>NC_136060.1:14179825-24179825 GCF_964261635.1 Lissotriton helveticus | reverse complement strand
TAATTGAGCACAGCCTTTATTTTGACATGAGCTGGTGTGGCCTGGGAATGGGTATTATTCAAATTGAGTTCGTGCTTCCAGCCTGCAACCATGCCAAAGCTCAGATGAGAAGTGATATTTAGCAACAATTGCTTCCCTGGACATGCCAAAATATGTTGATCCTCTGCCTGAAAATACTTCCCCTCCCCATCAAATAATTGTTTCTCAAAAAGAGAGGCAAGGCAGCAAAGATATTCACCAACATGGCAAAACATTTTTATTTGCATATATCTTGCTTTCTCATGTTGATACGTTTTTACAAGCCCCCATGTAGTCAGAAACAGATTGGTTGTGGCCTATTCATCTTCCACAGTTTACCTGGAGATAATGCATATTGGACAATTATCAAATCCTGTCAGAGATCCTCAGGAATAAATTTTATTTGAGTGGGTTGCTAGTATGTTTTTTTCCAAAGGATGTACATAAACAAGAAATCCACACTGTTATTTAAAAAGGTTTTGGTGATGTATGTGTGTGGTATTTGTATAGCGTGGATCTAGTCAAAAGGCAGCAAAGCACTGAACAGGATCAAAGGCAAAGATTTAGTAAGCGAGTAACAGGAAAACTAGCTGGGTTATGGAAGCAGTGTATTGTAACTGCATTGTGTGATGCGGTGTTCTTTAAAAAGGCGTCTCTTCAACTCTTTCCTAAATTGGAACATTATTGTGGCGGTCATAATGGATGCAGGGATGTTGTTCCAGATCCTGGGTTCATAGATAGAACCCTGGTGTCCTGGCTTCAGGTGTGCCCAGAGCCACCGGAGGCAGCAAGCTTATCTGACTGATGAGCAGGGGGAGAGGTAGGGGTGGATTTGTAAAAGATGCAGCTAGTTTTGAAGATGGTGCAGGCTGGCAAGGGGAGCCAATGGAATATGACCAGAATGGAGGTGCTGTGGTCACAATTCTCAAGGCTCTGAGTAAAACGTGCTGTGATGTGAAGGATGTCCTTAATGGGGTACTACTGTGGAGTCTGGGAGGCCATGAAGCAAGGTGTTACCAAAAAATCCAGATGCAAGAGTACTATGTCTTGAGCAACAGTCCAGAGGAAAAAATATTTTCACTTTCTTTAGAAGAGAGTTGGTACTAAGCCATCTTTGTTTTTTTGTCAATATGTTCCTGGACGGAGAGGGTCCAGGGTACTCCATGTGATTTAGAATTCGATGGAAGTTGGGGTTCGAAGCAGACAAGGCTCATGTTATTAAGCCTAGATTGTACTATTTCTTGTCAAATAACAAATTCCATCTGTGTGAGGTTGAGCTTCATGATGCTGAACATCCAGGTTGGGATCAGGTGCAGACAGTGTTTAAGGCATTGGATGCCTGGAGAAAAAGAAGCCATAAATATGTTAAAGCCCTATTTTGGTTAACAATATATGAAGAAAATTGTGATATAAGCATTATGGTTAGGAGCTTGAAGGCAGTAGATGTAAATAATATAAAAATTGGGAACATGATAGATGATAACCTTTGCTGGAATATTTGATGGAGAGCCTTATTCCCTGGTGCTGGCTAATGTCTAAATTATCACCAAAATCTGGACAAAAAATAGGAGCTTCCCAAATGGCATGTGTTGGAAAGTGGGTTTCTGCTGCAGTAACCCCCACACACTTTTTGCTAGATTTCTGATGCATTTTGACTTGATGTACTCTGGGTCCCTGCCTATCTTTGCCAAACCTGCACATATGTACTCACAATTGGCACTTCTCTGGCCACATGCAAGTCCCTTGTAAAACGTACCATGGGTAGCAAAGTCACTGTGACCAGGGAAGGTCTCTAAGAGCTGCAGCACATATTGTGCCACCCTTAAAGGGTCCTGTACCTTAACACCCACACACTTACATTGCAGGCAACGGGTTTTGGTGCATTGAAAAGTGAAGAGTCGACATGGCACACATACCTGTGTGCCATGCCTGCAACCCACTGCCTATGGTATAGGCAAGTCATCCCTCTAGATGGGTGTACTATACCACTGGTGAGGGTACAGTTGCATTAATACTGTGCCCCTAAAGTGTCTAAGTCCATTCTTAGACATTGTAAGTGCAGTAAAGCCATAAAGAGTATATGGTCTGGGAGTTAGTCATCACGAACTCCACAGCACAATAATGGCTTTACTGAATTCTGGGAAGTTTGGAAGCAAACTTCTCAGCATAATTAACCCAAATCCACACTGGGTTTTATCATACCGTTCACACAGAGGGCATCTTAGCGATACCCCCTGGAAAACAATTAGCCTCTGGTGGGTTTCCTGACTTGTAAACGCCAGCCTGCCACCCCAGAAATAAAGCCTTTCCTGGGCAGAGGTGTTCACACCTCTCCCAGGTCAGGAAGAGCCATCTGTGGCAGGGGACCTTCAAAGGCCTTGCCACCTTTGCAACACGACCCCCAGCCTCTCCTGCTATCAGAAGCAGGCCCCTATCCTGTCTCAACCCCTTTTCGGTTGGGAGAGAGGAGGGAAAAATTAGGACAGCCCAGAAGGTGTGCCACCTCTGCTAACCCCACACCTCAGGTGGGGGAGGTGAGGTTAAGCCCACTCTTCAGTGCCCACCATCTTGTAGATGGCAGGCACTCTCCAATCAGGATTAGGAATTGTGCCCACTCCACCACGTGGGGTGAGCACACCAACAGTGTAGTCACCTTAAGGTCAGTAGCCCATTGGCTGCTAACACTGAAGAACCAGGCCTTTAAGGGCCTAGCGGCGCAGGGCACGCCTAAATCTCCGAGTTCACCTGATTTGTTATACAGAGACATGGGACACTCTGTTAAGCGTAGACAACAGGATTTATTAGCTGCAGCTATGCACAGTGTTCCTAGAAGTACACCAATGGTATGTTCTCAGGAGACTGCCCCTTTACTCCGGGGCTCACAGTCTTTTATATTATTTTACACCTGCATAAGAACACTCCCAATGCGCAAAATTTAAACCAATGAAAAGATATGTTTTTTGGGAAAAACAAGATGTCATATGATTAGATTATCCACCCCCTAGGTCATGTTTTGACTAACCCCACAGGTGGTTCAATAATGGTTTCCCTGAGTTAATCAACAGTGGTAGACATGTTTGTGTATTGCAAAAGAGGCCAATTTGCAAGGTAGTATAAGACGGGAAGAAGGACAATGAAAACCAACAGATGGTTTGAGACAAGGATTAGTGAGTCGAGACAAGAATACTGAAGGCCAACAGGCAGTTTGGATAAGGATTAGTGAGTCGGACTGATTCCTGGAATCGACTTCACCTCAAGGACAGAGGGGTTATTTGATACGTGGCAGTACGAAGGGAAAGAGTTTTCTGTCTGCCTGGCTGTCTGAGTGAGGGCAACACAAAATGGCGGTGAAACACAAAAAGGAGTTGGAACCGAATTTCCTCAGACCCTCCTTTTGCCATTACACAGGCAATACATAAACTCACGTTAATCTGAGTCTATTTCAATATCCATAATATCTTTAAGCTGTTGTTGCAACATCATTTGTATGTTTTCTGTTTTCTGCGGAATAGGTCTTGGCACACACATGGTGGCACAAAAGCCACAGATGGCGGGACCACATTGTAGGCAGAGGCAACATGAAAAGACAATGGCTAAAATCATTCCTATGAAAGTTAGTATCTTCCATCCCCATGTGGACAGTAATCCCCAAAACCATCCCATCAGAGACCAACTTCCTTCGTCCTGGTGGATGGACTCAGCAATGTGGTGTAATTTAGAGATGGCCTGGTATACTGTAGGTGCGTTATTAGGTATGTAAACACAGCAGCTGGATCCGATCAATTTACAGACTCCACCACGGTCTGCGAGAATGATGTCTAACACCATTCTGTTCTGTAATGTCATAAGGCGATCCGCCTGAAGCTCTGCGGTGATGTTACTCAGTGCTCCGACAGTTTCATTTATTGTTGCTTCAACTACTCAAATTAGATGCCTGATATTTCTACTATTGGCCATAGGGCCCCAAAATGGGAGGAATCCTTTAAGGAAGTCGCCTCCCTCTTGTCCTGCTGTGTCTTTTTGATCAAAGACACTTCTCTTGTACTTATTTCTAGGATGTCCTGAAGGTGCGGTATATGTCGGAGGGAGGAGAAACGCCATATAACAAGTTCCTGAGAAATCGGCTGGTAGCCATGTATAGGCTCTATCATGGCAAACAAAATATGTTCCCTGAGATGCTACCAGTGGTGGAGAAGTTTGGGACGTACAGGTATATGTAATGTTACAAGTGATCTTTCCCAATTGGGCCTTAAGACTCTGACCATTTCCTTGGAGACATAGGTGACCTTGGTGGGGTACAGTATATATAGGTGGGGATCTTTTCTTTTTGGCTCTGTCTGTAAGACTTGTGACGTAATGTGTCACGTTCCAATCAATGTATGCTTGTCATTCGTCAGTGAGGAACTCATTGAGTTTGTTGTAGTGTTTTGACAAGGCCACTATTCCTTTTATTAGGGCTTCATGACTAACGTCAACTCCATCCCTATACGGACCAACAGGATGTCGATGTTGGTTCTCATAGGCATTGGCAAACATAGAGGTGTAAGCCCAAGCAGATCCTTTTAGGGAGAAGGGTAGAACTAAATATGGCATTCCTTTATCTGTATTATGGGGTAAAAGTCCACAAACCCAACAATTGGTGGTATTGATCACCAATTGATGCTTGTGTAACAATTGAATGAATTGTTGAGATATTCCAGTCTCCTAATTTGCTCATGCTCTGGTAGTGTACGAAATTGGTGTGGGGAAGCAGTAGTGCGAAAAGGTATGGGCTGGGAGGTAGATATATGTTTGTGCTGTACAATGTGAACAATCCAACCCACACATGCTAATATAATACATAAAGAGATTAAAATACACAATGTTATACCACATCTGGTATATAATAATTTGCAATATTTTTTCATTATATTCTTTTCATAATTTTTTTCTAACATAGCAGAATCCATCTTCTAGATGTTGCTCGTGGCAGTCTTCCTTCTTCACTTAGCCGTGATTATTAACCGTCCTATGACACTGCAAGTCCCGCAGACCTATTGCCACGACTCGGGTCACTAACTAAGGCTCTTACCACGACCCTGCAACCTAATTAGATGGTCAATATCTCAATATCACAAAAAGCACAAAAAAGTTTCTTAATTGTTCTTAGTTACTCTAGATCTCAAATTGTATCTAGTTTTGTTCGGTACAGTCTGATTCTGAAAAAGTGTCTCTGGATTAGTTGTATTCAACCTCAGATGTCGTGGGATAGCTTCTTGCAAGACGTCATCATCTTCTTTTTCAGACTGAGTCCAATACAGGTGTGCATCTCTAAAAGGTACAAATCGGAGAATCCTTTCACCTTCAAAATCGCCAATACCTTTACGGACCCACTGGTCATAAGGCAAAGGCAAGGGTACCTTTTTGCAATGCACACCATGGATCAAGTTCTTTTTGCCAACCACCTTTACAGCTGTTTGTGTGGTTAGCAAGACCTGGCTAGGCCTTCTCCAGCGAGGTTCCAAATTCTTTGATCGCTGAAAATTTTTCACACACACCCAGTCCCCTGGGTGTATGCCATATCCAGGATCAGTTGAAGCCTGAGGCAAGGCGTCTTGTACCTTTTGGTGAAGGACACGCAATTGAGTGGTGAGGTCATGTAAATAATCAATTAACAATGGATACTCTATCTCGGAATACTTCTTTGGCCTTGGGACTCCCCAAACATTTTCTGAGCGTCCAAACACAACCTCGTAGGGACTGAGTCCCATACGGGAATGAACAGTTGTTCGAGTGGACAAAAGTGCTAACGGTAAAGCATCGGGCCAGGCAAGACCCGTGCTGGCTTGTATTTATGCTAGTTTGAGTTTAAGAGTACCATTATAACATTCCATTAAACCTGCTGACTGAGGGTGGTTTGCTGCATGAAATTTCTGTCTTATTCCAAGACCTGCGCATACTTTCTGCATTATTTGACCTACGAATTCACTTCCATTATCGCTCCAGAGGATTCGAGGTAGGCCGAACCTCGGGAAAAACTCCTTCAAGAGGATTTTAGCCGTAGATAGAGCAGTATTATCCTTTAGGGGGTAGGCCTCTATCCATCTAGAAAAGGCACATACCACCACAAGGACATACTTAAGATTGTTACATCGCTCCATGTGGATATAATCTATTTGCAACACCTCAAAAGAATATGTTGGAGGAGCAAAATGACCTGCTGGGGTTGGTGTTCCTTTTCCTGGGTTATGCATCAAACAAACAATACAGTGTCTAACTAGATTGTCTGCACATTTTGGAATACCCTCATTCTGCCATACAGGAGCCAGAAGTTAGCATATTCCTTTAGCACTGATGTGAGCTGGGCCATGTGCCATGGTAACAACCGGAAGCACACAGGCATCTGGTAGCAACCAACGCTGATGTTCAGACAATTCTGTCCAACACCCTGTTGCGTCTAACATTCCTGTAGTCTCTCTCCACTCACTCAATTCTTTCTCTGTAGCTTCTTCCTGAATCATTTTCACATTTTCTATTGTGTCCTCACACATCCGTCCTTGTCTGACCCATCTAGCAGGGCCTGCAACATACATGCGGCTTGTAACGTCTCTGGCTGTTTCTTTCGCTGTTTGGTCTGCAAACGCATTTCCTTGACCCACATCATCAGTAATCTTCTTATGCGCACTACACTTGATAATTGCTATCTGAGTAGGCAAGGTAAGTGATTCGAGAAGGTCATTTGTGGTAAATAAATAATTAAATACCTGTTCTATTTTTCAGAATAATTAATTAACAGATAGCTCAATAAATAAGAGTCAGGATTCGAGGTATCTTGAGTTTTGCAGGTTTTAATACAGCATAAAGGACAGCAACAGGACAACCTGCACGGGAATAGGATGGCAGCTGCCGGGGGCAGGATCTGGGAGATGACAACTTTTAATAACAGTGCACATTATTTATATTTAAACATTTGCATTACAATTCATACAGTAGGCGTAGCAGTGGGCGTAGTTAGTAACAGTCGCGAAAGATAAGGCATAAAGTGGGTGTAACAGGAGGCGTATACATAGACATGTGATGTAAACGTAACAGAATATGTCATAAAAAGGGGCGGAAACATGGAGGGGGCTACCTAAGGAGCCGGGACCTCTGACCTAGTGGTGCGCGCAAGCTGGCAATGACGTGTTACTAGGAGGAACTGGGGGCTATGACTTCTGCGCTAGAAGAGGAGACGAAAGTCTGGAGTGTCAGAGCGACATGTACCTAAAGCCTATCTAGTATCTAGTGTTTAGAGAACATGTTGATAGAATCCAAAAGTTATCAGGGCAAAGGCTAACAGACACTAAGACTGGTGCATGCATAACCCTATATGTAGTGTGTGTGCGAGGAATATTAAATAATACTAATACAGTATTTCTCTTACATGGAGACATAAAGGCTAGACCATGACGGAAACTATTGATGCGATTCAGTAGCTTAGGAATGCAGAGAAGGAGGGCTGGACTGATAACTAGAATCATAACATACTCTTGGCAGACTGAGAGGCAGAGCCAGGCCGAGCCGGGCACTGCGAGGCAGGAAGTAAGTGAAGGGTGAGGGATGCAGGTGGGGGCTGTATCGCTCCTCGGAGAGGGTTTCAGGAAACAGGAGCTGAATCTGAGTCCGGGCCCTGTTGAGGCCAAGAAACGGGGACAATTCAATGAATTAACGTGCACACTGTAAAACGTGGCAACATAACTTTACATAGGCCTAATATTCGTTGTATTCACGAAAACTGGAAACTGGCATACTAGAGATGGACACAACTATAATTGTGTCTTTAATCGATCATAGGGAATACATGCATATCGATCATGCACATATAACATAACATGGGGAACACGTAGGCACATATAACATGGCAAAATTTACTTTTCCACATTCCCTCCTTGTGCCCTACGTTTCCATCAGGAAACATCAATATTCATGATACCATCTATCATTTCATACAGTATCATTTGCTCGTCTCGAATTGTCTTGGAACGGGACTTAGGACTAGGACTTGGAATACAGGATGTAGCACAAATGCCGCAAATCGCAGGGCCACATTGTAAACAGAGGCAGCAGCTGAATATGATCATTACTGCTATACCTAGGAATGACAATACTTTCCATCCCCAAGCAGATATTATACTCCAGAGCCAACCGGACCATGTCCAGGTGCCTGGATTCTGGTGTAACTGATGGGCAATTTTGTGAAGTCTGGTTATAGCTGAATAAACAGACGGCGCGTTATTAGGAATGAAAATGCAGCAACTATATCCGATGACTCTACATGCTCCTCCTCTATCGGCCAGTATGACGTCAAGAACGAGACGATTTTGGAGCACGACAAATCTCATAGCAGATTGCTCTTCAGTTAAGTTACCTAGAGCGGAAGTAGTCTCATTCACTACTGCTTCAAGGGTTCTGGTTAATCTACGTATTAACTTACTATTCTGGATAGGGCCTATAAAGAAGAAGAAACCTTTATTGAAATCTGTATACTGTTCTAGAGCAGTTTCAGTTTGATCGACAATTGGGGACTCAATCTCCCTTCTATGTCTGACGTGTACTAGATGTGTGTTTCTATGATAATCAGATGGGGCTAGAAAAACTGGTGGCAGTAGGAAGGCAATGTAACATGTTCCATCCCAATCGAGGGGCAGACGAACATATGCGGTCTGACCACAAACAAAATAAGAATGACGTGAAGCTTTGAAAATAGATTTCCCACTGTCACTATACTCGACAGTAGTAATACAATCACTATGTCCTACATGTGCGGAACCATTATTTCTGACACATAATTCGCCTTTGACTGGTAGTACTGAAATAGCAGGTAAGTCTGGAGTAGTATCAGACTGAACATTCAGGACCATAAAATTCGAAGAATAATTACCTAAATTATAAACTTCATTTTCTAGATCTAACCCTATTCTATGGGAGAGACCTTGCTTGTCTGGAAAACATGTTCTATTCAGAAGGGACATATCATTTGAGGATGACGTTAACATGGACCATGCTCCACACGAACCATTATGTGAAAACGGATAAGGAAAAAGTGGCAGAACTCCCTTCGGTGTCTGGAAAGGGGGGAGTCGACCACACACCCAACAATTAGTGGCATTGCTGGTCTGGTGTGAATAGTGTAACATTCTGATGAATGTGTTATTTCTCATAGCAAGACGATAGGATAACTCGTGAGGAGGCAGATCACTAAATGTGTGCTCTACTGTAGCATTAGCAAACTTATTTTCATGAGAAATTGGAAAACATAAATGAAATGCATAACTTGTGCAGGTAACCATCAAACTTAGAAACAATAGAAAACTTAGAAAAACGATACATCGGATAGAGTTTTGACTAACTCTCTCACTATGGGGGTCTATCTCATACATGTCAGAAACCTGTCTAACCGTTTCACCCGAGGGGGACTTAGACAATTAAACTGGCTGACTTATTTTACTAGACCGGAGCTTCTTTTTATACTCCTGCTGCGGAGTTTCCTCTAACAGGGGAGGCTTTGATTCAAAGTTTGTAGCGGGACAGTCCTTAGAAATGGAACAGTCTTTAGAATTCTGGCAGTCCTTTAAAATGGAACAGTCCAATGTTTTTATGCGACTTCCATGGAATTTCTTGACGTGGGACAGGTGCACCCAGCCTTTGCGGCCTTCCAACTTCACGGCCGTGCGGGTGGTGAGAAGGACAAGTTGAGGTTGTTTCCAGCGAGGCTCCAGCGGACTTGAACGATCAAAGTTCCTTACAAAGACTAGGTCGCCTGGAATGACCTCATGCGGTTTCACTTCGGTATTGTCTGGAAATGCAGCGGCAACCTGTGAACGACAAGAGTGTAGGGCAGACATCAAGGAAGCTAGGTAATCTGTCAGCATATTACTGGAAACATCTGTAATACTGCGGGGTCTAGGTGTACCCCACATGTTTGGGGGGCGGCCGAATACGACCTCGTACGGGGACAGACCTGATCTGGAATGTGCGACCATGCGCATATAAAATAGAGCGACTGGCAGAGCTACTAACCAGTCTACACCTTTCTCTTTACATATTTTAGCAATACGGATTTTCAGGGTCTGATTATGTCTCTCTACGAGACCGGCTGCTTCAGGATGGCGTACACAATGGAACTTCCACTGGTACCCGAACAAAAGGGAAACATGCTTCATTAGCTCAGATGAGAATGGCTGGCCGTTATCAGAATACACGACCCTAGGGAGTCCATAACGGGGGAAAAATTCACGAACCAACTGCTTGGCAGTGGTCGCTGCTGTGTAATCTGGAACTGGATATGCTTCTGTCCACCTGGACAAAGCGCATACAACTACGAGAACATACTTGAAACCTCGACATCGCTCCATCTGAATATAATCCATCTGGAGGACTTCAAAAGGGTGGTCAGGAGGCTGGAATCCACCTTGTTCTACCGGGACACTTTTACCTGGATTGAATTGACAACATATCATACAGGTACGGACTTTCTGCTTGGCTGCAGCTCGTAAATGCTTGTTGAACCAAAGGTTCTGGATACTGTCTAACATGGCTTTTTCTCCTAAATGTGCAGGACTATGTGCGGTATTGATAATGACTTGAACCATAGAGTCGGGGAGAAACCATGTGGCTTTTCCCTTCGTCACCCATCCCTGATCTGTCTGGACCCCTCCTTGTTCGGACCATTTCTTGATTTCTTCAGGAGTAGCATGTAACTGTATGTCTATGACATCTTGTGTAGGGTCCTTAACTGTCATACAAGTAGTCGGATCTGGAGTGGATGTCTGTGTCTTGTTAACTGGAATGTCTGGTGTCTGAGCTGTAAGCTTGGCTGTTCGATCTGCTAGATCATTACCTTGGGAAATGATGTCAGTAACTTTCGTATGTGCTTTGCACTTCATGATAGCGATAGCTGTCGGTAAATGTATTGCATCTAACAGAGCTTGAATGAGGAGACCATGCTGAATCTTGGTTCCATGAGAAGTCATAAAACCTCTTTCTTGCCAGAGCACTCCAAAGTCTTGTACGACTCCGAATGCATAACGTGAATCTGTGTATATGCTGACTTTCAGGTTCTTGGCACGTATGCAGGCTTGTGTCAGAGCGACTAGCTCTGCTGCTTGAGCGGACAGGGTGTCAATACGGTGTGTCTCTATAACTTCAGTGTCAGTAGTCACTGCATACGCGGCTACTAGTTCTCCTGTACTTGTTCTCATACATGAACCATCCACATAAAGTGTCAGGTCGGGATCAGGTAATGCAATGTCTGTCAGGTCTTGTCTTGGCTTAGTCATAGTGTTAATAACTTCCACACAGTCATGTGTGGCCGGATTTGAAGTAACTGACGGTAACAGTGTAGCAGGATTTAAAACGTTGCAGCGTCTGATTTCTATGTGTGGCTGGAACAGGGTCAGTTCATAACCTGTTAAACGTGCAATGGTCAAATGCTGAGTCTGTGTTCGGTTTAAAAGAACTTCCACGGAATGTGGGGCTTGTACTGTCAGGGAGTGTCCTAATACTATGGAATCACTCTGTCTGATAGCTAGAGCTGTGGCTGCAACTGACTTGAGGCACGCAGGCAGAGCCTGGGCTACTGGATCTAGTGTGCTCGAAAAATAAGCACAAGGCTTGTATTGTCCTGCTTGATCTTGTGTGAGGACAGATAATGCTGTACCATCACGTTCTGTGACAAAAAGTGTAAAAGGCTTACTGTAGTTCGGTGTAGCTAGAACAGGTGCTTGGCATAAGGCTTTCTTTAATTCATTAAAACTAAGTGTATGTTCAGATGCCCAAGAGAGGACAGTCGATACGGCTGCCTCCTGTGTTGTTAACTGTATCAGTGGCTTGGCTAGAAATGCATACTGAGGAATCCATTGTCTGCAATAAGAAGTGAGGCAAATAAAAGCACGCACCTCCTTCTGTGTCTTGGGCTGTGGAAGACTCGCTATTAACTGGATACGGTCTGGTGTCAACTGCCTACCCCACTTGGACAGTAAGTGGCCTAAGTAGATCACTTGCTGGACACAGAACTGAAGCTTCGAAGGGGACACCTTGTGCCCCATCTCGGCTAGGAAATACAGAACTGTAAGTGACGCTCGCTCGCAATCACGTTCAGAACGGGCTGTGATCAGTAGATCATCCACATACTGGAGCAGGGCAGTGTCAGTTGGCATATGAATATTGTCTAGTTGTCTTTTAAGTGCTTGACTGTAAATGCTAGGACTCTCTGTGAAACCTTGAGGAGCTCGTGTGAATTTATAGCTCCTTCCATTTAAACAAAAACCGAAAAGGTACTGGCTGTCTGGATGAATCGGAACACTGAAAAATGCATTCTTGAGGTCGATTACAGTAAAAAATACAGCTTCAGAATCAATAGCTGTCAATAGGGATGAAATATCTGGGACTACTGGATACTGGGGTATGATACATTTATTAAGTTCTCGAAGGTCAATCACTAATCGATATACTGGAGGTGCATTTGGATCAGTACGTTTCATGACTGGAATGATAGGAGAATTACATACATTGGAGTCAGTCTCTACAACCACTCCTTGAGCAATGAGCTCATCAATAATTTTGGATAAGGCTGCTACAGCCTCAGGTGGCAATCTGTACTGTCTGATTCGTGGCAAGACTACACCTTGCTTGAGGGTCACACGATGGGGTGTGATGTGCATACATCCTACATCAGTTGGACCTTGCGCCCATAAGTGCTGCGGTACATTGGACAATCTTGGATCAAAATCTCGTAATACATAGTGGCCTTTAAAGTCCCTTAAAAACAAGCGTATTCCTTCTGGGGAACAGCAAATAACTGCACCTAATTCTTTCAATGTTTTAATACCTAACAAATTTTCTGGACATGATTTCGTAAGTAACAAATCAGTAGTTCGGGACAATGGACCAACTTCTAGAGTAACTGGCTTTGATATCTCGTTTACAATAGGCTTTCCTGAAAATCCAAGGGAAACATTTCTAGAGCCTGAGAGCGGAGCCCCTGGAACCTCGTCATGACTGATAGTAGTCCTACTTGCCCCTGTATCAATCAAAAACTTTCTGTCTTTCCCTAATACTTGACTATGTACATAGGGACCCTCTTGATCTACAGGTATCTCGATGAGAGGCAAGCCTACCTCCCTCTCTAGGCTGTTTCATGAATACGGTTGATACTCTGGATACTCTGACTGAGCATACTGGTACATCTGCTGTGTAACATGCTGTGTTGCAGCGATAGGCTGCGGTGCTGGAACTGTCTGTTGTGCATTCTGTGGTGGCTGAGAAGTCTGTGAAACTTGCTCTTGTCTAGGCGGACGTGGTCTTTCTTTAGTTTTACCAGTGGCTATATTGTGTTTCAGAACTGCACACTCGTTTATAAAATGACCTGGCTGTTTACAATAATTGCAGGTCCCTTTAACGGGAGCTGCAGGATGACTGGCTTGATTCGGACCCCTCTTCTGACTGTCTTGAGGAACAGATTGTGCAACTAGTACTTTCATTTTCGTATCTTTCATACGTCTTCTCTCGTGTTCTTGTTCTTCTCTGATTCTATTCTGGTGATACTGGAGCATCTGGAGCATCTGTGACGGGGTACTAGCTTGCCAAGTACTTTCGACTTTCAAAACTCGATTCTTAACTTGTGGGCTTGAATTCTCGACTAGTTTAGTAACAAAAAGATGAGGGTATGACTCGCTACCTGTCTTCAAACCACTGTTGATGATAAAGCATTTCTCGAATCTAGAATAAAAATCACTAGTATCTTCATCCTGTTTCTGTTTGCATGCTGAGATTGCATCCCAGTCTTCCTTTTTCGTGGCTAATAACCTTGGCAAAACCTGAATCAATAACTCTGGTAATTCTTTACATTTATCTCCAAGACCGGTACCTGGTACTCGTATCTTATCTTCAGCTTCTAGAACTGCCCAATTGATCTTTTTCTCTCCCACCTCCCATTCTTTTTCCTTGAGTTTCTCATATACCCCTGCGGGCAACAGGACCTTTAGCATTTTAATAATATCTGGATAAGTGTATTCTCCCATTCGGAGCATGTCTTTTAATTCTCGATGGAACCCTGCTGGATCTTTGTCGTGACAGGGAATTAATTTCTTCATCTCTAAGAGTTCCATCTTCGTAATCGGGGTATAAACAAATACTCGTTGCATTTCACCATCCGGTGTCCTAACTGGGTGTACTTCTCGTAACGGATGCTGTCTATCTATGTAAAATGGTTTACTTTCTGGGGGTGAGACGTGAACAAAATGCGGGTTCAGAAACGTTCTATATTTGTGGCGCTGTTCTAGAATGACACTAATTAAATCTGTACCTAAACCTTTCCATTTATACTGGAGTAACTCGTTCAGGATATCATGTAACGGACCTGGATCAGAATGCTGACCCTCATACAATGTAATGAGGTGCTGGATCATATACATACCCACCAGTCGCTGCTCGGCTGGGGGCAGTTTCAGAAACATTTGTGCCACTATTTCGTCTGGAAAAGTGGTAGAATCAGTAATCCATCGGACTGCTGATCGGGCTAGTTCTTGTTCATGCATGGTACTAAGTTCACTATAACCGATACGTGATTTCAAAATGTGATCGGTAGCTTGAAATACTTGTTCCAGAGAACCTTGTTCTGGTGCTGGATGATGAATGACTTTCTTGTGTTCTAGGCGTAAATGTCGGTCTGGAAATCTAGATTTACCTACATACGCTATTCTGGCGGTATTCTCGTCGTCTACCTCTTCAGTAGAAGAGTCGTTTTCCTTCTCGCTTACTTGTGCTGTTTTGCGTTGCACGTGTAACCTTATTATTTCTTTACGAATTTTCTTGTACATACTCTCTATACTACTGATGGTCCTGTGTTTACCCTCGGCTATATTATCACTCCACCTTGTCAGAACTTTCATTTCGGTCGGATCTTTAGTCGGACAATCTTGTTCCCTTATTAAGCAATTGATTAGAAACTTTAACAACATGAGCTGGGTCTCAGCTTTCCTTAGAGACATGATTTCGCCAATACTTTCTGGATCATCCCCTGTACGGATGAAACGATATATTCTGTCTAGATCTTCTTTCATATTCGGTAGGGTGTCCAAATACTCGGTCACCCGTCTTACGCGCAATGAATATATAACCATATTATCATCGCCTGGGACTGGATCATAACGGCATTCGGTAAGAGCTCGTCTGATATCTGCGACGGACTGATGTTTGGGCGTACGTTGTAACGCACGTTCATGTAACTCGACTAACCCTATACGTTTATTTGGCGGCGGGGTGCCAGGAGGACCTCCTCCCGCGGCCCCTAAACTGGAATCGTCGACTGATACTCTTCGTGCTGGTAGAGTGACCGATGTAGCGGGAACTTGTACTATGGGCTGGACCGGGGGTACCGTAACAGGTGCTGTAACAGGTGCCCCGGTGGCTGGAGGAACAGGAATTACATTATTTACAGGAGCTGGCGGAGCAGGATTCGCATATTCTGGGACTGTGTCGTCCAAATAGGACGAGAGAAAAATATCAGCTGCGGTCGGTTTGTGACGTAGCTTAATCGGAACTAATGGCGGCGGAAAATTACATGGTGCTTCCGGGGTTGCTTTTGGCAAGCCCTCGGCAAGAAGAGGATACATACCCTTAATGAGGGCATTTCTCTGTCGGTCTGACTGTTCGGTTTTAACTCGTTCACCTATTTCGATTAATTCCCTTTCTTGGGCTCTTTCTGAGGATTCTCTACTTAATTCTGATTTTCTGATTTCTTTTTCTGTTCTTTTATGAGATTCTTTGCGCCATAACTCGATGGCATCTTTCTGGGACTGTCTGGCTTTCTTTTTCCATAATGCTTCTTCTACTCGCATGATGCACTCGGCATCCCATGTACCTGATACGGGCCATCTATACTTTTCCTCTAATTGTTTGGTGTACTCCACCCATAAGTCTAGATATAATATGGCACTTATGCCATGCTTTTGATACATAAAATGACCTGGACTGTCCCTAGGCGGGACAGGAACTGCTTCTTCGAGCAGACCTTTTCTAGTTCTTAGCTGACGTAATTTTGAGAACAGAGGCATGACTAGACTGGAGTCTGGACACAATACAATACACAAGGAACACAATAATTACTTGAAAGAACAATTCATTCATACCACGACATTGAAAACACATGGAATAACATTTAAAATAACAGTTCGGACAAGATACTACCTGAAATACTGAGAACAGAACACATGAATTTTCTCGAGAACAGAACTTACTAGAACAGACTAGATGCACTGCTGAAACAGTACGAAACTTACCGGTCCCATAAAAGAGACACGTCAGGACCCGCATCCACCTAAGTGGACACTTCGTGTTGGATCTGTGTACCCAAACCCACGGACCAGAGACAAATTAATTGACCCTGTCTAGATACTACCCCAGCAACGGTACTCACCGGGCAGCAAGAACGGAAGGCCTCGGACTGGACTGGACTGCTACGACGACGGACGAACTTCGGACTTCAGTTACAGGTGGGCCTCCGGATACCTCGGACCTTGGACTCTCGGCTTGGGCTCTGGTCGGGACTCGCCGCGTTCCTCCACCGCCTCGTCTGGATGCTGGACCGCAACCTCCGTCTCCTCCGTGGACCTGAGGGATACTTAAAGCAGAAATATCTGCCGGTGCGCAGGATGGTTCCGTCACGGCTGCAGAGGATCAGGGGGCCTGCGTGGCTTCTCCGGCGCGTGGGGAAAGGGCAAGTCCCTGTTCGGGCGCCATTATGTGGTAAATAAATAATTAAATACCTGTTCTATTTTTCAGAATAATTAATTAACAGATAGCTCAATAAATAAGAGTCAGGATTCGAGGTATCTTGAGTTTTGCAGGTTTTAATACAGCATAAAGGACAGCAACAGGACAACCTGCACGGGAATAGGATGGCAGCTGCCGGGGGCAGGATCTGGGAGAGGACAACTTTTAATAACAGTGCACATTATTTATATTTAAACATTTGCATTACAATTCATACAGTAGGCGTAGCAGTGGGCGTAGTTAGTAACAGTCGCGAAAGATAAGGCATAAAGTGGGTGTAACAGGAGGCGTATACATAGACATGTGATGTAAACGTAACAGAATATGTCATAAAAAGGGGCGGAAACATGGAGGGGGCTACCTAAGGAGCCGGGACCTCTGACCTAGTGGTGCGCGCAAGCTGGCAATGACGTGTTACTAGGAGGAACTGGGGGCTATGACTTCTGCGCTAGAAGAGGAGACGAAAGTCTGGAGTGTCAGAGCGACATGTACCTAAAGCCTATCTAGTATCTAGTGTTTAGAGAACATGTTGATAGAATCCAAAAGTTATCAGGGCAAAGGCTAACAGACACTAAGACTGGTGCATGCATAACCCTATATGTAGTGTGTGTGCGAGGAATATTAAATAATACTAATACAGTATTTCTCTTACATGGAGACATAAAGGCTAGACCATGACGGAAACTATTGATGCGATTCAGTAGCTTAGGAATGCAGAGAAGGAGGGCTGGACTGATAACTAGAATCATAACATACTCTTGGCAGACTGAGAGGCAGAGCCAGGCCGAGCCGGGCACTGCGAGGCAGGAAGTAAGTGAAGGGTGAGGGATGCAGGTGGGGGCTGTATCGCTCCTCGGAGAGGGTTTCAGGAAACAGGAGCTGAATCTGAGTCCGGGCCCTGTTGAGGCCAAGAAACGGGGACAATTCAATGAATTAACGTGCACACTGTAAAACGTGGCAACATAACTTTACATAGGCCTAATATTCGTTGTATTCACGAAAACTGGAAACTGGCATACTAGAGATGGACACAACTATAATTGTGTCTTTAATCGATCATAGGGAATACATGCATATCGATCATGCACATATAACATAACATGGGGAACACGTAGGCACATATAACATGGCAAAATTTACTTTTCCACACATTCACCAACTCGCCATGTTGTATCTTAGCACCATGGGAGGTGAGAAACCCTCTCTCCCTCCATAAGCGGCCAAAACTATGGGCCACTCCAAACGCATATTGACTATCGGTGAACACATTCACTCTTTTTCCTTTAGCCAATACACAAGCTCTAGTAAGAGCTATCAATTCAGCTGCCTGAGCTGAATTCTGTCTAATACGTGCAGTTTCTACAACTGTATACAAGGTCGTAACTGCATAGGCTGAGGTCGTCTCACCATTGGGGAGTTTAAAACAAGAGCCATCAACCCATAAGATTCCATCTGGATTCGAGAGTGGAGTATCTTTTAGATCAACTCTACCTTTTGTCTCCTCTTCTGTACGGAAGAAACAATCATGTTGTCCTTGAGTATCTGTTTCTTCTGGGATCTGTAACAATGTGGCTGGGTTTAGGGTATTGCATCGTTTAATATGTACATGACTAGCCAAAAGCGTCAGTTTGTACCCTGACAAACGAGCACTAGTGAGGTGTTGAGTCTTTGTCTTATTCAGAAGGATATCTACTGCATGTGGCACCATGACAATAAGAGCATTATCCAATACCAGTCCAGCAGACTGGCGAATGGACACTGCCGTTGCTGCTGTGGCTCTCAAACAACTGGGTAATGCTTTGGCCACTGGGTCTAATGTGGCTGAAACATAGGCACATGGGCGTTGCTTATCCCCAAATTGTTGTGTTAAAACTGACAATGCACAACCTTCCCTCTCATGGACGTAAAGTGTAAAGGGCTTACTGTAATCAAGAGCACCTAACACAGGAGCAGAACATAGGGCAGTACGTAAATCATTAAAACTTTTCTGATATTCTGCAGTCCAAGGGAGAGCGCCATCTTGGAGTGGTGTTCACTCTTTGGGCGCCATCTTGGAGTGGTGTTCACTCTTTGGGCGCCATCTTGGAGTGGTGTTCACTCTTTGGGCGCCATCTTGGAGTGGTGTTCACTCTCCGGGGCTGTCACTGATGAGCGTTCTAGCGCTCCAGCTGAGTGGAGGGACGCCTATTTAAGGCGACCTGCCCTGTGGTCTTCCCTGAGAAGGTATTCGCACGCTGCATCGCGCTTTGCACCTCACTGTGCCTCGCTACTATTTTAATTAACCTGGTATCTATTTGAGTTCATTTTTGTTGCATTTTCTCCTGGTTTTAACGGGACTTATTCTACCCCCCCTTATCTGCACTTTAATCGGCTCCTCACGCCTGTTTAGGCGGGTCCGGTTCCTGGGGTGGGATTCTCTTTGGGCGCCATCTTGGAGTGGTGTGCACTCTTTGGGCGCCATCTTGGAGTGGTGTGCACTCTTTGGGCGCCATCTTGGAGTGGTGTTCACTCTTTGGGCGCCATCTTGGAGTGGTGTTCACTCTTTGGGCGCCATCTTGGAGTAGTGTTCACTCTCCATGGCTGTCACTGATGAGCGTTCTAGCGCTCCAGCTGAGTGGAGGGACGCCTATTTAAAGCTCCCTTCAACGAGCAGCGGTATCGCGCAGCGGGTGCGCCTTCGCTGCGCCTGAGTCGCGCCAGAGTCCTGCCCGTCTGCGCCCGTCACCACTAAGGCATCGCGGGTCGTGGCAGGACTCTATGCCCCTTCCTACCATTATGCCATCACCTATAATTAGGTATCAAAGGGAAGAGCTGTTGGCCATTCGGGGATTGTGCACTGTCTGTGATCTCCCCCCAGTGGCCCCGACTTGTGGCCCCTATCGTTGCACCTGTGGCGTTTGGGCATTGGACACTCCGTCGCGCATTCGTTCCTTGAATTTACCATCTGGGCAGAAACACATGCCACGGAAGCGGGATCTTGACATCTGGAATTTGAATGTCAGGTCACTGGTAAAACATTATCAGGAGATATATGATCTCCTTAAAACAGAGGCACCTGACGCGCTTTTTATGACCGAAACGTGGCTGCAGGACTCGGACTCCTCCATACTGAACCTCGCTTTTCCCCCTGACTATGCTATCTTTACGCTTAATCGGGGTACGAGAGGAGGGGGAATTGCGATGGCTGTTAAGTTGTCTTACCCATGTGAATGGAAAGCCCTTAAACTTCCCGGATGTGAATGTGCTCTGTTTAAAATTTCGTTTAATCCTCACTTCACCTTTTCGGGCCTTTTAATTTACCGCCCTCCGGGCTGCGATTCTGCTGCCTTTAGGGCTGCTCTCCCGGATCTAATTAGTACGGAGGCACTAGGATGTGCGAATTTTAATGTCCTTGGTGACCTCAATCTCCATTTGGACTGTTTATCTTTGCCTGCTATTCGGAGTTTTTCTGCCGATCTAGAGGCCTTGCAGTTTTCCCAGCTGGTGACCTCTCCTACTCATCGAGATGGCCACATACTTGACCCGTTTTTTACCAACTTAGAGGGCATTAGAGTACTTTGTCCCATTCAGATGATTTGGACCGATCATATGCTGAGGAAGATGGTTGTTCCTATGTCCGATCCTCCTTTTAGATCTAAGGATAAAAAAATCCTTAAACGCCGTTGGAATACATTAAAACTGGAAGACTTTTATCGTTTTTTGGAGAAAGCGCCCCTGGGCCCGGTCATTAATGGCGATGATGGGTACGACGCTTTCTGTGTGTGGATTTCTCGCGCTCTGGACTTTTTGATCCCTTTGGTATGGTCTAAACAGGGCTCTAAAGAGCATAGCCCTTGGTATGACGATACCTTAGCGTCCCTTAAAAGAGCCTGTAGGCAGGCTGAACGGCTTTGGAGAAAATCGTTTGACCCTGATATTAAGGCCCGCTACTTTGCTAAAACTAAGATCTACCACAGAGCGGTATGCAGAGCCCGTGCAGCTTATTATGCTCAGGAGTTTCTGAATAGCCCTAACCCCTCGAAACTTATATTCAAGGTTTTAAAGGACTTAGTGGCTAAGAGGACTGTAGAAATATGTTCAGATTCCCATTGTGAGGGTCTGGCCTCTTTTTTTCTCGAGAAGGTGCAAGCCATATATCGAACCTTCCCTATGGTCTCATCCAATTTAGTGCGAGACAGGTGTATCGTGAGAGATAGTGAGTGTCTCGACACCCTGCCTTCCATAACAAGTGAGGCTTTTGACTACTTGAGTTTAAAAATTAAGTCGGGCTCTCCTGCAGATCCGCTTAAACCGGCTCAGCTTAGGACTATGCTGCCGTTATGCAGCACTCCGCTGTTGTCTTTAATCAACCTGTCATTATCCTCAGGTATAGTGCCTACTAGGTGGAAGTAGGCCATAGTCACACCCATATTGAAGAAGGCTACCATCGATCCTCTCAAACCTGAGAACTACCGCCCGATCTCCTTGCTTCCCTGGGCCACAAAAGTTGCTGAGGCCCATGTGAACGGTATCCTGGCAGACCATCTTACCAGAGCTAACATCTTAGACCCAACTCAGAATGGGTTCCGTGCGGGCCACAGCACGGAGACAGCCCTACTTTCCATGGTCGAACATCTGCGATCTGTGCTTGATGCGGGTCGGACAGCGGCACTATTATTATTAGATCTGAGTGCCGTGTTCGACACTGTATCGCACAGGATCTTACTTCAGCGACTGGAGGAAGTAGGAGTCAAGGGCTCTGCCCTATGCTGGTTTCGATCCTTTCTTACGGATAGGTCGTTCCAGGTTGCGATTCCACCTGGCAAGTCTAAACCGTACCCGTTGTCTCTGGGGGTCCCACAGGGGTCTTCGTTGAGCCCCACTCTTTTTAATCTTTACGTGAGACCGCTGGCTGCGGTCGTCAGGCAATGGGGCCTGACGATGGTCTCATATGCTGATGACACGCAGCTGGCGGTCACGTTGAGTGGGGATTCTGATGTGGAGGCCCTCAGGTTCCGGGACGGCTTACGGGCAGTGGCCAATTGGATGAACTCTAACTGTCTCCAGTTGAACACCAAAAAGACAGAGGTCATGGTGGTAGGCAAGCAAGTGGGGCTGTGGGGCGACGACTGGTGGCCTTCTGAACTGGGTGTGACCCCCTCTCCGGTATCGGAGATAAAAAATCTTGGGGTTTGGCTTGATCCAACACTTAGTTTTATCTGCCACACCAAGAGGGTGGCGGCCTCTTGCTATGGCGTTATTAGAGGACTAAGGCCTATAATGAGATTCTTTGATGCCCCCACCAGACAGCTGGTGGTTCAGGCATCAGTACTGTCTCGACTGGACTACGCCAGCTCGCTCTTGGCCGGGATAAATCAGGCTGAACTCATTCGGCTGCAGCGAGTTCAAAACGCTGCGGCCAGAATAGTGATAGGTTTGCCTAGACGGTGCTCGGTCTCCAAGACGATGCACTCGCTTCATTGGCTCCCTGTAACTCAGAGGATTAAATTCAAGGTTCTTTGCCTGGCATTTAAAATCCTCAAAGGTATGTCTCCCCAAATTCTGGCGAATCTTCTAATTCCTTATGTCCCTTTGCGGACTCTGAGATCTTTGGGCCAGAACTTGGCAGTGGTTCCATGCTTCAGGCTGAGTAGAACTGGCGGCCGCTCCTTTCGAGTACTGGCAGCGAAGTGGTGGAACCTCCTCCCTTCTGAGACTCGGGCAATTGATGACCTTCTCCAGTTTAGACGTGCTATCAAAACCTTATTGTTTGTCTAAATTTAGGTTCTTCTCTGCGCCAGACTGATGTTGTGTTGTGTGTGCCTTCTCATAGCGCCAGGACGCCCCTTTGCTGGGGCAGCTGTTGCGTTGTACAAATAATAATAACATAACATAACATAACATAACATAACATAACAGGTTGGGGTGTATCTTTAAGAGTGAGTGCCAACAGAGGTTTTGCTAGCAGAGAAAAATTCGGAATCCATTGTCTACAATAAGGGTTAATACCCAAGAAAGCACGTACCTCCTTTTGTGTGCTTGGGACAGACATTTGAGCAATTGCTTGGATACGCTCTGGAGTTAATTGTCTTCCCTCCTTTGACAAGAGATGACCTAAATAGGTAACTTTTTGCCGGCAATATTGCATCTTAGAGGGTGAAACCTTGTGGTCAAGATCAGCCAAGTGTCGTAACAGTGTAATAGTAGCCTGTTTACAAATATCCTCAGAATCAGCAGAAATCAACAAATCATCTACATACTGAATAAGAGTGGCACCTGAAGGTAAAGTGAGAGTATCGAGCTGTGTTTTTAAAGCTTGACTATAAATGGAGGGACTCTCACAATAGCCTTGAGGAGCGCGTGTAAATCGGAAGCTTCGGCCTCCTAAAGAGAAGCCAAAAATATCTCTACTTTCTTCGGCAATGGGAATACTGAAGAATGCATTCTTCAAGTCGATTACAGAAAACCAAGTAGCAGAAGCAGGTACCGTTGTCAATAGGGCAGTGATATCTGGGACAACGGGAAATTGGGGTACAACAATCTTGTTAATTTCCCGGAGATCGATCACAAAGCGATAAACGGGAGGTTGGGAAGAATCAGTACGTTTAAGAATAGGTATAACAGGACTATTGCATATATTCCCTCTAGTCTCTTCAATCACACATTTCTGAACCAAATCATAACTAATAGGCAAAAGAGCTTTTTCACCATCATTGGAAACTTTGTACTGGGGAATGCGTGGTAACTTAATATTGGGTTTGAGGGTGACAACGTAAGGCGGAATTTGCAAGAGGCCAACATCATTAGGACCTGTAGCCCAAAGAGTAGTAGGAAGAGAATGCAATTCAGGGGAATTTGTCTTTAGACAGATACACTGGGGAAATCAATTCCCTACCCAAAGTGAGGTGTACACCAGAAGGAGAACAATGTAGGGTTGCATACAATCTTTTTAATAAATCCAGACCCAACAGATTTTCACCACAACCAGTTGTTAAAATAAGTGGAGCCTCTAGATCATAAGGACCTATCGAGATGGGCAAAGGTTGAGAAATTGGGTTTTTAACTGGGGCGCCAGAAAATCCTACGGAAATATTCGTTAAGCCAGACAAAGGTGCCCCAGGGAGTTTAGAGTGGATAATAGAACTCTTTGTTGCACCAGTGTCCAATAGAAATGGCTCTGAAACACCTAATGTAACTACCTCAACATAAGGCCCATTTTGATCCACTGGAACTGATATGACTCCCTCACTTTGTCTTTTTTTTTTTTTTTCTTTTTTTTTGGTGTTCAAACTATTTTTATTGAAAAAAAGATAGACAGTACACAGCTTCTTACGCCTATGACCCTGAGGCCGGCAGCTTGGCATGCAACTCAATAGGTAAGTCGTAGTAGGTATACCACAGCTGCTAAGCCGGCATCCCGGGGGCCCGGCAGCGCCAAATAGCACAACATCATAAGTGTCCATACGCTAGTACCGGAGGCTGAGGCATCAGGATCTAACATAGCAGAACAGGTATGTTTTGATTTTTCGAGTTATGTGTAACCTTAAGAAACAATTCCCAACATGAAACAGAACAGTGAGGTCATACAGACACATGTAGACGTAGATTGACTCCCTCACTTTGTCTATGGCTGTCCTAGCTAGTATGAAAATCTTGACTCTCATTCTCGTTATAATAATTATCACTGTAGTATTGAGCAGATTGAGTATTTTGCTGATCACAATAATTTGTGGAAGTTTGACGGGAAAAAGAACGCTGATGCTGATCATAAGATGATCTACCTCGTCCCCTACCCCTAGGCGTTGACTGATAGCCACTTCGGCTATGTGACCCAGACATATCACCAGTACGGTGTAACAAAACCGGGCAACTATTCTCGAAGTGACCTTCCTCCTTACAATAAGCACATCGATTAGGACCCAATGGAGACCTTGGAACAAAGGGTTCAGGTTTCTGTAACAGCCTCTGAAATTGGGGAAGTGGCTGATATGAACGCTGAACAGAACGAGGAGGATAAGCTTGCTGCAAAAGAACTTTCGTTTTGAGGTCTTTATTTTTCTTTTCTGACTTCTCTTTCTCCTCTAAATCCCTATTCTCATAATACTGAACCATCGTCAAAATTCCCGAAGGCGTTGCCACAGGCCACATACTTTTGGGCATTTTGAGCCTTGTAGACAATTCCGGCAATAAATTAGAGACAAACTTATCTACAAACAATCTCTGGCCACCTGGTGTAGCCATATCTTGTCCACTGTGATCAACAAATGATTCCTCGAAACGTGTAACGAAATCAGACACAGACTCATCCTTCTTTTGCTTACAGGCGGACAACTTATCCCAATTAACTGCTTGTGCTGGCATTAGAGTTTTCATAAGTGTTATTATTCTGTTGGACAATTCTGTAATCATTGGTTCTGGCTTAGCTCCACCCACTTGTCTTTGATCTGCTTGTAGGATAGCAGCCCAATCACCACCTAATTCAACAGCGTGATCCTCTCTACGAATTTTATTCCATATCTCGGATGGAACTACTTGACCCATCAACATATCTATATCTGATAATGTTAGTGTGCAAGAGGACAATGTTTGCACTAATTCTTTATAATATCCTGCCGGATTTTTACGCGGATCAGGTAATGCTTGCTTTAACGCAATAACTTCTGATCTTTTCCACGGAACATGTACCCAAACTTGCTGGAAATGAGCAAGCACAGGGGGGTTAGCCCCTGGCACAGCATCACACGATAAAGGTTGTACCTCTCGCATAGGATATAATTTGTCTGTTGTAACAATTCCTCCTGTCCCTGAATTTTTACAAGATAGAAGATCTCTATATGCTACTAAATTCGATATTGCATCTTTATAATCCTGTCCTATTACTGCTCCAGTAGCTACTTCCTTTTTTAATTCTATTAATCCCCTAGGTGGGCCATCCTGGATTGCATTGTCCCACATTTCAATCAATATCTCGCACATGAGATTAAAGACATAACGCTGAGTAGATGTAGGCCATTACATAGCTAAATCTTGGATATCAGATGACCCATACATATTACCATTTGTCATCCATTTTTGAGCCTGAGATTGGAGTATCGTAGCTTCATGAAGATCGAGATGACTCTGACTTCTAAGAGTTCTCTTCATAATAGGGGAATTACGTACTTAATTTATAAAAGGAGTAAAAGCTGAAAAGAACCCACTATCTTTTCTTCTAACTGATTGTGGAGTAGAAGCTTGTGCCACAGGGGTAGAGACGAGTGTCGTTA
Organism: Lissotriton helveticus; assembly: GCF_964261635.1. Lineage (NCBI taxonomy): Eukaryota > Metazoa > Chordata > Amphibia > Caudata > Salamandridae > Lissotriton > Lissotriton helveticus. Next base: position 24,153,771 of record NC_136060.1, on the reverse strand, counting down.
CTGGAGATATTACAACAGGACCCGCAGTAGTAACTGGGATCATAGGTTGAGGCACAGGCAGAGGTGGAGGTGGAGGTATAACAGGTAACATAGCAGGTACTAGTGGAGGAGCTAAGGCTGGTACATAAGGCGGTGGAGCAGACAACATAAGGGACATTAAAGGATCATTTTCATTCTCCTCATCTAATGATGGAGAAGTAGGCAAAGCTGGATAACATTCATCTACTGTCATACGATGTTGTCTATCTAATACCTCAATCGCTTGATCAGTTTCATTGTCTTTGAATTGTTGAGCAGCCTGTATAACAGACATTTCTTTTTCCTTTCTATCTCTTTTTGCTTGTTTTATTTCTTTCTGTTTTGACTCCTTTCGCCAAATGTGAAATGAGTCAAAAATTGCCGGCCGGGCTTTTCTCTTAAATAGTCTTTCCTCTAAATTATCCAACACACATGGTTCAAAACTACCATCCTTCAGCCATTGTAAAATACCGTCATTCTTAGAGTATTTTTCCCAAAGGTCGACAAAGATGATAGGACCAGTTCCATGTTTGGAATAAACTTCATATTTTGGAGTCCCTACTGAAGGCACTGGACAAGTGTCTTCTAGTCGGGAATCTCTTAAACAACAAAAACAACACCATCTTTTGAGCTTACTGAAACCAGGCATCGTTATTTCACTGGCCTCTTACTAACATCAAGGGGTTAATCAAATAACACAGTGCAAATGTACTCACCCCTCGGCTTCGGTTATTGCAACAATCGAATCAAAGCAAAATCAAAAACAAACATGTGGGAGCTACCCACAATTACTTAACCAAATTGTTCTCTCACACCAACAGAGGCCCGTCTATCGTCTCGAAATGCCAGTCAGTGCCAACGCGAACCAAAGCAGGGCGGCAGTCAGGGCAGCAGTCATCAGCAGCCGTCGGAAAGGAGAAGCCGCGTTGTAAAGACCTTCAGTCCACTTTCAACATGCAGGGGTCACTTATGTGGTGCGCTTCCTCCGGAATTTTCTCACGTAGCTCCTCACGACCCTCGGGCTTGACCACGACCTTTGACACCGCCCCAATTGAAGAACCAGGCCTTTAAGGGCCTAGCGGTGCAGGGCACGCCTAAATCTCCGCGTTCACCTGCTTTGTTATACAGAGACACGGGACACTCTGTTAAGCATAGACAACAGGATTTATTAGCTGCAGCTATGCACAGTGATCCTAGAAGTACACCAATGGTATGTTCTCAGGATACTGCCCCTTTACCATGGGGCTCACAGTCTTTTATATTCTTTTACACCTGCATAAGAACACTCCCAATGCTCAAAATGTAAACCAATGAAAAGATATGTTTTTTGGGAAAAACAAGACGTCACATGATTAGATTATCCACCCCCAGGTCATGTTTTAACTAACCCCACAGGTGGTTCAATAATGGTGTCCCTGAGTTAATCAACAGTGGTAGACATGTTTGTGTATTGCAAAAGAGGCCAATTTGCAAGGTAGTATAAGACGGGAAGAAGGACAATGAAAACCAACAGATGGTTTGAGACAAGGATTAGTGAGTCGAGACAAGAATACTGAAGGCCAACAGGCAGTTTGGATAAGGATTAGTGAGTCGGACTGATTCCTGGAATCAACTTCACCTCAAGGATAGAGGGGTTATTTGATACGTGGCACTACGAAGGGCAAGAGTTTTCTGTCTGCCAGGTTGCCTGAGTGAGGGCAACACAAAATGGCAGAACCAAATTTCCTCAACACAAGACCCCTGAAACACACCATGAACACAGTATTTAGGGGCAGCCCTGAACCCAGAAGTCAGACAAGCATGAAAAAGAAGAAGTAGGACCGAAGAGACATACTGAAGGAAGAAGAGGAGGACACCAAATGCTTTGGCCCAAGCCCTACCAGTCTGTCCCGACCTCAGCCTGCTCCAGCGGAATCCCCGGCGTGTCCAGCAGCCCCCCAGAACCCGGAGGACATGCCCTGCCTTCCCTGCAAAGACTCTGTCTCCCATGAGCACTGGACTTGCTCAAGAACCAGACTCTGGCTCCGGGCGAATTCGCGAGTCTGTCCCACTCTGGACCTGAGGCCCATGGCCCGAGGTTGAGTGGCAAAACATCACGAGGAGGTCCCCCATGGAACCTGACCTGAGATCTGGTGATCCCTTTCCTACCTCAAGCCTCCCAATGACATCTGCAGCCTCTTCCTGGAGGATCCCCCTGACCGCAACCGGAGCTGGCAAGGAAACCCGATGCCTATAGACACCCTTTCACCCGACTTGGGTGGCCCAATCGACAGTGTCCATGCATCCCCTTGAATCCCAATTTAACTCTCCAACTGGTGGTCACCTCCAGGAAGCCTCCCTGCCCAAACCTGAAGTCTTTCTTCAGACCGGAGATCTCCAATTAAAAACAACAGGGTACACAATGCCAATTCAGCACCCTACACCCGGCCGCTCCAGTGCCGCTGTGGGTGTACCTTGTGTGCTAACTCGGGTCTCCCTTTGCCCTGGGTTTAATCCTAGGAGCTTTGCTCCCTCAACTCCCATAGGCTAACATTGGGCCTCAGCACTCTGCACCTGGCCGCCCTAGTGCCGTTGAGGGTGCTCTTTGAGTGCATCCTCGACTCTGGGGCAACCCTTGTTCTAACCCCTGAAACTCAACCCTCAAAGCCGATTGCTTACCTGCAAACGGATAACCACATTTTCTTCCATAGGTTTGTATTGACTGTTTTTTCCTGTGAAAAAAGTTCTAAGAGTTGAGTTGTGTTTGTATGGGAACCCAAACAACTGTGTTTTAATGCCAAAGTGCTTTACTTACTTTGTCTAGGAAATGTCCCAGTGTGATATTTAGGCATACCACATGAGTAGAAAAAGTAATCTAAAAAGTACTCTAAAAAGTACTCACAAATTAATTACAAATATCAACTGTCTTTAACTGTTTTACAAACCTGTATCAAAGTCAATTTCATCCAGCTTACATATTCTTAACCTTTTTTGAAAAGTACAATTTTACTTCCTGTACCAAGTCCTGCTTGAATCTAAAAATAAAATACAACTAAATAAATATTTATTTATACAAACAATTGGTCTGAGTTCAGTCTTTGAGTGTGTGTCATCATTTCTTGCCTAACACTATCCTCTGATAAATTCTTGCTGCTCACCTACACGACTATCCGGACCCCGGTAGAGATGGGTAGGCACACCACGCAGTAGTCAAGGCAGCGAGAACCTTTAACCCCTATGGTTCCCCCTTGATGTTAAACCTACCGGGTACTGTTGACACCTTTACACCTTGACCGTTAGGCAAGAGCTGTCCCATACAGGTAGTACAACTATATATATACTGACACTATATCAGGTCATGTTTTACTAGAGATAGATGTAATCAATTAGGTCCTGAAGAATCGCAGCCAGTGTGCAAGGCGAGAAACATGTTGACCTCACGATATGTAAAGTAGTCCTGGATCGTGACGTGGAATCCTGATTTCCTGCGATGATAGGCTACCCACTGTTTTTACTTGTGGCAGGGGACCACCAGAATAAATTGATCTCCGGTACCTTGTGCCACATTTTAAATCCACGTATTTACACTATCCTTTCCCTCCTGGCCCCTCACCCGCACTTCACCCATAGGCAGTTGGTAAAAAGATCTCCGCCAAAGAGCCCCTCTTTGAGGTGAGCCCATTGGGCATTGCACCGCCTGCCCAACGAGGAGCAAACGCCAATGATGAAGCATGACACTCGCAAGGGTGTGTGAGGCCAATAAATCCAACAAATTTGATACCCAGGGTATCCCTCCACTGAGCACTACCCTTACCTTCCATGTGACCGTACTTTTTCCTTCCTCTAGCCTTTAGGAACAGCCAAGTCTATATTTGTTGTCACTGCTCACCTACACTACCACAAATAGAGAGTAGGGTGTTATCTACTATTTTGTGTTAAGGAGAATACGAGAAAGACAATCAAGTTGAGAATGTTGTAAATCTTCAATGACGACCAGGAGCAGCGTCACAAATAGAAATTGATGAAAATAACAAAGTGAAAATTAAAAGAGAATTTCCATAGACGGCAAATAGTGTTTCGCCTACAAGCGGGGGAAAGACTGACATTCAGACCCGAGGTGATAACTAGCAGCCCACATCAGACTCTATAAAAGACAACAATTGAGAAGGACACCAGTCGTACGAATTTGATGACCCCATACAAACTTGTCCTGAGGAAGGTGTGACCATATCAACGGCCCTAACACCGAAACGCGTCGACGCACTGTATATTAGAGACTCCCAAGTAAAGCCCAGATGGCATTACCTATATGTTAAATCAATTTGTATGGTTTTACTGTGGTACCAGTGGAAGGCTATTGGATCTAACAAATTGGTAGAAAATTTGTTCGAAATATCTAAGCTTGGGGGTTCCTGTTTTGTCATTGAAATTGTGTAATGAATTATTGTCTACCCTATTAGAAATGTGTTGTATTGTACTCTTCAGAAATCTATGTTGAAAAGTATTTTTTATTTATATTAATGTATGAAATGTTTTTATTGTATGTTTTCAGAATATGTTTTTTTCTGAAATTTTAACGAAGTACCTTTTGTGATTATATTTTAATAAAAATTGTTAACGCTGCACTATAGCTTTTGGTCTATCCTTTGAAGGCTGCTATATGGATAGAGTGTGCCCATAGTGAATCTATTTTAATGTTTTGTATATAAGTCATTCCAGGGATATCCCTTAGACTTGTTATCTACTATTACCTCTGTAAGCGTTTGGAGATCCACTGGACTCTGTGCACATTATACCTTACTTTGGTATAGTATATACAGAGCCAGGGGGGCGTGGCTTGGCAGCCGATGGAAGGAGACGCGTGAGCGCCGAGCTCCGCAGCAGCCTCCCCATTTATCCTGACTATTACCGTCCTGATAGCCCCTGAGCCCTGATTTCGCCCGCGCCTCCTCCCGCACACCTGGGGGCCTGAGCCGAGACGGTGGGAGCGGATCCCCGGCTGCGCGGAACCAGCGCCGCGCCGGGAGTCTGGTGGGCGGCGCCGGCCATCTTGCGGCCTGGGTGATAGGCCGCATCCCCGACCTCGGGTGGTTGGAGGGCCGGGCCGCGGTGCTACCTGGCCGGCCGCCGGCTGCTGTGAGGGCCGGTGCCCTGAACTTTCGCGCTCGCCGCGGCGGCGGAGCTCGAGCCGCTTTACCAAGGTGTGCCCACAGAGGCGTGGCGGGGACGCCTGCGGAGGAGAAGACCAGTGGAGACCCTCGGCCCTAGGGGACCGGCGGCGCGCCAGGTTCGGAGTGCGAGATTGGGGTAGGGCTTGCCCCTGCGCGGCCTGCCGGAATTGCGACTGACCGGCGCTGACCCCTGGCCACTCGCTATTGGGAGACCCCGCCGTGTGCCAGCTGCGGAGTGCAGGCTTGAGGTGAGGCCTAGCCCTGCGCCACCTGACGGCGTGAGAACGGACCGGCGCTGGCCCCTGGCTGCGTGTCGGCGGGGGGCCTGGTTGGGCGCCATCCACGGATCCTGGGATCGAGGTCAGACCAGACCCTGTGCAGCCTGCCAGGGGGGAGACGGACCGGCGCTGTCCCCGGGCCGCTTGCCACCGTGGGACCCCGCAGACGCCAGAAGGCCTGGGGACTGGACGCTGGGGACACCCAAGGGGCCCTGATTCTTGGGGCCTGGGCGTGCTACTCCCTGGCCCTCACGTGCTTGGGACTTTGAGGGGCCGCCCCTGACGCCATTTCGAACTGATAGCTTTGGGCATCGCGTCTGACCTTGGGGGAGCGACGCACTCCGGGGGGCTCCTTGTGCTTGGTGGACAGCAAAGCGAGGAGCGAGGTCCAGGTGCTGCTAGGGAGCTGCTGGTTTTGTGGGCCAGCGGAACCGGAGGAAGGGCGGCGCGGAGAGGGACCCCGGGGCTCTCGACCTGGAGAGCTGGACTTGGTGGGGGACGCCGACCCTGTTGCTGCGGAGGAGAGACCCGGCCGCCTCCATGGGAAAACGCCCGAAACCTCCCCCGGATGCGGCTGGGGGGGCGACGGATGACCGGGGCTCCACCCTGGATGATGACCCGGCGACGGGTCTACCACAGAGCCAGCTTGAGCAGATCCTGAAGGCCATCGCCGACACCAGGGAGGCCCTGCATCACGACATTGGGCAGGTGTCCACGAGCCTGGGCCTATTGCGTGCAGACCACGGCAAGTTGGCAGATCGGGTCAAGCAGACCGAGAGCCGGATTGATGCGCTGGAACCCACATCAAAGGCGGCGGACGCCCTCCTGGGGGAGCTGCAGCAAAGGGTACAACTACTGGAGCAGAGGGCGGAGGATGCCGAAGGGCGCAACCGCCGCAACAACATTCGCGTGGTGGGCCTGCCGGAGAAGATTGAGGGGACTGACATGTTGGGCTATCTGGAGGCCTGGCTGCGTGATGTGGTTGTTCCGGAAGGGCTCTCACCGTTCTATACCCTGGAGCGGGCTCACCGCGTGCCGGCTCGTCCACCGCCCAAGGGCCGGCCTCCCCGTCCGGTAGTGGCGCGGCTGTTGCATTACAGAGATTGAGACCTCATCCTGCAAAAGGCGCGAGCGCTGGGGCCCTATAAGGTGGACAACGCCCAGGTCTCCATTTATCCGGACTACTCCTTGGAAGTCCAGAGACAGCGGTCGACTTTCCTAGCAGTCAAGAAGGCACTCCGGGAGGAGGGTGTCCGCTACTCTCTCCTGTTTCCAGCCCGCCTACGGATCATGCTGGATGGCAAGTCTTCCTTCTACGACACTCCAGACGACGTCTGGAACTGGCTGGAGTTATACAAGACAGGCGCGGATGCACTTCATGTGCCCGAGGAGCGACGGAAGGCACCACCGAGACCTAGGCGGAGTAGGAGACACAGGAAACGGCCGCCGAACGTTCGGACACCTTCGATCTCGCAGACTGCGCTGGAGCGCAGGGATGCCCTCCGGGCGGTCTCCACCATCTCTCAGACAAAGGGCTCCGCATCAGCTGTGGAGTCGGGCTCCCGAGAGGGCACCGACGAGGGGACTTCGGAAGAATCGGCGGCTGGAGGCCCCGCTCCACCACATGTCCCACCTGGGACTGCTGATGGTTTGCTGGACGAATAGGGCAGATGCTCCCCTGCAGTGGTATTGTATAACCTGATGTGCTCCTGATCTGGGTTTGGGTCGGTGGCAGCATTGACCGATTGGGCCTGGAACTGGTGTTGGGTGAGGGGTGGGGCGAGGGATTGGTGGGGAATGTTGGGGTTTTGGTCTAGGGGTGTAGCCAGTGTGTGCGCGATACTTGCTTTCTTTGGGACTGTGCTTGCTACCAGGAATGGGGACCCTCCTTGACCTGAAGTGTGTGACCTGGAATGTGAGGGGTCTGAATTCCATGCTGAAGCGTCACAGGGTTCATGCTCATCTTGTCCGCAGGGGGTTTCAGGTCGCCTTCCTACAGGAAACTCACATTGATCAAACTGAGGGGCGGGCTCTGCAGCGCAGATGGCGGGGGCATATGTTTTACACCACCTACTCGGCCTTTTCTAGGGGGGCTTTGATATGGGTGCAAGCAGGAATTCCCTTCCAGCCATTAGTGACGATAGTTGACCCCGAGGGGAGGTTTGTGGCGGTACAGGGCCGTTTGGATGGGAGGGACGTGACGCTTTGCAGCGTATACGCCCCGAACGTGGACCAACCTGCCTTCTTTGCGCGACTGTCTGGGAAGCTGGCGACTGTCCTAGCTGGCACGGTCCTGCTTGGGGGGGATTTTAACTCTGTACTAGACGTAGACTGGGACCGTTCTCACCCACCACTGGCGCAGGCGGCAGCTCACAAGCTAGCGAAGAGTAGGAGGGACTAGCAGAGTAGCTGGGGCCTGGTCGATGCATGGCGGACCCAACACCCCATGGAAAGGGACTTTTCCTTTTACTCCTCCCCACACGATCTGCATGTTCGCCTAGACAGCATTCTGTGTTCATTAGACATCCAGAGCCTGGTCCGCCACAGTGAGTACTTGACCAGGACGGTATCTGATCATAACCCCTGCCTGGTGACGGTACAGTGGATGAGGCGACGCCAAGCTATCCCGACGTGGCGGTTGAATCCACTGACGCTGGAGGACCCACCGTTTAAAGCCGGGGTGCGCAGCGGGGTGGAGGAGTACTTTGGTGCTAATGTGGGCACGGCCTCCAGCAGGGCACTGGAGTGGGACGCCTTCAAGGCGGTAATCCGGGGCGTCTGTATCTCGGCTACAGCGGGAGTCCGTAAGACCCTCCTGCAGGATGTAGAGCGCAGCGAGGACCGATTGCGCACTGAGGAAAGACGCAGCCACACGGACCCTGAGGCTCACGGAGCGGTCTCAGCAGCACGGGAGATGGTGGCGACGGCAATGGAAAAGCTGCGCTGCTTTGATTATAAGGAGTTTCTGGTCCGGGCTCACGCCGAGCGTGATAAAGTGGGCTCGCTACTGGCGTGGTTGGCCAACCCTGGGACCCGTGGATCCCCGATAGTGGCGCTCACCACTCCGGACGGGCGCATGGTTTACACGCAGTCGGACATCAACGACCAGTTCCTTCAGTATTATGAGCACCTTTATCGGAGCAGGATGCCGGATCCCCCGGAGGAACTGGAGGAGTTCCTGGAGGCGGCGCAATTGCCCAGGCTCGACCCGGAACATGCGAAACAGTTGGGCGGAGATATCTCCGAGGGAGAGATCAGGGTGGCCATCAAACACATGGCCCGCCGCAAGACTCCGGGTACGGACGGGCTCCCGATCGAATTTTATGCGGCCTATGCGGATGTGCTGGTCCCGAGATTGAGGGCGGTTTACCAAGAGGCCTGGGATTCGGGGTGCTTGCTGGCGTCTGCACGCTAGGCTTTGGTGATACCCTTACTAAAGCGAGAGGGAGACGCGAGCTGCCGCTCGGCGTATCGCCCGCTCTCCATGCTCACCACGGACTACAAGATCCTGAGCAGGGTCCTCGCGACGAGGCTACTGACCCACATGCGCTCCTTGGTACATAGTGACCAGACGGGCTTTATTCCTCAGCGCACCACTGCCACCTGTGTGCGCCGGTTGCTCCGGGTCATGGGGGGAGAGGCCGCCGCTCGTCCGGGTGCTGCAGTCCTTTCGATTGACATCGAGAAGGCGTTTGATAGCGTCGAGTGGCCATACCTGCTTCGTGTGCTAGAGGCCTTTGGCCTGGGCGAACGCTTCGTGAAATGGACCGCCTTGCTTTATGCCGCGGCCACGGCCCGCGTCAAGACTGGGACCACCATCTCGGCCCCTTACGCGGTGAGTCGGGGGACCCGACAGGGGTGCTCTCTGTCTCCCCTGTTATTTGCACTGGCAATTGAGCCACTGGCCGCACATGCCCGGCTGGGCCGAGCGTATGCAGGACTTCTGCTGAGAGGCGACACCCACTACATCTCTCTCTACGCGGACGACTGTTTGCTGTTTCTGGCGGACGTGAATGATTCCCTGCGGGGGGCCGAGCGGCTCCTGTCGAACTTTGGCCATCTCTCGGGACTGAGAGTCAATTGGGGGAAGTCTTGCCTCTTCCCGCTGACCCCAGGGGCTGATGATTCCCAGCCGGGGGGCGCCTTGCGATGGGAGCACCATTGCCTCCCCTATCTGGGCATTCTCATATACCACTCACCAGCGGCAACATCAACAGGGCAATTCGGAGTCTACAGGGTTGCATGGGTTTCTGGCGGACACTACCGCTGTCGGTCGCGGGACGAGTCGCATTGTTGAAAATGGTGGCACTTCCCCGATTGTTGTACCTCTTTCGCACCCTGCCGATCTGGATTCCTGCGTCAGTCTTCAGCAGACTCCGTTCCCTCACATCTGGGTTCATCTGGGGATCGGGTAGACGACGGGTGGCGCTGGCCACGCTGCTGCGCCCCAGAGCGGACGGGGGTCTCGCGGCACCGGACTTTGAGTGGTACTACCTGGCGGCGCAGCTGCAGTGGCTCACCCAGGCGGTGGCCTTGGAGTTCCGTGGTCCGGAGGGAGTGGTGGGCAAACTGTTCCCGAGACACGTCCTTTCCTTTATAATCTTGGGCCAGAAATTGGACCTAGCTCAGCTCACTTTGGAGGAACGAACGATTCGCAGCTGCTGGCTTCGGTGCCACAGGCGCTCGGGTGTCGTTCGCCCCTATGCCCCAGAAATTCCGCTCGGGATGTGCACGGCCTTTCCACACGGTGGCGACTGGTCAGCACTGGCGACCTGGGAGGAGCTTGGCCTGTAGATGGTCGGCGATCTTTATAAGGATGGCTCGCTGCTCACGTTTCAGGAGCTGCAGGACTCTTACGATCTGCCGAGAGGTGGATATCTGCTACACGCTTCGTTGGTGGCTGGTATTCGCCATTATTGGAGGAGTGGGCTCACCGAACCACCGACCTCGGAGTGCTGTCAGTATGTGGTAATGGCCGCTGGCACTTACAAGGCCGTCACATGCCTTTACCGACGATTGTCGACTGCCACCCTGCGACCCCTGGATGCGCTGCGAGCTAAATGGGAGGGGGACATTGGGCGGTCTATTCCTGAAACGACATGGCCACAGCTGCTGCGCCGAGCATGGAAGGGCACTAGGAACACCAGGTTCCAATTGGTCCAGTTTTTTACCCTGCACCGCGCATACCTAACACCGACGAAAATCTCGCAATACTTCGAGGGTGCGTCCTCACTCTGTCCTAGATGTGGGACAGCGGACGCGGACTTCGCCCACATGTTTTGGACCTGCAACAAGCTGGCCGGTTATTGGAAGGCGGTGATGTCCTGCCTGAATGCTGTCACGGATCGGCAGATCGATAGTGACATGGGCACCTGTCTATTATTGTGGTTCCCTCACACCCCCCGCAATCGGGTTACCAGTAAATTTTGCGACGGGTTTGGTGTTAGCCAAACGTGAAATCTCCATGCACTGGAAATCTACCCAAGGCCCCAGCTACTTGCGTTGGAAGACCACTCTAGAGCGCTGGGCGAAAGCAGAGAGTACCTTGCGGCTGCGGCAGGCTAGGAGCCTAGATAATGACAAAGCACTGGTGGTGGCTAGGGCGTGGGAGGCCCTAGTTGTGGCGCTCCAGCAACCAGAGGGTGGCCAGAGCGAAGATGAGGGAGAGACACCAGGTTGAGGTTGCTGGGTACGGGGGTACCTCACACGCACCAGGGCACACACACTACTTACACCTATCGATGGCGGATTAGGAGGTCCTAACATCCCGTTGAAAGACATTACTTACCTTTACCGAGGTCCTGTCCAGGACAAGAAAGTGATACCATGTTGATGACTAGGAGGGAGGATTGTGACACACTGGCTATGGGGGTGGGGTACAGGGTGGGATTGGTCTGTTGGGGGATGTTCTATATAAAAGGTGTCTTGTTGGAACTGTACTGATATACTGCATTATCGGCTGATGCCTTGATTGCTATTTTCCTGTAATGTACTTCCTAACCTGGAACACCAATAAAAAATATTTTTACAAAAAAAATAGTATATACAGAGCCAGCTTTCTAAAGCATGCGATCATACTTGCTCATCATTTGTACATTTCCAATCTGTTGCCCTGTCCGTGGGCAAGGCCAGTTTTTGTGGCTGTTGTGACAGTGTTACCAGAAGAGCCGCAAAGCAAAAGAGAAGCACAGCCTTGGTACAGAGTGTTTGTGATAGATGCTTCTTCCTGAATGTCTAGCATTCCTCTTCACTTGATAAGCTCTTGCACAAACTTTATATAATATTTCTCAACCTTACTTAGTGAAAATCAATCCTCTGATGTATAGTGAGAAGAATAATGTGCAAGCTCTCTAGCACATTTGTTCAATTTGACTGTGCATTTCTCAAAGTGTCACAGTTAATTAATCATATGATCTAGATATATACTATCAATGAATAATAAAACATTGCTATACTGTCATTGAAAATGTACATACATTAATAAGTTCATAGCAGTTATGAATGCTAAAATATATGTGAATAGGCAACATTGAGCCTTGCAAGCAAATATACATTATGAGGGAGAGGCGTGGCTTAGCAGGCCAACATGGCGGACGCGCTGTATGTGAGCTCCAGCAGCCTTCAACAATATCCTACTTAATCTTGCCAGATTACTGGCTAGTTTCCTTCCCTCTGCCTAGCCTAGGAAACACAGCGTCAGAATGTCGGAGGGATGGTCGGAAGCAGAAGTGAGGAGGCCGTATGGGGTCAATATTGAAAAAAGGTTTATTTATGATAGTGGAAAAGTATTGGAAAAAAAACAGTCTTGGGAGTCCCAAATAAAGAAAAACACCAGGATGGTTTTCCAGAAGTTGAAGCACTTCCTCGGGGTCTGGAGGGTGTCCGGATCGGCTGGTCTTCTGTGTGGCCCAGAAGCCTGTTACGGGCTTCTTAAGGTAACAGATCCCGGAGCGGCTCAAAACAAAGAGAAAAAATAGTGTTCGGTACCGTCACCAAAACCACGTGAGGGGTAGAACAGAGAGGATTATGCGGCTCTTCAGAGGGGCCAGGGGTTGGTGTGAGGGTATTTGGGTTAAGGCTTGCGGAGAAGGCAGTGGAGTGCACGGGAAAGGATTCGGACCGCGGTACCGAGCGGTTTTAAAGCTACCCGTTATCCCTAGGTGTTGTGGCAAACAGAGGTACACCAGTGATTAAAACCACCTTTTGTACCCGCTCACCACCCGCCGCCTGTAACACACTCCCTCCCCCTCCCTAAGCCCTTTTCCCAACACGTACCACTAGGAGCCACAACTCTCCTGAGTTGCGGCGGCTCGTGCGTCCTCCGGGATCCACCAGTCTTCAGATCACGTCTCAGTGTCGTCGTCTCCTGGGTCTCGGGCACCGCCGTCGTGGGTTAACCTCGGGAAGTCCTTGCTGTCAGCTGCTGTGGCGTTCGCGTTGCTCCCTGGCGAGTCCTCGGTGTTCCGGCAATCTCCTTCCGGTCCTGGGTTGTCGAACGTGCCTTCTGAAGTGCCTCCTTCCTTTTCCTGGCGCGTGTGACCTTCCCCTCTGCTTCCTGATTGGCTAGTTGTGGGTTCCTTCCCGCCTCCCGAGTGAGGGAGCTCTTCCGGGTTACTTCCTGGATTCTGCGGGAGGGAAGAGTCGGCTGTTAGCTGGAGTGGTCCATAGGCGTCTTCCTCCTCATACTGGTAAGGAGTCCAGGCCACATTTTGGGGTTCACTATATACATTGTAGGGGTTGAGCCCGGGTTTCTTTCACATTTCCCTTCCCTAACTTTCTTGCCTACAAGAAAAGGTTCAAAGGGGTATCTGGATAGAAAATCAGCGTTCGCATGATCCTTCCCTTTTCGGTGGTATACTGTAAATCGAAAGGGGTGCAGAGCCAGGAACCATCTTAGGATTCTGGAATTCAGTCCCTTGTTCCAAGACAATCACTCAAGGGGTGCATGGTCTGTGTATAAAAGAAATTCTCTCCCATCTAAATATTATTGAAGAGCTTCCACAGCCCATTTAATAGCCAAGGACTCCTTTTCAATGACTGCATACTTCTCCTCCCGTGGGAACAGTTTCCTACTAATAAATAGAATTGGATGTTCCTGTCCTGCCTCGTCTCTTTGTGACAACACTGCACCAATACCATGGGCTGAGGCGTCTGTTTGTAGTAGGAAGGGTTTCTCATAGTCAGGGTTAGCCAAAACAGGTTTATTTATTTATTTATTTATTTTGCGATTTCTAAAGCGCCTGGTGACCCGTAGGCATCCCCGCGCTATAAATCTATGTGGACCAGGAGAGGGGGGAGGAGGGAAATGGACTATTTGGGAAACAGGAAGGTTTTAAGTTTTTTTCGGAATAGAGCGTGACAGGATTCCAGGCGTAGACTGCGTGGAAGAGAATTCCATCCTGTGGAAGCTTTGACCGAGAAGCGGCGACCACCGGTACGAGCCTTCTTGAATTTTGGTACAATGGCCAGATGTTCGGCGTCAGAGCGAAGGAGTCTGGGGGCTTTGTAGGGGATAACCATGTCTTTCAGAGCGGCCGGACCAACCCCATTGATGAGCTTATGGGTGGTGCACAAGGCTTTAAACTCTACTCTCTGGCGGACAGGGAGCCAATGTAGGGCCTTTAGAGCCGGCTTGGCTGAGGCTCTGGGTGGGAGGTTCATAATGAGCCTAGCCGCCGCATTTTGGGTGCGTTGGAGTTTAGCCAAGGTGAATTCCGGTGCCCCAAGATAGATGGCGTTACTGTAGTCAAGCCTGGCTAAGATGAGCCCCTGGACCAGTAGTTTCCTGGATGGGAGAGGGAGAAGAGGGAGGATCTTGCGAACAGATCGCAAGAGACCGAAACAGGTGCCAGCTGTTTTGACAGCCTGAGTCCTCATGGTGAGGTCAGGTTCCAACCATACTCCTAGTGTTTTGATCTCTTTTTTTGGTGTGGGAACTTCACCGAAGGCGTCCGGCCAAACAGATGGAGGGATGGACGACCATTTATTGCCCAGGAGCATGATTTCGGTTTTTGCACCATTCAGCCTCAGGGAGGATTCCCACATCCAGGTGTGGATGTCCTGGAGACAGTTCAGCAGGCTGTCTGGGTGGTTATCCAGGTGGGACAAGGAAACGACGAGTTGAGTGTCGTCAGCATAATTTATTATTTTTATCCCGTATGGGGTCACTACATCTTCTAGCGGGGCCATGTATACATTAAACAGGGTGGGACTAAGCGATGATCCCTGGGGAACTCCGTTCTTGAGTGATAGTGAGTCTGAACGTGAGTTACCGTCCCACACTTGAAAAGTGCGGCCGGAAAGAAAGGATTCAATCCATGCTAGTGCAGTTCCCATAATTCCTGCCCTGGCCAGGCGATGTAGAAGGACACGGTGGTCCACCGTATCAAAGGCGGCACTGAGATCCAGGAGGATCACTGCCACTGATCCTCCTGAATCCAGGATACACCTTGCCTCCTCGATGACGGAGAGGAGGGCAGTGTCCGTGCCATGGCCGGGCCGGAATCCTGTTTGGGATTGGCGCAGAAGATTATTTGTCTCAAGAAATTGGGACAATTGCGCATTCACTAGTTTCTCCGCAATTTTGCTGATACATGGGAGCAGCGAAATAGGCCTGTAATTGGCCATGTCGTCCGGGTTAAGTTGGGGCTTTGTCAACAGGGCCTTGACAACCGCATTCTTCCAGTTGGAGGGCACCATTCCTTGGGAGAGAGAGGTGTTAATAAGATCCCTGATGGTGGGGGCTATGTTGGTCGACACGGTTTTCAGGAATCTAACCGGGGCTGGGTCAAGGGGGGATCCACTTTTAATTTTATCTAGCGTGGACGATACCTCGGTAAGGGAAACTGCTCTGAAAGTGGACAGCCGTGGGCTATTGTTGCAGGCCTCTATATCCGTGTGGGTAGGTGGGCTGGTGGTTGGAAGGGAGTCCAATATCCTCGAGATTTTGGAGTCGAAGTAGTTGGCCAGGTCCGTACTTCTGTCTGGAGGAGGGGAGTGAAAGGAGGGTGTTATTGGGATATTTAATAGTTCTTTAACTATCAGGTAGGATTCTTTTGACGAGTTGGTGGCGTTTTTTATTCTGCTGTCATAAAATGCAGCTTTGGCTAGCTTAAGGGCTGATTTGTAGCGTCTTACCGAGCTGTGGTACATGTCTTTGTTACTATGGAGCCAGTCTTTTCTCCACAGTCTCTCGGCCTTTTTACACTCTTTGCGGAGAGCTCTTAGATCGGTGTTATACCATGGGGCATGGCCCTTAATCCTATTTTTATTCTCCCGATTTTTAATGGGAATGATGCTGTCCAGGGAAGAGGAAATCCAGTCTCTGAACTGGATATCCGCGGTGAAAGGATCAGCCGTAAGACTGGGGGTCGTGGCGTCTAGGGCATTAGCCCAGTCTTCCACCAGTCTTCCGCGCGGACCAGGTAAGTGGTTTTAAACTTATTTAAACATTGAAGGGGGTATTTACTGAGGGCGGGAGGGAGGTGGGTGGCGGGCCAGCTACGCTCGTCCACGGAGCATGCGTAGTGCCGGCTACTACGCCCGCACCGCAAAATGCGTAGCAGACGGCACTACGCATGCTCCGTGGACGGAGCGTAGCTGCCCGCCCACCCCTAGACTATATCAGAAAAGCAAGGGATGAATCTCCGATAATAGCCAAGTAGGCCTAAAAAGGATCTAAGGTTTCTCTTAGGTCTGGGAAAGGGAAATTGGGCAATTGATCTGACCTTTTCTTCCTGTGGTCTTATGTAACCCCCTCCCAGAAGGAACCCTAAGTACTTTACCAATTTTGCGGCCAGGTGACTTTTGGCTGGGTTAATGGTCAGTCCTGCATCTTTGAGGGATTGTATAACACGTGTTAAGGGATCAAGATACGCTTCCCAAGAATTGCTATAGATGGTGTCATCTAAGTACGCGGCGGCATACCCTTGATGTTGTTGTAGGATCTTATTCAATAGGCGCTGGAACGTTGCAGGGACACCATGTAACCCAAAGGGCAAGACTTTCAAATGGTACAATCCCTTAGGGGTGCAGAAGGCATTTTTTTTCCCTGTCTTTAGGTCGTAATGGCACCTGCCGGTAGCCCTTACATAAATCTAGGGTGCTGGCATATTGAGCTTTTCCTAGCCTTTCTACCATCTCATCGACTCTAGGTAGGGGATAAGCATCGAACTGTGATATCTTATTCACCTCCCTAAAGTCGATGCAAAAACGGATAGACCCGTCTGGTTTGGGTACTAGTACCACCGGCGAACACCATTCGCTCTTGGATGGTTCTATAATACCCATCTGCAGCATCTGTTGAATTTCTTGGTCAATAGCTTCTCTTCTGGCTTCTGGGATGCGATAGGGTTTTAGCCGAATTGTTTTTCTTGGTGGGGTGTGAATCTCATGTTCTACTAAGGTAGTTTTACCATTGGTCAGGGAGAACATGTCCTGTAGGGGAATCAAGGTTTCTCTTAGTTCTTGTTTTAGGGTCTCAGGTAGTTCGGGGTGTATACTTTGTTAGGTCAAGGGTCTCTGGGGATGGGTCATCAACACAGGGTTAGGTCCTTCCCACTTTTTCATGAGATTTATGTGGAAGATCTGAGTGGTGTTACCTTGGGGATCCATTTCTATTTTTTTTTTTAAATCTGTTTATTTGTATTCATTTACAACGTTCAGCATTACAATAGGCACAGCATGACAAACAATGCAGCCTGTCAACCCGTCTAGGGTGGTAGTGCACCGACAGTGTGATACACAGGCATCCCAACCCCTAATGGTGAACATTTACAACAAAACAAGAACATCGAACTGCGGCACTGTCACCGAATTACATTACAATTCGTCCCCCCCTTCATGACCCCCCCAGCCCAAACTCCCCCCATCCCCACCCTCTGGGCTCGCGCTTTTCCATGTTTAATGCTTCCTCACCGCTTCTTCATGTCATGCACCAAGCAGTGTGCCAGGTAGGACGTCCGCTGCGCGCTCCCCTCACCTGCCTGCTATGTCAACCTATTGTCCCGCCGCCCCGTCTTCCTCGTCCCTGGCATTCCCTGCCACCTGCAGAATGTGTAGCATATGTTCCCATTTCTCCACCATAGGTTCCCTCCGGAGTCCCACTATTTCCTCCCTCCGAATGGCAGTCCATTCTGCACGGGCCCATGACAAGAGGGACAGAACCCATGCCCTTACACTGGGCGAGTCGCTCGCCTTCCATCTCCTAGTGAGGAGTCGCACTGCCGTCACCATCCCCAGATCTAGAAAGCGAGACGACGCTTTGTCCTTGGGCGGCCTCTTGAATTGGTGCAGGAGGTACTCCGGCCAGTCACAAGGGATGACACGACCAGTGCACCGCGTAAGTAGTGCATTAATGTCTCTCCAATAGGTGCCAAGGCTCGGACAGTGCCACAAGAGGTGGAGAAGATCTGCATTCACCTCTTCACATCTGGGGCAAGATGCGTCTGCCCTATGAAAATATTTATTAATTAAGTCGGGGGTGAGATAGGCCCTGTGCACTATGTATACTTGGATTTGGCGAAATCGCATATTTCTGGGAATGCGCACTGGACTTTTAAGGATCTTCTCCCATTCTTTATTTGCCAGTGCTCGCCCCATATCTCGCTCCCATTTTCCCCGGAGAGGGGCTAGGTCTAGTTCCGTATGTGTCCGTAGGGATGCAGCAAACCATTTAACTAGATGTCTGCCCCTGCCCATAACATGCAAATATTGCACCGTCAAGTGCTGTGCTGGCTCCTCCGTGACATCGCCCCACTTAGCCGCCATGTGGGCCGTCAGGGATCGGTGTAGTAGGAAGACCCCGGGGGGAGCCCAGCGTCCGCAACTAACATCTAGTAGGGTGTCAGCGCTCCATCCTGGTATAGGTCGCCCAGCGTCTGGACGTCTACTTCGAGCCACCACTCCAGCATGGAGAGCGTGAGTACCGCCTGCCCCCCGGCGAGCCTTCTAACGGCACCGCGGGTGCATAGGGATGCACCTTTCTTGTGAGATATAATGCCCTGCAATAGCATTTGTAGGCCACCGCCAGCAGCAGAGGAGTGGGGCGTGCCGGCGCCGCTAATGGATGAAATAGTGCAGTGACCCGCTCCAACGTGTAAGGCGGCTCATTCGTGGCAGTGTCTTCTCTTCCCCTGTCCGCTAACCAGCGGGCTATCAATTGGAGTTGTGCCGCCAGGTAGTAGTGCTCAAAACAGGGAGCGGCTAGCCCACTCCTGTCCGTGGGCAGGAACAGCTTCCCGAGGGCCAGACGATGTCTGGTCGCACCCCAAATGAAGTCGCGTAGTATCGTGTTAAGATTAGAGAAGAAGGACGCTAAGAAAAAGTATTACTGCAACAAAATAGAAACTGCACAAAACTCGAACAAATCCCTATATGAAACCACCAAACAATTAGCAGGTCTCTCTGTTGATCTCACACCTCCCCCGTCCCAAGCTCTCTGTGATGCTTTGTCCAAGTTTTTCTTCAGCAAAGTTGACGATATCTATCGGGTCTTCGCCAACAACGCAACCCCTTCCCACAGGCCTTCAATTCACCTTGACGGACCTATCTTTCCTCAGTTCAGAGAGGTGACCTGTTCTCGGGTGCTAAACATCGTATCCTCCATTAAATCAGGCTCGGCCCTAGACCCTTGTCCCCTGAAGGTTCTGCGGCCAATCATGGATGCAGTTCTCGTGGACATAATCGATATCTGCAACTCCATGTTTGGCACAGGCACTTACCCTGAGACATTAAAGAAAACCCTTATTAAACCGCTCCTCAAAAAACCCACCCTTGATAAGGAAGAACTCAAAAGTTATCACCCCATCGCCAGTCTTCCACTACTAGCGAAAATAGTGGAAAAAATCATGAATGCCCAACTCTCGTTATTTATTGAGGAAAACAAATGTCTGGACGAATCGCAGTTTGGCTTCCGCCGATTCCATGGAACGGAGACCGCCTTGGTCAAAGCGGCGGACGATATCAGATCCATTCGGGATGCGGGAGGCACAGCTGTCCTGATACTATTGGATCTATCGGCGGCCTTCGACACGGTCGACCATATCACCTTGGTCGACCGTGTCGAGAGCATAGGCATCCGAGGCAACGCCAAAAAACTCCTTGCCTCCTTCCTGGCTAATAGGACCCAGGTCGTCACTGTTGGACCTTTTGAATCTTCCCCCCTGTCACTGCCATGTGGAGTTCCCCAAGGCTCATCCCTCAGTCCGACACTATTCAACATTTATGTGTCGGACCTTGCCAAAGTCATCAGGGCACATGGGATGAGCCTCACGTCCTATGCAGATGACACTCAATTGGTCCTCGCCGTCAAGAATGATGGGCCTCAAAAAGCCAACATGTTCAATCAGGGCATGCTGGCAATTGGGAACTGGATGGCCCATTACTGCCTGAAATTAAACTCCGATAAATCGGAAGTTGTAATTTTTGGCAATCTTTCCCCGGAGTGGTCCCCCCTTTGGTGGCCTTCACCCATGGGCCTGCCCCCAGACCCGGTTAACAAGGTGAGGAACCTGGGAGTCTTGTTCGACAATCGTCTGAACTTTTTACCACATGCTAACCAGATTTCCTCCTCAGCCTTTTATAAATTAAGGCTCATTAAGAAAATTCTGCCCTTTCTACCCGAAAATGCCGCCAAAACATTGGTGAGCTCCCTGGTACTCTCCACCCTAGACTACTGTAATGCTTTGTTTCTAGGTGCCCAGGAGAGAGTGCTATTGAAAATGCAGGCTATTCAGAACGCGGCCGCCAGGCTCCTAGGGCGAATTCCCAAATACCAACCGGTGTCACCCACCATAAGACAACTTCACTGGCTACCGGTGAAGATGAGGATTAAGTTCAAGTCCCTGTGTTTGGTATACAAGGCTTTACACAATGCCGGACCAGTGTTCTTCACCCAGAACCTTACCCCCTATTGCCCTTCTAGAACACTGCGCTCCTCCAGTTCCTTTGAACTGGTGGTCCCCCGAACCAAATCTGTTAAGTGGGGTGACCGCAGATTTCTCGTAGCCGCTCCGAAGTTGGGGAACACACTGCCTCACTCAATCAAGACCAGCACTTCCCTCTGGTCCTTCCGCAAGAACCTCAAAACATGGCTTTTTAATCAATGAACTTCAGCTCCCCTTGTTGGCTAAACATTGCAGTTACTTAGCGCCGAGATGCCCAAGGGCCTTCGTTCGCGCTTTATAAATGCTGTTATAAATAAATAAATAAATAAAGTATAAACAGTGGCAGATTCGCAAAATAATATAGAAGGCGGGCGAGCATCACCATTTTTGCGAGGGCCACTCTGCCCATGGGCATCAACGGAGCGTGGACCAGAAGCCGATTTGGGCTCTGAGCGCCGTCATCACTCTTCCCAGATTTCCATCTAGCAGGTCCGTCGGTTGACGGTAGATCTGGATCCCCAGATACTTGAACGTGTCCGTCTGCCACTGGACTCGCGTGCCATGGAGGCTGTACTCCGGGTCGGGTACCGCATTGCTAAATGCATATAGGCATGACTTGCCTGCGTTTACTCGGAGCCCCGAGAGATCGGCGAAACGGCTAGCAATTGGGCCAGCAGCTCCGGTATGTGGCCCATGTCCCGGACAAAGACCAATAGGTCATCGGCGTACAATGACACCTGGTGGACAGCGTCACCTAGGGGTATACCATCTGCCAGAAGCTGCCTCATGGCTGCAGCCAAGGGTTCCATGGCTAACGCGAAGAGCAGCGGCGACAGGGGACAACCCTGGCGAATACCCCTGCCTAACGCCACCGCTTCCGAGATGCACGGCCCCATCCGTACACGGACCACAGGGTTGTTATACAGGAGTCCCACCATCTGCAAAAAGTTTGCCTCCAGCCCATACGCCTCCAACACTGTTGATAGGTAGCCCCACTCCAGGCAATCGAAAGCCTTTTCTAAATCAAGCACCAGGCACCCCGCCCTGGGCCAAGCCGCCGCCGCCGCTTCCCCTGCTACCCTGAAATACCTCCTGAGGTTCAGGGATGTGGACCTCTCTAGTACAAAACCATTTTGATCCGGATGTACTAAATGTGGGACCACCGGTGCCAAACGCTCCGCAAGAAGTTTGGCGAATACCTTATAGTCAGTGTTGAGCATCGCCAATGGGCAATAGGAGCTCAGGGACATGGGGTACCTGTCAGGCTTAGGCAGGGACACTAAGAACGCTTCCCTCAGAGACGGTGGGAGTTGGCCGGGGTCAACCGATGCCCTATACACCCGGAGGAGCTTAGGGGCTAGGATGTCTCTGTTTGCTTTATAGTATTCGGCCGGTAGGCCGTCTGGTCCCGGCATATTCCCAGTCGCCAGTGCTTGAATCGCACCTCCTACCTCCTCCAGCGTGAGCGGGGCGCCAAGCTCCTCGTTCTGGCTCTCCGTAGCGGAAGGCAGAGTGAGCGATTCCAGAAATCCGGTCAACAAGTGTGCATGGCCAGTGCCTCGCGACCTATAGAGTTCCCGATAGTGATTGGTCAGCACCCGATGAATCTCGCGCTGTGTGTACACCACTGTCCCGTCCTCAGAACGAATGGCACCAATCGGAGCCTTGCGCTCTGTCCCTCGCACCAACCAAGCTAGCAGGCGGCCGGCTCTATCCGCCTTGGCATGCGTCTTGGCTGTATGCGCCGCGTAGTTGTGGCACCTCAGCCTTTCAAGAAGGACGGCATGCTCTCTGCGAAGTTCACTCAATTTGCGCGCGTGCCTACCAGCCCCTTCCCCCTCCCTTTCATATCGCAGAAGTTCGGACTCTATGTGAGTTAGGGATGTGGACACCTGTGCGCGAATATTCCATGTGGCACCCATGCAATGTCCACGGATAGTCACTTTGTGAGCATCCCATTCCACCCCGGGATTGCTCGCTGTGTCTTCGTTTTCTTCGAAGTAAGTGAGAATGGCTGTGCCCAGGGAAGACCTAAACTCAGCGTCTTCCAACGCTGCAGGCTGCAGCCGCCACATGGGCACTGGGGGTCTGTCCGCCTCCCAGCTGAGCTAAAACCACAGGGGATTGTGATCTGAGTGTGTCCTACCTAGGTATTCTGACTTGGACAGAAGCGGGAGCAGAGACTGGGATCCTACTATTCGGTCCAGGCGGACATGGAGATCATGTACTGCCGAGTAGTAGGAGTATATTTTATCCGCAGGGTGCTGTGCGCGCCAGAGATTGTGTATGTCCCAGTGTAGTAACCAATCACTCAGTGCCTGTGCTGTCGATGTCGCTGCCACTGCGCGAAGGGGCGGGAAGGAGTGGTCCAGGTGAGTGTCCAACACCATATTGAAGTCTCCGCCTACCAGCCAGGGGAGGCCCGCGTAGCGCTGAAGGGTGGGGTTTAGTGACGCCAGGAAGGTGGGTTGATCCGTGTTAGGGGCATAGATGGAACCCAACAGTATCTCCTGCCCGTTAAGCCGCCCCCTAACAAAAGAGTACCTCCCCTCCTTGTCCACCTGCGCATCAGTGCATGTAAAGGGGACGCCAGCTCTTACCCATATCAGAGTGCCGCGTGCCTGTGTTGAGTAGGTTGTGCCATGAAGCTGCCCTTTCCAGCACCTATGGAGTCGCTCCAGTTCTACCTGGGACATATGTGTCTCCAGGAGGTGTGCAATCCCCACCTTGTGTCGCTGCATATAGGCAAAGACCGAATATCTGCGTGACGGGGTGTGCATGCCGCGGATGTTCCAAGTTATAATGTTGGCGCATGCCATGGTTTGTGTCGTAGTGCAGTCACCCGAGGGGTTAGGGGGGTCATCACTCCAGGCCAAGGGCTGGGCCTGCGGGGGGTATTCGTCGAGTGTCGCTTCTGAAACATATAAACCAGTATCAACATTGCAACTGTGTGGGCGATTTCCCAACGGAGTGTGCGTCCAAACCAAAGAATATGATTACTTGTCAAAGTGACGTGTCCACAACTCAAGTGTATGTGGTGGAGGTGAAGCGCACAGCTAGTAGTGCATCACGGAGCTCCCTCGCTCAGGGCCCTTAGAGTGTCTGAGGCGTGCATAGAAAATCTAAGCAATGAGACACACCAGGCGAACATGGGTCAACCATTGGGAGCAACTCGCGCTTTAAACGCCAGACCCCTCCCCACGCAGGATGCAGCTGTGTACCTGCGGCGCGCTGCCAAGACCCAAGCCCAAGCCTGCGCGGGGTGCAAAAGCCCATGTCTCACCATAACAGCATGCTGCAACAAGCAGATAAAGGATACAGTGGGCATTGTGATGAACGCAAGGCGGTATATCAGACTGTCTCAAGTCCACCTCTGGTCACACTATGAAGTCAGCTGTCTGGGGTGTTACCACAGGCATAGCAGTGTCATCCGACATCACAGTGGACAGTGAAGTCGATCCACTAGCTTGTACTTCGCTCCGTTGTCAGTAACTCAAGTTTGTTACTGGCGTTCACTGCTCCTAGTGTCGCGACCGCCTCGAGGGCTTCCTGCCGTTCCTGCCGCATTTTCTCTGGGCTGGGCGCAGCCTGTCCCGGACCCTCACCTCACCGGGACCCTCTCTTCCTTCTCCGCCTCCTGGAGTGCTGTTCCTGCCACCCGCCGTCTTCCAGGCCGGTCTGCCTCGTCCCCGACCATCGCCCCGTCTCCTCCAGCCATTCCCAAACTTCCGACAGAGCCTCAAAGAAGCGCGCACCCTCCTTGGTGACCACTCTTAAATGGGAAGGAAACAGTAGTGAATAGGGCAGTTCCAGTTCTCGCAGCTGCTTCTTCACTGCTAGGTAGGAGCCACGCCTCCTCTGCACTGTCGCCGTATAATCCGGGAAGAACAACACTTGGCTGTTGCCCAATTTGAGGTCTCCCATCTTACGAGTTTCCCGGAGCACAGCATCTCGGTCCTGATAGTTGAGAAGTTTGAAGAGGAACGGGCGGGCCGCGTTCCGGGCCTCTGGGCTTGCGCCGGCACCCTTTGCGCTCTTTCCACCACAAAGTGAGGAGACAGCGTTCCTGTCGGCAGGAGCGTCCGCAACCAACCTTCTGTATATTGTTCAGGGTTCTTCCCTTCCTCTCCCTCTGGCAGACCCACCGATCGGACATTGTTGCGCCGAGTGCTCCCTTCCGCGTCCTCCGCGCGGTCTTCTAACACCTGGACCCTATCAATCAGGTCCTGTAAAGCTGAAGCATGGCTGTGTACCAACGGCTGCAACTCCTGAACCGTTTGGTGCTGTGCAGTAACCGACTCCGACAACTTACGATGGTCCGCGTGCAGCAGTGTGAAGTCGGAGGTGACTTTATCAAGTCTCGCTTTCATGGAAGTTTTGGCCTGCGCCAAGGTAGTCCCAAGTCGTTCCACTGCCGCCAGCACAGTGTCCATTTTGGCTGCCAAGGCGGCTGCGGATTCCATGTCCATTCGCCGCTGTTCCTGCGTTGGGTCAGGGCCACTTGCTTGCTGCCGCTTTGTCTGCGACTTGTCTCTCAGCCTGCCCATTGCAAGCTGCTGCACCGTGGGCATCAACGCGTCCGGTTCAGGTCTAGCAACGATGGCAGGAGGAGGAGGAGTAGGGGGATGGTCAACCGTTCCCGCTTCACTTCAAGGGGACCAATGCCGTGGGCCAGCTAAAGGCAGGCCGGCCTGGGCAGGCCACCACCACCAGAAAACACTGACTAAATGCCTTGAGGACAGTCCGGCCCTGAATCGTCAGTGCGCGTTCCTCTTCCGGAGAGGGTATAGGTACAGCCAGCAATGCTCTCCCAGGTACTCTCCAGCAGTGTAGGGGCTCCCCTCCTCCCGAGTCCTTTTCCCTGATGTGGCCTCAGTGTCTGGCGCTGCCGGCAATGGATGGGAATGGCTGATGTGGCCCAGGGACAGGGCCTCTCAGCCTATGGGTGGTCAAAATGGCACCCGGAACAAAATGGCGTGTTCTGCGGCCTGCCGCACCCTCCTCGCCTCACGGCCTCAGCCTCTGCTATCCTGCTGTGCCCTCCGCTCCCGCTCCAGTCCCAGATGCCCCTTCGGCTGCCAGACAGACAACGCGCAGCGTCCTGGGTCCCAGTGACTCACCGGGCAGCAGTAGATATTCGCAGCTTCTGCGTAGCAGACGCTCACCGGGGCCAGGCTGCACTCCTGCCGTCCACCGCTGAGCCGCCGCCGTGCACCGTAGGGGTCCGTCAACCCTCTGCTGTCACCACCAGGCCCAAGCCTAGTCTTCAGGCTGCGGCAGCGCCAGGATGAAAGCGCCGCCGCCCGCCTCGCTAGTGCCGCTTATGCTCGGGGCCCGGCGGCGGCCGAGACCCCACTTTCTCCACTCTCTCCTGCTCTGGGACACTCCCGTGGGTGCGCTGTGTGAGCTCCCTCGTTCCGCTGCTGGAAATTCAATTGGCCGTGTTTGGTGTCACTCTCCTCCGCCCTCAGACCGCAGCCGCCACCGCTGGGGCTCAGGCCCAGCGTCCGGCCCCCGCAGCCCTGAACAGCCCGGTGGGTGACGGGCTTGCAGTTCCACCTTGCCCAGTGACCCACTTAATGGCGGTGAGCAGCTCCCACGGCGCCGCGCCTCAGCATTCCCTGGCGTGTAGTTTACTTTCCTCCAGAATCAGGATGTGCTCAGGGAACTTGTCGTGGGGTGTCGCAGTGCTTCGCAGGGGCCCGCCTGGCCTCCGCTACACCTCCGCCGTCTCCTCGGCCCCGGGCCGCGCCGCCGTCAAAATGGCCTCGCTGCAGACTGTGTTCTCCACGGTCAGGGGTAAGGGTC
Organism: Lissotriton helveticus; assembly: GCF_964261635.1. Taxonomy (NCBI): domain Eukaryota; kingdom Metazoa; phylum Chordata; class Amphibia; order Caudata; family Salamandridae; genus Lissotriton; species Lissotriton helveticus. The sequence goes on along the minus strand of NC_136060.1, from coordinate 24,127,632 downwards.
CAGCCAGTGCCCAAGCTCTCACCTCTGCTGCCATCTGCCCCAATGCCGCAGGCCTGGAGTCGCGCTTGCCGGGGGCCCCCTTTGTCCCAATCCTCACCGCAGCACTTGTTTAGCGCAGGTCGCCTCCAGTGTATCATGGCACCCTGGGCCCCACCAGACGTCCGTTAGTGGCCTTCTCGCTCTTGGGCTCACCGGGCGCCTCCCGGCGACTTCCCGCTCCCGCCGGGATCACCGCTGCCGTGCTCGGCGTACTTCGGCCCTCAAAAGACAACTCGGGGAAGCAGCCCCTCCTCTTGACTGGCGCCGAGACTTTCCCTTCTTGTCGCAGCCCGGCCAGCTTCGCGCCTTTTTCCAGCGCTCCGCTTCCCTGCAGGCCGACGGCCGCTCCTGTGTCCTCACCGCCTCGCGGGGCACCGTGAATCTCGTTAGCAAGCCTCACGATTGTTCCCACACCAATTCCGCTCGATGTGGAGAATGCAGCCTCACCCTCAGGGTAAATGGAGGAGAAATTCAGGGCACTACGAGCGGAGCTCTAAAGAGTCGCGTCCGCCATGTTGCCTGGCTGGCCACGCCCCCCATCCATTTCTATTTTATAAGTAACCGGAGTGACCTTCTCTATCACCTTGAAGGGACCCTGCCACTGACTGAGTAGTCTATGCTCAGAGGAGGGACGTAACACCAGAACCATATCACCAATATCTAAGGACCTTTCCCTAGTGGATTTATTGTATTGTTGTTTCTGGGCTTTTTGGGAGTTCTCTAGGTTATTTCGTACTATGTCCCGTATCTGATTTAAATGTGTTTTTAGGCCCACTACATAATCTAATAGGGGTTTGGAGGTATCAGTCTCCTCTTCCCACGCCTCCCTGGCCATATCATAAGGGTGGGGGAGGTCGTCCATATAGCAGTTCAAATGGAGAGTATCCCAGACTTTTCTGATGACTACATCGAATAGCAAAGAGAGCGAGAGGAAGCATCTCCTCCCATTTACGGGCTTCGAGATTCAGTAGTTTTTTTTAAAGTGGATTTCAGAGTGGAGTTGTAGCGCTCTACCAACCCATCAGTCTGGGGGTGGTAGGCTGAAGTGTGAATCTGCTTAATATGCAACTGTTGACAGACCTGTCCCATGAGTCTGGCAGTAAAAGGGGTGCCCTGATTAGTCAAAATTTCTTTTGGAAACCCTACTCAGGAAAAGATATTGATCATGGCTTTGGCAACCTGGGTGGTATTGGGTTGTCTCAAAGCCACAGCCTCAGGGAATCTTGTGGCATAATCTGCAAGTACAAGGACATATCGACACCCACTACGGGAGGGTAAGAGGGGTCCGATAATGTCCATTCCCACCCTTGAAAAAGGTACGTCAATCACTGGTAAGGGTCTTAGCGGTACCCGTGGTGGTATAGCCTGACCGTTTTTTTGACAAACTGCACACTCCCTACAGTATTTCCTAACTTGGTGATAGATCCCTGGCCAATAAAATCTTTCTAGAATAGCTTTTTCTGTTTTCTCCCCACCAAAATGTCCACAGAGTAAGTGACTGTGCGCCAGGTACAAAACTTTCTCTCTGAAGGGAACTGGGACTAGCAATTGTGAGGGAAGCATTTTCCCACCCTTACGGTATAGTAACCCTTTATGTATGAAAAACTGGGGACCTACTTGGTGGGGATCTTCCTGTTCCTGAGCTTGCTTCCAGGCTTCTTGTAAAGTGTGATCCTCTCTTTGAGTGGAACGAAAGTTCCTATCATGTTCCCACAGTCCGATGTCAGGATTTGTGAGAAGAACTGGTTTCCCTTTCTTTTTTTCTCGTCATCTTTGCTGCTTACTCTTCCTGGCTTTTCCAGGTTCCCAATCAGGATGGAGATCAGAAAAGAAGTGTGCTTCTTCTCCCCATTCCTCCCCTTTTGTATCAGACAATAGGCTATTGATGTGGGGGTAATCAATTCCCAGTATCATAGGTTCAGGTAACTGGGGAAGGAGACCAACTTTCATTTTGACCGGGCTTTGGGTAGGCCGGTGTTGTATCGCCACGTCAGTCATGTGGTATATCTTGCTGTCACCATGAATACATTGAATGTTTACTGTTCCTGTAGAAAGGGGTGTTCCCCCAGGGACTATCTGTGGTCTTATAAGGGTTTGTTTGCTTCCTGTGTCAACCAAGGCTTCTCGGGGTTCTCCGTTCACTGCTATTTGTCTGTGGAACTGCTGGGGTTCATTATCAGGGCCACTATACAGAACTCGGGTGAATCCAACCTCCATGGGTTCTTTTTTTTTGCGGACATACTCGTGCTATGTGGCCGAAGGCTCCACAATTGAAGCACTGAGGTCCTAGGGGGGTGGTGAGTCAAGGCATGACGGGTAAGGGACTTGGGACCATGGTCACGGTTTCTGGTTTCTTGGTATATAAAGGGGGTCGGTGTGACCTTACAGAGGGATGACTAGGTTGTTTCCAGGAGCCCTCGTCTTTTCCTTTTTGGAATTCTTTGGCCCTAAAATAGGCTGCCGCAGCTTCTACAGCTTTGTCTAACGTCAAATCAGTGTGTTGGTGAACCCATCTTTGAATCAGAGGGTGTAGGGAAGTAAGAAATTGTTCAAGATATATCTTTTCGAGGATGGCTTCCTTGGAGGTAACTAAGGGTTTCAACCATCGGTCGGCAGCAACTTTTATGCAGTAGCATAAAGCCCGGGGGTTTTCTTGAGGCCCTTCTTTGATGTGTCTGAGACGCATCCTATAGGTTTCTTAATCTATTCCCATCCTTTCTAATACACAACGTTTGATATCAGGGTAGGGAGTGGTCCCGAGGGGGTTTGCGGCTTGGTAAACTGCTTGCAAATCCCCACTCAGAAGGAGCCCTAGGTACTGTCCCCATTTGCCTTCTGGCCATTGGGCTGCTCGGGCCATCCTTTCAAAGTTAGCAAGGAAAAAATCAGGGTCTTCCCCCCGAACGTATTTTTGTACTATCACAGAGGGTGGGGTGGTAAAACCCCGGGGTTGTCCTAGAGTTTCTGCCAATTTTCCCATGGTGGCTTCTTGGGTTTGGCCCTGGCTTGTGATAGTCTTGTGTAGGGCTTCGCGTTCACTCTCGGAAGTTTCCAAGAATCGGGCCATAATCTTTTCTAGGCGGTCTTGTCCTTCTGCCATTTTTTTTACAATGGCCTCCATTTCTTCCGATCCCACTTCTGACACCAAATGTCGGAGGGATGGTCGGAAGCAGAAGCGAGGAGGCCGTATGGGGTCAATATTGAAAAAAGGTTTATTTATGGTAGTGGCAAAGTATTGGAAAAATAAACAGTCTTGGGAGTCCCAAATAAAGAAAAACACCAGGATGGTTTTCCAGGAGTTGAAGCACTTCCTCGGGGTCTGGAGGGTGTCCGGATTGGCTGGTTTCCTGTGTGGCCCAGAAGCCTATTACGGGCTTCTTAAGGTTACAGATCCCGGAGCGGCTCAAAACAAATAGAAAAAATAGTGTTCAGTTTCCATGTTGCTATTAGAATGGGTACCGTCACCAAAACCATGTGAGGGGTAGAACAGAGAGGATTATGCGGCTCTTCGGAGGGGCCAGGGGTTGGTGTGAGGGTATTTGGGTTAAGGCTTATGGAGTAGCCAGTGGAGTGCACAGGAAAGGATTTGGACCGCGGTACCGAGTGGTTTTAAAACCACCCGTTATCCCTAGGTTTTGTGGCAAACAGAGGTGCACCAGTGATTAAAACCACCTTTTCTACCCACTCACCACCCGCCGCACGTAACACACTCCCTCCACCTCCCTAAGCCCTTTGCCCGGCACGTACCACTAGGAGCCACAACTCTCCTGAGTTGTGGCGGCTCGTGCGTCCTCCGGGATCCACCAGTCTTCAGACCACGTCTCAGTGTCATCGTCTCCTGGGTCTCGGGCACCGCCGTCGTGGGTTAACCTCGGGAAGTCCTTGCTGTCAGCTGCTGTGGCGTCCGCGTTGCTCCTTGGCAAGTCCTCGGTGTTCCAGCAATCTCCTTCCGTTCCTGGGCTTTCGAAAGCGCCTTCCGAAGTGCCTCCTTCCTTTTCCTGCCGGCCGTGACCTTCCCCTCTGCTTCCTGATTGGCTAGTTGTGGGTTCCTTCCCGCCTCCCGAGTGAGGGAGCTCTTCCGGGTTACTTCCTGGATTCTGTGGGAGGGAAGAGTCGGCTGTTAGCTGGAGTGGTCCATAGGCGTCTTCCTCCTCATATTCGTAAGGAGTCCAGGCCACATTTTGGGGTTCACTATATACATTGTAGGTTTTGCGCCCGGGGTCTCTCTCACACACCGTCAGATGTAGTGCATGGAAAAGGTAGCGTGACGGGGCAGCACCCGTGGATTGGCCTGAGCACTTCAGGCAGAGTGGCTCGCGGCCTAGTGGGAGACAGAGACTGTGTCGGCCACAGAGGCGGAGCTGGGCCTGCCGCAGTCGAGTGCCTCAGAGGCTTTGGGCCAGTGTCTGACGGCCCAACCGTGACTGGTAGCACTGCCTGGTGCGGTGACACCATGCCCCTGCCACTCGGGGGCCTGGTTGGAGCCTCGAGGCTGCAAAGCGATCAAGGGGACCTGGTGGGTGCAGCTGCGGAAGTGTGCCGGGCCGGCTTGCTCAGCAAGGGCGCATCTGCAGCGGTGGTGCTGGATGGCTGGGAAGCGGAGTGACGACCCTGAGGCGATCCATCGAAGTGGTCTCAACACTCGTGGATGCAACCGACCGGGGGCCCAAAGGTCCCCGCCCCGCCGAAATCTATGGTTTGTTCCAACCAACGGGCGAGGTCGCATGCAGTTCTGGTTCGTCACCGGTGACATCAGGTGGGACACTCTTTAGTGGTGTGGGGGGCACACTCCCATCCGCAGAGGCAGTCGGGCCAGGTCCTGGTGCAACTTGCGGTCGGGGGCCCCGGTCTTCACCGTATGCTACAAGAGGCAATTATTCTCCCCTCCCCCCTGAACCCTTCGAATAGCAGGACAGCCCCCGATTCAGCAGAGCACACACCATATTCGCAGTCTAGCTTACTATCGGGATTACAAGCTGCAAACGGTTTGAGAGACAAAGGAGCCCAGGCCAATATAGTCTACAATGATGATCCCCGGTCTACAGATCCCTAAAAACTACGAAAGATAGGCCCTCAGGGTCCACATCTAAATAGAGTACATTGGATCGATTTACCGGGACCGGTGCAGCAACTGCTGATTCTGGCGGGCACCATGCACTGCACCAGAATGCAACTTTGCTGGCTGTGATTACCAAGTCCAGAGACATGCTAGATGCCAAGATCAGGCAGTGGGGTCAGATGTAACACTTCTACGCCAAGCTCTTCGCAGTGCAGTAGAGCAATTAACCGAGGCTGAAACCCAGGTCTCCGGCATCGAAGACATTGTCACCATGCTCCAAAAGAAAGTCGATACCCTAGAGACACTGACCAAGAGCCTGGTGGCATGGGTGGAGGGTGCTGAAGGGCAGGCCCACAGAAATAACCTCTGCTTTGTGGGCTTTCCAGAGGGCTGCGAAGCTGAAGCGGTGTCATTTCTGGCTCTATGGCTTACGATGTGGATCCCACCAGATGCTCTTTCTCCCTGCTTTATAATTGAATGTGCTCACAGATCTCTGGTGAAGGAGCCTCCCCCTGGTGACCATGACCTGCCATTGCCAGGATTTTTAATTTCCATGACCAAGATAGTATTCTCAAACTGGCAAGCTCTCAGGAATTTCTCTCCTTCAAACCTCTTTGTATTATGATCTTCTCAGACTACACCAAATTGGTGCAGCAGCAGCGCTGGTCCTTCATGGCAGTGAAAACCTGCCTTTGAATTCTTAAAATTTCCTACCTGCTTTTATTCTCGGCCGCTTACGTGTGATATACAAGTCCTGTACACTATTCTTTGACACCCCAGGAGAGGTTTTCACTTGGACTGATGAAGTGATACATGTAAAACCTCACACATCACCGCTTCATGAGTCGGATTCATTCTCCAGTGACCCAACAGATTAAGCTTAAACAGAAACGTTGTCATAGATCCCGTTCATCATGACATTCCAGGCCCCAAACCGAGGAGCTGACGGATGTTCAGCGGGAGTAGGGGTTGGATTTACGGATTTCTGCACCTGGATGACCTCCTTGACCAGGTTGAGGTCACAGTGCCTACGCCTGGACAGCCGTGCTGGCTGCACTTCTGGAAAGTTATACCCCGAACCTTCTAGAAAGTCTATACGTCGATGGGGTGTTTGGGGATCCATTGGACGGACCCTGCATCCGGCCTCCATTAGGGTTGGTGCTGGGCTCCCTGCACAACAGTTGCTTGAATGGTTTTGAGGTTTAGGGGAGGTGGGGGGGGGTAGAGGGGAAACACAGTCATGGTTAGTTTCTTATATGTTATGTGTGAAACTAATGCTCTCCATGCGGTAGCCCTGACGGATGGTCCGCCAAGTGTTAATTCAGTGCCCAGATGACTGATGTAGATGCTAATACTCTGCTGGAGAGATTTCATATTGTCATTTGGAATGTTCGAGGGGGTCTTGGATAAGGTGAAGCGAGGTGCGGTGCTACGCGAGGCCAAGCATTTAAAGGCCGATACACTGTTGTTGCAAGAGACGCATCTCCATGGGTCTAGAACTCCCTGTTTGACTCGCTATGGTTATGTCCACACTTTTCACTCAATATTTACGAGGGACTCCCAGGACATGGCTATTCTTATACTCTGAAGAGTTTCCTTTCAGCTTCTGAAGACCTGGGTAGACACACAGGGTATGTTTGTCTTCGTGATGGGGACCATACATGAGAAACTCATAGTTATTGGCATAATCTATGCCCCTTCACCACTTTCTCAAACTTTTTTATGCTGACTTGTAGCTAAGTGGACATCCCTGCCAGAGGGAATGGGAGTCATTGGTGGGGACTGGAATGATGTTATGCATCCTGACCGGGGTAAATGGCGAGCCTCTGGGGTGCTGGGTGCGATGTGGGACTCCCGCCGGAGACCTCTAGCGAACATGGTGGGCTGGGTGGATACAGGGTGGGCTCATCACCTCACGGAGACAGGCAATACCTTCTATTCCTCGGTACATGGGTCATTTTCCAGGCTAGATTACATATTCATGCGATTGGCCATGCATATAGAGGGTCCGAGGTCGCAATACTGCCCAGGGGACTCTTTGACCACTCTCCAGTGACATTGCAGTTTCTGGTGGGCTCCTGTCGCCCTTCATTTTTCTGGAAACTCCCCCTGACACTTGCAGGACCAGACATAAAGAACACATGTGCACGGTACTATAGCTGAATATTTCTCCCTTAACGAGTTGACTGCCTCCTCCAAGGGTATCCTATGGGAGGCAATGTAGCCCACCATACCTGGAGTTGATGTCAGTTTTTGTGTGGCAGAGCGCAAACGGCTTAGAACTAAGTTCTTGCATATTGAGGCTCGCATAATGGAGTTGGAGAGGTGCGGGAGGGAGGATGAGAGGGACAGGCACGCTGACAGTTAGGCCCTGCACAACAGTAGTAGCAGGGGGTGCAGCTGGAGGAGGCCAGCAGCGCGTGGCTGGCTGATCAGAGCAGGATCTATCAATGGGGCGACAAGTCCTGGAAATTATTACACAGACTGTGTCAGAACGCCCTGACGCCGGTTCAGATCCCGACTATTTGTGATGTTGACGGTGATGGCGCAGTACTCACTGATCCAAATGTAGTGGCCAACAGCTTTGCCAGCTTTTATCGAGCCCTATACGCAAATAGAGATGTTTTGACCGACGCGCAGGTTGCAAAGTTCATAGATGATCTACCCCGAAGGCATTATCGCCCATGGCAAGAGCATCGCCAGATTCTCCCCCCACAGTCGAAGAATTGGCAACAGCTCTGTCGGAGTTACGTCTGGGGAAGGCCCCAGGTCCAAATGGGAGTCCCAGTGATTTCTTTAGAGCATATATACCACTACTGAGCACATATTACCTGGATATGATACAAGCCGCGCTGGAAGACACGCACATGCCCCCAGACTGACGGCACGCGGAGATAGATATGTTTCCAAAGCCGGTAGCCCCCAGAGCTCCATTCCTCATACTGCCCAATCTCCCTCCTAATTATTGAAGCCACGCTGCTGGCGAAGGCCCTAGCCAATAGATTTATAGCCCATATGGCCGAACTGGTGCATCCAGACCAGGCGGGCTTCATGCCTTATTAGGCTATGCTCCACAACATCCATCAGGATCACAACACGATAGCTGCAATGGATCGATTGGGACATCCAGCAGCCTTACTGTTAGCAGATATAGACAAGGTGTTCGATTCTGTTAGTTGGTCTTATATATTTGCACTCCTACGACGACTTATCAAGGGCCCTCGCTTTCTCTCCTACATTTATCTGTTGTACACTGACCTGACAGCTTCTGTATGGGTGGCGGGTTCGATCTCCTCCCCATTCCCCATCAGGTGTGGCATCAGACATGGTTGCCCCGTCTCCTCTCCTATTCACTCTGGCCATGAAGCCATTGGGTGAATGGGTTAAAATCGATGCTCTAGTCCGGGGCTTTGAATGGTCACAGGAGGTCTCGGATTGCATTGCGTTGTATGTCAACGATGTTCTGTTTTTTCCTCAAAGACACGCACACGTCTGGTCCCAGGATCCTCAACTGGATTATATATGAAGATTAACAAGTCTATAGTATGGCTGCTTTGGGTGTCGTCGGGGGACAGTGCATGGATGATAGACCTAAACGTGACTGTTGACGGCATGCAATATTTGGGTATCTTCTTATCTGACAGTTGGTCTAGCTCCTGGGACCGTAATCTGGCCTCTTGACTGAATGTGTGAAGATGGATATTAGAACATGGTCTCATTTGCCCCTATCCTCTATCTTTAAAATGCAATCCTTGCCCCCGCTTCCTTTACCAATTGCAGAATCACCCATATCCGATATCCTCCGTGTGGTTTCAGCAGATCAATGCAAAGCTGGGCCAGTTCCTGTGTAGGGGCGGCACCTCCCAGGTGGCTCATTGAACCCGCTTTCAATCTACATACTGTAGATGTATCGCAGCCGCAGATGTCCAGTCTTACCATGCGGCCTCACATCTGAAGGTGCTAAACGAGTGTTGGTATCGCCTTAGAGACGACCCGGCCTATGCAGTTGAACGCTGGGTAATGGGAGATCACTCCCCTCAAGAGTATCTATATAGCAGATCGGACGTGAGCGCTCTTCTTCCAGCTGCGAATGTAGTTAACCTTTGCAGGATGGGGTGGTGGGGTCGCCTCACACAAGAGACTCTGTTGTAGCAGAACAGACTTATTACCCAAGTGGCGGGCCTACGGGGCTTTCAGGGTTGGGTGTCTTTAGGTGACGCCATGCACGGCCTTACCTTCAAATCATTTCAGGAACTACAATCCGAATATTCCATACCCTTTAGACAATTTTATAAGTACCTCCATTCTTTCTCTCCATCTATCGACGGTCTCACAACCCTCCCAGAGTTTAACCCGTTAGAGGGCCAACTCCTAATGGGAGCCCTTGGTGATCATAAAATAACAAAGATTTACCAAAATGTAATCACAAATGGCTCTACCACCTTAGATGCCCTCCGAGCAGCGTGGCAGAGTAATCTAGGTCATATTGATGACGATGATTGAACAGAGACATTGGAGTCCCCTTGGGAGGCTGCGATATTCTTGAGTCTGCGACTGAGTCAATTCAAATATTTACATTGTGCTTACTTTACTAGACAGAGGCTGTGGAGAATGGGACTTGTTGCTTCCCCCATTTGCCAGCGGTGTTGCAGAGAGGATAGTACCTTTTTCCATACAGTGTGGGACTGCAGCACTCTTGCTCGGTTCTGGAGGGAGATTGTGGCGTGCCTGGGTGAGGTTCTGGCCTGGGACCTTCCCATGTCCCCGAAGTTACTTATATTGCGTTGCTCTGACGAGATAGGGGTAACAGGTATAGACGCCACCTGCTGTGTCTGGGTTTTGCCCTCGCTAAGCGTGACATTGCCAGACTATGGAAGGCCGAGACTCCACCCTTGTTTGGTGTCTGAAAGAAGGGTATGGACTTCTGTGTGGGCCTAGAGATACCTGTATTTGAAGCGAAAGGTTGCCCACAGAAACATTCCAACATCTGGCAGAGGTGGGCAGAATACCGAGGCTTGCTTCTAGAAACCGTAGCCTCTACGGACAGGCATTTAGACATCAAAATTCAGCAATATTGGTCGGACATACATAACGCTTCATAATTCGAGTATGGTGGACTGTGGTCTGCGGGCTGGGCGGGTGTGGGGAGCAATGGTGGGTTTAATCGCATAGTCTTATGTTGTTCGTTTACATTTTTCTTCCCTTATTTGCAAGTCTGCCTGGTTTAAGCCCATGAAATAATGTCCTGTCAATGACTGAGAGTCTATTTGTATCTGTATTTGGTCCTTTCGAGCCAATCTGTGGCAGGAAATGTAATAAAATATGTTATGAAAAAAAATATAAAGGATTAAAAGACAACTAGCTTGCAATCGATGGTTATGCAAGCACCAGTAGCAGTAAAATGACACCCTTCTTTTATTTAAGTGAATTCATTTTGATGTGAGCTTGATGGAATACATAAAGGTTAAACTTTCAATACCAAGACGTCAAATGCAAAGCCCAGAACTGGAGGTGACAATGTAAGACAAACCATGCTAACATTGGGAGTGGCTGAAGACACTGGAGGAAGTTGGTGCTCTGAAGTTGTTACTAAATAGGACAAATAAGTAAATAGATGACTGAAAAGTTGTCAGAGATGATGCTAGTGAAAAAGGTATCAGATTCAGCATGAAAGTCGATGGTGTGGAAGCAACAATAGGAACTGCATGTGTCAGGTATCTTGATTTGTTTGAGTGTGGAGACATTTAGCTTCAACGCACACTTATTGTGGCTTGTGAGACGTCATAGAGGACTATATGGCACAGATCTGATGATGGGCAGCTGCAGAGTACCAAAGTAGTAATGATTTCACAACCTAGATTGAATCAGCTCCCAGTGGCCCACAGGAAGCACAGTTGGTTGCTCCAATGGAACATGTAATGCAACACTGTGATCACTGGGGCAGTGAAAGAGAGGCTTCACTGTTGTGGTCGATGCTTCCGAAACTCAGTCAAAATGCAGTGCTCACTCAGGCTTGAAATCAAATCCACTCCCAGATAGACAGAACCAATTGTCTTGAAGGCATGTGCAGTGCCAGTTCCATTTGAAGCAGAAAAACAGCGCCATGTAGATCAGCAAAGTGAGTTGGGAACTGAGTGGCCAAAAGTCGCTGCATTTCCGCTGCAGAACATGCTTTCTGAAGGTTACGACCATTGGCTGCAGAGGTTAACAAAACCTCAATTTGAGTTACAATTGAAAAAAATGTATTTATTTTATCAAATCACATATTTGTAAGATTACCTCTATGCACAATGAGAAGAAAAGCTTCCTTGAATACGACCACAGAAATAATATTACTGCAGAGAGAATAGCTACCAATGTTCAAAAGAGCATTGTAAGGGGAGGGTAAAAGATGCAGGTACAGCAAGTGATATACTAAGGAAAACGGTGGTAGTGGTCCTTATTCTGTTGAAGTTAGATTATTGCAATGCACTTTTCATAGGCATTGATAAGACGCAGAGGGCAAAAGCACAATTGATACAAAATGCTGCTGCACGTTTATTTTTAAACATTCTTAAAGGCCATCCCACCTCTGCTGCCATCAGGTCACTACACGTGCTCCCTATTCAGCAACGGATAGAATTTAAGGCCCTTTGCTTGGTTCATAAGGCACTATATGGCAGAGGGGCAGCTGATTTCCGGAAATTGTTCTCTTGGTACACTCCCATGAGCAACTTTAGATCCACAAACTGGGGTCTCATCTGTATCTCTAAAATTCACAGAGTCAGATAGGGAGGCAGGAGTATAGAATACTGTGCAGCCAAGCAGTGGAATCAGTTGCTTATCACCATGAGACTACTATCTAACAGGCAGCATTTTAGGAAATTTTTAAAAACTTGGCTGTTCCCCCCGATCTAAGGTACTGTTATAGCTGATGCAGTCCCTTTATCTCACTCTCAGTGCCAAGACGCCTTGGCATTCGAGCACTTTAAAAAAAAAACTATACTAGCAGTTCCAGGCTTGGAGAAATATCAAGTGCCATGTATAAAAAATAATCTCATTGCATAGAAGTGTGTCCCAAATGATTAGTACACTTAGATGTGCTAATGATAATAGGATTTTCATTCGGAAGAAAGTAGAATTCAAAAGGAATATGCAGCAATATTTAGGAGAAAGATGTTGCATTTAGCCTTGCACCACTTTATAGCAGTTTACTTTAGACGGCCACATAAATGAAAGGCAGCAACTGGCAAATAAATTGTACCTGGTAATAACCACACCAAACTAAATTATCTGCAGGATAAAATGGCGTACACTCTATCTGTTAAATTGAGAGTAAATAACAGTACGTTTATTTTTTTAGGGAAAATTGGATGTTGTCCAGTAAGTTTGCATAGTGAAAGAAAGTGCAGTCTCGTTTAGAAGAGGCCAAGGTACATCATGAAAGTTAAGCATTTGTAGCGCCTGGCACAGTTGCGAAAGAGTACATGTTTGAGCTTGTTCCTGTTGTAAAATATTTAAACCTTCTCTGAGGATAGCAGAAGAGGTGATTGAAGATATAGTATAGATGTGTTTTGATAGAATTTAAAAGCTATAATCTATGATAACAAGAGTATTCTGTAACCCTTCTTTATCGTTCTCCCTAATTCACACAGAAGCTTCTCTTCATGGAAAGCTACACATTCTTCTAGAGCTCCATAAAGAAGAACAGTACTTAGCTCTTTTCTTTCTCAAAGGAACTGGACCTGAAAGAAAACAAGCTACATTTATGTTAGCACTAATATTTAATATATGCTTTCTCAAGGTTCGACTGTGACAGATGGCAGAATTTTCTGCTGACACTATATGAAATAACTGTAAAAGAAGAGTACATAGGATCTAGTCTGTTTGTGAACGGACCCCTCACTGCAGACATAAGACCTATGAATTCATCCGTTATTTAGCATTGGCTATCAGACTACTCTTTTTTTAGTCAGGCAGCATCAAATTACATGTGACATTTAAACCCTGGTATTCATACCATCATATACATTTCCACTTCCACTTTGAAAAATGCATACAATTGATTTTAGTAAATGAAGGAGTCTTAAAAACTATTAGGGCTGTGAAACCCAGTTAGGTAGTCCACTGAACTGCTTCATTAAGAAAGATGAATTCTCTGGGATATAAACATTCGGAAACAATGTGTCAGATGCTTGTATTTTCCCAGAATTCATGTCCCAAATGCTCTATTTTTGTGTGGTTTTTTTGCCAGTGCATATAGCCTTTTATATGATTCAAGAAATTCTGGTGCATAATTGGCTTTGTCTCTAGTAACTGGGAAGAGGTGTGGCGCAGCGGCCAGGGCGACTGACGTTGGACCCTAGGGATCACAGCACGATCCCCAGCACAGGCGGCAGGGGTCTGCCCAGCACCATGTGACTCTGGGCAATAGCTTGCTTAATCTTCCCGACGCCCCCCAGCGCCGGGAAACCTACGGGTAGCTGTGCGCTTTACAAATACAGGATTATTATTATTATTATTATCTAAGGGGCGGATTACAAGCCAGGCAGTGTTGCGACCGCCAGACTCGCAGTGGCACAGCAGTGGTGGTCACCATCGTGCCAATTACGACTTCCATAGTCATACCAGCGGTGGAACACTGGCTGTGTCAGGGAACAATCGGTCCCTGGTGGTGGCACACCTGCACCACAACGCAATATGCTGAGCAGGGACTGGCACAGTCCTACTAAGCATATTACTAGTTCCTTCACCCCCAGCCTTTTCATGGTGGAGCCCCCCAAGAAAAGGCTGGCGGTGCAAGAACAAAGGGGGCCGTACATGGACCCCCACCATGGGTATACATTGAGGGGGGCACAACCTGTACCCCTCTGTCTGTATTCCCACAAAGTTCCAGTACGGCTTGGACATCACTTTCCATGCCGTGCTGGAACTTTTTTGCTGCTCCCATTGCGGTGCCTGTTTTCCAGGCACCACCCTAGGAAAGGCAAAGGACCGCCGGCAGTATTACGAGTCACATTTTTAACTTGTAATACTGCCGGCTTTGAGCTGGCACTGTTGCACCAAAGTCTTAATCGGGCCCTAAGATTTTTTGATCCGTTCAGGAGTATGTAGATAATAAGCAGATGGATCAAATTTGTTGTCAAAACAACAATGGGAGAGGTAGGGAGATTCAAGGACACTCTCTCAGTCCCCGGTTAGATACAAATAAACAAAAACAGAGAGGTCAGATCAGTCTCAAAAAAGCAACAGAGACGGAGTGAGATAGATAAGAATCACACACCCACTTTGGGTGGATAGGAAAGCCCTCACACACCGACCTAGTCAGTGTCATGCTTCATCACCGGGCCCCACCAAAGAGGCCGAGTGCCTCTTCGGTGTGCTGCGACGCCAGAAAGACTGCAGAGCTGGTTGTGTGAGAAGGGCGTGCTGTGAGGGTAGCTAAAATTAAAAGTGCCTAAAAAGGGTATCAGTAAAAAAGGTTTAATGAGTGATCCCTAAGACACAAGTGAAGAGTATTATGTGTCTGAATTTAGCTGCCAAGGTTTAAGGATTGGTTAAATTCAGAAAAAATACTTAAGTCAGTCAACATGTTTCTGCCATATGGGTGGTTTCAATTTACCAAGGCATTCGTCAGGACTAAACCCCGGCGGTATGGACTCTCTAATCATCCACCCTGACCTGGGGACGTGAAAGTGAAAATCTTAAAAAAGGTGAAAAAAGTGCTTGAAAATGATGGAAGAGCGAGTCGCTCATTCCAAAGAATGCTCCAAATTGTGGAGTATCTCAGCACTTTAAAACAGGGCGCTACTTGCACCATGGGTCTCGGGAAGGGGGTTGGAGCGTGCCCAATTTACCAAGGCATTCGTCAGGACTAAATCCCGGCGGTATGGACTCTCTAATCGTCCACCCTGACCTGGGGACGTGAAAGTGAAATGATGGAAGAGCGATCTGACCTCAAATTTGTTGTCAACATAAATGTATACAAAATGCTCCTCAAGTGTCCTAGCACTCAGCTAAAGTTGTCTGGCAGTGCTCCCACTGCGTAAAATTATATTCTTAATGTTGATTGATTAATGTAATGTTTACCATAGTGATAATCGTCGGGGTCCGGTTTTGAGGCGATACCCAGGTTCACAGCGGGCTGAGAGCGTTGAGGGCGATGTGCCAGGCACGCTCCAACCCCCTTCCCGAGACCCATGGTGGGTGTGTGATTTTTATCTATCTCACTCCGTCTCTGTGGCTTTTTTGAGACTGATCTGACCTCAAATTTGTTGTCAACATAAATGTATACAAAATGCTCCTCAAGTGTCCTAGCACTCAGCTAAAGTTGTCTGGCAGTGCTCCCACTGCGTAAAATTATATTCTTTATGTTGATTGATTAATGTAATGTTTACCATAGTGATTCAAACAGAATGATTCCCGGTAATTATCTACATCCAGATAAGATGTTCATTGTCCATTAAGGCATAACAATTAAGATAATTTAAAGTTGCTTGACTGCTTGAATGTCGCATGGACTAGCACAAGGACCTTGTGTGACAACGTCATCTAATGCAAAACATGTGGCATTTGTATGTTTTCCATAGTACCCAAAATTTGATCGAGCGCTCCTGTGCAAAGAACACCATCAAGCAATAAATCTGCATGATATTTACACCATAACTTCTTTTAAGTCTGTGTAAGGAAATATGTGGTATTAGCTCTCGATCACAGGAGATAGTGAAGAATAATCTGGATCGTAGTCCCATGCATTATTTTCAAAACAAAAATTACCTTTATAATCCACAAGAAAAATTATGACCTTATACTAAAAACCCAAACATAAAACCATGGGAAACATGGACGTAAAAAACTCTTGTTTCTTCATGATTGTTCTCTAATATTACAACTGCTTGCAAATGAACAACATCTGCAGTTGATGTAAGCTCTTTTAGTGGTGCAAATGTAGATGTAATCATAGTTGATGTTGCAGCGGGTTCAGTTGTTGAAGATGTTGCTTGCACCACAGTAGGATCAGTAGTTGAAGATGGTAGAAGAGCTAGAGCCTCCGCAGCCAATTAAATTGGACCCGTAATTTCGACTTGGCTGGTCTCTTCTTGATGTCATTTCATAATAGGGAGAGGATGTACTGGCCTAATCTGGACATACCTTGGATATGGTTCAGGGCTACTAAACAGAATCTTCAATTAAAATATTTTTATGTTATTGGCAACACCTTCCTTCCTGTTTTTTTAGCAGCAGGCAATGGTGGCAGGGTCACAGGTGTGAGTTCCTTCTCCTGCAAGAACTAGGGCAGATTGTCTGTGGGACAGTTCAAATGGTACTTTATCAAGGATTGGTCCTGGACTAATTCTTCCAGTTTTGTGAGCCACCCATCAACGGTAGCTTTATCTTCAGTTGCAGAGCTATGAAAACTCTTCTTGTTTGTAAGTTTCTCTCTCACATCTTGGATATCCTGCAACAGATGGATACGTGAGTTGTAGTCAGATGAGTCAATGTTTTACTCCACCTTTCCAGGGAGCTCTAAGTCAGGCACATACACAGGTACCCAAAAAGGTATTATATGTGCTGTGTGACTATCTAATATATTAGGCAAATTAGCAAGTGGCTGCTGAGCCAGATATAGGTCATGGTACCACGAAAAACCCTCATCCAACCCCTCACAGTCAAAGCTCTTTTAAATCTCACTGGAGCGCTCAACAATTTAGTTTGTTTCCAGATGCAAGGGGTGTGAGAATAGTAGGCACACTCGCAGAGAAGACATGGTGTCTGACCATTGTCTGAATGAAAGGTATGACGCTACTAGGCTCTGCAATTCTTTATTCAAAGCTTGAGCAGCACTAGTATTTTGTGGCCAAACCCACCGAAATCTACAGTATGAATCAACTGCAGCCAATATATAATTATATTGATTTATCCTTGGCAATGGGCCATGTGGTCAAGGTATATAACAGTACTAGAAGGTTTACTTTGATGCTGAAAGATACATTGCTGTACATATTTATTTACTAGTTTTTGGTAGATATGGCTACTAATGTAATTTCTGTAGTATTGATATTGTTGCATCGATATTGTAGCATCCTTCCTTCTAACCTTTCATGACCTGATGTTACTAGGCCTGACTGCTTAATTACAAATATACCTGTCTCCTACGCCTGGTATATAAACCATAGGAACCCTGTTTTTCGTGAGACTATATTAATATTTGAAAAGGAAATCTTCTGGGGTCTTCTACCCTTTCAATGTTGACTGTATAGCCACCATTAATATCCAAATTGATCTCCTTTTGAAATCAATTTGCAGCAGAAACATTGGAGGTTTTCACTTCTATTCTTGCAGGTAATTCAGCAGCACAGCTCCCTTTAATGTGAATCCCTTTACTTTTATGGGTCATTGTATGCTGCACATGGACCAAGGGTCACTTGTCCTTTATGACGGTCACCTTTCCCCAAAGCTTTTATTGATTTACCTTTTAATTCTCTGAATCTGCTTAAGCGCCTCTGGGCTAGGTCAACATTATGAACTTGTATTTATATATTTTTTTTATAAAACGGAATTTAATACTGTAAGAATGTTAAGGGCCTGCACGGCACCACAAGCTGGGAAGTAGTTTATAGTGCCAAACGCAGGCTGTGCAGAGCTGTCCATATACCAATCTGTGTGGGTAGTATCCACACGAAATTTTCCAATATCAGCAGGCAATACCATAGACTTCATTGGAAGTCTATGGTATCACCTGTTGATATCGTAAAATTTCTTGTGTTCAGAAAATTTCTTGTGGATACTACCCACACAAACTTGTGTTCAGAATGGGCGAATGTACTCAAATTTGTATCAAAGAATTCCGTGTTAAGGCCCACTGCACGCAGCACACGGGTAATGCATGCAGGTTCTGCTGTGTTCTGAGGTTTATTTTAAAATAAAATGTAGGAAAAGATAATTTGATTATCTAATGTGAATGGGAACAACCTGAAGTAAGATTTCTGGGTTCATACGTAATACTGTTCTATCATTGTACAGTTGCAAATGTGATTCCTGTAGGTAAAGAGCATGTAACTGCCTGGCCTACATTAAGCTACCAGATGGACACTTCCCAAGAAAGCTCCTTAAAATCACACGAAGACAGTGGTTAAAACAGGGGGCTATAAGTCTTGCCTCCTCCAATACTAATTTGATAAAAGTGCATTTTGATAAAGGAATATGCTTTGGGGAGGAAAGGTTGACAAATATATGGATAATTTCCAAACTTGGATTAGTTACTTTGACAATTTGCCATATGAGGCACCTATTGGGATGAAATAATGGAGTACACTGAAGCACTGAATGACAACCTGTGGTAAATTAAATTCAATAATACAGCAAATGTTTATAGAGTGGAGTAGGTGGATCAAATCACCTTTAAAGAAACTGGATTAGGGAAAAAAGAACCTAGAATTACCGGCTAATTTAGTTGAAAGTCTGTATGGACTTTGGGAATAAACGTTTTATTGGTTAATAGAATGACTAACTTTAGTAAACCGTAAAAAGGTCTTGTTTATTGTAAAGGCCTGCAACTCCGCTAGCCCATGTGAGGGCAAGCAAAAGCACAGCTGTTCAAGAGAACAATATATTGGTTTCTTACACATAAGAGTAGTTTTGCAGCTTGAAGAATGCTGTGCATTATTCTGCCAGCTACTTGTTGGGTCCGGTATTCACCTTTATAGTAGTAGTCTTGTTTCTGTTTTTTGAAGCATTAGTGGTGTCACCATTTGGTGTCTGATCCAGCCTCTCTTGTTGTTGTATGCCTTCTCCGAAACTTCCATGTGTGGTCGCCATCTTCAGATTCTGGTCTTCTTTTAAAAAAATTATTATTGCTCCTTCATTTTCCGGAGAGTTGGGTGGGTCGCTTGTCAATCCTGAAAATCCTTCAAGCTACTTAACTACTCTTACATGTAAGAAATAATTTCGTTTTGCAGCATGAATCTTTTCTGAATTCACATGCTGTGCATTGATTTTGTAGCATTTTTTGGCAGTGGCTGGGTTGAAGACAAGTTTGAGTTTGTTTGCCCCACTTGAGCTTTCTTGTTCATTTGTATGTCTATGCAAGAGTGCTTTGTGAAAGTGTGCATTGATGATCAAGTAGCTACCCTGCAAATGTCTTGTAATGTAATATATTTGCAGGAAAGGCTACTGTAGCTCCTTTTTTTGCGACTGTGCTCTGTGCTTGTTTTGCAGTTGTACACCTGTTGTCACGTCTGGATTGTGTGAGATCCATCTTGCAATGGTATTTTTTGTAACTGGTTTCCCTTTATTATTGTCTGTGAATTGAAGAGTTGTTTCCCTTCCTGATTGCTTTAGTTTTTGCCATATTGTACATTATTGCTTTTCTGGCATCTAACATGTGTAGCACTCTATCTGCTGGAGTTTTGGGAAGAACCGTGGTATATGAATAGGTGGGTTTATATGAAAAAATGATATAACCTTTGGTAGGAAAAGAGGATCTGTCCTCATGACTATCCTGTCCTTGGGTATTTGCATGTAAGGCTCTTGGATTGTGAGTACCTGTAATTGAGTTATCTGCGAAGAGATGTCATTGGAATAAGGAAAGCTCTTTTTAACATGACCATTTAAGGATGCCTTGTGAATGATACCTTGTGAAGTGGTTCAGAATTTCTAGATTAGTTGGGTTAACACTAGGTTTAAGTTGGAGTTGGCACCCTTCTTGGTAAGGCTTTTCTTTTTGCTCCCTCGAGGAATCTTTTTACTACTGATGACCTCTTGTGTAAGCCACTATCACTGCCAAATGTACTTTCCCTGAAGCATAATTCAGTTTGCTGTCTAGCAGGTGTGCAATATATCATAGGCCTGCTGTGTTCTATGTATTGTCATGTAATAAATATAATTTTTGGCACCACCTTGAGAATCTTTCCCACTTGACTGTATAGCGTTTTCTTGTTGTTGGTCTTCATGCTTCCCTGGGAACTACCAATGTGTTCTTTGGTAGACCTAGGTGTCCAAACTTGATGTCTTCAGGAGTCAAGCTGCCAGACTCAGTGTTTTTGGCTCTGTATGGAGAACTCTCCCCCCTTGCATGGAGAGTAGATCTTTCCAACCTGGTAGCCCTCTGTATGTTGATATGTGCTATTTCTATTCGGCCCGAGAACTAAGTTTGCCTCGTCCACTTTGGGGCGATAAGTATCAGTGTCTTTTGTGACTTCTTGCATTTGCTGATTACCTTGTGTAACAGTGGGATCGGGGGGAAAAGCATAAGCAAATCTCCTAGATCAGTCTATCGACAAAGCATTCCCCCAGGGAGTGGGGGTGTGGGTGCCTGGACACTAAGAGTTGGCATTTTGCGTTTTCTGTCTTGCAAACAGATCTATTTCTGGCATATCCCATTGTGAGAATATCTTTGAGGACTGTTTGAGTTCCTACTCAAGCAAGGAGGATACTTGTCTGCTCAGTCTGCCTGCTTCCACATTGTCCTTCCCTCGAAGGTGTATTGTTATTATGTGTATCTGTCTCAGGATGGCCCCCTCTAGATCTCTTGCGCTAGTTTTAGTACAAATAATTTTGTTCCACCTTGTTTGTTAAGATAGGACATTGCTGTTTTATTGTCTGTTTGAATTAACAATGACTTTCACCACAGCTGTTTCTGAAAGGCTTTTGAGGCTATGAACATGGTCTTTAGTTCCAATACATTGATTTGTTGGACTGCTTCCTGTTCTCTCCAAATCTCTCTGATTTTGAGTCTTCCCATACAAACTCCCCACCCAAATGCGAGGCGTTGTGGTAATGGTTACTGTGGAAGTCGGTTATGAGAATGGCCTTCCTGTTATATTTCTTCTCTTCCACCACGCTATCTCTTCCTGTAATGTTTGCGCGACAACCACTAAAACTTCCCAACTCCCTGTGGCTTGTGACTGTTGAGTTTTAACCCCTTTTTGGATTGGTCTCATATGCAGCCTTGCATATGGTATGAGCGGTATGCAGGAGGCCATCTTCCCCAGGATTTTCCCTACAGTCCTCATTGTCAGAGACTGCCCCTTCTGGTATTGTGGGTTTTGTACAATAAAGACATTATCCTTTTCTCGTAAGGGTAAGCTTTTGCTTTTATACAGTTCTTGCTCACAGGAACAGCTTTTCTTGTTCCGGTTTAGGTGATGATTTCTCTATATTTAGTGAAAATCTCAAATTGTGGGGTGTTGATACTACTGTGTTTATGAGCTCTTCCCACTTGGAAGTTGGCTTTCACCAGCCAGTCATCTAAATAAGAATATAAATATATTCCTTGCCTTCCTAGATGCACCGCCACTGTCAGGCACTTTGTAAACACTCTGGGTGCTGACTTTATCCAAACGCTAGCACTTTGAATTGATAGTGTTTTCCACTTCCGAGAAAACACAAGTATTTGTTGTGCCTGTGGCTCATTGGGATGTGAAGATATGCATCTTTTAGATCTATTGTTGCCATAAAATCTTATTTTTGTAGCTGTGGTACGACATCTTGCAGCATTGTCCTTCCTCTGTCCCTTCCCTTCGTGTAATCATGCAGGACTGTAGTCTCTTTTCCCTTACCTCCTTTCTCCTCCTGACGATCCTCTATCGTTTTTTCCCTCCCACCTTTGAGTGTCTGAATCGTTGTCTCTTTTTACCCGACTGCCTTTACTCACTCCCCCCTTAGATCCCCTTCTCCCCCACCTATTCTGTTACTCCTATTCCTGACCCCTTTCCCTCTCTGCCTCTTATGAGATGTCATTTACGGTATATTTTCTGTGAGAAAATTGTTTATTTATGTTTCGTGTTACTCGCAGTTGCTCTTTTTTCATTGACATCTTTGATGCCTTTTCTGATAGGTATCCCTCTCTCCTCCTTAACCTTACCCTCTTCCCAACAGCCTTACTTTCTGCGCTGCCCCTCTTTCTTCTCCTGCCCTCGGGCTGTTCTATGTCTTTGCTTAAACCTATTCCTTTAATGTTACTCCTCTTGTTGCCTCTTCATTAGTCTTCTTATTGCCACCTACGAGTATTCCCAGATCCTTAACACGTTTCTGTTTCTTTTTATATGCAACATTGTGTAATTGTTTAGTAACTTGGTTGTACTGATATTCTGTAAAGCGCTCTGATACCTCCGTATCTAGCCAGCGCTATATAAAACTCTTTAAATACATTGTCATTTTGAACTTTTGTGTTTTTATGAATTTGTTTAAAAAAATGGAGGTCTAGTATTGGACGAAGCGTTCCGTCTTGCTTTGGTATCTGGAAATAAGTTGAGTAGTTTCCTTGGATAATCTTGTTTTGGACACTCTTTCCATTGCCTTCTTTTAAAGCAATTATAATATTTCTTTCACTGATGGTTTCTTGATTAGTTATATGCAATAGCTAAATAGTATGATGTTGAGTAGCCATTCTGTCACGTGGCCGATGGGGATATTGTCAACATAGCTTAGTTAGCATTCGCCCAGCAGCCTGGATGCACTTTTGTGCAAGTTACTACAAGGCTTTATTTTTGCAAGACTCTGTTTGTGCCTTTCACATGAGAACCATCTGCTTTGTTCGTTCTCTGCCTGTTTTTGGAGTTTAGTCTGAACACTCTGAGCAAGGTCGATAAACAATGACCCTTGTTATTCTGTTCTGTTCAGCCCCTAGCACCTAAACAAAACATGCTAATGCAGCTGCTGCTGGACACTCATACTTTTATGGTATGGGGATGCATGTTTAGGTAACAGACACTTGGAGAGGGAGCTTTCCAGGGAGAAGAGCAATGGGGTTTCTATGATGTAGATATACCATCTAGGCACTAAGGTATGGGGTCTGCTGACAAAGCCCAGAGATTTGCTATCATATAATAATGTTTCTTCTTTCCAAGGGGAGGGTGGTTAGGCTTTACATTCTTTTCTCTTCTGTCTTTATATGATGACATCTCCCTTTATGATATATGGCCTAGCTGCAATGCTAACTGTATTAGTTTTATGCATTTTTCTGCTGGTTGTGGCTCGTATACTGCATTTTAGAGCACAATAGTTAAAATAAACATTTTAAACTATATTTGTGTTTCAGTCAGTTCTTATTGTGGACCGGTACAAGAGTGTGAGCAAAAAGGTGTATCTTGTTACCGTGATTCCTGAGAGATACAAGAGTTTTGTGTTCTGGGGTGTCTAATCATTTGCTTCTTCATGAGTGTGTAGGACAGCGAGAGAGACACTATAACTAGTTGGTCCTGGGTTCATGGGTACTAAGGTGGTGAGAAGGCTTAGCCCCTATACACCGAGGTCCCATGTTCCTGCACATAGTTCTGTGTATGTGCAGAATCCCTGCAACAATTTGTCTGATGTTATCTTCTACCACTCTTGGAAGAAGTCCTTTAATCTCTCTCCCACAGGTGTTTTATGTGTGAAGGGGACCTTGGTGTGTTGAGTCACTTACTGGACGGATTCACTGCTCCCCTTTGTGGCTGTGGTCTTCCCCTTGCTCGTCCCCTAAAGGGTTGCTGTGGAGTTGATTGGTACTGCCAATGTTGCACTGGTGTTTGCTTTTGGCTTGTACCCTGAAATCGTTAATGTGAAATTGCGCTCTTCCTACAGGTCCCTTAGTGGGTGTGGATCATCTTCCTAGGTTTCCCTGAATTGCAATGCTCCCATTGACTTTGCTGTTTCATTGTCTTTCTTTAGGTGTTATAGTGCATCATCAACGGTACTGCCAAATAGTTGTTACCTATTAAATGCTACATTAATGATATTAGCTTGTACTTCACTTTTGAATCCACACACCCTTAGCCACACATGTATTTTTAGGGTGGTCCCTGTAATTGTCTGCCAACTTGCATCCTCAGCATCTAGTGTTGATTTCAGGCAAGGGTTGGCAATATTCTTACCTTCCTCTGCAAGGGATGCTGTTCTCCCCGGTATTGTTCAAGCAGATGTTTCATGAATTCTGCCATCTCCTCTCAGTGCTGACACACATACCTGTTGAGCAGGACATTAGACATGGCAATGCACCACTGAGTGGCAGCACCTTTTCTAAATTTTATTCATACTATGTCCATCTTTTTGCTTTTCTTTGTCTGGAGGCGGTCCATATGTTGTGGGAATATTTGCTGTCTTTCTTAGTATTGCTGAAATAATAGTCTGCTGGGACTGTCCCCTGATATATGGAAGGTCTTTTGATGAATGCATATATTTCTTTTCAGCCCTTGATGTTAGACCAGCATGCTGCAGTTTCGTTGAAGGCCTCTCTTCCTTAGTCCAGTGTACTTAGGAACATAGGGAGGTATTGACGTTTACTTTGTTATAGTAGTAAAGTCTCCGATAAACAGCAAGACTGCGCTTCCTCTTCCTCCTGCTGAATGTTGTAAACATCAGCATCCCTCTTGATGAGCTGAATATACATAGCGATGTAATCTGGTGATGACGGTATCAATGGGTAAGTATCTATCCCCTCCTTTGGGGAGTCTGTTTCGAGGTCCTGCTGCTGGGTCTTGAGGGATTCAGACCCCACTGAGTCCTGAACATGCCCTATGACTCCAGTTCTTCCTCCTCCTCGAAGAGAATGTCTTGTTCCTCTTCCTCCAGAGGTTCTGGTGTTTTTGGGGTTCCAAGTTCTTTGACATCCTTGGCCCTTTCCGTGAGTTCAGTCAAAGCTTTCAGTGGAATCCTGAACACTGAGGGAGGCGTAGCACTCTTTTCTTCTTTTGAAGAATTGCAGCAATTTCAGCTATTGAAACGCTTCTACTTGCGTTCAAATTCAGCTGAATGATCTTCGGCTTCGAGCAAAGGTGTAGACTTCCTTTTCGACGTCGAGCTTTCTATTGGCAAGATCTCGCGTGACGGTTTATTAGCTCTCTCTCGACTTGGGTCGTCCTTCGAGGCTGTAACCTTCTCTGAAGCTCATGCAGCCTGTGGTGTCCTTCGAATGTGACCTGAGATGTTTCTTTGGCTTCTTCTTACCTTCAGTCGACAACATTTTAGATGCAGAGGCAGTTTTTGGTGTTTTTGAGTCTGAGGAATGAGACTCGCATCCCCCCCAACCATCCCCCACCCCCATATGCTTTTTCGGCATTACTTGTGACAGTTTCTGCTTCAATATTTTTTTTTTCACAACATAATGTTATTGTTGACAGCGAGTCAGTCCTGGTACAGCCAGGATTACCAGTATTACACAATAATTAATAGTGATACTGATGTCAACATTTTCAATATTGAAATAATAGAATTTGGAAATTAAGAGAATCTGAACGAAAAACTTAATAACAAAACAGCAGTGCCATGTCCCAAATATAGAGTTTGAAATTCAAGAGAAGCATAATTATAGTCCAAGCTGCCCCACAATCTTGTCCTCACAGCAATTCCCTAATAGCAGAAATAGGGGGGACAGGTTCCAGATAAAGGCCCTGATAATCCATCCACCTCCTCCATATTTTGGGATGGTTCTGAGGGCACCCCCTTGCTTTGAAAACGGGTATCTCCAGACCCAAAGAGAAATTTAGGCCCTTCTTCCAGACTACAACCGAAGGTAGGGACACATCCTTCCAAGACCTGGCAATATCACGCTTAGCTAGAATAAGACTAAGAAATAGAAAATAGCTCTTATACCTATTGTCCCCATTTCCCTCTGTAATACGCAGCATGGCCAGTCATGGTGAAAATCAGATATCTTAACCCCAGACTTCTGAAAGGCATGTGATCACCCCTCGCGAAAACCTCAACAGTGCTGTGCACTGCCACACAGAGTGTATGAGAGTTCCCTTTGCAACCCCACATCGTAGACAGTGAGGGGAAGCGATAAGTTCCGCCTGCCAGAGCCTATGTCTGGTGAAGTAGACCCGGTGGAAACATTTAAATTGAATACGTCTGAGGCGTGCCTCAATAGCTGCACTGCGTGGAGACTCCAAAGCCTCTAGCCAATCGTCTTCACCTGTGGAGCCCAAATCTAGTTGCCAAGCGTCTCGTGTTCTATTCAGTGTAGTGAGGCCTGGTCAGGGTGGATCAACTCTGTAATATACGGGACTATAAGGTTGGCGATTACCTTAGCTAGGAGTTTGGCCTCGAAACTGAGAACAGAGATTGGACGGTATGAAGAGTGAAGTTCAAGTGGTCAGCCAGGCTTTAAGAAGACAACTATTTCTGTGTGTCTCCAGTCGTCTAGTGGCAGGCAATGCTGTCTACAGTGGGATTGAGGGCCGCCAGATATGGAGCTATCAGTTGAGATTGGTATTTTTTGTGGAAGTCATGTGGGAAGCCGTTTTGGCTGTGTGCTTTACCCAAGCGCATATCCATCAAGGCATTTGGCACCTCCTCTACTGTCAGTGGAGTATCAAAGGCCTTTCTCGCGAGTCAGATAGGGTCCGCGGAGGCAAATCCACAAGGAACCGATGGACAACACCCGCTGGTAGTCTCCCATGAAACATATAAATCCGTGAAGTATTTGACAAAGCTTGCCTCAATTTTCGATGGGTTTATGAGTATCCCCCCTATCTGGACCGTGCATACCCGGGACAGTCTTTGGGCATAGCATCTGTTGGCAGACGTGATGGAGTAGGGCACTAGATTTATCACCCCACTGGTAAATCTGACTGCAAGAAGCGAGCCAAAACATTTTAGCTTCATCCAGCAATTCACTGGCATATGTTTGTTGTGTGCTAAGCAGTTGTCGGCGAGCCGGGCTCCCATCTTCCTCTCTGCTTCTGCGCTCTAAGTCAACTTACTGGGTCTCTGTCTGTAACAGCTTCTCACGGCGTTAAGTCGTGCAGTGCAAAATGCAATATCCACCGCCCGGAGTGTAGGTTTCATAGACTCTCATAGGGTTACAGGGGATTCAACCATGTCTGCATTGTGGGAAAGATAGTCTGTGACGGCCGTGTGCATGTGCAGCCTATACTGCTTATCCTGCAACAACCATTGCGAAAGCTGCCAGTGAAACGGGGAGCACTTGGGGTCAAGATGCAGCTGTAGTGACACAGGCGAATGATCGGATAGACCTCTAGGCAGGATTTCAGCAGACAATAGTCTTTGGTTGTGGGGTGCAGATATAAATATATAGTGCAGG
This sequence comes from Lissotriton helveticus, assembly GCF_964261635.1. Classification (NCBI taxonomy): domain Eukaryota; kingdom Metazoa; phylum Chordata; class Amphibia; order Caudata; family Salamandridae; genus Lissotriton; species Lissotriton helveticus. The sequence continues at coordinate 24,100,531 of NC_136060.1, read as the reverse complement.
CGGGAGAAGGACTCTTGCACTACAGAGACATATGTGTATTCATGTTCTGTAGGGTGTAGTTTCCTTCAGGTGTCAACCCATTCCATTCGCTGAGTCAATGACAGTAGTCTTGACTCTCACGTACACTACTATCGGTCGCCCCGCGCTGCGCCATCTATCTCCTATAGGGCATAGCACATCATTCCAGTCTCGCCCCGCTATCGTCAGGCCTGGTGGGATCTCTGTCCAAAGCGTTGTCAATCGCTCCACAAGGTTCCAGACGAGGGATCGAGGGGGTGAATACACAGCAGAGGATGAGGGTTTCACCGTACAGGACACCGATAACTACAATGTATCGGCCCTGGGGATCAGACCATGTCTTATTGTGAACATACTGTACGCTGCTGTGGATAAGGATCGCTATGCCGCAGGAGCCCCTAGTGAACACAGAGTGAAAAGTTTGGGCATATCCAAATTGTGCCAAGCACGGTGTCTTAGTACCCATTAGATGAGTTTCTTGTATAAGCAGGACTTCTGCCTTGTAACGTTTAGCCTGGCGGAGTGTGGCCCCAAGTTTGATCATATCAAGAAGGCTGCAGACATTCCAGCTAATGACCCGAAGCTCTCGCCTCCTGGAATCTGTCATGGTTGATGGCATGCTTGGTAATGTGACATATGAACATGTGTAAATACATAGGTGGCTTACATAGGTGGCTGGTCTACTCGGGAACTGTGTATGTAATGGATGGTCATTGCACTGAAAACCAACAAAAACTTCCCATTAACCCCCAGAGCCTCCCTCCCACCCCAATACCTCATGAACATTGAAGTATCTATTGCGGCATCATGAGCATCCCGCCCCCAACAGGGGGTAGGTCAGCTGTCAGCCAATGGATCCCCGATGAACATCCCTTGTACATGAAAGCGTCTAAACAACGAGGGAGTATATGTACAGGAGTAGCACTGGTGTATTTGCCATCAAGACTGGTAAGTATCTATGCAGGTCTCTGCGAGATATTGGTTAGGATGCTGCTGGCACCCGCTGGTCAGCTGTCAAGTGCCTACGGCATTTCCTGTGGGTTTTAATTTGTTTCTTGGAGCACGATCAGTGGTGTTGCTTATCCATGGTCCTGGGGAATTTAACACTGGCCCCCCAGATGAAGAGTCAGAGTCGATCCTGGGTGAAGTATGGGGCCAGACTTTGCGACTTCATCCGTCCAATGAAACACCTTCTCCGGTGTCTCAAAAAGTGGGTCCGTGATTGGTAGGACACCCTCAAACGGGCCGGGAACAGCAGGGAGCATTGAGTCCTGGGAGGCGGGCCTTGGCCTCCACGAAGGACTGTCAGCGCAGCTGGATCAGCTTCATATAGTCCTGGAAAATCATAAAGGGATGGGAGATGTAACTGAGGGTTGGCTTTAGCCTGGTCTGCTGTAAGATAGCATCTCTATCTTTATAATTGATGAGTCTAGCTATAACTGGCATAGAGCGGGCACAAGGTGGTAGCTTCTGCAGTAGCCCCCGGTGTGCACGTTCAATTATAAAGCATGGAGACAATGTGTTGTGCGGAAACTAGTCTGTGAGCCATTTGGTAAGGAAGTCCTCCATACTACTACCCTCGCAGACCCCTGGGAATCACACAAAATGGAGGTTGTTCCTACGAGCACGTCCCTCTGCATCTTCAACACGCATCGCTAGGCCCTGAGTGTCTCCACGATAAATACTTTCTTCTGAAAAGTATTCACTGTATCCTCCACCGTTGAGATCCGAGACTCTGACTCAGTAATGCATTGCACAGCATTTCAAAGATTCTGCCGGAGCAGCATGATGTCCGAGCCCACGGTGCCGATCTTGGCCTCCAGCATTTCTCTGGACCATGTGATCGCTGCAAGCAGTGCAGCATTATCCAGCATGGTTGCTGCCTGATCCCCCTGAGCAGGTGTAAGAGCCACAGCGCCAGTATATTTATCCATTGTGCTTTGCTTTGAGTTCGCACTGGGCAGTTTAGCTTTGCCCATTTTATACACCATGACCCCAAAACCACTGCCGATCGATATCTCCTGCCTGATCAAACCAACAGCGTGACAGGAGACAGCAACTGGGGGAGGGTATTGCACCCACAAGGCGCACCAAAGTCTAGTCCAGCTGCGTTCATGAGCCAGGCACCCACCACCATGCTGCCACTTCCCCAGCAAGTGGATCAAGGAGAGATAAAGCCATGGATTATCACAGGATAGCTTTAGGGAGGTTCAACTCCTCAGAGGCCCAGGTTTCATCCCAGTCAAGGGATCTCCCAAGCCAGACAGGACAGCGAACCACAGCGGTGTATCCCTCCTCATGCCGATGTAGTGCTGCAAGAGGGAGCCGAGAGGGGGGAGGGGGGCAGCACACCCTACCCCCGGACTTCGCACAATTATCGGCCAGGCCACACCGATCTGCGTGAGTCCGGCCTGGGCCATCCCCATAGTGAACACACCGCCACAGGCCAGCACCAGAGTTGCAGGCAGGGCTCTCATCAGAACCCCCCAGGCCACGCAAGACACAGGACAGGGTCACAGCGGCCCGACACGGCCGCCGAGGCCTCAAAGGTCCACAGTATTCAGGGCAGCCTCACCCGAAGGCCTTCTCACAGTGAAGATGGGGGAATCACCCTCGTCGCCCACCACAATGCAGGTTCCAGGGCAGCCCGACTCTGCCCGTGCCGTGAGACCGGTGACCCGTATTATGCTTCTCCTCACTCAACAACCCCAGGTCTTTCAGTGACTGAGTCTCCTGACCTTGCATGGCATAGTACATCTGCCTTTGTTTCTCTCGCACCTTTAAAGGCTTTGGTTTAAAGTCTGCAAAGGTGTTGCAGTTGTCACTTTGGTGAGCTATTGGGAGGCAGGCGTTGCACACCTCTTGGTTATCCTTCCGCGCAAACTTGTTGTGGCACCGAAGGCAGAATCAAAATGGTGCGTTTTCCATGTCAGATGGAACAGGGGGCTCCCTGCCCGGATATTCTCTGGTCTTCCTTCTGTGTGTGGACACTTGATTACTCTAATCCGATGTCTTCGCGGGTGTCTTGTTTTCTTACTTTGACAATTCTCAACAAACTCTTCCTTCTTTTCGAGGCTTGGAGAGCTTTTAGTAATGCTTCCAGACTCAGCAGCGGGGGGAAAAAAGGTATCTGAAGATGGCACCATACAAGGAAACTTCCGGGGAGGGCGTATGATGTCAATAGAGTCTGGAGCAGACACCAAATGGTGGGTCTGTCGAGGCCCAACGACAACAAAAAACAAGCAAGAGAAAAAGGACTCCTACTATAAAGGTGAATTCCAGATCCAAACACTAGATGGCAGAATAATGTACAGCATGTGAATCCAGAAAAGTTTCACGCTGCAAAACTTCAGGTGCACTCAATAGATGGATTCAAAGGGAAGTAGCATGAGTTGGCTTAAACTGTTTTCATCTCTCAAGATACAGAACAGCACTATTTAGGAGCAAAGTCCCCTCATAAAATGTTTTATGATCCCTTGCAAAAATAGCAGCGACAAAGTGTCTTCTGTTCTTCTAAATCTTGAGTTTGCTGTCATTACTGGAGAATACTTAATGCTGCGCTTTGCCAGCTCCAACAAGTGTGAAAGAGTATGAGGAGGCTGCCCAGAAACTGGATGGAAGCCTTAGTCTTTACACCATGCACAGAAATGCTTCCACTTGAAAGCCTTTGTGGTTGTTGATGAACATGCCTGTACCAGGATGTTCTTGCAATCTTCTTGAATGTCTAAATGGCCTCTCTAGGTGGTCAAGTACTAGGCTGTCAAGCAGCTGAATGGCTTGAGGTCATAGTAAGGAATCTCTCCATTGTGTCTGTAGGAGAACCAGAGGCAAATCCTCTGCTATGGCGGAGTAGCGTTGCCCCACTGCTGATACCCAGCAGAGGCAACAGAGAAAAATAAAATTATAAGATAATTATCCTTTTTTTTTTCTCAAACCTTTAGTTTTTGGGAAATTCCAACTATACAGTCTCACTCGTTTTTTTGTGCAGTTATCACAATTGAACCTGATACATAGGGAGATGCTATTGAGATGATCAGTTGCTATATCATTTCAGGTATCTTCTAAAAAAAAAAAAAAAAAAAAAGAGTAAAACTCCATTTGCAAGTAATTTGCACAAACATTCCCATCAGTTTCCCTGTTATTCCCACCACTAAGGATAAAAAGAAGAAAGACATAGAATACAAAAAGTCCAACATTTAAGGGTACATGAGCAAAGCAGTAGAAGTTGTCGCACATAGGCGTTTTCCACTCAGTTTAAGCATCCCTCGAATTGTCATCAAACCCTTTTATAACGTTGTCCCATGAGCTAGTATTAGTAGTGGAATCAGTGTAGGGCCCTCGTTCGTGTTGTGCAAGCGCAAAGAGGCAATCCATGAGAAAGGTAATTAAGCAGTGGGCCCCGCATATATTCAGTTTCTAAAGGTATCTGTTAATATATCTCTCATGCGTTCCATTGTCAAAGGCTGCCATAGTCGTGCATGCCATTATGTTACAGAAGGGCCTCTGTCTTCTTCCATGTTCTTGCTATTGCCACTTTCGCTGCCCCCAGACATAACCACAGAATTGATCTATCTCCTATTGTTTGTTGATTTAGAGTGTTTACTCTTAGACCCAGGAGTATAGGGGTTGGATCAACTGGTATTGGGTATCCCAAAATCTATTTAATTTGTGCCAAGCTTTCAGCCCAGAAAGGTTTGATCGAGGGGCAGACCCACCAGATGTGCAAAAAATCTCGTAGCATGCCACAGCCTCTCCAGCACACTGTAGACGCTGTTGGGAACATTTTCTTTAGTTTAGTCGGGTATAGGTACCAGTCATAAAGCACCTTATAATGGGCCTCTCTGATTCCTATAGAATGATTGAATTTGGGTAAGTCTATCCACAGCTTTTCCCAGTGGGTATAGGAGATGTCTTGGCCTAGCGTCTGTTCCCAAACGGTTACGTGTGAGATAGTTCCCTTTGACCTGTCCCCTGCTTTCCCAAATCTCTCTATAGGTGTGAGGTCTCTGGTTGCTGCTTCCCTCATATCAGCTCCTAATACCCAATGCCTGAGTTGTGAGTAATGGTAATGTTCTGATGCGAGAAGTTGGAAATTTCTTTGGCAATGGTCAAATGTCAGTATGCCCCAGTTGTGGAAAAGGTCAGATGCGGTGAGACATCCCCCCGCCCTCCATGCCTTGAATGCTCCTGGGTGTGAAGCCGGTGGGAAGGCTGGGTTATATACTGTATGGGCATGTGTGGTGAGGGGAAAATGGTCCATGCTGTTGTATGTGTGACCTTGTCCCAGACTTTAAGTGTTGTTCTGGTGGGAGTGCTCAAGTTTGTGTTGATCGGGCGTTCTTTTTTAATCTTCTAGAGCAGATCCCAGATACATCTCCCTGCCACCGCCTGATCCATGTGGAGCCAGTGTTTGTCAGAGAATCTTGCTGACCTTTCTTGAATTACTCGCAACTGTGAGGCTTTATAGTATAGATGGAGGTCCAGATGTGCCAGTCCCCCCCTAGTCCTTGGCAATCAAAGTTGTTTGTATGGAAGTCAAGCTCTTTTACCTTGTCAGATGAAAAGTATGAACAAGGAGCGCAAGGTGGACAGGAAGTTGTGCTCTAACTCAATTGGTAGTCCCTGGAATTGATACAATAGTCTGGGCAGTACATTCATTTCTATTGCGTGTATGCGGCCCAGCCAAGAGAGGTATAGGGCTGCCCACGGTCAAAAGTCATTTTTTTATTGTTGAAGTAGTGGGGATAGTTAGCTTTGAAGAGATTGGAAAGTTTAGGAATAATTTTAATACCCAGGTGGGTGATCTCTTTGTTCACAAATCTGAAAGCGAGTATCTTTTACGACTTGTTCCAGCTCAGCTTGTGGTAGGTTCAAATTGAGTAGAAAGGACTTGGTCTCATTAATGCGTACAACGGTGGCTATTTCGAATTCTTGGAGCTCTTAGTGCCCTCAGCGTATTCCTAGTGTCCGTAATAGTCATCAGCACGTCATCAGCAAATAGAGAGATCTTGTGTTCCTCCCCGCCGAAGGGGATGCCGTGAATAGTGGGTGTTGATCTGATCTTTGCTTCCAGGGGTTCAATACTAAGGGTAAACAATAATGGGGAAAGGGGGCAGCCCTGTTGAGTACCTCTTTTTAACTGAAATACTTCAGCACTTACTCCATTGACTAGGACCCGGGCACAGGGCTGTATGTATTTAGCTCTAATCATGTCCACTATTTGTTCGCAAAAGCCAAGTTTTCATAGCGTATGGAATAGAAAGGACCAGTCCACCCAGTCATACACCTTTTCTGCGTCCAGAGCTAAGATAGTTGGTGGTATTGATGTTTTTAGTAGCCTTTTCGACCAGGTGGATTACTCTTTATAAGTTATCATGTGTCTGTCTGTCTGCTATAAATTCCGGATTGATCTGGGCGAATGAGATCTGGTAGCAAGTTTTCCAGCCTGAGGCTATGACCTTTTTTTATATTTTGTATTTTTTTTAAAGACCTTTATTTAGTAGATCACATCAAACATTCCTCGCCTACAACCCTTCGGGCCGGCAAACAATCAAAAACCTAGTTAGTTTCATAGAACAAAGACACAGCCCAGTGCCGTCAACCCGGGGGTACGGCGGCGTTGCAGAGTGTAAATATATGAGATCCCGAAGGATAATGAAGGATAAGGAAGGTCACATTTTACAGTTCAGCACGTATAATAAGGTCAAAGTGTTGACATTTTTATCCAAAAAGGAAACAAACAGAAAACAAACCCCCCTTTAACTCTTTAACTTGGTCGATAAGTTACATGACTGTCAGGTTCAGAGCAGTTCCGGTGCAAGTATGGTACCTAAACGCATTTGAGTGCTTGGAGTCAGGTAGCAATGGTCTGCCTTATATTTCCAATGAGCTAGACTGCGTGATTAGAGGAGGCTCACATATGTTCCACCTGTACTCGTTCCACCTGGACCATATTTCCACCCATTTGCGAGGACAGCCTCTCGAGACATATACTGTCTTCTCCTGCAGCATGCACCAGTCCATGTCACATTCCAGTCTTTCAGTTTCGGCAGGTTAGGATCACCCCACAGCCTCGCAATGTTCCTTTGCATCAGCCCAAGCGTTACCCAAAATCTCCCTTTGTGTGATAAGTCAGTTGGTTCCCATATGTTGAGCAGACATCTTTTGGCCTCCAGTCGAATTTCTACCTCCTGCATGCAGTGCACCACTCTCCTCCAGTACATTTGCACTTTTTGGCACCCCCACAGGATATGAAAGAAGGTACCCTCTGCACCACATCTCCTTCTGCAGAGCCCGTCCCCACCTTTCCCCATCAATTGCAGCCTCATACATGAAATATAAATTCTGTGTAGTATTTTCAGTTGAATTAGGCGCAGTCGGGCTGATATTGCCACCTCACGGGGAGAGGCAAGAGCATACGTCCATTCCTCCTCATCAATTTCCAACCCATCAGCAATCCATTTCTCTTTTAAGGGAAGGAGTAGGTCGGGGGAGTTATTGAGTAGTTTTTTGTACGTGAGAGATATTGCGTGTTCTGGCATAAGGCCATCTAATAGTCTGTCTTCAAAAGGGGAGCTTTGAGGCAGTGTGGTGTCAGGTGGTATTTTTGTCTGAAGGGAGTGTCTCACCTGTAAGTATCTGAAGTATTCAGTGTGCGCCAGTTCGTGCGTTGCCTGCATGTGAGCGAATGTGTGAACACCTTTAGGGCCCCAGATGTCTTTTATTTGGGAGATCCCTATCAGGTCCCAGTTCCGGAACCCTTTAGTACGACCCAGGTTGCCTAACGTTTCCGAAGCCCAGAGTGGTGTAGCCATGGTGAGGACCCCGGACCAGCCTAGTTTTTTCTGGGCTATGTGCCATATCTGTACAGAGTGTTGTGTAGGTCCAGTGAATTGATGTTTGCCCATTTTAGAGTAGAGTGCAATTTCATAGTTCCCCCCAGGGAGTTGCCATCTGTCCATCCCATAGGCCGGATCATTGCCATCCCCGTAGGTCCCTTGATTAATCGCCGAGAGATGGGCCGCCCAGTAGTACTTACGGATGTCGGGGAGGGCTATGCCACCGTCATACCACCCCAGTGTGAGTTTTGACAAAGCAATACGAGGGGCGCCCGCCCAAAGGAGGGTACGCTGAGCTGCCTCAATTGCTGTGAAGTAGGCGTTAGGCACCAGGTCTGGATAATTTTGGAGGGCGTAGAGGAACCTAGGCAGCGCCATCATTTTGAATAAGGCAGCTCGGCCTAGTAATGACAATGGCAGGTCCTGCCAGGACTTGGCCTCTCTTTGGAGACGCCGTAGGGGGGGTTGAAGAGTACGCTCGTAGGATAGGGCCTTGTCCTTGGAGATGAACACTCCCAGGTATTTGAAGCCTTCCTCAGCGACTGTGATGGGACACGTGTCGGGGAGCCTCGGGGGATTCCCGCTGAGGACGTATAGATACGATTTGCTCCAGTTGACTCTGAAGCCGGAGTTACGACCAAAGCTCGCGAAGATGTCGAGTGCAGCAAGGATCGACCGTCGTGGCTTGGAGAGGTATAGAAGAATATCGTCTGCGTAGAGGGATATTTTGTCTTCCCATCCCTCCGCCCACTCTATTCCTCGAAGGTATACGTCTTGTCTGATCCAGGCAGCCAGCGGTTCAAGGGAGAGGGCGAACAGGAGGGGAGAAAGGGGGCAGCCCTGTCTAGTTCCCCGCTCTAAAGTGAAGACCTCCGACACCTTATTATTCACTAGGACCTGTGCCAGCGATTCCGAATAAAGGAGACGAACCCACGCCGTAAAATGGGGTCCGAAGCCCAGTTTACTCAGGACAGCGAACACGTACGGCCATTCTAGGGTGTCAAACGCCATGGTGGCGTCCATGGATACCACAGCCGCGTCTTCCTTCAGTCTATGGCGTTGCCCAAGCACCCCGTGTAAGCGTCAGATATTGAGGGCCGTATTGCGGTGTGGCATAAAGCCTGACTGGTCAGGATGTACCAATGTACTCAGTACTGGTTTAAGTCTATTGGCGAGTGTTTTTGCCAGTATCTTTGGCTCAGCGTTGAGGAGGGAAATTGGCCTGAAGGAGGCACAGGATTCAACGGGTTTCCCCTCCTTTGGGATTGCCACTATAGTAGCAATGCGCTGGTCACGAGGCAGTATTCCTTCCTTTCTGCTGGTCTCAAACATGTATTTAAGATGCTTACTAACAGTATCAGGTTTAATCTTGTACAATTCTATCGGGAGGTCGTTGGGACCCAACGCTTTCCCTGGCCGGAGTTCCATTATCGCGCGCTGTATTTCGGCCTCCGTGAGAGGGCTATCAATGGTCTCCCGATCATCATCAGATAGACACGGCATTCGGATATCAGCGAGGAGGGCTATAGAGTCCTCCTCTGGACGGTCAGACACCCTCGTATAGACCTGCTTGTAGTGTCTAGCAAACTCATCCACTATATCCGAGGCTCTGTGAGAATCGCTCCGGATTGCGTATGAATTAACGGGACTATCTTCCTGGCCTGCTGCTTTTTATCCAGCCAGGCGATGAGCTTTCCGGCTTTGTCGCCCTGATCATACAACCTACCCATCCTATGTCTAGCCACTGTCTGGGCCTCCTGGGAGACCAGAGCTCTGTATTCTGCCAACTTGATCTGCCACTTATGTCGAACCATTCTGGCCCCTTTTTCGAGCGCTTCTGCCTCAAGTTCTGCAAGGTCCGCCTCAGCTGCAGTGACCTGACAGCGCTGTTCTCGTCTTTTATCTGCGATGGCTGACAGCGCCTCCCCCCTCACCACCGTTTTAAACGCCTCCCATACCGTGACAGGGGAGTCTACTGATCCCAAATTCTCTTCAAAATAGTGGGTGATAGAGGTGTCAAGTTTCCCCCGCGTGTCTTCGTTTTTTAGGTGCCAGGGGTTTATCGGCGCTACACACCCCTCCCTCCTGGATCCAAACGTGATGTTATAGTTACTGGCGAGTGGTCCGAAATGCCCCGAGTTAAGAGTGTGGCTTCTCGTACTATAGTGTGGTGCTGCAGGACGGTGAGGATGTAGTCGATGCGTGAGAAGGAATGATGCGGCCCAGAGAAGAAGGTGAATTGGCTATTCGTGGGATGAAGGTGGTGCCAAACGTCAGTGAGTCCAAAGGCCTCAAGAAAGTCAGCTAACCATTGTTGCCCTTGGGGTAGGTCTCTGGAGGGCTGCCTATCCAGGGTGCCTGACACTACTGAATTGAAGTCCCCGCCCAAGACTAACTGACCTTCGGGAAGGGAGAGCAGCAATTTGCCCAGGTCTGCAAAGGCTTGAGCCTGCAAGCCCGGCGGGACGTAGGCCGAAAGCAGGTTCAGTGTGTATCCCTCCCATCTTCCTGTGACCACCGTGAAGCGGCCCTGCGGGTCTGATGCAGTGCTATCTATATGGAAGGGCAATGAGCGGCGTAAAAGGATCCCCACCCCCCTTGAACCTGAGGTGAAGCCGGAGTGCGCAGCGAGAGTGTATCCCCATCTGTTGAGGGCTTGGCATGTGTTACCCAATAAATGAGTTTCTTGCAGCATTACTATATCCGGTTGGTGTCGTTTAATGAGTTGCAGGACTATAGTGCGCTGAAGTCTGTCCCCAAGTCCGTTTACATTCCAGCTCATGATTTTTAAGCTCTTTTCCCATTTCCTAGCCATAACCATTGCATTGTAAGCCTTTCCTACTTAGCACCACTGAACCAGTAAAGACATCATGAACATTCACTCTGTACGACCATAACAAACCCCAAACTCCCCAGCCCTCCCCGGGACCCCCCCAGCGGAGAGAATCTCCAACTCCGTTCCCCACCCTGGTTCCACCCCCCGTAGAAGTGGTCAGTGCAAACAGTAACAGGTACAGCACATAATGGACTCCATCTTCCCCTCCCCGTGTCTGCCCCCCACATCCCACCCTCCTCTGCGAAAACAAAACCCCCCTCCCTCCCCCCTGCTCTGTGGGTTCCAAACTACCCACCACCCCAATTAGCAGAGCGCCTGTCGCCCAACCCTACCCCGGTGAACACCGAGGAACTTTAACTCGGGATTAACGCGGCCAGCTCCGTCCCGGCCACCCTCCCGTGGTGCCCCAGGTCATTAGGCCCCTCAGGCCATGAGTGTACCAGAACAATAAAGGAGCCCGTCCCCAGAGACCCCGGGCAGGCATCGCGCTGTCCCCTCGGAGTGCCCAGGGCGTACCAAAAATTACACTGTATACATTACTGTCCGGCGTCTTCTCAGTCCAGTGCGCGCGGCCTCATCTCGCTGTGTTGTCCCTGGGTGAGTCCCAGCGGGGACTATTCGACCTCGAATGCCAGGATCGTTGACTCTGCTCAGCACTCTCCGCTCCCCCCGTCGCTGACCCCGGGGAGGGGTGCCCTGTGTCTCGCCACTGTCCGCCGTCCTGCAGAGGGTGGGCCACAGCCAACGTCGTGTCAATCCACTCCTGCACTGCCGCAGGCTAGGTGAAGAAGTGTGACCGGTCGCCGTGTATGATCTTCAGTTTAGCAGGGAAGAACATCATGTACCGAATTCCGCGGTCACGTAGTGCCGCCTTGACCCCTTGGAATGAGCGCCTCTCCTGTTGCACCTGCAGCGTTAAGTCCGGGAAGAAGCGAACTGTGGATCCCTCGTACTGTAAGTCTCCATGTTGTCTGGCAGCCTGGAGGATCGCATCACGGTCTCGGTAGTTAAGTATTTTGGCAATAATTGTTCGTGGTGGGGCTCCTGGTTTGGGCTTAGGAATCGGGGCTCGGTGGGCCCGTTCGACAGTGAAGATCTTGGATAGTCTCTTGGGTTTCAGATGGCGGAGTATCAAATCTTCAAGAAAGAGCTCCGTACTGTCACCCTCAAGGTCTTCCGCCACACCCACTACGCGTATGTTGCTCCTCCGAGCCCTACCTTCCTGATCGTCGAGCCGCAGTGCCATCTGCCGGTGTTGGTGGACAAGCTCGCTGACCCTGCGTTCGAGCTTCCTCTCCGACTCCTGCAAGGCTTTAATGTCCACCTCGTTGGTTTTGGATCGGTCCGTGGTTTTCCCCAGGTCGGTCCGGAGCAGGTTTACTTCGATAGTGATCTTGTCCATCTTTGTTTCAAGGCTTGTGCCGAGGGTCTGGATTGCCGCCATTATGGACGTCAGGGAGGGTTCCGCCTGTCCTGCGCTCTCCATTGTGGCCCCTACGGGCTGCGTCAGTGTTTTAGGTACCGTATATTGGTCCAGTTTGTTGGTTTGGGTCACAGGACCCCCTTTGGGCCGCATGCTTGATCTGGTGCCCTTGGGATCGGTTGTTCCTTCACCCACCTTTTTACGGGACAGCGCCAGCTCCGGTCCGTTCCCCTCCGCCGACAGACAGCAGCCAGCACTACGGGCCCCTCCCAAGATATAGCGCAGCGTGGGGCCTACTGTATGGGGTGTCCTCCGTGACTTCTCCGCCGTGATCCTTAACTTTTCGGGTCTGCAATCATGCACAATCGTCCCAGCAGCAAGGAGGTATCGCAGCGGTCAAGCCGCGGCCACAGCCGTGGACGTGTGTCCTCCCTCCAGTGGGCGCCCTCGTGCAACACTCAGCGGCCGCGACGTCCAGGCATGCTACAGGCAGCGCCGGACGGCCGTCTCTCCCCTCGCTCAGGTGGCAGCAGCGCAGGGATTAGCAAAGCCCTCCTGACTTCCAGGGCAGGCGCCCAGCTGTCCTTCTTGTGCCGCTATGCAGGCCCTTGGATTACGGTCCCCTTCGCCACTCCAGGCCCGGAGACCCCTCCGGGCGCAGCTGCCCTCAGAGTAGGACCTATGGCAGCAAGGGGGTCCTCTAACCGGCTCACTGTCTGTGGGAGTTGACAATTATGGGGCTCAGCCGCGCCCTGCCTGTGCGCAGCTCGGGTCCACCTCGTGGTACTGGCGCTAGGTCGCAACCCCTTCCCCTATCACAGTGTCTGCCAGCCTGCTGCCCACGTGGTAATCGATGCGCCCCCGTGCAAGCACCTGGCCCAGGTGCCCAGACTTACTGTTGGGGCGCCTCTCACCCGGCTCCGCCGCACGTCAGTCCCGCTCTGGATGTAGGCCGTGGTACTAGGCCTCAACAATGGCGGCCGGCCCGGTCCCAACTCCCTCCGTGGACCCGTCAGGTGCCTGTAGCTCTTTGCGGCGCCGTATACGAGGTGCCCTCTATGTATGTTCTGCTATTTAGGCTCCGCACTCACTGTGTCCAGCGGGCGCCTCCCGCTCCGACTCCGCTGTCGCGCGCCGGCCACTCTTCCGGACAGGCCTCAGACCAGGGCCTCAAGTTTGGCGTCCATCGGCGTTCAGGCTCCACACCCTCTCAGGGCCGAGCCGCAGGAGCTCCGGCTGCGGCGTTGCCGTCCCCGGGGGTCCCGGGACTCCGCTGCAAAAGCGATTCTGTCAACCCTGACCTGAGGAAGCTGGGGCGCCGGTGACAATACGCCCCAGCGAGGATATGATGGACGGATTTAGGGGACAGTTACGGTCCCGGGGGGAGCTCCGAGTTAGGCGGCCATTTCAGTCGGCGCCTGGCCACGCCCCCCGAGGCTATGACTTTTATATATAATTTAACATCTAGGTTAGGAGTACTAATGGTCGGGATGAATCACATTTCCGAGGATATTTCCCTGGTTTTGGGAGGACTGAAATTAGGTCCTTGCTCATTGAGGGAGATACTCCTCCTCCCTCAGCCATAGAGTTAAATAACGATACCTAATGGGGAAGTAGTTCAGGGGCTAAGCTCTTAAAGAACTGGGCTGTCAACCCGTCTGGCCTTGGAGATTTATGCAGTTTGAGCCCTGTAATAGCCGAGTGGATTTCTTTTTTTTTTTTTTTTTTTAAACCTTTATTAGGAACAAGAAACCATACAGTGGCACATACATAGATTGATTACAGTAGATGCAGGCATAATGGCAGGCACACAAGAAAGACGATAAGGAAATGGGAATGTGGGCAGTCTCCAAATCACACAATACATATTGTACTTGGTGGCACGGATCAGCACGAAACAGAGATGACGTTACGCAGCAGTAATACGTCACCCTGGAAAGGGAGCACAACACAACCATCGAGGCCCCTCGTATCACAGGGCAGAAAGCAGCACATTAACATATAATAACAATCCTCAGCCAATAGCAGGTGCCGACAGTAGACATGGAAAGAGCACGACAGGGTGAGCAGTGGTAGACAGTGCCGCATCAGAGATTATGGGTAACAGTCATGACATGCCCATCTCACCCCACCAGAGCATACAATACATGGTCCATCAATGGGTAACCTGAAAAAAGGAGTGCCGTAAAAGTTAGCAAGGGTGAGACCTTCTATGGGAGCTCTCCCCGGCCAATGTCGTCAGAGTCCTCACTGTGGGCGGGTCTGGTCAGCCAGTAAACCTGCAGCGGGCTCCAGAAATCTTTAGGCCTGCACCGTACCGGCATCAAGTCAGCATATATATTATATTGGTCCTCACAATACACCATGTCGTCTAGCCAGTCCTTAAATTTCGGAGCCCTGCCTCTACCCCAGCTACAGGCTATCCTGCGCTTGGCCAGTAGCATGGCCACATCTGCAAATCTGCGATAGGGGGGTGGTACGTCCTTCGTGTACCCCAACACCATAATCAAGGGATCAAACGGGACAGCTCTGTCAGTCATAATTTCCAATGCCTCATGGACTTGTAGCCAGTAGGCATGAATCGCATTGCATTCCCAGGCCAAATGAAGAAAACCAGCTCCCTCCGCCCGACAGCGAGCACATTTATCATCGTCCGCCAGGCGAAATCTGAATTTCCTAACCGGAGTATAGTAAAACCTCTGCACAAATTTATAATGTATTATCTTCAATCTACAGCTAGAGGAAATATTAGCAGTAACGCCACAGCAATATGTCCATTGTTCATCAGTGATATCTATACCCAACTCAAGAGCCCATTGTCCCCTCGCATTACTAGGCAGAGGGTCTCTCTGCTTCCTAATGGTGTTGTACAATTTAGAGACCATATGCCTACCATTAGACACTAGTAGTGCATGCAGTGGTAAGGCAACCCCAGGTTCGTTTGGAAATTGTGGGAGTATAGCCCGTAGACCCTGCCGAAGCCGTACATAATAGAAAACCTCCAGTGGGGAGAGTGACTCCCCCCGAAAGAATTGATCCTTCGTACGAAGAGTGCCTTCAGCCGAGTGGATTTCATCTTCTGTGATGGGCCCTCTGAGTTGCTCATTTTAGGCTGTGGTTACATATGGGAGATCAATCCATTCTAAATAATCTAGTTGGACTTTCTCATTTAAGGTCTCTGCAGCATACAGCTTTTTATAAAACGTTTGGGCCCACCTGGGATCTGTGACTACTTTCTCTACTATATCAAAGAGAATATCTCCTATATATTCTATTTCCCACTTAACCCTTAGTTGCCCGGCTAGATGGGTCCCTACTTTATTTCCTTGTTCGTCTGTGGGGCGTTTTAGCTTCAAGAATGATTTCCGCTCTATTATTGCAGATTGCGTTAAGTTTGCCACCGATTGATGTTTCTTTTCTTTGTAGCTGTAGGGTTGGGCTTTATTTATGTGCCTTCTCTGTATCCCTCAGCTCCTACTCTAGCCTTTTCTTTTATTCTTTGTTGATTGAGGGCTGAGATCTTGGACAAGCATTGTACATTAAGCACCGCTTTAAAGGCATCCCAATTGTTTATCGGGGAAGTACCTTGGGAGGCAGTTAGTTAAAAAAAAAGTCGTTAATGGTTTTCACAGTTCATCTCGCATTAACTTATCGTGAACTAGGGACCCCGGAAAGAACCAATAGCGGTGTTTAGTTGGGGCTGCATCCCATGTTATATTAATAGTCGCCAAGGGCATGGCCGGATATCGTGATAGGGTGAACGGATGCAGCAGTTAATTCCCTTGTCAGTGCTTGGTTTACGAAAATGTAAACTAGGTGTGAATATGTACGATGGATGTGTGAGAAGCAGGTGTAGTCTCTCCCAGTAGGGTGCATGGAGCACCATGTGTCCACAAGGCCCAGGTCTTTGAATTTATGTTTACATCTTTTCGTAATGCTACCAGTTGTGGCCCTGTGAGGGCCATACGATCTACATCTGGGTCCCATGTGAGATAAAAATCCCCCATCAGCAATGTGTCCCCTTCGGAGAATCCACCCAGCATTGACAGCAATGAGCTTAAGAATTGCCCACAAAAGCGAAAGTACACATTCGTCAATGAAGTCTTTCCTTAACCATGACCACCCTCACCTCCTTGTTAGATTTGTATTCCTCTGGTTGGAACTTCAATGATGCGTGGAAGAGGAGGTCAACCCTGTTATGTTTGGATGGTGCTGACAATCTAAAAATGATCGGATAAGCCCTGTGATGTAGTCTGTGGTCTTCGGTTCTTTTCAGGTGTGTTTCTTGCAAGGCCACTATGTCATGCCTTTGGTCTATTAGGTACTTCCATAATTTGTGTGTCTTGGCTGGGGAGTTTAGCCCCTTAACTTTCCACGTCAATGAGGTGATCACCATCATGATCCAACAACAGGCAAGATCTCTATATGGATTGTCTAACGACCCTGTAGATGTCTGTGGGCCCTCTATTGTATCCCCCTACAAATCTGTAGGTTATCCTCCCCAGTCCTTATTCTGATGGAAGTTGGTGAAATGTCAGTGCCCATGTAGCCCCCTATTGGAAAACAAGAACAAAGAAAGAAATGTAACAACTAATTCCAAAATACATTTGAACATATAAACAAATTCTATATGATGATGTCTTCCGCGAAAGAAAGGAAATTTACTGGGGCGAAATCTGCCAATGTAAGCTTACCATAATTTAATGATGTTTAGGATTTCTGGTGGCACCACAGAGTTGGGTATCATAGCGTGTGCCACTGGATACTTGTGTTGCAGTGAACATTCAGAACTGATTTTGAGCTCCTACTCAAAATGACTTTTCTATTGTCCTAAAAGGATTACAGTTGGCTAGTCTCTCCGGTGTATCAGCTAGGTAACTGCAGGGATGATAATGTACTTCTATGTTGAGTATCTCAACGCTTACGCTGTTGGCGCATGCTGTTCTGGGTGTGCCAGTGATCCATTCCGCTTGCCTCTTGACCAGGATCCAGTCTCTTCTTCTTCTCCATCTTCTGCCTGATCTTCAGACATCATCAGGTTCAGGATGTTTGCTGCTTCATGTAGAGTCACTGCATGGTGGACCTTGTCCATTATGTTAAAAACTATACCAAAAGGGTAGGTCCATCTGTACTTGATGGCATCCTTCCTCAGTATATTCGTGATTGGGCGAAGCAGTTGTCGGCTGGCTAATGTGACGGGTGCTATATCTTCGAATAGCATGCTTCTGAAGCCTTGAAAAAACACTTCCCCACCCTTCTGCGCTGCTTGGAGGATTACCTCTTATTTTAAAGGTGTGTAGCTTTATTAAAACTTCCCTCAGTCTTTTACTGCCTCCCGAATTTGGTGGCCACACTATCATTAACTTTATGCGGGTGGTGCCCAACAGCTCTAAGAACAGTCCCAGTGTGAAAGCCTCCAGATTCGCCCCCTCTTCTCCTTCTTCCAGATTTACAAATGCGAATATTCTCCCTCCGAGATCGATTTTCTAAATCTTCACACTTTAGAATGGATGTCAGAAGCTGGGTTTGCCAAGGTCTTGCTGCATTTTCGGCCCTAGTTATATGCTGTTCCAAGTCTTCTGTTTTGGTTTCAAGGTCAATTATGTGAGTGCCTACGGGGTCTACGTCTTGTTGGAGGGTGGAAAGTTTGCCTTGAATATACCAAGAGAAGAGGTCCGCCGACCTCCCCACCGCCTGTTTTTCTCTGGCCGCTGCCATCTTGAAGTCAGGCACCTGGGTTCGCAATTTACGCTCCTGCTGCCACCGTGCCCCGCTAACTGGTTGCTGCAGTCCCTTCGTAAAGTCACTCACCGGTGTGGCGGCTCAGCACTTCCTGAACACCACACCTGTGGCAAGATGTTCGCCATCGCATCCTCTGCAGTCGTCTGGTCCGCGTTGCTCGATTTGCCGCTGTACAGTGTTTCTGCTTCGCTTGCCTTTGGATTTCCTTTTGGGGCTGCTAAGGAACGGTCGTCATCCTGGATAAAGCAGCTGGTCTGGACAAATCTGCGGTCCCTCTCAGCCCAGCTCGAGTCACACACGCAGCGGCCATGGTGTCTCAGCCACTCCCATCCATCCCGTGGTGGTTATGTAATTCGGGTTCTAGTTGTTCCATCATTTCTCACCATGAAATCTGTGTCGACGGCACCACATGAGGTTCTCTAGAAATCGGTAGTGTGCCATTTATCACCTGTACAGCGGAGCCCTCGTGGTTCGAGTCCGCTCGGCAATCTTGGCTGGCCACTTCCCCGATCATTTTATTTTTCAATGTTGCCTCTACTGGGTAGCAGCAGAGTCACAGGGCGGGGCAGGGCCTGTGTTCCATCGGGGAGTATTGATGGGCACTGCTAAATGTGCCCGTCTGTTTGGCCAGCCGTTTTAGGACAGGCAAACCGACATGCGCAATTAGCATTTCCCCAACCCGAGCTGTGTTGCACAGCGGGGTGGAGAACACATGAATTCCCACGCCCTGTCTGAGCGGCAAACCAGGCCGCTTAGACCAATCATAAGGCTTTTCTTATGCTGAGTAATAGCATTACCAGCATGAGAGCAGCATCGGGATTAGCATTAGGGAGCCTGCGCAGTGTGCACCAGTCGAGGATCGATGGGACCAAGACGGCAGATACAGCATCAGGTACGTGGTAATTTCTTTTTTGTGTTTTTGTATTTACCCCCACGCTGCCACCCAATCAGGTCACATTGGAAGCAGCTGCCACTGGCTTGAGGTGCATCTTCAGTGGTATTGTTGGATATACAGAGGTGTGACACAGCAGCCAGAGCGGCTGACTCCAGAGCGCTGGGCTCACAGTTATATCACTGGCAGCAGCTCAACATCATGTGACCCTGAGCAACAGCTCACTTATTATCCCTGACGGCCACCCAGCGCCTTGATATCAAATGTGGAATCCTGCTTGCTCTGTGGGTGGAAACAAGTAGTAGGGAGATATTCTGCTGAGGTGAATGCAGTGTTGCAGGTGGTGGAGGCGTATTACGTACTTTTGGTGGCAGAAGCATGGGTGGTTCCAAAAATAGGATAGCTGATGGTTTGCCAATAGGCTGTAGAGACTGTAATTTCTGTACGGAGTCAATCATCTGTTGCAGTGCAGCAATTAATTGTGTGACCTCAGGTTCTTTATATTAACGTTGAGGAAAATACAATGGTAGAGGGATTAAAGCTGTAAACGTCAGAAACTGATATTCATATTCTTAGTATTATTCCCCTTCTTCAAAAGTTTTAACTTCAAACTGAGGCACATAACACACCTGTGTAAGACTATGACCTGCAGCGGAGGCGATCATCTGGTCAATGACATGCCTAAACAGGTGATTGGAATGGGAATTTGTGCTATTGATGCGGTAGTAGGTACCAGTACTAGTCTTGTGTTGAAGGTGAAGGAAGGCTTGACATATTAGGTACAGACCCCTCGGACCAACCCCTTGGATTCGAAGAGTTCGGGCTGGCGGCCGCTCTTTTCGTTATAGAGCTGCCATGCTATGGAACACACTTCCTGTGCAGATTCGGGGTCTTCTTACCTGGAATTCAAAAGGCCATTAAGACTCTTCTTTTCCCCATTAACTAGCTGTTGTTGCTTTACGAATTGTCAGCCTTCCTTCCAGCGCCGGGACGCCCTTTCGCTGGGGCAGCTGTTGCGCTATATAAGTTACCTTACCATAACAGACAGTTTTGTTCATGGTAAAATGAGACACGACCTTAGTGTGGCCATCAACAGGGTCATGGATGATGATGATGGCCTTGTTGTTGAAGGTGCTACTGTTTTTGGTAAGGATCTCTTCACTGCTGTCGACATAGGCTTTAATGGAGATGTTCCACTTACAGTATTGTTGTAGTACACTGCAATATATCATTCATTCATTATTTCTTTATTTCAGCGTTATTTTGCCATAAAAGATTTGAACAACAAACATTTCATTTTAAAACAGTCCAAAATCCAATTTGCATACAATAATAACAATAATAATTGTGTGTATACAATTAATAAGTTAAGAATCATAAAATATTGCAACATGGCTGTCTAATTCAATCAGCTCACCAACTCTTAAAATACATGTAACACCCCGTAACATTACAATTTTAAGCCTTTTTTCCTACGAACAAAATAGATGGAGTAAAGATATCTGCTGGCACTGAATACAATGGTCTGTGATGTATCGGATTTGATTATTCTAAGTGCCGTCATGCATGACCTAATTCCTAAGAGATTGCACAAAGGTTTGATCCACTTTCTTCTGGCCAGGGTATATGCTGGGCAGAAGAAAAGGATATGCATGTCATCCTCCTTGTGATTGCCCTCGCACAAAGTGCATAAATCTCCTACAGTTGGAATATCATTAACGTTTTTCCTAGACCAACGTGCAAGAGTTGAATTAGTCATAAGGTTGCCATATCTAAATTTCATAAAAAGGGTTTTAGCAAGTGGGGGCTCGATTTCATTAAGGAAACTCTCAAATAGGGGTACATCCTTGAAGGTTAAGAAATTACTGACCAGTGACCCACCATTATTGCTATTGAATACTTGATTGTTTATAAAACCCCAGAAAGCCTTTTTTACCACATTTTTTTAATTCGGCGGCAACCTTTCAGGACTTTTCCAAAATTCGGAAGACCTATTTTAATAAACCACATTCTGATATGTTTTAGCCAAGCATTGGAGTTGGATACATCTAAGCCCAGTAACTCTTTTAGTCCATTCCTATAATCAAGCAGATCTGGAGTCTGCCATAGTCTGACCCAGAACATCAACGGCTGTACGATGGTGTAATGATCGGTCCTCTTGAAGTCCAGGTCTTCTAACTGGAGAGGTACCAAAGGCGTACCTTTCGGGACCCTTACGATGCTGCGCATAAATTTATTATCCAAAACATAAAAAGCATCCTTTGACATTGGCCTCCAAATTTTGGCGCCATAGAGAGCTGCTGGTTGTACTTTATATTTAAATAGCTCTACGGCTGGTGATACCACTTTACTGGTACTTAAGTTATGCTTTGTGAGAATGGGTTTTGTGTTCTGTGCAAATATTACCTTACTTTTTTCGATCTGTGGGCTCCATGTGAACTTAGAGTCAAGCGAAACCCCCATAAGAAAAAGATTCAACTGATTCCAACCTTTGGCTATTTAAGAATAAACAGCCTGATTCATGAAGCAAAATTGCACTCGCAAAGGGCAAGATTCTCAGAATCTTGCCTTTTGCGAGTGCAATTTTGGCATTTGGGATTCACAATCCCAAATGCAAAAATCGCTAATGAGGAATTAGCAAATATGCGAGGATTAGCATTTAAGGAATCTCTATTAGAGATTCCTTAAATGCTATTCATGACACTTGCAAAAATTGCGATTTAGCAAAATTGGGCCGCTATTTACCGAGAGGTCAGACCTCTCGGTAAATAGCAAAAACATAGAAAAATGCTTTTAAAAGCATTTTTCTAAGTTGCATGTTGCACACACACATGTCCTTTGGACATGTGTGTGCGCAACACCTGTTCAAATGTGCATTTTAGGGGTGCTACAGGGTGTCCTTTGGACACCCCTGGCACCCTTAAAATCGCTATCTGATTTGCGAGTAGCAAATTGCTACTCGCAAATAAGGGATACTCCCCATTCATTCCTATGGGCCTTTTGGCCCATAGGAATGAATGGGGAGTTATTCCTTTTTTTGCGAGTAGCAAATTGCTACTCGCAAATAGAGAACATGTAGGAATCGCCATTGATTTAGCAATTCCTACATGAATGCCGTTTTGCGTGTCCTCAATAGCGAGTCGCTATGATTCGCTATTAGGGCCACGCAAAACGGCCCGTACATGAATCAGGCTGTAAGATCCTTTGTCAGATTTGATGGGATTTAAGGTCATGCATTTTGTTTTTTTTGCGTTAATTTCTAACCCTTTCTTGCTACAGTAGTCACTAAATGAATGGAGTAGGGCCTGGAAACCTTTCTTAGTTTGCAAAATTAGGATGGTGTCATCCGCGAAAAGTAACGCAGGCACCCTCTCTCCATTCAATTTCGGTGAATCATTCAAGCAGCCATCTAAATGTTCGGGAATGACATTTACAAATAGCGAAAATAATGCAGCCTTGGCGGATGCCACGCTCAATTGGTATATTCTTGGTAAGTTCACCGTTGGGGCCCCACCTCACTTTGGCAAAGTTCCTGGCATGCAGTTCGACTATCTGGACTAACAGACAGCCAGGTAATCCAGCATTATGAAGAGACCTCCAAATCAGTTCTCGCGGTACTAAATCGAATGCCGCCTTAAGATCTACAAAGGCGACATACAAATGGCCCTTTTTAATGTGAACATATTTCCAATAGAGGCAGCAGAACCTAAAGACTTGGTCGATGGTGCTCACTTTGCTCCTAAACCCAGCCTGAAACTTTGTGAGGACCATCTTATCTTCTAGCCACTCGTTTACACGGATTAAAATATGTCTTGAGTAGATTTTCTGGAGAATGTCCATTAGGCTGATTGGTCGATAATTCGAAGGGTCCGACCTATCACCTTTTTTAAAGATTAAGACAATCTCGGCTCCCCGCCAACTATCGGGGAAATCTTTACTACATGACAGCGTGTTGCATAAGTAATTTATATAGGGTGCCCATATCTTTGTGTCGTGTTTGTAAAGATCCCCAGGTATTTTATCTAACCCTGGGGCCTTACCACTTTTCACGGAATTTATTGCTACCTCTGTTTCTTCAATTGTGAAGTCCAGAGGATCAATAGGGGCTATGTTCCATGGTACTTCAGCGCTAATCTCACGGCGAATCCAATCATATTTTTATATAGGGTTGAAAAATGATTGACCCACGTCATCTCATCAAGGTGGACATCCTTGACAACCCTCCCTACATGGTTTCCATTCGTGACTAGCCTCCAGAACCCTATAGTGTCCTTTGCTTTTGCAGCTTCCAACATATCAGCCCAGCTGCCCTCCTCCCACATCTTCTTTGATGCAGCCTGTACTCTCTTGTAGTCTTCCCTAGCAATTCTGACATCTGCTGGTGTTTTGGTTTTAATCGCCAACAGGAGTTTTCCCTTGGATACCCTGCAAGACTTGTCATACCCGGGTTTACTATGGGACATATTATTCAGATTTTGATGGCACTTTTTCGGCATTTTTGTCACTAATACTTTTAATGCCTTGAAAAACTCGTTATGGAGAGCTAAAAATTGTTCAGGGGTATTGGTCTCGGGAGGGGAACAGTAAAGGCTTCAAAATACCCAACAAGCTGTGAATATATTGCTGCAAGGATGTCGCTGTGCTCCAATATATGAGACCACTTTAATGTGCGCCTATTATTACTAACCAGGACCTCATCACTTATGGGACTATAAGAGTCTGGCGGTATTGCAGTCCCATCCTTTATAACCAAACTTTCTTCTATCAGTAGATCCAGAGGGTAGTGATCACTCTCTGTCCTATCCTTCACCTCGAGGTCAACCATATGGTGCCAAATGGACAATGAAACAATTATAAAATCTAAGTTACTTTTAAAATTGTTCCTAGAGAAAGTCGTTTTTTTTAGACTCCGACAGAAGGCGACCGTTACAGGCCCTTAGGCCATGTTACGCAGTCAGCTTTACTAACTGCACTGCCAAAGTTGTACAATTTACGGACGCTATGTTGTCCAGCGAAGGAATATTGTTTGCTTGATCTTCCTCCTCGAAAATCTCGCTAAGCCCTTTAACCGGTTCGAAATTGCAGTTTAAGTCACCGGCTATGATAATCGCTTCTTTGCCAACTGATCTACCCAAAAGGCAATCCAACTTTATTAGGGTAAGCGATTCCTTAGATGTAGATGAGGGTCTATTATAAACATTAATTAAATTAAATAATTTCCCTGCATCATTAGTAATTTTTAAAGCTAATAGGTCTAAAGAACCAGTATCTATGACTTCCACCCGAATCCTCAGTGTTACTTTAACCCAAGTAATAAGGCCACCTGATGGCCTACCCCTTGTAGATGGCACTGCTCCAATCCCATACGTTTTGAAGCCCATCCTATGTGGTGTGTCTACTGCCCATGTTTCTTGTAATAGGCAAAAATCACTAGAATCAATATACTCTGCCCATTCGGGGTCCCTCAGATTTTTTGTTACACCAGCTATGTTCCAGGATATTAGTCTCAGGGTTGCCTCACTGCGACTGTTTGTTGGTACTAATTCTAACGTTAGTCGTCTTGGGTTGGGGCCGATCGCTCCCAATGTATACACTGTCTGTGGGTTCTGTGCAGCATGCGATATGTCTTGCTCTCCATGTAAAATTTCTATATGTGTGCAGTGTGTCCCATTCTCTACAATAGTATGGGGGTCATTACTCCCTCCCTGTTTATTTCCTTCAGCATACACCTCCTTAGCCTCTTCTGTGAAACGTTCCCTGAGATTATACGCGTGCATAGGACTACATGTGCATGATGGACCAGTAGTGTTGGTTTTACAACCCATCATAGGCCTCAGTCAATCCACTGCTTCCAAACAGCTGAATCTGGTATATGTTGGGGCACCCATCCATTGGCTTTGGTTGCCCTGTCTCTCGCCATTGAACCCACCCTGGGCATGATGATTAACCAGAGTCCACCTCCCTCCCCCATCAGTGCACTTAATTGGCGGATAGAAGAAGGAGAGTGGTCTAGTATTAATTCCAGGGGTTCCACCAAAAGAGTTCCACGCACAGATATGATTCACAGTACGTGGGTCTTCAAATGTTACAATGATGCAATCACCAGCAACAGATTTATTTGTGAGTGCTATCCATGGTGTCCTACGGACCATTAGGATTTTGCTCTTTGCGTGATGTGGTATGGGTCTTTTTTTATTCAGCCAATATGAAACTTTATTTTTGAGCGACAAGAATGTTTCCTCATGATGGTTTTTTATTTCATGGATCCCCGTCAACACTACAACAAAGGGACTAACGTCTGGTGGTAAATTAATATATCCTCCCCTCACTTTTCCCCCTTTTTGAGTCCCCTTTAGATTCTGCTGGTCAGGTTTAGTGGTATTTGTACACTGACCTGAGATTCCTTGGTCTGTTTGAACAGTGGCTACATGATTCAAGGTTGTTGCTTTCGGATTATTAGCGGTCTTGCCCTTTGCCGGAGACTTAGATTTAGTCACATGTGGTACCGGCAAGGCCAATGAGATCTGAGCAGCACCTGAAGTGCAGTTAGACGTTGGTCCCCCTATAATGAGGCTTGTTAGTGTTATTATGCTTTTTTCCACCTCGAGTAACTGGTTTTCTATAGATGTCAATCTTGTTTCAAGAGGGGTTAAAAGTTTTTTTAAGATGTCACCTATATTCTTCAATAGGATCTCATTCCCGCCTTCCACATTCCTAATTTCAATACCACCCAAATTGCCCAAAATTGCCAAGTCTTGCGAACTCTCAGATACATCTAAATTGACAACATTTTGGGCCTCTTTGTGCCTAATTGATGAATTATGGGGAACCAAACCAATCCCATTTCCTTCGTTAGTCACCATACCCCTTGACACCTGTTCTCTTACGATTTGGGATTTTTTTTCTAGCATAGGCTGAGGCATTGGGGCGTTTCCTTTTTGGTATTGCGCCCTCCTGCCTCCCAGACAATTGCCTCGAGCTAGTCTCATCTCCCTGTACGTCTATCTCATTGAGTTCAGCTAAAGTGTCGCCCATCCCAGCTAGCCCTATAGGGCTTGTATTATCTGTAGAAGATTGCATGATTGCTTGTGTCGGGGGAGGTGTTCTAGAATGTGAAACTGGAGTATGGTGTATATCAGCGTGCGTGACAAGGGGAGCAGAGCTAGTCACACGTTCCAGTGTTCTAGCCGATGCTATGTGACCCAACGAAGACTTTTTCGCCATTGCAAGCTCCTGAGACAATCTTCTTGCGGCTGCTAAATCCAGGGATACTTTGTGTTCCATTAATTGAATGCCCATGTCTATTACAGAGTTAGACCTAGTGATGAAATCATCAAGGGTGCCTGTAAGTTGTTTCCCCCCCTTTAGCAGCCCTGCTTCTGCTTTCTCTAGTAGCCATCTTTTGTTATCCTGTCTATATAGTAATAGGCACACTGCAAACGATGCTTATATATAATGTGGGATCAAACTATGAAATACAGGAATTAAAAACCAAGGGGGGTTGCCAGGTCCGGTCAGGAACGGGCTAGAACGGGCTAGAACGGGCCCGCCCTTGGCCCAGGCTTAGCCCGGCTGATCCCACGCGCGTCCCGCAAGCCCGGAAACAAAGATTGCTCTTATACAGGAAGGAGGTGGGCGGGAAGAGGCTCCAGCTGCAGCGGTGATGGAAGCGCTGTGCAAGCTGGGCCTCGCAGTCCCACCCGTGAAAATCCTCACGGCGATATTGCCCAAGTCGGCACGAGTTCAGTTAATGCAAGGAAATCCAGGTGTTCAAGAATCCAAATGAGGCAAAGATCAGGCTCAGCGCTATTTGCGGCAGGGAATCCACACAACGGACACGGCTGCGAGCGGCAATATATCTCACTGGTGTCTCTCCTGGCAGTTCTTTCTTAATGGTACTGCCAGGATGTTCTTTACACACCTAGGCACATGTGGTATCCTCTGCAAAGCCCAGTGCGATATATCTCGGGCAGTTACTGACAGCTGAAGGGAGTGTTCTATCTGTAAATAAAACATTGTCATAGTACCTATGTGATTTAAGACCACTTAATGTAGTTGTTGTGTTGGACATGTTGCTAGTGCAAGGCAATTGCCTTGAGTTCTAAAATATTAATGTAATTGTATACCTCCATTGATGTCCACCTGCTCTGTATTAAAAACGTGTTTATGTGTGCTCCCCGATCATCATGAGGTGCATCTCTTGTAATACTCACCTGCAGCCAAGGGGCTGCTAAAAATTTGCCCAGCAATGATTGTTCAACCACTGGACATGGTTCTGAAATCTAGTTATCAACATCACAACGCGCTTGTAAACACTGCTCAGGCAGGGGTCACATGTCAAGACTCATGTGGAGAACAAGTGTGATGCATTAGTCAACTAATTCTCACCACTAGACTACAACATGTGTAGCCATAAGCAGAAATGCATGCACTCCACCTTGTGCAAGATATGCTTTCGCTTCCACATTATGCCTGACAGCATAATTGCCCTACCCCCTCTCCCCTCCTCCCCCCACCCCACCCTACTGAAGGCAAGCATTTGGTGAATAACCTCGAAGATGAGTTGATCCCAAATGAAAGCTAAATAAATTGATGTTTGCTACTCATCACAGACCACAGCCATTACCAATATGATGTATTAAGCATGATGTACAAATGTTTGCCCTTGAGGTTGCCATTAATCCTCCCTCTTCCAAAAACGGAATGACTTTTCATTTTACAATCTAGATAGCAACTATACGTGGCAGGCACATCTCTGGCACCCTTACCTAATAGCTAGGTAATGTCTTATATGTGACAAATGTTTGGGTTTGTGTTGAGTTTCATGAGGAGGTGGTATATGATCTACCTTGATGCAGTATACATCCTTGAAGTTACAAAGGCACCTGTCTAAAGTGATTTCATCCAATGTATGAGGAAATAACTGCATTCTCTTCTCCAAAAGGTATTACCTGTTCTTAAAAAACAAACAAACAAAAAAACACAGGCATTGCTTTTGTGAGGCTTCCCAAGGACTTTATCATCAGTGTCCTCTTTAGTGTTTGAGAAGCTTGTGGGCCAAAAAGATGTTCTGAATAGAAAGCCAAATTTAAAGAGGTCCGTTTATACCTCTTGGTGAAAGAGTGACAGTATAAGCTGAGGGCAGCTGTACAACAAATTTCTATTTCTATTTAAAACTTTTATGGAGCGTGACAGCTGCCCCAGCCAAGGGGCATTCCGGCTTTAACGGCAAAAAGGCAGCAACACCACAGACAGCGGCCTACACAGCAGGAAAAAGAAAAAGTTTTAATGGCTTTCCTAAATTCCGTGAGATTGTTGAAGCCGCGAATATGAGGGGGCAGAGAGTTCCAAAGAATCGCCGCTCTGTACCGAAAGGAACGACCTCCGGCCCAAGTTTTCCTAACTCGAGGGACCAGCAGCAAATGTTGGCCCATGGAGCGGAGTTGACGGGAAGGAACATAGAAAGAGAGCAGATCCGTCAAAACGCTGGGGGATCAGAGCATCAGAATTTTAAAGGCTATACAAAGAGCCTTAAACTCGATCCGTTGGGCCACGGGTAACCAGTGAAGGCGGCGAGTCGTGCTGGTCCCCGAACAGACTTTGCACAAGAGCTCTAACTGCGGCGTTCTGTATTCTCTGTAGCCTATGTATTTCTGCCATGTTCGCCCCCAAGTACAGGGAGTTCACATAATCAAGCCTAGATATAATTAATGCCTGAATAATGATCTGTCTGGTCGGGGCATCAAAGAAACCTAGAATGGGTCTAAGCCCACGTAATAGGCCAAAACAGGTACCCGCTACCTTCTTCGTTTGTGTCTGGAAACTGAGCGAGGAGTCCATCCAAACCCCCAAGTTCTTTACCACCTGTTTAGAGGGAGGGGAGGGCCGAAATTCCTGGGCCACCAATGCTCGTTCCACAACCCATGGTCCCTTCCCACCAGCAACACCTCCGACTTGCTGGCGTTCAGCTGGAGGCAGTTAGCTGTCATCCAGCCGGCAATTGCCGCAAGATCACCTTGAAACTTAGCGGCGTCGTCCTTCATGTTGCTCGATAATGCCACCACCAGCTGCGTGTCGTCGGCATAGGAGACCACCGTTAGTCCTCTGTTCTTTGCAAATACAGCCAAAGGTTGTACGTACAAATTAAAGAGGATAGGGCTCAGAGAGGAACCCTGTGGTACTCCATGCTTAATGGGAAAGGTAGATTAAGAAAACAGGGGGGGGGGGGTGCAATAACCTGATAGGTCCTATCAGAGAGAAAAGATGCAAGCCACTTCAAAGCAAGGCCACCGATGCCCGCCTCTTCCAAATGGCGCAACAGGATAGCATGGGACACAGTGTCGAACGCGCAACTGAGATCCAAAAGGATCAGTGCCGATGTCTGTCCTGCGCCCAGCGCTGCCCAAAGATGCTTTACTACCGGCAGAAGCACTGACTCTGTGACATGGCCAGGACGAAAACGGTTTTGCAAGCGATCAAGTATGTTAATGCTGGTGAAGTGCTCTGAAAGAATGAAATTAATGTATGCTTCCACGATTTTTGCATCCCAAGAGAGCAGTGAGATTGGCCTAATATTCTCCGTTTTTTTAGCATCCAGAGAAGGTTTTTTAGGCAGTGGCAGTACTCTGGCTTGTTTCAATGCTATAGGTACAACCGCCGAGCTGAGCAAACTGTTGATCACTTGACCAAAAAGAGGATAGATGGTAGGTAGAATTTTCCTAAATTGGTCAGGTTTCAAAAGATCAGCCGGTGATCCTGATTTAATTTTTGCAGAGAGAGCAAGTAGCTGGTCCTGTTCGATCTGAGGGAAAACCTCTAAGGTGTTCAACGTGCCTTTACTAGGTCCTTCAGAGTGGTCCAAGTCGGTCATGGAAAAGCCTTTATAGATGTCTTCTATCTTTTTTGAGAAGAACAAGGCAAGCTCCTCACATTGCTGACTCGAGGTAATCAGTGGGCCCACCGTCCCTTTCTGATTTTGTGGGTCTGACACAATGAAGAAGATACTCTTTGCTGGATTAGTGCTGTTACTAATTTCTCTGGCATAGAAAGCCTTGCGTTCAGTGTGAATTGCTTTGTGATAGGTCTTTATTGCATCCCAATAGTGGGCTCTAGCTAAAGGATCAAAATCTTTCCTCCAAGACCTTTCACATTTTTTGCAAATTTTTTGCAACAACGCTAGCTTCTCATTATACCATGGATTTGATTTTGACATACAATTGGGGGACCACTTAGCTGGAATCAGCTTATCCAACGGCTGATTGATCCAGTCTGAAAAGGCTGAATAGGCCTTGTCAGAATCCGTCGGCAACACCGGAGCGGAGCTCGAAAGAAGGTCTAAATTGATCCCAATTTAGCTTATGCCAAGGGCGTTTGAAGGAGTAGGAGTTGTCTAATCTACACTTGGGAGCAATGCCCTGAATAAACAAAGGGACCAAAAAGTGGTCCGAACAGGCCATAGCTGCCGGCGGTTGGACCGAAAGGGACGGGATGTTGGTAAAAACCGGATCCAGCAGGTGGCCAGCCAAATGAGTAGGCCCAGAAACCCGCTGGTCCAACTGACAGGCTGCTAAGTTCACTATCAAGTTCACCACATCCACGTCCGAGTGGTTATCAAAATGAAGATTCAAATCTCCCAGAATCGTGAAATTTGAGGAATTGACCGCCAAGGTACAGACAGTATCAATGAATGCTTCCCTAAAGCTTTAGATGGGCCCGGCAGACGATATATCAGTAGTCCAGTAATAGTGTAACTGGGATTAAAGGTGATTTTAAAACAGGCACATTCACAGCCCAAAATGGGCTGTTTAATAAAAGAGCAGGTGTAGCCGGTTTTCACAATGGCTGCAATACCTCCGCCTCTTGTATCTCTAGTAAGGGTATGGATGACATAACCCTCCGGGAGTGCCAGCCCTGGGATTGCTACTGAGTCTTCAGAGAGCCAGGTCTTGGTTAAGAACAGGGTATTGGAAGAGGTGTGGCACAGCGGCCAGGGCGACTGACGCCAAACGCTGGGGATCACGGTTTGATCCCCGGCACCGGTGGCAGTGGTCTGCCCAGCACCATGTGACTCTGGGCAATAGCTTGCTAAATCTTCCTGACGGCCCTCAGCGCCGGGAAATCTATGGGTAGCTGTGCGCTTTACAAATACAGGATTATTATTATTATTATCCGGCGATTTAGTTTCAAGAAGGTTATATACATCAGCACAGTGTTTAACCAACGAACGGCAGTTGAAGTGAAGGATTGTCAGACTTTTACCTGGGTAAGGAGGACAGTCCTGCGCAACTGCTGGGGTGGTAGATGTAAACCAACACTGTTTACAGCTGAAGGGACCCTCTAATGCCTCCAACCCATGGACTAGACATCTCCTAGACAATGTTCTAAATGTTAGCAGCTCCTTCCGAGTATAGCTAAGTTGAAATTTCCCAAAATTGGCAGCATGTCAGGCGTCTGACGCAGACGGGCTTGCCTTTGGTGCGCCCGCTGTGCGGCCGGTTTGCATGCTATTTAAATATGCCCCGGTAGCGGAAATGTGTAGAGGAGGGCGGAGCCACGTCCCTCCACACAAACAGCACACGCTGCGGTGGACCGGGAACTGGCGAAATTGGTGCGGGGAGCAGCACTCCAAGTAAAAAGGTGAGAAGGTTAAAACAAATGCAAATGCACAAATAACACAGTGTTTTTTAAAATATCAGTTAAAATGCGATATAGCGCCTACTGACAATGCACTGCTGCCTAATGACTGGTTTTAAACTGATAAATCTCATACAGATTGTATGCCAGAGGTAAAACGGGATGTTTTCTTGCAAAGTTTCACATCTCCCCTTTTCAAGGACATGCTTGAAGGCATTGATAAACGTTTCCATGTATTCCTATTGTAAACTGTCACAACCACTAAGGCCTGTGAAATGGCTAAATGCCAGCTAATGGTAACCAGTCCCTTACGCAAAACATGCAGTGGTTTTTTTAAAACATGGAAGCACAATCAGTAGCCCCAGAAATTCTCATTCAATACGAGACATTTTATGGGGTAGGTCAAACATAGGAGGTCACATATAGAATGCCACGAGTATTCAAGCAACCGGACCTATTTTGAAGAGATTAGCGAACAGAAAAAAATCCCCTTCTGCCCCTTTCTGCCTCATTTGCTGTATACTGAAAAGATCCATCTCCCTATTTCAGAGCGCACTGTTTTCTGCAGTGGGGATCAGGTATGCTTAACCCATCAAGAACTTTTCTTGAGTACATGCAAGAGTAGATATTCCATACACAACAATTAAATAAATATCATGTCCATTGTCACAAACATATATGACAGACACAAGATATTATCTAGTGTGACTAGTGAATTAAAGCAATAGGTCCTCCAGTAAAGCAGTCAGTTCATGTGGTCTAGGTTTTCAAAGTGTCTTTAAGAGCAGCACCTTCGGATACAGACCAGCTACATCATTAATCCAATTCCTTAATGTTGCCTAGCTGGGTCACTATAGTATGGATAGCCTGTGCTTTGCTAACACATATGACAGACCCAAGAAGTTATAGATGATCAGACCCAAAAGACAAACCTCTGATGGGTGGCCCATTCTTTCAAGTCAATAAAACTGCAGTAAAACATAGACTCACATGTGGACAAGGTCCACATCCTGTAAACAAAGTTGCCATGAAATACAGGACCGTTTGGACAGCAATTGACATGGAAGCATGCTTGCTGTGTAACTTGCAGTTATATATATGTGCTGTGTAAGTAATTTAATTGGATGCATTTATCCTCTAGAATGCGGATGACCAACCATTCATGTCCTCCTCATGACTGCTGGAATCGGTAGAAGGTGAACCATATGTCCTCTGCATTCAAGGAACAAATCTTTCTGGAGCTTACACCAGGATGCTTTTCTCTTTGAAAATGTATTTCAGAACGGGAGGGAAGAGATTCCCTAGCGTCCTGAAACCTGTTTTTCCATCACTGTGATATCTAGCGTGCTAGTGATTTTCGACTGCTTTAACTTTGATTGGTGCTCTGGGGTCCTAACTCTGCATGTCTTCCAGCCCTAAGCAACAATCAAGAGAGGAGAGGCAGTGCTAGAAAATGGACAATGTCCCCTTTCTATTGCGGCCCTTCCATAATGGATCCATGGCAGGGGATCGCACCAGGAAAGTGATTAGCCCAAACAGGGATCCACCTACTAGGCATCAGGGAAAATACTTTGCAAAGGTGGACCTCCACTACCCAATGCTCCCCTCCCAGGGAGCTCTTTTTGCCACCCCAGTGGGGACAGATAGGGGGTGTTTTCCCAAATTCTGCACCATTTTTTAAAACCAGATGTTATTGATTTTCAAGGCAATCATACCACATGCATCATAATTAATATGTCTTACATATAACCTTTATGTACCAAATTCTGCACCATGGGGAGAGAATGGGTAAAAGTCCTCCAGACACCTGAGAACCAAAAATGAAAAAGGGTGGGGTGGCCCACCCAAGCATTGGGCTGTGCTCACACTCCCTCAAGGAGGGAGAGAAAGCCCACCAGACATCAAGAATTATAATTTTTGGGAGGGAAAATATTGGGGTGGGTGGGCCCAGACATCATGACTATTCGCCCACCCTAAACGCCCCAATCACTCTTCTTCCCTGGGGCATACTAAAGTATACAATATGCTTCTTGGGGCCTACAGTATACCATTCACAATGGCAAACAAAAGGACATTTAGGTTCTTTCGGGCGTAGTTTTTACATATGGGTTGTTAGAGAGGTGGAAAATCGAATTTCCTCTCACTTGCTATAGTGAATAACTGCAGTATTCAGACTTTGGGTTACTCACAACCACAGATTCCTGCAAACTCTGGCCATTGCTGAAACCAAGGCGCCAAAAAGACTCTCCGGTGTTGTTGCTTGCTTACATCTGTTGTCTTACCCACAAAACCCTACAAGCATTGAACGTTGGCTAAAATCATCCACTTTTATCACATTTCAGTGAGGGAAAGTTCTGGAATCTCTATGGATCCACAAAATTCCTACCACCCAGCATTAGTACCCTCCCCATAATAAACACAGTGCTCCCACTTGTGCATATTTGAACAGTGCCAAATATCTTTCACAAAATGGTAGTTTAGGGTTTCATATGAACTATATTCTTAATCTGTGACTGGGTTTAGCACACTTGCCTGGTGGCAGTCAGAATGGGTGGTTGATCAAGCTTGAGTTTACTCCTTTGTGCCAAAAAAAATCTTCTTTTCGAGGCAGATCCCCTTACGAAGTCAACTGGTAACTTCCAAGTCACTTCTTCCTACAGCCAACTGGTAGAAATTATCAGTTCAGCCGTTGACCTGGATTTCTGTTAAAGTATGGTCAAAGATATTTCTAGATTAATCTTGTTCTCATTTTGAATATTTTGGTAGATACCCTTGGCATAGCTCACTAACAAAAAAAAACCCAGGCCTCTAAACAAAGCCATGCAACATGCCACATTTAGCTCCTCCCAACACGCCACTCCCGCTTGATAGGTCCAAAAACAAGCTGTTACCTTAATCCCAGGGCAAATGAAAATTGCAGACACAGGTGCTTCCAGGAAGAGCAGGTATTGCACCGAGCTAAAAACGCAAAAGTGTGATTTTTTTTTTTTATCACTACACGCTCCCCAACTAACAAGTTACTTAACTTCTGTAACACTCTTTCTGGTGGATACTCTAGCTAACCGCAGACGCCTCACCTTTTAAATATTTCCAAGGAGTCAGGCTGGATCTGGAAAATCATTAGCAGAACCCCCTGTGCGCCGGTAGATAGCGGTTTGCAGCTCGGCACAAACATCGTTCCACTCTGGAAGTGACATGTGGGCCCACATACAAGCACTAACTATGTGCACTGACGTCAGTTACTTTCTGGATTGTCCGCCCTTCCAGATACAGAGCCCAATAGCAGATTGTATGTGACCAGTGTACTGATCTCTAGACTTGGAACCTTCTTAGATGAAGAAGAGAGCCCAGATCACAGAACAGTGAGGAATCTGTGGTTAGAGTATTCAATAAAAACAATATTACCAAAGGTAAAACAACTTGCCAAAAAGTCCTGCAAGACCAAGTCAGCAAAGTGCTCCTTATGATGAACCTGGCTATCCAGGCAGTAGTTCTTCATAAACATATGAAGAGATGCCCAAGTAGTAGCTAGTGCAGTGGCAACAGCCTTGGCTCTGGTTGAAATGAGCCCGTAAGCCTTCTGGGTGCTGCTTCTTTGTCAATGCATATATAATTCCAAGGGTTTTTGCCCTAATCCCCCAGCACATCTGGGCAAAAAGCAAACACACAAGAAGATGTGTGGGAATCAATCAAGAAAAAATATAAGGTAGGAAAAAATTATATTAACTCCTCCACTTGGGAGCCCAGTCCCCAGGTAGTTACTTTAAATAATTCTACCACTCACCAAACTTTCCATAATTCTTTCAAAACAATTTATATGTCTTTTTTTTTTTAAAGATATTTTCACATAGACCAAAACATCACACATAAAACATCAGAGCTCGATGTTCAAAAACCAAAAAGTGTCCCTAGTCCCTTTGGACAGATAATGTCAAAATTTGCTGAGAAGAACCAATAGTGCTCTCCTCCTCTGTGTCTGGCCATTGCAATCATACGGTCTAGAACTAAGTAGACAACCATGCTTTTAGCAGATGTGCTCATCACCTGCTAGGTGTGTCCCGTATGATAGTAGTCTACATACACCCTGTAGAGATCTACTCACGGTGTTTTGTAAGGAACATTGACTTCAGGCTTGCTCAGATCAGTAAAACCTGAAAGGGCCAACAATTAGACAAACTAAACTCCCAGTCAGGAGCCTGTAATATGCCTCGTGTTCCTGATAAGTACCTCAGTGTGTGACTACCAGTAAGCATGGGCGTCCGCAGGGGGGGGGGCAAGGAGGGGCGCTTGCCCCCCTACCCACCCTGCCCAGAGCACCCCTCCTTGCCCCCCCCTGCGGACGCCCATACCACTATGCATTACACAAGGTCACCGGTTAATTTGTAAAAAAATAAGTGCCAGGGCTCTCATAAGGAGGTAGCATGCACCAGCCAATTTCTTCTGTTAGTACCGCCTAAAACAAAACCAACTACTAACCATGAAAATGGTGACAGTATGAGGCATATTGGCAAGATCTGCCGATTTCGGAGCTGGGCAACGAGGTTCAAGCCACGACGTTGTCTCACAACCCTGTGAAAGGCAAACCCCTTAATCTCCCTGTGCCATGAATGTGTCCTTAACTGGTACTCATGAAAAACTCTGGTGTTGATGATTAAGTGCTGGTGCACAACACCAGAAACTACCGACTTAAATTAAGCACTGGTTCAACCAAAGGCCCATAAGGAAGCTCATCAATAGGACAGATCTAAAGCCCCACTTCTTGTGTGAGTTTTATGAATTCCTTCTTTCTGATGACAGGAGCTCTGTCAGACAGTTAAGGTTGTTTGTACAAGGGCATCAAATGTGTCAGTACATACTTAAAGTGCAATGTTACTGGATCTGTGCAACTGAGGTATTTTTATGGAACAGTCTCTTGCTGTATCGTGTATCATGTTGGGTTTCTTAGCATTGTACAGCTATGTTATCCCCAGTCTAGGGTGTGCTCTCTTCTAAAACATCCCAATTATATTTACTGCGCACTTACCATTAGCTCTGAATCGTGAATAAAATACCTGCTGAAAGTATTCTTCAGGGAGGTATTTGCAAACCATCCTATTTGAATCTAGTACCATCTGTACTTCTCATTGCACCACTAATTATTGATAATCGATGCTAATAATTATTCTATCCCAGCCCGAAACAGTGTGCATATTCTCATGATTTTAGTCGTTCGATAATTAACTTAATAACAACTGATCATCTGACTGGTGTTTGAATCGTATGTATATATATTACGGCGGCCATCTTGCTCACTTTCAGGAAAACATCTGAATGAGCACATTATTTAGATTGTTTTCAATCAGTCACAAAAACATGAACAAATTCTCATTCATAGTCCAGCCGAATATTGTTAAATGGCAAGTTATTAATGAGTAGGATTATTAACCCCGGGCGATCGTGTTATAACTAAGGGTGCGGCCGGCGGCAGCTACTAGGCCAAGCCAGGCAGTGCAACGAGTGCATCTGCATGATCATCATATTAATGATCATCTAAGACAGAGCTATCTTCAAAACTGACACAGTACAATAACTAAATACCAAAATACAGAATAAATATGGTTCACGAAAATAACTTTACACCTAAATCAGACTTTGAAGTGCACGTGGTACTGAACAGTATTTGTTAAAAAATGCATGACTTCCGATGACCTTCACGCCACCACACTCCCAAAAAAAGCATTGGTTTTGCATGGTAATGATGGCATATTATTGGCATCATGGCTACTACTTAACTTAGTACTTAATTTACCTGTACTCGTGTTGGGCAGGGCAGGCAGGCGCCTACCGGGATACACGCGGACTGGTGCCTCCTGGTGCTGCTATGAACTGTTGAGCGGATGACTCGCATTGGAGTAGGGTGTGCGCATGCGGGTATGCTGGGGCGCTGCCTGCTGCTGCACAGCCCCTACCCCAAAAAAAATCCAGCATAATGAATCAGTGTTCTGCGGCCCGCCCACTGGGCACCGGCAACACTGAACTAAGGGCCGTGCCTCCATCAATAAACATTTCACGAATCTCCTACTGGCTGCTCGTCTCAGTCTCACAGCCGCAAGGCCCTCAACACCACTATTGACCGGGACACACTAGCAACGGAAGATTGTCATGAGAACACTCGGTGGCTGCGCGGAGCTAAATAATTAAATACATCAATTCAATATGTGACCACGTGCAGCAGATGGGTGTATACTCAGAGTGTAGACCCGGCCCTGATAAGTTAGTGCCGGTGCTAAGCATCGGCACAAATTAAGCACTGCACATAGTGCTCCAGCCACTGTTCCTCTCCAGCTCGCACTCTCTGTTCTAGTCTGAAGCGCCTCTGCGTCCCAAGGCTCAGTAGGATAAGACACAGAGGCTGTGCTCGGTGCTCCCTTTTCCTGAGCCGTCCCTTAGCACTCTCTTTTAGGTGAACTCCTCTGCATCTCATCGCACGTCACATCATGACAACATCCTTTTTCAACTTTGGGCTGAATCTCTTTTTCAGTCCATCTGTTCACAGTTGTTCTTAATCACAGTGAAGAGTTGTAAATGGCCATGGCACATGTTTTTATTTTTGTATACATTTGACACATGCAGCCAACTAAATTGCCAGTAGGTGCTTAGAAGAATGTAGGGTCTAAATGTAGTAGTTGTGAGATTTGCATTATTGAGGACCCCTATTCCGAGATCCTTCGCATACATAGACCTTCTAGGCAGGGGGCGTCACAATTTGTAACTAACACCCCAAACCTCGGGACAGGAAGAATTCCATGGTAGCACAGGTACTGGTCCAGTACCCGAAGCACAAGTTACTACTTGTGTAACGATATATCTGTAAGAGACATTAGTTAGTGATAGATTCCTTACCTTAGAATATCCCCAGGCGTCAGACTGGATCCAGAATTTTTTTGCGTAGCAGTACCCATGCGCGTCGGTAGGCGTCGTCCGCGGCTCCGGGTCCGTCGTCTGCGTCGTGGGCGCCGTGATGAAGTCGTCGGAGTACTTAGATGCCGCCGCCGCGTGCGGACGTCAGTTCTTATACACAGCTTTTCCGCACCAGAAACGCAGAGCCATGATAAAAACCAACACTGGTGCCATGAAACCAGGGCCCTGAAAGGGGATGACCTTAACCCTAGATATCGGTTCGCAGAACGGGGAGGATGGGTGGGTCAGTAAGGAATCTATCGCCAACTAATGTCTCTTACAGATATATCGTTACACAAGTTGTAACTTGTTCATCTGAAAGAGACACGTTAGTGATAGATTCCTTACCTTAGAATAGATACCCCAGCAATACCAACCCCGGTGGTGGGTCTGCGAACCAATAATCACACCAGAAAGTCCTGGAGGACGGAAAGGCCAAAGAAGCCATCCCTCCGGACTTGCCTGTCCAGGCAGTAGTGTCTTGCGAACGTGTGCAGCGAGGCCCACGTAGATGCCTGACAAATGTTCTGTAAGGGGACTCCCCGGCCCAGGGCAGTAGTAGTCGCCGTGGCCCGAGTGGAATGGGCCCTCAGCCCAACAGGTGGTTCCTTTTTAGCCAAAGAGTAGCACCCCTGGATGCACAACACGATCCACCGAGAGATGGTCCGCTTGTGCACCGCCCGTCCCTTCTTAGCGCCCACGTAACCAACAAAGAGTTGGTCATCCACCCGTAACTGGCGTGTGCGATTCAGATAGTATGAGAGCACACGTTTTGGGTCCAGACTGTGGAGCATCTCTTCCTCTTTTGAGGGATGCGGAGGCGGAAAGAAGGTTGGCAAGGTGATGGACTGCCCAATGTGGAAGGCTGTGACTACCTTGGGCAGGAAAGAGGGCCTTGTCCGCAACACAACCTTGTCCGGATGGACAGAAAGGAAAGGTTTAGAGGAAAGAGCCTGGAGCTCACTCACTCTCCTGGCAGAGGTGATGGCAACCAGGAAAGCAGTCTTAAGCGTAAGAAGACGGAGAGGACAGTTATGAAGCGGCTCGAAAGGAGCGCACATCAGGTAGGTTAGAACCAGGTTCAAGTCCCACTGGGGCATCACGAAAGGAACAGGAGGGAACATATGAGTGATGCCCTTTAAGAATCTGTTAACAATCGAGGACTTGAACAAAGAAGGCTGATCAGGTAGCCTTAAGAAGGCGGAAAGGGCAGAAAGGTAGCCCTTGATAGTGCCCAGAGCAGAGCCCTGCTGGGCAACAGAAAGAAGGAAGAGGAGAACCTCAGAAAGGGGGGCAGAGTGTAGATACACAGCCTTTGCTGTGCACCATGCCACAAATCTGTTCCACCTGCAGGCGTATACCGACTTTGTGGAGGGACGCCTGGCTGCCAGAATCACATTACAAACTTCAGGAGGCAAGTCAAATGGCCTCAACTGTCGCCGCTCAATCTCCAAGCATGGAGGTGGAGACTGGACAGGTTCGGATGGAGGACCGTCCCCTGTTGCTGCAACAGAAGGTCCTCCTGAAGAGGCAGACTAATCGGGGGATCGACAGACATGCTGAGTAGCTCTGGATACCAGTATCTTCGCGCCCTGTCCGGAGCCACAAGGATAACCTGGGCCCGGTCACGCCTGATCTTCTTCAGCACTCTGGGCAGAAGTGGTATAGGCGGAAAGGTGTACAATAGACCGCAACTCCACTCGCGACGAAAAGCGTCTCCGAGGGAGTGCCGCCTTGGAAATTCCAACGCGCAGAAGTGATGACATTGTGCGTTCTCTTCTGTGGCGAATAGATCTAACCAAGGCTCTCCCCACTGCTGAAAGAGGCCTTGCGCCACATCTGAGTTCAAACGCCATTCGTGACCCATCATGCACCGACGGCTGAGTTTGTCCGCCCTGGGGTTCAGCGAACCTGCCAGGTGTTGAACCACCAGGGTCACGCCCTGATGTTCCAGCCACTGCCAGAGGCGCAGAGTCTCCTGACATAGGGTCCACGACCCCATCCCGCTATGTTTGTTGCAGCACCACATGGCGGTGGTGTTGCCCGTGAACACCGGCACTACACTCCCCCGGACAGAGGGGAGGAATGCCTTCAGTGCAAGCCGGATCGCCCGCTGCTCCAGAAGGTTGATGTGGAGCCGGGACTCCGCCGGACACCAGAGGCCTCTGATCTCCGCCTCTCCCATGTTGCCCCCCCCAGCCCTGGAGGGACGCGTCCGTCACAACTACGTGCTCCGGTTGGGGTAGGGAGAGGGATCTACCGCTGATCCAATCGCGGTCCGGGAGCCACCACTGCAACTGTCTTGCAGTGCCCTTCGAGATCAAGACACGGTCGGACAAGTTGCCCTGATGCTGGGCCCACTGAAACTTCAGGTCCCACTGCAGAGCCCGCATCCGCCACCGGGCGTGATGCACCAGAAGGATACAGGAGGCCATCAGCCCCAGAAGCCGCAGCGTCAACCTGACCGAGACTCAGGACAAAGGCTGAAAGATCAGAACCAGAGCCTGAATATACCGAACCCGCTGTTCGGGAAGATAAGCCCGAAACTGCGCAGAGTCTAGAACCGCTCTGATGAAGAGGAGCTTCTGAGAGGGACACGGTGTGACTACGGCACATTGATGGAGAACCCCAGCAGGTGCAGGAGGTTGGCCGTAGACTGGAGGTGGCTGACGACTGTCTGGGGCGAGCCCGCCTTCAACAACCAGTCGTCGAGGTAGGGGAAGACTGAAACCCCTAACCTGCGCAGATGAGCTGCGACCACCGCCATCACTTTCGTGAACACCCGTGGGGCGCTGGTAAGGCCGAAGGGGAGCACGGTAAACTGAAAGTGCTCGTGGCCTACCGTGAACCGCAGGTAACGCCGGTGGGCCGGCAGGACAGGGATGTAAAAATAAGCGTCCTGCAAGTCCAACGCTACCATCCAGTCTCCATGGTCTAGGGCAGCTAAGACCATGTCAGCATCTTGAAGTTCTCCTTCCGGAGGAAGCTGTTGACGTTCCGTAGGTCCAAGATAGGGCATAGGCCCCCTTTGCCCTTCTTGGGTACCAGAAAGTAGTGGGAGTAACAACCACACCCTACTTCTGGCCCAGTAACGCGCTCGATGGCCCCCTTGGCCAAGAGGGCCGTAACTTCCTCTTGTAGAAGTTTCAAGTAATCCCCCGACACGCCGTGGTACTGCGGTAGCATGGCTGGAGGGGACGCCTCGAAGGGGAGGGAGTAGCCCCTTCGGACGATTTGCAGCACCCACCTGTCCGAAGTGACAGTGCGCCAGTGGTGGTGGTGATGGCGAACCCTGCCCCCACTGGCGTCAAATGGGCCTGAAAGCACAGACTAGGAGGGTTTTGAGGCGGATGCTGCAGTGGTAGGTGTGGACTGGTCCCCGACCGCCGCCACGGCTGTCTCCACGTCCGCCACCACGCTGGATGGTAGTCTGCCGCCCGTGGCTGGCAGGACGTGTGGGGGGGGAGGAAGATGAGAGAGCAAGTGGAGGGGTGGTGGGGGGGTCTGGGTGAGGGAGAGCAGCTTCAGAGAAGTGAGATCTGTGTCCTAACTCCGCCAGTGAAGACAGCGAGTCCAAAGGAGAAAAACCAGGCCAGAAAGAGTAGGTCCAGACAGTGTGCACGGAGGCAAGTTCGGTGGGTCTGAAGAGGGACAGGGCAGGCAGAACAGCTCCCGAGAAGGGCGAGCATAACAGGACCAGGGCGAGAAGATCCGGACCAGCAGAACCTCCTGAGCATGGAGACGGCACGATACACAATCAGAATGAAGTGTTCAGCTTTTGGGGTGCCAGGGAGTAACTTTAGGGTTCAGGGTGGGAGTGGGTTTTTTGGGTGCCAGGGAGTCCCTTTTAAGGTTCAGGGTGGGTTAGGAATTGGGGTGCCAGGGGGATAATTTTAGGGTTCAGGATAGGTATGGATTTTGGGGTACCAGGTGGTAAATTTTGGGGTTCAGGGTGGGTACGGGTTTTGGGGTGCAAGGGGAAATTTTAGGGTTCAGGGCAGGTATGAGTTTTGTGGTGCCAGGGGTACACCTTTAGGGGTCGGGGTGTCAAGGGGGTTATTTTAGGGTTCACGATGGGTATGGGTTTTGGGGTGCCAGGGGGTAATTTTAGGTTTCAGGGTGGGTATGAGTTTTTGGGGGCAGGGGTAATTTTAGGGTGGGTATGGGTTTTAAGGTGCTAGGGGGTAATTTTAGGGTTCAGGGTGGGCATGGGGTTTGGGGTGCCTGGGGCCTAATTTTAGGGTTCAGGGTGGGTATGAGTTTTGGGGGGCAGGGGTAATTTTAGGGTTCAGGGTGGGTATGGGGTTTGGGGTGCTAGGGGGTAATTTTAGGGACCACGGCGGGTATTGATTTTGGGGTGCCACAAAAGAAAGATGACTGTGGCACAACAACCCTATGGCGTATGAGATCATATGCGGCCTGCTTCCTACCCTCCATGGCTCCTCCTGTGCCCCAGTGTTTCTTGTGCCCCACCTGGCACACATGTCGGAGGATGGTGATGACGTTAACATTTTGCACCCCCCCCCCCTCCGAAAAATTTCTGCGGACGCCCATGCCTGTAAGTACCTGGAAGTGTTATGGCTGACCGTGGTGGCCTCTCGCATTATTCATCAAGATTGTGGTATATCAGGCTCAAAAGGGGCAAGTCTTACCTGGGATAAACTTCTTAGCAGCCAATTAGGGCAGAATCAGTTGGAGCAGGAAAATCCGCAGTGCGGGCAAAAACGTCCACGTCAAAGAAAAGATTTCTGCTGGCAATATGTTCGGCATATACATCGCGCTAAATACGTAAACCAATCGGGAATACTGCAAACTTCTGCAAGGGAGTGTGTATAAAGATCTAGAACACCCTCTAATCTCCAGGGGACAGCTCAAAACAGGCACCTTTGGCTGTCAGGCAACTTTATTCAACTTGCTTGTGCCTGCAATAACAAGTCATGTACTCATGGGAAAACTACACGCTTCTGCAAGGGAGTGTGTATAACAATCTAGTACACCCTCTAATCTTAAGAGGCCAGCTCAAAACAGGCACCTCTGACTGTCAGGCAACTTTATTCAACCTGCTTGAGCCTGCAATAACAAGTCAAAGTAATCACTAGAATGTCAGGCCCCCCGGGGGCACCTCTATTAGTCCCGCTACTTTATTAAGTC
The DNA here is from genome assembly GCF_964261635.1 of Lissotriton helveticus. Taxonomy (NCBI): domain Eukaryota; kingdom Metazoa; phylum Chordata; class Amphibia; order Caudata; family Salamandridae; genus Lissotriton; species Lissotriton helveticus. Next base: position 24,057,059 of record NC_136060.1, on the reverse strand, counting down.
AACTCGTGCTTGCAGCAGACACTGCGTATTGTAAAGGAATGTGTATCTAACACCCAATATTAAAAACACCACCGAGGACACAACCTGAACAGATATTATTGATCAGACGTTCGTCACGTGTAGGAATAAAATTAACAAACATGGCAGATTCCACATTGGATATTGTCCAAATTAATAAGGAGCCATATTCAAGCTGATACGTTTGCTGCTACTTCAACAACATAGTACACCAACCAGCATCCTTTTTACAGATCTGCATAACTATATATTGCAACAGTCATCACACCCATATAGATTCACCTATGGTAATGGAAAGACTTCATCAGGGCATTAACAATACTATCCTTAGAACCAATGATGACATCAAGCGAGACACTAGCCTCAATAAGCCGAGTTCCTTATATCCACAATGTAGCGTGGCAAAATTCTAAAGGATCTAAGATTTCATCTTCAATGGTGTACGAGTACAGTAGAAAAATTATCCTTCGGTTGCAGCATCACGAAGTATACTCGAATTAAGATACCTTCACAAAATACACAGTGTCACTATAGACCGAAATATCCTTGAATCGGCATGCAGCAACAAGTCAAATGTGCGAGTCCTCATTGGCGTCTGAGTATTGTTAATGCCCTGATGAAGTCTTTGGCTAATCGCCTTATAGACTAAACACGTGTTGGCAATCTTGTGGCTTGGACAACATATATCAAGAAGCTTGGACTTTGTGGATGCTTTGATCTTGGAATAAAAGAGAAAATTAGTTTAACAGAGATTTGTAAATGTATATGTGTGCTTTTACTTCATATGTTTGTTGCTCAGGCTTTCAACGGTTAACCTGTATTTTATGTAGAGTTTGCTCCTCATTTTTACAACGTAGGGCAATCGCTGTACGTTAGCCTTGAGCATTTGCAGCTCTGTGATTTTGAATTGTGATAATTTTTACACTTTCCTGCACATGTTTTCCCCTACTGCCTTCCCTTGCTAATTCCTGTTTATTTGTAAAGTGGCCTTGGTCGTATTTTGTACCACTAGCAATATTGAACACTGAATGTCATTTTCATTGTGGCACAATTGTTGGTAATGTTGAACCAATGGAGCACCTTGTGTTCCACATCTTATTCTAGATTTATGTTGTTAAGATGCATGTTTTTACCAGTTGTGTAGTTTGTCCTTTATAGAACAACTCCTAGGGACACTTGAGGCAATAAATTATGTTCTTCGTATTACAATTATAAAAAACTAAAATTGATGGTGTTCTTTGCCATTTAATCATGACGCATTTGGAATCCTCAGTCATTAGTCATGCAGTACAGTTATGACATTTATAATGACCAATTACAGGAGGGAGACCTAACATTCCTCTGAGGTCTTTATTTCTCCAGGTCGTGCGGCTCTGACCACTTGTTAGCAAATATTATTTCCTTTACGCCAAGCAAAGAGCAGCTGAGGGATATCTAGGTGACTGATCATTCTCCAGTTCCATTGTATAATCCTTTTCAGTTTGTTAGCTTTCGGACTAAAAGTCAACACACAGATCAATGGATTAGCTTCAGGGTGAGTTTTTGGTACCAAAAGCTCCTCCCTCGGTGTAAACTAAGCTCTTTTCAGAACATTTCTGACAAGTTTTTTAGGGTAACCTTGTTCTACAAGCTTAGCTGTAAGGCATTCTGCATTCTGAAAATAGTCTGGCTTGTTGGTACAATTCCTTTGAATTCTGAGAACTTGCCAATAGGGCAAATTTTCTTTCAGACTTCTCGGGTGCCCACTAGTGAAATGCAGGAGTGTGTTCCTATTGGTGGGCTTGCTGTATAGGCGCACCTCCAGTGTGCCTGCATTATTTAGAATCCATACATCCAGAAAGTTGATTATTTCACTACTATGTGAAACTGTGAAATTAAGATAAAATGTTCTGGCATTAGTCCATCCATGAAAAAGTTGCAGTCTTATGGTCACCATCTCACAACATCAAATTGTCGTCAATATATCGGAACCATGGAAGGGATTCTCTAGACTATAGATCCACTTTTTCCCCAAAACAATCCATCAGTAGATTCGCTAACTCAGGTGCGAAGCAACATACCATTGTAACCCCCTTTATTTGGGGGGGGGGGGGGGGGAAAGCATAGTGGCTAATGCTGTAACAAAATCGGCGGGCACCAAATGTGGACGTTGTCTCTGATTTAGGGTATTTTTCAACATAATCAACGTCTCGTCTTGCTGAATATTTGTATATGACAAAAGAGGGGCTGGGCCCAATATCACACCCAAACAGGGCCTCACCAATAGTTTATTGGAAAAATAAATGTGAGGTTGTATGTCGCAAATTACTATCATTTTGACAAAAACCACTATGGCAAATAGAGTGGTTTAGTGGTTTGGTGTTTTTATATTTATATGTTGGTATAAAAACACCAAACCACTAGTTGCCATAGTAGTTTTCGTCGAAATGATATTAATTTGAGACACACACCCTCACATTTTTTTCAAGAAACTATTTTTTTCCAATAGAATATTTGTATATACAGCTTTTATGTCAAATGACACCAATAGCTATTTCTCCGGGTCAAAAGGTAACTTTTCTATTTTAGTGATGAGATCCATTGAATCTCTCACAATCTGCAAAGTTTTTGTCACAAAAGGTCTTAAAAAGGTTCCAATATACTTGGCAAAAGGCTTCAAAATTGAGCCACATGCTGAGATAATTGGCCTTCCTGGAGGATTCTCTATACTTTAGTGGGCACCCTTTTCTGTAGTACAAGTCAAGAACTCGTAATCTAGTTTACAGATCCAACCTTCAAGTACCTGTGTCGTGAGGCTCTTTATTTCCGACTTGAATCGCTAAGACGGGTTATACTCTATGCGTCTGTGGAGCGAGATGTTGTCAAGCAGGCAGTGCCTCATCACCTTTGCATCATAAGCTGCACTGTCCCAAATCACAATTCCCCCGCCCTTGTCAGCTGACTTTATCACTACTCAGGTTGCCTACATATTTGTATTGTTTTGCAACCGGGAATAGAATAAATGGGTAGGATGGAACTAGGAACACTTTTTATTACACATCGAGTTCTCATGTTTTATGTGTAATGTTTTAGCTGTGTGAAAATATCTAAAAAAATCAAAGACATAACAATTGTTTTGAAAGAATTGTGGAAAGTTCGGTGAGTGGTTGAAATATTTAAAGTAACTACCTGGGGACTAGGCGCCCACGTGGAGGAGCTAATATAATTTTTTCTCACCATATTTTTTTTCTTGATTGATCCCCACACATCTTGTGCGTTTGCCTCTCTTTGCCAATGCATACCAGAATTTGCTACAGAGTAAAATCCAACAAGAGATGGTTCTCTTCTACACAGCCTTGAACATTTTTGCTCTGGTGAACCATCCAATAAAGATCAGATTGTTCAATCAATGGGGTTTGGTACAATCAATGAAAAAGCTGAGAGCTCCTTTATGATTCAACTGATGTAGCCTTTCTTCCTCAAAGGGATGAGGTAGAACGAAGAACGTTGGGAGAGTGATTTTTTGTCTATGTGAGGATGAGGAGTCTATGCTTTTGAAAGAAAGGAGGCTTGGCTCCTCAGGACCAACTTGTCCAGAAAGAAAGTTTATGGTGGTTTCACAGAGAGGGCTTGTAGCGCTCTTGCATGCCACTCCAATGTTATGGAGATAAGTAAAACAGTTTTGAGGGTGATAAAACATAATGGACAGTTGTGCTGAGGTTCCAAGGGCGTGCACTTAAGGAAAGTATGGCCTAGATTTTGGTTCCACTGTGGAATAATACCTGGGATTTTCAGGAGCCACACTCTCAAGGCCCAATCCAGTGTCACTAGGATGACTTGGGCTTGGCTGTTCTTGTTCTTCAGAACACTGGGCAGACGTTCACGGCATAAAGCCATACAGGAGTCCCAAGCTCCACTCCGGACGGCATGAGTCTCCAAGAGGAAGCAGTCTGGTAGACTCCTGTGCACAAAAATGTTGACAAAAAGATCGAACCAATGTTCTCCCCATTTGCAGGAGATACATTGTGCATCTCCAGGTGCAACTACTATTTGTGATTGACTAGGATTCAGCGGCTAAATTCATCCACCTGCCTTGCTTGACCAGCAAAATGGCGGAAGCCATCAGTTCCAGTAATCTTTGGCACATCCAAACCGCAAAATGGTCTGAAACATCTAGATCATAGTTCAAATGTCCAGGACTCTCCGCTCCGGGAGGAAGGATCAAAACGGCACCATGTCCAGAATAGATCCGATGAAAGGGAGAGTCTGTGAAGGAGTCAGGTGGGACCTCAATAGGTTGACGGTGAACCCAAAATATGTTATAAGGTTCTTTATATCCTGGAGATGGATGAGGATTCCCTGGGGAAAACTAAGCCAGTTGCATAGGTAGGGGGGTGTGTGTGTGTGTGGGGGGGGGGGGGGGGGGGCGGGGGTGGGGTTGAGGTAGAGGGGGTAAGCTGGAATCCCAGGCCTCCGAAGATGCACTGACACCACAGCCATCACTTTTGTGAATACCAGAGGTGCCCTAGTGAGAACAATGGAGAGTACAATTAAAGTTCTCCTGCACCACTGTGAACTGCATATAGACATGTGGGCCTACAGGATGGAATTGTGGAAATAAGCGTCCTGCGTGTCCACTGCTACCATCCAGTCTCCAGGGTCAAGTGCAGACAAGGCCTGGACCAGAATTAGCATCTTTCTTCAACACCAGAAAGTAGCGGGAGTTGCAACCAGAGCCTACTTTTGATTTCAGTACCCTCTCTTATGGCCCATCTGGCCAAAGGTGTCTGCACTTCTTGCTGTAAGAGGCACAGATGATCCTCCGTCAGCCACTGCTAAGGTGGTAGAAGGTGCACATGGTGAGGTGAAGAGAAATGGAAGGGCATAACCTAGCTAGATAACTTGCAGGACCCACTTGTGATGGCTTGCCACTCTGGGAGAAAATGTTGGATCATGCCTTTGGCCTGGTGACTGTGTGGCTTTAAGGACACACTAAATAGATTTTGCAGCTGCAGCAGTTGCAGGGGCATTTGAAGTTGGCTGTACGCTGCCCCGGTTGTCCACATGGTCGGTGGGAAAAGCCGCTTCGGCCACAAAAAAGATGTAGGGTTTGCTGGGCTGGTTGCATGGGTGGGTGCTGGCGGTAATGAAAGCCTCGGCCATTGGCATAAAGGGAGAGAAACTACATGGTGGAACCAATGCTCTGGGTAAACCGGCCGATGGAGGACTTTGTGGCCCTGCTCTCTTTCAAGTGCTTGGGAGCTTCTTGCCAAAGAGGCGAGAACCATGTCCACTAGGGAAGGCTCACCAATCCGGAGAAGCCACACTCCTAAGTGTCACACTGCTGCAATTGTCTAACCAAAGCAATCTGTTAACCAACCCCCAACTTATTGTTAATTTTGTCACATCGCGACCACCCTGAATGGCGTGTGCAACGTGCGGTGTGTCATGTCGTACAGCAGGCAGGACCTGAGTAACGGAATCCCAAAGGGCACGAGTACAGCGGCCCTGTGAGCAGCTGGTGCTGACAGATTGTAAGGCGCAAGCTGGTTGCAGAAAACATGCGTTTCGAAAAAAGGATTCAAGGTGCTTCGCTGCTGTATCCAGTGTGTTGGTAGGAAAGCCAACGGGGTTGACCTTGCTGCTGGATACCTGAAATGTTAGGAAGGCCAGATTACCCAGGGCAGGGCGGTGGCACTGTGCTATCTGCTTGTTCACTGGGGTTCGGAACATGATGTTTGCCCATGTCCCAAGAAGAGGGTCTTTGAGAGAGTCTTTGAAATGTAGTAGGGGTGTTCCTTTATCCAGGTTGATGGACGTCAGTGAGGACATCGGTTTTCACCTACATGGTGGGTAATTAGAGCAGTCCTCAGAATAACTACCACGAAGGAAGCACTTTTTTCAGTATCCAGCCCAGGTGTCTAGAGAAGTATCAAGGCAACAGGCATTTCAAAGCTCATCATATCCGTTGCTAAAAGTATAGGGTTGAGTAAATTTGTCCCATTCACCATAATGCTTATCAGAGTCTGTGCCAAATAGTTTATAGATGATCTGGGCCCTTCTTTGAAGCAAGGTTCAATGTATCACATTTGAACGGGTTACAGGAAGTCAGCGGCACAGTGGGATTAGGGCGCGGCTACGGTCAACGTGGAGACAGATAGCACTAATGATTGCGCTTCGTCGTTCAGTGTTGATGCACCAGGGTCTGGCTGTGGTTGTGGCACTAAGACAGTTGTGAGCACCAAAGCCAGTATGGGGCCCAAACAGGCCCATAGGGTTCAGCAGACAGAGGATGGACCTGCCAGCTTAGTTCCAGGTGGTGGTCTTCGAGGTTCTTTGAAGCCCAGATGGAGCCAGCAGCACGATGAAGAGATGCAGCACACTCCCCCTGAATGGCGATTGAAACACTTGACCTATCTGAGCAGATAGATCAGGGGACTACATGTTTGTACTATATGGTGGCTTCCACTCTTTGGATACTTTCCTGCTTGATTTCTGGAGTCTGATACCCTACATGACTAGATGCTATTTGCTACTGAAAGCCAGATAATGGAGCGACATGTCTGAGGGAGGGGGGTGGGCAAGGGATGAGGTGGGAGAAGGGAGGGCGAGTTTTGTTATTTTTATTGTTCACTGAGATTGTCATGAGTGAGGACTGGAACGGACAATTGGGATGCCGATCCCCTGGTGCAAGTGCATAGAGCATGGCTCGCCTGAGAACTCGGATGGGACTGAAGACTATAGTTCCCCTTTGAGAAGAGGGACGTACGTGGCGAGAAGCTGTGAATGACAATGTATGACTAATAACTATGACTGGTGGTTGATATTACCAGAGTAAGATTGTCACTCTTATATCCCATTGTATTGCTTCTACTTAAGTTGGTACAACTGAATAAAATTTGTTTACAAAAAAAATAAATGAAGAGATGCAGCACAGCTTTGTGTAACTCATAGATGTGCTGTGGCAACATTGATGGACCCGGAAAGTCGGGTTGCCCCAGAACGTGAGTAGGAATCGGCTTTGAAGGAGACTGAGTTGAGATAGGAGAAGTAGGAGAAGGAGAAGCCTCCACTGTTGCTTTAGTGGATGCAGGAATGTGAGCGAGGGTGAGGGGGCGGCGCGCCGGGGTCTGGAGGGTTGGTGGAAATTCAGCAGTAGTTGATGTCTGCCGGTCCTTGATCATGCAGGGCTTTGTAGGTGTGTGTCAGCATCTTGAAATTACACCTCTTGTGGATGGGGAGCCAGTGGAGCTTCTTGAGTCATGGGGTGATACAGGTCTGTCTGGGGAGGTCGGGGATGAGTCTAGCCGCCGAGTTCTGTATGGTCTGTAGTCTCCTTAGTATGTTGGTGGCGATTCCTGTGTAGAGTGTGTTGCCGTAGTCCAAGCGGCAGTTGACGATGGCTTGAGTGACAGTACATCAGGTGCTGATAAGAGGTTTCGAAGCATGCGAAGGGTGAGGAAGCAGGCAGAGACTGATGACCTGGTTTTTCATGGTGAGTTTGCTATCCAGGACTATGCCAAGGTTCCAGGCATGGTCTGTAGGAGTGGGTGAGGGTCCTACTTTAGCAGGCCATCGAGAGTCATTCCACAGTGAGGGTTTGTTCCCGAAGATCAATACTTCGGTTTTAGTCTGTGTTCAGCTTGAAGCATTTGTTTTGCATCCAGTCAGTGACCCCGGTCATGCACAGGAAGCATTTGGCCTTTGCGGTGGACGGTTCTTCTTATAGAGAGAGGATGAGCTGGGTGCTGTAGGCGTTGGATATGTATGATGTTCAGTCCACGGATTCTAACAATGTTGGCCAGGGGGGTCATGTAGGCGCTAAACAGAGTAGGGTTGAGCCTTGTGGGACACCGCAGATGTCTTTTGATTCTGAGATGAACAGAGGTAGACGGATTCTCTGGGTTCTTCCGGGCAGGAATATGCGATCCATTTGACGGCGTCAATCTGGATTCCGATCTGATGAAGCCTCTTGATCAGTGTGTGGTGGGATACGATGTTGAAGGCTTATGAGAGGTTGAGGAGGATCAGGGCAGCCATCTCTCCTCTGTCTAAGAGGGTTCTGATGTAGTCTGTGGCTGCGATAAGGGCAGTTGCATCGACTGATATAATGAAACGATTTCTGGAGCGGGAACAAGACCTTCCCTTAGACTTCAACCAGTCACAGTGCGCAGCAATCTGGTAGTTGGTAACATATAACTTTGCAAACACAAGGAGATGATGGACGGAGTGCTGAAACTTTTCAGACACTGTTAGAAAGGCGAACCCGGGGAGGCAGAAGGTTTCTGACTGACCACCCCTAGGTCTACCCCTCCTTCAGAGAAGGGACCGAGCGATGTCGAGAGGCCTCCGACAGGAGGGCCCTCTCCTAGAATCGTACAGCAGAGTAACCACGCCACTACAAATATACACCACACGTAGATAGAGTTTTCAATCTTTATCGGGCAATTAGCATCGTTTCAATATATACAGCAGATCCCGAGATCTGGAAAGTCTTGTGGCAAGGGGCAAGGTAGCGGGACAGTCTTATAGATGGTCGGTTGCAAGGAGACCCTACGCACAGCTCTCAATCCTCGAGCTGGGGGGTTCCGGAAGGTTGGGCCGCGGCAGCGCCAGCAGGCTCCAAGATGGTTCAGCGAGTGTGGACCACGGCAGCGCCAGCAGGTTCCAAGATGGTTCAGCGAGTGTGGACCGCGGCAGCGCCAGCAGGTTCCAAGATGGTTCAGCGAGTGTGGACCGCGGCAGCGCCAGCAGGCTCCAAGATGGTTACAGCAAAGATGGACCGCGGCAGCGCCAGCAGGCACCTAGATGATTCAGCGAGTGTGGACCGCGGCAGCGCCAGCAGGTTCCAAGGTGGTTCAGCGAGTGTGGACCGCGGCAGCGCCAGCAGGCTCCAAGATGGTTACAGCAAAGATGGACCGCGGCAGCGCCAGCAGGCTCCAAGGTGGTTACAGCGAAGATGGACCGCAGCAGCGCCAGCAGGCTCCAAGGTGGTTACAGCGAAGATGGACCGCGGCAGCGCCAGCAGGTTCCAGGTAGAGCAGCAAAAGGAGTTCGTCTCAGGGTCAGCCGCGACAGCGTCAGCAGGGCTTCTCGACTCCGGGATACAACTGCCGTCCTACTCCGGGGCTGGCCCAGATATAGGTCTGGAGTCCTTTGATGTCCGGACCCTCTCGCCTGGGGGTCAGAGGGGCCGGGATGATGGTGTCCAGACACCCAGCAGGGGTTGGGGCCAGCGCTCAGGGAGGCCGGAGGTCGATCGAAACCAGGCATCCAGGGACGGTTGGAGAGCCATCGAAACTCCCCTTTCCTTGTCTCTGGTTGAGTGGCCAATCTACCACCCGGAGGGTTCATGGTGCCTCGATGGCGGGCTCGCTGGGGCCGTGGCTGGTCCGGGACCACGTGTCTGTGACGTGATGGGCCCAAGATGGCGTCGGGCCTGGAATGTGGGTCCGGGGTGGGCACCGGACCGGTAATGCTGGGGCGGCCAGAGTGTGCCGTGTCAGTGGTTGTGGGCCGCCGGGTGGCGGATCTGGTGGTTTGGAGGGCGTGCAGAGGTGTGCCCGAGACCGACCCGGGCTGGATGGAGGGCCGATGTCATCCGGGGCCCGCCATGTGGGAGGGGTAGGACCATGCCACGAGGCCGGGTCCAACACACGTCCCCTCCAGCTGAAGGCGGGGGAGAGTCACCCATCTTCTTGGGGATTCTCCTCGCCAAGGCGGAAGAATCTGGAGAGGCCGTCAGCGTTGGCGTGGTCGTTGCCAGGGCGATGCTCCACGGTGAAGTTCATCCCTTGGAGGGAGATGGACCAACGTAGCAACTTCGGGTTCTCGCCCCGCATCTGCATCAACCACCGCAGGGGCCGGTGGTCGGTCTGTACTCGGAAGTGGGTGCCGAAGAGGTAGGGCCGGAGCTTCTTTAGGGCCCATACGACGGCGAATGCTTCCCTCTCGATGGTGCTCCATCGTTGTTCTCGGGCCAGCAGGCGCCGGCTGATGAAGGCCAACTCCGTCAGAGTTCATTTGGGACAGTACGGCCCCAATGCCGTGTTCCGAGGCGTCAGTTTGGACGATGAACTCTCGGCTGTAGTTGGGGGCCTGGAGCACCGGGGCGGTGCACATGGCAGTCTTTAGTGTCTCAAAGGCTACTTGGCACTCGGGGGTCCAGTGCACCTTCGGGGATAGTCTCTTGGAGGTTAGTTCTGTGAGGGGTCCCACAATGCTCCCATAGTCCTTTATGAACCGCCGATAGTATCCAGTGAGCCCCAGGAAGGCTTGGACGGCGGTCTGGGTGACGGGGGGCTCCCAGGCCTGGATGGCGTCGATCTTGGGTTGAAGGAGAGCCACTTGGCCGCTCCCCACTTGGTGTCCCAGATAGGTCACAGACCCTTGACCGATCTGGCACTTGCTGGCTTTTATTGTTAGTCCGGCCCGTTGGAGGGCCGTCAGGACCTTCCAGAGGTGGGTCAGGTGCTCGTCCCAACAGAGGCTGTACACTGCAATATCGTCCAGATAGGCGGCACTGAACTCTTCCAGCCCTGCCAGCACCCGATTCACTAGTCTCTGGAAGGTGGCCGGAGCATTCTTCATGCCGAAGGGCATTACGTTGAAGTGGAAGTGGCCATCGGGGGTCGAGAAAGCGGATCGTTCTTGTGCCCCTGGCGTGAGGCCGATTTGCCAGTATCCGGCCGTGAGGTCGAAGGTGATGAGGTACCTGGCAGCTCCCAGGCGATCGATCAGTTCATCCGCTCGGGGAATGGGATGGGCGTCGGTCCTGGTGACGGCATTCAGTCCCCGGTAGACAACACAGAAGCGCAGCTCCGGGGGCACCCCGGGGGCGGCGGCCTTAGGGACCAGGACGACGGGACTGGCCCATGGACTGTCTGAGGGCTCGACTACCGCTAGGGCTAGCATCTTGGAAACTTCGGCTTGGATGCAGGCCCGGACTCGGTAGGCTCGGTGCCGCACGGGCAGACTGTCCCCGGTGTCGACGTCGTGAACACACCACTGGGTGACTCCAGGGGTGAGGGAAAATAAGTTTGCAAATTGACCCAGCAGTTTCTGGCAGTCCTGGCGCTGTTTGGGTGTCAGCGCGGGAGAGAGGGAGACTCCCTCGACGGAGCCATCTTTCTCGGAGGTGCTCAGGAGGTCTGGTAGAGGCTCGGAGTCGTCCTCTGCTCCGTCATCGGTAGCCAGCAACAGGCTCAGTTCGGTGCGGACAAAGTGGGGCTTGAGCCGATTGGCGTGTAGGACCCGGAGGGGGTTCCGGGGGGACTCCATGTCCACTAGGTAGGTGACGGGGCTCTTGCGCTCCACCACGTTGAAGGGCCCCGTCCATTTGTCCTGGAGGGCGCCGGGGTCGACCGGGGACATGACCCAGACCTGCTGGCCCGGTTCGAATTCAATGGACGAGGCATTTTCATCATACCAGCGCTTCATCTCCTCTTGACTGGCCTTCAGGTTGGTTTCGGCCAGTTCCCGGAACTTCCGAGTCTGGTTGCGGAGAGTCAAGAGGTATCGGAAAACATCGGGCGGAGTATCGGAGGCGGCCAGCTCCCAGCCTTCCTTGACCAGGCTGAGGGGGCCTCGCACCGGGTGTCCATATAATAGTTCAAAGGGGCTGAACCTCAGGGACTTCTGGGGTACCTCCCGGTAGGCGAACAGGAGGCATGGCAGCAGAACGTCCCATTTGCGCCAGAGGGGCTCTTCTAGGCCCTTGATCAGTCCTTTCAGGGTCCTATTAAATCGCTCCACTAGTCCATTCCCTTGAGGGTGATACGGGGTGGTGAACTTATACGTGACCCCGCACTGTTGCCACAGGACCGCATATATTTCGATATAAAGTTTGTGCCCCGATCACTGACGACCTCTCGGGGGAAGCAGACTCTGGAGAAGATCCCCATTAGCGCCCGACCCACTACGGGGGCTGTGATAGTCCGGAGGGGGATAGCTTCTGGGTAGCGGGTGGCATGGTCCACCAGGACGAGGATGAAGCGGTGCCCCTGAGAGGTTGGAGGATCCAGGGGCCCCACGATGTCGATCCCTACTCGCTCGAAGGGAGTGGTCACCACGGGAAACGGTTGGAGTGGGGCCTTGATTTTCCCCCCACTCTTTCCGCTGGCTTGGCAGGTCGGACAGGTTCGGCAGTGGTTGTACACATCGCGGCGCATCTTCGGCCAATAAAAGTGGGTCACCAGGCGGCTGTAGGTTTTGTCCTGCCCCAGGTGCCCGGCGAGGGGCACATCATGTGCCAGGTTTAAGAGAAAGTCTCTGAAGTGGAGGGGGACGACTAGCACTCGGCCGGCCCCCAGCTCGGCAATCTTTTGTTCACTGTACAGGAGGTCCTGGTCCCAATAGATCTAGTGGGACCCAGAGGAGTCTCCTGTGGCTTGCGTGGCGGCTTGTTGTCGGAGTCCCTCAAGGGAAGGACATGTCTTTTGTTCCCGACGGAACTGCTCACGGGTGGGGCCCCCTTCTTGGCGCCACTGGGCTAGTTCGGGAAGGGGCCCGAGCTCGGGAAGTTCTTCATGGCTGGGGCCCTGCGGCCCCAGTTCGGGTTCGGCCGTGGCGGGTGGCGGAGGTGCCGGCCATTCAGGTTCTTCGGGCAGATTGTCTTCGGTTGTGACGGCGTCCCGGGTGGACATGGATCGGGTCGTTATGCAAACCCATTCAGGAAGGCCTAGCATCCCCAGATGCTCTCTTCGCTCGATCTGTGCCCAGGGGGAACTTTCCAGGTCGTTCCCTAGGAGGCAGTCCACCGGGGCATCGTCTCGGACGGTGACTTTCAGCATGCCGGACACTCCTCCCCACTCGAAGGGGATGCGAGCCATCTGGCACAGGCTCTCGGAATTGTCCGCTGACCGGACAGGGCACAGAACGTGGGGCAAGATTTGTTCTGGGGTCACCAGATGACAGCGGACGGCGGTTATGCTGGCCCCCGTTTCACGGAGAGCCTCGGCCCGGCGTCCGTTGATGGTGACCCACTGGCGGTACTTCTGGGTGTTGATCGGAATCTGGTCTCGGGGGATCATGTCTTTGTCGCCCAGGGAGGCGAGGCACATGGCCGCGGACTCCCATTCTTCTGGTTCCAAAGGGACCTCTTCTTCTTCATCCTTTTCATCGCTCAGAGCAGCTGCAGTGATTTGTCGGCCGGGGGGCCCGGTGGTGCCGGGCCGCTGGTTCATGGGGCAGAGAGGATCATTGGCATAGTGACCCAGCCGCTGGCATCTATGGCACGTAACGTTGGGGCGTGGCCCCGGTCGGGCTGGATGGGCACCCCTCGGGCTGGAGGCTGGTGTAGAGGAGGCGGGCGAAGATTCCGGCGGGAGGTCTCGGCCGATGCCAGACCCGCCGCCTCGCGGCCGGTGGTTCCCCGGGGACCCTCGTCCGTATTCTCTTGTGGTGTTCCAGTGGACGCGGTTGCTCGCCCACCGATCTGCTTCGACCGCTAGCTTTCGCGGCTCGGTCAACTTGCTGTCGAGGAGGTGCTGTCGTAGTTCAATGAAGCAGTTGTTGGAGGGGTGCTCCCATAACATCAGGTCGACCAACTGCTGGTAGGTAGTGACCTGACTGCCTTTGACCCACCCCTCGAAGGCTCTGCTAAAAAAGTTCACATATTCTACCCAAGTCGAACCGGAGATTTTTTTACAGTCTCGGAACCTCTGCCGGTACATTTTGGGGGTGAGTCCGTAGCACGTGAGTAGGGCCGTTTTCATGTGTTCATAGGAGGTCATTTCGGTGTCAGGGAGTTCCAGCAGGGCGTCCCTCCCTTCGTTGACGAACTTCCCCCACAGGCCGGCGCCCCAATCCTTCCGGGGCACCCGATGGGCGGTCATGGCCACCTCGTAGGCTTTGAACCATTGTTGGATATCATCGTTCTTGTAGTATTCTTTGACTACATCTTTCGGTAGGTGAACCTTGGTGTCCACGGGAGGGGCCGAGGTCTTGGCCCCGGCCGCGCTATCTTCGTTGATCTTGGCCTTGATTTCTAGTTCTCTCAGGCCTCGTTCGTGTTCATATGCTAGTCGTTTTTCTTCGAGGTCACGTTGTCTCCGTTTCTCTTCTAGATCCCCCTCCAGCCGTAGTTGCTCGAGGGCTATCTTTTTCTCCGCTAGCTGGAGTTCTCCGTCTAGCCGGAGTCGTGCAAGCTCCACTTCGTGTAGCCGGTTGCGCTCTCGTTCTCGAGCGTCTTCATAGATGAGGTCCGCGTTTAGTGTTGCGGTTCTTTCCCCCGTTGGGGGTGCGCTGGTTTCCTGTTGCCCGTTCGGGCCATTCTCCTCTTGGGGTGGTCTGTCTCGGGTTTCCACCCAGGCTTGTAGGGCCGATTTGAAGTCCTCTTTTGTGCTCAGGCCAGTGGTAGCGATACCTATGTCTTTACAGAATTGTTTTAGTTCTTTGTGGCTGTATTCTTCTATCTTCTCTTTCTGGAATTCGGCAGGTAGGTTGGTTCCTTGGGTCGTCATGGTCTCTGTGTGTTTTTCCGTCATATCGGGTAGATCACTCTCTGTACGATTTTGTGTTGGCTCGGATCCCACCGCTGCCACCAATGTTAGAAAGGCGAACCCGGGGGAGGCAGAAGGTTTCTGACTGACCACCCCTAGGTCTACCCCTCCTTCAGAGAAGGGACCGAGCGATGTCGAGAGGCCTCCGACGGGAGGGCCCTCTCCTAGAATCGTACAGCAGAGTAACCACACCACTACAAATATACACCACACGTAGATAGAGTTTTCAATCTTTATCGGGAAATTAGCATCGTTTCAATATATACAGCAGATCCCGAGATCTGGAAAGTCTCGTGGCAAGGGGCAAGGTAGCGGGACAGTCTTATAGATGGTCGGTTGCAAGGAGACCCTACGCACAGCAGGATCCAAGATGGATCAGCGAGTGTGGACCGCGGCAGCGCCAGCAGGTTCCAAGATGGTTCAGCGAGTGTGGACCGCGGCAGCGCCAGCAGGTTACAAGATGGTTCAGCGAGTGTGGACCGCGGCAGCGCCAGCAGGTTCCAAGATGGTTACAGCAAAGATGGACCGCGGCAGCGCCAGCAGGCTCCTAGATGATTCAGCGAGTGTGGACCGCGGCAGCCCCAGCAGGTTCCAAGGTGGTTCAGCGAGTGTGGACCGCGGCAGCGCCAGCAGGCTCCAAGATGGTTACAGCAAAGATGGACCGCGGCAGCGCCAGCAGGCTCCAAGGTGGTTACAGCGAAGATGGACCGCGCCAGCAGGCTCCAAGGTGGTTACAGCGAAGATGGACCGCGGCAGCGCCAGCAGGTTCCAGGTAGAGCAGCAAAAGGAGTTCGTCTCAGGGTCAGCCGCAACAACGTCAGCAGGGCTTCTCGACTCCGGGATACAACTGCCGTCCTACTCCGGGGCTGGCCCAGATATAGGTCTGGAGTCCTTTGATGTCCGGACCCTCTCGCCTGGGGGTCAGAGGGGCCGGGATGATGGTGTCCAGACACCCAGCAGGGGTGGGGGCCAGCGCTCAGGGAGGCCGGAGGTCGATCGAAACCAGGCATCCGGGGACGGTTGGAGAGCCATCGAAACTCCCCTTTCCTTGTCTCTGGTTGAGTGGCCACTCTACCACCCGGAGGGTTCTTGGTGCCTCGATGGCGGGCTCGCTGGGGCCGTGGACGTGGCTGGTCCGGGACCACGTGTCTGTGACGTGATGGGCCCAAGATGGCGTCGGGCCTGGAATGTGGGTCCGGGGTGGGCACCGGACCGGTAATGCTGGGGCGGCCCGAGTGTGCCGTGTCAGTGGTTGTGGGCCGCCGGGTGGCGGATCTGGTGGTTTGGAGGGCGTGCAGAGGTGTGCCCGAGACCGACCCGGGCTGGATGGAGGGCCGATGTCGTCCGGGGCCCGCCATGCAGGAGGGGTAGGACCACGCCACGAGGCCGGGTCCAACACACACTCACCCCCAGTCACAGATCTGGGTTCAATCCATCATCGTTCTTTAGCTCACTTCGCCACCCCAGTTCAGAAACAGCTATATGCAAATCTGTTTTGACTCTGTGCTTCATAGGAACAGTACAGCCCGACCTGCCATGTCTTCCCTGGACTGGAAACAAGCATCCTGGACTGGAAACAAGAATCCTGGGCTTGGTTTCGGGCTAACAGCCCTCATTAGTCAGGCTAGCTTGAATCCAGTGGCAAAATAAACCAGGGACCCACGTCTGGGCAATCGGGCTGGACGGTTCCCATGAATGAGGCACAGGATCAAGACTGATTTGCTTATAGCTGTGTCTGAACTAGGGTGACTGGGGGTGAGTGTCTGAAAAGTTTCAGCGCTCCGTCCATTATCTCCTTGTGGTTGCTTTAATCGCCCTAAGTTGGAAGGATATGCCCATATGTGGGTCCCTTGCTCACTTTGCCATTGGATTCAAGCTAGCCTGGCTGAGGAAGGATGTTACCCAGAAACCGGTCCCAGGATGCTTGTTTACTGTCAAGGGGAAACCGGGCTGGACTGTTCCCATGAGGCAGAGGGTTAAGACTGATTTGCATATAGCTGGGTGTGGACTGAGGTGGCGAAGTGAGCTAAAGAATGAGGATGGATTCAACCCAGATCTGTGACTGGATGTGAGTGTCTGAAAAGTTTCAGCGCTTCGTCCATTATCTCCTTGTGTTTAACATATAACTTTGCATCAAGATCCATAATGGCTTTTGGATTCATCAAGGCGAAGTGTTCCAACCCGAGCATCAAAAGTACATCTAATGTGGATCCGTCACCAACATTTGCTTGTGACAGTCAATTTCAACTGGCACGCTGCAAACCTAGATCTTTATCTTGATCTACCCGAGTTTACATGATATTTTGTTTGAATGAGTACAGAATGTGCGAGGGCTAAACCTTGAAAAAGCATAACACAAAGTAACTGAATTACGTTCTTTAGTGAGTGTGCTCAAATAATCAGTTGTTAGTGCTACGTTACATTGTTGCTTCTGAGTGACAGTAACGCCATACCACAAACAGTCTATTAAACCTAGAACTGGGAAACAAGGTAAATTAATTTGACTCTTTTAGAAACAATGATATTAATTGAAAAAACATTTTAATGGCATTAATTCCCAAAAACATTTTCCCTGCATTTGGCAACAGTGCCATCCTGCCGTTTTCTGGCAATTAATCAGATTCACAGATGTGTTGGAAACATTAAACATCTGTGCTTAAAACTTAACCAGTCCAAAAAATCCTTTGCTATTGAGACGATCCAGTTTAGGGAAAACTATATCAACTAAGTGGATACTTCTTCATTTATTTTGTTTAGAATTGTATCTATTTGTATGAATGCATTAATGTTGATTGTTTAGTCACTTTCACTTCATTAAAACAAGACAAATAACATTATCTTTCTATTTGAATGCAAAACTACAAATACTTCCACACCTTCATTAAAATTAGGAAATAAAATAAGCATTTTATGAAATAATGTACAGTATTCTGCCACTGAGGCATAAAATTAAATAGATGGTACCCCATCCTGCAGGTCAGGCTCTGAAGTGGCCATGTTAGCCAAAGTGAATGCCTACCATATGAAGAACAAGCCATCATTACTGGCCCTTCTCTGTGGCACACAACCTACAAGCAAGCAGAACTGGGTCCAACTTTTATTTTTAATAAATTATTTTAACTGCCAAGGAGTAAGAAGAACCAAAATATATTTTTTCTGTAAAATTGGAAAGGAGGAAGCAAATACAAAATATCTTGAAACAAATTTGTCTACAAAACAAAAACCAATCATTGAATTTCCCCTTTATCCTTAGACTATAAAACACTCACAGAGCAACATATATGATTTGGGTTACATTACAATAGATCCTGAGGAATTCTCAACGCAGGAGGCAAGCCTATGGGTCGAGCAACTTCATCAAGAAGCACAAGGTCTTCAATTTCCCGCCCGCAATACTTTCTTTTACAGATTGTAACTACCACCTTCTTTTTGAGAAACACCTTTAGAGCTTCCCTTCCAGCAACAGCTTTGGCATTCTCCTTACTCTTCCCACAACCTGTACCCAGATACACAGACTTGCATCTCAGTTCACACACAATATTCTCTTGAGAAGTTTTATTCTGAGGCAAATCTGCCAGTTCTTTAAGTGGGACAAAATCAACATCCAATGTAGATTTCAGAGACTCTATTGCTGCTCTTAGGATCTCCACATGATTCACAGAGGGGCTAAAGCCCCCAACAGAAACAAGTTTCCAAGCAACACTTTTATAGAGCTTGTTGAAGAAAGTCTGTTTTTGTTTGGTGTCTTCAGCTGTTAACTTGCGAGGCACCTTAACAGGACTGACCATAGTTTGAGAAGTGCTTTTAGATGCGGATTCATGTGGGATATTGGAAGAATGGATAATTTCATTAGCCACAGCATTTAGTTTTGATCCACTGTATTGTGCTGGGCGATAACTTGATGTAGATTCGATGCGAGGCAAAGCTGTTACTGTGGATTCATTCCTAGGTAATGCCCTTGCCACAGATTGGATCAGATTCAACGCTGTTGTTGTGGAGTCGTTACGAGGTAAAGGTGCTGCCATGGATCCGCTCTGTGGCAAAGGTGCTGATGCTGACCCACTTAGAAGCAAAGGTACTGCTGTGGAGTTGCTCCGAGGCAACGGCACTACCGCAGACTCACTTCGAGGTACCAGAACGGACTTAGACTCACTTCGAGGCAATGGCTCTGCCGAAGACTCAGTTGAAGGCAATGGCACTGCTGCAGGTTCAATCAGAGGCAGAGCCGTTGCTGTGGTATCAATCAAAGGCAGAGCCGTTGCTGTGGAGTCAATCAAAGGCAGAGCCGTTGCTGTGGTGTCAAACAAAGGCAGAGCCGTTGCTGTGGTGTCAATCAAAGGCAGAGCCGTTGCTGTGGTGTCAATCAAAGGCAGAGCCGTTGCTGTGGTGTCAATCAAAGGCAGAGCCGTTGCTGTGGTGTCAATCAAAGGCAGAGCCGTTGCTGTGGTGTCAATCAAAGGCAGAGCCGTTGCTGTGGTGTCAATCAAAGGCAGAGCCGTTGCTGTGGTGTCAATCAAAGGCAGAGCCGTTGCTGTGGTGTCAATCAAAGGCAGAGCCGTTGCTGTGGTGTCAATCAAAGGCAGAGCCGTTGCTGTGCTGTCAATCAAAGGCAGAGCCGTTGCTGTGCTGTCAATCAAAGGCAGAGCCGTTGCTGTGCTGTCAATCAAAGGCAGAGCCGTTGCTGTGGTGTCAATCAAAGGCAGAGCCGTTGCTGTGGTGTCAATCAAAGGCAGAGCCGTTGCTGTGGTGTCAATCAAAGGCAGAGCCGTTGCTGTGGTGTCAATAAGAGGCAGTGCTGTGGTTGTCTCAATCATAGGCAAAGCTGCTGCAGAGGGCTCAATCAGAGGCAGAGCTGTTGCTGCCGTCTCAATCAGAGGCAGAGCCAAACCTGCAGGTTCAATCAAAGGCAGCACTGAAGCCACAGGTTCAATCGGGTCAGCTTTTGCCTCAGGCTCAATCAGTAGCAGAGGGGTTGACACAGGCTCAGTCAGAGGCAGAGACTTTGCTGGGGCTTCAATCAGAGATGTTGCCTCACTCTCAATCAGAGACAGAGCCGTTGCTGCAGGCTCAATCAGAGGCAGAGACATATCGGCAGGTTCAATGAGAGGGAGAGCCAAAGCTACAGGTTCCATCAAAGGCAGTGCTGGAGCCAGAGGTTTAATCAACTCACCTGCTGTTGCAGGTTCAACCAAAGGCAGAGCTGTTGCCGCAGGTTCAATCAGAGGCAAAGATGTTGCTGTTCGTTCTTTACTGGGCAGAACTTTTGCAGCAGATTCAATCAGAGGCAGAGACGTTTCCGCAGATTCAGTAGTAGGGGAAGCCATTACTGAGGATTCAAGAAAAGGCAGCGTTAGGGCGTTGTCAGACTTTTGACATCTGTCATCTTTTTCATCAACTGGGCAACTTGTCCTGGCTGTGTTCAAACACTTTTCTTCATAGCCTGAATTCAAAGATGACACGTCCGAATTTAGGCTTAGTTGTGAATCACATACTTTACTAACTTTTGTTTTCTGCATTAACTCACTAGTGAAGCCAGAAACTGTCTCTCTTTCATCTTTCAACGTACTAGGAATAGTTTTAGCAGATCTACATTCTGTAGACATTTTTTTCTTGCAAGGTTCCTCGTGCTCTTCTGTAAAAAGGAGAAAAATAGTGTTACTTGACACCAATTACATGCGTGTAACATTTCAAAAATGCTTCACAGAACAGTCATTTTACACTTTCCTTTCAAAAAGGACTAGATGAAAAATAACACATTATGAAGTGGAAATTCATTTGTAGGCACAGATGTGCTGAACCAGGTTATTCTGGAAGCAGAATCAAACTACTGTGAAGAAGAAACTGGGTCGGATGGTTAAGAAAGTATAGGAGTTCTTAGGTGAACAACAATGGCAGAAGAGGGAGGGGGAAAGGAATAAAGGTTTGGATCCGTTTTTAGGTCTTGCCTAGGCAGTGCTTGCCCTGTCTTTTCGAGACATGCAGTATTCAGGTATGGATTTTAAGCTCTGCCCATCTGTTTAATTTGCTACTGTTACTGTCCGTTGTAAATGGTGGCTTTTGATTCATCAATGGGTTTAGTACCTCCTTTTCTCCTGTTGTAACCTCCCATGAGGACTGCCCATGTTACATGTATTGTTACTCTGGATGTTTTAATTATAGTCTGTTAGCAACATTTTCTTAAATGACTTTCTCCTGCCTGCTGTTGCAAGCAGGATAAGCTCTCCTGCAAATGCACCACTTTGCCTCATGATTCAAAATATTAAAATAATGGCATGGCATGCCACTTCCGGCGTGCAGTGATACAAAAAGAAACCAGCTTTTCTTTATTATTTATTTTCACCACTGTGAGCGAGCATTTGTTGTTAGGCTTTTGTAGCCTTTTCAGTATGCTGCACTTTAACTTAAAATGTACAAAAGCGCGCCATGCCGTCAATGGTAAAAAAGAAATTAAATACACAACAAAGGAGGGCCGCTGCCTTTACATCATTGTCTGCATTACCCGGTTAACATGGCAGCCGCCCGCCTTTAATTTCTATTTATTTACTTTTCTACCATTGAGACAGCACTGCACTTTAACTTTAAACATATAAAGTTCAAGCGTGCTGCAAAGGCTACAAAAGCCTAAAAATCAAATGCTCATGCTCGTTCCTTAAGCCACTGGGTAATGGAATTTAAATATTAGGTCTGAAGGAAAGAGTGCAGTACCACAGGCTGTTACTAGGTGTGCCCCGGATGCCTATTAACAGCCTGTGGTACTGCACCCTTACCATAACATCTAATATAGTAATTCAATTACCCAGTGGCATAAGAAACAAGTGCGAGCAGTCACTGGGTAATGGAATTGGCATGATGGTGCCAAGCACCTGCTATTGTGATAGTCACTTTTTTTTTAATGTCCATGAAACAATCGCCCACATTCATATATTTCTGCCTTTCATAACGAGTCTCAAAACTACAAGACATGCTCCAGGTAACAGTAAAAAATGATTGACAACCTGCTACAATCACAGCCAGTTCTCCCCAGTCCAATACTTTGGAGCCAGAAATTACATTAGTTGACCCATATTTTGGTTACCTCTTAAGCGTGAAAGTATTTCTCCCTTCAGTCTTCTATTGTACCAACAAACACCTTTTAAAGTCCTGAAAATTCTTATGTTGACTAGAGAATAGAGCTTGTTCCTTAGCAGGAGAGAGGTAAAGGGGTTCAGTCTTGATTCTTTGAGGTGAAGAGAAACAGCAGTCATCCCTCGAATGTGCATGTACCCTGCCAGTTGTTAACTTTTGGATTTAGACTATTTAGAAGGAAATCTGATTAATGGCAATTCGTACGGCGGACACACAAGTCATACTTTGGACAGACTAGGCAGATTTATTCACAATCCTTCACAAGTGGACTCTGTGCCTAGCAGTTCCAGAGTTATTCAAGTGTTGTTACCCTTTGGGTGTATTTGTGGATAGTGTATCCAACCCGGGGACTGGCCGCCCTGAGCTACATAGACTAGTGACACCCAGCACGCATAATTGAGCATGCAGTTCCCATCATTCTAGCCCTGTACATGCACCAGCCGTGGTCTGAGCAGGTAGCAGCGGTGTGGCAGTGTAAGGGGGGATTTCGAGAGACGATGTCAAGAGAAAATTAATTATTTATTTAATTTTCCCTCTGGATCATCCCTGGAAATCCCCCCATACATGGCCCCCCGCCCAACTGCTGTTACCTGCACAGACCGCGGCTGATATGCACCCTTTGTCTCGAGCCTCAGTATATGTAATTTACTTATATTATTAGAGGGAAGATTCCGAAGACACGTATCAGATCTCATCAGATTAATATGCAGCTTTGACTAAGGGGAACAGGGTGGGGAGATTGGGGCAAAATAACTGTACGGTTCTTAAATGACTGACAGATGAATAACGACTGTATAGAATCTCGTGACTGGTGTATAAAATCCAATAAAATCTGTTTACAAAAGTGCTGAGTTACCCTATTGACTTGTTTGGAAGCTTGAGTTCACTAGTGTCTTTTATTTACATAGTCCTTGGAATTATAAATTGATGCCCAATTAATTGTTTGCTGCGTTGTCACACGATCTGCCATCTGCTGCCTAGTTCCAGTTTAAAAGACTGCTGCTAGCTCAAAAGCATCTGAAGTTTGTAACTGCAGCACGTACAATGCAGTTCAGTAGTGTCACGCTACAGACATCATAAAGAACAGAGGAATTCCATTACCCAGTGGCTTAAGGAACGAGCGCTCATTCCTTAAGCCACTGGGTAATGGAATTAAAATCTTAGGTCTTCAGGAAAGGGTGCAGTACCACCAGGGACACCTAGTAACAGCCTGCAGTACTGCATCCTTTCCTTCATTAGTGGAATTGCTTTTCTTACTATGCTACTGCTGGCATAATTTAAAAAACAAAACAAAAACATTAGCATTTGCAATGCCAAAAGCTCACATTTTCACTAATGCGAAACCTATCGCATTGCAAATGCTTGTCTTTGTTGGAATTTGATTTGAAAGATAGAAGAAACAGAGCGATGACTGCCATTAGATTTGGTTTTAATACTGTACATCCATATAGAGCATTTTCATCGAGCAATACCCCTACATATAATCATTTTCATGTAGTTACCCATGAAAACAGATCATGCACAACAGGAGGCACAGGCGATGTGCATCAGTATAACACTGGAAATTCTAGACGGAGTTCAGGCGCAGAGGAATAGTCATAAGAGTTATAGAGCAATATGAAACCCACGTAGAACATGAAATGTAGAAGCCAAGCTTCAGTGAACTTACTTAGCCTATGGAGAAACAGCAAACCGTATCGCATGTCGGCAGAAAACGCAAAACCAGCACCCGCCCCCCTCAAGTGCTTTGTACTATAGGCACAGTCCGATACAAGTTATATCCTTAACAAAGGGCTCCATAAGGAATGTAACATTGTAACTTATGTTTGATATGCACAGGACCTTTACAGTAATTGGATCTCTGAGCATAGATGTTCTTTAGGGAGACATTATAAATTGAGGATTAGACATCAATTGAGGTGTTTCACTAAAAGGAAGAAATCCTACATTTCAATCAGCAAAACCTCTTTTGCCTTGATGAGTTGTTGAAACTGGATTGATGCAGCCTTCTCTTTTTAAAATCAGAGGGATGTAGTTATTATTGAGTAGTTCTACAGACCTTTGCATTCACAACCTGTTTATACAACAATGGAGTTTTTTTTAATCATTAACATTGGTTTGGGGGCGTGGTTTCGATGCCGATTATGGCGGACGTGTTAGCAGCCAGCTCCAACCAGCCCAGCGATTATCCTGCTGCATTAGCTTGCTGGTGTGGCCATAGCAGGTTCTGGAGGACTCGGTAGGTGGGCCCTTCTACTCTGCCATTGGTATTACGGACGGGAGGGGAGCTGCCGAAAAAAACTTAGCAGCTTTTGACATTGTAAACCATACGGTGTTCATAAATAGGCTGGGAGTCAATGGCAAGGCCCTGACCCTTCTCACATCTTTCCTCGATTCCAGGGAACAAATAATACACTGGGATGGCCTGAGATCGGAACACTTCACCCTCCTGGGTGGAGTCCCCCCAAGGCTCGGAACTTTCGCCCACATTGTTTAACATCTATGTAACACCATTGGCTAGACTAATTAAAAGCCATGGTCTCACGCTTGTGTCTTACGCCGACCACACGCAACTGGTGGTGTCGGTCACTCAAAATTACAGTATGTCAGCGGGACGGGTCCGTGATTGCCTTTCCTCTGATATCATGGATGAATGTCAACTTTTTAAAACATAACACCGAAAAAAACTAAATATTGGAATTTGGCAAGAAACCTTCAATCTGGAGCCAGTGTTGGTGGCCCCCTGAAGCCGGTACACGTCCGTTGCTGGTGTCTCAGGCTAGAAACCTCGGTTTTCTAATTGATAAAGATCTCACTTGGGCCCCCAAATAAACCAAGTAGTCTCTGTCTGTTTTTTTACAGTCAAGATACTGTGCAAAATGCTCCCATTCATCCAGTTTTCCCTCAGGAAAACGGTGGTTGGTGCCCTTATCCTATCGAGGATTGACTATTGAAATGCCCTTTACATGGGCGCTGGAGTGAAACAGCTCAATAAGCTTCAGTCACTTCAAAATGCTGCAGCTCGAGTTCTGTATGGTCTATCCAAGCATCACTCCACTTCGGCCAGCGTTCAACAACTTCACTGGCTTCCAGTGAGACGACGGGTGGAGTTCAAAGCTCTATGCCTAGTGCATAAAGCCCTCTATGGAGGTGGGGCGGAAGACGGATAATTACTATCCCCCGATACATTCCATCACGCTGCTTAAGGTCTATGGACACTGGGCTGGTTCTTCCTCCCAAGATGAAAAGGGTCAATTGGGGAGGGAAACGTTTTTCATTCCTGGCAGCCAAATTATGGAACTCCCTCCCAGTCACGCTCCGACTTTAGCCCTCATGCACCATCTTCAGGAAAGCTATTAACCACATCGCTGCTTAAGAGTTTCCCCTGCTGTGCTGGAGAGCAACGAAAACGGGTGTGGTCATGACGAGCTCAGCTCGTCATGAGCACCTGAGAGGTATATGCCATGACGAGCTGAGCTTGTCATGAGCATGGAAGTGGTTAAAACCCGGCTCTTTACACAATGCTAATCTTAGTGCAACTCTCAGATCACTCTACCCAGTGCCAAAATGCCTCAGCATAACTGTGCTCTACAAATACCCTCAGTCAGTCAGTCAGAAGTGCGGTTAGAGCAGACTGGTGATGGGCAGCCTCCTGTCGTGGCAGCCTGGGCTCGCCTGCAGTGGGGGCAAGACTCACAGGAGTGTGGGGACCGCAGCGGTCAACAGAACGGCAAATAAGGAGGATCTCTCCTGCCCATGGCCATCAGAGTGCGGCTATTTGCATCTAAGCGCAGAGGAGGCCCGGTGCAGACTGCGGAGCTACCCACGGACGGAGAGGGCCTGTGGCAGCCACCGTGGATATTGCTAATCGGCGGCAGGCCCAAGAAGCTGGAGGCGTGAGAAGGCAGAGAAAGGGCACGACGGAGCCTCAGCAGGAGGCAGGCTCACAGGACCCGAAGGTGAGAGTACTGCAGCAGCATAGGAGGTTGGGGCTAATATAGAGGCCTGTGTGGGGGATGGATGCAGCACAACAGGGAGGTGTGTTTAGATTGGGGCCTGAGGACACTGCCTTCCTGCCAGAGGAGGATATCGTGAAACAATGTGAGCCTGGGCAGAGGTCCAGGGAGCTGCTGGGCTGAGTATTGAGAAACGTACATGAGGCTTGAGAACCACTGGCCTTCCTAGGACGGGGTTAGATTTTCAAATGGAGTAGTGACACCCTTCCCTCGTGAAAGACAAGCGGGTGAAGAACCCTTCCCCCCGTCAAAGACAAGCGGGTGAAGACCTTGGGGGGGCCTGATGCTACACCTTCCACACCAGCGGACGACTGGGGCTGCGAAACAGCTGGGAAGAAAGGTGTGGCCTGGTGCCCATAGAAGTCTAGCTGAGGCCCATCAGGTGCAAGGCAAGACTGTGGGGAGGGCACCAGAGGAAGATAATACCTTTATGTAAAGAAGGTGAGCTTGTGAGGACCAGACACCTGGACCTGGGTAGTTTGGGCTCAGGTTACCACTGATACTGGATCTGATGCAAGGGCATACCCCAGGTGTTAACTATACCCGAAGGACTGCCACTCAGCTAAATGTTTTGGAGGTGAAGCTCACTTACCTGGCACTGGAGTGCAGGGGTAGCTAGCCCAGGACAGCAATTGCTACAAAGTCTGGGAGTCAGGCGATAAGGTTAGTGAAGCCTAGAGCAGAACATTATCAGAGTGCCTCATTGAGTTCCCGACTATCTAGAATTGGACCCCTTTGAAAAGATGGTGGCCATCATGGGTAAACTGAAGAATAGACAGGGGAGCACACAACAAGAGGCGAGTAACCCCTCACCGGCTCCCTCGGGGTCTAAAAAAGTAGAGAATAGTACTACAGACGCCTCGACATATACCCACGTGTTAGCTGCCATAGCAGACACAAAGGCCACACTACATCAAGATATCGGAGCGGTTTCTGTGGGCCTGGGACTGTTGCAAGCAGAGCACTAAGCTGGTAGACCGGGTGAAAGTTGTGTAACATTCGGTGGAGGTCAAACCGGACCAAAAGGCAACATCTTGTAAAATAGATGAGCTCGCAACGAGGGCGACTGTGGGAAAGTGGGTCTATTGTCTTGCCATTCACTCTGCCATTTTGATTCACTCCACCATTTTGTGATGTGCCTTTGTAACTGACCTTCTCTCTGTATCACAAACACTCTCGAGCTCCACTTTTGACCTGCCACATTCCACCCTGTTCGTGCTTTGGCCTGCTACAAACTGACCAGCCCGTGCTCAACTAGTCGGACAGGGAGTTTCTCAGATGTTTATCGTCCTCATTCTGTACATTACGCCCTGCAGGCGTCCATCAACAGGGCTATTCCTGCTTGCTGTGTAATCATACCTCTCACCTGTGCCCTGCAGTGGTCCAAACAACTAATATTTGTGGACTTATTTGTATAAACATGCTTTTCACCTACACCCTGCAGGGGCCTCACCTTTACCTGTGCTTACCAGATTAACCTTTGTTTGACATGTAATCATGCTATGCCCTGCAGTATCACCTAATCAGATTGACCTCTGTGTACTATGTAATTATAATGTTTTGCCCATGTCCCGCGAAACCCCCAAAAGCTACTCACCTGCTGATTCTCCAGATTGACTATTGTTTAGGAATGTAATTAAGTATTATTGGTACAACTCCCTTACATGCCTGGGGCAGGATAGAGGGTATATAAAGTGCAGAACCAAAGCACTGATCAGACTGCCTCCTCAGACAGCTGTGTGTGTCTGTTGTTGATGCACCTCTCCATCTCATGAGATTGCAATAAATATCCTTTCTCTCTGGCTCCAGCGTTGGTCTCAGTTTGTATTCCGGGCGCGTGGACTATAGGGTGATCCTGCACCTTTGGTGGTCTGCCAAAAGACCCCCAAATCCACAATTGGCGCCCAACGTAAGGCCGATCAGAGACGCGGTTACCCGGTCATGGGGTCCCAACGAGGAAGTTGAACAGACGGTGGTGGGGCCGGCCTACGCGAAAACGACCCTCGCCCTCGTAGCCAACACCAGACCTTCACTACATCCTAAAAGACCCCTGAAGTGGCTCTGGTCCTGACTCGGGCCCTCGATAGACTTGGATGATATTTGCAGTAAAGAGACCACCTGGAGAACGAGACAAAGGATTCTGGTAGGGGCGCTGATTTGCGGCACCTTTTTGTTTTTACTTTGTTTTGGTTGTCTGGTTTGTTTAATTTCACTCTTTGCAAAGATTGAAGATAAAACGGGTAGTGTGGAATTTTTGTCCGACCTTTGAAATTTGTAGAAATATTATTGAAGATAACATAGAAAAGCATGCCGTACTTGGTAAATCCGTTTGATAAGGTTGTTGATGACACCTTTTTTGGTATTCTAGTTATCCAGACTTGGTATTTCGATATTTGCAAATAACGAAAGTTAAGCGGGTAAAGTGGATTATTTGTCCATTTTTCTAAAATTTGTAGAGCCGTTTTCAAGAAACTAGAAATACATGCCGGCGTTTAGTAAATTTGCACGATGGTTAGGTTGTTGTATATCTTGATCGAGGGTGCTAGAAGATAGTCAGCCAGCTCCCCCGGAAGGAACCTCAAGTACATAAAGTTCGGTATTTCTCCCATAATGTTTCTCCCATAATGTATAATTCATTATGTCATAAATACACGTCCAAGGATAAAGAGACTCAGTGGCCCATATATGGTTCTTTTGAATCTCACAAAATTGAAGCTGTAGAAATCCAGCTCTTTAAACGAAGGTCACAACAAGCTATGTTTGACGCCCTAGGCCAATGGAAATAGGACGGAGCTGAAAGAGAGAGAAGGGCTCAGGCAAGGTTACAGAAAGAGGCTAGAAAAAGCGATAAACAGAAATTGATAGAATTACAACAGGAAAAAGTTGCATCCAACCTTGTGTGTACAGATAGAGAACACAGGTTGAATGTGTCTGGTCAGTATCCTGTGCGTCACACACCACTAGCGCAAGCAGACCCACATGAAGAGGAGCTTCTCCTCCATCCATTACCACCACCATACTATGGCCCTTCCCATCCTATCCCACAGCCGGCCGATGGAAATGTACCCTCCGAAAATGCCCAACCCCTACCTCCCGATCCCACTGCCCCTCCCGCTCAATCTGATCCAGAGACCACAATTTCTGAGCGATCCCACACACCCTGCATCACATCTGCACAGAAACAGGCCTTGGATGGTCTAGTTCGCACCTGCCTGGAGGATCTTTTTACCTGTAGCCAGATAAGTGCTATCTATGAGGCTTATGCACCACCTCAAAAGGGCTACTTCCTACAACAGTTTACTTATGAAATATTCTCTCTTTATGAGAAACGCCACGAAGTGACACCAGCAGACCATGTTAGAGGATTGTATCGTAAGTTGACGGAGGGGAGAGAAAGTGCTGAGGAAAGCAACAGTTTGTTAGCGCTCACTCTACAAATGATGGAGGGTCTAAGAAGAGACCAGGAGGAAGAGGAACAACCACTAGTAAATGAGGGTGCGACTGGAGGTCATATGGCACCAATAAGGGAAGCAGCTCCAGTTTTTGTCCCCTCTCGGAGGGCAGGTACTGCTGATGGACTGGATAGTCCAGATGCCAAAAGTAGGACATTATATAATTGGGTGTACACTCTGTGGCTTCGAGCTGACATCTTCGCTTTCAAAAAGGACTTTCCTGACCCCCGGAAGAATCCTATCGGATTCTATGAAGGGTTGGACACGGTTATTACTACCTATACCATGACACTGACTGACATAGACCAGTTCTTTGGGTTAATTCTACCCCCAGATATTTGGAGACCCATAAGGAAAGTTGACGATGAGGCCTTGTTCAAGCATAAGTGGGAAGATTTGACGACAATAGATAGAGATAGAAAACCAGGTTAAAGGCCTGCAGAAGCTATTTTAGAGCTGCCAGGTAATATAGTAAAAAAATTGAAGGCCACAATTCCAGCTAGGAAGGTAGATTGGACAGCTATCACTGCTTGTAAACAAAAACCTGAGGAAACTACATCCGACTACTTCTCCCGCCTCAGCAAGGTGTTTATTGACTATAGTGGACAGGACACGACGACTGAGACAGGTCGACACTTACTAGTTCAGACTTTTGTTAAAGGATTGTTGCCACCCATCTCCACAAAGTTAGTTAGAGTAGAGAAAGCACATTGCCTGCTGCAACACCCACAGAGATCTTGACTATGGCCCAATATTATGAACGTTTGCAGAATAAGATAGAGGAAGAAAAAGTTAAGAAAAGAACTCAAAGAAAAAGTAATGCTTTCCCAAATAAGCATTAGAGGGGGAAGAAACGGTAGAGGTCCACAGTATAATGTTATGCCCGAGCCTACCACAACCTCACACAGTGGATCGTCAACAGCACCAATGCCCTTGCACCACTGAAGAACCCTCCAGGCAAGCCCAGCAACCGGAAAACAACATGGTTCACAGACTACCTCAAAGAATCGAAAAAATCCTGCCGAACCCTCGAGAAAACCTGGCGCCGCGAACAGACGACAAAACATGACAGCCCTCAAGAACGCCACTCGCAAACATCACCAGCTGATCCGCACCACCAAAAAGACATTGTTCAAAGAACGGTTGGACAACAACACACACAACAGCAAGGAACTCTTCAGCATCGTAAAAGAGCTCTCCAATCCCAGCGCCAGCAGCAACGACATCACACCATCGCAAGACCTCTGCGAGTCCCTCGCCACGTTCTTTCACCGCAAGATCATCGATATCCACGACAGCTTCGGCGCCCAGACCCCGCCCAAGACACCGAACTAACGCCCCCTACAACAACCATCAGCACCAAAGACACCGCCAACGCTATTAACACCATCCACTCTGGCTCTCCCTCAGACCCATGCCCTCACCACATCTTCAACAAAGCCAACACCATCATTGCTCCCCACCTACGGAACGTCATGAACAACTCCCTCGCATCCGCCACCTTCCCAGAGAGCTGGAAGCACGCAGAGATCAACGCCCTACTGAAGAAATCCACAGCGGACCCTAAAGACCTCAAGAACTTCCGCCCCTTTTCACTTCTTTCCTTCCCTGCAAAAGTTATCGAGAAGATAGTCAATAAACAGCTGAACGCATTCCTCGAGGCCAATGGATCCCTCAACCCATCCCAGTCCGGATTTCGAGCCAACCACAGCACCGAGACCGCCCACTTTGCAGCCACCGACATCAGGACCCTGCTTGACAACGGGGAAACAACCGCCCTCATCCTCCTAGACCTCTCAGCCGCCTTTGATACAGTCTGCAATTGTACCCTAATATCCCACCTCCACAACGCCGGAATCCAAGATAAAGCCCTGGACTGGATCACCTCGTTCCTCTCCGACAGAACCCAGAGAATCCGCCTCCCTCCCTTCCACTCCATGGCACCAAGATAATCTGCGGCGTACCCCAAGGCTCGTCGCTCAGCCCAACCCTCTTCAATATCTACATGAGCCCCCTCGCCACCATCGCACGCAAACACAACCTCAACATCATCTCATACGCCGACGACACCCAGCTGATACTCTCCCTCACCAAAGACCCACCCACCGCCAAACTCAACCTCCAGGAAGGAATGAAAAACGTCGCTGAATGGATGAAACTCAGCTGTCTGAAACTGAACTCAGACAAGACGGAGGTCCTCATCCTCGGACCATCCCCATCCGCTTGGGACGAATCCTGGTGGCCCACACCCTGCGCATGATCCGCAAGATCTTCTGGTGGATCCCTACCGGAACTAGAAAGATGGTCACCCAGGGCCTCGTCACCAGCAGACTAGACTACGGAAACGCCCTATACACAGGAACCACAGTCAAACTTCAGAAAAGACTCCAACGCATACAGAACTCCTCCGCACAACTCATCCTCACATCCCCCGCCACAGCCACATATCAGCCCACCTGAGAGACCTACACTGGCTCCCCGTCAACAAAAGGATCACGTTCAGGCTCCTCACCCACGCACACAAAGCGCTCCACGACATTGGTCCCGAATACCTCAACAACCGGCTCACGTTCTACACTCCAACATGCAAACTCCGCTCTGTCAGCCTCGCCCTCGCCCCACAGATCCGCAGAACCACCGCCGGAGGAAGATCATTCTCCTACTTGGCGGCCTAGACATGGAACTCCCTCCCCGCCCACCTACGACTGACCCAGGACCACCTCATTTTCAGGAAACACCTCAAGACCTGGCACTTCGCGCAGTAGCGGCTTCACAGTAATAGACCTCAAGAACGCCTTCTTCTCCATACCAATACATCCTGATTCACGCCATCTTTTTGGTTTCACCATAAAAAATAGATCGTACAGATTCTGTCGGGATCCTCAAGGGTATACTGAAAGCCCTAGTATCTACAGCCAGACCCTTAAACAACAGCTCAACCAGATACAGTTACCACCCGGCGCTGTTCTCATCCAATATGTCGATAACATTCTGTTGGCTGCAGACACTCCGGCCCTGGCTTGCACTGCCTCTCTTACTACACTACGCTTTTTGGCATCACAGGGCCATAAGGTATCCAAGAATAAGCTACAGTATTGTAGACAGCAGGTGACCTACCTCGGCCATCTGCTGTCTAAGGAGGGACGTACTCTCACACCTGACCGCATCCAAACAATACTACACCTTTCCTCTCCCACCACCCAAGAGATGTTCGTGCACTAATAGGACTCACTTCCTTTTGTCACCAATGGATACCAAATTTTTCCCTCATAGTTAAGCCACTCCTTGCTTTGCTTACAAAAGATACATCCACACCTCTTCCTTGGACACATGGACACGACCAAGCCTTTCAAGACTTACGCCACGCTCTTTGCTCTGCGCCAGTATTGGGCACACCTGACTACTCTAAATCCTTCTGTTTCTACACCCATGAGCGCTCAGGAGGTGCTCTCAGTCCTGACCCAAATTCACGGCACCAAACAACGCCTATGCGCTTACTTTTCCGCCACCCTAGACCCTGTGGGCAGAGGTCTGCCCTCTTGCCTTAGAGCAGGTGCAGCAGCTGCCGTCTCTATCCGAAAAAGTGAAGGGATTGTGTTGGGATCTAGATTGACGCTATTAGTCCCACACGCAGTCGACATATTACTGAATCAGACAAAGACACAACACCTCACCAGTGCACAACTAACAGGATACGAACTTACGCTGTTAGCAACACATCACGCTAAAGAGATGTGCGACCCTGAACCCTGCCACACTCCTGCCCACATCAGATCCTGACATCCCAGACATCCCACATGACTGCCTCTTTCGAATAGAAGAACAGACTAAGGGACGGGTAGACTTAAAAGACACCACTCTCACAGAACAGGATGGGCAATTGTGGGTGGACGGGTCTTGTATTTAACTATCAAACTGTACCACATCTCCTGCCTATGCTGTCACCACTACTAACACCACTGTTGAGACTGCACGCATACCTCAGAAATCAGCCCAGGCCGCAGAACTTATAGCTCTCACCTGCGCTTGTATCCTTAGCCAGGATCTCGCTGTCACCATTTATACAGACAGCCAATACGCCTTTGGAGTAGCCCACAGTTTTGGTATCCTTTGGAAAGAGAGAGGGTTCTTAACATCACATGGTACGCCCATTCAGCATGGTGATTTAGTCACTGCATTGCTCCAAGCCTGGACACTACCCAGAACATTAGCTATTGTTAAATGCAACGCACACAAGAAGGTCACAGACGAAATAGGGTTAGGAAATGCTTTTGCTGATGAGACAGCCCGGGCTACTGCACAGGAAAGAATACATACCCTTATGTACATAGTAAAATCCCAAGCAGAGAAATGGCATGATGTTAGACAACAGATTAGGAACATCCAGTCCACTGCCACCTCTGAAGAACTTCAAAATTGGGAGAAGGAGGGCATGCTTGATGAAGAAAATTGTTGGCGATCCTAAGATGCAAAACTTTGGAAATTACCAAATGCTTATCTACTCCCACTGTTGAACAGGACTAATTTGCCAGCACACACCAATGCTGCCACCATGCCTAAATTATTACAGTAGTGTGGGATAACAACCAACTTCGGTCTACTGCCTCCAAGCTGGTCCAACAGTGTTTGGTTTGTCTCCGCTACAATGTAGGCAAAGGGACTCGGGTACCACGAGCAGGATATGCCATCCCTACATCACCTTTCAAAGTCCTGCAGATGGATTATATCCAAATGGAACGATGCAGCAACCTTAAATATGTTTTGGTGGTTGTTTGCGTGTTCAGCAAATGGGTGGAGGCTTACCCGGTCAGAGACAACACTGCCCTAACCACTGCCAAGATATTGCTGAAGGAATTCTTTCCGCGCTACGGCCTTTGCCGGGTCCTATGGAAAGACAGTGGGAGTCACTTCATTGGAGAAATAGTCAAGCATATACTATCAGGATTAGGGGGTTCAACAAAAATGTCATGCCGTCTTCCACCCCCAATCAGCAGGCCTAGTGAAAAGATACAATGCCACGATCAAATCCAAACTAGCCAAAATAGTAGAAACTACAGGGCTAAAATGGCCAGATGCGCTACCACTGGCCCTTCTATCAATAAGATCTGTCCCGCATTCCCGCACCTCATTGACTCCATATGAGGTGGTCTTTGAATGCCCAATGAACATCTGGGGCGCACCCCCCACTACCACATTGTCCGATTCCCCTTGTGAATTATTGAGTGATTATTTGTCAGTACTTACACGAACCTTGTCTTCCATTCATCAGCAGGTCCAGGAAGCATTGCCTGATCGATCCACCGGGAGGGACACGCCATCCTACCCAGGGATTACGTACTGGTAAAGAACTTTGCCCGCAAAAAGACGCTGGAACCCCGGTGGAAAGGACCCCTCCTAGTCCTGCTGACCACCAGAACGGCCCTGCGAGTGAAGGCAAGAAATCTTGGATCCATGCCATACACTGCCGGAGGGTCCCCAGCATCACTCAAACTGATCCCACCTTGTCCACCTACAAGGAAGTTTTAACGTGCAACACCCCTGTGTGTGGTCTCCCAGAACCAGAACTGGAATTGTTCAAAGATAACACCGTGCCAACTAAAGAAAGATACAATCTCCGCCCATGCACGGCCTCTGGGGCTCCAGCGACCGGGCAGGGGAGGTGAGCCAAAAAGTTGCAGGGCGGTAGTATTATCTGGAAGGGTGGATTGGTATTCCAGGGTAGCGGAGTACTGAGAAGCCTAGCCAGGGAAGCAACCACCAGCTACCGGCGACGCGTAGGGCTCACCTTCACTTTCCAACAGCTGTAGACCCCAAAAGAAGACTGATTATGACAGACAATGAAACAAATAAACTTTCCAACAAGAAGATAGTATTAGGTAACAAACTGCATGATAACAGGTCAATAGCTTTAACGACAGTTCTCCTTCTCACTATTATCTTCGCCATACTCTTCTGGATCATAGAGGAAGGGGCACCAGCCAAGGATACCATATTCCCACTGATGCCAAGCCTCCTGAACACTCCCACATCTCCTTGTCCCCTGATCACAAAAATGGGCAACAAGAGTTTTGGAACAACACCTTCATCCAAATGTTGAATCAACATAATGAGGTATTGAATAAAACAAACTGTTGGGTCTGTGGTCTCCTGCCTCACTCCACAGAGAATAACATACCCTTCCTACCTTACTCTTACTCTATACAGGCCTCTTGTGCTGCCTGGATGTCGCTCATCATGGGCGCCCATCGGTCCAGCTGCCTTGCCACCATCACTCTCCAACAATTGCAAGATGAGTTGTGGCAGGACAAAACGGACAACGCTGTTTTCCCAAAGAACAGTTCTACAAGCATGTCTAAGGACGAGAAGGAGGAAATGCTAGTATTCGACCCTACCAATAGAATACACTTCTCCAGCTTCAAAGCAAGGACACTCGCCAAGAGGACCCCACCACTAGCTGTTGTTCGCATTCTGGACTAATGTGTATCAGAGGCTTAGGTATGGAGTACGTTGGGGACAGCTCTTGTTCCACGACAATGACTCTGAATACGACATCTCCACCGCCCCTTGTTGCCTCCCCAAACACCTACTTCGTGTGCGGAACAAAGGCGTACACTTGGCTTCACGAGAACTGGGGAGGCACATGTTACATAGCTTTCCTCCTTCCCCTTGTCTACATTGCTTCTCCTCTTCATCATTGCACCTGCCGCAGCAACAATGTGGCCGAACAAACAGACACAACCTCTCAACAATTCCTGGATGCCATGAAGGGCATCCTTCCCTTCTGGGGACCGATGGCAAACAGTGGAGCCATTCGCCATCTCACCAGAGTCATGGAAGCCACCGTCAACATCACAGCTGGTATTCTGGCCAACAATACTGCGGAGCTCCAAGTGGTACGCCTCGTCACTCTTCAAAATCACATGGTCCTTGATGTCATCCTAGCTGACCGCGGAGGAGCATGTCGCATCATTGGCACCAGCTATTGCGTATATGTTCCGGATCATTCATCATCTGTCTACGAGGCTATTTTCACACTCCATCGAATAGCCTCCGACCTTCATCAAGATACAGGCTCATGGTCTCTTGGTTCTTGGATAGGGCAACTCCTACTGACATGGGGATGGAAGGTCCTAATGATTATCCCAATACCTCTTGCACTGATCTTCTTCTGCTGTATTTGCCTTCAATGTGGCCCCCCCACTCTGCGGCCTATGTGCAAATGCTATCAAACCAGTCCCCATGAAAGCCCATGTCAAAAACAAAAAAATAATGACTGAATGTTAGACACAGCTATTGATGAACATTGTAATTGACTAAAATGGTTTCGCTTATGGCAAAAGGAGGGACTGTGGAAAAGTGGGTCTATTGTCTTGCCATTCACTCCGCCATTTTGTGATTCACTCCACCATTTTGTGCTGTGCCTTTGTAACTGACCTTCTCTCTGTATCACAAACACTCTGGAGCTCTACTTTTGACCTGCCACATTCCTGCACGGACACTCACACCCTGTTCGTGCTTTGGCCTGCTACAAACTGACCAGCCTGTGCTCAACCAGTCAGACAGGGAGTTTCTCAGATGTTTATCGTCCTCATTCTGTACATTACGCCCAGCAGGCGTCCATCAACAGGCCTATCCCTGCTTGCTGTGTAATCATACCTCTCACATGTGCCCTGCAGTGGTCCAAACAACTAATATTTGTGGACTTTTTTGTATTAACATGCTTTTCGC
The DNA here is from genome assembly GCF_964261635.1 of Lissotriton helveticus. Taxonomy (NCBI): domain Eukaryota; kingdom Metazoa; phylum Chordata; class Amphibia; order Caudata; family Salamandridae; genus Lissotriton; species Lissotriton helveticus. Next base: position 24,020,240 of record NC_136060.1, on the reverse strand, counting down.
CTACACCCTGCAGGGGCCTCACCGTTACCTGTGCTTATCAGATTAATCTTTGTTTGACATGTAATCATGCTGTGCCCTGCAGTACAACCTAATCAGATTGACCTCTGTGTACTATGTAATTATAATGTTCTGTCCATGTCCTGCGAAACCACCCAAAGGCTACTCACCTGCCGATTCTCCAGATTGACTATTGTTTAGAAATGTAATAAAGTATTATTGGTACAACTCCCTTACATGCCTGTGGCAGGATAGAGAGTATATAAAAAGTGCAGAACCAAAGCATTGATCAGACTGCCTCCTCAGACAGCTATGGGTGTCTGTTGTTGATGCACCTCTCCATCTCATGAGATTGTAATAAATATCCTTTCTCTGTGGCTCCAGCGTTGGTCTCCGTTTGTATTCCGGACCCGTGGACTATAGGGTGACCCTGCACCTTTGGTGGTCTGCCAAAAGACCCCCAAATCCACACGACTACCCTTGAATGAAGGGCTGATGATTATCTCATAATATAAGAGTGATGGGAATGTCCTAGGGAACAGAAGTACCGGACATGGTAACTTACCTGGAGGACTGGCTCCTCATCACAGTTGCCCTGGGCCAGCTCACACAGTTTTTCACTCTTGAAAGGACTCATCGGTTAACAGGCGGGGCGGCCCTCCCGCCCGGTGGTAGCATGGCTTCTCTATTATAGGGACAGAGTCTCCCTACAGCTGACCATCTCTGAATATTTCCAATTCAACTAGGGCATGGCTGGCACCCCACGAGTCGAATGGGATGCCTTTAAAGAAGTGGTAAGGGGTAATTGTATGGGGGAGATGGTCAGGGTGAGAAGAGAATTACACAGGAAGCTTTCTATGCTGGAGAGCAATCTACACAAACTGGGCAATGAGCGGAGTTTGGCGACCCCCACTCGGGCACAGTTCACGGAAACAAGAAGCAAATACAATGCTGCTCAGGAACGTCTATGGTGCCTTGATCTATGAGACTATCAAGTGAGAGTGCAAGATGAGGGAGGCAGATGGGACAGACTTCTGGCATGGCTGGTGGCTAGGTCCTAAAGGCTTAGTAGACAAACAGGGACTGTTGTTGGCGAGACTTCTTCATCGAAAAGTGGCTATCTCCGCACTGGGAATCCTGCTGCAGGTGGTGCTGAAATGTTGGCGGAGGTGCTTATGGTCTACGTCCAGACCCCCTATCTATACACCAGATCTACCCTGGTGGGGCTTCCACATGGTGAGACCATCTCCCCATTTTCGAGAGGCAAATTGTCAGAATGGACATCAGCCGGCAATATCACGGTGCGTACCTGTTTCCAGGATGGAGAGCTCGTCCTGTTGAAAGACTTCTTATTGCAGTATGATCTGCCCCCCTGGCAAGTTTTTGACTTATTGTGCACTGGTGAGAACATTTGGAGACTTATGGCCAGGTAGCAAGCAAGAACCCAAGACACATGGTGTTCTCCAGGCACTGGTGATTCTGGGGGCGGCAAGCCACCATGTGAAATGGTTGTACATAGCACAACAGGAATTGGTCACACAGCCTTTAGATATGACTCAGGAATGGTGGGGAGGGCTTTTGGGTAGGGACTGATCAGACATGGAATGGAGTAAAGTGTTGGAGAGCCCAAAGCGTATGTCTAGGAATACCAAATTTAAACTCATCCAATGTAATTACATACACATGACCTATCTGACCCCGTACAGATTACAGGTCATGTATGAGGGTGAGGAACAGTGTTGTCTCAGAGGTGGGGAGTTGGATGCAGGGTTTGCGCAGAGGGCATGGGGTGCCCGAGGTTGGTAGACATTTGGAATAGGGTAGTATCCGCGATCAACGGAGTGTTGGCTCACCTGCTCCCCTGCACTGTAGAGGTTTGTGTCCTAGAGCGAACACTAAAAAATTAGGCTCAAGATTTGCGGACCTTGCTTTGGTCCTGGCACGGCGACGTGTAGCATTGAAGTGGATGTTAGAGACAGGCCTCATAACGGTGGCTTGGGAACGAGATGCTGAATTGTGGGAAACAGCAGAAGAGAGGGCATTGATGAGGGAGGAGTAGCAAAGGGTACAACGTCGCCCGCTGGCGGGACTGTGGGCAAAGGTGATGCGAGCCTGGGGTGGCAGGGGAGAGTGCAGTAATGATAAAAGCACTAATGAGGCACATCGATCCAAGGGCTGTACTATTACCCCAAAACACACTGCCACCTTAATGAGGTAGACTTTGTAGGAAACTATGGTTATATACAAAACTCAGAATCCCCCTCAGGCTTATTAAAGTATATAAATTAGTGTATTAGGAAATCACCCTATTAGAAAAGTAGAGATCCTAATGATTTAAAAAAAATATATATTTTTATTGCCATTTAGATTAACATCAAACGGTAAACAGGCATGACTAGGACGCTGTTCTCAACTTTGACCATATCATAACTCCTAACAACCTGGTGGGTAGCATAAGCCCAGGAGCAAGAGTCTGTGGCAATTCCCACATAATTGTGGCAGCCCAGCACATTGACTAATATTGATAACATTTACAACTTTCGATTATATGCAACAGGATATGGGACGGGGACCTCAATGGAAAGTGACCCAGATTATAGAAATTAGAGAAAAATTAACTATTAACAAACTTTCTGTGCAGGGGGTTAAGTTATGTACAAGCATTTCAAGGAAAAGGAAGAAGGCTTGGAGGATGCGGCGGGCAGGGAGGGTGACCAGTCAATCCTGGTTCATGTCAGTTTGGGGGACGGTCTTTCTCTCCAAATCTCAGACAGGTCAGGGGGGTGACTCACCAAGGAGGCATCACCTATTCTTTTCATAAGTGCCCATGTGACACCGACTTCCTCGCGAGTATTTCTTTTACTCCCCGTTTTAGTCATTGGCCCGATTAGGGTCTCCAGCTACCCGGGTGTGTTTTTCACCCTATTGAGAACCGTCTCCGCTTGCCTCTATTCCATTAGGATACCTTTCGGGGTTCTCCCATTTCTCAAGGACCTCCCTCCAGGGTTCCGCCATAGGGCGGCATCTCAGTACCAGTGCTTCTTCCCTAGCCAGGGCCCTTCCCTGCGCCCCTGCCTAGTAGCTCACATCCCACTTCCAGTTTCCGATCGTGGGGCCACTGGCAGATTTCCAGGCTAATGCTAGCCTCCTCCTAGATAGGACCAAAGCTAGATCCAGAAATCTAGTTCCCACTTTCCGTTTAAGTGGTTGGGGGAAAATACCTAGCAGGCAAACTCCAATCGTAGGTTTGAGCGCACACCCCACAGTGGCACCTGCAATATTAAGCACTTCTTCCCAGAACCTGCTTATTGTAATACAGCCCCAGGTCATGTGCATGACATCAGAGTCGCTATAATTACACCTCTGGCAGTTACGTATTTCACCACAGTAGGCGACATGGAGCCTATGGGGTGTCATGTATGTCATATGTCTAGAATTAAACTGCATTTTAATGTATTTTTAAGTATTTCATCCTGGTATTGTGGGAAACCTTTTTGAGGTATGCTAAAATTCTGCCCCATTCTGGATCTGAAAGTTCCCTATTTAGCACTGCCTCTCATCTACCACACAGCTCTAGTAATGGGGTACAGGACATCTGACCGTGAGGCAAAAAAAACCTCACACTGGTGTTTTGCCACACCCAAAGTAAGCATAGAATGCAACACCACATGTGTCATAGGTTCTTCTTGTCCTTTACTCCACAACACCCTGAATGTCGGTCCACAGCTTCCTTCTGCAGGAACTGGCCCAGCTGAAGCCCAAAGTCCTCAACCAGATTCTCCAAGGGGGCAAGGTCGGATTGCTGATAGCAGTCCCATACTGTTCCAGTCCAACTTCAACCAGGCTGACAGTTGTTTAGGGGTGAATGGCGTTCAGGTGTTGCAATATGGTAAGCCTATCAGGGGCAAGGCCGCGCATACAAGGGTGCCTCTGCTCTCTTACCGACACAGCGTTTCCAACGCTGCAGGGCCATTGTCTGTAGTAGGGATTGGTGAGGGATCACCATAGCTGGATCAAGCATTCAGACTAGCAATAGTGTCACGCAGTCTCTGTAGTCCATTAAATCTGTCCCCTCTGGGCCTATGCCATCCAACCATTGTGCTAGCCACTGTGTTCAAAGTTCGGCACCCCCAGACCACCCTCCGTCATGGGGTGCTGCAGAGCTGCTAAGGACACCCTCAGACACTCCTTCTCCCATATAAGACCCAGCAACACAGCATGTAGCTGCTGGAATCACCCCACAGCTAGCACAGTCGGAATATTAATAAAGAAATATAGTAAATGGAGGAACATGACTCTCTTTGATGGAGAATCTTGGGCCATACGTGGGAGGCAAAGAGCACTAGAAAGGAACACATGATCTAAGAAATCTAAGTGCTCTCCCAAGATTCCCCTCTCTCAGATCATCAAGTGAATGGAAGATGTGAATCCCTAAATATCTAAAGGTGGATGGAGCCCAATTAAGGTCTAGTGGAAGGTCTATGGGGTGCAAAAGGGCCACAGCCATGGGAAACAGGTAAGTCTTGTTTTTGTTAACCCTTCAGCCAGACATGAGCTAAAATCTTCCCAGGTCTAATGCCACTGCAGAGCCCATTACAGCATCCCTAAGATATATCAGGAGATCATCTGCATAAAGAGAAATGATAGGATCATGCCCCCCCCCCCAACCACAGCCAGACCCACTCCATCGCCTCCCTGTCGAAAAAGCGCAGCTAGCGATTCGATCACCAGAGCAAATAAGAGGGGTGTTAGTGGGCATCCTTGTCAGTTGCCACGGAAGACTCCATATTGAGCACTGTTTTGCCTGTTGTAGGACTTGGCTCTTTTGGCAGGTTCACCCCTGAACTTTTTGCCTTAAGCTCCGACATGGTGGTAGTGATTTTAGACCCCTGGGGCCAGTGTAAAGTGTGTGCGCTCTCTGAGTGCGTGTGGTGAGATTGGCTTGCCTTCCCATAGGAATGCATGGGGGATGTGTGTCCATGGTAATTCCTGGTATGAGGAGCACATGGTCGAGTTTAGTGTGAATGAACCCGTGAGGGTAAATGCTGCGCAATGGTGTGCTGTATGTCTGCCTGCCTGATGTGAATTGCAAGGCTGGCTTGTGATTGACAGGAGCCGAGAGGTGTGGCTGGCTCCAGGAGGAGCAGGATGAGACAGCTAGGCTGAATGGGACACCTGGGCTGAGAGTGGTGGGAGGAGAAATCCACTGACTGAATAAGACTGTGCCCAGGCGGTACAATGCTGGCTCCGCCCCCTGTGGTGTGTCTGATCACTGAGCCCCCACCTGACAGACGGGAAGAGGAGCTTTGAAAACAAAGTGCTCCAAAGCCCCTCTAAACCAGTTCTGACTGGTATACCCAAGCCTTGTGCTGTGACACAAAGGGAAATGTTGATAGAAATATAGGGGCTGTGACCCCGAAAATGTTCACTTCTTGATCCTGTACTCGTGGGGGGCTTTCTGCTGATGGGGCCCAGGAGGAACCGCCATGGGGGCTGCCTCACTGCTGGAGGGTCCTATTCGCTGGTCTCCCTTGGCCCAGCTATGCACCTGAACCTCTTCTGGACTTTTTTTATAGGAACTGTGGCTCCTGGCCCCAGGGAGCGATTTATTTCACTTACACCTTGGAAGAGGAGTGTGGGCTGCGCATCGCGGCGCTGCCCGGCCCTGTTGAGGGAATCCCCCATTGGAGGGATTCCCCCGTGATGGCTGCCGAGCGGGAGCACACCCTGCGTATTGATTTGAATTACGAGGGAGCCTGCCCCTCATTGCCGCCAATCGAAGACCGCCACCGCAATCCGCGGCCCGCCTGGTTGTGGGCGGGGCCAGACGGACGGAAGCGGGAGAAGTGTGGGCGCAAGCTTAGCTGCGTACTGGGGAGGACGGGAGCCTACTTCCGAATGCCGAGTCAGAGGTCCGAGGAGGGGGACCGGGTGAAGAGAAGAGGCGGCAGGTGCGGGGCTCCCAAGAGTGAAAGGAAAGCCTTGCGCTGCATGAGAAGTGCTGCCAGTCCTGCAGCGCAGAGAGGAAAAGACCGGAGGCCTTGCCGGCCCCGGGTTTTGCAGCAGGACACCGGACGAACCCTCCCCAGCGAGAGTGAAGGTCCCGATCCTGAGCCCCAGTGAGAAGGGGCTTGGCCCTAGTATGATGGTGCCTTTCGAGGCACAGGGTCGGTGCTTGGGAGTGTGCTGAGCGGACCCGCCGCTTGGGGGCACGTTCTTTTTCAGAGCCTGTGTGGCTACAATGAGGGGCATATTTATTGTTAAAGGGCCCAGAGGGGCCCATGCTTGCCCGTACCTTCCTCAATTTTTCTCAGCTGCCCCGCCAGACAGTGGGCAGCTGCAACGATTAGCATACTTTTACTTGAAGTCCCAGAATGGGGCTGGGGGGTGGGGGGGGACAGCTCTTGACACAGTTGTGGTGCCGGTCCGAGGGCACCAATGTGCCAGGGCCGATTTGCTTTATTCCCAGGTGCGCCGCACCAGCATGGGCAGCTGCAACGTTTCTACCTACTTGTCCAGAGGACACATTGAGTGTCCAGGCCTCATTTTGATGTTCACAGCTGCCCAGTAGGTAGTGGGCAGCTGCACCGTTTAGGCTATTCTTTCTTCGGGGCATGCTTGAAGTTAGGAGTGAGATGCACTCCTGTGCCCCATACTTTCGAAGCTGCGCGGCACTTCGTGCCAGCTGCAACATTTAGGTCTGCGCAATGGCGCACCCTTGACTTCTGCTGCATTGGCAGCGCTGCCTGACTTTTGGACATAGGGCATTTGAGGCTCTTTGAGATGGCCAGTTGGCCAGGGGGGATGTTAGGTTAATAGGGCACCAGGCTCTAATGTGATTTATGGGTACACTACCATTACTACGCGCCCACTACTTCGAATAACCATTTGTACGCTTCTTTTACTTTGCAGCTACCATTACTACGCATGCTTCTAATATGAAAATACCGTTACACGCAACTAATAGCATGCAGAAGTAGGTTCTGTAAGTCCGTGAATTAGATTTTTCAGAGCAGGTCTGGCTCGGTTCTCATAAGTTGGGTCTGTGTGTTTCGGAAGAACTAGTAGTCTGAAGTTATCTTTCCCGGCTTCTTAATTGGACTAAACGGGTGACTCTCGACACAGCTCTTAATATGCAACTAATAGCATGCAGAAGTAGGTTCTGTTAGTCCGTGAATTCGATTTTTCAGAACAGGTCTGGCTCGGTTCTCATAAATTGGGTCTGTGTGTTTCGGAAGAACTAGTAGTCTGAAGTTATCTTTCCCGGCTTCTTAATTGGACTAAACGTGTGGCCCTCAACACATCTCTTAATATGCACGTATTTCAATAACAAGCATTGAAAATGCAATAGGTCTCGCAATAGAAGAGTTTGACATTTTTCGTTTTGCAAATGGATGAGTGGCGTTGCGTGGATGAGTGGCGCTGCGTGGATGAGTGGCGCTGCGTGGCTGAGTGGCGTTGCGTGGCTGAGTGGCGTTGCGTGGCTGAGTGGCGTTGCGTGGCTGAGTGGCGTTGCGTGGGTGAGTGGCGTTGCGTGGGTGAGTGGCGTTGCGTGGGTGAGTTGCGTTGCGTGGGTGAGTGGCGTTGCGTGGGTGAGTGGCGTTGCGTGGGTGAGTGGCGTTGCGTGGGTGAGTGGCGTTGCGTGGGTGAGTGGCGTTGCGTGGGTGAGTGGCGTTGCGTGGGTGAGTGGCGTTGCGTGGGTGAGTGGCGTTGCGTGGGTGAGTGGCGTTGCGTGGGTGAGTGGCGTTGCGTGGGTGAGTGGCGTTGCGTGGGTGAGTGGCGTTGCGTGTGTGAGTGGCGTTGCGTGTGTGTGTGGCGTTGCGTGTGTGAGTGGCGTTGCGTGTGTGAGTGGCGTTGCGTGTGTGAGTGGCGTTGCGTGTGTGAGTGGCGTTGCGTGTGTGAGTGGCGTTGCGTGTGTGAGTGGCGTTGCGTGTGTGAGTGGCGTTGCGTGTGTGAGTGGCGTTGCGTGGGTGAGTGGCGTTGCGTGGGTGAGTGGCGTTGCGTGGGTGAGTGGCGTTGCGTGGGTGAGTGGCGTTGCGTGGGTGAGTGGCGTTGCGTGGGTGAGTGGCGTTGCGTGGGTGAGTGGCGTTGCGTGGGTGAGTGGCGTTGCGTGGGTGAGTGGCGTTGCGTGGGTGAGTGGCGTTGCGTGGGTGAGTGGCGTTGCGTGGGTGAGTGGCGTTGCGTGGGTGAGTGGCGTTGCGTGGGTGAGTGGCGTTGCGTGGGTGAGTGGCGTTGCGTGGGTGAGTGGCGTTGCGTGTGTGAGTGGCGTTGCGTGTGAGTGGCGTTGCGTGTGTGTGTGGCGTTGCGTGTGTGTGTGGCGTTGCGTGTGTGTGTGGCGTTGCGTGTGTGTGTGGCGTTGCGTGTGTGTGTGGCGTTGCGTGTGTGTGTGGCGTTGCGTGTGTGAGTGGCGTTGCGTGTGTGAGTGGCGTTGCGTGTGTGAGTGGCGTTGCGTGGGTGAGTGGCGTTGCGTGGGTGAGTGGCGTTGCGTGGGTGAGTGGCATTGCGTGGGTGAGTGGCATTGCGTGGGTGAGTGGCATTGCGTGGGTGAGTGGCGTTGCGTGGGTGAGTGAATGGTTAGCTGTTGCTTATGCGACGTATAGCACTTAATACTAAAGTAGGCAGACCTTAGCCTTTGTGAGAATAATAGCAAAATAAAAATAAAAACCAGATCAAGTCAAGGACGCAAACGGCACCATGCTATTGTTTATTTACTCAGATGATTTGCATAAAAATGTAACTTGTGAGTACGTTTCTCTAACTCTCCAATAATCCCATTACAACACTGCACAAATGAGATTGGGACTCATCCTTCCGAAGTCGAGAAAAATGTGCAACGCTGTGTTGTAGTTAATTTTTTTAATTAACAAAATGCAAATAATGTGGAGAGATTTCAAGTGATTCAGGAATGGGCGCCCGTGTAAAGAGAAAGTACGGCCGGCCTGGGCGGTGATGGTGACCAATTAATGGCACTTAAGACAACTTAACGAAAATTTCTGGAAAGGTAGAGAAGAATTGAAAACTTTAACAAGCAGTGAGACATACAGCTTATATTTTGGATGCACTCTGTTAAAACGCAGCAAATTATTTGAAAAGCGCAGTAAACATAGCGCAGCAACATGTACATGTTGATACAGTCTTATGTCCGGTAAAATATCAACATTAACCTTGCCTCATGTGTGGCTGATAGAGACGCCGTCGGGCATGTGGAATTTCTTTGGCAGCGGAGACCTACATGATAAATTAAAGTATCCGATCCACTACTGAGCATAATGCCGAATGAAGCAAGCATCGCGTAAAAGTATTGTGAGCACGTTTCTCTAACTCTCCAATAATCCCATTACAACACTTTGCACAAATGAGATTGGGACTCATCCTTCCGAAGTCGAGAAAAATGTGCAACGCTGTGTTGTAGTTAATTTTTTTAATTAACAAAATGCAAATAATGTGGAGAGATTTCAAGTGATTCAGGAATGGGCGCCCTTGTAAAGAGAAAGTACGGCCGGCCTGGGCAGTGATAGGGGAGGAGGGAGGAGAAATGCAAGTCACGGCAGCAGCAGCCTTTGATGTGCCTGCCGGCCGGCCGTGAATAATTAGGGGGTGAGAAATGCGCTCGGAGGGCTGCCTTTGATGTGGTAATGCGAGGCAGGCAGGCAGGCGGCTGGTGGCATTGTGCACGCGCTTTTTAGGGCTTGCGCAAGCGCAATGACCTAAAAAGCACATGCACTTGAAGGAATCGCCAGTGGAATCGCCAGTGGTGGTTAACCTCTGTTTAAGCCACAATAGAGCTTCGCCAGCTATGCGCTGAAGCGCATCAGCAGGCGAGCCCTAAAAAAGATGCAAACAGGGAATCTCCAGTATTAAGCATAACATGTATTTGAAAAATCTTAAATGTAATAATTACGTCTGCTCTTCGAATCTCTGCTCACTCTCCAGGTGTCCTTCTTAGCACCCTGAAGTCTGTCCGCCCTGCTACGGAAATATAATGGATGTGGCACAGATAAGGTGGTTGCCCCGGATTGGCTGGTGTGTGTTTTCTCATGGAGGTGTCTCCCAGCAACACGCTGCTGTCCAGGTCTGTCTTAGTACTGGTGGGTTTATGTCACAGGTTGGGCGGTTGTTATACATCGGTTCTGATCCTGCAGTGGTCTGGTTCAGGAACAAGGATGGGCAGATTCTTGGGTGGTGGAAGTTCCTCTATGGTGGCAGGTAACTAGTTTACCAGGCTCAGGTTCAGTACTTCTCTCATTCTGTCCCAGGCTTGACTAGTCTTGGTGGGTGTATGGTGGCGTCCTCCAAATCTACGATGACCCCGGAACTGTCACAGGCTGGTGTCTGGGTCAAGGCAGTGCCCCCTACGGGTGGCTGCGCCCAGCCCCTCTGGAAGTTGCGGTGAAGTTCGTGCTGTCTCCACTTGCAGGATTATTCTATCCGCGTGTGAAAGGAAGGAGCCGCTTGACGTAAAATAAAGGAATGAGCACGCACCCCTCCCGTCTTTCCTAAGTGCCCTCCCTCTCCACGCACAGCACCCTCAACTAGGCTTGATGAAAAAGAAAAAAGAAAAAGGACAAATAAAAATAATATATTAAATTAACACTCCCCCACCCAAAACCCCAATTTCCCTGGCCTCCCGTCCCAGGGGATAGGTTAATAAAACCATTAAATTATTAAAATAAAATAAAAGGCGTTGTAGCTGTTTGCGTGATATTTAATTGCGTAGTAATAGCATTTTTAAAACATCTAAAAAGGAGTTGCAAAATAAAAGCATGAGCAATAAAAACGTGCGAAGTAACGGTATTTGCAAAGGAATAACTTCGTAGTAAAAGCTTGCAAAGTAATGGTTTACGAAATAACGAGTCATATTCGATTTATATGGTGCTAGAGGTGATTCATGTAGTATGATTTACGCACCCTGTCTGATGCCTCTAACTGTGGTTCAGGTATGAGGTTATTTGCATAATATGGTTTATGCTTGGGAACCCCTCCACTGTGATTTATGCCCCTAATGTGAGTTATGCTTAGGAGGTTAGGGTCTAATGCGTTTAGACTTATGAGATGATTGCATAATGTGTTTATGCTGGTGAGGTTGGCACAGAATGTAATTCCCGCCTAATGTGATACTGTCCATAATGTAGTTTATGTTACGGACTGATGCCGAATACAGTGGTTACTAGTGATTACTGGTTGTACGTTTATGATATGTTTTACTTCTACTAAGTTCACCTTGTGATGGTTCTGACAGTGGTCCGGTGGGCCCTGCCAGGTGTATATAATCCCTTGTCGATAGGACCTAGTACCAGGTGGCACCATGTATATTATGGGAGTACTATTCTAATGTGTTATGAGAACACAACGGCTATTTTTGATATAACCTTGTGTGGAGTTCCTTTTGTGATGTGCCTGGGATGTTGTTGCTGTGTGCGTGCGCAAATGCTTTACACATGGCCTCTGGGAAAGCTTGACTGCTCGTGCCAAGCTACCAAGGGGGTGAGCAGGGGTTATCTTTGGCGTGCAACTCCCTTGCCCTGACTAGAGTGGTGGTCTCTGCCTGGCTTTGGCACAAGCCTTAGCCAACCAGAGATCCCATTTCTAACACCGGTCTTGACTCTTGCCATGAGATGTTCATAAAGCACCTTCACCCATTTCACCCAGGTATCCCCAAGACCCATGTGCCCCATGGTCTCGAACAGGTAATCCCACAGTACAGTGTCAAAGGCCTTTTCCAAGTCTATTGACAGAAGGGCCACCTGGGGGAGAAGCCTCACTCCAGGGTGATACAGCCCGAGTATAGTCTGCGTAGGTTAAATGAGTTACTCATGGCCGGAATAAAGACGTTCTGGCCAGTATAAATCAGTGTAGATATATATGGGAGTAGACAGAGCGCCAGTATCTTGCTAAGGATTTTAAAATCCATGCACAGTATGGAGAGTGGTCGGAAATTTGTAACGCGTGCCCCCTCAGTAGTCGCCTTGGGGAGCATAATCACGAACTCTTCCCGGGCTGACCCAGGGAGCTGCCCGTGCTGCAAAGATTCTGCTTATAGGGTTTCCAGATGGGGAGCCAGTTTCTAGGCATACACAAAGTCAAATTCTGTGGGAAGGCAGTCCAGACCTGGGGGTCTTAATTTTGGCCGTACAATAACCACACAGATTTCCTGAGCTGTCACCGGTCCACCTACCATTTTCCTCGCTTGTTGGTCCAGTGACTTAAGATGTAACAGGTCAAAAAAACTCTGCTGCTGCTCTTGGGAAACCTGAGGAGGCACTCGAACAAAGCATTAATGGCCTCTTGGTCACGGACAGAATCTCCAATACTAGTTTGAATGTGGGTAATTGAGGATCATCGTATCTCTGGTCTAATTAGCCACACCAGTAATCGTCAAGGTCTCCCTTCTTCCTCTTGCACTTTGGTAAGGTACCACCAAAAGTCATGACAATTCAGCCTTTCAAGGGCTTGATGATATAGTGCTTGTGTTTACTTTAATAGTCCCTGGTCTGTAATTTCGGATACCTGTGCATTGTCCAACCCATGTAGCCTGTCCTCTAGTTCTCTCTGTTCCTGGTACAGTTCTCGCTGTGCCCCCATTGACTGTCCCAGGCAGTGCACCCTTGTCACCACCTTAAATGCCTCCCACTCCACCAGCGCTGTGGATGCCATTTGTCATGGTAGAAAAGTAGGCATCAAAGCAGACACACAAGGTTTTCTTAAAACAAGGGTCTTTTAACATCAGCAGATTGAGTCGCCACCAGAAGGGGACTATGATCGGAGAACATGTGTCCCAGGTACTCTGTATAGGTGATAAAATGTCCTAGGCCGAGGAGAATAAAAAAGCATCTAACCTTGTATGTAACTGATTTATGGATGAGTAATAAGAGTAATCTCTATCTCCCAAAAGCTGTGTTCTCCAATCCTCAGTGCCCCATCCAATCCCTGAATCTCACCGCCGTGCGGTAAGGCTGGGCTCCATGGTAGTGGGGGAAGTGACCGATCTAGTGTGGTACAGTACACTATAGTGGTGGTCGTGGCAGTATTTTTTGAGACAAACGATGGAAAAGCATTCACCACTTATAACTTCAGTACGATGCTCAAAATCAGGAATTGAATTCCAAAATTAGACAGGCGTTGTATGCAATATAAAGTCAAAGCATTAATGATTTACAACACAGTTGCTCCAATCAATAGTAGTGCAATCAATATTTATAGTGCTCTTGTTGTGAAGGAAAGGAAGGGTAGAGTAGATGGTAGTGAGTGTGTAGGTAGGGACAGGGTAAAGGTATAGTGACATACACACATTTCCAATCAATAGTAGTGCAATCAATATTTACAGTGCCCTTGTTGTAAAGGAAAGGAAGGGTAGAGTAGATGGTAGTGAGTGTGTGGGTAGGGACATGGTAATGGTATAGTGACATACACACATTTAATAATACATAGAATTAAACCTTTCCGGCCTAACATAGGGGGTCTTTGTCAGGACAGGGCTGGGAAGAGCACCTAAGAATAATCGAAAATAGGGTCAGTGTAGTGGTGGTATGTATGTTAACGGTGAATGCTAGGAGAGGTAGGTAACTATTACCTACTTGCAGAGGGAAGTACGGTCAGTGTGCATTCCCGTGTGGGCTATCAAGTAGCTCCTGAGATCTAAAGGAAAGTAAATATATCAATGTAAGATGTCAACAGTGGTGGTGGTGAATGTGAGTGAAAAGTGCACTGAAGTGTTACACTATTCAGACTAACCCGATATGTGTGCTATGTTGGAATAATGCCTGCGAAGCATTTACAATGAAATAATGAAAGTGGCCTAGCCCCTATCCGGCTGCTAGGACTCCAACACGCTACTACGATTTGAAACAATTTTCAAATTTAGCAATTTAATGCATCTTAAATCAAATACATCAACATGATCATCATACTGTTACAAAGAGAATTCAGTGTGTAAACATTATTTTAAACGAAATACAAATACATGAATAATCAAAAACAGTCCACTTTGATATGAACTCAATGCATTTCGGGACTTGTTGTCCCTTCATCAGGGGTATTCTGTGGAAAAGAAAAGGAAGCATTCAAAAGATGCACATGTCAAATATTATACAGAGTTTTGTAGTTTACAATGTACGACATTCAGCTATGTATCAGTGACTTTAACATCATCTAGCAAGGTCACTATATGTATTAGCCTCTTTAGTTTAAAGCTTGCAAAGGAAAGCAAACAAAATCGGTATTTTTACAGGGTCTGACAGAGTAGAAGACACACGATAAATCAACAGAGTTCGCTGGGTGACGGACACCTTAAAGAGGTCAGTTGAAGTATGTGTACGGTAGTACTCGAAATACGCATTAACACAGAGTGAGTGTGACAACTTTCTCGACGTATCTTTTCACACCGAAGTAAACGATCAGTGTATTTAATGTTTCATAGATGTACGGTTAAACACAGGAGATTGTTCTTGAGAGCTAGTAGATATATGTGTAAGAGGCTAATCCATATAGTGACCTTGCTAGATGATGTCAAAGAGGTTGTGGTGGTTTCCAACAAGCTCCTAGGGGTAGGGGACGTGGTGTGTTTCCCCAGAATGAGCGTTCCTTTCACCCTCAGAATTCTGCGAATTATTTTGACGGACAGAATGTTCCGACTGTTCAGTCTGCTCAGCACTACGCTGATGATTATTGTGTCGAGAGTGAGAGTACTGGTTATAATGATAGTTAGGACAGACAAAGTGAGGGAGTAGTGTCAGTTCCAGTAGACCAGAGTGGACCTTATGTTGAAGTGATTACATCAGGTGTGGCAGAACCTTATCTTTTGGATACTGGTGCGACGAAGAGTTCTATTATGCACTCTAAACTTCCTGGTGCACCTTTGTTAGGCTTGACCAATGTTTCAGTAGGATTTTCTGGCGCTCCAGTTCGTAATCCGGTTTCTAGTCCTTTGCCCCTTTCTATTGGTCCTTGTGAATTGGAAGCTCCCCTTATTCTAACGACTGGTTGTGGTGAGAATCTGTTGGGTTTGGACTTGCTGAAAAGATTGTATGCGACATTACATTGTTCTCCTTCGGAGTACATCTTACAGTGGGTAAGAAAGTGATTTCTCCGATGTATTTGTCTAAAGATTGTCTTCCACTGGAATTGCGTTCTCTTCCTGACACACTTTGGGCTACAGGTCCCAATGATGTTGGTCTTTTGCAGATTTCACCCTATGTTGTTACCCTTAAGTCGAATGCTAGGCTACCTCTTATTCCCCAATATAAAATATCTAGTGATGGCGAGAGAGCTCTTTTAGCGATTATCTATGATTTGGTTGAGAAGGGTGTAGTTGAAGAAAAGAGAGGTAATGTGTGTAACAGTCCTGTTCTGCCTGTCCTTAAGTGTACTGATGCTTCTCAGCCACCTGTGTATCGGTTTGTGATCGACCTTCGAGAGGTTAATAAAATTGTTGTGCCACAGTTTCCTGTTGTCGCTGACATCACTGCTTCGTTGACTCTGATCCCTGCTTCAGCTGCTTGGTTTTCAGTTATCGATTTGAAGAACGCTTTCTTTAGTATTCCGATTGCTGAGGAAAGTAGGGATATTTTTGGCTTCTCTTTAGGAGGTCGAAGCTTTCGGTTTAAACGTGCTCCTCAAGGTTATTGTGAAAGTCCCTCCATCTATAGTCAGGCGTTGAAAACTCAGCTTGATGATTTTGTATTGCCTTCTGGTGCTACTCTTATCCAGTATGTTGATGATCTGCTGGTTGCTGCTGATGACGAAGAGATTTGTAAAGAGGTTACTCTTTCTTTGTTACGACATTTGTCTGACCTTCATCATAAAGTGTCACCTTCAAAGTTACAGTATTGCCGCCAAGAAGTAACCTACTTAGGTCATCTCTTGTCGAAGGAGGGAAGACGATTGACCCCAGAACGAATTCAAGCAATTGCCCAAATGAGTGTGCCATCCACACAGAGAGAAGTGCGTGCTTTTTTAGGTATCACTTTGTATTGTAGACAGTGGATCCCGAATTTTTCTCTATTAGCAAAGCCTCTGTTGGCTTTGACTCTTAAAGATACTCTGCATCCTCTCCCTTGGTCTGACGAATGTCAGAAAAGTTTTTCTGAATTACGTGATGCATTGTGTTCTGCTCCGGTGTTGGGTACCCCAGACTACAGTAAACCTTTTACACTGTATGTACACGAGAGAGAAGGTTGTGCATTGTCAGTGTTGACGCAACAATTTGGAGACAAGCAGCGTCCATGTGCGTATTTTTCAGCTACGTTAGATCCGGTAGCTAGGGCGTTGCCGAGTTGTTTGAGAGCTACAGCGGCAGCGGCTGTTTCTATCCGACAGTCTGCTTGTTTGGTATTGGATAATACGCTGATTGTGATGGTCCCACATGCAGTGGATACTTTATTGAATAGGACTAAGACACAGCACCTTACTAGTGCACGTTTGTCAGGTTATGAGTTGACGCTTTTGGCTAGCCATGTGCACATCAAAAGGTGCAATGTGTTGAATCCAGCTACGTTGTTGCCGATTTCTGTAGAGACAGATGTTCAGGAACAACATGATTGTCTTCTCCGGACAGAGGAGGAAACGAAGGCTAGAGTTGATTTAAAAGATACTCCTCTTCCGAATGTTGATGGTACTCTATGGGTAGATGGTTCGTGTTTTAAGCTTCCGAATGGAGAGACGACGGCAGCATATGCTGTCACAACTTTACATACAGTTGTTGAAACAGCACGTATAGCACAGAATTCAGCACAAGCAGCAGAGTTAATAGCATTGACTAGAGCGTGTGTGTTGTCAGAAGGAAAGCGAGTGAATGTTTATACTGATAGCCAGTATGCGTTTGGTGTGGCTCACAGTTTTGGACGCTTGTGGAGAGAGAGAGGATTTCTTACTTCCCATGGTACGAAAATTCAGCATGGGCAATTAGTGAATGAACTTCTTGAATCACTTACTCTACCAAAGCAGATTGCAATTGTGAAGTGTAGTGCGCATAAGAAGGTTGTGGATGATGTGGGCAGAGGAAATGCGTTTGCGGATGAAGTTGCGAAAGAAACGTCGAAGGATATGATGAGTCGAATGTATGTTGCAGGCCCTGCTAACTGGGTTATGGCTGGTGGAATCTGTGAAGACACAATAGAAAGTGTGAAGTTGATTCAGGCTGAAGCTACGGAAAAAGAAGTGAGTGTGTGGAGAGAAACTACGGGTATGTTGGATTCGACAGGTTGTTGGGTTGAGTTGTCGGTGCACCAGCGATGGTTGTTGCCTGATGCGTATGTGCTCCCAGAGGTTACTATGGCTCATGGAATGGCTCACATTAGTTCGAAAGGGATATGCAAGTTGTTGGCTCCGGTATGGCAGAATGCTGGAATTCCTAAATGTGCTGAGAATGTGGTGAAGCATTGTATAATTTGTCTGATGTATAATCCTGGAAAGGGAACTCCAACTGCAGCTGGTCATTTTGCTCCTCCAACGTATCCCTTTGAAGTGATACAGCTCTATTACATTCACATGGAAAGATGTAACAACCTGAAGTATGTCCTTGTGGTTGTTTGTAACTTTTCCAGATGGATAGAGGCCTACCCCCTAAAGGATAATACTGCCTTGTCTACAGCCAAGGTTTTGCTCAAAGAGTACTTCCCTAGGTATGGTTTGCCGAGAATTGTATGGAGTGACAATGGAAGTGAATTTGTGGGTCAGATCATGAAGAAAGTGTGTGCGGGTTTGGGTATCAATCAGTAAATCCATGCTGCGAATCACCCACAGTCTGCTGGACTTGTCGAGTGCTATAATGGCACTCTGAAATTGAAGTTGGCTAAAATACAAGCGAGCTCTGGTCTTACATGGCCAGATGCCTTGCCGTTGGCCCTTTTGTCAATGAGGACAACAGTCCATTCTCATGTGGGACTTAGCCCTTATGAAATTGTTTTTGGTCGTCCGGCCAATGTTTGGGGTGTGCAGAGGCCTAAAAAGTACAGCGATATCGAGTACCCTATGATGGTGGATTACTTACATGACTTGACTGCTAAATTACGTGTTCTCCACCAACAGGTCTATGACAGTTTGCCGACAGCGACTGCGGATCCAGGCCACACGATTCAACCTGGTCACTATGTTCTTACCAAGAATTTTCAACGAACTAAGAACTTGGAGCCAAGATGGACTGGACCGCGTTTAGTCTTATTATCAACTCGGACTGCAGTTAGGGTAGCTGGTAAAAAGAATTGGGTACATGGTACCCATTGTAAAAAGGTTCTGTTGCCCTTACTGTATGACAAGTGGGTGAGGGGAGGTATAGCTGATTCTGAATGTGAGAGAATTCCTAGATTCGTACCTTTTAGTGACGCACATTTGGTATGGACTCAGTCAGAACGTGCAGACGATGAAATTTTGCAAGCTGCTGTGCCATCACATCGAAGGTTGAATACCACGGATCCGGAAACACTTTTTCAAGAGCAAACTGTGCCTGGCAAAGAGCGTTACAACTTGAGACAGAGAAAGGACAAATAAATGGACAAATAAAACTTGAATTTTTTTTGTTGTGAATTACACCTTTTCAGATAAAGAGACTATTTTTCTTTTTTGAGTCACCATCTGGACTCCACTGCAGGGTCGCGGTACAGTCTTAAGGGGTGAGCCGCAAATTGACGAAAGGTCTGTGGTTCCTGGTCGTTAGTACGATCTTGACGCACACTTAAGTGAAGAAGATAATAGCCGTGAGCAGCACGTTAGAGGATGGAGTCTTTTGAATCTGATAAGGGTGTTAAGAGAATTGATTCTAAAATGAGAATGTGTACATTGGTCCGTAGCAAATGTTTTTTGATATTGTGTTTTTAATGCTTTTGAATATTATATTGGCTTGTGTGGGTTGGATTGTCTATGTTACACAACAGACGCTTGCATATACGTCCCAACCTACTCTTTCTTTTTCTACTGTTTCTCCACATGAATTTCACACGTTGCCTGAACATGAGCAGACACAAAGATCAGATTTTGTTAATTCATTTATACAAATGTTGCATCAGCATCAGTTATTAGTAAATACCACGAATTGCTGGGTATGTGGTCTTATGCCGCATACGACAGATAAGGGAATGCCATATTTAGTTTTGCCTTTTTCGCCTAATGGGTCAGTATGGGCACTCCAAGCAATGTTTATCTATGCGAATGAAGCATCTCCTGTATGTTCCGTTAAAGATAATGCGAGTAATAATGCATTGATACAGGGAATAGTAGATTTGATCAGAGCTATTGATGCGTATAATGCTATCCCTAAGGATGAGGTATGAGCATATATTGGTTGGAACAAGACTGGATATAGCATTAGCCTGACAGAGAAGGAGAGACGAAAAAGGTCTCCCCCTATTTGGATTGTACCCCACCGAGGTCATTTTTGTCTGCAAGGTAATGGTCAGAATCCGAAAGCTCAGCTTGGTAAGAGTGTGTGTGTTCACACCTATGTCTATACATCCCAGAAATTTCCACCGTTCGTGCCAGCTAAAGGTACGTATTTTGTTTGTTACGACAGAGCATATACATGGTTGCCTCCTGATTTTTCAGGCACATGTTATGTGGCATTTTCGCTTCCCCCTACATACACTGCTGCTTTCAATTACCATAAGACAAGATATGGTAGAGGTGTCATCGATGCGAGAGACACTGTCGCACAAGAAGTTGGAGACTTCTTTAAGGGTTTCGTGCCCTTTTGGGGTCCTATGGCTAATAGTAGGAATATTTGTCAGCTTACGAGAGTGGTTGAGGCCACTATAAATGAAACTGCTGGTGCCCTTAGCAATATTACAGCTGAGCTTCAAGCGGATTGTCTTATGACATTACAAAACCGTATAGTTTTAGATATTATACTTGCAGATAGAGGTGGGGTATGTAAATTGATCGGGTCTAGTTGCTGTGTTTTAATACCAGATAATGCCCCGACAGTGTACCAAGCCATCTTGAAGTTACATAACTCCGCTGAGTCTATACATGTAGACGAAGGGAACTGGTCATTGATGGGATGGTTTTGGGGACTGTTGTCCAGATGGGGATGGAAGATTCTGATGTTCCTTGGTATGGCTTTAGCTATCCTTTTCCAGTGTTGTTTATGCATCCAGTGTGGTCCCGCCCTTTGTAGTCTTTGTGCTACGATGTGTGTGAGAAGACCTATCCCGAGAGAAGCAAAGGATAATAAGATGATGCTACAGCAACACCTTGATGACCTGATGAGAATAGACATAGACCTGGATTCAGATTGACACGAGTTTAGGTTATTGCCTACGTAATGGCAAAAGGAGGGTCTGAGGTTCCGTGATTCTCGGGACCAGACTCCATTTTGTTTGAGTTGTTCGTGACGCCATTTTGTGTTGCCCTCACTTAGGCCGTGGAGGTAACCGAACGAACAAAGTTGCATTGGCTTCGTTGTTCATGTACGCATTAACTAGGCCTTTTCTGACTTGTGAGTGAACTGCAGGACGCTGACCCCGTCACCTGAAACTGACCCTTTTGCGAGGCCAATTTCTCTAGCTGATCGTTGTCTGAGATTGCCAATCAATGTTCAGGAGATCGTTAACTTTAGTTTCCTTGCACATATCTTATCCTATTCAGCATCTGAATTGTTTCTTTTCTTACGACTTTTCATTACATGGGTAGTGCTTTCAATTATGGGTTTGTCCGGCTTGTGGAAATTGAATTTGGGACATTCCTAATAATTAACTTGTGGGTTGGTACAATGTAAATCGAGCTTTTGCAATGTGATAATGTGTGGGAAAATTTATTTCATTCGTCAGTATTTGTCGCAGTGGGTGTGCATTTATAATGAGTAAAATGTGGATAAAAAGTGATGTCTTGCTCTAAGAAATTGAGCAGTTTCCTGAGTTGTACACCGTGTTGTATTGCTGGGATTACTGTTACTAGCTGCAGCTAATAAATTTGATCTCTGACGCCACCTAGAAGTATTCCGTGTCTCTGTATACCAAGACAGCTGAATCCGAAGACTTTGGGCGTGCCCCTGGCGCCGCTGGGTTCTAAAACCCGGTTCTTCAGGAAGGCCAATGGTAGGAGAAAGGGGCGTGATTAGCTGTTGAGCAAAAGCTCCCGTAACACAGTGGGTAAAAAGTCTCATGGTAAAACCATAATTTTAGGACAAACGTAAAATCTACTGAGGCGGTTTGGCTAATGCACAAAAACACTTATCATCGAAAGTTTCAAATATGCGGACCTGTATGTCCTTCTCCGGGTACTGATCTCCCCGTGATTCTCGGGTTGGAATCTCACTTGCCTGAACCTACAGGTGGTAACCCATGAAAGGAACCCTAACATCAATCTATCCACTCACAGGCTATTCACTGAAGAGACCAGCATCCTAAACAAGGGATTGTCATTTGTGCCAACATCCCATGCCAATCGTTTCAACATAAAGGCGGAACTATACAGTTTCTTCCGGAAGATTCTCCTGAGACACTTCTTTAAACACTCACTACCCATATCATCCACAACATATACTGGGATGCGTCCACCATCTACCTTCATGCCTCCAGTGCACACAGTATCCCACAAAATCCTGACCTTTGAGAGCGTGGTACTACGTGACGTCATGAAAGCCTGTGCCAATGAAGCTTACGTGAAACACAATATCACTAGAGGTGAAAGCGAAGCACTCAATACCCTGAAGAACAACAAAACCATTGTCATCAAACCAGCAGACAAGGGGGGGAGCCATTGTCGTGCAAAACGTCCTAGACTACAAAGAGGAGATATAATCTCAACTACGAGATGGTATCAGTTACACCTCTGTCAGTGGCGATCCCACCAAAAAAATCCGCAAGAAAATCAGACATATTTCTGAAAGAGGAAAAGAAGCAGGTTTCCTTTCTGAAAAGGAATTTAAATACTTGAACGTTAATCAAACACATCCCAACTATATATACCTTAGCAATCATCTCTGGCTGAGGCTCGCTCCTGGAGCCGGTGAGTAAATACGTTGAATTCTTTCTCAAACCGCTGGCTGAAACAACGAAGACATATCTCCGAGATACAATGCAAGTCATCAACCTGGTGGACGATATGAAATTTGACACTAATAAACAACTGTTGGTGACACTGAATATCGTCACTATATACAAGTATCCCTCAACAACCAGCATTGGACTCCATGACACTGGCACTTGACAGAAGACCTCAACCAACTTCCCCAAGGAATTCATAGTGGAACTCCTGGAGGTTGCGATGAAGAACTACTTTGTTTTTCAAAATGAATTCTTTATACAAAGTAAATGTGTGGCTATGGGGGCAGCATTCGCCCCAGACTTCGCGATCCTTTATATGGACAACTTTGAAGATAACCATATACTGTCATCAGAGAACCCATTTGTGAACCACATCACCGAATGGAGCAGACGGTGTGCTCCTTATTTGAACAGATGACGAGACCGAATTGATGAATTTCTTTGACTGGCTAAATACTCGGTCCAACAACATCAAGTTCACCATGCATTGGGACAGGCATACAATTGATTTCTTGGCTATAAGTATAAAAGTAACAGGTGACCGCCTTTATACCACTCTCTACAGGAAACTGGCGGAACGAAACAAATTATTGAGGTACACGAGCCACCACACCCGAGGACTCCGAGATAACCTGCTTTTTGCCTCTGGATATGGAGGAATTGCTAGCTGAAAGAAGATTTCTTCAGAGAATCGGACAATCTGATCGCCCGCCTCTTGGAAAGAGGATATCCAAAGAGACTGGTCAAAAGGGCAAGAAAAAGAGCTTGGTATAATACCAGAGAGACTTTACTGACACCATAACAACGCCCTGCAGATCACAATAGAATGATATGTGTAACTACCTACTGTCCCAGGAGTAACAACATTAAAAAGATCATCAACGGACACTGGGGACTAATTTCAGACGACCTAGAAGTCCAGGATTCTCCAATGCATGCTTTTAAGAAAGCTAAGAATATCAGAGACCAAGTCGTCCGCTCACTCTTGGACATGCCACCCAAAACGACCATCCAAACATTGTGGAACCTACCAGAAGTTGTAGGACATTATAAATGTACCAAATGTAAGGCATGCACAATGTCTATCGAAACCAAAACTTTCAGTTACAGACATCACACCATAATCTGAAGGTACACGCCACCTGCAATACATCCGATGAAATCTATGCAATCCTGTGCCCCTGCAACCAGCTGTACATGGGACAAACTAGGCAGAAAATAAAGACAAATCCTACAGCATTGTAGTGCCTTCCTGAACCTGAAATTGCTCTACAAACTAAAACCATTCCTCCCCACAAAAGACTTGAAACAGGCCACGCAGGCTCTGGTCCTCTCCAGAATTGACTACGGCATTGCCACTCTGACTGGAACAGCCAAATCTCACCTACGTCCTCTGACCTCCACCCTAAACGCAGCTGCAAGAATGATCACGGGAACAAAGAAATATGAACACATCACCCCAGCTCTAAAGGATCTGAAATGGCTCCCTATTGACCAACGAGCTAGCTTCCGCACAGCTTGCCTCACACACAAGGCCCTGCATACGGGCAAACCGGAATACCTGGCCAATAAGCTCAAAAGGGCCGGGCAGTCTAGAAACCTCAGAAGCTCCAACACGCTCCTACTCATTCCTCTGAAATCCCAGAAACTCTCAACATCGAGCAAATCCTTCGCGGGCAATGCTCCCAAAATATGGAACTCCATTCCACCACACATCAGAATGACCACATCCTTCCCGAAATTCAAGAAGCTACTCAAAGTCCTCTTCCTTGAGCGCTCCGGAACCAACTAGAACTAAACCTAGACTTTATTGTTTCATGTCCTCGCTCACCCCTGAGCTGATTGACTTGCCTACGAATCTCCACCTGGGTCACGCTTGGCTGCTATTGTATAGAGTGTACTCACACCTGTGTGCATTGACCTGCTTTTTGTCCGCATTATCTGTCTAACCCATGTATATTTGCTGTGAAGCGCTCTGATACCCTCGGGTCCAGCCAGCGCTATACAAAACTTTAATAAATAAATAAAATAAAAAATAGTAGAATCAGATGGGGGCCCCCATTGTAGAACATTTTACGAATCATATGCACACCCCTGAATCCATCAAGTGGCTGGTGCTGGAGAAGGTATCTGTGGGACAACGAGGCTGCGACATATGCCCTGTTCTCAACATAAGAGATTGCAAGTGGATGTACCTGTTGGACAGTGACTAATGGATTGAATGAGCCAGATGGTACAAATGCCCAGCTGGTGGGACTATGAACGGAGTGACTATGTGACATCCATGGGTATACGGACCCTCACACCAGTCTTGCACTGATTGCGCACACTTAAGTGCAGATGTGAATGAGACTCTTGCTTTGGCACACATAGCCCAATAGCCAGACATACTAGACACACTGGTGAATAACAGAATTCAGACTGAGCTATGAAATGTGTGATGATAGCAGTGAGCACTGATTTTTACTGCAATTTAGGCGATTTTTGTATTGCATTTCTTAACTACCATGCAGACTCCTAGTTCAATCATTTTTATGCAACTATGTCGCTACACAAACCAACCGAAAGTATGTACAGATACATATTTACTACGTGGACACGCAGGAACTACTTGATTGTAATGCATGTCCTCGCCACTCACTCTGTGACAGAAGGGACAAATGTGATAATAGCTTAGGCCATACATCATACAATATTTTGACTGTGTATTGTTTTTAATGCTGGTGCCATCCACTTACTTTGTTATAAAATAGACAAATGTGATAAGGGTTACATCTGAGAATAACTTTGGCCACACATTATATCTTGTAACAATGTTGGATTGTTTTTACTCCACATCACGTTACTATGTTGCCACGATGACTTTTCAAATGACTACGCTCCGCATATTTAAAACTTTCCATGATAAGTGTTTTTGTACATTAGACTAACCGCCTCATTATATTTTACATTTGTCCTAAAACGATGGTTTTACCATGAGACTTTTTATCCACTGTGTAATGGGAGCTTTTGCTCAACAGCTAACCACGACCCTTTCTCCTACCATTGGCCGTCCTCTGATGAGCCCTCGGGAATCATCCAGCAGCTGCACCACGCGGTGCACGCGTGCTTTGTCGCTCACTACAAGATGCGTGAGACTTGTCTGTCGGGCTAATTTCAGAGTCGAGCGGTCGTCAGAGAGGTAAGCACGAGTATCACACTCGCCATGCCCGGCAGTCTTTCCCTGCTTTAAAGCGCGCACTCCCACTGTTGTATGACTAGGTTCACTGGTAGTAGTCCGCAGACCCTTTTCCTTAATTATCCATTCAGGATTTGCGTATATCGACAGAGTATGAGCTCACTGCTAAAGTTAAATGGCTCCAAGACGGAACTTATGCTGCTGGGGAACTCCTCTCCATCTCTGTCCCCCAGCAGCTGGCCTGACTGTCTGGGCCCGGTACCCACCCCCAAGCAGGAGATCAAGAGCTTGGGTGTGTGGCTGGAGCAGGGCCTCTCGTTTAAAACTCATGCTAAAAAGACTGCTGGCGTGTGTTTTGGCCTGCTCCGCTCAGCCCGGAAGATCTTACCTCGGCTCCCTGCGTCCACTAGGAGGCTCCTCATCCAGGGATTGATCGTCTCGCGGCTGGATTTCAGCAACGCGTTATTCCTGGGTGCACCTGAATCTACCCTGAACAAACTGCAGCAAGTGCAGAATGCGGCCGCCAGGCTCTTGACGGGTCTCCCCAGGCGCCAGTCTGCTCGCCCGGCGCTGAGGGCTTTGCATTGGCTCCCTGTTAGGGACAGGGTGAAATTCAAATCACTCTGTATAGCCCATAAAGTTCTGCATGGGGTAGGCCCACCTATTCTGGGGGAGATGGTTCAGCCTTACAAGGCTTCTCGCTCTCTTCGCTCCGACCATCAACATCTCCTTCAGGTCGGGAGGGTGAAGAGGGCTAGAACCGGTGGCAGAAGGTTTTCGATAAATGTGGCCACTTTGTGGAATTCACTGCCCCTACAACTTCGCTCGGAAGCTAGTCTTCTCCGGTTCCGCAAACTTTTAAAGACGTTTTTGTTTTCTGTTTAACCCTGCATTATTCTTAGGTAGCGTTATTATCTGGCGAGCGCTGGGATGCCTATTTGGTAACCAGGCGCTATACAAAACTCAGAATAATAATAATAATAATAATACACTGTTTCCCGCGCTGACCGTACAGACAGTTCCATTACCTGCAATTGTGCATCAGTGTTTTACCCGACCTCCCTTCACACGGACAGCAGCGCGTAGACAATTTCATTCAAGCAGCTTTTTTTTTTGTCATAAAATGATTCACAATGTATATGGCCTGGAATCGCTAGATGTTCAGGACTCCAGCGTGCACTACAGTAAAAAAGTTTTCCAATCAAACGTTTTTCACAAGAACATTTATCAATGATATATCAGAAATTATTCATTTGAAATGTATATGCTTTTTATACAATCATTCAAATCATTGAACTGAACAAAACATTATATCATGTATATATATTTCATAATGCAATATATTCTAAAAACCCAATGCATTTTGGGGTCCATACCCCTTCGTCAGGGGTCTGCTGAAAGAAAGAAAAGAAAAAGGAAACTTAATAACTGAGGATGTCGTGGGGGTTGTTGGGCTATTCAGAATGGAGATTAGTGGATCTTACCATGATCCAAGGGTCGTTTGAAGAAATTTGTAGAGTATACCGTTGCTTTGGGATCAATCTAAAAAATCAGTTACAACCAAAGTCAACTTAATTTTCGATTCATTTAAACAGGAGTTATGGAAACTCTAAAGGTAAGAAAGTAATTTACCTGTATCGTAATTTCAGGAGGTCTGTAAAAAATATTTAAATATAAGTATTTCATGTATCACGTCTTAGCGTGATATAAACACCAGAAAAATTGTATGACGACACCTTAATAAATATTTATTGCTCACCAACGGGTCTTGTTTGCTGCCAATATAATAGTGGGTCTAGAAAAGAACGAACATTTTTTTCAGTGTTGCAAAAATTACCGGGTTGTAACCGCAATGGACCTGGGTCCTGATAGTTATGAAATAATTACCTGCGAGCCTTAACGCTGTTACCAACGGTCTCGCTTAAGAATGCTCCGTCTTAGAGGCTGAAACTATGAAAAAAAGGGAAAAAACGCATTTTAATATGCAGTTCATGCATCAAGTATCTTGTATTTACCGCATAAAGAAGCAATATTTTGGCGGCCATTCACTACGTATCCAACAGTCCTTCTTCTATCTTAACACCCCTCATTATACACAAGAAAAGGGACTACGGCAACAACGTTTGAGCACGATTTCGCAAACCGGGCAGGAACGCCGTTCGCAGCGGGATTATTAAGGCAACCGGTAAGAGCATACGCGAAAATATTGCTTCTTTATGCGGTAAATACAAGATACTTGATGCATGAACCGCATATTAAAACGCGTTTTTTCCCGTTTTTTCATTGTTTCAGCCTCTAAGACGGAGCATTCTTAAGCGAGACCGTTGGTAACAGCGTTAAGGCTCGCAGGTAATTATTTCATAACTATCAGGACCCAGGTCCATTGCGGTTACAACCCGGTAATTTTTGCGACACAGAAATTTTTTTTCGTTCTTTTCTAGACCCACTATTATATTGGCAGCAAACAAGACCCGTTGGTGAGCAATAAATATTTATTAAGGTGTCGTCATACAATTTTTCTGGTGTTTATATCACGCTAAGACGTGATACATGAAATACTTATATTTAAATATTTTTTACAGACCTCCTGAAATTACGATACAGGTAAATTACTTTCTTACCTTTAGAGTTTCCATAACTCCTGTTTAAATGAATCGAAAATTAAGTTGACTTTGGTTGTAACTGATTTTTTAGATTGATCCCAAAGCAACGGTATACTCTACAAATTTCTTCAAACGACCCTTGGATCATGGTAAGATCCACTAATCTCCATTCTGAATAGCCCAACAACCCCCACGACATCCTCAGTTATTAAGTTTCCTTTTTCTTTTCTTTCTTTCAGCAGACCCCTGACGAAGGGGTATGGGCCCCGAAATGCATTGGGTTTTTAGAATATATTGCATTATGAAATATATATACACATGATATAATATTTTGTTCAGTTCAATGATTTGAATGATTGTATAAAAAGCATATACATTTCAAATGAATAATTTCTGAAAATGTTCTTGTGAAAAACGTTTGATTGGAAAACTTTTTTACTGTAGTGCACGCTGGAGTCCTGGACATCTAGCGATTCCAGGCCATATACATTTTGACACACAGTTTGCAGGCACTGATCTAGCGTAGCACACCTATCTTACAAACGATTAAGTACACATTTAAAACAGAGTGCAATACCTAAATCTATTCATTATAAAATGATTCACGACACAGATATCTACAATCTGTTCAATTGTATCCTATACCATTCATTGGTTTACGGGACGCAGAGATCATGTTCGCACGGATGTCCGGTTAATTGCAGAGCCCAGCAACTACTTAAATCATACGATCACTGGTCGGATTGGCCCCCTAGAATCGTTCATAGAACAACTTAACTGCTCAGGGACTGCCAACCCATCCATTGTTTAACTCAGTTCCTCTTCCCCCTTGGGACCACACAGGGACGATTCAGAGCCTGTTAGTTTCTTTTTTAACTTGTTGTTCATTCATGTTTAAACCCACGATTCTTCCTAATTGACCCCTCTCCTTGTATCAGATACTGTTTTGGATTGATTCTTTGCTGTGGGAGATTCATCACCCATCAGCAACCTCATCTACCTAGTGAGATTGCACTTGGTTGTCCTAATTGAATCCAGTGAGTGAGATGTCCCACCACCACTGTTGACATCTTACAATGATATATTTTCTTTCCTTTAGATCTCAGGGGCTACTTGATGGCCCACACGGGAACGCACACTGACCGTACTTCCCTCTGCAAGTAGGTAATAATTATCTAACCTCTCCTAGCATTCACCCTTTACGTGCATACCACCACTAAACGGACCCTATTTTCGATTATTCTTAGGTGCTCTTCCCTGTCCCGACGAAGACCCCAACGTGAGGTTTAATCACCCTCTAAATCTAAGGGTCGAAACGTAGACAATCTACAACCTAATCACATGCTCAAAGGACTGACTAATAAGAACAATATGTAATTTTGAGCTATGTTTACATGTGGGAATAATTGACCTATGTTAGGCTGGAAAGGTTTAATTCTATGTATTAATAAATGTGTATATGTCACTATACCTTTACCCTGTCCCTCACCCACAAACTCCCTACCATCTACCCTACCCTTCCTTTCCAACAAGAGCACTGTAAATATTGATTGCACTACTATTGATTGGAGCAACTGTGTTGCAAATCATTAATGCTTTGACTTTATATTGCATTCAATACCTGTCTAATTTTGGAATTAAATTCCTGATTTTGATCATCCTACTCAAGTTATAAGTGGTGAATGCTTTTCCATTTGTTTGTCTGAAAAAATACTACCACAACCACCACTATAGTGTACTGTATTACTGACCCAGGTCGGGTAGTTTTACATGGGTTTACCACGTTAAAACTCAACAATCTAGTGTGGTGTCAGCTGCACAATTAAAAGCACCCCCTACCCCCATGCTCCCCTCCCCCAAGATCATATGTGCCACCGTTATTTCAGCTATGTGGGCCGAGAGGCTCTGGAGGAAGGGCACCTGGTCTTGATTTGGGGTATACACACTGCCAAAAGTAATCTCACGATCAAGCAATCTCCCCTTCAGCAACATGTATCTGCCCTCTTCATCCACCAAGAAATGCAAGGGTTCGAAGGGTACTTCCGCCCTTACCCAGATTAACATCCCGTAGCATACACACAATAAGAGGTCACAAATACCTGCCCCCTCCATCATCTGCGCAATTTCTCCACTTCACTTTGTATAAGAGGTCTTTCTTGCAGTAGGGCTATCTGCATCCCCCTTCTCCGTAGACATCTATGCACGTCATTTCTCTCAGCAGCTG
The DNA here is from genome assembly GCF_964261635.1 of Lissotriton helveticus. NCBI lineage: Eukaryota > Metazoa > Chordata > Amphibia > Caudata > Salamandridae > Lissotriton > Lissotriton helveticus. The sequence continues at coordinate 23,990,264 of NC_136060.1, read as the reverse complement.
ACCCCATCCCTCTAATATTCCACGTCAGGAATTTCAGTGTGTAATGAGTGGGTGCCATGGTCAGGAACTCAACCCCAGCTCTCCATTCCCCCCCACCCCATCCCCAAGAAAGGATCTGGTACCTCCCCTGCAACAAAATAGAACAAAACAATTTAAAAAAATACACCTGCAGACAAGAACTCCCCTTCCCCAGAATAGTCGGACAATGACCAGCTGCTGAAACTGCAAGCGAAGCATTAGACTCAAAGGTAGACCGCAACCAGCCATAGGCGCAGTCTTCTAAAAGGGGGTGGGCTACAGCTCTTAAGCAGCAGTTCTCGGATCAGCCCGCGCCGGCCCGGACACCAGTAACTTCCAGCCCATCTACTTCAGATATCAATAGAGCGTTCCATATTACCCCGATGGGCGACTCCATCTAGGAGGGCCCTATTGTTCAAAGATCATCTGCTATTCTTGGGGAGACAATTGGCAGCGGGACACTGGCTGCTCTGGAGGAGTCGGAGTCCCCTGTTCCCTTCACAGAAGGTGAGCCAGCCTCCAAGGCAGTTCTCTAGGTTTCATGATTTCAGCCACAGCTTGGAGTGCAGCAGCTCTTTCTTTCTCTGTTTGAGATGGGCTCTGTTTCTTAGATAGTCTCAGTTTGGACCTTTTCAGGCCCTCTTCCTGACGTGGAGACCCCGGCCCTTGGCAGCAGTGCCCGTCTTTGGCTGGTAGGTTTCAAGCCACTCCCAGGCCGCCCCAAGATCATCGCAAAAATTAGTTTTCCCATCCAGCATTATGTGAAGCCTAACAAGGAACATTAAGGAATATTGCATGCCCTCTTCGCGTAGCACCCTTTTGAATTCGAGGAACGAGGCCCGCCGCTGCTAGAGTTCAGGCATGTAGTCAGGGAAAACTGATACCTTGCTATTATCCATCACTAAAGGATAATCTATTCTCGCCTTCTGCAGGAGGGTATCAATGTCTCTAAAATGCAGGAGTCTCACCACCACTGGGCAGGGTGGACGAACCAACGCGGATGGACGGGCGGGGACCCGGTGTGCCCTCTTAAGAGTATAAAAAGTCGAGGCTTTCTGGAGCACCACGGTGCTGAGCCAAAGTTCAAGGAAAGCGATCATGTCTTAACATTAGGTTCCTTCTAGAAGCCCAACCACTCTGTTATTTCTCTTATTGGGTCCTTCGGCATCTTCTGCCCTGTGTTCCAGTGTGTGGACCTGTTCAGTGAGGACTGCTACCTGATGTGTCAATGATGGTTGTGCAGAATGCTGGTCTGCGATGGAGGCCTCTGCAACCTCAATCTCTCTGCTAGTTTACGATGTTCAGTTCCAAGTAGTTCCAAATCCACTAACACCGTACTAATATCTTGGTGTAGAGTGGCCTTAGTATCTACTATGGCTTCGAGTATCCTGGCCAATTGCTGCTGTACAGGGTCCACCACAACAGGTGCTTCTTGCTGTTGTTTGAACACATCTCCCCGATCAGATGGCACTCCGGCTGCCTTCACTTTGGCCTTTCCCATCACCACAGAGTGATTCTCCAAGATCCTCAGCAGGATACCAATAGGGGACACTACCAAAGTATTGCTCTGTATATTTGTTTATTTGAACAACTTATAAAGCACGCAAATAACCATAGGTGTCTCTGCGCTATGTGCAGCAGAAGGTAAGGCTTAAGGCAGGAAAGAAACCTATCACTTGTAAAGCCAAGTTTTTATTTGTTTCCTGAATGATAGAGTAGGACTAGACTTAATCTGCGAGGGACGAGAGTTCCACAATTTAGCAGTGGCAACTACGAAACTTCTGTCGCCCCAGTTGGTTCTCTTGGTTCTAGGGACGACAAGAAGATTAGCACCTGCAGAGCGAAGGCATCTGATGGGACTGTATACCTGAAATGACTTCTTCAGGAATTCCGGTCCTGTATTGTGAATGGCCTTATAGGCAATACAGAGAGCTTTGGATTTAATTCTGCTTGTTATAGGCAGCCAATGGAGCGGTCGCACCACATTAGAGATGGACTTAAATATGGGAGTACCTGGCAGTATCCTAGCGGCAACATTCTGCACCAACTGGAGCTTGCTAAGGACCCTTTCCTGTGCATTAATTAGACGGCTGTTGCAGTAGTCAAGTTTGGACATAACAGGGCGGAAATAAGCTTTCTCCTGGCACCAGCCGGGATGAACAGCAGCAATTTCTTTATCATTCTTAGGACATAAAAGGATGAGGAGACCACTGCGTTAGCAAGATGTTTAAAAGACAGCTTATCATCGAGCATGACACCTAAGTTCCTGGCTTTAGTGACCGGGATTGGGTGTGATCCCAATTTAATTGGCCACCAGCTCGCAGACCACTCCGGGGACACATTTCCAAAGACCGTAACTTCGGTCTTGGATGAGTTTAATTTAAGGCAATGCCTTGACATCCAGTTACTTATGGCCAGCATGCCATCGTGAAAGCTAGCCAAAACTGTGTCCCCGTTTTTATTAACGTGAGCACCAATTGGGTGTCATCTGCATATGATGAGACCCAGTCCAAACGATTTGATTACTCGTGCTAAGTTGGTTACTTAAATGTTGAACAGAATTGGTCTTAGCGAGGATCCTTGCGGAACTCCACATGGAAGTGAAAAGACTGGGGAATTAAAGTCACCCAGACTAACTAGCTCGCTACGATTAGATAGAAATGAAGACAGATGGGCTTTTGCCTGGTTACCAATGCCTAGGGTGGAGACACGATTGAACAGCGGATTATGCAGCATCAGTCTGAAACTGCCCACAGCTGCACTTCTAACTCCGGGGAAAGTGCAGGTCTCCCCCTCCAACAGATGAGGAGTACAAAAGAAGCAGTGCTTAGATGTCTCCAGGGAGATGGCCCCTACTACAATCTGGGGTTCTCTCTGAGCCACGTAGTCAAAGCCTGAGATTTACACAGGGCAATTCGAAGCCTGAGATCTACGCAGGGGCTCCCAGCTGTCCCAAACAGACATAAGGAACACTTCAAGAGGTGTGGGTGGGAGCGCTTTATCCAGGTAAGACAATCTAGGGCCAACAGCAGCGTGTGGAACCCACGTGAGTAGCCTTAAAAAGGTAACACAGACCTGCCATTACTGAGTCTGCGCGCAGTTGGTAACTGTCATGTCGACTTGGCCAGTGCACACACTTGCCAGTACCTAACCTTCCTTTTTCTGACATGTCAGGCACCCCTAAGGTAGGCCCAGGTATGCCCAGGTATGCCCTGGTGTGTGTGGCATGCCCTGATAGTGAATTACAGCCAATTTCGTTTTTCAATATTGAACGGCTACCTGTTCCCCATAGGAAAGAATGGGAAATTTGTTTATAACATCATATAAACATAACTGGTTCTGGGAACTAGGTAGGAAAATAACATTTAGTATGCCTGAACTCAGAATCTAAAGAGGAATCTTTTAGGGAAGGTGATTTTTATGTTCTGTGTTTGAAAGTACCACTTTTAGAAAGTAGGTATTTTCTTGCTCAGACATCCCGTGTGCCTCTGCTGGAATATGGATTCCCTGTCTGGGTTTTGGAGGACAGAAGGCTGGGGAAGCAGGAGAGGGCTGAATAGACCTGGGCTGCGATGGGGGAAGGGGGGAGACGATTTCCTTGCACCTCAAAGGGCCTGGTCTGCCTCTAACAATGCCGTCTCCACCCCCTGCCAGGGAATCACACAAGAGAAGTAAGAACTGGTTCCGGCTCGGCATAGACACCCTCTGCCTAGAGGATGAAAGGATTTTTGGATACAAATACTGCGGCCCGACCGCTGAACTTTAGAACTCTTTTGGATCAAGGACACTGCCAAAAAGAGCTGGAGAAGCTGTGAGGAGGAACTAGTGCTTTGCTGTGTTGGCATGTAGTGGCTGCTTCAGTCTTGGGCAGTGAAAGAACTGGACTTGAACTTTCTGCAATCTACTTTTGTGAGTTTCTACAAGGGCTTGAGGTAGAGCTTGCCCCCGGTACAAGAAGTCTCAGGAACAGCAAAAGCTTCAAGCTCTTCTTCCCTCAGCACTGGGGACTGTGTGTTTTGTGCTGCAACAGAAGAAAAGCAACCCGACGATGTCTACGATGCCTCTGCCAATACCGTGTTCTGAAGGCACCGCAGAGGGCACCGCCGCTACACGACCCTGGTCTCACTGACTACGACGGCTGATGCCACCACCGAGCCCGCTGCTCTCACCGCGACCTGTGGGCACTGCACTCCGCACAGCCTCGCTTCACGACGATGCCTTGGCCAACCCCGGCGACGACACTCCAACCAGATATAGACGCCACGTTTGCACCGTGGTGCAAGGGTACCGCTCGTAAAGTTACACGCCGCACCGCCCTCATCCTGCACCGCAGCCTTGGCCTACCGATGTCGGCGCCATTGACTCCAGTTCGTCAGCCTACAAAATCGCTTCAGCAACGACGACGCCGCTGCTTGCACCGTGACCTGCCAGCACCGTGACGAGCACCGAATTAATCTTGCAACGCGACCCTGGTCTCACTGACGACGTCATCCGACGCCGCCACTGCTCGCACCGCGACCTGAAGGCACCGCACGCCGCACCGCCTACCGCAGCACACGATGCCTTCAGACGCCAGCGCTCCTGACTCCAACAGAGAGGAGATCGACCTGCAACTTGTGTGACTTCAAGGGCCCCCAACGACTCCTGTACCGACATCTGGAACAGACGCCTGCGGACACCGTGTTTTCGAAAGCTCAACGAGAGGTCGCCAACGCCCTGCATTTCTAAAAGGTACTATTTGGGGATCTTCCCGACACCGTAACTGGCCCGTAACGCCGCGGTCAGCCAGAACTGTTTGGATTTGTTTGCTCATGATTTTTAAAGCATGTTTTGATAAGTGAAGATGTTGAAGTACTGTATTGTGGATTTTTATCTTTGGTCTGGCCTCTAGTATATAAAAATATGGGATATTTTTCTAAACTGGTGTGGTGTCCTTTTGTAGTGCTTACGCTGTATTAGTGTTGGTTATGTGCAAATGCTTTACACACTGCCTCTGAGATAAGCCTGACTGCTCATGCCAAGCTACCAAGGAGGTGAGCAGGAGTTATTTTAGCAGTGTAACTCTCTTATCCGGACTAGAGTGGTGGTTTCTGCTTGTCTTTGGCACATGCCCTAGCCTGCCAAAAATCCCATTTCTAACGGACATCTACAAAGAATATGCAGCGGGGTGTTTCCAATGTTTATTAAACAGTAGTGATTTTTGCACAGAGAAAGTGGGCTGTGATGATTAATAGACAGATGCAACCGAATATCATACTGAAGGTCAGAACAGTGAACAAAAATAAATAGCTCCACCATTTTGTTGAGACATATATATATATATATATATATATATATATATATATATATATATATATATATATATATATATATATATATATATTCAATAATATAACTATGTAGCGCACTACTACAAAACAAACGCCATACCTAAGTTTCTAGGGTGTAAATGTATGTTTGCCAAGAAACCTCCTTCTGGATGATCGAACCCCATTACTAATGGGTAGGAGTGTGAAACCCAGTCTTGGTCACTAACTGGACACCCCTCACAGAGATGTTGGTCAGGTACTAGGCGAAAGCTTCGGCATGCAGCGACCCCTCGAAGCCGGCAGAAGTGTCTCCGCAGATAATGTTAGGAAACAAAAAGGTTATTGTTGGACCTGGCCCTTTTTGGCAGGTTCACCCCGAAACTTTTTGCTTTTTCCTAGCCTGTTTCTGGAACCTGGTGTTGGTGATTTTAGGCCTCTGCGCACCTTTTCACTGTGGTACAGTGTAAAGTGCGTGAGCTCTCTGTGTATGTGTGGTGAGTGACCTGCCCTCCCATAGGAATGAATGGGGAATATGTATGCCCATGGTAGTTCCTGATGTGTGGGGAGTGCAGGGTCGAGTTTGGTATGTGCAAACTCGTGAGATTGAATGCTGCGCAATGGTATATGCGGCATGATTGTGTCTAGTGGAGAAGTGCCACTTCCAGAAGTTGGCATATTTGTGTAATTTGTGCCTGGCGTGTGATTGGCTGGTGAGCCTGGCCCAGAGTGCCTGGGCCTGCTTGTGGATTGACTGTCTGGTTTGAGGGTGACAGGGGCTGCAGACCCCCAGGAGGTTGTCTGAGTCAGCCCGTGGATGAAAGGCTGCATCTAATGCCAGGGAAGTGGGAGGAGATAGCACCTAGGAGTGAATAGGGCTGTACCTGCCTGGCCACAATACTGGCTCCACCTCCCGCTGGGCGACTGTCACCTCCATCCCTGACACTGAAAGGAAGAAGGAAGCCAGGAAAGCCCCAGTGCTCCAGCAACACCCAGAACTGGTTTAGACCGGGCTCAGGGCCCACTTGCACAAAGACTTCAAAGAACTTCAAAGACTTTTAGGGGTATAAGAGAAGGACCCCTACAACAGAAAATTAGATTCTACAATCAAGAGGAACCTCTGCTGGAAGAAGGACTGCTGGAGAACTGAAGGAAGATTGCCTTGCTGTGTGCTCCAAGGGCTGACCTGTTCTGCTGACCAACTGAAGCTGAGGAGAAGAGGGACTTTGCTGTGTGCTGTGACCCTGCTTTACTTGATCTCCAGAGACTTTGCTGTGTGCTGTGTCTCCTAATTGAATCTCCAAGGGCCTGGGAAGAGCTGGCCTCCTGTTTGGTAACTCAGGGACAGAAAGGTTACCAAAGACTACAAAGCCCTGCTGTGTGCTACAGAGATCGTGAGCTGTTTGCCTAGACCGTTGATCATCTGCCCGTGTGGAGCGCTGGCTGCCCTCTGTTTGGCCTGAGAGCGCCACGCTGAGTATTGCCTGCCCACCAGCTGCCGTGCCGTGGTATCGACGTGCTCATCGGCACGTGGGAAGTGGTGGCAGTGAGCTCGAAGGCATCCCCAGGACGAAGGAATCCTTGTTGAGGATTCGCGATACTCAGATTGCCCTGCTGTCCTTGGGCGCGTTAAATTCATCTGCCCGCAATTCACCGCCACGGCCCGGGGGGCATGAAACTGATCCGAGTGGTTCCAGGAGCAGCGGAGAAAGACACGAAGAGGCAGCGACCTGATTGGCCGAGCCACGAGAAGAGCCACGCTCTGATTGGCCTGGGCAGTAGGCCTGCCCCGAGAGCCGTGCTCCGATTGGCCGAGTCGCCCTGCAAGTGCCCCGCGTCACAGGGGCCTGGTCCAGGAGCCGCGCTGTGAGTGGCTGACTCCTGGAAGCTGTGCGTCGTCATCGGGAGGCTCGTCGGTGGAGCCGCGACAGGATTGGCTAGCGGGACCGGGACCTCTAGGAAGATACCGAGAGCCGTGTTCAAAGTGCCGAAGCCGGGGGAGATTGACCCGACCTCGCCGAGGGAGCAACGTGAGTGCCCCCCTGCCCCTGGCCTATCTGCCCCTGGCCCATCTGTCCCTGCTCGGAGCGCCGAGCTAGCTCCCCGCCGCTCCCCGAGGATCTGAGAGCGGGCGGAGGACTGCTGGGACCGGCCGGGGCTGGGAGCGAGTCTGATCTGGTCGGCGCGCCCGAAGTCCTTGGTGAGGTGCGTCTGCATTGCGGGGGCGCAGTAGGGTAAAAGGCTGACCCCCAAAGTGAATTACTCGCTGGCATTATTGTAGCAAAGCAGATTAACAGCATATTTGAACTTCCTGATGATACAAGCACAGACGAGCCCCGAGAGGCTCATGGGGGCATATCTGTTCAAGAGCCTGTGTGGCTCCTGCCTTTGGGCGCAGTACTGTTCAAGGGCTAGTGAGAGCCCATGCCCTAGGTTGCTTGTTATCCCAGCTGCCCAGCAATTAGTGGGCAGCTGCACCGTTTAGGCCCTGACATTGAGACACAGGGCGTTCTAGCCCCAACAAGGCCAGTTGGCCTAGGGACTGCCACAGGTAGTGGCTTATGTAGGTTTTGCGTTGCACCTCTGAATGTTTTAGGCATCATGTGTTTTTGCGCTATTGAGTTATGTTCTGGCACCTCTGAATGTTATTATGCATCATGTGTCTTCCTGGATTTTACACCTCTGAATGTGTTGGTTTATGAGTCATGTGTTTTTCCTTCCCTGCACCTCTGAATGTGTTTTTGATGCATCATATGCCCTGTTATTACACCGCTGAATGTATGTTTTATGCATCATGTGTTTTCTTTCCCTACACCGCTGAATGTGTTTTTGATGCATCATGTGTAATGTGTTCTTGCTGATACCCCTAGATGTATTTTATTCTTAGGTGGTTGTTCTTTCCAGTACAGGTGGTCCTAGTGAGGTCCTGGTCCCCTGCGTGACATTCTCCTAAGGTGGTTAGGGTTGCGTAGGTGGTACTTACCTGTTACCAGTAGTTACTGGTTGTGTGCTAGATTTGCTAATTTGTGTTACAGTGATTTTATATCCTATATTCTATTTCTAAAAGTGTTGATTCTGACAGTGGCCCATGTGGCCCTGTCTTGTGAATAATCCCTTGAGAATATTGCCCGTGCCCGTTGGCACAATGTACATGTGTGATTTCTATCTGATGTGTTTTGACAATACAGAAGTTATTTTTATATAATCTTGTGTGGAGTTCCTTTTGTGGTGTGCCTAGGATGTTGTTGCTGTTGTGTGCTGGCGCAAATGCTTTACACATTGCCTCAGAGTTTAGCCTTACTGCTCGTGCCAAGCTACCAAGGGGGTGAGCAGGGGTTATCTTGGCGTGTGACTCCTTTGCCCTGACTAGAATGGTGGTTTCTGCCTGGCTTTGGCGTCAGCCTGAGCCTACCAGAAATAGCCAGTTCTAACAGTTATATATAGAAAATAGTAGCCTTGCCTCGGGCCGAGATTCTGATCTGCCTGCCATTGTTTGTATTTCACAGATGGCTGTATTGCCACATGGACTTAATAATAAACACAATTGTGTCACGCACATGAGGGCCATGCCCCTAAAAAGTTAAGGCATTGTGATAGTGTGCTCAGTGTTTCGAAGAAACTAGTCTTAGAGTCACAAATGCAAATGTATGTCAAAGGTTGATGTAGCAAAGAGAAGGCAACTTTAGGAAAGGACCGTGTGCATGTAAAAAATGGCACCAATTTGTACGTGGTCTAACTTGAGCACATGACTTTTTCAGAAAAACAAAATAGAAAAATGGCAACACACCTCTATAAAAACAAGCAATGGATGTAACAGTTTGAGAACCTGGCCAACAATTCGTTTCAAAGTGCACTCACTGCAAACAAATAAACCCCCCTATTGTTTGGGTCTCCGTAAAACGCTTAGAGAGTAACGTTGATTTCAAACAGTAGCATCCCTGCATCTAAATCTGCCATCAAGTGCTCCTCTACCATGGAAGACAAAACCTTGGGCCCATGCCACTGCCAAAACCTTTCAAGAGTAAGGCAGAAATGGGTTAAGGTAAACACCTGTCTAGCTTTCCTAGAAGAATCTCGAGTAGTGAAGGAACAACACATTTCTGGAACTTGGTATCAAATTATAGCAAAGCACCAGAGTCTTCTATGTCAGTTCAAGTTGCCCTTCTCAATAGGGCTCAAATATAATGGACAGTGACAAGAGATCGGTAGGATTTTATTTTCACGATTTTTAAGAATAGTAGCTTCCAAGAGTAAATGTTAGCACAAATCAATACTCAAATCTATAACCAACTGCATATCATTAAGTTTATATTTATTATTTGCTAACCATTGGAATCTGAGATCCCTCTTTTCTTCACCTTGGAAACCAGATCATCTCTTAAAGTATGGGTGGGAGCATCATCCACTTTGATGCCTTTTGCCATGTCAAGCACTTTTTCCATTACCGTCGGAGGATACCTAGAAATAAAAAGAAAAGTCACGTTAAGACATTCAAACTAAACTTGCACACATTGTTAAAAAGGTAATGGAAACAATGTGAAATGTTCATTGAGGCTAAACAAATAAACACAAACTATAGCCAGAGCCACTGGAATTATATGGCAGAGGAGGATAACATTATGTGGCAGGGGTGACTAAATTAAGTGGTAAGAGAAGGCAAAGTATACGGCATAATGTGGCATATATTGTGACAGTCCTATTGCATTTTTTGCATATGTTAAAACTGTATGATCAACGGTTCCAGTTCATCAGTAATAGTTTAACACTGGAATACAGCAATAGGAAATGGAAAGGTGGTCAACATTTGCGTAGGGCTTTCCAACCTGCGATAAAAAACGATTTAGTAACTTTTGATCCGTTTAAGTAACGGACTTGTTTTTGGGCAAAATCTGAAATTATGTAGCAGATGATGAATTACTCAGCAAATCCATGATTATGCAGAAGATGCCACAGTATAGTAGTAAAGAGCGCATTTGTATGTATTGTATGTATACACCGTAGATTTAAGACTATGAAACTGGGAGATTTAAAAGCTTTTATGCACTGAGGGGGGCCTAGAGAAGTGTACCAGTGAGTACCAATGTTAATTACAACCGTGTTTACCAACGTATTTTGTGTAACATTACAATTTCAAAACCTTTAAATAAAAAATATTATTTTCCGCTGTAACATAAGACATGTTCACGCCACAGAGGTCATCTTCAAATGAGGTTTTTCTAAGGAAACCCTATTCCAAGATGGCGGCTGTGACACAGACTGTTAGCAACTAAGTAGTGATGAAGGCATGAACCACAGCAGCTGTCTTAAATGTAGTTTTTTCCAAACAAGACCAATTGACAAAAGGAATCTGGCCAGGGAATATGATGCACTGGCGTCCATTCTGGAACATATTTAAAAAAATTATTTACCATTCAAAGCTACTGTTTTTGAATGCTAAACAAATTACCAAACAAAAAGCACAGGCAAACAAAAAAAAATAATAAAGAAGCAAGCAACTACTGGGCCCTCGCTACTGGAAAGAAAAAAAAATTAAGAGGAAAAATAAAGTTGAGAGGGAAAAGGGAAAGAAAAGAAGTTGCCTGATGTCAGCAGTGGACAGATACAAGGCATGCAATTTAAAGAATGGTATAAAGACAAGCATTATTGTAGGTGAAAAGAGACCAGCAATGTTAAAATACATAATTAAAACAACTACAGAAAGAAACATAATCCTCTTATACCAGGGGTACTCGCAAACATTTTCACAGGGGCCAATAATGTTGGTCTGTGGTATGACTGAGAGCCACATTGATAACAGCAAGGTGGCAGTGGAGGGGGATGGACATAGGGGACACAATGCATATATATCTAGTGGCTGAATTGCACAATGTGAAAGCAGAAAACCCGGATCAACCCCGGCTTCCCCTTGACCAAACTGTGTGATCTTAGACATTTTCATGTTGTCTCTTTATTCTTTGTAAAGAATTCTATTGAGGTTTTACAGGTCAGGGGGTCACATTTACAGTAGTATATTTGCACTTAAGAGATCGTCTCTAAAATCAACATTGATACAGTTTCATAACTAATTCCCACAGATTAATAAACATTTTTGTCCCCCCTCCACCCATCCGTCAGTACATAGTTATCCGGGTCCTCAATGAGTTGTGTGTCTTTAGTGCACAGAAGCAGAGCGCTAGAGAACTGGGTTGTCATTGCTTTTCTGTGCGACTGAACTCTTAAACCCTCTGGGCGTGTCTGGAATATTTATATTGGCGTGGAGGGCCTAAATGTGAAGCAAACATCAGCGGCCCCCAGGTGAGGCTATGGGAGTGTCCGATTCTGGGGCGATGAAACTATCCACTAGTGTGTCCCAGACTCAGGCTGCAATCTACTTGTCCACCTCGTACCCTTGCAGCTTGACCATTTCTCCATTTCCCTTCCCCATGTAGTTACTAGGGACCCCACCGTTGATTTTCAATTCCTAGTGATTTCCCGATAGGCCAGGATGAATGCCACGTCCTGGAATTTGATTGTGACCTCCGTTTTAGATGTATGTGGAAACCATCCCAGGAGACTGGCCGGGAAGTGAGGAGTCTGTTTCTCAATGGGAGCCGCAACAGTAGTTGTAATTTCCTCCCATAAAGCGCAGAGTGAGGGGCATGACCAGAGCATACGTAGAAAATGAGCTCTTTCTTCCCCACATCTGGGGCAAGCCGCATCAGCCAGGCGGAAGTTTTATCCTAATGTGCTCTGGGGTAAAGTATGATCCATGAAGGACATAATAATTGATTAACTTGAAGCGCACATTTCTGGATTTTTTCAGAGTTGTCTGTAGTATAATGTCCCAATTTTTAACCGCTATATGGATTCCCAGGTATTCTTCCCATCGTAATCGCAAGTGTTCCAGAGTTCGCTGAAGATCTTCTTGTATTGCCTTATATAGGCACGGGTATACTTTGACAGGGCACGCCTGCACGCAATAGGAAGAGCAGAGACACCAAACTGCTTGCGTTGTAAGAAGGATAGGGACACATTTATACTCACACTTTGGGAATGTCAACATGTCAAGGCCTATTGGTCCTAGATACTGGAAGAGCTTAGCGAGATATTGGGGCTGGAACTCCCTATGGATGCTAATTAAATTTTTCTAGCGGTGCCCTCAGATGTAGATCTCCCCAGTAGTAAACTTCTACTATGAAATCTAGGTTTGGTGGTGGCGAAAAGAGATGTAGCCCGACACTGGGGAGTACCCAAACTCCCGACGTTGACAGAGTGGAGAATGAGCATGGACCTGTATATGGTCGCTGGGAGGGTGACATACAAGGCGGGATGATGCCCCAAAAAGTTCCATACAATCTGGTCTCCCTGGTTGAGTTTTTATGGACTAGAGATAGAAGGAGGGATAGAGTCCCCGTTAACCTCCAAAGCCCCGGAGAGGCAGAGAAGGTCATCCCCAGAGAGTAGGCGCGGTATGGAAGCTATTAGTACTGTGCATACTCAGGTGATGGATAACGGTTTTGTACATTTTATACATTCTACGGCTTCTGTGTTGTCATGTGACCTTATACTGTAATGTGGTAAATACGCAAGATGTATATCCCAATGTACTGGCTCATTTTGTGTTTATAATTAAATCAAATAAAAACAGTTTTAGAAAAAAAGGATCATTTCCTATGAAGAAAGACTAGATTCTAAGACTAGAATATGCACAACACTTAGCACTTATTCCTAAATACATGGCTCAAAATCCATATTTCTTGTTAAGCTTTATTATTTATTTATTTTTAATAAATTTTGAGATATGATTACATATCCTCACCTTATCCATAACGGAATATAGGGTGAGGTTGGTGAGATAATGATAGTCTCTGTTGTCTTTAACCCCTTCCACGCTCATGACGAGCTGGGCTCGTCATGAGGTAGCCTCCTCGCACGCTCATGACGAGCCCAGCTCGTCATGTAACATGCGCTTTACAAATTCTCAGCGTGCGAGCGGAATTCCGCCCGCACGCATGCGGTTAATGAAATCAAGATTCTCTTTGCATGTTTACTGGCGAATGTCAATTCACAGCGGTACACTGTGTAGAGAATCGGGGGCTGGGGGGATGGGCGTGACTTAACGTCCTGCTGCCTGCCAGAGCATGGGAGTGATGTAAGAAGCGGAGGACAAGGCTTGTCTGGCAGACTGGCCAGCAGCTTCTCACTGCCTGTTAGCGGGGCACCGTCGGCAGGGGCAATCATGGTGCACAATCGTGCTCGGCCCAGGCTGGCTCGGAGGTGCTTCGAGAGCACTCAGGCTCTGTGTGCAGCTCGCACCTGCAGCCTGGCCGAGCCGCCCGCACTGTGGGGGCAAACTATTGTATGGCAGCCGGCGAACATTTTTGTGCCACCACGGCCAGGGCCGAACTGGGAACCAAAACTGGCCCTGGCCAAGTGCACGGCCGCCCCCCGCCCCTCCCCACCCGCCCACCTCCGGGGGTTAGGTGTGCGGCCGAGCTCTTTGCCAGGGCCGGTTTTCTGACGATTTTGTTACAGAGCCGATGTTGTAGCTATGCTGCAAAAACGGCCCTGTAACAAAAACGGCCCCCAGGGCCCCCAAACCGGCCCCACCCGTTCGGCACACCGGGGGGAGTGCCCGGTGCCCGCTACGGTCAGTCCGGCACTGACCACGGCGGTGGCCCGGACGAGCGTCCCAAACTGAGTGCTGCAGGGTGCAGCTACTGATTGGTCACTCGTCAATGGAGTGTCACACACTGTACCCCCGACGTGCCCACGAGCCGCACTCAATATGGAGTTGCAATTGGAGCAAAGATCACTTCACTAAAGAGAGCGCTGTGCAGAGACGGTCTCGCTTGCTTGCTTTGCAGTAGGGAGCGTACAATCTTTCGCCATGTGTCTCTTTGTCCATTGCACAAAGCTCCATGACATGACAATCTGTACATAGCGTGACGTGTAATCCTCCAACTCCTCCACCCAGGGTCAGACTGGCAAAGAGAAAAGACCCGGGTCATAAAAACAGCTCTGGAGGCCATGTCACAAAGCGCTACGACCAACATCAGTTTCACATTCATACATTTATTCAGCCATACATAGACTGCATCAGAGCAGAGACCAGGGCCCAGGTTTCAATTACAGAGCGACTTTTCACAAGAAACGAAAGTAGAAAGGTTTAGATGTATTCTCAATGTAGCATCGGAAACAAACCTTGGCAACACTGTGCTTTAACCCTTTAATAAGGTCTTCTCACTTTCAGTGTCCCCGAATCATCTCTGACCTTGTGTGCTGAGCTCGGGGTGCGGCCTCCCTCACACGGTTCAGAGACGCGACTGTATACGCCCCCAGCACCCCTGCACGACAAACAAAAACCGAAATATTGTACATTGTAAATGCAAGGGGTTTCATGATTAGATTCTTATTTTTGAAACCAATACAAATTATTACATACCATAAAATCAAAACTGATATCTACACTTTATAAAGATGCACAATTTACAAACAAAAAAAAACAAGAAAATGGTACAATGAGCCACTTCCGTTTATTGGGAGGCTGACATAGGAGAAATTGCTCTAATAAGACACTTTCAGATTGTTGTGTTTTGTGATGGCGAAACGTCCCCTTAGGTATTAAACTGATCAGTGTATAGAAGATACGTTTGTTTACACATAGACATCCCAATGAAAGCCGCACAGCACGCTCTATGAAATTATAATTTCAATATTCTATCAAATATACTGACCAGCGTCTACAAGGTGCTATTTAACGACAGGTTTGCTAAGCACTAGTAAACAAAGACGTCGAACAGAACCACGCGTGGTTCTAAAGCAACGCTCGCATCTGGGATGTAACTATATTTTAAATTTGTTATAATATATATGTACGGCGCTATTAAAACTATGTTTCGGCTCTTATGTACACAAGCCTCGAACACAGACACAAGGGCTGACATCTAACGTGCTGGAAGGGAATTTAGTTCAGATATGAATATTGAACAATACAAGTAAAGCGACCGCCACTAGGCGCTATTATAACATGTTTTGTCCCTTTTAAAAACAAGGCTGGGACTTACGTACGGGGGCAGAGGTTTGAACCTGCAGTTCTTGTTTGAAATGACATTTTAAATACTGAACAACATTAGAAAACCAACCTCCTTCGGGCGCTGTAGAAAAATGTTTCCTGCACACTCATATAGGTAAGACTCTGACAAACATACGGAGCTGGGGCCTGACGGACCGGTTCTGGTATCCAACTATAACTTAAATATTCAATAATATAAGCACACCAGCGTCTGTAAGGCGCTATAAAAAATTACCACAAGCTCACATCCCCATGGAGATTCTTAATTCCCTCTAATACCTACTTATAGCTGGGCTGAATCTCACTTGCTTTAAAAAGCGGGAAAGGGCCTCCCTCTCTTCTGAGGTATTCCTCGGAGCACTGTTATCCGGTGTGTCTTTATTCTGGTTTGCCAGGGCCTCCAACACTTCAGGGGGCATTGCCATTCAGTTAATGAATGTCATGAGACACAGGAGAATCAGAGCCCTCATCCTATTCTGCAGTGTGTGTGTTAGAGGGGTTGGTGGGGGGGGGGGGGGGGGGGAGGGTCATCATTGCTTTACACCACTGATTTGGTTGCAGTGTGACCCACCCTCTCTTTGGCTCTCAAGCCACGCACCTGCTGCACTATTGACAGCTCTCCCCTGCCACAGATGTTAAAGGGTTTTGTGGATACATCTGACCGGCAGCATAGCTGCCAAGGTTTCAGATTGCTATGTGTGACATTTACATAATTTCAGAGTAATTGTGAGTGACATTTCAACGACTATGAGTGACACACTCGCGCGGGCAAAATCAAGCAATAAAGATGAGGGAATCATATAAATATCAGAAATTACACTCATTTGAGCAACGAGAAATTCTAGGAAGATTTTAAAACATATCTGCAAAGCACCAGAAACGGGAGGAAGGGCACTAACCAGAGACAGACTGCGTGACTGCAGTGCTCAGTAACTGAGGGCAGGCAGGCACTGCTGATAATCTCATTGATGTGATCATTCATGACCTGAGCTAGCCCAAAAAGTACATTTTTTTACTATAGCAAGTGCAATTAGAAGATTAGGCCGTCACTCAGTCACAGGCATACTTGGTTGCTAATGTAATAAGGTAAAAAAGAATGGTGGGAAACACCAGCGTAAAACTTGGCAGCGTTTTACTCTGAACATGTGATAGTGCAAACAAATACAAATTGCACTGCCAGTCTTTTATTAATTTTAAAAAGAAGCTTTTGCAGTCATGTCACTATTTTATCAGATCACTAATGATGAAGAAACCAAGCCACCCACAATGGTATTATCACTGGTCAAGGATGCAGAAACCACATTACCCGTGGCGAGACATTAGGGTTATCGCACACTTTGAAGCTTACCAGGAAACTCCAGGTATTTGTATCTCTGTGGGCCATATTTTATAACACTTCCGACATGCCGGCCTCGTGACTCTTCGCTGTTTGTAAAATACACTCCCATTCCAACCTGGCCCCGGACCACCGTGCATATGGTCAGCCAATAAAATGAGGAGCCATCTGATTTTAAAGCAGTTTGTAATCAGATTGATGGAGTGGGGATTGTCCAGAATAGACTATTCTATCCTTGCTCAAACTACGACTCACAGTAAGTAGCGCAAGTCTATGATTGCATGAAGCTGACAGGAAGCCTTTATTCTGTGTTAACATTTTATCACTCAGAAACCAGTGGTGTAACGAACCTTGAGGGGGCCCCCCTGCAGGGTACGTGACGGGCCCCCTCTGGACTCAATCTAGAGCTCCCCCGCAGAAGTGCGGTGCTGACGGGGCCGCCTGGAGGGTGAGGGCCCCCCGCACCGCGGGGGCTGCAGGGGCCTGTGTAACGCCCCTGCAGAAAACAAACGGCTGACAAGTGGTGCAGTACTATTCATGCAATATAATCACCATGACCTGGTAAAATGAAAGCGGATACAAATTAAATGTTGAATTTGAATTTCATGTATAGATTTTTTCACTGGCTCACATATCGTAATAGAGATGTGACTCCTAGTCCTAGGCTGTCCAGTACATCCCGGGCAGCGAACCCGTCAAGTAACAAACTGTCTTGCGGCTGCTGTAACCCGGGTCACTGACTCCACTGTCTCCCTCTGCTGCGTTAAGAAGTGAAATATTCGGCAGGGTGCTGCAGCACAGCATACTGCGGCCCGGGCCGGTGCGACCTGCAGCAGGACACTGCAAGGGCCACGATTGGTTTGCGGGCGCGCAAATTCAGCCTCCTGCCTTCTACACCGGCCGGCAGGATGTGACGTCCCGCTCACGGCACGCAACACACAACCTGACTGTGCCAGGTCATGACGTCAGGCAGAAAAGTAAGAGCCCTGCCGTGGGAAACATTAATAAGGAAACACAGTCCTGCCAAGTCAAAGGTGTCTTAGGAGGTAATGTGAACCTGCCAGCGCTGAGCAGCCTTAGGTCAGCTGTGAGCCCCAAGCCTGGTTAAGCAGCGCGCACACCATATTCTGCGCGCTGCCAGCTGCCCCACTTAAGTTTTAGGCAGGCTGCGCTTCAGTAACAGACACCATTCACATGCATGACAATGCATTTCAGTGCGGTAATGCGGAGTATCACACTGAAATGCGTTAGTCTAACGCATGATGCGTGATACTTGGCAGGACTGCGGCAGAGGATGCCCACCTCACCCCATCCCGTGCCGTGAAGTAGCAGATCAGACATGTTTGTCCTTATTGATTTGGAACATATGTTAGGGAAACCGTCTCGTGTAGGGAATTACATCGGCCTGGGAGTTTGGGAATGCAAAGATGTGTCCTGAATGAAAACATAATACAGTGATGTCAGAGTGACTTCATCGGTGGGGTGTGCCTTGGCGCCTTTAATGACGTGTTGGGTGATGCTGGCTTGCTGAAGGCGTTCGGGCTCAGGGACGCTTCCAGAGTTCCCAGTGACCTCCCAACAGATGCTTTTGGTTACACTGAGGTCCGAGCGGCTTCCTGGGTTTAGTACAGCTTGCCTTCCAGAAACACTTATACTTTCAGCGTGGTTTTATTTAAGTCCTGATGTCTATCTTCGATGCACACTGTGCTTTTCAATGTCAACCCAAAAGGCTTTGTTTTATGCTTGTGCATAGCACTATGCCCTTTATATAGCGTCTGCAGCTTCAGAGCACTGTAATAACGTTTTTCCTGATGTTTATTTGGTCAAACAAGGAACAACTCAGCACAGAAACTGCATCAGTCAGCACCACTTGAGCACCAGTATGCGATCACCTGAGCACCACTAAAGTATCACTCAGCACAACCGGAGCACCACCTGAGCATTAGAGCAGCACCAGTCAGCGTCAAACAGCACCACCTGAGCATCGATCAGCAGCACCTGAGCACCACCTCTTCACCAGTGCATCACGTAACACAACCTCCGCACTAGCACAGAATCTGATCTGCATCACTCAACACCACCGCAGCACCCACAAAGCCCCAAAACAGCACGGGTACAGCCCCACCACAGCACCAGTGCAGCAACATCCCGGCACCAGCACAGCACCATCTCCGCACCAATGCAGCATAACCTCGGCACCAGCACAGCACCAACTCAGCATTACTCAGTGCCACCTGAACACCAGCTCGGCAACACTTCTGCATCACCTCCGGCTCACTCAGCACCACCTTAGCATGAGCGCACCTCAGCATGGGCGCAGCACCACCTCAGCATGGGCGCAGCACCACCTCAGCATGGGCGCAGCACCTCCTCAGCATGGGCGCAGCACCTCCTCAGCATGGGCGCAGCACCTCCTCAGCATGGGCGCAGCACCTCCTCAGCATGGGCGCAGCACCTCCTCAGCATGGGTGCAGCACCTCCTCAGCATGGGCGCAGCACCACTTCAGCATCAGCGCTCCACCAGCAGTGCATCACTGACTGCATCAGCACAGCATCACCTCAGCACCACCTCAGCATTAAAGTGGGGCTTCCTCAGCAGCAACTCGGCACCAGCGCAGCACCACTTCAGCATCAGCGCAGCACCACTTCAGCATCAGCGCAGCACCGCCTCAGCCCAGCACCACCTCAGCATTAGCACCACCTCAGCATTAGCGCAACATCACCTCAGTATAACAGCAACTCACCATCACCTCCACCTCAGTATCACTCAGCATAACCTCCGTAAAAGCACTCCACCATCTCAGCACCACCTCAGAATGTGGCATCTCTTGATTCTCCCAGAGTGTCCGTCCACTGCTCGTGTTGTAATTCAGGTACTATTTCCCAACCTCCACCCTCCCATTGTTAATGTCTATCCCCCATAACAAAAAAAGCTATAACAAACAAGCATTAAAACAGGGAGGAACAAGATGCCAGCATTGCAAAGACTAAAAAACTAGAAGACATTTTATTATGTTAATTATTTTTTTAATAGGGTCGTTCAGTTGTACGTAATGTCATTTTGGTTATATATAAGATAGCAAAAATACTTATAACACTTTTATTATAACTTTCCAGCATGCTGCTCTAATACATTGCTTAAAACATTGGCAAAGCTCTGGCTAAACACTTATAAGATCCCAAAGGCGAGACCTATTGGCTATGCCAATGCTCGTCTATATTGCGAACATGACCCAAAAAAAACAGCAGAGCGCAGTACACGGTCAAAGACAAGCATAAAGTTAACAATTGTTAGAAGAGGTAGCAGAGTTGCGGAGATTAATGCATTGTGATACCAAGAAATCTACAATGGGTGCATTGCCTGAATGTTAAGTGTGCCTTCAAACTTATCCATATCACTCGTGATCTCAAGTATCAGTCACTCATCCTGCCCACCAAAAATCCTGAAGAAACCAGTCCAAAGATAGTACTAAAACAGCCAAAACCCATTTGTTCATAAGGTTGCCCCCCCAGCCACAAATCGGACCGAAAAGTCTCCTATAATTTCCTGAGGCAATGAAAATCAGTGTCTTAGCTCATATCTGCAATAAAAAGCCACTGCCCACAAACTGTTTGAAATATGACTTTTGATGACATTTATATAGCAAAGTTATCCTCTTCTCTGTCCCGAATGCACAAGGAGCCAAGATTTGAGCCAATCAACCTCAGTATAAGACAGTGACTATGCAAACTTATACATTATGTAACCAAGATGAAGGTATGTAAGTAACATACTAAGCATGCTTTTCTCACTTAGTCGGTTTGTCAGTGGGCAATAACTACAGGGGTGGTACATCTGAGCATGTTATAATACAATAGGCTATTGTGGGGAAGAAGCAGAGGAATTAAAAACCAAAGCGTCAACCCACTAAACAAGGAACCATGGGATTATGACGTTTTATTACTAAAATGAGACTGGGACATAAACCATACAATATAAAACAAAATATTTAAGGATTAAGCTGAAGGTTAAGCAAGATTTCACGGAGAAGGGCTGTGGTGCACATTCTGTACAAAAGTAAGACTTCAACAGGGCTACTCATAAGACTGCCTTTCTGATCCTAGGATAGTAAACTCCTGATATAAATAGGTTTCTTAAAATTGATAATTATCCCGTCACCCACCAAAGTTTCTTACAAGGCCCTATCCAAACAAATCTCACCGCCAAAATCTGTTCATAATTAACAGTATTAAATCTAGGTTCTTTTGACAGCCAATGTACAACTGTATTCTTGAGCTGAGAAGCATCTACGCTTTGTGAATACCTAAACTTGAGACACTGTTGAGAATCAGAATGTAGTACGAATCGGGAAGGAGGCTTTGGTCGGATGGTATGGCCTGGGTCTATAAGACTGATATTGTTAACAAGAATGCGACTCATGGGTTAAATTTAGTTAATATCACTTATTGGGAAGCTATGCTGGAGAAGCAGATTCTAAAATATTGCAGAAACTAGCAGAAACAGACAGGGCCACTGGGGTTTTCTCTGATAATGCAAGAGGCGTGGATTGGCTAGTGGAACATAATACGGTTAAGTGTGAAACCAGTGCAGTAGTCAGTTGCAAGACTGTAGAAACTAATTGAAAAGTTAGTTGTGCTGTATAGCGCGAATGGAAAAAACAACAGGTGATGGACAGAATGCAGAACAATGTCATACATTCACCCCAGTACAGAGATCTGGGCCTAAATCCATCGTTTTTTTGCTCCCCATACCTTTCCAGTTTGAACCCAGCCATATGCAAATCAGTCTTGACCCTGTGCCCAATGGCACCAGTCCAGCCCGAACTGCCAAGCCAGGTCCTCCCTGGACTGGAAACAAGCATCCAAGGACCGGTTTCGGGCTTTCAGCCCTCATCAGCCTGGATAGCTTGATTCCAATGGCATGGAGAGCACGGTAGAATAAGCATGGAGAGCCTTGTAGAATACGCTGCAAAGTGCAGTATTATCTGTTTGACCGGAGTTGGGACTGCAAATGACAAGTGCAGGTCAAAACATGTGGTTTCATCCGTGTGGATGAGGCACTTCCAGTACTCGTTGCAGAGATAGAATCAAAACTGAGTTAATACTAACATTTAACTAATCAAACTGTGTCCTAGAACAGAAAAAAGTCCTCTTAGCTCTAGAAGCAGGAAAGGCAGATTGTTAATGAATGCACTATCAACCCAGATCTATTAATAAACGTGACACATTGGTGACCCCGTGGTAACACAGGGTGCACTATAATGAGTTGCATTGTGTGTGGCACTAGGCAGTACTGTGGGACCCTACAACACTGGTCAGGCCTGCTCCTCGCAGAAGCGGCCGCTCCCCTCACCTCCCCCTCCTGCTGGTATTGTATGCGTGACTGATATTGTGCAGCGCTCGAGAACGGTGCTCATTTGGACTCCTGGCACTTTAATTTTAATTGAGTCTGTGCAGCGCTCGTGTCCTGTGCTCATTTGTACTCCAGGCACTATTCTTATAATTGACTCTGTGCAGCGCTCGTGACCTGTGCGCTTTAGTGCCTCTGCAACTGCTTTAATTAATTATTTCACGCAGCGCTCAATAACGCTACTTGCCTCGCATTTGTTTCTGCTAGCGCTTTTATTGTTGTGCACCTCGAGATTGTTGTCGGAGCTTTGCTGATTAGTCTGTTTACTGTGCAGCCATTTTGTTGGACCCCTTGCAGACCCTCCCTGCTCCGCCCCCTCCACTCTCCATTTATGTCAGATGTCCCAACGCGCAGCGTCCACGCGCTACGGCCGCGCCAAAGGTGCGCCAAAGGTAAGCCCGTCTACGCCCGTCCGCGCCTGGACCGCGCCTGTCCCCCTGGTCCCCGCCGCTCCCAACCCACTAGACTCACATATGATGCCGAAACTCTCCTCGCTCTCAACCCCGGACGCACTCCACTATGCTGCGAAGCTACCCCTGGACGTACCCACGGCCCATTCTACTGCCTCTCCTGTAAGTTCAACTGCTTCAGGACCCTCACCAAACACACTTCCTCCACACACAGCTCCGAACCCAACAACTTGAAGTGCATCCTACTGAACACCCGCTCGGTCCACAGACATGCAACCGAACTCTGGGACCTAATTGACACTGCGTCACCTGACATCGCCTTCCTTACTGAAACATGGATGAACGCATCTTCTGCCCCCGACATCGCCATAGCCATACCGGACACTTACAAGATCATTCGAAAAGACCGCACCGATCAAACTGGAGGAGGCATCGCCATCGTCCATAGAAACACCATCAATATTACAACCAGCTCTGACGTCAATCTTGCAACCGCCGAACACCTCCACTTTCAGATCCACACCGACCCCAGGACCACACTTAGAGGAACCCTCATTTACAGGCCCCCAGGCACCCGATCTCAATTCAGCGACGACATCGCTGACTTCGTCAGCCCGCACGCCCTCGCCTCCGAGAACTACATTCTTCTAGGAGACCTCAACTACCACCATGACAACATTCTCGACAACAACACCACCACCCTTCTGGACAACCTGTCCAATCTCGGACTCAAACAACTTGTTGACACCCCCACTCACATAGCCGGACACACGCTCGACCCTATCTTCACCTCCAGCAAGCACATCTCTTTCGATCACACTACAGCTCTCCACTGGACGGATCACAGCTGTGTTCACTTCAGCTACAAAACAACCCTGACCCACAACCGTCCACAACCCATTCCCCGAAGAAAATGGAACAAAATCACCACCGACCAACTCCTCGCATCACTCAGTCAAAACACTCCCACCCTAGCAACGGACCCAGACCTAGCGGCCACCAACCTCAGGCAATGGATTACCCACAGTGCGGACGAACTAGCACCCCTGAAAAAACACCAGCCGAAATCATCCAGCAAAAAAGCTCCCTGGTTCAATGATGACCTTAAAAAATCCAAGAAGACATGCCGCACCCTGGAGAAGAATTGGAGAAAAGAACCAACCTCAGACAACATGGCCTCCCTCAACACAGCCACCCGCAAACACCACCAACTGATTCGATCCGCCAAGAAATCAGCATTTAAGGACCGTCTCGACAACAATTCTCATAACAGCAAGGAAATCTTCAATATCATCAAAGAATTCACCAGCCCTCCCGCAGCATCCAACGACATCACCAAGACCTCTGCGATGCGCTATCCTCCTTCTTCTACAACAAAATTGCCGACATCCACAACGGCTTCAAGAATTCTCCCAATGACCAACTCACCCCACCCCCTGCAGATCCCACCCCTCCAGCTAACTACCTCAACTCCTGGAACCCAATCACCATTGAAGACACCATTCGCCTCATGAACTCAATCCACTCTGGCTCACCTTCTGACCCCTGTCCCCACTACATCTTCAACAAAGCTGACTCCATCATCGCTCCCCAACTCCGCGATGTCATCAACTGCTCCTTCAACTCCGCCACCTTTCCAGAAATATGGAAACACGCCGAACTCAGCGCCCTTCTGAAAAAACCAACAGCAGACCCCTCAGATCTGAAAAACTACCGACCCATTTCCCTCCTCCCTTTCCCGGCCAAGGTCATCGAGAAAGCCGTCAATAGCCAACTCGCAGCCTTCCTTGAATCCAACTACTCCCTGGATCCCTCACAGAACGGCTTTCGAGACAAACACAGCACCGAAACCGCCCTCATTGCGGCGACCGACGACATCCGAGCACTCCTGGACAGCGGTGAAACAGTGGCCCTCATCCTACTCGACCTCTCCGCCGCCTTCGACACTGTCTGTCACAACACCCTCATACAACGCCTCAACAACATCGGCATACAAGGAAAAGCCTTGGACTGGATCATCTCGTTCCTTGCCGGGAGAACCCAAAGAGTCCGACTCCCCCCTTTCTACTCAGAGCCCACCGAAGTCATCTGCGGCGTACCTCAAGGCTCCTCACTCAGTCCCACCCTCTTCAACGTGTACATGAGTCCCCTCGCATCCATCGCACGTCAACACAACCTCAACATCATCTCCTACGCCGACGACACCCAGCTAATCCTTTCCCTCACCAATGACCCCAACACCGCCAAAAACAATTTTCACGAAGGTATAAAAGAAGTAGCCGAATGGATGAAACAGAGCCGCTTAAAACTCAACTCAGACAAAACGGAGGTGCTCATCCTAGGATCCTCCCCCTCAGCTTGGGACGACTCCTGGTGGCCTTCCGCTTTGGGATCTGCGCCCACACCCACAGACCATGCACGTAACCTTGGCTTCATTCTAGACTCCTCCCTCTCAATGTCTAGACAAGTCAACGCCGTATCGTCCTCCTGCTTCAACGTCCTTCGCATTCTCAAAAAGATCTTCCGCTGGATCCCCCTCGAAACAAGAAAGACTGTCACCCATGCACTGGTCACGAGTCGACTGGACTATGGCAACACACTCTACGCCGGAATTACAACAAAATTGCAGAAAAAACTCCAGCGCATCCAAAACACATCAGCGAGACTCATATTAGACATCCCGCGCCAAGAGCACATCACAGGTCACTTAAAAAACCTCCACTGGCTTCCCGTCAACAAAAGAATTACTTTCCGCCTTCTTACCCACGCACACAAGGCCCTTTATAATCTTGGACCCGAATGCCTCAACACCCGACTGTCCTTCTACTATCCCACCCGACAACTAAGATCATCCAACCAAGCCCTCGCCGCAGTCCCGCGCATCCGAAAAACCACCATGGGTGGCAGATCCTTCTCCTTCCTGGCTGCCAAGACCTGGAACTCACTCCCCACCCACCTCCGCCTTACTCAGAATCACATCTCCTTCAGAAAAGAACTGAAAACATGGCTATTCGATAAACAATAAACCCCTCCCTCCAGCGCCTTGAGACCCTCTGGGTGAGTAGTGCGCTTTATAAATACATGAACTTGAACTATGCCGGTACAAATTCGACCAGGTGTCAACTTTTTTTTTTTTTCAAAACCTTAATTGTTCTCATCAATGTGTACACTGCTATTTAGCCAACAACCCGGAGGCAGGCAGCTTATTGACATAGCGTTACACCATCTATACGGATACATGACGTACACTTGTGCAAGTCGTTATCATTTGTACAGAACTTGGTAACCAAAAGAAACAACTGTAAGCGAGTGTCGTAAACTAGCGAGTAGTACTCCGAGTGAATGTACATGGATATAACTTCATTTATCCGCTTTCCAATATGGCTGGTCGTGAAACGTGGTCCACACACTCACATTCCTCAGTCTAACCCCTCCCGCACTCCTCAGTCACTGTCATTCCCCTCCGCCCTAGCCAGCCAGTCCACCAATGGTTGCCATATGTCTGCCGGCCTTGAGCGCAGCGGCATCATTTCCCAATAGGCAGACAGTTGGTCCTTACAGTACATTGCAGATTTTACCCAGCTTGATATTTTCGGTGGAGCCCTTTGCTTCCAGTGAATTGCTATTTGCCGCTTGGCTAGCAACAACAGAAGGGCTACTAATCTCCAGGATGCACTTGGTACCTGCATTACAAATCCCAGGAGTGCCACTAGCGGGTCTGGGTCTATAAGTGTTTCCACTATCTGCCCTATGCTACGGAAGACTATTTCCCCAAATCTGTGTATTGGCCCACATACCCAAGCTAGATGATAGAACGTAGCCTCCTTCTTGCCACATCTCCAGCAAGAGGCATCCGCCTGCAGACCCATTTTAAATAACTGCTTGGGTGTGCGGTACGTTCTGTGCAAGTAGTTGAAATGTATAAGCCGCAATCTATAGTTTGGCGAGAGGTGTTCAAGTTGTGTGCAGCAAAATGTCCACTGTTTTTCTGTAATACTAATGCCTGCTTCTGCCTCCCATTGCACCCTTGAGTCAATGTGCGGAACAGGTGTTGCATTCTGTGTGGCCCTATAGATGCGTGTTATCAACTTATGTGAGGAGGTGTTCGAGAGTATGTCCTCCAGAGCCGCTAGCGATGGTGGGGCCGCAGGGAACACCGGGTACCTGTGTTTGCACGCCGCCCTGAGTTGATAGTATAGTAGTAGTTCTGAGGCCGTCGGTTCGGACGACACAATCATATCTTGTAGTGTAATGAAAATGTCATCTGGGTACAGGTCGCCTGCTACTTTCAAGCCACATTCATGCGCCCTCCGTACTACTGCCGCGTCCGTGAGTGGTCCCAGCAGTGGGTTACCCTCCAATGGCATGCTCGGGGCATATAGTTCATTTACACCCGCTCTTTTTGCGATACCCGACCACGCCCATCGCACCACCTCTACCGTATCAATGTCCTCTTGTGACCGTTTATATTTCCTGTACGCCGCTGCCTTTAGGGGGCAGGGTGCCGCCACGTCAGCCTCTATTGCCACGTGCGGTTGATAAGGGATCGGGTGTTGCCAGTAGTGCAGGTATTGGGCCTGCGCACTATATGCATACAGCTCGAAATCCGGAGCTGCCAGACCTCCCTGGCGGAATGGAAGTGTAAGAAGATTCCAGGCCACTCTAGGCTACCTGCCTGCCCAGACTAGTTCGATTATAGCAGACCTAAGGCGGCGGAAAAACGCCATAGTTAAGGGCAAGGGTATGTTTATAAATAAAGAAATTTTGGGACCACCACCATTTTTGTGATAGCTATGCGGCCAGTCAGTGACAGCGGGAGTGTCTTCCATTTCTTCACTTTGCTCTCAAGCCAATCCATTGCCACCCCGAAATTCAATAGCCAAATATCCTGGATAGAGCGGCTCATTTTAATTCCTAGGTATTTGACTTCATCCGTGACCCAATCTATCTGGAATTCAGTGTGACATTTATTCGTACCATCCGTTAATGGCAGCATAGTCGATTTCGACCAGTTTATGTTTATACCAGTGAGCCCACTGTAACGTACCACCTCTCTCATCAGCGGGTCAAAGTTCTCTGCCGGATTCATCATATATATGGTGATATCGTCGGCATACATGGATATGAGCAGGCTGCGCGATGTAAAGCCAATGCTTCGCTGAGTATGATGTTGACGCATACGTGCCGCAAGTGGTTCGGTGGCAATAGCGAACAGCAATGGTGATAGCGGACACCCATGTCTACTCCCTCTTGTAATAGGGATAGGGGCTGAGATCTGTCCATTTCCCCGCACTCTAGCGGTCGGGTTGTTGTATAGTATGCTGATTCGTTTGGCGAACAGTGGACTGAATCCCATACGGGCGAAAAGGGTAGTCAGAAACTTCCACTCAAGGGAATCAAATGCTTTTCTCGCATCCAATAATGCGGCTGCGGCTTGCACCTTGGGGTCTAGGTAGTGCAGGAGCCCAAACAGTACCCTCAAATTATGCGAAGTGGACCTCTCCAAGTACAAATCCTGATTGATCGGAGAGCGCTATTTGCGGCAACATGTATTTAAGGCGGTCCGCGAGCAACTTCGCATAGATCTTGGCATCTATATTTATTAGCGAGAGTGGGCGATAGGAGTCCGGGTTAGTGGGGTCCTTATCAGGTTTAAGTAGTGTGATTATCATTGCTTCGCGCATCGACTGTGTGAGTATGCCTGATTCAACTGCTTCCTCAAAGACCCCGTGCAGTCTGGGCACCAGGATATCCGTATACTCTTTATAGAAGTCTGCCGTTAGCCCGTCAGGGCCTGGTGGCAGGCTAGCTATTATCGCTCCAATGTCATCTTGTGTGAACGGCAAGTCCATGTATTGTCCGGCCCCATTGTTGAACCATGCTAAGGCTATTGTGTCTAGATAATCTGTAAGGACCTGGTCGTCCGGCGTCACCCTGGTAGTGTACAATGCTGTGTAGTAATCAGTCATGACTAAGTATTGCATGAGGCTCCCTGACCGTGTCTCCTCCCTCATCTTTGAGTTCCAAGACATAGTCCATCCCTCTCGGCGCTCGAAGCATGTTCGCCAGTGACCTCCCAGCCCGGTCACCCTCCCCATATCGTCTAGCCTGACTATCCTTGGCCAGATATGCCACTTCCCTGTCCGCCTCTTCCTGGTATTGATTAAGTTTCCCTCTGAAATCAGCACGAACTCTATCTGTTGGCGCTTCGGTAAGTAGAGCTTCGAGCGCCGCAAGTTCTGCCTCTAATTTACTTAAGGTGTCTCTTGTTGATCTGAGTACCCCAGTTTTCAGCGACATGCAGTACCCTCTCGTCACCACCTTGCAAGCCTCCCACAGTGTGCCTGGGGAGTCCACCGAGCCTTCGTTGAGCTCAAAGTACTCCTCTAACTGGTCTCTCAGTCCTTGCTTGAAAACCTGATCTCGTAGTACCCGGGAAGGGAATTTCCAACTGAATGGTTGGACATACTGTGATGGGGTAGACAGTGTCAGACAGACCGGGGCATGATCAGACAGCGATCGCGGCAGGTGTGTTACCTCAATTGTTAAGGCGTGGGCATCTCTGGACAGAAGCCAATAGTCCAGTCTGGACCACGCAGCTCTATGTAGCGTTAAGCATGTACCCTCCCGGGTCCCGGGGTGTATCTCCCTCCATGTGTCTACCAATTGCGCATCAGTTATGATTTCACCCAGCGCCTCTGCTGCCCTAGGGTGGTGTTCTCTGACCACCCCCTGTCTGTCCATGGTGTCCGACAGCACAACATTGAAATCACCACCCCACAGAATCGCGGCCGGGCCACAAGTCTGAATCTTATGCCATAGATCACAGTAGAAATCGGGGTTGTCGTCATTAGGGCCATAGACATTCACCTAGATTATTCTCATACCACACAGCGTCCCCACCAACAGTATGAACCTGCCTTCTTCATCCTTGACTACCTCAAATGTTTTCCATTGTAGACCCCGTTTTACCAGTATCGCCACCCCACGTGAGTAGTTAGAATATGATGCGTGTACAATCTCACCCCATCTATGGTGTCTGAGCAAGGGAGCGGCATTGGCAGTCAGATGAGTCTCTTGCAGGAAGCATATGTCAATATCCTTCCCGAGTAAGAAAGCTTGCACCAATCTAGCCTTTCGTCTATCATTCATACCCCTCACATTCCAGGTTAAACATTTTATTTGCTTCACGTCTGCATTAATGAGTTATATGTTCCCCATAGCGCGTCATAT
The DNA here is from genome assembly GCF_964261635.1 of Lissotriton helveticus. NCBI lineage: Eukaryota > Metazoa > Chordata > Amphibia > Caudata > Salamandridae > Lissotriton > Lissotriton helveticus. Next base: position 23,960,497 of record NC_136060.1, on the reverse strand, counting down.
CCATAAATCTTCCCATGTTCCTGTCTCCATGTGAATAGTGTGGCACATCCCAACAATTTCCCCGGCTGCAACACGTCTAACCAGCCGTAGTACGTTGTATGATGTCGTTGCCAACCAGGCAACTCGTGCTTTCCAGCATTCAGCGCAGTGCAATTATACGCTCCATACGACTTGTCGCTTAAAATCAAACATAAAACAACATAGCACCCCAACCTGAGGTCATCGCAGTCCCCACCCGCTCCAACCCCCCAATTAGGTTGTGCAATTTCCCCCCTACACCGCCCCCGACTATCAGAACATCATCAACAGTCCCCTTTAGTAACAATGCAATGGGAATCATCCCTGGGGGTACGCAGGTTGGCCTCCTACTAACCCTGTACTTTTGCCAGGGTGATCGAGCGCTGGCCTGGGTGTGACCTCTCAAGGACCCCCGAACCCCATGCGCGTTCCTGAGCTTGTTAACTTATCTGCACATGGCAAACCCGCAGTACTCCAGTCAGGCCGTTCGGACATCTGCAAGCGATCACTGTTGAGCCCCAGTGCAATTTCTGAGCCGCACCTCCAAAATTTACTCAACGTCACTTAGTCTCTCCTGCGTTTCCGGTTCCTCAGAGTGTGCCTGATTTTTGTGATCTCTTGCCAGTTGTTTAGCATATTGCAAAGCCGCTTTTGCGTCCACAAAGAAAGATGGTTTGCCCGGGCCATGTACTCTGAGTTTCGCAGGATAGATTAGCGAATATTTAGTTCCTATTTGCTGGAATATCTTCTTCGCCGGCACAAATTCTCTCCTAGCTGCCTGAATCTGCATGGTGAAATCCGGGTATATTGCGATGCGATTGCCCTGATATTGCAGATCTTTCATGTCTCTTGCCATGCGCAATATCGTGCCACGGTCTCTATAGTTCAAGACGCGCGCTATGATGGGTCTGGGTGGTGCACCTGGCTTGGGACCAAGTGTTCTGTGTGCCCTTTCCACCAGGAACATCTGTGAAAGCCCCGATCCAAATAGATCTTTCATCATTCCCTCGACATCCAGTTCCATGCTGGTAATATTTGTCGATTCCGCCACTCCTGTGACTCGAACGTTGTTGCGCCTCGAGCGCGTCTCCAAATCTTCGTTCTTTTGTTGGATTAGCGCTAGAACTTTGTCCATGCCACGTATTTTTTTGTCCATGTCAGTGTGACTTTCTTCTGTTTCAGTCACTCGCGTTTCAAGCACTCCTACTCTTCCCTCCTGTTTGTCCATTCTTTTGGTGATGCTGTCCATGCGTGCGGCCAAGTCGTCCATCTTGTGATCTATACTTTGCAGGCTCGTTTTCAGTTCCTGGAACATTGATTGTATGTCCGCTGCCTGCGAGCATCTCTGGTCTTCCTGTGACGCTACATCCTCTTGTTGGTCTTGTCTAGCAGTTTTCTGTTTGGTTTTGTCAAAGGTGAGTCTCGGCTGTCTCGTGTCCAGCTTGCCCATTGTCGCTTATTGACGCAGCTTTTGGGCAGGTGTGACGGTGCCTCATCAATAATCAGCCAGGATCTCGTCTCTTCAAAGTTCTCTGCACACTGTGTCGCCGATATATTCCAGCAGCAATGGCTTACGCACCCAACCGCCAGCAGGGCTCTACTTCACTTCGTCTGCGGAGCACGGCACCTCCAGCTATGTATACGTGGCGTGTCCCCAGGGCTGCCCCTCAGGCGTTCCTCTTCCTAGGAGCACGTAGCTTTCCTAACCGCTCCCAATGTCGCAGACCCACAGTACATCAAGTGTCACACCGGCCTTCCCAATGGGTTTCTGCGTCAGAACGGGTGCAGGACAAAATGGCCGTTCGCGCCTTTTTCTCGTTCTCCTTTTCCCCTTGACCTCATGCGCCGCGAGCAAGTGCTCCAGGCCGCAGCAGCCCCTGCCTCCGGCCACCGCGTTGTATCAGGCCGCCGTTTGTGTTACAGCCTCAGAGCGGCCGCTGTATGCTGGAAGTATTGTCTCGCTAGGGGTGAGTAGCCTGCGCGCACTCGTCTTCAGCTACACCGCCGCAGCCAACATGGCCGCCCTCTCTCACAACACCCAGGGACCGGTGCAGTCTCGTTGTCCCAGTACAAGTGTTTCCGGCTAGTGCAGGGTACAGCAGCAGATAGCGTCCAGCTGCCCGTGCCCAGCTCAGGTCGCACGCCAGCAGCCACCCGACCGCAGCTTGTATCCTTACCGCTCATCTGCAGTGGCTCGCCTTAGTCCTCGGAGCGCGATGCAGCGCAGTGGCTTCTCCGCACGTTTCAACTCTCCTGTAGCTTGTCAATTGTAGCGCTTCACGTGCCCCAGTCCTCCGGTATCTCAGTCGGTTTGGTTCGCGCTGTTGGTCCGTTGGCGCAGGAACCACCCGTCCAGCAGTCCGCCCGTCCGCGGCGCAGCGCCACTCCTCACCGGGCTGTGAAATCACGCCAGCTCCCGGCTACCGCCCGTTCGCCAGGCCTCTGCTCAGCGCGCGGTCCGCCTGTGATATCTGCACGCCAGCTTACGTTACGGAGCTCAATTTTTCACCAGGCAGCCCTTATATCTTTGCGCCTACTCCTGGGGTCGCAGGGTCCGAGATTCCACACCAGAATCGCCGATAAATGCCGGATTAATTAGCTTGATTGGCGGAGCTGCGAGTTCAGGCAGCCATTCCGCTCCGCAGTCAAGCCACGCCCCCCGACCAGGTGTCAACCTTACTTGCAATAAGCAGATTACAGATTTGTATTTTATTTAGAGCACTCAATAGGATACTGCGTTTGTTACGAAGATCCTTTAGTTACTGGCAGTTAATAAGTTAACATCCTTCTAATATAGTACAGTGAGCAATGAATGGGCATCAAGGAGCTGTATGCAAACTGTAAGGCATAGCTTTGGTCCTTTCCCTCAAGCTTTCATTATTCCAAGGTTGCTAAAAAAGGGTTAATTTTGGAAATAATGAAGTCTTATCAGCACATGCAACCACTGCATTTTTAAAGCCAGACTTTGTTTTTCTCCTGACCACATACTCTTAACGTATGATGCCTAACAGTATGGATGATATGTGACTCCAACACCTTGTACACACTTGTACAATTCAATGTCTATGTATAATATGTTTGCCTGTCGTAAAGTAATTTGACACTCTACATTAGGATTAACAGCGCTATAAAGAATTAAATACAAAAATGAATTAGTGAGTGGCATTTACATCACTGGTTTAATCACTCAAATCAAAGATAGCTTTATTCGATTTTACGTTAAAATCATAAAAGGAGTTAGAAAGATTACATACAATAAAATGATAGAAATTGATTTAAGGGAAGCTGTATACAGTGCATGATTCATGAGTAGCAGATATCAAAATTCCCCCTATACCGAAGTGCAGAAATAGATCAGCAGTTAATAAAATTCCAATCATACCATAGTCAATCTGCATCTAATAACATATTTCAGGTACCTGGACACAGCAATAATAGTCGTTTCATCGACTAAAGTCATTAATTTAAACAACGCAGGTCTACATTGTCTTAAATTCCAAACTTTAAAAAGGAGGTAGTAAATATCTTTTCATTCATTTTGATAACTTTATTGCGGTCATAGACCATAAAAGCACAGATAAAATATATACATACACAAGATAAAATGCATAAATAATTAAGAATACGTGGTTAAAAAGTTATTAAACAGTAAGTTATCAAAGGAAAGGTAACAAACATCACGATTAATCACAATTTATCGCAATTCATTAGAGTGAGCCTTCTGCGCCACATTCCATATAAAAACCGGGAGACCGCAAACACAATAAAAGGGGAGGTGTCATATCTTAAGATTCTAGCAGCTTGTGCACATTGTCTTAGACCAAAACTTCTGCATAACGGTGCCAACCAGCATCTCCATATTATACTATAAGCTGGGCAGAAGAATAAAACGTGAACAATATCCTCTTTATTATTATTGCAGACTAGGCAAATTCCCTCCTCTCGTCCATCCCATTTACAAGTAAATGCCCCAATAGGTAGACAACCATGTCTTAATTGTGTATAAAGTTTTCTTGCAAGGGGAGGCTGTATTAAGTCCAAGAACTCCTCCCTCTTGGACACGAGTTTTACCTGCAAAAATTCTGTGGACAATCTGCCCAGAGTTGTCGAGCTATGCAGCAGACTTAGGTTGTAGTATCTCAAGGAGGCCAAGAGCTCTATTCTCTTTACTTTCCGCCCCCACTCATAAAATTTGCAAAATAGAACAAAATGAATGGTTGATTGAGTGGAATGATCGTCGCACGGACAAGTTGGTAATTGTGACGTCCAATCATTTTGGACAGGAAAAGTTATCATCCTAAAAAAACTTCCAATTCTCAAGCGTGCTAGAAGCATTCTGCTATAGCTAGTCTGATCCGGTGATAAATAAAGTGGTAGCCCAATGTTTTGCAGCAGAAAATGATGATGAATAACAGAGGTCTTCTTGCTCTCGAGGTACCAGCGTTGATCTTCCAGATGAGCCAGGCAAAGTTCTTTCAATGCCCGTCTGGAGATCAAAGACAGTGTCTCAGGGGAATCATAAAATTCAGGGTGCCCGATACTTATAGAAAATTCCCGAACATAAGACAACCATTGTATCCTATTAGAACCTTCAAGTTTAGTACAATCAGCAACAATCGCCCTGTTAAAAACAGTTTCTACTGTAGTCCAGATCTTATGCCACAACAACATAGGACTAATTTTAATTAGATCAGAAATAAAGGACAACGCTAATTCTTTGTGGCAGACATAGGTGGAGGTGGAGCGAGGAACAGCAAGCAGATAGCAGAGAAAACCATTTTCTTTTGTTTGGATTTCATGGCAATCTGCAACTCCCCAGATGCCAGCTCCATATGTGGCCGTCGAGACACATTTCGCTTTATATATATCGATCAAAATGCGCACTGGCCTGTCCCCCAACTTATTTGAAAATTGCTTTAGAGCACCTAATGCCCGTGAAAAGGCTAAATTTGTTGTAGTAATTGCAGATCTCCATGTACCCTTTTTATTAAAAACAATTCCTAAATAGGAAAAAGTGTCAGATAAGCCTATCTTGGATTTACCTAAATTGATATTACAAGTGATATTTGCCCTTTTAGCGGAACACATAGTAAAAGTCTATCCTATATTGATCCTAAGGCCCCTATTACCCATGTATGTCGCGAAGCTAGTTAAGGCCTTTTGAAGGCCAATTTGTGTTCGGGCCATAATGACCACGTCGTCGGCATATAGGAAGATAGGGACACTTTCACCTTCTATTTGTGGGTAGTCCGCCTTTAGTTTTGATAAATGGTCTGCCACCCCATTTATATATAAATTAAAGAGAAAAGGGGCTAGGATGCATCCCTGACGCACCCCTTTCTCAATCGGGAATTTGGATGTACATTCTCCCAGTTTTCCAAAACGGACCTTCGCCCCTACTCCTCTATAGAGCTCTTTTAAAAAATAGAGAATGTTAGGATCAATACCAAGATCTGCCAGGGTAGCCCACAGGATATTGTGGTTCAAGCAATCAAAGGCCGAGCTAAGATCTACAAAGGTCATAAATAAATTGCCCCTCTTTGCTGACGAATATTTACCTATTACTAAGGCCAAATTTGGGCCTTGTTCGACAGTACCGAGGCCTGACCTGAAGCCGTACTGAAATTTAGAAAGAACGGCATTCTCCTCGCCCATAATTGAAGACGGTTTAAAAGAACTCTACCCGCTACCTTCATTAGTGAATCAAGAAGAGAGATAGGCCTATAGCATTTGGGATCATTTCTATCCCCTTCTTGAATATGGGGACAACAATAGCTTCCTGTCAGGTGGTTGGGAAACCTTTGGTATTACAGCCGTTTAAAACGTTGGTCAGGAGTGGTGCCCACAGGGCGACGTTATCCTTATAGATGTCAATTGGGATACCGTCTGGTCCCGGGGCTTTGCTGTTAGAACTCTCTGCCAGTGCTGTTTCTACTTCATCTAGAGAGAAAACTACATTGAGGGGGAATAAATCTGAAACATCAGATTCTACGGGGATCATATCTTCCCTCACTAATGTTGTTGACCCAGTGCAGGTCTCTTGTTTATATAAATCAGTAAAATAATTTACCCAGAGGGTTTCCTCAATGACAATCTCTATCTGATCAGCATTTCTCTCCACAAAAAAAGGAGCGTTAACTGCATTCCAAAATGCAGTAGTATCCTTTAGTACACTCGCTTTGGTTAAAGCTTCCCATGCAGACTGCTTCAGTTCCTTCCTTCGTTTTTTAGAGCATCCTTATAGGAAGCTCTAGCTACTCTGATGTCCAGCTGATTTCTCGGGGCTTTTTTTAGGGTCTGAATCAAATGGCAGTGGGCTTTGGAACACTCATGATTGAACCATCCCTCTGCTCTGCTCTGGCCCCCCTTTCGTGCTGATCCAGTTAGTTTATTACTAATATGGGCTTGAATCCTTTGAAATGCTGCAATGACCTTAATGGGGTTGGGATTCTCTTCTAAACAGATCATAAAATCACTTATCTGTTCCACAACCAGATTCTCTAAAAAGCTATTTGGGTTTTTGTTGCACCATTTAATTGCATATCCATTGGTTCTGGCCAGAGAAATCCTGTGTAAATAGATGTTTTCCGCTACATTGGTTACTTTACCACCTCTCTGCCCTATTTCATAACTAGAACCAATTGGATAGTGGTCGCTAAGTGCGATGTGCTCTAGTGTAAACGAGAGCACACTGCGATGGTAATTATTAGAGACCAATGTGAAGTCAATGATTGTACGGGACCCCCGCCCACAAAAAGTAGGTTCAAATTTAATAGGAGGAACACAGAGTTCGTTTGCGAAGCCCAGGTCCCAATCAAATAATAAATTGTTTAAAAGGTTTCCGAGTACAGAGTGCTCAAAATGTGTGCAAGGGTCACCCCTTAGGTTCACCAAGCCACATATCTCCGTGTCACCATACGTACATAGACGGCAATTAAAATCCCCCGTCAAGATAATATGTTCTTTCTGGTCTGATCCCAATCCACTGCGGACCGCATTATTTAATTTCTCCAGGACCCTTTGTAGGGCCTCCTTTGGGATGTTATTATAAAAATTGATCAGGAGAATAGGATGGTTTTCACCTGACCTTAACGTGAGAAGTTGATAATATTGAGCTTCCCCAGTGGGTAAGCAGTTGCTGGTTATACTGCTTTTATTGGATATGTAGGTACAAAGCCCCCCGGAACACCTCCCTTTGGTATTAGGTTGAGCAGCAAGGAAGTGTGTACGATACCCCATTATATGTAACCCAGTCTTCTCCCAGCATTCCTGCAGGCAGATCACTCCTTACTTTTCCACAAAAATTGGGTCCCTAAGTTTATTTGAAAGGCCCGCTATGTTCCAAGATAATAACTCCAACTTTACCTTTTGAGCACATCGTGGTGATCCTGTGTCTCGTATGGTGTGATTTGGAACACTTGCTGGATTTAATGAGGGAGCCAAACTCGCCACCTCATCCCTTGGGATCTCCACAAGTGGTATACTTTGTGATAAACTATCTTTCCTAGTCAGCTCAGGGGAGGCATTGTGTTCTAAATGTGGACGGGGTTTTTCATTTGCTAAAGGGCAAGGAGATTTGGGAGGTACTGATTGTTCTACGACCTTGCCCTCGGAGACCGGGGCCAGTCAGTCAACCATATCCAAACACTCGTATCTATTGGATGTCTGAATGCCTCTCCAAGGTTCTCTAAAGGCTCGCATCCTATTATAACCATGGTTACCACTCCAGTCCCCCCAGTCACCCCCCAATTTCGTCTGCCTACTCTGCGCCAATTGCCCTCATAGGCATCATAATCAGAACCAGGACGCCAAATGGGGGGATAGAAGAAAGAGACATTTAGTCTCGATCCCTTCAATACCTCCATGTGAGTCCCAGGAACATATGTATTCTACCATATATGGATCCTCAAAATTTATCACAATACAGTCTTCCTGGGTTGTTTTCATTTCCTTCCCTACCCAATGTACCCTACGGACCGTTAGGATCCTACTAGAATGATTTGGTGGTGGTGGTCTGTTGGTATTCAACCAGTGGGTGACCTTATTTTTCAAAGACCAGTTTGATTCTTCCACTAGCTCAGGAACCCCTGTCATCACTACCACATAAGGGGCTGACTCGGGTGGTAAATCTATAATAGGTTTGCCAAACCCTCCTCCCCCAAACCGTGCTTTGGTTGGAGGTGGTGGCAAAACCCTGTTTGACTTCACATCCTGAAGAGGGTGAGTAGTGGTATTCTTAGAGTTAGTTCCCTTATGGTTATCTGTGATTACGGAAGTCTTTGGTCTTCTCTGTAATTCAGTGGTAGATGTAATTTTAGTGTTGGCAGGGGTCCCCTCCGCATTTTTACTTAATTGCTTAGGGGGTCCGTTTACTTTAGCGACCGTTCTTTTAGGTAACGTTCTAGGTGTTCCATTTTTAATAAGAGCATGTAGTTCAGATAACAGATTCTCCACCCGAGACAGTCTAACCTCAAAAGGGGAAAAGTGTGTTTTAATAGCTTATCTAATTTGACTAGTAGACGCCCCTCTGCTTTATCAATGTCGCTATTGGCCACAGAGATAGCAGAGGCCTCGGGACTCATGGGTCTTATATCCCCTATTGTCAGAATCATTTCAGAGTGTGGTTGTCCTGACAATGCTAGTTGGTCGGGTTCCTCTCTAGAGTTATCTATCACTTTTTGTGTAGCTCTAACTTTCTCAATGTTCTTCGTTTTTTTAGTTTTTTTCTTTGGAATTGCACCCTCCCGTGTCCCCTTTGGTTGTCTACTATCATTAATTTCAGTAGATAAATTCAAACAGAGGTCCGGGGTTTTTTCCAAGGCAAGACTTTGCTGGGAATCGGTTAGAACATGTGATACCGATAAGTCTACCTCAGTCGGTACACTATGGATTTCTACCTGTACGGGGGCTCTGTCTTTCACTTTATCAGGAGTCTTTGCAGCTGAGATAAAGCCCAGAGACGATCTTCTTGCAAATTCAAGATCTTGCGAAACTCTTCGTTGTAACTGAGTTATCTCCTGATCAATAAAGGAGTTTGCCTTAATTATAAAGTTGTCAATTGGCCCAATCAGCTTTTCCCCACCCGCTGCAGTTTTACTCCTAGTGCCTCGAGTAGACACTGTGCCAATAGAACACCAAAAAAAAGATAAAAAGCTGTCTCTCTAGTAGTAATAAGTGAGAGGCACGTTAATGTACTCGATAAATTACTTACAAACACAATGAGTTTTCAGGGACCTGTCCAGTCTCTATCAGGCACTAACGGGCCCGCCCTTTGTCCGGGCTTAGTCCCGGGCTACGTCCCGCGCGCGCGTCCCGCGATCGCGCGGTAGTTCCACCTTATATACAAGAAAGGAAGGAAGAGGAGGAGTCACGGGAAGAGGCGGCAGTTGCGCGAGATGTAGAAAGCGCACTGCCCGGTGGGCCTCGCAGTCCCGGTCCCCAACAGTCCAACAAAGTTCAGGCTCAACAGCCACAGGTCAAGGGTCCAAATTCGGGCAGGTCTCCTCCACCACGGTGATTTCCGACGGCAGTGTAAAATCTGACTACGAGCGGCGCCCGCGTAGCGGGGGCCACGAGTCGTGATTTAAGGTGCAAGAGGCTCTGCTGGGAGGAGTCACGGGAAGAGGCGGCAGGTGCGCGAGATGTAGAAAGCGCACTGCCCGGTGGGCCTCGCAGTCCCGGTCCCCAACAGTCCAACAAAGTTCAGACTCAACAGCCACAGGTCAAGGGTCCAAGTTCGGGCAGGTCTCCTCCAGCACGGTGATTTCTGACGGCAGTGCAAAATCCGACTACGAGACTCATGCAGACATACATTGGGCATTCTTACAGGGCCCCCCTCATGTAAAGTCCATTGGGGGTGATAGGTATAAAGTAGCTGCACAGGCTCATGCGATTGCCCAGGTCAGCAGTGGTATGACGGTAGGACAGCCCAAATGATGAAGTGGAATTGATTGGGGTGGAACGGGGGTTGGGGGGGTGATGACAGTGTCAACAGAGTTGAGAGAGTATTCAGATATTGAGGGGAGGATGTTGCCGAAAGTTCTGGTAAATTGGGTCCTTTAGACCCCAAGCAAACACACCGGTTTCATGACAAGACTGGGAGCCTTACTCTAGTTTTTGCTGCAGCACGAAGCCAACAACACTGGTACTGTATCACTTTCAGTGCCAGATTATGTGGTCATGGTGAAGGACTTTGGAGTGGAGAGCAGAGAAGGGAATTGGTCAGAGCAAGAGACTGTCTTTTCAGGCCTCTTCCTGACATTTTAACTGAAGGCTGTGAGCCCGTCATCTTAATGTAGTGACCCTTGCAGCTGTCAAACAATACTTTTCTCCTGCTGGTCTTTAAATTTTTACCCCGTCACTTCATATTAAGCACAATAGTTAGTAGTCTGGTACAATGTTTATTTTTGTTGTCCTATACTGTTATGAATGCCTTCTAAAAAGAAGCTTTTTGTTCAAATACCTTCATGTAAATCGATATAATGGAAACCTTGCAAGACAAGTCCTCAGGAATTACTTTAACACAATGGTTGTGTCATTAAACATATATCATTGTCATGAATGGCAACATTTTAGAAGAGTAAAGTGGAAGATTTTTAAAAAATGATTGGGAGGCAATTTCGGGAGGCAATTTCAGGCGGGACACAGCAAAAATATACCAAATTTTGTCATTAAAAAGTGGGAGTCTCCCGTCTTAATCTGGTCCAATGGCATTCATGCATTGTGTGGTGTTACTTCTGATAGATATATCCTGTGTTATTTATTTGGAGCCACAAAGCTGAAATAGCATTGATGTTCCAGTTCTTAGATTTAATTAAGACTGATTATAATCTGCTCTTATAGATGCCTTAATGCCAGGCGGAGTGTGGATTTATGGTTACAGTAGTGCCAATTAAAAGTTGCCAGTGGGCATTAGTCTTCAAAATTAGTGTTGTTAATAAGAGTCTGTGCACGATTGCCGGTATTCATTGGAGTCTATTGTATCTTCTCTAACTCTATGTATACTGAATATACTTTAGACTTATCCTTAAAATGTTTTCTGAACGCTATATGTGCTTAACTTGAGAGTTGCACCTTTGGGCTGGTGCTTGGACTCGTACTGCTCTGCGTTAGGCTGAATTTGGGCTTATGCTTGGACAGGTTTGGGCTTCGGACGTGTCTCAAACTATGGCAACACTGTCAACAACCCGGCGCCAGGGTAAATTCAAGGGTGATAAGCCTCGCTCTACAAGAACTGATTGATTGATTGATTGATAGTATGCCTTCACATCTAGGGATCTAGTTCAAACAGTAATACCGCATGCGTCTGAACCTTGGTGCAATATATGACTTTCCCCGGTCTATCCCAAAGTACCTGAATATCATAATTACGCTAACGTTTAAACAGGTTACATAAACAGGTTAAAATAGTAGAGATACGGAAATGGAATTTATAAGCCAAACATCAGTCCCTTTTCTGCATGTCGCGCGACTAAGACAACCCTTGACGCGATCAACATTCCATCCTTGTTTTGCTCTCACCCTCTTTTATATCTTTAACATGCACAGCTGGCCCTCTGTACTCACCGGCAGCCCATGAAGACGTGGTTGGCCCACACCATGGAGTAGGCCAACAACCGGTCTCGGCGAGTACCAGCAGGTACGTGTCCACTCCCGTCGTTGCGCAGCAGAAACTGGCGACGGTGCATCCACTGCTTGTCCGATTCACAGTCACCGCGAGCTGACTCTACCCACGCAGCCTCTGCTTCCCCCTCCCCGGTGGCATTCATGTCCGGGGCTTGCCGTCTCACCCCGCCGGATGTGGGGCAGGCGACCGCTGCCTCTCTGGAGCACAGATGGTACGCGATTGACAGCCTGTTGCGACACAACAAACTCCAGGCGCGCACTTCCGGCGTCTCATTATGACGTCACCCTCTGTATTTTCCCATTCTGTTTAGCTAGGGTATTAGGACAATTTAGGAGGGGGCGAGGGGGGATGATCATGATCTAGAGCGCTACCTTAATATACACAATTTGGCAGGCGTGGGCGCCATGTTGTAGGTCGTAAGACTATGTTGTCATTTAGAATGGAACTAAATGTTTCTTGTTCTAGAACCAGCTGTAAAAATAATAGTATTTAGCGCACTCGTGCACTTCTATTTTGCAGTTAAATATAACATGAACTAGATTCGTAGGTACTGAAGCTTTACACGAGCACCAGTTACATTACTAAGGTCACAGACATTTTTTTGAGGGGAGGCGCAGGGTGAGTAAGTGATTTTGCCTAGAATCACACGATGTTGAGGACGTTGACGCTCGTACATGAATCCTCGTTCCAATGTTGGCAGCTTTGGACATAAGGCGCCACATCCTCCTTGTTATCTTATTTTCATAATTTAGTCAAGAACAGTGTCAGTGACACTAGAGAGGAAGGTTGCCGGCTTGGTTGAGCGATCGGGTTGTCACCTTTCTAAGACTAACATTGGCATAGCCAATAGGTCTCGCATTTGGGACCTTATAAGTGCTTAGCCATGTAACAGTTGATGTTGTTGCATCAAGGATATTGTGCTGCATAACTAAACACTTATAAGGTCAGGGCCGTTTCTACCATTAGACAGGACTACCCAGGTCAAACTGAATGACTTTAGAAGCATGCCTGTCAAGCATCACGCATCAGCCGTGACGCTCATGCATTTCAGTGTGGTGTGTCGCATCACCGCACTGAAATGCATTGTCACGCATTTATGCCACTCTGAAATGTTGGCTATGCGGTGCCAGCGCGCGCCACCGGCGGCGCCTGTGTGCCGGCTCTGCTGCTGAAGTGGCCGAGAGCGCAACAAAGATACAAATCTGTGCAGCCTAGTGCCTGGAGCCAGGCTGCATTTCCTGCAGAGCGGCGGTAGTACTGCCTTTGTAACGTCCGGTCCTGGAGGAAGGGGAAGTGACGAGGCAGAAGCGGCGGGGGATTCAATGTGAGTCCACGAGTCCTCTGGTCCACTGCTAAAAACAAATTCTGCAGCACACTTATAGGAAAAATAAAGTTAAGGCGATGTCTCAATGGACATAAGATGCAAAGTTCAAGGGCGAAGAAGTTGTCCACCAAATTAAAGAATCTTCTTTTATTGTTCGTACATGAGCCAGCCGACACGTGTTTCGTCGCAAGAAACCACACTGTTTCTGCGACTCCTCAGGGCTGTAGGAGAGAGGTGTAAGAACAGCAGGTCGCGGTGCCGGTGATAATTCCGACCCGGCTCCGCTCGAGACCGGGTAATGTTGAAAACACGGGTTTCGTAAAATGGAGAGATGTTTCTCGCGCAGTGCTGTGATGGTCCTTAGTTGGAAGACCTGGTTTTTCGAAGTGTGCGTATTGAGGCTGAGCCGGACCTCCGTGTCTTCAGAGTTTAAGGCAAGGGGCCTTATAGGACAGTAAATATAAAAGAAGATTCTTTAATTTGGTGGACAACTTCTTCGCCCTTGAACTTTGCATCTTATGTCCATTGAGACATCGCCTTAACTTTATTTTTCCTATAAGTGTGCTGCAGAATTTGTTTTTCGTGTACTTGGTGTGTCCCAAAAACACATCGTGAGGGGTTACAGGGCTTTTCCTCTCTTCTGCATGCACCTTTTTGCCTTCAAACATCCAACTGTGCGCCATCCTAGCAGTGCGCCCCTTTAGTGCCTCACACCTGAAACCCTGCTTTTTTCTGTTTAACTCTGGTCCACTGCTGACTGTTTGCCACACTGGTGGGGGCGCCGAGACCCAGAGTGAATGAATAATGTGTCACACACCGACAGGACCCTCCCGCCACCCGCCGCACATCAGAGGCATCGGGTGATTGCAGGTGCAAACGAGTGCGGCCGGGCGGGCCGGGGACGAGTTAGTGAGTCAGGCAGGGTCTGGGAGAAAGAGCCTGCTCTGCTGCAGAGTGTATCATGCAGTGTGCTGCAGCGATGGGTCCCTGTGCGGCTCATGTCGCGGCCGCCGGACGTCAGCAAAGGAGCTAGATAGACTTTCATTTCTGTGCTTGTAGGGTTTTAGGATTTAGACGGAGTGTGTCAAAGGTCGCGTGCAGACGGCATATTAAGAGCAGATAGGGACGCATTATTATCCAGGCTTCCTTAGACGAAACTGAAGGCCGTTGTACAAGAATTGCTGCTCCTCGAGTCGAATCACACAGTAAGTTGCCTCAGTGAGGTATCAGTTTTCTTCAAACTGTACTTTCAATTTTATTAAAAGCGTTAGCGCGCTGCCAGTCCTACTACTTTCAGTGCCAGAGAACTCAGCTCACGTGCTTAGTATCTATGTGTTAGCTCTGTGACAGCACCTTCTGAAAACAAATGTGTGCAGGGGCCCTTCTGTTCTGGGCAGTGTGCGGGCTCTGCATTCACATTATGTTACGCAATTATTTCATAACCTGTTGCAGAGGCTTGCTTGTGAATTGTTTAGCAGTGACACTAGTGTATTTAATCTTGTATTACACATACTCTGGTTCTTATCTAAACGACTGCGTTTTTGTGTAAACTATTGCATTTGCAATTTCTATCTCCATGGAGTTTTTTAGACAAGACTTTTGCTAGCATGAATTATAAAATGGGTCCACTCATCCCCTTCCTGTAAGTTAACATTCAACTTAGAAAGGGGCAGTAGGTTAGTAACTTTACAATTCAGAGACTATGCAGCAGCTTGAAAGACTTTTCAAAGCTTATTACTATTTTAAAGGGGGTAATTTCTGATATTTAGCTTTTTCCATGGGCTTTTGTGTTTGGTTTTATTTCAGGGGGAAAATGTCACTGTCACTGAGAACTGCAGTCATGCAGTCTGTCTCCGGTTTGAAGACCTTGTTAGAGTTTTTTGTTGCTCAAGTGGGTGTAATTTCTGATATTTATCAGTTTCCCTAATCTTCATGAGTTGATTTTGCCAGCGAGACAGTGTCACTCATAGTCATTGAAATGTCACTCATAAATTCTCTGAAATTAGGAAAATGTCACACATATCAATCTGAAACCTTGGCAGCTATGTAGAAGCCATCCCAGAATCATCGAATGATCATCCAACTACTCTAGAAGTCATTTCCTCAACATCAGACATCATCAAGCTCTTGAAGTCATCAGCAGACTTTAGAAACTCAGCATGATGATTTCAGGATGACTTGAAAATGGCTGTCTGATTACTTTACAGGATGTGATTGCTCTTGATGACTTGACGATGATTCTGAAATGAGTATCTGATGATGTTACTTTGTGGCAAAGGGTAAACATATCTCATATATAACACAGAGAGCTATGCATACAAAGTGCACTCCAGTGCTTTTGAAAAAGATACACTTTCAGTACATACTGTTCGAAGTGTTCCCCAACATGTAATTATTTTTTTTGCATTGAAGAACAGGGTAGGTACTGTTATTGGTATTACGCTTCTAACATGCAGAGTAAAACAATTTCACTATATCAAATAAAAAGTTACACTTAACATTCAATGCCCTCTACAGTACGACGGGCCTTCCCCATGAGACTAACCTTCAGTGCTCACTGATGCCCGCTCCACTCCCCTCCCCTCCTGGTGACCCCCGTGCCCCCAGGGGGGGCCTGCAGCCCCGCACCACCAGTCGCTCCCATTTACCACCTGCACCAGGTGGTAAATTGGAGCGATAATTTGCACGTAATAGCGAATTATGTGTGTCATTTCATTGAGAGAATCCAGTACGCATAGTTATTCCTTATTCCGTGGATTTACCAAAACATAAATAACAAATAAACTGTGTGTGGGTGGAGGGGGAGTGAATTGTGCTCTGGCAGGAGAGGGGTGAGAGTGACTATATTACATTTTGAGAAAACACATTTGTATGTTTTTTGTTTGTGCGCTTGGACATCTGCATTTATTTAAATACACTAATACAAAATTGCACGTCAAAATGGTCGCAAAGTATAAAAATAGATTATTTTACACAAATATACATATGCATAAAAACGAGAAATATTTACAACAGACAGGTTATATAAACATATGACATTATATTAACATGTTTTTCACACATAAAAAATCACATACTAAAAGTAGCAAAATAATACAGCGGTAACTCTTCATTACTGAAAGAGCAAATTGATTGTATCTTCGGGAATCAAAATGTGTCAGTGGGCTATCAAACCCACTGTTGTGCTGCACAGAGCCAACATTTAAGAGGAGTCTCTTGGAATGTTTCTTGCAGCATTTTGTTACCTGTGCGATCGGCTTGGAATTGCTTTTTACTGTGAAATTATTAGAATGCAGGTGAAGATTATTGAATCTTGTAAAGTCACTTAAAAGCTCATTATTGCAATGTGTGGTGTTTTCCTTCGCTGCATGTGCTGGGCTTTTCATTTCGGTGAGAGTTGGCCTGCCAAACAGATCTACACTTTTATCTTTCGTAAGAAGGAAGCCGGCTGCTGAACTCTGCCCAGAGTACAAGGCTGCACTTGAGCGTCTGCGGTCCTCACAGAGGTCTCTCTTTGCACAGGGTGCATAAGTGCCAGCGAGTTACTGTCGACTTTCACAAATTCACTCAGTGCGCTCCAGTCACTTGACATATATTCATCCCTTACCAGAGTTTCCTATCAATTGGACATCTGCATGCAACACCGTGTTAACTACAAGTCCCAGAATGCAATGTTGAAGTGCTTTGAAATGCACTTCTGTTGGCGCCGGAAGTGACGTCATGCTGGAGTGTCGGACAATCGTTAGGTCAACACCCGTGGGTCAGCTAGATATTTACAAAAGTGGACATGGCGCCTACTCAACCTCTACTTCGAGAGTATTGAAGATTTCTTCAGCGCTTCTCGACCATTTGCATGTTCGTGTGGGAGAAACCCTTATCGGGACAGGAGCAAGAGATCGAATTACTGCTTCTCAGGTAATTGAGGGACATGTGGTTTTGGTGGTTCGGGAAGGTTTTGCTTTGTTTAAATCAGCCCTCTAATGAAAAATGCCTACAGCAAAAGCTTCTGTTTTGGTATTTCTTAAGCACTTGCAGGGCCTAGAAGTAAAGGACAGTGAAACATTAAAAAAAAACCTGAATAATATCTATTTTTAAAGGAACTAACCCAATGCGCAGCACTCTTGAGAGCAATATCGTGCTGTATTTGCCTAAAATAACTCGACATCTTAGCCTCCAGATTGACCTGCAGTTGTGGGCAATGAAAAAGGGAAAATTGTATTACTTTCAGAGGAAAGAAATAACTGGCCTGCAAGAAGATGATTCTCCCACAGTCTGCATTTGTGGGACTACAGAACCGTGCATAAGAGAGAAAGTGGGTTATTTGTGGCAAAACTCTAGTCTTGATGACCGCCTAAACGGTGATTTTATGTAGTCAACACGATGTTCTTCAGCCGTAGATCTGTAGGAAGGCATTTAAGTACACCTTTTTATATGATTTAGATACATTGTTTTACTCTCTTTTAGTCTCTTAGGCACTGAAGCCCTTCTGCTGCATTATCTAGCTGGCACAACATGCACTCCAGTCTGGACAAGGAAGAGTGGAAATTAACTTCTGGATTTCGTTCTGTGACAAGAAGTAGGCATTACATATCACGAAAATCCTTTCCTGCAACATTACTGAGTGTAATGTTTAGCATTGCATGGTTTGATATCAGCGTATTTAGACTCTCTTAATCCTACAAGCATATTTGATGCTTGCTTCGTGTTATATTCAAATTGATGGCCTTTTAGGTACTCATGTACCTGAGTCGAAAGGTCCTTTCGGTGTCAGTTATGTTGGCACTTGAATGTAATTATCACGTCACTCACTCTGGTATGCTTTTTCATGGACAGTGGTAACACCTTTTAAAGCGCTCTCATAGGTCTATTGGAACAGTATGAGAGCGCTTGTTGGCATAGCTTAACCATGGGCTTTAGCAGTTCCCCAAGAAGCAAATTGTAAACCAGTAGTGTTAGAGAAAATGTTATAAGATTTAACAACTTGAGAATGTGAGGTATCTTATTCTGTATTACATATTCTGTATTGTAATAATTATTTAATGGCTTCAGTATACATTTTTGTTGCTGAACTGTTCTTTCTCATCATTGATAACTTGTGAGGGGAATGTTTTGAAACTGAAAACTATTAAGGTGGCAGGAAACTACTAGAGGGAAGCATTAGATATTTCTCAGTTCTCTCCCCATCCTTTTATAACTCACGTCCCTCTTGCCCCTTTTTCAGCTCATTTGACCAAGAGAGTATGGAATTCGTATAATTGTCTTTTAAGTAATTACGGGAAATTTCAAGAACATTATGTGAAATGCAAACCTGTCATTTATTTTTTGACACAAGTGTAATGTGAAATTTGAAAAATTGCACATGATTTAAATTTCACCCAGGCCTGTTTCTGACCCTCCACCCTCTCGAATGCAAATGTAATGGAAATGTGTTGTCTTTAATGGCAGTGTGCTATCACACCATCATACTCCACTTCATACTACTCCTCTCTACACCACTTCACTCTGCTCCACTCTATGCCATGCCACTCCATGAAACTCTACTGTAAGACACTTTACAACACGGCTCCCAACCCCACTATACTCCACCCTGCTACCCCACCCCACTATATCCAACTCCACTTCACAAAAATCTACCCTACTTCAATCTACCATACTCTAATTCACTCAATCTACTCTACTCCAATGTATCCCACTCCAACCTAAACTACCCCAGTCTACCCACTCTACCACAATCTACCTCGACCTACTCCAACTTCCCACTTCATTCCAATCTACCCATCTCGAATCCACTCTATCTGCCTTACACCACCCCACCCTATTCCACTCCACCCCAATCTACCCAATTCCAGTCGACCCTAATATACCTCACTCGACTGTACCCTGATTTACTGTACTCCTATCTACCCCAGTTCATCCACATCTACTCCACTACAATCTACCATGCTCTAATCCACCCAATCTACTCCACTTCAATGTACCCCACTCTTCCCCTAATCTAGCTCCACTCTACCATACTACACTCTACCCCAATCCCCCACAATCCACTCTATCCTACTCCAATCCACCCAGCCTACCTCACTTCACTCTAGTCCACCCCACCCTTCCCAAATATACCCAGCTCCACTCTACCTCAATCTGCCCCACTCCACTTTAATCTATCCCACTCCAATCTACCCCTTCAATCTAGCCTAATCTAGTCCACTCCTCTTTATTCTACCCTACCCTATTCCACTCCATCTCCTCTATCCTACTCCACTCTATCCCCTCCATTCCAATCTACCCTACTCTAATCCACCCAATTTACCTCATTCCAAGTACCCTACTGTTCCCTAATGTACCCCATTCCACCCCCAATATACCGCACTCCACTCTGTCCATTCCGATCTACCCAAATCCTCCCAGATCTACGTCACTCCACAGTACACCCCTCTACTCAAATCTAGCCCACTAAATGTACCGCACTGTACACCCAAGTAAGCCCACTCAACACCACTACAGCCTACCCCACTCCAGTCTACCTCACTCTACCTCAATATATCCCAGTACAATCTACCCCACTTTTAACCAATCTACTCCATTCCATGCTACCCAAATCTACCCTTACCTACTCTAAATCAATCTCCTCCAATCTGTTACCTCAATCTACTCCACTCCAAGTATCCCACTCCACTTCAATCTACCCTACTCCACTCCAACCTACTCTACTCCTTTGCAATCTACTCTACTGTAATCCACCCAATCTACCCACTTCACTTCAGTCTGTCCCACCTCACCCAAATCTATCCCACTCCAATCCACCCCACTCTTCCCCAATCTACCCCAGTATATCTGACTTCACTCAACTCAAATCTACCCTACTCCACTCCAATGTACCCCGTTCCACCTTTTCCTCCATCTAGCCCACTCTACACCACTACTGTCTACCCCACTCCATTCTAATTCACGCTACCGGACTACAATCTAATCCACTGTATTCCACTCCACTCTAAATCAATCTACCCTACCCTACGCTACCCCAATCCTCTCCACTCTACTCTAAATCAACCTACTCCATTCCACTCTACTCCACCCCAATATCAGAAGGGAGCAACTGTGCAGTACAGCTCTTAAGCGGGGCACAGGTGCAAACCAATGCAGGTGTTGTTGCTCTCTATAATGCAATTCTTTGCAACTGCCGTATTGACCGAACATTTAACTTATTCAGTAGCGTAACCAAAGACCTGACTGCCGTCTGTAGGGGCATCGGCTCCTCATTCCACCTGAACACCGTGAGGGGAACGGCTGAACGGCTGGAACCGCAGCATAACCCGCAGCGCCGTGAGGGCAACGGCCGTAGTTCATAACAGGGAACTACATATCCCAGCAGCCCCGGGGGCGGTGCACATTGTCCACACCACCAGCGCCGCGCCCGGAGGCGCTTGAAGAGGCAGGAGCACCGCGAGCTCTCTGGGGACTCACCAAAGACCTGACTGCCGTCTGTAGGGGCATCGGCTCCTCATTCCACCTGAACGCCGTGAGGGGAACGGCTGGAACCGCAGCATAACCCGCAGCGCCGTGAGGGCAACGGCCGTAGTTCATAACAGGGAACTACATATCCCAGCAGCCCTGGGGGCGGCGCACATTGTCCACGCCACTAGCGCGCCCGGAGGCGCTTGAAGAGGCAGGTGCACCTCTCGCACCGCGAGTCGCGACCGGGAGAAGCCCGGGATAAGGGCGGGGCCGTCTGCGGCCGTCAGAGGCCAGAGGAGGCCGGGCTGGGCGACGGACTTTGGGTCATCTTCTCGGGACATTCTGTGAACCGTGAGTGTTTATTTCTGGGTGTTCTCGACAGGCTGGTAATTGAGCCAGTCCTACATGGCTAAATTGCGTTCTTCAAAAACGCCATTATTGTCTGGGCCGATAGATAATTATATGGTAAAAGTTGTGAGTAATATTAACACAGCACGCCGCATGTCTTTAAGCCGAATCAGCCCGCCTGCTTCACCTACAAGTGGTTTAGTACTACCAGAGACTTTTGATCTAGCTCCAGGGGGTATTCAAGGCACCCAAACAACAGTAGATATAGACACATCTGCCACCTTAGTACCTACTGTGGCGATATTAGATAACTCCCTGTCTTCTACATTACAACCTTTACCAACATCTTCTCCGGAACCCTCTCCGGTACCCTCTCCGGTACGAAGAAAAGTGAGGGCCTGTAGAGGGTCACAAAGTAAACGAGGAGGGTACAAGAGAGCCAAGAAGGCAGATACCACACCTGATAAAGTAGGAGTCTTCCCTGATAAACTAAATGAGGCTGATACGACTAAATTGAATAGTGATCAAATCGACTCCCTGGTTAACATGTTTGTGCTGAAAATGGAGACTATGTTTAGACCATTGGCAGACAGAGTGGAACAGGTCACAAAAGAAGTATCTAGATTGGGCACTCTTTTAGCTTCCCATTTAGCCACTTCACAAAATTCCCAAAAATCTAATGTGAACACCAAAGAAATTAAGGGTGCTGCTGTTCCCAGTAAATGGGTTGGGAACAAAATGGACCAGGTTTGAAAGGAGGTTTCTAGGTTGGGTGTACTTTTATCTGCACATTTGTCCTCATCTAAAACAGCCAGGAATACTAATATGGGCACTGTTGTAAACGAGGGGGCTGTAAGTTCCTGTAGTGGGGATCACAAGGCAACATACACCGTGCCAGTTGTAACACCTGCTCAGACCCCTAGCAATCAAACCACTCCCCCACCCATTTTGAAGGCTAACTCGCAACCTAATGTCGCAGGCGACAATTCGGGGCTGAGGGAAGGCAAGCAAAGACCCCTAGTTAATCTTCCACCAGATTGCGCCCCATATATAGTAGTGCTAACCAACGTCCCCGGGGTAGACTTGCGGTTAAATGATGCAAGGGGGGAAACGACTGATTCCTTGAACTATAAAGTAGTAGTGTGGCTGAGTAAATATTGTGGCTTCCATGTTGCATTTTGTAACGATATTATATCGACACGTAGAGTGGGCTGGATAGGTAATTCAAGAAAAACGATCAGGGGGGACTGCATCATTGTAAACTTTAAGCACCCACAGCATGTAGCTACTGTTCTGCTAAGGGCTGCTTCTTTACCAATTACAGATGATTCTATATGTGCGTGCCCCCTTGGATTTTTCTACAATCACCTTAGTAACATCGCCAAACCATATGCTGTCCTACAAAATCCATCAACATCTTCATCCATGCAGGGCACTGTGCCATGTGCCCATTTTGGCTATCGAAACTCCATGCCATCGGATTCTTATTGTTATAGTTTGTGTAGGCCAAACTTTCAAGCTGAACAAATTCTCCCATTGTTCAATCGGTTTACGCCCTTAGCCTCCTTGGAGGAAAACGATTGACTGGTAAACAATTCACGGACTAACGCACAATCTTGCAGAATTATGACCTGGAACATTGCCAGGATTAGGGGTAAAGGTGAGAATGAAATATGGATTGACGTTTTGAAATCTTTTGACATTTTGGCATTTCAGGAGACCTGGGACCTATTGAACAGCTTTTCCCTAGATGGATACAGACATTTTCTTATTCCGGCCACAAGTAGTGTGGCAGGAAGACCAAAAGGAGGTTTATTAAGTTTGTTCAAACTTGATCTAAAAGGAGTGTTAACCCAGCTTGACTCAGGTTGCCAAAATTGTCTAATTGTAGAATTGAATTCCCCAGATTCATCTAATATTTTGTTTATTAATTTTTATAATGCAAATGCTAATGAAAGTACCAGATACAATCTGGATTACCTCGATAACTTTTTGTCAGTTTATAGAACCAAAGTAAATTGCTTTGAGATAATTCTTTTAGGTGACTTCAATATTCATCCCTGTAAGCAGTCCTGTGCCAACTCAGTAGAAGAGGGACCACCCTGTTCTACAGTTACGCATTTTGAACATTCAAAAAGAGGGGAGGCCCTTGAAGATTTCTTGGCTGTGTGGAATCTGTATGAATCTGGATGCGGTGAGGGTGAAAATAAGGTCCCTACTTTTAAAGGACCTGGTGATGGTATAATTATTGATTTTATTTTTATGTCTTGTTATATATTAGGTAAAGTGGTAAGGTATAAAACAGTGGTCTCAGTTTTTAGTGACCACAACCCGGTCCTAGTGGAGGTATTGTCCAGGGACTTTTTAACCTTGAAATCAGTGTTACATAAGGGAGGCCAAAATGTGATTTCCATTGACCAAGGCCGTAGGTTAAAGTGGTCGAATATTAATCCTGAAACTATTGTACAGGATGTTTTGGCTAGGGCGGCGGATGATGTAGCTATTTGCCTAGACACATGGGCATTAAGTACACAAGTAGTTATGGCGTTTGATAACATCTGCAAACAGATCAACCAAAGTTTAACTGGGGCAAAGGGACCCCCTAAACAACATGCAAAGAGATGGTTTGATCATTCATGATCAAGAGCACATGCTGATCTACTTAAGGCCCTGAAGACTAGTCCAAAAGACCGTGCCCTAATAGCTAAGTTAAGAGCATGTTATAAAAATACTATACAAACTAGGAAGAATGAGCTAAAAGAAAAGGCCTGGTTAAAGCTACTTGAACCAGAGACATTAAAAAACAGCAGTCATTTCTGGGAAGTAGTAAACCAGCCACTTTTCTCAAACGAGGAGAATCGCCCCCTTGAGTCCAATATTCCTGATGATGCTTGGATTAAACATTTTGAGAACATATACTCTAATACCGCCCAGCAGGACCCATTAAATGATACAAGCTATAGTAAGGAAGGTTCCTGTGTTACCTTTGAGGTCTTAGAAGTGGAAAGGGCGATAGATCAGACCCTGAAAAATAAGGCACCTGGCCCCGATGGGGTCCCTGCCGATATTTTTAAATATGCCCCAAAATTGTGGTCAAAGATCCTGTGCATGGTCTTTAACGCATTAAATCATAATAATATCCCAGCATCTTGGAAAGAATCCATTATCGTCCCAGTTTTCAAGAAGGGCAACAGGGTAGACCCAGCCTGTTATCGACCGATCTCTTTAATAGATTCATCGGTTAAAATCTTGGGACGGGTTATTTTGTGGCTTGATGACAAAGGGATACTGTCAAACGTGCAATGTGGATTCAGATCCAAAAGAAGCACTTTGGACCAGTGCCTTAACTTACAACTGCTGGTTGATAAATACACCAAGGCCAAGGATGGGTCACTATATCTGGGGTTTATGGACCTGTCCTCGGCCTTTGACCTTCTAAATCGCACAAAACTTTGCCCAAACTTAATTGATTTAGGTCTTGATCATGCCCTGGTAAACTTTTTAGCGGACCTACATTCTGGTCTCTTGGCTTCTGTTAGGGTGAACGCAGAGGGGCGTTGTTCTAGCCACTTTAAATCAGAAAGGGGGGTCAGGCAGGGGTGTATTATGGCCCCCCTTCTGTTTACAGTTTATATAAACGCCCTTGAACCCGTACTTAGGGAGGCCACGCTTGACATACCGCATATAGGGGAACTTGGTATACCGGTTCTCCTGTATGCGGATGACGCGGTCCTCCTATCACGGACCTGGGTCGGGCTTCAACGTTTGCTGGACGCTTTTGGCCTTTTTATGACTTCCCTGGACCTCAAAATAAATGTAAAGAAATCTCAAATCATGATTATGGGAAGGGGTTCAAGAAAGAAAAACTTGAAAACGTTTCTCTATTGTGAGGAGGAACTTAGCAGAGTCCATACATTCCCGTATTTGGGGATTACCTTCGAGGAGAAGGGGAACTGGGGACCGCAGATTAAAAATAGAAATGCTGCCTTTGCTAGAACCTCCTCAGCAATCATGGGCTTTAGCAAAAAACTGGGGGCTAGGCCCACAGTAGCTCTGTTGAACATTTATAAAGCCAAATGTTTGACGGTAGCCACATATGGCTGCTCATTATGGGGTCATAGTGCCATAGACTGTCTACAAGTCACTGAAAATAAATTTATGAGATCGATCTTATCAGTGCCACAGTCCACTCCATCATACACGATCCACTCAGAGCTAGGGGCCGGTTTTATTACAGACATGATAAGAGTGGCCCCCTTAATATCCTGGCTGAAGACCTGGTTGAATGATGAACTTTCCCAGAATCATGTTATTCTTAAAGATTGCCTCTTACTAGACAATGTAAATAAAATTAAGTGGTTATCTTATGTTAAACAGTGGTTTCATAAACTAGGGAGATCAGAGCTCATTTTCTCACCAGATAAAATAACTCGCCAGGACATAGCATTAACGAAGGGGGCCATGTTACAGATGCTGTCCTTAAACAGAGAGGAAATTGAGCTCAGAAAACCCACTGTAAGGGCTAACCTTATTGTTGCCAATCCCCCAGGACCTGAACTTTACCTTGTTTTAGTTAATCGCTCTTACCACAGGTTTCTTTTAACACGTTTCCGTCTAAATATGATCTATTTGAATTTAGGTCATCTTCCTGAATGGAGCAGTCCTGAACAGGCACCACCGTGTTCTTGCGATAATTTTTCCAAGCAGGCCACAATGCATTTTTTGATGTGTGGTCATTACACGGCTGTAAGGACGAAGTTTCTTGTTCCCATCCTTAAGGAGGCAGGGTTTTTTCAAGTTAAGCCCGCTCTCCTATATTTACAACTATTAAATAGCCCTATGGTTATTTTTCATGTTGCCAGTTATTTGGTGGGTGCTGTTAGGGTTAGGAACAAGAGAATGATAAATTGTAATTAATTGTATTTTTATAAGTTGGATTTTCTGTATTGTATATATTTTTCTTTTTATTGAGCAATGTAATATGGCAGCTAATTTTCCTGTAAAATGATTTTTTAACATTTATGAAATTTGTGGGATATTTTTAAACATAATAATTGTAATTGTTTTTAAAGTGTATTTGATTGTATAGTATGTATCACAGTCTTTTTATGATATTGAATTATCGAAATAAAATATTTTGACTGACTGACTGACAGTAGCGTAATTCTAAATTTCACCACCCTGGGAAAAACTTTACAGTGTTGTACCAAAGGATGGAACTGGGTTCAGATGCCCTGCCAGCATTCCACTCCGAGCCCCAACGCCCCCTTGTTCCACAGTGGGGGCTGGAGGTTGAAAGGAGGACATCGATGGTGGGCACATTAGGGTGGTTGGTTGTACACATAACTGAAGAAGGTGTCTAGTTACCTCCAGTTGCTGTTGTGGCATGCCCCTGGGTCCATCAGTTTAACACCAATGGGAAGCGGCTTCAGACTGCAGCCCACAGACCACGTGTGGTGTCGGTATAGAAGGGGAGCAATGGCGTCCTAATCACCATACCAGCCACCTATGGAAATAACAATTGAATAGCACAGAGAGTTAGGACAGAACAGGCACACCCAGGGTCCGACCCCCTGCGTGCCTCTGAATGGCTGTAAAAGATAAATTGTTCAGATATAAAGGGATAGATGGAGAAATGGAAAACACTTCCCTGACACCTGTAAGGTGGGTGCCACAGAGCTCATTGAGGCAGGAAAAGGAGGCCTGGAAGGGGCAGCCACCATACTGACCCTTAATATGAGAGATCGCGGAGGCCAAGCACTTCTGGTGCATCAGTGGTATGTGTATCAGGGGGCATGAATAACTCTCAGTAGTCCTAACAAGAGGTGAGAGGATGTAGTCTTATGGCTAGAGCGGTCGACCTCAAAGCTGGAGAACTGGGTTCGAGTCTCGGCAACGATGCTCATCATCCTGTGATTCTGGGCAAATCACTTAATCTCCTTGCGACTAACAAAAATGAATGTGTCCATCTGTAACGAAACTGGTGCTCATGTAAAGCGCTCTGATACCTGAAATCTTCGGGTCGTGTTTGCGATATATAAAACTCTTTAAAAAAAAAAAAGTAGGTTATTACTTAACTTCCCCAAACTTCACATGTTAGTCCTTCCTAACCCTACAATGTCCTTCATTTTGCCTCTTATACCTTATTCCTCTTCATCGGGTACGTCTTCCTCATTCCTCTTGCTCCTTCACTTCCACTCAGTTGTTTCTTGCCAGGATTCTTCGGTCTTAGCCTCTCCTTCATTCCTCTCCAGCCTCCCTTCTACCCCCTTCAACGCTTCCGTCCTGTTCTGCTCAGCTCTGACTCTTCTGCCTGTAGTCCGTTTTAATACATCCAGTCTTCTTCAGCCTCGGCTTTTCTCCCTTTCTGTGCTTCACATACCCTTACCATTCATCTCCCCATTTTGCTTACTTCATTTACTTCACTGCCGTGACAACCCCCAGCAAAATCAACACAATGGTTATCTTCGATGGTTTTGGGAAATCTTGCAATATATTTCTACATAATGTAAATCATTTGTATATGTTTGTTTTTATTTCGTATGGTTAATATGCATTTTTTTAGGTTGAGCTTTGGCAGCGTGCAAGCGTTGCTGCAAGCAAGACCTTCTGTAATTGATACAACCGCTCTATTCTTGCCTACAATTGGTTTATTCCAGCGTTGAACTTCTTTGCCGCCTCCTGTCTTGTTCCCACAGCCGATGCCTCACTTCCTTTGAAAAGTCAGGCGCACCAGTGTACTAGGGCTTGCCTTCCTTATAGCCTTTGTGTAAGAACTTTTCTATGTATCTTTATTAATGCTTTTCTCCAGTCGCTGCTTCTGCCCGTTTTCATTCCCCTTCTGCTTCGCATTACAAAGCCCTCCCCCCACCATACGAGCGCACACAGCACCTACAGCAGTGGTCTTTTCCCCATCAATGCTTAGGTTATTTTTTGCTGCTTTATGCCCTCTTCATGATGCCATGCTTCTTGTTTGGAGAGCATTTGCCAATCCGTGTGTAATAAAGTAATGCAGCAGTAGCGCAGACACAGCCTCCTTTTTCTGAGCCCTTTCTTTCCTCCACAGCAGTCAGCAAGCTGCAACGGATGGGTATGATTGAGATGCCACACAGCATGCCACGCCCACCCTGGCTACTGGGAGAGGCCTTGTCCAGAGACCATGCCGTTCGCAAGCACACATTAGGTAAACCTAATCAGTGCAACCATTAAAACATGCGTTTCAGCTGTTGCAGAGTTAAAACGGACATTTGCTGTGGCAGCGCACAGTTAATTATGTTTATAAAGCGAAAGGAAAAAAAATTACCTTTTAAATTTCACAAGAGGAGAGGCAAGACAGGGCGGTAGCCCAAATAATTATTTTTATATTGGAAAAAGTGTGTATAAAAGCAAAAAGTAAACCTTTGTATTGTGATGCTGTCCTTCTGTAAGTCCACTAGCCCCTACTCCTGGTCTCAGGGCGGCTTCACTGAACGCAACCCAAAAAACGTGGCACTATTTATTATTGTTTTGTCCCCCTAAACGTTACTGTGTAACATAGGCTAGTTCTGTGGGTGAAGCCAGAGTATGAAGCATAGACTTATATATATATTATAAATGTAAGCTCTTGTGTCTGGCACAGATCAGTGGGAAATCAACAATCAGTGCTCCACATCTAGTGTATATAGCATGAATTAAATGTGTTCTATACAGCTAAGCACTGGTATATTGCATTTGAGCCGCCTATGTTATGCACCTTCGGCCAGGGCCCTGCTTTTTCTTAGCCTGGTTATGCAGCATGGCTGAGAGCCCACATCTTTGTTTATTTGCCTGGATCTGCAGAAATTAGACCCCCAAAATATACATCCTAGTTAAAACTAGGCAAACAACATATTTTCCTAGATAGGATGTAGTATGAAAAATCTACACAAAAAGGTACTGGGTCAGATAATATAGCGTGTCCTTAAGAAATCAGGAAACTAACTGACATATATCTCTCTTTATATCCAGTCCATGTTAAATAAGGGAAACAAAGGAAAAACTGTTTTTCCACTCTCCGTGGATTAGATAAATCAGATAAGTAACTATGTCCTTCTAACCATATATAACATCATCATCCTACCATGTACCTGGGGATTCTTTGGTTAAATATATCTTTCTTCTCTCATTGTATTCTGTACAGGACCAGAGGCTGAAGAAACTCCGGCGCGAAGAAACAGAGCTACACAAGCAGGTACCTCCGGCGAGGGAACATGGATGCGGACAGGAACCCGGAAGAAGAGATCAACGACCTGTAAGAGGAAGACCCGCATGAAGGAGCCGTAACATGTCAGAGACATCCAATCAAGGTACCACAAATTCCCGACTGCGGGACAACAGGATGGAGCAGGTAAGTCGACAACACAAAGGGAGTGCGGGAAATGCTAGGCAGGTCTGTGACTGAACGCGAACCACATTCTTGTCACCGACCAATTTATCCACACTTGACTCCATCCAGCTCCCTGTCTGCAATAGGAGTGGGCTTGACTGACAATGCCCGCACCCTGCTCTCCTTGAGCCTTGTTCTGTCTAATTCTGGGTGTTTAGGGCCTTGTTTTTTGTGAACCAGCTTTTGTGTCATAGATTATGGCCATCTTCAGTATTACCTGTTTTAGATGCTGAAAGGAGGATGTAGAATGGATCCTTGTTCAACAAATTTGAAATGCTTTGATAATTATGGAACAGATAGATCACTGGTATCCTGGAAAGCTATCACGCTGTCCTGATAGTATTTCCAGAGGCATATTTGTTTGAATGAGTGGTGAAGGGGCTTGGTGCCACAGTCATGCAACTGTAAAGGGACAACATTGAATCAGTCAACTGTTAAATGCCAAACTTGTCACTTCCCCAAGCTGGAAAAGAACACACAGGATATCTCTCTCCTGTCTCTGGATGTCTTAGACGTCTATTTCTGACCTGCATCATCACTTGGCCATGTGAAAGCCACTGCAACCGTGGCTATGCATTGAGGTTCAGTCTTACAAAAATGTTTGAACCCTTGCAGCGATATTACCTTTCTCGTGCTACCTTGGCAAAAATGTTAAAGTATGTCCATGTGCTAATATATAGTGAACCCTTAGTATTTCCAAGTTTTTCTCAGCCAGTAAGACTAATCAACTTACAACCTGAAAAAAGAAATAGCAACTGGTGACCTGACATGATATATCCATTGTCCATGGTCTGGAACACAGAGTTGTGCCCTGTTCCTTATAATCATGAGTCCATTAAGTTATGTGGTCAGTGCCACATTCCGCATGGCGGTGAACAGTGCCATGGGGCAAACTTGCCTTGCTTTGCTCTTACTAAGCATGACCTCATGGCTCTGTTTGCACTTGTCAACTGGTATTGGGGGATTCTGTTGCCCAAGCAGAACCACACCCAGCCACTACTGGCACAATTTCCACTCTGATTTATTTAGGACTATGAAAATACATGAATATACATACAGTGTTAAAATATATGTTTGCATATGTGGTCCTGGATCATATTATTGTACATGGACTCCTTCACACTTAACTAACAGCCGTCTGCAAAAGAGCCATGGGGGAGGGGTTGTAACTCATTGAGAATTTGCGCTACAAATGGCATGCAAATCTGGTGCATAGCCTTGAGTTGGGATTTAATTTCAGCTCTCCCAATAATTAGATCAGTTGCCCTGTTCCTAGCATTTGGTTGTAAGCTCCTATTTGGATTTCTGGTCAGTATGGTACATTTTTAGACTGTTTTCCAGATGAGAATACTGTAAGTAGAGTTCAGGCTAAACATGGCCATGATGGTTTTGTAAATGAAATCTGATATTGATTGCTTTATGTTTGCGGAGGAAGTGTGACAGCATCTGGTGAACAGCGGTGGTTTCTTCACTTGGACAGGTAAGTCTTCTTTCTTTACCTCCTGCCCACCTCTTCATCAATGCCTTGCTCTTACCATTACCTCTTTGACCAAGTAACCTTAATGTTAAACTTATGAACCCTTGTAACCATATCTCATCGGGCACACTATATGAAGTAAAAGGATTGGGACATTTTAAAGGCAGCCCAGTCCTATTAAAAACCTAAAATAGCGGTGTTAATATGTTACTGATGTATGTTAATTTCTTTTTCCTCCAGACTCTATGAAGTCTATGTGCAGGGATGAAGGCTGGCCATAACTGGATTAGAAGGAAGCTGGCTATAAAGATTTGCAATACTGGAAGAGGACTAAAGAAAACTCTGAATCTAAAAATAAACATTGACGTTGCTGGCTTTCATTAAGCCTTTTTGTTATTTTTGTAGTATTCTGGCATGTTTTCCCCTCTTGGACAGTGTCCTCGACTTTCTTTATGTTATCTTGTTCAGTATCTTGGCTCCTATTGTAGTGTAGTTCCTATATTCCCAATAGGCTCTGCGCATTGGAATAATATATTCAGCAGTGTAGACGTAGGACTGAGGTTATCTAGGTCTCTACTGACTATATTAGACTTAAGGTTTGTCAGCTAGCTCAGAGGTCACTAGAAACTTTCTCGAATAAACGAGGAGGAGTTTAACCTCCCTGGATAGACAAGAAGGGATTAGCTTCTGACAACCATAAAACATGACAACTTTGCTCTCCCTGAATAAGAGTGTATCTCTAGAGTCGTGTGAAAACAATAGACAGCTATTTCACTCAGTCAAATGTGCGTACTTAGTTTCACCAGAATGCAGAGAAAAGAGAGACGGGCGTTTTCAATAAAAGGTGGTATTTATTGAGCAGTCTTCTTTCTCATACAAGAGAAATGAATTGCCACAATTGTAATACTCATTGTAAAGTGAAGTGCGCACAGTAAATGGAGAAGTATAAAATAATACTGTAAAAGCATTGATATGGTTTCTAAGCCATATGATACTTTAAAATAGAGAAAATATATACATACATATATACATTGACTAATCGTACTCAACTGGTGCTTCTAAATAGTACAAAGCTTTATTTCGATATATTGATATCTTAAAAGCACATTACAATAAAAATGCAGTTCATATTATTAAAAACACTCAATAAATAATTAAAAAGACAGTTTAAAACAGTATTAAACGATTTACAGCTTTGAGTTTTTAAAAAAAAAGAAACGAGGAACCAGGGATTGCCTAAGAGGGGGTTCGTCACATAGCTTTGCATCTGATCACCCACGCCCAACCAAGAAATTTGGCTACCCCACACGCCAGTACTGTGTTTGGATCAGATTGCAAGATTCTTAGGGCTGGGGCGTGACGTCTGGTCTCAAGAAGGAGACAAACAGGTTTTAACCATTTGTATCTGGGCTTGTTATAAGCACTACAGACAAAGAAAACATGTGGGATAGTTTCCAGTTCGGTGCTGCAGTGCGGGCAGGTGGCAGGCGTCTGGTGCGGGGGTTTCCATTTAGAGGTGCATTCACGGACTGGTAGGGTTCCTATTCTAAACTGCACATACAATGCCCTATCTCTTGGTTTTCTAATGAAGTCCATGTAGGGTTCAAGAAAGGGAACAGTTTTGTGCAGACGAAACTCGTTGGTGAGCCTGCCCAAGTTATCTGCTCTAGATTCCTGGGCATCGACCCACCCCCAATAAGCCCGCTTGACCTCTAGTTTGGACAATGAGGCACCGGACTCCCATGTCACCCAAAGACCGATGGCCATCAGGAGTTCCTTAATTTTTGAGAGCCAAGCTATTTTATATGACCCCTGCAAGCTCATGATTTCTTTAAGGCCGTCTACGTAGCTACCTAGCTCTGGTGTACGCCATAGACGAGCCCAATAAAGAAGCGGACGCAGAGTTATAAGGTCTTTGATAGATCTGTGTCCAAGATCGTATTGAATGGGCTTGCTTGGGGAACTCCTGGGGATGGACAGCAGGTCTTTATAAAATTGGTTTTCAGCCATTACTAGCTGGTCAACATTACAAAAGCCCCAGAGCTCTGCCCCGTACAATGCACTGCCTACTGCTTTTGCTGCATGGATCTCAAGGGCAGGGGCTATAGGTCTGGAAACTGATGATCTATGCTCCCTGCTTATGGCACCCACAACCCGTTTATGGTTTAAGGCCAGCTTCTAAATAGGTACCTGACCTAAGCCTAATACGTGGGAAGGAGTAAGTAAGTAGCAGTTTAAGTTAAGTTGGTTTTGCCAAGAATCTGACTCAAGAATTCTCTGTAAGGGTTTAGTCAGTTCCGTACCTGGGTAATAGAAAGCAGGAGGTCTTGTATCTCTTTCTCAGGACTCGATATCCCAGTAACCCGCGAAGGTATCTGGAAACACCGGAGCTGGATTTCTCGGCAGGAGAAAAGACAGCGTCTCTCTCAGTGCGTCAAAGG
The DNA here is from genome assembly GCF_964261635.1 of Lissotriton helveticus. NCBI lineage: Eukaryota > Metazoa > Chordata > Amphibia > Caudata > Salamandridae > Lissotriton > Lissotriton helveticus. The sequence goes on along the minus strand of NC_136060.1, from coordinate 23,927,410 downwards.
GGAGGGCCAGCGTCCGTGGGCTCTCGCATCAGCTGGGCTCTCGGGCAAGTAGATAGGTGCTCTGCTCCCGAATCACCACCATGTGTTTGCTTAAGGCAACATTGTGATATATATTTACATGAAAGGTGCCTGGGTTTGACGTAAGGTTGGACATAAGACGTCAATAAAGATGTCACTAAGAAATGGCCGTTCTTACAGTGCTTTACAGGAGTTCTAGGACGAAATCAAAACAAAAGCAAGGGGGATTTCCCAGGTTGCTGGAGGCTTGGTTTTGTTTAGAGAACTCGGTGTGCTTACTAGGGGGCCGGAGAAGTAGCCTTGCTTAATGTGACAGCATGTGCTACGACTGAATTATGGATATGTTTATTATGCCGTTGTATGGATAGTATTGATTATAACCGGACAAGGGCATAAAATAGGAATATCGATTCAGGGTCCTAGATAAAACACTACACTATGGGGCCAAAGGTGTGTTATAGATCAATAAAATTACATGTTAACATATCCCCTATGATGCTTTTTCATTTAACCATTACTTTTTTCAGTCTTTTGCCACTGGTCACCACATTAAACAGCTTTAGATAATGCTATGTACCTCAAAGTAAGGCAAGTCCCAGTGAGTCAGGAGTATGGGAGTCGCTGCACAAGTTGTTAATCTTATCTGAATGCAAAATATAACATTGTTGAAGCCACTACTTTTGAATGCATATGGTATTGCTACAGCACAAAGCTAGCCAAAGGGAATCTTTCTAAGATTTATTTTGTACAGTGCCCCCTCTCACAGTAGAGTTTAAAAAATAATCTTTCCAGAGTAGGAGAATATTGATGTTATAATTGGGACCAGATTTATGGAAGTATTGTTTTTGGTTTGCTTAAGTTTTATAATGCGGACTTGACACACAATCTTTTCAGGATTTATAAACCAGAGAAAATTGGTATTTGTTGCAACACTCCTCCACATGGGAAAAGTTTTCAGGTTTTTCTAGGCATAGTATTTTTTGTACTGCAAGGGGGCCCGTCCAGTAAAATACCTAAGCTAGACTCTCGCAGACACCTTTGCACCATAGTGAAAATGTGTGTGCATGGTGCTCGACTGCCTAATTGTGCAGTGGTGCAAGGGAGAGGGGTAGACATGGCACTTTCCTGCTCTCTCCCTGTGATGCAACGCAGCATATTTGGGTGTTTTGCTGCGTTAAGTGACACTTTTTTAAATCTAGGCCTTACTTTAGCACTCATGGCATTGCAAATAATTCATGGTATTATATAAAGAAGGCATGTTGTATCCAAGAGGCCTGTTTTTGACCGGAAGGTATCATCCCTACCAGCAAATCCATATTCCTAAACTAATAGCTCCTTACTTACTTATGACGCCCCCAGAGCGACCGCGCAGCGGACGCGCGCAGCGGGAGCGCCGATTGAGCGCCGAAGGTGCGCCAGAGGTAAGCCCGTCTGCGCCCGTCTGCGCCTGGCCCGCGCCCGGCACCAGGACCCCTGGCCCTCCCCGCCGAGGCAAGACGACCCGACTGACCTACGACGCCGCCACTCTCAACGCACTCAATGCCGGCTGCACCCACGCCTGCTGCCGAGCCACCCCGAGACGCACCCACGGACCCTTCACCTGCTGCACCTGCAAGTTCACCTGCCTCCGAACCTGTCCCGCACCCGCCAAGACAAACACCAGCAGCAACCACCTCAAGTGCATCCTGATCAACACCCGCTCCGTCCACAGACACGCCGTGGAACTCTGGAACCTCCTCAACGCTACTTCACCGAACGTCGCCTTCCTCACGGAAACCTGGATGAACGCCTCCTCTGCACCCAACATCGCCATTGCCATCCCGGACGGGTACAAGATCATCAGGAGGGACCGCATCAACCAGACCGGAGGTGGCATCGCCATCGTCCACAGGAACACCATCCGCATCACGACCGACGCCAACGACTCCTTCGCCGCAGCCGAACATCTCCACTTCCAGATTCACACCGACCCTAAGACGACCCTCAGAGGCACCCTCGTCTACAGACCCCCGGGACCACGCACACAATTCAGCGAAGACATCACAGACTTCATCAGCCCGCACGCCCTCCCCTCCACTGACTACATCCTCCTCGGGGACCTCAACTTCCACCTGGGGAACAACAAGGACCGCAACACCACCGCCCTGCTGGAAAACCTCGCCAACCTCGGACTCAAGCAACTGGTCAACACCCCCACCCACTACGCCGGCCACACACTTGATCCCGTCTTCTCTTCCAGCAAGTACATCACCTTCAGCCACGCCACCGGACTCAACTGGACCGACCACAGCTGCGTCCACTTCAGCTTCAAAAGATCCACGACCCACCACCACCCGCAACAGGTACCTCACAGGAATTGGAGCAAGATCACCACAGACCAGCTCACCACCTCCCTCAGCCAGAGCCCACCCGCCAACAAAACGGACCCCAACGAAGCAGCCCGCAACTTCACACAGTGGCTGACCGCCTGCGCCGACGACCTCGCGCCACTAAAGAACCCTCCCAGCAGACCCAGAAGCAAGAAGGCATCCTGGTTCACCGACTACCTCAAGGACTCCAAGAAGATCTGCCGCACCCTCGAGAAAGCCTGGCTCCTCGACCGGACCACCGACAACATGACCGCCCTCAAACACGCTACCCGCAAGCACCACCAGCTCATCCGCACCACCAAGAAGAAATCCCTGAAGGAACGACTGGACAACAACGCCCACGACAGCAAAGAGCTCTTCACTATCGTCAAGGAGTTCTCCAACCCCAGCACCGGCACCAACGACATCACTCCGTCACAAGACCTCTGCGACTCCCTCGCCTCGTTCTTCCACCGCAAGATCGCCGACATCCACAACAGCTTCGGCGACCCACCCACGCACCCAACCGTCGAACCAACGCCCCCCACCGCCACCCTTCGCACCTGGACCACGGTGACCACCGAAGACACAGCCCGCACGATGAACACCATCCACTCCGGATCACCGACCGACCCCTGGCCACACCACGTCTTCAACAAGGCCGACTCCACCATCGCACCCCAACTCCGGAACATCATCAACGCCTCCTTCAACACCGCCACCTTCCCGGAGAGCTGGAAGCACGCCGAGATCAGCGCCCTCCTGAAGAAACCTACAGCGGACCCCACCGATCTCAAAAACTTCCGCCCCATCTCGCTCCTCCCTTTTCCTGCTAAAGTCATCGAGAAGATTGACCGCCTTCCTCAAGACGAACGGATCCCTCGACCCCTCGCAGTCCGGCTTCAGAGCCAACCACAGCACCGAGACCGCCCTCATCGCAGCCACCGACGACATCCGGACCCTGCTCGACAAGGGGGAAACAGTGGCCCTCATCCTCCTGGACCTCTCCGCTGCGTTCGACACGGTCTGCCACTGCACGCTAGTCCAGCGCCTCAGCAACATCGGTATCCAAGAGAAGGCACTGGAGTGGATCATCTCGTTCCTCGCCGGAAGAACATAAAGAGTCCGCCTCCCCCCGTTTCGCTCCGAGTCCACCGAAGTCATCTGCGGCGTCCCGCAAGGATCTTCACTCAGCCCCACCCTCTTCAACATCTACATGAAACCTCTCGCAGCCATCGCACGCCAGCACAACCTCAACATCATCTCTTACGCCGACGACACCCAGCTGATCCTCTCCCTCACCAGAGACCCCGACACCGCCAGAACCTGCCTACACGAAGGGATGAAAGACATCGCCGAGTGGATGAAGGACAGCCGCCTGAAACTGAACTCGGACAAGACGGAAGTCCTCATCCTGGGATCTTCGCCCTCCGCCTGGGACGACTCCTGGTGGCCCCCAGCCCTGGGCACCGCACCCAAGCCAACAGACCACGCACGCAACCTGGGCTTCATCCTGGACCCCTCCCTCTCGATGACCAGACAAGTCAACGCCGTCTCCTCATCGTGCTTCAACACCCTGCGTATGCTTCGCAAGATCTTCCGCTGGATCCCGACTGAGACCAGGAAGACTGTCACCCAGGCACTCGTCACCAGCCGACTGGACTACGGAAACGCCCTCTACGCCGGAACCACAGCCAAGCTACAGAAAAGACTCCAGCGCATCCAGAACGCCTCCGCCCGACTCATCCTGGATGTCCCCCGACGCAGCCACATCTCCAGCCACCTGAGGAACCTGCACTGGCTCCCCGTCGACAAGAGGATCACGTTCCGGCTCCTCGCCCACGCACACAAGTCTCTCCACGACCTGGGCCCCAAGTACCTCAACGACCGCCTGACCTTCTACACGCCCACCCGCCAGCTACGGTCCACCAGCCTCGCCCTCGCAGCCTTATCACGCATCCGAAGAGCCACCGCCGGAGGAAGATCCTTCTCTTACCTGGCTGCCAAGACTTGGAACTCCCTCCCCATCCACCTTCGGCTGACCCAGGACCATCTCGCCTTCAGGAAACAACTCAAGACCTGGCTGTTCGAGCAGTAGCATACCCCTCCCCCCAAGCGCCTTGAGACCCTCCCGGGTGAGTAGTGCGCTATACAAATGGCATGATTGATTGATTGATTGATAGTGGGACCCTGCAAGGGAATACTGGCAGTCGGCTAATGTGCTTGTAACATGGAATTTTAAAGGTGTAATCCAGCCCGTAATGATTTATTATTGATCCACAGCCACTCTAAGTTATTCATTAAATCACCTGGGAGCTATCTACACTTGGCCTGCCATTGGCATAAAATCCTGCAAGAGTATTTCATAGCCATCTTAAAGACCTTATGTAGTCATTGTCTAGTAATCCACGCTCATTCTGTAGTTGTTCTAATATAATCCTAAATAATCTATGCTCATTTTTGAGTTATCATTAAATCATCCTGGAGTAATCCACACTCATCCTGAAATTATCACAGGATCATTCCAGAGTAATCCACTTCCATCCTAAAGCGGTAATAGGATCATCCAGGAATAATCCACAATCATCCTTAAATTGTCTGGAGCCCATCCTCGAGTAATTCACACTCATCCTAAAGTTGTCAATTAGTATTCGTGGAGTTTTAAAAGGTAATCACTCCCTGCCAGTGGAAGTCATCAGAACATCATCCTAGAATAGTTTTTGTGATTACAGTAAGAGTCATCCCATTTAAATTTTTTCCCCTGTGAGCATACTTCAGGATGGTTTGGGATGACGTCCCCAGATAATTGCAGGAATAGCCTGGCTGAAGTCATCCAATGACTACAGAATCACTCCAGGATGATCTTCCTTTTTGACCAGGGTAGGCCGCCGTCTAGGGCGGCAAAAGGGGGAGGGCGGCAAAAAGCATGTTTGGGAAATCCCCGAATGGCTGGCCTTGGACCTCAAAAGCCATTGGGTAGCTGTAGCGCGCCTTCTACAATTCGACATAACGTGCAGTCACGTTCAGCGCCACGAGCGGCGGCCGTGCTCCGACATTTAACATTGCCTCGAAGATCCAGGGCTGGAGCAATTGCGAGGCATCTGGACTTGTTCACTTAGGAGCTTCCACAGCAGAGAGTGAGGTGCGCCTGACAGACCGGGGGTGCTCTGCACAGCCAGGTAAGGTCTGAGTGGCAGCATTCCTGGGAAGCTGGGCGGGAACTGGGATAGGGGAAAATACAGCACACTTTGGAGAATGACGCAATGCCATTTTCCGGTGCCCCTGGAAGTTGCTATCCTCCTTCACCTTGAGGAAATATGAAATGTCCAAATACCGCGTCCATCTTGTATTTAGACTCCATTTTGTATTGCCATTACCCAGGCCTAGCTTTTCGAGTTATGTGCTCAGCGCTCAGCACTCCTTGTCCCTGAAAACACATGCAACACTCGCTAAAAAAACAAACTATTTCTTGTTGGCTCTGCTCGAGAGGATCAATCCTTTACACAAAGAGGATTGTGTAAAATCCCGGCCCGCATTATGGCTCATGTTTGTGGTAGAGTTTGTCTGTCCTTGTGCATTGAGGCTCATGTTTGTGGTTGGGCTCATCTGTCCTTGTGGCGGGTGGTATTAGTCACTAGATACGTTCATGATTAACCATGTTGCAAAAGACGTTGCACGAGTAAAAAACTAAAGCACGCGATGATCACGCCGCACTCTGGCAAACAAGAAAGTCACTGTTGATTGGTTTAGATTCGTTTATGTGTGGGTTGGATGTGGGTGTGTCTACTGCTATAAAAGATTGTACGCTGCAGATTGAAGCAGCAGTCTCCCGAGAACTTACTATATTTTACTTCTGGGACCACTGTTCATGGCTGCAGCCAAATAAATATTTACTCTTTCTCTCGAATAGAGTGTTTTGTGTCTCTGTATACCTGGACAGGTGAACTCGAAGATTTCAGGCGTGCCCTGCGCCACTGGGCCATTAAAAGGTCCGGTTCTTCAATTGGCGCCCAACGTCGGGCGTCTTCAGTGGTTGCGGTCAAGCTGGAGGTTGGTGAGAGGTCTCGTGAACAAACTCTGAAGGAAGCGCACCATCTAATAGACCCCTGCATGTCTTTGTGGACCCAAGGTTCTTGTAGCACTACTTCTCCTTCTCGAAGGCTGCCTGACTGCCGCCCTGATTGACACCCTGTCTTGGTCCCATTAGCTGAGAGAGCGAGACATTAGACGGACCTCTATCGGTGAGAAGAGAATTTGGTGAGGTAAGAGTGGGTAGCTCCCACTTGTCTGGTTTAGTTATAGATGGTTTATTTGTTCGCATTTTGCAAAAAGCGAAACCGAGGGGTAAGTACTTGAATTGAGAAAGTACACGATTAATTTTACCTCTTGATGTTTGTTTTTCGAGCCAGAGATTTTTAAGATGCCTGGTTTTAGCAAATTTCGTCAATGGTGTTGTTGTTCTTGTTCAAGGGACTCTCGACTGGAAGACACTTGTCCAGTGCCTCCGGTAGGGACTCCGAAATATGAAGTTTGCTCCAAACATGGGACTGGGCCTATCATTTTTACGGACCTTTGGGGAAAATACACTAAGAATGATGGTATTTTACAATGGCCGAGAGATGGTAGTTTCGAGCCCTGTGTGTTGGACAATTTAGAGGAGAGATTGTTCAAAAGAAAAGCCCGGCCGGCAATGTTTGTTTCATTTAGCATTTGGCGAAAAGAATCAAAACAGAAATAAATTAAGCAACAGAAATCTCAGAATAAACAAGTTTGTATGTCTATTATTCAAAAAGCTCAGAAACATGAAGACGATCGAATTGAAAAGGACATAGAGATAATAGATAGGAAGCATAGAATGGAGATAGATAAGTGTTATCCGGCTTTGCCTACTTCTCCGCCAATAGGCGAGGAGAATGAAAAATACCCTTTATTGTCCCTTATGTTGTCTGCTCCACTGCCTTATGTACCAGCTCTTGCTCCCCCGCCAGTACTGGTTATGCCTCCGCCTGTGCCTCAACCCTTGATACCAGTAGTGGTCCCAGCTACTTCTGTGGGTCCCGTAGTCCCTGTGATACCTCCCGCATCGACACATGTCTCCACCTCTACTCCTTTGCCACAAACTTCTACTTCACAAACGGTTCGAAGAAAGGAGAGTGGGGTCTTTTCAGCCTTTTCCCCTATACTAGACCGAGTTCGTAATTCCCCTATCATGAAAAGAACTCTTCGAAGTCAGAGTCGCCTTGACTTCCATGAGGAAACAATACTCCAAACTCAGGCTCGAAAGTGGATGACAAATGGAAACATGTATGGGTCATCCGATATCCAAACTGTGACCTCGTAATGGCCTTCATCCACCCAGAGTTATGTTTTTGACCTCATGTGTGAAATATTAATTCAAATGTGGGAGAGCGAAGTCGAGAATGGCCCACCTAGGGAATTAATGGAATTACGAATAGAAGTAGCTTCTGGAGCAGTGGTAGGACAGGATTATCAAGATGCAGTAGCGAATTTAGTGACATTTCGAGACCTTCTGTCTTGTAGAAATAAGGGAGCAGGAGGAATTGTTACATTAGATAGAACATACCCTATGCGAGAGGTACAACCATTATGGCGTGATGCTGTGGGAGGAGCTCACCTTGTGGCTGCTCATTTCCAGCAAGTTTGGGTACATGTTCCATGGAAAAGAACAGAGGTTATTGCATTAAAACAAGTATTACCTGATCCACGTAAAAATCCGGCAGGTTATTACAAAGAATTAACGCAGACATTGTCCTCTTGTACTTTAACATTATCTGATATAGACATGTTGATGGGCCAAGTAGTCCCATCCGAAATATGGAATAAGATTCGTAGGGAAGATCACGCAGCTGAGTTAGGCGGTAACTGGGCTGCCATCCTACAAGCAGACCAAAGGCAGGTGGGTGGGGCTAAACCAGAACCAATGATAGCAGAATTGCCCGACAGAATAATAACACTTATGAAAACTCTGATGCCTGCTCAAGCAGTCAATTGGGATCAATTATCTGCTTGTAAACAAAAGAAAGATGAGTCAGTGTCTGATTTCTTTACTCGTTTTGAGGAATCATTTGTTGATCATAGTGGACAAGATATGGCCGCACCAGGTGGCCAGAGATTATTTGTGGATACCTTTGTCTCTAACTTACTGCCGGAATTATCTACTAGACTCAAAACGCCTGAGAGCGCATGGCCTCAGGGATTTTGACGATGGTTCAATATGATGAGAATAGGGATCTGGAGGAGAAAGAGAGGATGGAAAAGAAAAATAATGACCTTAAAACGAAGGTCCTTTTGCAACAGGCTTATTCTCCATGGGACCAACAGAGGATCCCTCAGAATGCTCCTCAATTTCAGAAACCGTATCAGTATCAACGTCAGGGATATAATTTCCACGCCCACCTCTTGGTCCTAATCAATGTGCCTACTGTAAGGAAGATGGTCATTTCAAAAATAGATGCCCACACTTGGCCCAGAAAGAGAATATGGGACTAGTACCTAGAGGCCGGGGTGGATATCAGTCTGTGCCACAAGGCATGGAACGAGGAACGCTGATACAAGATCGGCGACCTTTGCCACCGTCCAATGCGAATTATTTTGATCAACCATTAGGGCAGACAGGAAACTATTATAATGATGATTATCTAGGAGAAGAAGGACAAGCCTTTGTTTCCCAATAGGACAGGCTAGGACAAAGTGAGGGAGTCGTGACTATTCCTGTGGATCAACGTAGTCCTTATGTTAATGTCACTACATTAGGGGTGCAGGAACAATTTCTATCGGACACCGGCGCATCTAAAAGCTCCATTGTTCGCTCCAAGCTCCCTGGGGCACCTTTGTCTGGCATTACAAATGTTTCAGTAGGATTTTCTGGCACACCTGTACAGAATCCTGTTTCTAGCCCCTTGCCCATATCGGTAGGACCATGTCATTTGGAGGCACCTCTTATTCTTACTACTGGTTGTGCTGAGAATTTGTTAGGTCTTGACCTTTTGAAGAGATTATATGCCACACTATACTGCTCTCCTCAAGGAGTACATCTGACCTTAGGCCAACGAATAGTGTCCCCAGTATATTTATCTATTAATGCCTTACCACATGAGCTCCGACAGTTACCTGTCTCCCTATGGGCGCAAGGCCCTAATGATGTTGGATTGTTGCAAATTCCACCCCACTCTATCACATTGAAGAGTAATGTCAAGTTGCCACGCATTCCTCAATATAAGATATCTAGTGAAGGTGAACAGGCTTTGCTTTTAATAATATCTGATCTGATACAGAAAGGTGTTGTCGAAGAAACAAGAGGTAATATGTGTAACAGCCCTGTTCTCCCTGTGATTAAACGTACAGATCCGACACAGCGCCCTGTTTATCGCTTTGTCATTGATTTACGAGAAATCAATACGTTGGTTTTGCCTCAATTCCCTGTTGTTCCAGACATCACTGCATTGCTTACTATGATACCTTCTACTGCTTCATGGTTTTCTGTTATCGACCTCAAGAATGCATTTTTTAGCATTCCGATAGCTGAAGATAGCAGAGATATTTTTGGATTCTCTTTAGGAGGTCGCAGTTTTAGATTTTGTAGAGCTCCTCAAGTGTATTGTGAGAGTCCCTCTATCTACAGCCAAGCACTTAAATCTCAGCTTGATGCATTATCCTTACCAGAAGGTACTGCCCTGATACAATATGTGGATGACTTATTGATAGCAGCAGATTCAGAGTCATTGTGCAAAGAGGCTACTCTTTTGCTTCTACAACACTTGTTTCAATATACACATAAGGTCTCTTTGTCCAAATTACAGTACTGTCAACAAGAGGTTACTTATTTAGGTCATCTCTTGTCAAAAGAAGGGCGTAGACTGACTCCAGAAAGAATACAAGCTATTTCACAGATGACGATCCCACGCACACAAAAGGAGGTACGCGCTTTCATAGGCATTACCTCTTATTGTCGCCAGTGGATGGATACCAAATTTTTCACTAATAGCCAAGCCTCTATTAGCTTTGACACTAAAGGATACACCGCACCCTCTCTCTTGGACACCAGAATGTCAGAAGAGTTTTTTGGACCTGCGGTCCTCTTTATGTTCTGCACCAGTACTAGGAACCCCTGATTATACTAAACCATTCATACTGTACGTCCACGAGAGAGAAGGTTATGCATTATCAGTATTGACACAGCATTTTGGTGATAAACAACGCCCTTGTGCATATTTTTCAGCAGTTTTGGACCCTGTTGCAAGAGCATTAATTACCAAGCTGTCTGAAAGCAGCAGCAGCAGCAGCAGTATCAATCTGCCAGTCAGCAGGATTGGTATTAGATTCTCCACTTACTGTTATGGTTCCCCAAGCTGTAGATACGTTATTGAACAGAATGAAGACACAACACCTTACCAGTGCCCGTCTCTCTGGGTACGAATTAACATTGTTAGCAAGCCACATCACCATAGAGAGATGTATTACACTGAATCCTGCCACCTTGCTACCACTTCCATCAGATTCAGACACTATAGAACATCATGATTGCATTTTTCGAACAGAGGAAGAGAGAAAAGGTAGAATAGATTTCAAAGATACTCCGATTCCTAATCCTGATGGAACACTGTATGTTGATGGTTCATGTTTTAAATTGCCTAAGCAGACCCTCCAGGATATCGCGATTTCGCGATATCGCGGTTTGCAAGATCGGCACTTTTGTAAAAATGCTGCGATTTTTACAAAAGTGCCCGCGAAATCGGCACTTTTGTAGGAATGGCGGTATTTTTACAAAAGCTAATCCATGCCACTATATCCTGGGGGGTCTGTTTATAGGGGAAATGGCCCCTTGGGCGCCTTGGACCGGGTAGATCTGTGGTAGAAAATAAATGCCATTCAAATGCCAGAGGAGGTCCTTTATTACCTAGCCAGGTACACGGCCAGATTGATGGAGGCTTTAGTATTTGGTAAATACGACACCACAATGCACTCAGGAGTGTTTGTTTTTATCTAATGTGCCCTGCAGCCTTTCTTCTTCAGGTCCAACCTCGCACAGTCACTACAGCCCTTTAGGGAAGATAGCTGTGCATGCCCAAGTACCACCCTATACTCCTGGCCACATCACTGCATACGATTTTGCAGGTGGGGTGCCCACAATGCAAGCTGCACTGTCACTGAATACTGATTTTATTTACATATATTTAAATAGTGTGCACCGGATGCCTGAATTGCTTCTAGGGGCAGAGAGACAAGAGAAGGATGCAAGAAAGTGTGGAACATGTTCTTAAAGAGATGTGTTTCCAGCAGTTTCTTGAAAGTGAGCAGGTTGTTTGCGTTACACAGGTGTGAGGATTGGTAGGAGCGGGCAGCTACTTAGAAGAGACTTCTGGATTTGCCATTGGACTTGGGAATGCATAGGGAGTTCTGCATGTTGGAGTTTAGGGGTTCGGAGAGGGTGCATTCACAGTACACATATAGCTGCAGAGAACCGAAAGTGCACCGTGCATCCCGACGAGGCATAAGTAGGGCTGTGAGCCAAAGGGTGTGCATCACGGTGGACTTGGGTGAACTCTGCATTTGACATCTCGCTCGGTCACGCCATCACCTACTCCAGGTACGGTTCGACAACAAGCAGAGCACGCACTTCGAGAGACCAATGGTGCGGACTGTCCAACGACGTCACTCCCCTGGAATACTTCACCACTTCATTTCCCCACGACCAGCACCAGGATTTGACACGTTGAGAATTCCCAAACCATATCCAGAGATACACTTGAATATCTGTACATGCTTTTCAAGGGAAACAAAGTGTCTACATTGTAATTAAACCAAATATACATAGCTTCATGTTGTTAAATAACTAAAAAAGCTAAGATATCTGTGTTTGTTGTAGGAAAAATGGCCAAATAAAATGCCGCAAAATTGCAGCTAAATTTCCATATTTGTGCCGCTAAATTTCCATTTTTGTGCCGCTAAATTTGCGAATCCATGCCGCTATATCCTGGGGGGTCTGCCTAACGCCGATACCACAGCAGCCTATGCGATTACAACATTGCACACAATCGTAGAGACAGCTAAAACACCATACAATTCAGCTCAAGCAGCAGAATTAATAGCATTGACAAGAGCTTGTGAATTATCGAAAGAGAAAAAAGTTAACATATACACGGACAGTCAATACGCATTCGGAGTGGCGCACAATTTTGGACGCCTCTGGGAAGAAAGAGGTTTTCTTACCTCTCATGGGACAAAAATGTTAGTTAGTCACTTGCTAGAATCACTTACTTTGCCCACACAAGTAGCAGTTCAGTTCATACAGCTTTATTTCGGAGCATAAAAACAATGTCCATAAAAGCACAGCACATACAAGCAAAATACATTCACCGGGAAAGAATAAATAATAAATAATAAATAATTCATGTAAATACTTAAAAAATCATACTTTTCCTGGCCCTAATTGCTTGCAGGAGAAAGGTAGCAGTAGAAAAGCAGATATCAACATGATTTAGATTAAAAAGCTATTTAAAAGCATCATGAACTGTCCTAACACCAAACTTAACAAAAACAGGTTTTAAAAAGGCGATACGAAAATTTTCATATAATTTACATATCAAAGCAAAGTGCAGAGTGCTTTGTGCAGAGCTATTATCGCATGGGCACACGCCCTCTGGATGCTTGTTCACGGAAGGGAAAGCCACCAGATGGTACAAAATCCCCAACCTCATCCGAGTCAAAACAAATCGGTGGGACGCGCTATTAACATGCCTTAGATAAGGTTGAAAACCCGCATTTTCATTATGTTTGGCGTAGAGGGAACAAGTGGATAAATTAGCTCCATTACATCACCGCTGCTCAGACTTCTACATTAAGAAAGCATTCTTCAGTTCAACTTTAGACAAATCGGAAGCTGCTAGGCTGTCCCCCTTGACATCAATTCCAATGATCTCCTTAAAGGTGTTAATTACATATTTAATCCAGGGGATCTTAAGATAATTGTCAAGGGAAAGACAGTCCCCTATAATAGCTCTGTTTAAGGACGTTTCTTCCTTAGCCCACACAGCACGCCATAACATTAGGGGTCTTGAAGCAATTAAATCAGACAAATGGGGGATACCTAATTCCTTGTGAACTAAATCATTAGAAGATGATTTAGGTAAGCACAAAAGTCTTTTTAGGAAACAATTTTCTTCCACCTGGAGACTACTTACAGAAGCAAAACCCCATATCCCAGCTCCATAAATTGCAGTCGATAGGGATCTTGCCTCATAAATCTTAAGCATGTCTTCGATCCGCCTGTCTCCCAATTTAGTGGCAAATTTGCATATCCCATGTGCGCTTTTCGCCATTTTGGCCCTAACATTATTGAGCTCACAACCCCAGCCATTATTTTTAGAAAACGTAATGCCCAAGTAACAAAAATTGTCCACAAGTTGGACCTTCTGGCCATCAATAAAATATGGGTGATGTTTCCCCCTACCTTTGCCACATTCCATAACATAAGTTTTGGATTTGTTAATGACCAGTTTACGTTCACCAATAAAAAGAGAAAACCTGTCCATAAGTCGTTGCAGACCCAGGGGGGTCCTTGACAGCAGCACCGCGTCATCCGCGTATAATAATACCGGGACATCGATGTTATTAACTTTAGGGGCGTCTGCCACAATAGTTTTAAGAACTTTATCAACTTCATTGATAAAGAGAGTAAAAAGGAAGGGGGCGAGAACGCACCCCTGCCTGATACCCCGCCGTATCCTAAATTTGGGTGTACGTTCCCCACTTGGGCCATAGCGAACGCTTGTGCATAGATTGGCATAGACACGTGCTAGGAAATAGACAATACCCTCAGGCGCTCCCAGTTCTAACAATTTGGCCCAAAAAATGCCATGGTCCACCAAGTCAAAGGCGCTACTCAAATCCGCGAAGCAGAGATAGAGAGAGCCTGACTTTGCCTGGGTATACTTCCCTATCAAGAGTTCAAGATTGAGGCATTGTTCGATAGTACCCCTCCCCTTCCTGAAACCATATTGGCAATCTACAAGAATATTATTCGAGGTGGCCCACTCTTCCAATCTTGTAAGTAAAACACAAGTAGCAATTATTAAGTGTAGTGCTCACAAAAAGATAACAGATGACATTGGAAAAGGAAATGCTTATGCTGACCAAGTAGCGAAAGAAGCAGCTAGAGATTTGTCCAACCGAATGTATATGCCTGGTCCAGCACGATGAATTGTGGAGGTAAGAATGTGTGAGGATACTCTAGAAAATGTGAAAAACATACAAGCAGAAGCCAGTCAAGAAGAGAAAGACAAATGGAGGGAAATGATTGGCCGGCTAGATGACACTGGTTGTTGGACAGATTTGTCCGATCAACAAAGATGGTTACTACCCAATGCTTATGTTCTTCCTGTTGTGACAATGGCACATGGTCCAGCTCACATTAGTGCCAAAGGGATATGTAAGCTTTTAGCACCAGTTTGGCAAAACTCCAACATTCCCAAATACGCAGATAATCTAGTGAAAAACTGTATGGTGTGCCTGATGTATAATCCATGAAAGGGAATGCCAACTCCAGCAGGACACTTTGCACCACCAACATATCCCTTTGAAGTCCTCCAAATAGATTACATTCACATGGAGAGGTGTAACAACCTAAAATACGTACTTGTGGTGGTATGTGCCTTTTCCAAATGGATAGAGGCCTACCCCCTCAAAGACAACACAGCCTTGACAACTGCCAAAGCTCTTTTGAAAGAATTTTTTCCGAGATTCGGCTTACCCGGAATCATCTGGAGTGACAATGGAAGTGAATTTGTGGGCCAAGTCATGCAGAAAGTTTGTACTGGTCTAGGTATTCGACAGAAATTTCATGCAGCAAACCATCCACAATCAGCAGGTTTAGTGGAACGCTATAATGGAACATTAAAACTTAAACTTGCAAAAATACAGGCCATCACAGGCCTAGCATGGCCTGATGCATTGCCTCTTGCCCTTCTATCCACAAGGACTACAACACACTCGCGCATGGGGCTTAGCCCCTACGAGATTGTGTTTGGACGTCCAGCCAATGTCTGGGGCGTCCCTAGACCAAACAAATATTCTGATATTGAAAATCCTATATTAATTGATTATTTGCATGAATTAACTAAAAGGATGTCTGTCCTTCATCAACAGGTGCATGGCGCTTTGCCTCCAGCTTCCACTGACCAGGGCCATTCCATACAACCCGGAGATTGGGTGTGTGTGTGAGGAACTTCCAGAGGACCAAGAATCTCAAGCCAAGGTGGAAAACTCCGCAGCAGGTCTTACTTTCAACAAGAACAGCAGTCAAGGTTGCCGGAAGAAAAAACTAGATACATGGGGTACTTTGCAAAAAGGTACCCCTACCCTTACCTTATGATCAATGGGTAAAGGATGGACTAGGAGACGTTGAGTGGGAGAAAATTCCAAGATTGGTGCCTTTCAGTGATGCGCGCTTAAAATACACCAAGTCTGAGAAAGAAGACGACAAAATCCTCCAAGCAGCGGTGCCATCTTCATTGAGATTAGACACTACCGAGCCTCACCTCCTTTTTCAAGAACAAACTGTACCTGGTTCAAAGAGATACAACTTGAGGCCAAGACTAAACAAGAACACTTCAGCAATGCCTCAGTAATTTTGTCCATGATTTTTTGTCAACGACATTCTGATTAAACTCAAATTGCAGGGCCGTGATTAAGTCTCAGACTCGTGACCCGAGTAGTGGCATTTAGGCCTGCGGGACCTGTAGGATCATAGGACTGCAAATAATCACGGCTGAGTGAAACAACCACCAGTCGCGGGCAACACCTAGAGAATGGAATTGGCTGTCCCTAAGACAATGGACAAAATGCAAATGAAGAGAAAGAAATATTGTAAATTATTGCATAGTGGAGAAGCGTGGCTCAGTGGTTAGAGGCGGCAGACCCGGAAGCTGAGATCGGCCGTGGACCAGGGTTCAATTCCCCGCCTCGGCGGGTCTCGGGCTCAAAAAATTCCACAGACTCGATAATTCTCGTTCCGGTGCCTACTCGACTCACGAGTCACACTCTGCGACTCTGGGCAATGGCTTGCTTAATCTCCACTACGGCCCCTCGCGGCGGGATGCCTGGCTTTCACCTTGTGGATACCCTGCCGGGCTATCTCACAGGGGAATACCAGGATGGGTTCCCTAAGCAAGCGCCTTGATACCTTCGGGTGATACGTGTGCTATATAAGTCGCAATACATTGCATAATCGTTGTGTCATAACTTTAATAATAGTGGTCCTAATATGTATTATAATTTCTTGTATAGGATGGGTGTTTCATATAACTCTTGCGCAGCCTACCACCAAGGTTATTAGTGAAATGCATTCCCATGTTAATCTATCCCGCATCTTGAGTCAAGAAGGAGCGAGTTCCACAACAATACGTTTGTTTCTATGTTGCATCAACATCAGCTGGCCATTAACACCACTAATTGTTGGGTTTGCGGCCTTCTGCCGAGTTCTGTAAGCACCGGGATACCATATATCCCTCTTCCCTTTTCCTTTAATGGTTCCTGTAGTGCGTGGTGGGAGTTAAGCGCCAGTTGGGCATTTAATACCAACAGAGATAATACAGACGTATGGGATTTTGGACTATATCTGTACCATTTGTGTTGGCCAGATGGAAAAAGAGTATATGGAGTGACTAGTGAAAAGTCAGAATATGCTGATCGCCAGGGGGGATCCAAGAACAAGGGTACTAGTAAGTGTCTGCATGTTGTAACTCTAAATGGAACAGACTGGCCTCGCATGGTACCCTCACGTAACACATATTTCGTGTGTGGGAGTAAGGCCTTCACTTCTTTACCAAGTAACTGGAAAGGCACCTGTTATATTGCTTGGTTACTGCCCCCTACGTATACAGCAGATGCCAAACACCACCTGCAGAAAAGAGGAGTGGTGTCTACCGTAGATACAGCAGGACAAGAAGCAGGAGGTTTCTTAAAAGGGCTCTTTCCATTCTGGGGTCCAATAGCCAACAGTAGAGACATAAGACAACTTATTCGAGTTGTAGAGGCAACTGTCAATGAAACAGCTGGAGCTCTAAGTAATATTACAGCAGAGCTTGCTGCTGACCGCCTTGTCACGCTCCAAAATAGGATGGTATTAGACATTATCCTTGCTGACCGTGGAGGCGTATGCAAATTGATCGGATCTAGCTGCTGTATTTATATTCCTGATAATACCCCTACGGTATACCAGGCCATCTCAAAACTACATAAGATAGCTGAGTCTATCCATCAAGACGAAGGGAATTGGTCATTAACAGGATGGTTCTGGGGAATGCTGTCCACTTGGGGTTGGAGGATTATGACATTTATTGGAGCCATTTTAGCTGTGATAGTTACCTGTTGCCTCTGCCTACAATGTGGCCCAGTCATCTGTGGCCTTTGTGCCACATTATGTATACCCCGACCAATAAGTAAGAAAAAAGAAAAGAATACACAGATAATGCTACAAAAACAAGTCTCCCAACTGATGGCCATTAATGTAGATTCTGACTAGGATTTGCCTGTGCATGGCAAAAGGGAGGACTGAGGAAATATGAAATGTCCAAATACCGCGTCCATCTTGTATTTAGACTCCATTTTGTATTTCCATTACCCAGGCCTAGCTTTTCGAGGTACGCGCTCAGCGCTTAGCACTCCTTGTCCTGAAAACACATGCAACACTCGCTAAAAAAAAAAACTATTCCTTGTTGGCTCTGCTCGAGAGGATCAATCCTTTACACAAAGGGGATTGTGTAAAATGCCGGCCCGCATTATGGCTCATGTTTGTGGTAGAGTTCGTCTGTCCTTGTGTATTGTGGCTCATGTTTGTGGTTGGGCTCTTCTGTCCTTGTGGTGGGTGGTATAAGTCACTAGATACGTTCATGATTAACCATGTTGCAAGAGACGTTGCACGAGTAAAAAACTAAAGCACGCGATGATCACGCCGCACTCTGGCAAACAAGAAAGTCACTGTTGATTGGTTTAGATTTGTTTAAGTGTGGGTTGAATGTGGGTGTGTCTACTGCTATAAAAGATTGTACGCTGCAGATTGAAGCAGCAGTCTCCCGAGAACTTACTATATTTTACTTCTGGGCCCACTGTTCACGGCTGCAGCCAAATAAATATTTACTCTTTCTCACTAATAGAGTGTTCCGTGTCTCTGTATACCTGGACAGGTGAACTTGAAGATTTCAGGTGTGCCCTGCGCCGCTGGGCCATTAAAAGGTCCGGTTCTTCAACCTGAAGCATTTATTTTCCCCTCAGCATTTACTAATTGTATTTATCTTTCTGCAGACGGCATTTCTTTCAAATGCAGCCTGCAGTATGAAATCTAAAACATATTATTAAGCACCCCTGATCCTGTTCAGTTGTGCAGGCCGGGGCCCTAGCAAATTGTCTTCAATTGCTGATAAGGGTGCCCCATAAGAGCAGGCCTGCCATCAATCAGGCACCCCTACAGGGCCGTTTCTACCATTAGGCAGGACTAGGTCACTGCCTAGGGCGGCAAAAGGGGGAGGGTGGCAAAAAGCATGTTTGGGAAATCCCCGAATGGCTGTCCTTGGACATCAAAAGCCATTGGGTAGCAGTAGCGTGCCTTCTACAATTCGACATGATGTACAGTCACGTTCAGCGCCACTAGTGGCGGCCGTGCGCCGACATTTAACATTGCCTCGAAGATCCAGGGCTGGAGCAATTGCGAGGCATCTGGACTTGTTCACTTAGGAGCTTCCACAGCAGAGAGTGAGGGCGCCTGACAAACCGGGGGTGCTCCGCACAGCCAGGTTAGTTCTGAGTGGCAGCATTCCTGGGAAGCTGGGCGGGAACGGGGATGGGGGGAAATACAGCACAATTTGGAGAACGACGCAATGCCATTTTCCGGT
The DNA here is from genome assembly GCF_964261635.1 of Lissotriton helveticus. Lineage (NCBI taxonomy): Eukaryota > Metazoa > Chordata > Amphibia > Caudata > Salamandridae > Lissotriton > Lissotriton helveticus. The sequence continues at coordinate 23,908,137 of NC_136060.1, read as the reverse complement.
GCCCCTGGAAGTTGCTATCCTCCTTCACCTGAAGCGTTTATTTTCACCTCAGCATTTACTAATTGTATTTATCTTTCCTCAGATGGCATTTCTTTCAAATGCAGCCTGCAGTATGAAATCTAAAACATGTTATTAAGCACCCCTGATCCTGTTCAGTTGTGTAGGCCGGGGCCCTAGCAAATTGTCTTCAATTGCTGATAAGGGTGCCCCATAAGAGCAGGCCTGCCATCAATCAGGCACCCCTATCAGCAATTGAAGGCAGGTTAGCCATTCTATTTGGCAAATGCGATAGGGGAGAAAATCTGTCCAAGTATGGGCGCTTTTTATTTTCTCACGTTACCAAAGATTGAAAGTTTTGATGGGATTTGGTAACTGGGGCAATAGAAGCTGTCACACAGAGGGGGCCCTGCCTGCCCCTGACAGATGAGGCTTCAAGGCTGCTCAAACAAGGCAAAGAAAGCCAGAAGCCCCTCTGACGGACAACAAGCACTGACAAAGCCTGTGGGCCCGGCTTTGTGCTTATACTGAAATGTCCTTTGTGTATAAAGCGAACCTGGAAAGGAGAGTCGTCTTTTTTATTTGTAACCTTATTACATTGCTGCAGCATTATTGTTGGAAGATAATATTGTGTATGAATAGGATTGTAATAATTTAAGATTAAATAAAGCATGGGGTTGCTATCTGCTGACCAAGAGACATTTTGTAAGGCCAGTTGTGAACTATTTTTAAAAATGGGCGTAGAGTACATAGCAAACCAAGAAGGATGAAGCAGGAGAGTCGAACGACGAGGCCAGTAGTGTGCAGAATAGGTCTGCGGGCAGGAGCCACGTCACCGCTTTCGGACAGTTACTGACTGGTTGGTATTGCCATGTCAGTGCATTGCATGCACGTTTATCTCATGCCGAAATGTTGCCATTTTTCGGTCCTACCTGGGCCTACAATGTTGACCTCTGGGCTGCTATGGGCAACTGTCCACCTAAGTTCGACACCTGAGACTAGGATTTGCAGCGGGCCAGTATGAGCAAAATCAAGTAGGCCTGGTGTTCACTATATCTGCCTTTGGTGCCTACTTACCTAAACGTTACAAGACGGATAGCTACTTTCTTGCCAATGAGCCTTTTCCACCGTAGAGTCTTGAGCAGAGGACCACATGAAATCGTCAGCCTCTTCTTTTGGGCGGGTCAATTAGGATATTTTTTTAGGGTCAAAGTTTCCTTGATTGAAGGAGGACAAGATGGCAGCTGCTACTGTTTCCTGAGATGGGAGGGCAGGGGTTCGGGCGGGCCCATTTCGCTTTACTAGCTAAGTCCCACCCTCTCCCCTTCTTCCCAAGGATGGAGCAGTGCTGTAACGCGGCTCACTCGGCCATGAGAGGGGTATAGCTTCAAGACCCAGCCAGGCCATCAGCACACGTGTGCCGAATCCAAGGCAGGTCTGTGTCCTCCCTTATCTCTCATCTCTAGTGCAGCTCAGTCCCATGCTGGCCTATTTCTGATGCAGTATACCAAACAGGTTTATGTCCTAGAAATAAAAAATAAAGTTGAGGGCAAGGGCGCCCCAAGTATTGCGTTAAAGCCATCCACAGGCCTGATTCCAAGACTCCCTAGTCTGGACTCCACCTCATGCCACTTTCTTCCTCCGCCCTACACTTCCCATCTCCTTATAATACTCTTGCAGGATCTTTTTCAACCCTCCCGCTCCCTTTGTCGCTGTTTCCACATTTTTCTCTTCCTCCTCTTTTCTCTCTTTCAGCCTTTCTCATTTCGATCTCTGGGTCAAAGTCTGAAAATGAAAGATAGGTCTCGGTGCCTAAAAAAGAAATGGTCCTCTGAAAGCAGTCTCTCGTCCATCTTTCCTCCAAAAATCACAGAATTCTTCCCAACGAGGGATCAGTGGTCTCTAATGTACATGTCTCGGACAGAAACATTAGATGCTGCCATTGACTATATATAGTACAAGCTGGGCTGTTGGGTGACAGAGGCTTGCACATTTCTGATGTACAGTTGATTATTTTGTAACCACTGGACTAGTATTAGGCCTTCATGCTACACTTGGTTCGCATTAGACCAAAGCATGATTCTCTTGCTGCCTGTGGCACCAAAGCACACCAAATGTGTGTGTGTGTATCTGTCAGACTACTGTGCTATAACTGTGGACATCTGAGGATGGCTCTAAAGCACCCTCTTGTCCTTCTACCCAAGAAAAACATGAGCCATCTCTTTGTATATCTATCCTGTTAGTGTTTTTGTTGCAGTACATTTATTCTGTTACTGTTTTTATCACAGTACTTCTATTCCGTTTGGGTTTTTGTTGCAGTACATCTATTCCGTTAGTGTTTTTATTGCAGTACTTCTATTCCGTTCGGGTTTTTGTTGCAGTAGGGGGAAGTTTGAGTGTGCTGCAGGAATGTATGTCAAAAATAAAATCCAAACTTTGTTTTATAGAAGAATGAATGAAAACATATCTAGGCACTGTAAAAACAAAGAAACACATTTTGATGAAATGGGCCATTTAAAAATGGCATTGCGCCTAGCAGATCTGAGATGCATTCCAACACCTGTCAATTCTGAGCTGAGGCTCCTCAGCACATGGAGTGTTGTCCTTTGTGTCAAGCCTCAAGACTTTGACTGGAGCTTAGCGTCTGAAGTCAGACTAGGACCTGCAACCCTAGCCCACCCTGTCGGCTACAGGGTATAAATGAAATATCATTTACATAGTTCACACATTACATGATCTCCTACCCCTACAGAAACAAGCGGTTGGGCAAGGCGGCCTCTTGGACTAATGTATTTTTATCATACATCCGTGAAAAACCTTCAGCAGGTATCAGCAAATTATTAGACATAGTTAATCGAGCATTCTCTCTTCCAAGGTCTATAAAATAAGGACCATTGACTAATGCTGCTTAGCAGTATTATCTCCTGTTTATTGTGCTTTGAAGTCTGTAGAGGGTGCCATGGTCTTCATTAAGAGTGTAGGTGTCAGATGTTTACCCATGGACCGCAGAAGATGCTGTGATTCTGGGGCACCCACATAACTGTATGCTGTCATGCCGGCGTAAGCTAGTCTATATATCTAATGCATTAATTCTTCTATCCTGGATGACAGGGGGAGAGAGTGATGGTAGTAAAAGGGAGGGGGCGGCATTTTTTAATTCTCGCCTAGGGCGGCAAAACACCTAGAAATCTCCCTGTATAAGGTCCCAAAGGCGAGACCTATTGGCTATGCCAATGCTTGTTTTCATAGTGTTGAGTGCCAGGCAGCTCCCCTCAACAATAAGGTTTAGCAAAAAAACATAAAACAAGCATTGACAGAGACTGAAAAGCTGACAGGTAATGCTAATCGAGTGCTTTGCCAATGCTTGTTTTCTTAGTGCCGATACTGTTCAGAATTGGCAAAACCAAAAGGTCTGCTAAAGTTTTTCAACAATGATCTCTATTAGTTTTTCCAGTGCTTGTTTTATAATGGTACGTTATTTGTTGATAGACCGAATATTTCTATGCGTCCCCTGCAGCATTAATAATAGCTGTATATTCCACATGGTTTCACAGAGCATCCATTGTGTTATAAACCTGCCTCTGTTGTGTGGACCATGTACTGAACACATTAGTGCAATGCCCGTTTGGACCGTATGCTGTGTGCTACACCCTTGACACATTTTGCTGTGCCATTTGCAGTGTTGTGTACTTGCCAAGTGTGTGAGCTAAACTTGACACATTTGTACAGTGCCTCTTGGTAGGGTTTCAAACCTGCCACATCATCGTCAAGGCAGTTTAAATAAACTTGAAAAGTATCCCAGGGCAAACTGGTCTGAGTTGTTTTTTTATGAACAAAAAGTGTAATTGAAGAATGTTATGTATGGGCTAGATTCCTGAAAATAGTGCATACAACAGTGTCAGGTTTTCCCCCCGAAGTTCTTTAGTTTCTTATAAAAAGTGATTTCCCTGACCAGGTTCATTAAAATTGAGTTTGTATTTTCAGTCTGGGGAATTCTTTAGACTCTTACAATGTCTTGAGATGCTTCTGGAACCTCTAATCTGAATGAGGTCTTTGTGCAGCATATTCATACTCTTCAAACCAACTTGGCCAGGAGATCGCACACCAGTACTAAGGCACCACCTTTTATTTCTTAATAATATTTCTGCTGCCCATCCTGCGCAAGGCATGTGCAGTTTCACCTTGATGGAGGAAGTCACAGTATCATGCTTTGAAAACCTGCCCTCTCCCATGAACCCGGTCTGGCAACGGTAGCAGAGTCTAATCCTCGTAATTTACCCTGACCACTAACTCTAATCAAGAACTGTCTAGTCACTCACCCATATCTGAAAATGGGAGGCAGAATGATTTATACATACATGTGTATATATATATATACATATATATATATGAATGTGTGAAGTAATGCCGCGGTATTTCTCCCCTCAGGGAATCACAACGCGGTCGTTACAACGACCACGTTTTGATTCCGCATACCATTACTCCGCAAGTCGGAATAACGACTTGCAGAGGGGGGCGCTGAATGGTGGAATAGTATAATTTACTATTCCAACTCCAGTCATTGCGGACACTAGGGAAGGTGTTGGATTTTAAATCCAACACCTGCCCCCCCCTCCGCAAGTCGTTCTTCCGACTTGCGGAGTAATGGTATGCGGAATCACAATGCGGTCATTGTAACGACCGCGTTGTGATTCCCTGCGGGGGGAAAAATTTGCGGTAAACATTGTTTACCATATAGATATATACACACACACAAAAGTCTTTTGTCTACTGTCAGAAATCCCAAAGGCAGAGGCATTTAGAGCGGTACCCTAATATATAATAGCCTGCACACAACATTATGGACAGCAGCAGTGCAAGCGTCTCTCACATAGAACACCAGTAGTGCACTTAGCTAACAGAACAGGCACTGCATGGGCAGTAACGCAGCACTGCTCCCTTGCACAGGTCAAGCAGCACCAAAACCCCCATATTTACTTTACTCCAATGTGGCCATCTGCAATAGTGCAGCGGCGCACACTGCTTTCACTCACACACCTCCCGACCTTTTAAATCGACAAGGAGCCTGAGGTCCGGTGCCTTTGAAACGTGATGACATTGAAATCAATGGAGAGTAGCGCTTATTGTGAGGGTGAGTAATTTTTTCAGGGCGGGGTACTCCCCTGTAGTCGATGGGAGTATTTGCTAGTGTGGGGCGGAGTCCAAGGATGGCGACACCTTCCAAGTGGGGGGGGGGCATGCGCATACACACGGCGCTCATTGTTTGTCTTGTGTGCAACAGGTACAAAGCAGGCTAGGAAGCGCAGATGCAACATGCACAAATGCAGCGCACGCAGCAGCAGTGGAGCTTATTGTACATACGCAGCCGGGAGTAGGCGGGAAGGGGATGCGAGCTGTATGATCTCGAGCAGACACAGCAGTAGCAGTGAAGGTTTTCTACATCGCATTGTGAATGGATAGCACTGGCGACAGGAGAGCAAGCTTCCTTGACACAAGGCAGGCGCATAGAGACCAGAAACTGTGCAATGTGTTGGATTTTATAGAGTCCCTTTCTCAGATGCACCCATGGCACCCATGGCCATGTCTGAACTGGGGTGGCTTGGTGAGCAAAATAACAATGGATTAAACCCAGATCTGTGACTGGGGTGAATGTTTTGCCATTGTGCAACATTCCGTCTATCATCTTGTGTGTTTTGCTATTCACTCTATGTGGGAAGAGTATGCCCAGACGTGGGTCCCGTCCTCACTACACCACTGGAGTCAAGCTATCCTGGCTGAAGATGGCTGATAGCCAGAAACCGGTCCTAGGATGCTTGATTCCGGTCTAGGGAAGACATAGTTTGACAGTTCGGGCTGGACTGTTCCCAAGAGGCACAGGGTCAAGATTGATTTGCATATGGCCATGTCTGAACTGGGGTGGCTTGGTGAGCAAAATAACGATGGACTAAACCCAGATCTGTGACTGGGGGTGAATGGTTTGCCATCGTGCAACATTCCGTCCATCATCTTGTGTGTTTTGCTATTCTCCCTATGTGGGAAGGGTATGCCCAGACATGGGTCCCGTGCACACTATGCCACTGGAGTCAAGCTATCCTGGCTGAAGACGGCTGAAGACGGCTGATAGCCAGAAACTGGTCCTAGTATGCTTGATTCCGGTCCAGGGAAGACATGGCTTGGCAGTTCGGGCTGGACTGTTCCCATGAGACACAGGGTCAAGACTGATTTGCATATGGCCATGTCCGAACTGGGGTGGATTTGTAAGCAAAATAACGATGGATTAAACCCAGATATGTGACTGGGGGTGAATGTTTTGCCATTGTAAAACATTCCATCCATCATCGTGTGTGTTTTGATATTCACCCTATGTGGGAAGGGTATGCCCAGACGTGGGTCCCGTGCTCACTACGCCACTGGAGTCAAGCTATCCTGGCTGAAGACGGCTGATAGCCAGAAACCGGTCCTAGGATGCTTGATTCCGGTCCAGGGAGGACATGGCTTGGCAGTTCGGGCTGGACTGTTCCCATGAGGCACAGGGTCAAGACTGATTTTCATATGGCCATGTCTGAACTGGTGTGGCTTGGTGAGCAAAATAACGATGGATTAAACCCAGATCCGTGACTGGGGGTGAATGGTTTGCCATTGTGCAACATTCTGTCCATCATCTTGTGTATTTTGCTATTCACCCTATGTGAGAAAGGTATGCCCAGACGTGGGTCCCGTGCTCACTACACCACTGGAGTCAAGCTATCCTGGCTGAAGACAGTTGATAGCCAGAAACCGGTCCTAGGATGCTTGATTACGGTCCAGGGAAGACATGGCTTGGCAGTTCGGGCTGGACTGTTCCCATGAGGCACAGGGTCAAGACTGATTTGCATATGGCGATGTCTAAACTGGGGTGGCTTGGTGAGCAAAATAATGATGGATTAAACCCAGATCTGTGACTGGGGGTGAATGTTTTGACATTGTGCAAAATTCCGTACATCATCTTTTGCTATTCACCCTATGTGGGAAGGGTATGACCAGATGTGGGTCCCGTGCTCACTACGCCACTGGAGTCAAGCTATCTTGGCTGAAGACGGCTGATGTGAGAAAGTGCCATCTTTCCTGCCTTGGTATGGCCCCACTCTTCTCTGAACTGCTGATGTACTTTGACTGAGTGTGCCCTGGGTCCCCGCCAATCAGGTACCCAGGGCCTGTGTTCCTTCCCTACAAAGAAAAGCTATGCTGAAACAAAATACCCAATTGGCATCTCTGGCCACCTGTCAGCTCTAAGTAAATGGTACCCTAGGTACCCAGGGCATGGTGACCAGAGAGGACCCCTGAGGGCTGCATCATTTATTGTGCCAACCTCAGGCACCCACACACTGCCTTTGCAGGCTGAGTGCCTAAGTACAGAACTAAAGCAAGTAAAAATTACTATTCTGACTCCAGGGGGTGCAACAGTAGGGTAAGTGTTGGATAGTGTAGGGGTAAAAATTACTATTCTAACTCCAGGGGGTGCAACAGTAGGGTAAGTGTTGGATAGTGTAGGGGTACTATGTGTTGTAATGCTATGCGTTGTAATGGTGTGCGTTGTAAAGACTGTGTTGTAATGACATGCGTTGTAGTGGTGTGCGTTGTAGTGTCATGCGTTTTAATTGTTGCGTTGTAAATGCATGCGTTGTAATGGATGTTGCGTTGTAAAAGTTTCGTTGTAATGGTAGTGCGTTGTAAAAGTTGCGTTGTAAAGGTTGTTTCCCCCCCAGGGAAAAGGTGGTGAGAATCCCCCAGATAAAAAGTCTGAGTCTTCCAAAGGGCCCCACAAACCTGTTCAGGGGGGTGGGTCCCAATCTACTCCCTCTGTGCCTCAGCCCTATAGGGGAAGAAACTTTGATCCTAACAAGGCGTTTTGTAACAACTGTAAGAAGTTGGGCATTTAACTGTAGACAAGAACTGCCCCTACAACAAAGCCCCTAAGGCACCCATTCCAGCTACTCCAGGGACAGTAAATCTACAGATGGGATCGGAGGAGTGCCCAGAGCAAATCTGGGAATACACTCAAGCTAGTCTAGTCTGCTTGGGGAATATGGAGGTTGCCAGTGTGGCTGGGTGGCCAACCAACTGTAACAAATATATGCAATACCCCTCCATCAATGGAACAAGAGTAGAAGCCCTGAGGGATACAGGTGCCAGCATCACTATGGTAAGGGAAAAGCTGGTTTCCCCAGAGCAATACCTGATTGGGAAAACTTACCCAGTCACCAATGCTGACAGCATTACCACCCAACGCCCCCTAGCTATGGTAACGTTAGGATGAGGGGAGGTTACTGGCCTGAAACTGGTAGTGGTCTCACCACAATTGCCAGCTGACTGTCTGCTTGGAAATGACCTGGAGACCTCAGCCTGGGCTGAAGTTGAGCAAGTAACCCACGCAGCCATGCTGGGTATCCCTAGACTGGTGTGTGTCCAAACCAGAGCACAAAGCAAAAAGAAGGGTGAACAAGTGGGGTTGGAGCCTGAAAGTATAGCCCAACCAACCAAGAGAAAAAGCAAGGAGACTGGGGAACCAGCTTCTACACAGCCAGCCTCTCAGGACCCCTCTCCTCAGGGAGAGGACTTGGAAACCCTAGAGGGAACTGAGCCTATGGAGCTTGAGCCTTACCAGGTTGGCCTCCTGGGCCAAGGGGTACCCACTAGGGAAGAGCTTTGCCAGGGCCAGCGAGACTGCCCCACTCTTGAAAGCCTGAGGCAGCAAGCAGCTGCAGAAACAAAGGGAGATATCAGTGGTACCCACAGAGCTTATTGGGAAGAGGGATTACTGTATGCTGAGGCAAGAAACCCCAATCCTGGAGCTACCAGGAGAGTGGTAGTGCCACAGAATTACAGGGAGTTCCTCCTAACTTTGGCCCATGACATCCCCCTAGCTGGACACCTGGGGCAAACGAAAACTTGGGAAAGATTGGTTAGCCACTTTTACTGGTCCCAGATGAACCAAAAAGTGAAGGAGTTTGTGAGCTCCTGTGTTACCTGTCAGGCCAGTGGCAAGACAGGTGGCAAGCCAAAGGCCCCCTGATGCCACTGCCAGTGGTGGGGGTGCCCTTTGAAAGGGTAGGTGTGGACATTGTGGGTCCACTAGAACCCCCCACAGCCTCAAGGAACAAATTTATTCTAATAGTGGTGGATCACGCTACTAGGTACCCTGAGGCAATTACCCTTAGCATGACTATCGCTCCTGCAGTAGCCAAGGGCCTCCTAGGTGTCTTCACCAGGGTAGGGTTTCCTAAGGAGGTGGTTTCAGACAGAGGTACCAACTTAATGTCTGCTTACCTGAAACACATGTGGAAGGGGTGGGGGGTATGAATTGTTGTGATTTAAATGGCATTTAATAGATTGAGAATGTTTAGAATTTAGGAAATAAGCCTGTTTTTAAGGAAATAAAACTATGATAAATATGAACCTACATCTGTTGTTATAATATGTGAAGTGCTTATTGAATATCTGAGATGGTCAGGAGTATAGAACAGTGGATGATTTAAATTGAAAAACACAGAAAGGAATCTTTTTGTTTACTGCTTGTACCCATGATGTAGACACTGGTGACAGTAACCCTGTCAAAAACAAAATCTATCGACAATCAGACCAAGTCAAGGAAAGCATAAAGGCTGAAGTCAGCAAGATGTGGGAGCTAGGGGTGATTGAACCCTCTGAGAGCCCCTGGCCAGCCCAGTGGTTCTAGTCCACAAACCTCATCAACAGGGTGGAAAGAGAGAGGTGAGGTTCTGTGTGGACTATAGAGGGATCAACTCTGTCACCAAGACATATGCTCACCCCATTCCAAGAGCAGACGAGTTGATAGGCAAACTAGGGGCAGCCACATTTCTAAGCACCTTTGACTTGACTGCAGGGTACTGGCAAATTGGCATGCCTCCAGGGGCCAAAGAGAAAACAGCATTCTCCACCCCTGATGGGCACTATCAGTTTACAGTGATGCCTTTTGGGTTAAAGAATGCCCCTGCCACCTTCCAAAGGTTGGTGAACCAAGTCCTGACTGGGTTGGAATCCTTCAGTGCAGCCTATCTTGATGATATTGCTGTCTTTAGCTCCACCTGACAGGATCACCTGATCCACCTTGGGAAGGTTCTGCAAGCCCTGCAATCTGCAGGACTGACTATCAAGGCATCCAAATGCAGGATAGGGCATGGCACTGTGGTGTACTTGGCCCACCTTGTTGGTGGAGGCCAGGTCCAACCCTTACAGGCCAAGATCCAGAGCATCCTGGACTAGCCAGCTCCAACCACCCAGACTCAAGCCAGGGCATTCCTTGGCTTTACTGGATATTACAGAAAGTTTGTGAAGGGATATGGGTCTATTGTGACTCCCCTCACAGAACGCACCTCCAATAAAATGCCAAAGAAAGTGAACTGAACTGTTAGCTGCCAAAAGGCTGTTTACACCCTGAAAGAAGCAATGTACTCAGCACCCATTCTAAAAGCACCAGACTACTCCAAGCAGTTCATAGTGCAGACTGATGCCTCAGAGCTGGGGATAGGAGCAGTCCTCTCCCAGATCAATGGGGAAGGCCAGCCTGTTGCTTTTATAAGCAGGAGGCTACTCCCCAGAGAGCAGCGCTGGAGTGCCATTGAGAGGGAGGCCTTTGCTGTGGTTTGGTCCCTGAAGAAGTTGAGGCCCTACATGTTTGAGACTCACTTCCTGGTTCAAACTGAGCACATACCTCTCAGATGGCTAATGCAGATGAAAGGGGAAAATCCAAAACTACTTAGATGGACTTTGAAGTGGAACACCGACCAGGGACTGCCCATCCCAATGCAGATGGATTTTCCAGGTTCTTCCACTTAGACAATGAAGACTCCCCAGGGCAAGGTTAGTCTCATCACCTTTCGTTTGGGGGGAGGTGGGGTGGGGGAGGGGTTGTGTGAGAAAGTGCCATCTTTCTTGCCTTGGTATGCCCCCACTTTTTTCTGAACTGTTGATGTACATTGACTGAGTGTGCCCTGGGTCCCTGCCAAGCAGGTACCCAGGGCCTGTGTTCCTTCCCTACAAAGAAAAGCTATGCTGAAACAAAATACCCAATTGGCATCTCTGGCCACCTGTCAGCCCCTAGTAAATGGTACCCTAGGTAACCAGGGCATGGTGACCAGAGAGGACCCCTGAGGGCAGCAGCACTTATTGTGCCACCCTCAGGGGCCCTGTACCCTGGCACCCACACACTGCCTTTGCAGGCTGAGGACCTAAGTACAGAACTAAAGTAAGAGTCGGCATGGCACACATCCCTGTGTGCCATGCCCACAGAACCCACTGCCCTGGCATACTTCAGTCACCCCTCTAGCTGGGTTCCCTATGCCAGAGGTGAGGGCCCAGGTGCATGAGCCCTGTGCCCCGACAGTACCCAGGGCCATTCTTGGGCACTGTAAGTGCAGTGTTGCCATTTAAGAGTATATGGTGCTGGGAGGTTGTCATTTACGAACTCCACAGCACCATAATGGCTTCACTGAAGACTGACAAGTTTGGTACCAAACTTCTGAGCAAAATAAACCCACACTGATGCCAGTGTGGGATTTAATGTAAAATGCACGAGAGGGCATCTTAGAGATGCCCTCCAAAAACCCGAACCTACAATCCACGTCTGGGCTGAGTGGCTGCAGAGGCTGCCACACAGCAGACATGTTGCTGGACCCACGGGTGGAGAGCCCCCCGCTCTCCTGGGTCTGCAACAAAGCACATCCTGGGCGAGGTGCTATTTCACCTCCTCAAGGATGGACAGGGGGAAGCTTCAAAGGCATACCACCTCTGAGAGCTTCTCCAGACCATTTGCTGTACCCAGCAACCAGCCCCCCACCAGTCCTACCCCCACTCTGGCGGGAAGACTGGCGGGAAAAACTAAGTTAGGAAGTGGGGTGTGCCAACCTGTGCCAACTCCACCCCTCAGGTGGAGGAGGCGAGGTGAAGTACGACCCCGGGCTCCGGCCATCTTGTAGATGGGGAATCCTGCCCAATCCCAGCAAGGCTCCTGCCCCCCTCCCACAGGAGAGGAGCAGGCTAGGGGGTGTATTCACCCCAGGACAGGGACCCATTGGTCTCTGCCCTTGCCCTACCTGTAACACCCCTAAATTTAGTATTTAGGGGCTTCCTGAACCTTCCTTCCTTAGATCCCGATATCAAAAGAAGAAAGAAGATCAAGAAGAAGACGAGCCGCCGCGCAGCTGCTAACAACAGGACAACAACAACTGACTTGGCCACAGCCCTACCGGCCTGTTGATCCTGGAAACTGCTCCTGCCTAATCCCAGTGACCTCCGCGGACAGCAACCTTGGGACACCCAGAGGACCTGCCTGCCTTGAACCTCTTGAAGATTGGGACTCTCATCAGCAGAGGCTCCGCTGTAACACCCCACCAGGTGCTCACCAGGAAGCTCCGGACCAATCCACTCTGCACCAGCCGAGCCCGGGCTGGGCCAACCCAAACCAAGACCACAAGGACGTCCCCCCGGTGACTGGGACCCGAAGTCCAGTGCCCAAAGACCCTCCTCGATGAACCATCCGACGCCTGCAGACTCAGAACCAGGGGCCTCCCCAACCGCCACCAGCCGAGGATAAGCTTTCCCGATCCCTAAAGACACCCCTGCACCCGGCGCCCCGCGGCCCCCTGTGCCTCCCTTTGGGGAACCTACCTGTGCTCCAAGATCCCAACTTAAATCTCGAAGTGCTGGTCACCCCTGAAGAGTCACCGTCCCCGAGCCTGCAGCCTTTGTTCCTTGTCAAGATCCTCATTGGATAACATTGAGCGCCCGACGGCTCATAAACACCCTGCACCCAGCCGCCCGAGTGCCGCTGGCTGTAACCCCTCTGTCCTAACTTACTTCCCCCCTTGCCATGAGCAACTGACCAGGAGTACTCACCTGGAAACCGGTAATTCACTTACCTGCCATTGGATAACATTTCTAAGTGTGGAGTTTTGAAAACTGAAAATATTTCTATAAAATCAGCCAAAGTCCGAATCCGAAAATACTCACCTGTGATCAGGAGAGAAGCCAGTACAGTACCTTTCAGCCCAGTACTGAACCGCAAAAGTAATCCCTAGCGGGCTTACTAGTAACCTGTATTTTTCCCCATAGGAACCCATTGTCTGCTTTTCTATGAAATTTCTTCTAAGTGTCTACTTTTGAAAACTGCAAATATTCTTAAAAAATTTGTACGAAATACTGAGACGCAATTACCTACCTGTTTTGAGTTAAGCCCCCAGTGCTGACCCTAGGAGACTAGTGCTGGGTTACAGTGGCGGCTGGTGACATTTGAAAGTGGTATGGCGTAAAAAGAGAATCATACTGCACCGTAGCGAGCGAGCGAGCCCGAACCCCCTAAGGAGGGTTCGGGGGGATTTCCCACCGAGAAAAGTTTGAAAAAAGAGTGGACAAATGGTGCATTTTCAAGCAAATTCGTGAAAGCAGGAAGGTTAATAAAGCAATTGTGAAAGTGCAGTTATTACATTAATGAAGTGGAGTCATATAACATAGGTAGCTGCTTATTCAGCATAACCACAGAGCTTCATAACAGACTTTGAAACACAATGCACAGCTGTAGCACTTAGTTAGCAGTTGATCTATAAATTATAGGGGTAAAATCTTCTCAGGTGAAAATTGGACAAATGGTGCATTTTCAAGCAAATTTGTGAAAGCAGGAAGGTTAATAAAGCAATTGTGAAAGTGCAGTTATTACATTAATAAAGTGGAGTCATATAACATAGGTAGCTTCTTATTCAGCATAACCACAGAGCTTCATAACAGACTTTGAAACACAATGCACAGCTGTAGCACTTAGTTAGCAGTTGATCTATAAATTATAGAGGTAAAATCTTCTCCAGTGAAAATTAATCTTCCTTTGAAACAATACATGCACAATGGAAAATATGCAACAAATACAAATTCAAAGGAAGACTGAAAACTGGTATTTTGTTGTTTTTGTTATTGCATCCAGATATATGATACAACAAGTAACATCATACTTACAAGAAGTCAGGACTACTGGCTTTGTCGATGGTTGTTAGTTGCAAAAGATAAATAAGCAGCAAATATGGCTTGTATATAACAATGAAAAAGCTTCCACATAAAGCCCTGGTGACACCATGACAATGTTGCTGCCCCTACAAAATTGAAAATAGGCTAATTCTTTGCACAAAACATGCACAAATACTGCTTGCTGTCTTACATTATTTCCCAGTATATGCTCGATGTATGATATTGGCAGAAAAACGCTGTGAGCTGAGTTCACAAGACCTGGTTAACCACCCCATCAGTTGCTTGGTATTACATCGACTAGTTAAAAAGTCTATGTGTTCTTACTGTGACACTGTCGTACAATATTAAACATAAAATGTCTGTTAAATTCAGAATTACGTGTTTTATAGTAGTCACTGTATCGGTGACTCAAGTCAAGTGATTTTTGTAGAAAGTGCGGTTCGAGCTGAAGAGCTGCCAGGACGTAGAAAGAACACTGCCTTTCTTTCTCCACGCTGTGTGTGGTAGGCAGAAAACATATTTCACAGAACTTGTCAGGGGGCCAATTCCCAGGTGCCCCCAGCCTGCTTCCCTCCATACCCTTGGCTGTGTACTGAATATTCAGAAGAAACTCCACTGCTGCAGGTGCACTGAAGCCAGGTGGGAAATCTTTTAAGACGCAGCTTTGCCGAGGGGACTTAATGCTAAACGTGCACATAGGTTGGCGGTGCATGCCCGACCTCACAGGCTTTAATTAACTCAGGTTGCAGCCGGTGGCATCAAGATCAACGCCGCGCAGCCTTCTGCTCTCCGGGTAACGATTGCTGCATGCAGGAATGTGTTCGCGTTTCCAGTGAATCCTGACAGTGGTCACGATTCACGGGGCCCATTTTGTAGACGAAGGGGGAGGGTTCGGATTCACCTGCTCTGAGACGTCACTGGCATGGCGCTAAAAACTATTCTCATGCACATTTGGGCTTTTAAACCAAATTTTACTACCATCACTACGACCTTGCTAATAGAAAATAATAACAACGAACATGGAACGTGTGCGTGGCGGCCTGTGTTTTCTGTTGGCTGACTGCAAGTTAGTAAATCGTTGTGGCTTTTCTGGGATAATTGGTGTAATGTGAGGTTGCAAACCTTGTATTGTTGAACACGGCTATAAACAGCACAGTTGTCGCACTGGATGTAGAAGGTGGTTGAAAGAGAGGCCAAGGCCAAGCCGATTGCCAGACAATTAATTGACGCCTAAAAATGCTGCTTATTTCAACAGGGTCCTCTGACAATTGGGTATCTTCTGTGTGAACTTTTTACTTTGCTTCACTTAATAAGCCTATAAGAACGAAGAACGCACAACAACATTTTATATTGTATGTTTAGCCCGACCCTCATCATGTCAACTTTTATATTTACCATACCTGCACAGGTCCGGTCGGAAATTCACACGTCCCCGTCTAACAACGCTCCAAAAATAATTCAAGTGCAGGTGGGATGACAGACTCAGACGACTAGGTGAGGCCTCAGACCAGTCTCTGTCCCACATGCGCATGAGTCACGACTCACGACGACCACGAGGAGGATGGAGGAAGGGTGACTGGCCGTGGGCCGTCCCGATTTGCCCACCAACTAACAAATGTCCAATCACTGAATGACTTAACACTAAGCCACTACAGTGATTGGGCATTGCTTGCCCACCACGTTAGATGCTCCCATCCCCGCGGTGAGACACTAGACTGGGAACAAGAGAACAGAACACACAGTCGTAGTACTGTTACAGGAGAGTACTACTAAAGTAGCCAATCCTGACGCTGCTCTCCTTAGAGGAGAGCTGCTCTCTAAAGAGAGCAGCATCAGGATTGGACTGAGCATGATAAAAACGCAGCTCATTTTTCAAGCACTGGGGTATGTTGCATAGGCAAACCCCGTACTCAGCAGGTGCTTGCTTTTTAAAATCCATTGACTTTGCTAGCTGCAGAAAGGCAGCCGGGCAAACACCACATGCGCAATGCGCACTGTCTGTGCCGGCACTCCAGCGCCACCCAGTGTCAGACAGTGATTAACACCATAATGTGACGTCATGAGTGAAGCTTGAAGTTGACACCATGGCCGCAGGGCAATAATTATCGGGCAATTTATTCGAGCGGCGCGTTAATTTATAAAACTTTTATTAACGCGCCGCTCGAATAAATTGCTCGATAATTATTAGTGGGGCAACGCCCCACCGCCAAATGGTAAAACCGCCACTGCTGGGTTACAAAAGTAACGTGATCGTACTTTACCTGCAACCTGAATTTCCTCCCATTGAATAACATTGTCAGATTTACCTTTAAAAGTTTCTAAGTGTGAACTTTTAACACAGCTTTATATTCCTGAAAATTCTGCACAGTAACTTACTCGTTTTTGCTAATCTGGTTTCAGCTTAGACCCCAGGATTGAATTTTAGCTCTAATCCTGAGACTACCAAAGTAATCCGTGAAGTAATCAACTGTACTTATCTATGAGAACCCATTGAGTTCAATGCTAGAGTGTGGTTCAGAACTGTGTCGTTTTCTGCTTATACTGTAACTATTGTGTGCACAACCTTTTTGCTTCCTTGCCGAGTAATTACATGAGAATACTCACCTCGAGAAAAGTATATTTTTATAACAGTTGGTTCTAAAAATAAAACAACTATATCTTTGGATATACAAACAATTGGCCTGGAGTTCAGTCCTTGAGTGTGTGAAACCTTTCGCTGACTGAGTGTGTACATCAAATGCTTTACACTGTCCTCTGGTACTGCCTTACTTCTCGACCAAGCTACCACTTTGGAGAGTAAGGTCAGTTCTGACTTTAACCTCTGTTATACCTCTGGGGTTGGTGGACTCTATACACACTGTACTTCCTTCTGGTCCAGGATATATGGAGCCACTTTCTCCTATTGGTGGCAGCGGTGGGATACAAACTTGCATTTGTTGGACTACTTGGTTACCATCTGATCACACAACAGAACTCAAATTACCTTTAGAATTCTGAAATTGGTCTTTTCCAAAACTGCTTAAGTCCCATTAGAATTTCTGAAAAATAAAAGTCACTACAAGCTAGGGTAGAGGGTTAGAACTATCAGGTTATAATGACTCAAAGGACCCCAAATGTTAGTGGGGTTCGTGGGCTCTATACACACTGTACTTCCTTCTAGTCCAGTATATATGGAGCCACTTTCTCACAGCTGATAACCAGAAACCGGTCCTAGGATGCTTGATTCCGGTCCAGGAAAGAAATGGCTTGGCCGTTCGGCTGGACTGTTCCCATAAGGCAAAAGTAGAAAGATAGAGGGAGAAGGAGGATAAACTAAACTAGGTCGGCCTCCTAGTCAATGTAGCAGAAAAAGTAAGAATCCAAAGTTTAGGATTCAGAGACCTAGTTGTATGATGGTCACTGATCAAAATTTTCTCAGTACAGACCAAGGAAGAAAGAAAAATTTCTTTCTAGTGTCCCCTCACTCACCGGGGTTTCCCCACGGTGACATGCTTCATCATTGGGCCCGTCCCAGTTCTCTACAAAAAGGGGCGTGCTGCGACTAGCGAACTACGCAGGAGCACTTTTATTGTGAATGACTATGTGTGGTGTGAAGTGAAAATAGTGGCAGAGTGGGTGTGAGTGACTATTAAAAATAACGTGCTAGTGGGCCTCAACAGATTTTATTTCACTCCTAGATTGGTATGTTAAAAGGGGTTGACACTGCTATTTAACCTTTAGTCAGGGTTAAATCAGTGTGTTGTCAACATGTTTCAAGCTCCCCAGGCTTTTCGTCAGGACCATACAGGGACCAGCCCTGTATTTACCACTCCTATGCGTCCCTAATGTGGTGTATAAAATGTATTGAAAAATATTAAACGCTGTTAACTATAAAACATGCGTGTTATACATACGATTGTACTTTTTCGTTATTCCTGTAAGAAGAACACATGATTAGTGACAAGGTAACCCCTCCTTAAAGGAAGGGTATCACACATTTGATTCACGCCTCGTTTTCGGGTAATGAGTGTCCCGTTTGCACCTTACTGGTGCGTGCAGGCTTTCCAGTCCAGTGCATGCATGAATAAATAATGTCAATCGGTGGTTGTGTATTCACACATATAAACAACACAGGACTTAATGTGACTATAGACATGACACACAAAACATAAATGTAATCACGGCAGAATGATATATTTACATATAGTGGTGCCTAATAGCACTTCATGGTCTTAGGTGGGGGGCAGGATCACCTCATGGAAAGATTGCTGTTGGTTTAGAGGTGAAAGACAGCGTATTTCAATTAAAGATCGTTCGCTGTGTTCTGAAGCTCAAAAAAGTTTCTGAAAAACTGAACCTTTTCCCCATCTAGTCGGGCCATGTACATACTTCCTTATTGGTGAAACCACACTGTGTTACCTACTCGTTCCCCTCCGGACCGCATCTTGGAGCTGGTTCGGCGAGGACTGTTTTTTAAGGTTACCGCATTTCCGGGTCCGTTATTTAGAAACTAGACCGAATGTCGATAGCGGCCATCTTGGGCGGATGCCAAAACAGTGAACAATAAAGATGTTGACAAAATCGGAGTGGTTATCGAACGTTGTTCTTCAGAGTCTCAGTGCTAATTTCCACATTTACACAGAAAATGTAATTCACATTATGCTTTCTTATTTATGTTTTATGATTAAAATCGAAAGACACTAATTGATTGTTTTTGAGCTTAAAAAAACTTTTTGGAGCGCTCCAAAGTACGTAAAGGATCTTTTGTATTGGAGCTTTTCTTTACCAAAATGCTTCTTTTGGTTTTACGCAAAATGTGGAGTTAAGTTTTATGTGGCATATACCCATGTGCAAATATATATTTTGAAAGCCCTTCATTCTGTGACGGAGTTCTTGGGCAGATATAAACTGATGTGTAGGTCATTTCTGATACGGTGTTGGTTCATAAGGCAGGTACTTGTCGGGACATCATGAGTTTATCTTAGTTCCTAGTTGCAGTTAGTCACCAAAGGCACCCCAGGGAATGTCATTGTTCAATCCAAGGGTGTGCGTATGTAATTTGAAAACCCATCTTTGTTCTCGCTCGTGTAATATCTTTTCAAGGTTCTCTTTGTTTTTTACACTTTCCAGCACTACCCATGTCAGATCATTGGGTGTGTGATTCTGCTCGATAAAGTGACTTGTCATCCTGGTGGAGGCTCGTTTGCAGCGGATTGTACTTCTATGTTCTACAATGCGTGTGCTCACCTTCCTGGTTGTCATGCCTACATAGTGTAAATTGCAGGTGCAAGTAATTAAGTAGATCACCCCACTGGTATTACAATTGGAAAAATTCCCTAATTCCCATTTCGTGTTGTTGTTGAAGATGACCAATTTCGTTGCTGATGTCAGATGACAAACACTGCAATGATTGCAGGGATAATGCCCACTGGGTAGTGGTTGAGATCTCACAGTGGGGATCACAGGTGCAGGTCGAGTGCGTACTAAGTAGTCTTTCAGGTTTCTCCCGCGACGATGACTAAACATGGGGGTTGGTGTGTTTAATCCACCACTGTTGATCATGGGCCAATGCTTATTGACTATCTTAGATACCTTGTCTGATACTTGGTTGAAAGTCGTGATGCAGATTGGTCTTTTATTTTCCATTTGGGGTTTTTCTCTTGCTTCCAGCAAGGCATGTCTGTCATTGTTACTTGCACGTTTTTTTGCATCCTTTATCAGTTTCTTAGGATACTTTCTTGATTGCAGTTTTTTGCTCAGGTCTTCTGCCTGTGCAAGATAGTCCTGTTTGTTACTGCAATTTCTCCGCAGTCTTAAAAATTGACCGAAGGGTAGGTTTTGTCTAAGGTGTTGCGGATGGAAACTGTCATAGGTTAGCAAACAATTTCGAGCTGTTTCCTTGAAGTGAGTAGTTGTGGTCAGGGCCCCTGAATCGGCCCAAATGTTCAAATCCAAGAACACCAAATGTGATCTGCTCATGGAACTGGTGAACTTCAAGAACCTGTCTTGTTCATTGAGCCAGGTCAAGAAAGATTCTGCTTCCTCTTCCTTTCCTTTCTAAATTAGAAAGACATCGTCTATATAACGCTTCCATGTTAATATATGATGTCTGTATGGATTGATGTCATTTAGGATCTTGTTGTTCTCCAAATGATGGACATACAATCCAGCTACGCTCGGCGCAAATGTGCTGCCCATGCTGGTCCCATGTTGTTGCTTGTATAGCGTGTCCTCAAACCTGAAAAAATTCTCAGAGAGTGCCAAATGGCAGCACTCCATCACCACGTGTCGAGGAGTATGATATTCCCAAACGTTCTCAAAGAGGACTTCCTCCAGTATTTGTAGAGTCTCGCTATGTGGAAGACTCGTATATAAACTCTCCACATCCAGACTGATAAGAATGCTGGATGTGGGGTCAAAAATCAATTCCTTTAGTAAGCAGAGAACATCCTTAGTATCTTTGAGGTACGTATCGGTGCCTTGTACTCGCGGTCTAAGGAAAGCATCCGCAAATTTTGATAGCGGTTCCAGGATCGATCCAATCCCCGAGACTATCGGTCTGCCTGGAGGGTTCTCAAGTCTTTTATGAATTTTAGGGATTGTATAGAAATAGGGGGTTGTTGGTTTTTTGTTAACCAAAAAATCTGCTTCCTTTTTGCTTAGCCAATCGTTGGCAAGAGATTCCTCGATGAGGTATGCAATGGAAATTCTTAGACGTTCTGTTGGGTCTTCCTTCAGGATAATATAATTTTGTGTGTCCGCCAGGAGGCGTAAACATTCTTTCCTGTAATCCGTAGTGTTTTGTAGGACGATCGCCCCGCCCTTATCGGCTGGTTTGATTATGATCTTGTCATTCTTAGAAAGTTCCTGTATTGCTGTTAATTCCGCCTTACTTGTGTTGTGAAAAACTTTCACAGTGCGAGGATCCAAATCTTGTACCTCCCTCATTACTGCTTTTTCGAAAACCAGTAATTCAACTGGTAAATTGTTTGATGGTGTGACAAAAGTTGATTTCTTTTTTAGTCCAGTGTCACTTCTAGTAGGTTCCTTGGATTGGCTGTCTTGAAAGAAGATTTGAAGTTTCAGTTTTCTGAGGAATTCCTTCAACTCACAGCAGAGTTTAAATTTGTCTGTAAGTGGGGTTGGTACAAAACCCAGACCCTTGTTGAGAACTTGTGTTTGTATTTCCGAAAGATTTAAAGAGGATAGATTGACCACTAGATTGGATTGCTGCTCGTTGCTTGTTCCGGCGGGCCTTTGCTGCTTGTGTGGCGTCCTGTTGTCGTTACTGGTTCGGCCCATTGCACACTCTGGCTGGATTTGCTTCTTGCCCGTTGTGTGGAGCGACCTCTGCCTAAAAAAGGCCTCCCTTGATTTCCTTGGTTACCACCCCAGTTCTGATAGTTTTGTTGGTGGTGCATAGGAGGGCCATAGAAAAAGGGTGGTGGAGGTGGGCAGTAAGTATAGGGGTCCTGATATATTGGCCACATGGAGGCTGGATTTCCTCGATAATTCCCCGTATTTCCCCTTCCTCTTCTCGGTCTTCTATTGGGGGTGGCTTTGTAATTACCTGAGGTTCCTGAGCTATCGGATCCTGAATCTGTGCCATCACTATCAGTGTTGTATCCCGGGTTCCTGTTGCTGAGTTTATAGTCGTCCCTAGTATACGGATACACCTTCTCATGAGAAAAGGATTTCTTATCCTTTGCAAGTTTGATATACTTAGAATCTTTTAGACTTATTTCAAAATCCGTCATACTTTTGTTTAACTCGTCCAATCTTTTTTTAAGTTCAGTAGGATTCTGGAAGGATTTTAGACGAACCTCCATAGAATGAATTTCATCTTTAAGAGAATCAACTAGGCGTGACGCTGTTTTTATTATTAAAACCAACCAATCCCGGGTACAATGCCACGAGATTAGTGACCAGTCCTTCTTAAATTGTTTATCATGCTGGAATATGAAAGGTTCATTTCTGACTAATAAGCCCCTTGGTGCTGTATTTGCTTGTAGGTATTCTGCCATCATAACTCCATGTATCAATGTCTTGATCTGTGTTCTCTTAAGTTCGGTAAGTTCGTCCCAACATTGGCTTGCATCACTACTGTCTCTGCTGGGTGCCCCTGCATGAGGTAACATCGAGGCGATTACTCTGTCCACTTCCTCTTCTGAGAATGATAGACCTGTGATTTCTGCCATAATTAGTGTCTGCTATGTGTGTGTCTACAGTCGCCAGGTTACCCAGGATCAGCCGATCCGTTAACCTTTGTAAAATATCAAATCTCCCGCAGCCGTGCGGCTGCTAAATGCAAAAGTAGAAAGATAGAGGGAGAAGGAGGATAAACTAAACTAGGTCGGCCTCCTAGTCAACGTAGCAGAAAAAGTAAGAATCCAAAGTATAGGATTCAGAGACCTAGTTTGTATGATGGTCACTGATCAAAATTTTCTCAGTACAGACCAAGGAAGAAAGAAAAATGTCTTTCTAGTGTCCCCTCACTCACCGTGGTTTCCCCACGGTGACATGCTTCATCATTGGGGCCATCCCAGTTCTCTACGAAAAGGGGCGTGCTGCGACTAGCGAACTACGCAGGAGCACTTTTATTGTGAATGACTATGTGTGGTGTGAAGTGAAAATAGTGGCAGAGTGGGTGTGAGTGACTATTAAAAATACCATGCTAGTGGGCCTCAACAGATTTTATTTCGCTCCTAGATTGGTATGTTAAAAGGGGTTGACACTGCTATTTAACCTTTAGTCAGGGTTAAATCAGTGTGTGGTCAACCTGTTTCAAGCTCCCCAGGCTTTTCGTCAGGACCATACAGGGACCAGCCCTGTATTTACCACTCCTATG
Source organism: Lissotriton helveticus (assembly GCF_964261635.1). Classification (NCBI taxonomy): domain Eukaryota; kingdom Metazoa; phylum Chordata; class Amphibia; order Caudata; family Salamandridae; genus Lissotriton; species Lissotriton helveticus. Next base: position 23,885,303 of record NC_136060.1, on the reverse strand, counting down.
CGTCCCTAATGTGGTGTATAAAATGTATTGAAAAATATTAAACGCTGTTAACTATAAAACATGCGTGTTATACATACGATTGTACTTTTTCGTTATTCCAGGCTTTCCAGTCCAGTGCACCAATAAGGAAGTAAGTACATTGCCCGACTAGATGGGGAAAAGGTTCCGTTTTTCAGAAACTTTTTTGAGCTTCAGAACACAGCGAACGATCTTTAATTGAAATACGCTGTCTTTCACCTCTAAACCAACAGCAATGTTTCCATGAGGTGATCCTGCCCCCCACCTAAGACCATGAAGTGCTATTAGGCACCACTATATGTAAATATACCATTCTGCCGTGATTACATTTATGTTTTGTGTGTCATGTCTATAGTCACATTAAGTCCTGTGTTGTTTATATGTGTGAATTCACAACCACCGATTGACATTATTTATTCATGCATGCACTGGACTGGAAAGCCTGCACGCACCAGTAAGGTGCAAACGGGACACTCATTACCCGAAAACGAGGTGTGAATCAAATGTGTGATACCCTTCCTTTAACGAGGGGTTACCTTGTCACTAATCACGTGTTCTTCTTACAGGAATAATGAAAAAGTACAATCGTATGTATAACACGCATGTTTTATAGTTAACAGAGTTTAATATTTTTCAATACATTTTATACACCACATTAGGGACGCATAGGAGTGGTAAATACAGGGCTGGTCCCTGTATGGTCCTGACGAAAAGCCTGGGGAGCTTGAAACATGTTGACCACACACTGATTTAACCCTGACTAAAGGTTAAATAGCAGTGTCAACCCCTTTTAACATACCAATCTAGGAGCGAAATAAAATCTGTTGAGGCCCACTAGCACGGTATTTTTAATAGTCACTCACGCCCACTCTGCCACTATTTTCACTTCACACCACACATAGTCATTCACAATAAAAGTGCTCCTGCGTAGTTCGCTAGTCGCAGCACGCCCCTTTTCGTAGAGAACTGGGACGGCCCCAATGATGAAGCATGTCACCGCGGGGAAACCCCGGTGAGTGAGGGGACACTAGAAAGAAATTTTTCTTTCTTCCTTGGTCTGTACTGAGAAAATTTTGATCAGTGACCATCATACAAACTAGGTCTCTGAATCCTATACTTTGGATTCTTACTTTTTCTGCTACGTTGACTAGGAGGCCGACCTAGTTTAGTTTATCCTCCTTCTCCCTCTATCTTTCTACTTTTGCATTTGGCAGCCGCGCGCGGCTGCGGGAGAGTTGATATTTTACAAAGGTTAACGGATCGGCTGATCCTGGGTAACCTGGCGACTATAGACACACACATAGCAGACACTAATTATGGCAGAAATCACAGGTCTATCATTCTCAGAAGAGGAAGTGGACAGAGTAATCGCCTCGATGTTACCTCATGCAGGGGCACCCAGCAGAGACAGTAGTGATGCAAGCCAATGTTGGGACGAACTTACCGAACTTAAGAGAACACAGATCAAGACATTGATACATGGAGTTATGATGGCAGAATACCTACAAGCAAATACAGCACCAAGGGGCTTGTTAGTCAGAAATGAACCTTTCATATTCCAACATGATAAACAATTTAAGAAGGACTGGTCACTAATCTCGTGGCATTGTACCCGGGATTGGTTGGTTTTAATAATAAAAACAGCGTCACGCCTAGTTGATTCTCTTAAAGATGAAATTCATTCTATGGAGGTTCGTCTACAATCCTTCGAGAATCCTACTGAACTTAAAAAAAGATTGGACGAGTTAAACAAAAGTATGACAGATTTCGAAATAAGTCTAAAAGATTTTAAGTATATCAAACTTGCAAAGGATAAGAAATCCTTTTCTCATGAGAAGGTGTATCCGTATACTAGGGACGACTATAAACTCAGCAACAGGAACCCGGGATACAACACTGATAGTGATGGCACAGATTCAGGATCCGATAGCTCAGGAACCTCAGGTAATTACAACACCACCCCCAATAGAAGACCGAGAAGAGGAAGGGGAAATACGGGGAATTATCGAGGAAATCCAGCCTCCATGTGGCCAATATATCAGGACCCCTATACTTACTGCCCACCTCCACCACCCTTTTTCTATGGCCCTCCTATGCACCACCAACAAAACTATCAGAACTGGGGTGGTAACCAAGGAAATCAAGGGAGGCCTTTTTTAGGCAGAGGTCGCTCCACACAACGGGCAAGAAGCAAATCCAGCCAGAGTGTGCAATGGGCCGAACCAGTAACGACAACACAACGCCACACACGCAGCAAAGGCCCGCCGGAACAAGCAACGAGCAGCAATCCAATCTAGTGGTCAATCTATCCTCTTTAAATCTTTCGGAAATACAAACACAAGTTCTCAACAAGAGTCTGGGTTTTGTACCAACCCCCCTTACAGACAAATTTAAACTCTGCTGTGAGTTGAAGGAATTCCTCAGAAAACTGAAACTTCAAATCTTCTTTCAAGACAGCCAATCCAAGGAACCTACTAGAAGTGACACTGGACTAAAAAAGAAATCAACTTTTGTCACACCATCAAACAATTTACCAGTTGAATTACTGGCTTTCGAAAAAGCAGTAATGAGGGAGGTACAAGATCTGGATCCTCGCATTGTGAAAGTTTTTCACAACACAAGTAAGGCGGAATTAACAGCAATACAGGAACTTTCTAAGAATGACAAGATCATAATCAAACCAGCCGATAAGGGCGGGGCGATCGTCCTACAAAACACTACGGATTACAGGAAAGAATGTTTACGCCTCCTGGCGGACACACGAAATTATATTATCCTGAAGGAAGACCCAACAGAACGTCTAAGAATTTCCATTGCATACCTCATCGAGGAATCTCTTGCCAACGATTGGCTAAGCAAAAAGGAAGCAGATTTTTTGGTTCACAAAAAACCAACAACCCCCTATTTCTATACAATCCCTAAAATTCATAAAAGACTTGAGAACCCTCCAGGCAGACCGATAGTCTCGGGGATTGGATCGATCCTGGAACCTTTATCAAAATTTGCGGATGCTTTCCTTAGACCGCGAGCACAAGCCACCGATACGTACCTCAAAGATACTAAGGATGTTCTCTGCTTACTAAAGGAATTGATTTTTGACCCCACATCCAGCATTCTTATCAGTCTGGATGTGGAGAGTTTATATACGAGTCTTCCACATAGGGAGACCCTACAAATACTGGAGGAAGTCCTCTTTGAGAACGTTTGGGAATATCATACTCCTCGACACGTGGTGATGGAGTGCTGCCATTTGGCACTCTCTGAGAATTTTTTCAGGTTTGAGGACACGCTATACAAGCAACAACATGGGACCAGCATGGGCAGCACATTTGCGCCGAGCGTAGCTGGATTGTATGTCCATCATTTGGAGAACAACAAGATCCTAAATGACATCAATCCATGCAGACATCATATATTAACATGGAAGCGTTATATAGACGATGTCTTTCTAATTTGGAAAGGAACGGAAGAGGAAGCAGAATCTTTCTTGACCTGGCTCAATGAACAAGACAGGTTCTTGAAGTTCACCAGTTCCATGAGCAGATCACATTTGGTGTTCTTGGATTTGAACATTTGGGCCGATTCAGGGGCCCTGACTACAACTACTCACTTCAAGGAAACAGCTCAAAATTGTTTGCTAACCTATGACAGTTTCCATCCGCGACACCTTAGACAAAACCTTCCCTTCGGTCAATTTTTAGGACTGCGGAGAAATTGCAGTAACAAACAGGACTATCTTGCACAGGCGGAAGACCTGAGCAAAAAACTGCAATCAAGAAAGTATCCTAAGAAACTGATAAAGGATGCAAAAAAACTTGCAAGTAACAATGACAGAGATGCCTTGCTGGAACCAAGAGAAAAAACCCAAATAGAAAATAAAAGACCAATCTGCATCACGACTTTCAACCAAGTATCAGACAAGGTATCTAAGATAGTCAAGAAGCATTGGCCCATGATCAACAGTGGTGGATTAAACATACCAACCCCAATGTTTAGTCATCGTCGGGGGAGAAACCTGAAAGACTACTTAGTACACACTCGACCTGCACCTGTCATCCCCACTGTGAGATCTCAACCACTACCCAGTGGGCATTATCCCTGCAATAATTGCAGTGTTTGTCATCTGACATCAGCAACGAAATCGGTCTTCTTCAACAACAACACGAAATGGGAATTACGGAATTTTTCAAATTGTAATACCAGTGGGGTGATCTACTTAATTACTTGCACCTGCAATTTACACTATGTAGGCATGACAACCAGGAAGGTGAGCACACGCATCGTAGAACATAGAAGTACAATCCGCTGCAAACAAGACACCACCAGGATGACAAGTCACTTTGTCGAGCAGAATCACACACCCAATGATCTGACATGGGTAGTGCTGGAAAGTGTAAAAAACAAAGAGAACCTTGAAAAGATATTACACGAGCGAGAACAAAGATGGGTTTTCAAATTACATACGGACACCCTTGGATTGAACGATGACATTCCCTGGGGTGCCTTTGGTGCCTAACTGCAACTAGGAACTAAGGTAAACTCATGATGTCCTGACAAGTACCTGCCTTATGAACCAACACCGTATCAGAAATGACCTACAAATCAGTTTATATCTGCCCAAGAAGTCCGTCACAGAATGAAGGGCTTTCAAAATATATATTTGCACATGGGTATATGCCACACAAAACTTAACTCCACATTTTGCGTAAAACCAAAAGAAGCATTTTGGTAAAGAAAAGCTTCAATACAAAAGATCCTTTACGTACTTTGGAGCGCCAAAAAGTTTTTTTAAGCTCGAAAACAATCAATTAGTGTCTTTCGATTTTAATCATAAAACATAAATAAGAAAGCAAAATGTGAATTACATTTTCTGTGTAAATGTGGAAATTAGCACTGATACTCTGAAGAACAACGTTCGATAACCACTCCGATTTTGTCAACATCTTTATTGTTCACTGTTTTGGCATCCGCCCAAGATAGCCGCTATCGACATTCGGTCTAGTTTCTAAATAACGGACCCGGAAATGCGGTAACCTTAAAAAACAGTCCTCGCCGAACCAGCTCCAAGATGCAGTCCGGAGGGGAACCAGTAGGTAACACAGTGCGGTTTCACCAATAAGGAAGTAAGTACATTGCCCGACTAGATGGGGAAAAGGTTCAGTTTTTCAGAAACTTTTTTGAGCTTCAGAACACAGCGAACGATCTTTAATTGAAATACGCTGTCTTTCACCTCTAAACCAACAGCAATGTTTCCATGAGGTGATCCTGCCCCCACCTAAGACCATGAAGTGCTATTAGGCACCACTATATGTAAATATACCATTCTGCCGTGATTACATTTATGTTTTGTGTGTCATGTCTATAGTCACATTAAGTCCTGTGTTGTTTATATGTGTGAATTCACAACCACCGATTGACATTATTTATTCATGCATGCACTGGACTGGAAAGCCTGCACGCACCAGTAAGGTGCAAACGGGACACTCATTACCCGAAAACGAGGCGTGAATCAAATGTGTGATACCCTTTCTTTAAGGAGGGGTTACCTTGTCACTAATCATGTGTTCTTCTTACAGAAATAACGAAAAAGTACAATCGTATGTATAACACGCATGTTTTATAGTTAACAGCGTTTAATATTTTTCAATACATTTTATACACCACATTAGGGACGCATTGGAGTGGTAAATGCAGGGCTGGTCCCTGTATGGTCCTGACGAAAAGCCTGGGGAGCTTGAAACATGTTGACCACACACTGATTTAACCCTGACTAAAGGTTAAATAGCAGTGTCAACCCCTTTTAACATACCAATCTAGGAGCGAAATAAAATCTGTTCAGGCCCACTAGCACGGTATTTTTAATAGTCACTCACACCCACTCTGCCACTATTTTCACTTCACACCACACATAGTCATTCACAATAAAAGTGCTCCTGCGTAGTTCGCTAGTCGCAGCACGCCCCTTTTCGTAGAGAACTGGGACGGCCCCAATGATGAAGCATGTCACCGTGGGGAAACCCCGGTGAGTGAGGGGACACTAGAAAGAAATTTTTCTTTCTTCCTTGGTCTGTAGTGAGAAAATTTTGATCAGTGACCATCATACAAACTAGGTCTCTGAATCCCCTACTTTGGATTCTTACTTTTTCTGTTCCCATAAGGCACAGGGTCAAGACTGATTTGCATATGGCCATGTCTGAACTGGGGTGGCTTGGTGAGCAAAATAATGATGGAATAAACCCAGATCTTTGACTGGGAGTGAATATTTTGCCATTGTGCAACATTCCATCCATCATCTTGTGTGTTTCGCTATTCACCCTATGTGGGAAGGGTATGCCCAGATGTGGGTCCCGTGCTGAAGACGGCTGATAGCCAGAAACCGGTCCTAGGAGGCTTGATTCCGGTCCAGGGAAGACATGGCTTGGCAGTTCGGGCTGGACTGTTCCCATGAGATACAGGGTCAAGACTTATTTGCATATGGCCAAGTCCGAACTGGGGTGGCTTGGTGAGCAAAATAACGATGGATTAAACCCAGATATGTGACTGGGGGTGAATGTTTTGCCATTGTGCAACATTCCGTCCATCATCTTGTGTGTTTTGCTATTCACCCTATGTGGGAACGGTATGCCCAGACGTGAGTCCCGTGCTCACTACGCCACTGAAGTCAAGCTATCCTGGCTGAAGATGGCTGATAGCCAGAAACCAGTCCTAGAATGCTTGAGTCCGGTCCACGGAAGACATGGCTTGGCAGTTCGGGCTGGACTGTTCCCATGAGGCACAGGGTCAAGACTGATTTGCATATGGCCATGTCTGAACTGGGGTGGCTTGGTGAGCAAAATAATGATGGATTAAACCCAGATCTGTGACTGGGGGTGAATGTTTTGCCATTGTGCAACATTCCGTCCATCATCTTGCGTGTTTTGCTATTCACCCTATGTGGCAAGTGTGGTTCTGAAAAATATGGATCCGTAATAGTACCGGACTCGAGAATAAAAACTTCGTCGAAATAGGACGAATTTGGTATCAAAAGACCGGAAATGACGAGTACATCAAGCACATGTATTTTCAGTATATTCGAGTGACAATTTCACCTCGAAATCGTCATTTACCTTCTGAACCCTTAGTTGCATGTTGCCCTCTACATAGGCCTTAATCCAGTCGAATTTGATTCCACAAGGACACGTACTCCTTAATCGACTTCTTCCTGACCCCAGTACAAGTTAGAACCGTTGCCACAGGCCGAACTCGTTAGGTCAGTTCCCTCCCAGTGGCCAAGCAAGATAGTATCTAGGCCCAACCGGCCATAAAGCCATTTCAGCACGCACACCTGCCATATCTCGCTCACATCTTTCTTCACTCCTTTTCCTCACTTATTTTATGGTGGGGAGGTGACCATCTTTATTAGGGGTCCAGCGATATCTGATGAAATGTTGGGCCTTGCCGGATGATTTGTTATGGGTATCACGACGTGAAATATGTACATGTCATCATGACTCTGCTTTCTTTTTGTAATCAGTAACCATAAATGAAATACCGCGCACCCAAGGAATGTTTCGCCAAAGGGCAAATGTTATGTATAAGAAGAGAAGCCTAACTTTGTGAAAGTGTGCAGTCTCCTGAATATACTGGCATTGTACTTCTAGGACCCTGTCACCTTGGTTGCAGCCAATAAACTAATCTTTGACTTCACCTAGAAGACTCTGAAGTTTCTGTGGGTCTGACTCAGGAGAACCCGAGGTCTTTGGTGTGTTGATCCCCTGGCACCGCTGGGTTACCGGTTCGGTACCGGTTCCTAAAAACCCAGTACCTCATTTGGCGCCCAGCGTTGGAGCGATTCCAGTGGTACCAATCAGCCTGAAGATCGTGAGGAGCTTCGTGTGAAAATTCCGGAGGAGGGCCCACCACTTCATCGACCCCTGCATGTCGACGTGGTCCGAAGGTCTTTACTACGAGGTTCCCCGCTTCCCGACGGCTACAAGGACTGCTGCCCTGGCTATCGCCCTGATGTTGGACCCTTGACATTTTCGGTAGAGCGAAACGCTGAGACGAGTCTTCTGGTGAAGCCATCGATAATTTTCAGTTAAGTATAAGTGGAGCGTCTCCTAGTCCTTAGTTGGACTTACTTTGTGATATCTTAGAGATACATAAAGGTTTTTATTGGTTCTTGCAAGTACCATAACCGAAGGACTCGTGTTTTCACGAGCAATATCGTAATCGATAACTCCTTTGAAGTTTTGGAACTAGACTAGAGAAGAAGGATGCCTAGTCTTAGACTCGGGAATTTGTTTTGTCTTGGTAATAATAATAGGGACTCCCGATTGGAGGACTCATGTCCGGTTCCTCCAGTTGGAACTCCGACTTACGAGCTATACGTTAAACATGGGGTAGGCCCCATCGTTTACAACGAGGTATGGATTAAATACACTAGGAAAGACGGTGTTTTAAAATGGCCCCAATATGGTAGCTTTGATTCTGAAATCTTAGACAACCTTGAAGTTAAACTCTTCAAAAAGAAAGCCCGGCCGGCGATGTTTGACTCTTTCCGCATATGGCGCAAAGAAGCCAAACAAAAAGAAATTAAATTAGCTAAGAAAAATAAGAGAGAAGAAGGACTTTCAGTAATGCAAGCTGCCGTGCAGTTTAAAGATAATGTGGAAGAGCAGATAAATGAACAACTGCACAGGCAACGTAAAATGGCAATAGATAAGTGCTATCCAGTCTTGCCGTCTCTTCAGCAAGGGAAAGCAAAAGAGCGTGAAAAAGACCAATTAATGTCGCAATTGTTAACTTCGCCACCGCCCTATGCGCAGAATGCTACCGCACCCCCGCAACCTTTAGTTGCACAAGCTGCGCCTCTGGCTTTTCCACAGCACCCACCAGCTGTTCTTCAGCTGGCTCCTACTTCTTCGGTGCAGCCTCCTCTAGGCCCACCGACCACTTCTGTTGCTCCTGTGTTTTCTACGATCTTGCCTACTGTACTTTCTACAAATGCCCCTTCTGTGATTTTGCCTAGTACCACATCTATTATTCCTCATACCTCTTCTGCCATCTCTGCATCCGCTTTACCTCACCCCGTTCTTTCATCTGTTTGTTCTTCCGTTTCACCTTCCCTTCGGCAAAAAATGGCCAGTACTGTTACTAATCTTCTTTTACCACTTTTCGGGTCGCCTGCTACGACCCCTAACATAGGAAAAAGACAGTTGCGAAGTCAACTGCCCGATTATCAAGAGAGAGATTCCCTGAATAATTTAGCTCGGAAATGGGTCATGGACACTGCGAAATATGATTTACAGTCTGTCATGGAAGTTTTCCATCAATGGGAAACAGCGACACAGAGATATGTGTTCGAACAGATGTGTGTTTTTCTTTGCGAGGATTTAGAAGACAATGATCAGGATTGCCTCCCACAAGAGATGTGTCGTATAAGGTTTAAGTTTAGTCTGGGTATGATTGTAGGTCCCGATGTAGAAGAAGCAGTTGAAATGCTATTATCACATCGAAGTAAGGGAAGTAGTTCTGGGTCACCATCAGAATCTAGTGCATCTAGTAAGAAAAAGGCACGACAATACCCTATGAGAGAAGTTCCCCCACAGTGGAGAGAGGGTGACGCGACAGCTGTCCCACCTGTCCTGCCCCACTTTCACCGAGTATGGGTACATGTTCCATGGAAGCGAGCTGAAGTTTTAGCACTCAAACAAACACTACCAGATCCGCGTAAAAATCCTGCAGGGTACTATAAAGAATTGTCGCAAACTGCTGGGTCATGTATTATGAATTTAGCCGATATCGATATGTTATTCGGGAACGTTGTTCCACAGCCTTTATGGGGAAAAATTCGTCATGAAGATCATGACCAGGAATTAGGTGACACGTGGGCTAATATTACTGTTGCAGATGCACAACAAGTTGGTGGTGCAAAACCTGAGCCCCTGATAGCGGAACTACCTGGTAGAATAGTAGATTACATGAAGACGATAATGCCTGCGATACGTGTAAATTGGGATAAGTTATCTGCATGCAAGCAAAAGAAAGAAGAAACTGTGTCAGATTTCTTCACCAGATTTGAAGAAACATTCATTGATCACAGCGGTCAAGATATGACCACAGAAGGTGGTCAGAGATTGTTCGTCGATAAATTTGTGCACAATCTGCTTCCAGACTTGTGTAGAAAATTGAAAGATTCAGAAAGTTCTTGGGCAGTCTCATCTTCAGCCCAGATATTAGCTACCGCACAGTACTACGAGAATAGAGACAAGGATGAGAAAGATAAAGTAGAGAAGAAAACTAGAGAACTCAAAACGAAGGTTTTGCTACAGCAAGCATATCCTCCACGTGGTGGTGGTAATAGAAATAATAATGGTCCGAATCACTACCGGAACACTTTTCAGCAGCCGCAGAGAAACTTGCAGAGATTCGAGTACGATCAAAACCGCGTAGGTCCCAACCAGTGTTTATACTGCAAACAAGAAGGTCATTACAAGTATGACTGTCCTGCCCTGCCGCAACGTACAAACGAGTTTTCTGGTGTACGAGGTCGTGGTAGTCAGCAAGCGCCTAGAGGTAGAGGGCGTGGAAACACCCCTCAGGACACACGTCCCCTTCCACCACAAAACTCTATGAACAGGTTTGACCAGCAAAATAACGTATCTGATAGGACAGCTCAATACTACATCGATGAGTATTACACAGAAAATGAGCAGTGGGAGAATAACGATTGCTAGGACAGCCTTAGACGAAGAGAGGGAGTTGTTTCAGTTCCAGTAGATCAGAGTGGACCTTACGTTGAGGTGATTACATCGGGTGTGTCAGAACCTTTTCTGTTGGATACTGGTGCTACAAAGAGTTCTATTATGCACTCCAAACTCCCTGGCGCACCTTTGTCTGGCGAAATGAACGTTTCCGTAGGTTTTTCTGGCGCCCCGGTTAGAAATCCGATTTCTGACCCTTTATCTCTTTCTGTTGGTCCTTGTGAATTCGAAGCACCCCTTATTTTGACAACAGGTTGTGGTGAAAATTTGCTAGGATTAGATTTGCTAAAAAGATTGTATGCGACTTTGTACTGTTCTCCCTCAGGAGTACAACTGACTTTAGGTAAGAAAGTGGTCTCTCCCATGTATTTGTCGAGAAATACGCTTCCAACAGAATTGACACTTCTTCCGGATATTCTTTGGGCTACTGGTCCGAATGATGTAGGTCTTTTAGAAATTCCACCGTATGTTGTAACATTTAAGTCGAATGTCAAAATGCCACGAATTCCCCAATACAGAATATCCAATGAGGGCGAAAAAGCTTTGCTAGCGATTGTTTATGAGTTGATTGAGAAAGACGTAATTGAGGAAACACGAGGCAATGTTTGCAATAGTCCTGTTCTGCCTGTTTTAAAACGAACTGACCCTTCTCAGCCACCTGTGTATAGATTTGTGATTGATCTTAGGGAAGTAAATAAGATAGTGGTGCCACAATTCCCAGTTGTCCCCGACATTACAACATTATTGACTATGATTCCAGCATCCGCATCATGGTTTTCGGTGATTGACCTGAAGAATGCTTTCTTCAGTATCCCGATTGCGGAGGAGAGCAGGGATATTTTTTCCTTTAGTTTAGGTGGTCGCAGTTTCCGCTTTAAACGCGCTCCTCAAGGCTACTGTGAAAGCCCCTCAATATACAGTCAAGCTCTGAAAAGTCAGCTCGACGCAATGATTTTGCCCAAAGGTTCCACCCTCGTACAGTACGTGGACGATTTGCTCATAGCTGCGGATACTGAGAAAATATGTAAAATGGCCACGTTGGCACTACTGCGTCATCTATGTGGTCTACATCACAAGGTGTCACTTTCCAAGCTCCAATATTGCCGACAAGAAGTGACCTACTTAGGTCATCTCTTATCGAAGGAGGGAAGGAAACTGACCCCAGAAAGAATTCAGGCAATAGCGAAATTAAATGTGCCAAGAACGCAGAGAGAAGTACGCGCTTTCTTGGGCATTACATCGTACTGTAGACAGTGGATTCCAAATTTTTCGTTATTAGCCAAACCCTTATTGGCACTAACGTGTACAAATACACCCAATCCCATTCCTTGGTCCGATGAGTGCCAGAAAAGTTTTCTCGAATTACGCACAGCATTATGTTCGGCCCCTGTGTTAGGTAACCCCAACTACAGTAAGCCTTTCACATTATATGTCCACGAGAAGGAGGGCTGTGCATTGTCTGTGCTGACTCAGTTATACGGAGATAGACAACGGCCATGCGCCTATTTTTCGTCAACTTTGGATCCAGTAGCACGAGCATTGCCAAGTTGTCTAAGGGCCACAGCAGCAGCAGCTGTTTCTATTCGACAGTCTGCAGGCCTAGTAATGAATAATACACTAATTGTGATGGTTCCGCATGCAGTAGATACATTGTTAAATAGGACCAAGACACAGCACTTAACTAGTGCTCGACTGTCCAGTTATGAATTGACGCTACTAGCGAGCCATGTGCACATCAAAAGATGCAGTACTCTGAACATAGCCACATTGTTACCAATTGCTGAGGAATCGGATGCTTCAGAAAAGCACGATTGTTTCCTCAGGACGGAGGAGGAGACCAAAGGGAGAGTTGATCTATCCGATACTCCTCTCGCCGAAAGTGATGGTACATTATGGGTGGATGGTTCATGCTTTAAACTCCCAAATGGTAACGTGACTACAGCGTATGCTGTCACAACTCTGCACACAATCGTTGAAACTGCGCGAATACCACATGGTTCGGCTCAAGCCGCCGAACTCGTGGCACTGACGAGAGCATGTGTGTTATCAAAAGGAATGAAAGTGACTGTCTATACCGACAGTCAGTATGCTTTTGGAGTGGCTCACAGTTTTGGTCGATTGTGGAGAGAACGTGGGTTCCTGACTTCGCATGGAGCTAAGATTTAGCATGGTCAGTTGGTGAATGAGCTTCTTGAATCACTGACGTTGCCCCTGAAAGTAGCGGTCGTGAAATGTAGTGCACACAAGAAAGTGATCGATGATGTTGGTCGTGGAAATGCATTTGCTGACGAAACTGCTAAAGAAACGGCAAAGAATGTGATGAGCCGAATGTATGTTGCGAGCCCAGAAAGATGGACTGGTGATGTTGGAATGTGTGAAGACACGATAGAAAGTGTGAAGTCCATCCAAGCTGAGGCCACGGAGAAAGAGTTAAGCATGTGGAAAGAAAGTACAGGGAGAATGGATGTAAATGGTTGTTGGATTGAATCGACAGAGCAACAAAGATGGATGTTACCCGATGCGTATGTGCCTGCAGTGGTTACAATGGCTCATGGGATGGCCCATATCAGCGCGAAAGGGATTTGCGAGTTGTTGGCCCCAGTGTGGAAGAATTCAGGGATTCCCAAGTGTGCAGAAAATGTTGTCAAGAATTGCATGGTATGTCTGAAGCACAATCCTAGTAGGGGAACTCCAACTCCAGCTGGTCATTTCGCACCTCCTACGTATCCGTTCGAGGTTTTGCAGCTAGATTTCATACACATGGAGAGGTGCAACAACTTAAAATATGTGCTCGTGGTTGTTTGCGCCTTCTCAAGGTGGGTAGAAGCCTATCCCCTAAGGGACAATACTGCCTTGTCCACAGCGAAAGCCCTTGTGAAAGAGTTCTTCCCCAGGTTCGGAATGCCTAGAATGGTCTGGTCGGACAACGGAAGTGAATTTGTGGGTAGTGTGATGAAACGAGTGTGTGAAGGGCTAGGCATTAGTCAGAAGTTCCACGCTGCAAATCACCCCCAATCAGCTGGATTAGTGGAATGTTACAATGGCACGCTTAAACTTAAATTGGCCAAAATCCAAGCGAGCACGGGTCTTAAATGGCCTGACGCTCTACCCTTAGCACTCCTATCCACCAGAACGACTGTGCATTCGCGAATGAAACTCAGCCCCTATGAAATAATCTTTGGTCGGCCAGCCAACATATGGAGAGTGCCTAGGCCCACGAAGTTTAGCGAGCTGCAACACCCCATTTTGCTCGACTATCTGTATGAATTGACGGCTAAATTGCGTGTTTTATATCAACAGGTCCACAACACCTTGCCTCCGGTTTCCGAGACACCGGGTCACTCCATTGACCCCGGCTCCTGGGTACTGGTCAAGAATTTCCAGAGGACAAGAAACGACCAGCCCAGATGGACCGGACCACACCTCGTTCTCCTGTCTACAAGGTCGACCGTTAGAGTGGAGGGGAAGGCCAATTGGGTCCACGGGATCCATTGTAAGAAAATACCTTTCCCTCTGCCACATGACCAATGGGTCCGGACAGGAGGCACTGACTCAAAGCGCACAACTGATAAACGCGTAGAAGAAGCTAAACGCGATTGTGACAGTAAGAACATTTTTCAAGAAACTACGCCGCCATCAGAACAATTGAACTCTGTGGAACCTGAGCTACTCTTTCCGGACCAGACAGCACCCGGGAAAAGACGCTATAATTTCCGACCGAGAAAAACAGACTAAAGTAAAAGTGATTCATTTTTTTGATCCGAGAGAAAAACCTGTGGACTAATAAAATCATGAGTTTTTCCTTCCAAAATGCTATTTTGAAAATGCAGATTCTCCCATCTAGGTAACTTGCTTATTTTTGTTTTTCTTGAACCGCCATCCGGGTTCCGCTGCTAGGGTCGCGGTTGACTAAAGACTTTTGGGTGCAGCTGACAACAATAGGTTGCCGGTTCCAGTTGGTCGAAGGGAGCCACCCTAGACTGACGGAAGCATCCTTTAGCAGAAACAACCTACCGCCGCGGGCAGCACCTTAGAGAGGATGGAGTTTCCTGATGTGGAGAGAACTGCCAGACAAATGAACTTTAAGCAGAGACTTTTGAAAACAATGAGAAAGAAAATTTTTATAATGATGTGTATTTTTATGATATTTAGCGTAACGGTGTTTTTGATAAGCTATGCTTTATTCTCTTTTCATGTGACATTCACGCCTACTACATCGCCCATACCTCCCCCTACTGTTTCCTCTCATTCTTTCCACTCTTTGCCTGACCACGAATCAAATAGGAGATTAGAGTTCATTAATAACTCCTTCATTCAGCTATTACACCAACACCAACTTGTGATGAACACAACCAACTGTTGGGTGTGTGGTCTCATGCCCCACACCACGGATAGAGGTATCCCCTATTTGGTCCTGCCATTTAGTCACAATGGGTCAGTATGGGCATATAGAACAATGTTCATATATGCACGAGAAATCCAACCCCTACGTTCTGTAAAAGACAACCTCAAGACTAGCGCTCTAGTGAAGGGTATAGTTGACATGATCAAGGAAGTGACTTCTTACGAAGATACCCCAGATGATGAGATACTTGCATATGTAGGTTGGAATGTGACCGGATATGGCACTACACTAAGTGAGAAACAGCAAGCCAAGAGATCGTCCCCTATCTGGATCGTACCCCATCAAGGTCACCTGTGTCTGCAAGGTATTGGTAGGAATCCCAGAGCTCAGCTAGGGAAGAGTGTCTGCACAGAAACGTATGTTTTTGGATCTCAGACTTCCCCTGCCTTTTTAGCCGCAAAGGGTACTTATTTCATCTGCCACGATAGAGCCTATACATGGTTGCCCCCTGACTTCTCAGGCTCATGTTTTGTTTCATTCCTGTTACCTCCCACCTACACAGCAGCGGCAGATTATCATCGGACAAGGGTAGTTAGAGGTGTTTTGAGTAAAGAAGACACTGCGGGTCAAGAATTTGGTGACTTTGCAATGGGTATTCTGCCGTTCTGGGGAGCCATGGTTAACAGCAGAAACATAAGGCAATTGACAAGGGTAGTTGAATCCACCGTGATTGAAACTGCCGGTGCCCTCAGTAACCTGACTGCTGAGCTCCAGTCGGATCGACTGATGACCCTTCAGAACCGGGTCGCTTTGGATGTAATACTTGCGGACCGGGGTGGGGTATGCAAATTGATCCAGTCCAGTTGTTGCATTTTTATTCCGGATAATGCTCCAACAGTGTACAGGGCCATCTCCAAACTACATAAGATTTCCGAATCTATCCATGTGGACAAAGGAGATTGGTCATTAATGGGATGGTTCTGGGGGCTGATATCTGCCTGGGGATGGAAAATTCTGATGGTCATTTGGATGGTCTTAGCCATTCTTTTCCTGTTCTGTCTATGCATACAGTGTGCTCCTGCAATATGTGGCCTCTGTGCTACATCATGTGTAAGGAAGCCTGTGTCAAGACACGAACTCAGCACTAGAATGATGTTACAGCAACACCTCAATGACTTTATGAATATAGATCCGGACTCAGATTAACATAAGGATAGATTAATTGCCTATGTAAGGGCAAAAGGAGGGTCTGTGGTTCTGAAAAATATGGATCCGTAATAGTACCGGACTCGAGAATAAAAACTTCGTCGAAATAGGACGAATTTGGTATCAAAAGACCGGAAATGACGAGTACATCAAGCACATGTATTTTCAGTATATTCGAGTGACAATTTCACCTCGAAATCGTCATTTACCTTCTGAACCCTTAGTTGCATGTTGCCCTCTACATAGGCCTTAATCCAGTCGAATTTGATTCCACAAGGACACGTACTCCTTAATCGACTTCTTCCTGACCCCAGTACAAGTTAGAACCGTTGCCCCAGGCCGAACTCGTTAGGTCAGTTCCCTCCCAGTGGCCAAGCAAGATAGTATCTAGGCCCAACCGGCCATAAAGCCATTTCAGCACGCACACCTGCCATATCTCGCTCACATCTTTCTTCACTCCTTTTCCTCACTTATTTTATGGTGGGGAGGTGACCATCTTTATTAGGGGTCCAGCGATATCTGATGAAATGTTGGGCCTTGCCGGATGATTTGTTATGGGTATCACGACGTGAAATATGTACATGTCATCATGACTCTGCTTTCTTTTTGTAATCAGTAACCATAAATGAAATACCGCGCACCCAAGGAATGTTTCGCCAAAGGGCAAATGTTATGTATAAGAAGAGAAGCCTAACTTTGTGAAAGTGTGCAGTCTCCTGAATATACTGGCATTGTACTTCTAGGACCCTGTCACCTTGGTTGCAGCCAATAAACTAATCTTTGACTTCACCTAGAAGACTCTGAAGTTTCTGTGGGTCTGACTCAGGAGAACCCGAGGTCTTTGGTGTGTTGATCCCCTGGCACCGCTGGGTTACCGGTTCGGTACCGGTTCCTAAAAACCCAGTACCTCACAAGGGTATGCCCAGACGTGGGTCCCGTGCTCACTACACCACTGGAGTCAAGCTATCCTGGCTGAAGACGGCTGATATCCAGAAACCGGTCCTAGGATGCTTAATTCCGGTCCACGGAAGACATGGCTGGGCAGTTCGGGCTGGATGGTTCCCATGAGGCACAGGGTCAAGACTGATTTGCATATGGCCATGTCTGAACTGAGGTGGATTGGTGAGAAAAATAATGATGGAATAAACCCAGATCTTTGACTGGGAGTGAATATTTTGCCATTGTGCAACATTCCATCCATCATCTTGTGTGTTTCGCTATTCACCCTATGTGGGAAGGGTATGCCCAGACGTGGGTCCCGTGCTGAAGACGGCTGATAGCCAGAAACCGGTCCTAGGAGGCTTGATTCCGGTCCAGGGAAGACATAGCTTGGCAGTTCGGGCTGGACTGTTCCCATGAGATACAGGGTCAAGACTTATTTGCATATGGCCATGTCCGAACTGGGGTGGCTTGGTGAGCAAAATAACGATGGATTAAACCCAGATATGTGACTGGGGGTGAATGTTTTGCCATTGTGCAACATTCCGTCCATCATCTTGCGTGTTTTGCTATTCACCCTATGTGGCAAGGGTATGCCCAGACGTGGGTCCCGTGCTCACTACACCACTGGAGTCAAGCTATCCTGACTGAAGACGGCTGATATCCAGAAACCGGTCCTAGGATGCTTGATTCCGGTCCACGGAAGACATGGCTGGGCAGTTCGGGCTGGATGGTTCCCATGAGGCACAGGGTCAAGACTGAGTTGCATATGGCCATGTCTGAACTGGGGTGGCTTGGTGAGCAAAATAATGATGGATTAAACCCAGATCTGTGACTGGGGGTGAATGTTTTGCCATTGTGCAACATTCCGTCCATCATCTTGCGTGTTTTGCTATTCACCCTATGTGGCAAGGGTATGCCCAGACGTGGGTCCTGTGCTCACTACACCTCTGGAGTCAAGCTATCTTGGCTGAAGATGGCTGATAGCCAGAAAGCGGTCCTAGGATGCTTGATTCCGGTCCAGGGAAGACATGGCTTGGCAGTTCGGGCTGGACTGTTCCCATGAGGCACAGGGTCAAGACTGATTTGCATATGGCCATGTCTGAACTGGGGTGGCTTGGTGAGCAAAATAACGATGGATTAAACCCAGATCTCTGTGACTGGGGGTGAGTGTTTTGCCATTGTGCAACATTCCGTCCATCATCTTGTGTGTGTTGGATAGCACTGGCGACAGGAAAGCAAGCTTCCTTGACATAAGGCAGGCTCAGAGAGACCAGAAACTGTGCAATGTGTTGGATTTTATAGAGTCCCTTTCTCAGATGCACCCATCATCAGAATGCGTTCCATAGTCTCGACTGAGCTCTGATCTTTAATACCTGCATTGTGGCTCATTGCTGCCGAACAGCTAGGTTGTGTGTCTTATATATATATCCGCCCATATTTTTTATGGCCTCATGCAAATCCTTTGCACATTTTGGCTTCTGATTTGTTAATAGGCTCGTTAGTCCCTCCTTAGTATTGCCTTTTCTACATTTTTAACTTCCCATGAGGACTGGTGTTGCATCCCAATGAAGTTAGTCCACGCAGTAGTATAGGGTGAAATGTAAGTCTATTCTTGAGTACAGGAGAACAGCACCAAGGACCCTCACAAAGCAGCTCCCATCATCAGCCCACAGCCGTAACTAACTCCACTGGAGCTTCCAAGGAGTTGGCATTCTAATCACCTAGGTAATAAGTGAGGCTGTGATGCAACATGCCCAAAGAAACAGAACTACTGCCTAGGTCTGGTAAATATACAGGCTCATATAGAGTCCCAAACGTATGCAATCAGTCAAAAGCTCACTAGAACAGCAAATGTAATAACATCAAAAGGCCACGGTTAGAAAAAAGATTTCATTTTTATTTTATTTTTCATATCATATTATATTCATATTATCAATTCAAACATCAGGTTAGAAAAATCCTTATATCTACATAATAAATAATCACCACATTCAACCCACGTCCCACACATCCCTTCAGACAATCATACTAAGACACACATGCATAGCAGAATTCATTCATCCTTCTCACAACACAATCAGATTGCCAACTGATGTAGATGACTCAGGTCCCATGGGGTCTCATACACAGTTGAGACCAGATGAAACAGTTTTGGGACTATCTTCAAGCGCCAACGCGCGTTTCGGTGTTCGGCCTGGACTTGGGCCACACCTTCATCAGGGCACAGTAGGGAAGGGAGGAGGACATCAACACAACTCTGAAACAATTACTAAGAAAAAGCATATACATAATCAACTTCACAAATTCATAATATCACTCATAATATCACTTGAACAATTCATATGCAAGTTCACATATTACAGATTCTAATAATCAGATTAACGTGGCCGACTAATAGTGGGTTTCAGGCTTAATAATAACAACAATCCATGAGAATACAAGAAAAAAGGAACCACAGAAGCTTGACGCTTTAAGGGGAAAGAAAACAAACAAAAAACAACGTGTCAATTGAGTGGCCAGCAGCAAAGGGCCAACTCCAAAGATATCACACAATTAGGATATAAGCTGCCATGAGTCTCAAAACTGTGTATTTAAGAGAAAACATCATACCACATTCAATACCCAGAAAAGAAACAAAAAGATAAAGAACAAGAACCAGGCTACTATCATAAATATAAAATAATTCAAACTAACAATTTTCCCATATGGTGTCAAGGACTGATGAGAATTATCTTTTCTTACTCAGATCTATCTATCAGGACCTGATAGCCCAGAAACATGCAGTGCCATATAGTACATAGCCCAATCTTTCAACTAAACATCTATATAGCATTGGATAGCCCGATATGTTACCTACATAGGTATCAAAATAGAGAGTTTCTTAGTAGAGGACTGAGGGGATCTATCACAACGTTCCTGATGTCATCAGCATACTTTGGTGCACCGGTTGAACAAAACGTTTTCTGTGAGAGGGGTAGCTCCCAGTTAATGCAATCGGGAACAGCACATCACCATAGTTCGTACAGCACACCTATGAAATAATAGATGAACTCAGATTTTACATATCTACTTTAGAGGCCCCTTTCATTCGACTAGCAGATGGGCCAATGGTCGCTGGCAGAGAACACTTACCTGGGCTTAATAGTTGTTGAATTAAAGGGTTGCAAAACCAAAGCCCTAATACACGGATATATCCCAGCTGTTTCGTCGTATGGACAAGTTGCCTTTAATGGATCCCAGAGACGGTTATGTTCTGCTCTGTAAAGTAAAATGCTTTTACTACAATGGCCGCTCACCTTTTCTTCCTTGGAAAAGCAGCCAATGACTGCACTTTCTAAATTTGCCTGCAACGCAAGGGCCTTTCTGAGCTACAACTAGCACAACCCACCTTTAAACGTGGAATGCGCCCCACTCCCTATTCCCAAGAATGGTGCTCACCGGTGCAGGTGTCACTGGACGTTGCTGGTGCGGAGGGCGTTGCAGTTACTGCCGCAGCCGCTGTTGGTCCAGCTGTGGAAACTGCAGCTCTTGCTGTGCCCTCTGCTCCAGCCTGGGGCCCCAGGCAACCTAGAGCTGCAGCTGCCAGGGCCCCACTCACTTGCCGCTGCTGTTGGCGTGTTTGTTCTTCCAGCCTTTGCTGTTTTTTAGGTTTGGCATGGCTTAGCTTCAGCCAACGTCCTACATTAATAACCACACATAACTCCAATTGGTTTGAAAAATATTACAGTTTTAGAACTTTTTAATGATAGAATTTAGGTTATATCGAATATATAAAACTTTGAATGTTTCCTCACAAGCATTATAGCACTTCCTCCCAAAGCATGGACAACTCTGGCTGTGCAGATCAACACCCTTAATTTCACACATGGGTTGAGAGCTTGCAACGGCCGCACTCGGTCCGACATTCCTTCCCAATGCACTTTTAATAAACAAGGGAGGGAATCTAGAACTGACTACAACCTTGTACAGTTAAAGGCATGGAAAAGGGTGGTCGACTTTAAAATAACAGCTAGACATGACAGTGACCATAATACCCTGGAGTTAGAATACATGATTCCTTGGGAGAAAGCGACTGGCGAGGAGAAACAGACAGGAGGAATCCTTCTAGAGAATAACAGGAGGTGGATAAAATGGGATAGCCTCGCCTCCAGCGAAGAAAGGGTTACCTCCCTCTATGCTGGGATTATTCCCATTCTTGAGGAGGCTTTTGACCTATGGGATCCACTGTCTACTACATACAGAAATGAGGACTTAGCTCAAATTCATACTCATTTAACCCAGAAGCTCGAACTACACTTTTTTGTTAAGGACCGCCCGAAAGCACAAAGGCAATTCGCCAACTCCTGGTATAATCGTTCATGCCGTCTGGCAAAACAAGATCTTATTATGACCATAAAAGAGGGAGGTAGTATGGAGGAGATCCGATCCAAAAGGCGTGCCTATAAGACACTCCTAAATAACGCAAGATTGGAGTGGGACATACAACACTGGGAGAATCTGGCAGAGTCCCTAGCTGATAGGGACTCTCGCAGATTCTGGAGAATCATCAATCATGGCTGCGCAGATCTTCCATCTGCATTTGAACCAAACATTGAGGCCATTGTTTGGCAAGATCACTTCCAGAGGCTGTATGCCCCCGAGGCAGAGGCCTTACTGCCATCTGCACCTAGTACTACCACCACACACAAATCAGCCCCCTTCACACTGAAAGATGTGGAGGTGGCCATATCGGGCCTGCCATCTGGAAAAGCCCCGGGATTAGATGGGATCCCAGGCAATCTTTTTAGGCATGAACCTGTGATCTGGGCTCCATATCTGATGGTCTTATTTAATGCAGTCCTGGGGGGAATGAGGCTACCAGATACTTGGCTGGGAGCAGAGGTGGTACCGATATACAAAAAGGGCTCGCCTCTGCTCCCCGCCAACTATCGCCCGATCAGCCTCATTGATGTCAGTCAAAAGCTGTTTGGAAGGCTGATCCTGGATAGACTCCAATGTTAGATGGAAGAGACAGAGATCTTGAGTCCCCTTCAAGCCGGCTTTAGGAAGGGTGTCTCAACAGTGGACCAAATACTGAGGCTAAATATTCTATTCTGGAAAACTGCCCATGTAGAAGGGGGGTCACTTTATGCAGTTTTTGTGGACCTCCGTGCCGCCTTCGACCTGGTCCCTCGGGCCAGGTTGTGGGCGGTATTGGAGGACATGGGTGTCCCAGGAGACATCCTCCAGATTCTCATTAGGCTCCACACAGATAATTACGCCTGGATAAGATATGGAAAGGGAGGTAGGCTTACAGATAGGTTCCCTGTCCAACGGGGGGTAAGGCAGGGATGCGTGTTGGCGCCGACCCTGTTTTGCCTATTTACAAACGGGGTGATAGAGCACTTGTGTAGAATCGCCAACATTGATGCGCCACAATTGAACAGCAGTAGGGTGCCGGCGATTATGTTCGCGGACGACACCCTGCTGCTGTCAAAGACACCAATGGGGCTGCAAAGAATCCTGGATGGATTTTTGGACTTCTGTAACAAAAGGGGATTAGAAATAAACCCAACGAAGACCAAATTCATGATTCTGAGCCGTAAGCATAAAAATTGCCCAAATCCACGTCTGGGGCCCACACCTCTGGAGAGAGTTAATGTGATTGAGTATTTGGGCATAACACTCAACCACAATTTAACCTGGCTGCCACACAAAACAAAAGCAACCACTAAATTAATCCAGAGGGCGGGTGCAATCACAAGAATCGCGAAAAAATCCCCCTTTCGCCCACTGGCACCAGCATTACAAATTTACAAGGCCCAAGCACGAGGCGGCATCATCTATGGGGCTGAATTATGGGGACACACACCGCTTCATTCCATACAAGTGGCCGAGAATAACTTCATTAGACACCTGACGGCTCTTCCTCCAAGCACTCCACTACTCCCGTTGAGAATGGACTTGGCATTGTGTCCAATTAGTGAAGAAGTGAGCCTCAAACCGTTGACTTATTGGAGGCGCCTCTGGAGTAGTCAAGATTTGAGCCACTATAGAAGCGAACTGCAGGAGCTTCTCAGAATGATACCAGTATCTAAAATTCAATGGCTCAAGTATATAAGAGACATGTGTATGACCCTTGGAGTCCCAGAGCTATGGAATAATCCAGAAATAACATCTCTAAGGCTTTCCAGGAAAGCTCTTTCTAAACTTTTTTATGGTTTCATGCTGCAGAGTTCCATCACCTCAATCCGGGAAGGCTCCCTAACTGACATATTCACTAAAACAAAAGTCATTTATAGTTTCGAATATGTCTTCGACGCAATGTCCCCTGTACATGCAAGGAAAATTTTCCTACAATGGAGATATGGTTCTCTTCCTTTGAGGTCGTTCACTAAAAACTGGGATGGAAACCAGACCTCACCAAACTGTCCCGCGTGTAACTATAAATTAGAAAATGATGTACACGTGGTTTTATTCTGTAAAGCCTACCGCAAAATCAGGAGCTACTGGCTCATGCCGTACTTAAGGAACTTGGGCTTCCGAACTTATGCCCCAGCCTATAGAGTCCTTAAAACTGACCTTGCTACAGTTTTTATAATGGCAAAGTTCCTGACAGCAATGTGGAGAGCTCGCGCTAGAATTATAAGTGATTCCACTGTGCCATGACTAATTTGTCCCTGACATACTCTAAAAATGTAACTGCAAAACCTAGGAAATGATTTTATCTTAAAGATGCGCTTTTTAAAACTTAGAAATTGATTTTATGGACTTTAAACTGATGAATCTATTTTATATACAGTTTGTAATGGTGTAATGTTGTTTGCCTGCATATCTTTTATGATCGCAAAGATCGAAATAAAGATTGTTGAATTGTTGAATTGAATTGAATTGTAATCACAATATGATACAAGAACAGCAGACATTTATCTTCCTTCTTCTAAGATGGCCACCGCATTAACCACGATGCACATGGCTGCCCTTCTTAGTTCGTTGGTCCCTGTTGCTTAATGGTGATGATACTTCACACAGCCATCTCGGAGTTACACGGTAACATTAATTTGTGGTAGAGGCTTGGGGAGATTAAGTGTTTGCCCAGAATCACAGGTGGTTGAGATAATGCCGAGACTCGAACTTAGTTCCCCAGTTCCTGAGTCGGCAGCTCTGGAATTACTCCACATCCTCGTTGTGTTTGTTTCTTCCCCACCCCTTGACAAAAGCTGTGTCTTTATTATTCAAAAACGAGCTCTCATTTTTAGGGATGCAATTATTTGCAGTCTGTCCTTAATTAAAGGAGTAAACACCTCGCCCTCTCTACAAATCCTACCTGTCTAGCTGCTGCTGCAGTCAGTTTTGCACGTTATCAGTTAAAATTAATATTTGCCTCATATCACACATTTTCCTTAAGCTCAGAAGCTGTGATGAATCCAGATTTTTTGGCTTCACTTTCTGTCTCCTGATGCATCCGCTTTATTAACTTGCTTTCTCAAACCAGCTGATTTTAAACGTCAACCACTCCGATGCAGAAAAAAAAAAGTAGAAATCATTGCCATTTACAGCTCCAATAGCTCTAAACTTTCACAAATGCAGACCTGTTGCATTGCAAATGCTTGTTAATCTTTCATTTGTTGCTTTCAGTTTATATTTTAAAGGCGTAAAATATGGCAGTTAAGTGTTTGCCCTAAATGTTTTACCTTTTGGGCATGAAAATACTGGCCAGGTGTAGTGCTTGTAATTTGACACAATAGGACACACCTGGACCCTGCACTTCTAAGAGGGGGCAAATGCACCACTGCACCTTTAAACAATACACATTAAACAGCCCTCCCAAAAGATGAGGCGATAAAATAAGACCCAACACTCGCTTAAGGCGAGGCCAGAAAACAAATTCAGGTGCATTTAAAGTGACACACACATGTTTATTTAGAAAGGAAGGCAAAATATATCAGTTAATGCAGACTCCCAAATATCCAGTAACTCAAGTGAAAACCAGAATAAAATGTAGCATATATACATTTAGCAAAGAGCAATGAAACGTAGAAATTATGTACATAAAGTAAGGAACATCTCACCGATCGTTCATGCAACATCCTTGCCAACTCAAGCTGGAGGAGCCCTTTGACATCCCAGGAAGGAGTTCGATCGAGACCCAAGTTCTATTTGTTTCACAGCAGTAAGTCTACTCTGTGAATGAGCTCCTACCCGTTGCCTGAAGACTTACTCAACATGAGGCGAAGGTTCTAGCAACCTCTCCCCCTTTCTTCTGTTGGAAAAAAACGAGCTGACTGTACTGGTCTGTGTCAAAGCAAAGACAGAAGCTGGCCAGGCTCTTTTATTTTGACTCAGAGATAGAGCTGTACATTCCGCACATTCCCTGAAAGGTACCAAGCATGCATCCCACACAACATGTTCCAGTTCACTCTGATCAGTGAAGAACGAAAAACAAGTGAAGAGCAAAAAACATGCCCTCCCCACTTTGCAGCTACGTGCAAGCACAAAAAATGGAGTCTGTTACACAAGATGGACTCAGCACAGAAAATGGAGTCAATTATGCCATATGGAGCCAATGGTCAATATATCATTCTTAATATCAGTACATTCCACCCTTTGACCATTGGCTTTCATAACCTATCGGTCTGAGATCAACTGCTTTAGGTCGAAGCATAGATAAGAGATTAGGTATACACTGGATATAACAACATAATGATATCAAGATACATATTGCTAAAGCTATCCCATCTAGAACAGAGCGCAGTTTACCAAAATCCGGCAACCGCCCAAACAACCAATCCCACCATCCTTTTTCTACATCTTGCTTGACATCTTTAGCTAACTTGTGTAAGGTTTCAATGTGGGACTGGATTGACTTAGAATGATCTGAAAGATTAAAGCAACACATTCCCTCAAAGTCTGAACATCAGTGATCATGTTTCAAAAGTAAATAATCAATTGCGGCTCTGTTTTGTAAAATAGCTTTTCTTGCCCACTGCACATCTAATAATAATTCTGCTAAAGCAACTGATGTATGATTAATATTTTTCACCATCAAACATGCTAATTCACTAACAGCAATAGAATTATAAATGGTAAGGCCTGTAATTCCTACTATTGTAGCAGCTAAACTAATATATTCAGACTTAGATAGTAAATGAATTTCAGAATCAAGATGTTCACTGAGTTGAACAGCTTCTCTTGTATTCCGAACATGTGATGATGGATCTAATGGGAACATCATGAGGCCTAATCTAGTAAAGGCACACGGTCCACCTGTGATATTTGCTGGAATATACGTATATGTAATATTACCACATGAGAATAACCACCCTACAGACAATTTAACATGCCTGAAATGACTGGCAGCAGATACTACATTTTTGCACATCATATTGTTTTGTATATTTTTGCATGTAATTTCATTTTGATTTTTGCATAGAGTTAGTTGTTCCCACGTCATTTGTGACTCAATTCCTTCAAGTCATATTTTAGCACATTTACCAATGGTAATGGGGTTACAAGTCAAATGATAGCAAATATTGAACGTTATCACTTGTGTTAGATTTTTCCAAGTATCATCAGTAGTTTGTGGACAAAATTGCCAAAACTCATAAGGTGACAAATGAGTTCCCACATCATGTTCCTCCACTGCCCTGTCTGCATTTGTGACATTGAATGTCTGCAACGGCACATCAACAGGGGTAGGTATAGCTACGAGGCACGTGGAAATAATATCCATGGTGCTTTTCATGTTCGTCATGCAAAAGTACGACCTGTTGAGGACTGTCTGTGCAAGATAGGACCAAACATTGTACGGCCGAGTCAGCGGTGCTGATGATTTGCGCAGTCGGCTGGCCACGTCGGAGTCAGGGGCTCCCGGTCCCTCCAGGGCCCCACTCTAACTCGACCAAACACACTCCAGCGAGCGCAAGCAGAGCACAGACATACCATGCTTTAATCTGAAAGAACAGAGAACAAACAGGTATTATTCATTCTCACAAGTAACATTTTTCAACAGACACATGTTACCCTTTTTCATGCCCTGGCTTCCTTATTAACAGGACATTGTCCTTTCCGGTTGCAAAAACCTCTGCCTGTAAGGGGGGACTATTTGGAGAGTCTACCCACACCTTGGCTCCTGGATTTTTTTCACGGGAGCCAAACCCTCCTTCCCCACGCACGGTGCGAAGGGCTGGGGCAGTCCCCTTCTTGACTATCCCTCCGTATACTGGCATGATCACTTTTTGAGCGACTCTGTCCCCAGGTTGTATTATCAAATCAGCGTCTGCACTATTCAGTTGGATGACCTTGATTTCACTCTGATAGTCTGCATCAATGACCCCTCCCAGCACTTTCCCTTTAGAGCCAATCCAGATCGAGGGGCAATCAAGTCACAGTGCTATGGGGGAATCTGGATTCCCACTCCTGTCTCAATGAGTGCCATATCTCTTGGTTTGAGTCTGTAAAGTTTCAAAGCATGCAGATCAAGACCTGCAACCGCCCGGTACGGAGCCAAAGCTCCAGGAGCTGTCTCCCAGTATAGAATGGTATTGGTGGCTACATGAGGCTGAATCTGCAAGGCTGGGGTAAGCATTCACATCAAAGGGGTTTCTGCATTTACTAAGGGTCAATTGTTCAGTATTTGCAATGCCTCATTTAAATGATCTCTCTAATTATTCACTGAGCCATCAGACAACTTTCTCAATTGAACTTTCAACAATCCATTCATGCACTCAATCAGACCCGCAGTCTGCGAGTAATACGGATTCTGAAAGGCCCACTCAATGTTTTGTTGTACACAATAATCCTGCACCAATTTGCCTTTGAAATGAGACCCATTGTCACTTTCAATCTGTAATGGAATTCCATAATACAAAATCAGTAAGTCTAACATTTTCAATGTGTTAAACAGAGTAGCACGTTTACATGGAAATGCTATCAATAATCAGAGTATGTGTCTGCAGCTGTGCACACATATTGACATCCTCGACTATTTTGTAGGGACCCAATGTAATCAATCTATCAGATCTGTGCTGGTAATATTCCTCTGCCTAGCTGGCCTCTCACTATATTTGAGACTGGTCTATGTTGGGTATGCTGACAAATAGGACAAAGTGAGATCACAGTTTTAATCAAATCTAGGGGAATGTGTATCCCTCTATTTTCTGCCCACCTGCAAGTAATCTTTCCTTCAAAGTGTCCGCGCTTCTGATGTGCCCATTTCGCAATCCCAACCAGGGAAAATCTTGCGTTGCCACCTCAGTCTCCAAAATCTTAGCTTTTTCATCTGTGAGGGAATTAAAATAGCGGTCAAGTTAGCCGGTGGAACTTTGTGCATCTACATGATACACAGTAACTGGGCTTAGTGGCAACATGGTCCAGATCTCTTTCCACAGTTCCTTACCTCACACTTCGTTTGAACATATCATCCAGGTGTGAGCATGCCACATGGCAATCCAAGTGGCTAACCCATAGGCAGTGGACCACGAGTCAGTGTATGTATGGCAAGTCTTGTTTCAAAGCTTGATACACAGCATATTGTTCTGCGAACTGGCTACTCTTTCCCTCTCCGGTAGTGGGCAGCAATTTCTTGGTCACAGGATTGTATGACTCCGCCTTCCAGTGCCTGTTAGCCCCTATATACCTAGCTGAACCATCAGTAAACCACACATGCTTCCTGTCCTCTAAGGACAATTCTTCAAATGGCTTACTCCACTTCACAGGAGACTCCTGTATCTCAGGTACATCATGCAACACATCTGTATCTCCCATTGGGGCTTGCTCCAACTGCTCATGCAACACCGTAGTGCCTTTGGGACCTACTCTAGCCCTATCCTGTATGTTTCACTTCCAATTGATTATGCTGGCTTCTTGTGCATGTCCTATTCTGCGAGTCTTGGGGGAACTCATCACCCATTGAATTATAGGAGTCTCAGGTCTCAAAATCACATTGTGCCCTAGGGTCAATTGCTCAGTATTCATCAGGGCACAATAACATGCAAGCAATTGTTTTTCAAAGGAAGTGTACCGCTCTCCAGCATCTGGCAATTTATTTGTCCAAAACCCTAAAGGCACCCTTGTATTTCCCTGCTTCTGCCACAGACTCCAATTAGCATACAGTCCTTGCACTGTCACATTCAGCTCAACATCCCCCTCCCGCACTGGCCACAAATCCAAAGCACGCTGTATAGCCTCTTTTGCTGATTCAAACGCAATTTGCTGTTGCTCTACCCATTCAAATGC
This sequence comes from Lissotriton helveticus, assembly GCF_964261635.1. NCBI lineage: Eukaryota > Metazoa > Chordata > Amphibia > Caudata > Salamandridae > Lissotriton > Lissotriton helveticus. The sequence goes on along the minus strand of NC_136060.1, from coordinate 23,855,831 downwards.
ATTTTTCTTTCGCGTAACTGTGTACAAAGGGGCCAAAATCTGACTCAAATTAGGGATATGCTGTTACCGAAAACCAAACACTCCAATGAACCTCTTGGCTTCCTTCCTGTTTGATGGCACTCAGGGGTGTGGAAATTTTCAAATAATCTACTTGTCCATGGGACAAAATGCTAAATAAATCTACATGTCCTTTAAGACAGTCCACTTGTCCCACCTATTCACAAATCAATATTGTGGGATGACAAAGCCATTGATGACATTTTTTTTAATAAAACTGAACAGTGAAAACTTGACTTTATTGCTGAGAAAAGTGAAATTCTCCTTAAGTACTGAAACACGACAATAATTTATCTTCAATAAATCAATCAAATGACACTTTTTAAAGCGCACAGCTGCTTCGAAGGTAGCGTCCCATCACTCTAGCAGACAGTAAAGGCAGGCCAAATTAACAAGAAACTAAACTGAGTCAAATAGCCAAGTTTTAAGTTGTCTTATGAAGGCTGACAGTGTGAATTAACCGTAACAGAAAAGGAAGACTGTCCATAATTTTGCAGAGTGCACAGTAAAGGGGTTGCCGCCACGACGAGACTTCAGAAATGTTGGAATCCGTAAAAGATGATTATTGTTGGATCTAAGTGCCCTCTTTGGATTATACTGAGACAGTCTATTCAGCAGATAACATGGGGCCTCACCATGATAAGCTCTGAAAGACCACATTAGAGATTTGAAGTTGATATGCTATTCTATAGGAAGCAAGTGCCGATGTCTCAAATGTGAAGGGATATGATGGCGCCTCGGAACGCTCCTGATTAGTTGTGCCACTGCATTTTGAATTAGCTAAAGTCTGTATCATATATGCAGGAAGACCAAGGTAGAGACTGTTAAAGTAGTCCAGATGGGACATAATTAAAGAATGAGCTGTTTTCCTAGTCTCTTCAGGAACCAGATCAAGAAATTTCTTTATCATTTTCATCTTCAAAAGACAGACAGACGAAATCTGTTTAATTTGCGATGTAAAAGAGAGGGTAGAGTAAAAGATAATGCACACATTTCTAGCATCCCTGGTATGATTAGGATAGGCTCAGCATGGCACCACATAGACGGTGGTGGGGGCCGATTTGGTAAAAACCAAAATTCTGTTTTGTCAGAATTTAGTTCTAATCAATTTTTACCCATCCAAGTTGCGACTGCTCTAAAACATTCTTTAAAATTGTGAAAAGCTGCACGGACTTAAGGTATGGCAGTTTGGATATACTGGTCCAAAACGCAAGCTGAACCATATTTGCACATCCATCCATGTTGGTTGTATGTGGAAATATCTACTGCAGAAACATCATGCTGCCAAAATATTGGGGACCAAAATCTAGTGTCTGGAGTTAAGAATAGTAAATCTTTACTTACCAATTATCTTCTCAAAATTTTGACCCTCAATATTTGGTATATAATAATCTGGTAGCACGATATTCTGAAGTCAAAATTAAGGTGGAATACCTCAGTGTTGCAGTAAAAAAGAAATTGATGAGAAATTCTGTGCAGTTGGGGAGGTGTTGTTGTCTGTCACGAGACGTCTGGCCTGTTTCCAGTCTGATTGGTTCGTCCTCTTTCATCTTGCCTCACTGATATTCTCACTGCACATACACACAACCCAACTGCTGGGACACACACTTCTGGACAGACAAACACACCCACTGCACAGAAACATAGCTACACTACAGATGCATAGGCTCATACGTCATTTAAAGTATAGACTTACAATCCCATGCAGGACCACACCCGAAGCCCTACCCCTGCGAAGACAAAGACACCCACTATAGAAAGACCCAAGTACTTCCTATTGACAAGCAGTTCCCAACATGAAAGGTTTGCATAACAAGCGTCTAACTTGATCCTGACTGTAGCAGAGATACTACCTGCAAAGATATCCACGGATTTCCAAAAAGGTTGGAAGAAGCCACTCCTTTTCGATTCTAAGGAACGACATTCTACAAATGTACATGAAATACAAATGTATGTTCCAGAAGGAGAAGGATTCTAAGGAAGCTTTGGATTAGGGGGCAATGATGTCCAGCATAGGTCAGTGAGGGGAGGCCAGAATCCATGGCCAGACTTTCAACATTTCCACTAACTATTCAAATTAGTTCCCAGGAAATTAAATTAATATTTGTTTATTATATGATAATTCTGAAAATCTAGCATGGGTTTGGTCCTCCTTGGTACACGGTGGACACCCCTAGTCTCTGGCTGTTTAGGGTCTCTAGTTTGCCAATGCTTATTTCAACTTCGGTTCACAAATAGCACAGCTTTTCAGTTTGTTAGGCTCAAAGTGTAGATGTGCACTTGTAAAAAGATTCACTTACACCTACCTTTTCTTGTGAATGAATATTTTCTGAGAAGTGGGCGTTTCAGGGTCGGGATGCCCTAGGAAGTTTGTGGATACCCACAAAATAATGCATTTAAGAGTTCTCACAAATTTTTCCACAGCCCATTCTCATCATGGACATAGCCAAAATTTTGCTCATATCAAAGATCGGACCAAAACTGTGTCCAGGGTGAAAGTGGGAAGAAAACACCACCTAATTTTAGGTGGGATTGTAGGAAAAGGTCTTACTGCTTCCTTTGTAGCTCATTTCCCAGAGAGCATGGAGAAAAATAGAGACCGTATTACTGTTGAGCAAACTACATGTGTTGACTCGGAAGTATGTTAATTTTACTCTAATGCGTAATGTATCGTTAAATGATACAGTCTGGAGCAATGATTCTCCTGTAGAAAGCAGCTATGTGTTTTGTCAGTGCTTAGAAAAGTGCGAGATGAAGCACTATATGAAACATTGTTGCTTCTTTTTTTTGGGGAAAAAAGTATTCTTTCACACCTTTGAAGAATTATACTAATCCGATCTAAAAAGAATATCCTGCCCTGACCCATATCATGGCAAAGTACTATTTTTGAGAATTTAATTGAATATATTCATACATTGATTATGGTCGATTAAATGCAATTCTAATATTCTGCATTGGTTTCTCAGTCAGACAGCCTCACTTTCTTTACTTGTTTTCTTTTCAACACATGCCCAGTAGGCTAGACTGTCAACTTCAGTGTTTTGAAGCAGTAAATTGCTCCAAAAGGGGTAATTTCGGATATGCATTTCATTACTTGGTCTTCGTTATTCGCTTTACTCACAATAAAATGTCACTCGAGGTGTCCAACATTTGTCAGTAGACTGTCATCGGCAGCTATGAGCACCACATCACGCAAAAGGCCTTCAAAATGCTGGGCGCTTAAAGAGCCAAAAGAATAACTCTTAAATTTGACAAACAAACGAAGACACTGTCAAATAGAAATACCCTGAAAATATGAAACCGTAATACCTAAGCACACTGAAAACGTGGAAGCGCCTCTCACAAACACAAGCTCACCTTTCAGCAACTGAATTAGGTCTATGCCCTCCTGGCAGCAAATCTGGGTATCTTGGAACATGGAGCCACTTTCTAACTCCACTGCCCCCTTAAGCACAACCACAGGAGTCTGCTTCAACCCTGGCAGGGCCCCTATGGCCGGAAAAGGAGAGAATCTTAGCCAAATGGAACCCCGCACGCCAGATGAGACAGCCCTCTCCAGTGCCACCGGCGCCGGACTGCTTCCAGGCACAATAGTAGATAAGGCTTGTAAATACCTACTTACTATCCTGCATGAGCAATCTTCACCAAACTTTCTATTTCTTTAGACAGCAGCACCACAGGAGAAAGAGAAAATGAACAACAAAATGGAAAGAGGAAATGAGTTACCGTGCCTCAGCCCCCTATTTTATATTGCCTCTTGTATTATTGTGGCGATTAGTACAGAGGCACAACTAAAGCTATATTTCTAGGGGGGGGGGGGGTGGGGAGGGGGGCAGGCCCGGACTGGCCATTGCGGGCAGGGGATCATTCTTCCAGCAATTGGCAGGTGCACATGAAGGGGTGAAAAAACAACAAAGCCTCGTTAACGCGTAAATGGTCTTTTTAAAGACCTGTGAAGTACTCGGGTGCGGCGGAGATTAGCTCAAAGACTGTGTGCCCGGGAAGCTGTCTCAGCCCGGGCTGACACACACGACGGGGTAGGGGAGGGGCCATTTGGGGGCGATTCGTGCCTGAATTAGTTAAAAAAAATACATACATACTGGCAGATAGTAGATGGCTCCTTGATCATTCCGGTTTCGTTCTCTTTCTACCGCCTCTTTCCTCTACTTCATAAACTTGCAGAGCAAAAGGGCACTAGCTACACAGACATTAGCTGCTAGGAGAACACAAAAGCGTGTTTTTAAAATACTTGCCCAGAAGGAAAATAAATTGGGCATTTTGTATTCGGCATCCCATGCTATCACACATATTAACAAAGGCATTAGTAAATCAAGTGAAAGACTTGTGAGCAGTCATAGGCAAACCGTTGCTCTTGTGTGCACTCGTAATATGCAAAAGCTATGCCTGCGTGCAGAAGCTAAAAAAACAATTACAGAAAGAGGTTGCATCTGATGGAACACTACCGGCCACACACCAAGCAGATAGCTGAGGGGCGGGACCGAGTATGGGGCCATCCCGGTTTACTTTGATTTAATGTCTAGTTGTCCGTGGGACAAAATAGACATTAAATCTTCTTGCCCCTGACAGAAATCAACATGTCTCGGGCGTCGGGCGATATGAATTCCCCTCCCCTGGGCACTGTAAATTCTTTAATCTTTTGTTTCACCTGGGGCACCACCTCTCTGTGTCCCTGATGCCATTGAATACCCAAAAACTTCACATTTTGAGAGGGACCTTGTACCTTTGCGGGATTTATCTCCCACCCTTTACTTTGCAAATGCTCCACAATCCTGTCCAACTGAATCTGTACTTGCTCTTGTGTCTCTCCCTGTATCATTACATCATCAATGTAATGGCAAAGCTGTACTCCAGGAATAACTGGTACCTCATCTAAATGCTCTGCCACTAGCCGGTGACAGATAGTAGGACTGTGTAAGTACCCCATAGGAAGACTTCTGAACGTTAGTTGTCTACCATTTCATGAGAATGAGAATTGCTCTTGGCATTCAGTTGCTATTGGTATAGAAAAGAAAGCATTGGCAATATCAATAGTCGCATACCAAGTTCCAGGATGCTTCTGTATTTTCTAAGTTAAAGTAACAGTATCGGGGACAGCGGCAGTCAAAGGAGGTGTGTGCTTGTTTAATTCATGATAATCAACTGTCATGCACCAAGTATTGTCACTTTTGCGCACAGGTCACACGACTTATTCCAGGCGGTAGTGATTGGAGTCACCACCGCTGCCTCTATCAAGTCCTGTATGGTTGCACTGATCTCCTCATGCCCTCCTGGAATTCTGTGCTGTTTCAAATGAATTACCTTAGTAGCCTGGTGCACCTTCAATGGAGGAATCTTCAAGTGACCCACTCTTACGGCGCCAACTGAAATATACCTTTTTGATCCAAATTGATAGTATCCATCCTCCAAATACAGAGTCATTCCCTTCAAGATATCAATTCCAATAATATATTCAGAGAGGGGCACAATCAATACAGTGTACTCTCTTTTTAGTATTCTCCTATTTTTATTTGAACATTTGTCTGCACTGCTGGTGTCTCTTTTCTGCCAAATACTGTGATTGTGAAATACTGTCCTTTAAACTTTTTGGGCTTTCCATATATCAAATTAAAAAGAATACTTTGAAAGAACCCAAAATCACATGCGTGAGTAAATTTTCAAAGGCTAGTGCCCGATATAAAAGCATCATCAAGAAGCATTGGTCTTTACTTCAAGTTGAACCAGATTTCAACAACATTTTTCAAGAAATTTCTGTGTTTGCATTCAGCAGAGGCAGAAACCTTCGTGAAATTATTAAGCAACCAGTTTCGAAAACATGCACAGTTAACACTAAAGGCACAGTTCCGTGCTGGAACTGTAATAATTGTAATACCATTCTACAAGGTAACAGTATCACTCACCCCATGAGGGGCAACAAAATAAAATTACAAGTGAATGCAACATGTGATACCTCGAATATCATTTACATGATTAAATGCCCGTGCGGAAAAGCGTATATTGGTCAGACCGAAAGAAAATTAAAAGTGAGACTTAATGAACACAAAAGTAACATCAGGACCAAAGCTTTAAAGTCAGTAGTAGCTGCACATTTTATAGAAGCTAACCACCAAGTGAGCCAAATTAAAGCATGTGTGTTGGAAATCATAGTAAAAAGTGAAGATAGAGACAACAAGAAAATGCTCTTCAAACGAGAGAACTTTTGGATATACCACTTACAGACTCTGAAACCCAAAGGAATGAATGAGCGTACTGAATTTGGATGTTATCTATAAATAATTTTCCTGTTTCTTATTCTTGTCATTTATGGATTAATGAATCTCAACAGACGCTGGGACTGACTGATGCAGGGATGTTTTTACAGCAGAACTTTATGCTTTATTTCCTTTCCTTTTATGCACTAGCATTTATTTTACTGTTTCATTAATTGCTAACATTGGAGGCAGTTCTGTAAGATTTGTGTTTACTTTATTGAGATACACGTGAAGGGACAAATGTTCCCGTCTCTTTAAATACGCTTCGCGCACTTAGTAAACACGGTATTTAACCACACCCCTTAATGCGCGTCACATGCTGCAGTTTTGCCTAAACGGCGATAGCGACCTGCCGGTTAACTTGTTGAAATACTCCGCGTATTCAGACGGTAAGCTCGCATGAGCTGCGTATATAACACATCAGCTTGTTCCTGTGTTGATATTTCTCATGTAAACGCGCGTAACATTGCGACTCACTTCGATTGTTTTTAATGATTATAAAGCTAGTGATCCTCTAACCTCACATGTATTTGTTCACGCCGAGAGTCTGCCTAGTACCAACAGCCTCCTCACATCATCGCACGAGATTAGTGTATTGAGTTTGTCACAGCTAGCGATTAATGTAGTTGCTTGTATTTGATAACAGTACACTTACCTTTTTGATATGTTTTGTTTCAATCATTTCTTAAAGATGTATTAACATGGTGATGTTCAGAGACGGATACACGAATACAGATTAGTAGAACATAATTTATTATTTTTCAACAGATTACCCCTGATGAAGGCACATGCCGAAATGCATTGGGATTGAATATCGGATTTATGATAGCTTGTAAATACCGCTATCTTGTGAATCACGTCATTGAAGTATCAAGAGATAATGTAACTCTCCATTGGATTCGTCATGATTAAATTTGAATGACAAGCAAATATATTTGCGTCTTTTTGAAATTTATCGAAAGGTTTACTGTTGTTTAACAGCCCACCTTCACCAGTGCCCTAGGGGACAACCACACACCAGTGTCGTTGCTACTTCTACATATATCAAATTGGCCACCACTCCGGTATCTTCTAGGGCTTGGGCCCTCTGAACATTACGATGTTTCCAATGAATTTCTATGTCAACATAAGTTCTATTGTCTTTGCGAGCCCATCTCTGTACCAGAGCTTGACCTATTTCCTAATCTGCTTTAAATCTGTTAACCTTGGCCCAGGTCAAATCCGGGTACAGCCTGTCATACTGTAGGGGGAACTCATCCCCCCTCTGGTTCTCACTAAGCCATTCACTTTCTGAATATCTCCCTTCCGTCGTACTCAAATGGGCAGCTTTCTCACCCTCCTTTTCCTCCTCATCCAATTCTGGCTTTCTTCTCATTTTATTTTGTTTATTCACTCTCCTGCTTCCTTCCTGTTTGTCCAACCCTCTTTTCCGAACATCTCCCACAGGCTTTTAGTCTCTATTCCATCTATCTGCTCTTTCTTCACTCCATCATGACCCTGCAAGTTAACGCTGTTTCCTCCTCCTGCTTCAACACCCTCCGCATGCTCCGCAAGATCTACAGATGGATCCCCACCGAAACCAGGACGGTCACCCAAGCACTCGTCAGCAGCAGGCTGGACTACGGCAAAGCCCTCTACGCAGGAACCACGTCCACACTCCAGAAGAGACTCCAAGGCATACAAAACGCCTCACCACAGCCACATCACCACCCACCTGAGAGACCTGCATTGGCTCCCGGTCAACAAGAGGATCACCTTCAAGCTCCTCACCCACGCTCACAAAGCACTCCACAATGCCGGACCAGCATACCTCAACGAATGACTGTCCTTCTACACCCCGAACCGCCAGCTTTGCTCCGCCAACCTAGCCCTCGCCACGTCACACGCATCTGCCAAACAGCCACCGGTGGAAGATCATTCACTCACCTTGCCCCTAAGACATGGAACTCCCCCCCACCTGCGTTGGACCCAGGACCTGCTGACCTTCAGGACACTTCTCAAGACCTGGCTGTTCGATCAGTAGCTACCTCCCCTACCCCCTTAGCGCCTTGAGACCCTCACGGGTGAGTAGCACGCTCTACAAATGCTTGATTGATTGATTGATCATTTAACAGAGTCAAAACATGTCTCTTCTGGACAGCCTGTTATTGTCTGTACGAGTCTCAGACCTGGAAGCTCTTTCAGTCTTTATGCTGTCCCCCAGTTCTTCCAACTCACAAACTGCCTCAATCACCTGCGCCAAAGTATTACCAGTATGATTAATTAGCAAAGTCATCATCACCTGTTTGTAAACAGGGGGAGCCAAACAGATTATTTTATTTCACACTGACACAGTTAAAAGTACATCCATCAACTTATGTGCATTATCCAGAAAAATTGCAGTTTTCATCACTTCCTCCTTAAGCCTCTGTATAGCATCTCTCAATGTATACCAGGGTTTATCATTCACTGGCCAGTCTGACTCTGTTGGGTATTTCTGACTGCATCCAACCACTGCCAATTGTAACAGGTTAGTTTGATTGAGCTGAAGTCTAGGACGTGTGCGTCCCGAGCTTCATGGAGGTGCCTGAGGCAGGGAGAGCGCACCCGATCCGTGCGTCCGTAGGGCGTGCGAGGTCCGGATAATGGATCCACACGTCCTAGACTTCAGCTCCTGCTAGATGAATGGGGCTTTGGCGATATTCTACTTACAGTGCACACGAACGTGGCTGGCATTCCACCAATTCTACCAACACGATCTCAATACTACTGTAGCCTATCAGCCCTGATGAGTCACATCTCCTTCACGGTGTGACAAAACACGTGTCGGCTGGCTACTATTTTCTGTACTGACCAACAATTGACTTATAAACAACTTTCACCCACATGAACCTTTGTATTTGGCGTTTTTGAACTTTGACGCAAAATATTTCTCTCAGCGGGTTTACAAGTCCTTACACTAGGATTATGAACTACACTTGCGTCTGCACAGGATCTGTTCTTCTTCCTTTGGTTTAGGCCTCCCTATACCATCGCAGGGGTTGTTTTTTCCTATTGGGTTTGTGTTCCCCTGTCCTGTTTTGCACCGCGTGCCTACCGCACAAACATTTCGGCAGCAAGATCACACTGCTCAAAGCGCCACTGCTTCCTGCTCTCCCAACTCAAACCCATTCTCTCTCAAACAGAGCTGGAATGGCAGTCTGGCTCAGACACAGTGGGACTGGCCTGGGTTGAACTGGTGCACACATACCAATAGACCTGATTCAGGCCTCATCTTCAATGGTAGTCAGTGGGGGAAATACATTCGCCCGACTATTTTTTAAAAATCTCCCACTTTTGTCTTTTAAAATGTTGGCATGTATGCTGGTGTTTAAATGTAGCTAGCTTCTTATGAATTACCCATGCAGGCCGAGCCTGTCCGCAAGTGTGTGGTGTGCATGTGGCCAAGTCTGTACCTCTGGGGGGTATTCACACTATTACACCACTCCCAAAACAAACAAGCATTTGCAATGCAATAGGTCTCGCATTACTGAAAGTTTGAGCTATTGGCGTTGCTTTATTACTTGCAAAACCAATAGCTCAAACTTTCAATAATGCGAGACCTATTGCATTGCAAATGCTTGTTAACTTTCACTATTACTCAAGCCTTCAGTTTAAAGGGGAAGAGAATCTGTCATCTCTTCTGAAAGCGAATGTCACAGTAAAAGGTGAAGGGTAAGAAGGATATGGGTGGTGGTATTATGTGCATTAAGCTTGCAGCCACAATTGCCTTTAAAGGAACATTTTACTATGAAAGTATGTCACACGGCAACTCTGCATGGGTGGACACAGCCAAGACAATTGTTACTTTGCAAAAATACCACACATTCAAAAATTGGGACCCCAAGAACGTCCAGATCATAGACTCCAAAGGTCTTCAATGAACAGTTTAGACAATCAATAAAAAATTTAAAAAATACACAACATTTTTCCTCTATCTAGCTCTTTTTGACTCAGTTATCCTATGCCTGAAAAACGGCAACTGCTTTCCCAGGGTTTTTAGGTTGCAGACTGCCATCATAGTATTGGCATGCACGTGGACAGAGACAGAAACACTGATCATCATTGACATGCGTGCAGAAGTCTTTTTCATAAGACAAACCGCAGCTGCAATCTGGGGAAGATGCTCTCCTCGAGAAGCATCAAAATCCTCTCAAAGTGACAACTTGCAGTGAAAAAACATCCTCAAATGGACGTTTGGTGTTGTTTTTTTTGTGGGAAGGGTCCTTTTAAAAAAAAAAAAAATATTCCAACTGGAAGGATGTGCCCCAGAGTCTCAAACTTCCTGTTCCTGTCCAGCAGGCTTCTCCCAGTGCTTTGACCATCTCCTGGTCACTTTTCATTTGTATTTGGATGGCTCTCTCTTCGTGTCTGCTGCATATATACCGCTGGATTTAAGGACTTTGTATTTGGATTTCACAAGTAAGTTAAACAAGCATTTGCAAAGCAATCGGTCTTGCCTTCAGGACCTTATGTGTATTTAGCTACGCAATACATTATCCTGGGTGCTGAAACATCTACTGTTCTTTAACATGGAGGGAAAATAAGCACCAAACTGTGTGACACACCAGGTATGGGAACACATGGAGAGAAATATTGCCTTTAAGCGGGAAATGGTATAGTACAAAGCTCAGTTTTTAATATAAAATCAGGGCCTTCGGTGGTCATATCACTGAAAATACAAGAAATGAAAAAAATATTATTGTCTACGGGTGCTCATGGAAGACAATTTCTTTGGCTGGAATCTAGAGAATGCTAAAGTGATTTGTGATATTTTACTGACCTCTGCTGGTCGTTTTCTATTAACAAAGTTAAATAGAGGCAGTTGCCAAAAAAATACAAAAAAGAAAGTTCCTCAGCAGCAAGCAATTCTGGTATTTTACTGACCTCTACTGGTTGTTTTCTAACAAGACAGTTAAATAGAGGCAGTTTTACAAGCAAAAAGCAATTCTGGTATTTTACTGACCTCTGCTGATCGTTTTCTATCAAGACAGTTAAATAGAGGCAGTTGAACAGAAAAAAAGTCCCTAAGTGGAAGCAGACAAGTCCTAGGGCTGACCTCCAGAGCCCACAAAGTGCATACACATATAAGTATGTACTAAAGTATATACAAGAGGTCTTGAATGCTCAACCTAAAAACTGTTCTATAAGGGATTTCTTTGATAGAGCGCATTCAGCAGGATTCCTTTCTTTTTTTATTCGATTTTTTATATTTATTTTGATGGGGATGGCCTGCAGTTTCAGTAGGGGACTAGTTCTTTTTTTGCATTTAATTTATTTATTTTGTAATGGAAAAATGCAGCACAATTTACTACATTGTCTCCATGTTTTCTAAAAAATGTGCAATAATATTTTAATTCTCTATGTGGCCTAGTCTGCCAATGGGCCTTCCAGTCAATAGGCCCAGTACTAGTCATGGGTGCATGAAACACTGTTTCTGTGGTGTCTTGTGAATTTAAATATCATTTAAGCCATGTGTTTTTTATGGTATTTCATGTTTTCTCCCCTGCAAATGTTGTATAGGTGGGGTAATGCCTTTGGAGGAGGTGTGTTGTTGTAAACATTTTTAGCGCAGTCAATATTAGTTTTTTGCATTGCTGAATTAATGCTGTCTTCTCTGTGTTACCATGCCTCATTTGTCTGGCAAGTGTGTGTGTGTGTGTGTGGGCTTGCCATAGGCCACCATTTCCCTTTGTTCCCCATGCCATATGGCCAGGGATTATATTGTATAGTCAGTGTCCATAGGACTGCATGTGTTCTTTGTTTTCCAGGCCTCCTGCTTGTTCATGTGTCTGCCGGCCGTGTTGTTTAGCCAGCCAGTGTGCTTTTGCCATAGACCTGTATGTCTTCTTTGCTGTGGCCACACCTTCTTGCTGCGTATTGTTGTGACCAAGTGGCTGGCGGACATTTTGTGTAGGCAGGCAGTGTGTTTTTGCCATGGGCTTGTATGTGTTCTGTGTTCCCCATGCCTTCTTGCTTGTTGCGGCCATGTTGCTGGCTGTCATTTTATTTAGGCAGCCAGTGTGCTTTTGCCATAGGCCTGCATGTGCTCTTTGTTTTTCAGCCCTCTTGCATGTTGTTATGACCATGTGGGGGGTGACCATTTTGCATAGGCAGCCAGTGTGCTTTTGTCATAGCCTTGCATTTGTTCTTTGTTGCCGTTCCGCCTCGCTGGTTGTTGTTGTTGCTTTGCATGTAATTTTTTATTATTTGCACAAGAAAAATATTGCACAGTTTAGTACATTTTCTACATGTTTTTATACATGTGCAATATTCTTTTAATTCACTATGTGGCCTAGTCTTCCAATAGGCCTTCCAGCCTGTCAGAACCCCACAGACTTTGAGCAAAATTGGAAGAAACCCAGCAAGTTTGTCAAGGGTTAGATTTAAGAGTTCTAGCAGGAACCCACTGAGACGAGTAAGAAATTTCAAGATGGCAGCCAGAAGGCTACACACACCTCTGCATGCTAGTGTTGCTATTTTGAAGACTGATTTAGAATGTGAAGAGCGCGCTGCTTCAGAACTGTGCACTTCACAGAAGAATTCATTCATAGTTAGCAGCAAATTTCTGGCTCCCTAAAAATTCAGTTAGGGTAGATGCATTGCATAATCACTCGACGTTTAGCTTGTCGTGTTTAAGTAATTTACAGTTTATTTCTCTTTCAAAAGAACATTTTCCAATTTGTAAGTAAATAAAAACAATTATCCTGATTCAGTCAGCTGGTTAGGTGAAGAGGTTAATTAGACTCCTGTGAACTGGAGCATTCACCAGCAGCTGGTGAAGTGGAGCAATAAATCCTGTTAGCCCAAGTATCGTAGCTGAATCTGTCAGCTGGTATGTGTTGTAATGCTTTCCCTTTCACCAGTTTCCCCCTTTTGACCTCTGGGCACCCGTACCCCAGCCCATGCAAAGCACTTGTTGTGACGCATCAGCTGGCATTCTAGAACGCCAGCTGAAGAGCTTGACAGTTGAGATGAGGCATTAACACGCTGTGGCCACTATGTTGCCCGCCTCTTACATGATGTGCTGTTTCTACTAGGATAATAACGTTTACCTGAAATATCTCCATCAGCGTCTGATCTTCACTATAACGGCGACGAGGGCAGCACATCGAAGGACCAACGCATAAAACTGCACTTCGGCTGCCGGACTCCAAGCAGTCACCTCGCAGGTACCTCAGAAATTCACCACTCTGGAGCAGTTGCCTATGTACATGAAGAGGTAGGATTCCGTTACTTCGCATAGCTTCACCGACATGTCTACTTCATGTCATTGGTACCCTACTTTACATCATCATACGCCTCTAATCTGCTTTGCGTTTAGGTCACATAACCTTGGGAATTCCACCACTCTGCGTGACCGGATAACATATTCCTGGCAGCAGCGTTTCTGACTGAAAACTTAGCAAAATAATTTTGAGTTAACTTCAGCTGACTGAAAGCGTGCCACCCCCTGCTTCGTCAACGTTGTTTGCGGTTGGATTTCCATGTGCGGGTGCACGTTGAAGGTTTAAAAGGGACGTGCCTAACTTCTGATTCTGACATAATTTTCACACTAACGCGAGCCGTCATACCTGGCAACAGGAGAAACTTCCTTGTCACTTTCGTGAGGAGAACTTTGAGTTTAGACCATCTAACGTTCAAAAGGATGTATTGCAACACCACCATTACACAGTGGTTATAACCATTCGCGTTTCTAACAGAGAAGTTAAGACTCTGGCAAATGTGAGTGAGAGAGCTCCAAATTTTAAATTTAATGCAAGAGCTCACAGAATTGTAATTATCCTTGTCCTCATGTACTAGGATCATCTTTTACAAGCTATTCCTGGGCAGTCACCAGACACATGGACAATCCGGATTCCTCGCCGGAGGTATCAACTTCCAGTGCGCCTACACCTCCACCCACTATGGTGTTTTGGAATGTGTACAAATTATCAACCCCACAAGCATTCCTGCCCGCTGCTGGAGAACCAGCATTCAAGTGGGAGGAGTGGCAAGAGTACTTTGTAAATCATATATCCACATTTGATGGTGGAGAGAGAACAATATGACACCTGAGCAGAAAAAGGGAATATTGTTGCACTGCCTAGGAGCTGAGGGTCTCAAAGTGTACAATCAAATAAATAAGAAAATACACACAGGTGATCAGGGAGATGTATACATGAACGCATTGGAAGATTTAGATAGTTAATGCAAACTTAATGTTTGTGTAGCGGTGGATAGGTACAGATTCTACCTTAGGAAACAGGTGAAGGACGATTTCGTAGCAGCTCTCAAAAGTTTGGTGCTAACTTGTCGTTGGGAAGATCTGCATGATGAACTCATAAGAGATCAAATTGTCATGTGCTCAGCTAATTCTGCCATCCAGGACTCATTGTGGGATAAGGGTGAGAAGCCATTACAGGAAGTCATTGATATTGTGAAGAGGGCAGAATTGACTGGTAGGTGTGCTAAAGCAGTATTGGCTGAAAGCAAAGCAAAGCAAGATGAAGAATCGACAGTGGCAAGATCAAGTGGGAGGAAGCATAGATCTCAGCCTACGCACAAACAGGAATGGAGAAATACAGATACATCAAAGCAAAAGAATCTCACCAAGGAAAAGCCACATAGGAAATGCTACAGATGTGGTAGTTCAGTCCATTTAGCTGATGACAGAAGGTGTCCAGCCTGCTCACAAAGGTGTAGTATTTGTGGCATAGTGGGAGATTACACTAAGGTTTGCAATAGGAGGAAAGGTAATGACAAGGTTAAGTTAGTTGTGCAGGAGGAGGAGTGTGACTCAGACTCTTCCGGTGAATCGGATATGAACATGTATGTTCTTAATGTGATTGAAACCCAGGTGCTTAACATTGACACTGGTGAAGGTAAAAAGAAGAAACCCACATACAACATGGTGATGGGGGGGTGAACATAGAAATAGTTGCAGATTCAGAATCCCCGTATACCATAGTGAAAAAGGAGGTGTGGGAAGGAAAGTTTGCACATACTTTAGGAAACAACTTAATTCAATCAGATGTGACCGTGAAGACATTCACGGGGGAATCCATTGAAATGATAGGCTACATGGAGTTGAAATTTGCTTTTAAAAACAGAGACACCCAAAGCAAATTATATGTATCTGTCAAGGGCCCTTCAGTGCTGGGTTGGAGGGATCAAGGAAAAGTTGAAGGAGAAAGGTTTGACAGCGGACTACAATAAGTGTACATTCGCACAGACGCAAGTGACGTATCTAGGCCATGAGGTTACACAAGATGGCATCAGACCCAAAACTGAACTGTTGGCTGCCATTAGAGAGGCGCCTGTGCCTAAAAACAAAGAAGAGGTACTTGCGTTCTTGGGTTTGGTGGAATTATATTCCAAATTTGTAGAAAACTTTTCCACCAAAACTTATGAAATTATACAATTGTTAAAAAGTAAAAAAAGTATTTGAGTGGACAAATGAATGTCAAAGAAGTTTTGTCTCACTCAAAGAGGATGTTTGCAACACCCCAGCCTTACAGGTATTCGATCCTAACCTTCCTAGCATAGTAACTACCGATGCCAGTGGGAAGGGCATTGGGACAGTACTCACTCAAAAGAACAGGGAAGGCTATGAGGACACAATTGTGTTTGCCTCACGCTCATTGACTCCCACAGAGGAGAGATACTTGGTAATCGAGCGTGAGGCTCTCTCGCTTGCGTGTGGGGCCTTGAGCATGTCTGCCAATTCGTCGGGGGCAAGAAAGTGCTGTTAAGGAGCGACCACAAGCCACTCACGAAGGTGTTAACCACAAAAGGGTTGTACACAGCCTCGCCCAGATTGGCACGTATGTCTGTGAGACTATTGGATTAAGATTATGATATACAGTATGTCCCTGGTACCAAGAATGTGGTGGTGGATTCTCTTATCCGTCTTCCCCTGCCCATGAATGAGTGTTTGGATGATGTGGGTGAGGAGTTTTGTGTGGAATTTCAAAAGATGAGTGGATGAAAGCTCAAGCTGACGATTACACTTTACAAGAAGTAAGCAATATGATAAAGGTTGGTTGGCCAGATAAGAGGAAAGTACGAAAAGAACTCAGGTCCTTCTGGGAACTTAGAAATGAACTGTCATTGGAAGGAGGCCTAGTATTGAGGCAAGGAAAAGTGGTACCCCTTGAAACCTTGAGACAAAGAATTTTAGAGATTTGCCACGAAGGACACCTGGGAATAAACAAAACCAAGGGAAGAGTCAAACTATGGTACTGGTGTCCAGGATGTAACATTTCTATTGAGAGAAAGGTGAGAGATTGCATCAAATGCGAGAACTCAGATAAGTCTCAGGTACCGTTTAGACCCATGTTACACTCCAAGCCAGCCCGGGAATGCCTTGGGAGAGAATTGGTATTGACTTAATGGGACCCATAAGAGAGCAGGATGAACAGGTCTACATTGTGGTTGTAATAGACCATTTTTCAAAATGGCCAGAGGTGGGTATACGCCACAAACCAGACTCAGGCAATATTACCAAGTTCCTTGATGAGATATTTATAAGGGAAGGTTTGCCCAAGTCCATCATAAGCGACAATGGGACACAATTCATGTCGGAAAACTTCAGAAAGTATATGGAGAGGAATGGCATACACCACAAAACCACCTCAGTGTATCACCCAGATGGAAATGTAGCCATAGAACGGTTCAAGTGTGTAATCAAGTGAATAGTACAGTTGGCAAACAATAATGGATTGGCATGGAAAAATGAATTTAACAAAATGGTGTGGGCATACAGAGTGACTCTGAATGAATGCACAGGTTCAAGTCCCTTTGTCTTATTGAGAGGTGGATCACCTATGTGCCGGGACAATGTTGGATGGCTGGAAACAGCAAAAAGGGCTGAATGGTCCCCGGAAACGGTGAAAGAGAATTTGTTACGTTCACAAGAAAGTAGTAAGGAATATCACAACTCAAAACACATGTGCAGACCAGTCTCCCTGGAGGTGGGTGACAGAGTGAGAATAAGATGAACGGGGTTCATAGAAAAAGGACAAAGGCACTACACACAACCCTTAGAGGTGAAGAAAATTTTGTGCAATTCAGCCTTGATGAGCAATGGAAAGGTTTGGCACTTTTCTGCACTCTCTAGGAGTAAGTGATAGAATGGGCTATTGCAACAAAGCGATGCACACGTAGATCCAGAACAGGAGGATGATGGTGTACAAAAAAAAAGGATGTGGAATGTGTTTGGTTATGACTCAGATGTAGACACCCAGGGGAGGAATGACCAGACCCAAGGGGTGGATGAGGCACCGGCTGTTGAAGCCCAAGAGGAGAGAGTTGTTAACAAGAATACAGTTGTGGGAGGAGGAGCCAAGATGGCGACCGAGATGGCGGCGTAAACGCTCGGCTCCGTGAGCCTTCTCACCCCGCGCATACATCCTGGCACTTATCCTGAGCTGTACCGGCATATTTATGTAGGCGAAGGATAACTTTCACTTACCGTTTGCTCCTGAGGCTTGATGCTTGCTGCAGACCCGTTGAAATGTCCCCAAATGTTTTGCGGCCTTCACGGAGCTGGGACCGGGGTCTCGAGTGCGGAGAGTGGCTGACCGCGACTGCAACAACAGCGGCCTCTGGTGATGGTGAGGAGTCGGCCGGAGGGAACTGAAGACCTGGTGGCCGATGGCGACAGTGCCGACCCAGCCCAACTAGCGGAGAACCATGTGGTGAGTGAGATACAGCTGGGTCGAGGGGAGTGCATGATACTTGGCCCCCCATTCCGGTGTTGTATCCGGGCACATTACCGACTTTTCCCAGAGTCAGCGTGCGGGCCCCAGGGAGAGGCAGAGTTTTTAGCCTTTTGGTGACTCTCCGCTGAGAAACCTGCCTTGACTTTTGAGATCCCCGTTGTGAATCCTGTTCCTCCCTGGTGTGAGGCCCGGTCCCGAGGTGAGGTGGAGAGGGACGAGGCCGGATCAGCTAAGATGGCGGATGGCGCCCTCGTACGCACACCTCATCAGGACAGAGAAGCCGTTGTGCGAGAGAGTCCTGGGGTCTGGCGACACGAGAAAGAGCCCACGTCCAGAGATATATTGGCTGCGTTAACAACTCTGCATATGACCCTGATCCGGGACGCCCAGGATCTGGGAAGGAGGATGGCCGCCATTGTTGTTCCGCCGCTCCACATGGGCATGGTTGAATCACAAGGAAGCGCCGATGTGCTCGCCTCTGCGTCAGTGATGAATGTTCCAGCTGCGCCTACGTTCGTGGAGCCGCCGATGGACCCGGTCTGTGATACCGCTTTGGACTGCTCTGTTGTGTATGTGAGTGACTCGTCGGGGCCCTTATCTGTACGGCGGCTGAAGAAACAACATCGATCCATGGTTTGGGCTGCCCCGGCGGCGTTTCAACGAGTACCGGATAGTGTGACCTTCTCTTCCTGGCTGGTGAAACTGTGTTCGGACTGGGGGATGTTTCCGGTATCGATACTGACACAGATGGATTTCCACCATATGTCTTCGGCTGGGTTTTGGGGGCTACAGTCCCATGGAGTATTGGCGCTGCCCGGTCCGCCTGGATCGGTTGGACCCACCACACTGCTTTGTATGCCGACTGATGGGTGGCCGTATGTGGGTACTATTGATAGGGAAGGCCAGGGGTGAGACCGTCTAGGACATAGTGGAACACGTTGTTGGCTGACGGTGCTTAGTGGGACGCTCAACGGAGATGTTATTGATTGAATTGATAATTATTGCTTACTGTGGCTATTCTGACCTTGCTTTTCCGATGTTTTATTGTGCGCGATGGGTGAGGGGGGGCCGGGTAGTTTGATCGATGGCCCTTCTCCATATTTTTTCCTTCTTTTTTATTTTTCTATTATTCTATATTTCGGGTCTCTCATTTAGGGCGATAGGCACGCTGCTGGGGGGGAGGGGGGTAGGCCGTAGCCTTCTGCAGGGGTGCAGGGTGGGGGTAGGGGGAAGGGGGTTGTTTATTTGTTCTTTCTGTGTCTCTATGGCCCTTTGTCTTTTCTTTTTCTCGGTATCGTCGTCTTTCATGTTTCCTACAGTCTGTTTTGTTTTTAAGGGCTGGGTGCTGCTCGACATGGCATGTATGTGTTGTTTACATTTATCCTGACTCGTATGCCTTGCCCCCATGTCTTTAAGTGTATTCGCACTCTTCGCGGATTTCTGTTTCATGTTGCTATTGTAGGACCATGCATGACCGTATGGCAATTATTCTGATATTTTTTCTGTTTTATTTTTCTTCACTGTAAAATGAACCTTCTTGAATCCTGATTATCACGCTGTACGCTCAAATACGAGTTATATCCTGGATACTTACCTGACCCCGAATTATGGGCTGCTGTATCATATATTGCTTTGCTGAACTTCCGCATTGACTGGCGGCCGGCCGGGATGGTTGTAGGCCCATGCTTGTATTTATGTGAAGTGATAATAAAGGTTTTAAAAAAAAAAAAAGAATACAGTTGTGAGGGAAGCTCAGAGTCAAGCCACAGCAAGTCAGCATGAAGCCTGTGACTCCGCTGGGGTTAATAAGACCGAAAGAGAACCTGGCATGACTAGGACTGGACATGCAATAGCTAAACCTTGTTGGTTTAAGGACTTTGAGTGTTATTAACAAATGTCAGCGTTGGTTCACTGTTAGCACAGAGTCATTTAGTCAAATAGATATTGTTAAATGCTCCGAAACGTGGTATTAAGTGTAGGTGCAAGGCGCCACTGGATATATTCACACAATTTGATCTGGGATCTGTCTATTTGTATAGACGGTGCTGCAGGGTGTGGAGAACCACCAAACTCCACAGATCCTAGCCTCAGCTCTGTAGTAAATATAATTCACTATGCAGCACACGTCAAATTTCAAAATGGTTTGCCTATTGTAACTAAAAACAAACCACTATAATTATATCACACAATATGAATTGTAAACGTTTTGTCTTTTCTTTT
Source organism: Lissotriton helveticus (assembly GCF_964261635.1). NCBI lineage: Eukaryota > Metazoa > Chordata > Amphibia > Caudata > Salamandridae > Lissotriton > Lissotriton helveticus. The sequence continues at coordinate 23,835,562 of NC_136060.1, read as the reverse complement.
TCAAGTTTTATTCTTGTAGGCTTGCACATCAGTTCTCAACAGCCACAGCCAACACGTGCTTCGTCGCGTAAGGGGTGTGGTCCAGCGACTTTATCAAGGCTAGACCTTCTAAATAAACGATCTTTGATATGTGGTGATAATTCCGGACCACAATGGGTTTCTGGTCTGAGCGGCGTGTCAGACGTGTAACCAAATTCAATGTAAAAGTTTCCTTTGAAAAGCAATATCCAGGTTTCTCCGTTAGCAACTTCCGATTGCTGACGCCGCTCCCGTCGTCTACCCCTTATGTGATATAATTACAGTGGTTTGTTTTTAGTTACAATAGGGAAACCATTTTGAAATTTGACGTATACTGAGGAGTGAAATAGAAATTGTTATTTGCATTGTATTAAACAGCATCACATTTATGAGATATTTTCTCTCCTTCTTCGTCCTAAGGAAGGAGATGTGTTGTAATGCTTTCCCTTTCACCTGATTCCCCCTTTTGACCTCTGGGCACCCGTACCCCAGCGCGTGCAAAGCACTTGTTGTGACGCATCAGATGGCGTTCTAGAACCGCCAGCTGAAGAGCTTGACAGTTGAGATGAGGCGTTGACACGCTGTGGCCACTACGTTGCAGGCCTCTTACATGATGTGCTGTTTTTACTAGGATAATAAAGTTTACCTGAAATATCTCCACCTGCGTGCGTCTGCGCTTCACTATAGTTTACGTAACGTATTATTTGTCATAGAAAGATTCCGGGCTGTTTAATTTAAATCTCTAGCTTTTCTTGAGTCTGAACACATCAATTTCAAATGAGGCTGAGAGATTTAAAAAAAAAACTTTTTATTGAAAGAAAGAGAAACAAAGTACAAGGCAAAAAGAAAACAGTGTACATGGACATGTGTTCACATAGGAGGACACCTAGGCACGATATTACACAACAGATCAATAATACATATTGTGGGGAGGGGGGCCAGTGGGGAAACAAATTGAAGGATAACAAAAAACACACAAGACATGGAATGCCGGATCAGGGGGACAAAGGGACTTCGGGGTTGTCCACAAACGGAGGCGCACATAGATTTCCACGGTACGCGTTCCATTGGCCCCAGATACTATTCCATTTTCTGGGTGTGCCCCGTGCCACAAACACAGTCTTCTCTCTGAACATACACCAGTCCATATTCTCCTTCCACACCGATACCGTGGGCGGGCGCTGGGAACCCCACAACTGCGCTACATCTCTTTTGGCAATCATATTCCCCAAGGTCGCCCACTGCATCTGGGCCACACTATAATCATTCGGCTCCCACACATTCAACAGGCACCGCCTAGCTTCGGGCTGCAGCACCACCCCCGTGACTCTACCCATCACAGTATGCACATTCGTCCAGAACCGCACCACCTCCGGACACTCCCAAAGTATGTGGAGGAAAGTACCAAGCATCCCACAACCACGCTTACATAACCCGTCCGAGGAATAACCCATGCGAATCAAGTGCGGACCAGTGATATATACACGATGTAAGATCTTGAGCTGAACGAAACGGAGACGGGCAGGGATCGCGACTTCCTTAGGCGAGGATAATGCAGCCTGCCAATCCTCGTCGTCCAGCTCCAAACCATCGCCGGTCCAGACCTCCCTAAGACGCACTAACAGATCCACTCGGGTGTTGATCAACTTCTTATATATCAGGGAAATGGTACTATCGGGGACGTGGCCGTTAAGGAGTCTATCTTCAAGGGGGGAGGACTCGGGGATGACAGTACCTGCAGGGAGAACCGAACTCAAGGCATGGTGAATCTGTGTGTATCGGAAAAATTCCCTGTCACTCAATTCATATTCTGACTGTAGTGCCGCAAAGGTCTTGACTTTGCCCTTGACCCAAAGATCGCCCACGCAGCTAATACCAATCATATCCCATTTTTCAAACCCTTTCGTCTTACAGAGACATCCCAACCTTTCAGAAGCATACAAGGGGGTCGCACGAGTCAATCGACCTTCCCAACCCACAGACGCATTCGCCGCATGCCACACTCGTACAGCAACCCTGGTAGGTCCAGATAAATCCTTGCCCGCCGCCTTGGAGTAGAGTGCCCTCCTGTAGGCCCCGCCCGGTAGCGAATACTTATCCATCTCAAACGCCGGGTTAGGAGCAGGCGCGTATGTTGCGTGATTGATCGCACTCAGTTGCGAGGCCCAATAGTAACCCCAAATATCCGGCAACGCTATACCCCCATCATGCCAGGGAAGAGTGAGTTTAGCGAGGGAAATATGCAAACGTCCATCCCAAATTAACCGTCTCTGCAGGCTTTCAATCTCCCTAAAGTAGCTCGCTGGAATAATATCGAACGTATTCTGCAGCGTGTACAAAAACCTCGGCAGGGCCATCATTTTAAAAAGGGCAGCGTGCCCGAGCGGCAAAAGCGGCAACCCGCGCCAGCGCTCAACGTCGAGTCTCAATCGTTGAAGGGGGGGGAGCAGATTATGCGCGTAGCGAGCCGCAGGGTCTAAAGTTATAAAGATCCCCAGGTATTTAAAGCCCGTCGTAGAGATCCGAATGGGGCATCTGCGAGGCAGGGGAGGAGGACCGCCCGAGAGCACGTATACACAGGATTTAGCCCAGTTGATAACAAGGCCCGAATTTTTCCCAAACGAAGTGAGCACATCGAACAAAACATTGAGAGATTTTCGAGGGGACGTAAGGTACAATAAAATATCATCTGCATAAAGCGAGACGCGATCCTCAAAGTCCGGGGACAACCGGATCCCCTTAAGCGAGGGCTCCCAGCGCAACCAGGCAGCCAGCGGCTCAAGGGCGAGAGCGAAAAGCAGTGGTGACAATGGGCAGCCCTGTCGCGTGCCCCTCCCGAGAACAAAAGACGCTGAGACCCGACCATTCACAACCACCTGCGCCAGGGGCTCCGCATACAAAAGTTTCACCCAGCCGATGAACCCGGGCCGAATCCGAATTTCACAAGAGCGGCCCAGAGATAAGGCCACTCAAGAGTATCAAAGGCCATCGTGGCATCCAAAGAAGCCAAGATGGGCGGTTCATGGATCGACGCCACCCTCGCGAGATCACCGTGCAAGCGCCGCAGGTTAAGCGCCGTATTGCGGTGCGGGATAAAACCGGACTGATCCGGATGGACCAGGTCGCCGATAACATTCATCAGGCGGTTAGCTAATACCTTAGCCAGAATTTTCGGTTCAGCGTTTAGGAGCGAGATCGGTCTATAAGAAGAACAGCGATCCCGTGGCTTCCCTTCCTTGTGGATCACTACGATAGTAGCGAGACGCTGGTCACGTGTAAGGGAGCCAGAGTCACAGGACTCTAGAAACATATCACGGAGATATGGAGCCAGTGTGTCCGGGCACAGTTTATACAGTTCAATGGGCAGACCATTAGGGCCCAAGGCCTTACCAGAGCTGATTGAACGAATGGCAGTAGCCACCTCATCAGCCGACAGCACCGCGTCCATCAGGTCTCTGTCAGCCGCAGACAGGCAGGGCAAAGTAATATCGCGAAGCAACAAATAAGAGTCAGCCTCCGGCCTGTCAGAGACCGGAGCATACACGGTTCGGAAGTGTTCCTCAAAGCATTCAACAATCGCAACCGGGTCAGTCATGCACACACCATCAAGGTTCTCAATCACAGGGACTACACGACTCGCCCTCTCTTTCTTGTCCAGCCACGCAATCAATTTACCCGCCTTGTCCCCAACATCATACAGTCTGCCCTGCTGTTCCCTGCCCATGACCTTCGCAGCATCAGTAACCAGGGCCTTATAATCTAATTGTTTGAGGCTGAGGGAATGAAGTTTGGCACGGGACGCACCGCGCTCCAAGTCACTCTCCAGTGCGATTATCTCCGCCTCCAGACGGACCACCTCTTCATGCTTACTTTTCTTGGCGGTGGCGATCAAAGATAGGGCCTGCCCACGACTCATAGTCTTAAACGCCTCCCACAACGATACAGAAGATGACACAGATCTCACATTTTCTACAAAATAATGATCAAGGGATTTCACCAATTCGGAACGGGTCTTGGGATTGCGAAGAAACCAGGGGTTGATAGGTGCGACCCGTCCCTCATTACTCATGGTAGTATCCATGCTAAGCCAGACTGGGGAGTGGTCGGATATGCCCCGGGCGAGGTGCCTCACCTCCCCAACAGAGGAGGACAGCACCACTGGCAACAGAATATAGTCGAGTCTGGATATACTGCCATGGGCTCCAGAGTGAAAGCTGTATTGCGCCTGATTCGGGTGCAGCAACCTCCAACAGTCCACCAGCCCAAGTGTCTCCAGGAACCCACGTAGCCAGGATTGCGACTTGGGGAGATCCCTGGGGGGGGTAGCGATCTACGTCACCGGAGACTACCGAATTGAAGTCTCCGCCTATCACCAAAATACCCTCAGTGAGCCTCAGCACTACACACCCAAGATCAGCAAAAGTCGAGGTCTGTAGACCCGGTGGAACATAGACAGTGACAAATGAGACCGTCCGCCCCTCCCACGTACCAGTGAGAGCGGCATAGCGCCCCCTATCGTCAAGAAGCACAGCATCAATTGCCAAGGGGAGGGAGGACCTGACGAGGATACCCACACCCCTAGAACCAGAGGTGAAGCCAGAATGTGCCACCAGACGATACCCTCTCCGATTCATGGCATGGCACGTGTTCCCAACCAGATGCGTTTCCTGCAACAACACAACATCGGGGGAGAGGCGCCGCAGAAGCTGCAACACCACACCCCGTTTTATCCTGTCTCCCAACCCATTGACATTCCAACACATTAGTTTCAACCCACTAACCCCCATCCCAAAAAGATGTGCAGAGCCCACCCCACAACGAACACAATGACCCAATCAAGCAGAAATACGATACGGTGCCTTGAAAAACCCCCACAAACACCTAAGAACCCCCCACCACCCCCAACGAGAACCCGTTACAACGCCCCCCACCCTGCACCCCTGCGTTAGACTCAAAAGCCACCCCAACTTGCAGTGTGCCTGTCGCCCCATTATTGAACTAGTCTACGAAAAGAAACCCCTGAGGAGAAAAGAGTCCCACTCCCCCCGCCACCCCCGGGTACATAGCAATAGGACACACACAGTAATAGGAGAAACATCGAACCCAGCTGAATAATACGTGAATGTTCAGAAATCAGGAAACATAATGTCACTCTCGTTCCGATACGCCGCCCTCGGCTCCACCCGGATGCCCGGTTGAGTCAGTCGTTTGGGGAGGGTATCCAGCCAGTCACTAACTCCGTCAGGACGATCAAAGTAGAAAGTCCGGTCTTCATATTCGACACGCAGCCTGGTTGGAAAAAGCATTGCGTATTTCAGGCCCAAGTCTCTCAGCCTTCGTTTCACTCCCTGAAACTCCATCCTTTGTCTCTGAACAAGCTGCGTGAAGTCCGGGTAGAAACTCACCGTCGTATTCTCAAATTTGACGGGGCCACTTACTCTCGAGGCCTGAAGGATAGTGTCTCTGTCCCTAAAATTGAAGATCCTGGCGATGATAGATCTCGGCGTGGCGCCCGACTTCGGTTTTCCGCCGGCACGCGATGAGCACGCTCCACAGCAAAGAATTTACTCAGGCCTGTGGGGGCCAGATGATTCAAGACGATGTCCTCCACGAGCACATCAGTTGCCGAGGCACCAGAGGACTCAGGAACCCCGACAAGGCGTATGTTGTTGCGCCGGGCCCTATTTTCAAAATCCTCCAGGCGATGGACCATGAGATCATTGGAGGAGCGCAAACGTCCAACTTCCGTCTGCAGATCAGAGACATCGGTCGTGAGGCTAGAAGTCTTCAGGTCCAGAGACTTGACCCTTTCATTGGTCTTCGACAAATCAGCTCTAATCAAAGTAACATCAACTGCCACAGTGTCTAGTTTGAGAGCGAGAGCCTCATATTGCTGACCAATGGAAGTCTGCATGTTGGCAATGGCGCCCATGACGTCCTGCAAGGTCAATTCGGCCATCGTAGGTGGATCGTCAGTGGGGCCCTCAGAAGCTCGACTGGCACCACCGGGGGACCCCTTGGGTTGGGTATAGGGATCCATGACGTTGGTTTGAATCGGTCCCCCGCGTAGAGACGTTTTAGTCTTCCGCTTCTCGTTGTCAGGCCTGGTGGTCATGTCGAATGGTGAGCCCCGAGGGGGCCCGCGAGTACTGGTGAAAATGGCCGCTCACCCACCGACCACCGCAAATAACGAAAGTGGGCCGAAAGGGCAGAAGCAGCAGCTCAGCCCAACACCCGGACCCTCAGAACAGTTGGTGCATAGTCAGGCAGCAAAGTCAGGCTGGACCCCAATGGAGGAGCGAGGCAATCACGCAGTCGGAGAAGGCAGCGGCTCAAAAACGAAACCGAAAGTCAACTCAGGGCAACAGGGGAAATCCCTCAGGCCGCTGTTGTTCAATTACTCCCCGGCGTCTTGGTGTGCCAGCTCCCGGTGTCGCCGTGGGGCGGGCCCCCAAAACTCCGGTCGGCGTATCTGCGGTTCCCGAAGTCCAAATGAAATTTTGAAAACAGCTTAGGTATCAGCTGAGGTACATCTGCAAGAACCCGTGGTCAAAATAAGGATATCGTTCAGGATATAAGGGGAGGGCAGCGAGGGACTCTGAGAGATTTATTTAATAGATTTGTTAACTGCGCTGAATAAATAGTTTACTGATAATTTAACAGTGAAAAAAGCACAACAGAAAACTATAGCTGGTTAACTCAAACAAATAATACTGTTGCATTTACGAACTGCAGAAATGAAAAACGAAAGAAACAAATGAAGGGAAGTTTACATTTACCTGAAGAGGAGGAAGTCTGCTGCAGAGTTCATCTCGAGGACTTTCAAGTACCCTATTAAGGGAACAAACTAATTAACTATTCAGCAAATTAAATAATTGTTGTATAAATAGAGTAATCAGAAATGTAAGCAAAATATTGTAAGCACAAGTTTACAGAATGAAATAAGAACAGTTTCAGGACTAGGAAGAAAAGAACAAATATAAAAGAAAATGAAAGACAAGAAATAGAGGGGCTACAGTCCAACATTTCTTGGGTAGTAATTAGATAGTAATTAAGTAATTGTGCTAACTTCTCTTAATGCAGGTTCCCTCCAGGGATAATAACAGAACCACAAAAGAACACAGAAGGAAGAAGCCTGAGGAGAACTTCGGGGAGGAATCCAACCAGAGTTGGCTGTCTCTTCTCTCTCCCAGTTGCCTTTGCCCACTTGGACCCGATCTGACAGTTGAGAGGTAAATGACTGGCGGAGGATTCTGAGAGGGGCATTGGGACCAGTGTCGTACTGCTCCTGTGATAAGTTTGTGAGAGCATACCTGAGACAGCCAGTAGGCCCAGTACTTGTCATGGATGCATAAAAACAACCCTCACCACTCACAATTCCCAAGAATTCTGCTCACCAGTGCGGGTATCACTGGACGCTGCTGTTGTGGGGCATGGACCCACTGTTGTAGCGAGAGTGCCAGTTGCTGCTGCAGCCACTGTTGCTCCACCTGTGGAAGCTGCAGCTCTGGCTGTGGCCCGCTGCATCCTGAGGCCTCAGGCCACCTAGAGCTGTAGCTGCCAGGCCCCATTCTCTTCCTCATTGCTACTGCTGTTGGCGCGTTTGTTCTTCCTGCCTTTGCTGTTTTTCAGGTTCGGCATGGCTTAGCCTCCACAAACATCCTATATTATTAACCGCACATAACTCCAAGTGGTTTAAAAAATATTACCATTTATACCTTTTCAATGTTACAATTTAGGTTATATCAACTGTATGTAACCATAACCTTTATTTTTAATCACATATGATTCAAGAACAGCAGATGTTTGTCTTCCAATATGGCCACTTCAGTAACAATGAAGCACACGGCTGCCCTTCTTTGTTCGGTGGTCTGTGTTGCCTACTGGTGATAATACCTCCCACAGCTATCTCGAAGTCAAAAGATAACATTAATTCTTGGTAGAGGCTTGGGGAGATTAAGTGATTGCCCAGAATCACAGGATATTGAGCTGATGCCAAGACTCAAACCTGGTTCCCCAGCTCCTGAGTCAGCAGCTCTGGCATTACGCCACATCCTCGTGATGTCTGTTTCTTCCCCACCCCCTTGACAAAAGCAGCGTCTTTATTATTCACGAAGTAGCTCTCATTTTGAGGGATGTGATTGTTTGCAGTCTGCCTTTAAACAAAGGAGTAAACACCTCCTCTGTCCTACAAATCCCTACTGCCTCGCTGCTGCAGGCAGTTGTGCATTTTATCAGTAAAAAATAATATTTGCCTCATCTCACACAATTTACTGAAGCTCAGAAGCTGTGATTAATCCAGGTGTTTTGGTTTCATTTTTTGCCTCCTGATCCTTCCATTTTATTAGCTTGCTTTCTGTTTGGATGTTTTGAAACCTGCTGAATTTTAAACATCAAATAGCTCGCAGCCGAAAAAGTGATATATGAAGGCAGAGGTTGACCCAAGAAATGGGAGAAAGTGTGGCAACAGTGGGTCATATACAGGGGACTATGAGGTAGCCGGGGGGAGGAGTTGGGGCCGGGCATGCCTTGGGATTGCGTGGAAGCACTCGATCGAGAGGTGATGTATGCCCTGCACTTTACAATACTGGCTGTTGTAATCTGGGATCGTATATCATATTGTCTTTACCTTACACCTCAACCGGGGACTGTACTGAATAATGCATTCCTGCATGTTTAATAAAAAGATCTGTTTAAGAAAAACCCCATCAAATAGCTCAAGCATTTCCACAACCACTCCACAGCAGAAAAAAATTGCCATTTACATCTCAAATAGCTCGAACTTTCACAAATGCGGGACCTATTGTATTGCAAATGCTTGTTAATCTTTCATTTTTTGCTTTCAGTTTATATTTCAAAGGGGTAAAATACGGCAGTTAAGTGTTTGCCCTAATTTTTCTTACCTTCTGGGCACGAAAATAGTGGCCAGGTTGATAAAATATTTGTCAGCCCTGCCAGGTACCAGACATCAGTGATTAGACTCATGGATTTTAGTGGTGGTGGTGTCCGCATCACTGTACTAAAATGCATTAATCATTCCATATAGTACCCCTTATAGCGTCTCAGGGCCACCGGAGATGCGGTGAACAAGACTGCATTTGAACAGAGAGCATAATTGGCTTGCTGGTGCAGTGGCCAGCCTCCTCTCACTAAATTGATATTGTACTAAATCAAGCATTGGTGTCATCACATATGTAAATGTGACAAACTTGAAACCTAGGGGCTCAATGAAGCTGAACATCTCGCTGGACTCTCACAGCCTGACCTGGAATGAATGTCAAACACAACATAACAAAACCGGCCCGCAGTGATTTCTTTCATGTGATGAGGGTGGTAACTTGCCTGTTGTTTCCGGGCCAGGCACCACAGCCGGCAACCACACAGCAGTAAGCAGTATTCTCTGTTTGACCCAAGGCAGCAGGCGGCAGCTTAGATTTTTCTCCTGAGCTGCAGAGACAATTGAAGTCTCATCCTCCACATATTCGACCTTTCACAGTGCTGCTCAGTGGAGAGTTTGTGCAGGTAGGTTGTTTTTCCCTGTCAGAGTCCTCCTGTCATCTGGTCTCCAAAGCACCAGCACAAACATTTCGATCAATGGCACTCCGGTGGGGCCTATCCGATATTTTTTATTGTTAGCTTGAACCAACAATCACAGATGAGACTAACACCTTCACCGCATCACCATGAGGTGTCAGAATGCTCCCATAAATTAGCAGAATTGGCACCTGTCGTGTCGTGACTTCAATAACGACATACAAATATATATTATGTGTTGATTGCTTCCACTCGTGTCCCTGTCCCTACTCTAACTGCCCCCTTCCTGTACTCGCCCTTCCCCTTCCTCCAACCTCTTAACTCCGCCCATCCCATCTACTAGACTGCTCACATTTCTACATCTCCCCCTTTGTTAACAAAACAACGCAACTAGAATGTTTATACTTCTTCGATTAGTCTTTTAGGCTTGCGGATGTCTCTTCGAGGTCGGAGATCTACTCCACTGTCTGTAACCACAATTGACGGTTGGTGATCAGGTCTCTGTATTGTTTCCACTTGGCTAAACCCTTCTGCATTTTGTTGATCAGGGACTCTGTCCAGAGCCTCTGTCATGGCTGGGGTACATTTCTGAAAATGAGATACGTTCCGAGTGACTCGTCGATTCTCAGATTCTGCAGTAATCATGGTACCTTTCTGTTGAGTGATAGTTAAAGGTTCATCTTTAAATCTGCAGTCTGTCTTCTTTGATTGTTCTTGTTTGACTACTACACAGTCTCCAGTTTCCAGAGAGGGAGACTTTGCTCTCCGCCTAGCGTCTGCATACACCTTCATTTTGTTCTTGCTAGCTTGATTAGTCGCCACTAGTTCCTGATGGATGCGTGTTGGAGACACCGGTCGTAGCGCCCCTTCCCAGGTCGGGATCCTTGTCCGGATGGGTCGCCCTACCATGAGTGTGGCAGGGCACTTTCCAGTAGTGGCATGTGGTGTTGTCCGATAGGCCCTTAGGACCTCATTGAGAGCCTCTTGAAAGTCTTTCTTTTCCACAGTGGCTTATAGAAATATCCTTTTTAGCGTGGCCATAAACCGTTCGATGGTGCCATTTGCTTGTGGCCATAAAGGTGTGACTTTACGATGTCGAAAGTTCAGATGTTTTGCAAAGTCACTGAATTCATGTCCGTTGAAAGGAGGACCATTGTCTGTTTTAAGCTCCTTAGGAACGCCCCAGGCAGCAAACACCTCATCCAATACGGCAATCGTGCTGGACGCATTTGTGGAAGACACAAACTGAGCTATTGGGAACCTCGAATATTCATCCATGATAGCCACCACATATTTGCCTGGCTGAAGAGGTCCATAAAAGTCCATGCCAAGTTCCTGCCACACCCCACTGGGCAGTTTGGTCATTTGAAGGGGAGCTGGGGGATTCCCTGGCCTCACCAGTTGACATTGGGGGCAATCTTTCAAAGTTGATTCCACCATTTGGTCGAGTAACGGAAACCATACACGCTCCCGGAGCGCTCTTTTTGTTGCCACAACTCCTCGGTGACCCTCATGCGCTAAGTTGACGACGCCTTGACGTAACTGCCTCGGGATGACAATCCGATGGTCCCTCAGTAGGAGCCCCCCTGAGGTGGCAGATAGCTCTTCACTCACGTGCTTGAAGGCTTGCATTTCCTGTCGACTTTGAGGATCACTCTGGTCATCTTCACTATCATGCCTCCAGCGATGTGTGCGCAGTCGGCGCAGTACTTTCTGGAGAATGGCATCTTGAGCCGTGGCCTCTTGAATGGCTTTCAAAGGGACTGCTGATGGTCGGGCTACACCCACTACAAAGTGTATATATTCGTCTGCTATTGACGGAGACGAAACCTGTGATGGTTGAGGGTGTCGAGACATGTAATCCGCGGGATTCTCCCCTTTCCCGGGTTTATGGACAATTGTGTAGGTATATTCCTGCAGGCGTAAACCCCACCTCTCAAAGCGAGGAGGCATCTTTGCTCTGGGATTGCCAAAGATGGTAACAAGCGCCTTGTGATCCGTGACCATGGTGAAATGTTTGCCGTAAATGAACACATGAAAGTGCTCGCAGGCCCATACAACCGCAAGGCTTTCCTTCTCCGGTTGGGAGTAAGCCTTCTCTGTATCCTACAGGCTGCGGCTGGCATAGGCCACAATGTGTCTTCGATCAGTGTCATTATCATATTGGGCCAGGATGGCACCCAATCCCACTGGACTGGCGTCCACCGTAATCTCCGTCTTTCTCCTGGGATTAAAATACGCTAAATTGTCCGCCGACTCCACCGCCTGCTTAATTTCTCGGAATGCTTGATCACACTGGGGGCTCCACACAAATGGTTGTCCTTGTTTAGTGAGGGCACGGAGGGGGTGGCTGATGGTGGCATAGTCTTTAATATATCTGGCGCAATAGCTGGCCATTCCCAGAAATTATCGAATGTCACTGACATCTTGAGGGTTCTTGGTGGTATTGAGCGCAATTACTTTGTCAGGATCGGGTTTCATCCCGTCACCCGAGAATACATGTCCAAAAAACTTGAGAGTGGATTGATGGAATTCACACTTGTCCTTATTGAGGGTTAGATTGGCTTCGAGTAAAGCGTGGCACACTCGATCCAACGCTGTGTCATGTTCTTGTGTGTTCGATCCGTACACTAGAATATCATCACTGTAATTCAGTGAGTTGGGTATGTGTCTGATTGTTTGTCGAATGACCTCCTGAAATATTTCCGCCGCAGAGGAGACACCAAAACTTAGCCGTTTGTAACGAAACAGACCTAGATGAGTGGCAAAGGTCGTTATGTACCTTGATTTTTCATGTAATTCTAACTGATGGTATCCCTTATTTAAGTCAAGTTTAGAGAATATTCTGGCTCTATTCAGTGCTGCGATCATATCACTCAGGTGGGGTCCTGGGTGACGCTCTCTTTCTATAGCTGTGTTGGGAAGCCTCATGTCCACACATAAGCGTACTTTGTCAGGGGTGTCCTTCTTTGGAACTATAACAACTGGTGACACCCATGGTGTGGGACCCTCTGTTTTTTCGATAATGTCTGCCTGCAGCAGTTCCTGGATTTCGTCCTCCACTGTTTGCTGCAGATGAAAAGGTACTCTCCTGGGATGTTGAGCCACAGGGCGCACCTGGTCATTGATGTGCAGGCAGATTAGACACTTATTCATTTTTCCCAATCCGGTGAATAGTTTGAGGAACTTGCGGACTACATCCGGGTTGTCATTAACTCGGTACAGGATCTCCACCAATCGTAGACGCTCAGCTGTTGGCAAACTGAGCAAGCAATCAGCCTCGGGGCCCTCAATAAAATGGATGTACGCCGACACTGAAGTGAATTCATGCTTGAGTGTTGTTGCAAATTTGCCCAGACACGGAAGGGGTTTTCTCGCCATCCAAGTGAACACCCTTACATGTGCTGGACTCAGGAGGGGTGGTGGTTTCATCTTGTTATATTCAGTCACAGGCATGTAATTCAGGGATGCTCCACTGTCTAATACGAATTTGGTTGTATGTGTCCCCACTTTGATGTCTAGTGGAGGATACTTCTTGAGCTGGTCCGGGTCGGCCACCATGCAGATGTATTCATCAGTATATACTGACTCTTGGGATGTTGACCTCGATCTACTCGACGGCGATCGCCTCGGCGACCGTCTGGTCCATTGAGATCTGCGAGACTCCCTGCTAGAGTGTGACGAACCAGAGGACGATATTGCTCTATCTTGTACAGCTTTCACATGATGTCTCTTGCTTTCTGAGTGGTGTGACTTCGTCAGCTCACTTTTTCTCTCCTTGTTGTAGATCCCACACATTGCCTCAAAATGATTGTTTCGTCCACATTTTCGGCATTGCTGACCCATGGCTGGACATACATCATTATGCGGGAAATCGTATCCACACCTGTAGCATTTCCGTGAGCGCTCTGGTTTTCTGGTACGATATGAGTTCTTGTCTCTCCTTCCGGACTCATAATGTCTACGACCCTTTTGTTGATGACGAGATGTTGGTCGCGACCTTCTTGACTGGTCTTTTGATTTCTTCCGAGTGTTGCTGTTTTGTGTCCAGTATGCGTGTTCTTTTCGATCACTGCGCCCTGTCTACATGTTTTTAGCGTGCTCCTCCGCTTGGTCATGAACTCTCGTCATTTCCTCTATTTCATCAAGATTGTGACTCTTCCTCAGTAGCCTCCTGCGAAGTGTCTCTGAGTGGCAGCCCTCGATGACTCTTAGTCGGATGGCATCTAGTGTCGAGAAGGCATCAAAATTGCAGTACTGAGACAGTCGGCGCAGTCTGGATATGAACATGCTCATCATCTCTTCTTTGTCTTGGCGGGCCTGATGAAACACGTACCTCTCGTAATCCACATTTCTCTTGTGCACAAACTTCCTGTTCAGCGCATCTCGCACCTTGACATAAGTTCATTGATCATCGGTCGGCAATTCTTTAATCACTTTGCATATCTCTTTGCCAACTAGGTTGCGTAATGCAATCAGCTTTTCTCTGTCTCCCGTGACTTTAGATCCTTCGAGATAGTCTTCAAAATCCGCCAACCACTCCTGCCATCTAGGACCCATACTTCCGCCCGCCACCAAGGTCAGTGATTCTGGGGGGCGCAGATGCGAAACTCCAGGCATTACAGGGGCAGCCACCGCTGCACCGCCACCGGCCCTGTGTGGGGAGTTCGACATTGTTGAACTGTTGTTTCACTATCACTTCCTTGCACTTGGCAGTGTTTGTTTGCAATGTCCAATGCTTGTTTTGCAGCTTCCAATGCTTGTTTAGCAATTTCCAATGCTTGTTTTGCAACTTCCAATGCTTGTTTTGCAATTTCCAATGCTTGTTTTGCAACTTCCAAAGCTTGTTTAACAGGTGCCAATGCTTGTTTTGCAGTTTCCAATGTTGCCTGACTTCAAGATGGCCGCTTATAGTTTCCACAGGGGATCTGTCCTTATGGCTGCCTGACTTCAAGATGGCCGCCGTCACTGAAGTCTCAGCTCACACGAGACTTCCTATCTGCTCATTCTAACCCGGGCCGATTCAAAACAGGACTCACCGACAGCCGGTCTTAGAGGCAGCGATGCTTCTCCAGATCCCCACATTTTTTCCAGCGCTGCCACGTTCAGGTGAGGTCGGGGTGGGCTCTCGCCTTGCTTCCCTGGGTCACGCGCTCACTCGGCGACAGCTCGCCAAACCTCACGCATCGGGGGTGAGATCTCGATGTCGGCGCCGAGTGGCGCTCAAAGTCAGTTTTCTCTGGCGCTCGATAGCGCTTATCAATGGGGCTTTTCTGGGGGCACCAGGCAGCATTAGGGGCACTCCCTCGTCAACTGGAGCAACAGGCAGAGTCGGGGTGAGCTCCCGACCGCTCCGCATGCAGCACATGCCAACTCGCACGCATCAGGGGTGAGCCACGTTTTTTGGAGCGACCGGGCAGACCTCGTCCAAACGCCCCAGCGCTTACTGGTTTCCGCTCTCTCTGGGCTCTACACAGTTGTCGGACTGTGGAGCAGGGGCAGCTACCGTTGGCTCTTGATCCGGGCGGCGGCCTCGTTTTTTTTTCCGACAGCGTTTTCTTCTTCTCTTTACGCTGCACGGGACAGGACACTCCTTCAGGGTTCTGTGGGTGGCAGCTACACCAATCCCACCCTCGTCGCCAGTTGTCGTGTCGTGACTTCAATAACGACATACAAATATATATTATGTGTAGGAGATTTATTGATTGCTCGTGTCCCTGTCCCTACTCTAACTGCCCCCTTCCTGTACTCGCCCTTCCCCTTCCTCCAACCCCTTAACTCCGCCCATCCCATCTACTAGACTGCTCACATTTCTACAGCACCCAGTATTCCCAATTCAGGGTCCCTGCTGGAAAAGAGGCCTTTGTTTGTTCAGCAGCCCTGCCTGTCCTCTCCTTGCAAGCAAAAGACACACAATTGATAGACGGAATGCAGAACAAATCAAAACATTCACCCCCAGTCAAGAGATCTGGGTTAAATCCATCATGCTTTTGCTCACAATGCCACCCCAGTTTAGTTTGTGAGATGTATGCAAAAACAAATAGGACCATTTAACTGTCAACAATAAAATGTCAATCGAGGTATCACACATGTCATGAGAAAGTCCGACATAAGCACACTTCAAATGTAGAAATGTCACACATATCGAAACTGAAAACTTGGCAGCCATGATTTGTTAGGTGTCAACCCAAGGTTTCAGGTCCATTATCAGATATACATTTTTGGGGCCCTATGCAACATGTCTAATTCATACATATTCATTGTTACATATTGCACAAAAACACGAGGACGACTGTTCTTGTGATGGGAAATGAAGAACCAGGTTCGAAGGTAAGTTGAAGAGTAGTTACTTTATTTAGAATTAAAGATCACCCAAACCAGACAGCAATCCCCCTCAACGCCAGCCTCGCAGCAACTGCCACTACTGGAATCTCCCCACTACTCGAACCGCACAGAATGTAGAGTGCCGCAGACACGCTACATTCCTCCAACTGGTTCACACCCAGACACGACATAGCACGAAGCACAGCACAGCACAAGAGCACAACACATCTCCCCCTTTGCATACACCATACACACAAAACATCAGACAACAACACTAGACAACACGAAGAACAAATAAGCTTGATTCACAACACAGCAAAAATGTATCATTGAATAAGGTCTCTCACATACTCTGGGGGTCTGCGTACCCGGGGACTTCTTGGACATGAACTTTGCAGATCTTTACCACCACCAACGCCCATGCCCAAGGAAGGGGGACCACTGGCCATGCCCAATGAAGAAGAACTACTAACTGGCTGTTGATGAGCACTCATGTCATGATCATTCAAGCACATGAAGGTGTTGTGCCTTTGTTTGTTAATGCCGCAGCCCTGACCACCTTTCTGATACAAGGCCATTCGCCTATTTTTCTACCACTCCATTTTCCAACAAAACTGAAAACTGTTGCACCTCCTTTATCCTGAACAGACCCTTACACTTGGACAACCCACCTCCCTTCTGAGGGCACCAAAGCTTGACCCTATCACGAACATGGAAACGAAAATTGCCCGAATCCTCATGATTCATCACCAAGTTCCCCTTTACTTCACCATCAAACCATGTTTTGTCTTTCATCCAAGCTGGTAATAACATAGAAGCTTATACCCTTCCTTATACCCTTCCTCTCAACAATTTGAAAGGAGACTTCTGGGTTGACTTATGTTTGCTTGTGAGATACGCATAGATCATGTCCAACACCATGTTCCTCACATCGTGCCCCCCAGCAACTTCCATCTGAATACACACCTTCACCAATCGATTCGCCCTTTCCACATCAGCATTTCCTTGAGGATTGTAAAAAGACATGCAATTGTGTCCAATCCCAAACGTTTCCAAAAACAAAAGCATTTCAACAGAGACTAGCTGTGTACTATTGTCCATCATGATGACACAAGGTACACCATCACTCTGAAAAATCTCTCTTATTGCTTGAATAGTAGTCCTAGTGGTGATTTCCCTTAGAAATGTAACAATGAGCCACTTTGAGTACAAGTTTACCACTACTATGGCATATCTTATATATGACCTTAACTCGCGCAGCAGTCCAACAAAATCCACGCTCTTAGTGTGCCGCAGACTGCCTGGATTCAAAATGTGACCCATGTCCAATTTAGCATCCACCTCGAGTCTCTTCTCTACTTCCTTACACACTCCACATTCATCAACCCATTTATCTATTTGCTCATCTATACCGGGCCACCACAAACTCTCACGCAACCTCTCCTTAGTCCTAGAATGGCTCAGATGCCCCTCATGTGCTATGGATATTAACCTGGACCAGAGACTAATAAGGGGTAAAAACCTTTCACCCCTCATCCGCACCATATCATCTTCAACTGACAATTCTTCCAGAACTTTAAGATAGGGCCTAATGGAGATTGGTACTGAACTCTCGCTCCTTCTGCCCAAGCTCAACAGTCACTTAACCTCATCAAGCACTGTATCCTCAGTCATAGCTTCAGCCACTCCACCTTGGTAATGGCACGCACACCATGCAGCTCCAACACATCATGAACAGTTGCAACAGCTCCCTCTTTTTCCTTAGATATAACAGCTGGGCCATCCATCACCTTCCAGTCCAAAGACAACATGGATAAGTAATCAGCTTGGCATTTACGCCATCCTGCTATGTATTGCACCGGATAAAATAACTCTTGTAATCTGTCAGCTAGCCTTGCCAACCTTGCCGAGGTATTGCTTGCCCCATCTGCCAGCAGAACCCTAACAAAGGATTTGTGATCAGTGCGCATGAGAAATTTGGTTCCCCAGAGATAGGTCCTAAAATATTCTGCATCCCAAGCTGCTGCAAGCGCCTCACATTCAATTACCGAATAGTTCCTCTCAGAAATGGTCAGGGTGCGTGACGCAAAGGTAACAAACATATCACTTTTACCATACATATGTGATAGGATTCTCCCTATCCCCCCGGCACTTGCATCCACAGTAAGTTTTTACTTCAAATTTGTATTAAACAGCGCTAAAATTCCTGCAGTGCAAATTTCCTTCTTGATTGATTCGAAGCACCATTGCTGCTCCACCGCCCACTCACACATAACACTTTTTTTAAACCAGGACCTCAACCAGCTCGTCTTATCAGAGAATCCTTTCAAAAATTGTGCATAATATTTGATAAGTCCTAAGAATGACCTCAACATGTCTTTGTCCATAGGAGCTGGAGGCATCTCAATAGCTCTTAAGAGATCATCTTTGGGTTTGACTCCTTCCGCTGTGATGCTGTAACCCAAGTATTCTACTTGCTGTATGAAGAATTTGCACTTGTCTTGGCGAAGAGTCAAACCCGCATCCTTGAGCTTGTGCAGGTCCTGCCTGAGTGTTGAATTGTGCTGCTGAACCGTGTCTCCAAATATCAAAATGTCATCTTGAGAGTACACAATGATCTTCATTCCTTTGAATATCTCACTCATCATCCTTTGGAATATGCTGGCAGCTGAACATAGTCCAAATGGCATATGTGTGATTTTGAATGTTCCTTGCATTGTAATAAAAGAAGTGAGTGACTTTGAATCCTCATACAGTTTGATTTGCTGGTAGGCATTCTTCAAATCAAGTTTCGAGAAATACCTACCACCACCCAATGCTAACACTAACTCATTTATGTTGGGAAGAGGGAAAGTTTACTTAAGGATTGATAGACGTGTGCACAGCTAATGTTTGTTAAAGATTCAAAAAGATATTGAGGTTTTAGTAGGTGCTACTGAGGTTTTCAAATGACTGCACTTCTCGTGGGAAGAGGGAAAGTGTCAACCACCGCATTTTGGTTGAGAGATCTCACATCTACACAGAATCTGTAACGACTGTCCGATTGTTCCGTGGTCACCACCGGAGAAACCCAGCTGGAAGATTCCACAGGCTCAATCACACCATTCATGAGTATGTCATCCAATAACTCCTTCACAGCATCTTGAGAGACCAAGGGAATTCTTCTCACCTTATGTTGAATAGGAATTGCATGAGGTTTAAAACAATTTTATGAGCATATCCTTTAAGAAGACCTAATCCCTCTCGAAACACCTGCTAGGCTTCTGACAAAATATCTGCAAGTGATATATCATCAACTACCATTACTTGGTGAGTACCCTTTGAATTGATTATGATATGAAGATCGTATTGATGCATCCAACCCAGTATTCGTGGCCCTTCTTCAACAACATACACCTTACCCTTATTTGTGTTACCATCAAACTGTATGTCTGCATCCATAAAACCCATTAAGTTTATGGTCTCCCCTAATACCCATATGGTTGAATGACACTGTGAAACAGCTGATATGCTTTCCAATTCTCTAAAAGCATGCTCTTTGGGATGATGATGTACATTGACCGACAATCAACCATCAATTCAACTTGTGTACCACTGATGATAAAATATGCACACAGTCTAGTCAATTTAGAGCCTGCTCCCTCGACACAAAGTATGTGATCTTCAGTACCACCACACTCATCTTCCACCGCAGCTACCTTGGACCTGCCACTTTGTCTGCATACATTAGCAAAATGGCCTCTTTTACCACATTTCCTGCAATCCTTATTTAAAGCTAAACATTTTTGTAGTCTGTTGTATGGTATGCACTGCCACACCTGTAACACTCTCTGCTGGATTGTTTAGGCCTAGAGTAAGAAGTGGAAGATTTGATCACTGCTCCAACTTCCATTCCTTCTTTACTGACACCCATTACTTCTCCCACTAAGCTTTCCTTCCTCTCCATTTCTTTCATGCATAGCTGTGATTGCTTGACAACCTTGGCCATGTCTATAGCATCTCTTAAAGATGGATTTTTGGCCACACATAGACGCTTCTGAATTTTCTTATTCCTGCATTGTACTATTAATTGGTTGCATATCAATTCCTAAGATCGCACCAAACATGCATTTTACTGAAAACTCTCTCGATATGGCCACAAACTCATCATTGGTTTCATATTCTGTTTGGAGAGATGTATAAAACCTATTCATAACTACATTAATTTCTTTAGCACATCCATTGTGTAACTTTTCCTTTGCTTCACAATACACCTCAGTAAGCGCATCTCCATTAGGCTGAGTACAGATAGGGAGATACTTGAAGATGCATTGACTCTCCTTGCCCAAAGTGTATAGTAATTAAACTTTCTTGCGAGCTGCACAACATTTCTGCCTATCTAATGCTTCTAAATGCATCTCAGACATTTCAATTCAATCTTCCCATTCTACTAGCAGAGTACCTGGTTGCATTAAAACAAGGGAGGTGTGACTATAGCACCTTGGGATTGCTTGATGAATTCACAATACAACAGGTTAGATCTTTAAGATTCGCAAAACTTAATACAGCTTTTAAGTAAGACAGCACCAATTGTATATGTCTATGAAGAAGAGTCACATGCTAAATAGTGAATAAATGATTCACTTAGACTTTAGCCCGTGCATCGCTGATAGATGTATAGTTCAGTATAGTATAGAATATGATTGTAGACACACTTAGAAGTTAACTTGTTAATAGTACTGTAATATGGTACACAGTTGTGTAGCAAATTTGCAACACACTTTGAAATAGAGTGTGTGTCACTGGGATGAAGAAGTAACTTCTACTTACAGTCAAGAGCGTGCACGTCACTGAGTGCACTTGGAAACACACCTTCTGTGCTGACAAAAGATGTTGTTAAAGTGTGCACATCGCTGAGTACACTGTGAAAGGGCAAGAGTGCTACATAAACTGTAATGGCGGGTGACGTACAAGTCCCGGGTGCTCATGTGCAGCTATTGTAAAACTCTGTAGATGCATGTCCAAAGCTTACTTGAGTTGCAAGGCAGCGCGGAGGTGCCATTGGCGCGCTGAAGGCGGCCTAAGACAAGCCCGTCTGTGCCCGTCCACGCCCTTCTGGGACCATTGGCCAGGTCCCCTGGCTCTAGCATAAAGCTCATAAGATACTCAGGGCACCAGCTATTAGCACGCCAAACTCTTGATAATGAGAAATGTAAGCACTGTATCAGCCTTACATCTTGCAGCAGAGCCTGCCCTTACTGCCCCTTTAAATTAAGCCAGGAAAGAGAATATATGGCGAAGTTATCGGCTTGCTTGAATCCAGTGGCAAAGTGAGCAAGGGACTCACGTATGAGCATACCCTGCCAACTTATGGCAATTTTTTTTGTTATCGGCTTGCTTGAATCCAGTGGCAAAGTGAGCAAGGGACTCACGTCTGAGCATACCCTGCCAAGGAAAGAGAATATAACAGAGCTCAATCTACTCCTCCTGAATTGCAGGTGCCTGACAAAACTCTTCTCTGAAATCAATATGCTACTCAGTGAAGAGCAGCCGGAGGCGCTGTTCCTGATTGAGACATGGCTGCACAAAGATGCAGAACCAGACATGGTACAAGCTCTACCCCCAGGATATTATATACTTAGGAGAGACAGGGTGTCTCAGAAGGGCAGGGGGATTGCCATCATCCTTAAAGATCACGTAAAGGGATGTATTGAACCTGATATTATCCAGGATTGTGAGAGTATGGGATTTGCATTTACCTTCTCCCCCACATACTCATTATCAGGAATTCTAATATACCAACCCCCTGGCCCATGTGGGCCGTTTGTGGAATCCCTTCCAGACACGGCAGCAACAAGGGCAAACTCCACCACTAGCTTCACTATTTTGGGGGGCCTCAATCTGCATTTAGAAGATCCCATTAAAGCTGAGGTCCTTGGCCTTATACAAAATCTGCAGGCCTTACAGCTTACCCAAAAAGTCACTAGCCTGACTCACGAATAAGGCCACATACTAGACCCAGTATTTTCAAAGATTATCTCTCTGTAGACAGTCCATCCCCAGTCCCTTGGTCAGATCATTTTATAATCCCGATCATTTGGAAGTCATCAAGGGTTATCCCCAACGACCAGCCATAAAAAAGCTGGGATCCATCTTGGGCAAAACTAACTCCTGAAATCTGGTCTAATACACTGTCAAGCGCTAATCCTAAAGGCGACCCCGATCCTAGTATAGCCTACGATAACTTCAATGAATGGATCGTATCATCCCTGGACTCCATTATCCCATATAAATGGAGGTCAAAGAGACCGACAGAAAAACAATTCCCATGGTACACTCCTAAAATACGAGAAGTTAAACAAAACTAGAGAGGGCATGGAGGAAGGAATACCGCCAAGAGAAAAAACATAAATATAGAGAGGCGATTAAAACTTATCAGACAGACATTAAGACAGCTCAGGCACAATACTATGAGGAGAAAATTAACTTGGCAGCCACTTCTCCCAGGGAAATTGCTAGAAAAGCAAAAAAGCTGTCACTGTGCCCCCAGCCAGAAAAGTCCGTAGAATCAGCACCTCAACGCTGCATGGAATTAGCAGAATTTTTTAATAAAAAAATTCTAGCTATATACAGTGCCTTTCCACCAGCTCCAAAGCCGGAGCAAAGTGGAAAGTGGAAAGTACTATGGAGGGATTAGACCGTCTAGTCGACTTTCCCATCCTAGCCCTGATCACTCCAAACTTTCACGACAGTCTAATCAGGATCTCCCTGTGATGCAGCACCATTACACTTGCTGCCCAAGGTACAGGAGGTTATACTACCGGTATTACAGGAAGTTCTCTACTCGTCCATAATCACTGTGATAGTACCATTGACCTGGAAACACGCCATGGTTAAAGCACTAATAAAAAAACCCAACCTGAACCCGGAAGTCTGGAGCAACTACCGGCCGTTTTCACTACTCCCCATGACCAGTAAAATCTTAGAAACACAGGTAAATAAGACCCTTACTAACTACCTTGAATCCCATGAGATTTTACACACCTCTCAGACAGGATTCTGACCTACCCCTGGCACAGAAACAGCACTACTAACAGTTGACAGCTGAGTGAGTAAGTCCTGAGGCGGAAAGCCGGGACTCTGCGTGCAGGATTTCTGTTGTTCGCGCTTCTGCGCTCGGATGCTCATAATTTTAAAAAAAATTGCATTTAATATTGTGTTTGTTTTATTTTGGCTCACAATTTTAACTAATCATCTTACTGTCTTTGCGCACTCGGCGCTCACATTTGGGGTATCTCCTGACTCCTCCTGAAGCGCTGTAGCCCCCACCACAGACGATCAAGGTCTGGTTGGGTAGAACTACTTTGGGCGCCATCTTGTGTGAGGCGAGGAGGCGGCGAGCGGTCTAGTGCTCTGCCCCTCCCGCCCCACAAGCTTAAAACCACCGGCATTCTGCTCACTCGGCGATTGACAGCTGAGTGAGTAAGTCCTGAGGCGGAAAGCCGGGACTCTGCGTGCAGGATTTCTGTTGTTCGCGCTTCTGCGCTCGGATGCTCATAATTTTAAAAAAAATTGCATTTAATATTGTGTTTGTTTTATTTTGGCTCACAATTTTAACTAATCATCTTACTGTCTTTGCGCACTCGGCGCTCACATTTGGGGTATCTCCTGACTCCTCCTGAAGCGCTGTAGCCCCCACCACAGACGATCAAGGTCTGGTTGGGTAGAACTACTTTGGGCGCCATCTTGTGTGAGGCGAGGAGGCGGCGAGCGGTCTAGTGCTCTGCCCCTCCCGCCCCACAAGCTTAAATGGCTCACCTGTACCGGAAGCGCAGCGGACGAGCGCAGCGGGAGCGCCGACTTCGCGCCGAAGTCGAGCCAAAGTCCTGCCCGTCTGCGCCCGTCTGCGCCCGTCTGCGCCCGTCCGCGCCAGGCCGGGACCAGGGGCCATTCATTCTGCTCCCGAATACATTTGCTATTCGCGCTCAGCTCTATTGAGCCTACAGCCACCCCCCTGCACTTTTACTCCTGCCCTGAATTGTCAAGATGCACCGTTAAAATGTCCCAAATGTGCTCTTACATTAGATTCTGCTACCTCGGTCACAGATTCTCCCTCATCCTCTTTTTGGGACACTCCGCCTATTTTACATCAGGCTTCCTTTTCAAAGTCGAAATGCCTTGATTTGAACTTCCTCAGCATTAATTGCCGATCTCTCCCTAAACATAGGAGAGATATTTTTGACCTCCTTGAGTCATCTAGCCCGGCTGCCATGTTTGTTACAGAAACATGGCTTAACGAGAGCTCCGGCCCTGACATCGCCATGGCCCTCCCCAACAACTACACCTTTGTGGGGAGAAACCGTGCGCTCAAGGAGGGTGGAGGGATTGCTGTTATTTTTAAAAGAGATTTCTCCTGCTCATGGGAAGACCTTGATTTTCCAGGGTGCGAAGCAGGTATTTTTAAACTTCTTCTCTCTCCTTCTTTCACCCTGACAGGAATCCTTATTTACCGTCCTCCTGGGTCAGCCTCTGCATGGGCCTCTGCTCTTCCTGAGCTTATTGCCCCTCTGATTGTACAATCTACTAATCTCCTTATAGTGGGAGATTTAAATATTCATTTTAATCAAGTTTCTTGCCCCATTAGTACACGCTTATTATTGGATTTAGCTGCCTTGGACCTTCACTTACTTAATTCAGGCCCTACTCACAAAGCAGGTAACTTATTAGATCCCCTTATTTCAAATCTCGAGTGTATAATTTATCACTCCTCTTCTCCTGTTATTTGGTCGGATCATTTTATTATTGATTTTTCAATTAGAATTCCCTCTTGCTACTCTTCCATGAGTTTAGACCCTCACAAGGCTAGTAGGAATTGGAAACGAATAGACAAGGACAAGTTGAACATCTGCCTTGATATTTCCAAACCCACATGCCCTATTACCACTACGAAGGAAGTGTCCATTGTCAGCTCCTGGTTGACATCAGCCTTAGATTCCTGTCTTCCTACTCAGAAAAACAAAACTCAGATTCATCACCCTCCGGCCCCTTGGTTTAATGATTCACTTCGCGCGGAAAAATCCAGTTGTAAAAAATTGGAACGCATTTGGCGCTCCAATTATTGTACGACTAACAAAACAATATACAAGAACGCCTTGCGGTCTTACCATTCTGCTTGTGATACCGCCAGAGCGAACCATGCCAACTCGACCATACTCAATGCCCAAAATCGACCAAAGGCTTTGTTTAAGGTGGTTAAAGACCTTTCAGGCATGTCCTCTGCACCTAAAGATCCCTGTCTGGACTTACTCCAATGTAATGCTCTGGCTAAATTTTTCGTGGAGAAAATAGATAAAATCTACGCTATCTTCAATACTACTCCTACTGTTCCTTCCACTTCCATGTCGTATTTATCCAATATTGGTTCTAGCGATACACCTGACCCAACTTCCATGGCCCCTTTTCTTCACTCTTGGGAGCCGATTTCGCTTTCACTCTTACAAAACTACCTTAAAGAAATTAAATCCGGCTCTCCCCTGGACCCCATGCCACCACAAATACTGCGTACTATGGCCCCAACCACCCTCCAAATCATTCTAAACCTTCTAAATGCTTCTTTGATTGAAGCGACGGTCCCCAGCGAATGGAAGCATGCGATGGTGGTCCCACTAATAAAGAAGGCCAACGCGGACCCTAATAACCCTGCCAATTTCCGTCCCATTTCTCTTCTCCCCTGCTATTCTAAGATTCTGGAGAAACATGTTAATTCTCTTCTTACCTCCTATGTTGAATCTTCTAATCTTTTACACTTCTCTCAATCTGGGTTCAGGGCTGGCTTCTCTACCGAGACCACTTTACTTGGTGTGTCTGAGACTATCAGAAGACAAGTGGACTGCGGGGAGACTGTGGCACTCATCCTGTTAGATTTGAGTGCCGCGTTTGACACCGTCTCCCATGCCATCCTGCTGTCCACTTTGAAATCTGTGGGTATTGATGGCGCCGCCCTGGCCTGGATTGCTAGCTTTCTCTCTAATCGTACTTTTCAAGTCTTTTCTTCCTCATCTGTCTCCTCTATCTTTTCCTCCCCTCACGGTGTGCCCCAGGGGTCTATTCTCAGCCCTCTTTTTTTCAATCTCTATGTGAGACCTCTTGCTTTTTTGGCAGAACAAGCAGGCCTCACAATCTATTCTTACGCTGACGATACACAAATCGTCTATTCGCTATCCACTAACAAACATCTCCCTACGTCCTCCTTACAGTCCGGGCTGGAGCAAATTGCCAACTGGATGCATTGCCATAAATTAAAATTGAATGGCGATAAAACGGAGTTACTCCTATTCGGCCCTCTCACTTCGCTTTGGGGCCCTCAACATTGGCCTCATCAGATGGGTCCCACTCCTACCCCTTCAGCCTCAGTTCGCAACCTTGGGGTCATTTTTGACAACCAGCTGTCTTTTAAGCAACACGTGGTAAAAGTCTCTGCCACCTGCACTACCATCTTAAGGTGGCTGAGAAAAATCAGGTGGATGCTTCCAGCTGATACCCTGAGGATAGTAGTCCAGGCCCTCGTCACCTCACGCTTGGACTACGGGAACATTCTGCTTCTGGGTGCCTGTAAAGAGGTAACAAAGAAACTTCAGGTGGTCCAGAATGTGGCAGTCCGACTTCTCTGTAACTTGCCTGCTAGGTCATCGGCTTCTATCCATCTGCGCAAGTTGCATTGGTTGCGCATTGAGAGCCGAGTAAAGTTTAAAGCGCTCTGCATAATGCACCATATTAAAATGGGTAAAGCTCCTGTATATCTATCTTCCCTAGTCCAGCAGTATGTTCCGTCCCGTACATTGAGATCTTCTACACAAAATAAGTTTACGACCCCGCGGGTCAACAGAGCTAAAATGGGCGGCCGCTCGTTTGCTCTTTTGGCACCCTCTCTATGGAACTCTATGCCCCAGTCCCTGCGTTCTGAAACATGTTACCTGTTATTCCGCAAGGGAATAAAGACCTGGCTTTTCAACACTTAATTTTGTATTTCACTCCCCCCTCAACTCACTCATTCTCTGTTTATCTTTAGCGCCGGGAAACCTTCGGGTAGCTGTGCGCTCAATAAATACAATAATAATTATGGAGGAATCACGGAAAGTCCTTGATCTGGGAGGTACAGTGGCAATCATCTTGCTTAATCTAAGTGCCGCATTTGACACTGTAAATCATGGTACTCTACTGGATAGACTTAAGGAGGTGGGAGTTGCAGGCAATTCTCTATCCTGGTTTAGGTCCTTTTTAACAAATAGATTATTCCAGGTATTTGAAGGCAGTCATACCTCAAAAAAGATCCCACAAGGATCATCATTGAGCCCCACTCTTTTCATTGTGTACTAAAGACCCCTGGGCAAGATAGTCCTCCCTTATGGGGTGCAGATAGTGATCTATGCAGACGACACTCAGCTGGTGGTATCCCTCAACCACCCTAAGAAGAGCGCAGTCCACCTTGAAGCTTGCCTAGGAAAGGTGGCCACCTGGATGGACCAATCATACCGTAAGCTTAACGGGGATAAGACTGATCCAATGATTCTTGGCAATGTCACGAGCAGGCCCGTCAGATGTAAATTGGCTGAACTGCTTGGGCCCAGCCCCAAAACCCAAAGAAAGGATCAAAACCTTAGTAATCTGGCTAGACAGGTCACTAAAACTTGACCACCAAGCAGTACAAGTAGCTGCTATATACTTTGGAATCTTAAGGCAATTGAGGAAAAATTTGCCACTGCTCCCGGAAAAGGGACGCAGAACTATGGTACAAGCATTGGTGCTGCCTCGGTTGGACTACTGTCATTCATTATACCTGGGCACCCCAAATGCCACCACAAGAAAACTTCAGGTGGTGCAGAACTGCGCAGCTAGGCTGCTACACAATATCCCCAGAAAACAATCAGCTAAACCAGCACTGAAAGCACTCCATTGGCTACCAATCACAGAATGCATAATGTTCAAATCACTTTGCATTGAGCACAAGACGCTCTGGGGTACATGTCCAAAAATCAACCACTCTTTGTTGTTCTTTCACCGGCCTTCTCACAGCCTGAGATCGGCCAACCCATTCCAAGCAGAGGTTTCTAAAATCTGGAGAGTACGTTCGGGCAGGCGTATGTTCTCATATAATGAATCCATTCTATGGAACACACTTCCGATCCAGCTTAGATCAATGACTCACCACTTTGTATTCAGGAAGCAATTAAAAACGTGGCTCTTCCAGAAACTGCAGTGAGACTGGAAACTTCTTGTGGTTGCAACTACCGCTGGGATGCCTAAGGGTTGTCATGCGCTTTATCAAGAATGAATTAATAATAATAAAAAATCAAAATCAAATTTAGCTTTATTCGATTTTAGGCATTTGAAATCACAAAAGCATACACAAACATAAAAACATTAAAAACATTTGATTTGATCTTTATACATTATCTAGTGCATATTGTGCATTCAGTTAGCTTACATAGCAATAGTGGCCGAGCAATAATCACATCCTTTTAATTCATTTAAGCTTTTCCTAACTCTGAAAATATTTTTCAGAAAACCAGACATAGCAAAAATAGTTAAAAAACGATCTAAAAATTGTAAATATAAAAAAGCTGGTCTACATTGTCTCAAACATGCTTGTTTTAATAATGGAAGATTCCATCTAGTTCTTTCCCTTGCATAAAAATTACAGAACAGTATCACGTGAATGGTAGATTGGGGGACACTTTATAACAAGGGCAAGGGCAAAGATCTCTGGACCAATCATTAACTTTTGGATAACTAACAAGTCGATGAAAGCTATTAAACCTGAATCGAGTCAGGAAATATCTATCGTATCCCTTGATACAGCATACAAGATAGGGTTGAATGTTGAACGTAATCAGGGTCATTTGATGTTGGACTACCGTCCCTTTATTCATTTCCAAGGCAGCTCTAAGAGACTCTAAGTGGGATAGACAAATTATTTTGAGCTCCTTTCTAGGGATGGTACACATTTTCTCTGGTAAAAAATAGTAGTCAGGATGTCCTATGTCGCAAAGAAATTTTTTAACATAGTTCAACCATGTAATTTTCCCAGCATGGTCCAAATTCATTGTGCCCCTGATTCTTTCTCTATTTAAACTTGCGCTGATAGTGGTCCATACATGATGCCACAATAAAACAGGTTGCATTTTTAAAATGTCAAAGACATAAGAGATACCCAGCTCACTGTGACTGTAAAAAAACGGAAAACTAGCTGGAACAGCTAAAATAAATCTTAAAAAATAATTTTCCACTCGTTGAATCAAAGAAACGTCATAGTAACCCCACACTCCCGACCCAAAAATCGCAATGCTAATACATTTGGCCAAATAAATCTTAAGAAGTATAGCAGAGGGCCTATTTCGCATTTTCTTAGAGAAATTAATGACAGCAGCGGTTGACTTAATAAATAACAGACTCCTACTCCTCACCGCCGGGCCTCATGAGCCTGAATTTGCAAATAAAACACCCAGATATGTAAAGATGTTTGTGGAGTCTATCCTATTAACCCCCAGAGGAATGCTATTACATTTGTTTCTCCCCTTCCCACAAGTCATTACAAATGTTTTTTTAGCATTTAGTTTCAGTCCTAAGTTATCCATGAAGCAGGAATACGTTTTAAGGGCTTTCTTCAATCCCATCTTTGTACGTGCCATCAGGACTGCGTCGTCCGCATAAATGAGCGCAACTATCGGGCGTTTACGGACATAGGGGGATCCTGTGCCGCTCCTTCAAGCTCCTGCTCTAAGGCGTTGGTATATAGGGTAAAAAGGAAAGGCGCTAGGACACACCCCTGTCTCAACCCCCTGTCTACGGCAAATGGCAAGGTCCATTCACCGTTTGTACTGTAACACACCTTAGCTGAGGCCCCAGAATATTGTTGCTTTAGGAACTGAATTATGACCGGGTCAATCCTTATGTTTTGTAATATACTCCATAATTTATTATGTATTATGCAGTCAAATGCAGCAGTTAAATCTGCAAACGTTTCCCACCCTTTGCCTGAGTGTATTTTCCTATCAAGATGTTTAGGTTCAGGACTTGCTTGTTTTTCCCCAACCCCTGTCTAAAGCCATTTTGTACATCGCTTTTTATATTGTTTTCTTCGGCCCAAGATTGTAATTTATTCAGAGCGACTCTACCCATGACCTTCATTAGGGAGTCTAGTAGTGATATCGGGCGATAACATGCCGGATTATCACGTTCTCCTTTTTTAAATATTGGAATAACTTCTGACTCAGACCATGTTTTTAGCAAGCCCTTTAGCACAGCTGGCTTGTAAGACCCTGGTTATCAAGGGTGACCATAGGGATTGAGTAGATTTAAATAAATCAATAGGTATCCCATCGGGCCCTGGCGCCTTACCTGCCTTGCTTGCATTTATTGCCTCTACCACCTCATCGTGGGAAATCTGAAATTCAATAGGCCTAAAGCTAGTTGGGGTTTCTTTCTGATTGGTTAAAAGACCCTGAGGGGATTCCTCTTGTATCTGGCTACTATTTTTTATTTATTTTAAAAGTTTTGCATAGTGCTAGCTAGACCCGTAGGTATCAGAGCGCTTCACATACACATTTGTGAAAAACAGAAGGGCCTTGCATTACCCAGAAGGCTGACAGTCGGTAAGCAAACCACGGATAAAGAATACAGCATGAACAATAATTAACTGTGCAAAAAACAAGGTGAATAGCATAGTCCGTTCACCAACAATCCTTGAATGGGAGTCAATTTGGAATATTGAGGTCTATGTTAGTTTAAGTTGTTACGGAAAGTATTTGTTAAGGAGATGGAGTTTGAGGTCCCTTTTGAAACAGGAGAAGAAGGGGTTGCATCTGAGGACTCCAGGGAGAGTGTTCCATATCCTGGGAGCGTTGCCAGAAAACGATCGGAATTGGGTTGTTTTCTTTTTCATTTTTGGTGGAATGAGAAGGAGTGAGTTGGAGCTTCCCAGGGTTCTGGTTTGACATACTCTTACCAGTTTGTTGTTCAGGTAGTTGGGGGCCGGAGAGTGGAGGGTTTTGTGTGTGATGCAGGCCAGTTTTGTAAATACATCTCCCTTCCATGGGAAGCCATTTGAGGGAGTTGAGAGCTGGAGTGATGTGATCAAATCTTTTTACTCCAGATACAAGTCGAGCGGCTATGTTCAGCACTGCCCTTAGAGGGGCTAGGTGAGCTTTGGAGTCCCTGTAAGGATGGCATTCCCGTAGTCGATTTTAGAGAGAACCAGGGATTGAACTACTGTCTTGAGGTCCTCATGGGGCAGAAAAGGTTTCAATTTCTTGAGGTGTTTTAAAGAGAAAAGAGCACTTTTTGCAGAGTTTTTGATGTGGGTCTCCATTGATAGGTTCTTGTCAAGAGTGATGCCTAGAGACTTAACTGAGTCGGATAGAACGAGGGGGCAGTTTAGGGCAACCAGATTCCCGAGCCACTCTTGGATAGGACGATGGTTGCTTTTTGGAGAGAATAGGATCAGTTCCGTTTTATATGGGTTGAGCTTTAAGTGGTTGACGTTGAACCAAGTTTGGATCTCCGTTAGAGTGGTATTGAGGTGTTGGATGTCATCGGGGGACTTGATTTTGAAATAGATTTGGGTGTCATCCGCGTAAAGGTGGTAACTCACTCCAGCTTTTTTCAAGATGGTTGTGAGGGGCTCTATGAAGGGATTGAAGAGGGACGGGGAGAGGATCGAGCCTTGTGGTACCCCAAGTGTGACCTTTGTTGGCTTCGAGAGACAGGAGTTTATTTTAATTTGTTGCGAGCGATGCTGGAGGAAAGAGGTGAACCATTTTAGAACAGTGCCATTTATGCCGCAGCGCTTCGACAAGGTCTCCAGAAGAGCTGGATGATTAACCATGCCGCATGACCCATGTCTTTTCATCTATTGCGACCACAATTGTCGCAACATCCTTTGTTTTAAAAATGGTGCATTGACTGCCCGCCAAAATAGAGAACAGTCTTTGCTCAGGGATGCTTCGTGTAGTGACGTCCAGGCCTGATTTTTTAGCTCCTTCTTTCTATTATTACACGCTAAATTCTAAAACTTCCTACACTCTCTAATTTCGTCATGGTCTCTTGGTGACTTATGAATAGCCTCTTTTAATCTGGAATATGCCTTAGTGTATTTTGAGTCGAACCATCCGTTATTCTGGTTTCTACAATTTTTTTTTTTTTTTACACCACTAAGGAGGTTTTGGACAACCGAGGTAATCTCTACGAAAGCATTTAAAATCTATTCATGGGTGGAGTCTTCCTGCAGACAGGTTAAAATAGGGTCATAGGCCTTTGTTATAATTTTTTTATTCTGCTGATTAGGGTCACAGTTCGTCCAACTCAAAGTATAGCCATGTTGACTGGAAAGGTGAACATCTTTAGTCCAGATCAATCTATATATTACTTTCTCAGTGATGGTATCTGGGCATACTATATCGATACTTTGCGGCAAGTGATCACTCATGATATTTGCGTGGATTTTATAGTTTGCTATCCAGTTTGCGTTACAATTAGGAACTGCAATAAAATCTATTATAGTTTGGCAACCTCTGCCTATAAAAGTATAATTAAAATCCACTCTAGTTGAACATAATTGGTTTGCAAAACCAAGATTGTGGGAGAACATACATTCGTTAAACTTTTCTCCCCTTTCTGAATGATCAAAGTGAATCAGTGGATCGTCCTTTACTGTCATCAAGCCACATACCCCTACATCTGATTTAGGACATAGATTAACATTAAAGTCCCCTCCCCAAAAATTAATAATAATAATAATAATAACGCAACAGATAGAGCGTGAATGGAAGTCTGGCTCGGTCGCACTAGGATTACCCTGGGTTGAACTGGTGTATATAACAAATAGTTGCACACAGTTCCCCTGGGAATGGTGGTTGCGTAGTGCAGGGTGTTGTCTTCCTCTCTTCCTAGGGTGCAACAGGGAAGGGTATCCCTTGTCGGAACTAGGGATGCCTCACACAACAGGCTGGTTTAACGGCTGTTGTCATGTCACCAGCTAGTCGTATCGTGTCATCATCGGCTCCCTGCTCCAACGTCAAGCCGGCGCTGCAATGCCTGACGGGTAGCACGGGGTGCTACACTCTTGTGGAGATCTTTTGTTCCTTGCCGGTGGATGTAAGGGTGTGAGGGCCCTAGTGAGTGAAGTTGTGAGCGTGGGTGAGGTGAGTTAAAAAAGGTTGGTGTGGTCTACTGCTTTGTCTTTAATCGTGTAGTTCACCACCTTAATAAAAAGTGAGGGGCAATGGGACTGCAGTAGTTACGAGAAGTCAGTCCCGTTCAACCCTCAATCGTGAATAGGTCGACATGTTTCATGCCCTATTGGCAATTCTTCAGGACCAAAACAGTGCTCATAAACTTAGTGAGATGCCCCGTATCAGGCTGAGGCATCTAAAGGATACAACCTGTGTGGTTGCCGGATCCGGCCAGAGAGGGGTTCCTGCATCAAGAGGATGCCCTGTGGGGAGAGAAGAAGACTTCAACTTTTGATTCAGTTCCCCACGTTGCCCATTCAGGGGGATGCTACTAGATTACGGTGAAGTAATATATGGTAATAGGGAGAGGAGAGGGGGAAGACACAGGTTGGATACTACGCATAAAAGGGTTAGTGGGGTTCACTTAAAAACAAACAAAGCTGGGTAAGGACTGCCAGCAGACATTAGGTGTCTTAACGTACACGTAGTGTTTAAAAATGAGGAAGGATCTAACGCTAGCCAGCGTTATTGCTGCACCTAGGGTGAAAGCACAACGTACAGAGTATGGCAACGACTTACCCTTTATGGCGGTCGTCAGTGCCCCAAAGCTGCTCCCGTGGGGTCTGCGGAAATGGGGTAGTTATCTGGAGGGTATAAGGACATGACGTCAGGGGTGAATAGCCCCAGCGGGGGGGTGTTTTTGGGTGGGTAAGTGTGCATGTCCCGTCTCGTGGGACAGAAAAAGGGGGGAGGAGTCAGCGGCCTAGGTTAGGTCCGCGGAGGTCCCATCGGGTCCCAGTGGGTCCAGGACGATCACACCACCCTGGGGGGTCGCCGCAGCCAGGAGGGGCACCAGAGGCAAGGAGCGGCGGTGATCCGCTGCTCTCAAAGGGCGATGGATGGTGGGATGGTCGCCCCTGGCCACCAGCCACGTCAGCCCTCACGAGGAGCACTCACGGTAGTGCAAGTCAGCTCTCATCCTAGCGGTCGGAAAGCCCGCACGCTCAAGAACCCGGTGCCCCAACTCTGTAGACGGCCTCGGAGGGGGCCGATGCCAGTGGTCCCTAGGGGGTGGAGGGAACACGCCGGGGGCCCAACCAGGGCGTCAGGGCTCCTAGCGGTGCAGGCGCCCGTTTCGCAACCAACAAACGACCCGTGCCCAACACCTTACCTCAGCAGAGCGGGCGGGTGACATCTGCACCTAGACCCACGTCCCAGCGCGGAGAGTCGCCAAAAAGCAGCCGTGGCTGGTTGCTCAAGGCGCTCGCTGTTAAGAGTTCTGGTGAATGCCGGGGGCGTGTCAGGTCAGCTGCCCAGTGTCCGCGGCGCCCCGACAATACGTCAGAGCGTCTAGGTGTCGGTGCCCGCCGCCATCTTGGAGAGGGGAGAGTTGGGAGAACGGAAGGCAGTGCAGTCGGCAACATGACTGTCTCCTATGAGCCGAGGCAACCATTATGCAATGTTACAGGTACTGAAGTTATATCATGGCTCTGAGGAGTTTGACCAGCCAGGGTCGTGAGAGAATGGAGGAAATCAAGGTGCAGTCATGTGTGCTGGGTGGCTGGAAGGGCTGAGTGGCGCCCCGTCAGCAGTTGGAACGGGGAGTCCTAGTGGTATTAGGGGGTCATTGACCAGAGAAGCAATAGTGCAAGCCTACAAATGATCACCAAGTCATCAAGATGATGTATACCCGGGAGGTAGATGCCTAGGTGGATCCCGCTGGGGGTGTGAGTGGGCAAATGTGGGATTAGGGAATTAGCTGTACAAACCAAGTGTGGTATTGCATAGGTCATAGCAACAGGCTGGAAGGTTGACAAGCACGCATGTACACAGCTGGAGAGCAAGAGTCTATCTAGCTAGAGTGTTCCACGGGACGGAGTCATTCAAGCCCTCAGTATCTAAGTGTAGGCGGTGCACCCATCTTTGTTCCATCCTAAAGAGAGCCTGTTGGTTTAATGAAGGATGCCATTCTAGCACGACCCATTGGATGCCCTCAGCTGCATGCTCCTTTTCATGGCAATGTGCATATAGGCGAGTTTGTGTCTTTTTGCAGCGAATGTTGCTGTTATGTTCCATAACTCGTATTTTTACTGGGCGGGTCGTCATCCCAATGTACTTAAGTCCGCAAGGACAGGTCAGCATGTAAATACAGTTACTGCTGTTGCAATTGGTGTGTCGGTTCAGGCACCAAGTGAAGGTATCAGAGAGTCGGACTGATTTAGTTGGTGTTGTTTGTGGACACACCACACAGTTGCCACATCGATAATGTCCCGTGACAGGGGGCAGGTCCCACAGAGTGTTCTGCGGACGAATAGGAGTTTTCTTTGGTCGGGTGTGGACAAGTTGGTCCTTCAGGCTGCTGGTTCTTTTGAAAGCGAACCGAGGACGAGGGATGTCCAAAGACACAGAGTTCAGAATACCCCAGTGTGCGTTTACTGTTCTCTTGATGTAGGGCGAATTTTTCGTGAAGGATGTCACGCAAGTGATGATGTCCTCGCTTTCTTTGCTGTGAGTTTCCAGAAGGGATTCCCTGTTGTTGTTCTGGGCTCTCTTCATGGATCGTTTCAATAGCTTGGTCGGAGCCATGATATAACTTCAGTACCTGTAACATTGCATAATGGTTGCCTCGGCTCATAGGAGACAGTCATGTTGCCGACTGCACTGCCTTCCGTTCTCCCAACTCTCCCCTCTCCAAGATGGCGGCGGGCACCGACACCTAGACGCTCTGACGTATTGTCGGGGCGCCGCGGACACTGGGCAGCTGACCTGACACGCCCCCGGCATTCACCAGAACTCTTAACAGCGAGCGCCTTGAGCAACCAGCCACGGCTGCTTTTTGGCGACTCTCCGCGCTGGGACGTGGGTCTAGGTGCAGATGTCACCCGCCCGCTCTGCTGAGGTAAGGTGTTGGGCACGGGTCGTTTGTTGGTTGCGAAACGGGCGCCTGCACCGCTAGGAGCCCTGACGCCCTGGTTGGGCCCCCGGCGTGTTCCCTCCACCCCCTAGGGACCACTGGCATCGGCCCCCTCCGAGGCCGTCTACAGAGTTGGGGCACCGGGTTCTTGAGCGTGCGGGCTTTCCGACCGCTAGGATGAGAGCTGACTTGCACTACCGTGAGTGCTCCTCGTGAGGGCTGACGCGGCTGGTGGCCAGGGGCGACCATCCCACCATCCATCGCCCTTTGAGAGCAGCGGATCACCGCCGCTCCTTGCCTCTGGTGCCCCTCCTGGCTGCGGCGACCCCCCAGGGTGGTGTGATCGTCCTGGACCCACTGGGACCCGGTGGGACCTCCGCGGACCTAACCTAGGCCGCTGACTCCTCCCCCCTTTTTCTGTCCCACGAGACGGGACATGCACACTTACCCACCCAAAAACACCCCCCCGCTGGGGCTATTCACCCCTGACGTCATGTCCTTATACCCTCCAGATAACTACCCCATTTCCGCAGACCCCACGGGAGCAGCTTTGGGGCACTGACGACCGCCATAAAGGGTAAGTCGTTGCCATACTCTGTACGTTGTGCTTTCACCCTAGGTGCAGCAATAACGCTGGCTAGCGTTAGATCCTTCCTCATTTTTAAACACTACGTGTACGTTAAGACACCTAATGTCTGCTGGCAGTCCTTACCCAGCTTTGTTTGTTTTAAAGTGAACCCCACTAACCCTTTTATGCGTAGTATCCAACCTGTGTCTTCCCCCTCTCCTCTCCCTATTACCATATATTACTTCACCGTAATCTAGTAGCATCCCCCTGAATGGGCAACGTGGGGAACTGAATCAAAAGTTGAAGTCTTCTTCTCTCCCCACAGGGCATCCTCTTGATGCAGGAACCCCTCTCTGGCCGGATCCGGCAACCACACAGGTTGTATCCTTTAGATGCCTCAGCCTGATACGGGGCATCTCACTAAGTTTATGAGCACTGTTTTGGTCCTGAAGAATTGCCAATAGGGCATGAAACATGTCGACCTATTCACGATTGAGGGTTGAACGGGACTGACTTCTCGTAACTACTGCAGTCCCATTGCCCCTCACTTTTTATTAAGGTGGTGAACTACACGATTAAAGACAAAGCAGTAGACCACACCAACCTTTTTTAACTCACCTCACCCACGCTCACAACTTCACTCACTAGGGCCCTCACACCCTTACATCCACCGGCAAGGAACAAAAGATCTCCACAAGAGTGTAGCACCCCGTGCTACCCGTCAGGCATTGCAGCGCCGGCTTGACGTTGGAGCAGGGAGCCGATGATGACACGATACGACTAGCTGGTGACATGACAACAGCCGTTAAACCAGCCTGTTGTGTGAGGCATCCCTAGTTCCGACAAGGGATACCCTTCCCTGTTGCACCCTAGGAAGAGAGGAAGACAACACCCTGCACTACGCAACCACCATTCCCAGGGGAACTGTGTGCAACTATTTGTTATATAGATTGTTGGGACCGCACACTGGACCCCTATAAATATTGTCCCCCCGATGTCCCTCCTTGTTGTTGACTGTATTTGCGTGGGTTACCCCCACGGGACTCTTTAGGCTACCAAGAGTGAAACTCTTTCGATCTCTTGGCCCACACCTCAACCACATACACCTCTTTGTGGTTGATTCACTATTTATTTCATCTTCCCGCTCATCCTCTCAACACCATGGAGGATGTACCGGGTCTGAGCTTTGATGAGGATGCCATAGCCGAAGCATTGAGAGCAGCTCCCTCGATATTGAATAATCCCACTGCCTCCGCTTCGGGCACATCCAATGATGATTGGGCTACCCTCATGGAGCTGAAAAAAGAATTGATAAGGATCACGCTGCACGGGGTGATGATGACAGAGTATCTCAGATACAACATAGCCCCACAAGGACTGATAGTGAACATCATACCAAGATTGTTCCTGATAGACAAACAATTCAAACTGGACTGGTGCCAGGTATCCTGGAAGTGCACTAAAGACTTGCTATTCCTGATATCTCAAACAGCGAAACGCCTCGCGGATGCCCTACAGGATAAGATCTCAAGCATAGAGGCCACAATGAAGGGTGCTGTCAACAAAAACAGCAAAACTGCCTTCACCTCCAAACTAGCCGATATCAACCAAGAGATGGCAGACCATCACGAATATCTGTTGAAGCAGAAGACAGATAAACTACAGAAAGACATCTCCAAGTTTGAAAAAGAGAAGGTCTACCCTTATCTCAAAGATGATTTCAAGAGTAAGAGGACCAACTACTCTTCAGATGACAGCTCGGACGTGAACAATAGACGCGGATCCTCTGGCAGTGACTCAAGTGGAGGTCAAACTCCCAGGAACAACCGGATGCAACAGCAACCCAATTGG
Source organism: Lissotriton helveticus (assembly GCF_964261635.1). Taxonomy (NCBI): domain Eukaryota; kingdom Metazoa; phylum Chordata; class Amphibia; order Caudata; family Salamandridae; genus Lissotriton; species Lissotriton helveticus. Next base: position 23,797,146 of record NC_136060.1, on the reverse strand, counting down.
CATCAAGGATACCAACCGGGCCCCATGTTCCACGGCCCATCTCACATGGCACCGCCCTGGCAGTATCCCTTCTTCCCTCAGGGTCCACCTCAATTCTACCCTCTGAACCCGCCACCTTTTCAAGGCAGAGGTTGGGGCAGAGGAAGAGGGCGAAAGCGAGGAGGACAGAAGGGTGTCCAGTGGTCCGACCAACCGACACCAACGAACATGATGGAAACACGGAGCATCACCACCAGAGGAAGAAGAGCCTGATCGTTAACCTCTCTACTAAAATCCTGACTCCTGTAGAAACTAGCGTCCTGGAGAAAGGACTGGGTTTTGTCCCCACCCCCATCCCCGACAGTTTCCAGGAAATGATTGAGATTAAGAACCTCTTCAGGAAGATACGTTTACGAGCTTTCTTCGATGGGACAACACAACCCCCCGCACTGGATTCCGGCCTCAGGAAACCGTCTACCTTCACCCCCACTGATGGGATGGTCCCTCCAGAAGTCCTAACTTTTGAGCGAGCGGTGCTCTCCAGCCTCAAACAAAAACCACATATTAACCAATTCCACAATTTGTCAAATGCGGAAAGACAAGCCTCAGCCACCTTGGGTAATGATGGTGCGATTGTGATAAAACCAGCAGACAAAGGGGGAGCCACAGTCCTACAGGATCGCCACGACTACGACCTGGAATGCAGACGACAGCTCTCGAACACGACTCATTACAGGCCCCTCTCTGTGGATCCGACCAAACGCTTGGCCACTTCCATTATGAGTCTAGTGATTGAAGGGGAGGTCAATGAATGGATCACCAAGAGAGAAGCTGACTTCCTCACGACTCCGGAACCCATTACACCGTATTTTTACACCCTCCCCAAAATCCACAAAGGCACCACCCCTGTCCCTGGTAGACCGATAGTCTCCGGCATCGGCTCCCTGCTGGAACCCCTGTCTCAGTTTTGTGACACTTTCTTTCAGCCGGTAGTGAAGAAAATACCCTCATATCTTCAAGACACCAGGGATGTCCTTCGCTTAATTGATGAGATGGACGGCAGCACTGATGTGGACCTACTCCTGACCCTAGACGTGGAAGCGTTGTATACGAACATCCCACAACAGGCTACTCTAGAGGCAGTCGAGTCCACCCTGAGACTGGAGGAATGGACATCTCACACCCCCATCTCATTTGTCATGGAACTGGCCAACATAGCTCTAACGGAAAACTTCTTCCGGTACGACACTCAGCTGTACCACCAGGTCCGGGGGACATCGATGGGTTCGACCTTCGCGCCGAGCGTTGCCTGTATATACATGGCAACATTCGAGAACCATTTCATCTACTCCCCAGAACGCAACCCGTTCCTGGAGAATCTGTCCCTGTGGCGCCGCTATATAGACGACATCCTGATCTTCTGGAAGGGGGACCGCACGAGCTGCGACGCCTTCTGCTCCTGGATCAACCAACAGGACCCCTTTCTGAAGTTCAGTGGGACGATCGCTGAGCACTCCATACCGTTCCTGGATCTAAGAATTCTGTTGGGCCCCACGGGCATAACCACCACTCTCTACAAAAAAGAGACCGATAGGAACAGTCTCTTGCTCTACAATAGCCACCACACCAAGGCATTGAGGGACAGTCTACCGTTTGGACAATTTCTTAGACTCCGGAGAAACTGTACCGCCATCTCCGATTACCAGCGGGAGGCGCAATCCCTACAACACAAACTCCAAGACAGGGGCTACCCGACCAAGCTATTGAAACGATCCATGAAGAGAGCCCAGAACAACAACAGGGAATCCCTTCTGGAAACTCACAGCAAAGAAAGCGAGGACATCATCACTTGCGTGACATCCTTCACGAAAAATTCGCCCTACATCAAGAGAACAGTAAACGCACACTGGGGTATTCTGAACTCTGTGTCTTTGGACATCCCTCGTCCTCGGTTCGCTTTCAAAAGAACCAGCAGCCTGAAGGACCAACTTGTCCACACCCGACCAAAGAAAACTCCTATTCGTCCGCAGAACACTCTGTGGGACCTGCCCCCTGTCACGGGACATTATCGATGTGGCAACTGTGTGGTGTGTCCACAAACAACACCAACTAAATCAGTCCGACTCTCTGATACCTTCACTTGGTGCCTGAACCGACACACCAATTGCAACAGCAGTAACTGTATTTACATGCTGACCTGTCCTTGCGGACTTAAGTACATTGGGATGACGACCCGCCCAGTAAAAATACGAGTTATGGAACATAACAGCAACATTCGCTGCAAAAAGACACAAACTCGCCTATATGCACATTGCCATGAAAAGGAGCATGCAGCTGAGGGCATCCAATGGGTCGTGCTAGAATGGCATCCTTCATTAAACCAACAGGCTCTCTTTAGGATGGAACAAAGATGGGTGCACCGCCTACACTTAGATACTGAGGGCTTGAATGACTCCGTCCCGTGGAACACTCTAGCTAGATAGACTCTTGCTCTCCAGCTGTGTACATGCGTGCTTGTCAACCTTCCAGCCTGTTGCTATGACCTATGCAATACCACACTTGGTTTGTACAGCTAATTCCCTAATCCCACATTTGCCCACTCACACCCCCAGCGGGATCCACCTAGGCATCTACCTCCCGGGTATACATCATCTTGATGACTTGGTGATCATTTGTAGGCTTGCACTATTGCTTCTCTGGTCAATGACCCCCTAATACCACTAGGACTCCCCGTTCCAACTGCTGACGGGGCGCCACTCAGCCCTTCCAGCCACCCAGCACACATGACTGCACCTTGATTTCCTCCATTCTCTCACGACCCTGGCTGGTCAAACTCCTCAGAGCCATGATATAACTTCAGTACCTGTAACATTGCATAATGGTTGCCTCGGCTCATAGGAGACAGTCATGTTGCCGACTGCACTGCCTTCCGTTCTCCCAACTCTCCCCTCTCCAAGATGGCGGCGGGCACCGACACCTAGACGCTCTGACGTATTGTCGGGGCGCCGCGGACACTGGGCAGCTGACCTGACACGCCCCCGGCATTCACCAGAACTCTTAACAGCGAGCGCCTTGAGCAACCAGCCACGGCTGCTTTTTGGCGACTCTCCGCGCTGGGACGTGGGTCGAGGTGCAGATGTCACCCGCCCGCTCTGCTGAGGTAAGGTGTTGGGCACGGGTCGTTTGTTGGTTGCGAAACGGGCGCCTGCACCGCTAGGAGCCCTGACGCCCTGGTTGGGCCCCCGGCGTGTTCCCTCCACCCCCTAGGGACCACTGGCATCGGCCCCCTCCGAGGCCGTCTACAGAGTTGGGGCACCGGGTTCTTGAGCGTGCGGGCTTTCCGACCGCTAGGATGAGAGCTGACTTGCACTACCGTGAGTGCTCCTCGTGAGGGCTGACGCGGCTGGTGGCCAGGGGCGACCATCCCACCATCCATCGCCCTTTGAGAGCAGCGGATCACCGCCGCTCCTTGCCTCTGGTGCCCCTCCTGGCTGCGGCGACCCCCCAGGGTGGTGTGATCGTCCTGGACCCACTGGGACCCGGTGGGACCTCTGCGGACCTAACCTAGGCCGCTGACTCCTCCCCCCTTTTTCTGTCCCACGAGACGGGACATGCACACTTACCCACCCAAAAACACCCCCCCGCTGGGGCTATTCACCCCTGACGTCATGTCCTTATACCCTCCAGATAACTACCCCATTTCCGCAGACCCCACGGGAGCAGCTTTGGGGCACTGACGACCGCCATAAAGGGTAAGTCGTTGCCATACTCTGTACGTTGTGCTTTCACCCTAGGTGCAGCAATAACGCTGGCTAGCGTTAGATCCTTCCTCATTTTTAAACACTACGTGTACGTTAAGACACCTAATGTCTGCTGGCAGTCCTTACCCAGCTTTGTTTGTTTTTAAGTGAACCCCACTAACCCTTTTATGCGTAGTATCCAACCTGTGTCTTCCCCCTCTCCTCTCCCTATTACCATATATTACTTCACCGTAATCTAGTAGCATCCCCCTGAATGGGCAACGTGGGGAACTGAATCAAAAGTTGAAGTCTTCTTCTCTCCCCACAGGGCATCCTCTTGATGCAGGAACCCCTCTCTGGCCGGATCCGGCAACCACACAGGTTGTATCCTTTAGATGCCTCAGCCTGATACGGGGCATCTCACTAAGTTTATGAGCACTGTTTTGGTCCTGAAGAATTGCCAATAGGGCATGAAACATGTCGACCTATTCACGATTGAGGGTTGAACGGGACTGACTTCTCGTAACTACTGCAGTCCCATTGCCCCTCACTTTTTATTAAGGTGGTGAACTACACGATTAAAGACAAAGCAGTAGACCACACCAACCTTTTTTAACTCACCTCACCCACGCTCACAACTTCACTCACTAGGGCCCTCACACCCTTACATCCACCGGCAAGGAACAAAAGATCTCCACAAGAGTGTAGCACCCCGTGCTACCCGTCAGGCATTGCAGCGCCGGCTTGACGTTGGAGCAGGGAGCCGATGATGACACGATACGACTAGCTGGTGACATGACAACAGCCGTTAAACCAGCCTGTTGTGTGAGGCATCCCTAGTTCCGACAAGGGATACCCTTCCCTGTTGCACCCTAGGAAGAGAGGAAGACAACACCCTGCACTACGCAACCACCATTCCCAGGGGAACTGTGTGCAACTATTTGTTATATAGATTGTTGGGACCGCACACTGGACCCCTATAAATATTGTCCCCCCGATGTCCCTCCTTGTTGTTGACTTGAACTGGTGTACACATACCAACATACCCCATTCAGGCAGGGGTCTCCAGAGTTTTGAAGCCAAAAAGGGCTTTATTTTGGCTGTAAATTGTCTTCTCTTCCATGGAAGTCCATGGAGGAATTGCCTTCTCCAAACTATTTTCTAGAAATCTCCCACTTTTCTCTTCTAAAATTTTGGCATACATGCTGGTGTTTGAATGTACCCAGCTTTTTATGAATTATCAATGCAGGATGAGGCTGTCCGTACGTGTGTGGTGTGCATGTGGCCAAATCTGTACCTCTGGGGGGTATTCACACCATAACCTCTCCCAAAACAAAAAATAAACAAATATATTAGAAAACATCGCCTGGACAATGTAAAGCAATGCCCTGGGGCAGTCACAGGTGGGCCCTGGCTGCGCAGACACTGGCATCTCCCGATGTAAACATGGGGAGGGAGGAACCGGTCTGCTGCTACCTGCAGAATGTTCAACAGCAGCAGTTTCCTATTTCCTCTTCCATCCCTCTCTCCCGTCCTTCACAGTCTTCCTCCTTCTGCGTGGTATCAAATGAGAGTGTATGGTTATGCAGCTCCTGCACAGGTATCCAGTCAGAGTGTAGGTTTATACAGCTGCTGATTCGTTTGTCTGAACAAACACGTATCGTTCTTGCTCGAGTAAATGTTCCACATCTATACTATGTAAAATTTGCCTAGGTGTAAAACCCCGGTTTTGTGCGAGAAGTCCTTTTTAAAAAAACTTTTTTCCAACAGGATGGAAGTGCCCAGAGTCTCCAACTTCTTGTTCCTTTCCAGCAGGCTCCTCCCAGCTCTTTGTCCATCTCCTGGTCACTTTTCATTTGAATTTGGAGCTGGAAGGATGTCTCTTTCTGTCTGCTGCATATATGCAACTGGGGGATGTATGACTTACAACGCATACTATTACAACGCATGCTTTTACAACGCATTTTTTACAACGCAAGTACCTTTACAACGCATACCATTACAACGCGAAATGGTAAAAGTAATGGAAAAGTACCATTACAACGAAAACACTTATTACACATACTCTTACAACGCTAAAAAAAAGTTACTTTTTTTTTTTATTTGTAAAATAAAACCTGGCACGGGATGCAGGAAAAATAGGGGTTTTGGATGGGGAAGTGTATTAAAATGTAGTAATAAACTGAACGTAGATTTAACGAAAATAAGACATTTTAAATAAATTAATACTCGAGTATTAAAATTAATACTTGAGTATATAACGGAAAAAAAGGAAAATATCTATTTAAACTTTGTAAAATAAACCCTGGCACGGGATGCAGGGAAAATAGGGGTTTTGGGCGGGGAAGTGTATTAAAATGTGGTAATAAACTGAACGTAAATTTTACGAGAATGCAAGGCATTTTTAATAAATTAATACTCGAGTATTAAAATTAATACTCGAGTATTTAAAAATGTACTCGATTATTTTAAAATGTAATATTTTTAAACAAATAAGCACAAGTTTTAAAAAACCATTTATAAAAAAGAACGATAATTAAAATTAACTATTCGACAAAACAAACACATAACAAACACATAGCAGCCATTTTAAGTTGTGAAGAAAAAAAAATAATCCTTCAACTCTTTTCATGAATGTAACTTTACAACAATGAAAACAAAATGGATGCCAAACGGTATAGAGAAATTTAAACCAACACTTTTTAAATCGTTTTTTTTAAATTGCATGTTTACACAGAAAATAAATGTATTTTAAACGCTTTAAAAAACGCAGCTTTTCTCAAAATTAAGAACACACTGACTCAAACCTATAAATACGAACCAGACACCATTTTGAAACCAGTTGATTATCAACTCCCAGAGAGAGCAGACGCCAAAATCTGACCCTCTGACCTCTTCAACCAGCGACGACCCTGAGTCATTGAAATACAAATAGTTTGACACATACAAGTAAGTTTATTAATAAATCAAAGTATAAAGTAATTTTTCCAAAAAGTATTAAAACTAAAACATGCTTAATTAATTTACAGATTTTCGAAAATTTGCTGATTTAATGAGCACGTTTTTCAAAACAAAGTGAATATTCACAACTATGTAAGTACGTATAAATAAAAATCCTTAGTTTGCCAAATATATAAAATTGCAGCATAACTCAATTTGTTTTAATGTGTTAACACATTTAATAACCTTAAAAAGCCACAAAGATTATTAATTTTAATTACAAAAAACGAGTTTGCAAAATGTCAAGAGACAAAACGGACGACCTTTTTTCAAAGATTGCAAAAAAATCTAAATAGTGTTGTTTTCTATATACTAAAAGTAACATATGATAATCAATTAAAACATATTAACAATGAAACAAATGTCATATATAATTTTTCAACAGCAAAATAATACATTTTGAGGAAACCATTAAACTCTTAAAAACAGCATAATTGTAACGAAGCCAAATTCCAAATCCAAACTGAAAGGTACTTTTTATCTTTAATTCCCAATAATGTAAAACAAGTAAAAGGGAACAAAAAATCTAAAACAAAGACATTTATTATTATTTCCAAACAGATAAATAAAGTAGGAAGATACCGAAAAGCACCTTGTTCTAAAAATCCATGGACAATATTTCAAAAAGGTAAAAAATTTTAAAATATAGAGAAAGCATTTTCAAAACTAACTCTAAAAAGGTATAGTAGTCGAGAAAGTATGGAATAATGTAGCTGTACCAAATACTAATGAAACTCAAGGAAGGTGTAACAGTAGAGAAAGTGAAGGATACTGTTGGGGTGTCATTTACTATTATAACTCCAGAAAAGTGCAGCATTAGGGAAAGTGAGGAATAGTGTAAGGGTGTAATTTACTATTATAACTCCTGGATGGTGTAGCAGTAGGGAAAGTGATGGATACTATAAGAGTATAATTTCCTATTCTAACCCTAAGATATTACAGCAAGAGGCAAAAGTATAGATACTTAAGAGGAATGGAGTCTTGTACAATTTTTGTTTACTATTAAAACATGCTTTAACATATTCTTCTATATTTATTTTTAGCAGAATCTCTTCAACCAAACCAAAAAAAGCAAAGCCAAGCCAACACCAAAGACACAGTTAACTGAAAAAGGAGAAAAAAACAGACTAAAAAGGTAAGACAAATCAAAATGCATCAATTAGAAAAAAAAACATAGAGCAATACTTTACTATTGTAACTCACAGAATGTTTTGCAGTAGGGAAAGTGATGTATAGTTTAAGGCTGTAATTTACTATTCTAACTCCAGGAAGGTGCAGCAGTAGGGAAAGTGATGGATAGTGTAAGGGTGTAATTTACTATTCTAACTCCAGGAAGGTGCAGCAGTAGGGAAAGTGATGGATAGTGTAAGGGTGTAATTTACTATTCTAACTCAAGGAAGGTGCAGCAGTAGAGTAAGTGATGGATAGTGTAAGGGTGTAATTCACTATTATAACTCCAAGAAGGTGCTGCAGTAAAGAAAGTGATGGATAGTGTAAGGGTGTAAATTACTATTCTAACTCCAGGAAGGTGCAGCAGTAGGATAAGTGATGGATGATGTAATGGTGAAATTTACTATTCTAACTCCAGGAAGGTGCAGAAGTAGGGAACGTGATGGATAGTGTAAGGGTGTAAATTACTATTCTAACTCCAGGAAGTTGCAGCAGTAGGGAAAGTGATGGATAGTGTAAGGGTGTAAATACCTATTCTAACTCAAGGAAGGTGCAGCAGTAGGGAAAGTGATGGATAGTGTAAGGATGTAAATTACTATTCTAACTCAAGGAAGGTGCAGCAGTAGATTAAGTGATGGATAGTGTACAGGTGTAATTTACTATTCTAACTCCAGGAAGGTGCTGCAGAAGGGAAAGTGATGGATAGTGTAAGGGTGTAATTTACTATTCTAACTCCAGGAAGGTGCTGCAGTAGGGAAAGTGATGGATAGTGTAAGGGTGTAATTTACTATTCTAATTCCAGGAAGGTGCTGCAGTAGGGAAAGTGATGGATAGTGTAAGGGTGTAATTTACTATTCTAATTCCAGGAAGGTGCAGCAGTAGGGAAAGTGATGGATAGTGTAAGGGTGTTATTTACTATTCTAACTTCAGTAAGGTGCTGCAGTAGGGAAAGTGATGGATAGTGTAAGGGTGTAATTTACTATTCTAACTCCAGGAAGGTGCTGCAGTAGGGAAAGTGATGGATAGTGTAAGGGTGTAATTTACTATTCTAACTCCAGGAAGGTGCAGCAGTAGTGAAAGTGATGGATAGCGCACAGGAATGCAATCTTGTACACATTTTGTTTATTATTAAAACATGCTTTAACCTATTCTTTCAAATTCATTTTTTGCAGAATCTCTTCAACCAAACCAAAAAAAGTAAAGCCAAGCCATCACCAAAGACACAGTCGACCGAAAAAGGATTAAAAAAACCAGACTAAAAAGGTAATACAAATCAAAATGCATCAATAAGAAAATAAACATAGAGCAATACTTTAGTATTGTAACTCAAAGAATGTTTTGCAGTAGGGAAAGTGATGTATAGTGTAAGGGTGTAATTTACTAATCTAACTCCAGGAAGGTGCAGCAGTAGGGAAAGTGATGGATAGTGTAAGCGTGTAAATTACTATTCTAACTCAAGGAATGCAGCAGCAGGAGGGAAAGTGATGTATAGTGTAAGGATGTAAATTACTAATCTAACTCCAGGAAGTTGCAGCAGTAGGGAAAGTGATGGATAGTGTAAGGGTGTAATTTACTATTCTAACTCAAGGAAGGTGAAGCAGTAGATTAAGTGATGGATAGTGTAATGATGTAATTTACTATTCTAACTCCAGGAAGGTGCTGCTGTAGGGAAAGTGATGGATAGTATAAGGGTGTAATTTACCATTCTAACTCCAGGAAGGTGCTGCAGTAGGATAAGTGATGGATAGTGTAAAGGTGTAATTTACTATTCTAACTCTAGGAAGGTGCTGCAGTAGGGAAAGTGATGGATAGTGTAAGGGTGTAATTTCCTATTCTAACTCCAGGAAGGTGCAGCAGTAGGGAAAATGATGGATAGTGTAAGGGTGTAATTTACTATTCTAACTCCACAAAGGTGCTGCAGTAGGGAAAGTGATGGATAGTGTAAGGGTGTAGTTCACTATTCTAACTCCAAGAAGGTGCTGCAGTAAAGAAAGTGATGGATAGTGTAAGGGTGTAAATTACTATTCTAACTCCAGGAAGGTGCAGCAGTAGGATAAGTGATGGATAGTGTAATGGTGAAATTTACTATTCTAACTCCAGGAAGGTGCAGAAGTAGGGAACGTGATGGATAGTGTAAGGGTGTAATTTACTTTTCTAATTCCAGGAAGGTGCAGCAGTAGAGTAAGTGATGGATAGTGTAAGGGTGTAATTTACTATTCTAACTCCAGGAAGGTGCTGCAGTAAGGAAAGTGATGGATACTGCAAGGGTGTAAATTACTATTCTAACTCCAGGAAGTTGCAGCAGTAGGGAAAGTGATGGATAGTGTAAGGGTGTAAATACCTAGTCTAACTCAAGGAAGGTGCAGCAGTAGGGAAAGTGATGGATAGTGTAAGGATGTAAATTACTAATCTAACTCCAGGAAGTTGCAGCAGTAGGGAAAGTGATGGATAGTGTAAGGGTGTAATTTACTATTCTAACTCAAGGAAGGTGCAGCAGTAGATTAAGTGATGGATAGTGTACAGGTGTAATTTACTATTCTAACTCCAGGAGGGTGCTGCAGTAGAGAAAGTGATGGATAGTGTACGAGTGTAATTTACTGTTCTAACTCCAGGAAGGTGCTGCAGAAGGGAAAGTGATGGATAGTGTAAGGCTGTAATTTACTATTCTAACTCCAGGAAGGTGCTGCAGTAGGGAAAGTGATGGATAGTGTAAGGGTGTAATTTACTATTCTAATTCCAGGAAGGTGCTGCAGTAGGGAAAGTGATGGATAGTGTAAGGGTGTAATTTACTATTCTAATTCCAGGAAGGTGCAGCAGTAGGGAAAGTGATGGATAGTGTAAGGGTGTTATTTACTATTCTAACTCCAGGAAGGTGCTGCTGTAGGGAAAGTGATGGATAGTGTAAGGGTGTTATTTACTATTCTAACTTCAGTAAGGTGCTGCAGTAGGGAACGTGATGGATAGTGTAAGGGTGCAATTTACTATTCTAACTCCTGGAAGATGCTGCAGTAGGGAAAGTGATGGATAGTGTAAGGGTGTAATTTACTATTCTAACTCCAGGAAGGTGCAGCAGTAGTGAAAGTGATAGATAGTGCACAGGAATGCAATCTTGTACACATTTTGTTTATTATTAAAACATGCTTTAACATATTCTTTCAAATTTATTTTTTGCAGAATCTCTGCAATCAAACCAAAAAAAGTAAAGCCAAGCCATCACCAAAGACACAGTCGACCGAAAAAGGATAAAAAACCAGACTAAAAAGGTAATACAAATCAAAATGCATCAATAAGAAAATAAACATAGAGCAATACTTTAGTATTGTAACTCAAAGAATGTTTTGCAGTAGGGAAAGTGATGTATAGTGTAAGGGTGTAATTTACTAATCTAACTCAAGGAATGCAGCAGCAGGAGGGAAAGTGATGGATAGTGTAAGGATGTAAATTACTAATCTAACTCCAGGAAGTTGCAGCAGTAGGGAAAGTGATGGATAGTGTAAGGGTGTAATTTACTATTCTAACTCAAGGAAGGTGAAGCAGTAGATTAAATGATGGATAGTGTAATGATGTAATTTACTATTCTAACTCCAGGAAGGTGCTGCTGTAGGGAAAGTGATGGATAGTATAAGGGTGTAATTTACCATTCTAACTCCAGGAAGGTGCTGCAGTAGGATAAGTGATGGATAGTGTAAAGGTGTAATTTACTATTTTTAACTCAAGGAAGGTGCTGCAGTAGGGAAAGTGATGGATAGTGTAAGGGTGTAATTTACTATTCTAACTCCAGGAGGGGGCAGCAGTAGGGAAAATAATGGATAGTGTAAGGGTGTAATTTACTATTCTAACTCCAGAAAGGTGCTGCAGTAGGGAAAGTGATGGATAGTGTAAGGGTGTAATTTACTATTCTAACTCCTGGAAAGTGCTGCAGTAGGGAAAGTGATGGATAGTGTAAGGGTGTAATTTACTATTCTAACTCCAGGAAGGTGCTGCAGTAGGGAAAGTGATGGATAGTGTAAGGGTGTAATTTACTATTCTAACTCCAGGAAGGGGCTGCAGTAGGGAAAGAGATGGATAGTGTAAAGGTGTAATTTACTATTGTACATCAAAAAAGATTCTGCATTAGGGAAAGTGAGTGATGTAGTAGCTTAAGTGTAACATGTAAAAAACACATTTTGAAATATTTGTTTTCATTTTTTTTCAGAAAAGGTCAACTCAAGAAACCGCTGCGTATACAAAAATCTAGAAAAGGAAACCGCTTATTAAAACATGCTGGATATATATATTGTAAAGAAAGGATAAGTGAACCACGTAGACATTGGAGGTGTGTGCAATATTACTCATCCCATTGCAGCGGCAGAGCGGTTACCCTGTGAGATAACATCATTAAAACTACAGAACATAACCACTCTGCCTCTGCAATGGAGATTGAAGTAAGAGAAACAATAAATGAAATGAAAGATATTGCATGCACCTCCAATGACACTACTGGATCTATATTAAGAGAGGTTGCACAGCATGTCCCCAGTCATGTTGCTAGTAGTATGCCTATTATTCCCAATTTGAGTAGAATTATCCAAAGACAAAAGCAGGCAAGTAATACACATGCTGCAACTCCTCATGCATTTCCCGACATTCAAATTCCTTATGAACTCTCTATTACTTTTTCAAATAAACCTTTCCTAATACATGACAACCAAAACCCTCAAAAACGTATTCTAATCTTTAGTACACCCCGCAACCTTGTTAAGTTAGAGAATAATGAAATTTGGATGATGGATGGGACGTTTACCATCCTTTCACCCAAATTTACACGATTCACGCAAAGAATAACAATAATGTAATTCCCATAGTATATAGTTTGCTACCTGATAAGCAATCTGCAACCTACACTGAGCTTTTATCAGTGATTAAAAGCAAAACATCCAATAAAAGTCCTAGGAAGATAATTGTCGATTTTGAATTGAGTATGATCAATGTGATCACTAAAACATACACGGATACCCAAATTCAGGGATGTTTTTTTCATTTTTCCCAGGCATTTTGGCGTAAACTTCAAAAAACATCCCTGGTTGCAGATTACTCAACTGATAGCAAACTACAGTTTGAATTAAAAAAACGAACTGCTCTTTGCTTTGTTCCTCCTGGAAGTGTAGACGAGTACTACACTGCAATTTCTGAATCAGAATATTTTGTCGAAAATGAAGATAAATTGGCACCCGTACTAAATTATTTTGAGGACACATGGATTGGACATCTAAGCAGATCGGGTTGCAGGAGGAAGCCACGTTTCCATGTGGAGTGGTGGAACTGCTACACGAGCTGTTTAGAAGGAGGAGCAAAAACAAACAATGCCATAGAGGGATGGCATAACTCCTTCAACCATACAATTGGCAAACCACACCCTAACTTCTACTCATTTTTGGAAACTTTGAAGAAGGAGCAAAGTTTTCAAGAAATTAGAATTTCTCAAACATTAACTGGTAGCCTAAACCCACGCATTTCCAAAAGATCAAAAGAAATGTCTGAGAGACTATTGGCAATACTACAACAGTTTTCGTTGTGTGTGGCTTTAGACTACCTTGATAATGTTGCTAACATTTTTCATTTCTAAAAATAATTTTCACCTTAATTTTCTGCTTTTACCAAAATTAAAAAAACTTTTCAATTAAATTGGCATTAACATTTTTCAAAAATTAATTTAAATAAGTTACGTCGGGTCAGCTTACCTGTAGTTGTCTTCTTTCTTTTCCTTCTTCTTTTTTCCATAAAAAAATCCAGTTTGTAACAAAATCAAGTAACCAAAGCAATCCAAGAATGTTTAAAAATTCATAGTATATTTTTTCTTTTACCAATTAGAACATTGTTTTTTACATTCCATTCTTAAGAAATGTTTTTTTATAATTTAAAAAATGCTTACTTTTCTTTAAAAAAATATCTTTTTCATTCGAATGCAACGTAATCCTTAAAATTATTTCTTTTTAGTCCTCTCAAATCTCATCTGGTTTCAAAGTTATAATTCTAAAGCATATGTAACTCAACGTCTACATATATATTTTTTTTAATCAAAATCCAGCATCCTTTTTTGATCTGCAAAAATTTTCAAAGTACATGTGCATCCAGATAGTAATTGAAAGTCAAGGAAATCACTTTTCTTGCGAAGTGCATCCTTAAAATGGTCCAAATTCCACAAAATCCAAGGTGTTTCCATGTCCATCTTGAAAATACCTCAAGTTCCACGAAATCCATGTTCTTTCGAAATCCATTTGGAAAGGTTTTTAAAGTCCATGAGCATCCTGAAATGTATCCAAACTTGATGACATCCGAGTTTTGTCAAAATCGATCTGTAACATTTTTCAAAGTCCATGTGCATTCAGATAGTAATTCAAAGTCTATGATGTCTTTTTACTTGCAAAGTGCATCCTTAAAGCTGTCGAAAATCCACAAAATCCAAGGTGTTTCCATGTCCATCTTGAAAATAACTCAAGGTCCACAAAATCCATGTTCTTTCGAAATCCATTGTGAAAGGTTTCCAAAGTCCATGAGCATCCTGAAATTAATCCAAACTTGACGAAATCCACGTTTGACAAAATCGAAATGTTAAATTTTCCAAAGTCCATATGCATCCAGATAGTAATCCAAAAACTACGAAATCCAAAGTCTTTCCAAATTAATCTTGTAATGTTTCCATATCCCAATTCCATCCTGTAAGTAAAACAACGTGCACGAAATACAAAAACTTTCTAACTCCAAAATCTCGCTAGCTTTCAAAAGTTTCAACAATTCCAATATATTCAAAATATTTCAACGCCAAAAATACCAAAAGTTCCTAAAAACAAAGTCCATTCCAAGTCAATCACCCAAATAATCCTAATCTACGGAACCAGCTATTTTTCAATCTCGAACTCCAAATTATTAGCCAAAACATGTATTCGATAACTTTTAGGTATTTTTTTCAAAGCATTTTAAATTATAACTTTACATAAAGCAATGAATATTCAAACATCCTAAAAGTACATTACTATATACCATTCTTTTACAAAATATATCCATTATTAACTTTAACCTATTATTTATAGCGACCCGACAAAGGCATACTCTACTAACATGATCGGCGACATGCTGAAATTACTACGTAAACATTACATTTACTAATGCAAACTCTCCTTATCCTTTCTTTACAATATATATATCCTAATTTACTTTAAATGTTTATAATTTAAGTTTAAAATGTTTCATACCTGAGCGCAGATCAGCTTCCAGCTGCTTCCTCCATCGACGCTGTTCAAAATGGCCGCGTGCATGGACGTTTACGCGACGACGTCATCAAGAGCTACAAAGATGAAAAAAGGACTAATGAATATTATTTGCAAATAAACGTATTAATAAAATTATTTTTTAATGTTACCTTACATATATTAATTTTTAAAAATATTGAAAAAATGAATAAAAATAATTGTAATCAATTTTAATTTTTATAATTAAAAAACGTTATCAAAAACTATTGTGTCTTTGATTTTTTTGATTTAATTTTTTTAAATTATAATTATTATTAAAGTTTGTTACATAGAAAATTAAGATAAATAATACTTACTTTTATGCTTTTTCCTTTTCCATCCAAAACTACTCTATTCTTCCTTTTTAGCAGCTTACTAAGTAGTTCCGCGTGATTAATTGCTTCATCTGTAGAAATAAACAAAGGACAATTCTCTCCATTGTAATCAATACAAAACCGTGGGAAAATGTCATTCTTGTATTAAAAATGAAACTGTTAAATGTAATTAAATGTAATACTTATTTTTATTCAATAAATATTTGTATTATTTTTTTAATTTTTTCATATACATTTATTATTTATATAAATTAAAATAAATTAATTAAAACAAAAACTTTATTATATTTTTTATTTAATAAATCTTAAATATTTAAAAAAAATAAAGTTTCTGTCGTATTAACTATAATAATCTTTAGTTATAAAATAAAACCCAATATTTAATATATAACATCAGTAATTATTTAATAATTAAGTATAATTTTTGGAAATTAATCCAAATATGAAATAAATTCCATCAGTCATTATTTATTACTAAATTAATAATTTTTTATTAATAATACTTTTTTTTAGAAATAATGAAAATATTAAGTCTTTTTATAAAAAATATAGCTTGAGCTTTTTTTAAAAAAGGTACTTGAGTATTAATTGAATAAAATTTATTTTTAATAAATTACCAAAATATTAATTTTGTCAAAAAATATTACTCCAGTATTTTTTATTTAAAAAAGATACTTGAGTATTAAATTTATATTACTTCTTAAAAATGAATAATCAATATATTATATATAAAAAAGTTGTAGCATGAGAATAAATGGATAAAAAAATAATAATAATAATATAAATAGTTAGAAAATATTAAAAATTACTTTAAAAAAAATATAAAAATATATATAAAAAAGGCATTATACTTACGTTGTAAAGACTTGCGTTGTTATGGCATGCGTTGTAAAGACATGCGTTGTAATAGTTGCGTTGTAATGGAAGTGCGTTGTAAAAGTTGCGTTGTAAAGGATGTTCCCCGCAAATGGGTTTAGCACTTTGTATTTGGATTTCACAAGTGAGTTAAAAAACTGTTGTATGAGGGATATGTTTGATAGAGGGCATGCACCAGGATTTATTACCTTTTTTATGTGACTTTTTTTGTATTTATTTTGGTGAAGGTGGCCTGCAGTTTCAGTAGGGGCCTAGTTCTATTTTGCATGTAATTTCTCTTATTTTGTAAAGTAAATGTGGCACAGTTTAGTACATTTTCTCCATGTTTTCTAAAACATTTGTAATTTCATTTTAATTCACTATGTGGCCTAGTCTGCCAATTAGCTTTGCAGCCAATAGGCTTAGTACTAGTCATGGGTGCACAAAACAATTGGTTCTGTGGTGTCTGTTGAATTTAAACATCATTTAAGCCATTTGTGGTATTTCATGTTTTTTTCGCCTGCAAATATTGTATAGGTGGGGTAAAGCCTTTGGAGGATGTGTGTTGTTGTAAACATTTTTGGCGCTGTTAATTTTCGTTTTTGACATTGCTGAATTAATGCTGTGTTCTCTATGTTACCATGCCTGCTTTGTCTGGCCAGTGTGTGTGTGTGTATTTGTGTTTGCCATAGGCCACCATTTGCCTTTGTTCACCATGCCATATGGCCAAGCGCCATTTTGTAAAGTCAGTGTCCGTAGGCCTGCATGTGTTATATTTTGCATGTAATTTCTCTTATTTTGTAAAGTAAATGTGGCACAGTTTAATACATTTTCTCCATGTTTTCTAAAACATTTGTAATATAATTTTATTTCACTATGTGGCCTAGTCTGCCAATTAGCTTTGCAGCCAATAGGCTTAGTACTAGTCATGGGTGCACAAAACAATTGTTTCTGTGGTGTCTGTTGAATTTAAACATCATTTAAGCCATTTGTGGTATTTCATGTTTTTTTCGCCTGCAAATATTGTATAGGTGGGGTAAAGCCTTTGGAGGATGTGTGTTGTTGTAAACATTTTTGGCGCTGTTAATTTTCGTTTTTGACATTGCTGAATTAATGCTGTGTTCTCTATGTTACCATGCCTGCTTTATCTGGCCAGTGTGTGTGTGTGTGTATTTGTGTTTGCCATAGGCCACCATTTGCCTTTGTTCACCATGCCATATGGCCAAGCGCCATTTTGTAAAGTCAGTGTCCGTAGTCCTGCATGTGTTCTTTGTTTTCCAGACCTCCTGCTTATTGTTGCGGCCGTGTTGGGTAGCCAGCCAGTGCGTTTTTGCCAT
This sequence comes from Lissotriton helveticus, assembly GCF_964261635.1. Lineage (NCBI taxonomy): Eukaryota > Metazoa > Chordata > Amphibia > Caudata > Salamandridae > Lissotriton > Lissotriton helveticus. Next base: position 23,779,462 of record NC_136060.1, on the reverse strand, counting down.
AGACCTGCATGTCTTCTTTGTTGTGGGCAAGGTTTTTTGCTGGTTGTAAATGTTGTGACCATGTGGCTGGTGGGCATTTTGTGTAGGCAGCCAGTGTGGTTTTACCCTAGACCTGCATGTGTTCTTTGTTCCCCATGCCTTTTTGCTTGTTGTTGTGACCATGTGGCTGGCGCCTATTTTGTGTAGGCAGCCAGTGTGCTTTTGCCATAGGCCTGCATGCGATCTTTGTTTTCCAGGCTTCTTGCATGTTGTTGTGACCATGTGGGTAATGGCCATTTTGTATAGGAAGCCAGTGTACTTTTGCCATAGCCTTGCATTTGTTCTTTGTTTGTGGCCATGCATCCTTGCTGGTTGTTGTTGTTGTTTTGCGTGCAATTTATTATTATTTTGTACAGGAAAATGTTGCACAGTTTCTTACATTCTCTCTATGTTTTCTTATACATGTGCAATATTCTTTTAATTCACTGTGTGGCCTAGTCTGCCGATAGGCCTTCCAACCAGAAACAACTGCTTCCGCTGTGTCTGTTGAATTTAAACATCATTAAGGCCATGGATGGCATTGGATTAAAATTCAAAATGTGTTTTTTGTGGTATTTCACATTTTCATTTTCATGCAATCAGTGTATTAGTGGGGTAATGCATTTGGATGATGTTGTAAACATTTTTAGCCCTGTTAATGTTTTGTGTAGGCAGCCAATATGCTTTTATCATAGCCCTGCATGTCTTCTCTTTGTCCCAATGCCTACTTGCTCAGTGTTGTTGATGACCATGTGGCACTGGCTGGCAGCCATTTTGTGCATCCATCCAGGGCGGCCCTTTGCCATAGGTTTGCATGGATGGTTAAGAAATTAGATAGCAGTTTAATAAATTATATGCTTGAGGATAATTTCACTTATTTATATTTTTTATTTCAATTTTTATGTTTGTTTTTATTTGAATTTTGTAATGTTTTATTTACTTTTTTATTAATATTTTGTTGTAATTTTAATTTGTTAGATTTCTTTTTTACATTTAAATTTTGTAACTTCTTTTTAATTGTAAGTTCCAAAAAAATGTGGGCATTTTTTAATGTAAAATTTTTAATGTTTAATTTTCCCCCCTACTCCCCCTTCCATGGTCCTAACATCTGGCGTCAATCAACCCCATGTCTGCAATAGGTGCCCAACAGGATTAATTGTCTAAGGATTATTCCATTGTAATTTGTCAGCTGCACCTCCCTGAGTGCCACATCCCACACGATGCACGTAAAGCAAAGAGTTACATCTGTATGTTGTTGCTCTCTTATCCTTCCTGAGTGTATACCATGAACATTTATGTTGGTGTGGTTTTACGAATGGATACACTGTATTGTTAAATATTTAGAATAATTTAAGTAACCAGTGACCACACTAAATGATATTGTATGTTTCTGATCGATCAGCCTGGTCTAGGACACACAACGAAAGGCTGCTCGAAAGGCCCTGATGAAGACCCCATAAGGGATGAAATGCGTTGGCCTACGTCTGTTTTAAGTGTGATGAATTGGATACTTAATAAAAAGAAACTTGAAATTCATTTGGAATGGTGCACCAATAAACTTCTTATCCAAAAATGAAGAAAGTAGTCGTAAGGAGGTGTTCCTTTTAATTTTTTATGTTCTGATCTTTTAGATCCATAAAAAACATCCAGCTAATGCGTTTGATTCAATTGGGTAACTTGTACTTCATCAAGGCTGTAAACAATACATGCATATACATATAAATATGCACAGATAGACATACAGCATAGCATATAGTATAGATAAAGACTCATAATGGACATGCTGTAACATCAAAGAAACGTTTTCTTGAAAACCAAACTTTTACACACATATAACTGGCACAAACTCTTTTCACAATTCAACAATGACACATATATTTACAAAAAATGAATGGTCACCAAAGTAGTGCGATAATAAACTATCATTACATCACTAAAAGCAAATCACAACCCTTTGGGCAAATATAATACACAAAATACATACATCACAGACCAAAAATGTGAAGAAAAAACATGAAATCCCAAAAGCAAAAATGAATGCTTAAAGATTATATCAAGAAAAAGTTGAAACCATTTCACTGATGTTCTTCTTGCTTGTTTGCTCTTAAGTGCACGAGAGACAATATCATCCACAGTAGTGCCAGACAGAAAGTCGGTGCACGACATGACATGTGACCACTCATCACGGACATCTCTTCAGCTTGTGAAGCTAAGTGCCACTGCCGACAGACAGCTTCAAGGTGGCCAGTAATAAGAAGGAGCTTACCACCAGTGGTAGGTTGACCCAGACCTTTTTTGGGCAAAATAACATGTGCCTGCCGCACCGTCCTCCGGGGAGCAAGCTGGGAGCAGCACCCCCCATCAGCAGACCCACCCCTACCTAGGTCCAAGCCCATGTCTGTCACAAAGGCAGCCAGTCTAATCATTGCAATGCCGACGAGCAGTGACGTTGAAATGGACTCATCTCTTTCTCAAAGTAGAACCATTCGGTACAGGAAACTCAGATAAGTGGACAACAACAGCAGCAGCCAGCAACAGCAGTTCCTCCCGAAGTAGAAGCAGTTCAGGAGATTGAGCTTCATGCTGAGGAAATAGAAGAAGCCACTATTTCAAAAAATCCATTGTCTCCCAGATCGCCAGCAAGATCCACCATCTTCTTATCTAAGACCCGTTCGGATTATCAAGACTCCACTTGGATCCCCCGCAGTCTGAGAGTGAGACATGTCATGAGAAGCTAGGGAACAGGAAGGTTCATGAAAGCCTTAAACTTATGGATGTAGAAGAGGAGAATGATGAGGAACCAGTCATTATGGATGTTAGCCCAGCCCAAGTGGAGACCGATGTTACCCCATCCCAACCTGTTCTGAGGGATGTGGTACCACAGATCCCACCACCACCACCACAACCACCACCGCCAGCTGGTATATTTGCAAAATTCCAGCTGCAACCTACATCTACAACCACCTGTCAGGACTCACTGTAGGTTTCCTCCTTATTTAACTCTGGCCACCATTTCTCTCTCACAAAACCATCAAAAAGCATTCGATCCCTGGAGTTGGAGAGCAAGTTGGCATCGTAGAAATTCCAACATGGCCGCTAACATTCCAACACTGCTGCAGCATATCGCTGTGCAGCAGTCTAGTCATTTAGGTTAATCACACACTGGTGAAGCGCGCTGCAAGGTTCCACTGTGCACTTCACCGAAGTACTTCAAAGAAGAGGAATGAATTTACATGGGCGTCGTGGAAGTCAGGGTAGTTTGCGTGCACACCGGGTTTAGATTCGACGGTTGGTAAAATTCCCAGAGTCAAGGTCAGTGAACTGTTTAGTTCTTGTCATGTAAAAAAAGAAATACTTTGTGGACAGCAAATAGCATAGATTCTAAATATCACCGGAAGGATAGAAGTGAAATAAAAGTATTTAAAACTGATTCCTCAGGTCCCCTCTAAAGCTTCAAAGAATTTTCAGAGGCTTTCATTAGCCAATTTCTGTCATAACCATTTAGTTTCTCCTGAACGCGGGCGTGCCCTTTCAACACACAGCATTTACCAGTGAGAAATGCAAGCATTTAGTTTCAGCTGTGTTCAGTCAAATGAGGCAAAGTGTCTGTAACGGGCTTCTCTTTTAACACACCGAGTTTCCTCTCAACTAAATAAAAAGAATATTCTTTAAACCAAATACTTTTCATAGTCATAGTTACTCGAGTGTGACGATTAGCACACCATGAATCAAGGCTCTTTTCAAGGACATGTAGCTAAATTAAAACTAACATAAAAATGAAATCCCTTAAACAAATAATTTCCTACCAGAGTCAGAGATATTCGTGGATAATAATTAGCGCTCCATAAATCAAGACTCTTTCCAAGCACATGAAGAGCTTTATGGAAAATAGATAAAAGAACACATAACTACAATTTATATTATGAAGCTAAAGAGCCTTTACTAAATCTGTGGAACAAGAAAGAAAAGCAGAGACATGAATTCCCAGAACCCCATTTAATACAGCCAGTTCAGTTCAACACACTGTAAGTACACTAATAGAAATTAGAGGCACACCATTACAGAATAAAATTAAGTAAATTTAGACTTACCTGTATCATTTCTTGTGAAGGAAGCTGAAGCAGGATAGGCGCTGGTCGTCCCTGAAAACGAAGAAAGATTACTGAACTGCACTTCTCTTCATAAATAAAGAAGAAAGCAAAAAGAGAGTAAGAAGAGAAGTAGTCTCCCAATCATATCCTGGTAAGACAAGCAAGCATTAATGTTAACGAAAGTAAATTATTATTATTAGATAAATGGAAAAGTAAAGTTACATTACATATGAGTTTTAGCACTACAAGAACACTACGAAGAAGAATATAATATTGGCGGAACAAGCAGAGTGTTAGGAGCAGTCTCTTCTCTGTCCCCTTCCCCTTTCCCCCCTGGGTCCTTACCTGCAATGGTTCATTGAGAAACTAAGCAGGGAGGTGGAACAAGACCGAGAGGGGCATTGGAAACTAGCGTTGTTCTGCCCCCGTGCCATTAGAACCTAGTTGCTATCCTAGACACCACCACAGTAGAAGTAGCTACTGCAGAGAGGCAAATGTCAAAAAGCCCACCAACCACCCGTTCATCCGACATTGACAGTGGCAGTAGCCTCAGAAAGTCGACCTCCCCAGTTTGGGACTTCTTTATGGTTAGCAGAACGGAGCCGAACATTGCCATACGCTCCTTTGGGGAGCAAGTGTTAGTCCGGGTAAGCTTGGTACAAACTATGGTACCTAAAGCCAAACAACCCATTTGAGAACATACCACACAGTCCAGTGGGAGGAGCACCTTAGCAGCCAAAAAACTGCAGGTTTTGTTGATGAAGGGGGTGAAAGGCTGAGCAGGGAATCTGATCTGATCACAGTGAAAGACGAAAAAGAGTAAGACATATTTGTTACAAAAATCAGCCCTTTCCCCAGCGGTGCTGTATTATCACCCACATCAGCAACATTGCAATGGCACAAGACTCAGGTTGAGACACCAAGGCAAGAGCGTACAGTGACCGCCTTGCTGAGACGCACATTGAGCTTACCACTGTCACCTGCATCACTGGCACCAGGAAAGAAAATATATATTCTGGGCATGTTTAGGTAGGTTGAGCAGTACAAACCCAACCACCCAACGGCACGTTTGTACAATGCAAAGCTGGCTAAAATATTAGCGCTGTACCTCCTCCCTTTTTCTTTTGTGGAAGGGGTGGGTTTTCAGGAATTTGTGGCAGCCATTTGCCCAAAATGGAAGGTTCCCAGCCGGTCCTATTTTCCCAGAGTTACTGTTCCAGAGCTATATAACAATGTGCTGGAATTGCTTGGACAAGCTTTGCAGCAGAGTGTTGTTCACACTCTCCACCTGATGACAGACATGTGGATCAGTTGCCAAGCCACTGATTACATGTGCATCTCTGCACACTGGATCTCTTTGTGGGGGATAGAGAAATTATATCTGCAGGTGTTTACACTGCTGAGATTTCTAAAGGTGGTCTTCAGTGCCAAAGTGCAAGTACTCCCTATTGTAAATTGTTGTAATGGATTAGTGATTCCATGATTGCCTTATTTGATTTACTTGTCACACCCTAGTACAGTGCACCAGGGCCTGTAAATCAAATGCTGCTGGAGGGCCTACAGCACTGGTTGTGCCACCCACCGAAGCAGCTTGTAAAATATAGCTCAGGCCTGCCATTTCAGAGACTGTGTGCAGCATGGGGCTGCCATGTCGACCCAGTCCATAAACCTACCCTTTTCTACATGTTAGTCACCCCTAAGGTAGGTCAAAGGTACCCCCAAGGGCAGAGTGCATTGTATGTAAAAGGTAGGACATGCCCTGATGTGTGTGGCATGTCCTGATAGTGAATTAAAGCCAATTTTGTCTTTCACTATTGCAAGGCTACCTGTCCCCATAGGCCAGCATGGGCAGTTTGCTTATAACATCTTTTAATCTTAAATGACCCAGGGAACTAGGTAGAAATTCGAGTTTAGTATGCCTGAACTCAGAATGATAAAATACAACTTTTAGTGGAGTTGGATTCTGTGTTTGAAAATACCACTTTTAGAAAGTAGGTATTTTCTTTCCTATACAACATGCCTCTGCTAGGTTTGTGTATTCCATGTCTGGTTTGTGAGTGACAAGGGCTGGGGTGGCTCCAGGAGGCAGGGTGAGTCAGCACTAGGCTGAACAGACCTATCTGTATTAGGAGCGGTGGAGGAGTAGCACCTGGGCCTGAATAGGGCTGTGCCTGCCTTCCACAATGCTGGCTCCACCTCTTGTGGTGCGTCTGATGACCCTGGGCCACACTGACAAAGGAAGAAGTTGTGCCTTGGCAGAGTGCACCCAGAACTGTTTTTTGCTGGACAATCAGGCACCCTCTGCCTTCAGAGGACAAAGGATTTTGCAGTATAAATATTGGGGCCCAGATCCCAGAACTTTAGATCACTTCTGGGAATCGAGACAAACCTTTGCTGAGTAGAAGAACCAGGAAACTGAGGGAGGAGACTACCCCTTTGCTGTGTGTTGTTTGGGGGTTGGCCTGCAGTGGTTGCTTCATTGCCAAGAAAGGAGAAAAAGGACTGAGTGTGCTTTCATCATCTGCAAGAAGAATCTCCAAGGGCTTGAACTGTGCTTGCCTCCTGCCTGAAGTCTCAGGGATATACACCTTCACCCCAGCTCTCCCATGAGCTCCCTTGCTGGGAATTGAAGTGTCTGCTGTTGTGCTGGGCCTTCTAAGAGACTGCGTGTTGCTTGGAGCTGGAAGTGCAACTCAACGAAGAATAACTGTGTCGCTGGCGCAGCAGTTGTCATCGCACCGCAGAGTAAGCGTGCCTCTGCTGCCGCCATCACATCACTGAAGCACGTCGCATCACCAGAGAAGCGTACTGCCGCCGCAGGGGGTGTCATTGCATCACCGGAGAAGCATGTCGCAGGGCCTGCCACAGCTCAGAAGTTCACAGAGTCGCCGTACGGCCGTTGGGCGTGCACGCATCACATCTACGTTGTCGCACTGTAACCAAGATGCCATTTTTGTCGCATTGCACCGGAGCGTCATCGCATCAGATCGCAGTAAGCAACAGGCGGCTCAACTCCCCACACAGTAAGGAAGCGAGCCTCAACTCCCCTGTTCAGCAGTAAGGAACCAAAACTTCCACTCCCCTGAGTGTAAGGAACGGCGCATCACCTTCCCTGTGACCCCTTTTGTTTGTTTTGCGTTACGCATCCCAGGTACTTTGAGAGTAAAGTGTTGCATTTACAATCTAAAGTGAACTAAGCAATTTCTACCATTTTAGAGACTTATTTTGATTACAGTATTGTGGATTTTTGTGTTTGGTCTTGTGTTAAGTCTAGTAAAGATTACAGCAGCCTCTAAGGGAAGCAACTTTTCCACTTTTGGGGCAACACACTGTGTGATGGTGTCCTTAACTTTGTCAAATATAAACCCCCAGCCCGTGTTTGTAGCAACCAGGTCCTTTGATTGGCCAGAGGAGTCAAGTTTGCTAGGAGAATGAGTTGGGAATTTGCTAGTAACAGTATGCTTCGGCTGGCGCTGCCTCCTGGCTAAAGGTGGGCGGATGCTGTTATTGAGAGCTTCGTGTGGAGCACTCTCATTCATTTGTTCCTATGCTGCCGGAGATATTTTGGGGAAGCTGTGGAAAACCTCCCAACAGGGCTCAGCTTGGAGAGCAGCTTATAAACATTGGGCGGTTTGGGCCCAGGCAAGGTACTAAGGCTGCTCCCCGTGTCCAAGGTTAGCCAACATTCTGCCAAATCCAGTGGCGGCAGGTACAGGTAAGAGCGGTGAGGCGGGGTGGGGATTAGGGAAGTTGACATACGACAGGATAAGGTAAATTAAAATAATAAAACCACGTAGCGCAAGGTAAGTATTTTTTACATTTTTAAAAAAGTTAACTTATCCCAACGTATGTCGACTTCTCTGCCACCCCGTCCCGCCCCTTGGCGACACTGCGAATGCAAGGCAAGAACGTTTTTTTTCAATTTAATTTAACTTATCCAGTCGTATGTAGACTTCCCTGACCCCCACCCTGTTCCGCCCCACCGCTCTTGCCTGTTCTGGCCGCGAATGGCCACATCAATCTGTTTCAGATTGCTCCCACTGCCCGAGCAAAACAAGAATCTAAACAGGTACTAATGGTAAATCTGGAAGCAGAGTCCTTGGATCCTGGTAGCTTTCATTTTCCCAGCACAAACCAGAGCACCACAAGCGAAAGCAACAATAAAAGTCTCTCGTGCACCAGGCTTCCAGGAGCTGTGAAATTATAAGTTAACAGTAGAAGGCAAGAGGGACTTACCCAATAGGAAAGCCCCGCATGTTTTTTAATGAACGAGGGTCCAGTCCAGCTTTCTGTAGGTGAAGACGGGCCTGACCTTGGTCCGGGCGCGTTTCGCGCAGCAGGTAGAGCTGCCGCACTTGGAAGTGCTGGTTGTTGGACAGCCCCGCCCCTCTCTTGGGGTTGGTGGAGTCTGCAAGGGCACTAGGTTGTGGTACACAGAGTCCCTCCTGGCGGCATGGAAGTAGCATGGGGCTAAGCTCCCCCAACAAAGTCACTTTGCTCCTCAGGTGTCCTCTCGCATCTTTTTGCGCTGCAGCGCTTTGAAGTTCTGGTGGCTGGACAGCCCCCCCTCACCTGGAGACCAATGTTAGCACCTGCAAGTGTAGTAGGTTATAGGACACAGAGTCCCTCCTGGCGGTGTGCGTAGAAGCATGGGGCTAAGCACCCATAACAAAGTCACTTTGCTCCTCAGGTGTAGAAGTCTCCCCATTTTATTTCATTTGTCTGCCTTCTTCTACTTGTCTGGTTTTTATCTACCTTTTCTTGTCTTTCTCTGTCTTTCTGCTATCTTCTGTTTCTTTTCCTTCCTTTCTTTCACCCTTTCTTCGTTCATTACTTTTGACTGGAAGTCTTCCCTAGGTTGAACTAAGGGAGCACACTCTATTTGCACATTTAGAGCTTATAACACCGGGTAGGAGGGTGGCTTCTATTTTGAGCTGCCTGTATACTACGACTTTCCATACTGAGGACCGAATGTAGAAAACAAGATAGCCTTGACAGAAAGGTTTTCTCTTTTACACTACAAAGGATAGGGAAGCTAAAATCATAAAGAAGAAGGGTGACTTTGGTCCTGATAAAAGCCGAGTGATGGTACTATCACATTTTAGGAAGAGCAGAAAAATGATTAGCATTTAATGGAGATGAGAGAAGTGTCATAAAATCACAGTAAACTCTTTACTCTTTCTCTTTCTAGTTTTCAAACTTTTATAAAATAGGATTCAGACTAGATAAATTACAGTTTTTATTCTACTCTTAATAAAAAAAAATTCTCACCACGACCAAGGTCACATTAAAAAAAACCTTCCTGTGAACAAGAGTTCTAGATGAGCCTGCCTTGCACCAGTTGATGTTGACAAAATGGCACTCCTATGCTGAAGCTTGCTACACAGTGTCGGCGAGGGTGCATGCGTCTCTTTTTATGTACGAAACTAAGCAACAAAAGTAACCACCCCATGCAAAGAACAGTGTTTCTGAGCCCTCTTTAAACAAGATTCACTATGATTACCAGCAACTGCAAACAAGCTTGAGCCTCAGTATCAAGTTCCTCAGATTCCGCATCAACAGCAGTTTCTGCTGCAAGAAGAGTCAAATAATTAACAAGGTACAGACAGACAGCTGAGCAGCAGCTGTCAATTTTCAGCAAACTCAAAGAATACCGCCCTGAATATGACTTCAAAATTGTCATTCATGCTATGGCCCTGTCACACTTAGATGATAACAAAATGCTGCTCGCCAGCATCCCAGACATTCATCTCACTATACTAATGATGGTCTCCATGCAGCTGCAAGAATTATGAAGGAATTGAGAATGTACGATCTGTTTATGCGACAATCTGGGGTGATATTAACTCCATTTGTGGTGTCATATGCAAATATGTCACCTCTTTCACATCAACCTACCAGCATACAAGCTCATGTCCTCTAGTGCTGAATGCAACTCTTGCAGTTGGGAAATGCCAGACTTGAGACAAAGAAATTGTCGTGCTGCGCTGCCCGTTGCAGCGCTTCCGTTCCCGCTCGCAGACTCTTGCGCAAGCCACTCCTGCCGACTCCTGTCGGCTGGCGAATGCGGCGCTTGAGGACTACATAAGGGAGGGATCCGTGAAGGAAACGCGCTTTGCATTCCTTCACGGACTCCCGCCAGTCCTCCCTTGCATTCCCGCTTACCTGCATTCTTGATTCCGCGTGGGTGAGAGAAGACGTCTTTGGCATTCTTCTCCCGGGGTTCCTCTGTGCACTGTTTTTAGGTCTCGGCCTGCGTAGGCTGCGCTTGCGCAGTCTCGCTGGCGAGAAATGTTGTTTTTCAGTAACGGGGCTTGAACCCGCCCCTCTTTTCCATTGGCTGGCTTCCTAAACGGGGGCTAGCCATTGGAGGAGAGGGGTGTCACTCGTTCAAGCCCGGATTCGGGGGGCTGTTTTTTAGGTTCTTTCTCTCCTCTTCCCATTGGCTGGAATTTTACATCCCAGCCAACGGGAAGAGGAGAGAAAGAAAAACACGCCCCCCACTCGCAAAATGGCGGCGTGTTTCTCCGAGGCATTCCTGCCTCACCTCGGAGAAACATGGTCGTGCAGGCCGGAGCTCGCTTGTTTTCATAGCTAAGCTTGCATTTCAAGCGCTGATGAACATATGCCCCTACTTGCTATTTCACCTTAATACCGCGAGGTTATGGACGGCGCCTCGCACATGCCCTTTAAATTACGGCAACAAAACACGAGGGGAAAGAGACTGACGGAGAACACGCCGGCAGCGCGGGTCGGCGTAGATCAAACGCCGACCACTCGGATTTCAAGTAAGCTAAGGGACCCTCAGATTGGGGTAGGGCTATCATCATTCACCTACTCCAGCCCAGCTTTAGTCACATGAGAGATTGCTCATATGTTTCGCCAGTCTCTTAGATGTATTCAATGTTGACATTTATCGGAGCGCGCAACCCAGCTACTTTAATCTGCACTCTGGGCACGTGTAATCTGTGTCGCTATCTGTGCCCAACATCTGCCCACTCCACGAGTTATAGTAGCAGCCATCTCGAATGCTACTGTCGACTCTACAAAAGATCACCACACTTGACTATCTATGTCCAGCCATCGCCTTGCTGCTAGTTTGGTGTCATTTAAGTGCACTTTATAAAGAAACCAAGTGCTACCGTGGGGACCTTCGTGTAGGCTAAGTTGCACTTTTTTTAACCACACCCACTTTCACCATGCACTTTCTTGTACCATTAGGGACCCTGCTGAAATGGATTACTGGAGCACTTGAGCAGCACAAGGGGAAGAAGAGAAGCTGTAGCTCAGTACTTGGCTGCTTCTGCCTGGCGGAGCTCGCTGGCTTCTTGCATGGGCCCATGAACAGGCCCTGCTGTTTCTGCCGCCGCCGTCGGTGCCTGGTGAGCCGGGGGAGTGGTGAGGTGCTCCGGTCTGATTGTCCACGGGCCACGCTCCTTTCCCCCGGTGCTGCAGACGCTCATCCATGAGCTGGCGGTGCTTCCCCAGTCTCCCCTGAAACCGCTGACGGTCTTGTGTGGGGGCTTTGCCCCGATGCTGATTCGCTCCCCTGGAGGAGGATGAACCAGTCCTGGGGCTCCAGATCTCTGAGCAACAAGGCAGACCCCGCCCGTGGCTGAGGGAAACAGACACCAGTGGTGAGTTTAGGATTGGGGACGGGTTTTGGGGTCGAGGCAAATAAGTGCAGGGGTGAGGAAGGTTCAATTTCGATGGGTATTCTGTTGACTTTTCTGCTGAACGGAGCTCCACATCCTGTCATACCTGAGGGACAGAGCGGCTGAGAACCGAGTGCGTCCAGCAGACAGGGACAGCTAAGAACCTCTTCTTAGTAAGAAGAGGGGGCGGGAGGAGCAGGGCACAGGCTGAGAACTGCATAAAAACCAGACGTAAATACACTCAGAGTTGTAACGGGCACTAGCGTGGTTCACGGAGTGGCCTTAATTCCAGGAGTGCTGCTGTCCGGACTGCAGGCTCCCAGAGTGCACTGGAGCACGATCCAGAAGTCAGAAGAGAGCGAGCCCTGCATGCACCAAACCAGAGGCACTCTCACGGTTGAGGTGAGTTTGCTACTGATAGCATTCCTTCTGATTTCCCCTTAATAAATGTGCAGCTGTCTCGGGCTGTGTTTTATATCTGTAGGATTGTGCTTTTGGTAAGTGCTGGTTGGATGTGTTGTTACCTGCTATTAATGTTACACTAACTTGTGCGTCTCAAACCAAACACCACCCACCTGAATAAGGCCCTGTGTGGCTCTGTGTGTGTGGCTCTGTGTGTGAGTGGCTCTGTGTGTGTGGCTCTGTGTGTGTGGCTCTGTGTGTGTGTGTGGCTCTGTCTGTCTGTGTGTGGCTCTGTCTGTGTGTGTGTGTGGCTCTGTCTCTGTGTGTGTGTGTGTGTGTCTCTGTCTGTGTGTGTGTGTGTGTGTGTGTATGGCTCTGTCTCTGTGTGTGTGTGTGTGTGTGTGTGTATGTGGCTCTGTCTGTGTGTGTGTGTGTGGCTCTGTCTGTGTGTGTGTGTGTGGCTCTGTCTGTATGTGTGTGGCTCTGCCTGGGTGTGTGGCTCTGTCTGTGTGTGTGTGTGGCTCTGTTTGTGTGTGTGTGTGTGTGGCTCTGTTTGTGTGTGTGTGTGTGTGTGTGGCTGTGTGTGTGTGTGTGGCTCTGTGTGTGTGTGGCTCTGTGTGTGTGGCTCTGTGTGTGTGTGTGTGTGTGTGGCTCTGTCTGTGTGTGTGTGTTGGGTTCTGTGTGTGTGTGGCTCTGTCTGTGTGTGTATGGCTGTGTGTGTGTGTGTGTGTGTGTGTGTTTGTGTTGGGCTCTGTGTGGGTAGCTTTTTTTGTAGGTGGGTCTGTGTGACGGTGGCTCAGTGTGTGTATGTGGGTCTATGAGGGTGGTTCTGTGTGTGTGTAGGTGACTCTGTGTGTGTGGCTCTGTGTGTGTGTGTGTGTGTGTGTGGCTCTCTGTGTGTGTGTGTGTGGCTCTCTGTGTCTGGCTCTGTGTCCGCTAATACTCTCTACTACTCTCTAATGCTCACCTATTGCCATTGTAAATGACAATACCATTTATTTATGTTTTAAATTTTTTTTTAAAAATGCCATTTGCAATGCCAATAGCTCTAACTTTAACAAAGCCGAGACCATTGCACTGTAAATGCTTGTCTTCTGGGTTGCCGCGTCTTCTTTCGGGGCATAGTCCAGCCTCGGAGCTCCCTTGTTGGCCGACCTCAGTGTTTTCTCTTGGACTGGAGCAGCATTTCCTAGTGCTGCTAACTTCGTAGTACCTGCATTGTGAGAATAAAGGAGGTATTTAAAGAATCTTAGTTCTAGGCTGAAGTTAGGAGACAAGCTATTTCTAGTATTTGGTGGCAATCCCGATACTTATCTGATTTTGTGCTCCTCCGCTTGTTGTGTAGTGTATTCTCAGCCCTGAACTTACTTTGATTCACGATTTCTTCATATCTCTTGCTACAAAATAAATTAGACATTGATTTTTAACCACTTAACCCTGAACTTAATTACGCACTCCGACCCTGAAACTTTTTGTGCCACCTTTTTTCTCTTCTTGGCTTTCCTGACTTGGAAAATACGTTTTTTGTTTTTTTCCTAGTTTTCAGGCAATGGTATACTTTTTCTTATGGGTCTGTTGACATCTACTAGTGGTTTACGTTAAGGTTGGTATGTTTCACCCGTATCATTGTTTAATGTTTAAATTCTGCAGTCCTTATGAATAATATGTATGCTTGCTTTTTAGATACACTGTGTGAGTTCACGCTCTATTTGCTCGATACCTCCTAGATACACCTGGCAGAGCTTTCAACGGGTACAATACTAGAGTAACCAAACATCTATACATCAGTCTCTTAGTTAAAAAAATCCTACTTATACTTATATCTTTTCCCATTAGGACCCTCCGACACCACATCCGACAGACCAGCAGACTCTACTCCTTTTCCCTTTCCTTGTTTTGTGTCCCCTCTCCCACACCTTTTCTCTTTTGCTTTGACTTTGTTGAGCGAAGGAGGTGGGTGAGGGATGTTGGGACCTAGCATCTGTTCCATCCGTTTCGCCTCTGCCTAAAACCAGGTGAGCCCCACAGAAATACAAGAAGGAAAAGACGAGAAGACATCACTTCTCTTGATATGTATCAGAGAGCTAAGTCTCCATCTCATCGTAGATCCAACAAACACATTCACTCATCCAATTGAGGTAGATGCTTAAGACCCTCTTTTCAAGGAACACCTTGTCCTAAGGTAACAATTTCGAATGCTTACCAAACATCAATGTCAATAAAAAAAGACCATCCCATTGGTCAGAAAGTATTTCTTCCTCCCACTGTGCTCCCTCATCCTATACCACACTCACTTCCTTTAGCACTAGGCTTGCGCAGTAGAAATACCATTATACATTTAAACATGGAAGCATGTTTATAGCCTACATAACAACAGCCCTCGTGAGTTGCAGTGCTACCCTTTAGAGAAACTGCAGGACAAGCATTTGAGTCACAATACACATTTTGTTATTTTTTTGGGTGCAGCTCAAGAGATGAGAACCACCAGCTGGATGGTTATTTTGAGGTTTTTGAGTGGACTAGCACCCAAAGAACACACACTAGAATTTGTGTCAGCAGCTTCTAATTCATATTTACTGGGGTATTCACTATGATTATGGAAGACTTTACTTGAAATGTCAATCAAAGTAAAAAATTACTTTCAAATCTTAGGAATTAAGCTAAGCTGGTGAAGATCATCCAAGCTTAGTCAGACTACAGCTGCCAACGTGCTTTTAGAACTCTGCATCAAACTATAAATGTTCGTTGCATTTGGTAAATGGGTTCTCACAGCCAGATAGGTAAGAAATCACACTAGCCTCTTGACACACCTGCGTACACTAGGCTACAAGTACTGTTTGCCTGTGATGGAGTGTGTCCTTTCATTACTTCATAGATAACATTTAGACCGTGTCCAGTGTTTTGATTCACCTACATACATTGGCTTTATTCATGCTGGCGAACATCTACACAGAATTAGCCTTTAATTTCCAAAACCCTAAATTAGAGATTATTACTGACTTTCAAAAGTAGTTACTTGTTTTCCTCAGACCGTGTGAGCATGGCCATTGTTGGTGATTTATTGGTGAAGCTATGTGGTGCGGTGGCATAAAAAAGCCTACATATATTGTTCACACATAGGTATATGCACGTCTTACTACACGTAACATTATTTCACACGAGGCATATAATTCTGTTTAAGAATCATAGTGGCAAATTGACAACTATAGACAAGTATTGGCAAAACCAATCAGTCTTGGTTTGCTACTGCTGTGCGGGCGCCAATATTGGTTATGTGAATGTCAGAGGCTCTTAAATGTGGTGGATTTACATATTGAAAGTATAGATAACTTTGTTTTCTACAGTTTCAAGAAGGTCACAGCGTGGCATGACGCAGCACGATGCACAACATGGCACCCATCTAGAAAGTATTGAAAACATTGTTTTCTATACTTTAGGGATGGCCACCACGGTGCATGCCAGCACATTGTATGAGCATCTGCCAATGGCAAAGGCAATAGCGCTGCCACCATGGCGTAGAAGAAGGGTGATGGGGCAGGGAAAGAAGACTGGCAAAGAAAGTACAAAGAGGCAAACAAAGGTGCAGCAGAACAACATTCAGGGCATTAACAAGTCCTGGTGTGCTGCGGAGGGAGAACGGGAAAGCATGCAAGCATGCTCTGGAGAATACTAAGGAGCAAGACATGCACTCCCATGGAGTTCTAAATAACAACTGAAAGTAAAAAGTAGAAGAATAAACCTTATCCAATCTAAAGCAAAGGCAAGCAAGCTATGCTCCAGGTGTGGAACAGATACAAAATAGGGAGACAAATTTTCCACTAAACAACACAGAACTGAGATACACTAGAAAGACATCTACTTGCTGCTTATTTTAGAAAATTGCGTGTTTTGCACTGTGATATTTGCTACTTTGCACTGCACCTACCTTTCACCTAAACGCTCTGTTCTGCAGTGTCCTGAGGCGAAAAGCCGGGTCCTGCTCTTCTAAATCTACAAACTTTCCTATCTTTAGCTATCCATGCTCCCGGGTCACTGACCTCGAGGTAGGACTTCTAGTGGCGGCCATATTAGGTGAGGAGAAGGCTTGGGGGCTGAGAAGCAAGCGCTTAGCCACGCCCACCCTCCCGCCCTCGTGGGCATAAAAGAACAGATCCTTGCACTTTCCTCACTGATTGAGAGCGAGTGAGTGCTACGATTTGTGCGCGAAAGCGTTTGTTTATTTTAACTTCGTTTAAAAATACTTGCTGCTTATTTTAAAAAATTGCGTGTTTTGCACTGTGATATTTGCTACTTTGCACTGCACCTACCTTTCACCTAAACGCTCTGTTCTGCAGTGTCCTGAGGCGAAAAGCCGGGTCCTGCTCTTCTAAATCTACAAACTTTCCTATCTTTAGCTATCCCTGCTCCCGGGTCACTGACCTCGAGGTAGGACTTCTAGCGGCGGCCATATTAGGTGAGGAGAAGGCTTGGGGGCTGAGAAGCAAGCGCTTAACCACGCCCACCGCCCCGCCCTCGTGGGCATAAAAGAACAGATCCCTGCACTTTCCTCACTGATTGAGAGCGAGTGAGTGCTACGATTTGTGCGCGAAAGCGTTTGTTTATTTTAACTTCGTTTAAAAATACTTGCTGCTTATTTTAAAAAATTGCGTGTTTTGCACTGTGATATTTGCTACTTTGCACTGCACCTACCTTTCACCTAAACGCTCTGTTCTGCAGTGTCCTGAGGCGAAAAGCCGGGTCCTGCTCTTCTAAATCTACAAACTTTCCTATCTTTAGCTATCCCTGCTCCCGGGTCACTGACCTCGAGGTAGGACTTCTAGCGGCGGCCATATTAGGTGAGGAGAAGGCTTGGGGGCTGAGAAGCAAGCGCTTAGCCACGCCCACCCTCCCGCCCTCGTGGGCATAAAATGGAACCCTCATATAGGCAGCGCAGCGGACGGGCGCAGCGGGGGCGCCGGCGGGGCGCCGAAGGCGCGCCAAAGGCAAGCCCGTCTGCGCCCGTCCGCGACCGGCCGGGACCAGGGGCCAGGACCCTTGGCCCCACGCCGTATTATTCCAAGGAAAACCTAATTGCGCTTAATAGCGCGACCTACTCCATTAGCCAACATACACAACAGATTCTAAGGCAGGAGAACCTACTGAAATCCGTAGCTGAACCAGCCAAGAAAAAACCCAACCAGAGAAGAAGTAGAGCACCGGTAACATCACTGAGCGTCAGCTTGCTGAACACTCGTTCACTCCAAAAACACCATTTAGAGGTATTCTCCCTGCTCCAGGAGGGGAATATAGACATTCTAGGAGTCACGGAGACATGGTTGGATGACTCTTCCGCACCCGACCTAGTTGCGGCCCTCCCAGCCAATTTTGGTGCTATCTCTCATAATAGAAAAGATGGCAGAAAAGGGGGGGGAGTAGCACTGCTATATAAAAATGTCTTTAAAGCAGAAACTATCTGTGCTGAATGCATTGAGGGAGCAGACATCCTAGGTGTTAAGTTTTGCTCTCCCACCAATTGCCTCACGATAATCATTGTATATCGCCCACCTAAAACCCCCCCAACATTTCTAGAACCTTTCTTGGCATTGCTCCATGACCTCCGTACGAGATATGAGGGTCTCGTGGTAATGGGCGATTTTAACCTCCACTGGGAGGAGCCCATTAGAGACATCACGTCCAAACAGCTAGAAGATGCAATGACCACACTAGAACTAACCCAGATTGTGATAGGCCCAACCCACATAAAGGGCCATACACTGGACCTGATTTGGACCTCTGTTCCTGCCCTGTGCCCAGTCACTTCATTGCCCTGCATTTGGTCAGACCACTATCTTTTACAAGGTAGCTTAGCTTTCCCGAAACAAGAAAGCACCTCATCCGACAAATGGCGGGTTGTGAGAAGATGGAACGCCATTAACCCGGATACTCTGCTATCTACTCTACAGCAAGCCTCCCACTTAAACAGGCTACCGGAAGATGACCTAGAGAAGGCCAGTCAAAAGCTATCGCAAAAATTAGTATCTGCAGTTGAGGTGGTAGCCCCAGCACGTAAGATAAAAATCAGGGAAAAAGGTAAAGGCGCCCCATGGTTCAATGATGATCTGAGACTCCTAAAACGGTCCCTGCGACAGTGTGAAAGAGCCTGGCGAAAGGGGTATGATCTTAACTGCCAGACTTGTTATAAGGAAAAGCTTGCCTTGTATAAACAAGCCATCATAACCAGAAAA
This sequence comes from Lissotriton helveticus, assembly GCF_964261635.1. Lineage (NCBI taxonomy): Eukaryota > Metazoa > Chordata > Amphibia > Caudata > Salamandridae > Lissotriton > Lissotriton helveticus. Next base: position 23,761,072 of record NC_136060.1, on the reverse strand, counting down.
AGTGAGTTCTACGAGAACAGAATTGCCACAGCATCTAACCCCCAGAAGGAAGTTTTCCAAGTACTCACTGAACTGAGGAAAAAGAAGGACCAACCGCCTTCCTTTACGCAAGAGGACTGTCATAAATTCCAATCCTTCTTCACCTCCAAGATATTCGACCTTGTGAGAGAAATCAAAAGCACCCCTAGGCTTGACTGCCCGACTACTCCGCTAACTCCACCTCCCACAATCACTGAGCCTTTAACCTCCCTACCCCTACTTACCAAGGACTCCCTGACAAAAGTGATGAACCAAATTAAATCAGGTTCTCCGGCGGACCCGTGCCCCCCGCAGATATTTAAACAAGCCTGGCCAGTTCTGGAGGAGGATATTTTATCACTCCTAAATAGCTCCCTAACCTCGGGACTAGTCCCTTCTATTCTGAAAGAGGCGAGACTGATACCCCTGCTAAAAAAGGCCGGTGCCGACACCAAGATTCTAAAGAATTACAGGCCCATATCTCAATTGCCTTTTTTAGCAAAAATATTGGAACACCATGTGCTGTCTGCCTTCTCGCACCATCTCGAGAGCAACGCACTACTACAACCCAACCAAGCTGGGTTTAGAGCTCACAACAGCACAGAACTAGTCATGTTATCAGTGCTAGATGACCTACGTCTTAAATCAGATAATAAAGATCCCTGTGCCCTGGTGCTTCTCGACCTCTCCGCGGCATTCGATACGGTCAATCATGACCTTCTTCTGTCGCGGCTGGGGGAGTTTGGCATCAAGGGCACGGCCCACGCCTGGCTGACCTCGTTCCTAGGTGGACGGGTCCAGAAAGTACAACTGGATGATATGGTGTCAGAGGCTGCTGAAATCACATGCGGTGTCCCGCAGGGCTCCGCACTGTCCCCCTTGATGTTTAACGCCTATCTGCAGCCCCTCATTGCATCTCTGAATCAGATGGACTGTAATATATATAATTATGCTGACGACACCCAGATCATCATCCAGATAGGCGACTCCCCTTTGACTGATCAAAACTTGAAGAATATTTTAAAATTTACCGTCAACTGGATGACGGCAAACTTTTTAAAGATTAACCCTGACAAGACGGAGGTCCTTCCTATCACCACTTCATCCAGCCCCTGGTGCGACCTCCTTTGGCCTTTGGAGCTGGGTACCCCCCCAATACCGGCAACAGCAGTGAAAAGCCTGGGCATAATCATAGACACAAATCTTACGATGTCAGCCCAGGTCTCGACGGTGGTGGGCACCTGTGTAGGTCTCCTGAGACAACTGCGCAAGCTAGCTTCTATTCTAAAGGCAGATACTCTCAGAAGAGCAGTGTCAGCCTTAATTCTAGCCCGACTGGATTATGGTAATGCCATGTACTTCGGCATCACGAAAAAACTCTCCAGGAGACTGCAGATCGTCATGAATGACGCGGCTAGACTTATTTTTAATAAACCGAGAAGGACACCGGCCACCCCCCTCCTCCGGGAGCTACACTGGTTGCCAGTGAATCAACGAGCTAAGTTCAAGGGCCTATGCATCACGCAGAAAGCCTTATATGGGCAAGCCCCGGAATATATTAAAAAACGACTTGTCCCATATGCCCCTAACAGGAACCTACGCTCAGCTAACGCCGCCCTATTGATCTGCCCTAGGATCAAACGATCCACTATTGGTGGTCGGACATTCTCCCACACAATGCCCAAAGCCTGGAACGAACTGCCTGAAAATCTGCGCAAGGAAACCAGACTCCTGCCTTTCAGGAAAAAGCTAAAAACCGTGCTTTTCCAAGAGGCATGGGGTAATATCTAGTCTGCTTTACCCCTGCCAGTACTCACTCACCTGTCAAGCGCTTAGAGACCCCGGGGTGATAAGGCGCTCTACAAGTTGAAAATACAAATACAAATACAAATTAGACCTAATAATACCCATGGCATGGTACTCCCCCATACTTTTTGCCTTAACTCCCTAACTTTGCTGATCTCATTTCTATAGGCAATAGGACTCTATGCTAAACAGAGCTAATGTGCATGAGCTCTGTCTGTAAAACTTAGTAAAATTGGACTACATCTAATTGGCACATTTCATTTACTTGCAAGTGCTTAGTAAATGGTAATATATGCACCCTGGGCCTGTAAATTAAATGCTACCAGTGGGCTGCAACACTCGTGCCACCCACTGAAGTGGCCTTTTAAAGCATGTCTCAGGCTTGCCACTGCAGCCTGTAGTGCAGTTTTAAACAGCCATTCTGTTCTGGCAAAATAAACCTTTTGACACTCCTAAACCTTCCTTTTTACTACTTATAAGTCACCCCCATGGCAGGACATAAAGGCTCCTAGAACAGTGTGCTTGGTATTAAAAAAAGTAGAACATGTGTGTTTAGGTTAGGTTGTAAATGTCCTTGACCATGAAAAACTCCTAAACTCCTAAAGTCATTTTTCACTGTTGTAAGGCCCATCTCTCCCATAGACTATCACTGGGTTACCTTATTACATATAATAGGTGCTAACTTCAGATTGTTAGGAGATCGCTATGAGGTGTTTGATTTCAAATGTTTTGTAACTTAAAATACTCTTTAATAGTGAAGTTGGATTTTAACTTACGATTTAAAAAAATGCCACTTTTGGAAAGTTGGTGGTTTCTTGCCCAAATCAACTGTGCCTTTCTTTCAGTGTCCTGGGTCAGATGACTATGAATGGCTCTGCTCTCGTGGGTAGTGCATTGCTTCCATACAGTAAGACAAAGGAAGCCTATGTGTGAGGGGAGAGTCTTCCTCACACAATGGCTGGAGAGGAGCTGTACTCTGCCCTGATTGCATTCAAAAGGGCCTTGCCTGCAGCACACGCAAAGGAATGTGACACCAGGTCCGCCCTTGCCTTCGCACCCTTGGCAATTTGGCACCAGGACCAAGGGAAGGGTAAGAACTAAAAAGAACCATTTTTGGGGTAGGTCAGGCATTTCCACCTCACAAAGGCTGGCACCAGGTATAAAAGTGGGACCTTTGGAACATGTCATCAGAACACTCCTGTACCTAAGGAAGATTCAGAAAAAGGACTGCCCTGCTGCCAGAAGGACCACCATGGTTTGGAAGAACCACTTTGCTGTCTGAAGAAGGAACATTGGACCTGCTTGCCTTGATTCTGCCGTGACCCTGCTCGCAGGACAGGCCACTCCTCTCGCCGCACAGCACCACCAGTGCGCCCGTGTCTCTCTACCCGCTGCTGCCGCTAGTTTCGCTACTCCCAGCAAGATTGCGGACATCCACACAGCTTCAATGCCACGACTGCCCAGCCAACCTCCGAGACCTCCATCCCCGTGACCACCAGCCGCCTGATCGCCTGGTCCAACATCAACGGCAATGACACCATCAAGATCATGAACTCCGTCCATTCCGGATCCCAATCTGACCCATGCCCACACCACATCTTCAACAAAGCCAGCACAATCATCGACCCCCATCTCCGGAAAGCTATCAACATCTCCTTCGAGACAGCAACCTTCACGGAGAGCTGGAAGCACGCAGAGATCAATGCCTTACTCAAGAAGCCCAAGGCGGACCCCAAGGACCTCAAGAACTTCCGTCCCATCTCCCTGCTCCCGTTCCCGTCGAAGGTCACCGAGAAAATCGCCAACAAACAACTGACCCGCTACCTCGAGGACAACAACATCCTGGACCAATCCCAGTCCGGTTTCCGCAGCAACCACTTCACCAAAACCGCCCTCATCGCCGCCACCGACGACATCAGGACCCTGCTTGACAACGGAGAAACAGCAGGCCTCATCCTCCTGGACCTGTCAGCAGCCTTCGACATGGTCTGCCACCGCACACTACGAACACGCATACATGGCGCCGGGATCCAAGAGAAGGCCCTGGACTGGACCACGTCCTTCCTCTCTGGCAGAACTCAGAGCGTCCACCTCCCACCCTTACGCTCCACCGCCACTGAGATCATCTGCGGCATACCCCAGGGCTCTTCCCTAAGCCCAACGCTGTTCAACATCTACATGGCACCCCTTGCCCACGTCGCCCGACAGCATGACCTCAACATCATCTCATACGCCGACGACACCCAGCTGATCATCTCCCTCACCAGAGACCCCCACACCGCCAAAACCAACCTTCACAAAGGAAGGAAGGCTATCGCCGGATGGATGAAGAAGAGCCTACTAAAGCTGAACTAGGACAAGACGGAGGTCCTCATCCTCGGTTCCACCCCTTCAGCCTGGGACGACTCCTGGTGGCCGACATCACTGGGAACAGCCCTGACACCCACCGACCACGCACGCAACCTGGGGGTCATCCTTGACTCCACCCTCTCCATGTCTAAGCAGGCCAATGCCGTCTCCTCATCCTGCTTCAACACCGTTCGAATGCTCCACAGGATCTTCAAGTGGATCCCCACCGAAACGAGAAGAACAGTCACCCGGGCCCTCGTCTCCAGCAGGCTGGACTACGGAAACGCCCTCTATGCAGGAACGTCAACCAAGCTCCTGAGAAGGCTGCAACGCATCCAGAATGCCTCGGCACGACTGATCCTTGACATCCCCTGACGCAGCCACATCACACCCCACCTGAGATACCTACCCTGGCTCCCCGTCAACAAGAGGATGACTTTCAAGCTCCTCATCCACGCACACAAGGCTGTTGGAGTGTTTGTTAGGGGGCTGATGTTTTCCGCTTCACCCGGAGACCGCGGGGAAGTCCGCTATTCAATTAAGGTGAGCAGGGTGCGAGGCGGCGAGGCTTCTCGTCTTTGCATCGTTGCCTTGACTATTGCTTCGGTATCGGCTGTGACTGGATGCCGGCAGAGCGAGAGAGAGAGCGGAATGCTGTGGTTAGTGCCACGAATTACCGTTACGAAGAAAGGGAGTGGATATTCCCTTTGTTAAAGACTTTGACATTTTCTTGTGGGTTACAAGTGCCTAAGCAGAAAGCTGTGGTTAACACTACGCTTTACTGTATTTGGAAGACTTTTTCCTTTGTGGCTGGCTGGGTTATTAATTATCAAAGCTGAAGTTGTGGTGAAGCAACCACGTGGTACTGTGACTCTGATTCTGGGATAAGATAAAGGAAGGATCTATTCTTTGAACCTTAGTACTATTAAGTGCTACATAATACCTTATTCTTTTCTTTACTTTTGGAAGCCGTTATCAGCCTTGAGAAATCTCTTTGATGGGAAAAGAGTTTAATTTCTCTGTTCAGTTTACATCAGTGAATTTGGGGGTATGTTGGCATCCCTATAACAGTATCATTAGTTGTTGACACATCTATAAAGCTTTTAACCTGTATTCTTTATGATGCATAGGTTGGGAAGTCACTTGAGAGCCTGATGTGATGAGTTCAAGAGCAGGGAAAGCAAGATGCTCATTCAAGGTGATTAAACTGAAACTAGCAAGATAATATAAGAGTAGACTGTATATGTACGTTAGTATTAATCGAGTCACTTGTTTTACAGGTTCCCTTTCCCTGCAGTTCCCTTCCTCTCTTTCCCTCCCCCGATCACTCGAACACTGTGTATATATCATTATCAGGGTGTTGGTGCGGTCAGGAGGTGGACCATACTTGCTACAGTTGGATTCCGAGGAGTGCGACCTGACACCCCTGAGTTAAGTTCTGGAGTGAAGCTGAGTTTGGTGGCAAAGTCTCCTATGGGTGGAACCCCTGAAACTTTTACCTTCCTCTACATGCTCCCAGATGGATGTGCAAAAAACTGAAATACGGCAAATTTGACATACTGAAAATGAGTGAATTGTAAAAGAAATTGAGATATTTTGCAAACGTGTTACATATATATATCTCCGATAATGAATGGAATGGTGCACCCAGAAATATGGCAGTCCCCAGAGATCACATATGTGTTTCAAAATATATTTATTTTTTCTTTAATCCATATTCATAAAAACGTGTTCTCATACAAAGAACATCCAGCCAACACATTTCGTTTAAATGGGCTTTGAACTTCAGCAGGGCTTACTAAACATCATGTTTCAATTGGCGAGTCTGTCGTATATATATATACATATATATATATATTTTCACTGAAAAAAATATGGGTTTCAGGGGCGTTATAGTTAGCTAGTCATTTCACTCGTACAAAACCATAGAAATTCCCCCGTTATAGTTAGTTCAGCTAACAAAAACTGACGCGCCCGCAATGCACTGCTGATGACGTCACATATTACATCACTCATGACATGGTCAGTGACATCACTCATGACATCACTGATGACATCTCAAATGACATCACTGATGACATCACTGAGGACATTCAGTGAATGTGAGTTTTTCCGAAAATTAAATATGTTTTATATATGTATATCTCAAGGTCGATGGAAGAATAAATGGGTATATAAACGACTAAATGGATGATTTTTATTTTTGTAAAATTGATTGTATAACGGGCTGATTAAGTGTATCTTAGTGAATACATGGATAAGTGAGCAATGTTTAAATATGTAAATATCCGTATCAGTCTCTCACTTTGTGTGTAAGTGACTGCATGGGTTGGTGAGTAGCTACATGAGTGTCTATATGGGTTATTACTTGGTTTTTCGAGTATCAGTATGAGTGTCTGAGTGTCTGTATGGTTCAGTGGGGGTATTACTTAGCGCATAGATGCATGAATGAGTGAGTCACTGCATGTGTTGAAGACAGTATGTGTGCAGGACTGTATGGGTGGATGAGTGTTTGTATGGGTGTGTTAGTGAGTGAATGACTGTCTTAATATTGTCTTTATAAGTAACTACATTCATTTTAAACTAGTATATATGAGTATTGGTGTATATAAGTGAATATATGTGAGAGTGAGAGATTGGAAGAGTTCCTGTATGAATAAGTATGTGTTTCTAAAAGTGATTGTTTAAAAGAGAAACCCCCAGATTCATCAAAGTCATGTTTTGCGAGTCCTTAATAGCGAATTTTAAGGATTTGCTATTAAAGACTCGCAAAACGGGATGCATGTAGAAATTGCAATATTTTTAGCAATTTCTACTGATTCCTTATTTGCGATTCGCTAATTGCTAATCACAAATAAGGAATGGCTTTCCCATTCATTCCTATGGGCCTGAAGGCCCATAGGAGTGAATGGGAGTCATTCCTTATTTACGATTAGCAATTAGCGATTCGCAAATAAGGAAGCAATTTCAAGGGTGCCAGGGTGTCCAAAGGACACCCTGTTGCACCCCTGAAATGGTAATGTACACTGGTGTTGCGCACACACATGTCCCAAGGACATGTGTGTGTGTAACATTCAACTTAGAAAAATGCACTAAAGTGCATTTTTCTAAGATTTTGCTATTTACCACATAGTTAGACTTTGCGGTAAATAGCGGCCCCAGATTGCGAATTCGCAATTTTGAAATGGTTCATGCATTGCATTTAAGGAATCTCAAATTGAGATTCCTTAAATGCAAATAATCGCAATGTAGTGATTTCAAAAATTGTGATTTTTGCATTTGGGATGTTGCATCCCAAATGCAAAAATACCGCTCGCAAAGGACCAGATTCTCAGAATCTGGCCCTTTGCGAGCGGATTTTGGTTTGATGAATCTGGCCCTAAGTATGTGTAAGTTTCTTTAGAAGTAAGTGTGGTGGTGTGTGTATAACTGTATATACAAGTAAATGGATGTTTGATACTTTGTTTGCATGTGTGACTATGTGTGTGAGTAACTCTATGGATGAGCGTCAGTGTGTAACAGGATGTATAGGTGTATGAGCACATATGATGAGTGAGTACAATTATGAGTGACTGTATAGAACTGTTGGTGAATGAGTGGATGTGTGTGTAGATCTTGGAATTACTGAATAGGTGTGTTGTAATTGGTATTAGTATCTCCATTGTTTTGAAAATGTTAGTTTCTATTTTTGAGTGTGTGTATCAAAGGTTATATTAATGTGAGAGGAGGCCTGCCACTCTATCACAAGGATGATGTCATCAGTGATGTCATTTGAGATGTCATCAGTGATGGCATGAGTGATGTCACTGACCATGTCATGAGTGATGTAATATGTGACGTCATCAGCAGTGCATTGCGGGCGTGCGAGATATAGTTAGCTCAACTAACTATAACAGGGGAATTTATATGGTTTCGTACGAGTGAAATGACCAGCTAACTATAACGCCCCTTAAACCTATGGTTTTTTTCAGTGAATTTCTAAGGTTTTTTAAATGCTAATTCCTAACTATAACGTGCCTGAAACCTATGTTTTCTTCAGTGAATTTCAAATGTTTTTTTAAATACTAATTCCTAACTATTACGTGCCAGAAACCTATGGTTTTTTAAGTGAATTTCAAAGGTTTTTTTAAATGCTAGTTTCTAACTATACCTACAGAGGTAGGACATGGGAAGAAAGAAGAAAAAACGCACAGAAAGAAGCAAAAGAAATGCAGAAAGAAGCAACAGAATTCCTCAAAGACAATGAAAAGTGCAGGAAGTAGCAACACATGTGCAGAAAGAACCAGCAGAGGAGCAGAAAGAGGCCTTGTTACAAAATCATCCTGTGCCCACAACTTCTTCAGACGGGTACTGGTGTTAACTGACTCTGACTAACCAGACCTAAAGCCAGTGGTATGCTAAAAGATACTTAGGATACAGTGAAAACACCTACATACCTCTTAAAACGCACCACGGGGTGCATTTGCACACTGGTGAAGACAGGGGGAGGGCCTGAGATGACATGTGTGCAAACACGCCCTGTGGGCGTTTTAAGTTGGGGGATAAAGTCCCCTTGAATCCTGAGGGTCCCTGAGGGCCAAATAACCCACCAGGTATGTCCAGTAAGTGCCACAGAGTTGCATTGCAGAGAGGTGTAAAATAGGGCATGGCCTCGGACCACCTCTCTGCAACGCAGCTCTGTGGTGCATACTGGAGAAACATGGTGGGCTAATTGGACCCAGGGACTTTCAGGATTAAAGAAGACTTAATTCCCCAACTCAAAACGCGCCACAAGGCGTGTTTGCACACGTCACCTCAGGCTCTGTTCCCTCCCTTCACCACTGTGTAAACACGCCCTGTGGTCGTTTGAATTTGGGAGATTAAGTCTCCTGAATCCTGAGGGTCCCTAGAGTCCAACTAGCCCACGAGTTACCTCCAGTAAACGCCACAGAGCTGTGTTGCAGAGAGGTGTAAAAAGGGGCACAGCCTAGATCACCTCTCTGCAATGCAGCGCAGTGGCGCTTATTGGAAGCACCTGGTGGGCTTTTTGGCCCCCAGGGGCCCTCAGGATTGAAGGGGAATTATTTCCCCAACTTAAAACGCGCCACAGGGCGTGTTTGCACACGGCAGCTCAGGCCCCGTCGTCTCCCTTAACCACTGTGCAAACACGCTCTGTGGCCATTTTAAGTTGGGAGATTAAGTCCCCTTGAATCCTGAGGGTCCCTAGGGTCCAACTAGCCCACTAGGTACCTCCAGTAAGTGCCACAGAGCTGTATTGCAGAGACATGTAAAAAGGGGCACGGCCTGGACCATCGCACTGAAACGCAGCGCAGTGGCGCTTATTGGAAGCACCTGGTGGGCTATTTGGCCCCCAGGGGCTCTCAGGATTCAAGGGGAATTATTTCCCCAAATGTAAACGCCCCTGATGTGTTTGCACACGTCAACTCAGGCCCCGTTCCCTCCCTTCACCACTGTGTAAACACGCCCTGTGGCCGTTTTAAGTTGGGAGATTAAGTCCCCTTGAATCCTGACGGTCCCTAGGGTCCAACTAGCCCACCATGTACCTCCATTAAGCGCCACAGAGCTGCATTGCAGTGGTGTAAAAAGGGGCGTGGCCTCTGAACACCTCTCTGCAACGCAGCTCTCTGGCGCATACTGGGGGTTCCTGGTGGGCTAGTTGGCCCCCAGGGACCCCCAGTATTCAAGGGGAATTAGTTCCCCATCTGCAAACGCATCAGGGGGCGAATTTGCAGAGTGCTGCAGGGAGGGGGTGGGGCCTCCGGCGCGATGTCGGTCTTTTTTTACATTTTTTTTTAAAAAGGGGGCTGTGACCCATATCTCTCCAATCATGTCATTCCTAAACACTGCCCCCCGCTCCCCCTGAGGTCAATTCCCCACTCTGCAGGTCAGCGCCCAGTGCAGCCAGACCGGTCGCACTGCCCTAAGGCCAACCCTGATTCCCTTCATCAAGAAGAATGAATAGGTGGAGAGGCTCAGCCTGCTTGGTGTTGGCTGCCAAACACTGGCACAATCTCCCCTCCCCCTCATGTGTATACAGGACAACAAAGTATTCTACAAGCAACTACAAACTCATTCGTTTGGAGTCTAGTATGTTCGACAACCTCCTCTGATGGCTGTCTACCTCAACAGTAGGGACACTCTAGCAGTAGCTGTGCACGCTATAAATCTTGTCATTCATTCAGTCACAGACAAAGACAGTTAGGACAAAAAGATGCAATTATTATTATTATTATTCTTTACATTTATAGTGCGCAACAGCTACCCACAAAGGGATTCCCGGAGCATTCATGTGAAGTTACGGTAATGCTACAGTCAGAGAGAAATGTTTAGATGTTAAAAAGCCAGGTCTTTAAGGCTTTTCTAAAGTTCATGTAATTGGTCTCATTGCGTGCTGAGGATGGCATGGAGTTCCAAAGCGTGGGCCCTAGGAAAGAAAAGGATTTGCCGCCCATACGCGATCGTTTGATTTTAGGGATGACAAAACTCTTCGCCGTAGAGAAACGAAGAGCACGGGAAGGGCAGTAAGGGCGCACAAGTGTTTGGAGATAATTTGGGGCTTTTTCCGCATCGATTTTATGCATGAAGCAGAGAGTTTTAAACGTGATTCGATTTTCGATCTTTAAACAGTGAAGGTCTCGGATATATTTAGTAGTAGAAGTAGTGCTTGGGATTTTACATAGCAGTCTGGCTGCTGCGTTTTGAACTGTCTGCAATCTCCGAATCGTGGCTTTCTTTGCTCCCAAGTATAGCACATCGCCATAGTCAAGCCTTGAAATAATCAAGGCATTGATGACAGTTTTCTTTGTTGATTCTGGCAACATCCAGCAGATCTTTTTTAGCCATTTTAAAATGTCAAAACATGTGGCTTAGGTTTTTACTGCTTGCTGGTGCATGTTGAGAGAGTCATCAATAGTGATGCCCAGATTGCGTGCCTGCATCACCGGAACAGGGAGCATGCCCAATTCCTGCGGCCAATGATGCGGACCCCACAACTTTTTATTCTTGCCAAGAACCATCACTTCGGTTTTATCCCCGTTTAATTTGAGGAAATTATCCTGCATCCAGCCTGCAATTTTAGTGAGGCCACCTTTGAGTATGGGGGGTGTGTCACTATTTTCTGACGAGAGCGAGAAGAACAGCTGAGAGTCATCAGCATAAGAATACATTTGTAGGCCTACTTCTTCCACCACCTTCGCTAGAGGGCTCATATACAGATTGAATAATAATGGACTAAGTATAGAGCCCTGTGGTACACCATGTTCAAAGATCTGAGTGTCTGAACAGGCTGAGCGAGAAAAAACTTGAAATGTTCGCTCATTTAGGAAGGATTTGAGCCAATTTAGTGCGGGTCTCGAATACCTAAAGAGTGTAGTGTACGTATTAATACGGTGTGTGATACCGTATTGAATGCGGCACATAAGTCTAAAAATACAAGTGCAACAGTTTCGCCTTCATCCAGCAGCCGGCGAATATTCTCTGTGACTCCCAGTAGAGTGGTTTCTGTTGAGAAACCCGCTCTGAAGCCTGATTGACAGGGAGGCAGCAGGTCTTGGGCCGTAACAAAATCAGTTAAAGTGCGATGCACATGCTTTTCCAAAATCTTCGAAAATATTGGTAGTAAAGAAATGGGTCGGAAGTTGGAAGGAAGATTAGGATCAGCTCCAGCCTTTTTTAGTAGTGGATGAATCATGGCATGCTTCCATTCTTTAGGTACGATCTCCTCTTGAAGAGACACATTTAAAAGGTCTGTAATAATGTCCCTTGATCTCGTATCGAGTTTTTTAAGTACGGAACAAGGTAGGGGATCATTTGGGGAACCAGATTTAATCCTATTGAGCAAATTGATTACACTGTCAATGTTGAGCCTCGGCCAACTCTCCAGAATGCTACTGGGGTTAAGAGAAGCAGATCTACCTGTGTTCTTGGGAGGGATGTAAGTCAAATAATCTGACGGGGAAATGGCTGCTGAACAGAAATTGTTCTGAGCAATTTCTATGCCTTGATATATTTTGTCTACTTTACTCACAAAGAAAGTGGCCAACAGGTCGCATCGCTGCTTATTTAAATCTGGTGAAGTTGGTCGCGTTTTTGAACCCTCGAGTTCCTTCACCATTTTAAAAAGAGCTTTTGACTGATTAAGGGCCCCCACTATAGTGGAGCTCACAAAGTCAGCTCGTGCCTTATTACAGAGTGTGTGATATTTATTTAATTTACTTTTGTACATTTTTTTCGCTTCTGGTGAATACGTTTTCCTCCATAAACGTTCAGAGGTTTTAAAGTTCGCTTTTACTAGTTTTAATGGTTCCGTGAACCATGGGGCGGGGGGGTCTATGCCCTTTGCATTTTAATTTGGTTCTTGGTAGACAGGTATTTATTGCTGTCATGAGCCATTTCTGTACTGCTTCGGATAGGGAGTGGACAGAATGTTTAGAGCAGGGAATGTGTGAATTTAAAAAGGTATTTAATGTGTCAATGTCAAGTTTTTTCCAGTTCCTGATTAGCTTGGGTTGCTCCGATGTGCCCCCAGTCAACGATGAGGCAACTTGAAGCAAGAATCTAACCAAATAATGGTCCGACCAACAAATCGGTAGTGCAGGAAGGACGGTGATTTCCTTAATGTTAGTGAAAACTGGATCGAGAAGGTGACCTGCACTATGAGTGGGTCCAGAATTAAGTAGTTTTAGGTTAAGGGAGGCTAAGTCAGCAATAAATTCAGCTGCTGATGTACTATTAGAATTTTCTAAGTGCAGGTTGATATCTCCAATAAGGGAGAAATTAGCTGTCTTCATAACTAGTGGACCAATACGTTCTGGAAGGGTCGCCATCCAAGTAGTAGCCGGGCCAGGTGGACGATAGATAAGTATACCGGATCGCGTGAAATTGCGGGTGAGGGCAAGTTTGAATATAGCTGCTGCACAGTTGGGGCATGGCAATTGGATGATATCACAACTATATTCCTTTTTAAAGAGGATAGCAATCCCGCCACCTATTTTGTTTGTACGATCCATCCTTACTATTGTATAGTGCTCAGGCACTGCCACTGCAATTTCCGGTCCCGAGCACTCTTTGAGCCAAGTTTCTGTTAAGAAAAGGGCGTCAGGCTTCTCATCTCTTAGTATGTTAACACCTTCGCTGCTGGGCACATTCCCCCACTGTGCTGAGGGGAGGAGGGGGCGCACAGCGCCCCCGTGCTCATGACGAGCTCAGCTCGTCATGCAGCACAGTGCTCGTGTGCTTATGACGAGCTCAGCTCATCATGACCACACCTGTTTTCATAGAATGTTCGCACAGCAAGGGAATTTTAGCCCAGCATGCAAGCGTTCTAACGGTCATGACGAGCCCAGCTCGTCATGAGCACACGAGCACCGTGGCTCATGACGAGCTGAGCTTGTCATGAGCATCGAAGGAGTTAAAAATCTCAAATTTATGTTTGGGTAGGGATCTGCAATTCAAACTAAGAAAGGAGAAAGTTTTAAATTTGGATTGACCAATATGACTCTTATCCTTCCCTTTAATTCCAGTATTCTTGCCCTCCGAAGATACCGAGAAGCTACAATTGTGGCAGGGTGCAATTTCATCCCTCAGTTGTAATTTACTACATTGTGCTACTTGTGGGATTCTTAAGGCCCGCAGCTGTTCAGAATCTTATCTAATTAGAGGGCGCTTGCTGTTATAGGTAGGTGCAGCCAGGGTCACTCCATCGATTAGTTCCTCACCATAATTAGTATTGGAGGGAGACAGTAACTGGGTCAGGGCCGTAGGCCCGGTCCCGGCGCGGACAGGCTTACCTTTGGCGCACCTTCTGCGCGCCATTGGTGCGCCCGCTGCGCGCGTCCGCTGCGCATACTCGTAGGGGGAACCATTTGTACTGATCCTATGCCCAGCAACTGGCCCGCTGCCCGCTCCGAAATACCACTAAGATGGCGGCGGTGTTCGGCGGCAGTCTCCGGTGTTGCCTACCGTCCCCGAACTGTCCCAAGTCGACAGATACAGGTGAGTAAAAGGAACTGTGCAAATATGCAAAGTATGCAGTTGTGCAAAGTCACGCGCAGAATTATAGCCTGAAACATAATTTAAAACTTTAAAAACAGACCTCCAGGCTTTCCGCCTCAGGAGTGACTAGCTAGTAGCAGGATTAATCAGGGCAATGGAAGTGGGCGTCTTTTGTACTGATCCCACGCCCAGCAACTAGCCCGCTGCCTGCTCTGAAATACCACTAAGATGGCGTCGGTATTCGGCGGCAGTCTCCGGTGTTGCCTACCGTCTCTGAACTGTCCCAAGTCGACAGATACAGGTGAGTAGAAGGAACTGTGCAAATATGCAAAGTGTGCAGTTGTGCAAAGTCACGCGCATAATTATAGCAGGAAACACAATTTAAAACTTTAAAAACAGCCCTCCCGGCTTTCCGCTTCAGGAGTGACTAGCTAGTAGCAGGATGCAACCTTGATATAGTGGTTAACTTTGGGCTCTAAGTACATCATAAACAAGGACAGTGATTTTATATGCCTATATATAAGACGTTATAGGGGATTCATACTCCGTGTGTAAAAATTGATATTTGCTTAAAAGAACATAAAGGCTTTAATTATAGTCAGTGGCGTAGAAAGGGGCGGTCCACCACGAGCAGCACGAGCTTTGGGGGCAGCAATGGGAGCAGGCCCTCTCACTAACATAATTTTCTTACAACAACAGCACAACACTTGGCCACAGGATTCACACCTTTTTTTAGGTCGAGCATTCAAGACCTCTTGTATATACTTTAGTATATACTTATATGTGTATGTACTTTGTGGGCTCTGGAGATCAGCCCAGGACTTGTAAGCTTCCGCAAAGGGACTTTTTTTCTGTTCAACTGCATCTGTTTTACTGTTTTGATAGAAAACGACCAGCAAAGGTCAGTAAAATACCAGAATCACTTTAGCATACTCTAGATTTCAGTCCATAGAAATTGTCTTCCACGAGCACCCGTAGCCAATAATGTATTTTTCAAATCCTGTATTTTCAGTGATGTGACCACTGAAGGCCATGTAACGAAGTTAGCAGTCCAGTAGCTGGGGTGGGCGGAGCTAGGTGGGCAGAGGGGAAGAGGAGGGGACAGGATAGGAAAGGGCAGTTAGAGTAGGGACGGGGAACTGAACAGACGTAGAGAATAAAGGGGTTGAATCAATACCATCGCGTCTGTGTGTTATTTGTAGTAGGACACTACAACTGGCGACGAGGGTGGGATACAGCAGTAAACCCACCAGACTGAACCCCGTCCCGCAGCGTGGAGCGTCCCAAGCTCCGCTGCGACAGCGACCCTGCAGCGCCACAGCAGTGAAGCCGAGGAAAAGAAAGCGCGCGGAGAAAAGCGCCAGAAGAAAAGGAGCCGGCCGCGCGGGACGCGCGAGATAAATGGGCGCGAAGACCCAACGAAAACCGTGAGTGAGAGTCGGGAGCCCACTCCGACATTGCCCCATCACTCTTCAAAGCACCGCGCTAATGAAAGAAGCGCCGCGCTAGCAAGCGGCAAAGCACCCAGCCAGCACCGACACTGCCGGAGACTGAATTCTGACTGCCTGATGCGTGAGGCTTAGCATCAGGGCGGCGCGCGCAGTTAGAAGGTCGCGCTGAGCGGCGGAAGATCCCAAACCACCCCTGAGAAGTAGAAGCTGCAGCCACCTGTACCTGTGAGTCCAGCAGCCCTGGGTGTGCGTGGTTGGAGAGAGGGAGAGAACCTCGTGTGTTGCAGAGGGGGCGGCCATCTTTGAATCAGGCAACTTCTGGGACATCCTCACTGGGCAAAATATAGGCGGCCATTTTGAGGTCAGGCAGTAAGCAAAAGTGAACAAGCACTGACAACAGAAGAAAACAAGCATTGGCCATAGAAAACAAAAACAAGCACTGACAAAGGAACAAGCATCGGACGACAAACAAACATTGATAGCCACAAGAGAACAAACCTTGGAAACACGCGCCAGTCGCTGACGCAAGAAGCGGACGCGGGCGCCAAAACCCATTGCCAAGATGTCTAACCCTCCCGCGCAGAAGGACGTCAAGGGAGGCACCCACCTGCGAGCCCCGGAGCCACTGTCAGTCACAACAGGAAGCAGCATGGGACTAAAATGTCAAGAATGGCTAGAGGACTTCGAGGACTATATTGAAGGGTCCAAAATTGAACCAGACAAAGACAAGATCATAGCCCTTCGCAATCTAGGGTGGCGTGAAATAAGCAAGATCGTACGAGAGATCCCAGCCACAGATGGTGACACCTATGATAAAGTAAGAACTGTTCTAAACAACCGTTTTCTGCACAAGAGAAACGTCGACTATGAGAGACACAAGTTCCACCAGCAGCGCCAGGGAAAAGAAGAACCACTGAGTTCCTTCATACATCGACTGCGGCGGCAGTCCCAACATTGTGACTTTACCAACTTCTCGCCGGATGCAGCCATCAAATCTCAAATAATCACTGGGTGTCACTCGGAGTCGCTGAGACGGCGACTGCTGAGAAAACCACAGGAACTAGCAGAGATCGAAGAAAACTCCCGATTGTACGACCAAGCTGAAGAAAATGCGGCGGAAATTGAAACAGGACCCAGTACCAGCCGTGAACACGCCAACCGTATCATTGAGAGACGGCAGGGACGACAGGATCGGCGCGACAGTGGAAGACGTCACCCGCGAGACAGATCGCGGCGCTCCAAGTACTCGCCCAGGCGACGCCCGGACTACAGGAGGAAAGTATCCGAAAGGAGAGATCGCCGACCTGAATGCACGAGGCGATGTTTCAGGTGTGGATACGACTACCCTCACATCGACTCCTGCCCTGCCATGGGCCAACGGTGCAGAAAATGTGGACGGTCCAACCACTTTGAGGCCATGTGTGGGGATTACCACAAAGAAAAACGCAACGATGGTGACAGACAGGATGGGTCGCAGCGGCCCTCACGATCGGAGGCCAAGCGTCATCACATCAGAGCAGTTCAAGAAGAGCCTCCTAGATCTCCCACGTCCTCACACTCCAGTCACGACTCTCGGCGCTCCCGATGGGACCGTCGTTCCCCATCAAGAGACTCAAGATCGTCCTCATCCAGGCATTCATCCTACACCACCGAATATGTCAACTTTGCTGACCATGATCAGTTCAAACCTTATCCACGCCTCAACATCAAAGTGGGCAACCATGCCGCCAAGTTCATGATGGACAGCGGAGCATCGCTCAACTACATATCAGTTGCCGAACATGACCGTATGGACCCCAAACCACGTTTGCATTTCGCGCCCGTCCGCGTCTACACCTGGATGGCGAAGAAACCTCTCCAATGCTTGGGCAAGTTTGACACCACCCTCACACATGGCAAGCTCTCCATCCCAGCAGTTATCCATGTAATTAAAGGACCTGAGGCTGACTGTCTGCTGAGCCTCCCCACGGCGGAACGTCTTCAGTTGGTGCACATTCTCTTCAACGTCCATGACATCTCGGACTGCGCTGGAAAATTCCCTTCCCTCTTCCGAGGTTTGGGGAAACTGAAGGGCCGTCAAATCCACCTGCATATCAACGAGCAAATCAAACCAGTGGCTCAACACCCGCGAAGAGTGCCATTTCACTTGCAATCCGCGGTTGAATGTGAACTGCAGGAACTTCTGGACGCCGACATCATTGAGCGCACTGCAGGCCCCACTCCATGGGTGTCCCCGGTGGTTATCGTCCCCAAGAAAGGATCCCAAAACAAAGTCCGTCTCTGTGTGGACATGCGTCTGCCGAATACAGCTATTGAGAGGGAGAGACACCCGGGCCCACTCCTGAGCGACATGATCACGGCCCTCAACGGGGCAACCGTGTTCTCTAAACTGGACCTGAACAAGGGCTACCATCAGCTCGAGCTAGACAACAGCTCTCGCCCCATCACGACGTTTGCCACCCATCTTGGCCTTTTCCGCTACAAACGTCTCAGTTTTGGCGTCTCATCAGCCGCCGAGATCTTCCAGGAGGCCATACGTCTGGTCATCCACCACATCCCTAACGCCCTTAATTACAGTGATGATATCTTGGTCTATGGTTCGGACACGCAGGAGCATGACACCGCCCTCGATCGTGTCTGCCTCGCTCTGATGGAAGCTGGGTTAACCCTCAACAAGGACAAATGTGAATTTCATCAGTCGACCCTGAAATTTTTCGGACACATCTTCTCAGCGAGTGGCATGAAACCGGACCCGGACAAGATCGCCACGCTCAACAACACCAAGAGTCCGGCAGACGTCAACGACCTGCGTTCCTTTCTTGGGATGGCCAGCTACTGCGCCCGCTACATTCGTGACTACGCCACCGTAAGTCACCCTCTGAGGCTCCTCACGAAAGCTGGCGCGCAATTTGTGTGGACCCCGGAGTGTGAGCGTGCCTTCAAGGACATCAAACACGCCGTGGAATCAGCCAAGTGCCTCTCCTATTTCAATCCCAAGAGGAAAACGGAGATCACCGTGGACGCAAGCCCCGTGGGCTTAGGGGCCATCCTGGCACAGTACGACCATGAGTCGGATCAGAGGAGGATCATCGCCTATGCCAGTCGGAGCCTAACTGACCCTGAGAAACGATACTCCCAACCGGAGAAGGAGAGCCTGGCCGTCGTGTGGGCGTGCGAACACTTCCACATCTTCATATACGGGAAACACTTCACGCTCATAACCGACCATCAGGCACTTGTCACGATCTATGGAAATCCCAAGTGCAAGATGCCTCCCAGGATCGAGAGATGGGGCTTGCGGCTGCAAGAGTACACGTTCTCGATTATTCATAAACCGGGGAAGGATGAGAATCCAGCTGACTATATGTCTCGCCACCCCCGAGACTCATCAGAGACTGCGCCCTCCATTGCGGAAGAATACATTCACTTTGTGGCTAATCATGCTCGTCCACCAGCCATCCCCATGCACGCCATTCGGGAAGCGACCAACCAAGACAGCATCCTACAAGCAGTAATAAAGCGTACCCGAACCAACAGATGGAGATACCACCCGCAGGAGGAAGAGGAAAGCCCTGCTGTCAAGAAAGAACTCCAGGCCTTCCGGCATGTCTCCGACGAACTCTCTGTAACCGGTGACGACCTCCTCCTCAGAGATCACAGACTAGTTATACCAGCGACACTGAGACAAGGAGTAATCGACTTGGCCCACGAAGGCCATCGAGGAGTCGTCTCCACCAAAAGAGCACTGAGAGAACGTGTCTGGTTCCCAGCCCTCGACCAGATGGTTGAGGACACATTGAAAGACTGCCACCCATGTCAACTGACCAGCCACAGTAATCCACCTGCACCCCTACAGATGACCCCATTGCCCGATGGGGTATGGCAAGAAGTTGCCATGGACTTTTATGGCCCCCTGCAATCCGGGAAGTATGTAGTCGTCATCCTGGATGAATACTCCAGGTTCCCAGTGGCCCAGTTCATATCATCCACCAGTGCCGCCTGCACCCTCAAGGTGCTTGAAGAAGTCTTCGCGACTTGGGGTGTTCCCAGGGTCATCAAGACGGACAACGGACCCCCATTCAATAGTCATGAATTCAGCGACTTCGCGAAACACATGGACTTTCAACATCGCAAAGTCACGCCACTCTGGCCTCAGGCCAACGGCACTGTGGAAAGATTCATGTCCACCATTAAGAGAACATTCCAGCAAGCCACGGCCGGAAAGAAAGATCTTCAGTCAGCACTGAACGAGGTCCTTAGTGCCTACAGGACCACTCCCCACTCTACAACGGGCCAATGCCCTGCGACTCTCATGCTCGGGAGGACAATGAGGAATCGGATCCCCACATGGGACGGAGCATTGAGAAAATCTCCGTCGGATCAACAACACAGAGACATGGCCATAACAGATCGGCACCGCAAAGACAAGATGAAAGAATATGCGGACCGCAAGCGAAGGGCCCGGTCCCCCTCCCTAAAGGAAGGCGACAGAGTCGTTGTCAAGCAGGAACAACGCCAAAAGACTGATTGTCGTTTCAAGGATGAGCCCCTAACAATTACCCAACAAAAGGGCACCATGGTGACAGCAGAATCAGAGACACGAAGAGTCACCCGCAACACTTCTCATTTCAAGAAGTGCTATCCTGAAGTCCATGAAAGTACACCTGTGGTCCCCACACCTGAAAGCCGGGACAACCCTGAGACTGTCGCACCCGACACCGGACCTTCACCTATAGAAGAACCCTCACCTGAAGGTGTCGTGTCCACACCAGCGAGACCCCGCCGTCATGTGCGGCCTCCCAAGAGACTGATTGCAGAGATGGACTAATCTCTATTTCATTTGTTACTTTATTAAGAAAGGGGGAGATGTAACGAAGTTAGCAGTCCAGTAGCTGGGGTGGGCGGAGCTAGGTGGGCAGAGGGGAAGAGGAGGGGACAGGATAGGAAAGGGCAGTTAGAGTAGGGACGGGGAACTGAACAGACGTAGAGAATAAAGGGGTTGAATCAATACCATCGCGTCTGTGTGTTATTTGTAGTAGGACACTACAGGCCCTAATTTTATATTAAAAACAGAGCTTTGGACTATACCATTTCCAGCTGAAAGGCAATTTTTCTCTTTATGTGTTCCCATACCTTGCATGTCACGAAGTTTGGAGCCTACTTTCCCTCAATGTTAAAGAACAGTGGATGTTTCAGCACCCAGACTAACGTGCTGCATAGCTAAATACATATAAAGTCCCATAGGCCAGACCGATTGCATTGCAAATGCTTGTTTTTACTACTGGATACCAACCCAGGGCTCGTCCCATAGAAACCTGAGACCCGCCCCCCCCACCCCCCCCCGCTCTTGGGTGAGTTTGCCGCATAGTGCCTAACTTAGCCACTGATTATAGTATGAAATAATTAGGTGTGCTTGTGAAACGTGTAGAATGGAAGTAAAATACCCATCGAGTTTGAGCAATACAAAAATATCGAAATGAGGAATTCTTTGTTTTAGTCGCTGCTGCCTCGTCTGCCGGTTGCCGGCTGCCCCCGCTGCAGGGATTGCTTTCCCTTGTTTTGTCGATCATTTGTGCCTGTATTGCTATCTCCGTCTAACTTCTCTTTTTCCCGTGTTTTTGTCGATCATTTGTGCCTGTATTGCTATCTCCGTCTAACTTCTCTTTTTCCCGTGTTTTTGTCGATCATTTGTGCCTGTATTGCTATCTCCGTCTAACTTCTCTTTTTCCCGTGTTTTGTCGTTTATTTGTGCCTGTTTTAGTGTAACTTCGCTTAATTTCATTTTGCCCGCGTGTTTTGGCTCTCCTCCCTCGTTGTCCGCCTACTCGCCACCCTCCGCCCTCCCTTCCCGCCACCGCCGCTTGTCCCCGCCACTTTTTTCTCTTCTGTAACCCTCCCCGCTCCCGCCTCCCGCCTCCCAGCTGCTCCGCCCACCCGCGCACTTGGCCTTAAATGGAGACCGTGCGACGCAGGTGAGTGTGACCCACTTGTGGGACACCCCCGCGCCGCACGGCCACCAGCTGCTGCGTGTGCCCCCTGCCTACCCTCTGCCTCGCTGCTGCCTCGTCTGCCGGTTGCCGGCTGCCCCCGCTGCAGGGATTGCTTTCCCTTGTTTTGTCGATCATTTGTGCCTGTATTGCTATCTCCGTCTAACTTCTCTTTTTCCCGTGTTTTTGTCGATCATTTGTGCCTGTATTGCTATCTCCGTCTAACTTCTCTTTTTCCCGTGTTTTTGTCGATCATTTGTGCCTGTATTGCTATCTCCGTCTAACTTCTCTTTTTCCCGTGTTTTTGTCGATCATTTGTGCCTGTATTGCTATCTCCGTCTAACTTCTCTTTTTCCCGTGTTTTTGTCGATCATTTGTGCCTGTATTGCTATCTCCGTCTAACTTCTCTTTTTCCCGTGTTTTGTCGTTTATTTGTGCCTGTTTTAGTGTAACTTCGCTTAATTTCATTTTGCCCGCGTGTTTTGGCTCTCCTCCCTCGTTGTCCGCCTACTCGCCGCCCTCCGCCCTCCCTTCCCGCCACCGCCGCTTGTCCCCGCCCCTTTTTTCTCTTCTGTAACCCTCCCCGCTCCCGCCTCCCAGCTGCTCCGCCCACCCGCGCACTTGGCCTTAAATGGAGACCGTGCGACGCAGGTGAGTGTGACCCACTTGTGGGACACCCCCGCGCCGCACGGCCACCAGCTGCTGCGTGTGCCCCCTGCCTACCCTCTGCCTCGCTGCTGCCTCGTCTGCCGGTTGCCGGCTGCCCCCGCTGCAGGGATTGCTTTCCCTTGTTTTGTCGATCATTTGTGCCTGTATTGTTATCTCCGTCTAACTTCTCTTTTTCCCGTGTTTTTGTCGATCATTTGTGCCTGTATTGCTATCTCCGTCTAACTTCTCTTTTTCCCGTGTTTTTGTCGATCATTTGTGCCTGTATTGCTATCTCCGTCTAACTTCTCTTTTTCCCGTGTTTTGTCGTTTATTTGTGCCTGTTTTAGTGTAACTTCGCTTAATTTCATTTTGCCCGCGTGTTTTGGCTCTCCTCCCTCGTTGTCCGCCTACTCGCCGCCCTCCGCCCTCCCTTCCCGCCACCGCCGCTTGTCCCCGCCCCTTTTTTCTCTTCTGTAACCCTCCCCGCTCCCGCCTCCCAGCTGCTCCGCCCACCCGCGCACTTGGCCTTAAATGGAGACCGTGCGACGCAGGTGAGTGTGACCCACTTGTGGGACACCCCCGCGCCGCACGGCCACCAGCTGCTGCGTGTGCCCCCTGCCTACCCTCTGCCTCGCTGCTGCCTCGTCTGCCGGTTGCCGGCTGCCCCCGCTGCAGGGATTGCTTTCCCTTGTTTTGTCGATCATTTGTGCCTGTATTGCTATCTCCGTCTAACTTCTCTTTTTCCCGTGTTTTTGTCGATCATTTGTGCCTGTATTGCTATCTCCGTCTAACTTCTCTTTTTCCCGTGTTTTGTCGTTTATTTGTGCCTGTTTTAGTGTAACTTCGCTTAATTTCATTTTGCCCGCGTGTTTTGGCTCTCCTCCCTCGTTGTCCGCCTACTCGCCGCCCTCCGCCCTCCCTTCCCGCCACCGCCGCTTGTCCCCGCCCCTTTTTTCTCTTCTGTAACCCTCCCCGCTCCCGCCTCCCAGCTGCTCCGCCCACCCGCGCACTTCGCCTTAAATGGAGACCGTGCGAACGCGCAGCGTTGACGCGCAGCGGGCGCGCCGATTGTGCGCCGAAGGCGCGCCAAAGGTAAGCCCGTCTGCGCCCGTCCGCGCCTGGACCGCGCCCAGCGCCAGGACCCCTGGACCCCACCGACGGAAGCCGACCCGACGAACCTACAACGCCACGGAACTCCTCGCACTCAACTCCGGCCGAACCCCAGGATGCTACCGAGCCACTCCGAAGCACACCCACGGAGCCTTCAGCTGCCACGCCTGCAAGTTCTCCTGCATCCGGACCTGCCTCGCACCAGCACCAGCCAAGCAGAACACCAGCAGCACCCACCTCAAGTGCATCCTGCTCAACACCCGCTCCGTCCACAGACACGCCATCGAGCTCTGGAACCTGCTCGACACCACAGCCCCTGACGTTGCCTTCCTCACGGAGACCTGGATGAACGCCTCTTCAGCTCCCGACATCGCCATCGCCATCCCGGAGGGCTACAAGATCGTCCGGAGGGACCGAAACGCCAACCAAATGGGAGGAGGCATCGCCATCATCCACAGGAGCACCATCCGTCTCACGACCAGCACCGACAACACCCTGACCAGCGCCGAACACCTGCACTTCCAGATCCACACCAACCCGAACACCACCCTCAGAGGCACCCTGATCTACCGACCCCCTGGACCACGCACGCAATTCAGCGAGGACATCGCCGACTTCGTCAGCCCGCATGCCCTCCCCTCCGCTGACTACATCCTCCTGGGAGACCTCAACTTCCATCTGGAGAACAACAACGACCGCAACACCAGCACCCTGCTCGACAACCTCGCCAATCTTGGACTCAAGCAACTGGTGTCCACCCCCACCCACCTCGCCGGACACACACTCGACGCCGTCTTCTCATCCAGCACAGACATCGACTTCAGCCACACCACAGAGCTTCAATGGACGGACCACAGCTGCGTCCACTTCACCTTCAAGAGAACGACGACCCACCAACACCAGCAACAGGCCGCCCGCAGAAGCTGGAACAAGATCACAGCAGACCAGCTCGCCACCTCCCTGAGCCAGCACCCTCCTGCCAGCACAGCGAACCCCAGCCAGGCCGCCGACAACCTCACGAAGTGGATCAGCAACTGCGCGGACGAACTCGCCCCACTGAGGGCCCCGCCTAGCAGACCCGGCAGCAAGAAGGCACCATGGTTCACCGACGAACTCAAGAGCTCCAAGAAGAACTGCCGAGCCCTCGAGAAAGTCTGGAAAAGGGAACCGACACCGGACAACAGGACCTCCTACAAACTTGCCACCCGGAAGCACCACCAGCTGATCCGCACCGCCAAGAAAACTGCATTCAAGGACCGGCTGGACAACAACGCACACAACTGCAAGGAACTCTTCAACATCGTGAAAGAGCTTTCCAACCCCAGCGCAGGAAACAACGACATCACCCCTTCGCAAGACCTCTGCAACTCCCTCGCTGCATTCTTCCACAACAAGATCACGGACATACACAGCAGCTTCAACAACCAACCAACGCACACCATGACCGAACAACCACCCCCCACCACCACCCTCCACGCCTGGACCCCGATCAGCACCGAAGACACCATCCGCACGATGAACTCCATCCACTCCGGATCACCGACCGACCCCTGCCCTCACCACGTCTTCAACAAAGCCGACACTGTCATTGCACCCCACCTGCGAGACATCATCAACACATCCTTCGACACCACCATCTTCCCTGAGAGCTGGAAACACGCCGAACTCAGCGCTCTACTCAAGAAACCAACAGCGGACCCCACCGACCTCAAGAATTACCGCCCCATCTCGCTTCTCCCGTTTCCAGCCAAAGTCATCGAGAAGACCGTCAACAAGCAGATGGCCGCCTTCCTCGAGACGAACGGATCCCTCGACCCATCACAGTCCGGCTTCCGAGCCAACCACAGCACCGAGACCGCCCTCATCGCCGCCACCGATGACATCCGAGCCCTGATGGACAACGGAGAAACAGCGGCCCTCATCCTCCTAGACCTCTCCGCGGCATTCGACACGGTCTGCCACCGCACCCTAGTACGGCGCCTCAGCAACATCGGAATCCAGGACAAGGCGCTGGAATGGATCATCTCCTTCCTCGACGGAAGAACACAGAGAGTCCGCCTACCACCGTACAAATCAGAGGCCTCCGAAGTCATCTGCGGCGTCCCCCAAGGATCATCTCTGAGCCCCACCCTCTTCAACGTCTACATGAGCCCCCTCGCGGCCATCGTACGCAAGCACAACCTTAGCATAATCTCCTACGCCGACGACACCCAGCTGATCCTCTCCCTGACCAACGACCCCGCCGCCGCCAGAGCCAACCTGCACGAAGGGATGAAAGAGGTAGCCGAGTGGATGACGACCAGCCGCCTGAAACTGAACTCGGACAAGACGGAGGTCCTCATCCTGGGCTCCTCGCCCTCCGCCTGGGACGACTCCTGGTGGCCCCCCGCCCTGGGCACCGCACCCAAACCGACAGACCATGCACGCAACCTGGGCTTCATCCTGGACTCCTCCCTCTCCATGACCAGGCAAGTCAACAACGTCTCCTCAGCGTGCTTCAACATCCTACGCATGCTACGGAAGATCTTCTGGTGGATCCCCACCGAGACCAGGAAGACCGTCACCCAGGCCCTCGTCACCAGCCGACTGGACTACGGCAACGCCCTCTACGCCGGCACCACCGCCAAGCTCCAGAAGAGACTCCAGCGGATCCAGAACGCCTCAGCCAGACTCATCCTCGACATCCCACGAACCAGCCACATCTCCGGACATCTGAGAGACCTTCACTGGCTCCCCGTCAACAAAAGAATCACCTTCCGCCTCCTCACCCACGCACACAAAGCCCTACACGACCAAGGCCCGAGCTACCTCAACAGCCGAGTCAACTTCTACGCTCCCAAACGCCACCTCCGATCAGCCAACCACGCCCTCGCCGCCGTCCCCCGCATCCGAAGAGCGACTACAGGAGGAAGGTCCTTCTCCTACCTGGCCGCCAAGACCTGGAACTCCCTCCCGACCGACCTGCGCCTGACCCAAGACCACCTCTCCTTCAGGAAGAAGCTGAAGACCTGGCTGTTCGAGCAGTAGCAGCACCCCCCCCCCCGCCCCCCCCAGCGCCTTGAGACCCTATGGGTATGTAGCGCGCTCTATAAGTGTCACTGATTGATTGATTGATTGAGTAGATGGCGCTGCGCGCTATATATTGAATGTTAATACACAGTTTGTGTTGAGTTGCGAATAGCATGGGAGGCGCGTGCTTTTTCGCTAATTTAAGAAGGAAATTGTTATCTGTGATTAATAAGAATGAATGAACAGAACAATAAGAACTGTGGTGTACAAAAAATGAAATTGGAATAGTGGGATCTCGCTAGTTAATATCGAAGCGGATTCATTTATTTACCGTCGCCTCCAGTGTTTTATCATGCAACTTCCTGGCACGTTGATGCTTCCGCGTGGCACAGATTTGGAGTTTGCTAAAAAGTCAGTTCTTCAGCTTCGTGTCAATTAATTTTCAGCAGTTGGTGCATAGCTGCCAGGGTTTCAGTATGTGTGACATTTCCATATTTTTAGGGTGCTCATATGGGACATTTCAAGGCCTTATGAGGGATACATTGAGTGACGCGGTATGGCAAGTAGAAAAAAATCTCTATCTGCCAGTTATGAGAAAGCTTATGCAAAATACACTTTTCTGCAACTGCCTCCATGAGGACGGTGATGGCTTACAAACTGCCTTTCAAATACTTACCCTAGAAATGAGTATGGCAGAAAAGCAAAGATAGACCAAAAGTGATGTATAAAGTAGACAAGGCTGCTTCACAGCTATTTCAGGGGCTTCTCACTTGTCCTTTCCCCTTTCCATATCACCCCCTAAGACGCACACCTTCATCTATCTCTCACAAAAGAAATACAAAAATATAGTGAAAGCGCTTGTTTTATTGACCTCAGAAGGATAAAATGCAGAGTAGGCCCTACCGGATTTTTAACCTGACACCTCCAGTTTATCAGCTACTCTCCACTGCGAGGGTTCAAATGAGTGTGCTGCTGAACCACAAACAGGTATTATGACAGCACACCTCTCAACGAGTATTCAGTCACCCCAAAAATCACTAAGGTGGCTGGCTGGCATTACAAATATTCCTCAAGCAGACTTTCATTTATTGACAAGAATGAAAGCTTATAAGGATGAACCATAATGTAAATTCATACCAGTCCTGTGTCAACTGAAACCTGCTTTAAAACGTGCTAGGTCTGTTTTTAAGTAACGTAAAATACATAAGCTCTTCCTGATCGACTGCTCCCATGCCAAGTGTGACTCCAAACAGGTGTGACTTTTACCATCATCGCTTACCATTATTGGACAGGTAGTTTTGCTTTTCCATTAACTGTACCATGTGTAACCCTGCCCTAGCACAATGTTATTGGATTAAAGGGCAGTTATACTAGTGGACGTCATACCCCCAAACATGAAAACACAGAACTAGTGTTATCGACAAAAAAAAACGCT
The DNA here is from genome assembly GCF_964261635.1 of Lissotriton helveticus. Taxonomy (NCBI): domain Eukaryota; kingdom Metazoa; phylum Chordata; class Amphibia; order Caudata; family Salamandridae; genus Lissotriton; species Lissotriton helveticus. The sequence goes on along the minus strand of NC_136060.1, from coordinate 23,733,266 downwards.
GCGGTTTGAAAAACAAATCAGCAGACACTGAACAAGTTACAGATTACAATATTGAGAATACCTAACGGCAACTAAATCAATATTCTGCTAGGTAAAAATGGAAATCCATCCATCCAGAAACGCTCTGACCTCGGACCCTTGTGCTATTCTTCTGTACTGGCCTCCTGGCTCTGCACTGTCTGATTGCTGCTGTGCTCACTGGTTAAGTATATATATATATATATATATATATATATATATATATATATATATATATATATATATATATATTTTTTTTTTTTTGTTTTTGTTTTATTGTATAGTTAATAAAAAACGTAACAATTTTCTTTACAGCATTTGGCAAATATTAGCTTAAAAAAACCGAAACAACGAAAAACAGTAAGAATACAATTTCGATAAAATTACTTTCATATTCGTGAATTTTCCTAAAACTTAAAAAAGCAATTCTTAAATGGTGTTTACATATGTAAATAAGAGACGTCCTTCTGACTTAGTCCACAAAGCTAAAGGGTCTTGATAAAATTAATTCATTATGGACTCGCTTGCTTTCAAATGTTTTTCATGAGCTTGCAGAAACTTTATCATTCTACATTCTGGTTAAGTAAGGAGATCGGTACCACTGCTCTCATATTGCAGCAATCAGGACCACACTTCACACATGGACATCGAGGACAGTGGTCGAAGTGCATCAAAGAATCATGGGTACTGTGATACTCCATGCAATGGGGGTGGGGGGTTCGGTCAAAGGCCTGGCTTAAAAAAACAAAATATTCCGTACATTTTTTCAGTCTTTCACTTTTAGGTAACTACACGTAAAATAACGCACAGCTTAGAGGAAAAGTAGATGCAAGGTATGTTAATCAGTGAAAAATGCTCTATCGTAAACTATGTAACCTCTATTAGTTAATGCACTGCACCAGAAGGTGACAGAATTGAATCTTAGTTGGTGCAGTGGGGAACAGTGACGTGTGTATGTTTAGTGATACAAGCCCCAGTCTGTGACAGAAAGTACTGTGAACATGGAAGTCATTATTTTAGACTTGCATTACACACAGTATAAGATAGGCTGCTACATAGGGCCACATGTAAAGATTTTTGTGGTGAGTAACAGCCCAAGTGGCCGTTTCTAACCACAAAAATGCTTTTACATGTGTACAAGATATAACTTGCTATTCAGTAACATACAGTAGACAAAGTGATCACGCACTCGCCATGCAAGACATCTGGACACGTTGCCCACTGGCCCCATTCTGTCCACACAAGTCGAGGCCCACCTGAATTCCCCATCGAATAAATTAATTTATGACTCCAAAGACAGAGGTTCACATTCCTTACCAGCTAATGATTGTCACAACGGTTTATAGTTTACAATCAATCGTACATAAAGCCAACTCGGATCGACTGCAAGTTGAGACAGTCATCAGACCCTATGCCTGTACCTGTTCTCCCGGCCACATTGCTTAATTAAACAAACTGTTCCTGTTATGTCAAACACCTCTCATCTCTTGATTCTTCAAGGTATTTCATGTTCAAGTAACAGTGGCATTCTCTGTGTGGGGTAGTTTTGAAGCCTGCTGTAGCAAATTCACCTTTTCTGCATGGTCACTCCAGACTTTTGTCATTTTGTGGATCCTATTTTTGCTGGCTTTAGGACTCGGCACACTTTGCCACTGATAAACAGTAGTAAAGTGACTATGCCTCCCCTCTGAAACGTGCTCTACATTGGAACTCCCTATTTACCCTTTTTAACTTCCCTATACATTCACTGTAAATGTTGCCTAAAGTGCATGGAACATTAAATGTCATATCTGGGCTGCAGTGTATATTTACACCAACCATGTTAGTCTTGGCATCTTCGGCGTGGTCTCCCCTGACTTTGCCTCTACCTCCTGTATTTTTGATGCTGTGCTGGATTTCGTTTTTCCTGGCTTAGATGCTTTGGGCATTTTGCCACTGCTGATCAGTGTCAAAGTGCAAGTGCACCCTTGGTAAATTGTGATTACAATTTGTTCTCCCTGATTGGCATAATGGGTTTACTGGTAAGTCCCTAGTAACATCTACTGAGTGTGACAGGGCCTGTAAATCAAATGCTACTAGTGGGCCTGCAGCATTGTTTGTGTCACCCACATGAGGAGCCCTGAAAAGGTATCTCAGACCTGCCACTGCAGTGTCAGTGTGCACTTTGTGAACTGCCATGTCAACCTGGCGAGTGGCCCTAACCTTACCTTTTCTTACTTGTAAGACACCCCTATGCTAGGCCCAAGGTACCCCCATTGACAGTGTGCATTGAATGTTTAAGGTTGGACATGTACTGGGGTGTGACATGTCCTGATAGTGAAATACTGCCAATTTCGCTTTACACTATTAAAAGGTTTGCTTGCCCCATAGGATAGAATAGGGAATGCTTTGTAACATCATACAAGTATATCTTTCTATTGGGACAAGATAGAGAAAAAAAGTTTAGGCACTCTGAACTCAGAATTTAATAACTTAGTAAAGATGTTTTTTAAATTGTGAGTTTGAAAATGCCACTTTTAGAAAGAGCAAAAAACACAGTTGATGGACAGAATGTAGAACAATGTCATACATTCACCCCAGTACAAGGATCTGGGCCTAAATCCATCGTTTTTTTGCACTCCACATCACCCTAGGTTAGACACTGGCTATATGCAAATCAGCTCTGACCCTGTGCCTCATGGGAACAGTCCAGTCCGAACTACCAAGCCATGTCTTTCCCAGACCGGAATCAAGCATCCAAGGACCGGTTTCTGGCTATCAGCCTTCATTCAGCCTGGATAGCTTGACTCCAGTGGTGTGGAGAGCCTGGGACTCACGTCTGAGCATCCCCAGCCCACTCGGGGTGAAAATTGCAAAAAACACAGTTGATGGACAGAATGTAGAACAATGTCATACATTCACCCCAGTACAAGGATCTGGGCCTAAATCCATCGTTTTTTTTCACTCCACATCACCCTGGGTTAGACACTGGCTATATGCAAATCAGCTCTGACCCTGTGCCTCATGGGAACAGTCCAGTCCGAACTACCAAGCCATGTCTTTCCCAGACCGGAATCAAGCATCCAAGGACCGGTTTCTGGCTATCAGCCTTCATTCAGCCTGGATAGCTTGACTCCAGTGGTGTGGAGAGCCTGGGACTCACGTCTGAGCATCCCCAGCCCACTCGGGGTGAAAATTGCAAAAAACACAGTTGATGGACAGAATGTAGAACAATGTCATACATTTACCCCAGTACAAGGATCTGGGCCTAAATCCATCGTTTTTTTGCACTCCACATCACCTTGGGTTAGACACTGGCTATATGCAAATACATGGGAAAGACATGGCTTGGTAGTTCGGACTGGACTGTTCCCATGAGGCACAGGGTCAGAGCTGATTTGCATATAGCCAGTGTCTAACCCAGGGTGGTGTGGAGTGCAAAAGAACGATGGATTTAAGCCCAGATCCTTGTACTGGGGTGAATGTATGACATTGTTCTACATTCTGTCCATCAACTGTGTTTTTTGCAATTTTCACCCCGAGTGGGCTGGGTATGCTCAGACGTGAGTCCCAGGCTCTCCACACCACTGGAGTCAAGCTATCCAGGCTGATGAAGGCTGATAGCCAGAAACCGGTCCTTGGATGCTTGATTCCGGTCTGGGAAAGACATGGCTTGGTAGTTCGGACTGGACTGTTCCCATGAGGCACAGGGTCAGAGCTGATTTGCATTATAGCCAGTGTCTAACCCAGGGTGGTGTGGAGTGCAAAAGAACAATGGATTTAAGCCCAGATCCTTGTACTGGGGTGAATGTATGACATTGTTCTACATTCTGTCCATCAACTGTGTTTTTTGCAATTTTCACCCCGAGTGGGCTGGGTATGCTCAGACGTGAGTCCCAGGCTCTCCACACCACTGGAGTCAAGCTATCCAGGCTGATGAAGGCTGATAGCCAGAAACCGGTCCTTGGATGCTTGATTCCGGTCTGGGAAAGACATGGCTTGGTAGTTCGGACTGGACTGTTCCCATGAGGCACAGGGTCAGAGCTGATTTGCATATAGCCAGTGTCTAACCCAGGGTGGTGTGGAGTGCAAAAGAACGATGGATTTAAGCCCAGATCCTTGTACTGGGGTGAATGTATGACATTGTTCTACATTCTGTCCATCAACTGTGTTTTTTGCAATTTTCACCCCGAGTGGGCTGGGTATGCTCAGACGTGAGTCCCAGGCTCTCCACACACTGGAGTCAAGCTATCCAGGCTGATGAAGGCTGATAGCCAGAAACCGGTCCTTGGATGCTTGATTCCGGTCTGGGAAAGACATGGCTTGGTAGTTCGGACTGGACTGTTCCCATGAGGCACAGGGTCAGAGCTGATTTGCATATAGCCAGTGTCTAACCCAGGGTGGTGTGGAGTGCAAAAGAACGATGGATTTAAGCCCAGATCCTTGTACTGGGGTGAATGTATGACATTGTTCTACATTCTGTCCATCAACTGTGTTTTTTGCAATTTTCACCCCGAGTGGGCTGGGTATGCTCAGACGTGAGTCCCAGGCTCTCCACACACTGGAGTCAAGCTATCCAGGCTGATGAAGGCTGATAGCCAGAAACCGGTCCTTGGATGCTTGATTCCGGTCTGGGAAAGACATGGCTTGGTAGTTCGGACTGGACTGTTCCCATGAGGCACAGGGTCAGAGCTGATTTGCATATAGCCAGTGTCTAACCCAGGGTGGTGTGGAGTGCAAAAGAACGATGGATTTAAGCCCAGATCCTTGTACTGGGGTGAATGTATGACATTGTTCTACATTCTGTCCATCAACTGTGTTTTTTGCAATTTTCACCCCGAGTGGGCTGGGTATGCTCAGACGTGAGTCCCAGGCTCTCCACACCACTGGAGTCAAGCTATCCAGGCTGATGAAGGCTGATAGCCAGAAACCGGTCCTTGGATGCTTGATTCCGGTCTGGGAAAGACATGGCTTGGTAGTTCGGACTGGACTGTTCCCATGAGGCACAGGGTCAGAGCTGATTTGCATATAGCCAGTGTCTAACCCAGGGTGGTGTGGATTGCAAAAGAACGATGGATTTAAGCCCAGATCCTTGTACTGGGGTGAATGTATGACATTGTTCTACATTCTGTCCATCAACTGTGTTTTTTGCAATTTTCACCCTGAGTGGGCTGGGTATGCTCAGACGTGAGTCCCAGGCTCTCCACACCACTGGAGTCAAGCTATCCAGGCTGATGAAGGCTGATAGCCAGAAACCGGTCCTTGGATGCTTGATTCCGGTCTGGGAAAGACATGGCTTGGTAGTTCGGACTGGACTGTTCCCATGAGGCACAGGGTCAGAGCTGATTTGCATATAGCCAGTGTCTAACCCAGGGTGGTGTGGAGTGCAAAAGAACGATGGATTTAAGCCCAGATCCTTGTACTGGGGTGAATGTATGACATTGTTCTACATTCTGTCCATCAACTGTGTTTTTTGCACTTTTAGAAAGAGAGCATTTTCTTGTTTAACCATACTGTGTCCCTCTCCCTGGTTGTGAATTGACTGTATGGTTTTGGAGCGACAGGGGCTGGGGATGTGCATTCACTCTATGTAGCATCGGGGGAGGGCTGACTGCACCGAGGCCCAGGGCACCGCTCATGAAGTGACTAAAACACCATCCGCCAGCACTGCAGCTCCAACGACCTTTGACGCCCACCGACGCCTGTAGTTATCGGCCGTGCCTGACATCAGCGCTCGCACCGACCCAGTCATTGCCAGTGCCTTGATCCTGTTACCGCGGCGCCAATAACCTCTGAGGTTGACTCCACAAGCTCGTCCACTTCGCATCGTCACCGGAACCGATGCCTCACCACTGACGCAACTGTCTTTTCCTGTCCTGGACTCGACACGTCACCTCCTCGCAGACATGATGCCTCGCCTCCCCTGTGGCAGCCAGGAAGCTAGCCTCGACCTCGGCACCAACGCCTCACCTCCTTGACGCCGTGCATCATCATAGATTTAATTTCCAAGGTACTGTTTGTCTGGGGGTCTATGTGACTCCGTGCCCGACACGACGCTCCTCGCGGTTGGTGCCGTACTTTGGATTTATTGCTGTCACGACGTCCTAGTAGCCCCAGGTAGATCTATTTGTTTTCTACAAGCTTTATTCTCGCAATAACTGTTTTAAAGTCATCTTTTATCACCTATATTTTGGATTTTTGTTGTTTTGGTTTTGTTGAGTTTAGATAAAGGTACTTTATTTTTCTAAACTAGTGTGGTGTCCATTTGTGGTGTTATCACTATATTACTGTGTGGTTTCAGTACAAATACTCTACACATTGCCTTTGGGATAAGTCTGTCTGCTCATACCAAGCAGGGGTTATCTAAAGTGTGTATCCCTCTTACCCTGACTAGAAGCAAGGGTCCCTATTTGGACAAAGGTGCCTACCTCTGCCAACTAGAGGCCCCCAGTTCGGACAAACATATTTCTCACAGGAGCACAACTGTGCTCTGGCTAGACTGCAATTTGAATGAACTGCAGGGACACATAACAGGGAAAACTGCCTCTGCCATGTAGAAAAAGTCTATATGTAACCTAGTCATACCTCACCGCTAAAGTGTGATTTGAAAGCCCACAGGCCACGGAGCATACTACATATTGAGCTTAGTTTAGGCTTGTCTAGACATTTCCCTAATAGGCCTAGGTGGGATTAAAATCGTTCAGTTCTACCTGTGATTAGGAAAGGGCTATGAAAATCTTTAAATTTATTATCAGCTTAATTTCTAAGATCTGTCAATGGTGAAATAAGATTTTTGTTAGATTAATTAACTTTGTACGAATATACTTTAGGCTTCCTGAGTCAGAACTGGCTTAAAACAGCAATGCCTCTTGTGACTTGGATATGCCAATGAGAGATTATTCTACTCATCCAGAGGACCCCACTAGACAGTCAGGGTACAGCCACAGTAGACTGTAGGAGGGAAAGCCAGTTGTAACCCTGTCAGGTATGCGAGTGGCCAAGAAGCTGAAGACAGGCCTGCCTGGTTGCAGCTGGGTCCAACCATATTGAAACAGGCTCCTGGAAAATGTTATAGTTAGACAGATAGGAAGTGATGCAAAGGAGGTGGAGGACTGATAAATATGTTACTATTGAGCAGCATAATTTCTCTAGTCACTGGCTAGTCCACAGGCCCTTCCACTGCCACCTCCTCAGAAAATTCCAGAACCTGTTAAGCATTCATCTGAAGAAGAAGGCCTTGCTGGAAAAAGAATTCTGATGTACGACTCCTGCTGGAAGAAGAAGAGTCACAAGGACTCTAGCACCCCCTGAATCCTGCTAGAATCCAGGGACTGGAACTGCTCTCCACGGGTCAAGAGACTGGCCTCCAGTTTGCCTGCTTAAGGGACAAATAAAGCAGAAGGACTCCTGACTCCAAGAAGGCCCACCTGACTGAAGGTGACTTGACCCTGCAGGAGGCCTGGCTGGAGAGAGAGATTTAGAGCAAAGAAGTTTGCATTGAGGATCCAGGGTCTGCAAGACTTACCAGAAGAAGCTTTCCTAGTAGTTGGAGACTAAGGGTCAAGTTTGGCAGATGCGTACTCTATCACAAAGGTAACTGATCCTGTCCATCTTATAAGTGCATTGAATCCTAATGCATTTGTAATCAGTCGGACAGGATATGCGTCATGGGCAGGATAGCCATCACGTTGGTGACGGAGTACTGGTCTGCCAAACTCCAAATCAGGCCTTTAGTGTAAACGTAAAGACTTTACCTGGAACAACCCGCTTAGGGTTTCTGACTTTAGTGCCATTATGGTCCGCCTGAAATTTCCCCTAGGTTCTGGCCCACTGCAAACTGTTGGTTTTCAATAGTGCTTGAATTTTTCTAGCCACTTTTTGCCTTAAAACTTAAAACAATCATATCTCTAGTTCCTTTTAACCCAGATTGAAGATGTTGGTGTCTTTTTAGGGGTGGGGATTACTCGCTGAGTTTCACTATGTGGAATTCCGCAGAGTCACTGAAAAACTCAGTGGAAATCCGCAGAGTTCTTCAGGCTCGTCCACCCCTAGCAATTAGCCATAAAAAAAACACAAACACTGCAGCCGCAACGGATAAAAGCTTGTCATGCACAATGTTAGTCTGAAATGTGCAGAAGAGGGCCCACCTACCATTTTGTGGCAGAGGATGGCCGACAGTCTGCACCGCAGCCAACACTCTGCTTTCCTTCCTGGACCAATTAGAACAATGTGATGAGTAATGATGACTCTGAGTGACCCTTTGCACCAGTACCAGCTGGAATGGCATGGCAACGTCATCATGACGACGGATGGCTGGGAGGGAGATGTACCGACTTCCGAGTCCGACACAGCAAAAAGGAGGCAGGAGACAAGCAAAAGAGATGGGGCGCCATGGACATAGAAAGGGGACTACAGTGCACGCACATTTACATCAGTACAGCAGGCGCAAGTCAGTCATGCCCTCAGGGGTGGGAGAGACCCACACACAGCCCCCAACTTCTCTCTGTAAAAGATACGGTGGGTCACTCCGCAGACAAAATAAAAAATTTGCTAGCATTTGCGCCAATAATTTTCAATTCTATTAAGGACACGGAGGCGAGGATTATGCTTCTCTATTCTTTACTGCAAAATCACAGCAGCCAATAACAACATACAATTAGTTTAAATTAACTAGATTGCCCATGATGCTTTCTCATAAGCCACGCCTCCACAGCCCATAAGAGCCGTCTGCACAGTCCCACAATTCTCTTTCTTTGCAGGGAACAAAAGTTCAAGAATTAACCAGAACAGGTCCATAACGTCCTCCAACATGGAAGAATAACCAAGGAGCCTTCAAACATAAACTCCTGCGAGCATCCATCTCCTAATCATACTTCTTATCCGATCCTGAAACAAAGGGGAATGAAAAACCCGTAACCACTGTATAACAAGACATGTCATAACTTCATACATGGACGGGTAAGCTTTAGTACAGTTTAGTAAAGCCGGGTGGGATAATCCTCGCCTCCATGTCCTTAATAGAATTGAAAATTCTTGGCGCCAATGCTAGCAAATTTTTTATTCTATTACTGGACCGGAGGCTTCAGATTATGCTAGTTTAACACTTTCCAAAGACCGGTGATGTAATATCTCCCACCGGCTTATAATAAAACATTTTGAATGTCGACTCTGAAGACCAGTCTGCACAATGCATGATATCCTGAATGTTAGAACCCAACATATAGGACTTGGAGGCCATAGCGCCCCTGACAGAGTGCACTCCAAATCTTTGGAGATCAATACCAGCTTCTTGCATAATATATCTAAGCCATCTGGCAATGGTGGCTGCCGCCACTGGCTTAAACGGTTTCTGTAAAGCAATCAACAGTTGAGAACAACCCTGAGGTCTCAAAGATCTAGTACATTCCTCATACACTTTTAAACATTGTACCACACATAATTTTTCATTATCCGGAAAAGCATTGTAAATAATCAATGTGTCGTGAAAGTGTCTTAGTAAGTCCAGTAATAGTGAAAGAAACTCCCTCGGGAGTAAACACTCTACCTGTAACGTCGAGAGCTCGTACATCCGAGGAACGTCTGCACGCAGACAGGCATAGCAACATAGCTAACTTGGCTGATAACTGTTTCCTAGAAAGGAGATTGTTAGATGGCCAACGATTGAATAATGAAATGACCAAGGAAACATCCCAGAGACCCGTATGCTTGGGCTTAGGTGGGTTGGAGACTCGAATACCTTGAAGGAGCTTACATACCACTGGATGCATACCAACTTTTTTCCCGTCTACGAGCTCGTGACCTGCTGAAATGGCCGATCTAAAGTTATTGACCGAGCGATAAGCAAGGCCCTCCGAAGCTTTATCCGAGAGAAAATTTAACACTTGGGGTAACTCAGCCCCCACGGGATCCAAATGCCGTTCCACGCACCAATCCACCCAGTTCTTCCAGGCCGAGGAGTAACGCTTTCGAATGGAAGGTGCCCAAGCCTGTTTGATGAATTCAGAAGCTTTGTCCGAAACTGCTGCCTGAAAGCCTCCATGCCATCAGCGTGAGGCGGCCCTCTAGAATCATAGGATGACGTTCCTTGCGGGGGCCCAGGAGTAGCGATGTCGACTCAGGGAGCAACCTGGGAAGGTCGCAGCTCCACTGTAACAACATTGGGAACCAAGGTTGAGACGTCCACCATGGAGTCACCAGGACTAAAAAACCTGGCGCCACGAACGAACTACAGAGAACATGACAGCCCTCAAGAACGCCACCAGCGAGCACCACCAGCTTATCCGAACCACCAAAAGGACATCATTCAAAGAGCGACTAGACAACAACACTCGCAACAGCAAGGAACTCTTCAACATCGTCAAAGAGCTCTCCAACCCCAGCGCCAGCAACAACGACATCACACCGTCACAAGAACTCTGCAACTCCCTCGCCACATTCTTCCACTGCATGATCGCAGATATACACTTTGGACCCCAGACTCCGCCTGCAGCCACCAAACCAGCGACCCCCACCTCCACCATCAGCACCTGGACCCCTATCAACACCGAAGACACCACCAACGTCATGAACTCCATCCACTCCGGCTCCCCCTCTGACCCGTGCCCCCATCATATCTTCAACAAAGCCGACACCATCATCGCCCCCCATCTCCAGAACGTCATAAACAGCTCATTCACGTCAGCTACCTTCCCTGAGAGCTGTGTGGTTCTGAAAAATATGGATCCGTAATAGTACCGGACTCGAGAATAAAAACTTCGTCGAAATAGGACGAATTTGGTATCAAAAGACCGAGAATGACGAGTACATCAAGTACATGTATTTTCGGCATATTCGAGTGACGATTTCACCTCGAAATCGCCATTTACCTTCTAAACCCTTAGCTGCATGTTGCCCTCTACATAGGCCTTAATCCAGTTGAATTTGATTCCACGAGGATACATACTCCTTAATCGACTTCTTCCTGACCCCAGTACAAGTTAGAACCATTGCCCCAGGCCGAGCTCGTTAGGTCAGTTCCCTCCCAGTGGCCGAGCAAGATAGCATCTAGGCCCAACCGGCCATAAAGCCATTTCAGCGCACACACCTGCCATATCTCGTTCACATCTTTCTCCACTCCTTTCTTCACTTATTTATGATGGGGAGGTGACCGTTTTTATTAGGGGTCCAGCGATATCTGATGAAATGTTGGGCCTTGCCGGATGATTTGTTATGGGCAGCACGACGTGAAATATGTACATGTCATCATGACTCTGCTTTTCTTTTGTAATCAGTAACCATAAATGAAATACCGCTAATCCAAGGAATGTTTTGCCCAAGGGTGAATATTGTGTATAAGAAGAGAAGCCTAACTTTGTGAAAGTGTGCAGTCTCCTGAATATACTGGTATTGTACTTCTAGGACCCTGTCACCTTGGTTGCAGCCAATAAACGAATCTTTGACTTCACCTGGAAGACTCTGAAGTTTCTGTAGGTCTGACTCAGGAGAACCTGAGGTCTCTGGTGTGTTGATCCCCTGGCACCGCTGGGTTACCGGTTCGATACCGGTTCATAAAAAACCAGTACCTCATTTGGCGCCCAGCGTTTGGGGCGATTCCAGTGGTACCAATCAAGCCTGAAGATCGTGAGGAGCTTCGTGTGAAAATTCCGGAGGAGGGCCCACCACTTCATCGACCCCTGCATGTCGACGTGGTCCGAAGGTCTTTACTACGAGGTTCCCCGCTTCTCGACGGCTACAAGGACTGCTGCCCTGGCTATCGCCCTGATGTTGGACCCTTGAAATTTTCGGTAGAGCGAAACGCTGAGACGAGTCTTCTGGTGAAGCCATCGATATTTTCAGTTAAGTATAAGTGGAGCGTCTCCCAGTCCTTAGTTGGACTTACTTTGTTGTATCTTAGAGATACATAAAGGTTTTTATTGATTCTTGCAAGCACCATAACCGAAGGACTCGTGTTTTCACGAGCAATATCGTAATCGATAACTCCTTTGAAGTTTTGGAACTAGACTAGAGAGCGAGGATGCCTAGTCTTAGACTCGGGAATCTGTTTTGTCTTGGTAGTAATAATAAGGACTCCCGATTGGAGGACTCATGTCCGGTTCCTCCAGTTGGAACTCCGACTTACGAGCTGTACGTTACACATGGGGTAGGCCCCATCGTTTACAACGAGGTATGGATTAAATACACTAGGAAAGACGGTGTTTTAAAATGGCCCCAATATGGTAGCTTTGATTCTGAAATTTTAGACAATCTTGAAGTTAAGCTCTTCAAAAAGAAAGCCCGGCCGGCGATGTTTGACTCTTTCCGCATATGGCGCAAAGAAGCCAAACAAAAAGAAATTAAATTAGCAAAGAAAAATAAGAGAGAAGGGGGACTTTCAGTAATGCAAGCTGCCGTACAGTTTAAAGATAATGAGGAAGAGCAGATAAATGAACAATTGCACAGGCGACGTAAAATGGCAATAGATAAGTGCTATCCAGTTTTGCCGTCTCTTCAGCAAGGGACAGCAAAAGAGCGGGAAAAAGACCAATTAATGTCGCAATTGTTAACTTCGCCACCGCCCTATGCGCAGAATGCTACAGCACCCCCGCAACCTTTAGTTGCACAAGCTGCGCCTCTGGCTCTTCCACAGCACCCACCAGCTGTTCTTCAGCTGGCTCCGACTTCTTCGGTGCAGCCTCCTCCAGGCCCACCGACCACTTCTGCTTCATCTATGTCTTCTACGATTTTGCCTACTGTACTTTCTACAACTCCTAATGCCCCTTCTATGATTTTGCCTAGTACCACATCTATTATTCCTCATACCTCTTCTGCCATCTCTGCACCCGCCTTATCTCACCCCGTTCTTTCATCTGTTTGTTCTTCCGTTTCACCTTCCCTTCGGCAGAAAATGGCCAGTACTGTTACTAATCTTCTTTTTCCCCTTTTCGGGTCGCCTGCTACGACCCCTAACATAGGAAGAAGACAGTTGCGAAGTCAACTGCCCGATTATCAAGAGAGAGATTCCCTGAATAGTTTAGCTCGGAAATGGGTCTTGGACACTGCAAAATATGATTTACAGTCTGTCATGGAAGTTTTTCCTCAATGGGAAACAGCGACACAGAGATATGTGTTCGAACAGATGTGTGTTTTTCTTTGCGAGGATTTAGAAGACAATGATCAGGATTGCCTCCCACAAGAGATGTGTCGTATAAGGTTTAAGTTTAGTCTGGGTATGATTGTAGGTCCCGATGTAGAAAAAGCAGTTGAAATGCTATTATCATATCGAAGTAAGGGAAGTAGTTCTGGGTCACCATCGGAATCCAGTGCATCTAGTAGGAAAAAGGCACGACAATACCCTATGAGAGAAGTTCCCCCACAATGGAGAGAGGGTGACGCGACAGCTGTCCCACCTGTCCTGCCCCACTTTCACCGCGTATGGGTACATGTTCCATGGAAGCGAGCTGAAGTTTTAGCACTCAAACAAACACTACCAGATCCGCGTAAAAATCCTGCAGGGTACTATAAAGAATTGTCGCAAACTGCTGGATCATGTATAATGAATTTGGCCGATATCGATATGTTATTCGGGAACGTTGTTCCACAGCCTTTATGGGGAAAAATTCGTCATGTAGATCATGACCAGGAATTAGGTGACACGTGGGCTAATATTACTGCTGCAGATGCACGACAAGTTGGTGGTGCCAAGCCTGAGCCTCTGATAGCGGAACTACCTGGTAGAATAGTAGATTACATGAAAACGATAATGCCTGCAATACGCGTAAATTGGGATAAGTTATCTGCATGCAAGCAAAAGAAAGAAGAGACTGTTTCAGATTTCTTCACCAGATTTGAAGAAACATTCATTGACCACAGCGGTCAAGATATGACCACAGAAGGTGGTCAGAGATTGTTTGTCGATAAATTTGTGCACAATCTACTTCCAGACTTGTGTAGAAAATTGAAAGATTCAGAAAGCTCTTGGGCAGTCTCATCTTCAGCCCAGATATTAGCTACCGCACAGTACTACGAGAATAGAGACAAGGATGAGAAAGATAAAGTAGAAAAGAAAACTAGAGAACTCAAAACGAAGGTTTTGCTACAGCAAGCCTATCCGCCACGAGGTGGTGGTAATAGAAATAATAATGGTCAGAATAACTACCAGAACACTTTTCAGCAGCCTCAGAGAAACTTGCAGAGATTCGATTACAATCAAAACCGCGTAGGTCCCAACCAGTGTTTATACTGCAAACAAGAGGGTCATTACAAATATGACTGTCCTGCTCTGCCGCAATGTACAAATGAATTTTCTGGCGTAAGAGGTCGTGGTAGTCAGCAAGCGCCTAGAGGTAGAGGGCGTGGAAGCACCCCTCAGGACGCACGTCCCCTTCCACCACAAAACTCTATGAACAGATTTGACCAGCAAAATAACGTATCTGACAGGACAGCTCAATACTACGTTGATGAGTATTACACAGAAAATGAGCAGTGGGAGAGTAATGATTGCTAGGACAGCCTTAGACAAGGAGAGGGAGTTGTTTCAGTTCCAGTAGATCAGAGTGGACCTTACGTTGAGGTGATTACATCGGGTGTGTCAGAACCTTTTCTGTTGGATACTGGTGCTACAAAGAGTTCTATTATGCACTCCAAACTCCCTGGCGCACCTTTGTCTGGCGAAATGAACGTTTCCGTAGGTTTTTCTGGCGCCCCGGTTAGAAATCCGATTTCTGACCCTTTATCTCTTTCTGTTGGTCCTTGTGAATTCGAAGCACCCCTTATTTTGACAACAGGTTGTAGTGAAAATTTGCTAGGATTAGATTTGCTAAAAAGATTGTATGCGACTTTGTACTGTTCTCCCTCAGGAGTACAACTGACTTTAGGCAAGAAAGTGGTTTCTCCCATGTATTTGTCGAGAAATACGCTTCCAGCAGAATTGGCACTTCTTCCAGATATTCTTTGGGCTACTGGTCCGAATGATGTAGGTCTTTTAGAAATTCCACCATATGTTGTAACATTAAAGTCGAATGTCAAAATGCCACGAATTCCCCAATACAGAATATCCAATGAGGGCGAAAAAGCTTTGCTAGCGATTGTTTACGAGTTAATTGAGAAAGACGTAATTGAAGAAACACGAGGCAATGTTTGCAATAGTCCTGTTCTGCCTGTTTTAAAACGAACTGACCCTTCTCAGCCACCTGTGTATAGATTCGTGATTGATCTTAGGGAAGTAAATAAGATAGTGGTGCCACAATTCCCAGTTGTCCCCGACATTACAACATTATTGACTATGATTCCAGCCTCTGCATCCTGGTTTTCGGTGATTGACCTGAAGAATGCTTTCTTCAGTATCCCGATTGCTGAGGAAAGCAGGGATATTTTTTCCTTTAGCCTGGGTGGTCGCAGTTTCCGCTTTAAACGCGCTCCTCAAGGCTACTGTGAAAGCCCCTCAATATACAGTCAAGCTCTGAAAAGTCAGCTCGACGCAATGGTTTTGCCCAAAGGTTCCACTCTCGTACAGTACGTGGACGATTTGCTCATAGCTGCGGATACTGAGAAAATATGTAAAATGGCCACGTTGACATTACTGCGTCATCTATGTGATCTGCATCACAAGGTGTCACTTTCCAAGCTCCAATATTGCCGACAAGAAGTGACCTACTTAGGTCATCTCTTATCGAAGGAGGGAAGGAAACTGACCCCAGAAAGAATTCAGGCAATAGCAAAATTAAATGTGCCAAGAACACAGAGAGAAGTACGCGCTTTCTTGGGCATTACATCGTACTGTAGACAGTGGATTCCAAATTTTTCGTTATTAGCCAAACCCATATTGGCACTAACGTGTACAAATACACCCAATCCCATTCCTTGGTCTGATGAGTGTCAGAAAAGTTTTCTTGAATTACGCACAGCATTATGTTCGGCCCCTGTGTTGGGTAACCCCAACTACAGTAAACCTTTCACATTATATGTCCACGAGAAGGAGGGTTGTGCATTGTCTGTGCTGACTCAGTTATACGGAGATAGACAACGGCCATGCGCCTATTTTTCGTCAACTTTGGATCCGGTAGCACGAGCATTGCCAAGTTGTCTAAGGGCCACAGCAGCAGCAGCTGTTTCTATTCGACAGTCTGCAGGTCTAGTAATGAATAATACACTAATCGTGATGGTCCCGCATGCAGTAGACACATTGTTAAATAGGACCAAGACACAGCACTTAACTAGTGCTCGACTGTCCAGTTATGAATTGACGCTACTAGCAAGCCATGTGCACATCAAAAGGTGCAGTACCCTGAACATAGCCACCTTGTTACCAATTGCTGAGGAATCGGATGCTTCAGAACAGCACGATTGTTTCCTCAGAACGGAGGAAGAGACGAAAGGAAGAGTTGACCTATTCGATACTCTTCTCGCCGAATGTGATGGTACATTATGGGTGGATGGTTCATGCTTTAAGCTCCCAAATGGTAACGTGACTACAGCATATGCTGTCACAACTTTGCACACAATCGTTGAAACTGCGCGAATACCACACGGTTCAGCTCAAGCCGCTGAACTCGTGGCGTTAACGAGAGCATGTGTGTTATCGAAAGGAATGAAAGTGACTGTCTATACCGACAGCCAGTATGCTTTTGGAGTGGCTCACAGTTTTGGACGATTGTGGAGAGAACGTGGGTTCCTGACTTCGCATGGAGCTAAGATTCAGCATGGTCAGTTGGTGAATGAGCTTCTTGAATCACTGACGTTGCCCCTGAAAGTAGCGATCGTGAAGTGTAGTGCACACAAGAAAGTGATTGATGATGTTGGTCGTGGAAATGCATTTGCTGATGAAACTGCTAAGGATACGGCGAAGAATATGATGAGCCGAATGTATGTTGCGAGCCCAGAAAGATGGACTGGTGATGTTGGAATATGTGAAGACACGATAGAAAGTGTGAAGTCCATCCAAGCTGAGGCCACGGAGAAAGAGTTAAGCATGTGGAGAGAAAGTACAGGGAGAATGGATGCAAATGGTTGTTGGATTGAATCGACAGAGCAACAGAGATGGTTGTTACCCGATGCATATGTGCCTGCAGTGGTTACAATGGCTCATGGGATGGCCCATATCAGCGCGAAAGGGATTTGCGACTTGTTGGCCCCAGTGTGGAAGAATTCAGGGATTCCCAAGTGTGCAGAGAACGTGGTCAAGAATTGCATGGTATGTCTGAAGCACAATCCTGGTAGGGGAACCCCAACTCCAGCTGGTCATTTTGCACCTACTACGTATCCGTTCGAGGTTTTGCAGCTAGATTTCATACACATGGAGAGGTGCAACAACTTAAAATATGTGCTCGTGGTTGTTTGCGCCTTCTCAAGGTGGGTAGAAGCCTATCCCCTAAGGGACAATACTGCCTTGTCCACAGCAAAAGCCCTTGTGAAAGAGTTCTTCCCCAGATTCGGAATGCCTAGAATGGTCTGGTCGGACAACGGAAGTGAATTTGTGGGTTGCGTGATGAAACGAGTGTGTGAAGGGCTAGGCATTAGTCAGAAGTTCCACGCTGCAAATCACCCCCAATCAGCTGGATTAGTGGAATGTTACAATGGCACGCTTAAACTTAAATTGGCCAAAATCCAAGCGAGCACGGGTCTTAAATGGCCCGACGCTCTGCCCTTAGCACTCCTATCCACCAGAATGACTGTGCACTCGCGAATGAAACTCAGCCCCTATGAAATAATCTTTGGTCGGCCAGCCAACATATGGGGAGTGCCTAGGCCCACGAAGTTTAGCGAGCTGCAACACCCCATTTTGCTTGACTATTTGTATGAATTGACGGCTAAATTGCGTGTTTTATATCAACAGGTCCACAACACCTTGCCTCTGATCTCTGAGACACCAGGTCACTCCATTGACCCTGGCTCCTGGGTATTGGTCAAGAATTTCCAGAGGACAAGAAACGACCAGCCCAGATGGACCGGACCTCACCTCGTCCTCCTGTCTACAAGGTCGATCGTTAGAGTGGAGGGGAAGGCCAATTGGGTCCACGGGATCCATTGTAAGAAGATACCCTTCCCTCTGCCACATGACCAATGGGTCCGGACAGGAGGCAGTGACTCAAAGCGCACAACTGATGAACGCGTAAAAGAAGCTAAACGTGATTATGAAAGTGGGAACATTTTTCAAGAAACTACGCCACCATCAGAACAATTGAACTCTGTGGAACCTGAGCTACTATTTCCGGACCAGACAATAACCGGGAAAAGACGCTATAATTTACGACCGAGAAAAACAGACTAAAGTAAAAGTGATTTATTTTATGATCCGAGAGAAAAACCTGTGGACTAATAAAAATACGTTTTTTTTCCAAAATGCTATTTTTGAAAGTACAGATTCTCCCATCTAGGTAACTTGCTTATTTTTGTGTTTTTTCGAACCGCCATCCGGGTTCCGCTGCTAGGGTCGCGGTTGATTAAAGACTTTTGGGTGCAGCTGACAACAATAGGTTGCTGGTTCCAGTTGGTCGAAGGGAGCCACCCTAGACTGACGGAAGCATCCTTTAGCAGAAACAACCTACCGCCGCGGGCAGCACCTTAGAGAGGATGGAGTTTCCTGATGTGGAGAGAACTGCCAAACAAATGAACTTTAAGCAGAGACTTTTGAAAGCAATGAGAAAGAAATTTTTTATAATAATGTGTATTTTTATGCTATTTAGCGTAATGGTGTTTTTAATAAGCTATGTTCTATTCTCTTTTCATGTGACATTCACGCCCACTACATCACCCATACCTCCCCCTACTGTTTCCTCTCATTCTTTCCTCTCTTTGCCTCACCACGAATCAAATAGGAGATTAGAGTTCATTAATAACTCCTTCGTTCAGCTATTACACCAACACCAACTTGTAATGAACACAACCAACTGTTGGGTGTGTGGTCTCATGCCCCACACCACGGATAGAGGTATCCCCTATTTGGTCCTGCCATTTAGTCGCAATGGGTCAGTATGGGCATATAGAACAATGTTCATATATGCACGAGAAATCCAACCCCTACGTTCTGTAAAAGACAACCTCAAGACTAGCGCCCTAGTCAAGGGTATAGTTGACATGATCAAGGTAGTAACTTCTTACGAAGATACCCCGGATGATGAGATACTTGCATATGTAGGTTGGAATGTGACCGGATATGGCACTACATTAAGTGAGAAACAGCAAGCCAAGAGATCGTCCCCTATCTGGATCGTACCCCATCAAGGTCACCTGTGTCTGCAAGGTATTGGTAGGAATCCCAGAGCTCAGCTAGGGAAGAGTGTCTGTACAGAAACGTACGTTTTTGGATCTCAGACTTCCCCTGCCTTTTTAGCCGCAAAGGGTACTTATTTCATCTGCCACGATAGAGCCTATACATGGTTGCCCCCTGACTTCTCGGGCTCATGTTTTGTTTCATTCCTGTTACCTCCCACCTACACAGCAGCGGCGGATTACCATCGGACAAGGGTAGTTAGAGGTGTTTTGAGTAAAGAAGACACTGCGGGTCAAGAATTTGGTGACTTTGCAATGGGTGTTCTGCCGTTCTGGGGAGCCATGGTTAACAGCAGAAACATAAGGCAATTGACAAGGGTAGTTGAATCCACCGTGATTGAAACTGCTGGTGCCCTTAGTAACCTGACTGCTGAGCTCCAGTCGGATCGACTAATGACCCTTCAGAACCGGGTCGCTTTGGATGTAATACTTGCGGACCGGGGTGGGGTATGCAAATTGATCCAGTCCAGTTGTTGCATTTTCATTCCAGATAATGCTCCAACAGTGTACGGGGCCATCTCCAGACTACATAAGATTTCCGAATCTATTCATGTGGATAAAGGAGATTGGTCATTAATGGGATGGTTCTGGGGACTGATATCTGCCTGGGGATGGAAGATTCTGATGGTCATTGGGATGGTCTTAGCCATTCTTTTCCTGTTCTGTCTATGTATACAGTGTGCTCCTGCAATATGTGGCCTCTGTGCTACATCATGTGTAAGGAAGCCTGTGTCAAGACATGAACTCAGCACTAGAATGATGTTGCAGCAACATCTCAATGACTTTAGGAATATAGATCTGGACTCAGATTAACATAAGGATAGATTAATTGCCTATGTAAGGGCAAAAGGAGGGTCTGTGGTTCTGAAAAATATGGATCCGTAATAGTACCGGACTCGAGAATAAAAACTTCGTCGAAATAGGACGAATTTGGTATCAAAAGACCGAGAATGACGAGTACATCAAGTACATGTATTTTCGGCATATTCGAGTGACGATTTCACCTCGAAATCGCCATTTACCTTCTAAACCCTTAGCTGCATGT
This sequence comes from Lissotriton helveticus, assembly GCF_964261635.1. NCBI lineage: Eukaryota > Metazoa > Chordata > Amphibia > Caudata > Salamandridae > Lissotriton > Lissotriton helveticus. The sequence continues at coordinate 23,712,979 of NC_136060.1, read as the reverse complement.
TGCCCTCTACATAGGCCTTAATCCAGTTGAATTTGATTCCACGAGGATACATACTCCTTAATCGACTTCTTCCTGACCCCAGTACAAGTTAGAACCATTGCCCCAGGCCGAGCTCGTTAGGTCAGTTCCCTCCCAGTGGCCGAGCAAGATAGCATCTAGGCCCAACCGGCCATAAAGCCATTTCAGCGCACACACCTGCCATATCTCGCTCACATCTTTCTCCACTCCTTTCTTCACTTATTTTATGATGGGGAGGTGACCGTTTTTATTAGGGGTCCAGCGATATCTGATGAAATGTTGGGCCTTGCCGGATGATTTGTTATGGGCAGCACGACGTGAAATATGTACATGTCATCATGACTCTGCTTTTCTTTTGTAATCAGTAACCATAAATGAAATACCGCTAATCCAAGGAATGTTTTGCCCAAGGGTGAATATTGTGTATAAGAAGAGAAGCCTAACTTTGTGAAAGTGTGCAGTCTCCTGAATATACTGGTATTGTACTTCTAGGACCCTGTCACCTTGGTTGCAGCCAATAAACGAATCTTTGACTTCACCTGGAAGACTCTGAAGTTTCTGTAGGTCTGACTCAGGAGAACCCGAGGTCTCTGGTGTGTTGATCCCCTGGCACCGCTGGGTTACCGGTTCGATACCGGTTCATAAAAACCCAGTACCTCAGCTGGAAACACGCAGAAATCAACGCCCTTCTGAAGAAACCCACGGCGGACCCCAAAGACCTCAAGAACTTCCACCCCATCTCTCTTCTTCCCTTCCCGGCCAAAGTCATTGAGAAAACCGTAAACAAACAGCTGACTGCTTTCCTCGAAGTAAACAACTTGCTCGACCCAGTCCAGATTTCGAGCCAACCACAGCACCGAGACTGCCCTCATCGCAGCCACCGACGACATCAGGACCATGATGGACAACGGAGAAACTACCGCCCTCATCCTCCTGGACCTCTCGGCAGCCTTCGATACCGTTTGCCACCGGACCCTAATTACACGCCTCTCCAACACCGGGATCCAAGGAAAGGCCCTGGACTGGATCACCTCGTTCCTCTCCGACAGAACCCAGAGAGCCCGCCTCCCTCCCTTCCGTTCAGAGGCCACCGATATCATCTGCGGCGTTCACCAGGGTTCCTCGCTCAGCCCAACCCTCTTCAACATTTACATGAGCCCCCTCGCCGCCATCGCACGCAAACACAACATCAACATCATCTCCTACGCCGACGACACCCAGCTGATACTCTCCCTCACCAAAGACCCAACAACCGCCAAAACCAACCTCCAGGAAGGTATGAAAGACGTCGCAGAATAGATGAAACTCAGTCACCTGAAGTTGAACTCAGACATAACGGAGGTCCTCATCCTCGGACAATCCCCCTCCGCCTGGGACGACTCCTGGTGGCCCACAGCACTGAGCTCCGCCCCAACACCCGCGGACCACGCACGCAACCTGGGATTCATCCTGGACACATCCCTCACAATGACCAAGCAAGTCAATGCCGTCTCGTCCTCCTGCTTCAACACCCTGCGCATGCTCCGAAAGATCTTCCGGTGGATCCCCACCGAAACCAGAAAGACCGTCAGACAGGCCCTCGTCACCAGTCGACTGGACTACGAAAACACCCTATACGCAGGAACCACCGCCAAACTTCAGAATCGACTCCAACGCATACAAAACGCCTCCACACGACTCATCCTCGACATCCCTCGCCACAGCCACATATCCGCCCACCTGAGAAACCTGCACTGGTTCCCCATCAACAAGAGGATCACGTTCAGGCTCCTCACCCACGCACACAAAGCACTCCACGACATAGGCCCCGAATACCTCAACAACCGCCTCTCGTTCTACACTCCCGCACGCCAACTCCACTCCTCCAGCCTCGCCCTCGCCACCATCCCACGGATTCGCAGAACAACCACGGAGGAAGATCCTTCTCCTACCTAGCAGCCAAAACATGGAACTCCCTCCCCACACACCTACGAACGACCCAGGACCATCTCACCTTCAGGAAACACCTCAAGACCTGGCTCTTCGAGCAGTAGCAGCAGCAAACCTGGCTCTCGTACAGTAGCAGCTCCCCCCCCTTCAGCGCCTTGAGACTCTCACGGGTGAGTAGCGCGCTCTATAAATGCTATGATTGATTGATTGACTATCTCTGCCTGTTGTTTGATTACTTGTGTTATCACCCTGGGGATCAATAGGAATGGGGGAAAAGCGTACTGCAGTGCTCCCGACCAATCCTGAAGGAATGCATCGGTCGCCAGTGCCATTGGGTCCGGTCTCCAGCTGAAGAACCGAGGAATTTGACACGTGAGCCTGGAGGCGAACAGGTCTATCTGAAAGGGACCACAAATGCTCTGTATCCACTTAAAGACTTTGGGTAGCAACTTCCAGTCGCTATAATCCCGGAGATGCCTGGAGTTCCAGTCTGCCACTTGATTGGACTGGCCCGGAATGTATTCCGCGATCACCGAGATCTGGTGATTGAGGCAATAGTGCCAAAAATCCTTGGCTATCTCGACAAGAAGGGACGACCTCATGCCTCCCAATTTGTTGATACACCTCACTGCCGACACATTGTCCCTGCGGAGGAGGGTGCAACAAGAGGTCTGCTTCGGGGATAGTGTCTGAATTGCGAATTAACCCACAAGGAGTTCCAGACAATTGATGTGCAAGGATAACTCTTGCTGAGACCATCTTCCGCCTGTGGAGATGTCTCCGCAGGGAGCTCCCCAGCCCAAGCGGCTGGCGTCGGATTTGATAACTACCTCTGGTTGTGAGCCGAAGATCGCCCTGCCATTCCACGCATGCACGTGTCCCAGCCACCATTGAAGTTCGGTCCTTACTTCCTGAGTTAACGGAATGGCATCCGTGTAGGACAAGCCCTTCTGAATGTGTTGGATCTTTAGGCGCTGTAAGGCCCAGTAATGTAGAGAATCTGGGAAAATGGCCTGGATCGAGGAGGCCAATATTCCCACCAACCTGGCTATGGCTCTGAGCGAGACCATCTGCTTGCTCAATAATACTAAGATCTCCTTCTTGAGATCCCTCAACTTCGCCTTGGGAAGACACAACTGTGTTGTCAGCGAGTTTATCGTGAAGCCGAGGAAGTCTATTGTCTGTGTCGGAGAAATGACAGATTAGGGAAGATTGATTACAAATCCCAAGCTTTGCAGGAGCGTAGTCGTGAGCTGTAGTTGTTGTAGAAGGGAGTCTGGACTCTGAGCCATAATTAAAATGTCGTGAAGATAAATGATCAGTCGCACACCTCGTTCCCGCAGGTGTGCTACAACCGGCTTCATCACCTTGGTGAAACACCATGGAGCTGATGAGAGCCCGAAAGGAAGGGACAAATATTCGTACCACTAACTGTTCCACCGGAATTGAAGGAAACACCGATGAGGAGGAAAAATAGGAATGGAGAGATAGGCGTCCTTGAGATCCAACCTGACTAGCCAACCTCCTTCCTGCAACAAGTCTGCTAGAAGATGGATCCCCTCCATCTTGAAATGGTTGTGGGTGAGAAACTGATTGAAGTCCCTAAGATTCAGGACGAGCCTGTTTCCAATTCCCTTTTTCTGCACTATAAATATGTTGCTGCAAAAACCGTGAGGTCCCTCGTTGCATGGGGCTATCGCATGTTTTTGCAGCAAGTCCGCGATTTCTTTGTTTATAAAACTGCTTTCTTGTAGGGAAAAATGGAGTTGCGCTGGGAGCCCTAGCTGAAACGGAGGAGAATAGAACTCTAAGTGAAAACCCTTTATTTTCTGCAACACCCACGCATCCTGAGTCAGTTTCTACCAATTTTGAAGAAAGTGCTGTGTGCGACCCCCCAACTGCTGGGCTTTGAAGCCTGCTCTATTGCCGCCACCTTGGAATCGTCCTTGGTTGAACCTGCGATGAGAGGGATAGAAAGTGCCTCCGTGTGTGGAATAGTTATCAAAAAAGGGGGAGAGAGTGATCAAAAGATCCGCAGGGCACTCTTTACCACTCAAACAAGTGGAAGGTCCAGTATCAGCCTGTGCCCCCACCAAGTCATAGTGAACAAAAAGGGTAGCTGAACCGTTCCTGGTAGAGAGAAAGCTGTGTATCAGGCGTGACCATGGGTATGGATGTGGCACCCTTGGGCATCCATTATGTTGGAATTATTTGCCTCACACACCCGGATGAGTGTCATGCTTCATCATCGGCGTTGCTCCTCGTCGGGGAGGCGGTGCAATCCCCGACGGGCTCACCTCAAAGAGGGGCTCTTTGACGGAGATCTTTTCTTCCAACAGCCTTATGGCGAAGTGCGGGTATGTGGGCAATGGAGTAAGAAAACTAGAAGGTGATTAAAATGTAGTAGGGGGTACCCAAAAAGTACTACTTTATTCTGGGGGTCTCCCTCTACGGTTAAAAAACGTGAGAACAACTTTCTGAGTACCACTGAGTAAAGTGTGGTGGGACTCGGTGTTGTTGGATATTTACGTAGTCAACATGTTTCTCGCACTAGAAATTTTTCCGCGATTCTTCAGGACCTATTCGAGCTCGGCGGTCACGGGTAGGTCAAGGAGCAGGAACACGGGCTGATGGAGCTACACCTTATGGCTCTCCCCTGATGTTCGATCACCGCCGAAGACTCATGTGGTATTTTACCCCAGACCATTAGGCAGAGGATATTACCACAGAGGTAAACTTTACTGACATTGCTTGCATTTACACACATGACACCTGCATGTTGTTGAATGACTGCATAGTACACATTTTTATAGGTCCTGAAGAATCGCGGAAAAGTTTCTAGTAAATATCCAACAACACCGAGTCCCACCACACTTTACTCAGTGGTACTCAGGAAGTTGTTCTCACGTTTTTTAACCGTAGAGGGAGACCCCCAGAATAAAGTAGTACTTTTTGGGTACCCCCTACTACATTTTAATCACCTTCTAGTTTTCTTACTCCATTGCCCACATACCCGCACTTCACCATAAGGCTGTTGGAAGAAAAGATCTCTGTCAAAGAGCCCCTCTTTGAGGTGAGCCCATCGGGGATTGCACCGCCTCCCCGACGAGGAGCAACGCCGATGATGAAGCATGACACTCATCCGTGTGTGGAATCCCAGTCCCCTCTGCCGTTTCCGAAATCCCCTCTTTGGGAGCATTGATTGAAATTGCGGCCAGACGAGCGGCCTCTGCCTCATCCTGCCCTGTTAAAAACACCCTGCTGGAACACTCTTTTGATTCCTGTTTGTGCTTTGTCGAGGGACGTAAAGATTCCGACGTATTTGGACACATCCTTTACGAACCTCTCTCCAAAGAGGTGTCCGTCGGCCAAGGGTCCGGGCTCCGCATCCGCCAGATCCGTGAGATTACTGTCCATAAGCATCAGAAGCGACTTGCACCTTTCAGCCGAAATGGCGCAGTTGGCGTTTCCCAGTAAGCATATCGCCCATTGGGTCCAGCCCGCAAGGATGTCAGGGTCCACAGGAGTAGAGTTGTCTTTGGCCACAAGAGCCATTTCCAGAATTTTAGCCCGGCGGCCGACAACGTCCAACAACTTGTCTTGGCATCCGTGCCAAGCGCGGTCTACGCCTCTTTTCAGATGCTCAGAAAATGTCTTCAGGAAAGTGAGGAGGCTCACATCAATTTCCAGGGTCTCCGCTACTTTATCGGGGACATCCGGCCGGGGACATTTCGACCGAAGTCGGTTGCGCTCCTCCCTAGAAAAGGTCTTCCAGAAGTTGTTGTGTAGATAGACTGAGACCTCTGGAGGGGGGGTCCAGTCCGAAGACCGGGGATGCATGATGTCAGTTGGATCAAATGTGAATGGAGTATTTGGAAGCTCTGCTACCAACGGGGTGGATGTTTTTGCCCGTTTCGTTGGAGGAGGCTGCTCCTCAGAAGTATCAGTGTCGGTGTCCGTGCCCATAGAGGTGGTATCGGTATCAATATGCACCCGTTGCTTGCTCTTAGCCTTACCACCAGCATAAGAGTGGTCGCCTGACGCATTGCTGGGCAGCGCCGACAAGGCTTGAGCATGTGGCCACTGCTGCCCTGCCTCTGTGCCTCCACTAGAAGTCGAAGCTTCGTATTTCCCTTTCTGCAGCTCTTTGCCATAGCGTTGGCGCTTAGCGATGCTCTCCAGCTGCTTCTTAATTGGTCGTAATGCAGCTGCCAATGCCTGGTGAACGGTCTGGGGAACCGTATTCTCAATGGCTTTATTTACAGATGACTGGACCGATGCGTCCAAAGCCTCCACCAGGTGATCCTCCATAACAGCCTCAGACTGCTCTTCATAAACCTCCTCCTCATCCTCATTAGGGCATCTCACCCGATCTTCCACAGTCCACACGAGGGCGCAAGGTAAGTATTGCAAGGGCTGAAGTGTATATACTAGTACTTACAAGGAGGGGTAGGGGGGTCAGCCCACTAGCACACAAAACACAGTGTCAGGTAACACAGTTCAACCCCCTCAGCAATGCTGTATTCATCAGGTCAGTGACCTATGCCAATCCAATAATGTATCCCAGAAGCGTGTGCCTACTCCAAATGGCAGAGATTTTTTAGCCAACTAGGCGATCCACTATGATAACGGCCAAACCGAAGAAAAAATAGTGCTTTGGAATTCGCTCTGATGTGCGCCGCCCAAAACGCATCCAAAAACTGCCCAAAGGAAGCCCAATTGCGCGCACCTGGGGAGCGCACGTCGGCCGAGAGCCTCTTGACAAAGCTGGTGTGTGAGGGCGATAAGGGAGGCCCAGACACCGGCGCTATGAGCGGCACTGCGGGGAAAGATGCAGAGGAAACAGAAGGCTCGTGAACCTCGGAGCCCAACAGGTCAGTGACCACTCGGCTCTAGTGCGAGTCGCGCGCTGAAGCAACGGAGTTAGAGGCACATGAGAAACGCTAATCTCTGAGGCAACATCGGCGGGAACAAACCACCCGTCCACAAACCAATCAGCTCAATTGGTGTCACGCGCCTAAGTCGCGCTACGGGGAATCATTGACAAACCAAAACAGAACAATACCACATGAGCATATAAAATAGGATCACTCATTAACCTGAAAACAGTAGCGATAGCCCATTAGCATATAAAACAGTAACAATAGCACATTTAGCATATAAAACAGTAACAATAGCACATTAGCATGTAAGCCAGATAAGGTGCACTTAACTCTTGCTGTGAGCAGCAAAGAAAGAGGATTATGGGACTGTACAGACGGCTCTTATGGGCTGTGGTGGCGTGGCTTATTAGAAAGCATCATGGGCAATGTAGTTAATTTAAACTAATTGTATGTTGTTATTTACTACTGTGATTTTGCAGTAAAGAATAGAGAAACATAATCTGAAGCCTCCGGTCCTGTAATGGAATCGCTCTCCCCACCATGCACACCACCCAGCTGATCACCTGAAGTGCACCGAAGGTTGTCGGGTGGGGATGTTGTGACATTGGGAAGGGTGTGGCAAGGAATTTCTGAAGTCTTGAGACTGCCCTGCTGTATGCAGTAAGGGTTATGTGGAACCTAATGTTTAGAGTTGTTTCGTGTTTAGAATGGCTGCAATAATGTTTTTTTTTAAACTTTTGGCACAAGATTGTATTGACATTAAATACATTGTTTGCATGGTTTTGTGTTAAAACTAAATGAGCTATTTAGAAAACCTTTATGCAGGTGAGAGCGAGGGAGAACCAGAGAGGGATGAGAGACAAAAAGAGAATAGGGCAGCACAAAAGGCAAAGAGAGAGCATAAAAGAGAGTGGTTGAGCTAAGGGACATACTGAGAAAAAACTCTCAATTTCAATTTGCTTTTTTTGCCGGTTTGTTGCAACTGCAACCGCAAGAAACATGTTTCTGCATGCGGGGTATGTGGCAGCCATCACTCTGTCCTCCTTGGCAGCGGGGTCGCTTCACGAGCCCACGTTGTCCGGCAGTACCGCTGGTGTTTTTCGGTGAGGTGGGAGGAATGCCCGCCCCAATCCTGTGTACCAGGAGGGTGCCGGGGGCTCTGTGAAAAACCTACTAATACCAGGTAGGGGGCAAGGTGTCAGGGCTCTACTAAGCTCGGCAGTCATCACACAGGAGCATCTTCCAAGTTATTGCTAGTGCCTCAGGCAAAGCTTAGAATGGTAATGGAGTACCTAAAGCGGGTTCAGTCCTGGACATGGAGATTAGTATTTCCCGCCTCCCAGGGGGGAGGGGAGCAAGGCGGGTGCCGGCTGCCTAGCCCACTGCCGGTAATGCGATGCCGGGGGCTCTGACTGACAAGCTCCTGTGAGCATCGGATCCCGCGGGTACGAGTACGAGGAGCGCTCAGTGCCCAGTGTGTGTTCACGCGGCCCGAGGACAGGTTGGGGAGAATTGATGTCCTGGTGCACGCACCTTCTCCTGTTACATTGCACATACTTTGTCAGGACACAATTTCACAGGGCATCGGCCTGCAGGGGTTTGTAGCGGCTACTTGGGGGTGGGGCCAGCAAGCCTTGCATCCCTCGCACGCGGCTGTAGTGGGACGGAGCTGGATTTCCGGAATACATGAGGGTCTGTTTGGTCCGGCTTGCCTGGGCGATGTGTGTGACCGATCTTCCCCAGCCCCTCTGGGGAGGTATCATGCAGGGGCGGATTGGCAAGGCGGGCATTTGGGCATGGGCCGAAGGGCCGGTGCCTCAGTGCCCTCTGTGGGCCGTTTTTTTCTCCCCTGTCTCAGTCCACAGAGAGTGGACTAGGAAAGGGGAGAAAAAAAACAGCCCACAGAGTGCACGGAGACAGACAGAGAAAATGAAGGCAGCCTCGCTGTGCGGCCACATAGCGATTGTCAGCTGTGGCCTCTCCTTCACCCCTGCCCTGCCAAGCAATCAAGCTGAGGCTGGGCTGGGGAGGGGTGATTGTTTGCAAGAATCGGCCTCCCTGGGGGCCAGGTGTTTCTCAGGCCTTTGAGCCATTTTCACCTCGGCCCCCCTGGGGCCCATGCAGCCCAGAAACGGTGTTAGTCTTAACACCTCGCCCACAGCCCTTCACATTCAGGGCATAGTGGGCGAGGAAGAATGGGTCTTGCTGTGGGGGCCAGGTGATGTTTGGAATTTTTTATTTTATTTATTTATTTATGCGATTTTATATAGCGCGGACTTTATCCGAAGGTGTCAGAGCGCTTCACACTAGGAACAGCAATATTACATGAGGAGAAAAATTACAAGTGGACACATTACAAAAGCAAACGTTAAGTTACATGAATCAAAAGTGACAATAGTGAGAAACCAAAATACATGAGGTAGCAATCGGTACATTACAGGAGGAAAAAGTGATATGTGTGCAGGTTACAAAAGCGTACAAAGTACAAGTAGAGGTATAATACTGCAATAAATGACAGACACTCCAGCACAAGAACAAGCGTTACGTAGGCAATGGTGGCACTTGTGCAAGTATCTAAAGCAAACAAAAGTGAGAGGTAGCATACAGTGTGATACCAGAGAAAAGTGACGTGTGCAAGTTACAAAAGGGTACCATACACAGGTACAAGGGTAATACTACAGTAAATGGTAAACACTCAAACTGCCAGAACACACTGGGAAGGCACTTCCCATGCTCCAGCTTCACCTCAGCCTCCCCCCTGGCTACCTGGCTACCTTGGATGACCCAGAAAGCTGTGTTTTGTGCTCCCCTGCCAGGACATTTTCCAGAGGCCTGGAGGGCTGATTAATATACTAATTGCAGGGGCCTTACCTCTGTTCATGCGCTCCTGAGCTGAAGGTCTGGGGAGGGCTAAGTAGGTTAGTAATAGCAGGGGCTTTGCTGCTTTTCAGGTGCTCCTGTGCTGGAGGGCTGGAAACATTTTGTGACAGAAAGGGGCCTTGCTATTTTTTTTAGTTGCTCAGCATGTAGGCCATTGTCACCTTGGCCCTGTGTCCTGTGCAAGAACAGTATCCTCCCACTTTCATTCGTTGTCTGTGCAAATGGTGTTTCATGAAATGGCACGCCCCTTGAATGTGGGCCACGCCCCTTAAATATGGGCCGCGCCTTTTGAATGTGGGCCACTTTTTTCGTCAGTGCCCGGGCCGAATTGTGATCCCAATCCGACCCTGGTGTCATGGGAGGAGCATAGCTGTTGTGCTTATGCCCTTTGCTGAGCATATTACCGAGTACGTTGCATAAGTAGTGCCTCGTCACGTTGGGAGCTATGGGAGGCAGGCTGGGCCTTGGCGCAGCTGCTCTGCCAGTGCGGCGTACTTGAGTGCTACTGTGGGTCCGATGTCTGAATGATGAAATAAACGTAGAGGAAGTTTCTTGCTCGCTCATAAGAGTCTCCTTCTATTCAAGGGTTCAGCATGGCAACAAATCATTAGTAGGCATTGGTTGAGGCATGTGCTAGGGACTTGTTTCCGTTTAGCACGCTTAGCGTAGGGCAAATAAGCTGGAAGCAAACTTTGAGTCTTACCTGTCAGTCTTCATCTGCGTTTGTGTGTCCCACCGGATGTGTCCATCCCGTGCTGAACTCGCAGTGCAGGCGGGTTTATTCATTTCGCACGGCCAGTCTGGGGATGTGGTGCTGCGGGGTGGGTGGGGGGGGGGGGTTAGTAGTCCGAGCCATCCAGATTAGATCTGTTAGTTCAGCCCCTCTAATGCACTTAGTTATTTTCGTGGGACATGGGTGAACACCACAGAAGTGAGTAACCCCCGCCATGCACAGGATTGATGGAGGTCTTTGTTGAATTTCTGGGTAGCACATAGTTTCTCTCTGGAATGTATCATGATGTTTGTTTCCAGGTACGAGCACAGAAAACTGTCGCATGCTGATGTCTATTTAAGCCAGTATTTGATTTGTCTCACGTAGGAGATAGCTCAAGCGGCTACAGTGTGGCACTTTGAATAACAGGGTTGCCGGTTCGATTCCCTTGCAGGTCAAGGAGTTTAACTAAATTTGGTTTGTTATTGTAGTGTTTTTAAATGTCCAAAAGTTGCGCATTGGAAACAGTAAGAATTATTAACGTTTGTTCTCACTGGGCATCTACTATTCACACTGGGGGGAAAAGACTCGACACTAAGGCGGGCTGGACTTCTTTCCCTCTGGGGGTGGGCAGAGGCTTCTGGATGCCAAGTCTGGTCCGGATCAAACTGTGGTCAGGCAGCCATTTACCAGATTTGCAACTGCTCTAGCATGCCACCTCAGCCAAAGAACAGCTAGGTTTCCCAGGCACAAGGTTCATCTAATAAAGTGTGGAGTGTTCTCTGGTGCACCAAAAGTAGCCGGGGAATCAGAATCCTACTGGTTTCTTGGCTTTTCTTCTTCTGATCTGAATAGAGGGGGGCCTGTCTGTGGTGAGGGAACCGCGAGTACCGGCGGGGCAGTCATATGGGTGCTTTCAGGTGATGGAGCAGCAGGTATTCCCTGGAGGGTTATAGTCAGGAAGGCCAGGGATAGAGAAACTTCCATTGTTTGGGGGGCCATACTCTCAGTGAACAATGTTATATCTTTCCTCTGCAGTTTCAGCTGGTTTGGGGCCAAAGTCTCAACAACCAAAATTCTGAGTGAATTTAAACCACAGCTTTTGCTGTTGGGCTCAATGAGAGTTTCGGTGGCGGAGTGGTGTTGCCGTGTCCAGCCAAATGCATAGGTTCCAGTTCAGGATCTATAGGAAGCAGAGTTTGGGGGCAGCTGGGTTTACCTCAGGGGGTGGTTTTCGTATTCCTCAAAGGGGTTGTTTCCTGGTAACGATCCTCTTGACCTGGATGGCTGTTTGGTATCCGAAGTCTCTGGCATATTGCCTGTCTTGGGTTCCCCAATAACATCACCTCACACAGTTAGAGACATGTCCAGGGTCATTGCGTTGTTTATTGTAGTTTCTATTGCAAGATATCCATTGCTCAAGGCCACTTGCTCCGAATTGCTTCAGAAGCTAGGCAGGCACGTATCTTGTTGGAGACAGTCACTAAATATACATGTCTTTTGGTCCACGGTAGACGGACACGTGCGCTCAATGTTTACGACTGGAGCAATAGGGGATGAAGTGCCACAAGGAGCACAACTAAATAAGTGTGACCCTACAGGTAGCACATTTGGTTTGTGCATGCTAATTAGGCCTGTTATTATTGTGGTATTTGGTGTATGATTCGTACAAGTTAGTCTCAGGGATGCCGTGTTAAAGTGCACGTCTTATGATTTTGAAGGGAAGATTGGCCTTTTCTGACTTGGCCTTGTCCATTATTTGTTCCTGCTCCCGCAAAGCCAGGTGTAATAGATGGTACCCTTCCCTAGATGCCTAGGCATGGTGCCAATCTGTCCCTAGGGCCCTCTCAGGACACAGCTGGCTATCTTACTACAGGATTGGTTACATCAAGCAGTCGGCGTTATGGTATCCGACTCACACTTTACATCCGGCCTTTTGAGACCTTGTAACAAGGGAGGGTCTTTCAAACTGTGCCTCTAATCTTTAAAAGAGGTTTCTTGATGGGGCAGGACTTCAAATGCCCAGTTAAATTACACTTGATTTTCTGTCTCCGTGTTTTAACTTCTTTAGTAAGTGAGCACTGTGGGTTAAGGCGTGCACTGCAAAGATCTGTGGTTACCCATCAAAGGTTTGCTTCCAAGGTTTGTAAAGTTGATGAGAGGGTCATGTTCTGCTATAGCTCTGTGCATAATCTATAGGTCACGGAGTTGAATACTATTATATGGCATGATGTGTTCTGGCATTTGGCAGAGAGTTTGAGGCGTAATATTCTGGTCAAGATCTTTTCCTAGCAAAAGAGCTCTCTGGGGTAGGTGCCTGCTGCAAACCCCATCTGTAATGTTCATTTCACAAGGAGCTAGCTCAATATTTCACTCAGTGAGTATGATAAACGTAGTACCAGTAAGTGGCAGGTCCCGCTTGGCGCCTAACTCTGGGTCACTTGCAGGTTGTTTAGGGTGATCTCTAAGGGCAGAGGAGGGGTCTGGGCAAAGTAAACTTGGAACGAATCACCTGCTGGGTGGTGGTGGATCGCTCCCTGTTGGGTCTATCCAATGATTATCCCCATTAGCATGCAGTTCGGCAAGATTTTGAACAGGGTCAAAAAGGCAGGGGATTGACTTGGGGAGGCACAAAAGACAATTCCCCATGGGTACTGGCCCATGTCGCAACATTGTTTTAGTACAGTTGTATCAACAATCCGGGGGAGGGGCCAACCTGTGGCCAGTTAACAGGATCGTCCCTTGGCACAACAGGGTTGGGTGCACCGTTTCAGCTACACATCATCAGTCATAACCCTTAATTGGATGGGTATTGGAGTCTGTTCAGTCTGTCCCCCTGTTCTCATCACCATCTTGCCTGCTTCCGCGTATACACTAACAGAGGGTTGGCATTAGGCCACTCACGCTAGGGTTTGGTCAGAAAGAGGGTGACGCAGCAGCAATAGATCACTGTCAAAGCATGGCCCCTGCTGTACACACCAGGATACCTCCAAAAAACGTTAGCTTAAGGGGCTACATCATTAGTTTCAACAGTCAGCCAGGCGGGTTGCGCTAGTGTGTCATGCAATTGAAGCCGAACACGGGGGTCAGGTGCGATGCCATGGCATTACTGGGCCAGGCAAGGGAAGATGGGTACAGTGGCCGGAACCGCATGATCTCTGAAGCTAGCTGGGGGCAATCACCAGCGGAGCGCAGTAGGCAGGTAGGATGATGGGAATCCCAAGGTTTTAAAGGTACAGCTGTCTGCAGCTACCCCGGGGAGTGGCTGGAAGACAGGTCATGGTATCAGGTGCAGGCAAGCTTAGAGTATTCCAAAGGCAAACTGTGAGGTACCAGTGGTTTTATGGGGTGCAGTGGTATTGTGCAACTATGTGCCAGCTGGAGTAGTTGTTTATACTGGTCTGCAGTGTTCAATGAAGGGTGTTAGCAACCTAGCATTCCTTTATTTTGCCAGGATCAAAAGTCTGGGTGAAGGGCTGTCCCTGCATCCTGTGAGTGACGCGATGAGCGAAATTCTAGAGATGGAGGTGTGGGTTTCCACCGCTGACTTATTTGGTTGAGGGGCCCAGGCATGCGCCAGAACTGCTTGTTGGAGAAACTGAGGCACTCTAATGAGATAACTTGGGTGGGGGTTACAGGCATGCGCTGGTACAGCTTGTGGTAGAAGCTGCAGCACGGACTGGGGGGTCTCCCCTCCCAACAGTTTGGTCTTTCACCAGAGAGGCATAATTCTACTCTCCCGGGTAGGAGGGCACTTCGGCCAGTAATTAAATCCTCGGGGTGTAAGTTAGGCAACCAATTGGGGTCATGGTTGTTATGCGGGGCACAGTTAACCCCAATGTGAGTGTGGCAAGGGGCTCGGTCAGAGGTTGCTGGGAATTCATCTCAAAGGGGAGTTTACAGTGCCAGGCGCAGATTCATTGAACAGGGGGGTTTGGTCCATCAGGCATGGCCGGCTGCATGATAAGTGCACTGGGTGTTTGAAGGAGGATGAGGCACACCTGCCAGAGGGGGCATGGACTTATTTTGCTGGACCTGGGAGAGGCCCTGGAATCAGCAACATGGAGGTGAAGAGGCCTACCTTGGTGGGGGGCCCTGGCTGGGACGGTGGCCACGCCCAGAGCTGTGGCGGAGTTACAGGGCGATCCAGAGGCTGTAAGGTACAGAGGGGTACCCTTTGCCGGAGCACAGTAAGGGTGCTAAAGCCAAATATCCCCAGGGAGGTTCTCACGTTGGACCCTGGAGGAGCGACGGCGCCCGTTAGTCCTACGGGCGGTTGTGGAACTGAGCACCCTGGGGTTGCCTGGAAGGCTCCGCCTCCCTTTGGGGCGTGAGCAAGGGGGTTGGACTGGCGGTCCACCGGTGGGAGGGGTTTTCCCCTCCCCCAAATCTGGCAAACACCGATTGGCAAGGGCCACAGTGTAATTTGGCTCATCAGGTGGCAGGCGGCGAGGGGCTGCCTGCCTTGGGATCGCCCGTAAGATAACCCACCATGTTGGCATATTTGTAATGCTAATAAACCTGCAGCAATTTTCTCCACAAAGAACGTGTCTTGTTTGTTTATTTCTCCAGGAGATTGCTTTTTTGGGGTAATGGGGGAGTGTTGCCGATATTGGCACTATGTATTGACATTAAATACATTGTTTGCATGGTTTTGTGTTAAAACTAAATGAGCTATTTAGAAAACCTTTATGCAGGTGGGGGCGAGGGAGAACCAGAGAGGGATGAGAGACAAAAAGAGAATAGGGCAGCACAAAAGGCAAAGAGAGAGCGTAAGAGAGTGGTTGAGCTTAAGGACATACTGGGAAAAAACAACAATTTCAATATGCTTTTTTTGCTGGTATGTTACCACTGCAACTGAAGCAAACATGTTTCTGTATTGAGTAACACCAGATGAATGATGGCTAAGGGAAGCCCCACAAGCCTTAGGCCAAGATCTTGGGGTCATGTGTGCATGCTTCAGGGGAGAGGGTGGAGGGGCTGTTCAAACTGCCCTCATCCAGCAGGCAGCTTGTTAATTAAATGCTGCTGCTTGTTTATCGCCCTCCTGCCGGGGAGGTCTTGTAATTCACATTTTCACTGGTGAAGATGTGTCCCTCAGCTAAAGAGTTGTCATAACAAGCGATAAGGCAGTGGAAATGGCTTCCAGCAGGCGCTCTGCTTAATTTCATTTACAATCTCAGCTTTTGGCCATTTCTGGGCCGTGAGACAAGGTGGCCGTAACTGAGACCGCTTCTCCCGGGAGCTTTAATGATTCACATGGGATGTTTCAGTTCACGCCAGGAGGTGCTGCAGTCACTGACTCTGCCCCATCCCTACCTTCTACTGTCTCTAGACGTGCCGGCTCCTCTCACGCAATGGCCCCTTAGGGTTGGACTGCGCCAAAATACAGGCACGATCACCAAAGAACCACCTGTTTGTTGTAAGCATCTGTTTTAAAGAACAATAAACCAGTAACATTGTGTAAAGTGCATGGGATTTTAAATATCTCCTCAGAAATTATAAAGATTATGTGATAAAAGAATCTAGGGAAATATTATGGCAAATGATCAGGGGTGAGTGGCCAGCACATTGGTAAACTCCGCTGTGCTGGCGGTAGGTGGAGTTTTTTTTTTTTTTTACAAACTCCACGCCCTGCATGGAGCCCGGAGTGCAAAACACTGTGAGCTCTGCCGGCAGAGCGGTGTTTGCTGCCCACCCTTAGTCCTTTTGCTCATTATATTTTTTTCTTTATTTCTAAAGTGTTTTGGGAAGTTTATTATGCTTGTTCTTTGAAATTGTTTGTACTACTTGAACTTAGCACGAACTTCGCTGTGCTGTGCATGCCGCTTGTGCCATAGCTACCAGGTGTTGAGTAGAGATTCTCTCAAAACTGTGTTTTGATCTAATCAGAGTAGGTTTATTGAGCTGGTAGGGGTGCCTTCCTCCATAATGAATCACCTTATTTCTGACTCATCATGGAATAATGACACAATGTATGTGTCTCTCAAAGTCCATAGACACAAAGAGTAGCATTGAAGTTCACCTCGGGTCATTTTAGGAATATCTAACTTTGAATTCCTCATTGTTTTTACTATCTCCAAAGCCTTGCTATTTAAATTCACATGATAAATTGTTTTAATATGTCCTCCGACATACCACTGAAGGGTTATGCCATCCTTATTTGCCTTATGTCCACATTGGATAAAACTCATATTATAGTTCCTCAAACACATTTCGTAAATAAATAGGTACAGGCCTGATTCCCAAACTGCACTTCGTAGAACGTTTTGTAGTACTGCAGAACATACTGCAAAATGTACTACCAAATGTAAGTTTTACCTATACTTATGTGTGCAGAGTTCTCCACCTCTGACTGAGAAGTTTCTGCATACATAAATATAGGTTTTAGAAGTAAAAGTGGAAGGGATTAAAGAGGAGTAAGAGGGGTTTTGAAAGGGTCTGGGAGGGACATCACCCACCCACACGAGAGTAAGCCCATTGCTTTACTCTGAGTGTGGAGACATGTAGCTTACACTTTTGTAGTGAGTTTGCACTCAGAGTGTATGAATACTGAAAGTAGTAAACTCACTCCAAAGTTTAAACTATCCCAAAAGTGTAAGTTACCTTTGTAAATCAGGCCCTACATGCAGAACTGATACTCAAACATTCCCAACTTATAAGTGACAGCAACATATCAGTTTCCGACTATGTCACATTGCACTTACAAAGGGCATCCTGGTCTTACCTTTTTTAATCTTCTATACCAGTTACTTCATATATTTATGGTGAATCTCATCAGTTTTGCCTCCACCGCCTAAAAACGTTGTAGATTAGTGATCTTTATCGCATACACGCGTTGTTTTACCTTCAAGTAATGATAACACAGGTGTTGCTTTATCCAGCAAAATCACGAGTGCCTAAAAACAACAGCTGACCACAAAACGAATATGAGACTCTAAGGCTATTTTTGAGTAACAAAGCACAAATATGTTTAAGTTTGAGTCACAAGCCACAAATATGCTTACATTTGTCTCAAGTGTGCAAAGGAATCCCATCACTGCAGAATTGCATGACATTCTAAAGCCAAAGGTGAAGCCAGAAGGATAAAATACCATCCACTTTGAGCCAATGGCACTGAATAGCCGAGCGAAGTGAACAATCCTGAACCTTCTTAGGGAATTGTTTCCCTGAGGAAAAGTCGCACAAATTGTGCAAAATGATGCATTTCACAGCATCATTTTAAATTAATTTGACCAAAAACAAACTTCTCAGCATTGATGTTCATTCATCTTTCCTTCTTTACATATCATATTCTTTCAACTCTTCTATACTACGTTAATTCTTTCCATCTTTGTTTTCCACTGTCTACCATTCTTGCTTCATTTCTTTCCATTCTCTTTTCATTTTTGTTCTTTTCGGGCCAGATGTATCAAAGGATTTTACCCATTCTGTGTCTATGGCAAAATGTGCTCTTCATCTTTTCGTCCAGTTTCCCATTCTTTCATACTTTTCTTTTTCCTTCCTTCCAAACATCCTTTTGTCATTCACTACCTCTTCTATACACCTGTCTTTCTTTTTATATTCCTTCAATTCATTAATATTTTCTTTCTCTTCTTTCCTCCCACAAGCCTTCCTTTGTTTCATTTTTCATTTCTTCTTTCCAATATTTATTTCTATTTTCCTGTGTTCATTTTCTAGCCCTATTTTTCTTTTTCTTTTTTTGTTTCTTTGTTCCAGCTCTCTGGAGACTGTTATATATGGATAACAGAATATTTTACCCTGTGAAGACAGATAAACATTCCAGAGAGATAGGCTTACCTTTCCGTCCTCCAGCGCAATGGCAGAGGAGCGTCGCCCCACTGGCTCGAAACAAGCAGGTGAAAAATAAAAAGATTACCAAAATCATTTTCTTTTTCTTTTGCCGGTTCTGAGCCAGTGTGTTAAGGAAGGGGCAGGGCTGAGGCATGGTAGAGGGGAGGAGGACTGCTTTGTTCACTCTATAAGTGCACATATGTGTTTGGATGGCCATCTCAGGTTTCTCCAGCCCGGCTGCATTGAACAGCCGGGTTGGAGAATCCCCACAGACTCCCTGGTCTGAGAGGAGCGTCTTTTTAGCCCACTCAGACCAATCCCTGTGCTGCTCTCATAGCTTCTGCAAAATAATTTTTTTAGATGCTTACATTTTACACTAAAACACAGCAGTGCAAAGAATCTGCAGTAGGGAAAGGCCAACACCAATAAAAGACGATTATACCTCTCCAGACATTTTTAAGACCAGCTTAAAGATAGAAACATCACACGGCTGATAAAATGTCCATAGTTGGATGTACACCTAAAAAGAGCAAACTTAAAACAGCACAAAATGGTGCATAATATTCTGTACATAGTTTGTAAAATAACAGAGCTATACATAATATTATTTCTCGTAGACAGGATGAGAAAAGAAACTAGTCACAGCAGCCTAAAAACTCTCAAAATGCCACAAATGCGGAGGGACACCTCTAGCTTTGAATCTTTGAATGCAACACGGTAGTGTCTAGTTGTGACATCTCCTCGATCCATTCCTCCACCAGAAACTTCTTTAAGATTCTAATTTCACAAAAGTATGAACTGCACAACCCTATAGGGCTACCCTAGTCTAGAGTCCAATTAGGAACGCATCAGAGACAGAACTAATGCTGTCTTCAGTGTGCTTTCGTATATTGCCACGTGTTCAATGTTGAGAGTGGGAGCTCACTGGTTTCCTGTTCAGACAGCTGTTCCTGAGCTCGCATGTGGCCCAACCTCTGTGAATAGCCCCTTCTGTGTCGTGATGCTCTGGGGCAGAGGGAATGGTGCCAGTGCACTTTCTATGCCCTTTGCATTGGCGAGCCGCAGAGTGCTCACTTGCCTTTCCTAGATGAGCGACTGCATGGTACCTCACTTCTGGGCTAATCCAATTTCTTTGGTGTCCAAATGGTGTCCTGGCTAGGAACAGTTGGAGGTCTAACTCAGCAACACTGTAACATCAAACATGAACTCAACCTCAAGCAGTCCATCAAGTGACCTGCTGCAAGAGATAAATGGAGATTGTAAAGTGTATTTGACTTTCTCAGGCTTTGGATCAATATAATAATATGCAGATCTATTAAAACTGTGACCTGGTCAGTCTATATGTGTGTGTGTGTGTGTTTGTGTGTCTAAAGGCCTGATCTATATTTTGATGGATAGTCTATTGTTTCGCTAAGGGGACGGAGTACATTACTCTGTCCCCCGGCGAGAGGCCGCTCGCCAAATTCATAAATGACCGCCAAGCAGGTGGTAATTTATAATGCATTGGTAAGAACCGCCATCACGGTGGTTCCTGTCAGTGCATATTGCTGTTGGTGCAAGGCTACATCAGCTTGATTCCACAGCGCGCCAAACCGTTTTCTTTTTTATTTTCAACAAGAATTTCTTAGGAAATTAAAAAAAAAAGTAATGGTCCCTTCATCATGGGCGTAAACGCCCATGGCGGGGAAACCATTATATGCATTTTTCAGTTCCTCACTGCCAGGGTTTGTTTGGTAGTGACGGACAGTATGGAAAATGGCTTTATCTTCCGCCATCCTGATGGAATTAGGGGCCGTCAGAGAGGTTTAGCTATTGTGGTGACGGAGCCGTCACTACCGTAGCCAAACCTAAGGTCCGCTTGCATATAAATTTAGCAGGTGGACCATTATGTTTGCAATATGTATACTCAGTTGCCGTCAACATAAAAATCAGGCCCTTAGTACACAAAAAATAATCATTTTGTAACTCATAAAACGAACTGAATTGTTTGGCTCTTAATGCGTGTTTATTACTACCCGTTGGAGCCTAATCAACAATTCAATAGGCTCATAATCTAACTGAGCTGATTTACAGAATTGCAGCTTGCTGATTCCACAGAGATTTCTGCAATTCAGCATTAACCCACTAAGCTATCTGTAGAGTTCGACCGGCAATAATCAGACACGGACTCTTGTATTCTTTCACGTGCTTTATTCATGCGACTGTTCCCTGCGTGTCCCTACTCTACTCTGCCACTTCCCTTGCTGGCCACCTCCCTTTCCTGTCCTGCCCACATGTCCACGCCTTAAACACTAGCACGCTCACTTGCATTATTACACTATCTTACATACAGTGCACAATTGTGGCCTACAGGTGCACTGTACTCCGTGCAGCAGACACATTAAACTTCATGATGAGTCAGACCCGTGACCGAAAAAAGCAAACAGATCTCTCCACCAAATTCCTCAAATACCAGTCATATGACTTGTGTTATACCCTGAAAATTGTTGAAAACACATATATCTATAGAAGATGCATCAACCCTCGATTTAGCTAAAAACGCAGTCTATAGTTACTTAAAATAGGCAACAGCAGCTTTGCTATGACTTATTAGGTCTGGCTTGACAGCACTGATGTCTGCTGATCTATTGTTGCCTGTTTTCCACACCATACACAGAGTGGACTTTGTCTCCACCAAGAGAAGTATTTTTCTCACACCTCAGCCTATTGGCTATTTAGTGTATCATCAAGTCTCCTATGCAGTGCTTGAAAAGCATCAATCAATCAACCAATCGTCCAGTAGACTTGTAGAGCGCGACTTGTCAACATTTCAAAGGTAAATGGAATCACCGCACTTTAAAATATTTATCTCATAGCTGCTTTTCATACAGAAAACAGTTATGTCTACACCACAGCGTGCTTTTTGCTAGCCAGGAATCAAAATGCAAGCAGTGTTTAATTTCCTTTTCGATTTCTTTGGGACAGTGTTTACAAAAAATAATACACTGACTGATTTCCATTTACTTTGCTCCTCTTAGCGCTTCCTTTCATTACTTAGCACTTTACGACAACCCCTCCCTTTTTCCTCAGTTACGAATTTATGAAATCAGGCGTGACACTTTTTCATTTCCAGCACTTCCTATCTTGTTTTTGATGTTTTCCCTTGCTGTAAAGCTTATCGGTGGGTTGCTTGTTGCCAAGGGGTTCGCATTTCCAAATTAAGATCCATTAAGTACGTGGCTAAAAATATTCTCTTTTTATAAACGAATTATTTCACCGTATACTTAGAGATGCTTTTAGTTTGGTGACCCTTAACACGCGCTGCATTTTCATTTCCGATGAAAATCACTTGATGGCGCTGGAGGCCCAGTCAGTACGTTTTGCTCGTTAACACAGACACTGCAAGCATTCATTTTGGCCCCACTGTATTTTATGGACTGTTTCCAATCGTGTTTAGCAAACCTACACGGTCGGTCGTATTGTAATCGTTAATCAATTACTTCGCTCTGCAATGCTCTATTTTTCTCAGGAAGCTTTACAATGTTTTGCTTTTCGAAATATTTTTAATTTAATTTTACTTTTCTGAAACTGCACTTTTCAAAAAAACTTTAAATCCATAGATTTAGGTATCTATGTCAAATAATAGTTAATCAGTGTTAAACACTGCTGCTCCCTGCGCTATAGAAGTTTTTTTAAATTTATTTATGACTTTCAATTGTTCCTTATTTAATAAATACAGTAATTCACTTATGCTGGGATAGGATTACCCCGTGCATTCTGTACGGGTACGTACCCCTCCCATGAGTGACTCAAGTACATTTGAAACTTTTGTCTTGACTTTTTGTTAGCTCAGCTTAACCATTAATCTTTTGGGTGTACTGGGGCTGGGCCTGTCCATGGTGAAGCTGAAGTCCAGCACCTGTTCGATTGCCTGGAGGGGTGGGCCAAGCACGTCCATTTTAATGCTGAGTGACTGCTGTCTATATCCTGGGTTGTTTACACAGAGGGATGGTGACAGCATACCGATCTTTGTTAATTAATAGCGCAGAACAGACTATTTTTTGTTGCAGGGAGGAATGCTGCAGCCCTACCCTCTCTACTCATGTAAAGTTCTGATTAGATTTTTTTTACTGGACTTTTATGTAGCATGAATTTGACCTGAAGGTATCGGGTATCAGAGCCCTTTACATGAGCACCAGTTGCGTTACATGAGGATACATTCATTTTTTGTTAGGCACGGGGAGATTAAGTGATGCCCCGAATCACAGGATGTTCAGCGTTATTGCTGAGGAATTATTAGTAGGTGGGGATAGTCACTTTCATCTAATAATAATACCACAGTCACTAATGGGTCCTGTCAAGTCTCCTTAAATGAATCTTTGCTCAACTCTCTGTAGCTTGGCAAATGAGCAGTTAGGCTGAACTCAGGCTACAAGTATTTGTAATGTAGTCAACCAAGTCAACCAAGTCGATCTATCTGAACGGTGAAAAAATTGAAAAGACCCCACAATACCCGTACCTAGGCATCATGATCGATAATGCACTAAATTGGAAAGCGGCGGTTGAGACCAGGAGGCATCTCTTCAAAAGAGCAATCATGGCGCTGATAAAATTCTCGAATAAACTGGGAAAAAGAGCACCAGTAGAATTGCTTCAAATCTACGCCGCAAAATGCCAATCTATTGCATTATATGGAGCAGGGATTTGGGGCCATGTTTCCTCCAGCCCAATACAAAAAGAAGAGAACATCTTCATCAGTTTCCTTCTCTCAATTCCTAGAGGCACCTCCACCTATGCCTCACATTTAGAGCTGGGAATCCCCCACATTGAAGACTTAATAAAAATTCAACCTCTCCTGCTCTGGAGGCGAGCCTGGCTGTCGGAAAAAAACACTCTGACTAAAAGTATCCTACAGGACACTATGGATTTGGACCACTCTCATAAAATCGCATGGCTCTCGTATGTTAGACACTTTTTTACTGATTTGGGCCAACAAAAGTACTTTTACACCCCAGAAACCTTGAGAGAAACTTCCAAAGAAGAACTAAAACGACTTGCGCTGGGCCATTTGGAATCATTGAGACTGACTACGCAGATCACAAAAAAATCTGTTACGCACGCAATTATGACCCAGCAGTCCTTGAGAATTCAGTCATATCTGACCATGGAGCTAACAGTTTACGAGAAAATGCTCATAACAAGATTCAGAATGAATCTTTTTTTCAGGTTAGTGACTTTCCCTGATAAAAACAGCTGGAATGTACAGTTAGACCCATGCCCGTGCGACGACTTTTCCAAACAGTCCACCATACATACAGTACTGTTCTGTAAGTTTTATCATCCCCATCGGAAAATTTGGTTAATTCCTTTACTTAAAAAATGGGGCCACAGACAATGTCGTCCAGCCATGCTGGCACTCCAAACCTTGGACTCTGAGTGTACTGTCTATTATGTTTTAAACTTCTTAAAGTGCATTATGAGGCATCGAAACAACTTGTAAAACAGTGGACTAATTTGTATTAATATTTGAAAATGTAACACTTTTTTAAAACGTCTATTTTAAATTGTACTTTTTAAACAATTCTAATTATTAATTCTGTATTATGTGATATCTTTTATGGTTTTGCAAATGCTAAAAAACCGAATAAAGATTATTATTATTATTATTATTTGTAATGTATTGAAAACAGTGAATAAGTAAAAGACACAACAAAATAAAACCCAACACCATTATATAACAATAGAGAATATTTCTATCTTTAAAATGACACCAAACGACAAACATCCAATGTAGGGAACAGGATATATGAATGTTTTAAGATTAAAAAGAATAGTACCAAAAAGCTTAAAGCACCACTCGCTGCTCTCTGGCAGCGCTGGACTGAGACAAAGTCAAAGTTTTAGGCTGACCACGATGAAGTGCGGTTTGGATAGGCTGAGTGCAGGGTCCCAGTCAAACATTTTTCCTTCGGACTCAGGGCCTCATTTACACAGAATTGGAATAGGGCAACACCGCAAATCATTTGCTGTGCTGCCCTACGCCAATTCGAAAGTGCTGGAATGCACCATATTTACAAACTACGGTGCATTCCTGTCTTGTCAGCCAATACTGGTGCACAATTTGCAGCTGAGCTCCACCGCAGGCACCCTTGCACCATTGTGCAAGGGTGTCTGTTTTGTTGGCATAATTGTTTTTGTGCAGGAAGGTGCCAAATCGGTGTGGCTCATTTGGTACACTTGTTGTTTGAGTGACACTTGGATTTTTCACAGTCCTTATGACTGTAGTGATGTAACACTGATGGCAGCATCAATACTCTGTGACTTTTTATACTTTTTAAATTTTTCCTTTTTACTTCCTTCAATCAATCAGGGTTGGTAAAGCGCAGCTACTCACCTGAATGGGTCTAAAGGCACTGACGGGGGGGGGGGGGGGGGTTGTGCGTGCTGCTACTCGGTACTCAGGGGTGGTGCCGGAGGGAGGCAGGGTGATTCCCTGTCCTATCGGGTACGTGCAGGCCGGGCACTCATGGTGATTTATTAAAAAGCCAGGTCTTGAGGTCCTTCAGGAACTTGGACAGAGTTGGTGTCTGGCGGAGGTGGTGGGGGAGGGAGTTCCATGCCTTAGCCGTGAGGTAGGAGAAGGAGCGTCCTCCTGTTCTGGTCTTCTTGATGCGTGGTACTATTGCGAGGGAAAGCTGGGCTGAGCGGAGGGATGTTTGGGGTGCGTGGAAAGAGAGGCGATGTTTCATATAGGCGAGGCATGTGTTGTGGAGGGGTTTGTGGGTGTGGGTGAGAAGCTTGAGGGGGATTTTCTTCTTGATGGGGAGCCAGTGTAGGCCCCACAGATGTTGATGATGTGGCAGTGGCGCAGTAGGTTTAGGACCAGTCTGGCGGCAGGGTTCTGGATGATCTGGAGTCTGTGGGTGAGGTTCTTGTTGATCCCAGCATAGAATGTGTAGCCATAGTCCAGTCTGCTGCTGATGAGGGGGTGAGTGACGGTTTTCCAGTGTTCGAGGGGGATCCACTTGAGAATTTTACGTAGGAGGTGGAGGGTGTGGGAGCAGGAAGAGGTGACGGCGTTGATCTGGCGGTGCATTTTGAGTTCAGAGTCCAGGATGATTTTTTTTTTTTTTGCAGAGTTTTATATAGCGCGAACTAGAACCGAACCGAATCAGTTATCAGAGCGCTTTACATAGCACCAGTTACGTTACATCAGGACACACTTTCATTTTAGGCACGGGGAGATTAAGTGATTTGCCCAGAATCACAGGGGGTTTTTGGCGTCGTTAGCGAGACTCGAACCCAGATCCCCAGGTCCGAGGTCGAGCGCCTTAGCCGTTAGGCCAACCCCTCTCCCCTGATTCCAAAGTTGCATGTGTGGTCTTTGGAGGGGGTGGTTTCCCGGGGGCTGGAGGCTGCCAGGTGTTGCTCCAGGCATCGGGATGTGGGCCTATGATGAGGACTTTGGTTTTGTCTGTGTTCAGTTGTAGGCAGCTATTGTTCATCCATCTGGCGACTACTTCCATTCCTTCTTGAAAGTTGTGTTGCGAGGTGTTGGTTCGATGGATAGTGAGAGGATGAGTTGCGTGTCGTCTGCGTACGATAAAATGTTGAGTCCGTGTGATCTGACAATGGGAGCAAGAGGGGCCATGTAGACATTGAACAGTGTAGGGCTGATGGATGATCCTTGGGGGACTCCGCAGGTGGTTAGCGTGGGCTCCGAGATGCATTCTGTCGGAGAGGAATGAGCAGATCCAGTCGAGGGCTTTGTTTCAGATTCCTGCATTATGGAGTCTGTGGGCTACAGTACGGTCCAAGACTGTGTCGAAGGCCGCAGAGAGGTCCAGGAGAATGAGGGCCACAGTCTCACTGTTGTCGAGGAGGGAGCAAATGTCGTCAGTTGCGGCGATTAGGGCGGTCTCTGTGCTGAGGGTTTTACCGAAGCCTGATTGGGAGGAGTAGAGGATGTTGTTTTTTACGATGAAGGAGGCGAGTTGGCTTCCTTAGTTCTTCCTTTCTTGTTCTAAATTACTCCCTTTTCCTATTTCTTCTTTTTTTCCCACCCAGCACCATGGCAGAGCAGGACATGGCAGGGAGTGGCAGCGCCAGTGTGGCTGCTAGCTGCCTAACTTGCGGTTACCGGCACCACCAAAGGGTGGAGCCCCGCCCCATTTTTTTAAGAGGCCTGTTGTAGGAAATGTAAAATATGAACACACTATGAAGAACCATGCCTTTATGGGCCTAGCGGCGCAGGGCACGCCTAAATCTCTGAGTTCACCTGCTTTGTTATACAGAGACACGGGACACTCTGTTAAGCGTAGACAACAGGATTTATTAGCTGCAGCTATGCACAGTGATCTTAGAAGTACACCAATGGTATGTTCTCAGGAGACTGCCCCTTTACTCCGGGGCTCACAGTCTTTTATATGCTTTTACATTTGCCTAAGAACACTCCCAATGCGCAAAATTTAAACCAATGAAAAGGTATATCTTTAAAGGAAAAACAAGACGTCACATGATTAGGTTAGCCACCCCCTAGACCATGTTTTGACTAACCCCACAGGTGATTCAATAATGGTGTCCCTGAGTTAATCAACGGTGGTAGACATGTTTGTGCATTGCAAAAGAAGTCAATTGCGAAGCAGTATAAGGCGGGAAGAAGGACAATGAAAACCAACAAATGGCCTGAAACAAGGATTAGCGTGTCGAGACAAGAATATTGAAGGCCAACAGACAGTTTGGATAAGGATTAGTGAGTCGAACTGGTTCCTGGAATTGACTTTACCTCAAGGATAGAGGGGTTATTTGATACGTGATGGTACGAAGGGGAAGTGTTTTCTGTCTGCTAAGCTGCCTGAGTGAGGGCAACACAGAATGGCGGAGAAACACAAAATGGAGTCGGAACCGAATTTCCTCAGACCCTCCTTTTGCCATTACCCAGGCAATACATCAACCCACGTTACTCTGAGTCTATGTCAATAGCCATAATGTCTTTAAGCTGTTGTTGCAACATCATTTGTATGTTTTCTGTCTGCTGCGAAATGGGTCTTGTCACACACATGGTGGCACAAAGGCCACAGATGGTGGGACCACATTGTAAGCAGAGGCAACATGAAAAGACAATGGCTAAAATCATTCCAATGAAAGTTAGTATCTTCCATCCCCATGTAGACAGTATTCCCCAAAACCATCCCATAAGGGACCAACTTCCTTCGTCCTGGTGGATGGACTCAGCAATGTGGTGTAATTTAGAGATGGCCTGGTATACTGTAGGTGCGTTATAAGGTATATAAACGCAGCAGCTGGATCCGATCAATTTACAGACTCCACCACGGTCTGCAAGAATGATGTCTAATACCATTCTGTTTTGTAATGTCATAAGGCGATCTGCTTGAAGCTCGGCGGTGATATTACCCAGTGCTCCGACAGTTTCATTAATTGTGGCTTCAACTACTCGAATGAGATGCCTAATATTTCGGCTATTGACCATAGGCCTCCAGAATGGGAGGAATCCTTTAAGGAAGTCACCTCCTTCTTGTCCTGCTGTGTCTTTTTGATCAAAGACACTTCTTTTGTATTTATTTCTATGATGTCCTGAAGGAGCGGTATATGTTGGAGGGAGGAGAAAAGCCATATAACAAGTTCCTGAGAAATCGGCTGGTAGCCATGTATAGGCTCTATCATGACAAACGAAGTATGTTCCTTGAGACGCTACCAGTGGTGGAGAAGTTTGGGATGCATAGGTATATGTAATGTTACAAATGCTTCTCCCCAATTGGGCCCTAGGATTCTGACCATTTCCTTGGAGACATAGGTGACCTTGGTGGGGTACTGTATATATAGGTGGAGACCTTTTCTTTTTGGCTTTATCTGTAAGGCTTGTGACGTAATGAGTCACATTCCAATCAATGTATGCTCGTCGTTCGTCAGTGGGGAACTCATTAAGTTTGCTGTAGTGTTTTGACATGGCCTCTATTCCTTTTATTAGCGCGTCATGACTAACGTCAATTCCATCTCTATATGGACCAACAGGATGTCGGTGTTGGTTTTCATAGGCATCGGCAAACATAGAGGTGTAAGCCCAAGCAGATCCTTTCAGGGAGAAGGCTAAAACTAAATATTGCATTCCTTTATCTGTATTATGGGGTAGAAGTCCACAAACCCAACAATCAGTGGTATTAATCACCAATTGATGCTGGTGTAATAGTTGGATGAAGGAATTATTGAGATATTCCATTCTCCTAATTTGCTCATGCTCAGGTAGTGTACGAAATTGGTGTGGGGAAACAGTAGTGCAAAAAGGTATGGGCTGGGAGGTAGATATATGTTTGTGCTGTATAATATGAACAATCCAACCAACACAAGTTAACATAATACATAAAGAGATTAAAATACACAATGTTATACTACATTTGGTATATAATATTTTACAGTATTTTTGCATTATATTATTTTTATCATTTTTCTTCAGTACAGCAGAATCCATCTTCTAGGTGTTGCTCGTGGCAGTCTTCCTTCTTCACTTAGCCGTGATTATTAGCCGTCCTATGACACCGCAAGTCCCGCAGACCTATTGTCACTACTTGGGTCACTAACTAAGGCTCTTACCACGACCCTGCAACCTAATTAGAGGGTCAATGTCACAAAACACACAACAAAAGAGTTTCTTAATTGTTCTTAGTTTCTCTAGATCTCAAATTGTATCTAGTTTTGTTCGGCACAGTCTGACTCTGAAAAAGGGTTTTTGGATTAGTTGTATCCAACCTCAGGTGTGGTAGGACAGCTTCTTGCAAGACGTCATCATCTTCTTTTTCAGATTGAGTCCAATTCAGGTGTGCATCGCTAAAAGGTACAAATTGAGGAATCCTTTCGCTTTCAAAATCACCAATACCTTCACGGACCCACTGGTCATAAGGCAGAGGCAAGGGTACCTTTTTACAATGCACACCGTGAATCCAGTTCTTTTTGCCAACCACCTTTACTGCTGTTCGGGTAGTCAGCAGGACCTGGCACGGCTTTCTCCAGCGAGGCTCCAAATTCTTTGATCGCTGAAAATTCTTCACATACACCCAGTCCCCTGGGTGTATGCCATGTCCAGGGTCAGTTGAAGCCTGAGGCAAGGCGTCCTGTACCTGTTGGTGGAGGACACACAATTTAGTGGTGAGGTCATGTAAATAATCAATTAACAGTGGATACTCTATGTCAGAATATTTCTTTGGCCTTGGGACTCCCCAAACATTTGCTGGGCGTCCAAAAACAACCTCGTAGGGACTGAGTCCCATACGGGAATGAACAGTTGTTCGAGTGGACAATAGTGCTAAGGGTAAGGCATCGGGCAAAGCAAGACCCGTGCTGGCCTGTATTTTTGCTAGTTTGAGTTTAAGAGTACCATTATAACATTCCACTAAACCTGCTGACTGAGGGTGGTTTGCTGCATGGAATTTTTGTCTTATTCCAAGACCTGCGCATACTTTCTGCATTATTTGACCTACGAATTCACTGCCGTTATCGCTCCAGAGGATTCGGGGCAAGCCGAACCTCGGGAAAAACTCCTTCAAAAGAACTTTGGCTGTAGATAGAGCAGTTTTGTCCTTTAGGGGGTAGGCCATCATCCATCTAGAAAAGGCACACACCACCACAAGGACATACTTAAGGTTATTGCATCGCTCCATGTGAATATAATCTATTTGCAACACCTCAAAAGGATATGTTGGAGGAGCAAAATGGCCTGCTGGGGTTGGTGTTCCTTTTCCTGGGTTATGCATCAAACAAACAATACAGTGTTTGACTAAATTATCTGCACATTTTGGAATACCCTTATTCTGCCACACAGGAGCCAGAAGTTTGCATATTCCTTTAGCACTGATGTGAGCTGGACCATGTGCCATGGTAACAACCGGAAGCACATAGGCATCTGGTAGCAACCAACACTGATGTTCAGACAATTCTGTCCAACACCATGTTGCGTCTAACATTCCTGTAGTCTCTCTCCACTCATTCACTTCTCTCTCTGTAGCTTCTTCCTGAATCATTTTCACACTCTCTATTGTGTCCTCACACATCCCTCCTTGTCTGACCCATCTAGCAGGGCCTGCAACATACATGCGGCTAGTAATGTCTCTGGCTGTTTCTTTCGCTGTTTGGTCTGCAAACGCATTTCCTTGACCCACGTCATCAATAATTTTCTTATGCGCACTACACTTGATAATTGCTATCTGAGTAGGCAAGGTAAGTGATTCAAGAAGGTCATTCACCAACTCGCCATGTTGTATCTTAGCACCATGGGAGGTGAGAAACCCTCTTTCTCTCCATAAGCGGGCAAAACCTATTCCACTCCAAACGCATATTGACTATCGGTGAACACATTCACTCTTTTTCCTTTAGCCAATACACAAGCTCTAGTTAGAGCTATTAATTCAGCTGCCTGAGCTGAATTCTGCCTAATGCGTGCAGTTTCTACAACTGTATACAAGGTCGTAACTGCATAAGCTGAGGTCGTCTCTCCATTGGGTAGTTTAAAACAAGAGCCATCAACCCATAATATTCCATCTGGATTCAAGAGTGGAGTATCCTTTAGATCGACTCTACCTTTTGTCTCCTCCTCTGTACGGAAGAAACAATCATGCTGTTCTTGAGTATCTGTTTCTTCTGGGATTGGTAACAATGTGGCTGGGTTTAGGGTATTGCATCGTTTAACATGTACATGACTAGCCAAAAGCGTCAGTTCATACCCTGAAAATCGAGCACTAGTGAGGTGTTGAGTTTTTGTCCTATTCAAAAGAATATCTACTGCATGTGGCACCATGACAATAAGAGCATTATCCAATACCAGTCCAGCAGACTGGCGAATGGACACTGCCGTTGCTGCTGTGGCTCTCAAACAACTGGGTAATGCTTTAGCCACTGGGTCTAATGTGGCTGAAAAATAGGTACATGGGCGTTGCTTATCCCCAAATTGTTGTGTTAAAACTGACAATGCACAACCTTCCCTCTCATGGACATAAAGTGTAAAGGGCTTACTGTAATCAGGAGTGCCTAACACAGGAGCAGAACATAAGGCAGTACATAAATCATTAAAACTTTTCTGACATTCTGTAGTCCAAGGAAGAGGTTGTGGTGTATCTTTAAGAGTGAGTGCCAACAGAGGTTTTGCTAGTAGAGAAAAATTTGTAATCCATTGTCTACAATAAGACGTAATACCTAAGAAAGCACGTACCTCCTTTTGTGTGCTTGCGACAGACATTTGAGCAATTGTTTGGATACGCTCTGGAGTTAATTGTCTTCCCTCCTTTGACAAGCGATGACCTAAATAGGTAACCTTTTGCCGGCAATACTGCATCTTAGAGGGTGAAACTTTGTGGTCAAGGTCAGCCAAGTGTCGTAGCAATTTAATAGTAGCCTGTTTACAAATGTCTTCAGAATCAGCAGAGATCAACAAATCATCCACATACTGAATAAGAGTGGCACCTGTAGGTAAAGTGAGAGTATCGAGCTGTGTTTTTAAAGCTTGACTATAAATGGAGGGACTCTCACAATAGCCTTGAGGAGCACGTCTAAATCGGAAGCTTCGGCCTCCTAAAGAGAAGCCAAAAATATCTCTGCTTTCTTCGGCAATGGGAATACTGAAGAATGCATTCTTCAAATCTATAACAGAAAACCAAGTAGCAGAAGCAGGTACCGTTGTCAATAGGGCAGTGATATCTGGTACAACGGGAAATTGGTGTAAAACAATTTTGTTAACTTCCCGAAGATCGATTATAAAACAATAAACGGGAGGTTGGGAAGGATCAGTACGTTTAAGAATAGGTATAACAGGACTATTGCATGTATTCCCTCTAGTTTCTTCAATCACACCTTTCTGAACCAAATCATAAATAATAGCCAAAAGAGCCTTTTCACCATCACTGGAAATCTTGTACTGGGGAATGCGTGGTAACTTAATATTGGGTTTGAGGGTGACAACGTAAGGCGGAATTTGCAAGAGGCCAACATCATTAGGGCCTGTAGCCCAAAGAGTAGTAGGAAGAGAATGCAATTCAGGGGGGAGTTTGTCTTTAGACAGATACACTGGTGAACTCAATTCCCTACCCAAAGTGAGGTGTACACTAGAAGGAGAACAATGTAGGGTTGCATACAATCTTTTTAGTAAATCCAAACCTAACACATTTTCACCACAACCAGTTGTTAAAATAAGTGGAGCCTCTAGATCATAAGGACCTATCGAGATGGGCAAAGTTTCAGAAATTGGGTTTTTAACTGGGGCTCCAGAAAATCCTACAGAAATATTCGTTAAGCCAGACAAAGGTGCCCCAGGGAGTTTAGAGTGAATGATAGAACTCTTTGTTGCACCAGTGTCCAATAGAAATGGCTCTGAAACACCTAATGTAACTACCTCAACATAAGGCCCATTCTGATCTACTGGAACTGATATGACTCCCTCACTTTGTCTATGGCTGTCCTAGCTAGTATGAAAATCTTGACTCTCAGTCTCGTTATAATAATTATCATTATAGTATTGAGCAGATTGAGTATTTTGCTGATCAAAATAATTCGTAGAAGTTTGAGGGGAAAAAGAACGCTGATGTTGATCATAAGATGATCTACCTCGTCCCCTACCCCTAGGTGTTGATTGATAGCCACTTCGGCCACGGGACCCAGACATATCACCAGTACGGTGTAACAAGACCGGGCAATTATTCTTGAAGTGACCTTCTTCTTTACAATAAGCACAAATTAGGACCCAATGGAGACCTTGGAACAAAGGGTTCAGGTTTCTGTAACAGCCTCTGAAATTGGGGAAGTGGCTGATATGGGCGCTGAACAGAACGTGGAGGATAAGCTTGCTGCAAAAGAACTTTCGTTTTAAGGTCTTTATTTTTCTTTTCTGACTTCTCTTTCTCCTCCAAACCCCTATTCTCATAATATTGGACCATCGTCAAAATTCCCGAAGGCGTTGCCACAGGCCACGCACTTTCGGACATTTTGAGTCTAGTAGATAATTCCGGCAATAAATTAGAAACAAACTTATCTACAAACAATCTCTGACCACCTGGTGTTGCCATATCTTGTCTACTGTGATCAACAAATGATTCTTCGAAACGTGTAAAGAAATCAGACACAGACTCATCCTTCTTTTGCTTACAGGCAGACAACTTATCCCAATTAACTGCTTGTGCTGGCATTAAAGTTTTCATAAGTGGTATTATTCTGT
This sequence comes from Lissotriton helveticus, assembly GCF_964261635.1. NCBI lineage: Eukaryota > Metazoa > Chordata > Amphibia > Caudata > Salamandridae > Lissotriton > Lissotriton helveticus. The sequence continues at coordinate 23,679,573 of NC_136060.1, read as the reverse complement.
CGGGTAATTCTGTAATCATTTGTTCTGGTTTAGCTCCACCCACTTGTCTTTGATCTGCTTGTCGGATAGCGGCCCAATCACCACCTAATTCAACAGCGTGATCCTCTCTACGAATTTTATTCCATATCTCGGATGGAAAATAATTGACCCATCAACATGTGTATATCTGATAATGTCGGTGTGCAAGAGGACAATGTTTGCACTAATTCTTTATAATATCCTGCCGGATTTTTACGCGGATCAGGTAATGCTTGCTTTAACGCAATAATTTCTGATCTTTTCCACGGAACATGTACCCAAACTTGCTGGAAGTGAGCAGCTACAGGGTGAGCTCCTCCTACAGCATCACGCCATAATGGTTGTACCTCTCGCATAGGATATAATTTGTCTGTTGTAACAATTTCTCCTGTCCCTGAATTCTTACAAAAAAGCAGATCTCTATATGCTACCAAATTCGATATGGCGTCTTTATAATCTTGTCCTATTACTGCTCCAGAAGCTACTTCCCCTCTTAATTCTAATAATCCCCTAGGTGGGCCACTTTGGATTGTACTTTCCCACATTTGAATCAATATCTCACACATGAGATTAAAGACATAACGCTGAGTAGATGTGGGCCATTGCATAGCTAGATCTTGGATATCAGATGACCATACATATTACCATTTGTCATCCATTTTTGAGCCTGAGATTGAAGCATCGTAGCTTCTAGAAGATCGACATGACTCTGACTTCTAAGAGTTCTCTTCACAATAGGGGAATCACGTACTTTATTTATAAAAGGAGTTAAAGCTGAAAAGAACCCACTATCTTTTCTTCTAACTGACCGTGGAGTAGAAGCTTGTGTCACAGGGGTAGAGATGAGTGTCGTTACTGGAGGTATTACTACAGGACCCGCAGTAGTAACTGGGGTCATAGGTTGAGGCATAGGCAGAGGCAGAGGTGGAGGTATAGCAGGTAATATAGCAGGTACTGGTGGAGGAACCAAGGCTGGTACATAAGGTGGTGGAGCAGACAACATAAGGGACATTAGGGGATCTTTTTCATTTTCCTCATCTCATGATGGAGAAGTAGGTAAAGCTGGATAACATTTATCTACTGTCATACGATGTTGCCTGTCTAATACCTCAATCACTCGATCGGTTTCATTGTCTTTAAATTGTTGAGCAGCCTGTATAACAGACATTTCCTTTTCCTTTCTATCCCTTTTTGCTTGTTTTATTTCTTTTTGTTTTGACTCCTTTCGCCAAATGCGAAATGAGTCAAACATTGCCGGCCGGGCTTTTCTTTTAAATAATCTTTCCTCTAAATTATCCAATACACATGGCTCAAAACTACCATCCTTCGACCATTGTAAAATACCGTCATTCTTAGTGTATTTTTCCCAAAGGTCGACAAAGATGATAGGTCCAGTTCCATGTTTGGAATAAACTTCATACTTTGGGGTCCCTACTGAAGGCACTGGACAAGTGTTTTCTAGTCGGGAATCTCTTAAACAACAACAACAACACCATCTTTTGAACTTACTGAAACCAGGCATCGTTATTTTACTGGTCTTTTACTAACATCAAGGGGTTAATCAACTAATACAGTACAAATGTACTCATCCCTCGGCTTCGGTTATTGCAACAATCGAATCAAAGCAAAATCAAAAACAAAGATGTGGGAGCTACCCACAATTACTTAACCAAATTGTTCTCTCACACCAACAGAGGCCCGTCTATCGGCTCGAGATGCCAGTCATTACCAACGTGAACCAAAGCAGGGCGGCGGTCAGGGCAGCAGTCATCAGTAGCCGTCGGAAAGGAGAAGCCGCGTTGTAAAGACCTTCGGTCCACTTCTGACATGCAGGGGTCACTTATGTGGTGCGTATCCTCCGGAATTTTCTCACGTAGCTCCTCACGACCCTCGGGCTTGACCACGACCTTTGACAATGCCCCACGTTGGGCGCCACTTGAAGAACCAGGCCTTTATGGGCCAAGCGGCGCAGGGCACGCCTAAATCTCCAAGTTCACCTGCTTTGTTATACAGAGACACGGGACACTCTGTTAAGCGTAGACAACAGGATCTATTAGCTGCAGCTATGCACAGTGATCCTAGAAGTACACCAATGGTATGTTCTCAGGAGACTGCCCCTTTACTCCGGGGGTCACAGTCTTTTATATTCTTTTACATTTGCCTAAGAACACTCCCAATGCGCAAAATTTAAACCAATGAAAAGGTATATCTTTAAAGGAAAAACAAGACGTCACATGATTAGGTTAGCCACCCCCAGACCATGTTTTGACTAACCCCACAGGTGATTCAATAATGGTGTCCCTGAGTTAATCAACGGTGGTAGACATGTTTGTGCATTGCAAAAGAAGTCAATTTGCGAAGCAGTATAAGGCGGGAAGAAGGACAATGAAAACCAACAAATGGCCTGAAACAAGGATTAGCGTGTCGAGACAAGAATACTGAAGGCTAACAGACAGTATGGATAAGGATTAGGGAGTCGGGCTGGTTCCTGGAATTGACTTTACCTCAAGGATAGAGGGGTTATTTGATACGTGATGGTACGAAGGGCAAGAGTTTTCTGTCTGCTAAGCTGCCTGAGTGAGGGCAACACAAAATGGCGGAGAAACACAAAAAGGAGTCGGAACCGAATTTCCTCAGACAGAAAATATAAAACTTTCTCCTGTTTTTTTCTTTCATTTAAGCCGCACACATTTGATGAATAGATCCTGAATTTATCTATATTTGATACTATTAGTTCCCTTATCTGACCATCGCCACTTTTGCACCTTGATTTGATAGATTCCAATAAGAATAGATATCTCTGATTTCTGTTTTTTATTTTCCTTGTAACCCTCCACCAGACCTGCTGACTGTGGGAGAAAAGCTGCATGATATTTCTGCTCAATCCCCAACCATTTCATGACATATTCTATAACTTGCCCCATGAAATGAGGTCCATTGTCACTCCATAGGACCCGACAAATCTTTATTCCTCCAGCAGCCCTCATCACCCAGTGTTCCCTCCTTAGATCATTGGTCTAGTTCGTCAGCGGAGGCAGATTGCTACATGTCCAGCACCTCTTGCCTGGCATCATGCCAACGTTTAGCTTGTGACTTCACCACATACATAGATATGGTACTTTGCTGCATTACGGTCTCACAGGCTGTGTGATCTGCAAAGGCGTAACCTGCTCCTATCTTATCAGTCACTTTCTTGTGTCCACTACACTTAACAATTGCCACTTTCTTAGGATAGGTTAGGGCAGTAAGAAGATTATGTACTAATTCTCCATGTACTATCTGTGTCCCATGTGAGGTGAGGAAGCCCCTTTCTTTCCACAAGGGACCAAAATTGTGTGCCACCCGGTATGCGTACTGGCTGTCTGTAAAAATTGTCAGCCTTTGCAAAGAGAAAATACAAAAACTAAACTAAAACCCAAGCCAAACAAATCAAGAGTGTCGCTTCAGCGATCTTACCAAACAGAAGTCTCCAACTCCCACCAGCCGATCTCCTGGAGGGTCAAATCTGGAAAACCGGAAAAGTCACATCGGCCTGCAAAGACAAGGGTCTCATCATGCAGTACGCATCATCAGCAATATTTCGATCCTCAGTCGAGACCACTCCTTCGGATGGCCGCGTCTCTGATGGGGCCACCACGTATCGGGTGCCCACTGTGGAAATGTACATTTTTAGGGGTACACCCTCTTGTCCGCGGGTTCAAAGACCAACAAAATAGAGATCAGAACTGGAGTTGAAATAAGATAACACGTTTATTAATCACTGTTAGATTTGGGGGTCTTTAGTTGGCAGAGGTAGGTACCTTTGACCAAATAGGGACCCTTGCGTCTAGTCAGGGAAAGGGTGTACACTCCCAAAATAACCCCTGCCCACCCTCTTAGTAGCTTGGCATGAACTGACAGAAGCAGTGTGTAAAGCATTTGTGAACACGTACAGTAACCCAGTGCCAAGACTACTGATGGACACCACACAAGTTGTAGTAAAAAAATAAGTATTTTTATATGGACTTAACACAAGACCACAAACGACAAAAATCCACGATACTGTACTTTAAAAATGGTAGAATTAGCTTAAGTCTCTTATGATGTAAAATCGACACTTTGAGTTCAATGTACCTTTGGATGCGTAACGCTATACAACGAAAGTGTTGCAGGGAAGGTGATGCGTCGGTTCCTTACATGTAATACTGATGCTTAGGGAATGTGTTGGTTCTTCTCGGCATGGGGAGGTGATGTTTCAGTTTCTTACTGCGCTTCTGTGGCGATGCGACCAGCAGCAATGCGATCCGATGAAGATCCGGTGCAATGAACAAAAATGGCGTCTTCTTCTTGATATGACACGATGCGTGCATGCCCGACAGCCGTGCGGCGACTCAATGATTCTTCTGAGCCGCGACTGTCCCTGCGACACGCTTCTCAGTGATGCAGAAACAGCCCGGTCGATGAGCGTACGACACTCTGAAGGCAAGGCGCCCACTTTGGGGATACATTCACCAACTCATACTCCAGATTGACTCGGATGTGGGTGTCTACCTACCGGCCACACCCTCAGAACATCATGGAATTGGATCTATTGAAAACAGAATACTGATATGAATGAGCCTGACGGCCACCAACAAAGATCGGGCATCCGCAGCCGACCTTTTGTGTGCTCTGCCTACCTGTCCTGAGGACGACCCCAGAATGAGGACCCACTCACCCTTATAATCAGGGGTCGAAATGTCGACAACCTTTCACACGCTGACATACACCATAGGATTGAAAATCAAATTAATGTTGTCCTATGTGTAATGCTTCTGAAGGGACTTTCAGACCGAACCTAGGATGTAAAGGTTTTATTGAACAGGATTGAATTGTGTTCATATCACTATACCTTTACCCCATCCCTCACAAACCCAACCACCCCTACTCCTTTCCAACTTTTCTTGCACCTAGTGCACTGTACTATATTGTATATACTGACACTGTTAAGAAAATGCTTGGACATATACATTAACTTTCTGATTTATAAGAAGCATGTATAGAAGATCTGATGATCAAATTGAATGAATTAAATTCCTTTTTGTTTAAATACAAACTTAACTCTTTGTATGGTCTACTGTTTTAAGTATTGTTAAATGTTTTCACTATATCGACCATTCCTCTAATGTACCTATGTTATGACCCAGGTCGGTTAGTTTTATGGGCTTAACCCCGTTAAAACTTAACAGTCCCTGAGACTTCAGCTCTAGCTCAAGCCCTTGGAGACACTTCACAAGTTGAATGAAAGTAGCACAAAAGTCCTTTCTCCTCTCTTTGGCAGTCAGGCAACCACTGCAGGCCAATCCCCCAGAAAGCACTCAGCTTAGGGATAGTCTCTTCCTCAGTTCCTCTGGTTCCTCTCCTCTGCAAAGGTTTTGTCTTATTTCCCAAAGTGATCTAAAGTTCTGGGGTCTGGGTCCCCTCTTTTATACTCATTTTCTCTTTGTTCTCTGAAGGCAGAGAGGCCTTTGCCTAGTCCAAACCAGTTCTGGTCAGTCCTGGAGCACTTTGTTGACAAGACTCCTTCTCTCCTTTCACAGTGCAGGCCAGGGATATCAGATGCACCACAGGAGGTGGAGCCAGCATTGTGGAGGGAAGGCACAACCCTATTCAGGTCCCAGGTGCAACTTCTCCCTCCCATCTGCATGCAGATCTCTCTATTTAGCACCGTGCTGACTCACCCTGTCTCCTGGAATCCCCCAGCCCCTGTCACTCAACCTCCAGACAAGGAATACACAACCTAGCAGAGGCAGGCTTGGATGGTTAGACAAGAAAATACCTACTTTCTAAAAGTGGTATTTTCAAATTCAGAATGTTAAAACCAACTTCACTAAAAGATGTATTTTATCATTCTGAGTTCAGGCATACTAAACTCGAATTTCTACCTAGTTCCCTGAGTCAGTTAGGATTCTAAGATGTAATAATGAAACTGCCCATTCTGGCCTATGGGGAACAGGTAGCCTTGCAATGGTGAAAAACGGAAATGGCTGTAATTGACTATTAGGACATGCCACACACATCAGGGCTTGTCCTACCTTTTACCTACAATGCACCCTGCCCCTGGGCCTACCATAGGGGTGACTAATATGCAGAAAAGGGAAGGTTTAGGGACGGGCAAGTGGGTGCACTTGCCCAGTCAACATGGCAGTACCAGACTGCATACAGGCTCTGCAATGGCAGACCTGTTACACACTTTACAGGCTGCTTCTGTGGGTGGCACAACCGGTGCTACAAGCCCACTAGCAGCATTTGATTTACAAGCCCTGGGCACACTCAGTGTACTGTACTAGGGTCTGACAAGTAAACCAAATCAGCCAATCATGGAGTCACTAATCCATACATAAATTTTACCATAGTGAGAGCATATGCACTTTAGCACTGATCAGCAGTGGTAAAGTGCCCAGAGTCATAAAACCAACAAAAACAGGTCAGACAAAATACAGGAGGAAGGCAAAAAGTTCAGCGATGACCCTGCAAAAAGGGCCAACATCCACACAACACTCTCAAGTGCTGCAGGAGGTAGTACACTGAATTCACAAACCATCGTACCTTTTATACCATTTTGCTGAATGTAAGCATGTGAACAGAAATGGAAAGAACACGTTTAGAAATAGCTATCAGCAAACAAGAGGAGATAGATAACCACTTGGTCAGCAAAGTGGGAGGGGCAAAAGAAAAGCTTATGGCAGCAGTAAATGTTCGACAGTTAATATCTGAGACTAGGTGCACTGGCAGCTACAAACCCCCAGCACGTACATTGCTTAGCCATCTCAGGAGGCCAACTAAAATTGATAACACAAGCAAAGTGAAAAAGACGAGCTGCAGAGGACGGAAGAATTACAAAGGAAACAAAATGGACAAAAAACTTGGAACACACACGCGAAAATAGTAGCGATGAGTCCGATCGCGATACAAAAATCAGCGATACCCAGCGACAGGCCTGAAATTCCCACGCCTCTAGCTGAAAAATACACCATAAAGGCAGAGTTAAAAAACGGTGAGATGACAATGAACAAGCACAACCCCACAGCCGTGACGTTGAACAAATGTCCATTGTCCCACATCAGATAGGCATCTCTTCACAAACAGCCACAATGTACATTGACATGCAGTTTGTATGTAAACTGCGCCAATGCGGAAACATACATGGAACACAGTGTGAAACCGCATCTCCCCTTCACATTGCAGCGGGAGAATCAACACCTCCTGCACACAGACTTGTCATGTCCATGAATAATCGATTATGAAAGCATGGACGAATGTAGGGGCCGTCCTTCCCCTTACGTACATGTTGCCCATGTCGAGGGACTTGAGTCACAGGGTGCATCACTGCATCGTGGTGATACATATCTGACCCCAAAAGAAGGCCTGTTGTCACTTGTAGGCCACAAATGACAGCCAATATGGAATGATCTGGGACACATGTGAAACACCGCATAGTGGGATTCCATACTAACTGTGACACATAGAATTGGCAGTACAAATACGTGACACCCTAAACAGCCTCTCTGCGCAAAGGTGACATACCCATTATCCATTAGCAAATGATCAAATTGTTAGCACTACATGCCGCACTCACACATGTCTAAGTGATGTGCTTGTAGAGATGAGTGACATGCACTCAGAGAATGTGTTTCGGAATGCATTTATTTGTACATGCTGTGCCTGTGGTCATTTTGTACTGTCCCATGATTGCTAAGGACTGTCACAATGTGACGTTAACACGTGAAGAAATTGTCAATGATGGTGTTCCTACGGGCTATTCCTTCTGCGGCTGTAGTGGGATGTTGTCCACCTGCCTCATCTTCATCATCATCGTCCGGTGCATCTGGCACTTGTATCCATGGGGCATTGCTGTATACACATATGTTTTGCAACACACAACATGCAACGATCATCTTGCACACAATTGCTAGGCTGTACAGGAGCCTTCCACCTGTGATGTCCAGGCACCTGAAACCTGACTTCAACACGCCAAATGTGCATTCCACGATTCCCCTGGTGCGTTTGTGGGCCAAATTGTACTGCTTCTGGGCCTGTGTGTTCGGGACTCAGAGGGGTGTCATCATCCAAGCACAGAGTGCATATCCTTGATCACCTGTGACAGTGCAGAGAGACAATGCTTCGTACTGCATGATGTGTTGGCAGGCTCACTGGTACATTGGTGTGTGATATGTGTGACTTAGTGATTCCTGGATGACATGTACTGCTTGTTGCAAATGAGCGGCATAAATGTGTATTACGTAGCCTTACTGCTGCTCCTCCCTCCCCTGAGCCTATTCACTAGTGTGCGCAGCGCAGTTGCAGCACTTGCACCCCTACGGCACACCATTGTCATGCCTGTCTGCGCATGTCCACAAGGCTGACTGTGACACCGTGATTTTGTGTGCTGAAGATGGGCGGTCACGTGTGAGTAGGCCTATGATAAGGACAGGGCGGACACAGATGTAGAGTTCATGCCTAGCTGAACTCGCCATGCGGTTGAGGGTAGACCTTTGGCGTATGCTGCAGTAATAGCAACACACACAACAGTTGGTATGTGTGATTCCCTGTCCCCGAGCGGGCTTGCGCTCCCTCCTTTACCCCTTCGGCTGAGCCCGCACTCCGGGGGCATGCTACATAGCAACATTGTCCATTGCGGGACGGGTGGCGCAGACACTACAACAGAGACATACGCAGTAGTTACTTTCTTGGCAAGGCCTAAACTTGACAACGCACAGAGTCACATGTTGAAGAACCACACCCCTACCCTGTACTGCCGTACGCTGGCCCACCCGCTTACGCTCACAGGGCGGTACGACGCAGCTACATGTCCCAGGTCTACCCCAATGCCTGAGGTGACAAGGTTGCGCCCACTGTACACAGCACAATGTAATGTGATATGGCCCGGGCCTTCATGAATACATAATGACCACACAGACACACTGAGATAGTTTGTGGAACTGGCTACGGGCACGTCGCCCGACACCTTTTATTGCCAGGGTCACATGTCCAGTGACGCCTGTGCTGGATGGGTGTTGGGTAGTGTAAGCTACCCCTCAGGGGTTGGTTGGTGCTGGCAACAACTACAACAGTGATCAGACAATCAGAAGTTTAAAGTTCAAACAGCAAGGGTGCATGACTTGAGGTGTACAGAGTTAGTGGCCCCAAATGCACTGCGGCCGGCACAGGCACACCACCATGGGATGGTGACTTGCAGTTTACTGAGATAGGGCCACATGAGCTGAGTGGGTCCTCGTTGATGTCCAAGGAGAATATCGCGGAGTGGTATGGGGACAGCGGAAGGTGTCCTTCCAGGGCATGATGCACAGGGTAGAAGCAAGCAGAAACAGGCAAATGGAGGAGTAGAATGCTACAGACTCATTTTTACCACCATGTCAGTATCAGCTACATGATGATGAAGACAACCCCCCAGGCCATAAATGCAGACGCCACCAAAGTTCAACCAGAGAGTGTATATGACTTCCGGGCCATGAAGAAATCAAGACTCAGTTCCCAATGTGTGACCTACTTGACCGCAGTGTAGGCTGGAGGCAGCGGTCAGCGCGGGTCAACCACTGTTCAGCCAGCTCCTCCTGGAACTCTAACACACGACGTTGAAATGGCATGTGAAGAAGATTTGTGGCTGACGGAGGTAGAGGCACCAGAGCTGAGCGATGCTGTGTCCTGCCTAGTACGGACTGTATTCGATTGGTGTGAAGCCTGCTGGAGCGCAGTGTAGGCAAAAGGCCGAAGTCAGCAAGGGCCCACAGACACATGTGGTTGGAATGCTATGCACAGAGTTGGTGGCACCACATCAAAGGGAGTATAGTGATATAAATTCTGCCATACAATTTGCACTCTGCCATTGTGTAATCAAGACTCAGTTCCAAATGTGTGACCTACTTGTCCTCTGTGTCTGCCGGTGGAGTACGTCAACGAGAAAGGAGTGCTACAGGCCTTGCTCGCGGAGTCCATGATGGTCTGAGAAGGCTGCCAAGGTCGCGGGCCACGGGCTTGGAGCTTGCACCGGCACGTGGTGGGCTTTCCGTGATACACACCGGTGTTGGCAGGTGAGCAATGAGGCCTGGATGCGCAGGGGCGAGCAAGACTGGTTCGGGGACCAGCAGCCCGGACTGTGGCAGGCGCACAGGATCAGAGGCAGTGCCGCTCATGGCGTCGGCCTCGTGGCGGGTGAAAGGCGCTGCCCTGGCAGAGACGTTGGCCATTCCGGACGAGAACCATGCCCAGAGCAACGTGCTTTTTATTCACAACCCTATGCTAGCCTGGCATACGCCGGCCAGCCCACTCTGCGCACGCTTACAGGGGGGACATAACAAGCTAAATTTTTGTGATTTTCCCCACTGGCTGGGGTAACATTGGTGCGTCCACTGTCCACTACACTACCACTACCAGCAGTGTATGTCGACATTGATATGTCTGTGGTCTGCATACTGCAGTCTGTCCAGCACATCCACGCCAGACTTGGCATTATGTACATTGTCATTAATGAGCCACTTGCCTCCTTCGCACATGCCTGGTTCCCACCTCTCCCCACATTCTGCTAATGTGTGCCTGAGGTGCCATGCCATTGATGGCTTGTGTACATGGCTAGCCCAGGTTACCACAGTAAGTTGTGCTGTCGTGCCTGGTAGGTGGGCATGTTGTTTGGCATGCTGTATGTGAGTTTGTAACATGTGCATTCCTAGAGTTGTGAGTTGCATGATTGTGGATTTGAGGTGTGTGGTGTGTTCATTTGGTACTTACCAACGAGCAGTGCATTTCCATAGGTTCCATCCTGGAAGCGCTGGTTGATGATGGACTGTCGGAAGATGCAGGAATCATGCACACTGCCTGGGTAGTTGGCGACGACATTGGTGAAGAGTCCCCGGAGGTCCACTATTGCCTGCACATTGATGGAATGTGTGTGCTTTCTGTTGTGGTAATTGTTTGCAGTTTCGGCACGGGGCACAAGTAGGGCATGTGTGCAGTCAATTGCCTCCAACACGTGCAGGAAGCCAGCTATTGAGTAGAAACCTCGCTTGGTCTCCATCTGTTCCTGCACAGTATGGGGGAAGTATTGGTACTGGGGTACCAAGCTGATGATGTCATCCAGGACAGAAGAGAGGAACTTTGTTAGATCTGGCTGTGAGACTCCTCTGACTCTGGCAGCTGTTGGTTGGAAGGTACCAGAGGCCAAAAGGTGCAGCGCAGCCAGCAGATTTGTCTGAGGTGGGATGTTGGTTGTCTGCTGTGTTGGTGCCATCAGCCTGTGGGCAATGATGGTCAGGATGCGGAGGATGGTTGTCCTTTTGAGCCTGTAGTGGGCGATGACATTCTCTTGTGTTAAGTCTGTGAGAGTGGTGTGTTTCCTAAAGGCCCACTGTCTTTTACTGCGCTGCCTTTGTGGTGGTCCAGGGAGGAAGCGAGGGGGGTACAGGGAGTGGTGAGCCGGGGGGGTGGCGGTTCGTGTTGTGACCCTGTTGGGGCTCCAAGCTGGATGATCAGTAGCTCCTTATAGCATCTGTTGATCTTCAGGTGTGGCTTTGGGATGGGCTCCCTTTTATGTTGCAGGTTGTTGTCCGACTTTACACCAGGTCAGAGCAGGTGTTAATTTCCTGCTGCTAACACACCTTATGGCCTGTTTTGTGTTTTTATCGCCGATCTGCCTGGTCGTTGAAAATGTTGATGTGTGGTGATGTTGCAGCTTTTTGCACGGGAATGCCTACTCTGCATCTCATTAGCGTTAGTTGCCAGGGTCATCTGTGGCAATGTTTTTTGCGGCTGCTATCGTAGGTAAACTGGTGATATGGGCGGTTAGCACCAGCTTGTAAATAGGGCGATACATTTATCGCCACTTTGGCTGTGATAAAGTGCCACTAACTCGTCGATAAGTCCTTGAGAATATGCCCCTCTGTGTCTTTCTTTATGTAGCTTGTACAGTTGCAAGCAATCTCCCAGTGATGTGTAGTATGTGCATCTATGCATTGAAAAAAAGGGAAACTGAGTTGACCGATCAAAGGGGGTTGAGAATAAGATGAGAAGCAAAGAACATTCATTGGAATGTATTAGTAGTTCCAAGTGTAGTTTAGGTTTTGGAAATTTGAAATAGGCCTTAGGTTTAGGAATTTAGGAATAGGTCAACTCAATAGTAGCACTATAAGAGATCTGATTTAGAAACGTACAATGTTACTGCGTTTGCCTTTGCCTGTCAGAATATTTTTGGGGTGATTAGCTGTACCACTAATCTATGCTTTATCATCTTTATTTCTCACATCCACACCGAAGGCATGAAGAGGACATCGGAGGTGAATCAGGGAGCCAGGGAGCCAGGACTGCCACATCCTGTTAATATATTATTATTATTTCCCAAACCTTTACCACTCCCCATTTAGAGTAATGTTTCCCTGTTTCTTTTTTCTACTGTGACTCCTTCCTTTTTTTAAAACTCCTCTTCATTATATCTAATGTTTGTTAAATTCTTGTTATCCGTGCATTATCCTTTATTTCTATTGTTCATGTTTTTTACCTGACTTCCTCCTGTTTTTACTATTCTGGAGCTTTCTTCTGATTTGTTAGTAAGCTTTCCCTATCCCCTTATATATCTTGTGGACTGTTACTGTAAGACTAAGAGAACAGATTTTAGCTACTGTACTGTGAAGACTGCAGGTTCAAGTAAGCTATTGTACGCATGTTTGTTGAGAAGGCTTTCTTTTTCTTGCTCATGCTCAAACAGTAAAATGATAGAGTGGCTTTGGTCATGGGGGACCCCCCAATGTTGTCCTGTAATATGTATTACCATTCATTTCTACAGTATACCAGCAGTTTCGATGACAGTGCAGCATATGGGGACAGTCACACTGGATTTGCCAACCAAGACCGTATGTCCTTCATTGACCAATTTAAACCACCCCTTCATTGTGTTTCAATGACTCTAAGTCATCATATCTCTGCACCTTCTTTACGAAATTGTTTGGTTGGCTTGACTACCTGAATTTTCTAATATTGTCAAACAACAAATGCCCAAACTGATTTTTTTTGATAGAGGATACTGCTAACTGAACTGTAATGATGTTCTCTGGTTGTATTTTGTTAAAAAAATAATAAGGGGATTGCGTAGCAGGCATTTTTTTTTCTAGCTGCAGAGACCACCAGTTCCAGCGGCAGCACCATTAGTGCAGTAGATACTGCAGTGGTTGGAAGTGGGAGAGTCCCAGCGGTAGCAGGGAAAGGTGGTAGTAAGTTACATTGCTTGGTTATTGACAATTCAGGTATGCTCACCGCAAGGGTGTTGTGACTCTTGAACCTGCCGCTTTAGCACCTACGGTACAAAAGGGGGTGGTGATGGATGGAGCCTCTGAATCAATCAAACACTCACACCCAGTCAAAAGATCTGGTTTGAATCCATCACCACCCCCTTTTGTACCGCTTTAGCACCTACAGCGGGGGTTGAAATCTTATTAATGGCCTTTTCTATCTGCAATTCAGCAGACAAAAGCTCATAACGAATGCTACAACTGATGATAGGTTGATGGAAAAGGGAAAGAAGGTTGGAAGGTTAAAATAATTGATGGGTGAAATTATATATGAGTAAAAGGATACATGAGTGGGTGAAAGGCTGCGTAGATGGGTGACAGAACGCATACGTGGGTACATGGATGGATGGGTGAAAGAATGGTTGAAAGAGGATACTATGATAGGTGAATGGATAGATAGATAGATGCCTGGATGGATGGATAATATGGATAGATGGAATGTGGATGAATGGATGGTTTCGAATGGTGAAAAACTGAATGAGAGAATATAAAGCTTAAATGGTGGATATCTTTATGGCTTCGCCCCCACCAAATAATAGAAAATACCGCATTCCACAGAGGCACAAACACTCAGGCAATACAAAAAATAACTGGAAAGGGATTTCACTCTCATAAAATGCTGCACTTCAAAAGACTGTTCTCGGAATAAGGCATGGGGTTTTAGTTGTGCAACACTCTAACAAAAATGCTTTCCCAGATGTCAAATGAACAACATTCAAATATATATATGTGTGTGTGTGTGTGTGTGCAAGCAATATTTACACACTTATAAGTAAGCAAAGGCAACTGTGAAATGCATGGAATAAAATGCATGAAACTGTGACGGAAAAAAGTTGATGATGAAAAACATGAAACAAAATACAAGCAGATAATAATATGGACATCTTCTGCAAGAAATCAGAAAGAGATATACACTAAAAACATCAGAAGATTATAACCACTGGAAAGTTAAATGTGCACACAGACAAACTCACACATCACAATGGCAATAATAAAGAAAAAAAAACCTCACCGGCTGCAAACACTGCCTCTTAGCCCACTTCAAACTGGGGGATTCTCAGTCAGGGTTAAGAGACTTGGCAAGCCAGGTTCTGCTACACTGAAGTAGATGCACCCGCATCCATACAGGTGCCAAACAAATCCCAGTTTTAAAGTAAACAAACCCCAGTTTTATAATCTCAAAGCACTAGACTTTTCTGCAAGGACATATTCTGCACCAAGGAAACTTACTGGAGTAGGCCACTCTCCATGCAAGCATTCCAAAGGCAAAAGAGTTCTCACATATCCCTATACGCTCCCACATGTTCCAGCCCCATATCTTAAAGAAGCTTGAGAAAGTAGAAAACAATCTCCAAACTTACAGAAAACAACCTTGAACATGAATAGCCTAAACAACTTGAGAAATCTGTGGGTCTGCCTGTGCGCAAAGCTCAAGCTAGACAGAGTCAGAATTCAAGATGGCATGAGGGCATGTCAAAGCCAATAGTAAGAACTTCATAATACTTCCAATATACAACACAATGCAAATGTATGCACCACTGTCTATAGCATCACACACTTAATAGTAGTAGTACTGGTAGTACTCGCAGGCTCGTGCACTAACTGGAAAGGCATCACAACAAGCGAAGTCCCACTTCTACCTAGTTGAGCTCTAACTGTAGGATTAACCAAAAGGATTATCCATCACAGGCAACTCAGTTGAAAGAAAAACACAGAGTTAGTCAGTTATATATTTATATCATAGCTTTACAAATACTGAGACCATACTACTACCACCATGACACAACAAAGAAAAGAATACTAAATATTATACCAAAAACTAGCAATAGTAACCTCTTCTGAACAATAGGTAGCTATTTAATTACAACTAAAGTTACAAAATCCTAGTCAGAAGAAGTGGACTCATAGTCAGGAGTGGCATCGACATGGTTAAGCATTTGCGGAA
Organism: Lissotriton helveticus; assembly: GCF_964261635.1. Taxonomy (NCBI): domain Eukaryota; kingdom Metazoa; phylum Chordata; class Amphibia; order Caudata; family Salamandridae; genus Lissotriton; species Lissotriton helveticus. The sequence goes on along the minus strand of NC_136060.1, from coordinate 23,664,297 downwards.
CACAATTCCAGAATGATAATATAAACCAGGGTTCTCCAAAGTCGGTCCTGGAGAGCCAGATCCATGGCAGATTTTTAGCACATCCACATTTAGATAATGTTGTTGTCTTGAACATCTTGCATGTATCTGGCTCTACAGGACCAACTTTGGAGAACACTGATGTAGATAAAGTATGTTTATGCATGGGTAGGTAAGTGGGGCTGGTTTGGGCTGATGCTCAGGTAAAAGAAGATACTGCAATGAGTTGGTTTCACTTTCACCACATCTGCCTTACCAAGTGTGTGAACCGTGTTTGGTATAAATAGTCACCTCAATAAATCAGCCCAGGGAAAGAGGGTTAGGGGTTTGAAGAATGGATGGGAAAGGGGATTTGAGAAAAGGTTTGACAAAGACAAAACCTGTACAACAATATGAATTTTCATAAGGACGACGATGAGCAGCACAACATCATTCTGTAATTTAAGGAATTGAAGAAATGAGTATGACACAGTTCAGTTAAATCCATGGAAAACAGTCTTTCTGCCACAGAGACCCAAGTTATATATCTAAATGTTCTGTCATCTAGGTTTGAAAAATACAAATGATGGAGGAGTGAAAAGAAGTGGCTGCACAGAGTGAGAAGTGCCTGGATTTTATTTTTATTTATTATTTTAATTTCTTATATCGCGCTGGAATCAATCCCATAAGGGTATCTCCGCGCTTTGCCAGCCAAAAAAGAAGTCGTAATCTCCAAGGTGCGTTAGAGGGACTGAAATGCTTCCTGAAAGAGGAATGTTTTCAGCGCCTTTCTGAAGGCCAGATGATTGATGTTCATCCTCATTTCTATAGGAAGTTTATTCCATAGGGCAGGACCAACTGATGAAAATGCTCGGTCTCCCTGCCGAGCTCTTTTTGTTACAGGGGGTTTCAAAAGTGCTTGGTTGCTTGAGCGAAGTGAACGGTTGGGTTGGTACAGTTCAACGGATTGGGAGAGATATTTGGGGCTGTTCCCATATAAACATTTGTGGACCGTGCAGCATATTTTAAAACTGATGCGCTGCCGTATCGGGAGCCAGTGTAGCTCCATCAAAAAAGGCTTAGAGGGGGTCCTAGCCTGCACGCCCATGACCAGCCTAGCCGCCGTATTCTGGACCACCTGCAGACGACCTACTGCATCAGCGTTTGCTAGCGTCAGCAGGCCGTTGCAGTAGTCTAGGCGGCTAGTCACCAAAGTCTGCACGAGTGTCTTCCTATAGGTATCAGGAAGATATGGAAATACTCGCCTTAGAAGGCCAATGGTGTAAAAGCATAGTCCTGCAGTGTGATTGACATGCTCCTTGAGGGTCAGTTTTTGGTCAATCTTAACCCCTAGATTTTTTACATGGGGCTTTGATGTGGGAACTGGGCCCAGGTCCAGCGGCCACCATTCAGGAGACCATAGAAGGCTCGCCCTGCCGAAGAGCATAACCTCAGTTTTTGCAACGTTACATTGGAGGCAGTTTGCGGCCATCCAATGTGACACTGCCCTCATACCCTCAGCAAAATTTTCCTTGACAGTAGGACCAAGGGAGCTGAAAGGGTAGAGGAGCTGGGTGTCATCAGCGTAAGAAACTGGTATGAACCCATACTTCCGCACAATCTCAGCAAGGGGGGCCACATATACATTGAACAATGTAGGGCTGAGACATGAGCCTTGTGGCACCCCCTTCGTGAGCGCCTTCGAGGTGGAACGATAGGGGCCCAGGCTGACAGATTGCGATCTCCCTGAGAGGAAACTCTCCAGCCAAGATAGAGCTGAGCCTCCAATCCCCACTCCCCGCAAGCGGCTGAGAAGGATGTTGTGAGACACGGTATCAAAGGCCGCAGACAGGTCCAACAGCACTAATATCATGGACCCTCCTCTATCCTGTGACATTTTGATCTTATCAGTCACAGATAGGAGGGCCGATTCAGTGCTGTGGTTGGGCCTGAACCCAAGCAATGTGCATCCAACCGGCCACTTGAGACTGAACAGTGACAGAAGCACCCGGGTTACTGAGAGACTGCAAATGGAGGACAAATAGGAAGGGTATTTGTTTGTGGTCGCTCAAAGACTTGAAAATACGTTGGTGCACTACCAAAGTTGAGGTTTCTGGAGGGAAATTTTTAAGGACTATGAGATGGGGGTACTGAGTGAAAATGAGTCAGAGGCACAGAGGTTTGGGGATTTTGGGCCTGGTCCCACAGTGAGGTAGGTCAAAATAAATGTCCCTGCTAAACTTTACTGACCACCCCAGACCAGATTGTGTGCTGCCTGGCTCCCTTTGTAATTAGTGAACCCATACACTCCTAAAAATGATGATTGTAAAAAGAAAAATTATACTGTATTGTCAATTTTAGCAATTCATCTGCATTCTTCTTGGAATATCCATCTTTTGTGTCTGGCTGAACAGGTCTGGTAATGGAAGTCTGAGTGTTATGGAGCTTTAGCCTTTAATGCAGGAGAAGAAGAGGACTGGGGATTGTAAAACAGAAACAATATTGTAAAGTCAAGGAAAAGGACAAAAGGTAAGTTTCTTGAGGAATGTACCAACTACCAAGACTCAGAGGCAGAGCAAGAGCATAGTCCACTGCAATCATTCATTTTATCAGTCATGGCAGATTGATTAACTAAGAAGTGAGAGCAATATACAACCAAACAGAGACACGTAGCAGCATGTACCGGGCTCACAACTTTTATCATGCCATTTAGCCAAGTGTGTGCATCATCTGAGATGATCATGATGATGATGTGGCATCACAAGTTTGTATACAGTTACAAGCAACAAGCCACCTCACAACAACCACATAAGAGGTATGTCACATGTGAGCCAGCACTCACACTCAGCAGCTGTAGTAAATGGAAAGTGCCTCTTTTGGACAGGGTTAGTCCCCACTTCTTGCCTGGAAAATGATGTAGTTTTGAGTGGAAGTGCACAGCATCCCTGACAACCAGGTCACTTGTGCCAGATCTCCTTCCTTAAACTGCACCTGTCATTTTCACGATTGGCACACCTTTAGCTCACATGTAAGCCCCTAGTATCAAGGGTCTTGTGGTTAAAGAGGGTCCCTGAGGGCTGCAGCATGACCTGTGCCATCCTAAGGGATCCCCTCATCAACCACATGCGCACTGCCACTGCAGCCTGTGTGTCTTGGTGCAGACAAAACTGAAGAGTTGACATGGCACACATCCCTGTGTGCCATGGCCATAGACACTGCTTGAGCTATAGATAAGACACCACTCTAGCAGGCCTTAGCCCTAAAGCAGGGTGTACTATACATCATATGAGGGCATATCTGCATGAGCAAATGAGCCCCTGCAATATCCTGATTCCTGGATATTGTAAGTGACCAGGGAAGCCATACAAAGTACATGGGCTAAGCTCAACGATGGCGTCACTGAAATATGGCAGTTTGGTACCAACAATCTCAGCATAATCAACCTGCACTGATTCCAGTTTCAGATTCATAAAAAATTGTATATAGAGAGCCCCTTAGAGAGGCACCCTGAAACCTGTCAATCCTTAGTGTGGTCACCGACTGGCCTGAGCCAGCCTGCTACCAGAAGGCAGCGTTCTAGCCTCATGGGGAGGGTGCCTGTACGCTCTGAGGTCGAGAGCAATGCCTTTACTGGGTGGAGGTGTTCACACCTCCCCCTGGTACAGAAGAGCAATCCATTGGGAAGAGCTATAAAGGCCTTGCCACCTTTGTAATGTAACCCAAGCCTCTCCTGTTAGAAGGAGCAGGCCCCCTTCCTGTCCTCACCCCGTTTTGGTGGGAGGACATCAATATTTTTGTCATCAATATTTGTGTTTTTGGTTAAATATAAGAGCAATATTTTTGTGATAAATATTATTTTGATGATTATTTTGATGATATTCTATTATATAATATTATTCTATTAAAATAAAATATTTTATTGTATATTATATATATTATCTAATAATATATATACATATAATAAATATATAGTATAATATATTAATATATATCAAATATAACATATATATATTATAATACTATAATATAATACTATAGTGTTTTTATGATATTTTGATGAGTATAATATATAATAATTAATATATAATATTATCTTATTTTGATGAGTCAATATTGTTTTCCACAATATTCCAGAATTGCACATTGTTTCACTCAGGTCAATACTCACCCCATCACAGGTGCCTTTGGGCTTAGTCGGGTATGCCACCACTAGTATGCAGGCCATTAGGGGGGTCAGGGTCAAGGTTATGCCATTTCTGCCTTGGAGGACAGCCCCAGCTGGGCCTCCATAATCTTCTGGGTTCAGCATCTCAGGTCCTCCCACCAATGTTTCCTGCTGTTAAAACTGCGCCAACAATAGACTCCCAGGGTCTGCACCTTTCGGGTGATGGCTTTCCTTATGGACACCTTCCGAGGGCTGTTGAACTGTATGGATGAAATAGATTAAGAGACTGAGTGGACTAGCAAGATATAGGTAATCTGCTAGGGTGACACAGAGGTAGTACACAGGTAGCATAACCATCCAACACAATTGCACACATTACATGTTTGAAGTGCACATGCTGAGGACCATAACTGAGTTCTACCCTCCATCCTAATCATTCCTATACTGACTACACCATACCACTGGCATCACATAGCCCTGACCCACACCACATGTGCTCTGAAAGGTGTCACCATGTAACACAGCACACCATTGTGTCCTTCTGAAGGCTACAGTAGTAGTGCAGCCCTGGACAGACAAATTACTTGATTCCAACTGTCCAAACAAATCACTGCTACCATTGCATTGACTACATTCAAATTTTGGGCTCACAATCAAACATCTGCCATGTGTGTAACTGAGAAGTCCCACTCTGAGGATCAGTGGATATGTGATTTACTAATTTGGACATCATACTACATCTACATGTGTTTGTTTGACAAGTCCTGGTATTATGGCACACATCGTATGCCATATGTGGGAGTATGTATGTGAAGACATCAACATGCCATTGTACAGCTGAAAACTTTTCTTTTTAATCTGCCCCGCTAATCCCAGCTAGCCTCCCTCGCAGGTTCTTGGTTATTCCTAGCGCTTGGATGCTTTCGGGCAGCAATTCGCGCTTTATAAATCCACATCCATTCCATTCCATTCCATCCATACATACTGCATGATTGTGCATTATTACACAGAAGGTGATTCACTTCAGAAATACAGTGCAGATGTAATCAAGTATTTGCAGTGAACATGTTTCACATGAGCAATATTCCTGTATATTGGTAGCATCACTCATGGGGCAGTAAAATCCCAAACATGTGGGAATAAGGGGCCTGTCCTAAAGCATTGACACACAGTGACAACATGGATCCATGGACAGTAGCCTTGGGTCTGGGGCTCTCACCATGCACCATACCAAGTGTAGCAATAGTAGGTGCAAATATGCCAACTCGTGGTCCAGTTACATTGATTCAGGCTACATCTGAAGATCAGCAGAGCTACAGGGAGAGTACTTTGTGCACCTGCTCCATTGGCAAAGAAACTCTGCTACAGCTTGGGCAATGGGCCGTACAGGGAACACATCATTTAAAAAAAAAATGTGTTTTAATTGATTTTACAGAACAGTGAGCTAAACATTATCAGGCAATCAAAGGGCATGTAATCACGCGGCATAGTATTATAAGTTTGCAACCATCGTAAGCTAATATACATCAACAGTGTAGGGCATCCATAAGTGTCCTCGAATGGCTGCACATAATGGGCTAATATCAATAAAGTAAGTCTCTAGCGGTATGCCAATACAGCTCGTTCTCAGCATTCTTTTGATAACATAAATTTAGCGAAATGGTTGATCATTTGTTAAAGCTAACATGATACAATGCCGTTAAAACATCTTAACAGAAAACAGTTACCCAACCTCCCTCCCTTCCCCCCGTGCTCAGCCCTCAATATCCAACAGTAGCATTTGTATATCAGCCATATCCACAGGTGTGTGTTTCTCGGTTCCAAAGTCTGTCGTAGGTGAACTGTGCAATGCTGCTAACTCACCCAGTATGGCACACGGATAATGTGAGGTGCTCAAGTGTCCTGTATTCTCGGATCAGACCCATATGTGACAAATCCAACATATTCTAGTAGGACAAAATATCTATGGCGGCGTATTCCTCTAGCATTGCATACCAGCTCAGCGAGATCGGTGTTTTCCTTAAACCTCTATATTCCTCCCGTTTCAGTTCCGCCCCCTACGCTTTACCCCATCTTAGCATTTGTGTGTGCCATTCTTGTAAGGACGGGGCTCTAGTGGCCTTCCATCGTGTGGTTATGGCTCTCTTGGCTAGGAGGAGTGCAAGGTTAGCAAATCGTGTGGTAGAGCTGCCCTTCTGTTCATGTTCAATACGACGTGACCGACTTTACTGCGGCCATGATTCGGCGATCTGAACGCGAGTCCCGACCTCTTCAGGCGGTAACCCCATTCTTTGCAAATGTTTACATCACATGCGGATGTACTCTGTTTTGGTTTATGCCGACCAAATCCACCATGAAGTCCTAGAGCCGTGATGACATCTCAATCACGGTCCCCTGCCCCTACCGCATTTGTCCTGATGAAGACCGCAGCCTAAGGTTTCCAACTTTTCCTAGAACCTCAGGGGTCGAAACGTCGACGATCTTCCACCTTGCCCACGAACAAACCATATTGTTATATTGATTTAAATGGTTACTTTTGGAGGCTTGTGTATCAATGCTATATGACATTAATGTACAGAGTGTGGCTGAATTTACAAGCCAACACGCATCACAATTTTTGTTAAAAATTGGGTCTTACTGACCAGTATTATCTCACCATTTGTTTCCCAAACCCACACAATTCCTTGCACTACCCCTTCCCTCCCCGGGGCACTGTTGTTTTTTGGTCCCCTGTAAATTACTGAACCTACATATGACTACATTAAATTGTGAACCATAGAGCAGTGGTTCCCAAACTTTTGACTCCTGTGGACCCCCATTGAGTCACCACTGGAAGCCGGGGACCCCCACGCAATTTGTAGGATTTAGCACACAAAACAAATACTCGTATAAGCAAGTATTTTAGGGGCATATATTAAGCAGCGCATATAGAAGTGACAAAACTGCATTTCAAAATTGTTTATGTGCAGGAAGGGGGACCTTACTGTACATGAACAATCTTCCCCTGCACACAGACACCCTTGCACTATGGTGCAAGGGTGCCTGCGTTGGTGCCACAATGTTAAGTTTAGCGTGAACGTAGGGGCAACACAGGGCTGTATCATATTCTTGTTAATATAGGTGCAGCCCTGCGTTTCTGAAGTGGTGGAGTGTGTCGTTAAGCCATGGAGGCCAACGATTCTCTCTGCCAGTTCTGTTGAATATTGAAAGAATTTGGAAAAAATGAAGAAAATTGAAGGGAAGGTTTGTGCTGCATCTCCGTGACTAACTTTTAAATGGTTGGTTTTATTTCACAGTACGAGGCTCCTGCTCCTGCCAGGGCCAGACTGGAAACCCAAAGCAGCCCTGGCAAATGTTTTCAGACCAGTCCCCATAGGGTGCACACCAAGTGCAGTGAGTGAGCCTGACCACAAAGAGGGTTTGGGATTCTCCCCCCAAAAACATTTAGGAAACAATGGTGCAGTCTAAAACACAGTTATCATTACATATTGAATTGTATTAGCATTTAAAGAATAGTAAATTAAGTCCTTACTATGCACCAGAATACGACAATCTTTTTTGGGGTTCTTTAATGATTCCCCCACTATCACCTTCCAACAGTACATCTCATCTCTCCATAGCCCCTCTGTCACATGTATTAAAGTTGTTATAATATCTCTCATACCATTGTATGAGAGAGAGCACTTTACATCACACACATATAGTGACAGTGAATCATACATGTAAATCAGTGTATAGAAAATGTCACATAAGGCAAAGGGGACTACAAGGTGCAGAATTCACATCATTCAGACTGGTAGGCATTTTTAAATAGTGCTTAGTCTGGCAAAGGACAAACTCAGGATTCAGAACATAACACAGTGGTTAGCATTGACTTTAACAATAAAAATTTATTTCCACCCAAATAAACCTTTTTTAGCAGTATCAGGATAATGAAAGACTGGGAAAAACAGGTCACTAACTTGTACCTTGCAGTTTGCAAGCAGTTCTTTGATGACAATTTATAGGTCATTGTGATAGATTAATATTGTCACTTATGAACTGCACAGCACCAAAATGTTCTCTGTTTTTTAAAATGCATTATACATGTTCTTTGCAGTAGGCATGTTAACCCTCTGCGCTACTTTAGATAATTCAAAGCTGCCACTGGACAAAACTCTCATCTCTCCCCAGCAGGTACATTAATCACTGGTGTTATCTTGACACTTTTATTGTTGTTCGAAAACTGCTAATTATACAAGATACTTTCAAGTGCTTTTAAAACTGCTGCCTGCCGACCCCCTGGGAATGTGTCACGGACCCCTGGGGGTCCGCGGACCACAGTTTGGGAAACACTGCCATAGAGTGTTTCTGGGTTCTATGTGATTGGTTAACATTGAATCTTAATTATTTCCTTCTAACTTTTGTTCTTCAATTTGTAAAACAAAGTTTTTCTTTCCTCCTGTCCTTCGATGGTTCCACACTGGGACCACCTATAATTGTACCATTTGCAACCCAGGTCCCAGTGACTAGTTTGGGTATACCCACATCTCTGTACCACTTCTGTTCATGGCGTCCCAGACCCAGCACACAGTATTCAAGTGTGTCATTCTGGCGAACCGGAGCCACCTCCGTCAATATTTTGCATACTGATGCCCAGTAATGTCCAAGACTAGGACAAGCCCATATCATGTGTACCAACCCCACGTTAGGCGTGTGGCAGCGCAGGCATTCATCATTTGCCCCTGGAAACATAGCGCTTAGCCTGTGTGGAGTTAAGTACGCCTTGTGTAGCAACATCAATTGTATATATTTGAATTTGGGATTACGAGAGATCTTTCTGGGGAACCCCAATATAGTGTCCCATTGCTTGTCTGTGAAAGCACGGCCCACGTCTCCTTCCCACTTGTCATGTGTCGGCTGTAATGAGATCGCTCTCTCCCCTCGAATCCCATGAGTTAGCCATTTTGTCAGTCTAGTCCCATTACCCATTAGGTATTGCATGCTAAGTAGTGTATTCATGGTTGGTTCTGTATCCTCAGGCAACCATGTGATGCGTATATATCTGGAAATATGTGCATGTAATAGGAAAAACGTATCAGGGGCACCATGTACGCGTACAAACGTCTCATGTGACATTAGTGCACCTTCTGTAAAAAAGTCCCCTAATGTAGTAATGCCTGCCTCAGTCCACTCCTGGGGGGCACAGTTAGAAGTTAGTCCCGAGCGTGTGGGGATACCCAGCAGAGGAATGGTGGGGGCATATGGCGTCAGTTGTCCAGTGTATCTCACCGCACTCCGCCAATAAGTAATAGCTAATAAGTGGGGTGTCGACATTAGTAGGGGGGCTTGTGGTAGTTAGAGTCTGTGGATGATCCCCCTATCCCTATCTCGTGATGTCATATCCAGCTCATGCAAATTGCGTCCTGCAAGCCAAAACGCCAGCCACTGCAACTGGCTAGCATAGCAATACGCACGCAGATCCAGCACCCCCATCCCTCCTTGTTTCGCGTAAAGTTGCAATTTCGGCAGACTAATACGTCTGCGCCCTGTACCCCATATTAGTTCCGTCACAAGAGAGTTCAACACTTTAAAGGATCTTGTGGGGACAAGTAACGGTAGGTTGGTGAAGAAGTAAAGGAGCTGCAGCAATAGCACCATTTTCGTGATGTCCACTCTGCCTGCTACCGATAGGGGCAATGAGACCAGGCCAGAACTGAATTTGGGATTTGAGAGCTGCAATTGCATGTCCTAGGTTGTATACCGAGGTATTTAAAGGTATCAGAGGCTATTTGGAAGGCCCAGGAACCGAACCGAAATTGTCCGCTCCTCTCAGTGCTGTCAAAGAAATACACGTACGACTTGGCAGCGTTGATGGCCAGGACGGAAAGACCTTGGAATGACTCAAAAATAGAGGGCATTGGATGTGGATCAGTGCCCATATCCTTCATGTACAGTATGGGATCATCCACATATGCCGAGACGGTGTGGGACGTACGCCCATGCTTTATACCCCGACAGCCTGCAAAAGTAGGGAGTCTGTGTAGAAGTGGTTCCAACGCCAGGATGAACAACAACGGTGACAAGGGGCAGCACTGCCTTGTCCCCCGAGCCACTACGTATTATCCCGAGATGTGCCGACCCGTGCGTTCTCGCACCGTACGGTTCGTGTATAGTAAGTGCACCCATGCTATGCATTCTTCAGGTATACCAAAGCGTGTGAGAGCATAGAACATATAATCCCAGCGTAAGGAGTCAAACACCTGCCTCAGATCAAGGGATATGCAGCCTTCCATATTTCCCTTGTGTGCCTCGCATAACTTGGTGTGGCCGTCTGATGTTACGTGCCGTGCTCCTGCCAGGTACAAATCCACACTGATCAGAATGTATTAGCGCAGAAATAAACTGGTTAAGGCGAGTGGCCAACAACCTACTTAGGATTTTATAGTCCGTGTTGAGGGGCGATAAGCGTCTATAGCTTGAAATAAGCAAGGCATCCCTCATGGGCTTTAATAGCGAAACCACCAGCGCTTGCAATGTAGTTGTAGTAGCGGGAAGTCCGTCTCCCTCCGACGATTCGTGATAAAGACACTGCAAATGAGGAGTTAGCAAGTCAGCATACATAGCGTAAAATTTGGCCGGTAGGCCATCGTTGCCTGGAGTTTTATTACGTGGTAAGGCCTTAATCGCCTGCCGTATTTCCGCCCCTTTTATTGCTCATAGTAGATCATCGCATTGGTCTTGTGTAAGTTGGGGTACACATAGACCATCAAAGAATGGCTCAAAGTCAGTGTCAATAAGTCCAGGCAGTGGACCGTAAAGGCGTGCATAATAGTCCCTAAATGCAGTGTTAATGTCTAATTGCGTGTTCACCACCACATCTGCGTTGTTCCGAATTTCCAATATGGGTGTGGGCAATGGTGCATTTCGGACCTGTCAGCTTGAGTGTGTTGCTTTTGCGTGTATAACTGGTAATCCACAACACGTAGCTCCTCAAGGAGCTCTGCGTTTCAAATGTTAGCCTCTCGCAATTGTGTCAGTTGTTCATTCGTACCTGGAGCCTCCCCCTCCAGCACGGCTTATCTACCCTCCACCTCCATAAGTCACTCAATAAGGTCGAGACGCACTCCTGTCTTAGTGCTGATTGCCACTCCCCTGATGACTGTTTTGAAGGTATCCCATTCTATTTGTCGGGAGCTAGCAGACCCCGCATTCTCCAAGAAATAATGGACGATCACTTCTGAAAGGGCGTTGTGAAAGACCTGATCCTCCAACAACTCAGGTCGTAGTTTCCAAGTCGGAATCGGAGTTGGAACTATGCCCCACTGCACGGTTAATTGCACTGGGTTATGATCTGCCAGGGTTTTCCCCATGTAGAGCACCGAAGTAATGGGCCCTAACAGGGCGCCAGAACATAGGAACCGACCAATTCAAGTGTGTAAATGTAAATGTGTTTGTATTTATATAGCGCACTTCTACCCAGAGGTCTCGTAGCGCTGTATTCATACCGCTGTGGAACCCATCTTGGCTTTCCTGTGAAATGTCCACTCCTGGGCACCCGCAAGGTGAAACCAGGCATCCAAGCGCTGCTGGGGCCGTTGTGGAGATTAAGCAAGCTATTGCCCAGAGTCACAGAGTGGGGCCCATGATAAGACTAGGCACCGAGGCGAGAATTGTCAGGTCCGGGGAAATTGAGTCCAAGAGCCGCCGAGGCGGGAATTGAACCCTGGTCCCGGTCCAGACCTCTGCATCAGGGTCTGCCGCTCTAACCATTGAGCCACGCTTCTCCACAGTGTGTAGCCTGTGTGGTGGCAAATAAAAGGAGTATTCTCTGTGCCCAATATGTTTTGCCCTCCATGCGTCGTGCAATTACCAGCCCTCTGCCCAGCCCCTAAGCACCTCCGCTTGTTTCTTGCTTTCAGTGGCATGTAACGGGGGTGAGACCTGTCTAAGTCAACATCTAACACAGCATTGAAGTCGCCCCCTATCACCCAGGGATATGCAGCCCATTCTGTCAGGGCTGCTCCTGGTGCGGTCAGGTATTTATCCTGGTCAGTGTTAGGTGCGTATATGCAGCCCATGACCACATGTGTCCCATCCAATAAGACATGAAGCAGTACATATCTACCGTTGACATCTATCTTCTGCTCTTGGAGCTTGAAAGGGACAGTACTCCGCATCCATACCGCCGCCCCCCTGCAAAAAGCTGAATATGTCGTAGCGAATAGTTGCCCTCTCCATTTTCTCTGCAATTTGGCTGCCTCACCAACATAAAGATGAGTTTCTTGCAAGTAGGCTATAGCAACCTTTCTTCTAGTAAGTTGTGCCAAAACCCGGTGTCTTTTATGAATTGAACCTAATCCCCTCCTGTTCCATGTGCAGTAAGTGTATGTATTATGTAACGCCATAGCGGTGCAGAAAGCGTAACTGCAGTGTGACCTGTGGAGATCAAAACCCTGTAGATAGAAGCAGCTGAAAGGCCGAGCACGCCATCACAATAAAACTCCCCAATACTAGGTTCCCCCATTAAATAGCAGAGGACCAAACTAAGAACAATAGTCCAACATGGACCTCAAACAAGAAATGCGTCAACGCAGTCGCTTGGGGGGTAGAGGCCAGAACTGCGTCAGTTCGTGAAAGCAACATAATATACATTCGAGTAAGTTTTGGTTACAGTAACACACTTCCCTATAAAGCATATGAACCTGGACCCACAAAGCAGCCATCAGCAGCAATACACACAGTGCATATCTCTTGTATACATTACCACTCCCCGGGCATCCCGGATCATAATATCAGAAGTCTCCTACAACCTGGGCCGTAATCGAGGGAAACAGCGTTATACTAGTGTCATATTCAAACCCCACTGTGTCGGCATCAGGTGAGTGTTCCGATGACGCCGCAGCCTGGGCATCAAGAGCCGCCAGAGCTGCTGTTGTAAAGAGTGCATCTCTCTGGCTGGTCGTGATCTGTTCCGAGGTTGGGCCAGAGTCCATAGTAACCATGGTATTGCCATGACCCGATCGGGGTAGTCCAGTCGTTCGTATCGGGTAGGCTCTACGCAGTTGCTCTGATGGTAGCGAAGTCTGAGAAGTCTCTGGTGTAAAAGTGATTTCAAGCCAGTCCGCCACTTCCTCAGGATTCTCAAAAAAATAACATTTCTGACCATAGTCAACTTTCAGTCTAGCCGGGAAGAGCATTGTGTATTTCAAATTGCGGTCGCGTAGGCTTTTCTTCACTCCCAAAAACTTAGCTCTAGCTTTCTGGACTGCTGGGGTAAAATCCGGGTAAAGTGAAATTGTCTTGTTCTCGAAACGCACAGGAGCATTCTCTCTGGCAGCCCGTAGGATAGTGTTGCGATCCTTGTAGTGCAAAATGCTTGCAATCAACGGGCAAGGAGGCGCGCCCGGCCGAGGAGGTCTGGAAGGCACCCTGTGTGCCCTCTCTACGCTGTACAGAGGTGTGAGGCCCTCCTTCACTACATGGTCTCTCAGCCAGTCTTCCACAAACTGTGTAGGGTTGGATCCTTCGCTGAGTTCCGGTATTCCAAGTATGCGAACGTTATTGCGACGGGACCTCCCTTCCGTGTCATCCACCCTGTCCTGCAGGCCCTTCAATTGTCGCTGGAATTGTTCAAGCTGAGTGGAGTGCACAGTCTGCTGGGGTATAAGATCGTCCAGCACCAGTTTGTTCGATTTGACCTTGTCCATCAGCTTTTTGTGATCCGCTTGTAGTAAGTTGAGATTAGTGGACATCGTGCCCACGCATGTCTCCAGCGCTGCTCGTGAGTCTCGGATTTCTTTCAATATTAAGTCCAGCTTAGCATCATGAGGGTCTGTACCAGTAGGGGGTATCACATAATTGTCTGAAGCGTTAGAGGGATCACTGCCAAATGTGGGCTGCGTTGCGCCATCTGCAGTGGCGTCCGCTTGCTTGTTTCTGTTACGACCCATCGTGCCTCAGCATCCTCCCATCCGTCTCTGCTCCAGGTTGATCTCTTGGGGGATCTCGGGGCAATAACCCACCTTGCCTACTCAGACAGTGAAGCCCAGATCAGTGGCGTGCCCGAATTACTTCTAGGGGCATGAATCCCACAGGTCGCAAGTATTCAGCCTCTTCTGGTCTGTGGCTGTAGCTGTATACTCCCGGTGGACACCAACAGGGATGTCAGACTTAGCAACTCCAGTAGCTATGAGGGCAGTCCTAACAGCAAAGCCATGTCGCACTTCCCATGTAATCGTGTGCCCCTCTCCACGTCCAGGGCAAGTTGCAGGCGGGGAGCGTCACCGCGCCTAGTTCGTGTGGTCACCGATCAGGGCGGGCAGGGATGTTGATGCCCGTAAGCCTACCACGCAGCAGCACTTCCTCTAGTGCATTGAGGATAAAGTATATCCCTCCAAAGCAGAGGCAGCAGGTATGTCAGACACCATGACTCTAGTATTTATCAGAGAAGTCCCAGCGGTGAGAACTACACTGCACCTTCAACTCAACGTGGGCACCTCCCACAGCCAGGGTATGCCGTAGGTGGAGAGCATCACCGTGCTCAACTCATGCCAGCGCCAAGCATGGTGTACAGGGGTGTAATCGGTCTTAGACGAACCATCCAGTAACAATCCAGTCACTACAGGGCAGGTGAGGCATATATTTCTAAGGCGGAGGTAGCGTGCACATACAGCCTTAATTCAAGTGCATGCAGAAGGCGAGTTTCCCACGTGCTGAGAAACCGCAATGTCCATCACAGTGTCAGGGGCATCCCCTCCAGATTCCAGTAGTGTACCACTCAGCGTGCCTGCCCCCCCCGGTAGCAGTCTATCCCCAAACGGGAGAGAGTGGGGGGGCGAAGCGCCTGCAGCCTCCACGCACCGCAGCGCTAATAGTGCCTGTCTGTGTTTGTTTGTTCCCTTACCGAGGAGTCTCCAATGCGTGTTCTCACACACGCCGAAGTCGGTCGCAGCCAGCCGCATCCGCCATCTTGTCCCCAGCTGCTGTAGTTATGGAGCAGCAGAGCGGAAATGCACACGCCCGCCTCACTCAGTGCCTCCAATTCGGAGCCCCCACCTCCATCTGCACGCCGGTAGTGTTCAAGTCACTGGAAGCGCTACAAGTCACTAGCTGCGACAAGGCCCCCATGCAGCATACACCGTTCCGCTCCTCCATGGCTCATTTCGTTAGCCAGCCGGGAGAATCATACAGCCCAGCTGCTTCTGCCAGGTATTGGGTGCCCAAACTGTAGCCACAGCGTCTCAAGGAGCCCCGCAGCCCAAGGAGCGATGACCCAGCTTTGCGGGTCCAGGGAAGTGCAGGATATTTAGTTAAGTTGCAGGGTAGGGAACGGAGCTCTTTCAGCTTACGTCCTCCAGGCCCGGCAGTTGGCCACGCCCCCGCACACATCATTGACAGTGCTTGGTCTCTGCATGCTGAGCATACTGTCCCCACATTACCTTCATATGCCCACATTTTCCATACCTAACAGAACATCTAGTGGCCATCCTATATATGACATTACCATTGTCTTTCACTGTGAAGGGGTCTGTGAGGAGATGGTATCTCCCTGACAACAGAATGGTGAGGCCTCATGTGTGTTGAGTGAATTTTGGGATGGTACATATCTCTCACCTCATTCTCACATACTACTCACAGTAAACATAAACAAGGTAGGGTGTATGGCCAATACATTTGGTAGCACATCTTCGATGAAATCTTGTGCAAAATAATCATTGGCAACAATAGGTTAATACATGCATAGATATGTGCATATAACAGGTGCAGGGTTTACACATTACCAGGATGATGTCATTGCGCAAAGTATATTACCACAAGAAACATGACACAATTATCCTATGTTGGGGCCATACTATCTGACTTTCAAAACTCTGAGTCTGGAACTGAGAGCAACTTTATGGCCCATGGGTTTGGATAGGAAAAATGTTGCAGAGTACATACTGTATTAGCAGTACTCACCTGCTAATCTGGTGAGCCATAGAGCTGGCAATACAGGGGAAGGACCGCGTTCACCAGGGTCCCCAGCTCCTCTGGATGAAGGCAGGGCCCTTCTCCCTGTACAGTGTTAGATGACAGCTCCCAAAGGTGGTAAACAGCAACTGATGATGAGGAAGTGTTGTAAGAAGCAGTGTCTGGAGGCAAGTGATCTGATTTCACAAACACAACATTAAAATACTACACATAGGTGATCTTCTGTGTAGACGACCACATCCTTTGAACCATGACGGTCGCAGTTTCCAACTTTAGCCTGCGGCTGTGACTGCCGTGGATGAATCGGCCTATGTGCAGTTCAAATTAGTTGGCAGTCAGCGAATGAGTGTGTCCCATTAGGGAGATCAGGCACCCAAATTGGCGGTCTTCTGTGTAGATGGCCACAGCCATTAAACCGCAATGGTCACATTTTCCAAATGTAGCCAATGTCGGCAACTGCTGTGGTTGAAGCCGCCTAGCGCCAAGTTCGAAACTGCCGGCAGTCAGCGATCCTGCATGTCCCATAAGTGTGTTCAGGAATCCATCATGTCAGTGTTGATAACCACATTGTAAAGCGAACTTCGAAGTGCGGCTCCACCACTACATATATGTTGGAACATGTCACCTGATGTATAACAACACTCCTCTGCCTATACCATTACTCGCACGTCTGTGTTTTACAATGATGTGCATGAACACACCATTACCCCGGTTCAGTGTACTCCAGCGGTGACAATACTTATGTGTGCAATGCAGACTCCACAACATGACAATTTCCATCAAACAAATGAAGTTTGTATGATGTGCTCAGTGCTGTTACAGACACATGTGGAGTCCAGTTTTGTGATCATAGGTGGAACTTGTAATGATGGGAATGGATCTGATTCCTCCGGGTGACTCCCATATATATCAGGTAAGTCAATGTCATTCTCTAGGGTGTCTTCCACCAGGAATGAGATCTCCCACAACAATGGTCTATGGGGGATATGCAACATTCAGATAAGTTTCAGGCATCTCTTCTGCTATGTATGCTTTTGTCTTCGGTGCATTAATGTTGTGAAATGCTGTGTACTTCTCACATATGCAGTACTGTTTGTTCACATGAATTTTGGCTGCGTCTTGGTATATGTTAGTGTTGACACTGTGGCCAATATCCATATGTATCTATACTCCACACATAGGTACACTGGCAGAGAGATGAGATGACAGCCTCCAGTATTCCCGCCATTTCCAGACCTACAAACTTTGGAAGAAAGAGACCTCATCAGGAAGTATTGTCTTATTAGGCAGACAATACCAGATCTATGTGAGCAGTTTGAACCTCATTTATTTCCTCAAAGAAACTATCCCACATTCATTGCAGCACTGCATTTGCTGGCCACAAGTTCCCTTCAGTGTAATGAGGCTATATCTGGTGGCATGCTCCACAACCTCGCACTGTGACAGAACATCCCTCTCATCGCAGAGGATGGAGACCAGCAGCAGCCACAGGGTGAGGAGCCTGAAATACCAACTGATGATGATAGTGGCAAAGTGGAATGAGTTGACATGTGTCAAAAGCTCATCAACAACTTCTTCTCATGAGTGTAAGTAAGCTTCGAGATGTCATGACTTTAACTATTGAAGAGACTGTTGTTGTGATGCTGTGATGAGGAAGTTCATGGACACTTGTTAGGTATGTAGAGCTGTGTGGAACTGTGCACAGCCATTTGTGGAAGAAGGTCTTGACAAATGCCCACGTTGTTGATGTTGCTTTGTGTAGGTGACATTTACCCATGTACTGTATACTTCAGAAGTGCACTGTGATTGATGTCATATGTATGGTTTCCTAGCTAATCTCTTTATATTGGTATGTTGTAGGTAGCTTCACCATGTCATCTTCATTTGGATATTTCAGAGTTGTGACATCAGCAGGTATATATGATGTTGTTTCAAAGTACGAACTGGAAATGGAATGTTCCTGGGACTGTCTGGCACAAATGTTTAGTGTAATACTCTACAAAAAGGGGGGGGGGTGATGGACAGAGTATCTGAGTTAATCAGAACACTCCTACCCAGTCAACAGATCAGGGCTTGATCCATCACCGTTTTTTAGCTCACTCCACCATCCCAGTTCAGAACCTGGCTATATGCAAATTAGTCTGTCCCTGGCCCAGTGCATCATGGGAACAGGGCAGACCAAACTACCAAGCCAATTCTTCACTGGAAAGGAAACAAGCTTCCGGGGACCGGTTTCTGGCATTACAGCCGTCTTCGGCCCGGCTTGCTTGAATCCTGATGGTGCAATGAGCAAGGGACTCATGTCTGAGCATACCCTTCCACACTCATGGTGGACAAAATAATTTACAAAAAGGGGGGGGTTGATGGACAGAGTATCTGAGTTAATCAGAACACTCCTACCCAGTCAACAGATCAGGGCTTGATCCATCACCGTTTTTTAGCTCACTCCACCATCCCAGTTCAGAACCTGGCTATATGCAAATTAGTCTGGCCCTGGCCCAGTGCATCATGGGAACAGGGCAGACCAAACTACCAAGCCAATTCTTCACTGGAAAGGAAACAAGCTTCCGGGGACCGGTTTCTGGCATTACAGCCGTCTTCGGCCCGGCTTGCTTGAATCCTGATGGTGCAATGAGAAAGGGACTCATGTCTGAGCATACCCTTCCACACTCATGGTGGCCAAAATAATTTACAAAAAGGGGGGGGTGATGGACAGAGTATCTGAGTTAATCAGAACACTCCTACCCAGTCAACAGATCAGGGCTTGATCCATCACCGTTTTTTAGCTCACTCCACCATCCCAGTTCAGAACCTGGCTATATGCAAATTAGTCTGTCCCTGGCCCAGTGCATCATGGGAACAGGGCAGACCAAACTACCAAGCCAATTCTTCACTGGAAAGGAAACAAGCTTCCGGGGACCGGTTTCTGGCATTACAGCCGTCTTCGGCCCGGCTTGCTTGAATCCTGATGGTGCAATGAGCAAGGGACTCATGTCTGAGCATACCCTTCCACACTCATGGTGGCCAAAATAATTTACAAAAAGGGGGGGTGATGGACAGAGTATCTGAGTTAATCAGAACACTCCTACCCAGTCAACAGATCAGGGCTTGATCCATCACCGTTTTTTAGCCCACTCCACCATCCCAGTTCAGAACCTGGCTATATGCAAATTAGTCTGTCCCTGGCCCAGTGCATCATGGGAACAGGGCAGACCAAACTACCAAGCCAATTCTTCACTGGAAAGGAAACAAGCTTCCGGGGACCGGTTTCTGGCAATACAGCCGTCTTCGGCCCGGCTTGCTTGAATCCTGATGGTGCAATGAGCAAGGGACTCATGTCTGAGCATACCCTTCCACACTCATGGTGGCCAAAATAATTTACAAAAAGGGGGGGTGATGGACAGAGTATCTGAGTTAATCAGAACACTCCTACCCAGTCAACAGATCAGGGCTTGATCCATCACCGTTTTTTAGCTCACTCCACCATCCCAGTTCAGAACCTGGCTATATGCAAATTAGTCTGTCCCTGGCCCAGTGCATCATGGGAACAGGGCAGACCAAACTACCAAGCCAATTCTTCACTGGAAAGGAAACAAGCTTCCGGGGACCGGTTTCTGGCATTACAGCCGTCTTCGGCCCGGCTTGCTTGAATCCTGATGGTGCAATGAGCAAGGGACTCATGTCTGAGCATACCCTTCCACACTCATGGTGGCCAAAATAATTTACAAAAAGGGGGGGGTTGATGGACAGAGTATCTGAGTTAATCAGAACACTCCTACCCAGTCAACAGATCAGGGCTTGATCCATCACCGTTTTTTAGCTCATTCCACCATCCCAGTTCAGAACCTGGCTATATGCAAATTAGTCTGTCCCTGGCCCAGTGCATCATGGGAACAGGGCAGACCAAACTACCAAGCCAATTCTTCACTGGAAAGGAAACAAGCTTCCGGGGACCGGTTTCTGGCATTACAGCCGTCTTCGGCCCGGCTTGCTTGAATCCTGATGGTGCAATGAGCAAGGGACTCATGTCTGAGCATACCCTTCCACACTCATGGTGGCCAAAATAATTTACAAAAAGGGGGGGTGATGGACAGAGTATCTGAGTTAATCAGAACACTCCTACCCAGTCAACAGATCAGGGCTTGATCCATCACCGTTTTTTAGCTCACTCCACCATCCCAGTTCAGAACCTGGCTATATGCAAATTAGTCTGTCCCTGGCCCAGTGCATCATGGGAACAGGGCAGACCAAACTACCAAGCCAATTCTTCACTGGAAAGGAAACAAGCTTCCGGGGACCGGTTTCTGGCATTACAGCCGTCTTCGGCCCGGCTTGCTTGAATCCTGATGGTGCAATGAGCAAGGGACTCATGTCTGAGCATACCCTTCCACACTCATGGTGGCCAAAATAATTTACAAAAAGGGGGGGTGATGGACAGAGTATCTGAGTTAATCAGAACACTCCTACCCAGTCAACAGATCAGGGCTTGACCCATCACCGTTTTTTAGCTCACTCCACCATCCCAGTTCAGAACCTGGCTATATGCAAATTAGTCTGTCCCTGGCCCAGTGCATCATGGGAACAGGGCAGACCAAACTACCAAGCCAATTCTTCACTGGAAAGGAAACAAGCTTCCGGGGACCGGTTTCTGGCATTACAGCCGTCTTCGGCCCGGCTTGCTTGAATCCTGATGGTGCAATGAGCAAGGGACTCATGTCTGAGCATACCCTTCCACACTCATGGTGGCCAAAATAATTTACAAAAAGGGGGGGGTGATGGACAGAGTATCTGAGTTAATCAGAACACTCCTACCCAGTCAACAGATCAGGGCTTGATCCATCACCGTTTTTTTAGCTCACTCCACCATCCCAGTTCAGAACCTGGCTATATGCAAATTAGTCTGTCCCTGGCCCAGTGCATCATGGGAACAGGGCAGACCAAACTACCAAGCCAATTCTTCACTGGAAAGGAAACAAGCTTCCGGGGACCGGTTTCTGGCATTACAGCCGTCTTCGGCCCGGCTTGCTTGAATCCTGATGGTGCAATGAGCAAGGGACTCATGTCTGAGAATACCCTTCCACACTCATGGTGGCCAAAATAATTTACAAAAAGGGGGGGTGATGGACAGAGTATCTGAGTTAATCAGAACACTCCTACCCAGTCAACAGATCAGGGCTTGACCATCACCGTTTTTTAGCTCACTCCACCATCCCAGTTCAGAACCTGGCTATATGCAAATTATTCTGTCCCTGGCCCAGTGCATCATGGGAACAGGGCAGACCAAACTACCAAGCCAATTCTTCACTGGAAAGGAAACAAGCTTCCGGGGACCGGTTTCTGGCATTACAGCCGTCTTCGGCCCGGCTTGCTTGAATCCTGATTGTGCAATGAGCAAGGGACTCATCTGAGCATACCCTTCCACACTCATGGTGGCCAAAATAATTTACAAAAAGGGGGGGTGATGGACAGAGTATCTGAGTTAATCAGAACACTCCTACCCAGTCAACAGATCAGGGCTTGATCCATCACCGTTTTTTAGCTCACTCCACCATCCCAGTTCAGAACCTGGCTATATGCAAATTAGTCTGTCCCTGGCCCAGTGCATCATGGGAACAGGGCAGACCAAACTACCAAGCCAATTCTTCACTGGAAAGGAAACAAGCTTCCGGGGACCGGTTTCTGGCATTACAGCCGTCTTCGGCCCGGCTTGCTTGAATCCTGATGGTGCAATGAGCAAGGGACTCATGTCTGAGAATACCCCTCCACACTCATGGTGGCCAAAATAATTTACAAAAAGGGGGGGGGTGATGGACAGAGTATCTGAGTTAATCAGAACACTCCTACCCAGTCAACAGATCAGGGCTTGACCATCACCGTTTTTTTGCTCACTCCACCATCCCAGTTCAGAACCTGGCTATATGCAAATTAGTCTGTCCCTGGCCCAGTGCATCATGGGAACAGGGCAGACCAAACTACCAAGCCAATTCTTCACTGGAAAGGAAACAAGCTTCCGGGGACCGGTTTCTGGCATTACAGCCGTCTTCGGCCCAGCTTGCTTGAATCCTGATGGTGCAATGAGCAAGGGACTCATGTCTGAGCATACCCTTCCACACTCATGGAGGCCAAAATAATTTACAAAAAGGGGGGGGTGATGGACAGAGTATCTGAGTTAATCAGAACACTCCTACCCAGTCAACAGATCAGGGCTTGATCCATCACCGTTTTTCACCTCACTCCACCATCCCAGTTCAGAACCTGGCTATATGCAAATTAGTCTGTCCCTGGCCCAGTGCATCATGGGAACAGGGCAGACCAAACTACCAAGCCAATTCTTCACTGGAAAGGAAACAAGCTTCCGGGGACCGGTTTCTGGCATTACAGCCGTCTTTGGCCCGGCTTGCTTGAATCCTGATGGTGCAATGAGCAAGGGACTCATGTCTGAGCATACCCTTCCACACTCATGGTGGCCAAAATAACTTACAAAAAGGGGGGGGTGTCCCTTGCTCATTGCACCATCAGGATTCAAGCAAGCCGGGCCGACGACGCCTGAAATGGCAGAAACCGGTCCCCGGAAGCTTGTTTCCTTCCCAGTGTAAGAATTGGCTTGGTAGTTTGGTTTGCCCTGTTCCCATCATGCACTGGGACAGGAACAGACTAATTTGCATATAGCCAGGTTCTGAACTGGGATGGTGCAGTGAGCTAAAAAACGGTGTTGGATCTAGCCCATATCTCTTGACTGGGTGAGAGTATTCTGCTTAATTCAGAAACTCTGTCCATCACCACCCCTTGTTGTTAAATATTTTGTCCACCCTAAGCGTGGAAGGGTATACTCAGATGTGAGTCCCTTGCTCATTGCACCATCAGGATTCAAGCAAGCCGGGCCGACGACGCCTGAAATGGCAGAAACCGGTCCCCGGAAGCTTGTTTCCTTCCCAGTGTAAGAATTGGCTTGGTAGTTTGGTTTGCCCTGTTTCCATCATGCACTGGGACAGGAACAGACTAATTTGCATATAGCCAGGTTCTGAACTGGGATGGTGCAGTGAGCTAAAAAACGGTGTTGGATCTAGCCCTGATCTCTTGACTGGGTGAGAGTATTCTGCTTAATTCAGAAACTCTGTCCATCACCACCCCTTGTTGTTAAATATTTTGTCCACCCTAAGCGTGGAAGGGTATACTCAGATGTGAGTCCCTTGCTCATTGCACCATCAGGATTCAAGCAAGCCGGGCCGACGACGTCTGAAATGGCAGAAACCGGTCCCCGGAAGCTTGTTTCCTTCCCAGTGTAAGAATTGGCTTGGTAGTTTGGTTTGCCCTGTTCCCATCATGCACTGGGACAGGAACAGACTAATTTGCATATAGCCAGGTTCTGAACTGGGATGGTGCAGTGAGCTAAAAAACGGTGTTGGATCTAGCCCTGATCTCTTGACTGGGTGAGAGTATTCTGCTTAATTCAGAAACTCTGTCCATCACCACCCCTTGTTGTTATTTTGTCCACCCTAAGCGTGGAAGGGTATACTCAGATGTGAGTCCCTTGCTCATTGCACCATCAGGATTCAAGCAAGCCAGGCCGACGACGCCTGAAATGGCAGAAACCGGTCCCCGGAAGCTTGTTTCCTTCCCAGTGTAAGAATTGGCTTGGTAGTTTGGTTTGCCCTGTTCCCATCATGCACTGGGACAGGAACAGACTAATTTGCATATAGCCAGGTTCTGAACTGGGATGGTGCAGTGAGCTAAAAAACGGTGTTGGATCTAGCCCTGATCTCTTGACTGGGTGAGAGTATTCTGCTTAATTCAGAAACTCTGTCCATCACCACCCCTTGTTGTTAAATATTTTGTCCACCCTAAGCGTGGAAGGGTATACTCAGATGTGAGTCCCTTGCTCATTGCACCATCAGGATTCAAGCAAGCCGGGCCGACGACGCCTGAAATGGCAGAAACCGGTCCCCGGAAGCTTGTTTCCTTCCCAGTGTAAGAATTGGCTTGGTAGTTTGGTTTGCCCTGTTCCCATCATGCACTGGGACAGGAACAGACTAATTTGCATATAGCCAGGTTCTGAACTGGGATGGTGCAGTGAGCTAAAAAACGGTGTTGGATCTAGCCCTGATCTCTTGACTGGGTGAGAGTATTCTGCTTAATTCAGAAACTCTGTCCATCACCACCCCTTGTTGCTAAATATTTTGTCCACCCTAAGCGTGGAAGGGTATACTCAGATGTGAGTCCCTTGCTCATTGCACCATCAGGATTCAAGCAAGCCGGGCCGACGACGCCTGAAATGGCAGAAACCGGTCCCCGGAAGCTTGTTTCCTTCCCAGTGTAAGAATTGGCTTGGTAGTTTGGTTTGCCCTGTTCCCATCATGCACTGGGACAGGAACAGACTAATTTGCATATAGCCAGGTTCTGAACTGGGATGGTGCAGTGAGCTAAAAAACGGTGTTGGATCTAGCCCTGATCTCTTGACTGGGTGAGAGTATTCTGCTTAATTCAGAAACTCTGTCCATCACCACCCCTTGTTGTTAAATATTTTGCCCACCCTAAGCGTGGAAGGGTATACTCAGATGTGAGTCCCTTGCTCATTGCACCATCAGGATTCAAGCAAGCCGGGCCGACGACGCCTGAAATGGCAGAAACCGGTCCCCGGAAGCTTGTTTCCTTCCCAGTGTAATAATTGGCTTGGTAGTTTGGTTTGCCCTGTTCCCATCATGCACTGGGACAGGAACAGACTAATTTGCATATAGCCAGGTTCTGAACTGGGATGGTGCAGTGAGCTAAAAAACGGTGTTGGATCTAGCCCTGATCTCTTGACTGGGTGAGAGTATTCTGCTTAATTCAGAAACTCTGTCCATCACCACCCCTTGTTGTTAAATATTTTGTCCACCCTAAGCGTGGAAGGGTATACTCAGATGTGAGTCCCTTGCTCATTGCACCATCAGGATTCAAGCAAGCCGGGCCGACGACGCCTGAAATGGCAGAAACCGGTCCCCGGAAGCTTGTTTCCTTCCCAGTGTAAGAATTGGCTTGGTAGTTTGGTTTGCCCTGTTCCCATCATGCACTGGGACAGGGACAGACTAATTTGCATATAGCCAGGTTCTGAACTGGGATGGTGCAGTGAGCTAAAAAACGGTGTTGGATCTAACCCTGATCTCTTGACTGGGTGAGAGTATTCTGCTTAATTCAGAAACTCTGTCCATCACCACCCCATGTTGTTAAATATTTTGTCCACCCTAAGCGTGGAAGGGTATACTCAGATGTGAGTCCCTTGCTCATTGCACCATCAGGATTCAAGCAAGCCGGGCCGACGACGCCTAAAATGGCAGAAACCGGTCCCCGGAAGCTTGTTTCCTTCCCAGTGTAAGAATTGGCTTGGTAGTTTGGTTTGCCCTGTTCCCATCATGCACTGGGACAGGAACAGACTAATTTGCATATAGCCAGGTTCTGAACTGGGATGGTGCAGTGAGCTAAAAAACGGTGTTGGATCTAGCCCTGATCTCTTGACTGGGTGAGAGTATTCTGCTTAATTCAGAAACTCTGTCCATCACCACCCCTTGTTGTTAAATATTTTGTCCACCCTAAGCGTGGAAGGGTATACTCAGATGTGAGTCCCTTGCTCATTGCACCATCAGGATTCAAGCAAGCCAGGCCGACGACGCCTGAAATGGCAGAAACCGGTCCCCGGAAGCTTGTTTCCTTCCCAGTGTCAGAATTGGCTTGGTAGTTTGGTTTGCCCTGTTCCCATCATGCACTGGGACAGGAACAGACTAATTTGCATATAGCCAGGTTCTGAACTGGGATGGTGCAGTGAGCTAAAAAACGGTGTTGGATCTAGCCCTGATCTCTTGACTGGGTGAGAGTATTCTGCTTAATTCAGAAACTCTGTCCATCACCACCCCTTGTTGTTAAATTTTTTGTCCACCCTAAGCGTGGAAGGGTATACTCAGATGTGAGTCCCTTGCTCATTGCACCATCAGGATTCAAGCAAGCCGGGCCGACGACGCCTGAAATGGCAGAAACCGGTCCCCGGAAGCTTGTTTCCTTCCCAGTGTAAGAATTGGCTTGGTAGTTTGGTTTGCCCTGTTCCCATCATGCACTGGGACAGGAACAGACTAATTTGCATATAGCCAGGTTCTGAACTGGGATGGTGCAGTGAGCTAAAAAACGGTGTTGGATCTAGCCCTGATCTCTTGACTGGGTGAGAGTATTCTGCTTAATTCAGAAACTCTGTCCATCACCACCCCTTGTTGTTAAATATTTTGTCCACCCTAAGCGTGGAAGGGTATACTCAGATGTGAGTCCCTTGCTCATTGCACCATCAGGATTCAAGCAAGCCGGGCCGACGACGCCTGAAATGGCAGAAACCGGTCCCCGGAAGCTTGTTTCCTTCCCAGTGTAAGAATTGGCTTGGTAGTTTGGTTTGCCCTGTTCCCATCATGCACTGGGACAGGAACAGACTAATTTGCATATAGCCAGGTTCTGAACTGGGATGGTGCAGTGAGCTAAAAAACGGTGTTGGATCTAGCCCTGATCTCTTGACTGGGTGAGAGTATTCTGCTTAATTCAGAAACTCTGTCCATCACCACCCCTTGTTGTTAAATATTTTGTCCACCCTAAGCGTGGAAGGGTATACTCAGATGTGAGTCCCTTGCTCATTGCACCATCAGGATTCAAGCAAGCCGGGCCGACGACGCCTGAAATGGCAGAAACCGGTCCCCGGAAGCTTGTTTCCTTCCCAGTGTAAGAATTGGCTTGGTAGTTTGGTTTGCCCTGTTCCCATCATGCACTGGGACAGGAACAGACTAATTTGCATATAGCCAGGTTCTGAACTGGGATGGTGCAGTGAGCTATAAAACGGTGTTGGATCTAGCCCTGATCTCTTGACTGGGTGAGAGTATTCTGCTTAATTCAGAAACTCTGTCCATCACCACCCCTTGTTGTTAAATATTTTGTCCACTCTAAGCGTGGAAGGGTATACTCAGATGTGAGTCCCTTGCTCATTGCACCATCAGGATTCAAGCAAGCCGGGCCGACGACGCCTGAAATGGCAGAAACCGGTCCCCGGAAGCTTGTTTCCTTCCCAGTGTAAGAATTGGCTTGGTAGTTTGGTTTGCCCTGTTCCCATCATGCACTGGGACAGGAACAGACTAATTTGCATATAGCCAGGTTCTGAACTGGGATGGTGCAGTGAGCTAAAAAACGGTGTTGGATCTAGCCCTGATCTCTTGACTGGGTGAGAGTATTCTGCTTAATTCTGAAACTCTGTCCATCACCACCCCTTGTTGTTAAATATTTTGTCCACCCTAAGCGTGGAAGGGTATACTCAGATGTGAGTCCCTTGCTCATTGCACCATCAGGATTCAAGCAAGCCGGGCCGACGACGCCTGAAATGGCAGAAACCGGTCCCCGGAAGCTTGTTTCCTTCCCAGTGTAAGAATTGGCTTGGTAGTTTGGTTTGCCCTGTTCCCATCATGCACTGGGACAGGAACAGACTAATTTGCATATAGCCAGGTTCTGAACTGGGATGGTGCAGTGAGCTAAAAAACGGTGTTTGATCTAGCCCTGATCTCTTGACTGGGTGAGAGTATTCTGCTTAATTCAGAAACTCTGTCCATCACCACCCCTTGTTGT
This sequence comes from Lissotriton helveticus, assembly GCF_964261635.1. Taxonomy (NCBI): domain Eukaryota; kingdom Metazoa; phylum Chordata; class Amphibia; order Caudata; family Salamandridae; genus Lissotriton; species Lissotriton helveticus. The sequence goes on along the minus strand of NC_136060.1, from coordinate 23,636,564 downwards.
TAAATATTTTGTCCACCCTAAGCGTGGAAGGGTATACTCAGATGTGAGTCCCTTGCTCATTGCACCATCAGGATTCAAGCAAGCCGGGCCGACGACGCCTGAAATGGCAGAAACCGGTCCCCGGAAGCTTGTTTCCTTCCCAGTGTAAGAATTGGCTTGGTAGTTTGGTTTGCCCTGTTCCCATCATGCACTGGGACAGGAACAGACTAATTTGCATATAGCCAGGTTCTGAACTGGGATGGTGCAGTGAGCTAAAAAACGGTTTTGGATCTAGCCCTGATCTCTTGACTGGGTGAGAGTATTCTGCTTAATTCAGAAACTCTGTCCATCACCACCCCTTGTTGTTAAATATTTTGTCCACCCTAAGCGTGGAAGGGTATACTCAGATGTGAGTCCCTTGCTCATTGCACCATCAGGATTCAAGCAAGCTGGGCCGACGACGCCTGAAATGGCAGAAACCGGTCCCCGGAAGCTTGTTTCCTTCCCAGTGTAAGAATTGGCTTGGTAGTTTGGTTTGCCCTGTTCCCATCATGCACTGGGACAGGAACAGACTAATTTGCATATAGCCAGGTTCTGAACTGGGATGGTGCAGTGAGCTAAAAAACGGTGTTGGATCTAGCCCTGATCTCTTGACTGGGTGAGAGTATTCTGCTTAATTCAGAAACTCTGTCCATCACCACCCCTTGTTGTTAAATATTTTGTCCACCCTAAGCGTGGAAGGGTATACTCAGATGTGAGTCCCTTGCTCATTGCACCATCAGGATTCAAGCAAGCCGGGCCGACGACGCCTGAAATGGCAGAAACCGGTCCCCGGAAGCTTGTTTCCTTCCCAGTGTAAGAATTGGCTTGGTAGTTTGGTTTGCCCTGTTCCCATCATGCACTGGGACAGGAACAGACTAATTTGCATATAGCCAGGTTCTGAACTGGGATGGTGCAGTGAGCTAAAAAACGGTGTTGGATCTAGCCCTGATCTCTTGACTGGGTGAGAGTATTCTGCTTAATTCAGAAACTCTGTCCATCACCACCCCTTGTTGTTAAATATTTTGTCCACCCTAAGCGTGGAAGGGTATACTCAGATGTGAGTCCCTTGCTCATTGCACCATCAGGATTCAAGCAAGCCGGGCCGACGACGCCTGAAATGGCAGAAACCGGTCCCTGGAAGCTTGTTTCCTTCCCAGTGTAAGAATTGGCTTGGTAGTTTGGTTTGCCCTGTTCCCATCATGCACTGGGACAGGAACAGACTAATTTGCATATAGCCAGGTTCTGAACTGGGATGGTGCAGTGAGCTAAAAAACGGTGTTTGATCTAGCCCTGATCTCTTGACTGGGTGAGAGTATTCTGCTTAATTCAGAAACTCTGTCCATCACCACCCCTTGTTGTTAAATATTTTGTCCACCCTAAGCGTGGAAGGGTATACTCAGATGTGAGTCTCTTGCTCATTGCACCATCAGGATTCAAGCAAGCCGGGCCGACGACGCCTGAAATGGCAGAAACCGGTCCCCGGAAGCTTGTTTCCTTCCCAGTGTAAGAATTGGCTTGGTAGTTTGGTTTGCCCTGTTCCCATCATGCACTGGGACAGGAACAGACTAATTTGCATATAGCCAGGTTCTGAACTGGGATGGTGCAGTGAGCTAAAAAACGGTTTTGGATCTAGCCCTGATCTCTTGACTGGGTGAGAGTATTCTGCTTAATTCAGAAACTCTGTCCATCACCACCCCTTGTTGTTAAATATTTTGTCCACCCTAAGCGTGGAAGGGTATACTCAGATGTGAGTCCCTTGCTCATTGCACCATCAGGATTCAAGCAAGCTGGGCCGACGACGCCTGAAATGGCAGAAACCGGTCCCCGGAAGCTTGTTTCCTTCCCAGTGTAAGAATTGGCTTGGTAGTTTGGTTTGCCCTGTTCCCATCATGCACTGGGACAGGAACAGACTAATTTGCATATAGCCAGGTTCTGAACTGGGATGGTGCAGTGAGCTAAAAAACGGTGTTGGATCTAGCCCTGATCTCTTGACTGGGTGAGAGTATTCTGCTTAATTCAGAAACTCTGTCCATCACCACCCCTTGTTGTTAAATATTTTGTCCACCCTAAGCGTGGAAGGGTATACTCAGATGTGAGTCCCTTGCTCATTGCACCATCAGGATTCAAGCAAGCCGGGCCGACGACGCCTGAAATGGCAGAAACCGGTCCCCGGAAGCTTGTTTCCTTCCCAGTGTAAGAATTGGCTTGGTAGTTTGGTTTGCCCTGTTCCCATCATGCACTGGGACAGGAACAGACTAATTTGCATATAGCCAGGTTCTGAACTGGGATGGTGCAGTGAGCTAAAAAACAGTGTTGGATCTAGCCCTGATCTCTTGACTGGGTGAGAGTATTCTGCTTAATTCAGAAACTCTGTCCATCACCACCCCTTGTTGTTAAATAGTGTAATACTCTGGCACCACGCCTGCTTGCACTGCGATAGGATGGAAGTTGCTGATTCTCCATTGGCCTAGTTCCCTGTTGTGTTTTGGTCCTTTTGCTATATGCGTGCCATTATGTTCTGCAATACAATGTTGTTGTTGGGCCAAATCATGTTAGTTTCTCTTCACATTGGTTAAGTCCTCGATGTGTATGAACTGAATGTAGCTGCTGATGTGAGTCATCATTTTATGCCACAGTGCTTGTGGCACACTACTGACAAATGTTTGTGACATTCTGCCAGATGCAGCAACACTGGATTGGAATGAACCTGTGGTCAAAAACATTTGTATTCCCATGTTCTGGTTCCTTGAAGTGGGATTTCTTTTGTGAGGTTGTCAATATGGCTCCAGCTGATTCCATGGACCAATTGTTATTTGTCGGTTCTATTTGGCATTGGACAACCAAACTGATACTGACACTATGCGGCTATTATCTGATATGGAGTCTCTTGGTCTCCATCAATTGGTATCCAGCCCTACCCATAGGGGAGCGCATACATTAGATGTAATCTTCACTGATGCCATGAACTTAGCAGTAGACACTCCCACGGAGCAGATATGGACCAACCATTTCTCTATTAACTTTCACTTGGATATCAATACCCATAAGGATACTCATAGCCATGGAACCAAGCTCATAAGACATTGTAGGAAGGTAGTGCCCTCCGCCCTTCTCCCGGTCTTATTTTCTCCCACCATTACTGGCCAAAAAGCTATTATTCTGGCCCTGACTGCCTTTGAAGCCTCACTCGTAAATGCCTTAGACTCCATTGCGCAGCTAAACACACATAAACCACTAGGAGAAACCCACCTGCTCCCTGGTATTCCGAATCTTAAAAGAAGGAGAAAGCCACAGTAAGGAGACTAGAACGCAAATGGAGGAAAGCTAAAACCAATGAGGGCAAGCTCGCTTATAAAGCCGCCCTGAGAACATATATCAATCACTGCAATTTGGCCAGAAGAACTCACATAGTTGAGAGAATTAACTCCGCTAAAAACGTATCCAAAGATCTGTTTATAATTCTCTAAGAATTCGGCAATCACACAATTGACTGCGACAACCTCGTGGCCCACTTCAAACACAAAATCAACAGCATCTACAGCACGTTTACAAACACAGCAGCCTCCATAAGACAGGAACCTCAAGAGGCACCACATTCCTGCATGTTGGAAACCTTTAGTTGAATGACCAAGGATCAAACTCAAGCCCAAATAAACGGCATAAAAAATGGGTTCCCTTCAGATTCGGCCTCCCCCCCATGTGATCACCACCTTAACCTCTATTCTGTGCACTCTCATTACAGACGTATGCAATCTATCCCTACAGCAGGCTATTATGCCATGCATAGCCTCAAAATCATTTCCCTAAATGTTAACGGAATGACCCACTTCTTGAAATGGAAATAAATACTGACGCACTTCCACACACAGTGCACCCCCCACATGACGCTTATCTAAGAGGCACACCTATCTGATATAAAAAAACTGAACCCACCAGGGGGCTGAGTCGGGCTGGAATACCATCCCTTCAAGGAGTCCCCTGACAACCCCTCGTTACCAGCCCCCTCTTGGTTGTAACATAAAGGCCATTCTCATAAGGAAGAGTCTTCTGGTCAAATTGCTCAACAATAGGTCGATCCGCCCAGCCACGACGTCCTGGTCAACCTGTTTTTGCAAAATCCCACCCTTCTAATGAGCTCTGTCTAGGGTTCAGGGACACACAAGACTGGCATGTTCAGAAACTTCTCCCACATACTTCTGCACATGCACATCCTCCTGGAAGGAGACTGGAATATTCCACAAGACACACACAGACAAACCCGGATGCCTGTCCTCACAGAGCATACCTGTTATGGGTTTACTATGTAACCTTAGGACAGACTTCTCGCTACATGAGCCAAGGAGGCTATGACACTCCTTTGACAGGGAGCACACATTCACTTCACTATGCGATGGTACGAGCTCCTGCATTGACTACTTTCTGACATCGGCCTCCCTGTTGAGCGAAATAGTGGACACGAACAGAGTGTCGGATCATAAACCAGTTAAACCTCGGCCTTCGGCACCCCCACTGGGCCAGTGGCGACTGCTGTGTCCCACGACTGACAGCTTTTGAACAAGAGTAACCTTGTGTCCATGATACAAATATACCCGACAGAAAATTAGCACAACGTTGGGTTGGTGCAGGTAGTGTGGGAAGCAGGAAACATGAGAGACTCCACCATATATAAAAAGAAAGGTAAGGGCACTCTGACCCAACTGGAGGCTTAGGTCTAAACACTGGCAGACAAGTTTTGCGCAACCCATGATCTGCCCAGGTTACATGACTTGATTCAGACTTGATTCAGGCAAAACAAGACCAAAACCAATTGTTCAGCTCCCATGCAGAGAATGCCATGTTCTGCCTCAAGCGATGACAGTACAAGAGAGGGGAAAAAGCCAGGAGGCTCCTGGCATTCCGACTCAGAAAGCAAGAAATCCATAGGACCATCCCGGTGATACGAAAAGGTGACGGGACAACCACCGGCCCAGCCTGCTGATACAGTAACCACTTTCAGATATTACAAAGCCATCTCTAGACGGCTGGAGACATGGACTGCTTGCCAGCTGAGGGAACTTTACTCTCCCACCTCCCTATACTATGCCTCACGAAAGACCCACAACACACTTTAGACCAGTTTAATGTGGATAAAATTTGTCAGGTCTTTAAGGACCTTCCGTAGAACAAAGTGCTGGGGAGGTGATGGATGGCTACCCATTGGAATACTACAGAATCAATTAGCATCTACTAGTCCCTCTTCTCTGTAGATTGTTTAAAGATATCCAAGGACGCATTCCATTCCTCCAAAAGTGCTAACAGGGCCAGTATTTTCTTGATAATGAACCATGGAAAAGACCCCATAGATTATGCCAGCAACAGGCTTGTTTCTCTGTTAAATACAGAAGTAAAAATCCTGGCGAAAGTACTGGATAATCACCTCAAGCGATATCTACCTGACATGATACACCGAGACGAAGTGGGCTTTATACCCCATCACTCTTCCATGTTACAACTCAGAATGCTGGCCTAGATCCTCTGGTTAGTTAAAGACAACAGGGATGAGAAAGTGGTCCTTTCCCTAGACTTATAGATTGTGTTCAATAGGGTGGAATGACCCGATCTCTTCCACATACTACATGGCTTCAGACTGAATGATCATTTCTGGGCATGGTCTGGTGGCTATACATGAACACTTCAGCAGTGGTAAGTTGCAACAACCGTTCCTCCATGAACTTCAAAATCAGCAGAGGGATGTGCCAGGAAGGCCCACTCTCTCCTCTACTGTGAGTCCTGGCATTGGTACCCCTAGCAATTGCCATCCATCTGACCCAGGGCATAGAGCACATCCATATGGCTTGGGGGATTTCAGAGCCTTCATATATGCAGACAATATTTTTGTCTCCATGTCCAACTCACCATACTCCATCCCGCTCCTTATTCAGGATGAAAAGCACAGCCCTCACACATACCACAAGGAAGGTGGCTAGCCTCGACCACCCCTTCTGATGGACAAAAAGTAACATGAAATATCTGGTCATTCTCATTAACACCGAGCTTCTTAACATGGTAATAGACAACATGAACTTGCTGATCTCCAAGATCAGGGCGGACCTGAACCAATGGTTGACAATTGACTTGTCTCAATGTGGCAGAGTACAAGTGTACAAAATTAATGTAATGCCCTGCATGAAGTACCTATTTGCGATGCTACGTTCACAACCCCCGAAAACCATGATCCAGGAACTCACAGCCATGATGAAATAGTTCTTATGGGCGGATCGCAAACCCAGATAACAGTCCACAAATTTCACTCTGCCACCGAAAGTAGAGGGCTGTATCTCCCCCACATGGAGCATGGCTGACTTGCTTGCCAATTAGCACCCTTACACTGCGTCCTTCACACAACCTTAAACACACCATGCTGGGTTATGCTAGTAGGTACACTGTGGGCAGGCGACTGCCCTATCTTCCCATTATATACTGGCTCCAAAAGCCCATCATTGTCCCACATCCAATAATACAAACAACCACCTATGCGTGAATGCGGGGGCATTTGATCCTCAACTGAAGACCCAGACATACACAAATGGTTGCCCATTTGGGGAAATAGTAGGATTCAGATAGGAAATCAGGAACCCATCTGGAAACATTTCACATCCAATAACGTCTGTATGATCAACCAACTTTTATTTACATGACAGAGTAAAGACCCTTGCAGAGCCTAAAAGGCTACTCTTGGGTCTTCAAAATGCTACAAAATTGTATCCACTGACTAAGCCCACCATTGCCTGAGACTCTACCTGACTCCTCACTCCTGTATAACCTTACCAGAGGTTGAACTTAAAAGGGGAATGTTGTCAGGCTTTTACAAACTGTTTACTGATAAGATTTTCCCCAACCCCACCTTACGTGGACTTAAGGATTGGTGGGCTGACCACTAGCATTATAACTACTAAGATGATGAATGGGCTGACTTAATGCTAATACATAACAAAGTCTTAAGGGAAACACACCTTAAATTCAGCCACTTTGAAATACTTCAGAGATGGCACTTGACCCCCAAATGGTTATATGACACGGGACTCTTACCTGAGGCAAAGTACTGATGCAATCAGATCAGCAAGGGTGCGATATAGTGCATTTTCTTTGGGGATGCTTGGAATTGATACTTTTTTGGAGAGCTGTCTGGGGACACAACACATGTCATGAGCCCTCAGGGCCCACTTTCTGGCCGCCAATGCTACTATATGATACAGAAATTGCCCATCAAATGACTAGATGGTTTGCCACTGCCTTAGCAACAGCTAAGCTCTGGGTACTCCGGCTCTGGAGAACCCCACACTGCACATAGTAACATAGGCCCTAGAGATGTTCAAGGAGGCCTCATATGAGCAGGCCATCTATTGCCTCAAATACTATCTGGAGAAATTTGACCAAGGCTGGGAAAACCTTTGAGTGCACGTCCATCGTGAGGGGAGGAGCAGCTCTGGTACACTATTTTTCCTTATTCTACCGGAAACGCACACCTACCACAGATTTACCACGTGGGTCTTATGATATGCAGGAAAGATGTACTTGCACAGTGAGTCTGCCAACTGGAGGATGGTGGGTGTTTCTTCATTTCTTCCCTCTGTCTTCCCTCTGATCATGGAACAGCTGGATAGGGGTGAAGACATCATACTGTACCATGTCCAGTCTGTTGTCTCGCTTGTTAACACTCCAGTAGAGTGGTAATTTCTTGGAAGGTTAGAAGGCTATCAATGTTTATTTTTCATACTCTCTGGTTGATGGGAAGGATTTATGGTATTTGATGCACCACTACAGGTGCTGTAGGGTAGCCATGTTATGGGTTCAGGCAAGCATATGATGGACATACAGTTAGATATCGCTACTGGGACTTTCCTTGCAAAACAGATTGACCTTGACAAATGTATTACAATTCGGCCAAGATTTACCTGACAAAGACGCATTTTGTTTGTTATCTCTCTACCCCAGACATTTATATGCGGATGTTAATTATTATTATTGATATAGTCACTAAGCGTCTATTTTATTTACCTAGAAACAATCAACAGTATAGAGAAATTAGTCTGTCTAATTCATATCGAACAGCAGCTCCTATCTAAAACATCAGAGGACTTATTTAACTTTTTCTGATTCAGAACTATTAACATTGGAATTCCTTCATTACATCCTTACAGCCTACAGAGAAGGATCCTGTCACTTTTTGGAGGATCTCAAACTTTGCCATGTCTCATCTTCCACCCGGTTCATCGTGATCAACATTATTTATGAGATTGCGAGTTACCCATTCTTTAGGTATCCTGACCGTTAATGTTTATTTTGGTATTGCGTTGTACATGTAGGATGCCACCCTATTCTCATATTTTTTCTCTACCGACAATTTTATAGACAGCATATCTTGAATAGTGCATTAATTGCCCCCTACTTTCATATCAACAGAGAACCTAGGGTAAGTATACAACCTATACCTTTTTATTTCCCTCTAATTATTGACAGCACTGGTTTGTGTATATTAGGGAACCTTCCAAAATTCTCCTGAATCTTTATCACCTAGCTTTGATTCTCTAGTTCGCGTTTGGAGAGCAGTGACAATTAAAACATATATATTGATCACGTCTATGACTTCTGCACACATGTCTTGAGTTTGGGGCTTCTATGGTACTGGCTTTGAACGTTCTTTTCTGATCACATCTCTTTCAATTGATTTCTTCTGCTGAGCTATTACTCAGTTAACAAACATCAATAATTAATTCAGTGTATTGGCCTGACTGAACATGTGAAACATAGCAGTTCTCCTTTCACATCATCTGTGCCTTTTCCTGAAGATGGCCTGCCAGTTCGCAGAAACGCCTGTAGAAAATTTAATTATTACAACAATGGGTAGCAATTTCTAGCCACGTATTGTGTTTAAATTAATCTAACTAATTTCTCAAATGATGAATCGTCATTATTTCTGTTTTTAAATTGTAGATGTTCAATGTTTTTATATGTATAACATGTCATCTGTCATGTCACAAATTGTTTTACATCCCGTTGCCATGTGGTTTTGGAATACTGTTATTATTGTTTCAAATTTCTGTGCATTAGCCTTGTGTCATGAGACATGATATTTTCGCTTTGGAGGTTTTCCACACCCCATTGAGTAGAACGAGATTTAATTTGGTTCTTCAATTTACCTTAAAGATTAAATATAGTATATATATTTGTTCACATATTCCTTTGGCCTATATCTTTATATTATATTCTGATTTTTTAATTGGTTGCCAAGGGGTTGTGTTTTTGCATTGTCTTTTCCCTGCCATTGGAACCTTTATTCAGGCACAGGGGATCCCTGATTTTGTTCAGTCATACAGTTAGATACTTTTGTTCAGACATGATAGACTGGCTTCGACTACTTGGTATGGCATGTATTGTGCATCATGTTCTTGTGTTATAGATCGAAAATCAATTTAAGAATGACTAATAAAAGAAAACAGCAAAAACATTTCAACCTTTACATATAAATATGTAAAATGTAAATTATATGAAATATAAACCTACTAATTAAAAATTTAAATTTACATTAAAAAATTTTTTACACACATGTACTTTAAAAACCACCCCACCTTTTTCCCCTATAAACTTAACATTCCACTACAAAAAGATTTTAAAACTTATATTATCTAAACGTTTTTCAAAAAAATACATTTTACAACTAAATGCCAAACATTTTACAATTACTTTTTAAATACCTATTTGAAACATCAAACCAATGGCGGGCCCTCAATTATGGCGGAGGAGCTCCGCCTCACCCAGCCACCACCCTCAAATTAAACAGGTTTTAAACCCATTTTATTATCGTTTTATTTCAATCCCCCTGAACCCGCCCCCAGATCTATGACGAATCTTGGTGGTGGGTCCAGTGGATGAAACTGCTGGTGGGGGAGTGGTAGTGCACTTTTTTCACTGCACATGAGGGTTTGGCCGGCCGTCTCAGGCAGGCCAAACCCTCATTCGCAGTGAAGCTCTCTCCAGCCTCAGCTCTGTTGCTGAGGCTGGAGAGAGCAGACACTGTCTCCCAGTCTACCTGTGAGTGCAAGTTGCCAGCGCTCAGGCCAATCCTGATGCTGCTTTCATGCAGTGTCATGATTGGCCTAAGTGCAGTCTCAGTTTAGCATGTGCCCAGATGAAGAAAAGGCGCGATGCAGCAGGCGACAGCGGCATTCAGGTATGGTTTTTTGTTTTGTTTTATTTTTTGTCCCCGAAGCACCTCTCCCTTCCTCCCTCCTCCGGCTGGCCCCACCTCTTTGGCAGGGGATGGGCTGCTACTGCATAAAACTACTCTGAAATTAAATACATAAATTACATTTCAGAACTAACTTAACAATTGACATAATTGTTGTAAAAAACAAGATTATATAGATCAATATTTTAGTAAATAACACATTTACCAATGATGTTAAAAACAAGACTAAAAACAATATATTTACCTTCAATATTCATTCCTACGATATTTTTGTATTCACAATATTTCTGTAACAATATTTTTATAACACAATATTGTTTTCCGATATTCTGTCCAAACACCTTTTTTTGGACTCTTGGAAATATGACATCTCTGTATTAGTGCAATAATGATTCAAATGATGATGTTCTATTACCTATTGCAAGAACAAGGAGAAATTAGGTTAAATCATGAATGTATGAATTTAAAAGTATTTTGTGAAATGCATGAATTATTTTTCTCAAAAAGGCTCATGCAGATAATAATAGAATCACTGTCTGTTGATTGGATGTGAGAATTAGGTGGTTACAAGGAATGTTTGCTTTCTGTGGCATATAATGGTGATCAAAACTGGCATTGCAGCTGAAATGTGTCGTCTATTGTGCCATGTTAAACAGAAATAATTGGATTTTGACAGCATAAATTCAAGAGAGCTGATATTTATTTGCAAGGATTGAGCAGAGAACGATTTTTTTTATTTCGATATTTTGATATATGGGTGTTGCGAGCCCAAGCTTCTTACACCAGCTTTGGTCAGGCAGCCTCTCAGAACTCGTGGATTCTCAAATTACGGACATAACTATATATGTATGTATGTATGTTCCTAAATTCCTGAATAAGCTATTAGAGGTTTCAGAAAGATAATGTCACAGCTAGATTTAGGGACAGTAGAATAATAATGATATTGGTAATTTTTCCAATTTGAAGAACTCAGTTAGAGACTATAATTCATCTTCACCAGAGAGTGTTTTGTCACAACACTTGAGGTAGTTAGACATAGAGACAATCATATATATGTGTCATGTTTGAGATATTTATTGCTTGTATGTTTAATTTTAAGGAATTTACTATTTCCTATCAATATACACAGATGTGGTTACACAGGGATATAGTTCATGCAGATCTTCTCACAATTTTAATTATGTTTTTATATCCTATTTGTACAAATTGAAAGGCAGAATATCTAAGATATTGCTTTGTTTTGTAGAAACTTTCTGCACTCTGCAGTACTCATGCCTTTACAAGTGGCCCTCATATTCCCCTATATCCAATCAGTGGTGGGAGTAATGAGAATTATCACCTGCACCACGATAGGCCCCAAAACGAAAAGTGGATAGATAAAATGTTTCCCATGACAATTTATTAATTGTGGTTCATTTTGACAATGTGAATAGCTGCATTACTTGGGCCTGGGCTCAGTCACTAACAAGGGAAACCTACTAAACCTAGACATTTCTGAAAAGACTTCCAGAAGAGTCCAAAGCGTGTGAATTATGTGGCTCTCCAGATGTTTTTTTTATTCAGAATGCCCTGCAAACCTCAAACTTTGGTCACACAAGTGGGTGGCATTTTTATTAGAAGAATTGTAGGAACACTGAGTGGTAGGATATTTTGTGAGTGTTCGCAGATTCTGAGAATTTTCCCTCACAGAAAAGGCATGATTGTAGCGAAAGGTTGATGTTGACCAAGACATTTTGGATAAGAAAATATAGTGGGAAGCCATACCACCCTGTATTAATTTGGAACGCCAGGTTTCAGAAATGCCCAATGTTTATAGTATTCCCTGGCTGCTGAATCAGAGCCCAAATAGTGCGGCCATTCACCATAGCAAGTGAGAGGAAATTTAAATTTATCCTCATGCCAGCCCACATGCCAAAACTTTGCCAAAAAGAATCCAAATTTCCTCTAGCTTTTCGTAAGAATATGGACGTCCTAGGCCCCAGGGGTGGCAGAAATACTGCTGGAGTTTTAGATGTGGGAGTGCAGGCTGATGTGAGGATGGGCCCACCACACCCCTTTTAAAAAAAATAGTCCCAGAATTCAGTGGCTTTCTGCTATGGCTGCGACACTTTGTTGGTAAACCCCGTAGTCTGCTTCCTAGGCTTGTTTTTCACCATTTTCCCCTAGTGTTGAGTGGGCTTCCCTCTGCGCTGTCTGGAGGCAGAAAAGCTGATGGAGTCATTTTTGAGGGAGTGTAACCTGATGTCAGAGTGAGCAGCCCCAATCCTTCTTTTTTGTCTTTTTTTAAATCCCTGTTGTGTAGTGAGCTTTCTGCCTCTCCAGGGGAGCAGAATGACTGACGGTGCCATTTTGTGGTGAGTGTATAGCCCTATGAATGTGAAAGCCAGCCATGCCCTTTCTTTATTTTTTTTAATGATTTTTCTTGGTGTCAAGTGGGTTTTATGCCCTTGCTGAGGGGCAAATTGGGAATAACTCCCTGCTTCTCAGTCAGCCCCCTTAGGCGTTTTGGATGGAGGAAGCCCAATGTTAGGTCAGGGCAACCCCAACCCTTTATTTAATTTTCTATTCCCTGGTGTCTGGTGGCAGGAAGTGTATATTACAATTTTCAAACAGCGAGCTCCAGATCCTGGCAGAATCTGTTGTGAGGGAGGAGTCACACCTAGTGGGTCATGACATGACCAACACCTATGGAAATGTTTGGTCCCAATTGTGGCAGAATAATGTAGATCATGCCAATGCCGCTTCAATCCCACATACAAGCAATATTACAACACCCTGGCTGCTCGAGAAGGTCCTGTGCCAGAATTGTAGCTGAAACTATGGAAGAAGAGAGTGGGGAATATCATAAATCCCACAAGCCTGAAGAGACTTTCTGGTGCTGTTGAGGCTGAAAATGACAGTGAACATGGTAAGCTAACATCATATTGCCACAAAAACACATTAGACATGCCATGTTCCCTAATGTTGTAAGTCGAGGATATATTTTAGACTCAACAGTAATAAGCAAAAAAGTTAATTGCGGCCATGTAATCATCTCACAGGTGAATGCCTGTCTCAGGTGACTTTGTCCAGTAGGGTGAAGAGGAGAAACAGCCTTTCATCAGCAATGCCCTGCCTCCAAAGCGACCATCCAGGAAGAGCTGAACTATCCAAACCTGGAACACAATACACTCCTCTACACCTTTAACACAATACAAGGCCACCAACATCGCCTCTGTACAAGGGCCATCTGTCACATGCAGTACTATCGCCATGCTTCCACTGCTGGCACATTAGCTGTAATCACCTCTGAACCAAAATATGCTGCTCCATCTTCAGATATATGGAAAACAAGCACTAGTTCCTTGGCAATATCATTCCTAAATTCTTCCACCAGATCTGTCTCTTCCAAGGTTGATGCCCACACAAACAGCATTCATGCCACAGGATGAAATTAGCCAGCCAACCAGTCACAGAAGGAAGGAACGGAGGAGAATCAGATGAGGATTTGCCACTGCAGACCTCTAGGGAACATGGGGCATGGGGCACTGATTCAGCAGGTGATGTTGACACTCATCCTGTAGCCCAGTCCGCGCACCCTGTTGGTATTGGTGCCACAATATCAGTCCAGTCACACCGCACAGTACTATCCACAGCTCCTTGCAGGTGACATACAGCAGTGCATTATCAGACTTCACCACATATATATATTATTTTTCCTATTCAAAGTCTTAATAGCCAGTGTCTCCATGCAGGCTACATAGAAGGTCTGCGCACAGTGATCAGCTCACTGAGCCTACAGATCTTCCTGCTTAGATAGAACACACCTTCTGTTTGTTTTGTTAGTGTATGGGTTCCACGTTTTTGGTGGGGGTGGATCTTAATGCCACCATTCAGATACAGTAGAGTGGGGAGGGTCAGTTGAGGGTTAAGGTGTCAGTCAGAGATTGGTGATAATAGGTTAATGTTGTAAGTAGGTTAGGTAGGCAGCAGGACACGTCTTCAGGTTATTAAGATATATTTATTAAGTTAGGCAAGATAAGACAGCAGAGCAGTAAACCTCACAACTGACCAGACCATCAACTGCCAAGGCTGGAATCTTCACATCACAGAAAGAACACTCTTTGGTTAGAAGATAGAAACACTAAGAAAGGACTATAGACACCAAGTAGCCATATTGAAGAAAGTATAAATATACAACAGTTAAGAAATAACTTTCTAGGGTGGGGATGTGTTTTAAGGTCATTAAGATAGGTTCAGTTGGGTTTAGGCTGTCAGTCAACGTTGGTTTTAAAAGTAGAATACGTTTAGTATTAGGACTGGAGCACTGAAATGTCTGTATTTGAAATGCATTATAAATACGGTTTTGTACTGTTCCTTAGTGTCCTTTGTATTTATTACTGCAGGTAATTAAAGACATATGTGGAACTTAGAAATAACTCTTTATGTGTTTGTCTCATACAGCAGCTGCACAACCATCTATTTGTTGGCCTTGTTGACCTACTGACTGATCCTCATCAGGGGGCTGGCCTCCTCACCATTGTCAAATATGGACATATGAGCCCTGATTCACCAAGGTAAATTTACACTTTTGTGTACGTTTATGATTGTTTGTTTCTCGCAAAGGTATTTTACGATTAGTATCTTTATGGCCATGGGGTCTTTCCAAATACAAAGATAGGAAAGAGTCTACTCTTAAAATACCATTGTGAATAGTAAACAATGGTCTTACATAAAAGTGTAAGTTTACCTTTTTGAATCAGACCGGTAGCATTTCTATACATTGTTGTGCAAAAAAAGGCAACCATTGGCATCTAACGCTCTCTCTCTGGTGCATATGTCCTTGCACTCCCACTTCAATGTGAGCATCTAAAGTGGTCCTTTAAGAGTCCAAAGACTTACTTAATAGTGTTTTTTGTCCTGCTGTCTGCTGTGTTGTATGCATGTTCTGTCAAACAAATGAGAACAAGCTTGCTACCATCCCAATGTGCTGTCACAAATGTCTTTCACTCATGTCTCAGACAAACCATTAGGTTTTGTAACAGAACCCTCACCCACCAACCTCGTTGGTGGCATGCTTCAGCATTGCAAACCCACCTGATATGCCAAATGCATTCAAGGTGTATTACGACGCCTGATTACAGCGGAGCTTGTTTCTTTTTGTTACGTGGTGAATTTGTGACTGAATTTAAAACTACCTCAGGGATAGCCATCCTTAGGAGAAACAATTTAATTGTGGATTCCTTGGCTAGGGTTAAAAAAAAGTCATGGTGGATGTGTAGTGAAAAATTCGTTATTTTTCACATCCTAGTGTTAGGTAGACATGTTTCAGCCAAATATAAGAGCTGTTTGAGTGACAGTGGCTTTCTCCAGGACCGAAAAAAAAAGCATTTCTATACATTGTTGTGCAAAAAAAAGCAACCATTGGCATCTAACGCTCTCTCTCTGGTGCATATGTCCTTGCACTCCCACTTCAATGTGAGCATCTAAAGTGGTCCTTTAAGAGTCCAAAGACTTACTTAATAGTGTTTTTGTCCTGCTGTCTGCTGTGTTGTATGCATGTTCTGTCAAACAAATGAGAACAAGCTTGCTACCATCCCAATGTGCTGTCACAAATGTCTTTCACTCATGTCTCAGACAAACCATTAGCTTTTGTAACAGAACCCTCACCCACCAACCTCGTTGGTGGCATGCTTCAGCATTGCGAACCCACCTGATATGCCAAATGCATTCAAGGTGTATTACGACGCCTGATTACAGCGGAGCTTGTTTCTTTTTGTTACGTGGTGAATTTGTGACTGAATTTAAAACTACCTCAGGGATAGCCATCCTTAGGAAAAACAATTTAATTGTGGATTCCTTGGCTAGGGTTAAAAAAAAGTCATGGTGGATGTGTAGTGAAAAATTCGTTATTTTTCACATCCTAGTGTTAGGTAGACATGTTTCAGCCAAATATAAGAGCTGTTTGAGTGACAGTGGCTTTCTCCAGGACCGAAATGCTGGAGAAAACCCTAGTAGGTTAATGCACACGCACTAAGGCATGTATATATAGGGTGGGACCATTCGTAACTTACGATTTTCACCCAACTTCTTTTTTAATATAAATGAATATAATGAGAAAAGACATTATACATATATGCATGGTAGTTCAAATGATTTATGACGATTGTGCAGAGCTAGCCAAGCACACGTGTCATGCAACATGCACATCATGCACCTGTATTGGTATTTCCAATTTATCGGCAAGAGTATGGAAGTTGTAACACATGCCATGCTTTTGTTTAAAGAACATTCTAGCGAAATTCATGCCAAAGTGCTTTTCCACATTACCTGCCATGTATACGTAAAACAGTGGCACATGAGCACCTTCCAATTGTCACCTTTAGGAAGAGTATGCCTTTTGTATTTACAAAATGTGTGGTTGATTTTCTAATCAGGCAGAGAATGTGCGACTCACATATGTGCGCTGCATCTCAAGGTTTAAAGTTAAAAGGATTAAGGTGATCTAGAGATCACCTGTCCCCGGTGTGTCACATTCTTCAATCATTATCAATAAGGCAGAACACATGTGGCACACACACACGTGCATCCCATCACAAGACTTTAAGAGCAGCAGGGCAGTCCTTCTCCAGGCTTTTCTCTAAATCCAATGTGTACTCTAGTTCAGGGTCCTAGGGGTGCCCAATATATCCTGGAAAAGTGTCCTGAGGGTACAACTGGGTCACTAGCCAATGGGCTAGTAGATCCCCTCCTTTTTTGCTGAAAACCTTCAGGTGATGTGTGGCATTTGGAAAGCCCAGAGTGCAATGTACTTGCCACTCTCAAGATGTCTGAGCCTTCCTTCGACTGTGAGGATCTTGGTAGCCCACCCAGAGGTGTGGGTATCTAATGGCTACACAGCCATGGGAAATCTGTTTGGAGATGGGTTTTCTCTCCCTGTCCCTATCTCCAACGTTTCTACATGAACAAAAGGCATCCTGCTCAGGAGTGTTGTCACTAGCTACCCTTCAAAGGCAGCTTCCATTTTGAAGCTTGCCTTCTGGGCTAACAGCCCCAGTGACCTTCCTGGGAGAGGAGGCCACACCTCACTCTGAGTCAACTGCCTTTATTCCTAAGCCTAGGAGTTGTTCACTTGTCTCCCCAGGCGAGCAGAAAGCTGTCTGTTGGTCAGGGCCTGTGCTAGGCCACTGGACCAGCTGGGTCACAGAGTGGCAACTTTCTAAAAGTTGCCTATCTTTAATTGTGACATAATTTCGACTTGGCCAATGTTAGATTTGGGGGTCTCTAGTTGGCAGAGGTAGGTACATTTGTCCAAATAGGGACCCTTACATCTAGTCAGGGTAAGGGTGTACACTCCTAAAATAACCCCTGCTCACCCCCCTTGGTAGCTTGGCACGAGCAGGCAGGCTTATCTCAGAGGGAGTGTTGTAAAGCAGTTGTGAACACATACAATAATCCAGTGGCAACACTACAGATGGACACCACACTAGTTGTAGTATAAAAATACGTGTTTTTATAATGACTTAACACAAGACCACAAATAACAAAAATCCACTATACTGTACTTTAAAAATGGTAGAAACAGCTTAGTTCTCTTTAGATGGTAAATGTGACACTTTGCGTTCAATGTACCTTAGGACGCGTAACGCTCTACACAAAAGAGTTGCAGGGAAGGTGATGCGTTGGTTCCTTACACGCAAGAACGGTGATGCCTTGGTTCCCTACTGCTGCGTAGGGGACAGGGATGCGTTGGTTCTTCTCCGCGTGGGGAGGTGATGCGTCGGTTTCTTAATGCGTTCCGTCTGCTGCAATGACGACACTCTTCCCCAGCGATGCGAGGCACTTCAGTGATGCGAGGCGACAGCAGCAGTGGTGGCACCCTTCTTCAGTGATGCGACGAAAACGGCTGTGGCAGCGTAATGCTTCTCCAGCGATGCGACGGCGTCTGCTGCGACAGCGACACTCTTCTCCGGCGATGCAAGACGCTTCGGCGATGTGACAGTGGCAGCGGTGACACCCTTCTTCAGTGATGCGATGGCAGCAGCTGTGGCGGCATCACACTTCTTCTTCGTGAGTCGCGTTACCAGCTCCTTGCGACACACAATCCCTCAGAAGGCCCAGCACAACAGCAGGCACTTCAAAATAACTCAGGGGAGCTGGTTGGTGAAGTCTGTTGTCTCTGATACATCAGCAGGAGGCAAGCTCTATCTTTAAGCCCTTGGAGATCCTTTACAAGTTAATGAAAGTAGCACAAAGTTCCTTTCTTCTTTCTTTGGTAGTCAGGCAACCACTGCAGGCCAATCCACCAAACAACACTCAGCTTAGGGACAGTCTCCTCCTTCACTTTCTCTCTGGTTCCTCTCCTCAGCAAAGGTTCTTCTTGTTTCCCAAAAGTGATCTAAAACAAATCCTTTGTCCTCTGAAGGCAGAGGTCCTGTACCCAGTCCAAACCAGTTCTGTGCAGTTCTGGAGCACTTTGTTGACAAGGCTCCTTCTTTCCTTTGACAGTGTGGGCCAGGGACATCAGACACACCACAGGAGGTGGAGCCAGCATTGTGTAAGGCAGGCACAGCCCTATTTAGGTCCCAGGTGCATTTCCTCCCATCTATCTACATGCAGATAGCTCTATTCAGCCCTGTGCTGACTCAGCCCGTCTCCTGGAATCCCCCAGCCCCTGTCACTCAAACTCCTGACAAGGAATACACAACCTAGCAGAGGCAGGCTTGGACAATTAGGCAAGAAAATACCTACTTTATAAAAGTGATATTTTCAAACACAGAATGTTAAAACCAACTTCACGAAAAGATGTATGTTATGATTCTGAGTTCAGGCATACTAAACTCAAAATTCTACCTAGTTCACTGAGTCAGTTAGCCTTGCAATAGTGAAAAAGGAAAATGACTGTAATTCACTATCAGGACATGCCACACACATCAGGGCATGTCCTACCTTTTACCTACAATGCAACCGGCCCTTGGGCCTACCAAGGGGGTGACTAATATGCAGAAAAGGGCAGGTTTAGGGACTGGCAAGTGGGTGCACTTGCCAAGTCAACATGGCAGTACCAGACTGCACACAGGCTCTGCAATGCCAGACCTGAGACACACTTTACAGGCTGCTTCTGCGGGTGGCACAGCCAGTGCTGCAAGCCCACCAGCAGCATTTGATTTACAAGACCTGGGCACACGCAGTGCACTGTACTAGGGTCTGACAAGCAAACCAAACCAGTCAATCATGGAGTCACTAATCCATACATCAATTTACAACAGAGAGCACATGCACTTTAGCACTGATCAGCAGTGGTAAAGTGCCCAGAGTCATAAAACATCCAACAACAGGTGAGAAAAAATACAGGAGGAAGGCAAAAAGTTCAGGGATGACCCTTCAAAAAGGGCTAAGTCCAAGAGGCAACAAGTCTGATTTAATGCTGTACAGTTAATTTGATACCGTACAGTACCCAGTTAGGTAGTCCCATTAAAGAGGTTAGCCAGGCTGGGATTCCAGCCTGTAACCTTGTGTTAGCCAATGGGCCTACTAACTTTCCCTCAGCTAAACTATAACTTTAAAGGTTTTGCTGCTAAGACATATACAAATCTATATGACATACCAAATAATATACAGCTCCCTGCTATAGGCCTTCCTTAGGGACGTCTTACAAATATCATTTAGGGTAGTGGTGGCTATGCCATTAGTCTAAATGGCAAAGTCGAACTAGTAGTGTAATACTGGTCTTCCAGTCTGCAGTGGCAGGTTGTCAGCCATTTTGTGCTTTGTCACACAAAGGTTGGCACAACCAGTACTGCAGCCCTGAGTGGTCACTCTGTCTTACTTGCCCTGGGTACTCTGGGTACCATATACTAGGGACTTATAAGCAAGTCAGTACTTGCCAATTGGTGACAGCCAATTCAACATGCCTTTAGCGATGGGTCAGAACACTGGCCCTGAGGTCTGGACAGCAGACCTTGGTGCACTCTCAATGTTGAAAAAACTGCAGCTGGTAGTCCAGATGGTGGCAAAAAGTGAGCGGAAGCCTGCAAAAAGCCTGTTTCCTTACAGGAGCGGAGGATGCTCCTTCTTATACCTCGCAGTCAAGACCTGGAACAACCTCTCAAAACACCTCAGAACCACCCTCTCCCTCATGAACTTCTGAAGGACCCTCACACATGGCTTTTCCAGTCAAACAGGCATGATCTCCTCCTCCCCCATCGGGCCTGCCCTTCTAAGTGCCTGGATACCCTCACAAGTGATTAGCCGCACTCTACAAATTCACATAATATAACATCAGCACTCACACACAGATTTACAAATGTGTTTGTGAATCAGGTCCAACATGTATAATATTGTTGGAATACTTAAAATTGTAATATGTTTTGCTTGACATATTTTCCATTGTGATATTTCTTTTGCAAGCATGTGTTTGGTCATTTTATGAAAGTGATGTGTTGTTCTGGCTGCGATTCCACACACAGACCATTAAGATGTACACCACACCAAGAGATATCACTCCGATATTAAAAGGAGGGTAAGATCCAAGTGCAGGATTTAGCTGATTGTCTATGTGTGTTTAAAATGCATCTTGTTAGACTTGTAATCAGGTGGAGTGGTCTTATTGATGAAAATATTCAGTAATTCACTCTGTACAGCTCATAATGAGGGCCTATGATCTTCTGAACCTATACATCCCAGAAAACTGGTAAGTACTGTCTCAGGCTACAGCAATATCAATGAAAAAGATCTTTAAGGAAAAATGGAAAAGACTTTGCACCTGATATTGTGACTGGCTGCTACATCTGCTTCCCGCTCTACACCACTAGATTCTTCCATGCTTCCATACTTCCTCCATCTGGTTCAGTCTGGACTTAATCATGCATCTACAGGAGACCTATCTTTCACTTTAAAGAAGGCTTTAGCAGTTATTATTATAGACTAGCAGAGTCAGTAATGAGCTTTTCAAGAGGCTATTTATAACTTTCTCTAGATTTGCTGTTCTTCAGTAAAAAGGCAGCTGAATATTGTATTAGCACGGCAGGTGTTGAGCAAGTACATCTCTTAGAAGGTTGTGCTTCTACTAGCTACAACACCTGCCAGGAGCGTGAAGCTTATTTCCCTGCAGTTTCATACAGACCAGGTAATTATGCAGACAAATTTTTGATTGATCTCCAAAGGTTTGACTGATTTCCAACTTAATGAGCTAGTGGGTTTGAAAACTTTTTTCCAGAATCCAATGCATGCAGCGGAGAGAGAGCATTACACTCTTTGCTTGTATGTCAGTGTCTCAAATTGTATGTTGGAAAACCAAACGCTGTTAGAAAATCTGACCAGCTTCTAGTCATTTTTGGAAATCCTGAGAAAGGCCAACATATCTCCAAGCAGAGGCTTGCACAATAGGTAGAATCCTCAATCATTTTCTGTCACACAAAAGCAAGTCTGGTATTTCCCAGCATCCACTATCTCACATATTCATAATTGTAAAACCCTGCTTCCTATTATGATTCAAACATGTGAATCTATGAAGGATTCAAGGATGAAGAAGAAAGTGTTACTTATCTCTAATAATAATAATAATAATAAAACCATTTATTAAGCGCCTGGTTACACTTATACAGTGTGTCCCTGCGCTATGGATACAGTCCACTAAATGAGCACACCATCCCACAATCAGCACCATGAGAGAAAGACTCTACTAAAGGGATTACGTTCTGGGGATGAGGAAAGTTTTCAGTTTGAGGCGAAATCTGGCTTCCGACGGCTCCATGCGGAGTTCAATGGGGAGCTTGTTCCATCGCTTACAAGCAAGATATCTAAATGAGCGGCCTCCCATTCTCGCTTTGTAGATACGTGGAACCTGAAACAGCATGCTACCTAATGATCTCAGGTTGCGCCTGGGGCAGTGAATAGTTAGTAGTTTTTGAAGATAGATCGGACCTTTCCCTTGGGCAACCCGGTGTGCAATACACAATGTTTTGAACCAAATTCGTTCCTGTATAGGGAGCCAGTGAAGAGTTGCCAAGGCCTGCTTCCCTGACGCTCTTCTGGACAGGTTCAAGACCAGTCGGGCAGCCGCATTCTGTACACATTGCAGGTGCTGTACCCCTTTCTTACTTAAACCTGCAAACAAGGAATTACCATAGTCCAGGTGGGGGGTGACTAAGGCATGTATCAAGGATTTCCTGGTATTGATGGGCAAAAGATCGAGCACTTTGCGTATGGTTTTGAGGATACCGTAGCATTTTCCCGCCAGCCTACCAATGTGCTGTCCAAAGGATAGGCTGGAGTCCAGAAGGACACCTAAATTCTTCACAGTCACTGAGGGGGAGGGTATGGGCCCCAACTCAGATGGCCACCACGCCGATGACCAGATCGAGGGTTTTTTCCCGATCACCAATAGTTCAGTTTTATTCCCGTTGACGCACAGGCAGTTATTATTCATCCACCCGGCTACAGCCGTAAGACAGGTGGAGAAGTTGGCTGCTGCCTCGGCCTGGCCTTGGGCTAGGGTGATCACCAATTGAGTATCATCTGCATACGTGACAATGTCCACACCATAAGATTCCACAATTCGTGCCAGGGGTTCCATGTATAGATTGAATAACGTCGGGCTCAAACTTGAGCCCTGTGGAACACCGTGCCTTAACCATCGGGGTGAGGATTTGAATGGGGGGCAGTGTACTCGGAAACTTCTATCTTTTAGAAAGGAGCCTACCCACTCATGGGCCGAACCCTCAACTCCCATTTCCGTAAGGCGGTTTAGAAGCGTGGTGTGTGACACGGTATCAAACGCCGCACTCAAGTCCAGTAATACCAGTGCCGCCGTCTGCCCCTCATCTACTTTCTGCCTGAGCATCTCCGTAGAAAAGAGGAGGGCTGTTTCAGTTGAGTACCTGGCCCTAAACCCAGACTGAGATGGATGAAGATGCTGACCTTCTTCCAAAAACTCCATGAGCTGAGTGTTGGCAATTTTTTCCACTACCTAACAACTCTAACTATAGTTCTTCAGCATAAATTAACACATGGTTCATCTTTCTCCATGATTTGGGCTCAGCTACTAGATAAGATCGTTTCATATTTGTGCATTCCAAACTGAGGTGCAGTGGCCTTTGGGGCGTGGGGTGTTCAGCCTCCTCCTACCTTATTGGCTGTAGTTTGGGTCGGTCAAAATGAGGCAATGGTGCTACAATAGTGACAATGTTACCATGGGACTACTACTTTGATGGCAAGGAAAGGTTCAAGCATGTGAATTTGCAGGTAAGTAACTTGTTTGATCTTGCTGTCCAGTTCAGATTCAGAATTAACTAAAAGCAGCTATGTGAAGCACCATATTTGCAGTTTAAGACTCCTGAAAATTGCTCCTGTCCCTAAACCAAACATAGCAAAAAATTAAAAATGCAAGGGAACAACGCATGGGGAAAAAAGAATAAAACATAACTGTGATCTTGGCACCTCATAGATTTGACTGGGAATCTAATATAAAAACGAAAGTATGTCTGTCTGTCTGTTTGTCCTTTATGCATTACTACACCATTCATCCGATCGCCATGAAACTTTGGGAAGTTGTTGAGTACACTCCTACAAAGGTTTCTGGCATAATTTTTTTTAAAATATCGGCCCCCCAGGGCCATCATAATCTTTCGAATACTGATATACGCACAAGACAGAAAACCAAAAAATCGTGTATCCACAAGCACTCGAATAAATAAATAGAATTAAAACACCATTCATCCGATCGCCAGGAAACTTTGGGAAGTTGTTGAGTACACTCCCGCGAAGGTTTCTGGCATAAATCTTTTTTAAATATCGGCCCCCAGTGCCCTCATAATCTTTCGAATACTGATGTACGCACCAGACGGAAAAACAAAAAATCGTGTATCCACAAGCACTCAAATAAATAAATAGAATTAAAACGACACTTTGAAATGTTTTCCATATTAAAATGAATATGTTTCAATAAAAATGACACAATGTAAATTGAATGTTATCATAACGAGTTTCCTTGAATTTCCTTTCTTCGGAGATCGCAGCAACGCGCGACAGGTAAGCTAGTATGTTATAAAATGTAAGTGATTGTTAAATGGAGAGACACACCTTATCAATGCACGTTTATTGATATTTCTTCAAACAAATAGTCTGCCTGCTGTTGAATTTGGCTGCAGGCTCCTGAACTGTGAAATTACTGATCCATTTATCAACAATGGCTGTAGTGATACTTGGATGTAGATATGTTTTCACAGTAGAGTCCATCCACCTACAGGCAGGGGCAGTTGCCAAGAGGAGGAGGTTTAAAAGCAAAGGAAACATCTATATTCATGCTTTTCTGTTGACTGGAAATATGCCTATAAAGCTGGGTCACATGTATTATTCAGCAATTGATGATATCCACACTGCATGAGCTTGCTGAAGCTCAAGGAAACATCAATAGAAACCAACAGGGTGTGCTCCAAAAACATTTCCTCCCACCCAACTTTACACAAGAGCCTTTCTGTCCCTGAAGTAACTATTGATGCCTGATGACAGATCAAAATAATCTTCCCTAGCAGAAACGTTTTACAAAGCATGTTTGGCACAAAATGTCAATTTTACTTTGAGTTCATGTATGTTTTCCCTAAACATTTCACAGGATTTAGCATTTCCAGCCTGCATGGGCAATTCTCACTCCCCCTGGACTCTCAGAAACCTGTATCAATTCAAACCACAGCACATTTTTCTACCTTTTAGTGTTGCTGATCCACTAGACACAGGTCTTTACTTTACAGGGGCAGGGGAGGGAGGCGTGGGCATCTGAATGTGTACCCCCACCCAAAGTAGAGAATGGCTAGTGGACCCTCACTGAGCTTTGTGGAGTGTCTTGTGCATCCCCTCTTTCCCTATACATTATGCACCCCTCTTTCTTTTTAGGTTGTGTAGCAAGCCTCCTTGCAGCACGAGAGACCGACTCTGGATATGTTCCTGTGTGGTATGTTGGTGAATCCCTCTTTCTTTTAAAAATGTCTAGAAATGTTTGTTCTGCACTGATTGGCTGTAAACTGATATTTGAAGGTGGCTTGTCTTGACATTGTCCATATTCTTTCCTCTTTGACCACTGCGCCTCTATAGTAATTAAGTAAAACCAAAGGAAATGATGGACGGAGCGTTGACAATAAAAGCACTCACCCCCAGTCAACTGATCTGGGTTTAATCCATCACCATTCTTTAGCCCACTCTGCCACCCCAGTTCAGACATGGCCATATGCAAATCAGTCTGACCCTGTGCCTCATGGGACCAGTCCAGCCCGAACTGCCAAGCCATGCCTTCCCTGGACCGGAAAAAAGCTTCCCAGGACCGCTTTCTGGCATTGCAGCCGTCTTCAGCCGGGCTTGCCTGAATCCAGTGGCAAAGTGAGCAAGGGACTCATGTCTGGGCATACCCTGGCAACTTATGGCGAACAAAGCAAAACCAAAGGAAATGATGGCCGGAGCGTTGACAATACAAGCATTCACCCCCAGTACACTGATCTGGGTTTAATCCATCACCATTCTTTAGCCCACTCTGCCACCCCAGTTCAGACATGGCCATATGCAAATCAGTCTGACCCTGTGCCTCATGGGACCAGTCCAGCCTGACCTGCCAAGCCATGCCTTCCCTGGACCGGAAAGAAGCTTTCCAGGACCGGTTTCTGGCATTGCAGCCGTCTTCAGCCGGGCTTGCTTGAATCCAGTGGCAAAGTGAGCAAGGGACTCACGTCTGAGCATACCCTGGCAACTTATGGCGAACAAAGCAAAACCAAAGGAAATGATGGACGAGGCGTTGACAATACAAGCACTCACCCCCAGTCAACTGATCTGGGTTTAATCAATCATCATTCTTTAGCCCACTCTGCCACCCCAGTTCAGACATGGCCATATGCAAATCAGTCTGACCCTGTGCCTCATGGGACCAGTCCAGCCTGACCTGCCAAGCCATACCTTCCCTGGACCGGAAACAAGCTTCCCAGGACCGGTTTCTGGCATTGCAGCCGTCTTCAGCCGGGCTTGCTTGAATCCAGTGGCAAAGTGAGCAAGGGACTCACGTCTGAGCACACCCAGCCAACTCATGGCGAACAAAGCAAAACCAAAGGAAATGATGGACGGAGCCTTGACAATACAAGCACTCACCCCCAGTCAACTGATCTGGGTTTAATCCATGACCATTCTTTAGCCCACTCCGCCACCCAAGTTCAGACATGGCCATATGCAAATCAGTCTGACCCTGTGCCTCATGGGACCAGTCAAGCCTGAACTACCAAGCCATGCCTTCCCTGGACCGGAAACAAGCTTCCCAGGACCGGTTTCTGGCATTGCAGCCGTCTTCAGCCGGGCTTGGTTGAATCCAGTGGCAAAGTGAGCAAGGCACTCACGTCTGAGCATACCCTGCCAACTTATGGCGAACAAGCAAAACCAAAGGAAATGATGGACGGAGCATTGACAATACAAGCATTCACCCCCAGTCAACTGATCTGGGTTTAATCCATCACCATTCTTTAGCCCACTCTGCCACCCCAGTTCAGACATGGCCATATGCAAATCAGTCTGACCCTGTGCCTCATGGGACCAGTCAAGCCTGAACTGCCAAGCCATGCCTTCCCTGGACTGGAAACAAGCTTCCCAGGACCGGTTTCTGGCATTGCAGCCGTCTTCAGCCAGGCTTGCTTGCCACTGGATTCAAGATAGCCTGGCTGATGAGGATTATGAATCCGAAACTGGTCACAGGATGCTTGTTTCCGGTACAGGGAAGACATGGCTTGGCAGTTCGGGATGGACTGTTCCCATGAGGCACAGGGTCAGACTGATTTGCATATGGCCATGTCTGAACTGGGGCGGCTGAGTGAGCTAAAGAATGGTGATGGATTAAACGCAGATCAGTTGACTGGGGGTGAGTGTTTGATTTGCTCAAACGCTCAGTCCATCATCCCCTTTTGTATCGCTTTGTTCGCCCTAAGTTTGCAGGGTATGCTCAGACCTGAGTCCCTTGCTCACTTGGCCACTGGATTGAAGATAGCCTGGCTGATGAGGATAATGTATCCGAAACTGGTCCCAGGATGCTTGTTTCCGGTCCAGGGAAGACATGGCTTGGCAGTTCGGGCTGGACTGTTCCCATGAGGCACTGGGTCAGACTGATTTGCATATGGCCATGTCTGAACTGGGGTGGCTGAGTGAGCTAAAGAATTTCAGTTGACTAGGGGTGAGTGTTTGATTTGCTCAAACGCTCCGTCCATCATCCCCTTTTGTATCTATAGTAATTAGTCCTGTAGAATCTTTTTGTTTTGTTCTTATAGAAATCCAAGGATGCTCAGCAGCATCAACTGGGAAAGACATCTGACCAGAATAAGGATCTTGTGTTGGTATCATGCTTAAAGTTAAGATCAAGTGTAGAAAACCATACGGAGCCTTTCTACAGGGTCAGTGGGATTTTTGTTTTTACCATCACCCTACATTGTTTGGTTGTAGAGACATCAACATTGTACGTTTTAGTGAGCCCTAACCCTAAACCTGCTTAATGTTTAAATGCAAATCACTTGGTCCAGAGGATGCCCTTGCCCTGGTGTTTTGGTTGTCTCTGCCACTGGAAATGTTTGACTGTGACCTACCCTTGCTGAATTGCAGGTTCCTACAGTTTTGGTAACACCTGATGTGTACTCCGCTGCGGGTGCTAGCCTGTGCCTCATCTCAAGCTGATCTCTGATCATTGACATCTGACCAGTGAACTGGGAAGGAATCCCCTGAACTGCATCCACCCCATAAATCAACCACCAGATCTCTGGTGAACAATCAAACAGGATACCCAAGAACTAGAGAAGACATACAGGTTTATAGCCAACCAGCGAAAATCATAAACGTCTGTGTTGGGATGTAGTTAACTTCTGAGTTGTTGGCAGTTGGGTTTTGTCTCTAGCACACACACTACCACTGTTTGCCCAGAATTGCAGCGCAGATATAATAGAGACCCATCCCCAGTCATGATCTCTAAAATGAGTTATGTTGTAACAACCAATTAACTGAGTGGTAACTGATTTGTCTGGCTTGGTCCTTGGGATTCTTAAGGGAAGAACACTCAACTGTAGAAGGCTTTCACAGATTGTAATAAATGGTGGTCATAATATTGGTTTTATCATTATACCTAGTGCTAACGGTTAACGTTTCTAGATATGGAAACATTTATGGACTAATTTACTGACTCTAAAACATTCTGGGAATATTTCACAAAAGTACTTACGTGTAGTAAAGTTATGAGTGTGGCAGTGCAACAAGTGCGGATTTTGCACCGAATGTGGAGACTCCACATGCGTAACTTTACTACACGTAGGCACCTTTGTGAATCGGGTCTCTTGTTTTTCTTTGGTTTGGCTAATTTTAATAGCCCACCCTTCCTATTTCTGAACAAAAATTTTTTCACAATTGATAAAATATGGCGAAGCTTGTAAAAGTGAATTACAAGTTCAGAAAAATTACATACGGCAGGTCTCCTCACTTCAGAGCCACTGCTAATATTAGAAACTTCAACAACAATTAACTATTCTGTATTAGGGTTATAGAGGCAGTGGTCATTGTAAGCTTCCTTATAGGAGAACAGGCAAATTTGGAGAAAGATATCTACAAAGAAATGTTCAGTAGAAACTTGCGCATAATAGCACACACACAAACACTGCCCGTATATCTATTGAGTCTAACTAAACATGCAGATATTGCATTTAATGCATCATCCACCTTATCAAATGGAAGACAAAAACAAAAGAAAAAGTTAATGCAACACTCTCCAAGAATGCTTAGTGCACCTTGAAATGTTTTTGACCCTCTCAGCCACAGAGTTGCTTCTGCCTTTAAGTCAGAATTGCAGAAATCCTCCAGCAAATGCAATTCAATATGGAAACTTCTAATGGACGCTCTGCCAAAACATTACCTTAGATACCTCCTGCAGATGAATTACATGAAATTCCTAAGAAATCTGAAACCACTTCATTGGATTTCATATTCTATGCCTGAATTTGAAGACTACAGGCCTGATTCAGGATCTATCCTTGCAAATTTGACTACCCTTTGCATATTTCAAAATGTACCTACTGTGTCACAACATTGCTCATGTTTACTTTGAAAATTTCAATTAGCATCCAAGCTTCAATTTGCCATCCACAGGAAACCCAGGAGACAACTTTCTTACCCAGTCACTCGCTTTTACCTCATGGTCCAATGATTTCCTTTTGAAATCATAATAATGCTGCGTCTACAACTGCCTTTGTTGTGCCCTGTCACACACTCTCTCCTTTTAGTACTCCAAATCTTACTTTGTTAGTGACATCTTAAACCACCAAAGGCACACTTGGTGATCTATATTTTAGCAAGCAGAACACACTTACTCTAGAAACGTAACAGGTATTTAAAAAAAGACGTCCCAGTGTAAATTTGATGGACACTCTCCAAAATCTTCTTCCTCATACTCTAACAGG
Organism: Lissotriton helveticus; assembly: GCF_964261635.1. Taxonomy (NCBI): domain Eukaryota; kingdom Metazoa; phylum Chordata; class Amphibia; order Caudata; family Salamandridae; genus Lissotriton; species Lissotriton helveticus. The sequence continues at coordinate 23,606,882 of NC_136060.1, read as the reverse complement.
AGACATACATTTGCCCACTATCATCAATTATAATAAGATACCTTCTGGTTCAGCTCATTGGTAATCTAGGCAAAAGACGGCAAGAACTCTCCTAACTCTTAACAGATGGCTAACCTTATCCAGTTATCTTTTGATGTGTTGCTGGACCATCTCTATATCCTCTTTCTAGTGACTGTCTGCCACGCAACTAAAACTTTGGCCAACTACCTATACCAGTACTGCCAATACATTCAATTTTTCCCAGTCTGGGTTCCATTTACTTTGACTGAGACAAGGCAAACGGGACCATCACTGCACACAGTTATGTTCACTTGGTACACATTTGATTTCAAAGCAATATTTAGACTGAGATGGACAGTATGTGCAGTGGCAGTTAAACCCTCTGCTGGAGACAAAATACCCACCAATGGTTTATGGCCAGTCTTCAGTAAGAACCTATATTCTCAGACATAATTTGCAAATTTACACAAACCCACAATAATTTCTGTGGAATTCAATTGCAGTGCAAAAACTATTTTGGAAGCCTCTTTTGAGTCTATTTGATAGTATGTTTTATTTCTTCATTGTCAGAGTGAAAATTCAATCAGATGAGCCTATGTCATTTTGACACCCTTCAGACACGCTTGTTTAAGATAGTGCATGAGTGCGTCATGAGTGTTGTAGGGATGTGAACAGTCCTTAGAATTTTCAATGAAGAAATAAAACAGATTAGAGTGCAGTGCCCAGTAAATTAACTTCACAGACATTTAGGTGTGTTTGTGCACGCTTGAAAGTTTGGCTGAGGTCCCTGCACCTCTACCTTGGCCAACACTTGTACAAAGTTTCTGCTTCACTGTAGAGTACTGCCTTGTAGAATTAGAAGAAGATTCCCAAATAATGCCTGAATTGATTGACTGCCCACACATGCACATCTCTATTGCAGTGCACCTTTATTCCATCTCTTCAAAGTTATAAAGGCAAAGACACATCCCAATCGTGATCACCTGAGTTCTGAGACAATAGGGGGGATATGTACAATGAAGTGCCAGAGCATGTCGGTGGCCTCCTGGGCTTACACGCTCCGCCACTTCCAAAATACAAGGCTGCACCATATTTACAAGAATGTGGTGCAGTGTTGCCTTTCCCCCTGGGATGACGCTAGTTTAACAACTTAGTACCAACGTAGGCACCCTTGCACCAGAGTGCAAGGATTTCTGTGTGCAGGGGAGGATTGGTTATGTGTAGGAAGTTACAAAATGGCCTTTTAAACAACAAAAAAAATGTACAGGAAGGGACACCTTCCTGTACATAAACAAACCAGGGCATTTTGCTTTTTCCTTGTGTGCTGCACAAAAAGTGACGTTCCCGTGACGATAGAGGCTTGTCCATATGCCCCTAAGTTTTTAGACAGTTAGGCCCCAGTGTTTAGACACTGACATCCACTTTGAAAACATTCAACTTTGCTACACAGAAAAATTTCAGACTGAGTGCAAACGTAATAGCATATTTCTCAAACACAAATAATTGCTCTTTCTAACACAAGTTCTGCCCTGCATTTAATAATGTTCTCGTCAATTCCATAACTAAATTTACTACTGTGTTCACTGAGATAAGCAAATAACAGAAGTTTGCCCTTCTGACATTTTTACAGACATTCACTAACGAACATTTTGGGACTGTCATTTTGTTTGAAATAGCATGTTCAGAATAGTCAAGTTTTGTTTACAAAGAAGTAGATTTTTCTTGGGTATAAAAGAACAGATTGCTTTAACATTTTGAAAACGAAGTTCACCACTCCTGGTAAAAACACATACATCATCTTGAAAACACTTCACCATTGAGTCTGTCTCCTTAAAGAGATAGAACAAAGCACTTTAAAAAACTTAAACCATAGATGCAATGTTGAATACCATCCATATTTTGTAGCTCAACAACGCAAAAGGAGTAATTAAATATGCCAATGAACTTGCCTATACTGACCTTGACAATAATGTCTATTTGATGATAGATTAACTTTAGATCAATGATTGAAAAAATGGCTGCTTCCTTTAGAATTGATAATATTGTATTAATTTTCAGCAGAGGAAAATGATCAATCATGGTGTTTACTTTAATTGTTCCTAGATGTACTGACTAACATAAATTACCATATGTTTTATTGTCAAAACATAGGAGCTACCCATTCTGAAGATTCAACTCCCCAATAATGTGTTTAGAGACCATCTCCGCTGGAAAGCTGTGCAGTTCCATCCTCAGACTAATGAGCGCACCCATCTTTTGCTTGACAGTCCTAGCTGCACATATCCTTGTAACTTGCCCAATGCTTTACTAAACCCTTTAGAAAACCTTACTAAAGACTTGCTCAGAAATCAACACATCTTGCTCTCTAGCTTCGGGTATTGGAGATTTTCTTAACTTGTCTCTCATCTTTCCAGGCGAGAACACCCACTAATAAGCCCTATATACAGTTTAATGCATTTTGTCTCTCCTTAAAACATACTTCAGCATTACAATTTCCCATAAAATCAATTGTATGGCTTCAAAAGTAAATGTACTCACACCAGAATTCTCCCAACTCTTCACTGTATCACCTACAATCTTCTGACACAATTCTTTTGTAGTAATAGTATAGTCGGAACCCAAGTTGGCTATTGTACCCAGCTCACTTCCCAATGCTTCAGTTAAACACATTAGAGGACCAACATCAACATTCCCTTCTCTATTGACATCTGTCACAATCAAACCTATCTCTTATTTTTTGTCTCTCATTCACTTTCATGCTAAAATCTTTCTCATATTCCCATCTATACAGATTTTTGAAATGTGCCCTTTGCATCCTCTAGGTTGGAGTCTTTACAGATCACAAGAACGTTCACATGAAATACACTCCCACGCCTGTACCATAGCAATTTAATATCACTTTTCTTTTTTGACGATTTTGCCCTCGCAATAAACCGTGGAATTGCTTTTGTAGTAGTGATGACTTTATCCAGGATTAGGTCACTAATAACCCACAGACGCTTTTGAACCTTTGTACTATTCTATGCAGTTCTCTTAACATCACTAGAATAGTTCCAAAATTACACATATTTATAACATCCCTTTATGCAATTAAGAACTCATCAAACGTGTCACTCCCACTGTGAACACTAGAACATAATATACATGTTTCTTAAACCATGCTCCTGTCCGGTATGATATGCTTTTCCAAGCTAGCCATAGCTTCGTCTTGCTATCCTCACTGGCAAGCTTACATTGATAAAACTCCAACTCACTTGAACAAGTTAAAGGTTTAATCCTGAGTACAACTAAACACATCTGGCACGGCTTTTTCCAGAAATGCTGACATTAGAATCTTCAAGAAAGAGCTCCTGTTACATCAGGGTCTCAAATAAGGAAGAATCTGGAATCTTCCATATTGGCATGATATATAGAACCACGTCCACAACAAAACGTCAATCCCGTCCCATACACAGCAGTCCCATTTATGCAGACACACACAAGCATATACACATACACACACACGCACTCACACATACATGCACTCACCATATCACTGCTGCACGCCCGGGTGACCCTTTCAGTGTGTTGTTTGCAAGATGTTCTTTGCCTGTAATCAGAGTAACATGGCTGCAGCTGCTTGATCACGACCGACCATGTTTTCTTCCTGCATGTCTTTGAAGACATGCAGGAAAATGTAGGGTGAATTTCCTTCCAGCATGCTCTCGTATCAGAAACGTCGCATGCAGGAAGTTTCAGATCTACCTTGACACTCTTTATGCTACAGATATTTGTTAGAATGTTATGATCACAGTTATATTCCTTAGTTCCTGAAATATGTATGTATGTATGTATGTATAGGTAATCTTATATAGCGCATTAGCTGTCACCCGACGGGCATCCTGGCGCTTAAACATGACATACAAGATGTTACCAGCATCCGAAAACTCTATTACAGCAGCCTGGGGAATAAGTGGGTCTTTAAGTTTTTCTTGAAGGAAAGGAGATCTGCCATACCCCTCAGGTACAAAGGAAGAGAGTTCCACAGTCTTGCTGCGGTGAACCTGAAAGCCCGACCTCCCATCCGGGAGCGTCGGATCTTAGGCACTACCACCAGATATATATCTTATGTTTTACTGTTATAAATATACCATTATTTCATTTCTATATCTAAGATAGTTGAACCACTTTTGAATGATCACATCCTGTTTGCACTACAAAAAGGGCGTTTATTTTGAGTTTAGTTGCATCACTCTCTCCTTGCTGCTTGGCCTTAACAGCTGGAAGGTTTTTGTCGTCTCAAATGTTACCCTTCCAACTGGAGCAATGCTAGATTCCCATTTAGTATTTGGCGTATGTCATTGCCTCAGGAAATAGTAGGCCTTTCCTACCTACAAAGAAGACTTCCCAAGCTTCTCCAATTAGGTCATATCTTGACAGGTTGTGACACCAACGGAATCTAAAGATGGATCAGGCCCAAGAAAGGTCAGCCTTAAAGTCAGTAGCACCTCTGGAAATGCCTTGGATTGGGCTATGCCTTTAATTTCAAATGCCAGTCTACTTCTGGATATTTGTCCTGCCTTCCTTACAGATTTAAAAAAGATGTTGCCTGTCAAAACCTAAAGTATTCCGTCCAAGATGAGATTTTGGAACTCAGCTAAGAATACATGGATTGCAAACCTTCATCTCTAAATTTAAGAGCTAAGCTAGAAAGATTGATTTTCCTGGCTTGACTTTCCCTGTTTCAGAAGAAGTTGAAGAATTAATTGAAGGACAAATATGAAAGAACTGCTAGGCCAGCGTCCTTGCAAGACATTTTTCAAATTACCATTTAGATTGACAGTTGTTTTCAAAAAAAGATGTCTGGAACTCCCCAAACTTCCTCAGCCTAAACTCCTTTCTAAACCACCATTTAAGACATCATTCAAAACCTCTGAACCTGAAGATGAACCCAGTCAAGTGAGTTTAACTAGAGGTCCTCTGACTGATGAAGAAAAATCAAGGCGGATTAAAAGTGGGCTAAGTTTATACTGTGGAGATTAAGGCCATCTTCTGAGCTCCTCTCCTATTGTGGCACAGTGTGGAAATTATCCAGCAATACGCATTTTTGCTTGTCCTTAATTTGTTTTATTTATTTACAAAGTAGATTCACAGTCCGTATTAATTGTCCTCTTTTCTTTTCTTCTCCCTCCTAGGATCTTCTGTGTGATCCTCGTCTGGAGTTTTCCCTGGCCACATTGTCCCTCGGACAAAAGAAAGGCTCAGCTAAGTATTTTTTTTTATTTCTTTTGTTACGTCTTGTTTAAGGAAGGGGTGGAGGAGAAATAGAAATCATCACCCAAATGGACCTTCACCAGTGACAACGAAAGGACAGAGGTACTTTTGCAACAGTTTTCTGTTCCCCCCATCCCTCCCAACTTCAAAGTTTTTCTAGTTATTCCTTTCTGCCCAGAAAGCCCTGTAAGTGCCTGCGTACCTGGGAGAGGCACGTCCCTCTGGAGACATGGCGGGTCACTTCACGGTGATTCTCTCTTTTCTGGTCTCTGCTCTCTTCTGGACTTCCCGCCGAGGCATGGGCCACGGTCCCAGCAGGTTCTGCCTCAGTCAGGTTCCCCGCCACCGGCAAACATTCTTCTTCTCCCAGTGGTTCTTCTTTCAGGGTCTTTTCCTCCACCTGCCATATACCAAAAGCGGCCCCTCCTACCTCTGGGTATTAAGAACTTTCCAGCCGCTGGCATAGAGGGAGAGCCAGAATTTGTGCTTGAACCATGGCCGGCTTCAGGGCAGTGCGACCGGTGCGGCCGCACTGGGCGCTAACCTGTGGAGGGGGCACTGACCTCAGGGGAGCGCTGTGTTTAGCAATAAATTATGATTGGAGAGATGAGGGGCACTTTTGCCTGGTTGCAATGAGAGAATCTGAGGAGGCAGTCACGGGGTGTGGGGGCGCCAAAAGTGATTGTTGCACTGGGTGCCACAAGCGCTAAAGCCGGCCCTGGCTTGAACCCCCTGACGTCAGCAGGCACGGTCCTTCGCAATCCTATTGTCTTCCTCTGCTAGGCTATCTTCACCTTCCCGCTGGCTGGTGTCACGGTACGTGCTAGGTGGGGGATGTAAATAGAGGAGGAGAGACATGTAAGAGGAGAGCCGGTCTTCTTTCTATTCTTCCTCTTCCCCCTCGATTTTTCCTGTAACTTGGTGACACCTATACGCCCTGTTCGTCAAACAAAAAATTTGGAAAACTATTAAGCTCGCTCCTTTTGCAGGGAATAGAGGAGAGAGTTAATCACCCTTGCCTTCTCATTTAATTTCATCTCTAACGTTGTGCTACTGCAATGACAGCTATTGCTTAGTCCCTCACTTGGCAGAAAGTGGAACTTCCAATGTTTACAGAGATATTCAGTGGGCTACTGACCATCATATCCCACTTCAAAGATGGATACTCCAGTTGCCATTGAAGCTGTTGATGGTACCTTAGTGGCTTCTGGTCATTTGATGGAGAAAAAACAGCCTTTGTCTCTCTGGAAGGCAGCACATTATGAAATGCGTACCTTTGATCTAATTTCTTCTCCAAGGTATCCTATCACTTTGGGTATCAATTGGCTTGCTCGACATAACATATATCAACTGGTATACAAAAACCTCATTCTGGGTGTAAGATAGTGGGTTGTTAATTGACCCTGGTGTAAGCCCTGGTCGAGCGGCAACAACAATTCTTGTCAGGGTAAGGCACTAGCAAGCCCAAAATTAACCTGTGCTCACCGCCTTGGTAGCATGGCACAGAGAAGTCAGGATTAACTTAGAAGCAATGTGCAAAATATTTGGGCAACACTTCAAACTGTAAAACATTGAAAACATACCACAAAAGGCGCCCCCAGGTTTAAAAAAATAGAGTAAGATGTAATAAATAAAACAAGACCAAAACAGCAAAAATCCAATTGGTAGAACTGGAGATATTAGGCCCACTGAACAGAGTGCCTTAAATCCTGGTTGTGGAGTGTTGCATTGATCTGTGTCAAAGATGTGCAGTGCAGCAGAAACGATGCGTCAGTCTGGGTTGCAGCAAGACTGCGGTGCTAGGTCATGTTGCGTCATTGTTGAGGGTCCTGTCGACTGGGATAGCAATGTGAAGTCCAGCGTTGGGGATGTGGCATGCAGCTGGCAATGCGTCAGTTCTGGGACCTGCAAGGCTGCGATTTGTGAGTCTGGTGTCATCATGAAGGCTGCCGTCGACAAGAGATGTAAGGATCTGGCTTCTGAATGTGCCGTGTTTTTGGGGCGATACATCAGTTCTGAGGACTGCAGAGGCAATGCAGGTCCTTACGATGGGTTCAATCCACGCAGCAGCGGCGATGAGGCAATTATGCTCGGGGATGCCGCGGGATGCTCAGCTGAGGAGATCCAATGGTCCAGGACTGGGGTGGCACCACTTGGCAGGGTAGACTCACAGATGGCAGAGTCCACATGCAGGTGCAAGATTTTTGGAAGCGTATTTGGTCCCTAAGGCTTCAGATCAGGAGGCCAGCCAACCAGTCTTTGGAGTCACTCTGGGTTTTGGGTTCAAGAGATGCAGGTCCCCTAGTTAGACAGCACAGCGTGTTAGACTCCAGCATCTCCACTAGGCATGCTTGGCATAAGCTATTAGAGAACCAAGCAGGTGCCCTCATATACTCACCCTTAACTCCATTAGAATTATGCTTGTGGATGTAAAGGGATGTGCTCTGGTCACTGAAAACACTGGGCATACTTAAGTTTCAGGAAGGTGTCGTACGTAGCTGGGAGGACTTGATAAGTGAGGGGCAGAGTGTTCACCGCTAGACCAATTTCCGTATCTCAGAGTTAACATGCGCTGCGAGGGATACTTGATGAAGATATGCAAGAATCTCCCGAAATGCTTGCACTTAAACATATTATGCACGCAGATTCCCCAGCGAAGTTAATAACCACATTCTATTCTCTCTCATTAGAGCCCAAGCAAACTCAACTTCTTAAGTCCCGACAAGATGGGCAGAGTGACTTGGATTTAGTTATTGACGATAAATGCTGGAAATACTGCTGTGAAGTCACTAAGCACATATCCTTAAATGTTAGACACCACTTAATACATTTTTAGTCCATTAATAGAGTCTGTTACACCCCGACAGACTGTTTCGTTACGGGTTGCGCGAAACTGCTCACTGCAATTGTTGCATGGAACAGGAAGCAGGGTTCCTCATGTTGGATGGCAGTGTCCTGAGATTTTAGGATTCTGGGGGAGGATCTTCTCTGTTGTGAGTGAGATCACAGGGCATGAACTGGAACCAGATCCGCTACTTGCACTGCTTCGGTATGACAAGGAAATAGATAAAAGTCATAGGAAGCTGGTGGCGATGTGCCTACTACTAGGAAAGTGCAGGGTGGCCATGCGTTGGGCTAAAGGCCCAATGCCATTGATAGATGATTGGAGAGCAGACATGCTTTACTGTCAAACGCAATCTGATTTATACCACCACAGAGCCCTCTCAATGGTTTTTTGGGACTATATCAGCAATACTTAAGAGAGATAGGACAAACTGGCTGAATAAATAATTGCTGAGCGCCTACCTAAATCGCTTCCCTGACTACTCCACACGAAGACAACACACATCACAATCCCAAGAGGATCCCCCCTCATGTCATCGGTAACTCCCCCTGGATACTAGCTCATTCTTGCACAATACTTTGTCAGGTGGATTCAAAATGTATGTCATGACCAATCCACTACTTGATGTTTCTAACGGTGTATTCCAACAATGCAGCAATGTATGACACGCTTTGTTTTTTGCCTTTGTATATGCTTTCATTTCGTTTATCTTTGAGAAGATTCTGTTTCAGTTTTTGTTTGTCTATTGCAAAATTCTATAAATAAATAAATAACATTTTTAAAAAACTTACCCTTGCCCAAAACAGAGGGTGGCCTAGCACTCCCTCTCATTCCGTGATACTCTCCAGCCACACAGTTGCATTATGTTGTGGAATGGAACCGTCCGCTCTCAGAGAAGCACTGATCCTTTATGGATCAGATGATCGCTGCAGCCAATATATGGTGGGAGATATGGCTGCCTCATAAACATAGCGCCTGAGGGCTCTACTCATCTCCGGTGATGGCCACAACCATGAAAGTTTGGGATGTGACAGCCATTAAATACGATCTAATGTCATTCCCCTCAATGATGACGCTGATCCCTGACAATCCCAACTTTCCCCCGGGGAAAAGAACGGAAGTCTTCCAGCACTGACGAGCAAACACCTGGGTTCACTGTTCGATCCTCAGAGGATCATCTGTTTCGATCGATTACAAAAGGACTATGAATTACTAGAGAAAGGGCTATTTTACTATGCACAGGTGAGACATTGGATAACCTTCCGGGTTTTGAGCCCGGCTAACTCGTTTTGAGAAATCGCTAATATGCAAGGAAGGGGACAAACATCTTGTTTCTGAAATCTATGCTCTCCTCTCTGATGAGGCAAATGCCATCAAAACCAAGGGCCAGCTCTGCTGGGAAGAAGAAATAGGATGGCCCCTTTCCAACAAAGAATTACAGGACATATATTATAGGGCACACCACACAGTGCATGACATGACAGGCACAGAAGCTGCATTTAAAATCACCTCCTATTTGTACTTAACCCCTGCAAGACTCCATGTTTCATCAACACATTCAACACATCCATTCCCCACTTCCCTGCATACACAATTCTGGGCTTGCCCAACCCCCTGACTTTTCATCTGCGATCGATCAGCGGCAGACAAATGGCATTAGAACTAAATGCCACCTGAAAGTAATCCTCGCGCTGTGGGGAACGGAGGAGACTGAAGACCAGGTATCATGGCTCCATAGATTGTGGTTTGCCCTGGCAATGGAACGTATGTCAATGATGGTGGACAATAGGGCAACCCAATACGCCTCATATTGGGCCCATCACTTCAACGAGATTTCCATTACAAATGGAATCCCAGAATCATGGAGGGGAAGCATCATCCAGCCAATTTTCAAAGGGGGAAATTCAACAAAGCCGATAAATTACAGATTGATCGCTTTAATTGATGTTGAAGCAAAGTTATATGCATGCTGCCCCTTAACCCAATTGAAAAAATGGTCAGACAATCACAACCGTATCCCAAGATCTCAAACAGGGTTTCGGACTGGAGCAGGCACACTAACAAACCTAACGGCACTAACATTGCAAGCCGAAAAAGCCAAATTTAAGAACACCCGCTTATTTGCCTGTTTTGTGGACCTTAAGCAAGCTTTTGACAGTGTGCCCCGCAAACGTTTATGGGAAAAACTGGACAGCTGGGGTATCCCAACAAACGTATTAAACGCCATCAGAGAATTATATTCGTGCACATGGAGTCGGGTAAAGTTAGGGGATGGCCGGTGGATAACAAAGAAAATATACACCCAAAATGGTCTGAAACAGGGGTGCGTGTTAGCTCCAACTCTTTTCAATATGTCCATATCTAATCTTGAAGACGCTCTTCTGGAAACCAATAGCCACCCCTATCGATAGCCAATGAGGAAATCAGGTGCCTCCAGTACGCTGATGACCTAGTACTATTAAGCCAAACTCCAATCGGCTTACAACGAGGAATGAGCGCCTTAGTCAAATATTTGTCAGCACAAGGGCTAGAACTGAATTTATTAAAAACAAAGGTTGTGCGGCTGGTGGATGTCAAACACAAGAGATTCATGTGGCACATGGATGGTAAAAAAGATGAAGCGGTCACCTCCTATGAATATCTTGGTTTCATGGTAGAACAAAAATTGAGCTATAAATCGCAGCTCACCTCAATGAGGTCAAAACCTCAAAACTTGATATATGGTTTTAACGTTCTAAAAAAGAAATTAAGCTGTCCATCATATGGTAACCTAATAACTGTCATGCAGGCACAGTTAATGCAAACAGTAACCTATGGCACTGAAATAATGAAAAGTTGCGACATCCCTGCCTTGAACAAAATACAAACAAAGGTCTATAAAAAAAGTTTTTCATATCCAACAATGTGCATCGCCAGCCCAGGTGCGGCTAGAGTTTGGCTTACAAAATCAGGAATTTCGTAGCAAAGGCGCCGTCATTAAATTATGTTGGAGGTTACGTGCTTCTGAAAGCGGGTCCATAGACCAACTATGCTAGAAAGAAATAGGCAGACAAAAAGAAAAGCGGACGCACGGATCCTGGGGTAGTTATTTAAACCAGGTGATAGAGGCTCTGTCTGCGCAAGACATTTGGAATCTCAGCTTAGGGAAAAAGGTTTTTAACAAACTAAATAATGCCACAATAAAACTCTTGTCTCACTCAAGTGATGAGAATACCCTACTGCTAAGACGGCATGCCTGGGAGGTTATCAGCTCATATGGAAAAAGGATGCCACAGAAATATTTATCAGCCTATTTCTCGCCTACCCTAAAACATCAATTTATGAGGCTGCGTCTTGGCATGTGGGAAACAAAAGATTTAATCCCAGTATGGAAGGATAAAAGTGATAACCGAGACTGCAGACTTTGCGGATACAAATATGAATCGATTCAACACACTTTCTGTGTATGCCCTAAGTTACTAAAAGAACGGAAGTCACTAATGAAGGCACTACTGAATAGTATGATCATACGAACGTGCAGAGAAGCCGTAATCACCTGGCTTTACGAGGCCTCAATCCCCCTAGCATGCAGGGGGGTGAAACTTTTAAATGTGTATTTAAAGGAAATTGGCTGAAACTCTGCAGAGATCGAAATAGACTGTTACAAAGACATGAACTCCCAAATCTCCATTTTAAACAAAATTTTAAATAATCGATGTATAGAAGTATTTTGTAGATCAACCGTGTAAAAAATCTACAAATGATTTTACGTGTTTATATAAGTATGCAGTAGTACTATTTAAATGTCATTGGTGTAATGTTTTTTTTTTTAAAGACCGATCACTTAAATAAATAAATCTATAAATACCCACAGCTGTGGGGCTCATTTATCAGAATATTATCGACAGAGTTTCGGGAATTAACCTGCCCAAAATACTTGCAAATTTGTGTCTACTCCATAGGGAGTCCTCAGTGGGGTCCTAGACTTATCCCTGAGAGGCTCTCTCACATTGGGTCACACTTAACTCTTGTCTTCGGGAACTGTGACTCTGGAGCTCAGGTGCGGAGGAGTAGGGGGAGGGGATGGGGGAGGTTGGATGGGTGGTATTTCGGGCTTGCATTTCCCTTTGGGTTCTTTTTCTTCTTCTGCCCTTCTCTCAGTTATCCATTATTGATTATGTTTTAAAATCTCACTACCCCTGTTAGGCAAAAAACTGTATATCATTCTATGCACTACTATACAATGCTGACCAAAGGATGTAGGCAGTTAGCTGTGTTGATGGAAAGGCGGGATTTTACCTCTAGAGTCTGCTAGTCATTCTCCAGAATCCCGTCTCAGGTCGACTAGACCTTTTTACCTGCCATAGAGTGAATTAGGCAATCTGTCATAAGAGAATAGACAATTTAGAAATCCCAATTGCTTCCCCCAAGAACCACTGACCAATCTAAGTTTGAAAGATTTATTACATAACCAAAAACAACTGCAGGTACAAACACCTCAGCAAGAGGTTCAAAAGGTAAACAGGCACTAATACAAACATAATCCTACGGAAAAGTCTCAGGCGACTGATGAACAATACCAGGATCAATTCCAGAACCATCAGACTGAACAAAATAGCTATAACCTGGGTTCTGGTACTCATCGGAATAAAGGACATAAATCCAGGTTAATCTGTCCCTACACTACTCTAAGTGACATCCCTACTCAACAATAGCCCAACCTAACCAAAGGTGTCAGCAGTGGTGACTTCAATGAAGTTCACTCACTTCTCTCCAAGACTAGAGAGTCCTGAGTCATAGCTAAGCTATTTACCAAGACCAACCACTCTCTCTGACTCCTCAGCCCATCTGCACTGCCTCCACCCTCGGGGTGCTGTCCCTAATACGAAACCCCAAAATGTGAATGACACGCCTTCAGGTACGCCCTCTCCAAGGTGTCGATTACATGAAATTTTCCACTTTGGCCTTCTTCCATCCTTGTCCGTTAAACGTCCTTGGGTCTCAGACTCTCTGTCGCTTCCAGTTGTATCTTCAAATTCCTGGTTTAATACTCCATGTCTGATTCTAACATTTCTAACTCTCATACACAATGGGCCCTTCTACTCTACAATCTACTTGGTGATGCACCTGCAAAAGAATATACGCAAATAGACTCACAGTCTAATAATGTTGCAACATTTTCTAAAGCCTCTTTCATAAGCATTTATACCGTTTATATGCAAAGCAAACATTTTCATACAGGCCTGCGCCATTTCCATGAACTAGGCCTCTGCTAGAGTTTTAGGCCTCACGTTTACATGAGCAATTCTCTGTGTTCTCTAGGCCTTCAACCTTAACAACAAATGCATTTTCTCTAATTTCGACTAATTCTCAAGTACATAAAGCATGATTATATGTTTTCATTAGTCAATCTGAAGGCACATTAGTAAATCAATTAAACACTCTTATCAAAGTAAAAGATTTCATTTCAAGAGCATCTCTACATTGCAACAAGTATGAATTCGCACTTTATAACATTGGTTCTGCACATTTTCTAATACCAATTTACTTTAGTACATAGTCATACATTGCATCTAACCATGATTAAAAAGTCCTCTATATATACGGGTGCTGACTACTTGTACATATGCTGCACCCCTACAAATTTCACTGTAAATGGCGCTCTCTCAGTTCCCCCCTTTGATGACCCGTGTCATCACCACCCACACATCTTCCTTAGGGTAAGAACCAACTAAACGGACCTTGTGGCCATTTTCCCTCGCTTGAACGATTCCAACGCTCTCAGGCTGCGGTATTGACTATCCTGCAGCCTTTCCATTCGCATCTCTTGCGCTCTCATTGATCTCGCCAACCTATTGGACCTGTACCACTTGTACAATATTACCAAACCCCACAATCCAATCACACATGCCACTGCTATGATAAGGGGCTTCAGTACAAATCCAAGAAAACTCTTTCCTAAGTTGGCAAACCAGCTTCCAACCTTCCCAAATCCCTTGCCAAACGTCTCCCACGCATTATCTTGCGTCAAGTCCTCAATTTCATAATGGATTGCAGTAATGTTGCTTATATATTTCTCCAGATCCTTAGAGTTGTCTGGTATATAAGTGCAACATTCTTGGACCTTCAAACGTTTACAGACCCCGCCCTCTTTTGCTAGAATGACGTCAAGAGCAAGACGGTTCTGTAAAACCATTGTCCTGATCGACAACATCTCACCCTCAACCAACACCAATGACTTGGCAGTATTCATTGACAATTCATCCACAACAGTTGCCAGCCGCCGTATCTTTATGTCATTCAAAATGACCCCCAACATAGGTATCGCTGCTCCAAACACATCTCCCACAATTGCTCCAGCACTTTCCCCTCGCTTTACCCTCCTTTAAGGCCCTCCCTCTAAGAGTGCAAAATCCTCCGTATGATAAATCTTGGGAAAGATGATTGCTAGGTAGCAAGTTCCATACCACTTCTCTGGCAATCTCACATACGCATTCCTTCCGCAGACAAAATACACGGTAGGAATCACCTGAACCACGCTCTTCAAGAAGTCCTTTGTATAATATTCTAAGGTGAAGGTGTGGTCACACGTAGTCTGACCCACAGACACATCTTCATAATACGTCTGTGGTCTGTGCAGACACAACTTCCCTTTCTGTACTTCATCTAGAGCTATTGGTCCATAACTCCCTCTTGACTTATGCTGCTTCTCTTCCTCGGTCCAATCTACCTTTCCTTGCCCTGAATCTCGCAACTTTTTCTGTTTCGTGTACCTATCTTCTACTTGTTCAATGAATTTCTTCTCTATATCTGACAACAAACAAGTCAAATTGTGTCGGTGTGCATACGGGGTGTCTAGCTCTTGCGTGGGAATGAAAAAATATCCAAGTCTGTCCTCTGACTTATAATAGTCCCACTTATTCAAATGCTTGTAATTCGGGACTTCTGGTAACACAGCATCATAATTCGAAAAGAAGTATTCAAAGTGATTTCGCCCATATAGGATACTAATCAGCAAACTACAGGATATTCCATATGTCAATGGAATGTGATGATATCTAATACCCTCATCTACTGAAGCTGGTAATTGCATGCACACATAACAGTCCTTCGCATCCATCGCCTCAATGTATTCATACAACAGCTTTGCATACGCATTCTGCCCCAAATTTCCTTTAGACAGATCAGTGTGTAGCCTACGACTTTCTGCAGCCAGTATGGCTTTCTCTCTTCGCTCTCTGTCTTCTTTCTGGCTAGGGGTGGTAGGTGTCGATGTCCCCACAGCCTTCTCTACCTGTTCATGTGGTGCAAAATAAGAAACTAAAACTACTATAGCTATAAGGAGTATCACTCCTCCTAAAAGAGTGCCTACTATGCACTTGGCTCTACGATTCGGGTTTCCAGACGCCATGGTCTCAGTACAAAGTAGTTCGTTCTCGGAAAGCCCCCAAAAGTCTCTCGAACCACCTTGAAAACCGGAAAGTCCTGTTTCAGTTCTTCTTTTGTTCAGCGACAGACAAACTTAACCCTTCTCCGTCCTCTGTGGAAAGTCCCTAAATTTGTTCTTCTTCCACTCGGCTCTAGGTTAAGTTCAACAGTTATTTACAAAGTCTCTTCAAAAAGTCTTTCAAAGCAATTCAAAGTTCAAAGTTCTCAATAGTCTATGATTATACTTGATCTGATTGCTTGCAACACATAATCTAAAAGTTCCATGCGGAGCACAACTTCATCATATGCTGGCATGTCGGGAACAAACATAGGAAAAATCAGTCTATCCAGCAGTAAATCACGTATCTTGCTCAGGAGATGGGGATTGGGAATGGTGAGTGTCAGTTTACCTTCGATTTCAAGTCCAGGAACCAACAGTATCACTTCCAGCTTAACATTTGGGATCGTACTGGTCACTGCTACTGACCTCACCCTCCCGGACCTCAGTACTCCTGGCATTGGTAAAAGGGTAGGTCCACTCTGGAGTGGCGTATCTTTGGCAAGGTACCCTCACCCTCCTTGACCTTCTCGGACCTCCTTGCTCAGCTCCTCGTTCTCCCTCTTCCGGATCTGATTCTTCAGACACAGGGGCAAAATCTGTTTCGGAAGCCAATCTCACATTCATTCGCCTCCGCCTCTTGGGGCAATGATCCCCTGCACTTCTTGCCCTTCTGGTTCTCGTTCGCACACCCTGTTCATCTCCACTGTCGACCTCTTCTGCGCTCAGATCGCCTTCTCCGCCACTTCCTTCCTCTGAGGCAGATTCCGTGTCACTTTCGTCTTGGCCGTTTCCTGCTTGATCAGGGGAGTCCCCAAGTTCTACAGGCACCCCCACAGCTTGACTTGCTCCCTCTGATGAATCCTCTTCTTCGTTATTATTTTCATCTACGAGAGGAGCTGTCCTCTCCTTGGGTGCTGGGACTCGTCGGGTGTGAGAAGCATGGACCCAATTTGGCAACCCACCGCACTTCACAGCAGTAGTAGTGACTAGGATCACTTGGAAAGGTCCTCTCCAACGTACGTCCAGGCAGCTCTTCCTGACGTGCTTCCGCACCAGGACCCAGTCACCAGGGCACAGGTCATGACAAAGGTCGCTAGAAGCTGGAATTTCAGCAGCCTGCACCATTTTGACCCCACCATCCCCTTCAGACGCTTCCCCGCACTTGGCAGACATTGGCGTGCCCCCCAACTCGGGATTGTATGGAGGTGGTCTCTCTGCCAACATCCTCTCTATCAGGCTGTCTCGCTGTCCTCATTCTCGTCTTCTGTATTTCGCCTCTGTGCATCTAGTAACGGGTACAATCTATCCCCTTCTATAGTCTGTACCCTCCATCTCTTCTCCATGGCATCCCATCTTGCATCTTGGACCGCCTTAACTGATCGTTTCACCCTTTCTTGTCGCCTATCTCTGCCCCTATCATGGGCTGCCCTGATCCATGCATTTAGCGCTTCAAATTGTGTTGGTCTGGTCAAAGGTCGCAACGCAGCCATAATCGCTTTCAGCTGATACAACACTTCTAGCCTAAACGTCCCGTATTTAGGGAAGGTCAATTCTTCATTTCCATCTGTCATCTTACACCAGGTATCAAGCCACAATATGGTATGTAACCCAACATTCGTAGCCATGTAATGAGCTGGAGTATCCTCGGGTGGAGCCTCCTCCCCACCCCGAGGTTCTATCTTGTTTTCGCCTTTGAAACATTTCCGCAACACCTTAAAACATTTCATGGTGAAAACCCAAAACGTTTCCTTGTTCCACAGCGCTTGTTTACTTCCTGATGACAATCCACCAATCTCAGCGCGGCTTCTCACTAACCGCCCTATCTCAGCGCGGCTCCACACCAACCGACCAATCTCAGCGCGGCTCTTTCTGACGTCACTCGCCTCCGTTTCTCAGCAGCTCCCCTCTTCTCTCCGTACTTCTCGCGGTCTCGCATGCGTCCCAATCATACACTGAAAATGATTACTTCCGACCAAGCAACCACTTCCCTGACTGTACGGCCACAGTCTAACTGTAATTGTCACCAGAACTGGCAAATGTCTGTCCGCGAACGACCAGACAATCGCCTCACTGATAGGTTACAAACTCACGGCAACTTCTGACCAGCGTCTGTTACCCACGCACTCACACATTCGTTCCCCCTATCTCGGTCTTGCGGGTGATTAATGGTACCTCATAACCCCCTTAACAATGGTCGACAATTACTATGGGTGTTCGATACACCCGGACCACTTGGACTCTCCCTGAACCCAAGATTTTCACTGGTTGCGCGCGCTCACAACCTGTTCCTCTTTCACACTACAGGCATTCAACTCCGCAAGACAATACAACACACAATACAACATAACACCGCAATATAGCAACGCATGACCCTTTTCATACTCACTCTCCTTCGACCTGCTGCTTTCTGCCGCACTGTCACTCTCCGTCAGTTTCCGTGGAACGCCGTCCTCCGTTCAGGATTCTCTGGACACTCATTCTTGGTTTCTGTGGGCCTCGGGGAAATCTCAACCTACTTCTGGATTACCCTCACTCTAGAAGGTAAACCATCCTACTCTGCTACCAACTGGAAAGGCGGGATTTTACCTCTAGAGTCTGCTAGTCATTCTCCAGAATCCCGTCTCAGGTCGACTAGACCTTTTTACCTGCCATAGAGTGAATTAGGCAATCTGTCATAAGAGAATAGACAATTTAGAAATCCCAATTGCTTCCCCCAAGAACCACTGACCAATCTAAGTTTGAAAGATTTATTACATAACCAAAAACAACTGCAGGTACAAACACCTCAGCAAGAGGTTCAAAAGGTAAACAGGCACTAATACAAACATAATCCTACGGAAAAGTCTCAGGCGACTGATGAACAATACCAGGATCAATTCCAGAACCATCAGACTGAACAAAATAGCTATAACCTGGGTTCTGGTACTCATCGGAATAAAGGACATAAATCCAGGTTAATCTGTCCCTACACTACTCTAAGTGACATCCCTACTCAACAATAGCCCAACCTAACCAAAGGTGTCAGCAGTGGTGACTTCAATGAAGTTCACTCACTTCTCTCCAAGACTAGAGAGTCCTCAGTCATAGCTAAGCTATTTACCAAGACCAACCACTCTCTCTGACTCCTCAGCCCATCTGCACTGCCTCCACACTCGGGGTGCTGTCCCTAATACGAAACCCCAAAATGTGAATGACACGCCTTCAGGTACGCCCTCTCCAAGGTGTCGATTACGTGAAATTTTCCACTTTGGCCTTCTTCCATCCTTGTCCGTTAAACGTCCTTGGGTCTCAGACTTTCTGTCGCTTCCAGTTGTATCTTCAAATTCCTGGTTTACTCCTCCATGTCTGATTCTAACATTTCTAACTCTCATACACAATGGGCCCTTCTACTCTACAATCTACTTGGTGATGCACCTGCAAAAGAATATACGCAAATAGACTCACAGTCTAATAATGTTGCAACATTTTCTAAAGCCTCTTTCATAAGCATTTATACCGTTTATATGCAAAGCAAACATTTTCATACAGGCCTGCGCCATTTCCATGAACTAGGCCTCTGCTAGAGTTTTAGGCCTCACGTTTACATGAGCAATTCTCTGTGTTCTCTAGGCCTTCAACCTTAACAACAAATGCATTTTCTCTAATTTCGACTAATTCTCAAGTACATAAAGCATGATTATATGTTTTCATTAGTCAATCTGAAGGCACATTAGTAAATCAATTAAACACTCTTATCAAAGTAAAAGATTTCATTTCAAGAGCATCTCTACATTGCAACAAGTATGAATTCGCACTTTATAACATTGGTTCTGCACATTTTCTAATACCAATTTACTTTAGTACATCGTCATACATTGCATCTAACCATGATTAAAAAGTCCTCTATATATATACGGGTGCTGACTACTTGTACATATGCTGCACCCCTACAAATTTCACTGTAAATGGCGCTCTCTCAGTTCCCCCCTTTGATGACCCGTGTCATCACCACCCACACATCTTCCTTAGGGTAAGAACCAACTAAACGGAGCTTGTGGCCATTTTCCCTCGCTTGAACGATTCCAACGCTCTCAGGCTGCGGTATTGACTATCCTGCAGCCTTTCCATTCGCATCTCTTGCGCTCTCATTGATCTCGCCAACCTATTGGACCTGTACCACTTGTACAATCTTACCAAACCCCACAATCCAATCACACATGCCACTGCTATGATAAGGGGCTTCAGTACAAATCCAAGAAAACTCTTTCCTAAGTTGGCAAACCAGCTTCCAACCTTCCCAAATCCCTTGCCCACCGTCTCCCACGCATTATTTTTTTACTTCAAGTCCTCAATTTCATAATGGATTGCAGTAATGTTGCTTATATATTTCTCCAGATCCTTAGAGTTGTCTGGTATATAAGTGCACCATTCTTGGACCTTCAAACGTTTACAGACCCCGCCCTCTTTTGCTAGAATGACGTCAAGAGCAAGACGGTTCTGTAAAACCATTGTCCTGATCGACAACATCTCACCCTCAACCAACACCAATGACTTGGCAGTATTCATTGACAATTCATCCACAACAGTTGCCAGCCGCCGTATCTTTATGTCATTCAAAATGACCCCCAACATAGGTATCGCTGCTCCAAACACATCTCCCACAATTGCTCCAGCACTTTCCCCTCGCTTTACCCTCCTTTAAGGCCCTCCCTCTAAAAGTGAAAAATCCTCCTTATGATAAATCTTGGGAAAGATGATTGCTAGGTAGCAAGTTCCATACCACTTCTCTGGCAATCTCACATACGCATTCCTTCCGCAGACAAAATACACGGTAGGAATCACCTGAACCACGCTCTTCAAGAAGTCCTTTGTATAATATTCTAAGGTGAAGGTGTGGTCACACGTAGTCTGACCCACAGACACATTTTCATAATACGTCTGTGGTCTGTGCAGACACAACTTCCCTTTCTGTACTTCATCTAGAGCTATTGGTCCATAACTCCCTCTTGACTTATGCTGCTTCTCTTCCTCGGTCCAATCTACCTTTCCTTGCCCTGAATCTCGCAACTTTTTCTGTTTCGTGTACCTATCTTCTACTTGTTCAATGAATTTCTTCTCTATATCTGACAACAAACATGTCAAATTGTGTCGGTGTGCATACTGGGTGTCTAGCTCTTGCGTGGGAATGAAAAAATATCCAAGTCTGTCCTCTGACTTATAATAGTCCCACTTATTCAAATGCTTGTAATTCGGGACTTCTGGTAACACAGCATCATAATTCGAAAAGAAGTATTCAAAGTGATTTCGCCCATATAGGATACTAATCAGCAAACTACAGGATATTCCATATGTCAATGGAAGGTGATGATATCTAATACCCTCATCTACTGAAGCTGGTAATTGCATGCACACATAACAGTCCTTCGCATCCATCGCCTCAATGTATTCATACAACAGCTTTGCATACGCATTCTGCCCAAAATTTCCTTTAGACAGATCAGTGTGTAGCCTACGACTTTCTGCAGCCAGTATGGCTTTCTCTCTTCGCTCTCTGTCTTCTTTCTGGCTAGGGGTGGTAGGTGTTGATGTACCCACAGCCTTCTCTACCTGTTCATGTGGTGCAAAATAAGAAACTAAAACTACTATAGCTATAAGGAGTATCACTCCTCCTAAAAGAGTGCCTACTATGCACTTGGCTCTACGATTCGGGTTTCCAGACGCCATGGTCTCAGTACAAAGTAGTTCGTTCTCGGAAAGCCCCCAAAAGTCTCTCGAACCACCTTGAAAACCGGAAAGTCCTGTTTCAGTTCTTCTTTTGTTCAGCGACAGACAAACTTAACCCTTCTCCGTCCTCTGTGGAAAGTCCCTAAATTTGTTCTTCTTCCACTTGGCTCTAGGTTAAGTTCAACAGTTATTTACAAAGTCTCTTCAAAAAGTCTTTCAAAGCAATTCAAAGTTCAAAGTTCTCAATAGTCTATGATTATACTTGATCCGATTGCTTGCAACACATAATCTAAAAGTTCCATGCGGAGCACAACTTCATCATATGCTGGCATGTCGGGAACAAACATAGGAAAAATCAGTCTATCCAGCAGTAAATCACGTATCTTGCTCAGGAGATGGGGATTGGGAATGGTGAGTGTCAGTTTACCTTCGATTTCAAGTCCAGGAACCAACAGTATCACTTCCAGCTTAACATTTGGGATCGTACTGGTCACTGCTACTGACCTCACCCTCCCGGACCTCAGTACTCCTGGCATTGGTAAAAGGGTAGGTCCACTCTGGAGTGGCGTATCTTTGGGAAGGTACCCTCACCCTCCTTGACCTTCTCGGACCTCCTTGCTCAGCTCCTCGTTCTCCCTCTTCCGGATCTGATTCTTCAGACACAGGGGCAAGATCTGTTTCGGAAGCCAATCTCACATTCATTCGCCTCCGTCTCTCGGGGCAATGATCCCCTGCACTTCTTGCCCTTCTGGTTCTCGTTCGCACACCCTGTTCGTCTCCACTGTCGACCTCTTCTGCGCTCAGATCGCCTTCTCCGCCACTTCCTTCCTCTGAGGCAGATTCCGTGTCACTTTCGTCTTGGCCGTTTCCTGCTTGATCAGGGGAGTCCCCAAGTTCTACAGGCACCCCCACAGCTTGACTTGCTCCCTCTGATGAATCCTCTTCTTCGTTATTATTTTCATCTACGAGAGGAGCTGTCCTCTCCTTGGGTGCTGGGACTCGTCGGGTGTGAGAAGCATGGACCCAATTTGGCAACCCACCGCACTTCACAGCAGTAGTAGTGACTAGGATCACTTGGAAAGGTCCTCTCCAACGTACGTCCAGGCAGCTCTTCCTGACGTGCTTCCGCACCAGGACCCAGTCACCAGGGCACAGGTCGTGACAAAGGTCGCTAGAAGCTGGAATTTCAGCAGCCTGCACCATTTTGACCCCACCATCCCCTTCAGACGCTTCCCCGCACTTGGCAGACATTGGCGTGCCCCCCAACTCGGGATTGTATGGAGGTGGTCTCTCTGCCAACATCCTCTCTATCAGGCCATCGTCTGTCTCGCTGTCCTCATTCTCGTCTTCTGTATTTCGCCTCTGTGCATCTAGTAACGGGTACAATCTATCCCCTTCTATAGTCTGTACCCTCCATCTCTTCTCCATGGCATCCCATCTTGCATCTTGGACCGCCTTAACTGATCGTTTCACCCTTTCTTGTCGCCTATCTCTGCCCCTATCATGGGCTGCCCTGATCCATGCATTTAGCGCTTCAAATTGTGTTGGTCTGGGCAAAGGTCGCAACGCAGCCATAATCGCTTTCAGCTGATACAACACTTCTAGCCTAAACGTCCCGTATTTAGGGAAGGTCAATTCTTCATTTCCATCTGTCATCTTACACCAGGTATAAAGCCACAATATGGTATGTAACCCAACATTCGTAGCCATGTAATGAGCTGGAGTATCCTCGGGTGGAGCCTCCTCCCCACCCCGAGGTTCTATCTTGTTTTCGCCTTTGAAACATTTCCGCAACACCTTAAAACATTTCATGGTGAAAACCCAAAACGTTTCCTTGTTCCACAGCGCTTGTTTACTTCCTGATGACAATCCACCAATCTCAGCGCGGCTTCTCACTAACCGCCCTATCTCAGCGCGGCTCCACACCAACCGACCAATCTCAGCGTGGCTCTTTCTGACGTCACTCGCCTCCGTTTCTCAGCAGCTCCCCTCTTCTCTCCGTACTTCTCGCGGTCTCGCATGCGTCCCAATCATACACTGAAAATGATTACTTTCGACCAAGCAACCACTTCCCTGACTGTACGGCCACAGTCTAACTGTAATTGTCACCAGAACTGGCAAATGTCTGTCCGCGAACAACCAGACAATCGCCTCACTGATAGGTTACAAACTCACGGCAACTTCTGACCAGCGTCTGTTACCCACGCACTCACACATTCGTTCCCCCTATCTCGGTCTTGCGGGTGATTAATGGTACCTCATAACCCCCTTAACAATGGTCGACAATTACTATGGGTGTTCGATACACCCGGACCACTTGGACTCTCCCTGAACCCAAGATTTTCACTGGTTGCGCGCGCTCACAACCTGTTCCTCTTTCACACTACAGGCATTCAACTCCGCAAGACAATACAACACACAATACAACATAACACCGCAATCTAGCAACGCATGACCCTTTTCATACTCACTCTCCTTCGACCTGCTGCTTTCTGCCGCACTGTCACTCTCCGTCAGTTTCCGAGGAACGCCGTCCTACGTTCGGGATTCTCTGGACACTCATTCTTGGTTTCTGTGGGCCTCGGGGAAATCTCAACCTACTTCTGGATTACCCTCAATCTAGAAGGTAAACCATCCTACTCTGCTACCAACTGGAAAGGCGGGATTTTACCTCTAGAGTCTGCTAGTCATTCTCCAGAATCCCGTCTCAGGTCGACTAGACCTTTTTACCTGCCATAGAGTGAATTAGGCAATCTGTCATAAGAGAATAGACAATTTAGAAATCCCAATTGCTTCCCCCAAGAACCACTGACCAATCTAAGTTTGAAAGATTTATTACATATCCAAAAACAACTGCAGGTACAAACACCTCAGCAAGAGGTTCAAAAGGTAAACAGGCACTAATACAAACATAATCCTACGGAAAAGTCTCAGGCGACTGATGAACAATACCAGGATCAATTCCAGAACCATCAGACTGAACAAAATAGCTATAACCTGGGTTCTGGTACTCATCGGAATAAAGGACATAAATCCAGGTTAATCTGTCCCTACACTACTCTAAGTGACATCCCTACTCAACAATAGCCCAACCTAACCAAAGGTGTCAGCAGTGGTGACTTCAATGAAGTTCACTCACTTCTCTCCAAGACTAGAGAGTCCTCAGTCATAGCTAAGCTATTTACCAAGACCAACCACTCTCTCTGACTCCTCAGCCCATCTGCACTGCCTCCACACTCGGGGTGCTGTCCCTAATACGAAACCCCAAAATGTGAATGACACGCCTTCAGGTACGCCCTCTCCAAGGTGTCGATTACGTGAAATTTTCCACTTTGGCCTTCTTCCATCCTTGTCCGTTAAACGTCCTTGGGTCTCAGACTCTCTGTCGCTTCCAGTTGTATCTTCAAATTCCTGGTTTACTCCTCCATGTCTGATTCTAACATTTCTAACTCTCATACACAATGGGCCCTTCTACTCTACA
This sequence comes from Lissotriton helveticus, assembly GCF_964261635.1. Lineage (NCBI taxonomy): Eukaryota > Metazoa > Chordata > Amphibia > Caudata > Salamandridae > Lissotriton > Lissotriton helveticus. Next base: position 23,582,132 of record NC_136060.1, on the reverse strand, counting down.
ATCTACTTGGTGATGCACCTGCAAAAGTATATACGCAAATAGACTCACAGTCTAATAATGTTGCAACATTTTCTAAAGCCTCTTTCATAAGCATTTATACCGTTTATATGCAAAGCAAACATTTTCATACAGGCCTGCGCCATTTCCATGAACTAGGCCTCTGCTAGAGTTTTAGGCCTCACGTTTACATGAGCAATTCTCTGTGTTCTCTAGGCCTTCAACCTTAACAACAAATGCATTTTCTCTAATTTCAACTAATTCTCAAGTACATAAAGCATGATTATATGTTTCCATTAGTCAATCTGAAGGCACATTAGTAAATCAATTAAACACTCTTATCAAAGTAAAAGATTTCATTTCAAGAGCATCTCTACATTGCAACAAGTATGAATTCGCACTTTATAACATTGGTTCTGCACATTTTCTAATACCAATTTACTTTAGTACATCGTCATACATTGCATCTAACCATGATTAAAAAGTCCTCTATATATACGGGTGCTGACTACTTGTACATATGCTGCACCCCTACAAATTTCACTGTAAATGGCGCTCTCTCAGTTACATTTAGCGTAATTCAATAAAAGAATTGCTCCATAAAGGGAAACTTCGGTACCTCATTGTTTGATAAGAGTTTAATCCTGGTGACTGTTCAGGGGAACCAGCAGCTTAGGTTCATGGTCCCTTTTTAATAAAACAATTCTAGTCTAAATGTCCTCACAAACGATGAGCTTCTAAGATGACAAGCTCTTGACACATACACTCACTCACACAAAATAATTGAGCACCTACTACTTTTCCATTCATGCTCGCCTATCTGAGACACCCAACAAAACAGCATATTTTTTAAAGTAATAACTTTACCTGGACATTATACTATGTCCTCCTAGCACAAGTCTTAACCATTTCAGTTAAAATACAGTTGAAGGGTTAAGAGACCAAAGAGAGTAGTTAGTGATCCAAATCTCAATAGATGCTGTGAGTGAAGGTGGCATTAACAATGTACGTGAGCTTCCACATAGAGAGCTTTGATGAAGGACAAGCGTGAGACATCATATTCACAGAGGTGTGGAATTTTATTAAATATCTACTTATCCAAGGAACAACACTCCAGTTGTCCCTTTTAGTGTGAGGCAGAACGATGCCAGCAGTCTCATTATGTAAAAACTGTAATACTAGCTATGCTTGTGATCCTGTTATATCACTGTTTGTATTCTTGCCAGATTCTGATTTTGCTACGTTTCAGCAAAGCTGTCCAGGCCTGATTATAATTTGAGCACAATTCCTGTATGAAAATCCACTCTGTCTAATCATGAGTGGGCTCCTGATCCCACATCCGGATTTCCGAGAACAACAAACTTGATTTTACAGATAGGAAATCTGACCAGTAAAATTGCTTTGAAAACTGGCTATATTTCAGCTTGGACACAGTTCACTACCCCTGTACACCCTTCAGCCAAGGCAAATGGGGGCATATCATGCTCTCTCACCAAACTACAATTTCCCCTTTCTTCCACCCGCATCGACCCCCCTCCCCTTTGCCCTGTCACAGCCCCCATGCTCACAGAAATGGGAATACTGTGTGTGATTCCATCCAATAAAACCAGGTCTGAATATTATTCCTTATTCTATGGGTGATACACTCATAATTGATTGGTAGCAATGGGGTGTGACTGAATGGTACTGGGCCTTACTGGCGCAGGCTTACCACCCTGGTAGTACTGTGCAACTCGTAAATGATGCCACACTGGGGCTAGAAGTAGATTAGAAATATTATTTCCATGGCTGGAATGCCTGTGAGTGTGCACACCAACAGGCTTACGTCTTTAAAGGTATTCACCAACACCTATCCAATCTTGAAAAAACTTGGACATTTCTGCTTACAAGGGCAGGAGTGAAAAAGTTTTTCACGGTGGGAAACATGGGGTGTAGGAAAAGTGAATTTGCAATGACTGCGCAGATTTTCAAACAGGCAAATATACGTGTGCATATTTAATGTAAAGATGGATATCACAAAAATTTGCTAGGAGTTTGGTTTCAAGATCTACTTCTATAAACCTTTGTGAATTCTTGAAAGTTGTAATCTGAACTAAGGCAAGGATAGATACCTACGGGTGCCTTTATTTGGCTTTCTTGAAATAAAATGGCATGCTTTTACTAAATGATGCCTCAAAGAAGTGGTATTTAAAGTTGCACAATAGTTTATCAAAGCACATTTTCCAATCGTTATATTATTTTGTACAATGTATTTTTAAACCAAATCACCGACCTTGCTTTTATGCTTCTGCATGAATTTAAATGTGAATAGGGATCAATCTGGCAGCATTATAAGCAGCTTAAAATTGTTAAAGTTTGCGAAGATGTGTATTTGTTTTTATCCTGAAACTACTGTCAGTGTTGCAAGCTGAGCTCTAAGCCCCATGCATTTCCTTAGAGAATTCACCATAATAGTAAAGGATTTTGTATTAATGAATCATATAATGTCATTTGAGCAGTCTATACATATGAATACACATCTTGCCCAAGTTGCAGACAATCCTCTTCCAGAGATCACAGACCCATACTGTAGTTTTCTAAATTGGCAGCCATGGATTTATACTGCAGTGGACTTGGTCTACGTGTAGGTGTGGGTGCTAAGCGCCACTTTGCCGGTGGCATTCACAGAGTTCTGCCACTCAGCACTACGCTTGAAGCAGTGGAGTTAGGCAAAAAAGTTCAGTTTACCGGCAACCATGTGGTACACAGTTTGCCTTCTCCTCAGGGTGGAATTGTGGAGAAGGTGCTCCCGGGATTCCTCCTCTGATGGGAGGAGCCTGCTTCAGCAGTAATGAACTTTTCACTTCTGGCTCAATCATTAGGCAGAGCCCGGGACCTCAACTGATATGCTGGCTATCTGCGTGCTGATCTCCCCCTCCTCCTCAATGACCTTCTTCTCCCCCCAGTCTCGCTGTGCTAGCCTGTGCTGTGACCTTCTCCCAGCTCAGAGAAGGCAGGCTTTGGTGCCCGGGCAGCAGCTGGGATGACGTGGTTGCAAGGGAATCTGATGGAAAGGAAGGAACACAGATTCACACTTGGGAGCTCCACATCTGCACCCCTGGAAATCCCACAGGTAAACATGCTCTTCTTAATTTGATATGTATGTTTCACTAGAAGGTCGAGTGTCTTGTTTCTGTGGTGCTGCTCCTCCCCTCCCTCATCACCCTATGCTCTCCAAGGGGGCTTGGACGACGCAGCTCTGTTGCCCCACAATTCCAGCACCAGCCGGGACAGTTCACAAACTATAATGCAGAGACCTCGCGTTTAACCCGACCTTGGATTGGGGCCCTGTACCTTTGGGCCAAGCCCTACCCTTTTCTTAAACTATCGCTGTAGACATCTGGGATACTAAAACTATATATGTCATACCTGGTATACTTAGGCAATTAGCTCCAGATTACAGTGCTGGCAACTGAAGGCTGCCATTTGTGATATCTGCACCATGTGCACTGGACCAGTTCTTGGAAACAAATGCATGCGCTAAGAGTAGCCTCAGGGTGCTTGGAGGTGCCCCGGGGTGGACGAGAGTGACTCAGGGTGCATGGGGTAGACTAGGGTTGTATGCCATCATCTCAGCAGAAAAGGGGGTGGTGATGAACAGAGTGTCTGAATTAAGCAGACCACTCTTACCCAGTCCAAAGATCAGGGCTTGATCCATCACCGTTATTTAGCTCACTGCCCCATCCCAGCTCAGAACCTGGCTATATGCAAATGAGTCTGTCCCTGGCCCAGTGCATCATGGGAACAGGGCAGACCAAACTACCAAGCCAATTCTTCACCAGAAAGGATACAAGTTACCGGGGACCGGTTTCTGGCATTTCAGCCTCGTCGGCCCGGCTTGCTTGAATCCTGATGGAGCAGTGAGCAAGGGACTCATGTCTGAGTATACCCTGCCACACCTATAGTGGCCAAAAACGATTCAGAAAAGGGGGTGGTGATGAACAGAGTGTCTGAATTAAGCAGACCACTCTTACCCACTCCAAAGATCAGGGCTTGATCCATCACCGTTATTTAGCTCACTGCCCCATCCCAGCTCAGAACCTGGCTATATGCAAATTAGTCTGTCCCTGGCCCAGTGCATCATGGGAACAGGGCAGACCAAACTACTAAGCCAATTCTTCACCAGAAAGGATACAAGCTACCGGGGACCGGTTTCTGGCATTTCAGCCTCGTCGGCCCGGCTTGCTTGAATCCTGATGGAGCAGTGAGCAAGGGACTCATGTCTGAGTATACCCTGCCACACCTATAGTGGCCAAAAACGATTCAGAAAAGGGGGTGGTGATGAACAGAGTGTCTGAATTAAGCAGACCACTCTTACCCACTCCAAAGATCAGGGCTTGATCCATCACCGTTATTTAGCTCACTGCCCCATCCCAGCTCAGAACCTGGCTATATGCAAATTAGTCTGTCCCTGGCCCAGTGCATCATGGGAACAGGGCAGACCAAACTACCAAGCCAATTCTTCACCAGAAAGGATACAAGCTACCGGGGACCGGTTTCTGGCATTTCAGCCTCGTCGGCCCGGCTTGCTTGAATCCTGATGGAGCAGTGAGCAAGGGACTCATGTCTGAGTATACCCTGCCACACCTATAGTGGCCAAAAACGATTCAGAAAAGGGGGTGGTGATGAACAGAGTGTCTGAATTAAGCAGACCACTCTTACCCAGTCCAAAGATCAGGGCTTGATCCATCACCGTTATTTAGCTCACTGCCCCATCCCAGCTCAGAACCTGGCTATATGCAAATTAGTCTGTCCCTGGCCCAGTGCATCATGGGAACAGGGCAGACCAAACTACCAAGCCAATTCTTCACCAGAAAGGATACAAGCTACCGGGGACCGGTTTCTGGCATTTCAGCCTCGTCGGCCCGGCTTGCTTGAATCCTGATGGAGCAGTGAGCAAGGGACTCATGTCTGAGTATACCCTGCCACACCTATAGTGGCCAAAAACGATTCAGAAAAGGGGGTGGTGATGAACAGAGTGTCTGAATTAAGCAGACCACTCTTACCCAGTCCAAAGATCAGGGCTTGATCCATCACTGTTATTTAGCTCACTGCCCCATCCCAGCTCAGAACCTGGCTATATGCAAATTAGTCTGTCCCTGGCCCAGTGCATCATGGGAACAGGGCAGACCAAACTACCAAGCCAATTCTTCACCAGAAAGGATACAAGCTACCGGGGACCGGTTTCTGGCATTTCAGCCTCGTCGGCCCGGCTTGCTTGAATCCTGATGGAGCAGTGAGCAAGGGACTCATCTCTGAGTATACCCTGCCACACCTATAGTGGCCAAAAACGATTCAGAAAAGGGGGTGGTGATGAACAGAGTGTCTGAATTAAGCAGACCACTCTTACCCAGTCCAAAGATCAGGGCTTGATCCATCACCGTTATTTAGCTCACTGCCCCATCCCAGCTCAAAACCTGGCTATATGCAAATTAGTCTGTCCCTGGCCCAGTGCATCATGGGAACAGGGCAGACCAAACTACCAAGCCAATTCTTCACCAGAAAGGATACAAGCTACCGGGGACCGGTTTCTGGCTTTTCAGCCTCGTCGGCCCGTCTTGCTTGAATCCTGATGGAGCAGTGAGCAAGGGACTCATGTCTGAGTATACCCTGCCACACCTATAGTGGCCAACAACGATTCAGAAAAGGGGGTGGTGATGAACAGAGTGTCTGAATTAAGCAGACCACTCTTACCCACTCCAAAGATCAGGGCTTGATCCATCACCGTTATTTAGCTCACTGCCCCATCCCAGCTCAGAACCTGGCTATATGCAAATTAGTCTGTCCCTGGCCCAGTGCATCATGGGAACAGGGCAGACCAAACTACCAAGCCAATTCTTCACCAGAAAGGATACAAGCTACCGGGGACCGGTTTCTGGCATTTCAGCCTCGTCGGCCCGGCTTGCTTGAATCCTGATAGAGCAGTGAGCAAGGGACTCATGTCTGAGTATAGCCTGCCACACCTATAGTGGCCAAAAACGATTCAGAAAAGGGGGTGGTGATGAACAGAGTGTCTGAATTAAGCAGACCACTCTTACCCAGTCCAAAGATCAGGGCTTGATCCATCACCGTTATTTAGCTCACTGCCCCATCCCAGCTCAGAACCTGGCTATATGCAAATTAGTCTGTCCCTGGCCCAGTGCATCATGGGAACAGGGCAGACCAAACTACCAAGCCAATTCTTCACCAGAAAGGATACAAGCTACCGGGGACCGGTTTCCTGCATTTCAGCCTCGTCGGCCCGGCTTGCTTGAATCCTGATGGAGCAGTGAGCAAGGGACTCATGTCTGAGTATACCCTGCCACACCTATAGTGGCCAAAAACGATTCAGAAAAGGGGGTGGTGATGAACAGAGTGTCTGAATTAAGCAGACCACTCTTACCCAGTCCAAAGATCAGGGCTTGATCCATCACCGTTATTTAGCTCACTGCCCCATCCCAGCTCAGAACCTGGCTATATGCAAATTAGTCTGTCCCTGGCCCAGTGCATCATGGGAACAGGGCAGACCAAACTACCAAGCCAATTCTTCACCAGAAAGGATACAAGCTACCGGGGACCGGTTTCTGGCATTTCAGCCTCGTCGGCCCGGCTTGCTTGAATCCTGATGGAGCAGTGATCAAGGGACTCATGTCTGAGTATACCCTGCCACACCTATAGTGGCCAAAAACGATTCAGAAAAGGGGGTGGTGATGAACAGAGTGTCTGAATTAAGCAGACCACTCTTACCCAGTCCAAAGATCAGGGCTTGATCCATCACCGTTATTTAGCTCACTGCCCCATCCCAGCTCAGAACCTGGCTATATGCAAATTAGTCTGTCCCTGGCCCAGTGCATCATGGGAACAGGGCAGACCAAACTACCAAGCCAATTCTTCACCAGAAAGGATACAAGCTACCGGGGACCGGTTTCTGGCATTTTAGCCTCGTCGGCCCGGCTTGCTTGAATCCTGATGGAGCAGTGAGCAAGGGACTCATGTCTGAGTATACCCTGCCACACCTATAGTGGCCAAAAACGAATCAGAAAAGGGGGTGGTGATGAACAGAGTGTCTGAATTAAGCAGACCACTCTTACCCAGTCCAAAGATCAGGGCTTGATCCATCACCGTTATTTAGCTCACTGCCCCATCCCAGCTCAGAACCTGGCTATATGCAAATTAGTCTGTCCCTGGCCCAGTGCATCATGGGAACAGGGCAGACCAAACTACCAAGCCAATTCTTCACCAGAAAGGATACAAGCTACCGGGGACCGGTTTCTGACATTTCAGCCTCGTCGGCCCGGCTTGCTTGAATCCTGATGGAGCAGTGAGCAAGGGACTCATGTCTGAGTATACCCTGCCACACCTATAGTGGCCAAAAACGATTCAGAAAAGGGGGTGGTGATGAACAGAGTGTCTGAATTAAGCAGACCACTCTTACCCAGTCCAAAGATCAGGGCTTGATCCATCACCGTTATTTAGCTCACTGCCCCATCCCAGCTCAGAACCTGGCTATATGCAAATTAGTCTGTCCCTGGCCCAGTGCATCATGGGAACAGGGCAGACCAAACTACCAAGCCAATTCTTCACCAGAAAGGATACATGCTACCGGGGACCGGTTTCTGGCATTTCAGCCTCGTCGGCCCGGCTTGCTTGAATCCTGATGGAGCAGTGAGCAAGGGACTCATGTCTGAGTATACCCTGCCACACCTATAGTGGCCAAAAACGATTCAGAAAAGGGGGTGGTGATGAACAGAGTGTCTGAATTAAGCAGACCACTCTTACCCAGTCCAAAGATCAGGGCTTGATCCATCACCGTTATTTAGCTCACTGCCCCATCCCAGCTCAGAACCTGGCTATATGCAAATTAGTCTGTCCCTGGCCCAGTGCATCATGGGAACAGGGCAGACCAAACTACCAAGCCAATTCTTCACCAGAAAGGATACAAGCTACCGGGGACCGGTTTCTGGCATTTCAGCCTCGTCGGCCCGGCTTGCTTGAATCCTGATGGAGCAGTGAGCAAGGGACTCATGTCTGAGTATACCCTGCCACACCTATAGTGGCCAAAAACGATTCAGAAAAGGGGGTGGTGATGAACAGAGTGTCTGAATTAAGCAGACCACTCTTACCCAGTCCAAAGATCAGGGCTTGATCCATCACCGTTATTTAGCTCACTGCCCCATCCCAGCTCAGAACCTGGCTATATGCAAATTAGTCTGTCCCTGGCCCAGTGCATCATGGGAACAGGGCAGACCAAACTACCAAGCCAATTCTTCACCAGAAAGGATACAAGCTACCGGGGACCGGTTTCTGGCATTTCAGCCTCGTCGGCCCGGCTTGCTTGAATCCTGATGGAGCAGTGAGCAAGGGACTCATGTCTGAGTATACCCTGCCACACCTATAGTGGCCAAAAACGATTCAGAAAAGGGGGTGGTGATGAACAGAGTGTCTGAATTAAGCAGATCACTCTTACCCAGTCCAAAGATCAGGGCTTGATCCATCACCGTTATTTAGCTCACTGCCCCATCCCAGCTCAGAACCTGGCTATATGCAAATTAGTCTGTCCCTGGCCCAGTGCATCATGGGAACAGGGCAGACCAAACTACCAAGCCAATTCTTCACCAGAAAGGATACAAGCTACCGGGGACCGGTTTCTGGCATTTCAGCCTCGTCGGCCCGGCTTGCTTGAATCCTGATGGAGCAGTGAGCAAGGGACTCATGTCTGAGTATACCCTGCCACACCTATAGTGGCCAAAAACGATTCAGAAAAGGGGGTGGTGATGAACAGAGTGTCTGAATTAAGCAGACCACTCTTACCCAGTCCAAAGATCAGGGCTTGATCCATCACCGTTATTTAGCTCACTGCCCCATCCCAGCTCAGAACCTGGCTATATGCAAATTAGTCTGTCCCTGGCCCAGTGCATCATGGGAACAGGGCAGACCAAACTACCAAGCCAATTCTTCACCAGAAAGGATACAAGCTACCGGGGACCGGTTTCTGGCATTTCAGCCTCGTCGGCCCGGCTTGCTTGAATCCTGATGGAGCAGTGAGCAAGGGACTCATGTCTGAGTATACCCTGCCACACCTATAGTGGCCAAAAACGATTCAGAAAAGGGGGTGGTGATGAACAGAGTGTCTGAATTAAGCAGACCACTCTTACCCAGTCCAAAGATCAGGGCTTGATCCATCATCGTTATTTAGCTCACTGCCCCATCCCAGCTCAGAACCTGGCTATATGCAAATTAGTCTGTCCCTGGCCCAGTGCATCATGGGAACAGGGCAGACCAAACTACCAAGCCAATTCTTCACCAGAAAGGATACAAGCTACCGGGGACCGGTTTCTGGCATTTCAGCCTCGTCGGCCCGGCTTGCTTGAATCCTGATGGAGCAGTGAGCAAGGGACTCATGTCTGAGTATACCCTGCCACACCTATAGTGGCCAAAAACGATTCAGAAAAGGGGGTGGTGATGAACAGAGTGTCTGAATTAAGCAGACCACTCTTACCCAGTCCAAAGATCAGGGCTTGATCCATCACCATTATTTAGCTCACTGCCCCATCCCAGCTCAGAACCTGGCTATATGCAAATTAGTCTGTCCCTGGCCCAGTGCATCATGGGAACAGGGCAGACCAAACTACCAAGCCAATTCTTCACCAGAAAGGATACAAGCTACCGGGGACCGGTTTCTGGCATTTCAGCCTCGTCGGCCCGGCTTGCTTGAATCCTGATGGAGCAGTGAGCAAGGGACTCATGTCTGAGTATACCCTGCCACACCTATAGTGGCCAAAAACGATTCAGAAAAGGGGGTGGTGATGAACAGAGTGTCTGAATTTGCATACAGCCAGGTTCTGAAACTGGGATGGTGCAATGAGCTATAAAACGGTGTTGGATCTAGCCCTGATCTCTTGACTGGGTGAGAGTATTCTGCTTAATTCAGAGACTCTGTCCATCACCACCCCTTGTTGTAAATATTTTTGTCCACCCTAAGCGTGGAAGGGTATACTCAGATGTGAGTCCCTTGCTCATTGCACCATCAGGATTCAAGCAAGCCGGGCCGAAGACGGCTGAAATGCCAGAAACCGGTCCCCGGAAGCTTGTTTCCTTCCCAGTGTCAGAATTGGCTTTTGTAGTCTGGTCTGCCCTGCCAATGCATTTACCACCTGTGTTGTAATATGTGAGGTCATAAGCAGTGCATGGCAGGGGCGCTAGTTATAGTTAGCTCTGCTAACTGGTAAATGTATGTGTTTTTTAAAGTTCAAAACATTAATGTTATTCCTCACAAATTCACCTAACTATAACAGTACTTTACCCTTTGTTTTTTTCTGTGAATTTCTAAAGTTTTTTTAAACAAAAATAGATCTTTTTACCACACCTAACCATAATATTACATTAACCTTTCTGGGCTTTAAAGTTTTTTTTATTCAATGTATATATGGTAGGATTACTGAAAAATGTATCCTGCCTGCGCACAACATTTTGAAAGGGAATGGCTTTTCATTGTAACTTATTAGAAAATGAATCTTTGTAATGAATAATATCTGAGTATACTAGAGTGTAATAAGACAATATTTGAGTTGAGGTTGCCCATCTCCTCAGTTTTTGTTACTCTAAAGTTAAGAGATCTTTCCAGCAAGTTGATTAATAATTTAATACAAGACGGTTCACCAGCTCTGTACATATTGTCCATCAATCACTCTTTGCAATAATGTATACTGTAAGCTTTGCCCATTGAAAATTATTTTTGTGGCGTTTCATCACTCTCACAAGAATCTTGTGAGCCACTCAAGGGAAGCTTGCGAGATCGTAGAGTCATACATTTAGTTGCAAAGTATTATGTAAAGTTGTTTCCACTTGGTGTTTAATACTAATCTATAATAAGGTTTTTCATTTAAATATGTTTATATACATACTTTAGTTTTTACAAATGAATGACTTCCGTGAGCATCTCATGAGAGAAAAGCACACAATCACTGCATGGAGTCCGAGCTTCTAATGAGCAGCCTGGTGCAGTTCCAGCACCTCAGCCATCAACCTGTCAAACAATCTTTGGTTTGACAGTTTTATAACATGAGACCAGGTGGCAAAAAAGTGTCTGCAAAGTTTGTAAGATGCAAACTTTGTAGTTAGGAGTATAGCCGGGGGACTAGTAAGAAGCTGTAGAGCATGAGCACTACATGAGTGTGGAGGCATTTACTATCTGTACATCCACAAAGGCTACCTCATGCAGAGTTGGGCTCATGCTTCAGCAATGGAGAACTCCTCAGGTGATTCAACATCTTTCCAGCCTGGAGACACTGCGCTTGCTCAGGTACTTTCTGCTCAAACAGACAATTATCCTGCTTACCTGAGAAAAGCTGTTTCTTGCTGCTTGTGTAGGCAGGTTATTTTTTTGTCTGAGATGAGTAGAGCTGCACAGGACACGTTTGTACAAGACAATAAATGCCCCCCAGGCAATAGTTTTTTTTGTTTTTGCTGAATAATTGCCTCCATATTTTTCTCCTGTTTGGTTTCAAGGAGATATAGGGCCAGATGTAGGTAAAACTTATTTACCGATTCTTAATTACCGAATTTTACCGATTCGGTAATTAAGAATCGGTAAATAAGAAGTGGGGGTATGTAGGAACATCCAGATGTTCCAGTTACCGAATCGTTAAGAATCGGTATTTACCGATTCGGTAAATACCGACCGGTAATGCTCCATTCATTCCTATGGGCTTTGAAGCCCATAGGAATGAATGGGGCATTACCGGTCGGTATTTACCGATTCGGTAAATACCGATTTTGACAAGGGTGCAGGGGGTGTCACTTTGACACCCTCTAGCACCCCCACAAAAGGTTCGGGGGCCATATGGCAGGCAGACCTGCCCTAAGGGCAGGTCTGCCTGTCATATGGCACAGGTGTGCATGCACACATGTGCATGCACACCTGAATCGGTATTTTAACATCAAATACAATTTGATGGTAAAATACCGATTTTGTAGGCCTTGTGGGACTCAGAAGAGTCCCACCTACATATCAATTTTACCGATTCTGTAAATATACCGGTCGGTAAATTTACCGACCGGTATATTTACCGAATCGGTAAAATTACCGATTTTCCCTGTTTACCTGCCCCTACATATCAAATGCCAAATACCGGTCGGTAACGGCCGAATTCGGCCGTTACCGACCGGTAAAACCCTACCTACATCTGGCCCATAGTTCTGTTTTTTAATTTTTTTCCCTAATATCATGTTTTAGTTCTACCCTATTGTAAAATATAAAAAAAAAAACGTGTAAAAAAGTTAAAAATACAAAAAAGCTTACAATTGTAAAAAAAAGTATTTTTTTCAGAGCTCCCCTATAGGTTGATTCTCTACTTTTTACTATTATGATTCCTTTAAAAAAAAAAAAAACTAAAACTCCCACGAGAGTCTTGTGAGAGCCAGAAATGCCAATATGCCTTACATACATATACGGTCAGTAGTGGTGTATAGGCTGTCGCACTACCAATCATTGCGAAATTCACTAAGACAGTCCAAATTGTTTAACAATTAGTTAATGGTGCCCTTCAAGGTAACTATGACATCTCACTACCACAGATGTCAACTACTGTCAACAATCCCCTAGGAGATCTGACAAGATAAGCTAAATATGTAAGTGTACCTCGGCACTCAGGTATTTATTACACATAGGAGCAAGTGCTTCTATGGGAAAAAAGGTGTTCTGTCTTGACCTCATTAAAGAATCATGACTTGCAATGATCAGAATACATAGTCTGAAAAGATTATAGCTGTATATAGAGAACATCCAAGACAACAAATATCTTTGTCAAGTTAACATTGTTTTAGTACAGATTAATATATCTTGTCCAGTCGTACAAATTAGCGAAGCTTGTTGGTAGAAGTTCTTCTGTGCATAGAATTCAACAGAAAATACAAGAGGCAGCCGACACGTGTTTCGTCACTAAAAAGCAACTTCCTCAAGGCTTATCAGAAATTATCAAAGGTGAATAAATCCTATTTCACTTCCACAAGAGTAAAAGTATGGATTGACCTTAGTGAAAGAAGTGAGGAGGCCTCAAAGCAATCTTTAATCTTTGCTTCTTCCTAGTCTTTGTTCCTCCAAGGCTTCTAAGACATGTGATCCCTTAGTGAGAGAAGTGAGGAGTCATGACTTCAATCATTAGTCTTTGCTTCTCCCCAATCTCTATTCCTCCAAAACTTCTAAGACTTGTGATCCTGAAAATGTGGCGGCTCAAGGTAGTGAGGTATCGAAATCGGTTAGCTATCTAGTCCTTAGGAGTCCATAGTAAACGTGAAAAATAATTATATCAATTAGTGTTCTTTCAAGGCGAGGTACTCAGAAACCTAATCTGTGTCTGAGCCACGCCGTTGTAGAGCCAGAAAAGTGATGGTCAAGAGCTATGATGTGCTCTGAGAAAGCTGCCGCATTTCTTCAAATGGGATGGGGTGTTACCACGTAACAGTAATACGTCTTATTACTAGATAGCTAACCGATTTCGATACCTCACTACCTTGTGCCACCACATTTTCAGGATCACAAGTCTTAGAAGTTTTGTTTCTTTAATAAGGTCAAGACAGAACACCTTTTTTCCCATAGAAGCACTTGCATCCTATGTGTAATAAATACTTGAGTGCCGAGGTACACTTACATATTTTGCCTTACATACATATTCTAATTTACTTTTTGTCCTTATCTTTACCACATTAGGTGGCTCTTTTTGGAGGGTTTTGAAACAGTTAAAAAAAATGTTTTACTTAATTTGTATAAACGTGAGGACACGCCACAAAAGATGAAACTGATGGGGTCATTAGGATGGCAGACGGACCTTCGTATCCAATAGTATTTGTGACCTGTCCACAATGAGAATAGCCAGAGTTACTGAAATAGTTAAAAAAAATTATTTTAACTATCGTGCTCTACAATATAGTATACGTACCACTACTAGCAGCAAAATGCATCAACTCAGCACAGACAGCATTGTTACAATTGCCTAGAATACAAAGGGAGAAGTCATTTTATAAAGACTGTGGAAATAAGGGCTTTTAGGCTTAACCACCCTCCCCTTGGTAAGAAGAAGTTTATTTTATATTAAGAACAATCTCTGGGCTTTGACAGCAGACCCCGTACGTTAAAGCCTGGATGTAAGGTTTACATCTTTGGAACAGCGGAGCTCCTCTCCATGGAACAGCTTTCACCAAGTGTGTTAAAACAACATGAAACAACATAATATCAAAACACGAATCTTCAGTAATGCAGCTGTGTGTAGCATGTAATGTCTAGGTGCTCGGGACTGACCAGAACAAAGTAACAAGGGACAGTGTTGGTCGACTTTGCACATCATGTTCAGACCAAACTCCAGGAAAGGCAAAGAACGCGAAAGCAGCCTGTTTTTATGTCAAAGGCACAAGCAGAGTCTTGCAAAAACGAAGTCATGTAGTAACATGAGCAAAAGTAGCATCATGGCAGCGAAGCTCATGCTAACTTAGCAATGTCGACAATGTCCCCGTGCACCATATAAAAGTAGGGGGGGCACCTCAGGGCCTATGTCTCTGGCCTAGGGTGTTAGGGGAGACCACTACAGGCCCCCAAATCTATTTCCATCTGCTGCTTTGCTGACTGGCACAGAGCAACTGGCGGAAACGTATATTGTAATCCCTATGGTGGTGCCTGACAGGCACTGCCGCAATTCTGGGATTACAGGGAGGTCTGACGGGCTGTCGCATACAGACCGCATGGCAGGACCGTGGCGGTTTTGGTTTCCATCTGCCATGCATCAAAATGACATTGTTATATGGCAGACGGAGATCCCTGGTACGATGGCCGAAATACTGCCACTGACAGCCTGACGGTATTGGTCCTTCAGCCATTGTAATGAGGCTCCTATACCTAGGAGGGCATTTGTGTCCTGCAAGCTTGTCCCAGGCTGTGGCATTCTCCTCTGAAGAGATAATGATTGTATTGCAAAAGTGCTATATTCATGTAGGCTGGCCTGTTCGTAGGCTAAGGTGCCACAATCTAAGATGGATCAAGTTCGCTTACTTGAACAGATGTAGAGGCACCTAGCAACACATCTAGCCCTGCACTTCTCTGCATCTCTGCTCTAGCTAGATGTTAAGGATGCATTGCTCTTAAATACTGCAACATCCCCATGGTTCCCATACTATACTATTTCTTGTTGCCTCTGCTAAATTTCCTTTTGCCAGACACTTTCTTCCCTCTAGGTGCCATCTCAAAAAATTGCCATGCAATATATTCCTTTGGTGGCTGAGGAGATGTGTTGGTTCAGCTTTTGCTTGTTCATCACTATAAGATGATGACATGTTTTCTCCTTTATTTGTTTATTTATTTGAAAGGTTTTATATAGCACTGGCTAGACCCGAAGGTATCAGAGCGCTTTACATGAGGACATAGCATCAAAAATTTTTACATTGTTACATCAATTAGGGTTACAATTAACAGCAAGTGCTAGGGAAAGAAAGACGTGATCTTAACACAATAATATAAGATATTAGAGCGTAACTTAACCAAGACTCACGTTTTAGGAAAGGTGGAGGATAGAGTCGACAGATAGGGGCTGATTAGGATGGCAGACGGATTGCCCCCGCCGGGCTGGCGGTAGCCACCGCCAGCCAGGCAGGGACAATCCATCCGCCATTCACACAGAAATGACCCCCCGCCACATTAGGATGGCAGGGGGAGTCCGCGGCGGACGGTGCTTTCAGCACCGCCCGCCGCAATGTAAAAAATGCGGGATGCACCCGCCACAGTGGCGGGTGCATCCTAATTTGATGCACGGGACCTCCGCCCCTGTGGCGGAGGGTCCCTTCCTACAACAGGATGGCGGACGGACAAAGCCTTCCGCCATCCTAATCAACCCCATTGTCAGGATAGAGGCAGGGGGATAGGGCTTGGGGGGCCTGAAGGGGGAAGGTACTCAGTGGGAACATAGCAGTCGAGTAGTTGAAGAGAAGAGATTGAGGAGTCACGAAGAACAGTGAAAAACAATGTCCGAAGTCCGGCTGGGTAGGTGACGGCCAAGGGGGTGAGCCAGAACCAGACTCCGCTTTAGCTGCATGCGACAGCTCCACCGGGCAGCAGTCAAGGGTGTTCAGTCTCCACTGTAAAAAAGACAGAGTTTAAAGAAGAGAGCAGAATTACAGAAATTCGAAGCAGGGGATAAGTGAGAGACAGGAGACGGGAAGAAACTGAGCCCGAAGTCCGGCTGGGTAGGTGACGAGCAAGGGGAAGAACCAAGGCCGATCTCCTCAATAGCTGAGCGGAGCACCTCCACAGGGTGACGGGCACAATGCTGAGACTCCGCTGTCTGGGTAGTCAGGTGCACCAAGAGAGTGACAAATTGGTGCAGGGGGGGTGAAAAACCATGGTCCAGGGGGAATCCGGACGCCATCTTGAGGAAGGCATCGTCCATGAGGGGCTGCGCAATAAAGGTTCAGCTCTGGGAAAGAAATCGCCACTGACAGCCATGTTAGGACCAGGCAGCCATCCGCCTCTAGTGAACAGGGGCCCCCTCTCCACCCAAAATGTATACCTGGCACCACAGCACTTCATGGGGAAAGGATGGGCCAGTCTCCCCTGCCACCAGAGCCCACCTGGATGCATCACTCCTCATGCAAAACAACAGTTGATGGAAAGAATGCAGAACAATGTCATACATTCACCCCAGTTCAGACATGGCCATATGCAAATCAGCCTTGACCCTGTGCCTCATGGGAACAGTCCCGCCCGAACTGCCAAGCTATGTTTTTCCTGGACCGGAATCAAGCATCCTAGGGCCGGTTTCTGGCTATCAGCCGTCTTCAGCCAGGATAGCTTGACTTCAGTGGTGTGGAGAGCATGGGACTCACGTCTGAGCATACCCATCCCACTCGGGGCGACAAATGCAAAACAACAGTTGATGGACAGAATGCAGAACAATGTCATACATTCACCCCAGTACAGAGATCTGGGCCTAAACCCATCTTTTTTTTGCACTCCACACCACCCCAGTTCAGACATGGCCATATGCAAATCAGCCTTGACCCTGTGCCTCATGGGAACAGTCCAGCCCGAACTGCCAAACCATGTCTTTCCTGGACCTGAATCAAGCATCCTAGGACTAGTTTCTGGCTATCAGCCGTCTTCAGCCAGGATAGCTTGACTACAGTGGTGTGGAGAGCATGGGACTCACGTCTGAGCATACCCATCCCACTCGGGGTGACAAATGCAAAACAACAGTTGATGGACTCACTCCTCATGGCAGGTCAGCAAGGTAAGAGCCCCAATTTTGCCTCACCTCTGCCCTCAGCAACTGGTGTCTTCAGGATCGATTAGAGAACAACCGGTCCCGCCCGTCCACTGTGACCACAGCCCAGCATCCACACACTGCGGTCGGGCCACACAGGCGGATGGAGGCTGCAGATCCGGCAATCACGGGCTGCACCCTCGGTGTATCCAATTCGCCTCAGCTGCGGGCGCCCGCCGGGGAAGTGCAAGGGCAGCCTCTGATCTCGCCGCAAACCATTGCAGTTTTTTTTCCGATGGCCCGCTCCTGATGTCGCGGCCCCCGCACTTCAACCTCCTAACGTGGGTCAGTTTCACCTCGGGCTCCTGATGCCGCGGCCCCCGCACTTCTACCTCCGTTTCACCTCGGGCACCATCTTGAGGCATTATCGCCAGGGGAGGATATTGCCGATATCACGGCTGAGGAGCCGCTGGATGTATCGGCGGCCACAGCGGCAGACGCTCCAGATCATCCGATGCTGCCATTGGCACTTTCTGATAATTTAGTGAGCTTGAAGGGCCGCGTGAGGATGTTGTGCACGGGGGTGCACAGTCTAAAAATCGATTCCTAAATATCGACCTACAAAAATATCGAGTTGGAAAAATCGAAGGTACAGAATATCGAGGTCAAGAATATAGTTGGACAGAATATCGACCCTAAGGTAAGTAAAATCGATATTTGTATTATTGTTATGTATTTTTATTATGTATTTAATATGTATGTGTTATATGTTTTTTGTTGAGTATTTTACTTGTTTTAAATTATATGTGTACTATTTTTATATATTAATAATGTTATTTTTAAGTCAATTTTATGTTTTAGTACCAGAGCGGGTTGTGGGTTTATAGGGGAATAGGGTGGGAAGTAATTTAATTGTACTAAATTAATTATTCATTTTTAGGAATTATAAATTAATTTTATTTAATTTATGCATTTAAGTTCTGTAGCAGCTAGTGGGTTTATAGGGGATTTGGGTGGGAAGTAATTTAATTGTAATTAAGTAATGATTTCTTTTTTTATTGGTATTGATAATCATTTTATTTGTAATTAATTATTAATTGGCAATAATTATTTTAATCGGTAATACATTTTTTTATTAGTAATTAATGTTTGAAATTGGCAATTAATTGTTTTAATTGGTAAATCATTTTTTTACTTGGCAATTAATATTATTAATTGGGAATTAATTTGAATTATTTTGGAAATTAGTTTTTATTAATTGGTAAATAATGTTTCATAAAAAGTATTTTTTGGTATAAAAAATAATTTTATTGTTTAATATTTTTTAATTGTTAATCAATTTTTATTAATTAATATGTTTTTGTTATGAAACATATTTTATTGTCTAATCTTTATTATTTGGTAACAAATATTTATTAAGGAATATTTATTGGTATTTATAGTTAATTTATTGTTAATTAATTATTCAATTGTAATTATGTTTTTAATAAATATTAATAGGTATTTGTAAATGATGTAGTTATTTAAAAATGAAATTATTAATTATTTTAAATACAAAAATTATTTATAAGTATGTTATATTTAACTTCAACGCTATCCAACGCTTTCCCTACTGTTGCACTCTCTGTAGTGGAAATAGCAATTATTACCCCTATGCTATCCAACGCTTTCCCTATGTTGCACTCTCTGAAGTGGGAATAGTAATTTTTACCCCTACGCTATCCAACATTTTCCCTACAGTTTCATTCTCTGGAGTTGGAATAGTAGTTTTCACTCCTACGCTATCCAACGCTTTCCCTACTGTTGCACTCTCTGGAGTTGGAATAGTATTTTTTCCCCTACGCTATCCACAGCTTTCCCTACTGTTGCACTCTCTGGAGTGGGAATAGTAATTTTTTCCCCTACGCTTTCCAACGCTTTCCCTACTGTTGCACTCTCTGGAGCGGGAATATTAATTTGTACCCCTACTCTATCCAACACTTTCCCTACTGTTGCACTCTCTGGAGTGGGAATAGTAATTTTTACCCCTATACCATCCAACGCTTTCCCTACTGTTTTACTCTATGGAGCTGGAATAGTAATTGGGGGAACAGCCATTACAACGCAGGTTTTACCACGCGTTGCTTTTACATCGCATGCATTACAACTTATGCGATGTTACAACGCGTGGTAAAACCACGCATACCATTACATCGCATGTGCTTTTACAACGCATGCGATGTAATGTGTAATGGCGGGGGCGGCTTTTCACGTCGTTGTGAGGGAACTTAGGCTGTTTCCTCACAACGACGTGAAGCAAGCAGGAAGGAGGAAGCAGGATCCGTAGGCGACGCTGGAGAGGAGAGAGGTAAGGGGGTTTGTGCATGGGGTGGGGGTTACTTATGTAGGGTTTAGGGTAGTTTAAAAGTAATGTGGTAATGTTTGTGTGTGTTTTTTTAAAAACGTTTTAGTGTGTGTTGTGATGTGTTTATTTAGTGTAGTGTATTAGGGAGGGTAGTGTAGTGTTTATGTAGTGTAGTGATTTAGGTTTCAGGGTAGTGTAGTGTTGTAGTGTTTGTTTATTGTAGTGTTTTAGGGTTTAGGGTAAATGTAAATGTAAATGTAAATGTACAGGAATTTATATAGCGCAAATCACCAAGCGGTTTCTAAGCGCTTGCCTAGGGAACCCGTCCTGGTATTCCCCTGTGATATAACCCCGGCAGGGTATCCGCAAGGTGAAAGCCAGGCATCCCGCCGCGAGGGGCCGTTGTGGAGATTAAGCAAGCTATTGCCCAGAGTCGCAGAGTGTGAACCCGTGAATCGAGTAGGCACCGGAGCGAGAATTGTCGAGTCCATAGACATTTTAGGACTCAAGACCCTGCCGAGCCGGGAATTGAACCCTGGTCCCAGGCTGACCTCTGCTTCCAGGTCTGCCTCCTCTAACCAGTGAGCCACACTTCTCGAGAAATCGAGAAAGAGCTATCAATCTGTCAATCCTTTCCGTGTCCGGGTAGTGTAGGGGTGGGAGTAGTGTGGGTGGAGTAGTAGTGTTTTAGGGTTTAGGGTAGTGTAGGGGTGGGAGTAGTGTGGGTAGCGTAGTAGTGTTTAAGGGTTTAGGGTAGTGTAAGGGTGGGAGTAGTGTGGGTAGCGTAGTAGTGTTTTAGGGTTTAGGGTAGTGTGGGGGTGAGAGTACTGTGGGTAGCGTAGTAGTGTTTTAGGGTTTAGGTTAGTGTAGGGTTGGGGGAAGTGTGGGTAGCATAGTTGTGTTTTAGGGTTTAGGATAGTGTAGGGGTGGGGGAAGTGTGGGGGAAGTGTGGGTAGCGTAGTAGTGTTTTAGAGTTTAGGGTAGTGTAGGGGTGGGAGTAGTGTGGGTAGCGTAGTAGTGTTTTAGGGTTTAGGGTAGTGTAGAGGTGGGAGTAGTGTGGGTGGCGTAGTAGTGTTTTAGGGTTTAGGGTAGTGTAGGGGTGGCAGTAGTGTCGGTGAGGTAGTAGTGTTTTAGGGTTTAGGGTAGTGTAGGGGTGGGAGTAGTGTGGGTGGTGTAGTAGTGTTTTAGGGTTTAGGGTAGTGTAGGGGTGGGAGTAGTGTGGGTGGCGTAGTAGTGTTTTAGGGTTTAGGGTAGTGTAGGGGTGGGAGTAGTGTGGGTGGCGTAGTAGTGTTTTAGAGTTTAGGGTAGTGTAGGGGTGGGAGTAGTGTGGGTGGCGTAGTAGTGTTTTAGGGTTTAGGGTAGTGTAGGGGTGGGAGTAGTGCGGGTAGCGTAGTAGTGTTTTAGGGTTTAGGGTAGTGTAGGGGTGGTAGTAGTGTGGGTAGCGTAGTAGTGTTTTAGGGTTTAGGGTAGTGTAGGGGTGGGAGTAGTGTGGGTGGTGTAGTAGTGTTTTAGGGTTTAGGGTAGTGTAGGGGTGGGAGTAGTGTGGGTGGCGTAGTAGTGTTTTAGGGTTTAGGGTAGTGTAGGGGTGGGAGTAGTGTGGGTAGCATAGTAGTGTTTTAGGGTTTAGGGTAGTGTAGGGGTGGGAGTAGTGTGGGTAGCGTAGTAGTGTTTTAGGTTTTAGGGTAGTGTAAGGGTGGGAGTAGTGTGGGTAGTGTAGTAGTGGCTTTGGGTAGTGTAAGGGTGGGAGTAGTGTGGGTAGGGTAGTAGTGTGGTAGTGTTTTGGGGTTGGAGTAGTGTAGGGGTGGGAGTTGTTTGTTGTGTAGGTGTAGGGATAGGGATGTAACTTACCTTGCATACTTTTACCATAAGTATAGCTTTACCACGCATGCCTTTGCGTTGTAATGGCATGCGTGGTAAAAGCATACTCGTGGTAAAAGTATGCGATGTAATGGCATGCGATGTCATGGACATCACGTTGTAATACCCGCGTTGTAATGGTATGTGTAGTATTACAATGCGATGTAATGACATACAGCCAGTAATTATTACCCCTGCGCTATCCAACGCTTTTCCTACTGTTGCATTCTCTGGAGTGGGAATAGTAATTTTTACCCCTACGCTGTCCAACGCTTTCCCTACTGTTGCACTCTCTGGAGTGGGAATAGTAATTTTGACTCCTAAGCTATCCGACACTTTCCCTACTGTTGTATTTTCCAGAGTGGGAATAGTAATTTTAAGTCCTACGCTATCCAACGTTTTCATTACTGTCGTTTTTTTGGGACTTTGAATAGTAGTTTTATTTATTTAGCTATTTATAATATTTTTTAATAATTTATAAGTTATTAAAATAATTAATAAAACATATTATTAAGTAAGTATATATTATATATTTTATGTATATGTTTAATTAATGTTTTATTATTATATATGTCTTATGTATTAATTTTAAACATCATTAAATATTTGTACCCAAGTTTATTTAATTAATAAGTATTTAAAAAAAAAAAAATTTAACAGAAAACCCCCCCGATATTTTTAATTACGAAATTTTTAACATCGAAATTTTGGTTTCAACATTTTTGTACTTACCATGTTGTAGATAGGATGTCGATATTCTTGCCTTCGATATTCCTGCATCGATATTTCTGTAGGCCGCTAATTTGTAGATGTATATTCTGTCAGTGATTCTTGCGCTGGGCTTCCACTGAGCTGAAGCTCCGGACAGCCATGTTGGGCCCGTTCCGGTCTAGTTGCGCCCCTGTTCTAATTGCCACACGTAACAGATCGCATAATGTACCTGAGATCAGGACTCCCCTGCATGAGCCCCTTAACAAATATTTTCATCTCCCGCGCTCCGCTCTCCATGTTTGAACACACCTCCAAAACGTCAAAACATGGAACCAAAAAGTCTGCACTGTTGCAACAGAAGATCCTCCTAGACATCTTTAGACGTTTCCACATCAAAAAGTTGCTTATAAATGAGGAAAGAAGACTGACCACTCCCTTCAATAACTTATGGCTTGCAAGAGTGAGGCACAAAATCACTGCATGCAATCCGAAGGGGCAGAACTTCCTGTTTTCCTATCATGGACCTCTCCAGAGTCATACTTTGGTAATGAAGTTTATAATAGAAACACTGAAGGAAGTTTGATGTCAGTATTTATAAGAAAGAAACATAAAGTGTAATGGATAATATTACAAACGTATAATAACCTTTTCTATATGTTCATGATCCCGCAAGCGTCTTGCAAGCATCTTGCGAGAGGTCCGCGAGAATAGAGAAACTCCATATTAGACATTTGTTTGGTTAATTTTAATCTCTTATATTATTGTAGGATGTATAGAGCCTACTTTCCCCTCTGGGGACGTATTTTATGTGTATCAACATATCCTGCTGGTTTCAGGGTGTTATTTCATTGTTTACAAGATTGATTTGTTACTAGACAAAAACTGTCCAAAATCATCTCTTCTACTGATACACAGCAAGAAACACACAATGTAACTAATTCAAGCTTTCAAATTCCACCACATACTATTTGGTATAAAAATGTGTTACAATTATGTACAAAGCTAATAAAGTCTCAACAACTCTGACATGTATATTGTATCACAATGACGTTTGACATGGAAAAAGCACACAATATTGTTTTTGCTCCATTGGAATATGCTACAATGCACGTTCAAAGCAGCTAGTAAGTTCATTACAGCAGAGTTACAGAAAAGTGTTGAGTTATCATGTTGCACAAGTACTACAATAAGGGATTGGGAACTGCTTTCTGTGCTAAAATCTCTCTCTTGTATGATGGCTAAAGATATAGGGGGTCATTAGGATGGCGGGCGGACAAAGTCTGCCCGCCATCCTTTTGGGGATTGGGACCGCCCGCCGATGCTGCGGGGGTCCCATCGTTGACATTAGGATGCGCCTCACACACTGGCGGGCGCATCCTGCTTTCCTAACATTGTGGCGGGCAGTGCACTCAGCACCGCACGCCACAATGCCACAAAGGCATGTTGTGCACTTCCATGCACAACCTTGCAGGCACCGTGCTGTGCCTGCCATGTTGTGCATGGAACTGCAGGGGTACCCCCCATGTGCACCCCTCACCCCGAATACCAGGGGGCCCGCTATGGGCCCCAATTGCAAAAACCGCCTGCCTTTCCGTTGCCTTGCCGCCACGAAAAGGCACAACCCTGCAGACATGCCAAACTGGATGGCGGTCTCTCCCAGACACCGCCACCGTGTTAGCAGTTTTTCCGCCCGGTCGACACTTCGACCGGGCGGAAAACCGGCAGACGGTCTTTCCGTCCACTGGGATCCCCCCCGCTATGGTAATGGGGCGGGGGTAAATGCAGAGAGGGCAGAGGTTTTTCGCGGGTGTATGGTGGCGTACCAAAGGTAACAACCCTAGTTATTGGGGTATCAGAAGAGATTGACTTTACTTCTGACATCTATTCCTAAAGGGACCGTTGAATGTCGAACTGATTTTGTAGGCTTTTTTCAAAATTATTTAATATTTTATTTCAAATATAAACACAGTACGATGTGGAGAGAAGGAATCTTACTTACACACATTTTCTTCCAAAGACAATGTGCTTGCATGACAGTGTATGAGAAAAGACTGCACTGCCTTCTCAAGCTTCTCTATTTCGCTATATGTAGGTATAATAGCATGTGACAATACATCAGTATCTCTACCTATAATCTTTCCCTATACGATAGGTGTATATAGTTCAATGTGAACAAATGGTGCTGGATCCTAAAATGTCAGCCTTTTGAAATAACTGCATATGTTGCAGTATAGAAACCAACTAACTTGTCTACAAAGTGATCAGTGTTAGAAAACAGCTACCTATTGTAGATTGTTGAGAAGGGCTCCTTTTGATGGTAAGGCCTTTCAGTTGGATGATGGGTGTGTGTTATACTGTTTAAGGAGAAAGTTATTTCTCCACTGTCTGGTTTCTACTCACTACTGAGGACTATACCAATTTCTAGTCCTTGGACCACTGTTATGCACCTGACTCCACACAATCTACTATACGAAACAAGAGTCCTTTTATCTAGTAGTATAGACTGAGGCAGAACAACTGTAAGTATATTAAAAGGTAGCACTACAATAAATTAGAATGTTGTGAATGAAAGAAATATACAACATTTCAAACATTTGAATTTTAAAACACACAATTTGTACCTTTTTTATACATATAACATATTTATTCTTTTAAATGAGGGGAAGTACTGTTTTCTTCTGTAAAGCCTTTTATTTAGATGGTGGGTATGTAAGCTTGGGTATTGGAAGACACTTATCATTGTGCTCTCTTGTGCACTACTGAGAACTATATCAGGTAATTTAGGTCCTCAACTGGTGTTATTCGTCTGAACCATATATAAAGGCCCATAAGAAATGAGAGGGCTTTTAATAAATACTATACCCCAAGACAGAACTACTTCAGGGCCACACGTTAATTCTTGAAGATTAACAATAAGTCTTCTGAAAGGGTTTTATCCTGCAGTACACTATTGCATGTAGACTGTGTAGAAATAGTGATATCTTGTATAAAACCTCTCAATACTCTAAGAATTGTATGCAGTACAGTTCACTTAGTGATTTGTACTTCTGTTGAAAACTGACAATTCAATGATGGATGTACATAGAAGAACTAAAAGAGACAGTGGTCTGTCTGATAAGAAACATTAACAGTATATTGCACATATGTGGAAGGATGTACACAGACATTGTGTTGTCAAGGACAACTCCTCTGACGGAGAAGTGCGTCCAGAGTAGTGAGAATAGAGTGAGTACGTTCTCTTTTAAGATCTTTATTCAGGCTTGAATAATTGCATAATACTGTAGTATTAGGAGTACCAGTAAAATATAAATAAATTATGTTTTTCTGTGGAAGAGTTATTTGGATGAGTAGTGTATGCAGTACAGTGTGATAAATGACTGTACAATATACTTACACTGTTATTTTTTTTAGCTTGTCAATTGCACAATGTGCAGACAGAATGTTCTCTCATCTGAGACTTCTTCTGAGGATGATGATGATTTCAGCTAGAATATGGAAGACACTGACCTTTTTCATGACAGTTGCTTTCTGGATAGAAAAAAAAGAACATGTTAACATTTGTTTTGTATATTTATGTTATTTGTCCAATGTGAAAATCTAATTTATTCAACTTTATTCACATTTGATTTATTGTTCTCAGTATTGCATTGACACTGAATATATCCTGATATATATATATATATATATATATATATATATATATATATATATATATATATATATATATATATATATATATATATATATATATATGCAACAGCTGCAGCTTCCCAAAGCTCCGTATATATCACTTGCACACTTTTCAAAGAAAAGAAGAGAGGCCACACGGGGAGTAAGGAACAGCCAGCCGTTTAATTCAGAGGTCCAGGTAATGGCGAATGCATTTCAGCCTAAGAGCCTTCTTCAGGGCCTTCCTCCTTCACGAATCAGTCCCAAATGAACTCCTCCTGTGAATAAATGTCAGTAGGCACTGTGTTCCCTCCCCCTAATGCGTTCTGCACAGCACTGGTAGTCCGTGTTGAATGTTGCGGACTCCAAATCCCAGCATGCACTGTCTCGGCAAAGCCAGGTAGCTGGTGTGGGGGAGTGGAGAAAATGTAGTTTGGTGCCCACGCAGGAGGGCGGGGTGGTCGATGAACGCCGAACTTCACGGTGCCAGTCCCGTGTCCCCTCTGACTGCAGCGCCCTTCCTCCCAGGTCAGTACCGAAAACAGGGGCGGTCAAATGCGAGACTGTTTGCCCCGTCGAGATGAAATATCTCAGTCTGTTTCCTCCGCTCTGAGATTCTTGGCGGACTCCCGGGGTTATCGATGCCTCGATTATCTTAATGCTGCAAGCAGCGTGATGCCAGTGAATCCCGGAGTCACTTGAAGCTGCAGGGCCATCTCAACTGCGGGTCTGGCTGCGCAGTATACAACACTTGCACACTTTTCAGAGAAAAGAAGAGAGGCCACACGGGGAGTAAGGAACAGCCAGCCATTTAATTCAGAGGTCCAGGTAATGGTGAATGCATTTCAGCTTAAGAGCCTTCTTCAGCGCCTTCCTCCTTAACGAATCAGTCCCAAATGAACTCCTCCTGTGAATAAATGTCAGTAGGCACTGTGTTCCCTCCCCCTAATGCGTTCTGCACAGCACTGGTAGTCCGTGTTGAATGTTGCGGACTCCAAATCCCAGCATGCACTGTCTCGGCAAAGCCAGGTAGCTGGTGTGGGGGAGTGGAGAAAATGTAGTTTGGTGCCCACGCAGGAGGGAGGGGTGGTCGATGAACGTTGAACTTCACGGTGTCAGTCCCGTGTCCCCTCTGACTGCAGCACCCTTCCTCCCAGGTCAGTACCGAAAACAGGGGCGGTCAAATGCGAGACTGTTTGCCCCGTCGAGATGAAATATCTCAGTCTGTTTCCTCCACTCTGAGATTCTTGGCGGACTCCCGGGGTTATCGATCCCTCGATTATCTTAATGCTGCAAGCAGCGTGATGCCAGTGAATCCCGGAGTCACTTGAAGATGCAGGGCCATCTCAACTGCGCGTCTGGCTGCGCAGTATACAACACTTGCACACTTTTCAGAGAAAAGAAGAGAGGCCACACGGGGAGTAAGGAACAGCCAGCCGTTTAATTCAGAGTTCCAGGTAATGGCGAATGCATTTCAGCTTAAGAGCCTTCTTCAGCGCCTTCCTCCTTAACGAATCAGTCCCAAATGAACTCCTCCTGTGAATAAATGTATATATATACACTGAAAAAACCATAGTTTTCACACCAGTTATAGTTAGCTGGAAATTTTACTCGCATAAAACCATTGAAATTCCCACGTTATTGTTAGTTTGACTCACTATAACTTGCGCGCCTGCAATGCACTGCTGATGACATCACATATTACATCACTCATGACATGGTCAGTGACATCACTCATGACATCACTGATGACACCATCCTGTGAATGTGTGTGTTTCTGAAAAATAAATATTAGTGAGTAATGTTTAAATATTTAAATATATGTATTATTGTTTCACTTTCTTTATAAGTGGCTGCATGGGTTGGTAAGTAGGTACATGTGTATGTATATGGGTTATTAGATGTTTTTCTTAGTATCAGAATGAGTGTTTGTATGGTTTGGTGGGGGTATTACTTAGCACATAGATGCATGAATGACTGACTCTCTCTTTGTATGTGTTTTGAAGACAGCATATGTGCAGGACTGTATGGGTGGATGAGTGTATATATGTGTGTGTTAGTGACTGGAATGACTGTCTCACTAGTGTCTTTATCAGTAACTACATATGTTTTAATCTAATGTATGTGAATATTGATGTATATAAGTGAGTATATGTGAGAGTAAGGGATTTTAAGAGTTCCTGTTTAAATTAGTATGTGCTTCTATAAGTGATTGTTTGAGAGAGTAAGTACGTGTTAGTTTCCTTAGAAGTAAAGTGGTAGTGTGTGTATAGCTGTATATGCAAATAAATGGATGTTCAATAGTTTATTTGCATGTGTGAGTATGTGTCAGAGTATCTTTTAGATGACTGTCGGTGTGTATCAGGATGTATAGGTGTATCACTACATATGATGAGTGAGTATATGTATGAGTGACTATATAGAACTGTTGGTGAATAAGTGGATGTGTGTATAGATGGTGGAATTATTGAATTGGTTGTTGTTACTGGTATGGGTATCTCCATCTTTTTGAAAATGTTAGTTTCTATTATTGAATATGTTCTTCAAGGGTTACATTACAGTGAAAGGAGGTCTGTCACTCTGTCACAAGGATGGTGTCATCAGTGATGTCATGAGTGATGTCACTGACCATGTCATGAGTGATGTAATATGTAATGTCATCAGCAGTGCATTGCAGGCCCGCAAGTTATAGTGAGTCCAACTAACTATAACGTGGGAATTTCAATGGTTTTATGCGAGTAAAATTTCCAGCTAACTATAACTGGTGTGAAAACTATGTTTTTTTCAGTGAATTTCAATGGTTTTTTAATAGCAAATCTCTATAGGTATAAAAAGTAAAACATTTTATATTGTATACATTTTTTTTTTTTTTTTTTGCCCTGGGGCGCTCCCGGGGCGCGTACCGGTGAACGCACGGGTAAGCGCAATGTTACGGCGCGCCCCGGGGAGTGTCCTGTTAGCGCTATTCTCGCGAACGAAAGCAACATCGTGACGTTTCGCGTAACCGCGTGATGCGTCATATGACGCACTGCGTAAGCGCACCCGGAAGCACGCGAGCGCAGACGATCGCGCAACGTCCTGATGCGCTACGGGCGCGCCCCGGGGCACGTAGCGTAAGCGCGTTGGGTCATGTGATCTGAAAATAACACTTTTCATTGGTGCAGATCAGTTCTGTTTTCCAAATGATGAAAGACTCCACCTTTTTTCCTTATTCTGACTTTGTCCTTTGACTGAGGAAGACCTGTTTCAACAGCAAAGAGAATTATTTTGTACTTTAAAATGGCTATAGTAGCAGCAGCAGCTGGAGCATCTGCACCACCACCACCACCACCACCACCAAGAGGACCACCACAACAGTACATTGGTGGTCAAAAAGAGGAGGAGGAGGAAGAGGAGGAGAGGAGAAGATGGCTGGCTGAAGACAATACCCCATACCAGCCAAGGCCACACATTGTATGGGAGTTTTTTTCAATCCCAGAGGGCAAGAAAAAAGTCAATGCGGCCAAGGTAACTTGCCTAATCTATGGCTCAGAACTCTCAAGGGGCAACCCAAACAAAAAATATTCCTTTGGTAATAATACCATGATTAGACATATGACCCGCAAGCATCCAAACAACTATTCTCGTGCAGAGATGAGGGAACTGGCCAGAAACCTCCCCCAGTCTTCAAGGACCACCTCCAAAAGAAAGCAACCCACTCCATCGGGACCAGAAACAACGGAGACGATGCCTTGCATTCAACAACGATTTGAAGATTTTACAATAACATGTATTTACTGTGGTAAGCTCATCTCCTATGGTGAAAAGAGCGTAAAGCTCATCGTCTTTGCTGGTGACAAGCACAATTGCCCCAAAAAACCCTAATTTTTTTAGTTTTTTGTTTTTTGCTCCAGTTGAGCCATTTTCAATTCCCTTTTTTTGTTTCTCCCCATAAAAAATACAAAAAAATATAAAACTGTTCAGAAAAGCCAAGAAAAGTACAAAATGTTCAAAAAAACATAAAACAAATATAAAACAACAAAAAGAAGAAAAAAAACAGTTCTTTTTAGAACTACCTTTAATTTATAAAAATAAACCTATATTTTTAAAGAATATCTGTCAATTTGTTTTCCTCAGGGTACGCGCACCGGGGCGCGCACCCCAAAAAAATAAAAAAAAATGAATGAAGGAGTTAGCATGAGGGAAGAACACAAAGAGAGTAATGTTAAGAGAAAGAGAGCTAGAGGGAGAAACACAGAGGGATTGTTTGTTACATAGTAAAAAACAGAGAAGGTGTAATAGGGTGAAAGTGAGAATAGTAAAATGAATAAGGGAGCGAAAGAAGGGAAGAGAGAGGAAGAAGACTAAAGTAGAAATAGTGGGAGAATGTGAGTGGGTGTTGAAAGAAAAAGAAAGGACAGTAAAAAATGGGGAATGAAGGGTAGTGACGGAACCGGATAAATGAACAACGGTGAGGGAGGGTGAGAAAAGAGCAGTGAGTGTAAGAAAAGAGGGGCGAAAGAGGGTGAAAAATTGAATTAGGATAAGACATGGGGAGTGACAAAAAGAAAGGACAGAGAGAGTAAAGGAAACAATGCCTGAATGGGTGTGAGTGAAACAGCAAAGAAAGGTAAGTAATGCAGTGTGTGTGACTTATAGGGAGTCAGTGAGTGTAGGTTGGGGTGTGGGTGTGTAAGGTGTGTCTGTGGGTGTGGGTGTGTGGGGTGTTTCGGTGTGGGTGAGGTGAGGGTGTGTGAGATATGTGTGGGGGATGTGTGGGGGTGGGGGTTATATGTGTCGGATGTATGTGTGTGTATGGAATGTGTGTGTGTGTGTGAGGAGTGTGTGTGGGTGTGTGTGTGTGTATGAGGTGTGTGTGTGGTGTGTGTGTGGGGTGTATGTCAGAGGTGTGTGTATGTGTTGGGAGGGGGATGAGGTGTGTGTGTAGGAGTAAGGTAAATAATTAAGAAAAACAGAATGAGTGAAGAAGCAAAGGAAGGGAACAGAGGGTAAGTGAAGTAAAGAATGGGGACTGAAAGAAGTTGAATATGAGAGGGGAAATAGGGAAATTGGAGTAAACATGGAGAATAAGAATAAGTGAGGGAAGCAGAGTAAAGAAACAGGAGTGAGGTTGGTTGGGAAAATATTAGTGAGCTTAAAGCAAAGGGTGATGACAAACTACATTTGTTTAGTCACACTTACCATATAATAAATGTAACTTTAATTACATTTTTTAACTACACTTTGTATCTGTGAAAGAGAGAAGAAAAAATAAGTTATAATTAGTAAAATATGTATTTTAAATTAAAAGATACAAATGAAGAGGTTAAAAAGCATAACAGTGTATTTAGAAATAAAGTAAGAGTGAAGGACTTAGAAAGGGAAATAAAGTAAGGTAGAAGGACAAAAAGAGAGAAAAAGAAATAGAAGGAGAGCAAATTAGTAAGAGTAAGGCATATAGATTCACTGACAGAGAGGAAGAGAAGAACAGAGAAATGAACTGTAGGTAAGAAAGATACTAAAACAATGTGAGTTAGCAAAACTAAGTCAGGAAACAGTAGTAAGTAAAAAGATAATGACA
Organism: Lissotriton helveticus; assembly: GCF_964261635.1. Lineage (NCBI taxonomy): Eukaryota > Metazoa > Chordata > Amphibia > Caudata > Salamandridae > Lissotriton > Lissotriton helveticus. The sequence continues at coordinate 23,550,733 of NC_136060.1, read as the reverse complement.
GAGACGGAAAAGAGTCTAATTAAGGATGCATTTAGAAGAATGAGGAATAGAAGATAACTGAGAGTAAGTGAAGAACAGTCATAGAGTGAAGGGATGAAGGGAGAGAGGATAATATACAATGATTGTGGGAAATGGAGTGAGGAAGTTAGTAGACAGACACACTAAGAGAAAAACTGAGTGAGGTGGAGTACAATGAGTAAGCAAAGGAAATGAGTAAGGGAGCAAAAAAAGGAAACAGAGGAGAAGACGACTAAAACAGTGGTACTGAGAGAAAATAATTTGGTGATGAAAGTAAAGAGAAGGACATTGAAAGAAAGGAAATGAAGGAAAGACTAAAAGAAATGGGATGAAGAATGATGAGAGAGGAGCAGTGAAGTTGTTATAAAAGAAATGATAGAAGGTAGATAAACACAAGTGAACATAACACAAGGAGAGTGAGGCACTGAGGACATAGAGGTAGTGAACGAAAAATAGAGAGAAGAGATCAAAAGAAAAGAGCAAACAAAGATAAGCGAGGGAGAGTGGGTGATTTATAGTGATAGAGTGCGACAATACTGCTGAGTGAGTAAAGAGGAATTACTAAAAGAGAAAAGGAGGAAAATACGGAAAAGGGAAGTAAAGCAGAGAGACTGAAAGCTGAAAAGTTATGCAAGGGAGAGAGGGGATGCAGACAGTTGAAATGAGAATGAGGGGTTGTGAAAGAAGTGGAGTAAAGGAACGGGGGTTACAAAAAGTGAGAGAAAGACATTATAAGTGAGTAAAAAGAGATGAAAGAGGATAGAAAAAGGAAAGTGAGTGTCAGACAATGGGAATACAATTTAATTTACACAATCCAAAGTATAGAATAACTTGTACAACATGTTACATAGTTTATTTGTGCTGTTGTCAGAATATATTGAATTTCACTTAAAACAGTGAGTTCAAATTACTCATCATATGACAGCGGGGAAAAAAACACAATCTAAAAGATTGTGTTTTGAAAAAAACCCTTAGATACTGACAAATGACAAATGTACACTAATCTTTGATTCACTTACTTTTCCTTTAGGCCAAATAGTATATCATGAAGGTCCTTTTCTCATTGGAAAGTACTCTGCTGTTCACTAAAAAATCAATTTCATCAACTTTCTAGAAGAAAAGCTCCAAGAACATCTGAAATATTTTCATTATTTTCAAATACTCCTTTTTTCAGTCATGACTCTTTACTCATTCCTTCACCATTCCTTAAGGCCAAATAGTGTCAGATGTATCAGTATATTTTCAAATTACTTAAAACAAACTCTAAAATTACCGTTTTCCGACGTTCTGAAAGAAAGACTCAAACAACATTTTCACAATATTTAAATTTTCGTAATTCTTTCTCTGACTCACTCATGCTCATTATTTCCTATAATATTGATATCACTTACTATGAGATCCACTTACAGTACCTATATGACAACTCAATTTTTTATATTATCTTGATCACTTTTACTCAAAATATAATTTTAAACAGCAAACTAACCTTTATTACCTGCTCCCGTCTTCATAGGCCAATTACCTTTACTTAATTTTTGGTTGTAAAAACACTAGATATGAATTTTTTAAGTCAAAAGGCAAACGTTGTTTTAAAGTCAAATGAGTGTCATTACAAAGGGTCCAACCTTTACAACTTTTTAAATAGCATGTGTAATGCCCTGATGTTGTTGAAGGACCGTCATGATAAATAATAGCTACAGTTGCAAACGTTCTTCCTGAAATTGATAATTGAGAAGCCACAACATTTTTAATAGAAGTTGTCAATTTCGTTCCATCAGGTCTACATCGTTGGAACATTAAAATGACATAGTGACCAAAACTTCGTAGAAATAATGTGGACAGCATTGCAGACTTACATTGGGTACACACCATATTGTGATCAGCTGCTTTAATGAGATTATTAAAAGGCACTGATTTGCAGTCTGGTAAACTCAAATATATAAATCTTTCAGTGCCTATTCTAGTACTACTTGATAAAGTACAGTTATCACAGTCATGCTGCCATTGATAAGAAAGGTTAAAAAGATTTTTTATATCTACTCCTTCATCTTCCAATACATCAAACATATACATTAAAAATTTCTGACAATCCTGCTGAATTATCTGTGAAAATTGATTTTGACCAGACCATATGTCTAGAAGATTTCTAATTTCTGAAACACTTTCTATTTTTGCTCTATCACTGCTACATTTCTCAAACACAGAATTCAATAAACAGCAGAATGTTTGATCCCGATTTTCAACAATCTGTTCTTGTAAATTTTGAAGAAAAAAAACAACATTAACTACTATATTAGCACAGCAGTTGACACCAGAACTGTTTTCAAACTGAAATCCAACAACATCTTCAACAGAATCCTTTTTCTTTCTGCTTACAATTACAGTTTCATCTACTTTTTGTCTTTTTGTTAGTACCTCACTGCAATTATTCTCATTTCTTCTTTTTCGGCCTACCATAGGCCGAAAAAGAGAGGATATTAAGGCAAACAGAGGATATTAAGGCAAATGTGGAGCATATTCTCTTCTTAACCTATTGTATTCTTTAACACAATCTAGATCAGCACAAATCTGTGTTTCATCACACTCAATCAAGTACAATCCTGATAAAGTTCTGACTCGTGATAATGCCACATATGCCATACCCTCTTTAAACACAGAACTTCCAATGTTCACCAAAGCACTATCTACACTTAAACCTTGAGATTTATGAATTGTCACTTCATATGCCAAACAAACAGGAAACTGTTTTCTGCGAACATATAAGTCTTTCACAAGCAAAAATCTAGCTGAACAACGACAAATGTGTTCTATTTCGTCAATGCCATCAAATTTAATTTTTAAAATTTCAATTCCATCTCTATTTTTGTAATTCACAAAACCAACAACATGACCCATTGCTCCATTTAACAGACCTCTTTCAACATTTAAATTCCTTCTCAAAATGATACGACAATTTAAACACACATTCAGAGTCTTTTCAAAACCAGCAGTTTTAGATATAGTCTTCTCTAATGAATCCAATTTTGATTTCACATTTTCTGACAAAATAATTGTTGCTCCCATATGCTCTATTTTATCTATAGCTTCCACTTTCACTATCTCTTCATTTTCTAACTTTAACATTTTGTTGTTGAACATGGAACATTCTTTCAGAGTTGGCATCAAACATATGCCAGATTTCTTCTCGTTAATTTTCTTAAAAATATTCTCTGGAAGAATGTTTTCATTTGGGTACAAATTTGAAATTAATCGTCCATGTAAAGCTTCTTTCCCATGCTGACTTATTTTTCCGATTCTTACATCTTGTAGAATATTTTTATAATCTTAATCCTTTGCCTTCTGCATATTTGAAATTTAACCATATATTAACGTTTCCAATGCTTCCTAGGCACTTCCTGGTATCTTCATGCGTGACCATTTTAAACACTGGTTGACCTTTCACTGGAGTCAACTGCAGTAGATCTCCAAAAACAATAATGTGTTTTCCTCCAAATAAGACATCATAGTCTGTTCTAAGAATTTCTTGCATTCTGAAATGCACAAAAGCAAGCATTAGATTTGAGACCATGCTTACTTCATCAATGATAAGAAGTTTCATTTTCTTCAGGACTCTGGAAACTTCAGAACACGCATCTCCAGATAGCTTGTGGTATTGCAATTTGTTATCATGCTCCACTGGCAGCATCAGTAAACGATGTAAAGTAATCCCTTTAATATTATGTGCTGCCAGCCCAGTTGGAGCGGTAACAACACAAGACAGCGGTGATTCAGTCCTTTTCCGCAGATAAGTTGCAATTGCTTTAATCAGAAAACTTTTTCCAGTTCCCGCTTCTCCTCTCACGTACAGTCGGACAGGCTTAAATGATGTACATGAGCACTCTTTCTTCTCATGACTCAATCCATGTTCAACCTGTTCTGTGACTTCGTCATATATCTGTTTCTGCTAAAGGTTTAATTGTTTCACCAAATCTTCTAAATTAATTACATCCTCTTGAGCTTGCTCCATAGCTCTTTTCACCTCATCCATGGCAGTGGCAGCTTCATTTTGGATAATTGGTCTTCCTAGTGGATCCTGACTCAATGAAGCAGAACTCTGACTGTCTTGAGAACTGTCTCTCACAATCTCTGCAGCAATTGTTGCTTCTTGCTCTATTTCTTCATTCAACATTTGCAGATAATTTGGAAAAACAGGACATTCTATGGTATCCTTCGTTGCATTAAAAGAGTCTTCATAACAGAGAAAATCTCCAAGTAGTTCCTCTTCTGTACGCCATGGTTTAAAGAGTTGCAAAAGATCCAAATAGTAAAATTCTCTTTTGTCTGGATTTTCACAACTCAATTTTCGATGATTAATCAAATGACCTTTTCTCTGTTTCACTAGACATCCTTCACATCCAATGACAGCATATAATCCATTATTGATATCTTCTCTGATGTTCCTCTTATAAATATAGCTTTGAAGAACTTCATAGAGACAAGCGTTCTCAAGGTGAGGACTTCTATTTATATAGTATGTATCCAACATGTTTGTCTTCAAAATATCTGTACTTTCTGGTTCTTTCTCCGCCAAATACTCTATCTCTTGTACAGATTTTGGTTTCGTGTTGCAGCAAAACCTAGACTTATCCAAATGATGGTTCTAAATTTGGCATAGAGACTTGCTGATGACAATCGATCAGAACATTCATATGCTCCAATTTCTCGATGCGACAACATCTTCAGACTGTAACTGTATAATTTCTTGTTTAGACTCTTTTCATGTGAAATGTCCTCCCACATTTCCTTCAGTTCTGTCTTTTCTTTTTTTGTGATGTAAGACGTCACATATCGAGCCACAGCAATAGAGTTGTCAGCAACGAATTGAATATCCCTGTTAGCGTTCCACATGGACAAAATCACTGGGTTGTAGTCGTTGAAGTACTTAGACTCTTCGTTTCTTTTTAAATTGTTTGTATTTTTGGGTGATTTCCTCGTCACAGTATGTCGTAGAGAAGACATCAAATTATTGACTCTTCCTTTAGAAATCACTGGTCGTGGAAAGCCGAAACAACATTTTGTGTAGAACTTGTCCTTGTTTCTGAATTTTTGACGACAGTACTTTCCAAAACGATGGGATTGAAAGCGTAAAACTTGTTGCCTTAAACTGTTTTCTTCGGTAGTTTTCGGAACAGCACATGTTGAATACTCTTCAATGAAGCTCATCACTGACTCATCCGAATCTGTTCCAAATTTGGGTGCATCTTTAATCCACAACAACATATGTATATGAGGAGCACCTCTCGCTTGATACTCCTTTCTCCAAAAGAAATCCAAAACCTCTCAAAGGGGAGGATTTTTTTCGTTGGTAATAAGAGACATCATAGCTTGAAATCTATGATTAAAATATCTGCATACATTCACTGGATCCAAAGAACACAGTTCTCCAGGTGTTTTGAATTCTATATTTTGTATATTTGCATTTGCCTCACGTAGAAATTGAAGTAAGTCATCCCATGCATACTCGGCACAGCTAAGAGTGAGGAACCATGTAGGAGTTCCTAAGTTTCTTAGCAAACATTTCAATTCCCCATGACGACGGTACCAATACTCGTTTGTACCACGCTGACATGCCATGAGATTGATTAAATGAGATTCCAAAATATTATCTTGCAGATTCACTTTCTCCATAAAGTCCCTCGCCGAAACATTTTGCAGATGTGCTCCACTTTTCAGTATATGGTTTACTGCATAAGAAAGCCCAGACAAGTCACTTTCATACAGTAGATGAAACAAATAAGGAATGCACTGACGAAACCTTGGATCTTCAGCATATAATCTTACAGTTCGATATTCAGATGCAGGAATTTGAAGTGGTCGATCGTCATATTGTCCACCTCGACCTGCTGGAAATAAAGGTGGAAAACAACGAGCTTCCAAACTTTCTTCCCATACACTAATGGGACTTCCTTTTGCTGCTTTCATTTGAAACAAGTCAATTGCATTCCCCATCACTTTTTTGGAATGCAAAGGATGAACAGTATAATGTTCATATATTTCTTCACTTCTAGACACATCAACTTTTTCAATTTGGCCAGCTGAACAATCACTGCCATCATCTGCAGCTGATTCCTCTGCTTCAACACATACATGTTTGTAGTACTCATTGTTTTTGACCAAATACAACGTTGCCTTTTTGACTTTCTTAACATCCACTAAATCTTGCCAGATTTTCTTACTCTTTGTCGGAACCCCATTAACTAGAATAACCAGAGGTTCCTCTTCCACTTTCTCTACACCAATGGTATCAATATTTTTCTTGAAATCTAGAGGCAAATAAACAACTCTTCCCTTTAATCCTCTCTGTAAATCTGAAGGAGGCAATTTCCCTATCTTAGGCTCCATGCGAACAATAGCCTGAAAAGGATGGACACATTGAATCAAAATAGACTCATATGTATTTAAATCCATCAATTCAGGAGGAAATTCTACCAACTCCAGATTATTATGAACAGCTCTAGCAGGCATTCTGTTTTGATTTAATTTATCATAACAATATTTACAAATACGCTGATCAGAACTCAAATCAAAACAATTCTCCACCCACAAATAAGTTGCAAAATCCTTCCACTCATAATTATTTATCTTTTCACTTTTTACGTATAAATCAACTAATCTAGTTTGATGCTTATAATGAGTTCGTCGACAACACACACAAGTAAAATTTGGCCTTTCACTTGATTTCACCTTAAACCTGGTAATTTCCTGGTCAAACTTTTCTGTACTTGAAATCTGTACATTGTCTTCCTCATTACCTTGAATTTCTGTCTCAATTTCTACACTGCCCTCTTTTTCACCAAAATAACAAATCTCAATTTCTTCACAAATCTTCTTCACATCTAATTCAGTTCCATGCAAAAGAGCACTGTTTAATTGTTTAAGCTTAAGTGCTGGACTTTTTGCATAATACAACATTCTCACTAATTTCCTCATTTTGGTATGATGCACTGCTAACATCCTAAAATGATGAAAAACACTCTGACAGACTTTTCTAGAAAGACAAGCCAGTGAATGCCCTTGCAAACCTGTGTTTTCTCTCACTCTGCAAGGATCTAAGTTTTGCTACAACTTCATTTTCTGCTTTAGACTTTTCTTACTATATGTACGTAAGAAATTACAAAACAAATCAATTGATTCCTGTCGCACACTACAAATACTACTACACTTCCAAGTGTACACTGGACCCTTAGTACGTCTCCCTAAAACTTCATCAGTAAACACCTCTTCTGGTTCTCTAGGCACAAGTTTCTCTTTTTCAATCGGACAACCGTCTTTCACCTCATATGCTCGACCACTGGTGTCAACTGCATGCACTAAATCATTCTCCTGGAAGTAAATCTCCTCATTAAAAAATGGCACACAACTTGAACTGTGCATCCATTCTCCTGAAAAAACTTTACAAAAATTAGTCCGATTAATTACTCTTTTCCATCTACTGTTTGATTTGAAAACATCAATTGTCTTGTTAAGTGTCCTAATTCTATTGATTATTAAAATAAATAATTTTTTCTTAACTTCAAAAGCCTGATCAACAATCTTCTCTACACTTTTCTTTTTCTTATAAAAAGCAGCTCTCTGTTTACCTTTCCTAATGTTTTTTAACAAATTTAAAACCACCCTATTGCGAAACATTCGTTTACGAATGTCTCTAAACTGATTCTGCCTTCTATTCCTATACATATTATTCTCTCCTGCTCCAGTTGTAAGATTTTTTGAGGGTCTCTCCTTCCTTTTCAAATTTACTCTCTCATTCTCTTTTTCTATATGCTGTCCAACATTTTTTTTTGATCTACATATGTTCCGTAAGAAAGACTTAGTTGTCTTACCAGGAGCTTTGTTCCTGTTTTTTGAAGTATTTGTTGTGGAAGAGTGCTGTAATTCCGTTGCTGTTTTTTTTTTGTTTGCGGTTATCATGTTTTCTTCTCCTTTGCCTTGAGGGTATCTTTCCTTACTCTTGAAATCTTGATTTCAATCTGTGTTAAAGAAAAAAATAGCACATTATAGACCACTATTACCAAACAACAAAGCAATGCCAAAAAGCAAACGGTCTATTCAGGGTTACAGATCAGGTGAGAATTCTCCAGGGGTGCAGAAGAGGTGAGGCCTGTATTGAAGAGTGTAGTGGAAAAGATCTCTGTCCACAGGTACAAAGAAGATGAGACCTGTGTCTAAGAGTGCAGTAGGGTATAGGCTTCATGAAGTCTAGTCCACTGCACTCTTACACACAGGCTTCACCACCTATGCTTCCCAGGAAAGGCCTCTCTCCCACTACAGTCTTGAAGATAGGCCTCACCTCCTCTGTCCCTCTGGACATGCCTCACCTCATCTGCACAATCTACTTCCTAATCTGAAGTAACACAGGTGACATTATTGTGAAAGGATGAAATATATGTATTTAATCATGCAGACACTATTTATTCCTTCTCAAAAATCTAAAACTCATTCATTTGCACCAAAATCATTTTTTAAATAACATTTTAGACACACACTGCAGGTCCTATGTATAAGCATTCAGTGTCCATGAGTACAGTGGAGAGGACTGACCTACTCTCACCCTTGGACAAGCCTTACCTCATCTGTGTCCTCTGGACAGGCCTCAATGTATTGAGTATAATTGATGGTAACTGGGTGCAGATGAGGTGACGCATGTCCAAGGGTGTAAATAAGCTGAGGCCTGTCTAAGGATACAGATTAGTTAAAGTCTATTCAGGGTTGCAGATGAGGTGAGGATTGTCTAGGGGTGCAGAAGAGGTGAGGCCTGTATTGAAGAGTGTAGTGGAAGAGAGGTCTGTCCACGGGTACAAAGAAGGTGAGACCTGTGTCTAGGAGTGCAGTGGAGGACAGGCTTCATAAAGCCTAGTCCACTGCACTCTTAGACACAGGCCTCACCACCTACGCTCTCCAGAAAAGGCCTCTCTCCCACTACAGTCTTGAACACAGGCCTCACCTCCTCTGTCCCTCTGGACATTCCTCACCTCATCTGCACAATCTACTTCCTAATCCCAGGTAACACAGGTCACATTATTGTGAAAGGATGAAATATATGTATTTAATCATGCAGACACTATTTATTCCTTCTCAAAAATCTAAAACTCATTGATTTGCACCAAAATCGTTTTTTAAATAACATTTTAAACACACACTGCAGGTCCTATGTACAAGCATTCAGTGTCCATGAGTACAGTGGAGAGGACTGACCTCCTCTGACCCTTGGACAAGCCTTACCTCATCTGTGTCCTCTGGACAGGCCTCAATGTATTGAGTATAAATGATGGTAACTGGGTGCAGATGAGGTGACGCATGTCCAAGGGTGTAAATAAGCTGAGGCCTGTCTAAGGATACAGATTAGTTGAATTCTAATCAGGGTTGCAGATAAGGTGAGGATTGTTTAGGGGTGCAGGAGAGGTGAGGTCTGTATTGAAGAGTGTAGTGGAAGAGAGGTCTGTCCACAGGTACAAAGAAGGTGAGACCTGTGTTTAAGAGTGCAGTGGGGGATAGGCTTCATAAAGTCTAGTCCACTGCACTCTTAAACACAGGCCTCACCACCTATACTCCCCAGGAAAGGCCTCTCTCCCACTACAGTCTTGAACACAGACCTCACCTCCTCTGTCCCTCTGGACATGCCTCACCCCAACTGCACAATCTACTTCCTAATCTGAGGTAACACAGGTGACATTATTGTGAAAGGTTGAAATATATTTATTTAATCATGCAGACACTATTTATTCCTTCTCAAAAATCTAAAAGTCATTCATTTTCCCCAAAATCGTTTTAGACATCACATTTAAGAAACACAGCACAGCACCTATGTACAAGCATTCCATGTCACTACTAAAACTTCACAATTTTACAAAATACATTTCCTCTATGCAACGAAACTCAATGTGCTTCCTACGCTGAGTTAACACAGGTAACATCATTCTGAAAAGGTCAAATTTATTTCTTTCAGCATGCAAACACTATTTATTCCATCTCAAAAATGTAAAAGCCATTCATTTTCCCCAAAATCGTTTTTGACATCACATTTAAGAACCACAGCACAGGTCCTATGTACAAGCATTCAATTTCACTACTGAAATTCATCCATTATCAAAAAATGACACAAACCAACAGCAAAGAAACCCAATGTGCTTCCTACTCTGAGTTAACACAGGTAACATCATTGTGAAAGGGTCAATTTTTTTTCTTTAAGCATGCAGACACTCTTTATTGCTTCTCAAAAATGTAAAATCCATTCATTTCCCCCAAAATCGTTTTTGACATCACATTTAAGAAACACAGCACAGGTCCTATGTACAAGCATTCCATGTCACTACTGAAACTTCACAATTTTACAAAATACAATTCCTCTATGCAAAGAAACTTAATGTGCTTCCTACACTGAGTTAACACAGGTAAAATCATTGTGAAAGGGTCAAATTTCTTTCTTTAAGCATGCACACATTATCATCATCATCATTTTTACTTTATTTCGGTTTGTTAGTGAACCATAAAAGTACATTGCAATAAAGAAAAAAACATTTACAACTCAACCAATGCGTAGTTACATATCATTTTGGATATTTGCAATAATCGGTTAACGTGCGGTTTATAGTATATCAATAAAAACACTAAATCAGTAAAATACAAGAACTAAAAGATTTTTAAAACACAATAAAAAACTAGTTATTACTGAAACAAGCAGTCTGCCCACAAGGCGGGTTACTACAGCGGATCAGTCTTCGTCTAGTTAACCACATCGAAAACAAAAATTTTGCAATCGCAGTAACTATCAATGCATTGGTATCAGTTTTTAGAATTCTAAAATAGTCTACGTAATTCCTAAGTCCTAAATTCTTACATAACTGTATAATCCATTTTTTCCTGCTGGCAGAATATGCAGGACAGAACAAGGTCACATGGATTGTAGTTTCATTTGGATCATTGCAACCAGGACAAGGGCGAGCTAAACCCAATTTCCATTAATCAGAATAGGAATAGAGGGGTAGTGTACCATATCTGAACTGTAAGAACAATTTTTTAGCTAAGACAGGTTCTATAACATCTAATTCTTTCTCAAAACTATAAACATTCTTAAAATCCAAAAAGCTGTCAGTGAGACTAGAAGGCCTGGCTGATCGAAGGACCTCTTCAAGGTTGTAATATTTTATAGTCTCAGCCAGGGTTTTCTTTGAGATAGATTTGCATGTGTCCTCCGGGTTAGACCAGAGATTCTCCATGCCGATTTTGGACGCCTGGCCCTTTATAAAAGATAACCACTTTATCCTCCCTACACCCGGGCGAGCCATCACAATCTTTAGTTCTTCTCTATAGCATTCGAGCTCCGGGACACTCCACAATCTACGCCAGTAGAGGAGCGGGCGTGAGGCGATTACTTCTGCAATAGGCCTCAAATTTGTATCCAGCCTTAGTGGGACTAAAGGGGTATTAGTGGGTAAGGAGAACAGCTGTCTAATAAATTTATTCTCGGTTATACTAATCTCATTTGCTGGACAATGACCCCAGAGTTCAGCCCCGTAAAGGGTAGAAGATCTGGTTTGTACTTTATATATTTCCAGCGGTACGCTGACTAGCTTGTGAACACAGGATTTCTGAACCTTAAGAATACCCCCCATAGACTGAGAAAGGGTTAAATTGGCCTTAGTCATTTGGGTTTCCCAACTCATTCTATCATTTAGGGTCAGGCCTAGATAGGTAAAATTATTTACCCTTTCCAGTGCTCGTCCATCCATAGTTGGACAAGGGCAATTAGTTGCAATGCCATTAAAAACCATGTACTTTGTTTTGTCTATGTTAATTACCAAGTTCCTGTCCCTACAGAATTTGGTAAATTGATCTAACACCCGCTGCATCCCCATAGATGTTTTTGAGAGCAGCAGGGTGTCGTCCGCAAACATGAGTGCAGGAAATTTACCACCAGCTAAGTTAGGAGCGTCACTGTTTTGTACAGTAGTTAAGTCATCAACGAGGCCATTTAAAAAAAGGGAAAATAGCGTAGGGGCCAATACGCATCCCTGCCTAACTCCCTTCTCAATGGGAAAATCTCTTGTTAGCTGGCCATTTCTGCCATAGCGAACCTTTGCATAAGTTCCTTCATGGAGTCTTTTGAATTGGAGACATAAGTAGGGTGGTATCCCCATTGTTGTTAATATGCTCCAAAGTTGGTTTCTGTCCACCATATCAAATGCGGATTTTAAGTCCACAAATGTTAGGTAGAGGCTCCCCCCTTCCATCACCACGTGCTTCCAGTAAAGGACCTGGAGCCGTAATAATTGGTCGATGGTCGATGTTTTAGCACGGAACCCTGCTTGCAAGTGGGAGAGGATGTTATTCTCACTAATCCAATCTTGCAAGCGTTGCAAAAGCAGTTTGGCGTAAATTTTTTGGGTAACGTCAATTAGACTAATTGGTCTATAATTTGACGGGGCCAGCGGGGATCCCTTTTTATAAATCGGGATAATTTCGGCCCCCAGCCATGTGCTTGGAGGCTCTTGACCGTCAAGAATGGCATTAAATATGACGGTCAAGTAGGGGACCCAGATCTTCGGCTCATCTCTGAAGAGATCACCGGGGATCTTGTCCAACCCAGGGGCCTTATTACATTTTAACCCTTGGACTGCAAGAGTAACTTCCAACTTAGTAAAGGGAGGGGAAGGGCAATCTAGGCCCAATCTCAAGGGCGTTATGGGTGACGCATTTTGAGGGGAAGCGGTGCTAGAATAAAGATCACCAAAGTATGCACACCAAGCTTCCTCGGCAATATTGGGATCAATCTTTACCTTCCCTTCTGGCTTCCCAGTATGGACCAAGTTCCAAAAAGTTCGGGCGTCTTTCGTTATTAGTGCTTGTTTAATGGCCTTCCATTTCTCTGTTTCCCATTCGGATTTTGCATGAGAAAGGAGGTTCTTATAGAAGTTCCTTGCAGCGCTAATGTTAGCCCTATGGCCTGATTTGATGGCAGAAATTAGAGTGCTCTTCGCCTGCCTACAGGACTGATTGTACCAGGGATTTGTGGGACGTGCCTGTCGGTTGATTTGTTTTACCGGTTTGGAAAAGCTAGCTGCTAAGGTCAGCATTAATTCTTTATGTATAGCTAAGCATTTAACATCATTATCAGAATTAAAGGCGTTTTCATACAATGTGTTTAGACGCTCAAGCTGGGGAATGACGCTTTTATACAGTGATGCCAGGTTATCTGGCGACGACTTGATAGTAGACCATCGAATTTTTTTGCCACCCTGTGTGATACTAATCGCACTGGAGACCATATCGACCTCTTGATGCTCCCCGTCGTGGATTGGCACGTCCAGTTCTGCTACCAAGGGGTTGTGGTCACTTTCCACGCGGTCAGATACGTGGAAACAACGAATCAGGTGCCATACAGACATGCTAACCAACAGATAATCTATTGTTGATGAGTGACCCATTCCATTATAAGTGCTCTTCCCTGGGCTATCCCCCGGAAAGCGGCCATTACAGGCCCTAAGGGAGAATATATACGTCAATGCGGTGAGCTGCATGGCCATGGGAGACCAGTTTTTTACTGGGTAGATATTTGGGGGTGGAATCCGGCAGGCGTCATCCTCATCTGATGTTAACTGTGGGACGCCCCCGAGCGGTTCATAATGAATTATTTTTAATTTTTTATTTATTCCTTCTAAAAAATGTAAAAGCCATTCATTTTCCCCAAAATCGTTTTTGACATCACATTTAAGAAACACAGCACAGGTCCTATGTACAAGAATTCCATGTCACTACTGAAACTTCACAATTTTACAAAATACAATTCCTCTATGCAGTAAAAACTTTTTACCAAGCATTATCAAAAAGCATGACACAAAGCAACATTAAAAACCACAATTTGCTTCCAAATCTTCTCCATAGAGTATACAAGTCTCTATGTATATTAAATGAATCATTACCCAGCTTTACAAATGCTTTAGGAGATTGAGAACAGTGTCAGACACACACACCAATATTTCTTTAGCAGAGCAAAAGGTATGTACTCCAGGCACTGCAACCATGAATTGCACAGAGAACCTCTAATTCTACACACATATTGCACATGGTAACCAATCAAAACTCTTCCCTCTCTATTTTCAAACCAACACCCTTCCCCCCCTCAGCCTTTTCTACCTGTTACCATAGCAACTCCCTCCTCACTGAGCTCTCAGGGTTAAAAGTTTATTCTACAATGTTGCAAATGAACTAAGCAAGGATGTTTGACCTCTCAATACATCAGCTTATCCGCTGCAATCTTTCTTTAAATGACTTTTTCTAAACCATTCAAATTGCTTCTTTCACAGAACAGAACCATGCAACCTAACTTCCAGTTTTCAACTATCTGAATCCACCAATCATTGCTTGTGATTGAAGAGCACTGAAACTCCACATTTTTTTTGTTGCAAACTCATACTGTTCCAACTGCCACTTCATTCCCACACTTCATCTGACTGCACCAGAACCTCCTCTTACCATGTATTCTGTCTGGATTATTGGACATAGCTACATCCACTGGGCTCAAAGGTATGCAGCTACCAGAAATTTTCACAACCTTGGCTTACCAAATGTAGACATAAAATGGATTGGCCAAAGAGGATTGAGATGTCATCATTTGATACCATTGGTGAAAACCTTTTTGCATCTGCCACACCCTAACCTCATAATTCTGCACTGTGGTGGAAATGACTTAGGCACTTTGACTGGGGTAGGTCTGGAAATGCTTTTAAAGGACACCTTTGAGCAATTGATGGCACTTTTTCCTCAAACTGCCTTGGTATATTCCAATATATGCCAAAGACAGAAATGGAAGTGGTCCAACCAATTTTGTCCACAATTTGAGAAAGCACTGAAACATGTGAATAAATCTGTTTCTGCTTACATGAGAGACTATGGAATGGGTTCAATATACAACAACAACTTGCGTTACAACATGCAAGATATCTACAGAGGAGATGGTGTGCACTTCTCAGATGAGGGGAATAGAATATTCCTCCTGAATATAAGACTGTGCATTGGAACCTACTTATAGGTACCTAAATCAGCCACAGAACCCAAAAGCTCTTTTCAGAGCTACCCTACCTCTGATCACTCAAAATGATTATTTTACTCTAACTTTTTTCACTGTTTTTCACCAAAGTACACTCCCCGGTACGCTTCCCGGTGCGCGTACCGGGCGTTCCCCCCGCGAAAATTTCAAAATAATTTTTTTTATTTGGGCCTATATGGGCCTCCTAAGCCCCCCTCAGAAAACCTAGGGGGTCAGGGAGTGTCTACCGTGCCCCCTTTTACCCATTCCCAACGTTGTTTGTCCTCCATCTTGTGTCTCAAATCTACCGAAACACAAGATGGAGGACTCCAGTAGCGCTGCCGGTACGCGTACCGGGGCGCGCACCGGGAAGCGCTCCCAAAAATTTTTACGAGTTAATTTACATAAAAACCACTGGAGACACTTTCACCAAATATAGAATAGGCCCTACTATATACCAATCCCTACCATTTTCCCAAATTTAGTGGAATTCCATTGAGCCATTTCAGCTGTAGCATTGTCTAAATATCCTGAGGTAAATTACATGACAAAAACACATCTGAAGTGTTAGAATTTACAACCAATTAAAATGTTACTTTCATTTTCTACTTTTTTTTCCTGACATTTGATTGGTTATGTACATGAATATAAATGAAAAATGAGAGGGAAACACGGCCATTTTGACTACAACTACCTGAGGTACATCTTGAAAGGATTTTCGCATTTGGTCTTCTTCACCTCTCTGTAAAGTAAGTTGATAATTTGTAAGGGGCACTTTAAGTTAATTTGTAAAAACGTTTTCTGATAGTTATTATAGTTATAGATAGAGATAGGCTCCTCTGTTATATTTATGGATTGACTTAGGCTTCTCTGCTATAATTATGAATTTACTTACGCTTCTTCACAGGCACTTTTTTATATTTCTACTTCCTGCCTGTTACCATACACTGCCCAAAGTTAACTTCACTGTTAAAAAATCAGAACTACCTGTCTGAACTTAAACCCCACAGTGCCCTAACTCTACTGATATAGTTATTTTTTATGCAATTTACAGCAAAAAAATCCTTCGAGATTACATATGAGGAGATTCTTAATGAAGATTTTGTTGAAGAAGATTTTATGGATCAGTCTTTGGATCAACAATTTATTGAATGTTTACAAGATATAGAAACATGCATTTTTGAGGAGATTCCAGATGATCTAATGCTGGAAGTTTTGTTGAACTATGAAAATTCTAACCAATAAATTTTAATTTAATAATTAAAAATTGTTTGAGACATTATTCATTTTTATATCTAATTCATGAAGTACTACCAAAATGATTATGTTTATATTATAGTATAAAGTGAAACTTACAGTATACTGTGCAATTTTAAAACATCATAAGGGAGCAGGGTAGACTACCCATGATCCCATAGGTCTTCTCAGGGAGTACTTAAAGGATTTATATTTATATTATAGTATAAAGTGAAACTTACAGTATACTGTGCAATTTTAAAACATCATAAGGGAGCAGGGTAGACTACCCATGATCCCCTAGGTCTTCTCAGGGAGTACTTAAAGGATCTGTTTCTGCTTTCCTGACAGACTATGGTATGGATTCCATATACCACAATAACTTCTGTAACAACATGCAAGATATCTACAGAAAAAAGGTGTACATTGAATTTAAGACTCTGCATTGGTACCTACATGTACTTAAATCATCCACACAACACAACAACTCTATTCAGAGCTACCCTACCTCTAAGCACTTTAAATTATTATTTTACTGTTTCACTGAGTTTTACCCATGTGTGGGGGGAGGTGTGTGTGGGGGATGGTGGGGTGTGTCTGTGAGGTGTGTGTGTGTGTGTGTGTCTTGGGGGGTGAGGTGTATAGGTGTGTGTAGGTGTGTGGGGTATGTGGGTGTGGGTGGGGGTGTGGGTGTGTAAGGTGTGTGTGTGGGTGTGGGTGTGTGGGGTGTTTGAGTGTAGGTGGAGGTTTGGGTGTGTGAGGTGTGTGTGGGAGGTGTGTGGGTGTGGGGGGTATGTGTGTAGGATGTGTGTGTATGTGTGGGATGTGTGGGTGTGTCTGTGAGGTGTGTGTGTGTGTGTGTGTGGGGGGGGGAGGGAGGTGTGTGCGTGGGATGTGTGGGGTGTGTCTGTGAGGTATCTGTGTGTGCGTGTGTGTGTGTGTGTTGGGGGTGAGGTGTGTGTGTGGGTGTGTGGGGTGTGTGGGTGTGGGTGTGGATGTGTAAGGTGTTGGTGTGGGGGTGTGGGGTGTTTGGGTGTAGGTGGAGGTGTGCGTGTTTGAGGTATGTGTGGGGAGTGTGTGGCTGTGGGGGTGTGGGGTTGTGTGCGTGTGGGTGTGTATGGGACGTACTTGTAGGTACCTAAAACAGACACAGAACCCAAAAGCTCTTTTCAGAGCTCCCTACCTCTAATCACTCAAAATGATTTTTTTACACTACTATATTTTTCCCCAAAGTACGCTCCCCGGTACTGGACGCTCCCCCCGCGAAAATCAAAAAAAATTAAAAAAAAATTTCACCCGCGTGACCCTTTTATGGCCCCCACATCAAACCTAGGGAGTCAGGGGGGTCTACCCTGCCCCCTTTTGGTTATTTCCCCCTTTGTTTTTGCCACCTCTTGTGTCTCGATCCTACCGAGACACAAGATGGCGGCCGCTCCGGACTGTTTGGAATGTTTACAGACACCCGAGAGTCAATCAGCTTTCCGTGCGCAAGTCGCGTGGCACGCCCGGAGCGTCCCCGGTGCGCGTACCGGGGCGCGGCTATAGATATATATATTTTTTTTAACCTAAATTACTCAAAATCCACTGGAGCACATATCTTGAGACATAGCAAAGGCACATCGGGCTACCAGTCCCTACAATTTTGCCAAATTTGATGAAAATCCATTCCCTGAAAGTTTCGGGGGGGTTCGTCAAGCGGGGGCCGAGATAAAAGGGGGGTCCCAAAACGTGTTTTCCCCATGTTAATTTCCATAGGGCAGTTGGACTCACTTTTAGCCCGAACGGCTGAATGGATTTCCACCAAACTTGGCAAAATTGTAGGGACTGGTAGCCCGATGTGCCTTTGCTATGTCTCAAGATATGTGCTCCAGTGGATTTTGAGTAATTTAGGTTCAAAAAAAAATATATATCTATAAGCGCGCCCCGGTACACGGACCGGGGCGCGTACCGGTGCGCTACGCGAGGGGAAAGCTGATTGGCTCTTGGGTGTCTGTCAACATTCCAAACAGTCCGGAGCGGCCGCCATCTTGTGTCTTGGTTGGATCGAGACACAAGAGGTGGCAAAAACAAAGGGGGAAAAGACCAAAAGGGGGCAGGGTAGACCCCCCTGACCCTCTAGGTTTGATGTGGGGGCCATAAAAGGGCCCCGCAGGCCCAAAAATGTTGTTTTCGATTTTCACGGGGGGAGCGCCCGGTACGCACACCGGGGAGCGTACCGGGGAGCGTACCAGGGGGAAAAAAGAATGACAGATTTTTTTACAAAAAAAGCATTTTTTTTATAAATTGGAGGTAGTTCTAAAAAGAACAGTTTTTTTATTGTTTTTGTTGTTTTATATATTTTTTATTGTTTTTTGGAACATTTTGTACTTTTTTTGGCTTTTATAAACAATTTTATATTTTTTTTGTTATTTTTATGGGGACAAACAAAAAACAGGGAATTGTAAATGGCTCAATTGGAGCAAAAAAAAACAGGAAAAAATTAAGGTTTCTTGGGGCACACGTGGTTGTCACCAGCACGGTTGATGAGCTTAATGCTTTGCTCACCATAAGTAATTGTTTGCCCACAAAAAATACAAACAAATTTGAATTGTGCAAACCCGGGTTGTATGTTTTGGACCATCTCCCTTGCATCTGGACCCGATGGAGTGGGTTGTTTACTTTGGGAGGTGCTCGGAGAAGATTGGGGAGGGTTCCTGGCCATTTCTCGGACCTCTGCTCTAGCATAGTTGCTAGGGTGCCGGCGTTGCATGTGGCGAACCATGGTGTTATTGCCAAACGAATATTTTTTGTTAGGGTTCCCCCTTGAAAGTTCAGTGCCACAGATTAGGCAAGTAACCCTTGGCGCATTTACTTTCTTCTGGTCCTTTGGGATAGAAAAAAACTCCCAAATAATGTGCTGCTTCGGCCTATATGGGGTATTATCTTCTGGCAGGAAGCTCCTCCTCCCCTCCTCCTCCTCCTCCTCTTCTTCATCTCCACCACTGTGGTGTTGTGGAGGTCCTCTTGGTGGTGGTGGTGGTGGTGGTGGCTGAGATGCTCCGGCTGCTGCTGCTACTGAAGCCATTTTAAAGTACAAATTGGGAATAGCTCTCCAAACAGGCCTTCCTCAATCAAAGGACAATGTGAGAAGAAGGAAAAAAGGTGGGGGCTTTCATCATTTGGAAAACAAAACTATCCTGAACCAATGAAAAGTGTTATTTTCAGGTCACATGACTCGGGCCTTCATCATTTGGAAACCAAAACTGTTCTGAACCAATAAAAAGTGTTAATTTCAGGTCACATGACCCGACGCGCTTACGCTACGGGACCCGGGGTGCGCCCCGGGGCGCTCACGTAGAGCATTCGTGTGCGCGTGGGTGCTTCCGGGCGCACTTACGCCGTGCGTATCACGGGGACGCAGCTACGCGATATGTCACGATGATGTTTTCGTTCGCGGCAATAGCGCTAACGGGACGCTCCCCGGTACGCGCCTCAAAATTGCACTGACCGGGGCGCTCCCAGGTACGCGCCCCGGGAGGGCAAAAAAAAAAAAAAAGAAGAATATACATATAAAAAATAGTATTACATAAATATACAATATAGGATTCATTAAATGTTTTTAATATTTGATAGCAATAGAAATTTGCTATTAAAAAACCTATGAAATTCACTGAAAAAACCATAGGTTTCACACCAGTTATAGTTAGGAATTAGCATTTAAAAAACCTATTAAATTCACTGAAAAAACCATAGGTTTCACACCAGTTATAGTTAGCTGGAAATTTTACTCGCATAAAACCAATGAAATTCCCACGTTATAGTTAGTTGGACTCACTATAACTTGCGTGTGCAATGCACTGCTGATGACGTCACATATTACATCACTCATGACATGGTCAGTGACATCACTCATGACATCACTGATGACACCATCCAGTGAATGTGTGTCTTTCTGAAAAATAAATGCGAGTAAAATTTCCAGCTAACTATAACTGGTGTGAAACCTATGGTTTTTTCAGTGAATTTAATAGGTTTTTAAAATGCTAATTCCTAACTATAACTGGTGTGAAACCTATGGTTTTTTCAGTGAATATTGCCAAATTTGCACATATTGTTGAAGTCTAGCTGGACAATAATAGAGTATTTTACCTGCATTTTAATATTGTCTTATCCCTTAGGCGTATATTTGCACAGTCAGGATATGAAACTCCACGGTACAAATAACTTTAGGGACATAACAAATGTAATTTTCCCAGTGATAATGGAAAATACATTTCCCTTTTTTGAACTAGAAAATGTCAAATCTTTTGTACTGGGATGAGAAACTTTGATATATTCTAAATGTCATAGATGGTATTTGACCGAGATATATTTTTGTGACATTACATTATGTTCGACTTCGACATGCACATGCACTTTAGCGTATTGGAACAAACATACAATAATGTATAAAAGGCATAATATGCAAACGTTGGCGATAAGATCAAACCATAGTATGTTGTCTATTTCCTTTGTGGTGTATGTCACGTGAGGGTTTTAGAATTGTGCACTTATCACTTTAAATATGCCTTCCATTGGTCATTCATTGTCGAGTGAACAAGCGGCGGGAGCCGCGAAACGCGTCTTTGACTTTGGGCGATTAAAAGAACTTAAAGAAGGAATTCGGGTCCGTGTCCTGTCTTGCTGGTGAATGCGCGAGTAAGGCGTGTATGCTAGACTTTTTCAGGATTTTCGAATGTATGTATATATATATATATATATATATATATATATATATATTTGAGCAAAAGCCCTTGAGATTTAGAAGCGCACACTCGCTGTCTCTGCCCTCCAGCTTGTCGAGCACCCACTTAGGGCGGGACTATTCAATATATAATATGCTAATCAAGCGCTGTGTTTCTTCAATCCCCGGTGGAGCCTTCCATGATTACGAGGCCTTCCAGCCTCGAAACGCGTCGGATTTGGCTTTTAAGTGAGAAGGTATTCAGTAAGCAGGCTACAGCGAGGCTCGACAAGCTGGAGGGCAGAGACAGCGAGTGTGTGCTTCTAAAGCTCAAGTGCTTTTGCTCAAACATATCCTACACGGCTGCCCTGGCCGTGAGAAGTGGCACAAGATTCCAGGAAGACCTCAACAGTTGAGTGGTAAACGACCTCGGAAAGGAACGATTCCTCTCCGGGAGGTACGCTGTCTCTTGGTTGAAATACAGCCTGCAGACCTGTCTCCTTTGCCTACTCAAGGAATTAATTGCAGCATTATGAACCCGACGGGGTCAGAGCCTACTCAAGGTTGAAATTCAAACGCAGCGCTATTGGGACATCAATAACCAGCATGCAATGCGAGTCCAGAATATGCCGCACCCACTTAGGGCGGGACTATTCAATATATAATATGCTAATAAAGCGCTGTGTTTCTTCAATCCCTGGTGGAGCCTTCCATGATTACGAGGCGTTCCAGTCTCGAAACGCGTCGGATTTGGCTTTTAATTGAGAAGGTATTCAGCAAGCAGGCTACAGCGAGGCTCGACAAGCTGGAGGGCAGAGACAGCGAGTGTGCGCTTCTAAAGCTCAAGGGCTTTTGCTCAAACATATATATATATATATATATATATATATATATATATACATGTACACAATTCATATACTCTTGAATACTAACAGTGTGCATAGTAGGATTAATTAATTAAATCCATCATGGAACTGTGGAGAAAAATAAATCATTTAGATTTATACAAAATTCCCACATGTTTGATTTGCATGAAACTAGCTTTTTAGAATGAGTCTGTAAAATAAACATTGATAGTCAGTGATTTATTTTATGATTAAACAGAGTTCAATTATTATATAGTCATTATCCTTGGTAAGCCACATAACAACAATGACATTTTACTTTAATGCTTTTTGTCTATTTATACCTACATAGATGTTTGCAAACATTGTTTCCTCTAGACCTTTAGCCCTAGAAATGAAAGATAGGAATTCAGAGGTTTCCAGGGTAACCTATGATTTGCTGTAAGACATGTGTCATTACAGTCAGTACAGCTACATGAATTCTTAATGTGGACTGTGTAGTGGCCAGAGTAGATTGAATACACATGATGAAAAATAATGGTAACAGCAGTATACTCGACAAGGATAAATGTATTGCAGTTGTTTAATTTTTTGTTTTACATTTCCTTTGCTGTATTTGTTTAAGAAGAGTCCAAGGGGGTCATTAGGATGACGGGCGGACTTTGTCTGCCCGCCATCCTGTCGGTATTCGGGACCACCCACCATAAGGGCGGGGGTCCCGTGGGGGGTATTAGGATGTGCCCGCCACAGTGGCGGGCACATCCTGTATTTTTAGCATTGGGCATTGTGGCGGACGGTGCTCTCTGCACCGCCCGCCACAATGCTAAAAATGCATTTCAGCATTTGCATTTACAAAGCGTCAGGCACCACACGGTGCCTGCCACTTTGTAAATGCTTTTCACTGTCTTCATGCTTGTCATAATAATTGACCTTACTCTTCTAAGGAAGAACTTCTGACAACGTTCTTTGAATTTCATCTTCTTAAACCTGATTGCTTGGTCTCTTCTTTTTCTTTTTTCTGGCATCATCTTTTTTTGAAAAACAATATGAATTTGCTTACATGTTGACATATATTCAATACTAGTTTCAACTGCAGAAGAAAGTTTACATGTTGTTATTCCTTTTTTTTTTTTAGAAAACACTGGGTGCTCTTACTTGAATTCAATCTTTTTTACCATTATTTCCTTCCAATGGATGTGTTCCATGTTTGGAGACTTGTTTGTAGTAGCTTTGTTTTCTCTTCTTGTTTTTCTGCTCTTTGATTGACATATGATATTCATTTGTATTTCTCACAAAGTTATTATTAAAAAATCAATTTCTTGCATAGTTCAGTTTAGTAACTAGAGTCTCTTTACTGACACATTATAGCAGACTGAAGAGGGTTTGTGGTTAAGTTCACAAACAGCTATTTGCCTACTGACACTTCCGAAGAGTATAAAGGATGTGTGTAGAAGGTTCCATGAAAAGTCTATGCCTTTTATTGTTATGGTTTAACAGGGCACATATTCTGTATGGTTGTGTTTGATGAGAGAGGGGCTACTAAATGAAGACTAAATGCTTCTTTTTATATGAACATAGGCCCATATGTATAAACCATTTTTGCATTTTTTAATGGTCCACATCACTATTTCGGGCTGTTAAAAAATGCTAAACTGCCTTTCAGTATATCCAAAAGGCAAAAGCGGCATTGCAAAATGCAATTTCTACTCAGAAGAAATTGCATTTTAGGATTTGTAAACTAGGAAATTGCAACCAGGGATTTCCTATGTGCTATCCGGTATCCGCATGTACAGCAGATTTCCTAATTGTGACTAGAAGCAAAATAGCCTTTTAACAACTGTAATTCCCATCTAATTGAATGTGATGGTTACCAGTTTAAACATTAACAAGCATTTGCAATGCAAAAGGTCTGCAATTTGCGAGAGCTAGAGCTATTTGCGTTGTTAATGACAATGTCTTTTACACATGTGTTTTGGTGTGGTGTGGATGTATGTGGTTTGGAGTTGAATTATGTTGGTTGCATTTGAATTGTTAGGTGTGGAATTGTGAGGGGTGAAATTGTGTGGTGTGTAGTGCATTTGTGTAGTGGAATTATGTAGCATGGTGAATATATGGGGTGAGAGCTGCACAGAATATATAGAAACGGAGATGGAGGGGTGAATGAACTCCAGACAGAGGAGCAGAAAGAGTGTGTGAGAAAGAGAGAAAGAAGGGTGCTAGAGATGCACAAAGATGGAGCGCCTGTGTATGCAGAAGACACCCCATGAAGACGAAGAGAGCATGGGTTTCAGGTACAGAAATTTTTAAAAGGCATGGGAAAGAAACTGTGCTTGAAAACCTGAATTAAAACAATATGAGAGAGGTGGAAGAGTCTGTGAGAGAGTGAGAGAGAGGTGTGAGAGAGAGTGAGAGAGAGGCACCAGTTGGAGGGGCACCCGGGGGATGGCAAGAGGTTGAACAGTTCACAGGACAAGGAAGGTAGCATGTGTGAGCATGCAGTATAGAGGAGACAGTGAATGTGATGAGGGATCAGAGGGGGCAGTGGATTGGCCACGTGAGAGGGGGTAGTGGGAGTGTGAGGGAGAGATGAGAGGGGCAGTGGGTATGTGGGGGAGAGATTACAGTGTTGATGGAAGTGCGAGGTAGAGATGGTCTGTCCTGGAATTGTTTGTTGTGGGATTGTGTGGTAGTGGAAATATGTGGAATGTTGTGCTTTGGTATTATGTGGATTGCAATTAAATTGTATTAAGTGTAGTGAAATTATGTAGATGAGATTGTGTGCTATGCAGTTAATTATGTGGAATGGGATTGTGTGTTGTGGAATGGCATGTTGTGGAGTTGAATGTGTGGTGTGCTGTTAAAGATTGTGGTTTGATGTGGACATTTGTGGTGCGTAGGCACTGCCAGATGGGCTGCTATGACAGGTCAGTCTGTTAGCTAGCTTTTTGAAGTTTATAGACATGTATTGAGCCTGGTAATTTTAAATTAAATAGCCAGTGCCACTACTCATGATGTATTACTCCCTAATAACGTAAAACCTTTTAGCAGCCTCTTCAGCCCTAGGGCACCACTCCCAGCATATGTACCTGAAAGCCTCTAGGACACATTGCAAAAAAGTTAAAAAGGTTGCATCTACTGGTTATTCCCATAAAATAAAAATATTACCTTTCTTCAAAAGAAGCCACTCAGTAAACAAAATATCCTGGATTAGGCTTTTTGGAAAAATTATGAATCCTTTGGTCAACCTAAATACAACTGACCAACATGCAACAATAATAAATAAAGCACAGTGACTGTGAGAAGGATGCCATAAAAAGTAAGAAATGTAAAACACTTGCTGCCTGGATGTCACTAGTTTTCTCACTAGAACCTGCATACAATTCACGGAAAAGGACCTAATGTTACCAGTCCCTGAAGTTAATCCCCATTCTGGTAAACTGGTAAACTGGTAAACGATGTAATTGCCAGAATTTGGCGTGTGGATACCAGGCCGGTCTGGAGATTTTGGTACTCCCGGTATCACAGCAGTAAGTCTGGCGCTCTCATAATGAGGGCCTACACGGTAACTTTTTCAGTTTGCAATAATCTTTCCCATGCTATCCAGGATGCTCAGGGTTGTTTTGAGTTTTATCAAGGTATAAAATTAGAGTACTAGTCCCAGAGGACTGCATTCAAGCCAACCGAGCCGTGATCGTAAAAAAAAGGACGTCATTTAAATGTTGTGGTACTGCCAGGTACTGAGTACCAGCACGCCATTAATATGAAAAGGAGTGAACCAGCACTTCTCTGGAGGGGTGCACCAGTTTAGTGGAAGAGGACCAAAACTCCTCGCTAGCAGACAGGTACTCTGAGCTAGTGAGTCCTGCACTCGAAAATGTTCATGTCAAGCAAGGGAATGGGAGTTGTCAATGGATGATTTTCAGCTGAAAAATAAAATGCAAACAAACTAAAAAATATATACTAATTAACATTACCTCATGCATATAACATGCATATTATTTGTTTGCAGCAATATAGCAAAGAGTTATCAGTAACTGATTCATAAGAATAACTGCACAGTAACCCATAATGCCAAAGAAAATATTTAAAGTTCATGTGAACTGTTTAGTCTACTCTATGGCTAATTGTCTGCAGGGAGTGGTTTGCTGTATCTGCTCGCATTTTCTGAAAGCCCATAAAAGCAAACACTGTTAGTGTTAAATGCAGGAAATGGCAAGCATAGTTCCTAATAGTGCAGGTTTCGGTGAGTACGTGCGCTTGTACCTTCGCTCCGTGTCGTACACAGTTCTTCTTGTATTATTATCCCTGACTAAACATTGAGTAACATTTTCACCTGCACTTCAGAAAGCCCTGTGCTCTCTCTGCTGTCCCTGCCGATAGGTAACATAATAGACACTTTGAAATTACACAGATTAGGTCTACATGTGGTTTATGAAAAGGATGTGATTTTTACATGCAATTTATTCTCAATAAAACCCCCGCTCAGCACCCCTTCCGATCACTCCTGTCTGCAGCGCATTAGCTTCAGCTGCAGCAACCCGTGTCCTGGCTAATGCACACTGCTCTTTTAAAGAGGAAATGGAGGATTGTCTAAACTTCCCTTTCATTTACTCACAAATTGCTTGCTAATGAGTCCAATTCCTATATTTGATCTAAGTTTACATTTTCTTGATATTTTGGCATGCAGATTTTTAACTACATGAAAGAAAGAAGAACCAGATGTTTGCCTCTGGTATTTAAATGTGAAATTGCTGTATCTACCTGTTTACTGTTGCATATGTACTACAGGACAAAGAAAAACTATGTTATTTTACCAGTCAAGTTCTAGGGCCACCACAAGGTGAGGGAAAACCGCGCTCTTTGCCTCAAGCCCTTCGCTTTTAGCAAAATGCGGGCCCCAGGGGAAGCAAAGGTCGCAGACCAGTCTTCCCCTGGGGTATTCGCGCATAGACCGGAAGGACAAGGTGTGGGGTGGGATTAGAGGGGCAAGGGGCGGGATCTGGGAGAGCTATAAAGGTGTCAGGAGAGGAGAAACAGCCTCTTGTGAACACCTAAGCATCACCGGGGGACATAAGAAAACTTTGTCGTCGGTAGGTGGGTGGTTGGGGCAGGACCGGTTTTTGCGATCGGCGGGGGCGCTTTTTGATTTCGCAATGGCTGTTGTAGGGGGTGTACAGGATATTCTCCAGGGCTGCGGTCTGCGGTTTAAAAAAAAAAAATTATTTCTCTTAAGTGTTTCTGCTTTTCATTGGCGCGGTTTCCAGAGGGTGCGGAGTTCCGCGCAAGCCTGTAATTTTTATGAGTGAGAAGTTACCTGTGAGTGGTGTCGCAGTGCGGGCCGGTGGGTGGGCGCTGCGGTCGATGGGCCCTGAGTGCGGGTGTCGGGCCATCCGAGGTCAGGCGCGGGTCTCAGCGTTGGGTTCCCCTGACGGTTGGGGCCTGCGGTCAGGCCCCCCCCCCTGGAGTTCGTGGGCGGGGCACCCGGTTTTTGGCATTCGGCGGCAGTGTGTGCAGCGGCAGGTTTTGGTTGGGTTTTTGTTGTCCGCTCAGCATTACACGCGGTCTTTGTCTCTGTCGGGGGGTGGGGGGGTGGCCATATGGCACTTGGGCCGGTGCGGAGCGGGAGGAGCCCTTATTCGGGCGGGGTGACCCATCAGGCCGTGGCTGTGGGGGTGGATGGCGGCGGCTTTCAGCGGGTCCTGGCGCGGCTCTGCCCGGTACTGCGGGGGAGCTGGCCGCCTCGGCGGTTGGGGGGTTGCAGGGAAGGCGAGCTCGGTCGCGTAATTGGTTGGCTGGGGGGCGGGGCTGCAAGTTTGTGGACTGCTGGGGGCTTCCCTACTGTGGACTCGTTCCTCTGAGGGGGGGTTTGTGACGGGTGGCGGCGCGGGGGGCCTGTGGGGGGCTGTACTGGTGACCCCTTTTATGACCCTTTTGACTCCGTTCGCAGGGTGCAGTAGTGATTTGATTTATTCGGCTGGTTTATGTAATGGACTCCGTGGAAGTGCCGCAGTAATTTTACATCATAGGTCTTGATTTGGGGGTTGCTGTGTGCCGGGGTGATCAGGCACGTAGGTGGGGTTTTTGGGGGCACCGAAAGTAGGGGTGAGGGACCACCTGCACGGCGCGAGGTCCGGTGGTGCTCAGGGCTCACCAGGTTGGAGCGACCTGGTGGGGGGAACCTGGACCGGTATTGTGCCGGCAGTGAGCGGAATGCCAGCGGGGCTCACAACGGCCTCTAGGCGCGGGCCAGAAGCTGTAGGGGGGTCTGCGGCGGCCTGCCCCTCCATCGTGGGATCGCGCAGCACGCATTGCAGCATTATGGAATTTTTCAGCAGTTACGACCACAGTGTGTGACAGTTGGCATGCGGTATGGAGGTTTCTGGATGAGTGACGGGTGGTGTGGACATGGATGTGGTGGGCTGCCGTGCGGATAGGGAATGGGTTGCTGGATTGATGCAGTACTAATGGGGGGACGGTTGAGTGGCGGTTGCCCTGGGGAGGGGGAGTTCTAGGTAATTTGGTTGTTTTGTGTGGCTTCAAGAGACAAGTACAGTTACAGGCGGATGCGGGGGCGACGATGGCGAGGAACGCTAGCGGCTGAGCAGGAGAAGGAGGTCCCGGACGGACTCTAAGGTACGGGTTCTGATTGGGGGAACAAGGGAGCTGCACGGACGGGGTCTGCGGCTGGTTGGCCGGGGTGCATTTGGGGGATGGGGGATGCAAAGGGGGCAGGCGCTGCTGCGGCAGGCTGCTGGTATACTGTTTGGGGCCATGTGACGGGTAGGCAGGGGTCTGGACAGGGGACCGATGGAGCACACCGGTTGCTGGATCAGGTATGTTCGGTGACAGTGTTTGTTATTTGGCGTGGTGGAAATTCCTTGCTGGGGTTCCTGGGGCATTCTCGGAGTGAGAGGAGCCTTTGGGGGCCAGAGGGGATGACTGCCACACAGGAAGTACTAGGTGGTTTAGGAGGCATGGGGGCGTGGGAGCACTTTTAAGGGCAGGCGGATATGGGGTGCCATCAGGCTGGGTTTGCCGTGCACAGTAGGGAAGTGGGCAAGCCACTGATGAGTGGGGAATTCGCAGGGTCTAGGAAGTCCATCTCTGTTCGAGGCCATGGGGTCATGGCGTTTCAAGAATTGTAGGAGGAAAGCCGGAAGTCCGGCGCAGATACAGGCTTTGCTTTGAGAAGGGGGGGGTTGCACAGGGACGCTGGAGCAGGTTTAGGTGGCTGCGATGGGGGCCCCACCTGGGGGGGGCGTAAACATGGTTGGCTGTCACAAATGCTGTGGGTACTGAGGACCGGCATAGGAGTGGTAGGGCTTGAGGTTTGCGCTATAAGTGTGACGATTTTTGATGATTATGCTGCCTGCGCGCGAGGTGGTGGCTAGAGGACTCTGGCACTGTGCTCTTCTCATGAGTTAACAGGGAACTGGAAGTGCATTAGTTTGATTCGCAAGCAGGGTGATAGTGCGTTGAGGCGCTTTGTGCGGATGGTTGGTCTGAGTGCCTGGAATGGATAGGGATTAGTGGTTACGGTTGGGGGGGGGGGGGAGTCTTCACGGGCACTGAGATTAATGGCTTAAGATTGAAGGCATAGGACTGGGGGTTTTTGTTTTTCCAAAGGAGGAACGTGGGAGTTCGGTCAGCAGCGTCTTCTGGGCTTCATATGCACGGGGGGTTGCCTATGGTGGCGCACACTTGGTGTTATGGGGGCTGTTGCAGCATTGACAGATGGAGGGCCCTGGGGGGGGGGAGCGGCTGTAGGTTCAGGGCTGCGGGCGTCCGGCAGTGTTTCTGTGTTGACGTGGCGCTGGACACTTGTTGCGGGGGGATATGGGAAGAAGGGGACACTTCATGAAGGACTAACTATTCTTTTCTACTACAGGAGTGGGAGTGGAGCAGGACCCCAGGCGGTCGCCTGGCGGGGGTGACCAACACCCCTTTTTATTTCTCCTGGGCATGGACCGTCAGAAGAGGCGAACTAGCCAGCTGTGCAAGGGCTGTCCAATGTTGTAGGAATCTGGGAGATGTATTTGGGGGGTTTTTGGTCTGGATGTTTGACATTGAGTTATCTGACATAAGGAGTCGCCCCATTCCGAGGTTTCAGGTGGGGGACAAACGTATGACGGGGTATCATGGGTATGGTTTTGCAATGATGCATGGAGGGAGACATGGTGCAAGGACACAGATGATGGTGGCAGTTGGGCTGCTGTGATGGGTTGGGGCCTTTCAGCAGAATGAGTCGAAGGGGGGAGCTATTGACTGACGGAGGTACAGGTGAGGGGAGTGGGGACTGCGCTGGGAAGGGGGCCACCTGCAGGGTCAGGGTCGGCCCGTCCGTAATAGTTACTGGTGCCTTGGGTGCAGGCACTGGTGGTGGATGGTCGTTCACCGTATGTGAGGCTCTTGTCATAAGCACATTTCTGGTCCAAATGTTTCTGATAAGTTTACACGGGATGAAGTTGGACGGTGGAATGGGCGTTCAAGGCGAAGGGGGCAAGTGCCACAGACAAACAATTTCAGGCCCTTCAAATCTTCTCTGACGACAGTGGCGGCGAGCAAGAGGGTGGATGGTCGTCCATCATGCAAGGGGGTACTTGGCACTAATACGGTGTTGGGCCCCGGCATCCTATCTATCTCCATCGAAGACCAGCGAATGGGTGGATGGTCGTTCACCGATGACGGGGCGCTCGTCAGAAAGCAGGGTTTGGGCCCAGAATTTTTCTGTATACTGGTGCCATGTAAAAAGGTGGATGGTCGTTCACCGGGAAGAGGGTGCTTGGCGCAGGAGGGAATGGGGCCCAGGAAGCCTGTCTGTTCACACAGGATGCGACCAAGAGGGTGGGTGGTCATTCGCCAAGGAGGGGGTGCTTGTCGCAAGCAAATTTGGTCCCGGTAAAGCTTCTGTTCTGCTGAATGCCGGCGACAGGTGGATGGTCGTTCACCGCAAAGGGAGCACCTGTCACAAATGCAGTTTCGGTCACATTGAATCCTATGGGTTCGCAGTGGAGGTGGACTAAAATGTGGATGGTCATTCACCGGAATGGGGATATTTGGCACTAACGAGGTTTTGGCCTGGGAACCCTGTGTCTAGGCTGGAGGCCGGAAAAAGGGTGGATGGTTGTTCACCAAGGAGTGGGTACTTGTCGCAAGCAGATTTAGTACCGCAAACTCTTCTGTTCTACTGAATACAGGCAAAGGGTGGATGGTCGTTCACCGCGGAGGGGGCACCTGTCATAAATAAAGTTTGCGGTCACATTGAATCCTATTGGTTCGCAGTGGTGGTGGGCGAAAAAGGTGTATGGTCGTTCACTGGAAAGGGGATGCTTAGCACTAACGAGGTTTTGGCCCGGGAACCCTATGTATATGCTGGACGCTGGCTAACGGGTGGATGGTCGTTCACCAATTCCAGGAGGCTCTTGTTGAAAGCGAGGCTTTGGCCCGAAATTGGCCTTTCTCTGTGTGCTTGTGATGCAGGCAGAGGCGGTGGATTGGTCGGTCACCACGGGGGGGGGGGGGCGTATTGCACAGACGAGGAGTGGCTTGCAATAGGTGGTTTGTTTAGGCAGTGGGGGGGTCGTTCCATGCAATGGGGGGCGATGTCTCGGCCATGGTGCGCAATGTGCTCTGTAGAGTTGAGTACAGGCACGGGTGGTGGATGGTCGTTCACCAAGAAAAAAGGGGGTCCTGCTGTCATTGACACAGTTTGGCCGACAAAGGTTTGGTTACGCAGGTTACAAGCAAAGTGGTCATGGTCTTTCACTGAGAAGGGGGCGCTTTTTCCCAGACATGGGATTACCTGGGGTATGTTATTTGTTTGCGCAGGATGAATGGGAAGGGGTGGCTGTTATGCCACTGGGTGCCACAGGGTGGCGGATGCAGTCACTGCACAGGACCTTTGGGTTTCAAGTGGTGCTGGGCACATTGGCACCTTTCGCGGCTGACAGTTGTCCCATCAACGGTGACTTATATAGACCGTAAGTTTGGGTGGTGGATTGGTCGTCCACCGGCTGGCGGGGTTCGGCGGACAGGAGGCGAAAGGTGCCGGGGAGCGGGGGGGGGGAAGTAAACCGCCCTACGGGGGTTCCCTGGTTGGCGGTACTTTGGAGGGTTGGTGAGTCACATACGGGCGATCCACCCCTCAAGGGGGAGAACGGTACACAGGTGACTGATAGCGGGGCGCGGGAGGCAACGAAGGAAATTCAACAGAGGATGCTCGGAGGGCAAGTGAAGGTGAGAATGGGGAGAGGAAGGAGGTCACCGAGTGAATGGGGAAGAGTCAAACAGGTGAGATGGTTTTGAGAAGGAGGAATGGAGAATGAGTCGGTATGGGGTGGGGAAAAGTATATTTATTGCATTTTTGTACTATGTAATAAAGCCTAAAGGAGTGCAATCTTGTCCTAATAAAATGGACTTTTACGCTTCAAGTAACAGCGTGGAGTGTGGTTCTTGCGCGAATCGGGCCCCAGGGGAAGCAAAGGTCGCAGACCAGTCTTCCTCTGGGGTATTCACGCATAGACCGGAAGGACAAGGTGTGGGGTGGGATTAGAGGGGCAAGGGGCGGTATCTGGGAGAGCTATAAAGGTGTCAGGAGAGGAGAAACAGCCTCTTCTGAACACCTAAGCACCACCGGGGGGACATAAGAAAACTTTGTCTACCCACCCACCCTACAGGTTTTAAGCAGGGGGCCTGGGGTGGTTTTTTGGGCTGAGTGTGCCAGTTTAGGGCAGGTTGCAGGGCAGAGGCGTGGCGGTACTTTGGAGGGGTGGTGAGTCACATACGGGCGATCAACCCCTCAAGGGGGAGAACGGTACACGGGTGACGGATAGCGGGGCGCGGGAGGCAATGAAGGAAATTCTACAGAGGATGCTCGGAGGGCAAGTGAAGGTGAGAATGGGGAGAGGAAGGACAAGTCGATTCAATCCTTTGGCTTTGAGATTATCTCTTACGCCGACGATACGCAGCTACTATTCCCAATCGGTAAAAACATCACTGAAGAGAAACAACGTTTTGTGGGTAGTATGCTGGCGATCGCAAATTGGATGAGGGAGCGATGCCTACAACTCAACGCGGGGAAAACAGAGCTAATGCTGTTAGGGAAGTCCGCAGTCCTTTGGACTCCAGACTGGTGGCCCCCCCAACTGGGCTCAGCACCAACACCTTCTATCTCAGTAAAAAGCCTGGGAATCCAACTGGATGTCAAACTGGATATGAAGGAAAATGTGAAAAACATTGCAGAATCATGCTATAACAATCTACGCCTACTGTGCAGAATTATTCCCTATCTACCTCTGGTGCACTGCAGAACTGTAGTGCAGGCAATGATAGGTAGCAGGATGGATTATGGTAACGCCCTGTTGGCAGAGGTAGGAATCACCACCCTATCAAAGCTGCAAGTAATACAGAACACCGCAGCCAGAATAGTCCTGAATTGCACCCCTGGAACCCCTTCCCTCCCCTTGCTCAGACAACTGCACTGGCTGCCAATCCAAAAACTCGCCATGTTCAAGATCTGTTGCCTGTCTTTCAAGGCTCTAAGAGGTGAAGGTCCAGCTTATCTTAGGGACAAACTTTTCAAGCACGCAAGCGAGTGCAGCCTAAGATCAAATGCTCTTGCCCTCCTGAACATTCCTCGGATACGGCTAACTCGCACAGGCGGTAGAGCATTTTCATTTGTAGCACCGAAATACTGGACCTCCCTCCCAGTGACGCTGCGAAAATCCCCAACTTACCTGACCTTTAGGAAAAAATTTAAAACTTGGTTGTTCTGAACCTTTCTGACCACAGGATCTCCCACCTTTCCTGGTGAGCTCTGAGATGCCCCTGGGTGAGTCAAGCGCGATAAAAGAGTCATTAACATAACATTAACATAACAAGGAGGTCACTGAGTGAATGGGGAAGAGTCAAACAGGTGAGATGGTTTTGAGAAGGAGGAATGGAGAATGAGTCGGTATGGGGTGGGGAAAAGTATATTTATTGCATTTTTGTACTCTGTAATAAAGCCTAAAGGAGTGCAACCTTGTCCTAATAAAATGGCCTTTTACGCTTCAAGTAACAACCTGGAGTGTGGTTCTTGCGTGACCTTCACTACAGTAGCAGAATGAGTTTACATAATAAAAAGTACATCTGACCTGTGCCTCGCTCTGACAGCAGGA
This sequence comes from Lissotriton helveticus, assembly GCF_964261635.1. NCBI lineage: Eukaryota > Metazoa > Chordata > Amphibia > Caudata > Salamandridae > Lissotriton > Lissotriton helveticus. The sequence goes on along the minus strand of NC_136060.1, from coordinate 23,516,710 downwards.
TGTTGTTGTGAAAGAGGAAGTCAAGTCACAGGACAGGAGCACTGAAGTCAGGATTTAAAGGCGCAGGCACCGGCCAATTGGAAGAGCGGGCCGGGAGGACACAACTGGAGTTTGGTGAGCTGGTGAGACCGGAAACACCCGTGCTTACTAAGAAAATGGGAAAAGCAGGGTTGGGGGAGAAGTGTATCGCACAGGGAGATAAGTACCTTTGCAGGCACATGCGGGACAAGGAAGCAGCAGATGCGAGGTGATAAGAATTACAGCCCTGTTTAAATAAACAGAAGTATCAGCTCATAGCAACTGAAAACATTGAGCGTTCTTGTCAAATGCTCTTAGAGAAAAGTAAAAGTAATCCCTAAACAGATGCTACAGTGGTACAAGTGGAAGGGCACAAGTACTTTGGCCCTGCTCCGTGATATGAAAAGGAGGAACAAATAGGAAAGATTGACCACTAGCAAGCAAGGATTTTTAAAGGACACTGTAACAAACCAATGAAAAGCAGTAGGCCACAAACAAGTATATGCTAAAGTACATACAAGAGGTCTTCAAAACTTGACATAAAAAGGCACCCAAAATGCTGCCAGAATGACTGACAGTGCACATTGCCACATCCACCTGAAGTGGGGTTCCTCCGCCTGCCTGTAATCCACAGTTGAAAAAATGATGTTAGATTCACCAGAAGGGGACTCCTGTGTCTTAACCCATGGTTCACAAAGTTTGCTAACTATGATTTTGGGGTTTAATATATTGAGAGAATGCACATGTTACTTTCTTTCTCCCTTCGGTGCTGAGGGCTGGAGGTGGCTCCGTTGAGCGTTGGGGTCATCAGAAGAGCAAGGTCTTGAGGTCCGTCCTGAACTGGGACAGTCTGGGGGCTTGGTGGAGGGGGGGCATTCCAGGTCTTAGCTGCCAGGTAGGAGACGGACTTTCCTTCTATCTGGTCCTGTAGATGAGTGGGACGGTGGCTAGAGAGAGGTCGGCTGATTGGAGGTGTCTTTTGTGTGTGTTGAAGTAGAGGCGGTTGTTCAGGTGTGTTGGTCCGGTGCTTGGCAGGGCCTTGTATGCGTGGATGAGGAGCTTGAAGGTAATTCTTCTTTCTTCTTTTTTGAAGCATAGGTGATCTCCACATGAATACAGTCAATAACATGAAGGTGCAGACAAGACAACTTACATCCCTGTGAAGGCAATGCCCGAAACTTCTCACTGGCTTGTACAACCAGTACATGGCTAAGAAATGGACAGTGCTTGGGCCACATGCCACATTATGTGCTACTCTGCTTTGAAGTCTCCCAAAGGTCAAAGATGACAGCCTTTTATAACAAATCATTTTGCAATTATTCTTGTTGATCTAATGGGTAGATTTCGATGTCTTCACCCTGGTTGGATCCAAGCGCTGTTGTGGCTATTTTCCATGTGGAGCAGATGTTCGGTGTCCATTCATGACTAAGGCATTCTGACAAGCATTCTCTTGCCATGTGGAACCAGTTTTGTGTTTCAAAATTCTTAACAGAAGCTTTTGTCCTTATCAATGATGTATGTGCTTGTCCATGTCAGGGTGCCCTGTTCTTTCAGGAAATGTTTCTATGCTTAGCTGATTGAATAGGGAAAGTGAAACTCCGGTTACATATCACTTGGCAAAATATATGTCAGAAAAGCCTACATGTTTTGGACACTGAGCAAAAGCAGACAATATGCACACAGCATCAACTAAGCTAATTTAGCCCTCGCATGAGATCAAGTTTTTTCAATCTTTGATGCTATACTCCGTGGGCAGAGTCACTGAGTGTTTCGTTGGAAATGAGGAATCACTGGGGAGATCAGTAATTCTGGTGCCACTTCCACTTGTAATTTTATATTTTCCTAGGTATCTGACACAGAAACACCACACTCGACCTCCTTTCAGCAGGGCTGTCAGCAAGTGCAGTCACAGGGTGAAATGTCACTAACCCTCACAGTTGCAAAGGGTCTTGTAAAACTGTAACCTATGTTATTGTTTGGATCTGGATTACCAGGAACCTTGTAATTAAGTCATTGGTCTAACGGATGTACACACTCACACAGCTGATAGCATGTGCAATCCTTAAGCCAACCTGTCTTTGGCCAATCAATCAATACACATCTGATTTACTCAAATCATGGAATAATTGCTGATGGCTTAAAAATTGCATACATCATCAATGACAGCTGATAACAAATCAGTAACACCCTTAGTTTATATGGTATTAATACATTTAAAACATACATTAATGGACACCAATAGTATCAGAGGTGCCCATTCTTTACAGCAGTGTTATCAAAAAAAGAAATTTTATGTGAAATAAAGGACACTCTTACAGTTGACAGCCACAGGCTGGTGTTTGCTGAGATCATTGCAAAAATCATGGTACTGTATCAATTCGATACACATGGAACTAATTTGCAAAACTAGCTAAGATCGGCAAAGTGACCAGTGTGTTTCGGATAATGAGTCACCTGTATACATACCTCGACTAACTCAACAGAATTGAGGGCCTGCAAAGACTTACGGGGTGGACATGACATCACAGATTCACAGTATGTGCCATCAAAGCAATCACTGGTTAGTCATGGATCTTCCAGGTGCCAACATCTATTTATCAACTGCTTTGAGAGCCTTTGAAAATGATATTTCAGAACTTTGATCTGCAAGAAAGACTCAGGTCATCATTTACATGCAAATTAGGCTCTGTGAAAAGGCAGGCACAAGTCTGCTGTCAAATAGCCTGGGTACATCATCATTCTGCTTCTAGAATGACCCGTTTCCGAAATTGTGATTTCCTATTAGGAAATCGCCATTTAGAGATTTCTTAATTTGCAATTTCCTAATAGCAAATGTGAATCCATAGGAATCGCTATTAGAAAATCACAGGTTACACACATTCCGTTTGGCGATTCCCAAACATCATTTTCTATGGATTTGCTAGTTGGAAATCACAATTTCGGATATATGGGCACAGGGAACTCTCAAAATTTACACATATGGGCCGCAATGTTTGGCATTGGTTATATTTAGAGATTAGTTTTAAATATTAATTTATTCTTTAATTCTATTTGTATACAATACTGCAACAAGGCAAGTTCAGTTTTGGTAGTTGGTAATTGTGTGCATGTTGTTAAGGCAAGACCAATCAAAATATTTTATGGAGCACCTGGAATACATTCTTAGAACTGACCCTTCTGCTCTCTCCGGCCTTGCTTCTCCCAGCCCTAACGGTGAACTTGCTACGGGTAAATACCACCTAGCAGTACATACTGCTAGTACTGTTTTTAATGGCCTTATCCTCTTCCATGAACTTCTAGTGATGGGCTTGATAACAAGCTAGCAGGACGAGGCACACTCTTATGCTTGGGGTGCAATGCCCATGGTGCTGCTCCAGCTGTGATTGTCATCTAAATTTCTGTGTGCTTGCGTGACCTCTTAGGAGTGAGCTTGACAGGAACTCATGCTGTGAGTGCTGTACTTAGACAGAGTATGTTCTGGACCGATCACGACAAAGCCCAAGCCCAGGGCTCTGAACATCCTGAGCTATCAAAGCCCAAAGCAGCCAGGTCTGGAGCACCATTTAAAGTTCACTGCTTGAGCCCTGGTGGGCTCTTTGTCTGAGAGATGAAGATCCCTGTGGCATTAAGTAAAACTCTTGTAACTATAATGTAAAGATTAGGGACGAAAGAGGCTCCCTTTTATTGATGGCTGTCTTCAATATAATAAGTTGCAGATGAATTCCTTCAAGAAAAAACAGTGAGGGCTTAGCACGTGTGTGCACTGGTGAGTATTTCAAATCAATTCAAATTTGTTCAATCATCAAACCACGCTCCACTTCCAGTGGTCCACCGGTATTGTACCACCTTCTTAAAACAAAATACTATTCTTGAGAAGGAGCGCTGAATTAATACTTGATGTATTCAATGAAATATTGTGTTTGTTAAAGATCCAGTCCACATGAAAACTTCCTTGTCAATTCCATATTTTATTGCAACCATATAAACTTAAAATTCATCCAATAAACTTAACAATTCAATCAGCCTCAGACTACACGTTTCATCCAATTCTAGGACGGCATCAGGGCTGCAAAAAGGAAAAAATAATATACAAATCAGTTATGATCCACACAAATACTATATACATAATTGCAATTCCATTATGCTTGACAATTATATTGATGAATCTCTTTCCACACCCAAGTAAAAAAAAAATGCATACTTTTCAATATCCCCAAAAAAGGGAACACTTTTTTCCCATCAAAATGGAATTCATGGAATGTTGGGATTCGGAATGGGCTAGCGCACAATGTTTGCGGTTCAGGTACTGCGTTAGAAACTGAACGGGCACACATTTATGTGTATATATTGGACTGTTGGCATCTGACGACGAAATAACGCTGAAGAAAATGACTCTTCATAATTTTACGTTTAAGAACTTTACTTCAGGGCATAGAAGAAATATAGTAATCAGGGCATCTTAACACCTAGAATTGGCGCTAGTCTGTAACGGGGATTTAGCAACAATAATAGGTTGTGTATGTTTTGATGGCTTTATATACAGCAAGCTGTCTACTGATATCTCTGAACAGAGTAAATGTATGTGTACAAGGTCTCAGGCAAACTCTAGCCCCTGTGCTACTACATTTGATCAGAGAGGAGATGGAGGATAGTAAAGTTTGATGTAAAAGCAGAGGTTACTTATACAATTGTATACAGAGTGCTTGGCTCACTTGTATCACTCTTGGGGAGGGAGTGCAAACCACTCCTGCTCCCTATGATGGCGGCGAGCCCAGCCCGCCCGACTGGAGTTCTGCAAAGAAACAGAAAATGTTAATAACTTCTTGTTATTATCATTTTATTTTGCACTGCTTAACGAGCAGTGGGGCAACGCCCCTCTGTCTTATCGGAGGATAGCCAAAAAGATATGCACACTTTAAACTGCAGTGCACAGCTCACTGCTATCACTCAGCAGCAGTGCATCATAGGCCCGCCACGCCCCTGACACTCAGTTCAGGACGGGTGGATGAAAAATAAAATGGTAATACACTGACCTTATTGGCATTCTATTTTTCATCTCTGGGGATTTCCTGGGGGGCATTTTTGGCAGTGGAGGCGACGCTCCTCTGTTCTCACGGAGGAGCCTCCTCTGGCAGTAGCGCTGTAAAAAAAAAATCCATGCATGTGAGAAAGGTGCTATGAAGAGATGAGGGGCACTGGTTTAGCATGGTACTGATGGAATTCATGGAAAAGTTTTCTTTTTGGGGGGCCCCAACAAAGATTGCGCTTCCAACGCAAAAGCCGGCCCTGCTACAAACATATGAAACTATGCCATCTAACCATGTATCCCATATATTCGTTAAAATAAACAGTGTAATACAGCCTTGCGCTGTGTAACCAATATCATACCTAACTTGTCCTATAGAAGCAGACATGACTGTGTATCCGCTGCCATGTAGCTTTGTATTCCATCTTATTGCTTCTGTGCTTAGAAGCAATTAGACTTTGCAGTGTGTGCTCGTTTTCACAAAGATTTCTGTTGATCTATTTATGTGCTGAAACAATAATCCACTATAAAAGCAAATAAAAACATCGAACCGTGTTAACAGCACTGTGATTTTATCAGGTAAAAGTTAACTGACATTCCATCTTTTGCAATTTTATAAATGTCATCTGGGGGGCGTGGCTTAGCGCCCGATGCGGATGGACGCAACGGGGTGAGGCTCCGTCTTCACCGGAGATTTCTGGCGGTTCCAGCCCTCGTCTTCCGACATGCCTCATAGCGAACGACGGCGGAACACTCCGGACGTCCACAGAAGCAACTGCTAATGTCGCACTCCTCGTTCTCGCCCTGCAGCTCCACTTCTGCTCTGGTCGCGGCTCTGATATAGCCGCGACCGCCATTTTGACTCTTCAGACGGCGCTCGCCTGAGGAGCACGTCTGCTACGAATTTTGCCTCCTGCAGTGGGCGCATTTCCGAAAATGATATAAACCGGCAGGAAATGGAGGCGAACCTTAACAATTGCCACAGGTGACTTTATTTTCCTATTGGAATCGTCTTTTTCCTTTTTATCTGCATTATACCTCTCTCCTCAGCTTTGGCGGCCATTTTAGGCTTTCTACTAGATCAGCCTGTGCACTGCCTTTAATTTCAACGTGGTTTTGCTCAGTCTTCACACGCCTGCTTCCCTATTTTGTCTGACTCATCTTGGATTTCATACTACCTCCTACTACTAGTCATTCTGCGGGTTTTTCCCTTGCACCTGTTGTGCCCATTTGCTTTACACATTACTGGGCACTACCTTTACTTGCTGCTTCCATGGCGGAGGGTCCTGGCAAAACCTCTAAACGCAACTTTGTCAAGAATTCGAAACTATTTACTGCGTTGGCTCAATTGGAAGCCTCTGCAGGCTCCTCTAGTTGCGACCAATCTCCCACCATGGATGCTCTTCCTCAACCAGGGGCGAAAACTACTCCTAAGAGATTGAAACATAACCCTCCGTCGCCCCCAAAGTCACCATCAGCTATTTCCATGGAGCTTCTCCTTGAAGAAATACGAGCTCTGCGTCCCTTTATGGAGGAGACAAACTCAAAGCTGCAAACTCTAACTGACAACTGGTCATTAATGGATACTAGGGTCTCCATGGTGGAAAAGACTGTGTCATCTCTTCAGGAAGCCGCTACCAAGACAGTCCACATGGACACGCGAATCTCAACCCTTCAGAAGCAGGTGGAGGACCTTGAAAATAGAAATAGACGCAACAACCTACGTCTTTACGGCCTGAAGGAAGGTTGCGAGGGGAATGATGCCATTACCTTTTTTAAGTCCTTCTTACCCAAGCTCCTGCATCTTCCTGAAGGCACCTCTCTTAACATACAACGTGCACACAGGCTTGGCCGAGCTCCTTCCATTACTTCCTCCGAGACGAAACCTAGAGGTGTCATAATGTACTTTCTCGAATATACAGATCTGTTGAAGGTTCTTTTTGCGGCAAAAGCTATACCTCATCTTAAATGGCTGGATTCCACCTTGTTTTTCGCCCAGGATTACGCCAAAGCTACTGCTTCCCGTCGCAAAGCATTTCTTGATATGCGAGCAGAATTACGCTCCATTGGGGCCAGATATGGACTTTTTCATCCTTGTTTATTCAAAGTCACTCATAACAACAAGACCATGACTTTTGAAGATCCTCTTCGGCTCCGCAGTTTCCTGAATTCCTGTGGTCCAGCTGACATGGAATTCTCTGGGCCCTCCTCTTCATTTCCACCTTGACTCTGTTACTAATCTTTTTTGATTATCCTGATATTCACGGTTCTCCGTTGTTTCCGTGACTCTGTGTTCTTTTTTTTCCCACAGGTTCCTTATCTTTTGCATAACTTACCCGTAATTTACCCATGCTGGTTTATTGTTGGTTCTTCACACATTTAATCGTACGTTTTCCCCTGTTATTCAGTCGTTTACATGTGTCTAATCTCATTGTTTTTCTTTTTTCTCACAGATTATTTCCCTATGTTCCGTCATATCTCTCCGGTGCGACGTCCCGTGGCCCCGTCTGCTTGTCCTCCGTTGGTTGGCCTTTCCTCCCTCCTCTCGTCTCCATTCCTCCCCTTTGGTTTCCTGCCCTCTGAACATACCCATCCCCCATCATTTTTTGTAAGTATTACCCTACGTTCTCCTTCTTTATTGCTGCCATGATCCCTATTGTTCTGCATGTTTTCGTCTTGATTGTTTCCTTGTTTTTATTGGTTTTCATGAGAATATTCTTTCTTGAATCGTTTTTGATCTGTTCTTTATCCTTACTACCAGTATCTCCCATTGTTAAACACCTGTTTATCTCTCTTTTCGGATCTTATCTGCATTTTTCTTCTACTTCTTCCCTTTTCCCTTCTTCCTTAACTTGTTATGTCCCAGCCCTCTTCTTCTTAACTCCATGCTTTTCTTCTCTACTGCCTCTCTCTATTACCTGTTTCCTATTTTTCATCTTCTTGGCATCTCCGTTTCTCTGTTATTTTCTTACCCCTCACACTTTTCTTCTGTCTTCTCTTAGCATTTTGTTTCAGGTACCTGTTCTATTTCCTGTGCATCCCTTTTCCTGTTATTTCCTCACAATATCTTTCACTCCCCTTATATCGATTTCTTTCTCCACTGCTTTCTCTCTCACCCACTTTCATGTTACTTTCCTATCACGATTTTTTTCTCTTTTCACACAGTCTTTCTTCTTCATGCCACTCCCTATTAGTGATCTTCTGGCTATTTTCTTTTTCGTACCTTCTTCTTTCTCTTTCTTTTCTAGTTTCTCCCTTCTCGAAGTTTATGAGGCTTTCTTCTATTTCCTGTCTACATTATCCCTTTTTAATCACTCTTGATGTCAGTGCGCATTGCTTCTTGGAACGTTAAAGGTTTACATTCACCCATAAAGAGGCAAAAGATACTTTCCCATCTAGCTAAATTCAACGTAGATATTGCCTTTTTACAAGAAACCCATTTATCTGACGATGAGGCTGCTAAGCTCCAAAGAGGCTGGGTGGGAAAGGTTTATTCAGCTCCGGGTGATGGCAAAAGGAATGGTGTTGTTTTGTTAATTCGGAAATCTTTTACTCACTCAGTGTTACACTCTGACTCTGATCCTGATGGCAGATGGTTATTTGTCAAACTTTCCTCTAAAGGTGTCCCTTTTTCTCTACTCAATGTCTATGCCCCTGCAGGTGGGAGTCCCACTTTCTGGAGTGCGTTTGCCTCTCGTATTACTGATTGTATTGCTGATAATTTCATTTTAGCAGGCGATTGTAACCTACCATTAGACCCCTTTTTGGATAGACATTCCAAATCTCTCTTTGTTCCTAACAAATCCCACAAGCTCTTTACACATGCCATCTCCCAACATAAACTAATTGATGCCTGGCGATTATGTCACCCAACCGACAAAGAATTTACGTTCTACTCCCCGGTTCATCATTCTCAATCCCGTATTGATTATATTTTTCTCTCCCATCATCTTTCCCAGTCCCTTACCCAAGCTGAGATTGGCCCCATTGTATTCTCTGATCACGCCCCAGTCCTAGTTAACATTGACTTTTTACCCAAATCCACTGGTCCTAAACGATGGCGATTTAACAACACCCTCCTTCTTGATCCCAAATTTACTACCACCTTTATTGAGTTTACTACTGAATTTTTTGTTATTAACGACAATCCTTCCCTACCAACTCACACTGTTTGGGATGCTTACAAAGCGGCAGCCAGAGACTTTATCCTCAGACATGTTGCAGCAAAGCGTAAACTTGCTCGTCAGCGTACCAATGATCTCTTATCTCAGATCAAGGCCCTAGAGCATTCCTTTTATACCTCTCATACCCAGGAAAGTTTGACAGCTCTTGTTAATGCGAAAATGAACTATAACAAACAGTCTACTGATGATGCTTCACTGTACCTCTTGAAATCCAGTTCGAAATTTTATGGTGGGAAAAATAAGGCGGGGAAAGTACTTGCTAATTATTTGAAAGTTAAACAAAACAAATCCAATATTGATTCTGTTTTTGATGTTAATTCACTGTTGCAACATAAAGATGCCGATATCCTGGAAGTGTTTTCTCGATTCTATTCTACTCTTTACTCCTCCGGTACTCAACCTTCTGACCACTCTATTTCCACTTTCTTCTCAAGCATACACCCTCCTCCCAACTTTCCTGTTGACCTAGCCTCCCTTGAAACTCCCCTTACCATCCGCGAACTACATACTGCACTTCACTCACTTAAGAAAGACAAGGCTCCCAGACCAGATGGCTTTACCGTCGAATTTTATCAACACTTCGCCACTCTTTTATTGCCCAAACTATTCCGCCTTCTTGATTCCTTCAAGACCAATGGTGCTTCCTTGGGCACTTTTTCAGACGCTTATATCTGTGTTATCCCAAAGGAAGGCAAGGATCCCCAACATTGCAAGAATTACAGACCGATCTCACTTGTCAACATTGACTATAAAATATATGCTAAATCTTTAGCCATCAGATTAGACCCTTTCCTCCCTGATCTCCTTGGCCCTGAACAATCAGGATTTGTTAAAGGCCGCTTCATTTCCGATAATACCAGACTCCTCTTTAATGTCTTATCTAAGTCATCACGTTTTAATGGCTCCCTAGCCCCCATCGCCTTAGATGCCGAGAAGGCATTCGATAGGGTAGAGTGGCCATTCCTCTTCTCCGCTTTAAAATGGTTTGGGTTTGGCCCTAATTTTATTTCCCTCATCTCCTTTCTTTATGCGAATCCTAGAGCAGCGGTTTGTGCCAATGGTCTCATTTCCTCATTTTTTCGCCTTGGTAGAGGCGTTCGACAAGGTTGTCCTCTTTCCCCTTTTCTCTTTAATCTTGCCCTAGAACCTTTTTTATCTAAGTTACGCCAAAACCCAAACATTCATGGCTTCCCTCTTGCTCAATCGCAAATTAAATTAGCTGCCTACGCAGATGATATCTTTCTTTTCATTTCGAATCCGTCCACATCCATCCCAGCTTTCCTTGCCGAAGTTCAAACATATTCCCTTCTCTCTGGTTATAAACTAAACAGCGATAAATGCGAAATCCTACCTCTCACCAAATTCACCTTTAAACCTGACTTTGCTGCATCTACTTTCAAATGGAGTCCATCCCACATAAAATACCTCGGCCTGTATATTAATCCTTCTGTTTCAGACACTATCTCGTTATGCCTTACTAAATGCACTCAGAAGTTGGCTGACCTCACCTCTCGATGGCATCCTCTTTATCTTTCCTGGTGGGGTCGTCTCGACACCATTAAGATGATGCTATCCCCAATAGTCCTTTATACCATTTCTAATATACCGGTTTCCATCCCTGCAAAATTTTTTGCAAAAATTAATTCCACCTTATCCTCATTTCTTTGGTCTGGAAAGAAATCGAGCATGTCCTTATCACGCCTACGCCTCCCCAAAACTGAAGGCGGAGTTAATTTCACAAATTTTCCCGCATATAACAAAGCTTTTCTCCTGAAACAAGCTGCCATTTGGCTTAAAAATCCTCTTGACCCTCTTCCTCTTTGGGCTGAACTCGAACGCCTTTCTCTTTCTCCCTTTTCCTTTGCTGAGTATCTCTCCTTTTCTCGCAAACCCCAATTTATCTCCACTCCAATTCACAAATATACTGCAAAACTACTTTTAGCCTCTGCTCCTCCCCCTCCCTCCTCTATTACAGAACTTCTTGCCTCCACGATTTGGTACAATAACAGCATTCTTATCAAATTGAAACCCTTTTATTGGAAAACTTGGAGGCAAAGAGGTCTCATTTGGATTTCTCAACTTTTCACGGGTTCTGTCTTCACACCTTTTCCAGTTCTTAGTCGAATCTTCTCTCTTCCTTCCTCCTTTATCCACAAATACATCTTACTCAAGAATGCAGTTATGTCTGCATATGACTCCCTTTCTCATTCTGACTCACCTGCGATTTCTAATACTCCCTTTTCTTCTCTTCACGCCCAATTACGCTCCACCCCATCAGCGTCCTCCATTTATCATTCCTTTCACAAACCTCCATCACCTAGGCCTAAAACCACAGTTGAAGAGCAATGGGAATCTGATCTCGCTGTATCCTGGCCCACATCCCTGTGGGATAGAATAGGGACTAAGCTTCGCAAATCCTCTAGGGCTGCCTCTCTCACACAAACACTTTTTTTCCTTTATAATCGACTTCTTTACACGCCATCTCTCCTTCACAAACGATTCCCTTTGACTTCAGATCTCTGCTGGTCCTGCTCCGCTCCTCACGCCACACTTTTCCATATGCTTTTCATCTGTCCTCTCACACTCGCATTCTGGACTAAAGTCTGGAATCAAATTAACTCTATCTTCCACACCTCTACCCCCTTTTCTATCACTGATATTTTCCTTGGATCACTTTCCCCTTCCTGGATTGGTGTTGATGCAAATGTTCATATTATTGATTTGTTATTAGCCGTTGCATTCCAGCAAATTACTGTTAACTGGAAAAATTCCAAGGGCATTACTTTTAAAGCCTGGTGGTTCAATGTATGTCATAACCATAGATTGGATACTGCTTTTGTTTATCCCATTACCCTAGCCCCGAAAAGACTTGCGTTATGGCTCCCAGTTACCCTTTACCTGGATGTTTGTGCCAAACGGTCCTTTCATTTACCCCCGTTACAGCAGGAAGTTTCGAAACCCCCTTGATTAACCTTTTGTTCCTTTTTTTTCTCTAGTATTTCATTTTCTGCATACTTGCGCATTGCTTCTTATGTATTCTAGCCTCATTGATTGTAATTTTTAACTTTTTAGCCTCATCTCCGTTTTATTTTCCTTTTTTCTTCTCTCTTTCCCCCTGCTTTATTTTATGATATATTTTTTTTTTATGATGCCCTAACTTCTTATCCATATTATTGATGCTATATTCACTTCGTTTTTTGTAATGCCAATATATGTTCATTTCAATAAACTTTTACTTGAAACTGAAAAAAATAAATAAAAAATAAATAAATAAATAAATGTCATCTGGCGTGTGCAGTTTACATACATGAGTTTTGAAACTATGTATGCATTGTGCTTTTTAATAACAAGAATATTTACAAAAGGAGGGGATTAAGAGGACACTGGGAAGATTAAACGGTAAGGAAAAAGTGAAAACCTAGAAAAAGTTTCGAATTATAAAATAAAGGAAAGTGTTCAATTGTCAAGTTTAGCAGATTTTTGATTAATGAAAGCATGAAATAAAAAATAAACGTACCTTCCCCGCCGCCGCCACACATCTCTCCTCTGTCCTTGCAGAGCACCGGAAGCGCCCAGGATCCCGTACTCTCCCAGCCAATCATGATGCTGCAGGATTGGTCTGAGTGGCCGTACCTGGGAGGCAGGGCATGTTCTCCACTGGGCTGTGCAACACATCCCAGTGGAGAACATGCCAAGTACTCATGACTGTTTGGCCGGCAAAGCCCTCATGTGCTCTTTGGGAGGAAGTGCAAACGACTCCTGCTCCCTATGATGGTGGCGAGCCCAGCCCGCCGACTTGGCTGGAGTTCTTCAAAGAAACAGAAAATGTTAATAACTTCTTGTAATTATCATTTTATTTTTATTTTGCACTGCTTCACGAGCAGTCGGGCGATGCTCCTCTGTCTTAGCAGAGGATACCCCACAGAATATTTCTACTTTGTCACAGTGCTTCCTTTTGACAAGCAGGTAGATGGCTCTGGTGAGAATGCCCCCACTAGCTAACTTAGGACACGAGGAAAAAAGCCGCTTTTGTACTCCGGACCAATTACCCTCACAGATCAGTTTTCTGTTTTTCATGATATTTACAGGTAAACACAGGCAGAAAATCATCTATTTCCCTCTCTGTATTTATTTTTAAATATGGAAAATGGTTATCTTTTGGACCTTTCTTACTAATGTCAATCACGAGTGTTAGATCAATAGCTGTGTTGATTGACTGGTAGGGGAATTACAAAATAGTTAAATATTTCCTAATATAGCCTTGTAGTCCGCTGTAGCGTCAATATCGGCCATTAAAGGCCCACTCCAATCTCAAAATGTAAATGTAAATGTCAAGGTATTTGTAGAGCGCACTGTCACCAGGCGGTTTCCTGGCGCTATTACTCATACCGCTGTGGAACCCTTCCTGGCTTTCCCTGTGAAGTGTCCACTCCTGGGCACCCCCAGGGTGAAGCCAAGCATCCTAGCGCTGTTGGGGCTGGTGTGGAGGTTAAGCAAGCTATTGCCCAGAGTTGCAGCATGGGGCCCATAATTAGAATAGGCACCGAGGCGAGAATTGTCTGGTCCGAGGAAATTGAGCCCAAGACCCCTAAGGTGGGAATTGAACCCTGGTCAGAACACTGCATCAGGGTCTGCTGTTCTAACCATTGCGCCACACTCCTCCACCGGACATATGGGCACAGGGAACTCGCAAAATTTACACATATGGGCCTCGAGCCGAAGTCTGAAGTCATTCCTTGGTTCTCCCTGGGCTAGGCTAAACTGGTTTTCCTCATTCAGCTGAGCCAGGGAGACCCAGGAGCTGAGCAGCTGTTTAAGAAGTTATACAATGGAAATGGTTTCAAATGACCGTATTGTACGGTAAATGGCTAAACACCATTAGACATTTGAACATGAGTAAACATTCGTCAACTAAACAAATGTGTAAATATACTCATTGCAGCCTAATATTTTACACTAAGCACAACCTAAATATGAACAAATACAGATAAAATGAGCAAAAAATAAATATGGATGAATACTGATGGAAAGTCATAAAAATAAGTAGCATAAACCAGGAGCCCTAATTAGAACATTACTGATTCAGACAATGAAAATGCAATGATTCCAGTACTTTCTGCTTTGGTCCTGGCCCATCAAAAAGACAACAGATGTCCCATTGCTCATTTCCATAAAGATAGTATACCAGAACTAGTGTCAGAGTCTACATGCCAATGTTATCCATATGTTTGATCCTTCTCTTATTCAGCAATCTAATTCCACAGCTGCCCCTGTATCAGATTCTAAAATAGTTACCTTTTTCACCAAAAGTATGATGGCCACTTGTGACCTACAGGTTAAGGTGTAAGACTCTCTGTCTGAAGGTTAAGGATTTGAGTCCTAGCATCGCTAAGGTCATGTGTCTGTTTCATTACATAAGGTTTCAAGGTTCAATAAAACATGTAAAAGATGATTTGTTTTGGTGACCCCAAAAATGGTATCCAAAGAATGGTATTGAGTTGGGCCTGTGTCACTCTTATCTTGACCATCTGCCTTCTACCTACATATGATTCTTATGAAAACAAGCCTAGTGTAATCTTTGACTACCTGTTCATGTCACGTGTCTCTCATTGTGAGTCCATTCTAATACCATGTATGTGTGTCAGTTGATCCTTTATTAGGAGCCGATTCAGGGACGGATATGGATAAATGCAGCCAGTAAAAACTAAGTAGAACAATGTTCAAAAATATTGATGGACTTTAATATAACATACAACCGCTATTAGAATGTACATTCAAGCAACCCCTGGCTTGTATAAACTAGATTGAGAATATATATGAAAATCGATGACAATCTAGACAATCATGTGTAGACATTGAATTAGTGGCCCCAATATTTATAAAATGAGATAGAGTTAGACTGATACATCGTACACAAAGTAGGTGCGGACTCGGTCTGAATGTGATAGGTACAATGGTGACAGAACCAAACCGAGGCTTGAGACTCTGAAACAATCGAGGCTTGAGACTCGGAAATATCCATGCAAATATGACCGCAGCTGAAAGTGAGGCTTGGCACCTATTTCCGCTGCGGGCGAGATCGAGGCGTGGAAACAGAAAACACGCTCAGTGCCGGCCAACACACAAAGTGAACTCAGGTGTGTATAGGTACAGCGAACCAATCACAACGGCACGCTGCTGACTTAAAAATAGCGGGACAACCCAGAAACGAATCTTTTCGGATCTGGTGTATGACGGAGAAACTGCGAGCGGATACTGGCTGGAAACGGGAGTGGAGAGTCAGGCGCAATCATCTGCTAAGGTAAGGATACTGCCCCGTAAGGAGACTGCCCCGTTGTGAACCCGGTTAAAGCTCTAAAGATTAAAAAACCGGTGGGTGACACTGTCTCTGTTTCTTTATAAACAGATTCTAACAGCCCCAGGGACCTCATGGTTACCCACCCCGCATTGGGATCCGGACTTGGATAACGCGGTAAGACGTGTTAATTTATATGATACCCATAGTCAAAATCACTGAAAATATAAAGACTAAATATCCAAATCTCATGGTATCCTTTAGGCTATCAGGAAGTAGACAAGAGAGACCCGAGTAGAGTACGCTCAGAAGTTCCAAGGCCAGTGAAAGAAACCAAAACAGGTAACATCCAAAATGAGATTCTTCAAACAATAGCAAGGCAGGTCAAGAAATACTCTCAATATGAACGAATTACTAATATGTCATACATTCAATCTATATCTCCCCCTTTTAGACTATATCGCATTAAGCCTAGTAAAAAGACAAACAGAAGAACAAGGAGAAGGGCGCACTCGAAGAGACTTAAATGTCTCTGAAAGGTAATCTACAACAAAAAAGTGTAAAATGACATAGTGAGTCAAGTGAATATAAGCTAAATGACCAAACTGCCCACTTATTCTTTAAAGGCGAACATGGTGCAGAAATCACCGGAAAACTGATCAAATAAACAGATCCACACAGAGATGAGAACTGCCATGCAATAAGGTACAGTCCTATGATTTAGGGATACAATTATCAACACACACCAACCTAAATAAAGTATAACAACGCAGGAGCCAGTTGTCTTTCCCTTTGGACTACAAAATATGTTCAGCCCTGGAGTAAATCAACAATTTGATGGGCCATAAAGTGACACCTACTCGCCCATGGAGACAGGATGGGTTCAGGGTGGAAGGGGATGACTCCCACTGATAAATATATAACCATGCCAGGCCCGTACAAACAGCATCAGGTTGATGTAATGTGAAGTAGTTTCTAAAAACACTTACAATAATATGTTTATCTGCAGGAAAGGATAATCACAACGGCAACCAACCAGTGCCAAGAATACTGGAGAGACCAATAAATTTCTCTTGATAAAGATGGCGGCATATTTATAAAAGTCATCGAAACGCGTTGACGCAACTACTTGCACAATCGAAAGACCAAAAATCTATCCTGTAGACTAAACAAGAAATAAGAAGTCCAGGTTTTGATTCTGTATAAACCCAGGTTCCGAGATGTGCACACACAAATGACCAATAGTAAATGTCTGTGTTTGTCTCTCCCCCTTTTTTGTAAAAATTGTTCCAAACTGAATTGATATTTTTGTAATTATAGATTGTATTTTAACCAATTTTGTTCTTGATTTAAATATGATGATGATGTCTAGAAATGTGTAATAGGTTTTTTATTGTGGACACATGTAGTGTCGCTGGTTTAAATATTTGTACATGTACTAAGACTTACACTGTCTGTTTTTTTAAAAATAAAATCTGTATTTTTTACTAAAAATTACCATCTCCTGTGGATACACTCTAATGTGAAGAACCTAGCAGTTCAGGTTGGGGTACAAAGAAAATCCCCATTTCAGTTAGTGCCAAGGGAAAACTCCTCTTTTCTACGATCCTTTATTAACACCTGCCCATGGTGTGGTGCTTACAGCTAGAACACTTGTCTTTCATGCACTTTTAGAGAACTCAATGCACCAAGTCCAACTCCTTCCAGTGTGTGAAAGTAAGTTGGGGATGTCTGAGAATGCATTTTCTCACCCATTCCTTGGAAAGTGGGAAACTACATGACAAAGCTACATTTGAATACTGGGTAAATATGCTGGGGCACACTCTCCTATGTTCCCTAAAGAACATTTCCAGGAAGATTAAGGACCTTTGGGTTTGGTCACTGGGCACTCCTATATAATATGTGGCACATTTCCTGTCCACCGTTCTGTGCAGTGCACTGACTGTAATGGCTTTGTAATATGGCAGATGGAAAAGCCACCACATTTTGATGGACGATGAAGGAGGCAAGCAGGCCACAAGCAAGAATAATGTGTACCTATTTACTGGAGTCAGTAAAGACTTGGTGGCTGAAATCTCATATAGTTAGGAAACATCTTGTATTATTGTACTTCTCTCAAAATTAAATGGAACTGTCAAGTATATGCCATGGAAGGGATGTATCCATGCACAGCCATTTAACGTCACATACTAATGATTAATCTGGCTTCTCCACTTCAGTCAGTTTCCCAGAACTTTACTTTTGTGTGCTACAAAGTAAAACAAGTTGGAACACATGCCTGGCTATGATGGGCACCAGAGACAGTAATGCTGAGTCTCCTGCCTCTTTTCTTGCTGAGAGCAATCTCTGCATCTGAGACATCGGCAACCCTATTGCAGGAACAGGGATGGCATATTGTTGATCCTACAACCTTGCAAAGCCCTCCACAACTGATGAAGTAGACACAACTGCTTCTACTGCAGTAAGAGTTTCAAGTCAAGTAGCAACATCAGACTTTATGGTAGACTACCGGGGAAACATCCTTTACAACGAAACTTTTACCACGCAGTGCTGTTACAATGCAAGTATTACAACGAAAACCTTTACAACGCATTACACTGGGGGGCGATCTAGGATAGGGAATAGTTTTAATTTTCTATCCAACACCTTCCCTAGTGTCCACGGGGACTGGAGTTGGAATAGTAAATTAAACTATTCACTATCCAGCACCCCCAAGTGTAATGCGTTGTAAAGGTTTTCGTTGTAATACTTGCGTAGTAACAGCATGCGTGGTAAAAGCATGCGTTGTAACGTCATACATCCAGACTACCGATATACACCTAAACATTGTATGCTGTCAACTGGATCAGGTGGGTAGCAAGCTTCTTAAACCATCTTCCAGTTCTATGACTCACATACAACTATTGAAGTGAAGTACCTGGTAATTTATATCCACTATACCCATGTACTGGTTGTAATCAAGTATACAGCTGGGCTTTTGGATTTCTGCATACAAGTAGAGTAAGCGGTTCCTAAAAGAATCAGAAAGAGAGACAGAAAAGGCAGTAGGTCGGCAGGGGTCTGAGCCAGCAGATCGGGGGGTTTTGATTGCTCAGAATCAATAGCCCTCACACACCCCAAATGGGTGTCATACTTAATAATCGGGCAGCTCTTCGTTGGGCTGGCGCTGCAATGCCCAACAGGCCCTTCAAGGTGGCTCTTTGCTGGAGGTCTTTTAAAATAAGACGCTTAATGAAGTGTAAGTAGAGGTGCAGTATGTGAAGATTGCTGCTGTGGTATCAAATCCTCCCTCTGAGCTCTCTAACATTATTTGTGTTAAGGCCTGTCCAGCACTCATCCACTGCTCTGTTAGCTGTCAAACGCCTTTGTCCTGAAATAGTATGTCCTAGATAGATTGCAGATATACTCATAGAAGTGCTCTGCATGTGTGTAAAATTAGCTGAAATTGAGAATGCAATGCTGTGCAAGTGAGTGCAATATTGACTAGTGGTTGTTGTACCTGGCCCAATCTGCAGGGTCATCCCCAATCATTTTCCCTTTACCTTCAATTTTGTTGCTAAATTCGTTTTGGGGCCTTTGAACTCTTTTAACTTTATCACTGCTAACCAATGCTAAGGTGCTTGTGCTCACTCAACTAAATATGGTTAAATTGGTTTAAAAATTATTGCCATATTTAACTTAGTTATAAGTCCCTTGTAGAGTTCCATACCATGTACCCAGGACCTGTACATTAATTGCTACTAGTAAGCCTGCAGCACTTATTGTACCCTCTTAAGTAGCCCCTTTTTACATGTCCCAGGCCTACCATTGCACCCTGAATGCAGTTTTAAACTATCAATTCGACTTGGCAATATAGCCCTCTTACCAAGCCTTTAAACTCCCCTTTTATTAAATATAAGTCACCCCTAAGATAGGCCATAGGGAGACCATAGGGCAGGGTGCATTGTAATTAATTGTAATTATAAGGCTGTGCAGGTACGTTTAAATTTTACATGTCCTGGTACTGAAAAACTCTCAAATGTATTTTTCACTACTGTGAGGCCTACCTGTCCCACAGGATAATATTAGATTACCTTTTCACGTTTGCAGAAGTATTACCTTTTGATTGGGGACAGATAAGCTTTTCTTGTAATGAACAAATCCTCTTTAATGGTAAAGTCAGATTTTAAATTACAATTTTGAAAATGTCATTTTATAGAAAGTTGCCATTTTACTGCCATTAGCTATTTGGTGCCAGCAGCCTTCCCTGGGACACATGACTGGGTGTAGTTGGCAGTTGGGACTTTGTGAATTCCTCCCAGACAATCACACAATACAGGATGGGGGGGCGGAGCTGGCTACAACCCCACTTGCAATTGAATAGGCTGTGCTCTGCCTTCACATAAAGGGCTTGTCACCTCCACATTGTCTATGCAGCCAGTATGGAGCTAGGACAGGGGAGTCAGTAAATTCTAACCCCTTCAAAGAGAAACCTCTAGAAACTTCTTCCAACTTTTTAAAAGGGACAAGGTATAAAAATAGGGCCTCAGACCCATGATTCAGTTCAGTTTCTGAACCTAAGAAATGACTCTCATGGGACTGCCTGCCGCTGTGGCCTGCTGTGTACTCCACAAGACTGCTTTGCTGCACCTAGAAGCCTGCCTCCCAGTGCCAGCCCTGATGTTTGAACCATGCTTCGTCATGTGAACCCAGGGCTACCACAGTTACTCCAAGGGCTAGTCCTTTGGCCTCCTGTTCAGAGCCACAGGGACATAAGAAGCTTCAAACATCTTGACCCAGTACCTGGACTCAGTTGAAGTGAATTCCTGAACCCCAACTGGTGTCTTTTGGGTCCTGAACCCTTGGTGTGGCCTCAGTTGAACTCGCCTGAAGTTTTTGTACTCTTTATGAATGTGAACAGGCCCAATGGCGGCAAAACCTTACCTTCAGCGCCAACTGGCAACGTAAAGTTCTGGTGAGCCAACTCTTCACAATACAGCATCAACCGCTTCCAATTCGAAGCTTGAGCCCCGACCATCCACGTTGCCTGACAGGTTCTTTGTACTACAGCGACGACAGTCTACGACACCCAGCCTGTTCTTCATGCTACTTTGACTGCCATCCACAATGCTCTCCCTGCTCCTCAAGGCCCCTTCCACTGCAAACGGGACGCTTGCTGCTGGACTGTGAAGGGAACGTTTTCAGCAGGTCTAACGTGGTCCCTATATCCCTCCACTGTGGTAGTACTTAACTTGTGACTTTCGCCCAGTCTTGCCGAACCACATAGCCACGAGTGGTGCTTTTTCCACTTAACTCTTTAAAAATTCATAACTCTGGTTCTACTGATTTTTGTGCCAAGCTACCCAGGGTTATGCACAGGTTAATTTAGTGAATTTTTGTGGTTTACCCTGCCTGTGATTGTGGCTGTTGCTTGATCAGGACTCACACTCCAGTTAACCAGTAACTCAATTTTGCACATGGGTCAATAAAATTATCTATCTTCATGTTGTGATGCAAAGACTAGTGTTAGCCCTCTTTACCCACTGATCAATTGTCGTGTCATTGTCATTTTGCTTCCACCCACTACAGCGTACATTGTAGGGCAATGGGTAAGCCCCCTTCACTAGTTTTATTTTTATTGAGCTGCCTGAGGTTTGCAGGTTGACAGAAACACACAGTGCAGCCTCAACATGAAAGGAAATGGGCACCTAATTTTCCTTTCCTGGGGTGTGCAATAACACCAAGCAAGATGGCTCAACTCCTGCCCTGTCGGGGTAGGGGTAGACCCATGCCCAGTGTGGTTGACTCTCTCTCCCCAAAAACATAAAGTTCCCTGGAGCCCACAAGAATTCCTGTTCGAGGAGCGTGCTCCCTTCAGCGATCCCCGAGCATGAATCCATGGCAGAGGGGCACTGCTGGCAAGGGGAGACTATCAAATAGTGTCCTTTATGTCATGAAAATTGTCTGGGGGTGGCAAAAAGTGCATTGACTTGGGGACTAATGGAGCGGAGATATTGATTTATCTTTAAAAACTTCTTTAAAGAGGAGTTACTTAAGCAAACATGTGAGAGATGGGTTTAGAAATGGAGGTCGTTGAGCAGCACCAGTTAGTATTTCCACACCTGGTGTGGAATGATATCAGCAGAGCTGTTTTAGGGTCCAATTCTCCAACTATTCTTGGGATTCAAAAAATCCTTACTACTCGTGGAAATTGCTCCATTAGTGGGTTTTGCTTAGTATCCTGCCACTGAACGTGTTCTTGCAGATTGCGGATTAGTCACAAATGTGAGACTAGTGAAAATATTAGTTGAATACTTATCTATTTTACTTTATTTCAGAAAACATTCATGCCAGAAAAGACACCTTTTCCCGTGCCCTGCAGAACTGTAGGGGGTGTTTGTTGGACTTTTCTACTCCATTGCACACTTATGTCAACCTTTATTTTGGAGTAATTCTCTGTGAAAGTGGGGGTGTAAAAAACACATTTGGAAGCTTAGGGAGCATAAAATAAGTTGAAACACTGTGAACTGGACAATTTTCTGTGGTATCAAGTTCCACCTGTGGCCATTGATGTCAGTATTAAGTTCCATCTGCGGCCATTGATGTCAGCAGAGCCTAATTTTATTAATCAGGATTTGGGATTTCACCCAGAGGCGATGACTCTTTATCAGATTTCATATCAGCCAATGCAATTCACTCATGCAACTACATGTTGACCAACTGACGGGTGATATAGGTTTCATTTTCTATCAGCCATCAGTTGTGATCATAACCCATGCGCATTGAGAATAGTCGTTCATGGTGGCTATTACGAATGTATTATCCACTGTCTCCTTCTTTTTCACTACATCCTGCCTTTTACTTTTTTGTTTAGGTTGCTCTGCAAGTGCAACACCACTTCCACTGTATTGGTAAAACACCAATGTACCCTTTTGTGATATGTTTATATAAGGTTTATGTGGAAATAGCTATATCCCCTATATTTAATTTTGTCTGCTGACTGCCACTTGAGGTTTAATTTTGCTTACTTTTTCATTTTGTGTAATATTTTTGGTACTTTTATTGGTCTATTATGGAAACAAAACAGGACCCAGATCAAGTATTTAGAAATCTACCAATTAAATAGTTACGCAAGTTAATGACAAAGCACAGAGTTTCGGCCACTTCATGACAGTGAAAAAAGCAGTTTTTAAATCTTTTTTGTCGAACTTTTTCAAACTATGGTCATAATTGCAAATTTATTTTTGGATATAAACGTTTATGACCAAAACGACGTCAATTTCTGCAAAATTGCAAAAGGATTCCCGGCAGACATAAATTAATTTACTTTTCAGATTTCTCTGCCATCAGTGAAGATACGTCCAGAGTTGTAAGTTCCAATCAAAGGGGTGATTTAAGGCGTAGTATGCCTTTATACGTTTAGAAATGCCCACTAACATTTTTGTTTGTGGGCATTTCCACGTTCTGATCTAAGACTTCCTCACCCAGGAAATGGTTGTAGAGTCACTACCTTTCCACGTATGGAAGGAGAATGTTTCTGACTCAGATTTGTTATGGGTGTAGAAGAAGGCCTTTCTCTATAGGGAAGAATTATTTCCTCTCAACAACAGAAACACGTGCATTTACAGAGGCGGCTTCGTCCCCAACTCCCATGTATAACTCTGTATTATCCAGAACTCCACAAAGGGGAATAGGAAAACTGAGGGATGTCATGTCACATGACATTCCCAGTATATGTCTGTAAACTTGTACGTGGTGCAGATTTCCAGGCGTACTTCTGGCAATGTTTGCGAATAGAATAAAAGTGTAAAAGTATTTGCAGGCGGAGACTTAAAGCTGTGTGTATTTTTACTTGTTTCATGAATACGGCCATTAATAATCTCAAACTAAATGAAAAACCCATAGACAATAATTTAGAATTAAATGTTTTTCAGAAATTGCATCAAACCAACTGCATTTTAAGCTGTAAGTTCCAAACTATTTGCATAGGTTTCAATTAAGAATGTGTTAATACAGTCTAGCTTTGTTTACAGCAAGTGTTGCTATCTATTTTTTTTTATTATAGATGGACAATGGGGCTAATATTGTATTACCTCGTAGTAGAAGATGGGAAAAGTGATATTGGTGTTTCCCTTTGTAACACTCATTAATTCTTGTCCAGATGCACATATTTACGTTTCTAACAGCAGTTAGGGTCCCCCTGGCCTGGGTATGCTTCACAAGAAAAAGGTTTTTGGTGAATTGACTTGTGCAGTTTCATTAGAAATTCGCACAGCAAGCTTTGTAATGAACACTTAAAAAGCTAAACCTCCAACAAAGGCTGATGTCACTCCATATGCAAGTGGATCTATTTGTAAAGCTCTAGCCATACATAAAGTTTAAAACATTCGCGTTTCTGTTGTGGAAAATGTCGAATTGTCTACCTGAAAATACATATTTTTTCTTTGAACGGGGGTCTGCTACTACACGTCCTGATCTGTCCTCTCATGGGGCAGATCAGAGGTGAGTAATACTGCACTCAGCCCTCCCACCCCTTCGCTTAGCGCTTCACTACTTACAGCTTTGAAGACTTAAAGAAACAGGCTGCCCCTTTCATATGCATTGCATACCTTTAGCTGGGGATTCCATCTTGAATTCGGCCATTGAGTGACTCACACCAGCCAGGGGCCCTCATGGACAATCACATCTTTTGTGCATCCCTTACTGCCATCTGCACATGTATTCAGAAATAGCAGGGGCATGGGTCAAAAGGTGGAGGGAGATATTGTTTTCTTTTTCATAAAATGATGCTCACTGACCCATATCACGCTTTCCTTACTAATCTCTAGACGGCTAAACCTAGCGACGACAGACATCTGCAACTTCAGACTATGCACCGAACTTCTAAATACCCGTGTGTCACCGACATCAGCATATTCAGCATCCCTGAAACCGCATACACTTTTTTGCTCTAGAAACTCACACTGGTGAATAAAAAGGATGCGATTTGAGCCACCTAGCCATGCTTGAACACTTCAGAGTGCCATGAAAACGAACCGCTCACCTCATCCATCACAGACTCGGGTAACACACGCATTTGCAATGCAATAGGTGTCGCATTTGCGAGAGTTTAAGCTATTGGCATTGTAAATGACAATGCTTTTTATTTAACTGTTTTGATAATTAACATAAATAAAAGGCATTGTCAGTTACAATGCCAATACCTCAAACTCTTGTAAATGCGAGCCCTATTTCATTTCGAAGAAGTGGCTGCCATTGTCCAGGGCTGCTTGGAAAATGAAAGCGTGCATGGAGCGCTGAATGTTGCAGGAAAGTATGTTGTGTCTGCAGTAGGAGAAACTCATTAAAGAAAATAGTGCTTACAGACTAAATAAGACCTACATTGTAACAACAGAAGTAAAAGGGCCAGTCCTAATGGGAGGTTACAAATGAATACAAGGCAGTACTAAGGAGGGACAAACAAGTCTATTAATGAATCAGAAGTCATCATTTATGAAGGACAATGACAGTGGGCAAGGCTTCAAGTACATACTCAAACACAGCATGCCTCACAGAGCAGCACATGAGCTGCCTAAGCTCAACCTAAAAAACGCTGCAATTTACAACAGCTTTTCCACAGATGCCACAGATTCTACACGTAAAGCTTCCTCAGGAGTCAGTGTGCCATGTATCTGAAACAAGAGGTTGAAAGTGGCGTTGAAGATCAGGCAAAAAATAACTTAGATGGGCTGACTAAATCATGTATATTATGAATACCAATAATCAAGAATTTGCAACTGGACCACGTAACTCCATGTGTTATAATTGTTACCCTTTTTGATAAGGAATTGATGAAAAGATACTGCTTGAAAGGTAGTTTTGCGAGATTTCATACAGACAGGAATGATATATGATTGTGATGTGATTGATACGCTCCTGGCTTAATTGCTTGTAAAAAAACTTCCTTGTATGACGGTTCCTGGGCGGTGGGGTTGTAAACAGTTGAGCGCTCTAATTTAGGAAATGAATGTGTTTATTTATTCTAATGCGATTGTGGAATAGCCCCTTACTGCTTTTTTGTTGCTATGTGTAAGATTGGGGAATACCTGAGGTGGTTGTTGTACACCAGTCATGATGCAAGGGCAGTGCTTAATTTGAGCCTGTGGTTTTAGGGTCAGTGGGTGCGAAGGGCACTGATTTTTGTGGACTGGCACTAATCTTTCCTTATTCAATATTTTCAGAGAGCTAAGAGAGGGGAAAGCACAAGGGAGAAAAAATGAGAAAGAGAGAGGCGCAAAAACGCTACAAAAGGGAAAAGGTGGAAACTGCAGGAGTGAGAAAACGGTCAGGGAGTGTCTGGAAGGTGATTAAAGGAGCCTGAGGTGGATTCCAGACTATTCAGACTTGGTATTTGGTGTGCCGGTGCCGACCTATGGCTTCTGAGCAAAGGGCTGGGCACCAGCATGTATTCTTCAACAAATTAAGCACTGTCAATCAAAGGCACCTGAATGTTCATCCCTCTCATAGATGTGCGTCACGAGTACCTTGAAGATTCCCTCTTTATAAAAGATTGACAAGTGGTTGAGGATTAAAATGTGAATGATACTGCTGTGTAATGTAGCATTGTCACAATTACTAAGGTTTGTGGAAGGTTATCATTATTCTATCATTTGGCATATTGATAGTCACTCGGTAATGTGGTATTGGTATTCTTAAACTGTAATGTAGTCACAATGATTTTGTGATGTTTTTTAGTCACATTCTCGTAAGACGTTATTTGAGTACTATGACGGGGTGTGGCTGTAATGATCTGGAGGTCTGGAATACTATGTGGTCATCCATACCCTGTATTGTGAGTTGTTTGGCTCTTTGCGGTTACTTATTGCTATTATTTTATTATTTTGAATATTATTTATTTAGCACAATTGTCTACTAATGTCATTCCATGCCCATTACTGTCCTTCTATTCAATAGCTGTAATTGTTTAGTAGTATATTGTTGCATGCTCACTGTGTGGCGTGATTATTATTGTAATGCAGTAGGGATTTTGTGGCATTATCGCTCTCTACAATGTTTATTAGTTTAGTATTAGTCCAGGTAGTTAGAGAAACTCGTTTTCTCTACTGCAAATCCTATCTCTCCCCTAGGTTAACATTGGGATTACCTTATTACAGTTTAGAAGTGCAATTTCCAATTTGGAAGAGAGGGGTCTCTCAAGTTTGGTGTCTCTGGAATCACAATTTAAAATCCTAACTTATGGTGAAGTTTGACATTCTGAAATTACCACTGTTAGAAAGTTGGCATTTTCTTACTCTAGCCATTTGGTGCCATCTGCCTGTATCTGAATGCATATCGGGGGTTGGTGAAAGCTGGGCTTAATGCATTCCAACTAGAAAGCCACACACAAAGGAAGCTTAGGTGTGTCTTATGAGCCAGCCACATCCTGATGGGCCATCCTGGGCAGGATGGAAAGGTGTAGCTGACACATCTGAATAGGCTGTGCCCTGTCCCCAAGCAAAGGGCTGCATAACCCCTTTTTAGTGAGCCTTGAGACAGGGGTGGAAGGGTAGTAACTCCATGCACTTCAAAGGTCTCTCTGTGAAGTCTTCCCCACTTCTAAGGCTTAACTGGGTATAAGTACTGGACCCCTGGCACCACCAACTCAGTACACTTCTGAACCTGAGGATATTCTTCCAGGAAGGACTGCTGTACTGCTGAAAGGACCATCACTTTGCCAGACTCTGCTGGACTTCTGCTCTGCAGTGCTGACCTTCTGCCTGCTGCCCTTCCTGCCTGGGAGTGAGAAGGTCTGAATATGCATCTCTACAACCCAGAACTAGAGTCTGACCCTGCCAAGTGGTGCCATTACAGTCCTGGGCCCTAGAGAGTGGGTATGAAGTGCTGTAATAACCAAAATCCATGTATTGCTGTTGTTGCGCAGCTCTGAACCGGCGCATCTACTTCGACACCAACACATCGCCCCTGCTATCAGGATTGAAGACATCGCATCGCCTGCTGCGTGCCTTGATGACAACGCATTGCCTACATCCGAAGGGATTGACGACGACGCATCGCCTCCTCTGCTCGAAGCATCAGTTCTCAGTAGGCAGCATAACAAGGTGCTTTACAGTGGTACAAGGTTGGTCCCTGTATCCGACTGCACTCCACTGAGATCAGCCTGCACTTTTGGGTTTTACCCGAGACTAGCGCGACCAGAGAGCCCGGTTGGCGCTTTATGCTTTTGAGCACCATATTTAAAGATATTCTTTAAAAATGAATAACTCCAGTTCTACTTATAGGATGTTTACTGTTTTCCTTTTTTAAGTGTTGCACAAATACTTTACACATTGCCTCTTAAGTTAAGTCTGACTGCTCTGTTCCAAGCTACCAGAAGGTGAGCTCATGGTAATTTAGGGCACTGGTTGCCACACCTTGTTGACCCACGGCACCCTTGACCTATTAGCCATTGGTCACAGCTCCCCATTATGTAACTTTTTTTGGTGGGTTGGGGATGTAAGCCCTGCCTTGGGAGTACTTCCACTTTTCTCCCTGAGAATAAATGGAATGAAGCTAATGAAGATTTTATAATCAGAGTTGCGTATGCAAACATAACACCCATCTTTGGATATCACTACCTTACGAATAGATGAGCAAGGTTTCCACAATGCGAGTTCAAAACAAAATGATGTTTACAATAATCTAAACCAATTTGTGTTTAGTTCCTTCAAGCACATATTAACTACGCCAAGGCTTGGTGCAAGGTGGCATGGGAATGTTATTTTATAGGGGTGAGGGAATTGGTTTTTGAAGTGTGCCAAGATTCGTATTTGCCAAAAACAAAAATAGTATATAGGTCTGGCTGCACTAACTAAATGAGGACTAGCAATGGTTCAAGAAAAAACCCTTCATCTGTGTGACACAAATGACAGATCTTTACTATGAATCTTTCAAATGGCCTGATGCAATCCAGGGTACAGCATGGCATCACTTTTAGCAACAGACACAATGCATTTAACAAAATGACAATATTCACTTTATGATAAAATGCATCCACTCACCGAAGCCCTTCATTCACCGAAGCCCTTCATTCACCTGTTTAATTCCCTTCCACCCTCCTTGCGGGCAGCGTAACACTAAGGAAACTGTGTTGTGCACCTGCAGCTGGGCGCGAGTCACCAGCCAAAGACTGCTTCACGCCTGCCAATTCAAATGCAAAAGGACATGGAATGTACAATACACAGGCTCCTTGTGGAGCGATGAAAATAAATCTCGGGATAACCGACCACTGCAGAGCGGCTTGTTGGCGGCCGCAGGTTACTCTTTATTGATAGAGGTCGCTCTGGTTGGCCCTTCCCCGCAGCACACCCCACCTTTGGTCCATTGACAGGTTCCCCAGCAATTCACTGGAGGACTATGTCTGTGCTGCCTCTGAGTGAGCTGGCGTCCAGACCTGAGGCATCTAGGAGACTCCAGGGCTCCATGACAGAGAGCTTTCCACCACCAAGAGCCGCCCAGCCTGTACAGTGCATCACAAGGGCTTATTGACCCCCCAGCAACCCCTTTAGTGTAACAGCGCTAGCACCTGTGTGCCGCTGTCTTTGAGTGTTGCTGTGTGCGCGGACAGAGCTGCTGCTCTCACAACAACGCACCTTAACAAGGACTGTGTGTGTGATGGTCTGCGATGTCAAGGGTGGTCCAAGTGCTGCCTGCTCCATTCGCGAAGACGAGCGTGGAGTAAGGTGCACGCTCCGCGAGGGTGGCACATGTGACGTGCTGTGCCACCTCGAGAACAGAGTGTGCCCTGGCAGTTGGAGCAGTGAGAGTGTCAGCTGTTCCTGTGCCTAACGCTATCCACTGGGGGCTTCATTAGAATAGGGTCAGCCAGTGGTTCCTAAACTGTGTGTTTAGTTCCTGGTGCCCCTGGCTAGTTTTGATGGCGCCCGGGGTGCAACGGCGCGCAGATTGGGAACCGCTGAAATAGGGTGTGTGCTTGACTTAATCTGACCGAGATTAGGGTTCCTGCTTGGAAAGGGTGCATCCCACTGCCAACCAGAAACCCAATTTCTAACACCATGTTTAACATGATTTGATTTGATCACAAATTTGGAAACAGCATCCCTTAATGTCTTGGACATGCTTAGGGTACAGGTATTTCATTTAATTTCTTTCCATTCAGGGCCTGATTAAAAAAAGTAAACGTACACTTTTGTGCAAGTTAACATTTTTTTGCTATTCATGAACTTCGGGCCTAACAGCCTGATTCATGTAGGTAAATTGCACTCGCAAAGGGCCAGATTCTGAGAATCTGGCCCTTTGCGAGTGCGATTTTTGCATTTGGTATTCATGATACCAAATGCAAAAATCGCTATGTAAGAATTCGCATATTTGCGTGGAATGGCATTTAAGGAATCTCTAATAGAGATTCCTCAAATGCTATTCATGACACAAAACAAAATAGCGATTTTGGACTTTTGGGGCCGCTATTTACCGAGAGGTCAGACCTGTCGGTAAATAGCAAAAACTCAGAAAAATGCTTTTAAAAGCATTTTTCTAAGTTGCATGTTGCACACACACATGTCCTTTGGACATGTGTGCGCGCAACACCTGTTCAAATGTGCATTTTAGGGGTGCTACAGGGCGTCCCTTGGACACCCCTGGCACCCTTAAAATCGCTATCTCATTTGCGAGTAGCAAATTGCTACTCGCAAATGAGGGATACTCCCCATTCATTCCTATGGGCCTCTTGGCCCATAGGAATGAATGGGGAGTATTTGCGAGTAGCAAATTGCTACTCGCAAATAAAGAACATGTAGGAATCGCTATTTAAGTAGCAATTCCTACATGAATGCCGTTTTGCGTGTCCTCAATAGCGAATCGCTATGATTCGCTATTAGGGACACGCAAAACGGCATGTACATGAATCAGGCTGTAAGTCACAAACAGCCTGATTCATGAAGCTAAATTGCACTCGCAAAGGGCAAGATTCTCAGAATCTTGCCTTTTGCGAGTGCAATTTTGGCATTTGGGATTCACAATCCCAAATGCAAAAATCGCTAATGAAGAATTAGCTAATATGCGAGGATTAGCATTTAAGGAATCTCTATTAGAGATTCCTTAAATGCTATTCATGACACTTTCAAAAATTGCGATTTTGCAAATTTGGGCCGCTATTTACCGAGAGGTCAGACCTCTCGGTAAATAGCAAAAACTTAGAAAAATGCTTTTAAAAGCATTTTTCTAAGTTGCATGTTGCACACACACATGTCCTTTGGACATGTGTGTGCGCAACACCTGTTCAAATGTGCATTTTAGGGGTGCTACAGGGTGTCCTTTGGACACCCCTGGCACCCTTAAAATCGCTATCTTATTTGCGAGTAGTAAATTGCTACTCGCAAATAAGGGATACTCCCCATTCATTCCTATGGGCCTTTTGGCCCATAGGAATGAATGGGGAGTTATTCCTTTTTTTGCGAGTAGCAATTTTCTACTCGCAAATAGAGAACATGTAGGAATCGCTATTTATTTAGCAATTCCTACATGAATACCGTTTTGCGTGTCCTCAATAGCGAGTCGCTATGATTCGCTATTAGGGCCACGCAAAACGGCCCGTACATGAATCAGGCTGAAAGAGCATGTGCACTCGTGGGCAGACTCCCCGCAGCCATGGGGGAGTCTTTGCACTCTGGGCAGAATCTTCACAATGAGAATTCTTATTGAAGAAATTCTGCCCCAAGTGCGGAGACTTCATCACAACTGTGGGGCCTCTGCATGAGTGCAGAGGCCCTTTGTGAATCAGGTCCTAAATTCCTAATTTTAAAAGTAGTATCTTTATGACTATGGACTCTTCGCACTCCGGGCGGAGTTTTCTCACTTGGGGGGCATGGGCTCTGCATTCAGGGCAGAGAGCTCCGCATGGCAAAGAAAGAGAGAACTACACATGGTAAGCTTACTAGGGGTGGGGGATAAATTCCACTCCACTGGTGCAGTGGGTGGAGTTTTGGGTGCATACAGAGTTCTTGCCAAATTCTGACAAACCTGCGGAAAGCACATTTTTTTCTTGTGTACGGCTTGCACAGGGTATGTTGGCAAGTGTGAATGATATTTGGCGTCCCCTCGTATGATTTTCAGTTGCTAGGAGGGCACCCGGCGAGTTTTCCCCAAGGCGGGCGGTATCGACCGTTCGTGGTCAGAAAGCTACAGCTCAAAAAAAAAATCTACTCGAGGGGCAGCAAAATTAACTCAAGAAGCAGCGTCCTCTGACATGCTGCACGGTACCATTCATGCTGATTTTTCAGTGCGGAACGAGCTCACAGCACTAAATATCAGAGCGAGCAGTGCTGCACCCTTCATTGCGCCAGTTCGCTGAGCTCCACAGAATCTCACAGAGTTTTCATGTGACTACGCAGAATTCCACAGAGTGAAACTCCACGAGTTCTGCCCACCCCTTCAACTAATGAGTAAGCGCATACATCTGAAATCAATTAATTAAGCAAATCCAAAGGGGATGATGGACGGAGTGTTAAACATTGCAAGCACTCACCCCCAGTCAATTGATCTGGGTTTAATCCATCCTCATTCTTTAGCTCTCTCCACCACCACAGTTCAGACATGGCCATATGCAAATCAGTCTGACCCTGTGCCTCATGGGAACAGTCCAGCCCGAACTGCCAAACCATGTCTTCCCTGGACCGTAAACAAGCATCCTGTGCCCAGTTTCTGGCTAATCAGCTGTCACCAGCCAGTCTAGCTTGAATCGAGCGGCAAAGTGAGCAAGGGACCCACGTCTGGGCATACCCTGCCAACTTTGGGCAAACAAAGCAAATCCAAAGGGGATGATGGACAGAGTATTGAACATTGCAAGTACTCACCCCCAGTTGACTGATCTGGGTTTAATCCATCATCATTCTTTAGTTCACTCCGCCACCCCAGTTCAGACATGGCCATATACAAATCAGTCTGACCCTGTGCCTCATGGGAACAGTTCAGCCCGAACTGCCAAACCATGTCTTCCCTGAACCGGAAACAAGCATCTGGGACCAGTTTCTGGCTAATCAGCCATCATGAGCCAGGCTAGCTTGAATCCAGTGGCAAAGTGAGAAAGGGATCCACGTCTGGGCATACCCTGCCTACTTAGGGAAAACAAAGCAAATCCAAAGGGTTTGATGGATGGAGTGTTGAACTTTGCAAGGACCCACCCCCAGTCAACTGATCTGGGTTAAATCCATCATCATTATTTAGCTCACTCCGCCACCCCAGGTCAGACATGGCCATATGCAAATCAGTCTGACCCTGTGCCTCATGGGAACAGTACAGTCCGAAAGGCCAACAAATGTCTTACATGGACCGCAAACAAGCAACCTGGGACCAGTTTCTGGCTAATAAGCCGTCATCAGCCAGGCTATCTTGAATCCAGTGGCAAAGTAAGCAAGGGACCCACATCTGGGCATACCCTGCCAACTTAGGGCAAACAAATCAAATCCAAAGTGGATGATGGACGGAGTGTTGAACATTGCAAGCCCAGATCTCTGTACTGGGGTGAATGTATGACATTGTTCTGCATTCTGTCCATCAACTGTTGTTTTTGCATTTGTCACCCCGAGTCGGACAGGTATGCTCAGATGTGAGTCCCGTGCTCTCAATGCCACTGGAAATAAGCTATCCTGGCTGATGAGGGCTGAACGCCCAAAACCAGTCCTAGGATGCTTGTTTCGAGTCCAGGGAGGACCTGACTTGGCAGGTGAGGCTGGACTGTTCACATGGGGCACAGGGTCAAGACTGATTTGCATATGGCTAGGTTCAGACTAGAATGGCATGGTGAGCAGAAAAACGATGGATTTAGGCCCAGATCTCTGTACTGGAGTCAATGTATGACATTGTTCTGCATTCTGTCCATCAACTGTTGTTTTTGCATCAATTAATTACAGTTGACATCATTACATTCAAACAACATACAAGCTGGGCACAACCAAGCCTCTGATTCGTCACACTTCATCTTGCTACCTGCATGCTTCTCTGCCTTCATACTTCAACAATGCTGCCTGTTCTCAGGAAGAAGAGCCATTTTTCAGAGGAGGAGACCAAGATGATTATCTCATTTGTAGTTGCTAACAACAAAAATCTCCTTGGGTTGCCACCCTTATTTTCTTAATGCCACACAGAAGTCAGCCTTATGGCAGGAGTTGGCTGATGGGATGAATGCATTGGGGGAGGACACCTGGATTGTGTGTGATATCAAATAAAAAGTGACAGGATGAGAGAAGATGGATGAAGGAGAACTTCATTAGGATAGAGGTGGTTAGAGTTCTTCCTGGTGGACAACCTGGATCCCGTCTCTGTTTTACCTCACTCATGAAGCATGTCTTCTCCATGGTGCGCCCCCGCCGCTACATGGGCTGCCTTTTACGGACAAATCTACTGTTGAACCAGGTAATACATTAAGAAACAACATGAACACTATATGTTTAAAAAATCATTTTTGTCCCATGCTCATTGCACCATCAGGATTCAAGCAAGCCGGGCCGACGACGCCTGAAATGGCAGAAACCGGTCCCCGGAAGCTTGTTTCCTTCCCAGTATAAGAATTGGCTTGGTAGTTTGGTTTGCCCTGTTCCCATCATGCACTGGGACAGGAACAGACTAATTTGCATATAGCCAAGTTCTGAGCTGGGATGGTGCAGTGAGCTAAAAAACGGTGATGGATCAAGCCCTGATCTTTGGACTGGGTAAGAGTGGTCTGCTTAATTCAGGCACTCTGTTCATCACCACCCCCTTTTCTGAATCATTTTGTCCACCTTAAGCGTGGAAGGGTATACTCAGATGTGAGTCCCTTGCTCATTGCACCATCAGGATTCAAGCAAGCCGGGCCGACGACGCCTGAAATGGCAGAAACCGGTCCCCGGAAGCTTGTTTCCTTCCCAGTATAAGAATTGGCTTGGTAGTTTGCCCTGTTCCCATCATGCACTGGGACAGGAACAGACTAATTTGCATATAGCCAAGTTCTGAGCTGGGATGGTGCAGTGAGCTAAAAAACGGTGATGGATCAAGCCACGGACATCGCAGAGGCAAAACACATTTACCTCTTTTTAAACTTCGTAGGAGATGAAGTAGAGGATCTGCTTACAACATTTCCCAGCGATAAAATAGCAACGTACAATGGACTGATACAGTGCCTCACAGAGAAGTTCGACCCGCAAAGAAAAATCGACTTCAAGAGGTACACATTTAACACCGCATGTCAATGAGCAGAGGAGTCCCTTAACGATTTCGCTACAAGTCTGCGAAAGCTAGTAACATATTGCGAGTTTGACAAGTTTGACAATGAACAAGCCTTACGACTGCACATCTTTGTAGGTTGCCAGTCTGTGGAGTTCTGTGCACGTATTTTGAAGGAACCAACCACGCTGGCGAAGATACTGACAATGGCCCGAGCAGAACCAAGAGCAACAACACATGCCAAACAGATAGAGCTTGGTAAAGATAGAAGGGCGGAACAAGCGAACCACCTAATGGGAAGCAACAGCAAAAAAGACAGCACACTGCCACCGCCACCGCCAACAAAAAAACAGGAAAGAATGTGCTACCGGTGCGGCCTTGTCTTCCAAAACGTCGGTGCATGTGCGGCCTTGACTTCCCACACGTCGGTGCATGCCCTGCAATGGGCCAGAAATGCAGGAAGTGCAACAGGGACAATCACTTTGCGAGTGCTTGCATGAGTAGACAGTTCAAAAGTGAGCGAGGGAGACCGGCAAGACCACAAGCACTAACGAGCAGGTATGCCAGGCACATGGAGGTGGAAAATCGCAGCTCCTCAGATGAATCCGAAGGAACAGTTGCGTCAGAAAGAGCGGAACGACAGTATTTGATGTCAGATGCACCAACGGAGGAACGAAGGCCTGAGTACATTAACACTGTGGAGAAGCATTAGATCAAGAAAACAGCAACAGTGGAGATTGAAGTAGGAGGCCACAGCATATGTTTCATGCTTGATAGCGGGGCCACGTGCAACATTATGTGCACATCGGAGTACGAGAAGTTGAAGATAAGACCGCCACTATCACCATCTACCGGCGATGTTTTCACCTAGGGCTCAAAGAAGCCGGTGGAAAACCTGGGGAAGTTCACAGAAACACTGATGTACAAGGACAGGTCATGCAGAGAAGAGATACATGTGCTACGGGGAGACATCTCAGCACCATGCCTGCTAAGCAATGTCAATGCGCAGGTAATGGGCCTCCTGGCCATGACATATCACATGTCAGAGAAACTGAACATTGTACAAGAACATCCAGCAGACAAATTGTTGCATACGCAAGCAAAAGTCTGTCTGACGTTGAAAGAGCATACTCCCAACCTGAAAAAAAGAGCATAGCTGTGGTATGGGCGTGCAAGCACTTTTACATGTTCATTTATGGCAAACCATTCACAATCATAACTGACCATCAGGCCCTGGTGACAATATATGGCAATCTGAATGCAAAGATGCCACCTCGCATTGAGTGCTGGGGCATAAGACTGATGGACTACAATTTCCAGATAGTGCACAAGCCGAGCAAAGAACACAACCCGACTCGCTACATGTCTCTGCACACCTTATAACCAGGCTGACTACATGTCTCGGCACCCCTTACCACAGGCACCAGAGAAGACCTCAATGGCAGAAGAATATCTCAACTTTGAACACACCAGTGGCAATAACACTGGTTGAACTATAACAGGAGACAGCAAAGGATGACACGATGCAAGCGGTGAAAGCAACAACAGTACAGCAGAGAGGGAGACACATCAACAACAACTATGTAATGGGAGACGGAGTCAACAAGGAGGAAATGATAGCATTCAAAAAGATACATGACAAACTATCAGAGACTGAAAATGGTATACTAATGCAAGGAACAAGGAAGTAATACCAAGAGAGCTAAGGCGACCGACTGTTAGCTTAGCACATAAGTCACACAGAAGCATGGTCGCAACAAAGAAGATGCTTCGGGAGAAGGTATGATTCCCTGGCCTAGATAGAATGGTGGAAGACACCATCCTGAGCTGCCACATTTGTCAAACAACAGGCCAGCCAGCAGAGCCGGAACCATTAAAAATGTCAGTACTTCCAAAGGCAGTATGGACAACGTTAGCAGCAGACTTCTATGGGCCGCTTGACATGGGCACCTACCTGCTCATGATCATTGATGAATACTCGAGGTTCCCCATAGTACGCCACATCTCCTCGACATCAGCAACAGCAACATTACCAGTACTCGATGACATATTTGCAGCCTGGGGATCACCAAAGACACTAAAGACAGACAAAGGTCCACGATTTCCAGGGGAGGAGTTAAAAAAATGCATGACCTACCTAGGCATTCATCACAGGAAGATAACGCCTCTGTGGCCAAAAGTGAATGGCATGGTGGAGAGATTCATGGGCAACATAAAGAAGGCGGTCCAACAAGCAAAGCTGGCACAGATCTCCATAGGACAGGCACTCTGTCAATTACAGGGACTGTAGAAACACCCCCACAGCTCCACAGGATGATGTCCAGCTGAATTAGTGCTGGGAAGGTCAAGCAGAAGGAGGCTACCACAGTTAGAGGCAAAGAGGCCACCAGAACACAGCAGCATTGCTGTCAGGGACCAGGAGAGGCAAAGGAGAAGATGATAGTAAACGCAGATGCCAGGCAACATGCCGCTCCGGTGCACCTCAAGCAAGGGGACTACGTGGTTGGTGGGGATCATCCCTCTCCCAGAGTGCCAATGAATTTATTGAAATGTAGCTCTTAGATAGAGGTGATGGCAAGGATATACGCTATGCAGTCAGCTAAAGTACCATTTCTATCTTAGAATTCTTTCTCATTCCTCCCTGTTGTTCAGACCATATATGTATGTCTTAAATTGCCTCATAAAAAATTGTTCTACATTTCAATAAATTAATTTGGGGAAGGTGGTGGATGCTAAAGGGGTGACATTTACCATTTCCACTACAATCAAAAACATTTTATGCAAGGTGCTGCAAATTAACAATTTTGTATACACTATTAATAGAACATAGTCACACATGATTTTTGATGTACGAAAAAAACTTTAAAAAACACAATAACGAAAACTAAAACCCTATGCATTTATAATTAAACATGAAAGTTTACAAAAATATGTTTATCTCTATTAATAATTAACATATTTTAATATTTTCCAATAGTCCTAATCTTTGAACCATAACATAAAACCATTAATTCTCCCCAAAAAATCATAAAATAAAAAATATATAAAACTAATTTTCAAATAAATATTCAAACAAAAAAAAATCAGAACATATATTCCCAAAAACATAACTTATTCCAATATTAAACCTATTATAATGTCATTATTGAAATTTTGTTTAAAAATGTTTACATAAATAAACTTATAACATATGAATTATTAGAACTTAAATAATACATATTCTATATTTATAATTTAATTAATCAACAGACTTTTGTAATAAATGTAAATATAAAAATAATCATTGTCCAGCTAAATTAGTTCCAATGGCATTATAACTTCCAAAATTAAAAAATCCTTAAAAATATTTGAAATTAATAAAACATCTTTATAAATTATTTTACATTATTACATTTTTTGGGAGATATTTTACCTATTTTTAAATAATTTAAATAGT
This sequence comes from Lissotriton helveticus, assembly GCF_964261635.1. Taxonomy (NCBI): domain Eukaryota; kingdom Metazoa; phylum Chordata; class Amphibia; order Caudata; family Salamandridae; genus Lissotriton; species Lissotriton helveticus. The sequence continues at coordinate 23,478,581 of NC_136060.1, read as the reverse complement.
TATTTTAATATTTACATTAAGATACTTTTTTGCATTTAATGTCAATAATATATACATACAAAATATCTCTAAGTTAAAAATTATTTAGATAACAAAATACATTTACACATTTTATAAAATGGTTTTGCATACCATTCAAATAAATAACATTACTTTCACATTAAAATATTCACTTTTTAAAAAAATCTCCCTCTCTTATCCCCAAAAAGCCAAACATCCTGCTACTAAAAAATTTATATATACATTATTTTACACATGATAGCAATAAAAATATACATTTAAAATTTTTTAAAATTAACTAATTATCTTACTAAACACAAAAATAAAAAAATTATTAAACATTCAAAATCAAACACTACGATAAAATATATACAAAAGAACACTTTCAAACGATATCATATACAATATTTTCAAATTCAATATTTTTTACAACGATCTTAAAAACAACACTTGAAACAATATTCTTACCTCCGACATTCCTGCAATTATATTTTTGAGATCCCTTTAATCTTGATAGAAAATTTTTATATCAAGTTATGTTTGATTGAATATGTTATGCAAACACCCTTTAACTGTATAGACACCTGCTCCATCTGCACAGCCACTTGCACCCCTACTTGTGCAGCCTCTGGCACCCTCACCTGCACAGGCAATGGCACCCCTAGCTGTACAGCCTTTGGCACACCACCTGTACAGCCACCAGCACCACCCCACCACTACAGGCACCTGGTCCAGCTGTAGAGATACCAGCACCCCCATCTTGTACAGACATCTGCCCCACCTGCACAGTCTCCTGATCCACCTGTATAGGGGTACCTGCTCCACCTGTACAGACTCCTGCATCTCCACTTGTACAGCCACCAGATTCCCCACCTGTGCTGCCTCTGGTACCTCCAGTTGAACAGGCGCCAGCACCCCTGCCTGTACAGTCACTGCCACTCCTACCTGTACACACACTGTCACCTTCCCCGTACAGGCACCGAAACCCCACCTGCACAGGCATCAGCGCCACCAGCGCAGTCATTAGCAAAGGCAGCTGCCACACATACATTGCCAACCTCCCAGAATGTGCACACACTCACAAAGAAGATCTTCACTCCTACATTTGCGAAGTTGTAGTAGGCATTCCCCATAAATATTGTAAATGGACTTGATTCACAAAGGTAAGTCTGCACTTTTGTGAACGTTTCTATTTTGTTTGATATCACAAACTATGAGTTAATATTAAGGGCCCTTTTATGAGTTCTGCGGTCCATAGGACTGCCCAACCCGCGGTCCAACCACTGCCACACTGCGGGCCTGCCTACAGTATTACAAGTGAGGTGGTCGGACTGCAACAGGACCGCTGTGATCACCGCAGATTAAGGATGCCGCAGGAGTCTCGCAGCGGTCTGAAGCTGAAATATGCTGGCACCAACGAGCATTTTACGATTTGCCTCAACGCCCTTTTTCATGGTGGTGAGACTGCTATGAAAAGGGTGGACGAGAGGCAACAAAGGGGGCCCTAATAGGCCCTTGTGAGTTTGGGCCTGGGAGTGCATGTTAGGCACATGTAACGCCCACCTCGATTCGCACCTCCAGTTCCTGCATGGTGTGGGATGTATGCCACACCCTACAGAAAAGTGCAGGTGGTGCTCTGAGAGCAATAGTTTGCCTGTTAGGCTCTTCTCTGAGCCTGAAAGACAGCCTGATCTGGTGGGCAGTCACAACACAGGTTTGATGGCCCTACAGTGTATAGCGCATTTCACCATCCGCTGAAGGACCGCCAAACACAGAATAGGGCCCTAAGTTTATGACTGAGAAGACTCGGAATTTGGGGCAAAGAACTTGGTACATAAAAAGAGAGGCCTATCAAATCTGTTTTGATACTCACCATTGTGCAGAAATAGAAGGCATGTGCACTATTCACGACCTCTGACCTGTGTTGACTTGGGTGGTTTGTGTAATCTTTTCTCTGGTGGGTAGTACATATCTTTTAATATCATTTTTCTTGAGTACCACATTTAGTACAGTGAGACAATTTGCATTACAAGCCATTATATTGAAAGCATATGCTAACTACCAACACTTTTACATGTAACCACATTGAATGCAAAAAACATTATGCAGAATAAAGAACAGAAGTTTTTTTCAAAAATTATATTTTTTAAGTAGTATGATATAATTAAAAATAATTTCTATATCAAAAAGAGTTACAACAAACTCAAATTTAGGGGCCGATTCCGATGGCGGGTGGACTTGAGTCCACCCGCCATTGTAGCGGGATCCCTAATTACAATGCGACTGCCACCGCGGCGGTCGCATCTGGCAATTTAGCATTGCACCGTTAATGTTAAATGGCCATGTTGTGCATTTCCCTGTTGTGCAGTGCCTGCCAGCGTGTGCATGGAATTGTGGTACCCTCCCAGTGCACAACTGACCCACACCTCAGAGGGGGCCCGTAACGGCCCGTTCCACCACCATGGAAAGGCTGGCTGACGCTAGCATTTTGATTGGGCGGGCGGTGCCTACTAGGCACCGCCACCATATCCCCAGGCTGAACCGCTCCACCAGCCAATTGCAACGATTGCCTGTGGCGGAAACGTGGCAGGCGCTCTTTGCGCCCCTCCAACTTGAGGAACGATTCTCCCTGCCATCCTGATGTGGCGGGGGAAATGGGCATTCATATGGCGGCGGGACCGCCACCGCACGGCTGGCGGTGGTGATCCCTCTGCCATCATAATCAGCCCCAAAGTCTTTAGGCAGAATGGGAAAGAGAAGTTGGCGGTGGTTGGACAACTTAATCAAATACAAGTCTGGAAGCATCAGGTGTCAAGTCTATATATAAAGGGTCTGATAGTCCAAAGTCAAAACGTAGTCCAAACATAAGGGTACAGAGTCAAATGAAAAAATAAAATCAGCCCCCTAGCTGCAGGTTGTTTGGTAACCAAGGTCTGGGTTTGGGGGACAAAGTCACTGGCAACCTTTACTCTCAGATTTCTTAAAAAGTTCACATCCTCCTCCAATGCGGACAAAATTGGTCTGGCCGGTGCAGGACCAGACACCCCATGGGAAGAGACAATACCAGGGGTAGCAGAGAAAACAGTGAGGTCAGACAAACTTGGAGAAGGACAACAGTATGTTGGGTGGATTTGGGGGCCGACATAGACAGCATATCTGCAGTCAAGGTGGTGATGGCAGCAGTAAAAGTTTCAAGTTGGCCAGATAGCGTCTGCCGGAGCATCCAGACCTTTCCCATCAAGTCCTGGATGTCCAAAAAGATCACTGTTTTAGCCGCGTCTAAGGCAGTCATCACCCCCTTGAGTTCAGCCACAAGAACAGACACAGATGGAACGGATTGAGGCTCACAGGAGGGGTGTGGGCTATCAGGGGCAGATTGAAAAAAAGAAATGACTCCATGGAATTTCAGGTTTTTACTCGTGTAAAGCCACTGTTTCCCTTACAATAAAGCTTTGTTTATGCAGCACACTGGAAAGCCTAGGGCCTCATTTATGAGAAATGACGCATCGCTGCGTGAAAGCAGTGATGCGTCACTTCTCAGTGCGCACTCCTTGCGACATGATTGATGCGTCATATTTATAATATGACGCATCATGTCGCAATGAGTTACAGATACGTCAGTATTTCTGACGTATCTGTATGGCGCAAAAGTGACGCATTGCTGGAGTGTGTCACAAAAGTGACGCAACTCCAGCAATGTTTCCTTTCACATGGGGAAAGCCCCATGTGAAAGGGCTTGCGGTAGTCTTACGCCTGCTGTGAGGCAGGCGCAAGATTTTGACGCAACAGCGTCCTAAAAGTGCCGCAGTGACATCTCATAGATTTCACTGCGTCACTATTACGAGGCTTTTTGCGGGGGAACGCCCAACCTGCATACATTATACCAGGAGCAGGTATAATGTAGCGCAGGGGTTTACAAAGTGACGCATCTGCTTAGATGCGTCACTTTGTAAATAGTGCGCAACAGGAGGCATGTTTTCCGCCGCCGATGCGCCACAAAAAGTGACGCATCGGAAGCGCAAAACTGACGCAAGGCCTCATAAATGAGGCCCCTGGTTCTTATTTAGTACTGCTATATATATATTTTGAACAATAACTTAAATGACATTCTTCTGAAAATGTGTGAATTTACTACACTTTGGATATGTACTAATTATATGAAGTAAGGTAAAGTTACACAATGTCATCCTTGACTATGTTTCAAACAACAAATAGTAGTTAAAAGAAACAATACAAACAAAATGCATGCTAGCTAGAATATAGTAACATCATAAACTGTCACGCTAGCACACATTTTCAAGACAATAACTCAGCATAGCAATAACTTTTCAAAGGTCCTTGTGTCACCAGTTATGCCACTCCCAGTTTTTTTAAATTAAGATATGCACTTGTAATCCAATTATAACCATTTGTGAAATGAGAACTAGAGGTCCCAGAATTCCTTGAAAATAAGTTTAGAAAACTGAAATAGACCTTATAAAGTTTGCATCTAGGACTCAGATTTGTTAAAGGTCACAAGCAACACATGACAGGACATCTCTCTCACCACTAACGTCAAAATATATGACAAATAAAAAAGTACATGTACTTACCATCTCTCTGCTGATCAAACTCTTCCTGCTAAGCATGGAGGATTGGCTAGGCAGTTTGTAGGACCCTATGGTAGAGTGGGGTCATGTGGGGGCTCTATCTATGGTGCTGGGAGGTCACACCCATAATGTCCTGGGCCTTTATTTAGGCCCAGCATTGCAGGTTTTACTGCACATTATGCCGCGCCAGTTGTATATTCCCACTGCACTGCAGCACCTTGCAGTGACCCTCCATATGTGATCATGCGCTGCATTGCTCAGCTGGCTATCTGGTCCCCCATAAAGCTGAGTGTACTTTGCAGGATTCATAGGCGATGCGTCATCGTTGAGCCGCACAAACCAGGGATGCATCTTCATTTACCCTTGGAGTTGCTTGCTCCACAAGAAAACCTAAAAGTATTATGATCAACAACCAAAATAAGCAGAGCTGGTAGAAACAGTGTATTCAACACTTATCCGCCCTTCCATTCCCTACCCCCTCAGCTTCTAATCACTTATCTGGTCTCACAGTGAGGGTTCGCCTCAATTCTGTCTCCAGTTCGTCTGCTACAATTTCTTGACGTGGGTGGTCACTCTTTCTCAGGTGTACATGCATCCTTCCCCCATAGCAGCTCTACCATCCTGTCTTACTTGATCAACCAGTTTCAGGCTGATCGCCCTCAGGGGGCTCCAGCAATGCTTGTATCATTGCCCCCCAGGAAAGCAGGGCATCCTCCGTCTTCTCGTCCAGTAGGATACAATAACTGGGCACATGTAGGAAGCCCGCCACCACAGCACCACAACAAGCAAAACATTGATTCCTAGTAGGACTCCAAAGTATACTTGTGGCCACACTCTGCAGTTTCCTAACTGAGTTGCACACATAAAATTATAGGACAGGTGAAGGCTTAAGACTGCAGATAATTTGTGATTGATATTTCGTAATACTTTTTGTTGTTCTATAAAATGTACTTTCTGAATCAGGGCCAAGTCTTTCACCTCCGCCTGTCCTATCTAATCTGTGCAGAGTGCCACGCCTTGAGAGTGGAGACTTCACACTGAGTGTAGAGACTGTGCCATAAAGATACTACTCGTAAACATATGGACTTAGTTTGTGAATAGCAAAAAACCATATGTGAATCTTGCCTTGTATGTTTATGTTATTTCCATAGTTTTCCACTTCCATGCATTAAAGTTATCCTGGCCCAGATTCATTCTTGTTATTAGAATAGCATAACAGGATGGCTGGCATTTGGGCCACGATTCAGAAAAGGGGGTGGTGATGAACAGAGTGTCTGAATTAAGCAGACCACTCTTACCCAGTCCAAAGATCAGGGCTTGATCCATCACCGTTATTTAGCTCACTGCCCCATCCCAGCTCAGAACCTGGCTATATGCAAATTAGTCTGTCCCTGGCCCAGTGCATCATGGGAACAGGGCAGACCAAACTACCAAGCCAATTCTTCACCAGAAAGGAGACAAGCTACCGGGGACCGGTTTCTGGCATTTCAGCCTCGTCGGCCCGGCTTGCTTGAATCCTGATGGAGCAGTGAGCAAGGGACTCATGTCTGAGTATACCCTGCCACACCTATAGTGGCCAAAAACGATTCAGAAAAGGGGTGGTGATGAACAGAGTGTCTGAATTAAGCAGACCACTCTTACCCAGTCCAAAGATCAGGGCTTGATCCATCACCGTTATTTAGCTCACTGCCCCATCCCAGCTCAGAACCTGGCTATATGCAAATTAGTCTGTCCCTGGCCCAGTGCATCATGGGAACAGGGCAGACCAAACTACCAAGCCAATTCTTCACCAGAAAGGAGACAAGCTACCGGGGACCGGTTTCTGGCATTTCAGCCTCGTCGGCCCGGCTTGCTTGAATCCTGATGGAGCAGTGAGCAAGGGACTCATGTCTGAGTATACCCTGCCACACCTATAGTGGCCAAAAACTATTCAGAAAAGGGGGTGGTGATGAACAGAGTGTCTGAATTAAGCAGACCACTCTTACCCAGTCCAAAGATCAGGGCTTGATCCATCACCGTTATTTAGCTCACTGCCCCATCCCAGCTCAGAACCTGGCTATATGCAAATTAGTCTGTCCCTGGCCCAGTGCATCATGGGAACAGGGCAGACCAAACTACCAAGCCAATTCTTCACCAGAAAGGAGACAAGCTACCGGGGACCGGTTTCTGGCATTTCAGCCTCGTCGGCCCGGCTTGCTTGAATCCTGATGGAGCAGTGAGCAAGGGACTCATGTCTGAGTATAGCCTGCCACACCTATAGTGGCCAAAAACGATTCAGAAAAGGGGATGGTGATGAACAGAGTGTCTGAATTAAGCAGACCACTCTTACCCAGTCCAAAGATCAGGGCTTGATCCATCACCGTTATTTAGCTCACTGCCCCATCCCAGCTCAGAACCTGGCTATATGCAAATTAGTCTGTCCCTGGCCCAGTGCATCATGGGAACAGGGCAGACCAAACTACCAAGCCAATTCTTCACCAGAAAGGAGACAAGCTACCGGGGACCGGTTTCTGGCATTTCAGCCTCGTCGGCCCGGCTTGCTTGAATCCTGATGGAGCAGTGAGCAAGGGACTCATGTCTGAGTATACCCTGCCACACCTTTGGGCCACAACAAATGCATGATGTATGTAAATGCAAATTTCCCATTAAAATACCACTGAAGAAAAAAACACTTTACGAAAGGAGTTCAGGACTGCCACACCCATTAGCTCTACAATAGGTAATCAGTGTTGATTTTGGCTGTTATTTAGAAATTGTATTTCCAGTTTGATAGGATTGCACATCCATAACAGTCTGTTTCCTGGTTTTTAACTATCACATTTAGAATTGCTGGGCAGAGGTTACTTGAGTACAGGAATCAAATACAGAAACACAGTAAGTGTTCCTACTTACTGGATGTTGCTCAAATGTAGTGAACTACTACAGATTTTGCTGTGCAGTACCTTAAAAGAAGTTGGGAATCCCTGTTGTGCACTCCAATTGTGACAGTGATTCTACTTCAAGAACTGCATGCATCAGCAGTTTTAATTTTATACACAAAATTTGCATTTGTTGTTAATAATGATTGCAATTCCCATTTCTTTCATTTACCTGCTTCAGAGGGCTTAAACATATTTTCCTACAGGCTATTCTTAACATATGAATGAAAAAATAAGCACATTTGCTATAAAATGGTTTGCCATGCATTGATCTCAACCTTTTTGTTCATTAGCCAGTGTTTACATTTCTCTACAGAACAAATACAGTATACAATGAGAAAGATATCAGTTTATCAATCACTTTTTAAAGAAAAAAATGTTTCACACAGGCTTGCAATGCTGTATGCACATGCATTTGCAAGAACTGCCTACCTACAATATAACATGACCTCTTTATAAGAGTCCCCCTAGAAGAAACAGCAGATGCTACATAAATAAGCATGGTGCAACAGCTAAACTGTTGTACCATGCATGCCTGTCACTTCTGGGCCATCTCTGCTGCAAGTTATAGTCACAGCGGAGCAACATGTAGAAAATAGGAGCACTTTGCGTTCTAGTGTTTGCGTGCAGCTCTTTTGTGTCCGTGTTGTTATGTTGGAGTAAATAGTTTAGCCCATTTCCACTTCCTGTGCAGGGGTGTTTCATGTCCAACCCTTCTTGAATTGAGTCCGGATTGCCACGACTTGTGACGTAGGGACGGAGGTGATAAATAAAGGAACTCTGAGGCGTGACCTCAGTATGAAATCAACAGCAGTTTGTGTGGCGTGTTTCTTCTATGGCGTTGTGACACTAGAAATATTGCCTGTCTGTGTTGTGCAACCCGCACCAGGCAACAACTGGCGACAAGGATGAGATGTACCCTGCCTCTTACCTCGTCTGCTTCCCAAGTCTAGAGTGAGAAGCTTTCTTGGGATGGTGACTTATTTTTTCATTCAAAATCTCACTGACCTTATCGCCCCCCTCAAGGAGTTAACCAAAACCAACACCAATTGAAACTGGGGGCCTGACCAGGAGAAAGCTTTCTGAGACACCAAACTGGCATTGTCGGCGGACACTACTTTGATTTATTTCGATCCTGCGTAGCAATCCAAACTGTCTTGATGCCCGCCCTACTGGCCGATGTTGTCTCAGAAGCAGTGTAGTGGGGAGGGAGCTCCAGTGGTACACGCCAACCGTTCACTGACAGAGACGGAGCAACGTTACTCCCACATTGAAAAGGAAGCCATTGCGGTGCATTGTGGTGCTGACATTTTCATCTATATCTTTACGATCAACCATTCGTGGTCCACACGGACCATAAAGCTCTCATCTCGCTATTTTTGGGGTCATAATCCAAGCCTCCACCTCAAATCAAAAAATGGATCCTCCAATTACAGTAATATAATTTTTCAGTGGTTTTCTGTCCAGGGACCCAAAATCATGCAGCCTATCTATTGAGACAGTCCTGTCTTGCTACAAAGAGCAAGAAGCTTGATGCAGAAGAAGTAGAGGAATATGTTTGGTTAGTTGTTGAATGCTCCTGGCGACTCCCTATCTTGCTCAAAGAGATCATCGAAGCAACTGCCATGGATGAGTGCCTCCAGTTGGGCATCTCAGCTGTACAGTCTGGGAAGTGGCATAACCTGCTTGAGAAAGTCTCATATCACACAGAGGGCGCCAGGCTGACATAAGCCTCCTTGCTAAATGTTTGTATGAACTTGCTGTCTCCCCTGAGGGTTGTCTCCAGAAAGAGTCACGTCTGGTGGTTCCAGGGGTGTTGCAACAGCGAGTCGTTGATCTTGCCCTTCAAGAGGTTGTCAAGACAAAGTCTTGATTGAGGTGCAAGTTATGGTTCCCAGCCTGTATACCCTAGTAGAGCAGGCGGTTCCTCAGCGCTCCCTATGTCAAGCTAATAGGCCAGCGGATCCGCCGGCACCTATCATCACTGAAGACATCCCGCTGTTCCCTTGGCAGAGAGCCAGTGCAGATTTTGGTAGTCTCCCAGTTGTCCGACACATGTTGGTGGACATTGATGACTTTTTAAAATCTTCAGAGGTTGAGATAATGGAATCTACCACCGCCAATCAGACCATACCTAGTTTTGAAAGAATTATGGCCACTCATCATGGAATCCTCAAGGAACTGCGCACCAACAATGGTCCTCCCTTCTCTAGTCACAAGGTAACAGAGTACCTAAAATCCTGAGGTGTTCACCACCGGAATATTACACCATGGTGGCTTCAAGCCAATGGAGAGGCGGAGCGATTCATGCACACACTTAATAAGGTGCTCAGAATTGCTTTGGCCAATGGACAGAATGTGGACTGTGCTCTCTATGCCTTTTTGAGGGAGTATCGGCTGACTCTCTATTCCACAACTCAGGTCAGTCCGGGCTCTCTGTGCATGAATTGCACCATGGGTGATGTCATTCCTCACATGAAAAGTGCATCAGGATTGCAGGAAAAGACCGCGGACAAGTTACAGAAGCGTTGATCAAGAAATGAGCACATGTTCCGAACTTGCAGAGCCAAACAGAGTTCCATTAAGTGCAGTGACCAGGTTTTATAAAAAATAAACACTCCAGAGGAAAAATGGTGCTTCCTTTTGAGCTCAGTCCATGGAAAGTGCAAACCGTGAAAGAAACCATAATCACAGACCAATGAGCTGGATAGACCATCACTAGGAATGTTTCTTTTTTCAAGCGGTACCAAACTCCTGTGTATCATCCCTTGATCGATGCTGATGCGCTATCGGAAGTTAAAGAGCCTAAAGAAGACTAAATGCTGCTGTCTGCTCGACCTGTTCTATCAACGCCACCAAGGGCGGTACCTTCGCTCTCTGGGGTGAGAGAAGCTGTCTCACTGAGAGGCATTCACCTGGCCCCTCTGATCCCAGCACATCACCAGTGTCTGATACTTTGGACCAGATGAGAAATTATGTCAGACGTCAAGGGACTGAAAGATACCATCTCCAACCCCATCCAGCGAGATCCTCTCGATTGAAAAATTTCGAATTGTCCTGAAGAAAAGGAAAATGATCCACATTCTCCCAGGTGGTGTAGGTTATGTTTTCTCTCTCTCTCTCTCTCTCTCTCTCTCTCTCTCTCTCTCTCTCTCTCTCTCTCTCTCTCTCTCTCTCTTTCTCTCTCTCTCTCTCACACACTCTCTCTCATATTCTTTTCTGTTTTTTTGTTTTGTTGCTTCATTTTCTTATCCTCTCAGTTATGGATTTTAATGTTGGTAAAGGAGGGATGTTATGTTGGAGGAAGTGGTTTAGCCCATTTCCACTTCCTCGGCAGAGGTGTTTCATGTGCAGCCCTTCTTGAATTGAGTCCCGATTGCCACGATCCATGACGTAGGGATGGAGGTGATAAATAAAGGAACTCTGTGGCGTGACCTCCATATGAAACCAACGGCAGTGTGTGTGGCGGGTTTCTTCTATGCCGTAGCAACACTAGAAATATTGCCCGTTTGCATTGTGCAACTCGCACCATGCAACACGTGTCACTTACCTTGTACTCTTGGGGCCAGGTGCACGCTGGCTTCGGCGTTCCTGTGACGGGCTGGTGCGGTGGCTTTCTTGTGCTTTGGATTTTTGTCCTCCACGTCGGGGTTTCAGTCTTCTGCAATTTGGTCTCCTCCATTTAGAAAAACAAAGAAATCAAAACAACTTTAAAGAATCAGTGCATTGCATGAGCAGTAAAGTGTTGTTGTAATGGTTTGATTCTCTCATTTATGAATAGTACTGATCTGTCCCAGTGACTTTAGAGATTTGCTTCTTCTTTTTGCATTGTCTAATAAGCTATAAAATAGCAACAGCATATTAAGTGTATTTCCTGTAGTTAAGGAAAACAAATATAGCCTGCAAATTTTTTGTTTAGTTTTGCATTTAGTTTTTTTTTTTGTTCATATACCTTGGTCAGTCTCGTTCTCCAATCTTTGGTTAAGATATTTTATATATGATCATTTGGTCTAGTTCTACTCACTGCTAATTCATAACAGAAGATGAGTGTTTGTATGCATACCTGTGTTTATAAAACCTATGGCTCTCTGCTAAAACAGGATTACACTATTTCATCTATGATTCATATTTATAGGTTGCACCCACATTCCAGTGAGAGTTACAATTTAAGTTCAGTCAAAAAGAAGAATCAAACAGGTAGCCATTCCTTTTGTTTATAGAAACATACACATGGGGTTGTTGTGGGGTAGTACAAGGGCGCACAATATCAAGATGGAGGTACGAGTAGCGGTTATCAAGAAAGAGACATGGTCCAGCACCAATGCTCCCAAGAATAAATATTAACACAATGAAAGGTAGCTGTTTCTAAAGAAGGGGGGGGGGGAACTCTACAGCCTATTCTAGTTGGAAGGTAGTGTGTCCAGAAACATAAATCGGTGGAATCAAAATAAAGGTGGGGGAATTCCTCCTTTCAAAATTGGTGCCCTTACACACCCTTGCGGGTGTCGTGTTTCCTCATCGGGTCTTGCTCCTCGTGGGGGTGGTGATGCAGTCCCCCACGGGCCCCACAAGAGGGCTCTTTGTCGCAGATCTTTTGTAGGGGGTGCCACAGTTGTGCATGCGGGTGTGTGGGCTTCATGAAGGTGTGTGTGTGATAGTAAAATTATCTAATCGGAACCACGATGCAAGTTTATTTAGGGGTCCGGAATATAAATTAAAATATAAATGACTGGACCTAATCCTAAACAGCAAATATATAGGGTGGATAAGTATGCTCCCGCTGCTCTCAGTCCGTGAAAATCATGTGCAGGTGAAGTGGGGTCAACATGTTTCGTGCTTAATTTGTCCGAAAATGAACCCTGGTAGGGTTCATTTTCCCTGGTAGGAAAACTGTGGTTTGTCATGGGAAAATTGACAAGGCAGAAGGTCCATTTATAAGAGCCTACCTTGATTTCATTCAGTTACCTGCTTGTTGAGGATTAAAATATACCCATTGCTTGCCTATTTTCCAAATGGGTAGAAGCATACCCGACCAGAAGGAATGACAGCTTAACTGTAGCCAAACTAATTTTAAGATAGCTCATTCCTAGATTCGGCTTTCCAGTAACGATTGAATCAGACCAAGGGTCCCAATTTAATAATGAAATAATTCAATACATTTGTGAAGCATTCAAAATTGAGCAATAGCTGCACTGTGCATACTGCCCAGAGGCTTCTGGAGTGATAGAACAACTGAATGGCACAATCATATTGAGATTGGGAAAGATGTGTGAATCTACCCGATTGGAATGGCCAGATGCTTTACCTCTTGTCCTGATGGGACTCAGAAGCATACCAGACAAGAAAACAGGCTTGAGTCCCCTTTGAAATACTCATGGGAATGGCAATGAGGCAGGCAAGTGTGCCAGGATACAAGCTGTTGACTATATCTGATGATTTGGTTTTGGAGTACTGCAAATAGTTGGCTGACCAAATGCGTTCTATCTCTCACCAGGTTGGGGAAGACGCTGTGGCCAGACAATCGACTCCAGCACATGACTTGAATCCATGTGATTGGGTAGTGATAAAAGAGCACACCCGAGAGTCGTGCCTAGCACCACAGTGGGGAGAACTACATCAAGTAATGTTGGTTACCATCACAACTGTGAAGTGCAAAGGAATTCCAATCTGGATTCATGCCAGCCATACAAAAAAGTAACTGAACCTGACGAAGTAGAGACAGAAGGTTGCGCAGCTGAAGGGTCTCAAGTAGTAGATCCTGAGGTAGCTGATGAAGAACAACCGAGCACCAGTCAGGATGAATAGATGCCAGTAGTCGACATACCTGAAGTGATAAGAACAAGAAGCCAAACTTATTTAGACAGTCAGGGTGATAGTGAAGATGAGATAGGAATAGAAGAACGCACTCAGATTTCAGAAAACGAAATAAATATCAAATCTGAGGAGGACCAGATAAGGAAAGAACATGTACTCAGACAGAAGAAAACAGCAACAGCATCCCTGAATCTGAGGAAGGACAGATAGGTACTAGAGAAAACACTCAGGCAGAAGACAATCAAGAAATTACAAGACCTGAGCAGGACCAGACAGGTATAGAAACTCGTGTTCAGGAAGAAGAAGGAGAACAAAGCCAAAATAAAAGCCAAATCCAAAAAACTCCTGAACAAGGCCAGACTAGTATAGAAGAACACATCTAGGCTGAAACGACAAAGGTGATAAGCCCTGGAGAAGAGAAGGTCAGATAGAGAGGAATTCTGAAGACGACGAAAAACAAATTGTGCCACAACTCAATGAAAACAAAAGAACATCTGAAAAATCTGAAAGCACAGTGCCAGCTAAGAGACTCAGAAAAGGTGATGTTTGGCCTAGATTTGTCAAAAGATTGAAATATCGCCTTAAGACAATAAGTGAGGAACTAGACCAAGTAGATGAAATTACAAGTCAGTCCGGAACCATCTACAGAGAAACCCAGAAGGAGAAGTCCACGCTTGAAAAGACTGAATAATAAATTCAAAGGTCCCGAATGGACCTATATAATTCATGGGACTTTGAGAATCTGGAAATCAGTGATGAAAGTGATGAAGAATTAATTACTGATCAAATTGTTGAAGAAGTGAGACCAACTTGAGAATAAATTCACAATTCATATACTGTGTAAAAGTTACAAAGAGAGTTTAAATCTCCTTAGTCAGAAATGACTGATAATAGAGTTACTGGAAACTCGAAAAGAAATTGTATGAAGACATGCTGTACAATATGCATATGTAGTTTATTGATAGTGCTCATAGCATGGCTAGGACTGACAATAGCAATACCTTACTTGATGGCTGCCAATAAACAGAATGACACTAGTACACATGGAAAGATAGCTAACCTTAAACAAGACAGAGTAGATTTAGAAGCACCAGATGAGATAGAATTACATCATAGTAGAAATAGCAATGAGACGGATTTAAATGTATTTGCTAACCTGTTAGTGCATTATGTAGAACAATGGAAGTTAGTGATTGCTACGTCTGTATGAAATTACCGACATCTGTAGCAGAAGGACTGACATATAATCATTTACCACTGACATATGGTATTTCATGTAGCATTTTAGTTAGTTTATTTTACAGAACTGGAAAATAACAATAATATTATTCCAACATAGATGCAATTGTTTCTGAAATCCCTATACGCAGAAACATGAACCCTGTCCTTACTGGTAGAGACTCACAGTTTATAGGTGAATATTTTCTAATGATGAAAACCATAGATATAGCTGAAGCACATGAAGACAACTTAACATGTAGGTTACATGAAGAAGAAAATATATTTTTGAATTTAGTAGAGAAAAGGAGACAGGATTTCCATAGAAAAGCCTCTGAACCAAAACCTCAGATACCTAAGTGGGCTGAAAGGGAAGAATTTATTGCAACTGGCAAGACTCATGCTGCTATGTCCCTGGACTTTGAAAAGAAGGGGAAAATCTGTCTCCATTGGTTAAAATCAGAGTATAACAATGTATTCATCGGTTCCAGTGAATGTGAACACAACTTCTTGATAATTGGAGGTTGGGAACTAAAAGGGGAAACTGATCCAGTTTTTCCTGGAGTATATTTTATTTGTGGGAACAAGCTTTAAGCTGCCTGATCATTGGTATGGGAGTTGCTATTTCAGGATAGTATTCCCAAAGGTACATCATGTAAAGAGTATCGCTGGAAGCAATGAAGACAATAATGAACTAACACGACATAAAAGAGCTAGTTTTTCAGAAATTGTAGGTGATATATTTAGTGCATTGATACCTTCAGTAGAAGTAATTCTTAATACTCAAAGAATTTGTACATTGTCTACAGTGGTGGATCGCTTATCGACTGACACTGCTGGAGGATTCTTACTGATCAATACTGAATTAGTTGTGATCAGCTATATGGTTTTACAAAATCGACTTGCTCTTGACATATTATTGGCAAAAGAGGGCGGAGTCTGTAATATGCTGAAAGCGCAACATTGTTGCACTTACATACCTGATAAAAGTATTGAAATAGGAAGGTATGTCAGAAATATTACTCATTTGGAAGAATTAAAACCACTGGAGGCTGATAGTGCATAGAAAAGACTAACTGGTGGTCTCTCCTCTGTAGGCAGTTGGCTTTCTAATGTAGGGAAAAAGTATTGTAGGTAAAGTACTGATACCAATAATGGGAATATCACTACTGATTTTGGTCATAAGGATTTGGTGCAAATGCTTCAGAAACAGAAAATGGTATGCAGTAAATGAAAAAAGAAAAAAACGAAAGTATGATGAGATTCAACTTGAGGAGATGAAAGGGTATATTTACAAAAAGAATGAAGGGTTTCCAAAAGAAAAAAATAAAGAAAATCCTAAAGTAATAGAATAATTGAATTGGGAGAATGCTAACGTTTGCATCTGGTTCTGTAATTAGTGATGGTATAGAATACCATCAAAGAGGGGATTGATGGAGCAAGGTTTCATAAGTACAGAAACTTGCTTGTATTCAATCCTCTCGAAATAACATGTAACTTATTATTCAACATGTATTGTAAATACTAAAACTTGCATTTCACGACATTTTAGTGAGAAGGGGAAGCTTGCGCATGTGTTTTTATTAACAGTAACACGGGAAACTTACTGCGCATGCGTCTGCCACATCTACGTGGTGTGACGTATCTTTCGCTTTGGTGGGAATTTCTTGCAGCTGCGCACTAGTGCCAAAGATGGCCACTTCATGTGTCACATACTAATGCACATGCTCTTGCTCGAACTAAAACTTGTGTGTTCTGCTTAACTATTAATGCTATAGTTACAATAAAGTAATGTTGTTAGAGTAGAAATAAGTGGTATACAGTGCATTCATTTATTTTTATATTCAAATGTGTCTTTCTTTGACTTTATTAATAGCTCGTATTTGGGCCTGAAGGGTGACTTGAATTGTCATATTGAAAATTCCTCTGTGCATGTGCTGAAAGTACTGAAAGACTTCGAGCAGTGGCATTGAACACCTGCCAAAGACTGTCTTACCCGCTATGCACCTGGGAAACTTACTCCATGACCTGGGAAAGGAAGACAACTTGCAAATTTGAAATACATTGTATATGAAATTGAAATAATATTGCTGGGTGGAATAAAAAGCATGGGAAAGTAAATTATGGGTGGGAACATTGATTAACTATATTGAATTGAAATAATCTTATCTTAGTATGGTGTGATGACCTCTTCCTGACTAATTAAATGAAGGGAACACATAGAATTTGCAACATTAAGGGGGTGGCACACACACTGAAATGGTATAACTAAGTAAGGCTTAGTTAGCTAGATTGTCCGACTTGTCACAGACCTGTTACTGACCCAACATAGGCTGAAGGAGAATCGAGAGCAGAGTGCTGGTCAAGCACTCTGAAGGAAGAAACAAGAGTTTGCGGAGGAAGAGTCAGAGTCCGAGAATAGCCATAGGGAGGGGTGTGACGCTGGCATTGCACTTAGAGGAGGTTACCTGCCCTGTTCTGCACCTGTCCTGTCCTGTTGGCACATGATTAGTCGGGAGCCCTCACTTTTGTCCCAGTCCCTGGCCAGGGTTGGTCTTCACACCATTCTAAGTAAATATAATCCATGTGGTATGTCCTTGTGCTGTTTCCCTTTCTCGCCCTTCCCAGGTACCAATATTTAAAGGCATCTTTCTATAATCCTGCAAGATTTATGTTTTAATAGTTATTATCTTACTTGCAAAGTTTCTGATCACTCTATAGTGGCCTCTGGCTCAGAGAATATTGCATAGATAAAGTGTTTAAAACTTCTCCTGAGTCTGTGGTTATTTACATGAGAGTAAATGTCAAATCACTACCTATTATTCTAACTCCCTTGAACCTTAGGACTTAGAGCACAGGTGACAAGGATTTGGCAAGTCATAGTGTACAGGTATAAGTCCTAAAGTGAATAAAATTCTGATAGGCAGGAAGTTGAATCAGGATTACCGGTTCAAAGTGTGAATGTTTATGGGCCCAGGTGAGTAAGATTAACTGGACTGGTAATCCCACACCATCTGCGACACGCCTATTCCGATGCGACCGTTTTCCAGAAGTTAGCTGGCTATAACTAGCAAGCGGCTTCTTCCACTTGTCACCGGCGATCCGGAATGGCAGGTACATGGGCGTTCTCTAGAAGGGGACACAGTAAGTAGGCTGCTGCTGCTCTAGTTCTGGTATATTTACCATGTTCCATGACCAAGGGCTCATGTTGCTATTTTCTTTTTTCCTGCCTGTGTAGTTTTGCTCTCCTATACCGCAGCACTCGCCGGCGTGGCCAACTTTTACTGACAGAGGGGTAGGCGTTTCTTTTTCTGCATGCCACAATCCTTGTGCTGCTGCATTTTAAGGTATGCATTACTAACATTTATTTTTCGCATTTAAAGATCATATGTTTTTTTAAAGGTTCTATATGAATTCTTTGCTGGGAGCACTTGCTCAATGCAGACCTTTGTTTAGTCACGAAGGTGTAATTAATAACACATTAAACTGAGCTAACGGTTTATCATCACTGCACAATACTGTCGATCATTATCAATTTGTTGCTAGGCAGCCCATCTGTCCATGCTTGATGTATTTATTTACTTATATATGCTTATCCACAACTAAAAGTGTGTCAATAAGCATTATAAGTACAGGCTAGTTAAGCAGTGGGAACACAGCCTGTGTTATTTCCGCCATAATACTAGCCGCTATTTTGTGTAAACTACCAGCACACACAGATATGCCTGACCAGTAACATTGCGGCTCATTAAACTGAGTTTGTAGTAAAGTTTTTTGTGGTAGAGATGCATCACTAAGATATATTTGTCTAGTATGTACAATGATACTGAATGGTTTTTTGATGTTTTGTACTGTGTTATCTCCCTCTTTTCCCTTTTTGTGTCTCCACTAGGTTGGGATCACAAGAATAAGAACAATACGTAATTCTTAGCGCAAAGACGCATGTTGGCCTGAATATAGATAAGGTTGTAGTACAGGGTGTCTTCCTCTGACTCCCATGGTTTTATCATCACTTTATTTCATGGTCCTGACGAAGCGCACAGAGGATCCATTAGGGACCTGTTACATACGCAAAACATGTTGACCCCACTTCACCTGCACATGATTTTCACGGACTGAGAGCAGCGGGAGCATACGTATCCCCGTATATATTTGCTGTTTAGGATTAGCTCCAGTCCTTTATATTTTAATTTATCTTCGGGACCCCTGAATAAACTTGCATTGTGGTTTCGGTTAGATAATCTTACTATCACACACACCTTCACGAAGTCCACACACCCACATGCACAACTGTGGCACCTCCTGCAAAAGATCTCCAACAAAGTGCACTCTTGCGGGGCCCGTGGGGGACTGCAGAGCCACCCCCACGAGGAGCAATGCCGGATGATGAAGCACGACACCCGCAAGGGTGTGTGAGGGCACCAATTTTGAAAGGAGGAATTTCCCCACCTTTATTTTGATCCCACCAATTTATCTTTCTGGACACACTACCTTCCAACCAGAATTGGCTGTAGAGTCCCCCCCCCCCCCCTTTCTTTAGGAACTGGTACCTTCCATTGTGTTAGTAATACATGGTCCTACACTAATCTTTCCTCTCTGTTCTTTACATACCAGAACATCCACACCAGCAGTGCATCATACCTGTTTATTTGAGGTCATCGAGAGACCATACTTCATTTTTCTTCCCTTTTTCCCCCTGTATACCATCACACCATTCTTGCTTTGACCCTGGTGAGCGGGACTGGTGGGTACATTAAGGTCTTCTGGAGGGGACGTTGGGACCTATTCTCCTGTGTCTTGCATGTGTTTCCTGAATAAAACCAGGTCAGAGTAGACATTGCCAGTTTTAAAATTCTCTTGACTGCAGTGATCACAAAGTCTACAATTTTACATCGCTGTCTCAAGACCTTTATTCTTACATTTCTGAAGGGTTTAGATATCACAAGCAGCTTTCATTAGGGCAGACGTGACAAGGAGGAAGATCAGATCCACCAAATGGAATAGGAGAAACAGAACTTAACACATCTACCAGTTGGTAAAACAACTGGCAACTCGGCCTAAGACCACGCAATCATGCTTTCTTATTTATAGCTTTAGTGTTTAAGGTATTTTTTTATGTTTTGTCATAGCAGTACATTTGCAACTCCATGCCTAAATGTAATACATTTTGAATGCTAAATATAGTGATCAAGAAATGAGCAAGCATTTCTACCTCTTGTGTGAAAAATATTGTAAGTGGTAGAGAGAGTAGACTGCTGGAATTTGGGTAAAGGTTTTATCCCATTTTGCACTTACCCTAAAATAGTACAACATGTGACTGCAAATCTGTCGAATCAGGCTACAAGAGGCCTTATTCACAAAAAGATAGTACTTTTTCACATGTAGATTTACTACTTAACACAAACGTTCCCAGTAGTATGCCTAGAAAGCTGACCCAGGCGCAGTGTTCCATGCATAATAGTGCAAATGCTATGTGAGATGCCCTTCGTGGTGCTTTCCTCCTTAGAGGATTTGACTTTCTATGTAGCGTAGAATTCCGTATGCATGGAAGGTAACCCTCTGTGTAAATACGCATGTTTTTCCCTGCAGGGAAACAACATACCATGGAGGAAGCCCTTGCCCTACACCTGCACCTAGTCTAGGCGTGATCTGCCTCTCTTCCTATTCTGGAAGGGGAGTTATTTCAGGCCCTGGCTGCTGGAGTGACTCAGCCAATTTCCAGGGTTGGGAGAGGGCAGATTTCAGTTTCAGAATGCCCACAAACATACATGTTTTAACCTCTTGGGTGGGATTTATGACTGCAGTTTCTCCGAACTTGTGGAATAGAAATCCACAGTTGTAACTCTATTTACTCCTATCATGAATCCCTTTTGGATTTCCTGACAGGTGTAAATAGAGGAAATTTTGGCCGTAAACATATATTTACGTCCGAAAACACCTCTGTGAATAGGCCCCAGCGTTTCTCCTAGATACAGATCAATGTTGCCTGATTGACTGCTTTATTTCTTTCAGTGAAGCAGCTATATTGAATTTGTAGCTTTCCAATGCTACATCAGAAACCATTCCTTTATAATCAAAGTGGAACACTCAAAGTCTGAAAAGTTGTAACGTAAAAAATATTTGGACTTCCAAGACCTATCAAAGGTGTCTATCTTCATGAGCACTTGTTGGAGTCAGCTCCCAGGTTTGACGTGACGGATGATTTTGAGCTCTAAAAATTTGACTAAGGGCATGATTTAGATCTTGACAGAGGAGTTACTCCGTCACTTTGGTGAAGGATATCCCAGCTGCTGAAATATAAATTCCATAGGATATAAAGGGGATTTTATATTTCGGCGGACGGGATATCCATCACCATTGTGATGAAGTAACCCGTCTGCGAGATCCAGAGCCAGAGTCCAAAGGTAAAAATCTTGAGTAGAGGTGCGTGGCCTTGCAAGCCATGATGGCATAGGAGAATATTCTACAATTATCCTGCTTCTCCGATTTCCCTACCATACTTGGATCGCGTCCCTGGTGGGACGCGCATGGGGGCAGAGCTTCAAGCTCTGATTCTGCCTGGATTGCTGCCCGGAGTGCCGTTGCAGTGGTGGCCTGGTCAGCTGCCTGTAGGCGGGTGGGTTGCGAAGTGGCCTTGTGGCATAGCGCGGCGCCTGGAGGACGGGGTGTACCGTGCCTGGCGCCCCTGGTGGAGTTCAGAGAGCCAGCATTGACAGCTCGTGCTGCGAGGGTTTCGGGCCCTGGTGCCTGCCCAGATAAAGCTGCTGGCATTTGGAGTGATGCTGTCTTCTTCCCTGCTCCCCCCGGGCAGCTGCCAGGTTGTCGGCAGCCATATGGGGGCGTGGGCAGGGTCAAGTGAGGTCGAGGCTGTGTCCTGGGACCTGCAGTCATTTCTTGGACATTGGGCCGGTGTTGTCTCCGGGGCCTCCTCTGCTCATTAACACCAGGTGGGCTGCCCTCAGCTCCTTCCCCCTTCTGTTGCATTGTGCACTCGCTCAGCAGCCAATTCGGGTTTCGCGAGTAAGCTAAGGGTCAAACGGGCTACGAGGTTGTCGGGGACCTTGGCGGACCTCGGCCGCTACGGTGAATGCTGGGAGCTGGCAGCAGGCCCTCCTGTGGGTGAAGTGGAGAGCACAGGGTCCCCATTCCCCTGATTCCCAACGGAAAGCTCCATCGGACACGGGCACCCGTAGGGGCGTAGCCACCATGGGAATCAGCGTGAGGGGCTCCAGCGGGACATAGTGTCACCCCAGTGGTGGGCAGTTGCCCGGGGTACTGACTGGCAGGTGCTGGGCTTCTCGAGCTTTTCCCCCCTCTTGTTGGCGGTCCCATATTCGGCAACCAGTTTGGGTCACGCTGGCAGTAAATTTGCAACTCTGCGTCCCTCCTCTAAGGCATATACTCTCTGGACTTAGGGGTTGCGACGGATCGGTTCACCCATGGGAGCATGACTCCCCACCATCTTGCACGAGGGGGCCCGCAGTCTTCTGCCGGTCCAGCTTGGTGAGCTGGCTCGAAGGTATCCTGGGAGTCTGAGGGCTTGGTGGCAGACATGACAAGAGACAAAGCAGTTTGGGGCTCGGCCAAACAGAGCATGCTCGACACATTTACGGGCCATAGGGCCCCTGCGGCGGCGCCCGGGCGGCGCAAGGAGACATGCTGGACAACGCCGTGCTCATGGCTGCTATTACGCAGTCCAGAGATGATCTGGGGGCTAAGATTGGAGTGCTCGGCGCTGATGTCATGCTCCTACAGCAGGGTTTGGTCAATGCTGTGACACGCATCACGGATGCCGAGTCACGGATCTCGGGAGTGGAATACGAGGTCACCACCCTGCAGAAGCCTCACTGGAGACCACCCAACGTGGTCTGGCGACACAAGTGGAAGATGCCGAGGGAAGGGCCAGGCACAACAACCTCCGCTTCGTAGGCTTCCTGAAGGGCTGCGAGGGGGAGACATGGAGCGGTTCCTTACTCAGTGGCTGGAGAGCTGGATCCCCCCCCCCCGGAGTTCTTATCTTGCTGTTTTATGGTGGAACGTGCTCATAGAGCCCTTATGCAGAAGCCTCTGCCTGGGGCCCGCCCAAGGCCAGTCATCCGAAAGTTGCTGAAATATCATGACCGTGACATTATTCTTAAACAGAACAGGGCCAAGGAACCTCTGCTCTGCGATAATGCCCGCATCCTGATTTTTCCAGACTATACGAAGCTGGTTCAGCAACGGAGACAATCGTTTCTGGCAGCCAAAGCTCGTTTTCAAGATCTTAAGCTTCAGTAAACCCTGCTGTATCCGGTCTGGCTGCGAGTGGTTTATCAGTCCCGCACTCACTTTTTCGACTCGCTGGAGGAAGTTTTTCAGTGGACAGATGAAACGGTGA
Organism: Lissotriton helveticus; assembly: GCF_964261635.1. NCBI lineage: Eukaryota > Metazoa > Chordata > Amphibia > Caudata > Salamandridae > Lissotriton > Lissotriton helveticus. The sequence continues at coordinate 23,455,665 of NC_136060.1, read as the reverse complement.
GATTGCGTCCTCACACGCCTCCTAGGTGGGAATCTGACTCTGTGTCCATCGAGGCAGCTCGGAGGCTGCCTAAGCCAAAGCTTAAAGGGGATAAACGCTCCAGATCAAGACGTCGGTCTCAGTCCTGCGGTGCGTCCTCCCGGGCCGGGTCGGCCTCTCGGCAGCACACATCGGTTTCCTAATTGGAGGAGATGACCGCAGTCTCGTGTGATTTCGAAACTTCAGTTTTGATCATAGAAGCCAGAGTGACGGCCGGTTTCTCTGTTGGACCTTCCCTGACAGGGAGAGTGCCTGCTGACAATGGGCTGTAAGTTGGTAATCCATCGGTCGGGGTGCGCCAGGACCTCAAGTTGGGGTCCTCAGGCCACACCCGCCACAACAGGTACTTCATTGTTGTTGAGGTGTAGGGTGAGGAGTTGATGGGTAGTTGTTTTTGTTTCCTGACGTACTATGCTTCATTAGCATTCAGCCTCCATGAGCAAACCAAACACCAGCCCTAGCCAACAGGGTCTATCATGACAGCCCCGTCAGATAGTATAGTCCGAGGATGCCCTCCAATGCCCTTCGGATTGTAAGTTGGAATGTCAGGGAGGCACAGGACAAAATCAGACACAGAGCCTTACTCCAACAGGCCAAAAGGGCTCATGCAGACAAACTCATGCTACAGGAAACACACCTTATTGGATCAAAGGCATTATGCCTTCAGTGCTATGGTTATGTCCAGGTCTTCCACTCGGAGTTTGTGCGGGGATCCCGGGGGGTGGCAATATTTATCCACCGCCGGGTACCAAATACACATGTAAAGACAAGGGCTGAAAATCAGGGGTTGTACTTTTTCCTTCAGGGCATGGTTTGTGAGGAGCCTATGGTGCTGGGTTGCATCTATTCCACCCCTCCACTCTCATGGGGCCTAGTACAGCGACTTATGACCTTGTGGGCAGATATACCAGTTGGCATGTCCGTAGCTGGGGGGGACTGGAATGATGTGATGGAGGTGACCAGGGATTGTTGGAGGCCCGGGGGTATATGGATATCCGTCAGCCCACGAAACTGCACTCCCTGGCGTTGGGGCTTGACTGGGTGGATTCTTGGCGCCAACTACATGGGAACGCTCAGGGATACTCTCTCGGTTCGAAAGGAACGGGTTGGGAGACACGGACTCGGTGACTACGGAGATTACGATCCGTCTTCTTGGGGAGATTATTACTTGTGGTTCAGGTCTTTATATATGTCTTCTACCACAGCGCCTGTTTAAAATTTGCAGTTTTTACCCCCTTTCTATACTAGTTCTCTATGTGCTATTCTAAAAGTCGATGAGGGATGACCTCCATCTTCTACTAGAGCAGTCCCACTGATTCACACCTGGCACAACATTGGAACTTGGCCCAATTTGTTATTTGTATTGACACATGTCCTCACGGTGTGGTCCTTTCGTGTCCGGATCATTAAGTCTCCTGCCCAGTGACGCCTATTGGCACTAAGGAAATTTTCATAATACGTCTCATCCATAAATTGGGAGATCTTGACGTTCTGATTACGTGGAGGTCTCAAGTCATATAAATTACGCTTGGTAGCCTTATTTGTCACCAGGTTTTTCTCTAGCCCTGACGAAGTTCGTATCGGAACGAAACGCGTTGGCTGATGGCCTTTTTAAAGATTGAAAATAATAAAGGACTTTTTTGAAAAATTCAACAGCTTGTTTGGACTACTAAATTCTGGTGCACCATCCTTTGCTATAAAAATCTGAATTCTGTCTTGACAGTGGAGCTTTTCGTGGCCAGCTCCGGATGTTAATGTGCACAACGTCATACTGACTTCCCAAACGTTGAAATTTATAGTGCGAAACCTTGGTCAGCCACAGTTGTGTCGTCAATACTACCTATCTCTCGGCAGTTCACAATTCCTCTTCCCGGCTAGACTATCTTTTCGCTCCCCAGGTGGCGGCGGGCAGGGTGGTCGAGGCGGATATCATTCCACTGGGCCTCTCGGATAATTCGCTGTTCACTCTTACCCTACAGGTGGGCCCGGCAAGGCATCCTTTCCTCTGGGTCCTCCCGCCTTGGACCCTACAGAATATAGGGAGCATATTGAGAGTGCTATTGCCCAATATCTGACCCTCGATGTGGGATTGGTTTTAGGGGCCGAACCACTGTGGAAGGCATTGAAGCCCACTATACAGGGTATTGACATCTCCTTTTGTGCGGCAGCTCGCAGAGCGCGCAAGGAGACCCTTTTACAATCGGAGGCTAAAATTATGGACCTGGAACACCGCAGTAGAGGTGATGGGGGAGTCAGGTCCGTCAACGATTGCTGCTGGCACAACAGAACTATTCTACCCTTATAATGGATGAGGCCTGCCTAAATTGGCTGGCGACACGCAGTAAGGTATACCAGTGTGGACATAAGTCCAGTAAGATGCTCCATCAGTTGTGTCAAGGGATATTTATAGGCCCTCACTGGTATAGCTGGCCCAGATAGGGAGTCCCTTACGGATTCCTCTGAAGTTGCCAAAAGGTTTGCAACGTACTACGCGGAGTTATACGCCCCAGAGAGTGACTCCATGAGGAGATGATAGGCCATTTTCTTGACGACCTCCTGCCTAAATCTTTGTCTGATGAGGCATGTGTGGACCTGGATCTTCCACTCATGGAGGAGGAGTTGGGTGCCGCCCTGGGGGACCTTAACTCTAGGAAGGCCCTGGGGCCGAACGGGTTTCCATGTGAGTTTTTTATAAAGTACTTTTAGCAACTGGGACCCCACTATCTCAGGGTGGGGGAGGAGGCCCAGGAGTGGGGCTGTCTTCCTCGCGATTGGAGACATGCAGAGGTGGTGGTGTTCCATAAGCCTGGCCCAGATCAACACGCATCATATCGCCCTATAAAGACTTGTCCAAGGCTCCAGCTAATCGCCTGCGGTCTCACATCACTGCCCTGGTGCAACCAGACCAAGCTGGTTTTATGCGCCAGTGGGCCACCCAACATTTTATTCGTCTGGCACATGTTGCTGTTGTGACCATTCAGGCCTGGGTGAATGGGCAGCGTTGTTACTGGCAGATATGGACAGGGTATTTAATTCCCTCAGTTCGGTGTATTTATTTGCACGTTTACATAGGCTGAATATCGGACCACGCTTCTTGTCCTACCTGACCTTGCTATGCACTGATCACATCGCTTCAGTGCACGTAGCCAGCACTACCTCCTCCACGTTTTCAATCGGACGGGGCACCAGGCAGGGCTGCCCTCTGTCTCCATACTTATTGGCATTGGCAATGGTACCCCTGGCCGCCTAGGTGCGAATTGATGCGCAGGTGTCTGGCTTTGAATGGGCGCACGGATTATGGGATCATTTTGCATTACACGCTGACAACTTGTTAGTTTTTCTCACTAATGTGAATGAGATGAGGCCACGGCTACTTCACATCATGCAGATCTTCGGGGAGTCGTCTGGCCTTTATATGAACCCTCGCAAGTCCACTCCGTGGGTCCTTAGGGATGAAGCAGGTTTGGGTTCCTGGGCCTTGTCAGTTCAGGTGGTTACAGGGGGGATGAAGTATTTGGGAATATTTCTATCGGGCTCGCCTACCGTGTCCTGGGAAAGGAATTTGGTTCTAGTTTGGGAATGTGTGCAGGAGGATCTCAAGATCTTGGTCACATATGCCAATGTCCATCTGTGGTAGATTGCCCATCTTCAAGATGGTCTCGCTCCCCTGTTTACTTTACCAACTGCAGAATCACCCCTACCCGATTCCCCCCAGATGGTTCCAGCAGGTTAATGCTGGGACAGTTGTTATGGGCTGGTGGAGCGGTGCGAGTTGCCTTAGGGAAGTGCTTCTACTGTACGTACTGTGGGGGGCTGACGACTTCCGACATTTTATCGTACTATATGGCATCACACCTGCTCGTTTTGAATGAATGGTGGTATGGGGATAGGGAGGACCCTGCTTATGCTGTTGAACTGTGATGTATGGGGAATTTCTCCCTACACATGATACTGTACTCTGCATGGCTGCGCAATTCATTACCGTCAGCTACGAAGGTCGTTTGCCAATTATGGAGGCAGGTTTTAAGGAGGATAGGGTGGTGGAATAAACTGATGCGGGAGAACCCCTTATGGCACAATGGGCGCCTGCCACAGTTAGCTACTCTGTCCGTGTTTCGTAGCTGGGATAGCATTGGTATCTCTACCCTAGGCGACGTAATGCGGGGGACAGTCTTAAAGCCCTTTCAAGATCTCCAGAAAGAATTTAATATGCCAAGAACACAATTCTACAAATATCTGCAGTTCTGGTATGCCCTCACCCCTAGTCTGATGGATCTGGAGTCACTGGCTGAGTTTAGCCCAATAGAGGCAAAGGTGTTTATGGGAGATCTTCAAGATCATATGATCTCCAAAATATACCAATCCCTGGTTACTCACTGCTCTTCCACGCTGCAGAAGCTTCGAGGGGCCTGGGAGGGAGGCATTAGCCCACTCGATGAGGAGGACTGGATGGAGGCCCTGGCCTCCCAGCGGGGTCGGCCATAGCAGTACGTCTGCGCCTGGTCCAGTTTAAGTATCTTCATCAGGTTTATTTGACATGGGTTCGATTATGGAGGGCGGAATTGGTGGCCTCCCCTGTGTGTCTCAGGTGCGAGCAGGAGGAGGGCACCCTGATACACACGGTCTGGCACTGCTCTTCCTTGACACGATTTTGGAGGCGAGTTATGGCCTGCCTCTCTGAGGTGTTGGGCTGGGATCTTCCCCACTTGCCGAAGCTGGTACTCCTTCATGTTATGGAGGGGATAGGGTGTAACATATACAAACACCATCTTATGTTGCTTGGATTCACTCTGGCTAATAGAGACATGGCATGGAAGGCACCAGTAGCTCCCTCGGAATCCGTATGGTAGAATGTCCTGGGCTTTTGCATGGGCTTGGAGAATCCCATTTTCACTGCGAGATGGTGCCCACACAAACATTTTAAAATTTGGAAGCAATGGGCGGACTATCGAGGCTTGCAGCTGGAGCCTGTCTCTACGGCAGGACCCTTTGACCCAGCTTCATTTCTACTCTGTTGATGCAAACTGTGGTTTCCTGTGTATTCGTACGCTGCAATCATTGTTGATGGTGCGTACTCTATTGCTGTGTTGCTTCTGGGAGGTTTTTAGTGTGAAGGGGGTTGTTGTGTTAGGGTTTCTTCATGGTTTCCTTTTATCTGTATTGCTCTCCATTTTTCCTTGATTTAACTGTGTAAAAGTCATATTGATATATGCGTATTATGAAGAAGTTTCTGGGTACAGAGCTCTGCTTCATTTGTGCTATTTGACGAATAAAATCTGTTTGAAAATAAAATCTTGAGCAGCAAAGGTTCAAAAGTATCTGACAGGCAGGAGGACTTTGCAAGTTGAGCTTTTTCTGCCAAAACTACTGGTTTCAGTTGGACGACCTCGCTGAATGGCGATCTGACTTTGAAAGGACTTCACTGGATCATCATGCAACCTTGCTTTGATGGTGGATTTGGACTTCCTTTTTAGAATCTGAGTCAGAAGGTAAAGTCTCTGACTGAGGCGCTTGGTGTATCTAACCGCCGCTCAATCATGGTTTGCCTGAAATTGTGCCTAGGCCCCGGTCAACCATGAATAGCGACTTCTGATTGGGGCTTTACTTTTTCTTGGTTATTTACACCCTAAAGCTTTAAAAATTCATATCTCCAGTTGCCCTTATCAGATTATAGTAATTTTAGTGTAATTTTTCTTCTTGCATTTTGCTCTAGTTTCCAAAACTGAATGTGGGTTCTTTATTGTGTTTTTTATTTACTTTTTAATTACTTTGTTGCTGCTAAATGCTTAACACAATTATCTAACGTTATGCCTCTCTGCTCTGTGCAGTGCCTATCAGGGGTTGAGTCCAGGTTTATTTATTGAACATGTGTGCAGGACCGTACAGGAATTTGGACTTATTACTCTCATACTCCCTAACTATTAACCAATTTTCATACACCTACTTTATCCTTTCTCCTCACTTACCATGTTTCAAATTATCACAGTGCAGACACCTGGCATTAAGAGTGATAATTTTGTAACAATTCTTCAACACAGCTTGCAATCAGTGTCACAAAATATAGAATCTTTTACAGAAACTATAAGTACATTATGTGATTTCTACTCATGCTGAAAACCACAAATATCACTACTATAACATTCAGGAAAGGCCACTTTTTGAGCGCAGTAGAAAAATTGGCTAATGCTAATAGTGTTCTTACAACAAAACAGTTAATAAACCGAAATGCTACAATATAATCAGACTGTTTCAAAAGGTCTAATGCAAGCCACTAGAGCCCTCAAAGTATTTCAGGTTTTATAAGCATGCACATTCAAATCTGGAAAAACTTCAAAAAGTATCTGTTACTGAAATACTGTTTTGACTTGAGACCTCCTCCTACATGAAAACTGCATTAAAGAGGGAGAAGTGGAGATGGTGAAGAGGCAGGGTTAAAAACATATATTCCCTCATTGTGTGGAGGAAAAAGAAAATATCAATAACACTTTGTTGCAGAATTCCTCATATTGTTTCTTATGTTTTGAAATAAAAATGCGTTATCCTATGTCATTTGGAAAAGGTAAATAAAAATGTACATTTATTTCCAATTTAACCATGATTATAATATAATAAGAAGAATTGTTTGTTCTTACCTTAGAAGCAATTGATGGCTATTTTAGTCCTGCGCAAAGAGAGGTTGACACTGTTCTTAATCATTTGAATCAGCGTCTTCTGGATCAGTGGGTAGTCCCATGTGAGTAGCTATGTTAGGTCGTATAGCACAACATGCTTTAGTTTAGCAGGATGCTTCTGACAAGCTTTCACCACTGGTGTAAAGGCTGTGAAATTAGCTTTTTGAAAATCCAAAAATTCTTTCAACTCCTGCCCTGGTATGTCTGTTTTCTCTGTTGTAACACATCCCACTGAGACCAATAGCATTCAGAGAAAGATAAAGGGCCAGATGTAGGTAATCTCGATTTACCTACTCTTAAATACCGAATCATACCAATTCGGTATTTAAGAGTAGGTAAATGGGATGTAGGTAATTTCTCTTTTTAAATTACCGAATCGGTAAGATTTGGTAAGTACCGAATCGGTATTTACCGATTCGGTAATTGACATTCATTCCTATGGGCCTGGAGGCCCATAGAAATGAATGTCAATTACCGAATCGGTAAATACCGATTCGGTAATTGGGGAAAACATTGAAGGGTGGCAGGGTGTCACTTTGACACCCTGTTGCACCCCTCAATCGTGTATGGGTGCACATGTTGCAGACATACATGCCCTAAGGGCATGTATTTCTGCAACATGGCAGCGTTTGAAAAGCAAAAAAAAAATGCATTTTCAAGGCTTTTCATTATTTACCACCAACTTCTAGTTGGTGGTAACTAACGAATTCTTAAAGCCCTGTAGCACTGATTACATTGCTACCTACATCTCATAATACAGATTTGGTAATTTTACAGAATCTGTAATTTTACCGAATCTGTGAAATTACCGAATCTGTAAACTTACCGAATCTGTATTTTAGGTGGCTCTACATCTCAGTATCCAAATACCGGTTGGTAACGGCCGAAAATCGGTATTGCCAGTAAACTGAATGTTGTTATGATAGTAGGTGTCAGAGTGCCTTTCAAAACTTAGGCCAAATTAGCCGCATCTTGATTACAAGAACCATACAATTGTATGTCTCCACAAAGTAAGGGGTGATCTGGTGCTATTGAGCAATCCTCGCCATTCTGACAAACTTCTTTTCCCTCCCTCAAGCACCTATATATAAATGGTAATAACCAACCTTCATGGAGATAAGCGCTCCCTAAAGATCCATATCGGCCTATAGCATAGTATTTCATACAAACCTCAAACTTAAACAGTCTTAAAAAATAACATTATGATACCGTGGATAAGCCACACAGCTGAATTGGATCTCCAATGAGTGACCACTTGTAACCATTCTCATAGCGCGCCCTGTGCTCTGATTTGACAGTGAGAGAGTGATCGCACCATAGTTTGTACTGCTAATCATTCTCAGCATACGCTATGAATACGCTTTCACATTACGCGTTGCATCAAAGCTTACGTATGATGTCACGCACTGCGCCCCGTACGCGAAAGACGCAAATGTTTTTAATTGTAAAAAACATATATTTATGTATTTAATGAACATACTAATAGAATACATTATGTAGGATACTTATGAAAATAGTTTTTTTAAACTTTGAACAATCGTATAATACTTTTAAAAGCAATTACACAAATTGCGCTGGAACGTCATACGAACCCACATCGTAAGCGTACGCAAAGCTATGAAACTTTAAAAGAAGAGATTTCATTGGTTCATAACACTTCCTATACCCACTGTTGAAAGTTCCGTCCCATTTTAATCATTCTACTTTCACTTTCTAAGAAGAAGCATCTCTTCTGAGAATATTGTCAAATAGAAGAAAATTACCATAATAACACCAATGGACTCATCTTCCACCCATTCTTCAGAGGAATATTTCATTCCTAAAGAACCTCCAAAGAAGAGGTAAGAAGCTCTGATTTGCAAGTTTTTTACTTTCCCTGAAGGGCAAAAAAAGGTTAATGCTCCGTTAGTAACCTGTAAAATTATCCAAACAACTCTTTCAAGGAGTGATCCATCTAAAAAATACTACTTTGGCACAGCAAATATGGAGCGACACGTGAAGAACTTGCACCCCAACAACTTTGCTCGAGCTGCAACACGGAGGTTGCAGGACAACCCACCTACTGCAGCACCAACCACATCAACTGCTGCACCAGCATTTTCAGCAAGCAATCCACACCCACAAATTGATCCTGATTTTGCTAAACTTAAAATTCTATGAATTTATTGCAATAAACCATTTTGTTATGGGGAACAGTCTATTGACCTGATAAAACGCAGGAAGCAGGAGCATCCCTGTCCTCGACGTTAGGTTTTTTTTTCATTTTTTTGTTCCTGTTGGACATTTTTGGAGTTCCAGTTCAATTTTTTTTGATTTAAAAAAAGAACTTGTTCACAAAACACAAAAAAAAATAGAAAACTAAAAACACAAAAGAAACCAGAATGATAACAATCTCCCCCTAATAACCACACGGACACAGAGATAAGAATATGAGGATTTAATGTCCCATTGCTAGACTCGCGGAAACTCCCGTGCCCGCCTACGTTAAACTAGAGCGCTTCGCCACACAAATGTTTAAGGAGTTACAAAGGGACCCCATCCCCCGGGACTCCAAAAATAACATTTGGGACCATGTGGGGAACCCCAATACCCCCACGGTCCCAGCCACCTCCCCGCGTCATTCAAAAGCCGGCATTGCTCTGTCAGAAAGTCAAGTTTATATGCCCCTCTCTCTAACAAAAAGCAATCTGCTTTCCTACTTAAAAAAGACAGCATATTAACTTGCTCTCTCTTTCAAATAGGAAAGCGGTCTGCTGTACTAAAGTGGAAGCCGCGACCCTCCCGCCCTACCATAGCGATCAGCAGTGTCCCGGTGGTAGGCACCCCAGGACACTGCAGAAGCCGGCCCTGGGAGGTGTTGGACCCCAGGGCCATCAAGAGCTCCAGGAGGGAGGCCGCGTGACCCCCTCCCAACATTAAAAAGCCCCGAAAGATGGTGGTCTCCGCGGCTGGGGGGTCCGTGCCATCACGGACCCCCAATTTGTAATATTACTGCCCCAGGAAGGTGGCGGTCCCCGGTGCATGTGGGGGGGCCGTGACCCCCCCAAATACTTCAAAATAAAACCCCGGGGGTGGCGTTCCCCGGGGCTCGGGGGACCTTTCAACCCCCCATTATAGAAAAAATTGCCCCCGGGATTTGGCCCCACCCGGGAGCTAATTAATCATAAAACGGACTTCTAGTTTTTTTTCCTTTTCCACCACGTACGAGTACTATACGTGTACCCTGCAGTTTTTTAAAAAAAAGTTACAAATTTTTTGGGGGACCTAAAGATCCATGTGCGACCCCCTCAGCAGGCCTAGAGGGTCAACATTTTTCTACCCTGCCCCCTTTCCTTATTTTCAACTTTGTTTTGCTGTTTTCTTGTGACTCGGTGCTACTGAGGCACAAGATGGCCGCCAACACTTCCTGGTTTCGAGTGTTGACAGACAGTTCACAGCCAATCAGCATACAGCTCGCGCTCGTAATTGAACGGATCTCTGTCCGCGTGTTGAACTCTGTCTCTAGATATCGCTATGATTTTACTTGTAATTTTTTCAGAAACTACTGAACGGATTTATACCATTTAACAAAAAGCACAATCTGCGAACCGAACTCTACCTCTCTGTCAAATTAGGTGTAATTTCGTTCAGTCGTTCGGGCTGTAGCCCTGGCTAAAAGTCCCAATGGAAAATTGCATGGGGAAAACACGTTTTGGGACCCCCTTTTTTCTCGACGAATCACCCCCAAACTTTCAGGGAAGGAGCGGAACCGAGCAGGCCATTTTCTTGGAGAAATTCACGAAGATTCGTCCACCAGCGCCAAAGTTATTCCAAATAGAATGTTGTGGATTTCCTATGGAAACTAGGTCCTAACTATAACTACCTACTGGTGACCGCCAGTTAGTAATATATATATATATATATATATATATATATATATATACACACACGCAAGAGTGGCGTGCTTAAGCCACTTCAGCGGCGGGCTCTTGACGGGGTTCGCCAGCCCCTCAATTTGCACACACTCCTGGCCTCAATCCATTCACGGAAAAACCAGAATCGGAGCCCAATTGTAGTACGGTGCTTGTCAGTGTGTAATCAGCAGAAAAAAACACCCAACGCGTTTCGAGATCAGCCGATCTCTTGCTCACGGGTGGAGCTTACCGGTACCATCATTCATTTAAAGAAACATACTTTGTTGTGGAGTGTACCACGTGATCATAGACATAAAGAAAATGTTCAAATTAAATGCCATGTTACCAAATTCAAACATTTCATGTGAATATTTGTATCGCTTTCATATACAGAAACAGAAAAATAAAAATAAACGGAAGTCACCATTCATTTTGGCAAATAGAATTAAGTTACGGAGAAAAACATCAGTATTTATGAACAAAAATTCATGGCTAAGTAGCCTTATGGAACTTCGCAATATCATTGCTTCTGACCAAATATCCTCCAATTGCTAGATTTGTGTTTGGTACACACAATAGCGAAGCAATTAATAGTTCATAATTAACGATACCGCCCGAGTTGGCATATGTCGTATAGTTCTGTTTAGCCCATGGAGTGACTTCCCAAATTCAGCCCAAGTGGGCACAATCAATAAAGAGTTCATGTTCCTGTAAGAGAAGAAGAAAGGACATAGCTATATATGACAATTCTTACTTTACAGATCCGTGTACTGTCAAAAACATTGTTAAAATTCTTGAAATTCAGTTACCCAAGAAGCAGCATCATATCCTCACACCAATTTGGACTACTAATCAGACCTGGAGGTGAATGGCTAACTCCTCCCCCAAGTTGTGTCCTACAGGATGCATGGTATTATACATTATAATATACTTTGACTCTAGTTTTCTCAACTCCAGCCACCTGTTGCCTCCCCTTTCATTGCTCTCAATGCTGTCCAGAACACAAAATGTCATCAAGTTTGGGTTTTTGTTATGTTCCTCGGCAAAGTGCCTGGCTACAGGGTATTGCTGATTCACATTCCTGATAGCTCTCTGATGTTCCAAAATTCTGAGTTTTGCTTGTTTCGTAGTACACCCTATATAAAATTTCTTACAGGGACATTCCAGTGCAAAGATAACATACTCTGTTGTGCAACCAAGATGTTTGGTAATCTTATGGGCACAACGATCTTTGGACAGTTGTATGGTTTTACAGTTGTTGCTATATTTGCAGGCCTTACACCTGCGACATGGATAAAATCCTTGAATAGTATTGGTCTTCTGGTTTTCTTTTATCAATGTACTGCTTAATGTATCCTTAAGGGATTTAGCTTTTCTGTATGTCACAGAGGGAATGTCATGAATGGCTTCCTTTATATCTTTATCAAGCTTAAGGGTATCCCAATACTTGAGTAGACATTTACGTAATCTCCAGGATTGACTGTTATAGGTAGTTATAAAACGTACCTTTTCATCAGTGCTATGTTGTCTGGGAATTAACAGCTCACTTCTGTCCATGGTATTGACCCTCGTGAGGGCCTGCTGGATTACTTTTTGACTGTATCCCCTTTCAGAGAACCGTTTAACCATGATCTGGCTCTCTGTAGAAAAGCTTTCAGTCGAGCTACAATTTCTTTTAGCCCTAATTAGTTAGCCTACTGGTATACTATGTATAAGGCTAGTGGGATGACTGCTTCCTGCATGGAGCAGGCTATTTCCTGCTGTAGATTTCCGAAATAGGGCACTATTTAAAATTCCTTCCTCAACTTCTAACCTTATATCCAGAAATTCCAACTGTTTTTTACTGATAACACTGGTGAACCTTAAGTTAAGGGTATTTTCATTCAGGATAGATTCAAATTCATGTATCTGGTCCAGGGTGCCACCCCAAATACAGAAAATGTCGTCAATGTATCTTTTCCAGAGGATGACGTGGGTACTGAAGTGGGAGATCTTACGCACCACTAGCTCCTCCCACCAGCCCAGATACAAGCATGCTAGGCTGGGGGCAAAGCAAGTACCCATCGCCACCCCCCTGGTTTGTTTGAACAGTGATTTGTTGAAGATGAAGTAATTATTAGTCAAGCATTCCCGCATCATGTCGAGAAGCATGTGAGTATGTGACAGAAGAGAGATCGATCTCTCTTTTAGATAAAATTTACATGCTTCTACACCAGGTTCCTGGGGAATGCTGGTGTACAGGCTGGTTACGTCGAAACTCACCAGCCAGTACTCAGGACTCCAAGTGATGTCATTAATGATGCGTAAAAAGTCAGATGAGTCCCTCACATAAGAGGGCAGACTGGTGACATAAGGTTGCAAGAAGTGGTCTATGTACCTACTAGTATTTTCATAAAGGCTACCCACCGATGAAACGATAGGTCTACCGGGGGGCATCTGCAGATTCTTATGCAACTTGGGAAGTAAATAAAGTGCCGGTATTTTAGGATATTTAACATGGAGGTAGTTATACTCATCATCTTCTATCAACCCCCTTGCTTTCCAGTCACCAAGGTTATCCACATATGCACATTTGGATACATTATAATCCTCTCTATTTGCACTTGCATAGCTATTTTCATCAGACAATTGTGTTAAACCTTCTTTAAGATACATATCAAGAGGCCAGACCACTACATTTCCGCCTTTGTCACTGTTCTTAATGACCACATCAGTCCAATTCTCAATCTCCTTTAAGGCAAGAAACTGTTTTTTGTTTAAATTCCAATTCAATCTGGGCTTCATTCTGTCCATTCGTCTCATTTCTTGTATCATGCCTTGTTCAAAGCTATCAATATAGCTGTTGATAATTTGTGGTACAAAGACCGATTTGGGTTTAAACCCACTGCTGCTACTCATATCGACTGAGATCTCAGTGTCAACTAAGTTAAATAAAGCATTGTCGCTGACATTGTCACAACCTGCTAGCAATTGTACAGATTGTAAAAGTTCAGCATCATTTACACTTAGTGTACTTGGTTTGTCAACCATTATATCTTTTCTCAGTCGAGGTTTGGTCGCAAACCACTTTTTTAACTTAAGTTTGCGCGTGAAACAAAATAGATCAATACGGGCATTAGTAAAATTAAAATTGGATGTGGGACAGAATGAAAGCCCTCTAGATAGTACTTCAAGTTGTGTAGGTGTTAGAATACGATTTGAAAGGTTTACCACTGTCATGGAGTTCACTTCCTTGCTGCCTTGCCTCTTGTTACGACACCCACTGGACTTTGTACTGCCTCGAAGGATCTGTTGCCTCTTCCGCGTCCGCCTCTTCTGCCTTTTCCATGCCCTTTTGATGGGGTGCCTGTCTGGCGTCCCTTCGCAATTAGGGCTACCTCCTTTAAAATTAAGTCTTTTACTGGCATAGCTTCCAATGGCTCGGAAATATCACTTTCAACTGACTCATTATCATCCTCCAGGGTCACCGATTCTCCCTGAATTGTTTCAGTTTGGTTAGACATGTTTTTCTTTATTCCAGGTGTCGTATGTGCTTTGGTTTTCTTCGCGGCATCCCTAATCACGTCATACCGCTTAGCAAAGGTTAGGATCTGGCCCTTGCTATAATCGATTTCATCGCGGTGAAATTTCCGCTGTTTTTTCTCTTTGATTTCCTCCTCTATTTTGTCGAGGCGTTTATTCATCTTTTCCATCTCCGTAGTGAACTCACTATCCGTGTATTTGGCTTTAAGTTTCATAATTAATGCCTCATTCTCTGTATTCAGTTGAGCACACTCCTTTTCCGCATTTCTTATAAGCATTTTTAACATGTTAAGAGAACATGCGTGGTTATTGTCCATCCACTCGCTGATCAGTTCGGGGTCAGGGTTTTGGAACGTTGGTATAACAAAAATTCTTAACCCACGTGGTATCCTGTTGCATTCCAGGTACTTGGTGAGGGCAGCCGCCTCCCACCAGCGCGATTGCTCACGTTTGAGGTTTTTCCATAATGCATCCCATATTGATCTCAGTTCGTCAATTTTCCTACCAGGTGGTCTCGTTTCTTCCCCAACACTGGACTCTGTTGGTGTAAAGAGTTTCGCTGCTGCTTCCAACCTCCTGTTGTTTCTAGATTCCGCCATATTTACCGACACAACCTACCAGCCAGTATGTAGTTGTGTGCACCGTATGTTTCCGTATTGCTCTGTGGCCTGGCTATCACTGTTTACCCTACACAGGGCGGGATATCGTAAAATTTCAGATGAAAATATCTTTGCTCCGGTCTGATCCCAGATTACCGGATAATGTCCTGTTGCTGCGCGGCTTTCGTGAAATTCAAAACCCGCTTCCACTTTCCTCAATACGATTTCCACATGCAGTGTAGCCACGAACAGGCGGGCAAAAGCAATTATTTTAACTACACACACGCAAGAGTGGCGTGCTTAAGCCACTTCAGCGGCGGGCTCTCGACGGGGTTCGCCAGCCCCTCAATTTGCACACACTCCTGGCCTCAATCCATTCACGGAAAAACCAGAATCGGAGCCCAATTGTAGTACGGTGCTTGTCAGTGTTTAATCAGCAGAAAAAAACACCCAACGCGTTTCGAGATCAGCCGATCTCTTGCTCACGGGTGGAGCTTACCGGTACCATCATTCATTGTATCTCGAAACGCGTTGGGTGTTTTTTTCTGCTGATTAAACACTGACAAGCACCGTACTACAATTGAGCTCCGATTCTGGTTTTTCCGTGAATGGATTGAGGCCAGGAGTGTGTGCATATATATATATATATATATATATATATATATATATATATATATATATATATATATATATATATATATATATATATATATATATGAAGAAAGCAGTCCAGGTTCCGAATAGATGTCGGAACCAACGGTCGGGACCTCAAAATACCTCGTACCCAGCAGTTTACACAGCCTCAAAGAAAGTAAATCCACCAGTGGAGAACAGGGAAGACGTAGTTTATTTAGGATGACGCGTTTCACTCTACAAGAGAGCTTGTTCACACAGCGCGCCAGAAACAAAAAAAGTGTTTATATAGTAAACAAAAACAAAGGGCTAAAATGAAAACCACCAATGCTACACGCCTTCTCCAAGTAATAAGCACAAAGGATGGACTACAAAAGAAACGTAATAAAGAAACAAAGTAACAGAGAATGTATCAAGTTGAATACTGAAAAGCTCACGGTCACAAATATTTACATGATGTTTAAACACACTAGAATGTATCAAGTATTAATACTATATACACAGGAGTAATTTACAAAAGGGAGCAATGTATTTACAACAAATAATGACGGCAAGTGCCTAAATGACCCTTCTGAGGCAAGGCTGTTCAAATGAACAAGAACAAGAAAATAATGACATAGTGCCAAAATAACCTTGCCAAGCTGAACTTGAAATAAGCAGCTAAAAAAAAGTTCCTGTGCAGAAAATTACGAACATACTACATGAATGTAAATGGGACCACAGCAAAATAATAAGTAGAGTGAATAATAAACCAAAATCAAATAAGCAATTAGATAAGAGAAAGCAAGAAAACATAAAATAGAATAATACAAAAGTAATGGTAAAAAAGAAGGTATATAAGAAATATATAATGAGCTACAGCTTAGAGGAAAATGCTTGACAGGACCCCACATAATTACATTGCATAAATCTTTGCAAATAGGTATCAAATATAACAAAAATAATCATTTCAATATGAAAAAGAAACACCTAAACCAAGTATATACAAATGAAGGTTAACCAGCCGGCCAACCACTCAGTGATAATCTACGTCACATCAGAAAACATGAATCAAAGTAAGAAAGATTTTTATATCAAGACCTGTCATTATACAGTTTACAAAAAATTGCTCAAATCTTCGGTCAAGTTGAAACCATTCGGTGCCTTGGTGTCTAAGGCAAGAATTAAATGAGATTCTTTCTGCCGAAGAAGTTTCATCCTGTCACCTCCCCGTCCGGGTTGAGGTACAGAGCACAAAACTGTATATTCGAGATCCCTCAATTTTTTATCGTGTACAGCTCGAAAATGTCTCGCGACAGGATAGTTGTTGTCACTATTGACAATAGCACGGATGTGTTGCAATATCCGTTGGTGTACCGGAAGTTTAGTACTTCCGATGTACTCCAAGTTGCATGTGCATTTGAGTTTGTACACAACATATTCTGATCTACATGTGAGGTGTTCATGAATAGGGACAGGTGTGGAGCAAAATGCGGTGAAATAATGGGTACTATTTTTGGCAAAAGTGCAGGCTCGGCACGAAGTGCACCGGAAGAACCCAGTTTTCGTGGTCAGACTCTTTTTAGGCGGATCCTCCGGCATGGCTCTGTCAAGAGCATCTCGCATGCATGGAGCTCTTCTGAATGTGATGTTAGGACTAGTAGGCAATATAGGTCCAAGAATGACATCCGTGAGGATTATAGGCCATTCAGAAGTAATGATACCCCTAATTTTGTGCTCCTGGGTGCTATAGTTGGTAATAAGGCGCACAGTGCTATCAGCAGTAGAGACATTTGGAGTTTTGGGCATCAACAGTGTTTTACGCTCAAAACTACAAGCTTTGTGGAGAGCCTTATCAAGAATGGAATCAGAGTAACCCCAAGGATGAAACGTTGTCTAGATTCATTAAGACATTTTTCCAGGGAGTCATTTTCACTGAATATTCTGCAGATACGAATGAACTCCCCATAGGGGATGCTCTGAATTGTGTGGCCAGGGTGAGAACTGTGAGCATGCAAAATCGAATTGCCTGCAGTGGCCTTTCGGTGTAGGCAAGTTTCAATTTGGTTGTTCTTGATGAAAATGTTAACATCAAGGAATTCGGCTGAGTCAGTCGTGATGGTAGAGGTGAATTTGAGATTAAAAGGATTCACATTGACCTCTTTAACAAACATTTCAGCCTCATTCACTGATCCCTGCCAGATGATGCAGACGTCATCTATAAAACGCCAATAGTGTTTGATGTGAGGTAACCATCGGCGATGTGTGGATTTGAGCTCGTGCTCCTCCCACCAGCCCACATGCAAGCATGAGTAGCTGGGGGAGAAACACGAGCCCATCGCCACACCGCGAAGTTGTTGGTATATCTGACCCTGGAACTTAAAAAAGTTAGTAGTTAAACAGATATTTAACATTTCCATCAACATAATGTTATGCTCACGAAAACAAATGTCTCTTCTGTCCAAATAATGTTTACACGCTTGCATGCCATGTTAATGGTGTATCGACGTGTACAGCGATTCGATGTCCATTACCAAAAATAGTAGATTCGCATTCCATTCCACTTCCATGAGCTTAATGAGAAAATCCGTAGTGTCCTTAACAAAAGACGGAAGATTCTGCATGTGTGTCTGCAGAAAAAAGTCTATATATTTGGAGAGGTTTTCATTATTGCTTCCAATGGCAGCTATAATAGGACGACGTGGAGTGGGTGTAACTTGTTTGTGAATTTTCGGTAGAAAATACAATACCGGTGTGATGGGATGATCTTTTACCAGAAAATTACATTCGTCTTTAGTGAGTAAACCTTTCCGCTTCCATGTGTGGATTTGTTTGCGTGTAGACTCATTACATTTGTTCATCGCAAACTGGGAAGTTAAATGATAGCAGGAGGTATCATTAAGGTGTCTCTGGGCTTCAGTGATGTAGTCCTTAGTCGACCAAAGCACTGTATTCCCTCCCTTATCAGCATTTTTAATTATAATGTCTTTGTTCTTTTGAAGTTTACTCACCAATCTATGGTATTGCTTGTCATTGAATTTAGACTGATTCTTCTGACTAAGAATATTCCTGTTGAGTGCTTTCAATTCAACAATCACTCTGTCACTGAAAACATCGACCGAATCAGAGTAACCCCAAGGATGAAACGTTGTCTAGATTCATTAAGACATTTTTCCAGGGAGTCATTTTCACTGAATATTCTGTAGATACGAATGAACTCCCCATAGGGGATGCTCTGAATTGTGTGGCCAGGGTGAGAACTGTGAGCATGCAAAATCGAATTGCCTGCAGTGGCCTTTCGGTGTAGGCAAGTTTCAATTTGGTTGTTCTTGATGAAAATGTTAACATCAAGGAATTCGGCTGAGTCAGTCGTGATGGTAGAGGTGAATTTGAGATTAAAAGGATTCACATTGACCTCTTTAACAAACATTTCAGCCTCATTCACTGATCCCTGCCAGATGATGCAGACGTCATCTATAAAACGCCAATAGTGTTTGATGTGAGGTAACCATCGGCGATGTGTGGATTTGAGCTCGTGCTCCTCCCACCAGCCCACATGCACGCATGAGTAGCTGGGGGAGAAACACGAGCCCATCGCCACACCGCGAAGTTGTTGGTATATCTGACCCTGGAACTTAAAAAAGTTAGTAGTTAAACAGATATTTAACATTTCCATCAACATAATGTTATGCTCACGAAAACAAATGTCTCTTCTGTCCAAATAATGTTTACACGCTTGCATGCCATGTTGATGGTGTATCGACGTGTACAGCGATTCGATGTCCATTACCAAAAATAGTAGATTCGCATTCCATTCCACTTCCATGAGCTTAATGAGAAAATCCGTAGTGTCCTTAACAAAAGACGGAAGATTCTGCATGTGTGTCGGCAGAAAAAAGTCTATATATTTGGAGAGGTTTTCATTATTGCTTCCAATGGCAGCTATAATAGGACGACCTGGAGTGGGTGTAACTTGTTTGTGAATTTTCGGTAGAAAATACAATACCGGTGTGATGGGATGATCTTTTACCAGAAAATTACATTCGTCTTTAGTGAGTAAACCTTTCCGCTTCCATGTGTGGATTTGTTTGCGTGTAGACTCATTACATTTGTTCATCGCAAACTGGGAAGTTAAATGATAGCAGGAGGTATCATTAAGGTGTCTCTGGGCTTCAGTGATGTAGTCCTTAGTCGACCAAAGCACTGTATTCCCTCCCTTATCACCATTTTTAATTATAATGTCTTTGTTCTTTTGAAGTTTACTCACCAATCTATGGTATTGCTTGTCATTGAATTTAGACTGATTCTTCTGACTAAGAATATTCCTGTTGAGTGCTTTCAATTCAACAATCACTCTGTCACTGAAAACATCGACCGAATCACGGGGCATGATTGGTAGAAAAGTAGATTTTGGGCGAAAAGGAGTGTTTGCTGAGCAGCTTGTCACAATACTTTGACTCACAGTAGGAGTGGGTTGTGAATCATTGTCGAAAGCTAGATCCAACAAGTTTTGTAGCCCCGCTGCATCTTGGACTTGCAATCCTGGTGTCATCGTGTTAACTTCGGTTGTAGACTCAGTTTGATTCCTTTTGGCTTCGAGTCTAAAGTATTTGATAAGTTTAATCTTGCGGATAAATTTATAAATGTCAATCCGAGTTTGGTTATATGAAAACCTGTTAGGTGGACAATATGACAACCCCAGAGAGAGCAGTTGTTGTTCTTTTATAGACAGAGGAAAATCAGTCAGATTAATGACAGTATTCTCTACCGTGGTCGTTAACTTCTCCAGTTCTTTTTTGCTTTTCCGCGTGTGATATTTACGTTATATATAAATAACACTCAAAATTTCTTCAATTCTCCAAGAAGAAAAACAGCACTCCGGAGGGGGCAATTTCAACAGGCTTTATTATTCAAGCAAAAAAACACGTTTCGGCGTTTAGCCTTCATCGGTGTCCATGACACCCTGCCCGTGACCGACTGATAAAGTTCTCGCAATGCAGTGGCAATCGACAAGGACTCCACCCCCGTGAATTATACAGCGGCATCTCGGAATGTGTTGCACTATACACAGACCTATGTATATTAACATAAGCATATAATTTAGCCATAAATCGGCGTACTTGTGGTCGCATATAATTACAGAGGGTATACAAATTAATTATATGGAACATACCATTGGTCTTGCTCTGAATCTAAGGTTACAGAAAATGACTCCAGCGATGACCAGTCACGCCGAAATGCGTTTGTTTGCTTGAATAATAAAGCCTGTTGAAATTGCCCCCTCCGGAGTGCTGTTTTTCTTCTTGGAAAATTGAAGAAATTTTGAGCGTTATGTTATGCGGCGCTCCACAGCCGCTAACAGCACCCGCCTGTAAGTGCACGGGATTGTTTGTGGAAAACGAGCGAATATATATATATATATTCACTGAAAAAACCATAGGTTATAGACCATATATAGTTAGGAATTAGCATTTAAAAAACCTTATTTTACTCACACAAAACCATTGAAATTCCATATATAGTTAGTTGCACTAACTATATATCGCGCACCCGCAATCCACTGCTGATCATGTCACATATTACATCATTCATGACATGGTCAGTGACATCACTGATGACATCACTGATGACATCTCAAATGACATCACTGATGACATCACTGATGACAACATCCAGTGACTGTATGTTTCTGTAAAGTTAAAATATGTCTTACATATTGAAGAATGAGTGGATGTATAAGTGTCTGGATGAAGGATTTAGTAGGTGCGTGACTGACTGTATGAGTGAGTGATTAAATGTGTCTCACTGAATGCATGGGTTAGTGACTAAACTGTCTTAATTTGTGCATCATTATGTCTGTTGTGATGTAAACTGCTGCATGTGTTGATCATTAGCTATACGAGAGGCTATATGTGTTATTAATTGGTTGCCCAAGTATTTCTATGGGAGATTGAGTTTGTGTGGGGGTGGCTGGAAGGTGTGTGACTCTATGCATAGATGTGTGAGCAGTTTATTCACTAGGTGTATGAGTTCAAGACTGCATGTGGAAACAGCTACATGGGCAGTTGACTGTGTGCATGAGTGTATTGATGAGTGAATGGATATCTCAATGCTACATGTCATAGTAAGTACATATGTTAAACACAGTACATGTGAGAGTTGGCATATATAAATAACTGTGCATGAGAGCCACTGAATGAGTGAGTGGTTGTATCGATCATTGTGAACTTGTATCAGGGATTGTATAGGAGAGTAAATATGTGTTAGTATATGTTTCAATAAGTAAGGTGTGTTTAACTGTATAGTTGAAGAAATGGAGGTGAGATTGTTTCTTTGCATGACTGACTGGGTGTGTGAGTAACTCCATGGATGAGTGGCAGTGTGTGAGTGTCTGTATACACTGAGTGTATCTAAGGTTATATTAGAGTCTGAAGAGGTTTATCGTATTAGCACAAGAATGATGTCAAATGAGATGTCATCAGTGATGTCATCAGTGATGTCATTTGAGATGTCATCAGTGATGTCATCAGTGATGTCACTGACCATGTCATGAATGATGTAATATGTGACATGATCAGCAGTGGATTGCGGGTGCGCGATATATAGTTAGTGCAACTAACTATATATGGAATTTCAATGGTTTTGTGTGAGTAAAATAAGGTTTTTTAAATGCTAATTCCTAACTATATATGGTCTATAACCTATGGTTTTTTCAGTGAATTTCAATGGTTTTTTAATAGCAAATATCATAAGCTGTCGAATGTCAAGTACGTGGTAAGTAAAAACATTTTCGTGTTTATGCACACTGATCTGCTTTGAATGCTGCCCCCCACCCCTCATTTCTATTAGGAGTACTCTCTCTTTGCAGATACTGAAGGGTAGTTAACGCAGGCCTTTGCCCCCGTTGCCCCCGTTGTAATCCGTCGTGCCTGCTTCTCTCTCCATTTGATTGATTGTTCTCTTTGGTTCATTCTCTATTTACAAACAAGCACAGAGTCGCAATACTCTGTTTAGTCTTTGCAGATAGCGAAAAATCGTGTAAAAAAACAAAAGGAATCGAGCAAAATCAGTAGGCCACTAATGGGATCTCTTTTTGACCTCCCTAAAATAGAAACATTAGGAACAACCTGTTGATAATACCAATGTGTATGTACATAAGCGGCGTTCATTTGTGTTCACAGTACCCCTTGTTGATTGTTTGAATCGAGCATTGAATTGTTCGAAGTTGATTCTCTTAAGAATCTTCTCTGCCTGCAAACGAGGAAGAATAGGAATATTCTCTCTCCCTTTGCAGATAGTGAAGGGTAGGTAACGCAAACCTTTAACACGTCGTGCCTATTTCGTTCCTCATTGATTGATTGTTTCCCCAAACATTGACTGTTTGGGAATTGGTTCTTTTTGGAGGTATTCCCTGTTTGCAAATATACGTAGGAAAATCTTTGCAAATAGTGAAAGGGTACGTAATGCGGACCTTTCTCCCCCGTTGTAATCTGTCATGCCTATCTACTCCCCACTGATTGATGCACCTGTTTCACCCGGACCATTTACTAGAGATACGTCATCTGGCCCGACCAGAGAGCACCCCTAGTGAAAAGGACATATGCAATAATAACGAAGTGATCACTGTATCCTGTTAACAGAAACTTTAGCATGAAACAACCTGGAAAGAAAAGAATAGGAAAACGAAAATCAGTAGGCCACTGATGAACATTAACTTTTATTAAACAACGAACAAAGAAACGATAACATAACGTAATGATAAAACCTATTAATGTCCTAGAAACAAGAAAACGTTAAAATATGCCAGTGGTGAGAGACCAGAAAAACAGTAAGAGAAACCAAATCACCCCTCGCTGTCCAACCGCCTGCCACGCCAAAAAAATCGATAGACTAGGGAAAATGCAAGTCAGTAGAACATCCGCCCCCACTCTGGAAACTTCCAAGGTGGGGCAGGGTTGCGGCTACGCCCAGCCGGGAGCAGCCCATATAAGGCGGGTCCTGCTGCCACGCCTCGGCCAGGAGATCCTAACGTAGGGTGTAGCCGGAGGAGAGGCCGAGGCCAGCGGGACCCGGCCAGGGGATTGCCTTTACAACGCTGAACAGTTGCAGGGGGGGGAATGTCTCCTCGACCCTCCCCTCTCTCTCCCAGTCCGGCCGCGGTGGCCCTTGACAGTTTCAGGTAGTCCCGCCACATGCTCTTCCGGTCCGGCCACCAACGGTCGGGGGGCCGAGGCCGAGGCCGCTGCAGCCGATAAACCAAGAAACCCGTTCATGGGGCCAGAGCCAGGGGCGTCCGGCCGACATCTACCGGAAGCCCGGCCCGAAGACGGACGGGACACTTCTTCTTTCTTGAATAATGGCTGCGACAACACTGGGGGGGGATGTCTTGCACATGCCTCCGACCCCCCCCCCTCGTCCTCATCGCCTGGTCCGGCCATAACAAATCTCAAGCGAGACGCCGTGGGGTGCACTGGGAGGGAGAGACAGTGCGAACAGGCCTCTCCCGCCTCCCCAGGTGGAGGCTTCCCAGCTGCACCCTCAGCGCTCCAGGCGCCCGGAAAAGGGTTCTTCCACTGTGGCCATGCTGCAACGTCTCGCCCGGCAGGGTGGAGCCCGTCCGCTCATTTGACCCCGCGATCGCCAGTAGCTACCGAACTCTCAAAATGGCGGTCGACCTGGCAAGAGCGGGCCCAGCATAAAGAAATGGCCCGGTCACTGGTTGACTCCACCACCGTAGTCCTCCACGACCTTGAAGATTCTAGAGGAGCCGCGGGAGTCTCCGACCCCCGATGGGGAATGACTGCCATGATCGCCCGTGGAGTGACGAAACTGTATCCGCGGGACGTCGGTGCTCCCATGCTGGCGCCAGCCTCACTTTGAATTACTAGAATCCTGCAGACCTCAGTTCCGGTGAAAGCACAGTGTGACCCGGTAGGAAAAATTGTTGCACCCCCTCCCCTTTTTGACTGATAGTTCAAACCACCGATCCTTTCCTTTGCCCTTTTAACGGAACTTTGGACTGCCTCCCCCTCTTTTACATTTTCTAGAGAAAACAAAACATTAACCACTACATTAGCATAGCAGTTGACACCAGAACTGTATTCAAATTGAAAACCAACAACATCTTCAACAGAATCCTTTTTGTTTCTGCTGTGACCCTGCTACAGCCAGGCATTGTCCCCAGCAGTAATTCTGCAATGCCGGTAAGAATAGCTGTGGTGCCTACTGGACTCACTCACCCCCGCGGCGCCCCACGCCGTTATTTGCTGGGCGGCAACTTACTAGACATCACTTTCGTGCCATCTAGATTTCAGCGCGTTCTGCTGCCTTGGAACTATTCGCACAACAGACTGCTACTGACGACCCACCCCCAGGCAACATCTTCTGAATTTTCATAATTTGAAAGAACTAGTAACATGTCCTCATCAGGAATTCAAAAGAAATTGCCACGGTCTCTTCGTTGTTTAAATGTTTTTACTGTTTTTGTTTTGTTGTATATATTTATATGTTATTAAAGTTTTATATTCCTACTACTTTGTTGGAGTGCTATATATTTTTAATGTGACACATAATTGTAAAAACTTTGATGTACAAAGAGTCATTCCTGGAATCTTCCGCTTCAGGCTCGGTCCCCTCCCCAATCACAATACAGGATGGTTTTCAGATAGTAGGAACACGTGTGGTGTGACGGATCTCATCGGGTGTGGGCCTTGATCTACTATAACTCCTTTGAAGAGGGGTGATTCTTTACAGCTGGGGCCATAAACTACATCTGCAGGGCTAGGTGATAGCCTGGACAATCGGACACAGAGGAAGAGGAGTGTCAGAGGGTGCGGTAGTGAATAGGGCGAAAGGGAGGTGTCGGGCGGGCACAGAGTGTGATTTTCAGGGAAGAGCAGCGCAGATGGGGGGAGGTTTATTGCCGATGCATAAGACAGAGAGCGGGGGTGACCAGTGCCTGGGGAAGATGCTTGCGAGGGTGGGGAGCCATGCTACGAATCAACAGCGTGCAGAGAGTGGGTCTGGTCAAGGCATCTAAAATGGCTGCCGTGCACGACAAAAGTGTGGCATTTCAAAAAAGGCAAGATGGCGCAGACAATGTTTTTCAACACTTCCTCATTTCCTTCGAATCGAACGTTAACAGACGTTGGTGCATATTACCAAAGTTAAGCGATATTTATCGCTAACGATGCTTACCAACGAATTTTTTACCGCTAAGCATCGTCAGAAATTATCGAAGATAAACCTTGCTATTATCAAGGTTTATCGCAAATGCGATAATAAACGGCCGCAATGCATGAATATCGCTAAAAAGTCAGCGATATTCATGCATTACCGAGCTAATGCTCTTAGCCATGTTATCCACCTCCCATTGGATAACATGGCTAAGAACTGCTCAGGGCAGGTGTTACTTTTTGGAGATATTCGCGCTTAGCGCGAATATCTCAAAGTTGGTAATAGGAGATAGATATCTTGCATGTTGTAATGCAAATTATTGTGGTATATGGAACTCATACCATAATCTCTCAGGAAAGCAGAAACTGATCCTTTTGGGACCGCCTAAAAAGGCCTAGGGGGTGAGGGGTACTCTACTTTGCCCCCTTTTCACGTTCCGAACTATTTTATTTTACTCTCTTCTGTAATTACACAAAATAGCAGCGATAAGATGCATCGGAGACACACAGTGAGAGAAAGGAGGCCGGAGATGAAGAAGAGATGTCAAATACACATTGGAGATAATATAGTGGCAGAAGGGAAGTAAATATGAGTAAACTTACCATGTAACATAAAAATGTTGCACTCTATACTATAAGTCTCATTTTATACTACAATCACTTCGCTACAACCTCATAAATTAAAAATAAAAATGAATAATGTCTCAAACAATTTTTGATTTCTAAATATAAATTTATTCTTCAGAATTTTCTAAATTTGAAAGAACTAGTAACATGTCCTCATCAGTAATTTCCTCATGAAAAGTCTGCAATGATGATTCTTGTAACTCTATGGTCTCCAAACATTCGATAAATTCGCCATCAACAGATTGATCAAAAAAATCATTCAAGTCATCTCCTCCTTGTGACAATATTTCATTATTGGTGCTGTCAATTTCAATCAATGTAGTGGAATCATTCAAGTCATCTCCTCGTGACAATATTTCATTATTGGTGCTCTCAATTTCAATCAATGTAGTGGAATCATTCAAGTCATCTCCTCCTTGTGACAATATTTCATTATTGGTGCTGTCCATTTCAATCAATCTAATGGAATCATACAAGCCATCTCCTCCTTGTGACAATATTTCATTATTGGTGCTCTCAATTTCAATCAATGTAGTGGAATCATTCAAGTCATCTCCTTGTGACAATATTTCATTATTGGTGCTGTCCATTTCAATCAATATAATGGAATCATACAAGTCATCTCCTCCTTGTGACAATATTTCATTATTGGTGCTCTCAATTTCAATCAATGTAGTGGACAATTCAAAAGAAATTGCCACGGTCTCTTCATTGTGAGCCATTTTATTTTGAAATTGCTTGCTGTAAATTGCAGAAAAAAATAATCACTTTCATTTATCGTTTTTAGTAATACATAATATAAAACTAACTTTATCAAGTATTTAGTATAACAGAAGGACTGTAAATAAATACCAGAAAACATTTTTCAAATTATCTTCAAGTGTACAACATAGTTCCCCTTACAAATTAACAACTCACCTTTTTAAAAGCAGGAGAAGTGTTAGTACTGTGTAAATCAAACACCAGAAATTCACCACCAAAAATTCCTCACAAATGTACCTCAGACAGTAGTATCACAAAATGGCTGTGGTTTCCTCTCATTTGACATATATACATAACCAATTAACTTTCATCACACACAAATACAAAACCAAAGTAACATTTTAATTGGTTCTAAATTTCAACACTTTCAAATGTGTTTTCCCCATGCAATTTTCCATAGGACATTTACATACGTCTACAGCCTGAATGGCTGAACGGAATTACACCAAACTTGGCAAAATGGTACATCAAACCTAAGAGGTCAGGAAGGATCTACTATGCCCCCTTATGGTCATTTCCCCCTTCGCTTTGGCCTCCTCTTGTCTCTCAATCCTACCGAGAGACAAGATGGCGGCCGCTATGGACTGTTTGGAATGTTGACAGACGCCGGAGAACCAATCAGCTTCGCAAAGCTCCGTAACGCGAAAAGTACGCGAAGCGGAGCGCTGTTACAGATATATATCTTTTTTTGAACGTTAATTTCTCAAAATCCACTGGAGCACACATATTGAGACCTAGCAAAGGCACATCGGGCTACCAGTCCCTAATATTTTACCAAGTTTCGTGCAAATCCATTCAGCCGTTCGATTATTATTATTATTTTTTTTTTTTGCCCCGCGGGGCCCTTTTAAAACCTCCACATCAAACCTAGGGGGTCAGCGAGGATCTACTATGCCCCCTTATGGTCATTTGCCCCTTCGCTTTGGCCTCCTCTTGTCTCTCGATCCTACCGAGAGACAAGATGGCGGCCGCTACGGACTGTTTGGAATGTTTACAGACGCCGGAGAACCAATCAGCTTCGCTTCACAAAGCTCCGTTGCGCGAAAAGTACGCGTACTGGAGCGCTGCCCGGTCCGCTGTTACAGATATATATCTTTTTTTAAACGTTAATTTCTCAAAATCCACTGTAGCACATATATTGAGACCTACAAAAGGCACATCGGGCTACCAGTCCCTACAATTTTGCCAAGTTTCGTGCAAATCCATTCAGCCGTTCGGGCTAAAAGTGAGGCCAACCGCCCTATGGAAAACTCAATGTTAAAAACACGTTTTGGGACCCCCCTTTTTTCTCGACCCCCCCTGGACGAACCCCCCCCCCAATTTTCAGGGGCTGCTCAGAAACAAAATGTGCCATTTTCCTGAAAATTTCAGCCAATTCCGTCCACAAACGCCAAAGTTATTTGACATAGAATTTTCAAAAATCCCATAGAGAAAAAATCCTAACTATATATACCTACTGGCGACCGCCAGTAGGTAATATATATATATATATATATATATATATATATATATATATATATATATATATATATATATATATATTGCAACACAATGATGACGCGGCACACTTCTTCGTGGTTTACAGATGATTTATTTCAATTTGCAACTCCTACGCGTTTCGAACCGTAGTCCTTGTTCACGGCAGGTAGAAATACTGCCGTGAACAAGGACTACGGTTCAAAACGCGTTGTATTGAAAAATTAATTGAGACACTTTCCTGGTCTCTAACGCGTGCACCGACTAAAGGAGTTCCCTCTGCGACGGGGAAAAGTGAGAGAAAGCAATATATATATATATATATATATATATATATATATATATATATATATATATATATATATTACCTACTGGCGGTCGCCAGTAGGTATATATAGTTAGTATTCTTTCCCTATGGGATTTTTGAAAATTCTATGTCTAATAACTTTGGCGTTTGTGGATGGAATTGGCTGAAATTTTCTGGAAAATGGAACATTTTGTTTCTGAGGAGCCCCTGAAAATTTGGGGGGGGTTCGTCCAGGGGGAGCCGAGAAAAAAGGGGGGTCCCAAAACGTGTTTTTAACATTGAGTTTTCCATAGGGCGGTTAGCCTCACTTTTAGCCCGAACGGCTGAATGGATTTGCACGAAACTTGGCTAAATTGTAGGGACTGGTAGCCCGATGTGCCTTTTGTAGGTCTCAATATATGTGCTGCAGTGGATTTTGAGAAATTAACGTTCAAAAAAAGATATATATCTGTAAGCGCGGACCGGGCAGCGCCCCGGTTCGCGGACCTTAAGCGTACCGGAACTTCGCGTAGCGAAGCTGATTGGCTCTCCGGTGTCTGTCAACATTCTAAACAGTCCGGAGCGGCCGCCATCTTGTCTCTCGGTAGGATCGAGAGACAAGAGGAGGCCAAAACAAAGGGGGAAATAACTATAAGGGGGCATAGTAGATCCTCGCTGACCCCCTAGGTTTAATGTGGAGGTTTTAAAGGGGCCCCGCGGGGCAAAAAAAATAAAAAAAAATTTTGTTTTTTTTCGTGGTTAGCGCCCGGTCCGCGAACCGGGAAGCGTTCTGGGGAGCGTACTACAATGAAAAATGAATGATAGTCTTTTCAAATGCTGTATGTTAATTGATTGTTGGATTTTTTGATTATTTTTTATTTCCTTTATCTTCCCAGGGAGCGACCCGGTACACGAACCGTTGAGCGCCTCGGTTCGCGGACCTTAAGCGTTCCGGGAGTCCACCATTTTGTGTTTCGGTCGAATTAAGATACAAGATGGAGGGCAAATAATGTTCGGAATGGGTAGAAGGGGGCACGGTAGAGTTATCTTGACCCCCTAGGTTTTCTGAGGGTGGCTGAGGAGGTTTATATGTGCGAAAAAAAAACATTTTTTTAAAAACATTTCGCGAGGTTAGCTCCCGGTACGCGTACCGGGTAGCGCCCCAGGGAGCGTACTTTGTTGAAAATTAGTGAAAAAAGTTAGAGTAAAATAATAATTGTGAGTGATTAGATGTAGGGTAGCTCTGAGAAGAGCTTTTGGGTTTATGGTACATTTAGGTACTTATAAGTAGGTACCAATGCACATTCTTAAATTCAGAGTGAAAACTCTGTTGCCCTCATCTGAGAAGTGAACTCCATCTCCTCTGTAGATATCTTGCATGTAGTAACGCAAGTTATTGTTGTACAGGGAGCCCATTCCATGGTCTCTCATGTAAGCTGAAACAGATTTGTTTACATGCTTCCTCGACTTCTCAATTTGTGGACAAAATTGGTTTGACCACCTCCATTTCTGTCTTTGGCATATATTTGAATATACCAAGGCAGTCTGAGGAAAAAGTGCCATTAATTGCTCAAAGGTGTCCTTTAAAAGCATTTCCAGACCTACACCAGTCAAAGTGCCCAAGTCATTACCTCCACAGTGCACAATTAACAGGTCAGGTTTTGGCAAATGCATAAAGGTTTTCACCAATGGTATCAATTGGTGACATTTTAATCCTCTGTGGCCAAACCACTTAATTTCCACATCTTGTAAATTGAGGTTAGGTAAATTCCTGCTTTCAACGTACCTTTGAGCCCAGTGAATATAACTATGACCAACAATCCAGACAGAAAACATGGTGAGAGAAGGTTCTCCTGCAGTCAGATGAAGTGTGGCAATGAAATGGCAGTTGAAAAAATGAGAGTGTAAAATGAAAAAAAAACTGTGGAGTTTCTGTGTTCATGAAGCAGTAACAGTGATTGGTGGATTTTGATTGATGAAAACAGAAAGTTAGGGTGCACAGATGTGTTCTTTGAAAGATGTATTTTGAGTGGTCAATAAAAAATCATTAAATGAAAGAATGCACTGGATATGCAGGTGCACTGAGAGTTCAGAGTTCAATTGCAACATTGTTGTGTGAACTTGCAAACACCAGAGTTTTTCCAAGAGGTGGTTGCTATGGAAAATAGGCAGAAAGGGCAGAGGGGGAAGGGTTTTCATTTGAAAAAAAGTGAGGGAAGAGTTTTGATTGGGTGACATGAGAAATATGTGTGAAGAATTACAGCATTTCTGTGCTTTTGATAGCTGCAGACTCTGGAGTGCATACCTTTTGCTGTGCTGAAGACAAATTGGTGTGTTTCTTAGACTGTTTTCAAACTCAAAGTATTTGCTAAGGTGAGAAAATATTTCTTTAATTTAGATAGAGAATAGTGTGCTTTAAGGAGAAAATTATGATTTATGTGGCGCAAATTGCTTGTAAATATGCTCTCACATGTGTATGGAAAATTTTGATTTTGAATGTTTGTGTTACATAGCCATGTTAAAAGTGACCCAACCATGCTGGAAAGCCAATCAAAAAATGCTTTCATGTGTTTTAATGACATTTTAAGTCATTTTCCCATGTGCAGTGTTTAGAAATTATGATTTGAAAATCGTTTTTGGGGAAAAGGAATTGTTTTTAAATTCATGACAAGGACATAATGGTGTATGCTTCTTTATAAGGCAATTGACTGTCCCTGATGTTATTTTTCTCATTTTAGTGTAAGACCTTTCTCTGTGGCGCAAATTGCTTGTAAATATGCTCTCACATGTGCATGGAATATTTAGATTTTGAATGTTTGTGTTACATAGCCATGTTAAAAGTGACCCAACCATGCTGGAAAGGCAATCAAAAAACGCTTTCATGTGTTTTAATGACATTTTAAGTCATTTTCTCATGTGCAGTGTTTTGAAATTATGATTTGAAAATCGTTTTTGGGGAAAAGGAATTGTTTTTAAATTCATGACAAGGACATAATGGTGTATGGTTCTTTATAAGGCAATTGACTGTCCCTGATGTTATTTTTCCCATTTTAATGTAAGACCTTTCTCTGTGGCGCAAATTGCTTGTAAATATGCTCCCACCTGTGCATGGAAAATTTTGATTTTGAATGTTTGTGTTACATAGCCATGTTAAAAGTGACCCTACCATGCAGGAAAGCCAATCAAAAAACGCTTTTATGTGTCTTAAGGACAATTTAAGTAATTTTCCCATGTGTAGTGTTTTGAAGTTATGATTTGAAAATCGTTGTTGAGGTAAAGGAATGTTGTTAAAATTTATGTGCGCCATATGCCCCCAAATTTCTTTTTTAGGGTTGCAGCAGGGTGTTCTTGAGACACCCCTGCACCTTTGGAATAAATTCCTAATTTGTGATGAGCAAATTGTTAATCGCAAATTGCACCTTCATTTATATGAGCCTCCTAGCCCATGGAAATGAATGGGTAAAATAGCAATTAGCAATTTGCTCATTGCAAATTAGGAATGGTAAAGAATTGCTATTTATTCCTTAAAATTCGCTATTTAGGAAATGCAAAATAGTTTGATGATACATATGGCGGTTGATCTCTAACAAGATAAGAAGCTTATGGATTCATTTATGGTGACTGGCACAATGAAGTAGACATCACTTACTTCATTGGTAGAGCTTTACATATATTATCTCCTCTGTATTCTTCATCAAGCGTAAATTTAATCTGCAATCCTGAGTAGGCCTCACTTTAAACAAACCTCTGGATAGGCTACATCTTATTGTTATCCTGTATTAATCATTTAAAATGCTAGGGACAGATTTATGATAGGTGTGTACCTCTTTTGCGCCACTTAGAAAACATTGTCCATGGGGAAATGACTTAAAATGTCCTTAAGACATATGAATGTGTTATTTTAAAACGTTTGCAATTTTTTTGGGTCACTTTCAACATGGCTATGTGACTGAAACAGTCAAAATCTAAATTCGCAATGCACAGGTGGGAGCATATTTACAAGGAATGTGCTTCATGGGGAAAGGTCTTATAATGTAATATGGGAAAAATGACATCAGAGACACTGAAATGCCTTATAGAGAAGCATACACCATTATGTCCTTGTCATAAATTTGCAAACCATTACTTTTCCCCAAAAACGATTTTCAAATTATATTTTGAAAACACTGCACATGTGGAAATGACTTAAAATGTCAATAATTCAAAATTTGCGATTCCTTAAATGCAATGTATCAAAAAAAAATATGTAAAAAATGATATTAAGGATTTGGAAACTACCACCAACTTCTAGTTTGTGGTAATTTGCGAATTCTTTTCAAAAAGCATTTTTTTCAACAAAAAAAAAAGGTCCCATATGACGCCCATACATGCCCTTAGGGCATGTAGGTGTGCCATATGCTCCCAAATTTCTTTTTCAGGGGTGCAGCAGGGTGTTCTTGAGATACCCCTGCACGCTTGAAAAAAATCCTATTTTGTGATGAGCTAATTGCTAATCACAAATTGCAACCTTCATTCCTATGAGCCTCCTAGCCCATGGAAATGAATGGGTAATTTGCAATTAGCAATTTGCTCATTGCAAATTAGGAATAGTAAAGAATTGCTATTTATTCCTTAAAATTTGCTATTTAGGAAATGCAAAATAGTTTGATGGTACATATGGTGGTTCATCTGTAACAAGATAAGAAGCTTAGGGATACATTTATGATGACTGGCGCAATAAAGTGCACATTACTTACTTCATTGGTAGTCCTTTATATGTATTATCTCCTCTGTATTCTTCATCAAGCATAACTTTAATCTGCAATCCTGAGTAGGCCTCACCTTAAACAAACCTCTGGATAGGACACACTTTATTGTCATCCTGGATTAATCATTTAAAATGCTAGGGACAGATTTATGATAGGTGTATGCCTTTTTTGTGCCACTGTGCGTCACTTTTATGATGCAGCGGTGGTGCAAAAGATTTGCTATGAGGCGACAACATTACAAATTGATGCATTTAGGCAGATATGTCATGGTGTAAAAAAAACGTACCACATAAAACCCAAGCAGCAGTGATGCAAAAGATGCACCATGTCGCAAGACAGGCCTCACTTGGGGCCATATGTATCAAGCTAATTAGCATTTGCAAAGATCAAAATTCTATGAATTTCGGCCTTTGCGAATGTTAATTAGACAAATGGTATGTATCAAACAACTTTGATGCAAAATAAGGAGTAGCAAAATTTGCTATTCCTTATTTTGCGATTGCACTGAAGCATTTGCAAATTTTGTGACTACTTAAATGCAATGTATCAAACAAAAACTATGTAAAAAATGACATTAAGGATTTGGAAACTATTGTGGTAAATTGGTGGTAATTTGTGAATTCTTTTCAAAAAGCTTTTTTTCAAAAAAACAAAAGGTGCCATATGACGCCAACACATGCCCTTAGGGCATGTATGTGTGCCATATGCCCCCAAATTTGTTTTTCAGGGGTGCAGCAGGGTGTTCTTGAGACACCCCTGCACCCTTGGAAAAATTCCTAATTTGTGATGAGCAAATTGCTAATCGCAAATTAAACCTTCATTCATATGAGCCTCCTAGGCCATGGAAATGAATGGGTAACTTGCAATTAGCAATTTGCTCATCGCAAATTAGGAATGGTAAAGAATCGCTATTTATTCCTTAAAATTCGCTATTTAGAAAATGTAAAATATTTTGATGATACATATGGCAGTTCATCTGTAACAAGATAAGAAGCTTAGGGATAGATTTATGATGACTGGCGCATCACCAGGGATGTGACAGTCATCCTGCGCCACTGTTCCGCCACCCATGTTGTGCTGCATTTACAATGCGGCGCAGCATGGGGCAAAAACGGCACAGATGCGTGACGCATCTGTGCCGTAAAGGTGGCACATTGCTGGAGTTGTATCGCAAGTGCGATGCAGCTCCACCAAGGCTCAGGGGTGCCCCATCTCCACAATGCTGCGTCAAGACCTATGCCACCTTCAAGCAGGCGCAGGGTTTTGACGCAGCTTTCTCCTATCTGATTGTAAATGCGGCACACCATGGGTGGTAAAGCAGTGGTGCACATTAACTGGTGCATGCCTGGGGATGTGCCATTTAATATAAATCTGCCCTTTAACATTTAAGTATGTGCAGGGGACACAGAGTCGGTGAGGCTTATCCAAGGTTAAGAAGAGATGAGTCCTGTTCAGTGAAAAATTAGACATAGGCTTCACCTGCTCAGCATTGCTGGACATGGCTAAATATTAGCTGCAAAATGTTAATCTTGTTAAACAATTTTACTATTATAATCTCTGAGATTTGTTTCTTACTCTGCAACATCTCATTGTTGTTATCTTTCTTTAAAGATAAAGACAACCTCAACATGAGCGACAATCTGCAATCAGTTGATTTTGACCTCATCATTGAACTTGTAATTGAAACATCAGTGGATGTTGATCCTTTGGATGATTTAAATCCTGAGGATGAAGAAGAGCGTGATGAGGATGCAGATTTGTCCGAATTATATGATATAGGATGGGAAGCTGACCTGCTTGAGCCTTTGGAATTATAAACATTTATTTTTAAAATTTATAATCAATAAAAAGTAAAAAGGTAAACCGTTTAATTTAAAAATAAAGACACCTTCAAAAACAGGTTATGTGTAGTGTCTTCAATAAAATATTAAAATATGCTCATAAAATTAGATCAGATTCACATATAAAATAGCATAGGTAACATAAATATAAATGTCATTTCTTTTCTGGTATTTCTGTATTGTAAAATTGCCAATGACTAAAAAATCTTCAAATTAAAATGTCAAGTAGTGTGTTATGTTTTTGATCACTGTTACTGATTTACTGTTTGATAATAATGTTTATTAACATTTTTTATTATATTTTTCCTCAGATTCAACTGCAGATCATTTCAAGATTTCACCATGCCTACAATACAAAGACAGATAAAGGCTGCAAAACGTCAAAGACAGCAGGTGAAAAAAAAAAACGCAGCAGTCCTCTAACAAAAAGATTTCTCAAGCCACGAAGAAAGCACCGGGTAAGAGCTCTAAATATTTCATAAGAAATATTTGTAATAAAAAAAATATTACTACAGAAAATGTTTCAGTCCATAACACGAGAAGGAGATCAAATGGAAAGAAAAGGACAATGAAAAATGTTACTGCTAGAGCAAGAGATAAATCTGTGCATGATAGTAGAAGGAAACAACAGTTTAGGGAGATTCGTAAACAAATGTTCCGCAACAGGATAATTGGCAATTTGTTAAAAAATATTAAGAAAGGTCAACAGAAACTAGTTTTTTATAAGAGAAAAAAAAAAGTTGAGAAAGTTATTGATCAGGCATTTGAAATTAAACGTAAGTTATTTATTTTGATAATCAATAGAATTAGGAAGCTAAACAAGGCAATTTTTGATTTCAAAAGAAATAGTAGATGGAAGAGAATAGTTAATCGTAGTAATTTTTGTGAAGTTTTTTCTGGAGAATGGATGCATAGTTCAAGCTGTGAGGCATTTTTTAATGAGGAGAGTTATTTCCAGGATAATGATTTGGTGCATGCAGTTGACACCAGTGGTCGTGCTTATGAAGTGAAAGATGGTTGTCCAGTTGAAAAAGAAAAACTTGTGACAACAGAGGCAGAAGAGTTGTTAGGTAATGAGGTTTTAGGAAGACGTGCTAAGGGTCCTGTGTACACCTGGAAGTGTAGTAGTATTTGCAGTGTGCGACAGGATTCCATCAATTTGCTTTGTGATTTTGTACGGTCATTTAACAAAAAAAGTTTGAAGCAGAAAATGATGTTGTTGCAAGAATCATGGGCCCGATGTAGGTAAATCCCATTTACCGATTTTGAAATACCGAATCCTACCGAATCGGTATTCAAAAATCGGTAAATGGGATGTAGGTCCCAACATCTGGATTTGTTACCGAATCCTTAACAATTCTTTAATTACCGATTCGGTAAATACCGAATCGGTAATGCCCATTCATTCCTATGGGCTTTGAAGCCCATAGGAATGATTAGGCATTACCGATTCGGTATTTACCGAATCGGTAATTAAAGAATTCACAAGGGTGCAGGGGGTGTCACTTTGACACCCTCTAGCACCCCCAAAACGGGCATGTGTGCAATGTGGCACACAGACATGCCCTAAGGGCACGTCTGTCTGTCACATGGCACATGTGTACATGCACAGATGTGCATGTACACAGGAATCGGTTTTTTACCATGGATTTGTATTCCATGGTAAAATACCGATTCTGTAGGCCATGTGCTGATGGAACATTGGCTACCTACATTGCATTTTCGGTAGTTCTACCGAATCGTCATCATTACCGAATCGGTAAATATTACCGATTGGGTAACTTTACCGATTCGGAAATGATAACGATTCGGTAAAATTACCGAAAATGTGCCCCTACATCTCGATAGCCCTTTACCGATCGGAAACGGCCGAAAATCGGTATTTTCGGCCGATTCCGATCGGTAAAGGGCTACCTACATCGGGCCCTAGATCCTTGCAGAGTAAGAGAAGTGACAGGTTTGCATGGTCATTCACTGGCTTGTCTTTCCAGGAGAGTATGCCAGAGTGTTTTTCATCATTTCAGGATGCTAGCAGTGCATCATAACAAAGTGAGGAAATTAGTTAGAATGTTGTATTATGCTAAGAGTCCAGCAATTATGCTGAAACAATTATGCGCTGCTCTTTTGCATGGTTCTGAAATAGATGTGAAGAATATATGTGAAGAAATTGAGTTTTGTTACTTTGGAAGTAAAGAGGAGAATGTTGAAATTGAGCAAGAAGTAGAGGGTCATGTGGAAGATAGTGTACAGGTTTCCAGTACAGATAATTTCCAGAGGGAAATTGCGACGTTTGACGTGAAATCAAGTGAGAGGCCTAATTTCACTTGTGTGTGTTGTAGACGCACTTATTATAAGAATCAGACTAAGTTAGTGGATTTATATGCAAAAAGTGAAAGGGAAAATAATAGTGAATGGAAGGATTTTGCAACATACTTGATGGTAGAAAATTGTTTTGATTTGGGATTGGATCAACGTGTGTGTACTTATTGTTGTAACAAATTAAAACAAAACCAGATGCCTGCTAGAGCAGTTCATAATAATCTGGAATTGGTTGAGATTCCTTCTGAATTGAAGGACTTAAATACTTATGAATCTATTTTGATTCAAAGTATACATCCCTTTCAGGCTATTGTAAGAATGGAGCCAAAGACAGGGAAATTGCCTCCATCAGATTTACAGAGAGGATTAAAGGGAAGAGTTGTTTATTTGCCTCTAGATTTCAAGAAAAACATTAACACAATTGGAGTAGAAAAAGTGGAAGAGGAACCTCTGGTTATCTTAGTTAATGGGGTTCCGACAAAGAATAAGAAAATATGGCAAGATTTAGTAGATGTTAGGAAAGTTAAAAAGGCAACATTGTATTTGAAAAAAAATAATAAATACTATAAGAATGTATATGTTGCAGAAGAGGAAGTAAGTGAGGAAGAGGATAGCGATTTGTGTGCTGGTCAAATTGAGAAAGTAGAACCCTCTACTAGTGAAGAAATATATGAACATTATAGTGTTCATCCTTTGCATTCCAAGGAAGTCATGGGGAATGCTATTGAGTTGTTTCAAATGAAACAAGCCAAAGGGAGTCCCATTAGTGTTTGGGAGGAAAGTTTGGAAGCTCGGTGTTTCCCACAGCTTTTTCCAACAGGTCAGGGAGGAAGATATGATGAGCGACCTCATCAAATTCCTGCTTCTGAATACCGGACTTTGCGATTGTATGCAGGAGATGCTAGGTTTCGACAATGCATTCCTTATTTGTTTCATCTCCTGTTTGAAAGCGATCTGTCTGGACTGTCATATGCAGTGAACCACATCTTGAAAAGTGGTATACACATGCAAAACATCTCGGCAAGTGATTTTATGGATAAAGTGAATGTCCAAGATAGTATTTTGAATCTCATGGCGTGTCAGCGTGGTACTAATGAGTACTGGTACCGTCGTCATGGTGAGTTAAAATGTATGCTGAGGAACTTAGGTACTCCCACATGGTTCCTCACTCTGAGTTGTGCCGAGTATGGCTGGGAAGACTTACTTCAATTTCTACGAGAGGCAAATGCTAACGTAGATAACATCGAATTCAAGACACCCGGAGAACTGTGCTCTTTGGATCCAGTCAATGTATGTAGGTACTTCAATCATAGATTTGAAGCTATGATGTCTTTCATCATGAATAAGAAGAATCCACCTCTTGGAGAGGTGTTGGATTTCTTCTGGAGAAAAGAGTACCAAGCAAGAGGTGCTCCTCATATACATATGTTGCTGTGAATCAAGGATGCACCTAAATTTGGAACGGATCCAGAAGACTCAGTGATGAGTTTCATCCAACAGTATTCTACGTGTGCTGTTCCAAACGCAAAGGAGAAGAAAAGCCTAAGAGAAAAAGTTCTGCGTTTCCAAAGCCATCGATGTGGAAAGTACTGCCGTCGTAAATTCCGAAACAAAGACAAGTTCTACACCAAATGTCGTTTCGGCTTTCCACGACCGGTGATTTCTAAAGGAAGAGTAAACAGTTTGATGTCTTCGCTGCGACATAATGTGATGAAGAAATCACCTAAAAACACATACAATTTGAAGAGGAACGAAGAGTCCAAGTACATCAACGACTACAACCCGGTGATTTTGTCCATGTGGAATGCTAACATGGATATACAGTTTGTGGCTGATAACTGTATGGCTGTGGCTCGGTATGTGACGTCTTACATCACCAAAAAAGAGAAGACAGAATTGAAGGATATGTGGGAGGACATTTCCCATGAAAAGAGCCTCAGCAAGAAGTTGTACAGTTTCAGTCTGAAGATGTTGTCGCATCGAGAAATCGGAGCGTACGAATGTTCTGACCGGTTGTCTTCAGCAAGTCTCTATGCCAAGTCCAGGAGTATCGTTTGGGCGAGTCTTGGTCTTGCTGCAACGCGTAATCGAGTTCTCAAACCTGTGCGGGAAATTGAGTA
The DNA here is from genome assembly GCF_964261635.1 of Lissotriton helveticus. Lineage (NCBI taxonomy): Eukaryota > Metazoa > Chordata > Amphibia > Caudata > Salamandridae > Lissotriton > Lissotriton helveticus. Next base: position 23,415,975 of record NC_136060.1, on the reverse strand, counting down.
TTTGGCGGAAAAGGAGCCAAACAGTACCGACATTTTGAAGACAAACATGTTGGATACATATTATCCAAATCGAAGCAGTCACCTCGAGAATGTTTGTCTGTATGAGGTTCTGCAAAATTACATATTCAAGAGGAACATCAAAGAAGATACTGAGAAAGGAGTGTATGCTGTAATAGGAAGTGAGGGATGTCTGGTCAAGCAAAGAAAATGCCACTTGATAAACCATCGAAAATTGAGTGGCGAATCTCCTGAAAAAAAGGAGTTTTTCTATTTAGCACTTTTGCAACTTTTCAAGCCTTGGCGTGCAGAAGAGGAACTGCTTGGAGATTTCCTCTGTTACGAAGACTCTTTCAATGCCGCCAAGGAGACCATAGAATGTCCTGCTTTTCCCAAATATGTAGAAATGTTGAATGCGGAAATTGAGCAGGAAGCAACGATTGCAGCCGAGATTGCCAGAGACAGTTCTCAGGACAGTCAGAGTTCTGCTTCATTGAGTCAGGATCCACTAGGAGGACCTCTTATCGAAAATGAAGCTGCCACTGCTATGAATGAAGTGGAAAGAGCCATGGCACATGCTCAAGAGGATGCGGTTAACTTAGAAGAGTTGGAAAGGCAACTCAACGTTGAGCAGAGGAAAATATATGACGAAGTTACCATGCAAATTGATCATGGATTAAGTCATGATAAGAAAGAGTGCTCATGTACGTCGTTGAAGCCTGTCCGACTGTACGTGAGTGGAGAAGCGGGAACTGGAAAAAGTTTCCTCATTAAAGCAATTTCATGCTATTTGCAGGAAAGGACAGAGTCATCGCTGTCTTGTGTTGTCACTGCTCCAACTGGACTGGCAGCACATAATATTAAAGGGATTACTTTACATCGTTTACTGATGCTGCCAGTGGAGCATGACAACAAATTATAATATCACAAGCTATCTGGAGATGCTTGTTTTGAAGTTTCAAGAATCTTGAGGAAAATGAAACTTCTTATCATTGACGAAGTAAGCATGGTTTCCAATGTCATGCTTGCCTTTGTGCATTTGAGGATGCAAGAAGTTCTCAAAACAGAGTATGATGTGTTATTTGGTGGCAAACACATCATTGTTTTCGGAGATCTTTTGCAGCTGACACCAGTGAAAGGGCAACCTGTGTTCAAAATGCTCACGCATGAAGATACCAGGAAGTGCCTAGGCAGCATTGGCAACGTCAATATATGGTTAAACTTCAATTATGCTGAACTGCATGAAAATATGCGTCAGGCGAAGGATAAAGTTTACAAGACTATTCTACAAGATGTTAGAATTGGAAAAGTGACCGAGCATGGGAAAGAAGCTTTACATGCACGATTACTGTCAAATTTATATCCAGAACAAGATGTTGTGCCTGAGAATATTTTTCAGAAAATTACTGAAAAGAAATCTGGAATATGTTTGATGCCAACTCTTGCAGAATGTGCCAAATTTAACAACAGAATGTTGCATTTAGAAAAGCAAGAGATTGTGAAACTGGAAGCTATTGACAGAGTAGAGCATATGGGATCAACAATTATTTTGTCTGAGAATCTGAAAACAAAATTGGATTCATTAGAGAAGAGTATATCTAAAACTGCAGGTTTTGAAAAGACTCTGAATGTGTGCTTGAACTGCCGTATAATTTTAAGAAGGAATTTACATGTTGAAAGAGGTCTGGTAAATGGATCAATGGGTAATGTTGTTGATTTTGTGAAATACAGAAATAGAGATGGAATTGAATTTTTAAAAATTAAATTTGATGGCATTGAGGAAGTACAGCTAATTGCTCGTTGTTCTGCTAGATTTTTGCTTGTAAAAGACTTATATGTTCGCCGTAAGCAGTTTCCTGTTTGCTTGGCATATGCGGTGACAATCCATAAATCGCAAGGTTTAAGTGTAGACAGTGCATTGGTGAATATTGGCAGTTCTGTGTTCAAGGAGGGTATGGCATATGTGGCATTGTCACGAGTTAGAACTTTATCGGGATTGTACTTGATTGAGTGTGATGTCACAAACATTTGTGCAGATCTAGATTGTGTTAAGGAATACAATAGGTTAAGAAGAGAGTATGCGCCACATTTGCCTCAGTTTCCTTTGTTTGAGAAACGTCTGGTAGGCCGGAAACGAAGAAATGAGAACAATACTGGGGAGGTTATAGCAAAAAGACAAAAAGTGAATAAACCTAAAATTACAAGCAGAAACAAAAAGGATTCTGTTGAAGATGTTGTTGGTTTTCAGTTTGAAAACAGTTCTGGTGTCAACTGCTATGCTAATGTAGTAATTAATGTTTTGTTTTCTCTAAAAAATGTAAAAGAAGAGATTGTGGTCAATTCTGATCAAAGATTTTGCGGTTTGTTAAATTCTGTGTTAGAGAAATGTACCACTGATAGAAGAAACATAGAAAGTGTGTCTGAAATTCGAAATCTGTTGGACAGATGTTCAGGCCAAACACAATTCTCTCAAAATATTCAGCAAGATTGTCAGGAGTTTTTAATGTATATGCTTGATGTATTACATGCTGAAGGTGTAGATGTAGATCAGCTGTTTGGGCTTTCTTATCAATGGCAGCATGACTGCGAGAACTGTATGATATCAAGTACTACTAGTGTAGACTCAGAAAGATTTATATATTTAACTTTGCCAGACAGTAAATCAGTCTCCTTTAATAAGCTAGTAAAAGCTGCTAATCACAACATGGAGTGTAGCCAATGTAAATCTGAAATGATGTCCACATTATTTATACGAACATATGGCCAGTACGTCATTTTAATGTTCCAACGATGTAGGCCTGATGGAACAAAATTGACAACTTTAATAAAAATTTTTGTAGCTTCGCAGTTGTCAATATCAGGAAGGACTTTTGTAACTACAGCAATTATATATCATGACGGCCCTTCAATATCATCAGGACATTACACAGCTTATTTAAAGTCTAGAAATGGCTGGTCATTCTGCAATGATTCTGTTTTAATTTTCAAAAAAAAATTGCCGTATGACCTTAAAAACTCTTACCTGGTGTTTTTAAAACCAAAATTTTAGGGAAATAATCTCGGGATGTGCTCTGTGGAATTTCAAGAAGTTCTAATGGCTCCTACATAATTTGGCCTTGAGGATAAGTGTAGTTCAGAGACATAACTTCTAATCATAGGACTGGACATCATGGAGATATATATGCACTTTGAATGAGTTCAGAAAAACTGTTTCTTTTTATAAGCTAATTGAAGCAGCCAATCAAAACATGGAGTAGAGGGAATGTAAGTCTGCAATGCTGTCTACTGTTTTACATTGCTTTGTGATTAAAAGTGATGTAGAGAATTAAATAATTGTTGTAGTCATAGAGGTAGTGTAAGTCTGCTTCATATTAAGCAGTATCAGTGTCATAGGAAATGTAGAACATGACTGAGCAAGAAGGGGAAGATATTACTATTCCAGGATTGTGAAAATGATCTTCAACATTTTAATTCTGAAAGTTGCGGAAATGCCAAATGATGGGATTGGCTAACAAGAAATCCAAGAGTTATACATGGCTCTGACAAGATTTGGCCTTGTGGAATCTTGTGGTAGAGAGCAAGAAGTCATTTATTGTATGTAACATGTTTTTAAAAACGATGGAGATTTTCTTTCAGAAAGTGGCGGGCTGAAAGTAATAACAGCACAAAAGAGTGTAAGCTATTCATAGGACATCCTTGGACGTCATGGAAAGTAAGTTAACTTTAAGGAGTTCTGATTTTTGATTTCTGATGTTGTATGGGTTTTTTAAACACAATCATTTTGATTGTGTTTTTTTGTCCCCGCTGTTACATGATGAATACCTTCAAGTCACTGTTTTTAGTGAATTTTGATACATTCTGAGAACAGCAAAAATAAACCATTTAACATGTATAATTAATTCTGTACTGTTTGCATTTATGATGTATATGTAGAACTGTGTAGGAGGCATGGAGAAGGTGAGGCTTCTGTAAGTGTCAAAGTTGTTGCATGCAGTGCTGCACTTCTGCGTATTCTTTCATATGCTAGACTACATCTGCACAATGAGATACCTAAGCAAAGGAAACACAAGTGATGTGATTGTGAAATGAGCAAAATAAATTGCATGTATTTCAATTACATCACCTGTGTTTCCTATCATTACGAATCACATTGTGCAGATGAAGTTTAGGTCTGTCCAGGGAAACATAGGAGGTTTGGACTTTGTTGAAGATTGCAGTGGACATGACTCACTTCATTGGTAGACCTTCACATGTATTATGTCCTCTATTCTCTTCAACAACTCGAAATTTCATTTGCAACCCTGAGTAGGCCTCACCTGAAACAAAACTCTGGATAGTAGACATCTTATTGACATCCTGAAGCAATTATTTTAAATTTTAGTGTCTTGCGACACTTTTCTGAGACAACAGCAATGCAAAAGATGCACCATGTTTTAAGATAGGCCTCACTTCATCTGCATCAAGATAGTGTTAGTTTAAAATGTATATCTTTAGGACTGTGTAGCTTCTGTAAGTGTCAAAGTTATTGAAAAACTGTTTGTCCTTCAATCTTTGCCCTTGTCTTTTGTAATTTTTTAATACATGTTTTTATATTTTTCAAATGTTTGTTCTCTCTTTCACAGATTGAAAGTATAAAAATAAAAAATGAGTAATTTAACGACAATTATAAGGTAAATATTTTGTACTCTTTTCGTTACATTTCTATCACATTGAACTACTATTAATTCCACTGCTTCATTTCTTTAATCCTCAGTTTCCTGCCTTTGCTACTTCCCTCATTCCTTTCTCTATTACCTACTTACTCAACTCCTTCCACTCTTTTTCTCAGTCCCTTTCTTCTCATAGTTCCTCACTCTTGTTCACTCACTCCGTCTCTATTACTCTTAGTGTCTTTGACTGATCACTGTATCACTATTTGTTCATAATGCTTTCTCTGTGTAGTTGAAGCACACTAAGGGGCATATTATGAATGCAGCCAATAAAATTATTGCTCTTTTTATTGGCAGAAAACTGGTGCAAAAGCGGCTTTAGCGGCAGTTTTCTGCCGCAAAAGCAGCTTTAGCGACACATTTCTGCCGATAAAAGCTGCAAAACTTTTATTGCCTATGTTGATAATATGCCCCTATGTTATTTACATTAGGGCTATATTGTCCAGTATAACAATCAAAATTGCTCTCCAAAGACACCAGGCAAAGCAGACGCTCCCTCAAACAGATCACCAAGCGCAATTTACCCTACTTACAGCCTAGCCTGTTCTCTGTCGAGACTTTAGCAATCTTTAGAGCACAAGATAAGATCTTTTCACATGGAAGAGCCAGACGTATTGCAATTCTACTTAAGAAACAAGCATTGGCATAGACAATAGGTCTCGCCTTTGGGACCTTATACGTGTTTAGCCATGCAACAGTTGATGTTGCTGCACCAAGGATATTATGCTGCATAACTAAATACTTAGAAGGTCCCAAAGTCGATACCTATTGGCTATGCCAATGGTCGTTTTTCTTTCACTTCGTTATCTATTTTGTTTTTCACAATTATACCCTCTTCTGTCTGTTCTTTGGTAAATAGATCTATTAAACAGTATCTCTTCTTTACTCCCTCTAGCTGTCTTTCTTGAAACATCACTCTCTGTTTACTTTCCTTATACTTACACTTTTTTTAAAAAAAAATTTTTTTTTTTGGTTAGCTCCCGGTCCGCGTACCGGGAAGCTAACCCGGGAGCGAACCAAAAGAAATAGAGCTTGCCAGAGTGCTAAACATTGTAGCAATTTTTTTGGAAAGGGAAGGTAGTTCTGAAAAGAACTTTTTTTTTAATATTTTTGTTGTTTTATATTTTTTTTTTATTTTTTGAACATTTTTTGTTTTTTTTGTATTTTTTGAACGATTTTATAATTTTTTTTGTTTTTTTTGTGGGGGGGGAAACAACAAAAAACAGGCGTTGAAAAGGGCTCAACAGGAGCAAAAAAAAATTACTGGGGGCGGTTAGGGCAATCATGGTGTTCATACGCCAGGTTCAGTGCATTGATGCTCATGTTGCCACAAGCTAATAATGCACGACAGCGCATACATAAATGTATCATATTCCCAAAATTTGGTTGGATATTTGGCACAGTTTCCCGTGCCTCCTCTGGTGATAAAGAAACCGATGTTGTTGGTCTCGCCACAGGAGTTGGTCGAGGATTGTCCATCATATCCCTTAATTCCGCCCGGCTGTAATTTAGGGGATGTTTCCTCGTCATGTGCCTATGCATGGTATGATTACCATAGCTGTATTTTTTGTCCGTCCCTCTGGACAATTGTTCCTTGCATATGAGGCATGTTGCGTACCTGGCATTGACCTTTTTTTGGCCACGAGGGATGGAAAAAAACTGCCAGATGAAACTGGGTTTCTTTCTTGAAACCCGGGGCAACTCTTCCAGGAATTGTGGTTGTTCTCCCTCCTCATCCATCTCTTCATCTTCCTCCTCAGTGTTGGTAACCACCTGGGGAGGTGGTCCTCTCTTCCCATGAGGAGGTGGAGGTGGTGGTGGGGGTGCACCAGCTGAAGCAATCAGTGAAGCCATTTTCATACAATCAAAATAGGTCTTCCAAGAAGCAAAATAGGTCTTCCTCTCACAATAATGAAAGTCAGAGTGAGGAAAGAAGGAGTGGTTTTCATCATTTGGAAAAAACAATACTTCTTAACCAATGAAAAGTGTTATTTTTAGGTCACATGACCTAGCCTTCCATAATTATGAAACTAAAAGTGAAATGAACCAATGAAAAGTTTTATTAACAAGTCACATGACCTCTCACGCTCATGTTACGCGCTGCGGAACGCTCCCCGGTTAGCTTCCGGGTCGCTCCCCTTCGCGCCCCGGTCCGCGCCCCGGGACACTTCCGGGTGCGCTAACGCGATACGTCACAAGACGCATTTCGCGGCAACGCGATACGTCGCGCTTTCGCGCCGGGGATCGCTTCCGGGGAGTTGCGTTTCGCGCCTCGGTCTGCGCCCCGGGGCACTTCCGGGTGCGCTAACGCAGTACGTCATAAGACGCATTACGCGGCAACGCGATACCGTCACTATGTTGATTTGTTACCGGTTCGCGGACCGGATCGCGGAATCGAATTGAGCTAACGGGAAGCTTCCCGGTTAGCGGACCGGGAGCGAAACAAAAAAAATATTAAAAAAAAATTTATTAATAAACATATAAAATATATTTTTGGATTTAAAGAAGAATACATTTTACAGCTGTAGATATTAGCTTTTAAAAAACCAATGAAATTCACTGAAAAAACCATAGGTTATAGACCATATATAGTTAGGAATTAGCATTTACAAAACCTTGAAAATTCACTGAAAAAACCATAGGTTATACACCATATATAGTTAGGAATTAGCATTTAAAAAACCTTATTTTACTCACACAAAACCATTGAAATTCCATATATAGTTAGTTGTACTAACTATATATCGCGCACCCGCAATCCACTGCTGATGATGTCACATATTACATCATTCATGACATGGTCAGTGACATCACTGATGACATCACTGATGACATCTCAAATGACATCACTGATGACATCACTGATGATATCTCAAATGACATCACTGATGACATCACTGATGACATCTCAAATAACATCACTGATGACATCTCAAATGACATCACTGATGACATCACTGATGACATCTCATTTGACATTACTGATCACATCACTGATGACATCATTCATGTGATAATACGATGAACCTCTTCAGACTCTAATATAACCTTATATACACTCAGTGAAAACAGACACTCACAGACTGTCACTCATCCATGGAGTTACTCACACACCTAGTCAGTCATGCAAAGAATCAATCACACCTCCATTTCCTCAACTATACAGTTATACACACCTTACTTATTGAAACATATACTAACACATATTTACTCACTTATACAATCCTGGATACAAGTTCACAATGATCCATACAGCCACTCACACATTCACTGGCTCTTATGCACAGTTATTTATATATGTCAACTCTCACATGTACTGTGTTTTACATATGTACTTACTTTGACATGTAGCACTGAGATATCCATTCACTCACCAATGCACTCATGCACACAGTCAACCGCCCATACAGATGTTTCCACATGCACTTTTGAACCCATACACCTAGTGAATCAACTGCTCACACATCTATGCAGAGAGTCATACACCTCCCAGCCACCCATAAACACTCTCAGTCTCCCATACAATTACTTGGGCAACCAATTAATGACCCATATAGTTAATCATATAGCTACTGATCAACACATGCAGCAGCTTGCACAACAACAGACATACTGATGCACACTTTCAGACAGTTTAGTCACTAACCCGTGCATTCAGTAAGACGCATTTAATCACTCACTCATACAGTCAATCACGCACCTACTAAAACCTTCATTCAGACACTTATACATCCACTCATTCTTCAATAAGTAAAACATATTTAAACTTTACAGAAACACATAATCACTGGATGATGTCATCAGTGATGTCATCAGTGATGTCATTTGAGATGTCATCAGTGATGTCATCAGTGATGTCACTGACCATGTCATGAATGATGTAATATGTGACATCATCAGCAGTGGATTGCGGGTGCGCGATATATAGTTAGTACAACTAACTATATATGGAATTTCAATGGTTTTGTGTGAGTAAAATAAGGTTTTTTAAATGCTAATTCCTAACTATATATGGTGTATAACCTATGGTTTTTTCAGTGAATATATATATATATATAACCGAGGCACAAGGAAACAGAAAAAGAAATGCGAAAAACATGAAAAGGGGCAGGGTTGAAACACCCTGGCCTCTACGGCTGCTTAAGGGGTCCCACAAGGTTCAAGCTTATTTTAATAGGGTGGGGCAGCTCTGAGTCCCCCTCAGCCCCGGGGACCGCCACCCACAGGGCTTCTTTTTTTATAATAATTGGGTGGCCCAGATCGCCACCCCTTGGGTCTTTAATATTTTGTATGCAAGGGGCTCACGGCCCCCCCTGCAGCCCCGGGGACCGCCACCCCCGGGGCTTCTTTTAAAATAAAATAAACCTGTGGGGGGGCTGAAACCCCGCCACCACCCGGGGCTCTAATATTTAAATTGGGGGGTGGACCCCCCAGCCCCGGGACCACCACCCCCGGGGCTTTACAAATGATGGGAGGGGGGCCTCGCGGCCCCCTCCTGGAGTCCTTGAAGGCCCTGGGGACCGCCACCCCCCGGGGCCGGCTCCTTCAGTGTCCCGGGATGCCTACCCTCGGAACACTGCTGTTTGCAATGGTAGGGCGGGGGCCTCGCGGTTCCTACCCTACCATGGCAAACTGCTTTCCTATTTGAAAGAGAGACAAGGTTAACCTGCTCTCTCTTTCTAATAGGAAAGCAGATTGCTTTTCATCAGGGAGAGCAGCATGTAAGGACGCGGGGAGCCGGCAGGGACCGTGGGGGAATTGGGGACCCCCCACGGTCCCCAACAAAGAGGGTCAGCCCCGGGGGATGGGGTCCCCGGGGCAAGAAGTGGCCCGGGAGGGGGGCCACGGGCCCCCTCCTTAAATACATTTTCAAAAAAAATCATTAAGAAAAATGTAGGTAGGGTGGCCCCAGGGGATGGACTCTCAGGGGCCAGAAGTGGCTCGGGAGGGGACTATGCGACCCCCCTACAACCCACATTTTTTCTTTTTAAAATGAGGCAGAGCCTCGGGGGATGGGGTTCCTGGGGCTAAAAGAGGCCACAGGAGAAGGGCCACGCAGCCCCCTCTCTATTTTTTTAAAAACTTGTGGTGTGTATGCGTTCGGTATGCGTACTGTGTGATGTATGGTGCGAGGTTCATAAATCGTCCTGTACTCGTACCTAAGCTTGCAAAAGAAATATATTTTCCAGATATTTATCAAGTTTATGTGTTTAGATGTTGGGTGGCTCTAAAAAGAGCCCTTGTGTTTATTGGGAGATTTTAGTACCTACACAAGTAAGTACCGATGCAGAGTCTAAAGTTCAAGAGGAAGAAAATGTACACCATCTCTCCTATAGATGCCATCCATATTGAAACGCAGATTGTTGTTGTAAATGGACCCCATTTTATAGTCTCGGAGAAAAGAAGAAACAGATTTGTTCACATGTTTCCTAGCTTTCTCAATCTGTGGACAAAATTGATTGGACCAGTTCCAATTCTACCTTTGACATATATTAGAATAGACAAAGGTAATTTGAGGGAAAAGTGACATCAGTTCTGTAAACGTGTCCTTCATAAACATTTCCAGACCTACCCCAGTCAAAGTGCCTAGGTCATTGCCACAACAATGCACAATTATAAGTTCAGGGTGTTGGAGATGTAAAAAGGATTTAACCAATGGCATCAATTGGTGTCACTTTAACCCTCTCTGTTCAATCCATTTAATGTCTACATTTGGTAAACCTGGGTCTTTGTGAAATCCTTTCTGTTCTGCGTACCTTTGACCCCAGAAAATATAGCTGTGCCCCACAATCCACACTCTAAGCACCTTGAAGAGAGGTCTGGATGCACATAGATGGTCTGTGTAAATGAAATGGCAGTTTGAAAAATAAGATCTTTCTAAAATGGTGGATAAGATGCAGTTCTGAAAAAAGCAAAGAAATGATTGGTTGTTTGAAAACATTTTACACAGAAAACTAGGGTGCAATTTTCTGTTTTTTAAAAGCCTGATATTTATTGGTTAACAAAAAGTGATAGAAAAGAATGTTACTTAAGATAAGCTGGTATATTGACAAGTCAAGCACACTTGCTGTTTTGATTTGCAACATTGTTTGATGAACTTTTCACCTGTGTGGTTAGTTAACTGTTCCCTGAAGTGTTTCTATGGTAACAGGCAGAAGGCAGAATGGGGGTAGGATTGAAAGTTTTGTCAGTTGGAAAGCGTTCAAAAGTTCAAGGAGTAGAAAAGCGTGTTTTGTTTTTGATTTAATGTGGGAATAAATGTGATTTGTTATTTATTTGTATATGTGTGTAGATTGACAGGAAAAGTTTGCTATTTGCTATAGGTCTTCCTGACCCCCTAGGGCTGCTCAGGGGGTTTCATAATGATCTTCAAGGTCAAAATCTTATTTTTTTTTAAATCACGGTATATGCGTAGGGTACGCGTACGCCGTGAAAAAGAAAAAAAAACGAAGCCCGCTTTATTGTTAATTAGCCCCCGTAGGAGCCAAATCCCGGGGGGTGGTGGTCCCCTCAGCCCTGGGGACCACCACCCCCCGGGGCTTTACAAATGATGGGAGGAGACCACGCAGCCCCCCTCCTGGAGCCTTTGATGGCCCTGGGGACCGTCACCCCCCAGGGACGGCTACTGCAGTGTCCCGGGGTGCCTACCCCCAGGACACTGCTGTTTGCTATGATAGGGAGGGAGCCTCGCGGTTCCCACCCTACTATAGCAAACTGCTTTCCTATTTGAAAGAGAGATCAGGTTAACCTGCTCTCTCTTTCAAATAGGAAAGCAGATTGCTTTTTGTCAGGAAGAGCAGCATGTAAGCTGCTCTCCCTGACGAAAAGCAATGCCAGCTCCCGAAGGACGTGGGAAGCCGGCTGGGACTGTGGGGGCGTTGGGGCTCCCCCCACGATCCCTAACGTTTTATTTGAGCCCCGGGTGATTGGGTCCCCGGGGATAATACAAATTAGTGATAAGGGCTATTTTTTTACGGTAAATTTACAGTACGCGTACCAAGCGCGGCCGGACGATGTATGGTGCGAGGTTCCTAAGTCGTCCTGTACGCGTACCTAAGGAAGAAAAAAAGAATAACAAAAATATGTTTTACAGATGTCCATCAAGCTTATGTGTTGGTTGGTTCTTAGAAAAGCTTTTCTCTTTATTGGTACTTATAATAAGTACCTTTTGCAGAGACTAAACTTGTTGAGGAGGAGTGGTTTACAGTGTGCTGAACTTTTGACCTCTGTGGACAGTTGACTTTTGCATGATCTGTTGCGGGTAGGGTTCAACGTTATGTCAGTTGGAAAGGGTTCAAATGTTCAACCAGTAGAAATGTGTGTTTGGATTTGAATTAATGTGTGAAGCAACTTGATTTGTTATTAATATGTATATATGTGTAAATTGAGAGGGAAAATGTGCCATTTTTTGGTTTTGCTGCGAACACTGAAGTAGAGAGATTCTGTATAAGAATATCTGCTGTGTGACTGGCATTCTTCTTAATCTACAAATCAATTTGAAAGGTGAGTTGATAACTTGTAAGGGAATGTATGTGGTGTATTTTGTTTTCAGTAAGAGTAATTTGGTTATCCTTCTAAAGTGTGTAGAATCACATTCTGAGTTTGTCTGCATTTGGATAACTATTGTGATAAAACCATTTGGTAAGTTAATGTGTTTAGTGAGTAAGCTTTGTGCAATAAAGTGCAGTACTAAAAAATGTAGAATGTGTGCAGTCACTTTTTCAGTTGTAGAGTAGTTAATAGTGTTGCTTGTTTAGAATTAGACTTGTGTTTTAAATTTACAATTTTACAGTCAATATACATACACTATTGTAAATTCTCTGGGATATATTTAGAAGCCTCTTGTGCGTCTTTGTGCTGCCATTGCGTTACTTTTTTGATGCAATGTTCGCATAAATAATGCAGGAAATTGTTTATGCATGTGCAAAATGACATATGGTTGTACAGTAAAATGCAGTAATTATATTTCTGTAATTTGTGCACCCATATTAGCCCTTCAAGAGTAATTAATGGTGCTTTTTGTCTAGATTCAGACTTGTGTTTTAAATCTACAATTTCATAGTTGGTATACATACACTGCTGCATATACTCGGATGCAGATTTATAAGCCCCTTGTGCCTCTTTGTTGTGGTATTGTGTCACTTTTTTGATGTAATGTTGGCACAAAAAATGCATCAATTTGCTTATGTATTTGCAAAATGAGTCAGGATTGACCACTGAAATGTAGTAGTTATATACATGGAAAGTGTGCAGTCACGTAACTGTTTGTAGACTAGTAAATGTGTTTTGGTAAAATGCAAGGTGTAATATTTTTTGTCTAGAATCACAATGTGCGTCTGTCTGCATTTAGTAATTTTTCTGAGAGAAGCATTTTTGTATGTATTGCGTTTTCAGATACATAAGTGCTTATAAAGCTATCTTTTTTTCTAGTTTTGATAGAATTAAAAAACAGTTATCGGTTTTGTATTTGGAAAATCACTCATGGTTGTACAGTAAAATTCAATAAGTATATTTCTGTAATGTGTGCAGTGATATTAGCCCTTCAAGAGTAATTAGTAGTGTTGTTTGTCTAGAATTAGACTTGTGTTCTAAATGTACAATTTCCCAGTAAGTATACATACACTGCTGCATACACTCTGGGGCAGATTTACAAGCCCCTTGTGCCTTTTTGTTGTTCTATTCTGTCACTTTTTGGATGTAATGTTGGCAAAAAATGCAGCAAATTGGTTATGTATTTGCAAAATGAGTCAGGGTTGTCCACTGAAATATAGTAGTTATATTCATGGAATGTGTGCAGTCACTTAACCCTTTCTAGACTAGTAAATGTGTTTTGGTAAAATGCAAGGTCTTATATTTTTTGTCTAGAATCACACTGTGCGTTTGTGTGCATTTAGCAATTATATTCACCCCTTTTTCCCTCTTTCTCCTTATACTCCCTCCTCTTTCCTCATAAACACCCCTCTCCCCTCATAGTCCCCCGCCTCCTCATACTCCCCTCTCTCTTCATATTTCTCCTTTGCTTATACTCCCCCCTCTCTCTTCATACCCCCTTCATTCCTCATACTCTGCATCTCCTCATACTCCTCCCTCTCTCCTCATAGTACCTCCTCTCTCCTCATACAGCCTCTCTCTTGTTATACTCTTCTTTTGTCCACATTCTCCCCATTCTCTTCTCTTGCTCTCCCTTCTCTCTTCATACTTCCACCTCTCTCCTCATACCCCCTTAAATCATCATACTCCTCCATCTCCCCATACTCCTCCCTCTCTCCTCATAGTACCCCTTCTCTTCTAATATACCCCCTCTCTTCTTATAATTCCCCTTTTCTCCACATTCTCACCTTTTCTTCTTATACTCTCCCTTCTCTCCTCATACATACCCCTCTCTGCTTATAGTCCTCTTTTCTCCTCATACATGCCCCTCTTTTTCATACCCTATACTCTCCTCTCTCTCCTCATACTCCCCTCTCTCTTCATATTTGTCTTCTCTCTCCTTATACTTCCTTCTGTTACCTGATATTCCCCTCTCTCTCCTCATACTCCCCCCTCTTCTCATATTTCCCCTTCTCTCCTCTTACTGTTCCCTCTCTCCTCATACACCCCCTCTCTCCTTATATTTCTCCTTTCTCCACATTCTCCCCCTTCTCCTCTTACTCCTCCCTCTCTTCTCATACCTCCCTTACTCCTCATACTTCCCCATCCCTTCATACTACTCCCCCTCTTCATATTCCCTCTTTTTCATATACTCCCCCTTCTCTCCTCATACTCCTCTCTCTCCTCATACTCCCCCTCTCTCCTCACACTCTCCCTCTCTCTCCTTATACTCCCCCTCTCTTCTGCTATTCCCCCGCTTTCCTAATTTTCACCTCACTCTCCACAAACTCCACCCTCTTCTCATATTTCCCCCTCTCTCCTCTTACTGTTCCCTCTCTCCTCAAACTCCCTTTCTCCTTGTATTCCCCTCTCTCCTCATACACCCCCTCTCTCCTTATATTTCTCTTTTCTCCACATTCTCCCCGACTCTCCACTTACTCCTCCCTCTCTCCTCATACCTCCGTCACTCCTCATACTTCCCCCATCCCTTCATACTCCCCCCTCTCTCCTTATACTCCTCTCTCCATCTTCTCTCTCTCCTAATACTCCCCCTCTCTCCTCACACTCTCCCTCTCTCTCCTTATACTCCCCCCTCTCTTCTGATATTCCCCCTCTTTCATCATTCTCACCTCTCTCTCCTCATACTCTCCCCTGTCCTCATACTCCCCCCTGTTCTCATACTCCCCTCCCCCTCTCCTTATACTCCTCCTCTCTTTCCTCCTCTTTCTCCTTATACTCCCTCTTCTCTCCTGATATTGCTCTCTCTCCTCATACTTCCCCATCTCCACATACTTCTCTGTCTCTCCTCTTCCCTCTCTCCTCATACTGCCTTTCTCCTCATATTCCCCTCTCTCCTCATACTCCTCGTCTCTGTTGTCATACTCCCCCCTCTTTCCTCAAATTCCTTACTGTCTCCTCATTCTCCCCCTCTCTCCTCATACTCCCCCTGTCCTCATACTCCCTACTCTCTCCTCTTACTTCTCCCTCTCTCCTCATACCTCCCTCACTCCTCATACTTCCCCATCCCTTCATACTCCTCCCTCTCTTCATATTCCCTCTTTTCCATACTCCCCCATCTCTCCTCATTCCTTTCGTCTCATACTCCCCCTTCTCCTCATATTCCCCCTGTCCTCATATTTCCCCCTCTCCTCATACTTCTTACTGTCTTCTTATAGTACCCCTCTCTCCTTATACACCCCCTGTCTCCTTATATTCCTCTTTTCTCCACATTCTTCCCCTCTCTGTTCATATTCTGTCCTCCACATACACACTCTTCTCTCCTTATACTCCTCCTTTCTCCTCACACTCGCCTCTCTTTCCACATACTCCCCCTTCTCTCCTCATACTCCTCTCTCTCTCCTCATACTCCCCCCTCTTTCCATACACTCTCCCTCTCTCTTCTTATACTCCTTCCTCTCTCCTGATATTTCCACTCTTTCCTCATTCTCACCTCTCTCTCCTCATAATCCCCCCTGTCCTCATACTCCCCCCTGTCCTCATACATCGCCCTCTCTCCTCTTACTCCTCCCTCTCTCCTCATACCTCCCCCTTAACAATTCCCAAGTCACTATAGATACACTGCGGCATACACTCTGGGGCAGATTTAAAAGCCCCTTGCGCCTCTTTGTAGCTCTATTGTGTCACTTTTTTGATGTAATGTTGGCAAAAATAAATGTATTTGCAAAATGAGTCAGGGTTGTCCACTGAAATGTAGTAGTTATATACATGGAATATGTGCCGTCACTTATTCGTTTTAGACTTGTAAATGTGTTTTGGTAAAATGTAAGGTCCTATATTTTTTGTCTAGAATCAGACTGTGTCTGTGTACATTTAGAAATTATATTGGCCCTTTTTACATTCTCCCCCCACTCTCCTCATACTTCCCCCTCTGTCCTCATACACACCCCTCTCTCCTTATATTCCCCCTCTCTCATCACACTCCTCCTCTCTCTCCTCATACTCTCCCTTCTCTCCTCATACTTCCACCTCTCTCCTCATACCCCCTTCACTCCTCATACTCCTCCATCTTCTCATACTCCTCACTCTCTCCTCATAGTACCCCTTCTCTCCTAATACACCCCCTATCTTCTTATACTTCTCTTTTTCTCCAAATTCTTACCTTCTCTTTTTATACTCTCCCTTCTCTTCTCATACATATCCCTCTCTGCTTATAGTCCTCTTTTCTCCTCATACTTGCCCCTCTTTTTCATATCCCGCCTCTCTCCTCACACTCCTCCTCTCTCTCCTCATACTCCCCCTCTCTTCATATTCGTCTTCTCTCTCCTTATACTCCCTCCTGTCACCTGATATTCCCCTTCTCTCCTCATACTCCCCCCTCTTCTCATATTTCCCCCTCTCTCCTTACTGTTCCCTTGCTCCTCATACTCCCTTTCTCCTCATATTCCATTCTCTCCTCATACACCCCCTCTCTCCTTATATTTCTCTTTTCCCTACATTCTCCCCCTTCTCCTCTTACTCCCCCTCTCTCCTCATACTCCTCTCTCTCTCCTCATACTACCCCCTCTCTCCTCACACTCTCCCTCTCTCTCCTTATACTCTCCCCTCTCTCTTGATATTCCCCATCTTTCCTCATTCTCACCTCTCTCTCCTCATACTCCTCCCTGTCCTCATACTCCCCCTGTCTTCATACTCCCCCCTCTCTCTTCTTACTCCTCATACTCCCCCTTCTCCTCATATTCCCCCTCTCTCCTCTTACTCCTCCCTCTCTCCTCATACTCCTCCCTCTCTCCTCATATTCCCCCCTGTCCTCATATTCCCCCTCTCCTCATACTTCTTACTGTCTTCTTATAGTACCCCCGCTCTCCTTATACACCCCGTCTCCTTATATTCCTCTTTTCTCCACATTTTCTCCCTCAATCTTCATATTCCGTCCTCTCTCCTCATACACACTCCTCTCTTCTTATACTCCGCCTTTCTCCTCATACTCGCCCCTCTTTCCACATACTTCCCCCTCTTTCCTCACAGTCTCCTTCTCTTTTCTTATACTCCCCCCTCTCTCCTGATATTCCCTCTCTTTCCTCATTCCCACCTCTCTCTCCTCATACTCCTCCCTGTCCTCATACTCCCCCTCTCTCCTCTTACTTCTCCCTCTCTCCTCATACTCCTCCCTGTCCTCATACTTCCCCTCTCTGTCCTCATACTCCCTCCTCTCTCCTCATATTCTTTCTCTCTCCTCATTCTCCCCTCTCTCTCCTTATACTCTCCGCTGTCGTCATACTCTCTGCTCTCTCCTCTTACTACTCCCTCGCTCCTTATACTCCCCCTTCTCCTTATATTCCTCCCTGTCTTCATACCCCCTCTCTGTCTTCATACTCCTCCCTCTCTCCTCATATTCCTCCTCTCTCCTTATTCTCCCCCTCTCTCCTCATACTCCCCCTTCTCGTCATATTCCCTCCTCTCTCCACTTACTCCTCCCTCTCTCCTCATACCTCCCCCTTAACAATTTCCTAGTCAGTATATATACACTGCTGTATACACTCTGGGGCAGATTTACAAGTCCCTTGTGCCTCTTTGTTGTTCTATTGAGTCACTTTTTTGTGTTTGATGTAATGTTGGCAGAAATAATGCAGCAAATTGTATATGTATTTGTAAAATGAGTCAGGATTGTCCACTGAAATGTAGTAGTTATATACATGGAATGTGTGCAGTCACTCAACCGTATTAGTCTAGTAAATGTGTTTTGGTAAAATGCATGGTCCTATATTTTTGGTCTAGAATCAGACTGTGCATCTGTGTACATTTAGGGATTATAGTCTCCCCTTTTTCCATATTCTCCCCCCTCTCTCCTCACACTCTCCCCTCTCTCCTCATACACACCCATCGCTCCTTATACCCCCCCCTCTCCTCACACTCCCTGTCTCTCTCCTCATACTCTCCCTTCTCTCCTTATACTCCCACCTCTCTCCTCATACTTTTCCCTCTCTCCTTATCCTCCCCCTCTCCTCATACTCATCTTCCCCCCTCATACTCCCCGTCTCTTCATACTCCCCCCTTTCCTTATATTTCCTCCTCTCATCATACTCCCCCCTCTCTCCTCATACCCCCTTCACTCCTCATACTCCCCCATCTGCTCATACTCCTCCCTCTCTCCTCATACTTCACCCTCTGTCCTCATACACCTCCTCTCTCCTTATACTCCCATTTTCTCCACATTCTCCCCCTCTCTTCTCATACTCTCCCCTCTCTTTTTATACACACCTCTCTTTCTTTATACTACTCTTTCCTCCTCATTCTCGCCCCTCTTTCCATATACTTCCCCCTCTCTCTGTATACTCCTCCTCATTCTCCTACCCTCTCTCTCTAACACACCCTCTCTCTCGTCTTATACTTCCTCCTATCTCCTTATACTCCCCCTCTCTCCTCACATTCCTCCTCTCTCTGCTGATACTCTCCCTTCTCTCCTCATACTCCCACTACTCTTGTCATACTCCCCTTCCCCTCTCATACTCTTCACTCTACTCATACTCCACCTCTCCCCTCATACCCCCTGTCTCCTCATACTCACCCTCTCCTCATATTTCTCCTTTTCCTCATACTCCCCCTCTCTCCTCATACTCTCCCCTGTCCACATACTCTCTCTTCTCCCATCTTAGTCCTGCCACTCTCCTCATACGTCCCCCTCTCCTCATACTCCGCCCTCTCCTCATACTCCCCCTCTCTCCTCATACCCCCATCTCTCTTCATACTCTCCGCATCTCCTCATAGTCCTGCCTCTCTCCTCATACTCCCTCCTCTCTCCTCATACTATCCCCTCTCTCCTCATACACCCCTTCTCTCGTTATACTCCCGCTCTCTCCACATTCTCCCCCTCTCTCCTCATACTTCCCCTTCTCTCCTTATACTCCTCCTCTCTTCTTATACTTGCCCCTCTCTCTACTCCCCATTATCTCTTCAAACTGTCAGCTCTCTCCTCATACTCCTTCCTCTCTTTCCCCTTGTACTGTTGTAGTGATGCATTTAGTAGCATGTACTAATCCATTCACTGCTGAAAAGTTCAACTTCTGATGAATTGATTAAGGTACTCTTCTTCCAGATGTAGTTCTTGAAAGTTTTATGCAGTATGTATGCACTTCTGTTATCAGTTACACAGTTGTTTTTTATACTTTTTTTTACATTTTACATTGTATTTATTTAGTAATAGAATAGTATATTTCCTATATTTATTTTTATGTTATATATATTTTTTATAACAGATTCTATTTATCAACACTAAAAGAAATCCATAATGCCTTCAAAAAGTGAAAAGAGGAAACAACATAATAAAGCTTATTATTTAAAGAGAAGTCATCAACAAGATTTACCTGAACAACAATGTGTGAACAAAAAGATAAAAACTCCTGGTAAGACAACGAAGATTTTTTTGAAGAACTTATCAAACACTAGGGGGTCGATTCCGATTCGGGAAAAAAAACGTCCGTACGATTTGTATCCGGAGCCATCTCCGTACGAATCGTACCCGTCCGTCCGAGTCGCCAAGTACGATCCGCATTCCGTGAATCCGTCCGAATCGTCGCGATCCGTACGTATTGCAAGGCTGAAACTGTGAACCGTACGACTCGTACACATACCGTACGACTCGTACACATGCCGTATGACCCGACGAGTACGGTCCGGACCGGAGTATGAGGACGCGATTCGTACGGTCCACGTCAGGTAAGGGCGAGTCATACGGAAAAGCACACAAATATATACACACCGTACGGTCCGTACCCCCCATGATCGCTGGGGTACGCACCGTACTCCTGCGATCATGGGGTGTACGAGCTGTACTCCATTGTACGATGGGTGTACGAGCCATACCCCCATTGTACGATGGGTGTACGAGCCGTACCCCCATTGTACGATGGTGTACGAGCCGTACCCCCATTGTAGGATCGGTGTACGAGCCGTACCCCCATTGTACGATCGGTGTACATGCTGTACCCCCATTGTACGATCGGTGTACGAGCCGTACCCCCATTGTACGATCGGTGTACATGCCATACCCCCATTGTACGATCGGTGTACGTGCTGTACCCCATTGTACGATCGGTGTACGAGTCGTACACCGATCGTACGATGGGTGTACGGCTCGTACACCCATCGTACAATGGGGGTACGGCTCGTACACCCATCGTACAATGGGGTACGGCTCGTACACCGATCGTACAATGGGGTACGGCTCGTATACCGATCGTACAATGGGGGTACAGCATGTATACCGATCGTACAATGGGGGTGCGGCTCGTACACCCCATGATCGCAGGGGTACGGTGCGTACCCCTGCGATCATGGGGGGTACGAGCCGTACCCGGGGGGCCGTCCCGTACCTGTTTCGGCGCGAACTCTGCTTTTACGGCTGTTTTCAGCTCCCGTAGAAAAAGGGTCGTACGGAGTGTCGTCAACACGGATCGTACTTCCTGGTTCGGAAATGGCTGCCAATTTACGTACGGACGTGGTGTACAGTGTCGGCCGGAGTGAATCCGTATGTACTTTTTATTTGTACGGTGTTTGGTACGAGTCGTACGGAGTGGCGCTTTGGGTTAGGATCGTACTTGCTAGTTCGTACGGGGACGTTGTAGGTGTACGATTCATACGGGAAAAAGGCTCCGTACAGCTAATCGGAGCGCTTTTTACCGGATCGGAATCGACCCCTAGGAGTAGTGTGGACAGTGTCAAAAATACAAACAGTGTATCTGCAACTAAAAAGAAAAACAAGAGAAAAGAGAAAAACAATGGGAAATTATCTTTTAAACAAATACTGTATAGTAAAATGAGGAAGAATCAATTTCAGGAAATTAGTAAAAGAATGTTTTATAATAGAGTTGTGTTGAATTTGATGAAGGAAATGAAGAAATATAAAAGAAAAACAGCATTTTCTAAGAAGAAGAAACGTATAGAAAATATAGTTGGGAAGGCTTTCGAATTGAAAAACAAGTTGTTTATTTTAGTAATCAGTAAAATCCGATCACTAGATAAGCCACGCCATTTAATGAAGGCCAAAAGTAAGTGGTGAAGAGTAATTAACAGAAGTAATGTTTCTGGTGTTTTTCTGGGTGAATGGAAACATAGTTCAAGTTCCGAGCCTACTTTTAATGAAGAGAGTTATTTTCTGAGTAATGATTTGTTGCATGCAGTTGACACTAGTAGTAGTGCTTATGAGGTTAGAAATGGTTGTCCTATTGAGAAAGAGAAAATTGTTCCTAGAAGTGCAGAAGAGGTGTTAGCTGATGAAGTTTTAGGGAGACGTCCTAAAGTTCCAGCGTGCACTTGGAATTGCAGTAGTATTTGTAATGTACGGCAGGAATCTATTGATTTTTTACGCACTTTCTTACGTGAGTATACAAAGAAAAGTGTTAAACAAAAGATTAAGATGCAGAGTGAGAGAAAATACTGGTTCGCAAGGTCATTCTCTTGCTTGTCTTTCTAAAAAAGTATGTAGAAGTGTTTTTCACCATTTCAGGATGTTAGCAGTACATCATACTCAAATGAGGAAATTAGTCAGAACATTGTATTATACAAAAAGTCCAGCACTAATGTTAAAAAAATTGAACAGTGCTCTTTTGCGTGGATCTGTATCAGATGTAATGAACGTTTGTGATGAAATTCAGGTTAGTTACTTTGGTCCTGAGGAAGACAGTGCAGAAACTGATACATTAATAGAAGGAAATGTGGAAGAGAATGTACAACATATTCTAGTACAGAAAATTTAGAGCAAGAAATTCCGAAGTTTAAGTTGATTTCAGGTGAAAGGCCAAATTATTCTTGTATTTGTTGTCGATGAACTCATTATAAAAATCAGACCAGGACTGTTGATTTGGATTTAAAAAGTGAAAAGGAAAATAATAATGAGTGGAAGGATTTTGCAACTTATTTGTTGGTAGAGAATTGTTTTGAGTTGGGTTCTGATCAGCGTATTTGTAAATATTGTTATAACAAATTAGACGAGAATAAAATGCCTGCTAGAGCTGTGCATAATAATCTTGAGTTGGTAAATATTCCATCTGAACTGATGGATTTAAATACCTATGAGTCTATTCTTATTCAATGTGTGCATTCATTTCAGGCTATTGCTCGTATGGAGCCTAAGACAGGGAAATTGCCTCCTTCAGATTTACAGAGAGGATTAACAGGGAGGGTTGTATCTTTGCCTCTAGATTTAAAGAAAAATATTGAAACAATTGGTGTAGAAAATGTAGAAGATGAACCTCTAGTTATTCTTGTTAATGGTGTTCCTACTAAGAGTAAGAAAATCTGGCAAGAATTAGTGGATGTTAGGAAAGTAAAAAAGGCAACGTTGTATCTGATAAAAAATTAATCAATACTATAAAAATGTGCATGTGGGAGTAGAATACATAACTGTAGAAGAAGATAGTGACTCGTCAACTGGACAAATTGAAAAAGTGGATGTGTCCAGAACTAAAGAAATCTACGAACATTACACTGTTCATCCACTTCATTCCAAAGAAGTGATGGGGAATACTATAGAGTTATTCCAAATGAAAGAAGCAAAGGGAAGTCCATTAGTGTATGGGAAGAAAGCTTGGAAGCTCGTTGTTTTCCTCAGTTGTTTCCAACAGGAAAAGGAGGACGATATGATGACCGACCTGTGCAGATTCCTGCATCTGAATAGCGGACATCAAGATTGTATGCAGAAGATCCAAGATTTTGACAATGTATTCCGTATTTGTTTCATCTTTTGTTTGAGAGTGACTTGTCTGGACTTTCTTATGCAGTCAACCATATATTGAAAACAGGTGTACATCTGCAAAATGTTTCGGCAAAGGAATTTATGGATAAAGTACAGCAGAAAGATAATGTTTTGGAATCTCAGCTAATTAATTTCGTGGCCTGCCAGCGTGGTACTAATGAGTACTGGTACCGTCGTCATGGAGAACTTAAATGTATGCTAAGGAACTTAGGAGCTCCTACATGGTTCCTTGCTCTAAGCTGTGCTGAATATGCTTGGGATGATTTACTTCAATTTCTTCGAGAGGCAAATCCAAATATAGTAAATATTGAATACAAGGCACCTGGAGAATTGTGCTCTTTGGATCCAGTTAATGTATGCAGGCATTTTAATCATAGATTTGAAGCTATGATGTCTTTTATCACCAATAAAAAAAACCTCCTCTTGGATAGGCTCTGGATTTCTTTTGGAGAAAGGAGTATCAAGCGAGAGGTGCTCCTCACATACATATGCTAATATGGATCAAAGATGCCCCCAAATTTGGAACAAATTCGAATGATAGTGTGTTGTCTTTTATTGAAGAATATGCTACATGTGCTATACCCAAAAGCACAGAAGAAAAGGACTTAAGACAACAAGTCTTACGATTCCATGCCATCGTTGTGGGAAATACTGTCATCGAAAGTACAAATCTAAGGACAAATTCTACACCAAATGTCGTTTTGGATTTCTACGTCCTGTAATATCGAAAGGAAGAGTGAACAGTTTTATGTCATCTTTGCAACATACTATCACAAGAAAGTCTCCAAAAAATACCTATTACTTAAGAAGAAATGAAGAGTCAAACTACATAAATGACTACAACCCAGTTATTTTGTCCATGTGGAATGCTAACATCGATATTTAATACGTTGCGGACAATTCCATTGCTGTTGCTCGATATATTACATCCTACATAACAAAATCAGAAAAGACGGAATTGAAGGAAATGTGGGAAGAGATTTCCCATGAGAAGAGTCTGAGTACGAAATTATATAGTTACAGTTTGAAGATGTTATCTCATCGAGAAATTGGAGCGTATGAATGCTCGGATCGCTTATCATCTGCAAGTCTATACTCCAAATTTTCCAAATCATTTGGATGAGTCTAGGTCTTGCTGCAACGCGAAATCGAGTACTTAAATCTGTACAAGAAATTGAATATTTAGCTGCAAAAGAGCCAGAAAGTACAGATATTGTGAAAACAAATATGCTGGATACATAGTATCCAAATAGAAGTCCTCATCTTCAGAACATTTGTCTCTATGAAGTGCTGCAAAACTATATTTTTAAACGGAATATTACAGAAAACATCAATAATGGTATATATGCCGTGATTGGTTCTCAAGGATGTTTGGTGAAGCAAAGAAAAGGAAATTTGATTAATCACCTTAAACTGAGGTGCGAAACTCCTGACAAAAGGGAATTTTACTATTTAGCTCTTTTGCAACTCCTCCAGCCGTGGAGTTCAGAATTGGAATTACTTGGAGATTTTGAGAGCTATGAAGATTCGTTCAAAGCAACTAAAGGTACTATAGAATGTCCTGTTTTTGCTAATTATGAGAAAATGTTGAACGACAAAATTGAGAAAGAAGATACAATTGCAGCTGAGATTGCTAGAGACAGTTCTCAAGACAGTCAAACTTCTGCTCCTTTGAGTCAGGATCCACTAGGAGAACCAATTGTTAAAAATGAAGCAGCAACTACCATGGATGAGGTGGAAACAGCAATGTATCAAGCTCAAGAAGATGTTACAAACTTAGGAAACTTGGAAGAACAACTAAATGTTGAGCAGAAACAAATATATGACCAAGTGAGAGAACAGATTGACCATGGATTACTTCATGAAAAGAAAGAGTGCTCTTGCTCATCGTTTCAACCTATCCGAATGTACGTGAGTGGACAAGCTGGAACAGGAAAAAGTTTTTTAATTAAAGTAATTACAACTTATCTACAGAAAACAACTGAGTCGCATTTGTCTTGTGTTGTCACTGCTCCAACTGGGTTGGCAGCACACAATATTAAAGGAATTACTTTACATCGTTTATTAATGCTACCAGTAGAGCATGCAAACAAATTGGAATACCACAAGCTATCTGGAGAAGCTTGTTGTGAAGTTTCAAGAGTCTTGAAGAAAATTAAACTTCTCATTATTGATGAGGTAAGCATGGTATCAAACTTAATGCGTGCCTTTGTGCATTTAAGAATGCAGCAAATTCTTAAAACAGAGTATGACGTATTATTTGGAGGCAAACACGTCATAGTTTTGGAGATCTACTACAACTTACTCCCGTAAAAGGACAACCAGTGTTTAAAACACTGACGCATGAAGATACCAGAAAGTCTTTGGGGAGCATTGGAAATGTTAATATTTGGTCATATTTTGAGTATAAGGAACTTATTACAAATATACGACAGGCAAATTATGCTGATTATGAAACTATTCCTCAAGATATAAGAATTGGAAAAGTGACTGAACATGGCAAACAAGAGTTACAGAGACGATTACTTTCCAATTTGTTTCCAAATGAAAACATTGTTCCTGAGAAAATATATAATAGCAGAAAACAAATCTCTAATATGCTTAATGCCAACACTGCGAGAATGTTCTATATTCAATGAAGAAATTTTAAAGTTGGAAAATGAAGAAATTACTAAATTGGAAGCTATTGATAAAATAGAGCATGAAGGAATCACTATTATTTTGACAGAAAAGTAAAAGAGGAAATTGGATTCTTTAGAGAAATCGATAAGTCAAACTGCTGGTTTAGAAAATAATTTATATGCATGTGTAAACTGTAGGGTAATTTTACGACGTAATTTGAATGTGGAAAAAGGTTTAGTAAATGGAGCAATGGGTAAAATTGTTGATTTCGTTAATTACGTAAATTGAGATGGTATTGAATTTTTGAAAATCAAATTTGATCAAATTGAAGAAGTACAACAATTTAGTCGTTGTTCAGCTCGGTTTTTGCTTGTAAAAGATTTGTATGTTTGCAGAAAACAGTTTCCTGTTTCTTTGGCGTATGCAGTGACCATTCATAAATCTCAAGGTTTAAGGGTAGATAGTGCTTTAGTGAATATTGGAAGTACTGTGTTTGAAGAGG
The DNA here is from genome assembly GCF_964261635.1 of Lissotriton helveticus. NCBI lineage: Eukaryota > Metazoa > Chordata > Amphibia > Caudata > Salamandridae > Lissotriton > Lissotriton helveticus. Next base: position 23,389,844 of record NC_136060.1, on the reverse strand, counting down.
GTATGGCATATGTTGCTTTGTCTCGAGTCAGAACTTTATCTGCATTGTACTTGATTGATTTTGATGAGAGAAAGATTAGAGCAGATGCAAATTGTGTGAAAGAGTATAATAGGTTAAGAAGAGAATATGCTCCCAATTTAAGTCAATATCCAGTATTTGAAAAGTGCGTGGTAGGTAGAAAAAGAAGATATGAGAATATCTGTAGTGAAGCTGTAGAGAAAGAAAAAAACCAAGATGAAGTTGTGATTGCAAGCAAAAAGAAAACTAACACTGTTCAAGAGATTGTTGGTTATCAGTTTGAAAATAGTTCTGGTGTCAACTGCAATGCTAATGTAGTTGTTAATGTTGTTTTTTTTTCTTGAAAGTTTGCAACAGCAAATTGTTTAAAATCAGGAAAAAATATTTTGTTCGTAGTTGTATTCTGTTTATGAGAAATGTAGTAGTGATAAAAGTAAAATACAAAGTGTTTCTGATATTCGAAATGTTTTGGACATATGTTCTGGTTGTACTCAATTTATGCAGAATATTCAGCAAGATTGTCAGGAATTTCTAATGTATATGCTTGTTGTATTGGAAGATGAAGGTATAGATATTGAAAATCTTTTTGGCCTTTCTTATAAATGGCAACATGACTGTGAAAATTGTTTGTTTACATGTAGTACTAACATAGACACTGAAAGATTTAAATATTTGACTTCACCAGACTGTGAATTAGTGTCTTTTAACAATCTAGTTAGAGGAGCAAGTCAAAACATGGAGTGCAGCCAATGTAACTCACAAATATCATCAAGATTAGTTATACAAAGAAATGGACAGGATGTAATTTTAATGCTGCAACGTTGTAGAGGTGATGGAAGAAAATTGGAAACTTTAATAAAAAATGTTGTAGCTACTCAAGTATCAATATCAGGAAGAACTTTTGTAGCTGTGGGAATTATTTTTCATGATGGTCCTTCTACAACATCTGGACATTACACTGTTCATTTAAAATGTCCAAACGGTTGGATATATTGTAATGATAGTCAATTGGTTTTTAAACAACGTTTGCCTAAAGAGTTACCAAATTCTTACCTAATATTTTTAAAGCCAAAATTTTAGGAACAAAATTTGGCCTTTCAGGATTACTCTTGTTAAGGTAGGCTAGTCTGGTGTTGTAGAGTACTTTGTGAGTGAGGGTGAGGAGCTTGAAAATGATCCTCTTGTTGACGTTCAGGCAGTGTAGTTATATTTATATAACCTTATAAAGTACCAAAACTCTAATGTTGGAATGTTATTAGACAATGGTTTTTATATCATATTGTTTTGAGGCCAAAATAGTTGATAAAACTAGTTTTGTGTTATCTATTAGGAAAACTGATAACATGAAGTGTTTATGTTTTTGTACCAGGACCTACAACATAAGAAATTAAATATGGAAAGAGAACAGAACAATACCGAGGACAGTTTGGAAATTAGCAACAGTCTCATAGAAGAACTAAATGTACCTCTCACAGGCAGCGAGAGTGAAGAACAAGAAATGAGTGCTACAGATATGAGCTGTGATTTCCAAGACGAAAGCTTTGATGCTGATTTTGTGGAAGTATTAGATTATATCGAATTTTCTGAACATATAAATTCCGAAATTGCTAACCAGGAAATTGATGTCAATGAAATACCTGATGAAATTCTTTTAGAAGCTCTGTTAAATTATGAGGTTTTAGAAGAATAAATGTATTGTTTTATAATAATAATGGTTTGAGTACTATCTAGTAATGCATTCACTGTACTAAAAGTGAAGTACTTATAGATTCACTTATACATTCTTTACATTATTCTATTGATGCAAAGTATGCAAAGTCGGTCTCAGGGCATGGACTGCTTCAAACCCCTATACACTATGCATATACTCTTCTATGCACCTGAAAACTTGTCTTTTGAACCTTTAATTGCCCAGTCAATGAATGAATCAATCAGAGTACTTGTAAAGCATGCTACTTACCCGTGCGGGTCTCAAGGCGCTGAGGGGAGGGGTGCCGCTATGCTCGAAGAGCCAGGTCTTGAGGAGTCTTCTGAAGGTGAGTAGGTTTTGTGACTGCCGTAGGTGGGTAGGGAGGGTGTTCCAGGTCTTGATGGCGAGGTAGGAGAAGGATCTGCTGCTGGAGGTTGTTCATTGGATGCGGGGAAAAGCAGCGAGGGCGAGGCTGGCGGAGCGGAGCGGAGCTGGAGGGTGGCCGGTAGGCCGGTCCGGTGTTGTGGAGTGCTTTGTGTGCGTGGTGAGGAGCTTGAAGGTGATCCTCTTGTTGAAGTGGAGCCAGTGTAGGTCTCTCAGGTGGGGGGTGATGTGGCTGCGGCGGGGGACGTTGACGATCAGTCGGGTGGAGGCGTTTTGGATGCGCTGTAGTCGTCGTAGGTGTTTGGCTGGGATTCCTGCGTAGAGTGCATTGCCGTAGTCCAGTCTGCTGCTGATGAGGGCCTGTGTCACCGTTCTTCTTGTTTCGGTCGGGATCCACTTGTAGATCCTTCGGAGCATGCGGAGGGTGTTGTAGCAGGAGGAGGAGATGGCGTTGACCTGTTTAGACATGGAGAGGGAGGAGACAAGGATGAATCATAGGTTGCGTGCATAGTCGGTGGGTGTCGGTGCTGTTCCCAGTGTGGTCGGCCACTAGTAGTTGTCCCAGGCTGAGGGGGTGGGTCCGAGGATGAGTACCTCCGTCTTGTCCGAGTTCAGCTTCAGACGCTGTTCCAGTCGGCGACAGCCTTCATTCCCTCGTGGAGGTTGGTTTTGGCGGTGTGCGGGTCCTTGCTGAGGGAGAGGATGAGCTGGGTGTCGTCAGCATAGGAGATGATATTGAGGTTGTGTTGGTGGGCCTCTTGTGTGAGGGGGGCCATGTAGATGTTGAACAGCATCGGGAAGTGCCCTAGGGGATGCCGCAGATGATGTCGGTGGCCTCGGATCGGAAGGGCGGGAGGCGGACGATCTGGGTTCTGCCGGAGAGGAAGGACGTGGTCCAGTCAAGGGCCTTCTCTTGGATTCCGGCTTCTAGGAGGCATGTCTTTAGAGTGCGATGGCAGACCGCGTCGAAGGCGGCTGACAGGTCCAGGAGGATGAGGGCTGATGTTTCGCTGTTGTCTAGTTGGCGCCTGATGTCGTCTGTGGCCGCGATGAAGGCTGTCTCGGTGCTGTGGTTTCGTCTGAACCTGGACTGGGACGGGTCCAAGATGTTGTTGTCTTCCAGGTGGCGGGCCAGTTGCATGTTGACGATTTTCTCAATGACCTTCTCCGGGTACGGAAGCAGGGAGATGGGCCGGAAGTTCTTTAGGTCCTTGGGGTCCACCTTGGGCTTCTTGAGGAGGGCGTTGATTTTGGCGTGTTTCCATCTTTCCGGGAATGTTGCTGTTTCGAAGGAGATGTTGATGACCTTCCGTAGTTGGGGTGCGATGGCAGCGTCTGCTTTGTTGAATACGTGGTGTGGGCACGGGTCTGACGGAGATCCTGAGTGGATGGAGTTCATGACCTTGCGTGTCTCGTCATCGATGACGTTGGACCAGGAGGTCAGTCGTTTGGCGCTGGTGATGTTCACAGGAGAGGTGGGGTCTGGCGTAGCCGGGGCGGTCATGGTGTTGAAGCTGTCATGGATGTCCGCAATCTTGCGGTGGAAGAAGATGGCCAGTGAGTTGCACAGTTCTTGTGTGGGCGGTATGTCGTTGGCATTGGCGCTGGGGTTGGAGAGTTCCTTTACGATGCTGAAAAGCTCTTTGCTGTTGTGTGCGTTGTTATGCAGGAGGTCTTTGAAGGAGGATCTCTTGGCTAATCTGATGAGGTGGTGATGCCTGCTGGTGGCGTCCTTGTGGGCTGCGTGGTTGTCCGGAGTGCGTTAGTGGAGTCATATCTTCTCCAGTTTCTGGCATGCGCGTTTGGAGGTCTGCAGCTCGTCGGTGAAACAAGTGGCTCTCTTGCTGGCGTGGTTGTTGGAGGGTTTCTTGAATGGGGCGAGTGTGTTGGTGCATATGTCGATCCACTGTCTGAGGTTGTGGGCTGCGGTGTCTGGGTTGGTGGGGTCGGTGGGTGGGTTTTGGGCGAGGGTGGTGATCAGTTGGTCTTCGGTGACCATGATCCAGCAGCGGTGAGGTAGCTGTTGGGTGCGGTGGTGCGTGGTTGGTTTATTGAAGGTGAAATGGATGCAGCGGTGTTCAGTCCAGTGGAGTTCGGTGGTGTGGTCGAAGGTGACGTGGTTGCCTGTGGAGAAGACAAGGTCCAGCGTGTGGCCAGCGGCGTGGGTGGGTGGGGTGACGAGTTGTCTGAGGCCGAGTTTGGCAAGGTTGTCGATCAGGGTGGCAAAGTTGGCATTGTTGTTGTTCTCGAGGTGGAAATTCAGGTCCGCGAGGAGGATGTAGTCTGTGGAGGCGAGTGTGTGGGTGCTGGCGAGGTTGGCGATGGAGTCGCTGAATTGAGCTCGGGGTCCAGGGGGTCTGTAGATGAGTGTTCCTCTGAGGATGGTGTTGGGATCGGTGTGGATCCAGAAGTGTAGGTGTTCGGCGGTGTTGAGGGTGTCGTCTGCTTGGGTAGTGACCTTGAGGGTGGAATTGGGGACGATGGCTATTCCTCCTCCGATTCCGTTGGCGCAATTGCTGCGGGTGATCTTGTAGCCGTCCGGGATGGCTATGACGATGTCGGGCGCCGAGGAGTCGTTCCAACAGGTCTCGGTCAGGGAGGCCACGTCTGGGGCGGAGGTGTCGAGCAGATCCCAGAGCATGATGGCGTGTTTGCGTGTGGCGCGGGTGTTGAGGAGTATGCAGCAGAGGTGGTTGGGTCCGGTCCTTGGAAGTTTGGTGGCTCTGTCGCAGGTGAAGCTGCAGGTGTGGCAGAATAAAGGCCCGTGAGTCCGTTTGGGGCGGCTTGGAAGCAGGTGTGGTTTCGGCCAGCGTTGAGTGCATAGAGGGTGCTGGTGTCATAGCGGAGTCTTGTGTTGTGGCATTCGCGGGGTCCAGAGGTTCTGGCGCTGAGCGCGGTCCAGGCACGGACGGGCGCAGACGGTCTTGCCTTTGGTGCACCTTCCGCGCGCCAGCGGCACGCCCGCTGCACAGCCCCCATAAGAGGGGGATAGGAAGGGAGGAGCAGCTGGGAGGCAGGAGTGGGGTGTCCAATGGGGAGCAGGGAGGCGGGGCCGCAGGGATGCAGCAGCGGGAAGGAGCGGGAAACGGCGGGAAAATAGGCGGGCGGCAGAGAGCAGGTATGAGGCAGCTGGCGGCCGTGTGGTGGCATTGGGAGGGACCTGTCTGCGAGCAGAATCAGAGTCTGTATCTTTACACTTCCTCCAAAAACTCTGCCATTGCTGTTTCAGTATTGTAGTGAGCCATACAGCAGTATATGCTTATATATACACTGTTCTAGAAGTGAAGCACTTATACATTCATCTTGACACTCTCCTTGCAGAACTGTAATCATTCCGTTGGTACCTAAGTACTCATGCATCAAAGTAGGCCTCAGGGCATGGACTGCTTCAAACCCCTATAGACTATGCACTCTTCTATGCAGCTGCAAATTAGCTTTTTAAACCTTCAATTGCCCAGTCTGTATCCTTACAGTTCCACTAAACACTCTGACACTGCTGTTTCAGTATTGTAGTGAGGCATTCAGCAGTTTGTGCCTATTTATGCACTGTGCTAAAAGTGAAGCAGTTATACATTCAGCTCGACACTCTGTTTGCAGAACTGTGATCATTCAGCCAGTACCCAAGTAGTCATGCAGCAAAGTTGGCCTTAAGGCATGGACTGCTTCAAACCCCTATGGACTATGCATGTACTCTTTTATGCACCTAAAAACTTGTCTTTTAAATCTTTAATTACCCAGTCTGTATCCTTTCACTCCCTCCAAACACTCTGCCACTGCTGTTTCTGTATTGTAGTGAGCCATACAGCAGTAGGTGCTTATCTGTACACTGTGCTAAAAGTGAAGCAGTTATACATTTGTTGTAAATCAATCTAGGACCCTAGTGTAATTTTCCTGATTCATGCCTTTTTATAGGTATAGTTTATTCGATCTTTATATAGGCATAGAAATCATCTCCATATTTAGTCTGAGCCTATGCAGCCCAAATACGGCATGGCTACTTCCCCTAAGTTCCAAGAATCTACAATGATTTCTTAGAGAAACCCGCCTTCAGCAGCTCGGGACTTCCCCTTGCCTGTATGCTAATTTATCAAGGAAATCAAGGAGTTTTCAGGGGATTGAGTCCCTATATGATGTTATTAAGTCCAATCACACGTCAATCTCGGCACCTTCATAGTATAAATATGCCCAGATTTGCCCAGACAAGGACACAGTGGTTTGGAGCAGATCGACTTACTACTTGCCCGACGCCCTGCAGCAGCAAGTGCCGAAGGAGGCCGACCCTCCAGCTGACACACTGAGAAACGCTGTCTTTTCTCCAGCCGAGAAATCCAGCTCCAGTGTTTCCGGTTTACCCTTGCGGGTTGCTGGGAAATCGAGTTCCGAGAGAGAGATACAAGACCTCCTTCATTCTAAACCACAGGTACGGAGCTGATTAAACTCTTAGAGAATTCCTTATCAGACTCTTGGCAGAGAATTACTAAACTTAAGCTACTCCTTACTTACTCCCTCCCACTAGACTTAGGTTAGGTACACCGGGGTAGGCGTATTTTAGAAGCACCAGTTGAGTACTTTTAACCATCTTTTATCATTGTATGTATTTTATACGTTTTAAGCAACTTATGGATTAGAAACCATATCATGCTTTTACAGTACTACTTTATAATACTGTTCGTATTATACGCCCTGTACTTTATAACCAGTATTACGATTGTAGCAGTACATTTCTTATGCTTGATAGATAAGACTGTTCAATAAATACTGTTATTGGAAACGCCCGTCTTTTCCTTTTCTCAACAACTCTGGTGAAACGAAGCATGCATGAATGACTGAGTGAAATAACTATCTATTGTTTCTGCGACTCTAGAGATACGTTTCATTTTGGGGAAACAAAGTTGTCATGTTATACGGTTATCAGAAACTAATCCCTTCTTGTTTATTCGAGAAAGTTTCTAGTGACCTCTGAGCTAGCTGGCACTCACAATTAAGTTTAATAGACTCGATAGAGACCTAGTTGACCTCAGTCCTACGTCTAATCTACAGGGTTTTTTATTCCAATGCGCAGAGCCTATTGGGAATATAGGAACTACACTACATGGCGCCCAACGTTTGGTAAGGTGATAATTTAACGCTAGATACTAGAGTAACTCAGTCGTGCTTTTCACACAGATCCCTTTTTCCGTAAAAACTCCAAAAGACGTCTGGAGTGGGTTAAAGGATAATATCCGCTAAAACTAAGTAATATGAGAATCCTATATATTAGTTTTTAGTTTATTCAACGTTGAAGGATACAGTGTTCCAAAATATTGTGCACCTAATTTTTGTTTCCTTGAAACTTGTTCTGCAAAATCTTCAGTCGGTAAAATAAAAATGACTGACGAAGAATTAGCTACAGCTCAAGCACGCTTAGAGGCAAGAAATCGCATACAGAAAGACCCGGATGCCATAATGATCCCGGTAAATGTAAGAAAAATAATAACTTACAAACTCATAAATAATGGAGTTCCATCAACTGATGGTAAAGTAATATTTGTTATAGAGGCACATGAATATCGGCAGACAGAGGTATTCTATTTATGGATTCATTTTCCCCCAGCAGATAGTGCTACACACGAGTTTCACTACTACAAGATAGAGGTACATCCACTGGAATATGTTCCTTACGAGGACATTGAAATTCCATTAACTTACCAAGAGCATGCGCTCTGGTTTAAAGGCGCCCTAAACATCAAAATCACATTACCAGGCTCGGTCCACTAGGTAGACCAAGAGCCACATGGCCGGTATTAGCAAGCTATACACCTCATCCTGATATAGAACATATGTCAGACAGAGAACTGTTAGAACAGTTAAACCAACTGATTAAGATTCACAGGCAGTTGGTACAATATGTCATGAGGACGTTAACAGTCCAACCAACTGTAAGATTCACACAGCACACCCCTCATCAGGGGAACACAAACAAAATCCCACCACAGATTATACAATCAGTCATCGGTAAAGTGCCTGCTAAACGGGAACAAATTCTGTTTGGGTTAGCACAAAAAATTACTCAAATAGAGGCAGTATTTCCTGATACTACACCTCATGAGAAACACAGAATTCTGACAATCTGTCTACCAATGGGGATAGCACTACATGTGGAGGACTGCGACACTTGGGGTACTGTCTTTGCTTCAATCTACACAAAAACACATGGTGTCCCGTCTATGGCGGTAATACCAGAAGTTCTGGGTCAGATTCAAAATGAATACGGTCCAGAACCGGCCTTAAATCTGGGTATGAAATTACTAAAAGATTTCAAACAGGTCTCGGCTATACTATTATCCAACATTAGGGGTGAAGCAGCATCAGTGGCTATCCGCCAGAGGTTAAGAGAAACAGATATAGCAGACAAGCCATTTAAGCTGGTGAGAATTATTGAAAAATCCTATGAAGAACTAGGTAGAGATAGTTTGGGTGGGAAACCAGTAAAACCACAACTAACAGAAAAACCTGAAAACGTTTTTATCAAAAATAATCTCACCACTCCTAAAAAGAAGTGGGAAACTACTAAAAAGACACTTCCTAAAGAGAAGTATTCTCAATCTAGAGGAATATCTCCCCAACAAGGAGATAGGTCTCCCGACGGTAGCCCTCTGAGAAAAGATATAATCTTAGAAATAGGGATAACTTAAGAAAACCTGAAAGATATCAAGACACTGATACACGCTCCTCTCGTCCCTTTCAGACTTCCTCACAGAAATCATAAAGAAGAGGACGATCAGAACAAAAAGAAGAATGCGTGAAGTCCAATGACGAAGAGCATGTTCCAAAAAATAAGAAAACTCAATTTTCCAAAAAGAAGGTAGCAAGTGTAAGAATCAAACATGCCGAGGATCTTGAGGACACAACTCAAGAACGGGGAGTGGGCCCAGACAATGCTAGACAGCGCAGCAGAAGTAACCATAATTCGCAGGATCCTGATGGATCATCTGGAGACAGTGGACTTGAATGACTGCATTCAAGTTGAAACTGCCGACACCAGAGTTAGTGTACCTCACAAGTTATATGAAGTAACACTCCGGGTGGAGGGGGACATAACAAGGAAAATAAAGGCACTCTTTTGGGAGAAGCTTTCAAAGGGTTATGATATTCTTCTAGCTGAACAAGACTGGCCACCTGAGTTTGTCAGGGAGTGCCCACATGGCTAAAAAATAATTATGCCAGCCTTCTCAAATCATATTCCTATTCACAAAAAATACACATATGCCAGAAAATGGGCAGTGGCCCAAGCTCCAGCATTATATAAAAATCATGTGGGATGGGATGAGGACTCTCCTCACCATAAAATCCAGTTAAAAAATCAACCTACTGCACAAAGACAGTATCCAGTTAAGCAAGAAGCAGAAAAAACAGGTCAGGGAGATTTTAAATCAACTTGAATACCAGGGGGTGATTGAAACATGCACCAATCATTTGTTTCCTGTCTCCAAACCAGACAATATATATCGTCTAGTTTTGGATTACAGACACTTAAACTCTTGTTGCAAAACTTTTGCAGTACAAAATGCGCTCAGCGCAGCACTAATGAATAACATTGTGCGTAAAAAATATAAAACCACATTAGATATTTCAAATGGTTTTTTCTGTCAAAACATTGCACTTGAAAGCAGGCACCTGACCGCTTTCTCAATAATGGGGACACATAAACACTTCTGTCGTTTACCCCAGGGATTCAAGAATAGCCCAGGGTTATTTTCAGCAAGGGTAACAGAGTTACTACAAATGTACGATGATGAGGCATTATCATATGTCGATGACATCTATCTTACAGATGATGATTTGGACGTGCACTTGAAAAGAGTGAATACCATAATACTAGGGTTCGCTTCAGAAGGGTACAAATTCAATTTTAAGAAATCACGAATTGCCCACCTCAACGTACTATTCTTAGGATACGAATTATCAAGTGAAGGCAAAAGCCTGGCGGCAAACTTTTTAGAGAAATGTGCGCTGCTCCAAGCTCCACAAACGCTGAAAAACTTACAGTCTATTCTAGGTTTCCTGAACTTTGGAAGAACTTATGTTCTAAATTACGCAGAAAGGGTTAAACCTCTCGACGAACTGATCAAACCAGATTTCAAACCAACAAATTGGACTCAGAAACACACAGAAATTTTACGTTCAGTGCAAACAGACATGTTAGCAAAAACACACTTAGAAACACGCTTCAATGCGCGCAATCTTGTAGTCCGAATCTTCCCTGCGAGATGCGGATACACGTACCTAACCTTTAATGAAGGTGAGACGGTACCAATAGCTTACAAATCACACTTGTACACACAAGCTGAAATAAAATTCACTTCTACAGAAAAATTTCTGACAGCGGTTCAAACTGCAGTAGAAAAAGAGAGAGCCCTCGCACAGGGTAAGCTCATAATTATCGTTACACCTGTACCTGCATTAGAGGCAGTGACAAAAGCAAGCATTCCAAATGCTAAAGCTTTATATCCAAGATGGATACAATGGGTTAACTCTCTTGCTGCGTCAGACGTTGAATACGTCTTTGGCCCAATTTTAAAAACACAAGAATTCCTACAATACGAATACGAATGTCCTCTGCCGATCGAACTTCTACCTCTAGAACATTACAGATGTATAATATTTACATACGGTTCAGCACAGCCGACCATCGGGGGTAAGCAAGCTTACAGTGCTGCGTGCGCGATTGTTAAAGGTCGCTGGCGCGCAGGAAAATTCAGACCTATGGTCACTAAAACTCAATCACTAGGAGACTGTACAGCTCAGCGAGCTGAACCTCAGGCTTTCAAGATGGCGCTTGAGAATGCCGATTGCGAATTCCCCACACTAATAGTGTGCGATTCGCATTTCCCCGTCGAATCTTACAACAAATACTTGCAGAACTGGGTTCAAAATGGTATCAAAAATAGAAGACGTGCCACAATAAAGCATAAATCGCTTTGGGAACAAGTAGTTCTTTCACAAAAAGGACTACAAAAGACTCACGTGACATATACACTGGGTCATCAACGTGATGGCGTTCACGTTGCAGGGAATTCATTGGCTGATGAAGCCGCAAAGGCAGCTGTGCAAACGGCTTCCGTAGCTACTACAATCGCTCAACAAGGAAGTGTAATAGATGGTGAAACGTTCCTAGCTATAAAAGCATCAATGGAAGGCAGCTATGCAGCGTTACCTCTAAACTATCCACTCACATATACATACATAATTGATGCAAATTCCGTTCCTTTTGCTCGGATCCCTGGAGTGGGGGACAGAGTAATTCCAAACTGGAACAGAAGATGTGCTCTCGTTTTTGAGGCACATATGGGAGAAGGTCTGAGATATCAAGGGATCTTGAAATCTCTAAAAAAGTTAGAAGAGAGGTACTGGTGGCCGGGACTGGGAATTGATATATACAAATTTGCAACTTATTGCCCAAACTGCAACAGAAATCGCAGTAACGAAAGCCATCAGATACCTGACTACAGCAAAGCGAGCCCAGTCCAGATACCTTTGTTAGATAGCATTAGACTATCAGCAAGCATACGTCATTATGAACGGATGCGCTCTCACAAGAACTACTAGGACAAGATTCATCTGGATGTGGCCACAGCGCTCGGCTGACGCCAGAACTGTTATAAAGGATTTGCGAGTCTTTATCGGCACATACGTAATCTGCACGCTACATTCTGACCAGGGTCCTGCGTTTAGCTCTCGAGCTTACAAAGAAGCCATGGCTAGTTTGGGCGTTGCATTGCGGTATTCTAGTCCCTTCCATCCTGAGGGTAATGCGGTAGTGGAAAGAAAAAAACGTGACATAAAGCAATCCATAACAGCTAAGGTATTAGGTTTGGGTGACGGTTGGGTAAAACATCTAATAAGTGTCCAACGTAGTCTTAACAATCTGCCAGGAAATTCTCTGGGTGGAATCACTCCGTATGAATTAATGTTTGGTACTAGAATGATAATCGAAGACCTCGATTGTCAAACTTCAGTGGTAGAACAAAAACTCTTTGATGTCAAAGATCGTTTGGCTGTTTTACAGGACTTAAATGAAACAAGAAGTAGTCTGAGTAACAAAACACAGAAACAAACAGCCACTGAAGAAAAACCACCTGTCCCAGCAAGGCCTGTCTGGATTCCAAAAATAGAGGATCTGGTCAGAGAAAAGATCGCGGTAAAGAAGGAATTTGGGCCTTCATACAGAAAAGCAGTACCTGTCTTGGCAATACAAGGAACGAGATCAGTAGTACTACCGCCCCTTGCTGAAAAAAGGGAGAACAGAGTTGTATCCATCGACCTGGTCAAACCACAACATGTGGCCAATAATAAGTAGTAGGCCCAGTGGACTCCCAAGATGTAGCAGACAGCCAAATCTTGCTACAATTCAAGAGGTTCAAACTGAAAGACTTATCACCTTTGATAAACCTGCAGTACGAGAAAAAGGACTATGCAACAAAGCCATGGAACTTGTGCCTCTAGAAACGCAAATAACGGTTCGTCAAGAAACACCGGTCTACAATGATGTAGCCTCGGACTATACAAACATGACTAAGAAAGAAGCAACTCCAGTGATTTCAAAAAATCCGGATGCAATCCCAAGTATTGACAGAACTGCCTCTGGCTATTTTATCAATTTTTATGATTTTTCTGAGGATCCAAGTGAATCGGAAACAATGCCAGCTAAAAAACTTTTCAAGGAAAAATTAACAGAACTCTTTCATCATCTTGAGAAAAAATACCTAGTTTCGTCCCTGGGTTGAATTTTGGATTGTGTTAGGTGTATTTTTCCTCCTGCTCTGGTTCATTCTTGTGTTAAGTTTGGGACACATGATAGATGGAAAATACAGTAAGATGGACACTGCAAGTACCAACGTCAACTTACTCCTGCAACCTCACAGTTCATCTCATCGCGAACGAAGAGACCTGTCATCAGTGAACATCACAGCAGTTCCTATACCTGGTGGTATAGCATGGGACAGAACTGATTATGACATTTATGGCCCTGTGGAGTTGTTGAAGATTCCACACCAGTTCAAGGTTTCTTTGAGTGACTTTGTTTCAACTAGCACATTTTCTGATTATTGGGACTTTGAAACTGTTAACAATATGATGACAGATTTAGAAATGTCAGCAAAATTCACAGAACATGAATACTTAGAAGGTTCATCTGATTATGAACAAATGTATTGTTTTAACCACTATGGTCACCATTATTTGCATAAATCTGCACACCCTAGGAATGTTTTTACTTTTAATCAATGGGAACATTGTCCAACTCCCCCAAGGAGTAGCTCGAAAACATTTTTTGAAAAATGTCAGCACTTCTCAGGGTTCAATGTTACAAATGCAGAAACCTTTTATTACAAAAATGTGACTAAGACAGGAATGAAAACTATGTTGACCAATACCAAACAAATTTACTCTGCAAACTTTTATGCCCAACTGTCTACATTAGGGTTTAACTTTTGGAAAGACAACATTGAGACAAAAACAGTCTGGGACACGAAAGAATGTCAGGTGCAAGGTTTAGAAGCCCTGTTCAGAGCCTGCATTATACCAGAACAAATAATGTTTTTAAATGACACTATTCAACAAACTTCATGTCTTGGCCTGGCTAAGATAAAAGATTTAAACAAACCATCTATACCTAAGCCAATACCTGAAAGTAATGACACTGCTGATGATAGACGTAACCTATATTTTAAAACAAACAGAACAGATCCTAATTGGAAAAAATGGTTAATCTGGCCTACAGACACAAATAATTGTCAAGATAGATTCCTGAACAAAACACAAGAACTCACAGTGAATAAGCCAGATCCAAGATACTCCCAGAGAAATCATCCAGGGATAGTAACAACATACAGTATAGGGAAACTCTGCCTTGAATGGCTACAGACATCTACACTTACCCAAATCAAACAACACTTATCTTTACTTAAAGAAAGCAATGATTTGCGGGATTTCTAGAAGGGGCCTCGCAAACCACGGCAGAAAAGTTTCATATACGCCAGTATATACGCTGCTTACAACGAAGCTTGGAAAGTGACGCAAATAGAAACTGTAGAAAGAATACGAAAAATTGATCGTATTAATTTAGAGAAAACACTCTCAGTAGTGGACAATGGGTTAACGACTCTGTCTTCCAGAATTTATTCTTTGGACAGCATCGTGTCATCTGCAATTGACATATTAGAGCAGGACTTGCTAATGTTACAACATGGTCAGTCACAAATACGTTCTATCATGCTGCTAGGCTGGACGTTGCAAAATCTCCGTTCAGGCTACGTGCCATGGCGTTTTATCAACACCACGTCATTGTTTTCTGTGTTTAACCTTACAGATAAACAAATCTCGTTGGAACAAAAAGGAGCAGACTATACGGTGCTTAGCATTGAAAAACTGGAAAGATTACCATTAACAGTTTCTGATAAACCTGTCATGGAATGGATAATACATGGTACCATTACGATACCAGTGACGTTATTCCAATTTCGGTATTGTCTACAGCATATACCAGCAGGCATGTATGAAAAGTTGGGTAAAGAATACATAAAATCATCTTGGAATTTACCATACACACACACTTGTTGGGGTGCGGGGAAGAAGGTATTCCTTAGTGGAACTAACTGTAAGACCTCACTTAGTGGAACACTTTTGTGCCAGGGTATTAATTTGCACAGAGCCTGTGACGGTTCTGCAAATAACCTTTCATGCCATCTGCACGGTGCTCCTTCCACAAAAATAGAACCTGTTTTCAGACAACTATCCAATGGCAGTTACGTTCTGCTCAATGATCACAGCTGCTGTGGCATGTTGCCAGGAAAAAGTTATCTAGTTAGTGTGTCATCCAAGGTTACTTGTTGTATGCAAGTATTGTATCCAAAAAGCAAGACAGACAGAGGGACGGCTTTATGGCCTTCACTGAATATCTCTTCTATTCTAATTGATACTTTAAGCAGAATGAAAGCCATTCTTTTACAAAAAAATGTGCCACTGACCTCGTCCAGAGAAACGTATGATCTGCAGGTTGCAAGGACAGAAGCTGAGATACATACATTATTATCAACTAACTGCCCAGTACATTTCGTAGAAATGTTAAGTCAAATCTTAAACATGTCTGATACCAGTGGCATTGCACATGTATTTAAGACAATTTTTTCAGGACTGTTAGCACCGTTTGAAGCAGTCCTCAGCATATTCCCACACTTCGTACACTCTGTGTTCGACGGACTGCCTCTCATCTTGTGACTCGTAGCAGGGATACTATTTTTATTTCTTCTGCTTCGATATGGCAAATCCAGGAACCAGCGATGCCCAGAACACCATGGAACAATGCCTCCTTGCCATAAGGTATCGTGAGAGAATATCACAGATTCTTGGCATGGCTCGTCTAAGAGATCTGAACACAACTTGGTTTCTATCGTTCAGACCAATCTGGCAAGATTGCATCTTACCTGTTCTACGATGCCTGCTTTGCGGACATGAATGTGTGTTGGACATTTGTCTTACACTTCCATCAGTCCTGCCTGCGGATGTTGACGCTTTGCTAGGTCCAGTAACGACTCATGCATCGTGTTGTCCCCAACGGCTGCCAATCCTGATGACGGCATTTATTGAGGTCTCACCTGCAATTCTAACTGAGGGTGAGGTACGGGTAACTACAGGCACACAGGTACCATCTGTTTCGGAAATTGCTAATGCATCCAACGCTGACGGCAATGATCCACACTTCTGCACTTTCGACCTACTAAGCGAAGTGGTTCCACTTTCACCGACTACTATAGAAGGTTTCTTTGACAGCCAAGATGAACTGATGTTTTCTCCGGAAACCGAAAATAACTTTTGACTAAATTACAAAGCGTTCCCTGAACTCTGAAATTCGGCCTTCATTTTTCAAAAACAACTGCTCTACCAATTTGAACTTTTTCAAAATAGAACTTGTTGGCACAAGGTAATCTGCTTAAAGTAGAACTATTCTTAGAGAACTAGATTTCTGTTGAAACTCTTAAAACAGATAATATTTGGCCTTGTTTTGAAACACAAAACTGTTTATATTATATGTTATGGAATGCTCTCGAACTTTTCTTTTCTGTACCATTGAGAGACATTTTATGGATACAAGTTCAGTTAACGTTTTTTTTGCTTGAATATATGCTCTCACACTATGGTTCATATTAGTTGAGACCTATGATCCTTTATATTCACTTTATCGCTCATTTTTCATGTGTACAGACCTTTTGAAATGCAAAATTGTATTTTGGGGGGAATGTAAACACTAGCCTTATAGACATGTTCAGTGCTTATGGGTTTAGTTTAATTGAACTTAAGATTGTGGAGTGGGTGTTGTAAATCAATCTAGGACCCTAGTGTAATTTTCCTGATTCATGCCCTCATATAAGTATAGTTTATTCGATCCTTATATAGGCATAGAAATCATCTCCATATTTAGTCTGAGCCTATGCAGCCCAAATACGGCATTGCTACTTCCCCTAAGTTTCAAGAATCTACAACGATTTCTTAGAGAAACCCGCCTTCAGCAGCTCAGGACTTCCCCTTGCCAGTATGCTAATTTATCTAGGAAATCAAGGAGTTTTCTAGGGATTGAGTCCCTATATGACGTTATTAAGTCCAATCACACGTCAATCTCGGCACCTTCATAGTATAAATATGCCCAGATTTGCCCAGACAAGGACACGGTGGTTTGGAGCAGATCGACTTACTACTTGCCCGACGCCCTGCAGCAGCAAGTGCCGAAGGAAGCCGACCCTCCAGCTGACGCACTGAGAGACGCTGTCTTTTCTCAGCCGAGAAATCCAGCTCCAGTGTTTCCGGTTTACCCTTGCAGGTTGCTGGGAAATCGAGTTCCGAGAGAGAGATACAAGACCTCCTTCATTCTAAACCACAGGTACGGAGCTGATTAAACTCTTCTTAGAGAATTCCTTATCAGAGTCTTGGCAGAGAATTACTAAACTTAAGCTACTCCTTACTTACTCCCTCCCTCGTACTAGACTTAGGTTAGGTACACCGGGGTAGGCGTATTTTAGAAGCAAGAATTGAGTACTTTTAGCCATCTTTTATCATTGAATGTATTTTATACGTTTTAAGCAACTTATGGATTAGAAACCATATCATGCTTTTACAGTACTACTTTATAATACCGTTCATATTATACACCCTGTACTTTATAACCAGTATTACGATTGTAGCAGTACATTTCTTATGCTTGAGAGATAAGACTGTTCAATAAATACTTTTATTGAAAACGCCCGTCTTTTCCTTTTCTCAGCAACTCTGGTGAAACGAAGCATGCACGAACGACTGAGTGAAATAACTATCTATTGTTTCCTCGACTCTAGAGATACGTTTCATTCTGGGGAAACAAAGTTGTCATGTTATACGGTTGTCAGAAACTAATCCCTTCTTGTTTATTCGAGAAAGTTTCTAGTGACCTCTGAGCTAGCTGGCACTCACAATTAAGTTTAATAGACTCGGTAGAGACCTAGTTGACCTCAGTCCTACGTCTAATCTACAGGGTTTATTATTCCAATGCGCAGAGCCTATTGGGAATATAGGAACTACACTACACATTCAGCTCGACACTCTCCTTGCAGAACTGTAATCATTCAATCAGTACCTAAGTACTCATGAAGCAAAGTAGGCCTTAGGGCATGGACTGCTTGAAACCCTATAGACTATGCATGCACTCTTCTATGCACCTGCAAACTTTTGTTTAAACCTTCAATTGCCCAGTCTGTATCCTTACAGTTCCACTAAACACTGTGACACTGCTGTTTCAGTATGGTGGTGAGGCATTCAGCAGTATGTGCTTATCTATGCACTGTGCTAAAAGTGAAGCAGATATACATTCAGCTAGACACTCTCCTTGCAGAACTGTAATCATTTAATCAGTACCTAAGTACTCATGCAGCAAAGTAGGCCTTACGGCATGGACTGCTTGAAACCCCTATAGACTATGCATGCACTCTTCTATGCACCTTCAAACTTGTGTTTTAAACCTTTAATTACTCAGTCTGTATTCTTACACTTCCTCCAAACACTCCGCCACTGCTGTTTCAGTATTGTAGTGAGCCATACAGCAGTATGTGCCTATCTATACACTGTGCTAAAAGTGAAGCAGTTATACATTCAGCTCGACACTCTTCTTGCAGAACTGTAATCATTCAGTCAGTACCTAAGTACTCATGCAGCAAAGTAGAGCTTAGGGCATGGACTGCTTCAAACCCCTATAGACTATGCATGCACTCTTCTACGCACCTGCAAACTTGTCTTTTAAACCTTCAATTGCCCAGTCTGTATCCTTACAGCTCTACTAAACACGCTGACACTGCTGTTTCAGTATTGTAGTGCGGCATTCAGCAGTATGTGCTTATCTATGCACTGTGCTAAAAGTGAAGCAGTTATACATTCAGCTAGACACTCTCCTTGAAGAATTGTAATCATTCAGCCAGTACCCAAGTAGTCATGCAGCAAAGTAGGCCTTAGGGCATGGATCCTTCAAACCCCCATAGACAATGCATGCACTCTTCTATGCATCTAAAAACTTGTCTTTTAAACCTTTAATTACCTAGTCTGTATCCTTACACTCCCTCCAAACACTCTGCCACTGCTGTTTCAGTATTGTAGTGAGCCATACAGGAGTATGTGCTTATCTATACACTGTTCTAAAAGTGAAACAGTTATACATTCAGCCAAATACTCTCCTTGCAGAACTGTAATCATTCAGCCAGTACCCAAGTAGTCATGCAACAAAGTAGGCCTCAGGGCATGGACTGCTTCAAATCCCTATAGACTATGCATGTACTCTTCTAAGCACCTGAAAACTTGTTGTTTAAACCTTTAAATACCCAGTCTGTATCCTTACACTTCCTCCAAACATTCTGTCACTGCTGTTTCACTATTGTAGTGAGCCATACAGCAGTATGTGCTTATCTATGCACTGTGCTAAAAGTGAAGCAGTTATGCATTCAGCTCGACACTCTCCTTGCAGAACTGTAATCATTCAGTTAGTACCTAAGTACTCATGCAGCAAAGTAGGCGTTAGGGCATGGACTGCTTCAAACCCCTATAGACTATGCATGCACTCTTCTATGCACCTGCAAACTTGTGTTTTAAACCTTTAATTACTCAGTCTGTATTCTTACACTTCCTCCAAACACTCTGCCACTGCTGTTTCAGTATTGTAGTGAGCCATACAGCAGTATGTGCTTATCTATACACTGTGCTAAAAGTGAAGCAGTTATACATTCAGCGCAACACTCTCCTTGCAGAACTGTAATCATTCAGTCAGTACCTAAGTACTCATGCAGCAAAGTAGACCTTAGGGCATGGACTGCTTCAAACCCCTATAGACTATGCATGCACTCTTCTATGCACCTGCAAACATGTCTTTTAAACCTTCAATTGCCCAGTCTGTATCCTGACAGTTCCACTAAACACTCTGACACTGCTGTTTCAGTATTGTAGTGAGCCATACAGCAGTATGTGCTTATCTATACACTTTGCTAAAAGTGAATCAGTTATACATTCAGCTCGACACTCTTCTTGCAGAACTGTAATCATTCAGTCAGTACCTAAGTACTCATGCAGCAAAGTAGGCGTTAGGGCATGGACTGCTTCACACCCCTATAGACTATGCATGCACTCTTCTATGCACCTGCAAACTTGTCTTTTAAACCTTCAATTGCCCTGTCTGTATCCTTACAGTTCCACTAAACACTCTGACACTGCTGTTTCATTATTGTAGTGAGGCATTCAGCAGTATGTGCTTATCTATGCACTGTGCTAAATGTGAAGCAGTTATACATTCAGCTAGACACTCTCCTTGCAGAAGTGTAATTATTCAGTCAGTACCCAAGTACTCATGCAGCAAAGTAGGCCTTAGGGCATGGACTGCTTCAAGCCCCTATTTACTATGCATGTACTCTTCTATGCACCTGAAAACTTGTCTTCTAAACCTTTAATTACCCAGTCTGTATCCTTACACTCCCTTGAAACACTCTGCCACCGCTGTTTCACTAATGTAATGAGCCATACAGCACTATGTGCTTATCTATACACTTTGCTAAAAGTGAAGCAGTTATACATTCAGTTCGACACTCTTCTTGCAGAACTGTAATCATTCAGTCAGTACCTAAGTACTCATGCAGCAAAGTAGGCGTTAGGGCATGGACTGCTTCAAACCCCTATAGACTATGCATGCACTCTTCTATGCACCTGCAAACTTGTCTTTTAAACCTTCAATTGCCCAGTCTGTATCCTTACAGCTCTACTAAACACTCTGACACTGCTGTTTCAGTATTGTAGTGAGCCATACAGCAGTATGTGCTTATCTATACACTGTGCTAAAAGTGAAACAGTTATACATTCAGCCAAATACTCTCCTTGCAGAACTGCAATCATTGAGCCAGTACCCAAGTAGTCATGCAACAAAGTAGGCCTCAGGGCATGGACTGCTTCAAACCCCTATAGACTATGCATGTACTCTTCTATGCACCTGAAAATTTGTCGTTTAAACCTTTAATTACCCAGTCTGTATCCTTATACTTCCTCCAAACATTCTGTCACTGCTGTTTCACTATTGTAGTGAGCCATACAGCAGTATGTGCTTATCTATGCACTGTGCTAAAAGTGAAGCAGTTATGCATTCAGCTCGACACTCTCCTTGCAGAACTGTAATCATTCAGTCAGTACCTAAGTAATCATGTAGCAAAGTAGGCGTTAGGGCATGGACTGCTTCAAACCCCTATAAACTATGCATACACTCTTCTATGCACCTGCAAACTTGTCTTTTAAACCTTCAATTGCCCAGTCTCTAGCCTTACAGTTCCACTAAACACTCTGACACTGCTGTTTCAGTATTGTAGTGAGGCATTCAGCAGTATGTGCTTATCTATGCACTGTGCTAAAAGTCAAGCAGTTATACATTCAGCTTGACACTCTCCTTGCAGAAGTGTAATTATTCAGTCAGTACCCAAGTACTCATGCAGTAAAGTAAGCCTTAGTGCATGGACTACTTCAAACCCTATAGACTATGCATGCACTGTTCTATGCACCTGCAAACTTGTCTTTTAAACCTTCAATTTCCCAGTCTGAATCCTTACACTTCCTCCAAACATTCTGCCACTGCTGTTTCAGTATTGAAATAAGCCATTCAGAAACGCAACACAGCTCCAGCAATACTCTGGGAAACCTATGCTCACTATGCTGTATCAATCCTTACGCCTGCTTCAAGCAGGTGCAGGGTTGTGACGCAGCATGTGCCCAAAAGTGACTAAGTGAAATCTTGTAGATTTCACTCAGCCACTTTTAGGATGTGTTCCTGCACTGGAACACCCCCTCACCCCTGCGCAGGAATGTCTACTTCTGGTACAGGAATTTAGAATGTGATGCACCTCTCAGATGCGTCACATTGTAAATACCACACACCATGGCGCATCTTTTGCACCAGCTCTTCATCACAAAAGTGATGCAACAGCAGTGTTAAAGAGACACAAGGGGGTTGTAAATCTGCCCCTAACACTTACAAATTCACACAGGCAGTTTCACCAGCAGCGCAAAAGGAAGCATAGACTTGTAACATATTTATGCACATATGTTACATTCAAGTGCTTTGAATCAAACATGCCGTACACCATACACTACTAATGTATTCATTCATTCATTTATGCACTACAAATCCATTCAGACAAAGTTTTACACACTATGATAGAAAAATAGCTCTTTTTTTGACCAGTGAAAGTAGTTTGAAAAGAACTGTTTTTTTGTCTTTTTGGTTTTGTTTTTATTTTGTGATTTTTTGAAGTTTTTTTTTTTTAAAACAAAAAAAGAAACTGCAACCAAAAAAGTGTCCAACTGGAACAAACCCTAAAAAAAAAATTAACTACGTGAGCAACAGTGCTCCCGTTTCCTTCGGATAATCAAGTCAATAGACTGCTCCACATAACACAGAATCTCATTGCAAAATTTGCAATGTATAACTAAATCTGCAAAATCTGATCTGATGTCCGGCTGTGGACTGCTTGCTTCTGGTGGTGGTGCAGTAGAAGTGCTGGGAACAGCAGGTGGAGGGTTGTCTCGCAGCCTTTCAGAGCAAGCTCTCGTATAATTGCGAGGATGCAGATTTTTTACATGGCGGACCGTGCTTGCTGTTCCAAATGAATACTTTTTGCTGGCGTCGCCTCTGGACAGCGTAGTGTCACAGATTTTACATGTGACATTGGGGGCATTTACCTTTTTTAGTCCTTCAGGAAAGGTGAAACATTTCCAAATGACAGCCTTTTCCTCTTTTCCTGAGGCTGCTCTGCAACAAATTCCTCCTCAGAAGAGTGCTCCAAAGAGGATTCCACAAGTTGAGCCATGTTGAAGTAGGTTTCTAAAATGACTGGAGCTCCACAGAAGAGATGGTTCTCCCGAGAAAGTCAAAGAAGAATGATTAAAATGGGTGGGGTCTTTTAACAGTTGGAATAGGCAGTATTATGAACCAATCAAATCTGTTCTTTTAAAGTCACATGGCTTTGCGTACACGTATGGTGTGCTTACGGTGCGCGTACGGATGACGTACCACCGCAATTTGTGTATTTGCTTTTAAAAGTAATATACGCTTATTAAAAGTAAAAAAAAACTATTTTCATGATTATCCCAGATAATGTCTTCCCTTAATATTTACATTAAATACATAAATATATCTTTTTCAACAATTAGAAACTTTTGCGGAGTACGCATACGGGGCGCCGTACAAACGTACATGACGTCATGAGGAAGCGCCGACGCGTAACGTCAAAACGTATTCATAACGTATGCGCGGGTATGCGCAGAGTACGATTAACCGTACAAAGGATGGTGTGATCACCGTATGCGTACCGTACGATTCTGAAAAAAAATTGGAAAAAGTAAATATATAGAATTTAATTTTAATATATTGAAAAAAAAATAAAAGTAATAAAAAAAATATTTTTTAATTTAGTTTTTTTATTATTTTATACTAAAAATATATATTGTAACTTAAAAAATAAAATAACTAAAATAAATTATTTAAAAAATGTAGGAAATTAGTATAAATATAAAGAAATATAATAATTAATACATTTAAAAATTATCATTTACAAAACCTTTGAAATTCACTGAAAAAACCATAGGTTTCAGCCATGTTATAGTTAGGAATTAGCATTTAAAAAACCTTAGAAATTCAGTGAAAAAAACCATAGGTGTCTGTGATATACAGCACTGCCCCACCCCAATGATATGTAACACATCACACAACTCTTGTAATGAGCACTCAATATGGGCTGCATGTACCATAATGCAAAGTAGGAGAAAACGAAACAGGGGTTTGATGTTGTGTCAGCCCCCCCCCCTCCCGTCCGGGCAGAAATAACATTAAATGGTCTGTTCCCCCTTTTGTTACATGTTCATGATTTCTCACCTGCACTGTCATTTCAGGTTTCCCACAACAGAACAGCAGGATGGCAGTGGGTTTGATTAGTGATTGTGGATGGATCAGGATGAATACAAAATGGCTGCCAACAATTTCCTGTGATGTAGTTCCCGTCTCCCACTTCCTGTATAACATTACCTGTATAAAATAATGTGTTCCGGGTCATTTTCAGAGGTTACGGCCCAAAAAATTAATTCCCAATTTCGGACCATAATGCACAGTTGCGGACCCGCCGCTCCAGAACCGGAAACAACGTTCTCGGGCCGTAATCTCCGAAAACAAACCGGAACACAATATTCCATACAGGAAATGATTTACAGGAAGTGAGAGACAGGAAATACATCACAGGAAGTTGTTGACAGCCATTTTGTGTTCATTCTGAGTCATCCTTTATCACAAATCAGGTCCTCTGATATCCTGCTGCTCTAATCTAACTAATTTTCCCCAAAATGGCTGAGGGTTATGAGGAAAAAGCACCCCCTTTCACTGAAAGGGAATTAGACATCTTAGTTGAGGGGGTGCTGTCCAAATATCCTCAGCTATATGGGGACCCAGAACACCAGCTGAGCAATGCAGACCGGGCCAGGTTATGGGCCAACATCAGTGAGCACTGCAGTGCAGAGGGAGTCCTCACCAGGAGTTCTAGGGCATGCCACAAGCGCTGGGAGGTCCTAAAACGCTGGTCCCGGCACAAGGCTGAGGAGTTGGTGGGCCAGTCTTGCCAGCACCATGTGCATCATCCTCGCCTCTCCCCACTGTACACGAGGGTCCTGCGAAGAGCTTGGCCGACCCTCCATGCTCAACTGGAAGAGCATGAGCAGCAGAAACCTGGTAAGTGCATCATATGCATAATGTGTCTGGGAGTATGAGGTGAGTGAAGACAGTGCTGTACCATTGTGTGTCACATGCACCCCTTCACCTATTCCGTGTCCATGCAGCAGTCATCAAGAATAAAAAGGCACACTGTGGCATATGGACTGCACAGGGCAGAGTGCATTTTGAGAGCTCTAGTTTCTTCATGACAACTGGGTAAATGAGCCACACTTGTGCATTTTTTCTTTAATTTGCTCTGCCAGCACCAGCACCACTACCAGTGAACCAATGGTATCATAACTGATGTGTGCATTGGATGAGCAATGGTACAGACACTGTCCAGTGTGTGCATGGCAGGCCAAAGGCTATTGAATGCTGTGACTTGCATTGCATTTGTTGAGTTTGGGTTTTAATTGAGACAGATCATCATGTGCCATGGAGGCAAGATAGACTTTGAGATCCCTGCCTCACTCTTAAGTGTTTCTATATTTGCAAAGTGTGTCCACTGACACACGTCTTACCCTCAGACAGCTACCTGTGACATGTACAGGTAGCTGTCACATCAACCCACCACTGGTGACCTGTGTACTGTACTACTTCATCAGTCACCAAAGCCAGTATGTGGCACAGGAATGTCAGATTTCGTCAGGGAACATCAAAAGGCTAGACTCACAATGAAGCAAAACAAATACCCCCAGACCCATATGGATGTGTGACCCACATTCGGCATTTGTCTTGTCCTACACAATGCTACACAGCAGATGACATTTGTCCAGACGTAAAAGAGCTGCGACTACATATCACTGGCCTATTTCCATTAAATCTGGATTCTCTCTGTCCTCCTTTGGTGGACTGGTTTTGGAACCTGCACATGTAGCAGTGACAGGACACACAGATCACAAGAATGCCAAGGTTGAGGGTTGGCCAATATAGTTGTGTAAGCCACAAACGGGGTGGTGGAGAGCTACTCTTCCCCAGACTATTCACCTGTGGGTTCGGTTGAGGTGTCCTCGGGGCAGGCCAATACCCAACCTGGGCCTGCCATCAGCCCCTCCCTACCTCCAGAGGCCCCCATTCCATAGGGGGCTCCAGCTGCATCCCCTGTAACCAGTGCCCCTCATTGTAGCTGCCTGCTCAACCAGAATATCGGCTCCAAACTTGAGGCACCACATCCCTCCACTCCCACCCAGGCCCCTCCCTGTGTTGTTCCTCCTGTGGCTGTCCCAGAGGACTTGAGGTGGATGTGTGAGGGTCAGCCAGACATGTCCACTCGCATCATCCTGCAGTTGTGTCTGGAGATACGTATGATGTGAGCGAACCTTGTCGGAGCTCTGGCCACCCTCACCACCAGCATCAATTCCCTGGCCACAGCCATGTCATCTGTTGTTTCCCAACTCCTTCCCCATAGCACTGTTAATGTCTCCCCCTGCCCGTTGGCCCACGCTGTTTCCCCAGTAACCCTTGTGTGTCCCGAACCCATGTGGTGCTTGTTCCTGTACCCGCCAGCTGTGTACCTGCATAAGACCTAGAGAATCTGGACACTGTGGTAGTAGAGGATGTCCAGAAGGACACTTGACTTTTTGACTGATACATCTTTGTGGACAAAAATGTATGTTTCCCTTGTAAATAGACTGGTTTCCCTGACGCTCCCTGACGTGTTATATTTTTGTTTCCCCACCCCAATACAAGTTCCCCTCTCCATCTGCATTAAGATCATCATTTATTTTCAATTCTCCCTTACAAACGCACAGTTGTTTTATTAATCATACACACATATCTTTGAGGAATCCTACTTACTTTAACTAGTTTGACTTCATTGTGAATGCCTGGTACAGAAAATGGACACGTATCTGGTGAGTCCTCTGCTATGCACATTATGGCTTGTTGCAATGATGGTTTGTAACTGTGTCACACACACAAATACCTCCTCATATCTCCAGGCCACCTATATCATTATACAGGACATGATACACAACAGAATCTTACTTGGGAAGATCTTTACTTTTTCTGTGCACATAAATACAGTGGTCAATTTGTTTTTGGGATATTGTCAATGGCTATCGTGCTTGCGACATTGCAATTTCAGATGTGATGATCGCTGTGAGGGATCAGGTCTGGCTTGTCACCTACGTGTATGTGGGTGTTGTCCATGTGCCTGTACATGTTGACCTACATGTACAGGGGTTGATGGTGTATGCACAGATGGTGTTTGTGCCTGGACAAGGGCTGGTTGTGCAGGTGGTGGGTGTGCATGTACAGGGGTTGGTGGTGGTTGTGCAGGTGATGGGAGTGCATGTACAGGGGTGGTTGGTGGTGGTTGTGCAGGTAGTGGGAGTGCCTGTACAGGGGTTGCTGGTGGTTGTGCAGGTGGTGGAAGTGCCTGTACAGGGGTTCTGGTGATTGTGCAGGTGATGGGAGTACCTGTACAGGGGTTGCTGGTGGTTGTGCAGGTGGCGGGAGTGCCTGTTCAGGGCGCCGGTGTAGATGTCTACCTCTGCTGTGGTACTGGGCAGCTGGTGGTACAGCTGTGTGGATGTGCTGTCCAGCAGGCAGATATGATGGCTCTCCTCCCTGCATTGACTGTGAATGAAGACTTTGGATCACTTTCAGCATGCCCTCCATCATCTTCATGGCCAAGGCGTGGTGTCTTGCACTCTCCTCCCTTTGGATTGATATCATGTCTCTCATATTCCTAGACATGTCCTACCAAGTTCTATTCATCCTATCCAAAACGTGGCTTAGTCTGTCCACCTCCTGAGGGAATTGGACCATGTTCTGCAGGGACTCAGACATGTTTGACAGGGTAGCCCCTATGGCACAAATGTTCTGCCTCACATCTGTCTGCTACTGGAAGAAGTTCTGCTCCCACTGGCCACCATAGCCAGGTGCAGGCCCTCTGTGCAGGTGTCTGCCATTAATGGGACCAGCAGGTCCAACAGCAGGGGTGGATGGCAGGTGGAAGCCTGTGGGCAGGAGAATGGTGCCCAGGGGATAACTGCCCCTCAACAGGGTTGTTACTTCCCCATGATGGTGGAGAGGATGCCGGGGATACACTGTATAGAGAAGAGCTTGTAGGGGAACACCATGTCGGTCCTGGTGTGAGGGCTGTGAGGGAGTGATATCTGTGTTGGGCGGCGTGAGAGCCAAGGTTTGTTCGCTCTATGCTGGGGACAGGCAATTGTTTGTTTTGAAGGAGGCTGATGAACATTGCTGGGTGGTGGATGTGATGTCGTGAATGATTTTGGCAATGTGGTATGAATGCTGTTGATGGCACCTGAATCGTCATCCCGGAGTGGATGGACATATAGTCGACATCCTGTTCCAAGTCTTCGTCCTTAGTAACTTCCTCCTCCTCTTGCACAGTACTTGCTGCCGACATTACTGCCTGGAGGATCAGTGAATTTTCCCCTCTGATTGCCCGTCGGTCCACACTCTTTGTAGGTCCGTCATCCTCATCCTCTTCATCCCCTGGAGCACAGAGGTTGCAACCATGTTAGTGATTAACCTGGTATTACATGTGGTGCAACACAAGGGTTGGATTAACTGTACTTTGCATCAACAGATGAGGATCAGGGTACCTGGTTAGTGTATCTCCACAAATGACAGCTTACACCATAGCACTGAGGTGTTAAACGGAAATGTACATTATACAAGCAAACTCACCAGCTCCTGCCACAACTTTCTGTCCCTTCACGATTACCCCAGATCTCAACTGCTGAACCTGTCTGCTCATTGATGTTGTTGACATAGCTGTCCCCGATCCAGCAGCTGTAGAGGGAAGTGACAACATTCTCCATGATCTGCATTACTAATTGACAAACAGGCACATGTGACATTCATGATGTGTATGTCACTTTGTAAACAACATCTGCTGATTCCATAGAGAAGGGGATCTTGATCTCTGTCATGGCTTAGTAATCTAAGCTAGTGACACACTTTTTGCCAGAATTACCTGATGGACAGGTGCGAGAGGGTTTCACTGCTGCAGCCAGGATGTCATGCATTCCCCGGCATGGAGTGCGCTGCACTGGTGTCATCCTGTCAGCAGCTGTGATGAGACATACATGTCCATATTTCAGTACAACAGATGGTAGCTATGAACTAACATGTCATTCTCAATGACCATTGAGCGGATAATCCAGACAATATGCGGCATGTTTCCCTCATGGACTTTACATGTGGCCCCTGCACACATGCAGCAGTTGCCAGCTGTTACCTCTACGTAGCACTAACATCAATAGGATGACACATCAACAGACAAAATTGTATGAGAAGGTTACTGATATTTCAAGGAAGGGGATAAATGACCCAGACTCGTCCGCATTACACTGATTTCACCTTCACCATTAAGACCAACAGGTTTCATGAGTGTAATGTTGTCTGTTACAACTCAAAAGGTGTTCATGTGTGAGATGTGCAATAGTCATGAACATAATGTTGGTCATTTGTGCTTCCCTACCCAAGAAGTCACAAAGCTCATTTCTGACTGAGAGAACACAGATTTCTTATGTCCATCCTTTGAGTCACCTCTGTTTGCATACCCTAATTCCAACATCATGGTAGTATGTTGCTGACAACGGACGGTGTCTTGTACAGCAGACATCCTACCCTCATATGTCAACCACTCACCTATATATGTAAATATGGTAGAAGAGGAGGCAAGCAGAATGCAACATTTGGTAATGAACCCATATTGCAGCTGAGTTGAGAAACGTTGATGCTTTCCGCCTGCACTGCATTAGTGTGTTGCTTTTCAGCCAAGTGATTTGAAAATGTAACTGCATGGAGATTGAGCTTAGCAGCCCATACACCCATCTCAAAGGTACACCATTGGCATCAGTGTGAGCCTCATCCATACCAATTTCAATATGATTTTGCCACATATATTTTGCTAGGGAGTTTTCATATCATTCAATTGCTAGCCAGTTATGTTTTGGACACTTCATATGACACATTGTACTATTTTATGTCTATTCTGCACTCACTTGGCATACATTTTGTCATCCTTTCATTAGCCACCAAAGTCTGATCTGGTATGTGATTAAATGCCATATGTGAGCATATTGTGATGCAGGACAACAGTGTAGTACAACAGATGCAAAATATAGTGGAGATCAAAGGCACATTTAATGAGCATTTAGGTTAATTATTATTGGGTTTTCCCACCACGGCTCAGCACCGACCCACTCTGTGGTGCCGGACCAGATGTCACAGCCAACCGTGCAGCAGAAGTCAGTGTGTTTCTTTGATTCTGGGAGGACCTCAGTGTACCTACAATGATAAGTGTTTTTTGCAAGCCACTTTACATTCCTGCTTCCACATGTGATGCACTCAATCTCAGGCCCAAGGGATAAGCACAAGCAGTTGTGGGCACCACAGTTGCAGAAGTGTGTGTCACTTAATATCATGAGTGATCCCACATATAACTTATAATGGGCCCACTACCTAGTGGCAACGTATATCAAAATTACATGACTCCGAATCCTGAAGTAAGGTCCACTATCGTGTTTTGTTGATGGCCAACAAACAAGCCATCCAATGTAAGAAGTACATGACCAGCTGGGTGGACTGGGCGATTTCATGTATAGTGAAAACATTCTAAGTTGGACAGTGGATGCATTGTCAAAACTACTGACAATAGTAGCTCACTTCTTGTTCATCATTATCATATTTGTTAACATTTGAATTCTTGATTATGTCTACAGACACTATTACAATATAGCGGGGACACCCTTTTGACTTGTTGTGACACTCGATGTCAGGATCGAATTCACAGGTCTGGGACTGTTGATGGAATACATGTTATGTTCACCAATTTCAAAGGTATGATGAGCCAAGACATATTATATTTTATCTTTCCCTATTCACATTTGTCATTTGCTAAAGGTGAATGTCCATTGACAAATCCAATAGTTATTAAGCTAGTTGTTCATCTCTGGTTAACTTTCATATTCGGGCACTACATGTCCCTCTATTGTCTCCTGACAATGTATGCCTTTTGGCCATCTCCTGACCAGTTTGACTTACCAGTTTGTGAGGGTGGTATACCTTGCTCTGGATGATGTTGTTTCCTCCCAGAAGAAGCAGGGACCTCTGCTACTGCGGTTGTCTGTGCTCTGGCTTAATATGTCAATAGGTGAGAAGAGAGAAAAGTAACCAAATGGGAAATGTACATGTGGAACTTTTCAGGCATTTCCCCATATCTTCTGCATGCTAACAGTGTTGTGAAGTACTGCAGCAGATGGGGCAGGTAGGTGCAGTGGGGCGTTGGGGATGTAATGGTGTGACAGGGTGGGAAATGAACAATGGAAAATGTAAATGACATACTTTGATCGGAGGATTCTCTCACCTCCTGCTTTGTGATTTTTGCTGGCACAGGGTGAGTTACTTCTTGGATAATTTGTGGCAGATTTACAGGCCCCTTGCAAGACATTTAAGCCGCAGTTGCGTCACTTCTGTTACACAGTTACAACGTGATGCATCTAGGGGGATGAGTCACGTTGTAAAACCCTGCGCAGCATTAATGCTGCGTCAGGTTTAATGAAAGCAGGGTTGGCATTCCTTTGTGAAAGGCCTCATAAAAGTGATGCAGTGAAATCTACAAGATTTCACAGAGCCACTTTTCATAGGCTACTGTGATGAAATCTTACGCCTGCTTGAAGCAGACGTAAGGGGTGGCGCAGCACGGTAGGTATGGGCAGTCCATGAACATTGTTGGAGTTGCATTGCACTTGCGACACAACTCCAGCAAAGCGCCGCCCTTACGCCATCAGAAGCGAAACACATCTGTCTATCCCTGTGCCACGGTGCGCAGCATTGTAAATGCGTCGCATCCGTGGTGGCACAGGGGTAGATGCTGGTGCATCCCTGATAATATGCAGGGCTGCGCCAATCCTTGTAAATCTGCCCCCTTGTATTGTCTCAATTAGTTTGTCAGTTGATTTTCATATGCTCAGCAACCCCTCACATTTTTGACTGACTCAGACACATCTGGATTAGTGGAAAGGGCACTTTGCCAATTGCTACTTAGCAGGGTTAGGTATAAACAGCTGCAGTACTGTGTCCATGTTTTCAATATTGGGAGAGGGATTTGCCATTTTTATTACAAGGATTCTGGGACTTGTGGTGCAACGTACAGAGGGTAACACATGAGTCTATGACTGATTAATTTTTTATATACAATTTATACAACTTCCTTACTCACAATGCCAGTACAACACAGACAATTTTTTCATACACTTTTTCTTGTCATCCCATTTACCAGGTACCAAGTTGTGGACATCACTTACAGGCAGCCCATGGAGCATGTGGGGGTGGATTGTGGTGAGGATATCCTCCTCTAGTGGGGTGAGATGGAGGCCGGTTCCGTAGTGTGGGGCAGGGAGGATCCTATTCAATTCGATCCTGGAGTACTTCTCCTTCACCCTCTGCTTTTCATCCTGCCACTTTTTCTTGATGTGCTGGACTGTGCGCCTCTCCTCCCTCAATGCTGTGACAGCAGTGGCTAATTGCTGCCATAGAGCTGCCTTCTGAATGCCACTGGTGCAGAAAGGTGGGAGACCATATGTACTCCACAAGCATGGTGGTCTTCTCGGTGGTAAAGTTCTTCTTCCTCCTCATTTGTTCCATTTTCCTCTGGTGATATACAGTGATTGTGAACAAGAACTCTCTGTGGCCAAACCTGTTCCTTTAATGTTTGCTGCTTTTATATGTTTGGTGGTGCTGGTCTTGCAGTTAGTGTTAATTGTCTTCAGCTGGAGCGTGGTGGGGATGGTAGGCACTTGAAATGTTAATCAGGCCACAATGGAGGTATTCCGGCAGAAAATCGGGAGTTCCTGCCCGGAAGCGGGGGCTCTGGCTCAAAAGCAGAGATTCCGACTCAGGATCGGAAATCCCCCTTTCGAATTCGGGAATTCCGGCCTGAGTGCGGACGTAAGGTTAGTAGTCGTAAATCCATTCTGTGAATACCAAATGTAGTACGTTCATTCTGTGAATACCAAAAGTAGTAAGTGCATACTGTGAATACCAAAATGGTAGTAAGTTTAGGATTTTGTCTTAAGTTAGTTCTGTGAATCGGGCCCGATAAAATCATGTATGAACATTAAAATCCACGACTCCACAATACCAGTCAATATCAAAATAAAGTGCATGGTGCAAATCCAATTTTTGTAAAATATTTTGATCTAAAGACTTTATTGTATAGTGCAAAAAGTGCTAAGTGCAAAAAATGCTGATATCCCTCAAACTTAGGGAGCTGTTAAAATGATGCAGCTTAAACTAGGTTCCTACCTGGTAAATCTGTGTATTTAAGATGTTAATTCAGGTGGTGTTAGCCTCAACATTCTACCAATAGAACAAACGCGATGTATTAAAATGACTCTCAGTTAAACTTAAAAAATGTTATATCAAAACTTGTAGGTACAGTAGTATGTGTGATGTGTTTAACATCACTGCCATGTGGTTAAATAGGACAGACACAGACCATGGCTATTCTAGGTTGTAGTAACATTCAATGCTAATGTACATGTCAGAAATGCTGTACGGTGTAAATGTGAGGCGTAAAAGATACTAGGAAAATGGAGATGTCTAATCATCAGAAGATATTAGAATTGGTATCGCTGCTCTCTAGGGCTTAAAGAAAATTGTGGAGATCCTCACCCTGATTCAGGCCATCAGGGGTTCTTGAATCAAATTCCAATATAAATTTGGACTCAAGTTGTCTGAGCAGCTTTTCCCTGTTGCCTCCTTGTCTAGAAGGTGGCACAGCCTCAATCACAAAATATTTCAGACACTCTAAATTGTTGTTATGAATAGCTTTGAAATGCTTGGCCAAAGGGTATGTTGGATCAGAATTAACTATGGCCCTGAGATGCTGCAGAATCCTTACATGGACCTGCAGCTTTCTACTCCCTACATACTGAAATCCACACCTACATGTTAGAACACATACGGCGAACTCAGTCCTGCAGTTATATATGTCAAGGACTTGAATCCTCAGAGTCGTACGATGCTCAATGGGTTCTACCTCCTGATAGCCCAAGGGTCTGAGCGAAACAACAGACTAGATGGGGAGATCAAGTGAGGGAAGGAAAAGATGGGAACAGCAGGGAGGGAGATCTGTAACAAGAAGAATCCTCAATCAGTAAAAAACACAAACCTCAGCATACACATGGGTCTTTCTTTAAGAATGCTACAACAGGCACTATTACCTTTAAAGGAAAATACGGTGTGACTTTTCATGAACAGGGTGTACTAAACGAAATGCAGTCACTATAAATCTAAAGATGAAACAAAGGGGATCATGTATCAAACCTAAGCATACCTCCTCTGTGTTTAAAGGGGGTCGTCAAGCAAGCACATATAGTAAAAAGACCCCTTAGTGGTGTCTTACAGGGGGATGCAGGAGCTGCCCCCTGTAAATGCTCGACACGCCGCTGCTGTAGAAAAGATAAATAAACAATCCAAGGTATTCACACAGTACGATTTCATTATAGCTGTATCAAGCTCCAATGTATCTCATTTCCACTACTGCATTTGGTGTAGGCTCCAATCCGTCTTGGACCCTTCCCTAATCACAATAATCCACATGAGCAATGTTCTGGAACGTACTGCATAGTTCCCAATACAACATGCTTTTGAACCAGGGGTTGAAGAGAAAGTGTTTCTAACCACGCCGCATAGCCGATATATCTTCTTGGCTATTGTGAGGTTGAAACAGCTCAGAGATAAATCAATAAGTATACGTAAGAGTATAAGCAGGGCTCCGGCTGCCGCATATAACGCGTGCAACCGGTAAATGATGACAAGGTCTTGCTGTGTTCTGTTACCCCAAAGTACTTTCAGTTTGAGAGCGTTTTGATAAGAGAGCAAACCTCAAGTCACCAGACTAGCCCTGCAAAAGCCGGATCATCGGCTTGTCCAACGGGGCTACAGAAGATAAGCTCAGGTCCCTATCGATAAGAAACTGCAGTTATCACTGGGGAGTTCAAGAAAAAGAAGGAGGTTGGTGGTGCACTATGCACCCCTACCAGTTCTTGGGATCCTCATAACGTAGGCTCGTCTCCTGGAATCAATGGCACCCGACTGGTGCTACAGAAGCCCTCTTAATCGGCTGCTGGGAGCGTGGTGATATCACAAGCGTTACTGCCCCAGCGCCTCTTGGGAAGTGTGGTCCTTCCCCTTGGAATCGGCAGATGCGATGGCTGAGCGTTTCGGCAGTGTTCTTTGCCGATCCCCACGGTGCGCGATGACAATATATCGCTTTCAATGGAATATGCTTGCTGTTAAACGCAGAGGTGTATTCAAAGGTGTTCTTGCCAAATTTACAGGCTTTGCATGAGCTACATTTACAGAACTCTTGCTTCAATGTTAGCCAATTTGCTTTGGCTGCTGGTGCATGTAATGGCAATTCTGGGCTAGTTCTCACTAAGGCCTTGTTCATTGACATAGCTCATCTGAACGTGAGATTAGGTGTCGGGAGGTAAATCTTCCCCCAAGATGGTGCCTGTCATGACTATGGGCCAATAGTTATTCATGATGGACCTCACCTGTTTCTGTTGACGACTGTAAGTAGTTATGAGGCGAGCCTTAGAATTGGTTTCACCTTCACTTTCATCACTGATAGGTTTTTCATGACTAGTCCGGGGTTCTGATCTATGGGTAAAACATCTTTCCTTGTGATATTCCTCAATTTCTCTAATGCTGGTTCGTTTGTCATACCCTTGTTCATAAAATCTATTCTTCGCCTCTTCTAAACGGCAATAAAAATCATGACCAGTACTGCATATCCTGTGCAGCCTCAAAAATTCCCCATGCGGAATACTTTTTATCAAATGGTATGGATGAAAGCTGGGGGCATGTAGAGTGGAATTGCCTGCGGTACTCTTGCGATGCTACCACTTCGTTGCTTACTATTTTGATATGTACATCATTAAATTTTTTCGCTGCCCTTTCAATTTCAGCATTAAATTGTAGGTTAACATTATTCACATTGATCATGGCCACACATTCCTCTGCATTTTCTCTTGAACCATTCCACATGATAAAAATATCGCCAATACAGCGCATCCAGCTAACTACATGACCGTCAAATACCTCCTTGTGTGCCACCTGAAGGACCATAGCCCCACATGTAAACATGAGTAGCTCCGGGAGAAGCAAGTCCCCATAGGTACACCTCTTAGTTATTGATACACTTCATCGTTGAACATGAAATAGTTATTGTGAAGGCTCAAACTAATCTTTTTTTAAAAACATTATATTGTGTTTATAGCAACGGATGGGTCTTTGCTCAAATAGTGCTCCACCGCTCTAAGTCCAGTACCCACATCTCTGGGTTGAGCTAGGGAGCTTCACACACTGAAAAAAGGGTACTGCCATGTTGGGAATGGGCATAATAGTGCATTCTGGGCTACCTAAATACCACACATCACAGGAAGTCATCATCAGGCAGTAGTAGACATGGGAGCCCATTGGCTAGTTAGTCATTGCATCCCACTAGGGTTTTAGTGGGCATAAAAGTGCCACACCGGGCACCCAAACCTCAGATCACGTTTGTGCTGGAGAGAGGATAGAAGAAGGACTATCTGCTGTTCCCTGGAGCCAGCAAAAAGATGCTGCACCGAAGATTGAACTGCACCTGCTGCATCTTGGGCTAGCAAATAAAGGACTATGCCTGTGGTTTCCTGCTGGTGGAAAAGTTGTCCCTGAGCCCCAGACAGAGACGATGACTCCAAGAGTCATTTTGCGAGTCTCTGTTACAGCTACATGGCCATAAAAGCTGAGAAGGCCACACCATTGTAAGCTTAGTACAGAGAAACCTGAATGCCTCTGGACATTGAGGTGCAGTCTGGGAGACCACGTCACAACCCTCAAAATTTGCATCTGAGGCTGCTGAAACCTGGGGGAGTTGCTAAAGTGCAGTTTGGTCATCCAGCGCCGAAGTTAATGCAAGTTAAAGGGAACTGCTGGTTTTGCTGTAACCGGAGTTCAGTCACAACTGATTTTGTGATGGATTTCACCCAGACTTTGAGGGAAATCGAACCCTGAAGCCAAAGTCACCATCCTCTTGCTTGTGGAACAGAGTGGGGGCATAGGAAGACCCAGACACTGGCTTACCATCCTCAGCATTCTTGAGCATCCTTAGCATTCTGCATAACTTGCACCAGGCCACTCCATTGGCTTCTATGGGGGTTTGCCCAAAAGACCTGGAGCTAGACTGGTAACTGCTTAAACCACATGGTAACTGTTCAACTGGGCCTGACTAATCCCTGTGACTGGCTAACTATTGAAGGTAGTCCCCATAAGAGTACCTATATAGCCATTTTCAAGTCACTTTTCATGGCTAACCCTACCCTGCAATTTGAATAGATTACATGATTTATTGCATTGAGTGAAAAGGTGTGATTTATTATTTGAAAATCCATATCTCCGGAACTCTCTAGTGGATGTTTGCTTTAGAGAGGTCTCTTTAGAGACACAAATGGAGCCTATTTTTATATATTGCTGTGGGATGTTTATTGTGTTGCTTTTTCTTATTTTTCAACAGTTTTGGTACTTCTTAATGATTTACACTTGTTCCTTTGATAAAGCCTGACTACTCTGAGCCACAGCTACCAGGACTGAGCTATGGTTTTACAAACAAACCTGACTGGACCTGATAAGAAAGTGTGCCTTTATTAGACTGTGAGGTTGCACCACCACAGCATATATTAAACCACTTTCCTCACAGAATTGTATGACTAATACTAATAACTTTTCATATAAAAAATAACACTGTCGAGGAGCCACGTGAGCACCGAAAAAGGCCACGTAGGCCAGTAGCTCCGTTGTGCTCACGCCTCGCCCCCAACTCTCCTGTACTCATCCTGAGGTGCTGAGAGGTGTACCGGCTAGCAGAAGGGAATCGGTGCGGGTCCGTGCCGCTCCGGTCCCGCTGCGAGGTCCGGGGACGTGACGGCGCGTCCTAGAAGTCTGGGCCTCCGTGAGGGCAGAAGCCGGGGCTCGTGTGATCTGCGAGGCTGGCCCCGAGTTCAACAACACCCGGAGCGGCGGCCATTAATTGCCGGTCGCGTCCGGATCATTGAGCTGCCACACGCGACCCCGGTGACATCGTGGGGGTACATCGCGGGCTTGCGGAGGAGCACACCGCCAGACCCGTGATTGACCTTGGGGCTGATTTTGGGGCCCGGGTGATGCCCGGCCCGAAGTGCCGAGTGGGGGCCATATTGAGAGCCTGAGTGGGACTCTGGAGGAGAGGCGCAGTGTGGCACACGCCTGACTGGCGGCTGCGGCTGTCCTTTTTTGGAGAGGCGGTGTGGGGGCCCAACTGGATATTGGAGCAGCCGGCCATTAGTGATTGATCTAGCCCTGGGGCGGCAGTGACTTGCAGCACCGAGTGAGTGTGGCGTCTGAAGGGAGGTCCCAGAGGCAGGGGCTCGAGACTGGAGCCTGCCCCAAAGCCCGAGGCCCAGGTTAGGGTTGCCGTGGCCCAATTTCTGAGGTGTGAGCGGGGGCCCCCGAGTGAACTCTGCCCCAGCTTCTGCTAGACGGACGGTCTGATTCAGTTCTGGTGGGGAGGCCCCTTGGTAGTGACCCTGACCATGTGGGCTTGAGCCGGGCGGGGAGGGTCTCGAGGATACACTGGGCCCAATTCACACGGACAAGATCGGTTGGGGCCTGGGCGTACCCTGTTTGCTACAGTTGTGCCTACGGTGGTGGTTGGCACAGATTGGTCCGTCTGCAGAATTATGATAGCGACTAAACCGGAGGGGAAGAAACCGCTGTCCAAAACAACTAAAGGCTCTCACTACGTCCAATCTAATAAGCTGGACCGGTATACACAGCCCAAGGGCTCGCCTACCAGGTCGGTGAGGATGCAGGAAGGAGCTGGAGAATCCGCAGGCCTTGCTTCGGAGCCCACTTTGCAAGATGTGATGGCCGCCATACATGGGGTTAAGACTTCCCTCGAGCAGAAGATGGAGTCACTGGACCACACGTTGGACACTATGGCCATTGAGGTTAACCTAATTCGAGCGGACCTCACCAAAACAAGCGAGAAAGTGAAGTCGTTGGATATCAAAACGGTGAGCCTGACGGATGACGAGGTTCGGAATTTAAAAGCCACCGGGGACCTGACAAGTCGCAAGCTGGATGAGTATGAAGGAAGAGTCCGGAGGAATAATGTGCGCATCATTGGCATCCCTGAGAAAGCGGAAGGGGCTGCATTGACCTCTTTGTGGAAGATATTATCCTCAACCACCTGAAACCGAAAGGATTGGGGAACTTCTTCACAATAGAATGGGCGCACAGGATCCTGGGTGGGAGACCAAAGCTGGGGGTCCCATCTCGTCCGATGATCGCGAGGGTGCTCAACTTTAGGGATAGAGACGCTATCCTGCAGGCCTCCAGATCAGGGGGCCCCCTACAGTACGAGAATTCCACCCTCTCCTTCTTTCCTGACTTCATCCAAGGTGTTCAGAGGTAGCGCAGAGTTTCTTTGGTGTTAAGAAGAGACTCAGAGACGGGGGCTAGAAATATGCCATGTTATTTCCGGCTAAGCTGCGAGTGCAAGTGGAGGGCAAGGTCTGATTTTTTGACAATCCCGAAATAGCATCTGACTGGTTGGATCGGCTTCCCCCTCGGGGGGAGCCCAGGTTGCAGAGTGGCGAGGATGGAGATGGTTCTCAGGACCAGTAGTAATGAGTACTGCTATTGCTGGTGCTTGTGGGTTGATGGGGGAGGTCCCACTGTGAGATATTCCTTGGGGGGCTCCTCGAGACTGTGGGTCATAATTGGCGCAGAATATGTTTTTATTGGGGCGGAGGCGGGGTTGCGGGGCACTGACATCCTCCTCGAATCTACTTTTAGATAGTTGGTTAGTTAGAGCATGGGGCGACTGGCACACTGCAAATTGATGGTTGGCGATTGCCGTGCGCGGGGGTGCAGGGTGAAGGGAGGAGGGACGGGAAAGTTGTTGTATATTCGTTGTTTGCTTTTTCATTTCTTTGCGTCAGGTGATAATAATGTAGCGATATGCCTTTTGCGTGGGACAGATGGCACAGGATTGTCGAGGATCGGGGATGAAAGTGCTGAGCTGGAATGTGAATGGTTTGGGTGACAAGATCAAGAGAGGGATGGTTAGCCAACTTATTAGGAGACACTCCCCAGATGTGGTATTGCTGCAGGAGACGCACCTGGTCGGTAATAAATGCATAGCCCTCCATAAACGGGGGTATAAATTGGTGGCGCA
The DNA here is from genome assembly GCF_964261635.1 of Lissotriton helveticus. Classification (NCBI taxonomy): domain Eukaryota; kingdom Metazoa; phylum Chordata; class Amphibia; order Caudata; family Salamandridae; genus Lissotriton; species Lissotriton helveticus. The sequence continues at coordinate 23,350,226 of NC_136060.1, read as the reverse complement.
TGCTGGGTTCACCACCGGTTCCAGGGGGGTTGGGATTTTGGTTAAGAAATCCTTTCCCATGTCTGTGCAGGCTATGTGGCTGGATACGCGGGAGTGTCGGGCTGTTGGGGGTAAGACAGTCACCTTTCTATCTGGATATGTACCACCGGGCCTTCAGTCCGATACCTTTCGAGACTTGAGCTCTGTTTTTCTTACGTTGCCCTTTGGCAGTTTAGTCTTGGGGGGCGACTTTAAGGCTGTACTGGATGGAGAGGTTGACCGTAGCCTGCCACGAGTGCTTAGGAAGTCACAGAGGTGGCTCTCAGAATTCCTGGAGATGCTGGGATTGGTCGATAGCTGGCAAGTACGTAACCCAGCGCAGACACATTTCACTCACATATTTGCAGCACACAGTAGCTTGTCCAGGTTGGATTACATATTTCTGCCGGCAGCGATGGCTACCATGATCCAAGATGTGAGATATCTTGGCTGGGGTATTTCTGATCAATCTCCACTGTGGCTACAGCTTACGCTCGGACGATCGGCGGTTGGTAGGATAGCTCCTATTAGCGCCTGGCAGTTAAAGGACCCGGCCATTAAAAAAGAGGTACTCCAGATGTCGGAACGTTACTTCCTGGAAAATGTGGGGACAGTTGACTCTGGGAAGCTTACAAAACGGTAGCGAGAGGTGAGGTCCTATCTCTGGTAGCGGGGAAAAAGACGAAAAGCAAGGCAGAGGTGAATCAGAAAGAGGCAGAGGTCATACTTTTGGAAGAGAGAGTTGCTAGGTCACACGCACAGGTGGACCTCCACCTACGGAGACTCCGACAGCAGGAATACAAAGGCCTAGCATGAGATAGAGCGATCGCCCAAAACAATGCCGTACAGAGCCGCATATATGAACATGGTGATAAAGCCGGTAAATTGATTGCGTGGCTCGAGCATGGGGAATGGGCATCTAGGCTGGTACCTTAATTAGAAGGATCGGAGTCACACAGAATTACAGATCCACAGGCTGTGGCTGATGCATTTTTGGAGTACTATAAAAAGGTCTATACCTCCGGTAGTGGGTTTACCGAGGCTGAGAATGGCGAAATGATCAGAGACATTATTATGCCGGGATTGTCGGAGGAAGATAGGTGCTATCTGGACTCTCCTTTCTCCGATGATGAATTTGCGCAGGCTATAAGGCAGATAAAATCTGGTAAGGCGACTGGCCCTAATGGGATACCGATTGAATTGTACAAATTGAATGCCAACAGACTCGCCCTGCATGTCCGAGCCATGTTCTTGGAGAGTAAGGAGAAGGGTCAGCTTCCATACGACCAGCGAGTGGCTAATATAGTGGTCATACATAAAGTGGGTAAGCCCAAGGCACAATGTTCCTCATATAGGCCTAATTCACTTCTTAATGCAGAGCCCAGAATTCTGGCAAAACTGCTTGCCACTTTGACTGGTCAAGGTAATCACGACTTTGGTCCATCCGGATCAATCCGGCTTCATGTCGCGCCGTAAGACATAGCGCTGAACTTGCAGAGGTTGCACGCTGTCCTTGGGGGCTCTTCGAGGATACATGAACCAACAGTCTTGGTGTCGCTAGACACCACTACGGCGTTAGATAGGGTTGAATGGAAATATCTGTTTGCTGTGTTGGCGAAGCTGGGTTTTGGAAGTGAGTTTATTGGATGAATGCGACTACTGTACGCAAACCCCCTGGCCAGAGTGGTCGTCAATAACTGCAAGTCAAAGGATTTTCCACTGGAGAGGGGCACAAGGCAGGGATGCCGGCTGTCCCCACTGCTCTTTGCGCTCGCTATGGAGCCATTGGCGGCTTGGGTCAGATGGGATAGATCGATACGGAGCCTCAAATGGACACCTGACTGGGAAGATAAGATCTCATTATATGCAGATGATGTTTTGTTTACCTCACTGACCCCAAAGCATCCTTGAGTAATTTTCTAGATGTGCTAGCCATTTTTGGTAGGTACTCTAGATTGGCGATAAACTGGTCAAAGTCGGTGCTCTTTGTCCTTGTGGGTGACTCTCCGGAGGTCCCGCAGTCTGCCCAATTCAGATTGAGACAGTAGGATTTAACTATTCAGGTATATATATAATGCTTGAGTCGCAGTTACGGTACGCTAATAACTTGGCTTCCCCATTGATTAGATGTAAGAAAGATGTGAGGGCGCTGGAAAGCTCTTCCACTGTCCTAGCTTGGAAGGGCCGCTCTCTTCAAGATGATGGCCTTGCCCCGGTTCCTATATACCCTACAGAATTCGATGGACCTGGTGCCGGCCTTCTATTTCAGGGAAGTTGAGACTCTCCAGAGGCAGCTTTTGTGGGATGGTAAACCCTGAATAGCGTTTATTAAATTAACTCTCCCGTGGTATGATGGCGGAATCGGACTCCCAGATTTAAGGAAGTACTATTGTGCTTCACAATTGGCTGCAGTGAACCACATCGTCTACGGACCCCCGGGTGATCAGGGGGCTGGCTTCGGGTAGAATGATCGATAGAGCTCTGTATGCCAAACCGGGGAAGTTTGCACTCTTTGGCCCAACCGCACATACGATACAGGTGTGGCACGCGGCTAACAGATATCTAGGTTAGGAAGGCAAACTGATGTTGGCCACTCCCCTCTTGAATTCGGAGAAGCTGGGGAGCCTGTGGAAAACTAAGGGGTTTGATAAGTGGGATCTTATTGGAATCACCCAGATAAAGGATGTCTGGGGAAGGGACACAGTGCATACATTCGAGTCTCTCAAACAACTGTATAGTCTGCACGATAATGAACACTATCGATATTGGCAAGTGAGGCATGCCCTCACCACCCACATACCCAGGGGCACGGTGCTCCCGGGGGCATCACCTCTTGAAGACCGGGTGCGCGATGGGCGCATTCCCAAGAAAACTATTTCTTTGATATATAGGAAACTGGTTAACAATATGGAGAGCCCGCTGGGGCGAAGTAGAGCCCAGTGGAGTGCAGATGGTTTTGAATTGAATGACGAAGACTGGATGGAGGCAGTTTCCTCCCCAAAGGTAGTGGCGATTCAGATGAGGCTCCGACTTGTGCAACTGAAGATACTGCATAGGTCCTATATAACTGGGCCTCAATTGGTACGAATGGGACAAGGGGGGAGTGGGGAGTGGAGAGTGGAGAAGAGAGTGTGGAGAACCTGGCACTTTAATGCATATTCTTTGGCATTGTGTAGTAATACAGATATTTTGGGCGAAGATCCATGAAGAACTAAAAGAAGTTTTAGGAGAGGAGATACGACCTGAAGCCCGAAGGTGCCTGTTGAATGTGTGGGAACCTACAGATCTGAATGTGTATCGGAAGCAATGGGTGACGCTGGCGTATATGGTGGCCAAACGAAATATTGCTCAGCTCTGGGGTGCAAGTCAGCTGCCCCGAGTCTCTAGGTCGGCTGGGGATCTAGACTGGTGCATGTTCAGAGAGAAATCAGTGTATGTGGCCAGGGGTTGTCCGGAGAAATGGGGGAAGGTATGGGGGAGGAGGAATAGTAGTCGAGGAGAGATTTGTGAACCTCCGACACCACGACTAGATTCGGAAGCGCAGGAATCCCTATGATCCAAGTACGAAACATTGTCACATGTGATTCTGTACTTGTCCACATTGACCCATGTGATGAAGAATGTATGACTTCACCTGATGCCTTTGCTCACGTTTATTTTCTTTTTGTAATGTAATTGTCTTTGTTTTTTCGTTAATAAAAAGAGTTTAAAAAAAAAATTATAACACTGTCTCAGAAATCAACCCACGCCAAGTGATTGTTAAAACCACAGTGTCTAAACATTTAGGAGTCATTTGTACTCCCAGGGAAATGACTAACAATGCCTGTAATAATGTACTCTTCATTGCATACTAATTTAATATTTAAGTAATGCAATACAAACATTCTGCATAAGTTGAATGGCCAAATAAGAATATGTGTCCCAGGTACACACCAATCACCTCAGGGAATTGTGCAATCCAAAATAAATCTGTCTTGGTGTGGTTCAGTTGCTGCTCAGTGCTGGGAAAACAAATGCATACAATGATTGTTTTCAACATTGCAACAATGTATTGTCTCAAACACCTAGCGGCAACACTTTTAGAAAACTCACTTGCTGTGGCAACTATTTCTAGGTAATGACAGACCTGCCAATCTTCCAAAAAGTGAAAAAACTCACGGTGTGACATAAGGGAACCAGGAGGGTGTGGGTCCTGGTGAGGGGAAAGGTACTTGATCCCATTACCTCCCCAGCCATGAAAGCGCTTCTGAGGGGCGTGAACATTGGGTGGGGCAGGGCTTAGTGCAGGTGACTGCCTGTGGGGCACTCTATCCCACCATAAAAAAAACAAGTTGAGGCTCCCAAAGATACTGCCGATATCCGGAGAGGTTGTAAAACCACAATGGACATCAGCTGTGCTCAGCCTCCACTCAATGTGAGTTGGAAATGATCTCTGCAGGGGTTTCCAAATCACATTGTCTGTGATTGTGTGATATCTACTCCTCACTAGGAGACCGACTGAATGGAGCAAATATCGTGTGACACATGGTAGCGCCATGTGAGTTGGCAGGTCTTTAACGTCCTAAAGCCAAAAGATGCAGGGAACAAAGGACCTGAACATATCTAGGAACAGCTTTTCTTCTGTTTCTCTCCCTATAAAGGCTTCAAATATGTGATAAGGACACAAATCAGTTTCCTGCTTGACCTACACTTCAAATATATGTCCTCTTCTCCATAAGCATAACTATTTGCTTTTGTTTCCTCCTCCTCCAGTTCAGTGCCGCCAGAACTGTCATTCCTCCTGCCACTGCATAAAGTACAACCATTTTGGAGAAACAGATCTGCTTCCTGGCCCACATTTTGTAGTTTGCACCTCGTTATTACCTGCTTCCAATTGGTGGTCATTTGCAAATGCAAAAACACTTTTTTTGCAACTATTCGCAATCACTGAATGCGTGATACATTGGAGTACTGAATTCCAATTAGACAATCGTAGTTAAGTTATCGCAAAATAAATTTCCTATTTCACCATTCTTTATTTTTTAGGTTTGCAATGCAGAGTTTGCAAATTTTCTACTTTAAAAGTTGTAATGCAGCCTGAGTGGAGAACATGTAAAGTGCGCAAGGTGGCTTGGTCATCCCGAGAAGGCCAGCCAAAGGCTCATGGGCTCTTGGATGGGGCAAACCACTATTCTCCTGCCCTGATCTGTGAGCAGAGCAGCCCCACCCCTACCCAGCTCAGCAAGGACGGAAAAATAAAATGATAAGAACAATGAGTTATTATCATTTTATTTTTTCCTTTTTGACCCGCTCAGTAGGGGGGCGCTACAACACCCTTTTCTGAGCGACCTGTTACCGCCACACATCTGCTCAAGACACGATTTTCAGATCGTGGGACTTGGACACAAACCGTCATTAGGCTTCCCTTACGGCATAACCGCCCAACAGGATTCGTAATTTCCACATTTTCCCGTACCAACCACACATCGCAGCCGGGTCGTTATTCCCGCTGGACCTGCGTCCCTACTTCTCAACATAGAGAACCTAGGCCCTGAAGAGTCACATCCTTCACACGATGTGACGAAACAAGTGTCGGCTTGCTTTATTTTCAAATGTACTGATCAAGACTGAACTTTAAATCACTCTTCATGCATCGCTGGATCTCGACTTTTTATTACACTCTTCCAATGAACTATTCCTAACTGTTTGGTTCTGACATAAGAACCTCTCACCCTAAACGTGTGCACAGGACCTATATTCATATTGTTGGGGTATGGCACTTGTTCCCTTGCCTATACAGGGGCTGTTTTGTCTGGGTTTGTTCCCCTGACCTGTTTTTCACCGCTACACCTATGTATATACGAATCTAACCTATAATCGCACATGCTAGAGCGCCAATTTTTCCTGTCCTCCACTCAAACCCCATCTCTTCTCACAAGATAATATGACTGCTGCAGAAACAAATGCTCATATAGAAGATCAGCAAAAGGGCAGAGCAAAAGCCGCTTTCAATTGCGGCTTTTTATTTCTTTTTTATGAATACCTAAACTCTAGGGACAGCTAAATCTATTTTCTCCAGACTTAAAAACACTGTGCAGGTGTCTGTTTCAATTGCCCTTCAAGTGATTGATCATTATTATATAAGTTCAATGTAATAAATCGCTTATTTTGTTTTTAAAGCATACAAAGTACTATATACTTTGATGATTAAATATGTATGAAAAGAAAAACAAATAGCATTTCTGCAGATTTGATATTTACGTGAGCCATATGTAAGACACCTCTTTATTTTAGTGCACAGAAATACCGGAATACTATTGCAATTTGCTAGTCATAAACTTATTATTTGCATAATGGGCTTGGATTATTCAGATCCTGGGAATTACAATGCACCAAGATAAAACCCTTCATCATCAGGTTCTTTTCGGAATGCAACACCAGCTACTAGCCAAGAGAAATAAAGGCATTTTGTTTATACGAAATAACATTTAGGGGCTTATTACAATGTCGGGCAGATGATTATTACTATATCCGGCGGACTTGCGCACGCCCAACACCATCACAGAAACAGAACTGACCGACCTCCAGTCGGCGGTCCCAACCGCCTAATTACGATGCCACCACACTACTCTATGCGAGCTTGTGTTACGTAGCTCAATGTGAGTTTGTGTTAATCCCTGCACCCTGTGGCAGGTACCTCAAGGTGCCTGCCAGAAGGTGTAGAGATCAACAATGGTTCCCCGTCGCCTCCCAACCAGACACCGCAGACCGAGGAGGGCCCTGCTAGGGGCCCCTAAACACGCTTCCCGACAGGCTTTTCAAGTCGTAAAGCCCGGCATGAAATGCCTGTCGGAAACCATGCATCGTAATTCGGACGGCATTAAACACCGTTCATATGGATTATGGGCCGGCTTCAGACTGGCCAACGGCTCCTTGAGCCCCTCGGAGTCCAGCCGGAATGACTGGCCGGTTTCAATTCTGACTGTCTGTATTGTAATCAGCTGGTCGGAATTGCAACCGATGATCTCGGTCAGAAAGCCTCCGACCAAAGTTCGGAGGCTTTCTGACCGAGATCGTAATCAGCGCCTTAGGATGTTAATATAGTCCAATAAGTATACCATGTACCACGATGAGCAATTCCCGGAAAGTAGAAATATAAATAGTTTTGGTGCAAGTAGGTCCTGTCTTGATTTATATATCATTGGCATATATTTATTTTAAGACTGGATTTAAAATGTTGTTATTACATATGGTTTATATCATCTAACAGCCACAGATTTCCTAACAACTGTAGGTAGGTCATTCTATACAATGAAAGCAATTTGTTGGAGTTGCCTATTTTTATTTGGTATGGAAGGCAAGCATTAGCAGAACACAATGGAAATTCATGTCAAATTACTTTGCAAGGTGCAGACTTTCTCAGTCCCAAAGCCTCTTAAAGAGGATGCTTCAACCAAATAGAAAGAAGGATTTTTCTTCTGGACCCATATCCTGACCCACAGATTAGTCAAGGGATGGACTTTTACATTGTATTCCAATATTAGAGGTCGAATTAAATAATTCTCCATTCAGTAGCAATCTTTTTCCAAACCTGCCACAATGGTTTTAGACATATTTTTTTCTGAAATTAGAATTGATGTATGCTTTTAATCAGGTAATATAAGCAGGTATTTATTCAGCAACAATTGCAGGTCAGGTTTTACATTCAGTTCAATTTCGATTGCTTCTCCCAAATCTCACAACTTTATTTATTACACAATTACACGTAGGAGAATTAGCATCCTGGTAATATTTTGATCCTATCCCTGCAACCCTACAGAGGTGGCAATTAGACAAATCGCTAAATACTTTAGCTATTTAGCTTTTTTTTTTTTTGGAACTTTTTATTAATTTTATAAATACAAACACAAACAACTTGCAAGGAATAAAGAAAAAGAGAAGACAGCAATATAAACAACGTTGCATTACATGGTGTGGGAGCGGGAAGGTCAACCAATGAGCGTATTTTCCATCAAGAAAGAGTCTCGCATGGTGGGGAGGCAGAAGGAACAAAATGTATCCAATACCCAGTAAGAAGTGGAGGAACCCTCGGGTTACGGGGACGTAGGTGCAACATCTGGGTCAGGGAAAGGGGGGGTACATATATCGCCACGGTAAGTGTTCCACTGAGTCCATATCTTCCCCCATTTTCGGGGGGTACCCCGGGAAATATATACAGTTTTTTCCCTGAACATGCACCAGTCCATGTTTTGCTTCCATTTCCGAATCCCGGGTGGTCCCTGAGCCCCCCACAGTTGCGCAATGTCTCTTTTGGCGATCATATTGCCCAAGGTCACCCATCGAAGCTGCGATACGGAGTAGTCGTTCGGTTCCCATACATTCAGCAAGCATCTCCTAGCCTCCGGCATCGATCGCACCCCCGTAACCTCACTCATCACCTCGTGCACACTGGCCCAGAATCGCACTATCTCAGGGCACTCCCAAATGATATGTAAAAAGGTGCCCAGGAGACCGCATCCACGCCGACACAAACCATCCACAGAAAAGCCCATGTGTACCAAACGGGGACCAGTCACATACACTCTATGCAGGATTTTAAGTTGCACAAATCTAAGGCGCGCCTGGATGGCCACCTCTTTAGGGGAGGAGATCGCCGCCTGCCAGTCCTCATCGTCCAGCTCCAGCCCATCACCAATCCAGACCTCTCTAAGGCGAAACAGGAGATCAGACCTGGAGTAGATCAATTTTTTATAAATAAGCGAAATCGTACTATCAGGAACATGTCCGTCTAGTACCCTGTCCTCAAGCAGGGACGACTCCGGAATCTCCACACCCGAAGGGAAGACCGAGAGCACCGCATGGCGGACCTGCGCATAGCGAAAAAATTCGCGATCGCTCAGAGTGTACTCGGTTTTCAATTCCTCAAACGTCTTCATTCTCCCCTTAGTCCAAACATCATCAATCCTGCTGATACCTATCAAGTCCCACCTATCAAACCCCTTCGACTGCCAGAGAGAGCCAAGTCTATCGGATGCATACAGTGGGGTGGCACGAGTCAATTTATTAGTCCACCCAAGCGCCATGGAAGCCTGTCTCCACACCTGGACAGCCGTCCTAGTGGGGCCCGTTACGTTTCGAGGGGTGATTTTCGAGTAGAGGGCTCTATTATAGTCACCCCCCGGTAACAACCATTTGTCCATCTCGAAGGCCGGATTCGGCAAAGGGCCATACATGCAATGATTTATTGCCCCCAATTGAGACGCCCAATAATAGCGACGGATATCAGGCAAAGCAATTCCACCGTCGTACCACGGGAGCGACAGTTTAGCGATGGCGATCCGGGGCCTACCCCCCCACACCAGTTGTCTCTGTAAACCTTCAACCTCACGGAAATATTTAGCCGGGACAACGTCAAGTGTGTTTTGCAATGCGTAGAGGAAGCGGGGCAGTGACATCATCTTAAACAATGCCGCTCTACCTAGGGGAGAGAGAGGGAGTTTCCCCCAAGCGACAACATCTGCCCGAAGGCGCTGAAGAGGGGGCAGCAAATTCCGGTCAAACCGCAGTTCAGGTTTCAGAGTGATAAAGATGCCTAGGTATTTAAATCCATCCCTCACAATCGCGATAGGACAACCACTTGGCAGAAGAGGGGCATCTCCCGACAGGACGTATACACAGGACTTCGACCAATTGATGACAAGACCCGAGTTTTTGCGAAAGGACGTTAAGACATCGAACAATACAATGAGGGATTTACGGGGAGATGTGAGATACAGCAGAATATCATCAGCATAGAGAGATACACGGTCCTCAAACTCCGAATTCCATCTAATGCCCTTCAGGGACGGCTCCCACCTCAACCAGGCCGCCAGCGGTTCCAAGGCGAGAGCAAACAACAAGGGGGACAGGGGACAGCCCTGTCGCATACCCCTGCCCAGTGCAAAGGGTGCAGAGACCCGACCATTGACCACCACCTGAGCCATGGGACCGGCGTAAAGCAACTTGACCCACCGAACAAACTCCGGACCGAAACCAAACTTGGCAAGAACCGCCCACAAATACGGCCATTCAATCGTATCAAACGCCATCGTAGCGTCCAAGGACGCCAAGATGGCGGGCTCACGTAGCGTCTCGGCTCGTGCCAAGACGCCATGCAACCTTCGGAGGTTAAGCGCCGTGTTGCGATGCGGTATAAAGCCGGATTGATCAGGGTGAACCAGGTCCCCAATGACAGTCGCCAAACGTGTCGCCAGCAGCCTGGCCAAGATTTTAGGCTCCGCATTAATCAACGAGATGGGCCTAAAAGAGGCACAGCGATCCAGAGGTTTACCATCTTTGTGGATGACGACTATAGTGGCCAGTCTCTGGTCTGGTGGGAGAGAACCCACCTCCAAAGACTCGAGAAACATAGAGCGCAGATGTGGAGCTAGCGTGTCCGGGCGTAGTTTATATAGCTCAATGGGGAGTCCATTAGGGCCCGAAGCCTTGCCGGATCGGACCGAACGGACAGCAGCGGCAATCTCGTCCACAGTAGGCGGCGCATCCAGAGCATCCCTATCAATGTCAGGCAATCGGGGAAGTGCAATATCCCGCAATAGCAGGTGGGAGTCCTGCTCAGAGCGATCAGACACCTGGGAATACACCTCGCGGAAGTAATCGGCAAAACATGTGACAATATCAGCAGGGTCAGTACAACACTCTCCATTCTCCGCAACAATCACAGGGACGACACGACTTGCATTCTCCCTCTTATCCAGCCAAGCAAGTAATTTCCCAGCCTTATCACCCACATCATACAGGCGGCCCTGCTGTTCCCTTCCCATTTCCTTAGCAGCTTCCGTGACCAGAGCCCTGTATTCATGTTGTTTCAACTCCAATAGATGTACCCCTCAGCGGTGACCTCAGACTCCAAGCACCCCTCCAGGGCTGTGACCTCCCCCTCAAGGCGAACCATCTCAGCACGGTTGGCCAACTTCACGCCACCAATCAACGAGAGGGCCTGGCCACGAATGACAGTCTTGTAAGCTTCCCAAAGTAAACTTGGGGAGGAAACAGATCCCACATTTTCCGCAAAATAACAATCGTGTGTTTTAACCAGCTCAGCCCTGACCCTGGGGTCCTTCAAATACCAGGGGTTAATCGGAGCCACTCGGCCCGCCGAACCCTGCCGTGCATCAACCACCAGCCAAAGCGGAGAATGGTCCGAGATACCCCTTGCCAGATGTTTAACTTCCCGTATGAGGGATGCATGGGCCGAGGGCAGCAATATATGATCTAACCTCGAGAGACTACCATGAGCACCAGAATGATAGGTATATTGCAACTGCCCCGGGTGAAGCAAGCGCCAGCAATCAGTGAGCCCCAGCGTCTCTAGGAAGTCACTCAACCAAGTCTGGGCCTTCGGCAGTTCCCTGGGATGGTGACGGTCACACATCCCCGAGACCACCGCATTAAAATCACCCCCAACCAAAAGCAGACCCTCGGGGAGACCCAGGATAAGTCCACTCATATCAGCGAATGTGGTGGTTTGGAGGCCCGGGGGCACGTACACGGAAATCAGAATAAGAACCTTCCCTTCCCAGCGCCCCACAATGGCGGCGTATCGTCCCTTATCATCGAGTATGACATCATCAATGGCCAAGGGGAGGGAGGTCCGAACCAGAATGCCCGCCCCTCTGGAGCCCGAAGTGAAACCCGAGTGCGCCACAAGGCGATAACCACGCCTATTCAGAGCGTAGCACTTGTTGCCGAGCAAATGAGTCTCCTGCAGTAAGACAACACCAGGAGACAAACGTTTCAGCAATTGTAGCACCACCCTCCTCTTGATCCCATCCCCCAACCCGTTCACGTTCCAACACAATATCTGAAGTCCCCTACCCCCCATCCCCGAATTCAGCCTATTTAGCTTTTTTGATTGGTTCGGTTTGCAATGCAGATTTTGCAAATTCACAATTCTGTGATATCCTGTTTTTGCATTTGCAAATCAGTTTGCCACTGGTTTCTGAATGGCAAAACATTTGTATGTCGGGCCTCTCGTGTCTTAATCAGTTAAGGCTCCTCCGCTAAAGTGGAGGAGCGTCGCCCAGTTGTTTTTTTCACCAGCATAGGAAACAAATAAAATGATAATAACTCAGTTATTATCATTTTATTTTTTCCTTTTGGTGCACGTCAGCTTTGCGAGGTGAGGTGGGCTGGCGGGGCTGCCACCATTCCCAAGTGCCCAATGACTGTTTGGCCAGCCCTCTCGGGCCGGCCACACTAGTCATGTGCACTTTCTCTATTCTCCACCCAGGCTACATTACAGCTTAGGTGGAGAACATTCCCAGGCCCCATGCCCTGTCTGAGCGCCGAGTCATGGCGCTCAGACCAATCACAATGCTTCATTGCACCGTTGTGATTGGCTCAGGGGAGCCTGGGTGCCACCAGGATGGTTCCTGTTCTGGCAGACAAGAGGAAGAGACACATGACCAGGAGGAGCAGTACAGCGGATGCGGCAAGCAGGCAAGTTAAATTCAGTTTTTGTTTAACCTCCCACCAACCCTCTGTGCCGCCCACCCTCTGCCACCCCTCCATCCCCGATCGGTGCTGGACGCTGCTGGTTCAGATTAGTAAAGTCTGTCAGTTATGAGCAAAATATCTATCTCATGGGTAGGCTTCTGCAAATGCTGCTAAAATGAGTGCTCATTAAGGAAAAGATCAACAAGGGGGCAGAGCCAATGTCCCTCCATCTATTGCTGCTTTTAATTTTTTTTGTGATTACATGATCCCTGGGAGTAACTATGGGGCATTTTATCAAGAACGGCATTAAAATTATCGCCACTTTAGCGGCAATAATGGGCTTGATAATATGCCCTAGAGAATTCCCATTGAAGTCCCTGGTTCTGGTGTGAACATGGGCTTCTGTGGGAATTCACAAGGGCATATTATCAAGCCCATTATCGCTGCTTTAGCGGCAGTTTCCTACCGCTAAAGCAGCGATAATTTTAACGCCGTTCTTGATAATATGCCCCTATATACGTTTTACCCAGTCCTAAAAATTCTGTGCATACCTCTTTTTCTTTTGACCCTTACAATGATTGCTTGATATATAATAAGTTCAACGTAATGAATAGTTTTCTTTAGTTTAAAAAGCATATAAAGTACCATACAAGTTGGAGATTATACATGTATAAAAATAAATAAAGATAACATACTTGCAGTTTTGATTATCACAGTCTCTTTGTTTCGTCTTTGAATTTTGTATTGCTTCAGGTGAATGGTGTGTTTTCTTAGATAGGTAATTCATACTTGCTGACCCTCTTTTACAAAATCGATATTCTGTTCATTACAAATACTCCTGTCTCTAAATACTCCTGTCCCTGCAGTCCCAGTGCAGAATTTCGAGAACAAAAACACGTCACCCTTGTAAAAGATGCCAAACATTTGGGATTTACCATCTCTAGGAAATACATATTTTCCCTGAAACAGTACAAAATTCAAATAAGAAACTATCTGGCAGATGCATCAAAGTTATGTTTTGCGAGTCCTTAATAGCGAATTTTAAGGAATTGCTATTAAAGACTCGCAAAACGGGATGCATGTAGGAATCGCAATGTTATTAGCGATTCCTACAGATTCCTTATTTGCGATTCGGTAATAGCTAATCGCTAATAAGGAATGGCTTTCCCATTCATTCCTATGGGCCTTTAGGCCCATAGGAATGAATAGGAATGGGCCTTTAGGCCCATAGGAATGAATAGGAAAGCCATTCCTTATTAGCGATTAGCTATTACCGAATCGCTAATGTTCCGCTATTTGAAGGGTGCCAGGGTGTCCAAAGGACATCCTGTTGCACCCCTGAAATGAACCTGTGCACAAATGTTACACACACACATGCCCGAAGGGCATGTGTGTGCACAACATGTAACTTTGAAAAATGCACAAAAGTGCATTATTCAAAGTTTTAGCAAATTACCACGAAGTTCAACTTCATGGTAATTGGCTCCCCCTATTAGCGAATTCGCTATTTTTTTGGGTTTCATGCATTGCATTTAAGGAATCTCATTTTGGGATTCCTTAAATGCAAGAGCAATTTAAGGAATCGCTATTTAGAGATTCCTTAAATTGCGATTTCTGCATTTGGGATGATGCATCCTAGATTCTGAGAATCTGCCTGTTTGCTCCCGGTATTTTCTTTGATGCATCTGCCTGAAAGAGCTTTAATACAAATAGGCTTGAAGGCAACCATCCCTTACTTACCTGAAGGTAGGGTGCTTACATCTCAGTTTTATTAAGGATCTTTACTGCCGTAAATCTAACGTAGTACAAGGGTGCCTGCATTTCAGGGAATAATTGTTTATGTGCAAGAAGGTGTTACTTCCTGCACAGAAACAATCAATAATGGCAATTTGTTACTTCTATATGTGCTGCATTTTGCAACACAAATAATAGTAGCAGATCATCATTATTTAATGATTGTTTATGTGCAGGAGGGGACACCTTCCTGCACATAAACATGGTGTTTTACGCTTTTTATGTGTCCTGCAGAATGCAGCACACATCGAAAAAGCAAAAACAAGAAGAAATAAAAGTATTTCTCCCCGTTGCGCCATTCTAGCACCTGCTATTGCGTGGCATTTGGTTTTGGAGCTGCCTCAGATTTACACATCCATGTAAATCTAGGGCAGAGTCAAAATGCAATTAGTGTTGCAGTGGAACGACCACAGCAATACCCATTGCATTCCCTTTTTTCACTCTAAGTGATGCGTGTAAAGAGGCCGTATTTACAAGGCAGCGTTAAGCCCCTGAAAATGGTTTGCACTGCTTGATTTTAAGCCCCGGGTAGGAATTGTACTACCTACTGCGGGATTGCTGAATTCTTAGGTACTTTTTGCCTTACATATTATCTTTCTAGTAGACATAGGATTGATTGTTTTTTAGGTATCTGGATTTAGGATCTGCACATGTATTGTTTATGTATTTATTTGCCTTTGGCAACTAATTGTTTTCTTATTTTTTCATTTTGACAAGCTTTATTTTCTACAATATTTCTGTGAATTTGTCGCTTCCCGACGTTACGACGGCGTGACAGAGGCAGATATACCTTTTACATTCTAACTACGCATATGCACAGTTTCGAGAAAAGGTGAGGACATGGGCTCTTTTTACGTTAGCAACGATTTGACAGTTGTGGTGCTCATAGATGAACAGCATGTGAATATAGTTGGTAGAGCAATACATATTATTTGTGTATTCCTCACTTTGGACATATATTAGAACAATAATGTATGGATATTTGGATTTTTACATATATGCTGCTAACCCTTACATTTCTTCCTGTTTGGATACCTGGACTTATATGTTGTCCTTTACATCTCTCCCTGTTTTTACTCACTGTAGATATATCATGGTATTGAAAAATAAGAAGGAATAAGAAATCAAAGGATTGGGACAATTATGTCCAAGGCCAGTGTTCTGGGTCCACTCTACAAATGTATTTATACCATTTTTTGGTGAGGGCATCATATATCTTTATATTTGTGTATATATATTTTCATGTTTAAGGAGTCCTGTCTCTTTCTTCTTTTTTCCCCCAGGCCTCTTTGGACATTTGTGTGTTGTATATATTTCTTTAATTCTCTTCCCTTTCCCTGACCATTTTAAGTGGGATACTATGCACCATGAAGTGCTAAGAGTATTTTGTGATACTATACAGGATTAACCATATGATGAGCGGGGGTCTACTTCTTGGTAAAACCCATGTAATTGTCTATATGGGGATGCTTCTATGTAAATATGTCAATTTTAGTTTCATGTTTCCTCTATGCCAAATATGACTATTCATGTGTAAGTGTATTTTTATATGTTGTATATTTGTATATATATATGTTCTTGTTGATATATATATATATGTTTGAGCAAATGCGCACCTGCGCTTTTCAACAGGCACTCGCAGCGCTTCTGGCCATCCCGCCTGCATGCCTCTCATGTCCTGAAAATCACAATTTCTCCTCATTATTTCTCATGCGCCCGACGCGTTTCGAGGCTGGCCGCCTCTTCTTCATGGGGCTTCGTTCAACAAACAGGCAGGGCTCTCAAAATTATGTTACACCAGCTTTATTTCACTCGTGCAGGAACGCCCTAAGTGGGCGTGGCTAGATCGTCTTGTCACCATCAGGAAAGATGGTTGTTGTAGTCCATAGCGAGAGTCTGCAGTGATTCCCTTGGGTAGGTCGCCTGATTTCTTGAACCATTATACCAAAGTCTGTATTCCCTTAAGTAGGGGGAGAATTGGCGAGTTCCAGGGCAGTTTTTAACTTTAGAAGCGTTGCGCCAGGGACCTTGCTGCGTGCAAGGAACGGCTTCTCCGCGCTGAATGACAGTAATGAGCTGCAGCCGGTGAAGGTGCTCTGCTGCACGGCCAGGGGCAGCCGTGAAAGAAATTTTGTTTGAGCAAATGCGCACCTGCGCTTTTCAACAGGCACTCGCAGCGCTTCTGGCCATCCAGCCTGCATGCCTCTCATGTCCTGAAAATCACAATTTCTCCTCATTATTTCTCATGCGCCCGACGCGTTTCGAGGCTGGCCGCCTCTTCTTCATGGGGCTTCGTTCAACAAACAGGCAGGGCTCTCAAAATTATGTTACACCAGCTTTATTTCACTCGTGCAGGAACGCCCTAAGTGGGCGTGGCTGATCGTCTTGTCACCATCAGGAAAGATGGTTGTTGTAGTCCATAGCGAGAGTCTGCAGTGATTCCCTTGGGTAGGTCGCCTGATTTCTTGAACCATTATACCAAAGTCTGTATTCCCTTAAGTAGGGGGAGAATTGGCGAGTTTCAGGGCAGTTTTTAACTTTAGAAGCGTTGCGCCAGGGACCTTGCTGCGTGCAAGGAACGGCTTCTCCGCGCTGAATGACAGTAATGAGCTGCAGCCGGTGAAGGTGCTCTGCTGCACGGCCAGGGGCAGCCGTGAAAGAAATTTTGTTTGAGCAAATGCGCACCTGCGCTTTTCAACAGGCACTCGCAGCGCTTCTGGCCATCCAGCCTGCATGCCTCTCATGTCCTGAAAATCACAATTTCTCCTCATTATTTCTCATGCGCCCGACGCGTTTCGAGGCTGGCCGCCTCTTCTTCATGGGGCTTCGTTCAACAAACAGGCAGGGCTCTCAAAATTATGTTACACCAGCTTTATTTCACTCGTGCAGGAACGCCCTAAGTGGGCGTGGCTAGATCGTCTTGTCACCATCAGGAAAGATGGTTGTTGTAGTCCATAGCGAGAGTCTGCAGTGATTCCCTTGGGTAGGTCGCCTGATTTCTTGAACCATTATACCAAAGTCTGTATTCCCTTAAGTAGGGGGAGAATTGGCGATGCACCATGAAGTGCTAAGAGTATTTTGTGATACTATACAGGATTAACCATATGATGAGCGGGGGTCTACTTCTTGGTAAAACCCATGTAATTGTCTATATGGGGATGCTTCTATGTAAATATGTCAATTTTAGTTTCATGTTTCCCCTATGCCAAATATGACTATTCATGTGTAAGTGTATTTTTATATGTTGTATATTTGTATATATATATGTTCTTGTTGATATATATATATATGTATATATATCTGGTTATTTATATGTTGTCTTATTTTGCAGCCCTGAGGCAGTTCCTTTCACAGGAATGAAACGCGTTGGCTGTTGAGTGTTTATTAAGAAGAAAAAGAAAGAACTTTTTTGAAATAAAGTGACCAGACTGTGACTTCATCCCTGGTGCTGCCTCCACTCTTGCATTGAATTTTATTTCTGGATTTCCAGTGGGACCGAGCTGCAGCAGGCCCGTGGTGGGCTGGCACAGGACTTTACATAACAAGGGACTCTATGATTGGTGTGCTCAGTGCAGAGTCAGCTGTAGGTTCATTTTTGTTGTATTAATATGGAGGCATACTTTTTTCACAACATTTGGAGCAGACACCACTCTTAGCCTCTTTAGGACTTACATGTGCCCGGACCGCCATCCAGGCAAGGCCCTTTTGCTCAATCTCACTAAGCTCTAGGAGAGGCTATATCCCGACCTGCTGAGCGCTTGCATATCCTCCAGGGAGATAGAGCACTGTACACATCATAAAATAAAAGGCCACTTGGGTACTGATTATATGTGTCTTAGGAGAATCATGACCACAAGGGTGATAAAGTAAATCCAAAGAAATCAAATGAAGTGCCATGGAAAGAAAGTTTTTCCAGTTTAGCAAAGAGCTGGACCTGTCTTAATATTTTAGCACCATGTTGTCATGTTATTCTATTTGAAAGCAAATGAACATCTGATCAGGATACATAAACAAAGACATACAGAACAAATGCCATTACCTCTGTAGATAAATGCCCCTTTTGGCCTTTATTTGCTTGGTCACCCCTAATTTTTTGCTGGATGTTTCTGCTGGTTGTTGGTTGCTGCACACTGAGACACAGCATTCCAGGGCCCAGTGTATGTTAAACGTGTACCCAGGGCCTGTATGTTAAATGTCACTAGTGAACTGGAGCACAGTTTGTGCCACCACTAAAGTGACAATGCAGAGTATGCCTCTTATCCTGTCCTTGCAGCCTGGGTACAGTTTTAAAACTGCCGATTCGACCTTTCAAAAAAACCTTTAACCAGGATTAAACCGTCCCTTTTAATGCTTATCACCCACCCCTAAATTAGACCCTAAATACCCATTGGGCAAGGTGCATGGTATAGTATTTAGAAAGTAAAGCATGTGTACTTGTGTTGTACATGCTCTGGGCAGATCACAATGTATTTGAAAGGTAGGACATGTACTTTTAAGTTTTACAAGGCCCTGATAGTGAAAAACTCTTAAATTTGTTTTTCACTATTGCAAGGCCTGTCTCTCCAATTGGATAACATTGGAGTTACCTTATTACATTTACTAAGCTATAACTTCTAAATGGGAACAAATAAATGATTCATGTTTGGTGTCTTTGTAATTCTAATGAAAAATAATTTTTATGGTAAAGTCAGATTTTCAATTACGATTTTGAAAATGCCACTTTTAGACAGTTGGCATTTTCTTACCTTAGCGTTTTGTGCATACAGCCTGTCTCTGGGTCACAGTTGCAGCTAGAAGTTGGTCTTTGTGTATTCCTCCTAGACAGCCAAACACAACAGAGAGCTTAGGTGTGCCTGGATGTGCTAACACAGGCAGGATAGGAGAGCAAAGCTAGGCACAGCTCCACTTATACCAGAATACACTGTGTCCTGCCGTCACACAAAGGATTGCATGCCCACTGTAGTTAGTGTAGAGCCAGGGCTGGGGAGGCAGGAAATCTGTGCACTTCAAAGGGAAACCTGTAGAAGCTAATCACATTTTGAAGGAGCCTCCAGGTATAAATATAGGACCTCAGACACCAACTCTTCAGTACACTTCTGGACCCGTGGAAGACTCTGCCATGAAGAAGGATTGCTGTGCTGCTGCAAGGACTTCCACTCTGCTGGACTGTTTCCCTGAAGGAGAGCTGCCTTTCCAGTTGTGCTGACCTGCTGACCTCCTACCCGGGTGAAAGGACTGGACCTGCAACCTGTATGCAGGACCACCAGAGTGACTACAAGGGCCTAGTCTCTTGTAACTTGCACCTAGACTCAACAACTGTGAGTCCTACCCTACCAAATGGTGCCATCCCCCGGTCCTGGACTCTTGAATATGGGCCTGAGGGTGCTCTGCCAGCCCATTTGTGGATCCAGCAGAACTGACGCAGTGCAAACCCCGAGCACAACTGACATATCGCCTCTGCTGTGTTTACTTTTCCCGGGGCCAGAACTTAGCATTGCAGCCCTGTACCTCCTCGGAATTGACGCATCTCTTCTGCTGCACAATGCATCCTCGACACCAGACTTCACATCACAATCCAGTGTCAACAATATCCCCGACGATGATGCAGGACCTCACATCGCAGACCCACAGTTCCTCGGAACCGATGCATCACCTTGGCTGCGCTGAGCATCCTCAACACCAGACTTCACATCGCAAGCTGTTAGAAATTGTGTTTTTGTGTGGCAGAGATATGTACCCTGTCCAAGAAGAAACCACAAGCCTAGTTCCACTAAATTAACCTGTGGTCAACCTCTGATAACTTGGCACAGAGCAGTCAGGCATTACTTAACAGGCAATGTGTAAAGCATTTGTGCAACACTTGCAACAGTAAAACAGTAACAACAACAACACAAAAATAAACCACACCTGGTTAGACACAAAGAGCTTAATCTATGAAATAAAACAAGACTAATATGACAAAAATCGAATAATTAGGACTGGAGTAATGAATTTTTAAAGAATATCTTGAAAGATATAGGGTCATATGTAGGTAATCACTATTTACCAATTTTTAAATACCGAATTTTACCAATTCGGTATTTGAAAATCGGTAAATAGTATGTAGGAAATAATTAGGTACATTTTACCGAATCGGTAATATTCGGTAATACCAATTCGGAGGCCCATAGGAATGAATGGGAAGCCATTCACTATTACCGATTCGGTAAATACCGAATCAGTAATAGAGGGAACATATCCAAGGGTGGCAGGGTGTCACATTGACACCCTGTTGCACCCCTGATCTTGCATGTGTGCACATGTGGCACACATACATGCCCTAAGTGCATGTATGTCTGCCACATGGCATTGACAAAAAAGCAAACAAATGCTTTTTTAAAGGTATTCGGTATTTACCAGCAACTTATAGTTGGTGGTAACGAATCCTGAATGCAAAAATGCACTCACTTGAGTGCCTCCTACATAGGTTTCAGGATTCGGTAATTTACCGAATTGGAATTTTAAGAATTCGGTAATTTGCTGATTCGTTAAATTACCGATTTGGTAAATTACTGAATCCTTGAAACCTGCCTCCTACATCTCAAATACCTAAATACCGGTCGGTAACAGTGAAATTGACAGAATTTCACCGTTACCGACAGGTATTGCCTCACCTACATATGGCCCATAATGCTTAGAAGCATACAGCGCCAACTGGGGCTATCTGGTCATGCTTGACCGGAATAAATCCTAAAGTTCAGGCCGACCGTAATGGAGATTGGGTCAGATACAGGGACTAACGGTATGGAAAGCATTGAACTCAGGAGAGGTACAATTTACTATTCCGACTCTAGTCTGTGGAACAGTAGGAAGAGCGTTAGCCTCAGGAGGGGTGCAATTTATGATTCCCACTCCAAGCTGTGCAACTGTGGGGAAAGCGTTAGACTCAGGAGGGGTACATTTTACTATCCCCTCTCCAGTCTGTGCAACAGTAGGAAAAGCGTTGTACTTAGGCAGGGTCAAAATAACTATTCCTACTGCAGACTGTGAAACAGTAGAGAGAGAGTAGTTCACTTCAAACAAATAACATATTTTAAAAACTCTTATAATTAACCAAAAATATTAAATTCTAAATACAAAAATGTTATGTCTAAATTTTATCTAAAATAAACAAATATGCACAATTGTTACAATATTTTATAAATATTATTAACTAAAAGAAATATTACTAATTTAATTATAATACCACACTATATTTCCACAAACATAACAGCCAACAATTAAAATGTAATTGAAGAAAAAAAAGTCTAACACAATTAATATATAAAGTAATAAATAAAAACATGTAAGTAAATTAATGAATAATTGTTAATTTATTATTGCTTAAATATTTTCCCACCCTATTCCTCGACAAACTAAACAACACACACCAATAAATATAACTTTACAAATATGATAATTCTACAATTTACATAATTATCAATTAAATAATTAATAATAAATTAATAATTATCAATGTTATTTCTTCATTAACTTCCCACCCTGTACCCCTAAAAACCCAACAACCAGCCCCTAAAACATAATTTAAAAAAATATTTTAATTACACAATTTAGATAATTATCAATTAAAATATTAATATTAATAAAAATATATTAACTAATAAAAATGAATGAACTTCCAACCTTTTACCCCTAGAAACTCTACAACCCACACCTACATTACAACCTAAAATACAAATTAATTACACAGTTGACATAATTATTAATTACATAATTAAATAAAACGTATTAATTAATTAAAATAAATTAACTTTACACCTACAAACTGTCCAGCCTGCACCTAAATTTAAAACTTACAAAACAAATGAATTACACAATTTACATAATTAATTAGCAGTTATTTAATTAAGATTAATGACAAAATATTATTTAATAAAAATTAATTAACTTCCCACCCTTTACACCTCCATCCCTCAGCCCACACCTAAATTACACCTTAAAATTTGTATTAATTACACAGTGAACATAATTATCAATCAAATATTTAATAATAATTCAAATGAATTTTTAATGAATTATAATTAATTTACTTCCCACCATGTACCCCTGCAAACCCCACAGCCCACTAAAACACTACAAATTACAATTAACAATTCAATTATACTTAAAAACAACTGAACCTTTACAATATATGTTTAAAAACATTAACACAAATTATACAAAATTTCTAACCTATGCAATTAAAACATGTAAAAACAATATTTTTGTAAACGATATTAACAGCATGGATATATTTAACATCAATATTAAAAATTGATATTTTTGTAAATGATATTCCTGCATCACGATAATTGTGTATCACAATTAAAAAAATCTATATTTATTTTCTGTGCCTCGATATTTTATCTCAATATTTTGTCAGAATACTCTCTCCCAGGCAAAAAGGGCAGCCAGCAGCAGCGCAGGCACAGCATAGCTGGTGTACAGAAAAGTGCAGCAGAGCAGAGCGGCAGTCCTTTCCGGAGCATATCAGTCATTCTTGCTTGCAGAGTATCCACAGGTCCAGATGTGTACTGAGATGGTGGTGTCAGGGATCCAGTACTTATACCCAGTTCCGCCTTTGAAGTGGGGGAAATTGCAAAGAGATGCATTCGAAGTGCACAGAGTCCCGGCCCTTCCTACCCTAGCTCCAAACTCACTACAGGGGGTTATTTAGCCCTTTGTGTGGGAACATGCACAGCCTATTCAGTTGTAAGTGTCAACTCCTCCATTCTATCCTGCCCAGGAAGGCCCATCAGGATGTGGAGGGCCAATCAGTCTTACCTAAACTCCATTTGTGTGTGACTGCCTGGAGGGAAGGCATTAATCCCACCTGTCACCCACCCTAGACGTGTATTCGGAGACAGACAGAAGGCACAGAATGGTTAAACTAAGAAAATGCCAGATTTTCAAAAAGTGTCATTTTCAGACTTATAACTTAAAATCCAACTTTACCATATTTTGTGATTTTAAATTGAGAGACACCAAACCTGAAACGTCTATCTTTTTCTAATGGGAAATGACACTTTTAAATTGGAATAAGGTAATCCCAATGTTATACTACGGGATAGATAGGCCTTGAATACAAAAAATTAATTTTAACAGTTTTTCACTAACCGACATGTACAGTTTAAAAATATATGTCCATCTTTTTAAAACACTGCACCCTGCCCTTGGGGCTGTCCATGGCCTACCTTAGGGGTAGCTTACATGTTCTAAAATGGAAGGTTTGGGCCTGGCAAAAGGGTTGCTTTGCCAGATCAACATGACAGTTAAAAACTGCACCCACAGGCTCTGCGATGGCAGGCCTGAGACATGTTTAAAGGGCTACTGAAGTAGGTGGCTTAATCAATGCTGCAGGCCCACTAGTATCATTTAATTTACAGGCCATGGGCACAGGAAGTGCACTTTACTAGGGACTAAGTAAATAAAATATGCCAATTATGGATAAGCCAATGTAACCATGTTTCAAGTTGAGAGCACATGATCTGTAGCACTGGTTAGCAGTGGTGAAGTGCATTGAGTCCTAAAGCCGGAAAAAACAAAGTCAGCAAAACAGGAGGTCAGAAGGCAAAAGAATCAGAGGAAATCACACCAAGAATGCCAGGTCTAACACAAGCTCTCATCAATGGGATCCTCGATAACAACTCAGGCCCATGCATCGCAGCACTGCAGCTCCTTGGAACCGACGCATTGCCTCAGCTGTGCAAGGAATCCTTGATGCGGGACCTCACAATGCTCTACAACGAGGGTAAGGTACTCTTGTTCAATGGACATTAGTGGGTCCCTGTAGCAGGCCCGCGCTACATTGTGGTCGGCCTGAACTTGTGACTTCGACCCGGTCTGTCACGATCAGATACTCACAGTTGGTGTTTTGTGCTTTTTGGTGCTATTTTTTACTAAAATCTTCAAAATTGCATATCTCCTGTTTTACTGATTGGATATTTGTTGTTTTTGGTCCTATTTTATGTATTAAAGTTGACTTTCTTTTTCTGATCTGGCGTGGTATCCTTATTAGTGGCATGTTTTCCCTTAGGTACCATTTGAAGTACTTTATGACTTCACCCTTATAAAGACTGTGGTCCCTGCCTAAGTAGGGTTTCAACCCCTCCCCCCAAACCAGCAATCCAATTTCATGCACAACTTAGGGGCCTATTACAATGTTGGGCGTGCTCTGTATCGGGACCGACCGACCTTTGTTCGGCGGTCCCGACCGTCCCATTATGTTATTCTGACATTTCCCTATGGGAGCATGTGTTAGGTAGTATATGCTCCCATAGGGAAACGTGAGGTGGTGTTAATCCCTGCACCCCATGGCAGGCACCTCAGGATTACCAGGGGAGCACTCTGCTACCAACAGGAAAGGAAAGGGGGCCCTGTCAGGTGCCACTAAACACGTTTTCCGACTGGCTTTCCATGTCGGAAAGTCCAGCATGGAAACCCTGCCGGAAACTATGCATCATAATCCAGACAGCGTAAACCGACATCCATTTTGATTATGGGCCGGTTCCTACTTGCCAACAGGCTCATTGAGCGAGTTGGAAGCCAGCTGGAATGACTGCCCGGTTTCAATTCTGACCAGCTGAATCATAATGAACCGGTTGGAAATGAAGACGACGATGTTGGTCGTAGGGTAATAGGCCCCTTAATGTTCAAGTCAGATTTTATACTTCTATTTTTATAAATGTCGCTTTTAGAAAGTTGGCAATTTACTGCCTAAGCCAAATGTGCATTTCTGCTAGTGTTCAGTGTCACCTGACTGTTGATGGTTCTCCTGTTGTGAAATGTGCATTGGTCCTAGAAAATGGACAAAGGACTTGGGTGTGAAGAGATACTTTTTTCACTAACACAATGGCCCTATGGACTGTACTCTGGAACTTATCTTCAAAGGAAGCCTACCCTGTCAGCAGATATTGCTCACACCTGGCCCTCATCTCTCCATTACCCTCTCAACTACCCAGCAAAGCTCTTTTCCTAGTGGGAGAGGACCTGTGCCAAAGCAGGCTTAAGTGACCACAAAGGTTGGGTCATTTCTCTAGCAACGCCTCTAGGATGGGCACAAAAACTCTGCACAAGACAAGAAAGAGTCTGCCATCTTGGTTTTAGGTGGAGAGGGGCACTGTGGGATAGTTGACAGTAAAACCCACAGGAAGTGCTGAAAAAGTGGGCACGGTCACCCCTGGGAACTTTTACCCCATTGATTCGGGAATGGCCAGGAGTTTCCCCCACTTGTAGGCTGGCACTGGGCATAGATTTGGCACCCCCTTTACCCTCTTCAGAACACCTCTGGACCTATGAAAAACAGAGGAAGACCTGCTTTGCTGTTGTGCCAAATGAGGAGAACCCAGAGTGACTGTACCTTCTCCCACTTGGACCCAGGTCAAAGAAGTTGACTTAAAGGGTCAATTGACTGACCTCCTGGTAACCCCACATTCCTGAAGATCAAAGCTGATCAGTTCCAACTGGATCTTTCCTGGCCCTTTCTAGGGGCTTATATTGCAGTGAGTCCTGACTTCTAAGTGGTGTCCATGACATCCGGGGGCACTTAGACAAGTGTCAGAGTGCACTCCTCCTGCCTAACTCTAAAATCTGGGACTTAGAAACTTTTTCAAAGATTTCTGCCTGGGGAACTGACAGAAGACTGGGACATACCTGAAAGCCAAACCATCGAGGGCTTGACTTAGTCCTAGCCCCTGCTACATTTTTCTGTGCAGCAACAAATCCGATTCAGCGGCCTCGAAGCTGAACAGGATCTGACAACAATCCCCTGCTAAAGCCAGCAACCTTGCTTTGCCGAAGGAATCCAACTTCCGGAAAAGAGACTAGGAACCTTATTGTATATATTGACAGAGAGGGTCTTCATCGCAATGACAACAGAGTTCCCTCCCCGCCAATAAAGTTGTCTCCCTGCCAGATTTAATTTTGGGTGGACCTTAGGTTTAGCCATAGCATAGACTACTCTGTCTCCGCCATGACCAAACTTCTCTGATGGCCCTGGGCAGCAAGGGTTGTCGGAGAAATGGCTACATGTGTGCCTGCCCAATTTATATAGGCGAACATGTAGTCATTTTGTTCCTTACAGGTGATAAGGAACAGTAAAAGCATTATAATGCTCCCTCCCCCCTGGCCATGGAAGAAATCTCCCATGGTGAGGGGAGCATTGTATTGCTTCTTCAAAAAAAGAAAATCCTGATTTTCTGTAGTGAGTAAGCTATTGTGAGGCATCTACCCTCTCTCCGGTGCTCAAAAGGACCCTCTTCAATAGGGACTAAAGTTACAGTTGTAATACACCATGGTATAGGGGAGTGGAATTGGGCCATGAAGGATCTGATCTTATCTGTTTCCTGCTTCGACCATCCTGCAATGATACTCAGATGGAAATTCTATGATACTTCTTAAAATCTGGCAGTGCAATTTCATCACTGTCTTTGGATTGCTGTAGTAGTTTCATAGGTACCCTCTGCCCAGATCCTTTCCATACAAACTTCATGACTATTTTGTGTAGGTGATCAAACAATCTGTGCTAACCCCTTAAAATGAGAGCCTGGAATAAATATAAAACCCTTGGAAGTACGTTCATCTTTGTATTTCCTAATTTCCCCAACAAAGACAACATGAAATAATGCCAAATTCCCAAGTCCCTGCGCATTCAGTGAGTAATTGTGGGTAGCTAGCTGCATACAGTTGGTCAACCCGCTCAGTGATTTCTATCCCGAGGTACATTATTTGTTTAGTGGATCACATAAAGGGAAGATCTGCTTTCAGGGTATCGACCTCATGGAGGGAAAGTGCCAAATTCAGGAGCTCCGATTTTTCGATATTTATTTTTAAACCTGATATCCGCTTGTACCGCCTCATCTCCTACTCCACTACAGCTGTACAAAAGGGGGTAGTGATGGACGGAGCTCCGTCCATCACCAACCCCTTCTGTACCACTCCATACAGCTGGCAGTAATGTCAATGTGTTAACCCCATTGTTGGCATAGAGAGAAATGATATACTTCTCTTCCCAAATGGGGTGCCTGATATTGTTTTCTTAACTCAAATTCTCTCCGCAAGCGGCCCTATGCTTAAAGTGAATAGTATCGAGGACATCAAGCAGCCCTCTCTCATTCCCCTCTCTAGGTGTACTGCTTCTGACCAGGAACTAATTAATAGTATTCATTCTGCAAGGTATCTGTATGCTGCCACAGCCATTGTCACAAGCTCTCCATCAAATCCCATTTTCACATGAACCAATCATCTCAGTCGAAGACTTTCTCAGCATCCAAAGATACCAAAAGTGCTAGAACCCCCATTTTTGCTTCTTTTTGGCCACGTGGGCCATGCATATTGTCATGTGTCTGCCTAGACACTGAGAAGCCAGCTTGGTCCACACGGATCAGCCTGGACAGTACCTTCCCCATTCTCCCTGCCAGGAACTTGGAATATAATTTTATGTGTATTTATTTATTCATAAAGGCGATAGGCCTGTAAGAAGCGCAGATTGTTTGATTCTGCCCTGCCTTATGAAACACCCACCAATTTCGATGCTTACTTCTGCCATATCCCAGGGAACCCCTCCCTTCTGTGCAAATGCATTGAAGAGCTTCTCCAACTATGGGTTAGGAGGCCCTGAAGGGTCTTGTAAAAGGGGTTTTCGAAGCCATCCAGCCCTGAGGCCTTATTAGCCTTATGGAAATTGTAGGAAATTGGGTAATTGATTGTGTGTCTTTAAACAAGGGGAGCTGAGAGGGATAAATACAGGACCTTGGTTGCCCTCCACTCACACTGTATTAAACAAACTAGACCTGGTCCTTTATAATAGGCAATAATTTTGTCATCAGCTGTGATTGTCACTACTCTAGACTCAATGTAATCTATTAGTAGTAATATTTCAATCAACAGAGTGTGCCTCTTTCATATCTTCTAAAAACCAACTCTAAGTGTCTGTGTGCAATTGCTTGCATATCGAGCTAGCACTCTACTAAATATGTAGAAGAAAGGTTAAGGAAAAAGGTGTGGAAGAGAGGAAGGAACCTCACGGGAGCAACCACCAGGGAACTACTGACTGGTACTCGTTAGTGTGTTCCTCTTATCATCATCGGCTCCTTCCAACCCAAAGAATAAGAAAAGTTGCAAAGAATGATGTAGAAAGGAAAACAATAAGAAACAACTCAAATAGTGGTGATACCTATACTACATGTATGTGCACTACAACCCCCTGGGGAGTGAGAGCCGCTATCCGGCACTCGACTACTACTAAAAACTGGGTCAGGTATCCGTAGCTATCTGATACTTTATTCTTTGCTGGGTACCCGCTCCTATTAAAACCTACACTCTA
This sequence comes from Lissotriton helveticus, assembly GCF_964261635.1. NCBI lineage: Eukaryota > Metazoa > Chordata > Amphibia > Caudata > Salamandridae > Lissotriton > Lissotriton helveticus. The sequence goes on along the minus strand of NC_136060.1, from coordinate 23,321,596 downwards.
CAGTTGTGCTTCGGTTTAATATATGAGAAGCCAACATGTTTCGTTGCCTGTCACTCTTGGTCGGCAACTTCGTCAGGGCTGGGGTTACCTTTGCCACACATTTCTGGAATCTTCCAGTGTTTAAATCTAAAGACACATAGAGACACATCAACAAAGATAAAAACATAGAGTGACACTATTAGATGTATTGCCCTTGTTGTAAACAATTTATCATATGCCAACTGTACGCAATGGCATACCTATGGTTTACTCCTGTACACGCATTTCACTGTGTCGGCCCCCTTTAAAAGAGGCGGTCGCCTTGTGTCAACCTACAAGTATCATAATTAAAAACGAGTGGTTAGATGGTTTGTGAGGGAACCCCCTCATTCACTCGCTTCCTTATGTGCAGGTTCCTAGTTATTTTACCACACTGCACCCTCTGTACAGAAAACCATCGTGGCTGCCCCACCTAACATTGTCATATAAAATTGCGGCCATGCATTAACAATGTCTAACATCACCACGCATCAGTCAACCCATGTTGCCCTTCGGTAACTTGCACCGTCAGGTAATACGGAGAGGAACGAGCACTAGGCGTTGGTGGTGTCTGTCACACAGAGAACATGGCATCAGACACTCGCAATCCTATGCTATTAACGTGCTTGCCCCCACAGGGTGTACCAATGGTCCCGCACCCCTTACCGTCACTTGGTGTCAATATCGACTCATCTCGGGCTCCCGTTCCCGGTCAGCTAAGCTGCGTTTCTATCGAATGCTTATATCCGGGATAATGACGCGCTACGTCGGGCCGTCCGTCCCGAACGTGTTACGTCACGGGACCCGTATCAATGGTGGCCATCTTAGAGTGGTAAGATACCACTGCAGACCACCCCAATCTGAATGTACCATGGGTTTCTGTTATGATATAACCCTATTCCATCTCGCTGGTTCTGAAAATTACTGGAGATAATAGCTCAGGGATGCCAAGGGTATCTACTCAAGTGCCTGTTGTTAATACACCCTAGATACGTTATATTCGGTGTGCAAACCGGGTGGAGTTCTAACGTTCTAGTAGTAGATCAAGATATGACAGTTATACAGTTTTTAGGCAAATCCAGTTATACTCTGTCTGATTCTACCCTTCTGTGTGTTTTTTATTTATTCTTTTGCGAACTCTCAGGGAGACAGTCGAATATGTCATGGAACAAAGAATAGGGCACTATTGATCATCAAGGTGAACAACTATTCATGAAGGCCCTTCTGTTACGACAGTATCATTGTGTGATGACCTTATTCCATTCAATAAGGTAATTGAGACCTTGTGTGGCCTGCACAAATAATAGGTCAACAATTGTCCTTACTAGGAATCAAGCACCCCATTGTAGCGCTTGACTCTCTCAGGGTAGCGAGGCAGAGCAGTCCAAGGGCTACTCAGGGGAGGTGGTGTTGGCTGGTACTCCCCATTCACTGGCACAGAATAAGAAAACTCACTAAATGATGGCCCAGTCAGTACTTTTTCTTTAGGAAAAGAGAAGTACATTCATTACACACACACTACTAAATACTATGCAATAATTTACAAACATATACCTTGGCAGATGGAAAATACCATAGAGGACATTGTATAGACGCTTTGGACCCTCTAAAGGGGTCACAAAAACATATTAAGTGAGTCCATTTGCTTTGTCAAGGTTCAAGAGAAACAAACCACATGTTAAAAACATCATCATGCACATAACATGCAATCAGCAATCACCAAAACAATACTCCGGTGTAAATGCACTTGTTAATGCTAATAAAACATATATACTGTGAGCAGCAGTAATCATTGTCATCATTAAGGGGAACCAATAAAGCCTTCTAAATAAGTAAAAAGTGTTTGTGCATTTTTTTACATATTTTCCAGCCATAGGACTGAAATTGTAAAACCAGGCCCTATAGGGCATCACATTGTAATGACATTGCATTACAATCATAAACGTGGACCCTAGGGGCACTATCTACACTATCCACATTTAGGCCTTTCAGGTCATAACAACGGCCATCATAAACATAACCCATTGAGAGTGCAGCACTCCCAGCTGTAGAGCAAATGCTCCATCCTTGGGAGTGCTTCAAATGTATGAGAAATCATGGGGAGGTTATTCTTTTGGTGTTCTACTCAACTAAGAGTGGGGATTCCACCAATATTTTTGAGGGGAAGCTGCGCTGCTCCTGCAGCTTTCCCACACTTGAGACACTTATTGGTGGGGATTTCGTCATCCTAGGGCCACTACATAGGGAGAAAGCAGTACAAAAATAGAGAATCCCTGCTGTTTTTTTTGGGGCACTCCTCTGGGCAGTGAATATCTGAGTAGCGGCTCGCCCTCCCACTGACACGAGGACAGTCGTGTTTTTTTATTGCATGGTTTGGTATGTTGTTCGGCTCTTTCTTTGAGAGGGGGTGCATGGTCCAGTCCGGGCACCCCACACTCTGATTTAGTTGGGGGGCAGCCCAGGGAACCCACTTAGCGGGCCCCACAAATTCCCCACCTGGGTAGCACTCCTTCATGCTATTGTGGGAGCCAGCACGTTTTCCCTGACTTTCTGCTCCACTGGGCAGGCACTGCATTCTGTGGCAGCCTCCTACTTCCCCAGTCACAGGCACCGGTAGTGGGTAGGCTGTACACGGCTGGGGGAGCACAACAGCTCTTCTGCCATCATTTGTGGCCTGCCGTGGTCGGAAAAGGGGTCCTGGCCCCCTGGAAATGAGTATGCCCCCTGGGATGGGGTCCCCGGGCCTTTAGAAGTGTAAAGGGAGTGGGCCTTACACACACCCCCTCCGTGGAGGCAAAATGGGTTATCCCTAACGCCAACCCCCGGGCCCTGGCCCAACTTGGGGGTTGGCGGGAAGGTCAAAGGTTGCTAAACTTAAAAATGCCATTCATCGGGGCCCATTGGAACGGTTTGGCTCTATTGTGCTAATTTTACTCCTGGTGCCCAGCTCTAGCCATCAGGGCCAGCTGCAACCAACCTTCTCTGCAACAAAGTAGTGCAGTCCTCAAAGAGCTGGTTCTCCTGGCTCTCTGCATACAAATGTCCAGGGCTTTCCCTCAACTGATCCTCTGGGATCCACTGGTCCAGGGATCAACTTGGCAGAGTCCCTAGTCCTACTGGGTATCAGGGGTTCTTCATGCCAGTTGTCCATGGCGGTCCCAGGGTCCAGCAGTGAAGTGCTGAAAAATCACAAGACAGGAGATAGTCTTCCCCTTGAGCAAGATTTTTTAAATGGAAGAGGAGGGTTCCTGAAGGCAGGCACCCCAAGCCAATCCTAGGGTGCCATATCACCTTTCAACCCTTGTCCCAAGCCTCCGCCACAGCGTGCTGGGACAGTACAAAATGGGATCATCCAGGAGTCACTGGTCACATATGCTCCTGGGGTCTCGGCTCCACCCCTCGCTGACATCACTGCCAGGGTCCTGCACAAAAAATATTCAAAGAGAACCCCATCTGGGTAGACTCCAGCTGTCACAGATCTCTCCTTTGTTCAGTGGGCTTGGTCAGGCCCATCTGTGCTACTGTGTGACAGCTTAGGGATTGGTGTATATCATTTCGTCCCACCCCTTTCCTCTTCAGGAGCTGGGTGAAGTACTCTTATTTGCTCCCTTTGTGTGTGGAGGCCTTTATTCCTGCTGCTGGAGAGAAATGTAATTAACTGGGTGCACAAAGGTGACAAAAGGCCTGAGCTCTGATACTGAGCTGTGCCAGAGATGTCTGACAATTCTGATTGACAAATAAAGTGGACAGATAAAATGTTGTTAATTACAGAATTGATTTCCCGCACAAGATACACCCCAATTCAAGGAGTCAATGGTCTCTGTAGGCCAAAGGAAAGCAAAACTACACTCTAAGGCAGTTCTTTCCCTATGCGTACATTAGAGTGAAACTGTAGACCAAACAGTAAATCACCCTGATGTTCTCTATTTGTGTACACTAACATTATAAGGCCTACCCCATGTCAATAAATAACCCTGCTGAGTCCTCATTGTGCCAGGCTTTCTGTGCACAGTTACCGGGTTGTGCATGACAGTGGTCTCCCACAAGTAGCACGCACATGTGTGCGCACATGTGGGCATGTGTAACCCTTTGATGTGCCCCTTACCTATGCTGCATTGCAGCAGCCTTATCTTAAAAGGCAGATACTGGTGGTAAACACCAGTCTATTTGCCATGTGGTTACTGTGGACGAGACACCTGCAGTGAGACTCATACACAGTAAAAAGTCCAAAAACGAGTGATCAAAAAAGCAAAAAATCCGGGCGTACTGAATGGGTGGAGCCCAATTGCAACAGGAATTTATTGCTATTTTAATCTCTTCCTGTGAGATTTACATTTCCAATAGCGTTAGTTGGCGCCCAGTCAAGCAGGGTAAAAACAGCTCATCCAGATAGCACTACTGGTTATCCGCCAGAAGGTGGACGCTACAGTAAAGTCTAGAGTAAAAATCCCAGAAGCCTCAAGCTTATCACTCCCAGCCAGAACTACCTCTCTCTCGATATCCTGAGAATTTCATTAACATATTTCTTTTCTCAGAGTTGCCTGGCTAAATAGGTACCTATCATATTTTCGGGCATGTATGTGGCCCATTTCAGGTCGAGCATGAAAAGGTCCGCTCTGTTTCTATATAACACTGTAAGTTGCCCCAGCAAACTATTGAGCTGCCTTTATTTGGCTAACAAGTTTTATAACTTTCTCCTCATCTTCGATGTCAGTTTCCAGCTTCTCTGCTTCCTTACTACTCTGCCTGGTCAAAGGAGCCATAACAGAGATATATTTTCCTTGCACTACTGGTTTTTAAGCCCCCCCCAAAAGCCCACTGGGCGAACCTCTCCCATACCATTAAGTTTGAAAAACTCCCAAATCTGTTTGCTTATACCTTTTCTTAGAGTAGGATCTCTAAGACAACCTGGTGGCAGGGGGAGGGGGGTGGGTTCACGGGTTTAGGGGGGGGCAAAATTCTCACATAAAATTCCTCATTTGCCAATCTTCTGTCTTGTTTCATCATGCTCACCATATGTGCTTGCATGTTGTGCTGCCATTTTTTATAGGGGTTGGGCAGTCTAATGTTGACCCTTGCATTAAATTAAGGTTGGGCGGAGTCTGGGACAGCGGCGATGGCTAGACTAAAGATAATGTCTTGCGTACTAAATCTAGGGCCAGAAACTTGCTGCAGTATCTTTGTGATTCAGACGCACAGGTCATCATCCTCCAAGAGACACATTTGATCCAGGCTGAAATTGATACCTTAGTAAAGGGGAATAAATGGATTGATTTTGCAATTTCTACCTCTCAGTCTTTGACCTCTATAGGGGTATCACTAATCTTCAAGAAACAACTTAAGGCTAGGGTCTTAGACTCCAAGGTGGACCCTGCTGGTAGATGGGTTATTGCCTCTCTGTCAATTCTGGGTGCCCAACTAACCATGGTAGGGTACTATGGCCCCAATCAAGATGATCCATCATCCTTGGAGGTCATCTTTTCACACCTTTTGTCCTTCCCTGAACCGGTGATATTTGCTGGGGATTTTAATATTGTCTTAGACCCAGTCCTAGACAAATCACATAATAATAGATCCCGGGTCCCGTCGAAATCAAGATCCTTCCTGTTGGATGCAATGAAGCAGTACGGATATGTGGATATTTGGAGATTAAGGGCAGGTCAACAGCAGGGTATCTCTTTCAGGAACTACAAGTACCATCATCAGTCCAGGATAGACTTTATATTAGTCCATCAGAGGTTAGTTGACACTGTTAAGGACATTAAATATCTCCCGCTACACCTATCTGATCACTCTGCAGTAGTGTTAGAACTCACGACCCCTTTTTCCACTCCGGTAAGGTCTTGGTCGTTCGATCGTACTTTGCTTTCCCATTCTGATGATGTTTGCTTTCTAAAAACTGAGGTGGCACTTTTTTTAGAGGTAAATGTAGGCTCAGCTGGCATCGGAATGGTCTGGGACTCTCTTAAGGCCTTTTTGAGAGGCCTTATTACATGTAAAGTGGCCTATAGAAGAAGGGAGTATAGAGAGGCCGTGGCTTCTGTGGAGCCAAATATAGCTAAGACCCAGCTTGACATTGACGCTAACTCTGCTACTGCAGACATCGTTCTAACACCTCTGAGAGGTAGACTTCTTTCTCTAAAGGGTCAATTAGCTTCGATTCTCGATCAACGAGTACAAGAAAGGTGGGAGGCCAGCAAAATTACACACTTCCAGTATGGGGAGGGAGCTGGAAAGTTGCTGGCATGGAAAGCAAAAACGGATCAGGTCCGTAACAACATCAACCTGATTGAGGTTAATGATGTCCCTCTATCCCTAGACGTCGATATCAGGTCAGCCTTTAGAGAATTTTATCAATCTATCTATTATGAGGACAAGAGGCTGGAACCCGACATTATTAAAGATTGGCTTAGTAAAATCACCCTCCCAAGTCTTTCTGCTGATCAGAGTGCAATGTTAGAAAGCAGAATTTCGGAAGAAGAGGTGAGGGAAGCCATTCAGAATGCCAAGAAGGGGAAGGCATCAGGGCCGGATGGCCTTCCTGCTGAAATTTATAGAGCTCTGGAGCAGGAACTTGTCCCTTTTTTGGTAATTTTGTTTAATCAGATCCTACTGGATGGGGTGCGTCCTCCAGTGACATGGGACAATGCTTCCATAACCGTAAACTTAAAACCAGGGAAGCCGTCAACTGCATGTGGCTCGTACAGACCAATTTCGATCCTAAATGGGGATTATAAGTTATTCTCCTCAATTCTGGCAAAGAGACTGGCCCTAGTTGCTCCCACTATCTTACACACTGACCAGAAAGGGTTTGTTAAGGGCCGGCAGCTTTATGAATTAACTTTTGACTTAATTAGAGTTATAGATCTTGCTGTTTTACAATCTCTTCCCTTGGCGGTACTTACGTTGGACGCCACCAAGGCCTTCGACAGGGTCAACTGGTTGTATCTGTCAGAGGCCTTGGCAAAGTTCAACGTAGGAGAGAAATTCTGTCAGGTAATTAGTCTTCTCTACCAGAACCCTAGTGCCTGTGTTCTGGTCAACGGTGTATTATCGGACCCTTTTAACATCTCGAGGGGAACGCGGCAGGGCTGCCCGCTCTCTCCACTCCTGTTCGATCTATATGCAGAACCATTTGCCCAGAGTTTGAGGGACAGTGTTAACATCAAGGCGTTCGCATATAGGGGTTGGGAGAGAAAGGTGGCCCTTTATGCCGATGACATTCTCATTTTTACATCTGATGCATGTACGGCCCTTCCTGCAATATTTAAGTTGGCCTCGGAATTTGGGGAGGTCTCCGGTTATGAAGTCAACATGTTAAAGACTGAGATGATGCCCTGGAATATTGACCAGAGCTCTTTTAGCTCTGGCATCCGGCCGGGAAAGGGGTTGAGATAACTAGGCCTGAATATTGTAGGGGATATTGATCAGATCGCAACCAACAATTTTTCTAAGGTGGCAAAAGAATGTCGTAAGCTGCTTCAGACTTGAGCTCATCTTCCGCTTTCCCTATTGGGAAGGGTCAACCTTGTCAAAATGTCCATCTTGCCTAAGATTTCTTTTCTGTTTAATACTATCCCCTTATATTTTGATCCTTGTCTTATTAAAAAATTGCAGTCCGAAATGAATACCTTCATTTGGAATAAACACCTTCCAAGAATTTCCTGAAAAAAAATCAGGAGGCGCAGGGAGAAGGGGAGGCTTGCTGCCCCGGACCTTCAGGTTTATGACTGGGCTTTTCAGCTATCTCATGCCAGGATGTTATTAAAGAACCCTGTTGACTATGGAGTGGGGTCTATTTATTCAATGTTGTTGAAGGCAGAAGGTGTGAGCCAGTCAGGTTTTCTCTTTAACCCCTTCGCTGCTAGGCCTTTTCCCCCTCCTGTGCTAAGGCTTTTTTTGGTGTTTTGGGGTAGTGCGCGCTTAGGCCCTTGTAACTTTTTGACCACATAAGGGATCCGCGCCAAATTTGCGTCCTTTTCTTCCAACATCATGGGGATTCTAAAGGCGCCCAGGGTTTGTGGATTCCCTTGGAGGGGGCCCAGAAATTAACCAAAATATAGTGTTTTTTTTGTTTTTTTCAGAAAAATGGGAAAAACGGGCTGCAAATGAAAGCCTCTGGCTTTTTCCCTGAATATGGTATCAAAAAAGGGTTTGTGGGGCTGAATTCTCCATTTTCTCAGCTTTTAGGGAATGACAGTGTTTTGTCAGAGAACCGAAATTTTTCACTCAGTTTTGGCATTTTTCTGGGACATAGCCTATTTTTGCTATTTTTAGAGCTTTCCACCTCCTTCCAGTTAATGGTAGAAATGAGTTTGAAAGCAATAATGGATCCTGGAAAGCTTTACATTTCCGAAAAATAGACAAAATTCTGAATTCAGAAAAGGGTCATTTGTCTAAATCCATGAAGGTTTCGTTATAGAAACTAACAGTTAGATATTGGAATATTTGAAAATTTGTTGAAAACAACGGCCTTTTGTCTCAACGTTTTCACCTATAACTTTCTCTAATTTTGACAGCTCTTGGAAAGCAATATACCGTTACATCTGTTAGACCTTCCTGGTTGTGGGGATATATGGGACTTGTAGTTTCACCAAGAACCCGACGAACCCAGATCCAAAAACTGAGCAGCAACTTGCAATGGTATTTTTTCATTTACTGGGTATAGTGCACTTTGTCTTGGAAAATGTACACATGGAATAATCTGCATGAAAGACACCTATGTATGTATGAATTGGGTACAAATTATAGAGTTCAGAAACAGTATATAATTGCACATTTTCAAAGTTGGGAATACTCATACTAGCATGAGAATTATTGGTCATTTTTCATAAAGTTTTTTTTTCTACACAATATCTTTCATTCAAAGGGAGAAATGCAAGAAAGCTCAATTGGTAATAACAGTTGATTTACAAATCTGAATTACCCCAAGTGTCCCGATAAAAACGGTACCTCACTTGTGTGGGTCGGCCTTGTGCCTGCGACAGGAAACGGCGCAAAATGCAACGTGGTCACACCTAAATTTTGCAGTTACAAATTGACCCTTTTTTGGCAAAGTGCCTACCTGTGGTTTTTGCACCCTAGTTCTTCCGGCACCTAGGGAAACCTAGCAAACCTATACATTTTTGAAAAGTAGACACCCAGGGGAATTCAGGATGGGATGACTCGACTGCCTACCACCAGGTTTTGTTACCCAGAATCCCTTGCATAGCTCAGATTTTGACAAAAAAAACACATTTTCCTCACATTTCTGTGGTGGAAAGTTCTGGAATCTGCGTGGATCAACAAATTTCCACCCACCCAGCGTGCCCCCAGGTCTCCTGAAAACAATGGTACCTCACTTGTGTGGGTCGGCCTTGTGCCTACGACGGGAAACGGCACAAAATGCAACGTGGTCGCTCCTCAATTTCCCAGTGAAATCTTAAGCTCATTGGACAAAGAGACTACCTTTTGTTTTTGAGCCGTAGCTCAACCAGCACCTAGGGAAACCTAGCAAACCTATACATTTTTGAAAACTAGACACCCAGGGCAATTCAGGATGGGGTGACTCGTCTGCCTACCCCCAGGTTTTGTTACCCAGAATCCCTTGCAAACATAAATATTTGACCAAAAAAACACATTTTCCTCACATTTCTGTGGTGGAAAGTTCTGGAATCTGCGTGGATCAACAAATTTCCACCCACCCAGCGTGCCCCTAGGTCTCCCGAAAAAAATGGTACCTCACTTGCGTGGGTAGGCATAGTGGCTGCGACATGAAACCGCGCAAAACGCAGCATGGTCGCATCTCAATTTCCCAGTGAAATTTAGCACGATTCGGACAAAAAGACTACCTTTTGTTTTTGCGCCGTAGCTCTGCCAGCACCTAGGGAAACCTAGCAACCCTATACATTTTTGAAAAGTAGACAACTAGGGCAATTCAGGATGGGGTGACTCGTCTGCCTACCCCCAGGTTTTGTTACCCAGAATCCCTTTCAAACAAAAAAATTTGACCAAAAAAACACATTTTCCTCACATTTCTGTGGTGGAAAGTTCTGGAATCTGCGTGGATCAACAAATTTCCACCCACCCAGCGTGCCCCCAGGTCTCCCGAAAAAAATTGGTACCCCACTTGCGTGGGTAGGCATAGTGGCTGCGACATGAAACAGCGCAAAACGCAGCATGGTCGCACCTCAATTTCCCAGTGAAATTTTGCACGATTTGGACAAAAAGACTACCTTTTGTTTTTGCGCCGTAGCTCTGCCAGCACCTAGGGAAACCTAGCAAACCTATACATTTCTGAAAACTAGACACCCAGGGCAATTCAGGATGGGGTGACTCGTCTGCCTACCCCCAGGTTTTGTTACCCAGAATCCCTTTCAAACAAAAAAATTTGACCAAAAAAACACATTTTCCTACCATTTCTGTGGTGGAAAGTTCTGGAATCTGCGTGGATCAACAAATTTCCATCCATCCAGTGTGCCCCCAGGTCTCCCGAAAAAAATGGTACCTCACTTGCGTGGGTAGGCATAGTGGCTGCGACATGAAACAGCGCAAAACGCAGCATGGTCGCACCTCAATTTCCCAGTGAAATTTAGCACGATTCGGACAAAAAGACTACCGTTTGTTTTTGCGCCGTAGCTCTGCCAGCACCTAGGGAAACCTAGCAAACCTATACATTTCTGAAAACTAGACACCCAGGGCAATTCAGGATGGGGTGACTCGTCTGCCTACCCCCAGGTTTTGTTACCCAGAATCCCTTTCAAACAAAACAATTTAACCAAAAAAACACATTTTCCTCACATTTCTGTGGTGGAAAGTTCTGGAATCTGCGTGGATCAACAAATTTCCATCCACCCAGTGTGCCCCCAGGTCTCCCGAAAAAATGGTACCTCACTTGCGTGGGTAGGCATAGTGGCTGCGACATGAAACAGCGCAAAACGCAGCATGGTCGCACCTCAATTTCCCAGTGAAATTTTGCACGATTCGGACAAAAAGACTACCTTTTGTTTTTGCGCCGTAGCTCTGCCAGCACCTAGGGAAACCTAGCAAACCTATACATTTCTGAAAACTATACACCCAGGGCAATTCAGGATGGGGTGACTCGTCTGCCTACCCCCAGGTTTTGTTACCCAGAATCCCTTTCAAACAAAAAAACTTGACCAAAAAAACACATTTTCCTCACATTTCTGTGGTGGAAAGTTCTGGAATCTGCGTGGATCAACAAATTTCCATCCATCCAGTGTGCCCCCAGGTCTCCCGAAAAAAATGGTACCTCACTTGCGTGGGTAGGCATAGTGGCTGCGACATGAAACAGCGCAAAACGCAGCATGGTCGCACCTCAATTTCCCAGTGAAATTTAGCACGATTCGGACAAAAAGACTACCTTTTGTTTTTGCGCCGTAGCTCTGCCAGCACCTAGGGAAACCTAGCAAACCTATACATTTCTGAAAACTAGACACCCAGGGCAATTCAGGATGGGGTGACTCGTCTGCCTACCCCCAGGTGTTGTTACCCAGAATCCCTTTCAAACAAAAAGATTTAACCAAAAAAACACGTTTTCCTCACATTTCTGTGGTGGAAAGTTCTGGAATCTGCGTGGATCAACAAATTTCCATCCACCCAGTGTGCCCCCAGGTCTCCCGAAAAAAATGGTACCTCACTTGCGTGGGTAGGCATAGTGGCTGCGACATGAAACAGCGCAAAACGCAGCATGGTCGCACCTCAATTTCCCAGTGAAATTTTGCACGATTCGGACAAAAAGACTACCTTTTGTTTTTGCGCCGTAGCTCTGCCAGCACCTAGGGAAACCTAGAAAACCTATACATTTCTGAAAACTAGACACCCAGGGCAATTCAGGATGGGGTGACTCGTCTGCCTACCCCCAGGTTTTGTTACCCAGAATCCCTTTCAAACAAAAAAATTTAACCAAAAAAACACATTTTCCTCACATTTCTGTGGTGGAAAGTTCTGGAATCTGCGTGGATCAACAAATTTCCATGCACCCAGTGTGCCCCCAGGTCTCCCGAAAAAAATGATACCTCACTTGCGTGGGTAGGCATAGTGGCTGCGACATGAAACAGCGCAAAACGCAGCATGGTCGCACCTCAATTTCCCAGTGAAATTTAGCACGATTCGGACAAAAAGACTACCTTTTGTTTTTACGCCGTAGCTCTGCCAGCACCTAGGGAAACCTAGCAAACCTATACATTTCTGAAAACTAGACACCCAGGGCAATTCAGGATGGGGTGACTCGTCTGCCTACCCCCAGGTTTTGTTACCCAGAATCCCTTTCAAACAAACAAATTTGACCAAAAAAACACATTTTCCTCACATTTCTGTGGTGGAAAGTTCTGGAATCTGCGTGGATCAACAAATTTCCATCCATCCAGTGTGCCCCCAGGTCTCCCGAAAAAAATGGTACCTCACTTGCGTGGGTAGGCATAGTGGCTGCGACATGAAACAGCGCAAAACGCAGCATGATCGCACCTCAATTTCCCAGTGAAATTTAGCACGATTCAGACAAAAAGACTACCTTTTGTTTTTGCGCCGTAGCTCTGCCAGCACCTAGGGAAACCTAGCAAACCTATACATTTCTGAAAACTAGACACCCAGGGCAATTCAGGATGGGGTGACTCGTCTGCCTACCCCCAGGTTTTGTTACCCAGAATCCCTTTCAAACAAAAAAATTTGACCAAAAAAACACATTTTCCTCACATTTCTGTGGTGGAAAGTTCTGGAATCTGCGTGGATCAACAAATTTCCATGCACCCAGTGTGCCCCCAGGTCTCCCGAAAAAAATGATACCTCACTTGCGTGGGTAGGCATAGTGGCTGCGACATGAAACAGCGCAAAACGCAGCATGGTCGCACCTCAATTTCCCAGTGAAATTTAGCACGATTCGGACAAAAAGACTACCTTTTGTTTTTGCGCCGTAGCTCTGCCAGCACCTAGGGAAACCTAGCAAACCTATACATTTCTGAAAACTAGACACCCAGGGCAATTCAGGATGGGGTGACTCGTCTGCCTACCCCCAGGTTTTGTTACCCAGAATCCCTTACAAACATAAAAATTTGACCAAAAAAACACATTTTCCTCACATTTCTGTGGTGGAAAGTTCTGGAATCTGCGTGGATCAACAAATTTCCACCCACCCAGCGTGCCCCCAGGTCTCCCGAAAAAAATGGTACCTCACTTGCGTGGGTAGGCATAGTGGCTGCGACATGAAACCGCGCAAAACGCAGCAGGGTCGCACCTCAATTTCCCAGTGAAATTTAGCACGATTCGGACAAAAAGACTACCTTTTGTTTTTACGCCATAGCTCTGCCAGCACCTAGGGAAAACTAGCAAACCTATACATTTCTGAAAACTAGACACCCAGGGCAATTCAGGATGGGGTGACTCGTCTGCCTACCCCCAGGTTTTGTTACCCAGAATCCCTTACAAACATAAAAACTTGACCAAAAAAACACATTTTCCTCACATTTCTGTGGTGGAAAGTTCTGGAATCTGCGTGGATCAACAAATTTCCACCCACCCAGCGTGCCCCCAGGTCTCCCGAAAAAAATGGTACCTCACTTGCGTGGGTAGGCATAGTGGCTGCGACATGAAACAGCGCAAAACGCAGCATGGTCGCACCTCAATTTCCCAGTGAAATTTTGCACAATTCGGACAAAAAGACTACCTTTTGTTTTTGCGCCGTAGCTCTGCCAGCACCTAGGGAAAACTAGCAAACCTATACATTTCTGAAAACTAGACACCCAGGGCAATTCAGGATGGGGTGACTCGTCTGCCTACCCCCAGGTTTTGTTACCCAGAATCCCTTACAAACATAAAAATTTGACCAAAAAAACACATTTTCCTCACATTTCTGTGGTGGAAAGTTCTGGAATCTGCGTGGATCAACAAATTTCCACCCACCCAGCGTGCCCCCAGGTCTCCCGAAAAAAATGGTACCTCACTTGCGTGGGTAGGCATAGTGGCTGCGACATGAAACAGCGCAAAACGCAGCATGGTCGCACCTCAATTTCCCAGTGAAATTTTGCACGATTCGGACAAAAAGACTACCTTTTGTTTTTGCGCCGTAGCTCTGCCAGCACCTAAGGAAACCTAGCAAACCTATACATTTTTGAAAACTAGACACCCAGGGAAATTCAGGATGGGGTGACTCGTCTGCCTACCCCCAGGTTTTGTTACCCAGAATCCCTTACAAACATAAAAATGTGACAAAAAAAACACATTTTCCTCACATTTCTGTGGTGGAAAGTCCTGGAATCTGCGTGGATCAACAAATTTCCACCCACCCAGCGTGCCCCCAGGTCTCCCGAAAAAAATGGTACCTCACTTGCGTGGGTAGGCATAGTGGCTGCGACATGAAACAGCGCAAAACGCAGCATGGTCGCACCTCAATTTCCCAGTGAAATTTTGCACGATTCGGACAAAAAGACTACCTTTTGTTTTTGCGCCGTAGCTCTGCCAGCACCTAAGGAAACCTAGCAAACCTATACATTTTTGAAAACTAGACACCCAGGGGAATTCAGGATGGGGTGACTCGTCTGCCTACCCCCAGGTTTTGTTACCCAGAATCCCTTGAAAACATAAATATTTGACCAAAAAAACACATTTTCCTCACATTTCTGTGGTGGAAAGTTCTGGAATCTGCGTGGATCAACAAATTTCCACTCACCCAGCGTGCCCCCAGGTCTCCCGAAAAAAACGGTACCTCACTTGCGTGGGTAGACATAGTGGCTGCAACAGGAAACGGTTCAAATCGTACGGTGGTGAATTTACATTACCTTATTGCAAAACTACCTTGATTTTGGGGGGGGGGGGGATCTGAATTTGTGGCCCGGGGCTCGGTGGTATTCTTTGCAAAGTAGCAAACCCAAACAGTTCTGAAAACTAGACACCCGGGGGAGTCCAGGGAGGTATGGCATGCATGGGTCCCCCAATGTTTTCCTACCCAGAACTCTCTGCAAACCTTAAAATTAGGTAAAAATTGCACTTTTCCAAACTTTTTGGCGTGGGATCGCCGTGCCGGCAAAAAAGTCGTACCACCCTGCGTTCCCCTTGTTCTCCCGAGTAAAAGGATACCTCACTTGTGTGGGTGCCCCAAAGCAGAACACCCCAAAAATGAATTTTGAAAAAAGTAGTTTTTACTCATATTTACGTTTTACAAATTAAGCACCCCAGCCTAAGTCACTTGCCTTTGGCCCACCCACACAAGTGAGGTATCATTTTACTCGGGAGAACAAGGGAAACGCTGGGTGGTAGGACATTTGTTCCGGCAGCGAGATCCCACCCAAAAAAGTATGGAAAAGTTGGTTTTTGGACCAAAATTTCAGGTTTGCAGGGGTTTCTGGGTAGGAAAACATTGGGGGACCCACGCATGCCATACCACCCTGGACTCCCCCGGGTGTCTAGTTCTCAGAACTGTTTGGGTTTGGTAGTTTCCAAAGATGCCTGCCAAGCCCCGGGCCAAAAGCTCAGGTGACCCCCTCAAAAAATAAGATTATTTGGCTAAAGGTAATGTTTTCGTCTCCACAGTATGAATTGGGCCTTTTCCTAAAGCAGCCGCTATGCCTACCCACGCAAGTGAGGTACCATTTTTATCGGGAGACCTTGGGGAACGCTGGGTGGGAGGTAATTTGTGTGAGCCCAGTGATGCCACGCTTTCCCACACTAAAACGTGTGAAAAAAAATGATTTTTTCCAAGCAAAAAATGAGGTTTGCAAGGGATTCTGGGTAAAGGAACGTTGGAGGATCCACGCAAGCCATACCTCCTTGGAAGCCCCCGGGTGTCTACTTTTCAGAAATGTGTGGGTTTGGTAGGTTTCCCTAGATGGCTGTCTCGCACGGGGCCAAAAACCCGGGTAACCCCTCTTGCAAAAGCTGGTGGACATGAATTCTCCAGCTTTTGCAAGAGGGGTTACCTGGGTTTCTGGCCCCGTGCGAGACAGCCATCTAGGGAAACCTACCAAACCCACACATTTCTAAAAAGTAGACACCCGGGGGAGTCCAGGGAGGTATGGCATGCGTGGGTCCCCCAATGTTTTCCTACCCAGAACTCCTTGAAAACATAAAAATGTGACCAAAAAAACACATTTTCCTCACATTTCTGTGGTGGAAAGTTCTGGAATCTGCGTGGATCAACAAATTTCCACCCACCCAGCGTGCCCCCAGGTCTCCCGAAAAAAACGGTACCTCACTTGCGTGGGTAGACATAGTGGCTGCAACAGGAAACGGTTCAAATCGTACGGTGGTGAATTTACATTACCTTATTGCAAAACTACCTTGATTTTGGGGGGGGGGGATCTGAATTTGTGGCCCGGGGCTCGGTGGTATTCTTTGCAAAGTAGCAAACCCAAACAGTTCTGAAAACTAGACACCCGGGGGAGTCCAGGGAGGTATGGCATGCATGGGTCCCCCAATGTTTTCCTACCCAGAACTCTCTGCAAACTTTAAAATTAGGTAAAAATTGCACTTTTCCAAACTTTTTGGCGTGGGATCGCCGTGCCGGCAAAAAAGTCGTACCACCCTGCGTTCCCCTTGTTCTCCCGAGTAAAAGGATACCTCACTTGTGTGGGTGCCCCAAAGTAGAACACCCCAAAAATGAATTTTGAAAAAGGTAGTTTTTACTCATATTTACGTTTTACAAATTAAGCACCCCATCCTAAGTAACTTGCCTTTGGCCCACCCACACAAGTGAGGTATCATTTTACTCGGGAGAACAAGGGAAACGCTGGGTGGTAGGACATTTGTTCCGGCAGCGAGATCCCACCCAAAAATGTATGGAAAAGTTGGTTTTTGGACCAAAATTTCAGGTTTGCAGGGGTTTCTGGGTAGGAAAACATTGGGGGACCCACGCATGCCATACCACCCTGGACTCCCCCGGGTGTCTAGTTCTCAGAACTGTTTGGGTTTGGTAGTTTCCAAAGATGCCTGCCAAGCCCCGGGCCAAAAGCTCAGGTGACCCCCTCAAAAAATACGATTATTTGGCTAAAGGTAATGTTTTCGTCTCCACAGTATGAATTGGGCCTTTTCCTAAAGCAGCCGCTATGCCTACCCACGCAAGTGAGGTACCATTTTTATCGGGAGACCTTGGGGAACGCTGGGTGGGAGGTAATTTGTGTGAGCCCAGTGATGCCACGCTTTCCCACACTAAAACGTGTGAAAAAACATGATTTTTTCCAAGCAAAAAATGAGGTTTGCAAGGGATTCTGGGTAAAGGAACGTTGGAGGATCCACGCAAGCCATACCTCCTTGGAAGCCCCCGGGTGTCTACTTTTCAGAAATGTGTGGGTTTGGTAGGTTTCCCTAGATGGCTGTCTCGCACGGGGCCAAAAACCCGGGTAACCCCTCTTGCAAAAGCTGGTGGACATGAATTCTCCAGCTTTTGCAAGAGGGGTTACCTGGGTTTCTGGCCCCGTGCGAGACAGCCATCTAGGGAAACCTACCAAACCCACACATTTCTGAAAAGTAGACACCCGGGGGAGTCCAGGGAGGTATGGCATGCGTGGGTCCCCCAATGTTTTCCTAACCAGAACTCCTTGCAAACCTTAATTAGGTAAAAATAGCACTTTTCCAAAAATTTTGCCGTGGGATCGCCGTGCCGGCAAAAATGTCCTACCACCCAGCGTTCCCCTTGTTCTCCCGAGTAAAAGGGTACCTCACCTTAACAGAGTTACTCAAAAGACAAACATTCAAGCACGGCTATCTATTCCTCAAAGACACACACATACAGGTTGGATTTGGCACGAGGGCGAGTGATGGTTCAGTATATAAAATTTTATTAACAAGATATTTCAAAAAAATGAAATGCTCTGTCAATAAATAAATGCATAAAAACCGAACCAGTGACTCGCAACTCGTGAGCTGTAAAGCCACGACAAGGCACCAACCGTTTTACAGGCCATTCACGCACCTTTCATACCTGATACAAACAAGACCACTGACACCATCTGGAATAAAAGCAACACATTACAACAATCACAATAAGGGACAAGGTACACCCTAATGCAGAAAGAGAAAAAAAACAATTATTACTGCACACCCATCTAATCCGCAAGCACACACACATACTGGTTGGATTTGGCACGAGGGTGAGTGATGATTCAGTACATACAATTGTATACGCAAGTAATTTCACAAAAATGAAATACACTGTGTATAATTGCAAGTATGATAAACTGAACCACTGACTCACAGCTCGTGAGCTGTAAAGCCACGTCAAGGCACCAACCTCTTTACAGGCCATTCATACACCTTTCGTACGTGTGACACATTCAAAACATTCACACCGCCAGCCGCGGACCCATCACATTTCAACACTCACACCAGCAAACAGCGCCATTCAAGGGCCCATCACTTTCACACGCCCACATTTCTGACACTGGAACTACACAAATTGATGGACTGCGTGGAGTGTCACTCAACAAGCAGTGTGTGCAGTGACCAACAGAAAGTAACTACTCACACACCGCCAGCCGAGCGCCAGTCCACCCACACCACCAGCCAAGCACCAGACCATGCACACCGCCAGCCAAACACTCAGCGCACACTACCAGCCAAGCGCCTCTCCACGCACACCGCCAGCCAAGCACCACTCCGTGCACAGACAGCTAAACACCGCTCCACGCACACCCTCCAGCCAAGTACCACTCCACAAACACCACCAGCCAAGCGCCACTCCACACACACTGCCAGCCAAGCACCATTCCACACACACTGCCAGCCAAGCACCACTTCACACACACCGCCAGCCAAGCAGCACTCCACACACACCGCCAGCCAAGCACCACTCCACACACACCGCCAGCCAAGCACCACTCCACACACACCGCCAGCCAAGCACCACTCCACACACACCGCCAGCCAAGCACCACTCCACACACACCGCCAGCCAAGCACCACTCCACACACACCATCAGCCAAACACCACTCCATGCACAGACAGCCAAGTACCACTCCACGAACACCACCAGCCAAGCGCCACTCCACACACACCGCCAGCAAAGCACCACTCCGTGCACAGACAGCCAAGCACCACTCCACACACACCGCCAGCCAAGCACCACTCCACACACACCGCCAGCCAAGCACCACTCCACACACACCGCCAGCCAAGCGCAACTCCACACACACCGCCAGCCAAGCACCAGCCGGCACACACCACAAACACATTTAGAATTCTTTTTTTGAAAATGACACTAAACAAATGGAAATACCTACAAATCAGGTAACACAAATTCTTAAAATAAAAACTTTGCACTAATGCCAATCCTTGAAACAAACTAAAAAAGTTTTACAGAATGCAGACCAAGCAATTCACTTTACAGCTCAATCAAACTCCCAATAGTTCTTTTGCGTGTGGTACGATTTAAAACAAGCTGACATACACAATGCAGGCTTAGAAGGACAGTCAGGACAGTATATACGAGACTCCTTCCGCACGCCTCTTCGCCAACAGACTCTGCATCTTCTAGTCGGAAAGTCTCTAGCAGTAGTGGAAGGAATAGATTCAGGAAAGTGGCGATCTTGCAATCTAGCCACTTCCTCCACCACTCCAAATCTAGGAACACTTGCCTGCTGCACAAGTACAAGGCTGCCTATTATAGACTCCTGAAACTTAAGAAAAGTCATCTTCGTCCCAGGACAAGACTTCTGGTACACAACGAAAGCATTAAATGATGCCAAGTGGAACAGATGGATAGCCAACTTCTTGTACCAAACGTAAGCCTTTCGAAGAGCAGCATAAGGTTCCAACCTCTGATCTACTCTGTCAACACCACCCATGAACTTATTGTAAGCTAGAATGCACACAGGTTTGCGCACTTCAGCACCCTGACCCCAAACAGGCACAGGTACAGTACTTTCATCGTGGATAGTAGTCAGCATGTACACATCTCTCTTGTCTGAATACTTCACAGCTAAAAGCTCCCCACATCGCAATGCCGTAGACTGTCCCCGCACAAGCCTTTTGCAAACAAGTTCCTTTGGGAAACCTTTACGGTTACTGTGCATTGTGCCACAAGCAACAGTGCCCACTTTGGCCAACTCCTTGAACAACTGCACACCAGTGTAGAAGTTATCTACATATAAATGATGGCCTTTGTTAAATAATCCTCTACCTAGTTCCCACACAATTTTCTCAGTTACTCCAAAAGTAGAAGGACAACCAGGAGGGTTAATGCGGGACTCCTTACCAGTGTACACCCTGAAATTGTAGACATATCCAGTCTCACTGTCACACAGCATATACAGTTTGATTCCATAGCGTGACCTCTTACTAGGAATGTATTGCCTAAAAACCAAGCGGCCCTTGAACAACACCAAAGACTCATCCACTGCAATTTCTTTACCAGGGACAAAAATCTCAGAAAAACGATCAACAAAGTGATCAAGGACAGGCCGAATTTTAAACAAACGGTCACAATCAGGGTGATCGCGTGACAACGCTAAACTATTATCAGCAAAATGCATCATCCGAAGAAGAAGCGTATACCGATCACGACTTATGACTGCTGGAAATATAGCTGTTACCATCAAGGGACTAGTGGACCAATATGAAGTAATTGATGACTTCCTTATCAAGCCCATCAAAAAAGTTAATCCCAGAAACTTCTTCATCTCTTCAACATTGGTGGGAGTCCACCGGATTGCTCTACAATAGGGCTTAAGGCTGGCACTGTTGGCCCTCAAATATTGTTCTGCATATAAATTGGTTTGCTCAACAGTCTCTTGCAAAAACACATCGTCAAAAAACAACTGAAAAAAATTAATTGGCAGAAAATTCTCTGTATTCACTCTACACCCAGGAACACCAGTGAACTCTGGCAATGCCGGCTGCACCAAGCCAGGGGGAACCCAGAGGCCATCCCTATCAACGGGGGGAGCAGCCACCCCAGCCTGCAGCACCGAAACATCTTGCTGCTGTTCTCCAACGGGAAGCCTAACAGCCACAGATACTTCAGGCTTCACAACACCAACAGAAGACGTAGCATCCCCAGAGGGCTCTTCCTGCACTACACCAACGGGAAGCCCAGCAGCCTGAGATGCTTCTTGCTGCACTACACCACCGGGAAACCCAGCAGGCCCAGATGCCTCTTGCCGCTCTACACCAATGGGAAGCCTAACAGCCCCAGATGCCTCTTGCTGCACTACACGAGCAGGAAGACGAAAAGCACCAGATGCCCCTTTGCGCACCACAGCAATGTGAAGCCTTTTGGGTGCAGGCTCCAGCCCACATGCCTCTTGCCGACGTAAAAAGAAAGGAAACCTTGCGGCCCTAGGCAGCAGCACAGGTGCCTCTTGGCCCACTACCGGCAACACAATGTCCTCCTGTACCATAGGCCCTTCATCAGCACTAGAAGAAGAGTCATCATCCGATGATGATGATTCCATGCGAAGAGAAAACTCACTGCCTGAATCTTCTGCTGCTTCCTGGGAGTCCGAATCGGACTCAGACTCTGAACCATGGTCCGAGGAAGACTCAAAAAGCAAACCAAGAACCTGCTGAGCAGTAATCCTGCGACTAGCCATTATCCTTACAAAGCAAGAAGACTGCACACACAAGTGAACAACAACCTACACTGTGCAAAGTAAGAAGTAAACAAGGTAAGGCTTTCACTAAAAGATAAATACAATCCAAAACAATTTCACTCTTACAAAATATAGCTACACTCACCAGCACCTACTCTGTTGAGACACAGCGAAAAGAAATGAAATCCCACTAGAAAGAAAAAAATAAATGACATTAGAAAACAAAGTGCACATCAAACACTAATGCTGAAAAAAAAAACACAGAGCCACACAAACTGCTAGAAGTACAACCTTTTTCAAAAAGACAAACATCAAGGAGAAGTAGTACAAAATACATTCACTTACCAAGCACAAGCAACTACACAAGCTGCAAACAGACACGCAACCTACAACAATCCAAACAGCAAAAGCCTGGAACAAGACAAAAATAGAGAAGAAAAAAAAATTACTACCACATTTCACAAACAATATAACAATTAAAAAAACAACACACAAATTTGCCCCCCAAATTAAAATTCGGCCAGATGGGCCATCAATTAGGGCTTAGACCAAATGAGATTAGATGAGGTTTAACATCAAGACACTGGATAATTTTTTGAATTTTTGTAAAGTGCCTGACCACTTTGGTGCCAGTCAGTCTTTTGCTACTACCAGTACCCATATCACACAGGGGCAGTAAGGACATTCATACACCTTTTGTACGTGTGACACATACAAAACATTCACACCGCCAGCCGCCCATCACTTTCACACGCCCACATATCTGACATAGCAACTACAGAAAATGATGGACTGCGTAGAGTGTCACTCAACTAGCAGTGTGTGTAGTGACCAACAGAAAGTAACTACTCACACACCGCCAGCAGAGTTCCAGTCCACCCACACCACCATCCAAGCACCAGACCATGCACACCGCCAGCCAAACCCCACTCAGCGCACACCGACAGCCAAGTACCACTCCACGCACACCATCCAGCCAAGTACCACTCCCCACACACCGCCAGCCAAACACCACTCCCCACACACCGCCAGCCAAACACCACTCCACACACACCGCCAGCCAAGCAGCACTCCATGCACAGACAGCAAAGTAGCACTCCAGCACACCACCAGCCAAGCGCCACTCCACACACACCGCCAGCCAAGCAGCACTCCGTGCACAGACAGCAAAGTAGCACTCCACGCACACCACCAGCCAAGCGCCACTCAACACACACCTCCAGCCAAGCAGCACTCCACGCACACCACCAGCCAAGCGCCACTCAACACACACCTCCAGCCAAGCAGCACTCCGTGCACAGACAGCAAAGTAGCACTCCACGCACACCACCAGCCAAGCGCCACTCCACACACACCACCAGCCAAGCAGCACTCCGTGCACAGACAGCAAAGTAGCACTCCACGCACACTAACAGCCAAGCGCCACTCCACACACACCGCCAGCCAAGCACCACTCCGTGCACTGACAGCAAAGTAGCACTCCACGCACACCACCTGCCAAGCGCCACTCCACAAGCACCACCAGCCAAGCACCACTCACCGCCAGCCAAGCACCATCCAGCCAAGCGCCACTCCACACACACCGCCAGCCAAGCAGCACTCCGTGCACAGACAGCAAAGTAGCACTCCACGCACACCACCAGCCAAGCGCCACTCCACACACACCGCCAGCCAAGCAGCACTCCGTGCACAGACAGCAAAGTAGCACTCCACGCACACCACCAGCCAAGCGCCACTCCACACACACCGCCAGCCAAGCAGCACTCCGTGCACAGACAGCAAAGTAGCACTCCATGCACACTAACAGCCAAGCGCCACTCCACACACACCGCCAGCCAAGCACCACTCCGTGCACTGACAGCAAAGTAGCACTCCACGCACACCACCTGCCAAGCGCCACTCCACAAGCACCACCAGCCAAGCACCACTCACCGCCAGCCAAGCACCATCCAGCCAAGCGCCACTCCACACACACCGCCAGCCAAGCGCCACTCCACACACACCGCCAGCCAAGCAGCACTCCGTGCACAGACAGCAAAGTAGCACTCCACGCACACCACCAGCCAAGCGCCACTCCACACACACCGCCAGCCAAGCAGCACTCCGTGCACAGACAGCAAAGTAGCACTCCGCGCACACCACCAGCCAAGCGCCACTCCACACACACCGCCAGCCAAGCAGCACTCCGTGCACAGACAGCAAAGTAGCACTCCACGCACACCACCAGCCAAGCGCCACTCCACACACACCGCCAGCCAAGCAGCACTCCGTGCACAGACAGCAAAGTAGCACTCCACGCACACTAACAGCCAAGCGCCACTCCACACACACCGCCAGCCAAGCACCACTCCGTGCACAGACAGCAAAGTAGCACTCCACGCACACCACCTGCCAGGCGCCACTCCACAAGCACCACCAGCCAAGCACCACTCACCGCCAGCCAAGCACCATCCAGCCAAGCGCCACTCCACACACACCGCCAGCCAAGCAGCACTCCGTGCACAGACAGCAAAGTAGCACTCCACGCACACCACCAGCAAAGCGCCACTCCACACACACCGCCAGCCAAGCAGCACTCCGTGCACAGACAGCAAAGTAGCACTCCACGCACACCACCAGCCAAGCGCCACTCCACACACACCGCCAGCCAAGCAGCACTCCGTGCACAGACAGCAAAGTAGCACTCCACGCACACTAACAGCCAAGCGCCACTCCACACACACCGCCAGCCAAGCACCACTCCGTGCACTGACAGCAAAGTAGCACTCCACGCACACCACCTGCCAAGCGCCACTCCACAAGCACCACCAGCCAAGCACCACTCACCGCCAGCCAAGCACCATCCAGCCAAGCGCCACTCCACACACACTGCCAGCCAAGCGCCACTCCACACACACCGCCAGCCAAGCAGCACTCCGTGCACAGACAGCAAAGTAGCACTCCACGCACACCACCAGCCAAGCGCCACTCCACACACACCGCCAGCCAAGCAGCACTCCGTGCACAGACAGCAAAGTAGCACTCCACGCACACCACCAGCCAAGCGCCACTCCACACACACCACCAGCCAAGCAGCACTCCGTGCACAGACAGCAAAGTAGCACTCCACGCACACCACCAGCCAAGCGCCACTCCACACACACCACCAGCCAAGCAGCACTCCGTGCACAGACAGCAAAGTAGCACTCCACGCACACCACCAGCCAAGCGCCACTCCACACACACCGCCAGCCAAGCACCACTCCGTGCACAGACAGCCAAGTACCACTCTACACACACCACCAGCCAAGCGCCACTCCACACACACCGCCAGCCAAGCACCACTCCGTGCATAGATAGCCAAGTACCCCTCCACGCACACCGCCAGCCAAACACCACTCAGCGCATACCGACAGCCAAGTACCACTCCACACACACCGCCAGCCAAGCACCGCTCCACGCACACCATCCAGCCAAGTACCACTCCCCACACACACCACCAGCAAACATGCCCAAGGGGTCGCTTCCTAAAAACTTTGTGTTAGTGGGCATTTTCCGCCCCCCCTGGGGGCAAAACGGCAAAAAAAACAGGCCGATTTGCCCCCAGGGTGGACAGAAAAACAAAAACACAATCATGTCCACCTGGAAGCGACCCTTACCCAAGGGGTCGCTTCCCAAAACAAACACATTGCCCCAACAAAAATCCCTGGTTCTAGTGGGTAATTTCTGCCCCCCCGGGGGCAAAACGGCCGAAAAACGGGCCGATTTCCCCCCAGGGGGGGCAGAAAAACGAAAACATACTCAGACCCCACCTGGAAGCGACCCTTGCCCAAGGGGTCGCTTCCTAAAAACTAAAATTACATCCCTGGTGTCTAGTGGGCATTTTCTGTCCCCCCTGGGGGCAAAACGGCAAAAAAAAACGGCCCGATTTGCCCCCAGGGGGGACAGAAAAACGTAAACAAAATCAATGGCCGCCATCTTTGTAAAAATCTATATCCCTGGTGCTAGTGGGGAATTTCTGCCCCCCCTGGGGGCAAAACGGCCGAAAAAACGGGCCGATTTCCCCCCAGGGGGTGCAGAAAAATGAAAACATATTGCCAGCCAGCCTGGAAGCGACCCTTGCCCAAGGGGTCACTTCCTAAAAACTAAAAGTATATCCCTGGTGTCTAGTGGGGGCATTTCCGCCGCACAATCGCGACGCTGTGCGCGATCGTGAGGCAGAAATGCCCTGCAAAGAGACATCAGGGGAAAGGAAAATCTCTTTCCTCTCCCCTGATGCCTCTTCGCTGCCCCCAAACCCCCGCCAGCCTCGAGAAACCTACCTTCTTTCCCAGCGCGCAGGAAGCAAATGGCTTCCCGAGCGCTGGGAATCCCTGATGATGTCAGCGCGCGCTGTGCGCGCTGACGTCATCAGGGATTACCATGGGGGGGGGGCGGGGGCGGCAGCGGAAGCTCTTCCACTGCCGCCCCCAGCAAAACAACGACGATCAGAGAGCCTCGGGGGGAGCGCCAGCGCTTCCCCCGAGGGTGGGGCTGATGACGAGCTGGCCTTGTCATCCGCGCAGGACAGGTAAGCGCGATGACGAGCCCAGCTCGTCATTAGCCCCGAAGGGGTTAAATGTGGGGATCCCAAGTTTAAAAAAAAAATTAAACTGAAAATCTTACGAGGTATGGCAAGAATTTGGGCCCAGATATCTAAGGCTATTAAAATAGGGTACTATGGAAGTAGGACACCTTTGTGGGACCTTCCAGACAGCCCGGCCTGGCTGGGGGATGCACTTGCTTTACCAATAAGAGAAGCTGGGTTGGAGTGTGGGGAGACCTATTCGTTGATGGGGACCTGCTTCCTTGGGAGTGCTTAAGTAATAAAATCTGCCCAAATTTTTCTAGGCTTAAATATTTGCAAATTTCCAGCTGTTCTCGTGCATTCTCTGTTCAACGTCCGCGAGGAGGCAAATTTCCCTTGGGTGCGTATAGCTACCTTATAACCCTTTTAGCTGACAAACTTCCCGCCAAAAAGGAGATTTCATCCTGGTATAATTTAATCTTGGAGGAAATGGATGGAGTATTCTTATTGCCAGATAAGCTTTGGTCTTCGCTTGTCACCAACTCCAATTTACAAGATCTTTGGAGTTCATCATGTAGAATGATGTGGGACATCGTGAAGCCTGCTTGGTTACGCAGGAACCATCTTTTTACCATTCACCAAGCTTATTACTCACCACTTCGACTTTCTAAATTCACCCAGGGAAACACAGTGGCCTGCGCGAGATGCGGGCTGGTGGCCGCTTCAGACACTCATATGTTTTTCGAGTGCCCTCACTTGTCCCGATTTTGGGATGCCATAAGTAAGACTCTTTCAGTATCAGTTGGCTCCAATATTGTCTTGAACCTCTCTTCAGTAATTTTTGGCCTTTTGGAAGGGGTTCTCTCTTCAGCGAGGAAGTTAATCTTTTATTCTATTCTGCTCACTAGGAGGGAGACATGCAGGAAATGGAAAGACTCTATACCTCCCTCTATTAATGACTGGTATGCATCGGCCTTGCAGGTCTCTAAGTTGGACTTGGCTAGAGCTGGGAATCCAGATAAAACATATTTCTGGCATTTGCTGAATTGGGAAAATTGAGTATCTTTTTTTTTTTTTCCCCAGGTCCAATGATTAAGCCATCAATCCCACTGTTGGGCATAGCCGTGTCTATATGCTCTTACCAGTATCTTGGCTGTACTCCAGCGACCTCCGTATGGTTTTATTCCAGTGATCATTATGGTTGAAGCTCTGTTGCTGAGGGATGAGGTCTACGTTCCATTACTGTCCCCTCCAGTTAAAATAACTGAGGCAGCACAATGCTTGTAAACCTATAGATTGCTCATTTAGAACCTAGGTGGCAAATGAGGACAACCCCCCCCCCCCCCACAAAAAACACAAAAAAAAACTGAAAAAAAACCTGGTGGCAGCTTGCAACTTGTAGAGCAAAGGGCCATTGCCTCCATATCCAAATCAACTCGTACCACAGCATGGTCTGAAAGATCAATCAATCCTGTGGAAACAACTTTTAAAAGGGTGATTAAGGGTTATTGATGAAAATAAGGTCAATCCTTGAATAAGTTCAATGTATATAAGGTGAGAAAAGACCCTATGCTGAGCGTGCATTGTCCACCAAGCATCAATTTGGCCCAACTCCACATCCTCTCTTACAAAGTCTTAGATGAGGCTCCCACGGAAGTTGAGCCCTGAAGTCTCCCACTAGGTCCCCAACTGCACATTCCCCCAGTGTCTTAAAAACAATAGCAAAATATTGATCTCATGTCTTGCTGGAGATGCACACTGTAGTTAATGTAAGTGGTTTCCCTCCCAGTCTGCTGCATAATATGAGGTATTGTCCATATGTATGACAAGAAGGAATCCATTCCTTATGAAGATCACCATTCCATTATGCTAGGTTATGGGCAGTTAGTGATAATTTGTGGGATAGTGTCTGTGGCACATACAATGGGTTTCTTACATACAAATAAAATCATCCTGGGCAGTCTAAAGGAGTACCATACAACCCTTCTTTTAATGGAAGAGTTTAGCACTTTTACATTATAGGTTAATATTTTCACAATATGTATGTGTGTGTAATGTGCCCTTGCCTTTGTTTGCATAAGTTATCATGACCCACGTGTAGTCCTCCCTTGAACTCAAAAACGAAAACCTCCCACATACTTATCCATGTAGAAGAAAGCACATTACCCTCCCTTCCCAATAAATACTTCAGCAGCTAAAATGTGTTCAGACAGTTAGTGTATCAGTGTGTGACCCAGATCACAGCTGGATCCACCAAGGGTCTGATGTACAATGCAATTTTAAATATGAACCTTTGCAACTGCAAAATGACTTTTTCAAATGTACAAACATAAAATTGTGATTTGGAAACATGTTACTGAATCGCAATTTGGCTTTTCGTATAAATACAGAATTGGTATTTGGAAGGGGTGTGTAAAGGACTCCTCTTCCAAATACCGATTTTTTAGCTTATGCATTATTGTTCTGTGACCGAAATCTAGTTGCAAAAAAATAATTTTCTTCCACCAAATCAAATTTGGGGGTATCCATTCAAAAACAGGAAGGTGTCACCAATGGACCCCTTCACCTTTGTGAATGTTGACAAAAACATTTTTTATGAGCAGGCAGTGGTCCTTGGGAGTGTTCTGCCTAGTTTTCTCTGGTAGGCACTTGAAAATCTTTCATATCATTCTCAGGCTGCAGCTGCATGTGCAGGTAACTGTGTTTACTTGAGATGTCATATCAAGCTTGTCCTCTAGAATGATTCGTAATCTCTGGTGTGTGAGGTGGGAGTAGGTGTGGATCGAGGTCTGCTGACCACTAAGTTGTGTCCAAATCTTAAGTTTTTCTTCCGAATACACCACTTCAGTTGTGTCTGTTTTGAGTTTGAGGCAATTGTATTTCATGCAGGTGGCTACCGTGGTCATGAAGGAGTTCAAGTTGTGTTTTGTTGTGGGGGTCTTCTCTGACAGGGAGAGTATCAGTTAGGTATTGTCAACATAGGAAAGTATATTGATGCTGTGTGATCCACTGAGGTCTGCCAGCTGGGTCATGTTGATGTTGAATAAGGTCGGGCTGAGAGACAATCCTTGGGTAACTTCACAGATGAGGTTCTTGGCTTCCGACATGTAGGTTGGCAAGCTAAAGTTTTGTGTTCTTCCAGAGAGGAAGGAGCAGATCCACTTGAGGAACAGTCGTTGGTTGCCTGTTTTGTGTAGACTTTTGATTATGGGGAAGTGGGAGACCATATCAAAGGTAGCTTAGTGGTCGAGCAGTATGAAGGATCCTGGTTCTCCTTGGTTAAGGATAAACCTGATATAGTCTGTTGCTGTGAAGAGGGCAGTCTCGGGGCACCCATTGGACCAGGCACCCTGCTGTATGCTATCTAGGAGTTGGTAAGTTGCTTGTTGATGACTTTTCTGATGACCCTGGCTGGGTAGGATAGAAGGGAGATCGGGCAGTCTCTTGCCAGTTCAGTGGGGTCTGCTGAAGGTTTCTGTAATAGTGCATTAACCAGTGCGTGTTTCCAGGCATTTTGAGTTTGTTGTTTATGTGCTATACTGTACCACATTGAGTGTATTGATGAGGTTGAAGAGTGTCTCTCTTGTTTGTGTTATCTCCCACTGAGGGGAGATGAAGCATTACCTGCCTCCTGCCAACCCAGCTTTGGGTTAGTGAGGAACATCTCTTACGGGAAGATTAGATTAGAGAATGCATAAAAGATCTCCCATATGGTAAAGCTATCTAGGAAGATAGCCTGAGCAATGTAAGATATAGGACATTGTTGGCTTTAGCGAGAATATAAGGTCAAAGGCAATTTCTTGAAGAGTTTAAACAAATATACTTTATTTAAAACTTTTGTTGAAAAGAATGACTATGGAGTCCGAATTTAACAGCTTTCTTCTTCTTCCTCTTTTTAGGACCACTGGAGTTCCCATCCGCCAGCACTCCCAACAAGCTGGAGATGTCAGGTAAGTCACTGTAATGTGTGTTCTTACTTTTTCTGTTGTGGGAGGTTAGTTCAGTGATTCTTTTATGGTCTCTATCTATGTGTTGAGGTTAGAAAGAAGGTGATCAGAAATAATAGAGCTCTTTGAGAAGCTTAAAGAAAACAAACAAAATAATAGTTGATGTGTAAATTAGAAACTAAGAGGTGTGTTCTGCCAAACTTTCCTATTTTTATGAGGCTTTAAACTTATGTATTACTTCGTTGGTTAGGCTCACTGACAGATTCTGTACTGGTACGTAATTCTACTGGCCTCTTCTTAAACAAAAACCCTTATCTTTCCCACCTCCTGTTTACAGTTTTTTTCTCCCACTTTTCAGCTCAATTGAAGAGCCGTCTCCACAACTGACTGAGACATGTCTTTACTGGAGCGTGGCTGGAAGTTAGATTTGGTCGGCAAACATAACACGTAATGGCTTCGCTTGGACGCCCATAGTCCAGCTCTCTCTCTCAGCCACAGACTCCACCTCCCTTTTTCTAGTGATATGCATGTCTCAAGAGTATTCTGGTCCCTCATAGGTTGGCTGACTTCTTGTCTGTACCTGGGCCTGGAATAGAAGAAGGGTGCAGTTGGCTCCGGGGAGATAATGTTTATCATCCTCAGACCAGGTTTGTGACAGACATTTGTGGATGTAATAGCTTCTGAACACTGCACAGTTTATAACAATATGATATCACAGGTGACATGCTTAGGCTCATTTAAGAAGGGCATTTGAATGATTATTGAAGCCTAATTAGGTCGAACAATATTTAAACAAATGTTTTATATCAATATTTATAAATCATCTTTCAGGATTAATCAGCAAATTGATGCTATAGCACCACCTCACTTGTTTCCAGCCATTATTTTTCCACTAATGAGGTATACTTGCACATAAAATTGAACAGATACATAATGTTTATGTACAACAAATTACTCTGGCAACAGGTATATCAGACCCTGAGAAAATATTTTACCTTGTGAACTAGGACCTCACTTTGACTCTCCAACATATGACACATTTTCCCTATCAGTTCACCTGCTTAATAAAGTTACCCTGTGCTAGGTCTAGGCTTAGGAGAAATCTACATAACACCATCATAATCGCATGCAATTTATGGCATTTTACAGTATGCTTGTTATATCAAATTCTGAGTGGTTACGTAATTCAAGGCTGTGGACATAAAATCCTATTACAGGAGCAGAGGAATAACACAAAAGATCAGATTCTGAGCAGCTGTTGTTTGCACCACTTCTGTTTTTTTGCACTACTTTATTTTTGTGAAATGCGTCTTTGTGTCCCAAATGGTCGCAAGGACACATTTCACTCTAAGGGCCTTATAACAAGTTTGGTGGTCCCGGGGTCTGCTGTATCGACGGTGACAGTCAAAGCCCGGTGAGCTCGGTGGTCCAACCGCTGTATTATGAGTTGGGCGGATCAGCTTTGGGAAGACCGCAGCTGGACCGACAAAACTGCTGGCAGAACGCTAGCAGATCACTGACTGCTGGGTTTGCAGTCTGGGAAAGGCAGCCGCCATAGGGTGATACAGGGGAGCTGTGCCGCCGTCCGTATTACGAGTTGCCTGCTTCACGAGTGTACCGCGGGGGTCTTACTACCTGCTTCAAGGTGGCGGTAATGAAGGATTCGGGGTGCACCCCTTTCTTCTTCTTCCTGTCATTACGACCTGGATCCCTTACTTCAGGTCGCCCAATCACAGCAGGATCTTTACCCCAAGGAATATGATCCTGTTTGTGGCGATCTTTAGGTGTGTCCATTTCAAACCATATACTCGTTGCCAGGATTGCCCACATATAGGATGAATGAGTATATGATATTTTTCCATATATATCATGGATATGTGCGCATCCGACACATATGCAATTGAAATGCTCACACAGACTTTTATATATTTGTAAAAAATATTAATTGCTTCGGCAAGTCTTTGCCTTCACACCGCTGGCCTAATGGTCACCTCGTAATACGGTGGTCTTTGGACTGTCAGAGCCGTGGGCTTCTGACAGGAGCGGATGCGGTCCTACGGCGGTCAGACAGCAAAACTCGTAATATGGCCCAAATCTAGTGCTAAATGCCTAGTGGAATCTCAGATCTGCATATATACTTCATATGGAATGAAGAATGAGCCAAGGCTAGCCTCGCCTTCTGAAGTCGGTTACAATTTAGAATGAACCACTTGCCAGTTTGTTTTCTACAAATGTGAAATAGTTTCCTTCATGGGATTAACTAGCATGGGAAAGATCTGCCCATACCTAGATGATGTAGCTCGAAATCTGAAAGCATGTTCTGGAAACAATACCATGCAATAATAATAATAATAATAAAAACATTTGTTAAGCGCCTGGTTACACAGGAAGACAGTGCGTCCCCGCGCTGTGGGTGCATACCGACCGAACTCCGAACGAAAGCCCAGCCACCCGGGGGGGAAAGAGCAGAAGGCAACAGAACAACTAGACAGTGGGGAACAAGTACGTTTTCAGTTTCAACATGTCCTAAGATATTTCTAAAATATCTAGTTACAACACTGAATGCCCAATGCACAAGGTTTTTTTCAAAGAGTAGATGTGATTTTCTCTTGGAAATTCAAGAATAAATAAGGAGTATGTAAAGAGTCAGGCACATCCTCTCATAGAAAAATCTATGTCAGTTAAAATCTAAGACTTTGAGGCCCTTTTGGTACATTCAGAAAATAATGATTCCCTTGAGGTGCTATGGAGCGGCAATCAGAAAGCCTTAACCTGTATATTTCTAAATTACTGGACTGGGAATCAAAACCGGCCCTGGCAAAGTGCTCGGCCGGCCCCCCAAACCCCTGGGGGTGGCACGCGGGTTTAAGGGGTTTGGGGGTTCGACCGCGCTCGTTGCCAGGGCCGGTTTTCGGCCGATTTTGTCACAGGGCCGTTTTGCTAAAATGGCTCGTTCCAATAACGGCCCCCAGGGGCCCAAAACCAGCCCCCACCCTTGTGGCGCACCGGGGGATTGCCCGGTGCCCGCAACGGGCAGTCCGGGCCTGGATACATTTGCATTTAACACCAGCACAACAGTAATAAAACAGGTATTCATGGAATCACTTGGCAAAAATTAGTCAGCAGGTAGCATGTTAGGATGTTCAGTTATTCGTTCAATTAAGGCCATGGAAAGAGTTTCTGCTGTAAATGGGATTTCTGGTGTCAAGTTTGCCAGGCACACATGAGCGGCGAACTACAAATATGTCCGGCTCAGGCTCCAGCGCATGCGCGGGAGCCGGCTGGAGAGCTCAAATACTCGCTGACCCAGAGCAGACTTGCATTTCTGCTTCGGGAAAGTGTAGACTGCTTTCGGAGCCCTTACCTGTGCCTCCAGATAGTTGTTCCGGGTCTGCGTACTTTCGTCATGGCGGTATCTCCAGAACTGGCGTTACAGTTCTTAGCTTTCTGAATCATCTAGAGGGCCCCACTATGCCGACTTTGGGCTTCAGTCCCCTGGGGAGTATTCTCTAAAAGCAAAGAGATAAAACAAAGAAAAGCTGTATAAGTTCAATTAGGGTAACAGCGCTTTTGCGCTGACTTTATTAACTATTATGTAAATCCTTGTATTTACTTTTCTGACATGGGCTCCAATGGTATGGAGGTCTGTTCTTGCTGCTGATCATTTTTTAAAGTTCTGAAGATTCCTAAGACGAATAAGGAATATTGTTAGGTCTGCCGGAAGTTAAGTTGAATATTATGCAGTGCATTAAAGAGTGTCACAGAGAACCTTATGTTATTTGGAACAAATCTGGCCAGTTATTACATGTCTTTGTAAACCCAACGAAACAAAGTGTGGCCTTCTACTAAGAACCTTGCCTTGAAAGCGTTTTGTAAATTCAAACCTCGCTATATTGGCCCTTACAAGATAAGTAAAGTTATAAATCCTGTCATTGTGAAACTCGACCTCCCTGTTGCATTAAAACTACATCCAGTGTTTCACATCTCTCTTCTGAAACTTCTAGAACCAGGCACACGTATCCCTGAAACTCCAGCTCCTGCGATAGTAGACCATGAACCTGAATACGAAGTTGAGTCTATTACTGACTCGAGAAGGGTGAGACGTAAACTCCAATATCTAGTACACTGAAAAGGATATGGAACTGAAGAACGTATCTGGGACCCAGCTAATCATGTGCACGCCCCTCATCTACTGCATCTGTTTCACAGAATACATCCTGATAAACATAGGCCAGTGGTGGGGACTACAGAGGGAATACATGTCAGGTTTGTCGGTCATGCACGACCGGCAAATTACAAATATGGCCAGCTCCCGCTAATGTGCATATGCGGGAGCCGGCCAGGGAGCCCAAATTGTCGCTGATCCCGAACCGAAATACTTCGCATTCCTGCTTCGGGAAAGTGTAGACTGCTTCTGGATTAGCTGTGATTCCGGGTCATCGTTGTTCCACGTTGGCGCCCTTAGTGCCCACACCGCCAGCGCTCGTTCCACAACACAATATGCACCTTACCACTTACATACCAAGGAAACTCATGAGACATGTTTATGGGAAAGCAGTGGTGCAGGTTTTATTTCGTACAACAAGTAGCTATTAAGGTGGGTCATCTTACAGGCGATCCAATACGGCAGCCCCTCGCTGACCCGCATGCCTAACGAGCCATCTTGCACGGCGAGTCGATGCTCTGACGGTGCAGTAACTTATCACATTATTTCGTTCACTCCCGCCCCCCCTGTCAGGGCGGAGCAATGAGGCACACCCCCGGTCGGTTCAGGCCCCCCCGACCGCCCGAAGGACTAACGGGGCGCCGACGCTGTTTCCTGGAACCCCCTCGGCTCCAGGTTCTTGGCTCATGCACCCCTACTGTGCCAGGCAGAGGTATTTGACTGTATCCTTCTGCCGCAGAGGTACCCCTACTGTCCATCTGCTTCCAGATCGCCCTGTGACTCCGCCTGCAACACAAAACAGACCGTTAACAGTTCGACACCTCGCCCTCCGCTCTGCCGCTGGGTCAGGGATAGGGTGGGAACAGCGCAGAGCAGCCCAGGGAACAGACGCGATTAAGGAAAGGCCGAGCAGCGTGGCTGGGCCTACTATAAACCCCCCGGGAACGCCCCCCCAACCCGCGCTCTCTACCCATAGGCTGATAGCGGGGGGGGTGGCTCTTGTGGGTTGGCGCGCAACAGTTCCACTCTCGCGCCGTGTGGGACTAGGACGCTGGCTCGCCCATGCTCCCCTCTGTGTCGCGCGGCCAGCGACATAGTGCCCACACCGCCAGCGCTCGTTCCACAACACAATATGCACCTTACCACTTACATACCAAGGAAACTCATGAGACATGTTTATGGGAAAGCAGAGGTGCAGGTTTTATTTCGTACAACAAGTAGCTATTAAAGTGGGTCATCTTACAGGCGATCCAATACGGCAGCCCCTCGCTGACCCGCATGCCTAACGAGCCATCTTGCACGGCGAGTCGATGCTCTGACGGTGCAGTAACTTATCACATTATTTCGTTCACTCCCGCCCCCCCTGTCAGGGCGGAGCGATGAGGCACACCCCCGGTCGGTTCAGGCCCCCCCGACCGCCCGAAGGACTAACGGGGCGCCGACGCTGTTTCCTGGAACCCCCTCGGCTCCAGGTTCTTGGCTTATGCACCCCTACTGTGCCAGGCAGAGGTATTTGACTGTATCCTTCTGCCGCAGAGGTACCCCTACTGTCCATCTGCTTCCAGATCGCCCTGTACTCCGCCACAGCTCTGGAGGAGGCCCCCGTCGATGACAGAGCCCCCCCACCCTCTGCTCACTGGCACCCTGCCGCTGCCAGTGTTTCCTGCAAGTCTAGGAGAAAGACATCCATACCAAGCCCAGCCAAGTGAACCCCGTCACTTTCATAATATCCCTCAGTCCTTTCCTGTATCAGCGCATGCCTAATGGACCCCAGGCCCCTCTTTTCCATGAATTTTTGCATGGCCCTGTTGACCCTCTTCCTGCCTTGCTCTATGGCAACTGCTGATCGCGCTCCCTTCCAGGCCCTCCGTGGGACAATCTCCGACCATATTAGTTCAGTGGCACCCAATTTGTTCGTTATAGCGGTTATGTCCCTCTGCATGGCATCTACTAAAGCTCTCCTCCCCATCGTCACCAGATCATTCCCTCCCAGGTGGATGATGAGGATGTTGGGAGGCCCACCCTGCGCTGCTAAACATTGGTCAAGCCTGCGCCTCAGCTGGCCCCATCTCATTCCAGGGAAACCCAGCCACAAAATTCGTGTCCTTGCTAAGGCCAAATCCCATTTCTTGTATGACGCGCACTGTTCCAGCCTGGTAACATACGAATGGCCCATCACCCACACGCAACAGTCAGCTGCAAGAAAAGACACCGTTGGCATTAATCTTTTATTTATAACTGAACACTGCACAACAAGCAAAACTTAACTTAAACTGTACCACACACAATATCTACTTCGATAAAATTTGGCTTCGCAGAACTACGTCACACTCCAACAATGGATCTTCTGAGAGCCCAGGCCTGCTGCACACTGGCTCGTTTTCCCACGTTATACCATGGGCATGGCCTTCGCGGCCAGACATATTCATGGGCGGACATATCGCTGATAGCAAGAGGACGACCACCTCCCCACTCTCTTGACACCTTCCTCGCCCAGCCCAGCCCTATATGCAGCAGTAGCTGCCCCTATTCTAAAGGAATGGCTTGAAAATTTTCGACCTCCCTCTGTCTCTGACAAGCCTGCCTTGACCATCACCTTTGCCATCACTCGCTCAAATTGGAATTGGGTTAATGGCGTGCCGTCAGCGTGAATTAAGAAGGCGCCCGCTAGCAGGGACCTGATTTTCAGGTACTCCCTAACCAAGGTAACTGGGCAGTATCTAGGGTCCTCGAATGCATGTAATGTTATGGCCACCCCTTTGCCAGCCTGATCAGTTTTGGATTTGCGTAGCCACAGAACTAATGAATCCCTGGCACAAACGTCTATCATGTCTAGCGCTCTCCCTGACCTGTCTGATTTGGATTTCGCCACCAGCTCGCTGGCCCGAAAGGCACCAAAGAACGCCAAACAGAAGGCTGTCGCAAAGAGCTGCGCCTCAAAAGCTGAATTCGTGACAGACGGCACTGTGTCCACCATGCGCTGCAGGGCGGGGAACTCTATTCCTGCTCTTTTGTCTGGGAACCTGACTTCGTCCCGGGCCCACCCCTTCAGTGCAGCCCTGATCCTGAACTCTCCAGTTGAGTCCTGCTCGCCATTTAAACGTGCCTCGTGTTTGAGCGCTGCCAGGTGGCTGCACACCCAAGAGTGGGACTTGCCCGTTTCCCTAGCCCAAACTACAAAAACCTCCACTTGTTCCCTTGAACTCAAAGTTGCTGCTCCCAGGGACTGTATCACTGCTCGGAAAGTGGTCAGTTGGGCCGCATATCTTCTCCTGGTTGACTGGGCCAGGGAACGTTGGCCCATCCTCTTCAACCGTTCCCCCACCGAAGTAGTCGCCATAGTGCTGCCGGGAACGGTGTCATCTCCTCCCCTGCCTGCGGCCATGCCTCCCGGAATCGTGACAGCTGAAAGCAAGAGAGAGCGTCAGCTGCCACATTCTTGACACCTTCGACATGTCTAGCCCTGAACTCAATGTTGTTACGCAGCCCAGCCCTGACCAGTTCTCTCAGCAGACTTAAAACTAACGGGCAGTTAGCACTCAAACCATTGATTGCCTGGACCACAGCTAAGTTGTCAGACCAAAACACCACCTTCTTGTTGCCCAGTCCTTCTGGCCATAAATGCAGTGCCACCACAATGGGAAACAGCTCCAGGACCGTGATATTTGCCGTCACACCTTTCTTGCGCCACGCATCCGGCCACTTCATTGCACACCACTTCTCTCTAAAGATCACCCCGAAACCTACTCTACCGGAAGTATCAGAAAAGAGACATAGGCCTTGGCTGCTTTCCCAGGGGGCCCTCCATATCACTGTACCATTAAAATTCTTCAGGAACTCCTCCCACATGCACAGGTCTGCTCTCAATCCCGGTCCCAGACGTACTAGGTGATGCTTCTTCTTCACACTAGCCGTAGCCTTAGCCAACCTGCGGGAAAACACTTTACCAGCTGGAATGACCCTTGCAGCGAAGTTCAATTTACCCAACAGGCTCTGAACTACTTCCAGGGTTGCGCTGCCCTTTCCAATGATTGCACTAATGTCCCGTCGCAGTTCACACACTTTCTCCACTGGGAGTCTGGATTCCCCCCTGACGGTATCGAGTTCTATGCCCAGGAATGTCAGCACCTGCGCGGGCCCTTCCGTTTTCCCTGGTGCCAAAGGAACTCCCAAATGATCCGACAGGACCTCAAAGGCCCGCAAGGCCTCAGCGCATTCCTGAAAACCGTCCCTGCCGAAGAAGAGGAAGTCGTCCAAGTAGTGAGTGACTTGTGAAATGCCATGCCTGGTCGTGAGGGCCCACTGCAGGAAGGAGCTGAATGCCTCGAAGAAAGCGCATGAGACCGCGCAACCCATAGGCATGCAGCGATCGAAAAAGAATGCCCCCTCCCACCTGAAACCCAGCAAGTGCTGACTGTCTGGGTGAACAGGTAGGAGGCGGAACGCTGACTTGATGTCTGCCTTGGCCAACCACGCTCCCTTGCCTGTTCTCCTAATCAGATCAATGGCC
This sequence comes from Lissotriton helveticus, assembly GCF_964261635.1. Taxonomy (NCBI): domain Eukaryota; kingdom Metazoa; phylum Chordata; class Amphibia; order Caudata; family Salamandridae; genus Lissotriton; species Lissotriton helveticus. The sequence goes on along the minus strand of NC_136060.1, from coordinate 23,282,894 downwards.
ATGTCCAGCGAGCAATAGGAGACTGAACACGCCCCTTCCTCCAACCAATGATTGACTGAATTGCCCTCCGGATACGACAGATGGTGGATCAGTCTGTACGACCCTTGCTGCTTTTTTGGGACCACGCCTAGCGGGGAACCTAAGAAATTCTGTAGCGGGGGTGAAGGAAATGGCCCAGCCACCCTCCCCAGGTCAACCTCCTTCCTGATCTTGTCACTGACCACCTGATGTAATTCCCTAGCTGACCTCAAATTCAAGGCGTCCCTGGGACCCAGGGGGCCTTTGTAAGGGATCTTAAAGCCGTCCACAAAGCTGTCAACTAACAGCTCCCGCTCTTTTACGAGTGGATACACCCTGAGCAAAGGTAAGATGTTCTGCAGCACTATGGGGGATGGACCCTTGGAATGCTCCGTCCCACCTCCCCGCTGGGGTATTACGTTATTGGCCGTTGAATCGTAGCTGTCCGTCCGACCCTTGCCCTGATGTTCAATGAAAGGTAGGCCCCTGGTGTGTTCTGCCTGTTCTCTGCGTTGCCAAAGGAATCTGCCACTTGTCTCGTTGTCATGCTCAGTCCGTCCGGTCTGCCATTCAAGTAACCTATTGCCGAGCGCCCTCTGTTCCCTGCGTTGTAGTGGGGGGTTGATGTTGGCCGCTGGTGCAGGAAATTGCTGCATGCTGAGAACCACATTTGCTGCACCCGTGGGCAAACTTACACGCCCTCCCCCAGGTACATGCCCCGTTGTTAAACAGTCTGCAGGTCCCTGAGTTAAAGCGTCTTTGTCCCGCTCCATGACCCCTCCCCCGCCCCCCCGAAAGGGCTGCTGGAAGGACCGCCTTGGATACTGTTCCCACTTCTGATCATGCTCCCACCTTTTAGCATCGCTACCCTCGCTCTGTGTCCTATGAGATGTGTCCCTCTTGTTGTTCCCAGTCCTACACATGTGTTTGAACCAAAGTTGGATGTCAGTGTGGTCCCACCCTATTTCTGGGCAGCTGGCCATGGTCTTTCTAAATTCCTGGTCGTATGAAAACCAACCCATCCCTCCGGATTCTCTTGCACCCTGTTGAATGGAGTTTGCATACTCCATCAGGGCCTTGCTCTGAGCTGGGTCCTTCTGCACTATGATAGCTGCCAATATGTTGAATGCCTCGGTCCAGTTCTCAATGGTCTTTTCCGGCCATCGCTGAAACCTAACCTTGTCATCCTCTTTCTTACCCATCCTCCTTGTGTCAGCCCCTGCATTGTCGTGCATTAATAAGGTCAGAATGTCAATATACTCCCTTCTCCATATACCTTCCTTCGCAGCCTGAGGCACCTGCCTGGCCAAGGAGCATCCACCTTTCGACTTCATGCCAGGTTTCCCTGCGCCAGCTGGCTGCCCTGCCCCTGCCGGAACTGAAGCGGCCCCAACCACTGGCCCACCTGTACCATTCCCTGGGCCTACTACTGCTCCCACCGCGGCCGGTGCCTGGCCTGCTGCCTGTGGGCCAGGAGCGACAGTCTGAGGTAGGACTTGGGGCGTACCTAAAGGAATAATGGGGGTCCCACTCTGGGAAACAACGGGAGCCACACTTTGCTGGCTGGCTGCTGACACACTCTGTGAATTAAGGGCGTTGACAATCTGAGGGGCCACCGATAGAGGGAACATGGGGGCCATACTTTGGTGAACAACGGGAGTACTACTCTGCTGGGCAACTGCTGATACACTCTGAGAATTAAAGGTGTTAACAATCTGCGGGGTGACCGTAAGAATCGGGGCGACCGTTTGGGGAACATTGGTGGCCGTACTCTGCTGACTGGCTGGTGAGGCACTCTGTATGGTAGAAGCGTTGGCACCCGAGTTGGAGGGTGGCAATACTGATGGCCCGACCAGCAGCGGTGACCCTGCTAACGATGGCGGCCCTGACTGAGCCCATACTTGACTCACCGGATCCCTTGATGCCGACCCTGACAGGGGGGCCAACCTTTCCTGTGCAGCCGCCATGGTGTCTAAACGTTTCTGAAACATAGTCATCAAACCCATCATATCGTCCATTGTCTTACCCATTTGGGCCAAGTCCGTCATTTCCGCCACTGACTCATGTACCACGGTAGGTACGGCCACAGTATTTGCTGGCGGCCCAACAGGAGGGGATGGTTTCGTTGTCTGATTAATGCGTGCTGGCGCGGCTGGGAATTCCTTCCGGGTGCTCTTCCGCTTGCGGGTGGACCGCGCGTCCCCTCTCCTGAAGTGTCCGGAGCGTCCTCGGGGGCCCCAGGTCGGCCAGCCTCCTCAAGCCGGCGCCCTTCAATGAAGCCTTGTGGCCATGCTGGCCCTTTAGCCTGTGCGACCGCCAAGAGTTCCGCCCATAGCCCATCCTGTGGCAACGCGGCGCCGCGGGAGCTCATCGCGAATGCTTCTACCCTTCCGGGTCCCTGCTGCTCCCTCAAAGTCAGCCGCTGACAATCCCTGCCCGCGTTCCTGAACGCAATCTGCTACTCCTTCAAGACAGCCGCTGCCGGTCCCTGCCCGCGGTCCTGAACGGAATCTGTAATACAACACTGTGTTATTTGTAGTCAAAACGAATCTTTACCAGCACACCTGTAAGAGACCCGCGCTACCCGATGCCCCGCTCGCAACCGACGTATGCAACTCGTGCATTACCTGCTGCTCCTTCAAAGTCAGCCGCTGCCAATCCTTGCCCGCGTTCTTGGACGCAATCTGCAAAACAACCGTGTAATTCATTGTCAAAACGTATTCACTGCCCGCGAACCTGTAACGAAACCCGCATTGCCCGATGCTCCGCTCCTTCACCTGACCCCCACCCTACCCGGGCGGGACACGCCGCTCGCACCACCCAGCTCCATCACTCGAGGGCTGACCAGATGGACATCGCCCCGGCAGTTACCTGATGTTTTACGCCTTTCTTTTCCCCCAGGGGCTGCTAACCTTGAGACGTGGCCACGCGGTATCTGAAAGAACAATACACTGTTACTCACTGGCAGGTGCACCTATGTACCAACAAACTTTATTGTAACCTCTAATACTCCGGTTGGCCATGTCACTCCCATGACCCCGTGACCAGCCAAGCCTGTCGCCAGGTACCCCACAATGCGATGCAATCTAATTTCCAACCCCGTATTAGCATGTGTACATCCAAAATTGTAACACCCCGTGCTACAGCCCTGTAACACAGGCCTGGAATCATCCCAGCCCTAACCCGATACCTACTACTAATTGAAGCAGGGGATGGAATTGAAGCAGGGGATAGAATTTGTGCAACCGTTAAAGTTTATGCGAGAGGAATCCCGTATGGAGCTAACAATACATGCATCTAGCGGAGGGTGCGCAGCTTCTTAGCGCGGCAGGCAGCGCAGCGCGTCAGTGGCATAATCTGGATGTCCCAGGTGGGAAGCTAAACATTTGCTGTATTGCCGTTGGCTTATAAATTTGAGGACTAGGCTGAAACTCGGCACTCTGAAAGCCTGTAATTAATGAGGTACAGCGTACGATAAGATGGCGCCGTTGCAGGCAGTCAATGAAACAATAGCAGGATTCCAAGTGATTAAATAACAAGAAGCCATAGCCCGAGCATTTTTCACTCTATTGCTGGGGTAGGACTTCGTTGTATAGCTTTATAATTGACGTTTATGAAAGCGGTCAGAGGCTGCAGTTAACACAGGAAGCTTCCATTTACAGGGAGAAAAAGACACAGTTGACTCGCAGCCAGTCGATAAAAAGACCCAGTTGACTCGCAGCCTGTTCGCTACATTTACGGAGGAGAAAAAGACACAATTGACTGGGAGAAAAAGACACAGTTGACTCGCAGCCTGTTCGCTACATTTACAGAGTTTGCGTCTATGGTTTTGTAAACATGTAGTGTTCACATTTTCTTCTAGCAATCACAATGGAAGTTACATCTAATGAAACAATTTGCCAGGCTCAAGTGCCGTCCTTTTCTCTTTCCTCTACCCGATGCAAAAGATTTAGCCAACTTCGCTGTTCTTAGCAATATGTTTTACGTTGCATGCGTCAGCAGCACGCCCATTTCCTCCTTTGGAGCTAAACATTTACTGTATTTACACTGCTGATAGGAGGCCTGACACCATGCAGTATGACCCTCGAGGGCGATTACAAGGAAGCACCCCGGAGATGCACACTGCCGGTGAACTGCTGTAGGCAATAGGGTTATAACGAGGCAAGGCCGAAGGCTGAGAAGTTGTGGTATTCATAGCAGGAACCTACCGATGCCGTGGGAGACCCGATAATCATAGCTCAGAACCATGGCCAAACCCTAGACCGTTTAAATTGCCACCTTAACGAAGCTCTAATGTGAACCTGATTCCCCTATCCCTGCTTCAAGCACGTCGGCTAAGAGTAATCAAGGTGGTGTGCTCAAGACCGGAAATGAATACAAATCCCGGCCTCCATTTCGCGAGCCGGGGCTCCTCAATTAGTGCATCTCCATGCCTGGAGGGTCTGAGCTCCAACAGCTACGTTCTTTTCCCACGATACTTTGTCGGGAAAAGAAAACATCGCGGGGAAATGCGTGAAGCAACAAAGGCAACTGTGGAGGATGGTCCGTACACCCAGAGTCCTCCCGCCCCTTAGATATTGTTGGCGCCAAATTATTTCGGTCGGCCTTTGCCTGCCTCGCCAACTGAACTATTGTTGTATATTTTACCGTCGGACCGACGGATGGTCATTGAACCTAGAGCACGGGGAAATATTTCGGTCGGCCTTTGCCTGCTTCGCCAACTGAACTATTGTTGTATATTTTACCGTCGGACCGACGGATGGCCATTGAACCTAGAGCACGGGGAAGCGCGACTGCACGAAGGTGGCCTCCCCTCGTATTGGTCGCCCTGCACGTTCCAAGGGCAGCCTCCTTCTCAGAATATCTCGCACCACCATATCCCATTCATGAAACAACCGCGAGGCGTTCCCGCATCATGTGTAGGCAAAGAATCTCGATGTTTTAGGTCTGGCGGCAGTATTCCTTCGCATCTCAGCAGAGCCTCGAGTGTGAATCAACGTTCCCTCCCTGAGTGACGGGACAATATTAACCGTTGTAATATGTGGAGCTGAACCGTTTGACCAGATATTTGTCTAAGCGCCTCGCAGCCTTCCAGCTACATGGGGGGGGGATAATGGCATGTAGCGACATAAACACGGGCCATTTTGTCAGACATACGCACGCATCCCCGAGCACCGTCCCCGCTGCGGCCAAGGCCCGACACCCAAAGCCACTAAGAACCCACAATGGCCGCGAAGCAACCTCGGGGCATACCCGCCTCATGTGCCACCCAAGGTTTCGAGGGACTCCACGCCGCCACACAATCAATGCATAATCGGCGAACATTCACTGAAACCCCCATCTTAACATTATCAATCTGATCGCCATTGCTCTATGCCGCGAAACAACCTCGGGGTATGCCCACCTCATGTGCCGCCCCAAGTTTCAAGGGACGCCACACAGCCAAACGCATCAAAGCATAATGGACGAACATTCACTGAAACCTAAATTTAACATTATTAATCCGATCGCCATTACTCCATCTATACCGCTGACTGTACAGTTCTATCGGTCGATTTAGCAGAACTGCGCAAGCACCATTAAGAGCACCGTCCCCGATGAAGCCTCGGCCAAGGCCCGCTCTCCCGGGACCACAAGAATCCCGCAATGACCGCAACACCCTGACCCAATCCGGCCGCTCAACCTATCCCGCCGCTCAGTCTACCCATCCTGCCACTACAAACCCCCCCCGTGGTCGAACCACTGGGCCCCGTCGACCTGGTCATGCCCAGGGACAGGGCCGGGGGGAGGCCTAGCAGTGACCCATACCTTCTTTTCTCCGACGAATTCACCGACGCACAACAGCGCAGAGCAGCCCAGGGAACAGACGCGGCAGGAAAGGCCGAGCAGCGTGGCTGGGCCTACTATAAACCCCCCGGGAACGCCCCCCCAACCCGCGCTCTCTACCCATAGGCTGATAGCGGGGGGGGTGGCTCTTGTGGGTTGGCGCGCAACAGTTCCACTCTTGCGCCGTGTGGGACTAGGACGCTGGCTCGCCCATGCTCCCCTCTGTGTCGCGTGGCCAGCGACATTTGTCGTGCTGGTATCTCCTGAACCAGCATTCTTAGCTTCCAGAATCGTCTTAGGGCACGTGCTACGCCGACTGTTGGCTTCATTCCCCTGGGGGGGTATTCTCTTAAACCAAAGAGATAAAACCAAGAAAAGCTGCACAAGTTCAATTATGGTAACAGCACTTTTGCACTGACTTTAGTAACTATTAGGTGAATCCTTTTTATTTACTTATCCGACATGGGCTCCGAGTTTATGGAGGTCTGTTCTTGCTGCTGATCATTATTTAAAGTTCTGAAGATTCCTAAAACTAATAAGCATATTGTTGGGTCTGCCAGAAGTTAAGGTGGATATTATACAATGCATTAAAGAGTGTCGCAGAGAACCTCATGTTATTTGGAAAAAATCTGGCCAGTTATTACATGTCTTTGTAAACCCAAGGAAATGGAGTGTGGCTGTCGACTAAGAACCTTGCCTTGAAAGGGTTTTGTAAATTCAAACCTCGGTATATTGGCCCTTACAAGATAAGTAAAGTTATAAATTGTGTTGCTACGAAACTCGACCTCCCTGCTGCATTAAAAATACATCCAGTGTTTCATATCTCTCTTCCTTCTGAAACCTGTAGAACCAGGCACGCGTATGCCTGAAACTCCAGCCCCTGTGATAGTAGACAATGAACCTGAATATGAAGTCGGGCTATTACTGACTCGAGAAGGGTGAGACGTAAACTCCAATATCTAGTACACTGGAAAGGATATGAAATTAAAGAATGTACCTGGGAACCAGCTAGTCATGTGCACGCCCCTCGCCTGCTGCATCTGTTTCACAGAATACAACCTGATAAACATAGGTCAGTGGCGGGAACTATAGAGGGGGTGTACTGTCAGGTTTGCTGGTCAGGTATGACCGGCAAACTACAAATATGGCCAGCTCCCGGTAACGCACATATGCTCGAGTCGGCCGTGGAGCTCAAATACTTGCTGATCCGGAGCTGAGACGCTTCGCATTCCTGCTTCAGGAAGGAAAGTGGAGACTGCTTCCAGATTCCTTAACTGTGCTTCCGGTCGTTGTCGTTCTGCGTCGGCGTCCTTTCGTCGTGCCGTTATCTCCTGAACCAGCATTCCAGTTCTTATCTTCCTGAATCGTCTAAGGGTCCCCGCTACATCGACTATGGGCTCCAGTCCCCTGGGGAGTATTCTCTAAAACAAAGAGATAAAACAAAGAAAAGCTGCACAAGTTAAATTATGGTAACAGCACTTTTGCGCTGATTTTAATAACTATTATGTGAATCATTTTATTTACTTATCTGACATGAGCTCCGAGTTTATGGAGGTCTGTTCTTGCTGCTGATTATTATTTAAAGATCTGAAGATTCCTAAGACAAATAGGGAATATTGTTAGGTCTGTCGGAAATTCCCCAGTTGACCTCGGCGCGAATTCCGTCGCGATGTGGGAGAAATAATGAGTGGGCGTGGTTTGGATGGGCCCTGGCCGTCCTCTGCACATGCCCACCATGATGTCGGATGGCCGGGGGAAGTCCGACGCATCGAACAGGTTAAGGTGGATATTATACAGTGCATTAAAGGGTGTCACAGAGAACTTTATGTTATTTGGAACAACTCTGGCCAGTTATTACATGTCTTTAGGTGTGTGTTCGTACAGTTTTTCCTCTACATTTTCTTATACTTTGCTCTTCAACTCAGAACAATTTATTACTTGTATATTTTTCCTTTTCTAGACATACACACCCTTTTGATTACACCAGTTACCAGAACACATGGAAAAAGGGAATTATTCAGGTAGATACAATCACAAATAGAGAAGGTTTAATTGTAGGAGTACAAATACCCTGTATACTTACCTCTTCTTCTATTCCCTCTCTCAACAGATATTTCTCTTGATTGACTGGTTCTGTCCCAGAGCGGGTGCGACGTGGAACCTTTTGTTTTCCTCCTTGTTTTCTCCCTTCTTTCCCGGGTTACTGGTGGTACTTTGAGTCAGTTGGGTACAATAGGTGACCAGGAGAAGTTGAGGACTTTTGATCATTTACATGACGTTCCTACAGACGTGTGAGTAGAACTTGACATCTGGTTGACGTCCCTACAGAAACGTGAGTAGAACTTGACATCTGGTTGGCTAGGGTATACACCTAAGCTAGGCAGAACCCCCCACTCAAGTCAGGGTAAGGGAGTTACACACCCAATATAACCCCTGCTCACCCCCTTGGTAGCTTGGCAGAGCAGTCAGGCTTATCCAAGAGGAAATGTGTAAAGCGTTTGCGCAACCCACACACAAGTGACACACTACGCACACCACAAAAATAGATGCCACACAAGGTTATATAAAAATAGCCTTTGTATTATTCATAAACACACATTAGACCACAATCACATAAATCATTGAGCCACTAGGCGATTGTCATGACAATACATGGATCATAAAATCACTTTGCCACTAGACAATGGTAACAAGCATTACAATTAGTGCAATCCAATTAATACTCATAGGTTGCACCTAATATAAACATATGCTGAGATCAACACCTTACACCGTTACTGTACATTTCCTGCAGCTTCTGAAATAGTGCTCACTATTCTGGCCAGTAAAAGGCATCAAAACAAAAGTCATACACCCATTTCAGGACACTTATAAATGGCAGGTAAGGTAGAAACACATGTAGCATCACAACTGTAAACCATAAGCAACCATCATACCATTCCTGAAAATATTAGTTGTTACTCCAGCCAATATAAGGCCTACATCCTAACATTAGGGCATGAAAATGCGGCAGTTAGGTTAGGAGCAGGTTTTGAGTTACCCACTATCACTGGAAAGCGCTTGGGTGCACCTTCCCTGTTCACCTACCACATTTGGTATGATAATCTCACCAGCATTCCTGCGTGCCTTACGGTGCTTCCCTGGGGCTCTGCACCTGAGTCCCTTTGTGACATTAGCATTTTTGGCCTTAGGGGTAGGGACCCGAGCAGCTACTCACTGATGCTTCCTCTGACCTACCATTGACATCACTGGGGTCGACAGCCACCGCCGTCCGGACCCTGAGAGTGCCCTTTTATTTAAGGGAACTGACTATAGGGTGGCGCTTAACACGCAACCCGTCTTCACATAGGGGGTTCGGCTGGCTGCCGTCAGGTTCACATGGCCTCTAGGGGAATAGTTCCCAGTGTGCTGCTATTGACGTAGCCTTGCCTGAGGAGATTGTCACACGAGGTCCGATCCTGACCTCCAACCACGTGACACGGCTCGGGATTCCTCCGGCTGGCGGAAGGACACTCTTGATTGGCCAGCAACTCTCCCATGGGGGCAGTCAGCATTCAGGAGCACTGCGCTGGGAGGGGACACTGTCCTGGGCTCAGGCACATTGCTCTCCCTCCGGTGAATCAATCACTGGTGCTGGTAGCCACGCTGAGGTCCCTCGAGCAGGGGCTTCGTTGTTGGCCCCGCAGCCTTCCCCGCTTCGGGATCCCATATTGCGGCTTCAGCAAAGCTTCTGGTGGTTCTTCTGACCTTGCCCAAGCCCTGGGAGGTCTATAAAAGAGAAAATAAAGGTGTCAGGCATTTTCCCAAAAGAGACGCAGAAACTCCTCAGCAAAGCATGGGGAAGTTCAGAATAAATGTCAGGAAATTCCCCCTTAAACAAAACCTCCAGCACTCCACACACACTTTTCTGGGGAACAAGTTTGAAGTGAAAAATTGAAGAGCTCACTACGCACTGAGAACACTTATGGTGCACAACGCAGGCAGGCAGGCAGACCAGCACATCCAAGCAGGTAGAAGGCAGGGATGGCAGTTCCACCTCACATCACCACAGTGCCTTTGGAATTCAAAGTCAGGGAGCCTCTGGCAGCAGGTCAACAAGCAGGAAAACAATCCGGTGATTCTTTTAGCCACCCAGCCAGTAGCAGTTAGCAGGGTAACAGCAGAAGAGCAGTCCAGTTGAGTCCTTTGTGCAGCGGTTCAGTCCCAGTTTCAAAAGTGCGCCAAAAATGTGAGCCCTTGTACTTATGGTCAGAATATCTTTGTTCTGGGGGGCACTTCAACCACTGTATAGAAGTGCACAACACCCCCATTCGCATCCCAGGCCTTGACCCCAGACACACCACTGGGGGACGGAGACTGCATTGTAGAAGGCAGGCACAGCCCTATTCAGGTGCAGGTGCAATTCTTCCCACCACTCTAAATGTAGACCAGGCCTATTCAGGTGCAAAGGAAACTCCTCCTGCTACTCTAAATGCAGGGAAGTTCTATGCAGCCTAGCGCTGAGTCAAAGGAAAGGCAGGACACACCTCAACCCCCCCTTTTGACTGTCTACAGTGAATGAACATCCCCTCTCTCCTGCCAGTCAAAACCAGACGGCAAATACACATACAGGCAGGGCACAAAGATACATAAGCACACAGAAATGCCCACTTCTAAAAGTGCAGTTTCTAAAATAGTAATGACAAATCTGCTTACACCAATAGGCAGGATTTAACACTACCATTCCAAACATACCAAACATTGCCACGCTACCCCTCTCATATCAGAAATTACCACTTCAGCACATATCAGGGAATCCCCAATGCAAACCTATGAGAGGGCAGCCTCACTGCAGTGAGAAAACAAATAGGCTGTTTGTCACTACAAGGACATACCACCCTGTTAAGGCACATGTCCTAAAGTTTACCTAGACAGCACCCTGCCCAAAGGGCTACCTAGTGCCTATCTTAGGGGTGACTTATATGTAGCATAAGGGGATTTTCAGACGTGGCAACCCCTTTACATGCCACGTCACTGCTGCAGTAAACTGCGCACGCAGGCCTTGCAGTGGCAGAGGTGTAAGACAGGTTTGAAATGCTACTTCGGTGGGTGGCACAAGCAGCGCTGAAAGCCCACTAGTAGCATTTAATTCACAGGCCCTGGGTGTATGGGATATTACTGTACAAGGGGCTTACAGGTTAAATTAAATATGCCAAACAGGTGTAGACTAATCCTACCATGTTTACAAGGGAGAACAAATGCACTTTAGCACCGATCAGCAGTTGTAAAGTGCCCAGAGTCATAAACCCAACAGAAACAGGTCCGAAAAAATACAGGAGGACAGCAAAATGTTCTGGGATGACCCTGCAAAAAAGGGCCAGGTCCAACAGTGTCATTGCCTCAATTCATATTTTTTTTACACTTTTATAAATCTCACTCCATTCCGTAAGATGTTCTACTTTTATTAACCCCTTCCCTGCTCATGACGGAACCACGCCGTCATCAGCCACCGGCGGCGTGTGCTCATGACGGCGTGGTTCCGTCATGCTGCGGCCGCTACGCCCACGCGGCACTGATTCCCCGCGAATTAGTGAGTGGGCGGAGTCGTGACGGAACCACACCGTCATGAGCACAGCTCGCCGTGGCTCATAACGGCGTGGTTCTGTCACAAGCATGGCGGAGCCGCGCTCGACCCCCACCACCCCCCAGCGACAAGGCGGAATTACCGGCACGGCCAAGGGGTTAGGTAGACTGAATATTTACACAGCTTTATTCAACACTGAACGTACCTTGTTCTTATAATTGTTATCTCTCTGTCATTATTATTAATGCACTATTCATCTATCTAATGTATCTGGAGGGAAATTTACAACAATATTCACTGTAGATTGAGGTTAGTAAAATATGTCCCAGAATGTCATGAACAACACACCTGTCTATAGAACTGTCCTAATATAATTGCAAATGCTTGTGCTAAAATTCTCTTTCCAGTCATAGACTTATCTTACGAGTTTTTATAGTGAGTAAAAATATGTGAGTATTTTACATTTCATTTGTACATAACAAATGCGTGAGTTTATGTTCATTTCCTTTTTCTAAATGTACTGCACCCTGTAATTTCCCTTTTTCATCATCCCATTGTTCTACCAGCATGAGCCAGCTTTTGTTTTCGTTTTGCTCACTCCCTCTGTGTCAGGTGTGAGATCATAATTGCCAGCTACACTGTATTTAGTTATTTGTTTGCATTTGTATCATTTTAATTGGTGACTTCCTTCATAGACCGTAATAAATACTCTGCATACTAACCAGAATGTGCCCTGTGTTTTTCACTGTACAGTTATTAATTTTGTGTTCTATTTGGTACAATCTGTACAACTCATAGTTGTGGTGTGGCTAGTTCTATTCTAACATATACCAACGCCCACAAATCCCAAAAGAAAATGCAACAAAGTTGATACATTAGCCCTGAAGCGAGTTCATGCCAGGCAAAGCAACCAAAACCACACCGTACTTTACAATTACAGATTAGTGATAACATGGGGAACAAGCAAGTGAGACTGCTTCTTTCGGTGTGATGATTCAGGCCATGGATTTGAGAGAATAAAACACTAATATTGCATTTGATTGCATTTCAAATGGCTTAATGAAATAATCAGATAAAGCATCACAAATGTACTGTAGTAAATTGTATTTTACCTCTGATCAAACAAACAAGTATGCGTTTGTACACTATGTTCATCCAATCTCTTTTGTGTCTAAACAAAGCTCTGCAATTATGTTATGGCATGACCCCTCCTCCCACTTCGTATCTAAGGGTCCGATTTAGACTTTGGCAGTGCTGTGCCGGCTCTGTGCCAGCTCAGCACCTTCAAAGCCATGCAAGGACGGCAGACAGATTACGAGTACAACTCGTGTCTGGGGTGCTTTTTTGGTCCTTTGTTTTGCGTTCCCACTGCTGTGCCATAAAAACAGGCACCACAATGGGAATGCAAAAGAAGTTCCAGCACGGCATGGCCTATGAAGTCCATGACATGCTGGAACTCGGGGTGCAAGCAAACAGAGAGCACATGTTGTGCACCACTGAATGTATCCCCATGGTGGTGGTGGCATTGGGGACCTGTAGGGCCCCCTTTGTTTCCTCTCCACCAGCCTTTTTAATGTGGGTGAGCCCACCATGAAATGACTGGTCGTGGGGAAACTGATAATATGCTCGGCAGACCGTGGCGTTCCAGCCTTGCATAGTACATAGCTCTCTGTGCTGCACCACTGCCAGGCAATGGCAGTTCCCTGGTGCAGCCGGCACAGCAATGGATGATACAAATGGCTGCCTCATAATATGCAGTCGCGGGACCACCACTGTGAGTCTGGCGGTCTTTGACCACCAGACTACAAATAGGGCCCTAAGCTCGCCTATCCCTGTTCTTCACAAAAATCATTTTTAAACTCTTGCCCCATTTCGATATATTCATTATTTTATTTTGTTCTTTTTAAAGTGCTCATGCTACCACATCAAGTTACCTGGAGGCTGGTAGGAGGGACTTCATGTTGGATAAAGTTATTTAGAAACAAATGCTTGGCAGAAGTGGTGGTTCTTCATTTGTTTTTGCTGAAGGATGTTGGTTTCATGAATACGATGAAGAGATAAATAGTTCGAGAGGAAGGAACCTTTGTGGTGCTGAGATCTGCCCCCAATCAATATCAGTCTTGATGGACATATTAAGAGACAGTGCTGGGGGGGGCAAAATGTAGGCATCTCTTCGGGCTCTGCAGAATAAAAACATTGAAAAGATAGCATTGGGTTGTGCCATGCAAGGCTTATGTACCTGGTAGAGGATGTCCAATTCAAATCTTTTAATGATGTAATTGGAGCCTTTCAGGTAAAAAAAAGTCGAGCAATAAGTTTGGTGCTCCCTGTAGTTTACTTAAGCTTGCTTGAAATTTTGCTTCGTAGTCCACAATAGACTGTTACAGTTGATGATATTTGAGAGGGTCACTGCTATGATGAGAGTAATTCAGTTGTGAATTTGCACTCGGTGAAGAATTAATGAGAAATTGACAACCAATCCAGTAATTACTTTTAGATGAAATACAAGGATATCAGATAGGCGGATAGCATAATTACAGACAAGGATTAGAAAACGCAAAGCACAAAGCCTCCAGTAGGGGCAAGACAAAGATAGAAAGAAAGCAAAGGAAAGGAGAAGATGGTGTTTGGATGAAATATTGAATACAAAAATGTTGTGATGCAAAAATATGGGGTTAAGAATATTGTGATGTCAAAAATATTGGAGACAGGAATATTAAAGATAAGAATATCATTTTAATAGATGCTTTTATTATCATTGTAAAAAGTATTATTTTCGTAACCCCTTCGCTTCTAGGCCTCCCTGTGCAAAGCCTTTTTTGGCTATTTGGGGTAGTTTGCGCTTAGGCCCCTGTAACATTTTGTCCACATTAGGAATCCACACCAAATTTGCGTCCTTTTCTTCCAGTATCTTGTGGATTCTCAAGGTATCCATGGTTTGTGGATTCCCCTGGAGGGGACCGACGAACTGGCCAAAATACAGCTCATTAAAAACATTTTTTAGAAAAAAGAGCTGCAAAAGAATGAGTCTGTATTTTTCCCTGAAAAAGGTATCAACAAAGAGTTTGTGGTTCTAAAATAACCGTCTTCCTAGCTTTCAGGAACAGGCAGACTTTTGTCAGAAAACCAAAATTCTTTACAAAGTTTTGGCATTTTACTGGGACATAGCCTATTGTTCCTATTTTTTTTTACTTTCAACCTCCTTCCAGTTAGTAGTAGAAATGGGTGTGAAAGCAGTATTGGATCCCAGAAAACTATACAATTCTGAAAAGTATACACGATTCTGAATTCAGCAAGATGTCATTTGTGTAAAGATCCTTCTAGGTTTTTCTATTGAAACTAATAATTGAAATAAAATAATATTGAAATTGTGTTGGAAACAACAGCCATCTGTGGCAACGTTTTCACCTGTAACTTCTTTGAAGTATGGCATATTTTCAAAAGCAATATAATGTTACGTCTGTTGGGCCCTACTGGTTGCGGGTATACATAGGACTTGTAGCTTCACCAAGAACCTGAGGTACCCAGAGCCAATAACTGAGCTGCGTCTTGCAATGGTTTTTAATTGTGTGCCGGGTATATAGCAATTCATTTGGTAAAATATAAAGAGTGAAAAATAGGTGCCAAGGAAACCTATACATTTACGCAGTGGGACCAAAATACAGTGTTTAAAAGCATTGGTTAGTTGCACATCTCCAAATTTGTGGGTACCCATTCAAGCACATGGATTAGAGGACATTTTTCCAAATGACGTCTTTTTTACACATTGTCTTACCTGTGGAAGGCAGAAATTCAAAGAAAGTCAATTGGTAATAACACATGTTCTACATTTCTGAGTTTCCATATGTCTCCCAATAAAAATGGTACCTCACTTGTGTGGGTAGGCTGAAGAAACTGCCCAACATGCAAAGTGGACACACATAATTTTCCAGTGAAAACTGACCCTTTTTTTTTGCAATGCTCCTGCTGTGGATTTTGGACCCTAGGTCAGCCAGCACCTTGGAAAACCTATCAAACCTATGCATTTTTTAAACTAGACACACAGGGGAATTCAGTGTGACTCTTATTAGGTTCTGTCACACAATGCAGGATGGGATGACAGGTGTGCCTCACATCAGGTTATGTTACCCAGAATGTCTTCAAAACCTCAAACTTTGTAAAAAAAACAAAACCATACTTCCTCACATTTCAGTGAAGGAAAGATCTGGAATCTGCGTGGATCCACAAAATTCCACCCACTCCACATTCCCCAAGGTCTCCCAATAGAAAATGCACCTATCTTTTGTGGGTAGGCCTAGTGCCCATGACAAGAAACGGACTACAATGTAACATGGACACATCACATTTTTCCACAGAAAACGGACCATTTTTTGTAATGTGCCTAGCTCATGATTTTGGGCTCTGTCTCAACCGGCACCTAGAGAAACCTAGCAAACACGTACATTTTTGAAAAGTAGACACACAACACCCAGGGAAATCATGGATGGGGTGAATTGTGTGGCTCTCACCAGGTTCTGTTACCCAGAATCCCTTTCAAAGCTCAAACATTGTAAAAAAAACATATTTCTCTCACATTTCTGTGAAGGAAAGTTCTGGAATATGCAGAAAGCCACAAACTTTCACCCAGCCAGCAGTTCTCCAAGTCTCCCAATAAAAATGGCACCTTACTCTTGAAGTAGGCCTAGTATCCGCAACAGGAAACAGCCCAAAACGCAATGTGGACACATCACATTTTTTCACTGAAAACTGACAGTTTATTTGCAATGTGCCTAGCTGTAGATTTTGAGCTCTAGCTCAGCCGGCACCTAGGGATACCTAGCAAACCTATATATTTTGGAAACTAGAAATCCAAGGGAATCCAGGATCAGGTGACTTGTGTGGCTCTCACCAGGTTATGTTACCCAGAATCCCTTGCCAACCTCAAACTTTGTTAAAAAAATAACACATTTTCCTCATATTTTTGTGATAGAAAGTTCTGAAATTTGTGGGGAGCCACACACTTCCAGCCACCCTGCAGTCCTCTAAGTCTCCTGAGAAAAATTGTAACTCACTTGTGTGGGTAGGCCTAGTACCCTCACGATAGGAAACGGCCCAAAACGCAATGTGGACACATCACATTTTTCCACAGAAAACTGACCCTTTATTGGCAATGTGCCAAGCTGTATATGTTGGGCTCTAGCTCAGCCGGCACCCAGGGAAACCTAGCACACCTATTCATTTTTGAAAACTGGACATCCAGGGGACTCCTGGACGGGGTGACGTGTGTGGCTTTCACCAGGTTCTGTTACCTTGAGTCCCTTGCAAACCTCACACATTGTAAAAAAAACAACATATTTTCTCACATTTCTGTGATAGACAGTTCTGGAATCTGTAGGGAGCCACACATTTCCATCTACCCAGCAGTCCTCCAAGTCTCCCGATAACAATGGTACCTCACTTGTGTGGAAAGGCCTTGTGCTGGCGACCAGAAACGGCCCAAAACATACTGTGAAAACTTCAAAATTATCGATTACAAAAATACCTTGTTTTGCAAGGGAGTCCCCTGTGTTTTTGATCCCGGGTTCGGCGGCTATCTAGGGAAACTTACCAATCCCAGATATTTCTGAAAACTAGATACCCGGGGGAGTTGAGGGAGATGAATGCCCCAATGTTTTTCTACCCAGAATTCCCTGCAAACCTCAAATTTAGCAGAAACAATCAAATTTTTTTCACATTTCTGTGTAGGAAAGTTGTGGGATCACTGGGCTGACACAAACTTCCTACCAAACTTCCTACCACTCAGCACAACACAAATCAACATGATCATCTGCGGCTGCTCCACTATGGCAGAGGAGCGTCGCCCGCCCCAAAGTGACAGGAAAGAAAAAATAACACAATAATTAACACTCGTTTTAGTTTTCCTTTCCTGCCGAGTCTTTGGAGTGGGCCTGGGAGTGACAGGCACTGAGGGGAGTGGTAGTGCACTCCCATCACTGCAGATGTTATGCACAGTGAAAGCTCTCTCCAACCCAGTAAAGAGTATGGGTTGGAGAGAGCAGGCACAGCATGACAATCTTTCCTGGTGTAAAAATTGAGGGCACTCAGGCAAATCCTGAAGCTGCTATCATATGTGAAGATTGCGGTTCTTCAAATGCCGCCCAATGTGGGGCTTCATCAGAGAAGTGACTTTCTGTGGGAGTGATCTGGTCAGAGGACTGAAATCTACTGAGGAGGACAGAACAGAATTCTACTAAGGAGGTACTCTGTGCACAGGGATTCTGGAGATTCTTTGATTCTGCAGCCCAGTATATTTCTGATCTTCCTGATTTTGATCCTCCACATGATGTCACTCCTGACTGAGAACCTTTTTGGCGTGAGTATTCTAAAAAAGACCGTTAGGTCATGTAGAACTTGACAGTTAGAATTTGGATAACCTTTTGATTAGTAAGAATAAGAAGTACAAGTGGGTCGCTCCCACGACTTTGTTTGGTTTCTTGGTTTTGATTTGGTTATTGCAATTACCAAAGCCGAGGGGTTTGGTTTCTTGGTTTTTGATTTGGTTATTGCAAATTACCAAAGCCGAGGGGCTCGTATATTTGCGAGTGTATTGGTAGAGATAACCCCTTGAAGTTTGAAGCTAGATTAGTGAGCTATAAGATGCCTAATCTTAGCAAATTTGGGACTGTAGCTTTGGAACTTTGAAATTTGTGTTGGCCAACTTTGGATTTGTATAGGTTTGGATATGCGAATTGCAATTTGTGTAGGCAGGTAATGAGGAGATATTTCTCCATTCGGTTTAGTTGAACGGTGCACGTACGAAAAGTACCTTAAGCACCACTTTGATTATAATACTTGCGTATTCTGCAGTATTTTTTGGCATGCCTGTTCTCAAGCTCACATGGAAAAATGTGTTGCTTTTTTGGAAGGTACCATAGTGTGATGTGAAGTAAATTAGCCGGCCCCCCTAGCGGGAAATATCTAAATAGGTTTAGGTTTACAAACATATTTCTTCCTTGGTGATTTTGTATCCCCAGGGAATTAAAATATGGACATAATACATACAAGGATCCTTTGTTCTGTGCAATGTTATGAATGAAGATATGCAGAGCGATTTTTGGTGTTCTGCTAGCCAAAGCTAGTGAATTGAGTGTATTTTCGCTTCTTGGATGTACATCAGTCTGTTGGGCTGTTTTTGCAGTCTTTTTGAAACACAATTGAGAAGCGTTTCTTGTAAATATGACTTACAACTAGTATATACAAATGGTTTGGTTTAAGTACAGTCTGTGGGCTGTCCTTGGTTTCTGTCCTGAGTATTGAGTTATGGGTTAAATGTGTGTTTAAATGTCTATGTGGTTTTCCCATTAGTGCAACTTCTGTAAGTAAATTGCGATGGCGCTATTTATGAAATGCATGGCTAAAAGCTCGCCGTATTGTGTGTCCTGAGTGTTTCACCCCTTTCTGTTTATGTCTGAAATGAGCTCAAATGTGTGTTTGTGGTTTTTATGTTTTCAGTCTATTAAGCAAAATTTCTAAATGCTTAAAAAAATAAAATTTAAATTCACATTCACTAGGAATAAAAAGGCCCCCAAAAATGAATGGTGTGTTTTTGTAGAAAAACCAACTTATATCATTTCTTCATTATTTTATATTACAGGAAGACATTTCAATTAAGGGTTTCCTATCTTTAAGCATACGCATATTCTTGGCTCTGTTGCTAAATAAAAATTGTCCTTTTTAGAAAGAAAAATGTAGCGCCAAATTTTGTCATGTTTCAAGTTAGGCGTCTGTGCTTGGGCTTATAAATGAATGCATCTAAAAATGATAGGCAAAGGATGCAGCTTGCTCTTATATGTGGAATTATCAAAAATAATTTGGTTTATTTAAAAAAAATATTAATTATGAAAAATAAATATTAAAAATAAGTGCTACAAAATTCGTTTTTTACTATTCATGAAGCTTAATGCTCATACTATGACATCCTAGCATTAAAATTTAATTTACGTTGTGCTATACCGCATAATGAGAACATTAACATATGGAATTTCACTTAGCGCAGGCGTACAAAACTCATTTTTCTAAAGATTTACATGGGATATGTCTGATTAAAAATCTCTGTAATTTGTAAAGAACATTCTGAGGATGATTAATATATATCACAAGTATAGGATATTTATTTTTAAGTGCCCCAAACATCAAAATCGAATTTGGGTAAAATAGACCATTTAAAACAGCATTCTTGCCATTTATGATAGCTTTAAAGTGCTTTAGGCTTCAGTAAATGCATACATTTAGGTGCAATACAAATGTGCAGACTGTCCCCATTTGGGGTTTGCTTTTAAATGGCCCAGTGAGATTCATTTAATGTTGCTGAAATGAGTACCATTGCATAGGGTAATAGCAAACATCTGTTCTAAAGATGGTATGTTATGTTATTATGTTTTGCAAATTCGTCACAGTAACTGTTTTAATAATCTAAGTATAGAAATAAATTGTAGCCCCTAACAGGAGTAATATATATATCATGTGTTTTGAATAGGGTTGGTTATTGCAGGTTAGAAAGAGTTGGGAAGGTTTTTTGTCTTTTTTCAGCCTTAAGAGTGAGGAAGAGATTGAGGGCTGAGGAGCCCGCAAGGCAGATTTTGACCTTAAGGTCAGTAAGGTGGGAGTTAGGAGTAAGTGTAAACAGATGGAGAAATGATTGCTTGGAAAAGCAGGGCCTCAAAAGGTGTTGGCGCACGGGACACGCAGAGTGTCAGTGAAAGAATTTTACTTTTGGAAAGTTAAAAGGGCTTCATGTTGCAAGCTGACTGACAAGATGGTAACAGTTAAGTAATGGAATTTTTTTGTGTCTGTTAATGTGTATCATGTTTTGTCTTTTGATTTAAAGTTATAATTGATGTCTGTTTGTCATGAGAAATGTCTCTCTTTTGTGTGTTGTGTATTTTTTTCTTTTTGCTTCTGCTCACAGATCATTCATGGATTGTTCTGGGTGATTTTAAGGCTGACAAGACACGTGAGTTTGGTAGGTTGAAAAGAGATGTGTTTTTGCGTAATTTCTTTGAAAAGAAATGTTTGTGCATTTTACATATTCTTGCATTTTATCCTTTTATGAATTGTTCCTGCTTGTCCTGTGTGTCAGAAGTGACACACAGAAAGTTGCATTTGACAGCCAAATCTCCACTACCTAGTGATTTGCTATCAAAAGGAGGGTGAAGATTTTAATCCTGACAAATTAAGCAGGCCCGAATATTGTTAGTACATGACCTGGTGTTGTGCGTCACCGCTCATTTATATATGCTATTGTTTTGTCTATGCTTTTTGTGCTTGATATACGGTGAGTATATCTGATGGCTTGACATGTCCGTTTTGTGCGTTTTTTTGCATGTTTTTGTTTTATGTTGCTGCTTATAATACTATTACAAGTTTACCTGTGTTGTGAAGGGATATACATGACGATGTGTATCCTGCAAACAGTTGGGTAGATTTGCTTTGACACTAAATTTCACAGAAAAACAGACAACACTTCATCAGTGTATGTCAAATTTGGCTTTAATGGTATTTGAAGGAAAATAAAAAGAGATATACAGAACCAAAGTGTGTCACATGCTGTTAGTCACGTACTGCCCCTCCCCTTAAGGAACAGGCAGCCCTAAAATTATGTATCCTGAATTGGACGTAAGGATAAATTATAGATCTGTGACTTTTGTGCATGGTGACCTAATTTTTATATTACATTAGTCAGTTTTGTTCTGCTTCCTAAGTAGTGTATGGCCTTGTACCATAAAGGAAACCAGGTTTCATTTTACCCGGAAAAAGGAACTGGAACATTAGCTGAGATTACCGTATATGGTGTAGCGGCCAGTGGTAGAGTTTAAATTTGTGTATTATTTTGACCTTTTGTGTATCACCCATACTGTTGGTATTGTGTCACATGCCTGACTATCACCCAAGCGCATCGTGCCTAGTTATTGGGATTTTAGCTGTGTCCTAGTTCCATTTCCCTTTTCCATATTCTTTTCACCAGTTAGCCCATTTCTTTATTGTTGGTGAATTATTCAGGTTCACACTTTCAGATTGCAGTAATGTACCATGGACCCCCATCTTATGTATAATTCCCTTTTGTATAACCAGACTGTTTTCCCTGATAATCTGTATTATGCGATTTTTCTTTTGAGATGTTCCAGATAGGGAATTTAGGAACACCTATATGTAATCATTGAGATAAAATGTGTTTACCCCATTAGACGATGCCACTATGTGTGAGGACATCCATTCAGATAGAATTCCCATGTCGCTATCTATCCTTAGATGGTGAAGGATATGCTCTCACACGGAAACCCAATTGAAGAGCCTAGAGGCACTGTTTTGCCTACTGCCTTTGTTTTTGTATTACCTTTGAGAATGACAGTGTATTTCAACGCAGAATTGTCCCATGGCGTATGGCCACTCCTTTGAGGATTGAAAGCCACCTGTTTTCAGGCCCCTTGTTATACAATGAACTGTTTAAAGCATCGCACTTGCTCCATCAGACGGCATTGGACATCACAGAACCAGAATTTCAGTGCAAAAGAGCGCCTGTCATGTACTGGTAACCTCTGACAGTGTGCAGTCCCTTGAGTCCCTTGGCCTGAGTTTTCCTTTGCTCCAACGGAAGTGCAGTGCACCGGAGGATCCAAGATTGGCAAAAGGCACTCCATTCTGGTGCCCATGAAAGAGCAGCCTGAGCGTCCTCTGACACTGAATGATGAGTGTTGGAGTCTGAGAATGGTCCCGGGTCTGCACGAGATGATTTGTGCTCATGATCAATGAAGATCATGCTATCTGCAGTGTCTGCCGCAGAGGAGAGATACTGGTGCACTGCATTGAGACATTGAGAATTTCGAATGAGCTATGAGTGTTTGCCAGGAGGGCACTCCAGCGGATACTGAGAAGCACCATTTACATGAAAGGCCCGAATGAAGAGGCCCATGCAGGAGAAAACAACAAAAGAAGATTTGATGGACAATAGAAGCCTGCCAGAGAGGCTTTTGAACGGACTCTGGTCATAGTTGGTTTCACAAGTGGTTTCCGTGCGATTGCATATAATGGGTGTTAAGAGACTGATTTTTGCTGTTTTGCTGGCATTGTTTTAAAGTAGTATTCTGTTTAGTAAAAGCAGAATAAAGTCCATTCCCTGTGGAAGAGTATCCCTTTTCACCTCAGAGCATTGATGAGGATCACCACTGTTTCACATGAACATATAATAAGTTACTGAAATGCATAGGAGCCATACAAAATTGTTACTAGATAATTTTAGGATTTGCTTTCTGCTTAGAGTTATGAAAAATTATAATTTTGTTTGTAATAGTGGTCATTACTTTCTCCTGTTGTCCATATGTTCTTAATAACATGTTTTCTAGTGTTTTTAAGCATGATGTTGTCTCTGATGGGTGGGATTGTTTTTGCTACCCAATTGACTTCTGCACCCACCTCCCAACCTAAGTCTCTTCCTACTACTACTTCCTTGCATTCTTTCCATACTTTACCTGAACATGAACTGGTTAGGAGGTCAGAGTTTATTAATAATTCCTTTGTACAGCTTCTGCATCAACACCAGTTAGTAATGAACACCACAAATTGTTGGGTGTGTGGTTTTATGCCACATACTACAGATAGAGGTATTCCCTATTTGGTTCTGTCATTTAGTTACAATGGGTCTGTATGGGCATATCAGACGATGTTTATTTATGCCAACGAAGTCTATCCCTTGTGTTCCATGAAAGATAATTCGAGTAATAATGCCTTAGTGAAGGGAATAACGGATAATATTGACATCGATTCAGATACAGACTGAGTGATTGCCTATGTAAGGGCAAAAGGAGGGTCTGAGGTTCTGTGAATTCTGAACCCATGGGTTCCATTTTGTGTATGGCAGCCATTTTCTGGTTGCCCTCACATAGGCCTTGATTGTGGCTGAAACAAGTCTTTTAAGGACATGTCGACCTTAGCTTGAGTTTGTGCTGACTCCTGTTTGACCTGAGTGTACTGACCCTGTTGCCTGAAGCTGACCTTGTTAAACGAGTTCCTGCCCTTTAGCTGATCAAGATTGAGGATCAAAGCACAGGACATTGTAGAGTTTGGTATGCACACACACACCCCTTATTTGTTTTCTGTTCCTTCTTTTATGGTCTGTTTATGATATGGGTTGGGGTCCTTTTACTATGGGTTTATCCGGCTTGTGTAAGAAGGAATGTTAGGTATTTTGCATGCTTGCAAAAGCTAGAACTGCCCCTTACTTGTATGCTGAAGTTTGTAACCCTGAGAGAATATAAAAGGCCTCTGTTCTCTGTACTCTTCAGAGACTACCTCATTCAGTTGCTACGGCTTCTGTGTGATGTGGCCTCACTTATTAAATTTAATAAAGATGTCTTTTCATATTTTCAGCTTCTGTGCCAAGTTCTTTTTATTAGTAAGTATTCCATGAGAATGAAGATTATAGTTATTCAGGCCTCCGTGCAATTGTCCAGCTGATCTGCTGCACTGGACCTATCTGAGCCTTACTGACCTCTGCTGAAGTGAGTCCTGATCCTGACAAGGCGCCCTCCAGGTCCTGTGCCCTTGGCTGGCATCACAGCGTACTCCTCCCTGCCTAACTGTATGTTCCATCAGAACCGATGCTCGGCGGCTATCTAGGCAAACTTACCAATCCCAGATATTTCTGAAAACTAGATACCCGGGGGGTGTGTTGAGGGAGGTGAATGCCCCAACGTTTTTCTACCCAGAATTCCCTGCAAACCTCAAATTTAGCTGAAACAATCACATTTTTTTCACATTTCTGTGTAGGAAAGTTGTGGGATCACTTGGCTGACACAAACGTCCTACCAAACTTCCTACCACTCAGCACAACACAAATCAACATGATCATCTGCGGCTGCTCCACTATGGCAGAGGAGCGTCGCCCGCCCCAAAGTGACAGGAAAGAAAAAATAACACAATAATTAACACTCGTTTTAGTTTTCCTTTCCTGCCGAGTCTTTGGAGTGGGCCTGGGAGTGACAGGCACTGAGGGGAGTGGTAGTGCACTCCCATCACTGCAGATGTTATGCACAGTGAAAGCTCTCTCCAACCCAGTAAAGCGTATGGGTTGGAGAGAGCAGGCACAGCATCACAATCTTTCCTGGTGTAAAAATTGAGGGCACTCAGGCAAATCCTGAAGCTGCTATCATATGTGAGAGCAGCTTCAAGATTAGCTGCAGGGCATTCCGGGAGCCTGAGACTTCCTGCAGTGAAGAGGAGAAGAAGAGTGTGTGGGACGTCAGTAGAGAGGGACGGGGACAGCTGCAGGCACGTTTAAAAAAAATTATAATTCAACCCATGACCCTTGTACCCTCCTGACCTACGCCGGCCCGCCCCACCGCTGGTCAAGCACACCAGCCACTGCTGGACGTGATGCAGCATGACACAACTCAGCGCAGACCTCGCATTGCAGTTGCTGATTGTCGGCCTCATAGGAACCGAGGCAGTGTGAAGCAAGTCGATGAAGGACATCGCATCAATTTTCACAATCTGATTTAACAATGAAATCACTTTTCTAATAATGTAAGAGGAAAAATTACTTTATAAAAAGTACTTTGGGGTGCCTGAATCTGAACCGGCTTAAATCCAGTTCGCCACTCTTCACACATTCGGAGCAGCAATAGAAATCCTTGACTCTGAAGGTTAACAACCTTGGCTCATAATACAAACCAAGCCTCTAAAATTAAGAAGGACAGGGCAGTGTTAACTGCTGACCACTTAGCAGGGAATAGCTATCTGGGAGTCTATAGTTACAGCTGGCTTGGAGATACCAGAGAGGATTTCTCCTATTCATTCCTGGACCTTCCTAGACAGCCAGGCACCAGTCAGAGTGGGGCAAGAACCAGTTTGGGTCCTGTCAGGTGAGAGATCATCTATATAAGGGAATTGCTAAGGAGCTGTTGACAGCCTACCTGGTGTCAGAAGGGTTCTGCCACATTGAAAGAGTGACTGTTGGGTTGTACAATAAGACAAAGAAGGAGTGCTGCAAGAATAAGTAAGTAACTGCAAGGAAGCAGGATTTTGTTGCAGCATTTCGACAGTCACTCATTATTGCACATGATACATCTGGCACCTCAACCACAAACTGCTCAGAACATTCCTAGACCTGATCATACTACACCTGAAGAAGCCCTTGCTAAAAGAAGACTTCTGAATCCTGGTGAAGAAAAGGACTCACTCAAGGACTCCTGATTCCTGCTACCACTCAGGGATTGGAACTGCTCTACGAGTGTCAAGTGACTGGCCTGCTGTTTCCTTGCTTCAGTTACACAAAGTCAGAAACACTACTGACTCCAAGAGGCCCCACCTGACTGCAGAGGGCTGGACTCTACAAGAGGTTTGGCTGGAGAGAAACCTGATACCTAGAAGTCTACCCTGAGCAGCTAGGTGTCCTGTGTCTGACCATAAGAAACATTCCTTGTATCTGAAGCATTTGAATTGAGCTTAGTCAGTTTTTCCACTTTCAGGGGTCTGGGAAAAGGTGCTGATGCTTGCCTAGGAAGGTTGCACCATAGACAGGCAAGAAAACCAGGCCCATCCTCACCTGAGGTTTGTGTTGCAGTGTCAACAGGCTCAGCGGAACCTCACAGTAAAAGTATCCAGCCTTGTGGAGATCTGCCTAGCAACAACTTCTAGCCTTGTCCACCTAAAGGATTTTGACTTCTAAAAAATTACCATGTTTGAAGGTAAAACCTGAGACCACGGTGAGTCGACAAATGTATCTGATCGGTGAAACACCCTTGATGGTCAAACAATCCAGCTTTGTCCTGCTTAAAGCTTTTGGCACTAACAACAACCACTTTAGTGGCAGCTTGAGGACAATGTCTGACATCGAGGTAACCTAGCCAGCCACAGCTTTGGACCTTGCCCCGCTGGAAGATTTTCACTTCCACTTCCGAGACTAAGTCTGATGGTAAAAATTCAGACCAGGATGAACTGCTTGGTGATTCCAACTCCTGCTCCTTAATGGTCAGCCTGAAATTATGCCTAGGTCATAGTCAACCATCAACTTTGATTTCCAGTGGTGCTTTACTTTTCTTAGGTGATTTATGACTTAACATTGTAAATATCTATAGTTATCCTTTTCCTATTTTAATAATCCTGGTGTTGATTGCTCATTACATTGTTTTCTGTTTTTCTACATTGGTTTAGGAATGTTATTTTATTTTGTTCTTTACTTTAAAACAGTTGGTATTGATTCACCATAACACATACTTCTTTAGTGATTGCCTGATGCTGGTGCCATAGCTACTAAGGAGTGAGCAGGGATACCTCAAAACTCTATTTTTCTCTAACTGGACTATGTTGAATAAGGTGGTAGGGGTCACTTCCCCCAATTTAATTTTTTTAATTTTTTTTTATTTATTTAAAAAGAAACACATGAGTCGGTTGGAACAATAAAAAAGAGAAGGCCTTTTGTCCAGCACATACAAATTCAAAGCATATCAGTTGACACATACAGAAAAAAAATATAGGTAAGTCCGACAGTTGGATATACATTTCATCAGGAAAGCCACAATAAACAATTGAGGTAGATTATAGACATTTCCCGCAAATCCCCCCTTACATCTCCAAATAATTTGTAACTAACCGCCATATCTGTTCCCCAATCTTCCTTCTGCGGGGGCCCTTTAAAACATACAAGCTGTGCTCCATATTATGTATCGAAAAGAACCGGGACCGCCAAGCTTCAAAGGCAGGCGGTTCCTGTTGCAGCCATGCGGATGCAATTCACAGCCTATGAACTGCAGTCACTAAGAAGATTAATTTAACATGCTTCTGCAGAATATTAGTGCTCGGTATACCCATTTCAACACCGAATAATATCTGTGTTGCTGATAACTGTATCTGACCTCCCACAATTGCCGAAACACATTTTTCAATCTGAGACAACAGGGGAGCTAGTATAGTGCATGTACAAAAAATGTGGACATCATCCGCCGAGACAAGCCCACAACGAAAGCAGTTCCCTATTGCATCGCCCGGCCATTTGGACACTTTATCTGGGGTATAATATAAATTGTAGATTGATTTAAAATGTTGCGCCGCCAACTTTGCAGAAAGGAATAAGTCTTTAGCCATGCCTAATGAAATTTCTATTTGAATATCCTGTCTGCCTAGTTTAGCGCCCCATTTACTATTCTGTTTCTCTATATCATCTTCTTTAGTGTTTAACATATGATTGTATAGAACACCAATCCTTGCCCCTTTCATAATGTCCTCAACCAGAGGATTTGGTTTAAAGTTACTCCCAGTACACATTAAATAGTTTCGAATCTGTAAATATTTCACAAAATGCTGTCTAGGGAGTAGATATTGCTCTTGCAGTTGTTCGAAAGATTTAAAATAACTAGCATCATACAAATCACCCACCACTCTAATACCTTTCTCCCTCCAATTATATAATACTCTGTCCCACACATCTACAGGTAAGAAAAACGACGATGACAATGGAGTGTACCACGTGATTTTCTCCAGGCCCAATAGCCCCCTAACTATACGCCAGACCTTATATGCGGCCTCCATTATCTTGAAGCGCGTACGTTTGTAATAGCTTTGTTCTAGATACATAAATAGGCAATTTTTTACTTTTACTCCCAGTATCATTTGATAGATCAAAGGACAATCCGCAGGCCTTACTGGACTTTTGCCGGTTAACAGAATCCCCATACCTTGCAACATACAGGCGTAGTAGTATAATGTAAAGTCTGGTACCGACCATCCCCCCAAATTTCTTGTCAGAATCATAAAGCGCCTAGTCCTTCGTGCCTTGCCCCCGGACCACATAAAGCGCATGCATATTGCCTGCAATTGTTCTAAGCTTGTCTTGGGAACTTCTAGGGGTACACACCGAAAAAAATATAAAATTTGAGGAAGAATCAACATTTTTAATAGGTTACATCGTCCCACTATTGAGAGATATAAACATTCTGCCTGATCTAGTTTTTTCCGTACACCGGCCAGGAGTTGATCCCAATTAACTTTAACTAAAGAAGTTGTACATGCTCGTAGTGTAACTCCCAAATATACCACCTCTTGGCATAGTCTTGGATCAGTATAACATGGTATATTTATACGAAGTAGCTGAGTTTTGGCCGAATTCAACTTGTATCCTGACGATTTGCCAAATTCTACCGGCAGCTGCTCGATAGCCTGCATTGCCATGCTGGGTTTGGACGTGACCACTGCCACGTCATCGGCGTATGCCAACACCTTGACCTGATATATAGGCACCTTTAACGGGGTTATATGCATATTAGTATCAAGCATTCTTAAAAAGGGCTAGATATATAAAGAAAATAATAAGGGGGAGCAGGGGCAACCCTGCCTGGTCCCCCTACAAATTTGTACTACCGCCGATTCCAAACCCATAGTATTAATCCGGGCTACCGGATGGTGATACAAGACCTGTATTGATTTAATAAACTCTGGACCAAATCCTCGACCCTTCAAAATATCCCACAGAAAAGACCATGGAACACGGTCAAAGGCCTTCTCAGCGTCTAATAAAATTAAACAAAAAGGTTCCCTAGTTGTCGCGGCGTAGTCAAGTAAAGTTATCACACGATTAACATGATTGGTAGTGCTGCATTGCGGAATAAACCCACGTTGTATTTTTGATACAAGACCCGAGATGACCTTGGACAGTCTGTTTGCTAAAATCTTCGAATATATTTTTCCATCTACATTTAGAGGCGATATAGGGCGATATGAGCCCGGTATATTCGCTGGTTTGCCCTTTTTATAGAATACCACTATACTTGCTTCTTGCCATCATCCGCCGATTTAGGCGAGAAGCCTTTCTGTGCTGCTAGCATTGTTGCCAAGAGATCCTTTTTTAGGAACGTGAAAAACATTTTGTATATTTCCAATGGTAATTTATCTGGGCCTGCGGCCTTTCCCAGAGCCAATCCATTTACTGCTAATTCTAGTTCTTCCAAAGTAATGGACGCCTCGAGCATTGCCCTGTCCTCGACCGAAAGATCCTTCAGACAGTATTGACTAATCAATAATGCAGCATTATCGCCATTATACTCGTCACTCTGATATAGCGTCTCATAAAATTGCCTAAATACCTCCAGGATACCCTGCTCGTCCTTAACACAATCACCATGCTGATCTAATAGCTCATCAATGCGTTGGGCTGCATTTTGTGCTCTTATTTTTTGGGCAAGACATCTGCCACTTGCCTCGCCGTATTCATAGTGGATTTGTTTTTTAGCAAAGAATTTCTTGGCTGCTTCCTGGGACCACCTCAGATTTATCCTTGCCTTCAGACGCGCTACTTCATTGATCACATCATCTATATTGAGACCTGCCTGTACCCCCACCATGAGCGCCTCTTCGGCCCTAATCAACTCCTGATAGAGTGCCTTTATTTCAGCTGTCTGCTTTTTTTGATTTTACAGACCCAAACTCAATGTCTCCCCACAAAAGGCAGCCTTGAAACAGTCCCACACACAACCCTCATTACTACTCCTGCGATTGATGTTAAAAAAGGATACGATCCACTCATTCATCTGCTCAATAAAAAATTGTTCAGTCAATAGTTTACGGTCAAAGGAAAACTGTCGTGGACGCTGACTCGAAATTATGCTAAATAATGTCAGTACAACTGACCCATGGTCTGATGTCACTCTAGGATATACTTGTATTACAGCCTGGTTTAACAGCAATACAGAGGTGAAGAAATAATCTAGTCGAACCAATGTCCGATGTGGAAAAGAAAAAAACGTGTACCCAGGTGACCGACCCCGTTAATGTCATGATTCGATAACGGAAGCACTAGTTGTGATAACGTTACACTGAAAGTGACATAAAAACTACAGCTACCAGAAGGCTTAGTTGATAGGAAGCGTCGTCATCTATTTAGGTCTCTGCCAGAGGGGGCGCTGTGTACGTGATTTTGGTTCCTTGGATTTTGGTGCTTTGAACCGGTGTTTCCCGCGTTTGGTTGTGCTGCCAAGCGGAGTCCTCTTACGAAGAATTACGGCGTGAGGCTATCGCCGTGTGGCTGTTTGGCCTTTCTTGGATCCCCCTTCTCTCTCAGTCCCGGCTGGGGCTGGAGGCAGCGTTTTTTGGCATCTTGGCTGGTGTGGGGGGAAGCGGCAGTGTTCCAGGCGGCTGCTTGGAAAGGCTCTTGTTCTCTCGGCTGAGAGGATACACAAGCAGGGAGCGGCGGCTTCCTGGTTAGGCGTGCAGCGGCTGCTGTACGCGGTTCAATCACCGGCTGGTGTTTGCTCATTTGGATCCTCGTGAGTAGTAGCGTCTCTTTGGGGGCGCGTTCTAGTACTTTGTTTGCGAGCTTTTGACTTTTCGAGAACACTGTTTATTTTGGAGTTTTTTCTTGGATTCTGGATTTTGAGTTTGCGAGACTGTGTTCTCTATTTGGATATTTTGGAAACCCTAAGGACATTAATCCTCTTAAGGTCCAAGAGGATATACCCTATGGATATATTTGATTATAGTAAAACCCAGGAAGGCTGGAAGGTATGCATGGAGGGAGTATAATTGTAGGAGAGCGTTTGGGGTGTGGAACCGCCTTATGTAATGCTGTTTTTGTCTTCTGTGTTACAGATATTAATGTGTAGGAGAAAGTAGTTCCGTTCACTACCTACCAAGAGGGAGAAGAAGAGAATACAGTTAGTAAGCGTGGTAGGTGGTGTCTTAGCGAGAATTACCAAGAGTAGTCAGCACTGTGTACAGATTACCAATTGTGTGTTCTTTTGTTTTTTCTCGTTTCAGCCTCCCTTCCCGTTCCAGTCCCTTCCTAACCTTTCCCTCGCCTGATTTCCTTATGCTCTGTGGTATTTGATATTCAGAGCTTAGGGCAGTCTGGAGGTGGACCCCTTATAGCATCGCCCTGATCCCGAGGATACGCGGTCGTGACAGAATCACGTACCCAAGTATTGTTTTCCTCCTGGTCAGGGGGTGCTGTGGGGATGGCCACTCTGGATGATGTGCTGCATGCGCTGAGTGTGGTTCAGCACGAACTTGAGGCTTCTAGAGCCGAAACCGCAGCGTTGAAAGAACGTTTTGAGAGGCAGACTCGTAATCCTTTTGATGCCACTACTAGTGGATCGCCTATTCAGGTTACTGTGTCTCCCCCTATACCATTGGCCAGTCCTGAAAGGTATTCTGGGGATCCGGCTAAGATACAGACTTTCCTGACCCAGGTCACCCTGCACTTCTCGTGTAGACCCGCTTCGTTCCCTTCCCATTTGTCACGGGTAGCGTTTGCTATTTCCTATTTGACAGGGGATGCGGCCAACTGGGCTGTGCCTCTAGTGCGAACAGATGACGCTCTTTTGTCCGATTGGGATGAGTTCCGTATGGAGTTTGAAAAGGGTCTTTGACAGACGTGCTACAACGTTGAGTGCAGATAGGGAGTTGCTGGGGTTGCGTCAAGGGAAGTCAGAACTTGTAACCTATATGACTGCCTTTAATAGGTTGGTGGTGGAGACATCCTGGCCTGAGGAGAAACGGATGGCGTTGTATTATCAGGGTCTGAATGAGGAACTCAAAGATGTGTTAGCACAGATAGACCCCCAGCCTAAAACGTGTATTGACTTGATTAACCTCACTTTAAGATTAGATCACCGTATGACGGACAGGGGTGGAGAACGTAGGACGTAGGAGGGGTGATAGGTCTGTGGGAGGGCTACCTGTGGGGGGACGTTCTAGTGTGAAAGATACGGGACCAGAACCCATGGAGATAGGGGCGATTCGACCTCCCTTAACTAAGGCCGAGAGGGAGAGTAGAAGATCCTTGGGCCTCTGCATGTATTGCGGAAAAAAGGGGCATTTTGTCAGGGAATGCTCCATGAGGCCAAAGAAGTCGAATTACTATTCTCCAGCGAAACAGCTAGCGGTTACTAAGGCAGGGGCTAGTCATGTGGGTCTTCCTAGCGCTGAGGGTACAACATGTCCACATGTAAGCAGTCTGAGAACCATATTGTGTTGTCCATGCTTTTGAACACAGACCATGAAAGTCATCCGGTAGAATCCATGATTGATTCAGGAGCAACAGGCAATTTTATTGATCAAGGTTTGGTCGATAGACTGGGGTTGGGGAAGGTCCCTCTTGGTATTCCAGAATTGGTGTTGGCTGTGGATGGCAAGCAGTTGAAGTCTGGTCCTATTACAGCACGTACTGAGGATGTGGAACTGGTTATGTCCGGGGAGGTATGTAGCCATCGAGAAAGAATCGTGTTGAACATCATTGAGGCTCCTCAATATGAGGTGATTCTTGGGATGCCCTGGTTGTGGCAACACAATCCTTCTATCGATTGGAGAGTGAGAACGGTTAAATTTGAGTCGGAGGAGTGTATACGTTGTTGTTTATCATCTTCGGTATCCCATGCGACCTCTTTGGCTCGAGTGTTTGCTATAGCCACAGCAGTGGAAAAGGAGGTGGAGTTGCCTTCAGCTTACGCTTGCTTTCAGGATGTTTTTAGCGAGGCGGAGGCGGAAGCGCTGCCCCCGCATAGGGATTATGATTGTCAAATTGATTTGATAGAGGGGGCGGTGGTTCCCTCTTGTAGGGTGTATGCCCTTTCAGTCTCAGAAACAGAGCATCTGAGGAAATATCTAGATCATTTTAGTTCTCTTGGCTTTATCCGCCCCTCACGCTCACCTGCTGCCTCGCCACTTTTCTTCATTTCGAAGGCCAATAAGGAATTGAGAGCATGTATAGATTATAGACAGCTGAATAAGGTGACTGTGCGTAACAGGTATCCGCTTCCGCTCATCACTGTCCTTTTGGATCAAGTCCGGGAGGCTAGTATCTATACGCGCCTGGACTTGAGAGGGGCGTATCATCTAGTTAGGATAAGGGCGGGTGATGAGTGGAAGACGGCTTTCAAGACCTGTTTTGGTCTTTATGAATACCTGGTGATGCCGTTCGGGCTTTGTAATGCCCCGGCGGCATTCCAGTTCTTCATAAACGACATTATGAAGGAATACCTTGATAGGTTTGTGATCATCTATATCGATAATTTGTTAATCTATTCGGTGTCATCAGCCCAACATGTGAGCCATGTTTTCCTGATCTTGCAAAGACTGCAGGAACATCACTTATTCTGTAAACTGAGTAAGTGTGAGTTTGGAGTGGATGAGGTGGAATTCTTGGGGGTGATTCTTAGCCCTCGAGGGTTCAGAATGGCTGATAGAAAGGTGAAGGCGGTTCTAGAGTGGCCGGTCCCTTTGAATGTGCGAGACATCCAGTGCTTCCTGGGGTTTTCTAATTACTATAGGAGATTCATATCCCATTTCTCCCAGCTGGTCTCTCCTGTAACCCGTTTGTTGCAAAAGGGAGTACCTTTTTTGTGGACACAGGAGGCTTCAGAAGCTTTTGACCAACTGAAATCTGCGTTCAGTACGGCTCCTGTTCTGATGCATCCCCAGATGGATATCCCGTTTGTGGTTGAAGCGGATGCCTCTGAGGTAGCGATTGGGGCGGTTTTATCACAGCGAGATCCAGTGACAAGACAGCTGCATCCCGTAGCCTTTCTTTCAAAGAAACTTAATCCGGCGGAGGCGAATTATACCATCGCCGAAAAGGAACTGCTGGCAGTAAAGAAGGCTTTTGAGGAGTGGAGGCACTACCTGTGGGGGGGTCGTCATCCGGTGACGGTGTATTCTGATCACCGTAATCTGGTGTACTTGAAGACGGCACGACATCTGTCTCACCGCCAGATGCGCTGGATGCTATTTTTTGCGGGATATGACTTTACCATTACGTTCCGACCTGGAGTAGAGAATAGAAAAGCTGACTCTCTGTCTAGGTGTTTGAGTACGGAATGTGATGAGAGGATGGCTCCTATATCTATACTCTCCCATGAGGTGGTGGTGTGTTCAGTCCGAGTGGAACAGTTTCTGGAGGAAGTGGCTAAGCAACGTTCGCCACAGCAATGGAAAGAGTGGGCAGACGTGACTGCTCATCGGTCACTGAAACATGGCTTACCAATGGTGCAGAACAGGTTGTTTCTTCCAACCCATGCCCTTCGTTTAATGGCTTTCAATTGGTGTCACAATGCCTTAATGGCCGGACATCAGGGACATCAAAAGACCGTGCATGAAGTGCGACGTCATTTCTGGTGGGATGGCTTGGCAAGGGATGTACGGCTGTGGGTAACCCAGTGTGAAACCTGTGCAAGAGCTAAGAATATACATACTAAGCCAGCAGGGTTGCTCATGCCGTTGCCCACCCCCTCGCGGCCTTGGCAGGTGATCAGTTTGGACTTTGTGTTGGGTTTACCCATGGATAAGGGGAACAATGCCATCTTGGTCGTGGTGGATAGTTTCACCAAGATGGGCCATTTCATCCCCTGCAGAAACCTTCCCTCAGCTTCCCAAACAGCCCAGTTGTTATTGTCTCAGGTGGTTCGGCTTCATGGGGTTCCGCAAGTCATCATTTCGGACAGGGGTCCGCAGTTCATAGCCAGGTTCTAGCGTACCTGGTGTAAAGCATTGAATATCTCTGCGGCCTTGTCGACCAGTTTTCATCCACAGTCTGACGGTCAGACAGAGAGACTGAATCAGACCTTGAAAAAGTATCTTCGCTGTTATGCGGATGAGGCGGCGGATTCTTGGGTTTCTTTGCTATGGCTTGCGGAACTGTCGTATAACAATGCGTGGCACTGTTCCACTGGGGAGACACCTTTCCGAGCAAATTCTGGTTTTCATGCAAACATCCTGCCTGTGTCAGTTCCCAGTGATGTGGTCAATCATCCGACAGTGGCCGGCCAAGTGAAGGCGCTGTTGAAAATCCATAGGAAGGTGCAGGCTTTTCTGGATAAGGCGAAGGTGTCATATAAGAAATGGGAAGACAAGCATCGGAGGGTAGGGCCTGAATATAAGGTGGGGGATAGAGTGTGGCTCTCCACAAAAAACATCCGTTTTCGCTTCCGGAGCGTTTTTCATCCCCGGTACATTGGGCCTTATGCTGTGGTGAGACGGGTGAATCCTGTGGCATACAAACTTAAGCTTCCAGCTTCTTTAAGGATTCATCCTGTCTTTCACTGCAGTTTATTGAAACCAGCTTTTGCGGCTCGCAGAAGGGCTGTCCCTCCGGTTGTGCGAGATGGGAATCTGGAATACGAGGTGCGCAGGATTGTGGATTCCCGATTCCGGCAGAGGCAATTGTGGTTTCTAGTGTCCTGGAAAGGGTATACTGCCGAGGACGATTCCTGGGAGCCGAGTTCTGGAGTTCATGCTCCCACTGCTGTTCGCCGCTTTTTTGCCAGTCATCCGGGTAAGCCTGGGGCGAATAGGCGCTGGTAAGGAGGGATAT
Source organism: Lissotriton helveticus (assembly GCF_964261635.1). Classification (NCBI taxonomy): domain Eukaryota; kingdom Metazoa; phylum Chordata; class Amphibia; order Caudata; family Salamandridae; genus Lissotriton; species Lissotriton helveticus. The sequence goes on along the minus strand of NC_136060.1, from coordinate 23,247,159 downwards.
ACTGTCATGATTCGATAACGGAAGCACTAGTTGTGATAACGTTACACTGAAAGTGACATAAAAACTACAGCTACCAGAAGGCTTAGTTGATAGGAAGCGTCGTCATCTATTTAGGTCTCTGCCAGAGGGGGCGCTGTGTACGTGATTTTGGTTCCTTGGATTTTGGTGCTTTGAACCGGTGTTTCCCGCGTTTGGTTGTGCTGCCAAGCGGAGTCCTCTTACGAAGAATTACGGCGTGAGGCTATCGCCGTGTGGCTGTTTGGCCTTTCTTGGATCCCCCTTCTCTCTCAGTCCCGGCTGGGGCTGGAGGCAGCGTTTTTTGGCATCTTGGCTGGTGTGGGGGGAAGTGGCAGTGTTCCAGGCGGCTGCTTGGAAAGGCTCTTGTTCTCTCGGCTGAGAGGATACACAAGCAGGGAGCGGCGGCTTCCTGGTTAGGCGTGCAGCGGCTGCTGTACGCGGTTCAATCACCGGCTGGTGTTTGCTCATTTGGATCCTCGTGAGTAGTAGCGTCTCTTTGGGGGCGCGTTCTAGTACTTTGTTTGCGAGCTTTTGACTTTTCGAGAACACTGTTTATTTTGGAGTTTTTTCTTGGATTCTGGATTTTGAGTTTGCGAGACTGTGTTCTCTATTTGGATATTTTGGAAACCCTAAGGACATTAATCCTCTTAAGGTCCAAGAGGATATACCCTATGGATATATTTGATTATAGTAAAACCCAGGAAGGCTGGAAGGTATGCATGGAGGGAGTATAATTGTAGGAGAGCGTTTGGGGTGTGGAACCGCCTTATGTAATGCTGTTTTTGTCTTCTGTGTTACAGATATTAATGTGTAGGAGAAAGTAGTTCCGTTCACTACCTACCAAGAGGGAGAAGAAGAGAATACAGTTAGTAAGCGTGGTAGGTGGTGTCTTAGCGAGAATTACCAAGAGTAGTCAGCATTGTGTACAGATTACCAATTGTGTGTTCTTTTGTTTTTTCTCGTTTCAGCCTCCCTTCCCGTACCAGTCCCTTCCTAACCTTTCCCTCGCCTGATTTCCTTATGCTCTGTGGTATTTGATATTCAGAGCTTAGGGCAGTCTGGAGGTGGACCCCTTATAGCATCGCCCTGATCCCGAGGATACGCGGTCGTGACAGTTAAGACGACCATACATCCACCAATCCATGAGCTCCCATGAGTGCCTGTAAGGCTTTAAATACTCTCGGCTTCCTGCCAGTGTATCTCACCTTCTCATTATTTAACATATTGGGTGCTAAATTTATATTGAAATCACCACACATGATCAGTGGTGTGGGCCAAGTTGCTAGTTCTACGTTTAGAAAATTGAGAGTTTCTGCTTCATCTAAATTTGCCCCATATACCACACACACAGTAACTTTAGTATGGCCGACAATACATTCTGCAATTGCCCAACGTCCTAGCCCATCAGATTGTATCCTCCCTGTAGTACTTATGCAATTCTTACCTAGAATTGCCACTCCTCTAGCCACCCCTGAATATTTAGTACATACAATTAAATTAAACCCTAGTTCAGTTAAAAGTTGTCGCTTAGACCAAACCACATGGGTCTCTTATATGCATATGATATCGCATTGCAAAGCCCGTATCTCCTGTGCAACTCTTTGTCTTTTCTCCACTGAGTTCAACCCCCTGACATTCAACGTGCCCACCCTTAGACCCCTTAGACCCCTACCTGCTATTTAGCCTCTTCAAAGTTTGTGCCTTTAAACCAACTGATTTCACAAAGTGCTCACCGACAACAACAAAATACAAGTCTCTTCCCAACCTTGCCTCATGTGTTATTTTCTTTTTCCACCCCACTTCCCCATACCCCACCTTATTCCCACCCTCCCCGAGACCACCCACCCACCCTCGCCGCCACCCTTCACGAGGCTTAAGGACAATGTCCTCTGCGATGTAGAAGTGCCTCACTGCATATCATGACTCCCCTTCTCCTCCCCACATACTCAGTCACTCCACACCCTGAGTCACCAGCCTTGTTTCAAACTTATTATATCCTCTTCAGGATGTCCCCCATAAGCTCTAGCTCAAGAGCCAGTATATCACGCATTACATCATGCAAATAATGTTTCTCCCATCCACAGATAGTCTTAGGGAACAAGCCTTTTTTTTCATTTTTTTTTCACGACCACGACCAAGTCAAACATTACATCATGTTTATAATATTCCAGGTTCTTGTCCCCGGAACACCAGTTTCCTGACCAATATTCCTGCACTAAATTTCTAATGCTAACTCCAGAGGAAAATTTACCTAGGAAAAAGAAAAAATTAGATGGGGGAAGAAAAACCATCAAATGTGTGGGGTGTATACTTTAAGGACAAAAACAAAGTTACCTCCCTTACACCCCTAATCACCCTTAGTCACCCTCTTGGCTTACAGCTCAACGCAAACAACCTCCCACAAATACAGCATGTCCTTTATGGCTTATTCTCTTAAATCAAATACTTGGAATTAAATTTTCGTCTGTTTATCCATCTGATTCAAATATAGCTGAGCCTCAGACCCAGAAGTTAAATATCGCATTTGTCCTTTAAATACAGTCTTCAATTTAGCTGGGTTGAGTAGAAAGCATTGAGCGCCTTTTTCCTGGAACGGCGCGATTAATTTTCGCATTTGCCATCTCTCGTTCACTGTTGTTGGACAAAAGTCAGGGCGGACAAAAAACTCACACCCACCCCCGTTCCTCCTTTTCTCTGGGCGTGCGAGATCATACAATTCCCCCTTAAAAGAAAATTGTTCAAACAAATCAAAATGGCCCTTGGATATGTTTTCTGGCCATTGTCACGTCGCCGATTCGCAAAAGGGAACCTATGTGCGCAAATAATTTCAATGTCCCAGTTCCATGATTTTAATTCCCGAAAAGCCTCCCTGAACGCCTGGATGATGAAGTTACGTGGGTCCGACCCCTCTTTACCTTCCGGAATGCCCAGAACACGCAAATTGTTGCGCCTGGCGCGATTCTCGAGATCTGTGAGTTTCCAGTCTGCGTCTGACTTTGACTTTTGCAGTGTCTCAATTGCTGATTGTTGCTTTCCCATGCTATCTTCAGTTGAGGAAACCCGTTGTTCCACCTCCGTCACTCGGGTGGTTACCTCAGTGTAGGTTTTCACTAGGTGCCTTACTGTATTCTGGAGTTTTTTCACCGCTCCTTGTGTCCGCAGTCCTTCAGCTCTAGTCTCATTTCGATGAGCCATTACACTTTTGTATATCAGCCCTAAGGTGACTGCATCCTCAGTAATCTCCTCCTCATCCAGATTAAGCTGAGCATATGGGGCATCTTGGTTTTGGTCTAGATTGCCTACAGCTACCGCCACTTTCCTGACTGTCTCACAGATTACGCCGTGTTCATGACCTCCATGTTCTTCCTCACCCGGGATTGACCCCCAGTCACCCACGTTACTTAGGCTGTCTTCATCATTCTCTTCATTTTCCTTATCTGATGGAGTGGTCAAATCTGACATTGAATAAAACTTTCCATCTGAGCCTGCATATTCTGACCCATTACCTCTCTCGTCTCCTGAAAGAATGTCTGTAGCTGTAATATTATCCGCCCCTGTGCTAGTGATATTTACGGCAGCATATACCTCCCTCAGTATATGCGCTTCATCGCCGTTAACTAAATCAGTTTCCTCCCCCAGTTCGGGCTGAGATGTTAAAAGCGAGTTGTTATCAGGTAACAGAGTTTTCTGCGGGTCAGATCGAGATCCAGCCTCTACTTGATCACTCTGGGCCTCTAAATTTAGGACACCGGTCTTGAGTTGTTGCCCTTTTTATTAAAGATTGCTGGAACGACTCGCTGTCGCACTGCCTCCTCCTTTGAACCTTGGCTTGACTGAGTCGTAATTTTTTTTGAGGCTGCTGGGAGCCGGGGGTAGAGAGAGTTATTAATGCATCTTGTTGCACATTACTCGCGCCCATGGAGTGCTCAGCATTAAATACAGTCTCACGAGTTCCGTCCACACTACCGGGTTGCACTGTGTTAGCGGCCATATTCACTTCTGCACCCCCTTCTGTTGAAGCACCCACAGGGGCTGATGCAGCTGCAGCCCCCCGGTTCCTTGTGCCACCTCTCCCTTTCGGTGCCATTTATAATTCTGAATCTGGAAAGCAGGCTCTTCAGAAACCTCCAAAAATTAATCACTTCGCTTTGCTTTTATTTTCCCCCTATAATTTATACTGGGTTCACGTTTTGCAGTAAAAAATAAAGCGCCGTGCATGTAATAGGCATATAATAGGTAGTATACGACGAGTATCCTCTCTCACGCCGGTATTCAAAATGCAGTACAATTGTTTTTCTCCTCAACACAGCTCACCATTTCAGTTTCTGTGTAAGATTCAGTGTCCAGAGCTTCTTTTGCACCGATAGTGTCCCAGCTCTCACCAACGGCGTTCACCCGTACTCCGTCCAAGAACTAACCGTCGGAGCACAGCTGCAGTGCGTTGCGAATGGCCGGACACTCCCCGCTCACTCCAGGGGCCGCCTCTCCTTCGAGCTCCCTCGCGCTCCTCAGCGGCTCCGCCAAGCCGATCCCAGCCAACACACGAGCCGAAAACTTCAGTACCCAAGGAACACCCGCTCGGAAGCCTCACGTTCTTTAGCCCAGAGACGGCATCGATATCTGCAATAAGCCGTCGTTTTCGTAAGTGTAAAGGTATAGGGAGAGTCTAGCAGGGGGGATTAACGAGGAGTCATGCAGAACTCAGCTTACAGCACTTCACCGGCCACAACAGCGGCCGCCATCTTGCCTCTCGCAGTGTCACAGGCCCTCACTTCCCCCAATTTAATAACTCAATTTCTGACAGATACTAATACAATTTTTTAAAATATTGTGGTACCAAGCAAGCTTTACCCTCCCCAGTGCTGTTGAGGTCCTCCTACTTAAGAAAAGGTTGAAACAATAATGTCAATGCAGTGGATTTCGCAACTTAATTTTCCTAAATATTAGCAAAAAAGTTATATGTATTATTTGTGAAAAATCTAGTTATGCTATGTCACAGAGACCTATCATTTTTCAGAACCTATGAAGCATCTTTCTTCACTTAGGTGTTTCATTCTGCCTCCTTAAGTAGTTTCTTAGTTATTGCTGTGACAGAGCATATACTTTGTAGAGGTAGGTAAGGTTAGAACCAAAGGTTGTGCAAATCTCACAATCGTTCGTTTGTTCGATAACTTTATTTCGGCCTCAGCAGACCATAAAAGTTCAGAGAGATACATAAAATACAAAGGTTAAAATATTAAATATGAACTACATTTAAGATAGATTGATATACAAATTTGCAAATAGAACTTCAGTACTATGCAAAACAGTAAAACAAGATTAGACTTGGAATTCATTATCGAACATCACATTGAGTATAAAAACAGGAGCACATCCTAAAAACTGGCTGCAATAATCAATTTCCTACGTCTGTACCACATTGCATCCAAGAAGCGCGAGACAGCAAAAACAATAGGGGTGGGTATCATATTTTAACATTCTAATTGCGTGTACACACTGGCGGAAACCTAGGTTTCTACAGATTGCAATTAGCCAGTGCTTGCGTGCACCCTGGTATGTTGGACAGAAAAAGAAGACATGAGTTTCATTTTCCAGGTGGGAACCACAGGCGGGGCACTCCTTATTTCTGTCCCATTTACTAGAGAACACTCTAAGTGGAAGAGTATCCAATCTAAATTGCATATACAATTTTCTTGCTAGTGCAGGGAATATTACATCTAAAAATTCTTCCTTTTTATTGTCTACTTTGACTTGGAGGAACTCAGTAGTCAGTCTTTCCCCCTCTGAGCCCGCATGAAGGGATGCTAGGTTATAATTCTTGTAATGGCAGATCACATCAGCTTTGGTAAGCTCCGGACAAACTACGTCCGGGGTTTCCCAAACCTCCGGTAGGCCCATCCTACAACTAGTTTCTTTATGTGGGCCAGCCACCTAATATTCTTGCTTCTCAGTGCATCCCAGATTTCCCTGAATTCGTTTTTATAGGACACGAGTTCCGGCAGGACCACAATCTTTTCCAATATGTTAGAGGGCAATGGCATAACCTCCTCAATGGGCAGTAGCCCTAGATCCATGCGTAATGGTACAAGTGGGGTGCTCACAGGAAGACCCAATATGTTCCTCAAAAATGTGTGTTCTACCTTCACTAAACTGGGAGATTTTTGATGACCCCAGAGTTTGGCCCCATATAGTGCTGCCGATCTAGCCTGCACATTATAGATTTCGATAATTGGAGCCGCAGGCTTGAACTCGGACTCCCTGTGCAACTTCTGGATCCCCCCCACCACATTTGTTAACTTGAGTGCAGCTTTAGCCAGCTGCGGATCCCACTCCAGGTGTTCTCCCAGGGTAATACCCGGATATTCAAAGGTCTTTACTCTCTCAAGTGGGATTCCATCCTGGAGGGGATTCGGGCGTGTCTGCCTCGGGGGGTTAAAAATCATGAACTTAGTTTTATATAGGTTTATCTCCAATCCCCTAGACACACAGAAATCCACAAAGCCATCCAGGGTACGTTGAATGCCCGTTGATGTCTTGGACAACAATAAAGTATCGTTCGCGAACATCAGAGCGTGCACCCAACCAGTGACTAGCCTTGGGGCATCTATTTTCCTGGCACCAATAAGGTGATCTACCAGACCGTTTATGTAAAGGCAGAAAAGGGTGGGTTGCCAGGACACAACCCTGGTGCACCCCTTGATTAACCGGGAAGCAGGATGACAATTCACCATGCTTCCCGCACCTTACTTGAGCGTAGGTGCCAATATGAAGCCTCATTAAAACATTAAGAAGGTAGCAAGGTAGACCCAACTCATGTAATACCCTCCACAGTTTTTCTCTAGGTACCAGATCAAATGCTGACCATAGGTCAACAAAGATCATGTAGAGACTGCCACCCTCTGCAATCATTGTTTTCCAATATAGGACCTGGAGTCTAAATAACTGGTCCACAGTTGATGTACCCTGCCTAAAACCAGCCTGGATGGTAGATAAAATCTCATTATCCTCTATCCAACTCTGTAATCTGCCCAAGATAATCCATCCCAATAAATTTTGGGTCACGTCTATCAGGCTGATTGGCCTGTAATTAGACGGTGCAAGAGGGCATCCTTTTTTATAGATAGGAACTATTTCAGCGCCTCGCCAAGTATCCGGAGGATCCATACCTTTTAATATAGCGTTAAAAAGAACGCATAGATAAGGGGCCCATATTTTCGGTTCAGAGCGGTACATATCTCCCGGTAACTTGTCCAGACGAGGGGCCTTGTTTGGAGCTAGTTTCAAAATAGCAGCCTCTACCTCAATAGATGTAATCTCCCATGCCCCCTCCAGTCGATACTCGTGGGGGGGTGGCATGGGAGAGGAGTCACAAGGCCGTCATTGCTCGAGGAGGAGTACAGAGCCCCAAAATGCAATTCCCAGGCGGATATATTGGGTTCGTTAGCCAAATTGCCCACCCTACTCCCGCAGCTAACAATTGTCCAGAAGGATTTAGAGTCTTTGGACTTTAGTGCAGTTCTAAGATCTTCCCAGTTATCTGCCTCCCATTCTTTCCTTTCTTTCTGGATGACCTGTTTGTACAGACGCCGGTGGTACCTAATCTTAGTTTTATCCTGTCGCTTAACCGTACAGACTAAATCCTTTTTGGCTTTCCTACAGTGGGCATTATACAAGGGATGGACTAAGGCTGGTTTTGCCTTTGGTCTTCCTTCTGGGTAGAACACATCGGAAAGATTCTGGACGAGCCCCTGATGAATGTTCAGGGGCTCGTCGCCAAATCCTGAGTGCAAGACATTGTCCTCCACCTCTGCCATGTCACTAAGGCATGGCAGAGCCCTTTGGTATACATCAGCAAGTTTATTAGGAGAGCCTAGTATTTGTGACCACTTGACTCTCCGCCTATTGTTAGTTAATAAGAGCGGAGGGCCTATTAAGTTTGGATCAGAATCAAGGTTGGACAAACCCAAACTCCCGGGTTTCAACGTCATGACCAAGGGGTTGTGGTCACTGTCTTTCCTAGAATACATTTGAAGTCCAAGACCATGCCCCAGGTTCTAGGTTCCACCAAGATGTAGTCAAGGATGGAGTTTTGGCCTTCTCTATTAAATGGTATTCGACCCGCTCTATCTGATTTTGTCCTCCCATTGCAGGCTCTAAGAGAGGACAAAAGGGTTAAAGAGTAGATTTATAACACCAGGGGGGTCCACGCTCTAACCACCGGGATCTGGCGCAGCCGAGATGTACCAGTGCTGGTCCTCATCATCTGGGCCATCTTGGGTTGGATCAGTGAGTGGCTCGAACTGGCAATTAAAGTCACCACCCACGATTAGGGCAACTGCTGGGTCCAGAGTTAGAATGAACTGCCTAAGTTGATCAATAGTTCCGGACTCCTTCCCACTCGGGGTTGGTCGAGAGTAGATATTTATTAGGGCAATTTGTCTATTTTCTGATAGTGTAAGAAGGACACACTGCACATCTAGTGACTCAGTGGGGATCTGGACTGCCTGGGCCCCCAGGTGTGTACCCACCCAAATGCTAAGTACCCTTCGTGGTTGCCAATACACTAAAGATAGAATACCCACTCCTTTGTGTATCTGCCAATGCCCAGGTCTCCTGGAATAGGTGGGCGTCACTTTTCTCCACAAATGCTCCCCAGTCTGGGCACAACAATTTGTTTTTAATCCCGGCCACATTCCAGGAGAGCATTTTAATAGATTCCTTTGGCACCCCTACCCCGGTTTTGGATTCCGCTAGGTTCGGGCAATCCTCCAGAGCAGACAGATCCTCGGTAAAATTTCCAGTGAGAATTTGCCCTATCTCCTCTACCTCTCCCTCCTCGGTCCTGCCCACAACCTCTGGGGAAGCTGTATCACTATCAACCACCTGGGTTACTAAATGGGGAGTTCGACTGTCTACACCCATCCTAAGGTTACCATTCCTATTCGCCCCGCCCGCACACCCCAAATCCTTTCTAGCTGTCCAACACTGCTGGGGACTGGGTACATTATTGGGCCGCATACAAATGTCAGGGCATATGCGGGCAGCACATAGGCCCTACACATCATCCAGAGGGAATTGGGCTCGGCCGATGGTCAGGCGTCAATCTATCTGGTCTAGGACACTATATCTGTTGCTAAAAACGGGCAAGTCAATTCTGGGGGCATTATTATTATTTCCCATCCAGGCAGCTTGGGTATCCTATTGAGAATGGTAATAATAGAGGTAGCAGTGCTAATGTTGATGAAGTGAGTTGGGTGAGTTTTTTTAATGAAAAAATTGATACAGAATATTTAGAAAATGATAAATATAGTAATAATAGATTAGTTGACATGCATAAAGTAAAAGATAGGGGGAGTGGGGGCGGCATCTCTCCTCCTCATTGTAGAGTGGATATGGAACCCTGGTCGCTCAACAAAGTAAAAAAGGCGATAAAAAGGATCAAATCCAACGGAGCACCGGGTCCAAACAGTATCCCGAATGCAATATTTAAGGCTGAATTGAGTAATTGGCCTGAGTTATTAGTGCTTTTATTTAATGAAATTCTTAAATCAGGTCTTCTTCCTTTATCCTGGCACGGGAGTATTATACAGCCGATTTACAAATGTGGCCCGCAGGATAATCCGGCTAATTACCGTTTGATTACACTCACTGACGTAGAGGCAAAAATATTTGCTAATTGCTTGCTGGATGAGTTAGAGACTTGGGCCTCACAGGAGGAGCTGATTCCTAAATTTCAAACTGGGTTTAGAAGGGGCGAATCAACCCATACGAATTTGATTTTATTTACGTTATTAGGTGAGAGAGCCAAAAGTAGGAAGCAAAGATTATATGTTTGTTTTATTGATTTAAAAGCCGCTTTCGATTCTGTACCACGAAATAGTCTTTGGAGGAAGCTACAGAATTGGGGTATACCAGAGTCTCTATTAAAAATGATTATACTGCTATACTCCAACACCTAGGTGTAAATCAAAATAGGCGATGGTAAACACATGACCCAACGTTTAGCTACAAATGTGGGACTAAAACAGGGGTGTGTTTTGGCTCCTTGCCTTTTTAATCTTTTTATGGCTGATTTACCAGCCCATTTTAAAAATATAAATTCGCATTCACCTTTTATTCATGGTCAGGAAATCAAATATATGCAATATGCAGATGACACGATTTTAATGAGCCAAACAGAAATAGGATTAAAAAGGTTAATTAACTCTTTTAATGGTTATGTTACACAAAACGGTCTGACAATTAATATAAAAAAGACAAAGATAATGACTATGGGAAAAGGGAAGCCTAGGATTAAAGAGTGGAATATTAACGGTATGGTAATTGAAAATGTGAAATTATACAAATACCTTGGAATCACGTTTGACGATGGTTTGATTTTTAGACAGCATTTTAACAATCTTGAAGCTAGGGGTTGCTCACTTGCATTTGCTTTTAAAAAATTAAGAGACAAATTATTATGCCCCAATTACGACCATCTGATAAAGGTGATGCGAGCAAAATTAATGCCATCTTTGGAATATTGCTCATTCTTCTTTAGGGGCAAAGACGCAAAAGTGCTGGACGATATAGAGATTAGAATATATAAAACTTTTAAAAATCCCCAAATATATTCGTCGAGCAAACATAAGACTGGAATTTGGTTTGAAAAACCAATCTCTGGCGCGTCAATCTACATTCTTGAAGTCTCTTTTGACATTAGTCCGTTCAGAGGAAGGTTCACTGGCAAAGGTATGCTGGCTTGAAATCTCAGAAGGGGAATATTCAAAAAATTGGCAGCTGTATTTTAAAGAATGCATAAGTAATTTTGACTGCTCTAATTTGGCTGATGAATTGAGGAGCAGGATACTTTTTAAAAAAGGAATGAATCAAATGGCCGCATTATTAACGACTATAGCGGACAAGGAGCAATTAAGGAAAAGAAGTCATTTCTGGACAGTTGCTAACTCTTTCGGTAGGCTGTCACCTCAATCTTACTTGTCTTATCATTTAAAACCTAGGCTTAAGAATACATTTATGTATTTAAGGCTGGGAAGATACCCGACAAAGGATGGTATACCAAAATGGGAAAATCAATGGGCATCGAGCATTTGCAGGCTTTGTAGTCAAAGGGAGGAAACACTAACACACATCGTAACCTTATGCCCAGCTTTGTCAGAGGCTCGGAAGTTGATCCTAAAACCAATTTTTAATTAACTAGGAATTAGAACATGCAGGCAAGCAATTATTACCTGTTTGAGTGGGGCCAATATAAAACTTACTTACCACTTTGTTAAGTTCATTATTATTGCGGAGAAGAAACTCAAACACGAAGAACAAGTAAATAACTGTTTATCGTGATCCAAAGTAAAAAAAGAAACTTATTTTAGGAATTGTTTAAATCAAAATGTATGCCAGTTGAAGGGTCTATTAGTATAATTTACTATAGTTATGCACATTGCACTTTACTATAGCTAGCAAATGGAAAACAGCAAAAAATGTATTATACTAGTACTTCCTACTGCTAACACTGTCACTTTAAGTTAAATGCTGCTATAACAGTGATTGCTGCTAATATATTGTACTTTAGTTAATACCTGTATTTTAATCAGTGTGTAAACGTTTAAACATTATTATGGAATTGACTGTATTAATGCGATTCTAAAGGATCATTTTAATATGATTATAACTTTGTGCATAGTATATGTTTGTTTATGTAGGTTGCTTTTATCTATTCTTGTTTGTAATGATTTTAATTAATCAACAAATAAATACTTACTTCTTCTTCTTCTTCTTCTTCTTCCACTGTGACCTAGAACCCAGAGTATCATGACCGCCCCAAGACTGTGGCCCTCTGACCCTGATGGAAGTGGGATAGAAGTAGGTCAGAGGCAAAGATTGAATTTGCGTCCCAGGGCGGCCAGGGGCCCAATTAGAGATATGGTCCACCACCCTTCTATCCCTAAAATTAATGACTACACAGTCTCCCTCAATATTTTTCGCCTATGTCCCTACCCATTCTACACGACGTGCAAAAAGAATTTCACTTGGTGCGTGCAGGGGTAATGGCCTATTGGAATTGAGTCAGTGAATACATTTGTTTTTGAGGTCACCATAGTCCTCCCTTTTCTCTTGGTCCAAAGCTGGAACCCCAGCGAGGACTATTACATACGAGGCGGACTCAGGGGGGAGATTTAGGCTTTTTATTTCTATGGCTGGGAGATCCCGGGTAACACTCCTGTTAGATTAAACTTGGAGATTTTGTGCCCCTCTCCCGCTCGTTAGATCTATACCCCTCTGTGTGGCCTACAGTGCTCTCTCTATGTTGAGCCACATGACCCAGTACCGGGATACTTTGCAATGTCGGGTCAGCTAAATTATGTACAGGCGGGACAGGAAGATTACAGGGAACATTGTCACTCCCCCGCGACCTCTCTATAGTATCATTGGTAACTATTGGTCGAGAAACAACCCCCTCCCCCATAGCAACTGGATACAGTCGTTCTAGGCATATCAGTCTGCTCTCAATGGCATTAAGTCTATCATGCAAAGGGCGACAAGTCTTGACAAAGATGTTTTCAATTTTATCCCAGAACTCTTCTCCATATTCCGTGGGGCATGCATCGCTAATAACTGAAGAAGTCCTAGGCACTTGATCAGACCGCTGCTCAATAACTGGGCTCTCGATGGCTATAGGCATTTGATCATCTCCCCCATTATTACATTTCAGAATTTTGGCTTTCCTCTTGTTTAAGGGTGCACCCCCTCGCTTCCTTTTAGCCGCTGCTACCACGGCTTCAGCACCCCTCTTTGAGCTGGTAGCAGAACGGGTTTGGAGTTTCATGGAAGACGATCCGAGGGCGTCATTCTTTTTAACAGGGGTGCCCTGGGCAGGTGATACACCATACACCCTAACTGGGGATACCGGGGGTCTAGTTTCTACTTGAACCTGATGACGACCCTCACTACCAGCCCCCCTGTTAGATGTGTCAAGAGATCCTTGCCGGTTGGGTGATGGTGCCTGCACCAAACAGCCCATGGAAGACTGTTTATCAAGATTAGGGTCCAGGGATAGCCTTCTTTCCGTAATGTCTATTTGGTGGGCCAGCATGGATGATGCCCTGGTGAGAAATTGATCTAGGGTTCCTATGAACGACCCCCCTGGGATCGACTTTCTTCCCTTTCCCACATTTGAGGTCGCCATACCAGGGTTTGGATACAACAGTAGCTTCTTACAAATAAAATAAAACTGGCATTGTAAAGCTTCGTCAGCAGGGGTAACAGAAGTAGTCAAGATGTCTTTAGACTAACCTTAGCCTGTTAAATGTACTGCAGGCAAAAGGGGGTGGCCCCATCCCGTCCTTGCTCGTCCTCGAACGGGGGGTCAAACGGGCCCACCCTTGGCCCGGGCTTTGCCCGGCGCGTACCCGCGCAAGTCCCACGGGGCAGGAGGAGGCGCTCAAGGAAATAATCCCGCTTGCAGGTGGGAGGGGCGGGTGATGCGTGTCTGGCCCCCGCAGCCTCCTGGGTCTCGTGGTCCAACCCCTGTGCCCTTAACGGTCTCTCCTCGCGTCCGTGGTGCTCAAAGCGCAGCGTCTCCCGTGGAGTGGGATACGCAAGATGTATTTAAACTCCCCGCTTGCAGGTGGAAGGGGCGGGTGATGCGTGTCTGGCCCCCGCGGCCTCCTAGGTCTCGTGGTCTGACCCCTGTGCCCTTAACGGTCTCTCCTCACGTCCGCGGTGCTCAAAGCACAGCGTCTCCTGCAGAGCGGGAGACGCAAGAGGTATTTAAACTCCCCGCTTGCAGGTGGGAGGGGCGGGTGATGCGTGTCTGGCCCCCGCGGCCTCCTGGTCTCGTGGTCCGACCCATGTGCCTTTAACGGTCTCTCCTCGCATCCGTGGTGCTCAAAGCGCAGCGTCTCCCACGGAGCGGGAGACGCAAGAGGTATTTAAACTCCCCGCTTGCAGGTGGGAGGGGCGGGTGATGCGTGTCTGGCCCCCGCGGCCTCCTGGGTCTCGTGGTCTGACCCCTGTGCCCTTAACGGTCTCTCCTCGCGTCCGTGATGCTCAAAGCGCAGCGTCTCCCGCAGAGCGGGAGACGCAAGAGGTATTTAAACTCCCCGCTTGCAGGTGGGAGGGGCGGGTGATGCGTGTCTGGCCTCCGCGGCCTCCTGGGTCTCGTGGTCTGACCCCTGTGCCCTTAACGGTCTCTCCTCGCGTCCGTGATGCTCAAAGCGCAGCATCTCCCGCAGAGCGGGAGACGCAAGAGGTATTTAAACTCCCTGCTTTCAGTTGGGAGGGGCGGGTGATGCGTGTCTGGCCACCGCGGCCTCCTGGGTCTCGTGGTCCGACCCCTGTCTCATCGCGTCCGTGGTGCTCAAAGCGCAGCGTCTCACACAATCTCACAATCACAAACTGTAGATAGCAGGTTAGTCACAGCGTAAAGCCTTGTAAAGTAATGTGCCTAATAAATTATGTAGAGCTTGCAGGATCAAGCAGTATAATGGGTACACCACTATTACATGCTTAGACCTCAGGCAGTAGTTCTAATATGGTTACAGGAAGCTTTACAATGTAAATGATTAAATACCTCCAAAAAAATCATAGTCTGGCACTAAATGATCACTGGTACCAAGGAACTATAAAGAAAATCCTCCCAAACTCAGCATGCATTATTACTCAGATGTAGGCTTCACATATGCATTCATTTTTCCTGAAACACCAGCTTTCCAGTTTACGAAATTACAGATACTGCACTATCAAATACACAATACAGCAATTTGCATGAATAAGTTAACTCCCCCAAACAGAAGCTTGTCATGTTCCTGCTAAGATCAGCATTTATGTCTAGGGAAAGCCTGGTCAGGCCACGCCCCCTCCACGATAGGCCACGCCCCCGCCTTCATAACGCGCCAAAATCTGCGCGCAGGCAGATAGAGACTAACTCCTGAGGCGGAAAGCCGGGAGCAACGAGCATTTCTTTTAAAATTGTATTTCTGGTGTTTTTAACTTCACTCACCTGGCACCATCCTCGCTAGCACCCCCCCCGCATAGCCGATCTGAACGCTGTCGCGGATCGCTACACTTAGTGACGCCATCTAGGAGAAGCCTGGTCAGGCCACGCCCCCTCCACGATAGGCCACGCCCCCCACCTTCATAACGCGCCAAAATCTGCGCGCAGGCAGATAGAGACTAACTCCTGAGGCGGAAAGCCGGGAGCAAAGAGCATTTCTTTTAAAATGGTATTTCCGGTGTTTTTAACTTCACACACCTGGCACCATCCTCGCTAGCACACCCCCCGCACAGCTGATCTGAACGCTGTCGCGGGTCGCTACACTTAGTGACACCATCTAGGGGAAGCCTGGTCAGGCCACGCCCCCTCCACGATAGGCCACGCCCACCCCGCCTTCATAACGCGCCAAAATCTGCGCGCAGGCAGATAGAGACTAACTCCTGAGGCAGAAAGCCAGGAGCAACGAGCATTTCTTTTAAAATTGTATTTCTGGTGTTTTTAACTTCACTCACCTGGCACCATCCTCGCTAGCACACCCCCCGCACAGCCGATCTGAACGCTGTCGCGGGTCGCTACAGTTAGTGACACCATCTAGGGGAAGCCTGGTCAGGCCACGCCCCCACCACAATATGCCACACCCCCTCCTGCCTTCATAACGCGCCAAAATCTGCACGCAGGCAGATAGAGACTAACTCCTGAGGCGGAAAGCCGGGAGCAACGAGCATTTCTTTTAAAATTGTATTTCTGGTGTTTTTAACTTCACTCACCTGGCACCATCCTCGCTAGCACCCCCCCCGCACAGCCGATCTGAACGCTGTCGCGGGTCGCTACACTTAGTGACGCCATCTAGGGGAAGCCTGGTCAGGCCACGCCCCCTCCACGATAGGCCACGCCCCCCCACCTTCATAACGTGCCAAAATCTGCGCGCAGGCAGATAGAGACTAACTCCTGAGGCGGAAAGCCGGGAGCAACGAGCATTTCTTTTAAAATTGGAATTCTGGTGTTTTTAACTTCACTCACCTGGCACCATCCTCGCTAGCACACCCCCCGCACAGCCGATCTGAACGCTGTCGCGGGTCGCTACACTTAGTGACGCCATCTAGAGGAAGCCTGGTCAGGCCACGCCCCCTCCACGATAGACCAAGCCCCTTCCTCTAACCCTTCTTACTTAAATCATGTGTCTTCCACGTCCGGGCAGCGGACGGGCGCAGCGGGCGCGCCGGCGGCGCGCCAAAGGCAAGCCCGTCTGCGCCCGTCCGCGCCAGGACGGGCCTTAGGGCATGCCACGCTGACCATCCTATCAGGTATTCTCCTCAATCACTCAGAGATCTACAGAATACTGCCACTACGCCATCTTCTATGGCTTTGCATCGCATCTCCTCTGTTGGCCTTATGCGCCCCGATCAACTCCACCCTTGCGGACGCCTACCTCCAGCTATGTCGACTAGGAACACCACGTCCATCAGGGTATCATATTTGAATACTCGCTCGCTAGTGAAACACTCTGAGGACATTTTCATCCTGCTATCCAATTCTAATCCTGACATGCTTTTACTCACGGAAATGTGGCTCACATCAGAATCCCTTCCGAACATTCTGGCGGCCCTCCCCCTGATTATTATATTCTCCACGCCGACCGCCCCGGCGACCGGCCCGGGGGTGGGGTAGCGGCCATTATATCTAAACGCCTGAATACTATCCCCTCCTATTCTCTTCCCCTCCCTGAGGTGGAGAACTTACTCATTAGCGTGCAAACTGACACCGGCCCCCTCACTTTCCTCCTCTTATACCGGCCTCCACACTCCATGCCATCTTTTTCCACCATCATGAGTGAACAACTGTCCTCCCTCCTAACGCTGCACTCCCGCCTCGCTATCTTCGGCGACCTAAACTATTGGTTCGACGAGACTAATGGCGGCCCCCATGCCACTGAGTTCTTTGAGACTCTTAAAAATCTGAATCTCACTCAACATATCTCTCAACCCACTCACATTAAGGGACATATTTTGGACCAGATCTGGACCTGCAACCTGGCTCTGTCCCCACCAGACATACTTCCTTGTGTCTGGTCTGACCACCATTTGGTGGACACCACCATCACAGTTGCCGGTCAGACTCCTGCCCCCCTGATGGCCAGTGGCCTCTCTCGGAAATGGAGCTCATACGACTCCCAGGGTTTTCTTACCGCCCTGGCCGACTCCTGCCCAGTCATTCACGACTCCAACGACATCGATGGATTAGAACAAGACATCGGCTCCTGGCTAGAGTCGGCCAGCGACCTGTTTGCCCCCCTAGTCAAATTCCCCCGTACCAGACATCGGAACTCCCATAGGTGGTTCTCTGATGACCTCAAAGCTCAGAAACTAAAAGCACGCCAGCTAGAACGTACCTGGAGACATGACTACTCTGACTCAGCCAAACAGTCCTACCGCACGTAAAGACTTTAAAGCAGCTATCCGCTCAGCTAAAATGGAACACTTCTCCAACAGGGTCTCCTCGGCAGCCGATAAATATAAGGAGGTGTTCAGAGTCTTGAACGAGCTAACTAAAGATGACAGAACCCTCCCAGCCCAGACCCCCACTCAGGAGGCCTGTGACACCCTGAACACCTTCTTTCTAGAAAAGATCACAACAATCAAAAAATCCATCCCTCCCCTTCCCCAGTCACACCCACCGGATAACTCCTCTAACAACCCCTCGACTTTTACCACCTTTCCTGCTCTAGATTCCACCTCCCTAGCGGAACTAGCCACTCGCGTGGAAATCTGGCTCTCCGAACGACTGCTGTCCACCGTCTGTCCTGCGGAGCATATGTCTTAATTTGCCAGATTGTATTCTACACTTACTCAACAGATCTCTCAGTAGCGGCATCTGTCCTATCTCCTTTAAGGAGGCCATCCTGGTACCCCTTTTAAAAAAAAACGGCGCTGACATTGCGGAGCCGTCGAATTATCGCCCCATTTCCCTCCTCCCATACTTTTCTAAACTTATGGAGGCTCATGTCACCCGGTGCCTGTCAAGTTTTATAGAATCCTCCTGCTATCTTGAGCCGACTCAGGCCGGCTTCAGACCCGCCCACTCCACAGAGGCCGTCATCCTGGCAGTCCTCGACACACTCAGGAGCAATGCGGACGCGGGGATCCCCCAAGCCCTCGTCCTACTGGTTTTGTCGGCCGCGTTCGACACGGTGGATCATAACATCCTTCTCCACCGTGTCGAGCAGGCAGGCATCCAGGGCGTGGCTCTTGAGTGGGTCAAATCCTTCCTTACGGGAAGAACACAGGCGGTCCGCCTGGGTCCTTACACTGCCAAAAAAAAAACCACGTCCTGCGGAGTCCCCCAGGGCTCCTCCCTCTCACCGCTCTTATTTAATTTATATCTTCGGCCACTGATCCAGTCTCTTTTGAAATGGGACATTGTCACTTATAATTACGCCGACGACTTACAAATCATTTTCTCACTCAATTCACCACATGCCATTAAAACTTTCCACGGAGCCATGATCCACATCCAACTCTGGATGAACCAGAACCAATTGAAGTTGAACCCCGGCAAAACCGAGCTCCTCCTCCCTGGACTCAGTCACACCTACTGGGGCCCGCAGTTCTGGCCTCCGGAGTTAGGCTCCCCCCCTACCCCAGTTAAAACAGTAAAGAGTCTGGGCGTAATCATCGACGCCGAACTCTCCCTCAAAGCTCAAGTTGGAGCGGTGGTCTCTTCTTGCATGTACCAACTTCGGAGGATCCGCAAAGTTCGTCACCTTCTTCCGCCTGCGGCACTTACCCAAACTGTCATTTCACTGGTACTTTCCTGTCTGGATTTTTCTAACTCCATCTATCACAGTCTTCCACAATTTCTGTTACAACGTCTCCAAGTTGTCCAGAATCAAGCGGCTCGCTTGATCCATGGAACCCCCAGATGGCAATCTGCCAAGCCTCTGCTCATCAGCCTCCACTGGCTTCCAACTGACCAAAGGGCCGCCTTCAAGGTGGCATGCCTCACCTTTAAAGCCCCTCACTGCTCTGGCCCCACGTTCCTCAAATCTCTCATCCGCCCTCACTGCCCAACACGCAACCTCCGATCAGCCCACCGTGATCTGCTAGTCACCCCTAAAAGCAAAACTAAGAAATTCGGCGGTCGCCGCTTCTCCTACCTAGCTCCTGTGCTTTGGAACCTCCTTCCTCTCTCAATCAAATCCTCCCCTTCCCTCCTGAACTTCAGAAAACTGTTAAAAACTCATCTTTTCCCTACCCTTAGCTAGAACTTTGCCACCTGTGCTCCCCCCTCACTTGCTCTGTCTATCAGCGCCAGGAAGCTTCGGTGTCAGTGCGCTTTATAAATTGCACCTAAGATAAGATAAGATAAGATGTCTTAAATATTATATTTGAATTTTTTTTCCCCTAAACATCAGCATGTCAATTTCACCAAACACTTACTAGCTACTGTCGTGCATAAATAGATTATTTCATGTCAATTTACCGCGGTTATCAAATCCGAAGGTCATCGTATGGTGGGGATTGTCACCACCCCTATGCAGGGGATAGTCATGATTATGTGTAGAATGGTCCCAATAATTCACAGCTGAGTGAGCACCTTTGTGCAATATCACCCACTGTATGTCAGGGATAGCCATATTGCTGTCAAGAATTACCACATAATGTGAAAGATGGGCCCCTAGTATGCCAGGCATGGCAATATAAATTAAAGTTCTCTTGTCACAAAGAAGGCAACACTATTCTAAAAGATATTTTTGAGTCAAGTGCCAGGTATTTTATTTTGAGTTTCATAACAACATCTAAAATGAATTTATAGATCTGAGGAAAGGGGAAACTAGCCTTCTGTTTAAAAGGTTTCCAATTTTGAAGTAAACACCAAATTCGTGAATTCTTGAGTGCCACTGTTTTATTTTTCTATTATCTTGGTGCATTATGAGTGATTTGCTTAAGTCACATTGATATTGGTAAATTCCATGACCAAATGACAAGTGTTTTGTTCAGGTTTTAGGTCTATACGTTTTTTCAAGGGAAAGTTCAGTGTTTTGTTGTTTTGACAATGGTTGCCATCTATGTGGATCGAGCTTAATACGCTCAAATGCATGTCAGTGGACATTTTCAATGTGGTGCTGCCTGAAGCATGTTACTTTTGCTGTTCATGTTGTTCCAGTAAAATAATGGAAAAAGTTGCACAAGATTTCATAAGTACACTGTTTACTTTGACAATGGCTATCTTTATTTTTTAAGCATATAGACCGTTAATTGCCGCCTTTCTCATAATATGCCAGCTAGGCATAGCTAGAATGTCCTCAACAGTGTCCCTTGAATAAAATATTGTAGTCATCCATGACAAAATCTGTCAGACCTTGGTGTAAAGGTTGACCTCCCTTGATATATTTCAGACCTTCATAGTGCCATGAATGCCAACTCTACATAAAGGATATGACTCTAATATGCAAAGGATATCCAGAGTGTTTCCCTGAATGTCACCAATATGACATAGATAATATATTAATAATGTAAAGTAATCAAAAAGGTTGCCACGAATAACTATAATACATCAACTATGGGGCTATGCTATTTTGTGCTAGAAAGAGCCTCATTGTCTCTATGGATGTCCACAGTATGTCAAGAATGGCTTCTGTCTGGGAGCGATAGACACAATGTCACCTTGAAGAACCATAATATATGAAGGATTGGCTGCTATCATGTGGGTGATAACTTGGATGTCTCTATTAATGCTTCAATAGATGGCCATATTATGCGACAGAATCCAAACTGCTGGCAGAAATACCCCTAATAAATGACCAAGACATGTCACTAGACACCACTGACTCCCTGCCAGCCAGCCCACTTCCATTTTCCACAAAGCTATACACATACAAGCAGGTAGATACACATGCTGGTGCACACACTCACATAAACACACACACAGATGCAGACTCACACAAACACACTCATGCTCATACACACACCCCCTCATATAGGTACACAAATTCACTCATAAACACAAACAGTGGATACTTATATGAGAATTAATTTGAACTGGTAGTTGATATTCTTCACTAACTCTGACTTCCTGAGAGAAGATATATGGCCTGGTGTTAAGTCATATTGAATTTGGTTAGTAGAAAAGACTTGCTTGTTTTTTATGTGTATTGATGATCAGATGGTGAGAATTCTTGCTTTTACCGAACTAGAGTTTAGATTGGGAGGTGGATTTTAGAGTTTGTTGTTGGCCAACTTTGGGAGAAGATGCCTTGCTGTTGTGAAGAAGTGGCTCGGGCACATTTCTGTGACTTTCCACTGGGGAGTTAAACGGTGTGTGTGAAATTTAAATGTAGACAGCAATGTTATACAAAGTTCATAATTTTCCAGCTATTTTAACACAATGTATGTGAACTTTACTCAACTTTGTCAGTTAGTGAATGTATCAAAAAGTGTTTGTAGGAACTTTTTCCTTACAAGCTTTTTGGTGGGATATTCTTGTGCAAAAGATTTGTTTTGCAGGTTTTATTCTCGCTTGCAAAGCCAAATTATTGAGGTATTTTTCAGCCTCTGTCTTTACGGAAAGTTGTCCATTGTTCCCCATTCATAAAATTAATTTTCTGAAACTCTGTTAATGGGCTGTACATGGTGTATAGTTAAAGATGATAATGATGGGGATGTTTTTGGCTATTTGCTGTGATAAGAGGGTTAATAATGCAACATTGGTTTTTATCATACCTCTACTAATGACTTTGACGAGGTCTTATTTTTCTCTACTTCGTCAATACTGTAGATGATATCATCAAAAACTCTTTGCTGGAGCATTAATGAAGTAAATTAACATCAGAAGCAGATACTGATTAGAAGAGAGAACTTAAATATATTAGCAGATAATTTTAGCTTTTGCAGAGTGAACATTGTTTAAACAGTTAAGACTAAGTACGATCATATGCAAAATGTACTTATTATGTTTTCATATGTCCCAAAAATATATATTTGACACATTTTATAACATATTGAAATTACACCATTACCTCAGCTTGAGCAATCAAGAGTAATTTGGTGGAGAAATCATACCACGGGAGGACAGGAACAACAAATTAAGAGAGAGCAAGCGGATGCTGGCTACTGCTGTTATGTCCTGTAGCTTTTAGTGCTATATAGAGCAAAATGCATCCTCTGGCACATTTTGGATGCAAGGGTGCATTTTGAGCTAAATGCTAGATAGATTACAGTTCTTACAGTATTACAAGTAATTTTGTGGAAATTATGAGTAATTACGCTAGAGAGAATTAAGCCCACACATAATAAAAAATAAGTCTTTTTGCATAGTGATAACAGACTAACCAAACTCGCAAAGTAACCATTGAGGGCCATTTGACCTGCACACTTGTCATTCAGCTCCATTTACTGCAAATTATGTGGATCCCAGTCACAAGTATACTGGAGATATATTTTCCCATTGGCATCCTGTATCAACTTCAAGTCCCTTCCTTCCCTAGTTCTCTTTACATCTCCTTCATTGTACTGTCCTCTGGTTACAAAAGGATTGAGGTCCCGAAAAACATGTATTCTCGCAGCTCAAGGAAAACCACTGTGACTTCAGGAAAGCCACCTAGTATTCTTAGCATTTCATCATGTATAGCAGACTTTACCCCTTGCCTCCCATATCCTGTCCTGAGATTCACTCATGGGTCCTTCAATTCTCCAGCTAAATGCTTATACCACCTTCAGTCATTACTTCCACTATCAGTAGGAGGTAGGGTCCTAGCCTTGAGTCTATCTTCAATCCTACAATACTTGTGTTACCTGCTCTTATGGATGTAAATATTGTTCCCATATTATATTGCAGTCTTCCATTTGGTCATCCTATTTTTAGATAATTTGTTCACAGTCCGCTATTTTTATTAGGTCTCGCCTAGCGAGGCAGCGCATGCGCTGCTCGCCTTGGCGAGATCTATTGTTGTCGACTTCGTTTCCGAAGGGGAACAGGATATGTGCACGCATAGAAAGGACAGCAGTCATGCATGCGTATGGCGCATGGGACCGCCAGCAGAACTTGGAGGACAGAAGATGTGCACACGTATGGCTCGCGCCACGTTAACACGCCTCCTTCTTGCTTGCTCCCATGCGTACAGCGGCGTTAGCATAACTCAGAGGACAGAAGATGGGCATGCGTCTTGTATTACGTCTTTTATCGTGTGTATTTATATATATATGTGTGTATGTACATTGTTTATGTATTTTCATGTGCACATTTAAATGTATTTACATGGATGTGTATTTATTTGGTGTATATGTTCCTTTGTTGTTTTTATATGTATGTCACACATTGTTTTTTGTACGTGTTTTTAATATTACAGCCCTGAAGAAGTTCTGTTGTTACAGAATGAAACGCGTCGGCTGGCTGTGGTATATTATCCTAAGAAAATTAAAATTTGAATATACACCAAGATTCAGCATTTTGATTCAGGACTTTAACTGACATAATATTATTGGACTTATTGAGCAAGTGGTGCTGTTCCATAAGGGTGGTGTGGTTGGACAGAACACACCTTTGGAACTGGCACATGGAACGTATATCTTTTTGCTTTATAAATTTATACTGGTTTGTATATAGTAAAGGATTGGTGCAGGTGCTCTTGGGTCCACCATCCAAGTAAGGTGTACACTATGTCTTGTAATACGTCTTGCTCACTCGCTCGCTCCCTGCCACTCCTCTTGCTCGCTCCCTTCCTCCCTCTTTATAAGGCAAGTTCTGTTTTAACTACATTGAGCACTTTTTCCTTTCCTCATACCATCAGGCCCCTACGTAGTTATTTTAAATTATACACCATCCCCATTTCCCAGAATAACGCCTACTATCACCAAACTGCTACTTGCATCCACGCATACAGCGGCATTAGCATAACTCAGTGGACAGGAGAAGTACACGCATCTTCTAATACGTCCTGCTCGCTCGCTCGTTATCCTCCTGCCGCTCCTTTTACTCGCTCTCTTCCTCCCTATTTTTTAGGCACGTTCTGCTTTAATTACATTGCTCGCTCCTTCCTTTTCTCATACCATCAGGCCGACTTCGTTTTTTAAAAATTATACACCGTCCCATTTCCACATAATAACGCCTTACTATCACCAAACTAATACTTGCTAGTTTCCGACCTCCCTGTCTCCATAGGTCCATGTTGCTTTTATCGCATGCCGCTGTTATTTACTTTCTGTCTCGTGCAATACATGTTTTCGGTGTCCATCAGGCTTCGTTTGGTTTTATTATATGTTGCGCTTTTGCATCATTATTTGCCACTCAAACAACAGGAGATGTGCACGTGTCCTGTGATACTCCTGCTCACTCCATCGCTGGCTCCCTGCTGCTCCTTCTGTATTATTGTTCATCTATACACTTTCTTGTGATACTTTTTTTCTGTGGGCCCGCTTTGCTACATTAACTACATTAAATATGCGCACGTCCTAGGATACTTTTTAAAATGTACATACTCACTGTGTCCATCAAGCCCCTCTTCTTATTCTTTATTATACACCCTCTCATTTGCGTTATTACATACCCTCACACATACCTTTTTATATATGTTTGCCTCTTGCATACACCTATTTTTCCCTTTTCAATATAACATTGTGCCTTACTTTCTTACACTGACACATTTTTTTTTATTCTTGCACATATAGTTATAACCGCATTACCACACAATAGCGCTTTACTATACCACAACTTCTCTTTCTTGCTCGCTTCCTCCCCGTCTCTAAGTCCCTGCCTGCTTTGCCTACACCACACTACTATTTGCTGTACGTCTTGCGTGCTCCTCTCTCCCTGTGTCCTACAAGCCCCTTCTCTTTTTTTAATTCAATACCGGACCATTTGCATTATTAAATACCCACCCAACTGCCCTCTAGTTTTTTTCCCTCTTCCATAGACTTATTTTTACTTTTATACCATACAATACCGCTTTACTATCTTATATACCCATACACATCCCCTTTTGCACTTTTTTAAATTGTTACTCATATACTTTTGCCTGCATTACCACAAACTAACACTTTACCATGCCTCCCTCCCTACCTCCCTATTTCTTAAGTCCCTTCTGCTTTAACTATATGCCACTCCTATTTCCTTTCCACCTTCCTTGCGCCTAACCTGCAGTTTCTCCATCAGGACACTAATGTTTTTTTTTATAATACACCATCCCATTCACACACAATACTACCTTACTCTTACCCAACTGCTACTCGCTCGTTCTCTCCCTCCCTCTCTCCCTCCCTCTACCTCCTTATTTCTAAACCCCTACTGACTTAACTACATTCCCTTCTTCTCTTTCTCTAAGGCCCCTTCTGCTTTACCTACATACCACTACTATTTGCTTTTTTCCTTGGCTCTCCTCTCTCTTCTCTCCAACAAGCCCCTTCTATTTTTTTGATTAAATACCAGCCGTTTCCATTATTAAATACCCACACAAATGCCCTTTCATTTTTCCCCCTCTTCCATATGCTTTTAAAAAAAATCTTTTTAGCATACAATAGTGCCTTACTATCTTATATACCCATGCACAACCCCTTTTAAACTTTTTTTAGTGTTTCCCATGTTCAATGTAAAATATTTATATGACACATACACAGACCTCTAATAAACCAATGTTAAACATGTATTTTACCCAATGATTTCAATTAAAGCCTAGGCTGTTCCAACAACAAACATCGGGCATTTCAACATAAAAAACTGCAGTCTTCCCCTAACATAAGGTCTGCTTGTATATGTACAAGTGTCCCTTACCATACCCATTATCTAATCACAACACCATTTTACAAGTCAGCGAGGACAGTTGTGGTAGGGGGAGAAAGCAACACATTATAGCACATTACTTCAATTGGTTCAGTGCAACACCACCACATTTAACATCACTCCACTCTAAAACACTCTATCACACTCCACTCTCAACCCTATACCACTCTACCACTCCACTGTATCACATTCAATTGCACTCCACTTAATGCTACTCTTCCACACTCTACCATAAGCCACTCAACGCTCCAATACTCTACTCTATAACAGTCTACTCAACAACAATCTATACCACTCTTCGTGACTATACTACAATACATGCCACTTTACTAAACTCTACACCACTCAACACTACACTACTCAAATCCACTCTATAAACTTTCCTCCACTTTCCTCAAATCAACACCACTCCACGCTAAACTACTCCACTACACTACACTCTATAATAATTGTCTCTACTCTATACTACACCATTTCACTGTACCACACTACACTCTATAGGTCTCCATTACCAAAAATTCGAGCTAGCTGTGTTTCATTAATATTTGCTCCGTCAAAAACTCAAACTTTTACTAATGCGAGGCCTATTTATTGCATTGCAATTGCTTGTTTCTAATTCGGAGAGCTGATCTTTTGCCGTCAGGACAGGCGGTTGTCTCCAGTGATGTAGGATGCACAGTTCCAACAGATCTGTCGCTGTCTACCATTTTCTACATTTTAAAAGGATCAAATTCCCTTTAATACCATGTAATAGCACCAGGGGTGTAGATGGAATGATTCTGACATCCTCCAGCCTCATGAGAACATACCACACCTCCATCCAGTATCCAGAGAGCCTGGAGCAACCCCACAGAATATGATAAATGGTACGGCTGATTTCCGCACATCTCTAGAAGGTGTTGTATGGCAGTAGTATTGCCCTATACCGTGTAGCTGGGACCAGTACCAGTTGCGTAATAGATTAAAGTAAGAAAACTTCAGCTTGGCCTGACAAAGGAGAGAATCATGTTCTTCCATCAGTGATGACAAGTGGTGCCCGTATTAAGTATGTGTGCCCCAGTATCGTTTGCCAGTAAAGCCTAGTAGAATCAAGGATGGTAAGTGGGTATATGAGTGTATCGGTGAGGACTGCAATGGTAATGGTCAATCCCATAATTTATCTCTAAGACAGTGTCTGATTTAAATATACTGCCATTTTTGTGACTGATGAATGTCGTATTCTAGGCTCAAGTCCTCAAAGGATACAAATACGTCCTCCAAGATGGGCTGGTCAACTGTCTGTATGCCATGTTCCTTTCATCTAGATCAGTTTACTTCAGACCCTCCAATCTATATCCACACATTATTCCAAATGGGAGCTGGTGCATGGAACCACGGTTGAATTTTCAAGGCAGGATGTGCCTGTGTCCAGATTACCTGCATATGCCTCACCATATTATTATTTATACATCGTATTTTGACTGTCATTTATATCAAGCCCCTAATTTGGCTGCGCATCCCAGAATATTTTTCTCAATCAGTGTCCATAACAGAGGATCTCATATTGTTGAGGAACAATAAACTATCTGGGATAGGTGGTTGGCAAATAGTACATCTGCAAATGAGACAGTCGAAGTCCCCTGCCTCTGTGCTAGCGTAAAATTTGGACATGTGTAGTCAAGGTTTATGTCCGCGAGACACAAAGCACTTTCCTGCGGAATCGATGTCCTGTATCAATGAGAGTGATATAGGCAGAGTAGCATCCCTACAATGTAATTAAACCGTGGTGCTGTCATAATTTTCAATGCCTGTACTCTCCAGCACAGTGATAACTGAGGTCATAGGGGACAAAATGGGTCACAGGAGGGATGAGGCACCTAATTCTACTAATAAACAGAGGTCAGACACACACAGGTGAAGAAAACATCAAGCCCTAATTAACCAAGATGCGGTCTGACTTTTCTAAATGATCTGGGAACGTTGCTTGAAATCATATCTAACCCCACGGGCACTCCATACAGGGGGAAATTATCTCTCCAGGTGCTGGTCTTCCAAGTCATTTATCGTCCTCTGTAGCCTAACTGCGTCTTTGCCCCAGTCTCATTGGAGGCTAAACCTCCTTCCTTTCTAAATTATCTTGTGGCTTGTCAAAAGTATCCAATTGGAGGTGTATGTGCATGATGTCAGAATTGAGAGATTTAGGGTGTGATTTAGCTCTTGGCAGATCTACCCTCGTCCCACCTCGGAGGCAGTCTTCTCTGCTGGCTAACAGTACTCTCTCCTTATCATGCTGTGGGTTTCCGCCGAGCTGATTTAGATGTTCCCATTGTGCTCGCAGTGTCCTGGCATAGGTGTCCTGACGGAGTGAGGTCATCGTGGTGTGGAGAAGGATAAATACTACTTATTATCAGCTCAATGCACATACATGCTGTGAATCTGTCAATATGTATATATATATATATGTAATGTGTACTGCAAATTTTTTTACATATAGCATTGCACTCCAACACTGTACACACCCTATTGAATGTACACACCCACATACCACAAAAGCCTACCTCAGATCTAGGTGAAAATGGGGTGGCTGAGCGTCGTGGTCAAGTAGCAGCAGCTCAGGATGGACCTAGACAATGGCATTCAAACCACATGGTCATCCCCTATTGGACTAAAATAATTAATGAATCACTAGACCAAGGATCTTTTCCTGACTGTCTAAAAACTGGCCAGGTCAACCCTCTCTTAAAAAAACTTACAGAGAACCCCTCGGGCTCAAATAACTTTTGGCCGGTAATAACCATTCCCCAAAGTACTAGAAAAATGTGCTCAACAACAACTGAGTCAACATATTACATAATTTATGATACTAAACGGCTGCCAATCAGGGTTCAGATCAGATCACAGTACCGAAACAGCAATTCTGCACATAATAGATGACACTCTGCTTGCTCTTGACTGCAATAAAACCCGTCTCCTGGTACTTCTTGACCTATCATCCGCATTTGACACCGTAAACCATCCCAAATTATTAAACCACCTGGAGAATAGGATGGGCTTATCGGGAACAGTCCTGAAATGGTTTTATTCCTTCCTAGAGAACAGATTGCAGAGATTCCTGGTGAACAACAAGCTGTCCCCACCATCCCCGATTCAAATTGGGAGTCCACAAAGATCAACTCTATACCTTTCACTATTCAATCTGTACATCGAACCATTAACAGGAGTTTTACAACAGGCTAACATTTTCTTCCACATGTATGAAGACGATACTCAGCTGTATATGAAGATTGCTTCACCAAAAGAGATCAGCATAATGAACTAAGCACTACAAAGAATTCCTTCTCATCTCCCCTCCTAAAAGTTCCTCCAGGATTAAGGTATTGGACCAAGATGATCACTGTGCTAAACAGTACCCCGATTCTAGTGGATTCAACTAAGTATCTTGGACTCAAGTTGGATAATGAGTTAAGCATGCAAACGCTCATCAACACAATGGCAAAAGATGCCTGTTTCCATCTGAGTTTCCTCAGAAAATTAAAGCCATTCATCGATTCAGGTGATCTTAAATGGCAGTCCAGGCGCTCGTCCCATCAAGAATTGAGTATGGATGCGCAACTCTTTCGGGGCTTCCTAAGATTTCAACAGCTTCCCTAAAAGCTTGTCTCAATGTAGCAGCTACACTTTTAATGGGCTCAAAAAAATGTACCCACATCACTCCACATTTGAAAGCGCTCATTCGTCTACCGTACTAGGCAAGAATACAGCTAAAGATTGCATGTATTACACACAAGGCATTACACCACAAAACTCCACATTACCTGGCCCAGAAAATTACGATGTCTGGAGGCAGTAGATCTTCTAGGGGATTCGAAGATTCTTTACTGAAACCAGCATTCATCCGTAAGAAGAGAACTTATGATAGAGAGTTCATGGGAGCTGCACCAAGAATTTGGAACTCGTTCCCACGGAATATTAGAAGAATCACATATGCTCCATGATTCAAAAAGGAGGCTAAGGGGTCAATTAGGATAGCGGGCGGACTTTGTCCTCTCGCCATCCTCCTGTGGAATGGGACCGCCCGCCATAGGTGCGGGGGTCCTGTTACAGAGATTAGGATGCGCCCGCCACAATGCCAGGAAGGCATGTCGTGCACTTCCATGCACAACATAGCAGGCACCGCGCGGTGCCTGCCAAGTTGTGCATGGAACTGCACAACATGTGCACCACCCACCCGCTGGAGTCCCTGGGGGCCTGCAACAGTCCCCCGCAGGCAGATTCCGCATGCCTTTCCGTGGCGTCATGTCCCAGGACACATCCAAATATGGCTGGTGGTGTCTAACAGACACCGCCACCATATTGAGCCCTTTCCCGCCCGGTCGACTCATCGACCGGGCGCAAAAGCAGCGCACAGTCTTTCCGTCTGCCGCGGACCCCCCAGCCATTGTAATATGGCGGGTGGTCTTTGCTGAGAAGATGGTGGGCGGATCGCCCCCGCCGGGCCGGCAGTGACTACCGCCGGCCTGGCGGGGGCGATCCGCTTTCCATCCTAATGGGGCCCAAAGTCCTTTCTGATGGGTAAATTTCTCCCATAACAAAGAACAGGGGATACTAAGACTTTTTCAGAAAACAGCAGACAACCTGTTGATCTACATTCAGCTGTTCAAGTAGGCAACTGTAAGCAGGATTAAAGTCCTTCCAATCGCAGAACAAAGAATCTGGTCATTGCACGAACCAATTTACTTTCATTGATTGGGTTCTACTGTTTATATTCAGCTCGGTTTGATACTTTAGGACCCTTCAACTGTCAACGGGGATGTTGTCTATGAACATGTGACTCGAGCAACCTACATGTATATTAGATTATACTAGCAATACTATAACCAATGTGGATAACCAAAAAATTTCCTCCCCAAGCGCCCCCCGCTGCTGATAGGGGGCAAAGTCTGAGGGCCTGCTATCTGTACAGGAGGGAGAGCGGAACTGATGCTGGATATGGGGGCCACAAGTCGCTAGTGTGCCTTGCGAAAGACCGAGTGACCCGCAACCCTTCTCAGTCTACGATTACACCAGGCCCCTAATTTGACTGCCAGCACGAGCTGATCTAGGCCTCCCCACGGACGCACGTGTGTGTGCACCTGTGCATGTATGTACAGGAATTTATATAGCGCAAATCACCAAGCGGTTTCTAAGCGCTTGCTTAGGGAACCCGTCCTGGTATTCCCCTGTGAGATAACCCCGGCAGGGTATCCGCAAGGTGAAAGCCAGGCATCCCGCCGCGAGGGGCCGTTGTGGAGATTAAGCAAGCTATTGCCCAGAGTCGCAGAGTGTGAACCCGTGAATCGAGTAGGCACCCGAGCAAGAATTGTCGAGTCCATGGACATTTTAGGACTCAAGACCCCGCCGAGCCGGGAATTGAACCCTGGTCCCGGACTGACCTCTGCTTCCAGGTCTGCCTCCTCTAACCAGTGAGCCACACTTCTCCACAAGACTATGAAAGACTATGTTCACATTTGTGTGTGCTTGTGCATGTCTGTGCGTGTGATGGTGTTGACATGTATTTGGGTGTTTTTGTATTAGAGCATTTGTTTCTATGTGTGCTTGTGTTTGTGCGCGCAGTGGTTTATGTATGTGCGCTTATGTCTGTGCGTGTGATGGTGTGTGCATGTATTTGAGTGTTTTTGTATTAGAGCATGGGATTGTATGTGTGCCTGTGCGTGTGGATGCTTCTGTATGTGTGCCCTCTGTTCGCGTATGTGTGTGTGCGCACATTTGTTGTGTGCTTGTGCATGTCTGGGAGTGTGATGGTGTGTGTGTGTACATGTAATTGTGTGTACGTCCTTGGATATTTTTGTTCTGGAGTATGATAGTTTCTGTATTGTATTGCGACTTATATAGCGCACATATCACCCGAAGGCATCAAGGCGCTTGCTTAGGGAACCCGTCCTGGTATTCCCCTGTGAGATACCCCGGCAGGGTATCCACAAGGTGAAAGCCAGGCATCCCGCCGCGAGGGGCCGTAGTGGAGATTAAGCAAGCTATTGCCCAGAGTCGCAGAGTGTGACCCCGTGAGTCGAGTAGGCACCGGAGCGAGAATTGTCGAGTCCGTGGAATTTTTGAGCCCGAGACCCGCTGAGGCGGGGAATCGAACCCTGGTCCACAGCCGATCTCAGCTTCCGGGTCTGCCGCCTCTAACCACTGAGCCACGCTTCTCCACTGTTTCTGTATGTGCGTTTGTGCGTGTCTGCGTGTACATGAGAGTGAGCGCATTTGTGTGTGCTAGTGCATGTCTGTGCATGTGATGGTGTTTGCATGTGCATGTATTTGGGTGTTTTTGTATTACAGCATGGGATTTTATTTGTGCTTGTGTTCTTGGATGTTTCTGGCTATGTGCTTGTCTGTGTGTGTCAGTGCAAATATGAGAGTGTGTGCTCACATTGGTGTGTGCTTATGCATGTCTGTGCGTGTGATGGTGTGTGCACGCTGGACTTGTTATTTTCTGGTGGCCGCTGTCCTGGATATTGACCTTAACTGCCTGATGCCTAACCTTAGGATGGCCACCAGTGTACCAGTGTACAGTACAGTCCTCTGCCTGACCTTAAGATGGCTTCCATAGTGGTCCCCTACACGTTGTTTTACTTCCCTGGGACAACAATTGGACATTGACCAGATCTGGAACCTATCCTCTAACCTGCCTACACACCAGGACATTGGACCTGCGGAACTTACCCCTGACTGTGGAGACCTGAGCGATTTGGCTGATGTCCGTTGGAGTTACCATATAGCTAAAGAGAAGATGGGTTGTGGACTCCCCCTCCCTGCCGTCACCTACTCAGCCGGACCTTGGGCAGATTTTCCCCTTGTCTCTACATCCAGTCTTCCTCCTACCCCTTTACCCTATCCCCTTACCCTTCCTGCTCCAGTCACCTTGTCCCCTATATCCTTTAAATGCTTTTTTTGAAACTTATGTAACTTTTAACTGATGTAATTTGCTAAGTTATTGTCCCTCACGTAAAGCGCTCTGATTCCATCGGGTCTAGCCAGCGCTATATAATAACTCATTAATTAAATTTGTTCCCTTTTAGTCTCCCTTTGTCTACCTCCCTAGCTCCTATCCACTCTCCCCTGAATCTCGCACCTTACCTGCTGGTCTGCCTAGCCCCCTGTCCTTTGTGCCCTTTGACTAAGCACTCCTTCTCCCCTTGTTGGGGAAAGATCCAATATTTATACTTTGGAGTCTCACCATATACTCAGAGTATGGTACAAATAACGATGATCCGTCTCTTTAGGGTTTCTTTCCCTGGAATTAGTAAACTGGCCGGCATCCTTCACACAGTGTAGGGATTTTAATTACCTCGTAGATTGGACAACAAATGTCACTAACCCAATAAAGCGATACAAAAGGGGATGATGGACGGAGCGTTTGAGCAAATCAAACACTCACCCCCAGTCAACTGTTCTGGGTTTAATCCATCACCATTCTTTAGCCCACTCAGCCACCCCATTTCGGACATGGCTATATGCAAATCAGTCTGACCCTGTACCTCATGGGAACAGTCCAGCCCGAACTGCCAAGCCATGTCTTCCATGGACCGGAAACAAGCATCCTGGGACCGGTTTCGGATTCATAATCCTCATCAGCCAGGCTATCTTGAATCCAGTGGCCAAGTGAGCAAGGGACTCACTTCTGAGCATACCCCGCCACACTTAGGGCGAACAAAGCGATACAAAAGGGGATGATGGACGGATTGGTTCAGATGCTCCGTCCATTACCACCCCCTTTTGTACCACTAATCCAATAAACTCTGGACTTTTATTTAAGATTAGATCAGCACTGAAGAATTTAAATAATTTTGGCCTATCAGATGCTTGCTTGAAGACCCGCTGAGAGAGTCCACTACGCCAAGGGAGCCACTCAAAGCTGAGGTATGGTATGGCACCCCTTGCCAAAGCACTCCCTCTCCCCTTTTTGGGGAAGGATCCAGTATATAGGCCTTGGAGTCTCAGAGACCCCTCTGAGAGAGTCCACTGCGTAAAGGGAGCCTTCCGCAACAGAGATAGGGAAGTGATACCACTGCCCCTGGGATCACAGCTTACTGGACTTTGGACGTTGCATTTACTCGTCTACCGGTTTGTGTCCCCGTCGCCCTTCCTCTCCCCTTTCCATGCGATGTCCTTCACCCTCCCATTTCCCGCCTTCATTACCTGTCTACTTCCCCAGCTCCTTCCCCCTCCCCTGAATCTTTCCCCTTGCCTGCTTTTCCCCTTACGTATTTGTTCTTATTGTTTATCTTGACCTTACAAGTAACTTTGTTGCCATGCTCTAATAACTGTGTAACATTTGTAACTATCAGCTAGATGCATCAAGCAAAATACCGTTCGCAAAGGGCAGATTCCCAAAATCTGCCCCTCTGCGACCGGTATTTATGAATTTGGGATGTATCATGGGATTGCATTTAAGGAATCTCAAATTGATACTCTGGGTCTAGTCAGCACTACATAAAACCTTTAAAATAAAAAAATAAAAAATAAATAAATATGCCAATGTTGGATTACGTATACATTGTACTTGACATTAAAGAATTGGATATCTGATGACTTGAAATGTGGTTGTAATGTAAAGAGCTCTGACACCCAAATTTTGGGTCTTGTTCGCGCTATAAAAACACTGAATAAATAAACAAATAGTGGTGGGACCCCGAAAAAAGGTGGGTTTTCACGTCTTTTTCTTTCATTCCCCAACTTGAGCTTGGATGTTTCCCCGCCACAGTTGCCTCAATGGAAAGGGTGCATCGTAATCTGGATGGCGGGGTTCTTGATGGGACTCCCTCTGTCAGTAGCTTCTGCCTCTGATGCAGTCGATGCGGGAGAAAGATTCTGGCAGAGGTGAGAGGACCACAGCGGTCTTCCCTCAAGTGACCAGCCAACATCTGAACTGCTCAGGCAGACCGCCAAGGCGGCGGGCAGGAAGACTACTGAAAAAGAGACTTCAGGACCAGTCCCACCAAGATCTAAATCAGGCCCTTAGTATCTGTTGCCATTTTTTTATAATGTTATCATTGAAAGCAATGATTTTCGAGCTCATGGTTGTAACTTCCCTAAGGATCGTGGCTAGTGTGGTTCCGGTCATTGCACTAGTCTTACTGGTTTATTGGGATGCCCCCTTGACAATGCCTTTGTGAAAGACAATTGTCTGGATGGTTTTGAGTTTGGCACAAATGTGAAAGTGACGAATCAACCTATTAAGAAAAAAGATCTACTGGCAAAATGTCCCACATGCTAAAGTCAGACCCTTTTTCTAGGTGAGCGCCAAGGGACAGTACCATTGTGCCTATGCATTTTTGCTTCTTATAGCGATAACTTGTTGTCTGTTAACATTGCCTGGCTGGCGTTTTGTTAGAAAGATTCAATCCTGGTGTTGATTGTGAATCTTTACTGTGCCTGATGTCAGGTCTCCTCTTCAGAGCAGTTTCTATAGCAGAAAGCACCAATTTGTATTTTCCAGCCCCACTAAATGTTCCCTTTGAATTCTCTATTTTTTTACATAGAAAATGGTGCTTTGTTGCTATGCTGTCTCTTCTCTTTGTGTGGGCCTCTGCCACTCTTGCACAGTACCCCATGGTTTCAGAGGGCTCAGGTTAACTATGGCAGTTCAGTTTTTCACCCCTGAGATGAACAGTCAGCGTGTGTCACCCATTATGCCCTATTATATGTGTATAAGGCAAGGAATAGGAGGTTTTGACCCTTACCACCCTAGAAGCATATGCTAAGGGCTGTATGAGTATTCATCGTTGCCTTAGAAGGCTTGTTCTCAATACCATGATTTTATAAAATATTATAGCCCATACCATCAGGGAACACCAACGTTATATGAGTCTAGGTAGTCATAGAGATATGTGAAGGCATGAATGTGAACAGTGGGAAGAGTTTGAGAGTAGTGCTTGCAACACAAGTGAAAGCATCCCCTGGCGCACTTCTCAGTAATCTCCTGGACTTGCCAGAATTCCTTTTGTAAATGATCCAAGAGGTCAGACAGTTCAAATCATCCAATAATCATATTTAACTCATTCATTAAATGCTTGGATATCAATTTTCAATCCATTTGACTCTGGATATATATCTATTCACAAATTACATCGTCAGTCAAATGCATTTCGGGCATATTGGCCCTTCATCTGGGACATTAAGCTGAAAACAAGGTACAATAGAAATATAATCAATATCTATATCACTGTAACATTAACCAAAAGTAGTATATAATACATGCTTTGTATTGAACATAGTGTATATTCGTGAAGACCTCAAGTGACAATGTGCAATAATGTGAACAAAAAACAAAGCTCTCTGGCACTCACACGTATGTAATATACGTGTGAGTGCCAGAGAGCTTTTTTTCTTTTTTATACACTATGTTCAATACAAAGCATGTATTATATACTACTTTTGGTTAATGTTACAGGCAGGGTATGCTAAGACGTGAGTCCCTTGCTCACTTGGCCACTGGATTCAAGATAGCCTAGCTGATGAGGATTATGATTCCGAAACCGGTCCCAGGATGCTTGTTTCCGGTCCAGGGAAGACATGGCTTGGCAGTTCGGGCTGGACTGTTCCCATGAGGCACAGGGTCAGACTGATTTGCATATGGCCATGTCTGAACTGGGGTGGCTGAGTGAGCTAAAGAATGGTGATGGATTAAACCCAGATCAGTTGACTTGGGTGAGTGTTTGATTTGCTCAAACGCTCCGTCCATCATCCCTTTTTGTATCGCTTTGTTCGCCCTAAGTGTGGCAGGGTATGCTCAGACGTGAGTCGCTTGCTCAATTGGCCACTGGATTCAAGATAGCTTGGCTGATGAGGATTATGAATCCGAAACCGGTCCCAGGATGCTTGTTTCCGGTCCAGGGAAGACATGGCTTGGCAATTCGGGCTGGACTGTTCCCATGAGGCACAGGGTCAGACTGATTTGCATATGGCCATGTCTGAACTGGGGTGGCTGAGTGAGCTAAAGAATGGTGATGGATTAAACCCAGATCAGTTGACTGGGGTGAGTGTTTGATTTGCTCAAACGCTCCGTCCATCATCCCTTTTTGTATCGCTCACTTCCAATGTATGCAGGTGGTGCAAGTGATTGAGAATGAGTGGAACAGATTGAATAGGAGATATTAGATTATATTTTCTCCAAAGGATAAAGCTTTTGTGATCCTATGATATGTGTGCCAAACCAGCATGGCAGTGTTTCAGTATTGACTTTGCTAGGCAGTACACTAGGATAATGTAACGTCATCCCCAGAGGATTCAGACTTGTCTTCTGTGGGATTTTATTATTTTCTATCATTTCTGACCCCCCTCCCTATTTAGATGTGGCCAGTGGAGTCACTAGGGTTGGTGTCACCCGGTGCGGGTCACTCATGGTGTCACCCACTCACGACTTACCGCATGGACCTCCTCCGCTCCGAGTCCGCCAGTGGACACAGATGGCAAATAACGGGACCATACAGAATCCTTAGTAACGTTTGTAAATTTAGTTCCTATATTTACAAAGGCCAAAGTGAACCACCTGAAAGTGAAGTGACGAGTTCAAGGAAAGGCCTGGCCTACTCCCTGCTTTGAGCAATGAATCATGCAGCCGGCCGTGTGCAACTGCAAGCACAATGCACCGCCCGGGTCAGGACTAGCCTGGGAGGCTGGAAGGGCGGGGTCGGACAGGGTCTTCTATTTATTTATGCGTTTTTACATAGCGCAGACTTTACCCAAAGGCGTCAGAGTGCTTCACAATAGGAACAGTAATGAAACATGAGGAGAAAATTACAAGTGAACAAATTACAAAAGCAAACGTTAAGTTACAAGAGGCAAAAGTGACAATTGTGAGCAAACAAAATACCTGAGGTTGCAAACGGTGCATTACAGGAGGAAAAAGTGACATGTGTGCAGGTTACAAGTGCTTAAAAGATAAACTATGACTAAAGGCAGGTTTCGAATTTTCCAATCCCTGAATGTAAGAGCTTCACATCCACTGTCTGAATGCCAGATGCATTATCTACACGAGTAATTAAACTAATAACAGTGTATAAAAGCAATTACTAATGCGTCTTTATTACTAAAGGAACACTTTTGTGAAAATTTTTAATAATACTGAGCAAAAAGCACTGTTTCTAAATGTATACCTTGCAGTTAGCATGCAATTCCTTAAAGATGGTTCATAATTCATTAAGGTATATTACAAGGATAGTAACCTGAGACCTATCTCACTCAAGAATGTCTGCAATGAAAGCATTAACTCGCTCAGCTTCCTACGTAAAATACAAATCTGTGACCTGCATGGTGCATGCTTTACTTTGCAGCTGGGACAATAACTCTTTATACTTTGTATGAGTCAGGCGCAGGCCTGTAACTAGACTGCACACAGATCTCGCCAGCAAGTGTATTCACCACCAAAGTTATCTTACAATGCTTTGGAATTTGTTGGGTACACAAAGATCTCTGCACCAGGTGTCTAATCCCAATAAACTATTTGAAAGTGAAGTCTGCTCGAGAGAAACCAAAGTACAATTAGAAGAGGTATAATACTGCAATATATGGTAGACACTCAAGCACAAGAACAAACGTTACGTAGGCAATGGTAATGGTGGCACTTGTGCAAGTATCAAAAAGCAAACAAAATGCCAGTACTGTAGTCCCCAGGACAGGCCTATCGTGACTGCCCGAGAAGGAAGAAAGCTTTGTTTAGCGGGCCTGCTGCACTGACTGCACTAGTAGACCCGCCCGAAGAGGGCCGTGTTTTCGTTTGTGCGAATGTGCCTGTGCGCCCAAGAAAAAAAGCATGTACTACTGAATCTGATTCAATTCATTTGTGTGCCACTGCACTGCCACATTTTTTTTAACTTACTTAGTTCATGATTATATTTATGTATAAATAAATGATATATTATTTCTCTCTCTCTCACCGACTGCCTCGCAGCCTCCGGGTCAAGTCCCAAATTTGAAGGGGAGACCAGACCACGATGGCGCTCGCGAATCGGTGGTGTGTGTCGTCAGTATTAATTCTTCTTTATTCTACGACGCAGGCACTCTCGTCTCCTCCCTGGCGGGCGCGTGCGCGCCATGACGCGTCAGAGCAGGAGTGCACAGCGGCGCGCGGGGGCTATCCCAGGGCCGTCATTGGTAGCGCTAAACATTGACGGCCCTGGGACCCACTCACAAACTGCTGGGTACGCCGCGCACATCCGCATTGCACCAGCAGTGACAATCATCACATGCACTGGTGCGTGCGTGCGTGGCGACATGTTGCTGCAATGAGTGCACAGACACACTCACTGCACTGACTGCAGTACAGTAGCAGCACCAGTATTTGAATTTTTTGTAAGAAGGTGCGCAACTGCGCACAGGGCACACCGTGGCAGCTAACTAACTAGATTGGTGTCACCCCAGTTAGGGTGACACCCGGTGCGGCCCGCACCCCCCGCACCCACCTAGTGATGCCACTGGATGTGGCCTCCATCAACCACCCTATCCACAGTTTCTCTGCAGGTCGGGATTTTGAAGGCCTATGAACCATGCTTCCTCCGACACTCACGTGAGAAAGTTGAAGTCTAAAATGTATGCCATGTCTTTAGGATGCCATTCATGTTGGTTGTTTACGAGCTGACTGACCTTTCAGATACTAGACCTTTTTTTATTTATTTATAAAGTTTTGCATAGCACGAACAAAACCCAAGAGGGTATCAAGAGTGCTTCACATCATAGGATATGTGGGATACAGTAGTAGGAACAAACAATCATTTAATATATGGGAGTAGCATGCTAAAACTGGAGTCAATACTTGCACATAAGAGTAGTGGGCAATCAGAGCATCGGAGTAATAGGTAAATAGATAAACAATAAAACATACTGTGTCTTAGGGCAAAAAAGTATTCATTAGTATCGTTTTCACTTCATTTTTGAATGAAGAGGTAGATGAAATTCAACGGGCTTCCGGTGGCAGAGAGTTCCGTATCTTTGGGGCGATGCCCCAGAAGGCTCTGCAGCTCTTTCTCTTTTGTGGAAGATATATGGTTTCAGTAGTAATGAGTTTGCACTTTGTGAATGTCTGCATCCCCCTGATAACGCAAGCTTATGCGCCAGATATATGGGGGTCTTCAGGTTATCAGTCTGGCTGCAGCATTAAGGGAGTCCCTTAGGGGGGCCGATGTTCTGTTTAGAGAGACCGCAAAGGGTGGAGCTTCCGTAGTCAAGTTTAGGCAATGCAAGAGTTTGGACCACCAGTTTAAAGTCATTGTGTGGTAGGAAGGGTTTTAGTTTCCTTAGAATACTCATTTGGTGATTAGCTCCCTTGGTTGTATTGCTGATATGATTCTGCATATTTAGCCGTTTGTCTACAGTGACTTCAAGGTATTTAGCGGACTCAATAATGTGATGTGTTCAGTTGAAAGCTGCAACACAAAAAAAACAATCCATATATTCAAGAGTTCATTACTTTGCCCGACTCACCCCCTAACCCTGACACCAATCTGTACACTCAAGTTATAATTAAAAAAAACAGTAGGGTATCAATTACTGTTCACCGGAATCTACAATGCTGTTATACATATTTCATAAAAGAGAAAAACATAAACGAAAAAAGAAAGAAAGAAAAAGAAAAGAAGAAAAGAAAGAGAGTAAGAAAATAAGAATAAAGGAGAGAGAAGAAAAGTAAAAGGACAGTGAAAAAAGAGTCTCAATTTCCTGCCAATTGTTTTTTATAAAAAACAATCATTAAGGTTTCCCTATATTTAAAACATTCTACCAAAAAGAACAGTCCTGAACAAACTATGCATTTACCCCATCTAACCATTTCATTAAAGGTTCCCAAATATCCAGCCCTCTTTTTTGTGCACGTCTACCTTTTTTAGCATAAATGGCGATCTCTAGTTTACAAGTGGCCAGTAACCTGGCCTGCCATTGTGCGAACGAAGGAGGGTTTGGATCTTTCCAGTGTGGAGCCAGACAAATCTTGTAAATGGTCATAGCGACAAATATCAAAGCGCCACCTGTCTTGCTACTGATAGTATCAGCTAGGCCTAGCATTATGGCTGTTGGGGTAAGTTGAATGTCTAGTGCCAGTACTACTCCTAGGAATTGTTGAACGTCCTTTAATAAAGGTTTTAAATTTGGACATGTTGCAAACATATGTATCTGGTCTGCAGAATACTCGGAGCATCTGGGACATAATGCTCCTCTTCCAGTTTCCCACTTTGCTATTTTGTTCGGGGTGATGTAGAGAAAGAATCCAGACTTATAGAATTGGGCCTGTAGCTTAGATGACAACAGGTATTTATGAGCAAGGTTCAATGCTAGGGGAAAGTATTTTGACAGGTATTCAACTTCAGTTGCCATTTTACATCAATTTTCTCCAGATCATCTGGCATTTGGGCATTTAATATTGAGTAGATTCCACCAATCCGGGGCGTTTTAAGTTCCTGGATTTTATCTATGAAATCTAGCCTTATGAAGCATGCTAGCCCTCCAGTTTTATGTGCAAAGATATTTTTAATGGCACAATAGAAGAAAATCTGATTCTCGTTTAAGTTAAATTGGCCTTTTAGCTCGTCAAAGGGTCGTACCCACGCTGGAGTTACCAGGTCCCCCAGCTTAGCTATTCCTGCTCTATACCATTTCTGTAGGTATGAGCTTCCAAAAATTGATGGCAGATTTGGATTACTTTTAATGGGGGTGTAATGGTTTAGTCTACCCAGTCCAAAAGTTCTTCGAATATTGCTTAAGACCCGGTATGCATTCATTGGAGCCTTAAACCGGACTCGTATATAGTATCAAAAGTCAAGCTGTCTCAATAGACCTCCCCTAGTACTTTCCCCCAATAATAA
Source organism: Lissotriton helveticus (assembly GCF_964261635.1). Classification (NCBI taxonomy): domain Eukaryota; kingdom Metazoa; phylum Chordata; class Amphibia; order Caudata; family Salamandridae; genus Lissotriton; species Lissotriton helveticus. The sequence continues at coordinate 23,205,546 of NC_136060.1, read as the reverse complement.
TGTATATGGAGATGGTAGTCCTGGAGAACATTTTCAAAAAAGACCAGTAACACCCTGGGCTTCTCGTTAGTGCTGTTGTTTCCCTGTCTCGATTTAATATTGAAGGGAAAACGGGGGGCCCTTTGTATTTCTTGGTCCCAGTTCCAGTTGGTTTGTGTGGGGAATGCGGCTTGTAGAAATTTACTATGAACCCTCTGGGGTCCTCTCCTTCCCTCAGGAATCCCAGCAATCGAAGATTATTCCGCCGTTGCCTATTTTCCTGCTCTTCGAGTTTAGTCATCAGGTCTACAAGGCAGGCCTTGTGTGCTCCCCCCTGCTCTTTGGCCTTGGCAGCTTCCAGCTCTAGTGTCTCAGTTTGGGCTTCCACCATGGCCACCCGATCTCCAATGTCCACACAGACCTTATTTAATTTCCTGATACCACCTTGCAGTTTCTTGGAGGCTGCCTTAGCGGACAGGCTGTCCGACCAGGCCTCCTCCTGGAACAGTTTAATAGAGTTCATAATTGATGATAGAGACGGCACCCCCGAGCTTTCTGCCACAGTCTGCGGGCCACTAATTGTTGTGCACTAGGCACATTTCCAGGGGAAAGTAGGCTAGGGGTATCGGAATAATCCCATTTCAACTGATTATGTTTTTTCCGTGATTGCCTTTTCCGTAATACAGTATTGATGGCTATGTTAGGGTCAACCTCTTCATCACTTTTGCCACCATCGATCAGTATGTCTTCACTAGAGGAGGAGTCCTCATTACCAGTGTCAGTTAAAGATCCATCTGATACTGAGTAGAAGTTCTCGCCTGTGGAATCGGGCGTCTGGGGAGCTAAGGGGCCAGAGTTAGCTGATGTTTTAGACGCCTCTCTGTGGTCCTCACTGGTTTCCCTGACAGTAAAAGTCTGGTGTATCTCTGCCCCATCTGTCTCCCTACACATAGTAGTCTCCGGGAAATCAGGTGAGGGGACTGGGCTTGAGGGGGGCCCTACTTCTGCAGGACTGACCGACCCTGGGGTGACTTGAGGGAGCTGGCCTGAATCGCCTTGATCATCGCTATTAGCTTTCTATTACACTCCTTTGAGAGCATTGCTGTATCAGATCCCATAGCTGTAGAAGTGGCCTTAAGTACAGTAAAGTGCTTACTTATAGAGGGGGAGCCTCCAGTGTTGCCCGTGCCCGCCTCCTTCATTAAACCGGCTTTACCAGCGTTCTTCTTGATGGCCGCCAAGTACCTTTTGCCTTTGTGTGGTGGTTCTGTTTTTTCTGCGTCCCCCTGCACCGAGACAAGCCTTGTCTTGAGGCTTTTCTGCCCCTGTGTGGTCATGTTCTCCTGCCCTTACCTCCGCCTCCTCCATGCTGCCCGCATTTCAATCCCGGTGGGCTTCCTGAGTTGACTCTTTAGGAAGTTGAGACCCGCCTGAAAGGTCCCATACAAGGTCACGCAGCTCCAAGTAGACGCGATGTGTAAATTAAGGCTGCCCGAAAAGCGGAGTTCCGCTCTGCTCTGCGAAGTTCTCATAGTGCTTCCGAAAACAGCTGCCGCGGACATCAGCGGCAGCGGTCAGTCTAGGGCAATTAGTGGATCGCCGAACTTCCAGCTCCTCCCGGCATGCAACTTGCGGCGTGGCTGCTGGATCACTGCTCCTCACACTTGTGCCATCACTGTTCCCTGCCAGTTGAAAGCTGTTAGATGCTTCATCCAGAGATCGATCCTTGGGAGTGTGCTTGGGGGAAGCGATGAGGAGGAATTCCATTTTGGCAGTGTTGAGCTTAAAATTCCTCCATTAAGATGCTGTATTGCCTCACCTCAGCCGTGTCTATGGTTCCGTAGTTGTTTAATCCTGCTCTAACCAGTGCACTTTCACTTCTGGTTGCTGATCAGCCTTGCCCCCTTTGTCGGGATTGCATTGCTATGTTATTTTGCCTCCCTGGGGGCTCTCGTTCTTCTCAGCAAATTCTGTGGGCTGTGGCCTGACCCGCCATATGGTGGACTAGAGATGGGGGGAGAAGCTTCGGTATCATGGCCACCATTGTCACTACAAGTGGATTTTTGGGGCACTCAGGATCTTTCCTGGGTGATCATAAGCATATCTCCATAGTGTAATGTCTCAATCTGCCCTCCTAGAGTGCCAAAATTGGCCGAGGATGTCCCTGGCTGGTAGAGCGCTTCAAGGAGCCACCACCATAGCTCATAGCAATGCCCCACCTTCCTATATGTGATCTTATTTACCTCGCAGGCTAGTGTGCGGAAAGGGATACTTATATCAGAGACTGGGGGACAATGCCTCACCATATACTCAGAGTATGGTACAAATAACAATGATGCGTCTCTTTAAGGTTTCTTTCCCTGGAATTGGTAAACTGTCTGGCATCCTTCACAGTGTATGGGAATTTTATTACCTCATAGATTGGACAACAAATTTCACAAACCCAATAAGCTCTGAACTTTTATTTAAGATTAGATCAGCACTGAAAATTTTAAATAATAATTTAGGCCTATCAGATGCCTGCTTGAAGACTTTAAAGATAAAGATAAGGAGAATAACGGTTAAACATATTATTCACATTCAAATGCCCAATACTCCAGAATTGAGTACTTTCTTTTCCTCTATTGCATAATTAGTGCTCAGTATTCAGGAGAAGGCAAAGATCGGCTCAGTCTATACTCCGATAATGTTTTCACTAGCAACAAGCTTAGCTGTTATGTATAGTGGATGGACTTTTAACAAACATTGTTTATGGTAGAAGAATTCAAACAATATATTTGTAATTAAAATTAAAGCAAGCTAATCAATATTCTTTGACTGCTACCATTGTCTGGGACTCCATAAAGACTGTAATACAAGGTGCGATGACTAGCTATATAATATGAAAAAAATTAGACAATGATAGTGAATTTCATAGGTTACCCCCAAAAAATTACCTGGCTAGAGAATAAGCATATATATGCTATTGGGAATCATGCAACCAATAGCTGACCTATCTATTTGGAAATAGTCCAGGTAAAAGCTCAAACTGCTACGTTGTTATGTGCAAAAAATGTGCAGTTGTATCTTCAGTATTGCACCTCTATGTATGAATATATTCTATGTATGATTCTAGCGATTCCACTATACACATACAGGGTTAGTGATCGACAGGCCAGGGCTAATATTAGGAAGCTCACTGATGAAAATAGTTTACCAGTTATGGAAGTTGGTACAAATTTGGACCTTTATAATGAATGTTATCAGAAACTTTGTACGCAAGAAACAGACATCGTTCTACAAAATGGGAAGCAACTCTCTTATATGGATTCACAATCCTTAAAAATACTGCTTACAGAGGAGAAGATTACATTTGCTACACAGAATCTGTTGAGTGTCAAGGCAGCGGTGGAGGATGTTATACCTGCAGAGTTTTTAAAAACATTTCAAGATGCAATTCTCTACTTATATAGCAATGTATTGATTAGTATATATAATGGTAGCTTGATCCCAGCCTCCTGAGAGTGTACACTGATACTGTCTTATAGGAAACTGTCAGAAGAACAAGGATCATACTACCCATCTCTCTGATCAGTGCAGATGCAAAGATAAATACCGAAGTATTTGCTAGACAGCTCTTGAGTTTGATATTGGGGTTTATGTCCAATGAGCAGCATGGTTTTATATCAGGCCGTGGCACCATAGAACAAACTAATATGCCTATAACTATGTTCAATGCTGCTATCAATATGTCAGAGAGGACCAGTATGATCCTCCTCAATGCGGAAAAGGTGTATTGGCCGTGTTGCTTGGAGTTATCTGTGAGATGTATTGACACAAATGAGACTGGGTGCTAATTTGATAGCACTGGAGAAAAAAACTTTACTGCTGAAAACCTTTAGCCAGAATCAACATAATTGGTAAAGCCTACACTAGTAAAAAAAATTGGTAGAGGTATCGGCCCTTCTGGTCAATCCTTCAAAGTAACAAATGGCTTAATATCATGTATTTCAATTATACATAAAGTGCAATGTACCTATAAAGTGCTATGTACATCTGAAGTGCCATGTGCCCAAATAAAAAAAAACCTTTCTTAAATATACAAGCTTTCATTTCCTTAATGCTTCAGCAGTTCATCACTTTCCTAATAACAACAAGACAAATCCCTGGATACTGAATGGCAGGAGATATAGAAAATTGGAGATACATTTCAAATAGGGGAGAGGTTCGAAAGAAAGAAGAAGGGAAGAAAAAAGAGGAAAAAAAGAAGAAAAAGGGAAAAGGGACAGGGCGAGGAAGAATGTTTTAGATAAGGGATCATGGTTCTTAGGGGTAATTCCCAAACAATGGTCATTTCTCGTGTATCACATTTTCATATTGGAGATTAGGAAACCATCTTTTAGGCAGTTTTCTGTTCATAGATGGACATAGAGTTCTGCATCAGTGTTGGGAACCCAGAGTATTTTGTTACCTATGGCTAATATTAACCGTGACTCTTGTTTTCTCAGTTCTTTTTACCGGTCACCTCCCCTTGGGTGGGCTCTGATGTGTTTGACACCACAGTAGCTAAACGTTGTCAAGGATCGATTGTGGAATTGTTCAAAATGACAGGTCATGGGATAACTCCTGTCACCATTCTTTATAGCCCTAATGTGTAGCAGACTTTTCAATTTCAGTTTGTTGACTGTTCTGCCCACATACAACTTCTCACAGCCACATTTGAGGACATAAATGACATAATTTGTATTGTGCATAATTCTATCCTTGATTGACACTTCATGGCCCTCAAAGGTTCGATAGCTTTTACAGTTTGATCGATATTTAAATTACATCTAAAAAAAGTCCATGTTCATTGTGAGACAATACTTTGCTCTTTTTTTTATAAAAATGACTTGATGTTAAAATGCTTTCAAGGATCTTGATCTCTTAGAGGTTATTTGTGGCCCTCTCTTAACGATTTCCCTTAGATGCTCATCTTTCTTCAGGATATGCAAACTTTTTTATACAATCCTCCTGATACTGGGGTTGTGCCATGTTGTGTGCCAAGGACAGCCTTTTTATTTCATAATTTTTATTCACCCTGATCACTACTCTTTTTAAACCACAGTTGCTCTCTTGTTGTTTCCTTCCTTCTCTTTTTTGCATCCTCTAATACCTTGTTTGGATATTCTTCTTCATGAAAGCGTTCAACTACACTACATATCTCCTGATCATATAGTTCTTCCATAGAACAAATCCGCCTAGCTCGTAGCATTTGAGTGTATGGTATGCTCCATTTTAAGGCATCTGGGTGACCACTGTTCGCATGTAATAAAGAGTTGTTTGCTGTCGGTTTTCTGTGGATCCTGGTTGTTAACAGGTTATCAATGAATTCCAATTCCATAGCCAGAAAATTGCTGTGTTGGTTGCTCTGTGTATATGTAAATTGAAAGTTGCAGTCGTTACAGTTAAGAATATCCAGATGAAGATTCAATTTGTCTTCATTTCCTTCCCTCAAAATAAACAGATCGTTAATGAATCGGGTCCACAGTACAATCTTACTAAACCCCTCGTTATTGGGAAGTTAAGTTAGTAAATAGAACACAAACATTTTTAGAAATTCACAGAAAAAAACAAACGCTACAGAGATGTTATAGTTAGGCACATATTTCACTCGTGTAAAATCATAGAAATTCAGCAGTTATAGCTACCTGAGTTAACTATACCTAACACCCCCGCAATGCACTGATTATGACCTCACATATTACATTACTAAAGATATGGTTAGTGACATCACTGATGATATTCAAATGATTTCACGGATGGCATCATTGATGACATCATCCACAGAACAACTCACTTATCCAGTGGATGTATATGTTTCATACATTTTTCTGAGACTTAAATATATATACTAACCAACACCATAAGCTAAATTACTATTCTTTCTGTACTACAGAGTGATACAGTTCCTAACATATGTCATCTGAGTGGATTTGTGACTGTCTGTATCAGTATGTAAGTGGGTGTGTGAGTGGCTGTATGGATGTGTGAGTGTGTGTATGAGTGAATGTATGGGTGACTAAGTGGGGTGTAAGTGGCTGTATGGATGAATAATGGGTGTGTGAGTAGCTGTATTGATGATTGTGTGGCTGTGTGGGGGGCTGTATTGGTGAGTGACTGGCTGTGTGAGTGAATGGTTGTACGGGTGAGTAAGTGGTTGTTTGAGTGGTTAAATGGGTTGGTAAGTGTGTATGTGAGAGGCTGTATGGGTGACTATGTGGCTGTGTGAGTGGCTATATGGGTGATTGAATGGATATGAAAGGGGCTGTATGAGTGAGTGTGTAGCTGTTTGAGTGGGTCTTTAGTTGACTGAGTGAGTGTGTGAGTGGCTGTATGGGTGAGTGAGTGGTCATCGAGTACTAGTAGGGATGGGTGAATGGGTATGTATGCGGTTGTGAGAGTGTGTGAGTGGGTGAGTGAGTAGTTGTATGGTGTGTTAATAGGTCTTTCGAGAAGCTGCTTGGGTGAGTGACTGGCTGTCTGAGTGATTATATGAGTGATTAAGTGGGTGTGTGAGTAGCTGCATGGGTGATTGTATGTAAGTTGTTGTATGGGCGAGTAAGTGGTCATATGAGTAGCTGTATGAGTGACTGAGTGAGTGGTTGTGTGAGTGGCTGTACGGGTGAGTGAGTGGGTATGTGACAAGTTGTATGGATATGTGAATAGGTATGTGAATGGTTCTGTGGGATATGAGTGAGTGCATGAGAAACTGTATGGGATGTGAGTAGTTGTTTGAGTTGTTCTGTGGATAATATCATCATTGATGTCATCAGTGATATCACCCACCATGTAATGAGTGATGTAATTTGTGAGGTCATAACCAGTGCATTGCAGAGGCTTACCTTATAGTTAGCTCAGGTAACTATAATTGCTGAATTTCTGTGGTTAGCTACTCCTGAAATCTGAGCCTAGCATTATCGTCCTGTACCCATTTCTAAGGTTTTTAATGGTAATTGCCAACTGTAACGTCCCTGTAACCTTTGGTTTGTTATGGGAATTTCTAAGGTTTTTTAAATTTTATTTCCTAACTGTAACCTGTAACCTTTGATAGTGTGTGTATAAGTGGCTGTATAGGTTGGTGAGTGGGTGTGTGAGGGCTGTATGGGTCTGTGAGTGGTTATGTGGCTATGATGGGCTACATGGGGCTGTGAGTGGGTATATGAGTTGCTGTATGGGTCTGTGAATGGGTGCATGAGTGTCTGGGTGGGGCTGTGAGTTGGTGTGTGTGTCTGAGTGAGTAAGTGTCTGAGTGGGTATCTGAGTGGGTACATGTGTGAGAGTCTCAGTGGGTCTGAGAGTGGTGAGAGAGTGTCTGAGTGGGTTTTTAAGTGCCTCCATGAGTGTGTTAGTCAGTCCGTGAGTGAGTGCATGAGTGGCTGAATGAGTTTTTGCGTGGGTGTGTGTCTGGGTGAGTATGGAAGTAGGTGTGTGAGTATCTGAGTGGTTCTCTAAGTGGGTGCATGAATGTCTGAGTGGGTCTGTGAGTGGGTGTATGTGTCTGAGTGGGTCTGTGAATGGGTGTATGAGTGTCTGAATGGGTCTGTGAGTGACTGCGAGAGTAAGTGTTTCTGAAAGTAGGGGGCATAAGTGCCTGAGCTGGTTTGTGAGGCAGTGTGAGAGTGTCTGAGTGGGTCTGTGAGTGGGTGCATGAGTGGGTGGGTCTGAGTGTGTGTGAGAGTATCTGAGTTGGTCTGTGAGTGGATGTGTGAGTGTGTCTGTGATTAGGTGTGTGCGTTTCTGAATGGGTCTCTGAGTGGGTGCATCAGTGTCTGAGTGGGTCTGATAGTGGGGTGTGAGTGCTTGAGTGTGTGAGTGGGTGTCTAAGTGTTTGTGTGGGTGTGTCAGTAGCTGTGCAAATGACTGGGCCACAATGGAACTGCCCCAGCCCTTTTATCCAACAAGAGTCCCAAGTTTTGCACAAAATATCTACTCAAGTGGAGTACTTTCTTCTGGTTAATTAATAACTGCTACCTTGTTGGGTAAAAGTCCAGTGCCTATTCTGCACTACATCTGTGTAATGGACGATGAAGAAATGTCTCCAGTAACCTTGTGTGCATTTCGGCAACATGACTGTTCCTTCTCCAGAAATCTGGGAAACTATGAATCATCCTATAGAGAGAAAAACAAGACTACAAAGAGGTAAATCAGCACCAAAGAAGGGTACTTCCTTTTAGCTATATAAAATAAGTGCTTCTTTGTTTCGCGGAGATATGGCCTCATGGCCCCCTCCCTGGGCCAATTATGATTCCAGGAACCCATCCCCCAGGATCTGGCCACAAGTCAGTGGGGGAGGGGACGGGGTTGGTGTCCCCAGGGACCTCATCACTGGGCCTAGCCTTGAAATACTGGTTACCCTGGAGCCCACTAGGCAACCCAGTCAGCAGCGTTCTGGACCACAGGGAAAGCTTGAATTCCCCAGTGGTCCCTGCTGGCTCCCCGCCTCCAGCGGGAGACAGCATTGCTCTCACACAGGTAGCTGCTGAACATACAACTTCCTATGCATGAGACCGTTTGTTTAGTCTGTTTCCCTGCCTGCTTCACAGATGAAAACCCTGCTCCCAGCAAGCAGGGGCAGTTTCACAGCTTCCACTTGCTGGGAGTGGAGTTAATGTTTGCTCTGACTGGGTGGGAGCTGTCAAAGCTCCCACCAAGTCAGAGCATACAGCCATCCCTGGGGGGAGGTGGCCACCAGGACCATACATGGTTCCTGGAGGGATGCTGCATGACCCCCTCCTTTGTTGGGCACCAGGCAGGCCCCGGGGAGATGGTGGTCCCCGGGGCGATATATGGCCTGGGAGGGGTCTGAGTGGCACCCCTCTAAGTTTAAATGTGTATTTTGCCCTGGGAAGGTGGTGATCTCCAAGGCTCGGGTGATCTGCACAGCCCCCTAGCATATTATTCAATGTTGTCACAGGAAGGTGGTGGTTCCTGGGGCTCTTAGAAGCTAGAGGTGGTAGGTCCAAGCAGCCCCCCTCCAGTATTAAAATAAAGCAGCGAGGAGGTGGTGGTCCCTGCGTCTAAAAACAGGCCTCAGAGGGCCCCATGTGCTCCACTCCTTTTATTTTTTAATGCCTGCATTCCCCCAGAAACTGGTACACCAGGGGGGTATAACTTTTTTTAAAGTGCTTTTTTGCCATGGCAGGACCAGGGCTACTGATTCAGTGTATTCCTACCCTGTCCATTTTCTTGTTTTTTAAATTACTTTTCTGGGACTCAGCAGAGTCCAAAGATGGCTGCCAGCACTTCCTGGTTGATGAGTTGGCAGCTAATCAGATCTCAGCATGAGATCTGAGGGTTCACAGAGCCTTTGAGTCCCTAGATATCCAAATTTGGTTTTCTTTTAATATCTCAAAAAACTACTGAATGAATTGACACCAATTCACAAAAAGGTCACTTTCTATACCAACAGTAACCTTTCTGACAAATGTTGTGAGCTCAAGTCGTGTCTAAAATTCTTATGGGAATTAACATAGGAAACACAAGTATTTTTGACCCCCCCCCTTTTTCTCACCCCCCCGCTTGATGGATCGCTCTGAAACTTTTAATGCACAACTAGAATCATTGGCACATTTGTGTTTTTTAAATGTATGGAAGAATCCACAAACGGTGTCAAAGAACCAAGTAAGTCAAAAAATGCTCTTCCTATGGAAAAGAGGACCTAGCTATAACTACTTGCTCGCCAGTAAGAAATATATATATGTATATTACGTGCTGCCATGAACACGTCAGGGCACTCATCCTCAAGTCGTTCAGAGGAATCAGTGGTATTGTGATGGGAGTACTTTCAAGGTATTGACATTCTCTGAACTGCCGCAGCTGAAGGGAACGGAAACTTGCTGTGACTGACAGACAGTGACTACATGGTGAGACGCAGTTTACTTAAACAGTGCCTCCGGCTGTGTTCCAAGTTGGTAATTTACGGCTGAATGAATGTGTCTGAGAAAATTCATTGTATTTTTGAAGTGACGTAAGGGGAACACACAAATGTCATTTATGGAATTCATGGACAAGGCCATACTCACTACGAGGAAATAATAGCACAAGATAAAAGGGCTAAAAGAAAGACACAAAACGAATAACAGCTTTCCCACGATGAACAGTGGTATGCTGGGACATGTAGTCTACGTTGCGCTCCCTCCAATCAGAGTGAGGTAGCACGACTAAAAGGTGACGTGCAAATAAGCCGCTGAGTCAAAGGCAATTGAGAAAGGCACACTTGCTGAAGCGCGCTTTGCTGTCTTTTTAAATAAATGATAGCTTGGAACCTTGCTGTGTGCCCTATCTGGTTCTTGGAAGGAGGGATTATGTATAATATATATAATATGAATATTTACAAAACACGCCACAATGAAGAAATATGCTGGTATGGTAATGAGAAACACCTTCTAAAAAACGGAACATTACCTTTGAAGTATGGCGGATACATAGAACGAACATTGCAAGTCCTGTTTCAATGACCACATCACGAGAGCGTCAATCAAGTAAAACCATTTAAAAATGACACTGTGCACAAGGCGCCGATACCTTTAGGCACTGAAGAAAGCTCAATGCTGAAATGCGTCTGCTGATAAAGGTGTTTTAAACTTCTACCCCGGAGTGCCTTTGTGTGTTTATACATGCATGCATTGATCTGTTGTATTTAAGTGAGTTCCATCCTCACTCGTGAAAGGCACCCACATAGAGTTCAGCCAAATCTGTTTTTGATGGAGGTTGGAGAGAAGTTATCAGAAGCTGAACCGTCTCTCCAGGCTGCTCCCGCTGACCGAAGGTCTTGAATTATACAAATTCAAGGTGGCCGTCATATACCGCTACCTGTGCTTGCATCCTAATTAGGTGAGACTTGGTGAGGGGCAAATTGTGCACAGCGCCTATGTGGTTAAAGATATTTCAACGGACTGAATATTTACAAAACATGCCACAATGAAGAAATATGCTGGTATGGTAATGAGAAACACATTCTAAATAACGGAACATTACCTTTGAAGTATGGCGGATACATAGAACGAACATTACAAGTCCTGTTTCAATGACCACATCACGAGAGCGTCAATCAAGTAAAACCATTTAAAAATGACGCTGTGCACAAGACGCCGATACCTTTAGGCACTAAAGAAAGCTCAATGCTGAAACGCGTCTGCTGATAAAGGTGTTTTAAACTTCTACCCCGGAGTGCCTTAGTGTGTTTATACATGCATTCGCTGAGCTGTTTTATATATATATATATATATAACTTCCTCTCCGGTTCCATTCGCCGTGATATGGTGCTCAGAACGGGTGCGGCGCCCTGCAGCTGAACCACGCTGCTCTCAATTGTCACACTATTCCTCCAGCTGGAGAAACAAAACGGGTCGCACTCCACAGGTCATTTTCCAAATTTTTTTTTTCTTACATTCTCTTGAAGTTTAACAGGGGCAGCTGTTACGATCTACGCGTTTCGGTATTTCCAATACCTTGTTCACGATCAACCGACCACTTGGCACCCACCCTCCTTGTTATACTGAATTACATACAACATCACTTCCTGTTTGGGGTTTGCCAGCGCCTCTATGCTTTCTGGGAGATGTAGTTTTTATGTTACTAATACAGTTCATTACAGATCATTTTCTCATTACTATGCTAATTTACATTCAGTTTCTATTAATTAAAACTCATGTGTGTTGGCAAACTTCAAAGTTCCTACAAATTGGTTCCCTCTAATGGGCTTACTTTACTTTTTTGTATAATATTGACATTCTCAGCCAATTATTTTCACAACCAATTATTTTCCACACCTATACATACCCTCTAGTGGGTTGACTCTATTTGAGCGTATATACACCAAGGTTTATCCCCAGCATCAAATCTGCTGTTTATCACACATGGTTAAGAATTTATATCTATTATCATACTGACTAATAGTATGTTAAACATAAGAAGCATAGTAATTTGCAATTATATATTTCGAAGCGAAGTCATTATAGATGTATGTATAGTTCTTCCGACTGGTTTAATCCATGCGGGCTCAGGGTTCTTAGGTTTAGGATGTGACGTGACTCCTTCTGTCTTAGGAGTCTTTCTCTGTCACCCCCTCATTCATTTTTGGGGACACTTTCAATTCCAAAGAATTTCAGTTGGTTCCAATCACTTTGGTGACATTGTTCCATGTGCTTGGCTACCGCATTTTCTCTTTCCTGATGAATGGTAGCTCGTACGTGCTCCAGTATTCGCTTCTTTAATTCGCACACAGTACTGCCCACATATTTCAAAGGGCACGGGCATTCCACTACATATACCACGTGTGTTGTTTTGCAAGTGATAAGTTCTCTGATCTCCCATGTTTTTTTATTTGCCATTTGTACTTTCTTTGTGGGTTTGGCTATTTGGCACGCCTTGCATGCATAACATTTCACAAATCCTGTTGATTTCAACCATATGTCTTTTTTCTTTTTTATGGATTTCCTGAAGTGGCTGTGAATTAAATGATCTTTCAAGTTTTTCGCCCTTCTGTACGTGATTGTTGGATGATGCCCCACAATGTTTTTCACTGTTTCATCCAGTTGTAAGATCTTCCAATTACGTTTCAGAATATTTGCAATCTCCTTGCTCTCGTTTGAGAAATCCATTATCATTCGTACTGGTTCTGATTCACTTTTGGGATTCTTTTGTTTTTTCATTAGGCATTCTTCTCTCGTTTTATGATTTGTTTTCTCCCAGCATTTTTTGATTACGTCTCCATTATATCACCGCCACTTGAATCTGTCTGCGGTTGCCTCACTATGTTTCAGCCATTCCTCATTTTCGCTGCAGATTCGGCGAATTCTCAGAAATTCCCCGTAGGGGATACTTGTAATCAGGGATTGCTGGTGGAAGCTAGTCGCTTCCAGAGTTGCATTGGTGGCAGTACATTTGCGATGTAGAGTAGTGTGTATTTGGTTTTCTCTTACATAGATCTCCGTGTCTAGGAATACTATTCGTTCATTACTTATTTCAAAGCTAAATTTTAGATTTGGTATGTATTGTTCATGATTTCGAAGTATTCCAGAAATTCTTCTTTACTCCCATCCCAAATGATTAGTAAGTCATCGATGTACCTTGTCCAACTGATGACTTTGTTCAGTGATACCTCATTGCTGTTGTTCCACGCCACCTCCTTCTCCCACCATCCCATCGCTAAACAGGCATAGCTGGGGCTGAAGGAAAATCCCATCGCCGTTCCATTGTTCTGACAATATACCTCGTCCCCAAACAGAAACACATTTCTCGTCAGACATATTGTGATCATTTCCAATAACATTTGGTTATGGTTTACAAATTCTATTTTTCTTTCATTTAGAAAGGAATTGCATGCTTTAAGGCCCATGTCATTCCCGATGTTGGTATAGAGGGATATGACATCCATTGATACCAGTTGATATGAGTCTTGCCAGGGAGTATTTTCCAATTTTCTAAGTAAATCACTTGTATCCTGTATGTAGGAATCTAGGCACGTTACAAACGGATTCAAGAAATAGTCAATGTAGTTGGCAATTGGTTCTAGGAGAGAACCCTTTGCTGACAGAATTGGGTGTCCTGGGGGCATCTTTTAGTTTTTATGAAGTTTTAGGAGGAAATATATGGTAGCTGTTACTGGATGTGCCACCGTGAGATATTTCCTCTCCTCCTCATCAATCAGGCCTCTCTTTGTCCATTCTGACAATTTCGCATCCACCATTTCTTTTATTTCATTTGTTGGGTTTCTTTTTAGTTTGTCATAATATTTGATGTCTCCTAGTTGGCGATGTGCTTCTGTGATGTATGCTGTTTTTTCCAATATCACAATATTGCCGCCTTTGTCGGCCATTTTGATTTCTATTAGATCATTTGAGGATAGTTCCAAAAGAGCCTCCCTCTCATTTTTAGTTAGATTGTCTTTGTAGTTCTTGTTTTTCAATTTATATAACTCTTGGGTTACTGCTTCCTGGAATAGATCGATTTTGTTTCCTGGGACTAGTTGAGGGTAAAATTTAGATTTTGGTTTTTTACCACTTAGGCCAGCTCCTTCTTGTTTACACGCTACTTCCAGGGAGATCTCTTCATTTCCTTCCGTGAACCTTTCTCATGTATAGGTGCATTGATCACTAACTCCTGTTTCATAGACTTTGCTTGCCTGAATGTTAATTGGGGGAGTTTGGCACAAGAGGCCCCTAAGGTAGGGTCGGTACGGACAATCTTCCCAGTATAAGAATTTGCTTGGTAGTTTGGTTTGCCCTGTTCCCATCATGCACTGGGACAGGAACAGACTAATTTGCATATAGCCAGGTTCTGAACTGGGATGGTGCAGTGAGCTAAAAAACGGTGATGGATTAAAACCATGATCTATTGACTTGGTAAGAGTATTCTGCATCATTCAGAAACTCTGTCCATCACCACCCCCCTTTTCCAAAATCGGTACGGACAATTGGCCAGTGTTTGTAGAGGATCCTGCGCAGATTGGAGTGGTAAGTGCTGTAACCTGTGATCATCCTCGATGTGCCATCCTTTTGTTTGTCTGGTTTTTGCTGTGAGGCATTGCTTTTGTGAATCAGATCTTACCTGTTCTTAATTAGGCATTTCTGTTCTGCTGTCTCTAGGGTGTGTTTCTTATATCCCCTGTCCCTCAGTCTGCTGAAAAGGCCCTCTTTGGATTTGGTGAAGCCTTCTTTCGTGCTACAATTTCACTTCATTCTTAAGCATTCCACATATGGTATGCTCTCTATTAGGCTCTTGGGGTGAAAGCTCTCGGCATGCAAAATAGCATTATCAGATGTCGGCTTCCTGTATGTCTGAGATTGTACTTTGTTAATACAGATGTACAGTTCCAAATCTAGAAAAACAATGGAAGTTTTTCTGGTGGTGCACGTAAACTTTAGATTGAGAGCATTGTCATTGATCTCTTGAGCAAAATCAGTAGCGCTCTGCTCACTGCCTTTGCATAAGACAAACATGTCGTCGAAGTAGTGGAAGTATAGGACTACATTCTCAAACATTTGGGTGTTGTGTGACCTCATGAGTACTTGCTCCTCCCACCAGCCCATATGCAAATTAGCATAGCTGGGGGCAAAGCAAGTACCCATGGCTGTGCCCTGTGTTTGTTTGTACAGACGTCTGTCAAACATTAAGATGTTATTGTCTAAACACCATTTGGTCATCTGTAATACCATCATGATGTGCTGGTACAAGCCTATATCACAGGTGCTTAGATAGTGTTTCGTTGCATGAAGGCCATCCTTGTGTCTGATGCTTGTGTAAATACATTGTATGTCACGAGTAATAAACACATAATCATTTTGCCAAGTACAATCATAGATTTTTGTCAGGAAATCCCCTGTGTCCCTTATATAAGCAGGTAAAGTTTTTACAAAGGGCTGCAGAAAAAAGTCAATGTATTTGCTCGTGTTTTCAAAGAGTCCGCCTATGGCTGATATATTAGGTCACCCCGGGGGACGCTGCGCATTCTTATCTACTTTGGGAATCAGGCATAGCTGTGGCCTAACTGGGTAATTGTTCTTAAAAATTCAAATTCATTTTTCGAAAGTATCCCTGCTGTTCTCCAGTCGTAAAGGCATCGATGAAATCTTTCCTGTATGCTGACATATATATATATGTATAAATATATGTGTGTGTGTGTGTGTGTAGACATATATGTATCTATATATTAATTGAAAAAACAAAGGTTAAAGTAACGTTATAGTTAGGTAAAGTGTTCAGTAGCAACTTAACCTTTTTTATCTCTTAAAACCACTGAAATTCTGCAGTGATAGTCATTGTAATCTCAAGTAACTCCAACTCGTGCACTAAAGTAACTATACCTTGCACATTCGCCATGCACTGCTAACTACCACACATAATTTTACTCACTAATGACATCTTCTATGATATCATTATTAATATCACTGTAAGTGGGTGGGTCGCGCATAATAGTTATCTTAGGGCACGAGTTATAGTTACTTGAGATAACTAAATGTACATGTATTTATATAGCGCAAATCATCGACACGGTATCTAAGCGCTTGCTTAGGGAACCCATCCTGGTATTCCCCTGTGAGATACCCCGGCAGGGTATCCACAAGGTGATAGCCAGGCATCCCGCCGCGAGGGGCCGTAGTGGAGATTAAGCAAGCTATTGCCCAGAGTCGCAGAGTGTGACCCCGTGAGTCGAGTAGGCACCGGAGCGAGAATTATCGAGTCCGTGGAATTTTAGAGCCCGAGACCCGCCGAGGCAGGGAATCGAACCCTGGTCCACGGCCGATCTCAGCTTCCGGGTCTGCCGCCTCTAACCACTGAGCCACACTTCTCCTATAACCATAATTAGTGAATATCAGTAGTCTTTAGTGGTTTTTAGAGTATGGAATATGTTTCCCAACCAGTAGTGCGCCAGGAGGCGTGTTTGCAGAGTGATGAAGAAAGGGAGTGGGGCCTCTGACCAGCTCTCAGGAATCCCGGTGTGTGTGTGTGTGTGTGTGTGTGTATATATAAACATCTATATATTCTTTTTTCAAGCAAACAAACCAATCCTCAATTCATGAAGGAAGTGGAAAACACCAACTGCAGTGCAATTGTTTTATGTGGAGACCAATAATAACAGTGTGTTTTGGCTTCACAGAAGCCTTTGCCAAAATAATTCATCATGCCCACCAGCCAAAGATATAAATATCATGTTCATCAACATTAAAAGAAATACTATGGATGTTGTAATACCCAAACACCATAGCTCTGGCACTTCAAATTAATACATAGTCAACAAAAAATGTATCATGATGACTTCTTGTACATGTGCATACATAATTTGCATTTAAATTCATCAATAGACAATAATATTATGCTCATCAGCATAAAACAAATCCTAAGGATGTTGTGATACCCTAAATCTGTACCACTTCATATTAATTCATAGTCAATACAAATTTCTTCATGATGAATTCTTAGTATATATGCATGAATGATATATGATGTATATATTATAAGATGAATAATAGTTTCACCTCATCATTATACAGTAATCAACTGAGATAATACAAGACTCGGCTATGTGTGAATACAATATAAGTAATGTAGAATACTAAACCAGCAAAAAAATATAAAGTGCAAAGTGCAATTCCAAAGACTGATGATCACCTAACGGTTGTATCGTTCATATGAATTCAAATTACATATAACTAGATGTCAGTCTGGTCTCCATCCCTGTAACCATGGGGTTAATAGTTACTGGAAGAACTACAATAGATACAGATAGTGGCTGAAAATGCTATCCAATTGGCCAGTGCCCCAGTGATCCCCATAATTATTTTGAATGCCACAATAGATTCAAGTAGTAAGTTGAAAATAATCGAATCAGGCCAGTGCCCCAATTTGTCCCCCAAAGAAAATCACTATCTGATCTGTACAGTATTCTAAAGGACCAATGAGCGGAGAAAAGGGTATTCTATCTAAATATAAAGGACAAAATACATCTAAAACAACCGTAATATACAAATATTCAAGATAATCCACCTTATGTAAATTAAAATAGTGAAAGGATAAAAAAAGAACGAATATATAAATGAAACATGGTGAGTAAGGGAAGGACTAGTGTTCCACAACTATATATGAAATTAAACCTTTCCAAAATTCAACGGGAATAGACAGGAACTTTCTAATACCAATGATTGGGCTGTCAAATTTTTACAAGAAATCATCTGATTCACATCCCATATTATCTATTGGTAAGTACTTTATCCAGACAATAATTGGAATAGAATGTTGCATCCAATTAAACTACATACAGCGATGGGGTATATCTTGTCAGTATAACATTGATACAAGATATCATGTGGTTAAGCAATCAGAATATAAAGAATGCATTGACCGAAGGTATCAGAGAATAGTGTAAGTTCATAATAATCAAGTACCAATGTGTACAGATAATTATACATTGCTGTTCAAACCAATGGGACTTTTGGTATATCAATGATGATGGCCTGGACGCCTCAGGGCAACTGTAGCGCTTTATAAGTCACATTTTCATTTCATTTCATTTCATTTCATTTCATTTCATTTTCATGTTTCTAAAATCTGTATCTGCTTCTCACGATCTCTGCCTCTAGTTGGCTTAGAAATTAAGGGGCATATTAGCAAGAACCTCGTTAAAATTATCGCAGTTTTAGTAGCAGGAATCTGCTGCTAAAACGGCGATAGTTTTAACGAGGTTCTTGCTAATATGCCCTCAGTCCATACCACAAAAATGTAATAGATCACTATTACTATCATGCTTCTGTAAGAAATGATTTGCCACAGATTAGGATTCATCACCATTCCAAATGGCTCACATATACTCTAGGATTTCTTTGTGTAATGGAACCTTAATGCTCCCAATATATGTTAATTTACAGGGACATTGCAAAGCATAAAGGACAAAATCAGATGTAAATGTGATATATTTTTATATTTTCTTAATGTTACTAGTGGGCTACAAACAACGATCTTGATTTTTGCTGTATGTGACTTTTTACGAGCCGCCCCTGAAAAACTCTAGACACCTGCTCTGTGCCAGGATACCTTCAAGGGTGGTAGTGCACTCTACAAATACACATAGCATAACATAACGTTACATGACCTAACATACATACCATACCACAACATAACATAACATAACAGATACCGGAAATTTTAAGTAATCCAGAGACTATTATTGTAAAAAGCATATGTGTTCCTGAGGGAATGATTACCTAGTTGTTAATATATTGGGCATAGACATACCTCTTAGTACACCATTCATTCTTCTAGGAACCTATATAGTAGGGGGTTCTATCTTCTGATTGTATAGGTATATGTTGCATGGCTACAACTGTCATAAAACGTACAATTACCAAACACCGGTGAGATATAAATCCTCTGGATTACTGGTGGCAACAGATATGAAGTACATTTGAAACTGAGGGGGGTCATTTATATCTTGGTGGGTGACCGTCCGTTCTGTTATGGAGACACAGTCAATGCATCCATCCCCATGATGGAGGGATCACCCATCAAATGTATAAAGCAGGAGGTCATTTATAAGGCATTGGCAGGACCTCGTCACATCGGTTCCTGTTAATGCAACCAGCTGTTTCGCGCTGGGCTACATCAGCATGACGCAACCCTGCACCAAACATTTCCTTTATTATTTTCAAAAAGAAAATCCCAAAACTTGATTTCCTTTTTTAAAATAATAAAAGTAATATTCCCATCGCCAAGGGAGTCAGCCTAAGAACTCTAACTCCAAACACTGCGGGACAGGGACAACCCTAGTATCTACTTAAACATAGGGCTTCCTCTACCTGTTACAACTGCTTAGATGTCCGATTTTGACATTACAACACTGGTAGAACATAGATTCTAGAGCAGAGTCATTGATTAGAGTCGGAGGGTGAGATGATTGTTCCATTATAAAGTATATCTGACAGTGTGGGTGAATCTGGTCAGTAAGCCAGCCACTCCTCTGAGGGCGTAAGGCTGTGCGGCTGTAAGAACTTCAATCTTTTAGTGCTGTGCTCTCCTTAGCTCTGTATATCTCATCCTGCCTCTGTCCTCAACACCCATTTGCCTCATTGTTCTTCTATTCCCAGCCACTCTTTCTCACCCCTCTGAATCATCACAGTGCTGCCTCCATCCTTATGCTCGGGTGTTTTACCCACAATTTCTCTTCAGTCACCCTCTGTCTCATCCTGTGGACCTCTGAGTCCTCCCCAGCATTGCATCACTTCGCAAATATCTATCTCCTTGTCCCCCTTCTGTCTTACCATCCTATTCTCCCCAGCTTAACCTATCTGTCCTGCTCTCCCCTCTCCTCATTACATTGTGTTTCATTCTCTGGCTCTAAACAAACCTTGCCTCTCCCTCCTTTCCATGAGGCCGTCGAGCATTGTGAAAAGTGTCTCACTCCATATTGATGGCAAGTCACTGATGAGCAGTGTGCCAGGGACGCTAACACTGGAAAAAATATTTTCAGTAGGCACACATTCTCTAACTGATCTCTCCACATCTTTATCTAACCTTGGCTAACAATTTTCCATCCATATTCTCCTCTTGGTAGCACTCATACCAGTGTGACCTGCATGTGCTAACTTGAGTATGTGGTTCCTTAATGCTACTGGCACATTCAACAATTCACCTCTCAAAATCACCTCCCTGACCCAAATTCTTCTTGAAGACGTCTGGGTATTTGTCCACCCACTTCTTGTGTTCACTCCTGACTTTGCACCTACAACTTGGTCAGGATGGTAGGGATCCAGTCTGATTAACAGATCCCTCTGCCGAGGCCACCCCAGAAGACAAGACCCATCCCTGTCAATATGTACTTTGGAGTATTTTAGATACCCTGAAATTCCAATGACTCTTTACGATACCCCACCAGATCAATTGGTTTGTTCACATAAGCCATCAATGTTATGTCTGGGGTACACAACTGGTGACCTGGAAACTTCTGCACTACTTCTCACCAATCAACGTGTAAGTTGCCTCCAAGTCAGCCATTACACGCACTTCTCCTTCATCAATCTTAATGTTGCAAAATGCGTGGTCTCTGTTTTTTTAGCTCCCGACCACCCTCACGCTGAACCAGAAACTTCTCTTTACCTTCCCCCTCAACCAAATTATTGACATATCCCTTACACCTTGGATTATTCATTGCCAATATATCTCTCCCTCTGCAAACTCTTGCAAAATGCCCCTTGGTTTTACATTTCCTGAACCCTTGTCCCAATGCAGGATAACACGAGCCAGTAACAATATGACCCTTCAAGCCACACATGTAACAAACAGTGTTCTTAGCATTCGCTTGGTTATATCTTCTTGAGGTAACTGCTACATCTTTTTTCCCTATTGAAGTTTTGAACGTAATTCCATAAATCTTTTCCACTTTCTTAGAGTTACCTGCCACCATCTCTTTCAGTCCTTCTTCAGTGTTCTCTGCCCTTTTTGGCAATATCTATGGCCTTCTGTAACGTTAACCCCTCTGTATTTTAAAGCTTCTCCTGAATCCTCTTGTCAGCCAGTTTTTGCACAAGTTGATCCCTTAGCATGTCATCTAGAAATCTCTTGTAATTACAAGGAGACACCAATGACCGTAGAGCAGCGATAAAATTATCCACTAACTACCCAAGTTGTTGAATTCTCTTCAAGAACTTAAACCTCTCCACTACCTCATTCCTTTTTTTCTCCAAAATTGTGCTTCTACATAAACCTGGAAACCTTCCTACCAATCATCCCATGCTACAACTGGCTCTCCTGGTGAGTTCAAAAACACTGTTGGTGCAACCATTCCTTCCTTGTTGGAGAAAGGAATGTATGAGTACATATTTATTTAAAAATGTATTTATGATTTTTTTTCTTTAATGAACCTGTTTTTCCACTTCACCTCTCCCTCCTTTCCATGAGGCCGTTGAGCAAATTGATAGCAACTCACTGATGAGAGGTGTGTCATGGATGCTAACACCGGAAAGAAATATTTTGAATAGACAAAAAAAGTTATTAAAAAATCTATTTGCTAGTCCACATAAAATTCAGTGAGTGACATAATGAGGGGCATGCTCGTTTAAATGTTTATCTGAAAAAAATTCGTGGCGGTTGATGAAGAGCGGTTATGTGAGATGTCATTTACAACATTATAGTGCCAGAATGTTCTGGTATAATATAAACCCCTTCTCTACAAATATGACAGTGCTCTGTGAATAAAACTGATTTTAAACGTCTGGAATAGCATGGTTCGCTTTTTTTTATTAACAAATATTCGGAACGTGTTTTCTGTTCACACCACTTGAATAAAGGACAGGTCTAATCTGACAAAAAACGTTTTATTAATCTCAAACTGCAACTAACAGGCTGAGTATTCTCGGACAGTACCTTTTTGGCAAATACTGCTGAACCACTGTCTGCACCTCGCCGCACATCTGCCAAATTACGAAATTTAATCCGTCGTGTTATAATATCATTGTGACAGGAACAGGCTATTCATTTAGCGGCTGAATTAACGGATTAAACTGCCCCAGCTTCTTCCAAAACACACACTTCTTGAAAATACGCCAGTACGTTCAGAGCCAAACAGCAGAACCTAAAGTTAAAAAAAACACAAATGCAGTATTCAGTATGAAATTTAATTGCTTGGAAATCTAGCTACAATATTACTGAGGTTATACTGCTCATAAAGCTCATCAGAAATAGCTGTACTATTATTAACATTAAGGTCAGTAATGTATGCTATATTTTAAATGTTTAAGAAATAGTGTTTTGGGGAGACTAAGGAGAGAAAAAATTGTTTCTTCTTGTCATTACCACAAACATCCCATTTCAACAATAGGCATCCGGAGCCGTTTCTTTTAAAAACGCAGAAGTGTGCCAGTGTACCTCGCAGTCATTCCGGGAAACGTTCAAAATTCTGCGTAGAGGGAAAATGTAAGGTAACCCAATACCAGACATGCTTTACGAAGATGTTCGGTATTACCAGTCTAAGCTTTCGTTTTTCCTCTTAACGGTTAGGCGACCTCAGTCTATCTTCTCCTGGGCATTGCCAGGCTCCACTCTTTCACTATTTCTAACATATTATAAAATACTGATTGTATCTTCATTTCTTTATTGGACTCCTGCAGAATCTCCTTCACGGTGGCCCTTGGCAGCAATGCGGAGGGGTGTCCTTTTATCGTTAGACACGGTGCGTTGCAAGGGCAGGGGAGATATTAAAGTGCCCGGCAACAGAGCCCGCTGGCCTCATGCCAGCTGCTTGGCAAGAAGCATTTCTCTAAAGGGCTCGCGCATAGGTCATTTTGGATGTATATGTGGAAGGCACGCGACTAGGCTAGGGCATGAAGGCGCAAAATGCTTATCCATTATGGGGAGCAGACATATTGTCAGATAAGGAAGTACTCCAGTGACCATGAATGGCATTGATACACACCTCAATTCTCTCGAAAGGGGTGAAAGTGACAATGAAGTTATATATCACAGATTTATCTGGAGCTCTTCGGTCTCACCTTGCAGCCCCTTCCGTGTGGTGGAACCACAGCTGGAATCAGTCGTAGAAACTGGGAAGAGTTCACCCCGAAGGAAGTAGATCCCTTATGCATTGTACTTGAAATGCCACTTTTTTGTGAATACTCTCAGTTAAATGCCTTTCTGAACAATTCCGTTTTTAGGAGTTTTTTACAAGCAGGTTTTTCGGTTCTGTCCTCTGGAAGAGATGAAACTTGCTCTAGAGTTTTGGGTTTCTCTACCTCCAGGGGCCTACCTCCATTTTCTGAGACTTGATGCTCAATGCTGCATCAGATCAGAGGTGTCTGAGTAAAGGTCTCTGGGTGGGGTATAATGTGGGGCCAGTTTTTATGAGTAACCTTTGCTCCTGTAGTGTATGACAGTAGAGTTATTTTAGAACCAACTTCACATGAGCCTCTTCCTATACATTAGGAGATTGTCTAGCTGCAGACCTATATGTTCACTGATGACCTGGTGCCAACCTATCACTTAAGGTGGATTGTAGAGGATTGTAGACCGACCACTTGGAGATACTGCTGCTGAGATGCTGACACGCTGTGAAAATACTTCACTAACTGTCCTCCTACTCCCTTCTTTATCCTCCTCCTCCTATACTAAGATTTTTTAATTCTGGGTTTGAGAATACCACTTTTAGAAAGTAGGTATTTTCTTGCTCAGTCATCCCTTGTGCCTCTGCTGAAATGTGGATTGCATGTCTGGGTTTTGGATGACAGAAGGCTGGGGAGCCAGAGGGGCTCCAGATAGTCTAGGTTGGTCAGGAAAGCGCTGAATATTCCTGGGCTGCGATGGGGGAAAGGGGGTGAGATTTCCTTCCACCTCAAAGGGCCTGGTCTGCCTCTGACAATGCCGTCTCCACCTCCTGCCAGGAAATCACACCAGAGAAGGCCGAACTGGTTTTATCCGGGCACAGACACCCTCTGCCTGCCAGATCAAAGGATTTTGTGTATAAATACTGGGGCCTAGACCCCTGAACTTTAGAACTCATCTGGATCAAGAAGACTGCCAAGAAGAAGAGCCAGAGATCTGCGACAAGGAACGACTGCTTTGCTGGGTGCTTCGCAGGGCTGACCTGCAGTGGAATAGCCTATCTTTGGCAGTGAAAGGCCTGGATTGGCCTTTCTGAGAACTAAATTGTGAGTCTCTTCAAGGGCTTGAGGTAGAGCTTGCCCTCGGTTCATGAAGTCTCAGGAACAGCAAAGACTTCAAGCTCTCCAGCCCGCAGCACTGGGGACTGTGTGTTTTGTGCTGTACCAGAGGAAAAGCAACTCGACGACGTCTACGATGCCGCTGCCGTCGCCGTGTCCTGAAGGCACCTCAGAGGACACTGCCGCAATGCCGCACCACAACCTTGGTCTCACCGACGACACCTGTTGACACCACCACCGAGCCGCTGCTTGCACCGCGACCAGTGGGCACCACACTCCGCACCGCCTCGCTTCACGCCAAAGCTTTGGCACCTCAGAGAGCACCGCCGCAACGCCGCAAGGCCGCACCACGACCTTGGTCTCACTGACGACACCTGTTGAGGTCGCTACTGAGCCGCTTCTCGCACCGTGAGCTGTGGGCACCTCACGGCCTTGCTTCACAAGGATGCCTTGGCCTCCCAGATGCTGCCACTCCATGCCAAAATCAACGCCGCTGCTTGCTTCGTGGTTTGAGGGCACCGCTCGAAAGTCACACGAAGCACCACCCTCATCCCGCACTGTAGCCTTGGCCCACCGACGCCGGCACTATCGACTCCCGTTCGTCAGCCGACAACAGCGCTTCAGCAACGACACCTCCACTGCTTGCACTGTGACCTGCTAGCATCGTGACGAGCACCGCCTTCATCGTGCACCATGACCCTGGTCTCACTGACGATGCCATCTGATGCGGCCACCGAGCTGCCACTTGCAACACGACCTGGGGGCACCGCACACTGCTCCGCTTCACTACGCACCGCAGCATCAGACACCTGCCGACGCCAGCGCTCCATCAGAGAGGAGCTCGACCTGCAACGCGGGTGACTTCAAGGGCCTCAACTCCCTGCATTTCTCACAGGTACTGTGTGCGGGTCTTCCCGGCACCGTAGCTGACCCGCGACCAGCCAGAACTGTTGGATTTGTTGTTCATGACGCTGTGGTAGCCCCGGACGGAGCTACCAACATTGAGGAACTCTGTTTTGAACTTATTTTGATAACTACAAACTTCTTTTACATATAGTTTGTGGATTTTTGTCATTTTTGGTCTTGGTTAAATGATATAAAAATATTGGATATTTTACTAAACTGGTGTGGTGTCCTTTTGTAGTGCGTACACTGTATTACTGTGGGTTATGTGCAAATGCTTTACACACTGCCTCTAAGATAAGCCTGACTGCTCGTGCAAAGCTACCAAGAGGGTGAGCAGAGGTTATTTTAGGAGTGTAATTCCCTTATCCTGACTAGAGTGGAGATTTTGTCTGGCATCGGCCCTTGCCCTAGCCTACCGGAAATCCAATTTCTAACACTGTTACATACCTGATTCAGTCCTTCATACATGTAACACACACAGCTTCTTGTACAACATATGCAGGGACTACTCCACTCAGTACTGTTTTAGCCGGACAAAAAAAGGTAAAGTCTATGTTCCATGTGGTCACACTTAAAGTGCAAAGAAAAGAAAAGAAAAATAGTGGAGGAACAAGGCAGATAGGAGCCTCATGTTTTCTGGCTACTTCACAAAGGGATCACAGTGGCAATGCTGGTGTGCAGACACATAGACCACAGGCTGAGATCAGTTTTGCTTTAAGAGGGGAATTCACAATAGCAATGTAGGAGTGAAGGGGCACTGACCTTGGCATCTCTTCAACAGATTTCACAACAGCCATGTTGGAGTCCATGGTACTCAAGTGGACAGTGATTTTGTCAGATGAACAGTTTCACACTAGTGATGCTGGGGTAAAGATACGTGGATCTCACATGGAGAAAATCATTCAAGATGGGTTTCAAAATTGTGACATTTGGGTTCAGTCACACATGCCTCACGTTGACAACCGTGTTATATGTACACAGATTGCACAAGGTCAGCGCTGCGGTTGATAAGGATATGAAATAGAGCAGACGAATAGAGCAGGTTGTGTATACAGAAGTAATAGGCAGGAAGTAGAGTAATTTAAGGGGATTAAGGAGATCCATCCCTTAATGACTCAAGGAATGAAAATTAGGGAAAAATAATAACTACAGCTGTAAATGCGTATTGGTGGAGGGAGATGTTGAAAATTTTAACAAATCTTCAAATACCTTTATGTAAATAGATTTTAAAAAGCTGTGAGGATCAAAGCCGGTCAAATCATACAGAACAAGAGGAAGGTGCTCAGACTTGAAGGATTGTTTCTGAATAATACTTTGCTCAAAAAGGCATGCGACCCCTGCCCGCACCCCAACTCCGGAACATCATCAACGCCTCCTTCAACACCGCCACCTTCCCGGAGAGCTGGAAGCACGCCGAGATCAGAGCCCTCCTGAAGAAACCTACAGCGGACCCCACCGATCTCAAAAACTTCCGCCCCATCTCGCTCCTCCCTTTTCCTGCTAAAGTCATCGAGAAGATCGTCAACAGACAGCTGACCGCCTTCCTCGAGACGAACGGATCCCTCGACCCCTCGCAGTCCGGCTTCAGAACCAACCACAGCACCGAGACCACCCTCATCGCAGCCACCGACGACATCCGGACCCTGCTCGACAAGGGGGAAACAGTGGCCCTCATCCTCCTGGACCTCTCCGCTGCGTTCGACACGGTCTGCCACCGCACCCTAGTCCAGCGCCTCAGCAACATCGGTATCCAAGAGAAGGCACTGGAGTGGATCATCTCGTTCCTCGTCGGAAGAACACAAAGAGTCCGCCTCCCCCCGTTTCGCTCCAAGGCCACCGAAGTCATCTGCGGCGTCCCGCAAGGATCTTCACTCAGCCCCACCCTCTTCAACATCTACATGAAACCTCTTGCAGCCATCGCACGCCAGCACAACCTCAACATCATCTCTTACGCCGACGACACCCAGCTGATCCTCTCCCTCACCAGAGACCCCGACACCGCCAGAACCTGCCTACACGAAGGGATGAAAGACGTCGCCGAGTGGATGAAGGACAGCCGCCTGAAACTGAACTCGGACAAGACGGAAGTCCTCATCCTGGGATCTTCGCCCTCCGCCTGGGACGACTCCTGGTGGCCCCCAGCCCTGGGCACCGCACCCAAGCCAACCGACCACGCACGCAACCTGGGCTTCATCCTGGACCCCTCCCTCTCGATGACCAGACAAGTTAACGCCGTCTCCTCATCGTGCTTCAACACCCTGCGTATGCTTCGCAAGATCTTCCGCTGGATCCCGACCGAGACCAGGAAGACTGTCACCCAGGCACTCGTCACCAGCCGACTGGACTACGGAAACGCCCTCTACGCTGGAACCACAGCCAAGCTACAGAAAAGACTCCAGCGCATCCAGAACGCCTCCGCCCGACTCATCCTGGATGTCCCCCGACGCAGCCACATCTCCAGCCACCTGAGGAACCTGCACTGGCTCCCCATCGACAAGAGGATCACGTTCTGGCTCCTCACCCACGCACACAAGTCTCTCCACGACCTGGGCCCCAAGTACCTCAACGACCGCCTGACCTTCTACACGCCCACCCGCCAGCTACGGTCCACCAGCCTCGCCCTCGCAGCCGTACCACGCATCCGAAGAGCCACCGCCGGAGGAAGATCCTTCTCTTACCTGGCTGCCAAGACTTGGAACTCCCTCCCCATCCACCTTCGGCTGACCCAGGACCATCTCGCCTTCAGGAAACAACTCAAGACCTGGCTGTTCGAGCAGTAGCATACCCCTCCCCCCAAGCGCCTTGAGACCCTCCCGGGTGAGTAGTGCGCTATACAAATGGCATGATTGATTGAGACCACTTCAGCACGAAGCAACATATTTCACAGATACATCATTATTGTTGTTCAATCGGAGAGCACCTGTGTTTACCCTGTCCTTATCAGCAATAATGTTAATATCACATCATTGAACTTTATGATTCAGTGAATGTAGATGAAAAAGCAGTGGTCTGCAGGCAGGAGGGGTGGGATGATCAAGGTTCGGGATGGACTGTTTCCATGAGCAGCAAGGTCTGTACTGATTTGCATTCGGTGGGCATCTGTCTATAGTGGCAGAGTGGGTGAAAAACAAAGGGTTGGAATGGTACCCAAGGCGATTTCCACTTGTTGGTCTCTTTACAAAATTTGTTCCATCAACTTTTGGGGTGTTTAACTGCCAACAGGCGTATGCCTAACATAAGACTGGTGCAGCTTTCCAAGCATAATACTGCTAATGCTTGTGAATTCCAAAAAGTAGTAAATTTGCACCAATTCAAGGAGTACTTCTTTGGGTGCATATTTACTATTTTTTTGATAAATCAGTCACAATATAGATTTTATTTCTGCTCCAAAAAATGAACAAGTTAAAGGCTTGTAGCGAAATTAGAACAATAAGAAAACAGACACAGAGATAGCAAACACTATTCAGGGCCCAAAAACCCAACTACCATGCCAAGAATGCATTTGGAGGGGGAGCACCCTCTCCCCCCGCCACTCAAGCTACACCCCTGCCCATCACACTTGGGCATAGTAGGTCTCCCTGGGAACGTATGACTATGGTCAGGTACACAACAACCTGGTGTCCCTGCCCTGGGATCACTTAATTTAAATGTATTATCACTGCACACACTCTTCATTTTTCTGCTACGAGGAGACTGGGTGGTAAGTTGTCAAATCGGTGCATATAGGCAGGGCTGCCCCTAAAATGAATCCTAAATTGTATAAAGAGATGGTTGTGCCTGCAGATTAATAAGGCAAGCTGAGCCACAGCTAAGCCAAGGGTCTGGCTTGGCTCTAACAGTCAAAGTACGAGCCAAGCCATGAAAACATCTGACTTGTAAATTATGCCACACACACATAATGAAAAAATATGATACAGTCTCTTCAAAATTCAAAAAAGTGTATTTCTTTACCATGCGGTACCATTTGACCTTGTTACCTCCGATTATATCACTGACATTTATCAAGAGCAATAATTTGTAAACATGAATTTATAAGCATTAATGGCGCCCCCAATGACATTGGCTTTAGTGTACTAAGAGGCAAGTCAGCAGCAGTCAGTCTCGCTTGCTTCTTATCATAGATGGGGCAAAATTAAAGTCTATTAAATCAAACATGATAGGTGCTTGTACCACCTGCATCCTGAACTCAAATATGTTAGCATGCTCTCATACTCAACAAATATAAAGGGGGCTCTGTGAAGTAAAATGTTTGCCTAGGATCACACAGTTTGGACAAGCAGGGATGCCGCATTGATTCCTGATTCACTAGTTTTACATTTAAATGTATATCTCCGTCTCTCCCTCTCCTGTTTTACATCAAAGGTCACTGCTTTGTCTTTTATTCTTGGTGCAGGATGAGAAAATCCGACATAAACCACTAGACCTGACTCAGCCCCCCCCCCAATCCCAACTACAAAGCCAAAAATACACCTATTTGGGGGGCGGGAGGGGGTGGGGGGTGTCAGACCCCAGACAAACCTCTAAAGCTATGCTCCTGTCTAAATCAGGCTCTTCAATTTTACAAACTGGATAACCTAATTTAAAAAATGGAGAAAAAAAGGAGTTATTATATCAAATCCATTGCTCTCTATACATGCTGCATGATTTATTTGTCATATATTTGTAGTATTGCACTGGTACCTAGATGAAGACAAATAGTGGTTTTCTTTAGTTTTAATAGGTTGCTTCTTAGTTAGGCGCAATCTTCTGCTGAGGCGCAATCTTCTGCTTCCATCCTTCAAGTCATATGCTGTTCGGACCTGCAGGCAGGCAGTCAAACTATGCTTCACCTCTAGTGACACAAAATCTAACTGCCAGGTCGTGAAGTTCTTTGACTCAATAAGAAAAAGACTTGATATCGTTTGAAGTTCTTCATTAGCACCTGAGGGCAACCTTGATCTGGCCATTGCGAACTTTGCTCTTTTTAATCTTAACTACAAATTGGTTTTAATGTCTCTATCGGTGTTTTATATTTTTGTAAAGATTTTAATTAATCGTGTACAAATAAATATATTACTTACTTACTTGCTTCTTAGTTATTCTTCAGATGAGCGCAACATGGTAAATACGAGATTACTAATCTGTCTTCTGAAGCACTGTTTTTAGCAGATTCTGGTACAAAGTAAAATTTATCGTTGTTTTCCTTATCAGCGCAATGATGAAGTTTAGTGTTCAAATTCTTTGTTTACTAGATTCTGTTTCGTCACATATCAATGTGATTTTATTTGTTTCTTGTAACGTTCCTTTATCAAAGAATATTTAATGATTCTCAGCGATCTTTTCTAGTATTCTAGAATTGCATGTATTCCCCTCCTTATTCCGAACATGCTTTGCATCGTGTTCCCCTTTTAATATTTAATCTCATTTTTCGACCTGTGTAAGCAATAATATTCTATTGAGGTTCTTTTCCCTCGTATTGAGCTTTTAGTCAGTTGTCCCTAAACATTGTCAGTGCTCACTTACCTCTTGAATTCTTACAGGAACTCTTTATCTACAAATAAAGCTGTGACGAAACCGAGAAACTGATGCAGGAAGGCGAGTGCAGGCAGGGCATGATTTCAGTTGATGCGAAGGACTGAATGTAGAGCTGTTACTGCTACCAGAGCGAGCCGGATTAAGAGCTGGCCACCAGTGCACCAGGGTATGGCGCTGAGCTAGGGGACTGCGTATTGATAAAACATATGGGTTTAAAAGCACCTGTTGCAGAGTTTCTTTCGTGTCCAGTCGTTTTCAGGCAACAATAAAAATGCCAAGATAACTCTAGTGATTAGTGTTCCTGCTAGAGAGAGATGGGAGTTTTGTCTAATGGCAGTTTTGACTCTTCATAAAGTAGTGAAGAGGCTTGCTGCCAAGAAAGCATGGGGTGCAGATCACAAAACTGTATTTATGTGGAGAGCTCAGTGGGTTACTGCTTTTGTCACGGAGACCTTTTTTGTTACTTGCAGTTCGTAAGTTAGAACACTAATACAAGGCTGTAATTAAAAAAGATAAAATCACACATCACAGCCACACACTTTCTTGGAGCAGCCTCCACTTTCGAATCTCACTATCGGATGAACTAACATGCTCAAAAGACCTCCGACGATTCCACAGTAGAGTGAAAACTCATCTGCTGCTAGTTTTCACTAATGATTGTTCGCCCACCTCATCCAACCTCTCACACCATCTGTTCATATTCCCTCTCCCTCATTTTGCCTGTAATTTGCCTCTGAGACACAGTGTGTTTCCATTTCCTCTGACCTTTCTACTCTTTACTTTCCTCGATTTCACCTGTACACTCATTTCACTTATGAGAGTCCCTCCCTTCATTTGTCACTGAATATTTGTCCTCTTTTACTTGACCTCACCTTCCACCCCACCTCACCCATCATCTCACCTTCTCCAGCCTCTCACCCTTTCGTTGTCTTCTCCCTTTTTCACCCACCTTCACCCAGTCACCCTACAAATTATCTGCTTCACCAGACCCCTGTCTGTGACTTTGTGCTTTAATTCCGATTTCTCCTCTATATATCTTCACTCTTGCCTCACGATTCTCTGACTTTTACCCCTCTGAGCCTTTTCTTGTTCTGGGTGTATTATAGCGTTCTTAGCTCTATTTCAACTGTATTTGCTTACCTTTTCAGTAGGGTAGTTCTACATTTAGAGGGTGCTTGAAGTCTTCATGTACAGTGTGCTGACACCTTTTCAGTTGAGTTGTATTTTATGAAAATATGAAATAAAATAATTAATAAAATGGGATGTGAACATTCAGACTGGATTAAACGTGAGTTTCTATACTGTTTGATTTTGGTTTTAGGCATGACTTTCGCACAAAGCTTGGTGTCATACTGGTGGATGGTCTTGTTTTCGTTAGCTAGAAAGACATAAAGAAGAATCATATATTGACTGATGATAATTGCCAAAAGAAGGAGCAACCTAATTAAAATGGATGTGCTCAGACACAGAGGAGTTCATCTGGAGCCACCAAGTGCTTTTCTTCAGAATAATGCTTTTGCAGCCCATTATGCCCAGTAGACTGTTGAGTGGGGCTTGAATGTCGATTCTGCCACAGGCTGCAGAGCGGATGTGCAGGACAAGGAGACAAGTATCACCATTGTCTGTGATCTGATGTTTATCTAGAGGGCATTGTCTACCACCTGGGTGAATGTTGCCTTCATGGTAAGGTGAATCCTGAAGCCAAACTGGTAGTCCTGCAGGATGTTACATGTGATCTTGTCTTGTCCAGTGAATTATGCTTCAGCACTTTCAATGAGACAGTATTCAATCTTTCCATTACTTTCAAATCAATTGTATCCAAAGATAGCAGTGTATACAGAGCTTCTCACATGTTTACGTCAATATACATTTTGTCAGCTTATCACACCAAGAGGAGGTCGTTGTTTGGTCCTGCCCATTCTTTAAAGTTGCACATCATGAAACCTTAAATGATAAATTATTTACCACTGAAGGTACAAATGTAAAGAAAGGCCACCTTTGTGGAGCTCCAGCACAAGTAAATATTACCCTTTTTGTATTTCCCGTAATTCCTTAACTTATGAAGAGAAGCTTCATAAAATAATGAAAAGATTTTGGAATTTGAAGGTTTTCATTTATGGTATTTAGGGCCAGATGTAGGTAATTCTATTTTATCGATTCATAAATACCGAATTTTACTGATTCGGTATTTATGAATCGGTAAAATAGAAGGGGGGGGGGATTTAGGTAAATTCGGTAATTGAATTACCGAATCTGTAAAAATCGGTATTTACCGAATCGGTAAATACCGATTTGGTAATGCCCATTGATTCCTATGGGCCTTGAAGCCCATAGGAATCAATGGGCATTACCGAATCGGTATTTACCGATTCAGTAAATACCGATTTTTGCAAGGGTGCAGGGGGTGTCACTTTGACACCCTCTAGCACCCCGAATACAGGCATGTGTACCATGTGGCACACAGACATGCCCTAAGGGCATGTCTGTCTGTCATATGGCATAGGTGTGCATGCACACATGTGCATGCACACCTGGATTCGGTATTTTACCACACAGTTGAATTGGGTGGTAAAATACCGAATCGGTAAGGCCTTTGGGACTCAGAAGAATCCCACCTACATTTGGATTTACCGAATCGGTAAAATTACCGATTCGGTATTTTACAGAATCGGTAAATTTACCGATTCTGTAAAATAAATGCACCTACATGCCAATTCTTAAATACCGGTCGGTAACGGCCGAAATCGGCCGTTACCGACCGGTATTTAGGCTCCTACATCTAGCCCTTAGTTCCCAAATTCCCTTTACAAAAAACTTGATTGTGGCCGAAGTAAAGCAAAGTACGTAGGACGTTATGTATTGATTAATCAACTATTTTATAAAAAGCACTAAAGCATCCTTTGCAGTGAAATTAATACATCACCTGGCCTCATATTTGATGAAATTCTTCATCCATAGTTTATTTCCCCTATGACTGTACCGATAACTGTTAAGCGAACGCAAAGCAATGAATCACGTTTGTCAGACATTGACACCTTTCTTTTCATTATTATGTGAGCGCATAGTTTGCGCATTTTGCGCAGGTCAGTTATTGGCAGGGCTTTAAGTGGGATGAAAAAACTGGGAGGTCTCTCAAAGGGGTGTGGCAATGTAATTAACGGCGTGGCTTAAAAACACATAAGCTAAAAATCTGTTCTTAGCATAGTGTGCTGTCCGACTTGTATTTTGCAATTTTTTTCATTGCATCCCGATATATGATACATGTAACATCATACCTACAACAAGTCAGGACTATTGTCTTTATCAATGGTTGTTAGTTGCATAAGATAAATCAGTAGCAACTATAGCTTGTATGTAATATTGAAAAAGCTTTCACTTAAAGCCCCTGTGATACCACGACAATGTTGCCGCTCCTGAGTTTCAAAAAGGAAAGGAAAATCCAGAGAGAAAATTACTCTCTTTAAAGGATGTCCCTTCCCCTACAACACTCACCTGGCGTGATGTCATGCTGTAACTTCTCCACTAGTGAGAAGTGAGCAGTGTGAGCAGCGTACATGTATGTGCTGGCTGTCATTGCAGTCCGGAAAAAAATGGACCGCCTGTGCCAGGGCACAAAACAGAGCCCGACAGAGACCTGTTTCGAGGCCTCCTTTAAAAAACTGCCAGTGCTCAGCACCGGTGTGACCCGGCCCACTTAAAGCCCTGGTTATTGGCCTCTGCACAGTTTTCAAATAGTCCTACTTTTCCTGCATTTACGCCAGAGAGTAGTTTTTCACACAATTGTTCGTTTTCTCTGCAATAGCGTGGACAATGAAACCGGAAGAGTGGCATAGCAAGTGTCTCTTGGGCCCTAGTGCAAGAAAGGAAATAGGACCCCTAACCACTTTTTGAACTCTGAAACACAGCAATATTCACGGTTCAGTGGGCCCGTCAGGCTTCTGGGCACAGTGGCTAATGACACTTGAGGGACCCCACCATGCAAAGTACAGGGAGGGCCCCCCACGCTCCAAGCCTGGTCAGGAGCTCTCAGGCCAGCAGCCTGCCGCCCATGCACAGTACCGGAGGGAGCCCCCTGGAGCTCCAGGCCCACTCGCATCCACTGTGATGGCTATTGTTACACCACTGCCTGGGCCCTGATGCCCACTGAACCAGCTGCACCAATTGAAGCTAAGACCCTGACTGGGAGAGCTGAGCTTGCAAAATCTGCCTCGCAATTTACAGAAACATGGATCTCTTTCTTTTGTCTCAAGTCAAATATTTGAAGAGCACCAATTTCATTCAATCTAAATCAATCAATCAGGGAATTGTAAGCGCGCTATTCACTCGTGAGGGTCTCAAGGCGCTGGGGGCGGGGGGGTCCGCAGATCTGTTTAGCTGGAGAGCCAGGTCTTGAGGGTCTTCCTGAAGGTGTTCAGGGAGAGGGCGCGTCTGATGTCAGCCGGTAGCTCCTTCCAGGACTTGGCTGCAATGTGAGGGAAGGATCTTCCGCCTGCTCTGGCTCTGTTGGTGTGCTGGGTTTCAGCCAGTGCGAGGTTGGAAGATCGGAGGTTTCTTTTGGGTACGTGGAAGTTGATTCTGTCATTGAGGTACTTGGGTCCGATGTTGTGTAGGCATTTGTAGGCGTAAGTGAGGATTTTGAAAGTGACTCTTTTCTCCAAGTGGAGAAGTGTGGCTCAATGGTTAGAGCGGCAGACCCTGATGCAGAGGTCTAGCCCGGGACCAGGGTTCAATTCCCCGCCTCGGCGGGTCTTGAGCTCAAAAATTCCACGGACCTGATAATTCTCGCCTCGGTGCCTATTCCAATCATGGAGTCCCACTCTGCAACTCTGGGCAATAGCTTGCTTAATCTCAATCTCCACAACGGCCCCCACAACGCTAAGGATGCCTGACCTCCACCTTGGGGGTGCCCAGGAGTGGACACCTCACAGGGAAAGCCAGGATGGGTTCCACAGTGGTATTCGTACAAGCGCCTTGAGACCCTTGCGGGTGAGTAGTGCGCTATACAAGTATCAATTTACATTACAAGGGGAGCCAGTGGAGACTTTGTAGGTGTTGGCTGATGTCTTCTTGTCGGGGGATGCCGAGGACGAGTCTAATGGCGGTGTTCTGTATTGTCTGGAGTTTGCGGAGTAGGGACTTGTTGATGGCGGCGTAGAGTGCGTTTCCATAGTCCAGTCTGCTGGTGATGAGTGCGTGGGTGACTGTTTTCCTTGACTCAAGGGGGATCCACTTGAAGGTCTTGCAGAGGATGCAGAGGGTGTTGAAGCAGCTGGAGGTGACAGTGTTGACCTATCGGTTCATGGTGAGTGATGAGTCGAGTACGATGCCGAGGTACTCAAAGTGTCTTTTCACCGCAAACCCCAATTGGGGAAAGTTTTTACTCACAAATGGTGTGTTCCATTCTTTGTGCAGGTGGAGGTAATAAAATAATGAGTGGCAAGCACCTGCATCTGTCTAATGCTGTAAGATACACTCCTTCCACATCATTGGGGGGGAGGGAGTAGGGTGTTTTCTAACCTCTACACCAGTAAGCCATCCATCTATTCAAGGGTATTTGGCCGAATGATATCCACATGAACAGATGGGGGAGTTCAATGTGTATCCTATTGTTAAAGGTAACGTGGTTCCTACTGTACATTGTAAACATAGCCTGTTTTGTAGTGCAGGTTAACTGTCAATTTGTTGACTTTCTGAGCAAGTAATCTCTATATAATATGTATTAGAAGAAATACTTTGGCGTATTATTTATTTTGTTTGACTGACTTTCCAATTTCTTTTCAACTTCCTTAGAAGTGTTTACTTCTCACTCATCCGTGTGTTGAAACCCAATATTAATAAAAAACGGACAGCAATTAGTGTCCCTGGTCAATAGCTATTGGCATTTCTGGAAAACGTTTATTAATGGGTAATCAATGGTTGTATGTCAATACAACGCGGTGTTTACACCTCACTACCATTACAATGCTGGTTTTACAATGCAAGTCGTTACCACGACTTGCGCTGTAGGGTGCTGGACTTAGGAATAGTAAGATTTACTATTCCAACACCAGCCTACGTACAGTAGGGAAGGTGTTGGAATAGTAAATCTACTATTCCTTAGCCTAGAGCGCCCTCCAGCGCAAGTCGTGGTAACGACTTGTGTTGTAAAACCAGCGTTGTAATGGTAGTGCGGTGTAAACACCACGTCGTAATGGATGTTCCCCCTCCGCACCACAGTAATTGCAAACATTGAAAGTAAAATGCTAGATATAGGTTTTCTTTATTGCGAAAAACATGAGTTTCCAGAAACATGAATATTTAATTTTACTGCAAAAGAAGCACATCACCTTTCTAGGATACCAATGAACACCCATGTGTCTACTACAAAAGGCTACACCTTCTATTATTAGTACCGTAACCCAGCCATATTATTGTAAAAGCCAAAAAAATCCTTAGCTACACACTATTAATTAAGTAAATGAATGAAAATAGTTAAGCTACGTGTAGCATAATTTAGCATTATGCATCGGTGGCTGCACCTTCACTTCCAGCCTATGGAGTGTGCCCATCCATCCACAAGTGTACGCCCTGGCAATAGGTTTGTGCAGCTTGTATTGCAGGTGCATGCTGCCAGCTGAAACATCAGAGACGGGTACTGTTGCAAGGTTTCTGATGTCCTGCTAGCATGCATGCGGTGCTTCGTATGTTAAAGGTACGAGTGCTGCCGCTGCTCCCATGGAAAAAGGTTTCTGCAGTCTGCAGATGCTGCAGGGTAAACAACGTTTACGACAAATCTTTCTCCCCGCAGGGAATCACAACGCGGTTGTTACAACGACCGCGTTGTGATTCCGCATACCATTACTCCGCAAGTCGGAACAAAGACATACGGAGGGGGTTGGGAAAGGTGTTGAATTTAAAATCCAACACCTTCCCTATTGTCCGCCCAGGCTGGAGTTGGAATAGTAAATGATACTATTCCAACATTCAGCGCCTCCCCTCCGCAAGTCGTTGTCACGACTTGCAGAGTAATGGCATGAGGAATCACAACGCGGTCTTTGTAAAGACCGCGTTGTGATTCCCTGAAGGGAGAAATACAGCGGGATAATATCATACATTCATGCTGCAGGGCTGGCCTTGCTCTGCATTTCAAGATGCTTTCCATTCATCTATGCCACCCCTGCGGACAGGACTTTATCTACTGTTGCCAAATATTATGTTATGCATGTCACAGAACAGAATTCCTACTTATTTCACTTCAGAAAAGCAAATTAAAGACAGCAGAATGGGTCAACCTTATCACTGCTCTAAATTGTACTACAAAGATTGTCGACTCTACCAAATCACTGGGAATTACTCTTGATAAAAACCTGAACATGTCAGCACATATCAATACAATGGCAAAAAACGCCCAATTCCATTTAAGTTACTTGCGAAAACTTAAACCTTTCCTGAACAAAACAGACCTTAAAACTGCAGTTCAAGCGCTGGTCATCTCAAGGATCTAATACGGATGCACTCCCCTGGCTGGGCTCCCCAAAATCACAACAGCCCCTTTGAAAGCCTGTCTTAATGCAGCCACAAGGCTGATTGCGGGATCCAAAAAATTCGACCATATCTCCCCTCACTTGAAAATGGTAAACTGGCTGCCTTTCGAAGCAAGAATTCATTTCAAGTTGGCATGCATCACCCATAATGCAATCCATCACAATACTCCAGGTTACCTGGCTCAGAAACTTACTCTTTCCGGAGTCAACCGACCCTCTAGGAGCAAAACAGACTTACTTCTGAAACCGGCTCGCTTCTGCAAGAAAAAGACTTATGACCGAGCATTCTCAGGAGCAGCACCAAGAATTTGGAATGCACTCCCACCAAACATCAGAAGAATCACATCCATCGCAACCTTCAAAAAGGAAGCAAAATCATTCTATATGAGCAGATTTCTCCCATAGGACTGATTGGACGACTGCTTGTCTATAAACTGATCACTTGTCTATAAACTGCTCACTTGCATTTAGTGCTCCGCTATCCGATGTTGGTACAAAGACTATCCTGTTAGTTAGCTGTGCCTTGAACATTCAACTATTGACTATATATATATGTTGATATGATATACTGAAGTGTGAAACTGTAATGACTGGTTTTGTCCTCTAATGTTCTGGTTTTCTCCACTAATGTACTCATTTTGATGAAACGCTACTGTAAAGCGCTCTGATACCCTACTCTGGGTCATGTTCGCGCTATAGAAAACATTAAATAAATAAATAAATAAATGTCACTGTATGCTATTGTTGTATGATGAAACGCCTAACAATGTACCGCTCTGATATTGATTTCCTGATTATTATGTATTTCAAAAATGGAAAATAAAGTTTAAAAAAAAAAGAAAGAAGAAAATAGTATCAAAAAGTTACAAAAGAATCACAGACACAAAAATAATGGGAGATTCCTCTGCACGTTCAAGTCTATCAATTGTGAATTCCTGGACAACACAGAGATGCTGATTTTCAAGGAGTCTTTGTGCAGTTCACAGCTGTAATCATGCTGTAGACTACATCACTGAATGGTCACTCCTGACTTTACTCTCCATTGTAGTTAGCATTTCTCTGGCTGTTTCTCATGCCAGGAACATGCTAGGCTTCTCCTCCCAGACAGTCTATCCTCTTACGTGGCCTGTCACTCTCCTCTCTCTCAGCAGGCAAGCTTCTAAGTACTAGGCAGATTCTGAGCTCCTCCAATGAAATGTACCAATTTCAAGTAACGTCCCTTCACCTGCAGGCTGCATGCAGCCTACATAGAGAAAATGGCCTCCCCATGGGCGTCCGGCTGGGGGCCGCCCCCACCAATCTCAACGCTGCCTTTGCAGTGTTGTGATAATCGTAGGGGAGGGGAGGGAGGCTCCCTGCTTCCTGTTCAGCAGGAGAGCAGGAAAACGGGACCCGGCCAGGAGCTGCAACGTCGCGGGACCCAGAAAGATACGTTTAATTCTTTTTTTTAATAAAACACCCTCCTGCCTCTCCCCTTGTGAAACTGCGCGACCACCACCCACCTCCCCACCCACGAGTCATGCCAGCCATGACTGTGCAGGGAACTTCGTTCATTGGCCAGAAGGACCTGGAGCTGAAACAAAGTGGAGTGGCATGGATTTCACTTTGATTCACATTTTCCATACAGATGATGTGATCAGATCAGAAGTACTTTATTTCCAAGAAATATGTTCTTATAGAAATATCACACACATTTTTAGTTCGTCAAAAGAAAAACCAAATAGTAAAACAGATAATTTTAGTAACCTAAAGCAACAATGCTTGGTTATATCTTTCCACCACAACTACTTACAGATAATGCAATTTCAACT
Organism: Lissotriton helveticus; assembly: GCF_964261635.1. Taxonomy (NCBI): domain Eukaryota; kingdom Metazoa; phylum Chordata; class Amphibia; order Caudata; family Salamandridae; genus Lissotriton; species Lissotriton helveticus. The sequence continues at coordinate 23,165,649 of NC_136060.1, read as the reverse complement.
ATAAAAACAGGAACATTTTCCCTACCCGGACCCAATACAATCTACAGCACAAAATTTCATATATATTAAAACCCTTTCACTGAAAATAGTAGAAAAATGGTCAATATAAGAACAATTCATTCATCCCCAATAGCATTTTAAAGTGCAATGTTCATTTAACTAATAGCAAACAGTGCATTTTTCCCCAATCAGGATTCTAAAGTGCAATGTGCATAGTAGCTTTTCACAACCTTCCTATTCGGGGATCAACTAATTTACTTGACATCACCTTACTGAGTATAATTACACACATGCAGACCTGAATCTTAAACCATGTAGGGAAGATAATACCAGCTGAGCCTTTATGATTTTATATAAATATTGACCAACGGCGATAGCTACATTTTCCTAGTTTGAAGTCCGTATTTTTTAAACACAGGCCGAAGTATCTTCTCCATTGCCTCAGTGAAGAATACACAATTTAACAATAAATGGCTCACTGAATATTTCCTACCTCTCTGTTAGACCTGGCACCATTGATGTAGGTCTCCCTTCCATTTTCTTGCTGATGCCTCCTGTGTTTTTTTTGGTCTAGATGCTTTGGGCACTTTGCCACTGCTGTTCAGTGCCAAGGTGCAAGTGCTCCCTATTGTAAATTGTTGTAATGGATTAGTGACTCCATATTTGGCTATTTGATTTACTTGTCAGACCCTAGTACAGTGCACCATGTGTGCCCAGGACCTGTAAATCAACTGCTGCTGGTGGGCTTGCAGCACTGATTGTGCCACCTACAGTAGCTGCTTCTAAAATATGTCTCAGGCCTGCCATGGCAGAGCTTGTGTGCAGTCTGGGACTGCCATGTCGACATGGCAAGTGCACCCACTTGCCAGTCTCTAAACCTTCCCTTTTCTACCTGTTAGTCACCCCTATTGGCAGGGTGCAATGTATGTGAAAGGTAGAACATGCCCTGATGTGTGTGGCATGTCCTGATAGTGTATTACAGCCAATTTCGTTTTTTCACTATTACAAGGCAACCTTTTCGAATTGGCCATAAAGGAAAGTTTGATTATAACATCTTATAATCATAACTGACCCAGGGAACAAGGTATAAAAACGAGTTTAGTATGCCTGAACTTAGAATGTTAACATACATCTTTTAGTAAGGATGATCTTTACATTCTGTGTTTGAAAATACCACTTTTAGAAAGTAGGTATTTTCTTGCCTAACCATCCAGTATGCCTCCGCTAGGTTTGTGTATTCCATGTCTGGTTTGTGAAAGACATAGGGCTTGAGAGGACCATGGCTCCGGGAATCTGATGGGCTGGGCTGAATAGGCCCTGCATTGAATAGAGAGTAGGGGGAGGAGATTTCCTTTCACTTGTCTGAGCCTTCATAGAATAGAGAGTAGGAGGAGGAGTTTTCCTTTCAGCTACCTGGGCCAGGTCTGCTTTCAACAATGCTATCTCCACCTCCTGCCAGGAAGCTGCACCTGGGAGGACTGAACTGTTTTTGACTAGGTACAGACACTCTCCGCCTTCAGAGAACAAAGGATTTAGTAGTATAAATATTGGGGCCCAGACCCCAAAACTTTAGATCAATTCTGGGAATCAAGACAAACTTTTGCTGAGGAGAGAAACCAAGGAAGCTGATGGAGGAGACTGCCCCTGTGCTGGTTGCTGTTTGGGGTTGGCCTTCAATGGTTACTTATAGCCAAAGAAAGGAGAAAAGGAACTTTGTGTGTACTTTCACCATCTTCAGGAAGATCTCCAAGGGCTTGAAGCTGAGCTTGCCGCCTGTTCGGAAGTCTCAGGGATACAAAGACTTCACCACCAGCTCCCCATGAATTCCTTTGCTGGGAATTATATCTGCAGTGAGGTGTCTGCTGCTGTTTGGGTCCTCTGAGAGACTGTGTGTCGCTGGGAGCTGGAATGCAACACAACGAAGAGGAAGTGTGTCGCCGCCACAGCAGTTGCCATTGTATCGCTGAAGAAGCCTGCTGCCACCGCAGCTGTTCGCTGTCGCATCGTAGACGAAGCGTTTCGCATCACCGGAGAAGCGTGCCACTGCCACAGAGGTCACCGTCGCATCACCGGAGAAGCCTGCCGCAGGGCCTGTTGCGGCTCCAAAGTTAATTGAGGTAGAGGCATGGCCGTCGGGCATGCACGCAACGCAGCCACATTGTCGCATCGCATAAAAGACGCCATCTTGTTGCATCGCACCGGATCGTCGCATTGCATCGAGGCGCTATCTTGTCACATCGTAACTGTAAATCCCACCTCGGATCATATGAAAAGGTTAGCCCTAGATATTTGTACTCTCTTACCTGCTCTAATGATACATTACCAAGGAACCACACAAATTTCCTTTTCCTCCAAGCGAAAAACATTGTTTGTGTCTTATCAACATTTATCGGAAGCTTATTTTCAAGACAGTAAGCATTTAGTGCATTTAGTTTCTGTTGCAGCCCGATAGGTGTAAGATACATCACCACAAGATCGTCTGCGTACATGAGGCAACTAATGTGCCTACCACCAACCTTTGGTGAAAAACTGTGTGTAGCGTGCAGCGTCGGTGAAAGGTCTGCAATGAACAGACTAAATAGCAAGGTTGCTAAAACGCACCCCTGTCACCATCCGTTCTCCACTGAAATTTTCCTAGGAGATTACCAAGCCCATTAATATCAATCTGAACCCCATTGCCACTATGGAGATTCATCACCAGGCCTAACAAAGCCCTAAATATCTTCCACTGCTGTAATCCTTGCCGAAAGCCGCTCGGAAGTCAACAAAGCAGCAACAAAGGCCACCTACTGACTCCATTGACTATCTTTTGACCCCACACAGCGTGAAACAGTGGTCCATTGCAGAGTGCTTCAGCCAAAGCCTCCTTGCTCCATTGGAATTAAACCAGTATCAAAAGCCCAGACCGCTTAGTGCTTTAACAAAGTTTGGCCATATAATTTGGATGAGATATCTAAGAGCGATAAGAGTAGTTAGCTGGGTGATCCATTTTGCCCTTTTTATGAATGAGCTTCACTATAGCCCCCTTCCAAGACTCTGGAAGGGAGCACATCAACTTTTCCCATTGGAAAAATCTGCTCAGGGTGGATCCCCACTTATTTGGATCTTTTGTATATATCACAGATGGAAGACCATCAGGGCCTCCTGCCCTGGAGTCTTTCATATTACTAATTATCTCTGTTAGGATTGCTGCCGTCTGCGCACTTGCTATTACTTGGATATAGACTTTATGGCCAACCTGCATCACTAACCTATGATTCGTGTTTCCACCCCTATATAAAAAGGAGCTAAACATGAACCAATCTTCTTCATTTATTTGAGTCTCGAACGAAGACAAAGATGAGAGGGTACAGAGTTCACTAACTGCCAGAGGTGTTCACTGTCCTTGTCAGCCATTGTCGCTAACATTGCCTCCCAGTTTACCCTACAGAACTCCCTCTTTTTATGAGCACATAAGGTCCGATAGGCAGCTTTCGAGGTAATAATTTCTGTTCTTAAATTATCATCATTAGGATTTAACGTCATATGGCCGTGACTCCTATTTACCACCCTTCTGCCCTCCCGGCATTCATCATCAAACCAAGAATTCCTATAATCCCTTGGACTGTTGCCTAGGTATGGACCCCCTTTTACCAGATTAAATTAAGCTAGTAGTTTCTTTGTTAGCCTAAAGTAGCAATCAAATTAATCTTGGCCTCCTTCTAAGGATAAGGGTTTAAAATCCACTGAAGAAAGGGCTTGTAATGCATCTTCTGTAATCTGGACTCTGATTCTCTTGTGGTAAACCATCTTCAAACAGGTTATAGCATATGGATGAGGTAGAAGTACCTCTTTATGCTCCAGGCAAAGGGCAAGATGGTCGCTAGACCCCATATCTACAATTCTTAAGTTTTTCACCCGATGGAACTGGTGGACTTGGACCATTACATAGTCAATGGGTAGTTCACTATTACCATACTTAAATGATCTCCCAGCCGGAATATCATCTTGACACCTACCATTGACATTGATCAAATCCAATTCCACTAAAGAGTGCAAAGCCTTCGCAACTCCCTTCCTGGGGCTTACAGAAAAAATGCATTCTGGAATATTTAGCGCTAAGTGCAATTTTTTCGACACCTTGTCAAGATCTTTAAAAGTGGATTGTTTGTTAAAATCCCTCCTACCACTAACAGGTTATCAGGAAAATCCCCAAGCAATTTGTACACATCATTAACCAGATTTAGCAGCTCACACTCAGGGAGAGGGCTAATTGGCAGTGCATGCACATTTAAACATATCATTTTCTTTAACCCCTCCTTATTAACATACAGGTTGATTAAACAAGCAAGAACCCATGAGCAAGTGGTTTGGAGTTTTGTTACCTTTTTACCACAGCAAACTGAAACCAAGGTGAATAATTCACGCTGTGATCTTCCTCTAGACTAGGCAATAGCATTTTGGACTCTGGAACAAACCCCTCCAATAGCCAGGGTTCCTGAAGGAATAAGATGGAGTGATTCTTCAAAATCTCTCCTTGATTTTCCATATCTATAAATGTTTTGAATCCACGAATGTTCCATACTAGGACTCGTACAGGCTGCAGATGCCCTGCCTCCTACCTTTTGATCTCGTCTACCCCGCCTCTTATCCATGGAGGAAAGTAGCTGTCCTGAGCATTTTTAACAGAACTGCTCCCTCTCCTCGATGGGACCTGCTCCCAAGTACCACGGTCATTTTCTCTCTGTCGCTCATCGAGTTGCCAGTGGTGGAACCTATTCCAACTCCTCAAATCCTGTGCTCCATCATTAAAGGCTATGGTAACTATCCTTTCTTGAGAGCCACCATGTTCCCACCAACTCTTTCCAACAACTGGTCTCTGCTTCTGTGCAGTAGGCCTGACAATATAAACCTGGTTCTTTTTTAGTCCACCATTTAGAAAAGGAACTGACTGCATTTACTCATTTTCTTTATGAAGACAGATGCCATTTGACACCAGGGCTGAACTAGTAGTTCCCCTAAATTCTTAGTTTCATTTGAGGTAAACATAACTCTGGGTTTCTCTTCCCCTGCAACCTCCCTAAAGCCAACCAGTGCCAAATCTTTAGTAGAGAGGTTTCTCAACCTTTTAATGTTGTCAAATACCTTTAACAGTTCGGACCTATGAATTGGCTGTTTAGCTGCTTGCCTCCTATTCTTTTTAGGTTGTACCTTCAGGAATAACACTGGAGGTCTAATCTGCTCACGATCGTTTACATCCTGAACTGCAACAACACTATTAACACCTGCTAAAGGTTTTCTTTTAGCAGATCCTCTTTTTGCAGATCCTGCACTCCGTCCTACCATATGTGGAGAAAATCTCCCTGTGGGACCTTCAACGTATTTAATATTCCTAATTGGCCCAATGTTGTTACCATTTTTTCTCCCAACAGCCTAATTTTTCTCTATTATGGACTCCTTACTTTTCCTTCTCCCTTTCCCCCTACACTTTCACGTGGGCTCTAAATCTTTGTTACTTGATTGCCCCTCAGTAATGTTTTTGTTTTCCAATCTTTCAGATATTTCCCTATTGTGAGAAAGCCTTAGGCTTGGGGAGTTGAAAGGTTCACTAAGAGGTTGGTTAAGAGGGGCTAAACTACATATCTTCAGCCAGTTCATACGATTTCTACCACCCCTCTTTTTCTGGTATGTCTTTCTCCCCCCTGGCCACATAAAAACCGCACTATACTTAGATAGAGCACTTTTTTTTCCAAAGACACTTTCCTGTCTCAAAATTAGATTGGGACATCTTGAGACAAAAATCTCTTCACTTGTGTCCTAATTATGGGGACATAAATCATCTTGGGGGGTGGACAGAAAAGCAGCTTTAAAAATAGCCCCCTTTATCCCTTCTCCTCCAGGAACCTCTTTAACTTCATCCTTCAATGTTTTGCCAATCGCTTCAAGCAGATTTATAATCTTAACATTCTGTGTTATTACAAAATTAGAGCTTTTAGCATACCCTAGAAAGTTACTTGCATTAGGCAGAGAAGATAAAACATTGATAAATCTTGGGCAAAGTCAGAATCATTTCCCAGGGAGCTAATCTCATGTTCCTGGCTGGCTGGTTTGTTTTCATCAGTCCCCCTCATGCGAGCAATTGTGGATTCCTCAAACTCTTCATGTCCAGTGATAGAGAAAAATTCACCCTGCGGATTGCCTTCTGCTTCAATCAGAGCTGCACCCACCCCAACTCCTTTCGTAGCTATTGGGGCGATGAACATCTAGGGGTCTTGCCCCAGAAACCCACCTTTGAGTCTCCTTCAGGTTTAAAAGTCTTGACAAGTCAATCCCCCATAGATAGAGAACTTAGATAATGTGCATCGATCTTCTTACTCCTGAATGGGAATGGAACATCAAGTTCATCCAGTGGATAAACGTCTCCCACCAATTGTGTTTCTTCTGAGGCACATAGAAGTGGGGATTCAGAAAAGGGGAAATCACACCGCCTGACACCACCTTCATTCCCTTCTATGGTGTTGGGCTCATCTATATTTTTTGCAGTAATATTTCCATTTTCAGTCTCATCTTCCATTTCCCTTTGACTTTTGGCCAAGATGATCTCCTCGCAGTTTCATTTGGGCCAGGTCTTGAACTTGGGCTTATAACTTTAAAATGTTTTGCAACAAGTTCATGCAGCGAAGAGGGTAAACCTGCTACTGGCCTTTCTGCCTTCTGCCTTTGACGCAAAGCAGGAGTCTTCTTTCCATCTGTGGGGGAAGTACCATAAGTAATAATAGACATAGAAGGCTCTGGCTCAGGCAAATCATTACTTATTTGCAGATCTAAGACCATTTACAAGTCCAGGACCTCCCTTGGTATTGATGACCTCTTTGTGTGGTCTCTGGCTGATGTAGGTAGAGAACCATCACTATGCCTACATTGGGGGCACACCTGTATCCTCACGGCACTGACCACCTCTCCCTCCTGCTGACTTACAATGGTGCTTGTAGATAAACCCCCTCAACTACCAGTGAAAGAGGAATGAGAGCTTGAATTGGGAATTAATGTATTGCCAACACCTTCGTTTGTAGAGACTAACTCATGGTGGACTCCTTGGTCAGAAAGTGAAGTAGATCACCTGTACCCAGGGGGGCTTTCCGCTTAGTACTTGTCCACTCTTTTGCTGTGCTTTTTTTAACCCCCGCAAACTCAGAGAATCACCTCCATTACCCTCAAATCACCACGCGTCCTGACTTTGGTCTGCTATTTCCCATCGCTTATACTCCTATACAGTTATACAGCTGTGCTTTTTGTGCTTAGTTGGGGTGAAATAGCAATGAAAACAGAGGGTAAAGCCTTGTGTAGTGCCTCCTTGAATACTCCCTAGAGCCCAATTGAGAAACGAATCCGAAACAGCTAGCTTTTATTGGCAGATTTAAATGGCAGCAGAATACTCCAGAGCACTTCGAAAATCAGGCTGGCTGGCAGGCAGCAGAAACCCTCCAGCCACAACATGTGCTGTGAAGCCACAATCACAGAACACTCCACTACTCCTCTCTGGTATTAGTTCATTGAGACATACGGTGTATGGTGGATGTAGCGCGAAGTGTGCAAACCCCCCTCTGTAGGTGCAAGCCACACTGGCTACTGGAGAGGACCGCGGCCCTAGCTGGCCTCGCCTCCTACCGCCAACTAATAGAGGCTGTATTAACTGTAGGTGCTGATAGTGCAAACCTCCCCTGCTGCTGATGTACTTCAACTAGTTACAACAAGAGGTGGTGATGGACAGAGTCTCTGAATTAAGCAGAGTACTCTCACCCAGTCAAAAGATCAGGGCTAGATCCAACACCGTTTTTTAGCTCATTGCACCATCCCAGTTTCAGAACCTGGCTGTATGCAAATTAGTCTGTCCCTGGCCCAGTGCATCATGGGAACAGGGCAGACCAGACTACAAAAGCCAATTCTTACACTGGGAAGGAAACAAGCTTCCGGGGACCGGTTTCTGCCATTTCAGGCGTCTTCGGCCCGGCTTGCTTGAATCCTGATGGTGCAATGAGCAAGGGACTCACATCTGAGTATACCCTTCCACGCTTAGGGTGGACAAAATTAGTTACAACAAGAGGTGGTGATGGACAGAGTCTCTGAATTAAGCAGAGTACTCTCACCCAGTCAAAAGATCAGGGCTAGATCCAACACCGTTTTTTAGCTCATTGCACCATCCCAGTTTCAGAACCTGGCTGTATGCAAATTAGTCTGTCCCTGGCCCAGTGCATCATGGGAACAGGGCAGACCAGACTACAAAAGCCAATTCTTACAATGGGAAGGAAACAAGCTTCCGGGGACCGGTTTCTGCCATTTCAGGCGTCTTCGGCCCGGCTTGCTTGAATCCTGATGGTGCAATGAGCAAGGGACTCACATCTGAGTATACCCTTCCACGCTTAGGGTGGACAAAATTAGTTACAACAAGAGGTGGTGATGGACAGAGTCTCTGAATTAAGCAGAGTACTCTCACCCAGTCAAAAGATCAGGGCTAGATCCAACACCGTTTTTTAGCTCATTGCACCATCCCAGTTTCAGAACCTGGCTGTATGCAAATTAGTCTGTCCCTGGCCCAGTGCATCATGGGAACAGGGCAGACCAGACTACAAAAGCCAATTCTTACACTGGGAAGGAAACAAGCTTCCGGGGACCGGTTTCTGCCATTTCAGGCGTCTTCGGCCCGGCTTGCTTGAATCCTGATGGTGCAATGAGCAAGGGACTCACATCTGAGTATACCCTTCCACGCTTAGGGTGGACAAAATTAGTTACAACAAGAGGTGGTGATGGACAGAGTCTCTGAATTAAGCAGAGTACTCTCACCCAGTCAAAAGATCAGGGCTAGATCCAACACCGTTTTTTAGCTCATTGCACCATCCCAGTTTCAGAACCTGGCTGTATGCAAATTAGTCTGTCCCTGGCCCAGTGCATCATGGGAACAGGGCAGACCAGACTACAAAAGCCAATTCTTACACTGGGAAGGAAACAAGCTTCCGGGGACCGGTTTCTGCCATTTCAGGCGTCTTCGGCCCGGCTTGCGTGAATCCTGATGGTGCAATGAGCAAGGGACTCACATCTGAGTATACCCTTCCACGCTTAGGGTGGACAAAATTAGTTACAACAAGAGGTGGTGATGGACAGAGTCTCTGAATTAAGCAGAGTACTCTCACCCAGTCAAAAGATCAGGGCTAGATCCAACACCGTTTTTTAGCTCATTGCACCATCCCAGTTTCAGAACCTGGCTGTATGCAAATTAGTCTGTCCCTGGCCCAGTGCATCATGGGAACAGGGCAGACCAGACTACAAAAGCCAATTCTTACACTGGGAAGGAAACAAGCTTCCGGGGACCGGTTTCTGCCATTTCAGGCGTCTTCGGCCCGGCTTGCTTGAATCCTGATGGTGCAATGAGCAAGGGACTCACATCTGAGTATACCCTTCCACGCTTAGGGTGGACAAAATTAGTTACAACAAGAGGTGGTGATGGACAGAGTCTCTGAATTAAGCAGAGTACTCTCACCCAGTCAAAAGATCAGGGCTAGATCCAACACCGTTTTTTAGCTCATTGCACCATCCCAGTTTCAGAACCTGGCTGTATGCAAATTAGTCTGTCCCTGGCCCAGTGCATCATGGGAACAGGGCAGACCAGACTACAAAAGCCAATTCTTACACTGGGAAGGAAACAAGCTTCCGGGGACCGGTTTCTGCCATTTCAGGCGTCTTCGGCCCGGCTTGCTTGAATCCTGATGGTGCAATGAGCAAGGGACTCACATCTGAGTATACCCTTCCACGCTTAGGGTGGACAAAATTAGTTACAACAAGAGGTGGTGATGGACAGAGTCTCTGAATTAAGCAGAGTACTCTCACCCAGTCAAAAGATCAGGGCTAGATCCAACACCGTTTTTTAGCTCATTGCACCATCCCAGTTTCAGAACCTGGCTGTATGCAAATTAGTCTGTCCCTGGCCCAGTGCATCATGGGAACAGGGCAGACCAGACTACAAAAGCCAATTCTTACACTGGGAAGGAAACAAGCTTCCGGGGACCGGTTTCTGCCATTTCAGGCATCTTCGGCCCGGCTTGCTTGAATCCTGATGGTGCAATGAGCAAGGGACTCACATCTGAGTATACCCTTCCACGCTTAGGGTGGACAAAATTAGTTACAACAAGAGGTGGTGATGGACAGAGTCTCTGAATTAAGCAGAGTACTCTCACCCAGTCAAAAGATCAGGGCTAGATCCAACACCGTTTTTTAGCTCATTGCACCATCCCAGTTTCAGAACCTGGCTGTATGCAAATTAGTCTGTCCCTGGCCCAGTGCATCATGGGAACAGGGCAGACCAGACTACAAAAGCCAATTCTTACACTGGGAAGGAAACAAACTTCCGGGGACCGGTTTCTGCCATTTCAGGCGTCTTCGGCCCGGCTTGCTTGAATCCTGATGGTGCAATGAGCAAGGGACTCACATCTGAGTATACCCTTCCACGCTTAGGGTGGACAAAATTAGTTACAACAAGAGGTGGTGATGGACAGAGTCTCTGAATTAAGCAGAGTACTCTCACCCAGTCAAAAGATCAGGGCTAGATCCAACACCGTTTTTTAGCTCATTGCACCATCCCAGTTTCAGAACCTGGCTGTATGCAAATTAGTCTGTCCCTGGCCCAGTGCATCATGGGAACAGGGCAGACCAGACTACAAAAGCCAATTCTTACACTGGGAAGGAAACAAGCTTCCGGGGACCGGTTTCTGCCATTTCAGGCGTCTTCGGCCCGGCTTGCTTGAATCCATCAGGATTCAAGCAAGCCGGGCCGAAGACGGCTGTAATGCCAGAAACCGGTCCCCGGAAGCTTGTTTCCTTCCCAGTGTAAGAATTGGCTTTTGTAGTTTGGTTTGCCCTGTTCCCATCATGCACTGGGACAGGAACAGACTAATTTGCATACAGCCAGGTTCTGAAACTGGGATGGTGCAATGAGCTAAAAAACGGTGTTGGATCTAGCCCTGATCTCTTGACTGGGTGAGAGTATTCTGCTTAATTCAGAGACTCTGTCCCTCACCACCCCTTGTTGTAAATAATTTTGTCCACCCTAAGCGTGGAAGGGTATACTCAGACATGAGTCCCTTGCTCATTGCACCATCAGGATTCAAGCAAGCCGGGCCGAAGACGGCTGTAATGCCAGAAACCGGTCCCCGGAAGCTTGTTTCCTTCCCAGTGTAAGAATTGGCTTTTGTAGTTTGGTTTGCCCTATTCCCATCATGCACTGGGACAGGAACAGACTAATTTGCATACAGCCAGGTTCTGAAACTGGGATGGTGCAATGAGCTAAAAAACGGTGTTGGATCTAGCCCTGATCTCTTGACTGGGTGAGAGTATTCTGCTTAATTCAGAGACTCTGTCCCTCACCACCCCTTGTTGTAAATAATTTTGTCCACCCTAAGCGTGGAAGGGTATATTCAGACATGAGTCCCTTGCTCATTGCACCATCAGGATTCAAGCAAGCCGGGCCGAAGACGGCTGTAATGCCAGAAACCGGTCCCCGGAAGCTTGTTTCCTTCCCAGTGTAAGAATTGGCTTTTGTAGTTTGGTTTGCCATGTTCCCATCATGCACTGGGACAGGAACAGACTAATTTGCATACAGCCAGGTTCTGAAACTGGGATGGTGCAATGAGCTAAAAAACGGTGTTGGATCTAGCCCTGATCTCTTGACTGGGTGAGAGTATTCTGCTTAATTCAGAGACTCTGTCCCTCACCACCCCTTGTTGTAAATAATTTTGTCCACCCTAAGCGTGGAAGGGTATACTCAGACATGAGTCCCTTGCTCATTGCACCATCAGGATTCAAGCAAGCCGGGCCGAAGACGGCTGTAATGCCAGAAACCGGTCCCCGGAAGCTTGTTTCCTTCCCAGTGTAAGAATTGGCTTTTGTAGTTTGGTTTGCCCTGTTCCCATCATGCACTGGGACAGGAACAGACTAATTTGCATACAGCCAGGTTCTGAAACTGGGATGGTGCAATGAGCTAAAAAACGGTGTTGGATCTAGCCCTGATCTCTTGACTGGGTGAGAGTATTCTGCTTAATTCAGAGACTCTGTCCCTCACCACTCCTTGTTGTAAATAATTTTGTCCACCCTAAGCGTGGAAGGGTATACTCAGACATGAGTCCCTTGCTCATTGCACCATCAGGATTCAAGCAAGCCGGGCCGAAGACGGCTGTAATGCCAGAAACCGGTCCCCGGAAGCTTGTTTCCTTCCCAGTGTAAGAATTGGCTTTTGTAGTTTGGTTTGCCCTGTTCCCATCATGCACTGGGACAGGAACAGACTAATTTGCATACAGCCAGGTTCTGAAACTGGGATGGTGCAATGAGCTAAAAAACGGTGTTGGATCTAGCCCTGATCTCTTGACTGGGTGAGAGTATTCTGCTTAATTCAGAGACTCTGTCCCTCACCACCCCTTGTTGTAAATGATGTACTTCAACTGGCAGCTGCAAGGGTGTACCCCTTGAGGGGGCTGCTACACGGTCACCTGAACAGCAGTGCAATACGCAGTTGCATGATGTTGCATGATGTAATGATATAGCAGGTGGTGAAAGTGGTGGCGAGGAGAAGATGGGGCTAAGGAGCAAGGAGAGGACACTCCGATCGACCGGATGTAATAGCTACACGACGACTTGGCGGGTCAGACTGCCACTGTATGTCACATCGCTCACCGGATTTCTCCTGGGCCCCCCAGTGGCCCCCAAAGAGGTTTTCTCCTTGGTCCCTTGCTCAAACTGGTCTCCTCTTCTGGCCGCTTTGGCCGCTGACTGCTTTGAACCACTCGCACACTCCTTCTGCAACACAGCGGCTCTCATGCAGCTCGAAGTTTTCCACACAAAGCTGGATCAAGAAACAGGCCTCAATAGCTCGTCTACAATGCTCATCGCTCGTTCACCCCTCCACAACGCTGATCGCTCGTCGACCTCCTGCAAGGCTGATATGGATTCAGTAGCTGTCCACTATCTCAGACCTCACAACTGGTTTTCATTGGTACTCTTTCAAATATTGCCTTTTGGTCGCTGTTCCTCAGACAAGCCATTGTGTAAGGCAATGACGGTCACAGCAGGTAGCAATGGGTCTGCCATCAAGCAGGAATATTCTAAAACAAGGGAACAATAATGTATAAGGTCACTGCAACTGGGTCCCATCAGCCTTCCTGAAGCAAGGATTAGGAGCAGACAAACCCTGCCTAGAAACATCTCACCTTTGACAACACTATCACCCTTTTTCCTTTCCTCTATTAAATGATAATGCTGGGGAAGAACCAATCTGCAACCTTTTGTACCTCATTGGAGTTCTAAGGGAAGCCTTGTCTCATCCTCCCTAACTTATGTGTCTTGGGGGCATATGTATGAAAATCAGTTTTTGCGATTCTCAAATAACGATGTTTTGAGAATCGCTATTTGAGAATTGCAAAATGGGATGTATTTAAAAATTTGCTATTTTTTTGCGATTTCCTAGTATTCCTTAATTGCGATAAGCTAATTGCAAAATCGCAATTAAGGAATACCTTCCCTTTCATTCTTATGGGCCGGGTGGCCCATAGGAATGAATGGGAAGTCATTCTCAATTAGCGATTCGCAATTTGAGATTCGCAAATTGAGAATAATTTCAAGGGTGTCATAAGGACACCCTGATGCACCCCTGAAATAAACATGTGTGCGCATATGGCGCAAATACATGCCCTAAGGGCATGTATGTGCGCCACATGGCACCTTGCAAAATGCCAAAAAGTGAATTTTTCGAAGAAATCGCAAATTACCACCAACTTGAAGTTGGTGGTAAATTTGCGATTTCTTAAGGAGAAATCGCACAACTTGGGTGATTTTTGCATAGCATTTAAGGAATCACAAAATGCTTTTGCAAAATTAAGAATTCGCAAATTTTGTGATTCCTTAATATTTCGATGCGATTAGGCTCATACATCGCGTTTTGCAAATTTTTAGTCGAAACGCTGCTTTTTTGCGATTCGCAGCGTTTGCGACTAAATTTTTTTTTTTTTACATATGCCCCTTGGTCTCCATCTTCCAACCAAGGGAATGCAGGCAATGCACTTCCACTGTGTAAGGAAGCCATGTCATCCTCTGTCTTGTGCCATGGAAAACCAGTAGCAACCTAATAAATGGGGAACCAATTTCAAGTCCTGCCATTAGCTCAACAGCCTGTGATTCAGGGCAAATGACTTCAAATTCAAATTCAAAATAGACTTTATTCGGTGTATTTCAACCATAAAAGTGCAATAAAAATACATCAAGTACATACATCAAATTACATTTTAATTCCAGAGTAAGAGGGCTATGAACATTACATACAATAGTTCTTTCATTGGTCCAAACATAATCGTAATTTAAGAGCCAGTTTTAAAAATTCAAGGACTTGAAGGACACCATTACTGTGTAACAATTGTAAGTATAAAAAGGCTGGTCGTATCTGATTAAAATTCATTTTTTTTAAAAGTGAGGTTAAAAAGCGTTTGCGGGGGAATTCATAATATTTACATAGAAACGTGAAATGCATCATGTCCTGTGGAGACTTTCCGTCGCAGCCACAGGACGAGGGAATTTTACAGAAGCTCTCCTTTTTAGGTCTGATGAGCAGATGTTGGAACTGGTTGAATCTAAATCTTGTAAGCAGAAACTTGTCGTGAGTGCTGAAAGTGCCGAGTAAATACGGCTCTGTAGTCAGACATGTCTTAACCATAATAAATTTCCTCACACTTACTTTTTTTAACTCAGCACACTCCCTCTCTGCCTTCTTTTGTTGATAAAACAACTGTTTGACTAGATCAGTGTCTGCCTTCCCAATTCCTGATGGGTTTTCAAACAATTCAGGGCGGCCCAACTCAGTAAAACATATTTTTAAATACTTCAGCCAGGGAGTGCTTAGAGCGTTCTCAAGAGCCAGAAAATCATTAACTATCAAATGTGTCAGCGGGATTTCCTTGCATAACCACATTTTCAGCCAACATAACAGAGGTCGTAGGGACAGGATATCGCTCAAATAGCCCACTCCTAGTTCCTCATGCACCATAAAGTTAGAAGTGCAGGCCGAAACACATAAAAGCCGTTTATAAAACAAATTTTCTGTGGTTTGAAGTTGTTCCCCAGCCATATAGCCCCAGAGCTCACTCCCATATGCAGCCGTTGCTACAGATTTTGCATCATATAATTTAATCATAGCAGCCGTCGGCTTTTTACCAAGCTTTGACGCAAAGTTAAAAATGGAGGCATTGACCTTAGATACATCACATTTTTTTTTAGCAATTTGCGGGGCCCAAGAAAGCTTCGAGTCAAAGAGTACTCCTAAATAAGAAAATGTACTAGAAAAGGGTATAACTGCCTTGTCTAGTTTGAAGGTGTATTGTCTCTTTGGCTGTTTCCCCACCTGCATGATGTAAGATTTGGAGTTATTCACTACCAAATCTCTATCTTCCATAAACTTTTTAAAAGCATTAAGAAGCAGTTGAAGGCCTTTTTCCGTTCTTGCTAACAGCACAGCATCATCTGCGTATAGCAGAACAGGGATGCTTCTATTCCCCACTCTTGGACTATCAGATTTCACCTCCCTTAGAACGCCATCCAGCTCATTTATATAAAAATTAAAAAGGAAAGGGGCTAGTATACAGCCTTGCCGTACCCCCTTCCTAGTTCTAAAATCATCGGTAACGGATAAGTCTTGGGAATACCTAATATTTGCGCTGGTATTATTATGGAGGTCAGCCAGAAAGTTTACGATGTCATTGTCCACTCCTTTGGCCCTCATGGACCCCCACAGCTTCCCCCTGTTAACACAGTCGAAAGCTGAGGATAGGTCCATGAAGGCCAAGTGGACTGTGCCTTTTTGGACTTTAGTATATTTACTTAATATTAGAAAGAGGTTCAAGCACTGAGTTGTGGTCGAGCGGCCGTTACAAAAACCATATTGGGCAGTGGACAGAATATCATTGTCCCTTGTCCAATCGGTAAGTCGCCGCAGTACTATTCTCCCCACAAGTTTTGCCATGGAATTAATCAGGGAAATCGGCCTGTAACAGAGGGGACTATCCCTATGGCCCTTTTTAAATATGGGCACAATGGTTGAGAGCCCCCATGAAGGCGGGCAACCCACCTTTGCAGCTGCATTGATAACCGCTGCAATAATCGGTGCCCAAAAGTTGGGATCTGATTTAAAAAGGTCCGGGGGTATCCCATCCGGGCCTGGTGATTTACCCGCTGTGAGTCCCTCTATTCCCACCATGACCTCTCCTATACTAACATTCAAGCATGTACCGCCCGAAGTACGACCATCGGGTACCACATTAGTTTCATTTCCCCCGTACAGTTGTTCAAAGTGTGCGACCCATTCCTCTTTAGTAATGACACATTCTAGGCCTTCCCCTGAGTCTTTCACCAGGAAAGGTTTCTTGAGCACCGCCCAAAATCTAGCACTATTTTTCAGTGTTTCTGGTTCTAGAATCTCAGCCCAGGCTTCGTTCTTCAGTACCTCCTTTCTTGTTGTAATAACTGATTTGTACTCTTTACGTGATCTCTGAACTAATTCCTTGTTTCGGGGTTTTAACATCAAGGCTGTTCTAAGATCACGAGCCGCTTTAGAGCATTCCTTGCTAAACCACATCGGGCCAGCCCTCCCTTTGCACGTTATAGGTTCTGTCAGTGATATAGCTATTTTATCAGTTAGGCTTTTAAAATCAGATAGAACCTGAAGTGGGTCAGGGTCAGCCTGAGTACATCTAGTGATAATGTCACTACAGTTAGTTTGGATATTCTGGTATATAAGGGCCGGAGTGCACATGGACCATTTTAAGCGGCGTCTACTGTCAGTTACTGTGACCCTACCCTTACCTAGATTTCGTCTTTCTGTAGCCACCCAGGGCCCCCTTAGGTGTATGGTCAAAGGGTTATGGTCACTGAGGGGATTAGTGTCTATGGAGAATGAACGCACGAACTCCTGCATAGGGACGGTTAACAACATGTAATCAATAATTGTTCCCTTCCCATGGCCTTTAAAGGTTGGTGTAAGAAAGCGCTTTGATGGGTCACATAATGCCATTGCAATGGTAAGACCATATTCATTAAGTAAATTATTAAAAATTCCCCCCACAACGGTGTGTTCCAGGTGTAATCCATTTATTCTGGGACAATGCAGTTCCATGAGATTTTTCCCTGGAAGGTCACCGCAGGGGTGAATGTTAAAATCACCCATTATCAGCAAATTGTGGGAACAGTCCCTCATTGAGGTATCAATGTACTCACTTAAGGTTTCTGAATTGCCAAGACTTGTAGCATTATTAACAGAATTATAAAAATTGATCAGACCAACCTTACAGTTGCCTGCAGATAAAACTAGACCTTGAATGTCAAGGTTATTAGAGGGCCTGTTAACAATTGTACATCTCAATGCTACCGATATAAACATTACCATACCCCCCTTTGCTCTCCCCCGAGTTACAGGCACAGCAGGTACAAAATATGCCTTATAGCCTTCAATATACACATCACATTTTACAGACCAAGTTTCTTGTAGGCAAATAATTTGAAAGCCCCTAATGTAAGCTAACCAGCTTTCATCCTGCATTTTATTTTCTAAGCCCGCCACATTCCAACATATAACATTCTTTTTTGGTGTAGTTGAAGAAATCACTTCTATCTGTTGAACTGCAGGCGACTGAGCGGTACTCTGAACTTCCGAGACCCTCAGTCAATCGCAGGCATCCAGCCCTGAGAGCATATTAAAACGGTTATATAGTGGAACATTATAACCTGTGTTAATCTGCTTATCAGCATTAAAGTTTCCTGGTGGTGTCCGCCAGTTGTCAACATTTAATGCAGGTGTTTGCCACCCGTTCAGCCCACTAGTGTTGTTATTATACATGTATGGTGTTACCGGACTTGAAATCTGAACTTGTGTTAAAGGTTTGTACCCATGGGGGTTATTAAGGTTTTTTTTAGGTAGATTCTGATCAGGCGCATAAAAGTATCCCAAGGGACGCACACAGACACTATTTGCATTATAAACAAGTGAGGATGCACGTAGCAAGACTGTGGCGACATGTTGGGGGTGCTGAAAGTTCACTATCACGCAGTCCCCCGTAGTTGATTTCCTTGAAGGACCGACCCAATTTACTCTTTCAGTGGATATAATTTGATCATAGAAGTGAGATGGGTAGCCACAGTTTTTGTTTAGCCATCCCACCGTTTTATTTTTTAGGGAGTCTTGGGGTTCTCCATGAGATTGGGCTGATACTTCCTCATGGCGTGGAACATTGGTTAGTACCACCACGTATGGGACACACTCAGGAGGGAGATTCACATTCCTGAGTCTGGCCCTCTGTGGGACCGGTACACAATTGCCTGAAGAGGCAGGGACCTGCTGAGTCGGCTGGTTTAATGGGGCTGTGCGAACCACCGCCACAGGGCCTGCCCTATTTTCAGAGTTTGATTGCCAATTCTGTTGCACACTCTGACTCCTGGCTTCAGTCTCCTTCCCGCTCCCAACAGCGATAGTTTTAGCGATTGTTACGCCTGGAGCAGGGGTCATATGAGCCGTCACTAGAGTGCCCAATCTTTCTACCTCAGACGCTACTTTTTCCAATTTGGCCATTATTGGAGTAATTAAATCTACAATTTTGGTCTCCAGTTTGCACACCAATGTATTTATTAGTGCTTCTAAGTTAGTGTCGGACAGAATCACACTCCCCTCGGTATTACTAGCCACATTATTAGGTTCATCCAAAGCCTGGTTGCTTGCACTATTGATGATGATGGCTTTGGAATTGTTGGGATCTTTAGTGTGTGTTTTAGTTTTTGTGGACTTTCCCCTACGGCACCCCTGAGTCTTTCTACACTTCCTCACAGGTCTTTGTGAGGAATGGGCCTCCACTGACTCTTCTGCTGAGGAGTCTTCCTCCGTTGTAGCAAGCATATCCACGGACTTCTCAGGGTGCACCTGTGCCTGTGCTACTGTGAAATGGCCCTCTGTACTGTATGTGGCATTTTCTATAGTGCCCTCTGGGACCTCTATAGTTTCATTAGATACAGAGTCCAAAACAGGGGGAAGACTTTTACTACCTAATGAGACCCTGCGTTCTTTGTTGATTTGCGTTACTTTTTTTACCATAAAATTATCTATGGTACGCAGACCCGATGCCGCTGGGTCCACGATAGTTGCAGGCATGTTAACAAAAGACAGAAAAGCTGTAATAACCCACTCGCAATCAGCAATTACCCAACAATGTTAAGATGCAATACAATACAATGTTGAAAGTCTTACGTGGAGGATTAAAAGGCTCTATGTTCGTAGAGCCAAAGTTCGTGGCCCGTCCCGTCCTCTTACGACCACAGAGGGCCACAGAGGGCCCGCCCTTTGCCCGGGCTTAGCCCGGCGTCCCGCTCGCGTCCCGCTACGCGAGATGCAATCCTTAGTAATAGGGTCGTTGCGGGCGGTGGGGCGTGGTGTCCAGGGGGCGTGGCGTCGAACACAGCCCTTCGCTATGACACCTGGGCAATGCAGTCCCTTGCGCTTGATCCGCTTGATCCTCTTTCCCCCACACTCCTCGGCACTCCTGTTGGCCCCTGGAAACAACACAGAGGACGTTCAGCCCCTTGCTCCCTTGCGCAGCGGCACCCGCGAAGCGGGTGCTGCAAGAAGTGAAGTCGCACAGACGAGGCTGAAGGGCAGAGCAGGTCTCCTCGCTAAATCCTCCTCAGACCACGGAACCCACAGTTACATCCGCAGGTACCCACACAGTTTGTCTCCCACCGTTGTTACAGGTCCGCCGGTCTTTTAACACACCTGGCCGGGCGGGGGGCGTGGTGTCCAGGGGGCGTGGCGTCGAACACAGCCCTTCGCTATGACACCTGGGCAATGCAGTCCCTTGCGCTTGATCCGCTTGATCCTCTTTCCCCCACACTCCTCGGCACTCCTGTTGGCCCCTGGAAACAACACAGAGGACGTTCAGCCCCTTGCTCCCTTGCGCAGCGGCACCCGCGAAGCGGGTGCTGCAAGAAGTGAAGTCGCACAGACGAGGCTGAAGGGCAGAGCAGGTCTCCTCGCTAAATCCTCCTCAGACCACGGAACCCACAGTTACATCCGCAGGTACCCACACAGTTTATTGAATGAAAACAATTTAGGTATGAAATGCACTCTACCATCTGCCCACAGAGAGGATTATATTGACTCCCACTCTGTCCTTTTGTTTTCCAAATATTTTCTTCATGTATTCCTAGGTTGCAAAGGAGCGACCAATCAATAGAGGACGGACAGTTCCTTCTGATCAGCGTTCTTGATCCACTTTCGGTCTTTTTTTACCCACGTTTTACTCACTTCATTGGTCCTGAAGAAGCGCCAGGGATCGTTCTGACCAGTCAGACAGCGCAAAACATGTTGACCGAAAGTTACTGAGGCACATTATGCCTCATCAGTAACACACGATCCTGCAGGTTTTTTAACCTAGAAAGGGAACCTATGTATTACACTCAATTCACCCTGGCTTCCCTTAGCTAGTTTTATCATTCACTCACTCACTCTTCTCTCAGAACCCTTTATCTCACACCCTCACTCATCATGCGGCAGTACCAATAAAAGATCTACGCCAAAGCGACCCTTCGGGGGTCCTGTAGGGCATTGCAGCACCGGCCCGACAGGGAGCAACGCCCTCGGGATGTGTGAGGGCATCAAACGTCAAATGACTTAATTTCCCGGTGCCAAAAAAACCAAATATATAAATCCCACCTCATGTAGTGTAATTTAGTGCTCATGTGAAGTTCTCTAATTTCCTTTGAACACATTTCTGCTATATAAAACTGCAAAAACATGAGAGATTCTACAGTCAGCACTCACTGGTGAAAGTGAAGTGAAATGAATACATTTCAATACAACAGTTGAAAATGGGAGTTAGTGATAGAAAAGCATGCCAAAAAGCCCCTGTTCACACTTGAGAGCCCACCTATCATACAAGGTTACAATCTCACATTTTATCAATGTTATGGACATAAATATATGAAATTCTTTGTCACTTGACACACCCCTATTTGTAACCATTTAAATGCGGTGAAAAACCTGTTGACGTTCTACCTCTGAGGTGCGTTGAACGTCAAAGGGTCATTCAAGGTATTTATCAAGGTATTTATCAAGGCATTGATCAAGAAAATGTCGTTTTAATTGGGAGCAGTATGGAAATGCTGGGTGTAGGAATGCTATGGATCCCCACAGATTCTGTCTGGACAGTTCTTCACAGAAAAGTGAGAGACATGTCAGATTTTAGCCAAAGTGGAAGGTTTGCAGGGCATACTGGGTATGAAAACATAGTCTAATCCACAAAAGGCACACTACTGTGGATGCCCTGTATGTCTAGTTCTCAGAAATGGCTGGGTTTTATAGGTTTCCCTGGGTGGTGGCAAAGCATGGGTCCAAATACCACTGCTATCAACATTACTGAAATGGGTCAATGTTACACTTTGGTGTCTTTTCTGTTGAGTGTGCTATGAACACCCACACAAGTGACATACTGCTTTTATCATAAGAAGTGTGGAAAACACAGAATAGTAGGACATTTGCTATTATCAATTTTATTTCTCTCCATTTTTGACTTCCAAACTCAAGCCTGTGTGCAAGAAAGAATACATTCGAAATAATGACCTCTGAGTCACATGATAGTATGGGTAATTCCAAATTCATCACTGTACAGTTCCTAAACTTAAAAAACACACGATTTACTTCATACACCTTTTTCATTCATTAGATTTTATCATTTGAACTGACGCATAATCATTACACAATGAAAAATCATTATGAACTGCAGCACAGTTATCGGATCTAGGTATAGCAGATTTTTGCAAGCAACCAACAAACCCATGTGCGATCAGAAATATAATACTTGTTACGGTTAATTACAGATTAAACTGTTGTCAGCTATTTCTATTTTGCTTCCTATTTTCTTTATGCAATTTCTGATTTTAACAATCCGTTTCTTTGAGAAGACCATATGTGAGCTACACAAATGACCCCTTGGCAAAATGTGGAATTTTGTCTAGTTGTCAGAATTGTATGGCTTTTTGAATTCTCCATGGGAGTAGTCAGGGGTCTCAGCTGTGATCTCTAACTTGCTCCCTGCTCCTCTTGGTACTTCCTTTGTGACATCTGGCCTCAGAGGGTGCAAACATTTTGCCCCCTCTGAGGCCAGGGGTCACAAAAGAAGTGCCAGGAGTAGCAGAGAGCAAACTGCGAACCCTGACTATTTTAAAATGACATCCATGGAGTTAACGCTTGGGTTTCCACCTTCCACCACAAACGTCCAGTAGGTTGAACCACCAAAAATCCGAAAAGTAGACTAGTGCAGCGAACCTTTTTTGATGCCGTTTTTAGAAAAAACACATACTTTCTTACACTTCAAACTTTTCCTTTAAAAATATCCTTCTGCTATAATTCAGCTATTTTCTCAGCTCCCTCAATGGAAGCCCACAAACCCTTTAAAATCCCTAAGATGTAGAAAAATAGGACACAAATTTGGACTAGATATATTTTGGGAAAAAAGTTATGAAGGCCTAAGCGCAAAGTACTCCGAACATCAAAATAAGGGCTCTGTACTGGGGTTGCTAGCTCCTCTTCAGCTGAAGGGTTAACCTTGACCCACCTAGTAGAGAAAACTGCTCATGATAAATACACATCATGCATTACTTTTCCTGTCTGTTAGCAATTACATTATTTTTTAAATATGATTCTACACAGCTTCCCACTGTTGATGTCTCTGATGTGTAAGATAGTGGATGCATAACTTGACCACCAAGAGGTTAAAAGGATTGTTACTGCTCTTATATGATCTGGTGTTAACCGACTTGTTCCTATACCATCCTCACTTAGGGGCAGATGTATCAAGTGTTTTGCATGTCGCAAATGCTGCGAATCGCTATATCCAAGCGTTTGCGACGACAGAAAGTGCAATTGGCATGTATCAAAGAAATCGCATTGCATAATAAGAAATCGCAATTTTTGCGAATTCTTATAGTCCGAGAAGTATTTTTCGCAGAATATATAGCGATTTCTAATTTTGCATGTTCCTAAAATTGCGAAAATCGCAAACAACAAATCGCAATTTAAGAAATCGCAATCAAGATGTAAGAAATAATCGCTAATAGCGATTTCACAAAAATCGCAAAATAAGAAATCGCATTTAACACCAAATAGAAGCAGGTGTTAAATTTTTTTTTTTTTTAAAAGGATCCCAGAATGCATTTTCCAAAATTTCAAAATGGCGGGGTTGTACCTGATTGCCAGGAGGCTGCGCATTCAAGCTCTTGCCCATAGGAGACAAAGACAGGAGAGAATCTTCAGAATACGCATAACGCTGTTCCAACAGACTCAGGAGGAGATCTATGAAAAATACCGACTACATCCTCTCACCATTTTGGACCTGATACATGAATTGGAACCTTATTTGACACATCCAACAGGCAGAACACAATCAATACCAACACATGTGCAGGTATTGTGCTCACTGCACCTTTTGGCTTCTGGTTCATTTCAAAGAGTAATTGCAGAGGTTGGTGGAGTGTCACAGAGTGCCCTATCATGTTTTTTTCATGTGTTCCTGGATGCAATGCTAAGTAGACTCTCTAATACACAACAAGCCATACAGGAAACAAAGTTGGATTTCTATCAAATAGGCAGATTTTCACATGTGATTGGATGCATTGACGGAACCCATATTGCTATCACTCCACCTGCAGCCATAGAATATGTTTTCCGGAATAGAAAAGGCTACCACTCGCTCAACATCCAGATCATATGCAATGCCAAAAACATAATTTATGACATTGTAGCAAAGTTTCCAGGGAGTACACATGACTCTTTCATCTTCAGACATAGCGCAATTCATAGACGTCTCAGTGCTCATCAGTTTGGAGATGGATACCTGCTAGGTGAGTAACACTCATGCAAACATCCATCCATCCATCCATCCATCACAAATAAATGGAACATACAGGTACTATTTTCTCTCTTACTTGCAGGGACTTGTGGGACACCCCCGCGCCGCACGGCCACCAGCTGCTGCGTGTGTCTCCCTCTGCCTGCCCTCTGCCTCGCCGCCGGCCTCGCTGACGCCTGGCCGTTCCCCTCTGGTTTTGCCAGTGTTTTGCCCAAAATTTGTGCTTGTTTTTCTCTGTGCCGTCCGATCGCTTTTTTAGCTGTTTTTCCTCTGTTTTGCCCGTCTATTGTGCCTGTATTCCCTTGTGCTGTACCATCGTTTTTCCTTCCTGTTTTTGCCTTATTTTTCCCTCCATTTGTGCCTGTTAATTGTAATTTTATCCTCTTTGCTGTGTCCAGTGTCCTTCCTGTCTGCCCGCCTACCTCGCCGCCCTCCGCTCTCCCTCCCCGCTTCCCGCCTCCCGCCACCGCCTGTGGCCACGCCCCTTTTCTCTTCTGTTCCCTCCCCGCTCCCGCCTCCCAGCTGATCCGCCCACCCGCGCACTTGGCCTTAAATGGCGACCGTGCGACGCAGGTGAGTGTGACCCACTTGTGGGACACCCCCGCGCCGCACGGCCACCAGCTGCTGCGTGTGTCTCCCTCTGCCTGCCCTCTGCCTCGCCGCCGGCCTCGCTGACGCCTGGCCGTTCCCCTCTGGTTTTGCCAGTGTTTTGCCCAAAATTTGTGCTTGTTTTTCTCTGTGCCGTCCGATCGCTTTTTTAGCTGTTTTTCCTCTGTTTTGCCCGTCTATTGTGCCTGTATTCCCTTGTGCTGTACCATCGTTTTTCCTTCCTGTTTTTGCCTTATTTTTCCCTCCATTTGTGCCTGTTAATTGTAATTTTATCCTCTTTGCTGTGTCCAGTGTCCTTCCTGTCTGCCCGCCTACCTCGCCGCCCTCCGCTCTCCCTCCCCGCTTCCCGCCTCCCGCCACCGCCTGTGGCCACGCCCCTTTTCTCTTCTGTTCCCTCCCCGCTCCCGCCTCCCAGCTGATCCGCCCACCCGCGCACTTCGCCTTAAATGGCGACCGTGCGAACGCGCAGCGGGCGCGCCGATTGTGCGCCGAAGGCGCGCCAAAGGTAAGCCCGTCTGCGCCCATCCGCGACCGGACCGCGCCCAGCACCAGGACCCCTGGCCCACGAAGACCCCGACCTACCCGCCTGACGTACTCCGCCGCAACCCTCATCGCACTCAACACCGGCCGACTTCCAGACTGCCACCAAGCCACTCCACGACGTACCCACGGACCTTTCAGCTGCCACGCCTGCAAGTTCACCTGCACCCGGACCTGCCCCGCACCAGCACCCGCCAAGTCGAACACCAGCAGCACCCACCTCAAGTGCATCCTGCTCAACACCCGCTCCGTCCACAGACACGCCATCGAACTCTGGAACCTCCTAGACGCCACAGCCCCGGACGTTGCCTTCCTCACGGAGACCTGGATGAACGCCTCGTCAGCTCCTGACATCGCCATCGCCATCCCAGAGGGCTACAAGATCGTCCGGAGGGACCGAAACGCCAACCAGATGGGAGGAGGCATCGCCATCATCCACAGGAGCACCATCCGTCTTACGACCAGCATCGACAACACCCTGACCACCGCCGAACACCTGCATTTCCAGATCCACACCAACCCGAACACCACCCTCAGAGGCACCCAGATCTACCGACCCCCTGGACCACGCACGCAATTCAGCGAGGACATCGCCGACTTCGTCAGCCCGCATGCCCTCCCCTCCGCTGACTACATCCTCCTGGGAGACCTCAACTTCCATCTGGAGAACAACAACGACCGCAACACCAGCACCCTGCTCGACAACCTCGCCAACCTGGGACTCAAGCAACTGGTGTCCACCCCCACCCACCTCGCCGGACACACACTCGACGCAGTCTTCTCTTCCAGCACAGACATCGACTTCAGCCACGCCACAGAGCTTCAATGGACGGACCACAGCTGCGTCCACTTCACCTTCAAGAGAACAACGACCCACCAACACCAGCAACAGGCCGCCCGCAGAAGCTGGAACAAGATCACGGCAGACCAGCTCGCCACCTCCCTGAGCCAGCACCCTCCTGCCAGCTCAGCGAACCCCAGCCAGGCCGCCGACAACCTCACGAAGTGGATCAGCAACTGCGCGGACGAACTCGCCCCACTGAGGACCCCGCCTAGCAGACCCGGCAGCAAGAAGGCCCCATGGTTCACCGACGAACTCAAGAGCTCCAAGAAGAACTGCCGAGCCCTCGAGAAAGCCTGGAGAAGGGAACCGACACCAGACAACAGGACCTCCTTCAAACTTGCCACCCGGAAACACCACCAGCTGATCCGCGCCGCCAAGAAAACAGCATTCAAGGACCGGTTGGACAACAACGCACACAACTGCAAGGAACTCTTCAACATCGTGAAAGAGCTTTCCAACCCCAGCGCAGGAAACAACGACATCACCCCATCGCAAGACCTCTGCAACTCCCTCGCTTCATACTTCCACAACAAGATCGCGAACATACACAACAGCTTCAACAACCAACCAACGCACACCAGGACCGAACAACCACCCCCCACCACCACCCTCCACGCCTGGACCCCGATCAGCACCGAAGACACCATCCGCACGATGAACTCCATCCACTCCGGATCACCGACCGACCCCTGCCCTCACCACGTCTTCAACAAGGCCGACGCTGTCATCGCACCCCACCTGCGAGACATCATCAACACATCCTTCGACACCACCATCGTCCCGGAGAGCTGGAAGCACGCCGAACTCAGCGCTCTACTCAAGAAACCAACAGCGGACCCCACCGACCTCAAGAATTACCGCCCCATCTCGCTCCTCCCGTTTCCAGCCAAAGTCATCGAGAAGACCGTCAACAAGCAGATGGCCGCCTTCCTCGAGACGAACGGATCCCTCGACCCCTCACAGTCCGGCTTCCGAGCCAATCACAGCACCGAGACCGCCCTCATCGCCGCCACCGATGACATCCGAACCCTGATGGACAATGGAGAAACAGCGGCCCTCATCCTCCTAGACCTCTCCGCGGCTTTCGACACGGTCTGCCACCGCACCCTAGTGCAGCGTCTCAACAACGCCGGAATCCAGGGGAAGGCACTGGAATGGATCATCTCCTTCCTCGACGGAAGAACACAAAGAGTCCGCCTACCACCGTACAAGTCAGAGGCCTCCGAAGTCATCTGCGGCGTCCCCCAAGGATCATCTCTGAGCCCCACCCTCTTCAACGTCTACATGAGCCCCCTCGCGGCCATCGTACGCAAACACAACCTCAGCATAATCTCCTACGCCGACGATACCCAGCTGATCCTCTCCCTGACGAACGACCCCGCCGCCGCCAGAGCCAACCTGCACGAAGGGATGAAAGAGGTAGCCGAGTGGATGACGACCAGCCGCCTGAAACTGAACTCGGACAAGACGGAGGTCCTCATCCTGGGCTCCTCACCCTCCGCCTGGGACGACTCCTGGTGGCCCCCCGCCCTGGGCACCGCACCCAAACCGACAGACCATGCACGCGACCTGGGCTTCATCCTGGACTCCTCCCTCTCCATGACCAGGCAAGTCAACAACGTCTCCTCGGCGTGCTTTAACATCCTACGCATGCTACGGAAGATCTTCTGGTGGATCCCCACCGAGACCAGGAAGACCGTCACCCAGGCCCTCGTCACCAGCCGACTGGACTACGGCAACGCCCTCTACGCCGGGACCACCGCCAAGCTCCAGAAGAGACTCCAGCGGATCCAGAACGCCTCAGCCAGACTCATCCTCGACATCCCACGAACCAGCCACATCTCCGGACATCTGAGAGACCTCCACTGGCTCCCCGTCAACAAAAGAATCACCTTCCGCCTCCTCACCCACGCACACAAAGCCCTACACGACCAAGGCCCGAGCTACCTCAACAGCCGAGTCAACTTCTACGCTCCCAAACGCCACCTCCGATCAGCCAACCACGCCCTCGCCGCCGTCCCCCGCATCCGAAGAGCGACTACAGGAGGAAGGTCCTTCTCCTACCTGGCCGCCAAGACCTGGAACTCCCTCCCGACCGACCTGCGCCTGACCCAAGACCACCTCTCCTTCAGGAAGAAGCTGAAGACCTGGCTGTTCGAGCAGTAGCGGCACCCCCCCCCCCCCAGCGCCTTGAGACCCTACGGGTAGGTAGCGCGCTCTATAAGTGTCAATGATTGATTGATTGATTGATAGTGCCTATGCAGTGCATGATTTTATCCTTACACCCTACTTAAATCCTGCAAATGCAAGTGAAAGACGGTACAACAGGGCACACCGGTCCACACGTGGGGTCATTGAACGTACTTTTAGAATATTGAAAAGCCGTTTCAGATGCATACACAAAAGTGGAGGTGCATTGCAATACAATCCAGAAACGTGCTGCAAAATTGTTACAACATGTGCAATGCTGCATAACATGGCAATTCGTAAAGGCACAGAAATTGAAGTGAGTGACTCTGACTCATCTGATGATGATGATATCCCTCCACCAAGAATGGCAGTGGCAGGAGTAGGAGCCATGGCTGGCCGTCAAAGAAGGACAGAGATTACACGAAATTATTTTTAGGTAAGAAGAAAGTAACTACTAACTTAAGTTTGTAAATGTTGTTTTTATTCACAACATACAAACTCTTATGCTTTAAGATGTAAACATTTCTTTCAAAAGATGAAACTTAAAATTCCCATACATGGAATAAAAATAAACCTTTCACTATGCATATCAGCTGCATAAGTTACTAATCACAAAGTTATTTTTTGCGGTGGCGGCTGGTAGCATGTTGCTCCTGTGAAGGCATGGCTTCTTGCTCAGGTCCGGGAGTAGAACGCCTTCCACTTCTGCGTTGGCCCATTTGGTTAGTTGGGGTAGGGTTTCTACTACTACTCCTACTGGAGTTGTCCTCACTTTCTCCAGAGCATAGGAGAGCGCTTGCACCTGAGTTTGTGGTTTACATACTTTCCAATACAAGGGTCATTATGTCTACACTCTTCGCCATTTCACGTGTGCAGTCAGTTAATTCTCGCTGCATGTTGATGCTGCGCCACGTGAAATTGCTTGTAACTGCACAAAGCCTGTTGACTGCTTTGGTGTAGGTATGCATCCTGGCTTGTGCAGCCTGTGCAGCCCTGTTACGTGCATTTTCAGTTTGTAAAAGGGTCAGGCAGAGTTTGTCGATAGATACAGCCATGCTCTCCTGATTTTTATTAGATTTCAGTAGCTGCCTATTTATTGATCGGAGTACCTTGTGTTGCAGGCGATGTACTTGAGGCATGTCCTGCTCAAGGCCAGCAAAAACAGTGCCTCCTTCACTTGGTCCTCTGTTGCTCCCACATGCCTCCCGACGGAATGAGCGTGCCCTCCTAGGAGTTTGTGGTTGCTGGTGTGAGTCCTGAGGGGACACTGTGACTGTGTCATTGGGAACTGCATCTACATCAGGATTTTCTTCTACTCCCATTGGTTACAGAGGTGCAACACGTCTGCGCTTCCTGTGTGTGTTCCTATTTTGTACAGGGGCATCACTGACTACTTCATCTGTGTCAGGCGTCACATGAGGAAGAGAACTTTCAGATTCATTTCCTGGCCTGGAGTCTCTTGTATGTTCTGTGGATGTAGAGTGTGAAATATGAATTTGTGTTTATTTAAAATAAAATGATTTCATTGCAGAAAACAACTTGTACTACACCGCTTCAGCATGCCAAATTAATACTTGTTCAAATAACATGTGTTACTGTGATGAGGAATGTGACAAACTTAATTGGATCTTTTCATCAAAAAGAGGGAGGTAGAAAGCTGATCCAATCAGTTTCCAGAGTATATTCAATAATCAGACGGGAAAGGATCACTTGTCCTGCACAACCTTAGGTTTCTTGCAGGAGCGGGGGGTGCGTCCCAAATAAAAGACCCTCATGCACGTGATGGGTAGGGTGGAGTTGGAGCGGTGTATCTTGATTCTCCGCTTTTTTATTCACGTGTGTGCATAATCATAAGGTTGATCAAGTTATGCAACCTCCACCAGGAGGTGTAGACCCAAGGTTGAAGCAGTAGTGAGCCAGTGACGAGGGAGTATTAAAAAGCCCGGATAGCCAGAATAGGAATTTTAATGAATCTGGGTTCGGGTCTGGTAAACTCTGGTATAGTGCATCATGGAGTACTTGTTAGGGGTAGTCGATGCACTCAGGGTATCGTTAAAAACTTTGCGTGAAGGAAAAAAGGGGGGGATTAGGTCGACATGTTTCTGCCTTCTACGCCTTAGTAGGACTTACAGGCATTCATCAGGACCGTTATGTGAGATAACGTGGAGGTAAAGGGATATGGTCAGAGTGCTCAAAAAATGAAGTGATAAGAAAAAAGGTATATTGACCTGTCTCCTGTTTCAGAAGAGGTCGCAATGTACCTGTAGGAGAAAGAATATATACACACACGTTTTCAACATATAGGGGAGAGGGTACATGGGGAGACACCAGACAGAAAACTGTATCTCAAGTCTATCATTGACAGACTATGGCAACAACTAAAAAATGGCAATACTTCATATATGGCTACTATCAATGGCAATGTCAACTCTCTCTTCATCTCTCCATACTCTGAAAGAGGGTCAATGCATGCTGCGAAGGGAATAAAACATGCAAATTGGTTCAAAGTTATTGCCTGTGCAATTTATCAGATTGTGAAACGTACTTCAGGTAATAAGAAAAACCGTGTTGTGCTGTCATCGTGAGATCTTACACACATTCAGTTCAACATGTAATTCTACTTTTATCCGATATATCAAAGAAACATGTGCAGTACCGTGCCTCAACACTCGTGTTCTTTTCAGGGCGTGCTGTTTGTATCTAACATGCTCAATCTCGCGTGTTGGTATATTTACCTCGCGCATGAAAATACCGCGCTCCAGTCGGGTAAGAGGCTTGTGGGGGACTGAACAAAGGGGAAAGAGAGATAATTTAAAAGCGCTTAGCAGCAATACTTGCGGTTGTGGGACTATCCGATTAGTAGTCGCGCTACCTATTTCGTCCTGCCCTGGCGTCTTCTGCGAGCGCGCTGCCTTCTTTCACCCGGAAACAGAACCTACTGTTTCCTGTGTGGTAATGACCATAGGCGTCAAATCTGATTGGTTATCCTACGTGTCACTATGGTTACCTGTGGTGACGCTAACGTTGCGGTCTAAGTTGTTCGTGTTCATTGTTGTTTTTAACAAGACTGCTTGTTTTTTCCAAAAGTGACTAGCTGAGTACATTCATGTAGTCGCAGCAATGGTTCCGTTACATATATACACTGGTTTTCTTGTAACCTTGAGGCACGATGTAGTGATCTCTGTTTGTGTCCCGAATTGGGTAGAGACAAAAACTTCAGTGCGAAGCCGGCTAAAGAGGGAACAGTTTGTTTGCATCAGTCAAAGATGGCTCTATTAGCACAATATAGTGATCTTAGTTAGTGTCCCATATAGAGTAGAGAATTGGGACTTCATTGTGAGTCAGCAACGTAAAGACATTATTTCTTTATAAACCATTGATGGTGAAACAAGGGAGACATAGTTGAACCCAGGTCGGATGAGGTTTTTTTGATGTGTTGATAACTTTTTATTCACATAGGTTATCGACTGATCTCTAAAGTTTGTGCTCATCTGGTTCGTTTCAATAACAACAGGTACATTCTTTATTGTCTATTAAGACTCAGCCAGGGGATATTGTCATTCAGCTCACAGTCAGTCCCCAATCTATGTACCCACCTCTGTTCTTTTTCAAAAAGGATTTTTGCAGCGTTCCTGTCTTTGTTAAGTAAAGTTTCTAGGATGACCCAGTTGAGATCTTGAGTTGTGTGGGCCTTCTCAAGAAAATGGTTGGCCATTTTTGTGGTGCTCTTTCTGCTTTTCACGTTGCTTTTATGTTCGCAAAGTCTCTGCTTGGCTTTTCTACATGTCATGCCTATGTATCTGAGGTTACATGGGCAAGTGATCATGTATATCACGTGAGTGGTATTGCAGTTGGTATGATGGCGTATAGTCCATTTGAAATCTGGTAGTAATTGAAGTTCTTTTGTGGGTCTTGTCAAACTGCAAACCGAGCATGAACCACACGGGTAATGTCCTGTTACTTGCGGATTACCCCATGGGTCAACTAATCCTCTTGTGGGTTTTGGTGGAGGTTATTTATTAGTTGTTGCCATAGTCTGTCAATGATAGACTTGAGATACAGTTTTCTGTCTGGTGTCTCCCCAGTCCCCATGTACCCTCTCCCCTATATGTTGAAAACGTGTGTGTATATATTCTTTCTCCTACAGGTACATTGCGACCTCTTCTGAAACAGGAGACAGGTCAATATACCTTTTTTCTTATCACTTCATTTTTTGAGCACTCTGACCATATCCCTTTACCATACAAAAACAGAGCTCCTTCGCCTGATTTTATACCTTATGGATGGTGTGCCTATCCCAACCGGGACGTTCACCTTAGTGAAAGAGATTTGCAATGTTTGTCTGGGTTACCAAATTTCCAACTAAATATATCAGACCCAACAGTATCATGAGAAACTGCATATGCACAAAAAACTTAATCAAAAATTGTCATTCATTTATTTGTAAAGTTTAAAATTCATAGTAACACAATTCTGTTATAAAAACAACAAGAAATATACATTCACTTGGTGCAAAAAGAATTCTTTAACACTCTCTAAAAGCATTTTTTAGATTAAAAATTGCTTATACAGCAATGTTTTCCACAAAAATATTAAAACATCATCATTGTAGAACAATAGATTTATAGGAACAAACTGTCGACGCGGCGTTTCGGTGCCTCTTTTAATCTTGCACCTTCTTCAGGACTCGTTCCCTGATTTGTCACATCTATAAAAACATATATCATAATACATCTCATTAGGTCCCATTTTTCAACATCAATTACAATTTCATTGCTATACATAATCAATTATTCCCTAATATTTGGTACCCCTACATTTCAAAATGCAACATTTACAAAATCTTTCATACGCATTACTCACTGTCTTTATTCCCATGTCTTTTAGACAGATTACCTCCTGGGCAGGTCAGTACCATGGAGATGTGTTTTGTTAAATTAGCACTAGGGGCTGACTGAGTTTTCTTTACATTACTGTGCAGTTCCGCCCACAGAGATGCCTCAACTTCACCAGGTTATTCTCCCTGGGTCCATTATCTCAATTTTTATGAGTCCATTTACATTGATACTAGAGACTAACTGAATTTTCTTCACTTTACTGTACAGTTCCGCCCACAGAGATTTCTCAACTTGCCCAGGTTATTTTCCCTGGATCTATTTTCTCAATTTTTATGAGTCCGTTTACATCTGCTCATGTTATTTTCTTTTTATCTTCTGTTCTAAGAAAAAAGAACCTCATGTTTGGTTATATTCTCATATTCTATTGTCTTTAGTAGGAACTCCCGTTATGCCCCTAATTTATTACCTTAGATATCGATATTCTTGGTCTTTCCCTCAGATTATATGAAAATAAACCACTTCAGTCCTAAAAGGCAAGAGACAAGTTTTTTCAGATTAGCCTTTCCCTCATCCCTCATCACTCAGCATTCTCATAGCTGAAGTACAGCTTCCTTATCGGTCCTGTTTCCATATTCACTTTCACAGTTTGGAGGACGCCTCTGGGAGCTACCTTTCACTTTTTGCTTTTCCCAGCTTGATCTAAGGATCAATATGTCTTATTAGTACATCTAATCCTTAATTGGCTTACTGAAATGTGTCCCATTTATATACAGATTCTTACCTTGCTGTTTGTAGAGAGTTACTTTATGTTTAATTCACTCTTTTTGTATAGATCCACTCTGGGGTTGACACACTTTTAGCTGAAGCCTTTGTGACTTGGCTGGCAACTCTAGAGAAACAAATATTATAATTGTACCTTATCAGAAGAGTCTATTCTTGGTAGTTATTAACTATCTAAGCGAAACCGCCCACTGTCCTACTTACTTGATGGTGGTAGCTGAACTGCGTGGCGTCCTCCTCCTCTCCGAGTCTTTTCGAACTAATCAACCTTGTTCCTCTCTCTGGTATATATACCAGCAATGATTGGTTGATTAGTTCCAACTGACACTTATTTTCTAATCATTTATTGAGAGTCCTCACTCTGGTCGCCATCTTGTAGTGGGTTCCTTTCCTTATAGTTTGTATTCCCTTAATTCAAATTGCTGTTCTATTCGACTTCCTTTATTTGTAATTCTTAATGCGTCTCATCTCGATGATCTTATTGTTTATTGTGCGCCCTTGGTTGAAAAAAATAATAATTTTTTTTGATGATATTTATTTTTTCTTTCGCGTACTCTTTTAATCTAAAATGATTATATTTATTTGCTCCCCCAGTCTATTGTGCCTCGTCTCATATTTTTGTCGTCGGTCTTCCTTCGTGTGCTGGGAACTACTGTCAGTAAACCTTCGTGCGGTCGTTAATACCCGACCTCCCCAGTGGCCGCAATTTTAGATAGGGAAACTGTGTTTCATATTAAAACACAGTTATTTTTACATTGCCGTATTTTAGGTCTGGTTGAAGTCATATTCCAGATAGTTATTCTGGGTTGACAAAGTCTATTTGTTGTTGGTCGTTTAACTACAAGAGCCAAGGAGATATCGATGAGTGTCATTTTTAATGTATCCCCTTAGGTGCGCGCCATCTTGGTTTGGGGAACGTGGATCGATATCGTTATGTTTTAATGTCGGTATTATAACATTAATGACCTTGGAGTTTGTTAGCACCATAATTTATAATTGTATCCGATATTATTCTTCCCTTGTTTTTACCCCAAGAATATTGTTCATCATACCGGTATCTCAAAATTTAAGTATTTATTTGTTCCATCATTATTTGATTAGATTAGATCTAATATGCCCTCAACTGGTTCTAAATTTACACCTAGTTATATACTAATAGAAATGATATTTAATGTTTGTAAAATTGCTCAATATCTTTTGTTTAGATAATTATATTTGGGGCTTCTCCATCACTATTCCCTACTATGTCTGATAATGATCTTGTACAAATAACCTGGACCAGAATTTACGCTAAAGAATTCTTTCCCATTCTTCTTTATTATTCAGTCCTGTTTTATAGGAGCTAAACTTCGACATATAGTATTGTTCTCTTTGTTTACGTTTTCTAGTCGAGTCTCCTCCTCTCCTATTTAGACTGACAGCTTCTAATGCACACCAACGTAGATCCTCTACTCGGTGGTCCATCTCCATCCAATGTGCCACCAGTGGTGCTGTTGTCTTTTTCGTACGGATGGCTGACTTATGTTCAGTTATTCTTACTCTGATCTCCCGTTGAGTTTCTCCTATATATGCTTTGCCACAGGGACAATTAATCATATAGATGACATTATGGGTTCTACAATTAAATAATTCTTTGTGTATATGTGTGATTTTACCATAATTTATGACTGGACCTGGTATTATTGATGGGCAATTTTTACAGTTGCCGCAAGCAAAATTGCCTGTTGGTGTTGACCCATCTATAGTTCTGATTAAATTCCTTTGATTTTTATTGGGATAGGTTTGAACTAGACAATTCCTAATTGTTCGATTTCTTCTGAAGGCGAAAATGGGTTTCGGTATTGGTATTTCGCCGGGGTCATTTATCAATTTCCAATTCCTATTGATACAGTTTTTCAATCTATTGGATATGCACGAAAAATTCGTGACAAATACAATAGGTTTAGCTTCATTTTCCTGTCTGGTTTTTGGTTCGAACAGACTCTCTCTATTATAATACTTGGCCCGTTTATAGGCTTTTTTTACCATTTTCTTGGGGTACCCTCTCTCAACAAACTTATTCATCAAAACATTTGCATGTTTATCGTACTCTTTTTTAGTGGTGCAATTACGCGCACCCTTAAGAATTGTCCAAATGGTATATTATTTATTTGGGCAGCTGGATGGTGACTATCAAAGTGGAGCATTGTGTTACGGTCTGACGGTTTCGTGAATAGTTCCACTGCTAGAGCGCCCTCCACATTTTTTATTTTAATATCCAAGAAATCACACTCCTCGTTACTATATGAGGAGGTGAATTTCAGGTTCTCATCCCCAAGATTCAGCCATGTGATAAATTCTATCAACTCATCTACATCTCCTTGCCAAATAAAAAAAATATCATCAATAAATCTTGACCATTGTTGAATATTTTCAAAAAATGGCGCCATAGGATTAAAAATATGTTTATTCTCAAAGTCTGCTACGTAAAGACATGCCAGGCTAGGAGCACAGGTGGCTCCCATGCTGGTCCCCTTTGTTTGTTTATACATATTATCTTTAAATAGGAAAATATTGTTTTTGAGGATAAGTTCTAAACATTCTATTATAAAGATTGAGTGCTCTGACAGGTCTTCCTCCTCATTTGCCAGCATCTTTTTGATTACTTTAATGGTATCATTTTGAGGGATGTTTGTATAAAGCCCTTCTATATCAAGCGTTACCATCCATTGAGTGCAGGGATTGAACTCAGTCCCTTCCACTTTCCTGATCATTTCTGTTGTGTCTTTTATATAGGCTGGTTGGTTTGTAACCAATGGTTGGATACATTTATCCACATATTTACTTAGTGGTTCTGTGAGGGAGTTTAGGCTGGAAACTATCGGTCTCATGGTGGGTCATTAATATCTTTGTGCACCTTCGGCAACCCATAGATTGCTGGGATGGTAGGAGTTTCATTGTTAAGGAAGTTAAATTCTTCTTGATTAATTACGCCATCCTCTCTGGCTAGTAGGAGTAGACTCTTGATCCGTTTCCCCAAGTCCTGCCATTCTTGCATGTTAGATTTTGTATAATGGTTTGGGTTATCTAGGAGGTAGTTCATCCTCTTATCGTAATCTGTTGTTTCTAGTACCACTATGCTCCCACCCTTATCTCCAGGCTTAATGGTGATTTTTTCATCCTTTTCTAGATTTTTTAGGGCCTTTTTCTCTTCAACTGTGAGGTTGTTTTTTACCCACATCCTTTGATCCAATATGTCCTCTAGACCTCTTGTTATTACTTTTTCAAAAGTGTCTACATTTTTATTCACCATGGAACTCAATGGAGTCCATAGAGACTTAGGGCGTAAACCAGATTTATTGTCTGTAGGCACTCTTTCTTTCCCTTCAAAGAATTTCTGTAGTCTAATTTTCCATACCAGATGCTGAAGGTCTCTTTCTAATGTAAATCTATCTGGTGGTCCCGCTATTGCGAAACCTAATCCTTTCTCTAATAGACTAATTTCTTCCTTGGTCATATCCCTCTTTGCTAAATTTATTATGGGTGCTTTCGTGTCGTGATTTAATCCCATGTTTTCTGACTCCTTGTTCTCATGTAGGGACGTTGTTGGCCCTGGTTGGTCTGGTAATTTCCTCTCCCTCTCCCTCGTCCCCTCTGAGTTGGGTTTTGATTTTGATTTCCCTTGCGTCTGTCTAAAAAAGTGAGACTGTCTTTAGTTTGTTTCTGTGGCCTATCACCTTCTGTCTCAGTCTGGTTTCCTGTTGTGGTTTCATTCTCTGACTCACTACTCGTGTAGGAGGTGTCGGAGCTCTGTTTTTGTATGATTGTTGAAAGAGAACAAAAACTCCCCAGTTGAATAACTGTGCTATGATATCAAAAAAAGTTGTGAGTAGGGAGCTACCCTTTCTGTCAGGAAAAGGATTGGGTCAACAATCATACAAAAACAGAGCTCCGACACCTCCTACACGAGTAGTGAGTCAGAGAATGAAACCACAACAGGAAACCAGACTGAGACAGAAGGTGATAGGCCACAGAAACAAACTAAAGACAGTCTCACTTTTTTAGACAGACGCAAGGGAAATCAAAATCAAAACCCAACTCAGAGGGGACATGGGAGAGGGAGAGGAAATTACCAGACCAACCAGGGCCAACAACGTCCCTACATGAGAACAAGGAGTCAGAAAACATGGGATTAAATCACGACACAAAAGCACCCATAATAAATTTAGCAAAGAGGGATATGACCAAGGAAGAAATTAGTCTATTAGAGAAAGGATTAGGTTTCGCAATAGCGGGACCACCAGATAGATTTACATTAGAAAGAGACCTTCAGCATCTGGTACGGAAAATTAGACTACAGAAATTCTTTGAAGGGAAAGAAAGAGTGCCTACAGACAATAAATCTGGTTTACGCCCTAAGTCTCTGTGGACTCCATTGAGTTCCATGGTGAATAAAAATGTAGACACTTTTGAAAAAGTAATAACAAGAGGTCTAGAGGACATATTGGATCAAAGGATGTGGGTAAAAAACAACCTCACAGTTGAAGAGAAAAAGGCCCTAAAAAATCTAGAAAAGGATGAAAAAATCACCATTAAGCCTGGAGATAAGGGTGGGAGCATAGTGGTACTAGAAACATCAGATTACGATAAGAGGATGAACTACCTCCTAGATAACCCAAACCATTATACAAAATCTAACATGCAAGAATGGCAGGACTTGGGGAAACGGATCAAGAGTCTACTCCTACTAGCCAGAGAGGATGGCGTAATTAATCAAGAAGAATTTAACTTCCTTAACAATGAAACTCCTACCATCTCAGCAATCTATGGGTTGCCGAAGGTGCACAAAGATATTAATGACCCACCCATGAGACCGATAGTTTCCAGCCTAAACTCCCTCACAGAACCACTAAGTAAATATGTGGATAAATGTATCCAACCATTGGTTACAAACCAACCAGCCTATATAAAAGACACGACAGAAATGATCAGGAAAGTGGAAGGGACTGAGTTCAATCCCTGCACTCAATGGATGGTAACGCTTGATATAGAAGCGCTTTATACAAACATCCCTCAAAATGATACCATTAAAGTAATCAAAAAGATGTGGCAAATGAGGAGGAAGACCTGTCAGAGCACTCAATCTTTATAATAGAATGTTTAGAACTTATCCTCAAAAACAATATTTTCCTATTTAAAGATAATATGTATAAACAAACAAAGGGGACCAGCATGGGAGCCACCTGTGCTCCTAGCCTGGCATGTCTTTACGTAGCAGACTTTGAGAATAAACATATTTTTAATCCTATGGCGCCATTTTTTGAAAATATTCAACAATGGTCAAGATTTATTGATGATATTTTTTTTATTTGGCAAGGAGATGTAGATGAGTTGTTAGAATTTATCACATGTCTGAATCTTGGGGATGAGAACCTGAAATTCACCTCCTCATATAGTAACGAGGAGTGTGATTTCTTGGATATTAAAATAAAAAATGTGGAGGGCGCTCTAGCAGTGGAACTATTCACGAAACCGTCAGACCGTAACACAATGCTCCACTTTGATAGTCACCATCCAGCTGCCCAAATAAATAATATACCATTTGGACAATTCTTAAGGGTGCGGCGAAATTGCACCACTAAAAAAGAGTACGATAAACATGCAAATGTTTTGATGAATGAGTTTGTTGAGAGAGGGTACCCCAAGAAAATGGTAAAAAAAGCCTATAAACGGGCCAAGTATTATAATAGAGAGAGTCTGTTCGAACCAAAAACCAGACAGGAAAATGAAGCTAAACCTATTGTATTTGTCACGAATTTTTCGTGCATATCCAATAGATTGAAAAACTGTATCAATAGGAATTGGAAATTGATAAATGACCCCGGCGAAATACCAATACCGAAACCCATTTTCGCCTTCAGAAGAAATCGAACAATTAGGAATTGTCTAGTTCAAACCTATCCCAATAAAAATCAAAGGAATTTAATCAGAACTATAGATGGGTCAACACCAACAGGCAATTTTGCTTGCGGCAACTGTAAAAATTGCCCATCAATAATACCAGGTCCAGTCATAAATTATGGTAAAATCACACATATACACAAAGAATTATTTAATTGTAGAACCCATAATGTCATCTATATGATTAATTGTCCCTGTGGCAAAGCATATATAGGAGAAACTCAACGGGAGATCAGAGTAAGAATAACTGAACATAAGTCAGCCATCCGTACGAAAAAGACAACAGCACCACTGGTGGCACATTGGATGGAGATGGACCACCGAGTAGAGGATCTACGTTGGTGTGTATTAGAAGCTGTCAGTCTAAATAGGAGAGGAGGAGACTCGACTAGAAAATGTAAACAAAGAGAACAATACTATATGTCGAAGTTTAGCTCCTATAAAACAGGACTGAATAATAAAGAAGAATGGGAAAGAATTCTTTAGCGTAAATTCTGGTCCAGGTTATTTGTACAAGATCATTATCAGACATAGTAGGGAATAGTGATGGAGAAGCCCCAAATATAATTATCTAAACAAAAGATATTGAGCAATTTTACAAACATTAAATATCATTTCTATTAGTATATAACTAGGTGTAAATTTAGAACCAGTTGAGGGCATATTAGATCTAATCTAATCAAATAATGATGGAACAAATAAATACTGAAATTTTGAGATACCGGTATGATGAAAAATATTCTTGGGGTAAAAACAAGGGAAGAATAATATCGGATACAATTATAAATTATGGTGCTAACGAACTCCAAGGTCATTAATGTTATAATACCGACATTAAAACATAACGATATCGATCCACGTTCCCCAAACCAAGATGGCGCGCACCTAAGGGGATACATTAAAAATGACACTCATCGATATCTCCTTGGCTCTTGTAGTTAAACAACCAACAACAAATAGACTTTGTCAACCCAGAATAACTATCTGGAATATGACTTCAACCAGACCTAAAATACGGCAATGTAAAAATAACTGTGTTTTAATATGAAACACAGTTTCCCTATCTAAAATGGCGGCCACTGGGGAGGTCGGGTATTAACGACCGCACGAAGGTTTACTGACAGTAGTTCCCAGCACACGAAGGAAGACCGACGACAAAAATATGAGACGAGGCACAATAGACTGGGGGAGCAAATTAATATAATCATTTTAGATTAAAAGAGTATGCGAAAGAAAAAATAAATATCATCAACAAATTTTTATTTTTTTTCAACCAAGGGCGCACAATAAACAATAAGATCATCGAGATGAGACGCATTAAGAATTACAAATAAAGGAAGTCGAATAGAACAGCAATTTGAATTAAGGGAATACAAACTATAAGGAAAGGAACCCACTACAAGATGGCGACCAGAGTGAGGACTCTCAATAAATGATTAGAAAATAAGTGTCAGGTGGAACTAATCAACCAATCATTGCTGGTATATATACCAGAGAGAGGAACAAGGTTGATTAGTTCGAAAAGACTCGGAGAGGAGGAGGACGCCACGCAGTTCAGCTACCACCATCAAGTAAGTAGGACAGTGGGCGGTTTCGCTTAGATAGTTAATAACTACCAAGAATAGACTCTTCTGATAAGGTACAATTATAATATTTGTTTCTCTAGAGTTGCCAGCCAAGTCACAAAGGCTTCAGCTAAAAGTGTGTCAACCCCAGAGTGGATCTATACAAAAAGAGTGAATTAAACATAAAGTAACTCTCTACAAATAGCAAGGTAAGAATCTGTATATAAATGGGACACATTTCAGTAAGCCAATTAAGGATTAGATGTACTAATAAGACATATTGATCCTTAGATCAAGCTGAGAAAAGCAAAAAGTGAAAGGTAGCTCCCAGAGGCGTCCTCCAAACTGTGAAAGTGAATATGGAAACAGGACCGGTAAGGAAGCTGTACTTCAGCTATGAGAATGCTGAGTGATGAGGGATGAGGGAAAGGCTAATCTGAAAAAACTTGTCTCTTGCCTTTTAGGACTGAAGTGGTTTATTTTCATATAATCTGAGGGAAAGACCAAGAATATCGATATCTAAGGTAATAAATTAGGGGCATAACGGGAGTTCCTACTAAAGACAATAGAATATGAGAATATAACCAAACATGAGGTTCTTTTTTCTTAGAACAGAAGATAAAAAAGAAAATAACATGAGCAGATGTAAACGGACTCATAAAAATTGAGAAAATAGATCCAGGGAAAATAACCTGGGTAAATTGAGAAATCTCTGTGGGCGGAACTGTACAGTAAAGTGAAGAAAATTCAGTTAGTCCCTAGTATCAATGTAAATGGACTCATAAAAATTGAGATAATGGACCCAGGGAGAATAACCTGGTGAAGTTGAGGCATCTCTGTGGGCGGAACTGCACAGTAATGTAAAGAAAACTCAGTCAGCCCCTAGTGCTAATTTAACAAAACACATCTCCATGGTACTGACCTGCCCAGGAGGTAATCCGTCTAAAAGACATGGGAATAAAGACAGTGAGTAATGCGTATGAAAGATTTTGTAAATGTTGCATTTTGAAATGTAGGGGTTACCAAATATTAGGGAATAATTGATTATGTATAGCAATGAAATTGTAATTGATGTTGAAAAATGGGACCTAATGAGATGTATTATGATATATGTTTTTATAGATGTGACAAATCAGGGAACGAGTCCTGAAGAAGGTGCAAGATTAAAAGAGGCACCGAAACGCCGCGTCGACAGTTTGTTCCTATAAATCTATTGTTCTACAATGATGATGTTTTAATATTTTTGTGGAAAACATTGCGGTATAAGCAATTTTTAATCTAAAAAATTCTTTTAGAGAGTGTTAAAGAATTCTTTTTGCACCAAGTGAATGTATATTTCTTGTTGTTTTTATAACAGAATTGTGTTACTATGAATTTTAAACTTTACAAATAAATGAATGACAATTTTTAATTACGTTTTTTGTGCATATGCAGTTTTTCATGATACTGTTGGGTCTGATATATTTAGTTGGAAATTTGGTATCCCAGACAAATATTGCAAATCTCTTTCACTAAGGTGAACGTCCCGGTTGGGATAGGCACACCATCCATAAGGTATAAAATCAGGAGAAGGAGCTCTGTTTTTGTATGATTGTTGACCCAATCATTTTCCTGACAGAAAGGGTAGCTCCCTACTCACAACTTTTTTTCATATCCCTTTACCTCCACGTTATCTCACATAACGGTCCTGATGAATGCCTGTAAGTCCTACTAAGGCGTAGAAGGCAGAAACATGTCGACCTAATCCCCCCCTTTTTTCCTTCACGCAAAGTTTTTAACGATACCCTGAGTGCATTGACTACCCCTAACAAGTACTCCATGATGCACTATACCAGAGTTTACCAGACCCGAACCCAGATTCATTAAAATTACTATTCTGGCTATCCGGCTTTTTAATACTCCCTCGTCACTGGCTCACTACTGCTTCAACCTTGGGTCTACACCTCCTGGTGGAGGTTGCATAACTTGATCGACCTTTTGATTATGCGCACACGTGAATAAAAAAGCGGAGAATCAAGATACACCGCTCCAAATCCACCCTAACCATCACGTGCACTTTTATTTGGGACGCACCCCCCGCTCCTGCAAGAAACCTAAGGTTGTGCAGGACAAGTGATCCTTTCCCGTCTGATTATTGAAACTTAATTGGATTACAACTCCCATGATGCATTGCTCACTTCTGGTTTTACAGTGTAAGTCAACTAATATTTATCTGACAATGAGTTTCTGCACAGGACACACACACATTCTTTACACACATACATTGATTACATTTGCATTCAGCTTACCTTGTGTAGTTGCAGTAGGTTCAGAGCTATCAATGGTGCCCACTCCACTCACACTCTCTGGTAGCAGGGTGGATTCTATCAGTTCCTCATGGGGTGTTGGTTGGTCCACAGTAGAAGTCCCACCACCTGTTTTGTTTGCCTCTTTAATTCTGTCAGCAAGTCTCTCTTTTGATCTGAGTCTCATATCGTACCACCTTTTTTTAATTTCATCAATGGAGCGAGTGGTGACTCCTACAGAGTTGACTTTTTCCTGGATTTCCAGCCAGATTTTCCTTTTCCTGCAGTCAGGAACTTTGAGTGCTTTTTTTCCAAATAGTTCCTCATGGTTACACACCATTTCCTCTATGAGGATTTCTTGCTCCTTTTCTGAGAACTTTTGCTTTCTTTTTCTTTTTTCCAAAGCCATTTCCTCCTGTGCCTTCTGTGACTCCATTGCTCCCCAAACAGGTCTGCTCTGCCTCAGAACACTCTCCCAACTGCCACTGGGTGTGGCTCTGGAAAGCAGGTGCAAGCAATCACTGAGACTTCCTGGTTGTGATGTCATCAGGCTGTTCCTGCATTGCATGATCCCGTTTTTGCGATTTCTTAATTTGCCAAATTCGCTAATTAAGAAATCGCAAAAATTTCGCAATAAATTCTGCGATTTTTAAGGAATCGCACATTTATCGCAGATTTGTTCATACATCCCATTTTGCGATTCTGAAATTGCGATTCGCAAAAAATCGCAATTAAAGACTCGCAAAATGGAATCTTCATACATCTGCCCCTTAGTGGCCCATAGGCGGCTCAGTGACCTAAATTCCAGTGACAAGATTGGATCAGTAAGATAATGGTACCTCCAGG
The DNA here is from genome assembly GCF_964261635.1 of Lissotriton helveticus. Classification (NCBI taxonomy): domain Eukaryota; kingdom Metazoa; phylum Chordata; class Amphibia; order Caudata; family Salamandridae; genus Lissotriton; species Lissotriton helveticus. The sequence goes on along the minus strand of NC_136060.1, from coordinate 23,121,264 downwards.
AGAGTTTAGAAATAGGTGTTCCCCGGAGTCGCGCGAGCGCGTCGACCAAGATGGCCGTCGCCACCGGAGCTCGGTGAAATACTCGGCCCAATCAGCCGAAATACGACAAATTCCTGTCAGGAACATCGTTCCCAGCGCAGCGCTTGTAGGCTGACGGTATTGCCTACCTTCTCTTCGTTTTTTTAGGCGATTTCTGCATTGGGAAGTGCTCCTGCTGACCCTCTGGTTCCTCTCCCTGCCTCGGTCCCAGCCTCTACCGGCTTCCTCCTCACAGGGGGCGGGGTGCTCACAAAGAGAGGGCCTGGCTTGGGCCTAGCCACGCCCACGACCCTGTTAACTGCTGCACTACTGTTTTTGGAGAGCTTTTGGGAATTTTACGTCTTTTTTCCCTAATATTTATTAAAATTTTGAGGTGCTTTTCTTTTTCCTGCATTTAGTTGACGCTTTGGGTTATTTATTCACCTCAAGATGGATAATAAGAATTCTGCCAATAATAAGAGGAAACAGCAAGTATCGCCTCCCCCAAATAAATCTAAGGATGTTGAATCATCTGAACCTTCCCTCAAATTAATTTTAGAAGAAATTCAAGCGCTGCGACTGAACACTGACACTATTGCAATTGAAATGAAAAATATTCGCAAAGATATGGCTTCCATATCCATGAAAGTGTCTGATAATACTATCAAAATTCAGGATAACAAAAATAAATTGGACTCTTTTACACCTTTGATGCAGCAAATAGTGCCAATGCATACTCAGCTGCTGGAATTGGAAAACCGTAATCTGCAATATAATCTCAGTATTTTCAATCTTCCTGAAGAGGTTGAAGGATCTGACTGTCGCTTATACCTAGAATCCTTGCTTCCTGGTCTTCTAAATATTAAATTTTCCGAAAAGTTTGAAGTGGACAAGGCACATAGAATTCCGTCGCATAGAAATCCTCGTCACACCAAACCTAGGCAAATGATTTTTAAGGTTTTGCGACACCATCATCTGGTTCTTATTAGGAAAGCTGCTAGAGATATTCCTTCTCTCTTGGTGAATGTCTCCAAAATCTTTATTCATCAAGACTTTGCTAAGAAAACGGTTGCTATCTGCAAGGAATTTTCTTCTTTTCGTCCACAACTGAGAAGCCTTGGTTTCAAATATGGTCTGTTTGATCCTTCTACGATGAGAGTCTGGAAAGACACTTTCTCTAAATCTTTTCATCGTCCTGAAGATTTAAGACTCTTCCTGGAAAAACAAGCTTCACCGTCGATGGAAACTCAGGACGCCGTTACTTGAAATTTGTAGTTTGATCTTCCATGGCATTTAATGACTATCCATTTATGGGCTCCAACGGTTCTTGGCCATGCTTGAGGAACGGGTGTGCGTCTCTATGTTCTTATTTCTGTATCTTGTTTGTTCTTTTTCTTTCCTTTCCTGTCTCTTCCTTTTGTGTCCTTCCTTTTCTTGCTACCTACATAGAGTTACTCTTTATCCATGGCTGTTTCTTCCATTCGCTTTCTTGCAATCTTTCTTTCTGTGTTTCCTTCTAATTCATGATGGCTAGTCCTCATAATATTAAAATTGTCTCCCTTAATGTTAAGGGTCTTAGACATCCAGTTAAACGCACTAACATTTTAGATTACCTGGGTGCTTGTAGAGCAGACATTTGCTTTCTCCAAGAAACGCATATTGCTGACGACATTTTACATCATATGAAAAGAAAGTGGGTAGATGATATTGTGTCCTCTCCTGCGCTAGGAAAGAAAAAGGGTGTCGCAATTTTCTTTGCTAAAAGGTTGAATTGCCAGATTCTTAGTAAGTTTACCGATACAGAAGGTAGATATGTTATAGTTAAGGTTAAACTTCATGATTCAATATTTTATCTGCCTAATATTTATGGCCCTACAGCTGATGACCCTTTCTTTTGGTCTACTATAACTACAGAAGTTTTGAAGTTGGGGCAGGCTCCTTTGATTGTTGGAGGTGATTTTAATGTATTTATTGATCCCTTGTTAGATAGACTTTCTTCTGCAAAATTCCGTCCTCCTAAAGTATTCCATGCTTTTAAATCTTTTCTTCACACAACCAAATTGGCTGATATTTGGAGATTGCATTTCCCCACTGATAAGTGTTTTTCATTTTTCTCTAATCCCCATAACTCCGATTCGAGGATTGATTATTTTTTGATTTCCCCCTCTTTACTTCCATCAGCCACCAATCCTGTGATAGGTAATATTGATATTTCTGACCATGCTCTCATTTCGTTTGTTTTAAATATCTCCTCTCATTTTACCAAACAAAATAGGTGGCGTATGAACACGAGCATTGTACTTAATGATACACATAAACCCAAATTACTCCAGGCTATTCAAGACTATTTTGCGTTCAACCCTGAAGATTCATCGTCAATTGTCAATAGATGGGATGCATTTAAGTCCAACATTAGAGGTGCCACTATTTCTATCATGGCCCATGAGAATAAAAAATTTAACTCTAATGTTAACAATTTAGAAAAACAAATTGCTAAATTCGAACATTTATTTATTTCCTCTAATGACCCTCAATATAAACTCAAATTACAAAAACTTCGTTATGAATTTAATGCTATACTTAGTACTAGAGCAGGGATCCAGCTCGCTAATTCCAATGCTAAATTTCGTTTCAATACTAATAGGTCTGGGAAACTCCTTGCGAACTATTTGCGGATCAAGAGGAATAAGACTCAAATAACCTCGATTCGTGGTTCTCAGGGACAGGTGGCTATCTCCCATAATGATATTGTTCAAGAATTTTTGCATTTTTACTCTTCCCTATATAGTAAACCTGATCCCTGTGATGAATCTTTAATTGATTCCTTTTTGAATAAGTATCCTCTACCTCAAATTTTTCCATCAGATAGACTTAGTTTAGATTCCCCTATTACTTGTGACGCAATATTGCTCGCCATCAAATCGCTCCCTCAAAATAAATCCCCAGGTCCGGATGGTATCCCAGCTGAATTTTATAAAGAATTTCAATCTCTCCTTTTGCCCTATTTAAGTGAGATATTTTCCCATTTTAGTTCCTCTGGTACCATTTCTGGTTCCTTTGCGGACGCTTTAATCATTGTACTACCCAAACCCGATAAAGACCCTACCCTGGTTTCTAATTATCGTCCCATCTCCCTAATAAATCAAGATTGTAAGTTGTATGCTAAAATCCTTGCCTCTAGATTAGCTCCTATCCTTCATTCCATTATTCACCCTGATCAATCTGGTTTTCTCTGCTAATAACACCAGAACATTGTTACACATTATTGAACAGAGCCCTTCTCTTTCTTCTCCTGCAGGAGTTATGGCTCTTGATGCTGAAAAAGCATTTGACAAAATTCATTGGCAGTTTTTATTTAAAACTTTATTGTCCTTTAACTTTGGTGCCCCTTTTATTCATATGATTTCTGCCTTGTATTTTGCTCCTACTGCTCGTTTGTTTATTAATGGTCAAATTTCCTCTCAGTTTTCCCTTTTTAGAGGTACTAGACAGGGTTGTCCCCTTTCCCCACTATTATTTTTGTTGGGATTTGAACCTTTTCTTAATTATATCCGTCACTGCGATACTATGCAGGGTATTGTGCTCAATAATGTTATGGTTAAAACTTTAGCATATGCTGATGATGTTTTATTGTTTATTAGTAATCCTATTTCTTCTGTTCCTTCCCTATTAGACATTATTGCAAAATACTCTATGGTTTCTGGTTACAAATTGAATGTAAGTAAGACTGAATTTTTTCCTTTAAATGCTTTTTGTACTCCGGATATGTTACCAAACTCAGGCATTATTTGGCAAAAAAATAAGCTTAAATACTTGGGAATTTTATTTGTATCATCGTTGCCTGCTACTTTAACATTAAATAGTGAGTTCATACTTGAGTATATTAAAAATAAAACATCCAAGTGGTCTTCCCTTCATCTCTCCTGGTGGGGAAGAATGGAATCTATAAAAATGAACATTGCTCCCAAAATTTTGTACTCCTTGACTATGATTCCCACTCAATTTCCCCTCAAATTCTATAAGGATGTAGACAAATTGCTATCTAAATTCCTTTGGTCAGACAAAGTTCCTCGCATTGCTTACAGAAAATTAAAACTCCCTAAGTTTGAAGCTGGTTTTGCACTCCCAGACTTTCACATGTATCATAAAGCTTTTATTTTAAAACAAAGTTCCTTATGGTTTACTAATTCTCCGGTAGTCAGACCTCCAACTTGCTTTGAACTAGAATCCTCAATTGTTCGACCCTTCTCTCTCCCTTCTCTGATGTCGATGTCTTCTGGTTCCAAGATTGTTCATCGATCATCTATAATTAAATCTTCGAGATTAATCATTAATGATTTGGATTCTAATTTTGACTTGCCCTTACTTTCTACAGTCCACCTGTCTTTATGGCACAGTGCTTTACTTAAACTAAACCGAAACATTAACTTCTGGTCCTCATGGATTTCAAAAGGCGTTTTATATCTCAAAGATGTTTTTGATGGAACTGCCTTTATTGCCTTTGAGCAACTCCAATTAAAATTTAAAATCCCGGCTTCAGATTTCCCTAAATATCAATCCTTATGCAATTCAATTTTAGATTCCTTTCCAAATGGTATCCCCTCATCTACCGCCAATGATTTGTTTATTTACCTTACAGCTGTAACATCAGCCCCCAAAGCTGTCTCTATCTTTTATTAAAAATTTGCCAGCTTTCAAGGCTCCAAAGTTGGTTCAATTGCCTCTTTTTGGAATAATGAACTTTCCATATCATTATCAGATGATTCCTGGTCTTCTATATGGCTCAACAGCATATCGGGATGGCTCCCAGTGTCTCTCTATCAAATTAATGCGTATATTTTGTTCAACACTCTCTGGACACCATTGCGATTATATAATGCTAAACTGTTGCCATCTGATCTATGTTGGCACTGCAATTCTTGTTCTGGTTCACTTCGCCATATGTTATTTGAGTGTCCAATTATTGGGAAATTCTGGTTGGAAGTCTGGCCTATCATTTTGAATATTTTATCTTTGCAAGATGATATTACATATACACTGTTAATATGCAAATAGGTTGCCCTTTCTCATCCTCTTTGTGAGTCAAAGGCTAAGTTATTTAATTTCTTGGTTACAGCTGCGTTAAAATCTATTACTTTTTGTTGGAAAGATGCTTCTTCTCTTTCGGTCCATGCTTGGTGGTCATGGATTACCTTTACAAGGAAAGGTGCTCAGCTATCCCTTAAAGGTGTTAATCACAATTCACAATCATTTCAGTCTTTTTGGTCACCTATTGATGCATATGTTATGAAATGATATTGTTAATTAGGTTTCTTGGTATATTACGGTTTATTTTGACTTTCATTATCACCTTTTTTGTAATTCTGTATTTTATGTACTCAATTGCTTTGTAACTCTGTATGGTATGATTTTACGATGCAATTATATGTTTACTCCCCTCCCTCTCTTCCTCCCCTTTTTCCCTTCCTTTTCTTATACGATTATTTGTTACTGGTTCTCTTTACTGCAAATTTACTTAGGTACCATAGCTCTTGTTATTATTCTCATCATTTACGCTTATCTGCTTTAATTTTTTGTTATGTAATGTTCTTGTTTATTTCTTTTGTCTCAAAAATTTCAATAAAATCATTTTGAACTTAAAAAAAGAAATAGGTGTCCCCACCCAAGGAAATGACAGGAGTCGATGAGTGAGCTTCACCTGTAGGCTACAGAACATCCTGAAAGAAAGGTTACGCCAGATGAACAGGGAATTTGTGAAATAGATTGCAACATCTTACATTCACACTAAGCACTGCAATAAAGAACCACAAGTGACAATGCAGGGGAACATAATGAAAAAGGTCATGCTTAACAAAAACAATCATAGTAGTTAGATGTTAACAAAACCATCCATTACTATAACAATTATGGTGGGGGTGCGATGATAAGTGGCTATATGCACAATCCACAAAGCTATATACACACAACAGAGCCCTGGGCACCGCACCCAAGCCAACCGACCACGCACGCAACCTGGGCTTCATCCTGGACCCCTCCCTCTCGATGACCAGACAAGTCAACGCCGTCTCCTCATCGTGCTTCAACACCCTGCGTATGCTTCGCAAGATCTTCCGCTGGATCCCGACCGAGACCAGGAAGACTGTCACCCAGGCACTCGTCACCAGCCGACTGGACTACGGAAATGCCCTCTACGCCGGAACCACAGCCAAGCTACAGAAAAGACTCCAGCGCATCCAGAACGCCTCCGCCCGACTCATCCTGGATGTCCCCCGACGCAGCCACATCTCCAGCCACCTGAGGAACCTGCACTGGCTCCCCGTCGACAAGAGGATCACGTTCCGGCTCCTCACCCACGCACACAAGTCTCTCCACGACCTGGGCCCCAAGTACCTCAACGACCGCCTGACCTTCTACACGCCCACCCGCCAGCTACGGTCCACCAGCCTCGCCCTAGCAGCCGTACCACGCATCCGAAGAGCCACCGCCAGAGGAAGATCCTTCTCTTACCTGGCTGCCAAGACTTGGAACTCCCTCCCCATCCACCTTCGGCTGACCCAGGACCATCTCGCCTTCAGGAAACAACTCAAGACCTGGCTGTTCGAGCAGTAGCATACCCCACCCCCCAAGCGCCTTGAGACCCTCCCGGGTGAGTAGTGCGCTATACAAATGGCATGATTGATTGATTGATTGTTAAGTAGCAGACCTGGCCTGCGCGATTGTACCTCACCACCCTAATGCATTCAATGTTATGTGCCAGAGGGTGAGTATGACAGCAGTCGTAGTAGGGAAGGTCGAGGGATGCACACCTCTATAAAGGGCCCTGAGATGCCCTCACGGGGGCATGACAAACCTATCCAGCCTGTAAACCAGCTCCTCCCAGGGGAGGTGAACCTACTGGTTAATGGTGATGAGCTTTTCACCCAAGGCAATCCTCCCTTCGTACCAGGTCCTGGTCAACTTCTTAATAGTTATATGTGCTGGACCCCTATCCCAGAATAGTGTACAAGTCTCACTCTCAATCGGCTGGAAATACCATGTTGGGATTGAATAGGGGGCATGTGAAGGGCATACATGAACCGGGATAGGGCCATCATCTTTAATAGGACGGCCCTCCTAAGAAGCAAGAGACGAAGAGCCCTCCAATGTTTGATGTCCCTCCGCAGACGTGCAAGTGGTGGTTTCAGGTTCCGAGTGTAAAAGATGACTCGGTCTCTGGTGACAAAGATCCCTAAGTAACGGAATCCGTTCTTGGCAACATTGACCGCACAGTCACGGGGCAGCCTTGGTACCTGTCCATGAAGGAGATAAAACTGGGATTTATTCTAATGAATGGTAGACCCCGAGTATCGTCAAAACAAAGTGAGTATATTCATGGTTCTGTCAAGTATAAAGTCTGCATCTGCCACGTAAAGCAATATGTCATCTGAAATGGGGAAGTTCTATCCTCCCAATCTTCCATGCACTGCAGTCCTCTAACCAGGAGGTCACTTCTGATCCAGGCAGCCAGCGATTCCAGGACCAGGGCAAAAATGAAACGAGAAAGTGGACAGCCCTGTTGCATGCTGCGCCGAAGCCGGAACACCAAAGACGTGCCATTGTTAACTGTCACCTGGGCAACAAGGTCAGAGTAAAGGAGTCTTATCCAGGCCATGAACCGCAGGCCGAAGCCTATCCTGGCTAGGACCTCAAACATGTAGGACCATTAACTGTATCAAAAGCCATTCGTGCATCAAGTGAGAGCACAAGGGTGTCCTCCCTAATCCTTTCTGCACGGCCACGGACTCCATGCAGTCACTGCAGGTTGAGAAAGGTGTTTCTCCCCGGTATGAAGACAGATTGGTCAGAGTCGATCAATGACTCAATCACCTGAACCAGCTCGGGGGCCAGTAATTTAGCCAGGATGTTAACTTCTGAATTTAGCAATAAAATAGGCTAATATGAGGCACAATCATTGGCGGCTTGTCCTCTTTAGGTATGACCACTTTAGTGACCAACCTCTGGTCTCTGTGCAAGACGCCCAGCTCATAGCTTTCCTTAAGCATTTGCAAAAGGTGGGAAATGACTGTAGAAGCTGCAAGCTTATATAGCTCAATGGGTAAGCCATTTGGGCCCACCACCTTGCCAGGGTTTAAGTCACGGATTGCCTACATTATCTCATCTTCCATAAAGTTCTGTTCTAGGAGTGCCCTATCCTCCCAAGAAAGCCGCAGAAGTGGAATGTCCAATAGTGATTCACCGGACTACTCAGCTATGGCAGTGAGGGTCGAAGACTCTATACATCACCTGCTCCCCTTCTACATTTAAGATTTCAAGTACCCATCAGTTCACCATGTCCCTCCTGTCAAGCCAGGCCAGGATCTTCCCTGTTCAATCCCCAACCTCATAGAGGCAGTGTTGAGTTGCACCGTGATGGGTTTTTGCTGCTTCTTCGGCAGCGTCCTGATATACCTTCCATTTAAGGGCCAAAGTGTGTTGCAAGGTCCCCCTGTTCTGAGCCTGCGAGCTGGGATTAAAACTCATTAATCTCTCATTCAAGCGTCCCTAAACAGGCACTCTTGTTCTTTTTATGTCCCACTATTAACAAGAGTCCCTGACCCTCTATTTCCTGTTTTTTATGCCTCCCATATAGTCTGTGCCAAATCAACCAAGCCCATATTTTCATTGACATGCTGCTCAGTGGCTTCTTGGAGGCCTACACAGATATGGGGTACCTTCAATTACCAGGGAATAATGACAATTTGTCGATGTCAACCTTGGCTCGGTAGTGCGTATACCACCCAGACACGGAAATAACCAGAAATACCTGTGGCCAAATGGTAAACCTCACTGAAATACAAGAGTTGGTGGGACATGGTAAGGATATAATTGATGCAAGAGAGATTACTAAGGGCCCCCGAGTGGACGTCGGGGGGGCCATGTTGAAATCACCACCTAGCACCAACCCTCCCTCGGGGAGACAGAAGAGACGTGCACTTAGGTCAAAGAATGCCGCTTCATGTAGTCGTGAGGCACATATACTGAAAGAAGATTGAGCCCTTTGCCCTCTCAGTGACCAAAAATGACCACATACCTCACAAATATGTCAGTCAAGGTGTCCTGTATGGTGAACAGCAGCGACTTACGTAAGATGATTCCCACCCCTCTAGAGCCCGTATTCTAACCTGTGTAAGTCACCATTTTGTATCCCCACCTGTTGAAAGCGCGATAAGTGTTGCCCTGGAGGTGCGTCTCCTGATGGAAAACCACGCCCGGAGAATGCGTCTTGTGGTATTGCGGTACCAACCCTCTTTTAATCTTGTCCCCTAGCCTATTGACTTTCCAGGATCGCACCTTGAAACTTAAAGTTGTCAATTCGTTATCCATGGACCTACGGTAATCAAGGATAGTGGGGGGCCCAGGGCCGGTAATTAACCCCGGGGGCGTGTACAACTCTTTAGGCAAACGTATCAGAAGTTGAGGGTATTGTGGTGTTTTGAGTATATAAATGAGCGTGGGTGGTGAGGGATTTCAATGAACCAAGGAGTGGGCCGGTGGTCCGGACAGGGGCATTGGCTGACCATGCTATCATTGTGTCTATAGTAGTGTGTTATTAAGAAACTATCAAAGGGAAAACAGGCAAAGAAAAATGCAATTAGAACAGACACCCAAATCCCTCCCCCTGCATGACAGACTCAAAACTGCCTGCCCTCCACCTCTGCTGAGTGCCTGTTACCCCACAACATGGTGCGAACTTTAGGAGACTGTGGTTCATGCCAAATGGCCACTAACCTTCCCCTCCACCCTTTAAGAATGTAAAAGATGTTACCAAAGTTATATGCCATTGAACAAAGTATATTGCCACCCAGGAGAGAAGTTAGATGTTGAACAGGAGGTAAGCGCCTGTCCTATTACAGCAGTGGTGTTGTAGGACACCAGTAGCAGTTCCTGGGGAAGTCCCTTCTGGGTTCCTGTAGAAGTGCTGTGTGAAGTGCCTCATGGATGAAAGGTGCATGTCTTTCTCACTGGTCGTTTGATTCATGTGTCCTGTCTAGTGTACTGGATCCATGCCACCATCTTTCAAATTTGAATTGGGTTCAAGTTTTCCTAGCGATTCTCCAGCCACTCCCAAATCTCACCAGGAGATGTGAAATACCAGGTCTTGCCCTCCGCAGCCACCAGCAGCTTCGCCAGAAAGATTATTGAATATTTAATCTCACATTCTCTTGAGGCCCTGTTAATCTCCAGAAAACTGAGGCACAGCCTTTGAACTCGCAGTGTGAAGTCTGAGAAGAAGGTGATAGTGGCATTTAAGTAACAGACGGGAGGTGAACTATGAGCAGCCTATAGGATGACATCACGGTAGTTGAAAATGCGAGCTATGACAGGGTGAGGAGGTGCACCTGGCTTTGGCAGGGACCCTGAGACCCAGTGTGCCCACTCAACGGAAAAGTAGTTGGAGAGACCATGAGGATGTAGCTGCTTGAGTAAGAGGTCCACAGCAGGCTCCTCCAATCTCAAAGAGACCCCTATTATTTGGACATTGTTCCGTCATGACCATCCTTCAAAGTCCTCCAGTCTGGCCTCCAATATAGTGGTAGTAGCCCTCAGGTCTTTAACAAGGTCTTTCAGTGTCGCAATTTCAGCCCTGAGGGTGGCAATCGAGTCCTCCATTTCTTTTGCTCAAACCCCTACATTGCAACGGTCAGCTCTCATTAATGTAACTTCTTTAGTGACTGAGCCTGTATTATACTCAAGAGCACTCTGGACTCCCTGAATCGCTGCCATCATGTCAACAAGAGTGAGAGGCTCATTGTAGGGGGAAGCCTGGGCAACCAGGGGCTGCAGCGCATCAGGAGTGAGCGTTGTTGCAGTGTGTTTAGGCATGGAGAATTTGTTGAGTTTGGTCTAATGGTGACCGGAGGCTCCTTGTCCACCAGTCATCCTGGTAAGTTGTTTACCAAGGCTTCCAGCCGCAGAGCTCCGATAACATCATCAAGTTTTAGATATAGTAGTACATAAATATAATCAAAAATATTGTTAACATACAAAAATATGGTACAGAATTTCGATGGCAAGAATATTGTTTTTTTTGTGGTAAATTATATTGTCAAGAACAAAGGGGGAAATTATGATAGCCCAATGACCGCCACCGCCAGGCCATCGGTGGTGGTCCTTCTGCCATCACTGAGCATTTTACACACTGCAAAATTAGGATGATGGTGGGTATCGCGGCGGACGCAAAGTCCGTCTGCCGCTTTTCAGCCGGAGGCAATTGCACCGATTGCCTGGCGGACGGAAAAGGGCCACTAATATGGTGGGCACTATCCGCAATATTAGGATGTGTCCTGAAAGAGGCCATTCGCCGCCATGGAAATACTGGCGGGGTTGGGGGCCCATGGTGGTCCCCCTGTGTGTGGGGGCAGTGTGTATGTGCACTGGGGGGTACCCATTTCCATTCACAAAGAGGCAATTCACATTGTGCCATTTTGGCATCGCGAATAGTGCTTCAGCCAGAAGCACCATATGCAATGATCAGGGCCCTGGATGCGCCCGCCATAGTGGCGGGCACATCCTAATATACTCAGTGGGACCGCCGCCTTAACGGCGACCGGTCCCAGAACCGCAACAATGGCGGGCAGACTGATGTCCGCTCGCCATCGTACTGAGCCCCATAGTTGTTTTATACATGTTTCCTTGATATAGTTGTAAAAATATCACTTTATAATTATTTTAATGTTTTTTAGTTTATATATTTGTTTTAGGTGTTAGTTTTGTTGGTATAATTGATATTCATTTTTTAATATATAGTTTGTTATTTTAGGTGTTATAATAGTTTGTTAAAAAATTAGATTAATCTTTTATAGCATAGTGGTGGGTTGTTGGGCTTGTAGGAAAATAGGATGGGTAGTTAAATAAACTGTAAATACATTTCATAGCCTCATAGGTAGCTTTAAATAAATTTTTTATTAAGTTAACTGTTTATTTGGTATATTATCTTTCTTATTTTAATTTGATAATTTACATTTATATTTCAATTTTATTTTTAGCAAAAGTAATTTAATTTTGGTAGCTGGTTTTTGGGATTGTGAAGGAATTGGGTGAGAAGTTAACTAAAAAGTACATTATTTAAACTTGGCACTTAGTTTTTGCGGAAATTAATTATTTAATTGAGTTTTAGTTATGTTAATTGTTGCTTTTTCATTTTAATTTGCACATTTTAATGTATAGTTTAATTGTATTGTTAGTAATAGTATGTTACATTTTAGTAGCAGTTAGTTGGGTTTCTAGGAAAATAGGATGGGTAGGTAATTAAAATAAAATCATATTTTATATTTAATGTTACCTTTTTTGAATTGTAATTACATATTTAATGGAATATTCATTATGTACATTTAGTTTACTTTCTGAAATGTTTTATATCTGCACTGCAATGTTTATTGTTAAATAACTTTTTCTACTTTGTTATTTTTGGGAGTGGCATAGGGTGGGAAGAGGTTTAAGTTATAATATTTTGGGTATTCTTTCTTTTATGTAATGGAGTTATTGATAACTGATTATGTATAATTTTACTATTATCCTTTTTATGTTAATTATGTAGTTCTTTTAATTGAATTATAACTGTTGAAAATCTATGTGTAACAATATTTTTTTAAATATCTTTATTATTAATTTAAATTCATATATCTGGTATTTACTTCTAAATTTTGTAATTTGTTTGTATTTAGCTAAGGGAATGCTATTACAATTTTATTTTAATGTATAGTTTTTGTTTTACATAGTTTTCATATTCATTTTATATAATATTGAATTTATTTGTAAATGTTATGTAATTCTTTTTCATTGCTTATGGAAATATTTAAAATGTATTATTAGGACATGTTATATTATTTGTAACCCTTCTGAAGCTGGGGAAGGAATAGTAAATCTAACCTTTCGCAGTCCATCGCTTTCCACACAGTTGCTTAGACTGGAATGAAAATAGTAAAACTAAATCCTCCAAAGTTACCCTTTCCCTGCTGTTGCCTAGACTGGAGTGGGAATGGAGTGGGAATAGTAAATTAAACCCCTCCAAAGTTCAGCGCTTTCCCTACTGTTGCTCAGATTGGAGTAAGGATAGTACATCTAAATATTCTAAATGCAAATATTTTCCCTCCCGTTGTTTAGTTTGGTGTGAGAATAGTAAATCTAGCCCCTTCAAAGAACAATGGGGGTCATTACGATGACGGGCAGACTCGAGTCCGCCTGCCACCGTAGCTGTGCCTGGGACTTCCTGGCTTCAACATGGCGGTCCCACACGTCAGATTACGATGCGACCGCCACCGCGGCAGTCGCATCTTGCATGGTTAACATTTTGGCGGGTGCTGCTGGCTGCAGCGACCCACTGCAATGCATGTTGTGCTTTTCACTGCACTACATGGCAGGCACCACGCACTGCCTGCCACTTAGTGCAGTGAAATGTAGGGGGGGCGATCATGGGTACACCCACAGTGCATCACCACACCCCCTAACACAAGGGGGAGAATACATTCTCAGCCAGCCTTTCAATGGCGGTTTACCCACCACGGAAAGGCTGGCTGCGGCCAGCATCGCAATCTGGCGGATGGTGCCTGCAAGGCACCACCACCATTTTACGCAAGCTGGACGCTACGCCAGTCAATTGGAATGATTGCTTGGGGCGGATCCGTGGCGGCCGCTCTTTGTGCCCACCACGGTTGCTGTACAATTCCTCCCACCATCCTATTTTTGTGGGCGGAGTATCATCGTCCGATGGCGGAGGGCCCACCACTGCACGGCTGGCGGTGATGGACCCTCCGCCATCGTAATTACCCGCATAGTTTGCCCCACTGTTTCTAAGGCTGGAGTGGGAATAGCCATTTTTACACCTCTCAAGTCCATCATTTTCCCTACTGTTGCTTAGAGTGGAGTGGGAATAATAAATCTAACCACAACAGAAAGGAGTGGGAATAATAAATATAATCCCTGTGAATTTCAACACTTTCTCTACTATTACTTAAACTGGAGTAGGAATAGTACGTGTAACCCCTCCAAAGTCCAACACTTTTCCTACTGTTGCTTAAATTGGATTTTTAATAATTTGTAATTATTATGTTTATTTTTTAATTATTTTTAGGTTTAGACATTTGTATATATATTTTAGAGAATTTTTTTTAATATATTCACTGTACACGTTTAGATAATAATGTTTTATGTGTAATGTTTTCAGTTAATTTTTATGTTTCTAATGTATTTTTGAGCAACTCTCGTACAAAATAATAATATATATTATTAATTGCTTCAAAATGTTATTTATAGTGTATATAAATAAAAATGATCACATCAGAGGCTCCTCCTCCTCATTTCTTGAGTTCTAAAGAGGCTGAAGATCTTGCTCTTCGAATAACACTGTGGGGATGATGGAGCAAGGTTTCGCACTTAAGGAGGCTTGCTCGGATTCAATCTTCTCAAAATAACATATAATGCACTAATAAACATGTTTCATATTACTAATAATGCACCACACAACATTTCTAGTATCTAGGGGAAGCTTTCCTATGTGCTTTTTACTATGCGCATGCGTCTGTCACACTCACGTGACATGACGTACTCTCTGCTTTGGTGGGAAATCTTTGCTTCTGTACAATAGAACTAAAGAGGGCTGTTCTATGTTTCACATGCTGACGCTTGCACTGCTGCTCACGCTAAATCCGGTTTGTTTTGCCTAAATCCTTACTGCTATAGTTAAAATAAAGTAATGGGAATAGAGTAGAGATAAGTGGTATACAGTGTGTACATTTATTCTTCATTCTAAAATTGTTTCTTTTTGACTTTGCTACTAGTTCATATTTGGGCCTGATGTGTCATTGCTGAACTCCATCTTGAGACTCTCAACGTCCATGTGCTGAATTTCCCTCGAGTCCACAAGCTATGGCATTGAAACCGTGCCAGTGATAGTTTTGCCTGAAATGCGCCTGGGAAGATGAACTTTTACCCTCAAGAAGGAAGACAACTTACCAATCTTCGTATACATTGTATTTGTAATTGAAACACCCATTGTTGTTGGGAGGATTAAAAGTGCCTCCTTCTACCCCCCTTTTTCTTCCCCCCTCAATTTAATGATTATAGTTGATTTTCATTGTGATTTATGTATTTGTGCTTTTTCTTTCATGTACTGGTATTCTATTTTCTTTAATAAACTTTAAACTTAAAAAAAAGTGCATGGGAAAAAAAACTATGGGAGGGAACATTAATTTGAATATTTGAATGAACTGACCTCATAACTGGTATGGTGTGATGACCTCTCCTCGTCTTTTGACCAATCAAATTGAGGGAATACATGAGCTTGCAACATTGACGGGTGGCACACTGCCCTGGAAAATGGTATATCTAAGGTAGGCTTAGCTAGTTAGATTGTCTGACTTGTCCAAATAGCTGACCTGTCACTGACCCAACGTACTCAATAGGCGATCGAGAGCAGAGGTGCTGGTGGAGGACTCTGTCAGAAGATTTGATAACCCAATCGGGGTTCTGGGAAGGAGTTTGATAACCCAATCGGGGTCCACTGTTAGTTGCAGAAAGGGTGTGACGCTGGTGTTGCACTTTAGCTGTGGGTGCCGGTCCTGACCTGCGTTGGTCCTGTCCTGATCCAATTTGGTCCGTACTTGTCCTGATTCTGGTCTGCACCTGTCGTGTCCTGAACTATCGGGGTACTGTCTTTATCCCAGCCCATGGAAAAGGGTTGTTTTTCACACCATTCTAGGTAAATATAAATTAGAGTGGGTATGTCATTGTGCTGTTTCCCTTTTCTTACCCTTACTATGTTTCAAGGCTTAAAGAAAGTCTCGTAAAATGTTCACATCATAAAAGTGCTTCCTACATGCCATTTACCGATTCGGTAAATACCGAATCGGTAAATAATGATTCGTTAATTACCGAATCGGTAAATAACGATTCGGTATTTACCGAATCATCCCCTACATCAGAAATGGCTTAAGACCGGTCGGTAAGCCTGAAATTTACCGAATTTCGGGTACCACCTACATCGGGCCCTAAGTGCGTATAAAGTTAGGTAGAACTTGAAGCACTGGTTAGGGATTTTCTGTATAAATGTGTGAATAAATGATAGCAAAGGAGTTCGCTGGTGAAACTTTGGCCTTATATCACCTAGAAAGGGCAAGCCTAAGGGAGTATCAGGTTCTCTGATACTTGTGTGAAGAGTAAGCGGAAGGGATTTACTCGCAGTGTATGAAGAGTAAGCGGAAGGGATTTACTCGCAGTGAGAGAAATTATCTTTCCTTTGAATTTAGTCACTTAGGCACAGTGGCAAATGCTTTTACATTGTTAATTAATGAATATTGCATTTAAAAGTGAAAAGAAATAAGTTTTCATATTACCTTGCCAAGGAGGGAGTCAGTTGCGGTTCTGCGCTGACGTCACCAAAAGCCGCGCTGGTATTGGTTAAGACAGCTGGTGTGTAGCTGAGGTAATTGTAAAGGAGGGCTGAGTGCAGGAGCATGAGAACGTGTCTCTCAAGAAAAGCTGCACAATTATTGGTCGAAATTTCTTTGAATTCTAAAACACTGATTGGTTATTGAAAATAAGAAACGCACTGGTATTGGTGAAGCATTTAGTAAACAATTGAGTGTAGCTACATACTAAAACTATCAGTGAAGATTATATGTGGCATTTAGATCCAAAAGTTTTAGGAAATAGACCCCATAGGAGGTTTTGCGCAAGAGCAATACATAAGAGGAAGACCTCACATCATGTACGGAGGGGAGAGAAAAATGTCGCTATTTAAGAAAATTAAAATTTCTTTAAGAAAGATAAAATGATTAAAACAAGAGAAGGGATTATTATTCCACCACCTAATACGCCCGCATCATACATGATGGTAGAGAGGGGCTATCACACTTGTCTGTGGTTAGAGAATTGGATGGAGTACACTAAAGATGATGGTGTTTTGACATTTCCAGAACATGGTACCTTTAATGGTAGGATTTTGTACAATTTGAGAACGCGCATGAATGAATTAGATCCTAGACCTGGATTGACCCAGTATGAAGCACTAGCAGAATGGGAAACCGAGGCTTTTGAGCGAGATAGACCCAGAAGTGACAGAAATTGGAGTACATTTTATAGCAGATTTCCAAAAGAGATAAGAGATAAGCAAATGAAAAAATGGAGACGGTCTATGTTAGTGGAAGGATTATATCCTGTACTGACGTTAGAAGAACCATCCGGATGTAAGTGAACAGAGAAAAGGAAGAATTTAATGACTAGTGGTGACTCTGATGATGTTTATTTGGAGGATTTGTTAATGAAAAATCCACCACCTTACCATGAGGAAGCAAGTAGAGCTGACCCTAGTGCCCCGTTCTTAACACCACCTTTGGTTCCACAAGTGGTACATGAACCATCACTAAAAAAAGTCCTACAGGAACGGGAAAGAGAGGCGATAAATAAACAGAGAAATAAATTAATTCAGAACATTTCCCAGCTAAATACAAGTCCTGAAGCCTTGACGATACCGGTAACTATAGGTCCTGTTGTTCCCTTGTATGGAGATAAACAAATCTGTCCTAAAGCTCCTGTTCTGACCACAACTGTAGTACAACCCAGAAAAGAAACTATGATTATTGATGACCAAGCAAGTGAGTGTGAGTCAATAGTATCCCTAATGGATTTGCCTGTAAGAGAACCCGAAAGTAGTACAAACAGGAAAAACACTCCAGAAGCAATAGAGAAATAAGAATGGAAACATCCTCAGGTACGAGAAGGGCTACTGTAGTAACCCCAGAAGAAATAGAAAGGTGGTCTTGAGAAATAGAAAAGCCAAAATCACAGACAAAAGCATTGGATATTTTCAAATTAAGGGTTGAATTGGAAGAATTACTTGTTGGAAATGTGGGGTTAAATCGATTAAATACATTCAATGAAGATGAATTGCTGTTTATATATCGAAGTATTACTCAAAATACAAAAGTTTTTCATGAAAAATGTATGAATTTGGCTTTGGAAATGAGAATTGATATTGGAAAATCTGAAGTGTTACAGAAACCGTATCGAGCTGAATTTTCTGACAAAGATTTAGAAAACATGAATGTGTCAGGACGAAAAGTGCAAATAAAAGAGGTACTGTCACTGTTGGAAAAGTGGGGTGATTTAGATAATTGGAAAGCTAGATGGACAAAGAAAAAGGAGGAAGCCCAAGCGAAAAATACTGCAAATGAATATTTATTAAAAGAACCAGAAAAAGTAGAAAGGTTGTGCCCAATGAGTGAAGTGCCAGGAGGAGGTTATGTACATGTCCCATGGTCCCGACAGGATATTTTATCATTTACAAATGATTTTCCAAAACTCAGAGAGAAACCTGCAGAGTGGTACAGGCAAGTCGAAAGGTTTGTAAAAGTCTCAAAAGTACTGTTGAAAGATTTAGATGTGTATTGTAGTCCCCGCAGATTTGTGGACAGAATGTAAGATTACTATTGATTGGCCCAGTGACGAGTACCCAAGAGACCCAAAGACAGCAGCACCATCAGATGATGTGATGAAAAAATACCATCAAGTCATAACCTTCCTAAAAGGTAAAGAACCCCCCAAGGAAACAGATTGGACAAGAATAGACAGAACTACTCAAAATAAAGATGTAAATGTACATACATATTATGAGCGTCTTTTACAGGTATTCAAGCAGTACAGTGAGTTGGAAAGCATTGATACGAAAGACATGATACATTTTATTTATCGGTTTGTGTCAGGGTTAAAGCCAGAAATTTTGCAAATGATTACAAATCATAAAATCTGCTGGCAGAATAAGCCTGTTGATGAAATACTTAAGTATGCAAAATATTGTGGAGATGAAATTGACAACAAACAAAAGAATTTAAAAGAAAAGGTAATGTGGGCACAAGTAAAGTTAGCAGAGCAGCAAGAACTTCAGTTAAATCAATTGAAAAATAATCAGAATCCAGGAGATGAAAATGGGGGTAAACCAAGAGGAAGAATGAACAGAGAAGAGGCAAAGAAAAAGTTTCCTTGTCATGGGTGCAGAAAAATGCGGCATTGGAGGAACGAGTGTAAGGCTGTATTGAATAATAATGTCCAAACTGACAATTTGAATCCACATAAGCAGAATGGGGTGTCAAGGAAGCAACAGCAACAGGTAATACAGAACCAGTTACCACTTGCATCGATGCCAGATTCTGAGAGCCAAGCTAAATACAGTGTGGATACCACAAATTGGGAGGGAAGTGGAAGGAGAGACGCAGTGACATCACAATTTCTTTTGAGTGACGCATTTTTCGAGGAAGATAGTTACTGACGGTGCCTGAGAGGGGAGGACGAGGAGTGCGTACTTGGCGCATCCTTGCCGGTAGATCAGTCAGGTCCATACATTGAAGGAAAGGTTGAGGGAAATTATGTTAACTTTTTGTTGGATACAGGCGCTACCCGTTCTACTGTGAGAGCAGCAGACGTTCCAAACCTACCCCTCTCGGGAGAAGCGATCCAAGTAGTGGGCGTTTCTAATAAACAAATTAGTACCCCTGTTACAGAACCCATGGAATCAGAATAGGGAATTTTAAAGAAATGCACAAATTTGTAGTGTGCGACACCAGTCCAGTGAACCTATTAGGTAGGGACTTACTGTGTAAAATGAATTGCACAATCTTTTGCACCCCAAGTGGTGCTGAAATTCAAACCCCAGACGAAGATGGAGTTTATAAACTAATGTTAGCCAAACAAGAGACTGAAGATAAAAAGATGCTAGTGAAAGATCTTCCAAAAGAATTGCAGCATACGGTAAATCCTGAAGTGTGGGATTTCACTGGAAAAGATGTAGGATTAATGGCAAATGTTGACCCGATAAAAGTGACAGTGAAAGAAGGTGCAGTTTACCCAAAAATTCGACAATACAAAATGAGCCCAGAAATAAAAGCAGGTGTTGCAGCAGAAATAAAGCATCCATGTAATTCACCTATAATTGGCATAAAGAAACCGGGGGCGGGATGATTCATGGTAATTGATTTGTGCCATGAATTTTTCTCCATACCATTACATCCAGATAGCAAATTTCTTTTCTCGTTCAAATTCGACGACCATGTTTTCGTTTGGAATCGTGTCCTTCAGGGGTACGCAGAGAGTCTATGATTTTCAATCAGATATTGAAAAAGTGTCTTGAATCTCTGGTCCTGCCCGGACAGTCTGTCCTGGTGCAGTATATAGACTACCTGTTGATGGCGTCTAAAACTCGAAATGACTGTGTTGTTGATACCATTACATTGCTAAATCATTTGGCTAAAGGAGGGCATCAAGTGTCACCTGAAAAGTTACAAGATATTTGCACCACATCAGTAAAATATCTGGGGCACCAGATAGAGAGAGGTATCAAAAGAGTTAACTCTGAAAGAATCAAAATATTCAGAAACATGAATCTACCTCAAACACAGAAAGAAATCAGAATGTTTTTTGGAGTTGTAGGTTACTGCAGATAGTGGATTCTGGGATTTGCAGTCCTAGCTAAACCCTTGATACAGATGACAATGAAGAGAGCAAAAGACCCAGTAGAATGGGATAACAAAAGCATGACTGCTTTCCTGAAGCTGCGTGACTGTCTGTGCTCAGCTCCAGCCTTAGGGATGCCTGATTATTCAAAAGAATTTGCACTGTTCTGTGATGCACGTGACAATTGTGCATTGTCCGTTTTGACCCAAAGTCATGGTTTAATGGGACGTCCTGTGTCATATTTTTCTGCTACACTGAATCCAGTGGCATCTGCATTGCCGGGATGTCTGAAAGCAGTAGCTGCAACCTGCATGAGTCTCGAGCAAAGTGAATCCATCATTATGGGACACCCTGTAACTGTGTATGTCCCACATGCAGTGGTGATTCTATTAACAAGAACCCAATCTCAGTACTTAACTCCTAGTCGGCTGACTAAGTATGAGCGAATCCTTCTCGGTGCAGGGAAGGTGACCATTGCCAGATGCACTGTCCTAAATCCAGCTACACTGTTATCTGATTCACACTTTGAAGAAGTGAAAGAGGAAGTTGAGCATGATTGCATCGACCTCACAGAATACAGAACTAAGCCCCGTCCAGACATAAGAGAAGAGCCATTGTTAAAATCAGAATATGAGCTCCTTGTAGATGGCTCATGCATGAGACACGAGGAAGGAGGATTGAGTGCTGCTTATGCTGTGTGTACATCGTAGTGTCCAGTTGAAGCATCCTATTTACCTGGAGTCAAGTCTGCACAACTAGCCAAATTAGTTACATTAACAAGAGCCTGCAAATTTGGAAAAAATTGAAGAGTAACCATATACACTGACAGTCAGTATGGTTACGGGGTTGTGCAAGACTTTGGCCAACTCTGGATGCAAAGGGAGTTTCTGACTTCTTCAGGTACTCCTATTAAGAATGGACATTATGTAAAAGACTTGCTGGAAGCAAATCAATTGCCAATAGAAGTGGCTGTGGTCAAGTGTGCAGCTCACAAATCGGGAAATAACAGAGTGACAGCTGGTAATAGATATGCTGACCAACTAGCCCAGCGTTGTGCCAAACATAAGTTGGCAATAAATAAGAAAATAAATGCACGTGGAAACAGCTGCCAACTTATGTTGCTAGAAAGAGTGAAAACATAGGAGGAAGTGAGAGATTTGCAAAATGAGGCAGAATTAAAGGAAAAGGAAGGATGGGAGAAAATAGGATTGTTCTGATGGGACTCAGAAGCATCCCAGACAGAAAAACAGGCTTGAGTCCCCATGAGATACTCATGGGAAGAGCAATGAGGCAACCATGGGTACCAGGACACAAGCTGATAAATATATCTGATGATTTAGTACTCGAGTACTGCAAAGAACTGGCTGACCAAGTGCGTTCTATCTCTCACCAGGTTGGGGAAGACGCTGTTGTCAGACAATCAACTCCAGCACATGATCTGAATCCAGTTGACTGGGTAGTGATAAAAGGACATACTTGTGAATCTTGTCTAGCACCAAGGTGGGGAGAGCCACACCAAGTGATATTGGTTACCACCACAGCTGTGAAGTGCAGGGGAATTCTGAATTGGATCCATGCCAGTCACACCAAGAGGGTGACAGAAACTGATGAAGTAGAAGCTGAAGGCTGTGCAGCTGAGGGGTCTTGAGAAGTTGATCACGAAGTAGTTGAGGAAGACAACCGAGTACCATTTATTTGCAGGTTTGTACCGCGCTGGCTTCACTCCCGAAGGAGTATCTCCGCGCCTTAGGCTTCTACAGTGATGTTAAAAAGAAGGTCTTTTAGAAGCTGCTATGGTCTACTGTTTAAACAAGAAGGTCTTCAGCATTTTTCTAAAAGGAAAGTGATCTACACATAACCTGAGGGATATTGGGAGACTATTCCAGAGGGAGGGTCCGGCTATTGATAATGTTTTCGCTCCATGTCTGGCCTTCTTTGCTCTGGGTACACACAGAAGGCCTTGTTCACTCGATCTAAGTGTCCGCGAAGGAGTATAAGGGACAAATTTGGTAGTCAGGTATGCAGGACCCATTCCATTCAGGCTTTTGTTTATGGTACAGCATACCTTGAACCTGGCCCTCTGTTTGACAGATAACCAATGTAATTTTGTCAACAGAGGTTTAGAAGGCGTACGGGGGGGAGCGTTCAGAACCAGGCGAGCAGCCGTGAACTGGGCCCCCTGAAGTCTATTCATAACTCCCTCATTGGCAGACAGGAGCAAGCCATTGCAGTAGTCCAGACGACTCAGAACAAGCGCCTGGACCAGCGTCTTCCTAGTTGTATCAGGTAGTAAGGGGAAGATTTTTCACAGCATGCCCATCACATGAAAGCAGGCTCCAACCACCTGGTTGCCATGTTGTTTGAGAGTGAGCTCCTGATCTAATCTGACTCCCAGGTTCTTGACGGTTTGTTTAGGCTTGGGCACTGGGCCAAGATCTTGTGGCCACCAGTCTGGGGTCCAGAGAAGTTTTGCCTCACCAAACAACATGACTTCTGTCTTCCCAACGTTGCATTGCAAGTAGTTGGAAGACATCCATCGTGCCACTGCTTTCATGCCCTGGGAGAAGGAGTTTCTGACCTCGGGTGTAAAGGTCTTAAAGGAAAAGAGGAGTTGCGGGTCATCCGCGTAAGATATTGGGATGAATCCATATCTTCTCATGATGTTAGCCAGGGGTGCCACATATATGTTGAAAAGCGTGGGGCTCAAACAAGAGCCCTGTGGCACCCCCTTGGAGATTTCAACTTCCTCTGATCTGTACGCGCCCATAGCTACTTGCTGGGTGCGGTCGGTCAGAAAGCTCTTCAACCATGCCAAGGCTTCCTGCTTCAGGCCGATGTTGGCTAGCCTGGTAGTCAAGGTGGAATGAGATACGGTATCAAATGCCGCAGACAGATCCAACAGTACCAGGACAACAGAGTGACCCCTATCCTGGTACATGTGTAGATCGTCTGCGACAGACATCAGAGCAGTCTCCGTACTGTGTCTGGGCCTGAAGCCAGATTGGGATTGGTCCAACACTCCAGCAGATTCAATGTATTTAGACAGATTACTATTTACATGTTTTTCAATAATTTTTCCTAAAAACGGGAGCAGGGATATGGGTCTAAGGTTGGCTAGCTCTTCCCATGGAGTAACAGTGTTTTTCCTGAGCGGTTTCACCAGCGCCTTTTTCCATCCTTTTGGAACCTGTCCTGTGCTCAGTGAGAGGTTAATTAGTCTCTGGATAATAGGTCCCAAGACCGTGGCTAGCATGGGCATAACCCGTGCAGGGATAATATCCATCGGAGAACCACTCTTTATCTGGGAAATGAGTCCTACTACTTCCTCAATAGAGACAGGAGGAAAGACAGAGAGGGAGTGTGTAATAGGATTTTCTATTTCCAGGTTTGTAATGAGGTCATTATCATTAGTATTGTATTGATTCGAGAGCGTGATTTTGCTATAAATTGCATAAATTTGTTGGTTAAAAAACTGGGAAATGTTGTCACAAAGTTGCTGTGAAGCCACTTCTGAGCTTTCACAAGCTGTGGGTTTAATAAAGGTCTTTAAAATCTGGTAAAGTATCTTGGGGTTATTACCAGCTGCCAGTAGTTGCTCCTCACCCACGCACACAAGTCTCTCCACGACCTGGGCCCCAAGTACCTCAACGACCGCCTGACCTTCTACACGCCCACCCGCCAGCTACGGTCCACCAGCCTCGCCCTCGCAGCCGTACCACGCATCCGAAGAGCCACCGCCAGAGGAAGATCCTTCTCTTACCTGGCTGCCAAGACTTGGAACTCCCTCCCCATCCACCTTCGGCTGACCCAGGACCATCTCGCCTTCAGGAAACAACTCAAGACCTGGCTGTTCGAGCAGTAGCATACCCCTCCCCCCAAGCGCCTTGAGACCCTCCCGGGTGAGTAGTGCGCTATACAAATGGCATGATTGATTGATTGATTGTTAAGTAGCAGACCTGGCCTGCACGATTGTACCTCACCACCCTAATGCATTCAATGTTATGTGCCAGAGGGTGAGTATGACAGCAGTCGTAGTAGGGAAGGTCGAGGGATGCACACCTCTATAAAGGGCCCTGAGATGCCCTCACGGTGGCATGACAAACCTATCCAGCCTGTAAACCAGCTCCTCCCAGGGGAGGTGAACCTACTGGTTAATGGTGATGAGCTTTTCACCCAAGGCAATCCTCCCTTCGTACCAGGTCCTGGTCAACTTCTTAATAGTTATATGTGCGGGACCCCTATCCCAGAATAGTGTACAAGTCTCACTCTCAATCGGCTGGAAATAACATGTTGGGATTGAATAGGGGGCATTCTGAAGGGCATACATGAACCGGGATAGGGCCATCATCTTTAATAGGATGGCCCTCCTAAGAAGCAAGAGACGAAGAGCCCTCCAATGTTTGATGTCCCTCCGCAGACGTGCAAGTGGTGGTTTCAGATTCCGAGTGTAAAAGATGACTCGGTCTCTGGTGACAAAGATCCCTAAGTAACGGAATCCGTTCTTGGCAACATTGACCGCACAGTCACGGGGCAGCCTTGGTACCTGTCCATGAAGGAGATAAAACTGGGATTTATTCTAATGAATGGTAGACCCCGAGTATCGTCAAAACAAAGTGAGTATATTCATGGTTCTGTCAAGTATAAAGTCTGCATCTGCCACGTAAAGCAATATGTCATCTGAAATGGGGAAGTTCTATCCTCCCAATCTTCCATGCACTGCAGTCCTCTAACCAGGAGGTCACTTCTGATCCAGGCAGCCAGCGATTCCAGGACCAGGGCAAAAATGAAACGAGAAAGTGGACAGCCCTGTTGCATGCTGCGCCGAAGCCGGAACACCAAAGACGTGCCATTGTTAACTGTCACCTGGGCAACAAGGTCAGAGTAAAGGAGTCTTATCCAGGCCATGAACCGCAGGCCGAAGCCTATCCTGGCTAGGACCTCAAACATGTAGGACCATTAACTGTATCAAAAGCCATTCGTGCATCAAGTGAGAGCACAAGGGTGTCCTCCCTAATCCTTTCTGCACGGCCACGGACTCCATGCAGTCACTGCAGGTTGGGAAAGGTGTTTCTCCCTTGGTATGAAGACAGATTGGTCAGAGTCGATCAATAACTCGATCACCTGAACCAGCTCGGGGGCCAGTAATTTAGCCAGGATGTTAACTTCTGAATTTAGCAATAAAATAGGCTAATATGAGGCACAATCATTGGCGGCTTGTCCTCTTTAGGTATGACCACTTTAGTGACCAACCTCTGGTCTCTGTGCAAGACGCCCAGCTCATAGCTTTCCTTAAGCATTTGCAAAAGGTGCGAAATGACTGTAGAAGCTGCAAGCTTATATAGCTCAATGGGTAAGCCATTTGGGCCCATCACCTTGCCAGGGTTTAAGTCACGGATTGCCTACATTATCTCATCTTCCATAAAGTTCTGTTCTAGGAGTGCCCTATCCTCTCAAGAAAGCAGCAGAAGTGGAATGTCCAATAGTGATTCACCGGACTACTCAGCTATGGCAGTGAGGGTCGAAGAGTCTATACGTCACCTGCTCCCCTTCTACATTTAAGATTTCAAGTACCCATCAGTTCGCCATGTCCCTCCTGTCAAGCCAGGCCAGGAGCTTCCCTGTTCAATCCCCAACCTCATAGAGGCAGTGTTGAGTTGCACCGTGATGGGTTTTTGCTGCTTCTTCGGCAGCGTCCTGATATACCTTGCATTTAAGGGCCAAAGTGTGTTGCAAGGTCCCCCTGTTCTGAGCCTGCGAGCTGGGATTAAAACTCATTAATCTCTCATTCAAGCGTCCCTAAACAGGCACTCTTGTTCTTTTTATGTCCCACTATTAACAAGAGGCCCTGACCCTCTATTTACTGTTTTTTATGCCTCCCATATAGTCTGTGCCAAATCAACCAAGCCCATATTTTCATTGACATGCTGCTCAGTGGCTTCTTGGAGGCCTACACAGATATGGGGTACCTTCAATTACCAGGGAATAATGACAATTTGTCGATGTCAACCTTGGCTCGGTAGTGCGTATACCACCCAGACACGGAAATAACCAGAAATACCTCTGGCCAAATGGTAAACCTCACTGAAATACAAGAGTTGGTGGGACATGGTAAGGATATAATTGATGCAAGAGAGATTACTAAGGGCCCCCGAGTGGACGTCGGGGGGGCCATGTTGAAATCACCACCTAGCACCAACCCTCCCTCGGGGAGACAGAAGAGACGTGCACTTAGGTCAAAGAATGCCACTTCATGTAGTCGTGGGGCACATATACTGAAAGAAGATTGAGCCCTTTGCCCTCTCAGTGACCAAAAATGACCACATACCTCACAAATATGTCAGTCAAGGTGTCCTGTATGGTGAACAGCAGCGACTTACGTAAGATGATTCCCACCCCTCTAGAGCCCGTGTTCTAACCTGTGTAAGTCACCATTTTGTATCCCCACCTGTTGAAAGCGCGATAAGTGTTGCCCTGGAGGTGCGTCTCCTGATGGAGAACCACGCCCGGAGAATGCCTCTTGTGGTATTGCGGTACCAACCCTCTTTTAATCTTGTCCCCTAGCCTATTGACTTTCCAGGATCGCACCTTGAAACTTAAAGTTGTCAATTCGTTATCCATGGACCTACGGTAATCAAGGATAGTGGGGGGCCCAGGGCCGGTAATTAACCCCGGGGGCGTGTACAACTCTTTAGGCAAACGTATCAGAAGTTGAGGGTATTGTGGTGTTTTGAGTATATAAATGAGCGTGGGTGGTGAGGGATTTCAATGAACCAAGGAGTGGGCCGGTGGTCCGGACAGGGGCATTGGCTGACCATGCTATCATTGTGTCTATAGTAGTGTGTTATTAAGAAACTATCAAAGGGAAAACAGGCAAAGAAAAATGCAATTAGAACAGACACCCAAATCCCTCCCCCTGCATGACAGACTCAAAACTGCCTGCCCTCCACCTCTGCTGAGTGCCTGTTACCCCACAACATGGTGCGAACTTTAGGAGACTGTGGTTCATGCCAAATGGCCACTAACCTTCCCCTCCACCCTTTAAGAATGTAAAAGATGTTACCAAAGTTATATGCCATTGAACAAAGTATATTGCCACCCAGGAGAGAAGTTAGATGTTGAACAGGAGGTAAGCGCCTGTCCTATTACAGCAGTGGTGTTGTAGGACACCAGTAGCAGTTCCTGGGGAAGTCCCTTCTGGGTTCCTGTAGAAGTGCTGTGTGAAGTGCCTCATGGATGAAAGGTGCATGTCTTTCTCACTGGTCGTTTGATTCATGTGTCCTGTCTAGTGTACTGGATCCATGCCACCATCTTTCAGATTTGAATTGGGTTCAAGTTTTCCTAGCGATTCTCCAGCCACTCCCAAATCTCACCAGGAGATGTGAAATACCAGGTCTTGCCCTCCGCAGCCACCAGCAGCTTCGCCAGAAAGATTATTGAATATTTAATCTCACATTCTCTTGAGGCCCTGTTAATCTCCAGAAAACTGAGGCACAGCCTTTGAACTCGCAGTGTGAAGTCTGAGAAGAAGGTGATAGTGGCATTTAAGTAACAGACGGGAGGTGAACTATGAGCAGCCTATAGGATGACATCACGGTAGTTGAAAATGCGAGCTATGACAGGGTGAGGAGGTGCACCTGGCTTTGGCAGGGACCCTGAGACCCAGTGTGCCCACTCAACGGAAAAGTAGTTGGAGAGACCATGAGGATGTAGCTGCTTGAGTAAGAGGTCCACAGCAGGCTCCTCCAATCTCAAAGAGACCCCTATTATTTGGACATTGTTCCATCATGACCATCCTTCAAAGTCCTCCAGTCTGGCCTCCAATATAGTGGTAGTAGCCCTCAGGTCTTTAACAAGGTCTTTCAGTGTCGCAATTTCAGCCCTGAGGGTGACAATCGAGTCCTCCATTTCTTTTGCTCAAACCCCTACATTGCAAAGGTCAGCTCTCATTAATGTAACTTCTTTAGTGACTAAGCCTGTATTATACTCAAGAGCACTCTGGACTCCCTGAATCGCTGCCATCATGTCAACAAGAGTGAGAGGCTCATTGTAGGGGGAAGCCTGGGCAACCAGGGGCTGCAGCGCATCAGGAGTGAGCGTTGTTGCAGTGTGTTTAGGCATGGAGAATTTGTTGAGTTTGGTCTAATGGTGACCGGAGGCTCCTTGTCCATCAGTCATCCTGGTAAGTTGTTTACCAAGGCTCCCAGCCGCAGAGCTCCGATAACATCATCAAGTTTTAGATATAGTAGTACATAAATATAATCAAAAATATTGTTAACATACAAAAATATGGTACAGAATTTCGATGGCAAGAATATTGTTTTTTTGTGGTAAATTATATAGTCAAGAACAAAGGGGGAAATTATGATAGCCGAATGACCGCCACCGCCAGGCCATCGGTGGTGGTCCTTCTGCCATCACTGAGCATTTTACACACTGCAAAATTAGGATGGTGGTGGGTATCGCGGCGGACGCAAAGTCCGTCTGCCGCTTTTCAGCCGGAGGCAATTGCACCGATTGCCTGGCGGACGGAAAAGGGCCACTAATATGGTGGGCACCATCCGCAATATTAGGATGTGTCCTGAAAGAGGCCATTCGCCGCCATGGAAATACTGGCGGGGTTGGGGGCCCATGGTGGTCCCCCTGTGTGTGGGGGCAGTGTGTATGTGCACTGGGGGGTACCCATTTCCATTCACAAAGAGGCAGGCAATTCAAATTGTGCCATTTTGGCATCGCAAATAGTGCTTCAGCCAGAAGCACCATACGCAATGATCAGGGCCCTGGATGCGCCCGCCATAGTGGCGGGCACATCCTAATATACTCAGTGGGACCGCCGCCTTAACGGCGACCGGTCCCAGAACCGCAACAATGGCGGGCAGACTGATGTCCGCTCGCCATCGTACTGAGCCCCATAGTTGTTTTTATACATGTTTCCTTGATATAGTTGTAAAAATATCACTTTATAATTATTTTAATGTTTTTTAGTTTATATATTTGTTTTAGGTGTTAGTTTTGTTGGTATAATTGATATTCATTTTTTATTATATAGTTTGTAATTTTAGGTGTTATAATAGTTTGTTAAAAAATTAGATTAATCTTTTATAGCATAGTGGTGGGTTGTTGGGCTTGTAGGAAAATAGGATGGGTAGTTAAATAAACTGTAAATACATTTCATAGCCTCATAGGTAGCTTTAAATTAATTTTTTATTAAGGTAACTGTTTATTTGGTATATTATCTTTCTTATTTTAATTTGATAATTTACATTTATATTTCAATTTTATTTTTAGCAAAAGTAATTTAATTTTGGTAGCTGGTTTTTGGGATTGTGAAGGAATTGGGTGAGAAGTTAACTAAAAAGTACATTATTTAAACTTGGCACTTAGTTTTTGCGGAAATTAATTATTTAATTGAGTTTTAGTTATGTTAATTGTTGCTTTTTCATTTTAATTTGCACATTTTAATGTATAGTTTAATTTTATTGTTAGTAATAGTATGTTACATTTTAGTAGCAGTTAGTTGGGTTTCTAGGAAAATAGGATGGGTAGGTAATTAAAATAAAATCATATTTTATATTTAATGTTACCTTTTTTGAATTGTAATTACATATTTAATGGAATATTCATTATGTACATTTAGTTTACTTTCTGAAATGTTTTATATCTGCACTGCAATGTTTATTGTTAAATAACTTTTTCTACTTTGTTATTTTTG
The DNA here is from genome assembly GCF_964261635.1 of Lissotriton helveticus. Taxonomy (NCBI): domain Eukaryota; kingdom Metazoa; phylum Chordata; class Amphibia; order Caudata; family Salamandridae; genus Lissotriton; species Lissotriton helveticus. The sequence goes on along the minus strand of NC_136060.1, from coordinate 23,091,056 downwards.
GGAGTGGCATAGGGTGGGAAGAGGTTTAAGTTATAATATTTTGGGTATTCTTTCTTTTATGTAATGGAGTTATTGATAACTGATTATGTATAATTTTACTATTATCCTTTTTATGTTAATTATGTAGTTCTTTTAATTGAATTATAACTGTTGAAAATCTATGTGTAACATGATTTTTTAAATATCTTTATTATTAATTTAAATTAATATATCTGGTATTTACTTCTAAATTTTGTAATTTGTTTGTATTTAGCTAAGGGAATGCTATTACAATTTTATTTTAATGTATAGTTTTTGTTTTACATAGTTTTCATATTCATTTTATATAATATTGAATTTATTTGTAAATGTTATGTAATTCTTTTTCATTGCTTATGGAAATATTTAAAATGTATTATTAGGACATGTTATATTATTTGTAACCCTTCTGAAGCTGGGGAAGGAATAGTAAATCTAACCTTTCGCAGTCCATCGCTTTCCACACAGTTGCTTAGACTGGAATGAAAATAGTAAAACTAAGCCCTCCGAAGTTAAACCCTTTCCCTGCTGTTGCCTAGACTGGAGTGGGAATGGAGTGGGAATAGTAAATTAAACCCCTCCAAAGTTCAGCGCTTTCCCTACTGTTGCTCAGATTGGAGTAAGGATAGTACATCTAAATATTCTAAATGCAAATATTTTCCCTCCCGTTGTTTAGTTTGGTGTGAGAATAGTAAATCTAGCCCCTTCAAAGAACAATGGGGGTCATTACGATGACGGGCAGACTCGAGTCCGCCTGCCACCGTAGCTGTGCCTGGGACTGCCTGGCTTCAACATGGCGGTCCCACACGTCAGATTACGGTGCGACCGCCACCGTGGCAGTTGCATCGTGCATGGTTAACATTTTGGCGGGTGCTGCTGGCTGCAGCGACCCACCGCAATGCATGTTGTGCTTTTCACTGCACTACATGGCAGGCACCACACACTGCCTGCCACTTAGTGCAGTGAAATGTAGGGGGGGCGATCATGGGTACACCCACAGTGCATCACCACACCCCCTAACACAAGGGGGAGAATACATTCTCAGCCAGCCTTTCAATGGCGGTTTACCCACCACGGAAAGGCTGGCTGCGGCCAGCATCGCAATCTGGCGGATGGTGCCTGCAAGGCACCACCACCATTTTACGCTATCTGGACGCTACGCCAGTCAATTGGAATGATTGCTTGGGGCGGATCCGTGGCAGCCGCTCTTTGTGCCCACCACGGTTGCTGTACAATTCCTCCCACCATCCTATTTTTGCGGGCGGAGTATCATCGTCCGATGGCGGAGGGCCCACCACTGGACGGCTGGCAGTGATGGACCCTCCGCCATCGTAATTACCCACATAGTTTGCCCCACTGTTTCTAAGGCTGGAGTGGGAATAGCCATTTTTACACCTCCAAAGTCCATCATTTTCCCTACTGTTGCTTAGAGTGGAGTGGGAATAATACATCTAACCCCATCAGAAAGGAGTGGGAATAATAAATATAATCCCTGTGAATTTCAACACTTTCTCTACTAGTACTTAAACTGGAGTAGGAATAGTACGTGTAACCCCTCCAAAGTCCAACACTTTTCCTACTGTTGCTAAAATTGGATTTTTAATAATTTGTAATTATTATGTTTATTTTTTAATTATTTTTAGGTTTAGACATTTGTATATATATTTTAGAGAAATGTTTTTTTAATATATTCACTGTACACGTTTAGATAATAATGTTTTATGTGTAATGTTTTCAGTTAATTTTTATGTTTCTAATGTATTTTTGAGCAACTCTCGTAAAAAATATTAATATATATTATTAATTGCTTCAAAATGTTATTTATAGTGTATATAAATAAAAATGATCACATCAGAGGCTCCTCCTCCTCATTTCTTGAGTTCTAAATAGGCTGAAGATCTTGCTCTTCGAATAACACTGTGGGGATGATGGAGCAAGGTTTCGCACTTAAGGAGGCTTGCTCAGATTCAATCTTCTCAAAATAACATATAATGCACTAATAAACATGTTTCATATTACTAATAATACACCACACGACATTTCTAGTATCTAGGGAAAGCTTTCCTATGTGCTTTTTACTATGCACATGCGTCTGTCACACTCACGTGACATGACGTACTCTCTGCTTTGGTGGGAAATCTTTGCTTCTGTACAATAGAACTAAAGAGGGCTGTTCTATGTTTCACATGCTGACGCTTGCACTGCTGCTCACGCTAAATCCGGTTCGTTTTGCCTAAATCCTTACTGCTATAGTTAAAATAAAGTAATGGGAATAGAGTAGAGATAAGTGGTATACAGTGTGTACATTTATTCTTCATTCTAAAATTGTTTCTTTTTGACTTTGCTACTAGTTCATATTTGGGCCTGATGTGTCATTGCTGAACTCCATCTTGAGACTCTCAACGTCCATGTGCTGAATTTCCCTCGAGTCCACAAGCTATGGCATTGAAACCGTGCCAGTGATAGCTTTGCCTGAAATGCGCCTGGGAAGATGAACTTTTACCCTCAAGAAGGAAGACAACTTACCAATCTTCGTATACATTGTATTTGTAATTGAAACACCCATTGTTGTTGGGAGGATTAAAAGTGCCTCCTTCTACCCCCCTTTTTCTTCCCCCCTCAATTTAATGATTATAGTTGATTTTCATTGTGATTTATGTATTTGTGCTTTTTCTTTCATGTACTGGTATTCTATTTTCTTTAATAAACTTTAAACTTAAAAAAAAGTGCATGGGAAAAAAAACTATGGGAGGGAACATTAATTTGAATATTTGAATGAACTGACCTCATAACTGGTATGGTGTGATGACCTCTCCTCGTCTTTTGACCAATCAAATTGAGGGAATACATGAGCTTGCAACATTGAGGGGTGGCACACTGCCCTGGAAAATGGTATATCTAAGGTAGGCTTAGCTAGTTAGATTGTCTGACTTGTCCAAATAGCTGACCTGTCACTGACCCAACGTACTCAATAGGCGATCGAGAGCAGAGGTGCTGGTGGAGGACTCTGTCAGAAGATTTGATAACCCAATCGGGGTTCTGGGAAGGAGTTTGATAACCCAATCGGGGTCCACTGTTAGTTGCAGAAAGGGTGTGACGCTGGTGTTGCACTTTAGCTGTGGGTGCCGGTCCTGACCTGCGTTGGTCCTGTCCTGATCCAATTTGGTCCGTACTTGTCCTGATTCTGGTCTGCACCTGTCATGTCCTGAACTATCGGGGTATTGTCTTTATCCCAGCCCATGGAAAAGGGTTGGTTTTCACACCATTCTAGGTAAATATAAATTAGAGTGGGTATGTCATTGTGCTGTTTCCCTTTTCTTACCCTTACTATGTTTCAAGGCTTAAAGAAAGTCTCGTAAAATGTTCACATCATAAAAGTGCTTCCTACATGCCATTTACCGATTCGGTAAATACCGAATCGGTAAATAATGATTCGGTAATTACCGAATCGGTAAATAACGATTCGGTATTTACCGAATCATCCCCTACATCAGAAATGGCTTAAGACCGGTCGGTAAGCCTGAAATTTACCGAATTTCGGGTACCACCTACATCGGGCCCTAAGTGCGTATAAAGTTAGGTAGAACTTGAAGCACTGGTTAGGGATTTTCTGTATAAATGTGTGAATAAATGATAGCAAAGGAGTTCGCTGGTGAAACTTTGGCCTTATATCACCTAGAAAGGGTAAGCCTAAGGGAGTATCAGGTTCTCTGATACTTGTGTGAAGAGTAAGCGGAAGGGATTTACTCGCAGTGTATGAAGAGTAAGCGGAAGGGATTTACTCGCAGTGAGAGAAATTATCTTTCCTTTGAATTTAGTCACTTAGGCACAGTGGCAAATGCTTTTACATTGTTAATTAATGAATATTGCATTTAAAAGTGAAAAGAAATAAGTTTTCATATTACCTTGCCAAGGAGGGAGTCAGTTGCGGTTCTGCGCTGACGTCACCAAAAGCCGCGCTGGTATTGGTTAAGACAGCTGGTGTGGAGCTGAGGTAATTGTAAAGGAGGGCTGAGTGCAGGAGCATGAGAACGTGTCTCTCAAGAAAAGCTGCACAATTATTGGTCGAAATTTCTTTGAATTCTAAAACACTGATTGGTTATTGAAAATAAGAAACGCACTGGTATTGGTGAAGCATTTAGTAAACAATTGAGTGTAGCTACATATTAAAACTATCAGTGAAGATTATATGTGGCATTTAGATCCAACAGTTATAGGAAATAGACCCCATAGGAGGTTTTGCGCAAGAGCAATACATAAGAGGAAGACCTCACATCATGTACGGAGGGGAGAGAAAAATTTCGCTATTTAAGAAAATTAAGAATTTCTTTAAGAAAGATAAAATGATTAAAACAAGAGAAGGGATTATTATTCCACCACCAAATACGCCCGCATCATACATGATGGTAGAAAGGGGCTATCACACTTGTCTGTGGTTAGAGAATTGGATGGAGTACACTAAAGATGATGGTGTTTTGACATTTCCAGAACATGGTACCTTTAATGGTAGGATTTTGTATAATTTGAGAACGCGCATGAATGAATTAGATCCTAGACCTAGATTGACCCAGTATGAAGCACTAGAAGAATGGGAAACCGAGGCTTTTGAGCGAGATAGACCCAGAAGTGACAGAAATTGGAGTACATTTTATAGCAGATTTCCAAAAGAGATAAGAGATAAGCAAATGAAAAAATGGAGACAGTCTATGTTAGTGGAAGGATTATATCCTGTACTGACGTTAGAAGAACCATCCGGATGTAAGTGAACAGAGAAAAGGAAGAATTTAATGACTAGTGGTGACTCTGATGATGTTTATTTGGAGGATTTGTTAATGAAAAATCCACCACCTTACCATGAGGAAGCAAGTAGAGCTGACCCTAGTGCCCCGTTCTTAACACCACCTTTGGTTCCACAAGTGGTACATGAACCATCACTAGAAAAAGTCCTACAGGAACGGGAAAGAGAGGCGATAAATAAACAGAGAAATACATTAATTCAGAACATTTCCCAGCTAAATACAAGTCCTGAAGCCTTGACTATACCGGTAACTATAGGTCCTGTTGTTCCCTTGTATGGAGATAAACAAATCTGTCCTAAAGCTCCTGTTCTGACCACAACTGTAGTACAACCCAGAAAAGAAACTATGATTATTGATGACCAAGCAAGTGAGTGTGAGTCAATAGTATCCCTAATGGATTTGCCTGTAAGAGAACCCGAAAGTAGTACAAACAGGAAAAACACTCCAGAAGCAATAGAGAAATAAGAATGGAAACATCCTCAGGTACGAGAAGGGCTACTGTAGTAACCCCAGAAGAAATAGAAAGGTGGTCTTGAGAAATAGAAAAGCCAAAATCACAGACAAAAGCATTGGATATTTTCAAATTAAGGGTTGAATTGGAAGAATTACTTGCTGGAAATGTGGGGTTAAATCGATTAAATACATTCAATGAAGATGAATTGCTGTTTATATATCGAAGTATTACTCAAAATACAAAAGTTTTTCATGAAAAATGTATGAATTTGGCTTTGGAAATGGGAATTGATATTGGAAAATCTGAAGTGTTACAGAAACCGTATCGAGCTGAATTTTCTGACAAAGATTTAGAAAACATGAATGTGTCAGGACGAAAAGTACAAATAAAAGAGGTACTGTCACTGTTGCAAAAGTGGGGTGATTTAGATAATTGGAAAGCTAGCTGGACAAAGAAAAAGGAGGAAGCCCAAGCGAAAAATACTGCAAATGAATATTTATTAAAAGAACCAGAAAAAGTAGAAAGGTTGCGCCCAATGAGTGAAGTCCCAGGAGGAGGTTATGTACATGTCCCATGGTCCCGACAGGATATTTTATCATTTACAAATGATTTTCCAAAACTCAGAGAGAAACCTGCAGAGTGGTACAGGGAAGTCGAAAGGTTTGTAAAAGTCTCAAAAGTACTGTTGAAAGATTTAGATGTGTTGTTTGATATTGTAGTCCCCGCAGATTTGTGGACAGAATGTAAGATTACTATTGATTGGCCCAGTGACGAGTACCCAGGAGACCCAAAGACAGCAGCACCATCAGATGATTTGATGAAAAAATACCATCAAGTCATAACCTTCCTAAAAGGTAAAGAACCCCCCAAGGAAACAGATTGGACAAGAATAGACAGAACTACTCAAAATAAAGATGTAAATGTACATACATATTATGAGCGTCTTTTACAGGTATTCAAGCAGTACAGTGAGTTGGAAAGCATTGATACGAAAGACATGATACATTTTACTTATCGGTTTGTGTCAGGGTTAAAGCCAGAAATTTTGCAAATGATTACAAATCATAAAATCTGCTGGCAGAATAAGCCTGTTGATGAAATACTTAAGTATGCAAAATATTGTGGAGATGAAAGTGACAACAAACAAAAGAATTTAAAAGAAAAGGTAATGTGGGCACAAGTAAAGTTAGCAGAGCAGCAAGAACTTCAGTTAAATCAATTGAAAAATAATCAGAATCCAGGAGATGAAAATGGGGGTAAACCAAGAGGAAGAATGAACAGAGAAGAGGCAAAGAAAAAGTTTCCTTGTCATGGGTGCAGAAAAATGCGGCATTGGAGGAACGAGTGTAAGGCTGTATTGAATAATAATGTCCAAACTGACAATTTGAATCCACAGACACAGAATGGGGTGTCAAGGAAGCAACAGCAACAGGTAATACAGAACCAGTTACCACTTGCATCGATGCCAGATTCTGAGAGCCAAGCTAAATACAGTGTGGATACCACAAATTGGGAGGGAAGTGGAAGGAGAGACGCAGTGACATCACAATTTCTTTTGAGTGACGCATTTTTCGAGGAAGATAGTTACTGACGGTGCCTGAGAGGGGAGGACGAGGAGTGCGTACTTGGCGCATCCTTGCCGGTAGATCAGTCAGGTCCATACATTGAAGGAAAGGTTGAGGGAAATTATGTTAACTTTTTGTTGGATACAGGCGCTACCCGTTCTACTGTGAGAGCAGCAGACGTTCCAAACCTACCCCTCTCGGGAGAAGCGATCCAAGTAGTGGGCGTTTCTAATAAACAAATTAGTACCCCTGTTACAGAACCCATGGAATCAGAATAGGGAATTTTAAAGAAATGCACAAATTTGTAGTGTGCGACACCAGTCCAGTGAACCTATTAGGTAGGGACTTACTGTGTAAAATGAATTGCACAATCTTTTGCACCCCAAGTGGTGCTGAAATTCAAACCCCAGACAAAGATGGAGTTTATAAACTAATGTTAGCCAAACAAGAGACTGAAAATAAAAAGATGCTAGTGAAAGATCTTCCAAAAGAATTGCAGCATACGGTAAATCCTGAAGTGTGGGATTTCACTGGAAAAGATGTAGGATTAATGGCAAATGTTGACCCGATAAAAGTGACAGTGAAAGAAGGTGCAGTTTACCCAAAAATTCGACAATACAAAATGAGCCCAGAAATAAAAGCAGGTGTTGCTGCAGAAATAAAGCATCCATGTAATTCACCTATAATTGGAATAAAGAAACCGGGGGGCGGGATGATTCATGGTAATTGATTTGTGCCATGAATTTTTCTCCATACCATTACATCCAGATAGCAAATTTCTTTTCTCGTTTAAATTCGACGACCATGTTTTCGTTGGGAATCGTGTCCTTCAGGGGTACACAGAGAGTCTATGATTTTCAATCAGATATTGAAAAAGTGTCTTGAATCTCTGGTCCTGCCCGGACAGTCTGTCCTGGTGCAGTATATAGACGACCTGTTGATGGCGTCTAAAACTCGAAATGACTGTGTTGTTGATACCATTACATTGCTAAATCATTTGGCTAAAGGAGGGCATCAAGTGTCACCTGAAAAGTTACAATTCTGCACCACATCAGTAAAATATCTGGGGCACCAGATAGAGAGAGGTATCAAAAGAGTTAACTCTGAAAGAATCAAAATATTCAGAAACATGAATCTACCTCAAACACAGAAAGAAATCAGAATGTTTCTTGGAGTTGTAGGTTACTGCAGGCAGTGGATTCTGGGATTTGCAGTCCTACCTAAACCCTTGATACAGATGACAATGAAGAGAGCAAAAGACCCAGTAGAATGGGATAACAAAAGCATGACTGCTTTCCTGAAGCTGCGTGACTGTCTGTGCTCAGCTCCAGCCTTAGGGATGCCTGATTATTCAAAAGAATTTGCACTGTTCTGTGATGCACGTGACAATTGTGCATTGTCCGTTTTGACCCAAAGTCATGGTTTAATGGGACGTCCTGTGGCATATTTTTCTGCTACACTGAATCCAGTGGCATCTGCATTGCCGGGATGTCTGAAAGCAGTAGCTGCAACCTGCATGAGTCTCGAGCAAAGTGAATCCATCATTATGGGACATCCTGTAACTGTGTATGTCCCACATGCAGTGGTGATTCTATTAACAAGAACCCAATCTCAGTACTTAACTCCTAGTCGGCTGACTAAGTATGAGCGAATCCTTCTTGGTGCAGGGAAGGTGACCATTGCCAGATGCACTGTCCTAAATCCAGCTACACTGTTATCTGATTCACACTTTGAAGAAGTGAAAGAGGAAGTTGAGCATGATTGCATCGACCTCACAGAATACAGAACTAAGCCCCGTCCAGACATAAGAGAAGAGCCATTGTTAAAATCAGAATATGAGCTCTTTGTAGATGGCTCATGCATGAGACACGAGGAAGGAGGATTGAGTGCTGCTTATGCTGTGTGTACATCGTGGTGTCCAGTTGAAGCATCCTATTTACCTGGAGTCAAGTCTGCACAACTAGCCAAATTAGTTACATTAACAAGAGCCTGCAAATTTGGAAAAAATTGAAGAGTAACCATATACACTGACAGTCAGTATGGTTACGGGGTTGTGCAAGACTTTGGCCAACTCTGGATGCAAAGGGAGTTTCTGACTTCTTCAGGTACTCCTATTAAGAATGGACATTATGTAAAAGACTTGCTGGAAGCAAATCAATTGCCAATAGAAGTGGCTGTGGTCAAGTGTGCAGCTCACAAATCGGGAAATAACAGAGTGACAGCTGGTAATAGATATGCTGACCAACTAGCCCAGCGTTGTGTCAAACATAAGTTGGCAATAAATAAGAAAATAAATGCATGTGGAAACAGCTGCCAACTTATGTTGCTAGAAAGAGTGAAAACATAGGAGGAAGTGAGAGATTTGCAAAATGAGGCAGAATTAAAGGAAAAGGAAGAATGAGAGAAAATAGGATTGTTCTGATGGGACTCAGAAGCATCCCAGACAGAAAAACAGGCTTGAGTCCCCATGAGATACTCATGGGAAGAGCAATGAGGCAACCATGGGTACCAGGACACAAGCTGATAAATATATCTGATGATTTAGTACTCGAGTACTGCAAAGAACTGGCTGACCAAGTGCGTTCTATCTCTCACCAGGTTGGGGAAGACGCTGTCGTCAGACAATCAACTCCAGCACATGATCTGAATCCAGTTGACTGGGTAGTGATAAAAGGACATACTTGTGAATCTTGTCTAGCACCAAGGTGGGGAGAGCCACACCAAGTGATATTGGTTACCACCACAGCTGTGAAGTGCAGGGGAATTCTGAATTGGATCCATGCCAGTCACACCAAGAGGGTGACAGAACCTGATGAAGTAGAAGCTGAAGGTTGTGCAGCTGAGGGGTCTTGAGAAGTTGATCACGAAGTAGTTGATGAAGAGCAACGGAGTACCATTTATTTGCAGGTTTGTACCGCGCTGGCTTCACTCCCGAAGGAGTATCTCCGCGCCTTAGGCTTCTACAGTGATGTTAAAAAGAAGGTCTTTTAGAAGCTGCTATGGTCTACTGTTTAAACAAGAAGGTCTTCAGCATTTTTCTAAAAGGAAAGTGATCTACACATAACCTGAGGGATATTGGGAGACTATTCCAGAGGGAGGGTCCGGCTATGATAATGTTTTCGCTCCATGTCTGGCCTTCTTTGCTCTGGGTACACACAGAAGGCCTTGTTCACTCGATCTAAGTGTCCGCGAAGGAGTATAAGGGACAAATTTGGTAGTCAGGTATGCAGGACCCATTCCATTCAGGCTTTTATGTATGGTACAGCATACCTTGAACTTGGCCCTCTGTTTGACAGATAACCAATGTAATTTTGTCAACAGAGTTTTAGAAGGCGTACGGGGGGGAGCGTTCAGAACCAGGCGAGCAGCCGTGTTCTGGGCCCCCTGAAGTCTATTCATAACTCCCTCATTGGCAGACAGGAGCAAGCCATTGCAGTAGTCCAGACGACTCAGAACAAGCGCCTGGACCAGCGTCTTCCTAGTTGTATCAGGTAGTAAGGGGAAGATTTTTCACAGCATGCCCATCACATGAAAGCAGGCTCCCACCACCTGGTTGCCATGTTGTTTGAGAGTGAGCTCCTGATCTAATCGGACTCCCAGGTTCTTGCAAGTAGTTGGAAGACATCCATCGTGCCACTGCTTTCATGCCCTGGGAGAAGGAGTTTCTGACCTCGGGTGTAAAGGTCTTAAAGGGAAAGAGGAGTTGCGTGTCATCCGCGTAAGATATTGGGATGAATCCATATCTTCTCATGATGTTAGCCAGGGGTGCCACATATATGTTGAAAAGCGTGGGGCTCAAACAAGAATCCTGTGGCACCCCCTTGGAGATTTCAACTTCCTCTGATCTGTACGCGCCCATAGCTACTTGCTGGGTGCGGTCGGTCAGAAAGCTCTTCAACCATGCCAAGGCTTCCTGCTTCAGGCCAATGTTGGCTAGCCTGGTAGTCAAGGTGGAATGAGATACGGTATCAAATGCCGCAGACAGATCCAACAGTACCAGGACAACAGAGTGACCCCTATCCTGGTACATGTGTAGATCGTCTGCGACAGACATCAGAGCAGTCTCCGTACTGTGTCTGGGCCTGAAGCCAGATTGGGATTGGTCCAACACTCCAGCAGATTCAATGTATTTAGACAGATTACTATTTACATGTTTTTCAATAATTTTGCCTAAAAACGGGAGCAGGGATATGGGTCTAAGGTTGGCTAGCTCTTCCCATGGAGTAACAGTGTTTTTCCTGAGCGGTTTCACCAGCGCCTTTTTCCATCCTTTTGGAACCTGTCCTGTGCTCAGTGAGAGGTTAATTAGTCTCTGGATAATAGATAATAGGTCCCAAGACCGTGGCTAGCATGGGCATAACCCGTGCAGGGATAATATCCATCGGTGAACCACTCTTTATCTGGGGAATGAGTCCTACTACTTCCTCAATAGAGACAGGAGGAAAGACAGAGAGGGAGTGCGTAATAGGATTTCCTATTTCCAGGTTTGTAATGAGGTCATTATCATTAGTATTGTATTGATTCGAGAGCGTGATTTTGCTATAAATTGCATCAATTTTTTGGGTAAAAAACTGGGAAATGTTGTCACAAAGTTGCTGTGAAGCCACTTCTGAGCTTTCACAAGCTGTGGGTTTAATAAAGGTCTTTAAAATCTGGTAAAGTATCTTGGGGTTATTACCAGCTGCCAGTAGTTGGGATGCAATGTGGTTTTTTCTCGCCCCACGAATAGCTTTGTGATATGCTTTCAGGGAGCTTTTATATAGTTGTTTGTCTCTGTCTTGGTGAGAGGCCCTCCATTTCTTCTCCAGTTTTCTTACGGCCTGCTTGAGCACTCTAAGATGCTCTGAAAACCAAATTTCTTGTTTGTGTGCAGGTCTAGTTTTAAAAGTTTTTAACGGAATGATATCATCTATGGTTTTGAGTAGCGTTTCTTCGTATTCATGTAGGGCATTATCAATGCTCTCATTGGCGTTTGATATGGGTGCTGCAAATTTTTTCTTGAGGTCCTGTTGGGTCAGTTTGTGCCAAGGTCTTCTTTTATTTGCTAGGGCAGTGTTACCGATATCATACGAGATAGGAGTGGGGGTGTAAAATTCAATTATAAAATGGTCAGTCCATTCAACTTGATAAGGGGATCTACATTCAACCTGCAGGGAATTTGTTAAAACTAGGTCTAACGTATGTCCTGCTTGATGGGTGGGTTCGCTGTTAATTAGCCTTAGACCCAGTGTGCCAAGGTCTGACAACAGTGTCTGTGCTTCATTGTTGTTATCTAACTCACTGTGAATATTAAAATCACCTAGTAGTAGGAAGTAAGAGTTGTCATGTATATGGGGTGCCAATGCCTCCATCAGAGTAATAGATATATTTGAGCATGGCCCAAGGGGGCGGTACACCAATGCTCCCTTTCTACTATACTTATTTGAGGTATAGATTTTGAAAATCAAGAGTTCTAAATCGGCGGTGCATATTTCATCCAGCACTATGACATTGATTTCCTGTTAAAGGACAATCGCTAATCCACCGCCAACTTTAATGGGACGGTCCAGCATAACAATTTTATACCCTATTGGAATTCCCAATGTTATGGCAGGGACAGAGTGTGGTTTGAGCCATGTTTCTGTCAGGAAGCATAGGTCCGGATTTTCTGAAGTGATCAAGTCCCATACTTCTACAGTATGTTTCGGTAGGGATATGATATTACATAGCACATTTTTGTTTTTTATAGGGATGTTATTGACCCTTTTTTCCATATATTTAGGGTTATGGACCAGTGTGTCATTGAGTCGGACTGGGGCGGGCAGGCTTGAGTAATGAGCAAAGACAGTCGACAATGCCGTGGGAGCCCCTCTGAGCCCTGTCAGGCCCTAGTGGTTCAGTAGAGTGTGATTTTAAAATTAGTACATCAATTTTAATACAATCGATCCAAGTAAGTGCAGGCCTTTAAAATTATAACATCAATTTTAAAACAAAGGGTGCAGGGTCAGTGCTGGGACTTATTAAAATTATTATTCAATTTAAAACAGTATATTAGAGCGCTTTGTAGCAGCGCTTCCGCTCAACAACAATGTAGGCGCCAAGCGGGGTCGGGAGATGCTGCCACCGTCGTCCCTTGCCGCATGGATCCACTGCCTCCTCGCTGCCTATATAGCCTTCTGAAGAGGAGAGCTGCAGCGCTAACCGCTCGCCTTCCTGGGTGTGTCTTGCTCTTGCCTGCCCCGCCGTCCGCTTAACGGTATAGGCTACCGAGTCGGACCGGGGCGGGCAGGCTTGAGTAACGAGCAAAGACAGCCAACAATGCCGTGGGAGCCCCTCTAAGCCCTGTCAGGCGCTAGTGGTTCAGTAGAGTGTGATTTTAAAATTAGTACATCAATTTTAAAACAATCGATCCAAGTAAGTGCAGGCTTTTAAAATTATAACATCAATTTTAAAACAAAGGGTGCAGGGTCAGTGCTGGGACTTGTTAAAATTATTATTCAATTTAAAACAGTATATTAGAGCGCTTTGTAGCAGCGCTTCCGCTCAACAACAATGTAGGCGCCAAGCGGGGTCGGGAGATGCTGCCACCGTCGTCCCTTACCGCATGGATCCACTGCCTCCTCGCTGCCTATATAGCCTTGTGAAGAGGAGAGCTGCAGCGCTAACCGCTCGCCTTCCTGGGTGTGTCTTGATCTTGCCTGCCCCGCCCTCCGCTCAACGGTATAGGCTACCGAGTCGGACCGGGGCGGGCAGGCTTGAGTAACGAGCAAAGACAGCCGACAATGCCGTGGGAGCCCCTCTGAGCCCTGTCAGGCGCTAGTGGTTCAGTAGAGTGTGATTTTAAAATTAGTACATCAATTTTAAAACAATCGATCCAAGTAAGTGCAGGCTTTTAAAATTATAACATCAATTTTAAAACAAAGGGTGCAGGGTCAGTGCTGGGACTTGTTAAAATTATTATTCAATTTAAAACAGTATATTAGAGCGCTTTGTAGCAGCGCTTCCGCTCAACAACAATGTAGGCGCCAAGCGGGGTCGGGAGATGCTGCCACCGTCGTCCCTTACCGCATGGATCCACTGCCTCCTCGCTGCCTATATAGCCTTCTGAAGAGGAGAGCTGCAGCGCTAACCGCTCGCCTTCCTGGGTGTGTCTTGCTCTTGCCTGCCCCGCCCTCCGCTCAACGGTATAGGCTACCGAGTCGGACCGGGGCGGGCAGGCTTGAGTAACGTGCAAAGACAGCCGACAATGCCGTGGGAGCCCCTCTGAGCCCTGTCAGGCGCTAGTGGTTCAGTAGAGTGTGATTTTAAAATTAGTACATCAATTTTAAAACAATCGATCCAAGTAAGTGCAGGCTTTTAAAATTATAACATCAATTTTAAAACAAAGGGTGCAGGGTCAGTGCTGGGACTTGTTAAAATTATTATTCAATTTAAAACAGTATATTAGAGCGCTTTGTAGCAGCGCTTCCGCTCAACAACAATGTAGGCGCCAAGCGGGGTCGGGAGATGCTGCCACCGTCGTCCCTTACCGCATGGATCCACTGCCTCCTCGCTGCCTATATAGCCTTGTGAAGAGGAGAGCTGCAGCGCTAACCGCTCGCCTTCCTGGGTGTGTCTTGCTCTTGCCTGCCCCGCCCTCCGCTCAATGGTATAGGCTACCGAGTCGGACCGGGGCGGGCAGTCTTGAGTAACGAGCAAAGACAGCCGACAATGCCGTGGGAGCCCCTCTGAGCCCTGTCAGGCGCTAGTGGTTCAGTAGAGTGTGATTTTAAAATTAGTACATCAATTTTAAAACAATCGATCCAAGTAAGTGCAGGCTTTTAAAATTATAACATCAATTTTAAAACAAAGGGTGCAGGGTCAGTGCTGGGACTTGTTAAAATTATTATTCAATTTAAAACAGTATATTAGAGCGCTTTGTAGCAGCGCTTCCGCTCAACAACAATGTAGGCGCCAAGCGGGGTCGGGAGATGCTGCCACCGTCGTTCCTTACCGCATGGATCCACTGCCTCCTCGCTGCCTATATAGCCTTGTGAAGAGGAGAGCTGCAGCGCTAACCGCTCGCCTTCCTGGGTGTGTCTTGCTCTTGCCTGCCCTGCCCTCCGCTCAACGGTATAGGCTACCGAGTCGGACCGGGGCGGGCAGGCTTGAGTAACGAGCAAAGACAGCCGACAATGCCGTGGGAGCCCCTTTGAGCCCTGTCAGGCACTAGTGGTTCAGTAGAGTGTGATTTTAAAATTAGTACATCAATTTTAAAACAATCGATCCAAGTAAGTGCAGGCTTTTAAAATTATAACATCAATTTTAAAACAAAGGGTGCAGGGTCAGTGCTGGGACTTGTTAAAATTATTATTCAATTTAAAACAGTATATTAGAGCGCTTTTTAGCAGCGCTTCCGCTCAACAACAATGTAGGCGCCAAGCGGGGTCGGGAGATGCTGCCACCGTCGTACCTTACCGCATGGATCCACTGCCTCCTCGCTGCCTATATAGCCTTGTGAAGTGGAGAGCTGCAGTGCTAACCACTCGCCTTCCTGGGTGTGTCTTGCTCTTGCCTGCCCCGCCCTCCGCTCAACGGTATAGGCTACCGAGTCGGACCGGGGCGGGCAGGCTTGAGCACGAGCAAAGACAGCCGACAATGCCGTGGGAGCCCCTCTGAGCCCTATCAGGCGCTAGTGGTTCAGTAGAGTGTGATTTTAAAATTAGTACATCAATTTTAAAACAATCGATCCAAGTAAGTGCAGGCTTTTAAAATTATAACATCAATTTCAAAACAAAGGGTGCAGGGTCAGTGCTGGGACTTGTTAAAATTATTATTCAATTTAAAACAGTATATTGGAGCGCTTTGTAGCAGCGCTTCCGCTCAACAACAATGTAGGCGCCAAGCGGGGTCGGGAGATGCTGCCACCGTCGTCCCTTACCGCATGGATCCACTGCCTCCTCGCTGCCTATATAGCCCTGGGAAGAGGAGAGCTGCAGCGCTAACCGCTCGCCTTCCTGGGTGTGTCTTGCTCTTGCCTGCCCCGCCGTACGCTCAACGGTATAGGCTACTGAGTCGGACCGGGGCGGGCAGGCTTGAGTAACGAGCAAAGACAGCCGACAATGCCGTGGGAGCCCCTCTGAGCCCTGTCAGGTGCTAGTGGTTCAGTAGAGTGTGATTTTAAAATTAGTACATCAATTTTAAAACAATCGATCCAAGTAAGTGCAGGCTTTTAAAATTATAACATCAATTATAAAACAAAGGGTGCAGGGTCAGTGCTGGGACTTGTTAAAATTATTATTCAATTTAAAACAGTATATTAGAGCGCTTTGTAGCAGCGCTTCCGCTCAACAACAATGTAGGCGCCAAGCGGGGTCGGGAGATGCTGCCACCGTCGTCCCTTACCGCATGGATCCCCTGCCTCCTCGCTGCCTATATAGCCTTGTGAAGAGGAGAGCTGCAGCGCTAACCGCTCGCCTTCCTGGGTGTGTCTTGCTCTTGCCTGCCCCGCCCTCCGCTCAACGGTATAGGCTACCGAGTCGGACCGGGGCGGGCAGGCTTGAGTAACGAGCAAAGACAGCCGACAATGCCGTGGGAGCCCCTCTGAGCCCTGTCAGGCGCTAGTGGTTCAGTAGAGTGTGATTTTAAAATTAGTACATCAATTTTAAAACAATCGATCCAAGTAAGTGCAGGCTTTTAAAATTATAACATCAATTTTAAAACAAAGGGTGCAGGGTCAGTGCTGGGACTTGTTAAAATTATTATTCAATTTAAAACAGTATATTAGAGCGCTTTGTAGCAGCGCTTCCGCTCAACAACAATGTAGGCGCCAAGCGGGGTCGGGAGATGCTGCCTCCGTCGTACCTTACCGCATGGATCCACTGCCTCCTCGCTGCCTATATAGCCTTGTGAAGTGGAGAGCTGCAGTGCTAACCACTCGCCTTCCTGGGTGTGTCTTGCTCTTGCCTGCCCCGCCCTCCGCTCAACGGTATAGGCTACCGAGTCGGACCGGGGCGGGCAGGCTTGAGTAACGAGCAAAGACAGCCGACAATGCCGTGGGAGCCCCTCTGAGCCCTGTCAGGCGCTAGTGGTTCAGTAGAGTGTGATTTTAAAATTAGTACATCAATTTTAATACAATTGATCCAAGTAAGTGCAGGCTTTTAAAATTATAACATCAATTTTAAAACGAAGGGTGCAGGGTCAGTGCTGGGACTTATTAAAATTATTATTCAATTTAAAACAGTATATTAGAGCGCTTTGTAGCAGCGCTTCCGCTCAACAACAATGTAGGCGCCAAGCGGGGTCGGGAGATGCTGCCACCGTCGTTCCTTACCGCATGGATCCACTGCCTCCTCGCTGCCTATATAGCCTTGTGAAGAGGAGAGCTGCAGCGCTAACCGCTCGCCTTCCTGGGTGTGTCTTGCTCTTGCCTGACCCGCCCTCCGCTCAACGGTATAGGCTACCGAGTCGGACCGGGGCGGGCAGGCTTGAGTAACGAGCAAAGACAGCCGACAATGCCGTGGGAGCCCCTCTGAGCCCTATCAGGCGCTAGTGGTTCAGTAGAGTGTGATTTTAAAATTAGTACATCAATTTTAAAACAATCGATCCAAGTAAGTGCAGGCTTTTAAAATTATAACATCAATTTTAAAACAAAGGGTGCAGGGTCAGTGCTGGGACTTGTTAAAATTATTATTCAATTTAAAACAGTATATTAGAGCGCTTTGTAGCAGCGCTTCCGCTCAACAACAATGAAGGCGCCAAGCGGGGTCGGGAGATGCTGCCACCGTCGTCCCTTACCGCATGGATCCACTGCCTCCTCGCTGCCTATATAGCCTTGTGAAGAGGAGAGCTGCAGCGCTAACCGCTCGCCTTCCTGGGTGTGTCTTGCTCTTGCCTGCCCCGCCGTCCACTCAACGGTATAGGCTACTGAGTCGGACCGGGGCGGGCAGGCTTGAGTAACGAGCAAAGACAGCCGACAATGCCGTGGGAGCCCCTCTGAGCCCTGTCAGGCGCTAGTGGTTCAGTAGAGTGTGATTTTAAAATTAGTACATCAATTTTAAAACAATCGATCCAAGTAAGTGCAGGCTTTTAAAATTATAACATCAATTTTAAAACAAAGGGTGCAGGGTCAGTGCTGGGACTTGTTAAAATTATTATTCAATTTAAAACAGTATATTAGAGCGCTTTGTAGCAGCGCTTCCGCTCAACAACAATGTAGGCGCCAAGCGGGGTCGGGAGATGCTGCCACCGTCGTCCCTTCAGGATGAATGGATTCCAGTAGGCGACATACCTACAGAATTTGTGAGAACCAGAATTCAAACCTATCTAGATAGACAGAGTGATAGTGAGGATGAGCCAGGAATAGAAGAATGCACTCAAATTACAGAAATCCAAGCCAATAGTAATTCTGAGGAGGACCAGATAAGGAAAGATCGATGTACTCAGACATCTGAAACTCCAGCCAGAACTCCTGAGGAGGGACAGATAGGTATTAGGGCGAAAGATCAGGCAAAAGACAATCAAGAAATCCAAAGACCTGAGCAGGACCAGATAGGGGTATAAAAGCATATTCAGGAGGAAGAAGGCGAACAAAGTCAAACTCAAAGTCAAATACAGCAAACTCCTGAACAAGGCCAGATTAGTATCCAGGCAGAAGAAACAAAAAAAAGACCTGGACCAAGTCAGATAGAGAGGGATACAGAGGACCATTGAAATAGATGTGCCACAACTAAATGAAAATAAAAGAGCATCGGAAGACAGTCAAAGTACAGTGCCAGCTAAAAGACTCAGAAAGGAAGATAAGTGGCCTGGTTTTGTCAAAAGACAGAAATTTCGCCTTAAAACAATAAATGAAGAACCAGAGCAAGTAAATGAAATATCAAGCCAAGCTGGACCATCCACAGAGCAACCACAGAGCAACCAAGAAGGAGAAGTCCACGTTGGAAAAGACTGAATAACAAGTTCAAAGGACCTGAGTGGACCTACGTCATACTTGAAGATTTCGAAAATCGAGAACTAAGTGATGACAAACTGATTGTTGATCAGGCTGACGAAGAAGTGAGACCAACTTGAGAAAAGATTCACAGGTTAAAGTCTGTGGAAAAGTTACAAAGAGGGTATAAAGTTCCCCTAGTCAGAAATGGCTGATTATAATGCTAATGGAAAACCGAAAAGAAATTGCCTAAGGACATGTTGTAGAGTATGCACATGTAGTATATTGATAGTAGTTATAGGATGATTTGGACTGACATTAGCTATACCTTATTTGATGAACAAAGAGATACTGAATAAGACTAATATACCTGAACAAGTAGACGTACCTGAAAAATTAGACACACATACACATGAGAAAGCAGTTAGTTTTAAGTAACCTGTAATAGATTTAGAAGCACCAGGTGATGAAAATTTACATTATAGTAGAGCTAGAAATAGAACTAGTTTTAATGTATTTGCTAATTTGTTAGTGCATTATTTAGAAGCTATGGAAATCAGTGATTGTTACGTGGGCATGAAGTTGCCCACATCAGTAGCTGAGGGGGTTACATACCTAATTTACCACTGACATGTGGTATTTCATGTAGCATTTTAGCTCATCTGTTTTATCGAACTGGAAAATTGCAATATTATTAATCCAATTTCGTTGTAATCTTTGCCGAAGTTCCTTTACGTAGAAATTAAAATCGTATTTCTAGTACTAGAGACTCTACACACTTAATGGGTGAATTTTTTCTAACAGTAGGATTAATATATATAGCTAAAGCTCACAAAGATAATTTAACATACACATTACATGAGAAAGGAAAGATGTTTTTAGATTTAGTAGAGAAAAGGAGACAGGATTTTCATAGAAAAGCACGTGGTCCGGGAACATGGCGGCTGGCTAACGCCAGTCTGGAGATGCCGTGTGTGAGTATGAGAGAGCCTTTGTCCTGGACGCCGCTCTGAACGAAGAAGAACGCATGATGATGCTGGTGACTCGTAGCCTTTAGACGCTGCTCTCCCGCTACTAAGTTGTTGTTTTTTTTTACTCTCTGCTGTTTGTTGTTCGCTGTCTTTTGGTTACGAGGGGAGTTAACCACACGCAATTAGGAAAACCCGATGTAGAGCAGTACTTTACCTCGGAGCGTTGATTCCTGAAAGCGCTTATCGCGTGAGGAAGTCGGCGGTTTGTAAGCTTTTGTAAGCTATTGTTGTGCTTCACATCGCTGCCATATTTTTTTTGTTGTTGTTATTTTTCATTTCATGAGGAGAGACTTACTGGTGAGATCCTGGTGGCAGTTTTTGGCCTGTTGGTTGTAAAAACTCGAGGAATTTTACTGCCTTTGCTGCCTTTATGGTTTTGTTTTCGACACCCTTTTGGGAACCAAGGGTTGAACTGAGGATTGAAGCCAGGACTGAATTGAGCTTTCAGGCAGGTAAGGACATATGGGTTCTGGTACTGAAAATTTCTTCTCTGCATTACCTGCATCACCTGTTCAGAGTTGTCACTCAGCCTCATTAGGGTCCTGGAGTCGGGCGGCTGAGTTTTGGAGGAGACTCCGGGTATAGGTATATATGTGGGTAATAATAGAGCGACACTTACTATTTTGCCTCTTGAGAAGGGAGCAGTGATTTCTTATCTAAATAATTCCGGAGTTCAACTCTTGTTGATATCTAAAAAGTCTGAGTTCAAATGGCAGTCGGTGGACTCAGGGAAGACAAAGAAGGGTAATGTTCCCCTGTTGGGGCATAATTTAAATAGAGCCAGCTTTAAGGGCTGCCTCTTATCAGGAGGGCTGGATGGAGAATGGCTATCAATCCTGGGGAGCGAATATTGAGATACGACGTCCGATAGATTCACCGGGGAAAGTAAGAGAGGACAGAGAGGCACTTCTACAGGTTTGTCTCTCATCAGACGTTACAAAGTTTAATCAAGGAGTCACTGCCTTAAACACAAAAGAACTAAGATCTGTGACAGTTAGAAGAAGATATCAACTTCGGTCTGAATTGGAAAGCCCTAAGAAAGGCAGCAATCAGGAGAAAGGAAGTGATCCTCCCTGGGTGGTAACCCCTAAAACTCTGCTTAAAAAGAAAACTAAGAAAGCATCTATTAAAAAGTGTGGTGTGAATAAATCTCAATCAGTACCAAAACCGTACCCTCTTTAAGGTCTTATTTCAAGATAATGGAGCAGGTCGCTGACTCCCAACTATCATCGACAGAGGAAGCAAAACAGGAAATAGTTGCAGTTTATAAATCCTCCTCAAACTGTCTAGAGAAAGCGGGAAATGCTGCCACCTCCGATCAGATGGGGGCGCCATTGTTGTTGGAAAATCCTCTTATGGAGGCTCAAGAGGATCAGGAGGGTCTTGCGGAGATACCCCGGGATATCTCTGAAAAAGTGGCCAATGAGACTAATCAGCTTAATTCCCCCATTTCAGACCGCTTAGTAAATCTTGATGCTGCCATTTCCGCTGTTGAGTTGCAGCCTGTGCAAGCTGATTGTAATATATTTCCCTCTGATGGTCAATTGGGGGCCATTTTGGCCTGTTTCAGAGATGAGATGTTAGCTAAATTTGTGACATCTGAAAACAATCAGAGAGAAATTCAGGATAGGGGGGAGATCTTGGAGCAAAAGATCGATGGATTGGCTAAAGAAACTGAGTCTCTTGAAGAGGAAGTGAAAGCTTTGGGTGAGACTACCACCTCTAATCTTAGTGAGATTGAGAAGCTAAAACGAGGAAACAAGGAACTACAGTTGGATATGGAGAGATTGGAACTCCAGGCCAGGAGAAATAATATACGTATTTTAGGTATTGTGGAGAACGCGGAAGGGGCAGATTTAAAGGGATTTGTCTCTTGGCTATTGGGGGAGTTACTCTTCGACCATGCGGAGATTGATTGGGCGAACAAACTTCAAAGGGTGCATAGAGATCCCTATAGGTTGCAGCCAGGAAGGAAAGCACCGAGGAAGATTCTTGATGCCTTTCACACTTATACAATCAAGGAGCTTGTCCTAACTAGGGCATTAAAAGAAAGGTCATCTACGTATGGGGATTGTACATATTCAAAACGCTCAGATATGGGTAAAAGAACAGCGGAACGTCAGTGGCTGTTAGGCTCAAAGATCAATGAATTAAGGCTTAAGGGAGCCCAAGTGCATATGAAGTTTCCGGCTATGTTGAATGTCATGTGGAACAACAAAATGTATAATTTTTGGGAACCTAAGGAAGTTGATGCCCTGTTAAGTAGGATGTGAGGTGCTTCGTAGAGGGTGCCTCCCTCAGGCCCTTATGAGATACAATTTGATATATCTATAGATAGATGGTCTTGGGGTATGACAATAGATCAAGATAATTCAGGATATGGGGCCAAGCCATTTGACCTAAATAGAGTTATTCAGAGTAATATCTTATCTGCAGCAAAAGTGGCAATGTATTATGTTGTACAAGCTAAATTAATAGTGGTTATCTGTGTAAATATGTAAATATCTGGAACTATGCGCTAGGACGCTAGGCTCTACTCGTTAGCACGGGGATATCTCGAATGGTGCTTGCGCCTTTAGAGATAGTTGGGGGTGTTCCCTGGGAGGGAGGGGTGGGGGGACACAGGGTGTCTCTGATCCCGCCTCCCTGCTGACCCTCCCACACACGAATAGCTGACTCCCCTCAGCCCAAGCCCAGCTGTGACCGCCTGGATTCTGTCCGGAACGGTTGCTCCCCCACGCTCCCTGCTCGATCTATCTGCAGCCCTTACAGCCCGCAGCTGAAGCCTCTTGCACCCTCGACCTCCCGACTGCTCCTGGTATCGTAGCCTCAGATCGCATAGTAGCGCTTTGAAGCTCTCACTCTGGAAGCGCTTTAGAAACCTAATTGTATCATCTGCCTCGCGCTCTGTGCATAGTCGCGCTTTGAAGCTCTCGCTCCTGCAGCGCCTTGAAAACTGCATTGTATCATCTGCCTCACGCTCTGTGCTTCTTTCACTAGACTAATTGCGCTTTGAATATCATTAGCGTGTAGCGCTTAGGAATCCCAACTGTGCTCATTGAATTAGCGCTGTGTATTTTCTCTTTACATCTGTGTTGTGTAACGCTTCCAAGGTTGGTTGCTCTGTGGATAGCGCTTTAAGTGTACACATTGTGCAGGATTTAAGTGCCCTTGATAGCTTGCTGGCGAGCATTGTATTGTGCCTTCGCTGTTTGTTTTCACTTTCATCCCTCCATTTTGTGTTTTGCTCTCCCCTGACCCGCCTCTCTGATCCCGCCTCCCTGCTGACCCTCCCACGCTCCGCCCCCTCCACTGTCCATTTATGTCAGATGGTCCCACGCGCAGCGTCCACGCGCTACGGCCTCGCCGAAGGTGCGCCAAAGGTAAGCCCGTCTACGCCCGTCCGCGCCTGGACCGCGCCCAGCGCCAGAGCCCCTGGTCCTCGTAATGCCCACCCCTCCCGCATTACTTACGATGTCACCACCCTCCTAGCCCTTAACCCTGGCCGCTCCCCCATCTGCGTCCAAGCCGCTCCTGGACACACCCATGGACCCTTTTCCTGCTACTCCTGCAAGTTCGACGGCACCAAGAACAACTCCTCATCTACGAACACACAACAGATATCCGATCCCAACCACCTACAATGCTTCCTGCTCAACATCCGCTCGGTCCACAGACACGCCATCGACCTCTGGAACCTACTAGACACCATCTCTCCGGACGTCGCTTTCCTAACAGAAACATGGATGAATGCCTCTTCAGCCCCAGACATCACCATTGCCATCCCGGAAGGCTATAAGATCATTCGCAAGGACCGTACCGGCCACACAGGAGGAGGCATCGCTATCGTCTATAAGAAATCCATCCGCATCTCAACCAGCTCAGACGTCAATCTCGCCAACTCTGAACACCTTCACTTCCAGATCCACATCGACCCCAAGACCACACTCAGAGGCACCCTCCTTTACAGGCCACCAGGACCCCGCGCACAATTTAGTGAAGACATCACGGACTTCATCACTCCACACGCGCTCCCCTCCGAGGACTACATCCTTTTGGGAGACCTCAACTTTCACCTTGAAAAGAACAACGACCGCAACACCACCACCCTCTTGGACAATCTCGCTAACCTCGGACTTAAACAACTTGTCACTACCCCCACCCACATCGCAGGTCACACACTCGACCCTATCTTCACCTCCAGCAAGCATGTTTCCTTCAGCCACACCACAGCTCTCCTTTGGACTGACCACAGCTGCGTTCACTTCACCTACAACAAGCCCACACCCAACAACCACCCCCAACCCACTCTGCAAAGAAACTGGAACAAAATCACCATCGACCAGATCTCCTCATCGCTTCTTCAAAAGCCCCCCGCCCACTCCTCAAACGCAGACCAAGCAGCCACCAACCTCACCCAATGGTTATCCAACAGCGCCGACATCCTAGCACCACTGAAACAATGACAAATCAAACTAGGCAGCAAGAAGGCCTCCTGGTTCAACGATGATCTTAAGAAATCCAAGAAACTCTGTCGCTCCCTCGAGAAGGCCTGGAAAAAAGACCCAACCACCAGCACCAAGGACGCCTTCAAAAACGCCACCCGCATACACCACCAACTAATCCGAAATGCCAAGAAAGCAGCCTTCAAGGACCGTCTAGACAACAACGCCCACAACAGCAAGGAATTATTCAACATCGTCAAGGAATTTACCAACCCCTCAGCCAACTCCAATGACATCACCCCCTCCCAAGCCCTCTGCGACTCCCTAGCCTCATTCTTCCACAACAAAATTGCAGACATCCACAACAGCTTCGACAACCAACCCGAAGACCAACCCACCCAATCCCCTGCAGGACCCCCACCCCCCCTAAACATCCTCAATGACTGGAAGCCAATCTCCACTGAGGACACCATCCGTCTGATGAACTCTATCCACTCAGGATCCTCCACAGACCCTTGCCCTCACCACATCTTTAACAAAGCAGACTCCATTATTGCACCGCACCTCCGAGACGTCATCAACTACTCCCTCAACTCCGCAACCTTCCCGGAAAGCTGGAAACATGCCGAACTCAGCGCCCTCCTGAAGAAACCCACAGCTGACCCCACCGAACTCAAAAACTATCGCCCTATCTCACTCCTTCCATTCCCGGCCAAAGTCATCGAGAAAGCTGTCAACAACCAGCTCGCCGCATTCCTCGAAACCAACAAATCCCTCGACTCCTCACAATCCGGCTTCCGAGCCAAGCACAGCACCGAAACCGCCCTCATCGCAGCAACAGACGACATTCGAACTCTACTGGACAATGGAGACACAGTCGCCCTCATCCTCCTCGACCTCTCCGCAGCCTTCGACACAGTCTGCCATAGCACCCTTCTACAGCGCCTCAAAAACATCGGAATCCAAGGAAAAGCACTGGAATGGATCACCTCGTTCCTCTCCGGAAGAACCCAGAGAGTCCGCCTTCCACCATTCAAGTCAGAGGCCACTGAAGTCATCTGCGGCGTACCTCAAGGGTCCTCACTCAGTCCCACCCTCTTCAACGTTTACATGAGCCCCCTCGCGGCCATCGCACGCCAACATAACCTCAACATCATCTCCTACGCCGACGACACTCAACTGATCCTATCACTCACCAGAGACCCTAACACGGCCAAAACCAACCTACACGAAGGAATGCAAGAAGTAGCCGAATGGATGAAGCACAGCCGTCTGAAACTGAACTCAGACAAAACAGAAGTCCTCATCTTAGGTACCTCCCCCTCCGCCTGGGACGACTCTTGGTGGCCAGAGGCCCTTGGAAAAGCACCCATCCCGACGGACCACGCACGGAACCTGGGCGTCATCCTAGATTCCTCACTCTCGATGAACAGACAAGTCAACGCCGTTTCTTCATCTTGCTTCAACATTCTTCGCATGCTCAAAAAAACATTTAGCTGGATCCCTACCGAAACTAGAAAAACAGTCACCCACGCTCTGGTCACGAGCCGACTGGACTACGGAAACACCCTCTACGCCGGCACCACCGCAAAACTCCAGAAAAAACTACAACGCATCCAGAACGCCTCAGCCAGGCTCATATTAGACATCCCGCGTAGAGAACACATCTCTGATCACCTGAAAAACCTCCACTGGCTCCCCGTCAATAAGAGGATCACTTTCCGACTCCTAACCCACGCACACAAAGCACTCTACGAAATCGGACCCGAATGCCTCAACACACGACTATCCTTCTACACCCCCTCCCGCCAGCTACGATCCTCCAACCAAGCCCTTGCCACTGTACCTCGCATCAACAAAACCACCATGGGAGGTAGATCCTTCTCCTACCTAGCAGCTAAAACTTGGAACTCACTTCCCACTCACCTTCGCCTTACTCAGAACCACCTAGCATTCAGAAAGCAACTCAAAACGTGGATATTCGACAAGTAACTCCCCACCCTTCTACAAGCGCCTTGAGACCCTCTGGGTATGTAGCGCGCTATATAAATCTTTTGACTTTGACTTTGACTTGGGAGCATTGGGGAAAAAAGTAAAACAAATAGGGTCCTCTACCTGTCAGGTTGTGTGTATATATATATATGTTTAACTTGTTTTTGGTTTATAATGAGAGGGGCGCAGTATTCACAATAATACATGGCTAAAGACTTAATAAATCTCATCTCATGGAATGTCAATGGGGTGAGATCCAGGAATAAATTGGCTTGTATTATGGAGTTTCTTAAAAAATCTGAGTCTAATATTATATTATTGCAGGGAACCCATTTGGAAGAGAAGGAGTGTTTAAATATGTTTACAAAATGGTCTTGGGTCCAGGACATTGTCAGCTCAAAACAGAGAGGTAGCACAAGAGGAGTTGCCATTATTATTAGAACTAATTGTAGTATTAAATTAGAAGGTCATTCTATCGACTCATCAAAAAAAAAAGTGAATGAAGATAGCAGTAAAGGAAGGGAAAGAGTGCCTTCCACCTAGGCAGAGTTCCGGGGTCTAACTGCCCTGCCCCCGACCATCACCTGCACGCCGTTGCGCAGAACAGCGGACCAGGAGGGCCTGCAATGCCCCACATGACTTCTAACCACGTGTCCTACTGAACCGCACCTTCGATCCGTCGCCTGCCCTCCGGGCCACCCTAGCGCCACTCCCCTACCTAATCAGGCTCCCCCTCCACCACACCCACGATGGCCCGGGACCAGCACCCCCCTCCTCCACCAGCCCCACCTTAAACCTCACAGCCGGAACTCCTTCACCATCATTTTCCCCCCACTCCTCTCTACTAAGTTGCGACGCACCTTCAAGCAGAAACTCATTCGCAAT
The DNA here is from genome assembly GCF_964261635.1 of Lissotriton helveticus. Taxonomy (NCBI): domain Eukaryota; kingdom Metazoa; phylum Chordata; class Amphibia; order Caudata; family Salamandridae; genus Lissotriton; species Lissotriton helveticus. The sequence continues at coordinate 23,063,977 of NC_136060.1, read as the reverse complement.
CACAAAGAAACCTTAATCACGGACATCTACCACTCGGCCTCCAATGGACCGACACAGATGGACCTAATATTCCACACTGAAAGACCAGAATACTGGGTCTCCACGATTAGATCGCAGATGTTTATCGCCAAAACAACTTCCACTCTCCACAGCTGCAAACTAACCGCGACTCTTCCGTTCAGATCAGCTGGCAGAGGCTACATAACCGTGACCATCTTTACCAATGGCACGGTCCTCATCCAAGCTAACAATGAGAACCTGGAAGCTTTCGACTCCATATTTCCTGCACTCAGGTCAGCCCCTCCCACCCTCCCTATCCTCGCCCCTACGCCGCCTCCGACCACGACCACAACTAACAGAGAAGTCCTCGATACTCCCTTCCGCAACCCCTATCCAGCCCGACAGGCCCCCCTCCCCCGGCAATACCTCACCCTCCATTCACAGCCACCCAACATCCACAGGACACTCAATCCCCCTCCCCTACCCCTTCCTCCAACTACCTCACCTCCCTTAACACCAGGCTCCGACAGCCTCCTACAGCAATCACCCCCACGCCAACAGGCTGCCTTCAGATAACGAGCCACTTCCCCTCGAGTCTCCCTACATCTCTCAATCCACCCCTGTCCAAACCCCCTCCTGTCCTCCTCCCTTCCTCCCCCTTGTCTAAACCCCCGCATGACCATCCCCTGAACACCCCCCCGTCCTTCACCCTGACCCCTATCTCCCAACCCACCCGGAACACCCCCCATCCTTCACCCTGACCCCTATCTCCCAACCCACCCTCTCGAACCCTAGCACTCTCGGACCCACTGCGGATGCCCACATCCCCTTCCTTGAGGCCATATCAAAACGGCTCGCAGCCCTGGAAAACCAGGTCAACACTATCACCCATGGTCTATCAGAAATCATCTCTAACCTTGGTATAGTCTGTAACCCCTACAAATTGTCCCCCCGGACCACCCCCCACGTCAAAACGTCCCCTATTTCTTCTCCCACTCAGTGGGCTCAAATCACCCGACCGCCAGGCCGCTTAGATCAGAAGCTCCTATGTCAGACAGGGAAGCAGCCTTACTAGCCGCCACCTATGACTCCTCCACTACGGAGTCACCCAAATCCAAAATCCAAGTCATCACAGGTCACCGGAAAGACCTACCCATCGTCAAAACACAGAGATTACCAGTCCTCACTGCTATACCTAGAGAGACTAAAGAGGGAACCACCAGCAATCAGGAGAAATTCACCAACTGCCTCCTAATCAACTGCAGATCGGCCTCACTACACGCAATGGACTTAGCCGAAGCCATCCTCACACATGACATTGACGTTGCGTTCCTCACGGAGACTTGGCTTAATAGGACATCCTCTCCCTGCCTAGACATGCTGGTTCCACCCGGCTTCTCCCTCATCTCCAAAGATAGGATTAAACAACGAGGAGGTGGGGTCGCTATCATCCACAAGGACAGCTGGAGCATCACAGAAACCTCCTCCTTCGAGTATGACTCCTTTGAATGCCTATCCACCGTCATCAAGACAAAAGACAACGACTCTCTACTGTGCAACCTACTCTATCACCCCCCGGGCAGAAACAACGAGTTTGGAGAACAGCTATCAAACCTTATTGCACAAGACACACTTGGCGACTCCAAAAACTTAATTCTTGGTGATCTGAACATCCGATGGAATGAGACCCATAACCCTCTAATCAAATCGCTATCCAGCCTCCTTGATGAGAACAACCTCACCCAACACTGTACTGAGGAGACTCATTACAAAGGAGCCACATTGGATGCCATCATTGCCCAAAAGAATTCTATCACGGTCAACCACATACTACCAGTTGACTGGTCAGATCACCACATGATCTTATTCCACATCAATCATCCCATCATCTCGCTTAAACCTCCGCAAGACCCCCCTAAATGGTCGAGAAACCTCTCCCAAGTACCCCAAGACATCCTGGAAGGTCAACTAAGCGCACTTCTTCCAAATAACACAATGCACCTCTCGACCAACGACCTCGTCGACCACTATAACTCGGGGGTAGTCTCCATACTTGACAATCTAGCTCCTCTAAAGCTCAAAAGAAGCCGAGCCACTCCATCCAGAACCTGGTTCACTGCGGACCTCAACGCAGAAAGAAGAAACCTGAGAACCAAAGAAAGAAAGTGGAGAAACAACCCAACCGCCATTTCCGCCTTCAACTAAAATCAGCCTGTAGGAAGTACAACAACCATATCAAAAACAAGAAATCCAGCTTCTTCCGTGAGGCATTGGTCAAATCCAAAAACAGACCCAAAGAACTCTACAACATAATCAGACAACAAACAACAAAGCCCCTGCCCTCAACCCTACAGGCTTCCAAAGAACTCTGTGACAACTTTGCCAACTTCTTCAACGATAAAGTCCTAAAAATCGAACTATCTCTAGACATCAACAACCCACACCTCCAGAAGAGCTACTCGGCCACCCCAGTGGCACTCCCATCCGACTCCTTTCCCTCCCCCTGGCTAAGCTTTCGCCACGTCCAGGAAACTGAGATAATCGCGCTGATCTCGACCTCCAAACCTTCAGCACACATTTCAGACCCCATTCCCCCATCTTTAATCAAAAAAATGAAGCTTACCTTAGTGCCCATCTGGGGAAGAATCATAAACAGCTCCTTACAAAGCGGTGTGGTCCCCGACTGTCTAAAAATGGGACAAGTCACTCCTCTTCTGAAAAATCCGGTCTCGACTCAACTGACTTGAACAATTTCAGACCGATATCCAACCTGCCTTTACTCTCGAAAACACTTGAACGCTGTGTACTCCTGCAACTGACGCAACATCTGGACAACATCAATCTCCTGGACCCCCTCCAATCTGGCTTCAGACAAGGCCGCAGCACTGAAACCGCAATGCTGAACATCATAGACGACATCCATGGATCTCTTGACGCTGACAAGTGCTGCCTACTCATACTCCTTGATCTCTCAGCAGCGATTGACACGGTGGACCACAAGCTCCTCATCACGACTTTTCAAGAAAGAGCCGGCCTTGGCGAGGTAGTTCTCAAGTGGTTTTCCTCCTTTTTACATAACCGTTCGCAACTAATAAAAATCAAGAACTTCACCTCCGATACCCAGCAAGTCAACAAGGGTGTCCCTCAAGGATCAGTGCTCTCCCCCCAGCTCTTTAACATCTACATGGAACCACTCGCCAATTACTCAGGAACGCCAACATCCACTTCCACCTCTACACGGATGACACGCAGATTTACCTGGAAACCTCCTCTCTCAAAGACATCCACAGACTCAACGATGTCCTAAATGAAGTTCAAGACTGGCTGACAAAGAATTACCTGAAACTCAACCCCGATAAGACAGAAACACTCCTCATCTCAAACAAAGAAGATAACCCTCAAATCACCGAGTGGCTAAAGTCGATCGATGCTCTCAAAGGTAACCTCACGCTAGCCGACCCTGTTAAATCCCTGGGCTTCACCCTAGACCCCAAACTAACCCTGACAAACCACATTAAGAACTCGGCGAAAAGCGCATTCTTCAACCTCAGACTTTTGAACAAAATTAAACCTTACATTCCCAACAAGGACCTCAAACTAGCCACGCAATCTCTAGTTCTATCAAGACTGGACTATGGGAACTCAATCCTAACAGGCATCCCCAAATCGCACCTGGCACCACTAAAAACAACACTTCACGCGGCAGCGAGAATGATCACAGGCTGCAAAAAATATGACCACATCTCCCCGGCACTCAAAGAACTCGAATGGCTCCCTGCGGAAATGCGAAGTACCTTCAGAACGGCCTGCCTAACCCACAAGGCCCTCCACACCGGCAAACCGGAATACCTGGCTAACAAGCTCAAAAAAGCAGGCCAAGCCAGAAATTTGAGAAGCTCTAATTCCTTGCTGCTCATCCTACCAAAAACCAGAAGGAAGAGAACTGCGGACTGCTCTTTCTCAGGAAATGCCCCCAAAATATGGAACGCCATCCCCCCGCACATCAGAACTATACCGTCCTATGCAGAATTCAAGAGCCAACTTAAATCCTTGTGCCTTATCCGCTCCCTTGGTTGTGGATAACTTGGAGCTGCAAACGTCTCAGAATCCATGCGGTAATGCTGAATCCAGTACCAAGAAGCCCTGCTGTCCGAACTTTTCTTCTTTCCAAATTGTCTCTCGCTGATTGATTTTATTGGGTTTGTTTCATGTTGTTCTCTTTTTCATGCCCTCTACTGTGAAGCACTCTGATACCTTCGGGTCTTGTTAGCGCTATAGAAAACTTCTAAATTAATAAATAAAATAAATCAGAGAGATGGGTAATTGCTAATATTAAAATCCCGAATAGGGCTATGGTATGTGTGAGCTATTACGGCCCAAACCAGGACAATCCAGACTCTCTGACTCAACTGGAGGCTGCCCTCCTGTTACTTAATGTTCCAGTAGTTATTGGAGGGGATTTTAATTTAGTTCAATGCCCAGAGTTAGATAGGAATTCGATGTCAATTTATAAGACCCCTTTAAACTCTATGAATGCACTAAAAATCTTGAAGCATGCATTACATTTGATTGATGTTTGGAGAGTTAAAAAAGGGAATGAGAAGGGATATACATTTTACAGCAAAAAATTCCGCATAGACTATTTTTTGATAGATCAGGGCCTATATGGGGAAGTTGATAGAGTCGACTATTTGCCTGCTATCCTTTCCGATCGTTCTGCTGTTTTATTATCCATCAGATTACAAGGAAAGATAGGAGCTATAAGATGGACATTAGATCGGATGATTAAACTCAATGAAGTGGTTCAATTAAAGTTACGTCAGGAAGCTTTTATATTTTTTCAGGTTACCAGAGGGTCAGCGAAGCCACAGGTTATTTGGAATGCCTTTAAGGCATCTTTAAGGTCAGATATTACATCTATTATGAGTGGGAAGAATCGTACCCACAGAAGGAGAGAGAAGGCCCTTCTCGAAAATATTCAGACTAAAGAGCAGGATTTACAAAGGCCCTCTTTAGATTCTTTTTTTAGGGTTCCACTCCTTACTAAGGAGTTAGAGAATCTTCAAGCAGAATATAAGAGTTTCTTGGACAATATCATAGTAAACAGATGGAAGGTCAGTAAACTTCAAAACTTCTCTTATGGGGAGAAGAGCAGTAAGCTCTTAGCTTGGAAGGCTGAAACAGACAGAGCCCAAAATCAAATTAGTAATCTGAGGGAGGGTGCCACGGGTCAGATTTTACTTACTAATGCTTAAATTGAGGCAGAGGTACGGAAATATATGGCTAAATTATATAACGAGGAGATCGACCCTGAGGCAGGAAAAATTCAGGAATCTTTGGAAAGCGTGGAGCTTCCATCTCTTAGCGATGACCAGATTTCTTCTTTAGATTCTGTAATAATGGAGGAAGAAATTCGGACACATTTGAGAAGGATGGCAAGAGGAAAGACAGCGGGCCCAGATGGCTTTCCAATAGAATTATATTCAATATTAGAGGATAATTTAATATTAATACTTAAAGAACTCTTTGATAGCATACTGAGGGATGGGCACGACCCCCCGGCATCATGGGATGAGGCAACAATAGTTTTAGTTTTAAAACCAAATAAGGATCCCCTCATAGCCGAATCATACAGGCCTATATCCCTTTTGAATACAGACTATATGTTCATAGGGATATTCGCGACCAGGGTGGCCAAAATTATAAAAAATATTATTCATATCGATCAAAGGGGATTAATTCCTGGAAGACACTTTAATGACCTCACTGCTATTATGTTGGGAGTATTGGATTTGGCAGAATGCCATAAACTTCCAGTAACTATGGTGGCAATAGATGCTGCCAAAGCATTTGATCAAGTACACTGGCCATATTTATGGGAATCCTTGGAAAAGTTTGGCTTCCCCAAGAATTTTATTAAGTCCCTCCAGGTAATCTATAGAGCTCCTACAGCTGCAGTGTTAGTCAATGGGCAACTAACTGATTTGTTTAAGATTATGCGAGGGACAAGGCAGGGATGTCCGATGTCTCCGCTGCTCTTTAATATTTACATTGAACCATTCGCAGCATCAATTAGACAAGACCTTACTATATCCCTGTTTAAATATAACAATTTTGAGGCTAAATTAGCAGTATATGCAGATGACCTAATTTTGTACACAAAAAAACCTGCACATTCTATTCCTAAGCTCATTGCTAGGGCGGAGACTTTTGGATATGTCTCTGGCTATAGTGTGAACAGGGATAAAACAGAAGTAATGGAGTGGAATCAAACATCTGTGACCCCGGGGGCTAAATCCCAGATGCGATACTTGGATATACAAATTACTCAAAAATTAGTAGATGTGCCTATTGTAAACTGGAAAAAGATTAGTAATGAGGTTGGTAAATTATTAAATAGATGGGCAAATCTTCCTTTGAATATATATGGGCGGGTCAACTTGATCAAAATGATCATCCCCCCAAAGATAACCTTTATTTTTAATAACATACCCCTTCCATTCAAAAAGAATGAACTTGTCAAGATGCAGGGTAAGGTTGGTAGTTTTAAATGGGCATCAAAGGGAGCCCGTATTTCTTGGAAAAGGCTTAGAAGGAGGTTGGAGAAGGAGGGCCTGGCATTACCGGATTTATGGGTTTATTTCCATGTTTTTCACTTTAAAATTTCAGAATGTTATTAAGGAAGCCTGACGATTCAGTATTGGGTTTTATTTATGGAGCAATGTTTAGAGGACTTGGATATGACCAGGGTCAATTTTTGTTTAAGTTTGGGGATCCATTTTTTAAAAAAAAGGTTCTACTTAAGATTTTGTTACAGGCAGTGAAAAATGTGGTTTTTTACGGGATAAGATGGGAGTAACACATTATTCTGATCATTATCCGGTCTGGGGTTCACCAGGTATGCCAGAATGTCTGGATGATGTTCTTAGCCTGCCATTGAAGCAAGCAGGCTTTCTCTGTTGGGGAGACTTGAAATCATGTGGGGGCTTGATGACATGGGAATCCTTGTCACTATGTACCCATGGAGAATTAACCCAATTTAAATATTATCAACTTTCAGCCTGGTGGGCCAGACAGCAATGGGTAGAATATCAGGAGGATATGTGGTTAATCCATGCTATGAAGACAGAGAAAATCAATAAGGAGGTAGCCTGGTGGTATCGAAAGTTAATTCAAGCAGAGGATAATCTTGCCAATGATATTCAACAGTTATGGCAAAATGATTTAGAAAATATTGATTTGCACGATGCCTTTCAAGCCTCCTTTACACTGCTACGGGAGATAGTCAAACCAGATTATTTTAAGCGTAACCACTTGTTCACCCTTTATCGGGTCTATTGAACCCCTACGAAGTTAACAAAATTTCGGGGAACTCAATATGTATGTCAAGATGTAAGGATCCTCTAGCGAATGATTACCATATGTTCTTAACTTGCCCGGCGTTAGTTACATTTTGGGTAGATATTGTTGAATTTCTGAACGATGTTACAGGAATTCAGCTATAAATTACCCCGTTACTTATTTTTTTTGGTTTATGTCAGGATAATATATTGACATTTGATAAGAGTGCCACTAGATTCATTTTTTATATTATCCTATTGGGAAGATAAGAAATATGTAAAGCTTGGAAATTGGCTGCTCCACCCCTCTTCTTTAAGTGTAAACAAAATATCATACAAACCAGCCAATCGGATATCGCATGTGATCCTAGAAGTCAGGATACGGTTTGGGCCTTGTTGGTTGACTGGTGCCAGAGATCGGGGTCCAATGATTAAGTCAATTGTGGTTGTTGGTCCTGTTCTCTCTGTCGTGTGATATGAGGGGTAGAAATGGAAGCAGCTATTTCTTGTCTGGAAAGACTCTATTTCCACCTGGCTCTCAGTTTTGGAAATGGAGTATCGCCTACAAGTTAATTGACAGGATGAGGACCAAAAAAAAAAGAAAAAAAAGGATTTCCATAGAATAGCCTCTGATCAGAAACGAAAGATTCCTAAATGGGCTGAAAATAAAGAGTTTACCTCTATTGGCAAGACTCAAGCTGCTATGTTGCTGGATTTCGAAAAGAAAGGGAAACTCTGTCTCCATAGGGAGAAAACAGATTATTATAACAACTAGCAGCCCGTCCCGACGTTGTCTGGGTATGAATTGCTGCCGGCCAGTAGTATATTGTTTTGTAGGATTTCGCTTTGATAGCATTTCTTATCTGTGACAGGCCTGTGAAACGCTCCGATTCACAGTGCACTGCTGATGCACTTAAGAGTGCGCGTTCAGTAGTGTGTGAACTCGAGTTTCCCTACTTTATTTTTCCTTGCAATATTATATAGCGCAAACTCGACAACATGGCATGAGCACAATTTACATTACAGAAGAACACATTCATTTGTGGTAGGCACGAGGAGACAAAGCGATTTGCCTGGAATCACAGGATGTTGAGCAGATGCCGAGATTCGAACGTAGCTCCCCAGCTCTAAAGTTCGCAATTCTAGAACTTGTGGCGGGAGGTGTGTCTAAAAGTGTATGTCGGTGCTGGCCATCAATGAGAGAGACCTGTGCATTTTTCAAATCGGTGGTGAAAAAATATGAGTATGCTGGAGATGTGGTCCGCCGTGCCACCAATGTACTTACCGGGGGAGGGTAAACACCCATTATTCCGCCACTTTTTTCCGCATACCATCACTCTGCATACTTTTATTACTAAAGTACCATGACTCCGCATGGCATTACATTTTATATGCTTTTACCACACATACATTTACAACGAAATTCGTTGTAAATACATGAATAGTAAAAACATGTTTTTTTTAAATGTTTGGATAAGGTAAGTATGGGTATAGAGGTATATGTTTTGGGGTACTGAGGTATATGTTTTGGGGTGTTTGGGTATTTTAAGGGTTCAGATATAGTTTTGGATTATGGGGTACAGGGGTAGTTTTAGGGTTTAGGGATAGGTATGGGTTTTGGGGTACAGGGGTATTTTTAGGGTTTAGGGCTAGGTTTGGGTTTTGGGGAAAAGGGATATTTTTAGGGTTCAGGGGTAGGTTTGAGTTTTGGGGTACAGGGGTATTTTAAGGGTTCAGGGCTAGGTTTGGGTTATGAGGTACAGGGGTATTTTTAGGGTTCAGGGCAAGGTTTGGGTTTTGGGGTACAGGGGTATTTTAGGGTTCAGGGGTAGGTTTGAGTTTTGGGGTACAGGGGTATTTTTAGGGTTTAGGGATAGGTTTGGGTTTGGGGTACAGGGTATATTTATAGGGTTAAGATGGGTTAGTGTTTAAGGGTGTTGGGGTATTTTAAGGAGTAAGGGTGGGTTATGATTATGGGGTGCAGGGGTATTTAAAGGGAGCAGGGTGGACACCCGGAGCTGGAATGTACAGAACCTGAGAAGAAAAAACAATGCTCGCTTTTTTTTCCGTAATCCCGAGCCCCGTAAACGCCCACGCCCCCCGCACACGTCCACAGCACACGATGTGAGACATGGCATGAAGGGCGGAATGTACACATGCCCCCAGCGTTTGTCACGCCCCCAGCACACGCCCACAGCACAACGCAGACACGCCCACAAGGGACTACTTTGCTGGCACTGTTCTTTTACCTTTTAAATGTATATGGTGGGCGTCTGCATAGCCTATATCCTTCTGATGCAACTGCCCTTTCCAACGCTGTATTGGGTGTTGTGATTGGTGCTGTGGTTCCTGAGATTACCCGCCTTAAAGGTTTGGGCTCTCTCTTTATTATATTAGTATATATATATTCATTCGTTCTAGTTACTGTGAACATAACTTCAAAGTAATTGGGGGTTGGGGTTTCAAAGATGGAACTGAACCTATATTTCCTGGAATTTATTATATTTGCGGGAACAAGGCCTATTTTAAGTTGCCTGATCACTGGTATGGGAGTTGCTATTTTGGAATAGTATTCCCAAAGGTGTACCATGCAGAGAAAATCACTGGAAGCAATGAAGAAACTAAAGGATTAACACGTAGTGAAAGAGCAACGTTTGCTGAAATTGTAGGTGCTATATTTAGTGCAATAATACCTTCAGTGGGAGTGGTCCTGAACACTCAAAGAATTTGCAAATTGTCAACTGTGGTGGATCGCTTATCAACTGACACTGCAAGTGGATTTTTAATGAGCAACTAGTTGCGGTGAGATCAATCAATCAATCAATACATTTATAGAGCGGGCTACTCACCCGCGAGGGTCTCAAGGCACTGAGGGAGAGGAGGGGGGCTGCTACTGCTCGAATAGCGAGGTCTTGAGGTGTTTCCTGAAGGTGAGATGGTCCTGGTTCAGTCATAGGTAAGCGGGGAGGGAGTTCCATGTCTTGGTGGCTAGGTAGGAGAATGATCGTCCTCCGGCGGTGGCTCTGCGGATCCGTGGGACGGTTGCGAGGGTGAGGCTGGCGGATCGGAGTTGGCGGGTGGGAGAGTAGAATGAGAGGCGGTTGTTGAGGTATTCGGGCCCATGTCGTGAAGTGCTTTGTGTGCGTGGGTGAGGAGCCTGAATGTGATCCTCTTGCTAACGGGGAGCCAGTGCAGGTTTTTCAGGTGGGCCGATATGTGGCTGTGGCGATGGACGTCGAGGATGAGACATGCGGAGGCGTTCTGTATTCGCTACAGTCGTTTCTGAAGTTTGGCTGTGGTTCCTGTGTATAGTGTATTCCGTTAGTCCAGTCGGCTGGTGACGAGGGCCTGCGTGACCGTCTTTCTGGTTTCTGTGGGGATCCACCGGAAGATCTTTCGGAGCATGCGCAGGGTGTTGAAGCAGGAGGATGAGATGGCATTGACTTGTTTGGTCATCGTGAGCGAGGAGTCCAGGATGAATCCCAGGTTGCATGCGTTGTCCGTGGGTGCCTGTGCGGTGCCCAGCGCAGTGGGCCACCAGGAGTCATCCCAGGCGGATGGGGATTGTCCGAGGATGAGGACCTCCATTTTGTCTGAGTTCAGTTTCAATCGGCTGAGCTTCATCCATTCCGCGACTTCCTTCATTCCTTCCTGGAGGTTGGTTTTGGCGGTGGTTGGGTCTTTGGTGAGGGAGAGTATCAGCTGGGTGTCGTCGGCGTAGGAGATGATGTTGAGGTTGTGTTTGCATGCGATGGCGGCGAGGGGGTTCATGTAGATATTGAAGAGGATTGGGCTGAGCGAGGAGCCTTGGGGAGATCAATGGTTTAACAAAATCGACTTGCTCTTGATAAATTATTGGCAAAAGAGGGCGGAGTCTGTAGAATGCTGAAGACGCAACATTGTTGCACTTACATTCGAAACGAAAGTGTTGAGATTGGAAAATATGCAAGAAACATTACACAATTGAGAGAAGAATTGAAACCACTGGAGGTTGACAGTGCATAGAAGAGACTAATTAGTGGTCTCTCTTCTCTAGGTAGTTGGTTTTCTAACGTAGGAAAGAGTTTTGTAGGTAAAATACTGATGCCAATGGTGGGAGTAGCCCTACTGAGTTTAGGGATAATAATTTGTTGCAAATGTCGCAAGCATAAAAAGAAATATACTATAAATAAGAAAGGAAAGAAAAGAAACTTCAATTAAATTGAGCTTGAAGAATTAAATGGGGATTTATATAAGAAAATGAAAAACTTTAACATGAATAATGGGGAAAAACCTAAAAGAGTGTTTGAAGAAATAGAGCTGAGTAAATGTTGAAAGTTGGCATCTGTTTCTGTAATTTGTGATGATATAAAATATCATCAAAGAGGGGATTGATGGAGCAAGATTTCGAACATAAAGAGACTTGCTCGGATTCAATCTTCTCAAAATAACATATAATGCGCTTATAAACATGTTTCGTATTACTAATAATGCACCACACAACATTTCTAGTATCTAGGGGAAGCTTTCCTATGTGCTTTTTACTAACAGTAACTCAAGTGATCTAAAATGGCCGTCGCAATGTGAGATCTTTACTGCGCATGCGTCTGTCACACTCACGTGACATGACGTACTCTCTGCTTTGGGGGGAAATCTTTACTTCTGTGCACTAGAACTAAAGATGGCTGTTCTATGTTTCACATGCTTACGCTTGCACTAATGCTCACGCTAAATCCTGTTAACTTTGCCTAAGTCCTTATTGCTATAGTTAAAATAAAGTAATGGAAATAGAGTAGAGATAAGTGGTATACAGTGCGTACATTTATTCTTCGTTCCAAAATTGTTTCTCTTTTACTTTGCTACTAGTTCGTATTTGGGCCTGATGTGTCATTGCTGAACTCCATCTTGAGACTCTCAACGCGCATGTGCTGAATTTCCCTCGAGTCCACAAGCTATGGCATTGAAACCGTGCCAGTGACAGTTTTGCCTGCAATGCGCCTGGGAAGATGAACTTTTACCCTCAAGAAGGAAGACAACTTACCAATCTTCGTATACATTGTATTTGTGATTGAAACACCCATTGTTGGGAGGAATAAAAGTGCATGGGAAAATAAAACTATGGGAGGGAACATAATTTGAATATTTGAAAGAACTGACCTCATAACTAGTATGATGTGATGACCTCTCCTCGTCTTTTGATCAATCAAATTGAGGGAATACATGAACTTGCAACATTGGGGGGTGGTACACTGCCCTGGAAAATGGTATATCTAAGGTAGGCTTAGCTAATTGGATTGTCTGACTTGTCCGAATAGCTGACTTGTCACTGACCCAACGTACTCAATAGGCGATCGAGAGCAGAGGTCCTGGGGGAGCACTCTGTCAGAAGATTCGATAACCCAATCGGGGCTCTGGGAAGGAGTTCGATAACCCAATCGGGGTCTGACTGTTAGTTGCAGAGAGGGTGTGACGCTGGCGTTGCACTTTAGCTGTGGGTGCCGGTCCTGACCTGTGGTGGTCCTGTACTGATCCAATTTGGTCCGTACTTGTCCTGACTCTGGTCTGCACCTGTCCTGTCCTGAACTATCGGGGTCCTGTCTTTATCCCTGCCCGTGGCCAGGGTTGGCTTTCACACCATTCTAGCTAAGTATAAATTAGAGTGGGTATGTAATTGTGCTCCTTCCCTTTTCTTACTCTTCCTATGTTTCAATGCTTAAATAAAGTCTCATACAATGTTCACATCATCTTGCTTTGATTGTTTTCTTCCTATTTGAGCGAGCTTTAATTGAATTGGTATGGACTCTGACATTTAAGAATTTACCTAAATAAAGTGTTTAAACCTTTCCCGAGTCTGTGGTTATTTTATAAATGCAAATATTTATTACTGCCTAATATTCTAACACCCTTGATCCCTTTGGACTCTAGGTACCGGTGACTAGGTTTGGTAAGTCAATGGTATGGGTCCTAAAAGGTTAAGTTAAAATCTGAGTAAGAGTAGGTTTACCTGTTCAAAGTGTGTATTGTTTATGGGCCCAGGTGACTATGGTAAACGAGCAGGTGAGCCCGGGCTCTATCAGGGACTACATGCCTACACACCTGCTCTAGTATCTGGATTACCTCAAGGGTGATTAGTGCACTAGACAATAACATAAAATAACATCACTTAACTTAAATGTGATATGCTCATTTTAATATTTAATCAGGTTAAATATTTTTGTTAATTGTATTTATTTGTTAATGTTTTATTTACTTAACTGTGAATATTTAAATGTAAAATATTTTGTAATTCTTTTTCAAATAGATACATATTATACACACATGTATATATATATATATATATATATATATATACATATATATGAATCACCAATATGCCCAAGGCGTTTTTAGAGGGCACACTCAGAGTCCCAACATCCGGTTTTCTCCTTGACCTGCCCTTCACATCACGCTGCAATTACTACGTGCCCAACATGTTTCAAGGATTGGATCCTCTTCATCAGGGGCTTGCTTCATGAAATCAAGAGGAACCGGCCAGTCCTTCTTTTATATTCCTGGCGAGGCATGTCATTTCCTATAGTAGTACTACTTAGTGCAGAACGGCATGCTGGCATATGAAGTCCTATTTATTTCACCCTGAGTGGGTTCGGTTCTTCTTAACCAATTTTAAAAGTGTAAATAATTTCCATAGTAGGATAGTGACATTCACAGCAAGTTTCGATTCATTTTGGTCATCTGTGCTGCATAACGATGAAACTCGTTTTCAGCATCAGCCTCTATTTACTTTGACTGGATGGTGCTCCTCCGCAGGACAGGACTGCCCTGCTCAAAATGAATCACCAATGTGCCCAAGGCATCATCAACAGTAGATTGCGGGCGCGCAAGTTATAGTTAGTACAACTAACTATAACGTGGGAATTTCAATGGTTTTGTACTAGTGAAATTTACAACTAACTATAACACCCCTAAAAACTATGTTTTTTTCAGTGAATTTCTAAGGTTTTTTAAATGCTAAGTCCTAACTATAACATGTCTGAAACCATTGTTTTTTTCTGTGAATTTCTAAGGTTTTTTAAATGCTAATTCCTAACTATAACAGGCCTCAACCCTATGGTTTTGTCAGTGAATTTCAAAGGTTTTGTAAAATGACAATTTTTAAATGTATTTATTGTTATTTTTATCTTTTTTTATACTGATTTTCTACATTTTTTGAACTGTTTATTTTTAGATATTTTATTTTTTAAATTACATCATAATTACATTATACATTACATTTCAAAATATACTTTCTCATAATGAATGACTTTAGTTTAAATACTTTGCAAAAAGGCAATAGACTTATAAGTACAGTAGTTACAGTTGTTGCAATGGGCAACTCAATTTCATACACAATGCAACATTGAGGTCAATGTGAATTTCTAGTTAAATGTAATTAATTACTTTTTGGATTACTTTTCTAACCAAAGGATTGGATCCTAAATTCAGTCCTGAGAAATCAACTGTAAACAGTTGAGTAAAAATGTTTTGGTTACAGTAGTGATTTTTATGGAATTTTATTGTATTTTAAAGGATGACAGAAACTTTTTCACATAGAATCACCAATGTTATCCTAAGGGAGGAAATTCACTTATCAGGTAAGTAGAGTTAACGTTACTTTTTCTTACTCAATGGTGAATCCTGGTTCCAGCACGGGTGCATCTCCTCTAAACATTCAAAAGAATGCGTTTAAGTCATACAGGCAATTTTTAAGGAATATTTTTAGTTTGTGAAAATGGACACTTAGAAACTTTTCTGGTGAAAACCACACAATGGATTCCTATGGAAAGAAATACAAGTTACTGGTAAGTATAGTTAGAATTACTTTTCAGGATCAGTATTGAGCTCAAAGAAGCAGCACTAAGGTCACTCCTGATAACAGGTGAGCAAATCGGAATTTGTAGTTTGGCTGATTTTACAGGAATATTTGTACGTTTCAAAAATCAACACTTAGAAACTTTTCTGCTGAAAACCACACAATGAAACTTTTCTGCTGAAAACCACAAATAGATTCCTATGGAAGAAAATACAAGTTACAGTAAGTACACTTATAATTAGTTTTCAGGGTCAGTGCTGGGCTAAAAGATGCCGAACTGCGTTCTCTCCTGATAACAGGTAAGTAAATCGGAATTCGTAGTTCGGCTGATTTTACAGGAATATTTGTACAATGGTGAAGAAAGGAGGCAGAGTCTGAGGCAACATGTGTGAAAACACGCCCTGTGATGCGTTTTAAGTTGCAGGATTAAGTGCCCTTGAATCCTGAGGTCCCCTGGGGCCAACTAGCCCACCAGGTACCTCTAGTATGCAGCAGGGGGCTGCGTTGCAGAGAGGTGTTCTGAGGCTACACCCCTTTTTACAACACTCTGCAAGCAGCTATATGCTAGTGTGTGAAAGTTTTCATAAATGGATACGTACTGCATAAATGTCTAAAGAATGCATTTGTCAGATATGATGAATGTATAACTGCAGAACTATAAGGAAGTGTTGTACCATGACACTGTAAGCTCTTTAGCTACAGCGTGCTCAACTACTTCCGAAGGACACAGATGCAACATATGAACATAAACATGTTGGAAGTCTGTTCTTCCCTCTCCACTGCTGCTTAAACTGCACGCATGTGGTGCGTGATACAGGCACCCTTGCACCACGGTTAAGAATATCTGTCTCATGTGGAGTTTCTTTTTGTGCAGGAAGACACACCTTCCTGTAGAAAAACAATCAGTAAAGGCATTTTTCTCATACAATGTATGCTGCTCATTGTAGCGTATATTTGAATGAAACAAATGAGGAGAAATGAAAATCCGTAAGACCTCGCTTTTCGAATGACCAAAGCTACACAAATCCCCCCCAAACTGCCCAAGCATCTGGAAACCCTAACAGGTGAGTAGTGCGCGCTATACATCCCTGATTGATTGATTGATACGCCACCACAGTGTGTGTTTGAGTGTTATCAACAGGCCCTGCCATTTGTTTGGCTGTCTGTAACTCTTAAGGGTAGTGAAATGAGCAGTGGTATCTTCTTTAATATACACAGATTCTCTGACATTGATTTGGTTTGGTTTCACCTCTGAGAGCTACTTTCAAGGTGCTGGTGAACTACCAGTAGCTCCCAAGCTACTGGTTGGAGACCCCTGGTATGTATAGTGAGTGGGGAATTATAGTCCTGAAGCATAAATATAAAGGTTATTACACCACTACATGCATAATACATAGCACTTTGAATCACTGCATTCCCTAAAACCTGCCTCACTGCATAAGTACATGCTTACTGAGTGAATGATTACATTAATATAAGTAAAGGCACTGAGTGAATTCTTAATTGGTTCACTTTTACTTTACTGAATGAATTACTACACGGTACCAAAAGAGTCGTTTTCAAATTGCAACAGGAGTCACACTGTGTTAGCTGGGGTATATAGATACTGACTGGGGAATTGTAGGCCTGAAGCACAAATGTGAAGGTGGTTACACAACTACATGCATAATGCATAGGAGTTTGAAGCACTGCATACCCTAAAGCCTGGCTTACTGCAAGGGTATATATATTAATGTAACTGCAAACACATCAACCAACCAAATCAATCTCTCTCAATTTTGCCAAATGGACACTGATTCATAGTCTTATTCTACACAAATAACAGTATCCCTTGCAGTGTATAAAGAAAGATTAAAAATTTTAGATACATAAATGTATTAAAACTCATATTAATGGAATTAAATAAATTAATACTCGGATATGAATTAGAATACTCAAAGTTTAATAGAGTGTATCTCTTGCACGGGATGTAGGGAAAATAGGAGTTTAGGGTAATGACGAATATTAAAAATAGTTTTACAAAAAAAGGGAAGTTACTAGAAAAATAAGTCGAACAAAGGGGAATGAATGTTAACACTCGTATTAAAAAAAGTAACCTATAGAAATGCTTTAATAAGAAAAACGAGTTTAAATAAATCATTTTAGGAATTAAAAGAAAGTTAAAAAGTATGGAAAGAGGCACGTTTACATAAACACGTGACGCACTAAAACAGTGCAAATGAGAACACCTGTCAACTGAAAAACGTGACTTAAAAGTAGGAGGAGCAATAAATTGATCCCATAAACCGTTAAGTAACCAAAAAGTATATAAAGCACACCCGTGGGATAATTAGTTTCGTTTCAGAGAATCAATGCGGGCAAAGAAACTACGAGCAAGGTAATGATTCGGGATTGCATAAGCATCTAGACAATATCTTTCATTTCCTCAGAGGGAAAATATTGTTAATGTATATTTAAAAATTACATAAAACATGATGTGCCCTCAAGAGGAGTTGGATGAATTTCGACGGCGGAAGGAAAGACTATCGAAGAGAGGTAAATTATCTTAATGGGTATATGTTTTATATATTTAAGAAAGAAAGCAAAAATATTTAAATGATTATAGAATGTGGTATGATTACGTTTAAACAGAATATAATGAGTTCAGTAAAAACCATTACAAGAAATATAGGTTATTTAAGCAATTACTACGTGCAAAGTAATGATTAGGAGCCTATGTCATAATATTCAATTTATCTTTCATTTCCACAGAGGGATCATATTGTTAATGTATATTTTAATTTATATTTAACTTTATGATCCTTCAACTGGAGTTAGATGACTTACAACCGAGAATGTCATACATTACTAAATAATATTTTTTTAGTATGCAAGTATTTCTTAATGATTGAAAAATGTACTATAAAGAAACTTTTGACGAAACAACAAAATACTTTGAAATAAAAAAGAATACTCCTTAACTTCTAGAGTGAAAATGGGCTAAAAGTATTTATATTGAGTAGTGCTTTTACCAATTTTCACTCGTGAAGAACAGGAGGATTATCTTCGCAAGCAATTGTTTTGAAAAAAAGAAATATAACTGTGGCTTCAAATGTTAATAATTCTTTCTATTTTAAAAAATGATTCTTAAATGTAATAATGACATGAAATGTACATAAAAAAGAAAGATGAAGCAGTGAGGGAGTGTTCGCCGTAGCACTTCTATTCTGCTTTATCTAAAAGTAAAAAAAGCCCAAACATTTATAAAAAGATGATGGGGCAACACTTACATAATGTAAACATAAGGAATGAGTGCTTATGATAAAATAAAATAAATGTGGTCCAACGCGTGATACCAATGAATGTAAAAGAATTTTTGCATTTCACCCATATGATGAATATAAAAGAGTCAATAAAATTATTTTGAAAACATAAGCATTTTTCTTTCAAGGATGGTTTGAAGAATTATACATTTTATAAAAGAACATAGTACGCCACGCTAAAGGAGAAAAGTCATCACAATTATGATAGAATAGAAAATAGAATAATATTTTTAAATACCTTTACAGTCAACAAACTCATTAACACAGTGCACAGTTTAAGTTAAAAACACCCTACCACAACTAGTTTTTGAAACGCATAGTAAAATAAAGTGCGTCACAAAATGAGCTACATCCATGGTGAGTGTATCGTAACGTCACACAGAAAAAACAAGCCAATCAACATTAGGATCAGGAAGGTAGACTTAACCACACAACAGCCAATCAAATGTTTTTCAAACTCTGCGCAAGGAATTGGATTGGTCGCTAATACGTCTTCTTACAATGCTTCACAACCAATCAAAAAGAGCTGTTGAAAGTTTCTGTTTTTAACATAAGAGCAAATAAGACAACCTTGCAAGTACACACAGCGTGAGGCAATTATTAAAGATGACTCGCTTTTGCAAGACCCGAAAGATTTCTTCTAGAATAAGTACGCACTTCACTGCCAGACCCCATTTAATGATTATCTAGGCTCTCGAGCCTAAACATGCCACAAATCATCTCTCGTCACTTTCTCTTCTTTTTTAGTGTATTGTGTGAGGCAGACTGCGTGACCCTATGCCTACAGCCTTCGAAGGCCCTGGAGACTGCCACGCCCCGGGACCAGCTCCTGCAGTGTCCCAAGATGCCTACCCCCAGGACACTGCTGTTTGGTATGAGAGGGCGTGAGTCTTGCGCCTTCCGCCCTCCCATAGCAAACTTAGTTTGCATTTTGAAAGACACAGCAGTGATATCTGTTCTCACTTTTAAAATCCAAACCAGATTGCTTTTCCACATGCAAGATAGCATCTCCCCATGCGGAAAACGCAGGAAGCCAGCGGGACCATGGGGGCATTGTGGCTCCCCCCACGGTCCCCAACATTTTTTATAAGAGCCGGGGGATGAGGTCCCCGGGAATATTAGAAATTACTGATAGGGACTATTTTTTACGGTAAAATTAAATGTCACGCACCCAGCTGAGTGCGGCCCCCTGGTGTGCACGTGCTGGATGCACGACTCATAATCTGCAGGGTGCACGACTCCAGCGCCTTTGGTGCACAACTTCTACGCGTTTGGGAGCCGGCATTGCTTTTCCACATGGAGACCTACTAATATGCAGCTGGCCACGTGGAAATGCAATCTCATTTACATTTTGAAAGAGAGAAAAGATTTCCTTGCTATGGGAGGGCGGGATAGACACCCCAGAACACTGCAGGAACCGGCCCTCCCACAATACATAAAGCCCGGGCAATGGTTATCCTCGGGGCTTTCAACACCTTGCAGCCCCCCCCCCCCCAACAAATTTTTTTTTAGCACCGTCAGTGCGGCCCCCTGGTGTTCACGCGCTGCATGCACAACTCATAATTTGTTTTGCAGGACCGGCGCTTGGCATGGGCAGCGTGGGCAGCTGCCCAGGGCCTTGCGCTCAGCCCACTTGCATGGGGCCCGAACCGATCGTGTGCCCTATTGTTTCCCTGTCTCCTTGCAATTAGGGTCCAGGGGAGGCCCCTCCCCTCCCTGGGCCTCTCAGGGATTGTGTCTGGAGGCCTAGGGGAAGGAGACGCTTCCCCTAGTTCCAATTGCAAGGAGACCCATTCAGAGATACCGCGGGAGGCCCATCGTAGAGTATTTTAGGGCCCACACAGTGTTAACTCTCAGCCCACAAGGGGGCTGAGCTTGCTCGAGTCCAAGATGGACGTGTGATTCCCGAGCTCTGCCAAGCCGACTCAAAATCCTACATAATCCTGAGTCCTATGTTAGCTGGAGGCTTCGATCCTCGACAATATTGCTGGTGTAACTTCCCGACACCAGATTGCCAGCAAAGACGAGAGATTTTGGTGGCTCGCAGTGGCTCCGGCTGGTGACGTCCCAGCGGGAGCGGCAGGCCGCAGATCACCGGCCTCACGTTGCTGGGCCACCGACGACGTGACCCTGCGTGCGGCATAGAGCCTGCTCGGAGTACCGCTGGCCCTGCGCTCCTGAAGGTGGCCCGACATCGGAACGGGTGAGAGCTGCTGCGCATTGGGACCGAGGGGCCTGGCTGAATCCTACGGCTGTCGCTGCCTGCGAGCTGAGGGGGAGAAAAAAAGACGGTGTTGGGAGGCCTACCTAGACGACCCACGCGCGAAAGGGCGGAAGAGACGGTGGCGTGAAGACATGCAGAGGTGGTTGTGACTGCCACTGATACATACCCTGAGTGCACAGTGGAGACACTGCTGGGGCGAAGCGGAAGAGACAGCAGTGTGGCAAACGGCGGTGGAAGCCCGTGCTGGGTAGTTCGTGGGTGTCGCTGCCCACGGAGAGGCTGCAGTATACCCCCCACCCTCCCTACGCCAACCGGGGGGTCCGGGAGTTGCCGGGAAGAAGGACCTCCAATGTAACAGTGGAGGGGGGAATGTGAGGGGCTGTGGAGATTATAAGAAGGAGAGACGATGAGGGACGCCACCATACAAAGGAGCGTGGATCTCACCAGAAGCCTGTGGCGCAGATCACGAGCTGACCGGGATACTGCCTGGCCCAGGGTGTGAGTGCGCGGTGATAAGGCAGCCTCACAGGCGGTGCGGGCATAAACACTGCTGAGTTAGAGGCAGACACGTGGAAGACGACGGGCCAGGGAATACCGGTCAGTGGGCTCTCAAAGTGGAGCGGCTGGGAACGGGCGACGCGAACCACCTCAACAACTGGTATAGAGCATACCGTGGTAGCGGATCTGCGGCTCCTGGGTTCCCCCCCCGTGTCTTGTTGAAGTGAAACATCCGGCAGAGGCGGCGGGGGCGCGAGCCTTCCTCGCATCGCAGCATAGGGAAAGCAGACCGAAACCAGTCAAAGTTACTCTTCGCCCAGACGCGCGCCAAATCCCAAGACAGAGGCGTGGGAAGTGACAGTACAGCTGTTACCCCTCCGGAGCAGGAGCAGGACATCCGATGCATACTAAAGTCCATGGCGAAGGGGCTACAAGATGGCATTTCGTCGCTGGGGGCCAAGATGGACGCGCTCACTTACAGAATGGACAGAATGGGTGAGAGGCTTGATAAGCAGGCGGAGAGACTGGACATGTCAGAAAGAAGGCTGACAGAGGTGGAGGAAGTGCAGACTACCTAGAGTACTGGGCACAAACAACTCGGAAGAGTGCTACAACTGCTGCAAGATAAGACGGAGGACCTGGAAGCCCGTTCCCGGCGCTGCAATGTGCAAATTCTTGGCCTGCCTGAATCGACATCAACGGGCAAGATGGAGCCCTTCAATTAACGCTTACTGGTCTCTCCACTGGGTGAGGAGGTATTCTCAACCACTTTCATCGTTGAGTGAGCGCACCGCACACTGGCTCCGTGTCCGAAACCGGGAGCTCCTCCACGTCCAATAACAGCTAAACTGTTGAATTATAGGGACAGGGACGCTGCGCTGCGTGACGCTAGAGAAAAACAAACACTGACGTACGAGGGCTCCACTATTTCACTGTTCCCCGATTTCACGGCTAAAGTCCAGGAGGCGAGGAAACACTTTGTCCCAATGAAAAGACAGCTACGCAATCTGGGGATTGAATATGCAATTCTCTACCCAGCAAAGCTAAAGGTGAACAAGAATGGGCATTCACACATCTTCATGGAGCCGAAAGCTCTGCAGAAGGCACTGAAAGACTGGGCCAAGGATCGGAGGAGGACTCCAGAGCGTGAGTTGGGGGATGATGCAGCAGGTGGCGGTCTAGACGACCAGGACTGACTCAACTGGATGTCGGGAACTTAACAGACACTCCGGCCACGCGGAGATGCTTGCTGTCGGCTGGCGAGGCCGGGGCGCACCAACTGAACTGAGAGCCAATAGGACTTGTAGCAATGGTCCGAGGCAACCTTCGCCCACATGTGGTAACACCTTGTTTGGGACTTTGGTTGGGGGGAAGGGGGATGGGGGAGGCAGGATCCAGGGCAAGTTATGCGCGACCTAGTTGGGGGTGGCCCGCTGTGGGTGGGATGGGTGGGCTGCGGGGGGGAGAAGTACACAGTGTTTTGATTTTTGACTTTGACAAGAGGAGTTCAAATTGGATGGGATGGGTGGGCGGTTGGTGATGAGTAAGTCAGAGGTTTTCATTCAGGTTTAGAGGGGCCAACCAGCCTGGAATCGCTACCAGCTATTTCCACACCGAACACTATGCACAAGAAGGAGTTGACTTCCGTTAACTATGCAAGATATAGCTGATGACACGTGAATGAGTGCGGCCACGTGTGGACTGAGAGCACTAACGTGGAATGTACGTGGTCTGAATGACCATCGCAAGTTGCGCAGGGTGCTGAATTACCTGTCTAGAAACGACATTGATCTAACCTTGATTCAGGAAACACACTTACCTGTGAGCAGTCCTAAGCTACTGGCTAGGGGACTGAGGGGACAGGTTAATGCCGCTGGTTTCACCACACATGCGCGAGGGGTTTTAACATGGGTGAACCCGAAATCTGACTTCACACTGACAATGCTTAAGGCTGACTGAAAGGCAGATACGTAATTCGAAGTTGTCAGGTAGGGGGTTGGATGCGACAGTTGTTAATCTATATGGTCCAAACTATGATTGCCCCGAGTTTTTTTCCAGGCTAGCTGAAGTTACGCGGGGTCTACCAACCACTGCCAATCTGTGGGGAGGGGACTTTAATGTGACAAGATGCCCCACTGCGGACCGCTCGAGTGGCCCACCCAGACAACAGGCAAAAACAGCCAGGGAACTGGACAAGATACTGATTAGCGAGGACCTAGCTGATGTGTGGCATAGTTTATATCTGACACAAGGGGAATACACACACTACTCAGCCTTCCACAACATATCTACACGCATTGATTACTGGCTAGCTGCGACGGGTCTCCTTCCACAAATACGTAAGTGTCAGGTGCTGCCCCAAACGCTTTCTGACCATTCACCCGTATTGCTAGAGCTAATAACGCTGAGGGAAGTTATCCCCCCCTTCTTATGGAGATTCCCACCAGATTCCCTATTAGACCCTGTCTTCAAAGAGGAGCTGCAAGTAGCGATAGAAACATTCTTCTAAACAAACATCGGATCTGTGGATAGTTTACAAACGGTGTGGGAGGCGTTTAAGGTCTACATTAGGGGAGTCACCATGAATAAGCACTCTGGGATCCTCCGCTCGATCCGACAGAGGCTGACCGGTCTGGAACGTCAATTGGCGGAGTGGGAAGCTCGTCACTTAAACAGAGACCCTGATGCTGACAGTGAGGAGGGGAAACGTCTGCTGGCGGACTACCAAGCCGAGGCGGATGCGGAAGTCAAACACCTGGGCAAAAATGCTATAGCTAGAATATATGGAGAAAGGGACAGACCGGGAGTGATCCTGGCCAACAGGGTGAAACAGCAACAGCAGAAAATCACATTAGCTGAAATCAAATCTAAAGATAGAGTGGTGCTTACTGGAGAAGTTGATATTGCGCAGAGATTTAGGGAATACTACACTGACTTATATAGTTCCAGGGCGACGGTGAGGGAGGAGGACATCTTAGACTACCTGGAACACATAGAACACCAGTTTTTATCTGATGC
Source organism: Lissotriton helveticus (assembly GCF_964261635.1). Taxonomy (NCBI): domain Eukaryota; kingdom Metazoa; phylum Chordata; class Amphibia; order Caudata; family Salamandridae; genus Lissotriton; species Lissotriton helveticus. Next base: position 23,039,767 of record NC_136060.1, on the reverse strand, counting down.
ACATAGGGAGATTTTGATGCACCCCATTGAGGATGACGAGATAAGGGAGGCTCTGGGCGGGATGGCGGCGGGTAGTGCACCCGGGGCGGACGGGTTGATGGTTAGCTTTAATAAGACATACTTGGACGTATTGCTCCCACACCTTTCAGCCTTGTTTGCAGATACCTAAACCGGACAAACCCCCTGAGTACTGCAGCTCATACAGGCCGCTGTTGCTACTAAATGTCGACACCAAAATATACGCTAAAGGGCTAGCGACACAACTTGCTCTGCTGGCCCCGGAGCTGGTAGCGCCTGAACAGGCAGGGTTTCTGCTGGGAAGGAACATTACCTACAACTTGCGCACGGTCTTTGGAGCCATCCAACACACACGCCCAGAGGCGAAGGCGATAGCAGTATTTTTGGACATGGAGAAGGCCTTCGATTCGGTGGAGTGGCCTTTTCTGAGAGCAGTCCTATCTAGACTTGGGCTTGGCCCGGTGTTCTTGCAGAGGGTAGCGGTACTCTGCAATGGCCATGCGGCGCGCATTAAGATAGGGAATCATGTCACCGAACCCATTCAGATTCGGAGAGGCACCCGGCAGGGTTGCCCACTGTCGCCCACGCTTTACGCGCTGGTTGCCGAACCACTAGCACGTGCAATGCGAGAATACCACTCGCATAGGGGGCTGCAATTTCCTACGTACCAACTGGTCATGACAACTTATGCAGATAACACCCTGCTCTATGTTAGAGAACCGGAGACGAACCTGGCGCCACTCCTGCGGGAAGTGGTGAGATTCGGCATGCTGTCGGGACTCACCGTACTCACTGTGAACTGGAGTAAGTCCATAGCTTTCCCCATTACCCCGTCTACTGACAGGTTTGAGATGGAATATCCCCTAAAGTGGACCACTGACCCTGTCCGTTATCTGGGGATACAAATCCACACTGACACTGAGACAGTTCTCCGCACAAACTATGGCAAAGCCATTTCCCAGCTCGAAGATAATGTGGACGTTTGGATGGGACTGCCTCTGTCCCTGTTGGGCGGGATATCGATAATGAAAATGGTGGTCCTACCTCGCCTGTTATATTTCTACATGAATATACCAATGGTCCTCCCTAAATGCTTCTTCTCCTGCCTACAATCGCTCATGATTAAATTGGCCTGGGCCGGCACGCAAGCAAGCAAGAGTGCAGTGAAAAATGCTAATCCTACGGTATCATATGGGCGGATTGGGAGCCCCCGATTTTGAACTCTATTACTGAGTGGCACAGGGGGCGCATTTATATAGCTGGATACATGATGATGGGACAGCGCCATTTATACGGATGGAAAGACTTTTCGCTGCACCGCTGCCATTACCGGCGATTGTTTTTGAAGAGGCTGACCGACGTACCGGACTACTTGACTCCTTAAACGCACCTAGACATGCCTGACAAGCCCTATTACAGTACCACGCTGGGGCGCTACTATATTCACCGCGGATGCCCACAACGTGGGCCATTTGGTTGGCCCCTTTCAGGGATAAAGGGGTACTCATGGCCTTGGAGGCCTTAGGTATCCACACGCTGGGAGACATGTTTCTTAACGGCACTCTTAAGACATTGCCGGAGGTGGCGGCTCAGAAGTCACAACCTACAATTCTGCAGAGCTTTCAGTATCACAGGGTCAGAGACGCGTGGCGGGAACAGTTGGGCAATGACTTGAAGGAGCCCCCTGAACTCTTAGAACTCACTCACATTATTAAGGCGGACACCCCGAGGAAACTGGTCTCTATTATGTGCAAGATAGCCAAAGCTGAAAGAGAGTCCAGGCACAATAAAGCGCGACTTGACTGGCAACGCGACTTAGACATGATTATAGATGACGACATGTGGCGCTACTGCTGCAGCAGCACGTGATCCGTCTTCCTGAATGGTAGGCATAGACTGGTACATTTTAAGTTCTTTAAATAGAGTATACCACACACCGGAGCGGTTACACAGGTTTGGGTTACGCGACTGTGCGACATGTGAGAGATGCAAAACGCAGAGCGCGGGGTTTCTACACTTGGCGTGGGAGTGCCCCGGGGTACAACCCTTCTGGAGTAAGGTATTTCAGGAACTGAGCAGCACACTAGAGACAGACATCACACTAACCCCTGCGCTGGCGCTACTGGGTTTTTCAAAGCGGCTACCGAAGGCACAATGTAGGATAGTGGAAATGGGTATGCTGATAGCAAAAAGAAGACTGGCCATATGCTGGATGAGAGGGCCCTACCCTAAGATAAAGCAGTGGATGAGAGACTTGACTTACTGCTGTACGCAATAGGTGAACTATAGCGAGCTATTTCCACCCAAGAGCAGGCCCAAAAATTACTGGGGTCCGTTCTAGGAATACAGAAGGAGGCTGGGCGCAACGGCTACTGATAACGAGGACGTGGGCGGGCCGGTCCCCCCTTCACCCTCCCCCCTCGCCGGTGACTGAAGAGCGACACAATGGTCATATTGGAGGGGAGAGCACTGGATGCAAGCAAAGGTCACATCCGCTCGGAGTCTGGGCCCACTTAAATCACTATTACGTTAACAGGTAATTACATGGTGTGTCAACTGGTAGGGGAACGTAGGTTACTGGGGAAGCTATGAAGGGCAGATGTCTCTTGTTTGGAGTTGGTTTTACATAACGGTGGTGTATATGTTAACGACAGCAGATAACACAGTTTTACACAGTAGCAATGATCCATGTAGTCCCATCGATTAACGCCGCCCGGCCTCCGGGATGTGGGCTCCACGGCTGTATGAGACTCACGGGGGAAAGGGACTGGTATCATGGTTACAAACTACATGCTGTACTGTGTTTGAATGTAATGTTGACACCGCAATAAAAACAATAAAAAAATTTTTTTTTTAACTCTCAGCCCACAAGCAATTCTTACATCTATCAGGCTGGAGGTGTGAGAATTGCTTGTTGGCTGATAGTTAAAACTATAGGGGTACTAAAATCCTGTACAATGGGCCTCCTGCGGTGTCTCCGAATGCTTTGCAAGGGGTCACTTCAATAAATTAGAGGGGCCTCGCGCATTCCCTTTTGGCCCAGGGCCTCGCAAATCATAGAACCATTCCTCCTGTACGGTGCCTGACTCCAGCGCCTTTGGTGCACAACTTCTATGCGTTTGGGAGCCGGCATTGCTTTTCCACATGGAGACCTACTAACATGCAGCTCTCCATGTGGAAAAGCAATCTTATTTACATTTTAAAAGAGAGAAAAGATTTCCTTGCTATGGTAGGGGGGGGTAGACACCCCAGGACACTGCAGGAGCCGGCCCTCCCACAATACATAATGCCCCGGGGGCTTGGAGACCTTACAGCGCCGCCCAACCATTTTTTTATAGCCCTGGGGGTAACGGGGCCCTCGAGTGCTCCAGGAAGGGGGCCCGCAGTCCGCCTCTCACAATACATAAACCCCGGGGAGTGCTGGTCCCCAGGGCTTAGGAGACCTTACAGCCCCCCATTTTTTTTGTAGCCTCAGGGGTAACAGGGCCCTTGAGTGCTCCAGGAAGGGGGCCACGCAGTCCCCCTCCCACAATATATAAAGCCTCGGGGGTGATGGTCCGTGCGGCTTTGGGGACCTTAGACCCCTCCCCCCACCATTTTTTCTTTTTAGCCCCGGGGGTAATGATGTTGGGGACCATGAGGGGAGGTACAATGCCCCCACGGTCCTGCCGGCTTCCCGCGTTATTCGGGAGTCAGCATTGCTTTTCTGCAAGGGGAGATGCTAACTTGTATGTGGAAATGCAATCTGCTTTTTTTTTTTAAGTGAGAACAGATTTCTCTGCTCTGTCTTTCAAAAGGCAAACTAAGTCTGCTATGGGAGGGCGGGAACCGTGAGACTACCGCCCTCTCAAAGCAAACAGCAGTGTCCCGGGGGTAGGCACCCCGGAACACTGCTTGAGCCGGCCGTCGGGCGTGCCGTTCTCGAGGGCTCTCGAGGGCTGTAGGCATAGGGTCACGCAGTCTGTTTCTCACAATACACACATTTCCGGGGGGGTTGGTTCCCGGGGCTTGAAGGTGGCATTGAGGCCCACACACTACTAATTTTGTAGGGGGGGGCCTTGAACGCAAAAGTGGTGCTAGGGGGTTGTAAATCTGGTACAGTGTTTTGTTTTAGTTTGCTTTCCTTTTTGGTGTTATCGAGGATCCAGGGTTAATATAATGGTTTTTGTACAGCCAGTACCTTTGAACTCTACCCCCAAACGGCTTTCTGCCTGTTGCGATAGTAACAGTTCATAGAACACTTAAATGAGCACAGAGGTTAGAAGTTCACCACACTATAGGGGTCATTAGGATGACGGACGGATCCTATCAGATAACTGGACGGCCCGCCATAAGGGCGGGGGTCCCGTGGGGGGAATTAGGATGCGCCCGCCACAGTGGCGGGAGCATCCTCTAATTTTAACATTGCGGCGGGCGGTGCTGAATGCACCGCCCACCGCAATGTCAGAAATACATGTTGTGCATTTCAAAGCACAACGTGACAGGCACCGTGTGGTTCATTGGAAAATGACCATGGTAATATGGCTGGCGGTGTCTGATAGACACCACCACCATATAAACCCTTTTCCACCCCGGTCGCAAGGCGACCGGGGCAGAAAAGCGACGGACGGTCTTTCCGTCCTCCGCGGACCCCCCAGCCATACTAATATTGCGGGGGTCACTCCAGCAAGGATGGCGGGCGGATCGCGGGCCTGGCGGGGGCGAACTGCCCGCCATCCTAATGGGCCCCCTATGTTGGTAATGGAAAAAGTTACTGTGCGGGAGTTTTTAAACTTTTCCATAGGAACCGTTAGTCATAGTTATAGACTCTGGTAAAGATCTGGTAAAGAGTTAGCCTCAGAATTATACTTCAAATTATAAATAACATTTTTAATGGGGACCGTTTACACCCCCCCAAAAAAATAGACGTATATACTTTTTTTTAATTAACTTTTATTAAAACAATAAATAACTGGAAACGTAACTTAAAGATAACAATACAATAAATAACTCGAAGCAAAACAATTTAATAAACAAAATGTGATATGGAGTCCAATAGAAGTACGGTACGTAATCTGCAGAACAAAAAAGAAAATTAGTGTTTAAAATTAGATTGATGTGACTAAATGAGGTCAAAAATTACAAGTCAAATTAACAGTTGACGCTATTTTATTCTTTTAACGTGTGCAGGGTGCCTGATACATTCCAATTGTCTTATAGGCTTGCGTTTAAGTGGTGTCTGTATGGAAGAGCCTACTGCGTCAGATTTACATTACAGATCAACAGGTCTTTAACCCCTTCGACGCTCATGACGAGCTGGGCTCGTCATGGCGTAGCCTCCTCGCACGCTCATGACGAGCCCAGCTCGTCACGTAACATGCGATTTTTAAAAACCCAGCGTACGGGCGGAATTCCGCCCGCACGCATGCGGTTAAAATGATTCAGAGATGAGAATTAGGTGAGAGATCAAGTCATTATGCAGGACAATATTCTTTAGGGCTTATTTACAAGACTCTGGCGCCAGTTTTGTGTTACTTTTCTCATGATTAAAGTGACGCAAAAGTGGCGCAAGGGGCTTGTAAATAAGGTATTTAATTTCTAATGCATTTAATCTGAGGCATTGTATATCCAGGTCGCTCTGCTTACCTTGTGTACACACTGTGGCCAACAGAGTTCACAACTTGAACTCAGATTTGGTTGGTCATGGCAGAGTTGACAACAGCGTCCATAACTTTAAAAGAGAAAGAGAAAGGATGTGAGAGGGAGAGAGAGAAAGAGAGATTAAACGGCATTAAAACTGTGAGAGAGTGAAAGTTATAGATGAAGCAGTTAATAGTGGAGAAAATACTCGTAGCTCACCTTTTGCCTTGGTTGTGTGTCCAAGTATGTGCTGGTTCATAGTGCACCCTCCAGTTTAGTGATCTCAAATATGGTATATAGAGTTAGTCATAGTATAGTACATACAAAAGTGGCGTAAGGGGCTTGTAGATTTGCCTCTCAGACTGTTGTAATGTATCTATTTTCACTGCTTGGAGGTAAATGTACATTCCTATGCAGTAAAGCTGCTGCACACTACCCACTCCTCCTTTCACATGTAACTTGACGTTGTTTTGGAAAGAAGCTTTTTTGCTCACCTTGTGGCATTGGCGTGATTCAAAGAGGGTGCACCACGTGTTTGTAGCAGCCTTCTCAAACGTTGTTACGATGGCCACGCATCATCGCAGAATCCTCGAAAGTTGAGTTTTAGAGGTGTTGGGGGGGGACGTCAATTTGTGAAACACAACCTGTAAGAAAAAAAGGAAGTGAGAGAGTGACTGCAAAGAATATTCGCAGCTCAACTTTCTGTCACCAGTGTGTTTTTCACCACGTGCTGGGACATAATGCACCCTGAAGCTCTACATCTAAAAAGTAGTAAAAGAAAGATGTTATGTTTGGTAATTGTTACTATCTTAATGTGGAGTTGAATAACATCGGTCTTTCACACATGTTCCCTCTCACATTTAAAAGAACTTTTTGTATATTTTATATTCTGGACGTTTGAGCGATTATAAAAACGTTCCTGCTATTGAAAAAAAATGTACATGTAGGTTGATACACTATATAGGACACACTATATAGGACTGCGTTTGTCTAAATTGCTGCGTTGCTTTTTTGTATCCAGTCTGCTGCAGCCCATCGACTCCCTCCGATGCGCACCCAGGCCTCACTACTCACCTTTTCGTGGGCAGGACACCTTCTGCATCATGTAGTCCCGATCTGCCACTAAGAAGTCTCATATATGGTGCAGAGTCTTCATATTGGTATGGCTAATGACATACTCGTGCTCCCATCATAATCGCAGATTCCTCACCCGCTCAGTGCTTCTGATACCACTAACTCAGTGACCAAAGAGGCCACGCATGTAGTGGTGGGCCCCCCTACTCGGTGGTTGGGGTCTACATGAGGCGTTTGAATCACTAGGACGGGCCATCACAGTGCTTGGGATGGGAGCAACTCTAAAATGGCATAGAGCACGTGTGCCCCGTCATTTTTATTAGTAGGATCACGTGTGTTGTGACGCAGGAGCTGGATGGTTGTGGTGTGGGTGTATACCAGCCATGAGCGAGTGTTTGTGTGCCGTTCTGACAACTACACCTAGAACTAAGAAATCACTACAATTAAAACTGGGCAATGTTTCGTTGTTATGTTGTCCTGGAAGCGTAAGTGGAGTGGTCTGGCCTGACGTATGGCAGTTCTGCGCGAGGCTCTGAATCATGATTCCAGAGCTATTGTCGTGGTCCCGTCGTGAGCTATATGAGAAATCAAGTGATTCAGGTGTCCGTTTTGTAGTGCTGATGTCACCCGGGTCTTAAAAAGAAATGTGTCATATATATGTAAAGCCCCACAACTTGGCCAACATGGAAGGTACAGGGTATTACTGTCTCTATATTCGTTCATATTTGCACGCATAAAAGATGGTGGACATGACGCATTTCTGCGATTATGAATCTTTGTTGCACTGTTTCTGGGGGATAACGCCGGCCGGGCTTTGCTCCGCTGAGGTGTTAGGATCCTCTCTTGTTCTCCCGTGCGGCGGACGGGGCTCTGCACCGCAAAAACTACAATCCCCAGCAGCCCCAACCAGGAAGACGCCGCCACCGTCGTCAGCCGGCACCAGGAGGCGCTTAAGGGCCAGCGAGCTGCCGAGGACTTTGTGCACTGTTTCTGGGGGATAACGCCGGCCGGGCTTTGCTCCGCTGAGGAGTTAGGATCCTGTCTTGTTCTCCCGTGCGGCGGACGGGGCTCTGCACCGCAAAAACTACAATCCCCAGCAGCCCCAACCAGGAAGACGCCGCCACCGTCGTCAGCCGGCACCAGGAGGCGCTTAAGGGCCAGCGAGCTACCTCGTCCCGCGAGGACACGCGTGGGACGCGCCGGACGAAGCCCGGACTAAGGGCGGACAGTCTGTGACAGTCCGTGGCAGATTGTGTCAGGGCTGGGCCACGGTATTTGGACTTGGACTTCCTGTACGCTTGATTCTATTGTGGGGTGTTATTTTAATGTCTTGTAGTTTGGCTTTATTTGTGGACATCTAATTTTATTTTGTTCGGTGACACGTACCTGGGCATAGCAAGGCATACATTGGGGGAGAGTTTCCCCGTTATCCAGATAGCCTCGCTAAAGTTTAGCCCGGTATTGGGTACTAACTGTTTTATTCTTAATTTAGGAAGGGGGTAGACTCTGAGTAGCACCCACTATGTCATTATCCAAATCAGATAAGAAGGTGCCAGTTCTAGCCACTCTGGATAATTATCTGTTTAAAAAGGTCGACCAAATTAATAAAGAGCGACGTCGGTTCCTAGGCAAGGGAAATCCTACCATCCCAACAACTACTACTGTTTCACCTACACTGCCTAGTTCACCTATTTCTTTGACTAACTTCTCACTGAACGATAGTTGTATTCCCGCCGTATTAGACCCTGAAACTGTAGAGAGTATTGCTGAGAATAGTAATGAGGACCCCCCGGACTCGGTTATTGATGTAACTGCCCCGGATTTGACAAATGACCCCCCTGTTATAAACCACCCGGTATTACCTACTCAAAGAGTATTAAGATCAAGTAGGAATTCCAGCAGGTTGTTACCAGCTAAGACGGGGGGTAATAGCAATAGTTATAGAAATAAAAAACGAGTAGACCTGACCCCATAAAAATTGGTTGATGATCGGACCGTGACTGCCGATAACACCATGGTCAAGTTTGATCCAGAACAGTTAGATCAACTAATTAGCATCATTGATACCAAGATTGAGAAGATAGTGAAACCCTTACTGGATAAGCTGGATACTATAACTGCTGAAATGGTTAAATTAGGGGGGGATCTTGGACACACTCATTGATCAAAGGGGCTGCACACAAGTAATTGATAGGGAGTTGGGATCCATCATTGATACTCCAAAGGACCCTAATGTTGAACCTGGGCCAGAAGTTGTATCCTCAACGGTATCTACCCAGCCAAAGAGCAGTAAATTAGTTACTGGCCCTACAACTGACCCAACAACTGTTCTAAAGAAAGGGGTAACGTCTGGACTAAATAAAGGCCCGATTAATTCCCAACCTGATTTACCCCCCGATTGTGCGCCGTATGTTGCGGTCCTAACTAACGTCCCCCCCATTGGTACAACCGGGCACCCAAATAATTTCGAGACTCATGCTTCCCTAAAAAATAAAACCGTTTCATGGCTTAATCGGGAGTGTGGATTCCCAGTAGAACTATCAGGGCAGATTATCACTACTAGAAGAACGAACTAGATAGGCAGTACTTTGAAAAATGTTAGTGGCGATTGCATTATAGTGAATTTCCGCCACCCCCACCTTGCAACCACCGCCCTACTTAGAGCTACTTCCCTCCCCTACCATAATCAGGGAATCACATTAAGACCCCTTGGCTATTTCTATAAGCATCTCAAGGACGAGAATGCTTATGTTCGCCACAGGAATAGAGATAGGGGTTTTAGCACAGCATCAAGTCCTGGGGTGTCTACCTTTAATCGCTTCCAACCGCTGAGTGGTCTTGAATCTAATGACTGACTGACATGTAGTTCAACTAACCCCTTTTTGGAGTTGCCAGTCTCCCCCAATTGTGATAAGGGGAGGAAAGATTGTGAGGAGGTGAAGTGTATACAAGCTAAGGATAGGGACATCCCTGTCCCCGGGGTCTTAATGGGAGAGAATATTTTTGGTCCAGCAAATGTGGAAGGGCCGAAGGTACGCCTAGACATCATTGATGAAATGCCCAGTAATAGTAGTGTCAGGCCTTTTACTGCCCTGGATGATGGCCCCAGGCAACAGGCCTGTCTAATTGGCAGTTGGAACATAGCGGGTATTGTGTCCAAAATGGAGTGTCAAAGTTGGTTAGAGTTTGTAAATAGTTTCGATATATTATGTTTTTAGGAAACTTGGTCCAAAGAACACATTAACCTTAACGGATATGTTTCTTACTCGCTACCCGCTCTGGCATCTCCGTCAGGAAGAGCGAAGGGAGGGCTTTTGATTTTGATATCTGTGAAACTCCCTATTATGGTGAAAAAACATGTGCTAGTAGGCCCCCACTCACAGATTTTATGGTTGAAACAGGATAATGGCAGAAATGTTCTCTTAATTAATTTTTATAACAACGTCTTTGACAGTTCACGGCATCTGGTGGTAGCTGCTTTAGAGAGAGCCCTGGAAGTCATTATTATGGGTTCTAATATTGTTTTTGAAATAGTTTGGGTAGGCGATTTCAATGTGGTGGTCTGCCCCCTTTCTGATCGTAGGGTATGTGGGATTGTTGACATGAATGGGGATGCTGATCTTCATTTCCCACATAACCAATATGGGGATTCACTGAACAACTTGATAGCTGTCTATGATATGGAAATGTTGCCATTTGCTAAAGATAACTCTGGTGTCAGTATCCCTACCTTAACAGGACGGAACTCGAGTTCCATAATCGATTATATCTGTATGTCCTCTAATCTCATCTCTTGTTGTAGGGCGCCTAGGGTTTTGGATCCTTCCCTATATAGCGATCACAATTGTGTCGCCACAGAGGTGACTTCCTGGAAGGTAAATTCTGCCATTAATAATGGTGTTATTGGTAATATTGAACCCCATAGAACAAATGGATTTAGAATTAGATGGAAGGGGGACAAAGCAGAAACGATGTCTGCTCCCATTGTCAGGAACTGTCTTTTGGATATCACTGCCATCCTGGATAGTGATGTGGACAACAGAGAGATTGTAGCTAATTTTATTAAAATTAATTTTCTTACTGAGAAATTGATGACCAAAACTGGAAAGGGGAAACCGGACCAACAAAGGGGGTGGTTTGACCATGCCTGTACCCTCGCACTAAAAAAGCTGAAGGAGGCATTGATTGCTAAACCGAGAGTAACGAGTGTGGAAAGACAGCTAAGATATATCTATCGGGAGGAAATCAAGCGTAGAAAGAAGGAACTGCAGCTGGAAGCCTGGGATAACTTGGCTCTGGCAGCGGAAACTTCAAACAATACGTTATTCTGGGCTACAGTGAATGGTCCGTTCTTAAAGGACGATAAAGTCCCCGAATTGACATCTAATGTTGACTCTGATTCCTGGGTCACTCACTTCTCTGGAATTTTTGTCTCGGAGGGTTGGGTTAGGGATCGTGATGGTTCGTGGCCTTTTGTTCCGCTACATTACCCCAACGGAAGTCAAGGTTAGCATTAGTGCCAGTAAAGGGGGTAAAGCCCAGGGCCCTGACGGGGTACCTATCGATGTATATAAATTTACCACTGAGCTCTGGGGCCCGCTTTTAACCAAAGTTTTTAATGCTGCTGTCTGCTATGGGGTTCCTCCTTCGTGGGAGGAATCCATCATAGTTCCAATTTATAAGAAAGGTGATAGGGGGAGGTGAAGAATTACCACCCCATTTCGTTACTAGACTCCTCTGTAAAAATCATGAGCAGGGTGTTACTTACAAGATTGGAAGAGTGGGCTTCCTTTAATAGCATCCTTGTAGACTGTCAATATGGTTTTAGGAAGGGGAGGGGAACCATCGAACAATGCCTTAACCTCGAACTTTTAATAGGGAAGTATACTCAGGCAAAGTCAGGCTCTCTCTATCTCTGCTTTGCAGATTTGAGTAGCGCCTTTGACTTGGTGGACCATGGTATACTCTGGGCCAAATTGTTAGAACTGGGAGCGCCCGAGGGCATTGTCTATTTTCTTGCACGTATTTATGCCAACCTATGTACGAGCGTCCGCTATGGCCCAAGTGGGGAATGTACACCCCAGTTCAGGATAGGGCGGGGTATTAGGCAGGGGTGCGTTCTTGCCCCCCTCCTTTTTACTCTTTTCATTAATGAAATTGATCCAGTTCTTAAAACTATTGCGGCAGACGCCCCTAAAGTTAATAATCTTGATGTCCCGGTATTATAATACGCGGATGACGCGGTGCTGCTGTCAAGGACACCCTTGGGTCTGCAACGTCTTATGGACAGGTTTTCTCTTTTTATTGGTGAACGTAAATTGGTCATTAACAAATCCAAAACTTATGTTATGGAATGTGGAAAAGGTAGGGGGAAACATCACCCTTTTTTTATTGATGGCCAGAAGGTCCAACTAGTGGACAACTTTTGCTATCTGGGCATAACGTTTTCTAAAATAGGGGCTGGGGTTGTGAGCTTAATAACGTTTGGGCCAAAATGGTGAAAAGCGGACATGGGGTATGCAAATTTGCCACTAAACTGGGTGATAGGCAGATTGCAGACATGCTTAAGATCTATGAGGCAAGATCCCTATCGATTGCAATCTATGGAGCAGGGTTATGGGGATTTGTATCTGTAGGTGGTCTCCAGGTGGAGGAAAACTGTTTCCTTTAAAGACTTTTGTGTTTACCAAAATCATCTTCTAATGATTTAGTCCACAAGGAATTAGGAATCCCCCACCTGCCTGATTTAATTGCTTTAAGACCTCTAATGTTATGGCGTGCTGTGTGGGCAAAGGAAGAAACGTCACTAAATAGAGCTATTATAGGGGACTGTCTTTCCCTAGATAATTATCAAAAGATCCCCTGGATTAAATACGTAATTAATACCTTTAAGGAGATCTTTGAAGTTGATATCAAGGGGGACAGCCTAGCAGCCTCTGACTCGTCTAAAACTGAATTGAAGAATGTCTTCTTAATGTATAAGTCTGAGCAGCGGCGATGTAATGGAGTTAATTTATCGACTAGTTCCTTCTATGCCAAATATAATGAAAGTGCGGGCTTCCAACCTTATTTAAAGCACGTTAACAGAGCGTCCCACCGATTTGTCTTGACTCGGATGAGGTTGGGGATTGTGCACCATTTGGTGGCTTTCCCTCCCCTCAACAAGCACCCAGAGGGTGCGTGTCCATGTGACAACAGCTCCACAAAAAGCACTCTGCACTTTGTTATGATGTGTAAGCTATACGCAAATCTGCGTATTGTCTTTTTTAAACCTATTTTTGTTAAGTTTGGTGTTAGGACAGTTCATGACGCCTTGAAACTGCTTTTTAACTTAAATCATGTTGATATTTGCTCTTTTACTGCTTCTTTCCTCTTGAAAGCGATTAGGGCCAGGAAAAGTATGATCTTTTAATTATTTATTGTGATGTATTTTATATCATGTTTTTTACTGATGAATGTACCCTGCTTGTATTTGCTGTGCTTTTATGGACATTGTTCTTATGTTCCGAAATAAAGCCTTATGAACTGAAATGAATCTTTGTTGTACATTCAGTGGAGTGTTGCAGATGTAGTAATACAGGGCTGTGAAAGGTTTAAGTTGCATTTTTTGGCACATGAAGGGCAGCTAATACATATATATATACGTATGTGGTTATTCAGGTACACTGTAGAACTTGGTGCTGGTAATCAGTGTTTGAGCCTCGGAGTTGCGTTCACATCCTCTTATTGTAGAGTATTGATGTAATGTACGCGTGCCTGAAAATCTATTAGTTTTGGGTTGAATTTGTGCTATATAAATATGCTAAAAGAAAGGAGGAATAGCCCACACTTACTGTCACAGGTAAGATGGTTGCATACTCTATTTATAGCACAATATATTGATGGGGGCGGAGGAGCAGCATTTTACAAACACAATAAATACACCAACACAGATAGAAAGTTGAAGTGGGTACGGGCACGTGTGCTTGACTCCATTTTATTACGTTGTTGTTGGTAAGATGTAGAATATTAATCATGATATCATATACAGATATTTAATCATAAACGGTTTATGACTTCTGCTGTACAAAGGTAGGAGCATTGTATGTCAAATAATACACAGAAGATTCTATCGTAAAGAGTTCATGAGTTGTGGTGGACTGAGGTTGGGGCAGTTTGTGTGGAGCCTGCGATGATGCGTGGTCCAGGCAGACCGCAGAGGTAAAAATGTGTTTTGACTATTGAGTTTTGCCTTAACAAGTGCACGTGGCGATTATTTACTGTGTACTGAGTTAGTGGTACGTCTGGTGTTTATCGTGTGCTCACCCTGCGATGATGTGTGGTCTGAACGGGATGCACTGAAATCATTCACTGTTGCATACTGTATAGTATATGAACTTTGAGGGGGGAAAAAAAAACAAGCATTGATGGTTATCACTTGCTGTGAAAACTAGGTGTACTGATTGCTCCTCATAACAAATTACATGATTCCTCTTCACGCAGTGCATTGTAACTTTCACAAATTGGGGACGTTTGTCTGGTGGCGATGTTGAAGGTAATACCCCAGATGTACTTAGTATTGCTGGTGATGGAGGTACATTTTGACACAATCTTGTACATTGTTTGTTATCATAGTTCACATGATGCAGCTATTGAAGGTGCTTGCACATACTAGCAGGGCAACAGCACTATTTTTTTCCCTGCTTTAAATAAGTCGAGGCTGAAATTAATGCTGTCTGTAGTGTAGATGAAAAGGTAAATTTTAGTTGAGAACGATACTGTGCACAGTGTACATAGAAGCTAGTAGTCAGTACAGATGTAAAGGTGTAGATGCAAAGGTGAATTCAAGTGGAGTGCATCATCAGCAATCATAGTGGAAGTGGAAGCTCGAACATGTATGCAGCGTGCATTTTATTATTCAACTAAATGTATAAGTGATATAAAATAAGTTTTTCAAGGAAGCATAGTAAAGGGATACTGTGTAGGGTTTGATAGGTGTTCTACTTAGTTTGGTTTCTACTTAGTTAGTGGTATCTAAAACAAGAAGGTTCTGTGGAGCCTGCGATGATGCGGGGTCCGGGCAGGCTGTACTGATAGTAATGTTTTTTGTGTTGTGAATGGTGCCTTAGTAAGGCCACATGATAATCATTTTTGGTGCACTGAGTGACTAGTATATTTGGTGCTTAGTGTGTACATATTCTGCGATGATGCGTGGTCTGGGAGAGGGGGGCACAGTAATTGGAGTAATGTCTTTTGTCGATTGGATTCTGCATGAATTCCACTTAAAAGTGATAGTATGCCTCATTGCTGACATAAAAATGTTCACTCTTCTTTCCAATGATTTATGGTGCACTGAGTTAGTAGTATCTTTGGCACTGAGCTTGTAAGTACCCTGCGATAACGCGTGAAGCAGGGAGGCTGTACTGGGAGCAATGTTTTTTGCCTAGTGAATTCTGCTTTAATAAGGCTACGGGGAAATGACTTGTGGTGCAGTGCTTTAGTGGTACCGAAAGAAGTCAGCGTGTGTGTACCTGTGTTGATTCGTGGTTCGGGGGGGGGGGGTCGCAGTGGTATAATGTCTCTTGTCTACTGGAATGAGTGATGTACAATCGTCATTCTATCTGAAAAAATCTGAACACATACAATACAATTGTCTCTGCATTAAATTAATCAAGGTTGAATTCCTTATTGTCCGTAGTATACATGCAAAGGTGACTTCAAGTTGTGAACCCTGCTGTCCGCCGAGTACATCGAAGGCTGCAGTTGACACAGACATCGAGGAATGCTTTTTTTTGTTACATACTTTAACAAAACCTGACAACACAGTACTATTTTTCTGCCTGAAATAAATTGAGACTGAATTTTATGTTGTCTGTAGTGCTTATGCGCCACTAGTATCAATCGGTAATCTCTTTTGATCGCAGTGTAAATTTGAAAACAGAACTCACTACAGTCATTGAGGAATGTTTTTTGTGGAATCCTTTAACCAAATAATCTTTGCCTTACACAAATCAAATGCTGTCCGTAGTGTAGATGGAAAGCTGAATTCAAGTTGTGAATCCTGTTGTATGCAGTGTAGATTTAAAGCAGTAGTCAACATAAAGATTGAAGAATGCTATTTTGTGACAGAATCTAAGGACACAATACAATTGTATCTGCCGTAAATAAAGCAAGGCTGGATTCAATGCTGTCTGTAGTGTTGATGCAAAGCTGAATTCAAGTTGTGAACCCTGTTGTACACAGTGTAGATTGAAGGCAGTAGTCAACACAAAGATCGATGAATGCTATTTTGTCAGAGTTAACAGAATATGAGGACACAGTACAATTGTCTCTGCTTTAAATAAAGCAAGGCTGGATTCAATGTTGTCCGTAGTGTTGATGCAAAGCTGAATTCAAGTTGTGAACCCTGTTGTACGCTGGGTAGATTGAAGGCAGTAGTCGACACAAAGATCGATGAATGCTATTTTGTCACAGTTAACAGAATCTGAGGACACAGTACAATTGTCTCTGCCTTAAATAAAGCAAGGCTGGATTCAATGCTGTCTGTAGTGTTGATGCAAAGCTGGATTCAACTGGTATCAAGTTGTCAACTCTACTGACCACAGAATAGATTGAAGGCAGTACTCAGCACAGATACTGACGACAAATTTAGAACCAAAGTTGAATTCAAGTTGTGAACCCTGCTGTCCGCAGAGTCGATGGAAACCACTAGTCGATACAGACATAAGTCTGCGGTGCTGTGGCTCTGAGTTCGCAATCGGCCTGCATCAAGGAAGCACGCGGTCATGGCGGCAGCCACGTCGCAGGGTGGGGACCTTCGCTGCGCCACAGTCTCTTCTCTTTGCAGAAGTGAACCACGCCCAAGGCGTAGTCTAATTATTTATAGTTGTACCTTGACTTTGTTTACGTTTGACTAGCCTACTCCGCTTCTGTTGCAAAGGGGGGGTGAACAGAGCTACATTGTTAGGAGAAGGGCCAACTTCCACAGGAGCGAAGAAGAATCCCTCCACCTCCAAGACACAGCAGCAGGAATGCAATAACAGAGTATACAACACTCCTGTCTACTGTCTCCTAAAAGTATGAGGGAATTTACCCAAGGAGTATCCACCACTCTCCTCATACGAGGGGTAACACAATAGCAGAAGGCGTTTCTGGGGATGGTCCAGGCTAGGAAACAAAAGCACGTTATGAACAGTCACACTCCCTATGGTTACTCTAAACACAGCGAAACATTGACAAGTGTAATTAATAATGGATCTTACCCCAATTGTAGGTCGGGCAAGCGTCATCGATGAGTCCAGGCAAAAGGGAGGGGGCCAATAAGGACTCACGAAGGACTCAACACACCTCAGACGCAAACCAAAGTTTAAAGGAAGGTGAGGTGAACCGACCGGCTGTCTGAAGGGGGGGGCAGTGCAGCGGAGCAGTAACACCAATCACCCAAACACAAGCAAACCAACTCAAAACAAAAGGAGTGAGGGGCACCGACCGGCTGCACAGGGGGCGAGTACAGCGGAGCAGTACCCACTCAGGAGGTGAGACACCCGGCCCCTAGTAAGTCAGGGCGGAGCGCTCACTCTCGATAGGAAGCCCAATAGAAAGGAATAAGCAAAGGAGGTAGTGCAGCCAAAGAAACAAGGAGACTGTATAAAGTGAACGGACGACGCCCGCAAAATGCGTGAGATATAGCAGGGCGTCGCGTTCACCGGTAAAAGAAGCGGCAAAGTTTTACCGCTTAACAGTCAGGCACACACACACACTCGAGGAGGAGAATTCGAAGGGCAAAAGGGCTGCAACCAGGAATAGCAGCGTCTAAACAACAGAACTCCAGCAGAGAGTCCTCAGACGCCAGCACCAAACTCGAGCAGGAACCAGGAAGTGGGGAGGGGGCGTGGTCACAAGAAAGTAAGCCAAGCAATGACGGGAGGGCTCTGCTCCTCCTTATTCCCCTTAGGGAATGTCAATAAAGTACATGCTCTGACAATAAGGGGCCATAAAAAAGTGTCAGAACCACATTAAGCACACAAGTCAAGGCTGATTCCTAACATACATGACCAAAATATTCCCCAGTGTCTGAGATAATATGGTTGCGTCCACTATTCAGTACACTACACGTATCAAGGGTATGTCTACACACTGAAAAGTTTTTGATTTCTATAGTGAATTGTGTATAGTATTTCAAGGGTAGTAATAGTGTTATGTACATTATTGTTGATGTTCGAGTTCTTTCCCTTATACATACTTGGTTGTCACATCTATGTAGATTAAACTAGTGTCCTGTTGAGGGGATATAATATTTTGGAAAGGTTCATTGTCCTGTTTTGTGCTGCCTTTGAAATAGTGGAAGGAGAGGCCCATGGGGGTGGTTGTAGTGGTAGTGACGCTGAGTATTGTGATTTTTTTGGGTGTCAGAAGTGTATAATTACAATCTCTAACACATATTGCTCTTTAAACATGGGTGTGAGTGCAATCCAATTCACGTAGTACATGTTCGACGTTCTTACAATAGTTAAATGTTGTTGTTAATTTGTTAGTGGTAAGTGGAACTATTGCCTGATTTTTTACGTAGCATTGCAGATTTGGTTTCTGGTTGAAAATATGGGGAAGTGGTAAACATAATAAGTAGGAATTATCATTTAAAAAACCTTTGAAATTCACTGAAAAAACCATAGGTTTCAGGCAGGTTATAGTTGGGAATTAGCATTTAAACTGAAAAAACCATAGGTTTTAGGAATGTTATAGTTAGGTGGACATTTCTCTCATACAAAACCATTGAAATTCCACTGTTATAATTAGTTGTACTAACTGTAACTCTTGCGCCCGCAATCCACTGGTGATGATGTCAAATATTACATCATTCATGACATGGTCAGTGACATCACTGATGACATCACTGATGACATCTCAAATGACATCACTGATGACATCACTGATTACTGCCTTAGTCCTAACTTTTTATATTAAACAGATCAGACCTATGGCATCTGACAAACTGCTTCCAATGAACCAGTTAGGCCCATATACTTTCTCATTGGCTTGTCATCATACCCAAATCAGCCTACTGTATAGAGCATAAACTTTCCCACAAGGCAGCCATCAGCTTTGCAGTAATAACATTACAACTATTTAAGAACAGTTACATTCAACAAAAATATGCACAACTCCTCCAAAGAAGGCCTAAAAAAAAATATCACATTGCAAATCTTCTACTCCAAGGGTTTGTCATAGCGAGTAACCAGTACAAACTCTGGTCTACTGCAGTGTTCTGTGAGAGTCCCTGTAACAAAACACTAGTCTATAGAGTAGAAAATAGTGTAATAATAATCCCCCCTTTATGTCCTACTGGCTGTAGTATTCTTCAGTATAAATTAGTCACCCTTTCTCTTCGTATCCCTTATGAACATGCCGTCTTGTGCCTAGAAGCTAAACCTGTCTGATATAAATTGTGCATAATGAATAAACAAATGAAAAGTACTTTTGAAAGCAAACAGCCATTTTTGAGTGGCAGAGTAATGGCAATTGCATACCTTAATCAATGTTTACTTTTATGTAACTGGAACTACCCTGACTCAATATATCATTGTGGCAGGGATTATATCAGTGAGCAGTTAGTTTCCAAGCCCAACTTGATAGATTCCCTGGTGCATAACAGGGTACAGGAGCTCACCAGAGCTCCTTATCTGTCTGTAGACTAAAGGAGGCAGTAGACTAGCTCCATGAATCATCTCAATCAGCCAGGCATACGGGGTAGTGAATCACAAATTTATAGGAGGTGACCTACCAGCCCCCTAGCGTGTCCTTGACAAGAAGTGTAAAAAATAACAGCTCTCCAGCCTGGCCATAGGAGTTGGGGGCACAGGACTCATTTCATATCTTCATTTATAAATAAAAACTCCTATTAAGGCTCTGAGAGCTAGAGTGGGGCTGTGTCAGGTGTGTGGTTTAGGGCTTTTGTGGTGGCTGGGTTTGAGCCGACCTCCAAATGGCACTGTACAAGATAGAGTAAGGCAAGTGCACGTCGTCCCATGCCACCCAGCCTTTGTTCAGATTTACCAAGGCCAGAGGGTTAGAGCACAAACTGGTCCCAACTCGTTGACGATAGCGGGAGTGGGAAAGACACTTAATAACAGGTGGTGCCCATCCTGCGGCTTCCGCATCCATGGCGAGGGTCTGCAGAAGGTCTGCAGAAGGTGCGACACACTTTACTGACTGGCCACGGGGCTCTCATCCTTCAGAGTGATGAGACAAAGGGGGAAATTTACAATACCATGTCGGAGCGTGGTGTTAAGCCAAAATTGTTAACGCTGCGCTCCAACATTTTTTAAACGCAGGGATGCATAGTATTTACACAAATACGGCACACCTCTGTGTTTCACCTAGCACTTGCACCATGTAGCAAGGGTGCCTGCGCTCCAGTGGCAATTGTTTATGTGCAGGAAGGGACCTCTTCCTGCACACAGAAAATTTTGAAAGGCGATTTGTTGTTTCTATGTGTGCTGCCGAAGAAAGAGCAAAATACAAGGGGAAATTAATAATTTCTTTTCGCATCGCCATCTGGAACCAGGCCTTCGTTTTGGGCGCTGCCCCATCCTTGTAAATATGGGACAGCATCAATAAGTATTGGGTGTTGCGGCACAATGCCCAATGTAACACACATTTCACGCCCCTTTCACGCTAAGGGCCTAATTATGAATCTGGCGGTCCTTGGATCGCCATACTTATGGTGGGGCACCATTGGTGGTCTTCCAACTGCCACATTATGACCCTTGTGGTCATGCTGCCCTGGAACCGTCAACACTGCTAGGGAACTGCCATTCCCTGGCGGTGGTGTGGCAGTCTTAAAGGAGTAATATGCTTGGCAGAACTGCCGTGGTCCTGTCAAGTATATTACGACTTTCCTCACCACCACTGATTTAATGGAAGTCTTTCCTCCATTAAAACAGTGGCAGCAAAGAAAAAAAGGGAGGCCTACAAGGCCCCCTTGTGTCTCACTCCACGTGGATGCACACAGGATGCATGCATGGACTTCACAGATCATGCCATGCTGGAACTTCCTTCGGCTTTCCCATTGTGGTGCCTATTTTATAGGCATTGCCGTGGGAATGCCAAAGAATCTCCTGTCAATTACTTTAAAAATTAGGATACGGCGGCGGTTCTCAATCGGATTTGTCAGTGCGATGGCACGGTGGTCCCACCGCCACACCGCCAAACTCTTAATCAGCCCCTTAGTGAAGCGTGAAAAAAGCCCTTAATTAGAAAGCAGCATTAAGCCACATTAAGTGGTTTAACACTACTTTGTAAATAAGGAGAAGGGGATATCGCCACCAGAATGCCACCTAAAGTGATGTTCTGGTGGCGATATACCCTTGTTAATATGTCCCCAAGTCTCTAATATGGTAATCAAGCAGTTTGTTCAGTGCGTTTAGAGAACTGGTATGCCATGAAAACCTTTACCAGTTGTCCAAAGCTAGTATACGCACAATGCTAGTATATGCACAGTTGTCCCTTCCAATGACTGTTTCTATTTCAGAAGTGTTAGGTCTTATCTGGTACAGTATGACAGACTTCATTAGATTACCTCCTCAGTGCAGATGACTTTTCATTAGCTAATTATGAAGGTTTCAGTAGAATCTAATAAAACACATTATCTCATCAATCCATCAAACTGATATCTGACGATATCAGAAAAGTTTCTAAAGTTCTCCTTGAGCTCTTTTGATAATAATATGCACGGATGAAAACTTGATTTCTCAACAGTATTCACAGTGTACATTACAAGCATTTGCATTACCACAATTTGTCACTGTTAAACAAGTAAAGTGTGTGGTCTCCTAGTGAACCGCTAGAATCAGACATTTCTGGGATCTCTTCCAACAGGAGACTCCTGTGTGACCTTCAACACTTCATTTTAGAGCGCTGATTGATTCAATGCTAACACAGGCAAAAGTTTGCTGAAATATGTCTGTTCCGTTAGGTTTTATGTAAAAAGATTACATTGAACAAAACGTATTACAGTATCCAACGTCTGTCTGGTGTTAACACATCATACATTTAATTTTTTCCTGTCTTTTACGATGATGCATTCCTATTAAGTTATTTTCATGAGGAGGTGATATTCTCAAGAAAGTATCAGAGTCTTAGAACAATCCTAATTATTAGACAGAGGGGGAATTAGAATCTTGATTGTGTTTATACACAATGTTGTACCTGGCCCTCTCTGCATAGTCATCCCCAAACCTTTTGCCTTCACACCTCCTGGTTTGCTGAATTCGTTTTGTTGACTTTAGGATTCTGTGCTCTTTACCACTGAAAACCAGTGCTAAAGTGCTTGTGCTCTCTCCTTTAAAAATGGCAAAACTGGCATTTCCCCAATTGTCACATTTAATTTACTTTAAAGTCACCTGTTAATTAAAGGCTCTTAGTGGGCCAGCAGCATATCATGTGTCACCCATTGTAGTAGCCCCTTAAAACATGTCTCCGGCCTACCATGGCAGCCTGTGAGTGCAGTTTTAAACTGCCATTTAGACCTGGAGATATAAAACATTGCCAGGCCTAAACGTTCATTCATACATATAGGTCACCACTAGGATGGGCTCTAAACAGCCCATAGGGCAGGGTGCAGTGTATTTAAAAGATTGGACATGTACTTTTAATTTTTTTATGTCCTGGTTGTGAACAACTCTTAAATTCGTTTCTCACTACTCCAGTGTCTGCCTCATAACACTGGGTTCCCATATTATATTTATTAAGAGGTAACTTTTGATTGGGAGCAGGCAGGAATGCCATTTTTGGTTTCAATTGAATTGTAATTCTATATGCTCTTTAATGGTAAAGGTAGATTTTAAGTCACAATTCTGAAAATACCACTTTTAGTATGTTAGCATTATCTTGTCCTAACCATTTAGTGCCTGCAACCTGTGCCCTGGATCAAACTAGTAGGTGTAGTTGGATTTTGTGTATTCCTCCCAGACAACCACTGTAGGAAATTGTGTTACTGGTTGAGGATGGTGAAACCATACTTAAGCAGCAACCACAGTTCTTGTCAGGGTGAAACATGTTACGTCCCGTAGCTTCCATACGCATCACATACCTCAGTGAGGCTTCTATTACCCTTGTTTTGATAAGTTCCTCTATATGCTCTACACGAAGAATTGGACATCCTAGAGTATTATTACCCACATATTCAAGAGTGACCAACATAATCATACCCTATGCAAACAAATTCATTGTCCCCTGACAACTTTAACTAGCAGTTGGGTGAAAGCTCTGCCAGTGTCGGAGTTTGCATATATAAATAATAAACTTCATTCAGCCTTGTGTATGTCCCCTTTTTTTGTTCTATGGGTTTCCATCCTAACGCTATTCCTATATAACCTACTGACAAGGTACCCGGATTAGATACATTATGTTCCACTCTAATAGACATCTGGAAAAAGGCAGAGGAACATCTACAGGCAGCTAAGGAGAGTATGAGGTTCAAAGCATTCAAACATAAGCATCCTCCACCCCCCTATGTTCCAGGAGATTTGTTTTGGTTAGCTTCCAAAACCTACAATTGGGGGGTTCAAGAAAGCTACAGCCTCGGTATGTGGGGCTATTTAAGATACGTCAGGTATTTAACCCAGTGGATATGAAGTTGGAACTACCTGGGGAATATTGGATCCTTCCTGTTTTCCATACCTCCTTGCTTAAACCATACACTGTTACCATGCAGGTCACACCACCACCACCTCCACTTATGATTGACGGACACGAGAAGTATGAATTTAATTGTATCCTTGATTCAAGAAGGCACCAGGGTAAGCTGTTCTACTTGGTGGATTGGAAGGGTTATTCCCCCGATGAGAGTACATGGGAACCTGGCAGTTGCCTTCATGCTCCTCGTCTGGTGTGTCAGTGTCATGCCCTCCATCCATCCAAGCCTCTTCCAGTGGGGCTGGCTTCAAGGGGGGAGGGGTATTGTTACGTCCGGTAGCTTCCATACGCATTACACACCTTAATGAGGCTTCTATTACCCTTGTTCTGAACAGTGTGTTTTACTCCATTATTTACTGTCAGGGGCTCTTGACAGTAATTGGAGTTGTGAAAACATGTTTTTTACCTTTCCTATATTTGTCCCCTTCAGTTCCTTCTTATAACTTCCATAATCTGAGGCCATTTTTTTCCTACTTCAGAATGCGAGTGTTCTTGGGTGCCACATTAGCGTTTCTGTTGACTCTGATTTTTTCAACATGATGAGAAATGCTTGAAAAGGTGAAGGCAGGGAGTATTTAAAGACCGCCCTGCTGGACCTCAGTGCCTGGTTTCATTTCCGGTTGTTTACCCTGGAAGGATGCTTTCCTCCAACAATCTCGCTGGTCTCCCTGTTTCCCGTTTCTTTCCTTGGATGTCTTGTGATTGCCCGGTGGGTTCAATCACATGCTGTTTTTTCCAATATCCTATTTTTCAATCCCTACAAGAACTATTTGATGATGATCTGGACATTTTACTTTATTTTCCTCAATGTGTTGTGCAAGAAGAATTGGACATCCTAGAGAATTATTCTCTGCATATTCAAGGGTGAGCAATACACATAATCATACCCTATGCAAAGTGTGAAGGCTTTCTGTGTGAAAGTGCACATGTCTTTGATTGTATAATTTTCTTCCTAATTGTTCTCTGGAGATCTATACATCTTTCCTTGTTCCCTTGTTTACTTCCGTTACCCGGTGTTTTTCCACTCACAACAGTTAGCTTCATCAGTGCGGAGGGTAAAGAACTAGTCGAATTGTAGGACATTCTCCGTTCCTGCAGTACCTGGTTTTCAGGTGAGAGGGGTCGGAACAAAACACAAACTAACCCTAAATTAACCTGTGCTTATTCCTCTGGTGGCTTGGCACAAAGCAGTCAGACTGAACTTAGAGGCAATGTGTAAAGTATTTATGCAGCATTTAAACAGTAAAAAATAACACAAGCAAAATCCTGCACCAAGTTAGAGAGATAGAGTATATTTTAATAAATTATTAAAATCATAGTGACAAAAAAAACAATCAGTAGAACTTGAGGTTTGCAATTTTAGAGATTTAAGTGAAAATAGTGCTTAAAAGCACAAAGCCCCAACTGTGGTTATTTGATCACGCCGGACTGATACAAAGTCTAGGCTGGCCGTGATAGAGCAAGGGCCAGATGCAAGGACATAGGTAGGCCCACTGAACCCTAAATCCAGGTTGTGGAGCCTTGCGAGATCCCGCATAGAGGATGCGTCGAACAGTGCTAGTTCTGATGTGCAGCAGGGCTGCAATACAAGGTACTGCTTTGAGGTGCGCCTTGCAGCAGTGCTTCAGAGGATCTGTGGGGCTATAATGCGTTCTTGCATCACGATGTGTCATGCAGTGGCGGTTCTGAGGTGCTACAGGTCTGCGATGTGTGGTCCTTTGTTGAGATGTTTCAAGTTGTGTCGCTCAGCTGGGGTTCTAAAGGACTGAAGGGTGATGCCTCGTGCTGCATCGGTGCTACTAGGACCACAGATGGGCTGGAATAGCACCTTAAGACCCACTTCCAAAGGTTCAAGACTGGGGTGGCAGCACTTGGAGGGCAAGACTCACAGCAGGAGTCCAGAAGAGGGGGGTCAAGATGGTTGGAGCCTTTTCTGTGTCTCACACTCTGATCAGGAGTCCAGCCAACTATCCCTTGGAGTCACTTGACTGGTCCTGGGATCAAGAATCCGGTCCAGTCCTTTTCACTCATGCATCAGGGCAGCAGGGCAGCAGAGCAGCAGTCCTTCTTGCAGGTGACCGGCACAGAAGTCCTTCTAAGTCTTCCACAGGTCCAGAGGTGTACTGAAGAGTTGAGCGTGGGGGCCCATTGTTTATACCTGGTGCCCAATTTGAAATAGTAGAAGTTTCTAGAGGTTTCTACCTCCAGAGGTGTTTGGAATATCCTGCCTCCCTGTCAGGTCCCCAGACTGTTTGGGGTAACAAAGGACTAGTGTCAAGCCCTTTGCAAGTGTGCTCATTCAGAGCCTTGTGGTGTGCAAGTATGGTAGGTGACAACTCCTCCCCTCTATCAAGTCAGAGATGGCCTATTCCGCTATCACCTATTACCCCTTTGTCTTTCCCTGTGAAAATGGCAGTTTAAAACTGCACATAAAGACTGCAATGGATAGCCTGAGACATTTTTAAGAGGGCTACCTAAGTGGGTGGCACAATAAGTGTTGCAGGCCCACTGGTAGCATTTTATTTACAAGCCCTGGGTACATGCAGTATCACTTTACTTACTTGACTTACAAGCATATTGAATATGCAAATTGGCTGTAAGCCAATTTTACTATTTGTATAGGACAGAGCACAAGTAACTTAGCACTGGATAGAAGTGGTAAAGTGTGAAGAGTCCTAAAACCCAATAAAAATTAGTTCAGAAAACAGGAGGGTGAAGGCAAAATGTTTGGGGTGACCCTACAGAGAGGGTCAAGTCCAACAGCCACACAATAGGGAGACAGGGTGTTTGCAGGATGGGTCATCTTATTGGAGCTGTGTTGAACCCCAATTGTGCTTTAAAGACACTCCCTCAGCACACCCCCAAAAAACTTCACACTAGCCTTTTGTGACCCCAGAGAAGCCTGGACAGGGAAGTAGGAACTTCCAAAATCATCTGTGTGGTGGAGGGGATTCTATAAGCTTCTTCCACTTCAAAGCTGGCACCATGTTGAAATAAGAACCCTCAGATTTATTCCTCAGTACACTCCTGGACCTGTTGACCTGTGGAAGACTATATCCTTGCACTCCAGAGGACTGCCCTGCTGCTTGAGGCCTGCCATGTTTCTTGGAGGTCCACCCTGCTTTTACCAGAGGCTGCCCTTTTGCTTGTGGTCTGCCTTGTTCTTCGGAGGACTGCCCAGCTTCTTGAGGCCTACCTTGTTCTTCAGATGACTGCTATCCTGCTTGAGGTCTGTCTTCCTGCTTTAGGGATTGAGGACCATCTCCTTGAACCCAGGACTTCCACACTCGCTCCAAGAGTCAGTTGGCAGACCTCCTGTTTTGTGCGACAGAGACACAGCAAGCTCCAGAGGCCTCTATGCAACTGCCCAGCTGATCTGCCAACACCTGGCTGGACCTGCAACTGGACCTACCTGGGCCTACCGCTGGACCTGCCTGAGCCCTGCTGGCCTCTGCTGGAGTGAGTTCTTGATATCGAAGAGGTGCCTCCCTAGGTCCAGGACCTTTGTCTGGCATCAGTTGAGATCCTCTTGTGACCTCCTGAAGTTTTGAACTCTGCCTACTATACGTTGAGAAGGTATCTTTTTCACCAGGACTAACCTGGTTCTTGTATCTGGCCTGCACTACATTCCGGTCAGCCTGAACTTGTGTCTTTGTCCCAGTCTTACGTGATTAGATATGCACAGTTAGTACTTTCTGCTTCTCTGAGCTATTTTTACTTAAACTTTTAAAATTGCATATCAGCGGTTCTACTGATTGGATTTTTTCCATTTTGGTATCATTTTGTTAATACAATTTATTCTATTTTTCTAGATTGGTGTGGGATTTTTCTTGTGTGGTGTTTTCACTTTAGAGTTTAGTGTTTGAGTCCTGCATACATTCTTTACACATTGCCTCTATGTTAAGCCTGATAGCTTTTGTGCCTAGATACCAGAGGTTTAAGCACAGGTTAATTTAGTGACTTTTGTGGTTCACCCTGACAAAAACTGTAGTTGTTGCTTGAGAAGGCTTAACACCCTCCTCAATTCCTCACATTGGTGTTCAGTGGTGCAATTTAGTGCTTGCTTTTGTACAGTGCCATTCAGTAATTTTGTGTAACACGAAAATCCCATATAAATATAAGTAATTTTATTCCATATTGGAACTATTTATAAATTCTGCTTGATTGGCCTCTTTTGTTTTTTCCAAATTAAACCCCATTCTACTTAACTTTATGTACCGGTGACTCTGCCTCCTGCAAGCATGGAGTTTGATCTGAACAACCTGTAGAGCTACACTGTGGCTGAGCTCAAGGAATTTTGCAGGGAGAGGGTGATTACAGCAAATAGGAGCTCCGAGAAGGAGGAGCTCCAGAAGGCCTTCAGGGACTGTTGGGAGACCCACCAGTTAGAGAGTACAGTACAGGAGGAGAGGGATGAGGAGGTGGAAATTGAGGAGGGGCAGGAGGACGGGAGGGAAATGGAGGATGACAAACCCCAGGTCATGGTTCCAGGGCAAAGAGGGGGGCCTCCAGGAGTGAGGTCCCCTGCCAGACCCCATGCCACCAGCAGCATCTCTAACCAGTTTCTGTCCCTGGAATAGCTGGAGGAATGGACGGCATAGAGGGAGTTTAGGTTGTAGCAGGCCAAGCTAAAAATTGAGGTAGAGGAAAGGAAGGCCAAGGTGGAGAGAGCCATAGCAAAGGAGAAGGCAGAAACTGACAGGGCCTTGGAGGAAAGGAAACTGACCATGTAAGAGAAGAAAATTCTGCTGGCTCATGAAATGGGTTAACAAAAGGTGGACCTAAAAGCCAAGCTGTCGAGCAGCAATTGTGGCCGTGATACCCCAGTGCTTAGTTGAGACAGGAGAGTCCACATTCGTGAGGACCAAGGGCTAGATGTAGGTAATTGAAATTTACCGACTATAAAATACAGAATTTTACCGATTCGGTATTTTAGAATCAGTAAATGCAATGTATGACCCCCTGGGTCCTAGTGCCAACTGTCTGGCCTTGACAATCATCATGGTCCTCATAGTCACTCAATTCCACCTTGGTGCCCTTCTTAGTGGCAAGGTTGTGCAACATTGTACAAGTTGCAATCATCTTACAGCAGGTGATTGGTGTATACTGGTGTGCCCCTCCACTTTTGTGTAGGCAGCGGAACCTGCTTTTTAACAGCCCAAAGGTGCGCTCCACAATGTTCCTAGTAGATTTGTGTGCCTTGTTGTATCGCCTCTGGCTGGGGGTTGAAGGGTTAAGGTAGGGTGTCAGGATGAAAGTGCAGACTGAATATGCACTATCCCCTATTTGAAAATGAGAAGGACATTACTCACATGCACACATACACATACATCTTCAATATCTATCAAGGGAGTGTCACACAGTGTTTTACCTAGCAGGTATCCTTCGCCAAATTCCCCCGCTGTCAGGCGTGTGTAGATCCCACTGTTCTGAAAGATGTAGGAGTCGTGGGTACTTCCTGGGAACTTGGCCACTATGTCCGTGTTAATGTAGTTTGCATCACAGATTACCTTACGTTG
Source organism: Lissotriton helveticus (assembly GCF_964261635.1). Lineage (NCBI taxonomy): Eukaryota > Metazoa > Chordata > Amphibia > Caudata > Salamandridae > Lissotriton > Lissotriton helveticus. The sequence goes on along the minus strand of NC_136060.1, from coordinate 23,010,863 downwards.
ATTGTGTGGGTTGACTTCCTGTTTCTGTAAATGTACTCTGTGGCAGCAGGAGGGCATATTGGGATGTGGGTGCCATCAATGCAGACGATGACGTGTGGGAAATGTGCAATTTGATAAAAGTCAGTCTTGGTCTTGAGCAGTTCCGCGTGAGCTTCAGGGAAGCTGATGTAATGATGCATTCTCTGCATCATGGCCTCTAGGAACTTCCTGAAGAAACGGGACAGGCAGCTCTGGGACACCCCTCCTATCGCAGCAATCACACTCTGGTAGCTCCCAGAGGCAAGCAGGTGTAGGCTACACAGCACCTGCACATGGGGTGGGATGGCGTGCGCCCTTGGGGTTGGGTGCTCCAAAAGTGGGTGGAGGTCCCAGATCAAGTCCAGGATGGTGTGGGGGTGTTGCCTGTACCTTTGCAGGATCTCTGCCTCAGTTAGTTGAAATAGCGTGATCCTCTGCCTGTACACGTGCTCCTCCCTTCTCCAGACCCTCTCTCCTGCTGCCTGTAGCCGTAGCCGCCTCGCTATCACGTAGAATGCCGCCATTCTGATCACACTGTTGCATTTTGGGCCCTTTTTTATAGCCTGCAACTGGTTACCACCTGCTTTCAATCCATGGTAAATACCGACTCTTAAATACCGAATTTCATGCAAATTCGGTATTTTAGAGGTTACCTACATCTCAAAGTAATTTTTTTCCATTTCTTATTTACCGAATGTTACCGATTCGGTAAATTTACCGAATAGAAGGTTTTTTTGGCCCCTACATCTCAATATCCAAATACCGGTCGGTAACGGCCGAAATTTACCGACCGGTATTTGGCTACCTACATCTGGCTACTAGTGCCTAACCTTGTAGTGGAAGAAGAAATAAATATGATCTCACACCTGAGAATTATAGCTAGAAATATAGGGACAGTCAGAAGTTGCCCCAACAGTTCTAGTTGAATTTTTTTAACAACTTTGCGGGATAGTGGATGGTTGGGGGAAGGGCAGTGAAGAGAATGATTTCGAGGGGATGTCGAATTTTTGCGCCAAAGAGCACATTTTCAGTAATTGTTTTACAGTAGCTGCACCAACACATAGTTGATAGTAAGCCTGCTGATCCCAAGGAGCTTGATAAGATGTGGGACCACTGGTTCATCACCAGGGTCCACAAGAAGGTACCTGGGAGTGACCCAAAGAAGGGTGGTTTAGGCTCCCCCAGCAGAGTGTGGGTAAGGTCCAGAGTGACACAGACAAATCCCAAAGTAAGGTGGGAGTAAAGCGTTCCCATGCTCCTGCTGAAAAAGAGGTGGAGTATCTGGTGGGTGGTGGCTTAAATTCCAACTCAGTTGCTTTGATTGTTTCCAGTTAGGACACACACCGGGGGACTCTCTCTGTCCTAAGAACCCACTCACTGTTGGGAACTCTCCTGGGTTGACCAATGTGGCCTTAGGGGGAATTGGTTTCCAGGGCAGGTGTTAGCAAATGCCCTTGTCTCCATTAGTTGGGAGTTAGACTCAGGGGGTGAGCTTGTGATCCCTAGGAGTGGGAGTTGTCATTTCCACCAGGTCACAGTAAAAGGGATCCCTGTCACTGCTCTAAGGGATACTAGTACCAGCCTGAACATGGTAGTGGAAAGACTGGTTTCCCCAGACCAGTCACCCTTCACAGATGTGTAGGATGACTCAGGCCCATTGCCAGGACTTTTCCCACCCTGTGGTTCTGGTGTCCCTGGAATGGGGTGGGGAGGTGATGTAGAGGAGGGTCATAATTCGCTTCCTAGATGCAGATTGACTGCATTCAGGGGATTTAGTTGCCACTGGTATTGGATGAGCTGGGAGGGGCAGCTGTCCAGGTTACCCTGAAAGCTCAGGTTTCTTGTGTTACCACTCCCAAAGGGAAGGCACAAAGGCCCAGATGGGGGCAAAGGCTCACTGACGGCCCCTGTTCAGCCTCAGGGTACAGCTCCCTTGATGGTTACCATTTCTACAAATGTTACAATAAATTTGCCTTGAACAGGCCGAGTTTAATGCAATGATTTGTTTGATACCTTGAAGTACCATATTTAATAGTCCCTTCTAGAAGTTAGCACTGCTGAGCTGCATTCTCACCAATAGGGCTACTAGCTTTTCCACAATACAAATGTGGGGGGTTTACTGTAGGGACATTTAAAGTATATAAATGGGCTATCCTGTTTTAGGTTTAAACTAATAATAACTGATAAAACCCCACCAAAAGGGAAATAGCCCTCGTCAGTGTAAACATATGAACACTGATAAACATCTGCACAAACACAAACTAAAGGCATTCAAAGAAAGGAAAAGGAGAGTGAAAGAGTAAATTTTATTTTTCCTGAAGGGGCCAATACAATGTAACTTTATTATACAAGGTAGCAGCAAGAAAGGCTGGGCTAACATTATTCTGTTTGAGTTTTGTTGTTTAGGGATGTCACTAAAATATTGTTTTGTTTGTTCTTCCTTTTGCTTATTTCAGTTTTGTGGTCTCTGGTTAAAGATGTAGGGCTTAGAAGTATGTTTTAGGCCTTATTTAATTATTTTATAAATAATAAAAGAATCCGGAAATATCAAAATCATATTTGACATTTTGGCTATGGTTGATTCTTTCACTATTAAGTAAAATGGCTGGTTTCATAAGAATCTTTCCCAATACGTACCATCATATTTACCCTCAGACAGAAAATGGGTGAAACACTTTGCTACATCAGCCCCCTTTTCTAGCGTGTCAGTATTGATGGTAGGTGAATTGCCAAACACGCCAGGCTTTAAACATGCCATGCAAGGCGTAGTGACAGGTATATATGAAAAAAGTGCTGTATTTATTTATTTTATTTTGTTACAATTTGTAAAGCACGCAAATACCCGTGGGTGTCTCGGCACTAGAATAGTGGTGAAAATATGACACTAGACTTTTGGAAAACATGGAAAGCAGTGTCACTTGGAATGCAGCTTCAAAACGTTCTTACCAAGTTCAACAAAGATTGGAGTGATATTGTTTTTAGTTTCAATTATTCAGTTACATATCTGAAAACGTTGTGTGATGACCTGCCAAAATAGATAACTGAGCTGACGTTCTTCCCTGTAAGAGATCCTTGCCACATGCTAGGAGGTATGCTGAAAACATCTTTACAATTTTCAGTTTAAAAAAAAAAAAGAAATGTTTATTCAGATTTTCAAAGAAGAATACAGAGTACAGCATAGCAGCATTTTTCACATGTATGACAGATACAATAGCACTGAGAGGTGGGTGGGGTTGTCGTGTTTTGGCAGCTCCTGAGTTAGCGTTTAGCACAGCTACACGGTCTTTTCTGTTAACTTGACCAAAACGAACGGGGGCCATTTTGAATCCCTCTGACTTCCGTTTCCTATGAACACGCTGCCTCGTGGTCAGTGTGCCCTTTTGTCCTTTCTCGATACCCATGGTCACTAGTCTGCTCGGCAACAGGCTATTTTTAGTACTGGTCAAGCGCACATGCGCATTACGCACCAATTGGTCACTCTTTAGGAATGTTCACACTAACTGACCAGTGCTGTTGAAACTCCTCCCACATGTTGGCCGTGTTCCAAAAATGACCTTATATGTACCTAAAATGTGTAACTTGTAACCGCCTATCTTTTTATTGCTAATAAACTGTATAAAAGAGGTCGCGCACCAATGTTCGGTGTGCTACTTCTTACATTACCGAAGGGTGCTGTAGGAATGTATCACCACCCCATGGGGTCTTAATAAACTTGTCTTTTACCTTTTCCAGTGTCCGTGCCAACTTCTATACTAAGGTGTTCGAGAGTTTAGCAGAGTATGTAGGCCTGATTTGAACCCAACACCACAATTGGCGACCACGAAGGGACTCATCGGCGACTCGGATGCCCGAAGGAGAGGTCGTGACGAAGGTCAGGAAACTCGCCATGGACGCGTACGCTGCCACTGAGTGACCCGAGTCTCGGCACCCACGGTGTGTTTTCCCGTCCTTCCGATCTGACCTTCCAGGTGGCGCCGGTCTTCGACTGAGATTCTGATCTTGGATTGTCGTGATGTGCTGTTTTGGCTGATTTGACCACAGAACTTGGCAGTTGGACTTTGGAAGTTTGAAAAGAAATTGGTAAGCTTTTGATTGATGAGGTAGTCTGCTGACACTTACTGTGGCTTTTTGAAACTTTGAATTTGAATTTGAATTTGTTAGCTAACGTTTTGAATCTTTGAATTTGAATTTGAATATGTGAAGTGCACCTCACATAGGCAGGCATGTAGGGATATTTCTCTGATTTATTTGATTTGAACGGTACACCGTGTTAGGTGGCATTTTTGTAGTATCGCGTTTTCGTGGTACCTTTTGAAACATGCCTGTTTTTAGCACACTCCGTAGGATGTGCTGTTCTGAAAATGGTACCAATTATCGATTAAGTGCAAAACAGCCGGCTCCCCCAGAGGGGACTCCAAATCGTGAAATGTATGTCAAATTCGGTATTCCACCAATAATGTATAGTACATTATGGCATAAGTATACTAAAACTGATCGTGAATTACAGTGGCCACTATATGGGTCGTTTGACCTTCGAAAGGTACAGTATGTGGAACAGTGTTTGTTTCAGCGAAGGTCTAGACAAGATATGTTTGATTGTGTGCGCATGTGGGAGAAAGAGGTGCGTGAACGAGCGAAGCGTGAGGAAGCCTTGGCGGAGAAAGTGCAGCGGAAGGCTGCACATGACAAAGCTTTACAGCTACAGGAGAAGGAATTACAGGAAAAGAAAGAGAGGGAGAGACGAGAACGCAATTTACAGGTTAATGGTCAATTCCCTATCAGGCGTCCTCTCTATCCAGTCCTTACTAATGAAACGGATGATTTTTCATTACTAGATCGTTGTCCGCCCCCGTACGTCACGCCAACGGCTCCGAGCGAGGGATCAGACGAGGATAGTGATCGAACACAGCGTACCAGGTTACATGCGGAACGAGCTGCGGAATTACGTTCATTTGCACGAAAACTAAATATTAATACTGTTACTGTTTCTGACGTTACTGAACAAATGGAACAGTGGCCTGATAAGGAACGACTGTATTTTTTAGATAATTTTGGAGATGAAGTTGTTGAGCGGTATAGAAAATATTCTCTCGAGTTAGAACCGAAGGAGATATCCAAGGGTCGTGAGTATTTTCGTAAAGGTCTTTTTGTTCTTTCAGATGCGGATGACTTCTTCAAGCGTTTGATTGAACTGCGTAATGAGGCGACGCGACTACGGGAGTTGGAAAAGTCGAAGAATTCGTCTACGTCCGGAGCGACGGGGATATCCAAAGAATGCCCTATTTTTGAAACAGATAAGATCGCTGCGATTAATGTTAGACCTATGCGAGAAGCTGCACCGTTATATGTCCCTCATAAAGGGGATGGCACAGATGATGATAAAAGATCCAAAGACGCGAAAGGGTATTTTGTATATAATTGGGTTTATACGCCTTGGAATAGAGCAGATGTCATGGCGCTTAAGAATGCTTTACCTGATCCCCGTAAAAACCCTGAGGCTTTTTATGAAAATGTTGAAAGTGCAATTTCTTCATGTATCATGACGTTAGTTGATATTGATCTATTTTTCGGGTTGATATTGCCCCCTGATATGTGGAGAGTAATTCGTAGGTTTGATGACCTCACGACTCTCGGGGCCACTTGGAAAGATCTTGTTCAGGCTGATTTAGACAGAGAACCAGCATGTAAGCCGTGTCAATTAATATTAGACCTTCCAGGGGCCATACTAACAAAACTAAAGACTCTTGCTCCCGCTAAAAAGATTGATTGGACTATATTAGCCTCGTGTAAGCAGAAAACGGATGAATCAGTTTCCGATTTTTTCTCTCGCTTCGAGGAAGCGTTCCATGATTACAGTGGTCAATTATTGACAGAAGATACTGGCAGGCATCTATTCGTTGATAAGTATGTAGCCAATCTCCTACCGGAGATTGCGAAACGATTAAAAGCGAGTGAAAGTTCATGGACCACAGCAACCCCTGCTTCTTTATTGACTATGGCTCAATATTATGAAAGACAGGAATTGGAGGCGAAAGAAAGTAGTGAAAAGAAGGCGAAGGAATTGAAAACGAAGGTAATGTTAGCTCAGGTTCAGGCTACGAGGGGAAACAGTAGAGGAGGGCGAGGATCATACAGTAATGCTCCTCCCCCTCGTTCTGACATTTCTGTGAATCAATGTGCATACTGCAAACAGTTTGGGCATTGGATTGCAGACTGTCCGGTGTTTCGAGAGCAGCGTAATTTGAGGGGACGAGGAAGTGGGAGATCTAGGAACTATTATGGAGGGTCAAGAGGAGGTTATGGCATGAATGATCGTGGAGGATATGGAGCAAGGGGTCGTGGTCAGTCAGATTATAATACGTTTGATAATCGCAATCAATATCAGATAAATGAGGGTGGTCCTGCTGAACCACGGGATGAGCATTACGCATAGGATTGCGTAGGATGGGGTGTGGAATCGGTTGAGGTACCAGTTGATCAGAGGGGTCCATACATAGAAGCACATGTTCTGGGTTCCACTGATAAATTTCTGGTTGATACAGGAGCTACTCGTAGCGCTTTGTCCAAATACTTGGTTCCAAGGGCTCCCCTGTCTGGCGAGGTAATTACAGCAATAGGGTTCGATGGAACACCTACTTCTAGCCCATTGTCTCAACCAGTTGCATTTCATGTTGATACATTTGCTGCCCCTTGTCCCTTTTTGTTGTCTCCAAATACACCAGATAATATTATTGGACTCGATATGTTAAAACACTTTCGAGCTACTATTCACTGTGCCCCAGAAGGAGTGCGAGTTGTGTTGAATGAGAATTACCCGGAATTAGAGCGAGTGTGTTTTCTCCATGAATCTGAAGTTCTGGCCTCCTTACCGAAAACGTTGTGGGCCACTTCCGATACGGATGTAGGGCAGATGATAATTCCTCCAGTGCGTATTACTGTAAAGGAGGGAGTATCTCTGCCACGTGTCCCACAATATAAGATTTCCAGAGAAGGTGAACTTGCTTTGATACACATTGTAGATGATTTAATTTCGGCAGGAGTAGTTGAGGAAGTCCCCTACAATGTTTGTAATAGCCCAATTTTACCAATCCTTAAAAGAGATACAGATGCTAAGGTTTACCGTTTCATTATTGATTTGAGGGAAATAAACAAGATAGTAGTGCCTCAGTATCCAGTGGTGTCTGACATCACCACATTGCTTACGTTGGTTCCACCGACGGCAACTACTTTTACAGTCATCGATTTGAAGAATGCCTTCTTTTCGATCCCTGTACATCCTGACAGTCGATATCTATTCGGCTTTACATTAAATAATAAATCGTACAGATTCTGTCGAGTTCCTCAAGGCTATACTGAAAGTCCTAGCATTTATAGTCAGGCATTAAAAAGACAGCTTGATTCCTTTGACTTACAGGAGGGAGTGGTTCTCATTCAATATGTAGATGATATCTTACTTGCTGCAGATACGCCAGAACAATGTGAGAAGAGTACCTTTTCCTTGCTTTCCTTCCTGGCCAAACATAATCATAAAGTTTCGAAGAAAAAGCTGCAATATTGTAGACCAAAGGTGACCTACCTCGGTCATCTTTTGTCTAAGGAGGGCCGTGCATTGACACCAGATCGAATTCAAGCAATTCTAGATACTCCAGTCCCTCGCACTCAGAAGGATGTTCGCGCCTTTATAGGTTTGACGTCTTTTTGTAGGCAATGGATATTGGGTTTTTCGCATATTGTTAAACCATTGTTAGCATTGTTGTCTAAAGATACACCGATTCCCATTGAATGGACGGATGAATGTCAGAATGCTTTTGAACAATTGAGACAAGCTCTTTGTTCTGCACCAGTGTTAGGTACACCTGATTATACGAAGGTTTTCACATTATATGTACACGAGAAGGATAACAGCAGTTGCGATACGACAAAGTGAGGGAATAGTTTTGTCACACAAATTGCTGGTGCTAGTTCCCCATGCGGTAGATGCGTTACTGAATCAAACGAAAACGCAGCATCTAACCAGTGCCCGACTTACAGGATATGAGCTAACGTTGTTGGCGCCTCACATCACATTAAAACGATGTGCAACACTAAATCCTGCTACTTTATTGCCGGACCCTGTTGCTGAGACCCAGAAGGAAGAACAACATGATTGTGTTTTTCTGACTGAGGAACAGACAAAGGGTCGTATCGACTTACAGGATACGCCATTTCCAGATGTAGATGGGGAACTGTGGGTTGATGGATCGTGCGTGAGGTTACCGGATGGTACGACTTCCGCAGCTTATGCGATCACGACACTTAAGACTGTGGTAGAAGCAGCACGAATACCCCAAAAATCGGCTCAAGCGGCTGAGTTGATAGCCTTAACGAAGGCATGTGAGTTAAGTGCTGGACTATATGTGAACATTTACACGGATAGTCGTTACGCTTTTGGAGTAGTGCATGATTTTGGCCTACTTTGGAAGGAACGAGGATTCCTGACTTCACACGGAGCACACATCATGCATGGAGAATTGGTACGCGATCTCCTGAATGCACTGTTATGCCCAAAGAAAGTTGCAATAGTCAAGTGCAGTGCACACAAAAAGGTGACGGACAAAATAGGGCAAGGCAATGCTTTCGCAGACCGCATTGCGAGAGAGACCGCTATGCTGCAAAATAATTTCCCCATGTATGTGGTGAAGTCACAAGCTGAGCGGTGGCATGATGCTAGAGAAGAAATACTAGATATACAGAAGTCAGCCTCAGAGGCAGAACTTGTGAAATGGGCCACTGAAGGAGTATTGGATGATGAGGGTTGCTAGCGTAGTAAAGATATGGAGAGATGGAAACTACCCATGGCCTATGTACAAACAATGGTGCAAATGACACACGGGCTGGCACACATTGGAGCTCTCGCAATTACTAAATTGCTTACACGAGTTTGGGAAAATGCTGACATTGCTAGCACGGCTAAGAGAGTAGTGCAGACCTGTCTGATATGTTTGCAGCACAATCCTGGACAAGGGACTCATACTCCTAAAGGTGGGTTTGTTCCACCTACTGCACCATTTGAAGTACTACAAATGGATTACATCCAGCTGGAGCGCTGTAATAATCTCAAGTATGTCCTAGTAGTGGTGTGTGCCTTCAGCAAATGGATTGAGGCTTACCCTACGAAAGACAATACAGCATTGACAACAGCTAAGGTGTTACTGAAAGAGTACTTCCCGCGCTACGGTGTTTGTAAACTTATGTGGAGTGATAATGGCCCTCATTTCATCGGGAAAGTAGTGGAATACGTCCTGAAAGGATTGGGAATCAAGCAACGATTCCATGCTGTCTTTCATCCGCAATCAGCAGGTTTAGTAGAACGATACAATGCAACTCTGAAGCTGAAGTTAGCAAAGATAGTGGCATCTACATCTCTGAAATGGCCGGATGCTTTGCCTTTGGCATTGCTGTCCATTCGATCAGTGCCACATTCTCGATCTGGCCTCACACCCTACGAAGTGGTGTTTGGAAGGCCTATGAATATTTGGGGAGTTCCAAAACCTCGTTTGATACATGATATGCCTTGTATAATGATGAACGATTATCTGGCACGATTAACAAATGATTTGCTTTCTATTCATCAACAGGTTCGAGAGGCGCTCCCTGATAACTCCACTGGTGAGGCTCACGATCTCCGCCCTGGGGACCACGTGATGGTCAAAGTCTTTGAGCGATCCAGCAGTTTGGAACCGAGATGGCATGGCCCTGAGCAAGTGCTGCTGGCTACGCGAACTGCTGTGAGAGTCACCAACAAGAAACGGTGGATACATTCAACGCACTGCCGACGTGTCTCTCCGGACCTGGTGAGCCCTGTGGTGCTATCCGACTACAGAAAGATTTTGGATACAGAAAAGAGCCCAGCTGTTACGTCTGATGAATTGGAGGGAGCCTTCCCGGACCACGTTGTTTCTGATAAAGTGAAGTATAATCTACGCCCCAGGAAATAAGATTCCTTTTGTGTTTTTGAAACTGGTTGGTAACCGCTCTGAGGTTTGTGAAACGGAAGCCGGGAATATCAAGGGGGGGGGATCAGTTCTGCCCAGTGTAGCGACACCCGTCTTGAATCCCGGAGAACAAATCAACGGCAGCCTCGGTTCAGAACCATCGTTTTTATTTTTATTTTTCCGGCTTAGTGTTGTTTTTGAAGAAGTATTGTTTTGTGAACTATGGCATCTCCTTCGACACGAAGAGGGAGAATTCTTGGTGCTGTTTTATTTGTCTTGACCGTAGTGGTGATCGCAGTATTAGCCTGGACTATAGAACTGTTGTTTCCTGTACGAGAACATTTGCTGCCCACCACTCCAAGTCCATCCGAACATTTTCATTTCACTCTGCCTTTTCACGAAGAAAGACATAGGCAGACTTATTTGAACAACAGCTTTATTAAGATTTTGCATCATACTCATAAAATGACCAACACGTCCAATTGTTGGGTATGTGGAATGTTGCCCGGACATCAGAAGAAGGGAGGAACACCACTCATTCCTCTCCCGTTTACTCATAATGGTTCTTGTCATGCTTGGTACACTCTTCTTTTTACTCTGCGATGGCCAACGAAAGGTGGACTACTTTTTCGGTTGAATAAAATATGCTATAACGATAAAGATGGCTATCCACACGCTGAAGGAACTAAATTCGAATGGGAAGAGTACCGTCCGGACAATGTTTCTACGCCTCGCGTATATACGAATCAAAGACTTATAAATGTGACGAGCATGCATATAATAACAGTCATTGATACAAAAGCAGATTTGTGTATTAGAAATAAAGGTACAATCCCTGTAGGCCGCAGTGAATGTAATATTACACTTACCTTTGATACACCAACTGGAATTGCATTTGTAGCCTCACGTAACACATATTTCATTTGTGGAAATAAGGGATACCACCGTCTACCATTGGGATGGTTGGGAACGTGTTATATAGCTTTTGTATTACCACCTGTATTTATTGCTCCTCCCATGTATCACAATGATTATGTTTTGTACCATGATTTCATATTGAATAGAGTGAAACGAACAATAGATTTTGATGAAATAGACCAGACTGATACCACATTACAACAATATGTAGATTTCAATTTGGGGTTATTTTCATTCGTAGGAGCTGCACTGAATAGCAGGAAGATAAGGCGGCTTACACGTGTGGTGGAAGCCGTCGCTAATGAAACTGCCTCTGCTTTAGGGAATATTACTGAGGAATTACAAATTACCAGAATTGTAGCGCTCCAGAATCGAATGGTTCTAGATGTGATACTAGCTGATAGAGGTGGAGCATGCCGCGTCATCGGAAGTAGTTGTTGCGTTTACGTACCAGATAACTCACCTTCTGTATATGATTCGATTACAAAATTACATAAAATAGCTGCTGAGATCCATCCAGAAAATGGAACATGGACCTTTTCTGGTTGGTTCTGGACCCTGCTTAGTACTTGGGGTTGGAAATTATTAACGATTCTCTGTGTTTTTATTGGAGTACTATTTTTCCTTTGTCTATGTATTCAATGTGTCCCTACATTATGTTCTGTATGTATCACAGCCTGTATTCCGTCCAAACGAGCTGTTGTTAAGCAAGAGAAACTGATCAATGATGAAGTATTGAAAATAATGGCTATTGACATTGAGGATGAACATTCTGACTACGTTCACTATGAGGTAGCTTTTGCTAAACGCTAAAAGGGCCGTCTGTCGTGTTTTGGCAGCTCCTGAGTTAGCGTTTAGCACAGCTACACGGTCTTTTCTGTTAACTTGACCAAAACGAACGGGGGCCATTTTGAATCCCTCTGACTTCCGTTTCCTATGAACACGCTGCCTCGTGGTCAGTGTGCCCTTTTGTCCTTTCTCGATACCCATGGTCACTAGTCTGCTCGGCAACAGGCTATTTTTAGTACTGGTCAAGCGCACATGCGCATTACGCACCAATTGGTCACTCTTTAGGAATGTTCACACTAACTGACCAGTGCTGTTGAAACTCCTCCCACATGTTGGCCGTGTTCCAAAAATGACCTTATATGTACCTAAAATGTGTAACTTGTAACCGCCTATCTTTTTATTGCTAATAAACTGTATAAAAGAGGTCGCGCACCAATGTTCGGTGTGCTACTTCTTACATTACCGAAGGGTGCTGTAGGAATGTATCACCACCCCATGGGGTCTTAATAAACTTGTCTTTTACCTTTTCCAGTGTCCGTGCCAACTTCTATACTAAGGTGTTCGAGAGTTTAGCAGAGTATGTAGGCCTGATTTGAACCCAACACCACAATGTCAGCAGGTCCCAACTAGGAAAGGGATATCGTCGCAGGCTAAGGCAACAGAGGTGAAACCACAAACCTCCTCTATATATTATAGTTCCTGGTAAAATGGGGCACGCAGAGTACAATGAGGCCACAATCCGTTTGTAAGCCCACTCCCTCAGTAAAGAAAGGGGCGCACCTACGATTTTCAATCAACCCAATTCCTGTGTCATATCAGGTGACATGTGTGAACCCGATTCTCCCTCCCATTTGCTCTCACCAGTTGCATCTGTGTCACTGAGCCATTCACTTCCCTCCTGCACCTCCCCGTCATCTAGATGCCCATCGCTTCCTCCAAGCAGATCCAGCATACTCAATCACATCTTAATATCCCTCTCTGCATGTTTATCAGTATGCACCTTCCTGAGTCTACATTTCGCAGCTACGGCCCACTCTTGCAGGGCTGCTTTCTATCGAAGGAGTGTCGGGGGCATAGAGCTAGCCCAATGTATTTCTATTTGACAGCGTGCTAACAGAAGGACAAGCTGAGTACATTTATTACACATTTTTCATCCCTTAGAAGGCAGCAACCCTAGCAGACAATGTTGTATTGAAGTATCCACAGCCACCCTCATCACCCTACACATCTCACTGCATACCTCATCCAAGTATGGCCGAACCTGTGCATAATACCAAGCTACGTGGCAGAAGTCCTCGGGCGCTGCACCACACAGCACCTCGTAAAACCTGATGATCGCGTGGGAAATGCTCTGTAAAGTCGGGCTGGGGTTAGATAGCCTGATGAAGAAAGTAAAACTGCACTAACCTAAAGTGGGCATTGCTTGCCACCTCGCGCACCTGGGCTCGCACTCTGTGCCATTCACTGTCCGTCAGCAGGGTATCCATCACTCTTCCCATGCCTCCCTCCTCATGCTCTCCATCGTTGTCCTACAGTGCTACTTTCGATCGGGAGATGATGCACTTATGGGAACCCGAGTCCATAATCACCCCGGCAACTTAAGATCTCTGTAGCTCCTCCTGCAAGGTGGGCCATATCCCAGGCACAGTGTGGGAAATGCTTGCATATTGCAAGAAATGTACTATCTATCATCCACCCTGCAGTGGGTCCCCATCTCCACTACCAAGATGAAAGTAACAGATCACCTGCCACACCGCAACCCCGCCGTGACCCAGCCCTCAATGTTGATGGACCCACGGATATGCAAGAAAGGTCACAGCCACTAAAGCGGAAGAAGTGGGTCATATGGCGCTCTTTAAATGACTTCGATCCAGCATAATATCCCAATCTCCTGCCACATTTACTACACATAAAGGAGTGTCTGGTGGCAGGTCCCTGCCATACATCAGAAAACTGAGGGAACGGAACAGTACCCACGGTCCCCAAAATCAAGCTTTGCTCCCACTTAGGTTTAGTATTACACCACATAACCGCACATTTTAGGAGACCTGCTAGATAGTACAAAAGCAGATCATGGAGCCCCAGTCCACCCTCCCCACGTCTAGCTTTAGCACTTCCAGGCGCACCCTGTATCTCTTCCCTGCCCCTACTAAATCTACTAGTAACTTATCTACTTATTTGAACATAGCTGATGGCAGTGTTCAGAAAGAGTTCTGCATCGAATAGAAGCATCAGGGGAGGATGATCATCATGCAGAGGGCCACCCTGCCAATGACCGACAGTGGCAGCGTGGTCCAAAATCGGATGGCATGGTCTAGGCCTTCCAGGATTTTCCCCATATTCAGAGCATTCTACTGTGGGTAATCTGAATTCTGAGGTATCTAAAACTCTGCACTTCTCATGTCACTGCCACATCTGCAGGATGTGCCACCTCACTGTCTGCCAATGGAGCTAGGGGATATAGTACTGTCTTGCGTTGGTTAATGCATAACCCGGATGCCGCCCCGGTTTGCCCCATCAGCCGCACGAGAAGGGGGGCGGACACTGCTGGATGCTTCATATACACCAGTGTGTCGTTCATGTACATCAAAACAACATGGTGATGGTCACCAACCAGATCCCACAATCCACCAGAAGATCACTATGATAGATTGCAAGAGGCTCAATCACGAGTGCGAACAACAACGGGGACAATGGGAAGCCCTGCCGTGTGCCCCTTTCTATATCAAAGGCCTCAGAAACCCCAGCCCTCAATTGCACTCTCGCCATAGGCAAAGTATAAAGCAGCTGTACTCACAACACATACTCGTGCCCATGCCCATGCCCAAGTGCGCCAGGACCTCCTAGAAGTATGGCATTGCCAGAGTATCAAAGGCCATTACTATATCCAATGATACCAAGGCGGCCTCAAAGGCAAACAACCATGTTTCATGCATCACATGAGATAACCGCCTGACGTTCATATGCGAAACCCTTCCTGGGATGAAGCCATACTAGTCGCCACCCCCCAAATGTGCAATAACCCTCCCCATCCGTAACGCCAAAACGTTTGCAAATAGTTTCACGTCCAGATTCAGCATGTATAAGTGTCTATGTGATCCAAGATCTACAGTGTCCTTACCCGGCTTGGGGAACTTGAGTATCATTGCTTCCTGCATACGCAGAGGCAGTTTGCCCTTGTCACGAGCTTCCAAAAGAGTTTCCAGCAATGCCAGGAGCATCACCACCCCCTTTTGTACCACTTTGTTCGCCATAAGTTGGCTGGGTATGCTCAGACGTGAGTCCCTTGCTCACTTTGCCACTGGATTCAAGCAAGCCGGGCTGAAGACGGCTGGAATGCCAGAAACCAGTCCTCGGAAGCTTGTTTCCGGTCCAGGGAAGGCATGGCTTGGCAGTTCGGGCTGGACTGTTCCCATGAGGCACAGGGTCAGACTGATTTTTATAAGGCCATGTCTGAACTGGGGTGGCAGAGTGGGCTAAAGAACGGTGATGGATTAAACCCAGATCTGTTGACTGGGTGTGAGTGTTTGATTGGTTCAGATGCTCCGTCCATCACCACCCCCTTTTGTACCACTAGGAGCAAAGTAGCAGCATGTGCCTGAAAAAACTCAACCGGAAGCATGTCTCGCCCTGGGCATTTCTCCATAGCAATTTCCAGCGTCAGAACCTCACCCAGTCCCTCCGCCTGTGCCATCGTTAAACGCAGCACTTCCACCTGTGTCAGGAAGTTAGCATCCATCAAATTCACCTCTCACACTGGGGCAGTATATGTACCAGCCAGCTGAGCTCGTAACAGTCTTACCACTGCTGACTGGTCCATGACCATCGCACCATCAGGGTCTCTGAGAGCTAACATTGTGGGTGGAGGTCGTTCCCTCTTAAGCAACCACACAAGCATGCACCCTGACCTACCCCTTTCCTATGCAGTCACTGGCGATATTCCCTGCCGACATGGCAGTCTAGCCTATCCCAGATTGTCACCACAGCTCTGTATGCCTCAGTCAGTGCTACCTCATCCCCCTCCCGCCCCTGTGCTTTTCTCCGCAGTGCAGCAAGTTGAAATTCCTTCGCTCCCAGTTCCCACTCCAACTTCTTCCTAATCCGGTTTATTTTTCTCATGCTCGCCCCTCTGATGACCACCTTCAGTGCCTCCCATTTCGTTTCGCGTGCATTGGCAGTACCCCAGTTGTCCTAAAAGAAGCCCCCCCCAGCACCTCCTGCATATCTATGGCATACCGGGGATCCCGTAGAGACTCAAACTAAATCTCTATGGTGAAACAGCAGGGTGCTGCCCCTACACTCTGCACTCCAAGACAAGGGGTGCATGATCTGAGAGAGGAACCGTTCCTGATACGATACCCTCACAAAGTCAAGGACACCCTCACCTGAAACAAGGAATCTATCTAGTCTACCGTAAGTACCATGTGTTGGAAAGTAAAAGGAATATTCCTGTGCAGAGGGGCGAAGCTCCCGCCACACTTCCACTGTTATAAGTGACTTTGCTCTTAATGCGTCTTCCCTGTTGCTCAGCTAGCAATAGCCTGAGAATGCCTGATGACCTTATGAAATGTTTGGTGCCTGGCTCCAAGTGTAGAGTGTCAGTTGAAGGCAGGCAGGCAGAGCGACAGGGAGTCCACTCCTGGTGGGGTTGTTTTTATTCCATCTAACTTGCTTTACTTTATCAACTCAACTTGGAACTAAGCTTAATAAACCTATCCGGTTTTTATACACCTGGCTCAAGGATCTTCTGTTTACAACATCCACATGCACCAGGTTATGCACCTGGTGCATAACCTCCTACAACCCATCTAACATATGAGGCTTTGTACCTTGTCGCGGCAGCTGTCTATCCAATAAACCATCGAACACGCAGTTGAAATCCCCATACCATATAATCGGGAAGCCCACGTAGGGTAGCAAGGCATCCCCAAGGCCCCAAAAAGTTCACCATCATCAATATTCAGTGCATATACATTCACCAGACACACCTCACGTCCATCTAGGGTACCATGCAACAGGATATAGCACCCTTCCACATGCGTTGATTGCTCCCTCAACTGAAAGCGGACTTCCTGTGCCACCCAGGTGGACACCTCCATGGCATGTGGCACATAGGTAGCAGAGTAAACTTGTATGCACAGTTTTTTTTACCACGTTTTTGGTCTTCCTCCTCCATGAGTTGCGTCTCCTGAAAGAATGCCATGCTTACACGCAGCCGTCTAAGGTAGGTGTGGGTCTGGTATCTCTTAACAAAGGAAGTAAGTCCTAGTACATTCCAAGACAGCAGTCGTACTGCGTCAGCCATAATACATCAACTCTGCATGCACCCCCCACCACTTACCACCTCCCACCTCCACGCCCTTAAGATGTATCGCTGCAAGTAATCAACAAAAAACACTGCATTTGAACCAGAAAAACAGCTTGTCCCCCCACCTTGGGTAAACACCACATAACTCAATGTGTGCCTGCCCATTCATCACAACCAACCCCTGTCAATTCAGCCACACCACTTAAATGTCAGAGGCTAGTGGGACCTGTCACAGACTGAGGGAAGGTACAATCCTTCGAGCATGGTTACCTCTAATTTGCTGGTGTCAGTATGTTTTCTTGACTAGTCTGACTGGGATCCTGCTAATCAGGACCCCAGTCACTGTGCTTTATCCCTAAATTCTACATGGTATGTACATTTGGACCACCACAATTGGATACTAGTGTACCCCTATAAGTCACTAGTATATGGCACAGGGCATAGGCACACCAGGGGTCTCCCATGGGTTGCAGCATATATTGAGCCACCCATGAGAGACTACATGCCTGCCATTGCCGCCTTTGTAAGCTGGTTTTAGCACCACTTACGACGGATGTACGTCTTCTTATATATGTGGTCACTACACTTAAAACCTGTAAGTCACCCCCAAGGCAGGCCTTTCAATCCTGATGGCAGGGTGATGGGGTATAAGTGTGTGGGTGCCCCGGCATTAGCAGGACTCCCCTACAAATGCCAGAGTCGATTCTCCAAACTTGTAAGTGCATTTAGCCACTTTGATACATATAGTGCCCATCCGTCATTACGCAATGGCTAACTTTACAGTGGCCGTGCCATACCTGGTCATGTTTAGCATTAAACACGGAATCCTACCCCAACACCATTACCGGTGTTGGAGGTATGATTCCATGCACTGGGAAGCTCCTCCAGGAAGCCCCCAGTACTCCTAGTAACAGCCTTCCAGGGTCTGATAGTTAGTGCTGCTGCTGGCCCCAGGCATGATTCTGCCATCCTGCTTTTGAGCTGAGTTTGAGCAAAAACCTCCCTGACTCCTTGTGTATCTCTGAACTGGCACTGGGAGACGCCGCTGATGTGACCATCTTAACCAGTGCCCTGGCCTCCTCTCTCTCCTGCTGCTGCGATTCCAAAGAGATGGTGCCATGAGTCCTCACTACCACCATGGCGGTAAATTGTAACCTTCTCCTCTGTCTACTTCACTTCCGCAGCTGTGTTCCTCGAGCCTTCCGAGTCACAGTCATGGTGCATCTCCGCACCGCATCCTTAGCCGGCATTCAATCACCACTCCGTATCTCCAGCCAGTACCATGTTTCCTCGGGCGTCGTGAAGTAGAAAGTCCGGCCATAGTGGATCACTTTTAACTTAGCAGGGTACAACAGCATATATATTGCAATCACATGGCTGACATTTTCTATTTAATAGCTCAAAAGCTAGTGTAATACAGGAAGATACGAATGATTACATTTCTCATCCCTGGAGATTGTGAATACTATATTATTCATGTTGTGACCGTTTACTGAATTTCTGCTTAGCAATGATGTCAAAGGCAAGAATTGTCAGAATCTTCGGTCACATATTGATAGTGATGTGAAAAAAAGAAGACACTACTGCTTTCTTAGATTTTTACAGGAAAGCATGACTGCTGTAGTGGACATAATAACAAACTAGAGTCTGAAAACACCCTTGTCAACCAAGTGTTCAGCGTAATTGGTGTAGATGTGAAACATCTCCTTGAGAGTAGGCTGGGCGATACCTTTAGTGACTTTGGCACTGCAACATGTTCCATGTTAGAATGCCTGTCACTTGATAAGCAAATAAATACTGAGGATCAATTCAGGATTCTTTTTTTATAATGCTTGAGAAATGGCTTGGAATGATGCATAGAAATGTCCCTTCACCAACCATGGCATCTGAAGTCAATGAAGCCTCATTGTGGTACTCTGCACAAGTTCCAAATCCCTTCCATAAAGTGTACTTTTCTATGGACTTTAAAAAGTACTGCTTCATTTCTGACAACTTAAATAACTCTGTGGCATATGCGCCCAGTTCAACACATATGTTGCAGAACCTGTACCTGAGAATCACAATCCTCAAGTGCACCAGTACTGACATGGAAAGCTATGCCAGGGGCCAGAGTTAACATATTGTGTTCTGGCTGTTTTGATGTTGCCTGTCTCAACTGCCAATGTTGAGAGGGACTTTTCACAGATAAATGTTTACATGGGAAGGAAAGAGCTAGCATGCATGACCAACGACTCACAGAAGAAGTATTGTATGGTGTACTACCATAAGTTTGATTTGTAAAAATGTATTTGGAAATCATATACACTGTACGTATACTGTCTATATACCATGGACTATCAGTGCAGAAAGCAAGCAATAATAAAAGCAAAATGCTCCTTAAAACCAGAAAAACACTTTCTGTTGTTTTCAATGGCACAAAAATGTGTTACCACTGATAACCACTGTTTTTTAAGGTATTGAAATTACTAGAAAACACTGAAAAAAATAAAACCCTAATTGACCAAAAATAGAAACTGAAAACAGGAAAGCCTATATATAAAACACATGTCCTTCCTTGTAATATAAAGTACCCTTCCTTTAGGGCTCATTAGGCCTGCCTTAGTGGTGACTTATAAATATTTAAACAAATGATTGGGCTTTCCCGTTGGTTAAATGGCAAAGTTGTGTTATCAGTTTAAATACTACAGTGGCAAACGGTGAGTGATACTTTGCTTTGTTGCACTCCTGGTGGCACATTTAGTGCTGCAGTCCATGAGGGACACTTAACTTCCAGGTCCTAGGAACCCATGATACCATACACTAGGGACTTATAAGCAAGTTATTTTATGCCAATTGTGAGAAAAACAATTGAGCACACATGTTTTAAGGGTCAGGTCACTGGCACTGAGGCTTGTTAGGCAGGACTCATTGCACTTTAAGAGTAGAAAAAACAGCAGAAGTAGTCCAAACGTTTGGGTGCGATCATGCAAAAAAAAGAGGCATTTCCTTACATGAGCTTTGTACACAAGTATTGAAACTTACATGTTGGTTGCTTATCAATATGGACCTATATGTGCTATCAATACCGATTCCTCTTACCTGGATTGGATTATTGGATATTGTGAAGTAACAGTTTTTCTATGAACATTTTCAGAAAATGGAGTTTCTAAAGTCTGACTACCTAAAGATAACCATTTTTTAAGGTTATCTAAGCTCTTATAACACAGAGAACAATAGTAAGTGAAGGCCAGTTAATGAAAAGAGTTTACTGTGATCATTAAGTATTTAGAATGATTGCTGCAGTATAATTATGATTTTAATATTGTTATTCATGTTCTAGGACCAGAAACAGTGAACGCTAAATCACAGGCAAAATCCTCAATTGGTTTAAGCAGAAAGCTGTTATCTCAGCTGGTGTTTCACTTTCCCATTCCCTTCCCAACCAGAGCTCACAGGTGTTCATAATATAGAAAACCTACAGGGAAGGGTGAGCAAGTGTGAAAAACTTCTAAATCCTGACATTATTGTGGATTTGTGACGTTAAGAAAGATATAATTAGCTATTTTTGTCCACAAAAAAATGTAATGGGCAAGGTTTTATTTGTATCTCAGAGACTGACAAAGACTTAGGGCTAGATTATGAGTCTGGGGGTCCTCGGACCGCCAGACTCGTGGTGGCCCGGCCATGGCAGTTCCAGCCACGGCCACAACCAGCGGTCCGACCACCGATTATGACTCAGGAAGTTGGACTGCAGTAGAACCACAGGGTCTGCTAGGGAACCACGTTTCCCTGGCGTAGGAGTGAATTCAGAGGCCTCAATATGCTTGGAGGGACTGCCAGAGTCCCGACAAGCATATTACGAGTTTCTCTCAGCCAGGGTTTCATGGCGATTCCACTGACATGAAAAGCCTGGCAGAGACGAAACAAAGGGGGCCCTACAGGGCCTCCCTGTGACTCAGAAAAATGTGAATGCACACAGGGGGCATAACATGTGCCCCCTGATTGCATGCACATAGGTTCCTGCATGGCAGGGACTTATGAGTCCATGCCATGCAGGAATCTTTTCAGGCATTCCCATTGTGGTGCCTTTTTAAAAGGCGCTGCTGCCTTTTAAAGGACATCACAGGGGGAACTGCCACCCCACCTGCCCCCAGACTATGAATAAGTTGTAATCTGGCAGACGGGCAGCGCAAGCTTTGGTAAAGCGGTGGCGCAGCGGTCTGCACCACTGCGCCACACCTCCGCAAAAATCTCGTAATCTGGCCCTAATAATACATTTTCTATTGTCTATTAAAAAAATTCACTCCATATGTGAGGATGGGTCAGGATAATGATTAAAAATATATGATGCTTTTCTAGTCTTTAAGTTTAAACTGTAGGATCCTGTACTTACCGTGCCCTATCTTCCTTACCTATAGGTGCAAGGTATCATACTCCCTGAACCTTACACCCAATTATTTACCCATTACCTCAAGGGTCATTACCACTGTCCCAAAATGTAAACCTAGCACCAAGATGCAAATAGAATGTCACTTATTCAAGCAGGATAGCTTTTGAACATTCCACCACCTCCTTGATAACCCTCTCTGCTTGTTGGACCCACTCGTAATCCACCCCATCATGTGCCTGTTTCCAATCTCACAAGATTTAGCACGAGATTTAGAAAAGTCATATGGCATAGCAGTCATCTTTGGGTGTGGTCCATATAAACCACACCCAAAGATGTTACTGGTGCATGAGTTTCTGTAAATCAGCATGAGATGAGCCTTACATTCATCTCTCCTCCCGGGTCCCAGGCAGTCTTGTGATTTATCTGAGTCAGATATCATGCTGTGCCAGCTCCACCTGTAATGAGACCTGGAATATTGTAAAGACCTGCAAAAAACATAAAACACAAGATAACTTAGGTCAGAACTTTGACTCTACAATAAGGGTTCATGAACATTCCATAAGCTATTTGAAAGATATTTGTACATCCTGATCATTCAAACTTGGAAAAAAGCAAACCTCGCATCCTTGAAAAGTATATGTGAGAATTTACGTTGTTGGCTGAGGGCGGGTGGTGAAACCCTACTCAAACATCAGCCACAATTCTTGACAGGGTGAACCACAAAAGTGACTATATCATCCTGTGCATAACCGTATAGCAGCCTTGCATAAATGCAGTCAGGCTTAACTTAGAGGCAATGCCTAAAGTATTTATACATCACATAAACAATAATGAAGTAAAAACACAACACAAGACAAATCCCACACCAATTTAGAAAAATAGAGTAAATATCAATAAATTATTTGACACCAAAACAACGAAAATCAAATCAGTAGAACCGGAGTTATGCATTTGCATAGTTTAAAGTGCAAAATAGTACCTAAAAGATCAAAGCTCCAACCCCTGACATCTAGTTGCTGGAGACTGGGGCAAAGAGGAAAGTTATGGCTGACTGCTATGGAGAACGGTTCAGATACACAAAGTGGATTGGGCCCGGTCTCTGCTTACCTTCGGACTTAGCGGAATTATTTTAGAAAACCCCGTAGAAGGCATCCTCAGCGGGAAAGGCAACCAGTGATGTCTGAAGAGGAAGCGTCATCATCAGAGTGCTGCTGGATGAAGTCACGGTGACGATTTCTATGTTTGGACATAGGGCCTGATTTCGAGTTTGGTGGTGTATAGCATTGTCAAACCGCAAGTGAAAGTGCCCTTGTGGTCGGGGACTGCCGCACTGGTGGTCTGACTGGCGTATTACAATGATGGCAGTCGGGCCGCTGTGGGACCGCTGCAACCGCCAGAGATCTGTGATCCCTGGTGGTGGCGCAGCAGTTTGTGACCCATATATGCTTGGCGGTGCTGCTGCAGTACCGCCAAGCACATCATGAGTTTCCTTACTGCCTCACTTTACATGGTGGTGAGCCTGCCATGAAAAGTGCGGCATGAGGTGCCAAAGGGAGCCCTACAGGGCCTCAGTGTCATGGGATGCATGCAGGGGGGCACGTGATGTGCTCTTCTGTCTCCATGCACCCTCTTTCCTGCACAGGACGGACTGCACAGTCCATGCCATGCAGAAAAGGGCTTTGGTGTTCCCATTGCAGTTCCCTTTTAATAGGCAGAGCTGTGGGAAGGCTAAAGGACCACCCACCAGACCACAAGATAACTTGCGGTGAGGTTTGGCAGCGTGGGAGAGGGCCGGTGGCGTGACGGCCCTCTCACACAATGCCAAACTCATAATCAGACCCTTAGTCTCTTTAAATGGAAGTCAAAATTCTCTAATGAGATGAAGCTGCAGGCTGTAGCTGACAAGGGCTCCACAATTCTGTCTACTCCTTCTGCAATTGGCCACTGAACTGGGTTTGCTGCTGTGGAGAAGTAAATAGCTGGAGCTACTGCAAAAGTCAGGCGGAGCGGCAATGCACCTTGGGTGGTTCAGCAAGAAGATAGGGTGCGGTCTACTCTCAAGTCTCAGTGGATATTTCCCAAATTGTGGATTTGAGCTGTCTGGGCACCTTAAGCACTTGTTCCAAGAGCCCAGGACTGCAGGGGTACAACTTGAAGGATCAGGACTCACTCAGGTTGGGTCCAGGGGCGGAGTTAAGATGGTTGGAGCCTTTTCTGTCCCTGAGGCCTTGATCAGGAGTCTAGCCTACTAGCCATAGGAGTCACTCTGAAAGACTTGGGTTCAAGTGAGGAAGCACATCTCAAGCAGCAAGGCAGTCCTCTGAGGGCACAGACAAGGTTTAGCCACGGCAGTCCTCTTGGTGCAGTAAGACAGTTCTCTGAAGCACACAGCAGGCCATAGACAGCAGGACAGTCCTCTGGGAGTCCTTCCGCAAGTCCAAATGTGAACTGCACAGTGGGTCTAAGGGTCCTATTTTTAAACCTGATGCCATCTTTGAAGTGGAAGAAACATCCGGAGTTCTCCCCCCTCCTCAGAAGTGTCTGGAATTTCCTGTCTCCCAGCCCTGGTCCCAGTCTCTCTGCATCCACAATGGACCAGTGTGAAGTTCTTTGTGTGTAAGCTGAGACAGAGTCTTAAGAGTGCAGGTGAAGTCATCACCTTCCTCACCAACACCTTTCTGAGAGAAGGGATCCCGAAAATTATTACCTGTGACAACAGGCCCCAGTTCACGTCAGAGAAATGAACGGCCTTCATCACCAGGAACGGGATCCGAGACATACACACCCCAGTGTACCACCCGGCCGGCAACAGCCTGGAAGAACGGTTCAACCGCGTGATTATGAGCTCCATCCAGGCAGCCATCGGTGCGGGCAAGAACTGGGGGACAGAAGTCAAGAACACGGTATGGGAGTACGGCATCACACCCATTCAAAATTCTTAGAGGCAGTGAGCCATTCACCAGACACAATACAGTCCGGATGAACATGAGACTCCAAAACAAGTGGTCTCCAGCGGTTGTCCGGATCAACATTAAAAAGGGCCAATGAATCTACTAAGCCCACTACGACAACAGGCACAAGGTGCAGGAAGTCACGTTAACTGAGGGCAATTGGGTCAGAGTTAAACGCGGCCATCGGGCAAGAAAGGAAACAGCAAATTCAGCAAGCCTCTACAAGTCATGGAACTATACACACACAACTCCCTCCTGAGCACCGGGAAAGTATGGTCACGAGCCAGGATGGCCAAGTGCAACAAAGTCCTGGACAGGGGCAAGGACAGAACCACCACAAACACCAGCTGGGACAAACCAGAGACCAATGGCGACAATAATGAACACACCAGCACAATGGAAGCAAGGAGGAATGACAAGGGTGTGCACTGACCAACGAAGCCAATGTCTCCACAGAAGGGAGTAGGGACGAGGCCCCACAGCACAGGCCGTACCCACAGAGTCAGGACACAGACAGTGCCAGCATCTTGCAAGGGACTCCAACTCCTCCTGGCAGAAGAGAAGACAGAATAGCACGGGGGAACACAGGATGACCAAGCCCCCCCCATGCACACCTGTAAGGGTCAGAAAGTGGTGTTACCGAAAAGGCTTAGTGAATTCCAGATGTGTGTCTCTCTCTCTCTCTCTCTCTCTCTCTCTCTCTCTCTCTCTCTCTCTCTCTCTCTCTTTTTCTCTCTCTCTCTCTCAGTCTCCCTCTCTCTCTCCCTCTTTCTCTCTCCCTCTCTCCCTCTCCCTCCCTCCGTCGAGCTTTGCATACAAGCTCTGTCTATACCCTTTTTGGGATCCTTAGTGAACTTCTTGAGGAAGGTGAGCATAGTGGAGTCAATATCAGGAGTCAGACCACTTTTATGGGGAAGGTTAGGTCAAGGGCACTCTGCTCTGCGTCTGGACCTAACTTCCTTCTCAAAAGCTCTTGCAGAAGTGGTATTGCATATAGTCCACCACTGCAATGCCGGAACCCAGTTACAGTATCTGGGATGAATGATAAGTATATCCATACAGCGTTGTTTGTTGTTCAAATATTTATTAAACTGTCATATTGTTCTGATAATTCCAGGGAGGGACTTATCATTTACTTGTGACCTGAAGAAAGCCGTGGACCCATAGGGATGTTCACTGACTGAAACATGTTGGCATCCATAGGGTCATAGGACCATTGAATCCTGGGAATACCCTATTCTCTCTATTTTAATAACCACCATCCCTCCATATTAAAGCGATTACTGTAGTGCATGGTGATTTTTTAATCTTTAACCCCCCTTGCCTGAAGCATAACACTATTAGAGTGTGCGAAGGTTACTATATAAAGAGGTATTGCTCCCAATAGTGGTAGTAGCAACGTATCATCCCTCAGATTGAGAACTGTGCCTATACATTATACTTTAGTTCCATTTTTTGGGTTGGATACGTACTGATTGTGCATAGACAGAGGTTGTCAGGATAAATTGCTCTATGTTTCTGGCCCCTGAATTATTTTTTAATTGTCCCTCCATGCTCATGACAGAGGGGCCCCCTTTCATCCGGAAGTGCTTGTGAGGTGGACGCAGTGTACGAGCTGTCTGCTGGGCAGTGACAACTGTGCCCTGGCCTCCGAGAAGCGCAAATCTGTGCTGATGAAAATTGACCCCTAGTTAGTCAAACTGGCTTCAGCCGAACGGGGCCCATTAGCGAAGGGCAACTTTCTGGAGACCAATTTGTCAAGGACATTGGCAAGTTTGTGAACACTTTTGCTTCACTTGGCAAGGCCCAGTCTTACCTGTATAATGTATTCAAATCCCTTTGCCGAGACCGGCAGCTGCACAGGACGTTCGGCTGGCCATTTCAACCAGCAAAGTCCTCATAGTGGATTTGTCTGTCAAGGCAGGGGCTATGGGTAAGACCCCTCCCAGGCAAGCTTCTAACCCTCAAGGGTCTACAAAGGGCATTACAACAGAGGCGTCAACAGGGGTAATTACACTTCCAACAATCAATTTTCTGGTAACAAGTCCTTCTATTCTTTAAAATCTTCCTCTATAGGTTAAGGTATAGACTATTATAATAGTCTAACCTGGCCATCACTAAGGCCAAAATTACCATTTTGAGGGAGTTTGGAGGGATAGATGCTAAGATCCTTTTAATCTTTCTGAGATAAAAAACATAGATGATGTTAGAGTGTTAACCTGGTTAGAAAAAGAGAGCTTGTTATTTATGAGCACTCCCAAATTTTTGGCTTTATCAACCAGCTTGGGTAAGCAGCCCAAATCTTCCGGCCACCAACTCGGGGACCGGAAATATGGATCTTTACCGAACAGTACCACCTCTGTCTTGTTGGAGTTTAGTTTTAAACAATTACTGCTCATCCAAGAGCTCACTGCTGTCATACAGTCATGAAATTTCTTTCCAATGGTATTCGGTTGATTGGTAACTGCTGCAACAATCTGGGTACCATCAAAGTATGATGTTAGTGCAAAGCCAAAAGATTTGATAATTGGTGCCAGGGCTGCTATATAGACATTAAAAAGGGTGGGGCTAATGAACGCCCTTGAGAAGCTCCACACAGAAGATAAAAAGGTTCAGACTTAAAAGGGTCTAAGGCTACAAGTTGCTTCCCATCTTCCAGAAAAGATCTTAAAAGGTTAATATCAAATCCCTACACTCTTATAGCCGCTAACCTATCCACCAAAATGGCATGGTGGACAGTATTGAAGGCTGCTGACAAGTCCAGCAGAATAGGAGCGGCCTTGCCTCCATTGTCCAATGCTTCTCTGATTTCCTCCACAGACTTAATCAGAGCTGATTCTGTGCTATGGCCACCCCTAAAGCCATATTGTGTGTCATCCAGACAACTAAACTCTGTAATGTACTCTGAGAGTTTAGTGTTCATAGCCCTTCCTAAACGTTTTACGGGCAATAGAAGGCAAGAAATTGGCCAGAAATTATTTGTATCATTGGGATCAAGATTGGGTTTCTTTAGGATCAGTAAAATTGAGGCTTCTTGCCACAATTTGGAAAAGCAGCAAGAGCTGAAAACTGAATTACAAATTTTGGTTAGATTGTTGGCAGTGACGTTCTGTACCAATTGTAAGGCTGAGACTGGACAGGGGTCAAGAGTTGATCCTGATTTAGCCTTGGCAATGAGGTCAGCCACTTGCTTGACAATGAGGTTAGCAAATTTGGAAAAACAAAGGCTCACTTGTTCGGTCAGAGGCCTCCGGTCTCCAAGAGAGGCAGCCCTCTCCCGCAGAGTCCTAGGTTGATAGACTTTATTGAAAATATTTCCACTTTGCCCAGGAAGAGTTTAGAAATCTTATCGCACAGTAAGGTTGGTGCCTTCAATGGGAGGTGGATTCCGTGGGGTCCGAACTCAAAGATGTTCTCAATTGTGCTGAGTCTGGACTATGTTCCAGGTCTGTACATTTCAGGTCAGTTTTATCTGTTTGACATAATCTCATCGATGAAAAACCGGTAGGAATGCATCATCAGATTTGTAAGTTGTTAAAAGGTATCAGAGTGGCGAACCCTCCAAAACCTTGATATTCTCAATTGTGGGGTGTGAATAGTGTTCTATCCCTGTTTGATTCATGGCCGGATAATTCAGATTTGTCCTTGAAGCTGGCTTCTGCTAAATTAACAATGTTTTTATGTTTGGTCTTGTGTTGAAGGGTTTCGGATGTCAAAGCCCTTGATTTAGCAGGTAGGTTGTTCTCTTCTGATGGAGTTTCTTTTCTTATTTCTAAAGAGATGAAGACCATGTGCCAGGCCATTGATTATCTGGCTTTTCCTCACAGTGCAAAACTATGTGTGGTAAAATATTTGAAAGTTTATGAAGAGAAACATTTTTACCATAGGGTGGATCACCCTGGTCCTCTTTTGTTGGCAATTCAAGAGCTCTTTAATCCAGTTTCTGCAGTGACCTTGGTCCATTGGGTTTGATGGATCATGGCAGAACCTGGCATCAATGTGCCTGCTTATGGGGTAATTCTGCTAGTGGGGCTATGGCCTCCAAAGCATTGGTATTGACATCCAGGTTGAAAGATTATCTACGTGCGGCTGATTGGTTGTTGGATTCTGTATTTAAGGTCTTTTATTACAAGCCTATTGTGCATGCTTCTTCTGCTTTGGTTTGTCAGCTTTGAACCAGCATAATCAGAGCCTCCGGTCTTGTAATAGGATAGAACATTTTCTAGCATTTGCAACAAGAATTTTAGATTCTTTTAAGGACACGGAGACAAGGATTATCTACCTGTTGGGACAGGTAAACCGTGTTATATCACTGATTTAATGTCCAGGTTATATATCATAATTGTTACTGTCCTTTTCCTGCCCTTGTGTTTTGATGGAGCAAGGTGGAGAAACAAAATGTTGTATACCCCTCGTGAAGTCACACTTCCATAACCATAACTTGAACTAATTGAGTGATGAATGAAATTAACCAACCTAGAATAAAAATTGCACCTACACAAGTACACATGGGAAACTAAATTTGCTTATGTTGCAATCATAATTAACTAATTATGTGATTCTGTCGTGTTCAGAACTAATAAGCAGCTATTAAATATTCAAAAGCGGCATAAATGTGTTTTTTGTTCACGTATTTGTGGCTGGAGGTTGGAGACAGGTGAGCATATCACGCATAAATGTAGCTTGTTTGCTAGGTAATAACTAACAGGGAAACCTTAGTATGGGGGGAAGGTAAACAGAAGGGCTATATTTCAATAATTAACATTTATTTGTGTTTGTTTCTATGATAGTTCCCATTTTGACCTGTGAGGCCTAGTAACAATATGGCTGCTTTATTAACTGTGACTAGAAGACGAACTGAGCATGCGCAGCCCGAGTCCGAGTTTTTAATGCTAGCAGCTTGTGCATGAACGAAAACAAGTTCACGGACAGCATGCCCTGGAAGTCCTGATGACTGCCAAAAAGAATGGATGTATGAGTTACTGAACATGGGAAAAATTCATAGAGTTGCTAGTAGAGGATGTGACTAGGCCAAAGACTTTCTTAAACAAAGGCCTCTTTAAAATTCAGCTGACACAACGGAAATTGAATATTAGAATGATGAAGTGATGCTCATCCACCCCCAAATTGTCCAATCAGAACTCGAGTTTATGCTGATAGTTACTTTTGTAAATAGATAAAGTTAGTGAAAAAGGTATAAAAAGTGCTGATTTTACTTAAGAAAAACTCACTTCCAATTTCCTCCTGAGATGCTGACGGTATGCTGATTTTTCCCGAGATGTAAGACTTTGAATAATTTTCTATTTTTCTTTGAATGAGAAATGAGCTTTAGATGAGGTTATTAGTTAGGGAAGTTAGGAGGAAATGAACTTTGGGAACTATCTGTCTTTTGCTAATATTTGTGTTCTAATCTAAAATAATAATGTCTATTTCTGAATCTCTGAAATAAATGAATATATCTGTTTGAGATAAACTTTACTCTTTTAATGTCATTTTTTGAATAAAGAAATAAATAAAACAAATAAACTGTTAGAAATGCTACACTTTGCTTTTAATAAAAATTAGATAAATGGAGAATTAAGCTGGTCTTTTATTTTCCTACGCCTAATTTTTTACTAGCAGATCCGTTGACCAAAATGGTGGTGTGTCTTAATAAAATATTTTGTTAATACATCCGTGGTAAAACTCTTTAAACTGCAGGTGTAAATAGTATAAATAGTTAGTTTTAATTTAGACACTCCGCTATGATACAGCAGCTCTCCTTTGAATCTCACCGATCCATGAAGTAAGATGAAAGTGTTTTGTGTGTAACTCACAGTGTTATGGGCCCCACTGATGAGTAGATGTATGATTTGGTATTTCAGGGAAAGGTGACATGGTTTTAGAAATTATTTCCGGAGTAGCGCTGCATCAGTAATTAGCTTGGTAGCAGAGCATTGGTTGCTATAGAATTAGCTAGGAGTATGTGTAGAGTGATATATAAGGGTTTTAATGTACAGAATTATGACTAACATCTATTGAGTTCGTATTACGTTATATGTAGTCCTGAAAAGGCTTCCGAGGACTGCGTGAAGCTAGCTACTCTGTCTGCAGGCAGAGGAAGTGTGGCAAGTGAAGTCGCACATCGCATAGTCTGTTTCAGAAAGTAGTATTGTCGTATACTACAATGGTATCGTCATATATCACAAGTGGTGTCGTCACACATCACAAGTTTAGGGACTTTTCGTGTGAAAGGATAAATGCATAGCAAAGACAGCCTATAAAATCTTAGCCTTCAAGTACAGGGATAATTGCGTATCCTGATTTAAAACATACTGCTGGGAGAGTAATAGAGCATAACCCCAGCTTGAGAGAAGGGTAAAGTAGAGGAAGTGGTGCTACTTTATCGGCGAATTTAAAATTCTGTGGTAGAGAAGAGATAAGCGCTGTCTAATGGAAATACAGAATACTTGTGTGATTGAGAAAATTCTATTACTTTGTTTAACGAAACAGACGAATGAAGTTGTTTTGTGTAAGATGCTAACAGATTCAGTTGAACATCTTGTAAATACGGCTTCTCAATAAACCTTGTAAAGGAGAGGTCAGTCGGCGCTGCAGAAGCCAGAGCGCTGGTGATGTCAAAAGTGTCGCGCAGGGATTGGTTCTCGTGACCAATACAGAGTAAGGGCTGATTGGAGCATCACGAAAAGCAGCAAAACTATTGGTTAAGCACTAAAGAGACGTATCTTGTTCTAATTGGTACACTAGTGTAAACCGCGCTGTGATATGTTGGTGTTACGGAACAGCAAAAGAAAAGTACACAATCTTTTGAAAGACAGGGAATTTACAGAAAAATGGGTTACTATTACGAAGAGGAAAGAAGAAACCTTCATGGTTTAAAAAGTTGAAAAATGTGCTTGTGAAAGACAAGGCGATAGTAACGAGAGAGAGAAAATTACTTCCTCCGCCGAAAACGCCTGCTTCTTATATGTTGTCAAAATATGGTTACCATACATGAGTTTGGTTAGAGAATTGGGCAAGGTATACCAGAAATGATGGTGCGTAAGCTTTCCCGGAAGTCAGATCTTTTAATTTTCGCAGTTTTGCGAAACTTGAGAGAAAGGATGATGAAGCTTGAGCCAAGACCTAGACCGACTCAGTTTGAAGCTCTGGTTGAGTGGGAAGATGAGATGCAGGAAATGGAACGAGAAAGGTTGGAAAGACATATCAGACAAAGAGGTAGATTGCGTGGATTATGGGGAGAAACACATGAGAGTAGAATGCACAGATGGAGAAATGCTGACATGTGTGATGGAATGTATCCAGTCAGATCAGTGGATAAATATGAAGGGCGGAAATGTACAGAAAAGAGGAAAAATGTGGAAACAGGGAAAGAAGGTTATGGTGATAGTGAATCAGAGGATGCTGTACTGGAATAAATATTAAATAGGAGACCACCGCCATATCAACCAGGTTCTTTATGGACTACACCTAATGCTCCGCCAGTAGACGAAAGAATTAATAAAACACCAAGGCAAATTTCAAACTTTAGAGATATTCCAGACAGAGTAGAAGTGAGATATAATTCAAAGGCTTCAATAACAGAAACAAGATTTACCGGTACTCCCAAGCAAAATAACAAACAAGAAAGTGTAAATAAGGTAGAAAAACGAGTTGAAGAACAAGCAAGTACTGCCGAATATATACATATATGAATTGACAGGAAAGATACAAGAGCTTACGAAAAATATAGAAGCAGTAACAGTCCCAGTAATGATAGGACCTGTAATCCCAGTGTTTGAAAAACAAAGAATAAAAGAGCCAAGTCTGACAATCCCTTTACAACAGAGTTTGCAAAAAGTAAAAGAAAATATTTATCCAGATTTGTCAGAAATTAGATGAGCAAATAATGTAAATCTGCCTGACTTAACTTTCAATCAGAGTTTACCTTATAAGTATGCGACCGGAGCAGAATATTACTCTGCTACACCTGAAAAGAGCATAGAGAAAATAGATTTAACACAAACTCCTATAGGACCGTTGGAACAAGGATTGAGTGATTGGCTTAAAACTTTCAAATTAAAAGAGAATGAACCTAAAGTATTAGATGTAGCAAGATTAAAAATCGATATGGAAGAATTAGTTATTGGAACAATTGGAACAGACAGATTAAAAACTTACCAAGATGATGAACTCATGTTTATGTGCAAAAGTATAACATGGAAAGCGAAGTCTGTACATGATCAATTAGAAGGATTAGCAAATGAATTTGAAGTAGTATTCCCAAAGAATAAAACATTGCAGAAATCCTACAGAAAAAGACATTGAAAATATGAATACTGCCGGAAGGTTAACCCAAATAAAAGAATTGATTGTGCTGTTACGGAGATGTGGGGATGTGAATAAGTGGAGAGTGAAATGGGCTAAGAAGAAAGAAGAGGCTAGTGATAAATCTACATTAGCGTTCCCAGTAAGAGAAAAGGAAACAGTCGCAAATGAGTTCCCTATGAGAGAAATACCTGGAGGAGGATATGTACATGTTCCTTGGAGTAGACAGGATATATTATCATTTACAAATGATTTCCACAGATTGAGAGAAAAGTCAGTAGAGTGGTATCGACAGGTAGATCTATTTGTGGGTTGATCTGGATGGATTATTTGATATAGTCGTGCCAGCAGATTTGTGGACTGAGTGTAAAATAACTGTAAAGTGGCCGAAGGAGGAATATCCTCAAGACAAAGTAACAGGTGCCCCGTCACCTGAAGTGTTGAGAAAGTACGAACAAGTGATAGTGTTCTTGAAGAATAAAATTCCACCAAAAGAAACAGATTGGGTCAAAATAGACAGAACTACACAGACAGGAACCGAAAGAATCTGTACATGCATTCTATGAAAGACTGTTATTGGTGTTTAAACAATACAGTGGATATGAAGAGTTGAGCGAAAGGGACATGAGTAATTTTACATATCAATTTGTGTATGGATTAAGACCAGAAATTGGAAATATGATTAGGCATAGCATGATAGGATGGCAATTGAGCACTGTAGATGATGTTTTAAGAAAAGCCAAATATTGTAGTGGAGAAATTTATGCCAAACAAAAGAAAACGCTATGTGGGCACAAGTGAAGGTAGCAGAACACCAAGTGGCACAGTTGGAAAATAAGAACACTGATGCAAGTCAGGGAACATTGAAAGGAAATTTCTACAAAACAAAATTAGTAAGTGAATATAGAAGGACTCAAGAAAAAGTTCCCTTGTCATAATTGCGGCAGAATAGAGCATTGGAGAAAAGAGTGTAAGTATCCACCAAGAGTTAATCCAGAAAATACATAATTGAATCCGCAGGTGCATTATGAGTTAATTTAACAGCAACTGCAACAGCAGCAGATAGTTACTCAGCAAAGTCAGGTGCCACAAACGCCACTTCCACACATTGTAAATCTGCAGAGATACAATGCAGAGACAGGATTCAGCAGAGGCGAGCAGGTAAACAGATCGCTCAGAGTGAATGTGAGTCCCCAGTATTGGTTACAAGAGGAAGGCGGGAGTGAGTCGGATGAAAGTTTCTGACGGTGCCTGAGAGAGGGAGAAGAGTGTGTGCTTGGAGCCACTCTTGAGGTAGATCAGTCTGGTCCATTTGTGAACGGAAAGGTGAATGATGTAGAAATAACTTTCCTAGTGGACACTGGTGCTACCCATTCTACTGTTAGATCAGTGGAAGTCCAAAATCTTTCTCTCTCGGGAGAGCACATCCATGTTGTAGGCATAGCTAATAGACAGATTAAAACCTTCTTGACCCAACCAGTTGAAGTAGAAATTGGAAATTTCGAAGACATGCATTGATTTGTGGTGTGTGATAGTAGCCCCATAAATCTGTTAGGCCGAGACATTTTGTGTAAGATGAACTGTGCCATATATTGTTCACCGGATGGCATAGAACTGCAAATCCCAGATGAAGATAGCTTGTATAAAATGGCCATTCTAATGATTGAGGCAGAACAAAATAAGTTGTTTCCTGTGTTTGATTGAGAAAAGATTCCTGATGAATTGAAAATGGTAGTGAAAGAGTAGGCATGGGATTTCACAGGAGAAGATTTTGGATTAATGAAAGATGTAGATCCTGTAAAAGTCTCTATAAAAGAAGGTGTGAGTTACCCGTACATTCCCCAATACAAAATGACAGCAGAAATAATAGAAGGAATAACTGCAGTGATAAACAAAATGATTGAGCAAGGCATACTGAGAGAAATAGAAAGTAGTCCTTGTCATTCACCGATAATCGGATTGAAAAAGCCAAATGGAACCTTTAGAAAATTGTACAGGATTTGAAAAAAGGTTAATAAAATAGTGGTCCCATGTTGTCCGATCGTACCAAATCCAGCAGTGATTTTATATCAAATTCCACATGATGCAGAATGGTACACTGTGATCGATCTGTGTAATGCGTTCTTTACAGTTCCATTGCACCCGGAAAGCCAGACAATATTTGCGTTCCGATTTGGAGATCGTATTTTGGCATGGTGCCGAATTCCTCAAGGGTATACTGAAAGTCCATCTATCTTTAATCAGTTGCTAAAGAAATCATTAGAAAGTTTGAGCATGCCTGGAGAGTCTGTATTGGTTCAGTACATTGATGATCTCCTAGTGGCATCAAAGACAAAAGATGCATGTATAACAGATACCGTTGCATTGCTGAATCATTCGGCAGAAGAGAGACCTAAAGTGTCTCCATCCAAATTACAATTTTGTAAGAAAGAAGTGCAATACTTAGGTCATATTATTGCCAAAGGAATCAGACAAGTCACTGCAGAAAGAATCAAAATGATACAAGGAATGCAGCCACCAAAAACTCAAAGACAAGTAAGGATGTTCCTGGGAATGGTAGGATACTGTAGACAATGGATTAGTGGATTTTCACTGATAGCAAAACCATTATAGAGATTAACCAGACCCTATGGTATTGACCAAGACCGAGATGGAAGTATTTGAACAGCTAAAAATGAGTTTATGTGAAGCACCAGCTTTATAGATACCTGACTATGAAACAGAGTTCGAACGGTACTGCAGTGAATGAGAAGGATGTGCATTGTCAGTACTAATTCAAAGACATGGAAAACTGAGAAAGCCAATCGCATACTTCTCAGCTGTTTTAGACCCAGTTGCAAAAGCCTTGCCAGGTTGACTGAAAGCAGTAGCAGCTACAAGCGTAAGTCTAGAACCAAGTGAAAGAATAGTGATTTCCTGTGAGGGTGTATGTACCTCATTCTGTGGAGATTCTCCTCACTAGGACAAAAACGCAATATCTGACCAACAATAGGATGCCAAAGTATGAAAATTTTATTCTGGGAGCAGAAAATGTGACAATCTCTAGATGCGTAAATGTGAACCCTTCTACACTATTTCCTTATACCATGGAAACTGAAGTGAGAAATGAGTTTGATCACAAATGCCTAGATGTTCTTGAATACTGTACCAAACCAAGACCAGATATCAGAGATGAGCCATTGCCTGAATCAAATTATGTAATGTTTGTTGATGGTTCGTGTCTGAGAACAAATGAAGGTGTTTTGAGCGCAGCATATGCAGTTTGCACAGTGGCAGATGTGCTGGAAGCATCTTGTCTGAAAGGGATTTGTTCTGCTCAAATAGCAGAATTGATTGCTTTCATTCGAGCATGTGAACTGGGAAAGGAAATTAAGGTTACCATAGTGACTGACAGTCAGTATGGATTCGGAGTTGTCCATGACTACGGACAGCTGTGGTCCCAAAGAGGTTATTTGACTTCTGCAGGATCACCAATACGTAATGCTGAATTTGTGAGAATGTTGATTGATGCAATTCAATTGCCTGACAAGATTGCTGTGGTGAAGTGTGTGGCCAACAAAAAGGGGGATGATTATATCACCGAGGTAACAGGTATGTAGACTCAATTGCAAAATATTGTGCTAAAGATTTGGCATCTATTAATCGGGACTGGGAAAAAGAGCATGTTTCAAGTTCTTTAATGCTAACACCAGTAGTTGAAACTTGGCAGAAAGTGAGGCAAATGCAGGAAGAAGCTGATGAGGAAAAGAAAAATGTCTGGTTAAAAGCAGAATGCAGACAAAGAGAGGAAGATGAAATTTGGGTTTACAAAGATGAAAGACCAGTAATGCACGATAGCATGATTTCAAACATGGCCCGAATGTATCATGATCAAGCTCATCTTGGAAGAGATGCCATGCTGCGTCTATTTAGATAGACGTGGTACAATCCCAAATTCAGGATGATTGCTGAAAGCTTGTGTCAAAGATGTCTGGTATGTCAGCAATTTTGTTCCAAACAGAAAAACAATTGTGAGTCTGGGAACCATAGGAGGGGAGGGAGGTCCATTTACAAGAATGCAGTTGGATTTTATTGTACTTCCACCTTGTAACCGACTCAGATATGTTTTAGTGACCATTTGTCTGTTCTCTCATGGGTGGAGGCTTTCCCCACGAAGAGAAATGATGGGCTAACTTGCAAAATTGATTTTACATTAAATATTCCCAAGGTTTGGATTTCCAATAACGATCGAAACTGATCGTGGCCCTCACTTTCAAAATGAACTTATGCAGATGATAAGTGAAGCACTGGACATTCGTCAGAAACTGCATTGTGCTTACAGACCTGAAGCTTCAGGAGTAGTTGAACACGTGAATGGAACCATTAAAAACAGGATTGCAAAAATATGTTTGGCAACAGGACTAAAGTGGCCAGATGCCTTACCACTTGTTTTGATGACCTTAAGGAGCATACCTGACAGAAAGACTGGATTGAGTCCACATGAGATTTTAATAGGCAGGGTGATGAGACAAGCATTTGTACCAGTTGATAAACTGTTAACTATTAATGATGACATCTTACTGGATTACTGCAAAAACCTGTCTGACATGGTGACTTCTGTGTTCCATCAGGTGGGAACTGAATCAAACACGAAAGTGAAAAATCCAGCTCATGATCTAGTTCCTGGAGACTGGATTCCTATAAAGGTACAGAGCAGAAGAAATTGTTTGGTGCCTCATTGGCAGAGACCAAGACAAGTCATATTGGTCAGCACCACTGCAGTTAAATGTAGAAATAACTTTCCTAGTGGACACTGGTGCTACCCATTCTACTGTTAGATCAGTGGATGTCCAAAATCTTTCTCTCTCGGGAGAGCACATCCATGTAGTAGGCATATCTAATAGACAGATTAAAACCTTCTTGACCCAACCAGTTGAAGTAGAAATTGGAAATTTCAAAGACATGCATCGATTTGTGGTGTGTGATAGTAGCCCCATAAATCTGTTAGGACGAGACATTTTGTGTAAGATGAACTGTGCCATATATTGTTCACCGGATGGCATAGAACTGCAAACCCCAGATGAAGATAGCTTGTATAAAATGACCATGCTAATGATTAAGGCAGAACAAAAAAAGTTGTTTCCTGTGTTTGATTGAGAAAAGATACCTGATGAATTGAAAAAGGTAGTGAAAGAGAAGGTATGGGATTTCACAGGAGAAGATTTTGGATTAATGAAAGATGTAGATCCTGTAAAAGTCTCTATAAAAGAAGGTGTGAGTCACCCGAACATTCCCCAATACAAAATGACAGCAGAAATAATAGAAGGAATAACTGCAGTGATAAACAAAATGATTGAGCAAGGCATACTGAGAGAAATAGAAAGTAGTCCTTGTAATTCACCGATAATAGGATTGAAAAAGCCAAATGGAACCTTTAGAATTGTACAGGATTTGAGAAAGGTTAATAAAATAGTTGTCCCATGTTGTCCGATCGTACCAAATCCAGCAGTGATTTTATATCAAATTCCACATGATGCAGAATAGTACACTGTGATCGATCTGTGTAATGCGTTCTTTACAGTTCCATTGCACCCAGAAAGCCAGCCAATATTTGCGTTCTGATTTGGAGATCGTATTTTGGCATGGTGCCGAATTCCTCAAGGGTATACTGAAAGTCCATCTATCTTTAATCAGTTGCTAAAGAAATCATTAGAAAGTTTGAGCATGCCTGGAGAGTCTGTATTGGTTCAGTACATTGATGATCTCCTAGTGGCATCAAGGACAAAAGATGCATGTATAACAGATACCGTCGCATTGCCGAATCATTCGGCAGAAGAGAGACATAAAGTGTCTCCATCTAAATTACAATTTTGTAAGAAAGAAGTGCACTACTTAGGTCATATTATTGCCAAATGAATCAGACAAGTCACTGCAGAAAGAATCAAAATGATACAAGGAATGCAGCCACCAAAAACTCAAAGACAAGTAAGGATGTTCCTGGGAATGGTAGGATACTGTAGACAATGGATTAGTGGATTTTCACTGATAGCAAAACCATTATAGAGATTAACCAGACCCTATGGTATTGACCAAGACCGAGATGGAAGTATTTGAACAGCTAAAAACGAGTTTATGTGAAGCACCAGCTTTAGAGATACCTGACTATGAAACAGAGTTCGAACGGTACTGCAGTGAATGAGAAGGATGTGCATTGTCAGTACTAATTCAAAGACATGGAAAACTGAGAAAGCCAATCGCATACTTCTCAGCTGTTTTAGACCCAGTTGCAAAAGCCTTGCCAGGTTGACTGAAAGCAGTAGCAGCTACAAGCGTAAGTCTAGAACCAAGTGAAAGAATAGTGATTTCCTGTGAGGGTGTATGTACCTCATTCTGTGGAGATTCTCCTCACTAGGACAAAAACGCAATATCTGACCAACAATAGGATGCCAAAGTATGAAAATTTTATTCTGGGAGCAGAAAATGTGACAATCTCTAGATGCGTAAATGTAAACCCTTCTACACTATTTCCTTATACCATGGAAACTGAAGTGAGAAATGAGGTTGATCACAAATGCCTAGATGTTCTTGAATACTGTACCAAACCAAGACCAGATATCAGAGATGAGCCATTGCCTGAATCAGATTATGTAATGTTTGTTGATGGTTCGTGTCTGAGAACAAATGAAGGTGTTTTGAGCGCAGCATATGCAGTTTGCACAGTGGCAGATGTGCTGGAAGCATCTTGTCTGAAAGGGATTTGTTCTGCTCAAATAGCAGAATTGATTGCTTTCATTCGAGCATGTGAACTGGGAAAGGAAATTAAGGTTACCATAGTGACTGACAGTCAGTATGGATTCGGAGTTGTCCATGACTACGGACAGCTGTGGTCCCAAAGAGGTTATTTGACTTCTGCAGGATCACCAATACGTAATGCTGAATTTGTGAGAATGTTGATTGATGCAATTCAATTGCCTGACAAGATTGCTGTGGTGAAGTGTGTGGCCAACAAAAAGGGGGATGATTATATCACCGAGGTAACAGGTATGTAGACTCAATTGCAAAATATTGTGCTAAAGATTTGGCATCTATTAATCGGGACTGGGAAAAAGAGCATGTTTCAAGTTCTTTAATGCTAACACCAGTAGTTGAAACTTGGCAGAAAGTGAGGCAAATGCAGGAAGAAGCTGATGAGGAAAAGAAAAATGTCTGGTTAAAAGCAGAATGCAGACAAAGAGAGGAAGATGAAATTTGGGTTTACAAAGATGAAAGACCAGTAATGCACGATAGCATGATTTCAAACATGGCCCGAATGTATCATGATCAAGCTCATGTTGGAAGAGATGCCATGCTGCGTCTATTTAGATAGACGTGGTACAACCCCAAATTCAGGATGATTGCTGAAAGCTTGTGTCAAAGATGTCTGGTATGTCAGCAATTTATTCCAAACAGAAAAACAATTGTGAGTCTGGGAACCATAGGATGGGAGGGAGGTCCATTTACAAGAATGCAGTTGGATTTTATTGTACTTCCACCTTGTAACCGACTCAGATATGTTTTAGTGATCATTTGTCTGTTCTCTCATGGGTGGAGGCTTTCCCCACGAAGAGAAATGATGGGCTAACTGTTGCAAAATTGATTTTACATTAAATATTCCCAAGGTTTGGATTTCCAATAACGATCGAAACTGATCGTGGCCCTCACTTTCAAAATGAACTTATGCAGATGATAAGTGAAGAACTGGACATTCGTCAGAAACTGCATTGTGCTTACAGACCTGAAGCTTCAGGAGTAGTTGAACACGTGAATGGAACCATTAAAAACAGGATTGCAAAAATATGTTTGGCAACAGGACTAAAGTGGCCAGATGCCTTACCACTTGTTTTGATGACCTTAAGGAGCATACCTGACAGAAAGACTGGATTGGGTCCACATGAGATTTTAATAGGCAGGGTGATGAGACAAGCATTTGTACCAGTTGATAAACTGTTAACTATTAATGATGACATCTTACTGGATTACTGCAAAAACCTGTCTGATATGGTGACTTCTGTGTTCCATCAGGTGGGAACTGAATCAAACACGAAAGTGAAAAAT
Organism: Lissotriton helveticus; assembly: GCF_964261635.1. Taxonomy (NCBI): domain Eukaryota; kingdom Metazoa; phylum Chordata; class Amphibia; order Caudata; family Salamandridae; genus Lissotriton; species Lissotriton helveticus. The sequence continues at coordinate 22,970,156 of NC_136060.1, read as the reverse complement.
CCAGCTCATGATCTAGTTCCTGGAGACTGGATTCCTATAAAGGTACAGAGCAGAAGAAATTGTTTGGTGCCTCATTGGCAGAGACCAAGACAAGTCATATTGGTCAGCACCACTGCAGTTAAATGTAGAAATAACTTTCCTAGTGGACACTGGTGCTACCCATTCTACTGTTAGATCAGTGGATGTCCAAAATCTTTCTCTCTCGGGAGAGCACATCCATGTAGTAGGCATATCTAATAGACAGATTAAAACCTTCTTGACCCAACCAGTTGAAGTAGAAATTGGAAATTTCAAAGACATGCATCGATTTGTGGTGTGTGATAGTAGCCCCATAAATCTGTTAGGACGAGACATTTTGTGTAAGATGAACTGTGCCATATATTGTTCACCGGATGGCATAGAACTGCAAACCCCAGATGAAGATAGCTTGTATAAAATGACCATGCTAATGATTAAGGCAGAACAAAAAAAGTTGTTTCCTGTGTTTGATTGAGAAAAGATACCTGATGAATTGAAAAAGGTAGTGAAAGAGAAGGTATGGGATTTCACAGGAGAAGATTTTGGATTAATGAAAGATGTAGATCCTGTAAAAGTCTCTATAAAAGAAGGTGTGAGTCACCCGAACATTCCCCAATACAAAATAGCAGAAATAATAGAAGGAATAACTGCAGTGATAAACAAAATGATTGAGCAAGGCATACTGAGAGAAATAGAAAGTAGTCCTTGTAATTCACCGATAATAGGATTGAAAAAGCCAAATGGAACCTTTAGAATTGTACAGGATTTGAGAAAGGTTAATAAAATAGTTGTCCCATGTTGTCCGATCGTACCAAATCCAGCAGTGATTTTATATCAAATTCCACATGATGCAGAATAGTACACTGTGATCGATCTGTGTAATGCGTTCTTTACAGTTCCATTGCACCCAGAAAGCCAGCCAATATTTGCGTTCCGATTTGGAGATCGTATTTTGGCATGGTGCTGAATTCCTCAAGGGTATACTGAAAGTCCATCTATCTTTAATCAGTTGCTAAAGAAATCATTAGAAAGTTTGAGCATGCCTGGAGAGTCTGTATTGGTTCAGTACATTGATGATCTCCTAGTGGCATCAAAGACAAAAGATGCATGTATAACAGATACCGTTGCATTGCCGAATCATTCGGCAGAAGAGAGACATAAAGTGTCTCCATCTAAATTACAATTTTGTAAGAAAGAAGTGCACTACTTAGGTCATATTATTGCCAAATGAATCAGACAAGTCACTGCAGAAAGAATCAAAATGATACAAGGAATGCAGCCACCAAAAACTCAAAGACAAGTAAGGATGTTCCTGGGAATGGTAGGATACTGTAGACAATGGATTAGTGGATTTTCACTGATAGCAAAACCATTATAGAGATTAACCAGACCCTATGGTATTGACCAAGACCGAGATGGAAGTATTTGAACAGCTAAAAACGAGTTTATGTGAAGCACCAGCTTTAGAGATACCTGACTATGAAACAGAGTTCGAACGGTACTGCAGTGAATGAGAAGGATGTGCATTGTCAGTACTAATTCAAAGACATGGAAAACTGAGAAAGCCAATCGCATACTTCTCAGCTGTTTTAGACCCAGTTGCAAAAGCCTTGCCAGGTTGACTGAAAGCAGTAGCAGCTACAAGCGTAAGTCTAGAACCAAGTGAAAGAATAGTGATTTCCTGTGAGGGTGTATGTACCTCATTCTGTGGAGATTCTCCTCACTAGGACAAAAACGCAATATCTGACCAACAATAGGATGCCAAAGTATGAAAATTTTATTCTGGGAGCAGAAAATGTGACAATCTCTAGATGCGTAAATGTAAACCCTTCTACACTATTTCCTTATACCATGGAAACTGAAGTGAGAAATGAGTTTGATCACAAATGCCTAGATGTTCTTGAATACTGTACCAAACCAAGACCAGATATCAGAGATGAGCCATTGCCTGAATCAGATTATGTAATGTTTGTTGATGGTTCGTGTCTGAGACCAAATGAAGGTGTTTTGAGCGCAGCATATGCAGTTTGCACAGTGGCAGATGTGCTGGAAGCATCTTGTCTGAAAGGGATTTGTTCTGCTCAAATAGCAGAATTGATTGCTTTCATTCGAGCATGTGAACTGGGAAAGGAAATTAAGGTTACCATAGTGACTGACAGTCAGTATGGATTCGGAGTTGTCCATGACTACGGACAGCTGTGGTCCCAAAGAGGTTATTTGACTTCTGCAGGATCACCAATACGTAATGCTGAATTTGTGAGAATGTTGATTGATGCAATTCAATTGCCTGACAAGATTGCTGTGGTGAAGTGTGTGGCCCACAAAAAGGGGGATGATTATATCACCGAGGTAACAGGTATGTAGACTCAATTGCAAAATATTGTGCTAAAGATTTGGCATCTATTAATCGGGACTGGGAAAAAGAGCATGTTTCAAGTTCTTTAATGCTAACACCAGTAGTTGAAACTTGGCAGAAAGTGAGGCAAATGCAGGAAGAAGCTGATGAGGAAAAGAAAAATGTCTGGTTAAAAGCAGAATGCAGACAAAGAGAGGAAGATGAAATTTGGGTTTACAAAGATGAAAGACCAGTAATGCACGATAGCATGATTTCAAACATGGCCCGAATGTATCATGATCAAGCTCATGTTGGAAGAGATGCCATGCTGCGTCTATTTAGATAGACGTGGTACAATCCCAAATTCAGGATGATTGCTGAAAGCTTGTGTCAAAGATGTCTGGTATGTCAGCAATTTATTCCAAACAGAAAAACAATTGTGAGTCTGGGAACCATAGGATGGGAGGGAGGTCCATTTACAAGAATGCAGTTGGATTTTATTGTACTTCCACCTTGTAACCGACTCAGATATGTTTTAGTGATCATTTGTCTGTTCTCTCATGGGTGGAGGCTTTCCCCACGAAGAGAAATGATGGGCTAACTGTTGCAAAATTGATTTTACATTAAATATTCCCGAGGTTTGGATTTCCAATAACGATCGAAACTGATCGTGGCCCTCACTTTCAAAATGAACTTATGCAGATGATAAGTGAAGCACTGGACATTCGTCAAAAACTGCATTGTGCTTACAGACCTGAAGCTTCAGGAGTAGTTGAACACGTGAATGGAACCATTAAAAACAGGATTGCAAAAATATGTTTGGCAACAGGACTAAAGTGGCCAGATGCCTTACCACTTGTTTTGATGACCTTAAGGAGCATACCTGACAGAAAGACTGGATTGAGTCCACATGAGATTTTAATAGGCAGGGTGATGAGACAAGCATTTGTACCAGTTGATAAACTGTTAACTATTAATGATGACATCTTACTGGATTACTGCAAAAACCTGTCTGACATGGTGACTTCTGTGTTCCATCAGGTGGGAACTGAATCAAACACGAAAGTGAAAAACCCAGCTCATGATCTAGTTCCTGGAGACTGGATTCCTATAAAGGTACAGAGCAGAAGAAATTGTTTGGTGCCTCATTGGCAGAGACCAAGACAAGTCATATTGGCCAGCACCACTGCAGTTAAATGTAGAAATAACTTTCCTAGTGGACACTGGTGCTACCCATTCTACTGTTAGATCAGTGGATGTCCAAAATCATTCTCTCTCGGGCGAGAACATCCATGTAGTAGGCATATCTAATAGACAGATTAAAACCTTCTTGCCCCAACCAGTTGAAGTAGAAATTGGAAATTTCAAAGACATGCATCGATTTGTGGTGTGTAATAGTAGCCCCATAAATCTGTTAGGACAAGACATTTTGTGTAAGATGAACTGTGCCATATATTGTTCACCGGATGGCATAGAACTGCAAACCCCAGATGAAGATAGCTTGTATAAAATGACCATGCTAATGTTTGAGGCAGAACAAAATAAGTTGTTTCCTGTGTTTGATTGAGAAACGATACATGATGAATTGAAAAAGGTAGTGAAAGAGAAGGTATGGGATTTCACAGGAGAAGATTTTGGATTAATGAAAGATGTAGATCCTGTAAAAGTCTCTATAAAAGAAGGTGTGAGTTACCCGAACATTCCCCAATACAAAATGACAGCAGAAATAATAGAAGGAATAACTGCAGTGATAAACAAAATGATTGAGCAAGGCATACTGAGAGAAATAGAAAGTAGTCCTGGTAATTCACCGATAATGGGATTGAAAAAGCCAAATGGAACCTTTAGAATTGTACAGGATTTGAGAAAGGTTAATAAAATAGTTGTCCCATGTTGTCCGATCGTACCAAATCCAGCAGTGATTTTATATCAAATTCCACATGATGCAGAATGGTACACTGTGATCGATCTGTGTAATGCGTTCTTTACAGTTCCATTGCACCCAGAAAGCCAGCCAATATTTGCGTTCCGATTTGGAGATCGTATTTTGGTATGGTGCCGAATTCCTCAAGGGTATACTGAAAGTCCATCTATCTTTAATCAGTTGCTAAAGAAAACATTAGAAAGTTTGAGCATGCCTGGAGAGTCTGTATTGGTTCAGTACATTGATGATCTCCTAGTGGCATCAAAGACAAACGATGCATGTATAACAGATACCGTTGCATTGCTGAATCATTCGGCAGAAGAGAGACATAAAGTGTCTCCATCTAAATTACAATTTTGTAAGAAAGAAGTGCACTACTTAGGTCATATGATTGCCAAAGGAATCATACAAGTCACTGCAGAAAGAATCAAAATGATACAAGGAATGCAGCCACCAAAAACTCAAAGACAAGTAAGGATGTTCCTGGGAATGGTAGGATACTGTAGACAATGGATTAGTGGATTTTCACTGATAGCAAAACCATTATAGAGATTAACCAGACCCTATTGTATTGACCAAGACCGAGATGGAAGTATTTGAACAGCTAAAAACCAGTTTATGTGAAGCACCAGCGTTAGAGATACCTGACTATGAAACAGAGTTCGAACTGTACTGAAGTGAATGAGAAGGATGTGCATTGTCAGTACTAATTCAAAGACATGGAAAACTGAGAAAGCCAATCGCATACTTCTCAGCTGTTTTAGACCCAGTTGCAAAAGCCTTTCCAGGTTGACTGAAAGCAGTAGCAGCTACAAGCGTAAGTCTAGAACCAAGTGAAGGAACAGTGATTTCCTGTGAGGGTGTATGTACCTCATTCTGTGGAGATTCTCCTCACTAGGACAAAAACGCAATATCTGACCAACAATAGGATGCCAAAGTATGAAAATGTTATTCTGGGAGCAGAAAATGTGACAATCTCTAGATGCGTAAATGTAAACCCTTCTACACTATTGCCTTATACCATGGAAACTGAAGTGAGAAATGAGGTTGATCACAAATGCCTAGATGTTCTTGAATACTGTACCAAACCAAGACCAGATATCAGAGATGAGCCATTGCCTGAATCAGATTATGTAAGGTTTGTTGATGGTTCGTGTCTGAGAACAAATGAAGGTGTTTTGAGCGCAGCATATGCAGTTTGCACAGTGGCAGATGTGCTGGAAGCATCTTGTCTGAAAGGGATTTGTTCTGCTCAAATAGCAGAATTGATTGCTTTCATTCGAGCATGTTAACTGGGAAAGGAAATTAAGGTTACCATAGTGACTGACAGTCAGTATCGATTCGGAGTTGTCCATGACTAGGGACAGCTGTGGTCCCAAAGAGGTTATTGACTTCTGCAGGATCACCAATACGTAATGCTGAATTTGTGAGAATGTTGATTGATGCAATTCAATTGCCTGACAAGATTGCTGTGGTGAAGTGTGTGGCCCACAAAAAGGGGGATGATTATATCACCGAGGTAACAGGTATCTAGACTCAATTGCAAAATATTGTGCTAAAAATTTGACATCTATTAATCGGGACAGGGAAAAAGAGCATGTTTCAAGTTCTTTAATGCTAACACCAGTAGTTGAAACTTGCCAGAAAGTGAGGCAAATGCAGGAAGAAGCTGATGAGGAAAAGAAAAATGTCTGGTTAAAAGCAGAATGCAGACAAAGAGAGGAAGATGAAATTTGGGTTTACAAAGATGAAAGACCAGTAATGCACGATAGCATGATTTCAAACATGGCCCGAATGTATCATGGTCAAGCTCATGTTGGAAGAGATGCCATGCTGCGTCTATTTAGATAGACGTGGTACAATCCCAAATTCAGGATGATTGCTGAAAGCTTGTGTCAAAGATGTCTGGTATGTCAGCAATTTAATCCAAACAGAAAAACAATTGTGAGTCTGGGAACCATAGGACGGGAGGGAGGTCCATTTACAAGAATGCAGTTGGATTTTATTGAACTTCTACCTTGTAACCGACTCAGATATGTTTTAGTGATCATTTGTCTGTTCTCTCATGGGTGGAGGCTTTCCCCTCGAAGAGAAATGATGGGCTAACTGTTGCAAAATTGATTTTACGTGAAATAATCCCGAGGTTCGGATTTCCAATAACGATCGAAACTGATTGTGGCACTCACTTTCAAAATGAACTTATGCATATGATAAGTGAAGCACTGGACATTCGTCAGAAACTGCATTGTGCTTACAGACCTGAAGCTTCAGGAGTAGTTGAACAAGTGAATGTAACCATTAAAAACAGGATTGCAAAAATGTGTTTGGCAACAGGACTTAAATGGCCAGATGCCTTACCACTTGTTTTGATGACCTTATGGAGCATACATGACAGATAGACTGGATTGAGTCCACATGAGATTTTAATGGGCAGGGTGATGGGACAAGCATTTGTACTAGTTGATAAACTGTTAACTATTAATTATGACATATTACTGGATTACTGCAAAAACCTGTCTGACATGGTGACTTCTGTGTTCCATCAGGTGGGAACTGAATCAAACACGAAAGTGAAAAATCCAGCTCATGATCTAGTTCCTGGAGACTGGATTCGTATAAAGGTACACAGCAGAAGAAATTGTTTGGTGCCTCATTGGCAGAGACCAAGACAAGTCATATTGGTCAGCACCACTGCAGTTAAATGTGCCAGAGTAAAAATATGGTGCACGCAAGCCAAACCATTCGTGTGCCTGCACCTGAGAATCCAAACTAGGAAGGTGAAAGCACAACTGGTTCTGACTCTGAAGGTGAACCAGAGAGAAGTCCAGATACTGAAGCTCGATAAGAACATCGACATCTGGAAGTATCAGATGCAAGTTTGGCGTCTGAAGGAGAAGGAAAAATTGTCGAATTACCGAATTCTGAAGATCAATCTGAAGATCGAGATTTGGTAGAGACTGACACAAGTAAGGACACTGAGCAAGGCAAAGATACAGCTGGTGTTAAAGAAAATACTGAAAAACAGTCTGAAAGCTCTGAAAGAAGGAACGAAAATCCTGAAACTGGAAAAGAGGAAATAACTCACGATAAGGATGAGATTCCAAGTACCAGCTATGGAGATGTTCCTAACAGAGTGAAAGAACTGTCAAAGCAGAAAACTGATTCTGAAATAGAAAAAGACATTATAAAGTTTGTCATAAATAAAACTGTTGAAGAGACTGAAAGTGAAACTGATGACAGTGCAGATGAAACTCCATTGAGAAAGAGTTCAAGAAAAAGGGCTTGGAGAGTGGAGCATAACACCACAGAGCCTAAGACAAAAAGAGTTTGTAAAGGAGATAATTGGCCTAAAGGAAATGATGGACTGAGATTTAAACTGGTTAACAAAGAAAGAAAGCCAGAAGATCAAGTACATGAAATAACCAGTCAAAAGGAGTCATTGGGAAAAAGAATAGAAGTTGTCCAAAGGCCAAAAAGAGTGAGAAGACCAAATCAGTAGTACAAATCACCTAAATGGACATACATAGTGTTACCTCCGATTGAAGAAGTAAACAGTAGCCAAGAGAACTTGAACTGCCCAAAGACAAATGGGAAAAGAGAGTAAAGAACTGAATCACAGAGAAAAGTGATAATTGATCAAAGGGACATGGTAAAGGCAAAATGTGAAATCCTGATATAAAAGAGGACATTGTAAGTGAAAAGTGAAAAACCTATAGGTGACAAAAGGTCAAAGAAAAATTGTTAGAAAAATCGCTGTGTAAAAAAAAATGGTTAACAGTGAGCATAACACGAAATGTTCTATCTTTAGAAAATGGTGTAGATCATGTTTGATATGTACAGGATTACTAATATTGATATGGATAATTTTAGCTATTGTCATTCCTTTTCAGGATAACTTAGTGAAGTTGAAACATAATGTAACTTCAAGTGGACAAAATGTGGGATCAAAGTCTAACAAGCAGCATGTATATAGACCAGAAATGTATCAGGATAGATCCATTAGCAATAACACTAAGAATACATTTTCAAGGTTGTTATCTGAATATGTTAGGACAATCGATGCTAGTGACTGCTACGTTGGTGTAAAATTACCTGCATCTTTTTCAGAAGGGGTGGCATATCACCATCTTCCACTTACATATGGAGTTACGTGTAGTGTGATTGCAAGCCTGTTTTACCAAACAGGAAAATTAGAATATCATTACTCAGATTCCGATGATGTATTTGCTAAGTTAAAAATTGTTAATGCACTGAATAGGATAAAGCCTGCCAAAGTAATTGGAGAATTATTTTTTGGAGATAGATAAATTGAGCCATGAGTACGCCTTCAAAAATAATTTGACATGTAAAATGAGAGTTGAGGAGAAAGCATTTTTAGATATGGTTGAAGAGAGAAGAATTGCTTATAAGCGTAGAGAAAAAGTAAAGATTGAGAAATCTAGATATTCGACATTTGAATATGAAAACATCGATGATAGAAATGTGAACGTGGCTATAAATATAGATACTCCATTGTTAGGGAAATTTTGTATAAGAAGAGACAACACTGTGTATGACAATTATTTTGTGGGAGTGAGTCAATGTAAAGACACCTATAGAATCATAGGGGAATGGGGATTTAAAGGGGGAAAAGATCCAGTTTGCCCTGGTATATACTTCATATGCGGAAACAAAGCTTATTATAGATTACCGGACCACTGGTATGGGACATGCTACGTGGGTTTGGTCTTTTCAAAAATCTTTCATGTAGATAGAGGTACTAATGGGATACATGAGATAGGTAAACCTTCAAGTCGTAGAAAAAGAGAGAGTGTAATAGAAATAATAGGTGATATTTTTGGAGCACTGATACCAGCAGTGGGAATATCTTTTAATGCTAATTGAATTTGAAGATAGTCAACGATAGTAGATCGTCTGTCAACAGACACAGCCGGTGGATTTTTAATGGTAAACACCGAAATGGTTGCTATGAGAGCTATGGTAATGCAAAATCGTCTTGCTCTTGATAGAATATTAATTTACAACAAGAACAGAGTCTCTGAATTAAGCAGAGTACTCTCACCCAGTCAAGAGATCAGGGCTATATCCAACACCGTTTTTTAGCTCATTGTACCATCCCAGTTTCAGAACCTGGCTGTATGCAAATTAGTCTGTCCCTGGCCCAGTGCATCATGGGAACAGGGCAGACCAGACTACAAAAGCCAATTCTTACACTGGCAAGGAAACAAGCTTCCGGGGACCGGTTTCTGCCATTTCAGGCATCTTCGGCCCGGCTTGCTTGAATCCTGATGGTGCAATGACCCCTTGTTGTAAATACTTGATAGAATATTGGCAAAAAAAGGAGGAGTTTGTGGAATTTTGAAGGTATAGCACTGTTGTACCTACATTCCAGATAAAAGTCAAAATATTGAGAAGTACATTACAAACATTCCAGAGTTGCATAGGGAAATTGAATCACTGGAGGTTGATGGTGTTCTTGAACGACTTGGGAGAGGATTTTCAGCAGTTAAACATTGGTTTCAAGAAATAGGTAGTTCTATTATAGGTAAGATACTAATTCCAGTAACAGTAATAGTATTAGTGTTTTTAATGTTAAGATTATGTTGCATATATAGAAAAAAAGGAATGCAAGAAAGTTAATAAAGAAAGCAATTCAAGAAAACCGAGAAAGAGAAAGAGAAAGAGAAAACTGTGATATAGAAATGGATGCATTTCGAGAAAAAGTCTTTAAAGAAACTAGAGAAGAAGATACTAGAGTATAAACCATACTAATCTGAAGAAGTCGAAACATGTTTTGATTAAATGTGCAAAATGTTGGGAGATATTTGGTGATAAGATCACCAAAGGAGGGAGTTTATGGAGCGAGGTGGAAAAACAACATTTTGTATACCCCTCGTGAAGTCACACTTCCATGACCATAACTTGAACTAATTGAGTGATGTGTGACATTAACCAACCTAGAATAAAAATTGCACCTACACAAGTACATGTGGGAAACTAAATTTGCTTATGTTGCAATCATAATTAACTAATGTGATTCTGTCGTGTCCTGAACTAATAAGCAGCTATTAAATAATCAAAAGTGGCATAAATGTGCTTTTTGTGTACGTATTTGTGGCTGGAGGTTGGAGACAGATGAGCATATCACGCATAAATGTAGCTTGTTTGCTAGGTAATAACTAACAGGGAAACCTTAGTATGGGGGGAAGGTAAACAGAAGGGCTATATTTCAATATTTTGTTTCTATGATAGTTCCCATTTTGGCCTGTGAGGCCTAGTGAAAATATGGCTGCTTTATTAACTGTGAATAGAAGACAAACTGAGCATGCGCAGCCCGAGTCCGAGTTTTGAATGCGAGCAGCTTGTGCATGAACGAAAAAAAGTTCAAGGACATCATGCTCTGGAAGTCCTCATGACTGCCAAAAAGAATGGACGTATGAGTTACTGAACGTGGGAAAAGTTCATAGAGTTTCTAGTTGAGTATGTGACTAGGCCAAAGACTTTCTTAAACAAAGGACTCTTTAACATTCAGCTGACACAACGGAAATTGAATATTAGAATGATGACGTGCTGCTCATCCACCCCCAAATTGTCCAATCAGAACTCGAGTTTATGCTGATGGTTACTTTTGTAGATAGATAAAGTTAGTGAAAAAGGTATAAAAAGTGCTGATTTTACTTAAGAAAAACTCTCTTCCAATTTCCTCCTGAGATGCTGACGGTATGCTGATTTTTCCTAAGATGTAAGACTTTGAATAATTTTCTATTTTTCTTTGAATGAGAAATGAGCTTTAGATGATGTTATTAGTTAGGGAAGTTAGGAGAATATGAATTTTGGGAACTATCTGTCTTTTGCTAAAATTTGTGTTCTGAATCTAAATAATAATGTATATTTCTGAATCTCTGAAATAAATGTATATATCTGTTTGAGATAAACTTGACTCATTTAAAGTCATTTTTTGAATAAAGAAATAAATAAAATGAATAAACTGGTAGACATGCTAAACTTTGCTTTTAATAAAAATTAGATAAATGGAGAATTAAGCTGGTCTTGTATTTTACTACGCCTAATTTTTTACTGACTGATGGTATTTCTAAAGCGCACTATTGCCGAGGCGTCTTGGCGCTGTGTAAGATAACTGAGCAAAGGCTAGCCAATGTATCATTGTGTAAAAAGCCATATCTTGATTTCCTTCATGAACAACCTCCGGTTGAAGATCTGTCTAAGCTGTGACGGGATTGAGTTCCATAACCTTGAGGCCAGATGGGAAAAACACTTGCCTCCCCATCGTTGTCTTTTGAACTTAGAGACAGTGACCAGACCCTGTGTAGCAGACCTCAAAAGGCGCGTTGGATGATACCGAGTAAATAGATGTTGAAGGTCGGAGTCACCATCTCCGGACAGTGCCTTGTGGACCAGGCATAGTGCTTTAAAGTCCACCCGCCGTTACACTGGGAGCCAGTGTACCTGCCTGATTGAACGAGAGGTAGGATGATACTTAGGCAGTTTAAGAACCAATCTCGCTGCTGCGTTTTGGACTGATTGCAGCTTCGCCATTTTTGCAATGCCAGCTCCAAGATAGAGGGCATTGCCGTAGTCAATTCTGGAGAAGATAGTGGCAATTATAACAGTTTTCCTGAGACAGAAAGGGATAAACGGCAAAATCTTTCTCAGCCTTTTAAGTGTGAAAACGCATACAGAGACCACTTGGTTAATCTGTGGCCTCCAGGACATGTCTTTATCGAACACTATACCGAGGTTCTTAACTTTGGCGGGCCGGACAGGCCCCTGCTGATGGGGGCCACCAGAGCTGATTCCAGATAGATGCTTTTTGGCCGAACTCAAGCAGTGTTTCCCGTATTTACCTTTAAGAAGTTCTGGTTCATCCACAGCATGACTTTCGACAAACAGAGGGAAAAGTCGGCTTCCTTGGATTCCACAGAATGGGAGACTGACACGATCAGCTGAGTGTCATCTGCATATGACACCAGCTTAAAGCCTTGCTTTTTAATTAATTTCGCCAGGGGGGCCACATAGATATTAAACAAGGTGGGCGACAACGCAGAACCCTGAGGAACTCCTCCAGGGAGGGTGAATTTTTCTGATTGATAACCATTCCAGAAGATAACTTGGTCTGTATCAGACAAGAAGGAGGTCAGGAGATTCAGCGCTATGCCCTTGACACCCGAGTCCCTGAGCCTTTGAATGAGAACCTCGTGGTTTACGGTGTCAAAGGCCGCTGTTAGGTCCAACAGGACCAAGGTGACTCTACTTCCCTCGTCCATGCCCTTTCTTATCTCCTCTGCAGCCATTATTAGTGCTGTTTCCGTGGAATGTTTAGCACGGAAGCCATGTTGGGTGTTATCGAGGATGTTGTTAGTCTCAAGATGGGATGATAGCTCCAGGTTCATGGCTTTCTCCAGTAATTTAGATGGCAAGGGCAGACAGGAGATAGGGCGATAGTTTTTTTCATCCGTGGGGTCTAGCTTTGTCTTTTTTAGTAGTGGCCGGATGCAGGCCTTTTTCCATACCAGCGGAAAAACTCCTGAGATCAGGGTTTGATTCAAAACCGGCAATACTAGAGCAGATCCGTTTGCCAAAATGGTGGTGTGTCTAAATAAAATGTTTTGTTAATAAAACCATGGTAAAACTCTTTAAACTGCAGGTGTAAATAGTATAAATAGTTAGTTTTAATTTAGACACTCCGCTATGATACAGCAGCTATCCTTTGAATCTCACCGATCCGTGAAGTAAGAAGAAAGTGTTTTGTGTGTAACTCACAGTGTTATGGGCCCCACTGATGAGTAGATGTATGATTTGGTATTTCAGGGAAAAGTGACATGGTTTTAGAAATTATTTCCGGAGTAGCGCTGCATCAGTTTCTTTCAGGGCAGTGGCCTGGATTCATTTTTTATTTTTTATTTCAGGCTATGATCAAAAATAGAGCAGTAGGATCCTTAAGGTGCAGTTTCCTTTGGGCTCCGATCACAGATAAGGCCGATGCACCGTAGTGCTACAGTTCCCTTTGGACATCAGTGTTTCTCTGGACCTCAGTGACTTTACCTTGAATGGGTTCCTGGTCCTGTGGTTCGTTCCCGTTATGGACTTTTGTTTCACTTGTACTTTGGACTGCTAAGAGGCAGTAAAGATGGTGTCTCACTTATGTAGGTTACGCCTGTACACTATCGATGGGCTGTTGAATTCCAGCCAGTATTTCTGGGTCCACAGAGGTATTCCTCATTCTGAGGTGTTTTATTCAAAAGTACACAGTACTGACAGGGTGATAGCACATGGTACCAGTAAATAAGGGTGCAGAGTTTGCACCACACCAGTAACGTGCAACTTAGAAATGTGGCCCTGGAATCTCGCACATATGCCCAATGAAAACACAAATACCACAAATAAGCAAACAGAACACTTGGCAGGTGTGTAATGTTGCATGAACAGCATAAACCTACATTGGTGTACATGCGAACAGAAAAATGAAACTTCTTGCTGGGATTGCATGCTTCTGAGGACTGAGAAGTTGCAGAAATGCTCCTTTTATAACTGTTGTGCATGCAGGTAACAATCACTAGGGAGCAGCAGCACTGGGAAGACCAAAATTCAGGGCCTGCAGGCCAAGAATACTCATGCTTTGGGAGCATGGAGCTGCGAGGCTTGGAGCACAGTTGCTAGGTGACACTTTAGCTGATTAGACAAGTTGAAACAGTAGCAAGTTTCATCCGAGCCCAGTGAGTGCAACATAAAGAGGTTAAATGGTTCCTCTGTATATGTGGTTTGCTTCACAACCTCTGAGGCCAAGGGTCGCAAAGGAATTGACACTGGCAGGCGTCTCCAGGGACAAGCCAGGTGTCACAGTTGCATCCCCTGATGCCCCTACGTCAACTAACTGTGGCTGACTGCAGCAACATTTGTGGAGCTCGTTGATAAAGTTCCAAAAACAAATTGTCACTAACTGAGGTAAATGTAAAACAAGCACTGATAAAGGTAATACGTCTGCCTTTTCATAATAAGAGTGTTTCTTCTTTCTTTGGTGATTTTGTTTGTGTAGCTGTTTGGATTGGTGACAGGGTGAATATAAGAATGAATCAAAGAACGGAGGACTAAATGGATCACTCTGTGCATGGATAAATGAATGGGAGGGAAGCTGGGGGGTGGCTACTATTCCACTGGAGGCAGGCATAAGCTATTTTCTCCTTTGGCTGCTTTTGTCTGTTAAATTATTCATGCAGTTGCTCATCCATCCATCAGTCCATGCCACCAATCAATCACCCATGCATCCTTCCATGAACTCAGTCACTTATCCATTCGTCGATGCACACATTGACCTATACCTACACTTACTAACCAATTTTTGCTTTCATCCACTCATCCATCCATGCAACCACACCCGCAAAATCGCCATCAATGAACAAGCGTTTTTTAAAAAGCCAAGCTTAGTGGCATTGTCAATTATTGCTCTCTCTTCCAGTTCACTAATCTCCATGTTTATCTCATGGCTTATCTTTCATGCAACCTTCCTCCCATTCATTTCTGGATTTACTACTTATTTCAACCTGTTTTCCTGAAGGCATGCTCTCGTGCTTTTCACCATCATTTGCTTCCTTCCCTCTCATTATGCAGTATTTACAGCCCTGCATCCGTCTCCACGCTTTCCTTCCTGTGTGTCTTCACCTTCATACATGAGACAGCTGGGACAGGTGGCACTGCTAGGCCTGTATGTTAGTGGAGAGGGGGTTGGAGGTGGAGTGGGGCCGCTGGGGGCCAGCCCGGGTGCAAGTCTTCACTTCCTTCTCTTGGGCCTGCATGTGAGTGGAGGGGGGTTGGAGGTGGAGTGTGGCTGCTGGGGGCCGTCTTTACTTCCTTCCCTTGGGCCTGTATGTGAGTGGAGGGGGGTTGGAGGTGGAGTGTGGCCGCTGTCGGCCGGCCCTGGTGCACGTTCCTTCCCTTGGGCCTGCATGTGAGTGGAGGGGGGTTGGAGGTGGAGTGTGGCTGCTGGGGGCCGTCTTTACTTCCTTCCCTTGGGCCTGTATGTGAGTGGGGGGGGTTGGAGGTGGAGTGTGGCCGCTGTCGGCCGGCCCTGGTGCACGTTCCTTCCCTTGGGCCTGCATGTGAGTGGAGGGGGGTTGGATTTGGAGCGTGACCGCAGGGGGCCTGCCCGGATGCACGTCTTCACTTCCTTCCCTTGGGCTTGTATGTGAGTGGAGGGGGTTGGAGGTGGAGTGTGGCCGCTGGGGGCCGGCCCGGTGCAAGTCTTCACTTCCTGCCTTTGGGCCTGTATGTGAGTGGAGGTGGAGTGTGGCTGCTGGGGGCCGGCCCGGGTGCACGTCTTCACCTCCTTCCCTGCTCAAGTACAATACTTATTTCATTTGGTAGAGCAACATATGCACTATGCAGAGCAGGACCTCTGTTTAACTGCGGAAATTAACAACGGCTGCAAAGAAAATGCAATTGAATTCTCTGTGCACGTATAAATCCTGTTTCACGACTTAATCATAAAACAATGTCCAGAAATGTTAGTTCTTATTACTGTTTATGAGTAGACCCCAATTGATGCAATAATCCATTAACATCTGACACCGAAGCGTTCGGAATTTAATGTATGCAATAATCATCACATATGCTGAGTTTTTGGGGAATACCGCACCAATACCCGCATGTACCTGTACATAACATCTTTCTCCTTGCTAAATTTTTGCTTCTTTGCCCTGTCATACCTTAACGAAGGTTGCAATCTTTGTCAGACTTGGTAATTACCTGGCAGCAGTGCTAAATGTGAGCAGGTGGTTTCTGGTGCTCGGCACCGGCAGCTTGTGACAGTCTGCTACAAGAAGGCGCTGTCTGTTATTGATGACCTCAATAACAGTTAATTATTAATTCAATATACATTAAAATGACTAGCGCCTGCCGCACAAAACCATTCATATAGCTTTGGGGGACTTAAAAAAATCCAAATTGTCACACTTTTGGAAGTGTGATGGTTAGTAGATGTGTTGTTACTATCATTGGCAGCATAGTACGGACAATGTGTAATGCAAGCTGCAGTGGCCTCCTGACAAGAGCCCTGGCACGTATTGTTTTGCAAAGCAAGCACTGCAGGACACGAGAAACATAACACCACTCGTAATCGCTATCCCTGCACAAATACTCAATTTAATTGGTCAACTTCTAATTAGGCCATAATCCATTGTTGGTCATCAATCCAAAGGTCTCCATATCTGTGGAAAATATACATTTGTGTGTTTGGCCAGTTCCAAGTATTACATTCAAACTTTTCTTTCTGCAAACATACCCCAAACACACATGCACTTACTCACAAATAACAAATATAGGCACAAAAAGTCAGACATACATACAGCTCGCACCTACATACACACACATATCACAGACATCAAACACATACAATTACAGAATTCTGAGGAAGGACCGCGAAATAGATGGGGGGGCACGGCCGCATTAGTGTATAATAAGGAATGTGAATGCTCATCCTTTGCTCTTAAAGGCATAGAGATGGTGGAGGCACTTGTCTTCTTTCTGTCCCTTACCTCCAACCAATCACTGGTGGGGGTCCTTCTCTACCATCCCCCAGGTCCAGCCAGCCCCTGCTTGCACTCGTTGGAGAGTGCATTAGCCCCATGGACGATGAGGTAAGTCCATTTCCTAGTGCTGGGTGATTTTAATTAAGTCAAGTCAAGTCAAATAGTGCTTTATTCGAGTAATTACTCATAAAAGCATAGCATACACAATTATTTACAATATTAAAATAGAATTAAATTTACAGTCATAAGCATTTGCAAAGCACTATGTCATCCATAAAAATACATTCGATTAAAATTTTTTCACAGTATTGTCAAATGATTAAAAAAGAGATTTGATTGATACATTATAATAAAACCATTTTTAGTGCAAAGAGCCGTGGTGTAGATTTCCTTCAAACAAAAATTACATATAGAGAATAGTCAATTAACTAGCAGTCTCTGTATAGTTACCAAATTCATTATTAAACTAAAAAGAAATAGGAGCAAATTCATAAAAACAGATTTTACAAACAGAGAATAGTTAATTAACTAGCAGTCTCTGTGATAGTAACAATTTCGTAGAAACAAGAATTACATACAGAGAATAGTCAGTTAACTAGCAGTCTCTATAAAATTACTAGGTTCATTAATAATCTAAAAACAATAAGAACAGGTTCATAGAGGCAGATTTTACAGACAGAGAATAGTTAATTAACTAGCAGTCTCTGCCTGATCGCCTATGCCCAACCAATGTATTTTGCTGTTGCTATTATTATCCATGTAAGTGGGCTTGAGCATATAATGCGCAGGGCAACAAAACTACAAGTGGTCCCAAGGTTCCTACACATAGGGGCTAGCCAGACACGCCTTGGGACACAATATGCTTTGCATGTGAACAAAAAATGACCAAGAGTTTCCTTCCCAATTCCACATGCGGGGCACGAGTCACATCCCCCTGAACCCCATTTAGCCGTCAATGATCTTATGGGGAGGGCTCCAGCTCTTAATTGAAATAGGAGCTTCCTGTCGCCTGGCTTAGAGATAATATCCCAGTACGACTCCAAAGCCGGGTACAGTTTTACCTCAAGGAAACCCGCAGACATAGACCCATTGCTAGGATTACTCAAACTCCTTCTGGCAACATGCTCCCAGAATATATTTTTTAGATCAGACTTGGAAGGAAATGGTGCACCTGCTGGATCAAGCCATATAGAACTTAACCCAAGCTCAAACAAAGTAGCCTTCAGTGTATTGAGCCAACTAATTTTATGGAAGCAGTCCGCCTTTATGACATCAATAAAACCTTCGGCATAATGCGCAAGCTTGGGAGTGGTCCATAGTATTCGCCAATATAAAATTGGTCGTAATCTGGCTAGGTCCTTTATTTGTTTCCTACCAAGCTCATATCTTAGAGGCAGAAGAGGAGTACTTTTTGGGGTGACAGGGAGTAGCATTAGGAATTTGTTCTCTGACCCTTGCAGAGAATTCAAATTTCCAAATCCCCACATCTCTGCACCATAAAGTGCTGACCCTATAGCCTTAGCTTCGTACACCAGCAAAGCTGGCTTAACGGGTTTAGTCAGAGACTTCCTATGTTCCAAATTAATGGCTCCCGATAATTGTTTATGTCGCAAGGTAGCAATGTTTATATGCTGACTCCACCTATTATTATCTGCAATAAGAATTCCCAGATATGTAAATGAGTTTACCACCTCGAGAGGCCGCCCACTCATGACAATTTTGGACTTATAGCTACGATGTGGCTTAAAGGTCATGAGTTTAGTTTTAGAGGCATTCACCTCCAAACCATGTTCCTCACAGAAGTTCTCAAAAATGGACAAGGCACGCTGTAAACCGCCAGGGGTTTTGGACAAAATTAACGTATCGCCCGCAAACATTAGTATAGGAATTTTTAACCCTGAAAGAAATGGTGCATCTACTGAAGCTGCTACCATGCGGGGGACAATACCATTTATGTACAAAGTGAACAAGGTTGGAGCCATTGAACACCCCTGTCGAACCCCTCTTTCTACGGGGAAGTCATCTGGGACCTTATCATGGCCTCCCCACTGTATTTTAGCAAAAGTAAACTCATGTAATCGCATTACCAAGGTCAATAGTTCCTCAGGAACCCCCAAATTCTGTAAAACTTGCCACAATTTGGCCTGTGGCACCAGGTCGAAGGCAGCCCTCAAATCGACAAATGCCGCATAAAGGCTGCCTCCTCCCAGCACCACAGTCTTCCATTGGAGTAATTGGAAGCGGAATACTTGGTCCACCGTGCTTGTTGCCCTTCTGAATCCCGCTTGATAAGGTGATAAAATATTATTATATTCTGCCCAGTCAAGGAGCTTATTTACAACCACACGGCCAACTATTTTTTGTACAGTGTCGATCAGACTTATTGGCCTGTAATTACTCGGCTGTGCACGGTCTCCCTTTTTAAACACTGGAATAATCACTGCTCCTCTCCAAGAAGCCGGGACCTCAGCACCCTTCGCAATAAAATTGATAAGTAAATAGATATATTTACCCCACCGCTCTTTATCATTTAAAAAAATGTCTGCAGGGACGCCATCCGAACCAGGAGCACGTCCTCTATTCACAGCATTTATAGCAATCATGATCTCTTTGTCAGTAAAAAGATTACCTTGAGAAAAGGACTTAATAATACTGTCCTCACCTGTAATCTGAGTATTAAGAGCATACTGCGAGCTAAAAAATTCTACCCATGCCTCCTGAGGTACGTTGTTGTTAGGGGATTCCTCTACTCTCTCACTCCCCCATTTAACAATATTCCAGAACGGTCTGGAGTCCTTTCTATCACTGGCTTTCTTCAGTTTACACCAGTGAGCCTCGTCCCAGGCTCTTTTAGCTTTCACTATGCATGCTTTATAATTCTTTCTGGCTATGCGGGTAGTTTCGGCCACCCTCTTTTTGATAGCCTGGCCCAATGCCAATCGTGCAGCCCTACATTCAGCTTTGAACCATTTTGCATCTTTGCCGACTCTAACTCCATTACGCCTTGCAGGTTTCAAAAAGTGTTTTTTAATCTTTGCAAAAAGGGTGTCATGGATATCAACCACCTCCCCAGGCCAGAGGAAGAAGCACTAATTGCTTCCAAAGCTACTATAGCTTTGTCAGTTTCATAGTTGATATTATCGATAGCCTGCTGATTAGTCACTACGCTAGCCCATTTAAGCCTGCGCATGTTATTTTCTGGAATGACCAAAGGTGGAACAAGAGCATTCAGGTAAGTTGAATTTGTCCCCACGGACCACCATTTGTGCTCTACACATAGAGGGTTGTGGTCGCTCTCAGGTCTCGTAATGACCTCCATATCACAGACAGATGGCCACAACAAAAGACTACAAATCACATAGTCAATCCTACTTTTGTGTCTTCCGTTATCGAAGGTCATAGAGCCTTTTTTGTCCAGTGCAGTTCATCCGTTCAAAGCTCTTAGACCTTTTTCAAAGCACATGGCATTCAAATCTATGATGTCCTCGGTCCAATGTGTGACTGGCTTCAGATCTAGCACAGGGATACCCCATTGGGAGTCTTCCTCTGAACCAAGGGAGGCCTCACACATGACCAGAGGCTCAAAGGTCCGATTAAGGTCGCCCGCGATCACAACATTATTACCAGGGGAAAGTATATCAAGAAAATTACCCAAGGCAGTTAGAACGTCAGAGCGGCCACCCTTTGCGCTCCTAACATATATGTTGTATATATCAAGCGACCCCAATATGTCACTGGTTACCCTGATCAACTGGATGTCATTGTGGCCAGTCTCTATGTTTTTAATGGTAAGTTTAAGGGTCTGACAAACCCAAATTGTAAGACCCCCCATTGGTCTCCCTTTTGGACCCTTTATTGCTGGCACAGAAAAATTTAAATAACCCAGCACAAAAACAGGTTCACATGCCCACGTCTCTTGGAATATACAAACATCATATAAACCAACAAAGCTGAGCCAGTCCCCACAATCTAATTTAGAACACAGCCCAGCCAAATTCCAAGAGATTAAGTTTCCCACCCCATTCAAACGATCAAAATGCGCTTCAGGAGTTAAAGTCAAAGAACAAGGCACTCCTGTTTCTGGTGCTGCTAAGCTTGTCTGAGCTACAATACTTGAAGCGTCCAATAGGCCATCCTCTTTACCATTACGGGAAGGCAGTCTGCATATACTCTGATCTATTGTAAGTGTTGGTAATAAACTTTTACCCCCAAGGAGTCAATCACAGTCATTTAAATTGGAGAGGGCCGAAAACCTATTCTCAAGATGTAATCCCCATTCAGTAGTTTTGGCCGCACACCTCCCCTTAACTGCTACCATATTCCATTTTGTCCTTAATGTACTCCGGTTAGGACCCCTCCCACTCCGATGGTAAAAAAATTCTAAAGTAAGTGGGATGATATCAGTGGATCTTCGCTGTGGCGGTAAAAGATTAGGCAATATATTGTTTAATACCTCAGGGTCTGACAGATTCAAGACAACACAATCACCACTAAATTTTTTTGGGCTGCTTCCAATCCACTCCACCCTCCTGGCCATAATTAGTTCCTCTGCCAACTGTTGCTTGCCCCAGGGAGTTATCACCATATTATTAGTGAGCCAATGTAGGGCCTTGGCCAGTAATGATGTGTTAGTTTCTTCCTGTCCTGGGGCCAGTGTAGGAACGTTAGCTAGAACAAGGACTAGAGGAGAAGCCTCAACTATAAGCTCAACCGAACCTTTCACAGGTCCCGGAGCTGAAGGTACTACTGGAGGTACAACTACCCCTTGCTCGCCTTCCGCTGCAACTACCTGGGGAGCCACGGGATGATTAGACAGTGGAACTGCTCCTCCACCACCCTCAGATCTAGAAGTTCCCTTCTTTGACTCAACCCTGTTTACTACCTCTTCAGGCAATTTCTCTACTTCCTCCATCGTTTTACTCAAAAGGCCCCCTAGTCGATTGACCTCATTAGTGAGCTTTTCAATCCTGCCTATCAGTGGCTTTACAATTCCTTTAATCTTGGTGTCTATCAAGCCCAGCAGCTTCTTAAATTGCTCATTGGTTAGAGACATGCAAACATCATCAATTGACCCTACTTCTTCCACCACAGTGTTACTGGCCGGAGAGGCAGGCTTTTTTCGACTTGAGCGAAGCCCCCCACGCTTGGGCAGGCCCTTTCTAGCTCCTCTAGTAGAGCGTAGCGCAGGCACTGGAGTAGGGGCTTTTTCCTCCAGTAGATGTAATTCAGCCTCATCTTCACTGGCACTAACTTCCAGTACACAAATAGTTTGGTCCGGAATAGCATTATCATCAGGATCAGGCAATACAATAGAGCAGTTACTATTAACTGGCTCAGGCGATTGAACTGGGTCAGATACCGTCGAAATGGACGTAGGTAATTTAGGAGATATACCCAACCCAAGTGAGGATCTCCGCTCACTGTTAATTTTAGCAACTACCTGTACCAGGTAGTTGTCCATAGCATTCTTCGCCGGAGATAGCTTTTTGCTAGACATAGTACACCAATATGCGATATATACAGTACCCTCTCAGGAACACTGCGAAGATACAAAAGCAACGAGTGTCATTAACCCTCCAAGCAACTTAGCCTGAAATCATTCAAAGCAAATGGCAAATGGTTTCCTGGATCGACCTCGAGCAATGGGAAAGTCTCACCTTAGAATTACAGACAAAGTCACTGGCCCAGTCCAGTCTCTACCTGTCTCGGACTGTCTTAGACTGTCCGCCCTTAGTCCGGGCTTCGTCCGGGCTTCGTCCGGCGCGCGTCCTCGCGGGACGAGGGACCTGCCAGCGCTTTATGCGCCTCCTGGCGCGCTGGTCACAGGCGTCGTCACAGGCCCCCTAAGGATGCTGGGGGATGTGGTCCGGCCGGCGGAGCCAAGCCCGGCCGGTCGGTAGCTGCTGTAGAACTGGCGGAGCCAAGCCCGGCCGCAGTGCAGGCAGGTCAAGAACCTCAGGTAGGGCAGCAGGCGTGAAAGAAAAGAAAACAAGGGACTCAGCCCCTGCCGGCGCTTTATGCGCCTCCTGACGCGCTGGTCACAGGCGTCGTCACAGGCCCCCTAAGGATGCTGGGGGATGTGGTCTGGCCGGCGGAGCCAAGCCCGGCCGGTCGGTAGCTGCTGTAGAACTGGCGGAGCCAAGCCCGGCCGCAGTGCAGGCAGGTTAAGAACCTCAGGTAGGGCAGCAGGTGTGAAAGAAAAGAAAGCCGGGTACAGTTTTACCTCAAGGAAACCCGCAGACATAGACCCATTGCTAGGATTACTCAAACTCCTGCTGGCAACATGCTCCCAGAATATATTTTTTAGATCAGACTTGGAAGGAAATGGTGCACCTGCTGGATCAAGCCATATAGAACTTAACCCAAGCTCAAACAAAGTAGCCTTCAGTGTATTGAGCCAACTAATTTTATGGAAGCAGTCCGCCTTTATGACATCAATAAAACCTTCGGCATAATGCGCAAGCTCAGGAGTGGTCCATAGTCTTCGCCAATATAAAATTGGTCGTAATCTGGCTAGGTCCTTTATTTGTTTCCTACCAAGCTCATATCTTAGAGGCAGAAGAGGAGTACTTTTTGGGGTGATTTTAATGTCCACTTGGACAATGCCTCTGCGCATGAGACCACAGCACTTTTAGAAATCATGAGTTCTCTTTCCATGAAACAACAGGTCTCTGGCCCCACCCACCAAGCTGGCCTTACCCTTGACCAGGTCTTTTCCAACGTGAACCTGGTGGTGTTTCAACCTACTCCTCTTCCATGGCCAGACCACTATCATATTCCATTTGCTTGGCCACAGACTGGCAATAGAACACCCCTGAAGGATAACACACATACTTCCTATCGTGCTTATCACAAAATACAGCAAGACAACCGTGCTCTTGCAAATTTTTTTTTTGCAGAGTTTTATATAGCGCGAACTAGACCCGAACCGAATCAGGTATCAGAGTGCTTTACATAGCACTAGTTATGTTACATGAGGACGGACACACATTCATTTTAGGCACGGGGAGATTAAGTGATTTGCCCAGAATCACAGGAGGTTTTTGGCGTCGTTACCGAGACTCGAACCCAGATCCCCAGGTCCGAGGTCGAGCGCCCTAGCCGTTAGGACTGCACTGCAGTCCTGACCGGCTGTGTGGAAGAGGACACCACACGCCTGGACAGTTGGATTTGTGGGACTGTTAACACACTGGCACTAAACAAATCTCAATCAAAGTTGAAAAGTTCTGCCCCTGGTTCAATGATGAGCTGAGAGCATGCAAGTTTCCTCCAGAAGATAAGGCTAAATATAAGATTGCACTGAGGAAGTACCAGAGGAAATTGTCTCTAGCTAAAAAGACCTTCTTTGATAAAAGGATCGAGGAGGCAGATAACAAAGCCAAGGAAATCTTTAAAATTGTTCATTCTTTTTTGTGCCCCGTTGTCATATCTAGAGTATGTACACCAACTGCTGGGTCGCACGGTGAACTAGGCTCTTTTTTCCATGAAAAAATTGAGACTATTCAGAACAACTTCCAGAATAATGCTCAAATCACCAAGCACCCCCATCCCCTAGAAAGGACATGCTTCCCTCTCCACACCCTTCTCCTTATACAAATTCACCCCCCTTTCTCCCGAATGGTCACTTTCAGCATTGGAGGGCCTGAAGTCTGGCTCCCCTCTAGACCCCTACCCAACTACCATGCTAACGATGGCCACTCAATCTATCAACCCTGTAATGAACAAAATATTTAACATCTCACTGGCAACGGGTATGGTTCTATTGGGTTGGATAAAGGCAAAAGTGCTCCCTCTGCTGAAAAAACTGGTCACTAATCCCAAGCAACTGGCGAATTATAGGCTCATCTCCCTTCTCCCAACTTTATCAAACATTCTTGAGAAGGGAGTTAACCATCAACTCTCCCTCTACTTGCAGGATAATACAATATTACATCCCAGCTAATCCAGCTTTCGACCCCATTTTAGCACTGAGACTGCGCTTCTGGAAGTTGTTGAACATGTAAGGAACACCCTAGACAAGGGAGGCAAGGCCATCCTTGTCCTCCTGGGCCTCACTGCAGCTTTCGATACCGTGCCCTACTCTAAGCTGCTACAAGAGATAGCGATCAGACACTCAGTTTTGAATTTGCTGACATGATTTTTGAGCAAGCGTACTTAGGAAGTATGGCCGCCCCTTACACCTCTCAAGCCAGAATCCTGACTGTGGGCATACCCCAGGGTTCGGCCCTTAGCCCCACCTTGTTTAACATATAACTCATGCCCTTGGCTATACTAGCTGAGTCCTAGGTGCTAAAGCCATTTCTTATGCAGATGATGCGCAGCTACTCTTCACTTGTGAGAAGGGAAGTGAACTGGATGGGGAGCTCATCTCTCGATGTCTCGCCAGGGTGTTTCAGTGGCTGGACCAGCACCAACTAAGGTGCAATCCGGATAAAACTGAGATGGTGGTTTTCGGAGATGTCCGCCACAATCTGGAGAGAACCTACTGGCCGAGCGATGTGCCTCAGCCTGGTCAACTCCAAAACTCTGTGAAGAACCTAGCGATTAAAATTGACAGCACCCTCTCTTTCCAACCACAGATTCAAGCTCTAGCTGGCTCCTGCTTCAGCACACTGTGTATGCTAAAAATGCTTACCTCTCCTGTCTGAGTCTGCAGGCAGAGAGGCCGTTCAGGCCCTATTCACAATGAGACTCGATTATGGGGGAACGCCCTCTACCTCGGTCTCCTTGACTTTCTTCTCAACTGACTCAAGGTGGTGCAGAATTCGACGGCTAGACTGCCACTCAGACTACCACCCAGGTCTCACTTGTCCTCTCATTTGAGGGCCCTCCATTGCCTTCATATAAAAAGAGGATTTTATTTAAGGCCATGGTTTTAATTCATAAGCTCTTGCACGATACACGAGCGGTCTATCTTGGAGAAAGGATCAGCGAATACATCCCATGCAAGAGTACCAAGAATCAATGTATTACAGTAGGCGGGAGATCCTTTTTCTACTTGGGGTCACTCAACTGGAACAAACGTCCAACAGACCTCTGTTTGGTCAGTAATCTTGCTGCCCTCAAGAAGAAACTGAAGACATGGCTCTTCAGGCAGCCAATATAAGTTGCTTGGTCTGTTTCCTTTAGCCTGAGCACTGGGACACTCTGCTGAGTATCTGTGCACTTTACAAATTAGATTAACATAACATAGCATAACAATCAGCACGCACACAATATACACATGCACAAAACACGAATCACACATACATTCCTCTGCACAGACATTACTCTACACACACATGCATATATCTGTTGTAAATCAGAAGCATGGTTACAGGACATTCATTCTCGCTCGCTCTTTATTTTTGTTTTGAAGCAACAAAGACTTGCTTGCACTGGGAAGGAGTGGGTGAGTGCCTTTAATCGGTTGTTCAGGCAATCACTAAGCCCATTGCTGCCTATTACAGGTTAGGGCACTCTGCCAATACATCCAAACTTCAGAGAAGAAGCACATGAGCACACACTGTTTGAAATGGCGAGGCGGGTACACAAATAAGAGTGCCTGCTGAACATGCATTGTAACCATTCCGGGCAAAAGGTCGCTCTCTTTACTAAAAGAATGCACTTTATTCAAAGAAGGTGGGTGAACAATGGAAGGCTTATAGATGGTGTGGTGGTGTGTGGTCTACAAATCAAGGTGAGCTTAAGCAGACTTATCTTCTGCTGAGTTGTTTTCACTTGAATGCAGGGATATTGAGACAAACAGCTGTTTTTCGCTGGCCTTTTGTCATGGCATCACTTGAATGCAGGATTATGGAGATTAAGGAGACAAAAGATTGACTTACTTCCTAATGGATTTATTAAACTCAGTGGATATAATTTGAGTCACAAAAACACAAGGGACATTGTTGCTTCATTGAGAAAGAAGCCTAAATATGTTACACTTGTGTTTGTCACACTGCTTTGAAAGTATTAAGCATATAAAACCCAGTGAACAAGGGCATTCTTGGCTTTCAAAGGCAGAAAAAGAATGCATTCCATGTAAACAAGGGATTTGTGTAAATGTTTATCATTTTTCTAACTCTCATCTTTATCAAACTCGTCACCCTATTTAATGGAATGCAAAGGATAGTATTTCCTGTTTGTGAAAGGTGTCTTCTTTGTTGTTGGTGCCATCACTCTCTGGTGGAGGACCTGTGTGATAGCAGGGCAGGGTGGAGAAACGTGAGATAGCAGGGCATGGTGGGGAAAGGTGAGATAACAGGACAGGGTGGGGAAAGTTAAGATAGCAGGACAAGGTGGGAAAGGTGAGATATGCAGGACAGGGTGGGGAAACGTGTCTTCTTTGTTGCTGGTGCCCATCTCTCCCTGGTGCAGGGCCTGTGTGATAGCAGGACAGGGTAGGGAAAGGTGTATTCTTTGTTGCTGGTGCCAATCTCTCTCTGGTGGAGGGCCTGTGTGATAGCAGGACAGGGTGGGGAAAGGTGTCTTATTTGTTGCTGCTGCCCATCTCTCCCTGGTGGAGGGCCTGTGTGATAGCAGGACAGGGTGGGGAAAGGTGTCTTCTTTGTTGCTGGTGCCAATCTCTCTCTGGTGGAGGGCCTGTGTGATAGCAGGACAGGGTGGGGAAAGGTGTCTTATTTGTTGCTGCTGCCCATCTCTCCCTGGTGGAGGGCCTGTGTGATAGCAGGACAGGGTGGGGAAAGGTGTCTTCTTTGTTGCTGGTGCCCATCACTCTCTGGTGGAGGGCCTGTGTGATAGAAGGACAGGGTGGAGAAAGGAATTAGTGCTTGACTGCGGCTCATCAGCCCTCACCCATCTCCTCTCACTTCCCCAGAGAAGCTGCACTAAAAAGAAAAGATAGACAATCCCCCTGAGAACACATACATCTACTGTGCCATTGTATTAAACATACCTCTTTTCGTGTGCGAGTACGTTGACGTTAGGTCAGACTGTTTGCCTTGAAAAAGTCTGTAGGACTAAATACGTGTTGGCTGCCCTTTTGCTTGATTTGTGTAACAAGACTGGATAATAAACACCACGCTTGAGAGAAGAAAAGACACTGGATTGTATTTGTATTTTTTTGCTACGAGTCAGCAACACTGTATGGACTACTGATGTTTGCTTTGGTACTTTTTGTATGATTAGGTTTATCCCTATAGTTTTCTCTAGGGATTGCACCATCCGAGTGGCAGGGGGGGTTGTTACCTTGATAGCACCACAACTACTATTTGTTGCTTTTAAATATATCAGGAAACTTTCTCCTTAGATGTGCATTTGTATTTGGCAGAGCCACCATTGTTCTTTAGGTGTTGCAACAATCCAATAGTGTCCTTCTCTGCTTAAACCCAATATGGCAGAACAGTTTTCCCCTTTGCAGAGCTCCTGTGCCCCCTCCAGAGGTGAGCTTGCCAGAGGAACGGAACATCTCACTGACCCTAAGGCCTTGTCTCAGCTCTCAGAGCAAGTTCACACCTCATGAAGGAAACTATTCAGGTGCTGGGTGCTGGGCTAAGGCCATCAAAAGGCTTTAGGCAGGGTAAGGGGCTACTTTCTAAAAGTCACCTTCCCAAAATATTTATTAGAAATCTGACTTCACCATTAATTGAGCTTCTAATAAATATTTCAAAGTTCGAAAATGAGCCTATCCTAGTGTTTCATGGAATTTATTTCTAGTCCATGTAATTGTTTTTCTGTTATTTCATTTAACCCAGCCTATTTGTTACTGGCTCTATGAAACTTAAGAGAGAAAAGGAATGCATAATGTTAAGCCTCTGGTCTTGGAATAAAACTAAATGTCACAAGAGCCAGGTTCTTGTTTTCAATATTGCTCATGTGATTGTGTATTTCATATACCTGTATTATACCAAAAACTTTGCAAGTAGAGATACTCACAGATATGCACATGTGTAAAAAATACAACTAGAGGATGACTTGCACATACAGTTGTCCACACGTAAATAAAACCATACACACGTAGAAACGTAACTAGAGGCTTACAGCCTGATTCATGAAGGTAAATGCGCTCGCAAAAGGGCCAGATTCTCAGAATCTGGCCCTTTGCGAGTGCAATTTTTGCATTTGAGATTCATCATCCCAAATGCAAAAATCGCTAATAACGAATTAGCAAATATGCGAGGATTAGCATTTAAGGAATCTCTATTAGAGATTCCTTAAATGCTATTCATGACACATTTAAAAATTGCGAATTAGCAATTTTGGGCCGCTATTTACCGAGAGGTCAGACCTCTCGGTAAATAGCAAAAACTTAGAAAAATGCTTTTAAAAGCATTTTTCAAAGTTGCATGTTGCACACACACATGTCCCTTGGACATGTGTGTGCGCAACACCTGTTTCAATTAGCATTTCAGGGGTGCTACAGGGTGTCCTTTGGACACCCCTGGCACCCTTAAAATCGCTATCTTATTTGCGAGTAGCAAATTGCTACTCGCAAATAAGTGATACTCCCCATTCATTCCTATGGGCCTTTTGGCCCATAGGAATGAATGGGGAGTTATTCCTTATTTGCGAGTAGCAATTTGCTACTCCCAAATAGAGAATATGTAGGAATCGCTATTTATTTAGCAATTGCTACATGAATACCGTTTTGCGAGTCCTCAATAGCGATTCGCTATGAATCGCTATTAGAGACTCGCAAAACGGTACCTTGATGAATCAGACTGTATATCACATAGTTTAACACGTTTGCTGCAGCGGCTTTTCCGCCGCAGCGCTAAGGGAGTGGGGGGGCCTCGCGGCGCGCCCATGCTGGTGACGGAACCACTCCGTCACCAGCCTCGGTTGAGCTGTGCTCATGACGGACCGGTTCCGTCATGGCCCCGCCCGCTCAATAGAACGCGCCGCGCAGGCGTGAAATCAGCGCCGCGCAGGTTCGTCGAGCGGACCATGACGGAACCGCTCCGTCATCAGCACAGCGCTACCGCGGCTGATGACGGAGCGGTTCCGTCATCAGCGCGGAAGGGGTTAAAAGATATTGATGCACACACACAGGAACCCATGCATATTGAAATAACACAAAGACAGACCCATTGTACACATACAATATATAAAGGTACACTTAAAGACGGCACCTACACGCTCTCATAGGCAACACATATACACATATAAATCAACCAATGGATGGGTTTTAGGCATGGGTGAATGGATAGATGAACATATTCATTTTGTGTATATCGTGCTAACTTATTTCATTTATCTTATTCGGCTTTTTGGGAATTTGATGTCTTTCTATGTGACATTTTGATAGAGATTTTATTGGATTCGCAGGTGAAAATTGACATCTTGCAAAGTAGGATACATTTTCTTACACTTCCTTTTACTTTGGCTGTTCACAAAATTCGAGTCTAGAGTTACCCAAAAGTGTAGACATGTAGACTTATAGACGTGCAGAGTGTACACATCTAGGCCCCCTGAAATATGATGTTGGAGCCTAACTTAAGTTGCTACTGAAAGAAATTGTAGTAAGTCTAGCACTACACAAGGCCAACCCCTGGTGGTGAAACACCATCGCATAGAAAATAATTAGAGGCAGGGACTTAAATGTAGACCCCATGGGAAATAATGTTCATTTAAATTTAATTATTTTAAAAAGTTAAAAATATTAATAAATATAATTTAATTTAAAAAAAAGATTGACTCATAATGTGGAAGGTCAGATGACAGGAAGTCTGGTGGTTGCTGGCGGGGAGCATTAGAAATTTACCAAAAGAAGAGAGGAAAAGAAAACGCACAGTTACAAAAAGAGGGAGTGAAAGACTGCAAAACCGTCACAAAAGGAGAAAGTAAGATCCTGCAAGAACGAGATAAATGGGCAGGGAGTGTCTGTAATTGGCTCAAAGAGGTATGAAGTGGATTTAAGACTACCAGCCTTGGTATTTGCAGCACCAATGTTTAATTGCACCAGCCGCTGGCTTCTGAGCAGAGATTCTGCCACCTGCATTTTTTCTCCTGCATATCTCGATTGTGCTCTTTCCCTAAAACATAGTAACAGTGGTTCATACTCAACTAGCAGATTTAATTTACCTATAAATCCAGCAGCGGCTGCTGCCAATCTGACGTGAGGGAGCAGCACAGGAGAAAAAAAAATATTAATAAAATAATGTATAATCTTGCCTTTCCTGCCTGCCGACGCACTCTTCTGCTCCCACGCCTCGTTGCTCCCCTGCTCCCATCCCGGCACTGCAAGTCCCTTGAGCACAGGCTCCCCGACCTCACGAAATCCTAGCAATTATCTCATGTTAATACTCAAAGCATGAGAGAAGAGCTGGGATTGGGCACAGCGAGCCAATATCATGCTCTAGTAAGGACTGGGAGCCTGTGCCACTGAGCACTGCATATATATCTCCAAGGAACAGTCGGGAGATATACAAGTGCGCATGTCGATTTGGCGGTCCTAAGACAGCCTGCCAAACATGCTCACTTTCAGTGTCTACCATTCCACCTCCCCCTGCTGCTGCTGCTGCGGCATGGCCCCACCCTAGACTCCCAACTGGAGAGTGAAAAATAAAATAACAATAAAATAGTTTTATTGTAATTTTATTTTTCTTCTGTCGGCTGCATTTCCGTACTGGGGCGACACTCCTCCACCATAGCGGAGGAGCTGCCCCCTTATAAGTCCCTGTTAAAATGCACTACATGTGTCCTGGCCCTTTAAATTAAATGCTAATAATGGGCTTACAGCACTTATCCACTTAACTTGCCCTTTAAACATGTCTGAGGTCTGCAATGCAGAGCCTGTGCGTGCAGTTAACCTGCCTGGTCGACCTGGCAAATAAAGCTCTTGCCAGGACCAACATTTCCTTTTTAATACATATACATCACCCCAAAGGTAGGCCCTAGACAGGCCTAAGAGCAGGGTGTTGGACATGTCTTTTTAAGTTTTACATGTCCTGGTAGCGTAAAACTCTTAAATTCATTTTTCATTACTGCAAGACGTATTTCTCCCACTGAATAATTTTAGAATCGCCTTATTACATTTTATAAGTGTTATTTCCAAATGGGAAGAGATAATAGGTTTATATTTGATGTGTCTGGAATTCTCATTTAAAATCCTAATTCATGGTGAAGTCAGATTTTAAATTACAATTCTGAAAATTGCAATTTTAGAAAGTTGGCGTTTTTCTTGCCTTAGCCATTTGGTACCTGCAGCCTGTCCCTGGTCTCGTAACTGGGTGTAGATGGAAGTTGGGCTTTGTGTATTCCTCCTAGACAACCATACACAATGGGAGCTTAGGTGTGACTAAATGGTTCACCACTGGCCAAATGGGAGGGAGGAGCTGGGCCCAGCCTCACTTACACCCCAATAGGCTGTGTCTGGTCTCAACACAAATGGTGCATACTCCCTGTGGTTAGTCAGGAGCCAGGGCATCCTTACACTTCAAAGGCATGCATCTAGAAGTTTCTCCCCACTTCAGAGGCACAACTGTGCTCAAAAGAAGGGCCTCAGACACCACCAATTCAGTATACCTCTGGGCATGTGGACACACTGCCAGGAACAAGAACTGCTGTGCTTCTGAAGAACAGCCACTCTGCTAGACTGCTGCTATGAAGAAGGTGCTACCCTGCTGTGCTGCCCTACTGCCTTCTGCCCTCTTGCCTGGGCGAGATTGACTAGACCTGCATTGCTTGTACCCCTAACCCAGAGTAACTCCAGGGATTAGTTGGCTGGACTCGTGAACTGAAGCCTCAGGAACAGGCTTACAACAACCTTGCCCCTGCACCTGAACTCTGCCCTCTTTGAGTCTACCCTACCAAGTGATGCCTCCACAGTCCTGGACCCTTGGAAGTGGGCTTAAGGTGCTTGCCAGCCGAACCGATGCATCTTTTCTGCTGAGCGGCTCATCCCCAAACATTACAAGAACTTTTCCTTCGGCTGAGTGGTGCATCCCCAAGCAGAACCAATGCATCGCTGCTGCTGCGTGGATTGGATTCATCACAAAGACCCGAGTCGCCCCTGTAGTCCTCGGAACGGACGCATCACCCCAACAGCACAGCGCAACCACAGCTCAGATCCTCACATCTCTCATCGACAGATGCTGGACTGCACATCTCAATCTCGCAGCTCGTCGGAACTGACGCACCATCAGCTGCGCGTCGCATCCCCGATGTCGAACTTTGAATCGTAAACCCTGTTGATGGGATCCTCAATGCCGATGCAACAGGATCTCACACCGCAGCCTCACGGCATCTCAAAATCGAAACATAGCCCCTGCTGCTTGGTGCATCTTTACTGTTGACCCACTCAATGCTTCTCAATCAATGTACTCAGTTCAGCGGGCTTAACTGGGTCAAGGTAGCCGGCACATGGTCCATCGCGGTCAGCCTGAACTTGTGGCCAGTTGGCTTTGTCTGCTTATTGGCGCTATTTTCACACAACAAATTAAAAATTCAATATCGCCGTTTCTATTAATTGAGTTTTCCCATTTTGACCTTGTTTTTATTTATTAAAATAAGCTCTATTTTTCTAACCTGGTGTGGGTACTTTTTGTGTGGTATTTTCACAGTTTCACTGTTTGAAGTGTTGCACAAAAACTTTAGGCATTGCCTCTGAGTTAAGCCTGACCGCTCTGTGCCAAGCTACACGGGGGTAAACACAGGTTCATTTGCGGTTTCTTGTGCCTTACCTTGACTAGGATTGTGGTTGCTGCTTGACCAGGGCTCACACCCCAGTCAACTAGTAACCCAATTTCTAACACACTGGATTTAGTCTAGAGAAATACCAAACTTACACATGCAGCCTTGTGATAACATTTCATGGGAGCCACATGAAAAAAGTACTGTAATAATTTGCATACATTGAGATGCATATATGATATTTTACGAAGGGAGCAGAGTCATATATTGACTCCACTAGATCAGTTCGTACTGAATTAATTAATGTCTACTAAACAGACCCCTTAGCCATTTTGAAGTTTGCTGTGAGGTTATGAAAAAAGAGGGTGGGAGACATGCCTTTAGACTGATCAAATATATCAGTATTTACAGTTGGGTTTTGGCATAACACCAGGGGCATTGTCAACCCCCCGCTTTAGCAGCTGCAGCATGGGTGGTGTTCTTGATGGGCCTATTCTGTTTGCAACTCAGCAAAAGGCTCATAATGAATGTGTAAGGGTGGGAGAGTCAGTGAGTAAAAGGTTGGATGGATGGAGGTGTGAGTGATATAGTGGATGGATGGGTGAGTGAAAGGTTGGATGGATGGAGGTGTGAGTGATATAGTGGATGGATGAGTGAGTAAAAGGATGGCTGTAAGGATGACTGAGTGAAAGGGAGGAAAGGTGGATGAGTGGAAAACTGGATGGATGATGAGAGGATGGATGGATGAGTGAAAGGGTAAATGGATTGATGCGTGGGTGGGTGAATGGCTGGATGGATGGAGTAAACGTTTTAACTCACCCTTCTACTCTTTCATGTTAATTATGAGCGTTTGTCTGCTGAATTGCAGACAAAAGAGGCCCATCAAGGTCACCACCCCAGTGTAGCTGCTAAAGCTGGCGGTCAGTGTCACCCCTGGATGGATGTATAAATGGATGAGTGAAAGGATGGATGAATGAATGAAAGGGAGAGTCGATAGATGGCTGGATGAAAGAGTGGATGGATGGATGAGGGTAAGGGTGAATAGATTGATAAATTAGTAAAAAGATGGATGGATGGATGTATAAATGGATGACGGAAAGGATGGATGGATGAATGAAAGGGAGAGTAGATGGCTGTATGAAAGGATGGATGGATGAGGACAAGGGTGAAAAGATTGACGAATAAATGAAAAGATGGATGGATGAGTGAAAGGATGGATGGCTGGATGGATGGATTGATGAAAGGGTAAATGGATGGATAGATGAGTGAAATGGTAGATGGATGGGTGAGTAAAAGGTAGATAGATAGATGCATGGATGAATGTGTGAAAGGGTGGATGTAAAGATGGATGGATGGATGAATGAAATGAGGCATGGATCAGTGAAAGGGTGAATTGATCGACAAATGAGTGAAGGGGTGGGTGGATGGATGAGTAAAAGGGTAAATGGATTGATGGAGTGAAAGAGTGGATGGCTGGATGAGTAAATAAACGGGTCAAAAGGTGGATGGATGAGTAAGAGGATGGATAACTGAGTGACAGTTGGATGGATGGATGAGTTACAGGGAGGATGGATTGATGGAGTGAAAGAGTGGAAGGACGGATGGATGAATGAGGGAAAGGATGGATGGATGAGCTAAAGGAAAAATGGGTGATTGAAACAATGGATTGATGGATCAATGAATTGATATATTAAAAAGGGTGGATACGTGAAAGCATGAGTGACTGCGTGAAAGGTGGATGGATAAGTTTAAAGGATAAGCTTGAAGATCGATTAGTAGGTTTGGATGTGGATGGGTGGGAGGTCAGACAGACGGAATGGGACAGACTGAATGCTGGATGAAAGTCTGAATGGATGACAATGTAAAGGTGAGGGGTATCAGTGGGTGGATCGAAGGACGAAAGGATGAATGGATAGATTCTTGTATGGAAGAGACAAGTAAGCGCTTCTGAGGAGGGTCGCTATGACTTGCTTCACTTGCTTGGTGCATAAGAGCTTTAGTTAAAAGTAAGGGCTATTTTAATTTTCTGGCTACTCCCTTGCATAGCACTACACATCGGCAGACATCTAACATTCATTTGATTATTTATTCGTTTGGATGTGGAAAAAAGAATTATCAGATCGCTCCACTGGTCTCATACTGTATAGCACAGAGGTAAAATAAGGACCTCGCACAAAGGGAGGGATTTCTAAAGACTATAGCAAGTACTGCTGTCTCCAGATGATAGAAACACTGAAGTTTAGGATGCACCACTATTCTTGCATTTAGGGCATTTGAAGTACAGATACAGTAACATTGCTGATGGCGGCCGGAACAGTTGTGTTAGGCAATAGGCAGCAGATACAACCTTGCAGCCCACAGTTTATATGTGTAAAGCTAACCTACTGATATACTCGCTGATGCGTGCCATGCCTTGGAAATAACCTATATCGTGAAACATCAATCATGGCTCTTCCAGGAGGCGCGCTATTCATGACATCTGCGTCCACGGATGCTTTTTCATCCTTCCTTGGAACACGCTGGATGTAGGTTACAGGGGTGGTTTTTGTATGGTGACTTTCTTTTGCCTTCTTTTGTATCACCACTGGAACTCTGCCCAGAATCTGGCAATTAGAAACGAATAAAGAAGAGTTCTCTTCTTTCAAATATAACGTGTAATTCTATGTCCTTCTGGATGATCACAGTGAGATGTATGCTTTTGCCATCTAGTGATTTGAGGGGTATTGCTTTCTGAAGCGTATATGATGCCCATTTTCCCTAACAATCATAGCTTTTTATCTCTTGGCATCCTGGCTAGTTATTCCAGTGATGTTCACCCTCACATTAATAAGAGGCTGGTGTGGAAACGTGCCGAGTCAGCATAATGCACCCCTTTCTTAACATAGGTGACTCTCACTAGCTGTGGCATCAAGCTAAGGCTCTACAGAGGATTACCACGCCCTTTCAAACAGTGCTTTCACAGTGAAACAGCCATCTCGCAATACAGACGAACCCTCGCCTTGTTTTCTTTTAATTAAATTGACATCGAGCACTATTGCCTTTTGTTTTCTGTTCTTTTTCATCAACCTGCATGTTATTTTTCGTTCACGTTGCTGCACTAGGCTTGGAAATGTTCTCAGTTCACAGAAGTCGAAAAAGGCACAGGATCATCTAGCAACATCAACATGCCAAAATTGTTTTTTATTTTGTTGCACGAATGGAGCACAGTGACACACGCAGATGTGAATGTTTAATCTCTGTTAGACCTGTCAGTCTTAGGGTGGTCTTCCCCGAACGTTGGGGCATATTAGCAAGAAGAGGCGATAATTACCGCTAACCCAGGTTTGCGGCATTGTTTTTATCGCCGTCTATCGCTGGATTTCATTGCCGAGATAGCGTGTTATTAGCAAAGCTTATCTCTAAGGCGATAAAAAATCCAGTGACAGCGGCGAAGACCAGAAGTAGAGTGAGAATACCAGCGCTAAATTAACTGCGCTAATGAAAAGCTTGCTAATAGGCAAGTGTGTACTTAACCTAACAATCCACCCCCCATTGACAAGATGGCTAAGTCAAGTTTTTATCAGGCTTAAAAATCAAGCGATAATCTCGGTTATCAAGACTTTTTTTATCGCATTGCGGGCATTGATAATAGGGGGAAGTTGTGTTTGCGACTGTTTCCCTTTACTTTCAGTGAGGAACGCCTACTTTGCATGTCATTAGCGATAAATATCGCTGACATGCAAAGCGGCAAAAAAAGGGCGCTATTTCGAGTAAACTGTCGCTAACAGCTGTTTGCGACAGCTTGCTAATAGGGCGATAAAAATATCGCTGCTTTAGCGGCAAAAAAGTGCTGCTAAAGTGGCTATACAGCCCTTGATAATACGCCCGTTTTCCTACTTCCCTCCATTTTTAGGTTGAGCATTTGAGACCTCTAGTATATACTTATTATATACTTATATGTGTATGTGCCATGTGGGCTATGGAGATTAGCCCTAGGACTTGTCTGCTTCCACTTAGGGACTTTTTTTCTGGCAACTGCCTCTATTTAACTGTCTTGATAGAAAGTGACCAGCAGTGGTCAGTAAAATACCAGAATCCCTTTAGCATTCTCTAGATTCCAGTCCATAGAAATTGTCTTCCACGAGTACCCATAGACAATAATATTTTTTTTAAATCTTGTATTTTCAGTGATATGACCACCGAAGGCCCTGATTTTATATTAAACATAGAGCTTTGGACTATACCGTTTTCCACTGAAAGGCAATATTTCGTTCCATGTGTTCCCATATCTGGCGTGTTACACGGTTTGGTGCTTACTTTCCCTCCATAGTAAAGAACAGTAGATGTTTCAGCACCCAAGCTAATGTGCTGCATAGCTAAATACATATAAGGTCCCAAAGGCGAGACTGATTGCATTGTAAATGCTTGTTAGTGCTGGAATTCATTTCTGTTAGCCTTTGGACACTGTGCACTTAAACACTGCTAACTGGTGGTAAAATGCTTATGCTAACTCCCCTAAACATGGTGTGAAATTGGTATACACCTGATTGCCATATTTAGTTTTCTTATAAGTCCCTTGGACAATGGTATACCATATACACAGGGCCTGGAAATTGAATACTACTAGCGGGCCAGTAGCACATATTGTGCCACTCACTTAAGTAGTTCCTTAAAACATGTTCGAAGTCTGCCATTGCAGCCAGAATGCAGTTTTAAACTGCCAATTTGACTAGGCAATATAGCCCACCTGCCAATCATGAAACAACCCCCCTTTTAATGCATGTAGATCACCCCTAAGGTATGTCCTAGGTTGCCCACAGGGCAGGGTGCATAGTAATTGAAAGGTTGGGCATGTATTTTTACGTGTTACATGTCCTAGTAGTGAAAAATTCCAAAATCCATTTTCACTACTGTGAGTCCTACCTGTCTCAATAGATAACATTGTGTTGCCTTACTGTAATTTAATAAGTGTTAACTTTTGATTGGAATCAGGTAGCATTTTGTGTTTGGTATCCATGAAACTGTAATTAAAAATCCTTTTTAATGGTAAAGAAACATTTTAGAATTGCTATTTTGAAAATGCTACTTTAAGAAAGTACAAGCAATACAGGGTTGGGCCCATAGTCAGTAAGACTGAGCCACTCTAGATCTAAAATAACACCATAATTGCCAATACTGACACACCTTCAATAACTCACTTCTCTCTGTGATCATGCAACTGAATCAGTGATATCATCACTTATTTGAAAATGTTTTTGATAATTAATTGTTAATTCCATTGAACTTCATGTGAAACAATTTTCTCATTGTTATATATATGCACAATCAACACAATCCATACCCCAAAAGAACATAAACATGAATGTGAATCACAATAGACTTAAATGATACAAAAAAGTTTAAATACGCACAAAATGATGCCCAAGTTCTGACTTTTGTCTCCCATAAGGAGCTTAGTTTGTATTTCAATTCAATGCTCCTAACCATATGGGTTACGCACCCAACAGTGCCTAAAGAAGACTCAGGGAGGAATCACTTCTCCTGAAAGATTACAACCAATTACAGTACTGAGCTCCAATGGACATCATTTATACCCCACTTGTGGGTGGAATTGCTGTTGGCGCATGTTTAACCCTTCTTTCTTTATGGGTTCTCCTCAGGACTCAGAATATATGACCTCTGCAACAATAATAAAGCAACACTATTTAAAAATCTATACCCTTTGCATTGTATGAACATACACCTTCTGTGCTAACACACATCATACCTCTTACGCTCTTTGGCTTTCACAACACAACATCTTTAGCAGGAAGATACGGCCCTCTGTAGCTGAAAAAAGCACAAATGTGACCCAGTTACTCTGAGATTTTCTTAACTAACGAATGTCCAGAACCAACAATAAAATCTAAACTACTCACTGAGTTCTGAGAAAATCTTAACGCTTTACTTTCAGGAAGCAAGGTGTTGGTCCTTGTTCTTCGTTCCTGCACCTATGTAAACCAAAATTAAAAATCAATTATAGCGATTAATGTCCCGTAGTGGATTTCGCAATGTTAAACCTCTCCAAACAAACATTGCAGCACTTGATGCAAAGTTTGCAAATGGCTGCTCAGCGCTGACTCTCACAGTGAAAACATAACCGATTACTGTGTCTGCAACTGCGGCTGTTTAAACAAAGTCTTCATATGACTGCATCTCTAATTGCCTGACTCTTAACAATTTTGGACGAAAACACCTCCAAAAATTACTTTGACATGCTCAACAATTGGAAAATATTTTATGTTTCCATACTAAATTTTTGTATGTGAACTCAGTTCCCTCAACTCTCTGTCACAACAAGTGGACATGCCACATTTGTGATGCCCTTCTACAGGATACAAATTCCACACCTGTCTTAAGGTACTTTTTACTGAAGGTGGCTGTAAAAATGCACACACAACTTGATTCCATGTGCTACATTCTTTTTTTAGAGAAAACTGCGGTCTTGTGAATGGCTGATCCAAATTTGAAATAGGATGCCAATTTTGGGTAAATATTCCTTTTCAGATTATTAGTTTTGGTGCAAAAAAGTTGATACAAACACCAAATGTTCTGATCTTGGCCAATCCCACTTATTCAAAAGTGTGTCCCGCAGCATCCAACATGCCCTCTTCATTGATTGTTTTAACGATTTCTTAGGATATTCATGCTCCTTCAGTTTTTCAACGAATTTGTTATCATGTTAAAAATAAGTCAATTTGTCGAACATTTCCGCCTAATCCTTAAAAATTGTCTGAAAGGCAAATTATCACAAAAGCTCAGAGGATGGTGACTTGAATAATGTAAGGCCTTGTTATGGTCAGTTGGCTTAGAATGAAGTGTAGTCCTAAGTTTTCCATCTTTTACAACCACTTCCACATCTAAGAGGGAAATCTTGGAGGGGTCATTATGTAGCCTAAACTTAATTTCAGGTGTCCTGTCATTAAGCCAACGGGCAAACTTATTTAATGATTCTTCATGTCCTGTCCATACACAAAAAATATTGTCAATGAATCTTACCCATTTGTAAACTTGATGATAAAAGGGTTATTTTGATAATTGAAATGTTCCTCAAATTTTGCCATGTACAACACAGTCAGCTCCGGAGCAAAGGGACAACCCATTGCGGTCTCTTTCACCTCAAAGACAAAATCCTCACCAAATAAAAAATTCTTTTTTTAATGCTAATTTGGCCAAATTAATGATAATCTTAGTTGGAACCTGATGGGTTCTTGGTTGCACAGAAGGTGTTTGTCCATACAATGCAGAGTATAGATTTAAAAATAGAAGGGTTCAAAACACTTCAGCAATTCCACCCCACAAGTGGAGTATAAATAAGGACTATTGGAACTTAGTAATGTAATTGGTTGTAATGTTCAGGAGGAGTGATTCCTCCCTGAGTCTTCTTTAGTCACTGTTGGGTGCTTACCCCATAAGGTTAGGAGCATTAATTTGAAACTAATACAAACTAAGCTCCATATGGGAGAAAAAACTCAGAAGTTGGGCGCTATTCTTTGTGTAATGAAACACATTTTTTGAATCATTTAAGTCTATTGTGATTCACATTCGTGTTTATGTTCTTTTTGTGTATGGATCACATTGATTATGCACAGTCATGGTCATGTCAGTACTGTTTTTTCGGTATATGTTTACATATGAGAAAATTGTTTAACAAGGAGTTGAATGGAATTAACAAATAATCATCCAAAAATATTTTCAAATAAATGGTGATTACAGTGATTCCATTGAGTGATAACACAGAGTAGTGAGATGTGTAAAGTGTGTCAGTATTGGCAACTGTAGTGTTGTTTGTATCTTTTAAAAAGTTGCAATTTTCCTGCCCTTAGCCGTTTGGTACCTGCAGCCTGTCTTAGGTCACTTGATTGGGTGTAACTTTCAAACTTTGTGAATTCCTCCCAGACAGTCACACAATAGAGGGATTAGGTGTGCCTGAATGCACCATCTGCTAGCAGAATGGGGCTGCACAACTGGGCATAGCCCCACTTGCAACTGAATAGGCTGTGTTCAAAGGAGGCACCAAGTATAAAAATAGGGCCCTCAGACCCCCTCTTCAGTTTACTTATTGGACCTTTGGAAGAACTCTTAGGGGACTGCCTGCTGTGTACTCCACAAGATTGCTTTCCTGCATCTGAAAGAACTGCTTCGCTACCTGGAGCCTGCCTGGAACCCTCAGAGTCCAGCGCTGCTGTTTGAGCCCTGCACCTTCACCTTAACCCAGGACTACGAGAGTATCTCCAAGTGCTAGTTTGCTGACCTTCTGTTTAGAGCAACAGGGACATAAAAGCTTTTTACCATCTTGAACCCACGCCTAGACCCAGCCTGGGTGAGACCTGAGCCCCCACGTGGTGTCCCTCCAGTCCAGGACCCTTGGTTGTGGTGCTAAAGATGTACAGATAACCAAACTCCAAAACTTGGGATTTGGAACATGTTTGACTAAAAACTGCTCTGAGAACCGAGAGAAGACTGGCACCAACCTGCTTGTTGATCTGCCCGAGGTGCATTGCCGGTAGGACTGACTTTGCCACGGCTGACAGAAGGCAAGATGGCCGCGGACGGATTGTGCTGAGAAGTCGCATCCTGACCTCTCTCCCTTCACCACAAGATGATTGCTTCTTGTCCGGTGGAATGACCCCTCAAAGCTTTTGAATGCTGGTGACACACACGTTTTACACCTTCTGTCGGTGTAATTTCAAGGAATATTTATCAGCGGAGCTGCTTGGTTTAAAGAAAAGGCTCCGTGATATTATGAGCTCCCTTGGATTTAAAAGAGCACAGCAACAGCCGGTTAAAATGCCCCCACGTTCTGCAAAAACCGATAAAACTAAAGAAAAGGACAGACTAAAAGAACAAGCAGGCACAGGGGGGAAAAACGTTTCTCCTGAACAGACCACGCTTCCTGCGAAGAATCCAGGAGCGATAAAGAAAACGGTGGCCTCGCAGCAAGGGAAAAAGAAGACAGATTTACTGGGAAAACCCAGCGCGGTCCCCGGTGCCGGTGCCGATATGAGCAGCCCTGCTGAGACACACTCTGCGCTGCCGGGA
This sequence comes from Lissotriton helveticus, assembly GCF_964261635.1. NCBI lineage: Eukaryota > Metazoa > Chordata > Amphibia > Caudata > Salamandridae > Lissotriton > Lissotriton helveticus. The sequence continues at coordinate 22,927,702 of NC_136060.1, read as the reverse complement.
AAGATCCTCGAAAGGTCAGAAAAGAGCAAATCAAAAGAAACCTCTTTCAGGCAGCCTACCTTATCGGAGGTTTTCACTACTGTCCGATCAGCTGGGCAAAACAACGGAGCTCCAAACAAGCATAGCCCTGGTGGCTGCAGCGATGGCGGAGGCCTCCTGGAGGACGCTGTGGACGCACAAATCGCTTCCCCGATCGTTGCTAGGCAACCGCCTAGCCTGAGCTCCACTACCCATGGAATTGTGATTTCTGGCTCCCAGGAGGCAGTAAGAAAGCAGCAACAGAAAGATGTAGATGCACCTTTGGGAGACGCAATGCCGGAGATGGCGGAGAGCGCGTTTAAAGGTGAGACTGGGAGCGCTGACATGATGAGTGCGATTATGTCATTAGAGGAAGAGCTGCGTGCCACAAAGAATGCTAAGGCCACATGGGGGAGCTGAGTTAGTCTTCTTAATAAGGAATTGTATTCCGCTGGGAGCTCTGGTATGCATGAATCTATAAAAAGAAAGGGCGATATGGGCTCAGTGGAAGGGGAGCATTTCTACTCTTTAAATGAGGACTCTGACTCAGTTCAGCCCAGTGAGGGGACCTCAGAAGAAGAGGATGAAACAGATGGGGAGTTAGTGTCTGGCTCTAGTTCTTCGGGGACTGACATAGGCAATGATACTACCCCAAAAAACCGACAACGAAATCAGAGCAGACGGCTGGCAGCTTCTCCAGGGGGTACAGAGAAACGGCTTTTGTGGGATTACTCAGCAACCTCCCAGGCTTACCAGGAAGAGGAGCCAGCTGGATCTTTAAAGCATAGTGCTCCGTTCGAACTCCTGTTTAACATGCTTAAGCAAATGCAAGCCGAGGCTAGGTCAGTGAGCCGGAAAGCAAGGCAGGATTCTAAAAAAATTCAATTGACCCCGAAGAAGACAAATAAACTCTATGATGATCTTGTCGGTAGAGTAACGGAGGTGGAGGAGCGAACGGGCAAGCTCGAAGATGATCTTGGGAATTGGCAATCTTTTAAAACAACGCAGGAAAAAATGTCAGAAGTCCTCCAATGGAAAATGGAGGATTTTGAAAATAGACAAAGACGTAATAACATTAGACTTTTGGGTGTGGAGAGGGGCTGGAAGGGCAAGATACCAGGCGTTATGTGATTAATCTACTTGAAGGTGCTTGCCCGGAGTCCCAGTGGCAGTGGGACAGAGAGATCCAGAGGGCCCATAGGTTTCCTTTCACTCAGGAGAAAAAAACACGGCACAGAAGGTGGAAGCCAGCCACCCTTCCCAAGAGCTATCCTAGTATACGTAGGGAACTTCTTGTTACGGCAAGAAATTATTGAAAAGGCGAGACCTGACAATAAGAGATCCTTTGAGGGTACTACATTCTTTGCCAGGCCGGATTTCTGTCATGTGACGGTCGAAAGGAGATGGAGGCTGAGGCAAATGATCTCGCAATTTCAGGCACTGGGCTCAGAAGCATACTTGTTGTTTCCTGCCATGTTGAAAGTTGTCACGAATGGGAGAGTTAGAATGTTCCTATCAGAAATTAAAGCTCAACAGTATCTGGAAGAGTTGGGAAAATAAGTTGTATAAGGAATAACATGTGTAGAATTGAATGGTGATTGGGTAGCTAAGTAGACACATTAACTTTTTATAAGAACTCAGGGATATGTGGGGTGTCTTCTCAGGGGGGGTTAACAGCAGGAGAGTGGGGTTGGGGGAGGGGTGCGACTGACGCAATCCAAAAACGGTCACGCATAGGTCTCATATGACCTATTTGCCTGTAGTGGGGGGGAGTAGCAGGGGAGGGAAGGCAAGGGAGGGGGCTGGGGGTTTTAAAAATGGCTAGAATTACTGGGTTTTTTGGTGTGATAACACACATTTTGTTTGGGTGTCAGATTCAGTATAGGCAGCACATTCAGCATAAAAAGTTTGTAAGATGGTGTTTTCATAGACTTGTTGAATTTTTTTCCGTAGCAGGACACTTTATGGGTAGAGACTTCTTGATTTCTTTCAATGTCCTGTAAGATAGCCTCAATTAATGTATGTGGCCTCAATGACTCCAATAAGAGAGTGAAAGTATCAGGTTTACTGAGAGCTCTTCATCTAGATCTGGCATGTCTCCAGGAGACCCATATAGAAGCATCACAAGTATATCTATTGGAACAGCTGGGGTTTGCAGTATTAGCAGCTTCGAAACAAGGGTGGCAATTCTGGGGAGGAACAGGGATGTTGTGGTCCATGGAAAAAACGAGGATCAATGGGGTAGGTGGGTCATAGCGGAAGTAGTATTTAAAGGAACAAGTTTTACTTTGGTTACAATTTATGGCTCCACTGATGATGATCCTGATCTCTGGCAGTTTATGGACACGGAACTTGCCTTGTGGCCAGAGCCCATTGTATGTTGTGGGGACTTCAATATCCATGACCCAGAAAGCTTGTTTACAAAACCGGGTGGGAGGTATGCAGGAAGAAAGAAAAGGACATACAGCACATTAGCTAATATGGCTCAGCATAACTCCTTAGTTGATCCATGGGTGATGCGACATCCATTTCTAGATGGTAGCACATTTTTTTCTGCCCCCCACAGAATTCTGGTCAGATTGGACTACTTTTTAATCTCTGAATCCTTAATCCCTGGTGTCCAAGTGGAAAAACAGCCTAGGATTATTTCAGATCACAGCCCCCTTGTGTTAACATTTAATATACCCATGGCTCAGAGCAGGAATTGGCAGTGGACTTTTGAACGTATTTTATTAAAGGATGGGGCTTATCAGAAACACATGGAAGCTTGGATAAAATATTTTTGGGATATCAACAGAGGCTCAGCATCCCCAGGGGTAGTCTGGGATTGTTTTAAGGCTGGTGTTAGAGGCGAAACGATGAGTTATGTCCTGGCGAGACGAAAAAGGGAAAGAATTAAAATAGAAGTAACCCGCCATAGATTGATTTTAGAAGAAGAAAATCTCGCTACAGCTATAAGACAGAATATCTTACTGGAGCCCTTTTTGCTTAAAATTATCGCTCTTAAAGGAGAGGCTACAGAAGGTTTCAGTAGGAAAGCGGCAGAGAATTATCTGGTGAAAAAACAGGACGCGTACGAATTGAGTGAGAGAGTGGGACATATTTTAGCTGTCCGAACTAGGGAACGCACTGCTGCAGCCGATGTTAGGGAGATTCTGGATTCACAGGGAGCCTTAGCTACAGATCCAGATCTCATAAGAGAAGTCTTTAGAAATTTTTTATGTTGAATTATATGCTCTTGGTGATATTAGGAGCCAGGAAGAGATGGATAGTTATCTTAGCGACATTCCTTCCCCCTCGCTGTCTCTTGAGGAGAAGGAAACATTAGATGCTCCGCTAGGAGTGGATGAGCTTGTTGTGGCCTTGGGTAGTCTCCCCTCAGGGAAGGCAGCTGGGCCAGACCAAATCCCTGTTGAATTTTATAAAGTTTTTCAAAACGTGTTGCTGGTTGATATGTTTGATATTATGTTACGTACACAACGTGGTGAATTACCGCCAGAGTCCTGGGGAGGAGCGGATATTGTTGTTATCGCAAAAAAGGGAAGCCTCCAACCCTCCCTGGTTCCTATAGACCTATTACCATGATGAATTCAGACGTTAAGGTGTATTAAAAAATGCAGGCAAAAAGGCTCGGAGGGTGTATTGAAAAATTGGTAAGCCCATCACAACATGGTTTTATACCTGGTAAGAGCACAACCCAGCATGTTAGGACAGTAATCACTATGTTTGATGTTGCAGGGGTCTCGGGCGATCCTATTGCGGCACTTCTTTTTGATGCCGAGAAGGCATTTGATAGGGTCGCCTGGGAATTTCTATGGGCAGCAATGAAGTGGAGTGGAATAGGTAAAGGTTTTACAACAGCTATACAAGCCCTGTATAAAGATCCATCTGCAAAGATTATAGTAAACAGGGGGCATTCAGAGGCAGTTAACATTTTAAGGGGCACAAGGCAAGGGTGCCCATCTTCCCCGCTCCTTTTCGCACTTTATACCGAGCCACTATTACGTAAATTAGAAAGAAACTAAGGGATTCCACCAATGATATCGAATGGCTGTACAATTAAGTCTTTAGCTTATGCTGACGATGTGGCTATTTTAACCCCAGACCCAGACGTCGCTATTAGGTGCGTCGAAATAGAGGCCCATATGTTTGGTCATCTGTCGGGATATAGTTTAAATAAGTCTAAGACGCAAATAGTTAGTAATCAGTTTACAAGATGTTTTGACACTAGGGCGGTCGGATCAGCAACATATCTGGGGATTGTAATAACAGCGAACCTGGAGAATTTGGTTGAGATCAACATGGCGCCGCTACTGACTAAGGTTAAAAAGGATTTAGAGAGGATGAACAATTTGCATCTCTCTCTGGTTGGGTGTACTAACGTAGTGAAAATTGTCATACTACCTACATTTTTGTATCTATTTAGATCGATACCTCTTTTTTTTTTAAATCTAAATGGTTTAATACACTGGAAGGCATATTAAATAGGTTTATGTGGGCCCACGGAAAACCCCGGAGGGCATATAGATTTATGTCTTTGCCAAGAGAAAGAGGTGGTTGGGGCGCGCCAGATTTTAGGTTGTACTATATGGCAGCTGCTCTTCAATATATGCAGGGTCTGATTGGAGGTGTTGGTATTTTACAGAAAATAACAACTATGTCCACAGAAGTATACGCAGCAGTATTAGGGCCAGAGGTAGAAAATTGTTTTCTGTACCATGTCGACTTAGGATATTTTAGAAGGAAATCGGCCAAAACTATCGGCGCAGCCTTTAAAATATGGAACGCCTTCTTGAAAAAGGCTGGCCTGGGTAGATATAACAGATATGTTAAATTGTACAATAATAAATCCTTTCCTCCTGAAATATTCTCTGATTCAGTAATGTCCACTTGGGAGGATAAAGGTATTAAGCAGATTGGTGACCTAAGGAATCCAGAGGGAGTAGCACAATTCGACGACTTAGTAAGAAGGTATAACATAGATAGAAGAGATTTCTTTAAGTACTTACAGGTTAGGAGTTTCTTGAGTAGTAAACAAGGGGGTCCAGCTGGATATAATTGTAATGAGCTTATTGAAAATATAACTACTGGTGGCGAGGCCTCGATTAGATCAGCTTATGCGCTTTTAGTAAGGGGTAAATCGGATGATATAGATAAATATAGGAATAAGTGGGTAGTGAAATTAGAGATAGAACCTGAAGCTTTTCAAGATTCACTGGAACTGGGTCGCACTATCCTGTGTTCAGCCCCCCTTCAATCTCAGCACTACAAGACTTTATATTCACTCTATCATACGCCAGCTAGGATTGCCAAATGGGGGGGATCGGAGGGGACAACCTTTCCAAGATGTAACTTCCCTGAGGTGGATATTTAACATATGTTTGCTACCTGTCCCCAATTACATACTCTAATTAAAGGTATTGAGGGATCCTTGGATAAATCACTGGGGATTCAGATACTTTTAACCCCTAGTTGGATTTTGTTGGGCATTGGAACAGAGGGAAACAAAGTTGTTCAGTCTGATTTTATGTTCTTGGCAATGGCAGTCTTTAGACTAACCTTAGCAAGGGCTTGGCTAGATACGACGCCCCCGCATTTGCAAATTTGGTTGGCAAACATAATAGCTGCTTATAATTTGAAAAAACCTATTTATGCTAGGAAGGGAAGGGTTGGAAGAGTTCGGGGTGTAAGAATATGGGAACCCTTAGCTAAATGGAGGGATGGGATAGGGTAATATGATTACGTTTATGATTTCGTTGTAATTTGTTATTGTTACGTAGGAATACAGGGGGATGTCTGAGCAATTAATGTATAACACTGTGGTTATGTACTTAATTATTACAGTGCCTGGGAAAGGTGCTGCTCTGTAATACTATAATGATTTTGTTTGTGAAGGAAACAAACTACCGTATGTATAATGTATAATGTGTCTGCCAAAGTATAATAAAAACATGGTTAAAAAAAAAAAAGGACTGACTTTGCCACTACCTCCACTATATTCTTCTCTGCAGCAAGAAATCCTGTTCAGCGATCCTTCACCAAAAGGGTATCTGAACCCCTGGAAGGAAGTGTTGCTGGCTACAGCCTTCCGCCTCATCTCACTAGAGATTACCGACTTACAAAAAAGTGACTACGTCTGAATGTAGAAATCTTCCCAGTGACTTTGTCCAGTGGCTGCCCGATGACAACGCTTCAATCACGGGCACTAGTAAACAACACAAAATGCCCAAACCACAGTTACTCAATACAATTTTTTGATATAGGGTAAGAAACACTTTATTATCGCTTCCCTGGACACCATTATTTTGTGTCAATCCTTTTGTATTTTCTATAATTTGAAAAAATTACTGACAGAAAAAAGACATTGATTGCAAATATTTACAAATATTTACAAGGCTGGACTAATGTATAGAAAATACAAAATGATTGACACAAAATAATGGTGTCCAGGGAAGCGATAATAAAGTGTTTCTTACCCTATATCAAAAAATTGTATTGAGTAACTGTGGTTTGGGCATTTTGTGTTGTTTACTAATGTTATTAGGTCTAGCCCTCACCACATTAAGGACCTAACCCCTTTTGTTCCCAATTGATAGAGCGGGTGCATACCCGCGAGGGTCTTTGGACTGAGTATAGTCCTTTGATTAAAATACAGTCATTTGACTGGAGGGACTTTCAGTCTCTCCACAATATGGCAGAAAAAGATACTCTGTCTTTCACTGAGACACATATTCAAAATTTGATAGCTTCATCTCCTTTTTCCTCGGTAGCTTTGAGCACTAGCGCAAAAGAGCAGAACGAATCAGACAAGTTGATTCGACTACGCAAAAAACACGCAAGAACAGAGCTACACGGTTATTTTCTCTTGAAGCACCTCAAGGGTGGAACGATCCCTTGGGGCCTCCAGGTGAAAAACGTGCCTGTCATCTTTACAGAAGACGCTGAATATAAAAAAGGTTTTAGCTACATTAATACCAAATGCAGCCGGGACCTTATGGTCCATACCATTGAAACGGCACAACGTTTATGCAACAAGGAAGCACAAGAAATAGAGGAATTGACCAAGTCCATTGAGACCAGCCAGGTGGTCACCGATGCAAAGTCCCTTCTGGACAAAATAGACAAAGATATTCAAATCTTCAAGGACAACACTATAATTGACAAAAACAACAGATACGAGCGCGACGTCAAGGCGTTTAAAATAGAAAAAGTGTATCCATTTCTACGCGAGGATTACTATTCACAATCAGATTCGCGTCAGGCCTTATCAACATATCAGGGCAGATCTAGAAACCGATTTAGTACTTTCTCAAGCACATCTTCCTCAGATTCATCGGGGTCTAACAACAGCAATCAAAAGAAGGGAGTGTCTTTTTTAGACAAAGGCAAACAAACAAAACCCAGGTACAAGGTACCATGGGAAATGCGAACCCGGAGCAGCAATTACAAGTCATAGGTAACTCCTCGACTGTAGTTAATTTGTCATCTAGAGTTCTGTCTACGGAGGAGGAAACAGTACTCAATCTTGGTCTAAAATTCGTACCTAGTAGGAACACCGACTTCACTAAATTGAAAATGGAAGCAATAGAATGTTGCCGCAAAATCAGATTGAAGGCGTTTTTCGCCAATGCTCCATTAACTTCTAGTGTAGAAACAACCGGTTTGAGGAACAAATCTACTTTTGTTCCTTACACTAACATCCCAAAACAGGTTCAAGCCTTCGAACAGACATTATTGTCTTCCATCACTAAGATGGAGAAAGCCAAGATCTTTACCAAACAAAATATGAGTAAAAAACAGAGAGACATAATAGGTTCGCTCAAAAATGACCCTTCCATAGTTATTAAACCGGCGGACAAGGGCGGGGCGATAGTCATCTGGCCCCGCCAGATGTACCTGTCAGAGGGTGGCAAGCAGGTCAACAACACCATCTGGTATCGCGCACTAACAGAGGACCCTACAAAGGATATTCAGGGACAAATTGCGAGAGTCTTGGACTCCGGCAAAGAAAGTGGTTTCCTGGGTAATAAGGAGTATGATTACCTCTTAAAGAAGTACCCCAGGACTCCTGTCCTCTATCTTCTTCCGAAGATACACAAGAGCTTGACAGAGCCCCCCGGACGTCCCATCGTGTCGGGCTGTGACCCTTGTTTAGAGCCAATAGCGCAATACGTGGATTTCTTTTTAAAGCCATTTGTGTGCCAGGTTAAATCTTATTTGCGCGATACAACCGATTTTTTGAACAAAGTCGAAGGTACCATCTTTGATCCGCAATCGCAAATCATGGTTACAATGGACGTTACGTCCTTGTATACCCAAATCCCCCAGGAAGAAGCCTTAGAAGTCATGCAGATATATCTGGACATGAGAGAAAGACCACATCGAGTTCCGACTGCCTTCATTTTAGAATTGGCAGCAATAGCACTGAAGAGAAATTACTTCACTTTCAATGGCCAATTCTACATGCAAGTGAAGGGCACCGCCATGGGATGTCCTTATGCCCCAGAAATGGCGGTGCTCTTCATGGCGCAGTATGAGGAAAGGTTCGTGGACATGAATAACCCTTTTAAACATCAAATACTACAGTGGTACAGGTACATAGACGATGTCTGGCTCCTGTGGCAGGGGAGTCAGACCGAGTTATTGGCCTTTCATGGATGGCTCAATACTAGGCACAGAGATATAAAATTCTCGATAGAAAATAGCCCTAGTCATATGACTTTTCTGGATATTGAAATGAGGTGTGCGGACGGGAGGTTGGTTTCGTCTTTGTTCAGGAAGGCCACTGACAGAAACACGATTTTACACCACAGAAGCGCACATCCCCGCAGTCTAAAAGCTAATTTACCCTATGGGCAATTATTAAGAATAAGACGGAATTGCTCAGAAATACAAGACTATGAGCTGCATGCCCAAGCATTTTGCTGTGATATGCAAGAGCGTGGTTATCCACGTAAGCTCCTCAAACACTCTCTTAAGCGTGCAAAATATACGCCTAGAGAATGTCTACTGCAAACCAAACAGCGAGCACCTCTAGAGAAACTTGTGTGCGTCACTACCTTCTGTCCGGACACCCACAAATTGAGACAGGCTGTATTAAAGAATTGGCATTTGTTGGAGGGGCTGAGCTGCCCGTTCCCCAAACCAATTTTTGCATACAGAAAAAACCGCAGCATTGGCTAGGAACTCATCCGAGCTGACGTGGTTATTCCCAAGCCCAAAAGCGACTTATTGGCGCAATGGAATCTCAAGCCTATCGAGGGTCACCACAAGTGTGGTAACTGCATCGCCTGCTCTAGCACAATAGAAGGCGATGAGTTTGTACACCATGGGACCAAGTGGAAGCACAAAGAATTTTCTAATTGTAGAACAAAGAACGTTGTGTACTTGATTCTATGTCCGTGCCAACTAATTTATATTGGAAAAACCAGCCAGCAAGTCAACCACAGAATAAGTCAGCACCGATCGCGGATTAAGAAAAAGGTCATGTCTGCTCCAATGGTGGAGCATTTCTGCGAGAAGTCTCACAATGAGCAAGAATTCAAATGGTCTGTCCTATACACTGTAAACTCCAGGTCAAAATGCCATGACGTCGAACGCGTTCTGTTACAAAAAGAAGCGTATCTAATTTTAAAATTCAATAGTGCACAGACTGGTTTAAATAACCTGTCTGAGATAGCGCATATTTGACCACATCTGTCCTGATTTGCATCGGTTAGACATCCCTGGCTTGCCCGCTGGTCTTGGTTCTCTATTGCATGAGAACAGGTCACTGACCCAGAGAAGCCACCCAAAATTCTAGTACAATCTAGCGTACTCATTCTTTGTTTTAAAATACATGATACAATAAACAATCGGAAGGACGTACCCATTACCTTTAGACCAAGATAAGGTGCTGTGTACAGTACATCTAGCCTTTATTTTCAAGCAAATGTGACTCATGGGACTACATGCCCCACAATGCATCAGTATATCTTTTGAATATAACAAACAGGAAGTAGCGGCGGCCATGTTTACTGAGAGAAATTCGAATCCCACAGTACAGAGCAGCAGCTCCAGCCACAGGTATTTGTCCCACTTGCACTAATACGCGCTTGCTGAGCGCTGAATCAGTTAAAATATTCTACTAAGGGTGCGCTTTGTTTTTCTTTGTAGAATGCTGAAATCAACAATTCCATTTATGCGCAAATGAGAGATTAAATCAAGGTAGGCAATCCCTTCTCAAATTCTCCAAGCGAGTGTTTAACATAACATGCACACCGCTAAGCGTCTGAATATTAATCTTTCCCATATCTCAGAACCCAAACTGATGGTCACGCCGCTTTTAATGGACCCTGCCAGCACTCGGCACTACTGAAAGTAAAAGGTATGCTTCCACTTCCCCAACTTGTTTTAGCTAGTGAATATATTGTACCAATCTCGTAATGATAAAAATTAAAAACATCCCTTAAATTCTTCTAGGCTTCTCTGCTTGGCACGTTATTTCATTTAAACGGACCCCCAAAAGACCCGATCTGAAATTCAACACTGAGCAGCCTTGGTATGTAGCGCACACCGACATTACAGCTACTGTATGATAAAAAGGAGCCCACACACTAGATTAAGCAAAACATTGCTTTTGTATCCCACAGATACAAGATACATACAGCCCTGATGACAGACCAGTGACTCCAGTCTGGTCTAGAAACGCGTCTGCAGTATTGGTTGGGAGATATAAAGTATTACTGTTGCACTAAAGCTAGGACCGGCTGGTCCAGCACTAAAATATACAAGATATTTAATCATTTATCTTCCCAACCCCTAGTTTCTCTCATTCAGTGTTTGTTAGCTTTTTGTTGTTCGTAATTGATATGTTTGTATTATTATTTTTTCAATAATGTCTGATGTGAGAATATTTTCAATTGTGTGTTCTAATGATTTCTAAATGTGTAAATAGTCTTTGCCTTTAATGTTTGCTAACATTAGTCCAGCCTTGTAAATATTTGTAAATATTTGCAATCAATGTCTTTTTTCTGTCAGTAATTTTTTCAAATTATGGAAAATACAAAATGATTGACACAAAATAATGGTGTCCAGGGAAGCGATAATAAAGTGTTTCTTACCCTATATCTTAAAAATTGTATTGAGTAACTGTGGTTTGGGCATTTTGTGTTGTTTACTAATGTTATTAGGTCTAGCCCTCACCACATTAAGGACCTAACCCCTTTTGTTCCCAATCAATCACGGGCACAGCATACTGCCTTGCCCTGCTGAACAGCACCTTCTCAAAACATTTATCTTGAAAATTATTCTTAGTCCAAAGGTAAGCACAAATCAGGCCCAATCCACCTGTATCTAAACAACAGTCCATCGCTGGTGGACATTTTTTTTTGCTGACCCGGTCTCGCCTGACTTGATGTCCATGGTTGGCACTTTGATCTTTTGTGTGCTAATTTTGACTAAATCTTAAAATATTTATAACTCTGATTCTGAGTGGATTTTTGCCATTTTGGTATCAAATAATTATTAAAGTGTGCTTTACTTTTTCTATCTAGTTGATGTGGGATTTTTCTTGAGGTTCACTTCATTAATATTAGTGTGCTGCATGAATATTTTACTTATTGCCTCTAAATTAATTCTGACTGCCTTATGTGCCCAGCTACCCAGGGTTCAGCACAGTTTAATATAGTGATTTTTTGTGGCTCTCCCTGCCAGAGATTGTTGGCAGAAATGGGGTTGTCGCTTGACCAGGGCTCACATCCTAGTCAACCAAAAACCCAATTTCTTACAATCTCTCAAGAATGTATGTGGTAAACTTTGAGAAGCAAGCGCAGAGGATTCTCACACAGATATCAAAATGAGATCTATTTCTGTATCTGCTTTTATAAAGTTTGGCTAATTGTACAATGCGTGCAGTGTGGGTAGTATAGCACAGGTGTCATGTTCACAGAAAAAAGATTTGGTGTAGTCCAAGTCACATGAGTACCTCTACTGCTTCAGGAATACAGTAGCAAAAGCACCTAACACCCCAATGGACCCTGACGCCACCCTTTCTTCATCCTTTCTCTTTCTCCTTCTGCTTTCATTCTGTTCATTACCTTCCTCCTTCTAGCACTCTTTGATTTCTGAGTTGTTTTGTCCTTCTTGATTCAATGCTTTACTCCCTCTCCTGTTTTTTTCTCTTTTTCTCTTGCTTATATTGCCTTCTTGTCAGTCTCAATTCTAGGCATTCTTCCTCCCTCTCTAAGTACTTGAAATCAAACTGGAAAGTTTTTGCCATTGTGTATTGTCCCATGGTCTAATGTGATGCATAGTGCTGATGGAGGCGGTTAGCCAGAGGGTGACTACGTCTTTAAACTGCCTTTGTTGCAGACGTTGTTTTGGAGCACTTTACATGAGCACCAGTTACGTTACATATGGACAAATTAATTTTTGGTAGGCAAAGTGAGATTAAGGGCCAGATATAGGTCGCCCAATACCTTCGGTAACGGCCGAATTCACCGTATTTCGGTCGTTACCGACCAGTATTGGGAATTTGTAATGTAGGAGCACAAAAAATACCGATTCGGTAAATACGAATTGGTAAATATCGAATCGGATATTACCCATTCGGTATTTACCGATTCGGTATTTACCGAATCGGTAGTTCTCATTCATTCCTATGGGCCTCCAGGCCCATAGGAATAAAGAGGGAATACCGAATCGGTAAACACCAAATCGGTATTTACCGAATTTTACTGATTCTAAAATACCAAATCGGTAAAATTCGATATTTTAGAATCGGTAAATGATATTTACCTACATCTGGCCCTAAGTGATTTGCCAGAATCACAGGATGTTGAGACAACTCAAGACTCAAATCTGCTTCCCCAGCTCCGGAGTTGGCAGCTCTGGCCCCTTAGGACAGTACTGAATCTCTGGCTCACAAGCCAAGCACGGAGCTTTTAGTGGAGTGGGTGATGACCTAGGCCCTTCCGGCACTGAGCACAGGCCGTAAAAAAAAGTTATGCTCCGGAACGAGTCCTAGCAAGCACCTACTTCAATGTTTATAAATGCTTTTGTTTTTTACAGCTGCATCATCGTTCTTAACCTTCTGGGCATTGAAATACATTCTTGTAAAGTGCATAGAGCAACAATAGTGAAATAGGTGCCAACTTTACTTTGATTCTATAAGGAAGTGGTTGAAGGAGGTACACAAATATTGAAATGCTGCCACTGCCAAAAGAAAAGAAATGCAGTGGTTACAGGAGGAGAGGGTATGAGTGTGCGCCTATGGTACAAAGCAATGCTTATAGACTAGTTTTCAAGATCCTATCCTGATTACAGCAATGTTATGGTCAGTAGCGGTCAGCAGTAGGTGTTTCTGTAGGGCGGTGACATGGACAGGGGGAGGGGGTGGGGGATAGTAATGTATGGATTAAGGAGTTTTACAGGTACGTAAACATTTAAATAAATAAAACGAATTTCGTTGCGCGCACTGCATCACCAAATGTGATGCAGTGCGCGCAACGAAATTCGTTTTATTTATTTAAAAGTTTATTTACCGGTAAAACTTCGTAATCCATACATTACTACCCCCCACCCTGCCCCTCCCCCTGCCAACATCACCGCCCTACAGAAACACCTACTGCCGACCGCTACTGGTTATGGTGAATAGTCTTGATGATACAGGAGTTATGACTGGCAGGTATTTGATTTGAACAATTTGTAAGTTTTAGAGCTAATAATTTGATTTCACTTATTTATATGGTGTCTGATTAGTTTTATCCTTCACTCGCTGACCATCATGAGCAGGGTTGTCGCTAGAACACTAGATCCATATGCTGTATTTGGTGTCACTAAATCAATCAACCTGCATTTATGAAGCGCTGCTATTCACCCGTGAGGCTATTCAGGCACTGAGAGCCGAGGTACTTGGGAGTAGTCCGTTGAGCAGCCAGGTCTTGAGTCCTTTTCTGAATTTCTGAAGGAACGGTGAGGTCCGGAGGTGGATGGGGAGGATGTTCCATACCTTTGTGGCAAGTTAGGAGAAGGAACGCCCTCCACTGTTGCTTTGGTGGATGCAAGGGGTGTGAGTGAGGCAGAGGGAGGTAAAGAGCAGGTGTCTGGAGGGTGGGTGGAACCTCAGGCCATGGTTGATGTATGCTTGTGCATGGTTGTGCAGGGCTTTGTAGGCATTAGTTGGCATCTTGAATTGATATCTGTTGTGGATGGGAAGCCAGTGGAGTTTCTTGAGGTGTGGGGTGTTGTAGGTTCGCCTGGGGCGGTCGAGGATGTGCCTGGGTGCTAAGTTCTGTATGGTCTGCAGTACTTCAGGCGATGAGTGGGGATTCCTGCATAGAGTATGTTGCCGTAGGCAACTAGTGGTGAGGGCTTGAGAGATGGTGCGTTTGGTGCTGACAGGTAGTAATCTGAAGATCTTTCTGAGCATGCGCAAAGTAAGGAAGCAGGCAGAGACTGCGTTGATTTTGTTTTTCATGATGAGTTTGCTGTCCAGGATGATGTTGAGTTTCTGGGCATGTGCAGTAGGAGTGGGTGAGAGTCCTAGCTCAGCAGGCTTCCAGGAATCATTCCACGCGGAGGTATTGTTCCCGAAGATCAGTACTTCTATTTTGTCTGTGTTGAGTTTCAGGCAGTTATTTGCATCCAGTCAACTATGCTGGTCATGTACAGGCAGAAGTTGGCCCTCTTGGGGATTGTTCTTCAGAAAGAGAGAGGATGAGCTGATGATGTTGGCCAGGGGATCATGTAGGAGTTTAAGAGAATAGGGCTGAAGGGTGATGAGGGACACTACAGATGATGTTCTTGGGTTCCGAGGTGAAAGGTGGTAGGCGGATCTTCTGGGTTCTTCTAGTGAGGAAGGAAGCTATACATCTGGTGGCATCCTCTTGTATTCCAATCTGATGAAGCCTCTTGATCAGGGTGTGGTGGGACACAGTGTTGTGGCTGCTGAGAGGTTGAGGAGGATCAGAGCTGCCGTTTCTCCCTGATCTAGAAGGGTTCTGAAGTCATCAGTAGCTGCGATCATGGTGGTTTTGGTGCTGTGGTTCGTACAGAATCCAGACTGGGATGTGTCCAGCAGGTCATTGTCCTCTAGGTAATTCGTGAGTTGTGGTTGATGATGTGGCATCCTCTCGGTGTAACTTCAAATACAAAAACATGGAACTGTACAGAAAACGTGAGAAATAGAAGATGTTTTTACTTAAACTGAAAAGGTTTTGTGAATACCATTAATTTATCATATTTATTTTCAAAACTGCACTCCACTCCTCCAATTAGCACACAGAGATTAACATAGATAGTTCCTTTGAACAACCTGTCCTCCATTTTCTATCATCTTCCCTTGTTTTTAGGGCTATTGTGTTTTTTTATTGTTAGCAGTGGTTGCCTCAAGCAGTTGGGGTGAGGCAAACAATGTTTTCTTTCAGACCACTATCAAGCAGGTGGAAAAAATACTGTGACAAAGTAAACTTTAGGTTTTCTGAATCTGTAGATAACAAGGATTCCTTATTGACGCTAAACTTAGATTTATATTTAATTATTTTTATATAGTGTCAACATGTTTATGAGAAGGAAACCTGAGAGCTCTCAACCTATTGTTGAAGAAATATATTTGAAACTGGGAAAATAAGCAAAAGTTTTGTTGACAGCTCTGTCTCGGGCAGGGAGGCTTGAAACCTGGGTGTAATTTGGGCTTTGAGGCAGCATTTGGAGCTGAATAATAAAGATGTTAATAATGACAAGAGACTGGCTTCTCTGAAGGTGAAACCTTGCATTTTGTGTTAAGAAGTGTAGATAGGAGTTTAATTCAGGGTACTACACTAACTCTTGTGATCTTGCACAACAGACACCCCCCAACTCACTGGTGCTTTTAAACTTTGGTCCGTGTTAAAATGTGAGAGAGGCATATATTTGCACTTTTGTCATTTAGTGTGGTTTTTTTGTAAACAGATTTTATTCATTACCTTTAGATGCTCAGACATCAACATTCAGATGACAGAAGGCATTCTTTAACACCTTGAACACATGTTATGACACAATCGCAATCAGTTCAGCCTCATCGAGGCCCTCCTCGCTGTCTGCATTCTCGGAGTTGTCCACCCAGCCGATAGTGCAGTGATGGTGCGACCTCCAATTCCAGCTAGGTCATCCAAACTTTGCTGCTCCAGGCTTGCTCATAGTCTGGTGTACCCAGACATTCAATGATTGAACTGAAGAACAACTCCCCCCCTTCCCTCCTCCTCCCACAAGCGCTACCCTCCTCCCTCCCCGTCAGACATGTCGCTCTACCTTGTACCTCACAATGTCTCGTCTCATTCACCCTTACAGTTCAACTGGATGCACCGTGTCAGAAAGTAAGCTTCCACTTAGGGGGATGCTCTCATATCAAACTCACTACCCAAAATACAAACCTCAAGCTAACCAAGGGCAATGTTCCAGGTCACAAGTGCGGGTCCCCCTCTTCAGAGGGTCACTCAACTTCGTCAATCGGGCTATTGAGTCCACCATCGCTAACCATGCCCTGGCCGCTTCTAACAATTTGTCATTATTGGTTCTCTGAGCCATTTGTAGTCTGAAAATCCCATCACAGTCAGCCCACTTTATAAATTCCCGCAGCCAGCGTAAAGCATTAGGTGCAGTGACCACATTCCAATCGCTAGTAATCTCTCTTTTGGCTAGGACTAATCCTAAGTATATATATTTACTGGTGACCTTATTGCGGGCAATGTGGGGGATCCAGTGCGGCAGGCAAAAACCCGGGGTCTCCTGAATATCCCTGCCTGTTACCTCATTACGTCTGGTCGTGACTTCCCCCCAGAACCTGTGTAACAGTAGGCATTCCCGGAATATGTGAACAAACGTGGCATTTTCTAGTTTGGACCGCGGGCAGGCTGTGCGCGACCTGACAAACTTGTTAATTTTGTGCGTGTGAGATACGCTCGGTGGAACACATACAACTGTATTTGTTGAAATCCCACGTTTCTGGAGCATTTCCATGCCCATTCCATCATCATCTCCCACAGCTTTTCCTCTATAGTTGTCCCCAGGTCCGCTTCCCATTTAATGCGCAGCCCTTCTAAAGGAGTTCTGAACCCCTGCGTAAGTCGCCTTTACAGACTGGTAAACAGCCTTGACCTTTTCCCGCTGAAGAGACCACATATTGACAGGGGAGAAAGTTTGGTGGTTCCTTGCGACAGCTTGCTAATAGGGCGATAAACTTATTGCTGCTTTAGCAGCAAAAAGTGCTGCTATAGTGGCGATACAGCCCTTGATAATATGCCCCGTTTTCCTACTTCCCTCCATTTTTAGGTCGAGCATTCAAGACCTCTTGTAGATACTTTAGTATATACTTATCATATACTTATTAGGTCGAGCATTCGAGACCTCTAGTATATACTTAATATATACTTATATGTGTATGTGCTATGTGAGCTATGGAGATCAGCCCTAGGACTTGTCTGCTTCCACTTAGGGACTTTTTTCTGGCAACTGCCTCTATTTAACTGTCTTGATAGAAAATGACCAGCAGCGGTCAGTAATATACCAGAATCCCTTTAGCATTCTCTAGATTCCAGTCCATAGAAATTGTCTTCCACGAGTACCCATAGACAACAATATTTTTTTTAAATCTTGTATTTTCAGTGATATGACCACCGAAGGTTCTGATTTTATATTAAACACAGAGCTTTAGACAATACCGTTTTCCACTGAAAGGCAATATTTCGTTCCATGTGTTCCCATATATGACGTGTCACACGGTTTGGTGCTTACTTTCCCTCCATGGTAAAGAACAGTAGATGTTTCAGCACCCAGGCTAATGTGCTGCATAGCTAAATACATATAAGTTCCCAAAGGCAAGACTGATTGCATTGTAAATGCTTGTTAGTGCTGGAATCCGTTTCTGTTAGCCTTTGGACACTGTGCACTTAAACACTTCTAACCGGTGGTAAAATGCTTATGCTCACTCCCCTAAACATGGTGTGAAATTGGTTTACACCTGATTGCCATATTTAGTTTTCCTATAAGTCCCTTGGAGAATGGTATACCATGTACCCAGGGCCTGGAAATTGAATACTACTAGCGGGCCTGTAGCACATATTGTGCCACTCACTTAAGTAGTTCCTTAAAACATGTTCTAAGTCTGCCATTGCAGCCAGAATGCAGTTTTAAACTGCCAATTTGACTAGGCAATATAGCCCACCTGCCAATCATGAAACAACCCCCCTTTTAATGCATGTAGATCACCCCTAAGGTATGTCCTAGGTTGCCCACAGGGCAGGGTGCATAGTAATATAAAGGTTGGGCATGTATTTTTACGTGTTACATGTCCTAGTAGTGAAAAATTCCAAAATCCATTCTCACTACTGTGAGTCCTACCTGTCTCAAAAGATAACATTGTGTTGCCTTACTGTAATTTAATAAGTGTTAACTTTTGATTGGAATCAGGTAGCATTTTGTGTTTGGTATCCATGAAACTGTAATTAAAAATCCTTTTTAATGGTAAAGAAACATTTTAGAATTGCTATTTTGAAAATGCTACTTGAAGAAAGTACAAGCAATACAGGGTTGGGCCCTTAGTCAGTAAGGCTGAGCCTCTCTAGATCTAAAAGAACACCATAATTGCCAATACTGACACACCTTCAATAACTCATTTCTCTCTGTGATCATGCAACTGAATCACTGATATCACCACTTATTTCAAAACGTTTTTGATAATTAATAGTTAATTCCATTGAACTTTATGTGAAACCATTTTCTCATATTTATATATATGCATAATCAACACAATCCATACACAAAAAGAACATAAACATGAATGTGAATCACAATAGACTTAAATGATACAAAAAAGTTTAAATACGCACAAAATGATGCCCAAGTTCTGACTTTTTTCTCCCATAAGGAGCTTAGTTTGTATTTCAATTCAATGCTCCTAACCATATGGGTTAAGCACCCAGCAGGGCTTAAAGAACACTCAGGGAGGAATCACTTCTCTTGAAAGAATACAACCAATTACAGTACTGAGCTCCAATAGACATTATTTATACCACACTTGTGGGTGGAATTGCAGTTGGAGCATGTCTAACCCTTTTTTCTTAATGAGTTCTCCTCAGGACTCAGAATATATGACCACTGCAACAATAATAAAGCAACACTATTTAAAAATCTATACCCATTGCATTGTATGAACACACACCTTCTGTGCTAACACACATCATACCTCTTACGCTCTTTGGCTTTCACAACACAACATCTTTAGCAGGACGAAATGTCCCTCTGTAGCTGAAAAAAGCACAAATGTGACCCAGTTACTCTGAGATTTTCTTAACTAACGAATGTCCAGAACCAACAATAAAATCCAAACTACTCACTGAGTTCTGAGAAAATCTTAATGCTTTACTTTCAGGAGGCAAGGCGTTGGTCCTTGTTCTTGGTTCCTGCACATATGTAAACCAAAATTAAAAACCAATTACAGCGATTAACTTCGAAGTGGATTTCGCAATGTTAAACCTCTCCAAATAAACATTGCAGCACTTGATGCAAAGTTTGGAAATTGCTGCTCAGCGCTGACTCTCACAGTGAAAACATAACCAATTACTGTGTCTGCAATTGTGGTTGTTTAAACAAAGTCTTCATATGACTGCATCTCTAATTGCCTGATTCTTAACAATTTTGGACGAAAACACCTCCAAAAATTACTTTGACATGCTCAACAATTGGAAAATATTTTATGTTTCCATACAAAAATGTTGTATGTGAACTCAGTTCCCTCAACTCTCTGACACAACAAGTGGACATGCCATATTTGTGATGCTCTTCTAGAGGATACACATTCCACACCTGTCTTAAGGTACTTTTAACTGAAGTTGGCTGTAAAAATGCACACACAACTTGATTCCATATGCTACATTCTTTTTTTAGAGAAACCTGCGGTTTTGTGAATGGCTGATCCAAATTTGAAATAGGAAGCCATTTTTGGGTAAATAATCCTCTTCAGATTACTAGTTTTGGTGCAACAAAGTTGATACAAACACCAAATGTTCTGATCTTGGCCAATCCCACTTATTCAAAAGTGTGTTCCGCAGCATCCAACATGCCCTCTTCATTGATTGTTTTAACGATTTCTTAGGATATTCATGCTCCTTCAGTTTTTCAACAAATTTGTTATCATGTTAAAAATCAGTCAATTTATCCGAACATTTCCGCCTAATCCTTAAAAATTGTCTGAAAGGCAAATTATCACAAAAGCTCAGAGGATGGTGACTTGAATATTGTACGGCCTTGTTATGGTCAGTTGGCTTAGAATGAAGTGTAGTCCTAAGTTGTCCATATTTTACAACCACTTCCACATCTAAGAGGGAAATCTTGGAGGGGTCATTATGTAGCCTAAACTTAATTTCAGGTGTCCTGTCATTAAGAGTATCTCTAAGTGCTAGTTTGCTGACCTCCTGTTTAGAGCCTTACGGACATAAAAGCTTTTTACCATCTTGAACCCACGCCTAGACCAAGCCTGGGTGAGACCTGAGCCCCCACGTGGTGTCCCTCCAGTTCAGGAACCTTGGTTGTAGTGCTAAAGATGTACAGATAGCCAATTTCAAAACTTGGGATTTAGTGTTTGACTAAAAACTGCTCTGAGAACCGAGAGAAGACTGGCACCAACCTGCTTGTTGATTTGCCCAAGGTACATTGCCAGTAGGACTGACTTTGCGGCTACCTCCACTATGTTGATCTTTGCAGCAAGAAATCCTGTTCAGCGATCCTTCACCAAAAGGGTATCTGAACCCCTGGAAGGAAGTGTTGCTGGCTACATCCTTCCGCCTTATCTCACTAGAGATTTCCGACTTACAAAAAAGTGACTACGTCTGAATGTAGAAATCTTCACAGTGACTTTGTCCAGTGGCTCCCCGATGACAACGCTCCAATCACGGGCACAGCATGCTGCCTTGCCCCGCTGAACAGCACCTTCTCAAAACATTTATCTTGAAAATTCTTCTTAGTCCAAAGTAAGCACAAATCAGGCCCAATCCACTACCTGTATCCGAACAACAGTCCATCGCTGTTGGACATTTGTTTTTGCTGACCCGGTCTCGCCTGACTTGATGTCCATGGTTGGCACTTTGATCTTTTGGGTGCTAGTTTTTACTAAATCTTAAAATATTTATAACTCTGAATCTGAGTGGATTTTTGCCATTTTGTTATCAAATAATTATTAAAGTGTGCTCTATTTTTTCTATCTAGTTGATGTCGGATTTTTCTTGAGGTTCACTTCATTAATAATAGTGTGCTGCATGAATATTTTACTTATTGCCTTTAAATTAATCCTGACTGCCTTTTGTGCCCAGCTACCCAGGGTTAAGCACAGGTTAATAAAGTGATTTTTGGTGGTTCTCCCTGCCAGAGATTGTTGGCAGAAATTGGGTTGTCGCTTGACCAGGGCTCACATCCTAGTCAACCAAAAACCCAATTTCTTACAATCACTCAAGAATTTATGTGGTAAACTCTGAGAAGCAAGCGCAGAGGATTCTCACACAGATGTCAAAATGAAATCTATTTGTTTACCTGCTTTTATAAAGTTTGGCTAATTATACAATGTGTGCATTGTGGGTAGTATAGCACAGGTATCATGTTCACAGAAAAAAGAATTTGTGTGGTCCAAGGCACATGAGTACCTCTACTGCTTCAGGAATACAGTAGCCAAAGCACCTAACACCCCCATGGACCCTGACGCCACCCTTTCTTCATCCTTTCTCTCTCTCCTTTTGCTTTCATTCTGTTCATTACCTTCCTCCTTCTGGCACTCTTTGATTTCTGAGTTGTTTTGTCCTTCTTGATTCAATGCTTTACTCCCTCTTCTGTTTTTTTCTCTTTTTCTCTTGCTTATGTTGCCTTCTTGTCAGTCTCAATTCTAGGCATTCTTCCTCCCTCTCTAAGTACTTGAAATCAAACTGGAAAGTTTTTGCCATTGTGTATTGTCCCATCGTCTAATGTGATGCATAGTGCTAATGGAGGAGGTTAGCCAGAGTGTGACTACGTCTTTAAACTGCCTTTGTTACAAACTTGGTATTGGAGCGCTTTACATGAGCACCAGTTACGTTATATATGGACAAATTCGTTTTTGGCAGGCAAAGTGAGATTAAGGGCCAGATGTAGGTCGTCCAATACCAGTCGGTAACGGCCGAAATCACCGGATTTCGTCCGTTACCGACCGGTATTGGGAATTTGTAATGTAGGAGCCCAAAAAATACTGATTCGGTAAATACGAATCGGTAAATATCAAATCAGATGTTACCCATTCGTTATTTACCGATTCGGTATTTACCGAATCGGTAGTTCTCATTCATTCCTATGGCCCTCCAGGCCCATAGGAATGAATGGGGAATACCGAATCGGTAAATACCAAATCGGTATTTACCGAATTTTACCGATTCTAAATTACCGAATCGGTAAAATTCGGTATTTTAGAATCGGTAAATGATATTTACCTACATCTGGCCCTAAGTGATTTGCCAGAATCACAGGATGTTGAGACAACTGAAGACTCAAATCTGCTTCCCCAGCTCCAAAGTTGCCAGCTCTGGCCCCTTAGGACAGTACTGAATCTCTGGCTCACAAGCCAAGCACGGAGCTTTTAGTGGAGTGGGTGATGACCTAGGCCCTTCCGGCACTGAGTACAGGCCGTAATAAAAAATATGCTCTGGAACGAGTCCCAGCAAGCACCTGCTTCAATGTTCATAAATGCTTTTGTTTTTTACAGCTGCATCATCGTTGTTAACCTTCTGGGCATTGAAATACGTTCCTGTAAAGTGTACAGAGCAACAATAGTGAAATAGGTGCCAACTTTACTTTGATTCTATAGGGAAGTGGTTGAAGGAGGTACACAAATATTGAAATACTGCCACTCCCAAAAGAAAAGAAATGCAGTGGTTACAGGAGGAGAGGGTATGTGTGTGCGCCTATGGTACAAAGCAATGCTTATAGACTAGTTTTCAAGATCGTATCCTGATTACAGCAATGTTATGGTCAGTAGCGGTCAGCAGTAGGTGTTTCTGTAGGGCGGTGACGTGGACAGGGGGAGGGGGAGGGTGGGGGATAGTAATGTATGGATTACAGAGTTTTACAGGTAAGTAAACATTTAAATAAATAAAACAAATTTAGTTGCGCGCACTGCATCACCAAATGTGATGCAGTGCGCGCAACGAAATTAGTTTTATTTATTTAAATGTTTACTTACCTGTAAAACTCTGTAATCCATACATTACTACCCCCATCCTGCCCCTCCCCCTGCCCACATCACCGCCCGACAGAAACACCTACTGCCGACCGCTACTGGTTATGGTGAATAGTCTTGATGATACAGGATTTATGACTAGCAGGTATTTGATTTGAACAATTTGTATGTTTTAGAGCTAATAGTTTGATTTCACTTATTTATATGGTGTCTGATTAGTTCTATCCTTCACTCGCTGACCATCATGAGCAGGGTTGTAGCTAGAACACTAGAACCATATGCTGTATTTGGTGTCACTAAATCAATCAACGTGGATTTATGAAGCGCTGCTATTCACCGGTAAGGCTATTCAGGCACTGAGAGCCGAGGTACTTGGGAGTAGTCCGTTGAGCAGCCAGGTCTTGAGTCCTTTTCTGAATTTCTGAAGGAATGGTGAGGTCCGGAGGTGGAGGGGGAGGATGTTCCATTCCTTTGTGGCAAGGTAGGAGAAGGAACGCCCTCCACTGTTGCTTTGGTGGATGCAAGGGGTGTGAGTGAGGGAGAGGGAGGTAAAGCGCAGGTGTCTGGAGGGTGGGTGGAACCTCAGGCCATGGTTGATGTATGCTTGTGCGTGGTTGTGCAGGGTTTTGTAGGCATTAGTTGGCATCTTGAATTGATATCTTTTGTGGATGGGGAGTCAGTGGAGTTTCTTGAGGTGTGGGGTGTTGTAGGTTCGCCTGGGGCGGTCGAGGATGTGCCTGGGTGCTAAGTTCTGTATGGTCTGCAGTTCTTCAGGCGATGAGTGGTGATTCCTGCATAGAGTATGTTGCCGTAGACTAGGCAACTACTGGTGAGGGCTTGAGAGATGGTGCGTTTGGTGCTGACAGGTAGCCATCTGAAGATCTTTCTGAGCATGCGCAGAGTAAAGAAGCAAGCAGAGACTGCGTTGATTTTGTTTTTCATGATGAGTTTGCTGTCCAGGATGATGTTGAGTTTCAGGGCATGTGCAGTAGGAGTGGGTGAGAGTCCTAGCTCAGGAGGCTACCAGGAATCATTCCACGCGGAGGTATTGTTCCCAAAGATCAGTACTTCCATTTTGTCTGTGTTGAGTTTCAGGCAGTTATTTGCATCCAGTCAGCTATGCTGGTCATGTACAGGCAGAAGTTGGCCCTCTTGGGGAATGGTCTTCAGAAAGAGAGAGGATGAGCTGATGATGTTGGCCATGGGATCATGTAGGCGTTTAGGAGAATAGGGCTGAAGGGTGATGAGGGACACTACAGATGATGTTCTTTGGTTCCAAGGTGGTAGGCGGATCCTCTGGGTTCTTCTAGTGAGGAAGGAAGCTATCCATCTGGTGGCATCCTCTTGTATTCCAATCTGATGAAGCCTCTTGATCAGGGTGTGGTGGGACACAGTGTTGTTGCTGCTGAGAGGTTGAGGAGGATCAGAGCGGCCGTTTCTTCCCGGTCTGGAAGGGTTCTGATGTCATCAGTAGCTGCGATCATGGTGGTTTTGGTGCTGTGGTTCGTACAGAATCCAGACTGGGATGTGTCCAGCAGGTCATTGTCCTCTAGGTAATCCGTGAGTTGTGGTTGATGATGTGGCTTCCTCTCGGTGTAACTTCAAATGCAAAAACTTGGCACTGTCCAGAAAACGTAAGAAATAGAAGATGTTTTTACTTAAATTAAAAAGGTTTTGTGAATACCATTAATTTATCATATTTATTTTCAAAGCTGCACTCCACTCCTCCAATTAGCACACAGAGATTAACGTAGATAGTTCCTTTGGACAGCCTGTCCTCCATTTTCTATCATCTTCCCTTGTTTTTAGGGCTAATGCGTTTTTTTAGGTATACAACATTTACAACGCAACTTTTACAACGCACTACCATTACAACGAAACTTTTACAACGCAACATCCATTACAACGCATACATTTATAACGCAGTCATTACAACGCATGACACTACAACGCACACCACTACAACGCATACCATTACAACGCAGTCATTACAACGCATACCATTACAACGCAAAACTTACCATCCAACACTTACCCTACTGTTGCACCCCTTGGAGTTAGAATAGTAATTTTAACCCCTACACTATCCAAAACTTTCCCCTTCTGTTGCACCCCCTGGAGTTAGAATAGTAATTTTAACCCCTACACTATCCAACACTTACCTTATATGCAATGTAATATAATGCGTTGTAATGGTATGCGTTGTAAATGTAGTATGCGTTGTAGTGGAATGCAATGTAAAGGTATTTTTTAAGAATTCGTTGTAATGGTATGCGTTGTAATGGTGTGCGTTGTAATGGATGTTGCGGTGTAAAAAATGCGTTGTAAAGGTATGCGTTGTAAAAGTGTGCGTTGTAACGTCATACATCCGTTTTTTTATTGTTAGCAGTGGTTGCCTCAAGCAGTTGGGGTGAGGCAAACAATGTTTACTTTCAGACCACTATCAAGCAGGTGGAAAAAATACTGTGACAAAGTAAACTTTAGGTTTTCTGAATCTGTAGATTACAAGGATTTCTTATTGACGCTAAACTTAGATTTATATTTAATTATTTTTAGATAGTGTCACCATGTTTATGAGAAGGAAACCTGAGAGCTCTCAACCTATTGTTGAAGAAATATATTTGAAACTGGGAAAATAAGCAAAAGCTTTGTTGACAACTCTGTCTCTGGCAGGGAGGCTTGAAACCTCGGTGTAATTTGGGCTTTGAGGCAGCATTTGGAGCTGAATAACAAAGATGTTATTAATGACAAGAGACTGGCTTCTCTGAAGGTGAAACCTTGCATTTTGTGTTAAGAAGTTTAGATAGGAGTTTAAATCAGGGTACTCCACTAACTCTTGTGATCTTGCACAACAGACACCACCCAACTCACTGGTGCTTTTAAACTTTGGTCCGTGATAAAATGTGAGAGAGGCATATATGTTGCACTATTGTCATTTAGTGTGGTTTTTTTGTAAACGGATTTTATTAATTACCTTTAGATGCACAGACATCAACATTCAGATTACAGAAAGCATTCTTTAACACCTTGAACACATGTTATGACACAATCGCAATCAGTTCAGCCTCATCGAGGCCCTCCTCTCTGTCTGCATTCTCGGAGTTGTCCACCCAGCCGATAGTGCAGTGATGGTGCGACCTCCAATTCCAGCTAGGTCATCCAAACTTTGCTGCACCAGGCTTGCTCATATTCTGGTGTACCCAGACATTCAATGAGTTAACTAAAGAACAACTGCCCCCTTCCCTCCTCCTCCCACAAGCGCTACCCTCCCCCCTCCCCGTCAGACATGTCGCTCTACCTTGTACCTCACAATGTCTCGTCTCATTCACCCTTACAGTTCAACTGGAAGCACCGTGTCAGAAAGTAAGTTTCCAATTAGGGGGATGCTCTCATATCAAACTTACTACCCAAAATACACCTTCAGCTCACCAAGGGCAATGTTCCAGGTCACAAGTGCGGGTCCCCCTCTTCAGAGGGTCACTCAACTTCGTCAGTCGGGCTATTGAGTCCACCATCGCTAACCATGCCATGGCCGCTTCTAACAATTTGTCATTATTGGTTCTCTGAGGCATTTGTAGTCTGAAAATCCCATCACAGTCAGCCCACCTTATAAATTCCCGCAGCCAGCGTAAAACATTATGTGCAGTGACCGCATTCCAATCGCTAGTAATCTCTCTTTTGGCTAGGACTAATCCTAAGTATATATATTTACTGGTGACCTTATTGCGGCAATGTGGGGGATCCAGTGTGGCAGGTAAAAACCCGGGGTCTCCTGAATATCCCTGCCTGTTACCTCATTACGTCTGGTCGTGACTTCCCCCCAGAACCTGTGTAACAGTAGGCATTCCTGGAACATGTGAACAAACGTGGCATTTTCTAGTTTGCACCGCGGGCAGGCTGTGCGCGACCTGAAAAACTCGTTAATTTTGTGCGATGTGAGATACGCTCGGTGGAACACATAAAACCGTATTAGTTGAAATCCCACGTTTCTGGAGCATTTCCATGCCCATTCCATCATCATCTCCCACAGCTTTTCCTCTATAGTTGTCCCCAGGTCCGCTTCCCATTTAATGCGCAGCCCTTCTAAAGGAGTTCTGAACCCCTGCGTAAGTCGCCTATACAGACAGGTAAACAGCCTTGACCTTTTCCCGCTGAAGAGACCACATATTGACAGGGGAGAACGTTTGGTGGTTCCTTGCGACAGCTTGCTAATAGGGCGATAAAAATATCGCTGCTTTAGCGGCAAAAAGTGCTGCT
Source organism: Lissotriton helveticus (assembly GCF_964261635.1). Classification (NCBI taxonomy): domain Eukaryota; kingdom Metazoa; phylum Chordata; class Amphibia; order Caudata; family Salamandridae; genus Lissotriton; species Lissotriton helveticus. The sequence continues at coordinate 22,900,218 of NC_136060.1, read as the reverse complement.
AGAGTGGCGATACAGCCCTTGATAATATGCCCCGTTTTCCTACGTCCCTCCATTTTTAGGTCGAGCATTCGAGACCTTTTGTAGATACTTTAGTATATACTTATCATATACTTATTAGGTCGAGCATTCGAGACCTCTGGTATATACCTATTATATACTTATATGTGTATGTGCTATGTGGGCTATGGAGATCAGCCCTAGGACTTGTCTGCTTCCACTTAGGGACTTTTTTCTGGCAACTGCCTCTATTTAACTGTCTTGATAGAAAATGACCAGCAGCGGTCAGTAAAATACCAGAATCCCTTTAGCATTCTCTAGATTCCAGTCCATAGAAATTGTCTTCCACGAGTACCCATAGACAACAATATTTTTTTTAAATCTTGTATTTTCAGTGATATGACCACCGAAGGTTCTGATTTTATATTAAAGACAGAGCTTTAGACAATACCGTTTTCCACTGAAAGGCAATATTTCGTTCCATGTGTTCCCATATCTGACGTGTCACACGGTTTGGTGCTTACTTTCCCTCCATGGTAAAGAACAGTAGATGTTTCAGCACCCAGGCTAATGTGCTGCATAGCTAAATACATATAAGTTCCCAAAGGCAAGACTGATTGCATTGTAAATGCTTGTTAGTGCTGGAATTCGTTTCTGTTAGCCTTTGGACACTGTGCACTTAAACTCTTCTAACCGGTGGTAAAATGCTTATGCTCACTCCCCTAAACATGGTGTGAAATTGGTTTACACCTGATTGCCATATTTAGTTTTCCTATAAGTCCCTTGGAGAATGGGTTACCATATACCCAGGGCCTGGAAATTGAATACTACTAGCGGGCCTGTAGCACATATTGTGCCACTCACTTAAGTAGTTCCTTAAAACACGTTCCAAGTCTGCCATTGCAGCCAGAATGCAGTTTTAAACTGCCAATTCGACTAGGCAATATAGCCCACCTGCCAATCATGAAACAACCCCCCTTTTAATGCATGTAGATCACTCCTAAGGTATGTCCTAGGTTGCCCACAGGGCAGGGTGCATAGTAATTGAAAGGTTGGGCATGTATTTTTACGTATTACATGTCCTAGTAGTGAAAAAGTCCAAAATCCATTTTCACTACTGTGAGTCCTACCTGTCTCAAAAGATAACATTGTGTTGCCTTACTGTAATTTAATAGGTGTTAACTTTTGATTGGAATCAGGTAGCATTTTGTGTTTGGTATCCATGAAACTGCAATTAAAAATCCTTTTTAATGGTAAAGAAACATTTTAGAATTGCTATTTTGAAAATGCTACTTGAAGAAAGTACAAGCAATACAGGGTTGGGCCCTTAGTCAGTAAGGCTTAGCCACTCTAGATCTAAGAGAACACCATAATTGCCAATACTGACACACCTTCAATAACTCATTTCTCTCTGTGATCATGCAACTGAATCACTGATATCACCACTTATTTCAAAACGTTTTTGATAATTAATAGTTAATTCCATTGAACTTTATGTGAAACCATTTTCTCATATTTATATATATGCATAGTCAACACAATCCATACACAAAAAGAACATAAACATGAATGTGAATCACAATAGACTTAAATGATACAAAAAAGTTTAAATACGCACAAAATGATGCCCAAGTTCTGACTTTTTTCTCCCATAAGGAGCTTAGTTTGTATTTCAATTCAATGCTCCTAACCATATGGGTTAAGCACCCAGCAGGGCTTAAAGAACACTCAGGGAGGAATCACTTCTCCTGAAAGACTACAACCAATTACAGTACTGAGCTCCAATAGACATTATTTATACCATACTTGTGGGTGGAATTGCAGTTGGCGCATGTCTAACCCTTTTTTCTTAATGGGTTCTCCTCAGGACTCAGAATATATGACCACTGCAACAATAATAAAGCAACACTATTTAAAAATCTATACCCATTGCATTGTATGAACACACACCTTCTGTGCTAACACACATCATACCTCTTACGCTCTTTGGCTTTCACAACACAACATCTTCAGCAGGACGAAATGTCCCTCTGTAGCTGAAAAAAGCACAAATGTGACCCAGTTACTCTGAGATTTTCTTAACTAACGAATGTCCAGAACCAACAATAAAATCCAAACTACTCACTGAGTTCTGAGAAAATCTTAATGCTTTACTTTCAGGAGGCAAGGCGTTGGTCCTTGTTCTTGGTTCCTGCACATATGTAAACCAAAATTAAAAACCAATGACAGCGATTAACTTCGAAGTGGATTTCGCAATGTTAAACCTCTCCTAATAAACATTGCAGCACTTGATGCAAAGTTTGCAAATGGCTGCTCAGCGCTGACTCTCACAGTGAAAACATAACCGATTACTGTGTCTGCAATTGCGGTTGTTTAAACAAAGTCTTCATATGACTGCATCTCTAATTGCCTGACTCTTAACAATTTTGGACGAAAACACCTCCAAAAATTACTTTGACATGCTCAACAATTGGAAAATATTTTATGTTTCCATACAAAATTTTTGTATGTGAACTCAGTTCCTTCAACTCTCTGACACAACAAGTGGACATGCCACATTTGTGATGCTCTTCTAGAGGATACACATTCCACACCTGTCTTAAGGTACTTTTAACTGAAGTTGGCTGTAAAAATGCACACACAACTTGATTCCATATGCCACATTCTTTTTTTAGAGAAACCTACGGTTTTGTGAATGGCTGATCCAAATTTGAAATAGGAAGCCATTTTTGGGTAAATAATCCTTTTCAGATTACTAGTTTTGGTGCAACAAAGTTGATACAAACACCAAATGTTCTGATCTTGGCCAATCCCACTTATTCAAAAGTGTGTCCCGCAGCATCCAACATGCCCTCTTCATTGATTGTTTTAACGATTTCTTAGGATATTCATGCTCCTTCAGTTTTTCAACAAATTTGTTATCATGTTAAAAATCAGTCAATTTGTCCGAACATTTCCGCCTAATCCTTAAAAATTGTCTGAAAGGCAAATTATCACAAAAGCTCAGAGGATGGTGACTTGAATATTGTACGGCCTTGTTATGGTCAGTTGGCTTAGAATGAAGTGTAGTCCTAAGTTGTCCATATTTTACAACCACTTCCACATCTAAGAGGGAAATCTCGGAGGGGTCATTATGTAGCCTAAACTTAATTTCAGGTGTCCTGTCATTAAGAGTATCTCCAAGTGCTAGTTTGCTGACCTCCTGTTTAGAGCAACACGGACATAAAAGCCTTTTACCATCTTGAACCCACGCCTAGACCAAGCCTGGGTGAGACCTGAGCCCCCACGTGGTGTCCCTCCAGTTCAGGAACCTTGGTTGTGGTGCTAAAGATGTACAGATAGCCAACTCCAAAACTTGGGATTTAGTGTTTGACTAAAAACTGCTCTGAGAACTGAGAGAAGACTGGCACCAACCTGCTTGTTGATTTGCCCAAGGTGCATTGCCAGTAGGACTGACTTTGCGGCTACCTCCACTATGTTGTTCTTTGCAGCAAGAAATCCTGTTCAGCGATCCTTCACCAAAAGGGTATCTGAACCCCTGGAAGGAAGTGTTGCTGGCTACATCCTTCCACCTCATCTCACTAGAGATTTCCGACTTACAAAAAAGTGACTACGTCTGAATGTAGAAATCTTCACAGTGACTTTGTCCAGTGGCTCCCCGATGACAACGCTCCAATCACAGGCACAGCATGCTGCCTTGCCCCGCTGAACAGCACCTTCTCAAAACATTTATCTTGAAAACTCTTCTAGTCCAAAGGTAAGCACAAATCAGGCCCAATCCACTACCTGTATCCGAACAACAGTCCATCGCTGTTGGACATTTGTTTTTGCTGACCCGGTCTCTCCTGACTTGATGTCCATGGTTGGCACTTTGATCTTTTGGGTGCTAGTTTTTACTAAATCTTAAAATATTTATAACTCTGATTCTAAGTGAATTTTTGCCATTTTGTTATCAAATAATTATTAAAGTGTGCCGTATTTTTTCTATCTAGTTGATGTGGGATTTTTCTTGAGGTTCACTTCATTAATAATAGTGTGCTGCATGAATATTTTACTTATTGCCTTTAAATTAATCCTGACTGCCTTTTGTGCCCAGCTACCCAGGGTTAAGCACAGGTTAATAAAGTGATTTTTTGTGGTTCACCCTGCCAGAGATTGTTGGCAGAAATTGGGTTGTCGCTTGACCAGGGCTCACATCCTAGTCAACCAAAAACCCAATTTCTTGCAATCTCTCAAGAATTTATGTGGTAAACTCTGAGAAGCAAGCGCAGAGGATTCTCACACAGATGTCAAAATGAAATCTATTTGTTTACCTGCTTTTATAAAGTTTGGCTAATTGTACAATGTGTGCATTGTGGGTAGTATAGCACAGGTGTCATGTTCACAGAAAAAAGAATTTGTGTGGTCCAAGGCACATGAGTACCTCTACTGCTTCAGGAATACAGTAGCCAAAGCACCTAACACCCCCATGGACCCTGACGCCACCCTTTCTTCATCCTTTCTCTCTCTCCTTTTGCTTTCATTCTGTTCATTACCTTCCTCCTTCTAGCACTCTTTGATTTCCGAGTTGTTTTGTCCTCCTTGATTCAATGCTTTACTCCCTCTTCTGTTTTTTTCTCTTTTTCTCTTGCTTATGTTGCCTTCTTGTCAGTCTCAATTCTAGGCATTCTTCCTCCCTCTCTAAGTACTTGAAATCAAACTGGAAAGTTTTTGCCATTGTGTATTGTCCCATCGTCTAATGTGATGCATAGTGCTAATGGAGGAGGTTAGCCAGAGTGTGACTACGTCTTTAAACTGCCTTTGTTACAAACTTGGTATTGGAGCGCTTTACATGAGCACCAGATAAGTTACATATGGACAAATTCGTTTTTGGTAGGCAAAGTGAGATTAAGGGCCAGATGTAGGTCGCCCAATACCAGTCGGTAACGGCCGAAATCACCGTATTTCGTCCGTTACCGACCGGTATTGGGAATTTGTAATGTAGGAGCCCAAAAAATACTGATCCGGTAAATAAGAATCGGTAAATATCAATTCAGATATTACCCATTCGTTATTTACCGATTCGGTATTTACCGAATCGGTAGTTCTCATTCATTCCTATGGCCCTCCAGGCCCATAGGAATGAATGGGGAATACCGAATCGGTAAATACCAAATCGGTATTTTTCAGAATTTTACCGATTCTAAAATACGAATCGGTAAAATTCGGTATTTTAGAATCGGTAAATGATATTTACCTACATCTGGCCCTAAGTTTTTTGCCAGAATCACAGGATGTTGAGACAACTGAAGACTCAAATCTGCTTCCCCAGCTCCAAAGTTGCCAGCTCTGGCCCCTTAGGACAGTACTGAATCTCTGGCTCACAAGCCAAGCACGGAGCTTTTAGTGGAGTGGGTGATGACCTAGGCCCTTCCGGCACTGAGTACAGGCCGTAATAAAAAATATGCTCTGGAACGAGTCCCAGCAAGCACCTGCTTCAATGTTCATAAATGCTTTTGTTTTTTACAGCTGCATCATCGTTCTTAACCTTCTGGGCATTGAAATACGTTCCTGTAAAGTGTACAGAGCAACAATAGTGAAATAGGTGCCAACTTTACTTTGATTCTATAGGGAAGTGGTTGAAGGAGGTACACAAATATTGAAATACTGCCACTCCCAAAAGAAAAGAAATGCAGTGGTTACAGGAGGAGAGGGTATGTGTGTGCGCCTATGGTACAAAGCAATGCTTATAGACTAGTTTTCAAGATCGTATCCTGATTACAGCAATGTTATGGTCAGTAGCGGTCAGCAGTAGGTGTTTCTGTAGGGCGGTGACGTGAACAGGGGGAGGGGGAGGGTGGGGGATAGTAATGTATGGATTACAGAGTTTTACAGGTAAGTAAACATTTCAATAAATAAAACAAATTTAGTTGCGCACACTGCATCACCAAATGTGATGCAGTGCGCGCAACGAAATTCGTTTTATTATTTAAATGTTTACTTACCTGTAAAACTCTGTAATCCATACATTACTACCCCCCACCCTGCCCCTCCCCCTGCCCACATCACCGCCCGACAGAAACACCTACTGCCGACCGCTAGTGGTTATGGTGAATAGTCTTGATGATACAGGATTTATGACTGGCAGGTATTTGATTTGAAAAATTTGTATGTTTTAGAGCTAATAGTTTGATTTCACTTATTTATATGGTGTCTGATTAGTTCTATCCTTCACTCGCTGACCATCATGAGCAGGGTTGTAGCTAGAACACTAGAACCATATGCTGTATTTGGTGTCACTAAATCAATCAACCTGGATTTATGAAGCGCTGCTATTCATCCGTGAGGCTATTCAGGCACTGAGAGCCGAGGTACTTGGGAGTAGTCCGTTGAGCAGCCTGGTCTTGAGTCCTTTTCTGAATTTCTGAAGGAATGGTGAGGTCCGGAGGGGGAGGATGTTCCATTCCTTTGTGGCAAGGTAGGAGAAGGAACGCCCTCCACTGTTGCTTTGGTGGATGCAAGGGGTGTGAGTGAGGGAGAGGGAGGTAAAGCGCAGGTGTCTGGAGGGTGGGTGGAACCTCAGGCCATGGTTGATGTATGCTTGTGCTTTGTTGTGCAGGGCTTTGTAGGCATTAGTTGGCATCTTGAATTGATATCTTTTGTGGATGGGGAGTCAGTGGAGTTTCTTGAGGTGTGGGGTGTTGTAGGTTCGCCTGGGGCGGTCGAGGATGTGCCTGGGTGCTAAGTTCTGTATGGTCTGCAGTTCTTCAGGCGATGAGTGGTGATTCCTGCATAGAGTATGTTGCCGTAGACTAGGCAACTAGTGGTGAGGGCTTGAGAGATGGTGCGTTTGCTGCTGACAGGTAGCCATCTGAAGATCTTTCTGAGCATGTGCAGAGTAAAGAAGCAAGCAGAGACTGCGTTGATTTTGTTTTTCATGATGAGTTTGCTGTCCAGGATGATGTTGAGTTTCAGGGCATGTGCAGTAGGAATGGGTGAGAGTCCTAGCTCAGGAGGCTACCAGGAATCATTCCACGCGGAGGTATTGTTCCCAAAGATCAGTACTTCTATTTTGTCTGTGTTGAGTTTCAGGCAGTTATTTGCATCCAGTCAGCTATGCTGGTCATGTACAGGCAGAAGTTGGCCCTCTTGGGGAATGGTCTTCAGAAAGAGAGAGGATGAGCTGATGATGTTGGCCAGGGGATCATGTAGGCGTTTAACAGAATAGGGCTGAAGGGTGATGAGGGACACTACAGATGATGTTCTTGGGTTCCAAGGTGAAAGGTGGTAGGCGGATCCTCTGGGTTCTTCTAGTGAGGAAGGAAGCTATCCATCTGGTGGCATCCTCTTGTTTCCCAATCTGATGAAGCCTCTTGATCAGGGTGTGGTGGGACACAGTGTTGTGGCTGCTGAGAGGTTGAGGAGGATCAGAGCGGCCGTTTCTTCCGGGTCTGGAAGGGTTCTGATGTCATCAGTAGCTGCGATCATGGTGGTTTTGGTGCTGTGGTTCGTACAGAATCCAGACTGGGATGTGTCCAGCAGGTCATTGTCCTCTAGGTAATCCGTGAGTTGTGGTTGATGATGTGGCTTCCTCTCGGTGTAACTTCAAATACAAAAACATGGCACTGTCCAGAAAACGTAAGAAATAGAAGATGTTTTTACTTAAATTAAAAAGGTTTTGTGAATACCATTAATTTATCATATTTATTTTCAAAGCTGCACTCCACTCCTCCAATTAGCACACAGAGATTAACCTAGATAGTTCCTTTGGACAGCCTGTCCTCCATTTTCTATCATCTTCCCTTGTTGTTAGGGCTAATGCGTTTTTTTATTGTTAGCAGTGGTTGCCTCAAGCAGTTGGGGTGAGGCAAACAATGTTTACTTTCAGACCACTATCAAGCAGGTGGAAAAAATACTGTGACAAAGTAAACTTTAGGTTTTCTGAATCTGTAGATAACAAGGATTCCTTATTGACGCTAAACTTAGATTTATATTTAATTATTTTTATATAGTGTCACCATGTTTATGAGAAGGAAACCTGAGAGCTCTCAACCTATTGTTGAAGAAATATATTTGAAACTGGGAAAATAAGCAAAAGCTTTGTTGACAACTCTGTCTCTGGCAGGGAGGCTTGAAACCTGGGTGTAATTTGGGCTTTGAGGCAGCATTTGGAGCTGAATAACAAAGATGTTATTAATGACAAGAGACTGGCTTCTCTGAAGGTGAAACCTTGCATTTTGTGTTAAGAAGTTTAGATAGGAGTTTAATTCAGGGTACTGCACTAACTCTTGTGATCTTGCACAACAGACACCACCCAACTCACTGGTGCTTTTAAACTTTGGTCCGTGATAAAATGTGAGAGAGGCATATATGTTGCACTATTGTCATTTAGTGTGTTTTTTTTGTAAACAGATTTTATTAATTACCTTTAGATGCATAGACATCAACATTCAGATTACAGAAAGCATTCTTTAACACCTTGAACACATGTTATGACACAATCGCAATCAGTTCAGCCTCATCGAGGCCCTCCTCGCTGTCTGCATTCTCGGAGTTGTCCACCCAGCCGATAGTGCACTGATGGTGCGACCTCCAATTCCAGCTAGGTCATCCAAACTTTGCTGCTCCAGGCTTGCTCATATTCTGGTGTACCCAGACATTCAATGAGTTAACTAAAGAACAACTCCCCCCTACCCTCCTCCTCCCACAAGCGCTACCCTCCCCCCTCCCCGTCAGACATGTCGCTCTACCTTGTACCTCACAATGTCTCGTCTCATTCACCCTTACAGTTCAACTGGAAGCACCGTGTCAGAAAGTAAGTTTCCAATTAGGGGGATGCTCTCATATCAAACTCACTACCCAAAATACACACCTCCAGATGACCAAGGGCAATGTTCCAGGTCACAAGCGCCGGTGCCCCTCTTCAGAGGGTCACTCAACTTCGTCAGTCGGGCTATTGAGTCCACCATCGCTAACCATGCCATGGCCGCTTCTAACAATTTGTCATTATTGGTTCTCTGAGGCATTTGTAGTCTGAAAATCCCATCACAGTCAGCCCACCTTATAAATTCCCGCAGCCAATGTAAAGCATTAGGTGCAGTGACGGCATTCCAATGGCTAGTAATCTCTCTTTTGGCTATGACTAATCCTAAGTCTATATATTTACTGGTGACCTTATTTGGGGCAGTGAGGGGGATCCAGTGTGGCAGGCAAAAACCCGGGGTCTCCTGAATATCCCTGTCTGTTACCTCATAAAGTCTGGTCGTGACCTCCCCCCAGAACCTGTTTAACAGTAGGCATTCCCGGAACATGTGAACAAACGTGGCATTTTCTAGTTTGCACCGCGGGCAGGCTGTGTGCGACCTGAAAAACTCGTTAATTTTGTGCAATGTGAGATACGCTCGGTGGAACACATAAAACTGTATTAGTTGAAATCTCACGTTTCTAGAGCATTTTCATGCCCGTTCCATCATCATCTCCCACAGCTTTTCCTCTATAGTTGTCCCCAGCTCCGCTTCCCATTTAATGCGCAGCCCTTCTAAAGGAGTTCTGAACCCCTGCGTAAGTCGCCTATACAGACAGGTAAACCGCCTTAACCTTTCCCGCTGAAGAGACCACATATTGACAGGGGAGAAAGTTCGGTGGTTCCTTGCGACAGCTTGCTAATAGGGCGATAAAAATATCGCTTATTTAGCGGCAAAAAGTGCTGCTAAAGTGGCGATACAGCCCTTGATAATATGCCCCGTTTTCCTACTTCCCTCCATTTTTAGGTCGAGCATTCGAGACCTCTTGTAGATACTTTAGTATATACTTATTATATACCTATTAGGTCGAGCATTCGAGACCTCTATTATATACTTATTATATACTTATATGTGTATGTGCTATGAGGGCTATGGAGATCAGCCCTAGGACTTGTCTGCTTCCACTTACGGACTTTTTTCTGGCAACTGCCTCTATTTAACTGTCTTGATAGAAAATGACCAGCAGCGGTCAGTAAAATACCAGAATCCCTTTAGCATTCTCTAGATTCCAGTCCATAGAAATTGTCTTCCTCGAGTACCCATAGACAACAATATTTTTTTTAAATCTTGTATTTTCAGTGATATGACCACCGAAGGTCCTGATTTTATATTAAACACAGAGCTTTGGACAATACCGAGGAATCACTTCTCCTGAAAGAATACAACCAATTTCAGTACTGAGCTTCAATAGACATTATTTATACCACACTTGTGGGTGGAATTGCAGTTGGCGCATGTCTAACCCTTTTTCTTAATGGGTTCTCCTCAGGACTCAGAATATATGACCACTGCAATAATAATAAAGCAACAATATTTAAAAATCTATACCCATTGCATTGTATGAACACACACCTTCTGTGCTAACACACATCATACCTCTTACGCTCTTTGGCATTCACAACACAACATCTTTAGCACGACGAAATGTCCCTCTGTAGCTGAAAAAAAGCACAAATGTGACCCAGTTACTCTGAGATTTTCTTAACTAACGAATGTCCAGAACCAACAATAAAATCCAAACTACTCACTGAGTTCTGAGAAAATCTTAACGCTTTACTTTCAGGAGGCAAGGCGTTGGTCCTTGTTCTTCGTTCATGCACATATGTAAACCAAAATTAAAAACCAATTACAGCGATTAACTTCGAAGTGGATTTCGCAATGTTAAACCTCTCCAAATAAACATTGCAGCACTTGATGCAAAGTTTGCAAATGGCTGCTCAGCGCTGACTCTCACAGTGAAAACCTAACCGATTACTGTGTCTGCAATTGCGGCTGTTTAAACAAAATCTTCATATGACTGCATATCTTATGGCCGGACTCTTAACAATTTTGGACGAAAACACCTCCAAAAATTACTTTGACATGCTCAACAATTGGAAAATATTTTATGTTTCCATACAAAATTTTTCTAAGTGAACTCAGTTCCCTCAACTCTCTGAAACAACAAGTGGACATGCCACAATTGTGATGCCCTTCTACAGGATACACATTCCACACCTGTCTTAAGGTACTTTTAACTGAAGGTGGCTGTAAAAATGCACACACAACTTGATTCCATATGCTACATTCTTTTTTTAGAGAAAACTTGGCTGATCCAAATTTGAAATAGGAAGCCGATTTTGGGTAAATAATCCTTTTCAGATTACTAGTTTTGGTGCAACAAAGTTGATACAAACACCAAATGTTCTGATCTTGGCCAATCCCACTTATTCAAAAGTGTGTTCCGCAGCATCCAACATGCCCTCTTCATTGATTGTTTTAACGATTTCTTAGGGTATTCATGCTCCTTCAGTTTATCAACGAATTTTTATCATGTTAAAAATAAGTCAATTTGTCCGAACATTTCCGCCTAATCCTTAAAAATTGTCTGAAAGGCAAATTATCACAAAAGCTCAGAGGCTGGTGACTTGAATATTGTACGGCCTTGTTATGGTCAGTTGGCTTAGAATGAAGTGTATTCCTAAGTTGTCCATCTTTTACAGCCACTTCCACATCTAAGAGGGAAATCTTGGAGGGGTCATTATGTAGCCTAAACTTAATTTCAGGTGTCCTGTCATTAAGAGTATCTCCAAGTGCTAGTTTGCTGACCTCCTGTTTAGAACAACAGGGACATAAAAGCTTTTTACCATCTTGAACCCGCGCCTAAACCCAGCCTGGGTGAGACCTGAGCCCCCACGTGGTGTCCCTCCAGTTCAGGACCCTTGGTTGTGGTGGTAAAGATGTACAGAGAGCCAAACTCCAAAACTTGGGATTTAGTGTTTGACTAAAAACTGCTCTGAGAACCGAGAGAAGACTGGCACCAACCTGCTTGTTGATCCGCCCAAGGTGCATTGCCAGTAGGACTGACTTTGCGGCTACCTCCACTATGTTGTTCTTTGCAGCAAGAAATCCTGTTCAGCGATCCTTCACCAAAAGGGTATCTGAACCCCTGGAAGGAAGTGTTGCTGGCTACATCCTTCCGCCTCATCTCACTAGAGATTTCCGACTTACAAAAAAGTGACTACGTCTGAATGTAGAAATCTTCACTGTGACTTTGTCCAGTGGCTCCCCGATGACAACGCTCCAATCACGGGCACAGCATGCTGCCTTGCCCCGCTGAACAGCACCTTCTCAAAACATTTATCTTGAAAATTCTTATTAGTCCAAAGGTAAGCACAAATCAGACCCAATCCACTACCTGTATCCGAACAACAGTCCATCGCTGTTGGAAATTGTTTTTTGCTTACCCGGTCTCGCCTGACTTGATGTCCATGGTTGGCACTTTGATCTTTTGGGTGCTCGTTTTTACTAAATCTTAAAATATTTATAACTCTGATTCTGAGTGGATTTTTGCCATTTTGTTATCAAATAATTATTAAAGTGTGCTCTATTTTTTCTATCTAGTTGATGTGGGATTTTTCTTGAGGTTCACTTCATTAATATTAATGTGCTGCATGAATATTTTACTTATTGCCTCTAAATTAATCCTGACTGCCTTTTGTGCCCAGCTACCCAGGGTTAAGCACAGGTTAATATAGTGATTTATTGTGGTTCTCCCTGCCAGAGAGTGTTGGCAGAAATTGGGTTGTCGCTTGACCAGGGCTCACATCCTAGTCAACCAAAAACCCAATTTCTTACAATCTCTCAAGAATTTATGTGGTAAACTCTGAAAAGCAAGCACAGAGGATTCTCACACAAATGTCAAAATGAAATCTATTTGTTTACCTGCTTTTATAAAGTTTGGCTAATTGTACAATGTGTGCAGTGTGGGTAGTATAGCACAGGTATCATGTTCACAGAAAAAAGAATTTGTGTGGTCCAAGGCACATGAGTACCTCTACTGCTTCAGGAATACAGTAGCCAAAGCACCTAACACCCCCATGGACCCTGACGCCACCATTTCTTCATCTTTTCTCTTTCTCCTTCTGCTTTCATTCTGTTCATTACCTTCCTCCTTCTAGCACTCTTTGATTTCCGAGTTGTTTTGTCCTTCTTGATTCAATGCTTTACTCCCTCATCTGTTTTTTTCTCTTTTTCTCTTGCTTATGTTGCCTTCTTGTCAGTCTCAATTCTAGGCATTCTTCCTCCCTCTCTAAGTCCTTGAAATCAAACTGGAAAGTTTCTGCCATTGTGTATTGTCCCATCGTCTAATGTGATGCATAGTGCTAATGGAGGAGGTTAGCCAGAGTGTGACTACGTCTTTAAACTGCCTTTGTTACAAACTTGGTATTGGAGCGATTTACATGAGCACCAGTTACGTTACATATGGACAAATTCATTTTTGGTAGGCAAAGTGAGATTAGGGGCCAGATGTAGGTCGCCCAATACCAGTCGGTAACGGCCGAAATCACCGGATTTCGTCCGTTACCGACCGGTATTGGGAATTTGTAATGTAGGAGCCCAAAAAATACTGATTTGGTAAATACGAATCGGTAAATATCGAATCGGATGTTACCCATTCGTTATTTACCGATTCGGTATTTACCGAATCGGTAGTTCTCATTCATTCCTATGGCCTCCAGGCCCATAGGAATGAATGGGGAATACCGAATTGGTAAACCGAATTTTACCGATTCTAAAATACCGAATCGGTAAAATTTGGTATTTTAGAATCAGTAAATGATATTTACCTACATCTGGCCGTAATAAAAAATATGCTCTGGAACGAGTCCCAGCAAGCACCTGCTTCAATGTTTATAAATGCTTTTGTTTTTTACAGCTGCATCATCGTTCTTAACCTTCTGGGCATTGAAATACGTTCCTGTAAAGTGCACAGAGCAACAATAGTGAAATAGGTGCCAACTTTACTTTGATTCTATAGGGAAGTGTTTGAAGGAGGTACACAAATGTTGAAATGCTGCCACTGCCAAAAGAAAATAAATGCAGTGGTTACAGGTGGAGAGGGTATGTGTGTGCGCCTATGGTACAAAGCAATGATTATAGACTAGTTTTCAAGATCGTATCCTGATTACAGCAATGTTATGGTGAATAGTCTTGATGATGCAGGAGTTATTACTGGCAGGTATTTGATTTGAACAATTTGTATGTTTTAGAGCTAATGGTTTGATTTCACTTATTTATATGGTGTCTGATTATTCTATCCTTCACTCGCTGACCATCATGAGCAGGGTTGTCGCTAGAACACTAGAACAATATGCTGTATTTGGTGTCACTAAATAAATCAACCTGGATTTATGAAGCGCTGCTATTCACCGGTGAGGCTATTCAGGCACTGAGAGCCGAGGTACTTGGGAGGAGTCCGTTGAGCAGTCAGGTTTTGAGTCCTTTTCTGAATTTCTGAAGGGATGGTGAGGTCCGGAGGTGAAGGGGGAGGATGTTCCATTCCTTTGTGGCAAGGTAGGAGAAGGAACGTTCTCCTCTGTTGCTTTGGTGGATGCAAGGGGTGTGAGTGAGGGAGAGAGAGGTAAAGCGCAGGTGTCTGGAGGGTGGGTGGAACCTGAGGCCATGGTTGATGTATGCTGGTGCATGGTTGTCTAGGGCTTTGTAGGCATTAGTTGGCATCTTGAATTGATATCTCTTGTGGATGGGGAGCCAGTGCAGTTTCTTGAGGTGTGGGGTGTTGTAGGTTCGTCTGGGGCAGTCAAGGATGTGCCTTAGTGCTAAGTTCTGTATGGTCTGCAGTTCTTCAGGCGATGAGTGGTGATTCCTGCATTGAGTATGTTGTCGTAGACAAGGTAGCTAGTGGTTAGGGCTTGAGAGATGGTGCGTTTGGTGCTGACAGGTAGCCATATGAAGATCTTTCTGAGCATGCGCAGAGTGAGGAAGCAGGCAGAGACTGCGTTGATTTTGTTTTTCATGATGAATTTGCTGTCCAGGATGATGTTGAGTTTCCGGGCATGTGCAGTAGGAGTGGGTGAGAGTCCTAGCTCAGCAGGAATCATTCCACGCGGAGGTATTGTTCCCGAAGATCAGCACTTGTATTTTGTCTTTGTTGAGTTTCAGGCAGTTATTTGCATCCAGTCAGCTATGCTGGTCATGTACAGGCAGAAGTTGGCTGGGGATTGGTCTTCAGAAAGAGAGAGGATGAGCTGATGATGTTGGCCAGGGGATCATGTAGGCGTTTAACAGAATAGGGCTGAAGGGTGATGAGGGACACTACAGATGATGTTCTTGGGTTCCGAAGTGAAAGTGGTAGGGGGATCCTCTGGGTTCTTCTAGTGAGGAAGGAAGCTATCCATCTGGTAGCATCCTCTTGTATTCCAATCTGATGAAGCCTCTTGATCAGGGTGTGGTGGGACACAGTGTTGTGGCTGCTGAGAGGTTGAGGAGGATCAGAGCGTCCGTTTCTCCCCGGTCTAGAAGGGTTCTGATGTCATCAGTAGCTGCGATCATGGTGGTTTTGGTGCTGTGGTTCGTACAGAATCCAGACTGGGATGTGTCCAGCAGGTCATTGTCCTCTAGGTAATCCGTGAGTTGTGGTTGATGGTGTGGCTTCCTCTCGCTGTAACTTCAAATACAAAAACATGGAACTGTCCAGAAAACGTAAGAAATAGAAGATGTTTTTACTTAAATTAAAAAGGTTTTGTGAATACCATTAATTTATCATATTTATTTTCAAAGCTGCACTCTACTCCTCCATGTAGCACACAGAGCTTAACGTAGATAGTTTCTTTGAACAACCTGTCCTCCATTTTCTATCATCTTCCCTTGTTTTTAGGGCTAATGCGTTTTTTCATTGTTAGCAGTGGTTGCATCAAGCAGTTGGGGTGAGGCAAACAATGTTTACTTTCAGACCACTATCAAGCAGGTGGAAAAAATACTGTGATAAAGTAAACTTTAGGTTTTCTGGATCTGTAGATAACAAGGATTCCTTAATGACGCTAAACTTAGATTTATATTTAATTATTTTTATATAGTGTCAACATGTTTATGAGAAGGAAACCTGAGAGCTCTCAACCTATTGTTGAAGAAATATATTTGAAACTGGGAAAATAAGCAAAAGTTTTGTTGACAACTCTGTCTCGGGCAGGGGCGCTTGAAACCTGGGTGTAATTTGGGCTTTGAGGCAGCATTTGGAGCTGAATAACAAAGATGTTATTAATGACAAGAGACTGGCTTCTCTGAAGGTGAAACCTTGCATTTTGTGTTAAGAATTTTAGATAAGAGTTTAATTCAGGGCACTCCACTAACTCCTGTGATCTTGCACAACAGACACCACCCAACTCACTAGTGTTTTTAAACTTTGGTCCGTGATAAAATGTGAGAGAGGCATGTATGTTGCACTTTTGTCATTTAGTGTGGTTTTTTTGTAAACAGATTTTATTCATTACCTTTAGATGCACAGACATCAACATTCAGATTACAGAAGGCATTCTTTAACACCTTGAACACATGTTATGACACAATCGCAATCAGTTCAGCCTCATCGAGGCCCTCCTCGCTGTCTGCATTCTTGGAGTTGTCCACCCAGCCGATAGTGCAGTGATGGTGCGACCTCCAATTCCAGCTAGGTCATCCAAACTTTGCTGCTCCAGGCTTGCCATATTCTGGTGTACCCAGACATTCAATGAGTGAACTAAAGAACAACTCCCCCCTTCCCTCCTCCTCCCACAAGCGCTACCCTCCCCCTCCCCATCAGACATGTCGCTCTACCTTGTACCTCACAATGTCTCGTCTCATTCACCCTTACAGTTCAACTGGAAACACCTTGAACACATATTATGACACAATGTTATGTTATGTTAATGGGGGTCTTGTAGAGCACTCAGCTACTCAGACAGAGTGTCCCAGGGCTATCAGACCCAACAAGGCACAAAACAGGGAGAGATGGACTTTATTGACAGAATAGCCAAGTTTTGAGCTCCTTTCTAAAAGACAGCAGATTGTCAATCTTCCTTCGTGCAAGTGGCAAAGCATTCCAAGCCTTGGGCGCAAGGTATCTGAAGGAACGACCTCCAGTGCGAGCACGCCTGATAACCGGGATCGTAGCCAGCGATAGTGTAGCTGAGCGCAAGGCTCTGGCCGGATGGTGAAAACTGATCCTGTGCCTTAAATAGCGGGCTCCCATGCAATGCAAGGCCTTGTGCGCAATTGTAAGGCTCTTAAAAGCGATGCGTTTTCTAATGGGCAGCCAGTGAAGCGATTTCAGAAGCCCCGCAGCGTGGGATCTTCGGTTAAGACCAAAAATTGCCCGGGCTGCAGAGTTCTGCACCACCTGCAAGCGAGACAGAAGATAGTCAGGCAGGCCAAGAAACATCACATTCACATAATCCAACCTGGATCCAATCAGGGCTTGCACAATCGTCCTCCTATGGGCAATAGATAGAAGTGGGAGGAATTTTCTCATCATTTTTAGGAGACCAAAATACTGACCCACGAAGCTCAGAATCTGCGGTTTAGAAGTAAGACCATTGTCCATCTTTACTCCGAGATTCTTAGCAACCGCGGTATCTGTGGCAGGTGGAAACATGGCTGCCGGCCACCAGGACTTCCAGCCGGGATCAGGAGGACAACCAAAGAAAAGAACCTCCGATTTATCAGAGTTGCACTTCAATTGATTTAATTGGAACCATGCAAAGATGGCATCCAAGCAACTTTTGATCCGCTCTCCATTGAAGTCCGTGTTCTTTCCACAGGTGAAGAGGAGCTGGGTATCATCGGCGTAGGAGACAATCTGGGCACCGCAAGACTCAGTCAGTGCCGCCAGAGGGCACATATAGATATTAAAAAGAGTGGGGCTCAGGATAGAACCCTGGGGAACTCCCACCTCCAAAGGCGGCACAACGGCTGAGTACGGAGGGGCCCAGACTGTCTGTTGGTGGTCCGAAAGAAAGGACTCGAACCATCTGAACACCGTCCCCTCTAACCCAATCTCCTAGAGTCTTGCAAGGAGACGGTTGTGGGGGAGGGTGTCAAACGCCGCCGATAGATCTAACATTACCAGCAGTGCTTTACCCTCCTCGTCCAGGACCTCTTTAATGGCATCCGATACCTCCAGCAAAGCCGTTTCCGTGCTTATATTTGCCCTAAATCCAGACTGGGACTGATGGAGGAAACCCTGTGTCTCAACGAAGTCCGACAGAGCTACCTGCACCTGTTTTTCCACGATCTTCGCCAAGACCGGGAGCAAAGAGATAGGCCGATAGTTGGCATGGAGGCTCGGTCAAGCGTCGGCTTTTTCAAAAGAGGCAGAACCATCGCCTGTTTCCAAGCCAAAGCTACCAGCCCCAACTCAAGTGAGCAATTTAAAATAGGGTTGATGATGGGGTTGATAGCAGGTGCAATTTTAGCTAAGAATTTAGCAGGGCAAGGATCCAGCGGGGAACCTGATTTCATTTTGGAAAGAAGTTCCAACGAGCTTTTGAAATAAAGAGGCGGACATTTAGTCAATGTGGGCCTTTCCGCAACAGAAGGGGAACAACGGGAACCAACATTGGCGACAGCAATCAGTTCAGCCTCATCGTGGCCCTCCTCGCTGTCTGCATTCTCGGAGTTGTCCACCCAGCCAATAGTGCAGTGATGGTGCGACCTCCAATTCCAGATAGGTCATCCAAACTTTGCTGCTCCAGGCTTGCTCATAGTCTGGTGTACCCAGACATTCAATGAGTTAACTAAAGAACAACCCCCCTTCCCTCCTCCTCCCACAAGCGCTACCCTCCCCCCTCCCCGTCAGACATGTCAATCTACCTTGTACCTCACAATGTCTTGTCTCATTCACCCTTACAGTTCAACTGGAAGCACACGTGTCGGAAAGGGAAAGTAAGCTTCCACTTAGAGGATGCTCTCATATCAAACTCACTACCCAAAATACACACCTCCCGCTCACCAAGGGCAATGTTCCAGGTCACAAGTGCGGGTCCCCCTCTTCAGAGGGTCACTCAACTTCGTCAGTTGGGCTATTGAGCAAGTCCACCATCGCTAACCATGCCCTGGCAGCTTCTAACAATTTGTCATTATTGGTTCTCTGAGCCATTTGTAGTCTGAAAATCCCATCACAGTCAGCCCACTTTATAAATTCCCGCAGCCAGCGTAAAGCATTAGGTGCAGTGACCGCCTTCCAATGGCTAGTAATCTCTCTTTTGGCGAGGACTAATCCTAAGTCTATATATTTACTGGTGACCTTATTGCGGACAGTGTGGGGGATCCAGTGTGGCAGGCAAAAACCCGGGGTCTCCTGAATATCCCTGTCTGTTACCTCATTAAGTCTGGTCGTGACCTCCCCCCAGAACCTGTGTAACAGTAGGCATTCCCAGAACATATGAAAAAACGTGGCATTTTCTAGTTTACACCGCGGGCAGGCTGTGCGCGACCTGAAAAAACTCGTTAATTTTGTGTGGTGTGAGATACGCTCGGTGGAACACATAAAACTGTATTAGTTGAAATCTCAAATTTCTGGAGCATTTCCATGCCCGTTCCATCATCATCTCCCACAGCTTTTCCTCTATAGTTGTCCCCAGGTCCGCTTCCCATTTAATGCGCAGCCCTTCTAAAGGAGTTCTGAACCCCTGGGTAAGTCGCCTATTCAGACAGGTAAACCGCCTTGACCTTTCCCGCTGAAGAGACCACATATTGACAGGGGAGAAAGTTCGGTAGTTCATTGCGACAGCTTGCTAATAGGGAGATAAAAATATCGCTGCTTTAGCAGCAAAAAGTGCTGCTAAAGTGGAGATACAGCCCTTGATAATATGCCCCGTTTTCCTACTTCCCTCCACTTTTTAGGTCGAGCATTCGAGACCTCTTGTAGATACTTTAGTATATACTTATTATATACTTATTAGGTCGAGCATTCAAGACCTCTAGTATATACTTATTATATACTTATATGTGTATGTGCTATGTGGGCTATGGAGATCAGCCCTAGGACTTGTCTGCTTCCACTTAGGGACTTTTTTTCTGGCAACTGCCTCTATTTAACAGTCTTGATAGAAAATGACCAGCAGCGGTCAGTAAAATACCAGAATCCCTTTAGCATTCTCTAGATTCCAGTCCATAGAAATTGTCTTCCACGAGTACCCATAGACAATAATATTTTTTTTAATTCTTGTATTTTCAGTGATATCACCACCGAAGGCCCTGATTTTATATTAAACATAGAGCTTTGGACAATACTGTTTTCCACTGAAAGGCAATATTTCGTTCCATGTGTTCCCATATCTGGCGTGTCACACAGTTTGGTGCTTACCTTCCCTCCATGGTAAAGAACAGTAGATGTTTCAGCACCCAGGCTAATGTGCTGCATAGCTAAATACATATAAGGTCCCAAAGGCAAGACTGATTGCATTGTAAATGCTTGTTAGTGCTGGAATTCGTTTCTGTTAGCCTTTGGACACTGTGCACTTTAACACTGCTAACCGGTGCTAAAATGCTTATGCTCTCTCCCCTAAACATGGTATGAAATTGGTTTACACCTGATTGTCATATTTAATTTTCTTATAAGTCCCTTGGAGACTGGTATGTCATAAACCCAGGGCCTGGAAATTGAATACTACTAGCGGGCCTGTAGCACATATTGTGCCACTCACTTAAGTAGTTCCTTAAAACATGTTCCAAGTCTGC
Source organism: Lissotriton helveticus (assembly GCF_964261635.1). Classification (NCBI taxonomy): domain Eukaryota; kingdom Metazoa; phylum Chordata; class Amphibia; order Caudata; family Salamandridae; genus Lissotriton; species Lissotriton helveticus. The sequence continues at coordinate 22,879,723 of NC_136060.1, read as the reverse complement.
CATTGAAGCCTGAATGCAGTATTAAACTGCCAATTTGACTAGGCAATATAGCCCACCTGCCAAGCATGAAACAACCCCCATTTTAATGCATGTAGATCACCCCTAAGGTATGTCCTAGGTTGCCCACAGGGCATGGTGCATAGTAATTGAAAGGTTGGGCAAGTATTTTTACGTGTTACATGTCCTAGTAGTGAAAAATTCCAAAATCCGTTTTCACTACTGTGAGTCCTACCTGTCTTAAAAGATAACATTGTGTTGCCTTACTGTAATTTAATAAGTGTTAACTTTTGATCGGAATCAGGTAGCATTTTGTGTTTGGTATCCATGAAACTGTAATTAAAAATCCTTTTTGATGGTAAAGAAAGGTTTTAGAATTGCTATTTTGAAAATGCTACTTTAAGAAAGTACAAACAATACAGGGTTGGGCCCTTAGTCAGTAAGGCTGAGCCACTCTAGATCTAAAATAACACCATAATTGCCAATACTGACACACCTTCAATATCTCACTTCTCTCTGTGATCATGCAACTGAATCACTGATATCACCACTTATTTGAAAACTTTTTGATAATTAATAGTTAATTCCATTGAACTTTATGTGAAACCATTTTCTCATATTTATGCATTATATATGCATAATCAACACAATCCATACACAAAAACAACAAAAACATGAATGTGAATCACAATAGACTTAAATGGTACAACAACGTTTAAATACGCACAAAATGATGCCCAAGTTCTGACTTTTTTCTCCCATAAGGAGCTTAGTTTGTATTTCAATTCAATCCTCCTAACCATATGGGTTAAGCACCCAGCAGGGCTTAAAGAACACTCAGGGAGGAATCACTTCTCCTGAAAGAATACAACCAATTTCAGTACTGAGCTTCAATAGACATTATTTATACCACACTTGTGGGTGGAATTGCAGTTCGCGCATGCCTAACCCTTTTTTCCTAATGGGTTCTCCTCAGGACTCAGAATATATGACCACTGCAACAATAATAAAGCAACAATATTTAAAAATCTATACCCAATGCATTGTATGAACACACACCTTCTGTGCTAACACACATCATACCTCTTACGCTCTTTGGCTTTCACAACACAACATCTTTAGCAGGACGAAATGTCCCTCTGTAGCTGAAAAAAGCACAAGTGTGACCCAGTTACACTGAGATTTTCTTAACTAACGAATGTCCAGAACCAACAATAAAATCCAAACTACTCACTGAGTTCTGAGAAAATCTTAACGCTTTACTTTCAGGAGGCAAGGCGTTGGTCCATGTTCTTCGTTCATGCACATATGTAAACCAAAATTAAAAACCAATTACAGCGATTAACTTCGAAGTGGATTTCGCAATGTTAAACCTCTCCAAATAAACATTGCAGCACTTGATGCAAAGTTTGCAAATGGCTGCTCAGCGCTGACTCTCACAGTGAAAACCTAACCGATTACTGTGTCTGCAATTGCGGCTGTTTAAACAAAGTCTTCTTATGACTGCATCTATAATTGCCGGACTCTTAACAATTTTGGACGAAAACACCTCCAAAAATTACTTTGACATGCTCAACAATTGGAAAATATTTTATGTTTCCATACAAAATTTTTGTATGTGAACTCAGTTCCTTCAACTCTCTGACACAACAAGTGGACATGCCACATTTGTGATGCTCTTCTAGAGGATACACATTCCACACCTGTCTTAAGGTACTTTTAACTGAAGGTGGCTGTAAAAATGCACACACAACTTGATTCCATATGCTACATTCTTTTTTTAGAGAAAACTTGGCTGATCCAAATTTGAAATAGGAAGCCAATTTTGGGTAAATAATCCTTTCCAGATTACTAGTTTTGGTGCAACAAAGTTGATACAAACACCAAATGTTCTGATCTTGGCCAATCCCGCTTATTCAAAAGTGTGTCCCGCAGCATCCAACATGCCCTCTTCATTGATTGTTTTAACGATTTCTTAGGGTATTCATGCTCCTTCAGTTTCTCAACGAATTTGTTATCATGTTAAAAATAAGTCAATTTCTCCGAACATTTCCGCCTAATCCTTAAAAATTGTCTGAAAGGCAAATTATCACAAAAGCTCAGAGGATGGTGACTTGAATATTGTACGGCCTTGTTATGGTCAGTTGGCTTAGAATGAAGTGTATTCCTAAGTTGTCCATCTTTTACAACCCCTTCCACATCTAAGAGGGAAATCTTGGAGGGGTCATTATGTAGCCTAAACTTAATTTCAGGTGTCCTGTCATTAAGAGTATCTCCAAGTGCTAGTTTGCTGACCTCCTGTTTAGAACAACAGGGACATAAAAGCTTTTTACCATCTTGAACCCACGCCTAAACTCAGCCTGGGTGAGACCTGAGCCCCCACGTGGTGTCCCTCCAGTTCAGGACCCTTGGTTGTGGTGGTAAAGATGTACAGAGAGCCAAACTCCAAAACTTGGGATTTAGTGTTTGACTAAAAACTGCTCTGAGAACCGAGAGAAGACTGGCACCAACCTGCTTGTTGATCTGCCCAAGGTGCATTGCCAGTAGGACTGACTTTGCGGCTACCTCCACTATGTTGTTCTTTGCAGCAAGAAATCCTGTTCAGCGATCCTTCACCAAAAGGGTATCTGAACCCCTGGAAGGACGTGTTGCTGGCTACATCCTTCCGCCTCATCTCACTAGAGATTTCCGACTTACAAAAAAAGTGACTACGTCTGAATGTAGAAATCTTCACAGTGACTTTGTCCAGTGGCTCCCCGATGACAACGCTCCAATCACGGGCACAGCATGCTGCCTTGCCCCACTGAACAGCACCTTCTCAAAACATTTATCTTGAAAATTCTTCTTAGTCCAAAGGTAAGCACAAATCAGACCCAATCCACTACCTGTATCCGAACAACAGTCCATTGCTGTTGGAAATTGTTTCAGTCCCGCCTGACTTGATGTCCAAGGTTGGCACTTTGATCTTTTGGGTGCTCGTTTTAACTAAATCTTAAAATATTTATAACTCTGATTCTGAGTGGAATTTTGCCATTTTGTTATCAAATAATTATTAAAATGTGCTCTATTTTTTCTATCTAGTTGATGTGGGATTTTTCTTGAGGTTCACTTCATTAATATTAATGTGCTGCATGAATATTTTACTTATTGCCTCTAAATTAATCCTGACTGCCCTTTGTGCCCAGCTACCCAGGGTTAAGCACAGGTTAATATAGTGATTTATTGTGGTTCTCCCTGCCAGAGAGTGTTGGCAGAAATTGGGTTGTCGCTTGACCAGGGTTCACATCCTAGTCAACCAAAAACCCAATTTCTTACAATCTCTCAAGAATTTATGTGGTAAACTCTGAGAAGCAAGCACAGAGGATTCTCACACAAATGTCAAAATGAAATCTATTTGTTTACCTGCTTTTATAAAGTTTGGCTAATTGTACAATGTGTGCAGTGTGGGTAGTATAGCACAGGTATCATGTTCACAGAAAAAAGAATTTGTGTGGTCCAAGGCACATGAGTACCTCTACTGCTTCAGGAATACAGTAGCCAAAGCACCCAACACCCTCATGGACCCTGACGCCACCCTTTCTTCATCCTTTCTCTTTCTCCTTCTGCTTTCATTCTGTTCATTACCTTCCTCCTTCTAGCACTCTTTGATTTCCGAGTTGTTTTGTCCTTCTTGATTCAATGCTTTACTCCCTCATCTGTTTTTTTCTCTTTTTCTCTTGCTTATGTTGCCTTCTTGTCAGTCGCAATTCTAGGCATTCTGCCTCCCTCTCTAAGTACTTGAAATCAAACTGGAAAGTTTTTGCCATTGTGTATTGTCCCATCGTCTAATGTGATGCATAGTGCTGATGGAGGAGGTTAGCCAGAGTGTGACTATGTCTTTAAACTGCCTTTGTTACAAACTTGGTATTGGAGCGATTTACATGAGCACCAGTTACGTTACATATGGACAAATTCATTTTTGGTAGGCAAAGTGAGATTATGGGCCAGATGTAGGTCGCCCAATACCAGTCGTAACGGTCGAAATCACCGGATTTCGTCCGTTACCGACCGGTATTGGGAATTTGTAATGTAGGAGCCCAAAAAATACTGATTTGGTAAATACGAATCGATAAATATCGAATCTGATGTTACCCATTCGTTATTTACCGATTCGGTATTTACCGAATCGGTAGTTCTCATTCATTCCTATGGGCCTCCAGGCCCATAGGAATGAATGGGGAATAACGAATTGGTAAACCGAATTTTACCGATTCTAAAATACCGAATCGGTACATTTTGGTATTTTAGAATCGGTAAATGATATTTACCTACATCTGGCCGTAATAAAAAATATGCTCTGGAACGAGTCCCAGCAAGCACCTGCTTCAATGTTCATAAATGCTTTTGTTTTTTACAGCTGCATCATCGTTCTTAACCTTCTGGGCATTGAAATACGTTCCTGTAAAGTGCACAGAGCAACAATAGTGAAATAGGTGCCAACTTTACTTTGATTCTATAGGGAAGTGGTTGAAGGAGGTACACAAATGTTGAAATGCTGCCACTGCCAAAAGAAAATAAATGCAGTGGTTACAGGTGGAGAGGGTATGTGTGTGCGCCTATGGTACAAAGCAATGCTTATAGACTAGTTTTCAAGATCGTATCCTGATTACAGCAATGTTATGGTGAATAGTCTTGATGATGCAGGAGTTATGACTGGCAGGTATTTGATTTGAACAATTTGTATGTTTTAGAGCTAATGGTTTGATTTCACTTATTTATATGGTGTCTGATTATTCTATCCTTCACTCGCTGACCATCATGAGCAGGGTTGTCGCTAGAACACTAGAACCATATGCTGTATTTGGTGTCACTAAATAAATCAACCTGGATTTATGAAGCGCTGCTATTCACCGGTGAGGCTATTCAGGCACTGAGAGCCGAGGTACTTGGGAGGAGTCCGTTGAGCAGCCAGGTTTTGAGTCCTTTTCTGAATTTCTGAAGGTATGGTGAGGTCGGGAGGTGAAGGGGGAGGATGTTTCATTCCTTTGAGGCAAGGTAGGAGAAGGAACGTTCTCCTCTGTTGCTTTGGTGGATGCAAGGGGTGTGAGTAAGGGAGAGAGAGGTAAAGCGCAGGTGTCTGAAGGGTGGGTGGAACATCAGGCCATGGTTGATGTATGCTGGTGCATGGTTGTGCAGGGCTTTGTAGGCATTAGTTGGCATCTTGAATTGATATCTCTTGTGGATGGGGAGCCAGTGGAGTTTCTTGAGGTGTGGGGTGTTGTAGGTTTGTCTGGGGCAGTCAAGGATGTGCCTTAGTGCTAAGTTCTGTATGGTCTGCAGTTCTTCAGGCGATGAGTGGTGATTCCTGCATTGAGTATGTTGTCGTAGACTAGGTAGCTAGTGGTTAGGGCTTGAGAGATGGTGCGTTTGGTGCTGACAGGTAGCCATATGAAGATCTTTCTGAGCATGCGCAGAGTAAGGAAGCAGGCAGAGACTGCGTTGATTTTGTTTTTCATGATGAATTTGCTGTCCAGGATGATGTTGAGTTTCCGGGCATGTGCAGTAGGAGTGGGTGAGAGTCCTAGCTCAGCAGGCTACTAGGAATCATTCCACGCGGAGGTATTGTTCCCGAAGATCAGTACTTCTATTTTGTCTTTGTTGAGTTTCAGGCAGTTATTTGCATCCAGTCAGCTATGCTGGTCATGTACAGGCAGAAGTTGGCCCTCTTGGGGATTGGTCTTCAGAAAGAGAGAGGATGAGCTGATGATGTTGGCCAGGGGATCATGTAGGCGTTTAACAGAATAGGGCTGAAGAGTGATGAGGGACACTACAGATGATGTTCTTGGGTTCCGAAGTGAAAGGTGGTAGGGGGATCCTCTGGGTTCTTCTAGTGAGGAAGGAAGCTATCCATCTGGTAGCATCCTCTTGTATTCCAATCTGATGAAGCCTCTTGATCAGGGTGTGGTGGGACACAGTGTTGTGGCTGCTGAGAGGTTGAGGAGGATCAGAGCGTCCGTTTCTCCCCGGTCTAGAAGGGTTCTGATGTCATCAGTAGCTGCGATCATGGTGGTTTTGGTGCTGTGGTTCGTACAGAATCCAGACTGGGATGTGTCCAGCAGGTCATTGTCCTCTAGGTAATCCGTGAGTTGTGGTTGATGGTGTGGCTTCCTCTCGCTGTAACTTCAAATACAAAAACATGGAACTGTCCAGAAAACGTAAGAAATAGAAGATGTTTTTACTTAAATTAAAATGGTTTTGTGAATACCATTAATTTATCATATTTATTTTCAAAGCTGCACTCTAATCCTCCATGTAGCACACAGAGATTAACGTAGATAGTTTCTTTGAACAACCTGTCCTCCATTTTCTATCATCTTCCCTTGTTTTTAGGGCTAATGCATTTTTTCATTGTTAGCAGTGGTTGCATCAAGCAGTTGGGGTGAGGCAAACAATGTTTACTTTCAGACCACTATCAAGCAGGTGGAAAAAATACTGTGATAAAGTAAACTTTAGGTTTTCTGGATCTGTAGATAACAAGGATTCCTTAATGACGCTAAACTTAGATTTATATTTAATTATTTTTATATAGTGTCAACATGTTTATGAGAAGGAAACCTGAGAGCTCTCAACCTATTGTTGAAGAAATATATTTGAAACTGGGAAAATAAGCAAAAGTTTTGTTGACAACTCTGTCTCGGGCAGGGGCGCTTGAAACCTGGGTGTAATTTGGGCTTTGAGGCAGCATTTGGAGCTGAATAACAAAGATGTTATTAATGACAAGAGACTGGCTTCTCTGAAGGTGAAACCTTGCATTTTGTGTTAAGAATTTTAGATAAGAGTTTAATTCAGGGCACTCCACTAACTCCTGTGATCTTGCACAACAGACACCACCCAACTCACTAGTGTTTTTAAACTTTGGTCCGTGATAAAATGTGAGAGAGGCATGTATGTTGCACTTTAGTCATTTAGTGTGGTTTTTTTGTAAACAGATTTTATTCATTACCTTTAGATGCACATACATCAATATTCAGATTACAGAAGGCATTTTTTAACACCTTGAACACAAATTATGACACAATGTTATGTTATGTTAATCGGGGTCTTGTAGAGCACTCAGCTACTCAGACAGAGTGTCCTGGCGCTATCAGACCCAACAAGGCACAAAACAGGGAGAGATAGACTTTATTGACAGAATAGCCAAGTTTTGAGCTCCTTTCTAAAAGACAGCAGATTGTCAATCTTCCTTAGTGCTAGTGGCAAAGCATTCCAAGCCTTGGGCGCAAGGTATCTGAAGGAACGACCTCCAGTGTGAGCACGCCTGATAGCCGGGATCGTGGCCAGCGATAGTGAAGCTGAGCGAGGCTCTGGCCGGATGGTGAAAACTGATCCTGTGCCTTAAATAGTGGGCACCCATGCCATGCAAGGCCTTGTGCGCAATTGTAAGGCTTTTTTACAAGTTATGCGTTTCCTAATGGGCAGCCAGTGAAGCGATTTCAGAAGCCCCGCGGCGTGGGATCTTCGGTTAAGACCAAAAAGTGCCCGGGCTGCAGAGTTCTGCACCACCTGCAAGCAAGACAGAAGATAGTCAGGGAGGCCAAGAAACAGCACATTCACATAATCCAACCTGAATCCAATCAGGGCTTGCACAATTGTCCTCCTATGGGCAATAGACAGAAGTGGGAGGAATTTTCTCATCATTTTTAGGAGACCAAAACACTGACCCACCAAGCTCAGAATCTGCGGTTTAGAAGTAAGACCATTGTCCATCTTTACTCCGAGATTCTTAGCAACCGCGGTATCTGTGGCAGGTGGAAACATGACTGCCGGCCACCAGGACTTCCAGCCGGGATCAGGAGGACAACCAAAGAAAAGAACCTCCGATTTATCAGAGTTGCACTTCAATTGATTTAATTGGAACCATGCAAAGACGGCATCCAAGCAACTTTTGATCCGCTCTCCATTGAAGTCCGTGTTCTTTCCACAGGTGAAGAGGAGCTGTGTATCATCGGCGTAGGAGACAATCTGGGCACCGCAAGACTCAGCCAGTGCCGCCAGAGGGGACATATAGATATTAAAAAGAGTGGGGCTCAGGATAGAACCCTGGGGAACTCCCACCTCCAAAGGTGGCACAACGGCTGAGTACGGAGGGGCCCAGACTGTCTGTTGGTGGTCCGAAAGAAAGGACTCGAACCATCTCAACACCGTCCCCTCTAACCCAATCTCCGAGAGTCTTGCAAGGAGATGGTTGTGGGGGATGGTGTCAAACGCCGCCGATAGATCTAACATTACCAGCAGTGCTTTACCCCCCTCGTCCAGGACCTCTTTATTGGCCTCCGATAACTCCAGCAAACCCGTTTCCATGCTCATATTTTCTCTAAATCCAGACTGGGTGTGATGGAGGAAACCCTGTGTCTCAACGACGTCCGACAGAGCTACCTGCACCTGTTTTTCCACAATCTTCGTCAAGACCGCGAGCAAAGAGATAGGCCGATATTTGGCATGGAGGCTCGGATCAAGCGTCGGCTTTTTTAAAAGAGGCAGAACCATCGCCTGTTTCCAAGCCAAAGGTACCAGCCCCAACTCAAGTGAGCAATATAAAATAGGGTTGATGATGGGGTTGATAGCAGGTGCAATTTTAGCTAAGAATTTAGCAGGGCAAGGATCCAGCAGGGGAACCTGATTTCATTTTGGAAAGAAGTTCCAACGAGGTTTTGAAATCAAGAGGCGGAAATTTAGTCAATGTGGGCCTTTCCGCAACAGAAGGGGAACAACGGGAACCAACATTGGCAATAGCAATCAGTTCAGCCTCATCGTGGCCCTCCTTGCTGTCTGCATTCTCGGAGTTGTCCCCCCAGCCAATAGTGCAGTGATGGTGCGACCTCCAATTCCAGATAGGTCATCCAAACTTTGCTGCTCCAGGCTTGCTCATAGTCTGGTGTACTCAGACATTCAATGAGTTAACTAAAGAACAACTCCCCCCCTCCCCTCCTCCTCCCACAAGCGCTGCCCTCCCCCCTCCCCGTCAGACATGTCGCTCTACCTTGTACCTCACAATGTCTCGTCTCATTCACCCTTACAGTTCAACTGGAAGCACCGTGTCGTAAAGTAAGCTTCCACTTAGGGGATGCTCTCATATCAAACTCACTACCCAAAATACACACCTCCCGCTCACCAAGGGCAATGTTCCAGGTCACAAGTGCGGGTCCCCCTCTTCAGAGGGTCACTCAACTTCGTCAGTCGGGCTATTGAGCAAGTCCACCATCGCTAACCATGCCCTGACCGCTTCTAACAATTTGTCATTATTGGTTCTCTGAGCCATTTGTAGTCTGAAAATCCCATCACAGTCAGCCCACTTTATAAATTCCCGCAGCCAGCGTAAAGCATTAGGTGCAGTGACCGCCTTCCAATGGCTAGTAATCTCTCTTTTGGCTAGGACTAATCCTAAATCTATATATTTACTGGTGAACTTATTGCGGACAGTGTGGGGGATCCAGTGTGGCAGGCAAAAACCCGGGGTCTCCTGAATATCCCTGTCTGTTACCTCATTAAGTCTGGTCGTGACCTCCCCCCAGAACCTATGTAACAGTAGGCATTCCCAGAACATATGAACAAACGTGGCATTTTCTAGTTTGCAGGCTGTGCGCGACCTGAAAAAACTCGTTAATTTTGTGCGGTGTGAGATACGCTCGGTGGAACACATAAAACTGTATTAGTTGAAATCTCACGTTTCTGGAGCATTTCCATGCCCGTTCCATCATCATCTCCCACAGCTTTTCCTCTATATTTGTCCCCAGGTCCGCTTCCCATTTAATGCGCAGCCCTTCTAAAGGAGTTCTGAACCCCTGCGTAAGTCGCCTATTCAGACAGGTGGGCGACTCCCGGGGCGCGGCGGTTTAGCCTTTTGGTGGCTCTCCTTTCTGGACCCTGCCCCACAATTTGTTTGTCCTGGAGATGCATCCTGCGGTGTCCCTACGGTGCGGCCCGCTCCCTGGATCTGTGCAGGGGACCGGCGCCGATCGGCTTAAGATGGCGGCCGACGCCTTTCTTCGCGGCTCACGTCCGGGCCGGGCGGCTGTCGCAGAGATGGGACAGGGATGCCCGCATCGCACGACGGAGTTCACACCCCGTGATGTGTTGGCTGCCTTAATGGCTTTGCAGGAGACTGTTGATTGCTACGCCCGAGTCCTGGGTACAAGACTGGATGCCATCGCTGTTTCGCTACCTATGACGACCATGGTCCTACTCTGGGACTCGGCTGCTGACCATGCTGCTGCTTCTGTGGGGAAGGTTTTGGTTCCTCGGAGGCTCCTCGGGCCGCTTGGGGCCCGGACTTCTATGCCCGTGCTGGCCGTCTTGATCGCCTGTATGACTTTATCCTTGGGGCACATGTCTGACTGGCGGCTGGGAGTGGAGCGCTGTTTTCCTTCTTGGACTGGCCCCAGGGATTCGCGGCCATGGCCGGACTGTTTGACTTTTTCCTCCTGGATGATGTTCTTTTGTGTCAGCTTTTGGAAGTTCATGGGACCGGCGCTGTGGTTGCCTTATCTTTATTGTCTGTATTTGGGTAGCTTTGGATTATTATGCTTTTTTATGGCCTTGTTCCGTCCGGGCCCACCTATCCTGTTCGGACCTTCGAGACTGTGCTTCCCATTGCTTATTGGTAGAACTTCAGGCAGTATTCTTATCAGACAGGGTCAGGGCTGAGGTGGCCTGTCATCTATTTGCTTTCTTATCGACGGGCGGTGTTGTGGATATCTGTGATTGCAATTTTTTGTTCCTGTCCCAAGGCTCTATCGATCTTCCTTGTGGTACTGACTCCTTTTTGGGATTTTCATAGTGTTGGGGTGCAGGGTGGGGCCAAGCGGCGCATTGGGGGTCCTCCTCCATTTCTCTTTTTCTTTTTGTTTTCCTTCTTTTCTATCTTTCTATATTTCGGGTTCTTTTAGGGCGACAGGCACGCGGCTGGGGGGTAGGCCATGACCTTCTGCAGGTGTGCAGGGTGGGGGGTTGCGGGTGGGGCGTATGTTTGTGTTCGGTATTATGGCCATTTAGTCTTTCTTTTTCTCAGTTGTCGTTGTTGCCTGTGTTTCTTGCGGTGTGTATGGCGCTGCAGGGTGGGTCCGGACCTGTTGTATGCTGGGGCTGTGCCTTTGTTTCTCCTGTTATGTATATTTTGTCCCCTGGGGCCCCCCTCACCGTGCTGGCACTGTTTCATCTATCCGGATTTACGCACTATTGTGGGAATGCGTGTGATTGCGTGACGCTTCTTTTTGCTCCTTCTTAGTAAAATGAACCTTTCATATCCTTACTCGAGCTGCTATACCGCATCCGAATTCTGTACTGTTGCTGTATTATCCTGTGATTTGAATTGTTGCCACAATGCTTCTCGCTCGCAATGTTTTGACTTTATTAGCGGCCGGCCGAGAGGGTTGTAGGCCCATCTGTGTACTCTGATTTGCTACAAATAAAGGTTCAATAAAAACAACAAAAAAAACACTGCTAACCGGTGCTAAAATGCTTATGCTCTCCCCCCTAAACATGGTATGAAATTGGTTTACACCTGATTGCCATATTTAATTTTCTTATAAGTCCCTTGGAGAATGGTATGTCATATACCCAGGGCCTGGAAATTGAATACTACTAGCGGACCTGTAGCGCATATTGTGCCACTCACTTAAGTAGTTCCTTAAAACATGTTCCAAGTCTGCCATTGAAGCCTGAATGCAGTATTAAACTGCCAATTTGACTAGGCAATATAGCCCACCTGCCAAGCATGAAACAACCCCCATTTTAATGCATGTAGATCATCCCTAAGGTATGTCCTAGGTTGCCAACAGGGCAGGGTGCATAGTAATTGAAAGGTTGGGCATGTATTTTTACGTGTTACATTTCCTAGTAGTGAAAAATTCCAAAATCCATTTTCACTACTGTGAGTCCTACCTGTCTTAAAAGATAACATTGTGTTGCCTTACTGTAATTTAATAAGTGTTAACTTTTGTTCGGAATCAGGTAGCATTTTGTGTTTGGTATCCATGAAACTGTAATTAAAAATCCTTTTTGATGGTAAAGAAAGATTTTAGAATTGCTATTTTGAAAATGCTACTTTAAGAAAGTACAAACAATACAGGGTTGGGCCCTTAGCCAGTAAGGCTGAGCCACTCTAGATCTAAAATAACACCATAATTGCCAATACTGACACACCTTCAATATCTCACTTCTCTCTGTGATCATGCAACTGAATCACTAATATCACCACTTATTTGAAAACTTTTTGATAATTAATAGTTAATTCCATTGAACTTTATGTGAAACCATTTTCTCATATTTATGCATTATATATGAATAATCAACACAATCCATACACAAAAACAACAAAAACATGAATGTGAATCACAATAGACTTAAATGATACAAAAAAGTTTAAATACGCACAAAATGATGCCCAAGTTCTGACTTTTTTCTCCCATAAGGAGCTTAGTTTGTATTTTAATTCAATGCTCTTAACCATATGGGTTAAGCACCCAACAGTGCCTAAAGAAGACTCAGGGAGGAATCACTTCTCCTGAAAGATTACAACCAATTACAGTACTGAGCTCCAATAGACATTATTTATACCACACTTGTGGGTGGAATTGCAGTTGGCGCATGTCTAACCCTTTTATCTTTATGGGTTCTCCTCAGGACTCAGAATATATGACCACTGCAACAATAATAAAGCAACACTATTTAAAAATCTATACCCATTGCATTGTATGAACACACACCTTCTGTGCTAACACACATCATACCTCTTACGCTCTTTGTCTTTCACAACACAACATCTGTAGCCGGACGATATGTCCCTCTGTAGCTGAAAAAAGCACAAATGTGACCCAGTTACTCTGAGATTTTCTTAACTAACGAATGTCCAGAACCAACAATAAAATCCAAACTACTCACTGAGTTCGGAGAATATCTTAACGCTTTACTTTGAGGAGGCAAGGCGTTGGTCCTTGTTCTTCGTTCCTGCACATATGTAAACCAAAATTAAAAACCAATTACAGCGATTAACTTCGAAGTGGATTTCACAATGTTAGATCTCTCCAAACAAACATTGCAGCACTTGATGCAAAGTTTTCAAATGGCTGCTCAACGCTGACTCTCACAGTGAAAACATAACCGATTACCGTGTCTGCAACTGTGGCAGTTTAAACAAAATCTTCATATGACTGCATCTCTAATTGCCTGACTCTTAACAATTTTGGACGAAAACACATCCAAAAATTACTTTGACTTGCTCTACAATTGGAAAATATTTTATGTTTCCATACAAAATTTTTGTATGTGAACTCAGTTCCCTCAACTCTCTGACACAACAAGTGGACATGCCACATTTGTGATGCCCTTCTACAGTATACAAATGCCACACCTGTCTTAAGGTACTTTTAACTGAAGGTGGCTGTAAAAATGCACACACAACTTGATTCCATATGCTACATTCCTTTTTTTAGAGAAAACTGCGGTCTTGTGAATGGCTGATCCAAATTTGAAATAGGATGCCAATTTTGGGTAAATAATCCTTTTCAGATTACTAGTTTAGGTGCAACAAAGTTGATACAAACATCAAATGTTCTGATCTTGGCCAATCCCACTTATTCAAAAGTGTGTCCCGCAGCATCCAACATGCCCTCTTCATCGATTGTTTTAACGATTTCTTAGGATATTCATGCTCCTTCAGTTTTTCAACAAATTTGTTATCATGTTAAAAATAAGTCAATTTGTCCGAACATTTCTGCCTAATCCTTAAATATTGTCTGAAAGGCAAAGTATCACAAAAGCTCAGAGGATGGTGACTTGAATATTGTACGGCCTTGTTATGGTCAGTTGGCTTAGAATGAAGTGTAGTCCTAAGTTGTCCATCTTTTAAAACCACTTCCACATCTAAGAGGGAAATCTTGGAGTTGTCATTATGTAGCCTAAACTTAATTTCAAGTGTCCTGTCATGAAGCCAACGGGCAAGCTTATTTAATGATTCTTCATGTCCTGTCCATACACAAAAAATATTGTCAATGAATCTTACCCATTTGTAAAGGTGATGATAAAAGGGCTATTTTGATAAATGAAATGTTCCTCAAATTTTGCCATGTACAACACAGCCAGCTCCGGAGCAAAGGGACAACCCATCGCAGTCTCTTTCACCTCAAAGACAAAATCCTCACCAAATTAAAAATTCTTTTTTTAATGCGAATTTGGCCAAATTAATGATAATCTTAGTTAGAACCTGAGGGGTTCTTGGTAGCACAGAAGGTGTTTGTCCATACAATGCAGAGTATAGATTTAAAAATAGAAGCGTTCGAAACACTTCAGCAATTCCACCCCACAAGTGGAGTATAAATAAGGACTATTGGAGCTTAGTAATATAATTGGTTGTAATGTTCAGGAGGAGTGATTCCTCCCTGAGTTTTCTTTAGTCACTGTTGGGTGCTTACCCCGTAAGGTTAAGAGCATTAAATTGAAACTAATACAAACTAAGCTCCATATGGGAGAAAGAACCCAGAACTTGGGCGCTATTCTTTGTGTATTGAAACACATTTTTTGAATCATTTAAGTCTATTGTGATTTACGTTCGTGTTTATGTTCTTTTTGTGTATGGATCACATTGATTATGCACAGTCATGGTCATGTCAGTACTGTTTTTTCGGTATATGTATAAATATTAGAAAATTGTTTCACATGAAGTTCAATGGAATTAACAAATAATCATCCAAAAATATTTTCAAATAAATGGTAATTACAGTGATTCCATTGCGTGATCACACAGAGTAGTGAGATGTGTAAAGTGTGTCAGTATTGGCAATTGTGGTGTTGTTTGTATCTTTTAAAAAGTTGCCATTTTCCTGCCTTCAGCCTTTTGGCCTGTCTTCGGTCACTTGATTGGGTGTAACTTTCAAACTTTGTGAATTCCTCCCAGACACAATAGAGGCATTAGGTGTGCCTGAATGCACCATCTGCTAGCAGGATGGGGCTGCTCAATTGGGCATAGCCCCACTTTCAACTGAATAGGCTGTGTTCAAAGGAGGCACCAAGTATAAAAATAGGGCCCTCAGACCCCCTCTTGAGTTCACTTACTGGACCTTTGGAAGAACTCTTAGAGGACTGCCTGCTGTGTACTCCACAAGATTGCTTTCCTGCATCTGAAACAACTGCTTTGCTCCCTGGAGCATGCCTGGAACCCTCAGAGTCCAGCCCTGCTGTTTGAGCCCTGCACCTTCACCTTAACCCAGGACTACGAGAGTATCTCCAAGTGCTAGTTTGCTGACCTCCTGTTTAGAGCAACAGGGACATAAAAGCTTTTCACCATCTTGAACCCACGCCTAGACCCAGCCTGGGTGAGACCTGATCCCCCACGTGGTGTCCCTCCAGTCCAGGACCCTTGGTTGTGGTGCTAAAGATGTACAGATAGCCAAACTCCAAAACTTGGGATTTAGTGTTTGACTAAAAACTGCTCTGAGAACCGAGAGAAGACTGGCACCAACCTGCATGTTGATCTGCCCAAGGTGCATTGCCAGTAGGACTGACTTTGCAGCTACCTCCACTATGTTGTTCTTTGCAGCAAGAAATCCTGTTCAGCGATCCTTCACCAAAAGGGTATCTGAACCCCTGGAAGGAAGTGTTGCTGGCTACATCCTTCCGCCTCATGTCACTAGAGATTTCCGACTTACAAAAAAGTGACTACGTCTGAATGTAGAAATCTTCACAGTGACTGTGTCCAGTGGCTCCCCGATGACAACGCTCCAATCACGGGCACAGCATGCTGCCTTGCCCCGCTGAACAGCACCTTCTCAAAACATTTATCTTGAAAACTCTTCTTAGTCCAAAGGTAAGCACAAATCAGGCCCAATCCACTACCTGTATCCGAACAACAGTCCATCGCTGTTGGACATTTGTTTTTGCTGACCCGGTCTCGCCTGACTTGATGTCCATGGTTGGCACTTTGATCTTTTGGGTGCTAGTTTTTACTAAATCTTAAAATATTTATAACTCTGATTCTGAGTGGATTTTTGCCATTTTGTTATCAAATAATTATTAAAGTGTGCTCTATTTTTTCTATCTAGTTGATGTGGGATTTTTCTTGAGGTTCACTCCATTAATAATAGTGTGCTGCATGAATATTTTACTTATTGCCTTTAAATTAATCCTGACTGCCTTTTGTGCCCAGCTACCCAGGGTTAAGCACAGGTTAATATAGTGATTTTTTTGTGGTTCTCCCTGCCAGAGATTGTTGGCAGAAATTGGGTTGTCGCTTGACCAGGGCTCACATCCTAGTCAACCAAAAACCCAATTTCTTAAAATCTCTCAAGAATTTATGTGGTAAACTCTGAGAAGCAAGCGCAGAGGATTCTCACACAGATGTCAAAATGAAATCTATTTGTTTACCTGCTTTTATAAAGTTTGGCTAATTGTACAATGTGTGCGGTGTGGGTAGTATAGCACAGGTGTCATGTTCACAGAAAAAAGAATTTGTGTGGTCCAAACCACATGAGTACCTCTACTGCTACAGGAATACAGTAGCCAAAGCACCTAACACCCCCATGGACCCTGACGCCACCCTTTCTTCTTCCTTTCTCTCTCTCCTTTTGCTTTCATTCTGTTCATTACCTTCCTCCTTCTAGCACACTTTGATTTCCGAGTTGTTTTGTCCTTCTTGATTCAATGCTTTACTCCCTCTTCTGTTTTTTTCTCTTTTTCTCTTGCTTATGTTTCCTTCTTGTCAGTCTCAATTCTAGGCATTCTTCCTCCCTCTCTAAGTACTTGAAATCAAACTGGAAAGTTTTTGCCATTGTATATTGTCCCATCGTCTAATGTGATGCATAGTGCTAATGGAGGAGGTTAGCCAGAGTGTGACTACGTCTTTAAACTGCCTTTGTTACAAACTTGGTATTGGAGCGCTTTACATGAGCACCAATTACGTTACATATGGACAAATTCGTTTTTGGTAGGCAAAGTGAGATTAAGGGCCAGATGTAGGTCGCCCAATACCAGTCGGAAACGGCAGAAATCACCGGATTTTGTCCGTTACCGACCGGTATTGGAAATTTTAAATGTAGGAGCCCAAAAACTACTGATTCGGGAAATACGAATCGGTAAATATCGAATCAGATGTTACCCATTCGTTATTTACCGATTCGGTATTTACCAAATCGGTAGTTCTCATTCATTCCTATGGCCTCGGTAAAATTCGGTATTTTAGAATCGGTAAATGATATTTACCTACATCTGGCCCTAAGTGATTTGCCAGAATCACAGGATGTTGAGACAACTCAAGACTCAAATCTGCTTCCCCAGCTCCAAAGTTGCCAGCTCTGGCCCCTTAGGACAGTACTGAATCTCTGGCTCACAAGCCAAGCACAGAGCTTTTAGTGGAGTGGGTGATGACCTAGGCCCTTCCGGCACTGAGTACAGGCCGTAATAAAAAATATGCTCTGGAACGAGTCCCAGCAAGCACCTGCTTCAATGTTCATAAATGGTTTTGTTTTTTACAGCTGCATCATCGTTCTTAACCTTCTGGGCATTGAAATACGTTCCTGTAAAGTGCACAGAGCAACAATAGTGAAATAGGTGCCAACTTTACTTTGATTCTATAGTGAAGTGGTTGAAGGAGGTACACAAATATTGAAATACTGCCACTGCCAAAAGAAAAGAAATGCAGTGGTTACAGGAGGAGAGGGTATGTGTGTGCGCCTATGGTACAAAGCAATGCTTATAGACTAGTTTTCAAGATCGTATCCTGATTACAGCAATGTTATGGTCAGTAGCGGTCAGCAGTAGGTGTTTCTGTAGGGCGGTGACGTGGACAGGGGGAGGGGGAGGGTGGGGATAGTAATGTATGGATTACAGAGTTTTACAGGTAAGTAAACATTTAAATAAATAAAACAAATTTAGTTGCGCGCACTGCATCACCAAATGTGATGCAGTGCGCGCAACAAAATTCGTTTTATTTATTTTAATGTTTACTTACCTGTAAAACTCCGTATTCCATACATTACTACCCCCCACCCTGCCCCTCCCCCTGCCCACATCACCGCCCAACAGAAACACCTACTGCCGACCGCTACTGGTTATGGTGAATAGTCTTGATGATACACGAGTTATGACTGGCAGATATTTTATTTGAACCATTTGTATGTTTTAGAGCTAATAGTTTGATTTCACTTATTTATATGGTGTCTGATTAGTTCTATCCTTCACTTGCTGACCATCATGAGCAGGGTTGTAGCTAGAACACTAGAACCATATGCTGTATTTGGTGTCACTTAATCAATCAACCTGGATTTATGAAGCACTGCTATTCACCCGTGAGGCTATTCAGGCACTGAGAGCCGAGGTACTTTGGAGTAGTCCGTTGAGCAGTCAGGTCTTGAGTCCTTTTCTGAATTTCTGAAGGAATGGTGAGGTCCGGAGGTGGAGGGGCAGGATGTTCCATTCCTTTGTGGCAAGGTAGGAGAAGGAACGCCCTCCACTGTTGCTTTGGTGGATGCAAGGGGTGTGAGTGAGGGAGAGGGAGGTAAAGCGCAGGTGTCTGGAGGGAGGGTGGAACCTCAGGCCATGGTTGATGTATGCTTGTGCATAGTTGGCATCTTGAATTGATATCTCTTGTGGATGGGGAGCCAGTGGAGTTTCTTGAGGTGTGGGGTGTTGTCGATTCGCCTGGGGCGGTCGAGGATGTGCCTGGGTGCTAAGTTCTGTTAGGTCTGCAGTTCTTCAGGCGATGAGTGGTGATTCCTGCATAGAGTATGTTGCTGTAGACTAGGCAACTAGTGGTGAGGGCTTGAGAGATGGTGCGTTTGGTGCTGACAGGTAGCCATCTGAAGATCTTTCTGAGCATGCACAGAGTAAGGAAGCAGGCAGAGACTGCGTTGATTTTGTTTTTCATGATGAGTTTGCTGCCCAGGATGATGTTGAGTTTCAGGGCATGTGCAGTGGGAGTGGGTGAGAGTCCTAGCTCAGCAGGCTACCAGGAATCATTCCATGCGGAGGTATTGTTCCCAAAGATCAGTACTTCTATTTTGTCTGTGTTGAGTTTCAGGCAGTTATTTGCATCCAGTCAGCTATGCTGGTCATGTACAGGCAGAAGTGTTGGCCCTCTTGGGGAATGGTCTTCAGAAAGAGAGAGGATGAGCTGATGATGTTGGCCATGGTATCATGTAGGCGTTTAAGAGAATAGGGCTGAAGGGTGATGAGGGACACTACAGATGATGTTCTTGGGTTCCAAGGTGAAAGGTGGTAGGCGGATCCTCTGGGTTCTTCTAGTGAGGAAGGAAGCTATCCATCTGGTAGCATCCTCTTGTATTCCAATCTGATGAAGCCTCTTGATCAGGGTGTGGAAGGACACAGTGTTGTGGCTGCTGAGAGGTTGAGGAGGATCAGAGCGGCCGTTTCTTCCCGGTCTGGAAGGGTTCTGATGTCATCAGTAGCTGCGATCATGGTGGTTTTGGTGCTGTGGTTCGTACAGATTCCAGACTGGGATGTGTCCAGCAGGTCATTGTCCTCTAGGTAATCCATGAGTTGTGGTTGATGATGTGGCTTCCTCTCGGTGTAACTTCATATACAAAAACTTGGCACTGTTCAGAAAACGTAAGAAATAGAAGATGTTTTTACTTAAATTAAAAAGGTTTTGTGAATACCATTAATTTATCATATTTATTTTCAAAGCTGCACTCCACTCCTCCAATTAGCACACAGAGATTAACGTAGATAGTTCCTTTGGACAACCTGTCCTCCATTTTCTATCATCTTCCCTTGTTTTTAGGGCTAATGCGTTTTTTTATTGTTAGCAGTGGTTGCCTCAAGCAGTTGGGGTGAGGCAAACAATGTTTACTTTCAGACCACTATCAAGTAGGTGGAAAAAATACTGTGACAAAGTAAACTTTAGGTTTTCTGAATCTGTAGATAACAAGGATTCCTTATTGACGCTAAACTTAGATTTATATTTATTTATTTTTATATAGTGTCAACATGTTTATGAGAAGGAAACCTGAGAGCTCTCAACCTATTGTTGAAGAAATATATTTGAAACTGGGAAAATAAGCAAAAGCTTTGTTGACAACTCTGTCTCTGGCAGGGACGCTTGAAACCTGGGTGTAATTTGGGCTTTGAGGCAGCATTTGGAGCTGAATAAGAAAGATGTTATTAATGACAAGAGACTTGCTTCTCTGAAGGTGAAACCTTGAATTTTGTGTTAAGAAGTTTAGATAGGAGTTTAATTCAGGGTACTACACTAACTCTTGTGATCTTGCACGACAGACACCACTCAACTTACTGGTGCTTTTAAACTTTGGTCCGTGATAAAATGTGAGAGAGGCATATATGTTGCACTCTTGTTATTTAGTGTGGTTTTTTTGTAAACAGATTTTATTAATTACCTTTAGATGCACAGACATCAACATTCAGATTACAGAAAGCATTCTTTAACACCTTGAACACATGTTATGACACAATCGCAATCAGTTCAGCCTCATCGAGGCCCTCCTCGCTGTCTGCATTCTCGGAGTTGTCCACCCAGCCGATAGTGCAGTGATAGTGCGACCTCCAATTCCAGCTGGGTCATCCAAACTTTGCTGCTCCAGGCTTGCTCATATTCTGGTGTACCCAGACATTCAATGAGTTAACTAAAAAACAGCTCCCCCCTTCCCTCCTTCTCCCACAAGCGCTACCCTCCCCCCTCCCCGTCAGACATGTCGCTCTACCTTGTACCTCACAATGTCTCGTCTCATTCACCCTTACAGTTCAACTGGAAGCACCGTGTCAGAAAGTAAGCTTCCACTTAGGGGATGCTCTCATATTAAACTCACTACCCTAAATGCACACCTCCAGCTCACCAAGGGCAATGTTCCAGGTCACAAGTGCGGGTCCCCCTCTTCAGAGGGTCACTCAACTTCGTCAGTCGGGCTATTGAGTCCACCATCGCTAACCATGCCATGGCCGCTTCTAACAATTTGTCATTATTGGTTCTCTGAGGCATTTGTAGTCTGAAAATCCCATCACAGTCAGCCCACCTTATAAATTCCCGCAGCCAATGTAAAGCATTAGGTGCTGTGACCGCATTCCAATGGCTAGTAATCTCTCTTTTGGCTATGACTAATCCTAAATCTATATATTTACTGGTGACCTTATTGCGGGCAGTGTGGGGGATCCAGTGTGGCAGGCAAAAACCCGGGGTCTCCTGAATATCCCTGTCTGTTACCTCATTAAGTCTGGTCGTGACCTCCCCCCAGAACCTGTTTAAGAGTAGGCATTCCCGGAACATGTGAACAAACGTGGCATTTTCTAGTTTGCACCGCGGGCAGGCTGTGCGCGACCTGAAAAACTCGTTAATTTTGTGCGATGTGAGATACGCTCGGTGGAACACATAAAACTGTATTGGTTGAAATCTCACGTTTCTGGAGCATTTCCATGCCCGTTCCATCATCATCTCCCACAGCTTTTCCTCTATAGTTGTCCCAAGGTCCGCTTCCCATTTAATGCGCAGCCCTTCTAAAGGAGTTCTGAACCCCTGCGTAAGTCGCCTATACAGACAGGTAAACCGCCTTAACCTTTCCCGCTGAACAGACCACATATTGACAGGGGAGAAAGTTCGGTGGTTCCTTGCGACAGCTTGCTAATAGGGTGATAAAAATATCGCTGCTTTAGCGGCAAAAAGTGCTGCTAAAGTGGCGATACAGCCCTTGATAATATGCCCCGTTTTCCTACTTCCCTCCATTTTTAGGTCGAGCATTCGAGACCTCTTGTAGATACTTTAGTATATACTTATTATATACTTATTAGGTTGAGCATTCGAGACCTCTATTATATACTTATTATATACTTATATGTGTATGTGCTATGAGGGCTATGGAGATCAGCCCTAGGACTTGTCTGCTTCCACTTAGGGACTTTTTTTCTGGCAACTGCCTCTATTTAACTGTCTTGATAGAAAATGAACATCAGCGGTCAGTAAAATACCAGAATCCCTTTAGCATTCTCTAGATTCCAGTCCATAGAAATTGTCTTCCACGAGTATCCATAGACAACAATATTTTTTTTAAATCTTGTATTTTCAGTGATATGACCACCGAAGGTCCTGATTTTATATTAAACACAGAGCTTTGGACAATACCGTTTTCCAGTGAAAGGCAATATTTCGTTACATGTGTTCCCATATCTGACGTGTCAAACGGTTTGGTGCTTACCTTCCCTCCATGGTAAAGAACAGTAGATGTTTCAGCACCCAGGCTAATGTGCTGCACAGCTAAATACATATAGGGTCCCAAAGGCAAGACTGATTGCATTGTAAATGCTTGTTAGTGCTGGAATTCATTTCTGTTAGCCTTTGGACACTGTGCACTTTAACACTGCTAACCGGTGCTAAAATGTTTATGCTCACTCCCCTAAACATGGTATGAAATTGGTTTACACCTGATTGCCATATTTAATTTTCTTATAAGTCCCTTGGAGAATGATATGCCATATACCCAGGGCCTTCAAATTGAATACTACTAGCGGGCCAGTAGCACATATTGTGCCACTCACTTAAGTAGTTCCTTAAAACATGTTCCAAGTCTGCCATTGAACCCTGAGTGCAGTTTTAAACTGCCAATTTGACTAGGCAATATAGCCCACCTGCCAAGCATGAAACAACCCCCATTTTAATGTATGTAGATCACCCCTAAGGCATGTCCTAGGTTGCCCTCAGGGCAGGGTGAATAGTAATTGAAGGGTTGGGCAAGTATTTTTACGTGTTACATGTCCTAGTAGTGAAAAATTCCAAAATCCATTTTCACTACTGTGAGTCCTACCTGTCTTAAAAGATAACATTGTGTTGCCTTACAGTAATTTAATAAGTGTTAACTTTTGATCGGAATCAGGTAGCATTTTGTGTTTGGTATCCATGAAACTGTACTTAAAAATCCTTTTTGATGGTAAAGAAAGATTTTAGAATTGCTATTTTGAAAATGCTACTTTAAGAAAGCACAAACAATACAGGGTTGGGCCCTTAGTCAGTAAGGCTGAGCCACTGTAGATCTAAAATAACACCATAATTGCCAATACTGACACACCTTCAATAACTCACTTCTCTCTGTGATCACGCAACTGAATCACTGATATCACCACTTATTTGAAAACGTTTTTGATAATTAATAGTTAATTCCATTGAACTTTATGTGAAACCATTTTCTCATATTTATATATATGCATAATCAAAACAATCCATACACAAAAAGAACATAAACATGAATATGAATCACAATAGACTTCAATGATACAAAAAAGTTTAAATACGCACAAAATGATGCCCAAGTTCTGACTTTTTTCTCCCATAAGGAGCTTAGTTTGTATTTCAATTCAATGCTCCTAACCATATGGGTTAAGCACCCAGCAGGGCTTAAAGAACACTCAGGGAGGAATCACTTCTCCTGAAAGAATACAACCCATTACAGTACTGAGCTCTAATAGACATTATTTATACCACACTTGTGGGTGGAATTGCAGTTGGCGCATGTCTAACACTTTTTTCTTAATGGGTTCTCCTCAGGACTCAGAATATATGACCACTGCAACAATAATAAAGCAACACTATTTAAAAATCTATACCCATTGCATTGTATGAACACACACCTTCTGTGATAACACACATCATACCTCTTACGCTCTTTGGCTTTCACAACACAACATCTTTAGCAGGACGAAATGTCCCTCTGTAGCTGAAAAAAGCACAAATGTGACCCAGTTACTCTGAGATTTTCTTAACTAACAAATGTCCAGAACCAACAATAAAATCCAAACTACTCACTGAGTTCTGAGAAAATCTTAACGCTTTACTTTCAGGAGGCAAGGCGTTGGTCCTTGTTCTTCGTTCCTGCACATATGTAAACCAAAATTAAAAACCAATTACAGCGATTAACTTCGAAGTGGATTTCGCAATGTTAAACCTCTCCAAATAAACATTGCAGCACTTGATGCAAAGTTTGCAAATGGCTGCTCAGCGCTGACTCTCACAGTGAAAACCTAACCGATTACTGTGTCTGCAATTGCGGCTGTTTAAACAAAGTCTTCATATGACTGCATCTCTAATTGCCTGACTCTTACCAATTTTGGACGAAAACACCTCCAAAAATTACTTTGACATGCTCAACAATTGGAAAATATTTTATGTTTCCATACAAAATTTTTGTATGTGAATTCAGTTCCCTCAACTTTCTGACACAACAAGTGGACATGCCACATTTGTGATGCCCTTCTACAGGATACACATTCCACACCTGTCTTAAGGTACTATTAACTGAAGGTGGCTGTAAAAATGCACACACAACTTGATTCCATATGCTACATTCTTTTTTTAGAGAAAACTGCGGTTTTGTGAATGGCTGATCCAAATTTGAAATAGGAAGCCACTTTTGGGAAAATAATACATTTCAGATTACTAGTTTTGGTGCAACAAAGTTGATACAAACACCAAATGTTCTGATCTTGGCCAATCCCACTTATTCAAAAGTGTGTCCCGCAACATCCAACATGCCCTCTTCATTGATTGTTTTAACCATTTCTTAGGATATTCATGCTCCTTCAGTTTCTCAACGAATTTGTTATCATGTTAAAAATAAGTCAATTTGTCCGAACATTTCCGCCTAATCCTTAAAAATTGTCTGAAAGGCAAATTATCACAAAAGCTCAGAGGATGGTGACTTGAATATTGTACGGCATTGTTATGGTCAGTTGGCTTAGAACGAAGTGTAATCCTAAGTTGTCCCTCTTTTACAACAACTTCCACATCTAAGAGGGAAATCTTTGAGGGGTCATTATGTAGCCTAAACTTAATTTCAGGTGTTCTGTCATTAAGAGTATCTCCAATTGCTAGTTTGCTGACCTCCTGTTTAGAGCAACAGGGACATAGAAGCGTTTTACTATCTTGAACCCACGCCTAGACCCAGCCTGGGTGAGACCTGAGCCCCCTCGTGGTGTTCCTCCAGTTCAGGACCCTTGGTTGTGGTGCTAAAGATGTACAGATAGCCAAACTCCAAAACGTGGGATTTAGTGTTTGACTAAAAACTGCTCTGAGAACCGAGAGAAGACTGGCACCAACCTGTTTGTTGATCTGCCCAAGGTGCATTGCCAGTAGGACTGACTTTGCGGCTACCTCCACTATGTTGTTCTTTGCAGCAAGAAATCCTGTTCAGCGATCCTTCACCAAAAGGGTATCTGAACCCCTGGAAGGAAGTGTTGCTGGCTACATCCTTCCGCCTCATCTCACTAGAGATTTCCGACTTACAAAAAAGTGACTACGTCTGAATGTAGAAATCTTCACAGTGACTTTGTCCAGTGGCTCCCCGATGACAACGCTCCAATCACGGGCACAGCATGCTGCCTTGCCCCGCTGAACAGCACCTTCTCAAAACATTTATCTTGAAAATTCTTCTTAGTCCAAAGGTAAGCACAAATCAGACCCAATCCACTTCCGAACAACAGTCCATCGCTGTTGGACATTTTTTTTTGCTGACCCGGTCTCGCCTGACTTGATGTCCATGGTTGGCACTTTGATCTTTTGGGTGCTAGTTTTTACTAAATCTTAAAGTATTTATACCTCTGATTCTGAGTGGATTTTTGCCAATTTGTTATCAAATAATTATTAAGGTGTGCTATATTTTTTCTATCTAGTTGATGTGGGATTTTTCTTGAGGTTCACTTCATTAATATTAGTGTGCTGCATGAATATTTTACTTATTGCCTCTAAATTAATCCTGACTGCCTTTTGTGCCCAGCTACCCAGGGTTAAGCACAGGTTAATATAGTGATTTTTTGTGGTTCTCCCTGCCAGAGAGTGTTGGCAGAAATTGGGTTGTCGCTTGAACAGGGCTCACATCCTAGTCAACCAAAAACCCAATTTCTTACAATCTCTCAAGAATGTATGTGGTAAACTCTAAGAAGCAAGCGCAGAGGATTCTCACACAAATGTCAAAATGAAATCTATTTGTTTCCCTGCTTTTATAAAGTTTGGCTAATTGTACAATGTGTGCAGTGTGGGTAGTATAGCACAGGTGTCATGTTCACAGAAAAAAAAATTTGTGTGGTACAAGGCACATGAGTACCTCTACTGCTTCAGGAATACAATAGCCAAAGCACCTAACACCCCCATGGACCCTTACGGCACCCTTTCTTTCATCCTTTTCTCTTTCTCCTTCTGCTTTCATTCTGTTCATTACCTTCCTCCTTCTAGCACTCTTTGATTTCCGAGTTGTTTTGTCCTTCTTGATTCAATGCTTTACTCCCTCTTCTGTTTTTTTCTATTTTCTCTTGCTTATGTTGCCTTCTTGTCAGTCTCAATCCTAGGCATTCTTCCTCCCTCTCTAAGTACTTGAAATCAAACTTGAAAGTTTTTGCCATTGTGTATTGTCCCATCGTCTAATGTGATGCACAGTGCTGATGGAGGAGGTTAGCCAGAGTGTGACTACGTCTTTAAACTGCCTTTGTTACAAACTTGGTATTGGAGCGCTTTACATGAGCACCAGTTACGTTACATATGGACAAATTCGTTTTTGGTAGGCAAAGTGAGATTAAGGGCCAGATGTAGGTCGCCCAATACCAGTCGGAAACGGCAGAAATCACCGGATTTTGTCCGTTACCGACCGGTATTGGAAATTTGAAATGTAGGAGCCCAAAAACTACTGATTCGGGAAATACGAATCGGTAAATATCGAATCAGATGTTACCCATTCGTTATTTACCGATTCGGTATTTACCAAATCGGTAGTTCTTATTCATTCCTATGGGCCTCCAGGCCCATAGGAATGAATGGGGAATACCGAATCGGTAAATACCAAATCGGTATTTTCCGAATTTTACCGATTCTAAAATATCGAATCGGTAAAATTTGGTATTTTAGAATCGGTAAATGATATTTACCTACATCTGGCCCTAAGTGATTTGCCAGAATCACAGGATGTTGAGACAACTCAAGACTCAAATCTGCTTCCTCAGCTCCAAAGTTGGCAGCTCTGGACAGTACTGAATCTCTGGCTCACAAGCCAAGCACGGAGCTTTTAGTGGAGTGGGTGATGACCTAGGCCCTGAGCACAGGCCGTAATAAAAAATATACTCTGGAACGAGTCCCAGCAAGCACCTGCTTCAATGTTTATAAATGTTTTTGTTTTTTACAGCTGCATCATCGTTCTTAACCTTCTGGGCATTGAAATACGTTCCTGTAAAGTGCACAGAGCAACAATAGTGAAATAGGTGCCAACTTTACTTTGATTCTATAGGGAAGTGGTTGAAGGAGGTACACAAATGTTGAAATGCTGCCACTGCCAAAAGAAAAGAAATGCAGTGGTTACAGGTGGAGAGGGTATGCGTGTGCGCCTATGGTACAAAGCAATGCTTATAGACTAGTTTTCAAGATCGTATCCTGATTACAGCAATGTTATGGTGAATAGTCTTGATGATGCAGGAGTTATTACTGGCAGGTATTTGATTTGAACAATTTGTATGTTTTAGAGCTAATGGTTTGATTTCACTTATTTATATGGTGTCTGATTATTCTATCCTTCACTCGCTGACCATCATGAGCAGGGTTGTCGCTAGAACACTAGAACCATATGCTGTATTTGGTGTCACTAAATCAATCAACCTGGATTTATGAAGCGCTGCTATTCACCCGTGAGGCTATTCAGGCACTGAGAGCCGAGGTACTTGAGAGGAGTCCGTTGAGAAGCCAGGTTTTGAGTCCTTTTCTGAATTTCTGAAGGGATGGTGAGGTCCGGAGGTGAAGGGGGAGGATGTTCCATTCCTTTGTGGCAAGGTAGGAGAAGGAACGTCCTCCACTGTTGCTTTGGTGGATGCAAGGGGTGTGAGTGAGGGAGAGAGAGGTAAAGCGCAGGTGTCTGGAGGGTGGATGGAACCTCAGGCCATGGTTGATGTATGCTAGTGCATGGTTGTGCAGGGCTTAGTAGGCATTAGTTGGCATCTTGAATTGATATCTCTTGTGGATGGGGAGCCAGTGGAGTTTCTTGAGGTGTGGGGTGTTGTAGGTTCGTCTGGGGCGGTCAAGGATGTACCTTAGTGCTAAGTTCTGTATGGTCTGCAGTTCTTCAGGCGATGAGTGGTGATTCCTGCATTGAGTATGTTGTCGTAGACTAGGTAGCTAGTGGTGAGGGCTTGAGAGATGGTGCGTTTGGTGCTGACAGGTAGCCATATGAAGATCTTTCTGAGCATGCGCAGAGTAAGGAAGCAGGCAGAGACTGCGTTGATTTTGTTTTTCATGATGAATTTGCTGTCCAGGATGATTTTGAGTTTCCGGGCATGTGCAGTAGGAGTGGGTGAGAGTCCTAGCTCAGCAGGCTACTAGGAATCATTCCACACGGAGGTATTGTTCCCGAAGATCAGTACTTCTATTTTGTCTGTGTTGAGTTTCAGGCAGTTATTTGCATCCAGTCAGTTATGCTGGTCATGTACAGGCAGAAGTTGGCCCTCTTGGGGATTGGTCTTCAGAAAGAGAGCGGATGAGCTGATGATGTTGACCAGGGGATCATGTAGGCGTTTAACAGAATAGGGCTGAAGGGTGATGAGGGACACTACAGATGATGTTCTTGGGTTCCGAGGTGAAAGGTGGTAGGCGGATCCTCTGGGTTCTTCTAGTGAGGAAGGAAGCTATCCATCTGGTAGCATCCTCTTGTATTCCAATCTGATGAAGCCTCTTGATCAGGGTGTGGTGGGACACAGTGTTGTGGCTGCTGAGAGGTTGAGGAGGATCAGAGCGTCCGTTTCTCCCCGGTCTAGAAGGGTTCTGATGTCATCAGTAGCTGCGATTATGGTGGTTTTGGTGCTGTGGTTCGTACAGAATCCAGACTGGGATGTGTCCAGCAGGTCATTGTCCTCTAGGTAATCCGTGAGTTGTGGTTGATGGTGTGGCTTCCTCTCGCTGTAACTTCAAATACAAAAACATGGAACTGTCCAGAAAACGTAAGAAATAGAAGATGTTTTTACTTAAATTAAAAAGGTTTTGTGAATACCATTAATTTATCATATTTATTTTCAAAGCAGCACTCTACTCCTCCAATTAGCACACAGAGATTAACGTAGATAGTTTCTTTAAACAACCTGTCCTCCATTTTCTATCATCTTCCCTTGTTTTTAGGGCTAATGCGTTTTTTCATTGTTAGCAGTGGTTGCCTCAAGCAGTTGGGGTGAGGCAAACATTGTTTACTTTCTGACCACTATAAGCAGGTGGAAAAAATACTTTGATAAAGTAAACTTTAGGTTTTCTGGATCTGTAGATAACAAGGATTCCTTATTGACGCTAAACTTAGATTTATATTTAAATATTTTTATATAGTGTCAACATGTTTATGAGAAGGAAACCTGAGAGCTCTCAACCTATTGTTGAAGAAATATATTTGAAACTGGGAAAATAAGCAAAAGCTTTGTTGACAACTCTGTCTCGGGCAGGGGCGCTTGAAACCTGGGTGTAATTTGGGCTTTGAGGCAGCATTTGGAGCTGAATAACAAAGATGTTATTAATGACAAGAGACTGGCTTCTCTGAAGGTGAAACCTTGCATTTTGTGTTAAGAATTTTAGATAAGAGTTTAATTCAGGGTACTCCACTAACTCCTGTGATCTTGCACAACAGACACCACCCAACTCACTAGTGCTTTTAAACTTTGGTCCGTGATAAAATGTGAGAGAGGCATGTATGTTGCACTTTTGTCATTTAGTGTGGTTTTTTTGTAAACAGATTTTATTCATTACCTTTAGATGCACAGACATCAACATTCAGATTACAGAAGGCATTTTTTAACACCTTGAACACAAATTATGACACAATGTTATGTTATGTTATGTTAATCGAGGTCTTGTAGAGCACTCAGCTACTCAGACAGAGTGTCCTGGCGCTATCAGACCCAACAAGGCACAAAACAGGGAGAGATAGACTTTATTGACAGAATAGCCAAGTTTTGAGCTCCTTTCTAAAAGACAGCAGATTGTCAATCTTCCTTAGTGCTAGTGGCAAAGCATTCCAAGCCTTGGGCGCAAGGTATCTGAAGGAACGACCTCCAGTGCGAGCACGCCTGATAGCCGGGATCGTGGCCAGCGATAGTGAAGCTGAGCGAGGCTCTGGCCGGATGGTGAAAACTGATCCTGTGCCTTAAATAGTGGGCACCCATGCCATGCAAGGCCTTGTGCGCAATTGTAAGGCTCTTAAAAGTTATGCGTTTCCTAATGGGAAGCCAGTGAAGCGATTTCAGAAGCCCCGCGGCGTGGGATCTTCGGTTAAGACCAAAAATTGCCCGGGCTGCAGAGTTCTGCACCACCTGCAAGCGAGACAGAAGATAGTCAGGCAGGCCAAGAAACAGCACATTCACATAATCCAACCTGGATCTAATCAGGGCTTGCACAATCGTCCTCCTATGGGCAATAGACAGAAGTGGGAGGAATATTCTCATCATTTTTAGGAGACCAAAACACTGACCCACCAAGCTCAGAATCTGCGGTTTAGAAGTAAGACCATTGTCCATCTTTACTCCGAGATTCTTAGCAACCGCAGTATCTGTGGCAGGTGGAAACATGGCTGCCGGCCACCAGGACTTCCAGCCGGGATCAGGAGGACAACTAAAGAAAAGAACCTCCGATTTATCAGAGTTGCACTTCAATTGATTTAATTGGAACCATGCAAAGACGGTATCCAAGCAACTTTTGATCAGCTCTCCATTGAAGTCCGTGTTCTTTCCACAGGTGAAGAGGAGCTGTGTATCATCGGCGTAGGAGACAATCTGGGCACCGCAAGACTCAGCCAGTGCCGCCAGAGGGGACATATAGATATTAAAAAGAGTGAGGCTCAGGATAGAACCCTGGGGAACTCCCACCTCCAAAGTCGGCACAACGGCTGAGTACGGAAGGGCCCAGACTGTCTGTTGGTGGTCCTTAAAGAAAGGACCCGAACCATCTGAAAACCGTCCCCTCTAACCCAATCTCCGAGAGTCTTGCAAGGAGACGGTTGTGGGGGATGGTGTCAAACGCCGCCGATAGATCTAACATTACCAGCAGTGCTTTACCCCCCTCGTCCAGGACCTCTTTAATGGCCTCCGATACCTCCAGCAAAGCCGTTTCCGTGCTCATATTTGCTCTAAATCCAGACTGGGAGTGATGGAGGAAACCCTGTGTCTCAACGAAGTCCGACAGAGCTACCTGCACCTGTTTTTCCACGATCTTCGTCAAGACCGCGAGCAAAGAGATAGGCCAATAGTTGGCAGGGAGGCTCGGGTCAAGCGTCGGCTTTTTCAAAAGAGGCAGAACCATCGCCTGTTTCCAAGCCGAAGGTACCAGCCCCAACTCAAGTGAGCAATTTAAAATAGGGTTGATGATGGGGTTGATAGCAGGTGCAATTTTAGCTAAGAATTTAGCAGGGCAAGGATCGAGCGGGGAACCTGATTTTATTTTGGAAAGAAGTTCCAACGAGGTTTTGAAATCAAGAGGTGGAAATTTAGTCAATGTGGGCCTTTCCGCAACAGAAGAGGAACAACGGGAACCAACATTGGCGACAGCAATCAGTTCAGCCTCATCGTGGCCCTCCTTGCTGTCTGCATTCTCGGAATTGTCCACCTAGCCGATAGTGCAGTGATGGTGCGACCTTCCAATTCCAGCTAGGTCATCCAAACTTTGCTCCTCCAGGCTTGCTCATAGTCTGGTGTACCCAGACATTCAATGAGTTAACTAAAGAACAACTCCCCCCTTCCCTCCTCCTCCCACAAGCGCTACCCTCCCCTCTCCCCGTCAGACATGTCGCTCTACCTTGTACCTCATAATGTCTCATCTCATTCACCCTTACAGTTCAACTGGAAGCACCGTGTCGGAAAGTAAGCTTCCACTTAGGGGATGCTCTCATATCAAACTCACTACCCAAAATACACACCTCCTGCTCACCAAGGGCAATGTTCCAGGTCACAAGTGCGGGTCCCCCTCTTCAGAGGGTCACTCATCTTCGTCAGTCGGGCTATTGAGCAAGTCCACCATCGCTAACCATGCCCTGGCCGCTTCTAACAATTTGTCATTATTGGTTCTCTGAGCCATTTGTAGTCTGAAAATCCCATCACAGTCAGCCCACTTTATAAATTCCCGCAGCCAGCGTAAAGCATTAGGTGCAGTGACCGCCTTCCAATGGCTAGTAATCTCTCTTTTGGCTAGGACTAATACTTAGTCTATATATTTACTGGTGACCTTATTGCGAGCAGTGTGGGGGATCCAGTGTGGCAGGCAAAAACCCAGGGTCTCCTGAATATCCCTGTCTGTTACCTCATTAACACCTTCGATGCTCATGACGAACTCAGCTCGTCATGAGCCACGGTGCTCGTGTGCTCATGACCGTTGGAACGCTCGCACGCTGGGATAATTCCCCTGCTGTGCGAACGTTCTACACAAACGGGTGTGGTCATGAGCACTGGGGCGCTCTCCGCGTCCCCCCTCTCCCCAGCACAGCGGAGGAATATGCCCCGCAGGGAAGGGGTTAAGTCTGGTCGTGACCTCCCCCCAGAACCCGTGTAACAGTAGGCATTCCCAGAACATGTGAACAAACGTGGCATTTTCTAGTTTGCACCGCGGGCAGGCTGTGCGTGACCTGAAAAACTCGTTAATTTTGTGAGGTGTGAGATACGCTCGGTGGAACACATAAAACTGTATTAGTTGAAATCTCACGTTTCTGGAGCATTTCCATGCCCGTTCCATCATCATCTCCCACGGCTTTTCCTCTATAGTTGTCCCCAAGTCCGCTTCCCATTTAATGCGCAGCCCTTCTAAAGGAGTTCTGAACCCCTGCGTAAGTCGCCTATACAGACAGGTAAACCACCTTGACCTTTCCCGCTGAAGAGACCACATATTGACAGGGGAGAAAGTTCGGTGGTTCCTCCACCCCGTTCTTCCAATGTCTACGAATGGCTGCTGTAAATGCCTCATGTAAGAGAAAGTCTCAACTGGGTATTTCATACCTTTCCATAAGATCTTGAAAGGGTATAAGCGTACCATCTTCATAAAGGTCCCCAATATTGGAGATCCACAGGCCTTCTCAGTCCGCAACCTCCGCCAATCGCTTCCATGCGGCAACACCTCACATAGCCATAATGGAATCTCAGGTGCATACGAGGGGCCCGCCTTATTTCTCCTAGTGGCGCGATTCCAGCATTGTCGCACCACCCACAGGTCCCTCGGTACCTCCCTTTTGCTCACCGGTAGCTGGAGAAAAGTCTGAGAGAGCTGACGGAGGCCCGGGTCCATATCCCTTTGGTCCTCATCTACCCGCAGCCTTCCTGCCATCCACTGCGTGAACCATTGAAACTGGGCCGTGTGATAATATGCATCAAAATCAGGGGTTGCCAACCCTCCCTCCTGCCTTGGTCCCATCATGGTGTTCAGCGCCACTCTACGCCTCCCCGAGCCCCATAGAAAACCCGTAGCCATGGTGTTTAGTTGAATGAAATATTTTCTCGGTATCCATAGTGGCGGTGAGCCAAAATAGTGAAGTAGGGGAGGCAGGGTTACCATCTTTAGTAATGCCACTCTCCCCGCTACTGATAGAGGCAGGGTCCCCCAAAAATCGAAGTTGCTCTTGGTAACTCTCAATGCCCGTCCTATATTGCCTTCAAACAAGTCGGAAGGCTTGTTGGACCTGGCCCTTCTGGCAGGTTCACCCCTAAACATTTTGCTTTTATATGTGACCTGGTGTTGGTTGTTTTTGGCTTCTGCGCACTTTACCCCTGTGTCCCAGTGTAAAGCGCGTGCGCACTCTGAGTGCATGTTGTGAGATTGCCCTGCCTCCCATAGGAATGCATGGGGAATGTGTGTGACCATGTTAGTTCCTGATGCGTGGGGAGTGCAGGGGCGAGTTTAGTATGTGCAAACTCGTGAGATTAAATGCTGCACAATGATGTGCGCAGATTTAATGTGTCTGGTGTGGAAGTGCCACTTCTAGAAGTTGGCATGTCTGTGTAGTTAATGTGAATTGACTGTCTGGCTTGTGATTGGCTGGAGCTGGCTGGTGTGCCTGGCTCCAGGAGTCAGGATGGGTCTGCCCTGGTGGTAAATGGAGAGATCTGCAAGTTGATGGGAGGGAGGAGTACACCTGGGACCTGAATAGGGCTGGGCCTTCCCTACACAATGCTGGCTCCGCCCCCTGTGGTGCAACTGATGTCCCTAGCCTGTACAGTAAATGGGGAGAGGGACTGAGCACAACAAAGTGCTCCAGAACCAGCTGCGTCTGGTTTCCCCTCACCCTGCACCCTTGAGACAAAGGGAATATGTGTATAAAATAGGGTCTGTGACCCCATGAAAATGTTCTCTTGTTCCTGACCTGAAAGGGGGGCCTGCTGCTGCTGGGCGCCAGGAGGATACTGCCACTGGGGACTGCCTCCCTGCTGGAGGGCCCTGTGAGCTGGCCTTAGGCCCAGCCTTCGCCCCCCTGCCGTCCTAAGGACTTTTTCTGAACTTTGCCCTGTAGTGCCTGGGAGCGCTTTATTTGTCCTTGTAGCGCCTGGGAGCGCTTGATTGTGGTGCTGGGAGCGCTTTTGAGCAGTGCTTCTATTTTTGAACAGCAGCACGGAGCTCCTATTCCAGTCGTGAGGGATTCCCCGGCGTGGGGATTCCCCTACACTTTGATTATTGGCACGGGTGCCCACCCCACTCATTGGCGTATTTTCTTTAAATATTATTATATCCTTAGCGGGTGCCCACCCCACCAGGGATTTTGTTTTGAACCGGGAGCCTACCCCGGATTGCGAGGAAATCACCGCCGCCCGGGCTTCCCAGGAAGTAAGGCAGCCCTGCCGAGGACGTGGGCGGGGCCGCAAGCACCAGCAGGAAGCAGACGAGAGCCCACCACACGCTCCTGTGACCAGGAAGAGGCTCGCCCACGAGCACCAGGGCGGTGTGTGTACCCGGGGCCCCCGAGAGCGAGGGAGGGCCCCGTGGTGCCCAGCATGAGGAGGAAGAGCGGGACAAGGAGACACCGCTGCCGGCCTCCCGTCGAGGCTCCCATGTGAGTGAGTGGAGCCCCGCCTAGGCATGACCGTCCGGAGCCTCGAGGGCTCCACGAGAAGCAACCCCGCGGGCCGCCGGCAGAGAAGGAGGGCCCGCAGCAGGAGCAGCGCCTGAGGGGAGTCCCTGCCACAGACCGGTGAGTGAAGGTCTGAGTCCCCAGAGCGGGCCTCCAACGCTCTGGGCCCCACCATTGTTTTCCAAGCCCCGTGTGGCTCCAACGTGGCCTACCTGTGTTTAAAGTCACTGTGAGGGGCTTGGGCCATAATTGCGGAGGGCGATAACTGTTTCATGGGGTCCAGAGGGGCCCGTGGTCTCTCCCTCATTTTTGGCCTCATTGTCCCCGAGCCTCCGTGGCTCAAACCTGATTCAGGGGCATTTCCTGCTCATTCAGAGCCCACGAGGCTTCCACGTACTGACCATTTTTGGTCTTTAGAGCCCACGAGGCTCCAACGTTGTATTTCGGGGCCCTGTTGTTTCTTTGAGCCCCAGAAGAGAGCCAGGAGGCACGCTGGTGCCAGGCACAGTTCCCCAGCTGCCCAGCAATTAGTGGGCAGCTGCAACCTTTAGGCGGTGCACATCTTGGTGATCTTACAGCTGCCCAGCAATTAGTGGGCAGCTGCTACGTTTAGGCCTGTTCT
This sequence comes from Lissotriton helveticus, assembly GCF_964261635.1. NCBI lineage: Eukaryota > Metazoa > Chordata > Amphibia > Caudata > Salamandridae > Lissotriton > Lissotriton helveticus. The sequence continues at coordinate 22,844,080 of NC_136060.1, read as the reverse complement.
TCTGCACACTCTTCTTTTGGGCTGCGTGCACAGCCAGCCCAGACATTCTGGACATTGGGCCTGTGAGCCCCTGAGAGGCCAAGTTGGCCTGGGGTCAGTAAATGTGATTCTTGCGCAAGGATATTACCTAATGTGTTCACACTGTTTATGCCTAATGTGATTTAGGCATAATATGCAATGCCTTTATGCCTATACCTCTTTTTATGCTTAGGAGGTTGTTTTGCCGAGTACAGGTTATACTAGTGAGTTTATGTGTCCCTGCGTGATCTATGCCTAAGGTGAGTAATATTGTGCAGTGTGTATCTACCTTTTACCAGTGGTTACTGGTTGTGTTCTATACTTGTTATTTGGTGCTATAATTCTTCTATGTTCTAGAAGTGCTATTTCTACTAAGTTTTATTTCTGACGGTGTCCCGTGTGGCCCTGTCCTTTGTATATAATCCCCTGTAAATACTGCCCCGTGCCAGTTGGTACAGTGTACTTGTGTGATTATAATCTAATGTGTTTATGGTAATACAAAAGCTATTTTTATAGATAACCTTGTGTGGAGTTCCTTTTTGTGGTGTGCCTAGTGTGTTGCTGCTGTGTGTGTGTTGCACAAACGCTTTACACATTGCCTCCAGGATAAGCCTTACTGCTTGTGTCACACTACCAAGGGGGTGAGCAGGGGTTATCTTGGCGTGTAACTCCCTTGCCCTGACTAGAGTCGTGGTTTCTGCCTGGCTTTGGCACAAGCCTTAGCCAACCAGAAATCCCAGTTCTAACAAGGCTCATGATAAATTCTAACTCCTAAATTAGGCAAGCAGCTGCTTTCCCATCTCACATCCAGTCCATCTGGCGGGTCAGCTCTACCCCTGCAGACCGGGAAAGGCACGTCATATTCCAGTTGACTCTGAGCCCTGCCATCCACCCCAGACTAGACAGCAATTCTCGGGCAACTTGTAACTCCTCAGCAGAATTGGCGAGGAACATTAAAAGGTCATCTGCGTATAGGGAAATGTAGTGTTTCTGCCCTATCCCTTCCAAGCCCCTGTAATATCGCCCCGATCCGTCCAAGGCCCTGTAATACCGCCCCGATCGCGCATGGACAGCAAGTGGTTCTATTGCCATAGCGAACAGGAGGGGAGACAACGGGCATCCCTGCCTCATCCCCCTGCCCACGCTGCAGGCCTCTGATATCACACCCCCCGTTCGAACCCTGACAGTCTAGCGGTTATATAGAATCTGCTTCTAAGCCACAAAACCCTCGCCCAGTCCAAGTGCCCGCAAGACCCTGAACAGATATGGCCACTTGAGACTATCGAAGGCCTTTTCAATATCAATCGATAGTATGCATGCCTCTCCCTCCTCTCCCACCGAGCATTGTACCAGCTGGCACAGCCTTTGTATATTCATAGCCATATTCCGGGAAGGAATAATCCCGGCCTGGTGCCCATGCACAAGTGTAGTCATATGGATCATCAATCGACTGGCCAATATACTACTCAAGATCTTATAATCAAGGTTAAGCATCGCGAGAGAGGGATAGGCAGTGCGATCCCACGTTGGTTTATCCGGCTTGAGGAGTGGTATAATTACTGCATCTTTAGTTGAGCTAGGCAGGTAGCCATCTTGCTTTGATCGGTTATAGAGGGCTAACAACTGGGGGGCCAATAAATCCACATATGTGGCATAGAACTCAACCGGCAGCCCATCGGTGCCATTGGTTTTGTTCCGGGCCATACGCTGTATGGCTCCTCTGATCCCTCCCAACTCCACTGCTCGACCAAGAACCTCCTCATCCTCCGCCGCCACCTGCGGCAGTTCAATGTCCAGGAATCCCCCTCTTCCAGTACTCTGGGATCTAGCCGACTATGATACAGTGTAGTGTAGTATGCCAGAAACTGCGTGTTGATAGCTTGTTGCCCATAATATGTTGTGCCATCCTCGCCTTGCAGCTCTAGAATTGGTGCCCCCTGCGTGCCGGGTTAGCCAGCCAAGCCAACAGTGCCCCAGATTTGTCCCTGTCTGCGTGCGCCCGTGCTGTGTATGCCCTATAATCAAAACACTTTAAATGCTCTACCTGTGCCGCCAACTCCTCCCTGGCCGCCATGAGATCTCCTTGTCCATCCTCCCATCCGGGTCTTTCCTTTTCTATGTCCCTGAGCCATTGTTCTGCCTTCCGTACATCATTCAGTAAGGATTTATGAACTCCCACCGCTTCCCAGATGCATCTACCTCTTATCAATCAGTACTTTAAAGGCATCCCATTCATTATGAAGGCTAGTGGACGTGTTAGTGTTGTTCTGAAAGTACTCCTCTATATCAGTACCTATTGTGGTTCTAAAGGTCAAGTCTTCCAGTGTTTCCAAACGAAGACGGGAGCTGGGGATAGTGGACCTAATTCTAACCCAATTGAAGGACACCAGTAACGGATTGTGATCAGATGTCGCCCTGGCTAAGTTTTCACTCACCACAACGTCAGGTGCACATCAGGGGAGCAGAGGATAGAATCCAACCGCACATGCAGCTCATGTAGAGCTGAGAAATAAGAGTAGTCCCGTTCCCCTGGGTGATGAGCCCGCCAAGTGTCCGTCAGTCCCCAGTACCGTTGCCAGTCCCATCGGGCTTCGGCAATCCTGCTTGTGGGAGCGTCAGAGAGCGGTCGATGGGAGCAGTCTAGGTCCACCTCAGTAATGCAATTGAAATCTTCCCCCAGGAGCACAGGGCCTGTCAAGACCGTTGTCAGTTTCTGCGATAATTGTGCAAAGAAAGCAGGTTGTTCAATATTGGGGGCATATATGCTTCCTATCGTAATATCCCAGCCATCCAGGCGCCCTACCACTACTGTGAATCGGCCTTCAATGTCAATAATCTGCTGGATACATTGAAATGGCACCCCTGCCTGCACCCACACCAAGGTCCCTCTTGCAAAGGCTGAATATGTAGTATAAAACACCTGCCCCCTCCAACGGCGTTGTAATGCTGCCCCTTCTGTCTTCATCAAGTGGGTTTCTTGTAGCAATGCAATTTGCACTCCTCTGCGCACCAGGTAACCATGAATTTTGTGTCGCCGGCCCATAGTGTGCATCCCCCTAACATTCCAAGACATAATTTTGATTCCTACGGAGGTACCCATGGCTCCAAATCTAGGCGCTGACTCCAAAGAGCCCCCATAGCGATATGTCTGACCCCCCCAACCACCCTCAACTTCAAACTTTACCCAACTCCCACTCCCCAGGACAGATACACGAAAACAGGCTCCCATCCAAACCAGGTCAATCATACAAAGAACCACAGGAAGAAGGTGGTGCATGGCTCGCCTCCGTTAGTCCCAGAACCCCCCCTGACCCCCCTCGTTGTGGCTAATTCACCCAATGGGTCCCCCTAGCTCTCATATTTCCCCCCTCAGTGTGTCGGTTGGGATCCTAGTCCCCGGAGTCACAACCGGTATCCTACCATCTCGTGCCACATACCCTCCAAACGCTGGTCACCCAAATAATCCATCTGCTGTCTGTAGACAGTGGAGCGTCAATGTAATGCAGAGGAGTTTTCAATTAGATATGGAACAGCTAAGTGGGTTTCCAGCAAAGAAACACTATAACAGGTCCAGTGACATGTGTTCCTTTAAATGTCAAGAGAGGTTGCCATAGTGTTGTACACTTTTCAGATGATAACATTATTCACTAATAAACCCCCCATTAAGTTACATAGTCAACAGTTCTTGAACAATACGGAACCCCAGGCATTTAGTTTCAAATTAGCTTTTTCAAAGGAAGGCTCATTTGTACAATGTTCAACTAACAAGCATGTGCAGAATAGCAACGTAATCGACTCTACTAATCATATTGATTGTCAGTGCTTAATTTGAGCTGGTGGCTTCTGGTAGGGGCCACTGGCACTAATTTCTGGGGACTTTCCCTTATTTTTCCTCATTGGATATTTCCCAAGAGGCCATTTTGTGTAGACAGCCAGTGTGCTTATGCTATAGGCCTGCATGTGTTTGTTGGGGCCAGCCTCCTTGCTTGCTTGGTAGTGTTGGTTGAACATGTGATCGGCGGCCATATTTTTTAGCCAGTCAGCCTGCTTTTGCTATAGGTCTGCTTGTGTTCTTTTTGTGGCCAACCTCCTTGCTTGCTGTTGTTGTTTGACCATGTGGCTGTCAAACATTCTGTGCACTAAGCCAGTGCGCTTTTGCCATAGGCCTGCATGTGATCTTTGTTGTGACCATGCCTCCCTGCTTGTTGTTGATGGTTGACCACATGGCCAGCTGCTATTTTGTCCAGCCACCCATTTTTTTTCCAAAAGCCATTTTCTAGGGAGCTTAATAGGAGAGGCCTATGCCTTTTGTTTGTATTCATTTCTTTTTGACTGTTTCCTGATATCAGTGCAATAATATGCTTGAGAATCATTGTACTATATGTATAATATAATTATGATATGAACAGTGTTTTAAATTGTACGCATTTTGTTTGCATTTTTCACTTGCACCTCCTTGAATCCCAATGGGTCTATCTGATCCCCTTGTACACCAACAACTAGTTGTTTTTTGTTTATTTGCTTGTTAAAAACATGTTCATTTTTACACTTTTTTAAATTTAAAAACATGATTTTTTAATGAAAAAATATTTTCATTTGCCCTCCATCCCCCCACCCCATACCTCCCATAGGCACGCAACCACACAACAGCATTAATTATTTAAGTATCATTCCATTTTCCCCTGGGCCATATGCCTGCCATAGGTGTACAGCACACACACCAGCATTCCTTTTTTAACATTTATTCCTTTTCTCATGGGTCCCCCTTGCCTGCCATAGGTTCACACCAGAATTCATTTTTTAAGGATTATTCCACTTCCCCCGGATGATTTTACCTGCCATAGGCTCACACCGAGATTCATTTTTTAACGATTATTCAATTTCCCCCTGGACCCCCTTTGCGTGCCATGGGCATACACCAGCATTCATTTTTTAAGGATTATTCTATTTTTCCCTGCTCCTCCCTGACTGCCAGAGATGTCTGCCTTAGATTCACATAAAGCAAACAGTTACATCTGTCTGTTATTATAAAATCTGGGCGGTAAACTCCCCTCCGCCGGCGGAGTTCACAGAGTTTTTGTCACTCCGCACTCCGCTTTGAGTTTACCAGCACCCACCACTACTTTTTATAGAGTTTTTGCTTTGTGGATTTGTAGGGAGTATTAATAGATTATTGCGTAGACAGACACAACATAATATTCCACTTCAGAGCAGCAGAAGGTGTTGAGCTGTGATCGATAAAAGCTCAATACAGTAGTTCAACTTCTCACCCGGTATTTAACACAGGGGCAGAGATGAAAACACTGGAAAGCTGTCTGCAAAGAGTAGTCATAAAAAGTCATAAAATGTAAAAAAAAATTGCAGAACACCTGAATATATTATCAACAGGAAACTAAAATCAGCTTGTTAAATTGTTGTTTTTCCTGGGTTCGATCTTCTTTCGAGAAATACAGTGTTTCACTGTAGGCTATGGCTGCATGTAAAGAGGTCTTTGATTCCTAAAAGAAGAGTTGTAATCCAATCCTTTAGATGATAGAATAAACGGTTCTAGTCTCCCGAAGACAGTAGTGGCCTGATTCTCAGAACTAACTTAAGACAAAATCCTAAACTTACTACCATTTTGGTATTCACAAAAGGCACTTACTCATTTTGGTATTCACAGAAGGCACTTACTCATTGATGAGTAATACCAAATGAATAAGTGCCTTCTGTGAATACCAAAATGGTAGTAAGTTTAGGATTTTGTCTTATTCACAGAAGGCTATTACTCATTGATGAGTAAGCGTCTTCTGTGAATACCAAAATGAGTAAGTGCCTTCTGTGAATACTTAAAGAGTAAATGGTAGTAAATTTAGGATTTTGTCTTAAGATAGTTCTCTGAATCGAGCCCGACGATTTTGCAAGCCAATACACCTGGCTGTGTATCCACCGGTAAGGTCGGGTCCAGACTCCAGATGCCCGAGGCCAAAGTCATGTCACCCTTTTGAGGGGGGCTGCTGGATGCAGGAGGGATTGGGTTGGACGTGAGGAGGGCAGTGCTCCAGCTGTGGCAGAAGATGGCAGCGCAAAGTGAACGCTGGGTGTCAAGCCTCAATCAAGACAACTGTAACCATGGTGATACTTGTCTAGATCGAGGCGTGACACGCAGCACTCACTCCCTCTTAGAGTGGTCGATGAGTGAGTTAACCACACCCAGTGGTGCCAACTGGCTACGCTTGCTGACTGACGCAGCAGCAGCCGAGATGTAGCACCATTAGGAAGCCAAATATTGATTAGTGAAATCTCATCCCATCTCCACTCCCCAGACATTGTTCTGCTAAAATGGGGCCCAGAGCTTAGGCGAGAAAACAAGGGTAAGTCTTCAACCTTTGGTTAAAAGAAAGTGGCAATTGGAGCCATGGTGTACTGTTCTCCATTACTTTTCAATAATCAACAGTGTTCCTCCTCTAAAGATTGAGTTACCCGCTTGAAAGTCATGCGCTGGGTAAGATTTCGAGCATTTTTAGGGGTGGGTATTGGCGAGTGGAGAAACTCCGCCCGCTTGCGGAACTCCGTGGAATTCCAAGGAGTTTTATGCAACTCCGAGGAATTACGCATAGTGCAACTCTGCGAGCTCCCCCTCACCCTTAATTATTATCCTGATTGGAAATTAAATATTATGTTATGGTGGTGTGGTTTGACTTTTGAATGGATACACAGTATTGTTGATTTTGATGATATGCAATGTGTGGGGCCTGATGGGAGATGATTTTTCCTGAAGGTATTTGGCCCTTCCAAACTAAGCGAGATTTACATGCTGGGTCCACTCTTTTTTCTAGTACTAAATCTTCAGGTACCAGACCAGTCAGTTTACTTAACAAACACAAATCTACACAAAAAATACTCAAATAATATTTTTCTTCTTTTTCATCAACAGCAGTGCATTACAGGCCGATCACTCTCATTTGGGTTGGAACGGAGTTGAACTGATTCGTTACTCAAAGTCAGGAAGATGGAAGGACTCAGGTAGGGACTATCTCAACAACCAGCAGAAAGAAGTTATAGACTTCAGGGTAACCAACTTGATGATAACTCTAAGAGTCTTACTCTGTGGACTAGAGAGAGCTGTGTTAATTTGGGAAATGCTGCTGCTGAGTGTGTGTGCTGGCTCAAATGTGAAACTCCTCTATTATGTGGGCTGTGGTTGGGTGGGGGGGCTCTTGTTGTTTGAACTGTAGACAGATATGTGATGTCACATAATCATCACATGATGCGTGCACTCGGCTAAATGTCAGAGACCAAATCAGTCAGGTTAGTTAAACAAAAATCTTGCACAAAAAATATTCAAGTAATATTTCTCTTCTTGTTAATCAACAGCAGTGCGCTAAAGGTCAATCTCTCTCATTTAGGTCAGGACGGAGTTGGACTAATTCATTACTTGGAGTCAGGGTGATGGAAGGACTCATGGTGGTACTACTTCAACAGCCAGAAGAAGGAAGTTATTGACTTCAGGGAAACCAATATGATGAGGATTCTAAGAGGCCTACTCAGCTCTGTGGACTGGAGAGAGGTGTGTTGATTGGGAAAATGCTGCTGTGGAGTGTGTGTGCTGGCTCCAATGTAAATCTCTTCCATTATGTGATTGTGGTCGGTGAGGGGGGCAGTTGTTCTAACTGGAGACAGACATGTGATGTCACAACATCACATGATGCGCACACATGGCTGAATGTTATGATAACAGTTGTTAGACAGATCAGCCCAAAACATGCAGCCAGTACTTGTCCATGAAAGGTTGGGATAATTACTCTCACTTCTCAGTCAGATTTGGTTAAAGCCACACCTCCTGACTATCTCTGTTTTACACTAAATAGGCCAAATAGGAAAGGGGGTGGCCTCGCAGTTATCTACCACAATTCAATAAGGTCATCTTTTAACCCACTTGCTAATACTGAATGTGAAGCGTTAGATTTTTGTTTCTATCTTTCACAGCACTTTACCTTCAGAGGCACCATCATATACAGAGCGCCAGGCCCTAGAAGTCAGTTCCTAAGGCAAGTGGATAGCATGCTGGAAAATGCACTAAGCGCTAACTCACACACTATACTTAGAGAGTTTAACTTCCTCTTGGAATTACTCTCTGATTTAGATACCTCAAACATGCGGGACTTGATGAGCAATGCTGATCTAAAGCAAAGGGTGATTGGCACCACGCACCAGGCTGGTCATACACTGGACAGCATCTTTTCAAACAACACACAACTGCTCTTTAAGGTATTCTCCCGGTAGTTTGGTCAGACCACAAGGCGGTGCTATTTGAGCTTACCGCTCTTGATTGACATACTCTGAAACCAGCACCAAAACAACTGGTGAGCAGAGCCTGGAACAAAGTAAAAGCTGAGGAACTTCAGGAGCTATTAAATGTGACATCTCCTTCCGTCCCTACAGATCTGGATGAGGCTACTCTATCATATAGTAATTGGTTAGAGGCATCTGGTAATACTCCTCCACCCCAATAGGGCACATCCATCCTCCCCTTGGTACTCCCAAGAACTGAGAGACCAAAAAATGGTCTGCAAGCACTTAGAAAGAAATTGGAGGAAGGAATACAGTGATAGAGAGAAGAACAAATACAAATTCAGCTTAGCTCACTACAAACAGTTGCTTCAAAAAACTACACAAGAGTTCTTCGCTAAACGAATTAACCTTAAAAAAACTCCTGTTTAAAACTGTAACATGCCTTGGCACACCCCGTAAGTCAACTATCATGGCTAGTCAGAAACTATGCAACAAAATTGCTCAATTTTTCCAGGTTTAAAGTGGAGTCAATCTTTTTAATGTTTATGAATGTAACAACCAAATCTATCTCTGCCCAGACCAATTTATGTAAGTCAGGAAAGGGCTCTAAGGCACATTTTGATACATTTGCCCCAGTAACACTCATAGAAACTCTAAATCTCATTATGACAGACAAATCAGGCTCCCCCTACCACCCATGCCCAGTTTCTATACTGAAACTGGCATCAGAGCCAGTTGCACTGGCACTGACCTCCTTCATAAATACTCTGTTTTCTGAAGGATACATTCCTAAAGTCTGGAAAAGTGCCTCAATATTGCCTCTGCTCTAGAAATCTACTCTGGATCCTAAAGATCCAAATAACTGTAGACCGATCTCTAGGCTCCCTCTCCCTGCGAAAGAGGCAGAGAAATTCATGAACACACAACTTAGTATGATCCTGCTAGAATCGCAAGCACTGGACCCTTCCCAGTATGGCTTCAGAGGAGGGCACAGCACCGAGTGAGCCCTCATTAAGTCCACAGAGGGATCAGGACCGTACTTGACAGAGGAGGCAAAGCTGTGAGGATCATGTTAGATGTCTCGGCGGCCTTTGATACGGTCCATCACGTCATACTGACGGACCGACTGCGGAGGATTGGAATCCAGGGTACATCCTGGAAACTACTTGAATCCTTTCTCTCTACTAGAATTAAAATGGTATCACTTGGGGAATTCTCTTCCAAACCATTCTCCTTGCCTTATGGAGTCCCCTAGGGTTCTTCCTTGAGCTGACACTTTTTATTGCTTATGTTTCATCGCTGACTTCCTACGCAGACGACACCCAAACTGTGGTATCGCTTATTCAAGGGTCGGTGCTGGGAACAGCATCATGGCTCCACGACTCCATGTCAGCCGGGGGAGATTGGATGGCTAAAAATTGCCTTAAACTTAACTCCGGTAAAACGGAAGTTGTGTTGTTTGGCAATGACCCAAGTTTTTAGACTCCTGCCAGGTGGCCGGACACACTGGGTCCCCTTCCCATCCCCAATAAGGCAAAAAACCTTAGGGTATGGATAGATAACACACTCAGCTTCAAAGACCAGGTGAAGGCAGTGGTTTCTCCTACCTCTTATATCCTTAGATCATGCAAAAAAATAATGCCACACCTGCCCAAAGACAGTATACAAACAGGTATCACTGCCCTATCCATGTCTAGGCTGGATTATTGTAATGGTCTCTACATCAGCCTGCAGGAGAGGCATATGAATAAACTGCAACTCATACAGAATGCAGCAGCTAGACTGCTCACCGGTATACCAAAATATGCCTCTATCTCGCCTGAGATCATAAGGCTTCACTGGTTGCCGATAAGAAAAAGGGTTTAAAGTTTAAAGCCCTGTGTATGGTCTATAAAGCCCTCGAAGGAGCTGGCCTTGAGTTTTTCGAACAACAATTTCATTGGTATGTACCAAAAATATATTTACGCTCAGTAGAGGCAAAACTGATATCCGTACCCAGGGTACGAAAAGCCGGCTTGGGGGGCAGAAGTTTTGTGGCCTGCGCAACGAAGGCCTGGAATGGAAGCTCTTAAAAACTTGGCTATTCCCTGCCTAAACTCCGTTGATAGTCTCTCTGTCTTCAGGCCTCTATAGGACTTCACAAAGCACCAGGACACCTTTGAGTAGCAGTCACGCTCCATAAATTGCAATAACATTAACATTAACCAAACATTAATTAATTGTACATGAGTTATAATTTGAAAAATTGCAGCAGCCTATGCTCTCGACCTGCATCCTAGTCTTCTTGGTAAACTCCTCATGAAGCTTATCTTCTGTCCTTCTCCTTGACTCTACAATATCATTTCTGTTTTACAATCCACAGGTCTTAGTCTTCCACTGCACAAAATGAGAAAGCTCTGTAACTCTCCTGCTTTCCTTACTGGACCAGTTCAGTCAGGCATCCAAGAGTGATGGACATTCTGAGAAGAATGCTGATGCACGGCCCAATTTGGCAATGCAGTAACATTTTTCATTTAACAATCATTATTTTTAGAACTGTGTGGGCTCACTTTACCCCTCGTTATTAGCATTTACTGTTTTTACTGCAGGGTAAGTTAGAGGGATTAGGGTAGGTAGAGGTTTTGCTATAGAATATTGGAGTGTCACTGATCTGTGCTAAGCTTTGGCTTTGTCAGTTACTGTAGTTGATGATTGATGAAAAAGAAGAATTTGAACAAGCATAACAATAAATCTGGTATGGAAGCCTTGAAATATTTATACATAAATCAGTTGACCGGAAAATTGTGACACATACCAAGAAGGGATTTTTCGATTTTTTGGTAGGCTGGTACAGAACTTAGGAAAGAATACAGGAGCAAATTACTTTTAGGAGGTGACTGAGTGGGCACTGGGAAGCGCACCCTGTTTTTGGTTTGTAATGCATTGAAAGGTAAACTTCGTAAATGTCACATTAACTGAGTCAGAGGCGCATTGCACAGCCAACACTGCAGGGACATAATGAAACATGCTACAGTTAGACACGCCGTGGGTGGTGAAATGCCATGGGCAGAGACATAATGCATGAAGTTGGATGGGTGGGATATCTGCCTTGCTTAACAAATAAGGTGAGTATACTTAATTTGTCACAAAGCAAACCATTTGTCTTACCACCAACCGTCGCTGCTACCCCTGACTCTGACACTGGTTGTCCGTATAGCCTGAAAACAAATTACACATTTTAGTCACCAGATACGCCTCCACGGATAATTATTTTTTTAAGAAAGTACAACCGCAATACGTGACTTCAGTTCGGTTGGCAGTATCTTCTATCAAAACAATCACTTTTGGCAGTTTGTTGCTGTTGGTTGACAAAGCTGGACAAGCCAGGTAGTCAGACCCACCAAACCATTTTGTAATGGAGGGGAAGAGTTAAGACTGAGTAATTGAAGCACAATGAAGAGCCGGAATAATGGTAAATGGAGGACATATGGTCTTGTTTGGCAGATCCAATAAGGGACTTTATACTTTCCTGCCATACTGCACTGTCATGGAAACTGCTGGTGTACAAATGTATTATAGCACAGCATCGGGGTGTGTCCACCATGATCATGGCTACTCTCTTGTTTTAACTGTTTGATCGTGAGCAAGAAAAAGAGGAAACCCTTCGCATCAACCATGCATGGTGAATAATATAATAACTTGCTTAGGCCTGCAATCTTCATGTTAGAGCGCCAAAAATCTGTACTCTTAATCTTACAGTACCTCAAGATATATAAGGGGAGAGGAAAGTTTGCTAACAAATAAGAAGAAAGCTACAGACTAGTACAGACAGGAGGAAGTCAGCTACAGAAACATAAAATATAGAAAAATGGGATAGTGCAGAGATAATAAGAATTACAAAAACATTAGATAGAGGATTTGAAATAAAAGGAGACTGTATAATAAAAAGTAACTTGGCAAAATGAAAATATTTCTGATAGTGGGGCGAGGTGAAAGTTAGGAAATGCAATGAATAATAACAGGACTTACTGGTGCCAGCAGAATTATCAGTTGCGGCGCTGATGGTGGTTCCACCTACCAGGGCACTGGTGGTGGCAGCGCCTCCTTCGCCTACCTTGGAAGTTGCCCTCTTGCCCTTGGGTGCAGTCCGATATAAGAAATAAAGAAGATTAAAAAAGAGATTAGTGGTACAGTTAATCTCCCTAAAAATATGTTGACAGGCAAACACAGCAGCATTGTACTTTTCTAAATCAGAGCGCCTATTGTACTAGTAGTATTTAGTTGACCTATTCCTAATTTCCTAGACATAAGACCTTTTCCTAATTTCCTAAACCTAAACTACTAATGAGTTGCAATGAATAATGTTTGCTTCTCAACCTCCTTTGATGGGCCTACTCAGTCTCCATTTTCAGTGCATAGATACATATTCATCACTGGGAGATTGGGACTGCATAAGCTACATAAGGAAAGGAAGAGAGAATGCTAACTGACTGATATTACTTACTGCCACTATCTTTAGTGACACGACAGAGTGGTCTGCATGACTTCGTAAAATAATTAACCCAAGTGAGCACTGACAAGTATGATTAGGTGGTCCTGAACACCTGTATAGCACAAGCTGGATCATATAATATTCATGAATCCGTAAACTTAATTTACCCGTGTGAGCAGCATGCTATTTGAAAAACAAAATCGCTAGAGGTCGCTAGAGAGCAGAGTCAGCAGCGCCAGGAGCTCCGAGAAACGCCATTCTGCTGGGCGGGTGCGGACGCCGGACGCCGGATCATCGACCGGCTTGCTGCCCTGCCCTGCCCTGCCCTGCCACTGGGACCTTGAGTCCCAGCTGTATCGGCCGTCCCGCTTCTGCTGGGCCGCTGTACTTCATCTCTGCATTAGCGGCGGCGGCGGTGGCGGTACCAAAAACGCGGGGTGTCCGTTCATAGTAGCGGCGGCGGCAGAGGGACCGACCGTGCAGGCAGGAGGAATAGGTCGACCAGAGGATCGGCAGAGAGTTGGCTGAGAGTCAACAGCCCAGGCAAAACCGGCAATACGACTTTTCCTTGACAGCTTGTACTACGTGATGTGATGTTCCTATTTGGAGCACACGAAGAGGGTGCCAGAGAGCACCTGAGAGCTGCATGAGAGCTATATAAGCTGTGGAAGCAGAGAGCAAGGAGCAAGGAGCGGTAAGAGGAGCGAGCAGCGGGCAGTGTGAGCGCTGGGTGAGCGCTGTGAGAACAACACTGTGGCCGCTAACTACAACATCGAGGAGCAGAGAGGAGAGAGCCCCAACTGTGACCAGGAGTGATTAGGGGGTGTGTCAGTGCTGCGCTACGCCGCTGTGGATTGTTCTCACTGGCTCCCCGCTGTCACGGCTGTCACTGCTACAGTCACTCTCTCTTTCTTCGGCGGAGCTTTCAGCGGGTGATCATCTTGGTCCGTCAGACCCGTGAGTAACATACTCTCTTGCAGTTTAAGCAGCAATACATTCCACTATAAAAACTATAGCCAGTGTTTGCCAGCGAGATTTAACGTGTTAGCAGACTAGTGCGGAGGAGAGGAGGCAACTGGTCTGGTGTGGTCAGGTGTGAGTGCTGATTGAAGCACTGTGAGATCAACGCCGCCATCCCCTCCCCCCCTCCAATGCCGCACAAGAGTTGAATTGCCTATTTAAAAGCTGGACCTAGACTACGAACTAGATCTGCGGGTCCGGAAGGTCCAGGAAGGTCCAGGAAGACCTACAGGTCATACGAGGGGGGTCCAAGCTTTTCTTAATCTAATTCAACATAAATCAACATATTTCAACTCAATTCAATCAACTCCAGCTGGCTGTTGTGCATTTTCTTGTCATACAACCTGTAGGAGAGCGATCACATAGGGCCGCGGTTTAGTCTTTAGTCTTCAACTTCAGGTTCTGTGTTTCCCTACACTGAAAATTCGACCACCTAATTCACCTTCACTGAAGTGTTTCCCTCCTGACGGCAGCTGCTCTTTTGCCCTGATTTACTTATATGTGGTTTTCGGCCCACACTACAGGATTTCAGAGGTAATATAAGAGGAGACAGGCTTGGGTGTGCACGGGCTGCTGTGCGAATCTATCACCATAACATCCTTTGCCTTGAGAGACGAGTGTGGAAGTGAAGTGGAGAGTCGCAGGAGGGTTTCCAATTGACCTAATTAGCAGACAAAACAACCTTAGTGAATCTACAATTGTAGCTCAATCCCTGTCATGAGATCAGGAAAAGTAAGAACTGTGGGAACAGTAACCAAACGCACAAAGAGATTGCAACAATCGACTGTATTAAAAAAAGTTAAAACTAACGCTCCTGGCCAGACCCAGTCACTTATATCCCTAATTGCGCGGATGTTCGAGAAAGCTGGAAAAATACCAGATAAATTTCAATTTTTGAAGGATCCTGCTGGAGGTATGATAACAATGAGCCCACATAGAAATATTGACAAACTTCAACCCCCTATGAAACCTATTAATACCACCATTGAAACTCTAAATCTGCAGCAAAACGACATACAACACGAAAAAATGGGGCAAAATTATCATAACTGGAAAAAATACGAATCCGCTGAATTAGACATACAAAAAGGAGACCAATGGCAATGGCTACCTCAGCAGAATCACCCAAAGGATAGGCAAAATTCTAAGTTAACAACGATCAATGAAATTAATGCCCTTGAAATGTCTGATTCAGATGTCATAACCTCAAACAAATTGATGTCACAATCCTTGGAAATTACCAATCATGGAAGCCAACCCATGGCAACAATCCAAAATGAGAGCCTAGATAGAGCGGAACAACCAGTACAAAGGATCCCCATTGAAGTGATAGTCGATATAAAGAAATGTTCGGTTATAACCACTGCGGAACCCGAAATAAACCCCAACTACAATCGGGAGTATCAAATGAGTGCTAAGAATAACGAAACCCTCAAGGAAAAGATAAATGTAACTAGGTTACTAGGGCAAAATCCAGAAGGATCTCATGAAAGTAATAACTCAGCCATTAACATGATTGATTCCTACATCAACAATGACAATACCAATGAAGATCTTATACACACCAGGGGATATGATCAGCCTAAGAGTGAAACTGCCCAAACAAAAGAAGTGGGAGGTAAACAACATGACACTGTGAAACCCTGGGATATCTTTTATCAAACATCGACCCTTACATTAAAAGCCCTTCACTACCAGTCAAACAAAATGGACATTCAAATTGACTTGCTAAAAATGATGGCAAACAATGTGGCGGGAATCGACAACAAACTAGCCCAATTAAATGATTTGATAACCAGAGCACAAAGAGAAAATGAAAAAACAACCTCTGACTGCATTTATGTTCCTATTATGGACAAACTATCAACTCTTCCAGCAGTATTAACAAGTATAATAGAAGACACAAAAAGGAACATCCAAGCCAATAAGGATAAACCTAAAACAACCATGGCTAGTATGAAGATAATGGAAAAATCTATAATTGGCACTGGTATGGTCAACCCAATACTCTCTGAACCACTTCAGCAAACAAATCAATCTGATGATATAGTCACTCTTTCATACCCCCAGGTAAAAGCTCCTTTGGACAAAGAAACTATGGGTGAAACTCTAGGTAACTCTTTCAAAAACGATCAAACCCATAGCGATTCCGAATTAGACGGTTTTTCTAGGATGTCAAAACGGCAAAAGAAAAAACTCCGCAAAGCAAGAAAAAATGAGAAAACGAAGTTGAATACCATAAGCAACATAGTTGAGGATCGGTCACTATCCACTTCAGGAAATAATAAAATGAATAAAAAGATCTTTTTCCCTATTTTCGGAAATAAACCAGCAAATGGCTCAAACCTAGTAACAACTAGCAAGATAAAGGAACCTCTATTCCCGCAACGGGAAGACAACAGACCAGGGGAAGTTCAATTAACAAATAGTATATTAGACAATGTGCAAATAGGACCTATTCAGGATGAAATCCAAAATAAAGAAGTAATAGCACCTATAATATCCAACGGTTACAAAGTGAATGAATCTATGCCTATTAAACTGACTGTAAATAGGATTCCTTCCCACAATAAAGCTGCCATGGAGGATGAGTCAAAAAAAGAACCGGTCCTCACAGTACGGAGGGTAGAAACCTGTCCCGAAATAACACCTGAAAGAGACCATCTGCAGATTATATCAAGGGACGGGAATAAAACTATCCGCTATACAACACAACAAACTGTGAAAAAGGAGTCCGATATTCGACATAGTCCTAAAATCAGTGAGAAACTTATATTCACCCCAGAATTTCGTTCTAGAGGTTGCCACGACATACTCAATCGAGGGAATCTACTTCGACTGTTCAAATCCATACCCTCACTGAATAACTTCTCAACTAAAGACATTATTTCTGTTCAGTTTATGGAGGACAATCAGAGTACCCAGACTCCAACCCTAATTTCATTAACATCATTTCTCATAGCTGAACAGATAATGAAGGAGCAGATGACATTTAAATCCTGGGGCATAATAGTAACTAAACAAACCCCAGAGGTCTACCCTACCCCGTTTAAAGAAATTGATACATCACCAAAAAATAAATTGGTAGGGCCAAAGACTTCATCAGTCTTAAAAAACGCACTTGGCAGATCACCGGAAAAAAAGGTATGCCCCATCCTCCTAAACGCATCAGAAAGAAACCTAGAAATTAATGATAAATGGATTAACATGGCACTCCATAATAATCAACCTCAATGATATGCCAATCCTACACTAATAGGAGATAATAGTGAAGCTAAAAAAAGAATTAGTGTACTTTCATGGAACATAAATGGTTTGACGGGAAAAATTAATAATGCACAAATCGACTCTATACAGGGAAACCCAGACATTGTAGTTTTGCTGGAAACCTGGGAACTTAACCCATTTATGCTTCATGGCTATGCCGGCTACTATGAAAATGCGAAGAAAGAACAGAGGTTCGGGAGAGCCAGTGGAGGGCAAGCAATATTTATTTCTAATGCGTTGCATATCGACCATGAGCAAGTCAAGATCGATGACTCAAATATTTTGATGGTTAAACTTAATTCCAAAATATTTTCTCAAAACCTTAGAACATTATACTTGATTTCGGTCTATATTCTGCCAACCAACAAAAGTAGGGAACCAACATGTGGATCCCTGAATAATGCTCTATTTAATAAAATGTTGGAGGATCCGAAAGCAGATTTTCTGATAACCGGCGACTTTAATCTCAACTTATTGTCATCTCATCCAAGAGATGAGACCACGCTACTGCAAAACCATCAATGGCTAATTCCTGACCAGGACACAGGGACAGATAACAACAGCAATACAAATAAAATAGGACAGAAATTTGTAAAGGATATGGAAGCAATGGGACTTCGAATACTTAACGGTAGAATAAAAACGGACGTCCCACCAAGCTACAGCTACTTCGGTCACAACGTGAACTCGAGGATTGACTACACCATGATTACATTATATATGTTTCATAACATCATTTCATACCAACTAAATAAAGTAATTGAAAGTGACCACGCCCAGCAGTTAATACTATTGGATACTGGAATAGCTATGAAAAAAGCCTATCAGACGGTCCAAGGGCATATTGGTACTATCAACTATAAAAAATTGACCTGGACCATTAGTAATAAAGAGGAAATGAATGATCAAGTGGAGATGATCTTGGATAAATGCATGAAAGACATTACATCAAAGTCAGTAATTGAGCAATGGGAAAATCTGATTGAGACGTTGATTAAAACTGAAGGTCAAACTAAAGCAAATAGGTTTAAAAATGGAAACACATCCAAAAAGGAAAATAACGGTAACTTAAATCTACCTTATACAATTAGGGCATTGAAAAAAGAACGAAGTAGGACCATTAGACTGACTAAGAAACTGGGGGTAAATGCAGAAATCACAGGAAAGTTAAAGTTAATAAATCAAAATTTGAAAAAATTGATATGGGATGAGAAAAACAAAGCGAAACAATCAATCTGGGCAAAAATATTTTTCGCAAGCAACAAGAAGAATTCAAGAGACTTTTGGTACCTTATCAACGGACTTGCTAGACCCAACAAACATGTCATCTCATTCCCATAACGGAGCAGGAATGGTACAAATTCTTGAAGAAACATTTGAATCAAGACCACATACAGGTAACCTCCATGGAAATACAACAAGAGCATGAATCTCACAAAGAGAATGTCTCTACCTATCATCACGATGATTCGGATACTCAAGAACATACAGGAAAAGAAGAGATTATCAAACTCATAAAACAACAGAAGAACGGTGCTCCTGGACCAAATGGGATACCGTCTGCGCTTTTTAAAGAAAACCCGGAACTATGGGCAATTTACCTAGAGAAACTGTATATAGAAGTCGCTCGGTCAGGAACGGTACCCAAGTCATGGCGCGGATCCTTAATTATTCCAATTTTTAAAAAAGGTAGTTGGGCACTGCCAGAAAATTATAGACTTATTACATTGCAAGACTCCGATGCCAAGCTATTTGCCAGATCAATATTGACGAAACTAACTGCCTGGGTGACGGAAGCAAAAATAATGCCTTTTAACCAAACAGGTTTTATCCAAGGATTAGGTACTTCGACCAACAATTTAGTTCTTGCCCTACTTATAAACAAATCAATAAGATCAAAACAACCCTTGTACTTTTGTTTTATTGATTTTAAATCCGCGTTCGACTGCGTTAATCGAAAACTACTCTGGAAAAAATTAGAAAAAATGAAAATTCCAGTCTCCCTACTTAATCTTATCCGCCTGTTATATTCAGAGACATGGGTGAGTGTGAGGATGGGGGATGGACAAACCCTATCCGAGATGATCCCAGCTAATGAAGGTTTGAAGCAAGGCTGTGTTTTAGCCCCCCTTCTTTTTAACTTGTTTCTTGCGGACCTTCCAGGAATATTGGATGAGGAAAATGCGCACCCCCCCAAACTAGCTGACAAGAGGCTCACATGCCTGATGTATGCGGATGACGTCTTACTTATGAGCCACACAAAGGTGGGCTTGCAACGCTTAATGAAAAGGACCTATACCTATTCTAAAGAGAACAGAATGGTTATAAATGAGACCAAAACTAAGATTATGGTAATAGCCAAAAACGTTAAGCTGAAATACAAAAGCCAATGGTTCATGGATAAAATCAAACTTGAACAAGTAGAGGCCTATAAATACCTGGGCGTATTATTTGACTCAAGGGGTAACTACCATTTACATAAAAGTGACACTCAAAGAAAAGCGAACTCACTAGCGGCCGCATTTAGAACTGTGCAGAAATCGCTTCCCTCTTTGTCGTATGGTCCTCTCTTGAGCATTGTCGGTGCAAAACTCCTACCCACCATAGCTTATGGTAGCGAAGCCTTAATGGGTAAAGACAGTGATAATTTGAACAAAATTATAACCAAAACATACCGAGTGTTATTCCACCTCCCAGTGAACGCTTCCCCGGAGCAAGTAAGGTTGGAGTTTGGTCTAACCAATCAACAATATGCAAGGCAAGGCAATTTTACAAAAGGCTGGAATCAAATAAAAAGCGACCAACAAAATGAGATATCGTTGCTCTTATGGAGAGAAATAAAGAAGGATACTACCTCCTCTGCAGCTCTATATCTTAGAGATTCAATTAACGAGTTTGGGGTTAGAATATATGGGAAACGAATATAACCAAGACATCATTCAAGAAAATCATTAACAAAACCGCAGCACACTTATCCATAGTAAAGGATAAAGCTACCCTTACAAAGAGGAAACACGCTTGGATGGTGCTAAATGGTTACAATAAGCAGGAGATACAACAATATCTAATAACTCCGTGGACGCAAAAAAACAAGCAGATCCTCCTCAATGCGAGATTCGGATCTATGCCAGGGCTTTACCATCTTCCCCCATGGGAATTTCAAGCAACCCAAACGAAATGCAGACTGTGTAATAGGGGTGAGGAAGACATTCAACATCTTTTGTGTATTTGCCCCGATCTCCTCCAAGAGAGAAAATCATTGCTAAAAGCTAATTTCAAGTCACGCGATATATGGACATGTAGGCAGGCCGTGATGAAATGTATGATCTCAAATGATATCATTTTAAACTCCGCCTTTGTAAAGTTCCTACTGCTTGCCAAAAAGAAACTCAGAGATGTAGCTATTACAAATACTTAATGGGTTGTAAATACTATGTAATGTCCTTTTATATGATTTTAAACTGGAATTTAATTCTTAAATTCCTCTTTTAATTCAAAATGTTGTAAGATTTTAAATAATCATCATAATAAACTACCTTTGTACCTTTGTACCTTTGCATTTTTAAAAACAAATTATACATAATTACTCATCAAGACCTGCAACTTCGACACCCAGCAGGTTGAGCAGGTCATGTTCAGGGTCAATGATATCTGCCCCTTTGTCTGTCAGCTGCTGCGCCGTTCGCTGCACCTCACTGTGCCAGCGCACACACTGGTGCACTCTCCCCTACAGGAGCTGGCGCTCCCACAAGGCAAATCAACTCCCAGGCCTACTGCCAGCATGGGGGGGAAGGGGCTGCTGCACAAAAAACAAGTTTGGGCTCCTCCACCTCAGACAAAATAAGACAAGGCTGCACACCATAGGGGCGCCAGTGACCGCAAGGTGTGCAACTTGTAGAAGCCACTCTGGCGCTGCTGCTTGCTCCATGGTGCTCCGACATGGCACTGGTTAGGATAGAAAAACTTACAGGATCAGAAAGGATGAACTAAAGAAAGCAGAGGAAAAAACAAAAAAAGTGCCAAAAGTCACAGAAAAAGTAAAACAAACACACAAAAACATAAAATACTCAAGCACAAAGACACACACTGATCAAAAAAGGTAAATGAGGGGTGGATGAGTGAGATTGGGGAGGATTGAAAAGGATTAAAAAATCAGGCCCAGCACCACGCAGAGAACAGAAAGCATGGTAACCAAAATGAAATGCCCTTTGCACTACTGGCATGTCAAAAACCAGTGTGAACAGGCGGGCGACTACTTCCGCATGCTCGCGGAGTACAGAGGAAACTCACAGCGTTTTTATTGCACTCCGCGGAATTCCGCTGATCAAAACTCCATAAGCTCCACCCAGGCCTACAAAACATTCAAAAAGGAAAGAAGGATGAAGAGAAGGACGGAAAAAAGTAACAAAGGGAGATAGCTGGGCCCTGCAGTAGTGAGATAAATGGGCAGGAAGTGTTGGGTAGTGGATTAATGAGGCATGAGGTAGATTTAAGACTACACAGCCTTAGAATTCGAAGCACCAACATTCAATTGTACCAGCAGTGGGCTTCTGTGTAGGGCCCAGGGCACCGGCATTCTTTCTTGTACAAATTAAGCACTGCTGACTGTCATTAGATACCCATTTGACTTTTAGACAAAAAGAATTGACGTGGGACATTGCAACTCAACCAGTAGTGTCACTAGAAAATAAAATCACTATACTTCAAGATATTTCTATTGATTCTTTCAACATGTTTCACTGCATTTGCAATTGTAGCAGTTTCCTCACGACACTAGATCTAAAAGGACTAGGCATACTCACAGTCTTTGGTTTGCTGCCCACATAACAGAAGACAATATGAAATAACTTTTAACAATCTTCTTCATACCCCCATCAGGTATCTAAGATATATAAACGCCTCTCTTGATGAGGAAACAGTAATCTGTGAAGTGGCGATGTCCGTCTGTACCAATATTACATTTTTTTATTTTTTGTCTAAAAGCGTTATAAATACCAGGGCCGGCTTTATTGTTGGTGGCACTTGATGTGACAGTCTTTGTTGGTGCCCACAATAACATCCTTAGCCACAGATTCCCTAAATACTACTCTCTAAAGTTGACCATCATCTATCGAATGCTGCTCTTTCAAAATTAATTTCTTTTACAGTGCTACTTATCCCACTGTAGGGGGTCGGAGTGCTTTACATGACACACACTATAAAGAGACAATGAATCATACAGTGTGTAAACGCACAGGAAATCATTGCCAATAAGGGTTGCTAAGCATGGCAATCACATATCATCCATACCATGAAGCATTCTATGTGAAGAATGCTTGGTTTTAAGAAACACTAATTCTGGATTTAAAACGTAGTGCAGTGGTTGGTGTTGTCTGCTCTAATATGAATGTATTACTATTAAAAGGGCACTTTTTAGCACACTCATAATTATCAAAGATTGAGAAAAAAAACAATAAGGTTCTAAACCTGTGGCATCTAGTATGCACGCAGCTATTTCATGCCAGTACATTTCTCATTGTGTTATTTTAGAAGTATTGTGCCATCTGAACTGTTAGTAGCAAAACAATTTCTGTGAGAAAAGCAGTATTCCACTGAGCTACCGACATAAGATACAAACCTGAGATCTAAACGTTACACAAGCACATTAGCCCTCTGTGCTACTTAAAGACGAATCAAAACTCTGACTAGACAAAACACTGATGTCTCCAGCAAGTACATTAATCGCCAGAGTTATCTTGACACTTTTAATTTCCCCCCGAAAATTGCTGGGAATACAAAGATCTTTGCAGCAGATGCCATTAACCCTGTAAGATATTTTGAAATGCAGCAATGCCCGAAATTGGCACCAGATGTGGGGCACCGGTTATACCTCCCTTAAGCTGGCGCTCCTGAAATCTTTACGCCAGTTGGTATATTTAGCATATTCAATCATGCTGCTGTTCTGATTTCCAGGGTCAACTTTATTCTCATCATTGATATAATGTTCTCAAAACCCCTCTGATATTAGTTTCCCAGTACAGCATGCAAGAGAGCAGAGGTAAAATGGCTCCCGACTTAGCATTCAGTTTCACAAACATTTCACTAATCTAAGATGGCAGTTATAGTTATGATTTCTGAGTACCATGCACACATAAAAGCTTTCATTTGAATGATTATAAAGGAATGTCATTAAGAAATAAACTTTAATAGTGTCATTGCAACGTTTGAACTTAATGTATTAAACAAGGTGACCTGAAAAATACTTTAAGGACTTACAGATTCATTCATACTTTTGTAACTTACCTCCATAAAGAACATAATGGGCTTCATTATGACTTTGGAGGTCCTCCAGCCGAGCATACACTGCGCCTTCCGCTTAAGGACCGCCAAAGCCGTGGTGCACCCGCCTGCTGGGTCAGGAGTTTAATCCTGGTCAGACAAGCGGTGCTGCGGTGGACTCACTGCAGTGAGCTGTTAGGCTCATAGGAGAGCTTAATATGCCTCCCGCCGCCATGACAGTGCCTGCAGCATATTCCTACACAGCGTGGCATGCATAACACACCGGGCAGAAATAGGGGTGCAGGGGGCGTGGCTTCGGCGCCAGCGGGTATGGCGGCTCTCTCGGAAAGCTCCGTGGCGACATGACGAGCGAGGACGTTTCCAGGTCTTCATATCGTTCACGGAACCTGCGGATTCATCTCCTCATGCGGCGGAAGATCTGCTGCTTCTTTGGGTCTGCTTGTAGCTTTGCAGGGTGAGCTGAAACGCGAGTTTGGAGTGTTTCTTTACCTTTTTTTACCTCCGTTTTGCCGCGGTCGCCATTTTGAAAATGCTCCTCTCCTCACTGAGCACATTCTCAAACTCTTTAAACCCTTTTTCTGCCTGAATTCTCTACAATTATCTGCAAACACAATTCTTTGGAACTTTGCCTATGTTTTTGATGCCTCGCTCAGGAGATGGTATTATTTATGCGATTATTTCTACTTCAGTCAGCTCATATATTTAACATGGCCGCCATTTTGTGATGTAGCTCATTTAACATTCTTATATTGAATTTTTCACAGGTGAGCTCTTTTTGCATCGCAATTTTTATTTTTCTCAATTGAATTTTTGTGGACTATCATCTGATACCTATATATTTTTGTTGCTCCTTCTTCCCCTTCTTCTTCATTGAATGTTGAGGTTTGGTGCTGCTCTCTCAGTTTTCATATAGTAGTGATCGCGATTTATGCTTCATTACTCCTGCCTTTTTTACTACTAACTAAGGGCGATTTGTACACTGAGTGCTCTTCATTTTTCGTCAATAATGGCGTGCCACAACCGCACTTCACCTCAATCAATTCCACAACCTTTAGCTGACACCAGCCCCTTTAGTGTTTTGC
Source organism: Lissotriton helveticus (assembly GCF_964261635.1). NCBI lineage: Eukaryota > Metazoa > Chordata > Amphibia > Caudata > Salamandridae > Lissotriton > Lissotriton helveticus. The sequence continues at coordinate 22,819,669 of NC_136060.1, read as the reverse complement.
AGGACACTACTGAAGATGGTGTGAATGACTCTCTTCTCATGAAAAATTCTCCAGCGTCTTCTTCTCGTTCCAACTCAAAGCTCAATAATAAGGGGTCTTCTGCATCCTCTTCTACTGGAAAAAGAGTGAAAACGAATCCTCCTTCAACCACTAATACACCTTCCTCTATTTCCATGGAACTTATACTGGAAGAGATCCGCTCGCTGAAGCCCTTTATGGAGGAAATTCGTTCACTCAAACCTTATATGGCCGACACCAATGCTCGCCTTCAACATTTGGAAGATAACTGGTCTCACACCGAACAGAAAGTGGACCATTTAGAAAAATCTCTCTCTTCAGTCCAATCTCTTACATTAGTAGTCCCTGTTATGCCAAAAGAAATTCTGAATCTTAAAAAACAGGTGGAAAACTTGGAAAATCGAAATAGACGCAACAATCTCCGTATTTTTGGTCTTGCTGAAGGTCTTGAAGGATCCAACCCTATATCCTTCTTTCAATCCTTTTTGCCTCAACTTTTGGGACTTCCAGACTCACGACCACTTAATATCCAACAAGCACATCATTTAGGCCCTCCTTCTCACATCTCTAACTCCTCCTCATCTACTGCAAAACCCAGAGGTATCATTTTGTACTTTCTGGAGTACACTGACTTACTTACAGTTCTCCAAACACCTAAGAGGAAGGGTAAAATCTCTTGGAAGGGCTTCAATCTCTTTTTTGCTCAGGACTATGCTAAACCTACAGCAGACCGTCGAAAAAGATTCCTGGAAAAGAGACCTGCACTTCGTTCCTTAAATGCTGTTATGGTTTGTTCCACCCATGCCTGTTCAAGGTGACTCACAACAACAAGACGACGAGCTACGAAGATCCAGATCAACTTCAGAAATTCCTTGATTCCTGCTCCACAGTCTCTATGGATATTCCTCATAAATAAGACTTTTGCAGATCGCTTAATGTGAACTTTTCACTTTCAATGCAATATGTCTTCCTTTGAGTAGTCTTCTTACCATCTATGTTCCCTTATGTATCCATTCTCTGTATTTTCCCTTTGTACTTCATTATGTCTTTTACCTTCCTCTCTTGAGTTATATCCAGTTTTATGTTTTACCCAGTTTTTTGTGACCTCGTAATATTTTTAACAATGTTTTCTTTTATTCGCCTTTAGATGCAGCTTTATGGTTCCTTTCATTGTCTACCTCCTGTTCCTTCCTGGAGACCGTTTCACCATGCGTCCGTCTCTGTGCTCTCTCCGAGTTGGCCTTGTCGTCTCTCCTTTTTGGCTCCACCATCCCCTATCTCCTTGTTTTCTTGTGGTATGTCTCCTTTCTATTCTCTTCCAAGCTATTTATCACATTTTTTTTACTCTTTCTCTTTTGTTTTCTTCGTCTCTTTTTCTCTCTTTTTTGTCTTCCTTTCAACTTCTTTCTTTTTCTGCTCTTTTATCTGTTCTTATCTCTTTGTCGTCCCCTATTCTATTATACATCTTTACCTCAATTTTCTTTCATGTTTCATCAATATACTCTTCTTTACTCTTGTTGTATTGCTTCTAACTGTTTAGGTTGTATTTCTTACTGGTTATATATGCTAATGTTGCTTGGTTTTTATCTTTTTAGATGTTTCTTAAATTGTAGATGTCTATCAATGTAATTTCTTCGAATGTTAAAGGTTTGGGGCCTCCTATTAAGAGACAACGTGTTCTTTCCCATTTAGCTCATCTAAGGGGAGACATAGTGTTGTTACAAGAAATTCATATTTAGGATGCTGAAATCTCTAAGCTACGTCGTAATTGGGCAGGCCATGTTTTTGTTTCGCCTGGCTCAGGGAAACGTAATGGGGTTGCAATCCTTTGCCATAAACGTTTGAACATTCACCTTATCTCTCAAGAGGTAGATACAGATGGTAGATGGGTAGTTGTATCTTTGTAGGTCGATAAAATTCCTTTAACTATTTTTAATGTATATGCCCCCACTGAACAAGATAAATTGTTTTGGCCTCAAATCCTCTCTTTCTCAATGCAATACACTAATGATTATTTTATTCTTGGTGGGGACTGCAATATGATTATGGACCCGTTTTTAGACAGAAAATCCAATTCACGTTTCTCTCCATCTCATACTCATGCCCAATTGACATCTACCATATCTCAAAGATCTCTTGTTGATTCATGGAGGCTTTGCAATCCTATGCTACAAGAATATACATATTTTTCACCTGTTCATTCCTCTCAATCACGAATCGATTACATTTTCATCTCTAAAGCTTTGACACAACACATTACTCATTCCGACATTGGTTCTATATTAATCTCTGACCATGCTCCTGTCTCCTTAAGCCTAGACTTACTTCCTCCTGTTAAAGGAACACGTAGATGGCGATTTAACAATTCCCTTCTTTTAGACAATGCATTTACATCTGCTTTCCTTGAATTTGCTTCTCAATTTTTTACAGACAATGAGTCTCCACAAACATCCTTACGATTAATTTGGGATTCTTTTAAAGCTGCATGTAGAGATTTCATTATTTCCTACGTTGCCAAGAGAAGACGACTCACAAATCAATCTTTATCCTCTTTAACCTCTCAAATTAAACAATTGGAACATTCTTACTATTCAACCAAATCACACTCTGTTCTTACCCAACTCATCGAAGATAAGCTTTCTTTTAATAAATTGTCTACTAATTCTGCCAATTTGGTTTTGCTTAAATCTAGTGCTAAATTTTACTTTACACAAAATAAAGCCGGAAATGTGCTTGCCAACTATCTCAAGGTTAAAAAAGAGCGAACGAAAATTGAATCGATCGTCTCCTCTTCCAATACTACCCTTCACAAAGAAGAAGATATTTTGGCTGAATTTACAAATTTTTACCAAAATCTCTACACTCCGGAGAATCCTCCATTATCCTCTGACATCGATCAGTATTTATCCTCTATTCCCCCCTCCATTGTCTAATGTGGACTTTTCATCTTTAGACAAAGATATTCTTCCCAAAGATATTTTAGAAGCCTTTCAAGTTCTTAAAAAAGGCAAAGCCCCTGGTACCGATGGGTTCTCCATAGAATTTTATTCCCATTTTTCCGCTTTTCTTTTTCCTAAACTTCACCAATTATTTTCATTCTTTATAGCTTCTCAGAACTCTGAAGGCTCCTTTCAAGAAGCTCTAATTTGTCTTCTTCCTAAGGATAATAAAGACCATACTTTATGTAAAAATTATAGACCTATTTCTTTAATCAACCTGGACTACAACATTTTTGCCAAGATTTTAGCGCTACGTTTGGATAAAATTCTTCCCCAACTCATTGGACGTGAACAAAGTGGTTTCATCAAAGGTCGTCATCTCTCTGATAATACTCATCTTTTCTTTAATGTTCTCAGTAAATCTCATTCTTATAATCATTCCTTAGCTGCTATCGCTCTGGATGCCGAAAAGGCCTTTGATAGAGTTAACTGGTCTTTTATGCTTTCCACTCTTTCTTGGTTTGGTTTTGGCTCCAAATACATTTCCTATATTTCTTTACTATACTCTTTTCCTAGATCTTTTATCTTTGCTAATGGTCTTGTATCTTCTTCTTTTCCTCTTTTCAGAGGTGTCCGTCAAGGATGTCCTCTTTCTCCTCTTCTTTTTATTTTAGCGTTAGAACCGTTTTTATCCAGGATTAGATTAAATACAGCTATTACAGGTTTCCCTTATGGGGAGAATCAACTTAAGCTTTCTGCTTATGCAGATGACATTCTTTTATTTATTTCTCAACCTCAAACCTCTATTCCAGCTTTCCTATCTGAAGTTTCATCTTTTGCAGCGGTCTCGGGTTACAAACTTAATGTAGATAAATGTGAAATTCTTCCTTTTAATAAATATTGTTTTCATGCTGACTTTTTGGTTTCTTCTTTTCACTGGAGTCCGTCTAAGATTAAATATTTAGGTCTCTGGTTTACTCCCTCCATTAAAGATACGGTAGCCTTAAATATTAAAAATTTGCAAACAACTTTGTCGGATTCCACGACTAGATGACATCCTCTATTCTTGTCTTGGTGGGGGTAGACTGGATTCTATCAAAATGATGTTGGTCCCGATTATTTTGTTTTTTCTTTCTAATCTTCCTGTCAACCTTCCAAAATCTTGTTTTAAAAACATTTATTCTATTCTTTCTCGATTTTTGTTGCAAAATAAAAGGGCTAGAATGTCCTTCTCCAAACTTAAACGTCCTAAACATTTAGGTGGGGTTAATTTACCAGATTTTTCCTCTTATCATACTTCATTTTTTCTTTCCCATTCAGTTCCTTCTTTGTCTGAATCCACGTCGGATATTCCCTTATCTCCATTATAGGCTCAGGTTGAATCCTCCTTCTTTCACCCTTTTACTTTCAAAGAATTTATTTCTATATCACGGCTTCCAAAAAAGATGTCTCTTCCTATTCTTAAAAACGCTAGGAAGCTTTTTCTTCCTCTTTTCCCTAAATGAATCTCCTATCTGGTACAATCCTCTTATTAAAATTAAAAATATGACCCTTTTCTGGGAAGATTGGCACTCTCTTGGTCTTTCTTGGACTCATCAACTTTTTCAAGATGGTATTTATCTTCCTTTCTCATCTCTTCAATCTCGTTTCTCTCTTCCCCCCTCTTTTCTTTCTAAATATAATCTATTGTGCACTGCTGTTCAATATAGTTATAATTCTTTTCCCGATTCTTCTTCTCCTACTGCATCTTCCCCCCTTACTATTCCTTTTCTTTTATCATCTTCCTCTGCCTCTCAACTTTATAAAAAGTTACAAGATATTCCTATTACTAGAGATAAATCTAAAATAGAACAAGATTGGGAAACGGATTTGGTATACTCTTTTCCTATCCCATTATGGCATAAGATTTGGAATAAGTTAAGGAACTCTTCTAGAGCAGCTAATACCACTCAATCTTTATTTTTTATTTATAATAGACTTCTAATCACTCCATCCAAATTGCATTCTATAGATCCTTCTATCCCCTCTACATGTTGGTCCTGCTCCAATACACATGCTGATCTCAAACACATGCTTTTCACATGTCCTTTTGTACATATCTTTTGGGCCAAAGTATAGCAACAATTTAACACTATTTTTCTACTTACTTTCCATTTTCACTCACTCCCATTTTTCTAGGTAGTCTGTCTGACATATGGTCTTCCCTTACTCTCAACACTTCTATTGTCGACCTTCTCCTAGCTGTAGCATTCCAACAAATAACTAAATCTTGGAAAGATACATCAAACGTTTCTTTTCAGGCTTGGTGGTATGGTGTTTGTTTCAACCATAGACTAGATAGAGCATATGTATATCCCATTACACTTGCTATTAAACGTGATTTATTGTGGTTACCTATTACTACCTTCTTAGACAAATCTGCTTAATCTCGACCGAGTCATACCCCTTCTACTGAAGAAGTCTCCAAACCTCCATGATGTCACTCTCATAATATTGCTTAATTGTTGTAGATAACCTTTTTTTTCTTATAATATAATGTTTTTCATGGAAGCTTTTCGCTGCTTTATGCTTTCTTTGCAAATTTATATAAAAGAGTTCTGTTTATTGTTTTCCTCCTATCTTTTTCTCCTTATTTCTCTTTCTCTCATTCTCTCTTTCTTTTTCTTCTCTTTTTCATTTTCTTTTTCCTTTCTATATTGCAATATATTATTTCTAATTTGATTGCATTTTTACTTTATTGATACTGTACCACAAGTTTCTGTTTCGCAATCTTTATATTCAATAACATTTTCTTTAAGCTTAAAAAAGAAATAGGGTTGCAATTTTCAGGGGGGCACATCATGTGCCCCCCTGAATGCTCTGCCAGGCCCAGGTGCAGCACAGGGGCCCTATTAGGGCCCCCTTAATTGCTTCATTGCCACCCTTTTCATGGTGGGCTCAACCCCATAAAATGGACGGTGGACATGAAACTAGGAATATGCTCAGCAGTGCCCCAGCGGCACCGCCAGCATATTCCTGCTCCCGACCGCTGCAAGACCGCCATGGGATCCTGGATCCCCGGCGGACGCAGAGGTCCTGTGGCGGTCCAGCCTCCCCATTCGTAATACCCGGACCTGCAGTGTGGTGGTGGACGGACCGCCACCACATAATAAAGACCTATATCATGATCATGGTCAGACTCGATTATAGGGTAATCAGGCAGTGCCTGATGGGTCTGACAAGTCAATGTGTGGGCAGTTTTTTGGCTGTTGTTGGCCTGGGCTGGTTTTTGCTGTTGATGTCCCTGATAATAAAACAAGCATTGCATGCAGCAAGAGCATATCTATACAGTCTTCCATATTTTGCGAAACACTTATGCAGCATGTCTTTACAAGTTCACAACTGCCTCCATTTGAAAACATGGGACACTGTTTTATGTTTCTAATTCACCAATGGGGGCCACTTTTATTTTTCTGCATCAGCCTATTTTCTGTCTCAGGCTGTTATAAGTAAAGACAAAATAACAGTCCACTTCTGTTCTCATAACCCAGAGTCACTTCCAATCATTCATTGACTGCCTTTGACCTTGTACAGCATTCCGCTGTCTTTTAGGTGGGTTTGCACTATACAAATTGTGCACACATATATGCATACATATATCACTTGATACAAAACGCCATAGCATAAATAGCATTTACATCCAATTAACACCTGTATGCAGATTATTAGATTTTAACGTGTGCACCGGTTGTTTTCGTCCTGTTTGCACATCATTACCCCTAGTACACGTGGCGGTAAGTGACCATTCACAAACGGACTAGAGCGCAAAGATTGCTCATCTTCTAAAGCGCTCAAATGGCACCTATTTTACCAGTATCACTCGGGTCTAAATGACACCACAGATCTAAAAACAGTGGCAAATATATCTGCTGTTGCAGGACTTGAAGTATTGAGCGAGACATTGGAAAAACATGGAAAATAAACAGGTTCAAGAAAATCATGGAAAGTAACAGCTGCTTGACCCAAAACAATCTCGCTTTAGACCTCGAAAAGAAACTGAAACGAATGTATTGTGCACCCCAGATTAGATCCAGTTGTCAGCAGTCGAAGGCCATTCCCGTTATGCCGGCACTCCTTCATGGTTTAGTGGCATTTGATAAAATAGACTACCAACTGTTGTAGCAAAAATAACAGGAAGTAGAGGCAGAGATTTTTTTACTGGTTTCAGTCCTTCTAAAGAAACTAATGGCTTCACTTCAGTCCAACTTGGAACTTTCCAGTCACCTGTAAAATGTGGTGAACCCCAGTGTTCTCACTTATCACAAGGACATTTCAACACTTACAACGACCCATTCTTGCCTTATGCAAGAAAGTAGCCTTTTCTATCAAGTATATGCAAGCAATGCCCAAATTATGCCTTCTCTAATTGACACCTCCAATCAGCTAGCTGACTAGTAGTTTCATGTACATTAAAACAAACATGAACAATTGGTTTTCCTTAATCAGGATAAGATGCAAGTGAAGTTGTTTGACACTGGGAATCAGCTGAGAATGTATCTAGTTACTCATTTCTCCAACCTATTTTCAACCCACAGATCAGGCCGGCCAGCACAGTAAATAATCGTGGGATTTACCCTGAAAATGTGCTGTTGAAGAAACCCCAGATTGAATCAGCCTCTCGAAACATTTCATCGTTCTCACTTTTGAGGATATTACATCTGCTCCGTGTCTTCCGTCTGCTAGTAATATTAGTTGTCCTAGTAAAATCTAGAATGCATTAAGCTAATTTATTATGTTTGGGATTAACAAAACCGATCATTCACAACATGCAGACTACTCAACGTGCTGGAGTGGCACTCTGTGCACTGTTACAGAGAAGAGTGTGTATATCCCGCTAGGAGTGACTGTTGCTGATTTCAGATGGATGATTGGATTATTGTTGTCAAATGCTTACATATTGTGTGCAAGGGAACTCACAATCTGACCCATTTTTTTAATTGATAAACTGTTTAAGCTGTTTAATTTCAACAAAAAGGTTTATGCCTTACTGCCTGATCACCATGGGGATCAGAAGGTTCTATAACTTTGTTTTTTAATAAGAACATTCTGCCCTCCTGGGGCGGAATGTTCTAACAGCCTTATAGTCTGCGGTAGCGAACTATAACAGCCGTTAAAGGCCCACTACTTTGCTATAGGCCCTCACCTTGGACTGGGGTTGACAATGCGGATGCAAGCCCATTATAGCCAGCTATGTGGGTTTATTATAAGGCTATGTTATTGGGTCCTGAGTCAATTTTTGTTGGATCATGAAAGTGAAAGCAGTAAATAATTATGCCTTTAAATTCTGGGGCAGATTTACAAGACCATTGCGCCACTTTTGCGTCACTTTTCCTGTGTTAAAAGTGGCGCAAAAGTGGCGCAAGGGGCTTGTAAACCTGCCCCTCTGTATTTATCTTGTCACATTTGCAGCACACCAATGACAGAGGTCAAACATTAGGCTGTCTTCTGACAAATTATTGCATATGTTTTTTAACATGGGAATAGGTGTTTACAATCTCCTCTCACTCTGCAGTCGGAGAAAGAAAAGTAAAGTAAATTACATGACAATCTTGCTGGGGTACAGAGAGTGTAAAAGGAAAGACTGTAGTAAATTATTTTTTGTAATACAACAAAATGTAAATTCTGGAAATGAACTGTACACATTCCGCACTTCGGAAAGCAAAAAATGAAGCACATTTTTTGTAATTCTGAAGTGTGATAGAAACAAATAATAGGATCAAAACAAATCAAGGCACTTTTTCTTGGTGATGCGCAAATGATAAATATTAACTGAAACCCGATTTCCACACACTAAAGTGTGTTTTTTCCAGTAATTTTGTATGTCTGTGCAAATTTAGTGACCATATCAATGGAAAATGTGCTGTCTACCACACGACGTTTTAGTTAGATTAAAAAATCTTCTGCTCATGCCCAATAAAGCTAGGTGGTCGTGAATGTTTGTCCTGCTGAAAAGTGTGTTGTGGTCCTAAAAAGTTTGGGAACCACTACCTTAGGAAGTAACATTCTTTCTTTTCAATGTAGCTCTCAAAACACAACTTTTTCTGATTTAAGACTTTGGGAATATGAAGTGTGTTTTAGACTAGGGGCCATATGTATCAACATACCCTTTAGCGATTTCTTAATAGCGATTTTTAAGGAATCGCTATTTAGAATTCGCAAAATGGTATGTATGTAGAAAATCACAATTTTTTAGCGATTTCTAAAAATTCCTTAATTGCGATTAGCAAATTGCTAATCGCAATTAAGGAATAATTTCCCATTCATTCCTATGGGCCAAGAGGCCCATAGGAATGAATGTGAAATTATTCTCAATTTGCGATTCGCAATTTGCTAATCGCAAATTGAGAATAATTTCAAGGGTGCAAGGGTGTCCAAAGGACACCCTGTTGCACCCCTGAAATAAGCATGGGTGCACATGTGGTGCACATACATGCCCTAAGGGAATGTATGTGCATCACATGGCACTTTGAAAAATGCTGAACTGTGCATTTTTCAAGGAAATCGCAACTTACCACCAACTAGAAATTGGTGGTAATTTGCCATTCCTTAAGGGCATTTTGAAAAATATTTTTGCTTCATACATTGCATTTAAGGAATCGCAAAATTTGCGATTCCTTAAATGCAATCGCAAAATAAGAAATGGCAAATTTTGTGTTTCCTTATTTTGCACCCAAATCCTTTCATACATACCATTTTGCTAAAATGGGTTCGCAAACGCCGAAATTCTGCGAATTTTGGCGTTTGCGAACCCATTTGGCCTTGATACATATGGCCCCTAGTCACAAAACATGTGGGTAGTTTTACTGAGAGAGTAGCAAATTTAACAAAATGATAACATCAAATCCCTTCTTAATGGCTTGAGATTATTCGTTCCTTTTGGCATACGTCGATTTCTTTTGGTAATTATTATTTTCTAACAAAACGTATGTGTTTAATGTACGTGACGCGTTTTTACATTGATTGTGTCTCAAGGGTATGGCCGGAAGCGAACTGCGCGTGGAGCTTCAGAAATCCCAAGAAATAAACGTGATTGATTACGTGGCGCTCATTTCTGCGTCTTTAAAATCTGGATCTTTTTACATTGAGTCAGTAGCCAGGAAAACCTTGTACTGATGCAAAATTAAGTGAATGCTCTTTTGCCACCTGTTGGATGCTTGGATGCTTGCGTAAGAGGGAGCGGAGAAAACAGAATGCTACGGTACATTTTAGGTAAGCATACTTTATGTACCACAGCAACAAAACAGATAAACGGTGAAGTGCAAAAAATATGATATTATGTGGCAATAAATAACTTTGCATGTGCAATTCAGTTATTTTAAAGACAAAACTGAAGAGAGAGATAGTTTTGTGAAATAGTCCTCGTGCAGTTCAATTTAAGTACTTGAGTGGAAATGGAATGATAGACACAAACAGACAATGACATTAGAAGAGAGATGAGTACTTCACTGGGCTGAGCCAAGACTTGCATGACAAGGTCTCAAGCCAATGGCTGAAGACACTGGTGGTAAACGGCCGGTTCAGAGAAGGGGACCCAGCCCCAATGTATACACATAGTAAGCAATACATGTGTTTGACAGCTGCACGTAGAAACCCCGTATCTGATCAGTTATCCATTACGGATCTCAAGCCAGTGTACACATCTACAGTCATTAGTGCAGCAGGTGCAGTGGTGCTGGGGGCCAGAGGTGTGCGAGAAGCACTGCTCCCCAGTTACGACTATGTATGAATACCCCACTAGAGGCTGGTGGAGGGGGTCTATTTTCTTTTCAGTAGGGTTCACAGCACCCTTGCAATGTTTCTGGACACCGACCTATATTGGTGAATGTGAGTATAACCTTTATCCCTTCATAGATCTCCACCTCTGTTCTTTCTGTGTACCAAAGGAAAGCTATGAAGAGTCTTCAGTTCCCTCGGGGTTTACACTAGCTGCCTATGCTTAAAAGGGGAGGGATGGCCAAGTGTATGTGCATTCAACACTGCTTCTCACACCCGCCCCCCACTTAGCCTCCTTGATTTATGTATTTGTCTTGGCGCCTAGCACCCTCTGGATGGAATGAGAGCTTAATCCTGCCATCCTTTCTACCAATGAGTAATGCACCGGGTACGTGCTGGAGAGGTAGTCCTACCTATTCAGTCTTTGTTAAAAGCATTTCAGGACGAGAAGGGTCGTTGATTCCTTTCACTCAGCTCTAAAAGAAGGGTTGCATGATGTGGCTGACACCTGTTTCACAGGTTTTATGTTGGTGTAACCCACGGCCAAGGACGAAGGTGGTGAGACAGGGGTCAGATGTCCCAGCAGCACAAAAGTCATGCATTTCCTCTTTGTTCAGCGCATGCCGCCGAGGGTCGTAATAATGAAAATAGGCTCATTATCTCATCATTCAGGGCCTCATTTATGAGAAGCGATTCCTAGTGCGCCCTCCTTGCGACATGATTGATGCGTCATATTTACTGTTTGACGCATCATGTCGCAAGGAGTTACAGATACGTCAGTATTTCTGACATATCTGTAGGGCGCAAAAGTGACGCATTGCTGGAGTGTGTCACAAATGTGACACAACTCCAGCTATGCGTCCTTTCCCATGGGGCAAGACCCATGTGAAAGGGCCTGCATCAGACTTACGCCTGCTGTGAGGCAGGCGTAAGATATTGACACATTTCCACCCTAGAAGTGGTGCAGTGAAATCTGGTAGATTTCACTGCGTCACTTCTACGAGGCTTACTTACGTGGGCACGCCCACCCTGCATACATTATACCTAATGCAGGTATAATGTATCTGCTTAGATGCGTCACCTTGTAAATAGGGCGCAACGGGAGGCATATTTTACGCTGCCGATGCATCACAAAAAGTGACGCAACGGAAGCCCAAAACTGTCGCAAGGCCTCATAAATAAGGCCCCACCTCTTTTGGACTCCAGTGGAATCTGTAACAAATAAAACCTGATTTGGAGTTTGGCAGGCAGCGTTTTTACAAATGTGATGGAGAACCTTCTTCTCCAAATACTCGGTCCGCCGGCTCAAATATGAGTGCTATTTAGAGCGGATGGTCTGGTGTATCAGCATCATTATTTATATGTTTTGGAGTTTGTTTGAGACAAACAAAAATGTTTTTGGTGTGCAGCCAAGCTTTTAGTGCCCTGAAGGGTGCCACCGTGTCACCAGCACTTCTGAAAGCACAGAGGTCACTGCAGGATACGGGATGATCTCATATTTTGGGTTGCGGTAGTCCAAATCAGGTCGCCCACAGTCAGCTGACTGGTGTTTGTTGTAGTATTCCAAACTGGTCTACCTCCTACTTTAAAGACACAAACCAATGTATGATAAATAACATGAGCACTGTAATCCCTACTTTGATTTTCTTGTGGAGTGTCTCAGGAATCACCACTATCCCCAACATGTTTAACATCTATCTGGAAGACTGGGACTTTTAATATCAGCGTCACCAATTTACAGAGGACATCCAGATACATATGTAAATCTGGAAAGAATAAAGATAATCTCCTACTTTTTGGAGAAAAGCCACCAAGGATCAAATGGAAATCTGCTCTGAATGAACATCCTTTAATCACGCAACAATATATTACAACAAATAGCAGACTGCCTAGTATTCCCTTCTATTTGCTCTTCTTGAATCAAGATGGCTATATTACTAAATTAACCAAACCCATGCCACACCATCTTCAGCTTCTTAAGGCAATTAAGACCATAATTCCATCCAAAGGCTACAAAAATTTATATAAGTCATACTTATCCCACACCTATGCATCTACGGCCTAGTTAAAAACTATTCTACATGGTGAAGATATACTTATAAGAAGAGCCGTGCAAATTAACTATTTCAGGAGGCTCACACAAAACAAGAAGCAAGTCATTATCTATTCTAGAGATCCCAAAGTTTAATTAAGTGGTCAGAATTAGATCAACAAATTGCAATATGAAAAGGCAGTTATGCTATTAATATCAAAGGTTCACATATGTTGGCTGCATATTTATCCTTTGTTGGACGAAGCCCAGTTCCTATGCAGTTGACTTTCTCCAAATGCCATACCTGGGTTCAGCTGTTTAATGCCCTTTATTGATAGGGGTATTACCTGACTGCAGTCAGCTGACATACGGGAAACCTCACTTGAAGTTACCTGCACTGAATGCAACAGTGGTGGGGAATTATCTTCCATTCACCCACTTGCCATATATGGAAAAATTTATAGAGTTCTATGTGATAGCCCAGGTGCTAGAGTGGGCATGTACATGAACTTTCGGAGACATTGCCAGCTCAGCTTTCGCACCCAGTTGCGGCACATAAACTGGATTGCTGCAGATTCTGCTTCCTACATTTAGCATAGCAGATGACGAAGATGCCTGCATCTCCTAATGCTTGATACTATTGACTATAGCGCTAGTTTCTGATGGGACCTTGTGGTAGGGTCCTGAGGTGGTTCTCTTTTTTCCTTTAAAACTTTCAGTGGGTGAGGGTGGGGGATTCGGAATTAGATGTCCCTGTCCCATCCCCATTTGGAATGCCACATACATTTATCTTGGGCTGCTATGTTGGTTGATCATATATGGTGCTGCTTGGACTGGGTATCTCTGTTCAGCAGTATGCTTAAGATACTTTTTTGTGTCTCTGGTTGTTTTCTATCTATAACTTCAAGCACCTCATGCAATACATCTATCCTGTTGAGAAATAAATTGGCCAGCACCACCTGAAATTGAACCTGGCAAAAACTGAGATCCTTCTCATCCATTACAAAGCTTTAAGATGCAGGGTGAATAAAAAATTTGTGAACAAGTCGTGACAAGAATTGTCAATTCTTTTAAGGACACGGAGGCAAGGATTATGCTTCTCATTTCTTTGTATTTATTATACAGCAGCCAATAAAAACACTTTTTTATTTATAAAACTGCAAATCCCATGAGCACCAGGTGCACTGTAACCATAGAGAGTAGCCTATATAAGGTCTCACATAGGTAATCACTTCCTCTTTCTTTGCGTGAGTCATTTGAAAAACCAGTAGGTCCACCGTCTTTCAGATAACCATTCAATCTCGAACACTGTCTTTAACCAGACAATCCATTACAGTAACAAAACATTCTGACATCCGACAGGGACACCTCATTTCTCGGAGAGGAAAACTCTGTGGCTTGAGATCAGCGAATGACCGTCGCACTTCAAAGGAGGTAGAACACTCCAGTGAACCATGGAAGAAGAAAGCAGAATCCCTTACTAGCCATTCGTATCTGAAACAAAGAGAAAGTCCCGTAATAACGGTCTCTCTAGAACTTATCGTATACCTCAAATCATGTAACCAGGGTGGAAATAAGTGAATAGTATGATCAAATAACATTGACAGCAAATACTGTACTTCATGACATATGAATCAGTATAACACATAATCTTGGGTGGGATAATCCTCGCCTCTGTGTTCTTAATAGAATTGAAATTTCTTCACGACTTGTTCGCAAATTTTTTATTCTATATCAGGACCGGAGGCTCTGATTATGCTTGTTCAAAGCTTAGCCACCACTACCGATGCCACATCCACAATTGGTTTATAATAAAAAAGACTTAAAAGTGGACTCTGTCCACCAGTCAGCTGCCGTCATTATATCGGCAAGCGTTACTCCCAGAGCATGTGACTTCGCATGCACCTCGAACCGAGTGAGCCCCAAACTTAAAAACATCAATACCTGCCTTGCTCATGAGCCAATGCACCCAGTGAGCTAAAGTGGCTGGGGTTACCTGGTGAAAGGGTTTTGTAAAGCAATAAACAGTTGACCTTGCATATTAGAACAAAACTCAGCTGTACTTACCTCGTACGCTCTAAGACATTGAACCACACATCATTTTGAATTATCCGGAAAACTAGGATATGAAACAGAGGTGTTATTAGACTTGGTACGCCTGGATATATTAAAAGTGACCCCTTCAGGGGGTTCACAGCGACCAGCCAAATCCAAAGCTCGGATATCAGATATTCTCTTGCAAGAGACCAAACATAACAACATGGCCGATTTGACAGAGATATGCTTGCATGATAGATATTTGTTAGCAGGCCAGGATTCTAAAAACCGTAGAACAACTGTGATGTCCCATAGGAATGAGTACTTTGGACATTGGGGTTTGACCATTCGAATCACCCTAAGCAGTTTGCAAACCAAGGGATGTTCTCCCACGGGTTTGCCATCCAAATGAACATGTCCAGCCGATATCGCAGACCGAAAGGTATTAATGGTTCTGTAAGTGAAACCCTATGATGCCAGGGAAGCAGGATAATTTATGACCATGGAGACATTTGCTGTAGTGGGTTTGATATCCCGTTGAGTACACCAGCTACACCATTTGGTCCATTCTGATAAATACCGCTTGTGGGTATTATCGGACCATGCCTGTTTAATGAAGGTGGTAGCGTCTTCGAAAGGCCAGGGACCTCCCATCTATCCCTGAAACTTGCCATGCCCCTAGAGGGAGTAGTTGCCCTGCTAATACCAAGGGATGAGGTTGCTTGTGAGGGTCCATCAACAGGTTCCATGTCCATGGAAGTAACATTGGCACAGCACAAGACATCTCCAGTAAAACTGGGAACCAAGCTTGTAGTCTTCACAACAGAATGACTAGGAGAAACTCAGTTTGCTGACGCCTGGCTTGCGTCAGGACTCTGGGTATCATTACAAACGGTGGGAAGGCATAGCAAAGGCTGGGAGGCCCGACCTGGAGAAACGCATCCAAAGCGATTGCCTCTGGGTCCGGACGCCAACTGAAAAATTTCGGGAGTTGTTTGTTCAGGTGAGATGCGAACAAGTCTAATTGACAAGGACCCCATGCTTGATTCAGGAAAACATTTTTTGAGGGTAAAGCCTCCAAACGCTGTATTAACGTAGGTACCGAGAGTGCCGATCCGCCTCCTTGTTGTTGTGCACTGGGAGATACTCTGCCACAACTGATATTTTGTGTTGTAGACAATAATGCCAAAAATCCTTGGCAATTTCCTCAAAGTCCGTGACCTCAGGGCAGCCGCTACGGTGGAGTTCCACGCCTCCACGTAGCACCAATGCACCCTGTTCCTTCGCTCCTCCCCCCCACGAGGATGATGGCGGCAGGTAGCTGGCGTCCTGACGGCTCCCGCTCTCCGTGAACTGATTGTGTGATTTTGGCATGCTCTTGGCACCTGGGAGTGTTAAAGCGGTTACGAGGCATTTGTGAGTTGCAGCAGGGAAAATCTTCATAACAAAAAAACCATAATTTTGAGGATATTTTGGCAGACAGCAGCGAGGGCAGTAAATCTGTAAGGCATCGATCACCTGCCCTGAGCCCCGCAGACCTATTGATACACAGGACTTGTGGATGAGAGACTGCTGACCTGCGGATTTTTTTGCTCCCAGCCCCAAACGACTTTCACTCTTTGGTTTGGTGGTTTGGGGTGAGTCCTTTTCACTTGATACATTTTCACACAGAATTTTGTGCGCTGCGCTGGCGGCAGTGGCAGGCTCAGGTTTTTTTTTGCACGTGTGAAGGAGGTGGAAGAGAATTGTTTCTGCATTTGGAGACACCCTGGAGACACCCTGGATATATCTTGATTACTCACCCTGATCTCCGTGCCTCGGGTGATTTGGTGATTTGGTGTCTGCTAAGCTTTCTGCATTTCCTTCTTGCTTGGGACTTCAGTATCCAGAATCCTTCTCCGATTACTCACCTCGACTTCTGCTGATCTGGTGTCAGCAAGCTTTTTGTATTTTCGCTCAGGACTTCAGCATCCAGAATTTGCTTCTCCCTTTTTTTTTTCACTTAAAGACTTACCGTTGGAGAAGCTAAATTATGGGTAAACTCCTGAATGCACGAATTAAGGCGAAGGCCTGCCGCCACAAGCTAAAGAGGCAGCAGATGCCGCTAAATTGGCGGGTAAAGATGATTGCAAGGAGGAGGTCTCTATACACTCTTCTGAGAGTTCAGACGTGTTGGAGGGGTCCCTTACAGTTTTACCTACTCAAACTAGTCCAGGAGGTAATTTGGTGCTAGTGGAGACAGGGGAAACAGGCAAAACAAATACTGGCTTGGAGGTGGCTCAGACTGGGGAATCCATTCAAGATGGTCTGAAAGAAGCAAAAAAGGTTAAGATGCCGGGGGCGCCCAAAGTCTCAAAGCAATTCCCTCTGTTTGAAAAAAAGCCTACTATGATTATGGCCAGTAGTCCGGTTCAGCCTGTTATTTTTTCGGGTTTAAGCTACATTTCAGAAACATCAGCAACATCAGCTGCTACGGTGGTGCCAGGTACCCTGGGTCCAGTGTCAAAAGCGGCAGCTAATACAATGCCCGTCAACTCCTCACCTCACGTTGAAAAAAGCTCACCACTTGTAGGTCAAAGAGGGGATGATCTGGTAAATGCTGCAGTGTTACAAGTTGATCTTAGATCTGCAGGCGTTGTGGATCCATTCAGCCCTATTCTTGATATGGACACAGAGACTGTGGGGGAGCTGCAGATGTCAGTCAAAGACATGCTAAATCTGATTTTAGATGAGGTGAGGGAGATGAAAAGGTTCTAAAAAACTGAACTGGCTTCAATACACCAGCGATTGGATAAAATTGAAGATTTTGTGTCCACTTTCCCTGCTCGTCTGCAAGAGGCTGAGGGCAAAATCTCTAGTTTGGAGGATCAAATGACAGAGGTTAAGAAGGATGTCAAAGTCATGTCTAAGACCTCAAAGGCATTGGAAACAAAACTGGACGATTTGGAAAACTACAATCGAAGATCTAATCTCAGAATAGTGGGGGTTCCAGAAGGAATAGAGGGATCTAATATGGTCCATTGGGCCACCTTATTTCTCCAACATGAAGTGATTCCAGAATTCAAGGGTGACTTAACAATTACTCAAGCCCATCGGGTCCCGGCCGAGCCGTTTCCTAATTCCACACTCCCCCGTACTATTTTGTTAAACTTTTCAGATGTCCGGATAAAAGAAACAATTCTGTCCAGGGTTATTCAACAGAGACAATTTGCAGCCAATGCAACTACTAAATGCCGAATTTTCTCGGATATGTCCGCAGCCGCGGCTCACAGAAGGAAGGAGTTCGTTGAAATTCTCCATTTGTTTAAAGCCAAGGGAGCTCAAGCCACGATTGCCCAGCAGTCGAAATTGAAAGTCTTGGTTAAGGACAAATTTTATATTTTGTCAGATGTTGATGAAGCACAGGAGCTGCTTAGGGAGATTTCGCATGGCTAGAAGGATTTGATTTTGTTCAGCTATCTGAATTTCTTTCTTTAATCTTTTTTTTCTTTTGAAATGCTTAAAATGTGCCCTTAGAGGCTTTTGGAGAGGGGGTGTGAGGGGCAGGGGGTCCGGGGGTTTAAGGGGAGTAATAACATGAAACCTCAATGTTGTGGCTTGCGTGGGGGAGGGAAGTAGGAGTAGGAGAAGGGCCACAGGACGGGGGGACGTAGGGGTTGGGGACACGGGTGGAGGGGGTGCAAAAAAAGAACAAAAAATGAAGTCCTTGGTGCTATTTTTGTTAGCTTTTCTTGGGCTGAGGGGTTTTTCTGCCAGATGCATGTGACAAAAGAAAGTGTGGATAGACAGAGAATGTGTATTTTTTTTTAAATGTGTTTCTCAAAGTTTATATGATTTTGAATGTCTACTAGAATGGGTCTGAAAATAATTTCTTTTAATGTTAACGGTTTAAACAATGAGAAAAAATGCGAGCCATAGAAATGTGGATTAAGACTGAAAATCCCGCTGTAATACTGTTACAGGAGACTCATATCCCAGTTGCAAAAATCGAAGAGTTCTCTATGTTCAAAGCATGGACTTCATATCGAGGTTTTTCCTCATTTACTGAGTCTCGGCGGGGTGTTGCGCTTTTCCTAAATAAGAATATATAAGCCGAAATTATACAGACAGAAGAGGGTGGTTCGGGTCGTTGGTGCTGGTCTACATGTAAAGATAAAAACAGACAAAGACCTATTACCTTTGTCAGTTTCTATGCCCCAGTGGATGATAATTCTGGGATTTATGAGGACCTGTTTCAGTCTTTACTAATGGTGGGAGGGGATATTGTTATTGGAGGCGATTTTAATATTCTTATGAATTCAAAGTTGGATTATACCACTTATTTAATAAAGCAGCTAAACCTAAATCATTCAGATCTATTTCCAATAACGTGACAACACTTGATCATTGTGACCCATGGCGTTTGCAAAACCCATTAAAAAGAGTTTACTTGTTGGACAGGGAGGTTTAAGTCTTCCTCTCGCATTGATTTTTTTCTTGTTTCCAGACAACTTAATTTTTCTTATCAGAAAACTTTACATACATGGCTTCTCTGACCACGCGATGCTAATCATCGAGTTTGCTTTGGGGGAAAATACCAGAGTCCATAAACGATGGTTATTCAATAAGACATATTTGCATGATGAAACATGGGTTGCATCATTAAAACTAGAGATCATAGGCTTTATCGCCCGCAACATTGACACGGCTCCTCTTCACATTGTCTGGGACTTCTTGAAGGCCTTTATTCGGGGTGTAGTTATAGGGAAAGATGCAGTAGAATTGTCTGCCGCTAGGAATATAAAGAAAACAAAAAATACAGGCTTTAACGGAACAACGGCAGTATAACCCCTCTGGCAGTGTTCAAAGTCAATTAAATGAAGCCAAGCGGGAACTCAGTGTGAATTTTTTTGGCCAGAGTGAAGAGATTTTTCGCAGGCAATCGCAAAAAATTTACAAAGAAAGCAATTTTACAGGGACATTTTTAGCTTGGCAGGTTAGAGAACAAGCTGCCGCAAATTTGATTTGTTCCTTAAAATGCCCAGTCATTCATATGGAGACATCAGAGTCGGCTGAGATAGGGTCGTTAATGCTCTCTCATTACAAGAAGATTTATAGGAGGCAACATAACATAGACCATCAAAAGTTAACAGATGTTTTAGGTAGACATGCATTGCCTTCTCTCTCCCAAACAGACCAATTGATAATGGCGAGCCCATTTTCCAGAGAGGAAATAGAGCTGGTGGTAAAAGACCTTCCAAATGGGCTTCCTGCCGAGTTTTTAAGGTTTTTTTTAGTTCTTTTTCCGATTTCTTTTTGCTATTATTAAACTCTATGTTGGATGGCGGTCCAATTCCAGATTCTTTTCGGGAAGTGTTAGAACTGGGGGTCTCTAGTTGGCAGACGTAGGTACTAAGCGTGGGCGTAAAATCCGTTCCGCTCACGGATTTTGCGGATTTTTGGCAAATTCGCAATCCGCAAACTCTCGCGAATTTGCAGAAAATTCGCAAATCCGCGCCAAGCGGATTTTTTTGCTTGGTCGCACTTGCCAAATAGAATACTATACAATTTTGCGGTGCGCAGCGTTCACTTACCGTCATTCAGCGTTTAAAGAGTTGTTTTTCTCCACGTTTGCATGTGCTGCCCATTTTGGATCTTGCTGCGGGATCCCGCGGGAGTTTGTCGACCGCGATTACGTCATCGCGGCTTGCCACCTTGCACAGCGAGAGTTTGGTAACGCGAGTACTTCATAAAGGCCCGTGATCACGCTTCACGGGAGTAAACACTTGCAAACACGTAGATGCGGCGTGCAGCGACAATCTCGCAATTGCAACATTGCAAAATTTGCAATTTCGCACAAGAAATCCACCAGCAGGCAGCATAAACCTTGAAAATGATGATTTTTATCAGAATAACTCCTCAGGTTGACATTTGCCTGCACTTTCTTTGGGGGCGGTGGGGGGAAGGAAGTGCCCCACAGTCTCCAACTTCCTCTTCCTGTCCAGCAGGCTCCTCCCAGTGCTTTCTTCATGTGCTGGTCACTTTGATTTGGATCTTGACCTGGAAGGTTTACTTTTTGTGGATGCTGCTGGATATTTAGATTTGAGGCCTTTTTGACTTTCTTTGGATCACTTTTGGATTAGAAATTTCACAAGTAAGTTGATGTTGTTTGTTTGGGGCATTACAGTTGCTGCAACTACAATTTTGGAACTTTTTCAGAACATTAAATAAAATATATTGTGGGTAGCCACAGTATCCAGTAGGACCAGGGTTAGTTATGGGTGCATGATGCAACTGTTTTTTTGAATTTCAACATCATTTAGGGCATGGATGGCATTGGATTGTGGTGATTTTTGTGTATTTTTCGATTTTTGGGGGTGTTTTTGGGGTCTTTTGCCCAGGGGTGCTCAACAAGTGGTGCATGGGCCTAGTCTTTCTGTGGGTTGTCTTGAATGTAAACATCGTGGAGGGCATGGATGTCATTGGATTGTGGTGATTATTGTGTGTTTTTCGATTTTTTTGGCTGTTGGGGCCTTTTGCCCAGGGGTACTCACTCAGTGGTGCATGGGCCTAGTCTTTCTGTGGGGTGTCTTGAATGTAAACATCATGGAGGGCATGGATGGCATTGGATTGTGATGATTTTTGTGTGTTTTTCGATTTGTTTTGGCTGTTGGGGCCTTTTGCCCAGGGGTACTCACTCAGTGGTGCATGGGCCTAGTCTTTCTGTGGGGTGTCTTGAATGTAACCATCATGGAGGGCATGGATGGCATTGGATTGTGGTGATTTTTGTGGGTTTTTCAATTTTTGTGGCTGTTGGGGCCTTTTGCCCAGGGGTACTCACTCAGTGGTGCATGGGCCTAGTCTTTCTGTGGGGTGTCTTGAATGTAAACATCATGGAGGGCATGGATGGCATTGGATTGTGGTGATTATTGTGTGTTTTTCGATTTTTTTGGCTGTTGGGGCCTTTTGCCCAGGGGTACTCACTCAGTGGTGCATGGGCCTAGTCTTTCTGTGGGGTGTCTTGAATGTAAACATCATGGAGGGCATGGATGGCATTGGATTGTGGTGATTTTTGTGTGTTGTTCGATTTTTGGGGGTGTTGATGGGGCATGGCCATGTGGGCCGGGGCCATTTTGAGGCCTGGTCCAGGGCAATGTGGTGTGATTGAAGGGGCCATTTTGAATCCAGGCAGTGTGCTTTGTGCCATAGGCCTGCATCCAATGTGCTTTGCTTTCATCCATTATGCCCAGGGGTACTCACTCAGTGGTGCATGGGCCTAGTCTTTCTGTGTGGTTTCTTTAATGTAAGCATCATGTAGGGCATGTATGGCATTGGATTGTGGTGATTTTTTGAGTGTTTTTCGATTTTTGGGGGTGTTGTTGGGGCCTTTTGCCCAGGGATACTCACTCAGTGGTGCATGGGCCTAGTCTTTCTGTGGGGTGTCTTGAATGTAAACATCATGGAGGGCATGGATGGCATTGGATTGTGGTGATTTTTGTGTGTTTTTCGATTTTTGGGGGTGTTGATGGGGCATGGCCATGTGGGTGGGGGGCATTTTGAGGCCTGGTCCAGGGCCATGTGGTGGGGGTGAAGGGGCCATTTTGAATCCAGGCAGTGTGCTTTGTGCCATAGGCCTGCATCCAATGTGCCTTGCTTTCATCCATAATGACCAGGGGTACTCACTCAGTGGTGCATGGGCCTAGTCTTTCTGTGGGGTGTCTTGAATGTAAACATCATGGAGGGCATGGATGGCATTGGATTGTGGTGATTTTTGTGTGTTTTTCGATTTTTTGGGCTGTTGGGGCCTTTTGCCCAGGGTACTCACTCAGTGGTGCATGGGCCTAGTCTTTCTGTGGGATGTCTTGAATGTAAACATCATGGAGGGCATGGATGGCATTGGATTGTGGTGATTTTTGTGTGTTTTTCGATTTTTGGCGGTGTTGATGGGGCATGGCCATGTGGGTGGGGGCCATTTTGAGGCCTGGCCCAGGGCCATGTGGTGGGGGTGAAGGGGCCATTTTGAATCCAGGCAGTGTGCTTTGTGCCATAGGCCTGCATCCAATGTGCCTTGCTTTCATCCATTATTCCCAGGGGTACTCACTCAGTGGTGCATGGGCCTAGTCTTTCTGTGTGGTTTCTTTAATGTAAGCTTCATGGAGGGCATGGATTGCATTGGATTGTATTGATTTTTGTGTGTTTTTCGATTTATGGGGGTGTTGTTGGGGCCTTTTGCCCAGGGGTACTCACTCAGTGGTACATGGGCCTAGTCTTTCTGTGGGGTGTCTTGAATGTAAACATCATGGAGGGCATGGATGGCATTGGATTGTGGTGATGTTTGTGTGTTTTTCGATTTTTGGGGGTGTTGGGGCCTTTTGCCCAGTGGTACTCACTCAGTGGTACATGGGCCTAGTCTTTCTGTGGGGTGTCTTGAATGTAAACATCATGGAGGGCATGGATGGCATTGGATTGTGGTGATTTTTGTGTGTTTTTTGATTTTTTTGGCTGTTGGGGCCTTTTGCCCAGGGTACTCACTCAGTGGTGCATGGGCCTAGTCTTTCTGTGGGGTGTCTTGAATGTAAACATCATGGAGGGCATGGATGGCATTGGATTGTGGTGATTTTTGTGGGTTTTTCAATTTTTGTGGCTGTTGGGGCCTTTTGCCCAGGGGTACTCACTCAGTGGTGCATGGGCCTAGTCTTTCTGTGGGGTGTCTTGAATGTAAACATCATGGAGGGCATGGATGGCATTGGATTGTGGTGATTTTTGTGTGTTTTCGATTTTTTTGGCTGTTGGGGCCTTTTGCCCAGGGTACTCACTCAGTGGTGCATGGGCCTAGTCTTTCTGTGGGATGTCTTGAATGTAAACATCATGGAGGGCATGGATGGCATTGGATTGTGGTGATTTTTGTGTGGTTTTCGATTTTTGGCGGTGTTGATGGGGCATGGCCATGTGGGTGGGGGCCATTTTGAGGCCTGGCCCAGGGCCATGTGGTGGGGGTGAAGGGGCCATTTCGAATCCAGGCAGTGTGCTTTGTGCCATAGGCCTGCATCCAATGTGCCTTGCTTTCATCCATTATGCCCAGGGGTACTCACTCAGTGGTGCATGGGCCTAGTCTTTCTGTGTGGTTTCTTTAATGTAAGCATCATGGAGGGCATGGATTGCATTGGATTGTATTGATTTTTGTGTGTTTTTCGATTTATGGGGGTGTTGTTGGGGCCTTTTGCCCAGGGGTACTCACTCAGTGGTACATGGGCCTAGTCTTTCTGTGGGGTGTCTTGAATGTAAACATCATGGAGGGCATGGATGGCATTGGATTGTGGTGATGTTTGTGTGTTTTTCGATTTTTGGGGGTGTTGGGGCCTTTTGCCCAGTGGTACTCACTCAGTGGTGCATGGGCCTAGTCTTTCTGTGGGGTGCCTTGAATGTAAACATCATGGAGGGCATGGATGGCATTGGATTGTGGTGATTTTTGTGTGTTTTCGATTTTTTTTGGCTGTTGGGGCCTTTTGCCCAGGGTACTCACTCAGTGGTGCATGGGCCTAGTCTTTCTGTGGGGTGTCTTGAATGTAAACATCATGGAGGGCATGGATGGCATTGGATTGTGGTGATTTTTGTGTGTTTTTCGATTTTTGGCGGTGTTGATGGGGCATGGCCATGTGGGTGGGGGCCATTTTGAGGCCTGGCCCAGGGCCATGTGGTGGGGGTGAAGGGGCCATTTTGAATCCAGGCAGTGTGCTTTGTGCCATAGGCCTGCATCCAATGTGCCTTGCTTTCATCCATAATGCCCAGGGGTACTCACTCAGTGGTGCATGGGCCTAGTCTTTCTGTGTGGTTTCTTTAATGTAAGCATCATGGAGGGCATGGATTGCATTGGATTGTGTTGATTTTTGTGTGTTTTTCGATTTATGGGGGTGTTGTTGGGGCCTTTTGCCCAGGGGTACTCACTCAGTGGTACATGGGCCTAGTCTTTCTGTGGGGTGTCTTGAATGTAAACATCATGGAGGGCATGGATGGCATTGGATTGTGGTGATGTTTGTGTGTTTTTCGATTTTTGGGGGTGTTGGGGCCTTTTGCCCAGTGGTACTCACTCAGTGGTGCATGGGCCTAGTCTTTCTGTGGGGTGCCTTGAATGTAAACATCATGGAGGGCATGGATGGCATTGGATTGTGGTGATTTTTGTGTGTTTTCGATTTTTTTTGGCTGTTGGGGCCTTTTGCCCAGGGTACTCACTCAGTGGTGCATGGGCCTAGTCTTTCTGTGGGGTGTCTTGAATGTAAACATCATGGAGGGCATGGATGGCATTGGATTGTGGTGATTTTTGTGTGTTTTTCGATTTTTGGCGGTGTTGATGGGCATGGCCATGTGGGTGTGGGCCATTTTGAGGCCTGGCCCAGGGCCATGTGGTGGGGGTGAAGGGGCCATTTTGAATCCAGGCAGTGTGCTTTGTGCCATAGGCCTGCATCCAATGTGCCTTGCTTTCATCCATTATGCCCAGGGGTACTCACTCAGTGGTGCATGGGCCTAGTCTTTCTGTGTGGTTTCTTTAATGTAAGCATCATGGAGGGCATGGATTGCACTGGATTGTGTTGATTTTTGTGTGTTTTTCGATTTATGGGGATGTTGTTGGGGCCTTTTGCCCAGTGGTACTCACTCAGTGGTACATGGGCCTTGTCTTTCTGTGGGGTGTCTTGAATGTAAACATCATGGAGGGCATGGATGGCATTGGATTGTGGTGATGTTTGTGTGTTTTTCGATTTTTTGGGGTGTTGGGGCCTTTTGCCCAGGGGTACTCATTCAGTGTTGCATGGGCCTAGTCTTTCTGTGGGGTGCCTTGAATGTAAACATCATGGAGGGCATGGATGGCATTGGATTGTGGTGTTTTTTGTGTGTTTTTCGATTTTTGGGGGTGTTGTTGGGGCATGGCCATGTGGGTGGGGGCCATTTTGAGGCCTGGTCCAGGCAGGGCTTGGCCATATGGGTGGGGGTCTAGGGGCAATTTTGAAGCCAGGCAGTGTGCTTTGTTGTGTCATAGGCCTGCACCCAGTCTGCCATGTTTTCATCCATTATGCCCAGGGGTACACTGTCAGTGGTGCATTTTATTGGTCTTTCCATTTTGGGGGATGGGTATAATAAAAATGCTTACTTGAAAACTATTAATTGAAGCGCTACATATGCAACATTTATTTAACTGATGTTCCTCTGGCTTCGTTTGCTTTTAGGTGCAGAAAGACGAATCATCAGCCTCATCGTTCCTCATCAGTGCCAGGAAGAAGTCCTGCTGCGGTGTGTGCAGCACAACGTCACGTGTGGCCACAGACAACTCTGCAACTTGTGCAACTGCGGCCTGCTGTTCTGACACCTGAAGAAGATGGCCCCAAAAAAAGTTGCCCGTAGCTCCTCTAGCAAGAAAGTTGCCAGTAAGGAGCAGAAGAAGCAACTGGCGCCACTTACCAAGGAGACTGGTGTGACGACCGCCACATTTTTGGGGGAAAAAAAAAGTACGCCTGCAGCAGCAGCGGGGTCTGCTGGGGACCAAGATGGGAGCAGCACCTCCGCTCCATTGGGCTCAGTGTCACCACCACCACACCAACTTAGGTCCAAGCCCTTGAGTGCTGCAGAGGCAGCCAGTATAGTTGTTCAATCACCATCGACCAGTGATGTTGGCTCATCGCAAGATAGTAGCAGCAACCCTCAATCAACACAGGTTGTTGTAACTCATCTGACGAGGGTTCAACAACCACAGCCGCAACAACACCAACATGTGCAAGTACAAGCCCAAGTACATGTGGAAGGAGAGGCGGCGCAAGGGGAAGAGCAAGCAGAGGTGCATGGAGCGGCACAAGTGCCCACAATAGTTGTTCCTTCCGAAGTAGGGGCACATCAGGAAATCGACATTCAAGCCGAGGTATCACATGAGGAAGACACTCCTCCTGATGATTCATTGTCTTCCAGATCCCCAGAAAGGAAAAGATCAAGGATGGTGTCTACTTCTTCTTCAAGCCCCCTTCCTTCTGATGATATGGATGAAACTTGGAACCACCACGGCCGTCTGAGAGTGAGGCACACCTGACAAAAGTAGCTGAGCGTAAAAGGAAGGTCCCCGAAAGTCTCAGAGTTATGGAGTGTGATGATGACGCTGAACAAGAAGGGGCGTATACTCCTGCTGATGAAGACTCTCACGACGACGACGCAGTCATCATAGTCGTCACTCCAGCCTCAGCGGGCATGCAGCACACAGAAATTTTAACCCTAGCCCGAAATGCTGCTGAGCGTGATGGTGATGATGGCGACGTGGGAATGGGACCACCACGAATGCAGTTAACTACTACACCAACACCACCACCTACAGCTTCCATATTTTCTCGCTAGAAGGGACCTCCATCCACCACAACCTCCATTTCCTCAATTAGTGGTGCTGTAAGTGCACAACGTACTAAATCTCGGCAACACACATCCTCCAGTTCATCTGGCATTAGCAGCATTACCAGTATCGCCTCCTCCGCCCCCCCACAGACATTTGAAGTCCGCAGTTTGGGACTTCTTTAGTGTTAGCCCAACAAGGGAAAACATAGCCATTTGTACCATTTGTAAGGTTCGAGTTAGTCGTGGTAAGCTTGGTACCAACTATGGTACCGGAGGCCAGAGAGTTCATCTTGAGAGACAGCACACTGTCAAATGGCATGCGCACCTAAGGGAGAACAAGGATGCCCAAATTGCAAGTCAACAATTTGTATCCGTTGATGTTTCATCTGCTGATGACGAGGAGGAAGAAGAAGCGTCAAACATTTCTTCAGTTACACCAAGTACCCCTGTCAGCAGCACACCCCCTGCAAGATATATGAGCCAAACTAAGAGTGTGGGAGAGTGAGACACCAATGCGAAAAAGTTCATCACGGAGCGTAACTGGGTCGCAGAAGTCATCATCATCCCGTAAAATGGTCCAGCCCACCATTAGAAGCATGTTGTTTTCAGAAGCGCCATATGAACACAACCACCCAATGGCGCGTCTGTATAACACTAAGCTGTCTAAAATGCTAGCGCTGGATCTTCTCCCTTTTTCTTTTGTGGAAGGGGTGGGTTTTCTTGAAATGGTGGCAACGCTCTGCCCTAAATGGAAGGTTCCTAGCCGGTTCTATTTTGCCAGAGTTGCAGTTCCAGCACTACATGAAGATGTGCTGGAGGTGATTGGGGCAGCTTTGCAGAAGAGTGCTGTTCACACTATACATCTGACAACAGACATGTGGACCAGTTGCGCAGCCACTGATTACATGTGCATCACTGCACACTGGGTCTCTTTTTCAGGGGTTAAAGCAAAGATAAACGCAGGTGTTGACAAGGACAACGTTTATAAAGCTGCTCGGAAACATGCAACAATAGCCATGTTTGCCATGGAGAAAAGTCATATAGGAGAAAACATTTTGCATGAGTTTAACACAAAGGTCTTTGAATGGATGTCCCCAAGAAAAGGCATGATTGGTTATGTTTCCACGGATAATGGCGCAAATGTAGTTAAGGCCATGGATACGGGTAACTATTTCAGAGTGCCGTGTCTGGCGCACTGTATAAACCTGGTTATTAAAAAATTCTTGAGTGAAGAAAGTCCAGTCTCCGAGTTACTGACCACCTGCCGAAGAATGTGCAGACATTTCAATCATTCTTTTAAGGCCCGGAAGCAGCTGAGGTGCCTGCAACATGAACGTAAATTGCCAGTGAAAGCACTCATCCAGGAGGTGGCAACACATTGGAACTCAACCTTCTACATGCTTGAGCGTCTGTATGAGCAGTATATGGTAGTCGATCAGTATTTCTTTAAACTGGGTACACCTATAATGGACATGAGGATGCAGGTGGAGCAATGGGACCTAGTTAAAAGCCTGACAGACATGCTTCGTCCTTTTGAGGTCTTCACGCGTGCAGTCAGCAGGGAGGACTGTAATTTGGGAAAAGCTATCCCATTGTTGAGCATGCTAGAGAAGCATGTGAGTTGGCGGAGAAGTTATTACACCGCCTACTTGGCGATGATCGTCTTGAAATGATCCACACAGAACAGCATTACATTTCTGCTACTATTCTGGATCCACGGTACAAAAAGGCAGTGGCAGGCAGAGTATTCTTTCCTTTTGATGACGCAGACGTTACAAAGTACAAACATTGGCTAGTTGTGTCAGCCACTCGGTTTGAAAGAGAACGGCAGGAAATTGAAGGAAAAGGCAGTACATCAGCATCAGCAGGCCGTCCGCAGTCAAAAAAATCTACTTCTGCATTTGTGGCTGTGGCAGAAGTGAGTGATTTTCCCTCTCAGCCGTTAACGACACCAGCAACCGTATCATCTGCACCAGACACAACAGTAATATTGTGTGATGAAGAGGATTGGCTAACTCAGCTTGGGTTTGCTTCTGAAATGGTCCCAGAAAAAAGTAAGCAAAGTGGAGGAACCCTGGAGAACCTTGAGTCGATGGTGCAGGCCTATCTGAATGACTCAACAGAGGTCCATCTTTCTCATGACCCATTGGCGTATTGGCATGGGAAAACAGTTGTGTGGCCAGAGATCACCGACCTTGTCTTGCCCACTCGCAAGCGTGTCTTCTGAACGTGTTTTCAGTGCTGCTGGTGGCATTGTAACTTCCAAAAGGACCCGCCTCTTGCCCAAAAACGTGGAGAGGTTAACAATGATCAAGATGAATCAGCACCTCATACCACCAGATTACAAAATACGAGAATGCACGCAGGAAGAAGACGAGGAGGACACCAACTTAGATGAGGGAAGTTCTTCTCTGTTAAGTGACCTACTCCCGTCTGAATTTGCAGAGTTTGAGGACGAGCTCTTCTTCCCTGACACCGAGCCCTGAAAATGAGTCAATGAATCACTAACTTTCTTTTTCGTCCTTATTCACTTTTATTCCTGTGTTTCTGTCTTTCTTTGTTTTGCAAAATCTATATAAAAAACTTTAATCACCTAATCACAAAAACAAGCCCATCAGCAGAACTGTCTTCACTTATTTGCTTATTGATTTGAAGGTGCCGCAGTCTGCATTCCTCAGGTTCACAAGTTCACAAGAACATGCTCCTCTATCCTCCTCCTCCTCCAGACTCCTATTTCCCTCAAAGCAGATGGCTGGATTACGCCCAATGAAGAAAGACTCTGCAATTGTGGGGGTGTTCTACTTCTTTGCAGGTGAGTTGACAGGTCTGGGGCCTTTGCTGGGAAGGTCTAATACCGGATAAAAGTGGTTTGGACAAAATCAGAGGTGAATTTTTTTTTGCGTTTTTGCTGACTTGCTTGTCTTTGAGGTGCTGTTTGGGGGGGTTCCGGTGGGTTTTGGGGTCTGGGAGCACTGCTGGCACAGTCTAATGTTGATTGCATTTGTTTTTCAGGAAATCCATGGTAGAAAAGGGGAGTTAGGGTCCAGCTTCAGAGCCCATTTGGACTGAATTCCAGGTAGTAGGCCCATTTCTGCTTTTTGCCTGTTTGGGGGTGTTCTGCTTTTTTGCGGGTGGCTGCAGGGGTCTGGGGCCATTGCTGGTAATGTCTAATACCGGATAAAAGTGGTTTGGACAAAATCGGAGGTGAATTTATTTTTGCGTTTTTGCTGACTTGCTTGTCTTTGAGGTGCTGTTTGGGGGGTTCCGGGTGTTTGTGGGTGCGTTTTGGGGTCTGGGAGCACTGCTGGGTATGGATAGTTGTGATTGCAAGAGGTTTGAAGCAAATCCATGGTGGCAAAGGGGAGTTAGGGCCTAGCTGCAAAGCGCGCGTGGAGTGATTTTGGAAATTTGCCTGAAAATTTCTAAGTCCCCATTTTTGTAGTTTTGCTTTTTGCCTGTTTGGGGGTCTTCTACTTATTTCCGCCTGGGTTGACGGGTCTGGGGCCATTGCTGGGAAGGTCTAATACCGGATAAAAGTGGCAGTGGACAGGGTGTCTTCAGGTCACCAACATTGATGGACGGAGCGTCAGATGGAATGGAGGAGTCCCGCTAATAAGAGGAATGGTTGGATGCATGCAACTTAACAAATTCAACAGGACAACTACAAAAACATACAGATACAGTATCCGTTCTTTTCTAATTATCTTTTAAGTAATGTTATTGCTGTGAACTTCTATGAGTGTGACTCTGCATTTCTTTGATCTCTGCTTCTAAATTCATCCCTACAAACATTCTATAGGTTTTACTTCTGCTATTTTTTAAACCTAATTTTATGTAAGCAGTGTTTCTCTGAGTGCAGAGATAGGCAAGTGAAAACGCATAATTATTACTGCAGCCCTGTACTGTCGCATTCTTTCATTCACGGTTGTCGAAAGTACTACTTACTTTTCAGTAACCATGCATGCAGTAGTGCACTTCATTTATGTCACTTACAAGATTATGGATAGCTTTCTACCCAAAGATTTGTTTATCTTCAATTATTGTTTGTCCATGCTGTGCTTTTTTTTTCTTCTCTCAACAAAACTTTCCCAAAAACCCCCATTCCCATCCATTTTCCAAACCCTAACCCTCTTTCCCCGGGCTGTGTGGTTTTGATTGATGTGTGACTAAATGACAGCAATAATTCCACACACTTGCTGGGGAGGATAAGGTTATAGCAACAGGCTGGTGAAGGAATCCGAGGATATATTCTTACTCAGCTTGACACTGAGTCACTATTGGCAAATGAAAGCAGATTTTCATGTGCGCCATCAACTTGATTGGTCATCAAGAACATCCTCCTCCTAGACGTGGCAAATTAATATTACGCTGCTGTGTCCTTCACCTTCAGTACTATTTATTGTAGTAGTAGCCAATGTCAAAGAAATTAAACGCAAGTACTTTCAATACTTTACCATTTGTTCGGCTACATTGTGGCACTGTTCTAGTGTACTGTCACCTGCTATATTCTCTATCGTACCGTTCTAATGCTATGGTAAGGACAAACAAGGTTTAATTTTCTTTTTTTTCAGATGCTGCAACTGCCACTGTGTAACACCACAAGTACCACTGCAATGATGACATTTCATCCGCCCAGGATTGCCAACCTTAATCGCCATTTCCCGTGTAGCCAGCCCTGTGCCTAGCCCTATTTCCAAACACAAATTACAGGTAAGATAAGCATTTGGGGGGAGGTAGTATAATGGAGTATTAGGAGAGACAATAGACAGAAGGTCCTAGGACTATTGAATTCACTTACTCTGTGACAGGCACTTAGTTTTGAAAACATTTGGGCCATTACTATTACTTACACAACTTGAATCAAGATGCCACTTAAGTTTCAGGAAAACAGACTTACTGTTAAACCCCCACCCACCAGCCTCAAAAGCAGTAAAAAACACGTATCCTAAGATAAAGTTAAAAGTATATTTATATATCCCTAACATAAATATTCTCCCGCAAGACCCAACCCACCCCCCTCCCAAACCCCAACGAATATCCGTGAAAACTAAGTCCAAAAAAATAGAAAACCCAACTCCCAATTCCCACCCTACAGAAGTCTTTAAAAAAGGGGCAAGGGACAGTCTCCTCCTACTGCTGGCTGCTGCTGTTGACTTTTCGGGCCAGGTCGGCATGCTCCTTGCGGAGGGTCTCGAGCAGGGTTTTGGTGTTGAGGAGCTCCTGCTCGAGGTAGGACACCCTCAGTGAAAGGCGGTGCGCGCGTGCCTTGCACCTGTTGTGGGGGGCAGCTGATTTCTTTGCTGCTCGGCGGTGGCGGGTGGCTGCGGTACCCCAGCTCCGTACCGCTGGAGACCTGCTGCGCTGACTGGCTGACCCAGGGAGCGCGGAGGAGGATGCACGTGTCGCCGTGCATGTTGTCGACGTACTGTGCGTGTCCTCCTCCTCCTGGGCCACCAGCCGCCGATATTCGGCGACAGTGGCCTCCAGCCTCCGTTGCCGGGCCCTTTTAGCCAGCTCCTTCCGTGTTGGTTTGGAAGGAGCATCTATATGAAGAAAAAAAGACATAGTCTGTAACCAATGCTCTTTAAGATTAACACAAAATGATTCAGCAGAAAGTTGTGTCACAGTAGAACTAGCAACTTGCAAGCGCAGTACATAACTATTGTGGCCAGTATCTATCTAACCTCCCACTTCTTCATCCTTCCTCTAACATTAGTGGGAGTTTAAGGAATCAATTCTACGAGCACTATGGACTCACTCCATTAGAGTCGACTATGACAGTACACCAGTCTTATTCTTCTTCTTCTCACTTGTTTAGCAAAATTGGTACGTTAACTTCTGCAAGCAGGCATAATGCCAGCGCAGTCAACTTGCACCCGAGAAAAACAGACGTCCGCCATGATGAGTGAGACAGACTTGCGTTACTGTACCAGTTCAGTACATGCAGGTGGTGATGCTCTTACTTTTATATTACGGGTGGCACTGATAATACTCTGTTACAAGGGCTACTACTTAATTAATTTAACTTTCACCCTACAGTGCCAATGAATACTAGAAAAGGAAAATGAAGAAGATAAATAATCTGATTATCTATCACTGCACATGGTATGTATTTGCTTACATATGGGATGACGTTAGGTGCTTTTCTTTTTATTAAGTGAACAGTGATACATCCACAGATGAATGACCGAGTTCTACTAAACTTATTAACAGAGGTAGTGAGTGGCCATCGTAATAGCCGGATATATGCTGTGCTTGCAATACAAACTACTGCTACTATTCATGGTAGTATTCGGACAATATTACAACTTCTTTTCCTTGCCTTTCCTACACTGGGACGGACGTGCGGGTGCGGTGTTATATGCTCTTCAAAGTAACACTTAGTTCATCCAGTGACCGTCTACTCTCTCTAGATACACATATGCTAACTAAGAGTCAGATAGTACAATGATCCAGGCATCCATCCATTCAAACTATATGTCAATCATTCTTCTTCATTTCTCTCATCTGGACAAACCTTATGTTTTCTCACGGGAAAACAACCTTTTCATTTTATTTGGGAAACCGCACGCCATACATCCGTGCTTGACTTGCATTTGAATTTCAACCAAAGCATATATTGCGCACACATACAGTTTCTGTTTCACCCACCCAGGCTGTTCTCCTTCCACCCATCCTTGCTTCATCCTTCACCCAGCCATGCATCATATTCCTTCCCAGCCACCTCGGGCACCAATCAAACACGTATCATTCTTCTTTGTCAGTCATCATTACTTTTAACTTGCTTGTCCTTCCACACTTACTTACACCCTTCTTTCGCTTTTCGTTCATCCCATCCATCAAGTTCATCTCAGATCTGATTTGGATTCTCGAAAAAAAATTCACCGCTGAGTTGAAGTAAATTTAGAGGAGGCTACTACCTGGTTGATAAAAAACTTTGTTCTAAAATTGAAAGTCTGCTTAACAGTATAGTAACTTAACTGTAGAACATATATACTACACCCGTGCAGAGAGCACACTATGCAGTCTGCAATCTCAAGTAAGAAATATAAGAGCTTACCACTGCCCGCCACTACCGTGGCAACCCACACAGCAGTTTCATCCGGCACTTGCACCGCCTCCTCACCAGAACTGTCCTCCGCCTCCGTGCTTGTTTCCTTCCCAGTATAAGAATTGGCTTGGTAGTTTGGTTTGCCCTGTTCCCATCATGCACTGGGACAGGAACAGACTAATTTGCATATAGCCAAGTTCTGAGCTGGGATGGTGCAGTGAGCTAAAAAACGGTGATGGATCAAGCCCTGATATTTGGACAGGGTCAGAGTGGTCTGCTTAATTCAGGCACTCTGTTCATCACCACCCCCTTTTCTGAATCCGTGCTGGGCCCAGCACCAGATGTTCCACCTACAAAGTACATTTCAGAATGTTAGATGTCATAGACATACACCACTCACTAGTATTTTGTCTAGGAATGAAGACATGTGAATACAGAAACCAATTTCATAATTTGTGACTGTCTACTCTAAAGTAAAAATGTCCCTTTTTCCAGGGAAGGGTGTTGTCTTGCTGCACTTTTTGGCACAACTGGTGAATGCTTGCTTTTTCACACACACCATTTTTCTCATAACAGACAGAAGCTTCACTTCTAAGAACAAATCATCATCACTAGGACGGAGTGACCAACGATTCAGCATCAAAAAGAAAAATTAAAGTTCAAACCAGGTGAGGGCTCGGCTCGCCCACAATAAATGTGTGAAATAAATCACTAAGCACTTTCCCATTTTTAATCAACCGTTTATGTTTTATGACAACCTTGATTTTAATAAATATTTTTACTTTTAATAAAGCTTTAAAACTTAAATAGACTCTGTGGTTTTTGGTCAAGAGTGACTGAGCAAAAGGTTTTTCAATTTCCAAGCATGAGTCCGTGCCTCTGACACTTCTGGACTCTGACTCCGTACTCTTGCCCTGCGTTGGATAATCATCATTGGGGATCAATCATCGATGAATTCGAGAGCTAAATGACTCTGCCACACTATCAAGTCAGTAAGGAGATTGGGGGTTCTTCAAAGTCTGATATTACTGAGGTATGTGGAAAGTCTACCTGCGCCTATTATAATTGATAAACAATGCACTATTTAGTGTCCATAGTTCTGTTTGTGCAGATTTGTCCCTGCAATAGTAGTAGTATGGATTGTCCTCCTATCCAAACCAAAAGTAAAGTAGTATCTTATTCTTTCTTGGTGGTCATTCACCTTTTTATTGTTGGTAATTGTCAAAGCATAAAGATTTAGAAGACTTGAAAAGACATTATGGACAATCCCAGAGGACTGCACTCAGTGCATAGAGCTATTGCTGACTAGAATGGGAGTTTCGTTTAACACCTTTTTCCAACTGTGCAATCTTAGTTAGCTACACAGACAGACTAATAAGAATAATCTAGTAATACCACAGGGAGTCATAGTAGAGGCAGGATAAGAATTTAGATACAGTCTACAAGAAGATCAAATACGATTTAGAAAAAATCGAATGAGGAACGCTAGGAAAAAATAGGTACTCTATATTAAAATTAAAACTTACCGGGGCCAGCAAAGGAGCCTTCGCCTGACCGATCCTGGCCTTGAACAGCAGCAGCAGCCAATAACCACTCCTCCTCTGTCATCTTGCCCCTGGGGGGAGCTGATGTACAACATGAATGAAAGAAAGACCCGAAAACATGGATGATTGTTGTCAACCAAATCATTTCAAAAGAACAATAACAAAATATTTTGGTGAAATAGCAAATAGACAACTATTCCACGGGATATATTGACCTATCTCATGTGGTCTACTACGATATTAGTATTGCTCGATTTGCGGACCGTCGACTTGGAAAGTTATGTAACTCACTAAACAAACTACTAAAAAGGTTTGCCTAGGACTGGCAGGCAGCAGTCCGCAGCACGCGAAGTGACAGACAAACTCCATCGTGATTGCAGATCAGCGACAACACTAAAAAGTTTCCTACTACATTAACCAGTCATTAAAATACTCAAACTATCAATCCACCACCACAATTTCTTCTTATTGCCAGGTGTACAAAGGAAGGACTGGACTTGAGTCTGTAGGGGCAGATTTACAAGCCCCTTGCGGCTCTTTTGCTCCATTGTTGCGTGACTTTTGTGATGCAGCGGCAGAACAAAAGAGGTGCCATGGTGCGGCGTATATTAACGCATATGGGAGATGCATCACGTTGTAAAGCCCTGCGTCATCAGGGGGCGTTCCGGCGCAAGGGAGGGCGTTCCTGCGCAGGAACGCATCCTAAAAAGTGGCAGAGGGAAATCTACAAGATTTCAATCAGTCACTTTTAGGACAATGATGCGTGACTTAAACCCTGCGCCTGCTTGAAGCAGACGTACGGCTTCACGCAGCATTGGGGAGATAGGGCACCCCAGAGCATTGCTGGAGCTGCGCCATCGTTGCGATGCAACTCCAGCAATGCGCCGCCTTTACGGCACAGATGCGTAACGCTTCGGTGACGTTTTGGCGCATCCCTGCTACTTTGCAGGGATGTGCAGGTAATTGAAAATCTGACCCTTAGTGTCTAGCATTACGCAGTTCTTTACACTACACTCATACATAATTTCTCAGGCTAATGAAATGAACGCAAAATAGAAAACAAATAAGCATAGTAGCAACGCTACTGAGAAGTGCACCTGAAATGCACAGAAGATTTTGAAATATAATTTACCTACAATGTAATCGGCAACATTATTGCTCTTGGTAAAAAACAAAAATTTGCAATATAATAACACACAGAGCAGGAGAAAACAGAGTAGTGATGAAATAGCTAGAAATACTACTACTCACCAAGCCCGGGGATTTCGATGCCGAGCACGTCCAGCAAGTCGCGTTCCCGGTCCAGGGGATCCGTCCAACGGTGGGTGGCCTGGTTGTAGGTGCGCCGGACCCCAGAGTGTGGAAACATGGCCTGGCACACCTTCTCCCACCGCTTCCGGCGCTCCCAGAGCCCGTAGCCGCTAGCGATCTTGCCGCCTCCCATGATGGTCCTGGGGAGGCGGCGCTGGACATAAAAAACTAG
Organism: Lissotriton helveticus; assembly: GCF_964261635.1. NCBI lineage: Eukaryota > Metazoa > Chordata > Amphibia > Caudata > Salamandridae > Lissotriton > Lissotriton helveticus. Next base: position 22,782,471 of record NC_136060.1, on the reverse strand, counting down.
TGCGGCCACCTCCTCCGCACTAAAAATCTCCCGAGCTATAACTTGCTCCCCCCTCAAACGCCTGCACGGGAGCCGGGCACGGGGTGCGGGACCCTTCCTCTTCTCGGGCTGCTTCCCGGCTCCCTTTACCATGGTCTGGGCAGAAAGGAAGGTAAATAATAAAGAAGAAATAGAATAGGGAAGAAGTAAAGAAAAGAGTTAAAAAAAGTAGTTTAAAATTAACCAAAAGTAGCAGAAAACACAAAAATATCGAGCTAGAAAAATAGAAGGATAGATAGTAAGTAAAATAGATAAAAAAAACTTCAAACAAGCAAAGGATGGCAGAGATTGACAAAGGATACAGAAAGCATGCCCAGAACCATAGCAATGAATAAAAAACAAGATGGCCGCGCCCGTTCACGACCGCGTGGGTAAGTTCCCCGCGATCACACGCGAACATGTACTAGCGAGCCGCACACTTTGCGAGATTACACATAGCGCCCGGAAACGGAATTACGTCACGCAAACAAGATGGCTGCGCCCATGTACGACCGCTAGGGTAACTTCGCAAATGTTGCGCTACAAGCGGTTTGCGAAAACGCACAAAATCACGCGAACTAACACGCCGCAAAAAACAAATCGTGTATTCGCATGAATTCGCGGCTTCCGAAATCGATCTCACCCGAATTCGCGGCCCGCAAATCACGCAAAATTGCAGAAAAACGATTTTTGCAAAACTGAAAGCACTCAGCAGGTGCAAAAGTTCAATCTTAACATTAGTAACCATTCCCTCTAGTGATTCCTGAGGGGCCCCTCCAGAGTTCAGTTGCCTACTTGCAACTATTCTATGACCCTGCTCTGACCCTCACAGCAGGCTCAGAGAATAGCTACAAGTATGCCACAAAGGTCCTGCTAAAAAAAATTAGACTGCAACAGAAAGCAATTACAGATAAGGAAGCAGGTGCCAGACTGGAAGTTCAAATTCAGTGACACATTAATCAATCAGCTCCTAATTCATTCATGTCAGTTGAGGCAGGGCAGGTGTGCTTTTCCCCCCATAATCTACAGTGATGAAACAGAGGGTGGCATGGGTGAGCCTGAGGGTGGCAGTGGTGAAACAGAGGGTGGCAGTGGTGAAAAAGAGGGTGCTGTGATGAACCAGACGTAGAAACAACATGGTCGCGACCTTTGCTACCCGACAAGTAAGTTCGCGTTTGCGAACTGGTAAAAAACCCTCGCGAAACGGCAGAAACACTTGCGAACCCCCCCAAAAAAATAAAATCCGCAAAATTCCCGAGAGTTCGCGAATTTTGCGGATTGCGAATCCGTAAATACGCAATTTTGTGGAGTGCGAATCCGCAAAATTCGCCCATACTTAGTAGGTACCACTGTCCAAATAGGGACCCTTGCTTCCAGTCAGGGCAAGGAGATAACCCTCTGAGATAACCCCTGCTCACCCTTTAGGTAGCTTGGCACGAGCAGTCTAGGCTAACCAGAGGCAATGCGTAAAGTATTTGTACCAACACTCACAGTAACACAGTGAAAACACCACAAACTGACTCCACAACAGTTTAGAAAATAAAGGTATTTAATCTAAACTACACAAGACCAAAACGACAAAAATCCAACATACACAGTTCAAGAATATGCTTTCAAAAGAGTTCTTAAGGTTTGCGATAAAATTCTTCAAGTTGCGATAAAATAATCCACAGTTGCATGAACCGTTCACAGTTGCGTCACGTTTACTCACAGTACCTTTTAGTTGCGTCAAAGTTCCAAAAGCAGAAGCTGGTGCGGTGGAAAACAAGCGATGCGTTGCTCCTGAGACCTGGAGAGGCATTTGCGACAGCCCCGCTGCAGCAGCGGGCGTGTTGCAATGAATTTGGTCTGTATGGGGATGAAGGGCACTTGTATGGATTCCGGTGCGGAGGTTCCGTAGGAAGTGTGTTCTCGCAAAGGCACAATGCAACGATCTCTGGAGTTGCGACGATCTCCGGGGCGACGATGCGCGGACCAGCGGTGTTCTTCTCTCTCGCAGCTCCTCGACGCGATGGTTTCTGCGACGACACCCGCAGTGATGTGATGCGGTCCGCAAGCAAGCGGTGCGGCGATCTCACCCAGCGACGACAGACTCTGCGACGACACTCGCAGCGATGTTAGACTTTCCTGCACCGGTCTGTGCGTCCCGCAAACGAAGGATGCGACTGCTATGGCAGCGGCGTCAGGTGCTGCGACGATCTCGGCCTTCGTAGCCGCGGGAATCTTCTCGCACTGTCGGGATGTGCTCGGCCAGCGAGCGATGCAACACTTTTCAACGGCAAAAGTCTCTCAAGCTTAGTTTCAAGCTTCCCAGCACAGGTACAACTTCCAGAGGCCCCACAACTGTATCAAGCACTCTAGGAAGGACAGAACTCTCTCAGCAGAGTTCAGGGAAGCTGGGAGGTGAAGTCCTTTTGTTCCTGGGACTTCATAACAGGGAGCCAGCTCTTCTCAGGCCCTTGGAGATTCCTTCAAGACAGGGGACACAGCACACAGCAAAGTCCTTCCCCTCTCCTTGGCAGCAAAGCAACAGCAGGTCAGTCCAGCAGAGCAACAACAGGACAGTCTTCCTTCTTCAGTTTCAGCTTTCTCCTTGGCAGAGGTTCCTTCTTGATTCCAGGATGATCTAATTTTCTGTTGTCAGGGGTCCTGTACTTATACTCCTAAAAGTCTTTGTTCTCTTTGTGCAAGTGGGCCCTGAGCCCGGTCTGAACCAGTTCTGGGTGTTTCCTGAGTACTTTGTTTTTCTGGCTTCTCCCTTCCTTTCAGAGTGAGGGGCAGGGTCGTCAGCTGCCCAGCAGGAGGTGGAGCCAGCATTGTGGAAGACAGGCACAGCCCTATTCAGGCCCAGGTGCTAACTCCTCCCACCACTCAAGTTGCAAATGCAGTCATTCAGCCTAGGGTTGACTCAGCTAGCCTCCTGGGGAATCCCCAGCCCCTGTCACTCTCAAACCAGACAGTCAATCCACAAACAGGCCAAGGCACACAGAAGGGTCAGACAAGAGAGCAGCAACTTTCTAAAAGTGCTGTTCTCAAACACAGGATTTAAAAACAACCTTTCCTAAAATATGTGTTATTAAATTCTGAGTTCAGGGATACTAGATACTTATGTCCTATATTGTTCCTATGGGAAGAAATACTGGAAGCCACTGTAGCCAGCATCCCCCATGTTAATCTATGGAGCAAGATAGCCTTACAATAGTGAAAAACGAAAATGGTTGCCATTTACTACCAGATTATGTCACCAGCACCAGTACATGCTCTACCTTTCACATACACTGCACCCTGCCGAGGGGGTACCTTGGGCCTTCCATAGGGGTGACTAATGTGCATGAAAAGGGAAGGGTTAGGCCTGGTCAGTGGGGACACTGACCAGGAGGACATGGCAGTTTCTAAACTGCACACAGGAACTGCAGTGGCAGGCTGGAGACACCATTTTAGAGCTACTCCTGTGGGTGGCACAATCAGTGCTGCAGGCCCACTAGTAGCATTTGTCATCACCAGCCCTGGCACACCCAGTGCACTTTACTAGGGACTTCATGGTGATACAAATATGACAAACATGTATATCAATCAATCAATCCATCAGAACAATTTGTAAAGCGCGCTGCTCACCCGGAAGGGTCTCAAGGCGCTGGGGGGGGGGGGGCCGTTACTGCTCGAAAAGCCAGGTCTTGAGTTGCTTCCTGAAGGAGAGATGGTCCTGGGTCAGCCGTAGGTGGATGGGGAGGGAGTTCCATGTCTTGGCCGCCAGGTAGGAGAAGGATCTTCCTCCGGCGGTGGCTCTGCGAATGCGTGGTACGGTGGCGAGGGCGAGGCTGGTCGATTGCAGCTGGCGGGTGGGCGTGTAGAAAGTGAGGCGGTTGTTGAGGTATTTGGGGGCCAGGTCGTGGAGAGCTTTGTGTGCGTTGGTGAGGAGTCTGAACATGATCCTTCAATCCGTATATCCAATCAGAATAACAATTTACATAGGGAGCACTTACACTCTGGCACTGATGAGCAGTGGCAGAGTGTCCAAAGCATCTAAACCAGCAAAAACTAAATCCAGCACAGCATAAAAAATACAGGAGGTAGAGGCAAAAAGATAGGGGGAAACCACGCCAAAGATGCCAGGTCTAACAGGAAGAAACCGTGGTGAGCTTTTTGAAGAAAGGGAAAGAACCCAAGGATCCTAACTCATATAGACCAATCACATTATTAAATTCCGATTATAAAATCACCACAAAACTATTATCAATACGTTTTAATATTATTTCAGCAGATTTGATCCATCCTGATCAAAATGGTTTCATCGCAGGTCGACAATTGATCACGAATACACATTATTTGATTGAGGCCTTAGATTATTTTGAGACACGGGGGTCCCTGCATTAATTTTATTATTAGATGCGGAAAAAGCTTTTAATTTGGTGGTTTGGGCGACACTTTTTATTATTTTGCAGCATTTTGTGATCCCACAACAAATCACTAACTTAATTAAGAATCTTTACATGGGTGCCAAAGCCAATGTTATTATTAATACAGCCATGGTGGGATCAGTGTCAGTCAAGCGGGGCACGAGGCAAGGATGCCCATTGTCACCTGTTCTTTTTGCATTTTGTATTGAGCCACTAGCAGTGGCAATCCGGAACTGTGTGAATATTTCCCCTCCCGTCACATCTATGGACAAGATTAAATTATATGCTGACGATATCATGTTGTTAATCAAACCTGATATGCAATCTCAAATGCAGGCTCTGCAGATCTTTGCAGAATTTGAGGCCTTGGGGGGATACCGGATTAATAAAATGAAAACGGAAATTTGGGTTTGCGGGGGTATAGATCCAGAACTTCATCCTGATATAGGCATCTGTATCAATAATAGACCAAAAAGATATTTAGGGGTCTTTTTTTCTGCTTCAGTTAAAGATTTTTATATACTTAATTTTGATCCTCTTCTTCAAAAAGTTTGTACAATGCTTGTACGGTGGAATTCATTGCCATTATCTATACTTGGTCGGGTGGCATTGATAAAAATGTCCGTCCTCCCTCTATTTAATTTTTTGTTTTCCACCATCTCCTGTTTTTTGCCTGGCGTGTTTTTTTCTAAAGTAGAATCTCTGTTCTCAGCCTTCGTTTGGGCAAAAAAGACGCCTCGAATAGGGACTCTCTATGAGAACACGGAGCAAGGAGGTCTTTCCCTACCAAATCTTAAGGATTATTACAATGCATATTTCGCACAGTATCTGGCAAGATTCAAAAAACAAACTCACGACCAGAATGTATTTATAAATTTCTTTTTTGATTTAATTTGCCTTGAGATTCAGATTCCCTCCCCCCTTCAGGTACTTAAATCACCCAAATTTGTTCGCTATAAGACATTGACCTGTTTATTTAAGAGACGCTGTGTTATACTTAAAAGATATTCTCTTCCCCTCTTTAATTTAATAACTCCCCTGATTAGTGTATTTTCATTCATAGGGATTAAAATAGGACCGGAGATAGTTGAAAATTGGGGGCGGGCTGGGTTTGCCACGCTAATGGATTTTGTTAGGAATGGATCCTGGATAACACTGACAGACATGGCACGTTTAATCCAGGGGAATTTTTTGGTGATAGGTTCTTATAATCTGATTTATGAAACTCTGGGGCAAATGGACCCAACACAGATTAGTCAATCTACCCAATTGACTAATGATCTTTTTGTGGATTCACGGGTAAAGAAACCCAGGGATTGGAAACGCTGTTTAGCACAGAGTAGGGAGGGGGATTTAAGTTCCAAAGCAATTAGAAAATGGGAGGAACAAGAAACTATGGGCTATCTCTCAATATTTGGAAGACCATTACTAAATTTAATTTTAGCGTATTAAGGGGAGCCAATTGGCGCAGAATGTTATTCTTCAGTAAATGGCTTCTGTTACGTATTCCGGCAGCTATTGCCAAAATGTACATTAATGCTCCATCTAACTTCTTTAGATGCTTACAATATGCTCCGGCCAACTGGTCTCACATAATGGTCCACTGCTCTAAAATTAAGGCATTTTGGGATGGAATTTTTGTTTTTCTGCAAACTTATTACAAGATTATGATTTTCTTGAATGTTAAATTAATGTTGTATGGTTTCGATCCGGATCTTAAGCTTCCTGACCAGCTGGCAAAACTTGTGTATATTGTAATGGCAGTGGCTAGATCGTTGTTACTGCAGAATTTGCGTTCAGAGCAGGTTCCTTCGGTGCAGGAATGGCTTCAGAAAATAAAAAGAGTTAGAAAAAGCGAACAATTCTATGCTCAGAGGATCGGGGGTGAGAAAATTTGAAAAAATTTGGGGATCATATTTTGATTAATTGTTTATAAGATTTTGTAGATCAAAAATGAATGTTAATGGATGCTTGTATCCCCCAGTTGATTTGTTATATGCTATGATTTTTTCTAAATATGCCTTTATGTCATGATTAATGATGTCACTAAGGACTTCAATAAAAAAATGTCCAAAAAAAAAAAGAGTCTGTGACCAGCTTGTTCTCGAAATCGGACCTCAGCGAGCTCCCCAGCCCCAGCGGCTGGCGTCCGATTCAATCACTATCTCAGGACTCAATCCAAATATGGCTGTGCCATTCCACGACTCTATGCAGTCTAACCACCATAACATCTCCCACCTCACTTCCTCGGAGAGAGAAATCCGTTCTGCATATCCGAGGCATTTGCAGAGATGCTGGATCTTCAAGCGCTGGAGTGCTCGATAAAGCAGAGGTCCCAGAAATATAGCCTGGATTGCTGAGGCTAACAGGCCCACTACTCGGGCCACCACCCTCAAGGATACAATCTGCTTGTTCACAATCAATCTCAATTCTTTCTTGATTGCTCTGATGTTTTGCGAGGGAAGGAGAAGCTGGCAGCTGAGAGAGTTGACCTGAAAACCCAGGAACTCTATAGATTGTGTGGGGGACAGAATGGACATCTGAGGATTTACCACAAAACCCAGGCTCTGAAGCAAATCGATTGCCCACTCTAGGTGCACGAGTACCAAGCGAGGGCAACGGGCCATAATAATGATGTCATTTAGATAGACGATCAAGCAAACTCCCTGAGCTTGCATCATCTACATGACCGTGAGCAGGAGTTTCGTTAAGCACCAAGGTGCTAACGAAAGTCCAAAGGGAAGGACCTTGTACTCGTAGCAGATGCCCTGCTGAGAAATTGAAAAAAACGCCAGTGTGGAGCATAGATGGGCACTGAAAGATATGCATCTTTCAGGTCGAGACGGGCCATCCAATCCCCTTTCAGTAGAAGGTCCCGTAACAAATGGATGCCCTCCATTTTGAAGTGTCGGTAAATGATCCACCCGTTGAACTCCTTCACATTCAGGACCAATTTGGATCCGCGCCCTTTTTTTCCGGACTAAGAAAACCATGTTGATGAAACCTCGAGGGTGGGGCTGAGTGGCTACGATAGCCCCTTTCTCGAGAAGGGTGAGGATCTCGTCTGTAATAAAATCCTGCTCTTGATGGGTAAAATGTATGGAAGGAGGGAGGGAACCCTGGGCGGGAGTATTGTACAGTTCCAGATTGTACCCCTGAACCGTCTCCATGACCCAAGCCTCTTGCGAGCTTGTCTGCCAGACCTGCAGAAAAGATTGAATCCGACCCCCCAGAACAACCTCTGAACACAGAATGAGCCTCACCTGTATTTCCGGTGCCTTGGTATTTTCCCTGGTTGCCAACAAATCTGCCTTTTCTGAAATGGTTTCGACCTCTTTGAGAGTGATAGAAGGAGGTGTTGTCGGAGTTATGATCCTGGTAGCCTCCTCTTTGATGCTGTTGTCCACGTGGGGCTCCTTGATTGTACCCACGGCCGAACGACCGACCCTGGCGAAAACCATACAGAAGGCGCACTTGAGTGAGTCCTGCACCTTGTCCAGGCCACTGAATGTGGCCATGAACTTGGTCAGTTCCTTCAAAAACGTCTGACCGAAGAGGAGACCCTGGGCCATGGGTCTCGCCTCCGAGGAGGACAACTGTGCTAGCTTAGGATCCAACTTGAGGCAGATAGAGTGCCTCATCTCACTCGACTTTGCACAGTTGGCGTTGCTCAACTAGCATACTGCCCGCTGTACCCATTCGATCAGGTCATCAGGGTCTATCAGAGATCCGGACCCTTGGCTTGAAACCCCATTTCAAGTACCTTGGTGAGCGGTCCTGATAGGTCCAATAATTTATCCTGGCATGACCGCCAGGTGCGATCTATGCCTTCCTTGGGGTCTTTTGCATATTTCTTCAAATATGTGATCATTGTAGGGTTCAACTCAGGGGTCTCCGCAACTCACCCCGCTAAATCACGCCTCGGGCAGTCCGACCGCAGTTGGGCCCTGACGTCCTTGTCAAAGGGACATCAGAGGTGCAATTGCAAATAATCAGCCACCTCCTGCGACGGGAGCCACGCAGTGGAAATAGGGTGGACAATGTCCGCCGGTTCAAACGGAAGGAGCTTAGGCAGTGTGGGAACCTCAAGGTGGTGCTCCTTTCATGACTTCTTCACTGGTCTGGGAGCCTCATTGTCCTCCTAATCTGTGTCTGATGAGGAGTCTCCCTTCACTCCCTGAATGGAGTCCACAGACTCCTTTGACACCGTATACGGGTGGTCATTCGCCAAAACTCTGGATAGGCGAGCAAAATCCTCTGTTTGCGGGTTTGTACCTTTTTTGCTAGTAACTGGTGGACAAGTGCTTGGTGCAGGGATCCACCCCTGCACCAAGCGCCGCAACAAGGTCCTGCTTCAATGAGCCAGATGGCTTCTCCTCCAGATAGTCATCTTCAAATCGGCCATTGTGTGAAAATTAACTATGGGCGCAAAATCCGTTCCGCTCGCGGAATTTGTGGATTTTCGGCAATTTCGCGATCCGTGAATTTCGCGAAATTGCCGAAAAATCCGCAAATCCGCTCGTGGGCGGATTTACATTCTGGCAGGATGCTCCTGTCACCAAAATTAAACTAAGCATGGACGAATTTTGCGAATTCGCGAATTTGCGGATTTGCGAATTGGAGATCTGCAAAATTCGCGAATTTGTGCGAATTTGCGGATTTTTATATTTTTGCGTGTTCTCAGGGAGCTTTGCGTGTTTAAGGGGCATTTTGGCATGTTCGCGAGGAGCTTTGCGTGTTCGCGGGTTTTTTTTGGGCGAGACCGTGATGCGCCCTCTGGTTCATCACTGCCACCCTCTCGTTTTTTATGCCCTTCTGTCCTCTGTACCACTCGTTTTTGTGCCTTTCTGCCCTCTGCCCAACTCGTTTTTGTGGTTTTCTGCCCTCTGCCCCACTCGTTTCTACCCTCTGTCCCACTCGTTTTTGTGCTCTTCTGCCCTCTGCCCAACTTGTTTTTGTGGTCTTCTGCCCTCTGCCCCACTCGTTTCTGCCCTCTGTCCCACTCGTTTTTGTGCTCTTCTGCCCTCTGCCCAACTCGTTTTTGTGGTCTTCTGCCCTCTGCCCCACTTGTTTCTGCCCTCTGTCCCACTCGTTTTTATGCTCGTCTGCCCTCTGCCCAACTCGTTTTTGTGGTCTTCTGCCCTCTGCCCCACTCGTTTCTGCCCTCTGTCCCACTTGTTTTTGTGCTCTTCTGCCCTCTGCCCAACTCGTTTTTGTGGTCTTCTGCCCTCTGCCCCACTCATTTCTGCCCTCTGTCCCACTCGTTTTTGTGCTCTTCTGCCCTCTGCCCAACTCGTTTTTGTGGTCTTCTGCCCAATGCCCCACTCGTTTCTGTCCTCTGTCCCACTCGTTTTTGTGCTCTTCTGCCCTCTGCCCAATTCGTTTTTATGGTCTTCTGCCCTCTGCCCCACTCGTTTCTGCCCTCTGTCCCACTCGTTTTTGTGGTCTTCTGCCCTCTGCCCAACTCGTTTTTGTGGTCTTTTGCCCTCTGCCCCACTCGTTTCTGCCCTCTGTCCCACTCGTTTTTGTGCTCTTCTGCCCTCTGCCCAACTCGTTTTTGTGGTCTTCTGCCCTCTGCCCCACTCGTTTCTGTCCTCTGTCCCACTCGTTTTTGTGCTCTTCTGCCCTCTGCCCAATTTGTTTTTATGGTCTTCTGCCCTCTGCCCCACTTGTGTTTGTGCCCTCTGTCCCACTCGTTTTTGTGCTCTTCTGCCCTCTGCCCAACTCGTTTTTGTGGTCTTATGCCCTCTGCCCCACTCGTTTCTGCCCTCTGTCCCACTCATTTTTTTGTGCTCTTCTGCCCTCTGCCCAACTCGTTTTTGTGGTCTTCTGCCCAATGCCCCACTCGTTTCTGTCCTCTGTCCCACTCGTTTTTGTGCTCTTCTGCCCTCTGCCCAATTAGTTTTTATGGTCTTCTACCCTCTGCCCCACTCGTTTCTGCCCTCTGTCCCACTCGTTTTTGTGGTCTTCTGCCCTCTGCCCAACTCGTTTTTGTGGTCTTCTACCCTCTGCCCCACTCGTTTCTGCCCTCTGTCCCACTCGTTTTTGTGCTCTTCTGCCCTCTGTCCAACTCGTTTTTGTGGTCTTCTGCCCTCTGCCCCACTCGTTTCTACCCTCTGTCCCACTCGTTTTTGTGCTCTTTTGCCCTCTGCCCAACTCGTTTTTGTGGTCTTCTGCCCTCTGCCCCACTTGTTTCTGCCCTCTGTCCCACTCGTTTTTGTGCTCTTCTGCCCTCTGCCCAACTCGTTTTTGTGGTCTTCTGCCCTCTGCCCCACTCGTTTCTGTCCTCTGTCCCACTCGTTTTTGTGCTCTTCTGCCCTCTGCCCAATTTGTTTTTATGGTCTTCTGCCCTCTGCCCCACTTGTGTTTGTGCCCTCTGTCCCACTCGTTTTTGTGCTCTTCTGCCCTCTGCCCAACTCATTTTTGTGGTCTTATGCCCTCTGCCCCACTCGTTTCTGCCCTCTGTCCCACTCATTTTTTTGTGCTCTTCTGCCCTCTGCCCAACTCGTTTTTGTGGTCTTCTGCCCAATGCCCCACTCGTTTCTGTCCTCTGTCCCACTCGTTTTGGTGCTCTTCTGCCTTCTGCCCAACTCGTTTTTATGGTCTTCTGCCCTCTGCCCCACTCGTTTCTGCCCTCTGTCCCACTCGTTTTTGTGCTCTTCAGCCCTCTGCCTAACTCGTTTTTGTGGTCTTCTGCCCTCTGCCCCACTCGTTTCTGCCCTCTGTCCCACTCGTTTTTGTGCTCTTCTGCCCTCTGCCCAACTCGTTTTTGTGGTCTTCTGCCCAATGCCCCACTCGTTTCTGTCCTCTGTCCCACTCGTTTTTGTGCTCTTCTGCCCTCTGCCCAACTCGTTTTATGGTCTTCTGCCCTCTGCCCCACTCGTGTTTGTGCCCTCTATCCCACTCGTTTTTGTGCTCTTCTGCCCTCTGCCCAACTCGTTTTTGTGGTCTTCTGCCCTCTGCCCTACTCGTTTCTGTGCCCTTCTGCCCTCTGCCCCACTCGTTTTTTGTCCCCTGCTGCCCTCTGTCCCACTTTGTGCCCTTCTGCCCTCAGCCCCACTTACAATGGTGCCGGCAAGCTGCCAGCGCCATTCTAAAATAGCTACAAAGTCAGCTTCAACAGGAAGCACTAATAGATAAAGTAAAGCAGGTGCTCGAGTTGAAGGTCAAATTAAGTTACACAATCATTAATCTCCCCAAACTCGGGGTGATTAATGATTGCGTAACTTAATTTGACCTTTAACTCGAGCACCTGCTTTACTTTATCTATGAGTGCTTCCTGTTGAAGCTGACTTTGTAGCTATTTTAGAATGGCTCTGGCAGCTCGCTGGCAGCTTGCCGGCGCCATTCTAAAATAGTTACAAAAGTCAGCTTCAACTTTTGACCCAATCCGTTCCGCTCGCGGATTTTGCGGGGAATTCGCGAATCTCGCGGATTGCGAATTTGCCGAAAATCCGCAAAATCCGCGAGCGGAACGGACTTTCCGACCATGCTTAAATTAAACCTCCACAGGAAGCACTTACAGAGTTAAGGCAGGTAATGGCGCTGGCAAGCTGCCAGAGTTGAAGTTGCTTACTTGTTGCAACTATTCTCTGACCCTATCCTGACCCTAAACAGCTGGGTGCCCGAGGCTGGGTCAGAGAATAGTTACAAATGGCGCCGGCAAGCTGCCAGAGTTGAAGTTGCTTACTTGCAACTATTCTCTGACCCTGTCCTGACCCTAAACAGCCGGGTGCCCGAGGCAGGGTCAGAGAATAGTTACAACTAAGTCATGCCCGAGTTGAAGCTCAAATTCAGTAACGCATTCATCAGCCCAAAAACAATCATGAGCGTTGTCGAGGCAGGGCAGGTGTGCTTTCTCCCCATATCTATCGTCAAAAATTAGCTGTGATGCTGGATAGAGGCCTTTGCATCCTTGACTTTCACGAGCGCAATCCCCGTGCAGTTCCTGTAACCAGGAGCTTCTTTCTCCTCATCTGCTGCTCTGATCGGTCTCTGGCCTTTTATACACACAAGAGGCATGTGAACTTGCATAGAAGGCCCGCCCATTTGCCCCGCCCACACACTAGAGGGGGGGAACCTTCTTCCCGCCATTTACCCTTTATGATTGACAGCTCACTCAAGGGACCCATGCGCCCTTCGGCGCAATGGCATAGTAACACACACATGGTCACTGGAGACAACTCTTCTGCCACTTTACGCAGCTGTAGTTTAGGAAAAGCACTATACATTTACCCAACGAGGTAGCACTTACTGATTAGCCAGTGAAAGTACTCCAGTAATATATTTCTAAAAATCCGCGAGTTCGCGGATTTTTCCATGAACTCGCAGATTTTTTTTGCGATTTCACGCAAATTCGTGGTCTTCAGAGCCGCTATATTCGTCCATACTTAGTGAACATAAAGGTAGTGTCCACTACTGTAAATCAATTTGAGGGTACCTCAAGTGTATGGAAAAGACACAAGGGAGAGGAGTAACCCCAGACAAGCCAGACAATCAAAAACAATTTTGTGGTGGAGGGAGGGTTTGTCAAGACCTCTCTAGGCAGAGCCTACGCATGATTGTCCGGCCCTCTGCTAATATTAGGCGTCGGGCGTCACTGGGGACTTCAGACAGGTCCAATACAGTAAATATTGTTTGAAAATCGGAGCGTTTTCCCACTCTCACTAGACTCGCATACACCGATAAACAAGGTGTACAAAATGGCCGCCGCGCATGCGTGGTGCCAGCACCTGTCAGACAACAAATGAGGACTGCGCGCGATCGAGCGGTCCTCGTCCCAACTCCCACTCCACCTGAAAACTACTGAGGCCGCGAAGCGCCCGGCAGGGGAGGCAAAAGCACTCCCGATTGAAAAGGAACACCAGTATCGGTCAATCAAACTTCCCAGCGCGCTAAAGAAGCGCTCATTCATCTCAACAATATCAATGAAATAACAATGAAAAACTCCCAAACAGGGCAATACACACAATATTATAGGCAATAGTTTAAGTAAGACGCATTAATTAAGGCACATTAATAATCAAATTTAAGGCTAAACCCATACACTGCAACACTAAGGAGTAGTAAGGGAAAGGCACTTAACTGGCTGCGGAGCATCAAAGAAAGAGGAGTGACTACCTCTGTGAGACCATATATAGGGTAATCTCTATGGTTATGGAGCACCTGGTGATCATGGGATTTGTAGTTTCATGGATAAAAAAGTGTTTTTATTGGCTGCTGTGTAATAAATGCAAAGAAATGAGAAGCATAATCTGAGCCTCCGGTCCTGACATAGAATTGTCCATAAAGAACATGAATCAGCAAGGTCTTGCACCTGTGGTAGAACCCTGTGTGGAGTTGTTGGCTTTGTTCCTAAACTAGGGCTGAAATTAGGTGTTCTGATAAATGCCTTTGTAAATTTAGTCAACTTTTGGCTGTTTCTCCGAAGGAAAATTATCTACTTTCTTCCAGCAGTGAATCTTAGCATAGTAGTAGGACAGGTAAGTGTGATTTTATTTAATTTTAAATTAATCTTTAACTGTTTTTGTGGAGGTGGGTGGTGAAGGAGAGCGTAGCCGAGTTTCACAGAGTTTACCCCAACTCCGTGGACCTCTGCGTGTTCTCTCTAAGCCAGCTCCGCCCGGTCTTAGTCTTTATACCCTCACACTCCAAATGAAAATTACAATAGCGCACTTGTTCATGGACAAACATGAAAAGTTAGAACTATATGAGCTTTCTTCTCTCTTAAATTTCCATAATTCCCTTTTGCATCCCCTTATCAAAATTCTTCCAAACTTAGACCAGTTAAGGATCTCTGTGTGATGTTTCATTAATAAACCAAATAAGTCAGGATGAGTACATCACCATATCTAAAGGTCTAAGTATACATTCTTGTGGACTGATTGGAGTGATAACAACTTCCAAATAAAAAAAACCTCTATATGGTTGTCCACAAGGTAGGACATCTCCACAGTGCAAGAAAGTCCTTAGATAAGCCTGGCAGCATTGTGTTACCAGAGTTCAGTCAGGGGAGAACTGTAGCTTCCACTAATATCCTAAGATTCACTGCTGGAAGAAAGTAGATCATCTTGAACTGTTTTTCAGGGGGGGCGGGCTGGCTAATTCCGCTCCGCTGCAGAGTCAGAGTTTTACCCTATACTTCGCGTTCCCAGTGGAGCGCAGAGTGGGCAAATCAGCGCACACTCCACTAGCGGAGCGGAGTATATGCCCAGGGATAATAAAGGCCCATATGCTTAGGTAATGAGAGGCTCATTTCATAGGTCTGTTCCTTTACGCACTCTGTTTGTTGCAGTTTACAGAAGTGGACTTTTCCTAGCAAGACTATTCCCTATAGATGACATGCTGAGTGCAGTCTACATTGAGGGGCTTATTTATGAGGGGCCTGCACCGACATTGTATCACAAATTCTGATGTGATGGCGGCCCAGGCAGTACTCATCTGGACAAATGCATCAGTTTTAGTTGGCCTGCGTTGGAAAAAACATGCTCTACTCAGAGACTAAAATATTCAAGGTAGGCGTTCCCCACTAAAACCCATTGTAACACCCACATAGTAATTTTTATAGTTTTTTCAATGTGTGATGCATCATCGTCAAGCATCGCTCTGAGCCTCAAATACATCAAAACTCCTGCGCATCGGCGACCCAGGCATAGGAAATTATGCATTGGCTGTGGTACATGAAGCTAAGCCACACAAAACTGTTTGGCAAGCTCAACAACGCCATGGAAGTGCCTACTTTTCAGCTGGGAGTTGTGAGTAGACCCCTCCCACCCATCCACGTAGGCAGCGCAGGTGAAGGAAGAGCATTTTTCACCAGCCGACTTCACTCGTTGACCTCAGGAGGATGAGGTCATCACACACTACCGACTCAGGAAGAAGTCCATATTAGAACTGCTGAACCAGATAGTTCCAAGGTTCCAGCCACCAACTACCAGGCCCATTAACTTCTCTTAAAAAGGCAAATTGATGGCTGCCCACCACATTCTAGCATCTGGGTCATTCCAGATCACACAGCCAAAGTGACAGGAATATCACAGCCATCTTTTTCAGCCTTCCTACCCTCTGTTCTGGATGCCATAATCTGCCGAACATCCCAGTACCTTATTTTCCCCAAGACACGACAAAGCAACTGGAGACCAAGCAAGGTATCTATGCCATGGCTGGATTCCCACATGTGCTAGGTGCCATGGATTGCACACATGTGCAACTGGTACCCCATGCAGCAAAACATTACACCTGTACAGGAACTTGAAGCACACCTATTCTATTAGCATCCAGGCCATAGTGGGCCATTAGGGGATCTCACAAATGAGCGCTCCCAGAATGGATGATATGGAAATGGCCTACTTGTTGGTACGCAAATCTGAAATACCTAACAGAACTACTAGCAATAAGAAATGTATGACAAAACAGCCATCTCTGTGTCTGTTGGCGGAGATAGAGCGATATTTATGAGTGGTGTGGCTCATAGATGGATCATGCATCATGGTACACGTGTAATGTAAACCCCCAAGTCACACATGTGAAGACATGGAAAGCCGCTATGCGTTTGAATGGCGTAAAGGCACAGAGCAATGCAGCTCTGGGCAACATACATTTTACCATCACTGTGTGCAAGGGAGGTCTTCCATGGACGTTCTGGGGTGTCGCCATTCAACTCCCATGGTTCATGAGGCATGTTTTGTATCCCACACCAGATAAACTTAGAAATGTGACCAATCAATTTGTCTCCCTAGGTGATGTGTAACAAGGAAAAACAAATGAAGTGATCCAAGTCACTCCCGCTTCCTATGTCTGCAGTATTCTGTGGCACACATACATCGCCGATCAGGACTCTGTGGGTTCATCATGTGTAGGTAGGTGTCCCCTCCTGCACAATGACAATTTCACGTGCAATGCAGGCACCAGAGCACCATGGTGTAAGTGTTTCCGTGTTTGTGCTAGGATGCACATTGTGTGCCAGTGTAGGCTGAAATGTGAGGAATGCGCAATATGTACTAAGTACTGTGCCCTACTGCCCTTTCTCACTGATGCAGTGCAGTGCAGATAGGTGGCTTGCTGCACTGCACAGTGCCACTCTCCCAAATATCTAGGCAAGTGTGTCATATGCAAATATTAGGAACAACGCACTGCATTGTGTAGACAAAGATGTCCCACATTGTCATGCAAGTACTAATCTGTCAATGGCAGTAGCAACAGTACATCAGTGAGTAGCAATGTTTTATTTCAGTCTGTGGATGGAAGGAACCCCATAAACTGCACTGGTTATCAATTAATCACTAATGAAACCATGTGGCAGGACAGACAAGCCAACATAAGTACAAAGGCAACACAAGAAAAGTCTGAGATTAGTGTCTTCTTAATGGCGTATACTCTTGGTATTAGTCAATGGTCAACAAGGGCAGTGGTGTGAGAACAATTACTGTGGACATGAGCAAGTATGTCACACATGGAAGTATAATTCTATGTTGACCAAAGTTACTGGACCAATACAGGAAGAAGTATGTGGAAAGGCCATGTGTGGCATGCAATGTTAGTGTGGGCCCGGACATGTGTAAATGTCAATACTGGATGCCATTGTGACACCAACAGTACAAAACATACATATGTCTCAGCAATACTGACAGTCTACGTACGCAAATACATGTAGGTTGATGGCTGCATTGACTGATGTAACCAATATGATGGCTCACCTGTCAAACACAATGCAGCCAAACACGTTCTACAGCAGTCATCAACATAGAATAAAGTCCACACCTGGACAAGACACAACAGTGTACTTAGGTTAACAATCTCAATATACTTTAGTGACAGCAATGAGTAAAATATAAGGAACAGAAGTACACAATCCCCTACAAGTTAGAGTCATACACATACATGTGACAAACCAATGTATTGTGCCTACTTTTGGAGTAGGAAGCTCCTTGTAAGAACATCAGTGTGTCCCACATAAAGATGGCCCACATTGAAAAACATGTGTGTCAATCTAAGTGCACCATGACAACTTTTCTGACTAAAACAGTAGTTGAATGCTGACAAGAAATACCATAACAATTCATGTGACATGTTTGAACTGCATCAAGTGTTCGCACCAAAATCACATGGTAATGGAAATGAACTTTGAAATGTCTCTGCCAATATCATGTAGGCCACAAACAAAATCTTTTGTTTAACATGGACATATGTATGCCTGAGTGGTAAACACTGTCACAACCTACCTAAACAAATATATGATCAATAATTAGTCACTAAACATATATAGTGAGTGTACATAACATTGAGTGATCAAGAACATCTCTGAATACCAATCACAGTAAGCAACTGGATAAACATAAACGTCAGGATGTAGAAGTGTACAATGTATCAGGCCTTGCTCATCCTCATCATTTGTTATTACACAGAGAACCTAAAGAGACATTTTGAAACCTATGTACAACTGTCTAAGTACCACAAAGCACATATTGTGAAATAACACATATTGTGAAATACCGTAAGAAATGTGTTTGAGTCATTCAGTACACATAACACACATGGACAGGAATATAGATGTAACAGAGAGAAAAAGCATTGACAGTTGTCATTTCTGTTTAAATTTTAACTGACCAAAGATATGGTCCCTAATCATGGGTCATGACCCCAATAGCGTATCCCCACACTGAGCCATAACTGCACTACAATCATGCACTGGCCAAGACCCACAACGTCGTGGAGAGAACCTTTAGTGTACTGAAGTCACGGTTCAGATGCCTAGACATGTCATTAGGGAGATTGTTATACTCGCCCCCTATGGTCTGCAAAATCATCCTAGTATGTGCCATTCTCCACAACATCTGCGTCTGGACAAATGTCCCATGGAATGTGGACCATGATGATGAGGACCCAATGGAGGAGTATAAAGATGAGGATGGAGGAGAGATCTAAAATCCTGGGAGTTGGCGACACACCCACATTGTGCAGAATTTCTCCTCTTCATGTACATGTACTGTGATGGACAGAAGGTCCAAAAATAATAGGAAGGTCCTACATGGAAATACATTTTCTAATCCATTATTGGTGTTGGTGTTTATGTCAAAGTCCCAGTAAACATAAACTCACCTACATCTTGTCAAATAGAAGTAGGACTGGAATTGTAATAACCATGTCATCAGACCTGTTGAGCAACATGGGGCCATGTTGCTTGCCTACCAATTGCACATATACAGAAATGCAATGTGAAGCTGTATACTGCATGAATGGTACAGGCGAGGCATGCCACATTTGCTATTCCAAATTGTTCATTAGTCTCCCCTTGCACTTGAGCAGTGCAGAGCTGTGCAGTTAGCAGTATTGATGTGTTGTGCAGCAGCAAAGTGTACAAAAGATGGCACTCAAAGAAGTTGGGAACACAAACCACCAATTACCATACTTAAGAATAACCTCACATTGTTGTGTGTCTCAATAATGTGTTACCATGCAGAATGACTGTATTGTGTTGTTAGTAATGTTGTGGCAGATACCATCATAGAAAAATGAGTGACATTTGTCATGGATAAAGGCCTAGTGTCATGCGAACATGTCAAGAATGCATGCATGCATGTGTGGCTTACCACAAAACACAGCACATGTGAAGTATTTCCTGGCTACATAGGCACTTATACCCCAACATGCTATAGTATATAAAGGACACATTTGCCATGCACTGCTCAGCAACGCAATGAGGAACAAAGACCTGTAAAAATACAATAGAGCAGATGACATTGTACAGTGGGTAAATAGCCAGAGCATTATGGCACTGGGTAGGTTATACGCCAATTTCTGAACAACTAAAAAATACTGAGATGCCAAGAGTGTGATTTCAATTGGATACAAAGGCAGACAAAACTGTATGTGCATACACACAAACTCATGGCACACGGTCAGATGGAGTAATTGTGATGTGAGCTTCCCTTTGCAGTACTGAATCGATCACATCCTTGACGCATGCTTCAGGCATGTCATGATGGGTACATCTGAAGTTCAGCATCCAGCCTTCTCAGGCCTGCACATGGATTAGATGTGTGCAATGGTCTGGGCATATTGCATATGTGTGTTTCAGCTGTTGTGCACTTATGAAACACTGGGATGTCATAGTTTTTTGTTAAAAATGTAAACATGTGTGAAAGCAATATTAGCAATGCTATATCCTCTTTCATGTCTCCTAGAAAGACATCTTCCATTCTCAAGGGGAGAGGTGGAATGTTTCCAGGACCCCAATGCTACCAGTAAGTGTAATTAGTACATGTATGTACCATTATGATGTCTGTGCGTGATCTATATGGAAACGTTCTATTGTGATGTGTGGTAGGAGATAACTGCTCAAAGTTTCTTAGAGTGGCACATCTATAGTTATGTTGCTTTGGGCACCGCGAGCATCATCTGGTACACACTCTGCATGTGTTCCACACAGACACATTAACTGATACAACAGATGGCACAAACCATAGGATCGGATGCCAGCGAATGTCATAGCACAGTGAATTCTGTTTTGCTAAACAAGTTTGTGCAGGGATCAGTTTAAAATGTCCCAATTTGTGCAGGAAGCTTGGCCAGATGATGTGCATTATTTCTACATAGGCATTGTTACCAAGAATGGACAGGATAGGTATCATGGAATCAGATTCACATACAGTGTGATTCTGCAACATATGTTCCACCAAAATGCTGTGTCATAGGTTTAGGCATGCTGCACGCTTTACGGATCTCCAGATAACATGTTTGCAGAAAACAGATCTGTCCCTGTAGCAGAATGTCAAATTTGTAGCAGAAATATGTCAACATGAATGTCAGTGGTACCTGGGTTGGCATCACTATGTAAACACATTTGAATATGGTAGTTACAGCATATGTTTTATGTTATTGACCTGCATCTTCGTAAGTAATGTTTTGGGCCATAACTGACAACAAATGACATGCCTACATGTGTGCCTGTTGATGTGTTTGTTAATCATAGGATGGACATTTAGATCTTCGATATGTTAGCCTATCATGAAGTATGTCTGTTGTGGTATAACCTCAGGGGTACTTGAGCTTCACTCATAGTTATAGAGCAAGGGTCCATGTATCATATACAAATGCATTTTTTGGCCAGATGAGTAGTCTGACAAGCAGACACACACAACTGAGATGCTATGTTCATTTAATGATGTATAGCTCCAAATGCATTCTTGGGTTGATGTGTGTCGATGAGTATGTTTAAGTATGCCTCCTCATGATGTTCTCTACAAGTCTGAAGCATGAGATAAATGTTACATTTCTGTACTATTGCCTGTGGGTGAATGTTATTAATGTCCCCTGATCATGGTCTACAGGAGGTACATGACAACCCCCAATCCATTTATTGACTATCTGATACAGAGAGAGTGAAGACAGCAACTTGTGCAGCCTTGCAATAGTCCAGGTGGGCTATGCAAAGCCAAGCCACACTGTCTGTACTGAATCACCTTATCCACTTACACTTATGTTGATCAACGATCAGCACATTTGCAGGACACAACTCGGACTTCATTGCTGCCTACGCCACTCCTGCTACAAGTCCTTCCACAAGGTGATACGAGGGGTGAGGGGTGAGGACTACACCTCCCAGGAGCGCAAGCAGCACGCATGCCACACTCATCTGCAGACGCGCCAGGAGGCGCATTAATGGAGGCCAGGACTCCCACAGTGCGGGTGCTCTTTTGTATTTACCTGCCAGAACGCCTGTCACTGCTTGGAGCCGGACTTTATTGCCGCCTACGCCACTCCCGCTACAAGTCCTCCCACTGGTGATACTAGGGGTGAGGGCTATACTTCCCAGCAGCGCTCAAGCCACACTGGTCAGCAGACGTGCCAGGAGGCGCATTAAAGGAGGCCAGGGCTACTGCAGCGCAGGAGCTCTTTTGTATTTGCCTGCCAGAATGCCCGTCACTGCCTGGAGCTGGACTTCCTTGCCGCCCACGCCACTCCTGCTACAAGTCCTCCAACCGGTGATACGAACGGTGAGGACTATATCTCCCAGCAGCGCAAGCGGCGCGCACGCCACACTCGTCAGCAGACGCGCCATGAGGCACTTTAAAGGTGGCCAGGGCTCCCGGCCAAGGGCGGGCTCATCTGAGTCCATCAAAGTCTGGACGAGGCAGGGCTGGGCCACATTATTAACACTATAAAGAGGACTAGAAGATTGTAACTCACTGCAAGTATTTTGTGGACACTTAAGATCTTAAACTAAGAGGGCCAGTTAAAATGTAAACTTAAATTTGGTGTAGGGGTAGTGGGGACATTAGATGCCTTCTTGCTGAGGGCAGAGTCTGCACTAATACACGAGATAGAGCTCACAGAGCATAGGTTATCTTTGGAACCACAACACTCCCAGATTTCCAATCTACAGGAAGGGCCTTACAATCAGCAGGATGGTGTTGAAGTTACACTTTCGCAAAGCAATCAGGCTCAGGCTATAGGAGTGGATTTTGAAATAAATACATCCACGGAGATGCATAGAAGGTTAAGTGGGCCAAATGTTACTACTAGGGGCCAAAAGGCAAAAATATGCCAAGGTAATAACTATGAACCGGCGCCCAAGAAAAGGAAGGGCCGGGGTACAATGAAAAACAAGCAGCAGTCACCAAAGATAATTAGAAGAAAAGTTAACGCCACTGAAAATGTGTGTAGGCAGGGACATAGTGTAGCGACAGTGACTAAAGTAAATGGGATCTTTTCAGGACACGAAAAGGAGGAGGACAATGGAAAAGGTTAGAGTCATTGGTTGTAGCCCTGTTGGGTCCTTTATCCCATAAATTATCCCAAATTGAAGACATACTTGCTAAGCTGGAGGAGTCTATCATTAACATCTCCATACCCCAGTTGGATGCACACTCAGAAAGGGGTACTGGTACAGTATCTATGAGTGAAAATAGGAATGAGAGTAGGGCTCCTATAATTAATATGGAGTTTAATAATGGTCATTGTCCTACTACATCGGACAACAGAGCTATAGACCCAGTTAGGGTTAATCCCCCACAGCAACTTGATAAATGAATTGAAAAATGTAGGCACTAAAAGTTCTAAAGAAACAATGGTCATTGTGGGAGGAGATTTTAATTGTCCGTTATGTCCAAATATGGAGGGAAATCAGTGTGGTTGTATTTATGAAGAGGGGACTGGCAGTACTCATTTTTGTCACTCAGCCTTGGGAGACTTGTTTAATGAAATGGTCTATAGTCTTGACTTAGGTCATGCGATCGCTGTGCTCCTATGGGCTACACCTTCAATGGAAGAGGTCTATGTATTTTTGTCAAATAGCCACACTTCTAGACTTCGCTCTTTAGCTGTTGATGATAATTCTCTAAAGACCACTTTCCATTATGTTTTTCTACATCATTAGCGATAAGTAAATCTACTAGGCATGATAAGTTTGACCAGGCCTTAGCAATCATTACATTGGACAAAACACCTTGAGTAGGTCACTGGTGGATCCTCTCTTGATCACAAAAAAGGTGCTAGGGAATTGTAAATTGGCTTTTGAGATTTGCCTAAGTGACTCAGCTTCCCCGGTTAATATCTTGACCTCATTTCAACTTATCTCCCAAGATGTGAAGGAGGCATTATTTGTTCGGAGTATTAAAAAAAGGAAAACTCAGGGATGGTTTGATTCACACTGCACTCAAGCCTATCCCAAGCTAAAAAAAGGTATTACACAAGACCCCTAGAAATCCAAATGGTATGAGAAAGGCAAGAGCTGATTATAGAGTAGCGCTTAAGAAAAGAAAAATCTCTCTACGAAATTATGCCCGGGAATCCCTGCATAAGGTTGCATCAATGAGAGAAAGGTCGGCGTTTTGGAAAGCTGTTAAAGTACCCTTCTTGAGCTCAAGAGGTGGCCCGACAATGGAAATGGCTATAAGTGGCGACCTGTGGGTTGATCAATTCGCAAAGGTATATGATACTGTGGATAGCTTTGAATTATCCATGACAAAATCTCTGTGGAGACTTTCCCCCAATATTGTAATCTCCAGTTTACAATGGACGAAGTTAACCGGGCAATCTCGGCAAGCCTGGATGGCAAAGCACCCAGTACAGATAGGGTTCCGGTTGACTTGTGCAAGACAAATCTGTCTTTATGGGGCCCACTTTTTACTGAAGCAATTAACGCCAGTTGTTCCGTTCCCTTTTTGAAAACTTGGGCTGAGTCCACTATTGTACCAATTTTTAAAAAAAGGGAATCATCTGGACCCTGGGTTCTATAGGCCTATCTCATTATTGGACTCTTTGATCAAAGTCATGGGTCGAATACACGCTTGAGGATAATAAAGTTCTCTCTGATATCCAATATGGTTTCCGGGAGGGCCTGGGGACAATTGAGCAGAGCTTAAACTTAGCCATCCTTGTAGGGAAATATACGCGGGTGAAGGGGGGTAGGATCTTCTTAGATTTTGTGGACCTCACCGCTGCATTTGACTGTGTGCAGCATGAGAAGCATTGGGAGATCCTTGAGGTAATGGGGGTGGAAGCTAAAATAATTATTTTCCTTAAGTGCCTATATAACAATGCCAAAGGACGAGTACGATTTAATTTGAGTGGTGAATGCACCACCCCATTTCCTATAAAAAGGGGTCAGACAAGGATGTGTGCCGGCCCTTTTTCTTTTTAATCTCTATATCAATGGTCTAGTAGAGGCGCTGACTAAGGATAGTCATGACTTTCCCCAAATAATTGGTAATCCCATACCTGCTCTCCTTTATGCGGATGACGCGGTTTTAATATCACGCACGCAAGTAGGTTTGCAGAGGGTGTTAGATAACTTCTCTAATTTATGAAGGGTCTTGGCCTTAGGGTTAACACATCAAAGACCTTCATAATGAGGTGTGGTTGTGGAAGCCATAGATTTAGGGACATGTTTGTGGACAGACAAAAGATAGAGCTAACAAAGAGATTCTCAAATTTGGGAATACTATTTGATCCAAAAGATTTATGGACTCAAGCAGTATCAGCAAAAAAACCTAGCATTTTTTAAGGACTACTACTGCCCTTGTAAATTTTTCAAGAAAATTTGGCGGGTGACTCCCTGTGGAGCTTATTAAAGTATATAAAGCCAAAGCGTCTCCACAGCTATGTATGGAACAGGTGTTTCGGGCATTGCTGATACGTATTCATTGCAAACAGTAGAAAATACATTTCTGAGATACATCTTGTCTGTCCCGACCAGTACATCCTTGTATGTTTGTCATGCGGAATTGGGCCTGCCACACATTTCAGACCTTATCAAATTAGTGCCCATCCTCTTGTGGCATTGAGTAAAGACAAAAATAGAGACCCAGCTAAACAGAGAAAATTTGATGGATAGTCTGAAATTGGAAGGGGCCTTAAAGATCCCTTGGTTAAGGTATGTCAACAACTTCATGGAGGATCTCTGACACTCTGAATACTTTACCGACCCAAGCACCTTACATATGGTCAGGAGAAAGGATTTGAAAAAAGAGGGTCTCCAACTCTTGGACAGGATTAGAGTGTAAACCTAGGGCCCGAATCACAGAACTAACTTAAGACAAAATCCTAAACTTACTACTTTTGGCATTCACAGAATGCACTTTCTACTTTTAGTATTCACAGAATGGATTTATGACTACTAACTTTATGTCCGCACTCGGCCGGAGATTCTGGACCGGAGGTGGAGATTCCGGCCCGGAGGTGGGACTTCCGGCCCGGAGGTGGGACTTCCAGCCCGGAAGTCCCACCTCCGGGCTGGAAGTCCCACATCCGGGCTGGAATCTCAGGCCCGAGTGCGGACGTAAAGTTAGTAGTCATAAACCCATTCTGTAAATACCAAAAGTAGTAAGTGCATTCTGTGAATACCAAAAGTAGTAAGTTTAGGATTTTGTCTAAAGTTAATTCTGTGAATCGGGCCCCGAAATTTTAAATCCTAATGTACAGCAGAATCAGTTAATTCTAACAACTTTTAACATTCAGTCATACTTAACAGTTGTCCCTGGGGGCTATGATCGGTTTTTACTAACAAGATTTAGGGTAGGAATCTTTCACAGAATTGTTAGTCTTCCGATAATGAATGACTGGGGCAGAGAATTGCAACTGTGTCCATGTGAAACACATTCAGCTCAATCCACCGTACACGTGTTTTTCTTTTGTGAATTTTTATAGAGAATTGAGGTACGTGTGGATTGTTCCAATCCTAAAGAGTTTAGGGATTAGACAATGTCGTCCAGTGTTCATTGCCTTGCAATTTTTGGATAACATGCATAGTACCTGGAAGATAGCCATGTTTTTAAAGCAAATAGTCAACCCCAGGAAAAGTATGGTAATTGAAGTTTAAAGGTCATATAGAAGCAAAAGGCATACTTGTATTATTGATGAATTGATAACATTTTATGAATTAAGCTGTTACTGCTATTTTACGTAATAACGTGTTTGTGTTTAGAGATTTTTTACTGTATGAATAATCAACTGAATAGTGAGTTATGTACAGGATATTAACTTTATAATACTTGTTTTAAATATTATGTATGTTTTATATATGTGCTTTTATGATTGTATGAAATAGCAATTGAAGTAAGCTGTCTTTGACTTTGACTATCTGATACAGGGTGAGTGAAGACAGCAACTTGTGCAGCCTTGTGAAAGTCCAGGTGGGCTATGCAAAGCCAGGCCACACTGTCTGTACTGAATCACCTTATCCACTTACACTTATATTGGTGATCAACGACCAGCACATTTGCAGGACACAACTCTAAGTTCCAAATCAGGGTTACCAGGACCATGTGTCAAATTGTATATCAGGACAGCTTCTTGAGTGTGATCTGTCATCCTGTGTGATATGATATCTATTTCATTGTGAGTACTGCTACATTTTGTGCACCCACACAGATGGCACTTGACTCAGTTTTACAGGTTCGAGTAGGGGATGTCTATGTCATGACAACATATTGTCCATATAGCTATCTCTATTGCTGGTATTGGTATGGTCAGGAACATATGATTGTGTCACAATGTCAGACTATTTCCCACAGATGTCATGTACATGTGCTGCCTGTGCAAACAAATTTTTTCCATTTTCATCCTAGACAACATGACAGCTGATGATACGTACACTTTTGAAGTGCACAGGGAATATTACTATCATGTGAGGAACATTGCAAAGGCATACAGAAAGATGCAGAAACTGTATGTGCGTACAATGACAGTGAGGTCCTGGAACATCCCTCGGCCAACCACACCTGTAATGTCAACATCGGCCACTGGCCACGACAGAGCAGGCCTGATGCAGGACAGAGGAGGCCCATGGCAGGACAGAGCAGGCCCAAGCCGGCCACAGCCACCCCAAAGTCTATCAACACCAGTTATCCCTGCAGTCACACACTGCCTGCCTAAATGGGCCAGGATGCACCATTGAAGGGAATCGGTGTTCCACTACACCATAATATGTGAACTGAGGAAACAAAACCATAAACTAGACGGTATTCGTGAGGAGCAGGCAAGTCAGCGCATCCACATGTCAAACCTAGTGGAGGCATTGGAGCAGATCCCATTTAGTACAAGGCCTAAACATCCATTGTGCAAATCTTGTTTGTTGTTCATCCATAGGGCCACACAGCTATCACAAGAGGGTAAGAGGATAAACAATGTCCGCCTGGCTGAGGCCTCGGCATGGAAGCATGGATGCTCCTATCATATATATGTATATATGTTTTCACACACTTCCATGTTCAAATCAGAGGAGCACTCTGCTGTCACTGAGAGGTCACTGTTTGTAAGCTGATTCCTGTTTTGATTCAGAGAAGAGGGATGTCCAACTTGTGACCAAGACGGGGACCTGCACACATTCACCTACAGGTTATGGGGAGTTAGAATATCCAGTTAGGGATCTTGGCAGATCACCTGCCATAGGTAACTAGGTTAAGAGGTGCATAGTAGGAGTACACTATACCCAGTACTTATTTACTAGCATATATACACTGTTTTAGCACAATGGTGGAGTTGTATATTCTTTTCACTGTTCTCATATACTAATCACTTTCATCTGCTTCTGTCTTTTAATCATTGCAGCACATATATTGTACACAAGAATTACAATGGTTCAATAAATATTGAAAAGCCTCTTTGTATATTTCTTGTTACCTCTATGGGTATGCACGAGTGACTGAGTGAAAAGGGTTTAGATCTGTTAGCATGATTCCTTGGGGAATCAGTGTTGTCATGTACTGAGGTTGCCCAGTCCATTTGTTGCCTTCTCTGGTTTAGGCGCACTTATGGTGGCACTGTGAGCTAGCAGGACTATAAATCAACATATCCTGACGGGGTGCATAGAATCCATCTGACACCCTACCAAAGTTTATGTTTAGTTTATGTTGTACAACAAGCACACAGTTCCTACTGAGAAAATAGAAGCTGTATGACATGGTGCTGCCAACAATGGTAGATTGGTTTCTTATTTAATGGATTGCCTGGGTAGTTCTCTTGTGTATACC
The DNA here is from genome assembly GCF_964261635.1 of Lissotriton helveticus. NCBI lineage: Eukaryota > Metazoa > Chordata > Amphibia > Caudata > Salamandridae > Lissotriton > Lissotriton helveticus. Next base: position 22,754,585 of record NC_136060.1, on the reverse strand, counting down.
CAAAGACCCCTACTCACCTCCTAACTGGAGATGTACGTAGTGGTGGGACTATCCTTCTCAGTTTGAGTAGGTAACCCCTATGTATTGGCTGTAGGTTGTTCAAGGATGCACCTTTCAAATGATTATCCCATTGTGATACTCTCTATGAATTCCATTTTCTATTATGTCAGTAACAGACAAATTTAACATTGCTGAGAATTGCAGACATGTGGTTAATCAGAAATGGCATATGAATTAGATAGCACTAGGGTAGTGCAAATAGTTTTGTTTACTGCGTTAAACTGTTGGTAACGAAGATGATTTATTACTTACAGATCCCTTGATAAAGGCGCGACGCTGCGCCGAAATGCATTGGGAGGCCACTGCAGGCCATGTATTTGACAAATGAAACGTGTACAAACTACAGAAAGATACTCATGAAGATATAATGTGTGAAGTAACATCATGATATCGGGAGAACTTTTGAATTATAAATAAAGAAACAACAATACAAATACATTTTTGTCAAAAAAACTTTATTGAAAAGCGGTTGCGGATGCAACTCAGACCTGTGCCCAGGCAAACGAGTTGATTATAGAACTTGTAGATTAGTGTATATTTGTTACACCCTGGAGTGGAGGGTGCACCTGGAGCACAGGAAGTGTGTGAACATTTTTGAATTAATTTGGGCTGTGCTCGAATAACTCGCCTTTTTTCGCCTTTTTTAATCAGAAATTGCGACAACATGGTCTCACACTTGCGGGTGGCGATGTGATCTTTGGAGTTGAGGCCCAGGAAGCATTTAGGACAGAGGTATTCTATTCATGTGTTACATTCCCAGCAGTGGATGACAGAACAAGGCAGTTCACAACTTCACATCAGCAAATGTTCCAAATAATTCTACACCATATAAAGAAATAGAAATATCATTAACATTCCAAGAACACAAAAATTGGTTTGAAGGCACCCTACCACACATAACAGAAGACAATAGACTAGGCCCCCTTAGTAATGAGGGAGCAACATGGCTGGTCTTAGCCGGTTACACACCACATCCTGATGTCTGTTAATTTGACAACTGTAGAATTGTGTAAATTGTATAAAAATGTAGTAAAAATATATAGATGCCTGACACAGTTCGTTATGCAAGCATTAATGAGAAACCCTGCGAGGACTGCTCAAGCTGCACAACTACAATTGGCTATGCTGGGCATCAGCCACCAAACACTAAATGCAGTCATGGGTAAGGTTCACATCAGATGGGAGGAGAAAAACAAGTCAGGTTGAAGCAGTGTTATCCCATTCAGGACTCCAGGAAAAACACAGGATTTTATCAATTTGTTTGTAAATATGGATGGCTCCTTCAGTGGAAGACTGAACCACTTAACTGTTTTGCCAATAGTGCTTAAACAGATCCAGAATGAGTACGGGGCAGCACCTGCCGTGGATTTGAGGATGAAACTGATGGGCAATTTTTCCGCAGTATCCGCCTTTATGTTAAGTAATATTAAAGAGAAAGCAGCAGGGTTGGCTATACGCCAGTGTATAAGGGTTTTGGCGCTTGGACAACAGGAGCACATATTTCCTAAATTTATCGAGGAGACATATACAAAATTATGTAGAGATAATTTGGGAGCCAAACCTGGTAACCCACAAATAAAGAGTAATTCTGAAAAAGACAACTCAGAGCAAGCACACCACAACGAAGAAGTGGGATAGTAAAATAAATAAGGCTAAAACCCAATCATGGGGTGGGTCTCCTCAACAGGAAGCAGCTGAGAATTTGTGCAACTGTGACAATACTAAACAGCCTGACAGTCATCCGGAAACAGATACACTGATGTCTCGTTCCTTTCAGGAGTCATCCGAAAAACTTTCTGAAAGATTTAGACAGTCAGGGAGATGATCAGAGGAGTACATGAAAACGGATAAGGACTCACATCAATCATCTGATTACAAAATTAAACAGGAAGATAAACCTAAAACATCCAAACCTCAATTCAAGAAGAATAAGGTAGCTGGACTTAAGGCCAACCATGCCGCAGATATTGAGGACTCTGCTACTGAATGTGAATTTGGCTCTGACCATGCTGGACAGCATGGCAGAGATCACAATATTTCGCCAGAACCTGATGGATTGTGTGGCTGCACCAGCGCTGAGTGACTACATCCAGATGGAAACAGAGGATACACGGGTAAGTGTTCGGCATCGCCAGTGTGAACTGCAACTCCAGTTGGAGGGGGACATACAAAGACCCATTGAGGTCTCTTTTCAGAGAACCTGTCTTTTGGCTATTACATTTTTCTGGTTGAGAAGGACTGGCCACCGGAATTAGTCATGGACTGCCCAAACGGAGTAACAGTAATTTATCCTGCATTCTCCTACCTCGTTCATATGCACAGTAGTAGGCATTAGCGCAAGCTCCGGTATTATACCACAACCATGTGGGGTGGGATGACTGTTCTACCTAACATGAAATACCATTGAGGTCGGCCTCACAACCAAAAAGACAATACCCCATTAAAATGTGGCTAAAAAGCATGTTACTGAAATTCTCCAACAGCTAGGATACCATGATGTAATAAAACTGCACCTCCTCAATGAATAATCCCCTGCTTCCTGTAATGAAACCTGATCGTCCATATTGCCTAGGATTGGATTACAGACACTTGAACACAGCTACTCACACATTTGCAGTGAAAAACACGCACAGTACGGCACTAATGAACTACATAGGGCCATATGTAGGTAGCTTAATACCGATCGGTAACGGCCGAAAATTGGGAAATTTGCCGTTACCGACCGGTATTTAGCTTTTTCCAATGTAGGTGGCTGGATTTAAGGATTCAGTAATTTACCGATTCGGTAATTTAAGGAATCCGTAAATTACCGAATCCTTAAAATACCGAATCAGTAAATTACCGAATCCTTAAATCCTATGTAGGGAGCACTCAAGTGAGTGCATTTTTGATTTAAGGATTCTTTATTTACCACCAACCACAAGTTGGTGGTAAATATCGGAAACCTTTAATAAAGCAGTTTTATGCTTTTTTAAAAGTGCTATGTGGCAGACATACATGCCCATGTGTGCCACATGTGCACACATGCACGATTCAGGGGTGCAACAGGGTGTCAATGTAATACCCTGCCACCCTTGAATATGTTCCCCCTATTACCGATTCGGTATTTACCAAATCGGTAATAGTGAATGGCTTCCCATTCATTCCTATGGGCCTTCAGGCCCATAGGAATGATTGGGAATTACCTAATCTGAAAATACCGAATTGGTAATACCGAATATTACAGAATCTGTAAAATGTAACAAATTTTTACCTACACACTATTTACCAATTCTTAAATACTGAATCGGTAAAATTCGGTATTTAAGAATCGGTAAATAGTGATTGGCCCATATGTGAGGAAAAATACAAAACTACACTAGATATCTCTGTATTTTTCTACCAAAATATAGTGCATGAAAGCAGGTATTTGACCTCCTTCTCTGCGCTAGGTTCTTGGATGGCAATTTTGTGGATTATCTCAAGGGTATAAGAAAAGTCCCGGGTTGTTTTCAGCTAGAGTAATTTCTACAAAATGTTGATGACCTGGCTTTATCGTATGTTGATGACATATATTTGACGGATGATATCTCTTCTGAACAGTTGATGAGAGTGGATGGCATAATTCTGAGATTATCTCATATGGGCTACAAATTTGATTAAAAAAACTCCAAGTTTGCCACCCTCAGGGTCCTGTTTCTCGGATATAAGCTGTCAAGTAAAGGCAAAAGCCTTGTGACACATTTCTTAGCGATGTGTGCTCTTCTACAACCTCCAACTACATTGAAGAGGTTACAATCCATGATTCAGATAAGCTCAGCACATACCCATATATTATCTAATCACAATGTATATCATGGATTTAGTGATCCCAAGTTCAATCTTATTCACAAACAGACACAAATCCCCCAAAAGAAAATATATGAAGCTCCAAATTTGTACATGAAAATATTTTCTTTCTTCTTTATTCAGCATTTGATAGACGATCATTCATTTAAAATACAGTACAAAATCATAACCATCATTGCCGGCGCAACGCATTTCGTCTCCACAAGACTTCTTCAAGGCTATAAGAACATACATAAAAACATACATAAGAAAATTTCATTGACCAATATTCATGCAATTTTGAAATGTTTTTATGACATTCAAAAGCTGTATTGGTTTGATCAGTGGAAAACAATTTAAAATATACATGTTTTTTTTATCATTCTAACTAATATATATACGTAATTCAAACTTATCATCTTTTAATGTCAATGATAACATATGCGAAGAAAAAGAACATACAGGGAGAGTTATTGACATAATACCTATACAATAGCATGCATTTAAATATATAGTGACATGTTCCTTAGCATAAAAAGTAGCTAACATCAGTTTAGACGAGGTTTAATTCATTTTGTCCACATTAAAAAAGGATGGAAACAGCGCTTCCAATTAGTTCTGTAATAATAAATACATAGAACTAAGAGACCCATCACAATATATATGAAACTCATATGGCCTATACTGAACAATATTACATAGAGTAACACAACATTAGTGCATTGGTATTTTTTTAGATTATATGAGCTCAACATTATTACCAACGATAGTACCAAATTTTAAATATCACCTTACATACCTTCCTGTATTTATTTCTGTTTTCTGGTCAGATCCAAAGCAAGTGAAAAATAGCAAGAAGAACTTCAATGGTGAAATATAGGGTTCCTATTATAATTTAAATCTGAAACAAGAATATGTACTGGATTGTAATTGCCATCCTAGATTACAAATGTATATAATCATCATGTTATGTATTACTAAGTTATATGCTGCAATATTAATAGAAATTCTCATACTGTTATATTTTTAAACGTGAATGAAATTGCAAATTCAGTATAAATATATGGCTCAGATGCAACTAAATCTTGCTGCTGAATTTACAGAACCGGACACGACACTAACAGGTAGATTCATCAAGCATTTTTGCGAGCGCAAACGGTGCGAATCGCAAAAATCGTCCGTTTGCGCCCGCAAAAATTGCATTTGGGATTCATCAATGGTTCATGCTCTTGCAATTTGAGAATTCGCAAATATTTGCGAGTTCTCAAATTGCGATTGCATTTAAGGAATCGCAATTTGCGATTCCTTATATGCAATGCATGAACCATTTCTGAATTGCAAAATCGCTATTTTTTGACTTCGTGGTAAATAGCGAAAACTTTGAAAAATGCACTTTAGTGCATTTTTCTTAGTTGTATGTTACACACATACATGTCCTTTGGACATGTGTGTGCGCAACATCAGTCTACATTTACTTTTCAGGGGTGCTACAGGGTGTCCTTTGGACCCCCCTGGCACCCTTGATTTCGCATCCTTATTTGCGATTAGCAAATTGCTAATCGCAAATAAGGAATGACTCCCCATTCATTCCTATGGGCCTAATCGCAAATAAGTAAGCTGTAGAAATCGCAAATAAAATTGCGATTTCTACATGAATCCCGTTTTGCAAGTCCTTAATAGCGATTCCTTAATAATCGCTATTAAGGACTCGCAAAACGGGACAATGATGAATCTGGGGGTAAATGCTCTATGGATGGAAGTAAGTCCATATTGACTAGAGCCGCATTTGAATAGGACACTATCGTACATTGTTTGGTATCACTGCTTGGACTATTAATTAGCGGTTGTTTGGCGCGGAGCATTCGCTCCCTCTTTTCGAGTCTCGGACCCGTATTGTTTGTTGCTGAATAAAAATTGCCATTTCAACATGCGCTGCATTTACCGCTAGCTCTTTCTCTGTGACACACGCCAATATGACGATACCTTTCGAACACATATTGAATGGAGTGTATTTGAGAGCAATTTCTATTATTGCTCTTGTGTAAACAAACTTTTTCACAGCACATTATTTTTGGCTCTTTGGTGTTTTAAGCTTGCCATACAAGCATGCACTGTGGTTTAATGCCAGTCTTTCTTCATACAAATATGTAAATATGGCTGGACTACTTGAATTTTTATCGTATATAATCTTGGCCCTTTATAGATTCGCAAATTACTTCATTCTTTTAGATGCAGATGCGGCTACGATGGCCATCTTATAGTGATACTTGCCTAGGTTTCACATCCTATGTTTGCGAATTGATATTGTCTGGTTTTAACCTCGTAGAGTCAAATATTTGCTTTTAAAGTGTGTGGTCCAATTTATAAATAAACATGTTGAAACGGCAGGTTGTTCTATGGTGCGGACTGTTAAGATTTTGTTCCTTATATTATGGTAATGATTTTATTTTATCATTTAGTTATATTTCTGTAATCTTCATATAGAATTTCGCGTAACAAACCTGAACATGTATTTTATTTTATTTGGTTACAGATTAGGGGCAACTGTACCACCTTGAGGGAAGCTCCACAAAATTAACAACAGGTCCTATAAAGGACAAAACCTTGGTCATTTAAAAATATAACGGCATGAGAATTTCTATTAATATTGCAGCATATAACTTAGTTATACATAACATGATGATTATATACATTTGTAATCTAGGATGGCAATTACAATCCAGTACATATTCTTGTTTCAGATTTAAATTATAATAGGAACACTATAATTCACCATTGAAGCTCTTCTTACTGTTTTTCACTTGCTTTGGTTCTGACCAGAAAACAGATATAAATACAGGAAGGTATGCAAGGTGATATTTCAAATTTGGTACTATCGTTGGTAATAATGTTGAGCTCATATAAGCTACTTTTTATGCTAAGGAACATGTCACTCTATATTTAAATGCATACTATTGTATAGGTATTATGTCAATAACTCTCCCTGTATGTTCTTTTTCTTCGCATATGTTATCATTGACATTAAAAGATGACAAGTTTGAATTACGTATATATATTAGTTAGAATGATAAAAAAAGTGTATATTTTAAATTGTTTTATACTGATCAACCCAATACAGCTTTTGAATGTCATAAAACAAAACAAAATTGAATGAATATTGGTCAATGAAATTTTCTTATGTATGTTTTTATGTATGTGCTTATAGCCTTGAAGATGTCTCGTGGAGACGAAACGCGCCGCGTTGGCAATAATGACTATGATTTTGTACTGTATTTTAAATGAATGATCGTCTATCAAATACTGAATAAAGAAGAAAGAAAATATTTTCATATACAAATTTGGAGCTTCATATATTTTCTTTTGGGGGATTTGTGTCTGTTTGTGAATAAGATTGAACTTGGGATCACTAAATCCATGAACTTGGGATCACTAAATCCATGATATACATTGTGATTAGATAATATAAGGGTATGTGCGGAGCTTATCTGAATCTTGTGTTGTTGGTAATCCAAAAATTGAGGGAACTAGGGAGGTCAGGTTCCCAACTCCTGCACTACCATCATTGCTCGAATTTATGGATGTACATATATATCAGTGCAAGTCTCCAGTGCCCTGACCTCTTTTCTTGTGTGTTACATAGGTTACAATCCATATTGGGATTCCAAAATTTTGGCAGAACTTTAATTCCAGATTACGCAGAACAAGTGAAACCATTCTGTGACATCATACTTCCAGACTGTTCAAGCACACACTGTACACTGGAACACACAAACATTTTGTGGTCAGTGCAAGCTGACATGCTAGCTTCAAAACACTTACATACATGTGTAAACACAACACACCTGGTGATCCATGTAAATGCAGGGTGAACAGGGTATACCTACAAGACAATCAATGATGGTGACACTGTACAAATTGCATATAAATCGCATATAATTGTCATTACCCCTGTGCCAACCTCAGAGATTGTCACAAAAGCAAGCATTCTGTATCCACGATGGATACAATGGGCTAACTCACTCATCACAGCAGATGCAGACGGCATATTTGATTCTACACTACAAGCTTTCTGAAATATGAACAAGAATATCCTCTGCCTAATGAAGTCGTGCCTCTAGATCAGTACGATTACATCATATATATTGATTGTTCTGGCCAGCCTGCCATAGGGACAAAGCACCAATATTCAGCACCTTGCACTGCTGTAAAGGGGTGCATGCAAGATGGAGAATCTATCCTGAAAAGACCTACTCACATTATTTTGGTGACTACACTGCATGATTGGCTGAACTAAGGGCTCTAATATTTGCACTAGAGAACAAGGATCATGGATTCCCCACAAGGACAGTGTGCGATTCGCATTAGTGTGTACAGTCCTGTCATGAGCATTTACACTACTGTAGCCAGAATGGATTCAGAAATTCAAAAAGGTGCATCAAGCACAAGAGGATTTGGGAACAAGTGGCTAAGCTGAAAGAGCGCTCGCCACAGACTCATGTAAGTTGGTGCACATTTTGCATGGAATTCCATGGCCAATGAAGCCGCAAAAGGAACAGTGCAAACTGCTGCAGTTTCTGCAATTACTCATTCAAGTACGAGAATAGACAGAGACATAATGATTATTGCCCAAAGAACCAGGGCAGAGGTACGATTTGCAAATGCACATCTACACACTTCATCCATTGGAAAGTAATTTACAGTTTCTTAATATACTGTGGTGCTCTCAAATCGTAAAGCCTCCCTCCGCCTTTAGGAGACCAAACCAACTCTTTAGGGAGAAGAAAATCCCCTTTGAGGTTCACAAATATATTGCACAAATGCAGAGGCACATCCATAATCAGTCCAAATGTGTGAAATAGGCATTAACCATCATAGTAGGAAAGAGGAAGTCCATAAGTCAATGTTTGTTTCCTTCTGCATATCCTTTATTTCATGTCAAAAATCCTATTACGTAAGAAACAGGCAGCCAACATGTGTTTTGTTTGACAGGACTTTCTCAAGACTAGGAGGAATAGTAAAGCGAGTCGTAACTCCAAAGTTAGTATTTTCTAAAAGGATCCCAACCGCATTGGCGGTTTAAAACCTGTAGCATTGGGAACCGGTACGTATCTGCTCCCGCTACCTCAGTTCCACAAGACAAGCCTTGATAAGCCTGCACACTTTAGCCGTGGTGACTCAGCTTGTGTTCTGATCCGATGCAGAGACATAATGATGGCTGTCAATGCTCCACACAATGACACCCACCTGCTGAAAGGCTTTCCACTCAAGTACTCCTAAAATTGAGATGCACAAAATGTACAGTTTGCTCACATTCCTGGAGTGAGGGTAGAGTAATATGAAATTCAGACTGCAGGTTAAGTTTAATTCTAGCTGCACCTGAGGGCCTAGCATTTGCACATGCAGGGACAGCTGCTACAATTTCAAAATTACAGCAACGCTACTGGTGGCCAGGTCTCTATAAACAGACCAAGGACTTTGTCCTTAAATGCAATATCTGCCAGCAGATGAAGGGCTCCACCATAGCGCGTCCACCTCATATACCTCTACTCATTACTAACAAGTCGCTCGCTTGTGTTTATCTGGACCATAGTGGCTCTATGTCACCATATGGGCCTTACAAGTACAGCTTGGTAGCAGTGGATTCCTGCTCCTGATTCCTATGGGTTTGGCAACAGAGTTTGGCTGATGTCTGAACTGTTATAAAAGATCTTCAAGTCTTTTACTGGACATATGCGGTTGATACATTCCATTCTGACCATGATCTGGTGTTTGCCTCCAGGGTGCACAAAGATGCAATGGGTGGTTTGGGTGTGACCCTGTAATATTCCTCCCAGTACCATCCTGAGAGAAATTTGGTCATGGAGAGTAAAAGTCAGGACCCAAAGCAGTCTATAACAGTAAAGGTAAAAGGCTCAGGTTGCAGTTTGGTCCATCACCTATATGGGGTCCAGAGGGCATTGAACAATCTGCCTAGAAAATACCCGGGTGGTTGGACTCCCTTTGAGATCCTGTTTGGGGTTAAAATGTGGGTCCCAGACCTCGACAGTCTCCACGTAGTGGTGACTGATACACCATTTGATATAAACTAATGTTTGGCTGTTTTACAATAACTGAATGGTTTCCGGGACGTACAAAGCAACTTCCAAGTAAAACGCACCACCACTGGTGAAGTAAAGGAAGTTCCAGCAGCTCCCAGTTGTATCCCAAAGGTTGGAGATCTTATCAGGGAGAAAATAGTAGACAAAAAATATTTCAGGCCATCCTACAGAGTGTCTGTACCTGTCCTGTTCATTGAAGGTACTCAAACTATACTTCTTCCATCTCTTGCCAGCTGCAGAAACAAGAGATTTGTGTCCATTGATTTCATCAAACCACACTATGTGGCCGATTTTCAACAGAAGGCTGCATGGGATCCTGGGTAGTTTCCTGCCTCTTCTCACTACCATACAAGAAGTTCTGATGGACGCTTTAATCGCTGATGAAGTCTCCTCTCCGCAGCAGGGGATAGCAATAACCAACAATGAAGTATCACTTCTACCTGCTACATCAACAACTACAATACAATTAACTTGTACTGAAACACAGATTTCATTTTGGAATCCTGACACAAAAGCTGTTTACGTCAATGTACCATGGATCAAGTAATCTCCCAGTTGCTGAGCTGCCTAGAATAGACTGGACTGCCTCTGGCCACTTCATCGACTTTGATTACTTTTCTTCGGACTCATATGATCCACGAGCACCTCCACCTCTACCTTTATGGATGAGACTGGGTGTTCTCTATCTTCGTCCCTCCATGGTTACACTTTTGGGACACAATTGCGTTACTTTTCCTTGTCTTTTGGATTGGCTTTGTGACAGTCTTTTCCTTGTTTCTGAATGGACATTATCTCCTAGAACGCTCTGCTGTACAACTGGTAAACCTGGTTCTAACACCACATTCTTCATCACACAAAGTGCAAAGAAACCTTTCCCTGGTGAACATTTTAGTTGTTCCAGTTCCTGATGGGATTGTTTTGGATAGAGTATCCTATGATGTGTATGGTCCTACAGAACTCTTGCAAATAACATATGTTAAAAATATATATATATATGTGTATCTCCTATTTCTTTAAATGACAATATCACCCCTAGTGCTGTCTCTGATGATTAGGATATTGATACAGTGCACAAAATGCTAGAAGATCTTAGGCATTCAACAGCTTTTTTCTTTTGATGAACTGTACAAAGGCACGACTAATGTTCCGTTTTCAACATTATGGTCACCATTTCTCGCATAAAGCAAGTACTCCACGAGCTGTCTTCAATTACACATAATGGGAACATTGCCTTACACCACTACTGGGTAGCTCAAAAACATTTCCACTGAAGTTTGCTTATTTTTTCGGTTTTGATACATTAGACCCAGAGTCGTATTATTATATGCTTGCGCCATCACCTGCGAAGAAAAATATGCTGACAATCACCAAACTGATTTATTCGTTTTATTTTCTTTCCTAGTTGTCCACACAGGGGTTTGAATTTTGGAGGGACAAAGTCAATGTTAAATCAATTTTGGGAAGGCAGTTTCAGGAGAATAAGACTTAGTTTAGAGCAGGCCCTATACCACAACAATGAATTTTCCTGAACAAAACTGTGCGACAAAAGTCATGCTTTTGGTTGACTCAAATCGAGGATTTGAACATACCCAATATTCCCACAATTGCACAATTTGCAAACTGGCAGCAGCTTACAAAATACATAGAAGAAACACAATGGAACATACAATTCATCTGACGCCAGTTGGAAGGGATAGTTAGTGTGGCTCCTAGATACTAACGTATGTGAGGCACGGTTTCTGACTAACACCAAGGGTTTCAAGATCAGCAGGTCCTACCGGCGTTATGTGGAGACAGAACACTCTGGGGTGATAACACCTTACAGTGCTGGGAAGTTGTGCCTTGATGGGTTAAAAACCTTAACATTGTCCCAGGTGAAACAACACTTGTCCCTTCTTTCTGATGACATGGAACTACATGACTTCTTGTTAGGTCCTCAAAACCTTGTCAAAAATGCATCTTGTTTCTAATATACAATGAAGTGTGGAAAGTTTCTCAGCAGAAAGCTGCTGAAAGACTGTACGAGATTGATAGGGCTAATATTGAAAAGTCTCTAGCAGTGGTTGCTAATGGTATGACCACCTTATCCTTCATGATATACTTTTAGGGTAATATAGCGTTGTATGCAAGAGACATAATAGACCATGAAATATCTGCATTACAATATGGGCAGTCACAACTTAGATTGATCATGCTATTGATTTGGTGACTTCAGACACTTCGTTCTGGTCACATACTATGGCAGTGGTTCCCAAACTGTGCGCCGCGGCGCCCCAGTGCGCCGTTGGGAGTAGCCAGGGGCGCCGCGGCACGATGTGTGAAAGATAGCCTGCGCGGCTGAACTAAGGAAAGAATACTCGCAAATGACTGGTCTGCTTAAAGGCAGCAAGTCAATCTTATTTAACACCCAGCCGCCTGCGGCGCAGGGGGTGTTACAAATGCCACCTGTGTAATCTGTAATCACTTTGGCCGAAGAGCGCAACGACGCGTTTACGAGGTGCTTTCAATTAGGCTCCATTTATGCACAGCAGACTGTCCAGCATTATTGCTGCCCCTGTTTTGCTGCACCTATGCGGACCCTGCAAAATCTACACAGGATGGTTGCACATTAGAATACTACTAAAAAATAAGGGGACATGGAAAACTTGTAACCGGCCAAGCCCTTGTAATTATGCTGGCTGCGGTTCCTACTCTTTGTTCATGTCCGCACCAGAATTTAAAAGACATTAATTCTAGTGGGCAAACTCACTGCAGCTGTGGAAATCGGCCACATTGCACCTGGATTAGTTTTCCAGCCCCAGTCTGACCCTCAGCCAAGGCCAGGCACGAAGCATGTCATTATTATTATAATAAATAACGTAACCCAGTTTCCTTCACCCTCAGTGAAAGCAGTTCCCTCTTCTTCCCTCTGGATATTTCTCCCTGTTAGTAAGAGTAAGGCCTCCCAAATAAAATTAGCATTTCAAACCTTATCTACGGTCTCACACCGAGGCGCTGTCAGGAAGAGTATAATTTTGTTACAACAAATATCTAGATGGGCCCTTATTTACAGGAAAAAAAAATATGGGATATGCCTTATTTAGAATTCTTTCATCGATTTATATTCACGCTTAAAGACTGATGGTACTTTTAATAATGGCTGTTACTTCTGATTTTTATCTAATAATTAGCCCTGCAAAGCACAAGGAAATGCTAAAGAATTTTGTAAAATTTAAATGATGAGGAACACACTGCTCCTAAAAGGCGCAGCGAAAAACATTTCCTTAATGAGGATCAGAGATAGATTTTAGATGCTCAACTCAAACTTTTCCTTGAGCAAGGGGATTCCATAGAGTCCCCGATAGTGAGTGAAGGTGGGTTTAACAGGAGGAGTATGTCTCACACAAAACAGAATATACTAATTTAAGAAAAGATGTAGTAAGTAGCTGTTTGACTTGGAAGTAGCCCTGGCAAGGAGTGATTATTATTTCACCCGAATACTTTTCTCCTTCTCTTACCCAGTATTTTGAAACACAAAATAAATTTTAAAAAGTACTTCACACAGAACATGGGAATGCCCTCCAACTTCAAGATAGACTGAGTCAGAAGCTTTTTACGTGGCAAATAGAGGGATATGCATCAAAGACACCTATAGAGCCAGGAAAATATCAATGTGATAAATTGCAGATTGAAGATGAAATGCAAAATGTTGGTAAAGTAGACAGCTTGAGGTAATTACAAGAGAGGACACGTTTTTTACACTACAGACAGAGCAAATTACCAAAGTGCAAGATGAAGTGGGATATACCTGGTAGAAGATACATGTCTTCAAAAAATCTTGGTGTTTCCTAAACCTCTTTCCTTATCAAAGCACTCCTACTGTGTGTTTTTAAGTAGCGCTACACTAAACAAAATTGAGAAAATGTCATGATCAACTTGTGATACACGTGCCAGAGAGCAGAGTCTGCAGTCACCTGACTGCTCCAATTCTGGATGCACAGAGTCTGACGTTTCTGACTGCTCTACTTCTGTGACCAGAGTCTGCAGTTCCTGACTGTTCTAGCTCTGGATGCACAGAGTCTGCATTCCCTGACTGCTCTAGTTCTGTGGCCAGAGTCTGCAGTCCCTGACTGTTCTAGTTCTGGATGCACAGAGTCTTCAGTTTCTGACTGCTCTAGCTCTGGATGCACAGAGTCTGCATTCCCAGACTGCTCTAGTTCTGTGACCAGTGTCTGCAGTCACCTGACTGCTCTACTTCTGTGACCAGAGTCTGCAGTCCCTGACTGTTCTAGTTCTGGATGCACAGAGTCTACAGTTTCTGACTGCTCTAGTTCTGGATGCAGAGAGTCTGCATTCCCTGACTGCTCTAGTTCTGTGACCAGAGTCTGCAGTCCCTGACTGTTCTAGTTCTGGATGCACAGAGTCTGACGTTTCTGACTGCTCTACTTCTGTGACCAGAGTCTGCAGTTCCTGACTGTTCTAGCTCTGGATGCACGGAGTCTGCATTCCTTGACTGCTCTAGTTCTGTCACCAGAGTCTGCAGTCCCTGACTGTTCTAGCTCTGGATGCACAGAGTCTTCAGTTTCTGACTGCTCTAGCTCTGGATGCACAGAGTCTGCATTCCCAGACTGCTCTAGTTCTGTGACCAGTGTCTGCAGTCACCTGACTGCTCTACTTCTGTGACCAGAGTCTGCAGTCCCTGACTGTTCTAGTTCTGGATGCACAGAGTCTACAGTTTCTGACTGCTCTAGTTCTGGATGCAGAGAGTCTGCATTCCCTGACTGCTCTAGTTCTGTGACCAGAGTCTGCAGTCCCTGACTGTTCTAGTTCTGGATGCACAGAGTCTGACGTTTCTGACTGCTCTACTTCTGTGACCAGAGTCTGCAGTTCCTGACTGTTCTAGCTCTGGATGCACGGAGTCTGCATTCCTTGACTGCTCTAGTTCTGTCACCAGAGTCTGCAGTCCCTGACTGTTCTAGCTCTGGATGCACAGAGTCTTCAGTTTCTGACTGCTCTAGCTCTGGATGCACAGAGTCTGCATTCCCAGACTGCTCTAGTTCTGTGACCAGTGTCTGCAGTCACCTGACTGCTCTACTTCTGTGACCAGAGTCTGCAGTCCCTGACTGTTCTAGTTCTGGATGCACAGAGTCTGCATTCCCCGACTGCTCTAGTTCTGTGACCAGAGTCTGCAGTCCCTGAATGTTCTAGTTCTGGATGCACAGAGTCTGCAGTTTCTGACTGCTCTAGTTCTGGATGCAGAGAGTCTGCATTCCCTGACTGCTCTAGTTCTGTGACCAGAGTCTGCAGTACCTGACTGTTCTAGTTCTGGATGCACGGAGTCTGCATTCCCTGACTGTTCTAGTTCTGGATGCACAGAGTCTTCAGTTTCTGACTGCTCTAGCTCTGGATGCGCAGAGTCTGCATTCCCAGACTGCTCTAGTTCTGTGACCAGTGTCTGCAGTCACCTGACTGCTCTACTTCTGTGACCAGAGTCTGCAGTTTCTGATTGCTCTAGTTCTGGATGCACAGAGTCTGCAGTCCCAGTTTGCAGTCCCTGACTGCTCTACTTCTGTGACCAGAGTCTGCAGTTCCTGACTGTTCTAGCTCTGGATGCACGGAGTCTGCATTCCTTGACTGCTCTAGTTCTGTCACCAGAGTCTGCAGTCCCTGACTGTTCTAGCTCTGGATGCACAGAGTCTGCATTCCTTGACTGCTCTAGTTCTGTCACCAGAGTCTGCAGTCCCTGACTGTTCTAGTTCTGGATGCACAGAGTCTTCAGTTTCTGACTGCTCTAGCTCTGGATGCACAGAGTCTGCATTCCCAGACTACTCTAGTTCTGTGACCAGTGTCTGCAGTCACCTGACTGCTCTACTTCTGTAACCAGAGTCTGCAGTTTCTGATTGCTCTAGTTCTGGATGCACAGAGTCTGCAGTTTCTGACTGCTCTAGTTCTGGATGCAGAAAGTCTGCATTCCCTGACTGCTCTAGTTCTGTGACTAGAGTCTGCAGTCCCTGACTGTTCTAGTTCTGGAGGCACAGAGTCTGCAGTTTCTGACTGCTATAGTTCTGGATGCAGAGAGTCTGCATTCCCTGACTGCTCTAGTTCTGTGACCAGAGTCTGCAGTCCCTGACTGTTCTAGTTCTGGATGCACTGAGTCTTCAGTTTCTGACTGCTCTAGCTCTGGATGCACAGAGTCTGCATTCCCAGACTGCTCTAGTTCTGTGACCAGTGTCTGCAGTCACCTGACTGCTCTACTTCTGTGACCAGAGTCTGCAGTTTCTGATTGCTCTAGTTCTGGATGCACAGAGTCTGCAGTCCCAGTTTGCAGTCCCTGACTGTTCTAGTTCTGTGACCAGTGTCTGCAGTCACCTGACTGCTCTACTTCTGTGACCAGAGTCTGCAGTTCCTGACTGCTCTAGTTCTGGATGCACAGAGTAAATGTAAATTGATACTTGTATAGCGCACTACTCACCAGCAAGGGTCTCAAGGCGCTTGTACGAATACCGCTGTGGAACCCATCCTGGCCTTCCCTGTGAGGTGTCCACTCCTGGGCACCCCCAAGGTGGAGGCCATCCTTAGCGTTGTGGGGGCCATTGTGGAGATTAAGCAAGCTATTGCCCAGAGTTGCAGAGTGAGACTCCATGATTGGAATAGGCGCCGAGGCGAGAATTATCAGGTCCGTGAAATTTTTGAGCTCAAGACCCGCTGAGGCGGGGAATTGAACCCTGGTCCCGGGCTAGACCTCTGCATCAGGGTCTGCCGCTCTAACCATTGAGCCACACTTCTCCAGAGTCTGTGGTCCCAGTCTGCAGTCCCCGACTGTTCTAGTTCAGTGACCAGTGTTTACAGTCACCTGACTGCTCTAGTTCTGTGACCAGAGTCTACACTCACTTGACTGACCCAGCTCTTATGTCTGGACTCTTCATTATGTGTGGTTAAAAAAGGTTGTCAAGTCATGGAAACTTATTAGGCAAATTAATATTGTATCTTTTCTCACTTAACCAATTAAAGTTTTTATTAAACAACTTATCTTTTGATTTTGTTACAAATATGATTGTAATACCTTCATCGGCTTCATCCCACTTAATTTCAGGGAGAACATTAGAAGTATTACCGAGGTCAGGCTTGCATCCTACCACCGGTAAAAAAAAAAAGTGACATGATGGGGAGCCACGGCCAACTGCCAATTAGGTCAAGGGAGCCACAGGTCCAAAAAGTTTGGGAACCACTGTACTATGGCAACATATTAATGCCACAAGCCTGTTTTCACCATACCACCGTCTGAAACAAATACTCATCGCACGCAAAGATACAACATACACTATATTACACATAGAGAACTTAGAGAAGCTACCTTTCACTGTTACAAAAAACGCCTTCTGCGAATTGGACAATTTACAGGTTAATTACTCTGCCGATTTTGACATTCCACTTCCAATACTGTCTACAAAACTATCAAGTGGGCAGATATGAAGCGTTAGGGGAAGGATATGTACATGAGTCTTGGGTTTTACCTTTTAAAATCTGTTGTCAGAATAGGGAGATTGAAGTTTTCCTTAGGGGGTCTGGTTGCGAGAGTACTTTAAGGTATTGCTTGGTATGCAAGGAAGTTTCACTTCACGGGGCTTGTAATGCGTCCATGACAAATTTATCCTGCCTCATAAAAGGTTCCCCAGCAGCTGTGATCCATTCGGATTTCAGATCGCTCTCTATTGGGAGTTATTTGATGTTGAACAATCAAGCTTGCTGCAGCATGAGAATGGGGATAGCCTAACTTGTCACGGTTTCTACCAATGCGACTTGTTGTACACAAGTACTGTTTCCACCTGCCCATACAGTTAGGGAGGCAATGCTTTGACCGTCGATAAAACTTTCAAACGTGTGCTAGGATGCCTTGAGCAGAGTGAAAGCCTTACTTTTTCAGAAAGATGTGGCCTTAACACCTGCAAGTGAGATGTTTGATCTTCAGAGGTGTCCTTATTGAGACTGATTCACCTATGGACTCCCTCTAGAGTGCTTGCAATGGTCCTGCTGCTAGATTCCTACATGCTGCTAGATTCCTACCGCTCACCATTGGAAGACAACTTGTTGGACTCGGAGTCCAGGCGTGGGTTTGGCTGGCTGATGGGGCATGTTCTGTGGTAGATGGTTCCTCTAAAGACCCCTCAACATTGTCATCCCTTGTCTTGCTGGAGAAAGTGTTTCAGTGGTGTCCAGGAGTTGTTGGAAGGATGTCATCACCAACAGATTGGTCATCCAGGACAGACTACTGGTCAGGAGGTATTGTTTCTCCCTCAGCGATGAAGTTGGAATATGTTAATGGTGATCTATACTACATGTTGACATGTGTAACCTTGACTGAAATACAGATGTTATTCTCATTCACTTTCAGTTTGGCATTGATGTGTGGAACATATGTTACTCCTAGGAATTGTGGCTAAGATTCACTGTAGCTGCCTTTCAGATGGCATTATCTCTACATTGTTCACAGGACCACTGTGTGACAAGGGTAGATTTTTGTGTCATACCACACATTGCAACAAAGTTATACAGTTTGCTGGCCTGCCCTGCCAGGAAGGTTAAGTTGAGGTAAGGTCCATATCTGCCTTGGTGATAGCCTTTTTCATGATGGCTATACTGAATCGAGTTTCACTTAGTGACACCATTACTGTGCATTTTACACAAAGTCAGTAGGGTGCCTGCATTTCTCTGGTCACTACTCAGCCAACAGCCCCTGGGAAAGTGATATTGCTTTGTTCATGTATTAGTTTCGATCCTGCAGCCTGCCTTTCACACAGTACCCCACACCAGCCTTCCTTGTTGTGCCATCTTGCATGCACATTGTGCATTCATGTGGTCAAAGGCTCATATTTGATAAGCATCCACACAACTTTACACAGCTCATAAGCTTGTTACACTGCAGGAATGTGTAAGGGCATTTACTTACCATGGTTTCCCTAATTGTGTATACTCATGTGATTTCAGTACACACATAGTTTACTCTATAGGTCTGAACCATAGGCACTGTGTACCAACTCTGAGAAGATAGGCCCAGTCAAAATAGGAAGGTTGCTACCACTGATGTTCACCCCATTTTGTCATTGCAAGATTTGGTTATCTGCAGAGTAGCACACATCACTCAACTCAGCCCCACACACTTCTACCTGGACATGACTCCTCTGCCAATCCTCTAGAGGACCCATGGACTCAAATTTCTGTCACACACTGATGGCACACGGATCATACTTTGACTCCTATGTGACACCAACACCCCCAATGTGAGTAATCATTTGCAATTGACCAACATAGCAGCCTGGATCTGAGGACTATGGCTCAAGCTGCGGCCCACATGCTAATAGTAATGATATTCTGTTACATGTACCTACCCAGGTTGGCCACACAACTAGGCCCATACACCTCACCCTCCAAATATCCCTAAGACCTGTCCATCATTGTGGAAACCTATCTCATCCAGTCACTTCCCAATTCCCTGTTTGACATCCTTCTGCGTTAACATATGTGTTATAGTCTTGCTATCTAAACCTTCCCAAAAAGAAAGTGTGGATTCAGCCTCTCTGTCTTGGTATCACCTATGCTCTAATCACATCATGCATTAATTAAGGACAACTCATTAACCTTTGATGTCATAAAGAGATACTAAGTTGCTGAATTACATAGTGTGAAACCGGAAAACCTGTAATCAATCCCGGCTTTCCTGTTTAACCAATTTGTGGGATCCTAGGCA
This sequence comes from Lissotriton helveticus, assembly GCF_964261635.1. Classification (NCBI taxonomy): domain Eukaryota; kingdom Metazoa; phylum Chordata; class Amphibia; order Caudata; family Salamandridae; genus Lissotriton; species Lissotriton helveticus. The sequence continues at coordinate 22,734,896 of NC_136060.1, read as the reverse complement.
AATGCTTAATTTAACCAAGACTTCTTTTTGTTCTTTATCACATTCAAGAGCATCTTCAAAACATGACATCAAGTTTTGCGCTGTATACATATTTCTGTTGTGTTTGATTTAATCGCCTATAATGTTAATTCTTCTGTGATAGGTATCTAGGCCCCATACACGCTACACATGACCCATGACTTGCTTTATAATTTACTATTAACTTTAGCGGGCTGTTTCTCAGCTCAAGTTTAAAAACACACTTTTAACAAATCCTTCTCAATATAGAGAGACAAGTTGATGTACTAAGGTGAAACGCTACTGCTTGTCAAAAAGATACACTTATTTTTTATTTTCAAAGGCATACTTTAATATTCAAAAGTGATGGTTGTTGCATGATTTGCGTGTCAAACTTTTTCAGGCCTTGTCCTGTACACAGGCTGCCAGGCTGCCACGCTGCCAGGCTTATCACTGGCTGCAAACGTTTTGACCGCATCTCCCCCGTCCACAAGGACCTCAAATGGCTCCCGATTGAAGGCAGAACCACCTATAAAACTGCTTGCATCACCCACAAAGCCCTCCACCAAAACACCCCATCCTACCTCACCGAAAAACTCCACAAAGCAGGCTCCACCAGATCACTGAGGAGCACTAACGCTCTTATCCTTGTCCCTCCTCTACTAAAAAAGAAAACTACACAAGCTCTCTCTCTCTCTGGTAATGCACCTTCTATCTGGAATGCTCTCCCTAAAAAGATACGTTGCAACCCCTCCTACCCCCGCTTCACAGAAGAGCTCAAACTACTCCTTCTAAACAAATAATGGGGCTCTTAACTACTTAAACACTGGCCTTCGACTCCCTCTCTGCCTTACACAGTTCTATCCCATCCTATCACCCCCACTCTATTATCTCCGATCTGTTGTTTAACCTTGTTCTTCTATGCTTTGCACCATCTTAATTATGCTACACATGTGTAAATTGTTTATCTTATGATTTCAAAAGTACCTATGCTATATTTCTACTGAATCTGTTATATGAGTTGTAAAGCGCTCTGATACCCCTGGGTCCAGCCAGCGCTAGCTATATAAAGCCTTTTAAATAAATAAATGAAATAAATAAATAAGTGCTAGAGCCCAGGTCACTGGCTCAGCTCTCCATGTCAATTTGTTGGCTCACCCACCTCTCTTTAAAAATATATGTATTATTTACTTAGCATGTCACATGGTGCCTTATACAGCAGTGTAACAGAGGCATAACACCGGTGTATCACTGGCTTTAGGTGATGACATTTGATTTTGCAAGGCAACACATTTGAATAATGAAATCATTGTTTAACACAGCTTATTATTGCGCTATCAAAGCTACTGTGCTTGTCATGCTAGAACAGTTATGAACTTAAAGGCATGTATCCTAAAAAAAAGTTACGCTTCTGACTTGAGGCCTTTCAAACGGCAATCCTGATTCCTTTAGGAAAATACTGGTACACAGGAGAGTGTTTCACTAAACAAATACACATATGTCACCCTCCACAAACAAGAATACACTTAAACACAATTTCAAGCATACAAACATGCATACACATGTTGTCCCAGGCACACATACACAGACAAACACACTAGTACAGACACATACACACATGCATGCACTCACACACAAACACAAAGTTGGAGATTTCAGAAAACAGAACACACCTAGTGCAGTATTCAGCAATACATTATTGCAATGCATACTCGTTATCTACATAGCCCATGATTCCCGACTCTTCTGTTAGACCTGTCTGCCTCTGGGTGGTCTTACCCCCAACCTTTTGCCTTCCTCCAGTTTTCTGACCTTGTTTCTGCTGGCCCTAGGAGTCTCTGCACTTTACCACTGCTAACCACCGCTAAAGAACTTGTGCTCTCTCCACTAAACATGCTAGCATTGGCCTAGCTCCAATTTGCATCTTCAATTTACTTATAGGTATCTAGTAAAGCGACTCTACATGTGCCCAGGGCCTGCAAATTAAATGTTACCAGTGGGACTGCCGCACTGATTGTGCCACCCACTTAAATAGCGCTTTAAACATGTCTTAGACCTGCCATTGCAGAGCCTGTCTGCAGTGTTAAAGCTTTGTCAGGCCCAAACCTTTCTTTTTAATACATAGATGCCACCCCTAGGGTCGGCTCTGGGGAGCTTGGTGGGCAGTGTGCAATGTATTTAAAAAGTTGGGAATGCAAATTTAAGTTTTACATGTCCTGGTACTGAAAAACTCTTAAATTCATTTTTCACTACTGCAAGGCCTATCTATCCCATGGAATAACATTGGAGTTGCCTTATTGCGTGTTCTAAATATAATTTTCAAATGGGAAGAGATAACCAGTTCATGTTTGGTATCTATGGAATTACAATTTAAAATCCTAGCTTATGGTGAAGTTGGATTTTAAATTGTAATTCCAAAAATGACACTTTAAGAAAGCTTTAGCCATTAGGTATGTGCAACCTGCCTCTGGTCCTTTGACTATGCATAGCTAACAGTTGAGTTTTGTGTGTTCCTCCAAGACAGCCACACATAATAGGACAATAGGGAAATTAGGTGTGACTAAATGAGCCATCACTGGCAGGGTGGGAGGGAGGAGCTAGGCACAGACCTATTAACACCCGAATAGACTGAGGTTTGCCTCCACACAAAGGGCTGAGTTAGTCTGGAGACAGGGCAGGGAAGGCAGAATGCCTGGAGGCTTCAAAGGGAAACCTCCAGAAGCTTCCCCCCACTTCAAAGGCACAACCAAGCATAAATACTAGACCTCAGACACCAACTCTTCAGTACAGTTCTGGACCTGTGGATACTCTGCCAGGAAGAAGGACTGCTGTGCTGCTGAAGGACTGCCACTCTGCTGGACTTCTGCTTTGCTGTGCGGCGCTTTTGCCTGCTTCCCTCTTGCCTGGGTGAGAAGAACTGGACCTGTATCTCTTCAATCCGGAACTCAGAGTAACTCCAAGGGCTAGTTGGCTGGCTTGCTGATGTGAAACCTCAGGGACATAACATGCTCCAATAATCTCACATCTGCTCTTGGACTCTGCCATCTGTGAGGCTAGCCCGCCAATGGTGCCACTCCACTCCTGGACCCTTGGAAGTGGGCTTTAACGTGCTTTGCCAGCCTCTATGGATCCAGCGTCCTCAAGCAAAACCAACACATCTCTGCTGCTGCATTGATTGGACCCACAGAAAAGACTTGCATCGCCACCGCAGCTCACAAAGCTTTTAGAACCGCTACTGCGTGACGCATCCTCGGTGCAGGCCTTGCATCTCTCATTGACGGCAAACTTGACAATGGATTCTGCATCACAGCTCAGATATCCTTGGAACCGATGCATCGCCATGACTTGACGGTGCATCCCGACTCCGGACTTCACATCGCACGACCTCATCGCCCGGATCCTCAACATCAATACAAGAGGACCCCGCATCACAGCTACACCTCATCTTGGAACCGATACATCGCTTCGGCTGCGCAACGCATCTTCAATGCGGATCCACACAACGCACCGCAAACCAGGATTTATAGTACACAGTTCAGAGAGCCTAAGTGGGTCCCTGTAGCCAGCCATGGTCCATTGCAATAGGTATGAACTTATGACCTGCTTCAGGTCTGGAGTGACCAGATAGCCACTGCTGGCACTTTATGCCGTTTGCGCTATTTTCCCTAAAAATCTTTGTCTGACATGCTACACTTTGTAATTTACAACAAGGGGTGGTGATGGACAGAGTCTCTGAATTAAGCAGAGTACTCAAACCCAGTCAAGAGATCAGGGCTAGATCCAACACCGTTTTTTAGCTCATTGCACCATCCCAGTTTCAGAACCTGGCTGTATGCAAATTAGTCTGTCCCTGGCCCAGTGCATCATGGGAACAGGGCAGACCAAACTACAAAAACCAATTCTTACACTGGGAAGGAAACAAGCTTCCGGGGACCGGTTTCTGCCATTTCAGGCGTCTTCGGCCCGGCTTGCTTGAATCCTGATGGTGCAATGAGCAAGGGACTCACATCTGATTATACCCTTCCACGCTTAGGGTGGACAAAATAATTTACAACAAGGGGTGGTGATGGACAGAGTCTCTGAATTAAGCAGAGTACTCAAACCCAGTCAAGAGATCAGGGCTAGATCCAACACCGTTTTTTAGCTCATTGCACCATCCCAGTTTCAGAACCTGGCTGTATGCAAATTAGTCTGTCCCTGGCCCAGTGCATCATGGGAACAGGGCAGACCAAACTACAAAAACCAATTCTTACACTGGGAAGGAAACAAGCTTCCGGGGACCGGTTTCTGCCATTTCAGGCGTCTTCGGCCCGGCTTGCTTGAATCCTGATGGTGCAATGAGCAAGGGACTCACATCTGAGTATACCCTTCCACGCTTAGGGTGGACAAAATAATTTACAACAAGGGGTGGTGATGGACAGAGTCTCTGAATTAAGCAGAGTACTCAAACCCAGTCAAGAGATCAGGGCTAGATCCAACACCGTTTTTTAGCTCATTGCACCATCCCAGTTTCAGGACCTGGCTGTATGCAAATTAGTCTGTCCCTGGCCCAGTGCATCATGGGAACAGGGCAGACCAAACTACAAAAACCAATTCTTACACTGGGAAGGAAACAAGCTTCCGGGTACCGGTTTCTGCCATTTCAGGCGTCTTCGGCCCGGCTTGCTTGAATCCTGATGGTGCAATGAGCAAGGGACTCACATCTGAGTATACCCTTCCACGCTTAGGGTGGACAAAATAATTTACAACAAGGGGTGGTGATGGACAGAGTCTCTGAATTAAGCAGAGTACTCAAACCCAGTCAAGAGATCAGGGCTAGATCCAACACCGTTTTTTAGCTCATTGCACCATCCCAGTTTCAGAACCTGGCTGTATGCAAATTAGTCTGTCCCTGGCCCAGTGCATCATGGGAACAGGGCAGACCAAACTACAAAAACCAATTCTTACACTGGGAAGGAAACAAGCTTCCGGGGACCGGTTTCTGCCATTTCAGGCGTCTTCGGCCCGGCTTGCTTGAATCCTGATGGTGCAATGAGCAAGGGACTCACATCTGAGTATACCCTTCCACGCTTGGGGTGGACAAAATAATTTACAACAAGGGGTGGTGATGGACAGAGTCTCTGAATTAAGCAGAGTACTCAAACCCAGTCAAGAGATCAGGGCTAGATCCAACACCGTTTTTTAGCTCATTGCACCATCCCAGTTTCAGAACCTGGCTGTATGCAAATTAGTCTGTCCCTGGCCCAGTGCATCATGGGAACAGGGCAGACCAAACTACAAAAACCAATTCTTACACTGGGAAGGAAACAAGCTTCTGGGGACCGGTTTCTGCCATTTCAGGCGTCTTCGGCCCGGCTTGCTTGAATCCTGATGGTGCAATGAGCAAGGGACTCACATCTGAGTATACCCTTCCACGCTTAGGGTGGACAAAATAATTTAAAACAAGGGGTGGTGATGGACAGAGTCTCTGAATTAAGCAGAGTACTCAAACCCAGTCAAGAGATCAGGGCTAGATCCAACACCGTTTTTTAGCTCATTGCACCATCCCAGTTTCAGAACCTGGCTGTATGCAAATTAGTCTGTCCCTGGCCCAGTGCATCATGGGAACAGGGCAGACCAAACTACAAAAACCAATTCTTACACTGGGAAGGAAACAAGCTTCCGGGGACCGGTTTCTGCCATTTCAGGCGTCTTCGGCCCGGCTTGCTTGAATCCTGATGGTGCAATGAGCAAGGGACTCACATCTGAGTATACCCTTCCACGCTTGGGGTGGACAAAATAATTTACAACAAGGGGTGGTGATGGACAGAGTCTCTGAATTAAGCAGAGTACTCAAACCCAGTCAAGAGATCAGGGCTAGATCCAACACCGTTTTTTAGCTCATTGCACCATCCCAGTTTCAGAACCTGGCTGTATGCAAATTAGTCTGTCCCTGGCCCAGTGCATCATGGGAACAGGGCAGACCAAACTACAAAAACCAATTCTTACACTGGGAAGGAAACAAGCTTCCGGGGACCAGTTTCTGCCATTTCAGGCGTCTTCGGCCCGGCTTGCTTGAATCCTGATGGTGCAATGAGCAAGGGACTCACATCTGAGTATACCCTTCCACGCTTAGGGTGGACAAAATAATTTACAACAAGGGGTGGTGATGGACAGAGTCTCTGAATTAAGCAGAGTACTCAAACCCAGTCAAGAGATCAGGGCTAGATCCAACACCGTTTTTTAGCTCATTGCGCCATCCCAGTTTCAGAACCTGGCTGTATGCAAATTAGTCTGTCCCTGGCCCAGTGCATCATGGGAACAGGGCAGACCAAACTACAAAAACCAATTCTTACACTGGGAAGGAAACAAGCTTCCGGGGACTTTGTGACGCTAGTGCAGCATGTCAGATATGTATTGTGACTGTGTGAGGCTGGGCTATAAAAGCCCCTTCCTGCACATGCACAGTGCAACTGGTGGGGTCCTTTACATGCAAATGATCCCTGAGATCAGTTGTTTTCATGTGAAAGCTGTTGTAAGGGAATCAATTAGTGGCAAAGCGAGGAGGAGGGTCAACGCCCTGGTGTCCTCTGTGGAAGAGTCGCCCCTACAAACTTCCACATTCTACACCTTTTGATTTTCCATTGAATAGGGTAAATGTTGTTTTGACTGCTCCCCGTCAATCAATAATGTCCATTATTCTGATCATTGGTCTAAGTTTAACATCTCGAAGAGAAGCAGGTTGATTCTAAGGCTAAACTCATTGAGGTACTTCTGTTTGTTTCATCCTTTACCCTGCAAGAGTTTGCTCTTAAAGGCTACTAATCACCCCATTTTGTGTTTTGCCATTTTTCTTTTGCCGAGCAGACCTTTTTGATCAAGGCCCATATTTTGATGCATTTTATTAATGGGCTTTAGCATGTTTCATTTGGCCTCAGTGGGATCTGAATTAGGTTCCTACTTTTCTGATGTGTGCTCCTTTAGAGCCCTTGCACTGTTTTATGCTGAGGCTCCTAACTCTGAAGAGCATATTTCTCATTACAGTTACTTCTGCCTGTTTTGTCAATGACTTGCAGGCGTTATATGTCCAGTCTCTTTATGTAACCTTTCCTCTGACAAATTGGTACTTACGATGCATGCCTACATTCTTCCGGTAGTAGTCTTGCCTTTTCAAGTGGGGCAGTTGATCATGCTCCCTGTGTTCTCTCTTCCACATCCCTGTAAGAATGAGAAGAGGCTGTACTTGTTTTGGATCATTAGCGGGCCCTAAGTGTTTACATTGGTAGGTCCAAGGACTACAGAGTGGATGATCACATTTTCAATCAATTTTCAGGTGGGAAGAAAGGAAGGCAGTCCATTAAAAACTCAACAATCATTGGAGCCTCATCAACAATGATAGTGATTATTATTTTTTTTCTTAATGGGGGTCCTATGTTTGCATTCAAAAGCAATAAAATATGAAAGACAAGCCAATAGGCTGGAACACAAGTGGTAAAGAACTGAGTTATTAAAAAGAAAAAGGAAAGATACCCATGTCTGAAACTTGTTAATTGGTGTAATATTATTTAAGAGCCATCAGTACATCACAGCATCACAGGAGAAAAAGAGAGAAATAGAACAGTTCACGACTCATTAAACAGCATATATTCCTTTACATACTTGTGCTGTAAGAGTTACATAGCGATAACAAAGGGGATGATGGACGGAGCGTTTGAGTAAATCAAACACTCACCCCCAGTCAACTGATCAGGGTTTAATCCATCATCATTCTTTAGCTCACTCCACCACCCCAGTTCAGACATGGCCATATGCAAATCAGTATGATCCTGTGCCTCATGGGAATAATCCAGCCCGAACTGCCAAGCCATGTCTTCCCTGGAGCGGAAACAAGCATCCTGGGACCGGTTTCTGGCTAATCAGCCGTCATCAGCCAGGCTGGCTTGAATCCAGTGGCAAAGTGAGCACGGGACTCACATCTGGGCATACCCTGCCAACTTAGGGCGAACAAAGCGGTACCAAAGAGTTACATAGGTAAAATCTAGCAGAAAGGCCAAACTAATTTTTATTGAGCACAGGATAAACATAAGGTTTCAGAATGCAAAAAATACTATTAGCACCACTCTGGGTGGCAAGGAGAAGTAACCTGAATCAACTCAATTTCCACAACTTGGAGGTTGTTTCCATATTTGAGGGTGTTTTTGCTGTAGAGGCTAGTATGAGGGAAAAGGGGTGGGCATTGTGTGGGGGGACAATAACAAAAAACAAAAAAAGGAAAGAACTTACCTGCTCCCAGTGTTAGGGGTGTTACCGGTCGTCTTATTTAATTTTTTATTTAGTTATTAATAATAATAAAAAAAAAAAAAAATTAACTTCTTCAACACCCGGCCACCTCACCGCTCTTTTGCTCCTCTATAAGTGCACATGCAAAGGCTCCCGGACTTCCCTATGGCCAATCCAGTCACTGCTCTCATGCTGGTAATGCTATTACCCAGTGTTAGACATTGCTTTTTCAGCGAGTTTACCCCCGGACTTAGGAGGGCACATGCATCAATGTAGACTTTTGCGATTCCTTAATTGCGATTATTAAGGAATAGCAATTAAGGAATTGCAAAAGCCTATGCATGTAGGAATTGCTAAATAATTAGCGATTCCCAAACATTCTGTAATTGCGAACCGCAAATTGTGACTCGGAATTAAGGAATGGCTTCCCATTTATTCCTATGGGCCTACAGGTCCATAGGAAAGAATAGGAAATTGCATGTGCAATTTGCGAGTACCCAATAGGTACGCACAAATTGCGCATGCAATTTCAAGGGTACAAGGGTGTCAAAAGGACACCCTGTTGCACCCATGAAATTGATCTGTGCACGCATGTGTGTGTGTAACCTACAACTTTTAAAAATGACCTGTGAATTTTTCAAATTTTTTCTAATTACCATCAAGTTCAAATAGATGGTAATTTGCGACACCTATTAGCGAAATCACTATTTGCGATTTCATCATGCATTGCATTTAAGGAATCTCTATTTGCGATTCCTTAGCTACCCAGTATACAGAGGTACCCGGCAGGGTTGCCCCCTGTCAATCAATCAATCAATCAAGGCATTTATAGAACGCACTACTCACCCAGAGGGTCTCAAGGCGCTTGGGGGGTGGGGGGGGTGCCGCTACTGCTCGAACAGCCAGGTCTTGAGCTTCTTCCTGAAGGAGAGGTGGTCTTGGGTCAGGCGAAGGTCGGTAGGGAGGGTGTTCCAGGTCTTGGCGGCCAGGTAGGAGAAGGACCTACCTCCTGTTGTCGCTCTTCGGATGCGGGGGATGGCGGCGAGGGCATGATTGGTCGATCGGAGGTGGCGTTTGGGAGCGTAGAAGTTGAGGCAGTTGTTGAGGTAGCCCGGGCCTTGGTCGTGTAGGGCTTTGTGTGCGTGGGTGAGGAGACGGAAGGTGATTCTCTTGTTGACGGGGAGCCAGTGCAGGTCTCTCAGATGTCCGGAGATGTGGTTGCGTTTGGGGACGTCGAGGATGAGTCTGGCTGAGGCGTTCTGGATTCGCTGGAGTCTCTTCTGGAGCTTGGCGGTGGTTCTGGCGTAGAGGGCGTTGCCGTAGTCCAGTCGGCTGGTGACGAGGGCCTGGGTGACCGTCTTCCTGGTCTCGGTGGGGATCCACCGGAAGATCTTCCGCAGCATGCGCAGGATGTTGAAACAGGACGAGGAGACGGCGTTGACTTGTCTGGTCATGGAGAGGGAGGAGTCCAGGATGAAGCCCAGGTTGCGTGCGTGGTCTGTCGGTTTGGGTGCGGCGCCGAGGGCGGGGGGCCACCAGGAGTCGTCCCAGGCGGAGGGCGAGGAGCCCAGGATGAGGACTTCCGTCTTGTCTGAGTTCAGTTTCAGGCGGCTGGTCGTCATCCACTCGGCTACGTCTTTCATCCCTTCATGGAGGTTGGTTCTGGCGGCGGCGGGGTCGTTGGTCAGGGAGAGGATCAGCTGGGTGTCGTCGGCGTAGGAGATGATGTTGAGGTTGTGTTGGCGTGCGATGGCCGCAAGGGGGCTCATGTAGACGTTGAAGAGGGTGGGGCTGAGCGAGGAGCCCTGAGGAACGCCGCAGATGACTTTCGTGGCTGCAGATCTGAACGGTGGAAGGCGGACTCTCTGTGTCCTTCCAGCGAGGAAGGAGATGATCCACTCCAGTGCCTTCTCCTGGATTCCGATGTTGCTGAGGCGCTGCACTAGGGTGCGGTGGCAGACAGTGTCGAACGCCGCGGAGAGGTCTAGGAGGATGAGGGCCGCTGTTTCTCCGTTGTCCAGCAGGGCTCGGATGTCATCGGTGGCCGCGATGAGGGCGGTCTCGGTGCTGTGGTTGGCTCAGAAGCCAGACTGTGAGGGGTCGAGGGATCCATTCGTCTCGAGGAAGGCGGCAAGCTGCTTGTTGACGGTCTTCTCGATGACCTTGGCTGGAAACGGGAGGAGCGAGATGGGGCGGTAATTCTTGAGTTTGGTGGGGTCCGCTGTTGGTTTCTTTAGCAGAGCGCTGAGTTCGGCGTGCTTCCAGCTCTCAGGGAAGGTGGCGGTGTTGAAGGAGGTGTTGATGATGTCCCGCAGGTGGGGTGCGATGACAGCGTCGGCCTTGTTGAAGACGTGGTGGGGGCAGGGGTCGGTCGGAGATCCGGAGTGGATAGAGTTCATCGTGCGGATGGTGTCTTCTGTGTTGATCCGGGTCCAGGCGCTGAGGGTGGTGGTGGGGGGCGTTGGTGCGGTCGTGGGGAGCGTTGTTTGTGGGCTGAAGCTGTTGTGTATGTCAGCGATCTTGTTGTGGAAGTAAGAGGCGAGGGAGTTGCAGAGGTCTTGCGACAGGGTGATGTCGTTGTTTCCGGCGTTGGGGTTGGAGAGCTCTTTCACGATGTTGAAGAGTTCTTTGCAGTTGTGTGCGTTGTTGTCCAGCCGGTCCTTGAATGCTGTTTTCTTGGTGGCGTGGATCAGTTGATGGTGCTTCCGGGTGGCGAGCTTGAGGGTGGTCATGTTGTCCGGTGTTGGCTCCCTTCTCCAGGCTTTCTCGAGGGCTCGGCAGTTCCTCTTGGAGCTCTTGAGTTCGTCGGTGAACCATGGGGCCTTCTTGCTGCCGGGTCTGCTAGGCGGGGTCCTTAGTGGGGCGAGGTCGTCTGCGCAGTTGCTGATCCACTTTGTGAGGTTGTCGGCGGCCTGGCTGGGGTTTGCTGAGCTGGCGGGAGGGTGCTGGCTCAGGGAAGCGGCGAGCTGGTCTGCTGTGATCTTGTTCCAGTTTCTTCGAGCAACCTGTTGCTGGTGGTGGTGGATCGTGGATCTTCTGAAGCTGAAGTGGACGCAGCTGTGGTCCGTCCAGTGGAGTCCGGTGGCGTGGCTGAAGACGATGTCCTTGCTGGATGAAAAGACAGCGTCGAGTGTGTGTCCGGCGAGGTGGGTGGGGGTGGTCACCAGCTGCTTGAGTCCGAGGTTGGTGAGGTTGTCAAGCAGGGTGGTGGTGTTGCGGTCGCTGTTGTTCTCCAGGTGGAAGTTGAGGTCCCCGAGGAGGATGTAGTCGGCAGAGGGCAGGGCGTGCGGGCTGATGAAATCGGCGATGTCTTCGCTGAATTGAGTGCGTGGTCCCGGGGGTCGGTAGATCAGGGTGCCTCTGAGGGTGGTCTTGGGGTCGGTGTGTATCTGGAAGTGCAGGTGTTCGGCGGTTGTCAGGGAGTCGTCGGTGTTGGTCGTGATGCGGATGGTGTTTCTGTGGATGATGGCGAGGCCTCCTCCCGTTCGTTTGACGCGGTCTCTTCGGGTGATCTTGTAGCCCTCTGGGATGGCGATGGCAATGTCGGGCGCTGAGGAGTCGTTCATCCAGGTTTCCGTGAGGAAGGCGACGTCAGGAGCTGTGGTGTCGAGGAGGTTCCAGAGTTCGATGGCGTGCCTGTGGACGGAGCAGGTGTTGAGCAGGATGCACTTGAGGTGGTTGCTGCTGGTGTTCGGCTTGGCGGGTGCTGGGCAGGTCCGGATGCAGGTGAACTTGCAGGCGTGGCAGCTGAAGGGTCCGTGGGTTCGTTTCGGAGTGGCTCGGTGGCATCCCGGGATTCGGCCGGTGTTGAGTGCGTTGAGGTTGGCGGCGTCGTACGTCCAACGGGTGGGCTGGGGTCTGTGGGGGCCAGGGGTCCTGGCACTGGGCGCGGTCCAGGCGCGGACGGGCGCAGACGGGCTTACCTTTGGCGCGCCTTCGGTGCACAATCGGCGCTCCCGCTGCGCGTGACCGCTGCGCGTTCGCACGGTCGCCATATATGGTGAAGTGCGAGGGAGGGCGGAGCAGCTGGGAGGCAGGAGCGGGGAGGGCACAGAAAGAAAGGGGGCATGGTTAGGCAACGGAGGCAGGAAGTGGGGAGCGGGGCGGGAGGACACCGGGGTTACAGGGGGACAGGCAATGAAAATAAACAAACAATGCAAACAAATACAGTAAAGTCAGAGCAAAAGGGCGCACAACAGGAAAAAAGAAGAGAATACGGGGCACAGGATCCTAAAGGGCAACAACAGCGGACACAGCCCTGGAGGTCCTGACCGCAGGAGACCACGCCGCTCGGTGGCAGGGGGCGTGGTCAGACGGCGGCAGTAGGGTCAGCGAGGCAGGCGGGTGGCGGGAGGCACACGCAGCAGCTGGTGGCCGTGCGGCGCGGGGGTGTCGCCCATCTTATTTGTCCTAACGCTGGAGCCCCTGGCCACAGCCCTTCGGGCTCGTGAAGAACGGATGGGTATCTCTATTGGAGGGACGCACAACCTGATATCAATATACGCAGACGATATCTTATTGTACCTCCATGATTTAGAAGGCGATCATTCGGCTATAGCCAACATTTGTAATCGCTTTGAGAACGTGTCCGGCCTCACCATTAACCCCGGAAAGTCTACTGGCTTTTATTTCCTCTCGTTCACTTTGGGAGGTACCAGATTCCGGTAGCCCAGACCACGTTCAAATATCTGGACATCCAAGTCTATAGAATACCCAAGACCAGATTGAGGGCAATGTTCAAAGGGCCATCACTAACCTCCATAGCAGTGTAGGGTTCTGGACGTTCTTGCCCCTGTTCGTGATGAGTAGAATCGCCATCTCAAAGATAGTCCTGCTCCCCCGCATGTTATACTATTTTGTCAACTTGCCGGTTATCCTTCCACAACAGATATTCAATACTATGAATACGATTTTGGTAACTCTTATTGGGGGGTCCGGGAGGAGACGTATCAGCCTCTTAAAGCTTCAACTAGGCACTAGATTGGGGGGTCTTGGAGTGCGGGACCTACCCGGATATTATTATGCCAGCCAGCTTCAGTGGCTCGCGCGTTGGGTGTCGGGCAGGAATCTGCACGAGATAAATTTTACAACAGACCAACTAGCACACGGTGACTTACACTCTCTGTTATTGCCTAAGGCCAGGATTCCCCCAGATTGCCATCTCCTCTCCTGCGCACAGCTCTGATGTGCTGGAGGAAGGCACTGGCATATACTTCCACGACCACGCCCTTCGCAGAGAACGTTCCTTTGTTAGGTATTCCAACACCGCAGGGACGACTTAACCAACGTAGGCTACAGCCCTGGACGGAAGCTGGGGTGGAGGATGTAGGGGCCTTTTTTGGGGATGACGCTTTACTAGATCATGAATCCTTTCTGCAAACCACAGGGGCTCCCCAACGGTTATACCTGCTACATGCCACTGTGTCGCAATACATAAGATGTACATGGGCTCCACAGCGAATCAAACCTGCACAATACAAACTGGTTCATCTACTCTACTATATGGGGGCAGGTGGCCACTTGGTACGGTGGCTTTACACTGGGATCAGAGAGCATGCAGCCACATCCCTCACCACACTTAGAGATACCTGGACACAAGACACAGGGGAGGTCCTATCGGATAAGGCATGGAAGGTTGTCCTTGAGCACCCCAGGAAAGTGTCCAGGAACGTTAAATGTAAATTTATCCAGGTTATGGTGTTGCATAGGGCGTACCTTACCCCCCAAAGGTTACATAGAATGTTCCTGGATTCTCCCCACCATTGTCCTTATTGTAAGGCAGATGAGGCTGGCCATCTTCACATGCTCTGGGCATGCCCGCAATTACGCAGTTATTGGGGGGAAATTTGCCATATACTACACACAGTCACTGCCCTGCCGGTGCAAGTGGATGTGCTGTATTGCTTGGTGGGGCATCGTAAACGTCCTAAACACCATAAGGCTCAATTGAAATTCTTAGACCTAGCTCTGTTACTAGCGATTAGAGCTTTAACAATGAGATGGAAGTCCCCCAGAACTCCTGGAATAGCAGTGTGGCAATCTGACCTGTTGAGATGGGGCAGGGCGGAAGGTGCGGCCTTACGCCGGGAGGAGGAGAGAGGACAGCGGAAGTATTCAATTGCACAAGATTGGGAACTTATGTTGTTGGAACTGGAAGAGATGGAATTGGGGCCATCGCAGGTTGATGGGTTGTAAACGGAAGACCTATTAGTGGTGTCCGGGCATGCAGTATAAGGGCACAGGATCACATAAATGCGCAGGTAGTACCTAAAGTGATTCTGCACAACATAGCAAGGTAGCTCGTTATCTACGGCATGAAGTGATACCCGTTGGATATGGTGTGCCAGGAGACGTACAGGACATGGGGGCGTGGAGGGGGGTGGGACGGATCACGGGCTTAGTCTATTATACGATCAACAATATACGGCTTGTGTATAACATGATGTGTTGCATAATGATAATTACCTAATTGATGCTTTCTCACACATTTTATACAAAGACTACAAGACTCTTTTTTCCTGATTTCTTCAGACACTGTAATTGCCAAGCCGCTATAATTTAAGCCGGTTGAGGAATGTTAGGGGCGAAAATTAAAAAGACTGTATTTTGTAAACGATGTAAATGATAAGATGTATGAAATATTATGCAGTCGCAAATAAAAAGTAAAATAAAAAAAAATAGCGATTCCTTAAATGCAATTGCAATTTAAGAAAATGCAATAAATTGCGATTTCTTAAATTATGAGAGCCTTACAGTTTGATGCATCGCAGCAGCTCTTCTTGCTGGCGCAAACGGGCGATTATTGCGATAGGCACCGTTTGAGCGCGCAAAAAAGGTTAATGCATGTGCTGTTAGTTTTTTGTCCTGTTTTTAACCCCGTTTTTCTTGGTTTTAGGACTCTGGGCACTTTACCACTGCTATTCAGTGCTAAAGTGCATATACTCTCCATGTAAATTGTGTTTATGGATTGGTGATAACATGATTGGCATATTTGATTTACTGTAAGTCCCTAGTCAAGTGTACTTTGTGTGCCAAGGGCCTGTAAATCAAATGCTGCTAGTGGGCCTGCTGCACTAATTGTGCCACCCACATGAGTAGCCTGTAAATGTAACTCATACCTGACACTGCAGCGTCTAATGTAGACTACTTTGTAGTCTGTACTTTGGTGCTTCTTTCGCAACCGACTTGGGGGTTATGTGTTGTTCTTATGGAATCCTTCTTGTCAGACTTTGACCCAAGTTTGGAAACACTCTTACCCAAATTCCACTTCTTCATAGTCAGATCAATGTTTCTTCATGGATAAACTACTCACAATTCATATATTTTTCTTTAGGAAATTTATCTTACAAACAATTAGAATTGAGTGTATTGTTTCAGATACCTTCTGAAGTTTGTTTAATATAGACGAGCAGATGCAAGGGCAGGATGAGGTGTCCTTTTGTCACATAGATTGACTGATTTTGACTTTCACCACTTCATCTACTACAGCCTTTCTGTGATCAACATTACTTATTGATAGTGAAGATTCTCTGAGAATCCCTGTTTGATCTTTTAATGTCTGTGACTGTAAAGTTTAAGCTCCAACTATTGCATCTTAAATTCTACACATTGCGGTCATGATTCCTAAATAGGTTGCACTGCAGGTGTTTCAAATTCTTTGGGCCATCTATTTGTTCCTTCTTTACCTGCCCCTTCAATGATAAATTGTAGCCCCATAGAGTTCCTTACTGGTCAGTCATCTTGATGCATGGAGTGTATTGAGGCATCAATGTCATCAGATGTCCTCATGGCTTTAAAATCATGCATTTCCATTGGGAAAGTGCTTCCAATGGTAAGGAATTCAAGGAGACATAATTATTTCTCTACACTGTTTTCACCCTCTGCTTAGCTTTAAATCAAACAATGAAAATACCAAAAATTCTGAACAATATGACCACTAATTTAGAAAACTGTTTTCCATTTTTGTGGAAGTGAGGCATAAAGAGATTTAGACAACATATATTATTATTAAATTATTAAAAATATTTATACAGCGCACTATCACCATAGGTTTCTTGGCGCTCTTGATAAAAACAGCAGTGATCCAGGGAGGAGATTAATCATATGCAGCTTGAAAGAGCAAAGTTTTTAGAAGCGTACGGAAGCTGTCGTACTTAGAACAGAGACGGAGAGATAGGGGTAGGGAGTTCCAAGTAGTGGGAGCCAGAACAGAGAAGCTCAGGCCTCCGTGCCTTTTCCTTTTAAATCTGGGGACCTCGAGTAAATTCAGAGATGCAGAACGTAGAGCTCTGGCAGGAATATGACGGGACAATGCTGATGAAATGAACTTAGGGGCTGAGTCTTCTAGGGCCTTAAAGGTGGTACATGCCAGCTTAAAAATACACCGTTTTGAAACAGGGAGCCAATGTAGACTGCGGAGTAGGGGAGTGATGTGGTGGTGTCTGGGCTGGCAGAAAATCAAGCGGGCAGCTTGGTTTTGCACCAACTGAAGTCGGTGAAGGTGACAAGCGGGAATTCCTGCGTACAAGATGTTGGCGTAGTCAAGCCTGGAGGTGATGAGGGCAATGACTACTTGGGTCAGGGCTTCTTTGTTCAGAAACCTATTGATCTTGCGTATTCGCCTGAGGTGGAAAAAGCAGGCAGAAGTGACCGCGTTGATGTGGGGTCTCATAGAGAGATCTTGAGAGATGGTCACCCCCAGGCTTTTGACAGAGCTCACGGGAGTTGGTGCCGTCCCCAGAGATGTAGGCCAAAAGGAGGCGTTCCATGGGTGATTGGGGCCACCCACCAAGACTAGCTCAGTTTTGGTGGGATTTAACTTTAAGTGACTGTGATACATCCACTCAGCTATGGTTAGCATAGTGGACTGGAAGTTAGTGCAGGAGGAGGGGAGGGAATCGACAGGGAAAATTAACTGCAGATCGTCAGCATAGTTGTAAATTGTGACCGGGAAGTTGCGGAGAGTGGCAAGCAGTGGTTGGAGATATAAATTAAAAAGAAGAGGGGATAATGCCGAACCTTGTGGGACACCACAGTGAAGAGGAGAATAGGACGCAGAGAATGTGGAAAGATGGACGGACTGTGAGCGCTGGTGTAGGAAGGATTTAAGCCAGTCAAGGGCCACACCTTGGATACCGGCGTTGGAGACAAGGTCGATCAAGATGGTGTGATCGACCGTGTCGAATGCCGCAGAGAGATCCAATAGGACAAGGGCTTGAGCGATGTTCTTGTCAGCTCCTTTCCTGAGGGTGTCCATGACTGCAACTATGACCGCCTCGGTGGAATGGAGGGGTCTAAATCCAGCTTGTTGAGGGTCTAGGAACAGTGATTGTTCTATAAAGGAGCTCAAACAGCGGGTCACATAAGTTTCCAGAATCTTGCCTAAATAGGGGAGGAGGGAAATAGGTCTATAATTGCTGAGTATGGTAGGGTCTGCATTAGGTTTCTTCAGAATGGGTAGAACGGCAGCTTGCTTGAAAGAAGATGGGACCACTCCGGTAGCAAGAGAGTTGTTAAGTAATGCTAGCGGGGGGCCAGGACAAGCAAGAAAGGCTCCTTTGAGGACCTGCGGGGGGCAACAATCATTAGGGGATCCCGAACTTACTTTGTGGAGGAGTGATGAGAGTTCTTGTAGAGAAATTGGTGGGAAAGTAGTCAAGGTACTAGTGTTGGGGGGAGGGAGAGGGGGAGGCGTAGGAGATGCAGGGGTGGGGATGTTATGTTTTATGGTTATTATTTTTTCTGTAAAATAGGAATTGAGTGAATCGCATAAGGCTTGTGACGGCAGAGGTTGGGGAGTGACTCGATCTGGGAGGGAGAGCTCATTTACAATTGCGAAGATATCTTTTGTTTTATTATTTGAGTTCAGAATTTTTTGTGAGAAGTAAGCTGTCTTGGCTTCCAGAATAGATTTTTTATAAGTTTTTAAGGACTCAGTGTATATGAGTTTATGTTGGGGATCGTAGTGGCGACGCCAGCGGCGTTCAGTTTGCCGCAGGGCGAGTTTGTCTGCTTTAAGTTGGTCCGTATACCAGCGTTGAGCATCGTGGGGGCGCATTGTTTTGATTGTTTTCAGGGGGGCAGCTGTATCGCTGGCCCGGCATAACCATTCATTGAGTTTCTCAGCCTGATTCTCTACTGAGGATAGCGGCAATGGTGCCGAGGAAGCCAGTGAGGTGTGGAAGTCGGGAAAGTTAGCCCTTTTCCAATTGCGAACCATCTTATTCTTAGTGCGGGTGAAGGGACACGAGGTGTGAAGATGAAGGTGAAAGGAGATGAAATGGTGGTCTGACCAAGAGCATGGGAAGACTGAGGGGGGTGAAATGTCGAGATTGGAAGTCCAGACTTGGTCTAGCGTGTGACCTTTCAGGTGGGTGGGGGAGTGAATATGTTGTGAAAGGTTCATGCTTTTGAGAAGTTCAGTAAATTCCACGGATAAGTGGCTTTCATGGACATCCGCTGGCCAGTAGTTAAAATCGCCGATTACGATCATATTGGCATGGTTGATAATCAGTTGAGCGATAGCGTCGCAGAAGAGTTTGGGGAAGAGAGGCATAGGATCAGGGGGTCTATAGACAATGACACAGACAAAAGATGATTTAGGGGAAGTGAATTGAAGGGCCAGGTGTTCTGTTTTAGGGATAGGAGTCATCGTGATCTCCGAGAAGGTGTGGGTAGAGCGAATGATAGCCGCCACTCCGCCTCCGGTCTTTCCAGCAGGTCGATTGGCATGCATGATATAATATCCCGTGGGAAGAGCCGCTAGAATATCGGGGGCGGAATCTTCGGTGAGCCATGTCTCTGCTAAGAGGAGGATATCAATAGAGCTTTGGTGCAGTAATTGAAATATTTCAAGCTGGTGTCGGCTGAGGGAGCGGGTGTTGAGGTAAAAGATCGATAGAGAGGTGGTGGGCTGAGGAGCAGGGGGGGCGGGATTGTGCAAACCAACTGTGGGTGAGAGGTCAGAAGGAACGAGGATGCCACATGTCAGGGCCGCCTGGAGGACACATCAAAGTAAACCTGATCTGTGAATTGGCAACCAAGACCAATGTGGGTCTATGAAGGTGTGACAAAGTGGCAATAAGAAATTACACACTACTTACTACTTTTCATTAGCATAAATGGCCTCTACAATTTCACAAAATCCCTCGCCATTCAGTCTTGCTCCATTATTCAAATTAGTATAACTTTGAAAAAATGTTTCAAAGAGGGATTGTGGAGCTACTTAGGGCCTGACTCCGACAGCCTTCGACCACCGACAGCCTTCTTCCAACCACCGAGTTGGCGATCGGAGAGAAACAGCAGCCATAAGGCTGTACAGGGAAATCCAACTGCCGTCCAGATTACAATGTGGGTTTCTGACTACCCGACCCTGGCTGTCTGACCGTTTGCTTTGAGTCGTAGGAAACGTAGGAAAAGGGGTGAACACTCTGCCAATACCCCTTCTTCCCGGCAGTCTCAGACATTGATCCCTCCCTCCAGGCTCCCCCTTCACCTTGGCAGCTGAACACGAGGTAGACGGTCCAGTTGTTGTAAATGAATCTAGGACCCTAGTGTTATTTTCCCGATTCATGCCCTTATATAGGTATAAATTACCCGATCCTTATATAGGCATAGAAATCATTACCATATTTAGACTGAGCCTTTGCAGCCCAAATACGGCATGGCTACTTCCACTAAGTTTCAAGAATCAACAACGATTTCTTAGAGAAACCCGCCTTCAGCAGCTAGGGACCTACCCTTGCCTGAATACTAATTTATCTAGGAAATCATGGAGTTTTCGAAGAACTGAGTCTTTGATGACGTTATTAAGTCCAATCATACGGCAAACTCGGCACCTTCAAAGTATAAATATGCCTACATTTGCCCAGACAAACACACAGTGGTTTGGAGCAGATCGACTAACTACTTGCCCGACGCCCTGCAGCAGCAAGTGCCGAAGGAAGCCGACCCTCCAGCTGACGCACTGAGAGACGCTGTTTTTTCTCCTGCTGAGAAATCCAGCTCAAGTGTTTCCAGGCTATCCTTGCGGGTTGCTGGGAAATCGAGTCCTGAGAGAGAGATCCAAGACCCCCTTCATTCTAAATAAACCAAGGTACGGAGCTGATTAGACCCTTAGAGAGTTCTTGGATAGATTCTTGGCAGAGAAATACTAAACCTAAGCTACTCCTCACTTACTTCTTCCCTTGTACTAGACTTAGGTTAGGTACACCGTGGTAGGAGTATTTTAGAAGCACCAGTTGAGTACTTGTAGTCTTTATTTTATCACTGTATGTATTTTATATGTTTTAGGCAATTTATGGCTTAGAAACCATTCATGCTTTTACAGTACTACTTTATAATTATTTTCGTATTATATGCCTTGTACTTTATAACCAGTATTATGATTGTAGCAGTACATTTCTTATGCTTGAGAAAGAAGACTGTTCAATAAATACTTTTTATTGAAAAACGTCCTCTCTCTATTTCCTCAGCACCTCTGGTGAAACGAAGCATGCACGATTAACTGAGTAAAATAGCCGTCTATTGTTTCTGCGACTCTAGAGATTGATTTCTTATTCTTGGGAAACAAAGTTGTCATGTTTATGCGGTTGTCAGAAACTAATCCCTTCTTGTGAATTCGAGAAAGTTTCTAGTGACCTCTGAGCTAGCTGGCACTCACAATTAAGTCTAATATATACGATAGAGACCCAGTCGACCTCAGTCCTACGTCTAAACTATAGTATATGTTATTCCAATGCGCAGAGCATATTGGGAATATAGGAACTACACTCCACAGTGGGTGGCGGAATCTACGTAGGTCCTCATGTTGCATGTATCCCCATTGAGTGCACATATCGCCACACTCCAGCAACGGGGTACATGGTACACAAGGCATGTGTCCTGTGCATTTGTACCCACTTGCAGCCACATGTCAGGAGAGCGAGGCAATGTTGACGATGAAATCTCTGCAGTAGCAGCAGTTGCATGGTACTTCAGTGGTCAGAGCTTTCCCGACCTCGGTGGGCAGAATCGTAGCACGGCTGCGGCAGTGGGGCTGTCTGACCGCCATCCTAATAAGGCCTTCAGTGTCTTTTCTTTAAATAGGGCATGATATCGGCTTATTTATTGGTTGAAGTCGCAATTGGATGCCACAAATAAGGAGTGCTGGTAATACTACCTACTGCCAATTAAAGAGCAGTGATGACATGTCCGTGCCTGCTTGAGGGTGTAGATGCAGATACAGAAGGGCTTCTTGCCCTATAATATGCTTGCGGTGTTTACCTTGGGAACCCACTTCATCTACTTTGCTGTCAGAAGAAATACTGGGTACCAGACATTTCTGCTTCAATTGGTGTGCATCACATATGTCTTTTTATTTGCTGGAGCAAGTAAATCTTTCGGTTCCTGGTGCTATGAGTTGACATCAATCACATATACCTTGCACGGTGTTCAGATTGGTAAGCAGTCTTGGTCTTTTTCAGTAACCACAGTAGGTACTTTGATTGTGATGGGGTAGTTTTATTTGCACAGAACTTGGGGCTCAAGCGTTTTTTGTCTACTGTATGTGGCTAGTACTGCATTTGTAATGTTACTATTAGTTGTCCTGAGGCCCGATTTAGTTTTCCTTTTGAAGAAGAACCTAGTCTTCCTGAAGGTGCTGCCTATCTTCAAGTTTATTTTTGTTCATCAGCCCTACTTCAATTACCCATGCAGGACTAATACTAGCACGTCCATCATAATAACTAGTGATAACAACACTATTTTAAGGTTTCCTTTTCTGATGTCTCCCATCGTGCTCAGGGAACCAGTACTCATCAGAGGCATCTTTATTTGAAACAAGATTTGGAGATTGGAGGCTTGGGGACATGATGAAGGTGAATGAGACTACATTTCCTGACTGTCACCTCTGCTCCCATGAACTCCTCTCCTGTTACTACAAAAATACATTTTTGTCTTCTTGCACTTTCGGTATGCCTTTCTTGCATCATCAAAGATTGACTCCACCAAAGCTCTAAGATCAAGAAGAGGCACATTTTGCCAGGAAGTCTTGACAATATTTTTTTCCTGTACTTTTTACTGCTGTTCTACTTATGCTGTCTGTACCAAAGTTATCTCTCCCAAAGAATGCAGGCAGTGTGATTCCATCCATAGCATTGACGGTCTTCTTGGAAGCTACTGGGCACTTTCTTGGCAGGTGATCATGTGGTGCCATGTGTTTCATGGAAATGTGTTCAATTTTTCTTCATTCACCAGCAAGTAAGGCAAAATATGTGTGTAGTGACATTTGAATACGGTGCTGCTAACAACATATAATATAGTTGTAACTTATTAGAGAGTTTTGAATTTTCAGCCTTTAATTCCGCATAGCCCTTTAATTCCACATAACCTTTCCTCTAGTCAGTGCAACTAATACTCATAATTAGCCACACAATCAGATATGCAGATGGGCATGTAGAAGCCAACTAATACATCTACAGCCCATTCAACTATTCTGCTACTTAGTATCCCATTAGCCTAACCCACACATGTATCAGAATCATGTCACCAACAGAAAGAATAGATGAAAATGCCACAAATAATATAGCATGACCCCCAACCTGCAGTAGCCCCCTACCCTCCCTGCCTTAAGTCATGGACCATAGAAGTGAAAATAATGAAAGAATACATAGTGGGTGCCCTACCCCAGTGTTTAACAGTCACCTTCCCTCCCCGTCCCATATAACCAACAACAGAGAAAACGTCTCAAAATGTAATTCTGGATGAACCCCCCGCCCTCCACCACCACTTGACAACATCTACAGCCAATCCAACTATTTTGCTACTCAGTATCCCATCGGCCTCCCCCACACAAGCATCAGGACTTTTTCACTAACAGAAGGAATAGTAGGAAATGCCACAAGAAATATATCATGACCCGCAGCCTGCTGAAGCCCCCCTACACACCCTGCCTTAAGTCATAGACTATAGAAGTGAAAACAAATTAAATAATACATACCGGGTGTCCTCCCCCAGTCTTTAACAGTTACCCAACACCCTCCCATCCCATATTGCCAACAACAGGGAAAATGACTCAAAACCCCTTTCACGTTGCCCACCCTCTCTCCCCACCATTTCCCAACAGCAACACTCTCCTACAGCTGGCCATGCCTTCCAAGCCTCCATAAATCCAAATACAGTTACAAAGTATCACTCTCTTCCTTGCTAGTTGCAAATAGTGATGCAAAAAGAGCAATCGATGGATGGAATGCTGAACAATGTCAAACATTCAACACCAGTACCCAGATCTGGGCCTAAACCCATCTTTGCTCACCATTCCATTCCAGTTTGGACCTAATGATATGCAAATCAGTCTTGACCCTGCTCCCCATGGACCAGGTTGCAGTGAGACATGTCCCCGTGTTGCCTCTTTCCCTTGCAACGAACAAGACTCCAGAATGTGCACAATATGATTTGCAAAGCCCTTTGAAAATTTGCAACGGGTATTTGTGCTTTGCAAATTAGTACTGTGCATTCACAATGTCAGCCGCCTAGACAATTTATATTAATCTGGCCTGATAGAAGCAGAGCTTACATGCTTCCACTCTAGTATATGTTCCAACAGTGGCCGGAGATGAGGTGTCACAAAAAGTAGAGTTTTGTATACTGTTTCTACATTAAAGTACAGTGCCTGCTCGTCTCTATGATCCTTTTCAACTGCTGTAAAAAGGTTGCAGTGTAATTTCTGGGGAATAACGTTCACAATTAGAGTTTAACGAGGGAAAAACCTTAAAATAACAATATTCTGCAGAAAGCTATTGCATCAAAGAATATGTGTAGCGAAAAAATAGGAAGTACAATCATTTTTATGCACGTTGATTTTTTCCCCATCCTGGGTTGCGGCCTATTTAAGCTGATAAAATTATGTTGATGGGATAAAATCTTTACCTAGGCATATTGAAAACATATTTTAAACTTTATATATAACATATGGGTGGTTGATTCATTATTCGCCGAATATGGCAAGCCCAGGCTGTTCCCAGAATGTTCTGTTAAAGCAGCATCTGATAATATTACTCAAGAACTATAAGAATATAACTGCATTTCTATATAGCTAAAACATAGGACTTCATTGACAGCTGGTAAATAACAAGACCACAGGAGGCATTTCCTCTGAATTCTGAGTTCTGCACCTCAGAACGCGAAATAATCCAAACCAGATATGTTTTACCTGGCAAAATTTGTGTCGGTGAAAACGTGTGTACTACTTTTAGTCCTATTTGAGCACAGAGTCCCATATCAGGAGTACCATGGCACTCTGGATGAGATCATGGAAATCATTTCCAATAGTAAGTAAACCAGGTCACCGTTTAGCTTTGCAAACTAATAAATGGATGTCTGTGTGCTGTCACAATGCCACTCTGACAGCATTCAAGACAACTACTTTCTCCTTTGTGCACACAACACAATACATTAAAAAGCATCATCTCAATGGAAGGTGTGACAAAAGTACTGGATATTTGAGGCTAAGATGACGAGCTTAGAAACGTTTCTTGCCTAACAAAATGAATGTATCTATAACGCAACTGGTGCTCATATAAAGTGCTCTGATACCTTCGGGTCGTGTTCTCAAAATATTCAATAAAAAAAAAAACAATTCTTCGAACCAGATTGCATTAAAACCAGCTGTTAGTACTTTTAGCCACATATCTTGGTTGTTCTTACACACCTCAATGAGAATTCTATCTGGGCTAGGGGCTTAATGTGATTTTTGGGCCATGATAGTTCCAGCTACTGTGGTGTCGTGCCTGTGACGTAACAGGCACGCAGCGTGAAGGTCAGGTGACCTGGAGTTAATAAAGAAGGTACACATGAACGCCAGTCGGGCTACGCATGCGGTCCCAGTAAGACCCTACTCCCGTCTCCTGTAGTTATTTCAGCCGGCCGCGTGTGCAGTCTTTTGTGGCTGTGTGCAGCTACGCTGGGGTGGACCCCCGTGTGGGCATGAGCACAGGCTGCAGCGGAGCCTCGCGGTGAAGTGCCCCAGGCCTCATCAATGCTCGGCAGGCCGAGGAGTCGTCCCCCTCCCCCTGCAGCATGAAGAGCAGGGAGAATAGTGTGGCAATCTCCCAGGACATGTGGGGGACAGCGAGGAGGCCTCATTTCAGGCCCATTTGAGGGCTGGAGGCCTTTGAGGGCCGGGATAGGTAGTGGGGACCGGTGCAGGAAGCACCCCTCAAAGAAGCACAGCACAGCAGGCAACTACAGAATCAGGAACACTGGGAGCAAGCCTCCTCGCGCTCTAGTGGTTAACTACACAGGCGCAGGAGGCAGAGGTAGCCCATACAGACAGTTCACACGTACACGCAGGTCAGCGTGCCTGCAACAAGGAGGGACAGCCGACGCGCAAGAGAGCCTACAGAGTCGCAAAGCACAAGGTCAAAGACGTTAGACATGTCCCCAATAGAGCCTTTTATAGTGGAAGGGTCACCCTCATCACTCGCACCAAAGTGGAAGGACTGAGTGGACCGCTTACTCATATTCTTCGAGGCCACTAAGGTGTTGCTACACCTGGGGGGCAAAGACATCCATAACATCGCCAATACACTTGTAGAGGCCACGCCAAAGAATCACCACACATTGATAAATGCCCTCAATGGACACTTTGAGCCGATGGCCAATCAAGACTATGAAAGGTTCATATTCAGACAAGCGCGTCAACTCCACGAAGATTCGCTGGACACTTATCACGGCAGACTAAAAAATCTAGCGTCCATGTGCGGGTTCCAAGATGAAACGGAAGAGATTAGGGGACAAGTGATTCAGGGTTGTGCATCTGCCAAGCTCCGTGAATGGATACTGGAAGAATCCGGGAAATCCCTCGCCGACATATTGACCCTGGGACGCACCAAGGAACTGTCTAAGGCTCGCGCAGCACACACGGAGGCGGCCCTCCAGTTACTGGTGAAAACAGAACCGGTAAATGCTGTGACGACCAAGCCCACAACGAGGTGGAACAAGAGGGGCTTGTGAACGACGACCTCAGGACATAAAGGAAAGAGATGCTCGGGATGTGGGCAATTCAATCACTTTGAGAAGGTCTGCAGGTCCAAAAGATATTGCAAGCCTCGGCAGGTGGTCAATGCAATACCCGAAGGTGAGAGACCGCCAAGTGACATGGATGACGATGAGGAGGAAGAGCGGGTAATACAAAAAGAGCAAATGATCGGCACTGCTACCCAGAAAGCGCGACAATTACCCCAGTTCAACATTCGTGTCATGGCAGTAGTTGACACTGGTGCCACCATCAACATCATGGCCTCTGCACTTTACCGAACCATGACTCCAGCGCCCACACTCTGCCCCTCAGCGATCCCTGTCTTCGCTTATGGTCAAGATACACCCCTGAGAATACGGGGTCGCTTTAAGACGTCCATCTCCCATGGCGACCGATCAATCACCACAAACGTGTATGTCACCGAGGATGGGCAAGGCATGCTATTGGGGTGCAGGGTTGTACAACATCTGGGTTTGGTGACGTTTGCCTTCGGGGAGCACCAGGAATCCATTCAGCACCTTCTGACTGAGTTCTCAGAGGTCTTCGAGGGAATCGGAAGATTCAAGGGCAAAGAGGTTCACCTACATATCGTCCAGCCAGTGGCTCTATGGCATCGGCGAATTGCCTTTCACCTGCGCCCCCTGGTAGAGGAAGAACTCAAGAAGCTAGAGGTGGTCGGCATCATTGGGAGAGTGACCGGTCCCATGCTGTGGGTCTCTCCGATTGTCGTCACCAGGAAGCCCAAACAACCCGGCGCGGATCTGTGTAGACATGCGGCTACCAAACGCTGCCATCCAAAGGGAACGCCACATCACCCCAACAATCGATGATCTCATTGGGAAAATGGCCGGGGCCTGTTGGTTCTCCAAGTTAGACTTGAGAACCGGATACCATCAGCTGGTGCTAGATGAGGCATCCCGAAACATCACAACCTTCTCGACACACGTGGGGCTAAGAAGATACACCCGTTTGAGCTTCGAGGTGTCCAGTGCGGCTGAGGTTTTTCAGAACATAATACACAAATTAATCATGGATATCCCCAGTGTTATCAACGTCAGTGATGACATCATGGTCCACGCAAAGACCATCCCGGAACACAACTCTCGCCTCACTCAAGTACTTCGCCGACTGCGGGACGCCAGACTCACCCTACACCAGGAAAAATGTGAATTCCTACAGAAGAAGTTACAATTCTTCGGCTAAACATTTTCCACAGAGGGAGTCAATCCTGACCCCGAAAAGGTCCTAGACATCAAAAATGCAGTGGCACCCACCAGCGTGACCGAGGCCCGCAGTTTCCTTGGCATGGTGAACTATTGTGGGAGGTTCATTCGAGATCTCACCACCCTTACGCTACCGCTGCGAGAGCTCACAAAGGACTCTCCCCCTTGGAAGTGGGGCCCGACCAAGACAAAGCCATCAAGGAAGTTAAGATCGCACTCTAAGAGGCGACCACACGTGCCTTCTTTGACCCTGGAAAAACTACACAAATAGCGGTGTAATCTGGCCCCCTGCACTTAAGGCTGTGCTGTTGCAGAGACGACACCCGGATGACAACTGGGCCCCCGTAGCATTTGCGAGTCAGTCCCTCACCGAAACAGAACAGAGATACTCTCAGATTGAGAAGGAAGCCATCGCCATTCACTGGGGATGTTGTCACTTACATCTCTGTGTCTATGGCACGCTATTCGTGGTGGCGACTGATCACAAGCCCCTTGTGGCTCTGTTCTCCGGGACCTTCACCAAACCACTTCCTCAAATCGAGAAATGGATGTTGCAACTCCAAAACTTCAACTGTAAGGTGGAGTACCAATCAGGGTCCCGGAAGCCGGCCGACTACTTGTTGCGGCACCCCAGAGCAGCCACGGCACGGAAGATTGAAGAAGCGGCAGACACTGTAGAGTATGTCAGGTGTGTCATGGCTCGCTCCTGCCCTCTTCCCCTCTTCCCCTCTCCATGGAGAATCTGAGAGAAGCAACCATCAAGGATCACTGTGTTCAACGGGCCAAGGCAGCTCTAAAAGATGGCAATTGGCACAAGGCTAAAGAAGAGTGGAAGATCCTAACAGCAAATGCCCAGCGCATCATGGACAGCCTGTACCACGTCCGAGAGGAGCTCACTGAAGACAGCACGGGGTGCTTGCTGCGAGGACACCGGCTGGTCATTCCGATGTTCCTCACTGCTCAAGGGGTTCAGCTTGCTCACATTGGGCACCAAGGCATGGTCAAGACTAAGTCCAGACTTCGAACCAAAGTATGGTTCCCGCTAATGGACGAATCGGTGGAAGCCACTGTCCGCTCTTACACATCCTGTCAGGTGACGGGGTAAGCACCCCGCCCAGCTCCAGTCATTGCGGAACCAAGGCTGAGATCTCCGTGGTCCTGTGTCAGCCTAGATTTTGGCAGCCTACCTGAAGGCCGTCAGACGTTTGTGGCCATCAATGATCATTCCAAGTATCCGGAGTTTGAAATCATAGCAGCCACTAGTACCACTGGGGTAATCCCGAAAAAATCATGGCGACTCATGGACTAATACAGGAGCTGCGAACAGACAACGGACCTCCCTTTCACGGGCAGGAGCTAGCCAGTTATCTCAAAGCTCTTGGCATCCGACACCACAGGATCACACCCAGGTGGCCACAAGCAAATGGCGAGGTGGAAAGATTCATGCAGACTCTAAATAAGGTGATACGCATTGCTCACAATAAGGGTCAGTCCATAGAGCTAGCCATCTTCACCTTTCTACGGAGCTATCGCTAGACTCCCCACACCACTATGGGTGTAACACAAGCCCATCTCCTCATGGGGCAAGTGGTCACAGATTCAATACCTCATCACCCCCAATGGCGCCCAGAGGCACCCGATGACAACAGAATTGATGCGAGATGTCGGAGGGCTCATGCTCAAGTCAGTCACTGGCGGAGAGCCAAACTCTCACAGGTGGAAAGAGGGGACCTAGTGCTTCTCGGAAACCGCATCACCAGTGGCAAGTTTCGGTTGCCCTTCAAGAAAAGCCCCTTGACTGTAGTCAACGTTAAAGGAACACGGATCATTGCAACTGGAGGAAGAGAAACAGTGACCTGAAATGTGTCACACTTCAAGAGGTTCCAGTCGGCGGTGTCGACATCCGCGCCGGATGGGCCCGAGGTCGGTCCCAGTGAGACGACATCTCTCGATATCTGCCCAGATGAAACCGAGCCAACGATCCCCATGGAAAACGACAGTGAGTCCTGTGGTTGCATCTCAATTCAGCAAGATGGACCAGTGACAAAGCAGCTGGAGGGCGGTCGTGGCCATCCTGAGACTGGTTGAGGTGAAGCAACATCTGGGGCTGGAGCTGAAGAATCCCAAGGCCGGGGCCAGTCTCTACACCGACCGTGGAGCAATCCAGAGCCTTCTTGCTGCTTGAGGGACTATTTCAAGTAAGACTGTTCCTATTTGAATTCAAAGAAGAATTGTTTATAGTGTATTTCAGGTTCGTAATGTGCCATTTATAACCAGGCGCTGTGGTCAGCTAGTGATATTGCTTTGATGTGTGTTGGGGAGGAATGTGGTGTCATGCCTGTGACATAACAGGCACGCAGCGTGAAGGTCAGGTGACCTGGAGTTAATAAAGAGGGTACGCATGAACGTACGCCAGTCAGGCTACGCATGCGGTCCCAGTAAGACCCTACTCCCGTCTCCTGTAGTTATTTCAGTGTCCCAGGCCCATTACATATTCCCCCATCTGTGTTGGTGCCGGCCCGTTACCAAGGGCCGCACATGACACAACCTCCGTTACCAGGAAGTCTTCCTCAGTGTCATTAGGTAACGTGCTCCCAGGTGTTGCTTGTTTTCTACCCTCCAACTCCTCCACAACATCCTGGTTAACTGAATTAAGTATTTTTTTGGCATGTTGCAGAGAAATACTGGACCCATATTCCTTGGCTTACATTTGCTTCCAAGATTGTGGCCATCCCCTTGCTGCCCCAAACTATGATTTCGTAATGTTTTCTGGTGTTTTTCCGAATAATTACTTTTCTGATAATAACCATGCACTGGTAAATTGGTTCCTTTTTCTGATATTGAGTAGATGTTTATAGGCTGTTCTGGCTTCACACAGGGTGGCTTCCCCGCTTGCTCCGACATTTCATTTTTTGTGTGCTGCAGCCAAGCTGTTTTCTAGAGCTAGAGCTAATAATTGCGAGCAGATTTACAAAGGTTGATAATAATAAAGGTCCAGTCCCTTTAGTAGAGATTATCAAAATCAATTAAAACATTTTCCATTTTGTATTCAACAGAAAGTCAGTTGAATTCCAGTGTCCCTTTGTTACATGGATGCTTTTCTTATGTCCAGATGTATCTTTCATGGGTATGAACTATGGTTGGCTAAATAAGGAGTTTGTAATTCGAGCTCTATTAGGTCGTGAAGTAAAAAACAAGAGATCTGGGTTAAATCCATCATTAAGCATGGGCGGATTTTGCGGATCCACGATTCACGGATTTGCGTATTCACGGATCGTGGATCCGCAAAATCCGCGTATTTGCAGATTAGCGGATTTGCGGATTTGGGGCGGGGCTTCCATGCGAGTGCACATGCCTCTTGTGTGTATAAAAGGTCAGAGACCGATCAGAGCAGCGGATGAAGAAGATACAGAAGCTCCTGGCAACAGGAACAGCACGAGGATTGCGCTCGTGAAAGTCAAGGATGCAAAGGCCTCTGTCCAGCATCACAGCCGATTTTCGATGGTATATTTGGGAAGAGGGCACAGCTGCCCAGCCTTGACAACGTTCACGATTGCTTTTTGGGCCGATGAATGAGTCACTGAATTTAAGCTTCAACTAGGGCACATGCTTAAATGATATCTGTAAGTGCTTCCGGTTGAGGTTTAATTTTTGTGCCAGGACCATCGTGCCAGAATGAACCCTGCCCTTTATATTTATTCAAGAAGACGCCACCGTTTTGTGCCATACCTCGTTGGCTAAATGTATAGTGCTTTCACTGCACTACACTACAGCTGCCTAAAGTGCCAGAGAGTTGTCTACAGCGACCAGGTGTGTGTTACTATGCAATAGCGCCGAAGGGCGCAGGGGTCCCTTGAGTGAGCTATAAAAGCTCCTGTCCCCAGGAACAGCACGAGGATTGCGCTCGTGACAGTCAAGGATGCAAAGGCCTCTGTCCAGCATCACAGCCAATTTTCGATGGTATATTTGGGAAGAGGGCACAGCTGCCTGGCCTGTTAACTATTTTACGATGGCGCCGGCAAGCTGCCAGCCCCATCCTAAAATAGTTACTAAATTAGCTTCAACAGGAAGCTCGAATAGATAAAATAAAGCAGATGCACGAGCGCCTGCTTGATTTTATCTATTAGTGCTTCCTGTTGAAGCTAATTTAGTAACTATTTTACGATGGCGCTGGCAGCTTGCCGGCGCCATCGTAAATTAGTTACAACAACAGGCCAGGAAGGCTTGAACTTTTGGCCTCGGAATCCGCCGCTCGCGGATTGCGAATTTTCGGTAAATTCGCGAGAGTTCGCGGATCGCGGATTTACCGAAAATTCGCTAAATCCGCGAGCGTAGCGGATTTTGCGCTCATGCTTATCCATCATTCTTTTGCTCACCGTGCCACTCCAGTTTAGACCTGGCCATATGCAAATCAGTCTTGACCCTGGGCCTCATGGGAACAGTCCAGCCCAAACAGCCAAGCCACGTCCTCCTTGGACTGGAAACAAGCATCCTAGGACAGGTTTCAGAGTTTCATCCCTCATCAGCCAGGATTGCTTGAATCTAGTGGCACAGTGAGCCCCGGACCCACGTCTGGCCATATGCAAATCAGTCTTGACCCTGTGCCTCATGGGAACAGTCCAGCCCAAACCACCAAGCTAGGTCCTCCCCGAATTGGAAACAAGCATCCTAGGACTGGTTTCACCCCTCATCAGCCAGGATAGCTTTAATCCAATGGCACAGTGTGCCCGGGACCCACGTCTGGGCATACCTGGCGCACTTAGGGCGAGAAAGCAAAAGACACACAATTGCTGGATGGAATGCAGAACACATGAAAACATTCACCCCAGTCAAGAGATCTGGGTTAAATCCATCATTCTTTTGCTCACCATGCCACCTCACTTTAGACCTGGCCCAAAACCGGTCCCAGGATGCTTGTTTCTGGTCTAGGGAGGACCTGGCTTGGCAGTTTGGGCTGGACTGTTCCCACTGGAACAGGGTCAAGACTGATTTGCATATGGCTGGGTCCAAACTAGGCTGGTGTGGTGAGAAAATCTTTGTGACTCGGGGTGAATGTTTGCATTGTTCAGCATTCCGTCCATCATTTGTTTCTTTTGCTATTAGGTAGTGGTCACTTTCCAGTCTTTCCACCACCTTCATATCGATTATTCGATGCCGGTCTACCATGTTAAGTGGCAGATAGCTGATACTGCTTTCTCGGTTCTTCACTCTAAATGTGGGATTTGGAGGAATATCTAATATCATAAGATCATTCAAGGGTCTAAGTAATGTGTCAACTAATATGTCACATAGATACTTACCCTTGTCATTGGCTTGTAAGTGAACTGTGCCACTGGCAGTAGACCCCAACAGTTATCTTCTAGTAACACTGACAGTTCTAGCAAGAGCAGGTGCAGGATGGTAATGAAGTCTCCATTAATTAGATTGGCTCTGTTGGAAGATGGCATTTATTTTAAAGGTTTCATTCAGCTCGAAATATTTTCTGTTTTTACTTGGATGTTCTTCGATGCTTATTCAAGAGTTTTAAGAGCTTGGAGAATCTGTTTTTGGCCTTTCAGGGGTAAGTAGACAATGAAGAGATCCAGTTCCCAATGTTGTTTTCCAAGCTTTAAATGCTGGATATAATTGTTTAAATTTTTACAGGTGCATTCTGCTTGATCCAAAAATTTAGTTCCAACCCAAATTAATAGCCCACCTTTGGGCATGCCGTTGGGCTGTCTCTGGGAAGAAAGTGCAAAGGCTGTATAGCTATCCAAGGCCCATGTCTCCTGAAAACAACAGATATCATATTTATTTATATATGTTACCCAGTCTTTGTCTTCCAGCTTTTCCCCCTGGCCTGCTATATTCCAACTTATTAACCTCAGTTGTTCCAGGGGAGAGCACCAGGTTAGGATCCTATCCTATGGGTGGTTTTTACGGCTTGACTGCAGTTTCTCCTCCAGGTCAGATTTTGTTTTAGATCCATTTTTTAAAATATTTAGCAGACACTGTTTGTCCATATTTAGTGTTGTGGAGGGATTAAAAAATACTGATGCAGCCTATAGGTTGCAAGAACGTCTTTGGCTGGGAGATGAAATTCAGGACCGCATGCTGTTTTCAAGAAGGATACTGTGTGATTTTTAGGCCATTGTTTAGATTTACCTGAGTTACTCCCTCTGGTTTATCGAGGAAGATCATGGGGTATCGTTCTGGCTGCTCACTTCAACCATTATTGTAGTTGCTCCATGATCTTTTTTTTCTTTTTACTGAGAGTACGTCTGTGGGGCAAAACCTATAGTGCATATGTCGTTGATGTTATGTAATGTATGCCTGGGAGAGAATTGACTAATTTGAGTATGTTCCCTCGTTTAATCATCACAATTCCCCCGCAATTGGTAAACTGGGATAAATGAAAGGCCATTCTCCCGCTTGAGGTTACTTGCCGTTTTTGAGGTTCATTGGATGCCATGAAGTCTCTGACTGCATTAACTTTGGTTTCAGGTAAATATTGAGTATCCATTGCTGGATTGAAATTTATTATATCTGGGTTATGCAGTTTTCCTGGGCTCAGTCAGGATGTCCTACTGGCCCTGATGTCATGGGGTTAGCAATAGTCTTGATTAACCTCTGACCTTACATGAGGCATAATAAATCACTCATCAGCAAGATAGTCACAAGGAGGTAGATTCCCCCTACCATCCTCCGTCACATGCGGGATCCTAGGCTGTGCTCCAATTCTCTCATAACTTCTCCCATGGTTGCTAGGGCCCCATAGCTCTGACATCATTGATGTCTATGCTTTAGCTAGAGTACGATTAAGTTCTGGTAATCCTTGGCTATATGCTTCTCTTTCATTATAACTGATTAACTCTTGTGATCTTATCCAGTTGTACCCATGATGGTTCCCCTGGTTCATTAGTGACCACGATCCGTCTCCAAGTAGATACTAGTTCGCCAATAGCTCCTTGGTCTGATGTCTTTTGCATACAGACTCAGGTGATTGCAAGGATCTAAATCCTGTTGGTACTCTATTCCTATGTGTCTACATTGAATGTTGATTATCACATAGAAGACCGGCATTAATATTAATAAAGGTAGGGGAAGAGGCTTTTCTTTGTGAGAAACTTGAGTTATTAGACTGATTGGATGTGCTGATTTAATTTGGTTGGATCTGTGTCTGAATCTGAATGTAGATGCAACCTGGATTCCTTGGTTGATTGCCTTATGGTCTTCTGTTGATTGAATTAAATTGTTAGGAATGTCTCTTTCAATTTCTATGTTTGAATGTTTCTCTCTCAGTTTTACCAGAGTGCGTCTTCTGCATTTTGAGTTGATTTTTGGTACGTTAGTTTGTAGACTAGTTTGTAGTCTATGCTTCTTTCGCATCTAAGCTGTGGGTTTATG
Organism: Lissotriton helveticus; assembly: GCF_964261635.1. Lineage (NCBI taxonomy): Eukaryota > Metazoa > Chordata > Amphibia > Caudata > Salamandridae > Lissotriton > Lissotriton helveticus. Next base: position 22,700,015 of record NC_136060.1, on the reverse strand, counting down.
TGTTATTCTTATGGAATCCTTCTAGTCAGCTTTTGAACCAAGTTAGGAAACACTCTCACAATTCTTCTACTTCAATGCCAGATCAATGTTTCTTCAGGGATAAAGTACTTGCAATGCACATATTTTCCTTTAGGAACTTTGTCTTACAATCAATTAGAATTGAGTTTGTTGTTTCAGGTACCTCCTGAAGTTTATTTAATATAGGTGAGCAGATGCAAGGGCAGGCTGAGGTGTCCTTTTGTGGCATCGACTGACTGATTTTGCCTTTCACCACTTCTTCTACTTATTTATATATTTATAAAGTTTTATATAGCGCAAACTTGATCCCGAAGGATATCAGAGCGCTTTACAATTTGAAGGAAAGGAAGGTAACAGTTCAGTACATGAGTCAAATGGGGAATCTACATAGGCAGTGAATCAAATTGGGCTCACATAACAGGCTGTTTACAAACCTGGGGTAAACGAAGAATGGGCTAGTCGATGAAACATAATGACATAAGGGGAGTAAATACAATAATAATATATAAGATTAACAATAAATTCTGCAGTATGTCCGATGAAATTTGAGCAGAGAGTCGCACATCTTATTTAGGTAAGAACTTATTCATGAGGAATCTTTTTAGTTCCAGATTGAAAGCAACCTTGGAGGAGATTCTCAGAATTTCCAGTGGAAGAGAGTTCCAGATTTTTGGTGCAAAGCCAGAGAAGGCTCGTTGGCATGTTCTCTTTTTGCGAAAGATCTGAGGTTTCAGGAGGAGGGAATTGGCACTCCTAGATGGTCTACCCCCTCTGGATAGTTCTAGCTTTTGCGCTAGATAGTTGGGGTTTTTGAAGTGGAGGGCTTTCTGACATAGGCAGGCAATCTTTAGCTGAATTCTAGCTTCATAGGACAGCCAGTTTACAGATTTTAAGACCGGGGAGATGTGGGCACTTTACTTGGTGCCCTTAACCAATCTGGCTGCCACGTTCAATGATGCCTTTAGAGGGGCCAAGGTGTATTTGGGAAGGCCACAAAGCATAGCACTGCCATGGTCAAGCCTCGGCAAAACAAGTGCTTGGACCACTTGCTTGAAATCTGCTTGAGGTAGGAAAGGTTTGAGATTCCTGAGTGTCCTCAGAAGGGGATAGCTCCCTTGCACACATTGCTGATATGAGTCTTCATATTCAGATGCTTGTCCAGGGTGATTCCTAGAGATTTAGCGGAGTGAATAATGCGGGGGGAGCAATTGAAGGCGGTGAGTTGGTTCATCCTGAGGTCGATTTTAGAAGAGTGTTTCGGGGAAGGAATGAGTAGGAATTCTGTTTTGGATGTGTTTAGCAGGAGGTGGTTCTCAGTTAACCAGTTTTGAGTGAAGTGATGTTATCCGGGGAGGATATTTTCAGATAGAGTTAGCTGTCGTCTGCATACACATCGAAGAGAATGTCCATCGATTTTAGTACATTAGCTAATGGTTCCAGGAACAGATTGAAGAGAATGGGAGATAAAGAGGTGACTGGGGATGGCTGGGAGAGGGAGTGGTTCACCTTAACTCTTTGGGACCTGTGCTGGAGGAAGGATGAGAACCAATACAGCATCTGACCGGAGAGGCCCATCCTATGTTCAAGAATGACTAGGAGTTTGTCATGATTGATAGTGTCAAATGTGGAGGAAAGGTCAAATAGGATAAGGAGGCAGGATTAATTTCGATCAAGCATTATTAAAATGTCATCCATCACGTGAGTGAGAGCCGATTCAGTGCTGTGCCCACTACCAAAGCCAGATTGGTGTTGGTCCAGGAGATGGAATTTTTTGATGTGCGCACATAGTTGTGACTAGACGCATTTTTCAACAAGTTTGGCTAGTGTGGGGATGCTAAAGATAGGGCGGAAGTTGTTAAGATCGGCACTGTCTGCGGTAGTTTTTTTTAATATGGGTGTTACCTGAGCCGCTTTTAGGCAGTCTGGGATCGTGCCTTGTGACAAGGATGCATTGACGATCTTTGTCCAGATGGGAGAGATGGCATCCTTAATTACTTTGAAGATGTAGGGTGGTAACGGGTCACTGAAGTGATTAGATGGGTTGATACTCCGAAGAACCTTATTGATATCACTTTCATTGAGGAGGCTAAAGGTGTCCCATGAAGCATTGTTCTTGAAACCCCAGCTACTTGGTTCAACCTTGTCTAGTAAGGCCAGGGGGTGCAGGTCCTTTGGGAAGCAATAGAGCCCATCTGGTTTACAGATCAATGTTAATGAGGCTAGTTTTCTCAGTAAAAAAAACAGCCAGATCATCACATGAGGGAGGCCTGACTTCCTAAACTGATCAGTTAGGGGGTTCCACCGATTGTTGTTTAACCAGTTCAAACAGTTTCTTTGGGCGATTTGCAACTTGGTTAAGTTGGGATCTGAAATATTCCGCCTTAGCTGTCTTGATTTGTTTGTTATAAGAGCTTCTTAATGATCAAAGGATTTTTAGCTAGTCCGCAGATGGAGTGGATCTCCAGGAACATTCAATGGTCCTTAGATTGTGACTTTCCGAGTTTAGGTTGCCGTTGAACCAAGGTTTGGATATTTTTGTAAGTGCATTTTTTTGTTGGAGTGGAGCCATGGAATCCATGATGCTAGAAATAGAAGAGTTGTAGAAGTCTGTGAGTGCATGGACTTTGTGCATGTCCACTTGGGAAGAGAGAGCACATTTACAGCGGGTTGCTCGGTCAGCTGTATTGATTTCTCTGAGGTCCCTTTTCCAAATCTTTGGTTTAGTTTTTTGAGCCTTCCTCTGAGACACTTCAGATTTGATATGAAAGGAAATGATGTGATGGTCCGACCAATCGCAGGGTATGAAGGAGTCCGTTGTGATGGTGTGTCCTTTAGAGATGATGAGGTCTAGTGTTTCCCCTTTAATATGCGTGGCTGGTCATAATGTTGAATCAATTCATGATCATTCAAGAAAGAATTGAGGCATGATACTGCTTGGTCATTAGGGTTCGACCTGTGAAGGTTAAAGTCCCCAAGGAAGATGTGGGACTGCACGGAATCCACATTGCCAGAGATGATTTCCATTAATTGTTCGATGAAGGGGAGGTTGTCCCCTTGGGGGTGATCGAATGTGTGTAGTTTGCAAACCAGATGATTGTTACTAGAAATGTTGAGACAAAGGTATTCGCAAGTTACTGGTGAAGAGGTCTCTGAGAGGGAAACCGTGAGCGTGCTTTGATACAAGCTAGGCCACCTCCCAGCTTCTTAACTCTGTCTAGATAAATTATGTCATGGGTGGGTAGCACCAGGACGTCTAGAATAGGAGTGGACGAAGGGTTGAGCCAAGTTTCTGTGAGGATAATGATATCTATTTCATTATGTTGTATGAGGTCGAAGATATCGGAGACGTGTTTGATGGCAGACCTGCAATTGAGTAGTATGCATTTGAGTGGAGCCGGAGTATGGGGGGAGGAGTCTGAATGTTGTTCACTCTTGTGAGGTTGTCGTTGTTTATGACTCAGAGGTTGTGGTGGGGTTCTCTGTTCAGGTTAGAATGAATGGTTTTAATTATTCCCTTTGGACTCATGTTGATGTCTGTGCTGGACGAATAAGACTTGAGAAGGCTGTCAATTTCGTTGGGCGCAAGACAGGTCAACGACCTTCTTGGGCGAGAGGCTGCGTTAGGTAGGGGTACGATTTAGAGATAGTAGGGGAAGAGAATTGGTCAAGGTGAGCTGTAGCACTGGCGCTGGCGGGGGCTCGGGGTCGGTTCGGACAAGAGAAGAGGGGGCTTAACAAGGGGAGATATTCAAGTGAGAGGGCTTTCAAATCGTGGAGTTCGAGGGAGAGAAGGTGCAGCTGGAGGGAAATATCGTCCAGTGGTGCCAACAAGTCTGGGTGTTGGGAAAGGGGAGGAAGTTGAGTGTGGAGATCTGGAGAGGGGGTAGGTGTCAATGTGTGCTAGGGGGTCAGAGGCAGTAATGGGAGATTCAAGTGGAGGTTGGTCACTGAGTATTAGCAGTGTTCCAGGAAGCATTGACTATGAGGTTGGTAGCGGTGATAGGGTTAATGGCCGCGTAGTGCTAGATCTTGTCGCACTGGGGTTGAATTGTTAGCTACAGAGCTTTTGATCTTCACAAAGAGTTTGTCGAACTGCTCTAGGTTTCGATTGAAAGCTTGAATGAGAACGATCCCATTGTTGTAGATAGTAATGGTGAGATCTACTTAGGATAGGAGAGTTAGTAACAGAAAGACTAAATCCATGGGGTGTTTTCCTTATCTGTTTGACCTGGAAAAATGATATGAGAGGTTTTCTCCATTGGGCTCTTCTGTTCGTGAAGAAGATTAGCTCATACATGATGTTGCCATTAGACATACAGAAATATGTATCTGATATAAGTGTTTCCGGGTGTCTTTTGATTAAATTGTGTTTGAAGCTTTTTTTATGCATTCTTAGTGAGGTTAGGGGGATAAGTAATCTTAAAGGCATTGAGGCCCACTTGAGAGAGTGTGCCTTCAGTTGAACTGATGGTAGAGGCAGCCATGGTGGCCACAAACCGAGGAGTCAGTAGAGGCAAGGGACGATTCTGGTCACTCACACTTTGGCTAGGGCGAGTGATTAATAAGCAATTCCCAGTACTAATCCCGAGCCATCAGGTCTTTCATTGGGCAAAGTAAAAGGAAAAAGCCTTTCCAAGATGGCCACCAATAGGTCGAGACTTGCGCCTCTGGTATTTGTAGTCCTTTTTTGTTTTTTTGTGCCAAATCCTCAAACCGAGTCCTATTTCCTTGGTGAGGCCTAAGGGCAAGGTTTAGAGATACAGGGTGATCCCTTTGTGGTGTTCCCCTCAGGGCTACAAGATAGGCACCATTTTGTAATTAACTGGCAGTTAGTTATGGGCTGAGAGAGTAAAAATGGAGAAATTCTCCTGTGGCGTCTTGGCTTCAGAAAGAGACCAGAAACAGCAATAAAAATAATTAAAGTGTCTGTACCCTCATAGTCAGATGAACGCAGCCGAGAGGTGAATGTTTGCCGCTTGACCTGTTTAGCCATGAGTGGTTCAAATAATTTTGATAGAGTCCCAACCTCAGAGTCAGCTGCATTGCGTGACTCCCCAGGGTGAGCGCTGGAGCGTACCAGCTGCAGAAGCACACAGCCTGCAATTAGGCTGCCCCGAATGGTGCGCTCTCTGTCTCAATGGGACGATATCGTGTATTGATAGGCCGACATTGGACCGTTGCCATCAGCATCTGGGAGATCATTCTCAAGGACAGGCGCCCTGCACCAGTGCGGTTCCCAGGATTCGGCCCCCTATGGGCGGCAGGAGTTGCATGGGCAGCGATGGGGGGGACTCCCCGATGTCTTGGTTGTTGGTTTTCGTTTCACAGCTCCAGTGGTCAGCCCCCTGCTGTCAGCAGGCACGGGGGCCCTGGCGACGAGTTCCCGCTCCTAATTCAGATTCCCAGGCAACCCATTATGTATCTCCGATGGTCACCTCCCGCGGTTAGCCTGAGCGGGTGCCCAAGGTGAAGAATTGGTATCAGGAACCAGGACCCTTTCTTTTTCAGTTGGTGTGCATCCCACATGTCTTTTCTTTGATAGAGCAAGTGAATCTTTAGGCTCCTCTCATGTGGTCACAGTTAGGCCCGAATAGGTACCTAACCATTTTAAATACTCCTGTTTTAACCCCTTAAACGCTCATGACGAGCTCAGCTCGTCATGAGCCACAGTGCTCGTGTGCTCATGACGAGTTGAGCTCGTCATGACCGTTGGTACGCTCGCATGATGGGCTAATTCCCCTGCTGTGCGAACGTTCTACACAAACGGGTGTGGTCATGACGAGCTAAGCTCGTCATGAGCACATGACCACCGTGACTCATGATGAGCTCAGGCCCCCCTAGCATAGCGGGGTAATGAGCCGCGCATGCAAGGGGTTAAAGTTGCCATCGGTTCTTAAACACTGACATTTGACACACATTTGCTTGTGTGCCTGTGCAGGATAATATTCTCTGCCATGGCTTTGCTTACATTTACACTTCCTTGTGGGCATATTAGGAAGTGCCTTGAACAGTCTGTACAAGGGCTAAGTTCACTATGCAAAATGCTGTTGTTTGTTATTGTCCACTTTGCGACTGAGCTATCACAAAAGTCTGCAATAGCGGGCTGACTGGGTCTCCTGCATGATTACACAAGTGCAGTTGATTATACAAATAACATCACTCCTTTGTTAGGACAGAGGAGCATTTCGCTAACACTGCTGAGGTCACTCCCATGCCGTTATTCCAGCCCAGCAGATTCCTGTTAACCTCTTGCGAGGGATGAAGTCCAGCTCTCCACCAAGTCAGGCTCCCTGATGATAGTTACCCACAGGTAACGGGCTAGTTAGATCACACTACAGGGATTCTGGCAGATTAACCCATAATGTTGCAGCCCCTGTCACTGCCAGGAGCTAGAGACAGCCAACAGCCGACAGTAGACAGGTCAGGCTTAACTGAGTGAGAGGGCATAGCGCCCGTACCACAGAGTATGAGCCCGGGGCCCTGAGGAAGCGGTCCAGTCAGGTCTAGGCGCGGCTTGTGAGATGGTCCGGTGAGGCTCACACTCAGTGTCCAGGACTCTTTAAAGTACAGCAAAGCAAGGCACAGGAGCTGGGATTGGTTGTCCTTTTTCCCAGCTGCCTTCACAGTGCCAGATATGGGGGGAACAAGTTATCCAGCCTGGTCTCCTGAGGCCGGTCCCAAAATCGCAGCATCAAGCAACAAGCAGCCGACTCCCGTCCGCCCCAGCAACTGCCCACAGAGAAAATTCGATCTAATACAAAAAATAATAAAGGTGTCAAAAAGATAACCATTTGAAATTATTCCAGTGCGCCTGTGCCTCCATGTCCCAATATATCCCCAGTCAACATTTATACATGCACAGTGGTCAAGGGGATGGCGGCACTGCAGCGGTAAAATATATCAGTTAAAAAAAAAAATGCAACCTGAAAGACAGATGCCTGTGACATATGTGCGGTATATAGATCCTTTTTGTTAACAATTACAAGCCTAGTTTAACTGACGCATTACGTACATTTGAACAATCATATTAAAGTGTTAAAGTTTGCGAGAGTGTGAACATGTTCAGAAAATCATGAGGACTGGTCTCCCTCATGGCTCTACACAATTACAGCAAACAAACGGCATAAAAAGGAACTGTATAAAACAAAATTGGATTAAACTTAATACATCAAAACAGTCTTTGGCTGAAGGGGTTGATAAATTATTAGCAACTTCGGCACCTTCCCCTGCTACTTTTGAGGTGCATTCTTTCAAACAAGGTAGTCTCCCAGCCATTGATTACGGACTTCTTTAAACAGTCTGATAGTTTAAAGATAGCTCCTAGAGCTCATTCAAAAATAAACTAGATAGGAAACACAAAGACAAATGTCATATCATGCAATAAATTGAAATCTCCTGGAGAAAAAATTGAAAATAAGGCAAAGGCAGACGGCCATTTTTATAGAAAACCGTTAGAGGAATAATATTACAGACTTTACCCCAGAGGTGGGCTCCTGCCCTCAACAAATGCCCTCCTCATGATTTACCAAAATCAACTTACCCTTGTAACACTACCAGCTTTGGTGGGCTTCCAAGCAATCAAAAGATAGATGACCCCACCACCATCATTCCAGTCAAGCACTGTCCTCCTCACTATATTCCAAGTCTTCGGTCTAGACTAAGCCCAACCACAACAATTAACGCTCACAATAGTACCTACCTTTGGTAGAGATGTCATGGTCCGTATGGGTGAGGACTGGAATACATCTTGGCTTCCATTTGGAACTGAGCCAGATGATATTTCTTTTGCTGCATGTTATTATCCAGTTCATGGCCCAGAAACCCACTCCAAAGTGAGATTGCAACTGACTATTTGAACAGCCAGCTTCAGTACCCTGATTTCTCTCCTGAAAGGGTATTTTCAGGACCACATGAGCAGGAATTAAAAGAAAGTATATACCTTGCCTTCCTTCAGGCAGTAGGAGAAGAACTTGTAAGAGACCTTGATCAAAGCATTTGAAGTGCAGAGCATAATTAGGGTGTGTGTCCCCACAGCAATCCGCCTTCTGACATTGCAGCCTATTATAGATTTATACACTGACTACACTAGTATGGCTACCCCCTTACAATACATATTGTTAAACTTTACCGACCAAGAGCAGCATATATTTAAACACTGTTAAGAGCTCCACAAGCACACGAAAAATTTGACTCCCACTTGAAGGTACGTTTGACCGCAGCAGCCCTAGAACACACCACAACATTCCTCGAAGCAAGGTATTCCGGGTCCAAACTCAAAAACATAAAAATACCCTAGCATTCTTTCGCATTTTCAAAGAAACAGCTGAGCCCACATTCATGCCCACCGCCCCTCCACCGGCATACCATATAGGCGGGATGTACCCTGCCCTTTCTGTAGACCCTGACACAGACCTAGCATCAAATAGCAAACATGTTGTGGGGTTGTATCCTGAAAGAACTATCAATACAGACTAAGAGCGCAGATCAAATGACAAAACAGCCATCGGCCACTCTGACAAATGGCCAGGAGACACCCTTCCTCCACACAGTGATCAGTCAATGGATCACACTGATAGAGAGCGTGGGACCTACTAGCTCGATTTTACCATACTCAGCTGGGCCCTTGAAACATTCACACTTTGAACTAGCAGTCCTGCCTAACTAATTATTAATTAATTGCCTGTAAGTGCCTAGAGGTCTGTTTAGGACGTATACCTGTAAACCATGACTTACCAATCCTTGTCGGTAAACAACCTTTACAACGCAACCATTACAACGCAAACTATTACAACGGCAATAACCTTCCCTAGTGTCCACGGGGACTGGAGTTGGAATAGTAAATTAAACTATTCACTATCCAGCACCCCAAAGCACTATGCGTTGTAATGGACTGTGTTGTAATACTTGCGTTGTAAAGGCATGCGATGTAAAAGCATGCGTTGTAATGTCATACATCCCTTGTCGGTAAGCAACCTTTACAACGCAACTTTTACATCGCAGAGCCTTTACAACGCAACCATTACAACGCAAACTATTACAACATATTGCTCTGGGGGGTGCTCTAGGATAGGGAATAGGTTAATTTACTATCCAATAACCTTCCCTAGTGTCCACGGGGACTGGAGTTGGAATAGTAAATTAAACTATTCACTATCCAGCGCCCCAAAGCACTATGCGTTGTAATGGACTGCGTTGTAATACTTGCGTTGTAAAGGCATGCGATGTAAAAGCATGCGTTGTATTGTCATACATCCCTTGTCGGTAAACAACCTTTACAACACAACTTTTACATCGCAGAGCCTTTACAACGCAACCATTACAACGCAAACTATTACAACGCATTGCTCTGTGGGCGCTCTAGGATAGGGAATAGGTTAATGTACTATCCAATAACCTTCCCTAGTGTCCACGGGGACTGGAGTTGGAATAGTAAATTAAACTATTCACTATCCAGCACCCCAAAGCACTATGCGTTGTAATGGACTGTGTTGTAATATTTGCGTTGTAAAGGCATGCGATGTAAAAGCATGCGTTGTAATGTCATACATCCCTTGTCGGTAAACAATCTTTACAACGCAACTTTTACATCGCAGAGCCTTTACAACGCAACCATTACAACGCAAACTATTACAACGCATTGCTCTGGGGGGCGCTCTAGGATAGGGAATAGGTTAATTTACTATCCAATAACCTTCCCTAGTGTCCATGGGGACTGGAGTTGGAATAGTAAATTAAACTATTCACTATCCAGCACCCCAAAGCACTCTGCTTTGTAATGCACTGCATTGTAATACTTGCGTTGTAAAGGCATGCGATGTAAAAGCATGCGTTGTAATGTCATACATCCATCCTTGTCACCTTTGCTATAAGTTCTAGGGATCGAAGAGGGAGTTAGCATAAACAGGTAATATTTAAACACATTTACTTTTCCTGTTATAACCACAGACTCGGGGAAAGTTTTAAAAGCTCTATCTATGAAAGGTTTTCTGAGTCAAAAGGAAAAAGGCTACAATATCGTGACCATAACTTTTACAAGCAAGAATATAATCAATAGGACATAAAGTTTGTAAGAAATCACAGTAATCACAGTTAAACATCGGTACCTGGGAAGGGTGAGAAAGGGAAATAGCACAAGGACATACCACATGGTTTATATTTACCTAGAATGGTGCAAACTCTGAGAAACATTCTGATTTCTTTCTGAGTTTGTGGTAATTTCATGTTTTGAATTAATACTTCCAGATGTCACTCTCCTTACGCCTATTTCTAGCTGGTGTCCCAGATACTTAACTGAGATTGTACAGTATTGTAATTTCTCTGGGGACACTTTATGTCCACCTTTTGCTGAATGGTTCAATAATGCAATGGAATCAATGACACAGTAATTTCTTGTTCTTGATGCCAACAAAAGGTCATCGATATACTGCACCAGGACAGAATTTCCAGGCATCACCAGTGATTCAAGGCATTTTTTCAGAATCTGATTAAAAATTGATGGAATTTCTGTGTACCTGAGGAGCACGATTCCAAACATAAACATGCTTGTCAAATTTGAACGAAAATAAAAACTTGCTATCTGGATGCAATGGAATGGAAAAGAAGGCCTGGCATAAATCAATTACGGTGAACCATCCTGCTCCCCATGGTATTTGATACAGAATCACAGATTTGGTACTACTGGGCAACATGGGGCGACAATTTTATTAACCTTTCGGAGGTCTTGGACCACCCTGTACTTTCCATTTGGTTTCTTTATGCCAATTATAGGTGAATTAGAAGGACTGCTCATTATTTCTTCTAGAATGCCTTGTTCAACCAAACGCCCTATTTCTTGTGCAACTACTGCTTTTATTTCGGGACACATTTTGTATGGTCGAATATTTGGGTAAACTGCACCTTCTTTCACTGTCACCTTTATGGGATCGATATCTGAGATTAGGCCTACTTCTTTTCCTGAAAAATTCCACACATCAGGATTTACAAAAGTTTTTAGTTCTCCTGGTAAATCTTCAAGAGACATACTTTTAACTTCTGCTTCTTGTCTGTCTAGCATCATTTTATACACTCCGTCTTTATCTGGAGTCTGAATTTCAACACCATTGGCTGTACAAAAAATTGTGCAGTTCATTTTGCACAGTAGGTCCCTTCCTAGCAAGTTTGCAGGGCTAGAATCGCACACTACAAATTTGTGCATTTCTCAGAAGTTACAGATACAGACTTCCATAGGTTCTGTGACAGGGGTCCTAATTTGTTTATTAGAAACGCCCATTACTTGGATCTCTTCTTCCGAGAGGGGTAGGTTTGGGAAGTCTGATGATCTCACAGTAGAACGGGTAGCACCAGTGTCCAACAAATAGGTAACATCATTTCCCTTCACTTTCCCTTCTATGTAAGGACCTGACTGATCTTCCGGTAAGGATGTGCCAAGTACACAATCCTCTTCCCCCCCTCTCAGGCACCGTCAGTATGTGTCTTCTTCAAAAAATGTGTCCTGTAAAAGAAACGGTGGTGTTACCGTATTTTCTTACCACTTCCCTCCCGAAATCCGGTGTCCACACTGTATTTGGGTTGACTCACAAAATCTGGCATAGGGGCTTGAGGTAACTGATTCTGTATTACCTGTTGCGGCTGTCTCATTGACACCTCATTCTGTGTCTGTGGATTTAAATTTAGATTTTGGACATAATTATTCTGTATTAACTTACACTCATTTCTCCAATGCCCCAATTTTCCGCACCCAAGACAAGGAAACTTTTTCTTTGCCTCGTCTTTACTCATTTTCCGTCTGGGTTTAACACCACTTCCTTCACCTTGGCCTTCCCCTCTTTTCTGATTATTTGCTTGCTGACTTAATTGAAGTTCCTGTTGGTCTGCCATTTTAACGTGAGCCCACATTACTTTTTCTTCTAATTTCTTTCGTTTATTATCAATTTTGTCCTCACAGTATTTTGCATACTTGAGAATTTCGTCGACAGGCTTTGCTTGCCAACACAATTTAGGCTCTTTAATCGTTTGGGAGATTTCAGGTTTTGGTCCTGACACAAAACGATATATAAAATGTGTCATGTCCTTATTATCAATGTTTTCTAAACCACTGTACTGTTTAACCTCTTCCATGCTCATGACGAGCTGAGCTCATCATGAGCCACGGCGCTCCGGTGCTCATGTCGAGCCGTGGAACTCTCACATGCGGGGATAATTCCCCTGCTGTGCTGAGCGTTCCACGGCAGGTAATGCACCTGTGACGAGCTGAGCTCGTCATGAGCATGCGGGCGCCGTCCGCGCCCCCCTCCCCCCAGCACAGCGGGAAATTAACCCCCGCAGCGAAGGGGTTAAATACCTGCAAGAGGCGTTCATAATATGCATGTACAGATTCATCTTTATTTTGGGTGGTTCTGTCTATCTTAGTCCAATCGGTTTCTTTTGGAGGAGTCTTTCCCTTTAAATAAGTTAACACCTGATTGTATTTCTTCATAATATCGTCTGATGGGGCTCATGTTTTAGGATCTCTAGTGTATTCGTCATTTGGCCAATCTACTGTAATTTTACACTCAGTCCACAAATCAGCTGGAACAACTATGTCAAATAAACCTTTAACAGCACTTTCAACACTTTCACAAACCTTTCAACTTGACGGTACCATTCTACAGGTTTTTCTCTGAGCTTTGGGAAATCATTAGTAAATGATAGAATATCCTGGCGGGACAATAGGACATGTACATAACCTCCTCCTGGCACTTCTCTCATTGGACACGACCTCTCAGCCTTTTTGTTTCTTTTAGTAAATACTCAGAAATGGTTTTATTTGCCTGTGCCTCTTCCTTCTTCTTTGTCCATCTAGCTTTCCATTTGTCTAAATCTCCCCATTTTTGCAACGACAACAATTCTTTTATCTGCAACTTTCGACCTGACACATTCATGTTTTCCAGATCTTTGTCAGAAAATTCAGCTCTATACGGTTTCTGTAATACCTTTGATTTACCAATGTCAATCCCCATTTCTAAAGCCAAATTCATTAACTTTTCATGATATATTTTAGTATTTCGAGTAATACTTCTGCATTGAAACAATAATTCATCTTCATGAAACGAGTTTAGTCTGTCCAGTCCCACATTTCTTGCTACCATTTCTTCTAATTCCACCCTCAATTTGAATATGTCCAATACCTTTGACTGTGATTTAGGCTTCTTTATCTTTTGGGTCCATCTATCTAATTCGTCTGGGCTTACTACATTTGCATGTCTTGTTCCTGAGGATGTCTCAATCTGTACTTTTGAACATCAGGGAGTAATGTTTCTGATCGAGTCACTTACTGGTTCTCGTATAGGTAAGTCCATTAAGGAAATTATCAAATCGCATTCACTTTCTTGATCATCAACTATTAGGGTTTCCTTTCTAGGCTGTACTATGGGTGTAGCCAGAACGGAAGCTTTAGGATTAACTTGCTTATCTCCATATAAAGGAACTACCGGACCTATTGTTACCGGTATTGTCAGCACTTCAAGACTTGTTTTAATAGGGAAATCTTCTGAATTAATTCACTACTCTGTTTATTTAAAGCTCCTTTCTCCCTTTCCTGGAGTACTTTTTCCAAGAGGTTCCATGTATAACCTGCGGAACTAAAGGTGATTGTAAAAATGGAGCACTCAGTGTAACTCTCTGAGTTTCTTCTTGGTAAGGTGGCAGATGTTTCATTAATAAATCATCTAAATAATCATCATCCGAATCGCCACTAGTCATTACATTTCTTGTTTTCTCTGTACTTTTACTTCCTGATGGTTCTTCTGTGGTAAAAACAGGATATAATCCTTCTACTAGCATAGATTGTCTCTATCTTTTCATTTGCTTATCTCTTGTTTCTTTCGGAAATCTGGGACACAACTTACTCCAATTTCTGTCACTTCTGGACCTGTCTTGCTCAAACGTATATAAAATTCTTCCATTAAAAGTGCCATGTTCTGGGAATGCCAAAATACCATCTTCCTTAGTGTACTCTATCCACTTTTCTAAGTACACACATGTGTGGTAGCCCCTTTCTACCATCATGTATGATGCTGGTGTATTAGGTGGTGATACAAAAGTGGCCAAGTGAGCAAGGGACTCACGTCTGAGCATACCCTGCCACACTTTGGGCTAACAAAGCGATACAAAAGGGGATGATGGACGGAGCGTTTGAGCAAATCAAACACTCACCCCCAGTCAACTGATCTGGGTTTAATCCATCACCATTCTTTAGCCCACTCAGCCACCCCATTTCAGACATGGCTATATGCAAATCAGTCTGTCCCTGTGCTTCATCGGAACAGTACAGCCCGAACTGCCAAGCCATGTCTTCCATGGACCGGAAACAAGCATCCTGGGACCGGTTTCGGATTCATAATCCTCATCAGCCAGGCTATCTTGAATCCAGTGGCCAAGTGAGCAAGGGACTCACGTCTGAGCATACCCTGCCACACTCAGGGCGAACAAGGCGATACAAAAGGGGATGATGGACGGAGCGTTTGAGAAAATCAAACACTCACCCCCAGTCAACTGATCTGGGTTTAATCCATCACCATTCTTTAGCCCACTCAGCCACCCCATTTCAGACATGGTTATATGCAAATCAGTCTGACCCTGTGCCTCATGGGAACAGTACAGCCCGAACTGCCAAGCCATGTCTTCCATGGACCGGAAACAAGCATCCTGGGACCGGTTTCGGATTCATAATCCTCATCAGCCAGGCTATCTTGAATCCAGTGGCCAAGTGAGAAAGGGACTCACGTCTGAGCATACCCTGCCACCTTTGGTTTTTCTTTGTTCGCCCTAAGTTGGCAGGGTATGCTCAGACGTGAGTCCCTTGCTCACTTTGCCACTGGAGTCAAGCAAGCCCGGCTGAAGACGGCTGTAATGCCAGAAACCGGTCCTGGGAAGCTTGATTCCGGTCCAGGGAAGACATGGCTTGGCAGTTCGGGCTGGACTGTTCCCATGAGGCACAGGGTCAGACTGATTTGCATATGGCCATGTCTGAACTGGGGTGGCGGAGTGAGCTAAAGAACGGTGATGGATTAAACCCATATCAGTTGACTGGGGGAGAGTGTTTGTATTGTCAACGCTCCGTCCATCACCACCTTTGGTTTTTCTTTGTTCGCCCTAAGTTGGCAGGGTATGCTCAGACGTGAGTCCCTTGCTCGCTTTGCCACTGGAGTCAAGCAAGCCCGACTGAAGACGGCTGTAATGCCAGAAACCGGTCCTGGGTAGCTTGATTCCGGTCCAGGGAAGACATGGCTTGGCAGTTCGGGCTGGACTGTTCCCATGAGGCACAGGGTCAGACTGATTTGCATATGGCCATGTCTGAACTGGGGTGGCGGAGTGAGCTAAAGAACGGTGATGGATTAAACCCAGATCAGTTGACTGGGGGAGAGTGTTTGTATTGTCAACGCTCCGTCCATCACCACCTTTGGTTTTTCTTTGTTCGCCCTAAGTTGGCAGGGTATGCTCAGACGTGAGTCCCTTGCTCACTTTGCCACTGGAGTCAAGCAAGCCCGGCTGAAGACGGCTGTAATGCCAGAAACCGGTCCTGGGAAGCTTGATTCCGGTCCAGGGAAGACATGGCTTGGCAGTTCGGGCTGGACTGTTCCCATGAGGCACAGGGTCAGACTGATTTGCATATGGCCATGTCTGAACTGGGGTGGCGGAGTGAGCTAAAGAACGGTGATGGATTAAACCCAGATCAGTTGACTGCGGAAGAGTGTTTGTATTGTCAATGCTCCGTCCATCACCACCTTTGGTTTTTCTTTGTTCGCCCTAAGTTGGCAGGGTATGCTCAGACGTGAGTCCCTTGCTCACTTTGCCACTGGAGTCAAGCAAGCCCGGATGAAGACTGCTGTAATGCCAGAAACCGGTCCTGGGAAGCTTGATTCCGGTCCAGGGAAGACATGGCTTGGCAGTTCGGGCTGGACTGTTCCCATGAGGCACAGGGTCAGACTGATTTGCATATGGCCATGTCTGAACTGGGGTGGCGGAGTGAGCTAAAGAACGGTGATGGATTAAACCCATATCAGTTGTCTGGGGGAGAGTGTTTGTATTGTCAACGCTCCGTCCATCACCACCTTTGGTTTTTCTTTGTTCGCCCTAAGTTGGCAGGGTATGCTCAGACGTGAGTCCCTTGCTCACTTTGCCACTGGAGTCAAGCAAGCCCGGCTGAAGATGGCTGTAATGCCAGAAACCGGTCCTGGGAAGCTTGATTCCGGTCCAGGGAAGACATGGCTTGGCAGTTCGGGCTGGACTGTTCCCATGAGGCACAGGGTCAGACTGATTTGCATATGGCCATGTCTGAACTGGGGTGGCGGAGTGAGCTAAAGAACGGTGATGGATTAAACCCATATCAGTTGACTGGGGGAGAGTGTTTGTATTGTCAACGCTCCGTCCATCACCACCTTTGGTTTTTCGGTGTATTAGGTGGTGGAATAATAATCCCTTCTCTATTTTTAATAACTTTATCCTTTTGAAATAATTCTTTATTCTTTTGAAAAGCGACATCTTTCTCTTTTCTCCGTACATGATATAAGGTCTTCCTCTAATCTGTTACTCTTTAGCAAATCCTAAATATTTTC
Organism: Lissotriton helveticus; assembly: GCF_964261635.1. Lineage (NCBI taxonomy): Eukaryota > Metazoa > Chordata > Amphibia > Caudata > Salamandridae > Lissotriton > Lissotriton helveticus. The sequence goes on along the minus strand of NC_136060.1, from coordinate 22,683,402 downwards.
TATCAGGACAGTTTCCTATAAATGCTGGATCTAAATGCCAAATATCCCACTATTTAATTCTCAGTAAATTCAATTAATTCAGTTTGTTTACTTTGCAGAAATATATTTCCAATACCAGCGAGTTTCTCAATTTTAATGACCAATGCAGTTTAAACTTACAAGCAGCATTACCCAATGATTGCGCGGCTTTTCTGTGACATGAATCTCACTCTCTGCACTCACCCCTCCTTTACAATTTTCTCACGGCTACACACCCGCTGTTTCTACTAATTCCAGCGCACCTCTTTATGAAGTCAGTGCAGCACCCGCAACTGACTCCCTCCTTTGCAAGGCTGCTTGGCTCCTCTTCGGCGCACCTCGATTAGGCGCCCTAAAGACGCCAATCGGTGGTTCAGTAACGATCTGAAAGAACTGAAGCTTACGGTTCGACGGGCAGAACGCAAATGGAGACTGGACTATTCCTCCATCTCCAAGACCCATTATGTCCTTCTCCTAGGGACTTACAAAAAAAACATCACTGAGGCCAAGAAAGCCTATTTCTCGGCCAAAATCTTGGCGGCCGAGAATCAACAGAAAGGAGATCTTCGCCATTACTCACGACCTGGCCTTTTCCGACAGGACCTCACTCAAACCCCCTCCCTCCCAGAAACTCTGCGATTCGCTGAATTCCTACTTCGTAGGAAAAATCGCGACAATTAAATCCAACATCCCCCCTCCCTCCCCTCTCTTTGTTGACCCCCTGCCACCCCCCGCCCCAGCCTTTTTCAATTCTTTTCCCCCTCTTTCTGAGGAACTTTTCCTGTCTCTCCTTCCCAAAATCAAATCCGGTTCCCCTTCAGACATCTGCCCGGCACACATCTTACGGCAGGTCTATTCTGTCTGTACTTTGCCTCCTCTTAGCTTCCTTAACGATTCACTGGCCCAAGGGGTTGTCACTCCATCACTAAAATCCGCCTCCATCGTTCCCATTTTAAAAAAGCCAGGAGCCGACCCCTCCGTGATGGCCAACTATCGCCCCATCTCCCTTCTACCCTTTTTAGGGAAGGTGCTTGAGCGACATGTTACATCTGCGCTCAGCTCCTTTGTCGAGGAGAATGGGAGACTTGCCCCGTGTCAGGCTGGGTTTCGACCCAAGCACTCGACAGAGTCAGTGGTGGTGTCAGTACTAGATACCCTCAGAGAGGGTATGGACGTAGGCAAATCTCAGGCGCTGGTCCTCCTTGACTTGTCCGCCGCTTTTGACACGGTGGATCATTCCATCTTACTTTCCCGTGTCAGGGCGGCGGGCATAGGAGGCTCAGCCCTTATTTGTCTCGCGTCCTTTTTGAGGGACCGGACCCAGGCGGTTCATCTTCGGGAGTTTTCAGCTACCCCCTGCCAGGTCCAGTGCGGTGTTCCCCAGGGTTCTTCTCTGTCTCCTTTACTGTTCAACCTTTACATCTCGCCTCTTATCTTTGCTCTACAGCAGCTGGAGGTCACGGTATATAACTATGCCGATGACCTCCAGCTCATCTTTAACCTGTCTTCTTCCTCTGACTCCATCTCTAACTTCCAATCTATTCTATCTTTCATCAGGGACTGGATGAACTTCAACCACCTGAAACTCAATCCCGATAAGACGGAACTTGTGGTTACGGGTGGTTGTTCCAGTCCCTGGAATTCTCTATTTTGGCCCCCCTCCTTTGGTTCTCCTCCTACCCCAGTTTCCTCTGTTAAGACTCTTGGCATCAAGCTAAATGACAAACTCACTATGCACTCCCAGATAGGTTCGGTGGTTTCTTCCTGTTTTCTTACTCTCCGTACTATCCGCTCTATTTCTCGTTTTTTTTCCTTCTCTGCACTTAAACTAATTATGTCCGCACTGGTCCTGTCCCGCCTGGACAACGGGAACATCTTGTTCAATGGCATCCCTCAGTACAGCCTGCGCAAACTGCAACTGGTGCAGAACCAGGTGGCCCGCCTTGCCTTTGGTCTTCCCAAATTCCATCATACCTCTCCCCTCCTGAAGACCCTTCACTGGCTTCCCGTTCAGGAACACGCCTTGTTTAAATTAGGCTGCATGGCTTTTCAGGCCAGGACGGGCCTGGCCCCTCTTTTTATATCTTCAGCCATCAAAGCTTATGTCCCTGGCAGAGACCTCCGCTCCTCGGCACAACATCTTTTAGCAGTCCCTCGCTACCGGAAAAAAAACCAGGGTGGCTCGAAATTTTCCACTCTTGCCCCCATGTTCTGGAATTCCCTCCCCTTCCACCTTAGGTCTCTCACCCAATATTCCATTTTCCGTAAAGCATTGAAAACATTTTTATTCACCCAGGCTTTTCTGTCTTAAACTCTGTTCCCCTTTTCAGTCTATGTCTTAGCGACTGACTCTGCCTAGCTGGCTGTTTGCTATCTCAGCGCCAAGAAACCGCTCAGGTGTATGTTGCGCTTAATAAATATTTTAAACTTAAACTTAAACTTAATACGACAATTCAATTTCTTTCAAAATTCAATTATACATTTCATTAATTAACAACATGAAAACATTCACTACTGTGCCTGATTGACTAAATTCAAAGATAAGACATTTCTTTCACAACAAGTAAACCTTTTTCCGTCTACCTGCCATACACTGCGAGTAAAACAACCTTCCGTTTACTCTTCAATTATACTCTCACTTTTATACTAGGAAAAAATAAACCTTGACTAGTGCTTCAAGTTTTACCTAACTTTATGCACTTTTCCTTAAGGCAAGTAACCTTACAGCAGTGTGGTTACTATTTACCACCCGCCTTCCTTATCACAGGATATCCCAGACAACATTTAACAATACAAGCGGATATTGGTTAGTACATAAAATTAATAATCAATCAATAATCAATAGTCGATACACAACTTAACTACATATTTTTAACTAATCCCTAACCATACTACCGCTACCAGAAAAGTATATTGATCGAGTGCGCGGGACCTACTAGCTCAATTTTACCATACTCACCTGGGCCTATAAAACATTCACATTTTGAACTAGAAGTCCTGCCTAACAAATTATTAATTAATCGCCTATCAGTGCCTTGAGGTCCGTTTAGGACTTTTACCTGTAAACCATGACTTACCAATCCTTGTCACCTTTGCTATAAGTCCTAGGGATCGAAGAGGGAGTTAGCATAAACAGGTAATATTTAAACACATTTACTTTTCCTGTAATAACCACAGACTCGGGGAAAGTTTTAAAAGCTTTATCTATGAAAGATTTTCTGAGTCAAAAGGCAAAAGGCCACAATACCGTGACCATAAATTTTACAAGCAAGAATATAATCAATAGGATATAAAGTTTGTAAGAAATCACAGTAACACATTTAAACATCGGTACCTGGGAAGGGTGAGAAAGGTAAATAGCACAAGGACATACCACATGGATTATATTTACCTAGAATGGTGCAATTACCAATCCTGGCCACGGATATGGACCAGGCTCCCGACTAATCAGGTGTCCACAGGACAAGACTGGTGCAGATCAGGACAGGTGACCTCCTCTAAGTGTAATGCCAGCGTCACACCCCTCTCTCTCGGGAAAGCCAATTAGTACCCCTACTGGGTAATCGATAATTTCCCCACACCTTGATTCTTCTGACAGAGGGCTCCGCCAGCACCTCTGCTCTCGATCTCCTGTAGCATGCATTGGGTCAGTGACAGGTCAGCTGCTCGGACAAGTCGGACAATTTCTCTATCTAAACCTACCTTAGTTATACCATTTCGGGGGCAATATACCACCCCTAAATGTTGCAAAAGTATGTGTTCCCCTTCAGCGATTGGTTGGAAAGACGAGAAGAGGTCATCACACCATACTAAGATGAGATCATTTCATTATTGGTTTCAGTTGATTCCGGTTATGGCCCATAATTTATTTTCCCATGCACTTTTACTCCACCCAGCAATACTGTTCAACACATTGATCATTTTATATAGCTTCAGTTTCTCCTGAGGTCAGAAGGGCATTTTCTCGTAGACATCATAGGTAAGATGATTCTTGGCTGGGGTTCAATGCCAATGCTTTAGCAACTTCGGAGCTAGAGTGCGCACGTGCAGCTTTGTCTAAGATGGAGTTTTATCAGTATTCAGGCCCAAATACGAGCTATCAGCAAAGTCAAAGAGAAAGATATCATATGGTCTCAAATGGACAAGGACAATTTGAGGAAACAGCTTCCCCCACTGACAGATAGCGCTGGCAAATGGATAGCAGCCCTGGAAAAGAACACTGCAGGTGCCAACTTAGGAGTGGGGGATATGAAGAGCCTACTCCTTTACATCATGTGGTAAGAAGCCAAAGACATATTCAAAAGTGTCAGTGCCAACAAAATCGCAATAATTGAAATACAATATGATGGGGGAGACATTTAACAAAATATGAGCACACGTCTGGGACCAACTGCGTACAAAGTTACCGGATGTCCCGCGTATTGGGTCTCTCATGTCACAGTCAATGCAAGCAAATGAGGATCCAGCCGACTTCATTTCATGAATGAAGGAAAAATGGCATCAGGAGTTAGGAGACAAATAGAACGCAGCAGGAGGGAACAGTAGGCTTTTCTACCACATGCTAAAGAAAGGACTACCAACTGAGATACAGGACAAGTTAGATGGAATTGTAGCAATGGAATCCAAACCATGGCCTGAGATACAGGACCACATTATACACTTCTGCAAAAAGAAACAGGAAAAAGACAATAAGAGACAATTAGCTATTGAAAATGCAGCCGCAAAGCTAGTGCAGCAACAACTTAATAAGAAAAAAGATCTTCCAGATACTGCCGTGCTTGCCTCACCAGTCAACTAAATGACCGCTGTTACCAATTTTCCACACAATGCCCTAAATGCGATAGCTGCACCACCCATACAGACACAGGCCCCCATAACTATGTACAACAACAGTCATACGGCAATACACAGCAGCAAACATATTATGGAAATCAACAGATGAGGCCTAGAAATACAGGCATCCAAGGCAGAGGTAGAGGCAGAGGAATGGGACCAAAGGCATTCAGATCACAACCAGGACCCCTCATCTGCTACTACTGTCAAATGCAGGGCCACATTATGAGACAGTGCCACACTAAAATGCGTAACGAAGGCCAACAAGTCATTAGGCCCTCTCAGCGACCACCTCCTCAATTCCAACAACAACATCAGATGCAGCAAGAGCCAATTCAGCCCCATGTACTGTACTCCTATCGCCTACGAAAACAACAGCAACCCATGCAGCAAGAAATACAACTTCAGCCACTTGCAGTAGCCCAAATACAAGCACCAGTCCAGCAACTACACATCCCAGTGCAGCAGTAACAAGCACCTGTATACCAGGTAATGCCCCAAGCACAAACATCTATGCCCCAGGGAGGCACAGTGATCTTGTCCAGCAACCCATTTGCACCAGGCACCATCCAGGAGTATCAAGCAGGAGGGTACACTGGTTAGGACTGCCCACAGATAACTCTTGTGTGCCCAGTGCTGTTGTGCAAAATTAATAATGAAGAGGACCCTCTTGTTGTTGTCACGATAAACAATAAACTACATAGCTTTCTGATTGACACAGGTGCTACTTACGCCTGTATTACGGGAGGAACACTGCCCATTTCACATCAGACAGAAGACACACAGGGATTTTCTAGGGCAGGGTCCCTTTCACAAAGCCAGTACGAATACAGATAGGCGGTCACTTGGTAGAACAAAAATTGCTCTACTCACCACACTCTCCAGTAAATCTCTTACGACGTGACCTCATGGCTGAATTAAATATGACCATCCATTTTGATGAACACGGAACAATGATTTGCTCCATTACATCTACACCTTTGACAAGGATGATGACACTCACTTTAGACTCTTCCCTGACAGATCAAATAAGAGCCCGCCAAGTGGATTAACAAGCATTCTCCACTGTGGTACACATTATTGTTGTACCACACCAGAACTGCACGGCCCCACGGTCCAGCTCCCAAAAGAGTTCCTCTTCTGGCCACAGTCCCAGAATTCCCAAGTACCAGACAGACACTTGATCTTCTGGAAATCACATCTACTTATGGGGCTTTCCAAGCAATTGACGATTAAGGCCACACCTGGGCATGCATCATTTTTATTGAGCCTGGAATTGGTGAGAAACATTTCAGATGACCAACTCGTTGGCGATCCTGAAGATTATTCAAAAACAGAAATTGTCTACCTGAATGAAGTACCTCTCTCAGTAACAATGGAAATTAGAACACCCACTGTTCCTCAACAGTTTGACTCTACATGCAAAGCAGATTTAGCACAGGTTCCAGCAAATCTCTGGACAACTGGACCAAATGATGTGGGACTCATTTACTCTGCTGCCATATTCAGAATAACACTGAGACCAGATACCATACTACCAAGAGTTCGGCAATATCCTCTGTCCAGGGAAGCAGAGGAAGGTATAGCCCCCACCATACAAGACTTATTGGATCAGGAAGTGATATTGCCCTGCACTTCACCTTGCAACAGGTGCCTTTTATTTGTCCGCAAACCCAAAAAGAATGAATGGCTTTTGGTAGATGATCTTCTCTTCATTAACAACAATGTAGTTCCGGAGTTCCCTATTGTCCCAGACCCCTCAGTATTACTCACCAATATTCCCCAAGATGCACAATATTTTTCGGTCATCGACCTGAAAAATGCTTTTTTAGTGTCCCATTACACCCCCATAGCCAGTATTTGTTCGCGTTCTCATTCAGAAATATGCAGCACACTTACCGAAGGCTATCACAAGGCTATTGTGAATCCCCCAGTGTCTTCATCCAAGTTGTCTGATTTAGCAAACTTCTAATGTGACAGCACCCTGCTGCAATGTGTTGATGACATATTGCTCTGCAGTCCTACAGAACAGCAATGTAGAAAAGATACAATTGCTCTGCTCACAACATTAGCACAAAGTGGGTACAAGGTAGACAAACAAAAGCTTTAATACTGCCAGAAAGAAGTGCATTACCTGGGCCAATTACTGTTAGCACCAGGAAGACTTGTCACCCCAGACAGAGTTCAAGCTATAAAAAAACACCCCAAACCCCAAACAGTCAAGGACATGCAGAAATTCCTAGGATTAGTGAATTATGTACGTCAGTGGGTCTTTGACTTTTCAACAATCACTGCTACTAAAAGCAGTCAAAATGGCCAAGGATAGACATAACAAGCTAGATTGGAGACCTGAAATGAAAATAGCCTTCACCCAGCTAAAAGATGAAATAACGAAAGCACCAGTGTTAAGATCCCCTGACTACACCAAAGAATTCTACCTATTCACCCACTGCAATGGTCAAGTCATGACAGCTTTCTTCACACAAAAATATCCTATGGGCCACAAGCCCATTGCCTACTTCGCTGGCATGCTAGATTCTGTAATGAAGGGGCTTTACCCATGTGAACAAGCATTGGCAGCAGCCGCTTTCGCTGTTAAAAAAAGCACTCCCATAGTCATGGGTTCGTCCTTGACACTACACTGAGCACTCAGTTTTTGCAATAATACAGCAAGTCAAGACAACATTATCTGCACAAAGTCACTGTAGTTAAATGTGCAGCACACACCAATGGTCGAGACTTTGTCTCCAGAGATAACGCTCTGGTAGACTGGGCTGCTAAAGCTGCAGCAAGAGGACCCCCAGCTGCAGAAGTGCCAGAAAATCAGCCTGCACCATCCTTCTTGCCCAAAAAATATTGACAACAGAGTGGAAAGATACAGAAGAAGACACCCCTGCACAACAAACATCACACATTATTGACAATACACAACAATATGATCACATTGCACAGTTACACCTTAGGGAAATACAAGAAAGTGCACCACATCAAGAGTTATGGTAGAAGAGGGGAGTGCAGCAGGATCTAGCTGATTTCATTTTTAGACAGACCATGACAGGAAAGCCTGTCATGCCCCAGGTCCTATTGCAAATAGCATTAGATCAGCTACACTATCCCACACACGTTTCTCGCGATAACATGTCCACATCTCTACAAACAGACTGGTACGTTCCCAATGCCCATAAACAAATTCATCTTTTTGTCAATCAATGTCTCATCTGTCAACAGTACTCACCAAACCCCACTGTGAAAACAGTTGTCTCCACAGTACCAAAACCCAAAGGTCCCTTTAAAGAGCTCCACTTTGATTATGTTGACATGATTGACGGATGCCAAATTTATCGATATCACATTGTAGTGATCTACCCATTCTCACACTGGATTGAACCTGGACCATGTGTCCACTGCGGTGCCAAAGCAGCAGCCACGTTCCTGCTCCGTGAGGTCATCTACCGCTGAGGTTTGCCCGACGCGAGCCGTTCCGACAATGGAAGCCATTTTTCAAACACCATCTTTTACTTCCTGACAACAATGTTAAGAATAAGACATAAAATGACATCAGCATATCACCCACAGAGCAACGGCATTTGTTAGCGCCTTAACGGCTTGCTCAAAGGTAAAATAAGTAAGATAAGTGCCACAACTGGAAAGAAATGGCTTTCTTGCCTACCAATTGCCCTCTTTGCACTTACAAATACTCCAAGTTCTGATCACCACCTCACGCTACATCAGCTTGTCACCGGACGGTCCATAAATATAACAATACCATCCACTAGGCCCAAAACATATAATGTAGTATTTTCGGACATTATAAAAGCTGAACTATATAACTATTTGTGTGCACTAACATGCACTGTGCAGTTCCTTTCTAATTCAGGTATCCAAGAGGAAGGCGAAGGGCCCCACCGATCCTGAGCTCTCACCAATTCATGCTGAAACTTTGATATTTGTCCAGAAACCTGTCTGACGTTGGAAGGATCCATGCTTTGAAGGACCCTACGCTGTCATTGACTCATCATCTACAGTGGTCCGCATAGCTGAAAGAAAGGCATGGATCCAGCACAGTGACATCAGGATCGATCCGGCACCACCACAACACTAGACAGCGGGATAGCAGGAAATGACATGCTCCATTGCCACTGAACGAGGACATGTTCATCGAAGACAAGGACAGAGACAGCCGAGTGGAAATTCATGAATGCCATCCTCGTGATGCAAATCTATGTAATTCTGTCTTACTTTGTTGTACTATTGTTGTAGTGATACTGACAACACTTAGTTGGCACATTATCATTTTGCATTGTATCAGCATAAGAACTTCTGTGTCTCAACATGTAACTGTCAGCACCACCAGGTTTCTTGCAAAACCGCCCCAGTACCAGTAGACACCCATATTGGAGTAGGCCCTCAGAGCACCACATTAAGTCCCAAGCACCCTGATAAAGGCATTGGCAACATATATACTAGTGCACACCTTAAGCCTCCGACTCCTCCCTCGATTGGGAACAACACAGAATGGGATGGTACCGACGATCTCACAATGGATGTATGACGTTACAACGCATACTTTTACCACGCATACCTTTACAACGCGGTTTTTACCACGCATACCATTACAACGCATAGCGCTTAGAGGTGCTGGATAGTTTTAAGTATAATTTTCTATTCCAACTCCAGCCCCCGTGGACACTAGGGAAGGTGTTGGATAGAAAATTAAACGTATTCCCTATCCTAGAGCGCCCCCCAGCGCAATGCGTTGTAATGGTATGCGTGGTAATACCTGCTTTTTAATGGTAGTGCGTTGTAAAAATGTCGTTGTAAACATTGCATACCTCTCACAATACAGCCACCACCAGCGTTCCACCGAGGCCCTTCCCATCGACACAGAGTCCACTGATTTGCTATTGCCCCCGCAAAACTAAGTCCCTCCCATGGTTCCCTCACAAACCCCGTGCATAACATTCTCAACATCTTCCTGAAATACAGAAGGGTCAAGGACCCACACCACAACCAGGTTTAGAAGAGTCATTAAGGGATCCTTGGGTCCACTCTTCCCTATTAGATAACTCATGGTATAAAGACATGACAGCAATAGGGAAAACAGTAACAAATGAGTCCTGCTACGTGTGCTCTTACATCCCCCACGCAGTTGGCATGAATAGACTTATTTTCCCTAAAGAGGTCCCTCCCAGCACTGCCAGATGCTTCTTGCATCTCTTTCTTTGCCGCATACAGTGGCTGATTCAAGTCATTAAGGTTGAGCTCTCCACTGCGTTTGTGAATATTACGTAATGGGACTATAACTACGTCAGATACAAGGTTACTTCCGATAGATCTGACATTGAGGAGGTAATACAAGGGATGTACAGGAGAGGAGTACTTACCATGAACAATAGGGCACCAATGATAAGACAAAGGGGATATATTGTAGTGTCAACACCTTTAGCAGCATGTCACATAAACTTATCTCATGACCACCACCCCCTGAGATTGCTCATGTCAGAACAGGGCCGTGCTGCAACTATGGGCACAGACATATTATAAGGATAAATGGCATGATCCCTACTTTGTGGTATGCAAAGCAGCATCTTTGCCCCCACCTCATAGATTCAGACTACGAGGATGGAATTGACTGGAAAGTTGGTTGAGGATGACTGTGAAGGAATATGGGCTCAGGAAGGCAGGAGGTACACCTGGGGAGGAGAGAAGATTTCCATACCTAAAAAAGCATTTAAACAGAAAAATTATCTTCTTTGCTTCTTAAGTAATGGCTCCTTACCTGTTGGGCATAATACGGACAGCAACAACACTTTCTTTAATCTTGATTAACCTCCAGCTTGATGGACTACTACTGGGCCTGCGGAGAACGCCTCTCCCTCCAACTGCCTCCTCAATGGAATGGCCTTGGCACCTTGATGAGCCTGCATGAAGTGCACCTGGTAGTCCCAGCCAGCAATATCTCCCACATCCGGACCCGGTGACTGGTGGGGTCACCTTCTTCCATCGTCACCGGCGAGCAGCCGAATATTTTGCCAACACCCCATATAAAAAAATTCCTCAAGAATTCCGCCTGTTCAACGATGCTCACCAGTTCTTCGGGGGCTTTGTTCCACTGTTTCAGACAAGAGCATATGCACAATGGATCGGGGTCACCCACTATGAAGCCATGAAGGTTATTAACAGCACAAGGGACGGACTGAATGCTATCAAAGAAGAACTACGCTCCCTGAGACTCATGGTTCTAGAGCACCGCTATATTATGAACATGCTGACAGCAATGGAGGGTGGAGTATGCTATATGATCGGCAAATATAGCTGCACGTTCATACCGGCAAACAATGCAGAGAATGGATCTATCACAAAGGCCATTGAGGAGCTGAATAAAGATGGCCGAAGAGGGGGGCACTCCGGCAGACATTCCCCGGACTAGTTCAATCTTGGCTGGATGCCCTCATGGTTGACAGCCATCTTGAAATTGGTAATTCCAATAGTAGGAGTGTTGTTGTTGCTGTGTTGCGTCTTTCAGATAGGGAGCCACTGTGTAAAGAGGTTCAGCACTAAAGTGGTAGGAATAAATTATGCAAGGCCAGTGATTTACAGGAAGACAATACGGGCAGACCGTGCACCGGGGGATGGGGATGGGCCCACAAAATCAGAAATAATAGAGCTCACCACACCTGCCTTATTACAGACAACCGTTGAAGTACACGTATCTACAGCTCCCCCACCCCCTCTGGTAGAAATACAGTGAGAGAAGATCCGGTCGCTCATACTTATGAGAGTCTAGTTGACAGGCCATAAGGAGAATATGTTGAATTGAGAACACAACAGCAGAAGGAATACAAATGTTCCTACATTAATGATATCCTGCGGGTACCCCAAAATAATGAAGGGCCAGCCAAGTACACTTTAAGAGTTTTGTTAAAAAATGAACAAGAGAAGGGAACTGAAGCAGGGTCCGGTTTTACCATATAAATGTAAAAAGGCACTACAAAAATTTCTCCCTTACACCTGCAGCACGAAGCCCTCAATATAGGGCCTGCCAGCCAGAGTATAGAGACATGTTAAGTTTACCAGACCATACTGTCTCAATAAGTCTCTCTAATATAGGACGTCCAAAATGCGTCTCTGCTCAACTTATTTCATCTGAGACACAAAGCTTCAGCTTAAGTCCCCGAGCCCCCACTCTCTCCTTGCACAAGATGTGCTTTTCTTCTCTCCCAGTTATTGAGAGATAGCTAACCACGAAAACATGAAAGTCCTCAAATTAAGAAGAACATCACAAAATACCTGTTGGTGGGGGTATAATTCTCTTTCAATTTACTGTAATTCTGCTTGCTTAACGCAAACTAAGGCAGAAACATGGCATGAGAACCTAACCTGTGACCTTTTAGAAAGTTCAGCTTTTCTGTGCAGTTCAGAGAATATGCAAAAATATCCAAAAATGTTTATAATATATATCTCAAAATTCTTACTGATCTACGGGTTAGCAGAAGTTGCCCCACTGAAAGCACCTTTTTCATCATAATGTCACTTCTACATTTCTAATATTTCCGAAGACTTGCGGTTGAGTGCGCAAGTCAATGTTCCAACCCCGTAATCTGTAGTTCCACATTAAACATTATAAGAATGTGATCCACCCCTCATTCAGGGAACCACCCTTTCGCAGCATCTTGCAGGCATTGGTGTGTTCCCGGTCTCCCGAAAATCTATCTCGAGTCCTGGTCTATTTGAGGTGGTAGCACTTCATTGTAGATTTAAATCATTGCCTTTCACTCTCTCTCTCTCTCTCTCTTCCCCTCCTTCACTCATTGCAGGAAATATAGATCGAACAGCTTATTGTTTTTGTTTTAGCGTTGTGCAGCTTATCATTTAGGGTGTATCTCTCAGTTTGTCATTCTGACATCGGAGTTTCTATTGAAATCTGAATGAAAATGTTTGCTGAAATGTGATTATGCCTTTGAGACTTTCTTGTCTAAAACAGCCTTAAAATTATAGTGCCACTTCAACTACAGTACCTACGTTTCACACAAGTGTCTTTTTATTTAGAGGTAGCAGTCCGCCCGGGACCAATTAAGCTGGGTAAGAAAATATCACCCTCCAACATTGCAGATAGACAAATTAACTCAGAAGTCTGTGAAACACGATCAGAAAAACCCACGGTGGAAATATGGTCTTGTCTGCGTTCTTCATAATATGAAAACTTTCCAACTAAAACATCATCAAGAGGGTACCACATTAGACCAATGCATAATTGATGGTACTCTCATAGGTTATATTTACAGAAGAAAGCCCTCAACAAAGCAATAAGGACAATATATAAGCTGCTTAATTGCAATCTCAAATTTTCCCAAATACTCTTATGGAAATGGTTAAGATTCTAAAACCGGAGATCAGGATGCCTCAAACGTCCCACTATGAGGAAATATTGGCAAAGCTGCACCACATTTGTAAAACTAACAACTTAAAAGCCTTCTGGAGAATAATCAATGACTTGGACCATGGCAGTGCGAGGGCTAATAGTGCAAATATTCCTGAATCAGGATGGGAAAACTTTATTTCCAAGCAGTATGGGGCCTTACCAGAATCTACTATGTTTAATAATGTGCAACAGACTATTCCATCCAACGTTACTGACATTAGTTGCAGGAGCAAGGAGAAAAAAATCCCTTGTGATTAAAATGTATTAATAACTAGCTTACCCGTCGCGCGTAGCTGCGATCTCCGAAGAAAGGAAATTCAAGGAAACTTGTTATGATAACATTCAATTTACATTGTGTCATTTTTATTGAAACTTATTCATTTTAATATGAAAAACATTTTAAAGTGTCGTTTTAATTCTATTTATTTATTCGAGTGCTTGAGGATACACGATTTTTTGTTTTTCTGTCTGATGCGTTCATCAGTATTCGAAAGATTATGAGGTCCCTGGGGGGCCGATATTTAAAAAGATTTTATGCCAGAACCTTCAACAACTTTCCAAAGTTTCATGGCGATCGGATGAATGGTGTAGTAATGCATAAAGGACAAACAGACAGACAGACAGACACACATTCGTTTTTATATATATAGATTGAATTCATAAATGAAGAACTATTGAAATCAATAATAGGCAGGATTAGAGCATATGGAGCCCCCGTCCCAAATGGCATTCCCATGCCATTTTAAAGCTAATATTGACATAGGGTCAAGAATTTTAACTTAATTATTCGAAGACAGTATCTACAAAACAGGTTCCGGATTCCTGGCAAGGTAGTATTATCCAACCCATCTACAACAGTGGCTTAGCAGATAACCTATCAAATTACCAGCTAATAGCCCTAACAGATGTGGAGGCAGTAGTCTACACTACATGCATACTTAAGTATCTGGAAGATTGGACTGCATTATCAAATATAGTCCGAACTAATCAAACTGGATTTCAGAGAGGACAATCAACAATTACAAACTTACTGTCCCTCACATTGATTTCAGAAAGGATAGAATACAAAGGCTGAAAAATGCTAGATATATGCTTTGTAGACTTGAAAACTGCCTTTGACTCTGATGCAGGCAATCTACTCTGGGCAAAGTTGGCAGCATGGGGTGTCCCATGGAAATGATACTGTTACAAACAAATACTTGGGTTCGGGTAAAGCTGGGAATTGATAGATATATAACCCATCGATTTGAAACTGTTAGTGGTTTCAAACAAGGCTGTGTATTAGCTTCCTGTCCTTTTAATATTTTATGGCAGTTGTATCTCTGCATTTACAAAAAGTCAATTCCCACTCGCCAAGTATCTCAGAAACCAATAGAAAATACTTACAGTAGGCAGATGATACCATATTACTCAGTCATACTCCAATAGGCTTACAAAGTCTAATAAACACATTTAACAACTATATCATTTAACAAATGAATATAAAGAAAACTAAAATTATGTCAATAGGTTACTCCAAACGTGTAATTAGAGACTGGAAAGTAAATGGCTTAGCGATCAAATCTGTTAAAACCTGTAAGTATTTAGGAGTCACATTTGATGATAGATTAACTCTTAAAAATCCTTTTAATATTTTGAGAACAAAGGCTATATTGTTTACATTTGCGTTTAGAACTCTGTGAAATAAACTATTATGTCCCAGCCACTAGTTCCTACTCAAAACCATGAAGGTAAGGATGATCCCTACTTTGACATATTGGTCAGTACATTTTTGAGGTAAAGATTCAAAATTCCTGGACATATTGCAAATTAAAGTGTTTAGATATATTTTTAATATTCCCAAAAAGATTGGTCATGCTAATGTACGACTGGAATTTAGCTTGACTAGCCAAACCCTAGTGAGAAAATCTGCATTTTTAAAAAGCTTGTATGTCTTGTGTTTTGGGGAACCTGGTACTTTAGCAAAGAAATGCTGGCAAGAGATAATGATATACTAATATGCTATTGTCTGGAGAGACTACTACATTGAGAGCCTCCAGACTTTCAATCTGTAGCCTTTTGGCCACTTGGATATAAATAAAACTTCCCTTAAGGAGATACTACCCCGATTAACTAATATGCTATCATTATTGACAGACGAAGAGACTCATGCGGGAAAAAAGTTTGCCTGCTTGGTCATCAGTTCATTTAACTATAAAGAGCTTCAGCCATATCTGTTGAAACACATTAAACAATGCTTTAGGGACTAATTGCTCAGGCTTACATTTGGTAGATATCCAACAAAGGATGGAACACCTGAGTGGATACAAAAATCGTTAACTAAGAGCTGGTGTCTTTTCGGTGCTCGAGATTAAGCTTTATTACACCTGGTGTGCATCTGCCCACGTTTACTAAAAGAACACAAAGTCCTGTTAAAACCTGCTTTTATTAAACAGGGAGTGAGAACCTGTTGACAAGCTGTAATATGTTGTCTTTCAGGCCAATCGGCTCATTTAACCACCCAATTTGTTACCGTGTGCAGCTTGCATCCACCTGTAGAGCACTGCTCACCTGGGTGTAAATAACATATTGATTTTGACTCTGCCGCCATCTGCTCTCCCCTATTCTGCCCTGCCCCACCCTGCTTTAACTGTCTTCGCCAGGAATAACGCTGCAGGCGGGAGCCGTGAAAGTTTTGGAACTCAGTCCTTCTGATTTGACATCCAGCCAAAGGGATTCAGGGGGAACCAACCGAAGAACAGTTAAACAGCAACTTTCTGGAAGTGTCTTTGGCCGAATTAATGCTGTTTATGAGAGCCCTGGAAGTTTTGGAACTTAGTCCTTCTGGTTTGACGTTAGAGTAAAGGCCCCCAGGTGGGCCAACAGAAGAATAGTTAAATAGCAACATTCCAGAACAGCAACCCCTGGATGGATTGATAAACATGGGTTCACATACTGTATGCACGTATTATGTAAGATTTGGCCATAAGGTTAAGGGTAAAAAATTTAACCTTCGGTGACAGCTGCTGCAATTACAGCAATAACGCAGTCACTCAGATAACCAGGTTAAAGGAATCCATAAGGAGGTTAAAGGAATAAGAGGACGACTTAAGAGCGCTTTGAAGCAGGAGCCTAGTTCCTGGCCTGCAGCGCTTCAGCTCAGGACTTAAAGCTGTGTAATGAAAAGGGGCGTGAAATGAGGCCACAGGTCATGGTAACCCAGCCTCCAAGTTACACTCAGGCCATAGCAGCGGTGAAATGTTGACGATGCAGTGGAAAAGAAAGGGTCAAAGGACAAACTGCGTCAAACTTGCAAGGGGAAGAGAAGGGAAAGGGGAACATCAGATATCAATTAATTCGCATGCACGAGCAAAGAGGCTCAGACAGGAGTCTCCAGCCTCCACTGAGGGCACTCCAATTCCTGGATTGAACCAGTTTCAGAACACCATGTTTGCAACATGGCCCAGAATCCCGAAAATTACTTTAAAAATCCCCTTTATTAAGGACGAAGGTGCTTCTCAGTACCCTACAAAAGAGGAGTTTAAAGAGATTCTTCCAAGGCTGCTTCCCCCTCTAACACCCAGCCCAGCATGACCTAGGACGCTTCTTACAGATCCGGACGAACCAGTCCTCATCCCACAAGTCTCAACCAGCACAATCTGTTTGCTTTAATTCAACTACCACCCGACCGTGACAATCTTGGCAAACGAACAGCAATCAAAGAGGCCGTCACAGTCACCATTTCCTCCATCTCGAGGGGAGGAGGCACAGTCGACAGATGATCCAGTTTTTCAGCAAACTTTATTGGGCATAACTCCAGTAATGACATATTATGAGATAATCAAACAATAACACAACCGCCTAATCCAACAGAGAAAGGGCATCAACTGGGAACATCCGTAGACTCAGAAATAGCCAATAGGTGGATTAAGTCCTGGTGCGGAGCCCATCATCTCGCTTAACCTCCAGCCCTTTACTTCAAATCTTCACTGAGACCTTAGAAAACAATCAGCAGGTGATGCAGCGCGGCTCCAAAAATTATTCAGAAACCATCACCTTTACCCACGGAGCTATTCACTAATTTCTCACAAATGGCCCCATAACTTTTACCATTCATTCATTCACCCATTTATTCTGCTCCGAGGATTCAGTGAAGACTAAAAGGAGAGCCGCGGGGCTATAGCGGAATGCCTAAACTTTATACATTATTTACACCTGCAGTTTTAATTTTAATACCATGGTTTTCTCTAAAGGAAAGAATTTTAAAATGCCCCACTATTAATTTTTGATGGATCAGCTAGTAAAAGTTAACTAAAGGACAACAAGACCTGCTTAATTCTCCATTTATTAAATTTTTATTTAGAGAATAAATCTCCTAGCATGATCTCTATGTTCTCTTTGAAAGAATAATTCAATTACACATTAATAATCCTGAAAGAAAGGTTAAATTCAAAACATTCATTTATTAGCATGACAGTCTAGAAAATAAGTAAGGACAATATTACCAAGATGGAGACAACCAGATATCAGCAATAAGACAGAATAGTTCCCAAAGACACCTCTCTATCTCTCTCGATGCTCCCCTCTCATAGGACTTTGCACGCATTCAAAAGTTAAAGTTCAAAAAATGTTTAAAGTCCATGTGCCACAAGAAAAATTGCGCAGACCGACAGCATCTCGGGGTGCAAAGATTAGGTCGAAAAGCAAGCTCCCTTCAAAGTCCCAAATTTCCTCTTATATACCCTTTTTCACTAACTTATCTATTTAAATTTGTAACTCTTATGTCCTAGAATGCCCGTGATTGGTCAATTTAGAGTTGGTTGAGCATCACCTCATAATTCTGACAGAAACAATAGTGGTGCTATTGTTCAAATTTAACTTCCTCCGAAGTGTCCTTTAAATTGTTATTCGGTGTCCTATTCCCACGAGTCAACTTGCTGACTTCAACAAACTTGGCATGTACTCCATGTTGCAGGCCACGCTGTCCTTGACCCATACTGCTCAGGCACAGGCAGCTCGCGCTTTCAGTTGTCGCATGCATACTTAGACCATCCCTCGGAGTCATAGTCAGCTTCCATCTTTCTTTTAGTCACATAGGCCTCAATTTAGGAACTATTACAGAAACAAACACAAATAAACGTAAATTTATGAAAAAAAAGCCTTTCTGTTTACCTCCCCCTTTCTAATAATATCCCAGTTAGTATTTACTTCGCTTTAAGCAACACATATGAGTGAATTTACTTACCAATCTTCATGATTTATGCCACAAATGAACAGAGAAAAGCAACTTCATGCAATTTTCAGTTAGATTACAATTAATGCGTACCCTTTATGACACAATATACAACAAATTAGTAAAATATGCTTGGCAATTTCATGCAGATTAATATCCCACGTGTACTTGTGTGTGAGCATTCTATTCTATGTTGGGGTAATTTCAAAACCACACGTTTAGTACATATTATTGTTATGGAAAGTTACTTTCACAAGGGGTATACAAAAAATGTTTGTTTCCACCTTGCTCCATCAACTTTCCTCTTTGGTGATTTTATCACCAAATATCTCCCAAAATTTAGAAAATCTTTATCTCAACAGGTTTCAAATTCTTTTAATTAGTATGTGTTATATTTCTGTTTCTTTTAATTTATTTCTATCTTTATAAAACTTCTCTTTCCCTGTCTTGTTTTTCTTGAATCTTTTTCTTCAAGGACCTTTTGACATTCCTTCTCTGCCTACATTAACAACTTAATCTCATAACTAAAATCACTATTATTATTATAGTTACTGGTATTAGTAGTTTCCCTATAATAGATCTACTTATTTCATAAAACCAATTGTTAACTGCTGTTAAACTTCTACCTAGTTTCTCAAGAACACTTTCAACTTCCAGTGATTCTATTTCTTTATGCAATATTGTAATATTTGTAATATATCTCTCAATGTTCTGACTTTTATCAGGAATGTAGGTACAACAGTGTTGCACTTTTAAAATTCCGCAAACTCCTCCTTCTTTTGCCAATATTATATCTAAAGCAAGTCAATTTTGCATTACCATACTTCTCATAGCAAACATTTCAGTGTTAACAATTAGAAATCCTCCAGCTGTGTCTGTTGACAATTGATCTACTATTGTTGACAATTTTCTAATTCGGTTTGCATTAAATGATATGCCTACTGCTGGTATTAGTACTCCAAAAACATCACCTATTGTTTCAATTACACTTTCCCTTCTTCTTCAGTTTAGTGGTTCACCAATTTCATGAATCCCATTCGTACCTCTATCAGCATATCAACATGGAAATTTTTTGGAAAGACCAAACCAAGATAACACCACCCGTACCAGTGATCTGGTAATTTATAATAAGCTTTGTTCTCACAAAAAAAGTAAATTCCCGGAAAAACGGGGTCATTTCCACCTTTAAATCCCCATCCCCCTTTGACAATATAACTGTCTTTGCATTGACTTGCACCCACAAAATAATTGTCATACACAGTGTTATCTCTCTGAATACATAAATTCCCTAACAATGGTGTATCTATATTTATAGCCACATTTACATTATGACCTTCAATATTATCATCAGAAAATGCTCATTTTGTAGATTTAGTCTGTTTCACTTTTTCTCGTTGCTCATATTGTTGTCTCCTTTTTTCAACCATATTCAGAAAAACTTTCTCTTCATTTCTCATTTTACAGGTCAAATTACGTTTAAAGGCATAATCATGTGTCAATTCTTGTGTTTCTAAGAAATATTCTCCAAAAACTTTAGAAAGCTTAATTTGATTTAGTTCTGCAACAATTTTCAATCTTGCGAATACATCATCAGAATCATAATAATAATACTCTAATTTCCCAGTTCTATAAAATAAACTTGTTATTACACTACTGGTTACTCCATATGTTAACGGTAAATGATGGTACGTCACCCCTTCGGAGACAGATGCTGGCAGTTTTACACAGACATAACAGTCGCTGGCATCCATTGTCCTCACATATTCAGACAATAGTCTTGAAAAAGTATTTTTAGAAAAATCGCTGATCGATTTATCTTGATGAATTTTGGGCCTATATGCATGTCATTTTTCATTTTTCAAATCATCGTTTTTATCTTTCGAACTCTCATTTGCTTTCACTTTTTCAATATCAGGTCTGAAAGGAATGATAATAGCAAGAATTAACCATATTAACATTAATATTCCAGTACAAATTAACCACATTCTACACCATTTAGTCACTTCATTAGTAGCCATTTTTTTACATACATTTGTCTTCCTCTTTAACCGTGTTTTCACTTACAATGTTCCCTTCAAATTCAATTACAGCTTTTTTGGGGAAATGTATATATCCCTTTCTTTTCACTGTTACACTTGGAAATCCCTTTCCTTTCTTTGTGTTACAGTTTACTCACTTTCTTTTTAAACACCTTGACTATGCAAGTTCTCCCTGCTGCTGTTTACTTCTCTTATTGGAGGCAGCACTATGTAGGTGCACGTATGCGATTTGTATTTTTGATTTGGCCTCCTCACTCTTTTTGGCCTTTGCACAACCTCTATTTTCTTTCTTTCCTTTTGACTGGCTATTTCATTTACTTGATCCTCTTGTACTGTTGCTTTGTTAACCAGTTTGATTTTCAGTCCTTCAATTTCTTTAGGCAAATTATCTCCTTTTCTTACTATTTTTATTTCAGGTTCTGTAGCGTTTCGCTGCGCTTTGTTAACCAGTTTGATTTTCAGTCCATCAATTTATTTAGGCCAATTATCTCCTTTTCTTAGTCTTTTTATTTCAGGTTCAGTAGCGTTTCGCTCCACTCTCCAAGTTCGTTTTCTTGAAATCCTCCTCAATGGAGTCTCATCATCACTGTCATCTGTCTCAAATCTTTCTATAGTTTCATTTATAATGAATTTTACAGAATTTGATTCTTTTTCGGAATTTAAATTCCCTTTGGTCAGTTCTTTCACTCTGTTAGGGACTTCTCTATAGCTGGTACTTGGAAGCTCATCCTCATCGTGAGTTACTTCCTTTTCACCAGTTTCGAGATTTCGGTTCCTGCTTTTGGAGATTTCAGACTGTTCTTCAATATTTTCCGATTTACCTGTTTTATTTTCACTTAACTCAGTGTCCTTACTGGTATAAGTTTTTACCAAATCTTGACTTACAGGTCGATCTTCAATATTTGTATTTCATTAATTTAAATTTCTCCTTCTGATGCAGAGCTAGTGTCTGATATCTCCAGATGTCGACGAACAGGTCGAGCTTAAGGATCTGGATCTTTTTCCGGTTCACCCTCAGTGTCTGAATCAGTGGTGCTTTCACTCTCCACCTGCAGATTTTCAGGCTCCGGCACACGAATAGTGTGACTGGCGCGCACCCACCTCTTGATTCCAGCACACTTAACTGCAGTGGTACTAACCAGAATAACTTGTCGAGGGATTTGCCAACTTTTGAGGTTTTGAGCACTAGGCAATTTCTTCTCCTGTGAACCTTTATCCGAACCCAATCTCCAGGGACTAGATCATGAGCTGGATGTTTCTCTTTCGTTTGTGATTCGGTTCCCACCTGATGGAACACACAAGTTACTACGCCAGACAGAATTTTGCAGTAATCCAGTATGATATCATCATTTATGCTCAACAATTTATCAACTGGTACAAATGCTTGTCTCATTAGTCTTCCCATCAAAATCTCATGGGGATTTAATCCTGTTCTTTTGTCAGGAGTACTCCTCAGGGTCATTAGAACAAGTGGAAGTGCATCTAGCCATTTTAGTGCTGTGGCCAAACACATTTTTGCAATTCTGTTTTTTATTGTTCCATTTACTTGTTGAACCACCCCTGAAGCTTCTGGTCTGTAAGCACAGTGCAACTTTTGACAAATGTCAAGTGCTTCACAAATCATTTGCATTAGTTCATTGTGAAAATGAGATCCACGATCTGTTTCAATTGTTATTGGGAAACCGTAACGTGGTATTATCTACGTAACAGGAGTTTGGCAACAGTCGCTCCATCATTCCTCCTAGTTGGGAATGCTTCAACCCATCGTGAAAATAAACAAATGATCACAAGTACATACCTAAGTCTGTTACATGGTGGAAGTTCAATGAAATCTAACTGCATTCTTGTGAAAGGACCTCCCTCAGGTCCTATGGTTCCCAAACTCACAACAGTTTTTCTTATTGTGTTCAGTTGCTGACACACAAGGCATCTCTGACAAAGGCTTTGGCAATCATCCTAAACTTAGGATTGTACCATGTCTGTCTAAATATTCGAATCATGGCGTTTCTTCCAATATGGGCTTGGCCATGATACATTCGGGCCATATTTGAGATCATGTTATCAGGCATTACTGCTCTTTTTTCATTTTTGTAAACCAGGATTTCATCCTCTTCTCTTTGTCTACATCCTGCCTTTAACCAGTTATCCTTTTCTTCTTCACTAGCCTCTTCCTGCATTTGTTTTACTTCCTGCCATGTCTTCACTACTGTGGTTAGCATCAAAGGACTTGAAACATGTTCAGTTTGCCTATCCCGATTAA
Source organism: Lissotriton helveticus (assembly GCF_964261635.1). Lineage (NCBI taxonomy): Eukaryota > Metazoa > Chordata > Amphibia > Caudata > Salamandridae > Lissotriton > Lissotriton helveticus. The sequence continues at coordinate 22,660,618 of NC_136060.1, read as the reverse complement.
TAGATGTAAGATTTTTGGCACAGTATTTTGCAATTGAATCCACATATTTGTTACCACAAGTGATATAATCATCTCCTTTTTTATGGGCTGCGCATTTTACAACAGCTACCTTATCTGGCAATTGAATGGCATCAATTAACATTTTCACAAATTCAGCATTTCTAATGGGGGATCCTGCCAAAGTCATATAACCTCTTTGGGACCACAGTTGTCCATAATCATGCACAACCGCAAATCCATACTGACTGTCAGTCACTATGGTAATCCTTATTTCTTTTCCCAACTCACATGCTCAAATCAAAGCAATCAATTCTGCAATTTGAGCTGAAAGGATTCCTTTCAGACAAGATGCTTCCAAGACATCTGCTACTGTACAAACAGCATACGCAGCACTCAGTACACCTTCATCTGTCCTCAGACATGATCCATCAACAAACATTACGTAATCAGATTCAGGTAAAGGTACATCTTTGATATCTGGTCTTTGGTTTAGTGCAGTATTCTAGAACATCCAAACATTTGTGATCTACTTCATCACTTACTTCCACATTCATGACATCAGGTAATAATGTAGATGGATTCACATTTACACATCTTGAAATTGTAACGTTGTCTGCACCTATAATTGTCATTTTAGGTACTGTGTCTTGGTTCTAGTGAGGAGAATCTCCACCAAATAAGGTACATACACTCTCAAAGGAAATTCCATCACTATACCTTCACTTTGTTCAATACTCATACTTGTAGCAGCTACTGCTTTTAAGCATCCCGGCAACGCCCGTGCAACAGGATATAAAACAGCAGAAAGTATGAAATTGGCTTTCTCAGTTTTCCATGCCTCTGTATTAACCCCTTCCATGCTCATGACGGAACGGTTCCGTCATGAGCTACGGTTGAGCTGTGCTCATGACGGAACCGTTCCGTCATGACCACGCCCGTTTCTATTACCGCCCAGCACCGGAGGGGGAAACGCGGTCGCACCGAAAAGGTTAAAACTGACAAAGCACATACTTCCGTCTCACTGCAGCATAGTTCAAACTCTTTTTCACAATCTGCCATTCCCAATGCTGGTGCTTCTTATAGACTTGTTTTTAGCTGCTCAAAAGCTTCCAGTTCTGCCTTATTCAGTATTATTGGGTCTTTTACATCTACTTTTGTCAAACTCTGTAAGGGTTTAGCTATAAGTGAAAATCCACCAATCCATTGTCGACAGTATCCAACCATTCCAAGAAACATTCTCACCTGTCTCTGTGTTTTTGGAGGTTTCATTCCTTGTATCATTTTTATTCTTTCAAAGGTGACTTGTCTGATTCCCTTAGCAATCTTGTGGCCCAAATATTGTACTTCTTTCTGACAAAATTGTAACTTTGATGGTGACACTTTATGCCCTTCATCTGCCAGATGATTTAGCAATGTAACGGTGTCTGAAACACAAGCATCTTTTGTTTTTGACGCCAGTAATAAATCATCAATGTACTGCACTAGAACTGACTCTCCAGGTAGACTTACATTTCTTAATGATTTCTTTAATAATTGATTAAAGATTGTGGGACTTTCAGTATACCCCTGAGGAATTCGGCACCATGCCAAAATATGGTCTCTGAATTGGAACGCAAATATTGGTTGGCTTTCAGGGTGTAGTGGAACCGTGAAGAATGATTACATAGATCATTGACAGTATACCATTCTGCATCATGTGGAATTTGATATAAAATTACTGCTGGGTTTGGCACAATTACAGCCGCGGCCTGCAGCGGGAGTACCTCCAGGGGGGTGATGTGGTGAGGGGGAGGGGCAGGGTGGGGGGCAGTAATGTATGGATCACGGAGCTTCCCAGGTAAGTAAACATTTAAATAAATAAAACGAATTTCGTTGAGTGCACTGCATCCCAAAATGAGATGCAGTGCGCGCAACGAAATTCGTTTTATTTATTTAAGTGTTTACTTACCTGTACAACCCTGTAATCCATACATTACTACCCCCCACCCTGCCCCTCTCCCTCCCCATGTCACCGCCCTGCAGGTACTCCCACTGCTGGCCGTGGCTGCACAATTGTACAACATGGAACAACTATCCTATTTACTTTTCTCAGGTCCTGCACTATTCTGAACGTTCTGTTAGGCTTTTTCAATCCCATTATTGGCGAATTACAAGGACTGCTTTCTATTTCTCTCAAAATCCTTTGCTCAATCATCTTTTCTATTACTGGTGTTGTTCCTTCAATTGTTTCAGCTGTCATTTTGTACTGAGGAATATTTGGATAACTTATTCCTTCTTTCACAGAAACTTTCACAGGATTTACGTTTTTCATCAACCCAATATCTTCTCCTGTGAAATCCCACACCTGCTCTCTGACTATCTCTTTCAATTCGTCAGGTATTTTCTCTCGATCAAACACAGGAAACATACTATTACTTTCTGCTTCAATTAGTGTCATTGTCATTTTATAAAAACTATCTTCATCTGGAGTTTGAAGCTCAATGCCATCTGGTGAGCAATAAATGGCACAGTTCATTTTACACAGTATATCCCTTCCAAGAAGATTTACAGGACTACGGTCACACACTACAAATCTATGCATATCTTTGAAATTTCCAATTTCTATTTCAATTGGTTTTGTTAAGGACTTTTTAATCTGCTGATTAGCTACACCTACAGCTTGAATATGTTCTCCAGAGAGAGGAATATTTTGAATTTTCACTGATCTAACAGTAGAACGGGTAGCACCTGTGTCCACTAGTAAAGTCACATCTACATCATTCACCTTCCTATTCACATATGGACCAGACTGATCTACCTCTAGAGTAGCGCACTCTTCTCCCCCTTTCAGGCATCGTCGGAAACTGTCATTCGGTTCACTTCTGTCTTCTTTCATCCAATATTGCAGACTCACATGCGCTCTGTTATATCTTGTTACCTGATCTCCTGCGCAGAAACCTGTCTCTGTATTGTATCTCTGTAGGTTTACATTGTGAGGAAGTGGAGGTCGTGGCACCTGTCACTGTGGATTAACTACCTGTTGCTGTGGCGATGGCTGCTGAATTATCTCGTTCTGCACCTGCGGATTCAATGATGTATTTTCTGGATTATCTTTTGGTGCATACTTACACTCTTTCCTCCTATGTCCCATCCTACCGCAATTATGCCATGGATATTTCTTTTTTAATTCTTCTATATTTCCAGTTAATTTTGACTTAATAACATTTCCTTTTACTCTATTTTGATTCCCTTCTGTAATTTTATTTTCTAATTGAGCTACTTGATACTCTGCAACCTTTACTTGTGCCCACATTGCTTTCTCTGTGAGTTTTCTTTGTTTTACTTCAATTTCATCACCACACTATTTTGCATGTTTTAGGACTTCATCCACAGAACATGACTGCCATCTCATTAGATTATGCTTAATCATATCGCCTATTTCTGGTCTCAATCCAAACACAAAGCGGTATACAAAATGACTCATATCCTTTTCATTCAATTCCTCATATCCACTATACTTTTTAAACACTAATAACAATCTTTCATAAAATGTGTGAACTGACTCCTTGGCTTATTGTATTATCCGGTCTATTTTTACTCAATCTGTTTCTTTTGGTGGAATTTTATTTTTCAGAAACACTATCACTTGCTCATATTTTCGCATTACTTCAGGTCCAGGAGCACCTGTCACTTTATCTTGTGGATGTTCTCCCTTGGCCAGATCAACGTAATCTTACACTCTGACCATAGATCGTCTGGTACTACTATGTCAAATAACCCATCTAAGTCTTCCCACAAAACGTTTGAAACTTTCACAAATCGATCTACTTGCCTTTACTACTCTACTGGCTTCTCTCTCAATCTGGGAAAGTCATTTGTGAATGATAAAATATCTTGTCTACTCCAAGGCACATGTACATATCCTCCTCCAGGCATTTCTATCATAGGAAAATCTTTTACCACTTCTTCCTTTTCTCTTACCGGAAACGCTAATGTGGATTTGTCACTGCTTTCCTCTCATTTCTTTATCCAAATCATTTTCCACTTATCAATGTCTCCCCATTTTCTCAATAGCACAATTAATTCTTTTATTTGAGTAATTCTTCCTGCTGTATTCATATTTTCTATATCTCTGTCAGTAAAATCCACAATGTAAGGTTTCAGCAATACTTTTGTATTTTGCAAAATCTTCATCCATTTCACTTGCTAAGCTTTCAAACCGATCATTCATGCTTTTGATTTTCCACGTAATACTCTTACACATAATCTCATCATTCTGATAATTTTTTCATCTTTTTTGAGTTCAGAAAAAGTTTATTAATCAAATAAAAAGGTGTCAGTACAATGGGGAAAAAACAGTACAAAAGAGAAATAATTACAATCAAACAGGGCAGTGCATTACAATAATAATTACAAAAGACTCCAATGAAAAAAGAAAGAACTGGTGAGTCGTAAAAATCCAAATACAGCAATTAATAGGGAGAATGTAGTACAGCAATTAATGAAGAAGAAAAGGAACGTTAAGGTCAATCAAGGAGGCTTAGCAACTTCCTGCTGAGTGGGACATAAGTGAAATGATCGTTTAGCACATACATCAAGATATAAAGTGATAGGAAGCCAAAGGTCCAAACGTTTTGTTGCTAAATGGATAGGAAATACAAAAGCAGTATCTAATCAATGGTTATGACATACATTATACCACCATGCTCTAAAAGAAATGTTTGAAAAGTTCTTCCAATTAGCTGTGATTTGTTGGAAAGCAACAGCTATTAGTAAGTCGACAATCTTAACATTAAGCTCAACATCGTTCCAACATGGAGAAATACTTCCTAAAAAAAATAGTGAAAGAAAAGGGGATATGAGTATGAAAAATTGTATTGATTTGGGACCAAATTTGTAACCAAAAAGCATGAACAATCTTGCATGAAAATAACATGTGAAATAAAGTGGCTTGTGGAGTAGAGCAAGACCAACAGACGTCAGGAGCATTGGAAAACTGCTCCCTTAAAGTAAGTGGGGTAAAGAGCAGTCGGTTATATATAAAAAAGAGAGTTTGGGTAATGTTGCTGCCCTGGATGATTTACCAAGTTTAGTCCAAATTTGATCCCATAGGGATATAGGCCACGAGATGGCAAAATCAGATTTCCATTGTTCTTCTATCTTGGAGTTCAGCCTGATGGGTTCGACATCATGAAAATGTTTGTAAATGGTAGATGCTTTGGAGGTAGTGTGTAAAAAGGAGTGAAGTTGTGAGGCGGGGGTAGAAGGCAAATGATGGATTGAGAGCTGTGTGAAGTGAGTATGATGTGTCATTACCGCCTCATGAAGCAAGGAATATTTGCGAGCAAAGGAGGCAGGTAGGTTGAAAGAGCGGCTAAGAGCCGAATAGGATAGGAAGGTGGAGTTAGAAAAGAGTTGAGAAACCCAAATTAAACCTTTCTGTCTCCAGGATTTCCAATAAAAACGTTTATTGTTTATTAAGAGATACTTATTATGCCAAATGGTGGAATTGAGAAACTCAGGGAGTGTAGCCAGAGGATCAGGGGTGGAGGATAAGGGCAACCTAGTAGTGAATTTAATTATAGGGGTAGAAAAAATAGGTGGCTTGCGGCAGAAAGATAGGTATTCAGCAAAGGAGAAAGTAGAAAGGGAAAGGCGTTCAAGCAACACCCATAAAGGAGAGGTGTTATCTGGGTCACGGAGCCAGAAAGAAGCTTGCCGCAAAAGGAAAGCTTTATGGTATGTGGGGAAATCTGGAAAATTAACACCGCCCTCTGATTTGGGACGAATTAATCTAAGAATAGACATTCTGGGTTTTTTATTACTCCAAAGGAAAGTAGAAAGGATTGAGTTGATTTTCCTGAAAAATTTTGCGGGGATATGAACTGGGATGTTAGAAATGGTATAGAGAACTATGGGGGACGACACCATTAAGATGATGTTGTCCCCCACAGGCCCCACCAGGACAGATAAAGGGGGTGCCATTTGGAGGTTAAATCTGTGAGTTTTTGGACACATTTATTAAGACAAAGGGAGACTGTATCAGAGATTTGGGGAGTAAAATGTAAACCTAGGTATTTAATATGAGAGGGACTCCAAGTGAAATTGGAAGCAGCAAAATCAGGTTTAAAAGTGAATTTTGTTAAGGGTAAAATTTCACATTTATCATTATTCAATTTATAACCAGAAATCAAAGAGTAATTATGGACTTCCTGGAGAAAGTCAGGCATGGAAACAGAAGGGTTTGACATAAAGAGTAAAATGTCGTCTGCATAAGCAGCGAGTTTAGTGTGATACTGAGGAGTCTGAAAACCAAATATGTTTGGATTTTGACGAAGTTTGGAAAGGAAAGGATCTAGAGCTAAATTGAAGAGAAACGGGGACAAGGGGCAACCATGACGAACTCCTCTGGCTAAATTAAAAAAGGAAGAAATTAAACCATTGGCGCAAACTGAAGCACGAGGGTTAGAGTAAAGGAAGGAAATTAAGGAAATTAATTTGGGACCGAAACCGAATCATTTGAGTGTGCGAAAAAATATGACCATTCGACCCTGTCGAACGCTTTTTCAGCGTCCAAAGCAATTGCTATAAGGAATGTTGGATACGTGGATATTTGGATAAAACATTAAATAAAAGTCTAGTGTTATCGGAAATAACACGTCCTTTGATGAAGCTAGATTGTTCTGGGCCGAGTAGAGCTAGTAAAAAAAGGATCTAACCTCGCAGCAATTGCTTTAGCAAATAACTTGTAGTCAATGGTAACCAAAGATATGGGCCTGTAGTTTTTGCAATGTCTTGTGTCTTTCCCATTTTTTGGAATGATACAGATATAGGCGTCAGAGAAAGTGCCAGAGGAGCTACCCAAGGTGACAAAAGAATCAATAAGGGATTGTAACTTAGGTAAAAGCAGTTTGGAAAATTGGAGCTAAAATTCAACTGTGAAACCATCCGGTCCAGGTGCTTTGTCTTTCTTAAGATGTTTTAGGGCTGTGAGTAGTTCATGCTGGGAAATGTCAGATTCCAAAGAAGTTAGGTCAAGGGGAAAGGTGTGAGGTGTGCGAATGTCAGAGAAAAAATTGGACAGGGAAAGATCAGTAGGGTTAGTTTCAGAAGAATAAAGTGTAGCATAAAAACGAGAGAATTCAGATAAAATATAATCATCTTTATGTTTGAGGACAGAATCAGAATCAAAAATAGCTTCAATGTTTAACTTATTATGTTTGACTTTTAGATAATTAGCCAAAATTGTTCCTGCTTTATTTTTGCCCCCATAAATTTTGCACTGGATTTCAACAGATAAAGAGAAGCATCTTCTGTGGATTGCTTATTAAATTTCATTTTAGCATCAACAAGGGCAGTCAGACTATTTTGTGAATGAGAGGTATAATAGAAGTGTTCCAGTCTCTTGATATTGCGAAGAAGGTCCCCAGAATGTTTACGGGCAAGTTTCCGTTTCTTAGCAACAAAGCTAATTATGAAATCTCTTGCAGCTGTTAAAGGCGTCCCAAATAGTGTGTTTGGGGATGTCAGGGGAATCATTGAGCTCAAATAATTCGGTTGAAAAATCGGAGAAGAAAGCATTACATTTTGGATACAGGAGATGGGAATTATTGAAGCGCCATCGTTTGGGCCCTATCGATTTAGGTAAAATATCTATATTAATAGAGACAGGGGCGGGATCGGATAGCAAAATGGGACCAATTTCTGCATTAGAAAGAGTTTGGGAAATGTGATGAGAAACAAAAATATAATCAATTTGGGATTGCGAATGATGGGAGGGGGAATAAAAGGTAAACTCCTTAGTAGTAGGGTTGCATAAACGCCAGGCATCAACAAGCTTGTGCTGCGACACAGCCTGGGTGAAAAACTTGTGTGGCTTGTTAGGAACAAAAGGGGCTTTGGAGTGTCTGTCTAAAAAGGGATCAAGAGGTTGGTTGCAATCCCCAGCCAGGATGAAGTTATCATCTAAGTATTTGGTAACAGTAGAGGCCAATGTGTGCCAAAAGGTGGGATCACCACTTGTGTGGGCATATACATTTAGAAGAGAGAGTGGAACACCCCTTAAGGACAATTTAACATAGACCCATCTACCATTGGGATCAAATTCTGTATCAATTAAAGAAAAAGAAAGGGATTTGCGACATAAAATGATCACACCATTTCGTTTCCCATCCCCGCGGGCATAAAAAACTTCACCCACCCAACCCCTCTTAAGTTTGACAGATTCATCTTGAGATAAATGGGTTTCTTGTAAAAAAGCAAAATCTACATTCAATTGAGCAAGGTGGGTTAAAATTCTTTGTCTCTTAATAGGAGAGTGGAGACCTTTAACGTTCCAAGTAATAAGCTTGACAGACATCAATCATAATAAAACAGATAACAATCATAAACAGGGATACAAAACAGGTTGGACATGAGGAAGAGAAAGACTAGAATGAGTAAGGATGAATATCGGAAAGATACCACAGTGAGAGACAAAAATAGGTAAGCAAAAGAGCGCACTGCAAATTGAAAAAAGAGAGAGAAAGTTACAGAAAAGAGAGAGAGAAAAATATCAAGGTTACAAGATAGGAGATGAACAAGCGAGTGTAACAATAGAGAAAAAGAAGAAAAGGAACAAAGAATGACACCTGATAAGGAAGAGGAATGAGGTGAAAGAAAGGAAGGATTAGAGATAACTACGTGAAGAAGGACGAAGATCAATAAAAAGGAAAACATACCTACAAACTGGGGTAGGTAATTGAAGAGGATCAGGAACAAAAATGGAAACAAAGGGAAGGAGGGGTGGAGCCACATCGAACAGGCGTGACCTCCACGGCCAGCGAGACGCACAACCGAAGGAACTCACGGAACGAGGTAATAAGTCTGCGAAAAATAAGAGGGAATATATGCATTAACAAATGAAACAGTGAACAATGAGAGAACCAACAAGGTCTAAGTCAAACAGCACCAACATGAAACAGCAATAAACCTGCAAAAAATTGGAATAAAGAAGGCAGGAAAAAGGGAGAATAATAGGCAGAAAGAGCAGCAAAAATGTTAGAAAAGCGTGACAGGAATAGGGAGGTAGGTCAGTCAGAGAGAGCGTAACAGAATAAATAGTGGTGAAAAAGAAAAGTAAAGCTAGTAGATTCAAGGAGGAAAGGAAGAGGAAGATTCAGAGAGATCCATAGCAGGTGCTCTGCAAGAGTTCAGAAAGCTGCGGAGGCGGACTGGATCATCGTAGATCGTAGTCTTGTTGTTAAAAGTGACCTTAAAAAGACAAGGATGAAAGAGACCGTATCTGGCTCCAATGGATGGAAGATCAGGTCTCATGTCAAGGAAGGCCTTGCGTCGAGCTACCGTGGCTTTGGCGTAGTCCTGTGCAAAAAAGAGGGAAGAGCCAGACCAAGTGAGTCTAGGGGAGGCTTTAGCTGCAGAAAGAACCTTCAAGAGGTCCGTGTATTCCCAAAAATACTTACAGCTTGATTCATCATTATCCCGTTTTGCGAGTCCTTAATAGCGATTCATAAGGAATCGCTATTAAGGACTTGCAAAACGGGATTCATGTAGGAATTGCAAGAAATATTGCGATTCCTACATCTTCCTTATTTGCGATTAGCAAATTGCTAATCGCAAATAAGGAATAACTCCCCATTCATTCCTATGGGCCTTAGGCCCATAGGAATGAATGGGGAGTTATTCCTTATTTGCAATTAGCAATTTGCTAATCGCAAATAAGGATGCAATTTCAAGGGTGCCAGGGGTGTCCAAAGGACACCCTGTAGCACCCCTGAAATGCAAATTTACACAGGTGTTGCGCACACACATGTCCAAAGGACATGTGTGTGTGTAACATGCAACTGAGAAAAATGCACTAAAGTGCTTTTTTCTATTTTTTTGCTATTTACCACGAAGTCAGACTTTGTGGTAAATAGCGGCCAAAAATTGCGAATTCGCAATTTAAAAATGGTTAATGAATTGCATTTAAGGAATCTCAAATAGAGATTCCTTAAATGCAATTCCTCTCAAATATGCGATTTCGCAAATAGCGATTTTTGCATTTGGGATGATGAATCCCAAATGCAAAAATTGCGCTCGCAAAGGGCCAGATTCGCAGAATCTGGCCCTTTGCGAGCCGTTTTCGGCTTGATGAATCTAGCTGATAATGACTCCCCTTGGCTTCAAAGAAGGTGGAGATGACGATGGAGGTCTGCCAAGTCTGTGTGCACGTTGGATATTAAGCAAAGTACCTTCTGGGAGATGTAATAGCTTCGGTAGAAAGGATTTGAAAAAATTAATAGGGTCAGACCCCTCACAACCTTCCGCCAGGCCATAGAGGCGTAAATTATTGCGTCGATTGCGGTTTTCAAGTTCTTCCACCTGTCTTTGAAGATACGAAACCTGTGAGGATAAATGGGAAGTCTTAGTGGCAGACTCTTGTAAGGAGGAAACACTTTGTTCCACTGACGAGACCTGTGCCTCCATTTGCGTCCAATTATCTGTAAGCAATTGTAATTTGTTGTTTGTTTCCTCCATGAATGGGCGAAGAGCCCGAATCTCCGCTAGTAGCAGTTCCACAGAAACAGAGGAGAGCGGTTTGGATGGAGAAGGGGGGTCCTTCTTTAGCCGCTTAGAAGTAGCTTTACCGGAGGCTGGTGCAGCAGGTTCCATTGTGGAGTGAACTTCCTGAGCAGGAGACAATTGGGAAGCCTCGAATTTAGCGAACTCCAAAAATACCTTTGAGTTTTTAAGGTGAATGCGCTTTGGCGTAGTAGATAATAGGCGCTGCCCGATCCTGCCCATACAAAATGCAAGTTGTGAGAGAGATACGGGCTGAAAAGTCGCTACAGTGAAAAAAGCTGACAAAGCTGACGAGTGAAGTTGAGTTACGTGAAAGTGCCAACTTCAATTACGTGGAAATGCCAACTTCAGAAACCAAAGAGCATTGTCCATGAACAAGTGAGAGAAAGACGTGAAGAGATCTAAAATGGCCGCCAAGTATTCATGACAGGAAAGCTCCATTCATAGAAATGCGACCAAGTTCTTTAAATTGAGCAAAACACCGAGGAAAATGCCCATTGGAAGAAACAGTCATGAAAGGGGCATGCTAGGCCATCCAGTTGGAGAAAAAGGCAGCAAAGAGAGAAAAGACAAACTTCATCACGGAGCCTCGCTGAAAAACAAAATGGCGGTCGCGACCATAGAAGAGCCGTGACCAGACCTATTTCGCAGAAAAAAGAAACAAGGAAAGCCTCAGCCACGTCGGAGGAGAGCCAAAAACATGCTCTCCACCTTCCGACAAGAGAATTTGGCAATGGAAATGACGAGGCTCACCTAGGGAGCGCAAGTTCCAACAGCCGAAGCGGAGCGCTAACCAGAAGCCGCCATGCTCCTCGGGCTCCAAGCCACGCCCCCCTCATAATTTTTTTATCTATCTGTACCAATTGTTCCAATTATTAATTCTTCCATTTTGACTTTTAGTCTTGCTACATCTAACAATTTTGGTTCAGTTTTAAAACTTAAAGTTTAGATCCAATCACTTAGTTCCTGTTCTGTTGGCCCTACTGGAGTTTGTGTTAAATGAATTTTCTCTACACTTTTCTCTGGAATTATAGAACCTGATTCCGCTCCTGTTGGAAATTTATACGGGAGACTCTGATTAAAAGTCAAATCTGGTGATGTCATTTGATTAGTACGTTTAATTTCTGACAAGTCTGGGTAAACCTTTTCTTTTACTTTTTGTAAACTCTGATTTAAAGGAATAGTTAAAGATGGCTCTTTTATTTTCTGATTTTCAAACACTGGAATTACAGGACCTATTCTTACTGGAACAGTTACGACTTCTATATTTTTAGTAAGCTCCTGTATCTTTTCAGTTAATTCATTTGTTGAACGTATATATTCAGAAGTACTCTGCTGTGCTTCAACCTGTTGTTCTATTCTATTTCCAATCCTCTCTGTTCCATTCCTTTGTTTAGGTGTTCCAGTATATCTAGTTCTTAATAATGGAACATCCAAATCATATCTCATTTCTACTCTCTCAGGGACATCTCTGAAGTTTGAAAATCATTTTGGAGTTTCTGCTATTCTATCCTCCATCTGTTGAGCACTTGGAGTTGTACCCATAGAATTTGCTTGGTATGGCGGTGGTCTCCTATTTAGGATCTCCTCCAACACTGCATCCTCGGACCCACAATCCTCATAACTTCTTTTACTTGCTTCTATATTATTCATTTTCTCTGTACATTTTCTCCCTTTCTCCTCATCCATCAATCTAACCGGATACATCCAATCGCACATGTTAGCATTTCTCCACCTTCGCATTCTAGTCTCATGCGTTTCTCTCCAAAATCCACGACGTCTATTTCTTGGTCCTATGTAATCTCCAAACCTTTCCTGCTCTAAATCATGGATTTCATCTTCCGACTCAGGTTCAAATTGAGTTGGTCTAGGTCTTGGTTCAAGCTTCATCATCTTGTGTCTCAAATTTCTTAACACCACAAGACTGAAAGATCCTTCTTCCGGGAAAGCTAATGCTCCGTCATTTTTGGTATATCTTGCCCAATTTTCTAACCATATACATGTATGGTAGCCATATTTTGTCATCATGTATGATGCAGGCGTTTTCGGCAGAGGAATTTCTTTTCCCTCTCTTGTTTTAATTACTTTATCCTTTTTAAACACAGTTTTCAATTTTTGAAACCACGAAGATTTCTTTTTCTCCATTCCGTAACAAACTTCCATTTTGCTATTAATCTCTAGTCTTTTCATAAGATCGCGCATTCTTCTGTAAACTGCTTCATAACACCAGCCTATCGCAGCGCGGTTCACACTATCGCACCAATTAGAACAAGATACGTTTCAGTAGTGCTCAACCAATTATTTCGCTGCTTTCGCTGATGCACCAATCAGCCCTTACTCTGTCTTGGTCATACGGACCAATCCCAGCGCAACACCTTTGACGTCAGCCCTGCTTCGGTTTCTGCAGCTTCGACTGATCTTTACAAAATTTATCGATACACCATATTTACACTTTTATACAGCAAAATCAGTTAGTAACTACATAAAACAACTCAATTCATCTGTTTCGCTAAAACCAAAAGGATAGTTCTTAAATCACACAAGAATTCTGTATTTCCAGTAGACAGAGCTTACCTCCTCTCTACCACAGAATTTTACTTTTGCCGATAAAGTAGCACTTCCCTCTACCTTACCCTTCTCTCAAGCTTCGGTTAAACTTTATTACTCTCTACGGGTAGAGTTTTAGCCAGAATATGCAATGATCCCTATGCTCAGACCCAAGATTTCACAGGTTGCCCTCGCTATACAATCACCACTTTTTCACGTAAAGGTCCCTAAACTTGTAACATACGACAATGTCACAACTTTGAAACAGACTGTGTGATGTGTGACTTCACTTGCAACACTTCCTCTGCCTGCAGACAGAGTGACCAGCTTCCCACACTTTCCGGAAACCTTTTCCAGACTACATATAACGTAATACAAACTCAACAAATGTTAGTCCAAATTTTCTGTACATCAAAATTCTATATATTCTACTCTACACATCATGTATCCTAGTTAACCTATAGCAACCAATGCTCTGCTACCAAGAAATACTGATGCGGCGCGGCTCCAAACATTATTCAGAAACCATCACCTTAACCCACGGAGCTATTCACTGATTTCTCACAAATGGGCCCATAACTTTTACCATTCATTTATTCACACATTTATTCTGCTTCGAGGATTCAGTGAAGACTATGAGGAGAGCCGTGGGTCTATAGGGGGATGCCTAAACTTAAAATGTATACATTATTTATACCTATAGTTTTAATTTTAATACCATTGTTTTCTCTAAAGGAAGGAATTTAAAACACCCCACTATTCATTTTCGATGTATCAGCTAGTAAAAGTTAACTAAAGGACAACAAGACCTGCTTAATTCTCCATTTATTTAATTTTTATTTAGAGAATAAATCTCCTAGTATGATCTCTATGTTCAATTTGAAAGAATAATTCAATTATACATTAATAATCCTGAAAGAAAGGTTAAATTCAAAGCATTCATTTATTAGCATGACAGTTTAGAAAATAAGTAAGGACTATATTACCAAGATGAAGGGAACCAGACATCAGTAATAAGACAGAATAGTTCCCAAAGAACACCTCTCTATCCCGCTCGATGTTCTCCTCTCATAGGACTTCGCACCCTTTCAAAAGTTAAAGTTCAGAAAATTTTCAAAGTCCCTGTGCCATAAAATAAATTGCGCAGACCGACAGCATCTCGGGGTGCAAAGATTAGGTCGAAAAGCATGCTCCCTTCAAAGTCCCAAATGTCCTCTTATATACCCCTTTTCACTAACGTATCTATTTAAATTCATAACTCTTATGTCCTAGAATGTCCGTGATTGGTCAATTTAGAGTTGGATGAGCATCACCCGATCGCTTTACAATTTATGCGTAGTCATCATTATGACAGAAAAAATAGTGGTCCTATTGTTCAAATTTAACTTCCTCCGAAGTGTCCTTTGAATTCTTATTCGGTGTCCCATTCCCATGAGTCAACTTGCTGACTTCAACAAACTTGGCATGAACTCCATGTTGCAGGCCGCGCTGTCCTTGACCTAATACCGGTCTGTGGGGCCCGCTTCTCATCCAGCTTTTTAATGTTACTTCTCGTAAAGGTCTTTTATCTTCCTGGTGTGAGTCTATAATAGAGCCAATATTCAAGAAAGGCGATAGAGCAAGTTGTCATTGCTATCGCCCAATATCGCTCCTGGACTCCACTATTATCGATTTTCGGCAGTGTGATTTTAAATAGACTTCAGTCCTGGGCGGAAGGAAATACAATAATTAGTGATCTTCAATACGGTTTTAGAAAAGGATTGAGTACTATTGATCAGTGCCTGAATTTACACGTCCTTATTGAAAAATATACCAAAGCTAAGGATGGTTGCATGTTTTTAACCTTCGTTGACTTGACGTCAGCGTTTGATTGCATCACCCATTGCAAACTATGGTTGATCCTTGAGAATCTAGGAGTAGAGAACTCAATAGTCCAATTTCTCAGGGAACTCTATTTGGGGGCAAGAGCCAGAGTTAGGTATGGGAAAAATGGTGAATGTACAGAAACATTTGGAATTGCTCGGGGAGTACCACAAGGTTGTGTCCTTGCCCCTTTTCTTTTCACACTTTATATTAATGATGTGGAGAGGATATTGTTACAGGGGGGCAGGGACATGCCGATGGTGGGCAATAGACCAATCCCAGCGTTGTTATACGCAGATGACGCTGTCCTAATGGCGAGGATAGCAATGGCTATGCAAGCCATAGTCACTTCCTTCACTGACTTTCTGACCAGTCTGGATCTAAGGATAAATTGCTCCTAGACCTTTAGCATGAATTGTGGCCATGGGGCAGCTAGAAAGAGAAGGATACATTTTGTCTCCTCTAGCCCAGTTGATTTTACCTTATCCTTCCCGTACCTAGGTGTTTTATTCGACCATAGTGGTCGATGGAATAACGCAATCAAAACAAGAAGGCTACTGTTCTGCAAATCAATAATGGCCCTAATTAATTTTAGTAAAAGAATGGGTAGAAAACCAATTGGGGAGATGCTTACAGTGTATAAAGCGACCTGCGTAGCAATTGTTACATATGGTGCTGGATTGTGGGGACACGCTAATGTAAGATCATTACAGGTGATAGAAAACTCCTTCATGAAATATCTTTTAGCTGTTCCAGAAAGTGTATCTACATATGTTTGCCATACTGAACTTGGGGAACCATATTTAGAAGATACAATAAAGGTTGCACCGGTTCTGTTATGGCATAGGGCCTGGACCACCGAAGAATGTAAATTAAACCGCTCCATCTTGAAAGATGTGATGAGGTTAGACAACGGTGGCAGGGTTGGATGGTTAAGTTATGTAAGGAAGTTTCTCACCGACCTAGGTCTGGAAAATAATTTTGTTGAACCTCTATCTATGTGTGATATTTCCAGAAAGGCACTGAAGGAAAAGTGCATGAGTTATCTGGAAAAGCGTAGAACAACCAACGAGATGTTGAAACAAACGGTGGTTGCTCATCAGTTGACAATAATTACTCCAACAATGCAGCCTTATGTAAAATTGCAAATGAGTGATTCCGAGAGGTTTTTTTCTAACTCGTTTTAGATTAAATATTATATTCAGGTCGCTTAGCTTCCCCAACATGAATGATTGGACAAAAGTTTTACCTAAATGCCCATGTGACGAAACTTCTGAACAATCAGATATTCATATCCTTTTCTTTTGTAAATTTTATCCGATTCCAAGACGAAGATGGATTGTTCCGCTGCTGAAGACTATGGAAATAAATTGCTGTCGTCCTGCTTTTTTAGCTGTTCAATGTTTGGATAATATTTTAACTGTTGCATCTATTTCAGCGTTTTTAAAAATGTTTTTAGATCACAGAAATCTATTATATCCTGATTGGTGATGAATTACTTGTATTTTACCATGAGATTCTGTAAATTGTGATTTTGTTGTACTTTTATGGTTGTTCTCTTTTAATAACCGAATAAAGAATTGATGATGATGCCCATACTGCTCAGGCACAGGCAGCTCGCGCTTTCAGTTGGCGCATGCGGACTTAGACCGCCACCTCGGAGTCATAGTCAGCTTCCATCGTACTTTTAGTCACATAGGCCTCAATTTAGGAACTATTACAGAAACAAACACAAATAAATGTAAATGTACTAAATAAAGCCTTTCTGTTTACCTCCCTCCTTTCTAATAATATCCCAGTTAGTATTTACTTAGCTTTAAGCAACACATATGCGTGAATTTACTTACCAATCTTCATGATTTATGCTACAAATAAACAGACAAAAGCACCTTCATGCAATTTTCAGTTAGATTACAACTAATGCGTACCCTTTATGACACAATATACAACAAATTAGTAAATTATGCTTGGCAATTTCATGCAGATTAATATCCCATGTGTACTTGTGTGTGTGCATTCTATTCTATGTTGGTTAATTTCAAAACCATACGTTTAGTACGTATTATTGTTATGGAAAGTTACTTTCACAAGGGGTATACAAATATTTTTGTTTCAACCTTGCTCCATCACAGGTCCCTCTATCCACGACAGTCGTCCCCACCTAAACATGGGGACTTGGGAGCATGTGTTCAGCACTTTAGATACTACCACCAAAGCATTACACTACCAATCTAACAAGTTTGATATCCAAAAATTATTGCTTGAGGCATTCGTTCAGTACATTATAACAATAGACTTGCGCTTTGACAGGCTTAATTCAACTATAAGAAGCTTACTCCAGGAAGCACAAAAGCCTCAACCATATGCCGATTATCCTTCTATCACATCATTCGTAAATAACAAAGACTCCAAAAGTCAGTCAGTGCTAAGTTGCTTGAACAAACCTAAAAATCTCACAACTGTCAACAACTCAATTCAATTCAATTAAATAAAACTTTATTCGGATAAAGATATATCCATAAAAGTACAAAAATAACAAATAATATGTACATTTTTTAAAATTGTTAAAATATTACAAGACGAATGTACTAAAATTCATGACATCTAAAAGATGCAGCAAGTAAGCAAATATTTCAAAAAACCAGGTGTGCAGTAGGACCAGTTCTTATATGAATACAGCAAGCTTCCTAAAAACTGTAAATGGGCAACACATTTGAGGGTAGCAGCATTTTGTTTTTTTAAATAATACAGTAAGTTTTTTTGAAAATAGCACCATTTACATTGAATAGTACAATCGAGTGTAGTCTAATGTAATCTACTAGCAGCATAAAATGCAAATACTAGAGAACCACACTCTACGATTTTTGGACCATTAAAAATAGCGGAGCAGCAATTAATCCTTTCTTGGAGCTAATCATAATCTCTGCGATATTTAATACAGGCCTTTAGAAAACAAACTATGGGTTTAACACTAAATTCAGTGTCTAAGCATTGCAAGGCTAAAAGCGCCGGACGACAGCGGCGCAAACCCATGTGTTTTAATAATGGGATAACCCAATATCTCCGAGGGTATTCGTATAAGCTACAGAAAAAGACTAGATGCAATAGTGATTAATCTGACAATTCGTCGCAATGGCAAGGGGGAAGGTTACAAGACCAATCGTTTTGCTTTGGGAATGCAAACAGTCGATGGTAGATGTTAAATCGAAACCGTGTTAGTAGATATTTCTCGTAATCTGTGATAGAGAGTAATAGGTAGGGCTGGATCCCAAGAGAGGTCTGTCAACAACTCAATCTCCTGGTCCTGGACCACACTGTGGTTGTAAATGCAGAGAGTCATCCGGCACCCGGGAAAGCGGAATCCACAATCATGGTAAATAATGCCCCCATGAGTCAAGAAGAAAAGAACATCTTTGCAACAAGGGAAACACACTAGACAGTGGACTACCCTACCTGCACCTCTATGCCAGTTTCCTATTTTATCAAAATGAACCTGCGCTACAGACCCAGACACCAACCGCCCTATGGTGCCACTGTTTTCTAGATCATAGAATAGTTCTTGAATGGTGTGCGCAGGAATAAAGGTAATGTCCAGGAATTTGCTCTGGGAATTTCAAAATTTCTTTATTGATGATAGTGAAAACGGTTCACAGAAAGACAGGGATTTTCAGCCAAGGCTTTTCATTCTCAAGGAGAACTTCATCAGGGAATCTCAGGGAAATACTCCTTTTGAACGACAGAATACCCGAGTTCAAATTTGTTTCATTTAGAAGAAACCAAACTGGAAGTGACTTGGACAGTGACGTAATCTCCAACCCAAACAACAATGGGACTCCAAATGTAATCAGAATCACAGGCTATGTACAGAGATCCAAAGGAAAGTCTTGCTTCGGTAATGTTCAATTAATCTAACACGATGCAATAAGTGGAAAATATTGGAAAGATTTTTTCCCGTGTCCAAGTCGCTTTTAGAAAACGAGGTTCATTCACACTCTAATTATTCAGGAGCAGTTAACCCAGTATCCATCTCAATGGAAGTCTGATAAGGGAGAACACCAAATATGTGGCATCTTGGGAACTATTTATGGTTCAGAATCAGTGGATCTATTATTACCAATCGCAAAATTACAGTAAATCCTGAAGACTCCAGTCTCAATTCCTGAAGCCTAGTATGGGAATTAACCCGGGAGCCATAATACGGCCTTGCGGATTTCAGCAACGTGCCCGAAATGCCGAACTTGAAAAGAACATCCTTGGCCTGAAAACAGCACCTTATCTCTTTGCAGTCCAGGATATCAAGCCTTCAAACCCTCCAGCTGCTTCAACAGGAATCAGAAAACCTCGACCAGGTGATTTCTGACCCTAGCAACACTACTGAGACCAGCAAAACCACCCAAGGAATAGAAAAACAGAAGTGGTGCTCAATAAATTTATTACCCAATAAATTGGTCCAGGAACGGTCAGTAGATATGATCTCAAGTCAAGTAATATGTGCATCATCAGTGACAGGCTCAGGAAAGCCTAAAAAATACAAGGATGAAGGCCACAGCCATGCCCAGTCCCCTCCCAAGATGGCAGGCGATGAAGCTGCAGTGAAAGATCAACCTCCACTCGTACACAGGAAACAAACAGTAATATTGGAGAGTCTAACGCCCCAACACCTGTCACGGCACAAAAGTTGAGCATTCCAAACAAAACAACAACTAAAAACGAAAATTTAAGCCCCAGCGTGCTGCAATATATGGTTTAACCTAATGATCAGGCACGGACAACAATATGGCATCCTGATTTCACCTCACAAGGATAGGGAGATTTCATGAACCTAGGCAACGTAACAAAATTAGAAGCCGCTCATCCAAAGCTCTGTCATTTGGAGTCCAAAGACATTGCAACGATTCACTTTATGCATTCTGATATTTTGACTGACAAAGAGGCAATAGCAGTAACATGGACCCCGAGCACAGCAGCTCATTGCATCTGTGAAAACCATGTTATTGGAAAAATTGGGTATTTTCATCCCCCCACCAAAAAAATTCTGTTACCCAGTTGCCTTAGTAAACAAAGAAAATGCCATTGAGAGTAGCACAATGATGTTTAAACAAGAAAGCACGCTATTACAACAATATATGGAAACAAACCAGAAATGGTTGCCAATGCTAAGAAATGCGACTGGCCCTCCATGAGCAATGCCATTAATCCCTCATCAATCGTTAACCATCTACAAATCAAACAATATGGGTAGGCAATGCACTTTAGCTGCCCCATTGATAGAGCCTCGACAGGAGAACTGGGATTGGCTCGCACGTAAACTGGCCAGCTCAAAAAAACAGTGACAGTCAAAACAGGATAGAACCATAAATAAAACAGGAAATAAGATAAAGAATTCAACAATAACCGTAATTTCCTGGAATGTCGCTGTTCTT
Organism: Lissotriton helveticus; assembly: GCF_964261635.1. Classification (NCBI taxonomy): domain Eukaryota; kingdom Metazoa; phylum Chordata; class Amphibia; order Caudata; family Salamandridae; genus Lissotriton; species Lissotriton helveticus. Next base: position 22,640,243 of record NC_136060.1, on the reverse strand, counting down.
GAAAACTTTTTTTTTTTAAGTTTAAAGTTTATTAAGTTATAAGAATACATTGTACATAAAAAGAAAAACCATATAGGTAAAACTACAATTGAAAAAATGTCTGTAAATATTGAAAGGGGAGAAAGAGTGAGGGAAAGAAGAAGGAAATAAGGAGAGAAAAAACATTACCTTAAGTACAATCTTAATGCAACAACAGTAATATTACTAAGTACAATATGAAATATGCAAAGAAGAATCTATGAAAAAGAGAAAGGAGTAATACCAAGACAAGAATAATCAACAATAAAATATAGCAACAAAAGACAACAAAAAAGAATTATGGAGGTTTCTGACTTCGTCTGGGGTGTTAACTATGATGGAAGAGGTCGAGGCTATGTTAGTTAGATATGAGGATAAAGGAAGCGATAAAAGATCTCTTTTAATATATAAGGAAAGAGGTGTAACATTACCAGTATCTAATCAGTGATGGAAATAAATAGCATTCCACCAGTCCTTAAAGGTTATTTTCTCACCATTTTTCCAGTTTGAAGTAATTAAATGTAGTGCAATTGCTAAAAGCAGGTCAACTAATGAGGGAGAGGGGGCCGGTGTGGCCAAGAAGGTGATAAGGAACCCAGGAAGATGTTGGGAATGGAAAAAGGTATCTGGGTGTTAAAGATTTCATTGAGTTGGTACCATACTAAAAGCCACCAGTGGGAAAAGCATATGTTTTAAATCAGCTGACGACCTTTTACATGACCAGCAGTCTGAGAAAAGGTATGTGGAAAAGGAGGCTAGTTTCTTTGGAGTAAAAAGAAGGCGTTTGTAGATAGAAAATAGGGTTTGAGAGGTATTAGCTGCTCTTGATGTTTTATGAATTTCTAACCATAATTTGTCCCGAAATGAGACCAACACTGTCCAAGATCCTTTTCCCAGGCCAATTCGCATTTGTTTTTAGGTCTATCAGAAGAGTGGAGTAAAGTTTTATAAAGAGAAGAGGCAGAAGTGGTAGTAGAAAGTAAAGGAAAGAGATTGGAGCAGTTGGTAGGAATGTTAGGAGTGGAAGACAAAGAAAGAAGGTAGTGCGAAAGAGGAGGAAGAAGCGAGTCATATTGAAGCTTACAGGAAGAAGGGAGAGAGAATTTTGATTGAAGATCCGAAAAAGAGAGAGGCAAATTATTGGATACTAATTGAGAAATCCTGAGTAAACCCTTGGCTCTCCATGCCTTCCAATAAATGGTACAGCCATTAATACGTAAGAAATGATTATGCCAGAGAGGTTGAAGATCTAATGAGGAAGTAGCCGGATAGGAGGATGGAAGGAGAAGTAATAAAATGATACGTGAATGAGAGATTACTTGAGGGCGAAACGAGAAAATGTTATTAGTAAAGGCAAGGCATTCATTGAAATGAAAAGAGGCTATAAAATGCTTCTCAATATGTGACCAAATAGGAGGATGTGTAGCGAGGCCGTGATCATAGGAGGGCCAACGAGAAGATTGTCTCAAGGAAAATGTAAAATGATAAGATTTGAAATCAGGGAATTTGAGGCCACCAGAAAGTTTGTCAGCTTTAAGAGCAGTGAGAGCTATTCGGGGAGATTTATTCTTCCAAAGGAATTTGTTTAGAATAGAATCAATGTTCTTAAAATAGAGATTGGGAATATGAACCGGAGTCATAGATAGAAGGTAAAGGATTAGCGGAGAGAGCATCATCTTAATAGAATCTAATCGTCCCCACCAAGAAAGAAAAAGTGGATACCAGCGATCAATGGATGTAGGCAAGGTTTTTATAAGAGTATCGAAATTTCCTTTTAAAGTCTCTGAAATGGTGGGAGAGAACCATAGGCCTAAGTTTTTAATTTTAGAAGTTTTCCGAGCAAAACCAGTAGAAACAAAATCCTTTTTGAGACAAAGAAAATTTAAAGGAAGAACTTCACACTTATTCAAATTAAGACGATATCCAGAGAGTTGAGAAAAAGTATCAACTAAAGAGAGGAAAGCTGGAAGAGAAGTAGAAGGATTGGAACAGTAAAGAAGAATGTCATCCGCGTGGACAGACATTTCAATATGTAGAGTATCTAATTTAAAACCAGAAATAACATCATCTAATCAGATTTTTGTTAAAAAAGGCTCTAAAGCAATGATAAATAAAAGGGGAGATAGGGGACAACCTTGTCGGAAACCTCTAAAAAGAGAGAAGTATTCAGATGATTTTCCATTAACAAAAATAGAGGCCTTCGGTCCGGAATATAACAATGAAATGAGAGAAATAAATTTAGCAGGGAATCCGATCCATTTAAGAGCTTGGAACATAAAATCCCATCCTATTCTATCAAATGCTTTTTCAGCATCTAAAGCGATAGCACCAATGGGATATTTAAGGGAAGAGGCTTTACTCAGAATGTTAAAGAAAACCCTGGAGATGTCTGAAGACAATTGGCCCTTAACAAAGCCAGATTGATCAGGTCCAATAAGAGTGGGTAAAATAGGATCAATACGGAGGGCTAAAATCTTTGCAAAAATCTTATAATCCAAATTAACCAAAGAGATTGGACGGTAATTCTTACAGAAAGAGGGGTCTCTATTCTCCTTGGGAATTAAACAAATCACGGTCTCTTGAAAGGAACCAGAAGAAGATCCATCCTGTATAAAGGACTGATAAAGCGATGACAGATGGGGGAGTAATAAAGAAGCAAAGTAAGCATAAAATTCAATAGTAAAACCATCTAGGCCAGGTTCTTTACCTCTTTTCAGTTTTGAAACAGCATTTTTAATTTCAGATACCGTGATGTCCGATTCCAATGATGTAAAATATATGTCATGAGTTAGAGGAGGGAGGATTGAATGGAAAAAGGAAGAGAGTGCATCAGAGGAAAGTCGTTGTTCTGGTGTATATAAAGTTTTATTAAAAGAAACAAATTCATTAAGAATGTCATCATCTTAAAAAAAGGAGTCCACGGCGTCATTACGAATGGATTAAATTTTAGTTCTCTCTCTACGGATCTTCAAATAGTTGGTAAGTAATTTACCCATTTTCTTCTGACCTCCATAATAGCGGGCACTGCTTCTGTAGAAGATTTGTTGAAGGATATTTTTGCCTCAATGAGATTTTTTAAGGAATCTTCAGAGTTCGAGCGATAATAGGAGTATTCGAGATCCTTAATTTTGTCCAACAACTGGGTATTTTTCTTTTCAAAGAATTTCTTTTTCTGATGGAACAACAACTCACACATAGAAGAACTATGCATAATGATCATAGATAGCAGATCATGGATGAGGAGTTTCCATCGATTCACTTGCACAAGAGTCAAGAAATTGCTGGAGCAAAGCCGGATCTTCATAATTAGTTGTCTTACCATTGTAAGTCACTTTAAATAGGCATGGATGGAATAAGCCATATCGAGCATTCAAAGAGCGAAGAGCAGGTCTCATATCCAAAAACTTCTTACGACGGTCTACAGTATTCTTGGCGTAGTAAAGTGCAAAGAAGAGATTGGAGCCATTCCAAATGATTGTCCCTTTCTGTTTGGCTGCTTGAATAACCTTGAGTAGATCAGTATACTCCAGAAAGTATAAAATAACACCTCTAGGCTTTGTTGTAGAAGACGAAGAAGTACAAACTCAAGAAGGAGGACCCAGACGATGAGCTCTTTGGATGTTTAAAGCTGGAGAACTGGAAAAACCAAGAAGCTGAGGGAGGAAGGTTTGAAAAAAGGAAATGGGGTTCGATCCCTCAAGACCCTCCATAAGTCCGTAAATACAAAGATTGTTGAATCTGTTTCGATTTTCCAAATTTTCCACTTGGCTCTTGAGGCTTTGAATTTCTCTGTGCAAAGTCGGAATCTGATCAGAATAAACTTGAATGGAAGAGATGGTTTTCTCGAGAAGATCTACTTTTTGCTCTGTATGAGACCAGTTGCCTTCAAGACTTTGGAGGCGAGCGTCAGTGTCTGCCATGTAAGGTTTAAGTGAGCGTATTTCCTCCTTGTAAGGTTTGAGTGAACACATTTCTTCTAGTATAAGTTCCATGGAGATAGAGGAAGCCGCATTGGGAGGTGATGGTGGATTCGTTTTCACTTGCTTCCCTGTAGAGGCAGACGACGAAGGTAACTTAGAGACATTTTTATTATTTGAGCGAGGAGTATGAGGAGAGGAACATTTAGTGGAAGATGAGTCATCAGATGCGTCCTCTAAATTCTCTTGCAAAACACTGAAGGGGTTAGCATCCTCCAAAGAAGGTGTGGAAGAATGAACTGGCTGAGACGAGTTCCGGCTGTGACGCGACATTGCCATCAAGAGATCAAAGAGTAAAAATAAAATGCAACAAGATCCAGAATTGTGAGAAAAGATTAATCACAACTATTTCAATGGTATGAGAAACTCACATTGCACAGTCTTGTAAAGAAGCAGAGCGCAAAAAATATAGATAAAAAATTCCTGAAGTGCAAAGGAAACTCTCAAAGAGAAATATGAGTAGAGTCACATTATAAAGTTTGTTGCCAGAGGATACGAAGAAGAATCAGCCACAAGCTGGGACAGGAGACTCATCTCAAAAGTGCGATAAAACAAAACCTTGGTTTAGAAATATCAAAACCAAGACTTCTGTGAAGCTATAACCTCGTTGAAGGCAAATAATAGAGTTAAATAGGCCAATACAGGAGGTGCCTATAATTGTGTTAAGAAGAGGTTAGCTGATTAATGCGTAGTTTTACAGTGAAAAGTAACATATTGACTGAAGACTTGAGGAGAATTTACCTTTTTGTTTTAAAATGGCGGCCAAGCTCAAAATAATCCACTAATTTCGTTACCTTTTATTGAAGCAAAGGTTCCCCACTTGTGGCTGGAATGTGACATCCAGAAATAGAAGAAACAATCCAAAACTGTGAGGAAATATTCTTAAAAAGGAGGGTCCCGGTACTGGCAGCGGTAGAAACGGCAGAATGCGGCAAAATGCGGCAAAATGGTGGACGCGCCTGAGGTGAGATCTGCTAACGCCGAGAAAGATGAATTCTTGAGGCGCGTCTCACCTCACGCCGCCAAAAAGACTCCCTGTGGTGCCGGAATACATCCGCTGCAGGAAATGCAGCCGTGAAGTCATAAATGAACGATGGAGTAGTCAGAGGGGCTCCCGTTACATCACGTCGTAACGGAGCTCTCCAGACCCACGTCCATCTTCCCCGGCGCCTTAGCCACCTGGTCTTGAAAACTTACTAACCGATATTGAGGCTACAACCTTTCTAAGAGGGCACAATATCATATGCATTCAGGAATCTTAGTGCGAGGAGACAATAGTTGAAGGATACTGCGAGTTCCATTCCCCTGCAACTAGAACATACACAAAGGGCCCTGCAATTGGTGGCTGGTCAATTGTTCTCTCCGCTCATTGGGATTTTAAAGTAAAAGAGCATGACACTGGTAATAAATATTTACAATGTTTGGAAATAAAAAACTGCCAATTTAACCATATAATCTGCAGTCTATTTTTAATAAATGTTAATGTCCATCCAGCATGAGCAGAGAAACAACAGTGTGTGAAGAAATTAGAACAACAAGTCATTTTGTTTAAAAAAATATACATGGAATCTCATCTTTTATTAACTGGAGATTTTAACATAAACATGTGAGAGAATCCCTACCGGAGCATGGCAGAAAAAATGGGGACATCCAGTGACGAATTCCAACACAAGCTCTATGCTCACAAAGAACTGATTTCTTGGGGTGTTCATTACTTGAAACACTAGAGGCATTGTCAATAGATGCATTGAATGGCCGTTTTGCAGGAGACCAACCAATACGCACCACACAATATTGCCCAAAGAGGTCTGCAGTATTGGATTACACATTAATCTCTGTCACGTTCTTTAATAGTATTCAAACCTACTTGATCCAGTTACGCTGTGAAAGTGATCATATGCCCCAGGTCGGGGGTCTTTGCACTACGACCAATAGGAACCCATCACTATCAGTGAAAGGGACAAAAGAGTACCACACATGGAGGCAGATCAAATGAAGTGCGGAAGCCTCGACAAAGTATGATGACTGGAAAACTGTTATAGCTGATATGGGGATGCTAGCAATAGAGGCTGTTAGCGACTGGGAAAAGCTAGCTCAATCATTAATTGCCTTCATGGTCATCAGCAAGTCAGGCCCCGTCTTCTATTCACGGCCTCTAAACCCTGGTGCACAAAGAAATTCAGGATATTAAACAGGTCACTTAACAAGAAGTGCTGTGCACTCAAAAGTCAAGCAAACCCAAAATTAACTAGTGAGGTTAAAGCACTGCATTTAGAGTATAAAAAACAGATCTGGCAAGCCAAATAAGATCATGAGAATGGGTCCAATCTGATTTGTTCATGACATGTAGGCATAGAAATGCAAGATGTTTTTGGATGATCGTAAATCGAATGAACAGTGAGTCATTGATCAGTGCCACAAATGGGAACAATGGTACAGCTGAAAAATGGATAATGCATGTGACCTCGCTATATAAAGCTTCTCCGGTAAACACCATCGAAGCGTCAGGCTTAACCAAATATAATTGACACAAGCTACATCATTAACGACTGGGACCAAAAGCCTACAATACACGACAAACATTGATGCGTGCAGAATCGCAATATTAATCTGTAAAAGCAGAGGTGACGGAGAGCCAGGCTGGAATTGCATCACAGTGTCAATTTATAAACAGGACAACGGTTTCTGGTCTGGAACATTGCAAAATGTATCTAAGAGATGTATAGTTCAGCATACAGTGCCCTCATCATGGCAAGTCTCGATTCTCCACCCCATATACAAAAAAGGTCCTATCTATACTCCAGACAGTTACAGACATATTGCACTAATGTACATTGAGGCAAAGTATTTTGTCTCACTATTACTCGAGGACTTACAAGACTGGGCAAAATCAAACAACAGAAAATCTGGTGGCCATAAGGATGCTTGACTCCCAGCAAATCAAGAAACAGAAACAGCTGTTTTGTTGCGTGTTTAACTACAGTAAAGCTTTTGAACGCGTTAACCGTCACCTACTGTTGACCAAACTTACAGCTTGGAGAAGCCCAGAACCTTTATTGCAATGCATCATACTGCTTTATTTCAACACATGGGCGAGAGTAAAAGTAGGAGGGCGTACAGCAGTCTCAAACAAAATTAACATGGAACAAGGCATCAAACAGGGGTGCGTTTTAGCACCACATTTTTTTATCTGTATGTGTGCGAGTTGGTTCCTGCATTAAATCTAGCTAATAGTCATGCTCCCAAACTGGCAAATCAACACATATCTTCTGCTGTATGCGCACGACGTTGTCTTGCTCAGCCAGACAACAGTGTGGCTTCAAATATTGTTGGATACCCTGGCCACGCACTGCCAGGCAAAGGATATGCGGATTAACTGTGAAAAAACAAACAGTTAATTTTGGACGGAAAAAGAGAAAACAACACCATTGGCACCTTGACAACAATCGCCTGACCATTCTGAACAAATACAAATATCTAGGCTGCCGGCTGGACAACAAAGGAGGTCATTCACTACACTTGAACTCACTAAAACCAAAATTTACCTTGTTGCAAGGTGCTTTTCGGACAATATCCAAGGACACAAATAAGTTCTCTTTCAAGGCACTGTTGAAAATTGTCTCTGCTTAATTGGTGCCAACATTGTCATATGGCTGAGATGCTTATCCAGAAAAATTAGGGTCATTTTTGAACAGTGCACAGAGCACAGTGGTCAGGTCTTTATTTCAACTGGCAGGTAACACTTCGCTAGATCAAATTAGGCTGGAATTCACACTACATGCTGAATAAGAGCTTCAAACCTACATAGCATGGTACATATGAAGGCTCTTTATTTAATATGGTATTGGCGGGTACAATATAAAGCACTTATGCACTTTACAGCTTAGGACTCATCACTATACTAGATTGAGGCAGAGTGCAGTATAGTATTGTACAATTGGAAACTTTTTGAAGATTATTAATATGCTTACTATATTATACTTTTATCTGTTGTATTAGCTCTATGGAACATATTTTAATGATGAGATCATGGGGAATCAAGGCTTTATCATGCAGAATTTGATATAAAACTTTACTCTGCTTGATGTTGATGTTTATACACTGTATCAATGTTCCTAGTTCGGCATGTTACCCTCAAAACATCGTAACATTTGTAGCAATATTGGTTTGAGTTTGATGGAATTCCAGTGGCTTTTGATATTTATTTTGTAAATTATTTATATTAACGTCTATAAGATTTTAAATTTCTAATTGTAATGATTTTTATTAATCTGGCAATGAAGATCTGTCTGTCTGTCTGTAACCCATCCTAGACATACTAGTAGCACCAAGTAGTAGGACACAATCTAACAGTATTTATATGCACAAATATATCCTATGTAACAGCACATTGGTTAAATTGTTTATTTTCTTTACCATTCTCGTAAATCTTATAATTCTGATTACAGTGTTCTGTTTCCTTCTATTGATTATTGCAGCACACATAGTTTACACAAAAAACATAATGCTTCAATAAATACTGAAACACCATGCAGCATATTTCATGTGGATCTCTTTGAGCACGCATTAGTTACCAACAAAAGGGTTCTAGTTCTGTTTCCACGATCTCCTTGGGGAGTGTGTGATATCATGTTCTGAGGTTGCACATTTCACCTGTTAACTTGCTAGGTTAGAGGTACTGATGTTGAACTGTGAGCTAGCAGGACTAAGGCCAACATATCACAATGGTCTGCAGGGAATCAATATTGCACAGGAGTGGATCTCCTCGACAGGAGTCCTCAGATAAGTGGTACAATCTGCCTAACCGTGATAGAATTAAAACATCCGATAGATATCAGGACACTGATGCACGTCCTTTCCATTCCTTTCAGAAGTCACCCGCAAAGCTCCATAGAGAGCGGAGAATGATCAAATCTTAGATCAGATGAGTACATAAAACAGATGAAGGACTCATAACAGTCTTCTGACTTCATAATAAAAAAGGAAGACAAACCTACATTGTCCGGGCCTCAATTCAAAAAGATGAAGGTGGCTGGCATCAAAGTAAAGCATGACCCGGACATCGAGGACACTGCTTCTGAGCGGGGAGTGGGCTCTAACCATACTGGACAGTGAAAAGTTCTTCAAAATATATGCGTACAAGATAGAAGTATGTCTAAGAGGTTTATTAAGAAACACCCCATCCATCAGCTACCAGGGAGTAACTGATTTCCAGGGAACATCAGCAAGCATAGCATTCTAAGTTCCACAGAACCTTAGGTCATGAAAATGGAGAAGACACTACACATCTTCTTTCTTATAACAAAACATTAACTTCACAAAATAAGCATGAGGAAAAGAACAAAAAGAAGGAACAATGCAGAAAGATTTCAAGTTAAAACATGTCACTTATAAAGCCACATCTTTAACTTACATAGTCCTTGAGATATAATGGCATTTTCCTAACACGAGTAGAATCCTTTCTACAGCAAACATTAGGCTCATTGGAAACAGTAGATCTACTTTCAACAGGAACAGAGTTAAAAGCATTTTCATTGACAACAACCACGCGATTAACATTCCAGATTTTCCCATTCTCCAATTTGACAGAATTTTTAAAACATTTCACTACCCGCATGGGAGTAGAATACTTTGACCAGGACATAGCTCCAACTGGAGCTTTCACACGAACAAAATCACCAACTACCACTACACTTTCTTTTACTCTTTTCCTTGAATCATAAGAAACTTTATTTTTAATCTGCATTTTTCTTCTCTTTCTTTCCAAGCATTATAATTTTTATCCTTTACTCCCTTACCCCAAAACATCCTTCCAGGAGACAGACTAGTATTGGGATTTCTACCCTTAAATAACTCAAAAGGAGTTCTCTTAGTTGTAGTTTGTGGAGAAAATCTATGAGCCAAAATACATTTCTGCAATTCTCCTTTCCAATCCAAGGAATTTACCCTTGAGAGTTGAATATTTTCCTTTATAACTCTATTGAATCTTTCTATTACGCCATTTGATTCTGGGTGATATACAGACGTTCTTTTATGTCTAATCCCACATGACAACATAAATTCATTCATCATATTTGAACAAAATTGAGGACCATTATCAGTTAAAATTGTCGTAGGAAATCCTTCCCTTCTGAAAACATCCTTAAGAAAAGAAATCACACAAAAAGATGTAACCTCCGACACAGAAGAAACTTCAACCCATCTAGAGTAGAGATCAATCAAAACAATTAAATAAGGAGTTCTCTGTTCACCTGAAAGGGGACCTACAATATCAATGGCAATATCTTCCCAAGGACTGGTAGGTAAATTTCTACAAACCATGGGTGCTGTCCTTGGAAGCAAAATGTTATCACTTATTTTACAATGTACACATTCCCTCACCTCCCTTTCTATTTACAAATCCATGCCAGGCCACCAGAAAGAACTTCGAATTCTTTCCTTAGTTTTAACACTTCCTAGATGACCTTGATGTGCCTCATCAATTATTCTTTTCCTCAAAGTGATTGGAGGAATTAATTTTGAACCTCTTAACAAAACATCATTTTCAACAGACAATTCATTAATTACTAAGTGCCAAATTTTGTCAAAAGTTTTATCAAGTACCGAATTATTTTGAATCAGATTCTTAATTCTGGAAATCACCTCATCTTTTCCACATTCTTCCAACCACTCTTCCTCAAGTATAGCACCAGAAGTAATTTCACAGACATTCACTTCATCCTGACAAACCTCATCTTCTTCAGATACACCATTAGCATCTCCAACCAATCTTGAAAGACAGTCCGCAGACACATTTTCCACTCCAGGTATATAATTTACACTAAAATTGAATTCCTGTAGTCCAATCACCCATTTCCTTATGCGTGAAGATACACAATCCAAACCCTTTGTTGTGAAAATCTCCTTTAAAGGTTTGTGATCAGAGCAAACCTTGAATTCCTGACCTCATAAGAAATTTTTAAACTTTCTAAGCGCCCAGAATATGGCCAAAGCCTCTTTTTCTATAACAGATTAGTTTAATTCTGCACCTCGTAAACTCCTAGAAGCACAGGCAATAAGTTTCTCATTTCCACCTCTATTCTGCTTCAAAATTGCACCAAGTCCTTTCGAACTAGCATCAGTTACAACAAACGTTTCTTCAAAAGGAATAAAAGCCTGTAAGTTAGGAGCATTTTCTAAATCTTTTTTAATACCCTCAAATTCTTTCTGACAAAGCTCTGTCCAAATAAATTCTTTGTTCTTAACTATTAAAGCTCTCAAATTTCTAGATTTACTGGCTCAATCCTTTATAAATTTTCCATAATACTCAACCATGCCTAAAAATGAAACAATTTCCTCTCTATTTTTAGGACTTCCAAATTTCTAATGGTATCCACCAAATCTTTCTTTGGAGATATTCCATAAGCAGAGATATTATGTCCCAAATAATGTACACTTTTTACCGAAAATTTACATTTCTCAAACTTCAAAGTAAGACCTGCAGATTCTAGTCTCCTTAAAACCATTCTCAAAATCTTATCATGTTCTTCCTGACTTCTCCCATGAATCAAAAGATCGTCTTGATAACATTTTACAGACTTAACTCCTCTCAAAATAGAAGCCATAACCCTTTGAAAGACTGACGCTGCAGACACAAGACCAAACGGCATCCTTTTATATTTGAAAGAGCCGAAAGGCGTGATAAAAGCCTTCAAGTCTTGTGACTCCTGCGTCAACTCAATCTGATGATACGCCTGAGTTAAATCTAAAGTTGAAAATATTCTTGAATCACCTAGAGAAGTTAAAATCTCATCAATATTTGGTAGAGAAAATGTATCAACCACCACCTCCTTATTTAGTGATCTCAAATCACAACAGAGTCTAATTTCGCCATTGGGTTTGTTAGCGACAACAACTGGCGCCAACCATTCAGTTGCCTCAACTGCTTCAATAATATTTTGCTCAAGCAATTTTTTAATTTCCTCTTCAACTTTTCCTTGAACAGCGATAGGAATCTTCCTAACTTTTGCAATGACAGGAATTGCATTCTTCTTGATTTTAATGCAATGTTTGTACCCTTTTAAGCCACCTAACTCTTTTCTAAAAAGACGAGGAAACTCCTTAACAAAAGAATTCCCATCTGATTTTATTTCCTGAATCTGAATTTGTGGATTAGAATTTGGATTTAAGACCACCCCCAACATACGCTAGTGTGACCAACTGATCAAGCAATCACCAACCTTTGAGACATAAACCTTTCCAACAATCATGTTCTTTTCAATTTCAATCATTGCATTAAAATAACCCAACATACTTATAGGAAAACCACCATATCCTCCTGGATTGAGATCCATCCTAAAAAGTTTGTTATTCTTTTGAAAATACTTCTCATACATTTCCTTGGATACAATTGTAATGGGAGAACAAGAATCAAACTTCATGTCAATTTCTATACCTTCAACTTTCACTTTGCCAACAGGATGATCATCATTCGAACTCTCTTTAACTTGACATATGACTTCTTTTATATTCCTTTCTAAACACTTTTCTTTCTTTTGATTTGCAAAATTTCACAAAATGCCCTTTTTTTCCACAAGCATGGCAAACAAAGGTTAAAGCAGGGCACGTTTTTGAATTTGCCTTATGTCCAGACTTTCCACACCTGAAACATGAAATTGCACTAAAGGAAGTATCTTCTTTGCTGGGATCCTTAGGAACATTCTTTACTTCCTTTACCTGACAAACAATTTCTTTTAAATCCTCCACTACAGTTTCAACTTTTATCTTGTCCCCTTTTAATTCATTTACACATTTTAACATATGTTCAACTCTTTTTGCTATACTTACAACTTCTTCTAATGGCGGTTCATCCTTCAACCATAATTCCTCTCTGATCTTTTCCTCTCTACATTTCAATACTAACTGGTCCCTCAACCGTTCTTCATTCACCGCACCAAATTTACACGTTGAAGATAACTTTCGTAAAGCAGATAAATACTCTTCAATTGATTCATCTTTCCCTTGTTCCCTTTTTCCAAAGTGATACCTTTCCATAATAGTACTAACGCGAGGCAAATAATGTTTAACTAACTTCAATAAACAAACCTCATATTCATCCAAGCCCCTTTTTCTTGTACAGATAATTCAGGCAAATTTTCCAATACCTCTTGACCTTCCCCTCCTAAACAATGTGTTACTTTCTTTCTGCACTTAGATTTGTCCCACATACCCGTGCATAATGCGCAAATATTTTTTTCCACTTACTCCATTTTATCTTTGGTTCACCTGGATCAGGGAGAAAAAACGGTGGAGTAGTAACATTCTGCATCTTAAATTATAAACAGACTTACAATAAGCACTTTCTTATTTCTAAAATTGCAACTTTTCTAAGATCTGAAACTCCAAAATATTTTCTCTTCTTAAACTCGACTAAATTACTATATTTCAAAGGAGCTTCACACAAAAAAATAGTCTTTCTTCAAAATGTTTTTTTTTAACTGTTAAAAATAACCTTCCTCTCGTTAATTCCAAAATTCAAGTTTTATTTCTTTCTTTTCTCCTGACACATTTGAAATCCCACGCTTCTGTTACGAAAAAAAACAGAGCACTCCTTTACACCGACTTCGCTTCAAAAAACGCTTCTTCCACGTTCCTCTTCGTTTCACGGAATATCTCTTCCGCGTTCCACACACCGAACAAACTCTCTTCAAATCTCGCGTTTTTTTAGAAACGCCAGGACGTCCACACGCATTCTATTGCGTCATTATTTCTCCCAGTCCGTCGCAGCTTGAAGATCGCTCGAACACACCAGATTGCACGAACACACCAACGGCTCCAATTGAAATGACTTTCCGCACATGAATACGCACAACTCTGGAAGACTTGGACAGTCTCAGTTTTATAGCGCTTCGAGTGAGAAAGCACCAGAGAGGTATTTCACTCCGATGGTTATTTTCAAAATTAACGAACAGATTATTTTTGAACACATTTAAGGTTCGTTAAACAAATTTAAAGTTCATTGCTTTCCTTCTCTTGTTCTTGAACAAAACTAACAGCCGCTGGAGAAGTATTTTCTTCTCAAGTTAATACAGCCGCTGGAGAAGAATTTTGAACAAACATTTACTTCCAATTATATCCGATTTCCAACTGTGAACACCTTCCCATTTGATTTAATCTGCCGCTGGGAAAATTATGTTTTCTTCCCTTTTAAACACAGCCGCTGGGGAAGATTCTTTCAATTATCAGTCATACAAGATCACTTTCATTTTCCTTGTTATTCTTTCTTTCATGCACTTTCCTTTCCGACACGAAACTTTCTTTCCTCATTATTCATAAAACTTAGCTTGATGTTGAGGTGTCTTTCTCTTTACCTTTTCTTCCTAATTGTCCTCGTCGCCTATGAAAAGTTCTTCAAAATATATGCGTACAAGATAGAAGTATGTCTAAGAGGTTTATTAAGAAACACCCCATCCATCAGCTACCAGGGAGTAACTGATTTCCAGGGAACATCAGCAAGCATAGCATTCTAAGTTCCACAGAACCTTAGGTCAACCTTAGGTCATGAAAATGGAGAAGACACTACAGACAGCATGGCAGAAGTCACAATAGTTCACCAGAATCTTATGAAGTGTCTGGCTGCAGTAGCAACGATTGCCTACATCCAGGTGGAAACTGTGCACCTGATTCGCAATAGTAAACTGAGACAAAATCCTAACTTTACGACTTTCGGTATTCACAAAAGGCATTTAGGAGTAGTAAAGTTAGGAGTCCTAATTGTACTACTCGTAAATGTCCTTTGTAAATACCGAAAGTTGTAAAGTTAGGATTTTGTCTCAGTTAAACTTAAGTTTTGGCCTTAAAATCCTACCTTTACAACTTTCGGTATTCACAAATGGCATTTAGGAGTAGTAAAGTTAGGAATCCTAACTGTACTACTCCTAAATGGCCTTTGTGAATACCGAAAGTCGTTTTAGGACTTTGTCTCAGTTAAACTTAAGTTTTGGTCTTAAAATGCTAACTTTACAACTTTCGGTATTCACAAAGGGCATTTAGGAGTAGTAAAGTTAGGATTCCTAACTTTACTACTCCTAAATGCCCTTTGTGAATATCGAAAGTTATAAAGGTAGGATTTTGTCTCACATTACTTTTGTGAATTGTCCTCACTCTCCCCAGTCACTTATATTATTTGTAACTCCAAATGGAGCTGGATATCTCACGTATCATAAATGCTCTCTTTTGTGAGAACTTGTCATCCGGCTATGACATTCTCTTGACTGAAAAGAATTGGCCATCGGAGTGTGTTATGGATTGCCCCCAAGGGGAAAAGGTCATTTTACCTGCCTTTTCTGACCTTGTTCCAAATTAAGTAAAACACACATACGCTATGGAGTGGGCCTTAGCGCAAGCTCCGGCGTTATACCGCAACCTTGTGGTTGTAGATGCTGGATTCCCTTATCACATCATACCTGTGATGTTTACTCACACAACCACAAAGACAATACCCCATTAAACATGGGCTAAAAAACAAGTTAGAGAAATACTAACACAACTTGAATACCAAGGCATAAAAGAAAGTTACATCTCACATATGAATAATCCTTTGTTTCCAATAATAAAACCAGACCATTCATATCATTTAGTCTTAGACTATAAACACTTGAACACTGCTACATGCACCTTCCTGTACAATACTCACATAGTATGGCACTAATGAACAATATAGTGAGTAAAAAATACAAAACCACATTAGACATATCAAATTGATTTTCCTGCCAAAATGTAGCACCTAAAAGCAGTAGTTTGACTGCATTCAGCATTCTAGGTTCTCAAAAACAGGTCTAACAATTGCCTCAAGGGCATAACAATAGCACCTAGTACAGGATTTTGATGATCAGGGGTTGTCCTTTGTAGATGATATATGCTTGACGGATGAAAATCTATCAATCCACTTGACTTAGGTAGATCAAATAGTTTTTTTGGATTTGCTCACATGGACTACAAATGTAATTAAAAAAAAAAAAGTTGCCTATCTCAGGCTCCTTTTTTTGGGATACAAGCTGTCAAGTGAAAGGCAGAATCCTTGCAACACATTTTCCAGAGAAGTGTGCGCTGTTAAAACCACCAGACCCATTGAAGAAACTTCAATCAATATTGGGTTTCCTGAATTTTGGCAGCATTTACATTCCAGATTATGGAGAATGGCTAAAATCATTCTACCACTTGACTCATCCAGATTTTTCAAGCAAACATTGGACATCTGAACACACACAATTCTATGTTCAGTACAAGCTGAAGCATTAGCTTCAAAACATTTTCACACATGTGAAAGCACCACAAACCTAGTAATCAATAGGTGGCAGGTGCATCAGGATATACCTATGTCACATTCAATGAAGGAGACACTGTACCTTTTGCAAATAAATCACATTTATATACAAATGCAGAAATACGTTTTGCACCAACAGAAACAAAACTGATGGCAGTGAAGAGAGATGCAGTGAAAGAAAGATCATTGGCTCAGGGGAAATTAATAATTGTTGTGACACCAGTTCCAGCCTTAGAGGGTGTTATAAAGACAGTGTTCCAAATGTGAAAGCTTTGCATCCGAGATGAATACAATGGGCCAACTCACTTACAGCAACAGATGTAGATTACATATTTGAATCTACATTACAAACACAAGCATATCTCCAATATTAACAAGAATATCCTCTGCCCAATTAAGCCATGCCTCTAGATCAGTGTGATTACACAATCTACACTGATGGTTCTGTTCAGTCTGCATTAGAGACAAAGCCCTAATACTCTGCTGCTTGTGCAGTAGTAAAGGGTATAATGCCGGACGGAGAAATCCAAAATCAGGAAACATACACACAGTCACTTGGCCATTGCACTGCACAGCTGGCTGAACTGAAAGATCTAATTCTGGCACTTGAGAATATGGATCCTGGATTCCCCACACTAATTACGTGTGATTCATAATATTATGTCCAGTCTTACAATGAGTACTTAGACTATTGGAGCCAGAGTGGTTTCAGAGATTCCAAAGGGTCCACGATAAAGCACAAGATGCTTTGAGGACAAGTGGACAAACTAAAAGCATGTTTGCCACAGACTCATGTGATTCACACACTGAGTCACCATTGTGTAGAAATACACGTTATTGGGAACTCAATGGCTGACAACGCTGCAAAACAAACAGTGCAAACTGATGCAGTTGTTACTTGTTCTAGTACGAGGATAGATGGAGACATCATGACAGCTGTCAACACTGTGCGCAATAGTCCTCATTTGCTGAAAGGCTTTCCAAATAAATACTCCTACCAGTTAAGTGAGCAGAACATTCCATTTGCTCATATTCCCAGAATAAGGGATAGAGTAACACCTAATTCATATTGCACGTTAGGATTGACCCTAGTAGCACTTGAGGGTCTAGCATTAGCTAACACAGGGGTGGTTGCTACAATTTTGCTATTGCACAATGTTATTGGAGGCCAGGTCCCTACAAACAGACCAAGGACTTTGTCCTTAAATGTGACATCTGCTAGCAGATTATGCTTTCCACCATAGCTCACCCACCGAAACACCGCGATTTATCGCAGACAAGCCTCTGCCTTGTTTCTATTTGGACCACTGTAGACGCTTACACTCAGATGGGTCTTACAACACGCAGCCCGGTGGCAGAGGGCTCGCGCGCATTTACTGCCGCTATTTGCAATAATTTTAAAACTCCACTTTTAATTTTTTTTGATCACACTCGCCTTTGCTGATTACGAGCACCATTATTTTTTTACTATCTCCCTACCCGTCCTGCTGACTACAAGTAAGGACACCTCTTACCTGTTGCCTAGTTTTTAAATATCGCTTCCCTGTGGCTCGCTGATTACCAGCCTGCCACACTTACTTCCTGGTCTGCCTGAAGCCGGTCGCCTTTGACTACGGGCGCCATCTTGGGTCGGGTTGTTGGTCGGCCTCTCCGTGACCACACCCCCCTGGCCACACGGCTACTAAGGGCCTTTCTCCCCTTCCCTCAGTGATAGCACGCAGCCCGGTGGCAGAGGGCTCGCGCGCATTTACTGCCGCTATTTGCAATAATTTTAAAACTCCACTTTTAATTTTTTTTTTATCACACTCGCCTTTGCTGATTACGAGCACCATTATTTTTTTACTATCTCCCTACCCGTCCTGCTGACTACAAGTAAGGACACCTCTTACCTGTTGCCTAGTTTTTAAATATCGCTCCCCTGTGGGTCGCTGATTACCAGCCTGCCACATTTACTTCCTGGTCTGCCTGAAGCCGGTCGCCTTTGACTTCGGGTGCCATCTTGGGTCGGGTTGTTGGTCGGCCTCTCCGTGACCACACCCCCCTGGCCACACGGCTACTAAGGGCCTTTCTCCCCTTCCCTCAGTGATAGCACGCAGCCCGGTGGCAGAGGGCTCGCGCGCATTTACTGCCGCTATTTGCAATAATTTTAAAACTCCACTTTTAATTTTTTTTGATCACACTCGCCTTTGCTGATTACGAGCACCATTATTTTTTTACTATCTCCCTACCCGTCCTGCTGACTACAAGTAAGGACACCTCTTACCTGTTGCCTAGTTTTTAAATATCGCTCTCCTGTGGCTCGCTGATTACCAGCCTGCCACACTTACTTCCTGGTCTGCCTGAAGCCGGTCGCCTTTGACTACGGGCGCCATCTTGGGTCGGGTTGTTGGTCGGCCTCTCCGTGACCACACCCCCCTGGCCACATGGCTACTAAAACGTCCACCAGGCGTCAGCGCAGCGGACGAGCGCAGCGGGCGCGTCGTAGGCGCGTCGGAGTTGCGCCAGAGTTAAGCCCGTCTGCGCCCGTCCGCGGCCGACCGGGGCTAGGGGCTGTTACCCCTGGTCCTCTTATCCGATACTCTTCCGCTGACTTGACCCTACTACAAGGCCATTGGCCCCTTGATCCTCGTACTATTCATCGGACTATCCTTATGGGCTGTAATTCTCCCTGTCATGCCTGCCCACTAGGTTGCCCTCCTCCTCTCGCTTCCCCGTCGGCCCCCTGCTCATCAACCATCTCTGATCTCCACTCTCCCCCATTATCTATCATCTTACTTAATACCAGGTCAGCCATTAAACACCATCAGGACCTCTTCATTCTTTTAGACACAGACAAACCCTATTTCCTGCTGTTAACGGAGACGTGGTTTTCTGAAGCCTCTCTTCCGTCTCTATTGGCTGCCCTCCCCTCGACCTACTACGCTATCCGTGCCGACCGTCCTGGCGGGAAAGCGGGTGGAGGCGTTGCTCTCATTGCCCGTTCTGACCTCCAGTTCCAGATTCTCCCCTCACCCTCCTTGGGAGGAATTGACTACTTGGTGGCTCGTTCCACCTCTCTTTCCCCCCACCTAGCCATTGTGCTCGTCTATCGCCCTCCTCAATCAACCCCATCCTTCCTTCCGGCCTTTCAAGATCTACTCGGCACCCTGGCCGTCAACTATGCCTCGGTTCTAGTCCTCGGGGACTTCAATTATTGGCCGACGGACCCTAAGGAATGTGCCTCATCAAAGGAATTTTCGGAAACCCTTCTCTCTCTCAATTTCACCTCCCTTGTCCACACCCCCACCCACATCCATGGCCACACTCTAGACCAAGTTTGGTCTCTTAATTGTTCCCTGTCTGCACTGTCTGTTACCCCTTGCACTTGGTTCGATCACTTTTTAATTTCGTTTTCCCTTAGTCTTTGTCTGACCAAGACCCTTATCCACACCAAAAGCTCATGGGCTCGCAATTGGGGTAAAGTCAATCTGTCCGACCTCTCGACTTCACTTCTGGCCTCCTCTCCCTCTTTATCGGGTCTGGACTTCGCAGCCCAAGCCAAAGCCATCGACTCATGGCTTACGAAGGGAAGCGACTGCTTGGCTCCTCTCCGGCGTACCTCGATTAGGCGCCCTAAAGACGCCAATCGGTGGTTTAATAATGATCTGAAAGAACTGAAGCTTACGGTTCGAAGGGCAGAACGCAAATGGAGATTGGACTATTCCCCCACCTCCAAGACCCGTTATGTCCATCTCCTAGGGACTTATAAAAAAAACATCACTGAGGCCAAGAAAGCCTATTTCTCGGCCAAAATTTTGGCGGCCGAGAATCAACCGAAGGAGATCTTTGCCATCACTCACGACCTGGCTTTTTCCGACAGGACCTCACTTAAACCCCCTCCCTCTCAGAAACTCTGCGATTCGTGGAATTCCTACTTCGTAGAAAAAATCTCGACAATTAAATCCAACATCCCCCCTCCCTCCCCTCTTTTTGTTGACCCCCTGCCTCCCCCCGCCCCAGCCTTTTTCAATTCCTTTCCTCCTCTCTCTGAAGAACTTTTCCTGTCTCTCCTTCCCAAAATTAAATCCGGTTCCCCTTTTGACATATGCCCGGCACACATCTTACGGCTGGTTTACTCTGTCTGTACTTTGCCTCCTCTTGGCTTCCTTAATGACTCACTGGCTCAAGGGGTTGTCACTCCATCACTAAAATCCGCTTCCATCGTCCCCATCTTAAAAAAGCCAGGAGCCGACCCCTCCGTGATGGCCAATTATCGCCCCATTTCCCTTCTACCCTTTCTGTCGAAGGTGCTTGAGCGACATGTTACATCTGCGCTCAGCTCCTTTAACGAGGAGAATGGGAGGCTGGCTCCGTGTCAGGCTGGGTTTCGGCCCAAGCACTCGACAGAGTCAGTGGTGGTGTCAGTACTAGACACCCTCAGAGAGGGTATGGACGTAGGCAAATCTCAGGCGCTGGTCCTCCTTGATCTGTCCGCCGCTTTTGACACAGTGGATCATTCCATCTTGCTTTCCCGTGTCAGGGCGGCGGGCATAGGAGGCTCAGCCCTTATTTGGCTCTCGTCCTTTCTGAGGGACCGGACCCAGGCGGTTCATCTTGGGGAGTTTTCAGCTACCCCCTGCCAGGTCCAGTGCGGTGTTCCCCAGGGTTCTTCTCTCTCTCCCTTACTGTTCAATCTTTATATCTCGCCTCTTATCTTTGCCCTACAGCAGCTGGAGGTCACGGTATATAACTATGCCGATGACCTCCAGCTCATCTTTAACCTGTCCTCTTCCCCTGACTCCATCTCTAACTTCCAATCTATTCTATCTTTCATCAGGGACTGGATGAACTTCAACCACCTGAAGCTCAATCCCGATAAGACGGAACTTGTGGTGACGGGTGGTTGCTCCAGTCCCTGGAATTCTCTATTTTGGCCCCCCTCCTTTGGCTCTCCTCCTACCCCAGTTCCCTCTGTTAAGACTCTTGGCATCAAGCTAAATGACAAACTCACTATGCACTCCCAGATTGGTTCGGTGGTTTCTTCCTGCTTTCTTACTCTCCGCACTATCCGCTCTATCTCTCGCTTCTTTTCTTTCTCTGCACTTAAACTAATTATGTCCGCACTGGTCCTGTCCCGCCTGGACTACGGGAACATCCTGTTCAATGGCATCCCTCAGTACAGCCTGCGTAAACTGCAACTGGTGCAGAACCAGGCGGCCCGCCTTGCCTTCGGTCTCCCCAAATTTCATCATACCTCTCCCCTCTTGAAGACCCTCCACTGGCTCCCCGTGCGGGAACGCGCCTTGTTCAAATTAGGCTGCATGGCGTTTCAGGCCAGGACGGGCCTGGCCCCTCTCTTCATATCTTCTGCCATCAAAGCTTATGTCCCTGGCAGAGACCTCCGCTCCTCGGCACAACTTCTTTTAGCAGTCCCTCGCTACCGGAAAAAAAAACAGGGCGGCTCTAAATTCTCCACTCTTGCCCCCATGTTCTGGAATTCTCTCCCCTTCCACCTTAGGTCCCTCACCCAGTATCCCAGCTTCCGCAAAGCTTTGAAGACTTTTTTATTCACTCAGGCTCTTCTTTCTTAAGCTCCGCTCGCCTTTTCAGTCTATGTCTTAGCGACTGATTTTGCCCAGCTAGCTGCCTGCTATCTTAGCGCCAAGAAACCGCCCAGGTGTATGTTGCGCTTGATAAATATTTTAAACTTAAACTTATTAAGGTAGCAGTGGATTAAGGTAGCAATCGGCTGCCTCTCGAACTGTTATAAATGACTTGCAAGCCTTCATCAGGACATATGCAGTAGCCATATTCCATTAGGACAAGGGTCTGGTTTTCGCCTCTAGTGCTTACAGTGACACCATGGGCAAATTTGTGTGACTCTGCAGTATTCTTCCCTCTATCGTCCTGAGAGAAATGCAGAAGTGGAGAGGAAGAACTAGAACTTAAAGCTGTCTTTAACAGCTAGAGTACTAGACTCAGGTCGCAGTTGAGATTACCACCTATATGGGGCCTAGAGAGCCCTCAATGATCTGCCTAGAAATCCCTTGGGTGGTATGACTCCCTGAGAACCTGTTCAGGGTTTATATGTGGGTTCCAGACCTTGACAGTCCCAGTACAGTGGCGGCTGAATACCTTTTGAAATCAGTGAATGTTTGGATGTTTTACAGGAACCAAACAATTTTTAAGATGCTCAGAGCAACGTCTAACATTCTGCCACTGGTGAAGTAAAGGAAGCACTAGCAACTCTTGGTTGGATTCGAAAGATCGGTGATCTGGTATGAGAGAATACTGTGGGTGATAAGGAATTTAGGCCTGTACCTGTCCTGGCCGTTAAAA
This sequence comes from Lissotriton helveticus, assembly GCF_964261635.1. Classification (NCBI taxonomy): domain Eukaryota; kingdom Metazoa; phylum Chordata; class Amphibia; order Caudata; family Salamandridae; genus Lissotriton; species Lissotriton helveticus. The sequence goes on along the minus strand of NC_136060.1, from coordinate 22,617,626 downwards.
GTACCAGACCTATACTTTTACCTCCCTTTGCTGGTAGCAAACACAAGAGATTTGTGTCTATATATCTCATCAAACCACATCAAGAGGCTGGTTCTACCGAGTAGGCCAAAAGGGCTCCTGGCAAGTTACCTGTCTCCTCTCACTACCCTACACCAAGTCCTTTTGGAAGCTTTGACGAATGATGAAGCTTCTTCTCCGTGGGTTGGGACAACTAACACTGAAGAATCACTTCTTCCTGTTATATCAACAAATACCATACAGTCATCATGTACGGAAACACAGATTTCAATTCTGCAAACAGAAAAGGATAGTGTCTGCCACAATGTACTGCCGTTAGAGTCACTTACCAGTTCTACACAGCTCTACGAGCCTCCCAACTTTGTACACACCGCCTCCGACTACTTTGTCAACATTGATGAGTTCTTTTGGATTTGTCAGACCCTGATCCACCTCCACAAAACGGACTACATGAATTTTACATTTTGCTCAAAATGAAATACTTTATCTCTCCATGACTATTAATTTCGAGTATACTTTCATTGTTGTTCCTCTTCCTTTGGATTGGTTTTGAGGGGATCTTTTTTCTTGCTTTTGAACAGACACTATCTCCCAGAATGCTCTGCTGTTGAACTGATAACCGTGGTTATGAAACCCCGTTCTTCATCATATAAAGTGCAAAGAGACCTTTACCTGGTGAACATTTCAGCAGTTCCAGCTCCCAATGGAATTGTTTGGGATAAGGTATCACATGATATATTTCGACCAACTGAAACTTTACAAATACCTTATGTATTCCTTATTTCTTTAAATCATGTTAATACTCCTGGAACTATCTCTGATGACTGGGATATGCATACAGTACTCGAAATGCTTGCTGATGGATGTATGACGTTATAACGCATACTTTTACTCCGCAGACCATTACAACGCGACTTTTACTCCGCATACCGTTACAACGCATAGCGCCTTGGGGCGCTGGATAGTGGTAAGTATAATTTACTATTCTAACTCCAGTCCCCGTGGACCCTAGGGAAGGTGTTGGATAGTAAATTATACTTATTCCCTATCCTAGAGCGCCCCCCAGCGCAATGCGTTGTAATGGTATGCGGAGTAATGGTTGCGTTGTAATGGGTCTGCGGAGTAAAAGATCCGTTGTAACGGGTGTATACCCTTGCTGATGTAGAGCATTACACTGTTTTCAATAGTTACAAAATGTATGCTGGTACATCTAATTGTGATGAAATGGTCTGTTTTCTCCATTATGGTCACCATTAATTACATAAAATAGGTACTCATCGTGTAGTATTTAAATACAAACAATGAGAATACTGCACTACACCAACACATGGTAGCTCAAAAACATTTGCACAGAAATATGCATATTTTTCTGGTCACAAATCAGCAAACTCAAAGTCATATTATTATAAATGAACACCTACTCCTGCGAGGAAAACTATGCTCACTGATGCAATGTTGATTTATTCTGCATCTTTTATTTTCCAAATGCCGACACAACGTGTGACTTATGGAGAGAGACTATTTCATCAAAATATATATGGGGGACAAAAGATTGTCAGACTCAGGGGAGTGAGGCTTTATTTAGAATATGGTGTATACCACACCAACTGATTTTCCTGAATAAGACTGTGCAGCATACTTCCTGTCTTGGCCTAGCCAAGATAAAGCATGTAAATACACAAAATATTCTCACATTTGCATGTTTTCAGAATTGGTAATAGTTCACAAATTACATGGAGGATACATTTGACAACATGCTTAGTAATTGGACATAAAATTCTTTACGTTCCAGTGCAGAGGGATGGGTATTGTGGCCGTTAGATACTAGACAACACAAGGGGGTTTAGGATTAATAGGCCAGACCTACATTACATGCAGACACAACATGCATACAAACATACAGCGTTGGAAAATTATGCCTAGAGCGGCTAAAACATTCAACATTGCCTGAGGTGAAACAGCACTTGTCCCTTTTTTCTGACAAGAAGTGTCTACAGTATTTTTTACTAGGACCTCGAAAACCATGTCAAAAGCGTTTTCTGTATGCAATATACAATGAAGCGTGGAAAGTTTCATATCAGGAAGCTGCTGAGAGACTGTGTGAGATTGCCAGAGCTTTATTTGGAAAAAGCTCTAGTAGTAGTAGACAATTCCATGACCACCTTATCCACTAGGATATATTCTCTGGGTAACATTGTGTCATCTGCTATCCACATCATACAGAAGGACATATCCTCTTTGCAACATGAGCAATCACAACACAGGTCTATTATACTACTAACTTGGACTCCTCAGACGGTACGTCCTGGTCGCGTTACGTGGAACACCTAAATGTCAGTAGCCTGTTTTTGCCATGCAATCTGACTAAAGAACAGAAGCTATGGCTAGGAAAGAAGTAACATACAATATGTTACACATAGAAAAATTGGAAAAATTACCATTCACTGTTGTAGAAATTCCATCAGCAGATTGGTTAATACACAGATTTATTTCTCTGTCAATCTCAATGTTTCACTTTGAATATTGCTTACAATACCAACAATTGGGCAGATATGAAGCGCTAGGTGAGGGGTTTGTACATGATTCATGGGTCTTACCTTTCAAATACAGATGTAGGAATGGTGACACTGAGATTTTTCTAAGCAGTGCATACTGAAAGAATACTCTAGGCCATTCTCTAGTTTGCAAGGAGGTTATAATCCACAGCGCATGTAATGCATACTAGGCAAACTTGTGTTATCTGAAGGGTTCTCCAGCTGCTGTGATTCAGCCGGCATTCAGATTGCTTTCCAATGGTAGCTATTTGATTTTGTCCTTCAACTCAGGTTTCTAATATGATTTTTGATGCTTTAAGCAGACTGAAAGCCTCTTTTAGAAGGACATCTGCAAGGGAGATGTTTGATCTTCAAGTTGTAAGGTCTTCCTCTGAGATACAGTTGTTACTCCGCACCAATTTCCCACACCATTTTGGAGAGTTAGTGCACCACATTTTTAACATTTTAAATACTGTGGGGGTAACCCACTTTTTTAAGTCTTTGGCTCTGGGTCGGTTACCACCTTCCAGATGGTCTTTGTAGTTATTCCATCTTTTATACACTCCATGCTTGGAAGCATTTTTTGAGCCTCACAGCTGCTCCTCTTCCTATCTGTCAGGACACTGATTTGATTTTATCTGCTCCGCAATTGCTGTTCTGTCACGCTGCCAAATGGGAACGGCACTGTCACATGTGCTCCTGTGTTGTGAGAGAATAATACAGTCCTTTGGCGCACCCTTGCTCATGAACTAAACAACAACTGTTTTTTGTTTTTTTGTCCTGTCTGGCTACACTGCATGCACCTCACATTCTGCTGTCTACTGTGTGCTTAAGAGTGTGCCCGGGACATATGCTTGGGAATGAAACCGGTTCAATCTACGGACATAGAACTGTTGGTGAGTCTCCTAAAGGCCCACTTATACCGATGGATTTCATGATTGCTATTGCTTCAAAGAACATTTTATGAGCCTTCCTGAGATGCTTCAGCTCCTGGTGATTTGGCTGCTTAGAGGGTTGGAGGGTTAGATTTGAACATGTTTGCTCTAAGCAGCTGGTGATGGGTGGCACCAGGACATCATCTGCGGTTGCTGGAAATAGCAATGTTTTGCCTACTCCTCTAAACATTTAAACAATCTTACAGTTTAGAGCAGTGCAGATTTTTTAAAATTCGGCCTTGTTTTTTTATTGTTCTCAATTGTTTTTAAATTGTACATTTTTATTCGCTTTTATATTGATTTTACCACAATTTGCGTACTGTATGCTTTTATTATTAAAGAGCACAATACATTTTAGGATCCTTAGGTTTCCATGACTGTATCTTTTATTAGCATATATTTTAGGAAGCTTTTTTGTCACCTTAAGTCGAAGGAGTGGGTGTCATGTGGTCCCGTTTAAGCCCGATAGGTACATCACCATTTTACATGGTTACGTTTTAAAGCTGAAATCGTTTCTTAAATGCTGACAAATACACACATTTGCTTGCGCGCCTGTGCGGGACAATATTGCCTGAAATGGCCTTGCTTATATTTACACTTCTTCATAGTCGTATTATTGAGTGCCATGAATATTCTGTATAAGGACTAAGTTCACTACACAAAATGTTGTTTGTTATTGTCCGCTCTGCGACTGGGCTACTACAAAAGAATCAACATTACTGGCCTGACTGGGTCTCCAACATGATTATATGAGTGCAATTTATTATGTAAACAACAACACTCCTTTGTTAAGACAGAGGAGCATTTCACTGATACTGCTGAGGTTGCCTCTATGTCAGAATTCCAGCCCAGCAGATTCCTGTTTACTTCTTGCTAGGGATGAAGCCCTGCTCTCCACCAAGACAGGCTCCCTGGTGATACTTACCCACAGGTAACATGGAGTTAGATTATCCTACAGAGATTCTGGCAGATTCACCCATCCTAGACACACTAGGCTAGGTAGCGCTAGTAGGAGCATAAAATATAACAGTATTTATATACGAGCATATATACTATGTAACAGCACAATGGCTGAATTGTTTAGTTTCTTTACCATTTTCGTAATGCTGATTACACTGTTCTGTTTCCTTCTATTGATTATTCCAGCACACATTTTTTACATAATAATCCTAATGCTTCAATATATATTGGAAGCCATGTTGTGTATTTCTTGTGGATCCCTTTGGGTATGCATCAGTTACCTAACTAAAGTATTGTAGATCTGTTTCCATGATTTCCATAGGGAGTCAGGGTTGTCATGTTCTGAGGTTGCGCAATCCACCTGCTACCTTGCCAGGTTAGGGGTAGAGATGGTGCACTGTGAGCTAGCAGGACTATGGCCATCATATCTCGATGGTGTGCAGTTCATTTGTCTTGCACAGTTTTGACATTTATGTTGTCCAACAAACGCACAGTTTATTGAGAAAGTTTGAACCGTATGACAGTGCTATGAGTTGACATAAGCCACGGATTCCTTGGAGGGTGTGCAGATTGCTAAGCAGTCTTGGCCGTTTTCAGTAACCACAGCTGGTACTTTGATTGTGGTGTGGTGGTTTCATTTGACACAGAACCTGGAGCTTAAGCATTTTTGACTACTACATGTGGCTGCTACTGCATTTGTTATTTAACTTTTGGTTGACGTGAGGCCCTATTTAATTTATTTTTCAAGAAGAACCTACTCTTTGTTTTGCTCATCAGTCCTACTTCAATCACCCATGCAGGACTAATACCAGCATGTTCATCATAATAACAAGTGATAACAACTGTTTTTTAAGGTTTCCTTTATTGATGTCTCCCAGGGTTCTCGGGGAACCAAAAATGATCACAAGCATCATCATCGGAAACACGATTTGGAGATTAAGGACTTGGTGTACATTATGAAGGTGACTGACTGTCACCACTGCTCCCACAAACTCCTCTACTGCTACAACAGTCATACGTTTTTATCTTGTTCTACTTAGGATAGGTATTTCCCGTGTCAACAAAGATTGACTCCACCACAGCTTTGACATCAAAAATTTTGCCAGGAAGTGTTGGTGTTGGTGATACATTTGTTCCAGCACTTTCTACTACTGATGCTCCTGATGCTGTACCAAGAATACCTCTCCCAAAGAATGCAGGCAGCATGATTCCACCCATAGCATCATTGACGGTCTTGGAAGCTACTAGGCACTCTTGGCAAGCATGGCATTTTGTGGTACCATGTGTTTCATGGACATTTGCTCAGTTTTTCTTCTTCTACCTGCAAGTATGGAAAAGTATGAGTTTAGTCTTGTTTGAGTACTGTGCTACTAACAACCTTTAATAAACATGTAACTTATTATAGAGTTTTATATTTTCATCCTAAAATTCCCCATAGCGGTGGATCTAGTCAGGAAAACCTGAACTCATAGTTAGCTACCCTATCAGATATGCAGATGGGTATGTAGAAGCCAAGTACTACATCTAAACCCATCTACCTATTCTGCTACTCAGTATCCCATTAGCCTACCCACACAAGCATCACGTTCCTGTCATCAACAGAAAAAATAGAAGGAATGTCATAAGTAATATATCATGACCGATATCTTGCAGTAGCGCCCTCTCACCCTTCCTTAAGTCATATACTGTAGGAGTGAAAGTAAATGAAAGAATACATAGTGGGTGCCCTCCTCTAGTCTTTAACACTCAACCTCCCTCCCCGTCCCATATAACCAACAACAGAGAAAATGGATGAACACCCCCCACAACCACCACCACTTGACAATAGTAAACCTCTCCTACAACCTGCCATGTCTCCAAAACCCCCTTAAATCCAAGTACAGTTACTAAGTATTGTTCCCTTCCATGCTAGTTGCAAAGAGTATAAATGTCCCCATGTTGCCTCTTTCCCGTGCAATGAACAAGGGTTCAGAATGTGCACAATATGATCCGCAAAGCCATTTGGAAATTGCAACAACATTTGTGCATTACAAACTAGAAATGCACATTCAAAACGTCTGTTGCATAGAATATTTATATGAATCTGGCCTGATAGTAGCAGATGCTTACATGCTTCCACTCGAGAGGAAGTTCTAACAATGACCAGAGATGAGGTGTTCCAAAAAGTAGAATTTGTTATACTGCTTATACATGAAAGTACAGAACGTGCTTTTCGCGATGATGCTTTTTTAATTGTCTTGAAAGGCAGTGTGTTTTCAGAAGAATAAAGTTTGCAATTAGAGTTTAAGGAGGGAAAAAATCTTAAAATAACAATATTCTGCAGAGAACGATTGCATCAGAGAATATTTTTAGAGAACAAATAGGAAGGACAATCAATTTCATGCACATTGAATTTTTTTCCCATCCTGGGTTTCGGCAAATGTAAGCACCTAAAATGATGGTTTTGGGAACGTATTTTTATCCAGGCATATTAAAAACATATTCTGATCTTTATATGTAACATAAGGGTGCTTAATTTTTTATTCACCTAAATATGGCACGGCCAGGTTGTTTCCAGAACAATCTGTTCATGCAAGATCTGATAATATTGCTCAAGAACTACAAGATTATAACTTTTTAATTACATACCTAAGATTTAGGAATTAATTGAGACCTAGTAAATATCAGGACCATAGAACGGGGTCTTTATCGTGTGAGGTATTACCTCTGAAATCTGAGTTCCGTACCTCAGAAATCGAAAAAATGAAAAAAACAGATCAATTTTACCTGACAAAATAAAATGTGTGTAGGGGAAAAAGTGTGGTATTTTACTACTACTCTAGTCCTAATATGAGCACAGATTTCCAGATCAGGAGTACCATGGCACTCAGAATGAAGCCATTAGTGAAAAATAGAACCAGAGCCTGTAGAGTTGAAGGCATTCTCCACAATATAAGGGGCATATTTACAATAACTGTCGCATCCCTGCATATCAGTAGGGATGTGCCAGTTATTTTGAGTGACGGTTAAAACCCCTTCCGCCACCATGGATGCGCCGTGTTTATATGCGGCGCACCGTGGCATAAGGATAGAGAGATGCGTGACGCATCTGACAGCGTAAAGGTGACGCAGTGCTGGAGTTGTGTCACAAGAGCGACGCAACTCCAGCACTGCTCAGGGGTGCCCTATACTTGCTGTGCTGCGTCACTCCTTACGCCTACTACAAGTAGGCGTATGGTTTTGACGCAGCTGGGACGCAAAAGTGACTCAGTGAAATCTTGCAACAGCCTTGACCTCTGGTCCAGGCCAGCACCAGGCCAGCACTCTCCAGCAGCTCCAGCTTGCAGCTCGTTCTGCTTCAGTCCAGGGCCCCCCTCCTCGAGCAGGGTTCATGACGGCAGAGCACCTCAGGTGGCCTTTTCCTCTTCACCTACCTACCATTTTCAGTCTGCTTTCTAAAACCCCTCACTCATTAATATTTTATTTTTAATTGCCTATGTGTTCTTACTGTTTAACTGTATTTACTGTATTTTACTGTTTTCTTCTCTTGTGCATTCTTCCCACTGCTGCCCCATGTGGCCCCACCCCCTGACACAACCCCGCTCCCACCACCCTGCCTCTGGTCCCGCCCCCCCCTACTTAATGCTGACCGCTGCGTGGTTGCGCCGCTGGCGCGCCGAAGGTGTGCCTAAGGCAAGCCCGTCTGCCCCCATCTGCGCCTAGACTGCGCCCAGCGCCAGACCCCCTGGCCCCCACAAGCACCATGATGCCAGACGCCGCTACGACACCCACCTCCTCCACGCACTCAACACTGGCCGATCTACCGCCTGCTCCTAGGCCATTCCGAAGCGCACCCACTGACCCTGCACCTGCCGAAACTGCAGCTTCAACAGCCACCTTTCTCCAGCACGCCCTGCCCCCCTCACCAAGGCAGACCACAACCCTCTCAGGTGCATACTGCTCAACACCTGGTCCATTCACAGGCACGCCGTCGAACTCTGGGCCCTGCTCGACTCATCATCCCCGGACGTCGCCTTCCTGACGGAGACCTAGATGAACTCCTCATCGGCACCCGACGTTGCCATAGACTTCCTGGAGTGCTACAGGATCACCCACAGGGACTGCACCAACAGACCAGGAGGAGGAATCGCCATTGTCCACAGAAATACACTCAGAATCTCAACCAACACCGAAGGCACACTCAGCACCTCCAAACACCTGCACTTCCAGATCCACATCGATCCGAACACCAGCCTCAGAGGAACCCTTGTGTACAGACCCCCCAGGCCCCGGCCACAGTTCATTGACTCCATCACAGACGGCGTCAGTTTGCACGCCTTGTCCTCCACAGACTACATCCTCCTTGGAGACCTGAACTTTCACCTCCCGAGCACCAAAGACAGCAACACCACAACACTGCTGGACAACCTCGCCAGCCTCGGCCTCAAACAGCTCATCATTACACAAATCCACTTGTCCCAATCCGGATTCCGCAGCAACAACAGCACCGAAACCGCCCTCATGGCCACCACCGACGACATCTGGGCCCTGCTGGACAACGGCGAAACCGCAGCCCTCATCCTCCTGGACCTCTCAGCCACCTTCGACACCATCTGCCACCACATCCTATGCACACACCTCCACAACGCAGGGATCCACGACAAAGCCCTGGACTGGATCACCGTCTTCCTCGCCGAGAGAACCCAGAGAGTCTGCCTCCTTCCATTCCGATCCGAAGCCAGCAAGATGACCTGTGGCATACCCCAAGGATCATTCCTCAGCCCGACCCTCTTCAACATCTACATGACACTGCTCGCCAACATCGTCTGATTACACGATCTCAACATCATCTCATTCGCCGACGACACCCAGCTTATCCTCTCCCTCACCAAAAACCCCGCCGCTGCCAAAACCAACTTCCAAGAAGGAATGAAAGCTATCACCGAATGGATGAAGAGCAGTCACCTGAAACTGAACTCGGACAAGACAGAGGTCCTCATCCTCAGCTCCACTCCCTCCACCTGGGACGACGTCTGGTGGCCGGCCTCGCTGGGAGCTGCTCCGACACCCACCAACCACGCGCGCAACCTGGGGTTCATCCTGGACTCTTCTCTGTCAATTACCAAGCAAGTCAATGCCGTCTCCTCCTCCTGCTTCAACACCTTCTGTATGCTTTGCAAGATTTACAGATGGATCCCCAACGGAACCAGAAGGACGGTCACCCAGACCCTCGTCACCAGCAGGCTGGACTACGGCAATGCCCTCTATGCAGGAACCACGGCCAAACTCCAGAAGAGACTCCAATGCATACAGAATGCCTCTGCACGCCTCATCCTTGACATCCCCCGCCGCATCACCGCCCACCTGAAGGACCTGCACTGGCTCCCCATCAACAAGAGGATCACCTCCAAGCTCCTGACCCACGCTCACAAAACACTCCACGACGCTGGACAAGCATACCTCAACAAATGACTCACCTTCTACACCCCCTACCACCAGCTCCGCTCCGCTGACCTCGCCCTCGCCACCGTTCACGCATCCACCGAACGACCATTAGTGGTAAATCCTTCTCCCACCTCGCCGCCAAGACATGGAACACCCTCCCCATCCACCTACAACAGACCCAGGACCTGCTGACCTTCAGGGGACTCCTCAAGACCTGGCTCTTCGATCAGTAGCTGCTCCCCTCCCCTCAACACCTTGAGACCCTCACGAGTGAGTAGCACGCTTTATAATTGATTGATTGATTGATTGATTGATCACTTCATCACTTTTACGGGGCTTCCTTGTGACGGAATGCCCACCCTGCATACATTATACCTGACGCTGGTGTAATGTAGCGCAGGGCTTTACAACGTGACGCATCTCATTAGATGCATCACCTTGTAAATATGTCACATAGTTGCGCATTGTTTATGCAGCCGCTGCGTCACAAAAGTGACACAACAGCAGCGCAAAAGTGTTTCAAGGGGCTTGTAAATCTGCCCCTAAATATTTTGGGTTTTGGAACAAAAAAGGTGGGTCATTGTCTGATTCATCTTCGTTTTCAATTTTATAATGCACTATAAGAGTTATGCCTAACATAAAAGAAGATAAGGTACATTTAGCAATATGCAACCGAAATTGATTTATACATGACTTTTCTCTACTGGATAAGCTAATTGAAATAATTTCCAATAGAAAGTAGACCAGGTCACCGTTTAGCTTTGCAATCTAATACATACATCTAATACATGGATGCCTGTGTGCTGTCACAGCATTCAAGACATCTACGTTCGCCTGGGTGCAAACAACACAATACAGTAAAAGGCATCTTCTCAATGGAAGACGTGGCAAAGTACTGGATATTTGAGGCCAGAATAATGAGCTTAGAAATGTTGGGAAATAGAATAAATACAGAGCGACGCTTTAAATAGCATTCTAAGAATACATTAAAAAAAATAGCAATGATCCAATGTGCCTTGTGCGTGATTGAAGTTTCCATTTCCGTTTCAAAGTCTAGAATTGTTCCACCTCCGCTATTTTTTTCAAATTTCAAGAGATGTTCTGAAACGAATGCTATTTATTTCTAGACCAAATGAATTTATATACATACCTTAAACACACAGTTGAGCTTTTGGAGTCAGAAAGAACGCTTTTTTGATAGTAGACCACCTGGATTTATGTGGTAAATATTTGAAGCAGGTGTTGTGAAAAAAAATTAAAGTTCCTTAAGGAAAGGTAAGGTGGTTTGGAAAGCAAATGCCATCAGTGGGTTTGCTATAAAACATTTAAGTTGAGGGATTCTCTGCCATTAGTGTCCCTTCTTCTTAATAATGTGCGTGTTAGTATGGCTTACTGAAAAGTCGGGGTCTGCTGAACACATGCACAGAGGAGCATGTAGTACAGTTTTCATATTAGCTTAATGCCTAGTTACTTAAAGGTCAAATAACAGTATTTCATGAAAGATTATACAACAAGGTTAGACATAATGTTCAAACAGTATGAGAGCGAGCCATCTTCAAGAAACAAAGAGGGAGCTGCTGTGAAGTCAGTCAGTTGGACCTGGTATGTTTTTAGCCAACTAATTACCATTTTTTGATATCTGGAAACCTTTCCCACCACTTCCAAGGGTCCAGGACAGAAGGGGCATCCCTTGCACGGCCAGGATTTACTCAGGCTGTCTCCAAGTGCAAATTCAAGAGGGTTGGGGCCTTTTCTGTCTCTGTGGCTCTCTCCATGAGGCCAGGTAACTAGCCCTTGCAGTCACTCTTGTGGTCCGGGGTTCAATAGGTAGAACTGGGATCAAGCAGCAGGGCAGGCTTCTGAGTGTTCACGGAAGGCTTCATGCAACAGAGCAGTCCTTCCAGGTGCAGGAAAGCAGTCTTCTGAAGTACATAGCAGGCCACAGCAGCAATCAGTCCTCTGAGAGTTCTTCAACAGGTCCAGAAAGTGAGCTGAAGAGTGGATCTGAGGGCCTTATTTTTTGCACCTGGTGCATTCTTTGAAGATGGAGAACGTCCTAGAGAATTCCCTTTGAAGTGCTTGGAGTTTCCTGCTTCCCTTGCCCTGGTTCCATGAACTATGTAGTGGTGTCAAGTCCTTTGTGTGAAGGCAAGGATCAGCCTATTGGTTTGCAAATGTGGCTGTGCCCAGCTCTGCCCCCTCATCCTTCAGAGTGATGGACTCATCAGGGCACACCTAATCCCTCTATTGTGTAGATGTCTGGGAGGAATATTCAAAGTCCAACTGCCAACTGCACTCAGTCGTGTGACCCAGGAACAGGCTGCGGGCACCAAATAGTTAACCTGAATATTCTAACTTTCTAAAAGTGCCTTATTCAGAATTGTAACAACTTAAAATCTGTTACCATGAAAGAAGATTTTAAATGACGCCAAACATGAAGTCTGTACCTGTTCCCAAGTTTAAGCTGTCACATATTGCATGTAATAAAACAGCCCAATGTCATCCTGTGGGAGAGGTAGGCCTCACATTAGTGAAATACAAATTTATGAGCTGGTCACTGCCAGGACATGTAACACATGTCAAACCTCTTAATTACAATGTATCCTCCAGCCCTATGGGCTACCTAGGCACATAGGGCCTACCATAGGGGTGGCTTATATGCAATAAAAGGGGAGGTTAAGGCTTGGAAAGGAAGTTACATTGCCAAGTCAAATTGGCATTTTAAACTGGCCAGGGACATCTTTTAAGGGGCCACTTAAGTGGGTTGCACAATATGTGCTGTAGGTCCACTAATAGCATATAATTTACATTCCCTGAGTATATGAGATACACTTTACTAGGGACTTATAAGTAAATTAACTATTCCAATGAGGTGCAAGCCAATTTCAAGATGTTTAGGAAGTGAGCACAAGCACTGGTTAGCAGTTGTCAAGTACACAGAGTTCTAAAGCCAGCAAAAACAAATTCAGAATAATAGGCAGGTGAATGCAAAAAGTTTGGGGAAGACCACCCTAAGGCTGAAAGGTCTAACAACAGTGCATCAAAAGAGTGTGGAACTTATACTGCTCATACAGTAGACTTGTGAATTTTGCTCCTTGGTTACTGACACTCTGGACAGAAGTTGAATCTCAGCTACTGTCATCCCTGCAAATGTAGATGACAGGAGCAATCTAGTCTTGCTTCTGAGCCATACTGTGGTGTCAGTATCACCTTTGACCTGCATAAAGTAACTGTTGATAACTCTCTGATATTGAAACAGGTGTAGAAGCATGTACAAAATTAAGGGGCTGATTATGATTGCGTCCGGCCCGGAGGATGCGGAAAAACCGCAGCGGAGACTTCAAAGACCCCCAGCCAGATTAGGATGGCTGTGGGGTCAGGAAGACTGTCCGCCGCTTTTCCGCCGCGGTCGCCTTCCGACCGTGGCGGAAAAGCTCTAACATGTCTGGCGGTGTCTATCAGACACCGCCAGGCATGTTAGGATGTCTGCAGTTCCATGCCTTTCCACGGCAGCATTTCCGCCGTGGAAAGGCATACGGCACGGTGCCTGCCGCTCTGTGCATGCAAATGCACTGCTTTCATTTTTTACATTGCGGCGGGTGCTGCTTCAAGCAGCACCCGCCCCAATGTAAAAAATACAGGATGTGACCGCCAGGGTGGCGGTCACATCCTAATTGCCATGGAAGGACCGCCGCTGCCCATGCGGATGGTCCCTCTTACTCAGGGGTGGCGGACAGATGCAAGTCCGTCCGCCATCATTATAGGGCCTTAAGTTCTGAATCAAATTTAAAAGAGCTTTATTGTTTCAGTCGAAAGAGCCATACAATAAAAATGACAATATAATTTATATAGTGCAAGTAGTTGTAACAGTTGTCACGATGCAAATGTATAAAATCCATTTAATGCTGCACTCAAATAAATTATATAAGTACAATTCATAAAACATCTAGAAAATGCAATCTTAATTATTTAAAATCCCAAGTTCATGTTATGACCTCACAGTGTATAAAAACACACTAGCATTAAATAAATTGCTCATAATTTAACAGGGACAATCATACTTTTCAAAGCAGCAGCCAAGTTATCCCAGCACATTTCAAATGTGTTCTTGATACTTTCCATGCTGAGTAAGTGCATGCTGCTACAGCTGTGGAATCTGAAATGGAAATATAGAAATAGTACAACAGAAATACTCTCTGTCAACACAGAAGATAGCAGAATTTATTGGAGACCATCAACCAATGCAAATACGTGTGCACGGAGACACCAGTATAGTTACTGAGTGTCCAAAGATGTGACATTTCAGACAGCTTTTATAGACACAAACCACAAAAGGATGCAGCATCATAATGCATGTAACACAAATTAAGCATGGGCAACTTGAACAATTACCAAAGACCTAGGCTGCACTATACCATTTAAGGGCCAAAATATGCTGTTCCCGACCACGTGTCTCAAGTAGGCAACTTCTGGGACTTTTCACTGTAATGCAATTTATTAGCCTTGGTACTTTTTCATGTAACAATTTGTACAAACCAGAAATATTTCTAAATGTGATATGCTGAAATACTTGTGACTAAGCAAGCATCTTCCTCTTTTCTTGTATCTTTCTTGAGCAAGCCTTGCGTTACAAAAGCAGTTTTACAGAAGCACAATGGAAAAGTACAAGGATCTTGTGCAGTGATCATTATGTCAACTTAACAGGGCCTAAAGCTTCAAGCATTAGGAATCATATAAGAAAAATGGCTTCAACATTGCTCCATCTGATACCAAATCACTACTTGGCATCCTTTCTGTACACCATCTCCTGTCTTTCCTCTCTTGGATAAGAGTCATAATTGTGACGTCCATGTCTTTCGTGTCGTGGCATACAGTGTGCACAGCTGGAAGTCAAAGCTGTGCAGCATGCTGGACAAACCTGGATCATTGTGCACCAGGTGATCAATGCTGGCATAAATATAATGATCACCTCCAATATCCATGATCCCCAGCATCCGATGGATAGCATAAAAATTTCCCACCTGCTTCCTGTGTGTATGTTGTGCGCTTCGTCTCTAACTTCGTGTATGTTATGTATGTTATATATTTCTTATAACGTGCACTGCTAGTCAAGACTGTCCTGGCGCAAGAGAAAATTCAAGTATCAGAAGAGAAAAGAAAGCATGTGGACTACGTGACTTGACTGAATAAAAAGGTTTTTAGGTGTTTTTTAAAATATGCAAGGCTTGTCGTGTGTCTCAGATGGTCAGGGAGGCTGTTCCATAGCTGGGCAGCTCTAACCGTCATGGATTTTCCCCCGAGGCGAGCTCTCTTAAATCTGGGAGTGACCAGGTGTCTGAGGGAGGCAGATCTCAATTGTCGCGGGGGTTGATAAAAAGCAAACCTAACACTGAGGTAGGGTGGACATGGGCCGTGTAAGGCCTTAAAAGCTAGTGTCAGGATTTTGAAGCGCACTCTGAGAACAACTGGGAGCCAATGAAGCTCGGCGAGTTGTCTCCGTACGCTAAGACATCTGGGAATGTTAAATAGAAGCCTCACTGTCGCGTTCTGGACTACTTGCAGTTTGCGGAGCAGGAAATCGGGGGCGCCCACATATAGTGCGTTGGCGTAGTCCAGACGTGAGAGGATAAGTGCTCTGGCCACTGTATCACATTGTCTATATTGTGGCTGCTGTCAGGTATCCACGAACAGCACACCTGGTGGAAGGTATGGCATACTCCACCCTCCTTGGCCAGGATGATGTCTAATGCAACCCTGTTCTGTATCACTAATGCTCTCATGGCAGTGAGTTCTTCAGTGATGTTTCCCAGAGCTGCTGCTGTTGGATCTGCCAGATCCTCAATCATCCTTGCTAACTGCGGTATCCCTATGGAGGTATATATTACTCCTACACCAGGCACTATGGCCACTAGCCCTGTGGAGGGCAAATATTAATAGGTCAGCCAGCTAGTCCATTGTGGATGGGCTGGAATATTGAAAAACATTTGATTAGGGCTGCAATACTTATTAAAAGGACATTCAGCCAGTTGTCAGAGAGGTAGCAGCATATTAATGTCAGTCACGTAATGTCTACTATACCCAAGTCAATGAGAGCCTGACAACTACAGAGAAAACCCGGCAACAATATGTCGGTGCAACCCTAACAGTATCTTACCACTTTATAGGAGAGACATATCACAATAACACAGTAAAAGAACACAATAAAACCCAAAATGATAGACAATAACACAACAGAAACTCCCTCTGTTGTGCATGGGTGGAGCCCAAGGCACAGCTGGAGACCACCTCTGGCGTCCAGCAGGAGTTAGCGCCCCACTGAGTACCGGTGGCCGGCAGCGCTGAGGTGTGTTGGCTGCAGCCGAACCTGAGTTCATGGATACTTACACATCGGCAGGAACCAGTTGCAACTAAAGGAGGAGGCCACCTGGCTACAACTCCCATGAATTTGTGTCTGCACAACAACTGTGTGCAATCTCAGTGGAGCCTAAACTGCTACCACCTGTGCCTGGGGAGAAAAAACTGCTGCAACTCTAAACGATAAACTACCTGCTACAACCCTCTGGGGAGCAAAACTGCTGCAACTCTAAAATGAGGGGCTACCTGCTACAATCCAACACAGAGGATGGAGATTCCCCCAACAAGACTCACCGATGGGTGCTGATTTTGGCAATGCCTACCAACCTCAGCTCCAGTCACTGGGAAGTAGCTGTAAATGTACACCACCCCCATAGGCCGGAGACTCTCCGCAGATAAGACAAGGGACTGCAGAAGTTCACCCTCAGTGGTACACCGTCAGTCAAGTGCTGCCTAACACCAGGCAGCAGTGCCAGAGGTCAAATACGGCGAAGGATGCAAGGAAACAAGGCACTATCAGCACCACGTAGTGAGTGCTAACCTTAAACAGAGGTACAGTCTTCAACAGAATGGTGAAAGACCGAGATATGAATTATTAAAGCCACAAAGAGTAGTTAGAAGAAAGTGATGAGAATGGCTGCTATGATAGCCATGTAATTTGGAAGGCAAGGGACGTATATATCTCCAGGACACAAACACACCGTCATGGGATGTGCAAAGCAGAGGGAGAAAGAGGAGCAGAAGAGCTTTATAAATTTGTCAAACAATGTCCATACAAATGTGCTGAGAGAAAAAAATAAAAGCAGGCCCCAGAGACATGACAAAATCAACTCACAAACAGAGTCCCCCAGCAGCCACAGAGAGGAGGAAAAGACAGAGATAAAAGTCATCAAACCTCAGGCCCCCGAACTCCGAAGGAAGCTGCAGTCCAGCTGCCATGTGGCTGTTGAAGTCAGTGATCCTGGGGCTGCATTCTCCCACCGAATGTGGAATCTGAAATAGAAATATAGAGATAATACCACAGATACACTCTCTGTCAGCACAGAAGATAACAACATTTATTGGAGTGGAGACCAACAAACATTGCAAATACGTGCAGCACTGAGACACCTGTATAGTCACTGAGTGTCCAAAGATGTGACATTTCTGACAGCTTTATTGACACAAACTACAAGAGGATGCAGCATCATAATGCACGTAACACAAATTAAGCATGGGTTACTTGACCAATTAGCAAAGGCCTAGGCTGCACTATACCATTTATGGTCCAAAATATATGTGTCTCAAGTAGGCAGCTCCTGGGACTTTCCACTGTAATGCAATGTAATAGCCTTGGTACTTTTGCATGTGACAATTTGCTCGTACCAGAAATATTTCTTAATGTGATATGCTGAAATACTTGTTGCTAAGCTAGCATCTTCCTCTGTTCTCGTATCTTTCTTGAGCAAGCCTTGCGTTACAAAAGCAGTTTTACTGAAGCACAATGGAAAAGTACAAGTAACTTGTGCAGTGTTCCTTATGTCAACCTAACAGGGCCTAAAGCTTCAAGCATTTGGTATCTTATAAGAATAATGGCTTCAAGAACTGCAAGGTATACTTCTCTCAAGTCCATCCTACAGCATCGTTAGAGAGCTTCATTGCAGCATCATGTGTTAGATTTTAAAAACAAGAGACGCAAAAAGTACCTTCTGTGCTGCAAGGTATTGGTGCATACAAGCATGAAGTGAGCTGTTGTCTCTGGACCTTCCAGGTCACACATACAGGTGTCTGAAATGTTGCTACCAGTCTTCAACCATTTTTAGTGAGGGACAATACCTGCAGAGTCTCAAGTCTGAATTTGATGTATGGTTATCTGTTTTCTTCAGGAAAGTTCATATCGATGTAAAGCTCAAAAGTGGGCTTGAGTTGGATAAATATTGCAAATAGATTTTTCCCCAGTCACATGTTCCCAAAATTGATTGTTTACTATTAGTAGGGCAATCTTATTCATCTGCTCAGGTTTCATGTTCACACCCATTCGTGGTAAGAGTGTTCTTAGTTTGCTCAAACCATTATAGGGAGGTATGTTTCCTGGTTCTTTGTTCGTCCTGAATAGGCTTTCCAGAACACTAAGTGAGTAGAGTTGGTCTACACACTAATCCAGTAACGATCCGGGCTAAGGTCTATGTGTCATGCCAAATTCTAATGTGAATGCTGCCAAAGGCATTCATAGCCCTAAATGGAACATTTGTCGCAAACTGAAATCTCAGTAGTTTGTAAGTCCAACATCTTTATGTAGCCCAATAAATCTGCAACATACATACTTGCTGCCAATCCTTTTATTTATAGGTGGTTAAAGCTGGATTAAATAAATGATGACCAGTTTTATTTAGAAATCTTAAAACTGCACCTCCATGTTGTCTCAGGATCACTTTACTTTTTACTAATTGATTCAACCAGTAAAGGTGGTCTTTATGGCGGATACCCAAAAAATCATAGAAACGTACTCATTTGACTAGTTTCCCATATATATTTTAAAAGAGGATATGAGCTTTACTTTGGGATTGATAATCATACACATATTTTTTTCTGTGTTGATGTTTCTTATTAAGGCAGAAGCATCACCCAAAGTCAGATAGTAAAAAATGCATTGAGTTTTCTGTGTGTGCGATGATTAGGATTGCTATACAATCGTCCTCTATGTTTGGCACATTGACATTAAGATCAAGGGTGATTGACATATCCGAGGTATATAGATGTTGAATAATGCCGGAGCAAGAACATATCCTTGTCTTACTCCAGTATGTATTTGAAATTAATCTGGACATACTCCCTTTATTCCATATTTTACTCTCACTTTATTACCATTATTACCATTGTGGTAATTCAACAGTAATGTAAAATATTTGGGTCCAGATGTATTACCCGTTTTTGCATGCGCAAACGGATTTGCGACCTGTTTGCACATGCAAAAACCTCATGGGCCATTTACAAAGCCTATCGCGAGTCGCAATTTATTAAACACTCGCAAATGACCACCCTCTTCAAGAACAGGGTGGTCATTTGCAATTTGGAAGGGGTGCCCAGGGGACCCCTTCCACTTTGTGACTGTCTCTAAAAATATTTTTAAGGGCAGGCAGTGGTCCCATGGACCACTACCTACCCTTTAAAAATGAAACAAAAAGTTAAAATTTTTCTTTTTTTTAATGCATCCCGCTTTCCTTTATGGAATACGGGCTGCATTTTTAAAAAATGCTTTATTTAAAAACAGCCCCAGACATGGTGGTCTGCTGAGCCTAGCAGGCCACCATACCTGGGAGGGCCTGTTATTCCCAATGGGCTCGCAAATTGGAAGAGGCTCATTAATTTTAATGAACCTTACAATTTGCGACACCATTGGGAATCGCAAATAGTGTTAAACACACTGTTGTACATGGCAAATTGCACCTCGCAAATTGCGACTGGCAAATTAGTCACAATTTGCGAGGCATAATTTTGCTGGTCGTACATCTGGCCCTTGGTCGGTAAACTTATTTTTTTCAGGATATGCTACAATGAAGGTCTATCAACATTTTCAAAGGCAGGCTTTCAAATGAATAAAGACCATATGTAATGTAGGCCTTTGCAGGACCACATACTTTATGCATATCAGGTACAGCCTCATCACCTAATCTATTGTACTTTGCTTTTTGCAGAATTCTTCCTGTTTGGAATTTAATACGTTTGACATCCATCTAATCATCCAGATGCTGCAGAAGCCAGTTCTTGAAGATTTTTCCCATGCCATCCAGGAGCTCCCTTTTTTGTGGATTGGCACATTGATGGAGGTTTTCCATGAGTCATGATCTATTTTTTGGGAACCAGATTGCATTGAATACAGCTGTTAGTATTGTTAGCCAGCTATCTTGATTGTTTATATACACCTCAATGAGGATTCTATCTGGGTCTGGGGCTTTATGTGATTTTTGGGTCGTGATAGCTCCAGCTACCCCACTTTCCAAAAATTCTTCCTAAGTGCCATTTGGTACAGTAGTCCAAGGTTTTGCTTATTTTCTACCTCCAACTCCTCCACAGCATCCTGGTTAACTGAACTGAGTTCAGACATTTTTTAATGCATGGCAGAGAACTACTGGACCCATATTCCTGGACACTTATATGTTTCGAAATTTTTGGACATGCCATCGCTGCCCCATGTTTTGATTTCATAAAGTTTTCTAGTGTTTTCCCCAATAATTGTTGTTCATAGGGCTTGCCATGCCCTGTGACATTGGTTCCTTTTTTTGATTTTGAGTACACGTTTACAGGCTTTTCTGACTTTGCACAAGGCTGCTTCCTGCTTGCTCCTACATGTCAGTTTTTCTGCGCTGCAGCCGTCTCGTCTTAATTTTACACAATCCTCATCATACCAATACATGTATGAGGAATGAGCTTTTTTGCCTGCACTACCCTTCTGTTTTCTTGAGCTACAGCTAATGAATGCGAGCAGATTTACGAAGGTTGATAACATTATTGGTCTGATCCCTTTATTAGGGATTGTCAAAATCGATAGAAGAGTTTACCATTTTGTGTTCAATGGAAAACCAATTGAATTTCAGTGTCCCTTTGTTATATGGATGTTTTTCTTATTAATGTCCTGATGTGTCTTACACCAGTAAATAGCCTGGTCTGGTGGCTCAGTGGACTAATGTGTCCACTGCAGGGGGCTGTGTTCGACCTCATGGTCACAGGTTCAAATCCTGACGGGTCCACTCAGTCTTTTATCCACCTGAGGTCAGTAAAATGAGTACAATTGAGTTGGGTAGCAATTAACATCTGTTATTCAGCACCAAGATACCTGCGGGTAAACGTGCACTTTACAAATACACATGTGTAATAGTCTCTATTTTAACTCTATGGCCATCTTCCTTTCATGAGCTACTTATGATGGCATTATCTTAGTAATAGAACTTTACAGTTTGATTCCCAAGGACTCTGTTGTCAGTTCCTGGAAGCTGTGGAGACGTACAGTCATTAAAGTCAGTGGCCCACATGCATCATTGTACCTTTTTGCGATTCCTTATTTGCGAAAATTAAGGAATCGCTAATAAGGAATCGCAAAAAGCAATGCCTAATTTTTTCGCAACTTTTTTGCGATTCGGTAAAAATCGCTATTTTTACCAAATCGCATAAAAATTGCGTTTTCCTAATTGCGAATTCGCATTTTGCAAATTCGCAATTAGCGAAAAGTCACACATGATGCATCTCATTGTAATTACAGCCAGGGAGCCTGGAGAGCAATTACACCCACCTGAAGCCCTGTTTCAGAAGCAGAAGTGTGTTTTGGCAGTTGGAGCTCTGGTTTCTGTCCCTGGAGGAGGCTGTTTGTGTAGTGCAGCTTTGGAAATAGCTTCAGAAAATGTTTTGGAGGACCAACATGCCAGAAAGAGGAAAGTAAAATTTAGTGAACAGGAACTTGAAATTTTAATAGAAGAAGTGACTGCAAGGCAGGAACAGCTGTTTGGGAAGCAGTCCCTCAAGGTTCCTGAAGGAATTAAAAGAAAACTTTGGCTTGCCATTCAAGCTAAAGTGAATGCTATGGGCGTCGCACACAGAGACATTAATAACCTGCAGAAAAGATGGTATGACCTGCGTAGTCGTGCCAAAGAAAGGTTAGCCACCCGCATCAAGAGTGACAAAAAACTGGTGGGGGAACACCAAGGGACATGCCAAATACCCCCTGGAGGACCTGGTGGAAGGGACCCTTACCACTGAGGCGGTGATAGGAGTCATTGACATTGATAGATCTGAGCAAGCTGGCACATCTCAAGGTAAAGATAATTTTTAATATTTTAAACTGTCGCTTGATTTTCATTTAAAAGTGGTGATAGTGTTGCATATGCTTCTTTAAAAATCAATGAGGGTGTTGTACATATTACTCAAAGGGAGGTCTTTAAAAGCTACTTTGATTGTAAGTTTGAGTGCATCATGGGACTTGTAGTCAAAGCTTTTTTTCAAAGTGTATTTTTAACAAATTTACAGGTTTAAAACATTAGAAACTTCAAAGTAGGTTGAGTAGGCAATTAGGCAAGAGGCATAATTTTTAGTTTTAAAAAGCAATTTATTAACTGAAACTTCACAGCCATTACACTTAAAGTAATACACTGTTTGCACTCTCTTCAATGTAGATGCAGATCTGGACACTGACTTCATTGAATTTGCAGAGTCATTCACAGAAGAAATGCTTAATACAGCAACAAATAATAATGATCCACCATCATCACCAACAGTACAGGGAAGAAATAATAGACAAAGAGTGCGTCAAATTGCAGACTCTGACAGTAGTGAACCATCAAATGTCCCTGTTGCTGTTGAAAACTCTGCTCCAACCCCTGCATCACAACCCAGACAAGTTACAAGGTGACATAGATTACAGCAATTGTTCAGGCGAAGGCCACGTCCAGCACAGCACAGAACAAACTTAGATGAAGACACCAGTGCTAGTGTTATTGAGAGAAAGCTGCTGAAAGTACGTCTGCAGGGAAAAGACATAAGGGTGATGAAAGGAAAAATTAGTCACATTAGTGTAGACATCAGTGCCATCAATAAGTGTCTCAGTCAAATGACTTACGTCCTTGAAAAATCACATATGGTCTCAGGAGACAAAATAGACCGCATGACAGTAGCCTTAGAAAATATGAGTACAGCAATGCAGGCACATCATAATGGAAATTCTTCTAGGTCTAGCAGATCATTTGTAACTATGCAGTCATGCTGTAGATCAATGAATAGGATGTGACCCAGCACTATTCAACTTAATAAGCATGCAGTTGGCATGCAGAAGGACATGAGGAAATGCTGTGAGGAGATTACCTCTGGAATGAAGGCACTCCAAAGTCTTGCAAAAGACATACAAGTGATGCCAACTGCAGGAATGTCATTTGAAACAGGAGTCAATGAAGTTTGTTCAACAATGAAAACTCAAGGAAAAGCTTCTGAAGTGGTTGAACGCCGTAGCAACAGACAAAAGGTGAAAGCTAGCACTAAAAGCATTGCAAATGTAATTGTTTCTGGTAAGGCTTTAGGCGTACGAGGGAGAAAAAATTGACTTTTTGGCATTTGCTAGCACAATGAATGACATCATAAGACTACATGTGAAATATTTTATTTACCGAAAATGGAGTAAAAAATTTTAATTTAAAAAAACATGCATCATGGTGTTAAGAATTTCAAGTCTTTCATTTACATTTGAAGTTAATAAAAATTACTTTATGGCATCAGTGAAACAAGTAAGTGTCATACCTTTCTTAAAAATAATGTTGTGTAATTTCTGCCCTCCTTCTCCTCCCCTCAGCTGCATCTGGCCCATGTAGTCATGCTTGAGGTTGATGAGGTTGGTTGCCAATGTTAGGTAGCACATCTTCTACATTTAGTTCAAGGCCTCTCTTAATGGCTACATTATGCAGCATGGCACAAGCTGCTACAATTTTGCAACAGACATCTGGACGATATTGTAATGCTCCTCCTGTTTTATGTAATATGTGAAATCTTGACTTCATGACACCAAAAGTCCTCTCTATGACATTGCGGGTGGCAATATGGGCATGGTTGTACTGCTGCTCTTTGTGGGTAGTTGGATTGAGATAGGGTGTGAGTATGAATGTTCTCACAGCATATGCACTGTCACCTATGGCATATTAAAATGAAAAAAACAAACTTTCAGCAAAAATGAATGATAACATGCCATATGTAAATTGTCATACAAATTTAAAGTACTTACCAAGCAAATTTCCATCTCCAAATACGCCAGCCAGCAGTTGTGTATAGATAGCACTATACCTAAATATATAGGAATCATGGGCACTTCCTGGGTAGCTAGCAACCAAATCTGTGATAATTGTTTTGGAATTGCAAATTGCTTGAATATTCAGAGAATGGTAACATTTTCTATTGCGGAAAATGTACTCATTTTCTGAAGGTGGACAAATTGGAACATGCGTGCCATCTATGCAACCTATGACATGTGGAAAATGTGCCATGTTGTAAAAGTCCAACTTAGTTAGCAGCAATTCCTGTTGGGAACGTGGGAAGCTAATGTAATTCCTAATCCTTTGTAACATTGCATTTAAGAAATTGTTGAAAAATCTAGAAAGGGAACTCTGGGACACACCACCAGCTATGGCTATGACACCCTAAAAAGATCCAGAAGCAAGGAGATGGAGGGAACACAATACCTGTACATGGGTAGGAATGGCTTGGGTCCTAAGTGTTGGTCTCTGTAAAATAGGGTCCAAATCTATCATAAATTTCAGCCTCTGTCTGTCCTAATAAAGTAATGCGCACTCTAAAAATTCTTTCATTTATCATCCTTCTCCTCAAAGCAGCTGCCCTTAACCTCCTCCTACGTGCTACTGCAATCACTGCTGCCATTGTGTAAAATTGTGAAATGCATTTTGGGAACCCTTAAATACCATTTAAATCATTTTCACCTGTTTCTGAGAAAGAAAAAAAAGATTACCATCAGGTCAGAGTTATTCTAAAAATAAGAATTGCACATTGCGAGAAATCGCAATTTGCGATTTTTCATGCATGCAAATTTTTTAACATAAAATGCAAATCTGTACATTCTGCAAATTATTTTAGAAATCGCAAAAATTATTGCGATTCCTAAAGATGCCAAAATGAGTTTAAGGATAATGCATCCCAAACACTGAAAATGCATTCGCAAACGGGCAAATTTTGCGATTCGCACCTTTTGCGAATGCATTTTCAAATGATGCATGTGCCCGTATGTTCCTGTATACTCCTGTGTCTTAGAGTCTGCATTGATATGTCAGGTATCCACGAACAGCACACCTGGTGGAAGGTATGGCATACTCCACCCTCCTTGGCCAGGATGATGTCTAATGCAACCCTGTTCTGTATCACTAATGCTCTCATGGCAGTGAGTTCTTCAGTGATGTTTCCCAGAGCTGCTGCTGTTGGATCTGCCAGATCCTCAATCATCCTTGCTAACTGCGGTATCCCTATGGAGGTATATATTACTCCTACACCAGGCACTATGGCCACTAGCCCTGTGGAGGGCAAATATTAATAGGTCAGCCAGCTAGTCCATTGTGGATGGGCTGGAATATTGAAAAACATTTGATTAGGGCTGCAATACTTATTAAAGGGACATTCAGTCAGTTGTCAGAGAGGTAGCAGCATATTAATGTCAGTCACGTAATGTCTACTATACCCAAGTCAATGAGAGCCTGACAACTACAGAGAAAACCCGGCAACAATATGTCGGTGCAACCCTAACAGTATCTTACCACCATATAGGAGAGACATATCACAATAACACAGTAAAAGAACACAATAAAACCCAAAATGATAGACAATAACACAACAGAAACTCCCTCTGTTGTGCCTGGGTGGAGCCCAAGGCACAGCTGGAGACCACCTCTGGCGTCCAGCAGGAGTTAGCGCCCCACTGAGTACCGGTGGCCGGCAGCGCTGAGGTGTGTTGGCTGCAGCCGAACCTGAGTTCATGGATACTTACACATCGGCAGGAACCAGTTGCAACTAAAGGAGGAGGCCACCTGGCTACAACTCCCATGAATTTGTGTCTGCACAACAACTGTGTGCAATCTCAGTGGAGCCTAAACTGCTACCACCTGTGCCTGGGGAGAAAAAACTGCTGCAACTCTAAACGATAAACTACCTGCTACAACCCTCTGGGGAGCAAAACTGCTGCAACTCTAAAATGAGGGGCTACCTGCTACAATCCAACACAGAGGATGGAGATTCCCCCAACAAGACTCACCGATGGGTGCTGATTTTGGCAATGCCTACCAACCTCAGCTCCAGTCACTGGGAAGTAGCTGTAAATGTACACCACCCCCATAGGCCGGAGACTCTCCGCAGATAAGACAAGGGACTGCAGAAGTTCACCCTCAGTGGTACACCGTCAGTCAAGTGCTGCCTAACACCAGGCAGCAGTGCCAGAGGTCAAATACGGCGAAGGATGCAAGGAAACAAGGCACTATCAGCACCACGTAGTGAGTGCTAACCTTAAACAGAGGTACAGTCTTCAACAGAATGGTTAAAGACCGAGATATGAATTATTAAAGCCACAAAGAGTAGTTAGAAGAAAGTGATGAGAATGGCTGCTATGATAGCCATGTAATTTGGAAGGCAAGGGACGTATATATCTCCAGGACACAAACACACCGTCATGGGATGTGCAAAGCAGAGGGAGAAAGAGGAGCAGAAGAGCTTTATAAATTTGTCAAACAATGTCCATACAAATGTGCTGAGAGAAAAAAATAAAAGCAGGCCCCAGAGACATGACAAAATCAACTCACAAACAGAGTCCCCCAGCAGCCACAGAGAGGAGGAAAAGACAGAGATAAAAGTCATCAAACCTCAGGCCCCCGAACTCCGAAGGAAGCTGCAGTCCAGCTGCCATGTGGCTGTTGAAGTCAGTGATCCTGGGGCTGCATTCTCCCACCAAATGTGGAATCTGAAATAGAAATATAGAGATAATACCACAGATACACTCTCTGTCAGCACAGAAGATAACAACATTTATTGGAGTGGAGACCAACAAACATTGCAAATACGTGCAGCACTGAGACACCTGTATAGTCACTGAGTGTCCAAAGATGTGACATTTCTGACAGCTTTATTGACACAAACTACAAGAGGATGCAGCATCATAATGCACGTAACACAAATTAAGCATGGGTTACTTGACCAATTAGCAAAGGCCTAGGCTGCACTATACCATTTATGGTCCAAAATATATGTGTCTCAAGTAGGCAGCTCCTGGGACTTTCCACTGTAATGCAATGTAATAGCCTTGGTACTTTTGCATGTGACAATTTGCTCGTACCAGAAATATTTCTTAATGTGATATGCTGAAATACTTGTTGCTAAGCTAGCATCTTCCTCTGTTCTCGTATCTTTCTTGAGCAAGCCTTGCGTTACAAAAGCAGTTTTACTGAAGCACTATGGAAAAGTACAAGTAACTTGTGCAGTGTTCCTTATGTCAACCTAACAGGGCCTAAAGCTTCAAGCATTTGGTATCTTATAAGAATAATGGCTTCAAGAACTGCAAGGTATACTTCTCTCAAGTCCATCCTACAGCATCGTTAGAGAGCTTCATTGCAGCATCATGTGTTAGATTTTAAAAACAAGAGACGCAAAAAGTACCTTCTGTGCTGCAAGGTATTGGTGCATACAAGCATGAAGTGAGCTGTTGTCTCTGGACCTTCCAGGTCACACATACAGGTGTCTGAAATGTTGCTACCAGTCTTCAACCATTTTTAGTGAGGGACAATACCTGCAGAGTCTCAAGTCTGAATTTGATGTATGGTTATCTGTTTTCTTCAGGAAAGTTCATATCGATGTAAAGCTCAAAACTGGGCTTGAGTTTATCATTTGGATAAATATTGCAAATAGATTTTTCCCCAGTCACATGTTCCCAAAATTGATTGTTTACTATTAGTAGGGCAATCTTATTCATCTGCTCAGGTTTCATGTTCACACCCATTCGTGGTAAGAGTGTTCTTAGTTTGCTCAAACCATGATAGGGAGGTATGTTTCCTGGTTCTTTGTTCGTCCTGAATAGGCTTTCCAGAACACTAAGTGAGTAGAGTTGGTCTACACACTAATCCAGTAACGATCCGGGCTAAGGTCTATGTGATCAACTACTTTAGTCATGCCAAATTCTAATGTGAATGCTGCCAAAGGCATTCATAGCCCTAAATGGAACATTTGTCGCAAACTGAAATCTCAGTAGTTTGTAAGTCCAACATCTTTATGTAGCCCAATAAATCTGCAACATACATACTTGCTGCCAATCCTTTTATTTATAGGTGGTTAAAGCTGGATTAAATAAATGATGACCAGTTTTATTTAGAAATCTTAAAACTGCACCTCCATGTTGTCTCAGGATCACTTTACTTTTTACTAATTGATTCAACCAGTAAAGGTGGTCTTTATGGCGGATACCCAAAAAATCATAGAAACTTACTCATTTGACTAGTTTCCCATATATATTTTAAAAGAGGATATGAGCTTTACTTTGGGATTGATAATCATACACATATTTTTTTCTGTGTTGATGTTTCTTATTAAGGCAGAAGCATCACCCAAAGTCAGATAGTAAAAAATGCATTGAGTTTTCTGTGTGTGCGATGATTAGGATTGCTATACAATCGTCCTCTATGTTTGGCACATTGACATTAAGATCAAGGGTGATTGACATATCCGAGGTATATAGATGTTGAATAATGCCGGAGCAAGAACATATCCTTGTCTTACTCCAGTATGTATTTGAAATTAATCTGGACATACTCCCTTTATTCCATATTTTACTCTCACTTTATTACCATTATTACCATTGTGGTAATTCAACAGTAATGTAAAATATTTGGGTCCAGATGTATTACCCGTTTTTGCATGCGCAAACGGATTTGCGACCTGTTTGCACATGCAAAAACCTCATGGGCCATTTACAAAGCCTATCGCGAGTCGCAATTTATTAAACACTCGCAAATGACCACCCTCTTCAAGAACAGGGTGGTCATTTGCAATTTGGAAGGGGTGCCCAGGGGACCCCTTCCACTTTGTGACTGTCTCTAAAAATATTTTTAAGGGCAGGCAGTGGTCCCATGGACCACTACCTACCCTTTAAAAATGAAACAAAAAGTTAAAATTTTTCTTTTTTTTAATGCATCCCGCTTTCCTTTATGGAATACGGGCTGCATTTTTAAAAAATGCTTTATTTAAAAACAGCCCCAGACATGGTGGTCTGCTGAGCCTAGCAGGCCACCATACCTGGGAGGGCCTGTTATTCCCAATGGGCTCGCAAATTGGAAGAGGCTCATTAATTTTAATGAACCTTACAATTTGCGACACCATTGGGAATCGCAAATAGTGTTAAACACACTGTTGTACATGGCAAATTGCACCTCGCAAATTGCGACTGGCAAATTAGTCACAATTTGCGAGGCATAATTTTGCTGGTCGTACATCTGGCCCTTGGTCGGTAAACTTATTTTTTTCAGGATATGCTACAATGAAGGTCTATCAACATTTTCAAAGGCAGGCTTTCAAATGAATAAAGACCATATGTAATGTAGGCCTTTGCAGGACCACATACTTTATGCATATCAGGTACAGCCTCATCACCTAATCTATTGTACTTTGCTTTTTGCAGAATTCTTCCTGTTTGGAATTTAATACGTTTGACATCCATCTAATCATCCAGATGCTGCAGAAGCCAGTTCTTGAAGATTTTTCCCATGCCATCCAGGAGCTCCCTTTTTTGTGGATTGGCACATTGATGGAGGTTTTCCATGAGTCATGATCTATTTTTTTGGAACCAGATTGCATTGAATACAGCTGTTAGTATTGTTAGCCAGCTATCTTGATTGTTTATATACACCTCAATGAGGATTCTATCTGGGTCTGGGGCTTTATGTGATTTTTGGGTCGTGATAGCTCCAGCTACCCCACTTTCCAAAAATTCTTCCTAAGTGCCATTTGGTACAGTAGTCCAAGGTTTTGCTTATTTTCTACCTCCAACTCCTCCACAGCATCCTGGTTAACTGAACTGAGTTCAGACATTTTTTAATGCATGGCAGAGAACTACTGGACCCATATTCCTGGACACTTATATGTTTCGAAATTTTTGGACATGCCATCGCTGCCCCATGTTTTGATTTCATAAAGTTTTCTAGTGTTTTCCCCAATAATTGTTGTTCATAGGGCTTGCCATGCCCTGTGACATTGGTTCCTTTTTTTGATTTTGAGTACACGTTTACAGGCTTTTCTGACTTTGCACAAGGCTGCTTCCTGCTTGCTCCTACATGTCAGTTTTTCTGCGCTGCAGCCGTCTCGTCTTAATTTTACACAATCCTCATCATACCAATACATGTATGAGGAATGAGCTTTTTTGCCTGCACTACCCTTCTGTTTTCTTGAGCTACAGCTAATGAATGCGAGCAGATTTACGAAGGTTGATAACATTATTGGTCTGATCCCTTTATTAGGGATTGTCAAAATCGATAGAAGAGTTTACCATTTTGTGTTCAATGGAAAACCAATTGAATTTCAGTGTCCCTTTGTTATATGGATGTTTTTCTTATTAATGTCCTGATGTGTCTTACACCAGTAAATAGCCTGGTCTGGTGGCTCAGTGGACTAATGTGTCCACTGCAGGGGGCTGTGTTCGACCTCATGGTCACAGGTTCAAATCCTGACGGGTCCACTCAGTCTTTTATCCACCTGAGGTCAGTAAAATGAGTACAATTGAGTTGGGTAGCAATTAACATCTGTTATTCAGCACCAAGATACCTGCGGGTAAACGTGCACTTTACAAATACACATGTGTAATAGTCTCTATTTTAACTCTATGGCCATCTTCCTTTCATGAGCTACTTATGATGGCATTATCTTAGTAATAGAACTTTACAGTTTGATTCCCAAGGACTCTGTTGTCAGTTCCTGGAAGCTGTGGAGACGTACAGTCATTAAAGTCAGTGGCCCACATGCATCATTGTACCTTTTTGCGATTCCTTATTTGCGAAAATTAAGGAATCGCTAATAAGGAATCGCAAAAAGCAATGCCTAATTTTTTCGCAACTTTTTTGCGATTCGGTAAAAATCGCTATTTTTACCAAATCGCATAAAAATTGCGTTTTCCTAATTGCGAATTCGCATTTTGCAAATTCGCAATTAGCGAAAAGTCACACATGATGCATCTCATTGTAATTACAGCCAGGGAGCCTGGAGAGCAATTACACCCACCTGAAGCCCTGTTTCAGAAGCAGAAGTGTGTTTTGGCAGTTGGAGCTCTGGTTTCTGTCCCTGGAGGAGGCTGTTTGTGTAGTGCAGCTTTGGAAATAGCTTCAGAAAATGTTTTGGAGGACCAACATGCCAGAAAGAGGAAAGTAAAATTTAGTGAACAGGAACTTGAAATTTTAATAGAAGAAGTGACTGCAAGGCAGGAACAGCTGTTTGGGAAGCAGTCCCTCAAGGTTCCTGAAGGAATTAAAAGAAAACTTTGGCTTGCCATTCAAGCTAAAGTGAATGCTATGGGCGTCGCACACAGAGACATTAATAACCTGCAGAAAAGATGGTATGACCTGCGTAGTCGTGCCAAAGAAAGGTTAGCCACCCGCATCAAGAGTGACAAAAAACTGGTGGGGGAACACCAAGGGACATGCCAAATACCCCCTGGAGGACCTGGTGGAAGGGACCCTTACCACTGAGGCGGTGATAGGAGTCATTGACATTGATAGATCTGAGCAAGCTGGCACATCTCAAGGTAAAGATAATTTTTAATATTTTAAACTGTCGCTTGATTTTCATTTAAAAGTGGTGATAGTGTTGCATATGCTTCTTTAAAAATCAATGAGGGTGTTGTACATATTACTCAAAGGGAGGTCTTTAAAAGCTACTTTGATTGTAAGTTTGAGTGCATCATGGGACTTGTAGTCAAAGCTTTTTTTCAAAGTGTATTTTTAACAAATTTACAGGTTTAAAACATTAGAAACTTCAAAGTAGGTTGAGTAGGCAATTAGGCAAGAGGCATAATTTTTAGTTTTAAAAAGCAATTTATTAACTGAAACTTCACAGCCATTACACTTAAAGTAATACACTGTTTGCACTCTCTTCAATGTAGATGCAGATCTGGACACTGACTTCATTGAATTTGCAGAGTCATTCACAGAAGAAATGCTTAATACAGCAACAAATAATAATGATCCACCATCATCACCAACAGTACAGGGAAGAAATAATAGACAAAGAGTGCGTCAAATTGCAGACTCTGACAGTAGTGAACCATCAAATGTCCCTGTTGCTGTTGAAAACTCTGCTCCAACCCCTGCATCACAACCCAGACAAGTTACAAGGTGACATAGATTACAGCAATTGTTCAGGCGAAGGCCACGTCCAGCACAGCACAGAACAAACTTAGATGAAGACACCAGTGCTAGTGTTATTGAGAGAAAGCTGCTGAAAGTACGTCTGCAGGGAAAAGACATAAGGGTGATGAAAGGAAAAATTAGTCACATTAGTGTAGACATCAGTGCCATCAATAAGTGTCTCAGTCAAATGACTTACGTCCTTGAAAAATCACATATGGTCTCAGGAGACAAAATAGACCGCATGACAGTAGCCTTAGAAAATATGAGTACAGCAATGCAGGCACATCATAATGGAAATTCTTCTAGGTCTAGCAGATCATTTGTAACTATGCAGTCATGCTGTAGATCAATGAATAGGATGTGACCCAGCACTATTCAACTTAATAAGCATGCAGTTGGCATGCAGAAGGACATGAGGAAATGCTGTGAGGAGATTACCTCTGGAATGAAGGCACTCCAAAGTCTTGCAAAAGACATACAAGTGATGCCAACTGCAGGAATGTCATTTGAAACAGGAGTCAATGAAGTTTGTTCAACAATGAAAACTCAAGGAAAAGCTTCTGAAGT
The DNA here is from genome assembly GCF_964261635.1 of Lissotriton helveticus. Lineage (NCBI taxonomy): Eukaryota > Metazoa > Chordata > Amphibia > Caudata > Salamandridae > Lissotriton > Lissotriton helveticus. The sequence goes on along the minus strand of NC_136060.1, from coordinate 22,584,953 downwards.
GGTTGAACGCCGTAGCAACAGACAAAAGGTGAAAGCTAGCACTAAAAGCATTGCAAATGTAATTGTTTCTGGTAAGGCTTTAGGCGTACGAGGGAGAAAAAATTGACTTTTTGGCATTTGCTAGCACAATGAATGACATCATAAGACTACATGTGAAATATTTTATTTACCGAAAATGGAGTAAAAAATTTTAATTTAAAAAAACATGCATCATGGTGTTAAGAATTTCAAGTCTTTCATTTACATTTGAAGTTAATAAAAATTACTTTATGGCATCAGTGAAACAAGTAAGTGTCATACCTTTCTTAAAAATAATGTTGTGTAATTTCTGCCCTCCTTCTCCTCCCCTCAGCTGCATCTGGCCCATGTAGTCATGCTTGAGGTTGATGAGGTTGGTTGCCAATGTTAGGTAGCACATCTTCTACATTTAGTTCAAGGCCTCTCTTAATGGCTACATTATGCAGCATGGCACAAGCTGCTACAATTTTGCAACAGACATCTGGACGATATTGTAATGCTCCTCCTGTTTTATGTAATATGTGAAATCTTGACTTCATGACACCAAAAGTCCTCTCTATGACATTGCGGGTGGCAATATGGGCATGGTTGTACTGCTGCTCTTTGTGGGTAGTTGGATTGAGATAGGGTGTGAGTATGAATGTTCTCACAGCATATGCACTGTCACCTATGGCATATTAAAATGAAAAAAACAAACTTTCAGCAAAAATGAATGATAACATGCCATATGTAAATTGTCATACAAATTTAAAGTACTTACCAAGCAAATTTCCATCTCCAAATACGCCAGCCAGCAGTTGTGTATAGATAGCACTATACCTAAATATATAGGAATCATGGGCACTTCCTGGGTAGCTAGCAACCAAATCTGTGATAATTGTTTTGGAATTGCAAATTGCTTGAATATTCAGAGAATGGTAACATTTTCTATTGCGGAAAATGTACTCATTTTCTGAAGGTGGACAAATTGGAACATGCGTGCCATCTATGCAACCTATGACATGTGGAAAATGTGCCATGTTGTAAAAGTCCAACTTAGTTAGCAGCAATTCCTGTTGGGAACGTGGGAAGCTAATGTAATTCCTAATCCTTTGTAACATTGCATTTAAGAAATTGTTGAAAAATCTAGAAAGGGAACTCTGGGACACACCACCAGCTATGGCTATGACACCCTAAAAGGATCCAGAAGCAAGGAGATGGAGGGAACACAATACCTGTACATGGGTAGGAATGGCTTGGGTCCTAAGTGTTGGTCTCTGTAAAATAGGGTCCAAATCTATCATAAATTTCAGCCTCTGTCTGTCCTAATAAAGTAATGCGCACTCTAAAAATTCTTTCATTTATCATCCTTCTCCTCAAAGCAGCTGCCCTTAACCTCCTCCTACGTGCTACTGCAATCACTGCTGCCATTGTGTAAAATTGTGAAATGCATTTTGGGAACCCTTAAATACCATTTAAATCATTTTCACCTGTTTCTGAGAAAGAAAAAAAAGATTACCATCAGGTCAGAGTTATTCTAAAAATAAGAATTGCACATTGCGAGAAATCGCAATTTGCGATTTTTCATGCATGCAAATTTTTTAACATAAAATGCAAATCTGTACATTCTGCAAATTATTTTAGAAATCGCAAAAATTATTGCGATTCCTAAAGATGCCAAAATGAGTTTAAGGATAATGCATCCCAAACACTGAAAATGCATTCGCAAACGGGCAAATTTTGCGATTCGCACCTTTTGCGAATGCATTTTCAAATGATGCATGTGCCCGTATGTTCCTGTATACTCCTGTGTCTTAGAGTCTGCATTGATATGTCAGGTATCCACGAACAGCACACCTGGTGGAAGGTATGGCATACTCCACCCTCCTTGGCCAGGATGATGTCTAATGCAACCCTGTTCTGTATCACTAATGCTCTCATGGCAGTGAGTTCTTCAGTGATGTTTCCCAGAGCTGCTGCTGTTGGATCTGCCAGATCCTCAATCATCCTTGCTAACTGCGGTATCCCTATGGAGGTATATATTACTCCTACACCAGGCACTATGGCCACTAGCCCTGTGGAGGGCAAATATTAATAGGTCAGCCAGCTAGTCCATTGTGGATGGGCTGGAATATTGAAAAACATTTGATTAGGGCTGCAATACTTATTAAAGGGACATTCAGTCAGTTGTCAGAGAGGTAGCAGCATATTAATGTCAGTCACGTAATGTCTACTATACCCAAGTCAATGAGAGCCTGACAACTACAGAGAAAACCCGGCAACAATATGTCGGTGCAACCCTAACAGTATCTTACCACCATATAGGAGAGACATATCACAATAACACAGTAAAAGAACACAATAAAACCCAAAATGATAGACAATAACACAACAGAAACTCCCTCTGTTGTGCCTGGGTGGAGCCCAAGGCACAGCTGGAGACCACCTCTGGCGTCCAGCAGGAGTTAGCGCCCCACTGAGTACCGGTGGCCGGCAGCGCTGAGGTGTGTTGGCTGCAGCCGAACCTGAGTTCATGGATACTTACACATCGGCAGGAACCAGTTGCAACTAAAGGAGGAGGCCACCTGGCTACAACTCCCATGAATTTGTGTCTGCACAACAACTGTGTGCAATCTCAGTGGAGCCTAAACTGCTACCACCTGTGCCTGGGGAGAAAAAACTGCTGCAACTCTAAACGATAAACTACCTGCTACAACCCTCTGGGGAGCAAAACTGCTGCAACTCTAAAATGAGGGGCTACCTGCTACAATCCAACACAGAGGATGGAGATTCCCCCAACAAGACTCACCGATGGGTGCTGATTTTGGCAATGCCTACCAACCTCAGCTCCAGTCACTGGGAAGTAGCTGTAAATGTACACCACCCCCATAGGCCGGAGACTCTCCGCAGATAAGACAAGGGACTGCAGAAGTTCACCCTCAGTGGTACACCGTCAGTCAAGTGCTGCCTAACACCAGGCAGCAGTGCCAGAGGTCAAATACGGCGAAGGATGCAAGGAAACAAGGCACTATCAGCACCACGTAGTGAGTGCTAACCTTAAACAGAGGTACAGTCTTCAACAGAATGGTTAAAGACCGAGATATGAATTATTAAAGCCACAAAGAGTAGTTAGAAGAAAGTGATGAGAATGGCTGCTATGATAGCCATGTAATTTGGAAGGCAAGGGACGTATATATCTCCAGGACACAAACACACCGTCATGGGATGTGCAAAGCAGAGGGAGAAAGAGGAGCAGAAGAGCTTTATAAATTTGTCAAACAATGTCCATACAAATGTGCTGAGAGAAAAAAATAAAAGCAGGCCCCAGAGACATGACAAAATCAACTCACAAACAGAGTCCCCCAGCAGCCACAGAGAGGAGGAAAAGACAGAGATAAAAGTCATCAAACCTCAGGCCCCCGAACTCCGAAGGAAGCTGCAGTCCAGCTGCCATGTGGCTGTTGAAGTCAGTGATCCTGGGGCTGCATTCTCCCACCAAATGTGGAATCTGAAATAGAAATATAGAGATAATACCACAGATACACTCTCTGTCAGCACAGAAGATAACAACATTTATTGGAGTGGAGACCAACAAACATTGCAAATACGTGCAGCACTGAGACACCTGTATAGTCACTGAGTGTCCAAAGATGTGACATTTCTGACAGCTTTATTGACACAAACTACAAGAGGATGCAGCATCATAATGCACGTAACACAAATTAAGCATGGGTTACTTGACCAATTAGCAAAGGCCTAGGCTGCACTATACCATTTATGGTCCAAAATATATGTGTCTCAAGTAGGCAGCTCCTGGGACTTTCCACTGTAATGCAATGTAATAGCCTTGGTACTTTTGCATGTGACAATTTGCTCGTACCAGAAATATTTCTTAATGTGATATGCTGAAATACTTGTTGCTAAGCTAGCATCTTCCTCTGTTCTCGTATCTTTCTTGAGCAAGCCTTGCGTTACAAAAGCAGTTTTACTGAAGCACTATGGAAAAGTACAAGTAACTTGTGCAGTGTTCCTTATGTCACCCTAACAGGGCCTAAAGCTTCAAGCATTTGGTATCTTATAAGAATAATGGCTTCAAGAACTGCAAGGTATACTTCTCTCAAGTCCATCCTACAGCATCGTTAGAGAGCTTCATTGCAGCATCATGTGTTAGATTTTAAAAACAAGAGACGCAAAAAGTACCTTCTGTGCTGCAAGGTATTGGTGCATACAAGCATGAAGTGAGCTGTTGTCTCTGGACCTTCCAGGTCACACATACAGGTGTCTGAAATGTTGCTACCAGTCTTCAACCATTTTTAGTGAGGGACAATACCTGCAGAGTCTCAAGTCTGAATTTGATGTATGGTTATCTGTTTTCTTCAGGAAAGTTCATATCGATGTAAAGCTCAAAACTGGGCTTGAGTTTATCATTTGGATAAATATTGCAAATAGATTTTTCCCCAGTCACATGTTCCCAAAATTGATTGTTTACTATTAGTAGGGCAATCTTATTCATCTGCTCAGGTTTCATGTTCACACCCATTCGTGGTAAGAGTGTTCTTAGTTTGCTCAAACCATGATAGGGAGGTATGTTTCCTGGTTCTTTGTTCGTCCTGAATAGGCTTTCCAGAACACTAAGTGAGTAGAGTTGGTCTACACACTAATCCAGTAACGATCCGGGCTAAGGTCTATGTGATCAACTACTTTAGTCATGCCAAATTCTAATGTGAATGCTGCCAAAGGCATTCATAGCCCTAAATGGAACATTTGTCGCAAACTGAAATCTCAGTAGTTTGTAAGTCCAACATCTTTATGTAGCCCAATAAATCTGCAACATACATACTTGCTGCCAATCCTTTTATTTATAGGTGGTTAAAGCTGGATTAAATAAATGATGACCAGTTTTATTTAGAAATCTTAAAACTGCACCTCCATGTTGTCTCAGGATCACTTTACTTTTTACTAATTGATTCAACCAGTAAAGGTGGTCTTTATGGCGGATACCCAAAAAATCATAGAAACGTACTCATTTGACTAGTTTCCCATATATATTTTAAAAGAGGATATGAGCTTTACTTTGGGATTGATAATCATACACATATTTTTTTCTGTGTTGATGTTTCTTATTAAGGCAGAAGCATCACCCAAAGTCAGATAGTAAAAAATGCATTGAGTTTTCTGTGTGTGCGATGATTAGGATTGCTATACAATCGTCCTCTATGTTTGGCACATTGACATTAAGATCAAGGGTGATTGACATATCCGAGGTATATAGATGTTGAATAATGCCGGAGCAAGAACATATCCTTGTCTTACTCCAGTATGTATTTGAAATTAATCTGGACATACTCCCTTTATTCCATATTTTACTCTCACTTTATTACCATTATTACCATTGTGGTAATTCAACAGTAATGTAAAATATTTGGGTCCAGATGTATTACCCGTTTTTGCATGCGCAAACGGATTTGCGACCTGTTTGCACATGCAAAAACCTCATGGGCCATTTACAAAGCCTATCGCGAGTCGCAATTTATTAAACACTCGCAAATGACCACCCTCTTCAAGAACAGGGTGGTCATTTGCAATTTGGAAGGGGTGCCCAGGGGACCCCTTCCACTTTGTGACTGTCTCTAAAAATATTTTTAAGGGCAGGCAGTGGTCCCATGGACCACTACCTACCCTTAATAAATGAAACAAAAAGTTTAAATTTTTCTTTTTTTTAATGCATCCCGTTTTCATTTATGGAATACGGGCTGCATTTTTAAAAAATGCTTTATTTAAAAACAGCCCCAGACATGGTGGTCTGCTGAGCCTAGCAGGCCACCATACCTGGGAGGGCCTGTTATTCCCAATGGGCTCGCAAATTGGAAGAGGCTCATTAATTTTAATGAACCTCACAATTTGAGACCCCATTGGGAATCGCAAATAGTGTTAAACACACTGTTGTACATGGCAAATTGCACCTCGCAAATTGCGACTGGCAAATTAGTCACAATTTGCGAGGCATAATTTTGCTGGTCGTACATCTGGCCCTTGGTCGGTAAACTTATTTTTTTCAGGATATGCTACAATGAAGGTCTATCAACATTTTCAAAGGCAGGCTTTCAAATGAATAAAGACCATATGTAATGTAGGCCTTTGCAGGACCACATACTTTATGCATATCAGGTACAGCCTCATCACCTAATCTATTGTACTTTGCTTTTTGCAGAATTCTTCCTGTTTGGAATTTAATACGTTTGACATCCATCTCATCATCCAGATGCTGCAGAAGCCAGTTCTTGAAGATTTTTCCCATGCCATCCAGGAGCTCCCTTTTTTGTGGATTGGCACATTGATGGAGGTTTTCTATGAGTCATGATCTATTTTTTTGGAACCAGATTGCATTGAATACAGCTGTTAGTACTGTTAGCCAGCTATCTTGATTGTTTATATACACCTCAATGAGGATTCTATCTGGGTCTGGGGCTTTATGTGATTTTTGGGTCGTGATAGCTCCAGCTACCCACTTTCCAAAAATTCTTCCTAAGTGCCATTTGGTACAGTAGTCCAAGGTTTTGCTGATTTTCTATCTCCAACTCCTCCACAGCATCCTGGTTAACTGAACTGAGTTCAGACATTTTTTAATGCATGGCAGAGAACTACTGGACCCATATTCCTGGACTCTTATATGTTTCGAAATTTTTGGACATGCCATCGCTGCCCCATGTTTTGATTTCATAAAGTTTTCTAGTGTTTTCCCCAATAATTGTTGTTCATAGGGCTTGCAATGCCCTGTGACATTGGTTCCTTTTTTTGATTTTGAGTACACGTTTACAGGCTTTTCTGACTTTGCACAAGGCTGCTTCCTGCTTGCTCCTACATGTCAGTTTTTCTGCGCTGCAGCCGTCTCGTCTTAATTTTACACAATCCTCATCATACCAATACATGTATGAGGAATGAGCTTTTTTGCCTGCGCTACCCTTCTGTTTTCTTGAGCTACAGCTAATGAATGAGAGCAGATTTACGAAGGTTGATAACATTATTGGTCTGATCCCTTTATTAGGGATTGTCAAAATCGATAGAAGAGTTTACCATTTTGTGTTCAATGGAAAACCAATTGAATTTCAGTGTCCCTTTGTTATATGGATGTTTTTCTTATTAATGTCCTGATGTGTCTTACACCAGTAAATAGCCTGGTCTGGTGGCTCAGTGGACTAATGTGTCCACTGCAGGGGGCTGTGTTCGACCTCTTGGTCACAGGTTCAAATCCTGACGGGTCCACTCAGTCTTTTATCCACCTGAGGTCGGTAAAATGAGTACAATTGAGTTGGGTAGCAATTAACATCTGTTATTCAGCGCCAAGATACCTGCGGGTAAACGTGCACTTTACAAATACACATGTGTAATAGTCTCTATTTTAACTCTATGGCCATCTTCCTTTCATGAGCTACTTATGATGGCATTATCTTAGTAATAGAACTTTACAGTTTGATTCCCAAGGACTCTGTTGTCAGTTCCTGGAAGCTGTGGAGACGTACAGTCATTAAAGTCAGTGGCCCACATGCATCATTGTACCTTTTTGCGATTCCTTATTTGCGAAAATTAAGGAATCGCTAATAAGGAATCGCAAAAAGCAATGCCTAATTTTTTCGTAACTTTTTTGCGATTCGGTAAAAATCGCTATTTTTACCAAATCGCACAAAAATTGCGTTTTCCTAATTGCGAATTCGCATTTTGCTAATTCGCAATTAGCGAAAAGTCACACATGATGCATCTCATTGTAATTACAGCCAGGGAGCCTGGAGAGCAATTACACCCACCTGAAGCCCTGTTTCAGAAGCAGGAGTGTGTTTTGGCAGTTGGAGCTCTGGTTTCTGTCCCTGGAGGAGGCTGTTTGTGTAGTGCAGCTTTGGAAATGGCTTCAGAAAATGTTTTGGAGGACCAACATGCCAGAAAGAGGAAAGTAAAATTTAGTGAACAGGAACTTGAAATTTTAATAGAAGAAGTGACTGCAAGGCAGGAACAGCTGTTTGGGAAGCAGTCCCTCAAGGTTCCTGAAGGAATTAAAAGAAAACTTTGGCTTGCCATTCAAGCTAAAGTGAATGCTGTGGGCGTCGCACACAGAGACATTAATAACCTGCAGAAAAGATGGTATGACCTGCGTAGTCGTGCCAAAGAAAGGTTAGCCACCCGCATCAAGAGTGACAAAAAACTGGTGGGGGAGCACCAAGGGACATGCCAAATACCCCCTGGAGGACCTGGTGGAAGGGACCCTTACCACTGAGGCGGTGATAGGAGTCATTGACATTGATAGATCTGAGCAAGCTGGCACATCTCAAGGTAAAGATAATTTTTAATATTTTAAACTGTCGCTTGATTTTCATTTAAAAGTGGTGATAGTGTTGCATATGCTTCTTTAAAAATCAATGAGGGTGTTGTACATATTACTCAAAGGGAGGTCTTTAAAAGCTACTTTGATTGTAAGTTGCAGTGCATCATGGGACTTGTAGTCAAAGCTTTTTTTCAAAGTGTATTTTTAACAAATTTACAGGTTTAAAACATTAGAAACTTCAAAGTAGGTTGAGTAGGCAATTAGGCAAGAGGCATAATTTTTAGTTTTAAAAAGCAATTTATTAACTGAAACTTCACAGCCATTACACTTAAAGTAATACACTGTTTGCACTCTCTTCAATGTAGATGCAGATCTGGACACTGACTTCATTGAATTTGCAGAGTCATTCACAGAAGAAATGCTTAATACAGCAACAAATAATAATGATCCACCATCATCACCAACAGTACAGGGAAGAAATAATAGACAAAGAGTGCGTCAAATTGCAGACTCTGACAGTAGTGAACCATCAAATGTCCCTGTTGCTGTTGAAAACTCTGCTCCAACCCCTGCATCACAACCCAGACAAGTTACAAGGTGACATAGATTACAGCAATTGTTCAGGCGAAGGCCACGTCCAGCACAGCACAGAACAAACTTAGATGAAGACACCAGTGCTAGTGTTATTGAGAGAAAGCTGCTGAAAGTACGTCTGCAGGGAAAAGACATAAGGGTGATGAAAGGAAAAATTAGTCACATTAGTGTAGACATCAGTGCCATCAGTAAGTGTCTCAGTCAAATGACTTACGTCCTTGAAAAATCACATATGGTCTCAGGAGACAAAATAGACCGCATGACAGTAGCCTTAGAAAATATGAGTACAGCAATGCAGGCACATCATGATGGAAATTCTTCTAGGTCTAGCAGATCATTTGTAACTATGCAGTCATGCTGTAGATCAATGAATAGGATGTGTAACAGCACTATTCAACTTAATAAGCATGCAGTTGCCATGCAGAAGGACATGAGGAAATGCTGTGAGGAGATTACCTCTGGAATGAAGGCACTCCAAAGTCTTGCAAAAGACATGCAAGTGATGCTAACTGCAGGAATGTCATTTGAAACAGGAGTCAATGAAGTTTGTTCAACAATGAAAACTCAAGGAAAAGCTTCTGAAGTGGTTGAACGCCGTAGCAACAGACAAAAGGTGAAAGCTAGCACTAAAAGCATTGCAAATGTAATTGTTTCTGGTAAGGCTTTAGGCGTACGAGGGAGAAAAAATTGACTTTTTGGCATTTGCTAGCACAATGAATGACATCATAAGACTACATGTGAAATATTTTATTTACCAAAAATGGAGTAAACATTTTTAATTTAAAAAAAACATGCATCATGGTGTTAAGAATTTCAAGTCTTTCATTTACATTTGAAGTTAATAAAAATTACTTTATGGCATCAGTGAAACAAGTAAGTGTCATACCTTTCTTAAAAATAATGTTGTGTAATTTCTGCCCTCCTTCTCCTCCCCTCAGCTGCATCTGGCCCATGTAGTCATGCTTGAGGTTGATGAGGTTGGTTGCCAATATTAGGTAGCACATCTTCTACATTTAGTTCAAGGCCTCTCTTAATGGCTACATTATGCAGCATGGCACAAGCTGCTACAATTTTGCAACAGACATCTGGACGATATTGTAATGCTCCTCCTGTTTTATGTAATATGTGAAATCTTGACTTCATGACACCAAAAGTCCTCTCTATGACATTGCGGGTGGCAATATGGGCATGGTTGTACTGCTGCTCTTTGTGGGTAGTTGGATTGAGATAGGGTGTGAGTATGAATGTTCTCACAGCATATGCACTGTCACCTATGGCATATTAAAATGAAAAAAACTAACTTTCAGCAAAAATGAATGATAACATGCCATATGTAAATTGTCATACAAATTTAAAGTACTTACCAAGCAAATTTCCATCTCCAAATACGCCAGCCAGCAGTTGTGTATAGATAGCACTATACCTAAATATATAGGAATCATGGGCACTTCCTGGGTAGCTAGCAACCAAATCTGTGATAATTGTTTTGGAATTGCAAATTGCTTGAATATTCAGAGAATGGTAACATTTTCTATTGCGGAAAATGTACTCATTTTCTGAAGGTGGACAAATTGGAACATGCGTGCCATCTATGCAACCTATGACATGTGGAAAATGTGCCATGTTGTAAAAGTCCAACTTAGTTTGCAGCAATTCCTGTTGGGAACGTGGGAAGCTAATGTAATTCCTAATCCTTTGTAACATTGCATTTAAGAAATTGTTGAAAAATCTAGAAAGGGAACTCTGGGACACCACCAGCTATGGCTATGACACCCTAAAAAGATCCAGAAGCAAGGAGATGGAGGGAACACAATACCTGTACATGGGTAGGAATGGCTTGGGTCCTAAGTGTTGGTCTCTGTAAAATAGGGTCCAAATCTATCATAAATTTCAGCCTCTGTCTGTCCTAATAAAGTAATGCGCACTCTAAAAATTCTTTCATTTATCATCCTTCTCCTCAAAGCAGCTGCCCTTAACCTCCTCCTACGTGCTACTGCAATCACTGCTGCCATTGTGTAAAATTGTGAAATGCATTTTGGGAACCCTTAAATACCATTTAAATCATTTTCACCTGTTTCTGAGAAAGAAAAAAAAGATTACCATCAGGTCAGAGTTATTCTAAAAATTAGAATTGCACATTGCGAGAAATCGCAATTTGCGATTTTTCATGCATGCACATTTTTCAACATAAAATGCAAATCTGTACATTCTGCGAATTATTTTAGAAATCGCAAAAATTATTGCGATTCCTAAAGATGCGAAAATGAGTTTAAGGATAATGCATCCCAAACACTGAAAATGCATTCGCAAACGGGCAAATTTTGCGATTCGCACCTTTTGCGAATGCATTTTCAAATGATGCATGTGCCCGTATGTTCCTGTATACTCCTGTGTCTTAGAGTCTGCATTGATATGTGCAGTGTTAACAGATAGATTTGGATTGACTCACACCCCTTCCCACGAATTGATGATATCCTTTCTAAATTTGCTGATGCGAATTATTTTTCAAAGATTGACCTAGCATCGGCATATCGTCAAGTTGAGCTTGATCCTATTTCAAAACATTTGACTGCCTTTGTGTCACCAGTAGGAACTTTTCAGTTCAGAAGAATGCCTTTTGGGCTAGCCTTTGCAGCCTCAGTTTTTCAGTGCATTAAGGAGAAAGTCCTGGAGGGTGTTCCCAATACGGTTGTTTTCCAGGATGACATTTTGGTGGCCGGAAAAACTATGACAGTAATGTTGCTATTGTTTTGAAAAGTTTGGAATCTAAAGGCATTGTGGCGAACAAACTCAAGTGTGTGTTTGGAGTGGAATCTATAGAATATTTGGGTCATTGTATTGCAGGCAAAGGTATTGTGCCAAGAGAGTGTCTCATTCAGGCCATTTCAGATGCCCAGTGTCATATTTCTAAAGAGCAGGTTTCTTCATTCTTAGGTTTGTGTGAGTTTTAAAATAAATGTATTCATAATGTTGCTGCAAAGACTGTGCACATGAGAGAGCTGCTTAAAAAGAGGACAGTATTTGTGTGGAGTGAAGAATGTCAGCAGGAATTTGTTCAAATCAAAAAAAGAGTTAGGTTCTTGTAAGATTCTGACTCCTTTTGATCCCTCTGTTGAATGTATTATATCTGTGGATGCCAGTATTGATGGTCTTGGGGGAATGATTTCTAAAGCCAAGCAGGGCAAGGAGTATACCGTGAGTTTCGCTTCTTGTGCCTTGCGACCAAGTGAAAAAAACGACTCCGTTATTGAGAGAGAGTTGCTCGCATGTTGTTGGGCAGTAGAGCATTTTAAGAATTTCTTGTGGGGAAAATCTTTGAAGCTTTTTACTGACCATAAACCCCATATTCCTATTCTGGAGGGAAGAATTGTAAAGGATCATACTCCTAGGATTGCGAGACTGAGTTCGAAGTTATTGCAGTATAATTTTCGGGTTGCTCACATAACAGGTGGGAAAAATACGAGGGCTGCTTATCTTTCTAGATCTCCTTTACCGACAAGGAAGGGTGAATGTGATAACGAGATTGAAGATGAATGTCTCATTGCAGCTGTGGATGCTTTTTATTTGGGTTGTTTTTCAGAACTAGATTGGTTAAATGGTATGGAATCTGATGTTTTGCTCAAAAAAGTGAAAGAGTTTATTGTGTCAGGTTGGCCAAAAGAAAAACATCTTGCTGCTGATCTCCATCCTTTTGCTAAGATTGCTGAGGAGCTTGTGCTTGAGGGTGAGGGTATGATTTATTCCTCCAGAGTCACTTAAGAGTCAAATCATTTGCTATGGTCACGAAGGGCATCTTGGACAAACTAACACAAAGAAGAGAATACGTACAGTTTATTGGTGGCCTTCTATGGATCGCCAAATAAATGATGTTGTGGAAGGGTGTGTCACGTTTTGCACCAGTGATAAAGTTATTAAAATAATTTCACCGCCTGTAAATGTGTTGATCCTCCTGAAGGTCCATGGCTGAAGTTGGCTATTGACTTTGTGGGACCCTTCAATGTTTTACCTAGTAAGTACAAGGCTGCTTTAGTTGTGGCAGATTATTTCAGTAAGTGGTGGGAAGTTCATTTCATGACAGATCCCAATTCACAAGAAGTAATTAAGTTTTTACAAAGTTTAATTGGGAGAGAAGGTTTTTCCAAAGAAATTGTGTCCGACAAAGGGGTACAATTTACATCAAAGGAAATGTGTGAATTTTTGAGTCAATCTGGGATAGTACACCGGCGTGTTGCATTATATCACCCAAAGGCCAATGGTTTTATTGAGCGCAATAACCAAATTTTAGTTGAATGTGTCCAATGGGCTGTGTCTGCTAATTTTGACATCAAAGAAGTGGTACAGAACATGTTGTGGGTGCATCGCACAACTCCAAATACTGTCACTGGTTCACGTGCTTTTGCACTTTTAAGAGGAAGGGAGACATCTTTTCACATGTGTCCAGCGTGGATGAAAAAATGGGGCATGTTATCTGGATTACGTGAAACCAATGTGGTCAAGAACATGCAAAATTGTTCAAATCTTGGTACGAGCAGTGAGTTTTCTCAAGTAAAGAGCAAGAGTTTAGAATGTTATGACTCTAAAATTAAAGTAGGGGATTGGGTCAGGATTAAATCTCCTCACAATGTCCCTAAAGGTTTGTCAAAATGTGGTCCACCTGTCAAAGTGGATGCTTCCTCACAGTTTGCAATTAGAATCAATGGCAAGAATTGGTGGAATCTTTCTAGAGTTTATAAGATACCTTTAAAAGTTGTGTTGCAGTTGGGTCTCATTTCAGAGAAAAATATTCAGATGCAAAGTAATGAAGATTACAAAAATCCCATGAAATATGTTCCTCCACGTAGAACTAGCAGGACTGATGTCCCACCTGATCGTTTACATTTGTAATTTTCTTTTATCTAGCAAAGTCTGGACATTTGTTCTCAAGTAATGGTATTCTTTGCTTTTGTGTTATTCTGTTTTCTTGTTCGCTTTCATTTCAGTGTTATTTTCTTCAGTTTCTTTTCGTTTTCATTTTTTTATTTTCTCTTTCCTATTTGTTTCTTTCAAGCTGCAAGTTTATTGGAAGCTAGGAGATGTTGTAATAGTCTCTATTTTCACTCTATGGCCATGTTCCTTTCATGAGCTACTTATGATGTCATTATCTTAGTAATAGAACCTTACAGTTTGAATCCCAAGGACTCTGTTGTCAGTTCCTGGAAGCTGTGGAGACATACAGTCATTAAAGTCCATGTTCCTGTATCCACCTGTGTTGGGTAATTACTTCAACATGTTATATCAGCATGGCCTTCAGCTGCTGAATAAGGAGCTTGGGATTCCTTTGCTAGTAAAAACTAGAGATCTATTGGGTTGTGATCACTTCCACGCTTTCCACCACCTTTGTATTGATTATTTCATGGCAGGCTTCCACGTCAAGGGGTCGATTCCGATCCTGGAAAAAATTCCGCCGTACGAATCGTATTCGTAGCCGATTCCATACGAATGGAAAAATTCCCTCCAACCTGGGAAGTACGATCCATTTCCGTCTTTCTCCGTATGATTATCAGTGATCCGTACGAACCGCAGTCGAAGACCCGTAAGAATAAGCGTCGTAAATCAAACCGTACGATTTGTAAACCTGCCGTACAAACATACAAGTAAGATGCACTGATGAAGAATGATTTGTACGGAAAATATCGCGTTTCAGCAAGCCGCATCAACATATACGAATCGTTTACCCCTCGATCAAGCGTACGCGAACCCCCCCTACCCCGCAACGGCCCAAATAAGTCACCCTCACCAACAAATACGAACCGCACACACCCCGATCAAGCATACACGAACCCCCTCATCCCCCAACGGCCCGTATAAGTCACCCGCACCAACAAATATGAACCGCACACACCCCGATCAAGCGTACACGAACCCCAACAGCCCATATAAGTCACCTGCACCTACAAGTACGACCCGCACACACCCCGATCAAGCGTATACAAACCCCCCTACCCCCCAACGGCCCGTATAAGTCACCTGCACCTACAAGTACGACCCGCACACACCCCGATCAAGCGTACACGAACCCCCCACCCTCAACGGCCCATATAAGTCACCCGTACCTACAAGTACGACCTGCACACCCCCCGATCAAGCGTACAAAAAACCCCCAATGGCCCGTATAAGTCACCGGCACCTACAAGTACGACCTGCACACACCCCGATCAAGCGTACACAAACCCCCACACCCCCCAACAGCCCATATAAGTCACCCGCACCAATAAATACGAACTGCACACACCCTGATCAAGCCTATGTGAACCCGCTACCCCCCAACGGCCTGTATAAGTCACCCGCACCTACAAATACGATCCGCACACACCCCGATCAAGCGTACACGAACCCCCCACCCCACAACGGCCCGTATAAGTCACCCGCACCTACAAATACGAACCGCACACACCCCGATCAAGCGTACACGACTCCCCCCACCTCCCAACGGCCCGTATAAGTCACCCGCACCAACAAATACGAACCACACACACCCCGATCAAGCCTACGCGAACCCCCCCATCCCCCAAAGGCCCGTATAAGTCTCCCGCACCAACAAATACCAACTGCACACACCCCGATCAAGCCTACGCGAATGCCCCCTAACCGCCAACAGCCCATATAAGTCACCCGCACCAACAAATACGAACCGCACACATAACAATCATAAAGCGCACGTGAACCCCGAAACCAGCACAAGGAGTTAGCAAACGAGTCGCACAACAACACAAAACATGTCTCCTGTGTACACACCATTGGGAAACAATGTCCTGGCCACATACAAACAGGCAAACAGAGGGCCCAAGTAACACCCACCCCATATAACACACCCACCACTAATACAAAATAAGCCACACCCACAAATGGACCAATACAAGGGTCCACACATACAACCCATCATCCTTTGCAAAACGAAGACACTGCCAGCACATCAACAACTGCACCCATTAACCCTCACACATACACCCTATCTCATCTACACCCACAACACCCCCTTCACAGTCAGAACCACACACCACCATCCATACACACCATCACCCCCTCAATCACATACACCCCACACCATGACTACACCAACGAATCCAAAGCTCACTAACCCGGAGATGGAGGTCCTTACAGATGAAGTCATCAGAGTGGAGCCACAGCTGTTTGGCGCATTGGTCAGACAGACCAGCATAGCTGAGAAAACACGCCTGTGGGAGAGGATCGTAGACCGGGTCAATGCTGTTGCACCCATCCAGCGCACCAGGCAGGAATGTCAGGCTAGGTGGTATGATCTGCGGAGGTTGGTCAAGAAGAAGATGGACCAGGACTATACCTGTGCACACCACACTGGAGGTGATGGTCCCCGCAGACCTCCACAACACCAGCCCTGGGAGGAGAAAGTCATGGCCCTGCTACCACTGGTGGGAGTACACAGAATCGAAGGAGCTGTGAAGCCAGGTGAGTATACAAACAACTCATGTAATCTGGGGGGACGCCCACCAGTGCCCAACAGTATGGGGGTGGGTGGCCATGAGTCCCAGCAGTGCCCAACAGTATGGGGGTGGGTGGCCATGAGTCCCAGCAGTGCCCAACGGTATGGGGGTGGGTGGCCATGAGTCCCAGCAGTGCCCAACAGTATGGGGGTGGGGTGGATATGAGTCCCAGCAGTGCCCAACGGTATGGGGTGGGTGGCCACGAGTCCCAGCAGGGCGCAACAGTATGGGGGTGGGTGGCCATGAGTCCCAGCAGTGCCCAATGGTATGAGGGTGGGTGGCCATGAGTCCCAGCAGTGCCCAACAGTATGGGGGTGGGGTGGATATGAGTCCCAGCAGTGCCCAATGGTATGGGGGTGGGTGGCCATGAGTCCCAGCAGTGCCCAACGGTATGGGGGTGGGGTGGATATGAGTCCCAGCAGTGCCCAACAGTATGGGGTGGGGTGGATATGAGTCCCAGCAGTGCCCAACGGTATGGGGGTGGGTGGCCATGAGTCCCAGCAGTGCCCAACAGTATGGGGGTAGGGTGGATATGAGTCCCAGCAGTGCCCAACGGTATGGGGGTGGGTGGCCATGAGTCCCAGCAGTACCCAACGGTATGGGGGTAGTTGTAAGGGGGAGGGTGATAGTGTGGAAGGTGTAGGGAAGGAGGCTGCCCTCATCCCATATGTCTCAGGTACACACCCAAGCACCATGCCCAATGCACAGGGAGTGTGAAATTACGCACACGATAGCAGACAATAGGCCCTGGTGTAGGCAGCACAAGGCCCTCCTGTGACCAGTGCAAACACAAACACCAGGACAAGGTCAGACATCCTGTGCAGGAACCCACAACCACAATCATGGCAGCATGCTTCATGGGGTCACTGCCAAACCACAAAGGATGGACGCTTGCAAATCACACTCAAACAACTAGCATGGCCTTCACACACACCCCTTACAGACACATATCCCCTGGGGACAGACAATGGGGTGTAACTGTCACAATTGTCGTGTAACAACAAAACAATCACTGATATGATTACTCATCCAAATTTAACATGCACAGTGCTGATTCTCAAGTCCATTGTGCCTCTCACACAATGCACTTGACCCATCTCATGAACGTTGTGGATGCTCTAAAGTTGCACCATGGACATGGGTATTGACAAGGTGATGCATCTTGGAGAAGTGCCACGTTCTAAAGCCATGAGCTAGAAGTCCAGGGGGGTTGGCATCGTTTGCCCATCATGGAACAGCAACACCTATCAAAAGTAGCTGAAATGAATCAGAACAATTCTGCTCTGTCTCTTACATTAACATGCTGCATCTAAACCCTGTGCATGCTTGACGCTGGCATAAGGATTGACACTGTACTGTGAATATTGCATCAAACAGAGCACTGCTGTATCTGTGTCGTGCCGGCAACACAAGCCACACCAATGGAACATGGTTCATACCCCTGAGTACATGTTAATTGGATCCCACTACATACACATGCACAAGTGAACAATGACAACAATATAAAGCAGGTTGAACTGTGATGCTGACAATGGAGAACAAAAAAAAATGTGTTGTGATAGTGCATTAACAGTGTCTGTCTCTCACACGCACAGGGCAACGTGTGGAAACCACCCCCAACCAGGGGGGAGAAGGATCCCAGTCCCAGGCTCAGCAGGACCCTGACCCCACCGACAGCGACGCCTCACAAAACACCGTGGATGACCCCAACCAACCTGGCCCCTCTGGATCCCAAACCCCTGCAGCAACAGGATCAGATACATCTGTGCTAACCACCAGACCCATTCCCACCACATCCCAGCAGACAGGTCAGAGCCCTGCCCATGATCCACCAGAGAGCCAGTCTGAAAATGAGGGACGCCCTTCGGCGGGCACCCTGCAGGTGGCAGACAACATCCACCCTGCCAACACTCGGGGGGTCCCGTCGATCCGATGTGCCCACAAGCGAAGGCCGTGCTCATGTGAGTCAGGGTGGTGGAAGTGGCGCAAGGCGGAGGCGAGATCCTGGCCAGGAAGCTGCAGGCACCAGTATGTCTCAACTGAGTACCATCCTGGAGGCATACCAGCAGGGAGGCCAGCCAGGTAGTGGAGGCCCTCAACGAACTGAAACAACAGCAGGCCGAGCAACATGCCAGGCAAGAACGACATCATGGATGGGTGGAGGCAACACCGGCTGAGCTCTTGATGGTGCATCGGGATATAGGCCAATCTCTCCATCAGATGTCTGCCAACATGCAGCACCCTCCCTGTGTCACCAGGCCACAAACTTCAAGGCAAAGTTCTACACCAGCCACAGGGAGGGAGGAGGAGGAGGAACAGTCTGATGGAGCGTCCCATGCATTGTCAAGGCCTGCATGTGAGGGTCCCCTAAGGAAGGTGGGTCGTCCACGGCGAAGAAGTTGAGAGGCAATGGCCATGCACAACTCCCAGGACACCTGCCCGGCATATTGCCCTTGGGTGCAACAGCTTCACTTATTTGACTCTCCCACATGGACTTGCTGGTCACAGTCTGCCCAATGATGCCACGCACTGTGGCCTGGACTCTGTTGACTGAAACTGTAAGGCATCTCATCTCCAGCTGTGAACTTTGGATTCCCCCATTTTTGTACAGCACCTACTCACATTTCCTGCACAAGATCACCAAAGAAACATCATACGCATTGGTGTAGTAATCTTGTACCTAGCGTCTAAAACATATGTGTGTGGAAATGTATGAAATGCTAGAGTATTTAACAAACTGCAGCCATCCACACACTTGGATCTGAGTCCGGTTGAGGACATACATAGGTCAAAGTTTTTAACCCTTTCACTGCGGCGGCTATTCTGCCGCAGTGCTAACGGGCAGGGAGGGGCGCGCGGCACTCCCGCGCTTGTGACGGAACCGCCACGTCACGGCCCACGGGTGAGCTGTGCTTGTGACGGAACGGCTCCGTCACGGCCCTGCCCGCTCAATGGAACATCCAGCGCAGGCGCGGAATACGCGCCGCGCAAGCGCGGCGAGCGGGCCTTGACGGAACCGTTCCGTCACCAGCACAGCCCACCCGAGGGCCGTGACGGAACCGTTCCGTCACAATCGTGGGAGGGGTTAAATAACTAGATACATGGATGTCAATACACACCGGTGATGGTTACTAAATGCTGTAGGAGGGTTTGGCTTGAAATACTGCAATTACAGACAGGCACAGGAGAATCACTTGTAGGTGTATAGATCAGGGTTAAAATGTAGCTGTCCACGTAGGGAGTACCAACATCTGTGTCCTGATGTATGAGAACTATCATCAGCATGCAGCTGTGCTGTGGATGTGATGAATGGTGCATAGGGCCAAGGTTGGCAGGACAAACTGTGGGCAATGGCCTGTTGCACTCTCTACAAGCTCACCTGATCATGTGACCGCCCCCTATGCAGCTACAAAAACCAAACTCATGTGACGAGTGCAACGCATCCAGAACGCCTTGCCACGTCTGAGAAATCTCTTCACCAGACTGGCAACATCACACCACACCCAAGAGATGTGGTTTTGGTGTGTGTTCCCGGTGGCTATTTGACTGTCAGTGAAGGCCATGTTGAAGTGGTGTGTTGAGGTTGCGTACTGCCACGTTACTGTAAGAAAGGCGAGGTGTGCTGCTGTGGTCTTGACAAGGTAACACAGTACAATATTGTGCTGCTGGGAGGTGTGTGTGTGCTGTACGAGGCACATGACCTGGTTGTACGTAGACACACTGTCATGTGGGGCAGCATAGCCTTGCCAGTATGTGTTGCACACACAGGCAGAGAAGCTGTTATGGGTGAGTTTGAGGTATCGTGATACCAGGTGGATGAATGTCTAGTGTTCTCTGTGTTGTAGGCTGGCAGGAGCATGCTCTACAAATGGATGGAAGGTGGAGTATTCTGTAGGCGTGTGGGGTTCAGGATCTGGCCACTCGGTGCTGCATTGTGGCTGTGGATGTGTCTAGGTGACTCAGCGTCACTGCAAGCAAAATGGCAGAGTAATCACCAAATATCACGGTCACAGGTTCAGGCCCCTTAGGGCCAAGTGGGGCACAGGACACACAGCGTCAGCAGGTGTAGTCTGCACGTAGTGGGTAGCAAGGTAAACAGCACTTACACAGCCATCTACCTCACACACAATATTGAACTTTTGTCTTTACCAACACCATGCATGTTGTCACTGTACACGTATCCACATATGAACAATTAATTTACATTAGGCCATATTGAATACATGCACATTAGAAAGACATGTGCATTGACAGCAAGGAGGCACAATGTTCTGTGAAAATCACACGTCATACACAACATGATGAAGTACCTTGGGAGGCCATGCAGCATTATCCAATGTAAATGGCCAGTGGCATTGCCCTGAACACAATAACAGTCATGCAATGATGTCACCTGTAATGCTACAGAAAGATTCTCCACACGACTGCCAGGGACTGTCCGTACCTTTGATCATCAGAGTGGTGCGATGCTGAAAGGGTTCCACCTCCAAATAGCCCCTTGGTCTGAGTACAAATGACAGACACAAAAGGGTGATCAGGCGAGGGAAGGAGAGGATGGGAACTGCAGGGAGGGAGATCTGAAACAGAGGCAAACCAGCATTAGGATTGCATTCTTATGTCACTGATTCTACAAATACCTCATGAGATACACTGTACCAGTCACACCTGTGAAGTGTAACCACTGTACCCTATTTGAGATCACAGATAATGCTATTACATAAGATCAGATGCATGTACACATACACATAAAATATAGTCCAGTCTGTCACCTATTAGAATATTTGTAATGCTCACAAGTCTGCTACTATGCAATGAGATCCATGTTGACAAAAACTAAGTCACAGTGTATGATGATGTGTCCCAAAGCAAGAAATCTAATTGTATGGCAGTGCTACTTACGCAAAGTCAAATATCTGTATTTGGCCCTGTGTATCCGTAAGGGCCATGAAGGCAAACTTGACATCACCCACAACAGCTGTAAGCATCTCATATGATGAGGAAGCTAATGACCTAAATCCAATGAAGCCCCTCTGGAGCCAGTCTGTTGCTCTTGCAAATGAGCCTCACTACGCTAAACATGACAAACAGGTGGAAATTAAGTCAACAGCAAGTAATGAGGAGCTAGGCCACATAAAGAACCCTACCGTCACCATGAGATGCTGCACGGGACTAGAGAATCATGTGATTAACCTCACTCCACTGGTGCCACGGAATAATTTACATGTGATTCAGCCCACCATTCTAATGTCATCAGCCCAACATATCTGGCATCATGGGAATGGAAAGTGAACTTCAACTCACTGTGAAAGCAAAGGTAGCAGTATTCTCAACCTGCACTGAGGTAACGACATGACAGTGACATGACATACTGGCACAAGGGGTAATGCATCCATGCAAACAGACTCACACGACAGTTGTCTTAACATGAGGGACATACACCGACCCACACCTACACGACATGGTTTTTGGAAAACCAAAGTGTACTGGCCCACAGGGTTGAGGGGATGATGCAGACACATCCTGCTGCACACAGTGAGGTGCAATCCCCCACAGAGTCTGTGGTTGTGATCTCCCACACAATGTCCAACCATGGTATATGCAATATTTCAGTGTCAATGTTTACACACATTGATGCATTCACCAGAGTCAAAACTTAACGACAGATGACTGTCAGATAGGGTGACTATCCTGTCATGGGAGTGGGGCTACATGGAATCGGAAACCTGATGTTGTTGCATGTACGCATGGTCCAACAACTTGCACATGAACATGTACCACACAATAGAAACCATACCAACGTAAAAAAGCCTTATATGAGTCCTTACCCAAACTGACATTTCCACAAGTCCGTGCATGGTCCGTTGATTTGGCTGACGTTGCTATCATCATGAGCAATAGCAGGCTGACCGAGATAACACCAACGGACAACAGGCAGCGCGACCTGGGAATGAGAGGCACACAAGGGGTCAAGAACAGAATAATTTCATTCAGACATGGTCATGTTGAATAGACTAAGGTTGTACTACACTTGTACATTCCAAGTTCACACCTAGCACGTCTGTGTGTGACATTACATCTGCACCTGTGTGACACTGCACAACAAACATCAAAGTGACATTGCATACAGTCAGCTGGACACGCAGCATGCTACCCATTCAACTCTATGGTACATGCGTGAACAAAATGCATCTAGGACTCACCTTTATGAAAAGAAGTTGTGGATGAGGTGACTCCGGATATCATTTTCAACCTCCTCGTCACTGGCATCCTGGCCAAGTCCTTCAACCTCCACGGGCGGATGTTCCAGCTCATCAGGATCTAGGATGAGTGGCACGGCCTCCTCCACTGCCATGTTGTGTAGCATGCAGCACACGGTGAAGATGTCACACACCTTGAGTGGGGTGTATTGGAGGGCTCCGCCTGTCTTGTCGAGGCACCTGAACCGGCTCTTCAGGAGTCAAAATGTTCGCTCTATCACCCGCCTGGTCTGGCCATGAGCATTGTTGTACCGCTGGTGTGCAGCTGTTCTGGGGTTGCGTTGCGGAGTCATGAGCCACGGCATGTTTGGATATCCTGTGTCTCCTGCAAATTGACATCATTGAAATGAGTGTGTAATATGATGCAGTTTTTTTTTGTTTTTTTGTTGAACTTTATTGAGCATTCCGTAATCATACAACATGCATATATCAGCCCCATTTAGTTCCAGCAGGGTAACACTCAGTTAACCCGAACGAAATCCAACAACCAAAGCCAAAGACTGCATCAAATAGCTGCTTGGTACAAGCATCATATGAAAGAACAGGACCGTGTGTAACAGGTTGACATACACTTCAACACCTTTTGACCCCAACCTGGAATAAAGAAAAGACGGTACATAACTTTCTATATCTTGCAAGTATTGAGACCAGCCCTACAACATATACGTGAATCATTCGGAGTCTCTTTCACTGCAGGTCAATAAATATTCTCGCAAGGGCCCCCATATGTCCTTAGGTCGCGAGGGGCGTGGGAGCTCTTCCGCATATGTTTCCAGCTGGTCTCTGCAGTACACAATATCCTTCAGCCAGCAGTCTGCCTTGGGACTTCTCCGGCTATCCCATGTAAATAATGTCCGTCGCTTTGCCAGAAGTAGCGCCACCCGCACAAATCTACCCACAATACCTTTAATCTGGGGGACATGACTCCACAAGCACACTAGCGGGGAGTTTTGGATTTTCAAACCTGTCGTATCATTGAGCAAACCTAGGATTCTCTCCCAGTAATTGAAAACTCTCCCACATCCCCATGCGAGGTGAAGAAAATCAGCCCCAGTTGCACCACACCTTTTACACCCATTCGTTGCCCTGAGGTCCATCTTGTACAGCTTATGCGGTGTATGATATACTTGGTGTATAAATTTTAGGTGGATGATGCGTAGGTTACTGTTCGATGTCAAGCGTCCCGTCAGGGAACACACCTGTTCCCAATCCACCTCAGTAATGGGCGGATCTAGGATAGCGTTCCAGCGAGCCATACTTGTATCTATGTCGTGTGGGGTGTCAGCCTGTATTGCATGGTAAAGCTTGGTAATCAGCTTCTTTTTTGTTGGTGCTGTAATCACATGCTATAAGGCCTTCAGTGTCTCTGGCTCCTCTGGGAAACTAGAATAGTGCGCCTGCACTGCTCGCCGTAGTCGGTAGCACGTGAATTGAAATAAAGAGTGTGGGATTGTGTATGTAAGCTAGGTCATCACCTGATATGTACCTCCCCTCCGGGAATAAATCGCTCATGTGTGTAATGCCTGCTTCCTTCAATGCCGTGACAGAACCCCCATCCTGTGTCACTAATAACGCAGCATGTCCAGCTATTGGCATAGCAGGCGCATATATAGGAAGTTTCCCCGTACGCCGTCCAATAGCCTGCCACGCCGCTGTCGTTATGTCTATCGTGTTGATCTCCTCCCTGGGCGTGCGCCTGCAAACATGTGTGAGTATACCCTGCAGAGGGATGGTGTAGGCGTCGCCTTGTTCCACTGCGACATGTGGGATAAATTTGTGAGGTTTGTACCAATAGTATGCGTACTGGGCCTGCCCACATAGGTAGTAAACGTAAAAATCAGGAGCATTGAACCCCCCCTTTCGTATGTCAAAGCCAGTGTCCGCCAGCTAATTCTTGGTTGCTTGGTGCCCCATACTAGTCGCAACAGTTGTGTCTGGACCGTTTTAAAGAATTGCCTGGTCAGTGGTACTGGTACATTGCAGAATAAGTATAAAAATTTGGGTAAGATAACCATTTTTGTTATAGAGATACGATCTGCCAGTGACAACGGGAGACAAAGCCATCTGTCAACTTGCTGAACTAGTGAGACGTATGCTTTCCCATAGTTTTTGCTAATTACCACCGCTGGATCTCGGTGTATCCACACCCCTAAGTATTTAACTGGATCAGTGGACCAAATTAGAGGGTATTTGACTGGAGGAGACGAGGTGATTTTCGTGAGTGGAACAATAACCGATTTGTCCCAATTCATATTAAGACCCGAGAAGAGGCCAAATTTTACATATTCGCGGAGAATGGGGGAAAGATACTGCTGTGGCTCCCGGATATACAGGACCATGTCGTCCACATACATAGAGATCCCCACTGGCCTGTTGTGAAAGTTGAGGGCGGCCGCTCTGTGCGTCTGACGGATCTTGCATACCAGAGGTTCTTACACAATGGCAAATAATAGTGGGGAAAGGGGGCACCCCTGACGAGTGCCCCAACCGATATCAAATGGCTCTGATGTAATGCCACCAACTCGGACCCTCGCAGATGGCTCAGCGTATAAAATCTGGATCCAGCGAATGAAAACTTGGGTAAGCCCATTCTGCGCAGAACATGCAACATGTATCGCCATTCTATAGTATCGAACGCCTTTGCGGCATATAAAGTACTGCCACTGCTGGTAGATCAGGATTGAGGACATGTAACATGGCAAAGATGGTACGTAGATTCAAAGAGGTGGATCGGTCAGGAATGAACCCGGCTTGCTCTGGTAGTACCAGCAGCGGCATCAGGGGTTGTAATTTAGTGGCAAGAATTTTCGCCAGTATCTTTGCATCCAGATTTATAAGTGACAATGGTCGATACGAATCACATCGTTCTGGGGCTTTATCTTTCTTCAACAATGTGATTATCATAGCCTGACGCAGTGATGGGGGGAATCGACCAGTATCATGCGCCTCAGCGTACATTGCTAGCAGGTGTAGGACCAGGAGATCTACATGAGCTTTATGGAATTCTACAGTTAGACCATCCGGTCCAGGAGCTTTATTGTTCGGGAGGGATAAAATCGTGTCCTTCACATCCTCTTCATCTATAGGTAAACTGAGGTATTTCCGGTGCACATCTGACAGCCATGCACATGCAATGTCTTCTAGATACTCATCCATTGCCTTCTCGTCCATCCCACCCTTTGAAGAGTATAACGTGGCGTAAAGTACCCGAAATTGTTCTACTATGTCAGTTGGGGAAAAATGCTCTTGTCCGTCCCTGTCTACAATACGGTCTATTGGGAGGTGAGTAGTCCTCTCTTGTATACGGATGGCTAATGACCTGCTGAGACGCCCTCCCTCACCATATCTCCTTGCCATGTATCTCTTCGATAAATACTTCACCTCAGTATCACCAAGCTCATTATACTCGTCAATGTGATCGTTAATGCTAGCTAATGTGTCCTTAGATGGTGCCCGATCATATTGAGCCTCTAGGTCTCTCAGTGTTTTCTCCAGCGCACTGATCTTCCCTCGTATGTCTATTAGAAACCCCGCCGAGGTACTGATGCACACGCACCTGATCGTGGCCTTAACGGCTTCCCAAAGTGTCACTTGACTCTCCACTGACCCCATATTGATCTCAAAATATTGTACGACTGCAGCTCTGATTGTTTCAGCATAGATCGGATCTAATAGCGATTCTGCTCTGAAACATAATGTAAATGGTTAATGAAGATTATCGGGTATGTCTAACGTGAGGAGAACTGGATTGTGGTCTGAAAGGGTCCTCGGAAGTGTGTGTATTGCGGAGACCCACCCTGTGGCTCCTTCATCCACTAACCAGTAATCCAGTCTGGACCAGCTATTATTTGCTGGCGTGATGTGCGTGCCTGCCAGTACCCCCTCATTACCTTGATGCCATATATCAACCATGCCAAATTCTAGCATCCCGTCTCGGACAGGTAACAGCACGCACGCACGCTATGCTGCTGTGATTATAGGCTGCAGCGCTGGTGATTTTAAAAACTACCGTTTTTTGTATTTTCTTTGTGTTATTTTATATTTAGCCCTGATTTTAGCTGTGCTTCCAGCGCCCACATACTTGCACGTTAATAGTGCCCCTCACCGCGTTTTGAGCGGATTTACATCTGTCTGCTAGCGTTTTGGCG
Organism: Lissotriton helveticus; assembly: GCF_964261635.1. NCBI lineage: Eukaryota > Metazoa > Chordata > Amphibia > Caudata > Salamandridae > Lissotriton > Lissotriton helveticus. The sequence continues at coordinate 22,558,144 of NC_136060.1, read as the reverse complement.
CGTGGCCGCCATCTTGGGGGTGGCTAGTGGCGAGTGGGCCATCTGTTGAGCGTTCTAGCGCTTATCTCATCCAGCAGGTGTGCCCTACTTAAGGTGAGCTCTATTTCAGTTCGGCCTCGGACAGGTAACAGCACGCACGCACGCTATGCTGCTGTGATTATAGGCTGCAGCGCTGGTGATTTTAAAAACTACAGTTTTTTGTATTTTCTTTGTGTTATTTTATATTTAGCCCTGTTTTTAGCTGTGCTTCCAGCGCCCACATACTTGCACGTTAATAGTGCCCCTCACCGCGTTTTGAGCGGATTTACATCTGTCTGCTAGCGTTTTGGCGCGTGGCCGCCATCTTGGGGGTGGCTAGTGGCGAGTGGGCCATCTGTTGAGCGTTCTAGCGCTTATCTCATCCAGCAGGTGTGCCCTACTTAATGCTCGCTCCTCCCGCGTAGCGGTGACGCTCAGCGGTAGCGCCTGGTCGGCGCCTGAGTCAAGCCAGAGTCCTGCCCGTCTGCGCCCGTCAGCGACCCGGAGGCGCTCGGGGCGGCGTGGCAGGCTCGGCCTTGCATGATGTGCCGACCAGGTCTTCCTGCGCTGCGCTACTCTGCGGGGGAGCTTCGCGCTCTCCTCTCTGCCTCCAGTGGCTGCTGCACTGTCTACCCTGGGCGGCACCGCGGTAAGTCCATCTGACCCGGTGGCGGCTGGCGTCCCTCACGGGCTCTGCCACTGTCTCCTGGCAATACCAGCGCCAGTGTGCGATATCTCTGCATGCTACTAAATACCAGATCGGCATGCAGACATGCTCAAGATATCTATGAGCTTCTGGATACGGTCAAGCCACTGTGTCTCATGCTCACTGAGACATGGTGGGGAGAATCATCGAATCCAGATGTCGCCATGGCAATCCCGCCTGATTACAATGTATTCAGGAAGGACAGAGCTAGGGGAAGGGGCGGTGGAGTGGCACTGGTGGTGAGGAAGGACATGGCTTGCTCTATCTTGCCAGTGGAGGATATTCGTGGCTCGGAGGCCCTTGCCTTTTCCATCTCTTTGGCTCCGCACCAATCAGTCAAGGGGCTATTAGTCTATAGACCGCCTGGCCCTCCCGGAATGTTTTTTGAAGATCTAGACTCCGCCTTACTGAGATTGGCCCTGAAAGCAGAACACTGCATTGTGGCCGGGGACTTTAACTTCCGGATGGACGATCCTTTGGATGCGGCTGCAATTAAAATCTTAGAGGCTACGGCTCCATTGGGATTGCTTCCCTATTTACACGGGCCGACGCATAACAAGGGGCACACTCTAGACCAGGTTTTCTCGACCTCCCCTTTAGAGGTGTTAGAGATTATCCCGGTTCTATGGTCAGACCATCTGCTGGCTAAATTTTCGATCAAAGGCACAGCTAAATTGGCTGTTGCCGCCCTACAGCGGCACGGTCAACCCCATAGGGCGTACCATCGAGTGACCCCTGAGATGTTGGCTCAGGCTGCTCTGGATCATCCCTGCCCTCTCTCTGGAGACCTGACGAAGGATCTGGAGTCCCTGCAGGTGTGGCTGGCAGACAGGCTTAACGACCTGGCCCCGGAACTAGTCCCCCGTCTCACGCCTAAACGGGTCTCCGCCCCCTGGTTAACCGCAGCACTGTCGGCTAAGCGGCAGCAGTGCAAGGTAGCTGAAAGAGCTTGGCGGCTAAAATATGACGGAGAGGCTAAGGTGACTTTGAAGAACATGGTCAAGGAGTATCACCGAGACATCCGCCTAGGTAAGAAAGTCTACCTAGCAGGGAGGATAGAAGCTGCCTCCAACTCCTGCAAGGAGATTTTCTCTATAGTTAGGGAATTTACATCGCCACGGATTAACATCGCTGAGGAGAGGCCCTCTGACTCGTGGGCTGCGGATCTTGCTGGTTTTTTCACTAGCAAGATCCAACTTATACAGGCCTCCTTTCCGTCGATTATTCCCGAGGAGCGGACTGCCATGGGGGCCAATCGATCGCCCCCGGCTTTGCCAGGCCTCACACTGGGCGCATTTCCACCTATTTCGGCGCCCGTCTCCTTGGCACTTATGAGTAACTTGAAATCTGGCTCGCCCCTGGACCCTTGCCCTGCTAAGATTCTGGCGAAATTGGCTGAGGTGATTAATCCATTGGTTAATCCGCTGCTGAATCTCTCGCTGAGTCAGGGAGTGGTTCCGCAGGCTTGGAAGCAGGCAATGGTCATCCCGCTGCTTAAGAAGCCTGGTCTGGACCCTAAGGCCCTTGCTAACTATCGGCCTATCTCTCTGCTGCCGGCTCTTACGAAGGTTGTTGAGAAGCACGTGCAGACGGTGCTCTCCAATTTTCTAGAGTCGAATGAGATTCTGCACGCCACCCAGTCGGGTTTTCGCCCGGGTCTTAGCACGGAGACTGCGCTCCTCGAGGTCTCCGAAACAATCAAGGGGATCTTGGATTCAGGGGGCAAAGCCATGCTGGTAATGTTGGATTTGTCGGCGGCTTTTGACACCGTTCCCCATGACGGTCTTCTCACAAGACTCTATGAGATAGGACTTCGGGGAACGGTGTTCAGCTGGTTTTCTTCCTTTCTAGCTGGCCGCCGGCAAACGGTCTGGGCCTCACCAGATTCCGCCGTGATGCCGCCTTTGGGAGTCAGGGTCCCTCAGGGCTCTATTTTGAGCCCGACCCTCTTTAATATCTTCATGACCCCTTTGGTGGCATTGGCGGAGTCGTTTGGGGCCCGGATCGTATCCTATGCCGACGATACCCAGCTCCTCTTCTCGTGTAAGAGAGGAGGAGATTTTGAGGGGGAGAGTATCCGGGATTGCCTTGGGGCTGTGTTTCAATGGTTCCAACTGCACAGCCTCAAGTGCAATTCCGATAAGTCTGAGGTACTCTTCTTTGGGTGCGACACGGAGCCAGACTGGCAGGCTTGGTGGCCTATCAATATGTTCCCCCCAACGTGCTCATCCCAACTGGCTAAGAACTTGGGTGTTAAGATGGACACGGGGCTGACAATGAAGGCCCAGATTCTGGGGGTGTCGGGTATGTGTTTCGGCCTCCTCAGGATGCTACGGAGGTTTCTTCCCTTATTATCGGAGGAGCACAGGAAGCTGACTGTGCAGGCCCTGATAGGCTCCAGGTTGGATTATTCTAACATTCTGTACCTGGGCCTGCCAGAGTACCTGTTACAGCGGCTACAAGTTGTGGAGAATGCTGCGGCAAGAGCAATTTACGGACTGAACAGACGCGCCAGTGCTGCGGGCTTGCTCCAGACCTTGCACTGGCTCCCAATTCGCAAGCGGATCGCCTTTAAGGCTCTGTCTTTGGCATACAAGGCCCTCCATGCGACGGGTGCTAAGTACCTCCAAAGGAGACTTACCTTTTACCAACCGGCTCGCTCTCTGAGGTCAGAATCCTTATTTCTGGCAACTGTTCCACGAGTGAAGCGAGCACGCCTGGGAGGTCGTTCCTTTGGATTACTGGCGCCCCAACTGTGGAATTCTCTGCCCCTTCCACTTCGGGGAGCCACTAGCTTATTAGCCTTCAGAAAGGACCTTAAAACCTGGTTGTTCCCCCAGTAGGCCTCCTGTGTTTGTTGTTTTCTTTTTATCTGTGACTCTTTCTTTTTTAATGTGTTATGTTAGTTTACTGCAGCCTTTTTCAATTAAAAGCGCCGGGACACTCTTTTTGAGTAGCCGTGCGCTCTACAAAAGCCATTTTAACATAACATAACATAACATTTATGCATTTCGCTAATCTGACCATGCGGGCGCCCTGTGGATTAGACCTATCTAACCGTGGGTCAAGGTGTGTGTTGAGATCCCCCCCCCATATGAGTGTCGCTTCCGGCCACTTGCGCAATGCCCCGAACAGTTGCAAATATGAAGTTGTGTCATCTATGACTGGCCCATACATGTTAATGATTGTCACTAGTGTAGTTCCTAATTTCCCCATCACCATAGCCTACCTCCCGTCTGTATTTGTACTAGCCTGTATCACCGTGAATGGTACACCTCTTTTTATAAGGATAAGAACTCCCCTCGCATATGTCGAGTAGGAGGATGCTAGCCGGTATGATGCCCATTGCTTTGCCACCTTGTCTTCCGTACTCTTACTAAGGTGTGTCTCTTGCAGAAGTGCAATCTTTACATCCTGCCTGTCTAGTTGTGCCAGCACGTGCCTAATTTTCTGCGGTGTATTGAGTCCTTGTACCCTTGCACGTTATAAATGTATACTTTCCTCCCATCATGTATCATCATATAGTAAACAACCATACCATTGGATTGTATTGAAATGCAGCCATCCACTGTTATTCATTAAAAATACATGCTAGTGCTTTGAAAACATGACATCTTTGGCAAATAATCATCAGGACATGCCCTCCCTCCCGCCACCCACTTCAGCATTCCCAAACTGCCAAAGACACATCCCAATTTAAACACCCTTATCAACCCCAACCATAACAAACTTAGTTTCCATCGGGGATCACCCATCGGGGGCCATGGCAGCATCTACTACTCCCAGATACCTTAGGGAGAGGTGCCACCAACCAGTTATAGTCCCTATTACCCCTAGTCAATGCAATGTTCCAATATCTCAGTTCGAATGTACTTACAGTACTCCAGCCAGTCCTGTTACATAGTATCGAACGTCCTTAGTCCCAAATGTCACACCCATATATACTCCCTTACTGATCAATCTTCAACGTCCGATGTGGGAGAGGATGCGGTCTGCTGTCGCTGTCGTCGCAGAGACCTAGCATGCTCCATAGCGTGCTTCGGATTCACAAATATCTTTCCAGTATCCAGAGCGCCAATCCACAGTCGTGCTCGGTATAGCATCGCATACGGGATCTGCTCTTTCTGTAGCAATTTCTTCACATTTTGAAACTCCTTCCGCGCTGCTTGTACTGTGGATGTAAAGTCAGGATAGAATGATAGGGCGTTTCCCTGATAAGTTATCGAGCCTTTCTGACGGGCAACGCGCAAAACTGTGTCTCTATCCCTAGAATTTAGCAATCGGGCTATTATTGGTCTCAGCGGGGTGCCAGGGGGGGGGGTCGCGCAGCCAGAGACCTATGTGCCCGCTCCACAGCGAAAAGAGGTGAGAGTTCATCTTTGCCGCATATTTCTCTGAGCATGGTCTCCATGTAATCTTCCAGCCTTCCCACATTGGTGAACTCTGGCAGACCCAGTACGCGAATATTATTGCGGCGAGACCGCGCTTCTATGTCTTCATTCTTTGCCTGGATAACTGCCAATATTTTCATGATGTCTGATGTCTTCTCTGCCACCTGCTGAAGGCCCTCTTCTGTGTCTGCGATTCGTTGTTCTGCCTCCCCTATACGCGTTGCTTGCTTGTCCAGCTTGGCTGAGAACGAGTCCATTCTGCCATTAAGGGCTTTGATCTTTCCGTCTATTGCTTGAAGACTTGCCTGAGTTGCGGCGAGGGACTTCTCCAGAGCTGTAGGAGCCTGCGACGGTAGGTCTAATTCCGAGTCGGACGTCGTATTTTGTGCCTGCTTAGCTCCTTTGCGTAACTCAAACGTAAGGCGCGGCTGGTTTCTGTCCGGCTTCCCCATGACTTAGGTGATGGCCGTCGTGCGCTACCAGTGCTCTGTGTCGCGTCTTGTAGATCTATGCCTTCCGACGCTTCTTAGTGTTTTTTATGGCTCCTTGATCTAGTCTCGTCCGTTTTTTTCTAGCACCCTCGAGCTCAGGCAATTACACCCCTCCTGCTCCTGCTTCGGTTTATTAAATGTGTGAAGTACGACACCTGATAGCCCCGTGTAGCAGACAGCGTCGATACAAACTGTGCCTCCAATTCGTTCCTGCAGCCTCTAACTCACACTCGGGTCCCACAAATCAGGGCAACTGCCAAGAGTAAACAAGGACCGCAGTGCCAGGTCATCAGCACGAGGCCCCCGCAGCATTCACAGAAGGTCTCGTATCTGCAATCTATGATCAGCGCTCCCCGCTGAGGCACTTTAACGTTATGTTGGCGTAGAAAGCCGCAGCACTGCTTGTCTCAAAAGCCCACTTGGAAGCCCCAAAGTCCAGCTGCGCAGATGGGCCTCCTCTGTAACGCTCCCTCTGGGCCCAAGCCACTCAGCTCTCTCTCATTAGTCCACCACAGCAGTACACCAAACGCCCATCGTAACTCACTCTTATCTGGCTTCATTAATCGCCGCCATTTTGTTAATCTTGCTCGCCTTTAGCCCTGCTCAATTCTTCTCTTTAAGCGCCACAAGTCTCATATTTGTAAAAAGAACCGGCAGCAATTCGCAGTCAGCCTGCTGCGGTCCGCGGCCGCAATCCTGGTCTTTCATGACGCGGGAGGGATGGGGGCCGCGTCACCAATCCTCCTCACCGGGAGACTCCCGCCGAGGCCCGCGCGCCACCCCGGAGCCGCCCGTTTGCGTATCGCGGCACTCCCGGCCCCCAGCGCAGCTCACCTCCTGATTTCAGTGCCGGCTGCCGTCTCTCTTCTTCAGCGGCCTCTGCCACTGTGACAATTAGCTGATCCCCGTGATGTCTGTCAGCGCCGCTGGAGTTATTCCATTTTACCGCGTCTGCTGCACCTGGCCTGCATTTCCAGCCACAGTCCGCGCTTCCACCATTTCCTCATGGCTAGCAGCCTCGAGGTACCGCTACTTTCTCAATTCGGGGTCAATCTCAGCCAAACTGGTGTTGCCAGGCAGCTTAACTAGGCAGCATGTCGGTTCTGTGCAGCTATCACTTAAGTGACTAGGTTTAGACAGGATTCCTTAAGGATTGCTTTCGGCTGCTGGCAGAGCAGCACTACAGTGCGGCCATTTCGCCGATCGCCAAGCCACGCCCCCAATATGATGCAGTTAAGTAAATAATGACATACAGACATACTTGAGTAACAGAGTTTACCCACCAACAAGACATGCCAGATGGTTGCGCAGCTGCAGCATCATCTGTGGTACCCTGCTACGCCTCATGATGACTGCATCATGGCACGATCCTGGAAAACGTGCACAAACATGGAAGATCAGCATGTTGGCAAGACACACCACCAGGGCATTTATCGAGTGGTAATGTTTCCTGTTGTGGTACGCTTGCTCCTGAGCCTGTGGTGGCACCAGAGAAACATGTGTTCCATCAATAGCACCAATTACATGTGGCATGAGTCCCAGGGCATAGAATTTCCCCTTGACATCTGTCAACTGTGCAGGAGTAGGGAATGTTATGAATTCATCTATGTGCACCAACATGGCTGCCAATACATCACGTAAAACCCTGCTGCACATTGTTTGGGACATACCCCCCACATCAGCTATGGTAAATTGGAACGTACCTGTGGCAAAGAAATGTAGTGCTGCCATCACCTTTACCTTGGGTGTCAGCGCAGTTGGATACCTGTTTCGTGGTTGGAGATGTGGTTCCAGCCTGTCCGTCAGGTCCTGAATCAACTTTTTTGAGAAGCGGTAAAGCCGTATGCAATCACGTTCCCTCATGGCATCCAAGTCTGGCAACGGCCTTGCCAGAGGGGCTGCCCTGCACAACATATTAAGGAAAAAAAGTGTACAACTATCAGACAAAGACAATTACATTGTACATGGCACAAGCAACACTGCTTCAACGCATATAATCAATTTTGAGTCTGGCGTGGGCTACACATTGAGGACACATGTGCCAGCTGGCTGCCACTCCTCCATGATAACTGATAGACCTGTTGTCTGTGTAAGGGACATGACATACATACAAATGATCTGCTGGGCTGGTCTGAGTGAGCAGAACCATGTATCATGTCAGTGACATACGTCACCTGAACTGCATGAGGAGGTTGTCTGCACATCCAGACAGCTGACAGCAATGCACACACCCACATCACATGTGCCATCATTTGCACATATCAGACATATTGTGCTTGAGGTGTGCATTTGCAACAACTGCAACATGGACATTATCAGACTGCAGATATGTATGTTTGGGGACAAATGGATTATAATGCCATCACACATATGAGCAGATGATTTGCACCAGTGGCATGGTGTGCGTACATGTGTAACCCTGTCATCACGGCAAAGACCCATCATAGATGCTCCTACAGCAGATGAACTTGACAGTATACAAACAGCATGCATTATTTCGCACATGGCACACACATGACGTGGTCACACACGGTCATGCTGGGCGTCAATTTTACATCTGTGACAGTGGGCATGTTCCTGCAATCATGTGATATATGCCTGTACTGAATGGTGTGCCATACCAGTGTTGATGTGCATCACAATATGTTCAAGATGTAACTCAGGTGAGAAGTGTTGAATGTATGTGTAACACATGTACACCGTGATAATGACATGTCTGAATAGCTCTTCCCACATCAACTGTGCCACAATATCACATTCCCTGTGCTATATCACTGTCTGCCACACCTAGGGCCTGCTGATGTAAGGATGCCATGTAAATCTATACAGCCACATCCTCGACATGAGCCTACACCTACATCCCTGCCATGTGATTTCCTGGTATCACTCTCCCAATGTTGACATGAATGAGCTTATGAACGCAGCCTACACATGCATTCACTTGAGCATGTCAAACACACAGTACCCCAATTGAATATGTGTGTGTACGGCTCGTTTCCCTATTGCATTGTAGCTATACGTGAGCAGAGCGTACCCCGATTGAACGTGTGTGTGTGTATGGCTCGTTTACCTATTGCATTGTAGCTATACGCAAGCAGAGCATACCCCGATTGAACGTGCGTGTGTACGTCTCGTTTCCCTATTGCATTGTAGCTATACGCGAGCAGAGCGTACCCCGATTGAAAGTGTGTGTGTACGGCTCGTTTCCCTATTGCATTGTAGCTATACACGAGCATAGCGTACCCCGATTGAACGTGCGTGTGTATGGCTCGTTTCCCTATTGCATTGTAGCTATACGCGAGCAGAGCGTATCCCGATTGAACGTGCGTGTGTACAGCTCGTTTCCCTATTGCATTGTAACTATACGCGAGCAGAGTGTACCCTGATTGAACGTGCGTGTGTACGGCTCGTTTCCCTATTGCATTGTAGCTATACGCGAGCAGAGCGTACCCCGATTGAACGTGCGTGTGTACGGCTCATTTCCCTATTGCATAGTAGCTATATGCGAGCAGAGCGTACCCCGATTGAACGTGCGTGTGTACGGCTCGTTTCCCTATTGCATAGTAGCTATACGCGAGCAGAGCGTACCCCGATTGAACGTGCGTGTGTACTGCTCGTTTCCCTATTGCATTGTAGCTATACGCGAGCAGAGCGTATCCCGATTGAACGTGCGTGTGTACAGCTTGTTTCCCTATTGCATTGTAGCTATACGCGAGCAGAGTGTATCCCGATTGAACGTGCGTGTGTACGGCTCGTTTCCCTATTGCATTGTAGCTATACACGTGCAGAGCGTACCCCGATTGAACGTGCATGTGTACGGCTTATTTCCCTATTGCATTGTAGCTATATGCGAGCAGAGCGTACCCCGATTGAACGTGCGTGTGTACGGCTCGTTTCCCTATTGCATAGTAGCTATACGCGAGCAGAGCGTACCCCGATTGAACGTGCGTGTGTACTGCTCGTTTCCCTATTGCATTGTAGCCATACGCGAACAGAGCGTACCCCAAGTGAACGTGCGTGTGTACGGCTCCTTTCCCTATTGCATTGTAGCCATACGTGAGCAGAGCGTACCCCAAGTGAACGTGCGTGTGTACGGCTCGTTTTCACCATTTAATGAGTTGCATTTGCGACGGCAATCGCACCGTACTTGTGTGGGGATTCCAGAAAATACATAGGGAACATCTAGGGGAACAGTGGAATGGTTAGAATGCAGCCAGGTTGTAAAGGAAACATATATTTTAGAGTGTTCTACAGGTGTTCTGGAAAATTCAGTTGGGCAAAACTATACAATGTTGCAAAAGTTGTTGTGGAGCTCAGGCTCAGTTTTCAAACCATGCAAATGTGTGTCATGGCCTTATGTGTCATGGGATTGAATGAAACATAGGATGCCAACTATTCTGGCCTATCACACAGTACTCCTTGGACTCACAGACCCTCTGCAGCACAGATATAAGGCAGCATGTGGCTATGAGAGGGCACTAGCCTGCACAACATTGGAGTGGACAACACAGCTGCCGTCTCTGTATCCTCTGGACCCTGATTAGCTGAGCATGGAGAGGGCACCTGCATTCAGTGAGGGAGAGAACAAGGCCCTGCTGGATGCCCTCCTGCCTAACTACAGCAAGCTGTATGGGAGACCAGAGGAGCAGGTGAGTGATGTGTGCACTACCTTGGACTGTGCACCTGTTGTGTGTGTGACACTACAGCCATTGTGTATGTATTGTTAAGAGATGCTATGTTGTTTGGAGTGAGTGCCGGTGTGTACAGTGTGGTCTCACACATGCAGTTAATGATGTGGTGTAATAGTGTTTACTGCTCCTCGGCATTGTGCTAACTGTGACATTAACTGCAATATGAATCACACTTTCTGCTGTGCCACACCTTGCGTGTTCTTTTTTGATGTTTTCCTGAGCTGTTGCAGTGTTCCCCCACGAATGACAGATGAATGTACTCACTGTAGATGGATTTGTTCATGACCTGTGTGCTTGTTGGACAAAAGCATGCTTTGAAGTGATGTAAATTGAAGAGTGTGATAGATCTTTGTCACCTGGCAAATTGTGTTGGTGATGTTTTGCAAGACTGGTGCATGACGTATGCCACAGCTATACCCATGTGATGAGACAAGTATGCTGTGCCGTGTGCATGACTTGGACAGTTAGCTTGAGGCCTGTGTCACATCTTTCGCAGGTGAGACATGTGCTAAGTGATGTATACACTGTTGACAATGACAAGCAGATGAGCTGTGCCAGGGTGTGCATGTGTGGTCTGAAGAGGATTGTTTGGTGTAGTGGGGTGTGTGACAGCATGTCACATGCTGCAGTGCACCCTGATGTAGCATATATTGCTCAGTGTGTGCCATGCTCAAAGAATGGTTTGCACCCCTTATGGCATCTGTAGCCTTTCTATGGCATACAGTGCATTGTTGTTTGATCACAGGCCACATACACATGGACAATGATGCAAGTGTGGTCAGCATCCTATGCCCTGTTGTCATCGTCTATTTGGTGCAAGTGTGTATCTTTGGGACATGGACCAGGTGTACTGATGTTGTCTCACTTTATATTCGTGACAGGTATCTGCCTATGAGAAGGGTGACATCTGGCTGGACATCGCCAGGGCTGTCAGGAGTGAGGGGGGCCTCGCAGGAGGCTCAGTAACATCAGGAAGAGGTGGCAGGACATCCGGTGCTGGACCCGCCGCATCGCCAGGGTACAGCTCAAGCTCGAAGCTCCACGCCGGCATGGCGGCACCCGCCACCTCACCCCCACATGCTCTGGGTCCTGGAAGTGGTGTTCCCAGATCTCCATAGGCAGTTGCAGGAGGGAGAGCAGCAAGAAGGGGGTAGGTACATGTCTGTTTGTTGTCATGTGTGTCACATGCTACCTGTTGTGCTCCGAGGCATGGTAACACTCCCACAGTTGGAGTGGTGTGGTCAGACAGGCACTTTATGCATTGGCAGAGGAATGTCCCAGTTTCAGCAGATGCTTGTTTACATGCCTTGCCCTACTCCACATTTGACCAGCGCTTTGCTATTAATTGTTTTTCACATGTACTCCTAAGGTGCAATGTCTTAGTATGCATATTCCTTTGCACATCATCATGTTTGAGGTAGTTCTGTGACACCTGTTGGTACCTTACATGTAGCACCACATGTGCACTGTGTCTGCCCTTCTTCATATTTTGGCACTGATCAGGAGTCTCAACGTGGGTTTTGTGCACGAGTCAGCCTCAGTGGCCATTGTCCATGGCAAACTTTCTAATTGTCATGTGTTAGCTACAGGTGCACACTGTACATGTAAACTAATTTTGGCTTGTGCATACTCACACTGGGCAGTGTGTGTGTGCATATTCTCAAAATATGTTGCATGTTGTTTGTAAATAATATTGATGGTCAGCCACAGATTGTGACTTTGGGTGTAGACAGCTGTGATGCCAGTGTGAGGTGATGGAACACTTGGTTCCCGTCCCAGGATAGCATCAATTGGCAGTTCGGGCAGGATATTTCCCATGTGGCACAGGGTGAAAGCGATTCAAACATGACCAAGTCTGGATTTGGGTGGCAGGGTGGGCAAATGTACAGTGATTCATCATCAGCTCTCCTGTTGTCAGGCAGTGGCTCATCATTGTGTCTCTCATACAAGTTGTTGCCTTGCCTGTTACTTGTATCCTACTTTACATTGAGCGTTGTGTCTCTTACAATTGCCCAAGACTAGGCTTAGCATTGTGCAGAGTTCAGTGGCATGTGACTCCTGATGCATGCCATGTTAAGAAATGTGCCCAAATGATTTGTAGCTGATGTGTCTGATGTGTACAGGTGACTGATATGTTTTTCTTATTCTCCTTGCCAACTGCATCATCACCACAATCTGGAGGAGACACAGGCACGGACCAGACAGAGTGACCCAGCGACAGTGCCACCTGCTTTGAGGAGTCAGAGGGAGGCAGTGGCACGGAGGGTGAGGAGAGTCAGACGGCCGGACCTCATGAGCACGACACCTCCTATCATGCGGACGGCTCGGAATCAGACTCTCCGGAGAAGGGGGAATATGCAGCTATGCCATCTTCTACATCTTTGGCTGTCCCCTCCTCCTCCAGTACCATCTCCACCCTCCCAGTTGTTAGGGTCCCTAGGGTCCGTGCTAGCCCCCGTGTCTCCTTTGTTCCCGGCACCGCAGCCCCTGCCCCTGTCTCCCCTGCTGCCCTCAGTGCTGAGTCTGTGGACCTACTCCGGCAGATTCTAGTAGGTCAGACATCCATGTTGACTGTCCTCCATGGACATACACAGATCATGACACAGTTGTTGTCGTTCATGGAGGGCATGTCATCTGCCATGTCTGATCTACGTCGGAGTGTGGCTGCCATAGAGTCATCACTGACGGCAGCACTGTCCACCCAGCAGCATCTGCCCCCCCCTCCTTCAGACCCATCCACCTCAGCCTCTCCCATACCTGCCCAACGTACACGCAGACGCCACAGGTCAGACACCACAACAGACACACCCAGCACACCCACACGGCAGACGAAGCGCAAATCTCCACGCACCCAATCTCAAGGGGATGTAGGCACACCCACAGGGAGAGGGGACAGACGTCACACACGCATCCACAGACCCACGACAACAGACTCACAGCCCTCTACCTCCACCCCCAATGTGTCCCCGGGTTCAGGTGGTAGTTTTTCAGAACTGGCTGAAGTGTGCAGCCAAGTATGTCTAGCCACATTCAGCGAGGCACCGGCCAGTGTGGAGGAATCCACACCACCTGCACCCACTACACCTGTCCTTCCCTCTCCTGTCCCTGCGGTGCCGGAGGATTCCCCAGATGATGCCCCCACTGTTTCCACAGACAATCGAACTCTATGTGCAGGCAAGTTTGGGTGTGACAACATCCAGGATGCCACAACCTTTTTTCTATGTTATTTGGGCTGGCCATTGGCCTTCTGTGAGCATGGACTCATATTTACATTTTATCTTTTGATGCGGCTGAATAAAGCTTTTGATTTTTGGTTCTGTACTTTTGGTTTTCTGATGATGGCTTTGACTGCTGTGGGTCTGGGAGCTGGTGTGATGTTCAAATTTGGGTATTGTAACGTTTCCATTTCCTGATGGTAATGAGGTTAACCATGGTATGTTTCTGCTTTCACTGCTGGGCACTGCTGGGGGTCTTAGCCACACACACCCTCTACTGCTGGGCACTGCTGGGGGTCTTAGCCACACACACACTCTAATGCTGGGCACTGCTGGGCACTGCTGTGGGTCTTAGCCACACACACCCTCTAATGCTGGGCACTGCTGGGCACTGCTGGGGGTCTTAGCCACACACATCCTCTACTGCTGGGCACTGCTGGGGGTCTTAGCCACACACACACTCTAATGCTGGGCACTGCTGGGGGTCTTAGCCACACACACCCTCTAATGCTGGGCACTGCTGGGCACTGCTCGGGGTCTTAGCCACACACACACACTAATGCTGGGTTTTGCTGGGCACTGCTGGTGGTCTTAGCCACACACACCTTCTAATGCTGGGCACTGCTGGGCACTGATGGGGGTCTTAGCCACACACACCCTATGTTGGTGGGCACTGCTGGGCACTGCTGGGGGTCTTAGCCACACACACCCTCTAATGCTGGGCACTGCTGGGGGTCTTACCCACACACACCCTATGCTGGTGGGCACTGCTGGGGGTCTTAGCCACACACACACTCTAATGCTGGGCACTGCTGGGGGTCTTAGCCACACACACCCTCTAATGCTGGGCACTGCTGGGCACTGCTGGGGGTCTGAGCCACACATACCCTCTAATGCTGGGCACTGCTGGGGGTCTTAGCCACACACACCCTCTAATGCTGGGCACTGCTGGGCACTGCTGGGGGTCTTAGCCACACACACCCTATGCTGGTGGGCACTGCTGGGCACTGCTGGGGGTCTTAGCCACACACACCCTCTAATGCTGGGCACTGCTGGGCACTGCTGGGGGTCTTAGCCACACACAACCTATGCTGGTGGGCACTGCTGGGGGTCTTAGCCACACCCACACTCTAATTTCTAATTTCTAATTTCTAATTTCTAATTTCTAATTTAAAACATTTGTAGAGCGCAACGTCCACCGAGCGGTTTCTTGGCGCTAACAAGGTCCGATTTACTGAGGATTGCAGGGGTAAGCGAGTTTATAAAAGGAAGGCCTGTCTAAACAGGAACGTTTTGAGATCCTTTCGAAAAGAGGCATAGTGGGTGGCAAAACGTAGGTGATCAGGCAGAGAATTCCACAAAGCAGGGGCCAAGGTGGAGAAATTGGCACCACCCCACTTTTTCCGCTTAAAACGGGGGGTTTGGAGGAAAGCTTTAGAGGAGGACCGGAGCTCTCTGGAGGGAACATAATCGCTTATCAGCGAAGAGATGAAGGCCGGGGCAGTGCCTTGCCGGGCCTGGAAGGTCATACAGGCGGTCTTAAAGAGGGAGCGCTCCCTGATAGGCAGCCAGTGGAGCTCCCTAAGAAGGGGGGAGGAGTGATGGTAGCGTGGGAGACCGTAGATAAGCCGGGCCGCGTGGTTCTGCACCACCTGGAGCCTCCGTAAGCTGTATGCCGGAATGCCATTATAGAGGGCGTTGGCGTAATCCAGCCGTGAGATTACCAATGCGGCCATGATCAATTTGAGAGCCTGGGGGGAAAAAAAACGGGAAACAGTACGGATTGTTCGAAGGGTGAGGAAGCAAGAGGAGACTACGGAACTGATTTGGGAGTGAAGAGTGAGGTGACTGTTCATTTTCACTCCCAGTGTTTTTACTGTGGCTGAAGGGGTAGGAGCGGGACCAAGAGAGGGGGGCCAAAAGTGGGGGTTCCAGGGACTGGATGAACCACCAGTGAGAACCAACTCGGTCTTCTCCGGGTTCAATTTGATCAACTCTAATGCTGGGCACTGCTGGGCACTGCTGGGGGTCTTAGCCACTGCTGGGGGTCTTAGCCACACATACCCTATGCTGGTGGGCACTGCTGGGGGTCTTAGCCACACACACCCTATGCTGGTGGGCACTGCTGGGCACTGCTGGGGGTCTTAGCCACACACACCCTATGCTGGTGGGCTCTGCTGGGCACTGCTGGGAGTCTTAGCCACGCACACCCTATGCTGGTGGGCACTGCTGGGGGTCTTAGCCACACACACCCTATGCTGGTGGGCTCTGCTGGGCACTGCTGGGAGTCTTAGCCACACACACCCTATGCTGGTGGGCACTGCTGGGGGTCTTAGCCACACACACCCTATGCTGGTGGGCACTGCTGGGCACTGCTGGGGGTCTTAGCCACAAACACCCTATGCTGGTGGGCACTGCTGCGGGTCTTAGCCACACACACCATCTAATGCTGGGCACTGCTGGGACGCTTATGGGCAGCCATGCGCTTTATAAATCCAATTTCATTTCATTTCATTTCACTGCTGGGGGTCTTAGCCACACACACCCTATGCTGCTGGGCACTGCTGGGGGGCTTAGCCAAAGACACCCTATACTGGTGGGCACTGCTGGGTCTGTTTTACACACATCACTTAGATGTGACGCAACATACACAGACATTACTGACGTATGTCACACACGTCTCACCATTCCACTGGTGATATGCGGTAGCGTACGGTACCCCGAGGTCGATGACGTAGGTGCGGCATGTCTCACTATTACACTGGTGATATGTGGTAGCGAACCGTACCCCGAGGTTGATGACGTAGGTGCGGCGCGTCTCACTATTACACTGGTGATATGCAGTAGCGTACCGTACCCCGAGGTCGATGACGTGGGTGCGGCACGTCTCACTATTACACTGGTGATATGCGGGAGCGTACCGTACCCCGAGGTTGATGACGTAGGTGCGGCACGTCTCACTATTACACTGGTGATATGCAAGAGCATACCGTACCCTGAGGTTGATGACGTAGGTGTGGCGCATCTCACTATTGCACTGGTGATATGCGGTAGCGTACCGTACCCCGAGGTCGATGACGTTGGTGCGACACGTCTCACTATTACACTGGTAGATGCGGCACGTCTCACTATTACAATGGTGATATGCGCAGTGTGTGGCACAACGTACCCCGACATTACAGGCGTGCAATGGTGATGTGCACGTGTGGCGCCACGTACAGGTATACTTCAGTTGTTGGGGTTCGTTGTACTCACCGTCTGCGGCGTCGTCGGTTTCTATGTACGAGGTGGTGGGCGTACAGGACAGGGATGACACGGACGATGGGGTTCATGTCTTGTTTGTCACGTACCGGGGTGCGGTTCGGGCCGGACTCTGCTTTTACGGCAGTTTTGAGCTCTCGTAGCAAAAGAGCCGTACGGAGTGTCTTCAACACGGATCGTACTTCCTGGTACGGATGACGCGGTCTATTTACGTTCGGACGTAGCGTAGAGCGTCAGCCAAATGCTAATCGTATGGACTTGCAATTTGTACGGAGTTTGTTACGAGTCGTACGGAGTGACGCTTTTGGTTGGGATCGTACTTGCAGAATCGTACGGGGACGTTTACGAGCCCGAATCGTACGGGGAAAAACGCTCCGTACGAAGATTCGGAGCGCTTTTAACCGGATCGGAACCGATCCGTGTCTGTGAATATGTTACATAGGTACTTACCCTTGTAATTGGCTTGTAAGTCAATTGCGCCATTGGTGGTTGTGATCCTCGGGGTCTTCAGGGTCGACCCGATGCTGGTAAGGACCACCACAGGGAGAACCCACAAGCGCACCAAGTGCACTGGCTGCCTACTGGATCCCCCGTGTGCGTGCGAGAGAAGCACAGGACAGGTCATCTGTTTCCTACGCTATGCGTGCCGCAAGAACAAACACCCAGACAATATTGAGTTAAAGAATGTTAGGATGTTTAATGCCACATCCAAGAAAGAGCACACAGTAGAATAATGAAACAGATCGAAAGTAAAGTCAACGATACCCTTCACCGGTCAGCAACTCTTGGCGGAACCCTTCCTCGGCCGACAATGCCAAGCGAACCGTAGGGACCAACCGTCCTCCGCAGGAGCATCTGTCCAGGTAGCTCACCAACGGAGGGCACTGTGCAAAGTAGCGGCCGAAAATGCCGCTGGAGTTCCGCTTACTGCGGTAGGGTCAAAGGTGGGCTGCTAGGTTGGGGAACCCGCGGTTATTATCACCGCTTGGAACCCCTAGTGTTCACTGAGACTTATTTGCTCAGGAGGGCGTCTCTCAGTCAGCGCCGCTCGTTCCAACCCCCTTGGTAGCAGGCAGGCAGGCACTGAGGAAATAGAAAGCAGGGCGGATGGCTCAGCGAACGTTGATGTATGAAACAGTCCTGGTAGTTCTCAACGGTCCAAAGAACAAGAAAGTGAGACAAGCGCTGGCCTCCCGCTTCTCCCTTCTTGTTGTAGTTCTTGGCGGCGGTGACGCTGCCTGCTCCACGCGCCGCCGATCGGAAGGCGCAGAGTCGGGAAGGAGGCTGTGGCTAGCGTCGTGCAGCCAGCATCGGAACCAGGTATGGGGGGGGTCCGGGGTGCGAACCTGACAGTACATCCCCCTCCCATCAAGGGTCCTGCACCGGGCGGGCCTTAGCAGGGTGCTTCCTGTGGAACGATCCCACCAATCGCGGAGCGTGCACTCCCGCAGCAGGTTCCCACGACTGCTCCTCAGGGGCGTAGCCCTTCCACGCCACCAGATACCACAACTTGCCCCTGCTCCACTTCGAGTCGCGTATCCCTTCCACCTCGTATTCCTTCTCCGCGTCCACCACCACCGGACATGGGACCTTCCGCCCGACGGAAGACGGCGGCTTAAGCAAGGAGACATGGAACACCGGATGGATACACATCCGAGAAGGCAGGTGCAGCCGCACGTTCACTGGGCTGACACATTTCGTGATGCGGTACGGACCCAAGTACCTCGGGTGGAACACGCTGTGTTTGTGGAAGCACAGGTTGTTGGTTGACACCCAGACGTGATCCCCAACCTGGTACAACGGCCCCGGCCTCCGGTGTTTATCGACGGAAACCTTGTATGCTGCCTTGGCGGTGTCTAGGTTGTTGCGCAGGTGCAGCAGAGCGCCTTTCACGTGTGCCACCCTCCGGGTTGCCTCTGGCAGACCGTGGTTGCGGGTCGCATACAGGAACGGTAAAAACCGCGGATGCTGCCCGTAGTTGCTATAGAAAGGTGATGCCTTTGTTGAGCTGTGTGTGGCGTTATTGTACGCAACTTCAGCAAGCCACAGGAAATCAACCCACTCCTCCTTGCCCTATTCCACAAAACACAGCAGGTATTGCTAGGGGAACTGGTTAAGACGCTCCGTCTGGCCGTCCGTCTGTGGATGGTAGCTAGTGGAGAGTGCCGTGCGGACGTGGAGGGAAGAACACCATGCCTTCCAGAACTGCGCCGTGAACTGAGAACCCCTGTCGGAGATAATCACGCTTGGCAGCCTGTGCAATCTCACCACATGCATCAACAGCAGTTTGGCCAGTTGACCCGCAGAAGGCACTTGCCTACATGCCACGAAATGCCCCATCTTTGTTAGGTAGTCCACAACCAGCAGGATTGCGGTACATCCCTGATCCAATGGTAGCCCCACTATGAAGTCCAAGGAAATGTTCTCCCAAGGCCTTGAAGGTATTGGAAGAGGTTGCAGCAGTCCCTGTGGGCGGCGATGATCGGATTTCGCGGAGGCACAGGTGTCACATGCCATAGCATCCGCTTTTAAGGAAGGCCACCAGAACTGCCTGGTGAGGTACTCAATGGTTTTTTCCACCCCCGGATGACCCGCACTGGGCGCCTCGTGACACAGGTGAAACGCCTGTTTCCGAAGATGCAAGGTGGTAAGCAACAGCTGACTTCCGCGAATCGGTATCCCATCCTTCACCTGCCACTCCCTGTGGCATCGCAGCCAGGTTTTCCATGCAAAGGTCTGGACACCCCACTGTACTCCTTGTAGAAACGTATTCGGTTGAATTACCCCTAATACCTTGGCGGGGTGAATGATGGAACCGATCGTCAAGGAGGGCTGAGTCGGTGGGTCTGATTGGCGCGACAGAGCGTCTGCCTTCCTGGTCTCCGCACCTGGTCTGTAGGTGATGTTGAAATGAAAACCCGAGAAGAAAAGCATCCACCACAACTGACGGGGAGTGAGGAGTCTAGCTGCGGTCATGTATTGGAGGTTGCGGTGGTCTGTAAACACAGTCACCACGTGCCTCACCCCCATCAGCAGATGCCTCCAATCTGTGAACGCCTCCTTCATGGCCAGAAGCTCCTTGTCTGCGATGTGGTAGTTTCTCTCCGCATCGTTCAGTTTTCGTGACATGAAAGCCACCCGGTGTAGAACGCCTGTTGTTGCATGCCTCTGGGACAAAACGGCCCCTAGAGCCACTGCCGAGGTGTCTGCTTCCACGATGTAGGGTTGTTCCGGGTCCGGGTGAGCAAGGACAGGAGCTGTTATAAAAGCCCGCTTTAATTCCAGGAAGGCTGCATGTGCTTCAGGGGACCAACGGAATGGCTGTGAATTACATAGTAGCTGTGTAATAGGATCAACAAGACCAGAGAAACCGTCTATAAACCTCCTGTAAAAGTTGGCAAAGCCGATGAAGCACTGCACATCTCTAACGCTTTGTGGAGCCGGCCAGTCCTTCACCGCCTTGACCTTCCTCTCTGCCATCTCCTGCCCGTCCGGGCTCAGCATCACTCCCAAGAACTCCATCGTTGTGACGTGGAAATCGCACTTGCTGAGCTTGCAAAACAGCTGGTTGTCTTGCAGGACCTTCAGGACTGCTGACACGTGCCCAACGTGGGCTTCTACCGTATCCGAATAGATCAGGATGTCGTCTATGTACACCACTACATAGACGTCCAATATCTCCCTCAGCACATCGTTCAAGAAGTACTGGAACGCAGCAGGGGCGTTACAGAGCCCAAAGGTCATTACCAGGTACTCGAAGAGACCGTATCTGGTCTTAAACGGCGTCTTTCATTTGTCCCCTGTCCGCATGCAAACCAGATGATAAGCCCCCTTGAGGTCTAGCTTCAGGTAAATCCTAGCCGTCTTTACTTGCTCTAGTAGGACGTTGATGAGCGGCAGGGGATAACGGTTCTTGACCGTGATGGCGTTGAGGGCCCTGTAGTCCACACAGGCGCACAACTCCCCTTTGGCCTTTGGGATGAAAAAGAGGCGGGACGCCGCCGGAGACTTGGAAGGCCTGATGAAACCTAGGTCCAGCAGTTTGTCAAGATAGGAGCGCAGGTGGAGGTACTCTGTTTCTGTTAGGGCATATAAATGCCCGCTTGGTACACACGCTCCTGGTACCAAGTCAATTTGGCAATCATACTGCCTATGAGGAGGAGGCACTTCGGCTTGGACGTCATCAAATACCCCTTGATACACATGGTACTCCGCCGGAAGGCTCACATACTTCTCGGCTGCTGTGGCAACCACCTGAGACAGGGCTTGTATTGGCCTTCCCCTGTTCTGCCCCAGCCCGCAATGCCGAAGACAATAAGGCGAATCCAGGACGACCTCTCTGGATATCCAGTCTATCGACAGATTGTGTTTCTGGAGCCAGGGCAAACCCAGTATGACTCCGTACTGCGGGGCCCGTATGATGCCGAAGTCTATTGCTTCTTGATGTCTTCCCTTGTACCGGACTTGCAGCTTGCCTGTGTGTTGGCCAATAGGTCCCGAGACCAGTTTGCGCCTATCCACGGCGTACACGTCTTCCGGTATGTCCTTCCGTAATAGGCGAACGCCTAGGCGACGTGCCTCTTCGGCATCCATGAACAGGCCTGTGGCCCCTGAATCAACCATAGCCGCCGCCGAAACCCATTCGTCCTGTACTAGCAGCGTCAGGGGGATGAAGAGGTGCCGTTGGTCAAGTAGGTCCGTGTTTAGCAGCGAAGGGATGTAGCTGCAACTCCGAGAAGCCCCTTCTCTATTCCAGGTGTCCATTCGTTTTCTGACAGCGGGTCTACCGCCGCTGTAACTTGCCTTCCAAAATGGAAACGACTGGCTTTAGGCTTAGCGGGACATTCGCGCACGAAGTGTCCTTTCTTTCCACAGTACAGGCAAAGGCCCTGTTTGCGACGGGATTCCTTCTCCGTGGCGGTAAGACTGGCCCTGACGGCCCTTATGTCCATCTGTTCAGGCCCCTGAGGTGGAGGAGCCTCGGACGACCTTAGATGGCTGCTCACAAGCGGGGCTTTGTCCCTCTTCTTATGGTCGCCTCGTCGCTCACCCATCCGGTGCTCCAGCCTCAAGGCCAGACCGATCAGACCCTCACAGGTGTCTGGCTAGGGGTCTATCTGCGTGATGACGTCTTTCAGCTCCTCGCTGAGCCCTTAGTGGAAGAGCGCTGCCCTCTTGAAGTCAGGCTATTTGGTTTCCGCTACCAGGCGTCTGAATGCATTTAGGTAGTGCAGCAGACCCTGGCTGCCCTGTTGTAGCTCCAGTAGTTCCCTGTCTGCCGTGTAGGAGTTGGCTATGCGATCGAACACCTTGGTGAACTCCTCCCAGAACGCTTCCCAATCGTGCAGGAGAGCGTCGTCCCGGCTCACAAAAGGCACAGCCCACTGAGCAGCGTCTCCTGCCAAGTAGGAGATCATGAAAGCGACTTTGGCTTGGTTGGTGGGGAAGGACTTGGGCTTGCACGAGAAGTGCAACGCCACTTGCGTCAGAAAAACCTGCACTTTATTTGATTCCCCGTTAAAGCGCTTCGGCGTTGCCAACGGGATGGAAACCGGCATTTCCACTACCACCGCTGCCGGTGAGGTGGTGTGTGCAGCCCCTGCACCAAACGGATTCCTTTGGCTCCCATCCATCCATGCCCTCAGGTCAGCGGTTTCCTGCCGCGACGCTTCCAGCTCGTCTTGGACCACAGCCAAGGCCACCAGGACATCCTCCATCGTGGCCATTGCGTCGTCAAGCCAACCAAAAAGACGATTGTTATAGGTCAGATATTATGTGATCCTTGGGGTCTTCAGGGTCGACCCGATGCTGGTAAGGACCACCACAGGGAGAACCCACCAGCGCACCAAGCGCACTGGCTGCCTACTGGATCCCCCGTGTGCGTGCAAGAGAAGCACAGGACAGGTCGTCTGTTTCCTACGCTATGCGTGCCGCAAGTACAAACACCCAGACAATATGGAGTTAAAGAATGTTAGGATGTTTAATGCCACATCCGAGAAAGAGCACACAGTAGAATAATGAAACAGATCGAAAGTAAAGTCAACGATACCCTTCACCGGTCAGCAACTCCTGGCGGAACCTCTCCTCAGCCGACATTGCCGAGCAAACCGTAGGGACCAACCGTCCTCCGCAAGAGCACCCGTCCAGGTAGCTCACCAACGGAGAGCACTGTGCAAAGTAGCGGCCGAAAATGCCGCTCGAGTTCCGCTTGCTGCGGTAGGGTCAAAGGTGGGCTGCTGGGCTGGGGAACCCGTGGTTATCGTCACCGCTTGGAACCCCTAGTGTTCACTGAGACTTATTTGCTCAGGAGGGCGTCTCTCAGTCAGCGCCGCTCGTTTCAACCCCCTTGGTAGCAGGCAGGCAGGCACTGAGGAAATACAAAGCAGGGCGGATGGCTCCGCGAACGTTGCTGTATGAAACAGTCCTGGTAGTTCTCAATGGTCCAAAGAACAAGAAAGGGAGACAAGCGCTGGCCTCGTGTTTCTCCCGTAGTATGCTAGGCTCCGCTAGCGTTCGGCAATATCCGACGCTATACCTTACTGGCGGCCGCCATTTATGCTGATAAGCCTGCTCATGCGCTGCGCACGGCCTTCTGGGTATTGTAGTTCTTGGCGGCGGTGACGCTGCCTGCTCCACGCGCCACCGATCGGAAGGCGCAGAGTCGGGAAGGAGGCTGTGGCTAGCGCTGTGCGTCCAGCATCGGAACCAGGTATGGGGGGAGTCCGGGGTGCGAACCTGACAGTGGTTGACCCCCCCCTTCATCTTCAAGCATCACTGATGGTTCTAGCAAGAGCAGGTGCAGGCTGGCTTTGAAGACTCCGTAAGTCAGGATGGCTCTGTTGGAAGATGCTTTTTGTTTTAAGGATTTCATTTGGCTCAAAGTATTTTCTGTTTCTATTTAAATGTTCTTCAATGCTAATTCAAGAGTTTTAAGAGCCTCTTTTTGGCCTCTTGGGGATAAGTAGACATTGAAGAGGTCCAGTTCCCAGTTTTGTTTTCTCAGCTTTAAATGTTGGATATTATTGTTTAGATTTTTATAGGTACATTCTGTTTGATCTAAAAATGTGGTTTCAACCCAAATGAATAGCCCACCATTGGGCATGCTTTTGGGCTGTCTCTAGACTGATAGTGCAATGTATATATAGCTCTATAGATCAAAATTATCCAAGGCTCATGTCTCCTGAAAACAACAAATATCATATATATTTATTTATATATGTTGCCTAATCTTTGTCTGCCAGCTTTTTCACCAGGCCTGCTGTATTGCAACTTATTAGCCTCACTTGTTCCAGGGAAGAGCAACAGCTTCAGGTCCTATCATATGGGTGGTTGATGCAGGCTTCACTGCCGCTTCTCCTCCAAGTCAGATTTTAGGTTTTAGATCCATTTTCAGCAATGTTTAGAAGTTGCTATTTGTCCTTATGTAGGGTTGTGGAGGCTTTGAAAAATACTGAAGAAACTCTTAGCCTATAGGTGGCAAGAATTTCTTTGGCTGGGAGATGAAATTCAGGACTGCATGCTGTTTTCAAACAGAAAGCTATTTTTAGGCAATTGCTTGGAATTGGCAGAGTAACGCTCAAGGAAGATCACAGGGTTTGGTTCTTGACTGATTGCTTCAACTATTATTCTCCAGGATGCTAACATTTTCAAATGATGAAGGATTTCACACAGCAGATTGTTGTTGCGCCAAGATATGATCTTTTTCTCCTTTTAGTGAGTGGTCCTTGGTGGGACAAAAACATATGTTGATTGATGTTATGTAATCTAGGCCCGGGAGAGATTTGACCAATCTAAGAATGTTACCTCTGTTTTATATATCATGATCCCCTAGATTGGTAAACTGGGGTAAATGAGAGAACGTGCTCCTCGCTTGAGGTTACTCGCCGTTTTTGGGGTTCATTGGATTCTAAGATGCCTCTGACTGCAATAACTTTGGTTCAAGCCAAATATTGAGTATCCATTGTTGGATTGAAATTTGTTATTATATTTGGGTTATGCCGTTTCTTGCCTTCAATCTGGATTTCCAATTGGCCCTGCTGTCATAGGGTTAGCAATAGTCTTGATTAACCGCTGACCTTACATGAGGCGTAAGAAACCACTCGTCAGCAAGATAGTCACAAGGAGCTAGATGCCGCCTCCTGTCCTCCATCACTAGCAGGATCGTAGGCTGAGCTCCAGTTCTCTTGTTACTTCTCCCATCGCTGCTAGGGTACACTAGCTCTGGCATCATTGTTGTCTGGGGTTTAGCTAGAATATGATTAAGTTCTGATTGTTCCTTGGCCATATGCTCCTTAAAATATAGCTGATTAACGCAGGTAATCTTATCCAGTTGTAGCCATGATGGTCTCCAGGTTCAACAGCGACCACGATCCTTTCCCCAGTAGGTACTATAACTACAATAGAGCCTCAGTCTGCTGTCTCTTGGGATGCAAACTTGGGTGATTACAAGGATCTGAGTCCTGTTGGTACCCTATTCCTATATGTATGGATTGAACATTGATTGTCACTTAAAAGGCCTGCATTAATATTAATAAAGGGAGGGGAAGATGCTTTCCTTTGCAAGAAGACTGAGGTACTTGACTGGGTTGGAGGTGCTGGTTTAATTTTTGCTGGATCTGTGTCTGAATCTGAATTTAGATGCAACCAGGATTCCTTGGTTAATTACCTTATGGTATTCTATTTATTAGATTACATTATTAGGATTATATTTTTTCAATTTCTATGTCCGTATGTTTCTCTCTCTGTTTTCCCAGAGTAAGTCTTCTGCTTTTTTTAGTAGATCCTTTGGACGTTCTTTGTAGACTAGTTTGCAGTCTGTGCTTCTTTCTCATCTGAGCTTTGGAGTTAAGTGTTATTCTTATGGAACACTTTTAGTCAGCTTTTGAACCAAGTTTGGAAATACTCTCACACACTAATTCCCCTACTTTAAAGTCAGATGCATGTTGCTTGAGGAATAAACTACTTGGAATGCACACATTTTCCTTTAGGAACTTTGTCTTAGAATTATTTAGAATTTAGTTTATTGTTTCGGGCACCCGCTGAAGTTTATTTAATATAGGCGAGCAGATGCAACGGCAGGAACAGGTGCCCTTTTGTGGCACAGACTGACTGATTTTGTCTTTTACCAATTCTTCTACTACAGCCATTCTGCGATCAATAATATTTGTTAACAGTAAAGAGTCTCTGAGAATCCCTGCCTGATCATCTAATTTCTGTGACTGTAAGGTTTAACCTCCAAATATTGCATCTTAATCCCTTTGCCGTGGGGGTAATTCCCCCGCTGTGCTGGGGGCAGAGGGGGCGCACACAGCGCCCCGGTGCTAGAGACGAGCTCAGCTCGTCACGCAGCACGGTGGCGCAGTGCTCATGACGAGCTAAACTCGTCACGGCCACGTCCGTTTCCTCAGAACGTTCAGCAAAGTGGGGGAATTATCCCCGCGTACGAGCGTTGCGGCCGTTATGACAAGCTCAGCTCGTTATGAGCACAGCGCACCCGTGCATCATGACGAGCTGAGCTCGTCATTAGAACGCATGAGATTAAGTTCTACACATTACTTTCATGATTCCTAATATCGGTTGCGCTGGAGTTTTTCAAAACTTTGGGCCATCTATTTGTTCCTTCTTCATCTGACCCTTTAATTATAAATTCTAGCACCAGAGAGTTCCTTACTAGGCCATCTTCTTGATGCATGTAGAGTATTGAGACATCAGTGTCAGTAGATGTGTTCATGTCTTTAAAAGCATGGGTTTCTATTCGGTAAGGACCTCCAATATAAAAGAATTCAAGCGAAGGTCATTATCTCGCTGCACCTTTTTTCATCCTCTGCTCGGCTTTAAATCTATCGCTGAAAATACCACAAATTCTAAACAATATGACCATTAGTTTTGGAACCTGTTTTCTATTGCATTGGCAACCAAGAGCAAGGTGGGTCTGTGAAACTGTGAAGAGTGGCAGTAAAAAACTACACTCTGCTTACTACAATTCATTAGCATAAATGGCCTCAACAATTTCACAAAATCCCCTCCCCATCTGGTCATCTGCCATTATTCTAATCAGCCTAAATTTGAGTAAATGTGCACTTCATTTGTAATTTCACTTTTAGTTAGCCTGAGGCCTGTTTACATTTTGCTCTTCAAGAAGAGCCTACTCTTACTGAAGGTGTTGCCTATCTTCAAGTTTATTTTTGTTTATCAGACCCATTCCAATCAGCCGTACAGGACTAATACGTGCATGTCCATCTTAAGAACCTGTGATAACAACACATTTTTAAGGTTTCCTTTTCTGATGTCTCCCATGGTGCTCAAGGAACCAGAACTGGGTACTGGCATCTTCATCTGAAACATGATTTGGAAAATGGGGGCTTGGGGACATGATGAAGGTAAATGACTCTGCATTTCCTGTCACGACTGCTCCCTCAAACTCCTCTACTGCTACTACAGCCATACGTTTTCATCTTGTTCCTCTTGGGGGTGCCTTTCCTGCGTCATCAGAGATTGGCGCCACCACAGCTGTGCATCAAGATAGACACATTTTGCCAAAAAGTGTTGATAATAAATGTATTCCTGCATTTTTTACTTCTGTGCTACTGATGCTGTCTGTACCAAGAGAACCTCTCCCTTAGAATGCAGACAGTGTGATTCCACCCATAGTAGCATTGAAGGTCTCCTTGGAAGCTACTGGGCACTTTCTTGGCAGATATGTCTTCTTATGGTGGCATGGGTTTCATAGAAATGTGCTCAGATATTATTCTTCTACCTATAAGTAAGGCAAAATATGAGTGTAGTCAAGTTTAAGTACTGTGTTACAAACAAAATATAATATAGATGTAACTTATTAGAGCGTTCTGCATTTTCACCCTAAAACTCTGCATTGTCATGGCTCTAGTCAAGACAACCTGAACTCATAGTTAGCCACCCAATTTGATATGCAGATGGGCATGTAAAGGCCAGGTACTTCGTCCATAGCCTTTCCAGCTATTCGGCTTCTCAGTATCCCCTCGGTCTACAAATGCATCAGGCTCCTGTCCCCAACAGAAGGAATAGAAGGAAATACCAAAAGTAATATATTGTGACCCCCAGCTTGCAGTAGCACCCTACCCACCCTGCCTCATAAACATACAATAGAAGTGAAACAATATTAAATACATAATATTTGCCCTCCCCAAGTCTTTAACAGTCACCTAACACCTCCGTCCAATATTACCAACAAAAGAGAAAGACCCCCAAACCCTATTCTGGCTGCCTACACACTCACCCCAACACTTGCTAACAGCAACTTTCTCCTACAACCTCCCATGTGTCCAAAACCCCATTAATCCATGTACAGTTACAAAGTATTGTTCTCTCCCTTGCTAGTTGCCTCTTTACTTTGTAATTTACAAGGGTTCAGCATGTGTATAATCTGATTCCCAAATCCAGTTAAAATTTGCAACAGACATTTGTTCAATGCAAATTAGTACAGCACCTCACAATGTCAGCCCCATAGACTACGTATATGAATCTAACCTGATAGCAGCAGATGCTTGCATGCCTCCATTCTAGAATATGTTCCAACAATGACCAGAGATGAGGTGTAACAAAAAGTAGAGTGTGGTATACTGTTTCTAAATTAAAGTACAGAGCCTGCTCATCTCTATGATCCTTTTGAATTGTCATAAAACGGTTTCTGTGGGATTTCTTAAAAATAACGTTTGTAATTAGAGTTTAACAAGGGAAAAACCTTAAAATAACAATAATCTGCAGAAAGCTATTGCATCAGAGAATGTGTTGAGCATAAAAATAATGAAAATCAATTTCATGCACGTTGAAATTATTTCCATCTTGGGTTGCGGCAAATTTAAGCAGCTAAAATGATGGTGTTGGAAAAAAACTTTACCCAGGCATATTGAAACTTATTCTGATCTTTATATATAACGTATAGGTGGTTGCTTGATTCATTATTCACCTAAATATGCCAAGCCGTCGGTGTTCCCGGAACGTTCTGTTAATACATCTGAATATATTACTCAAGAACGACGAGATTACAACTGCGTATCTACATACCTAAGACCTAGGTCTTCATTGGCACATGGCACATATCAAGACCACAGGATGCAGTCTTTATCGGGTGAGGTATCGCCTCCGAGTTCCGTACCTCAGGTGGGGCATTGTCTTATCCATCTTCGTTTTCTGTTTTAGGATTCACTGAGTGGATTAAGATGTATGCCTAAAATAAAAGAATATAAGGTACATTTAGCCAGAAGCAAACGGAATGGATGTATACATGACTTCTCTGTACTGGATGAGATAATGAAGATCATTTCCAATAGAAAGTGGATTAAGTCACCTTTTAGCTTTGCAATCTAATACATGGATGTTTGTGTGCTGTCACAATACCTCTCTGACAGCATTCAAACCTCCTACTTCTCTCCTTTGTGCACACAACACAATACAGTAAAAGGCTCAATCTCAATGGAAGGTGTGGCGAAAGTACTTGGACATTTGAGGCCAGGATGACAAGTTTAGAAAGGTTTGTTAATTAAATAAAGGTCAATGCTTGAAATAGCATTTTAAAAATAGTTTACCTAAAAATAGCAATGATCCAATGTGCATTGCGGATCTTAGCAGTTTCCATTAATAATGGCACAGGGTTTCTCAAAAGGGGACTGGGTTTAAACCACTCAGGTTCTTCTTTTAGGCACTGACATCATGGGGGCTCAGCTTGCTCCACAGACAGTGCATTCCTTCTGCTCATAGAATATAAAACATTTCAGAGCCTAGAATTGTTCCACCTAAAATATGTTTCTTCAAATTACAGTAGATCATCTGGAAATAATCCTATCATTGACTGGATCAAATGAATTGGTATACATACCTTACACACACAGTTGAGCTTTTGGAGTCAGAAAGAACGTGTTCTATGATAGCACAACACCTGAGATTATTTGGGAAATATATGAAGCAGGTGTTTTGAAAAATAATTAAAGTTCCTTAAGGAAAGATAAGGTGGTTTTAGTAGTCAAGTGCCATCAGTGGTTTAGCCATCTAACAAGTAAGTGGAGAGATTGTCTACCACTAGTGCCCCTTCCCCTTACCAATATGCATTTTAGTATGGCTTACTAAAAAGTCGGGCTCTGTTGAACAAAAGCAAAGGAGAGCAAGTAGGACAGTTTTCAAATTAACTTCTTGCATGATTACTTAATGCTCCAATAACAGTATTTCATAAAAGATTATCCTACAATGCCATACATAATGTCCAACCAGTAGGAGGGTGGGTCGTCTGCAAGAAACATAGAGCGAGCTGCTACTAAGTCAGGCCAATCGGCAATGCACCTAGGGTGGATAGCTGATCCGGTTGGACCTGGCCTGCTCTAGGTTCACAGAGCAGTTTTTAGTCAACTAATTCCTAAGGTTTGGAAATATTTGCTATCTGGACACCTTTGCATCCGCTTCCAAGGGTGTAGGACTGAAGGGGCACCTCTTGGAGGGTCAGGATTTACTCAGGTTGTGTCCTGTTGTGGATTCAAGAGATTTGGGGCCTTTTCTGTCCCCAAGACGCTGATAAGGAGGCCAGCCAACAACCACTAGGAGTCAATTCAATTAGATCTTTATTCGGTTATTTGCGAAAAAAACCAACCATAAAAGCACAGTGTAATATACATCATAAAAACAATTTGATAAAAGAAACCATGTTGTCCACAGGAATAAAACACAATTGATCTGTAGGTGAATGTATACAACAATATACACAACAATATCAAGCATTATCCCTCCATGCTGATTCTAAATTTTAGGGCTAATTTTAAAAAACTGACTACAAATAAAGTGCATTCGTTGTTTAGCAGCTTTAGGTAACAGAGTGCAGGTTTGATCTGGATAAAATTCAGTCTTTTAAGAAGAGGCTTAAGGTAAACCCTCCGAGGAATGTCATAAAAAGGGCAAAAGAATAAAAAGTGCACCAAATCCTGCGGAGACACAGAGTCGCAGCCGCAGGTAGGTAACACTTGGCCTTGATGGCTTCCTCTTGGAACGGCTAGTAGTAAATGAAAGAGGTTCAGCCGAAACCTAATTAACAGGAAACGGTCAAAGCTCGACATTGGCCAAGTCAAATATGGTTCCATACATAAAGTAGTTTGTATGACAACATAATTTCTATTGCAGCTTTTCTTTTTAATCCACCTCCTCCCGCTGGAAAAGCTGAGAAAGAAAAAAGTTGTTTTTCACAAGCTTTACGTCGGTTACAGTAATTGAGTCGGGATTTGAGAAGAGTTCCGGACGCCCCAATGCAGTGAAACAATTTTTCAGGTATTTTAGCCACGGGATTTTTAACATGTTAAAGGCCGAGGTGCAATGGTGTCACCTAAATATGGAGAGCCTAACTCCTCGTGCACTATGAAATTGGCGGTTCTTTTTGGAATCCCCAGAAGCTGTTTCAAAAAATTATTTTCTGTTACCACCAAATCCTTAACATTCGTGTGCCCCCATAACTCACTTCCGTAGCAGCCTATTGCCACACTCTTGGCCTGGTATACTTTTAGCAAAGCGGCAATTGGGCGTTTCCCCATTTTCCTCGCAAAATTAAAAATTGCTGCATTTGCCCGTGTTATCTCCCCTTTTTTCTTCTGAATGGCGGGGCCCCATTTCAGTTGGTTATCAAACAGGACCCCCAAGTATGAGAAGGTTTTAGTCGTGGGAATCTTCCCCCCGTTTACATGAAATAAAAACTCTCGCTTATGTGCTGTGCCTACATTCATAACAAAAGATTTTGAGTTATTAATGGAGAGATCACGGGATTTTATAAATATAAAAAAGTTTTAAGCAGCAGGTGAAGCCCTTTTGTGGTCCTTGCCAACAAAACGGCGTCGTCCGCATACAGTAAAACAGGTAACCCTTTATGTCCAACAAAGGGACAGAGGGTATTTTCCAAATTATTTATGTATAGATTAAAAAGAAACTGGGCCAGGATGCAACCCTGTCTTACACCCCGTTGTACTCCGAATGCCCTGGTCACCTTCAAATCCTGGGTCTATCGCACGTTCGCTCGGGTGTCCTGGTGTAGATCAGCCAGGAAATTGACCAGGGTCTGCTCCACCCCCATGTTGCTCATAGCCTCCCATAATTTGCCCCTATTGACACAGTCGAAGGCTGAAGAAAGGTCCATAAAAGCCATGTGGACTGTGCCCTGACGTGCCATCGTGTATTTTCCTAACACCATATATAGGTTGAGACACTGGGAGATGGTAGAGTGGCCTGGTCTAAAGCCATATTGAATTGGAGAAACTATATTATTTTCATCAGCCCAGGTTGTTAGCCTGTTCAGGATTACACCGCCTACTACTTTTACGACCGAATCAATTAAAGATATTGGTCTGTAGCAGGATGTGCTGTTACGGTCCCCTTTTTTAAAAACGGGGACTATTGTGGACAGCCCCCAGGACTTTGGGCATCCGTGATCAGCGGCTGCGTTAAATACGGCAGAGAGAACGGGGGCCCAAAGTGATGTCTTTGATTTGAATAGGTCCGGAGGCACACCATCGGGCCCGGGTGCTTTCCTGCTGGTTAAACCCATGATGCCCTTCTCCACCTCACAAATGTTAAAACGCAAAGGTTTAGTACCTGAGACACCTTTATCATGTATAGATTGTGGAATATTGCTGTTAAAAATACGACTAAATGAGAGACCCAATCGACTTCAGATATGTTGGTACCTAAGGGGGAATCACCTGTGGAAGCAAAAAGGGGTTTGTTTACAATGCCCCAAAATTTAGAGCTGTTACCAAGTATTTCTGGATCTAACAGGTTTTCCCAAGTGGCCGCTTTTACTTCTGCTTTGCGTTTAACCAAAGCTCATTTATAGGTGAGCCGAGCTGCCCTGATGTTTACCTGGCCCCTTGGACTGGCCTTGAGGGCTGATTTTAGGTCACGGCTTGCCTTGGAGCATGCGTTGTCAAACTACTTTGGCGCATTACAGATCCGGCCTGTAGGGGCTACTATAAGCATTCCCCCAACTTTGGTAACTATACCATCAAAGGCTAATAAAATTTCCTGTGCTGATGTTGTGGGAGATACACAGGTGGATAACTCAGTGTTACATGTCCTATTGATCTTTTTCGAAGTTCGGCCGAGTTCACCCTTTCCCACTTTAGACGTCTTTTACCGTCCATACATTTTAGGACCCCACTGTCAGGCCTTTCTTCTAATACATTGAAAAGCGTCCCTTCAAAACAAATGCAAACAGGATTGTGATCACTCAGTGAGTTCTCTAAAATTTGAAACCCAGATATACAGGGACTAAGATTACTGGAATAAAGTATGTGGTCAATATAGGAACCCCCCACGCTGCCTTTAAAGGTAGGGATTTCATAGAAGGTGTAATCATCCACCTGAGCCATGGCAGTTACTAGGTCGAAATCATCCATGAAGGCATTCAACAAATTTCCTCGGGGGGTATGATCGAAATGAAAGCCTTCAAGTCTATTGCATCCCAATAAGCCTATTGGAGTAATTGCTGGGTTCCCACAGGGGTGTGCGTTCAAGTCACCTACAATGACAACCTGGGGTGGGAGTCTCTCCATGTTATCCCTTAGAAAATTATCAAGATCCATAATCTTGCAACCCCCTTTAAGGTTAACAGCATTGTAAAAATTAATTAATGCTAGAGTCTCTTTCCCCTTTTTGATCGTCAGTATCTGGACTTCGCTATTATTGAAAGGAAATCTTTTAACAGAGCATGATAGTGCTAAGTCAATATACATAACAAGACCCCCTTTGGCTCTACGACTCCTTGAGGGTTCGGCGGGCACAAAAAAGCTTTTGTATCCTTCAATAAATGCGTTGTTTCCTACCAGCCATGTTTCCTGTAGGCAAATTATTGGGTAGGATTTTATAAAGGACACCCAAGATGGATCATTGATTTTGCTAGTTAACCCAGCAATGTTCCACGAGATTACATTATGCCTCGCTACTATTGACACCTCTGGGACAGGTACTTCACCCATTAAGTCTTTGTTGTCGGGGTTGGTAGGACTTGACTCTGGACTATCCGCTACCACTGATCTTAGTTCCATATTA
Organism: Lissotriton helveticus; assembly: GCF_964261635.1. NCBI lineage: Eukaryota > Metazoa > Chordata > Amphibia > Caudata > Salamandridae > Lissotriton > Lissotriton helveticus. The sequence goes on along the minus strand of NC_136060.1, from coordinate 22,524,322 downwards.
TGATTCCATGTACTTATGTGGATTTGAGGATGTTCTTGTAATTGTGAATGCCCAATATTATCAGGCTCGCTGTATATCGGCAGTCCGTTGGTTGTCAACAGTTGTCCCTCGGTGACAATTGTGTCCTTGTGTAAAGCCTTCGGCTGATGGTTGGTGGTAACCCCTGTATCGATGTAAAGTGTCTCAACTTCCTGTGGCGTCCCCCTGTTATCTGCACTTTGTCGGGGGTGTAGGGAGGCATCTACTACTAGTGTAGATGAGATATCATAAAGTCAATCCACTCCCTCAAGGCCTTCCTGCTGATAGAAGGCAGCAAATCGATTAAAGGTTGGTACCCTGTACTGAGTGTCAAAGTAGTCAGAGTGCCCTTGACCAGAGATGTAATTGGCGTGCATGCTTCCATGTGCCATTTGGTGTGGGGTGTAAAACCTAGTTCTATGTGGGTATTGTCGGTTTGCGTTCCCTAAAAACGTGGAGGGTGGCTGATAGAAATAGCTGAGGTCTACAGTTTGTATTCTGCTTTCTAGATCACCATCCCTCCAACCACTAATGTAGTTAACCACCCGCCGATCTTTAAAGTTTATAACAATACAGTCACCCTCATAATCCTTTTTCCTGTGTCCCACCCAGTTTATTCTCCTGACCTGAAGAATTTGACCATTTAGTGATTGGGGAATGGGTCTATGTCTGGTTAGACAGTGGCTAACCTTGTTTTTCAATTCTAGATAGCCCTCAGATTTCCCTATACCTAAGGGTGGGACTCCTATCATGATCACAGACTTGTAAGGGTAGGATTCCGGTGGCAGGTCAATACGTGAGAATTTATTAACTGGGGCTAAGCTAATCGGGTAATCCTGTCGGCTGGTGCTGATGTCGTTATTTAGAACCTCCATTAATATAATGGGGCAACCCAGTGACCCTCAGAACCGGATTCTACAGCATCAAAGTAGAATTAGATGTCAGGTACAGGGTGCCCCACTCGTCGACCACTACAACAAGTCCAGCCATACTCATGAACAGCTAGAGTGGTGGGTTTTGGAAAAAATTGAACTACACCAGAGGGGAGGAGATATGGGTGCTAGTTTGAACTATAAGGAGTGCCTCTGGATCCATATTTCAGACTCAGTGTCTAATGGCTTAAATAGTCAGGAAGAAACGTGCATGCAAATGAGTAGGCTGTAGCTATGTTTAATGCGACTGTAATGTAAGATTGTTGCAGGTATTAGCTTAGTCGTTTACATCTATGCATGAACTCGATGTGTTAACAGATTGACTAAGCATACATAGTACAACTGTAATTTCATTGATAATGTGATTTGTATGGCTTGGGCGTTGTTAGGAGCAATGCGTAAATATCATGTATAGCCAGACTGAAGTTAATTGAAAGTTAAAATGCCCTTTTAACTCAAAACGTCTAGAAGAATTGTATGTGCTTAAGAAATGTAACTACATTGTAATATGACTTTGGTACATGTTCGAATTTGTTCAAAGTAGGGTTTAACTTATGGATGTTTAATGCAACACAGATTCATATGTGGGTGTCTACTGAATACGGCATAAATTGTAATATTATATGAAACATAATTTTGAACAACAGTATAATCTAGGCTGCACATAGGAGTGCATTAGCGGCCCTGTCGACCTCCCCTGCCTTCACTAGTATAATATGTTTACAAACACGGTTACGTTTTAGTAGAAGGCTGACGGGCATACAAATACCAAAATGCAACATGCATGCCGCCGTGTTAACGGTAAATGATGAGGCACTAACATGATGAGCGCGACATATAGAAGGACGAGGTGCGGTTCACGAGTCGAGACGAGGTGCGGTTCACTACTCTGGCACCCGTCACGTACTAGCCTGAGTCCGACACCACGCTCTGACATCACGCACAATACAGGGTGCGGTGCATGAGCCAGTGACGTGATGCGGGTCAGCTCGCCATTGGATGTGCGGCCAACACGCCCAGTAAATCTACGGGCGATTGGGCACAGGCGTCCTGGAATGCGAGCAATCCGGAAGCACTTTTTTAATATAATGGAAACTGACGCGAGCCGGCAGTAATGGATTAACTCGCGGAGCACACAGACGCTTGCTGTTTCAACTCCAGAAGCTTCAATCCTATAAGTGAGTAACAGAGCTCGGTTGACATCCGAGTTCAGGATCTCTAAACGCATTTTTTAACTAAAGAATTCAATCCATTAATGGATGGGTGTTTACCTGTTTAGGTGATCGCGGCTGCGGCACTACAGGCTTGGTTCTCTAACCTGAAGGTAGCAATCCAGAACTCCCAGGTACGTGTCCCTATGAATTAGCGTGCCACTAACCATTTAATTAAAGAGGATAGTTATTAAATAATGATTAAATAAATTTCAGATTCAACGTCCTCAGAGTCTTGTAAATCTGTACATCGACCTACAGCACCTTCCTCAACTTGTACACCGGCTGGTGACAAAGAATTGAGGTAGGTCCCCTTTTAAAACGTGTGACTTAGGAATTGAGGCACAAGTTTAAATATAAAATTATGGTATACTGAATAAAAATATAATTTACAGAATCAACGCTAAGAAGCAAGAGTGTAGAGGCAGAAAAAGGACGCCTATACCCTCTCTAAAAGACTAAAATCTCAGGTGAGCATAAACCAAGGTTTTTATTACCTGCTTAGTCTATCCACACACCCCATACTAAAACAGGCACTCCCTTTTTAATTATAGGTTGTCCCTTCATTTCTATCGTCCTGATGAAGACCCGAATTGGTCGCTAATAAGACAGCACCGCTTCCTAGGGTCGAAACGTCGACGTTACCTCTTCAACTGGTCCTTGTTAAAAACACAGCAGAAAAATATAAATAATTATACTGTTTGTGGACATTGACTACATTCTTGGACCGTTACTTCATTTAATATTTTTTGTGTTGTAAAATTTGTTTCACTGTATAATACACCCTAATCACTTGTTCACTTGTATTTCAATTGTGTATTTTTGTGTTTTGACATTTATTGCACGGACAACCGTCCTTTTAACTGTTGAAATTAATTGCCGTAACGAGATTGATAAATAAGAATTCTTTTCTCGCTTCAAAAAACGTGTGGTGTGTGGTTTCCGATTCTATTTTCTGTAACTGAGTGAGAAAAGTTATTAGAGAATAGTCTTTACAGCTAAGAAATTGTTGATTCCCCGACAGAACCAGTTTTTGTTTGTCGTTATTTAGAACCTCAGCTGCCCACTCGCTCTCACCCACCCCTTCTGTAATGTCTGGTCCGGTGTTACTTGGTTGCACACTTGGGGTAGTTATCACATCTGTGCTCGCACCCGGTGTCGCTGGTAAGACATTGGGTAGCTCTATATGTCCCTTGGTCGTTTTTTTCAATGGTTGTAAAGATTTAGGCGGTTTACTTGGGCCTGATGTTGCAACTAAGATTTTCTTGTTAGGGACAGGGCACAATGGCTTAGTAAGATTTTTTGGGTGGCCTGAGTTTTTTTTTTTTTTTAGCATACTCCAACAGCATTTTGTTGTTCTGCAAGAGGACCTCTTCCATTTTATTGACTTTCTCGGTCATGGTATTAATTCTTTGTGTCAGGGGGAGCATAAGGGACTTTAACAGGTGCTCAATTTTTCCCATGATAGTGTCTAGGTGGGTATCGTTGTTACATGGCCTGTCGAGTAACTCGCTGTCAGTATTAACAGTTTGGAGGCCTGTACTATTATCTATGAGCATCAGCTGGCTTAGATGTGGTGATGTGGGGTTTTTGGATGTTTGATTAACAACCCCCTGACTATGCCTGGGCTTATGTTTATCATATTTCAATTTAGCCCTAGGTTTCTGCGTCACCCTCACCCTCCTCCTAGTTGTAGAGGTGCCTACATTCCCTTTCCCCTAATATAATAGGGATTTGAGAGGTTGTCGCTATTACTGCCTCAGAGGCTTCAGTATGTGTGGAGGTTTCTGCGGATGACTGGATGTTAGGTGTCATAGATAACCTATTTTCCCGGGTAACAAAGTCAGGCGGGGGAGTAGTCATAGAAAAGACTAGTTGTCTGTTCTCTGTGTCCGGGAAACCCGCAAATGATTCCATAAGGATGGAGTTTTGAGAGTATACTGTATGTGTGGATGAATTAGCTATCGTGTGTACGTCCTGAGTTTTCTGCGTTGAAAGACACATGCCTGGGGCAGTGAAAGGCGCCTCTCCGTGTTTTCTATCGCGTTGACAACAACTCCTACAGTTTGTTGGAGCATTCTGTCAATCGCGGTAAGGCTTGGGAGGGGGGTGGTAACTTGGGCCTTTTGCCTAGAGGTGGACCTAGTCGACATTGGAGTAGTCTTGCTTTTAATCATTATGACAATACAACAGCTTGCTGATGATGGTAATTTGTCCTGGACCAGGAAGGTTCAGTTTACATAGATTGAACAGATGACTCGTGTAGTTATACCTAGATGGAGTGTATCAGATATCCAATGACCCTAGTGATCAGACACAAATGTTATCTTAAAGAATACAAAAGAGTCACCTTGATTGAAATGCACTGGTTACAGTGAAAGCCAAGAGGAGTGGCCCAGCCCAGTCTCCTCGTGCCTGTGAGGGCTACAGAGGGCCCGCCCTTTGCCCGGGCTTCTCCCGCACGCTCCCGCGACGCGGGTGGAGCTTGGTTCTTTTTGTGCGCCTCCGGGTGCCTCTGACACCGTCAGTGGGCGGAGCCTGGTGGAATTGTGGGGGCTGTAGTCCCCCTGCTCGGCGGCCGCGGTTTGTATGCGGCGGCGGGGGGGACCAGATGCCCAAGTACAGCTATCCCCAACACCCTCTCCGCGGGTGCAACAGGCTTGGCAGCAAGACAATAGATTCCCTCAGGGTCAGCAAGGTTAGTGGGTCTCTCTCGCTCCTCAGCGGAGCTCGGTTCTTTTTGTGCGCCTCCGGGCGCGTCTGACACCATCAGTGGGCGGAGCCTGGTGGAATTGTGGGGGCTGTAGTCCCCCCGCTCGGCGGCCGTGGTTTGTATGCGGCGGCGGGGGGGACCAGATGCCCAAGTACAGCTATCCCCAACACCCTCTCCGCGGGTGCAACAGGCTTGGTGGCAAGACAATAGATTCCCTCAGGGTCAGTAAGGTTAGTGGGTCTCTCTACTAGGAGTCACACTGACAGTCCTGGGTTTAATTGGTGGAACGGGGCTCAAGCAGCAGGACAGGCCTCTGAGGGTTCAAGGAAGGCTTCAGGCAGCGGAACAGTCCTTCCAGAAGCAGCAAAGCATCCTTTTGTAGTACACAACAGGCAGTCATCTGAGAGCCCTCTTACAAGTCCAGAAAGTGAGGTGAAGAGTGTATCCGAGGGTCATATTTTTATATCTGGTGCCTTATTTGAAGGAGGAGAACTTTCTATAGAATTCCTTTTGAAGTGCTTGGAGTTTTCTGGCTCCCCTGCCATGGCTCCAGCCTTACTGAATGAACAATGAAGTGGTGTCAAGTCCTTTGTGTGAAGGCAAGGCACAGCATATTGATTGGCAAGTGTTATGAGCCACTCTCTTGGGGCAACTCTAAGTCCCTGAATTCCCCCTAGGGTCTGTCCTCAAGGGCAGAGGATGACACTGTACTGGTGAAAGGACTCAAGGGGAAAGAGGGTTGGGATTTGGAATAGCAAACGAGATGCCGTGATACTCCTCCGGGACAGCCTCAGGAAGATCAAAAGAAACCTGTCACCGATCTTATGTGAACACCCACGGTTTGAGGAGTATCTGCGGATTGCACAACAGTGGTTTAATGCACACAATGTATTTGGTACATAGCATCGACAAATCTTATTTATATACTGCTGTTCATACCCCAAACTGACAATCTCTGTGCTCTGCCTTTCCGGTCAAATTCAGCATGTCTCTTCATGTGAGCAGTGTTGACTTCCGGTGGTTTGTTTGATGATAGTTGGTATGAAGATCAAACAAACCGACTATTGCAGCGCGATTCTTAACATTTTTCCTAGGTCACTACTTTTACATGCTGAGCTAAGATGTCATCAAAGTCACTCCTTATAGTCTAGCCTAGTGTTCCTTCTGAGAACAAGTGGGCAAAAGCCTGGGGGATGTTAGTCCTGACAGAGCCCTGCCAGTCATAAAGTCTTTAGCGCGCTTTGTCAAAACAACAGTAGGCAATTCATACTTTATTGTGTTACTGAGCTCAGAGCATGCTAGAGTTGTGGTACAAATACCGGCTGTTGAATTCTTCTGAAGTGTTGCCTTTCCGTTTCTTTAGGGAATCCAGAGTGATCTTTTTGAGGACAGGAACCACGCTGTGACATTGACCGGATCAGAGGCTTGATCGAGGAATGCAGGCAAGTGAAAAGCAAAGAGACCAAGTAGGGGTAAGCACGGACTTTAAATAGAGGCTGACTGTGTGCTTTTAGTGCACGTGTCAGGGCCATGGAAAGTTCACTGGGAGCCAGGAGTCAGATTAGCAAAAGCACAGAGTCATGGAAAGGTCTCTGTGAGCCAGGTGGCTGATTAGTAAATGCATCTGCCAGGGTCATGGAATGTTCAAGCAGGGTTTTTAATTTTGAAGGTGATACCTTGTGAGTTTAATTGACAAGGACACCTGTTACTGCTGTTTGTTCTGGAACATTTGCAATAAACAGAGCAATTAGTTCTCACAGTTACTCAACCTTAGTTTGCCTGAGTGGTGCACCTGCCAAGAACTTTCACAGTGATTGTAAGCAGCTGTTTGTTTTAGTAAGCAGTTAATTTTGTTGCCTGTGGGGGTCAATAATTCCCCTACATCACCCCGAAAGGAGCACACAGCAAACCAAATCAGAATATCGGCACACTAAATGGATGGGGGTGAAAAGGGAACAAACATGACTCAAACTCAAAGGCTCCTTGAGGGTTGCACAGCAGCTGGAACTATGGCAGTCGCTTCTCCCAAAGACCGCCCTAGAGGCCTTGATTTGTGGGGTTTAGGGCATGAAAATGCTGCGCTAACAAAGGAGGAGGGTTCCCATGAGCGCTCCAAAGGTTTGTTGACTTTCCAGTCAATAAGATAGTATAATGTAACTCAAGAGCTTTTCGAGTCCAGAATATGTTGGACTTCATTTTCTTGTTGCCCCTTAACCAGGACTAGTGGAGGTGGGCTGTCTTTTCGAGTGGCAGAGTGATAAGGTGTGATGAGGGAAACATGAAATGAAGGGTGAATAGTCCCTCTGGGAGGTAGTTGTAATTTCACAGTGACGGTATTGATCAACTTAGTGATTTCATAGGGGCCCATGCCCCGTGATTGTAGCTTTCATGGATTGTCTAATAGGAGATGCCATGTTGACAACCATACGAAATCTCGGCATGCTTCTTCATGGTAAATGTATCTTTTTCTAAACTATTTCAGGCTTGTTCCTGACTTTCGCTGGGCGTTCTAAGTGTTCAGTTACTAAAGGTACTGAGATTGAAGCACTCAGGTTTTTATGGCGAGAGCCCTGGGTTGGTATCCAGTAGTAAAGAAAAAAGGTTAGCATCCTACGGCCAAGTGTCGGCTGTTGTAAGTAAATTCAGCCAGTGAAGGGCCTGATCCCACTGCTCAGTAAAAGTGGATAGCAAATATCTAAGTATGGTTTCTAAGGATTGGTTGACTCGCTCGGACTGACCGTTCGTTTGTGGGTGCAGGGCGGAAGACAAAGAAACCTCAATTACAAGTTTGGCACAAGTGTCTTCCAGAATTTAGAGGTCAATTAGGTACCCAATCCGAGATTATTTTAAATGGCAGACCATGCAACTTTACTATGTGTGTGATGAATATCTGACTGAATTCTTGTGCTTTAGGTAGTTTATTAAGCAGAAAAAAATAAGTCATATTGGACAGCATATCAACTATTAATTGGAGAGTGGTGAAAAATGTTGCTGGTGGGTAGGTTTATGACAAAATCTAAACTTATGATGTGCCAAGGAGTAGGTGATATAGGTAGGGTTAGGAGGAGACCTGTGGGTGCTGTATGGGTGGGTTTATTGCAAGCACAGACTGGACATGTAGTTACATACGCTTGTACGTCCCTGCACGTTTTCACACCAGACATGTTTTTTACAATATTCTAGCATTTTTCTCGTACCAGGAGGTTAAGCTAATGTGGAGTCACGGTTCCATTGTATTAAACTGTGTCAGAGTTCTGTGGTGGGAAAAAAGCTCATGAAAAAAAGATCTTTGGTAGTATGTTTTGGTGTCTCAACTTACTTTGGATGATTTCGTTTTTGATGTTTTGTATGTACGCCAGCCATGAAAGTATTCACCTCAGAGATAGCAATCAATTTTGCCAATGAGATAATACTGTGCGGCTTTGATGGAGAATAGAGGGCATTGGTGTGACCTAGTCTGGATGGGATGTCTGACCGTAATTTTTTGGCCCCGGGGCTGTAGGTGATGATAACATTATAACTGCTGAAGAAATGAAACCTTGGTATTTGGCACGGAGTGAGAGCTTTAAAGGAGAAAAAGCATTGCATGCTCTTATGATCACAGACTATTGTGACTGTGCGTTTGGCCCCTTGTAAATATTATCACTATTCTGTAAAGTCTAATTTAATAGCGAAAAGCTCCATCTCTGCTAAAATGTAATATTGTTCTGTGGGAAGGAGTTCTTTTTAGAATAGAAGGCCATAGGATCCAAATGACCAGTTTGGGAGTTCTTTTGTGATAACATTCCTTCTACTGTAACTGTGAGCGATTGTCTCTACATAAACAGGGTTGTCTGGATCTAGATGGTGGAGAATAGGTGCTGTGGTGAATTTTGTTTGCAAGCTTGCTAGAAGCACGATCCACAGCTTGGGACCAACTAAAGGATTGACCTTTATTTAGCGGATGAGTGATAGGAGTCACTATCTCTGGGAAGTGTGGAATAAATTGTTGGTAAACGTTGACAAAGCTGTGTGCCTTTAAAACCTCTTTGATAGTGGTTGGCACTGACCAAGTCATGATTGCCTCCACCTTCGTAGGGTCCATTGTGATTCCAGAAGGTGACAAATGATAACCCAGGATTTCCACCGATGAGACATGAGAAGAGTTTTCTTTAGTTTAAGAAATAGGAAATGTTCTCTGAGTCGTTGCATGACAGCACATGCATGTTCCACGTGCTGTTGTACAGATTTAGAATAATTCAAGATATTGTCTATATAGACGATTGCGCACACATTCAAGAATTCACAAAGGACCTCTTTTATGAAAAACTGAAATAAAGCCTGGGCATTGCACAACCCAATAAGCATGACATAATATTCAAATAGTCCAAATTTGGTCCTAAAGGCGGTTTTCCATTTGTCGCCTTCTTTTACTCAGATTAAGTGATAAACTCCATGCTGGACTAGTTTAGTGTAGATGGTGGATTTCCCTACTTGGTCAAGTAGGACAGGAATTAAAGGAAAAGGATATCAAATTTTAATGGTTGCTTTATTTATGACTTTATAGTCCACACAAGCCAGTAACCCCCAATTCTTCTTTAGGATGAAGAACAGTGGGGAGGAAACAGAGGAGTGGCATATAACCCCTATCTCTTGTAGTTAGTCCAAATACTTCCTCAAATATTGGATTTCAGGTTCTGTCAGGGCATAGACTCTACTACAGGAAAGAGTTACACTGGAAAGGAGATCTAGTCAACAATCATATACCCTTGTATGGGGGTAACTAGGTAGCTCGTACAGGGTCAAAGACATCCTGGAAATCCAGATATTCCTTGCGCAAATTTGGGGCTTCTGTTCCATGGGTTAAACTGCAATGGAGAGGTATCCTAGGTTACTGAGCTAACTGATAACAAGTCGTTGTACAGAAAGGTGAATCTTAAGTCACTGTATTGTGTACCCTATCTTTCTTTGCATTATGATGTCCCAGCCACAGGACTCCCAGAATCACACCAAACGTTGGGGTGTCAATTATATCAAAAAACAGTTTTACTATGTGCTCATTATCAGAAACCAGGGTCAGAGATTTAGTGCAAAAGCAAATTAATCCTGAGGACAATTCGGAGCTGTCTACCAATCGTATTGATTTGGGTTCTGGCTTTGGTATTTTCGTAAGACCTAGTTTAGTAGTTAAGGATAAGTCAAAGAAATTCCCTGTAGCACCAGAGTCAATGAGTATGGGCAGAAAGTGTCTTTGTTGCATTGACTAAATTATGGTCATCCGGATGGTCAGGTGATGAAGAACTCTAGTCCCTATGTTAGTCAGGTAATGTGAGATCTGTGTACCTTCTATCAAAGAGAGTCCTAGTTTCCCTGTTCACGCTCAGAGATCTCCACACTAGCCACAGATTTACTCTTCTTGGGCAATCCTGAGCGAAGTACCTGGCCTAGCCGGGGGGGGGGGGCGCTAGGTGGCGCACTAGCGTATGGAAGCCTTCCTGTGAGGCTCCCGCAGTCCAGTGACATTTATCCATCAAAAAATCCTTAAAAGGCACTTATAGGGGCTATAACTGCAGGTAGTGATACAGCACGGTGTCCGACCACTGCTTACCGAGTTTGAGCAGAATCGGAGTGAAGCTGTGGTGGTGAGAGGCTCCGGCAGTTTCGGCGGACGGGACAGACGGAGGTCGCGGTGTGCTGGGCCGGCCGCAAAGATCAGGCAAGCCCGTGGCTGTGAATGCGGCCTTCGGCCCAGAGATCGGGCACATCGCGAGGCGCGACCTTGCCCCCGCCGAATTACCAGGAAAATTGCGGTGGTGATTGCCTGGGGTGGTAGCGATACGGCTCCCCCTCCCCACACCGTTTAAAGCGATTGGATGGCCTGTTTGCTGGGGTTCGGCTGAGCCGATACTGCCCGGGACTTTTGGAGGCACGATTCTTGGAGGCGTGGGTCATGGGGCTGTGCTCGCCCAACTGGCTGTCCGTGTGTGCACGTCTCCCATTTCCCCTCCCACGAGAGAAGAAAGTGTCCTGCCGGGTGACCACACGAGGGGTGAGTGAGCTGCCGGAGAAATCAGCGGGAGTCTGGGAAGGAGCCCCCGGTGGCGGAATAGTGGAGGAGCGACGGGGGATGGTGTGAGATAGTGCCGTCTTAGCACTTCCTAGTGATCTTCGCACTAATTGCATTGGAAGACCTTAGTCTCCCCTCAGAGATCCCTAACATCGATAGGAGCCCTAAAGTGAATGACTGCGCTGTTTGGCGGGACGCGTCTGGGATTATGTACAAGGCCATGCTCCAGCACTACCAGTCAATATAACGACAGCGGAAAATTGACTTATTTGAGAAGACCGCGGCGGAGCCTGATGTGCTAAGGTTGTTGAACTGCTCCTTCCTCCTTGATACTACGGGCAGATTGCTACAGGGTCCGGACTGCTGCGCCCAGGGACTCGGAGAGAAGGTCAACGCCATTTTGGTTTTGGAGTCGATCAGATAAGTCCGCGCCCAGTGATTGATACAGCACACAGTAATGCCCCGGGATTGCTGAGTACCCAGCACGTGAGGGTGCGCTGCAATTTAGATTCAAGGAAGCGTGGAGCGGAGGATCATAGGCCAAGTGACGCACTGTGCTCCTGGCATGTCATATTACTAGGAGATCTTATCCTCCCCCAATTCTCTCTGTGCATCGTACCAATTTTGGACTGCTGGCTGGCGCACTGCTGTGTGGTCGACTACAAAGTGCGATACTCTGCACTGCTACAACGTAATGATAGGGCGGCCGGACACGAGACAGCCAAAACTCACCTTCGACTCCACCAAGAAGACGAATCAAGCTGGAGGGGTTCGAAACAGTCCGGCTGGACCGAGTGAAGCAGCAGGAGAATCCTCGGACACGGCGATGAACCTGCAAGAAGTTTTGCGCGAGATGCGGCAAGGATTTGCGACAATCGCTGACAAAGTTGACAGAATATCGTAGCGCATGGATGCAGTGGTTCATAAATTGGATGCCCACGAAGACCGTGTGAAGGAAGCGGAACAACGGATTTCAGACACGGAAGATGCTACTACGAGACACACCGCGCAGCTATCCAGAATGGACAACCTGCTGCGGGTTATTGCGTCCAAGAACGAGGATTTGGAAGCGAGAAGTAGACGCAATAACGGTCGCATAGTGGGCATTCAGGAGACGACCAATATGGGCAGGATGGAGGAATACGTGGAGAAGATGTTCTTGGCGGCGATTGGCACAGAAGTTTTTTCTCCGCAATTCATCGTGGAGAGAGCGCACCGATCCTTGGGCCCTAAACCAAAACCGGGTGCGCCTCCTAGACCTATCGTCGCTCGGCTACTGAACTATAGGGACAGAGATGCGGCCTTGCGTGCGGCCCGCAATACAAAAACGCTCTCGTACGATGGCAATTCCTTCACCATATACCCAGACTTCACGCCGATGGTGCAGGAGGAGCGGAGGAAGTTTCTATCTGTGAAGGCAAAATTACGTAATTTGCAAATGGACTATGCATTGCTCTACCCGGCTCGGCTGAGAGTCACGTACCAGGGTCACCCCAAAAAATTTTCAAACCCTCAGCAAGTAGAGGATTTCCTCAAACACTATAAGCGTGCTAACAGAAATGCTGAGGGGGCGGAGGAAGAGCCGGATCCACTGCACGACGAGATGGAGAACGGTGAACAGTGAGTGGGCGAACATTGAACATATGTCGTAACAGGGGCCCTCAGCATATGTGTGGGGGACAGAAAATGTGAGAAAGGGGCTACTGGCCGGAGATGGTGCTGTACTAAAGCACGACTATCTACATGTCCCCCATGTGTATGAGTACTGGGGGGCACGAGTATCATTGTGGACCATACATTATTTGTTGCCTTTTTATTCTTTTTTCTATTGCCTAATGATAGTATTGCTTGCAGTTGTGGTACCAAACTTGCCTAAGTTTATAACGCTGGACACCCCTCAGGGTCACCGGGTCGGACTACAAGTCACATTGTGGTTTTGGCGAAAGTGAGGGGAGATGTGTTGCCACCTAGAAATGGACCCCAACGGGAAATACCCAAAAAGTTCTTTGTTGAGTTGGGAATGCACTACCCCTAGTTCTCAGGGCAACTGTGGGTGGGGAGGGGAGGGCACATGGCTGGCAGGTTGGGGTTTGCTTCAGTGGGCGGGGGGAGGATCCAAAATGCTACAGGAAGGGAATGCAGTCAGGAGTTCATTGGGGGGAGGGAGGTTTGGGACAGTTAAGGGTTTTTTTCCACAGAGGAGGGTGGTATGGGAAGTTCATTGGAATGCTGTTCTACATGCTCATGAATGTACGTTGCTATAGTTGCTGTGGCTAATTGTGATCAGAATGCGGGTTCATGTGAAACATGACATGCTCTGCAATATATGGCTATTCAGGAAATGGGGGTTTGTTAGGAAATGGCAGGTGCAGAACGCATAACGAAAATTTTGGTATTGCCCTGGAACTTGAGGGGATTAAATGATGCCAGAAAAGGCAGGAGGGTGGTGGCCTATCTGGAGCAGCATCATGTACAATTGCATTATTGCAGGAAACGCACCTGAGCCCACGCACTACTTATGCATTTGCTAGCAAGTGGGCAGCGGTCCGAAGTTTCTCTTCATACTCAGCATATGCCAGGGGCACTGCAATATTGATCAGAAAAACTGTGCCGTTTGTGAAACTTGGTGAGCATACGGATATGGAGGGGAGATTGTGGGGTAGGCTTGGTACTGATACTGTCACAATAGTAAATTGTTACGAACCTAACGTAGATACACCTGAATTTTTCACGCGGTTATGGGGTAAAATACTAGACACTGGCTCCATGCATATTCTATGGGGAGGAAACTTTAATGTTGCGATGGCTCCAGGGTTAGACAGGTCTGATGGGAGCCCTCAATATAACAGACGTGCCAGGGATGCATTATCTGGGATAATGAGTGAAGGAGGACTTATTGATAGCTGGCGGTTTGTGCATGCTGGGCTTCGGGAGGGTACTCACTTTACCACACATGCCAACACATGGGCAAGGTTGGACTACTGTCTCCTGTCTCGGGGACTGGTGGTTAATTTGGGCAGAGTGACTCACTTACCGAGGTCCTACTCGGACCATTGCCCGGTGCTGGTACAGATATCGATCCCGGGATTTGCTAAGGCCACACCAACGTGGCGTATGCAACCCACGGCGCTTCTGGATGCACAGTTTAAAACGGAATTAGAGGAGGAAATTTCAGACTTTTTTCTTCGCAATCATGGGTCGGTGAATAGCGTAGAAACCATCTGGGAGGCGTTTAAGTTGACAGTCAGAGGCTATTACATTTCAAAGAGCTTTGGGGTACTAAGGAACATTCGAGGAACTCTTGAGAAACTAGAAAAAGAATTGAAGGAGTTGGAATCTAGGATGACTCGGGAACCGATGGGCCCCATACATAAGGAATTTAGAGACAAGCTCACGCAGTATGAGGAAGAAGCAGATAGAGAGGCTAAGTTCAGAGGCAAACATTGGCAGGCACGACGATACTGTGAGGGAGAAAGGCCGGGTCGAGCACTGGCAGAAGTCACTAGACAACCACGGGGCATCACGCACGTACTGGAAATACGCACACCGGAGGGTGGAATGTGCCAGGATTCGAAGGGTATTCTAGGCCTCTTCAAGGCTAACTATGGGAAGTTATATACAACGCAACAGGCTGGGGAGCTCCACTTTGGGAGCTTCCTGGACGACGTAGCGCTATGTTGGCTGAGTGACACAAATAGGCAGTTCCTTGGGGCTCCATTCGAGCTTGATGAAATACGTGATGCAATTATGTCCCTTAGTAATGGCAAGGCGACTGGATCGGATGGATTGCCAGCTGAATTTTATAAATGTTATATTGATATAATGGCCCCGGTCTTAAGAGAGGTATTTGAGGAGTCCTTGGAAGTAGGAATCTTGCCGAGATCAATGAGGGAGGTGGTAATCACTTCTCTGTTGAAGCCACATAAAGAGCCCGCTTACTGCGACTCGTATAGACCACTTTATTTAATAAACTATGACGCCAAGATACTGGCGAAAGTGCTAGCAACTAGGCTCTCCTTGCTTATGACCAGGATAGTTCTTCCGGATCAGGCTGGGTTTGTCCCGGGAAGATCCACGGCTAGTAACTTGCGTACTCTTTTTTCTCTGATCCAAACGATAGCGCCAGACCTCCTTGTAGCTGCCATATTCCTTGATGCGACAAAAGCATTTGATTCGGTTGAATGGAGCTACCTGTTTGCCGTTCTAAACAGGATGGGGTTCCCTAAAATATTCGTGGCATGGATCAAACTGCTCTATACGGATCCAACGGCAAGAGTGCTCATTAATGGGGAGCTTTCGGACCCGATCTCCCTCATCAGAGGCACCAGACAAGGGTGCCCGTTATCCCCACTATTTTTCGCGATCGCGATTGAACCCTTAGCATGTCGTATCCGACAACTGCACAAACAAAGCGCTTTTAAGTGTTTCCAACGCCAAATAGATGTGTCACTCTATGCTGACGATTTAACGCTATATGTGGTAGATCCACAGACTAACCTCAACCCATTGCTCAGGGAATTTTTGGTCTTCGGTCGGCTGTCTGGCATACAAATAAACTGGAGGAAATCACAGTTTTTTCCCCTGACCCATGCAGTAGCCCGGTTTGCATTGGATTATCCACTGGAGTGGTGTGACTCTGACCTACGTTATTTAGGGATTCAGATATCGACTGTAAAGGAGGAGACGTTGCGACTAAATTATGGCACCGCCATCACTAAACTGACGGAGGATGTTACACGGTGGATATCTCTACCGTTCACCATGGCTGGTAGGGCTTCACTAATTAAGATGGTGGTTTTACCTCAATTTCTATACTTGTTTCAGAATATCCCGTATTATCCAGGTGCATTTTTTTTAAAAACATTACGTTTGGAACTGTTGCGACTGTTTTGGGCAGACAAGCAACCGAGATTGGCATGGTTGATCGTCACACAGCCTTATATCAGCGAAGGATTTGATGTCCCTGATTTTCTGGTCTACTACCTGAGCGCTCAAGCACAATTTGCCTACCTTTGGTTTACACCCACACCATTCATGCCACAGCTGGCTGTGGAGGAATGGATAGCCCGACCTCTCCCATTGAAAGGCATTATTCATGGCCCAGTCAGTGTAATTGAGACACCGGCCACCACGGTGACATGTACGGTTGATGCGTGGGGACGAATACTACACCAGCTACCAATCAATTTCCTATATGCCCAGGCTATGCCACTGGTTTATCATCCAGGTCTATCCCTATTGTAGGAGAAGGGATTCCAAGTGATGTGTACTAAGTTGAAGATGTTCACCTGGGGCAATCTGTTTGCGAATGGGCAGTTCAAAACACGTGAACAATTGGTCCACGGCTGCCAGCCTACACCGCTGGACATATTTTACTATGTCCGGCTACGGCAGGGCCTGAGGACTGTTATACCGCATTTCCCAAAGGAACCTGACACGGTACTTCCATTGCAAATTCTGCTTACATCTGCGGATGGAAAGTATTTGGTATCTTACCTATACTGTAGCATCCGAGGGCAATGTGAGAGGGGAGAGTGTAGAGCGCTTAAGCACTGGAGTACTGATATTGGCAGGGATATCACTGAGGCGCAGTGGACATATTGCTGTGAGCTCACTTCTAAGGTATCGGCCAGCTGCATACTGCGGATTATCCATTATAAGTTTTTGCAGAGAATGTACTATACGCCCGAAAAAAAGATGAGGTTCCACCTATCGGATAATGACAGATGTGAGAGGTGCAAATCGGAGAGCGCAGGCTTTCTACACCTGGCATGGGCATATCCAGGGGTGTTTGACTACTGGACTCAGGTTCACACAGCACTACAGGCGATGGTGGGTGATACGATTGATAGAGATCCCCTTATAATGCTCCTGGGATATACTATGCAGATACCCAAATCGCACAGGAAGTTTGTAAACATTGCGCTTTTGCTAGCAATGCGGAGGGTTGCATGTAAATGGGGACGGGGCCGCGCCCCGAAATTTAAGGAATGGCTGAATGATTTATTATACTGTCAGGAGCAGAACACGGTATATGCAGATACACAACCATTGAGCAGCAGGGCCAGGGACATATGGGATCCATTAAGAGAATACTTGCTAGCCACCACAAATTCATCTGATGATGGGAGTCAGGGAGATGCGGATACAGCATTGGATATAGGAGTAGAGGGTCTATTAGTTATAGATCTGCCGAATACCTAGTGGAGACTTCTGGGGGTTTGACTTATACATGAGTTCGGAAGGAAAGGTTTAAGGTACTGTTGATAAGATGCTTCTCCATGATGGTTATTTATGGCTATGGATGTCCTGCAGATCTCAGGGACTAGAAGGGCCTGCCTGTATAGTGCAGGTATGTCATAAGGTGTATGAGTAAATGTGAACCTATTAGAAAGGCCCCAGTGTGCAACAAGGGTGCTGGACCGAGTAATTTAGGGTTGAGTTATGCAGGGCCCCTGTGCTTGAGCATCTCCTGGACCTGTCGTCCATATTGATATATCATTGCTATGGCAGGGTGGACAAAGGTCTGTTCTGTTCCAGGGAGCTGCTATTTTTTTTTTTATGGACCTGATATGTATGTAATTACACTTATATGAATGGCGAGATGACAACAACCACATACATCTGTTTAGCATGCTTATAGTGGGAAAAGCATACCCCAAATTTACGTTCATTGTTACTACGGTTCACAACAAAAGGGAAAAACAAAAACACTTCATGGACCTTGCACTAAAGTGTACCACGCTACAGTGGTTAGAAGAATTGACTATTGAATTCTGCCGCCGGGCCTCCGGGTTGTCGGCACATTGGCTGTGTATATATACGAGAGCGAATGACACGTTTCAACGTATGCAGCCGGCCCGTGGGGTTGTAGGCATTGTGCTGTGGAAATCTGTGTTGGTAAAATAAAGTTCTTTGAAATCAAAAAAAAAAAAGTACCTGGCCTAGCCACAATGTAGGTGTTGTTCCTTTTTTTCAGTAGAAAGGTGGCCTTTTATGCCTACAATTTGCATGGGTTTAGCGTCTTGAATTTTTATCCAGTTCTTTCTTTTCTTTCTAGGGATAGTCATTCTTTTAAGAATTACTATCCCTGCATCATTACGGGATCTATCTCCTTTCCATTTGTTTAATCGGTGTTCCAATATAATCATTAAGGGCCAGATGTATTAAAAAACGATTTCCTAATTGCGAATCCTTGCAATTCGTAATTAGGAAATCGCAAAACAGCATGTATGAAAGTGTGTTGAACACTTTCTGCGATTCCTAATGGGTAGCAAATGACCCGCCTCATGAATATTAATGAGGTAGGTCACAATTTGCGACTCATTAGGAATCGCAAAAATCACAGGGATGATGGCCTGCTGAGATCAGCTGACCGCCATGTCTGTGATTGCTTTTAATTAAAGAATTTTCTTTTTTGTGAAGCAGCCGTTTTCCTCAAAGGAAAATGGGATCCTTTTTCAAAAAGTAAAATGAAAAGTTTCTCTGGGACCAATGTCTGCTCTTAAAAAAAGTTTTTGCATACATTCACAAAGGGGAAGGAGTCCTTTGGGGACCCCTTTCTTTTTGCGAATGGGTCAAATGCAAATGTTATGCAATGGCATTCACGGTCACAAAATATTCATACATACCATTACAATTTGGAAGGGACACCTTAAACAATCCCCTACCAAATCCCAAACCCATTTTGCGATTCGGTAACAGGTTACCGAATCACAAAATAGGGTTTGATACATTTAAAAAGCATTTTTTGCATTTGTAAACAGGAAAATTCTGAGAATTTGCCCATTTGCGAAAGCAAAATTTCTTGTTACATGTGGCCCAA
This sequence comes from Lissotriton helveticus, assembly GCF_964261635.1. Taxonomy (NCBI): domain Eukaryota; kingdom Metazoa; phylum Chordata; class Amphibia; order Caudata; family Salamandridae; genus Lissotriton; species Lissotriton helveticus. The sequence continues at coordinate 22,505,577 of NC_136060.1, read as the reverse complement.
TGTCAATAAATTCTGAGCAGTCATTAGGGAGGTCTACAATGTGCAAGAAGGAATCTTTAAGATCATCCCTTAAACATCAATAAAATAAGGATGTTTTCTTGTCTTCCCGCCAGTGCGTTTCCATTACTAAATGATCGACAGTGGTCATGTAAGTTAATAGCTATTTACAACCCTTTCATAGATTCAACAGTTTGTAGATGCTAGAGTGAATGAATATGTACTTGGCAAATAACCTAGTAATTGCTGTCTTAAAGGTGGTGAAATTATATACAATGGGGTTGTTGTTTTCTACCAAGGGAATAGACCAATTTGCTGCTACTAATCCTAGAAATGAAATTACAAAGGCAACCTTAGCTGCATTATTGGAGAAAACTAAGGTTTTACACAAGAAGTGCAACTGCCACTAACTCATAGAGGCTGCAAATGTTGTGCCATTGCCATGAAAGCGTTCTGCGGGGCTAAAGGCACCAGACTAGGTGTAGTGACTGATATGTGTAGATTCTGGTCTGTGAGCAAGGGGGCACTCTTGTGGAAGGGTTCCAAAATGTAGGAGGAGTTAGTACATGATGATTTTCATTAGGTCTAACATCCCTCCATTGTGTAAACTTAACGTTATACCTTTGTAACTCATTTTTAAGAGTTGTATTTTCAGCTTTTAATTGATCTATTTCTTATTTACAGATTTTACACCAACCTATCAGATTGACAGGGTTAGCTATATGTGGTCTAAGTTGCAATTTTGGCTAGCTGGTGTTTGCCGGTCAAACCCATAACATGCCCAGTGACATTTGGTGTTATGACTTTGCCGATACTTGCATGGTCATTTTAAAAGTTGCTGCATAAACAGTCTTGACCGGTTGCATCATAACGGTGACATTGTTTACATTTAGCAGCATGATTGTGCCAACACTCACTTACTTTATGTAAACTTAGTTTAATGTAAAACGTAGTAGCGCAAACGTTTTTCCAACACGCTGTAGCATTTAGCATGGAAATACAGGCAGGGTTATTTGCTCTGCAGGGTTTGGTGACATTGATTATATTTAGCAGCATGATTTTGCTGATACTCACATAGTTTATCTTGATGATGTCATAAACACAGTTTTCTGACCTATTACAATATATAACTTGAATACAGAGGTATGACTCTTTGTATGTATGTATGTATAGGCATTTATATAGCGCACTACTTACCCGTAGGGTCCCAAGGCGCTTCGACCGCTGCGAAACCCTTCCTGGCTTCCCTGAGAGATGGTCCCTTAATGGGTATCTCCAGGGTGAGACCAGGCATCCCCGGCGGTCTGGTGGGGCCGTTAGTGAAGATGAGGCAAGCTAATGCCCAGAGTTGCCGAGTGTGATCGCTGATCAGAGTGGGCACCGAGGCGAGAGAATTATCGAGTCCGCTGACCCTGGTCCAGAAACCTGCCGCGCCGGGAATCGAACCCTGGTCCCGGGCCGTCCTCTGCTCTCGGGTCTGCCGCCTCTAACCAGTGAGCCACACTACTTCACTGTATCAATCTCTTTGTTTTGGAGGCTCTGGTGACTCTGCTTTCATTGATTGCTCTCTGGTGGGATTGTAAGCTGTTGTAGCATCCCCTCTGCTTGTCACTAAGGTCTGTTCTTTACCAAACAAAAGGACATACCTTAATTTCTCTGTCTCTGATTTGAACAATATATCAGGATCCCTTGACATTTGTTTGCCATTTGCTATAGTCAACTGTATACTCTGTATGAGTTCTGTGGTCTATACTTTATAGGCATATCTGTTTCACCACTTCAATGTGTTTACATAGGTATTGGATGCCGCCCTGAGTCTGTTATACTGAGTTTCTTGGTATCTATGGGCACACCCAACATTTTAGTTTGTTTTGTTATACTATTTTGATATCCAATCAGATTATTTGGCTTGCACGTCAATCAGAGTCATGCATACTCGGGTTGTGGGCTTTGTTAACTCTTGTCAAAAGCACTTATTTTATTTATCTTTCTAGGGAGCTTCCTGACTCTTGCTACCCATGTCTGAATGACATATCACTCCACCTACTGGTTTTGTATACACATCTTTTGCCACTGTTTCAAGGCAATACAAGTGGTCACTGTTTTTTTGTACACTCTGTTGGTCCTGATGAAAGCTGCTGTATCCCTACAGGGAGAGTCAAGCTGACACATTTCAACCTCTCTCAAGCTTTGACAGATTGAATCTCCCTCTGTTGGAGCTATATCTTTTTAATCCTGACCTATGAATGCAACTTTAAAATCGTCATGCATATCATATAGTTAGTTTTAATCACTTTCACCTTTTCCACTCACCCCCTCCCCACACCCTGCTCTTCTAGAGGTTTAGTATATCTCGTCATCTCTATTAAAACATCCCTGAGCTCCTCCCTCTCAGAGAGGGAGTTGTAGCCCGCACTACGACTAGGTTCGTAGTGCGAGCAGATCCCCTATGATGAAGCATGCCACGTATGGGTGAGTGAGGGGAACCATCCTAAGAAAGGGATTCCCCAACACCTTCACATTAAATTAGATTCAGGGGCCACCTTTGTGTTATTTAGTTATATTCCCAGCCAAAATCTGTCCTAGATCATCCTTGCTGATCTGATCGTGGTCTGTCATGGCATCGCCTGAAGGGAACACTAAATGCTGTGGCTTGGTCTTCTCTGTTATGGGTCACTTACCTGAATTCCATGTGGTTTCGATTGGGTGACGCTAAGTCCCTGAATTTGCCCTGGGGTCTGTCCTAGAGGACAGAGGGTGACACTGTACTGGTGACAGGCCCCAAGGGGAAAAGTGGTTGTGATTTGGAAAGACAAACGAGATGCTGTGATGCTTCTCCGTGGCAGCCTTAGGGACCCCTCACAAGACCCGTCACCGATCTTATGTGACACCTAAATTTTGAGAATTATCAGCAGATTTCTCCAGTATTGTATCTTCTATACATTCCATGCTTGAATGTTCTCTTTTAGTAACCTATTACCATTATTATAAAACATCCAAACTCTAGTCAATCAGAGCGTAGACCATAGAAACTCCTTCCCCTCCAGGGCCACCATACCTCAGATTTCTTAACCCACGTCGTGTGTTAGGGAGTCTCCCTGAGCTCTGCTCAGTCACAGTGTTTCTACTGTTGCTGTTTTGAACTCCAGCTTGCTGTTTATCTCTTCAGTTCATATATCTTCTGAGGTACATGCCAGGAGTGTGAGTACCTATTTTTGTCTAGAAAAGGGTTGTTTAGGCCCTGTAAGACTTGTGGAAAGTCCAAACTTAATCTGAGGACCCACATAAAGAGTATCTTTACTGTCTGTATCCATACCACAAGCCCAGGGAATGCACGTACTACCATACTTTCACCTCAAAAACTCTCAAGGACCGTGAAGGGTAGGCTGTTTCTCTGGCTACTAAGGAAAAAAGCATCAAAAAACTCTGCGGACAATCCCCATACATCCTCCAGAAATAGAAAAGAAGAAGGGTCTTCCTCATTGCTGAAAGACCCTAAAAAATCCAGGCCTCAAAGTAAGGAGAGGATTGCGGAGAAAAGAGCCATGAAAGGCCAGCCCTGTCCTTCTACTCACCAGAGGTCGGGCTCTGCTCCTCCGCCTCTTTCTCCGTCCGGTAATTTTTCTGCTGATAGAAAAGACTTGTCGACGGCCCTGTAAATGAAGAAATCTCCATCTATGACCTCCATCTCCACTGCAACTGGCGCTCCGTCGAAGGTTTTGCCAGCGATACCTACTATGCCGACGGTCAAGCCGATGACGGCAGCAGTGTCGACGATGGCAGTGGTGGTGTCATCGTCAATCGGCCATCTCTGTTGGTGAGGGTTTCTCCATCAATCGTTCAGCAGGTTCATTCACTGTTGATGACTCTTCAACCTCCGCAGTTGGTTGAGTCATTGACGACCCTGTCGACGCTCCCGTCAACGATCCCGTCGACGCCCCCATCGAGGAGTGAAAAAGTCAGTCTTCTTTCAAAACAGATGTCTTCCCTTCTGCCAGACTTTTCAAAAATTTCTCCTCTGCCACCTACTCGTCTTGTGGATTTTCAGAGTCAGGAAATGATGGGCCCTATGGTCCTGCTTACAATCCTTCACAACTCAGGGTTAAGTGCCAGGACTCAGGGGAAGTCTATGGATGATCCTTCAACTTATTTGGAGGGGGACTATTCTTTCTCCGATAGGGGCGTCCAGGTTCCCAACGTTTGGGCACGTTTCAGGAGCACTATCCTAATGAGGAACAGGAAGAACAAACTCAAGAACCCTCCATAAATATTCGAGTGTCTTTGGTAACTAATCTTCGTTTAATGCTGATTGGTTATTATTAGTGATTTCCTGAAGTGAATTATTTTCCACAGCTGCCTCCCGTTCAGGAGGCCCCCACTCCTGTATCGCTGGCTGTATCACCATTGCAGAAAAGCAAGACTGTTCCGCCAACCTTGGAAATTTGTGCGCAAAGTCAGGATGACGATGACGAGCAACTAGAGGAGAGGGAACTGCAAGTGGACCAGGATGTCCATGATGAGTGGGCCAACTTTGTGGCCCCTACTCCACCTTCTCCTACTCCACCTCCAGCCAACTCTCCGCCTGCAGATATTGGCGGGTTCCACGATCTTTGGAATGCGCTTCTAGGCGCTTTGACCTTCCTATGACTGTCAAGCAGCCAGAATGCTTTTTATACTATTGTAAGCCTACAATGCAGCGCTCCTCTCAATCCATTCCCACTGTAGATTTCTTATAGCAAGAAGCCCTAAAATTGATGAAGATGCCAGATTCTATTCCGGCAGTGGTGCCAAAATTGGACATATAATACGCGCTAGAGTCCTCTCCTGCATGCCTGATTGGACATCCACGACCTGATTCAGTCATTATGCAGGCGGCTCAAAGAAGATCAAGAACCCTTCCTCTCTGTGTGAGTCTCTGCCTGACAAGGAAGGGCACCAATTGGACAACATAGGCAAAAGGTTCTCCACTTTGGTGGCCACTGCCATCAGAGCCTCCAATGCAATGGGTATCCTCGGAAGATATGACCGCCAGATGTTATCCGACATCTCAGCCTTGCTGGAGTTCCTTCAGGAGGATAAGAAAAAAGAAGCAAAGGAAGTTCTGTCGGAAGGAGAGAGAGCTTCTTCAGAAATGATTGATGTGGCTCTGGACATTTCTGCAACCGCCTTCAGACAGATTGGGAGAGCAGGGGTATTGAGATGGCAGGGGTGATTGAAAGCTACAACATTCCGTCCAGCAGTTCAGGTCAAGGATTTGGACATGCCATTCAATTGCGAATTTCTCTTTGGAAAACATGTGGATAAAGCGCTGTGGTCGATCAGATCGGATACTGAGATGGCTCGGTCTTAAACTAATCTGCAGCAGAAAAAGTTTACTTCCTTGCGGGGCAGAAATAGAGGTCAATAATTCTCTTGCCCTCAGCTTCAGCAGCATTTTCAGCCGTATAACCAAGAGGGCTTTTGTGCTCAAAACTCCTCGAAGCCCTTTTGTCAGACCTTGACTCCAACCTACTCTAGAGCAGCCGCACCTTGAGAGGCAAGGAGTATCCACAGGCCCCAGCTACTGTAGTCCCTCTTCAATTTGGCCCGCTTGCTAAATATTCTTCAGTAAATGGAAGCTTATTTCTTCCAACAAATGGGTGTTAGATAGATTTCACCTTGGTCACCCCTGAAACTTGTTCAACAACCCCCAAATTTGCCTCCGCAAAGAACCTCCCATCGTCATCTCCAAATCCTCAAGAAGGAAATCCAATTGCTCCTCGACAAACAGGCAATCGAAGAGGTGCCACCCGATCAGCGCAATCTGGGGTTTTATTCTCACTTATTCTTGATAAGGAAAATGATGGGAACATGGAGGTAGATAATGGATCTGATGTCATTGAACAAGTTCATCAAATCTCAACCCTTCAGAATGTTGTCGCTCCAAAATATTCTGCTCTTCATGGATGCAGGGACTATATGTCCTCTCTGAAGCTTCTGGACGAATATTTTCATGTTTCCATTCACCAAAAACATCGTCATTTTCTCAGGTTTGAGGTGGCAGGGTACCATTATCAATGCAGAGTACTGCCCTTTGGGCTAAAGTCGGCTCCAAGAGTCTTCACCAAGTGCTTGGCTCCAGTGGCTGCTTTTTTATGACAAGCCAGTCACCATGTATTCTCTTATCTGGACGACTGGTTAGTCAAGGCCCCATCGCTCCAGGCTGCCAGAAGATCGACAGATGTTTGTGTTCAGCTCTTTCACTCCATGGGGCTAAGAATCAACCAGGAAAAGTCCTCTCTGGCTCCCTCCAGGTCGATAGTATTTCGAAGAACAACTCTGTACACTACGCTCTCAAAAGCATTTCCCATAAAAGAAAGGATATTACGATTGCAGAAGACAGTGCTGGTCTGTCCGTAAAAAAGTATGTTTCAGTAAGGACATACAAGTCAATGTTAGGGATGACGTCATCCTGAATTCCGCTGATTCCACACTGTCACCTAAGAATAAGACCTCTCCAAGAGGAGTTTGACGCTCAATGGATTCAGTCTCGAGGCTCATTCAAGGACATCATTTCAATCACTCTATTGATTACAAGGAAGCCAAGGAAAGTATGGGCGTGGCCTTGCGGTACTCCTCCCCCTATCATTCCGAGGGAAAGTCGGTGGTGGAGAGTAAAAACGATACTTAAAGCAATCCTTAACTGCAAGGGTACATGGGTCAATCATCTATATGGGGTTCACAGGGCACTCAATAATATGCCAAGAAAATCCTTGGAAGGTCGTACTCCTTATGAAATCCTGTTTGCGACAAGAATGTGGGTACCTGGGCTCAATTGCGCCAGCACAGTGTCAGATGCAAAACCATTTCAACTGAATGACCTTTTGGCTGTTTTACAGGAACTCAATGAATTCAGAGCGTTATAAAGCAACGTGCAAGTCAAACTCACTACCGCTGGGGACGTGAAACTAATCCCGGCAAGACCTGCTTGGGTCCAGAAGATTGGGTACCTGGTCAGGTAAAAGATCGTAGACAGAAGAGAGTTTGAGCCAACTTACAGAGCACCTGTACCTGTCCTGGCGGCAGCTGGAACAAGAACAGTACTTCTTCCACCTCTTGCCAGCAAAAAAAAGAAAAGATTTGTCTCTATTGATCTGATCAAACCGCGTCATGTGGCCGATTTTCAACAGTAGGCCAAGTGGAGTCCTGAGTAGCCACAGATCTCCTCTTGCTGTTATATAGGAAGTTCAGATGGAAAGACTGATAACCTTTAAAGACGCTGTCATACAAAGTGAAGCAGTACCGAATAATGGAGCACAAATAATTCTAGTTGAAATTGTAAAACATCGAGAAAAAACAACAATGCAAGTTGAAATTCGGCCGAACAATGATGTCTACATTAATATATCTTCAAAAAACACATCTGTCAGTTCTATAAAACCTGCGGAGCTACCAAAGATGTAGAACTGTGTCAAGCAACTTCATCAACTTCGATGATTTCTCTTCAGATCCAAGTAAACCTGATCAAACGCCACCCATTTCAAAGAAAGAAAAACTTCTACAATTCTATGTTTTGCTCAATAAAGACTTACTTAGTGCCACCTTGGTTGCATATTTGGTTCTCAATAGGGGTAGTATACCTGTTAATTTGGATTGGCACAGTAACTGTATTTTTTCTGCTTCTGAATGGAAATTATCTTCCAGAACTCTCTGCAGTACAATCTGTGATGGTGGCCCTGAAACCACATTCGTCATCACACTATGAACACAGAGACTTGTCCCTGGTGAACATTACAGCAATTCCAATGCCTGATGGTATAGTTTGGGATCAAATTTCATATGATGTGTATGGCTCCACTGAACGTTTGAAAATTCCACAGTTGCTTAAAATTTCTTTAAATTCATTCATTACCCCCAGTACACTCTCAGATGATTTGGATATTGAAACAGTAAATACTATGCTTTCAGATTTAGAGCAGTCTGCTGCATTGTCTTACGGAGAATTGTATGAAGGTGCAACTGATTACGATACCATGTTTTGTTACCAGCATTATGTCCATCAATGTTTGCATAGAGCAAGTGTAGCACGCACTGCTACTGTGTACCATCAATGGGAATATTGCCCAACACCAACAAAGGGTAATTCTGCCACATTCACACAGAAATGTGCATACTTTTCAGGGTTCAATACATCAGACCTAGAATTGTTTTTCTACAAACTTGGACAGACTAATGTAACTGTGAAGAAGATTATGCTGACTAATACTAAACTGATATATTCTGCACCTTTTATCTCCCAACTGTCTATACATGGTTTCGACTACTGGAGAGACACCACAGACACAAAATCTATCTGGGCAACAAGAGAGTGGTAGGTTCAGGGAACTGAGACTTTATGTCGAGCTTGCCTTATACCATTACAGATGATTTTCCTGAACAGAACAGTACGGCAGACTGACTGTTACAGGTTTGCAAAATGTAAAGCCCTGAGAACACCGAGTATCCCGTTACCCGCACCTATTAAAGGTATCACACATAACACAATAACAAGTGAGGGGACACATGGTACAAGTACATACAATTCATCATCTCTCAATTGGAAGGGTTGGTTGGTTTGGCCCGTAGACACAAATATGTGTAACTCAGAATCAAGGGTATCACCGAAGGGTTTAGTATCCATAGACCCGACCCACCCTATGTACACACAGACGACCCCGTGGTAGTGACTTCTTACATTGTCTGCAAGTTGTGCCTAGATTGGCTAAAGATCTTTACACTATCACTGGTACAATAACACTTGACCCTTCTATCAGACAACATGGGTCTTAGGGATTTCTTGTTAGGTCCCAAATAACCACGGAGGAAACGCTTATTATATACCATCTATAATGAGGTTTGGAAAGTCTCCCAAAAGGAAGCTGCAGGTAGACTTAGTGAAATAGAAAGAATTAACATAGAAAAGGCCCTAGCTGTGGTAGACAATGGCATGACCACATTCTCATCTCATATTTATTCACTGGGCAACATCGTGTCCTCAGCAATCGACATAATGGAACAAGACTTGTCTATTTTAAACATGGGCAAACACAGCTATGTGCTATTATGATTTTAAGCTGGATGCTTCAATGATTGCGTTCTGGCCCCATTCCATGGTGATAGATTAAAGACACAAATCAGTTTTCGGCTTACAATCTGACCGATAGACAATTGACCATGGCGCACAGAGATGCGAAGTACACTATGCTGCTCATTGAAAAACTAGAAAAATTACCTTTTACTGTAGCAGAGTCACCGTCTACAGAATGGTTAATCCATGGCTATCACACACTGCCAATCACAACATTCCAATTCCAGTACTGCCTGAAATATTACCCAGTAGGCAGGTAAGAAGTGTTGGGCGAAGGGTCCATATGAGAAACCTGGGAGTTACCATACACATATTGGCGCAGGGACAAGGAAAATAAAGTTTTACGTGAGTGCTTCAAACTGTGTGTAATGTGTCAATAGCAAACTTGTCCTGCTACCTGAACCCAGCTGCTGTAATTCATCTTGTTTTTGAGTTAGCTTCCAGTGGGAGTTACTTGATGCTGAATGACCAAGACTGCTGTGGTATGACTCCTGGCATTTCTTATCTAGTTACCATCAACTCCAGGGTTATTTGTTGTAAGCAAGAATTGTTTCCCCCAGCTCACACAGTTAGGGAGGCACCGCTGTGTCCTTCACTGAATTTTCCAACATAGGGTTTGATTCTCTGAGCAGGCTGAAAGCCATGCTGTTTCAGCAAAATGTGGCCTTAACTTCAGCCGAGAGATCTTTGATCTCCAAGTGACAAGGTCCTTGGCAGAGATACAGGCCCTGGTCCGTACGAACTTCCCGCTCCATTTCAGAGGTATGGTCCAACATATCTTTATCATGTCTGATACGCAGAGGATAGTACACTTATTTGAGAGCATTGGATCAGGTCCTTTAACCATCTTTCAAACAATTTTCGGAGTGATTCCATCATTCATATACTCCATACTTGGAAGCATTTTTGGAGCGCTTCCTTTGGTCCTGCTTTCAGTGGCAGGCATCCTTATTTTAATGCTATTGCTTCGCAATGGATGTCAGCATCACTCGAGACATGGAGAGAACACTGCTGGAGCGACGTTGTCATGACCGATTGGTGTTCTTCGTGGGTATACCTCAGCTACGAGAGTTGAGTGAGCATTGGTTCCTGTCTTTAAGACCGGCCTGGCTTGACTGCATCCTGACAGTATTCTGCTGCCTCTTTTGTGAATTCGGACGCATGTTGGACCTCTGTCTGACACTTCCATCTGTTGCGCCGCCAAACATAGACATGATCCTGGCACCTTTGCGGGCCCATGTGTACAGTTGTCCACAGTGTATTCCCATGTTGGTGTTCCTAGAGCCTCCACAGGATGCTTCATCTCCTGTTGGAACGGAGATCTGCTCCACCGCGGATGTGCAGGCATCAGTGTCAGGCACACAGGCATCTAATTATTTCATGAAAGCTGCCGTGGGAACCAGTGATGACCACCTCTGCTCACATGATATCATACTGGAGGTGCTGGAAGAACTGCCTTCGGTGGATGACATGTTCAGTGACGTTGAGTCTTCAGCGCAGGATCCTTAAACAATCTGACCTCTTCTGTGCTGGGAACCATTTGGCAACTTTTTAAACATGTTCCAAGTTGATGGTCAAACTGACTGTTTTTCTCTTCTTCTCTGCTCTTTCTGAACATAGTGGCCTTCAAGGTACTCAGAAAAACAATAACAATATATTCAAGAACATAAAGGACCTTTTATCAATGCCTTTTAGAGAATAATGCTTTCACCATAACCTTGCTTTTATGGACATTATTTAAGACTTTTGTACTTGCTTTTTCGTATATTTTAATATGCATGATTAATATGCCTTATTTTTTTTTGCTATCATTACCTAGCTGACCTTGTGACCTTTTGATGAGTAGTGGGTATCCTGTCCTTTAGGATAATCCCATCATGTACATGCCAATTACATACATTTTGTTCCATCCACACGACATAACGGCCCTAACACAGGTGACCTTTTACCTAGTAGCTTACTTCTGTCTCTCCGACATCAGGCTCCTGATACCCTATCTAAATCCGAGTACTTGAAGTACATAAACATGTTCCGAGGAACGGCAGCTTTATTCTGTATAATGGTCACCACTTTTTTTTTCATCCATGGCCAACAGCCAGCTGTGCATGAGTGTTTTTGTTTAGAAAAGGATTAGCAAAGAATTAGTGAATGTTTTAAAAACATATTGATTCTGGAAGAAACCCGGGGTGACCACTTTAGTATAAAAGACCCACACTCCCCCTTACAGACGAGAGGAGAGTTCCTTCCTGGCTGGACTGAGCCTCTACAGGCTGATCCTTCGACAGGCCTGACATCCCTTGCGGGGTGCCATCCTCGACTCATTCAGGACCATCAAATGAGGGGTTAGCACTTCCTCTGTGGATTATTGGCTCCATTAGGATCTATTATGACATTTACATACACATGCTTCACCAACATATCTAGGCTAGATACATTTAGGTAGGCTACGCATCATTGGAGTACACCAATGCTATTGTTTTACACAGTTTGCTTTTCTTCATCTTAATTGTACTATAGTAGAAATTTATCTATTTGTTACGATATTGGTACTAGCGATCACATTTGTCTGCTACTGTCTTTTGATTGTCGCAGCGAATATGTTTCATACTAGACTGACACTTGATCAATAAATAAATATTGAACCATTCCAACTGTCATTCTATCTGTATTCTGAGAAAAGTAAGCACGAGTGACTGAGCAAAAGATACCATTTTGTTTTCACAATACCTGAGGAATAAGCATTGTCATGTTCAGTGGTTGCCAGAAACTACCTATACCACTGTAGAATACAGGGCAGTGGTAGTGGCACCGAAGAGCTAGCTGGTCTAATGGCTGCCTCATCCTGTGGGGCGTTCAGAGTCTGTCTGTACACCAAGCCCCCAGTTTAGGTCATCCAAAAAGCGCAGATCCTGCGGGGCTCTAGGAAGTACATGACAGTGTGACCCTGCCACACCCCAGGAAGAAGGCCTCCGGGGAAGGCCAAACCACGAGGCGCAGCCAGCAGTTAAATACACGGCACCGTTGGCTGCATCAGCCCACCTCACAATCGTCAGCATGCAAATGCGGCAGGCCTCCACAGGGCCGTGTGCACCTTGCTCTCCGGAGTCTAGCCTCACACCTCACCAACTCAGCCCTTGGTCCCAGGTTTAATCCAGGTCGGGCTGTGTTGACACCATGCCCACATGGCCACAGGAGCCGCCCCAGTCTTCCTGCAGCATTGGCCAGCCAGTTGCACCACACCAGCCCCAGCACAGTGAAGCCGTAAACCACTGCGGCAGCTTCCTTAGAAAGCCAGGCATCGCCTAGCGCACCACTTTCTCCACTCGTGTCAGCTACAGGACCAGGCAGCACACTTCACAGCATCAGGTCCATGGGAATCACCGTCCCCGGCATGTTAGGTCTGCCGTCAGCAGGTTCCCCCAAGGCCACATCCAGGTCGGGCGCTGTCTTACCACTCTTCACCCTTGGCGCGGTTGCCGCTGCCCAGAAGTCGATTATTGGTGCTTTGGGATAGTTGCAGAAGGGCAGTTATGAAATGGATGCACCCGTGGGAATAGGATAAATGCAGGATGTTGATTATGGACGGCAGAGCATCTCTATAGAGTGGCCATCTTGCTGCCCAGCCAGTTCCGCCCATGCAACAAGCAGTTACAGTCAGAAAATTGCAACTTTCTTAAAGTGGCATCTTCAAAATATAACTTAATATCTGATGTTACCATTCAGGAGGACTTTAAATAACAATTCTTCAGACACCAAACATAAAGTCTTTACCTGTTCCCAATCATAAGCTAGCACTTACTGCATGTAATAAGACAACCCACTGAAATTCTATGGGAGAGGTAGGCCTCACAGTAGTAAAAACAAATGTATGAGTTGTTCACTGCCAGAACATGTAACACTTGTCCAACTTTCAAATTGCAATACACCCTCCGACCCTATTAGCTACCAAGGGCTTACCTTAGGCGTGACATATGAAATAAAAGGGGAAATTAAGGATTAGCATGGGGACTATATTGCAAAGTCGAATTTCCAGTTTAAACTGTACATAGGCTGTAATGGCAGACCTGGGACATCTTTTAGAGGGCCACGTAAGTGTGTGGCAACATATGTGATGCAGGGCCACTAATAGTATTTAATTTACACGCCCTGAGTATATGGTATACGACTTTACTAGGGACTTATAAGTAAATTGGATATTCAAATTAGTTTTAGTAACTGTCACCATGTTTAGGGAGTGAGCACAAGACCGTTAGCACTGGTTAGCAGCTGTAAAGTGCACTTAGTCCTAAAGCCAGCAAAATTAAATTCAGAAAAATTGGAGGGCAAAGGCTAAAGGTTTGGGAGAAGACCACCTTAAGACTGACAGATCTAACAACAGTGCATCATGGGAGGGTGCAGCATATACTGCTCATACCAAAATATGTGAGGTTTGCTCTTTGGGTGATGACACTCTGGATAGAAGTTGAATCTCAGCTGCTGTAGTACCTGCAAATGTAGATGACAGGACCGATCTAGTTTTGCTTCTGAACCATACTGTGGTGTCAGTATCATCTCTGACCTGCAGAGAGTAACTGTTGATATCTCTCTGATGTTGAAACAGGTGTAGAAGTATGTACAACATGGAGTGCTGAATCAAATTTCAAAGTACTTTATTGTTTCAGACGAAAGAGCAATACAATGAAAATTACATTATAATTTTTAATGTGCAAATAGTTGTAACAGTTGTCATAATACAAATGTATAAAATCTATTGAATGCTGCGCTCCAACCAATTATATAAGTACCATTCTTAAAACATCTAACAGGCGATCGCAATTTAAAAATCCAAGTTTGTGTTATGACATTATGATGGATAAACTTCGTAGAGTTAAATAAATTACTGATAATTTAACTGTGACATTCCTAGTTTTCAAAGCAGCAGCTAGGTAATCCTGGCACATCTCAGATGGGATAGTGTTACTTTGCATGCTGAGTACATGGATGCTGCTACTGCAAGGTACATTTCCCTTGAGTCTGTTTTATATTATTTGTAGAGAGCTTCCTTGCAGCGCTGTGTGTAGGGGCTTGGGGTGCAGGGCCTGCTGCAGTGGAAGGGGTTGGGTGTCGGGTCTGTTGCAGTGGAGGGAGTTGGGGGCAGGGCTTGCTGCGGTAGACAGGGTTGGGATGCAGGGCAGGCCCAGACTGGTCGTTGCGGGCACCGGGCAATTGCCCGGTGCGCCGCAAGGGTGGGGGCCATTTTCTTTGCCCTGTGGCCCGTTTTTGTTACAGGGCAGTTTTTGCAGCATAGCTGCAAAATCGTCCCTGTAACAAAATCGGCTGAAACCCGGCCCCAGCAAAGAGCTCGGTCGCACCCCCAGGAGGCCGGCCGAGTACTTTGCCAGGGCCGGTTTTGGTTCTCAGTCCGGCCCTGATGCAGGGTCTGCTGCGGTGGAGGGGATGGGGTGCAGGGTCTAGTGCTGGGGATGGGGTGCTGGGTCTGGCACATTGGGGAAGGATCCGGTGGGCCCGTGGAGCTGCAGGGCTTGGGTGTGACTCAGTGCTTCAGTGTTTTCCATTCGAGGGGGCTGCCAGGCCGAAGGGTCCACACGTGAGTGCCCGGTCGATGGTGGGGGAGAGTGCAGGCCCACCATGGATAGTGATGCTTGCAGGGCCGCCAGGATCCGGGCATGCTGTGGTGTCCCTGAGAGCAAGAGTGGACACTGCGCCCACGCATGCTGTGGCCCTGGTGTGGAGGGGTCGCCAGAACTCTTGCTCAGGTGGTCTGTGGCTCTAGGGTGACTGTCCCTTTGCTTGTGATCCCTGTTTGGGGGATGCAGGTTGGTCTGGACACTTCTTTGCACAAGAGGCCGCTGCCAGTTCCTCCAGGGGAGGCCTTCGTTATATTCACATGCTCTACTGGCCTTGTTTCCTGTGCGCCATAGGGTTTCTTTACATTATGACCTCTTGGTCACTGAACACAGCTCTCCCCTCTCACAGCTTCATCCTTGCGCTGCTACCCTCAGCACCACTCTGATCTCAGGCAGGTGTTTGAGGCCCTCCCCCACCTGCAGGCTCCTGCCTGGGCCTCATCCCTGCTGGTCCACTCTGCCTTTTTGTCTGTCTGCCTCTGCCTTACTTTGACTGTCTACCTCTGTCTGGTCTGCCTTTTTATTGGTGCTTTTTGCCCTTTTTGTATGTTGTGCCCTTTTTCTCCTCTTGCTGCTTTTCCTGCCACTGTTGCCCCTGTGGCCCCTCCCCCTACCGGTTCCTGCTTACTGCATCCCAGCTGCGTTCCCTCCCCCGTACCCTATTTAATGGCAGCTGCATACAGTGGGCACGCCAAAGGGTAGCCTGTCTGCACCTGTCCGCGACCTGTTTACAGACCAGCGCCCGGGACCCTGGTTTTCTGACCTCCCTCCACTACAACTTAGCCTCCCTTCATGCACTCAAACCCAGAAGAAACACCAACTACTCCTGCCGACACTGCCACCTCACCTTCACCCAACTCCGGACCCTGCCCACCCACTGGAAACAGGTGCACCCAAACCTCTAAACTGCATCCTCCTCAACATACGTTCCCTGCACAGACTCGCAGTGGAAATCTGGGACCTCCTTGACACCCTATCACCAGAAGTCACATTCCTCTCTGAAACTTAGAGCAATACCACTTCCACCCCCGACATCGCTACCGCCATCCCCGATGGATACAAGATCCAGAGGTAAGACCACCTCAACCACCTTGGGCCCACAGACAATCTCCATTTCCAGACCCAGACCAACGCCAGAATGACCCTACAGTGCACCCTCGCCTACAGACCCCCCCGGACCATGTACTGCATTTGGCGCAACCATCACTGACCTCATTGCGCCCCACGCCATTGCCTCCATGGACTAAATATTGCTCGGAGACCTGAACTTCCACCTCGACAACCTCAGCTACCTCAACTCCATGACCCTCTTGGACAACCTCACCAACATCAAACTGAAGCTTCTCTTCACCACCCCCACCCACAAGGCAGGACAAACCCTCGACCTCAACTTCGCATTAGGGAGCAACATCCACTTCAGCCACACCACACAACCCCTATGGACAGATCACCACTGCGTTCACTTCTCCTTCTCTAAATCCACGGCACACAAACCTACACCATGCCCCCGCACAGGAACTGGAGCAAGGTCACCGAGATGCACATAAACTTCACCCTCAATCACGCACCCCCACCTGCCACGCCTGACATCAGCTCTGCAGCCCACAGACTCCACAGATGGACTTACCAACTGCACAGACAAGCTCGCCCCCATCCAGAACTCCAAAAACAGCACCCCACGAAAGTCACCTGGTTCACCACTGACCTCTGAGAATCCAAATGCACCTGCAGATGTCTCTGGAAAGTTTGGAGAAACGGCAAAACACAAGAAGCACGAACCAGCTACAAAAACGCCATGACAGAATACCACCTACGCATCAGATCCACCAAAAGAAACTTCATCCAGGACAAG
The DNA here is from genome assembly GCF_964261635.1 of Lissotriton helveticus. Classification (NCBI taxonomy): domain Eukaryota; kingdom Metazoa; phylum Chordata; class Amphibia; order Caudata; family Salamandridae; genus Lissotriton; species Lissotriton helveticus. Next base: position 22,488,995 of record NC_136060.1, on the reverse strand, counting down.
ATCCTTGCCAACTCCAGCAACCCAAAAGAGCTCTTCAGCATCATACAGGAATCCACCAAACCTCCCAGCGAAGCTTCATACGTCACACCATCCTAGGATCTCTGCAACAAACTCAGCTCCTACTTCCATCTCAAGATCAATTACCTTTATGACAACTTCAATAAACTGATACCGGACACCGTAACCTCTCCTATCTCCAGCAACGCCAGCTAGCCTATCATCTCAGCCTAGAACCTGCTCAGTACAGAAGACACAGCCACAACCATGAAGACCATTCACTGAGGAGCCCCCACGGACCCCTGCCCGTCACACATCTTCCACAGAGACTCAGCCGCTGTAGCACCCGAACGGTGATGCACTATCAACTCCTCCTTCGAAACCGGCACATTCCCCGACAACTGTAAATGTGCAGAAGTTAATCCCCTCCTCAAGAAAACCTCTGCTGACCCGACAAGCCTCAAAAAGTACAGACCCATATTTTGTCTCCCCTTTGCAGCAAAAGTAACGGAGAAGATCATCAACATCCAGCCCACGAACTTCATCAAAGCCAACTCCATCCTCGACTCCTCCCAATCCGGAATACACAGCAACCACAGCACTGATACTGCCCTCCTAGCCACCACAGACGACATCCGCACCCTCCTCGACCAGAGCCACATGGTTGCCTTCACCCTACTAGACCTCTTGGCAGCCTTCAACACCGTCTCCCACCGCACACTAACCAGCAAACTCCACGATTCTGGCATACAGTGAACAGCCCTCGACTGGATCCGCTCCTTCCTCACTGGCTGAACACAAAGAATCACACTACCGCCCTTCCTCTCCGAACCCACAGAGATCAGCTGCAGAGTACCCCAAGGATCGTCGTTCAACCCCACGCTGTTCAACATCTACATGGCCCCCCTCGCCATCATCGTCAGACAGTACAGACTCAGCATACTATCCTACGTCAACGACACCCAGCTCATCCTCTCCCTCACCCAGGAGCCCAACACCACCAGGCTCAGCTTTGAGGAAGGTATGAAAGATGTTGCTTCCTGGATGAGTAGCAGTTGCCTGAAGGTCAACTCAGAGATACAGAAGTCCTCATCCTTTGACCTGGCCCCTCCGCATGGGACAACACCTGGTGGCCCACCGTCCTTGGCAACCCCCCACTCCTACGGACCATGCCCGCATCCTCAGCATCATACTCGACTCATCCCTTAGCATGACCTGACAGGTCAATGCATCTCCTCCACGTACTTTAACGCCCTCCGCAAGACCTTCAAATGGATCCCCCCAAATCCAGAAAGACCATCACTTATGCACTCATGTCCAGCAGACTGGACTACAGAAATACCCTCTACGCTGGAATCAACAAATCCCTGCTCCAGAAACTCCAGTCCATCCAGAACACCACCTCAAGACTTGTCCTCGGCATCCCACAACAATACTACATCACCCTGCCCCTACAAGCCCTCCACTGGCTCCCCGTTGAATAGAGAGTGACCTTCAAGCTACTCACTCACACCTACAAATCCCTCCACCACAACGGACCCCATTACCTCAACTATAAAGTTTCCATCTACGCATCTAAGAGAAGCCTCCTCTCTACCGACCCCCCCCGACCGAAACCCCGTGCATCGGCAGAACCAGAACGGGTGGAAGAACCTACTCCTACATCACAGCTAAGACATGGAACGAGCTCCCACTTATCATCAGATGTTGCCCCACTCTGCATGCCTCCAGGAAGAGCCTCAAGACCTGGCTTGTTAAGAAGATGTTGCTGCAAGAACACCCCCCCCCCCAGCGCCCTGAGACCCTCACGGGTGAGTAGCACACCTGATTGATTGATTGATTGTGTTATATATTAAAAACACAAGACATAAAAGTACTTTCTCTGCTACAAGGCATTGGTACATAAAAGCATGAAGCGAGCTAGTGTCTCTGGACCTTGAAGGCACATTTACAGATGTCTGCACTATTCTCTGCAGTCTATGACGATTTTCAGTGAGGGATAACCCCCGCAGACTACCAAGTCTGAATTTGATGTATAAGTATATTTTTTGCTTGTTTCCTTCCCAGTGTAAGAATTGGCTTTTGTAGTTTGGTTTGCCCTGTTCCCATCATGCACTGGGACAGGAACAGACTAATTTGCATACAGCCAGGTTCTGAAACTGGGATGGTGCAATGAGCTAAAAAACGGTGTTGGATCTAGCCCTGATCTCTTGACTGGGTGAGAGTATTCTGCTTAATTCAGAGACTCTGTCCCTCACCACCCCTTGTTGTAAATAAGTATATTTTTTCTGCAGGAAAGTTTATATCAATATGAGGCTCAAAACCTGGCTCTAGTTTATCATTTAGTAAAATAATGTAAAAATATTTTTTTCCCCACTACATCTTCTAGCTCCACATGGCCCAAAAATAGTTGTTTTTTCCAATAGCAGGGCATCCTTATTGATCTGCTCATGTTTCAGGCATAGGTGTTGATACCCATTCGCTATGAGCGGGTACTTTGTTTGCTCAAACTATGGTAAGGAGGTATGTTTACTGCTATTTCAGAACTATCGAATATGGCATCTTCAGGAGAGTTGTCGAAAATTCTTGAAGATATAAAAGTACAATTAGAGAAAGATACCAGAGAAATTAATGACCGAAAAATTCGAAAATTCCGGAGAGACACCCAAGATTATAAATTGGGAGCAGTGTACACATGGGCAGACATATATGCCCAACGTAGAAGAAACAAACCATACAACACACAGACAGACACATCATCATCAGGAAGAGACACATCTAACCGTCCTTTAAGAAAAGCTCAAACTCAAGATCGACTTCGGACTGAAGAAACCACAACATCCACGAACGTCCAAACTAACCAACAAGCAGGATCATCCACTGCGGTACCTTTTTTGGGCGAGGGCCCAGACACCCGGGGAGACCCAGGAGGGGTCTTAAAAAAAACAAAAGAGAAAGGGAAAACATACCCAAGCACCCGGAGTACAACAAAGACCACCTAGTCATTAACATTTCTAGCACAATCTTGAATGAACATGAGATGAACCTATTATCTAGAGGAACCTCCTTTATACCCACCATCAAAACCAACCAGTTGGAACTACAGATAAGTACTTACAAATTCACACTAAAACTCAGGCTGAGACATTATTTTGATCATGTGATACCCCCAACTCCTAAGAAACCAGACCAACTTATGGGTTTAAAACCGGTGAGCACTTTTTTAAAGCACCTACAAGCCATAAAAGTATAGATCTGTTCGAGACTCTAGTAAAACAAGATATCTCCAAACTCAATTTTGACAAACCTGTGTATCAAAATATCACACAGAAAGATCATGACACCCTGAAAAGAATCGCAAAAAATGAACATATAAAATGCATCAAGGCGTACAAGGGAGGAGCATTAGTTATAGTGAATTCCACTATGTATGATCAAAAAATTGATGAGCATATTCATGATGAACAGATTTACATGAGACTCCCGAACAATCCCACTGGATAATTCAAGGAGAGGTTAACAGACATTGTCAACAAGGCTTATGACATGGGCACTATTGACGACAGAACGAGAAAATATCTATTAAAACCATTTCCCAGAAGCCCGAAGATACACATGACACCTAAGATTCATAAATGTCATGAAGATCCCCCATTCAGACCTATAGTCTCGACGAAAGGTTCACTTCATGAACCGGTGGGTAAATTTATAGACAGGTATTTACAACCCATCGTAAAACATATGGACAGCTATGTCCAGGACACAACGGATTTTCTAACTAAATTAGCCCACATTGAAGTCACAGAAGAAGAGAGTCTGATATTATGTACAGCGGATGTTCGTTCCCTATACACTTCAATCCCCCATGATGGAGGAATAGAGGCTATAGAAAAAGCACTGCTTGAAAGCAACATTGAATCTGGATTACAACAATTTCTGATGGAACTGATGGTTTTTACTTTATACCAAAGCTATTTTCAACATAAGGATAACTGGTATCTTCAGCTATCCGGAACCTCGATGGGTAATTGTGCCGCACCGACATATGCTAACATCTACATGAAATATTTTGAACTGGAAAATATCCATGGCAATTCCAATTGGACGGACAATCTTAAAATGTACGTTAGATATATTGACGATGTGTTCATCGTATGGAAAAACACGAAGAAACCCTCTTACAATCACTAACCACCCTTAATTGTGCGAATGAACGCATACAATTCACATGGGAGATCAACGAACGTTCCATAACTTTTCTGGATGTAAAAGTTACCAAGACACCAACCGGCTTTGAAACTGACCTGTTCCATAAGAAAACTGATAGGAACAACACTCTACATTATGCTAGCTTCCACCAAGGGTCACTTAAACAACACCTGCCTTTATCACAAATGCTCCGAGTAAGAAGAATCGTATCTAACCAGACAAACGCTGAACAACGTCTTGAACAGATGGGAAGAAGATTTTGTGACAGAGGATACCCAGAGCCCCAATCGAACAAGCTAAGAAAAGCGCATTACAGACTAAGAGAGAGAAATTACTTACAAGATCTGTCAAGAATAAGGAAGCCAGAATAATTCTGGTGTCAAAATTCTCTACACTGAGTGGAGCTTACAAGAAGATCATCCTACGACACTGGCCCATATTGAGTGCTGAACCAGATTTTGGAACAACATTTAAAGAGTTGCCCATTTTTGCTTACACCGGCAATGCAAATTTCAAAGAAATCTTGAACAAAAAAATCTCTTCTGCATCTGTATATAAAGGAACTATACCCTGTATGAATTGCGGGAATTGTAATAATATCATTAGAGGCAATGTTATCAATCATCCAATGAAAGGAACGAACATCAAACTTAATGTAAATGGTACATGTGATACTTCCAATGTAATATATTTGATCAAATGTCCCTGCGGGATTATTTACATAGGAAAAACTGAGAGGAAGATAAAAACTCGTATTAACGAGCACAAATCCAACATTAGACTGAAGAATACCAAATCCAACGTCGTAGTACATTTTAATGAAACCAGACATAATATCTCCCAACTCGAGTTCATAATTCTGGAAGTTGTCAAAAAACGAGAAGATACTGATAACAACAAACACCTGTTACAAAGAGAAATCGCATGGATTTTTAAGATGCAATCCATGAAACCGATGGGACTTAACGATCGCTTAGAATTCTCATGCTTTTTATAAGTACCCTTCTGGTATGATAGGTCGTATACTGATCCTCCATTAGTGCTGCTTACTGAATTTTCCTTTTGAAGTTTTCCAGTTTATAAAACATTGTCTGTCTACATTATTATATTATTTTACTGCATAACACATGTTTAGCTTCTGTAACTCTGATCTTAGTAATTGAAGTATTAGCGTAAACTACGTCTAATTTGTGTTTTTGATTATGTGATTTACACTGCACCCCTTACATGCATTACGAAGCTAACGCAATATGGCCGCCACTTTTTAATACACTGTAGTCTGTTCACCATGTCTATGACGACACTGGTCTTCACCCGCATTTCCCTTTCCGGTGTTTCAAACCGCGATTGGTTACAGCCGATCGGACTCAGACCCGGACGAATGATTTAAGCATCACGCCGATATTTTATCAAGTAAGTCGGCATTTTGGCCGCGTTTTTCCTTTTTTTTTTTTTTTTTTTTTTTTTTTAAAATGAAATTTATCTTTATTCAGATAATATATCCATAAATTACTTGCAGAGATAACATTTTACAGAAAAGTGAACAATTAGATGTACAGGCGCATGGCACCAGATACCAGACTAGGCATCAACTCAATGGTCATCAAGTTAAAAGGCATTATCTTTTTTTTGATATGGAGAGTATGAAAAAACACGGCAAACATAATAATCAGGATACATAAACACAAAAGCTCCCCCATCTCATATTATAAATAGTCAATAAATTGAACAAGTTACATAATCCATTTGCACACAGTAAAATAGACATACAAGAAAAAAGCGGCCTGTTTAGTATTAGGTCTAATTTCTGAACTATCGACTAATAAAGAAAGAGGTGAACTTTATCCCTAATTTGCCTTATTATAAAATAACATAATTCTAGATAGCAGCCTAATAATACATTATGCCCCCTTTACATCTTATCATTTGGATACATAATCATAACATAACTTTCCCATATCATCCCAAACATCCATACTGCCCCTATCCATGTCATGTAGGCCTCTTCGAACTTGTGAGTCCTTTGTAGCTTAAGTAGCGACTGAGCCAATATAGGAGCTTTTTGAGATTTTCAATTCTGTAATATTAGTGATCTGGCCACTGATATAGCTATAAAAGCAAAAGATTGTCTTTATGAAGAAAGCTGACCCACTGCATGGGAGAAATCAAATAATGCCAGCGATGCATATGGAAGGATCTCTATTGGTAAACATTTGCTAATAAACTTGAACACCTCCTTCAAAAAGTAGTGTTGTTTCTTTTTTTTTTTTTTTGTTTTTTTTTTTTTATTTATTTTAAATTTTTCTTCATTACAACAATTGATTATGAGCATTACCTATAACACAAGCCTTAAATACTGACAAATAAATCATACAATAACTTTTTGGCCAAACACGGAGTACACAATTATATAAATCGGCTAAAGTTGAGAACAGAGTCTGAGATCAACGGGGAAAAAAAAAAGAAAAAAAAAGCCAAGCTTGCCCCTAGGAATTCCTTCTTTGGCTCTCTTTCCATTTACATAATGGCTCCCAGATTCTTCTCCCCAACCGTCTTCCACTCCTCCCCTTCCGCGCAAAGATTTTTTCCTCTATATTATATGCATATAGGGTGTTTGCCAGCCAGCATTGCATTTTCGGAGGGCTTTTTTCTAGCCATGCCCTAGCTATTGTTAATCTATAGACAGCCATTACTACAAAAAGAAATTCAGCATATTGTGTCTGCTCGTCTTCACTCACCCCTAACATAATCAAAGCTGGTGTGAGAGTTATCGCAATATCCAATGAGTTCGACAAAAACCCCTCAATTTCCCTAATCAAAGTTCTTAGCTGTGGGCATGAAGCAAAAATGTGTACACTGTCTGCTTCCAGTTCATTACATCTGGGACAATTGATTCCTTGATTCCCACCCCATTGTGCAATCTTTGCCGGAGTAAAATACAAAAAATACAAAGTTTTATAGTGCTGCGATTGCAGCGGGGCAGCGCATAATAACGTAGATCCGAATTTCAAAGAATCATAGAAAAGTCTAGGATCAATACCCAGTTTATCTTCCCATTTTTTACTAAATTTAACTAAATCATCCTGCTTGTCTTTCACCAGTGCTGCATAAAGGGATTTAATAGTGCAATCTCCCGACAGCTTTATTTTCTCCATTATATCGACTTTGTTAAAGCCTGCCGGACCCCCAACTTTATTATTGAGAAAGCTTCTGACCTGCAAATATTTGAAGAATCCCCTATTATCTAAACCGTATTTTCCTCTCAGCTCTGAAAATTGCATAAAGCCATCTTGTGCATAAAGGTCTCCAATTTGTATAACCCCCTTTAGTGCCCATTCTGCCATAGTATAGTCTCCAAAGATTTCCTTGGGGAGTGACCTATTGTTGTTTAATAAGACATATCTGTTATATCTCCCAAGTTTTACCCTCTTCAAAAATGCATTCCATGTCGTGACAGCTGCTTTAACAGTTTTAAACTTAGTCCTCTTGAAATAGCTGTAGTCAATACACTTTAAAAAACAGTTCTCTGCATTTACCCCTAGGGTGACAGCATATACATCTGTAGACATTTTCTGCATTCTATCATCGTCAGGGCTTCCACCAATGAGACCTTGGATATATTGCAGCACAGAGGCCATATAATATAAACGAAAATCTGGTGCCCCCCATTTTCTCTAGGGAGTGTCATGTACCTATACGCTCTCCGGGTTTTACCTTGGGCCCAAATGAACCTATTACATATAGCCTCTATACAATTAAACCAACTGGCCTCAATCAACAATGGTACAGCCCTAAATACATACAAAAATTTTGGTAAAATCATCATTTTGATGATATTTGTACAGCCAACTAACGACAGGTGCAAATTATTCATTCTGTCTAAATCTTTTTTCATTTGAGTTATCAAGGGATCCATATTGTTTTCCACAATTTTACTTATTTCTGCCGTCATTTGCACCCCTAGATAAGTTGCCATATTTGTCACTCTTCCATCATTACACCTTACCCACTGGTTTTTAACTATCTGCGTCTTAGTTGTGTTCAAGCTATACCCAGAGAACTGGCCAAACCTCTCTGCTTCCGATTCAATTGCCCTAATGGCGGCTACAGGATCTGGAGTCAAGATGGCTACGTCGTCCGCGTAGGCTAGTGATTTAAGTCTGCAACCGTTTAGTACTAATGGTAATATTTGCTGATTCATTTCCAATTTGCGAATAAAAGGGTCAAGATACAGAGCAAACAGTAAGGGGGAAGAGGGACAACCCTGCCTTGTACCTCTCTGGATATTAACTGCGGCTGAGTAACCTCTACTGACTCTTATCTTGGCCGTCGGGGCTATATATAATGATTGCAGAGCCTTTATAAATCCTGGTCCTATACCGTGCCACCTTAAAGCTTCCCATAAGTAACCCCATGAGACCCTATCAAAAGCTTTTTCAGCGTCGAGAAACACCGCTGCCATTGGATCTTCCCGGATGTCTGCAGCATCAAATGCCGTAATTACCTGCCTGGTGTGATGGGTTGTCCCTTTCCCTGGTATAAATCCATGCTGAGAGGGTATAACCAAGAATTCGATTATCTTAGATAATCTTTTTGCCAATATTTTTGAAAACACCTTGACATCAGCGTTCATCAAGGTGATGGGGCGGTAGGAACCTGGGACATCTGATGGTTTACCTTTTTTAGGGATAACAATGATGTCTGCACCCCCCCAGGAACATGGAACAGTTTCACCCAATTGTGCTAACTCCATTATTTTAAACATATCCGCTAACAGAGGGGTCTGGAAAACCTTATAAAATTCAACTGGAATCTGGTCCGGGCCAGCAGCCTTCCCAGATGGGAGTTCCCTCAACGCTTCTACAAGTTCCTCCACCTTAAACTTCTCTTCCAGCTCTATTCTGTCTGACTCCTCCAGGTATGATGGCTCGATATCCCTCAGATAAGCCCTCATATCCTCCTCACTTCCGTGCCCATCTGCCTGATATAGTTCCATATAAAACTGCCTAAAGACCTCTCTAATCTGCTCTGTACCCTTAACTTTAGTTCCATGACTATTTTTCATCTCCTTAATATCGGCCATCCCATCTCTCTGTCTAGCTCGCACCGCTAAAATATGCCCCACTCTTTCACTGAGTTCATATGCCTTTTCTTTATTGGCTAAATATTTCTCCACCGTCTTTTTTGCCATCCCTTCCATGACCATTGCTTTAAGAGCAACTAGTTTTAACAAGATCTGCTCCACTGGGGTGTGCGCTTGTATAGCCAGCATGAGTTCCTCCTCTGCCTCCCTGATTAAATCATTATTTCTTTCTAGTTCCTCCCTTTCTCTTCTTTGCGTTCTGATAACATAGCTTAGGGTTTCTCCTCTTATACCAGCTTTAAAAGCGTCCCACACAATCCCAGGTGATGAGGTACCTCTATTAATTGCCCAAAATTCCTTAATCCATTCCGCCATCCTTTCCCTGTATTCACTATCCTGAAGGAGTGCTCTGTCGAATGTCCACTGCGATGGCTCCTTATTTCTCCTTTGCCCAATATTTACATCTAAAACTAGCGGACTATGATCTGATATGATCCTTGGTTCTTTTACTATCCTTGCACCTTCTATCAGCCCTCTTGTTATTAAAAAATAATCCAGCCTGACTAAAATCTGGTGGGGCGCTGAAAAGAAAGTGCTCCCGTCGAGACTCGGATGACAATATACCCAAGGATCCTCTAGAGAGTTATTCTTTACTAAGTCTACTAGGGCCCTATAGGTTTTTTTTTTCCTCCCCGCATACTTCCTTTTAGGGTCTAAAAAGCTACTATCTAGATCGTGAATATTCAGATCGCCGCATAGTATAATAGGCTCAGGCCATTGAGCGAGTTCTGCATCTAGGAATTGTAGAACATCTGGGTCGTCCCCAGTAGAGCCATAGACTGAGACAAGCGTGAAGGTCTCCCCCCTAAACAATAATTCAACTATAGCCCATCTCCCCCAATTGTCCTCCCCCTTTCTTTTAACTATTATATCCTGTTTCCTGCCCAATATCGCCACTCCTCTTGTCTTCGTGTTCTGATTGGTTTTCGCCAGAACGTTAAGCCCTAGATGATCAAGTAAATAGGCCTTAGTACCCTCAATGTGTGTTTCCTGAAGGCACACTAAATCAGGTTTAAAAGATTTTAACAGTGAAGCCGCTTTTAACCTCTTATTTATCTCATTAAGTCCACAAATATTAATCGACACAATTCTACAGGTCATTTAAATTTCTTAGCGTTTCCATTTTCCCAATTTAACCAACAAGAATTGATAGATACCTGTAGGCTTTGATCCCTCCAGCACAATTTTTCCCCCCTTCTAGTTTGTTTGTGTACCTCGATCCATACAACTTTTTTTTTTAAGTCTTTTTTACCTCTTTCTACCACACCATAATTGTGCCCATATCCAACATGTGTACCTCCCCCCCCCCCCTCCCCCCTCCCCCCCCTTGCCCCCCGCTCGTTGGGAGCCCCCCCCCCCCTCTCTACAGGCAAATAGGCCAATCCTGGCCTATGTGTAGCCGACCGTACTCTGCAGCGTCGCTACTCTCTCCCATCCTTTTTGCTCCTCTGTCCGATATTGCCAAATGATCTATTTGGCATTACCATCTAACCGACTTACGGAGTTTTTGGTGGACTTCTCCGGGGAGACTGTGGCGGGGTTCTGGTTTTTGCTCCCCTCTCCTTCCCTTTATTGGTTTCTGAGATTTCTGCTAGATATTCTGCTGCTTTTATCTCGGATGTAAACATTTTGACATAACCTTTCCTGATAACTTTCAACCTAGACGGAAACAAGAGATATGCTTCTGCCCCTTGCTTCTGAAAAGACCCAATCATCTGCCTTAGTTTCCACCTTCTTTCCACGGTGACGTGGCAGAAATCTGGCCTTGAGAAGAAAGTGTTTCCATCAACTGTGATTCTTGAGTCAGGTCTTGCTTTATCAATTATCTCCTGTCTTGCTAGGAAATTACCCAAGAAGACCAACATTGCTCTTGGTAGCTCCTTCTCCTGCCCTCCCCGGTTTTTCTTTTTGAACAGTGGGTACCTATGTGCTCTTTGCACTTCCACATCCCATTGCCATTTTGAATCAGGAAAGGCCTCTTCCAGGATCCTGACCACATACCCTCTGGGATCCTGTCCCTCTTTTCCCTCCTCCAAACCCAAAAGTCTCACATTATTCCTTCTTTGGCGATTTTCAAAGCTTTCAAGCTTCCACTGAAGGTCTTCAACCACCTTCTCTTGATCCGTCTTAAAAGTCTGCCAGTCTGTCACTTCGTCTTCCACCCTGCTTGTCCTTTCCTCTACTTGTAAAACTCTTTCCTCAACCTCTTCCTGTTTTCTACTTACTTTTCTTAATGATAATTGCAATTTATTTGTATCTCTTTTCGCCCTTCTGCTCTCAGTTCTTGCCTCCTTTTGCATCTGTTTCAGGGTCCCAAACAGCATTTCGAGGGTTACACTTTGCGTCCCCTCCTTTTCCCCTCCTTCCTGCTCACTTTCTTTGTAGGTCTCTGAGGTAGCGGAATAGTCCCATGATAATTTCTTAGTCATACTGCTTCTTGAGCCTCTTCCGCTTCTTGTTTTTGCTCCCACAGCAGCCTTTTTCTTTTTTGTGCCTAACTCGCTGGAGCCATTACTAATGTCTGAGTCAGGAGTACATTCAGTCCCACTTTCCTCTTCCTCAGACTCCAACTCGCTTAATTCTGATGAATCCGTGCCCTCATTAACCGAAAAAAACTCCGGCGAGCCTCCCTTCGCACTTCTGTCTAAGCTTTTATTATTTCTCCCCAAGTCCTGATCCAGTTGTAGCCCATGCCGGTCTGTTAGACTCTGCGTGCTGCCCCAGCTTGCCTCAGTAACCTTCGAGTGCTTATTAAACAGTTCTGCCTCTACTGACAGGAGAGCGTCTAACATCTGCGCATTATTTGTATTTCCTGGCTGCTTAGGGGCATTAACATTGAGAGGGTCACAGCCAGACACCTTACCGACTGCCACCTCTGCCTCCTCTCCTCCCGCGGCTTCTGGAGCTTCTGCTCGCCGCTCTGCATTCACCATGCCAGCTCCTGCGTTGCTTCTCTGTTGCCTAGCAACCAGGTCTCCGCTGCTTGCGTCCTCGCGGTCCGTTGAGACTGCTTCCGCGTTTGTCTCTCCGCTGATCCCCTGGGTGCCGGTAGCTGTCGAATGCTGCTCCTTTTGCTGCTGAGCGTCTGCCAGGATCTCTATACGAGGAATCATCAGAGGAGCCCTTGTGGAAAACGACTCCGGTAAGGTCGCTTGTCTCTTTTGATCCTTACCGATTGATTGGGCTGCATGCGCTTGCTGGGGCTTCCCGTCTGGCGGAATATCCCTCGTTGCTTTAGGCGTCGCTGAGCGGGTCTCCAGCCCTGCTTCCAGTTTCTTCCCTTGCTTCTTTGCTGCTGCGTCCTTCGAGCTTTGACCCGAGGTTTCTGGCGCTTTTCTCAGAGAGGCTGTTTTTGGGATAGCCCCCCCTCTCACAGCAGCTCCTGAGGGCTTAGCCGAACCTGCCGCTGTTACTTTGATTTTATCCGCCTTACGCTTCTGGGACATCTTCGGAGGCACTTTCACGTTGAGCAGATTTCTCCAACAGTTCAGCCAGTCTATCAGCTTCTTTTTCACTTTTTCTGCAGGGGAACCCCTCAGCCAATCTGGGCTGAATATATCCACTGTGACAAGGGAAATCCGGTCGGTCAGAACCCACATCCCTGGGATCACCAATACTCCATCATCCTAGGGTAGGAGAGAGTATAAGATGCGACTTCTCTCTACAGAGCCACGGCGGCCATCTTGCCTCCACTATTGCCTAGTCGGCCGCGTCCAAGTTCATGTAGTTTAAATTTCTATCAGGAAAAACGCGGCGTTGGCCGCGTTTTTCCTGATAGAAATTTAAACTACATGAACTTGGACATGTCGTCTAATTTCGAAATCACTTGCTTACTTTCAGATCTGTCCATCACTTGATGACACGTGAGTGTGGATATTCATGCCACAAATTCTTTATGTAATTAATCTATGTTACGCTGTAGCCACGTTAACATACCCGTGCGCTAGAATTTGATAGACACCTTATTTGTTTAATCTGTCTTAGGAATTCACATTATTAATTCACTCACTTTATTCACGTTATAACCTAAGAAGCCGATCACCCGTATCATACCCTTCACCCATTTTTACCTGCTTGCTACGTTAAGTTCGATATATAGACTGGATGTATTATTATACACATAGACACATACTTAGTGCTATATCTTCACATTTATCTTATAGAGCTCCCAGATGAAGGGTAAAGGACCCGAAATGCATTGGAGCACATGGCATATTTTCAATATTTGATGGATTCAAGGAATGTTTATCATAACTATTGAATATTACATGAAGTAGAACGTTTATCATGAAGAATAATGATGACATTAGAATAAATTGCGAAAATCAACTTTCAAGGAATCTTTTTTACAAGAACCCAAGGTGTGCCCACATGGCAGGGATGCCACTAGTGTTTAATAGTGGCACTTGAACAGTATTCATTCTATTGACGTGTTTAGGACGGACACGCCACCTGGTTGGAGCACCCCACTGTCTAATACGTTATATTCCAAACACTACAAAAAACTTTATCACAACAGCTGTGCGTCCCCCACTCCTTCTTTCAGTCACATCTTCTAGCTTCACATGGCCCAAAAAGAGTTGTTTTTTCCAATAGCAGGGCATCCTTATTGATCTGCTCATGTTTCAGGCATAGGTGTTCTTATCAAACAAATCAGAATGGGTTTGGGTCTCAGGGAGAAATTTTTAATGACCACTCAACACTACATTCCCCGAAAGTAACTAGACACAATACAAAAAATAGTGGAGGGTCAAGAGGTATGGGATTCACAAGAGACGACTATGTGATGGAAGTAGTGATACTAGTTCACTAGACCGGGTACAACATTCATAGTTATTGAAAAATACCCATCAGTAGCTCTTCCTGGGCGCCCTTTTCATCATGTGGGTTCCTTCTAACCATGAAGGATAGGAAAAGAGTTTGGTCATAAATGACAACATGGGAACCAGTGATGTTATATCTGGGTCGCAAGGGGCTACTGAAAAGCAGTGCGAGGAAAAGTGAAATAGTGCAAAAGTGCAAAGTAGTGATATATAAAATTAGATGGCTCTGAGGAAGGTACTTATTTATTGGAGACCACAGAGTCTCTAAGACTTAAAAAGAGCGAGATTGGTAGTTTTAACTCATAGCTACCAACAGGTTGGTCGACATGTTTCAGCAGGAATTACGGATCACACTGGTATCCACTGCATTCTTCAGGACCTGTGTCGCTACTGCTAATATTGTGTAAAGAAAATATGAAAAAAGGAAAAGGTATCACCTGGGTATTAGTGAAGGATCATTCTCCCAGCTGCGAAGTCCAAAGGAGAACAAACATAGTCGAAAACAAGGGAAAAACATACAGTTAGTATATCTAAGGTATCCAAAATATTTACATGGTATACCATATCTGCAAAGAGAATTTATAAAGCAATCCTCTTGGTAGTGTTTTAGTTACTACATATAACTACAATACCTACATATGATATGTAGTAGAACTCCCACTTACCATATTGTGCAGGAGAGTACTGCCTCACCTCACCTGGCAAACAGCTCAGGTAATTGAAGCACCGCTCTAGTGGAAAGAGAGAGACATACAAAGACACGTCAGCAAGCAGCTGACTTCACACTTAATCACAACTTGTACTGGTGGTAGTAGGTCAAAAAAGCCAAAAGGCCCAAGCTTGGGCTCTGGCCGCAGTTGAACAAATGGCAAGAAACAGACCCTTATTGGCCTGGAAATTTGTGTTATGGCGATAAGGACAATGCAAAGAATAAGCATATCTGTTCCCAAAGCTGATGAAGTAAGAGGTTCGCCTGCGCCTCATTTTATAATTTTGTCTGCATATATCACTGAGTCATTATAGAACTGCCCCTAGTGAACGTAGTGACAAAATCCCTGCTTGTGAGGCTGTATTTTAATTTCAGCTTGAACACTCTAACAATTGTATTAAAGCGCATTCCGTTATCTAATCACAGTGTAAGCACATAAATACATAAATGCTTTTCAAGCACTGCTCGCGTGTGGGTTTAGAACAGCAGCCCAACGCGAGAGAACAAACTGATAAATAATGCCCATAAATGATGTAGAGCTCTAGTGCGCTTTAAATCAGATGTCTATAGCCGCGCTGAGGGTTTGAAATTACACAAAGGCAACAGCGCTTTTCAAGCTTTGCTCGCGTATGGGTTTTGAACAGCAAGCCAAAGCGAGAGAGCAGCCAGATAAATAATGCCCGTGAACAATATAAAACTCTGGTGCGTCTTAAAGGCAGATGTCTGTAGCCGCGCTGTGGGTTTGAATTACACAAAGAAGTTACACAAAGGAAGCAGCGCTCAACTGGTAATCCAAAGCTCTTGTCCGTAGTGAGTCAATTAGCTTTTACCGCGCTGTGGACATAATCTCCACAGAGGCAGCAGCCCTCAATGGATAGACAGCGCGCACACTGGTGGCGAGCGCGCACAATGGCATCCTGTGAGCAAGGATTGCTGACAGACAGGCAAGCAGAGCGTGTCTCTCACCTGTCCGTCGGTACTTCCAGCGTCCCTCTGGCTGTAAGGGGAGGTAACGTGCGGAGTCAAACACTGTAGTTTTACTTCCTCAACTGGGCGTGTCAGAGGATGTCACATGACCACCAAGGATTCTGGGATATGTAGTCCGGTGGAAAGGATGGACGCTCCCAAGGAGGTTGGGGGTTATGAAGGCTCGCATATTTATTAAATTATTTAATGCTACCGAAACAGCGAAAAACTAAACATGTATATAAATGTTTGGAGCATGGGCATCAACTACAAGGATTTTATTGAAAGTCCTATTATTAGCCAAAGATCTACATGTTATAATGGCTTCCAATATTACAGGTCTGTATTTATTGGAGATAGGCCAAGCAATGCCGCACCAAGAAGTGGAACGGTGAAAATTAAAAAGGTTAGCTAGAATACTTTAGACAAGTGAGTACTTGTTGGTTAGGCAGAGGGGCTCCAATATCTGTTAGGTATTACTTATCGATGGCAACGGGGTGTTTATGCCCGACATAGGTGTTCTTACCCATTCGCTGTGAGCGGGTACTTCATTTGCTCAAACTATGGTAAGGAGGTATGTTTACTGCTATTTCATTAGTCCTTGAAGGTTTTCCGGAACAATGTGTGAGTAGAGTTGGTCTGCACACGATCCATGTAACAAACTGGGCTAGGGCCTATGTGTGTTTTAGTTTAGCCATGCCTAGTTCTAATCTCTATACTGCCAGTGGTGTTCCTTCGCCTAAATGGAGCATTCGTCACAAAACGGAATTCTCAGTAGTTTGTAAGTCCGACATCTTCATTTAGCCCCATATTTCTGCACCATACATACTTGATGTCAATGTTTTTGATTTATAGGCGGTCAGTGCCGGGTTAACTAAATTATTACCAGCTTTATTTAGAAATAGTAAAACTGCACCTCCATGTTGGCTCAGGGCCACCTTACCTTTTGCTAATTGCTCCGCCCAGTTAAGGTGGTCATCAAAGCAGATATCGAAGTAATCATGGAAACGTACTTGCTTGAGTGGTGTTCCATATATTTTTAAAGTGTACGTGAGCTTTACTCTGGAATTGATCCATTTATATAGATGTTGAATAATGTCGGAGCAAGAAGATAATGCCACTCTTCTTTACCTCATCGTTTGCCCCCTTCTTAGCCCGATATGTATTAGTTGTTGTATTTTTCTCCTTCGACCCCTTTGTACTGTAATATTCATGTTTATTATGCCTTTTTTATGAGTCGATATTTTATTACCTTCCTCCCATACTTTTGTAAAGCGCTCTGATATCCTTCGGGATATTGTTTGCGCTATATACAACTTTATAAATAAATAAATAAGAAACACATCCTGTTCTTACTCCAGCATGTATTTTAAACTCATCTGCACATTCTTCCTTTAATCCGTACTTTACACTCATTTTTTTTCTTTACCATTGTGCCAATCCATCAGTATTGTAAAGTATTTGGTCGATAAAATTAGTTTTTCCCTGGATATTCTACAATGTAGGTCTATCAACACTGTCAAAAGCACTCTTTAAATCAATAAAAATCATATATAATGTAGACCTTTGCAGGACCACATACTTTAAGTATATCAGGTCAGCCTCATCACCTGATCTATTGTACTTTGCCTTTTGCGGAATCCTGCCTGTGGTGGGATATAATATTTTTGTCATCCATCCAGTCCTCCAGATGCTGTAGGAGCAAGTGTCCAAAGAGTTTGCCCACGTCATCCTGGAGCCAGAGCATCACGCCTCCCTTTCTTGTGGATTGGCACAATGATGGAGGTTTTCCATGAATCATGAACCATCTCTTGGGACCAGATTGCATTAAAGTCAGCTGTTAGTACTTTTAGCAACATATCTTAATAGGTCTTAAACACCTCAATGGGGATTCCATCTGGGCCTAGGGCTTTATGTGATTTTTGGGCATGACAGCTCCAGATACCTCACGTTCCTGAAATTCTTCCTCAGCGTCATTTATTTACCAGAATTTGCTTGTTTTCCGCTCTCCAAATCTTCTACAACATCCTGGTACACTGAATTGAGTACAGTCATTTTTGGGCGCATGGCAGAGAAGTACTGGTCCCATGTTCCTGTACTTAGATTTTCTTCCAAGTCTATGGCCATGCCGTTGCTGTCCTATTTTATGATTTCCCAAAACGTTCTTCTGTTTTCCCTAATAATTGCTGTTTGAAGGGTTTGCCACGGCCTTTAACATTGGTTGCTTTTTTGGATTTTGAGTAGATGGTTAATGGCTTCTCTGGCTTTATTCAGGGCAGCTTTTCCGCTCGCTCTTACTGTGAGCTGCAGCCAAGTCTCTTTTTAATTTGTCGTAATCCTCATCATACCAATCCACTTATGAGGAATGAGCTTTAATGCCTGCCCTCCCCTTCTATTAGAAATTGTCAAAATCGAATGATTTTGTGTTCAACGGAAAGTCAATTGCAGACCCCCTCAGGTGGTCTTTCCTCTTCGCCTACCTACCGTTTTCCATCTGCTTTCTAAACCCACTCACTCATTTTTATTTTATTTTTAATTGGGGTCTGTGTTCTTACTGTTTAACTGTATTTACTGTATTTTACTGTTGTCTTCTCTTGTGCATTCTTCCCGCCACTGCCCCCTGTGGCCCCGTCCCCTGACACGGCCCTGCTCCTGCCACCCTACTTAGTGCCGACAGCTGCGCGGTTGCCCCACTGGCACGCCAAAGGCGTGCCTAAGGCAAGCCTGTCTGTGCCCATATGTGCCTAGACGGCACTCAGCGCCAGACCCCCTGGCCTCCAGGAGCACCACGACGCCAGATGCCGCTACGGCGGCAACCTCCTTCACGCACTCAACACTGGCCGATCTACCACCTGCTTCCAGGTCACTCCGAAGCGCACCCATGGACCCTTCACCTGCCGAAACTGCAGCTTCAACAGCCAGCGTACATCAGTACGTCCTGCCCCCCCACCAACGCAGACCATAACCATCTCAGGTGCATACTGCTCAACACCCGCTCCGTCCACAGGCACACCGTCGAACTCTGGGACCTGCTCGACTCATCCTCCCCGGACGTCGCCTTCCTGATGGAGACCTGGATGAACTCCTCATCGGTACCCGAAGTTGCCATAGCCATCCCGGAAGGCTACAAGATCACCCGCAGGGACCGCACCAAAAGACCGGGAGGAGGAATCGCCATCATCCACAGAAACACCCTCAGAATCTCAACCAACACCGAAGACACACTCAGCACCGCCGAACACCTGCACGTCCAGTTCCACATCGATCCGAACACCATCCTCTGAGGAACCCTCGTGTACAGACCCCCCGGACCCCGGCCACAGTTCATCAACTCCATCACAGACGCCGTCAGCTTGCACGACTTGGCCTCCACAGACTACATCCTCTTCGGAGACCTAAACATTCACCTTGAGAACACCAACGAAAGCAACTCCACCACACTGCTGAACAACCTCGCCAACCTCGGCCTGAAACAGGTCGTCATGACAGGAATCCACACCGCCGGAAACACGCTCGACCCCATTTTCTCCGACAGAAGCCACATCACCATCAGCCACACCACCGAACTCCACTGGACCGACCACCGCTGCATCCAATTCTCCTTCAAGAAAACCACTGCACACAACCACCAGCAAATAATCCCCCACCACAGCGGCAACAAGGTCACCGAAGACCAGCTAATCACCACCCACGCCCAAGACCCACCAACCGACCATACTGACACCGACACAGCCGCCGCAACCTCAGGTAATGGGTCAAAAACTGCACCAACACTCTCGCCCCGATCAAGAAACCCTCAAACAGATGCATCAACAGAAGGGCCTTCTGGTTCACCCCTGACCTCCAGACATCCAAGCAGACCTGCCGAAGACTAGAGAAGAAA
The DNA here is from genome assembly GCF_964261635.1 of Lissotriton helveticus. Lineage (NCBI taxonomy): Eukaryota > Metazoa > Chordata > Amphibia > Caudata > Salamandridae > Lissotriton > Lissotriton helveticus. Next base: position 22,469,265 of record NC_136060.1, on the reverse strand, counting down.
TGGTGCCATGAGCAAACACCTGACAACCATGCAGCCCTCAAGAACGCCAGCTGCAGACACCACCAACTCATTCAAAATGGCCAAAAGGACCTCCTTCAGGGAACGCATTGACAACAGTGCACGCAACAGCTAAGAGCTCTTCAACATAGTGAAGGAACTCGCCAACCCCAGCTTCAGCTACAACGACATCCCACCGTCACAAGAGCTCTGCGACTCTCTATCTGCCTTCTTCCACCGCAAGATCGCAGACATCCACGACAGCTTCAAAACCAAGACCTCTCGATAGCCACAGACACCCTAGACTCACCGTCCCCCAGTCGCACCGGCCACCTGATCTCCTGGAACCACGTCAACGATGAAGACACCATCAAGACCATGAACACCATCCACTCTGGTTCACCATCAGACCCCTGCCCCCATCACATCTTCAACAAAGCGAACTCCATCATCACACCCCAACTCCGTAAGAACTTCAATGGGTCATTTGAGAGCGCCACCTTCCCGGAAAGCTGTGAACACGCAGAATAAAACGCCCTACTCAAGAAACCCAAAGCAGACCCAAAGGACCTTAAGAACATCCGTCCCATCTCCCTGCTCCTGTTCCCGGTGAAAGTCATTGAGGAGATCGTCAACAGACAACTGACCCAATTCCTCGAAGAGAACAACACCTTGTACTTGTCCCAATCCGGATTCCGCAGCAACCACAGCACCGAAACCACCCTCATCGCCGCCACAGACGACATCAGGGCCCTGCTGGACAACGGTGAAACCGCGGCCCTCATCCTCCTGGACCTCTCGGCCGCCTTCGACACTGTGTGCCACCACACCCTATGCACACACCCCCACAATGCAGTGATTCATGACAAAGCCCTGGACTGGATCACCTCCTTCCTCACCGACAGAACCCGGAGAGTCCGCCTCCTTCCATTCCGATCCGAAGCCAAAAAGATCACCTGCGGCATACCCCAAGGATCATCCCTCAGCCTGACCCTCTCCAACATCTACATGACACTGTTCGCCAACATCGTCCGATCACACATCCTCAACATCATCTCTTATGCCAACGACACCCAGCTGATTCTCTCCCTCACCAAAAATCCCGCCACCGCCAAAACCAACTTCCACGAAGGAATGAAGGCTGGCACCGAATTTATGAAGAGCAGTCACCTCAAACTGAACTCGGACAAGACAGAGGTCCTCATCCTATGTCTAAACCGTCCGCCTGGGACGACTCCTGGTGTCCGGCTTTGCAGGGAGCTGCGCCGACACCCACCAACCAAGCATGCAACCTGAGGTTCATCCTGGACATTTCTCTGTAAATGAGCCAGCAAGTCAACGCCGTCTCCTGCTTCAACAGCCTCTGTATGTTTTGCAAGATCTACAGATGGATCCTCACCGGAACCAGAAGGACCGTCACCCAGGCCCTCGTCACCAGCAGACTGGACTACGGCAACGCCTCCTACACGGGAACCACGGCCAAACTCCAGGAGAGACTCCAACGCATACAGAACGCCTCCGCACGCCTCATCCTCGACATTCCCCCCAACACAGCCACATCACCGCCCACCTGAGGGACCTGCACTGGCTCCCCGTCAACAAGAGGATCACCTTAAAGCTCCTCACCCATGCTCACAAAGTACTCCACGACGCTGGACCAGCATACCTCAACAAGTGACGCACCTTCTACACCCCGAACCACCAGCTCCGCTTAGCTGACCTCGCCCTCGCCACCATTCCACGCATCCACCAGTGGCAGATCCTTCTCCCACCTCGTCGCCAAGACGTGGAACACCCTTCCAATCCAGCTACAACAGACCCAGGACCTGCTGACCTTCAGGAGACTGCTCAAGACCTGGCTGTTCAATCAGTAGCTGCTCTCCTCCCCTCAGCGCCTTGAGACCCTCACGAGTAAGTAGTGCACTTTACAAATGGTTGATTGATTGTTTGATCACTGCGTCACTTTTGCGGGACTTCCTTGCAATGGAATGCCCACCCTGCATACATTATACCTGACACAGATATAATGTAGCGCAAGGCTTTACAACGTGACGCATCTCACTAGATGCATCATGTTGTAAATATGTTGCATAGTTGCGCATTCTTTACGCCGCCGCTGCGTCACAAAAGTGATGCAACGGCAGCATAAAGGTGTTGCATGGGGCTTGTAAATCTGCCCCTAAATATTTTGGGTTTTGGAACAAAAAAGGTGGGTCATTGTCTTATTCATCTTCGTTTTCAATTTTATAATGCACTATAAGAGTTATGCCTAACATAAAAGAAGATAAGGTACATTTAGCAATATGCAAACGAAATGTATTTATACATGACGTTTCTCTACTGGATAAGCTAATTGAAATCATTTCCAATAGAAAGTAGACCAGGTCACCGTTTAGCTTTGCAATCTAATACATACATTTAATACATGGATGTCTGTGTGCTGACACAATGCCTCTCTGACAGCATTCAAGACATCTACTTTATCCTTTGTGCAAACAACACAATACAGTAAAAGGCATCTTCTCAATGGAAGGCGTGGCGAAAGTACTGGATATTTAAGACCAGAATGAGGAGCTTAGAAAGGTTTTGAAATTAAATAAATGAAGGGCGACGCTTTAAATAGCATTCTAGGAATAGTTTTCAAAAAATAGCAATGATCCAATGTACATTGCACGTGGTTGCAGTTTCCATTTCAGTTTAGAAGTCTAGAATTGTTCCACCTCCGATATTTCTTTCAAATGACGAGATGTTCTGGAACTAATGCTATTTATTTCTGGACCAAATGAATTGGTATATATACCTCACACACGCAGTTGAGCTTTTGGAGTCAGAAAGAACGCTTTTTATGATAGCATACCCCCTAGATTTATGTAGTAATTATTTGAAGCAGGTGTTGTGTAAAATAATTAAGGTTCCTTAAGGAAAGGTAAGGTGGTTTAGAAAGCAAGTGCTATCAGTGGGCTAGCTATAAAACAATTAAGTTGAGGGATTCTCTGCCATTAGTCTCCCTTTTTCTTAATAATGTGCGTGTTAGTATGGCCTACTGAAAAGTCGGGGTCTGCTGAACACATGCAAAGAGGAGCATGTAATACAGTTTTCATATTAACTTAATGCATAGTTACTTAATGATGAAATAACAGTATTTCATGAAAGATTATACCACAAGGTTAGACATAATGTCCAAACAGTATGAGAGCGATGTATCTTCAAGAAACATAGAGGGAGCTGCTGTGAAGTCAGTCAGTTGGACCTGGTATGCTCTCGGTTCACAGAGCAGGTTTTAGCCAACTAATGACCAAGTTTTCGGATTTTTTTGATGTCTTCCCACCACTTCCAAGGGTCCAGGACAGAAGGGGCATCCCTTGCACGGCCAGGATTTACTCAGGCTGTCTCCAAGTGCAAATTCAAGAGGGTTGGGGCCTTTTCTGTCTCTGCGGCTCTCTCCAGGAGGCCAGCTAACTAGCCCTTGCAGTCACTCTTGTAGTCCTGGGTTCAATAGGTAGAACTGGGATCAAGCAGCAGGTCAGGCTTCTGAGAGTTCAAGGCAAGCTTCATGCAACAGAGCAGTCCTTCAAGGTGCAGGAAAGCAATCTTCTGAAGTACACAGCAGGCCACAGCAGCAAGCAGTCCTCTGAGAGTTTTTCTACAGGTCCAGAAAGTGAGCTGAAGAGTGGGTTTGAGGACCTTATTTTTTGCACCTGGTGCATTCTTTGAAGATGGAGAACTTCCTAGAGAATTCCCTTTGAAGTGCTTGGAGTTTCCTGCTTCCCTTGCCCTGGTTCCATGAACAATGTAGTGGCATCAAGTCCTTTGTGGAAAGGCAGGGATCAGCCTATTGGTTTGCAAATGTGGCTGTGCCCAGCTCTGCCCCCTCATCCTGCCAGTGATGGACCCATCATGGCACACCTAATCCCTCTATTGTGTGGATGTCTGGGAGGAATATTCAAAGTCCAACTGCCAACTACACTCAGTCGTGTGACCCTGGAACAGGCTGCAGGCACCAAATAGTTAGGGCCTGAATATTCTAACTTTCTAAAAGTGCCATATTCAGAATTGTAATTTAAAATCTGACTTACCATAAAAGACTAATTTAAATTACGCCAAACTTGAAGTCTGTACCTGTTCCCAATCTTAAGTTGTCACGTATTGCATGTAATAAAACAGCCCAATGTCATCCTGTAGGAGAGGTAGGCCTCACATTAGTGAAATACAAATTTATGAGCTGGTCACTGCCAGGACATGTAACACATGTGAAACCTCTTAATTACAATGCATCCTCCAGCCCTATGGGCTACCTAGGGCCTACGATAGGGGTGACATATGCAATAAAAGGGGAGGATAAGGCTTGGAAAGGAAGTTATATTGCCATGTCAAATTGGCACTTTAAACTGGCCAGGGACATCTTTTAAGGGGCCACTTAAGTGGGTTGCGCAATATTTGCTATAGGCCCATTAATAACATTTAACTTACATTCCCTGACTATATGGGATACACTTTACTAGGGACTAGTAACTAAATTAGATTTTCAATGAGGTGCAAGCCAATTTCAACATGTTTAGGAAGTGAGCACAAGCACTGGTTAGCAGTTGTAAAGTGTACAGAAATTTAAAGCCAGCAAAAACAAATTCAGAATAATAGGCGGGTGAACGCAAAAAGTTTGGGGAAGACCACCCTAAGGCTGACAGGTCTAACAACAGTGCATCAAAAGACTGTGCAACTTATACTGCTCATACAAAGACTTGTGAGTTTTGCTCCTTGGTTATTGACACTCTGGACAGTAGTTCAATCTCAGTTACTGTAATCCCTGCAAATGTAGATGACAGGAGCAATTTAATCTTGCTTCTGAGCCATCCTGTGGTGTCAGTATCACCTTTGACCTGCATAAAGTAACTGTTGATAACTCTCTGATGTTGAAACAGGTGTAGAGGCATGTACAAAATTGAGTTCTGAATCAAATTTAAAAGAACTTTATTTTTTCAGTCGAAAGAGCCATACAATAAAAATTACATTATAATCCATATAGTGCAAGTAGTTGTAACAGTTGTCACGATGCGAATGTATAAAATACATTCAATGCTGCACTCCAAGCAGTTATATAAGTACAATACATAACACATCTAGAAAACGCAATCTTAATTATATAAAATCCCAGGTTCATGTTATGACCTCACAGTGTATAAAACTCACTAGCAGAATTGCTCATCATTTAACACGGACAATCATACTTTTCAAAGCGGCAGCCAAGTTATCCCGGCACATTTCAAACGTGCTCTTGATACTTTCCATGCTGAGTAAGTGCATGCTGCTACGGCTGTGGAATCTGAAATGGAAATATAGAAATAGTACCACAGATATACTCTCTGTCAGCTCAGAAGGTCGCAGAATTTATTGGAGACCATCAAACAATGCAAATACGTGTGCACGGAGACACCAGTATAGTCACTTTGTGTCCAAAGATGTGACGTTTCTGACAACTTTTATAGACACAAACCACAAGAGGATGCAGCAGCATAATCCATGTAATACAGATTAAGCATGGGTAACTTGACCAATTACCAAAGCCCTGGGTTGCACTATACCATTTATGGTCCGAAATATGCTGTTGCTGACCACGTGTCTCAAGTAGGCAACTTCTGGGACTTTCCAATGTAATGCAATGTATTAGCCTTAGTACTTTTCCATGCAACAAGTTGTACAAATCAGAAATATTTCTAAATGTGATGTGCTGAAATACTTGTGGCTAAGCTAGCATCTTTCTCTTTTCTCGTATCTTTCTTGAGCAAAGCATTGCGTTACAAAAGCAGTTTTACTGAAGCACAATGGAAAAGTACAAGCAACTTGTGCAGTGATCCTTATGTCAACTTAACAGGGCATAAAGCTTCAAGCATTTGGTATATTATAAGAAAAATGGCTTCAAGAACTGCAAGGTATATTTCTCTCAAGTCCACCCTACAGCATTGTTAGAGGGCTTCATTCCAGCGCCCTGTGTTAGATTTTTAAAAACAAGAGATGCAAAAAGTACCTTCTGTGCTGCAAGGTATTGGTGCATAAAAGCATGAAGTGAGCAGTTGTCTCTGGACTTTCCAGGTCACACTTACAGGTGTCTGAAATGTTGCTAGCAGTCTTGAACCATTTTTAGTGAGGGACAATACCTGCAGAGTCCCAAGTCTGAATTTGATTTATGGTTATCTGTTTTCTTCAGGAAAGATCATATCGATGTAAAGCTCAAAACTGGGCTCTAGCTTATCATTTGGATAAATATTGCAAATAGATTTTTCCCCAGCCACATGGCCCCAAAATTGATTGTTTACTATCTTATGCATCTGCTCAGGTTTCATGTTCACACCCATTTGCGGTAAGGGTGTTTTTAGTTTGCTCACAACATGGGAGGGAGGTATGTTTCCTATTTCTTTGTTCGTCCTGTATAGACTTTCCAGAACACTAAGTGAGTAGAGTTGGTCTACACACTAATCCAGTAACGAACCGGGCTAAGGTCTATGTGATCTACTACTTTAGTCATTCCCAATTCTATTGTGAATGCTGCCAAAGGCATTCCTAGCCCAAACTGAACATTTGTCGCAAACTGTAATCTCAGTAGTATCTTCATGTAGCCCCATAAATCTGCACCATACATACTTGCTGCTAATCCTTTTATTTATAGGTGGTTAGAGCTGGGTTAAATAAATGATGACCAGTCTTATTTAGAAAGCTTAAAACTTCACCTCCATGTTGTCCCAGGATCACTTTACTTTTTGCTAATTGATTCATCCAGTAATGGTGGTCTTTATGGTGGATACCACAAAAAATCATAGAAACTTACTTTTTTGACTTGTTTCCCATATATATTTTAAAAATGGATATGAGCTTTACTTTGAGATTTATAATCATACACATTTTTTCTGTGTTGATGTTTCTTATTAAGGCAGAAGCGTCACCCGAAGTCTGATAGTAAAAAATGCATTGAGTTTTCTGTGTGTGCGATGATTAGGATTGCTATACAATCGTCCTCTATAATTGGCACATTGACATTTCGATCAAGGGTGATTGACATATCCCAGGTATATAGATGTTGAATAATGCCGGAGCAAGAACATATCCTTGTCTTACTCCAGTATGTATTTGAAATTAATCTGTACATTCTCCCTTTATTCCATACTTTACTCTCACTTTATTACCATTATTACCGTTGTGCTAATTCAACAGTAATGTAAAATATTTGGGGCCAGATGTATTACCCGTTGTTGCCTGCACAAACAGGTTTGCGACCTGTTTGCGCATGCAAAACCCTCATGGGCCATGTACAAAACCAATTTAGCGAGTTGCAATTTATTAATCACTCGCAAATTACCACCCTCTTCAAGAGGGTGGTAATGCAGTCGCAATTTGGAAGGGGTGCCCAGGGGACCCCTTCCACTTTGTGACTGTCTCAAAAAATATTTTTCAGGGCAGGCAGTGCTCCCAGGGACTACTACCTACCCTCAAAAAATGAAACGAAAAGTTTCATTTTTCTTTTTTTTCCATGCATCCCGTTTTCTTCTAAGGAATACGGGCTGTATTTTAAAAAAAATGCTTTATTTAAAAACAAAGCGATACAAAAGGGGATGATGGATGGAGCGTTTGAGCAAATCAAACACTCACCCCCAGTCAACAGATCTGGGTTTAATCTATCATCATTCTTTAGCTCACTCAGCCACCCCAGTTCAGATATGGCCATATGCAAATCAGTCTGACCCTGTGCCTCATAGGAACAGTCCAGCCCGAACTGCCAAGCCATGTCTTCCCTGGACCGGAAACAAGCATCCTGGGACCTGTTTCCGATTCATAATCCTCATCAGCCAGGCTATCTTGAATCCAATGGCCAAGTGAGCAAGGGACTCACGTCTGAGCATACCCTGCCAATTTAGGGCGAACAAAGCGATACAAAAGGGGATGATGGACGGAGTGTTTGAGCGAATCAAACACTCACCCCAGTCAACTGATCTTGGTTTAATCCATCATCATTCTTTAGCTCACTCAGCCACCCCAGTTCAGACATGGCCATATGCAAATCAGTCTGACCCTGTGCCTCATGGGAACAGTCCAGCCCGAACTGCCAAGCCATGTCTTCCCTGGACCGGAAACAAGCATCCTGGGACCGGTTTCGGATTCATAATCCTCATCAGCCAGGCTATCTTGCATCCAGTGGTAAGTGAGCAAGGGACTCACGTCTGAGCATACCCTGCCAACTTAGGGCGAACAAAGCGATACAAAAGGGGATGATGGACAGAGCGTTTGAGCAAATCAAACACTCACCCCTAGTCAACTAATCTGGGTTTAATCCATCACCATTCTTTAGCTCACTCCGCCACCCCAGTTCAGACATGGCCATATGCAAATCAGTCTGACCCTGTGCCTCATGGGAACAGTCCAGCCCGAACTGCCAAGCCATGTCTTCCCTGGACCAGAAACAAGCATCCTGGGACTGGTTTCGGATTCATAATCCTCATCAGCCAGGCTATCTTGAATCCAGTGGCCAAGTGAGCAAGGGACTCACGTCTGAGCATACCCTGCCAACTTAGGGCGAACAAAGCGATATCGCTTTATTTAAAAACAGTCCCAGACATGGTGGTTTGCTGAGCCCAGCAGGACACCATACCTGGGAGGGCCGGTCTTTCCCAATGGGCTCGCAAATTGCAAGAGGCTCATTAACTTTAATGAACCTAGCAATTTGTGACCCCATTGGGAATCACAAACAGTGTTAAAGACACTGTTGTACAATGCAAATTGCACCTCGCAAAGGAGTCGCAATTTGCGAGGCGCAATTTTGCTGGTCGTACATCTGTCCCTTGGTCGGTAAACTTATTTTTTACAGGATATGCTACAATGGAGGTCTATCAACATTGTCGAAGGCAGTCTTTCAAATGAATAAAGACCATATATAATGTAGACCTTTGTAGGACCACATACTTTATGCATATCAGGTACAGCCTCATCACCTGATCTATTGTACTTTCCTTTTTGCAGAATCCTGTCTGTTTTGGGATGTGAGAAGTTGGCCTGGCATATGGTGTCCACTATTCTAGTGGGCCCCTTGCACCAGTCCAAATGACCCTTATTGATGGTAGGTTAAAGACAACCTTATAGAAATCTATCCTATTGGTAGCTGTGTAGCGCAGCCTTCAGGCTAAGTCTTGCAGGAATGTAAAGCAGCTTGTTTAACCAGTCTATAATCTCTTGAATGATCAAGTGAAAGTACACCACACAATGTATATATATAAAATATATGTATTTATTCTAAAACACATCCCTCTAGTCTCTTTATGAGGCTAGAGGCCAAAGTACAATACAAGAACTTAAATAGCACACAGTAAATTGGCACATTATACGTTTTGCCCTAGGTGCCTCACAAACCATACACTAGAATAGTGGTATAAGAAGCATGTGAGGGATAGAAGGGAGGCCTAGGGCCTGTAGAACCGCTGGGGCAACCAGGACCCACCCAAGGTAGAAACGCAGGAGACCCACGGGGGACGCGTGCAGTGTCTAAACACAGCCGCAAATCACCATTGACTTCTATGGAGGAAATTCAAGTTACAGTTTTAAAGTTTTAGGACACTTACGAGTGGACTGTGGTGAAACCCCTTTAGAACTAGACACTTTGAGAGTGAAGACCTCACCCAGGGAAGCCGGTTGCATAGGTGTCTTTTCGTGTCGTGTTTCGTTGTCGATTCCAATGGAGAGCTGCGAAGAAGTGCTGCAGGCGACCAGAGGAAAAGTGTCCGGATGGATCCAAGGGTGGATCGGAGATCAGAAGAACCAGAAAGCAAAGGGGACAGAGTCTGGGTCACTAGCCAGTGACAAGGATGGCGACATGAAGATACCAGCCAATGTCGGGTGCTTTAAGGTGAGGTAAGTGAAGCTTGACTCTTCAGCTACAAGGTCCAGGAGGCATCAACAACAACCAGGAGCTGGATTAGAGCTGTACCATGTTGGATGTCGAGTGCTGCAGCGTCAGTATTCAGATTGGACCCAACAAGCCTTGGCAGCAGCAACCCATGCAAGTTGACAAGATTAGTTTTGGTGCAGACCAGCAAGGTCTGATGGTCTCACCCTTTAGAGGGGAGTCAGGGCACGTCTGGAGCGACCAGGAAATCCCAAGAAACAAAGGATTGTCCTTCGTGGGGACCCACTAGCCAACAGACTAGGGATCGCAAAGGGGCATCAAGCTGCTTTGAAGAAAGCGGGCCCACAGAACACCCCTGGAGTGTAAGCCGCTCAGCTTCGGTGCAAAAGGTGCTCGGGGCGAGGGCAACAAATAGCCCAATGCACAACTTTGGGAAACTTCGGGAAGAAGGTGCTTGCAAACACTACAGGATGTCCAGGAGTTTCGGTCCCACATCTCTCATGATAGCTACAGGTCTCAGCTTTGCTGGGGACTCGTGTCAGCCTTGGAGATGTCTGGAAGTTCATGTCCTGTGTCGTAGATTCTTCGGGATCCGGCGGAAGCCTCGAAAATGCAGAACTGCAAGATGCTTCTTTGGTGCCTGTTTGAACAGGGAGGTCACTCCTTGACCCCAAGGGAGATTTCTTCCGTCTTCCAGTCGATATGGAATGTTGAAGGTCTAAGATTTTGTCTTCAGAGTATCGTCCAGGGTAATCTAAAGTCCTAGTGACTGGGTTCCTATACTTATGCTAAGTTTAGGGGTTGGAAAAACTCTAGGGTCCCACCTATGGGGAGGGGGTGGTTACACCCCTTCCCCATTGTCCAGTTTCACGCCAGAGCTGGGGCTGAGTGCCCCAGCAACCGGTTTGAACTTGGAAATGCATGGAGTACCTTGTGTGCCCCAAGCAGTGTCTGAAAAGCATTCACTTGAATGCAACCCACCCTGCCCCAATACACTAAAGCCTGTCTGGGAGGTGCTGGCAACTCCCTGGACAGGAAACCTATTGTCCAGGCCTCCCCTGCCGTAGTTTCATCCAGTAGCAGGAGGTCAAACTTGTGTCTGTGGCAGCAGCATCCATTTTGTGATGCTGAGGCTCTTTAAAACATTTACCGGGTAAGTAAGTAAGTAAGTGTCTTCTCCCTCTAGAAGGGTGGAATGTTACCCCCGCCGCCAGACCTGGCGGGGGGTGAGGGGGGGGGGGGTGGTATTCCAAAGTGTTTGACACCAAACACGACATGTTTTGATAAAGCCAAACCAAAGTTAGCATTAACCGAAAGGATTATAATGCACTTAAGAGTGTATGGTATGGCCATATCACAGAACAGCTATATGGAAGGCTGCAGAGGGTCTCACCTCATGCTAGGGCACCCTCTTACACAAAACCAAGCACTCTGCCTTCAGGATTGTTAAGGTCTGCCATAGGAGTGACTTATGGGTTAATATGTGTCTGTTTTAAATGGTGGATATAGGTATACTATATCCCAGTAAGGGGTGCTTACACCACCAACCCAAGCTGCCAGTGCAGACCTGTGGTGACATTTTGGAAGGCTTCCCAGGGGTGGCATAATACATGCTTCAGCCCCCGGTAGGCCTCGGGGGTACCTATGCCCTTGGTACCTAAGGTACCATATACTAGGGACTCATAAGGGTGACCCAGTAACCAATCTGGTATGTACCTAAAGTACATGCAATCAATTTAGAGAGAGAACAGCTAGGCTGTGGTCCTAATTAGCAGGGACACAGCCAGACTAAAGTAAAAAAAACAGTGAAACACATCAAAAAGTGGGGGTAACCATAGGAAGCAGATCCTACTCTCCTACATGGGATATAATACGTTTGACATCCATCTAATCACCCAGATGCTGCAGGAGCCAGTTCTTGAAGACTTTCCCATGCCATCCAGGAGCTCCCTTTTTTGTGGATTGGCACATTGATGGAGGCTTTCCATGAGTCATGAACCATTTCTTGGAACCAGATTGCATTGAATCCAGCTGTTAGTACTTTAGCTAGATATCTTGATTGTTTATATACACCTCAATGAGGATTCTACCTAGGCCTGGCGCTATATGTGATTTTTGTGCTGTGATAGCTCCAACTACCCCACTTTCCAGAAATTCTTCCAAAGTGCCATTTGGTACAGTAGTCCTAGGTTTTCCTTGTTTTCTAGCTCCAACTCCTTCACAACATCGTGGGTAACTGAACTGAGTTCAGACATTTTTTAATGCATGGCAGAGAACTACTGGACCCATATTCATGGACTCTTATATGCTTCCAAGTTTTTGGTCATGCCCTTGATGCCCCATGTTATGATTTCATAAAGTTTTCTTGTATTTCTCCCAATAATTGTTGTCCATAGGGCTTGCCATACCCTGTGAAATTGGTTCTTTTTTTTTATTTTGAGTACACCTTTACAGGCCTTTCTGGCTTTGCAGGCTTTGCACAAGGCTGCTTCCTGCTTGCTCCTACATGTCAGTTTTTGTGCGCTGCAGCCGTCTCTTGTTAATTTTACACAATCCTCATCATACCAATACAAGTATGATGAATGAGCTTTTTTGCCTGCACTACCCTTCTGTTTTCTTGAGCTACGGCTAATAAAAGCGAGCAGATTTACAAAGGTTGATAACATTATAGGTCTGATCCCTTTATTAGGGATTGTCAAAATCGATAGAAGAGTTTAACATTTTGGGGGTTCATTGGATTCTAGGAAGCCTCTGGCTGCATTAACTTTAGTTTCGGCCAAATATTGAGTATCCATTGTTGGATTGAAATTTGTTATTATATTTGGGTTATGCAGTTTCTTGGGTTCAATCTGGATTTCCAATTGGCCCTGATGTCATAGGGTTAGAAATAGTCTTGATTAACCTCTGACCTTACATGAGGCGTAAGAAACCACTCGTCAACAGGGTAGTCACAAGGAGCTAGATGCCCCCTCCTGTCCTGCATCACACGCAGGATCATAGGCTGAGCTCCAGTTCTCTTGTAACTTCTCCCATGCTTGCTAGGGTACACTAGCTCTGGCATCATTGTTTTCTGGGCTTTAGCTACAGTATGATTAAGTTCTGATTGTTCCTTGGCCATATGCTCCTTAAAACATAGCTGATTAACGCAGGTGATTTTATCCTGTTGTATCCATGATGGTCTCCATGTTCAATAGAGACCATGATCCTTCCCCCAGTAGGTACTATATCTCCAATAGAGCCTCGGCCTGCTTTCCCTTGGGATGGAAACTTGGGTGATTGCAAGGATCTGAGTCCTGTTGGTACTCTATTCCTATATGTATGGATTGAACATTGATTCTCACTTAAAAGGCCTGCATTAATATTAATATTAATTGCTAAGAAGATTGAGGTACTTAACTGAGTTGGAGGTGCTGATTTAATTTTTGCTGGATCTATGTCTGAATCTGAATGTAGATTCAACCTGGATTTCTGGGTTAATTACCTTATGGTATTCTTCTTATTAAATTACATTATTAGGATTCTTTTTTTCAATTTCTATGGCCGTATGTTTCTCTCTCAGTTTTCCCAGAGTAAGTCTTCTGCTTTTTTTAAGTAGATCCCTGGGATGTTCATTTGTAGACTAGTTTGCAGTCTGTGCTTCTTTTTCATCTGAGCTTTGGAGGGAAGAGTTATTCTCATGGAACACTTTTAGGCAGCTTTTGAACCAAGTTTGGAAATACTCTCACACACTAATTCCCCTACTTTAAAGACAGATCCATGTTGCTTCACGGATAAACTACTTGCAATGCACAACTTTTCCTTTAGGAACTTTGTCTTAGAATTAATTAGAATTTAGTTTATTGTTTCAGGCACCCCCTGAAGTTTATTTAATATAGGCGAGCAGATGCAACGGCAGGAACAGGTGCCCTTTTGTGGCACAGACTGACTTATTTTGTCTTTCGCCAATTCTTCTACTACAGCCATTCTGAGATAAATAATACTTGTTGATAGTAAAGAGTCTCTGAGAATCCCTGTCTGATCATCTAATTTATGTGACTAAGGTTTAACCTCCAAATATTGCATATTAAGTTCTACATATTACTTTCATGATTCCTAATATCGGTTGCGATGGAGGTGTTTCAAAACTTTGGACCATCTATTTGTTCCTTCTTTATCTGACATTTCAATTATAAATTCTAGCACCAGAGAGTTCCTTACTGGACCATTTTCTTGATGCATGTAGAGTATTGAGACATCAGTGTCAGTAGATGTGTTCATGTCATTAAAGACATGAGTTTCTATTGGGTAAGGACCTCCAATATAAAAGAATTAAAGGGAAGGTCATTATCTCGCTGCACCTTTTTTCATCCTCTGCTTGGCTTTAAATCTATCGTTGAAAATACCACAGATTGTAAACAATATGACTATTAGTCTATGGAACCTTTTTTCTATTTCTGAGTAAGTGAGAACTAAAGAGATGTAGATAATATATAGGAGGACACATCAAAGTAAACTGAGTCCGTGCATTGGCAGCCAAGACCAATGTGGGTCTGTGAAACTGTGAAGAGTGGCAGTAAAAAACTACACTCTGCTTACTACAATTCATTAACGTAAATGGCCTCAACAATTTCACAAAATCCCTCCCCATCTGGTCACGGGCCATTATTCTAATCAGCCTAAATTTGAGTAAATGTGTCAGAGGTGGTTTTCGGGGAGACTTAGGGCCAGATGTAGGTAGGGTTTTACCGGTCGGTAACGGCCGAATTCGGCCGTTACCGACCGGTAAAAGGATTTTGAGATGTAGGGGGCAGAATCGGTAAATTTTTACCATTCGGTAAATTTACCGATCGGTAATTTTACCGATTCTGCAAATATACCGGTCGGTATATTTACCGACCGGTATTTTTACAGATTCGTTAAAATTGATATGTAGGTGGGACTCTTATGAGTCCCACAAGGCCTAAGAAATCGGTATTTTACCATCAAATTCAATTTGATGGTGAAATACCGATTCAGGTGTGCATGCACATGTGTGCATGCACACCTGTGCCATATGACAGGCAGACCTGCCCTTAGGGCAGGTATGCCTGCCATATGGCCCCCGACCCTTTTTTGGGGGTGCTAGAGGGTGTCAAAGTGACACCCCCTGCACCCTTGTCAAAATCGGTATTTACCGATTCGGTAAATACCGACCGGTAATGCCCCATTCATTCCTATGGGCTTCAAAGCCCATAGGAATGAATGGAGCATTACCGGTCGGTATTTACCGATTCGGTAAATACCGATTTTTACCGAATCGGTAAAATGCACATCTGGATGGACCTACATGTCCACCCTTCATATTTACCGATTCTTAATTACGGAATCGGTAAAATTCGGTAATTAAGAATCGGTAAATATTTTTTACCTACATCTGGGCCTTAGTGACTTTTCTTTCAAGAGGGCTTGATACTTGCTTATTTATTTGTTGTAGTCACAATTAGGTATTGCTGGCAATAATACCTAATACAAATAAAAAATCAGTGGTGATATGTCTGTGCCTGTTTCAAGAAGTTGATCCGGACAGGCAAGGGCTTCTTGCCCTATCATCTGCTTGTGGTGTGCTATCTTATGCACCATCTTCATCCGCTTTGCTGTTAGAAGAAACACCGGCACCCAACATTTCTTCTTCAATTGGGGTGCATCCCACATATCTTTTTATTTGCTAGAGCAAGTGAATGTTTGGGCTAAAGGTGCTATGAGTTGACATCAGCCACATTTTCCATGCAGGGTGTACAGAGTGCTACGCTGTCTTGGCCTTCTTCCGTAACCACAGATAGTACTTTGAATGTGATGTGGTAGTTTCATTTGCACAGAACCTGGAGCCCAACTGTTTATAGTCTACTGTATGTGGCTAGCACTGCATTTATAATTTTACTTTTAGTTAGCCTGAGGCCTAATTACATTTTCCTCTTCAAGAAGAGCCTGCTCTTACTGAAGGTGTTGCCTATCTTAAAGTTTATTTTTGTTTATCAGTCCTATTCCAATCAGCCATACAGGACTAATACTCGCATGCCAATCTTAAGAACTAGTGATAACAACACATTTTTTAAGTTTCCTTTTCTGGTGTCTCCCATGGTGCGCAGGGAACCAGAACTGGGCACAGGCATCTTCATCTGAAAAATGATTTGGAAATTGGGGCTTGGCGACATGATGAAGGTGAATGACTCTGCATTTCCTGTCACGACTGCTCCCTCAAACTCCTCTACTGCTACTGCAGCCATACGTTTTTATCTTGTTCTCTTGGGGTATGCCTTTCCTGCGTCATCAGAGATCGGTGCCCCCACAGCTGTGACATAAAAAAGAGGCACATTTTGCCAGGAAGTGTTGATAATGCATTTATTGCTACATTTTTTACTTCTGTGCTACTGATGCTGTCTGTACCAAGAGAACCTCTCCCTTAGAATGCAGACAGTGTGATTCCACCCATAGTAGCATTGAAGGTCTCCTTGGAAGCTACTGGGCACTTTCTTGGCAGATATGTCATCTTATGGTGGCATGGGTTTCATGGAAATGTGCTCAGATATTATTATTCTACCTGTAAGTAAGGACAAATATGAGTGTAGTCAAGTTTAAGTACTGTGCTACAAACAACATATAATATAGATGTAACTTATTAGAGCGTTCTGTATTTTCACCCTAAAACTTCGCATGGTCATGGCCCTAGTCAAGACAACCTGAACTCACAGTTAGCCACCCAATTTGATATGCAGATGGGGATGTAAAAGCCAGGTACTACGTCCATACCCCATCCAGCTATTCTGCTTCTCAGTATCCCATCAGCCTACAAAAGCATCCTGTCCCCAATAGAAGGAATAGAAGGAAATACCAAAAGTAATATATTGTGACCCCCAGCTTGCAGTAGCACCCTACCCACCCTGCCTCAGAAACATACAATAGAAGTGAAACAATATGAAATCCATAATATTTACCCTCCCCAAGACTCTAACAGTCACCTAACACCTCCGTCCAATATTACCAACAGAGAAAGTCCCCCAAACCCTATTCTGGCTGCCTACATACTTTCCCCACCACTTGCCAACAGCAACCTTCTCCTGCAACCTACCATGTGTCCAAAACCCCCATTAATCCAAGTACAGTTACAAACTAGCAGCCCGTCCCGACGTTGGCCGGGTATGAAGAGTTGAGTGGGTGACAGCTCGCGCTAGAGATGCTGCGCGTATGGGAAAGTGCAGTCAGTTTCAAGGTTAGTGTGCCAGCAGGGCCGCTTAGTTGCGTCAGCCGCCGCTTGAGGCCGGCTCCAGCTCTGGTTGATGTTGGGCGCCGTGTGTAAATTCGTTTATGCAGAGAGTTGAGTGAAAGCGCGCAGGAGACGCTGCAGTTATTGTCCCCGCAGGCACGCTCAGTGGCGTGTGCCCCCGCTTGAGGCCCGGGTCCAGCGGCGACCATATTACAATGCGAATTAGGTGACCCTTGAAAGTTATTTCACAGTATTATTATTTTTTTAGGACCCACATGGCATGAAGGCAGGAACGTAACGGCAAATTAGTAAAGCACCGACGGCATTCGGCCTCAGTGTGTTTGACACGCACCCAGCACAAGGCACACACTGCATTTGGCACCAGTATGTGTGACACAACCCCAGCACAACGTGCAGGCCCACAAGTGAGTAGAGCGAACGGTTACTTACCAGGCCTCCAGCTGAACACAGAATCCCATTGAACGCACACGCCCAGGTGCGCGATTGGCATCATAATTTAGGAATGTGGCGCGATTGGTGTCGGGCGATTGCCACGCCCATTGTCCACGGCCCTTGCTCCCGTGCAATTCCGCAATTGCCGCGCCCATTGTAATTTTTCACGCCCCCAGCACACCCCCCCAGCCTTTGTCACACCCCCAGCACATGCCCCCAGCACAACGCACACGTTTAAGGAACGCTTTTTTTTGTCATCAAGCCGCGCCCTGCCAACGCACACGCCCACAAGGGACTACTTTGCTGGCAAGGTTCTTTTACCTTTCAAATGTATATGGTGGCCATCTGTACAGCCTATGTCCTCCTGCTACAACTATTGGGTGTTGTGATTGGTGCTGTGGTTACTGAGATTACCCGCCTCAAATGTTAGGGCTCTCTCTTTATAATATTAGTATAGATATAGATTTACAACGGTTCAGAATGTGTATAATGTGATTCTCAAATCCAGTTAAAATTTGCAACAGACATTTGTTCATTGCAAATTAGTACAGCACATCACAATGTCAGCCCCACAGACTACTTATATGAATCTAACCTGATAGCAGCAGATGCTTCCATGCCTCCATTCTAGAGTATGTTCCAATAATGACCGGAGATGAGGTGTAACAAAAAGTAGAGAGTGGTATACTGTTTCTAAATTAAAGTACAGAGCCTGCTCATCTCTATGATCCTTTTCAATTGTCATAAAAAGGTTTCTGTGGGATTTCTTTAAAATAACGTTTTAAATGAGAGTTTAACAAGGGAAAAACCTTAAAATAACAATAATCTGCAGAAAGCTATTGAAACACAGAAAGTGTTTAGCAAAAAAATAAGAAGGACAATGAATTTCATGCACGTTGAAATTATTTCCGTCCTGGGTTGTGGCAAATTTAAGCAGCTAAAATGATGATGTTGGAAACAATCTTTACCTAGGCATATTGAAACATATTCTGATCTTTATATATAACATATAGGTGGGTGCTTGATTTATTATTCACCTAAATATGGCAAGCCCTCTGTGTTCCCGGAATGTTCTGTTAATACATCTGAATATATTACTCAAGAACTACGAGATTACAACTGTGTATCTACATACCTAAGATCTAGGTCTTCATTGGCACATGGCACATATCAAGACCACAGGATGCAGTCTTTATCGGGTGAGAGATTACCTCTGAATTCTGAGTTCCGTACCTCAGAATGCGAAATAATGCAACACAAGATAGGTTTTACCTGACAAAATTTGTGTAGGTGAAAAAGTGTGGTATTTTTCTACTACTTGTAGTCCAATTTTCACTCCGACTCCCAAATCTGGAGTAGCATGGCACTCAGAATGAAGCCATTACTGAAAAATAGAATGGGAAGCTGTAAAATGTATGTAGTTCTCCACCATATAAATCTTGTAGGGCACTGGAGCATAAGAGGTGGGGCATTGTCTTATCCATCTTCGTTTTCTGTTTTAGGATTCACTGAGTGGATTAAGATGTATGCCTAAAATTAAAGAATATAAGGTACATTTAACCAAAAGCAAACGGAATGGATGTATACATGATTTCTCTGTACTGGATGAGATAATGAAGATCATTTCCAATAGAAAGTGGATTAAGTCACCTTTTAGCTTTGCAATCTAATACATGGATGTTTGTGTGCTGTCACAATACTGTTCTGACAGCATTCAGAACTCCTACTTCTCTCCTTTGTGCACAAAACACAATACAGTAAAAGGCTCCATCTCAATGAAAGGTGTGGCGAAAGTACTTGGACATTTGAGGCCAAGATGACAAGCTTAGAAAGGTTTGTTAATTAAATAAAGGGTAATGCTTTAAATAGCATTTTAAAAATAGTTTTCCTAAAAATAGCAATGATCCAATGTGCATTGCGGATCTTAGCAGTTTCCGTTAATGATGCAACCAATCTATAGGAGTGAAAGGGGGTATTTAGGTAAGGCCGCTCCCCTCTCAACCAAATAACAATAATAGAGGGCCTCACCTTAATTGCACCAACATAAATGAACACGATCTCAGGATTTGATAACAATTTTTGTCTAAAACCCCTTGGTGTGTTAATTAACACTACTCTCCTAGGTCAAGGTGCATTTTCACAACTCTTACAAGAGGGCTATGAATAACCCCAGAGAGGCTCTACTCGAAACAAAAGCGAAAGAGTCCACTGACGTAATTACCTGCGTGACATCATTCACTAAGAATTCCAACTTCACCAAAAAATCATCAATAAACATTGGGGCATCATTAACTCAGGTGAACTATCCATCCCCCCTTCCTAGATTTGCATTTAAGCGAACAGCAAACTTGAAGGACGCGTTAATACACACCAGACCAAAAATAAAAGAAGTGGGTGCCCAGAGAACCTTATGGGGCTTACCCCCAGTCACTGGCCACTACCCATGTGGCCGCTGTTCCGTCTGTAACTAGACAAGTCCTTGTAGGGAAATCAAACTTACAGAAACCTTCAATTGGCACATTAAACGAGGTGAGGTGAGGCTATCTTCCCACACAGAGTTGGGTAATTCCATTTAAAAATATTCTTGGAAATAATTTACAGATTATCTGTTGGCGACTATTACAGCGCAGATATAATATTGTGGCTATCATAATAATGAGTGGCAAAGCTGAGTTTTCTTGACTATCATGTTGTTGCACATCTGTGTGTGCAACTTTTAGATCATTGTGCTTGTTATTAAAGTGAGTACAACTTTCATGACTGTACTTTGATATACCAAAAAGTTTTTTTCTCTAATTGTTACAGGGAAAAACATCCTCCACATTCGCATCAACTAGGAGGATACGGTAGGATGGTCCTCGTGACCATTTTTGTCACTACTCACAGGCAAAGTATTGTCTGTTGGATTCCATGTAATCACGTTTGAGTTTTTTTCTTTTCACTTTCAATAGTGTATTTTGCAGTAGCATACTAGTTAGCTTGGCCCTGACGAATGCCGGTGAATCTCCATCTTACGGCAGAAACATGTTGGCCTGAATGATTACCAAGCAAAGCTGACAGTGATTTTTTCACACTGTCCTTACACTGTTTTTTAACCTGACGTCCAGGTGAATATTATTAAAGTTTCTTCATTTGCCTTGACCGTCATTTTATAACACATCACTTTATCTTTCATTGCACTGCATTACATCAGCATCACCAGTGGTGAGGACACTTCTATCCACTGAACTATGGCCTAGTGATACAAAGGCAGTACATCAGGGCTTGGTGACACAGACCTAGTTCAAGATGTCCTACATGATATGAGGCTCCGCCACATGGGTGGGCTGATAGGACTTAAACCATTGCTTTAAATGTCTCTCCATCACGTGATAGCTGATGCACTGCACTCTGAGTGTGCCGAGTCTGGTGATAGTCTATTTTACCCAGCTAATTCAGACCTTCAAGTTTCTTTGTTGTTTACATTAAACGACACACCTATTGCAACACCTCGAGGTGCATCTATCTGTTAACCTGCCCATGTGGGAAAAGATATGTGGGCATGACCATGAGACAGGTCAAACTAAGGATTACGGAACAGAAAAGTATTATTAGGTGCCACAAGACACACACGAGATTATACGACCATTGCAAGGAAATGGATCACTCAGCAGGAAATATTAGGTGGACTGTACTTGAGGCACAACAACAGATTACTCACCAGGAGCTCTTCAGGGTAGAGCAGAGATTGGTACACCACCTCTCAACAGACGTTGAGGGTCTGAATGATTACATCCCTTGGGGTTCCCTAGCAAGGACGTAAAATCATAGCCCGACACAAACCACACCTGAGCCTTATTGCATCCTTGATCCATTGGCCATGCCGGGGCTTAACCGCATACATAGTAACATGGGTATCCTTACCAACAATATGACCACACTGGAGGCGCTTTTGGTGAAATTCCAGCATTTATGTCTAGTCTAACACTCAATGCGATGATGTAAATACTCTAATGTCTAATAGCATCCATGTTATCATAGTTTTACCTTCGCTGACACACACTGCTTTAAATGCGTCCAATAAACACTGCCAGTAGTTACCCTTCAGCAGGATCATACACTTAGAAATGGACGCCGGTTTGGGAAGGCGTTTACACTCTAATGCTAAACTCCCATGCCTCGTTTGCAAAGCAACTGCGCATGCGCTGATTTCCTCGGGACACCCTGCACGTGACCAGGGATTTCCGGAAATGGCAGTGCGAGTGATTTAAGAGTCCGGGAGACCGATGTCTCGTTTCTTCGGCTTCCTCTCCTCCTTGCCAGCGTGTGGGTAGGTCTTTACGAGAGTCCGTCCAGCGGACAGGTAAGCGATCCGACTTGGCAGTTTGTGTGCATTTCATCGCGTAACCCACGCGGTCAACGATGAGGCAGAACGAGTGACTGTCTCTTTATTCATCCAGTCCAGCTTGCTCAAACACCTCAGTCCGGGCACTTGGTCATGACATTCTCTGACTGTGACCCCTTTGCCCACGGGGCTCCACCACTCCATTTGGGGCATGTTATAGGACTCCATTTGGGTCATGTTTTGGCGCGGGCCATCGGCGGTCTGTTTGGCTCGTCCCTGATTGTGGGGAGCTACATGTGGCCAAAGTGGTTCATTTTAACAGAGTGACAGCTGATCCGTCCTAACGTGGACGATATCTGGGTTTCCTTTCACCCACAGTGAGTTGTTGAGGTTACTCCAGCTGTTTGTAAGATGAGTCGTCCGAGTTTTGGGCTACATTACCGCTATATGATACTTACAGATCATATTTGACCGCTGGGTCACTATGTCTTCTCTCCTTCACATTGAAGGTACCAACTACTGTGGTGCCTACGCTCGGGAGAAGTCCGGTGACGCCATTCACTACATCAGTAGGGTGAGATTTAACCCCCCTTTTTAACCCGCACCTACAACCAGTGATCTATGTCGAGTCGTTCTTCTTTTTAACTGTTTTTAACATGTTAGGGTTGTTTTTATCATTCAATATGCATGCACTTTGCAGCATACCTGTTGGAGTTGGAGTTAGAACCAAGCACATTGTAACCTAGGCTATGGGTACAAGCACTATAGTTTTGAAACCACTTCTGTTTTTTTGTCACCCTTTCCTAGGTTCCACTGATATGAGGCAGGACCAATTGGCCTGCTATCAGTTGCATGTGGAAGGTAATATTTGCCCTTTCCGCATACGTGTAGGACAGTTTTGTCTAGGTCCTGATGAATTGCTAGTTTTAGCTTGAAACATGTCGACCATTAGGTAGAGCACACCCTACCGGATCTTTGTACCAGTGTGTGTGCCTTCCTGTTCTGTTTTTAATAAGGTAGCTAACCACACTATTAAAAATTCCCTGTGGATTATCTAACCTTTTTTAAAATTTGCACCACTACACCACTTTTTCACGCCTACACTTCACTTAAAACCCTCATACCCACATGCACCAACTGGCAGGAACAAAAGATCTCCGATAAAGAGCCCCTTCGTGGGTGCCCGCCAGACATTGCAGCGCCAGTCTGACGAGGAGCAAAACCCAGATGATGAAGAATGACACCTAGCTTGCTGGGTGTGTGAGGGTTTTAGTTTAGAAAGGGGCTTCCCCCTCTTTCATCTTCCTTGGTTCTTCCCTCCCTCCAACCTTTGGGGAACAGTGTATCCTTTTTTGTCTGATGGGTTTATTGCAAGCACAGACTGGAAATGTAGTTACGTACGCTTGTACGTCTCTGCACGTTTTCCCACCAGAAATGTTTTTACAATATTCTAGCATTTTTCTCGTACCAGGATGTCAAGCTAATGTGGAGTTATGGTTCCATTGTATTACTCCGTGTCAGAGTTATGTGGTGGGAACAAAGGTCATGAAAAAAAGATTATCTTTGGTAGTATGTTTTGGTATCTTAACTTACTTTGGATGATTTCGTTTTTGATGTTCTTTATGTACGTCAGCCATGAAAGTATTCACCTCAGTGATAGCAATCAATTTTGCTAATGAGATAATACTGTGCGGCTCTGATGGAGAACAGAGGGCAGTGGTGTGACCTAGTCTGGATGGGATGTCTGACTGTAATTGTTTGGCCCCGGGGCTGTAGGTGATGATAAAATTATGACTGCTGAAGAAATGGAGCCATGGTATTTGGCACTGAGTGAGAGCTTTAAAGGGGCAGAAGCATTGCTGGTTCTTATGATCAGAGACCATTGTGACTGTGTGTTTGGCCCCTTGTAAATATTATCACCATTCTGTAAGGACTAATTTAATTGCCAAAAGCTCCATCTCTGCTAAAATGTAATATTGTTCTGTGGGAAGGAGTTCTTTTTAGAAGAGAAGGCCATAGACTTTAAATGTCCAGTTTTGTGATAACATTCCTTCTACTGCTATCTGTGAGGAATAGCCTCTACATAAACAGGGTTGTCTGGATCTAGATGGTGGAGAATAGGTGCTCTGGTGAATTTTGTTTACAAGGTTGCCAGAGCACGATCCACAGCTTGGGACCAACTAAAGGATTGACCTTTATTTAGCGGATGTGTGATTGGTGTCACTATCTCTGAGAAGTGTGGAATAAATCGTCGATAAAAGTTGACAAAGCTGTGTGCCTGTTAAACCTCTTTGATAGTGGTTGGTGCTGACCAAGTCATGATTGCCTCTACCTTCTTAGGGTCCATTGTGATTCCAGAAGGTGACAAATGATAACCCAGGAATTCTACCGATGAGACATGAGAAGACTTTTCTTTAGTTTAACAAATAGGACATTTTCTCTGAGTCGTTGCATAATAGCACATGGATGTTCCACGTGCTCTTGTTCAGATTTAGAATAAATCAAGATATCGTCTATATAGACAAAGGACCTCTTTTATGAAAAACTGAAATAACGCCGGGGCATTGCAGAACCCCAATAAGCATGACAGAATATTTAAATAGTAAAAATTTGCAGCCTGATTCATGTACGGGCCGTTTTGCGTGTCCCTAATAGCGATCAATAGCGACTCGCTATTGAGGAAACGCAAAACGGCATTCATGTACTTTTCGGAGAAAAAATAGCGACTCGCATGCGGGCGCTAAAGCCGTTAGCGACCCACAAAAAACGCAGAATAATCGCTATTTCCGGGTACCTGCGATCGGGATTGCGACTCGCAATCCCGATCGCACGAGATTGCGCTCGCAATCCCGATTGCACGGGATTGCGAGTCGCATTCTCGCGGGATCTGGAAAACGGGAAGACGCATTCCGAGCACCGTGATGACATCACAACCAGGAAGCAGCCAAATCCCACCCCCAAACACCACAGTGACGCTATCAGTCGACTGTCCACGACGGAAAGCTGCCACCAACCCGCCGTTTGCGCATCCCGACCCCGCCGAAATAGCGACCGCTATGTCAGACGACCCGCAGCCCGGACCCAGCAACAGCGCTGGCCGCAAGCGCAAACTGAAATTCTCCGAACAGGAGCTGGAGAACCTCATAGAGGGTGTGGTGGCCAACCACGACCAGCTGTTTGGTGCAAACTCCCGGAGGGTCCCAGAGCAGGAGAAGAGGAGGATCTGGGTGGGGATTTCCGCAAGCGTGAACTCTGTGGGCGTTGCGGACAGGTCCCTGGAGGAATTAAAAAAGCGGTGGTACGACCTCCGAGGGCGTGCCAAGGAGAGGGTGGCGGAGCGCCTTGGTGAGGCATCAGGCACCGGAGGTGGTGGACCGACTGTCCCACCCAACACCCCCCTGGAGGACCGGGTAGAGGACACGTTGGAGAGGGAGGCGTGTGTTGGCGTGACCCCTCTGGACTCCTCCCGCCCCACCCAAGACACCCAAGGTAAGTGGCATGCGACTGCGACCCTGTCCCCTATGACCGCCCCTGACCAAATAGGCTCACTCATTGGCCCTTAGTCATGCCGTGCATCAGGAAATGCCCTGAAGCATTGTGGGAGACGTAGTATGTCCACAATGTAGTAGTACCACAATGCGGCCCGAAAGGTTCCAAAGTGCGCAAATACACAGCCACCCAGGGAATGACACCCAGCATGCATGTAACATCTGCACGTCTGACAGTCACATGCACCTAATGAGTATCCACTTACCCTCACAGGTGCGGGAGATAGCAGCGACAGTGAGAGGCTGCTGATCGACGAGGAGGCCCAGGAGGAGGAATCCCTACCTGCTACCCAGCCACCAGCCCCTGCGGCAGCGCCAACACCAGCAGCCAGGCCACCCACCTTGCCTGCTGCATCCGCCTCAGGCCCACCGGCTGCCAAGGCCAGGCCACCCACCTTGCCTTCTGCATCCGCCTCAGGCCCACCGGCTGCCAAGGCCAGGCCACCCACCTTGCCTGCTGCATCCGCCTCAGGCCCACCGGCTGCCAAGGCCAGGCCACCCACCTTGCCTGCTGCATCCGCCTCAGGCCCACCGGCTGCCAAGGCCAGGCCACCCACCTTGCCTGCTGCATCCGCCTCAGGCCCACCGGCTGCCAAGGCCAGGCCACCCACCACACCTGCCGCACCTGCAACACCAGCTGCTGCAAGACCTGCAGCTCGTCCACCACCATCTGGGCCAGCCACATCCGCTACACAGCGGCCGACCACCAGGAGGGGCAATGGCCATTTCCACGCCTGCATGAGTGTGGAGCGGCGCATGCTGCGTTTACACCAGCGCCAGTCGCAGCAGCAAGGAGCCATGCAGCTCCAGCTGCAGAAGATCGGCCGCAATGTGGCGGGAGTGGGCGAGAGGGTGGACCGCATGACGGCGGCCATTGACCGCATGGCGACGGCTATGGAACACAACACTGCAGCGCTGGTGAAGCACCGAAGTGTTGCTAGCAGGCGCCACCACCAGTTGCTGAGCCGGCTGTCCACCTATAGCCGCTCCAATTATGCCTCGGCAAATGCCACCACCCTGCTTGCGCGGCGCTCGTTAACCCAGCAGCACCAACTCGTCCAGTGCTGCGAGGATATTACCCGGGTGCTGGAGCATTTGACAACCGCCGTCACCGTACTGCACGCACCTGTGATTCCGGCATTTGTGGGGGGTGATGATGCTAGTGAGGGTGCCTCTAGTGTCAGCAGCCACTCTGCCACGCAGGCCCCCCCACCTAGGCGCAGCACAAGGGCTGCCCCAGCTCCAGCTGCCCAGGAAGAGGAAGAGGCTCCCAGGTGCCTGGGAATTGTGCGCCGGAGGCGCCAATGACATTGTGTCAGGGACACAGGCGCAGGCTGAACTTAAGCCTGCCATGGAGCGTCTCATGCAGTATGCATGAATACTGCATTTTGTAAATAGTTGTTACGAAGACCCATTTATTTTTTTGTGATTCAAACAAATACATTTATTTTGGTGCACACATACGCCTTGTGTAATCATTACAGTTTGCATGCAATTGTGATATGTGGGGTGGGGGAAGGGGGTGGGCTAGAAATTGTTAGCTGTGATGTGGTTGCGACGTCTGTGGCCTTCAGCTGGGTTCTCCCCGCGTGCATGGTGCGCATGTGCTGGTGGCCGGTCGTCCCCCTCAGATTCACTGCCTGAGATGTCAACTGGTATCCGGCGCTTGGTTGCAATGTTATGAAGCATTGCACAGACAGCCACAATGCGGCAGCACGCTGCAGGACTGTAATACATGGCCCCACCTGTCTTGTGCAGTATACGGAACCTGCTCTTGAGCAGGCCAAATGTCCTTTCAATACAGTTCCTTGTCCGGATGTGCGCAACATTGTAGCGGCGTTGCTGAGGTGTGGCAGGGTTGAGGTAAGGGGTCAGGAGGTATTCCCGTAGGGCGTAGCCACTGTCACCTGAATGAGAGGAGCAGATGTTGATTGCCTGTGCAGCGCAGTTACTTCATAGCAATGTGACATTGTCGACAAAGTGTACTTACCAAGTAGGTGTCCTTCCCCAAACTCTCCCCTGATCAGTCGTGTGTGGAGTCCGCTGTGCCTGAAGATAAAGGAGTCATGGGTACTCCCTGGGTACTGGGCCACAATGTCAGTGATGATGGTCTTGGCATTGCAGACCATCTGTATGTTGAGGGAGTGGTACGACTTCCTGTTGCGGTACATATACTCCGTGCCAGCTGGTGGGCAGATGGCGACGTGGGTACAGTCTATGCAGCCAAGGACATGGGGAAAATGGGCAACATTATAAAATTGTAGTTTTGTGAGGTCCAAATCCTGTTGGCTCGTGGGAAATGTGATGTGCCGGTGGAGCTGGGTGAGCATGGCGTCAACAAAAGTGTGGAGGCAGCGTGACATGGTGGGCTGGGAAATCCCCCCAGCAGCGGCTACTATGCCCTGGAAACTGCCGGATGCCAGGAGGTGCAGGCTGCACAATACCTGCACATGTGTGGGCACAGAATTGTTTCGCCTTGTTGGGTGCTGCATGATGGGGTCGAGTTCTTGTATCAGCCAGGTGATCATTTCCCCATTCAGCCTGTATTTAGCATAAATCTGTTCTCTGGTTTGCCCCAGCAAGGTGACCCGCTGCCGGTAAATCCTTGCCTGCCTCATGCGTCTCCTCCGTGCTGCTCGCTGTAGCCTTCGCCGCCTCACCACCATGTACATCCCAGGCATTGTGGAACGCCTATTGCTGCTGCTGAATGTCCTTATGTGTGATTGGTCAGGCCTGGACCTGTTGGTGATTGGCTAACAGTTTTTCAAATTTTGGTTAATCATGGCTTTTATTGTTACCACCTGCTTTGAGTTGTCCTTAAATTGCGCCGCGCTAATGTGCGATTTAGCGATTTTTCGCTAAGGTATTTCTTTCATGAATGCCGATTGAGACAATATTGCGTTTCGCTATTCAATTCGCAGATTCCGTGGTTGGTCGCTATTTCATTATCGCTAATGCTCGACTTCCCGGAGTCTGCGACTTTTACAGCGTAATCGCTATTCCGCTCGCTATTATTTTTTTGCGATTTCGCTATTTCGTACTTGAATGCCGATTCCGTGTTTTGCACCCGCAATTGCGTTTTCGCAGCCATTGCGGGCGCTATTTCGCTTCATGAATCAGGCTGTTGGTCCTAAAGGAGGTTTTCCATTTGTTGCCTTCTTTTACTTGTATTACGTAATAAGCTCCATGCAGGTCTAGTTTAGTGTAGATGGTGGATTTCCCTACTTGGTCAAGTAGGACAGGAATTAAAGGAAAAGGATATCGATTTCTAATGGTTGCTTTTATTACGACTTTATAGTCCACACAAGCCAGTAACCCCCGATTCTTCTTGAGGATGAAGAACAGAGGAGAGGGAACAGAGGAGTGACATATAAACCCTATCTCTAGTAGTTAGTCCAAATATTTTCTCAAATATTGGATTTCAGGTTCCGTCAGGGCATATACTCTACTACGGAGAAGAGTTGCACTGGGAAGGAGATCTAGTCAACAATCATATGCCCTTGTGTGGGGGTAACCGCGTAGCTCGTACAGGGTCAAAGACATCCTGAAAATCCGGATATTCCTTTCGCAAATCTGGGGCTTCAGTTCCATGGATTAAAGTGCAATGTAGAGGTATACTGAGTTGCTCAGCTTCCTGATAACAAGTAGTTGTACAGAAAGGTGAATCTTAAGTCACTGTATGGTGTACCCTATCTATCTTTGCATTATGATGTCCCAGCCACAGGACTTCCAGTATCACCCCAAACATTGGGGTGTCAATTATATCAACAAACAGTTTTTCTATGTGCTCATTATCAGAAACCAGGGTCAGAAATTCAGTTTGAAAGCAAATTAATCCTGAGGATAATTCGGAGCTGTCAACCAATCTTATTAGTTTGGGTTCCGGCTTGGGGGTTTTCGTAAGTGTCACGTTTCCCCCGGCCGCTGGTAAATCACTGCCTGCTCTTCGATACTGAACGGGTTGGGAAACTACATATCCCATGATCCTTTGCGCGGCGCGTTCCTATGACGCTGTGCGACTGGAATGGATAATACGGCGTCTCACAGGGGGCGCGCTGCCGATTATTCCTGCTTGGCGAGGAGAGTCTCTGAGCGTGTATCCTGTCTCCTTTTGGAAGGTTCTCTGGACTTCGGCGGCGGTAAGCGTTGGTTCGCTTTGACCGATATCACAGAGTGCTGTGGTGGGGCTTGGGTAGCGCCCGCTACTAGCGCTGTGATTCAGCGTTCTTTGCTTGGTTCTTTGGATTACCCTGGTGGGGCTTAGGAAGCGCCTACATCGGAAA
Organism: Lissotriton helveticus; assembly: GCF_964261635.1. NCBI lineage: Eukaryota > Metazoa > Chordata > Amphibia > Caudata > Salamandridae > Lissotriton > Lissotriton helveticus. Next base: position 22,439,558 of record NC_136060.1, on the reverse strand, counting down.
GGTCCCCAGAAGCTTGTGCACGTGATCTCTGGATTACCCTGGTGGGGCTTAGGAAGCGCCCGTATGGTCAACTGTCAACGGAGAATAAGGTTTTCCATGATTGAGTGGGGTGCTAGAGTTGAGTAACTCTCTGGTGGAACTTGGTGTTCGTGTACTAGTTATACTAAGGACAGTCAGGGAGCGTCTTGCTCCGGGTTTTGCAGGACACCTGGGCTTAGGTGCCGCGAGACCCTTTATCGCACTATAAGTACTCATTAGCGCTTACAGAGAAGGATCTGTAGAGACGCTTTGTTTATACTTTAAGCTGGGCATATGTTTTTGTTCTTTCGTTTCTTTCAACAACAAACAAGTAGGGAATGTATGCAATATAAATAGGGTTGACTCTTCCTGCATTACCCCGTGAACATTCGTTTCATACATTTCCTAGGAGGAGGAGCCTTTTGGTGTGAACTTACCGTTAAGGGATGTGATCGTCTTTCATTTTGTTCTGGGCATTGTATTGGGCTATCTTCATCCCAAAGTCTGGGTAGGTGTCCTGATATCAGCTCTGTCCTTAAAGATTCCGGTCACATGGTGGGAGGGAACGTGGGGGTTTTCTAATGTTTTCTGTCTTATGTCTTATAGTAGCAGATACCAGGGGATTTAGAAGCCGCCCTTAGATCCTCCCTTCATTTATGCACACCTGTAGGATATGCAGGTGAGGTAACATGTGGTATATTGTTTAGCAGGTCTTCCCGCTTAGGGCTATAATTGCACTCATCCCTTGCTTCTATTATTGCAGGTTGAGGTTCCAGTTGCCCAGCTGTTCCCCTCCGGACACATATTTTTCCCCCGCTTGATCTCCTTAACAGTCTGTGACATTGACAGTCGGACTTGGGATGATCTAGAGGTGGGCCCCTTTATAGCATCAATCCAATCCTGAGGAGCAACCACGACAGACCTGACAGAATAATCGGCCCAAGAGTATTTGCTCCTCCCGGTTGGGTTGATACCAAGGATGGCCTCCTTAGAGGAGGTACTGACCGCATTAGGCTTAGTACAGGCGGAACTAGCCGCCTCCCGCCAAGATACGGCAGCGTTGCAGGCACGGATGGATGCCATGCAGCGGAATCCGTTTGATGCAGGGAACCCTGCCCCTCAGCCTGCCTCAGTGGTGGTAGAAATGCCCTCCCCTGTGCCCTTAGCTCCCCCGGAAAGGTTTATGGGAGATAGAAAGAAGGTGCAGGTGTTCATGACCCAGGTGATGTTGCATTTCACCTGTAAGCCTAAATGTTTTCTTACCAATCAATCACAGGTTTCCTTTCTGATTTCCTATTTGGGTGGAGAGGCAGCTCAGTGGGCGGTCCCTATAGTCCGGATTAACGATGGGATCCTGTATGATTGCGACTTGTTTCGTGCCGAATTTGAAAAAACTTTCGACAGGAGAGCTGAAACCTTCTCCGCAGATAAGGAGTTGCTTGTTCTTAAGCAAGGCACTTCCGATATAGTGACATATCTAAACCATTTCAGAAGATTAATTGCTGAAACCGATTGGCCTGAAACCAAACAGATGGTTCTGTTCTACCAAGGGCTCACAGACAATTTAAAAGACGTCATAGCACAAGTTGAACCCCAGCCTACCACATGTGCGGCCCTTATAGATTTGGCCTTGCGTTTGGACCACCGGTTGAGAGAGAGAAAAGGAGAGACGGGAAGAAAGGACAGACCTTTGTTGTTCGGGGAGAAACCAACCAGTGGGGATAAAGCCGAAGGAAAATCTGAACCCATGGACATTGGGGTGGTGAGAGCATCCCTCACAGCGAGTGAAAGAGAACATCGCCGCAAATATGGGCTGTGTCTGTACTGTGGAAAAAAGGGTCACTTTCTGCGTGAATGTCCTGTGAAACCAAAGGGAGGACGCTATCGTGCAGGACAAGGAGTAGTATCCACAGTGGACAAGGGGTCGGAAAACTCAAACGCTTGAGTCCAAAGGAAGGGAGGGACTCGAGTGCACATTTCATCCCTTCGATAACAGAGGAGGACTTCGTGGGAAACCAGTTGTTCTTTGTGGACATCGAATTATGGATAGATCAACACCCTAAGCAGGTCCGTGCCATGGTAGACTCCGGAGCCACAGGTTGCTTTATGGATTTGACAGAAGCACGGATGTTGGGAGTAACTCCGGTAGATAAATCTGTCTCTGAAGATGTGTTTGCAGTAGACGGTCATGTGTTAGAATCCGGTCCTATCACCCAGCACACCCCGGAGTACGAGATGTGGTATGGGGGTTATCATATGGAGCACCTTTCGTTTAACCTCATCCAGGCCCCTACCTATGGAATAATATTGGGACTCCCCTGGCTGAAGAAACATGAACCCACCATAAAATGGAAGGAACAGTCTTTGGAATTCTCCTCCTCGTATTGCTTAGACCACTGCCTCAAGGAGAATCCCCGACCATCATGGGTACTGGCGGTTACTCATACGATCTCTACAGCCGCTGAAAAAGAGGTGGAGCTTCCTCGCTGTTACCAAGAGTATGAGGAGGTATTCAGTAAAGCGAAAGCCGAAGTCCTTCCTCCGCATAGAGAATATGACTGCCGCATTGATTTAACACCAGGGTCAGTGGTTCCGTGTGGCCGAATCTATGCGTTGTCCCAACCTGAAACAAAACATCTTCGGGAATATTTGGACAACCTCCTTGCCTTGGGATTCATCCGACCATCAAGATCTCCAGCAGCTTCCCCGCTTTTCTTCATTCCAAAGGCCAATGGTGAATTACGCTGCTGTATTGACTACAGGGCGTTAAACGCCATAACAACAAAGAATCAATACCCACTCCCGTTGATACCGGTGTTGTTAGAGCAAGTGAGATCGGCCAGGATCTATACAAAATTGGACCTGAGGGGAGCCTACCATTTAGTGCGCATACGAGCAGGCGATGAATGGAAAACAGCGTTTAAAACAAGGTACGGGCTCTTCGAGTACCTGGTTATGCCCTTTGGGCTATGCAACGCCCCTGCCTCCTTCCAATTTTTCCTTAATGAGGTGTTGAGAGACTACTTGGATATCTTTGTAGTAGTCTACATAGATGACATTTTAATCTACTCGAATGATGAACCAGAACATAAAAAACATGTGAGTCAGGTGCTTGAGGCCCTAAAGCAAAGCCAACTGTACTGCAAGCTAACGAAATGTGAGTTTCATGTCACGTCAGTGGAATTTCTGGGAGTCATGCTCACTCCTTCAGGGCAGATAATGGCCGAAAGGAAGGTACGGGCCATCGTGGAGTGGCCAAGACCCACCACTGTGAAAGATATCCAAAAACTCCTTGGATTTGCGAACTTCTATCGGAGGTTCATCTCGCACTTTTCTGATTTTGTAACACCACTCACAAAACTAACTCGGAAGAACACCCCCTTTGTATGGGGGATTGAAGAACAAACCGCATTTGATCGGTTGAAAAACGCGTTCACGTCGGCACCGATATTGGTCCATGCTGACCCGGACCTCCCCTTCGTGGTAGAGGCTGATGCGTCAGAACTAGCGGTGGGAGCCGTTCTCTCGCAAAGGAGTGAGAGCACAGGCCATCTCCACCCCATCGCCTTCATGTCTCGCAAGTTAAATCCTGCAGAACGCAATTATACCATCGCTGAGAAGGAACTGCTAGCAATTAAAGACGCCTTCACGGAATGGAGGCATTGGCTAATGGGCGCCTCACATCAAATCACTGTCTATACCGACCACCGTAATCTACAGTTTCTGCGAGCAGCTCGATATCTCACCCCCAGACAATTAAGATGGATGCTCTTCTTTTCCGAATTCCATTTCGTGGTTACCTTTCGTCCAGGTTGTGACAACCGGAAAGCTGATGCTCTCACGCGTCAAGAAAGTCACCCGGCATTGATGGCGTCCTCAGAGACCAGCATCATCGAACCCCGACAAGTGGTAGGGGTGATCCACACGGATGAATTTCTCTACAAAGTCAAGAGAGGTATCCAGACCTTTGCTTGGAAAGCGTGGATTCGTCTACACCCGGAATGGAGAATACGGCAAGGATTGCCGAGAAAGGGATCCCGGTTGCTTCTCCCCACACTCGCCTCAAGGCAACAAGTCTTTCAGTGGTGCCACAATCTGCCATGTGCAGGACACACTGGAGGGAAGAAAACTTTGGAAAAACTGCTACGCACCTATTGGTGGCCAACCATCAGGCCGGATGTGTATGCTTGGGTTCAGCGATGTGACGTCTGTTCGCAAGCTAAAAGCGATCATCGACCAGCACAAGGGCTGTTACAAACTATGCCCACTCCTGTGAGTCCTTGGGAGAGCTTTTCAGTAGATTTCGTGGTGGGACTCCCTAAAGACCAAGGGATGACAGCTATAGTAGTTGTTGTGGACTACTTAACTAAGATGGGCCACTTCATCGCCTGTAAAGGGGTTCCCACAGCTAGCCAATTAGCCCATAACCTGCTCGTTCATGTAATCCGGTTGCATGGCCTTCCCAAAGTAATCGTTTCCGATAGGGGAGCACAATTCACCGCAAAATTTTGGAGGGTCTGGTGTGACCGATTAGACATTGCCTCTTCCTTGTCCACCAGCTTTCATCCACAAACGGATGGGCAGACCGAAAGGTTGAACCAGACCCTCAAACAATACCTGAGGTGTTTTGTTGATACAACTACTGAGGCGTGGGTGGAATGGTTGTGGTCTGCTGAGGTGGCATATAATGACGCAGTTCATTCCTCTACTTCGTATACCCCGTTTTTTCTGTACATATGGGTTTCATCCCAGATTTGCCCCCTTGAGTGTGCCTGTCACCGAAGCTCCTATTCCGCAGTTACAGTCCAGATTAGTGCAGTTGAGGAAGACAGTATTGCATGCTAGACGGAATCTTGAAAAGGCGAAACTGAGATACAAATCCCAGGCTGATAGACACCGAAGGCATTGTCCTGGGTACAAGCAGGGGGATTGGGTGTGGCTGTCCACTCGGAACATCCGTTTCAGGAAGTACAGCGTGTTCAACCCTAGGTTCATTGGTCCGTACCAGGTGCTACGCCATGTCAACCCGGTGGCGGTGAAATTGAAACTCCCCTCACATTTCCGGATACACCCGGTGTTCCATGTCTCGCTGCTCAAGCCTGCTCGGGGTCCGGGCCCTGCGGCCCCTGCGCCTGTGAGAGTTGAGCAGGATGTGGAGTATGAGGTGCGGCGCATTCTGGACGCTCGTAGGGTGAGAGGGAAACTCCAATACTTGGTATCCTGGAAGGGATATGGACCGGAGGAGGACTCTTGGGAGCCGGTTGGTGCTATTCATGCTCCTAGACTGGTAAGGAGGTTCCATTTGTCTCATCCTGGGAAGCCTGGTGGCAGTCATTGAATGTTTTGAAAGGGGGTGTACTGTCACGTTTCCCCCGGCCGCTGGTAAATCACTGCCTGCTCTTCGATACTGAACGGGTTGGGAAACTACATATCCCATGATCCTTTGCGCGGCGCGTTCCTATGACGCTGTGCGACTGGAATGGATAATACGGCGTCTCACAGGGGGCGCGCTGCCGATTATTCCTGCTTGGCGAGGAGAGTCTCTGAGCGTGTATCCTGTCTCCTTTTGGAAGGTTCTCTGGACTTCGGCGGCGGTAAGCGTTGGTTCGCTTTGACCGATATCACAGAGTGCTGTGGTGGGGCTTGGGTAGCGCCCGCTACTAGCGCTGTGATTCAGCGTTCTTTGCTTGGTTCTTTGGATTACCCTGGTGGGGCTTAGGAAGCGCCTACATCGGAAAGGTCCCCAGAAGCTTGTGCACGTGATCTCTGGATTACCCTGGTGGGGCTTAGGAAGCGCCCGTATGGTCAACTGTCATCGGAGAATAAGGTTTTCCATGATTGAATGGGGTGCTAGAGTTGAGTAACTCTCTGGTGGAACTTGGTGTTCGTGTACTAGTTATACTAAGGACAGTCAGGGAGCGTCTTGCTCCGGGTTTTGCAGGACACCTGGGCTTAGGTGCCGCGAGACCCTTTATCGCACTATAAGTACTCATTAGCGCTTACAGAGAAGGATCTGTAGAGACGCTTTGTTTATACTTTAAGCTGGGCATATGTTTTTGTTCTTTCGTTTCTTTCAACAACAAACAAGTAGGGAATGTATGCAATATAAATGGGGTTGACTCTTCCTGCATTACCCCGTGAACATTCGTTTCATACATTTCCTAGGAGGAGGAGCCTTTTGTTGTGAACTTACCGTTAAGGGATGTGATCGTCTTTCATTTTGTTCTGGGCATTGTATTGGGCTATCTTCATCCCAAAGTCTGGGTAGGTGTCCTGATATCAGCTCTGTCCTTAAAGATTCCGGTCACATGGTGGGAGGGAACATGGGGGTTTTCTAATGTTTTCTGTCTTATGTCTTATAGTAGCACATACCAGGGGATTTAGAAGCCGCCCTTAGATCCTCCCTTCATTTATGCACACCTGTAGGATATGCAGGTGAGGTAACATGTGGTATATTGTTTAGCAGGTCTTCCCGCTTAGGGCTATAATTGCACTCATCCCTTGCTTCTATTATTGCAGGTTGAGGTTCCAGTTGCCCAGCTGTTCCCCTCCGGACACATATTTTTCCCCCGCTTGATCTCCTTAACAGTCTGTGACATTGACAGTCGGACTTGGGATGATCTAGAGGTGGGCCCCTTTATAGCATCAATCCAATCCTGAGGAGCAACCACGACAGACCTGACAGTAAGACCTAGTTTAGTAGTTAAGGATAAGTCAAAGATATTCCCTGTAGCACATGAGTCAATGAGCATGGGCAGAAAGTGTCTTTGTTGCAATGTGAATATTATGGTCTTCCGGATGGTCAGGTGATGACGAACTTTAGTCCCTACGTTAGTCAGGGATTGTGAGATCTGTGTTACTTCTCTCAAAGAGACTCCTAGTTTCCCTGTTCATGCTCAGAGATCTCCACACTAGCCACGGTTTTACTCTTCTTGTGTTTGCTTTTGCAATCCCGAGCGAAGTACCTGGCCTAGCCACAATATAGGTGTTGCTCCCTTTTTCAGTAAACATGTGGCCTTTTATACCTACAATTTGCATGGGCTCAGCGTCTTGAATTTTATTATCCGGTTCTTTCTGTTCTTTAAGAAATACTATCCCTGCATCATTATGGGATCTATCTCCTTTCCATTTGTTTAATCGGTGTTCTAATACAACCAATAAGGGCCAGATGTATTAATAAACCGCTTTGCGATTTCCTAATTGTGATTTCCTAATTGCGAATCCTTGCAATTCGTAATTAGGAAATCGCAAAACAGCATGTATGAAAGTGTGTTGAACACTTTCTGCGATTCTTAATGGCTCACAAATGACCCGCCTCATGAATATTAATGAGGTAGGTCACAATTTGCGACTCATTAGGAATAGCAAAAATCACAGGGGTGATGGCCTGCTGAGATCAGCAGACCGCCATGTTTGTGATTGCTTTTAATTGAAGGAATCTTTTTTTTGTAAAGCAGCCATTTTCTTTAAAGGAAAATGGGATGCTTTACAAAAAGTAAAATAAAAAGTTTCCCTGGGACCACTGTCTGCTCTTAAAAAAGTTTTTGCATACATTCAGAAAGGGGAAGGGGTCCCTTGGGGACCTATTCCTTTTTGCGAATGGGTCACCACCAACTTTAAGTTGGTGGTAAAATGCAAATATTATGCAATGGCATTCACGGTCACAAAATATTCATACATAGCATTACAATTTGGAAGGGACACCTTATACAATCCCCTACCAAATCGGAAACCCATTTTGCGATTCGGTAACAGGTTACCGAATCACAAAATAGGGTTTGATACATTTAAAAAGCATTTTTTGCATTTGCAAATAGGCCAATTCTGAGAATTGGCCCATTTGCGAAATTAACATTTTTTCTTACAGGCCCTATGTCAATAAATTCTGAGCAGCCATCAGGGAGGTCTACAATGTGCAAGAAGGAATCTTTAAGATCATCCCTTAAACCTCAACAAAATAAGGACGTTTTCTTTTCTTCCCGCCAGTGCGTTTCCATTACTAAATGATTGACAGTGGTCATGTAAGTTAATAGCTCTTTATAACCCTTTCATAGATTGAATGAATACGTACTTGGCAAATAACCTTGTTAAAGGCGGGGAAATTATATAAAATGAGGTTGTTGTTTTCTACCAAGGGAATTGACCAATTTGCTGCTACTCATCCAAGATATGAAATTACAAAGGCAACCTTAGCTGCATTATTGGTGAAAACCTGGGGTTTACACAAGAAGTGCAATTGGCACTGACTCAAAAGGCTGCAAAGGTTGTGCCGTTGCCATGAAAGCGTTCTGCGGGGCTAAAGGCGCCAGGCTATGTGTAGTGACTGATATATGTAGATTCTGGTCTGTGGGCAAGGGAGCACTCTTGTGGAAGGGTTCCCAAATGTAGGAGGAGTTAATACATGATGATTTTTGTTAGGTCTAACATCCATCCATTGTGTAAACTGAAATTTATACCTTTGTAACTCATTTTTAAGAGTTGTATTTTCAGCTTTTAATTGATCTATTTCTTATTTACAGATTTTACACTAACCCTATTATATTGACAGGGTTAGCTATATGTGGCCAAAGTTTCAATTTGGCTAGTTGGTGTTTGCGGGCCAGACCCAAAACATGCCCGGTGACATTTGGTGTTATGACTTTGCCGATACTTGCATGGTCATTTTTTAAAAGTTGTCGCGTAAACGGTCTTGACCAGTTGCAGCACAACGGTGATATTGTTTACATTTAGCAGCATGATTGTGCCAACACTCACTTACTTTATGTAAACTTAGTTTAATGTAAAATGTAGCAGCGCAAATGTTTTCCCCACGCGCTGTCGCATTTAGCATGAAATACATGCAGGGTTGTTTGCTCTGCAGGGTTTAGTGACATTGATTATATTTAGCAGCATGATTTTGCTGATACTCACATAGTTTATCTTGATGATGTCATACACACAGTTTTCTGCCTATTACAATATATAGCTTGAATACAGAGGTATGGCTCTTTGTTTTGTGGGCTGTGGTGACGCTGCTTTCATTGATTGCTCTCTGTGGGGATTGTAAGCTGTTGTAGCATCCCCTCTGCTTGTCACTAAGGCATGTTCATTACCAAATGAAAGGACAACCCTTAATTTCTCTGTCTCTGATTTGAACAATATATCAGGATCTCTTGACATTTCTTTGCCATATGCTATAGTCAACTGCATTCTCTGTGTGAGTTCTGGACTATACTTTATAGGCATATCTTTTTCACCACTTCTATGTGTTTATATAGGTATTGGATGCCGCCCTGAGTCTGTTATACCGAGGTTCTAGGTATCTATGGGCACACCCAACATTTTAGGTAGGTTTTTTGTACTATTTTGATATCCAATCAGATTATTTGGAGTGCACGTCAATCAGAGTCATGCATACTCGGGTTGTGGGCTTTGCTAACGCTTGTTAAAAGCGCTTACTTTATTTCACTTTCTAGGGAGGTTCCTGACCCGTGCTACCCATGTCTGAGTGACATATCACTCCACCTAATGGTTTTGTATACACATCTTTTTCCACTGTTTCAAGGCAATACAAGTGGTCACTGTTTTTTTCGTACACTCTGTAGGTCTTAATGAATGCTGCTGCATCCCTACGGGGAGAGTCAAGCTGAAACATTTCAACCTCTCTCAAGCTTTGATAGATGGAATCTCCCTCTGTTGGAGCTATATCTTTTTAATCCTGACCTAGGAATGCAACATTAAAATCATCAAGCACATCATAGAGTTAGTTTTAATCACTTTCACCTTTTCCACTCACCCCCTCCCCACACCCTGCTCTTCTAGAGGTTTAGTATATCTCGTCATCTCTATTAAAACATCCCTGAGCTCCTCCCTCTCAGGGAGGGGGTTATAGCCCGTACTACAACTAGGTTCCCCTATGATGAAGCATGCCACCTAAGGGTGGGTGAGGGGAATCATCCTAAGAAAGGGATTCCCCAACACCTTCACATTAAATTAGAACCAGGGGCCATCTTTTGTGTTATTTTGTTATATCCCTGGCCAAAATCTGTGCTAGATCATCCTTGCTTATCTGATCTTGGTCTGTCATGGCATTGGCTGAAGGGAACACTAAATTCTGTGGCTTGATCTTCTCTGTTATGGGCCACTCACCTGAATCCCATGTGGTTTTGATTGGGTGACGCTAAGTCCCTGAATTTGCCTCAGGGTCTGTCCTCGAAGACAGAGGGTGACACTGTACTGGTGACAGGCCCCAAGGGGAAAGGTGGTTGGGATTTGGAAAGACACACAAGATGCTGTGATGCTCCTCCATGGCAGCCTCAGGCAGACCTCAAGAGACCCGTCACCAATCTTATGTGACACCCAAGGCTTGAGGATTATCTGCAGATTTCTCCAGTATTTTATCTTCTATACATTCCAAGCTTGAATGTTCCCCGTCATCATGGTGGGAGTCCCAATTGGGTGTGTGGCTATGGCGGCGATGGCGAAGGACGTGCCTGGGTAGAGCTCTGCCGAGGGCTCCCCGACCCAAGCCTCAAAACATCGTCCACATGGATCCGGAGGGACCATCACATATCCCTGCCCTATCACGACTGTGACCCACAGCTCCGTTGTGAGTCTCCCCTGTCAAGGCTCCGCCGGCAACTCTGAACAACTTGGCTGATGGGGCTGCCTGGCGGGCTGCTGCTGAGCTGGGAAGAATGTAGACGTGAGGCCACAGGCGATGGCGCAGCTAGTGCGAGGAGGCGCTGTTGTCAGCCACTGACACCGTCTTTGTTCAGAGCTGTGCCGCCCTGCAAGGTGAGGTGGCGTGACTTGCTGCAGATGCGGGGGGCTGCCGGTGCACTGTGAAGTAGCGCTGCGATTGACATGGAGGTGGCCCCTGTATTGGAAGTGGTGGTGGGGGCTGCCCAGCTGAACTTAAAGCGGCCCAACGGAGCGACTGAGAGATATGGGGCACTCACCTATGCCCGCTCACATGATCCTGATCTCCTTGGTGGCGCTGCCTGGGGAGCTGAAGCTCCCGTGCCCCCCTGGGGAAGCTGGAGCCCCCAGATTAGCAGATTGCTCTGCCGGTGTACAGACTGTGAACGGGCCCCCCTGCTTGTGATTGAGGCCCTACCTTATGCATCCAGCCACAGCTGAAATTACACAGGCTGGGCAGCGCCGTTGGGGGATTCCTCACGCCTGGACCCACGCTGTGTATAATATTGGCCCCCGCAGATGCCATGGGAAGCACTGTAAGCCGCTGGAGAGCCAGGAGTAGACACGGTGCACCCCCGTGTTGCTACCAGGGATGACCCAGGCAGTTGATGGAGGCGGGGTTTGGCGCCCTGGACCCAGCGCCCGGGTCTCTTCTGACAGGGAGCTCTTTACAGGGGCTGTACAATGGAACAGATTATATCACCCCTACGATAGGGCCCCTTTGGGAGCCTGCACCTGCGGAGATCTTGGCGGGCGGCACTACACAATATTCAGAATTGGCCATTTGCACATGGAGGTGTAGCCCTGAGTGACATAGCCGATACCCCTGCACCCAGATAGAACAGCGCTGGTGTTGTGCTGGGGGTGCGCTGCGGTACTTTCATCCTGGTGATCCTTGCAACTGACTGCTGCCAGCTGGGGCCTCGTGTGAACAACACCGGAGGGGGAGAGAACAACAGCGTGATACCAGCATGACCGCACACACCAATAGAAGCTCTGCGCCTGCACCAAAGACTGATGTCGGGTGGCACCCTTCGCGCGGACTGGCACGAGAGGGGCACAGGCGTCCCAAGTTTCAGCCAAACCCAAAGCAGACAAGATGGCAAAGCAGGGACTTTCAGACCAAGCCACTGGCAAATTGGACGGGGTCCTCGCTGTGGGAGAGAGGCTGGAGGACACAATCAATCAAACCGGGACCTCCTTGGAGAATAGAATAGACAAGGTAGCGATAGATCTCACCCATCTACATGCAGACCACAGGGAATTAGCGGATCGCACCACCACCTTGGAAACCATCCTAGCTGATGTCAAACCACAAGTGGCGCAAATGGATATGCAAGTACAGAACCTACTGAACCGAGTGGAGTTCCTGGAGGATAGAGCCGAGGATGCCGAAGGGAGAGCGCGACACAACAACGTCCTCATAGTGGGGTTGCCGGAGGGCAGAGAAGGCAGAGAGCCCGCCAAATATGTGGAAACTTGGCTGCGCGATATCCTACCAGAAGGCACCCTCTCACCCCACTTTGTAGTCGAGTGTGCACATAGAGTTCCAGCGAGGTCCTCTCCTACGGGCTCAAACATGCGGCCCTTCCTCATCCGATTGCTCCCCTATAGAGAACGGAATGCTATCTCACAGGTTGGCTTGGTGAGCAAAATAACGATGGATTAAACCCAGATCTGTGACTGGGGGTGAATGTTTTGCCATTGTGCAACATTCCGTCCATCATCTTCTGTGTTTTTTTGTTCACCCTATGTGAGAAGGGTATGCCCAGACGTGGGTCCAGTGCTCACTACGCCACTGGAGTTCAAGATATCCTGGCTGAAGACGCCTGAGAGCCAGAAACCGGTCCTAGGATGCTTGATTCTGGTCCAGGGAAGACATGGCTTGGCAGTTCGGTCTGGACTGTTCCCATGAGGCACAGGGTCAAGACTGATTTGCATATGAGGTATATGGAAGGGTCCCAGACCAAGAACATAGATAATTATTTTCATTCACATAATTATTTAAATAGAATCAAAAACAAATGATGGTGCTCAGTGTTTTTATTTTCACTGCACCAAAGGACATTCAATGATCGAAAAATCAATGGTATAGTACACAAAATTCAAGTGCGCCCACAGGAGGGAGGGAAGGTGGGCAAGGGAGGGGATGTGTTTCAATTAGTTATACATCACTAATCAAAAAAATCCTAAAGCATGAATCCAACAGTTAAACCATGATTATCATTGATCCACATGGGAGAGGTCAAGAAAAACATATGTCAAACAAAACAATTTACATGAAAAGAGACTCCCGTAATGATTATTATTATCAAACTGGGGTTAGGAGTTCTTGATTGTAGATGATGGTCTACGTTTCGACTCAAAGGTGTAGGACTCTGGATCCTTACTCGCGGGTCTTCATCAGGACGTGAGGGGGGGGGGTGAGGGTAAAGTGGGGCTGGTTCCTAGGCACAAAATTAAAGAACGCTAAATTACTTAAACCGGTCTCAAAAAAGTCCGACATAGTCATTCAAAAAGAAACGGAGACCCGTAAGGGTATTTAAAGTATGAAAAGGAAGAATAAAAGATTTAAAAGGAGGTTAATTATACTAAGGATGAACTTGGAACAACCCAATGGACTTATTTTATGTTACCTGGCGAGGCAGGTAGAGAAAACGGCCTGCCCGTTGGGCGTGGTCCGTATCCAGGCGGTGCCTTTGTCCAGTGTGGTATTGTCTGGAAATCACAATGGAAAAAACTAATATTAAAATAACAGCCCCAAACTGAGTACTCCGTTTGGCAGAAGGTCTGGGGCGTTAGCATGGGGGGCCTACCTTATTTAATAGACACTGAGGTGTAGATCACCGATCTTGCCGTCGTGCCTTGGTGTATTCAAAATTCTCAAAATTCACAATGCGATCGTGCCACGTCTGAAAAACACCGAAAATTAAAACGGAGTTATAGTCATCGGACAGAAGAGGTATGACTGGTGGGCACACCATTACTTATACTCTGGCACTCACCCGATGGAAAAACGATAAAGTTTCAAGGAAGGAACAGTCGGGCGTCTCAGCGCGTCTCCTAGTTAAGGATTAATTTTCTCCGTGTCAGTGTGTTCCATAAATTAATCAGGCACGCTCATCAACCATCTGTAAGACACCGATTATCGAGAGGTGTTAGGAGTAAACGCATGGCTCGATTCTAGAAAAAACGGATTAGAGCCGCTGCTGCTCTAGGAAACTCACCCGAGGTGATCAAAGCCGAGCCTGGGAGCCGGCGTCTCTCCGCGTCTGTCTGCAACTAGGAAGTGCTGCCTAGGTAACCGGGGTAGATTTCTAGACTCCTAGAGGAAAGACTCAAACGTGTTGCTAGGTTACCTGGTAGCGTCCAGAGTGGGGGATGTGGGGAGGAAAGACTCCCATTTAGGTTTTGCGAAAGGTAGGAACTGTCGCAGAATGTGTCAATTAAATCGACAGAACGTCAGGATGGAAAATTCGGACGTTTAAAAGAAAAACTTATGTTTAACAGATGCTGGCTCATCACGGTTTGCGTGGACCTGCTAACAACGCGGTCAGAAACGCTCGCCTGATTAACCACACCTAAAGCTGTCAAGCTATTGGATGCAGGAAGAGTTACATTACTACAAACCACTTGGAAGAAACGGAGTCGCGGACCTGCCATACATGGCGGTCAGGCGCACAATATTCCGAAAAAGGATTAATCATGAGAGCAGTCACAAAATGTACATTCCTTGTTACCACTGTGAAGGATGGTGGTCATACATTCATTATCCTATACAGCAGGAAGACAATCTTATATTGCAGAATGTATCATTATGTCCAACAACATGCACGTTACTGAATACAGGAAAAAATTGAAGTCGCGGACCTGCCAAGGCACGGCGGTCAGGCGCTCAATATTCCAAAAGGGGTACAAATTAAATGAAGAAGGACGTACATTCCTTAGTACCACTGTAACAACATGATAGTCATACACTCATTTAAGCAAACTTGTGTTACCGATTCCATTTGTGGTGGTACTCTACTAGCGCGGACCTGCCAAACATGGTAGTCAAGCGCTCATAGGTCAATTAAGGCACTCAGAAAACTTAATGGATGAAATTTTTTTTTGACTTATTGGAAGGAATTCAGAGAGCAATGAGTGTGAGGGGTCCCAGATATGTACAGACACCCACCAATGTGTGGAACATTGACATGGTTCACAGGGTTGCCATTTGTGCAAAACTACTCTCAGATTCATTCAAACCCATAGTGACTGAATCAAAAAATCGGATCCATTTTATCTCCCTTACATTAAGGACCGGTTCTACACTACCGCCCCTCGGGCCTAATCTGACCTGTTCCAAAATTGTCCACTTCAGACTTTCCGGGGGGTGATTGTTTGCATTGCAGTGGTCAACCAAAGGGGCACCTATGACCTTGCACCTAACACGGCTGCAGTGCTGCAGGAGGCGTACTTTGACTCGTTGTTGTGTCTGTCCCACATATATCAAGTCACAGGGGCATATTATACAGTATACCACATTGGTGGAATTACAGTTGGTGTCAGACTTGAGAGGAACTTGGTGTTGTTTGTGGCTGAAGATCTTGGTCTGAATCGTATTTGGACAGGCTTTACAAGAACCACATCGATAGTGTCCCACAATAGGAGGCAAATTCCACATGGTAGCAATTGATGGTGCATCCGGAGTCGTGAGGAAAGAGCGCACCACGTGATCTCGAATGTTCTTTGCCTTTTTAAAGGCGTGAAGGGGCGGGCACTCAGTATTGAGATCCTCAGATATCAGATTCCAATATTTGTTGATAGTTTTCTTCACCATATTACTTTTTGTGGAGAAAGTTGTTACACAAATAAGACGTTCCTCCTTATTGTTCGATTTCTCTCCTGATTGTAGTAGAGTTTCCCTGGGGTTGAACCATGCTCTTTTCATGGCTTTCTTGACCAATCGCCTTGGGTATCCGCGTTCTAGTAGTCTGCCCATTAGTATTGCTGATTGTTCCATGTAGTCCTCCTTCCTACTGCAGTTACGGCGGATCCGCAAAAACTGGCCGAATGGGAGGTTATCGCGGAGGCCCCTAGGGTGATGGCTGGAGTACAAAAGTAAAGAATTTCTCTCCGTGGGTTTTCTGAAAAGGGTAGTTTGAAGGGTCTCATTACCCACAAAGATTAAGTCCAAAAAGTCGATGGACTTCTTATCAAATTTGATGGTGAATTTTATATCGGGAGACCTATCATTGAGCCAGTTGAAAAAGGTGGTGATTTCATCCTCGGTTCCTGACCAGATGCAAATGATATCGTCTATATATCTCATCCACATGTGTATTTGAGATCTGAATGGGTTGGCCTTGGTGAGTATAAAAGTATCTTCGTACATAGACATGAAAATTATGGCCAGATCGGGGGCAAAGGCCGCCCCCATCGCCACACCCTTGGTCTGAAGATAAAAGCAATTCTGGAAGATGAAAAAATTCCTCATCATTGCAATCTTGAGTAATAAGATAATGAATGATGTGGGTACCCGGACGGGTGCCTCCCGTTTGTCAAGTGCAATTGTCATTGCCACAAGGGCCTCTTCCTGGGGTATGCTAGTGTACAGTGACACAATGTCGCATGTTGCCAAGAGATGTCGGGTAGAGTCATATGGATGTCCATGAAAAGAGCATGGTTCAACCCCAGGGAAACTCTACTACAATCAGGAGAGAAATCGAACAATAAGGAGGAACGTCTTATTTGTGTAACAACTTTCTCCACAAAAAGTAATATGGTGAAGAAAACTATCAACAAATATTGGAATCTGATATCTGAGGATCTCAATACTGAGTGCCCGCCCCTTCACGCCTTTAAAAAGGCAAGGAACATTCGAGATCACGTGGTGCGCTCTTTCCTCACGACTCTGGATGCACCATCAATTGCTACCATGTGGAATTTGCCTCCTATTGTGGGACACTATCGATGTGGTTCTTGAAAAGCCTGTCCAAATACGATTCAGACCAAGATCTTCAGCCACAAACAACACCAAGTTCCTCTCAAGTCTCACACCAACTGTAATTCCACCAATGTGGTATACTGTATAATATGCCCCTGTGACTTGATATATGTGGGACAGACACAACAACGAGTCAAAGTACGCTTCCTGCAGCACTGCAGCCGTGTTAGGTGCAAGGTCGTAGGTGCCCCTTTGGTTGACCACTGCAATGCAAACAATCACCCCCCGGAAAGTCTGAAGTGGACAATTTTGGAACAGGTCAGATTAGGCCCGAGGGGCGGTAGTGTAGAACCGGTCCTTAATGTAAGGGAGATAAAATGGATCCGATTTTTTGATTCAGTCACTATGGGTTTGAATGAATCTGAGAGTAGTTTTGCACAAATGGCAACCCTGTGAACCATGTCAATGTTCCACACATTGGTGGGTGTCTGTACATATCTGGGACCCCTCACACTCATTGCTCTCTGAATTCCTTCCAATAAGTCAAAAAAATTTTTTATCCATTAAGTTTTCTGAGTGCCTTAATTGACCTATGAGCGCTTGACTACCATGTTTGGCAGGTCCGCGCTAGTAGAGTACCACCACAAATGGAATCGGTAACACAAGTTTGCTTAAATAAGTGTATGACTATCATGTTGTTACAGTGGTACTAAGGAATGTACGTCCTTCTTCATTTAATTTGTACCCCTTTTGGAATATTGAGCGCCTGACCGCCGTGCCTTGGCAGGTCCGCGACTTCAATTTTTTCCTGTATTCAGTAACGTGCATGTTGTTGGACATAATGATACATTCTGCAATATAAGATTGTCTTCCTGCTGTATAGGATAATGAATGTATGACCACCATCCTTCACAGTGGTAACAAGGAATGTACATTTTGTGACTGCTCTCGTGATTAATCCTTTTTCGGAATATTGTGCGCCTGACCGCCATGTATGGCAGGTCCGCGACTCCGTTTCTTCCAAGTGGTTTGTAGTAATGTAACTCTTCCTGCATCCAATAGCTTGACAGCTTTAGGTGTGGTTAATCAGGCGAGCGTTTCTGACCGCGTTGTTAGCAGGTCCACGCAAACCGTGATGAGCCAGCATCTGTTGAACATAAGTTTTTCTTTTAAACGTCCGATTTTTCCATCCTGACGTTCTGTCGATTTAATTGACACATTCTGCGACAGTTCCTACCTTTCGCAAAACCTAAATGGGAGTCTTTCCTCCCCACATCCCCCACTCTGGACGCTACCAGGTAACCTAGCAACACGTTTGAGTCTTTCCTCTAGGAGTCTAAAAAATCTACCCCGGTTACCTAGGCAGCACTTCCTAGTTGCAGACAGACGCGGAGAGACGCCGGCTCCCAGGCTCGGCTTTGATCACCTCGGGTGAGTTTCCTAAAGCAGCAGCGGCTCTAATCCGTTTTTTCTAGAATCGAGCCATGCGTTTACTCCTAACACCTCTCGATAATCGGTGTCTTACAGATGGTTGATGAGCGTGCCTGATTAATTTATGGAACACACTGACACGGAGAAAATTAATCCTTAACTAGGAGACGCGCTGAGACGCCCGACTGTTCCTTCCTTGAAACTTTATCGTTTTTCCATCGGGTGAGTGCCAGAGTATAAGTAATGGTGTGCCCACCAGTCATACCTCTTCTGTCCGATGACTATAACTCCGTTTTAATTTTCGGTGTTTTTCAGACGTGGCACGATCGCATTGTGAATTTTGAGAATTTTGAATACACCAAGGCACGACGGCAAGATCGGTGATCTACACCTCAGGGTCTATTAAATAAGGTAGGCCCCCCATGCTAACGCCCCAGACCTTCTGCCAAACGGAGTACTCAGTTTGGGGCTGTTATTTTAATATTAGTTTTTTCCATTGTGATTTCCAGACAATACCACACTGGACAAAGGCACCGCCTGGATACGGACCACGCCCAACGGGCAGGCCGTTTTCTCTACCTGCCTCGCCAGGTAACATAAAATAAGTCCATTGGGTTGTTCCAAGTTCATCCTTAGTATAATTAACCTCCTTTTAAATCTTTTATTCTTCCTTTTCATACTTTAAATACCCTTACGGGTCTCCGTTTCTTTTTGAATGACTATGTCGGGACTTTTTTGAGACCGGTTTAAGTAATTTAGCGTTCTTTAATTTTGTGCCTAGGAACCAGCCCCACTTTACCCTCACCCCCCCCCCTCACGTCCTGATGAAGACCCGCAAGTAAGGATCCACAGTCCTACACCTTTGGGTCGAAACGTAGCCCATCATCTACAATCAAGAACTCCTAACCCCAGTTTGATAATAATAATCATTACGGGAGTCTCTTTTCATGTAAATTGTTTTGTTTGACATATGTTTTTCTTGACCTCTCCCATGTGGATCAATGATAATCATGGTTTAACTGTTGGATTCATGCTTTAGGATTTTTTTGATTAGTGATGTATAACTAATTGAAACACATCCCCTCCCTTGCACACCTTCCCTCCCTCCTGTGGGCGCACTTGAATTTTGTGTACTATACCATTGATTTTTCGATCATTGAATGTCCTTTGGTGCAGTGAAAATAAAAACACTGAGCACCATCATTTGTTTTTGATTCTATTTAAATAATTATGTGAATGAAAATAATTATCTATGTTCTTGGTCTGGGACCCTTCCATATACCTCAATTAATTACCCAGGTCCCACTGACCACATGGGTCCAACCCCTCTATTTACAATAATGATTTGCATATGGCCATGTCTAAACTCGGGTGGCTTGGTGAGCAAAATAACGATGGATTAAACCCAGATCTGTGACTGGGGGTGAATGTTTTGCCATTGTGCAACATTCTGTCCATCAGCTTGAGTGTTTTTCTGTTCACCCTATGTGGGAAGGGTATGCCCAGACGTGGGTCCCGTGCTCACTAAGCCACTGGAGTCAAGCTATCCTGGTTGAAGATGGCTGATAGCCAGAAACCGGTCCTAGGATGCTTGATTCCGGTCCAGGGAAGACATGGCTTGGCAGTTCGGTCGGGACTGTTCCCAGGAGGCACAGGGTCAAGACTGATTTGCATATGGCCATGTCTAAACTGGGGTGACTTGGTGAGCAAAATAACGATGGATTAAACCCAGATCTGTGACTGGGGGTGAATGCTTTGCCATTGTGCAACATTCCGTCCATCATCTTGTGTGTTTTCTGTTCACCCTATGTGTGAAGGGTATGCCCAGACGTGGGTCCCGTGCTCACTACGCCACTGGAGTCAAGCTATCCTGGCTGAAGACGGCTGATACAGAAACCGGTCCTAGGATGCTTGATTCCGGTCCAGGGAAGACATGGCTCGGCAGTTCGGTCTGGACTGTTCCCATGAGGCCCAGGGTCAAGACCGATTTGCATATGACCATGTCTAAACTGGGGTGGCTTGGTGCGCAAAATAACGATGGATTAAACCCAGATCTGTACAAAACAGATAAACCGATGCACACTCTAGCTAATCAACAGTAGTGTCAATGTAGACATTTGGGGACAAAGGAGACAAAGCTTATCACTTTCAACAATCAAATAAATGGTTTTCTTGGAAATGGTCATAGAAAATAGTGTCTTTAATGTTCAACAGAACCAGCCGACACGTGTTTCTTCGCATTGGGACAATCTTCCCGTGACTCCTCAGGGCTGGGGGGGGGATACAAAGGAAGGTGATGGGGTACAAAGTAACAATATACAAACACAGGTGACATATTAACAATGCCAAAGGAAACTGCTGAAAACGTGATCTTGACAAAACGGCGTGATACCAGTGAAAAGGTGATTATGAGACCTGGTAACAAGATATGTGAGTAGGACCGAAGTTCTACGTGATGTAAAATCAGGAGAGAAAGTGGTGGAAAATGTCATAATTCGCCCTATCCATCCCTAAATAACGCCTCGAAATGAACCCTGTATTCTGCCATGTATTTATGGCGTTCCTTTAATTTCCTTAAAAATCCCACCCCTTTCCCGTGCACCCTGGACACCTCAATATCAGTGTGATTTGGTGCAACTGTAAAAGATTTGAATCATCATTGTATTTTGTATTTCACTATTTCAATCGTAAACACATGTTACATTTTTGTTTTCCTTTCACGTTGGATTTTGGGAGAAACAATGTCTAAGTATGATGAACAGAACTATGTTGTTTAGTTTGCAAAATAGACATTGCCAATGGAGAAAAGATGCCAAGCCGCGCAGAGACAAACCCGAACTACAGGTTCTGTGGTTGCGCATCGGCTCAGCGTTTAACGTGCGCACGTTCCTTTGTGTGCGGCTGAGTGCGGCCGGGTGCGGTCGCCTATTTAAACCACACCCAGCCTTCCAGAAGACGCTTTGCCTTCCGCCTGAGAGAACTGAGGATCGCGTCTGGAGGTCTGCGCTGCTACTTACCCGTGGGAAGACTTTTTCATCCTGCGCTCTTCTTAAGCAGACCTGTACACCTTCAGAGATTGCGATACCTGTAAAGACAAAGACAAAGATGGAAAAAGATAAGTGAATCTTTTCTGTGATATTATCTGGTGCCCTTCGCAAGAAAGGTCAATCATAATTTTTGGAACTATTACAAGAAGGAAGGAGATATTTAAGGAACCTTTATTTAATGCGACAATACAAAGAAACAATTTGTACTTTTGAAATAATACAAAGTTATGTTTGAATTTAATGCAAAGTTATGAATAATTGTTGAGCACATGACTTTATTTGTAAAAGAGGTTTAATCATGGATCATGAAGGCTTTCTGGTTTGCCAATATATAGATTGTGCTTTTCTCTTCTTAAAACCTAACCAGTCTTTTTAGATAATACAGAACCTCTATTATCAGGAATACAGGAACAGTTTTAAGTAAGTAAGATTTCTAGTTAGGTAATGCCTAGGAGACTGAACTCTGAACACAAAAGTGAACTAGGTTGTAATTGAATTCTTTGTCTTTAGCAAATTCCAAGAAAAGACGTGCTCTGAATAATCACCAGAAAATCACCTGACGGCTTGATCTACCAAACAAGACAAAGACATACTGGACGCAAATCAGGAAAGCACTGTTCGCAGGTAGGCTTTTAAGTTATCTCAGAACGCACTTTCTGAACTAGGGGATAGGTTAGGTGATAGCTTATACAAATATAGGATAGAAAAGTAAAATCTTGATACTTGATGTTTCGCAGGTCAACAGCAAGAATCACCCACTCATCCAACGTCCAGTACCGGCCCTCCTCCCCTATTACTAGTTTTACACTTTCAGTATATCTACAATCTGCAAGTCTAGGGTTAGTCATTTGGTAAGTTGGTCCCTTGCGTCTCTGCAAAAATCACCGACGTTTTTTCGCCCAGACGCAATGCATCAAGTTTCCTTGCAGGATATAGTTGTAATTCTAAACGATCTTAAAGTAGAAAACGCTGCTTTACGTAGGGACATGTCTACCCTAAAAAATGCTGTCCAACAAAAACCCATTCTTAAACCTGCAACTTTTCAAGGCGCTTCCTCCATGTCTGGACTTCAAACTCAGATTCAGGTGGTCACTCCAGTACCCACTCCTCTTGCTCAACCCGAGAGGTTCTATGGAGACTGTAATAAAATTCTCCATATTTCTAAATCAGTGTCATTTACATTTCTTAGCCAAAACATCAGCCTTGCCTGATGATTCCTCTAAAGTGGATTTTATGCTTTCCTATTTAAGTGGGGATGCTGCGCTTTGGTCTGTCCCCTTAGTAGAAAAAGATGACCCCTTTTATATAATTTCAGAGATTTTGAACGTGCTTTAAAGAAGATTTTTGCTAAGCATGTCTTTGTGCAATCTGCAGACAACAAGCTACTTAGTGTGAAACAAGAATCCTCAGGCTTGCTTCATTACATTTCTGTATTTAATTGCCTGGTTCTTGAAGCAGACTGGCCATACGATAAAAGAGTCTCATTGTTTTACAGAGGTCTAAAGGATGAGTTAAAGGACATGGTAACCCACATTTTAGAACAACCTGACGACATCAATAAATTCATTGATTTAGTTGTGAAATTAAACCACAGGTTAATTGAGAAAAGAGGAGAGAAGGGAAAATCCGAACACAAATTGGTATTTCTTAAAGAAAAAATTACGAATACCCAAGAAGTAGATTCTAAACTTGATCCTGTAGAACCTATGCAAATAGGTTCAATTCGAGGCCCTTTGTCTAAGGACAAAAAAGGAAAAAAAGACGTAAGTAAAATCAGTGCTTTTGTTGTGGTAAGACCGGCCATTTTGTAAAAGAATTCCCAACTCGCCCTAACAAATTTAAACCAAAATCCCCAGAAGTTGCCATAACACAAGAAAGATCGGAAAACTAGATCACTCGGTGAAGGACGAGGTCAGTTTATCGAGTGCAATTTCTAGTTTGGCCTCTACTGTCCCACCCTTTGGGTGTCGACATTTTTGTATCCTAGTCGAATTAAGAGAAGTAAATAATTCCTCAAAGGTTTTTAAAGTGGAAGCAATAATTGACTCTGGTGCTACCAGTAATTTCATGGACACACAATTCCTAGAGCAATTAGGCTTTAACTCAGTTGTGAAAAATCATTCTGAAACCGTAAGGGCAGTAGATGGAAAGGAGTTAACTTCTGGTCCAATAAATAGACAAACTGAAATATTGGAAATGGATAGTTCACCTGTTCATAGAGAGAGAATCCATTTTGACATCATAGACGCTCCCCAATTCAAATTGATTTTAGGAATTCTTTGGTTAATTCAACACAATCCAAGCATAGATTGGATATCAAGAACTATAACATTTAAATCACCCCATTGTGCTAATCATTGTTTCCTTTTAAAGAGATCTGAGGATGTTATTCAAGGTTTTGAATTTACAGCTGAGACTCCAAGTGTTTTGGTTTTAGACGGAGTTCCTTCTGAATACTCAGATCTCATGGACGTTTTTGACAAAAAAAGGGCTAACACTCTTCCACCTCACAGGGACTTCGATTGTAGGATAGACTTAACACCTGGAGCTACTTTACCCTGTAGCAGGATATATGCCCTCACCGAAAAAGAGAATGAACACCTACGAGAATATTTAGAGGAATACCTTGCCAATGGATTCATTCGCCATTCTAAATCACCTGTGTCATCTTCTTTTATTTCATTCCGAAAAAAGGAGGGTAATAGCGCCCATGCATCGACTATAGAGCTTTGAATAATGTAACCATAAAGAACAGGTATCCGCTACCTTTAATTCCTACTCTTTTAGATCAGGTCAAGAAAGCCACTATTTATACTAAATGGGATTTGCGCGGAGCTTACCATCTTGTGAGAGTCCGGAGAGGCGACGAGAGGAAAACTGCGTTCCGTACAAAGTTTGGACTTTTTTTATATCAGGTTATGCCTTTCGGACTTTGTAACGCTCCTGCTGCTTTCCAATTTTTTATAAATGAAGTGTTGCACGAATTCATCGATGTATGCTGTATCGTATATATTGATGATATTCTTATTTATTCCAATTCAGAAGTGGAACATGTACAGCAAGTTCGTGCCATTCTTCAGAAATTGCTTAGCAATTCTTTACCTGTGAAATTAGAGAAAAGTTTATTTCATGTGTTAAAAGTGGATTTTCTCGGTTACATAATTAGCCCCAAAGGAATCGAAATGGATCCTAAAAATGTGGATGCAGTCAGTTCTTGGCCAAGTCCTACGTCAGTAAAGCAAGTACAAAGCTTTTTAGGCTTTGCAAATTTTTACCGACGATTTATCCAGAATTTTCCTCCGACAAATACTCCCATCACTAAATTACTAAGAAAAGTAGTAAAGTTCACCTAGTCTGATTCTGCCGAAAATGGTTTTCAAGACTTAAACATTTTTTTTACATCAGCTCCTATTTTAAGTCACCCAGATCCCAGTCAGCCTTCTATTGTTGAAGTTGATGCTTCACAATTTGCCTTAGGAGGCATTCTGTGACAACGGAATATAGAAACTGGTCAGATGCCTCCAATTGCCTTTTATTCTAAGAAATTATCTGCAGCAGAATTACATTATGCAATTGCAGATAAAGAACTTTTGGCTATTAAAGCAGTTTTTGAAGAATGGCGCCATTACTTGCTTGGGGCTCATCATCCTGTAACAATTTATACAGACCACAGAAACCTTCAAGCTTTAAGGTCTGTGAAAGCCTTATCAGCAAGGCAATTGCGACGGTCCATGTTTTTTAATGACTAAAGCTTTGTGATCACATATCAACCTGGGAAAGAAAACTTGAAGGCAGATGCTTTATCCAGAATCGGGGACAAAGTTCCCAACCAGCCTGAAATTATTCATCCTGTAATCCCAATTTCTTGATTTCAGGCTAGTTTGTCGGTTTGTGATATAATTGTTGATATAAAAAAAGAATTGGAGAATAGAAATTTTGATCAGTGGAAAAAAAGTTATCCTTTTCTTCAGGAAAGAGACAAACTGATGCTAGTTCATGATCTTATTATGGTACCTACAGATTCAATTCAGATGTCCGTAATTCATCTTCACCACGACACTCCTTTATCTGCTCCTCCAAGTATAATGAAAACTTACGAACTCATTAAAAGAAACTTTTGGTGGCCTTCAAAGTATAAAGATGTACAACAATTTGTTGAGACATGTAGTGTTTTTGTTCAAAATAAAACCTCTCATCAGGCTCCAAGTGGTTTGTTAATGCCTCTTCCAATTCCACCTCAACCATGGCATACTATATCTTTAGATTTTATTGTTGAACTACCTGAAACCAAGAAGGGATATACAACCATTTTAACTGTAGTGGACCAATTCACACACATGGCTCATTTCATTCCTCTAAAGAAACTTCCTACAGCCATGGAAGTTGCGCATCTGATGATGATTCATATAATTTGTTTACATGGCATTCCATCTGTGGTTATTTCGGACAGAGGTTCCCAATTTATTTCTCGTGTTTGGCGTAATCTAAGTTCTCTGTTAAACATGGAAATTCGATTGTCATCAAGTTACCATTCCCAAACTGATGGTTTGACAGAACGAACCAACCAGACCATAGAACAATTTCTCCGTTGTATGCTAACAAGTGTAAATGAGGAATGGTCAGAACTTTTAAGTCCTTTAGAATGTGCTTATAACAACACAGAACATGCTTCTATTAACATGTCCCCATTCTTCTGTAACTATTGCTTTCATCCCAAAAGTATTCCAAAGAACTCTAACAATACAAATTCTGTTCCAGCCATTTCCGATTATGTTTCTAAATTATCAACCATGCAAGAAGAAGCAACATTCAATTTTGCTAAAGCAAAAGAGAACCAGAAAAAGGCAGCAGATAAACATAGGACAGAACAACCAGAATACAAACGTGGAGATAAGGTTTGGTTGAGTACCAAGAATTTAACGATTAAAGGGAATAAAAAATGTAACCCTAGATTTTTAGGCCCCTTTTTCATAGAAACAATTATCAATCCTGTTTGTGTAAAATTGGTTCTCCCTCAAAAATATCAGATACATCCAGTCTTCCATGTATCTTTAATTAAACCATTCCATTCTCAAAATTGTTTAAGTCGACCACCTCCTTCCATTATTATTGAAGGACACCCTGAGCTTGAAGTCAAAACAATCTTAGATTCCAAAAGAGTCAGGGGAAAACTCTTTTATCTAGTGGATTGGAAGCAGTATGGTCCTGATGAAAGATCATGGGAACCATTAGAACACCTAAAAAATGCTCCTAAGATAGTAAGAACTTTTCACTTGCGGCACCCAGATAAGCCAAAACCCGTTTCAACAGTCTTAGGGGGGATCTTGAGGAGGGAGTACTGTCATAATTCGCCCAATCCATCCCTAAAGCACGCCTAGAAATGAACCCTGTATTCCGCCATGTATTTATGGCGTTCCTTTAATTACCTTAAAAATCCCACCCCTTTCCCGTGCACCTTGCACGTCTCAATATAAGTGTGATTTGGTGCAACCGTAAAAGATTTGAATCATCATTGTATTTTGTATTTCACTATTTCAATCGTAAACACTCTGTGTTACATTTTTGTTTTCCTTTCACGTTGGATTTTGGGAGAAACAATGTCTAAGTATGCTGAACAGTACTATGTTGTTTAGTTTGCAAAATAGACATTGACAATGGAGAAAAGATGCCAAGCCGCGCAGAGATAAACCCGAACTACAGGTTTTGTGGTTGCGCATCGGCTTGGCGTTTAATATGCGCACGTCCCTTTGTGTGCGGCTGGGTGCGGCTGGGTGCGGTCACCTATTTAAACTGCACCCAGCCTTCCAGAAGACGCTTTGCCTTCCGCCTGAGAGAACTGAGGATCGCGTCTGGAGGTCTGCGCTGCTTCTTTCCCGTGGGAAGCCTTTTTCATCCTGCGCTCTTCTTCAGCAGACCTGTAGACCTTCAGAGATTCAGATACCTGTAAAGACAAAGACAAAGATGGAAAAAGATAAGTGAATCTTTTCTGTGATATTATCTGGCGCCCTTCGCAAGAAAGTTCAAGGACAATTTTTGGAACTATTACAAAAAGGAAGGAGATATTTAAGGAATCTTTATTTAATGTGACACTACAAAGAAACAATTTGTACTTTTGAAATAATACAAAGTTATGTTTAATTTTTTTTTCACAACGATTTTATTGATAAAGATGAGCATATGGATGAAGGTGGCATCCCACAATCAGGACGATACCACTAGACATTGTAGTTACATTTGCAAGATAAATCTGAGCATTGAAGCAATGAACCAGCGGAACCATTGGTACAGAAAACCCCAACCCCATCTTCCGTAATTCAGAATTTACCTACCCAACTCCCCGAACCCTCCCTCAACCCTCCCTAACCCTATGCACATGTGTGTGAGCCATATGCACCGTATCACTTTGCGCAGCAAGTGTGAGTGTGGGAGTGGACTTCTCCGGGGCAGACTAGGCTATAGGTCTTCCTCCGGGTCCTCCGGGGGGTCCAGCGTCAAATCTCTATAGTCTGCCCACCGCTTCCATATCTTGAAATGTTTGCGAGGGCAACCCCGCGCCTCAAAGATTGGCCTCTCCAGGCCCATACAAAAATCTAAGCCTGCCTTCCACGCAGCCAGGGGGGGGGGCCTCACATCCTTCCATGCTCGGGCCATATCTCTTTTGGCTACCATCAGTCCCAGGAGGAGCAGGTGACGCTTATAGACATTACCACCAACCCCTTCCAGGATGTGTAGCAGGCCCAGGCGGTGGGTACGGGGAAGGGTCCAGCTCAATACCTCCGACAGACAGCCCCATACACCCCTCCAAAAACCAGCTAGTTTTGAACACGACCACACCGTGTGGAGCAATGTACCTACTGCCGCCCCACATCTCAGACATTCCGGGGACTCAATCAGGCCCGCCTTCCACAGACGCTCTCGAGTATAGTAAGCCCTATGCAAAATTTTGAACTGTATGAGGCGAAACCGCATCGCTATAGCTGCCCCCTTCGGGGATTCTAACGCCTCCCGCCAGTCATCCTCATCCAGCGGCCCCACATCGGCCTCCCAGTGCGCCTTCAGCCGAAGAAGAGTGGAAGAGCAATGTACAACCATGGTCTGGTAAATGCGCGATACTTTTTTGTCTCCAAGGTCGCCCATGAACACCTTCGCCTCAATCGGGCTGAATTCCGGGAGCGAGTCAAGATTAGTGATACTGGGCGTCAATGCATGTCGAAGTTGTAAATAGCGATAAAATTGAGATTGGGGCATACCAAATTCAGCACTAAGAGCCTGGAAAGATTTGAGAGTCGTCCCGGACATCACGTGACCGAGCTGCGATATCCCTATTGAGTCCCATCCATCGAAGCCTGATAGCTTAGAAAGTTCTGGCAGCAAACCGTTACGCCACAACGGCGTTTCCGCGGTCAGTCTACCCCACCAACCCATGCGACGCAGGGCCTGCCGCCATATCCCAAATACAAGTTGAGTGACTTTCGGCAACGGCCGACGTAGCCGGGGCGAGTATAAGATAGTGTGGAGCGAGTTATCTCCCATCAACGCACGTTCTAGAGCGTACGCCGGATCTCCACCGTCCCCATACCACCATTCATTTAGAACAAGAAGATGGGCGGCTTGGTAGTATGACCGTATATCCGAGGTGGCCAGGCCCCCACAGTACGTGGACAGGAAACATGTGCGCAGCGCCACCCTGGCGGCACCACCAGCCCAAAGGAAACGGCCCAGCACTGATTCAACCCGCCGGAACCACTGGGGCGGGATAGGATACGGATGGTTCTGTAGTTGGTAGAGTAGGCGCGGCAGTGCAACCATCTTAAAGATAGCCGACCTGCCAAAAATGGAGAGAGGCATTCTGGACCAAGTTGTAATATCTGCCTGGACCCGCTCCCAGACGGGCAAGAGGTTATGTTCCCAGGCCGCGTCCACCGAGTTCGAAAGGAATACCCCAAGGTATTTCAGGCCAGCAGTGGCCACCTGCAGTTCCGAAGCCCAGAGATCCGTCACCATATCTCCCTGTATCACCCATAGGGTAGATTTGCGGACGTTGAGGTACAGACCCGACACCTCTCCGAAGAGTTGCATGACCTCCAGGACACGTGGGCCGGAGTGCTGTAGATCGGTTAGGAAGAAGAGGACATCGTCCGCGTATAGTGCAATTTTATCCGACAGTGTGGTATTCCACTCAAAGCCCCGTATCAACGCGTCTCTACGAACTCTGGCCGCTAGGGGTTCCATTGCTAAGGCAAAAAGATATGGGGAAAGAGGGCACCCCTGTCTTGTCCCTTGGCCAATGCGGAACTTCTCTGACACTGCCCCGGCGACTCGCACCGACGCCGTGATGTCCGTATAGAGTAGTTCGATATAGGAGCGAAAAACCGGGCCCAGGTTGAGCCACGACAGTAATGTAAACAGGTATGTCCAGCTGACCGAATCAAAAGCCTTGTTGATATCAGCCAACAGCAGTGCCGCCTGGTCCCCCACGGCCCCAACAGCGCCTAGCGCCGCCTGTGCCCGTCTAATATTGTGTCGCGTTGCCCGGTGGGGCATGAAGCCCGCCTGATCAGAGTGAACTAGATCTGTAATATACGGAGCCAGGCGGTTCGCCAGGGCCTTGGCCAGAATTTTTGCCTCTATGTTGATGAGGGAGATGGGTCTGTACGAGTCATGGCTGCCCGGGGGCCTACCAGGTTTCTGAAATACCACTATTTCGGCATGGCGCCAATCGGGAGGCAACGTGCCCCGCGTCCTCGCAACCTCAAGAACTCGGCGATAGTGTGGCCCTAGCTGTACGTGGAATTTTTTGAAAAATTCACACGGGTAGCCATTGGGTCCAGGAGCCTTACCCGCATTAAGCTGCCCCAGAGCGTCTCCCAGCTCCTCCGCTGTGAGGGGTGCATCTAGGAGCTCCTTGGTCTCGTCCGATACTTGTACTGGCGGTAAACCCGCGAAAAACTGGTCCAATGCACCCTCAGGCAATCGGTCACAAGAGGCGTATTGGGCTTCAAAGTACGAGGCGAAGCTTGCCGCCAACTCGCCAGGGTCAGTCAGGACCTCTCCGTTACCGTCCATGATGCCCGGCAGCACAAGGGGTTGAAAGTTGTGTTGGCACAAGCGGTGGAGCATGGAGCACGACTTGTCCCCCCACTGATACACCCTACTCCTGGTGGCCAGCCACGCCTGTCTGGCTTCATCCATCAAGAGGGACGCATACGATTGCTGTGCTTGTAAAAGCCGCCTGAGCCCGATCTCATCTCCACCCTCGCGGCTTTCTCTTTCTAGGGCCTCCACCCGCTCAGCCGCCACTGCAGTTTGTTCCCGGCGCCGCCTACGGGCCCCCGAGCACCACGCGATATCCACACCACGCACGGTAGGCTTCATTGCTTCCCATACCACTTCCACGTCCGCCCCCTCTATCAAGTTCTCCCGCCAGTAGTGGTCTATGGTTTCTCGCAAGTGTTTAGTATAGGCTGGCTGTAGCAGATGCCACGAGGACATCCTCCACCGGAATGGCTGCCGTGTCCGCATGAGGTCAATGTTAACTGAGACTGGGGAATGGTCGGAGAGGCCCCTCGGCAAAATGGCCGCGCTCAGTACCCTACTCAGGCATTCCCGGGGTAAAAACACACAGTCTATGCGCGAAAATGACCCATGTACCGCCGACATGTATGTAAATTCACGGGTCGCAGGATGGAGATGTCGCCAAGCATCCACCCAGCCCAGCCCCTCACTCATTGCATGCAGTCTAGTGGGCGGAGGGGAGGGGGAAGGAGACTCAGCCATTTCCAGGCGCCTCCGGCGATCCAAGCACACATCCATCACGTCATTCCAGTCTCCCCCAATCACTGCCATTGGCCCAGATATATCGTCCCACACAGAGAACAGCCTCTCAGCCAGGGCCCACTGCAGGGGAGGGGGGGCATACACACACCCAAACACTATAGGTTCTGCGCCCACCTTGCCTTTCACAAACAAGTAGCGACCCTGTGGATCTATCCAATGTTTCTCATGAATATACGACATCCTACGGTGAATCAATATGGCCACTCCCCTGGATCCCCTAGTAAACCCGGCATGGAAAACATGTTGGTAGCCAAACCTCTGCAGGCCCAGTGCCTTCGTGCCCATCATATGAGTTTCCTGGAGTAGTAATACATCTGCCGCCGCCCTCTTACCCCATCGCAAAACCGCCCCACGCTTGATTTTGTCCAGCAATCCCCTGACATTCCACGTGACCACTCGCATAGAGTCCTCAGTAGTCCGATGAATCGAATCAGCCATAGTCTATCGGAGTCCACCACATAAGCCCTCCGCTCCCGCGCCACCCACCACGCGCCACATGAGACATTATAGCAACACACACATGCACTGTACCATCCACCCCAAAGAACATCACCCACCCCCCTGCCCCACCGTCCCCAACAATCCCAAACCCCAACTCAGCGGCCACAACCCTGACCGCCCAACCCCCGCTACCCCCCACCCTATACCTCAAAGAACCATGAAGTATCTGTCGCGGTATGAGCAGTCCCGAGACCGAAACAGCGGGCTCAGGCCCACTCATACCAATGGATCCCAACATCCCAATAAGAAACATCGAACTCTCCCCCCTCCCCTCGGTGTCCCTCTCACAACGGGAGAGTTGCAGCCACCATTACGCAGTCCCCGAAACCCCCCCCCCCCACAGTCTCATCTAATCTCAGTAGACAGTAGTAGCACTGTCACAGGGCCGCGATACAGCCATCAAGGTAGCAGGACTCAGGCGACCAGGTGCGTCTATCTGGGACTTGCAGTCGCAGTAACAGAGCACGGAGCCGAGGCCCCGAAGGCTTCAATGAACAGTGCTAGATTGTTCGGAGTCTTCGGTTCTAGCAGTGTGCTGCGTGCCGTCGGCCGAGGCCGCTCGCTTGCGTGATTTGGAACGTCTGGGTCGGCCATGTCTAGACGGTCGGTCCCGCTGCGGCCGAGGCGAGCCCCCAGGGGAGCCCGGATTGAGCCCTGGTTGCGGATTCGATCTGACCTGCACCGTTTCATCGGTCCACTTGAACACGTCTTCCGGCGTATCAAAGAATAGCGTCCGTGACTGGAATATCACTCTCAAGCGCGCTGGATACAGCAGGGAATACTGTAGCTTAAGGCCCCTCAACTTTGCCTTGGCTGCCATGAAGGAGTGGCGCTGCTGCTGGACGATTTTGGTGTAGTCAGGGAAGATCAATATCTTCTGATTCTCACATAAGAGGGTTTCCTTATTTCTGGCTTCCCTCAAGATGGCGTCCCTGTCATGGTAGTTCAACAGCCGTGCGATCACCGCCCTAGGTCGCTCGCCCTCGGGTGGTTTCTGCGCCAGGGCACGGTGCGCCCTTTCAATGATGAAGCATGCAGACAGCGTCCCCGGGGGCATCCATGATTCTAACCACTGCGTAAGGAACTGTTCCATGCCACCCGTCCCACAGCTCTCCGGAAAGCCAAGGAAGCGGAGGTTGTTACGGCGCGCCCGCCCTTCTGCATCCTCCACACGGAGCGCCGTAATCCGCTGCGCCGATTCCATCGCCGCCATTCTCTTTTTAAGGTTGCTCACATCGTCCTCCACCACTGACACCCTGGATTCTGTCTCCGTGATCCGAGCCACTGCGTTCCTCAGGTCCTGGCGCAATAGTGTGACATCTGCGCCAACGGCCCCTATCTTGGCGTCCAGCGTGTCTCGCGACTGGGTTATGGCCGCCATAAGGGCCGCGTTATCTGGTCCTCCTCCAGGCGGGCCACCCCCCGATGGCCCGGGGCCCCCACTAGGCCCGGTGAATTTATCTATGGTGACCTGCTTAGCAGAGTTGTTACCCCCTCTGGTCATGATGGCAGCAGCAGTAGGGCCACTCGGCCGCCGTCGGCCCCGGGAAATCCTAGACAGGGCACTTCGGGCCGGCTTACTGATGGATGCAGCGCCGCGTGGATCTCAGTCCCTGCCCCCACACCAGTCGCCAGTGATCGTGGCTCGCTGTGGCCAGTAGTGCTCGTCTAGTTGGAGCGTGGGCTCAATGCTGCACACGCCACAGCGAAGCCGTCCCTGCTGGTCCGTGGGCCCGGGGGGGGGGGGAAGGATAAGTGGGGCCCCACTACTCACAGCAGCTGCTGGAATGCAGTGCAGTCGCTCCGGCACACTCGCCGCCGACAGGGCTCACCAGGGCACCCGTCTCCCCCGTGTGCTGCCGGCCCCAGACACCAGGCCACGAAAATCGAGGTCCCGGCTGCACTCGGGCCACCAGGCCGCCCCCGCCGCTCCGGGCCGTCCGCAGCGTCCACGCCGCCCTAGGGCTCAGCCAGGCCCCGGAGGAGCAGCCCGTCAGCAGTCTCTCTGCCCCAGGGCACACGGGGCGCCGCCGCCGACCCCCGGTCGCAGCCCGCCTTCCGTCAGTTCAATAATCGAGGCCCCGGCAGCGCCGCAGTCCACCAGGCCGCACCACGCACTCCGCCGCCCAGCGCCGCGCGGATGCGCAGGATCTCCACTGGACACACCGGGCGGTCACAGGCACTTCTGGTATCCGCAACCCCGTTTTGGCTGTGGGTCAAGGGCTCGGGGACCAGGATAAATCGTCGGATCAATGGCGGGCCGGCGGGAGCTCGATCAAGCTGCAACCGCCATCGCCGCTTGCGTAGCCACGCCCCCCCGTTATGTTTAATTTTAATGCAAATTTATGAATAATTGTTGAGCACATGACTTTATTTGTAAAAGAGGTTTAATCATGGATCATGAAGGCTTTCTGGTTTGACAATATATAGGTTGTGCTTTTCTCTTCTTAAAACCTAACCAGTCTTTTCAGATAATACAGAACCCCTATTATCAGGAATACAGGAACAGTTTTAGGTAAGTAAGATTTCTAGTTAGGTAATGCCTAAGAGACTAAACTCTGAACACAAAAGTGAACTAGGTTGTAATTGAATTCTTTGTCTTTAGCAAATTCCAAGAAAAGACGTGCTCTGAATAATCACCAGAAAATCACCTGACGGCTTGTTCTACTAAACAAGACAAAGACATACTGGACACAAATCAAGAAAGCACTGTTCGCAGGTAGGCTTTTAAGTTATCTCAGGACGCACTTCCTGAACTAGGGGATAGGTAAGGTGATAGCTTATACAAATATAGGATAGATAAGTAAAATCTTGATACTTGTTGTTTCGCAGATCGACAGCAAGAATCACCCACTCATTCAACCTCCAGTACCGGCCCTCCTCCCCTATTACTAGTTTTACACTTGCAGTATATCTACAATCTGCAAGTCTAGGGCTAGTCATTTGGGAAGTTGGTCCCTTGCGTCTCTGCAAAAATCACCGACGTCATCAAAAAGACTTCAAGTCAAAGGACAAGGTGAGAAACGACGTGTGGTCTGCTTGACAGAAGGCAAAGCCCAAGGATATCTTTTCGCCTAGACGCAATGGATCAAGTTTCTTTGCAGGATATAGTTGTAATTCTAAACGATCTTAAAGCAGAAAACGCTGCTTTACGTAGGGACATGACTACCCTACAAAATGCTGTCCAACAAAAACCCATTCTTAAACCTGCAACTTTTCAAGGCGCTTCCTCGGCGTCTGGACTTCAAACTCAGATTAAGGTGGTCACTACAGTACCCACTCGTCTTGCTCAACCCAAGAGGTTCTATGGAGACTGTAATAAAATTCTCCATATTTCTAAATCAGTGTCATTTACATTTCTTAGCCAAAACATCAACCTTTCCTGATGATTCCCCCAAAGTGGCCTTTATGCTTTCCTATTTAAGTGGGGACGCTGCGCTTTGGTCTTCCCCCTTAGTAGAAAAAGATTACCCCATTTTAAATATTTTCAGAGATTTAGAACGTGCTTTAAAGAAGATTTTTGCTAAGCATGTCTTCGTGCAATCTGCAGACAACGAGCTTCTTAGTTTAAAACAAGAATCCTCAGGCTTGCTTCATTACATTTCTGTATTTAATCGCCTGGTTGTTGAAGCAGACTGGCCATACGATAAAAGAGTCTCATTGTTTTACAGAGGTCTAAAGGATGAGTTAAAGGACATGGTAACCAACATTTTAGAACTACCTGACGACATCAATGAATTCATTGATTTAGTTGTGAAATTAAACCACAGGTTAATTGAGAGAAGAGGAGAGAAGGGAAAATCCAAACACAAATTGGTATTTCTTAAAGAAAAAATTACAAATACCCGAGAAGTAGATTCTAAACTTGATCCTGTAGAACCTATGCAAATAGGTTCAATTCGAGGCCCTTTGTCTAAGGACAAAAAAAAAAAAGACGTAAGTTAAATCAGTGCCTTTATTGTGGTAAGACCGGCCATTTTGTAAAAGAATGCCCAACTCGCCCTAACAAATTTAAACCAAAATCCACAGAAGTTGCCATAACACAAGAAAGATCGGAAAACTAGATCACTCGGTGAAGGACGAGGTCAGTTTATCAAGTGCAATTTCTAGTTTGGCCTCTACTGTCCCACCCTTTGGGTGTCGACATTTTTGTATCCTAGTCGAATTAAGAGAAGTAAATAATTCCTCAAAGGTTTTTAAAGTGGAAGCAATCATTGACTCTGGTGCTACTGGTAATTTCATGGACACACAATTCCTAGAGCAATTAGGCTTTAACTCAGTTTTGAAAAATCATTCTGAAACCGTAAGGGCAGTAGATGGAAAGGAGTTATCTTCTTGTCCAATAAATAGACAAACTGAAATATTGGAAATGGATAGTTCACCTGTTCATAGAGAGAGAATCCATTTTGACATCATAGACGCTCCCCAATTCAAATTGATTTTAGGAATTCCTTGGTTAATTCAACACAATCCGAGCATAGATTGGGTATCAAGAACTATAACATTTAAATCACCCCATTGTGCAAATCATTGTTTCCTTTTAAAGACATCTGAGGATGTTATTCAAGGTTTTGAATTTACAGCAGAGACTCCAAGTGTTTTGGTTTTAGACGGAGTTCCTTCTGAATACTCAGACCTCATGGACGTTTTTGACAAAAAAAAGGGCTAACACTCTTCCACCTCACAGGGACTTCCATTGTAGGATAGACTTAACACCTGGAGCTACTTTACCCTGTAGCAGGATATATGCCCTCACCGAAAAAGAGAATGAACACCTACGAGAATATTTAGACGAATACCTTGCCCATGGATTCATTCGACATTCTAAATCACCTGTGTCATCTTCTCTTTTTTTCATTCCTAAAAAAGGAGGGGAATTACGCTCATGCATCGATTATAGAGCCTTGAATAATGTAACCATAAAGAACAGGTATCCGCTACTTTTAATTCCTACTCTTTTAGATCAGGTCAAGAAAGCCACTATTTATACTAAATTGGATTTGCGCAGAGCTTACCATCTTGTGAGAGTCCGGAGAGGCGACGAGTGGAAAACTGCGTTCCGTACAAAGTTTGGACTTTTTTTATATCAGGTTATGCCTTTCGGACTTTGTAACGCTCCTGCTGCTTTCCAATTTTTTATAAATGAAGTGTTGCACGAATTCATCGATGTATACTGTGTCGTATATATTGATGATATTCTTATTTATTCCAATTCAGAAGTGGAACATGTACAGCAAGTTTGTGCCATTCTTCAGAAATTGCTTAGCAATTCTTTATATGTGAAATTAGAGAAAAGTTTATTTCATGTGTCAAAAGTGGATTTTCTCAGTTACATAATTAGCCCCAAAGGAATCGAAATGGATCCTAAAAAAAGTGGATGCAGTCAGTTCTTGGCCAAGTCCTACGTCAGTAAAGCAAGTACAAAGCTTTTTAGGCTATGCAAATTTTTACCGCCGATTTATCCAGAATTTCTCTCAGACAATTACTCCCATCACTAAATGACTAAGAAAAGTAGTAAAGTTCACCTGCTCTGATTCTGCCAAAAATGCTTTTCAAGAGGTAAACATTTTTTTTTTTTTTACATCAGCACCTATTTTAAGTCACCCAGATCCCAGTCAGCCTTTTATTGTTGAAGCTGATGCTTCACAATTTGCCTTAGGAGGCACTCTGTCACAACGGAATATAGAAACTGGTCAGATGCCTCCAATTGCCTTTTATTCTAGGAAATTATCTGCAGCAGAATTACATTATGCAATTGCAGATAAAGAACTTTTGGCTATTAAAGCAGTTTTTGAATAATGGCGCCATTACTTGCTTGGGACTCGTCATCCTGTAACAATTTATACAGACCACAGAAACATTCAAGCTTTAAGATCGGTGAAAGCCTTATCAGCAAGGCAATTGCAATGGTCCATATTTTTTAATGACTATAGCTTTGTGCTCACATATCGACCTGGGAAAGAAAACTTAAAGGCAGATGCTTTATCCAGAATCGGGGGAAAAAAAATTCCAGACCAGCCTGAAATTGTTCATCCTGTAATCCCAACTTCTTGATTTCATGTTAGTTTGTCGGTTTGTAATATTATTGTTGATATAAAAAAGAATTGGAGAAAAGAAGTTTATATCAGTGGAAAAAAGATTATCCTTTTGTTCAGGAAAGAGACAAACTGATGCTAGTTCATGATCTTATTATGGTACCTACAGATTCAATTCAGAAGTCCGTAATTCATCTTCACCACAACACTCTTTATCTGCTCATCCAAGTATAATGAAAACTTATGAACTCATTAAAACAAACTTTTGGTGGCCTTCAATGTATAAAGATGTACAACAATTTGTTGAGACATGTAGTGTTTATGTTCAAAATAAAACCTCTCATCAGGCTCCAAGTGATTTGTTAATGCCTCTTCCAATTCCACCTCAACCATGGCACACTAGATCTTAAGATTTTATTGTTGAACTACCTGAAACCAAGAAGGGATATACAACCATTTTAAATCATAAATCATACGTTCTCATATAGCGCCTTTCACCGTAAGGTCTCAAGGCGCTTGCTTTGGGAACCCGTCCTGGCTTTTCCCTGCGAGATAACCCCTACTGGGCATTTCCAAGTTGAAAGCCAGGCATCCCATCGCTGTGGGGCCATTGTGGAGATTAAGCAAGCTATTGCCCAGAGTTGCAGAGTGTGAACCCATGATTCGAGTAGGCGCCGAGGCGAAAATTATCGAGTCCGTGGACATTTTTGAGCTCGAGACCCTGCTGCGTCGGGAATTGAACCCTGGTCCCGGCTCTGACCTCAGCGTCCGGGTCTGCCTCCTCTAACCGGTGAGCCACACTTCTCCACTGTAGTGGACCAATTCACACGCATGGCTCATTTCATTCCTCTAAAGAAACTTTCTACAGCCATGGAACTTGCGCATCTGATGATGATTCATATCATTCGTTTACATGGCATTCCATCTGTGGTTATTTCGGACAGAGGTTCCCAATTTATTTCTCGTGTTTGGCGTCATCTAAGTTATCTCTTAAACATGGAAATTCGATTGTCATCAAGTTACCATCCCCAAACTGATGGTTTGACAGAACGAACCAACCAGACCATAGAACAATTTCTCCGTTGTATGCTAACAAGTATAAATGAGGAATGGTCGGATCTTTTAAGTCCTTTAGAATGTGCTTATAACAACACAGAACATGCTTCTATTAACATGTCCCCATTCTTCTGTAAATATGGCTTTCATCCCAAAAGTATTCCAAAGAACTCTAACAATACAAATTCTGTTCCAGCCATTTCCGATTATGTTTCTAAATTATCAACCATTCAAGAAGAAGCAACATTCAATTTAGCTAAAGCAAAAGAGAACCAGAAAAAGGCAGCAGATAAACATAGGACAGAACAACCAGAATACAAATCTGGAGATAAGGTTTCGTTGAGTAACAAAAATTAACGATAAAAGGGAATAAAAAATGTAATCCTAGATTTTTAGGCCACTTTTTCATAGAAACAATTATCAATCCTGTTTGTGTAAAATTGGTTCTCCATCAAAAATATCAGATACATCCAGTCTTCCATGTATCATTAATTAAACCATTCCATTCTCAAAGCTGTTTAATTCGACCACCTCCTTCCATTAATATTGAAGGACACCCTGAGTTTGAAGTCAAAACAATCTTAGATTCCAAAAGAGTCAGGGGAAAACTCTTTTATCTAGTGGATTGGAAGCAGTACGGTCCTGATGAAAGATCATGGGAACCATTAGAACACCTAAAAAATGCTCCTAAGATAGTAAGAACTTTTCATTTGCCACACCCAGATAAGCCAAAACCCATTTCAACAGTCGTAGGGGGGATCTTGAGGATGGAGTACTGTCATAATTCGCCCAATCCATCCCTAAATCATGCCTAGAAATGAACCCTGTATTCCGCAATGTATTTATGGCGTTCCTTTAATTTCCTTAAAAATCCCACCCCTTTCCCGTGCACCCTGCATGCCTCAATATCAGTGTGATTTGGTGCAACCGTAAAAGATTTGAATCATCATTGTATTTTGTATTTCACTATTTCAATCGTAAACACGCCGTGTTACATTTTTGTTTTCCTTTCACGTTGGATTTTGGGAGAAACAATGTCTAAGTATGCTGAACAGAACTATGTTGTTTAGTTTGCAAAATAGACATTGCCAATGGAGAAAAGATGCCAAGCCGCGCAGAGACAAACCCGAACTACAGGTTCTGTGGTTGCGCATCGGCTCGGCATTTAACGTGCGCACGTTCCTTTGTGTGCGGCTGGGTGCGGCTGGGTGCGGTCGCCTATTTAAACTGCACCCAGCCTTCCAGAAGACGCTTTGCCTTCCACCTGAGAGAACTGAGGATCTCGTCTGGAGGACTGCGCTGCTACTTACCTATGGCAAGCCTTTTACATCCTGCGCTCTTCTTCAGCAGACCTGTAGACCTTCAGAGATTCCGATACCTGTAAAGACAAAGACAAAGATGGAAAAAAATATGTGAATCTTTTCTGTGATATTATCTGGCGCCCTTCGCAAGAAAGGTCAAGGACAATTTTTGGAACTATTACAAGAAAGAAGGAGATATTTAAGGAATCTTTATTTTATGCGACATTACAAAGAAACAAATTGTACTTTTGAAATAATACAAAGTTATGTTTGAATTTAATACAAAGTTATGAATATTTGTTGAGCACATGACTTTATTTGTAAAAGAGGTTTAATCATGGATCATAAAGGCTTTCTGGTTTGACAATATATAGGTATTGCTTTTTTCTTCTTAAAACCTAACCAGTCTTTTCAGATAATACAGAACCCCTATTATCAGGAATACAGTTTTAAGTAAGTAAGATTTCTAGTTAGGTAATGCCTAAGAGACTAAACCCTGAACACAAATATGAACAAGGTTGTAATTGAATTCTTTGTCTTTATTAAATTCCAAGAAAAGACGTGCTCTGAATAATCACCAGAAAATCACCTGACGACTTGATCTACCAAACAAGACAAAGACATACTGGACACAAATCAAGAAAGGACTTTTCGCAGGTAGGCTTTTAAGTTATCTCAGAAAGCACTCTCTGAACTAGGGGATAGGTTAGGTGATAGCTTATACAAATATAGGATAGATAAGTAAAATCTTGCTACTTTTATTTCGCAGGTCGGTCGCAAGAATCACCCACTCATCCAACGTCTAGTACCGGCCCTCCTCCCCTATTACTAGTTTACACTTGCAGTATATCTACAATCTGCAAGTCTAGGGTTAGTCATTTGGGAAGTTGGTCCCTTGCATCTCTGCGAAAATCACCTACGTCATCAAAAAGACTTCAAGTCAAATGGACAAGGTAAGAGACGACGTAGTCTGCTTGACAGAAGGCAAAGCCCAAGGAAATCTTTTCGCCCAGACGCAATGGATCAAGTTTCCTTGCAGGATATAGTTGTAATTCTAAACGATCTTAAAGCAGAAAACGCTGCTTTACGTAGGGACATGTCTACCCTACAAAATGCTGTCCAACAAAAACCCATTCATAAACCTCCTCCTTTCAAGGCGCTTCCGCGACGTCTGGACCTCAAACTCAGATTCAGGTGGTCACTTCAGTACCCACTCCTCTTGCTCAACCTGAGAGGTTCTAGGGAGACTGTAATAAAATTCTCCAT
Source organism: Lissotriton helveticus (assembly GCF_964261635.1). Lineage (NCBI taxonomy): Eukaryota > Metazoa > Chordata > Amphibia > Caudata > Salamandridae > Lissotriton > Lissotriton helveticus. The sequence goes on along the minus strand of NC_136060.1, from coordinate 22,398,457 downwards.
ATTTCTAAATAAGTGTCATTTACATTTCTTAGCCAAAACATCAGCCTTTCCTGATGATTCCTCCAAAGTGGCCTTTATGCTTTCCTATTTAAGTGGGGACGCTGCGCTTTGGTCTGTCCCCTTAGTAGAAAAAGATTACCCCATTTTATATAATTTCAGAGATTTTGAACGTGCTTTAAAGAAGATTTTTGCTAAGCATGTCTTCGTTCAATCTGCAGACAACGAGCGTCTTAGTGTGAAACAAGGATCCTCAGACTTGCTTCATTACATTTCTGTATTTAATCGCCTGGTTCTTGAAGCAGACTGGCCATACGATAAAAGAGTCTCATTATTTTACAGAGGTCTAAAGGATGAGTTAAAGGACATGATAACCCAAATTTTAGAACAACCTGATGACATCAATGAATTAATTGATCTAGTTCTGAAATTAAACCATAGGTTAATTGAGAGAAGAGGAGAGAAGGGAAAATGCGAACACAAATTGGTACTTCTTAAAGAAAAAATTACAAATACCCGAGAAGAAGATTCTAAACTTGATCCTGTAGAACCTATGCAAATAGGTTCAATTCGAGGCCCTTTGTCTAAGGACAAAAAAGAAAAAAGACGTAAGTTAAATCAGTGCCTTTATTGTGGCAAGACCGGCCATTTTGTAAAAGAATGCCCAACTCGCCCTAACAAATTTAAACCAAAATCCACAGAAGTTGCCGTAACACAAGAAAGATTGGAAAACTAGATCACTCGGTGAAGGACGAGGTCAGTTTATCAAGTGCAATTTCTAGTTTGGCCTCTACTGTCCCACCCTTTGGGTGTCGACATTTTTGTATCCTAGTCGAATTAAGAGAAGTAAATAATTCCTCAAAGGTTTTTAAAGTGGAAGCAATAATTGACTCTGCTGCTAGAGGTAATTTCATTGACACACAATTCCTAGAGCAATTAGGCTTTAACTCAGTTGTGAAAAATCATCCTGAAACCGTAAGGGCAGTAGATGGAAAGGAGTTAACTTCTGGTCCAATAAATAGACAAACTGAAATATTGGAAATGGATAGTTCACCTATTCATAGAGAGAGAATCCATTTTGATCAAGAACTATAACATTTAAATCACTCCTTTGTGCAAATCAATGTTTCCTTTTAAAGAGATCTGAGGATGTTATTCAAGGTTTTAAATTTACAGCAGAGACTCCAAGTGTTTTGGTTTTAGATGGAGTTCCTTCTGAATACTCAGATCTCATGGACGTTTTTGACAAAAAAAGGGCTAACACTCTTCCACCACACAGGGACTTCGATTGTAGGATAGACTTAAAACCTGGAGCTACTTTACCCTGTAGCAGGATAAATGCCCTCACCGAAAAAGAGAATGAACACCTACGAGAATAATTAGACGAATACCTTGCCAATGGATTCATTCGACATTCTAAATCACCTGTGTCATCTTCTCTTTTTTTCATTCCGAAAAAAGGAGGGGAATCGCGCTCATGCATCGATTATAGGGCCTTGAGTAATGTAACCATAAAGAACAGGTATCCGCTACCTTTAAATTCCTACTCTTTTAGATCAGGTCAAGCAAGCCACTATTTATACTAAATTGGATTTGCGCGGAGCTTACCCTCTTGTGAGAGTCCGGAGAGGCGACGAGTGGAAAACTGCGTTCCGTACAAAGTTTGGACTTTTTGATTATCAGGTTATGCCTTTCGGACTTTGTAACGCACCTGCTGCTTTCCAATTTTTTAGAAATGAAGTGTTGCACGAATTCATCGATGTATGCCGTGTTGTATATATTGATGATATTCTTATTTATTCCAATTCAGAAGTGGAACATGTACAGCTAGTTCGTGGCATTCTTCAGAAATTGCTTAGCAATTCTTTATATGTGAAATTAGAGAAAAGTTTATTTCATGTGTCAATAGTGGATTTTCTCGGTTACATAATTAGCCCCAAAGGAATTGAAATGGATCTTGAAAAAGAGGATGCAGTCAGTTCTTGGCCAAGTCCTACGTCAGTAAAGCAAGTACAAAGCTTTTTAGGCTTTGCACATTTTTACCGCCGATTTATCCAGAATTTCTCTCAGAAATTACTCCCATCACTAAATTACTAAGAAAAGGAGTAAATTTCACCTGGTCTGATTCTGCCGAAAATGCTTTTCAAGACTTAAAACATTTTTTTACATCAGCACCTATTTTAAGTCACCCAGATCCGAGTCAGCCTTTTATTGTTGAAGTTGATGTTTCACAATTTTCCTTAGGAGGCATTCTCTGACAACGGAATATAGAAACTGGTCAGATGCATCCAATTGCCTTTTATTCTAGGAAATTATCTGCAGCAGAATTAAATTATGCAGATGCAGATAAAGAACTTTTGGCTATTAAAGCAGTTTTTGAAGAATGGCGCCATTACTTGCTTGGGGCTCGTCATCATGTAACAATTTATACAGACCACAGAAACCTTGAAGCTTTAAGGTCTGTGAAAGCCTTATCAGCAAGGCATTTGCGATGGTCCATGTTTTTTAATGACTATAACTTTGTGATCACATATCGACCTGGGAAAGAAAACTTAAAGGCAGAGGCTTTATCCAGAATCGGTGAAAAAATTCCCGACCAGCCTGAAATTGTTTATCCTGTAATCCCAACTTCTTGATTTCAGGCTAGTTTGTCAGTTTGTGATATAATTGTTGATATAAAAAAAGAATTGGAGAAAAAAGTTTTGATCAGTGGAAAAAAGATTATCTTTTTCTTCAGGAAAGAGACAAACTGATTCTAGTTCATGATCTTATTATGGTACCTACAGATTCAATTCAGAAGTCCGTAATTCATCTTCACCACAACACTCCTTTATCTGCTCATCCAAGTATAATGAAAACTTACGAACTCATTAAAATAAAATTTTGGTGGCTTTCAATGTATAAAGATGTACAACAATTTGTTGAGACATGTAGTGTTTGTGTTCAAAATAAAACCTCTCATCAGGCTCCAAGTGGTTTATTAATGCCTCTTCCAATTCCACCTCAACCATGGCATACTATATCTTTAGATTTTATTGTTCAACTACCTGAAACCAAGAAGGAATATACAACCATTTTAACTGTAGTGGACCAATTCACACGCATGGCTCATTTCATTCCTCTAAAGAAACTTCCTACAGCCATAAAACTTGCGCATCTGATGATGATTCATATAATTCGTTTAAACGGCATTCCATCTGTGGTTATTTCGGACAGAGGTTCCCAATTTATTTCTCGTGTTTGGCGTAATCTAAGTTCTCTGTTAAACATCGAAATTCGATTGTCATCAAGTTACCATCCCCAAACTGATGGTTTGACAGAACGAACCAACCAGACCATAGAACAATTTCCCCATTGAATGCTAACAAGTGTAAATGAGGAATGGTCGGATCTTTTAAGTCCTTTAGAATTTGCTTATAACAACACAGAACATGCTTCTATTAACATGTCCCCATTCTTCTGTAAATATGGCTTTAATCCCAAAAGTATCCCAAAGAACTTTAACAATACAAATTCTGTTCCAGCCATTTCCGATTATGTTTCTAAATTATCAACCATGCAAGAAGAAGCAACATTCAATGTAGCTAAAGCAAAAGAGAACCAGAAAAAGTCAGCAGATAAACATAGGACAGAACAACCAGAATACAAACCTGGAGATAAGGTTTCGTTGAGTACCTAAAATTAACGATAAAAGGGAATAAAAAATGTAATCCTATGATTTTTAGGCCCCTTTTTCATAGAAACAATTATCAATCCTGTTTGTGTAAAATTGGTTCTCCCTCAAAAATATCAGATACATCCAGTCTTCCATGTAGCTTTAATTAAACCATTCCATTCTAAAACCTGTTTAATTCGACCACCTCCTTCCATTATTATTGAAGGACACCCTGAGTTTGAAGTCAAAACAATCTTAGATTCCAAAATAGTCAGGGGAAAACTCTTCTAGTGGATTGGAAGCAGTACGGTCCTGATGAAAGATCATGGGAACCATTAGAACACCTAAAAATGCTCCTAAGATAGTAAGAACTTTTCACTTGCGACACCCAGATAAGCCAAAACCCATTTCAACAGTCTTAGGGGGGATCTTGAGGAGGGAGTACTGTCATAATTCGCCCAATCCATCCCTAAATCACACCTAGAAATGAACCCTGTATTCTGCCATGTATTTATGGCGTTCCTTTAATTTCCTTAAAAATCCCACCCCTTTCCCGTGCACCCTGCACGCCTGAATATCAGTGTGATTTGGTGCAACCGTAAAAGATTTGAATCATCTTTGTATTTTGTATTTCACTATTTCAATCGTAAACACTCCGTGTTACATTTTTGGTTTCCTTTCACATTGGATTTTGGGAGAAACAATGTCTAAGTATGCTGAACAGAACTATGGCCCAGATGTAGGTAAATCTAATTTACCGACTCCTAAATACCGAATTTTACCGATTCGGTATTTATGAATCGGTATATTAGAAGGAGGCAGATGTAGGTAATTCTTAAAACACAATTACCGAGTCTGTAAGATTCGGTATTTACCGATTCGGTAAATACCAAATCGGTATTTCCCATTGATTCCTATGGGCTTTGAAGCCCATAGGAATCAAAGGGAAATGCTGATTCGGTATTTACCGAATCGGTAAATACCGAATCCTGGCAGGGGGAACGGGGTGTCACTTTGACACCCTGTAGCACCCCAAGTGCAGGCTTGTGTGCCACGTGGCACACATACATGCCCTAAGGGCATGTCTGTGTGTCACATGGCATAGGTGTACATGCACAGATGTGCATGTACACATGAAATCGGTATTTTACCACCCAATAGGATTGGGTGGTAAATACGGACTCCTAAAGGGCCTGTGGCACTCTGTGAAGTGCCACCTACATCTTGATTTACAGAATCGGTAAATTTACTGATTCGGTATTTTACCGATTCTGTATATTTACAGAATTGGTAAATTTACCAATTCTGTAAATCAGATGCCCCCTACATCTCAAAAGCCAAATACCGGTCGGTAACGGCCGAAATCGGCCGTTACCGACCGGTCTTTGGCTACCTACATCTGGCCCCACGTTGTTTAGTTTGCAAAATAGACATTGCCAATGGAGAAAAGATGCCAAGCCGCGCAGAGACAAACCCGGACTACAGGTTCTGTGGTTGCACATCGGCTCGGCGTTTAACGTGCGCACGTTCCTTTGTATGCGGCTGGGTGCGGCTGGGTGCGGTCGTCTATTTAAACCGCACCCAGCCTTCCAGAAGACGCTTTGCCTTCCGCCTGAGAGATCTGAGGATCGCGTCTGGAGGTCTGCGCTGCTACTTACCCGTGGGAAGCCTTTTTCATCCTGCGATCTTCTTCAGCAGACCTGTAGACTTTCAGAGATTCCGATACCTGTAAAGACAAAGACAAAAATGGAAAAAAATATGTGAATCTTTTCTGTGATATTATCTGGCGACCTTCGCAAGAAAGGTCAAGGACAATTTTTGGAACTATTACAAGAAAGAAGGAGATATTTAAGGAATCTTTATTTCATGCGACAATACAAAGAAACAATTTGTACTTTTGAAATAATACAAAGTTATGTTTGAATTTAATGCAAAGTTATGAATAATTGTTGAGCACATGACTTTATTTGTAAAAGAGGTTTAATCATGGATCATGAAGGCTTTCTGGTTTGACAATATATAGGTTGTGCTTTTCTTTTCTTAAAACCTAACCAGTCTTTTCAGATAATACAGAACCCCTATTATCAGGAATACAGGAACAGTTTTAAGTAAGTATGATTTCTAGTTAGGTAATGCCTAAGAGACTAAACTCTGAACACAAAAGTGAACTAGGTTGTAATTGAATTATTTGTCTTTAGCAAATTCCAAGAAAAGACGTGCTCTGAATAATCACCAGAAAATCACCTGACGACTTGATCTACCAAACAAGACAAAGACATACTGGACGCTAATCAAGAAAGCACTGTTCGCAGGTAGGCTTTTAAGTTATCTCAGAACGCACTCTCTGAACTAGGGGATAGGTTAGGTGATAGCTTATACAAATATAGGATAGATAAGTAAAAACTTAATACTTGTTGTTTCGCAGGTCGACAGCAAGAATCACCCACTCATCCAACGTCCAGTCCCGGCCCCCTCCCCTATTACTAGTTTTACACTTGCAGTATATCTACAATCTGCAAGTGTAGGGTTAGGCATTTGGGGAGTTGGTCCCTTGCGTCTCTGCAAAAATCACCTACGTCATCAAAAAAACCTCAAGTCAAATGAGAAGGTAATAGACGACGTAGTCTGCTTGACAGAAAACCTTGGAGAGTGTGATTTTAGAGACTGTCTGTGTGGTGCGTGGTGTAGCGGGGTCGGGGAGAGGGACAAAGAAAGACAACAGGAAAACATGCCTGGGTAGTGTGAATATACTGATGAGGGAGTGTCCTAATGTAGAAGCATGCATAAGTAAACACACAATATAATTGCCTGGTAAGGTGGATCATACCTAAGAAGAAAGAAGCATCGTGGGGAGAGTCTGTTGAAAAAAGAAACAAGAAAAAGGATGCACAAAAAGATCAAAAAGGTCCTCCTAAGGGGGGCTGGAATGACACAATGAAATAGCAAGGAGGAAAGGAAAAAAAAGAAAAACAGGCGAGTGGGTAAAAGGATGCTCACCGCTCCGTCGGTGATACTGCCGACCCGACAGGGCTCAGGACTGGTAAGTAGTGGTGGTGTAACAAAGTTTTAATGTTAGAAAATACAAAACAGCGCAGGTACCGTGAGTATCTCTGTTCGATGGCGAGTGACTAAAAGTGGTGTGAGCACATAGTTAGGCATACATCCAGAGATAGAAGTCTGCTCACCTCTTGGTACTTTCGTCCGTGGCGGGGAGGAAAGAGAAAGGAAATGATCAAGTGGGACACTCCAAGTTGCGATGATTAAGTGACTAGAAAGACTCTGAGGGGAGGATGACAGAAAGGGAGCAAGTGTCAGAACTTGTGGTATAGGTGTGACACGTGAAACCGTGCCCGCTGATTGAAGCGTACCGAGGAAAGGTGGTGAGTGGTAGTTGGTGTAAAAGTTACCCTATATTACTGGTTGTATGGGTTGAAATACCTGAAGACAGATCTAACCAAGCCTCCCAGGGAAACGGGTGGTAGTTAAAATATTTCAAAGGCGGTATGGAGTGATGATTATGAAGACCTCAAGTTAAAACATAAATTGGAAATATTGCTATAGCGCTCGTACCCTTCAGAAAGTTGCAAGATATTCAAATTGACATTCACAAAATAATGTTCTTCCCGGACTACACTATACAGGTACAGAGATAGAGATTCTCGTTCATGGCAATGAAGAAGCGTCTCTGGCAAAACAACCGACAGTACTCCCTGCTGTTTCCGGCATGCCTTTAGGTAGCTGTCAATGGCAAAACACGCTTTTACTCTACATCTGAAGAGGTGGAGGACTAGCTGGACTCCCTCAACATGCCCGGAGGGGAAGATCCTGGCAACAGGGTTAAGACATCGGAACTGGCGGCTCCCTCTCGACGCCGCAGAAGGAATCGCCGTTCGACGAAGACACGCCCTCCACCTGCTCTGGGAACGCACACAGATCAGATACTCAGTGGGTAAAGGGAGTCCCTGTACGCTGTAGCTGAAATCAGTGGCTCCTTAATAACAGAAGATGCCTCCAATTCAAGTCATAATGAATAGACGAGCGATGACGACCGAGCGTATGGCCTGCCAACCTCACAAGACTCTAGTGACTTGCCGGATGTGACTCCGCAAATGGCAGATAACATAGTATGAACACAGTAGGACACTACTATCGTCCACTGCATTGCAGTCTGAGGTACCGGGGTTCGGGTACAACGAGGTACAGTTTTGAATGGCGTGGTTCTCAGTGCTGGCCAGTGGGGTGAACTTCTACGACAGTAAGACCACGGGTTGTGGACGGGGCCTGGGCTGGGGGAAGGAAATTTAGCTGCAATATGACTCTGTTACCCACAATGTGAACACAATAGCGCATGGTAGAATATTGTTGTTTTGTTATTGCTCATGGGCCCATATTTCTCGATGCTTTGAGTGGTGAGGGGGAGCCCCCGAGCACTCATCCACATATCTGGTCATATATTTTAGGAGTGTACATAGTGTACCACCCCTGGTTATTCTTTAAATGTCGCCTCTGTTTAAAGTTTGGATGATTGCCAGTTGCAACTACGCCCTTCTGGTATTGGTTCAAGGACTGTTATTGTTGTTTCATTGGACATCGACTAGAATAAGCCGTATCATGATGGGTACAATATTACACGACGAGCGGTCAGGCAAGACACTGTCTGTTCCTATTCGCGCGCCAGGTGTGCATACTGAATGGCAGTTGTTCCCTCTATGGCTTTGTTTAAAATTGGAACGTGGAATGTGAGAGGCATATACACTCCAACACGTATATACCAGATATATTCATATATTAAGTGACACCAAGTACAAATTGCCCTTCTCCAGGAGACACATTTGGCTAGGGCTGAAATTGAACACTTACGCCGTCAATGGCGTGGCCAGCTGTATGCAACGCGTATTCAGCCTTTGCCCGAGGGGCACTCATATGGGTCAGGCCAGGGGTTCCATCTAAACACACTGATACATTGATAGATCCTGAAGGCAGGTATGTTGCAGTCAAGGGCACACTAGATGGCAGGCAACTTGTCATTGCGTCAATCTATGCCCCTAATACAGAGCAGGCTACTTTCTTAGACAACTTATCACGCGTGCTGGTGCCTTGGCATGATGCTCCCATGATCTTGGGGGGAGACTACAACAGTGTGCTCGAAGTCTCCCTCGACCGCTCCTTTCCGCCCCTTCCAGGCACAAGGTCCCATACTCTATGAAAGCGTTGAACAGCTGGGAGGCGCAGTGGCACCTAAGGGACATGTGGAGGCATCGCAACCCCCACAATAAAGTATGCTCTTATTACTCAGGTGCCCATGGATTACTTGTGCGTCTGGATCGCTACATGCTCTTAGAAGAGCTGCTCCCGCATGCATCTGCGGTACATCACTTGGGGGAAACACTCTGATCACAACCCACATGTGCTGGAGATGGAGTGGGCGCGCTTTAGGCCACCGATCCCAATTTGGTGATTGCAACCTGATACTCTGCTAGATGACCCGTTTCGTATTCTACTAGCCACTAATATCACACACTACTTTGAAGAAAATGTAGACACAGCCACATCTCCACAGATAGAGTGGGATGCTTTCAAAGTGGTGGTCAGAGGCGATTGTATGAGCACACAGGTGGGTATGCGTAGACAACTGGAGGCGGACCTGACAGCGATTGAGAATGGATTGATCGAGAGAGAGGGCGAGCCGCTACGGGGTTCCAAAAACTCTTTAGCAAGGGAAAGAGAGAACCATTCTAGCCTGCTGGAAAGACTTCGCCAGTGAAATTACGCAGCACACTCGGCGCGGACACACCACATGGGGACACACCGGGTAAATTACTGTCGTGGCTAATACGACAAGAAGCCGCGGCTACACCTGTGACGTCTATCTCCACGATACGGGCGGACACGGTGCATACACAACGGGAAATACATCACGCCTTTACAGAGCACTACACTGGGTTGTACAAGTCGCATCTGCAGACCACGGACGCGGAGCTACAGGGCTTTCTTGCTGATGTGGTGCTGCCGCAGCTGACACTGAGGCAACAGGAGGAACTAAATAGCCCTATTCTGTCAGAGGAAATCAGAGAAAACATTTTCCCTCTTTCCAATGGCAAGACACCAGGTCCAGATGGACTACCGGCCGAATTCTATAAGGCATTTTCGGATATATTGGCCCGGCAGTTGCGACGAGTGTACGCAGCAGCAGTAGAAAACTCAGTGCTTACACCCACGCAGAATGAGGCGCTGCTGGTCTCCCTTCTAAAACCGGGCAGAGATCCAGAATCTCTGGGCTCTTACCACCCATTGGCGCTGCTCAATAGCGATTACAAAGTATTTGCATGCATCCTAGCCAAAAGAATAGCTCCACTGGTGAAAACTTTAATACATCAAGATCAAAATGGGTTCGTTCCGACCAGAAGCACCTCTCTGAACATACGGAGGCTGTTCAGAATCCCAAACAACACCCTAGCACAATGGCCACGCTCTGGATGCCTGGTGTTGGATCTGGAAAAGGTCTTTGACTCTCTTAAATGGCCCTTTCTGAGCGCAGCACTATGCAAGTACGCACTGGGTGACGGATATCTGCTAATGGTTCAGTTATTATATCAGTTCCCTACTGAGCGGGCTGGCATTGGTAAGCTGATCTCCGACACCATACGGGTGAAATAGGGCACTCGGCAGGACTGCCCGTAATCAACATTACTTTTCTCCCTCGCAAAGGAACCATTAGCAGCTCTGCTTCAAAAGAGTGGAGCAGACTGGGGCATTCGATTGGGGGACGGGTTACACGTGATCTCCCTCTACATAGATGACCTGCTTTTATATGTTAGAGATCTGCCCAACATCCCTCCAGCAATATCCAAGCTTTTCAGACATGTTGAAAAAGTCTCGGGACTCAGGGTGAATTGATCTAAGTCGGGGGTCTATTCCTTCGCTGCAGATGTGGCAGAAATAGACGTTACTATCAATGTGACAGCCCTTACCTGGTATCCAACTACATTCAGATATTTGGGTGTTTATATATACAGGTCTCCATTAGACATACTGGATGGCAATCTGATACGGGACATCTCTTCCGTTAAAGCACAAATACACTTTTGGAAGACCCTCCCTCTGAATGTGATGAGCGGTATAACGCTTGTCAAAATGACAGTATCGCTGAGGTTGCTGTACTATTTCGCTAATCTCCCAGTAGACGTCCCAGTCAAACTATTTCGGGAGTTGGAGGGCCTGATACGCAACCTGGTCTGGAACAAGGGAAGGCCCAGGGTTGCACTGCAAAAGCTGTACGCTCCGGTAAAAAGGGGTGGCCTGGCGGTTCCACAACTGGAACTCTACTATTCGGTGGCTCAACTGCAGTGGGCCACAAAATGGATGAGGGGCAATAACTTGATGGACATGGTGACTATGAAGCCCCCGTAGACGCAGTCCCAACTCTACACCCTGTTTCACCCACTCGCGAAACTACCTCGCCCGCAGCAGATTCATATATAGCTTACTCACCGATGCTACCGGAGATGCTTGCAACTCACTAAAGACATGGTCCCTTACGCCCCGATATTGCCACTCACTGGGACACCCAGAGGTAGAGGTGCACTGACCGGCACACTGTTGACACGAGGCAGGCATAGACACAATTGGGCATCTGTATGTGGAAGGCACTCTCTCCTCATTTGAAACTTTGGAGGCTGACAGCAGCTTTCCTTTGGGCCAGTTCCTTTTACACACGGCCATAACAAGGACTGTATCACAGGCATGGGGAGATATGACAAGTGAGCCACCGACACACCTGGTGATACAGTACATGCATGTTATGGGGGAGGGATCACATGTGATCCACTGGTTGGTGCAGGCACTGCTCACACACGCACTGAAACCATTGACGAGTCTAAGCGCACACTGGGCTGAGGACCGGGCCGACCCTAGACAGACACAGAATGGAACCACATATTAGCTAGCTCTACTCACATCCCAAACAGCTACAAGTTCAAGTGGATACCAACATACATAACACACAGAGCGTATCTCTCGCCGGATAATCTAAATAAATATTTTAACATTAATACCTCCGTTTGCCCACGTTACCAACCTAACAATGCCCACTTCCTGCACATGCTGTGGTCTTGTCCCTCACTTCTCCCTTACTGGATTTTGGTCACAGTAACACATACAAATTGCACCAACACTCAGGTGCCCAGCACATGGGAGGTCTGTATCTTGGGACTTTATACTTGTACCAAAGAGAACGAGGTGAACTCTAGGTTTCGCGATCTGGGCATTATTACTGCAAAGAGACTAATCACAAAGCGATGGAAACATGCGGACCCCCCCCCCCCGCGGTGGCTAGCTAGGTGAAATCCTTAGAGGTGTGCGCACAGGCGGAAAGCACGGTTCTTTACAGGGAGGAGACGGCAGGGTTACGCAAATTCCCAATAGCACAATCCTGGGACAATATTTTGAGGGCACTGATACGGTTCACTGCTGGACATCAAACACCTTTCACATAGGGGACGAGAGATTGGATTGAGATCGGTGTGCAGGGTGCTAGTCAGGTCATTACAATTGTAATGATAACTTGCAATGCACCTATTGAAAAATACTCCGTATTCATAAACTATGTAGACACCCAGTGACGACGGACCCAGTAGCATCTTGCAGTGTAGGCCACTAGACCGCGAGCAGAACAGCGAGCATAATACACATTGATTTCACACATCTGACGATGAGCCAAAATGTAGCCCAGACGGCACCTCTAATGATGTCTTCAAACATAGGTCTCACCATAATTATTTTATCTTTCTTTTTTGTTAAATATAAATGTATCTTTATTGATATTTCTTTTCTTCATTGTTATTCAGTCCCAAGCTCCTGCATGATGGTGCTAAGGTTCATTATTCGTAAAGATGTCCAGATAGAGCAACCCCACGTCAGTATTGGAGATGATCAGATCCGTGTTGCATACGAGGCACGTAACTGCTAGTTGAAATGGACAATGTCAGAATTGGACTATTGAATAGCTAGTTGTAATCACATGATGCAAACCCAGGATATCAACAGAGGGGGCGACTCCGCACGTAATGAGGATGGCAGTTATGTTCTGCATATGTACACAGACGTATTTATCATTACAGCATAGGTTGTCACTGTTTGTGTTGGGTAAAAATGTACTTAAGCACATGTATGTTTGCAGTGATATTCTTCTTCCGTGTACGATGCTTATGCGATCATTGGTTAAAATGAATAAAATCAATAAAGATATTAAAAAACATATATATGGTTGGAGTCCAAATAAGATTTCACTAGCTTTTAGCAACCTATCACCATTATAAAATATCCAAACTCTACTCAATCAGAGCCTAGATCTTAGAGACTCCCTTCCCTGCAGGGCTACCATACCTCAGATTTCTTAACGCACCTCATGTGTTAATGAGGCTCCCTGAGCTCGGCTCAAGTCACAGTGTTTCTACTGTTGCCGTTTTGAACTACAACTAGCTGTTTATCTCTTCAGTTCATGTATCTTCTGAGGTACATGCCAGGAGTGTGAGTACCTATTTTCATAATGTCAGAGTCTAAAAAAAGAGTTGCCCTATAAGACTTGTGGAAATTCCAGACTTTAATCTGAGGACCAACATAAATAGTGTCTTTACTGTCTTTATCCAGACCACAAGCCCAGAGAATGCAAGTACTGCCATACTTTCACCTCAAAAACTCTCATGGACCGTGAAGGGTAGGCTGTTTCTCTTGCTACTAAGGAAAAAAACAGCAAAAAGACTCTAAGGACAATCCCCATAATCCTCCAGAAAGAGAAAAGAAGAAGGGACTTCCTCATTGCTGAAGGACCCTAAAAAATCCAGGCCCCAAAGTAAGGAGAGGATTGAGGTGAAAAGAGCCAATAAAGACCAGCTCTGTCCTTCTTCTTCTGACCAGAGGTCGAGCTCTGCTCCTCCGCCTCTTTCTCCTTTCTGAGATTCTTCTGCTGACAGAAAATACTTGTCGATGACCCTGTCAATGAAGAAATCTCTACCTACAGCCTCCACTGCAACTGGCGCTCCATCGAAGGTTTCGCCAGCGACGCCTACTACGCCAACGGTGAAGACGATGACGGAGGCTGTGTCGATGACGGCAGTGGTAGTGTCACCGTTATCGGCTGTGGTTAGGCCATCTCCGTTTGTGAGGGTTTCTCCATCAATGGTTCAGCAGGTTCATTTACCGTTGATGACTCTTCAACCTCTGCAGTTGGTTGAGCCGCTGACGACCCCGTCGACGATCTTGTCAACAATCCCGTCGCGCCCCCGTCGAGGAGGGAAAAAGTCAGTCTACTTTCAATACAGGTGCCTTCCCTTTTGCCGGACTTTTAAAAAATGTCTCCTCTGCCACCTACTCGTCTTGTGGATTTTCAGAGTCTGAAAATGATGGGCCTTATGGTCCTGCTTACAGTCCTTCACAACTCAGGGTTAAGTGCCAGGACTCGGAGGAAGTCTGTGGATGATCCTTCAACTTATTTGGAGGGGGACCATTTACGTTTGGGCATGTTTCAGGAGCACTATCCTTATGAGGAACAGGAATAACAAACTCAAGAACCCTCCATAAATATTCCAGTGTCTTTGGAAACTAATCTTCGTTTAATTCTGAACGGTTTTTATAAGTGATTTCCTGAAGTGAATTCTTATCCACAGCTGCCTCCCGTTCAGGAGGCCCCCACTCCTGTATCGCTAGCTGTACCACTGTTGCAGAAAAGCAAGACTGTTCCGGCAACCTTGGAAATTCCTACGCAAAGTCAGGATGACGATGACGAGCAACTAGAGGAGAGGGAACTGCAAGTGGACCAGGATGTCCATGATGAGTGGGCCGACTATGTGCCCCTACTCCACCTTCTCCTACTCCGCCTCTAGCCGACTTTCCACCTGCAGATATTGGCAGGTTCCATGATCTTTGTAATGCGCTTCTACGCGCTTTGACCTTCCTATGGCAGTCAAGCAGCCAGAATGCTTTTTATACGATTGTAAGCCTACAATGCAGCGCTCCTCTTGATCCATACCCACTGTAGATTTCTTATGGCAAGAAGGTCTAAAATTGATGAAGACGCCAGCTTATTCCGACAGTGGTGCCAAAATTGGACATAAAGTACAGCGCGCTAGAGGACTCTCCTTCATGCCTGATTGGACACCCACAACCTGATTCAGTCATTATGCAGGCAGCTCAAAAAAGATCAAAGAACCCTTCCTCTCTGTGTGAGGCTTCGTCTGACAAGGAAGGGCACCAATTGGACAACATGGGCAAAAGGTTCTCCGCTTTGGTGGCCACTGCCATCAGAGCCTCCAATGCAATGGGTATCCTCGGAAGATATGACCTCCAGATGTTGTCTGATATCTCAGCCTTGCTGGAGTTCCTTCCGGAGGATAAGAAAAAAGAAGCACAGGAGGGGCTGTTGGAAGGAAAGAGAGCCTCTTCTGAAATGATTGCTCTAGCTCTGGACATTTCTCAACGGCCTTCAGACGGATGGCGGGAGCAGGGATATTGAAACGGCAGGGGTGACTGAAAGCTACAACATTCCGTCCGGCAGTTCAGGCCAAGATTTTGGACATGCCATTCAACTGCAAATTTCTCTTTGGAAAACATGTGGATGAAGCGCTGTGGTCGATCAGATTGGATACTGCGATGGCTAAGTCTTAAACTAATCAGCAGCAGAAAAAGTTTACTTCCCTCGGTAGCAGAGGTAGAGGTCAAAAACTCTCTCGCACCCAGCTTCAGCAGCTTTTTCAGCCGTATTACCAACAGGGCTTTTGTGCTAAGTACTTGTTGCAGCCCTTTTGGCAGACCTCGACTCCAGCCTACTCTAGAGCAGCAGCACCTCAA
Source organism: Lissotriton helveticus (assembly GCF_964261635.1). Lineage (NCBI taxonomy): Eukaryota > Metazoa > Chordata > Amphibia > Caudata > Salamandridae > Lissotriton > Lissotriton helveticus. The sequence goes on along the minus strand of NC_136060.1, from coordinate 22,382,961 downwards.
TGCCCACCATCAGGAGGAAGGGTTCACAACTCTAATAAGAGGCAAGGAGAATCTGCAGGCCCCTGCTACCATAGTCCTGCTTCAATTCGGCCCGCATGCTCCAAAATCTTCAATAAATGGAGGCTTATATTTTCCGACAAGTGGGTGTTAGGCGTATTTTGCCTTGGTCACACCCAGGAACTTGTTCAACAACCCCCGAATTTGCCTCCGCGAACAACCTCCCATCGCCATCTCCAAATCCTCCAGAAGGAAATCCAATTGATCCTCGACAAGAAGGCAATCGAAGAGGTGCCACCCGATCAGCACAATCAGGGGTTCTATTCTCACTTCTTCTTGATAAAGAAAATGAAGGGAACACGGAGGCAGATAATGGATCTGATGTCATTGAACAAGTTCATCAAATCTCAACCCTTCAGAATGCTGCCACTCCAGAAAATTCTCCTTCTCATGGATACAGTGGACTATATGTCCTCTCCGAAGCTTCTGGACGTGTATTTTCATGTTTCCATTCACCCAAAACATCGTAGTTTTCTCAGGTTTGAGGTGGCAGGATGCCATTATCAATTTAGAGTACTGCCCTTTGAGTTGAAGTCGGCTCCAAGAGTCTTCACCAAGTGCTTGGCTCCAGTGGCTGCTTTTCTAAGACAAGCCGGTCACCAGGTATTGCCTTATCTGGACAACTGGTTAGTCAAGGCTCCTTCGCTCCAGGCTGCCGAAGATCGACAGATGCTTGTGTTCAGCTCTTTCACTCCCTGGGGCTAAGAATTAACCGGGAAAAGTCCTCTCTGACTCCCTCCAGGTGAATAGTATTTCCAGGAGCAACTCTGGACACTACGCTCTCGAAAGCATTTCCCACCAAAAAAAGGATATTACGATTGCAAAAGACAGTGCTGGTCTGCCGCAAAAAAGTATGTTTCAGTAAGGACATACAAGTCAATGTTTACGGATGATGTCATCCTGTATTCTGCTGATTCCACACTGTTACCTAAGAATAAGACCTCTCCCAGAGGAGCTTGTCGCTCAATGGATTCAATCTCGAGGGTCATTCGAGGACATCATTTCAATCACTCCGGTGATTACAAGGAAGCAAAGGAAAGTATGGGCGTGGCTTGCGGTACTCCTCCCCCTATCATTCCGAGGGAAATTCGGTGGTGGAGAGGAAAAACCGAGACCTAAAGCAATCCTTAACTGCAAGGGTATTAGGTACGGGTGGTTAATGGATCAGTCATCTATATGGGGTCCAGAGGGCACTCAATAATATGCCAAGAAAATCCTTGGGAGGTCATACCCCTTATGAAATCCTGTTTGCAAAAGAAAGAATGTGGGTACCTGGTCTCGATTGTGCCAGCACAGTGTCAGATGCAAAACCATTTAAACTGACTGACCGTTTGGCTGCTTTACAGGAACTCAATGAATTCCGAGTGTTACAAAGCAACGTACAAGTCAAATGCACTGCCGCTGGGGACGTGAAACCAATTCCGGCAAGACCTGCCTGGGTCCAGAAGATTGGGTACCTGGTCAGGAAAAAGATCGTAGACAGAAGAGAGTTTGGGCGGTTTTACAAAGCATCTGTACCTGTCCTGGTGGTAGTTGGAACAAGAACAGTACTTCTTCCAACTCTTGCCGGCAATAAAAAGAAAAGATTTGTCTCCATTGATCTGATCAAACCGCGTCATGTGGCCGATTCTCAACAGTAGGCCTGTGGAGTCCTGAGTAGCCACAGATCTCCTCTTGCGATTATACAGGAAGTTAAGATGGAAAGACTAATATCCTTTTAAGACTCCGTCTTATAAAGTGAAGGAGTACCGAATAATGGAGCACAAATAATTCTAGTTAAAATTGGAAAACATCAAGAAGAAACAACAATGCAAGTTGCAATTCGGCCCAACAATGATGTCTACATTAATATGCCTTCAAACAACACATCTGCCTATTCTTTAAAACCTGTGGAGCTACCAAAGATAGATAGAACTGTGTCAAGCTACTTCATCAACTTTGATGATTTCTCTTCAGATCCAAGTGAACCTGATCAAACGCCACCCATTTCAAAGAAAGAAAAACTTCTACAAGTATATGTTTTGCTCAAAAAGACTTAGCGGCATATTACCAACAAGTAGCGATAATTATCGCTAAATAGGCTTAGCGATGATTTTTTTATTGCTGCCTATAGCTGGATATGTTAGCGGAGAAAACATGCTATTAGCAATGTTTTTCTCCATTGTGCTAAAATATCCAACGATGACGGCGAAATGCGTGAATATCGCTGAGAATACTGCGATATTCACGCATTAGCGACAAAATGCTCTTAGCCATGTTATCCACCTCCCATTGAATAACATGGCTAAGAACTTGTCTGGGTAGGTGTTAGTATTTGGAGATATTCGAGCTTAGCTCAAATATTTCCATCGCTACGCCTGCCTTGCTAATAGGCGATAGCGACATTAGCGACTGCTTTCAGTCGCTAACTGGTTGGGTACGTCCACTTTGCATGTCATTAGTGATAAACATCGCTGACATGCAAAGCGGGCCCCAAACCGCTCGCTATCGCCTAAAAGCTGTCGCTAACATCAGTTAGCGACAGCTTGCTAATAGGGCGATAGAATTAGCGCCGCTTAGCGGCCGAAAACTGCCGCTAAAGCGGAGATAATTGCCTATCGCCCTGCTTGATAATATGCCCCTAAGTGTAGTGTCACCTTGGTTGAATATTTGGTTCTCAATAGGGGTAGTATACCTGTTAATTTTGATTGGCACAGTGACTGTCTTTTTTCTGCTTCTGAACGGACATTATCTTCCAGAACGCTCTGCAGTACAATCTGTGAACTTGGTCCTGAAACCACATACGTCATCACACCGTTAACAAAGAGACTTGTCCCTGGTGAACATTACAGCAATTCAAATACCTGATGGTATAGTTTGGCATCAAATTTCATATGATGTATATGGCTCCACTGAACATTTGAAAATTCCACATATCTTTAAAATTTCTTTAAATGATTTCATTACCCCCAGCACACTTGCTGATGATTTGGACATTGAAACAGTAAAAACTATGCTTTCAGATTTAGAACAGTCTGCTGCATTTTCTTACAGAGAATTGTATGAAGATGCAACTGATTACGATACCATGTTTTGTTACCAGCATAATGTCCATCAATTTTTGCATAGAGCAAGTGCAGCACGCACTGCTAATGTGTACCATCAATGGGAATGTTGCCCCCGCCACCAAAGGGTAATTCTGCCACATTCACACAGAAATGTGCATACTTTTCAGGGTTCAATACATCAGACCTAGAATCGTTTTTCTACAAACTTGGACAGACTACTGCAACTGTGAAGAAGATTATGCTAACTAATACTAAACTGATATATTCAGCACCTTTTATCTCCCAACTGCCTATGCAGGGTTTTGACTACTGGAGAAACACCATAGACACAAAATCTATCTGGGCGACAAGAGAGTGGTAGGTTCAGGGAACGGAGGCTTTATTTTGAGTTTGCCTTATATCATTACAGATGATTGTCCTGAACAGAACAGTGCAGCAGACTACCTGTTACAGGTTTGCAAAATTTAAAGACCTGAGAACACTGAGCATCCCCTCACCCGCACCTAATAAAGGAATCACATATAACAGAATAACAAGTGAGGGGACACATGGTACAAGTACATACAAATCATCATCTCCCGATTGGAAGGGTTGGTTGGTTTGGCCCGTAGACTCAAATATGTGTAACTCAAGAATCAAGAGTATCACCGAAGGGTTTAGTATCCATAGACCCGACCCACCCAATGTACACACAGACGACCCAAGGGTAGTGACTACTTATATTGTCTGCAAGTTGTGCCTAGATTGGCTAAAGACCTTGACACTATCACAGGTGAAATAACACTTGACCCTTCTGTCAGACAACATGGGTCTTAGGGATTTCTTGTTAGGTCCCAAGAAACCACAGAGGAAACGCTTATTATATACCATCTGTAATAAGGTTTGGAAAGTCTCCCAACAGGAAGCTGCAGGTAGACTTAGTGAAATAGATAGAATTGACATAGAAAAGACCTTAGCTGAGGTAGACAACGGCATGACCACACTCTCGTCTCATACTTATTCACTAGGCAACATTGTGTCCTCAGCTTTAGACATAATGGAACAAGATGTGTCTATTTTAAACATGGACAATCGCAGCTACGCGCTATTATGCTTTTAAGCTGGATGCTTCAGTCATTGCGTTCTGGCCCCGTTCCATGGTGATACATTAAAGACACAAGTCAGTTTTCGGCTTACAATCTGGCGATAGACAATTGACCATGGCACACAGAGACGCGAAGTACACTGTGCTGCTCATTGAAAAACTAGAGAAATTACCTTTTACTGTAGCAGTGTCACCGTCTACAGAATGGTTAATCCATGACTACATCACACTGCTAATCACAACATTCAAATTCCAGGAAAATAAGGTTTAACTTGCGTGGTTCAAACTTTGTGTAATGCGTCAATAGAAAACTTGTCCTGCTACCTGAACCCAGCTGCTGTAATTCATCTAGTTTTTGAATTACCTTCCAATGGGAGTTACTTGATGCTGAATGACCAAGGCTGCTGTGGTATGACGCCTGCCATTTCTTATCTAGTGACCATCAACTCCAGGGTTATTTGTTGTAAGCAAGTATTGTTTCCCCCAGCTCACACAGTTAGGGAGGCACCGCTGTGTCCTTCACTGAATTTTCCAACATAGGGTTTGATTCTCTGAGCAGGCTGAAATCCATGCTGTTTCAGCAAAATGTGGCCTTAACTTCAGCCGAGAGATCTTTGATCTCCAAGTGACAAGGTCCTCGGCAGAGATACAGGCTGTGGTCCGTACAAACTTCCCGCTCCATTTCAGAGAAATGGTCCATCGTATCTTTATCATGCTTGATACGCAGAGGATAGTACACTTATTGGAGAGCATTGGATCAAGTCTGTTAACCACCTTTCAAACAATTTTCAGAGTGATTCCATCATTCATATACTCCATACTTGGAAGCATTTTTGGAGCGCTTCCTTTGGTCCTGCTTTCAGTGGCAGGCATCCTGATTTAAATTATATTGCTTCGCAATGGATGTCAGCATCACTCGAGACATGGAGAGAACACTGCTGGACCAACGTTGCCATGAGCGATTGGTGTTCTTCTTGGGTATACCTCAGCTACAAGAGTTGAGTGAGCATTGTTTCCTGTCTTTGAGACTGGCCTGGCTTGACTGCATCCTGCCAGTATTCTGCTGCCTCTTTTGTGGATTCGGACGCATGTTGAACCTCTGTCTGACACTTCCATCTGTTGCGCCGCCGGACATAGTGTAATATATAATGTTCTTGAATTCAGTAAGTAAAAGTAGATTTGATTTATTGTATATTAATTCAAATTAAGTTAACAATAAAATGATCCAAAGATGTAATAATAAAAATCCCACCAGGAGCTGTTCTTCTCTCGCTCAGCCTGTCTGCCATCAACTGCCACTAGTCAGAGCAGTCAGGTATTAAACATTCTTAGGTGTCATCAAACATTCTACCAGATGCAGTGGCTGAGCAATGGGGAAATCTAAGTAAGGGAAATGTAAAGTATAAGCAAGATGTAACACATCCCCTTTCCTTATAAAACAACAAACAAAGATAAGGGAAATTATATACAAATTAAAAAGAACACAACGCAATGTGAAATGAGTACATTACATTGCATTCAAACCATACAATTGGATTCTGAAATATAATAACAATTGCGTTTTTTTTTGCACATACATACAATTGCACTCTCAAGTATAATTGCATTCTCAAACATAGTGTTCCTAAAAAATTTTTTTTTGACAACTTCCATATTTAAAGTAAATACAATATGAACTACTCTAAATTTTAGAACACTTGTGTGGTTCATATTAGCCAGTAGAGTAACTTGCGGCTCTTTACAACATTGAACAATCAGCCAGTAGAGTAACATGTGGCTCTTCATAACATTGAACAATTAGCCAGTAGAATAACATGCGGCTTTTTATAACATTGAACAATTGAACTCCTCAGAGTCCATTTTCAGAAAATTGAGCAACTGTGGCTCTTCTCAGCATTAAACAATTGAACTCTTCAGAGTTCAAATCCAGAAGATTGAGCAACCTACGGTTCTTCATAAAGCTAAAACTTGAAAATGGAGCGCCTCAAAATTGAGCACCGAAGTGGCTTCCAGAAAGTACAGAAAATTGAGCAATCTACGGCTCTTCACAAACTTAAAACTAGAAAATGGAGCGTCTCATAATTGAGTACCGAAATGACTCCAGCAAAATACACATCAAATAAGTTCAAATAGTTGAACCGAAATGATTCTATCAAAATACACATCAAATAAGTTCAAACAGTTGAACAATTAAACTTCAGGAAAAATTGAATTGAACACCTCAAAAAAAAATTTGAGCACATTTGTGGTTCAATTCAGCATATCAGTATCATACATATAATGAGCACCCCAACAAAAGTTGAGCACACAAGTGGCTCAAATCAATTAAAGTAAACCAAGACGAATTGTGCGTCCCAATACAAGTTGAATACATAAATAGTACAATCCAATAAACGTAAAACAAAGAAATTAGAGGTATAAACTCCACACTACGGTCTTTGTTCAATTAGTGAAATTAACAAGGCACACCACGACATCACGGGTGTAAACTTGAAGAATGTAAGCAAATCATTCAACAACACAAAAAGCTCTATGAAATGCTTTTTAACAACCAAAATAAAGAGTGACAAATACCGCTCAGGCGTAAGTTACGCCATAAAATATAAAACATGCCACCCATTGAATACTGTACCCAAGGTACCCAAACTAAAGGATATAAAAACGAACCATTTCCAAAACACAGCAAATAAACTACACCAAAAAATATGTTGCTTTATAAAACCATGAAGACAATTATCCCTGTAAAGAAAACAAGTTAATGTTACGTCGGTGAGCGAACTCTCTCACCTGAGAAGTGTAGAACTCATCCAACGCTGATCGTCAAGAGTTCTTTTCTAGTATCCACGTAGATTGTCACAACAGTCACTAGTTGATGTTCAGTCACTCGTGTGAAGAGGAACGATGTAAACGCTGCACATAGTACTATTAATGTAGATTTCCTTGATATGCTGCATACACTGCTCCAGATGAAAAGATCCGCAAGAGTGTCACAGAAACGTGACATGACATACATTTTTCTGCACAACAAGACGAGTAGATTGTTTGGATTGCCGTGGGAAGAGTAGAGATTCCAGAGTGGCCAGAGCGTCTGACGTACGCTCTTACACTTGCGACGCTTTTCACTAACTCCCCATGCGCATTCGACGACGTCATCAGAAGATCACAGATAGCAGTCAGGAAGGATCGCTCTGTTCCTATTAACCAACTGCTACAATGCCAGCGAAGATAGCAGGGCACACACGAGGTGATGATTACGTTTTTTATTGTTTTAAAATTTGCCTCAAGAGTTGAAAAGTAGAAAGCATCACAACTGTGCCAGAAAATTTCGGCTTTAAAACACCATAACAGTCGCATTTTCGATGTTAGCAGTTAAAACAGGTTTTCTTAAATCTAAAAGTAAACAGTGGGAGACTCTCTCCTTAAAACACAGAAGCCATAACGTAGTAGTTCACTCTAAGTTCTCTTCAGATTCAGTTTAAATTATGTAGTTATAATTCCTTCAGCTTCAAGCCAAATCACGCAGTCAGAAATCAAACACCCTGAGATAGTAGGCTGTCCAGATGATTGGGGACACTGGTGGGGTTAATCAGGGCGTTTCTGTAAATTTACCTTTTCTGTTCCGGGTTATGTAGTTTCTTAGTTGCAGTAGTAATTCATTAAAACAGTTCTCTTTCCACGCATAGGTTCTGTTCTGTACCTCGTCGCCAATTTGTAATATATAATGTTCTTGAATCCAGTAAGTAAAAGTAGATTTGATTTATTGTATATTAATTCAAATTAAGTTAACAATAAAATGATCCAAAGATGTAATAATAAAAATCCCATCAGGAGCTGTTCTTCTCTCGCTCAGCCTGTCTGCCATCAACCAGAGCAGTCAGGTATTAAACATTCTTAGGTGTCATCAAACATTCTACCAGATGCAGTGGCTGAGCAATGGGGAAATCTAAGTAAGGGAAATGTAAAGTATAAGCAAGATGTAACACATAGACATGCTCCTGGCACCTTTGCGGGCCCATGTGTACAGTTGTCCACAGTGTATTCCCATGTTGATGATGGCGTTCCTAGAGCCTCCATGGGACGCTTTAGCTCCTGTTAGAGCGGATATTGTCTCCACCGCGGATGTGCAGGCATCAGTCTCAGGCAGACAGGCATCTAATTCTTCCATGAAAGCTGCAGTGGGAACCAGTGATGAACACCTCTGCTCACTTGATATCAAACTGGAGGTACTAGAAGAACTGACTCCTGCAGATGACATGTTCAGTGATGTTGAGTCTTCAGCGCAGGATTCTTAAACAATCTGGCCTCTTCTGTGCTGGGAACCATTTGGCAACTTTTTAAACATGTACCAAATTGAAGGTCGAACTGACTGTTTTTCTTCTCTGCTCTATCTGAACATAGTAGCCTTCAAGGTACAAAGAAAAAAACATAACAATATATTCAAGCAAATAAAGGACCTTTTATGAATGTCTTTTAGAGAATAATGCTTTCACCATAGACCTTGCTTTTATGGACATTATTTAAGACTTTTGTAAGTGCTTTTTTGTATATTTTAATGTGCATGATTATTATGCCCTATTTAGTTTTGCTATCATTACCAAGCTGACCTTGTGACCTTTTGATGAGGAGTGGGTGTCCTGTCCTTTAGGATAGTCCCATCATGGAGTGGTGTGGCTCTCTGGTTAGAGGCGGCAGACCCGGAAGCAGAGAACGGACCGGGACCAGGGTTCAAGTCCCGACGCGGCAGGGTCATGGACCAGGGTCAGCGGACTCGATAATTCTCACCTCGGTGCCTACTCTAATCAGGGATCACTCTCGGCAACTCTGGGCATTAAGCTTGCCTCATCTCTACAATGGCCCCCCACAGACGCTGGGGATGCCTGGTGTCACCTTGGAGATACCCAGAAGGGACCATCTCACAGAGAAAGCCAGGACGGGTTCCCCAGCGGTCTTCAGCGCCGGGACGCTTACGGGCAGCTGTGCTCTTTACAAGTCCCACACATTTACATCATGTACATGTCAATTACATACATTTTGTCCCATCCACACAACATAACTGTCCTACCACAGGTGACCTTTTACCTAGTAGCTTACTTTTATCTCTCCGACATCAGGTTCCTGGTACCCTATCTAAAAAACATGTCCCCAGGCACGGCAGATTTATTCAGTATTATGGTCACCACTTTTTTTCGTCCATGGCCAACAGCCAGCTGTTCATGAGTATTTTTGTTTAGAAAAGGATTAGCAAAGGATTAGTGAATATTTTAATATTGATTCTGGTAGAAACCCTGGAGTGGCCACTTTAGTATAAAAGACCCTCTCTCCCCCTTACAGACGGGAGGAGAGTTCCTTCCAGGCTGGACTGAGACTCTGCAGGCTGATCCATCGACAGGCAGAGGCCTGACATCCCTTGAGGGGTGCCATCTTCGACTCATTCAGAAACATCAGGTGAGGGGTTAGCACTTCCCCAGGGGATTCTTGGCTCCATTAGGATCTACTATGACATTTACATACACATGCTTCACCAACATATCTAGGCTAGAAACATTTAGGTAGGCTACGCATCGTTGGAGTACACCAATGCTATTGTTTTACATAGTCTGCTTTTATTCATCTTATTAGCACTATGGTAGAAATGTATCTATTTTTTACGATATTGGTACTAGCGATCACATTTGTCTGCTACTGTCTTTTGATTGTCGCAGCGAATATGTTTCATAATCGACTGATGCTTGAACAATAATTATTGAACCATTGCAACTGTCATTCTATCTGTATTCTGAGAAAAGTAAGCACGAGTGACTGAGCAAAAGATGCCGTATTGTTTCCATGATACCCGAGGAATCAGCGTTGTCATGTTCAGTAGTTGCCAGAAACTACCTACACCACTGTAGAATACAGGGGGGGTGGTAGTGGCACCGTAGAGCTAGTTGGTCTAATGGCTGACTCATCCTGTGGGGTGTCCAGAGTCTGTCTGCACAACAAGTCCTCAGTTTAGGTCATCCAAAATGCGCAGATCCTGGGGGGCCCTAGGAACTACATGACAGTGTGACCCTGCCACACCCCGGGAAGAAGGCCTCCGGATAAGGCCACACCACGAGGAGCAGCCAGCAGTCCAATACACCGCACCGTTGGCTGCACCAGCATACCTCACAATCATCAGCCCGCAAATGCGACAAGTCTCCACAGGGCCTTGTGCACCTTGCTCCCCGGAGTCTAGTCTCACACCTCAGCAACTCAGCGCCCGGGTCCCAGGTTCAATCCAGGTCAGGCTGTGCTGATACCACTTTTAATTGTGGCCTAACACCACATGGGCTGTTAGGACTGCAGTGCGCACTACTTGAATCAAATTTTAAAATGTTCAAACAACTTATCCAATTAGCCAAATTGTATGCAATATAATAGCATTTATTTAGATCATCATTAAATCATAATCATAAACACTTTTCGTGAAGTTCCTTCATATATCAATATACATCATTATTTGCAAATTTTCTGAACCACCACCCAATGCATTTCGGGACCTCCTTGTCCCTTCGTCAGGGGTTCCAGTTGTCAACTACAAAAGCAACAAGGAAACAATGTAAAACGATGCCAAATCACATGTTATCAGTAGAATTACAGAATACATCAACATTAAATATCAACATTAAAAAAAAAGATGCTTTCTGTGATATCACAACTGCATAGGTCACAAATGTAATCTCAAACAATACATATAAGATCATGTGTAAACAGACGTATATTAACATTGCCCAATCAACTGCTAGCAAAAAATAGAAACAAGCGTACCTTGCAAATGTATGAGATACTCTTTATCTGAAAAGAAAATAAATCCAAACCATCACTATGACTGATAAGGGAGAAATGCTAGAACTGCTCCATTCATAGTGTAAACTAAACATGCTCACCTTTTCAAACAAACGAGAATCCTTGTTCAAAAAACCAATAACGTTGTCTATTGCCGACTCTGTAAACGAATAAAGTATCCTTAATCAATCGCTCCGTTTCTAATGAAAAAAAACATACGTAACGCTGTTATGTCTATCAAACGCTCACCTCAATTGCCACTAGATGTTTCAAACCGAGAGTCAGTAAATACGATCATCCGTGCCTAAAGAGAATATAAAGGTAACGTCAGTACCTTTCAAATATTACCCGATCATCAAATTACCACGCGCAACAAACCATCAGCGCTTACCTGTAAGACACGCCGAGTAGTTCCAAACTGACCCGCCTGGCTGTGTGATGCACTTCCGTGTCATCACATGCAGCCTATAAACACGACTACCGGGTGAGAATCCACCATGGAAAACAGACTAAATCGGACTCAAACGAAAGAGTTAGCAAACTCCGATTCTACACATCCCTGTATGAATATTTATTTAAACGCGCGTATACCAATAGGTGACCGATTATTCGAGCTCACGCAACGTATTTAAAAAAACGATCGTCACTAACATAAATTATCAACCATGAGAAAAAAAGCGTCCTATTCAAACTAAAAAACTTTATGCAAATAAACACAAAACAACACTCCCTTGTAGCTGAGTAATGGTGGATGAAATGAATAACATAAATAAACTATATGAAAGGACATAATAACTTCCTGCCTGCTATTTACACCTTATGATCAAAGAAACAACATGATGATTTGCCTGCCTACCATTTACAACTAGTAAGTTCATAATATACATTTACAAGCATTGATTAAACCCATCTGTTGTGATTGCCATGTGTTGTGTTACTACATCTTCTAATGTGTGTATTTATAGGATTCGTGGAGGTATTTCGAGGCTGTCATCCTGCCGGTGATTAGAGAAAACAGCTAAATTCAAATTTATCATTGAGCCCCGCTGGGGTCAAAGTTTGTAATTTTTTCATCCAGAAAGCCTCCCTCTGGAGGAGTGCCTGATCATTGTCTCTGCCTGCATAACGGGCCACTGCTTCAATAATCTGACATTTGATCTGTGCAATAGTGTGTCTTTTTTCAATCCAATGTACCGTTAATGGTGATGTACGATTTTCATTCCGTATGCGACTCTTATGTTCTGATACGCGTGTTTTGAATTTCCTTGTGGTTTTACCAACATATAACAGTCCACATGGGCATTTGATTGAGTATACAACAAATTCAGTGTTGCAATCAGACGTGTGATATAGTGGTATCTTTTCACCAGTCCTGGGATGTAGTAATATATTCCCTAGTATCACATTATTGCAGTTGTTGCAATTCCAACATTTAGTAGTACCACGAAATGAACCACTTTTCAGTTTAGCTTTGGCTGGTTTTGTGAGAAATTCTTTAAGATTTTGGGCTCTTGAATATGCACATAGTGGTTTTTCAATAAACAGATTACCAAAATCAGGTTCCACTTCCAACAGTTCCCATCTATGTAAGATGATCTTTTTGATATCTGTGGAAAAGTAAATTTTGCCATGTTCTGTGTCCCTACGTGTCCCCCATCTTATGTTATGTGTGCATGATTAATATGCATATGTATTCCCCATGTTTGATTAAAGACGCAATTACAGTTGTGTCCATCTCTAGTATGCCAGTTTCCAGTTCTCGTGAACGCTAAGAGTATCAGGCCTATGTAAAAGTTACGTTGCCACGTTTCTTAGTGTGCACGTTATTTCATTGAAAAGTCCCCGTTTCTAGGCCTCAAAAGGGCCCGGACACCAGATTCAGCTCCTGTCTCCTGAGCCCTCGCTGAGGAGCGATACAGCCCCCACCTGTATTCCTGACCCTTCACTTACTTCCTGCCTCACAGTGCCCGGCTCGGCCTGGCTCTGCCTGCTAGTCTGCCAAAAGTATGTTATGATTCTAGTTATCAGTCCAGCCCTCCTTCTCTGCATTCCTAAGCTACTGAATCGCATCAATAGTTTCCGTCATCGTCTAGTCTTTACGTCTCCATGTAAGAGAAATACTGTATTAATGGTCATTTAATATTCTTCAACACGCACTACATGTAGAATAATGCATGCACCAGTCTTAGAGTCTGTTAGCCTTTACCCCGATAACTTTTGGATTCTATCAACATGTTCTCTAAACATCAGATACTAGATAGTGTTTAGGTACATGTCGCCCTGACTCTCCAGACTTCAGTCTCTGCTCCTAGCGCAGAAGTCATAGCCCCCAGCTTCTCCTAGTAACACGTCATTGTTAGTTTGCGCGCACCATTAGGTTAGAGGTCCCGGCTCCTTAGGTAGCCCCCTCCATGTTTCCGCCCCATTTATGACATATTCTGTTACGTTTACATCACATGTCTATGTATACGCCTCCTGTTACACCTACTTTCACCCTTATCTTTCGCGACTGCTATTGACCACACCCACTGCTCCGCCTATCGTATGTATTGTAATGCAATTGTTTTAGTATATATGCTTGTGCACTGTTATTAAATGTTATCCCTTACGCCAACGCCGATCCTGATCCTGCCCCAGGCAGCGCTGCCATCCTATTCCTGTGCAGGTTGTCCTGTTCCTGTCCTTTATGCTGTATTAAACCTGCAAACTCCTACTACCTCGAATCTTGACTCTTATTTATTGAGCTATCTGTTATTACTATGTCCAGTCAAAAATAGATCCGGTATTATTTATTTATATACCACATAATGGCGCCCGAATAGGGACATGCCCTTTCCCCACGCGCCGGTGAAGCCACGTATGCCCCCTGACCCTCTGCAGCCGTGACGGAACTCTTCTGCGCACCGGCAGATATTTCTGCTTCAAGTATCCCTCAGGCCCACGGAGGAGACGGAGGTTGCGGTCCAGCATCCAGACGAGGCGGTGGAGGAACGCGGCGAGTCCCGACCAGAGCCCAAGCCGAGAGTCCAAGGTCCGAGGTATCCGGAGGCCCACCCGTAACAGAAGTCCGAAGTTCGTCCGTCCGGCGTCGAAGCAGTCCAGTCCAGTCCGAGGCCTTCCGTTCTTGCTGCCCGGTGAGTACCGTTGCTGGGGTAGTATCTAGACAGGGTCAATCTAATTGACTCTGGTCCGTGGGTTTTGGTGGTACACAGACCCAAAACGAAGTGTCCACTCCGGTGGATGCGGGTCCTGACGTGTCTCTTTAGGAGACCGGTAAGTTTCGTACTGTTTCAGCAGTGCATCTAGTTTCTGTTCTAGTCAGTTCTGTTCTCGAGAAAATTCATGTATTCTGTTTTCAGTATTCCAGGTAGTATTCTGTTCAGACTGTTATTTTTAAATGTTCTTCATGTATTTTAATGTCGTGGTATGAAAGTGGTGTAATTATCGTGTTCATTGTGTATTGTAATTGTGTCTAGATTACAGTCCAGTCATGCCGTTGTTTTCCAAACTACGTCAGTTAAGAACTAGAAAAGGTCTGTTAGAAGAAGCAGTTCCTGTCCCGCCTAGGGACAGTCCAGGTCATTTTATGTATCAGAAGCATGGCATAAGTGCCATATTATATCTAGATTTATGGGTAGAGTATACCAAACAGTTAGAAGAAAAGTATAGATGGCCCGTATCAGGTACGTGGGATGCCGAGTGCATCATGCGAGTAGAAGAAGCATTATGGAAAAAGAAAGCCAGACAGTCACAGAAAGATGCCATCGAGTTATGGCGCAAAGAATCTCATAAAAGAACCGAAAAAGAAATCAGAAAGTCAGAATTAAGTAGAGAATCCTTAGAAAGAGCGCAAGAAAGGGAACTAATCGAGATAGGTGAACTAGTTAAAGCCGAACAGTCAGACAGACAGAGGAATGCCCTCATAAAGGGTATGTATCCTCTTCTTGCCAAGGGCTTGCCAAAAGCGACCCCGGAGGCATCCAGTAATTTTCCGCCACCATTAGTTCCGACCAAGCTACGTCACAAACCGACCGCAGCTGATATTTTTCTTTCGTCCTATTTGGACGACACAGTCCCAGAATATGCAAATCCAGTTCCACCAGCTCCTGCAATTCCTGCTCCTCCAGACACCGGGGCACCTTTTGCAGTACCTGCTACGGTACCCCCGGTCCAGCCCATAGTACAATTTCCCGCCACATCAGCCACTCTGCCAGCACGAAGAGTATCAGTCGACGATTCTAGTTTAGGGGCCGCAGGAGGAGGTCCTCCTGGTACCCCGCCACCACACCAACGTGTAACGTTAGTCGAGTTACATGAACGTGCGTTACAGCGTACGCCCAAATATAAGTCCGTTGCAGATATCCGACGAGCTCTTACTGAATGCCGCTATGATCCAGTCACAGACGATGATAGTACGGTTATATACTCCATACGTGTAAGACGGGTGACCGGGTATTTGGACACCCTACTGGATATGAAAGAAGATCTAGACAGAATATATCGTTTCATCCGTACAGGGGATGATCCAGAAAGTATTGGCGAAGCCATGTCTCAAAGGAAAGCTGAGATCCAGCTCATGATATTAAAGTTTCTGATTAATTGTTTAATAAGGGAACAAGATTATCCGACCAAAGATCCGGCCGAAATGAGAACCCTGACAAGGTGGAGTGATAATATAGCCGAGGGTAAGCACAGAACTATCAGTAGTATAGAGAGTATGTACAAGAAAATTCGTAAGGAGATAATAAGGTTACACGAACAACGTAAAACAGCACAAGTAAGCGAGAAAGAGAATGACTCTCCTACAGAAGAGGTAGAGGACGAGAATACCGCCAGAATAGCGTATGTAGGTAAATCTAGATTTCCAGACCGCCATTTACGCCTAGAACACAAGAAAATCTTTCATCATCCAGCACCGGAACAAGGTTCTCTAGAACAAGTATTTCAAGCTACCGATCACATTCTGAAATCACGAATCGGTTATAGTGAGTTAAGTACCATGCATGAGCAAGAACTAGTCCGATCAGCAGTCCGATGGGCTACTGATTCTACCACTTTTCCAGATGAAATAGTGGCACAAATGTTTCTGAAACTGCCCCCAGCCGAGCAACGACTGGTGGGTATGTATATGATCCAGCACCTCATCACATTGTATGAGGGTCAACATTCCGATCCAGGTCCGTTACATGATGTCCTGAACGAGTTACTCCAGTATAGATGGAAAGGTTTAGGTACCGATTTAATTAGTGTCATTCTAGAACAGCGTCACAAATATAGAACGTTTTTGAACCCGCATTTTGTTCATGTCTCACCTCCAGAAAGTAAACCGTTTTACATAGATAGACAGAATCCGTTACGAGAAGTACACCCAGTCAGGACAGCAGATGGTGAAATGCAAAGAGTATTTGTTTACACCCCGATTACAAAGATGGAACTCTTAGAGATGAAGAAATTAATTCCTTGTCATGACAAAGATCCAGCAGGGTTCCACCGAGAATTAAAAGACATGCTCCGTATGGGAGAATACACGTATCCGGATATTATTAAAATGTTAAAAGTCCTATTGCCCGCAGGGGTATACGAAAAACTCAAGGAAAAAGAATGGGAGGTGGGAGAGAAAAAGATCGATTGGGCAGTTCTAGAAGCTGAAGATAAGATACGAGTACCAGGTACCGGTCTTGGAGAGAAATGTAAAGAATTACCAGAACTGTTAATACAAGTTTTACCCAGATTATTAGCCACTAAAAAGGAAGACTGGGATGCAATCTCAGCCTGTATACAGAAACAAGACGAAGACACTAGTGATTTTTATTCTAGATTTGAAAAATGTTTCATCATAAACAGTGGCTTGAAGACGAGTAGCGAGTCATACCCTCATCTTTTTGTTACTAAATTAGTCGAGAATTCAAGTCCACAAGTTAAGAATCGAGTTTTGAAAGTCGAAAGTACATGGCAAGCTAGTACCCCGTCCCAGATGTTACAGATGCTCCAGTATCACCAGAATAGAATCAGAGAAGAGCAAGAACACGAGAGAAGACGTATGAAGGACACGAAAATGAAAGTACTAGTTGCACAATCTATTCCTCAAGACAGTCAGAAGAGGGGTCCGAATCAAGCCAGTCATCCTGCAGCTCCCGTTAAAGGGACATGCAATTATTGTAAACAGCCAGGTCATTTTATAAACGAGTGTGCGGTTCTGAAACATAATATAGCCACTGGTAAAACTAAAGAAAGACCACGTCCGCCTAGACAAGAACAAGTTTCACAGACTTCTCAGCCACAGAATGCACAACAGACAGTTCCAGCACCGCAGCCTATTGCTGCAACACAGCATGTTACACAGCAGATGTACCAGTATGCTCAGACAGAGTATCCAGAGTATCAACAGTATTCATGAAACAGCCGAGAGAGGGAGGTAGGCTTGCCTCTCATCGAGATTCCTGTAGATCAAGAGGGTCCCTATGTTCATAGTCAAGTACTAGGGAAAGACAGAAAGTTTCTGATTGATACAGGGGCAAGTAGGACCACTATAAGTCACGCCGAAGTTCCAGGGGCTCCGCTCTCAGGCTCTAGAAATGTTTCCCTTGGATTTTCAGGAAAGCCTATTGTAAACGAGATATCTAAGCCAGTTACTCTAGAAGTAGGTCCATTGTCCCGCACTACTGATCTGTTACTTACGAAGTCATGTCCAGAAAATTTGTTAGGCATTAAGACATTGAAAGAATTAGGTGCAGTCATATGTTGTTCCCCAGAGGGAATACGTTTGTTTTTACGTGACTTCAAGGGTCACTATGTATTACGAGATTTTGATCCAAGATTGTCAAATGTTCCGCAGCATCTATGGGCGCAAGGTCCAACTGATGTAGGTTTCATGCAAATCACACCCCACCGTGTGACTCTCAAACAAGGTATAGTCCTGCCACGAATCAGACAGTACAAATTACCACCTGAGGCTGTAGCAGCCTTATCCAAAATTATTGATGAGCTCATGGCTCAAGGAGTAGTTGTAGAAACTGACTCCAATGTATGTAATTCTCCGATCATTCCAGTCATGAAACGTACTGATCCAAATGCACCTCCAGTATATCGATTAGTGATTGACCTTCGAGAACTCAATAAATGTATTATTCCCCAGTACCCAGTTGTTCCAGATATCTCTTCCCTATTGACAGCCATCGATTCCGAAGCCTCATTTTTTACAGTCATTGACCTCAAGAACGCATTTTTCAGTGTCCCCATTCATCCAGACAGCCAGTTTCTTTTCGGATTTTGTTTAAATGGAAGGAGCTATAAATTCACACGAGCTCCTCAAGGTTTCACAGAAAGTCCTAGTATTTACAGTCAAGCACTTAAGAGACAACTAGACAACATTCGCATGCCAACTGACACTGCCCTGCTCCAGTATGTCGATGATCTACTGATCACAGCCCGTTCTGAACGTGCTTGCGAGCGAGCATCACTTACAGTCTTGTATTTCCTTGCCGAGATGGGGCACAAGGTGTCCCCTTCGAAGCTTCAATTCTGTGTCCAGCAAGTGATCTACTTAGGCCACTTACTGTCCAAGTGGGGTAGGCAGTTGACACCAGACCGTATCCAGTTAATAGCGAGTCTTCCTCAGCCCAAGACACAGAAGGAGGTACGTGCTTTTATCGGCCTTACTTCTTATTGCAGACAATGGATTCCTCAGTATGCATTTCTAGCCAAACCACTGATACAGTTAACGACACAGGAGGCAGCCGTATCGACTGTCCTCCCCTGGACATCTGAACATACACTTAGTTTCAATGAGTTAAAGAAAGCTTTATGCCAAGCTCCTGTTCTAGCTACACCGAACTACAGTAAGCCTTTTACACTTTTTGTCACAGAACGTGATGGTACAGCATTATCTGTTCTCACACAAGATCAAGCAGGACAATACAAGCCCTGTGCTTATTTCTCTAGCACATTAGATCCAGTAGCCCAGGCTCTGCCTGCGTGCCTCAAGTCAGTTGCAGCCACAGCACTAGCTGTCAGACAAAGTGATTCCATAGTATTAGGACATTCCTTGACAGTACAAGTTCCACACTCCGTGGAAGTTCTTTTAAACCGAACACAGACTCAGCACTTGACAATTGCACGTTTAACAGGTTATGAACTGACACTGTTCCAGCCACACATAGAAATCAGACGCTGCAACGTTCTAAATCCTGCTACACTGTTACCGTCAGTTCATTCGAATCCTGCCACACACGACTGTGTGGAAATAGTTAACACTATGACTAAGCCAAGACAAGATCTGACAGATATTCCATTACCAGATCCCGACCTGACACTTTATGTGGATGGTTCATGTATGAGAACAAGTACAGGAGAACTAGTAGCCGCGTATGCAGTGACTACTGACACTGAAGTTATAGAAACACATCGTATTGACACCCTGTCTGCTCAAGCAGCAGAGCTAGTTGCTCTGACACAAGCCTGCATTCACGCCAAGAACCTGAAAGTTAATATTTACACAGATTCACGTTACGCATTTGGAGTTGTACACGACTTTGGAGTGCTCTGGCAGGAGAGAGGTTTCATGGCTTCTCATGGAACCAAGATTCAGCATGGTCTCCTTATTCAAGCTCTGTTAGATGCCATACATTTACCGACATCTATTGTTATCATGAAATGCAAAGCACATACGAAAGTTACTGACATTATTTCTCAAGGTAATGATCTAGCAGATCGCACAGCCAAGCTTACAGCACAGACTCCAGACATGTCAGTTAATCCGACACAGACACATACTCCAGATCTGACTACCTGTATGACAGTTAAGGACCCTACTCAAGATGTCATAGATATCCAGTTACATGCTACTCCCGATGAAATCCAGAAATGGTCCGAACAAGGAGGGGTCCAGACAGATCAGGGATGGGTAACGAAGGGAAAAGCCACATGGTTTCTCCCCGACTCTATGGTTCAAGTCATTATCAATACCGCACATAGTCCAGCACACTTAGGAGAAAAAGCCATGTTAGACAGTATCCAGAACATTTGGTTTAACAAGCATTTACGAGCTGCAGCCAAGCAGAAAGTCCGTACCTGTATGATATGTTGCCAGTTTAATCCAGGTAAAAGTGTCCCGGTGGAACAAGGTGGATTCCAGCCCCCTGACCACCCTTTTGAGGTCCTCCAGATGGATTATATTCAGATGGAGCGATGTCGAGGTTTCAAGTATGTCCTTGTAGTTGTATGCGCTTTGTCCAGGTGGACAGAAGCATATCCAGTTCCAGATTACACAGCCGCGACCACTGCCAAGCAGTTGGTTCGTGAATTCTTCCCCCGCTACGGACTCCCTAGGGTCGTATATTCTGATAACGGCCAGCCATTCTCATCTGAATTAATGAAGCACGTTTCCCTTTTGTTAGGGTACCAGTGGAAGTTCCATTGTGTACGCCATCCTGAAGCAGCCGGTCTCGTAGAGAGACATAATCAGACCCTGAAAATACGTATTGCTAAAGTCTGTCAAGAAAAAGGTGTAGACTGGCTAGTAGCTCTGCCAGTCGCTCTGTTTTATATGCGCATGGTCGCACATTCCAGATCAGGTCTGTCCCCGTACGAGGTCGTATTCGGCCGCCCCCCTAATATGTGGGGTACACCTAGACCCCGAAGTATTACAGATGTTTCAAGTAATATGCTGACAGATTACCTAGCTTCCTTGATGTCTGCCCTACACTCTTGTCGTTCACAGGTTTCTGCCGCATTTCCAGACAATACCGAGGTGGCACCGCATGACATCGTTCCCGGAAGTTTGGTTCTTGTAAGGAACTTTGATCGTTCAAGTCCGCTGGAGCCTCGCTGGAAGGAGCCAAAACAAGTACTCCTGGCCACCCGTACTGCCGTCAAGCTGGAAGGCAGGAAGGACTGGGTACATTTGTCGCATGTAAAGAAGTTTTATGGACTGAAGACTGTTTCCAAGAAAATTTCCGAGGATTTTAAAGACTGCCAAAGTACTATTCTCAAGGACTGTCCCGCAAATGACATTGATACGAAACCCTCCCTGTTAGAGAAAACTCCGCAGCAGGAGTATAAGTTGAAATTACGGTCTAGTAAAATAAGTCAGCCAGTTTGATTGTCTAAGTCCTCCCCTAGGTGAAACGGTTAGACCGGTTTCTGACATGTATAAAATAGACCCCCATAGTGAGAGAGTTAGTCAAAACTCAATCCGATGTATCGTTTTTCTAAGTTTCATATTGTTTTTCAGCCTTATGATTGCCTGCACAGGTTATGCTTTTTATTTGTGTTTTCCTATTCCTCATGTAAATAAGTCTTCTAATACTACAGTAGAGCACACGTTTAGTGATCTGCCTCCTCATGAACTATCTTATCGTCTTGCTATGCGTAACAACTCATTTATCCGCATGTTACATTATTCACACCAGACCAGCAATGCCACTAATTGTTGGGTGTGTGGTCGACTCCCCCCTTTCCAGACACCGAAGGGAGTTCTGCCACTGTTTCCTTATCCATTTTCACATAACGGTTCATGTGGAGCATGGTCCACGTTAACGTCATCCTCAAATGATATGTTCTTTCTGAACAGTACATGTTTTCCAGACAAGCAAGGTCTTCCCCACAGAACAGGGTTAGATCTAGAAAATGAAGTTTATAATTTGGGTAATTATTCTTCGAATTTCATGGTCCTGAATGTTCAGTCTGATACTACTCCAGACTTACCTGCTATGTCAGTATTACCAGTCAAAGGTGAATTATGTGTCAGAAAGAATGGTTCCGTACATGTAGGACATAGTGATTGTACTACTATTGTCAAGTATAGTGACAGTAGGAAATCTATTTTTAAAGCTTCACGTCATTCTTATTTTGTTTGTGGTCAGACCGCATATGTTCGTCTGCCCCTCGATTGGGAGGGAACCTGTTACATTGCCTTCCTACTGCCACCAGTTTTTCTAGCCCCACCTGACTATCATAGGAATTCCCACCTAGTACATACTAGACACAAGAGAGACCTCCCGATTGTCGATTATACTGAAACTGCTCTAGAACAATACATAGATATCAATAAAGGTGTCTTTCCTTATCTAGGTACTGTCGTGAATAGTAAACTGATACGTAGATTAACCAGAACCCTTGAAGCAGTAGTGATTGAGACTACCTCTGCTCTAGGTAACTTAACCGAAGAGCAATCCTTTATGAGAATTGTCGTGCTCCAGAATCGTCTCGTCCTTGACGTCATACTGGCCGATAGGGGCGGGGCATGTAGAGTCATCGGATCTAGTTGCTGCATTTTCATTCCTAATAACGCGCCGTCTGTTTATTCAGCTATAACCAGACTCCATAAAATTGCCCATCTTTTACACCAAAATCCAGGCACCTGGACATGGTCCGGTTGGTTCTGGAATATAATTTCCGCCTGGGGATGGAAAGTGTTGTCCTTTCTAGGTATTGCAGTAGCGATCATATTCAGTTGCTGCCTCTGTATACAATGTGGCCCTGCGATTTGCGGCATTTGTGCTACCTCTTGTATTCCTAGTCCCAAGTCCCGTTCTAAATCCCGTTCCAAGAAAATTCGAGACGAGCAAATGATACTGTATGAAATGATAGATGGTATCATGAATATTGATGTTTCCTGATGGAAACGTAGTGACAAGGAGGGAATGTGGAAAAGTAAATTTTGCCATGTTCTGTGTCCCTACGTGTCCCCCATCTTATGTTATGTGTGCATGATTAATATGCATATGTATTCCCCATGTTTGATTAAAGACGCAATTACAGTTGTGTCCATCTCTAGTATGCCAGTTTCCAGTTCTCGTGAACGCTAAGAGTATCAGGCCTATGTAAAAGTTACGTTGCCACGTTTCTTAGTGTGCACGTTATTTCATTGAAAAGTCCCCGTTTCTAGGCCTCAAAAGGGCCCGGACACCAGATTCAGCTCCTGTCTCCTGAGCCCTCGCTGAGGAGCGATACAGCCCCCACCTGTATTCCTGACCCTTCACTTACTTCCTGCCTCACAGTGCCCGGCTCGGCCTGGCTCTGCCTGCTAGTCTGCCAAAAGTATGTTATGATTCTAGTTATCAGTCCAGCCCTCCTTCTCTGCATTCCTAAGCTACTGAATCGCATCAATAGTTTCCGTCATCGTCTAGTCTTTACGTCTCCATGTAAGAGAAATACTGTATTAATGGTCATTTAATATTCTTCAACACGCACTACATGTAGAATAATGCATGCACCAGTCTTAGAGTCTGTTAGCCTTTACCCCGATAACTTTTGGATTCTATCAACATGTTCTCTAAACATCAGATACTAGATAGTGTTTAGGTACATGTCGCCCTGACTCTCCAGACTTCAGTCTCTGCTCCTAGCGCAGAAGTCATAGCCCCCAGCTTCTCCTAGTAACACGTCATTGTTAGTTTGCGCGCACCATTAGGTTAGAGGTCCCGGCTCCTTAGGTAGCCCCCTCCATGTTTCCGCCCCATTTATGACATATTCTGTTATGTTTACATCACATGTCTATGTATACGCCTCCTGTTACACCTACTTTCACCCTTATCTTTCGCGACTGCTATTGACCACACCCACTGCTCCGCCTATCGTATGTATTGTAATGCAATTGTTTTAGTATATATGCTTGTGCACTGTTATTAAATGTTATCCCTTACGCCAACGCCGATCCTGATCCTGCCCCAGGCAGCGCTGCCATCCTATTCCTGTGCAGGTTGTCCTGTTCCTGTCCTTTATGCTGTATTAAACCTGCAAACTCCTACTACCTCGAATCTTGACTCTTATTTATTGAGCTATCTGTTATTACTATGTCCAGTCAAAAATAGATCCGGTATTATTTATTTATATACCACATATCTCTGGATGCTGTAGAAAATTTTGAGACAAAAATCATCCTGTTAGTCTTAGTTTTTTCTTTTTTGATCAGCAAATTACTCCTTGTCATGTTGTTGACCTTTGTGAGTTGTCTATCAAGTATAGATTCTGGGTATCCTCTTTGGATATACCTTGCCTTTTGTTTGAGTAATGATTCTGCACAATCTGTTTCAATAGAAGAGATCCGTTTAATCCGCATGAATTGGGATGTGGGCAAATTGTCAATCAGATTTTTTGGGTGAAAACTACTATATAAAAGTGCGTTGTTTCTGTCAGTTGGTTTTTTGAATAACTTGGTTTCTATGGCTTGCTCATTCAATTTTACAACAACATCCAAAAAAGAAATTTCATCATGACTGATTGTAGAGGTGAATTGTATCCTCGGATCAACTTGGTTCAGACGAGTGATGTTCTTCACAAGGGAGTCTTCTGAAAGTCGCCAAATTACAAAAATATCATCAATGTAACGTCGGAAAAACACCAGCCCTTCCTGCCATAGTGCATCCGTCAGTATATGGTCATGTTCAAATTTCGCCATGAATGTATTGGCATACATGGGTGCCCCTGGAAAACCCATAGATGTGCCATTCATTTGGTTATGGAATACGCCTTGCCACTCAAAATAGCTATTCATTAAACAAAATTCCAGTAGTTGTAACACAAAACATTTTTGACTGTCTGTTCCTTCTTCTTGGAGCAATGCCCATTCGACTGCTTCCAGTCCTGACTGATGTGGAATTGATGTATATAATGCCACGACGTCTATCGTGCATAATATCCAGTCTTCGTGAATATTTAGGATTGCTGTTAAACTCCTCAAAAAATCCGAAGTATCCTCAATATAGGTGGACCATTTCCGAACAAAAGATTGGAGAAAGTGATCAATAAATCTGCCCGGAGTTTCAAAAATTGATCCACAACCGGATACAATTGGTCGAAACGGTGGATTGTTTAGATGTTTATGAATCTTTGGCAAAAAGTAAATCCTAGGGCGTCTTGGATGAGTTTTGTATAGGTATTTTCTAGTCTTGTCATCAATCCAATTGAGTTTTTCTGCTTCTTCCAGGATCTTATCAAGGGTTTGAGAAATTTCAATGGTTGGATCTTGGTCTAACTTGAGATAAGTGTTTTCATCCATGACGTGTTCAGTCCCTTTCTTCATGTAAAAATCAACATCCATCATGACAAGCCCTCCTCCTTTGTCAGCCTTCTGGAAAGTGATAGTTTTGTCTTGTGATAATTTTTGTAACGTGCTGTATTCCGCACGAGTCATGTTTCTCAACTGTCTTTTATACTTCAATTTATTCAAATCTGTTTTAACCAAGGTCTCGAAATTATCCAAAGTCTTGTGAGACACTGGTGCTTGAAACTTACTTTTGGGTTTGAACATGGTACTGGATTCTTGTGGTACAACATTCTGACATACATTAGTGAAGAAATGTCGCAATCTCAAAGTTCTCATCAATTTAAAAAAAGAGACTTCAGTCTCTAACTCTGTTGTATGATATGTGCTCACAAATGAAGTACCTTTGTTTAATACTCTCTCCTCAAATGTAGTTAACTTTTTCGTGGAAATATTTATTATGAGAGTTTCACCTGACTCCTCAATCCGGTCTTTTTTTCTATTTCTTTCTCCTTTGCCACGTCTTGTTTTTTGTCTGAAGGTTTTGATGTCGAGGGATCTGGTGGTTTGGTCAAATCCAGGCCTTCCTCTAAAAAAGCCACGGTTGGAATGCTTTCAGTGGGTGCATCTGCTTTATTAGTTGGAGCTCCTCCTTGTTTCTGGGGTCCTGACTTTTGTTTCAAATATGAGCTGGCAGATGGTCTTGCTGTGTCAGTATCCTGATCTGACACTCCACTTTCTTCAGATGAATGTGTTTGGGATTGGGGTTTCCTTTGAGTATATCTACGTTGGGCGTACACTTCTGCCCAAGTGTAAGCTTCATTGAGCTTGTAATCGATAGTATCTCTTTTGAATTTTCGCAATTTAGTTTCTTGAAGCTCTTTTCCATATTTATCAAGCTTGCTTTCCATTTCTGCCAAAAATGTTTCCCATGGTTCTGCGTCCATTCTTGCTGACAAATCCTCTTTAATGTGATAAATCTCTTCCTCAAGATCTTTAATCGTAGTAGATAATTCTTCAATAAGCAATAAAATCAGATCTAATGAGCATTTATTTAAGATGCTATACCACTTTTCCATGAAGTTGATGTTGCTGTGTAATCGGAATAACATTGGCCTGCTGGCCAGTCTCAAACCTCGCGGAATCCTCTTTACGCGATGATATTGGATTAAAGTCGAAGCATGTAGTCTTTGATTCAATTCACGACGTGTCAGATATTCTAGTTGGCGTAACTGTTGCGTCACAGTTCCACTTTGGGCATCGAATTTTTTTGCTTCCTTGATCAAATTATATATTTTATCTGCTTCTTCAGGTGTATATGACTTAGTGGGTGCTCTGTTTTCTGTTATCGAAGCTATACTTTCAAACGACATTTTTACTTGGTGCTGACAAACAGTGTTTTAGCAGAAAACGTTAAATGTAAATGTGGATGAATGTCGCACACTCTCATTAAATTATTCAATGTTCAACGGTATGTGTGCTGCTCTGCATTAGTGCCTGCTAAGCACTATTGAATAAATTTTTATTGTTTTCATTAGAAACGGAGCGATTGATTAAGGATACTTTATTCGTTTACAGAGTCGGCAATAGACAACGTTATTGGTTTTTTGAACAAGGATTCTCGTTTGTTTGAAAAGGTGAGCATGTTAAGTTTACACTATGAATGGAGCAGTTCTAGCATTTCTCCCTTATCAGTCATAGTGATGGTTTGGATTTATTTTCTTTTCAGATAAAGAGTATCTCATACATTTGCAAGGTACGCTTGTTTCTATTTTTTGCTAGCAGTTGATTGGGCAATGTTAATATACGTCTGTTTACACATGATCTTATATGTATTGTTTGAGATTACATTTGTGACCTATGCAGTTGTGATATCACAGAAAGCATCTTTTTTTTTTTAATGTTGATATTTAATGTTGATGTATTCTGTAATTCTACTGATAACATGTGATTTGGCATCGTTTTACATTGTTTCCTTGTTGCTTTTGTAGTTGACAACTGGAACCCCTGACGAAGGGACAAGGAGGTCCCGAAATGCATTGGGTGGTGGTTCAGAAAATTTGCAAATAATGATGTATATTGATATATGAAGGAACTTCACGAAAAGTGTTTATGATTATGATTTAATGATGATCTAAATAAATGCTATTATATTGCATACAATTTGGCTAATTGGATAAGTTGTTTGAACATTTTAAAATTTGATTCAAGTAGTGCGCACTGCAGTCCTAACAGCCCATGTGGTGTTAGGCCACAATTTAAAGTTTATTCAATAGTGCTTAGCAGGCACTAATGCAGAGCAGCACACATACCGTTGAACATTGAATAATTTAATGAGAGTGTGCGACATTCATCCACATTTACATTTAACGTTTTGTGCTGAAACCACGCCTGCATGGCCACAGGAGCCGGCCCTAGTCTTCCTGCAGCACCACACCAGCCCCAGCACAGTGAAGCCATAATCCACTGCGGTATATTTATAGACAAGAGTACCTCTAAATACCATAGATCACACTGTACATTTTTCGCCTCAAACAGTCCTTTTTTATTGACTTTGGGCAACTACTTTTAAAAAGTTTTTCAAGTTTAATTACTTCAAACCCTTTTTTTTGTTTTGTTTGGCGTTTCTTACATCAAAGATATATATATGTCTCCTTTTGTCATTTTTTTACATGAAAACATTTATATACAAATACACTTGTATACACAACAATATTTCATTTAAACAGACACCGAAAAATAATTGGACAAAGAATATATTTACACGATATTTAACAAGACTCACTGGACATCTATATTTCACTGACAGTCTTTTGACACATACTGAATTTACAAATCCCTTTTAAAGTCCTATATTATTACAAAAACATTTACTGGGACCAAATCTAACTGGGTCCTCAGAATATCCTAATCTTGAGGTCCTTTATAGGGTCGGAGGTTAATTACACAAGGTATTGTGGGGGAACATAAAAGTTTCCACTTGGCTTCCCCACTGGGGTCAGTATTTCTTACTCTTAGCTTGCTCCGAACCTCTATCTATTCAAATTCCGACGCTTTTCGACCTTATATAGGTGGGACAATACACTCCGTGTTTTAAAGGTCTTCTTCAGGGCTGTACTTTGTTTCTGATAGGACGTCTTTTATACCTATAAGGGTAATGAAGTAGTTTTAATGTGTGTCTTTTCTATTACCATGACTGTACATTCATATTTAACAAATTGTGTACTCACGTATCAAAAGGATGCTTCAATGCGCCCAATCCCCTGTTTTTTGCCTGTTAAAAGCGAAAATACACAAAGAGGGTAAGTTCCCTTACACCAGCATATTGCATATTTGCTCTAACGGTTGCTCTAAATTCTGAGGACCTACCGGGCTCCTTCAGGTTTTATCCTTCCATTATTTCTGTTCATGGAAGATGTACTCTGATGGTAAAGAGGCAGGCGAACTCTATTTTGATTGGGTTCGTATTTATTTTGGAGTTTGCGCTTCCTCTGAGGAAATGACCATGGTTTAATAATTAAAGTGAAATGAAACATTGTTGTTTTGATTATTGTCAATAAAGTTAATTTGTGCCATTACATTGAATTTTCTAAATGTACTGGCAGCACCCCTTCACCCATGTAGCGTTTTATTGGCCTGGACGTGTGTCTAAGATATGCCATGACCGGTACATGTGTTCCTCTCTTGTGGGCTATCTCTATTATCGTCACAGTGAGTTTGTACCTTTGTTTTCTTAGCTTCGTTTCGGGTCTGCGGCGCTCCCTTCTCCTGTTGCCTCAGTTCCTCGACTCTCTCGCGGTTCTTCAGGAAAGACAGAAATGACGTCGTAAGTGTGTGGCAACATATGTGATGCAGGGCCACTAATAGTATTTAATTTACATGCCTTGAGTATATGGTATATGACTTTACTGGGACCTATACGTAAATTGAATATTCAAATGAGTTTAGTAGCTGTCACCATGTTTAGAGAGTAAGAACAAGCCCTTTAGTACTGGTTAGCAGCTGTAAAGTGCACAGAGTCCTAAAGCCAGCAAAATCAAATGCAGAAAAAGAGGAGGGTGAATGTTAAAGGTTTGGGAGAAGACCACCTTAAGGCTGACAGATCCAACAACAGTGCATCATAGGAGTGAGCACAATATACTGCTCATACCAAAACATGTAAGGTTTGCTCTTTGGGTGATGACACTCTGGACAGAAGTTGAATCTCAGCTGCTGTAGTACCTGCAAATGTAGATGACAGGACCGATCTAGTTTTGCTTCTGAACCATACTGTGGTGTCAGTATTACCTCTGACCTGCAGAGAGTAACTGTTGATAACTCTCTGATGTTGAAACAGGTGTAGAAGCATGTACAACATGGAGTGCTGAATCGAATTTCAAAGTACTTTATTGTTTCAGACGAAAGAGCAATACAATGAAAATTACATTATAATTTATAATGTACAAATAGTTGTAACAGTTGTCACAATGCAAAATTATACAATCTATTCAATGCTGCGCTCAAAGCAATTATATAAGTACCATTCTTAAAATATTTAACAGGGAATCGCAATTTAAAAATCCAAGTTCATGTAATGACATTATGATGGATAAACTAAGTAGTGTTAAATAAAAAACTGATAATTTAACTGTGACATTCCTAGTTTTCAAAGCAGCAGCCAGGTAATCCTGGCACATCTCAGATGTGATATTGTTACTTTGCATGCTAAGTACATGTATACTGCTACTGCACGGTACATTTCCCTTGAGTCTGTTTTATACTAATTGTACAGATCTTCCTTGCAGCTCTGTGTGTAGGGGGTTGGGGTGCAGGGCCTGCTGCAGGGAAAGGAATTTGTGCGCCGGGTCTGTTGCAGTGGATGGGGTTGGGGACGGGGCTTGCTGCGGTAGACGGGGTTGGGATGCAGGGTCTGCTGCGGTGGAAGGGGTTGGGGTGCAGGGTCTAGTGCTGTGGATGGGGTGCTGGGTCTGGCGCAGTGGGGGAGTGTCCGGGGGGGGCGTGGAGTAGCAGAGCTCGGTACGACTCAGTGCTTCACTGTTTTCCATTCGAGGGGGCTGCCTGGCCGAATGGTCCACACATGAGCACCCGGTCGAAGGTGGGGGAGGGCGCAGGGCCACCATGGACAGTGATGCTTGCAGGGCCACCTGGGTCCGGGCATGCTGTTGTGTCCCTTAGAGCAAGAGTAAACACTGCCCCATGCATGCTGTGGCCCCGGATTGGGGGGGGGGGTCCCCAGAACCTTTGCTCAGGTGGTCTGTGGCTCTAGGGTGACTGTCCCTTTGCTTGTGATCCCTGTTTTGGGGATGGAGGGTGGTCTGGACAATTCTTTGCACAAGGGGGCGCTGCCAGTTCGTCCAGGGGAGGCCTTTGTTATATTCACATGCTCTCCTGGCCCTGTCTCCTGTGCCCCATAGGGTTTCTTTACATTATGACCTCCTGGTCAGTGAACTCTGCTCTCCCCTCGCACAGCTCCGTCGTTGCACCACTGCCCTCAGCACCACTCTGATCTCAGGCATATGTTTGAGGCCCTCCTCCACCTGCAGGCTCCTGTCTGTGCCTCATCCCTGCTGGTCCACTCTGCCTTTTTTTCTGTCTGCCTCTGCCTTACTTTGACTGTCTGCCTCTTTCTGGTCTGCCTTTTTTTGGTGCTTTTTGCCTTTTTTGTATGTTGTGCACTTTTTCTCCTCTTGGTGCTTTTCCTGCCGCTGCTGCCCCTGCGGCCCCTCCCCCTACCGGTTCCCGCTTACCGCATCTCAGCTGCGTTCCCTCCCTGTTCCCTATTTAATGGCTGCTGCACGCAGTGGACACGCCAAAGGGAAGGCGGTCTGCAGCCGTCCGCGACATGACCACGACCAGCGCCAGTACTCTGGTTCTCCGTCCTCTCCCTGCTACAACTCAGCCTCCCTTCATGCACTCAATCCCAGAAGAAACAACAACTACACCTGCCGACACTGCCGCCGCACCTTCACCCATCTCCGGACCCTGCCCACCCACTGGACACAGGCACTCCCAAACCCCTGAACTGCATCCTCCTCAACATACTCTCCCTGCACAGACATGCAGTAGAAATCTGAGACCTCCTCGACGCCCTATCAACAGAAGTCGCCTTCCTCTCTGAAACTTGGTGCAATGCCACTTCCGCCCCCGCCATAACGCTATCGCCATCCCCGATGGATACAAGACACAGAGGAAAGACCAGCTCAACCACCATGGCCCCACAGAACATCTCCATTTCCAGACCCAGACCAACCCCAGAATGACCCTACAGTGCACCCTCGCCTACAGATCCCCCGGACCACATACTGCATTCACCGCAACCATCACTGACCTCATTGCGCCCCACGCCCTCGCCTCCATGGACTAAATACTGCTCGGAGACCTGAACTTCCACCTCGACAACCTCAGCGACCCCAACCCCGCCAACCTCTTGGACAACCTCACCAACATCAGACTGAAGCTTCTCTTCACCACCTCCACCCACAAGGCAGGACAAACCCTCAACCCCATCTTCGCAGTAGGGAGCAACATCCACTTCGACCACACCACGCAATCCCTAAGGAGAGACCACCATTGCTTACACTTCTCCTTCTCTAAATCCACTGTACACAAACCTACACTATGCCCCCTGCACAGGAACTGGAGCAAGGTCACCGAGGAGCACATAAACTCCTCAATCCTCACCCCCACCAGCCACGCCTGACGTCAGCTCTGCAGCCCACGGACTCCACAGAGGGACTCACCAACTGCGCAGACAAGATCACCCCCATCCAGAACTCCAACAAACAGCACCCCACACAAGCCACCTGGTTCACCACTGACCTCTGAGAATCCAGACACACCTGCAGACGTCTCTGGAAAGTTTGGAGAAACAGCAAAACACCAGAAGCATGAACCAGCTACAAAAATGCCATGACAGAATGCCACCTACGCATCAGATCCACCAAAAGAAACTTCATCCAGGACAAGATCCTTGCCAATTCCAGCAACCCAAAGGAGCTCTTCAGCTTCATACAGGAATCCACCAAACCCCCCAGCTAAGCCTCATACGTCACGTTGTCCTAGGACCTCGGCAACACACTCGGCTCCTACTTCCATCTCAAGATCAATTCCCTCTATGACAACTTCAACAAACTGATACCGGACACCATAACCTCTTCTATCTCCAGCAACGCCAGCCAGCCTACCATTTCTGCCTGGAACCAGCTCAGTACAGAAGACACGGCCACAACCATGAAGAGCATTCACTGAGGAGCCCCCATGGACCCCTACCCGTCACACATCTTCCACAGAGACGCCGCTGCTATAGCAACCGAACTGTGATGCACCATCAACTCCTCCTTCGAAACCGGCACATTCCCCTACAACTTGAAAGGTGCAGAAGTTAAGCCCCTCCTCAAGAAACCCTCTGCTGACCCGACAGGCCTAAAAAACTACAGACCCATCTTTCACCTCCCTTTTGCAGCAAAAGCAACGGAGAAGAACGTCAACATCCAGCTCAAGAACTTCATCAAAGCCAACTCCATCCTCGACTCCTCCCAATCCGGATTCCACAGCAACCATAGCACTGGGACCGCCCTCCTAGCCACCACAGACGACATTCGCACTCTCCTAGACCAGGTCCACATGGTTGCCCTCATCCTACTAGTTCTCTTGGTCGCCTTCAACACCGTCTCCTACCGCACACTAACTGCCAGACTCCACGACGCTGGCATACAGTGAACCGCCCTCAACTGGATCCACTCCTTCCTCACTGGCTGAACACAAAGACTCAAACTCCCGCCCTTCCTCTCTGAACCCACAGAGATCAGCTGCAGAGTACCCCAAGGATCGTCGTTCAGCCCCACGCTGTTCAACATCTACATGGCCCCCCTTGCCGCCATTGACAGGCAGCACGGACTTAGCATACTATCCTAAGTCGACGACACCCAGCTCATCCTCTCCCTCACCAAGGAACCCGACACCACCAGGCTCAGCTTCCAGGAATGTATGAAAGATGTTGCTTCCTGGATGAGTAGCAGCTGCCTGAAGCTCATCTCAGAGATACAGAAGTCCTCATCCTCGGAACTGCCCCCTCCCCTTGGGACAACACCTGATGGCCCACCTTCCTCTGCAAACCCCCCACTCCTACGGACCATGCCCGCAAACTCAGCATCATACTCAACTCATCCCTCAGCATTACGTGACAGGTCAATGTGTCTCCTCCATGTACTTCAACACCTTCCGCATTCTCTGCAAAACCTTCAAATGGATACCCCCAAATCCAGAAAGACCATCCCTCATGCACTCATGACCAGCAGACTGGACTACGGAAACACCCTCTATGCTGGTATCAACAAATCCCTGCTCCAAAAACTCTAGTCCATCTAGAACACCACCTCAAGACTCGTCCTCTGCATCCCGCGACAAGACTACAACACCCTGCACCTACAAGACCTCCAGTGGCTCCCCATTGAGAAGAGAGTGACCTTCAAGCTACTTATTTACGCCTACAAATCCCTCCACAACAACGGACACCATTACCTCAATGAAAAAGTTTCCTTCTACGCATCTAAGAGAAGCCTCCGCTCTACCGACCTTGACCTGACCGAAACCCCTTGCATCCGCAGAGGCAGAACGGGTGAAAGAGCCTACTCCTACATCACTGCTAAGACATGGAACGAACTCCCACTTAGCATCAGATGTTCCCCCACTCTGCATGCCTTCAGGAAGAGCCTCAAGACCTTGCTCGTTGAGTAAGACGTTGCTACACGAACACCCCCCCCCCCAGCGCCTTGAGACCCTCACGGATGAGTAGCGCGATTCACAAATACCTGATTGATTGATTGTGTTAAATTTTAAAAACACAGGACATAAAAAGTACTTTCTGTGCTGCAAGGTATTGGTACATAAAAGCATGAAGTGAGTTATTGTCTCTGGACCTTCGAAGGCACATTTACAGATGTCTGCACTATTGATTGCAGTCTATGACTATTTTTAGTGAGGGATAATCCCTGCAGACTACCAAGTCTGAATTTGATGTAAAGGTATATTTTTTCTGCAGGAAAGTTTATATCGAAATAAGGCTCAAAACCTGGCTCTAGTTTATCATTTAGAAAAAGAATGTAAAGAGATTTTTTCCCAGCTACATCTTCTAGCTTCACATGGCCTCAAAATAGTTATTTTTCCATTGGCCTCATTGATCTGCTCATGTTTCAGCCATATGTGTTCATACCCATTCGCTGTAAGAGTGTTCTTAGTTTCGTTAGAGTCCCTCACATGCTGAAAAAAGCTGCAAATACTTGACTTTCCGTCTCCCCTAAGGAGGCCTTGCGCGGCCGCCTTGCGCCCCCTCCTAAGCTCCAGGGCGGCTTCCAGCAGACGTGGAGGCGTAGAAAAACGTATCCCCGTCTCCTCTCCGCACATCACTGGCGTCCTGCGCC
Organism: Lissotriton helveticus; assembly: GCF_964261635.1. NCBI lineage: Eukaryota > Metazoa > Chordata > Amphibia > Caudata > Salamandridae > Lissotriton > Lissotriton helveticus. The sequence goes on along the minus strand of NC_136060.1, from coordinate 22,348,563 downwards.
TCGGGTCTCCCCCGCGTCTCGAGCGGGCAGGAGGGAGAATCGCGCTGCCAGACTGCAGAAACCGGTAAAATCTTCACCCTGGACGCCGACAACTGAGAAACGGGCCCTCCAGTCCTCCTCCGGTTGATCAAGGTCAGTTCTCTCCCCTGGGGGTAAAATCATCGGTGGCTGGTGCGGGAGCTCCGGGAGCTAATGGCTAGCAGCTAGCGTGCAGCCGAGAATGGATAGGATTATACAGTATCTTCAAGATTTGACGGCTCAGGTTCTGATCCTTCAGGAAACACATCTCCCGAAGGAAGAGATATTTTCTTTTCTTAAAAATAAAAGATGGGTGGGTTCATATGTATGCACGAACCAGGCAGCTAACATCAGAGGAGTCCTTATAATTTTTAAGAAATCAGCCAAAGCGCATGTTTTACAGCAATTGGTAGACCCAGGTAGCAGATGGGTGATTGTTAAACTTAGGATAAGGGAGACTCTGTGTACTCTGGTCGGCTACTATGGACCGAATTCTGATGACCTCTCTAGTCTTAAAATCATTTTCTCTCATCTATTAGATTTTCCTGAGCCAATAATTCTAGCTGGAGATTTTAATATAGTTCTGAACCCTGCGCTGGACAAAATTCCAAATAGTAGAGCTGTGGCCCCTTTAATATTCCGGAACTTCCTCCTGGAGGCTATGGAACAATTTGCGTTTTTAGATATATGGAGGGAAAGATCGGGCTTGCAGCCAGGTGCATCGTTTAGAAATCATAAATATCTGCACCATTCTAGAATAGATTACCTGCTGATAAATAACTCATTGATAGATAGAGCTAACGATATTTCATACCTGGCCAATCATCTTTCAGATCACTCAGGTGTTTTGCTACGTTTGGATAGTCCAGCAGAAGGGCCCGCTCGCACATGGTTGCTTGACCATTCTTTACTCCTGATGGAGGAAGAAAAGGTTTTTTTTATTACAGGAAACTGAATGGTTTCTTTAAATGAATCCGGGGTCAACATCAATAACTAATGTATGGGACTCTTTTAAGGCCTTCCTGCATGGCCAAATCACCAGTAGGGTGAGCTTTAGAAATACAAGATGTAAGGAGGAGATATCTTCTATTGAGGGAAAGCTGAAAGATGTGGAGGCTGTATTATCCTTTCTAACCTCTCCTGAAATCCAGCAAGAACGGAAAGCCAAATGGGATAGTTTAAAGGGGGAGTTGGAAAACATCCTTCATTCCAGGTTTATCCGTAGATGGGAGGCTAGTAAAATCGCCCATTTTGAATATGGGGAGGGTGCAGGCAAGCTTCTTGCCTGGAACGCAAAATCTGATCGGGCAAGAAATCATATTAAGGAGATCATCAGCAGAAATGAAACCTTCCGCTCAGATGGGAAAATCAACCAGGCCTTTCAGACCTACTTTCAGGAGATCTATTGTGAGGACAAAAGGCTGGATGTCGCTAGTGTTCAGAATCGGTTGGGGGATATGCCCCTTCCCTCTTTTGTGCCGGACCAACAACAATATTTGGATTAAGCTTTGACCCAAGCTGAGGTTAGAGAAGCCATTCAATGCTGTACGACTGGGAAAGCAGAGATCTATAAGATGATGGGAGATAAGATCATCCTCGCCCTAACGCAGTTGTTTAATTATATGCTGAAGGCTGGTTTAGGGCTCCCAGCTTCATGGAACGACGCTTTAATAATTCTGATATTGAAACGCGGGAAACCTCCATCAAGCTGTGGGTCATATAGACCCATCTCGCTTTTAAATGTAGACTATAAAATCTTTACCTCCATTTTGGCAACGAGATTGGGTCTTATGGTGGGAGATGTTCTCCATTTAGATCAGAAGGGCGTTGTTAGGAACCAGCAGCTTTCACATCACACGTATGATCTCATCAATGCCATTGACCTCGCCTCTACATATTCCCTCCCACTAGCAGCCATGACATTAGACGCTACCAAGGCCTTCAACAGAGTAAATTGGATCTACCTGTTGGAGGCCTTGAGGAAGTTTAACTTGGGGGAAAGATTCTGTCATATGGTCCAGTTGATTTATCCGAACACCACGGCTTGGCTATTGGTTAATGGGAATATCATTGATTCGTTTAGAATTACAGGAGGGACTAGACAGGGCTACCCACTCTCCCCGCTTCTATTTGATCTTTACATCGAGCCATTTGCTCAACGACTTAGGGCAGATTCTAGTATCCAGCCATTTAAGTATGGGGAGTGGGAGAGGAAGGTAGCCCTGTATGCCGATGATATCTTGCTTTTCTCCGCTCATTTACAGCCAGCCTTCCCAGCAGTCATCAATTTAGCCCACGAGTTTGGTTCTGTCTCTGGATATGAGATTAATGCTGCAAAAGCGGAAATCATCACCTGGAATCTGATAGAGACACAGCAGTGCCACCAGCCCTGCTCCAAAATGAGATATTTGGGAGTCCATGTGGTGCAGGATATCACAAAAATCACCAAGGTCAACCTAGATATAGTGGTAAAGGAATGTAAAAGGTTAATGAAACCTTGGGCCATACTTCCTTTGTCTATCTTGGAAAGAATTATTCTGATCAAGATGACTATGCTCCCAAATATTACATTTCTTTTTAATTGTATCCCCCCTTTTTAAAAAAAAAATCCACAATTGATAAGCTTTAGAGTGAAATTAATTCATTTGTCTGGGCATCTAAATCATCTAGGATTACATGGAAAAAGGTGAGGCGGAGAAGAGAAAAGGGGGGCCTGGCGCTACCGGACCCCCAGTTGTATGCCTGGCCCTTTCAACTCTCACACTCACGCATGTTACTGAGAATGCCCGTGAATACTGGTGCCGGAGGGATGTTCTTGGCTATGCTTAGGGGAGCTAAACTGTCAGAGGAGGGTTTTTTGTTTAAAGTCGGGGATCCGAAGTTTAAAAAAAAGTCAAGCTGAAGGTTCTTCAGGGTGTAGCCAAAACGTGGGCCAAAGTGAGAGGGGCAGTGGGGCTCGATTATTGTTCCAGCTTGGCACCCCTTTGGGATTCCCCTGGTACCCCAGAGTGCCTAAAGGATAGACTGGCAAAACCTTTGAGGGATGCCGGGTTGGCGGTTTGGGGAGACCTCCTCCTTGGAGGCACCCTTATTCCCTGGGAACATCTCCAGGATAGGGTGGGGGGAGGACTCTCCCAGTTTAAACATTATCAACTGGCACGCTGGGTTCAATCTCGCCCACAAAAAAATGCTGTGACCAAGCACTCAGGGAGGAAAGAAGTCTCCTTTTGACATCAAACCCTCTTGGAAGAAGTAGATGGCGAATTTAAGCTGGCTGAGGAACTGTGGGAGGGCCCCTTACCCACACAGGGCTGTGCCAAATTATGGCAGAAATCATGTAAGATTTTACACAAATTTGTGAAACCAGCTTGGTTAAAAAGAAACCACCTATTTAACATCAATAGGGCCTACTTTACTCCTTACAAATTGACAAACATTTCCAATGGGCCACCGGTTAGCTGTAAAAAATGTGGCCAGATTCCTGCCTCAGATATACATATGTTCATGGTATGTCCTTCTCTTGCCACTTTTTGGGGGAGGTTTGTCATTTCCTGACACGTGTTTTGGGCTGTACTATCAATATGGACCTTCCCCTAATAATATTTGGCCTTGCAGAATAAGTTACTGACCTCGCTGGTGTGCTTCTTTTCTATTCTATTCTACTAGCTTGGAGGCAAATCTGTATAAAATGGACGGAATCAAGCCCTCTCACTTTTGTGGATTGGCAGTCTTCAGTCTTGGCAGTCTCTAAATTGGGCATTTCACAAAAAGTGAAGGACTGGTCTCACACACCACCGGGTGTCATGCTTCATCATTGACCAGTCCTCACCCTCTAAAAACTTGGTTTAATAGAGGGTGGGCATACACCTGACGACAGGGATGCACTTCTAAACTAAGTGGGGGCCCAAATAATATATACAGTGATTTAAAAGGCCATTATGGGTGTCAGCTTAAATTTTAATAGTGCCGGCATCCATATGGTTGTTAAAATAGGGGGATCGGCGTCATAGGGAAATTAGTGTCCGCACACCGCTCTGAGGTCAACATGTTTCTGCCTAAAGGCCCATCTGGGTCCGCGGCATTCATCAGGACCTTGAACTAACGGGCTCCGCTCTTAGCACACTCTGGTGGGAGGTGCACTTCCATGTATTTTAAAGGGTGTTGTGTGATTTGATCAGCGCTAGCCTATCAGAGCACGTGGTTCTTAGTCAGGTGACCGCGACTTGAAAGGCGCGATTGCAGTGTTTCTTAGGGATCGGGGCACAATGCACTAGTCGTGATTCTGCAGTAAGGGAGCTGGTAGAAAAACTAGTGTATGTCACACTTTGAACTTTATTGATCATTCTTTTAGGTGACACAGTATTACTCTTGTACGGTAGCTTAAACGAATGTTCATACACACATAGGGATCTCGCATGTTTATCACTTGACAGTGTATGCAGTGTTTCTTAGGGATCGGGGCACAATGCACTAGTTGTGATTCTGCAGTAAGGGAGCTGGTAGAAGAAACTAGTGTATGTCACACTTTAAACTTTATTGATCATTCTTTTGGGTGACACAGTATTACTCTTGTACTGTAGCTTAAACGAATGTTCATACACGCATAGGGATCTTGCATGCTTCTCACTTGACAGCCCGACAAGGTATTACAAATGTCCCTGGTGCGGTTGGTCTCACCATGGGATTGTTACTAGGATGTGAGCGGTGTGAGTAGCCGCATACTGTATTAGTCCCGAAATCGTGCAGGATAGATCATCTCTATCTGACCAAGATCCCTATGCGTGTATGAACATTCGTTTAAGCTACCGTACAAGAGTAATACCGTGTCACCTAAAAGAATGATCAATAAAGTTCAAAGTGTGACATACACTAGTTTTTCTACCAGCTCCCTTACTGCAGAATCACGACTAGTACATTGTGCCCCGATCCCTAAGAAACACTGCAATCGCGCCTTTCGTGTCGTGGTCACCTGACTAAGAACCACGCGCTCTGATAGGCTAGCGCTGATCAAATCGCACGACACCCTTTAAAATACACGGAAGTGCAACCCGCACTATCCTCGGGATGTCGTATGGTTTGGATAGGTATCCTACGGGCCACTGCCTACTGACAAGTAAGTCCCGCGGGGGATATGCTAAAAAACTGGGTACACACCTCGCTATTCCGAGGTGTGCGAGTGCTGTTTTTAACGACAAAATAATGCTCAAGCATACTTCAAAGGGCTCTAAAAATCTGTCAAATCCAATCAATGTTTATTGTTTAGTAAGTTAAAACCATAACAATTTAAAACCAGCATTTCAAAACAAAAAATAAAAAGCAAATCATTGGCGTACAAGAAAAATAACCATACATTCATTTCATCTCTTCTGGTTGTTCTAAAATTTATTATAAAAAAATACAGTACAGTAAGAACAACCGTCTTCCTCTTTAACCAAGTTTCCAGTCTTTTTAACAGAGCTTAGTAGATGCTTTAAGGAATTTAATCAGTCTGCCGTTCAGAGTTTGGGATCTTCCGGATTTACATACATTCATTTAATCTCTTCTGGTTGTTCTAAAATTCATTATAAAAAATACAGTACAGTAAGATCAATCGTCTTCCTCTTTAACTGAGTTTCCAGTCTTTTTAACAGAGCTTAGTAAATGCTTTAAGGAATTTAATCAGTTCGTAATAAAGCTAAACTGTAAGTACACGGTCTAGTACACTGGTGAGTCAGGGACGGTCGCACCTTAGCGCGTGCAGACCCCCCGGCTCATTTCTATTGGTCCTGATGATAACCGACACTTCACACACGGTTGAAACATGTTGACCATCTTTTCACTCAGAATCTGATACTCCTTTGTCAATCTACACCAATAGTAGTATCCCACTTGTTTTTATTAGTGTTATACTGACTCCACAATAATTTTTGTATGGAGGACTCGTATTACACTTTTTAATCTTCATCACTTCACTTATTTCACAAATAAACCAGCTCCGCTGTAGTTGCAGGCGTCGTAGCACACCTGAGTGGCACTCGGTCACTCGGGTGGACCCCGATGATGAAGCATGTCACCGACCAGGTCGGTGAGTGAGAATTTTCTTTTCTCGCAATCCTTGTTCTCTGTGCTAGGACGTCCTGTCCTGGGAACACTCCTTCTATTTTAACTGTTATTACCCAGGATTCTAGAATCTTGAAATGATTAAGAATTTGACGCTGCAGACAAATTAGTGCATAGGCCGCTTGGTGTAATGTAATCTAGGCCCAGGAGTATTAACCATTTTGAGAATGTTCCCTTGTTCAATAGATCATGATTTCACCTAGATTGGTAAACTGGTGTAAATGAAAGTACCTTCTCCTTGCTGGTGTTTACTTGAAGTTTTTGAGGTTTATTGGACTCCATGAGGCCTCTGACTGCATTAACTTCGGTTTCAGTTAAATATTGAGTATCCATTGCTGGATTTAAATTTGTTATTATTTTTGTGTTGTGCAATTTCCTGGACTCAGTTTGGATTTCCAGTTGGCCCTGATGCCATTGGGTCAGAAACAGTCTTGATTAACCTCTGGTCTTACATGCGGCGTAATAAACCACTCATCGGCAATATAGTCAAAAGGGGGCTAAATTACCCCGCCTGTCCTCCATCACATATGGTATCTTAGGCTGAGCTCCAGTTCACTCATTGCGCCTTCCATGGTTGCTAGGGCCAACTACCTCTGGCATCATTGGTGTCTGTACTTTAGGTAGAGTATGATTAGGTTCTGATTCTTCCTTGGCCATATACTCCTGTATGATTCCCTGATTATATAATTTAATAAAGCTGGCAATTGTTTTGCCCGTGGTGGTTCTGCAGGTTCATTAGCGACCACGATCTTTCCCCCAGTAGGTACTACTAGAGGATCAGTCTTTTGTTTTTTGCATACAGACTCAGATGATTGCAAGGATCTGAATCCTGGTGGCACTCTTTTCCTTTGCATATGGTTTGTACATTGATTGTCACATAGAAGGCCTGAATTTAAATTAATTAAGGGGATGGGACACTTTCCCTGCTGAGAAACTTAAGTTATTTGACTGAGTTAAAGATACTGGTTTAATTTTTGCTGTATCCGTGTCTGAATCTGAATGTTGATACAGCCTGGGTTCCCTGGTTAATTACCTTACAGTCTTCTGTTGATTGATTTTCATTCTTAACAATATCTTTTTCAATGTCAATGTCCATATGTTTCTTTCTCCTGTTTCCCAGTGTAAATGTTCTTCTTTTTGCGTAGATTCTTGGGACATTAGTTTGTAGACTAATTTGCGGTCTGTGCTTCTTTTGCGCACAATCTTTGGGGTTATGTGTTGTTCTTATGGAATCCTGCTTGTCTTGCACACTAATTCCTTGACTTCACAGTCAGATTCATTTTGCTTCACGGATAAATTACTTAGCAATGCACATATTTTCCATTAGGAACATTGTCTTGCAAGTAATTAGGCTTCAGTTTATTGTTTCAGGTACCTCCTGAAGTTTATTTAATATAGGCAAGCAGAGGCAAGGGCAGGAGCAGGTGTCCTTTTGTGGCACAGACTTACCTATTTTTTCTTTCCCCATTTCTTCTTCTACAGCCATTCTGCCATCAATATTACTTATTGATAGTAAAGATTCTCTGAGAATCCCTGTTTGATCGTCTAATTTCTGGAACTGTAAAGTTTATGCTCCAACTATTTCATGTTAAATGTTACAAATTACTTTCATAATTCCTAAAATCGGTTGCGCTAGCAGTTTTGCAAATTCTCTGGGTCAGTTATTTGTTCCTTCTTTATCTGTTCCTTGAATGATCAATTCCAGTCCCAGAGTTCCTTACAAGGCTATCTTCTGGATGCATGTAGAGTATTGAGGCCTCAATGTCGCTAGATGTCTTTAAAGTTATGAGTTTCCATTGGGTAAGGACCTCCAATATAAAGGAATTCAAGGGAAGACCATTATTTCTTTGCTCCCTTTTCACCCTCTGCTTGGCTTTATATCAATCACTGAAAATACCTCAAATTCTAAACATTATGACCATATGACAATACGACCATTAATTTGGAATCTGTTTCCATTTCTGAGTAAGTGAGGTCTAATGAGAGTTAGATAACATATAGGAGCACACATCAAAGTAAACCCCATCCGTGCATTGGCAACCAAGACCAATGAGAGTCTGTGAAGCTGTGACAAAGTGTTTGCAAAAAAGTACACTGCCTACTGCTTTTCATTTGCAGCTACAATTTCACAAAGTCCCTCACCATCCAGTTATGCGTCATTTTAATCAGCCAAAATTTGAACAGATGTGTCGGAGGGAGATTTGGAGGTACTTAGTGTCTTTTCTTTAAAAAGGGCTTGATACTGGCTTTTTTATTTGTTGAAGTCATGATTGGATGTCACAAATAGGTAGTACTAGTAATACTACCTAATACCAATTAAAGAGCAGAGGTGGCATGTCTGTGTCTGCGTGAAGCTGTTGATGCAGACACACAAGGGCTTCTTGCCCTATCATCTGCTTGTGGTCAGAGGAGTAAGAATGGCCCCTCATGCCCTGCAGTGCAGGGAGCTCCTGGGCTCCTGGGGCTCCCTCTGGCACTGTGTATGGACGGCGGACCCCTGGCCTGAGAGCTCTTGACTGGGTCAATAGCATGGGGGGTGCTCAATATGCTTCGCAATTTTGTTACACCACTGCTTGTGGTGTGTTACCTTGTGCACCATCTTGATCCTCTTTGCTGCCAGAAGAAACACAGGCAATAGACATTTTTGCTTCAATTGGTGTTCATCCCTTTATATTTGATTGAGCAAGTAAATCCTTGGGCTCCTGTTTGTAAGAGTTGACATCAGCCACATTTTCCATGCAGGGTGTAAAGATTGCTAAGCGGTCTTGGCCTTTGTCAGTGACCACAGATGGTACTTTGAATGTGGAGTGTAAGTTTCATTTACACATAACCTGGGGATCAAGTTTTTTTTGTCTACTGTGTGTGGCTGGTACTGCATTTGTAATTTTGCTTTTAGTTTACCTGAGGCCCGATTTAATGTTCCTTTTCTAGAAGAACCTACTCTTACTGAAGGTGTTGCCTATCTTCAAGTTTATTTTTGTTCATTAGTCCTACTTCAATCACCCTTGCAGGACTAATTCCTGTATGCCCATCTTAAGAACTAATAATAACAACACTGATGTCTCCCATAGTGCTCGGAGACCTAGGAATGGCCACAGGCATCTTCATCTGAAACATGATTTAGAGATTGAAGGCTTGGGGGACATGATGAAGGTGAATGACTCTGCATATCCTGTCACCACTGCTCCCTCAAACTCCCCTCCTGATACTACAACCATCATTTGTTTTATCTTGTTCCACTTTGGGTAGACCTTTCCTGAATCATCAAAGATTAGCTCCAACACAGCTCTGACATCAAGAAGAGGCACATTTAGCCAGGAAGTGTTGATAATGCATTTGTTCCTGCACTTTTGTTTTCAGTGCTACTGACGCTGTCTGTACCAAGAGTACCTCTCCCAACGAATGCACACAGTTTGATCCCGGTAACATTGACGGTCTTCTTGGAAGCCACTGGGCACTTTTTTGGCAGGTATGGCATCTTGTGGTGCCATGTGTTTCATGGAATTGTGCTTAGATTTTCTTCTTCTACCTGTAAGTAAGGCAAAATATGAGAGTGGTCAAGTTTGAGGACTGTGCTACAAACAACATATAATATAGATGCAACTTATTAGAGAGTTCTATCTTTTCACCCTAAAACTCCACATAGCCATGCATCTAGTTAGGACAACCTGAACTCATAGTAAGCCAAACAAGGTTGCCCTCATAGTAGGCCAACCAATCAGATATGCAGATTGTTATGTAAAGGTCAGGTACTACGTCTACAGCCCATCCAGCTATTCTGCTACTCAGTATCCCATCAGCCTACCCCACACACCCATCAGGCTCCTGTCACCATCAGAAGGAATAGAAGGAATTGCCACAAGTAATATAATGTGATTTCCAGCCCAAAGTAGCCCTCCTACCCACCCTGCCTTATGAACATACATTAGAAGTGAAACAACATTAAATACATAGTGGGTGCCCTCCCAGCTTTAACAGTCACCCAACACCTCTCTCCGATAATACCAACAACAGAGTAAGTCATCCAAAACCCTATTCTGGTTTCCTAGACACTCTCCCCACCACTTGCCAACATCAACCTTCTCCTATAGCCCGCCTTGAGGCCAAAACCCACAGTACAGTTACAAAGTTTTGTCCCCATGTTGCCTCTTTCCCTTGCAAAGAACAAGGTTTCAGAATGTGTACAATGTGATTCGCAAATCCAACTAAAAATTGCGAAGGACAATTGTGAATTGCAAATTAGTACTGTGCATTCATAATGTCAGCCGCATAGACTACTTAAATTAATCTGGCCTGATAGCAACAGATGCTTACATGCTTCCACTCTAGAGGATTTTCCAACAATGACTGGAGATGAGGTGTCACAAAGGTTGAGTTTGGTTTACTGTTTCCACATTAAAAAACAGAGCCTGCTCATCTGTATGGTCCTTTTTAATTGTCATAAAAAGATTGCAGTGTGATTTCTTAATAATAACGTTTGCAATTAGAGTTTAACGAGGGGAAAATCTTAAAATAACAAAATTCTGCAGAAAGCTATTGCATCAGAGAATATTTTTAGCAACAAAATAGGAAGGACAATCAATTTCATTCACATTGAATTTCTTTCCCATCCTGAGTTGCGGCAAATTTAAGCAGCTAAAATGATGGTGTTGGGAACAAATCTTTACCCAGGCATATTGAAAACAGATTCTGATCTTTATATATAAAATATGGATGGGTGCTTGATTCAATATCACCTAATTATGACAAGCCCAAGGTGTTCCCAGAACATTCTGTTAATGCAAGATCTGATAATATTACTCAAGAACTATGAGATTACAACGGCCTATCTACATACCTAAGACCTAGGAGTTCATTGACACCTGGTAAATATCAAGGTCACAGGATGCAGTCTTTACCGCAAGAGGTATTACCTCTCAATTGTGAGTTCCACACCTCAGAAATCGAAATCGAAAGAATGATAAAACATACATGTTTTACCTGACGAAATGTGTGTAGGTGAAAAAGTTTTTTTTTCTCCTACTTGTACTCCAAATTTGCCCTCAGACTGCCAAATCGGAAGTACCATAGCACTCAGAATGAAGCCATTACTGAAAAATAGAACGGGAAGCTGGAGAGTTGATGTAGTTATCCACCATATAAATATTTTGGGTATTGGAACATAAGAGCTGGGGCATTGTCTAATTCATCTTAGTTATCTGTTTTAGGATGCACTGAACGGTATAAGATTGACGAGCTCCTCCACTGTGACAGAGGAGCGTCGCCCCACTGCTGCTACACAGCAGAGGCAACAGTAAAAAATAAAATGATAATGAAATCATTTTATTAGCATTTTCCTTTATACTGATCCAGCCGAGTCACAGGGCGGTAAAGGGCGTGCCGGGCCAACCTGGACTTCAGGGAGGAGGAGTGATGGGCACTGCTAAGTGCACATTTCGGTTTGGCCTGCCGTCTTAAGATGGCCAAACCAACATGCACACCTGGCATTTCACTATCTTGCACAGCCGGGTAGAGAACACACAGACTCCCAGGCCCTGTTTGAGCAGAAAACCAGGCGGCTCAGACAAATCCCAGAGTTTCTCTCATGCTGGGTAATACTATTCCTAGCATAAGAGGAGCATTGGGATTGACATTTGGTAGCCTGTGCAGTGTGCACCAGTCGAGGATCGGGGGAGAAGAAAGGTGGCGGACGCAGCATCAGCTAAATGATCATTTAAAAAAAAAAAATCTTTGTGTTTTTATTTTGTATTCCCCTCGCTACCGCCCTACCACACTTAATTGGGAGCAGCCGCCACTGTGCCTAACATAAAAGAACATAAGGTACATTTAGCCAGAAGCAAACAGAATGGATGTATACATGACATCTCTGCACTTCCAATAGAATGTGGGCCACCTTTCAGCTTTGGAATTTAATACATGGAAGTCTGTGTGCTGTCACAATGCCACTCGACAGCGTTCAAGACATCTACTTTCTCCTTTGTGCACACAACACCATACATTAAAAGGCATAATTCAATAGAAGGTGTGGCCATTTGAGGCCAAGATGAAAAGCTTAGAAACATGTGTTAAGTAAATTAAGAGTAAAGCTTTAAATTTCATTCTAAGAATAACTTTCCCAAAAATAGCAATGACAGGTGCGACTCGCACAGGTAAGAGCGGTGGGCCAGCGTGGGGTGGGGGTGGTGGAAGTGGACAGACACAGGAATAAGTAATATTAAATAAATAAATAAAACCACTTACTTTGCGCTCGCCGCAACACCGCATCAGCGATGCGGCAAGAGCAAAGTAAGTGGTTTTATTAATTTATTAATTTAATATTACTTATTCTGTCATCTTTTGACTTGCACCTCCCCCACCCCGCCACACCGCTCTTAACTATGTGAGCCGCTACTGGGCAATGATCCAGTGTGCATTGCGCATTGTTGCAAGTTCCATTAATAATGCCACACAGTTTCTCACAAGGGGGCTGAGATCATACTTTAAACCGCTCAGGTTCGTCTTTTAGGCACTGATATCGTGGGGGTTCAGCTTGCTCCACAGACCGTGCATCCCACCTGCTCATAGAACATAATAAATGTAGGAGTCTAGAATTGTTCCACCTCATATATTTTTCTTCAAATTACAAAAGATTATCTCGAAATAATGCTTTGATGGGACCAATTGAAATGGTATACATACCTTACAATTATATATTTAAGCTTTAGGAGTCAGATGGAATGCTTTTTTGAAAGCACACCACCTGGACTTATTTGGTGAATATTTGAAGCAGGTGTTACGAAAACTAATTAAAGCTCCTTAAAGAAAGGTAAGGTGATTTAGAAGTCAAGTGCCTTCAGTGGTTTAGCATAAAACGATTAAGTGGAGCGATTCTCTGCCACTTGCCACCTCCCATTACCAATGTACGCTTTAGTATGACTTACTGAAAAATCAGGGTGCTGAAGAAAAGCAGAGGGGAGCATTTAGTGCAGTTTTTGAAATCACTTCTGGCATGGTTACTTAATGCTGAAATGCCAGTATTTCATAAAAGATTATACCACAAGGTGATAAAAATGTCCAAACAGTCTGAGGGTGGGTCATCTTTAGGAAACTCTGCAGTGGCCTTCTCGCCTTCTGCCTTTGTACAGTGAGATCTGTCCACAAGGCTTGACATTCAGCCATCCTCATCCCCATTACCTAGAGAATGCAAGACATGGCTGGCAACATTTGCCATAAAAGATAAAACACAACTATTATACAAATAAAACAGTTAATTATATCATGGACAGTTAATCAGAGATCATAAAAGCAGCAGCATGATTCCTTAATACATAACATCATACCATCATACAAGCAGTCTTGGTTAGTCCATAAAAACATTAAAAATGTAGAAAAGCTAATTGGATGTTGATATTTATTAGAATTAAACACTTATACTGGAGCCCTGGATAGTAAACATCTTCTCTTCTGCCAGAAGGTTTCCAGATATTTGGCTACCGCAAACACAACCATGCCAGAAAGATCCGTTTTAAGAACCCTATAAGCCTGGAGACAGTGGGTGAAGCCCAGGTTTTTACAGGCCGGTACAATCCAATGCCTTCTTGCCTGCGCATAAGTTTGACAAAAAACACAATATGTGCAGCTCAGTTTCCTGCTCATGGTTACACCCAAGACAATGACTCAGGGAGGGCTCAGTCCATTTACTAGTGAAGGCACGGATTGATAGACTTCCATACCTCCACTGTAGGTACAGTTTCCTGGTATTAGTTGGAAATATGACATCTAGGATTCCCTCCAACTTATAGGTGTCCTTGATCTTTAAGAAGGAATCAGTCAAAGTACCAGACTGTATGCCCTGTCTATATGCCACGATTTTACTTTCATGGTACAGTGAAAGCAACTGCTTCCGGGAGACCATGTGGCAAGCAATCGCAGGATCAAACCATAAATTAGCTAATCCCAGGTGCACAAGCTAATTTTTTATATATAGGAACCAGGGGATATTCCCTACAATCAGTAAGGTCAGGATTTCCTGCAGCTCGGACCTATAATTTGCCAACTCTGGTGTAGTCCATACTCTGCGCCAAAAGGTTAGGGGCCTAGCACTCAGATCTTCATCCAGTGGCCTTAATCCCAGATCAAGCCTCATCGGCAACAGAGGGATACTAGGGGGGAGTGATAAAAGCTGCCTGATGAATTTGTTCTCAGTTGCCCCCAACTCGCGTTTGCACATGTGGCCCCAGAGTTCACTACCGTACATTATCGCTCCCCTGGCCTGTGCTCTATATATCTCTAATGGGGGACCAATCGCCTTGGTAGAAGATTTGTTTTTATTTATAAGGCTGACAACTCCTCCCGCCAGTTGGGCCAGTTTAAGCTGAGACTTTATTTGATGGTGACCCCAAGACATATTCTCATTTAGAGTCACCCCTAGATATTCAAAGGTTCTGACCCTTTCCAACCTATTTGCACCAATACATGGGTTAGGACGTGTTTTTGATGGGGGATTAAAAATCATGTATTTGGTCTTGAGAGTATTAATCTCAAAGCCATGATTTCCACAGAATGCCTCGAATCCCTTGAGGACTCGTTGAATCCCCATAGGTGAGTTAGACAGCAGCAGGGTGTCGTCCGCGAACATAATCGCCGGCACCCTGCTGCCAGCAAGTCTAGGGGCATCGCCGTCCTCTACCCCATTTAAATGGGCGATTACCCCGTTGACATAGAGGCAAAACAGGATCGGTGCCAGCACACAGCCCTGTTTTACCCCCCTGTCAACGGGGAATCTATTAGATAGAGAACCATCCCGGCCGCATCTAACCTGCGCATTATTATCCGTATGTAAACGAACAATCATATTTAGAAGGTGTTGCGGTACCCCCATGTTGGATAAGACAGACTAGAGTTTTCTGCGTGGTACGAGATCAAAAGCCGCCCGTAGATCTACGGAAACGGTATAGAGGCTGCCACCCTCCAACTTTACCGTTTTCAAATATAAAAGGGCCAAGCGAAAAATTTGATCTATGGTAGAGACTTTCTTCCTGAACCCTGCTTGATAGGGGCTCAGGACTGAATGATCAAGCATCCACTCTACTAAACGGTCCAAGATCAGCCTTGCAAAGACCTTTTGTGGGACGTCTATGAGGCTGATAGGCCTGTAGTTGGCTGGGAGCAGAGGAGAGGCCTTCTTGAAGATAGGTACAATCTCTGCCCCAGCCAAGTACTAGGAACCTCCATCCCACCCAAGATTGAGTTAAATACGACCTGTAGATATGGGGCCCAGACAGTTGGTTCATGTCTGAACAAGTCTCCCGAAAGCTTATCCAAACCCGGAGCTTTCTCCGCTGCGAGTTTGGCAATTGCGGCACCAACCTCCGCCACAGTAAATTCTACTTGGGCCACTAAAGGGTTAGGGCCTATCACTGGATTACCTGTGTATTCTACGTGATCTGTGCTAGCCTGTGAATATAGGGTACGGAAGTGAGCCTCCCAGACACTAGGCGCAATATTAGCTTCTAATGCTGGTGTTGGATCCACAGAACCATTTTTAACGATCTGCCAAAATTTCCGGGCATCTCTAAGGTTAAGGGCACCCACCATTTCAGACCTATTTTCATTATCCCACTCAATCTTGGCGATTTGAATTACGTATTTATATTCATTCCTCTTAGCCCTTATCAGCACGGTGTTACCCCTTTGCTTCATGGCCTCGAGGAGTTCGGCTTTGGCCTTCCTACAGGCTGTATTGTACCATGAGACTTTCAACGGCTTGGCATTCTTTTTCAATACTCGTGGGTTCAATACCTCCACTAATGCGCTGGTAAGCTCCAAGTGAAGGTCCACGAGATTATTGTGTTTCTCCACAGACGGGCATAGTGAAGAAAGTTCTTCCACTCATTCTAAAACTGGGCCTATTGTGGCATAAAGCCGGGAAATGACTTCTGGATTCCCTATGACTTTAGCCCATCTAATTCTACGTCTATCGCTAGATAGGATCGCTCTAGGGTCAG
Source organism: Lissotriton helveticus (assembly GCF_964261635.1). Lineage (NCBI taxonomy): Eukaryota > Metazoa > Chordata > Amphibia > Caudata > Salamandridae > Lissotriton > Lissotriton helveticus. The sequence continues at coordinate 22,332,460 of NC_136060.1, read as the reverse complement.
GGGAGGTATTAGCCATCTGGTTCTCAGTGATAGTGCCGGGCACCAGGAAATTTAGGGTCAGCGCATTGTGGTCACTTTCATCACGTGGGGTTACCTGAAAGCTCCTTACCATGGCCCAGTCACGCATCTCCACAAAGATATAATCTAAGCATGACTCCTGCCCCAGTTTGTTAAAAGTGGATTTCGGTGGGATATCCCCACTGACCCGCCCATTGCAGGCCCTTATAGAGTTATTAAGAGTCAGGGCCATAATTTGGGTAGCCAGCGGCGTCCAGGACTTCACTGTTGGGCGCCCTACAGGTGGTATATCCCATTGATCATCCTCTTCCAATGTTGCGCCCTCCAGAAAGGCAGCGGCTCGAATTGACAATTAAAGTCACCCCCTACCAGATATGGAGTGCCTTGGGGGATGGTACCAAGGAAGAGGGATGAATCCTCAATTGTTCCTGAGACATTAGTTATGCCCGTTGGTCTTGAATATACATTGACTAATACTAGTTTAGCCGCATTTGGCCATTCCAATACCACACTTTGGATATCCGCAGAGTTTGTCTCAAGTGTCCTTGCAGAACATCCTAAGTGTGAACCCACCCAGATGAGTAGTCCGCCAGATGGGCGTCCCTTCCTGCCCCATTTTGCCTGGATTGAAAATGAGGCAAAACCAGTGCGCCAGTAGTCCTCCCTGGCCTAAGTTTCCTGGAATAGGCACACATCTTGCATGTCAATAAATGACCCCCATTCAGGCAAGTCAAGTTTATTTAATATCCCTGCCAGATTCCAAGAAACAATTGACAGGGGACCTAGTTCTCCATTTACTCTTTGGCTATTATTCTTTGCCCCGTTTAGAGCCCGAGATGGTAGTGCCTGGGTTGTAATTGGGCTACTAGATCCAGTTAGATGTTTAGTATCCTCACTGTTGCTATCCGGGGGACAGTCCAATACTCCTACTTGACTGTCGTCATCATTAGTTTCACCAACTAGTTTGGGGAGTCAATCTACACCCTCCAGATCTGTTAGGGGATCAAACCTATTATACACTGGGAAAGTGTGCATTAACCTGTGAGATGTATTAGCTCCCCAAAGTCCTCTCTGTCGGGGGACAGAATGAGAATTATGACATCCATTATTCATAACCCCTAGGTAAAAATAATCAAGGCCCAGGGATTGAATATCCCCCTCTCGGCCAAATCTAGGTTCTCTTCGAATATGGTCTACCACCCATGTGTCCCTAAGATTCACTAGAATACAGTCCCCTTCGAGATCTTTGGGGTTGTTACCCACCCAGTGCACCCTTCTAACACCCAAGATCTCTGTGTTCAGTGAAGGGGGGAGAGTTCTATTCCTATTTTACCAAAAAAACACCTTATTATTTAGTTCCCTATAAGATTCTGTTTTTCCTGCCCCTAGGGTTCGTACCCCCACTAAGACAATTGTGTAGGGTGCTGCCTCTGGGGGAAGGTTTAAACTGGGGAGTTGGTCTTTACGAACCTCCTTATCCTGGTGCAATTGCCTATTAGTCCTTCTATCTGCTGGTCGGCCACTCGATACAGGCTGCGGTGCGGATGCCGAGTCCGACGCCTTCCCACCAAGCCTAAGTATGCCTACTTGTTTCTTCGGGTAGGATTTTGGCGGTGATATGTTTGGTTTATTTTCTGGTTTTTTTCTAGAGTCCTCAGCAACCACCCTAGCAGTAGTACTGTGACCCGTTTCCTTTATGGTGATGTCCGGGGGGTTAATAAGGACATTACCCTTTGCAAGGTCAGCTAATAAAAGTGAATTTTCTCCGACCTGCTTTTCAATCTTATCTAACTTGGAATTAATCATCCTAGTTCTCTCAAGGAGCGGCAGCATCAGAGATTTCATCAAAAATTCGATTTTCCCCAGGAGTTCACCCTCAACAACAGTAGGACAATCAGGGGGGCTAATAACTTCTGTATCTGCCCTTGAAGAAGTAGGGAGTTGAGCAGCAACTTTCGGGGCCGGGTTTAAGATCTTCTTTTGTTGTTTGGCATGACGGCCCTTCAGAGAGCTACCCCTTCTTTTCCTACTGTTGGGTTTCGTCCTAACTGGGGACCCCTGGGTCAAAGTGGGGGGAGATAAAATAACTAACCCTGGGGAATTATGCAAACCAGCGTTACCACTACTAGGGGACAAGCTCGGGGAAAATAAGTATATACTCGAACTGTCTGAAACATCCCCAACATCCACCAACCTAATTTCTTCCCCCGCAACATTAGTATGCGCCGGGGAAAGCGTCAACCCCATGCGACCTAGGGAAGATCATTTCCCCGTTATTAAATCCAGAAAGAAGCGCTTTTCTACAAAGGCAATCTCCTTTTCAAGAATGGTGGAAGCTCTCTTAAAGAAGGTATCCAGGGTACCTGTAACCACCCCGGCAGAAGTAGGAATTGCAACATTGCGATTTTTTCCAGACCGCAATGACATGATAACTTTAACCACAACCAACCCACACTTTTAGGTAAAAATCACAATCGTACCTGTGTACTATAAAACTTTTTCAGGAAATACAGATATCTACAGATAACGAATTGGATGCCAAATAAAGGAGGGGGGGCCCGGCCCGGCCTTGAGCGATGTTGGACGGCCTTAGACAGCCCGCCCTTTGCCCGGGCTTAGCCCGGCGCCCGCCTGCGTGCGTTCCGCGTGTGCGTGGGTAGAGGAAGTTAAGTAGGAGGAGGTGGGGGCGGGAAGAGGACCAGCTGCGGCAGATTGGTCGCCGCACTGCAGGCGGGTACTCGCAGTCCCGCCGCGATTTGCCAGTCAGTTAGTTCCTCCTGCTACAATGCCCGCCACTGAAGTTCCACACACACGAGCGGCACCCACGACGCGGGGGCCGCGAGAAGTCAATGAAATCCTCGTAAAACGGGTCCGATAATCCAGCTATCCCGATGGACAGGAACAGTTCTCCCTCGCTGTTTTCCCAGCAGAGCGACACCAAGTGAGTAATGACCAGAGGGGATTTAAACAGCCAAGAGGTGGGGGCGGGAAGAGGACCAGCTGCGGCATATTGGTCGTCGCACTGCAGGCTGGTCCTCGCAGTCCCGCCGCGATTTGCCAGTCAGTTAGTTCCTCCTGCTACAATGCCCGCCACTGAGGTTCCACACACACGAGCGGCTCCCGCAAAGCGGAGGCCGCGAGAAGTCAATGAAATCCTTGTAAAACGGGTCCGATAATCCAGCTATCACGATGGACAGGAACAGTTCTTCCTCATTGTTTTCCCAGCAGAGCAACACCAAGTGAGTAATGACCAGAGGGGATTTAAACAGCCAAGAGGTGGGGGCGGGAAGAGGACCAGCTGCGGCAGATTGGTCGCCGCACTGCAGGCTGGTCCTCGCAGTCCCGCCACGATTTGCCAGTCAGTTTGTTCCTCCTGCTACAATGCCCGCCACTGAAGTTCCACACACACGAGCGGCACTCACGAAGCGGGGGCCGCGAGAAGTCAATGAAATCCTTGTAAAACGGGTCCGATAATCCAGCTATCCCGATGGACAGGAACAGTTCTACCTCGTTGTTTTCCCAGCAGAGCGACATTCAACTTGGCCAAGTAAATTGAACTACATTTTCTGTTGTGATGAATTAGAAAAATCCTCTTCATAAAAACCATCTTGTTAAGAACTCAATAACTCTACTAGACTCTTCCTGGTAGGCTCCTTAATCAACTATTTTGCATGAAACATACTACACACGTAAAAACATTGGGCCTCATTTAATGTGTGTTGGATATCTAACTGCTCTGCCAGGCCAGAGGATGGCTATCCTTTGCTGACCAGGTGGAAGTCTGCCCTCCATATGTAGAGATCGCTCCAAGATAGGCATGACCTTTGCTCCTTCAGGTGAGCTACTGCTGTGGTACCTCTGTTTAAGTAACTGAAGCTTTGTTTTGTGTTTACCATGTTTAATACAACCACTGAGTAAAGATCTTTATTTTTCAAAATAATCTCCATTGAAAAGTGTCCATGATAAACTGGAAGTTTTTTCCAGCACCTGGGGGTGATTTTCTTTGGTTTTTTGATTGAGAATCTGCATTTCCCAAGCAGCAACAAACAGGAAATATTTACAACAAAACAACAACCATAAATAGCTCAAATGTTTTGTCATGAAATTACTGATGGCCCAGTCATGGTCAGCTATTTGTGAAAGTTTCCAGCTACAGAGACTTGACTGTTGGAAACATGGCTCTTACCTGACTCTATATAGAGTTGGGGAAGTGCAGGCTTGACAGATGGGAAACACAGCACTTTTTGGGGGATGTCCGATAGTCTACAAACTTTAAATTAGGCCACATATCATTATGTATATGTTTCAGCCATGCTTCTTGACTAATATCATGTTCACATGACTCAATGGCATCTTTTAGATAGACTAAGACATATTCATCCACCACACCCAACCACCATTCCTTGGTAAATAGACAGTGGCCACATTAATGAACCGGGCATGCATTTAACCTCAAAATTGTTGTCATATAATTCTGAAAGAATACACACTAGTTTTAAATATACTTTTCTTGATCAGTTAGTAATAGTTGTAACAGTTTATGATCCAGTCTAATGTAAATGTATGTACCCTATCAATAAACTTTATAATGCACTTCAGTATAAGCACATGTTACTGATTCGTTGTAAATGGTGGAATTTCTACACTAGACAAGGCTCTGGCTATCTATACAATGGTTTCATACTCTCCTTGATAATTCTGGCTAGGTACAGCTACTGAAGCCTGGGAGCACATTTAGTAGAATGTCAATTATGACTCAGCTAAACATATTTCACGCCTTTTTAAGAAACTGCTGAAGCAGTACATAGACCTATACAACGTTTTTAACAAACTTTAAATAAAACTCACATGGGACTAAATATGATCTAATCTGGAACAGGACTGACCAAATGGCTTGTAACACATTTTGTTTTGTTGGATTCCCATCTCTGAGATCTTATTTCCATGTTTCCAGACAATAGATTAATAAGCTGTTGTGTTAAGGCCTGAAGATGCCCTGAGATCACATCTCCCTGTCCCTTGTTTTCATGTCTTAACTGCCTCCATCCTGAGGCACACTGGACTGCTTTAAGGACATTGGACTTTGAGTTCAATAATGCAGTCTTCTGCACATCAGTCCGAGTTGGTTCCTGTCTTTGAATTTAGCTAGGGCAAGGGTCATTCGTATAAAGATATTGCAAGGCTTTATGCAGGGGAAGCATTCCTCTGGCTCAGCCAGACCAAGGATGAGCCCTTCTGTGACCCATCAGAGGGTGGGATGGCTCCCCTCTCCTAGCTCTGTCATTTTGAGGGCAAAACTTAATGGGGCAGGTGGGACACTGGTGTAGGTTGCTGAAACCAATACAGAGGTTGTTTTGAAATACATCCATTACAATGGTCCCAAAGTATAAGATAGACCACACTCAAGGTCTAGAAATGTAGAAATTTGTGAACTTAATAGGGGAGATTGAGATTCTCTTAAATGTAAAATGTAAAATGTAAAGTGCAGTGTAAAAAAACACCCCCTAGTTCTGTCGGACCATAATCCCCTGGTAGTCACCCTTGCAGGGTTAGAAAGACTAGAGATAGCTTGGATATTTGAAAGAGGCCTTTTCAAGGACAAGAATTATATTACGCAAATGAAATAATGGATTAAGGATTTTATGGAAATCAACAGGAAATGCGCATGTAGTGGGGTGGTCTGGGATGCGCTCAAAGCAAGGGTTAGGGAGGAAACACTTAGCTATAGCCTACATAGCCTAAGGAATGAAGCCCAGTGCTAAAAATATTATACTAGGCATTGGCAAAACTTGTTAGTGCATTTGCTTCAGGGATTCCCCTAGAGAACATACTGCTTAAACGTACTGTTGCAAAAGTAGAAGTAGGAGAAATTTCGACAACAAACAAAGGCATCTGAGAAATGTCTTGTTGGCGACAAAGCTGTCACAAGCTTAATGAACGCGTAGGACACATGTTGGCAGTACACTTAAGGCAGAAGAGCGGTATGTGAGAGATACTTGAGATCCTAGACAAAGGGGGAATTTAGTAAAGGGCTCCACAGGTATATGGGATGAATTTTGTAAATATAATGGGAATCTATATCATGAGGAACAAAGTGCAGAAGAGAACTTAATTAGAGAGTATCTAAGTAACACTCAACTAGAACAACTAACACCAGTAGATCCAGAATCTTTGGAAGGAATGTATGGAGCATGTTATATTTATTGCCTGTGTTTAGAACTGTCTCATGCTAATGTTCTGCTTGCTCCAGTATTCCAGTCTCCATGGGGATGCCTGTGCTCAGGCAGTTAGAGACTGTGGACTGGAGAGCTGGCAACATGTGTTGGTGGTGCTACATGGAATAAACTTACCTGCAAATCTACACAGTGTTTGTCCTATTTAACACTGGCGACGAGGAGAGGCTTGTGGGGGACAAGCCTACCCACGACCAATTCCCCCGTGAATCCACGTAATTGATTAAGCTGTGCTGCCAGTGAAGAGTGTTGAACAGCACGTCTATGCTGTTTATTTTTGTCAATATGCAGTGCCTATGAGATGAAGCGGTGAAGTGGACTGTGAAATTCGCTTTTTCACAAATGTGAGTACACTGTATTTGTGCTCCTGTGACCGTTTTTGCTCATACAAGACTTTTGCATGCGTCTGAGAGACAAAGTGGAATATTTTGGGGGTTTTTTGGGAGCCGTGGCACGTCTGAATATCGGCTGGATTGTATTGCTCTCCCTGAATGGTGTTGCTTTTGGGTATGAGGAATGGAAAGTTGCAGCCAAATCTGACTTTGCATCATTTGAAATCCGCCACGATACTTTGATGAATAACTGTGCTATTTACCTTTGAATTTCTCCGGCTCCGGCGGGTGACAAGCGCATGTTCTTTGCTCGCAAGTGCAACCAGCGTCTGTTCTTTGCTCCCGCTCATTCGCGATTGAGTCTCCTGCAATTCAGCGTCTTTCGTCATCACGCAGGTGACGTCAGGGCGTTTTGACCTGCAGTCATTTTCTTTCTCTTGTTTTACTGCTGTTTTTATGACTACGCTGGATACTCACAACAACGCTGATTTCTACTTGGATTTTATGTATTTAGGCTCGATAATTATCCCTGCTTTCTTCAATTTAGTTCTTTAGGGTTAATATTTATACAGTCCTAGTTACATAGCATTTGTTTTTGGGTTTTTCTTATTTTTCACACCATTTAACTCAGTTTTACTGTACATCATATTTTACCTTCATTGTCTTTATTATTTTCCACGTATTCTACCACGATGTCTACAACCTCTATGAGTCAACCTCCTGCATTTCTTTGCGAAAAAGGTGAGCCTTTACTTCCATGGAAGCGTTGGAAGAAACTTTTTTATTGTTATCTGGTAGCTATAGGTGGAGAAAGATTTTCTGCCATAAGGAATCAAGCCATACTTCTTCACAATTTGGGCGTTGAAGGTCGCAATATATATGATAGCATTGATGAACTACCTATTGGTGAGGGAACTGGGGAACCTGCTGATGTCTTTGAGATGTCTATGAAGATGTTGGAAAATTATTTTGGTCCACGCATCAATGTGGTACTTGAACATCATACATTTTTCATGAGGATCCAAGAACCTAATGAAAAGGTTGGAAACTATGTGGCATCTTTAAAGATATTAGCTCGTACCTGTGAGTTTGGGGATTTAACTGAATCTTTAATTTGTGATCAGTTGGTACGATGTACAAACAGTTCTAGTGTCCAAGAGAAACTTTTGTCGAAAAATCCCTCTCTAAAAGAAGCCATTTCAATTGTCGAAGGTGTAGAGAATACCTCAGGATGGGTGAAAGAAATGAAAGGACACAAATCTACCACAGAAAATGCTCTTACACCTAGTAATATTCATGAACTCTCTGATACTGACGTCCAAGAAGTTGCTAGCGACAATATATGTAAAGTAATTTCAAACCCAAAAACAAAAACCCACATTGAACGTGGTAAAGTGAAGTGTAATCGATGCAGGAGTGTTAACCATTCTTCTAACTTTCCTAACGTAAATATACTAGAGTCTGTAGATCTAGTGGGAAAGTTCATAGTATTGAAAATGTTGAAACCGTAATTATCAATCCAAGAATGGTTGTATCTAGTGTAAGAAGTGATGGGGTTGTGGATGCTGAACCCATCTTTATGCCTGAATGTGATATTGAAATTGGGGGAAAGTTCTTTGTTGTATTAGCGGATTCAGGATCTCCCTTCACAATGGTTGGCAATGAATTGTGGGACAAAACTTTTCCTGATATTCAGTTGCTTCCGCCAGATATTAATCCATCAGTTATGGGGGAGCACACATTGATGTTTCTGGTTACACAGTCATGATAATAAACTTTAGAGGCAGAGAACCCATCAGAAAAGTATATGTGGCTCATCCTGGGGACAATCTCTTAGGGTGGAGGCATCAAAGTGACTTGGGCATAATTCTTAATCCCAATGTTCTTAGGTCTTCTGACCAAGTGATGCTAATTGATTACAATTCAAGTTCCAACAAATTTTTTGATGAATTTCCTCAGATCTTTACAGATAAGCTTGGATTGTTAAAAGGCTTTGAACATCGTATTATCCTCAAGAAAAATGCAGTGCCATGTATTATTGTATACACAAGGTCAGGAAAGTTCCAAATATGATGATGGCTCCTCTGAAAGTTGAGCTTGACCAGTTTAAATGTGATTGAAGAAATTGAATCATCTGAATGGTTGGCCCCAGTGGTTTTGGCCCCTAAGGGTGGTGGAAAAAGCATTACGGTGTGTGTGGACCTCAGAGGGCTCAATAAATGAATATGGGTGGATCGACAACCTCTCCCCATCATTGCTGAATTGATCACTATGCTCAATAGGGCTAAGGTTTTGAACTCGATTTGTCTTTGGCATACCACCAGGTGCCACTTCATCAGGACTCTAAACATCTGACGTCTTTCGTAACACCACTGGGGGTGTTCCGTTTTATTAGAATGCCCTTCGGTTTTACCACAGCCGTGGCGTGTTTTCAACAAATTATGAAGATGGTTTTGGGTGATATGTCGAATATCATATTCTTTCAAGATGATATTCTTGTTTATGGTAGAGATAACAGTGAACATGACGCCACATTAAGAAAAGTTCTGGGAAGATTATCTGATCAAGGGCTCACTGTTAACAAACAGAAATGCAAGATTGGTGTGTCCTCTGTCACATATCTTGGTCATATAATTTCAGGTGAAGGCATCCAACCGAAACTTGAGCTTGCTAAAAGTATTGTTGATGCACCTACCCCTCGTGACAAGGAACAAGTTAGGTCCTTCCTTGGCCAAGTTAAATTTTATGTAAAATTCATTAAAGGATTTGCATCTGTTGTTGAACCAATTAGGAATCTACTGAAGAAGGGAATCCAGTTTCAATGGAATAATGATTGCAATGATGCTTTTGCTTCTGTCAAACATGCAGTCAATTACCCAGTTCTGGCCATTTTGATGCTAAAAAAAAATCTGCTCACTACTGATGCTAGCTTATCTGGTCTTGGTGCGGTTCTCACCCAAATTGATGCTGGAGTGGAGAAAGTAGTTGCGTTTGCATCAAGAGCATTGAAAAAAACTGACCAGCAGTCTTCGTGCATAGAAAGAGAGGCACTTGCAATTGTGTGGACTGTTAAAAACTTTAAATTCTACCTTTGGGGCATTCCCTTTATTGTAAGATCTGATCATCGCCCACTTGTGCAAGTGTTCTCCTGCATGGAAAGTGAAAGATTAACCCCAAGATTGAAACGATGGAGTGAGGGTTTAGAAGAATTCAATTTTCAAGTAAAATATCTTCCTGGTTCTTCTAACAAACTGCTGATTGTTTGTCTAGACTAGCTTTAGAGGTTCAAGAGGATTATGATGATGTTGAATCCCCCAGTGTTTGTTGAGTTAGAGAACCTACCATCACTCCAGAAGAATGGGTAGATGAAAGATCTCATGATTCTTTTCTACCTCTTGTTAAGGAGTTTGTAATAAAGGGTTGGCCTACACACAGTAAGGTTTTGATCCTGAACGTATCCCTTTTTGGTCTGTTAAACTCTCTTACATGAAGATTTGATGGGTGGTGAAAGATTAATACCTCCTTTTGATTTGAGGTCCAAATTAATTAATCTTGCACATGAAGGACACCTAGGAAGGAGTCTTACCAAGACGCAACTAGGCGAAAGGTATTGGTGGCCAAATATGGATCATCAGGTTGAGGAAGTAGTCAAAGACTGTTACCAATGCTCTTCCAATGACAAATCCAAAGCTGTCTGTTCTGGTCCTTTATCACCGGTTGAAATTCCAAGTCAACCGTAGATGAAGTTGGGTTTGGACCTCATGGGCCCTTTTGAGTTGTTAACACCTTCTGAAAGATTTGTAATTCTATTGGTTGATTACACTTCCAAATGGGTCTCTACCAAATGTGTGAATACTGTTAACACTAAAGTCATCTTAGACTTTCTTAAAGATGAGTTTGCTTTTGATGGTATTCCCAGATACCTTATTACAGACAATGATATGGAAAACTTTCTGAATGACCTTGGAATAACTCACTTCAAAACAGCTCTTTATTCTCCACAAGCTAATGATCTTGCGGAACGTATGAACCAGGTTGTTAGGAGTTGTGTACAAAGAGCTCTAGAAACCAAGACTCCTCTCAAAGACATACTGCGAGATACTTGGTGGGCTCATCGTACCACTGTTAAATACATCATGCAGAGTTCTCCTTTCCAAGTGTTAGCGGGAGGCAAGCTCACTCCAAATTGAATCCTGGATGGTTACATCCTCAAAATGTTATTCCTTTAGATAGAAAGGAGGGGGATTCCAGAATTCAATCCTATCAAAGAAAATACAAAGAACTGTATGTTGTGAAGAATTCTGTAATAGTCAAGCTATGGAATATTGGTGATTGTGTTTAAGTCAAGTAACCAAGATTGCATAAAAAAGGTGTCACAGAATATATGGGTCCTTTTATAATTACTTCAATTCACAAAAATGTTGTAACAATGCAGAATAGATATACGTGGAATATGTATAGACTTGTGAAATTCAATGGTGATAAGTCTTCACTTTCTTCAAGTTTTGACTCTAACTCTCCTTGTTCTGACTTATCTAGTTCTGATGAGGGTTCTTCCAGAAGATTTCCTCAAAGACCACATCGTGTTTCTACACGTTTTAAAGATTTTGAGTTAAATGTATCATAATTCTGAGCTACGGGTATTATCATAGTTTTACCTGATTTCTTTCATTTTTTTTTTTTTTATTCCATTACTTTAATTCTTTCCCTTTAGTATAGGGGATGTGTTATATTTATTGACTGTGTTTAGAACTGTCTCATGCTAATGTTCTGCTCGCTCCAGTATTCCAGTCTCCATGGGGATGTCTGTGCTCAGCCAGTTAGAGACTGTGGAATGAAGAGCTGGCAGCATCTGTTGGTGGTGCTTCATGGAATAAACCTACCTGCAAATCTACACAGTGTTTGTCCTATTTAACAGAGGACTCAGGGATCTTCCCTCTGGTAAGGCAGTGGGAATCGATCAGATACCCCTTGAATTCCATAAAACCTTTCTTACCACTTTAGGGCCAGATCTGGTGAAAACACTCTCCCAGGCACGGCTTGGAATCTCCGTTCCAGAGTTGTGGACTTGGGCTTCGATTACTATTTTTCGAAAATAGGGGAAGCCACCTAGGGAAGCAGGCTCCTACAGACCCATTACCCTTATGAATAGTGATGCGGAAATATTTTCGAAGGTTCGAGCGACACAGTTAAGCCTCATAATTGGTAAAATTACCTACCCCTGTCAGCATGGGTTTATACCTGGCAGAGGCACCACGGATAAAATCCGAAGGGTGACAACATTGTTTGATGCTGAGGCAGTCTCAGGAGACCCTATGGCCTTGATCCTACTGGACGCCAAGAAAGCGTTTGATAGGGTATTCTGGGATTATCAGTGGGCTGTACACGAATGGTTTGGTATTGGGAAGGGCTTTATTAATGCATTTCGGGGATTATATAGGACCCCAGTAGCCCGATTACGACTGAATGGGGGTCATACAGAACCATTATGGATTACACAGGGGACTAAGCAGGGATGTCTGTGTTCTCCCCTTCTTTTTGCACTATATATTGAAACCTTGATCTGGAAGATCGATGCTAACAGGAGCATCAGACCAATGAGGTTTCAAGGGCAGGAAACCAACATTTTGGCCTACGCCGTTCAACTGGTGGTGGTAACCCCTCGATCCTCAATCAGCACTGGTGGTAATAAAGGAGGAAGCCCGGGCATTTGGAAGGATCTCACTGTATTTTCTTAACCAGCAGAAAACACAGATAGTTATAAATAGAACATCTGACCCGGAGGATCCTCTGGGGACGCAGGCAGCCATCTACCTGGTGATACATACTACCTCAGAGCTGGGGCAAATGGTGGAGGCAAATATAGCTCCAGTTATTCAAAAAGGAAAGAAGGACTTTGATAGGACTTATCCATTATTGGCGGGTGTAACATAATCATGGTTTTCCTACCTGATGTGCTCTATCTTGTCAGGGCTATACCCTTACAATTTGAAAAATGTTGGTTTGAGGTGCTGGGAAATATGTTTAATAGGTTTATTTGGGCCCACGGAAAGACTAGGAGAGCAATGAGATATATGACACTAACAAGAGAGAGAGGAGGGTGGGCAGTGCTAGACCTCACACTGTATTATTGGGCTGCAAGGTCTACAATTTATGCAGGATTTAATGTGAGGTGATGTTGAAGACCGTTGGAGCAGAGTAGGGTAACCAGATGTGTACGATTTACTATTGGGAGATAAGGCTCAGAACTGCTGCCTGAAATACATCAAATACAGCTATTATAAAAAAAACTAGATTCAAAACTTTGTCAGCTGCATTTCAGATCTGGGCACCTTTCAAAAGGTAAATGGGGCTTGGTAAAATACATTTTTATTCGCAGCTTTTTAGAAATCCGAAATTCTCAGAAATCTTTCAAGATAACACTATGGCAAGTTGGGAGGGTTTGGGAATTCAGAAGATAGGGGATCTTATGGACTCAGATGGAATCCAGCCATTTAAAAATATACAAGGTAAATTTGGAGTTGACAGGAGAGGTTTTGTTAAATACCTACAAATATGCTGTTTTTTTGCGAAGAACAAAGGCGGACTAAAGTGTTTCAGCAAAGATCACATTATGGAGGTGGTTAGGGATAATGAAGGCTGTACCACAGGCATATTTATTTGGAACTGCCCCAGCTGAAACAGGAATATCTCGAGAAGCAAGAGTAAAAATGAGAGAATAAGTTAAATATAGACAGGGGCAGATTTCTAGACTCCCTGGAACTAGGAAAGACCATTCCATGTTCAGAAGAACTGTAAGCACAACACTTTAAAACAATATTTTCACTTTATCATACCACAGCCAAAATAGCATAATGGGAGGGGGTCCAGGAAGGGATCAGATGCCCTCGCTGTAGCAGGACAGAAGCAGATCAAATACATATGTTCTCAACCTGCCCCCTTTTAGAAACCCTGATGAAGAAAATAGAAAGGCTTTTAGACCAATACCTGAAATTAAAGGCAATGTTAACACCAAAATTAATGCTGCTAGGGGTTAGTAATAATGAAGCACATGAGGCCCAACAATACTTTTTATTTCTGGCTATGTCTGTTGCAAGAATCTGCATATCCTCGGCGTGGCTGAACCCGCTGGCTCCTGCGTTTCAGCAATAGCTAGGGAGTCTGCTAACTATCTTTAAACTAGAAAAGGGGGAGTACGAAAGAAAGGGGTGGAGAGCACGAAGACTAGGCAAGTGTATCTGGGCCCTGATTTAGAGGTGGAAGTAAGAAAGATCGGACAATAGATTCCAGACGATTATTTAATGGCGAATGTTGCTTTTATGGTTTTAACATCTAGTATTAAAACAAACTGCTGCTTTCAAATTGCTGGTTTATTAACTTCTATAGATATATTATTATGTAATATTCTATGTATTTATTGTCTCTTTCTGTGGAAATTATTTAAAGGTGAATGCTGATATCATGGTTTTAGCATCTAGTATTGTAACAAACTGTTGCTCTTAAGATGCTGGTCTATTAACTTTTAAGGACATCTCATTATGTAATATTGTATGGTATTTGTTTCTTCTTTTTGTGGAAATTCCTCCTGAATTATCTGTATTTTCCTTGATGGTGATGAAATAAAAATAAAAAATGAAATAAATAAAAAAAGTAAAAGAGTATATGTGCCCAGAGAATCAAAACACAACCGCTGAGACAGTATTTAGATGAAATGTTGACCAGTTGGTTTATTGGACCACCACAATAAGCAGCCTCCTTTCCAAAAGCTTTTGTTCCATAGAAAGGAGGTGAATAAAGGCCAAATATAGATTATAGAGCACCCAATAGCATCACAGTTAAAAACGGATACCCAGTGCTTCTGATACTTGATTTGTTATGTCACATAAGAAACATAAACATTTTCACTAAACTAGACCTAAGAGGAGCATACCATTTAGTCATGATGATGAATTAAAAACAGATTGTGCACAACATTTGAGTTGTTGAATACCAAATCAAGTTATTCAGACTCTGCAGTGCTGCTGCATGATTTATTACCTCACATATGATGGTTTGAGAGGATACTTAGATAATGTTTAGTTTATTTGGATGAAATTGTGATTTAATCAGAGTCTTTAGCGATACATACACATCAAGCCAATGTCACAGCGGTTCAGAGATCATCATCATTTCCTTAGATGCAGGAGTGTCTTTCTTACTACTACTGTAGAGTTCCTGGCTTTCATAATTATACATACAGGTGTTAAGATAGATGAAAAGAAAGTAACAGCAATTGTTAAGTTGACAAACTAACTACAATCATGGCTTTATTAAGTGTTTTGTATCTGCCAACTTTTATAGATGGTTAATTCATCACTATATATGAGACACGTTTTCGTATAGACATTTTTCCAGTGTAGAAAGAACATCTTGTGCAACATCCCACTGCACAGCATTGGTTGTTGTTTTTTTTAACTAGATATTTTGTTTTATCACGCTATGGGAGGTGTTTTAACTCAGATAAGGTTCATCCAGTAGCTTAGTGTTCTCAAATATTTACTCCAGCAGCATTAACTGATATCATGACTGACAAAGAGCTTTTGGTTAGTAAGAGGTCCTTTGATGAATGGAGGCATTATATATTGGTAGCCAAATATACTGTAGAGGCAAATGCTCATCACAGACATTAATAATTTTTTTAACCTCCATAGCATTGAGTCAAGACAACTTATATTTTGTTCTTTTCCAATGATGATTTTTGAATAAATTACGGAGCAGGAGCCATATCGTGATGCAGTTCTTTGTGATTTTGTAATGCAGAACGGGTCTATGGGCTTCTTTTTTCTGTCATCGTTTTTCGCCTATGATTCTTTTCGTGTGGTAAGCTCACTCGTATTTTTCCTCGATTCTTGTTTTACTTTTCTTCTTGCACGACGTGGATTCTGCAAGCACCTGAGATCGTCTCCATCAATTTATGTAGTAATCAGGAAGCAGAGTAGAGTTTGATTGTAGTTTATTAGCAGAATTACAGGTGCTGCGCAGCAGCGAGGCAAATAGCAGATCAGCAAACCACCAACTGTCAAAACTCCTTCACCTTAACACTCTAAGTGGAATGCAAAACAGTTCTACAGAACACTCCTAACAAAGCATTCTACAAACATGAGGATAGAATACAATAATCATGAGGACAGGACACTACAATCAGGCCATCTTTGTGTGCAGGAGCCTCTGTAAATTGCCGCTGGTAGGCAATAAGTAATATGTCCAGACACCTTCCCAAAGAAAAGGCAGAGGCCACAGCGGGGAATATCTTGAAGGCTTTTATTGCAATTTTCACGGCACATCGGGCATATGCATTTCAGCTGTTGTAGCTTCGTCGGCGCCCAGCATGGTGTAGGAGAAAGGTTTGTTGCCGCTGATTAATTGAAAGTTCATCTGCTGCCATATTTGTAGGTCGCTCCGTTCTCATTGGTGCCGAAATTGCACCATTCACAGCGTTTCTGTAGTTTTTTTAAACACTGCATGTTCCAGCATGCAGCATTCTGCCAGGGAGGCATCCCAGTGGTAGCGCGACTCACTATATGGCATTAGACCTACTTTCCCATTGTTGTCGTGTCCCCTGCAACTTTCGGCCTCCTCGGGTCCCTAACTGCACAACCTTCAATCCCAAGGGTCCTCTTCACGAGGGTGAGTGCCGCGATGCGTCTCTCCCAGGACGGAGTAGTTGACTCCGATACCGCTACGTGTTTCCTTGTGACTGAGGGCGGGCCTGATCAGGATTCAATACCTTGAAAGCGTGAGTGTTAATTTTGCCGGGGCAAAACAGGGTACCAGCGTAGATCAGGCCATCTTTGTGTGCAGGAGCCTCGGTAAATTGCCGCTGGTAGGCAATAAGTAATATGTCCAGACACCTTCCCAAAGAAAAGGTAGAGGCCACAGCGGGGAATATCTTGAAGGCTTTTATTGCAATTTTCACGCCACATCGGGCGTATGCATTTCAGCTGTTGTAGCTTCGTCAGCGCCCAGCATGGTGTGTAGGAGAAAGGTTTGTTGCCGCTGATTAATTGAAAGTTCATCTGCTGCCATATTTGTAGGTCGCTCCGTTCTCATTGGTGCCGAAATTGCACCATTAACAGCGTTTCTGTAGTTTTTTTTATATAACTATATATATATATATAGTTGTCTTGGGGACAGGGGGGTCTGCCAATAAATCACTTTTTAAATCACAGCTCGGAGTGCCGTCTACTTTCAGGATAGGAAGCGAGTGTGTGTTACCAATATATTTATATATATATCTATAGTAATATAATAAAGAGAGAGCCCATACCTTTGAGGCGGGTAATCTCAGGAACCACAGCACAAATCACCCAATACAGCTTTGGAAAGGGAAGTTGCAGCAGAAGGACATAGGCTATGCAGACGCCCACCATATACATTTAAAAGGTAAAAAAAACGTGCCAGCAAAGTAGTCGCTTGTGGGCGTGTCTGCGTTGTGCTGTGGGCATGTGCTGGGGGCGTGACAAACGTTGGGGGCGTGTGGTACGTTCCGCCCTTCATGCCATGTCACATATCATGTGCTGTGGGCGTGTGCTGGGGGCGTGTGCGGGGCACAGGATTACGGAAAAAAAAAGCGAGCGTTGTGCCCACTATTTCGTTGTTTTTTCTTCCCAGGTTCTGTATATTCCAGCTCCGGGTGTCCACCCTGCTCCCTTTAAATACCCCTGCACCCCATAATCATAACCCACCCTTACTCCTTAAAATACCCCAACACCCTTAAACACTAACCCATCTTAACCCTATAAATATACCCTGTACCCCAAAACCCAAACCTATCCCTAAACCCTAAAAATACCCCTGTACCCCAAAACCTAAACCTAGCCCTGAACCCTATAAATACCCCTGTACCTCAAAACCCAAATCTACCCCTGAACCCTAAAAATACCCCTGTACCCCAAAACTCAAACCTAGCCCTGAACCCTAAAAATACCCCTCTACCCCAAAACCTAAACCTACCCCGGAACCCTAAAATAGCCTTGTACCCCAAAATCCAAACCTACCCCTGAACCCTAAAAATACCACTGTACCCCAAACCCAAACCTAGCCCTGAACCATAAAAATAACCCTGTACCCCAAAACCCAAACCTACCCCTGAACCCTAAAATACCCCTGTACCCCAAAACCCAAACCTAGCCCTGAACCCTAAAAACACCCCTGTACCCCAAAACCCAAACCTACCCCATAACCCTTAAAATACCCCTATACCCCAAAACCAAAACCTAGCCCTGAACCCTAAAAATACCCCTGTACCCCAAAACCCACACCTATCCCTAAACCCTAAAACTACCCCTGTACCCCATAACCCAAAACTATATCTGAACCCTTAAAATACCCAAACACCCCAAAACATATACCTCAGTACCCCAAAACATATAACCCTATACCCATACTTACCTTATCCAAACATTTAAAAAAAACATGTTTTTACCATTCATGCATTTACAACGAATTTCGTTGTAAATGTATGCGTGGTAAAAGCATATAAAATGTAATGCCATGCGTTATAATGGCATTGCGGAGTCATGGTACTTTCGTAATGAAAGTATGCGGAGTGATGGTATGAGGAAAGAAAGTTGCGGAATAATGGGTGTTTACCCTCCCCCGGTAAGTACATTGGGGGCACGGCGGCCCACATCTCCAGCAACATACTCATATTTTTTCACCACCGATTTGAAAAATGCACAGGTCTCTCTCATTGATGGGCAGCACCGACATACACTTTTAGACACACCTCCCGCCACAAGTTCGAGAATTGCGAACTTTAGAGCTGGGGAGCTACATTCGCATCTCGGCATCAGCTCAACATCTTGTGATTCCAGGCAAATTGCTTTGTCTCCCTGTGCCTACCACAAATGAATGTGTTCTTCTGTAATGTAAATTGTGCTCATGCCATGTTGTCGAGTTTGCACTATATAATATTGCAAGGAAAAATAAAGTAGGGAAACTCGAGTTCACACACTACTGAATGCGCACTCTGAAGTGCATCAGTAGTGCACTGTGAATCGGAGCGTTTCACAGGCCTGTTACAGATAAGAAATGTTATCAAAACGAAATCCTACAAAACAATATACTACTGGCCGGCAGCAATTCATACCCGGACAACGACGGTATATAGTATATATATATATTTATATTTATATTTATACATATATTCGAAAAGAGGATAGTATACTAGAATACATGCTGCTGTAGGATAGACTCCTGCTGGACCATATGGTGTCCAAAGCAGTTTCGCTGACAGTAAGGAAGATCATCAATATTTCACCGGGCCCACTGGTCCAATTGCAAGAGACATGGGAAACGGAAGTAGGAATTCTAGAGGATGATGATTGGGCAGAGGCATTTCAGGGACAGAGGGAGGTGGCCATAAGATTGCATTTAAAGTTAGTGCAGCTAAGAATATTGCATAGATCCTACCTCTTTAGCTTACTCTTATATAGGCTGGGACGAGAGGAAATAGACAAGTGTAGAAGGGGATGTATGGATGTGGGATCAGTCTTCCTCATTCTGTGGGAATGCCCAATTATCCAGAGTTACTGGACAGAAGTCATCAAAGTTATGTTGGTAGTAGTAGTTAGGGCAGTCCCGCTAGAGCTGGTTGATAATATGTGTATCCGGGGAGGAGCTGTGGCCCTAATATCAGAGATTGTGGCCAAAAGAAATGTGGCTAGGCAATGGGGCACAACTCTCCCACCAAGGCTGGAGGCATGCGAACAAGATCTAGACGGGTGCAGCCAGGCGGAGAAGGTTATCTATCAGAGATGGGGTTGCCCAGGGAAATGGATGAAGATATGGAGTAGGTAGGAAGGTTATAGGGGACACAGTGGGGATTCTCCAGTTCCTTAGTATGATGCGAGAGAAGATGGGGCCTTGACTAGGCAGACTACAAAGGGATATGAGTTACCAGCGATCATCTGTTCCTCCATGTACAGGGGGGTGATAAAAGGGGGGTGTAAAACCTGTGTTTAATTGATTGAAATGAATAAGTGTATTGTATATGAGCAAATGTTTGAATAAACAGATGTGCAAAAAAACCTGTAAAGTGCTGCGTAGGGACGACACACTGGGACTTCGCAAGATCCCTTTAGTTGCAGAACCTCCAAAATGGGCCACCTCTAGCGCAAAACGACCCGGACCACACACCCGTATTGGTGGGGGGAGATGTGGAAATTAGACACACTGCACAACAGGGAACTCGAGAGAGGATAGCTAACACCAGTATGTCCATCTTGCAGGACACTGATGAGCAGATGCAATGATGAATTGAAATAATGCACGTTGCTGACATGGCGGTTGGGATAGAGAGAGGGGTGGGGAGAGATGGATCTTGAGGTTAGACCATGTTACCCTTTTAAATCTTATTTGTCTCTACCTTTTCAATTCCGCTTCCCCGCGTTAATGACACTGTGCAATGCGGACCCGCTGTTAACACAAAAAGTTGGAGCTCCCGCAGCAAAAGACAAGATGGAGCTCTCACAGGACCTTTACAGACTGAAGGACATCTAACTTGCCCATATGCAGGGAAGAAATTCATTGAAACCAAATGCATGTCCAAATGTTAATACTGAAACACGCAATGACATGGACATGTCAATGTCTGTACTAAGGAAAGGTTTGTAAACCGTGTATAAAAAAATATATAAAAAAAAGTATATGTGAAGTACTTCTCTTTTAGCTATTTTGCTAATAAATATTTCTGCTATTGTGTTTTGGCAGCCAAATACTTAACATTCCGACACCATACCTATTTCTATGATTGTTGGGGCTTATTTAGAGTTTGGGAGAGAGGCCTGAGTACCCTGCCTTCCAAAATCCTGGTTCCTCAACTCAGTTTTGAGAGTCAAGTGAATCCACATGTTTTGTCTTCCAGAGCCTTTCCTGGCGAAGTACCCTGTCTGTCAAACTTCCACTTTGCATGTTTTTTTGAGAGTCAGGTGACCTAACATGTTTCTGCAAAATGCACTAGGTGATGGAGTACCTGGAAGAAGTATATCATATTTTGCATTTATTCAATGTTATTACTTTTTCGAAGAATAATAGTCGTACGATTTTAAGGCCTAAGGGAGGAAGAGTAGTAAAATTACCCAGATGTTCAACAGGCTAGAGTTTGTAGGCAGAGGGAAGCAGATGATAATGTAGTCGCCTTTGTCCTTCGTATTATGAGGATGGATTTAGAGAAAGTGCAGAGGTGTCTTGTAACGAACGCCTCTTCCCACTGATGTTTGCATTTTGACAGATAGGCCACAGGCTAAGGGAGAATATAATTAACCGAAATATTGTACCCTACATATCGTTCCATTAAATGTACCTTTTCTATTGTCATCTCTAATCAGATGATATGTTTTATGTTTTATGGGGTGCCGCTCACAGCCGTTCCTAGTGACACTGGACCTTTGCCAATCCTCTGGGCAACCTTTTACTGACAGGACCATCTGGGGAGAGCACGAACCTTCGCCGGATGTGGGTGCGGGACTGCGAGTCCCAGCAGGAGCAGCGCTGGACCTAGCAGCGCACCTGTGACTCTTCCCGCCCCTCTCCTCACCCTGCTGCTGGCGCTTTAAAACGGCTCGCGGCCCCCGCTCCACGGGAGCCGCTCGCAGCCGTTCCTAGTGACACTGGACCTTTCCCAATCCTCTGGGCAACCTTTTACTGACAGGACCATCTGGGGAGAGCACGAACCTTCGCCGGATGTGAGTGCGGGACTGCGAGTCCCAGCAGGAGCAGCGCTGGACCTAGCAGCGCACCTGTGACTCATCCCGCCCCTCTCCTCACCCTGCTGCTGGCGCTTTAAAACGGCTCGTGGCCCCCGCTCCGCGGGAGCTGCTCGCAGCCATTCCTAGTGACACTGGACCTTTGCCAATCCTCTGGGCAACCTTTTACTGACAGGACCATCTGGGGAGAGCGCAAACCTTCGCCGGATGTGGGTGCGGGACTGCGAGTCCCAGCAGGAGCAGCGGTGGACCTAGCAGCGCACCTGTGACTCTTCCCGCCCCTCTTCTCACCCTACTTAAATCCAATCGAAGGCGCGAACGCGGGACGCGCGCGGGACAGTACCCGGGGCTAAGCCCGGGCAAAGGGCGGGCCCTCTGAGGCCCTCAGAGACCGAGTGAGGCCGGCCTGGGCCAACCTTTTTCTTCTGACGATTGTTTCGCTTTTCGATTCCTGTATGGCTCTGAGCCCAGCCCACCCTTCTGCTGATAAGGTAGGGAGCATCATCAATGGCCCTCTTGACAATTATTTTACAAAGGCCGGGACTGATCCTGACAGGGAAAAAAATCTAGCAGAGCGCAGGGCAGAGCGCCGACGCTCTGTCGAAAGCATGAAGAACAAGGTCTCTGCTGATTCCTCCCTGGAGGCTCCCATCATTACTATTAGCTGCACTCCCACCACTGATGACCCTCTATGTTTAGAAAGTTTTCCACTCTTATTGAGGGATTGTACTCCAACACCCCTGGGCCATTCAGGCAAGTCTGCAAATCTCATCCTTCCCCCTAGTCCGCCACTCCCTGATGCTGATTTAACCACCCGGACTCCAGCTCAGGTTAAACATGCTCAAACTAAAGTGAGGAAACATGTGCAGGTAACTATCCATCGTCCACCACCTGCAAAGAGAAGACGGAAGGGGGGGATCCGTTAAAGCCAAAGATCAGTCACTCGGACTTTGGGAAATCTTCTAAATTAACTACCAGTACTGTCCTGGCCCCAGTGGTAACCCATGCTAATATCTCTAAACCGGCTCCCGCGCAACAATTGGTACAAGTAGAACAACCAATGATCATCAATGGCCCAACTGACATTCTTGCTGATCCCTTTCCAATGCTTGATTCTAAAGTTGCCTCCCTGGATAACATGGAACATTTAATTAGGTCTTTTATACTACCTATCATAGAGAGGCTGAGGAGGGTGGAGAAAAAGCTTGAAGTGCTCGAAGCTGCGGCTACAAAGGGACTGCCGAATAGTGCCCCCATACCACCAACTGAGGTGATCTCCTGTATCCCTAGCACCTCTAAAGGCACTCCTCAAATCAGTACTATTACGAACTCCAAGCAACAGAAGGCTCCCATCATCAAACAGATCACTAATCCAGTTCCCTTGCCATCTAATTTAACCCAGGCCGGTCTGGCAAAACCCTCTGCTGGGATCCCACAGTAGAATACAAGGGCTTCTGCCAAACCTAATAGACCACCTCAGAGAATCCATCAAACTGAACTGCCCCCGGAAGCTGCCCCATACGTGATTGTTTTGACGGGAGTACCCACCCTCCCTGTTAATAAGAGGGAGGGGTATTTCCAGCTCAAAAATAAAATCACGCACTGGCTTGCCCAGTATAGACCACTTGCGCATAACATCAATGGGGAGATTGTGCATGTAAGACGACTCCCATGCTTGGGTAGTAGGGTCAAATACAACAATGGTGATCTCGTTGTCATAAACTTCAGGGACCCTCGAGCTGTTAACTATATTTTAAATTGGCCTCAGTGTGGTGGCAGCAACTCCATCATTCCACGTCCCCTGACCTACTTTTACCCTAGATTTCCGATCCCCCACTCTACTTATATTGGTGGCCAGTTACCCATTCACATTGCCCCCAACTGCCTTACAATCTCAGTTACCCGCCTCAAATGCCACACTTTCACCATGCTGCTGATCCTTTTGGGTGGAATACGATACCAGTTCGGTCAAAGAGTGATCCCAATAGCAGAATGGATCACTTGAGACCTTTCACACCCTTGGAGACAGCAAATAGGTTTGATGCGTTTTCTGGCTTGGACAGTTGTGATTGATGTTTACAGCATGATCAGTATACGGGTGTCGAAACAAAACCACTGGTCAATGGTATGCCAGGTGGGGGAGCTTACCTTATTGATCCATCCTATGAGCTGACACCCATCACTGTCCCTCCGCCATCTGACCATGTTTTGGACACAAGCAGGTGCACGTCAAGTGTGTCTATTCTCTCTTGGACGTAGCGGGGTTACAGAGCAAACTAGACTCCTCTGATTGGGCGTCCTTCATTGACGCCCAAGATGTTTGTATGTTCCAGGAGACATGGGCACGGGAGGACAAAAGGCGTTTGGGATATGCAAGCTTTACCATCCCAGCCAAATGGGAGAAGAGAGGACGGCCTTCGGGGGGGCTTTGCATCTGGGTGGCATCTTATTTGGGTTGTAAGGCTAGGGCTCTTAAAACTAACTCACTGGATGTTCAGTGCGTATTATTGGAATGGCTTAACCATACAAAACTCGCACTGATCAATGTTTATTCCAGATCGGTGGGTCTAACAATGCCATCACCCACCTTTGAGGAGCTCTCCGCATTCCTCCCACACCTTCCAAGGGGTGCTAGGATTGTGGTAGGGGGTGACTTCAACTGTCAGTTCGAGCCGCTCACCTTGACACTGGAGGGAGCACTTGGGGAAGAGGATGACCAGTGGGGAATACCGCAATTGGTGGGTCCCCCAGCAAAATCATGGACGCCCCTAGCTACACAAATTCTGGCATTCACCCTTAGCAATTCTTTGAGGGCCTGTAATGGTAGATCTGGGAGGGATATCCCCTCTAAACCGACCTTTAATAGGGCCGGCCAGGAGTCCCACTTGGACTACATCTTGGTACAGACCCTAGACTGGAACAGGGTCTTGACCTTTGATGTGGTACAAAAATGTGAGAGTGACCACAATGCATTGACCCTCTCGCTGGCCCTGCCATCTGGACCTTCGGATGACCAGCTGGACCAGGCGACATCAGTGAACAACTTAACTCTAACTAATGACAGGCGAAGAGTTCGCTGGTCCAAACTTCTAGATAATCCTGCCCATATCCCAGAGCTCTACGAGAGGATACTCCCCACATTAGAATCTGTTGGGACTATTATAAACTATCCCCCCTCAGAAGAATTTTTTCGGAAGTTGGGCAATCTTCATAAGGATCTGGTGGGCACTCTTGCGGAGCTCCTGAACCCAGTTGTGAGGAAAGGGCCCCGCAGGGTACAAAGGCAGTCATGGTATAATTCAGCTTGCAGGGAGGCAAAGGGTAAACTGATCGCCGCACTGAAGCACTCCAGGGACTCAGGGGCAATTAGGTCAAGGAGGGTGGAGTTAAAGCAAGCCATTCACAACGCGAAGGTGGCTTGGGACCACACAAATTGGGAAAATATGCTGATCACCCTCCAGACAAGAGACACTCGCAAGTTCTGGCAAATTGTGAAAACAGGTTCAGCAGAGCCGACTCAAGCAGTTGTGGCCAACATTGCGGCTGTGGTCTGGGAGGATCATTTTCGTTGCCTTTATGAAGAGGCTGCTCCGGGTCTGCCGACGCAGCATGCCCGTGCACCATTGGATCATCCTTTGTCGCCGGGTGGGCTAACTGTCCAATCTCCAAATGTGGGAGGTGCTGACCCTCTGCAGTTCTCTTTAGGTGAGGTCATTGCTGCAATATCTAAACAACCGTCAGGGAAAGCCGACGGATTAGATAAAATCCCAGGTGATCTATTCAAACACCAACCCATGGTCTGGGCT
The DNA here is from genome assembly GCF_964261635.1 of Lissotriton helveticus. Taxonomy (NCBI): domain Eukaryota; kingdom Metazoa; phylum Chordata; class Amphibia; order Caudata; family Salamandridae; genus Lissotriton; species Lissotriton helveticus. The sequence goes on along the minus strand of NC_136060.1, from coordinate 22,307,324 downwards.
CCCTATTTGTTAGCAGTTTTTAACGCAATCCTTGCAGGAATGGCGGTTCCTAACACTTGGCTGGGAGCAGAGATTGTACCAATCTTCAAGAAGGGCTCTCCTCTGCTCCCAGCCAACTACAGGCCAATTAGCCTGATTGACGTCTCGCAAAAACTTTTTGCGAGGTTAATTCTTGACCGCCTTCAGGATTGGATGTTAGATCATTCAGTCTTGAGTACATTCCAGGCGGGTTTTAAGGAGCAAGGTCTCAACTACGGATCAACTTTTCCGGTTGGCCCTCATCTTCTGGAAGACTGTGAGGGTGGAGGGGGGCACCTTATATACCGTTTTTGTCGATCTCAGAGCGGCATTTGATCTTGTTCCGCGGAGTAAACTCTGGACGGTATTGGCCAAACTTGGGCTCCCACACGCTCTCTTAGATGTCATTATTCGCCTGCACACTCAAAATTATGCGCAGGTAAGGTGCGAGAGGTTAGGCTGTCTCTCCAACAGATTCCCCGTTGGCAGAGGGGTAAGGCAGGGCTGTGTCCTTGCACCGACCCTGTTTTGCCTCTTTGTCAATGGGGTAATCGATTTTTTAAATAATGTTAACAACTCAGATGCACCTAGGCTTGGTGGCACTAGGGTGCCCGCAATTATGTTTGCGGATGACAACCTACTGCTCTCAAAATCCCCTATGGGGATTCAGCGTATTTTAGAGGGGTTTGAGGCATTTTGCCGAGAGCATGGGCTTGAAATAAACGCCATGAAAACTAAGTTTATGATTTTCAACCCCCCCAAAAAGACACGCCCTAATCCGTCTATAGGCTCTAATAAACTAGAAAGAGTTTATACTTTTGAGTATCTGGGAGTAACTATTAATGACAAACTGGAATGGGGTGATCACCAGGTCAAGTCACAGCTCAGACTGGCGCAATTAACAGGGGGTATAATTAGGCTAGCAAATTCTAACAGATCATCCATTAGGCCGTTAGCCCCTCCCCTGGAGATCTATAGACTTCAGGCTAGAGGAGCGATCCTCCATGGTAGCGAACTCTGGGGGGGGTATGCTTGCAAAAAAGATTTGGTTACCTTAGAAAATAAATTTCTCAGGCAATTATTAAAGCTACCGACAAGCACACCGCTCCTGCCTTTAAGGTTGGATTTGGGTCTAAAGCCCTTGGATCAAGTGGTGGGCGTGAAACCTTTAACATTCTGGAGACACTTTGGTCCACCCCTGAGCTAGCCAACTATAGGCAGGAATTGCAGGGAATTCTTGCTCTACCGTCTGTAGAGAACATCCCATGGTTCAAATATATTAAATCTGAATTTGACCGGCTAGGCCTTCCGTCCCTGTGGAGCGATCCTTTAATCGCCTGCCAGGGTATGCCCCGGAAACATCTTGTGGCAACTTACTATGCTTGCAATATGACATCCCATATAGAGGGCATACGCCAAGACTCATTGGCTAATACATTTCTTGGGGTGAAAGATTCCTACAGGTTCGAGCCAGTTCTTGATGACATCTTCCCAAATCTGGCCCGGAAGTTATTCCTCCAATGGCGCTATAGTACTCTTCCGTTAAGAGCATTTACGAGCAAATGGAAACAGTCAACCCCGGAGAATTGCCCGGGCTGCACTTGCAGGCTGGAGGACGAACTCCATCTAGTCTTCTTCTGTCCCGCCTACACTGCTGCCAGAAGATCCTGGGTAATCCCTCTATGTAAGAATTTAGTGCCAGATGTAGGTAATCCCAGATTACCCATTCTTAAATACCGAATCATACCGATTCGGTATTTAAGAACTGGCAATCGTGATGTAGGTAATTTTACCGATTTTATTACCGAATCGGTATGATTCGGTAATTACCGAATCGGTATTTACCGATTCGGTAATTACCATTCATTCCTGGAGGCCCATAGGAATGAATGTCAATTACCGAATCGGTAAATACCGATTCGGTAATTGGGGGAAACATTGAAGGGTGGCAGGGTGTCACTTTGACACCCTGTTGCACCCCTCAATTGTGCATGGGTGCACATGTTGCAGACATACATGCCCTTAGGGCATGTATGTCTGCAACATGGCACTGTTTAAAAAGCAAAAGAAATGCTTTTTAAAGGGTTTTCATTATTTACCAACAACTTCTAGATGGTGGTAAATAACGAATTCTTAAAACCCCTGTAGCACTGATTACAGTGCTACCTACATGTCAAAATACAGATTCGGTAATTTTACCGATTCGGTATTTTACCGATTCGGTAGAATTACCGAATCTGTATTTTAACATGCCCCTACATCCCAAATTCCAAATACCGGGCAGTAACGGCCGAAATCGGCCGTTACAGACCGGTATTTGCCTTCCTACATCTGGCCCCTAGGGTTTCGCAAATGCTCCGAGGCCTTCAGAATCCTCAAAACTGACTTGTCCAAAGTCACAGTGTTTGCAATGGCCAAATTCCTAGAGGCAGCTTGGCACAAGAGACTGCTCCTAATTTCTAGGGCACCCTAACTTTTGCCCGTGCCTGTGCTATTCGAGTTCAGAATTATGACACCATAAGTATGATCCCAAGTTCTATGTTATATTGTTTTATTGTATTTTAACTACTATTTCAGTACTCATGATAGACTGTTTTTTCTTTTGCATTTACTATCACTGAAGATGATTGAGACATTAAGCACTGATTCTGTATTGCTTTCCCGAAAATGTGATGGTTTCCTTTTTTGCATCCTTACTGGTTTGCTATTGACTTAAAAGTATTGTTGCTTTTTTGTATCATTTTTATTGTATCTTTTATGGCAGACTGCCGAAATAAAGATTAATGAAAGAAAGATATGTTTTAAAACAATATTTAAGACGCAATATTCCTTTCTGATGATATATTGCCTACGAGATGCTGGTACCTTAATGATCCATGGCAGGTTTCTGATTGTGGAAGAGGTAATCTGGTGATATACTTATGGACAAGGTCATAATGTAGTGCTGTGTGCCAGACAGTCCTGATTGGATGCATTCTTTCTTTTCCAACAAATTCCAAGATTTCAAAGCTTTGGAAATAGATTCGTTTTCAGCCAAAGATGGCACGAGAAGTCCACCTCTATATAAGCTGCACTTTGTTTAAGGCTTTAACAAGGCGTCCAATGTAGAGTGCATTGTAGTAGTCAGGATGGGACAATATCATGGCCAGAATCAGCATAATTTTCTAGGAAATAAGCAAGAAGACATCCCTCCAGACTCATTAAATTGTAAATTGATGCATTTCATTTGCAATGCAATGCAATGCATTTAAGCCTTTGGGCTTAAGGGCCACCTTTGTTTGTTGAACAGGTGCGTTGGGATGGTGGTGACAGTGTGCGCTATCGCTTCAATTGTGTAATTTGGCGTTTAAGGAACAAACCCTAGCAGAAGACCCTCGACCTTTGATGCCTTTAGGCATAGATGGCTGACCCCCGTCCACTCCTTTCTATTCATTAGGCGTTTAAGGCCAGATGTAGGAAGGCTATTACCGGTCGGTAACGGCCGAAATTAACGAATTTCGGCCGTTACTGACCAGTAATAGGCTTTTCTGATGTTGGGGCTGAAATTAACGATTCGGTAATTTACAGAATCGGTAATTTAAGGAATCGGTAAATTACCGATTTCTTAAATACTGATTCGGTAAATTACTGAGGGCCAGATGTAGGTAGCCAAATACTGGTCGGTAACGGCCGAATTCGGCCGTTACCGACCGGTATTTGGCTTTTGAGATGTAGGTGGTTCTGAATTTACAGAATCGGTATATTTACCGATTCAGTAAATTTACCACTTCGGTATTTTACTGAATCGGTAAATATACCGATTCTGTAAATCCATATGTAGGTGGGACTCTTCAGAGTCCCAAAGGCCCTACAAATTCGGTATTTTAACACCCAATCCAATTGGGTGTTAAAATACCGAATTCAGGTGTGCATGCACATGTGTGCATGCACACCTAGCCATGTGACAGACAGACATGCCCTTAGGGCATGTCTGTGTGCCATATGGCGCACATGCCTATTTTTGGGGTGCCAGAGGGTGTCAAAGTGACACCCCCTGCACCCTTGCTAAAATCGGTATTTACCGATTCTGTAATTACAGAATCGGTATTGCCCATTGATTCCTATGGGCTTCACAGCCCATAGGAATCAATAGGAAATACCGATTCGGTATTTCCAGATTCGGTAAATACCGAATCTTAACGATTCGGTATTTCCACATCTGCTCCCCCCTTCATATTTACCACTTCTTAAATACCGAATCGGTACGATTCGGTATTTAAGAAGTGGTAAATATGAATTACCTACATCGGGCCCTGAATTCCTAATGTAGGGAGCACTTAAATGAGTGCTTATCCCATGTTAGGATTCGTTATTTAGTTGGTGGTAAATAACGAAAACACCCCAAAAAGCAATTTAATGCAAATTGCTTCTGTGCCATGTTGCAGACATACATGCCCTTAGGGCATGTATGTCTGCAACATGTGCACCCATACATAATTGAGCCGTGCAACAGGGTGTCAAAGTGACAACCTGCCACCCTTCAATGTTTTCCCCCTTTTACCGAATCTGTATTTACGGATTCGGTAATTGACATTCATTCCTATGGGCCTCTAGGCCCACAGGAATGAATGGCAATTACCGAGTCGGTAAATACCCATTCGGTAAATACCGATTCCTAACGATTCGGTAATTTTTACTGAATGATTTGCTACATAGCATTTACTGATTAGAAAATACCGAATCGGTAAAATTCTGTATTTTCGAATCGGTAAATGCTATTTACATCTGGGCATTAGTTACCACATTGGCCCCTCCTACTCGCTTAGAGGCTGACGCATAGCTGGATGACACCAGTAAATATTTAACAACGGATTCAACATTTCTGAGGACATGGCCCAGTTGTGCCATGTAGACATTGAGGAGCAGCATCTTAAAGGCTGCTCCCCGGGGTACTCCTAATGCAACATTTGTGGGGGGATTCAATACCTCCCTGTGCCTGTGCACTGTAGGGTGTGATACATGAATTGTCGCTGCCAATTAGTACTCACGGCCATCAATTTTGGGTTAGTAAATAGAGCCGAAAGGCTCTGTTTTCTTTTCAGCGTGTTTTTATAACTGTGTGCTTACTCTTGTGTACTGTTGAGCCTGTATGGGAGTCTGCCACATCCAGTTATTCATCGAGGTCTGCCTGGCAACCGAGAATTGGAAACCTTGCTTTTTCGTGTAGAATTGCAGTATAATTCATACAAAGCAATTGTATTACAAATGAACATCTATATCCTGAGCTCCCTTCTGAATTTTTATGAATGCCACATTAATACTTTTACTGAGACAAAGGAGGGACCATGAATTGAGGGTAGTATTTAACGTGATCATGTTTAATACCCGGTCAGGGTGCAAAGAGCTGCTTTGATGACGCTTTCCTTCCTATTATATTTCTATTCTATTTTTAGCAGAGCGCTTTAGCCTATTCTTTTCACCAAGCATTTTTCCGATGTCTACAATTTCATCTTCCATTTGTTATTGTGAGAATAGTGTCATATAGGAAGACTGAAGGTATGGAAACAAAAGGTTATGCACCTGGAAAAGAAACGCTGTGTGAACCTGTGTGAAACCTATATCAGTCCAAAGAAAGCACTGAAATACCATCATCGAATGAAAGGGACAATACGCTTTTGCAACCCTCTGCCAAGATCCTGCTTCATAAGGATCGCGTTCAGAAAATGCGTTCCTATTATCTATAACAAACTGCATGAATGCATGAGTATTTCATCTTAGAAACATCATTAGTTTGTATATACTGGAGTTTGACCTTCTTGTCAATATCTAAGCTGTGACAAAATTAAAGACAGTACATTTATTAATTATTTGGTGAGTGGAACCCTCCAGACCCAGGACCCAGTAAATATAGGCCCGGTACATAGGTTGCTTCATAGGCTCCTGCTCATCGGAAGCTATGCTGAACTCCCTATCCTTCATGACCCCATGTTCTCCTCTCCTTCGTTAACTGCAGCAGCCATAGTATGTCTAGTTTTGAACCACATTCACTTTAATGGAGCAGGAACATGGTATCAAATTGGCAGAAAACCCATGGACAGAGGTAACAGTTATAAGCATTTGACCGGAAGACATAAGTGCCCAAACTTAATTACAACACTACATGTAGTGGTCTATAATCCACTGCTCTATTTAGATTGAGGGCTCAGAGTCCCCTCAGAAGGAGTGCTAGTGCCTGAGGATGACAGGACAGGAGGCAAGCTATTAAACTTCAAATTATTTTCAAAAACTATGATGAGCTGGAGCCTGTCTTGGTTGATGACACCAATGTACACGCCATGCAAGCCAAAGATGCTAGTCAGGTTGTTTCACTCATGGTCATTCCCATAGTCTACTGCCATGGAGGTTTTGCAAATTGCAGGTGTGCCCATTACCAAACAATCGATAAGAAATTAGACATCGTTGGCAAGGCTGGGTAAACTGGCTCAAAAGACGATCTTATCATGAATTACTTGCTGAAGAAATACATTAGGTGTTGGGATCGATTAAAGGATGTGTTAAAAAAGGTAAAGACAACTACCAGACAAAACTCGATTGAAAATGAGATGGTGCAGGGATGCCTACATCGAGAAAATCAGAGAAACAAGAAACAGCCTGTGAACCTGATCTTTACTTAGCATTCCCTTGTTTTATGTGTACATTCAACAATTAGCTACCATATCAGATTGTTGTGGTGGTTTGTTGAATGTACGGTAATTCTCTAAAATGAAATAAAGATACAACTTAGGTCCTTCTTGGTGGCCACTCTTAATAATGTTCAGATAGCTTGTGGACTGCCACTATGGCAAGCACCTGAACCAGTCAATACTGACTTTAACTTCAGCATCCCGGTAGACAAACCGTTTTTCTTTCAAACCTCATATTATTAAGCTGGCTGCCTCATCATTCCTCATAGTGAAGACTTTGAAAACACATACTTCCTTTCCTGCTGCTTGATTTACACAAAATATTTGTCCTGGTGGCAGTGCCTCCGTGCTCGGACTATGGTGTCTCACTTTTCCTCCGCTTTACTAAATACCTTATTAACAACCTCAAATAAGTGAAAATATGGCAGGCAAATAAATCCTTTATATCTTGCTCAGAACTTCTATTTCACATCATACAAAACTTGGATTTCGCTTTTTCTGGGCCCACTCGCTTACAATTGGTCCACCGATGGACCCTTTATTTCTTTATTATTCGCTTAAGAGGTGATGGGAATTAACATTTCCATCAATCAAATTCAATTAACAGTGTTAGCAATTTGGAATCAGTAGCTGGGGTTAAGAAGGTTTGTTACAAATTTAGAATCAAGTTAAGATACACGACTCTTAACACTTTACTATAAAGATACAGAATAACAGGAAGGCCCAACCTCTGGAAGAAACTAAGGGGGACCAATATGAGGCAAACTAACTGATGAGTCACAGCAATACAAAAGATGAGTAAAAGAAACTGATGCTCAGAGAAAAGTTAGAAAGGAACTAGAGGGAGAAAACTTGTTTTTCCAAACTTGCTCAGTTAGAAGGCAAGAAAGATGTCAAAGGTATAAGTGCAGGACACTCACAGTGCACAATGTTACATAGTTCTAGTAGTAGGAGACAGGCCAGGCCTCCATGTCACCAGCTTCCAGGTTGGCTTGGGGAGGCCTAATTGGGATTGTTGGACTCTGGCTCTCAAAGAGCTAGCAAATATGAGGAGTTTTTCAGGCCAAGGACCTCAGATTTTCAACACATCTGGTGAGCCTTTCTTGTAACTGCACTGAAACATGGGGTGGATTGGTATCCCCTAGAATGTCTATTTAGCCTTTAATATGCCCAAGAAGTGTTCTAAGCACTTTATATATTAAAATGTACAAGTGATATATCTGCACCATGGGATTATATAGTTATTCTATTATATATTTGTGTACATATGCATGCAATGCGCTTAGCATAAAGTGCTTGCATTAAGTGGACATCAAACACTGCATCACTAGCTCATCCTCTGCTTTTTTCCTTTCTTTTCTGATTCTTAGGTTTTCCCATTTCAAAAATAGAATTAAGTGTCACAATAAAAAGAAAAAATCTAGACTGGAAAAATATCCAGTTCATTTTCTATAATGAGAGGGGCCCTACTCTCCAAGGAGATAGGGTGCCACTAAACAGTTACTTAGACAGAATCACCCTGGGGAACAATATACAAACCAACTCAGACACTCTGGTACCTGAAACTCTACAGCCTTTCAACCTGTATCCACAATCACTTATTCTTCCACAGCAGATTGTGAAAAAACACACATGATTTTAATGGTCCATGTGTCTACCATATAAAAAAAATAGTTTTTCTCTATCAAGGAGGGGGGGGGGGGGGGTTCGGGAGGGTGAAAAAGGGGTGCGTTTCAAAATCAGTTTTCGCCATGCAATTATACATAGGAACTGCTGAATGGAATTACACCAAATTTTTCAGAAGGCTAGATCTTGACCCAAAAAGCTTTATGTGATTTGGTTTAAACTCATTCAGTAGTTTTTGAGAAATTAAGGGTTAACATATATGGGTATATCTTGCTGTGGAGCATCAGCAGAAGCAAGAGATATAAAAAAGAATATCTGATTAGCGGCCTCCACATCAACAAAGATGTAGCAACAGCCATTTTAGGCCTCTGGGACTCAGCGTCTAAATGAAACTTATAGGGGGCAGGGTAGGTATACCCTGAAAGACTAGTCCTGATGGACCTGATGGACAGGTCCTAGAGAAACCTCCTTTGGGGGCAAAATGGCATATATTTCTTTACGGGACCACGGCTCCTGCTCTTTTCAATACTATCTACTCACCCCCAGGTGGATGAAGGCTGGCAGGGTTCCTTTTTTACGTCTCGCCTTCGCAGCGCACATGCGCTGCATAGTCAAAAAGACCTTTTGTTATCGGTATGGCTTTGCAGCCAAAAACATGCAGGCACTCCATTGCCTTCAATGCAAACGCGTGGACGTGTGGCTATTCACTTGTGAGAGCGAGCGCCGCCATACGGCAGCAATTATTGCTCCCACAAGGGAATCACGCAGGCCCCCCTCCTCCCCCCTGCTGCCACACGAGGCGCACATGCGCCTCCTCCTGCTGCCGCGCAAGCCTGTTGCATTTGTCACCCCCCCAAGCCGGCGGCTCCCTGGCTCTGGACTGCTGCAGTGCTTAGCTCAGCCCTGAGTGGCCATGCAGTGTCCCTCATGAAGCGCTCCTCTGCAGACTGCTGCTTGGAACCCTGTAACCTACTTTTACACGATGACATTTCTTGACACACTACTACACCTACTTTTGCTTTCATTTACAAGCGACTGCATAACACAAGAACGTGCTTCCCAGCCGCCCTCCCCCCCGGCAGCATGCGGCTCCCTGGCTCTGGACTACTGCAGTGCTTAGTTCAGCCCTGTGTGGCCTTACAGTGTCCCTCATGACACGCTCCTCTGCAAACTGCCGCTGGAAACCCTTCAAGTTCAAGGGCAGTAGATCCGGCCTCCTACCAAACCAACTTTTATATGATGACATTTCTTGACACCCTCCGAAACCTACTTTCACTTTCATTTTACAAGTGACTGCTTAACACAAGCGCCTGCTTCCCGCCCCCCCCCTCCCTCAGCAGCCGGCAGCTCCCTGGCTCTGGACTGCTGCAGTGCTTAGCTCAGCCCCGAGTGGCCTTGTAGTGTCCCTCACGACGCACTCCTCGCCAGACTGCCGCTGAGAACCCTGTAAGTTCTAGGGCAGTAGACCCGGCCTCCTACAAAACCTACATTTATATTATGACATTTCTTGACACCCCCCTTAACATTATATTATTCTGACTAAACTGTACTTGGGAAATGTTGCTGAATACATTTAACAATTCCTCCACAATTGCCTTCATTTGCGTGACTCCATGCTGGCAGCCACGCATTTTAGCGTGCGCGCGGACGGTAAACAAATACACAAGTAAAAAGCCTTGCTTAACCCTCCCGAGTGACTCTCTGCTAGAGGAGAATGAGGCGGCTGCAAGGTACATGCAGGGCAGGAGGAGCAGGGTGAGGGTCTGCAGCAGGCAGAGAGAGTACAGGGCAGCCCAGTGCAGCTTCATGGCAAAACCAGCACAAATGGCAGCCCGACTCCTGCAGCTTCTGCAACTTCTATGAAAGAGCATTCCTCTGCCTCGTGGCCGGGCCAGGATTTTTTTTAACTGTTGAAGGAAGTGAAGTTGGACGGATGTGGGCGAGGCCAGCATGCCCCAGGATTTTTAAGCCAAAATAACAACCTGGCTAGCGTACCAGGCTAGTGAGACTCTTCCAGTGCTGGTACCTTTGAGTGCTGGATGATTAGCAGGACCACCAGTAGATTTCTGGGACCAACGAGGCTGCCACAAGATGTGGAGGGGACGGGGAGGGTTGTTTGTCTCTCGCGCCGCGAATACACCTAAATTGCAATGTGGAGACCAGAGGGGTAGCCAATTGCAATCTCCCCCACTGGGGGCGCAGTAGGCTGCATCGGCATTCTTATCTATAGCTGGTTTGGGGGGTTTCTGTCTCTGATCTGCTTGACATTTGCAGTATACATCCCATCCTAGCTAGGCACAGACCTCTGACCCACTTAGCAAGGGCGCAGCTCAGATGTCCTCCGAGTAGGGGATGAGCGAGTCCTGTATGCCAACCTTTGAAAGGGGGAAGAGGGATATTTACAAAAATAAATCATGGGATTGTATTTTCTGCATTAACTTGTACTTAAGTGAGGGCAATTCCTGGAGGATGGAAGCAGGCAGGTTCAAAAAACAAGCATTGGCATAGCCAATAGCTCTCGCCTATGGGATCTTATAAGTGTTTAGCCATGCAACAGTTAATGTTGCTGCACCAAGGATATTGTGTTGGATAACTAAACACTTATAAGGTCTTAAAGGCGAGACCTATTGGCTATGCCAATGCTTGTTTATTATTTCCGATCCCCTTCCCCAAGCCATTATGAGGACCTGGGGACCCCATCAACTGGGACTGCATCATATTATTAAAGGGTCAGTGGCATGCGGCCCCCTCCTCAAGTCATTGCGAGGCCCTGGCAACCTATCCCCTTGGACCACATAATATTATTAAAGAGGAGGGAGCGTGACTCCCTCTCTGACCCATTATGACGCCTTGGGGACCCCAAACCCTGGAGCAACAGCATATATAAAAATGCCATGGGTGCCCTGATCCCACCTGGGACACCCACAGCATTTGCATTCAGCGAGGCTACAGTGGGAGCCCACTATATTGTCTAGCTCCTGCTGACATGGGCAGTCTTTCTCTCTGGACCCACTGGGTGGGAGTAAACCTGTGTTCCCTGCCTGCAGGAGCACGAACAGGGAGTTGACGTTCTCCTTTCTCGCACTCTTGCAGGCAGGGAAAAGTGATGTCCCAGGGGATGGAGTCCCTCCCTACAAAAAAAATGTGGCCCCTTTTTTTGAGCATTTGGATGGTGCTGCGGGAATTTGTGAAATAATTGCAAATCTAGGCTATATTTACCAATACAGGTACAGTGTGTTTCATTCAGCCATAAGGCTCTGTTACGGATTGAGGCTGCTAAAATAGAGTGCTGCCCTTGAAGACTCCATTAAATTATGATTGGAGCAGGCCACATTTAAGTTAATGTTGTGGTTTTAAAGAAATTATTACTGATCAATTCAGTACCCTATAAACACATAACCTTCATCAAGTCCTCAGGATGGTCCCTTGGAATGATATGAGTGGGACCGAAATGTCAACAGATTAAAAGCTCTGTAGGGCATTGTAGAGTTACTATCTAAAGCAGAGTGGATCAATACATCGAAAGACAAGGAAGGTTTTTCTCCCTTCTGTTTCAATCAAACAATCATATTTATATAGCTTGACAAATCACCAATGAGGGGCTGAAGGTGATGGGGTTGCTGATAACTTGGTGGTAGACTGCTTATTCAAACAGCCTGGTCTTGAGTCCTTTCCGGAACTCCTAAAGCAACGAGGTGGTCCTAAGGTTCAGGGAAAGTCGTTCCAAGCTTTTGCCGCTAGGTGAGAGAAGGAGCATCCTCCACTATTGCTTCTCTGGATCCAGGGGCTGTCAGCGAGGGAGAGGGAGGCAGATTGTAATGATCGAGCTAGTTAGTGGAAGGTGATGTATGCTGGCCCTGTGTCGTGCAGGGCTTTGTAAGCGTGGGTCAGCATCTTGAATTGGCACCTCTTCAGGATTAGGAGCCAGTGCAGTTTTTGGTGGTGTGATGTGTGTCCATCTGGGTGGTCGAGGAGGAGGCTTGCTGATGAGTTTTGCATTGTATGTTGCCTCTTCAGGAGGCGTGTGGTAAAACCTACGTACAACATGTTCCGGTAGTCCAACCTGCTGGAGATGAGAGCCTGCGTAATGGTCTTTCTGGTTTTGACAGGGAGCCAACTGAAGATTTTGCGGAGCATGTGTAGTGTATCGAAACAGGCAGAGGTGACCGCTTTTGCCAGTTACTTCATAGATAGCTCAATGTCCAGGATGATGCTGAGATAACAGCTGTAGGGTAGGGAGTGGGTTGAGGGCCACTGGCCACCATGTGTCATTCCATGTGGAGGGTTGTTTCCAAAGATTAGGACTTCTGTCTTGTTTGAGTTGAGTTTGAGACAGTTGTCCTTCATCCAGTCTGGGATGTTTGTTATACATCTGTGGAAGCTGGCTTTGATGGTGGAGGGGCTTTAGACAGTGAAAAGGATGAGTTGTGTTTCGTTGGTATATGAAATGATGATGAGTCTGTGTGATCGGACTGTGTCTGCCAGGGGGGTCATGTCGTTATTGAAGATAGTGGGGCTGAGAGATGATCCTTGGGGAACGCCGCAGATGATTTACTTGGTGTCCAATGTGAAAGGTGGGAGACTGGTCCTCTGGGTTGTCCGCTGAAAAATGAGGAGACCTATTTGAGGGCGTCCCCCTGGATTCTGATGTAATGGAGTCTGTTTATCAAGATGTGATAGGAGACGGTGTTGAAGGTTGCTGACAGGTCAAGGAGGATGAGGGCTGCTGTCATGCTGTGGTCCAGAAGGGCCCTGTGGCCATCGGTGGCTGCGATCAGGGCTGTCTTGGTGCTGTGGTTTGGTTGAATCCTGATTGAGAGAGGTCCAGGAGGTTGTTTTGTTCTAGGTGTTCTAGGTGTTTGGTGAGCTGCTGGTTGATAGCTTTTTCAAGCACTTTCGCTGAAAAGGGGAGCAGGGAGATGGGCCAGTAGTTCTTTGGTCTTGTTGGATCAGCTGAAGGTTTTTACAGGATCCTTGTGCCCTCTGGATTATTTCCCTTGTCTGGTTTTTAAATTGTGTCATGTGTATTTTCTATCTATGTTTTTTAGAAGTGGTGTTTGGTGGGGTTAATGTGAGTCTGTGACGGCACATGTACGTTCTTATGTGCTTTTGAGATATTTTATGTACTTTAAATAAAAATGATTTAATGCAGTTCACTTGGACTTACGCGCCATGAAGGATGAACTCTGTTTCAAATGCATTCTTAAAACCTGGTTGTTCCTATCAGCCAATCAGTAGGCAGATTCTTGTTAAAGCCGACATCTAGTCTTCCCAGTGCCGGTACACTCTATGAGCAGCCATGCACTTTACGAATCCTTTGATTGATTGATTGACTGATTTTGTGTATCCAGTTGCTCTATTTTGATTTAGTTCCCATTTTCTATAAAAGATTAGTGGAATTCTTCAACCCATTAATGAATCTTTGTAATGTCCAAGGGGCATTTTCTTGTTATGATATTTTGCCTGGTTATCCCATCCCCTTGAAATAATATTGAGCAGGGTAACTCTATTTTGTAGTCCCTCCCCCCCATGTCTGACAGTCAGTCTTAGTTAAACATAGACAAGAGCACTGGAGACTCTACACTGACCACAGGCTCTCAGTGACAGGCAGTCAGGTTATGTTCTAAAATGTCCTTGCGTTATGAGCCAGTCTCTTGTGCTCTGTTGCTGTTCACTAGCCTTGTGCTCTTCCCCTGCGTGTAACAATGACAGTAAAGCTACGTTGTTCAAAAGCGTGCGCAAGGATAGCTGCAGTATGGACAAAAGAGCCCCACATTTGTATGTCCTGTCGTTCTGAAACACTCACATTCTTAATACTTGTGCCTGACTGTCACAACTGTGTAAACTGACAACACATGCTGGAGTGATGCTCTGCTCTATTTGAACGCTGTCAGTTTAATACCTTGCATATGCATTTCAGAAGTGTGATAGCAGGTTTAGGATACTTTCTAGACCATTAATAAGCATAAACAGGTGTACTTTTGTAGGCTTATCTCATTAGATAGACTTAACTACTTTGTACTCATCATGATTAAGTGTCACTCAAAATGTCACACATGCAGCATTGAGATGTCACACATAGGAACACTGCAGACACAGAAATTTTATACATAAGCTAACCGAAAACTTAGCAGCTATATAACTGCTGTGGCAACCTCTCACTTAATGCTCTCACTGAAATCTCCAAATCAGCAACTGACTGCTAGCTGTTATACGGCTAAGAGATATTAACAAAGCAAGAGTGTGAAGTACCTGAATAAGAATAAATTACTGCATCAAATCAAAAAGAGGGAGAAGGAAGTCGTTGTGATCCATTCAGCTTCCTTGGTACATGATTCAAAAAATCAGAGAGGGAACGGATCACTGTTCCTGGGTCACCAGGGTTTTCGGCTTCTCGGTTCACGATACCAATAAAAACCCTCAATCACGTGCCAAGATTCAAATGGCGGTATATCTTGGTTCTCTCCTTTTAAAAGGTACGTGGCAGCATCATCAACGGGTTAGTTGTTATGCTTCCTCCACCCGGAGGCAAACCACAGGTTACAACAGTAGTGATGAGTAATCAACAATGGAGAGTTATAAAGTGACTTTGAAAAAGAAAAAGAAAGTGCTCTGAAAGCTTTTAGTGACCAGATAGAACAGCAATGTATTAAGTCTGGATTCAGGCTCTGTTAAAATCTTTGGGCGTGCATAGGAAGAGGAGTTAGGGGTCTTCCGCACTGATCTTAAGTCCATAAAAAAGGTCCATAAAAAAGGTCAACATGTTTCAGCCCTACAATCGCCCAGGTGGGGTCGGTTAGCCTTCCTTCAGGACATAAAATTAGTGAGAGTGATTCAGACCCTTAATTTAAAAGTCTTTGTTTGTCTAAGTATGATAACCTGACTCAGGTGAGGTCAAGAGTAACTACATAGAAGGTCAGCTCTGGCCTATGTTCCTTCTTGGGCTGTAAGTATCATCGCCACTCCAGTCAGAGCCGTCTGTAGAATTTCCAGCGCTCGAGTTGTTGTCAGATCCATTGTCTGGGGCTTTGTAGTCATCATGACTGTAGGGATGCATGTGCTCCATTGAGAATTTTTTCAAATCTTTACCAAGTTTTTGTATCTTATTTTGTGTCAAGTATTCCTTTGTTTCACCCATTTCTCGGTTTATTTCTTCGAGTTTCTTTTTGTAGACAGAAATATGTACCATGTTCTTCAATTTGGCTTCGGAAAGTTAAACAAAGGATAGGTGAGCACAGGAGCAATGTTAGATGCCAAGGAGCAACAGCAACTGAACCGTAACGTACTGCATAAATCCCTGAAATGTGTTTTTTTGCAACTTCCTCAGCAGGTGTACTTCCCTCTGGGCTCACCCAAAGAGGTCAGAACACATTGACCAAGAGGTACGGGCTAATGTGCTAACAGCCATTTATACGACAGGGAACCGCTTCTATTGTTTAGTCACCATGAGTTCATACTGTAATGTAGAGATTAGTGACATACAAGAGATTAACACGGGTTCCGCTCATTCGTAGCCACAGAACCTTTACGGCTCAGTTTACTATTTCCCGTTACATAGATCCATGCCATTTTTTGCACACCGTATCTTGTTAAATCTAGTCGGGCGTGCGTTAAATACATATTCTCTGGAAGATAAATTACAGGCATCTCAACATAACGCATTGACCAATAGGTACGGGCAAATGTGCTAGCGGCCATTTACATTACAGGAAACCGCCTCCTTTGTTTAGTCACCATGAGTCCATATTTTATGTAGAAATTAGCGACATACAGAAGATTAACACGAGTACCGCTGTATTGATGCCACCGAACCCTTGCGGCTGGGTTTAATACTCCCCTTTACATAAATCCACGCCATTTTTTCCACACCAACCACATCTTGTCACATCTGTTTGGGCGTGAGTGACATAATGGACACATGTTCTCTGTAGGACACACTACAGGTATCCTTACTATTTATATCTGAGAATCAATCACAGGAGGCACCTTTACAGATCACACCACATTGAACTAGTGGATGTGTCTCAATGCCACCAACACAAAGCAACCTACAACATTTAGCGAACAACTGTTGTGTATATTTTCTAATATTAGCAACCTAATTCGACATGAGAGTTATATATTAACGAAATTATTCTTTCTGCAAAAATTGAACAATGAGAGATTATTTGCCGTAAGGAATAAGAAAAATGTTGTCATGGTAGTGAGCGGAGAATTGCCATTTTCTAGTTTCTTCCCATATGCAGAACCTTCTGTTTATTTCTACAAGAACAATAATTTTGCCACAGATGCAGCATTTTAACACAATCTATGTTTGTGTGTCTTGCTTTCTATCCCCTTCTATGTAGGTACTCTTGACCTCACCTGAGTCAGGTTATTATACCTAGACAAACAAAGACTTTTAAAGTAAGGGTCTGAATCACTCTCGCTAATTTTAGGTCCTGAAGAAAGCCTAACCGACCCCACTTGAGCGATTCTAGGGCTGAAACATGTTGACTTTTTTTATGGACTAAAGATCAGTGCGGAAGACCCCTAACTCCTCTTCCTACGCACGCCCAAAGATTTTAACAGAGGCTGAACCCAGACTTAATAAATTTCTGTTCTATCTGGTCACTGAAGCTTTTTAATCAGAACACTTTCTTTTTCTTTTTCAAAGTCACTTTATAACTCACCATTATAGATTACTGATCACTACTGTTGTAACCCTTGGTTACCTCCGGGTTGAGGAAGCATAACAACTAACCCAATGATGTTGCTGCCACGTACCTTTTAAAGGCGGAGAACGAAGATATACCGCCATTTGAATCTTGGCACGTAATTGAGGTTTTTATCGGTATCGTGAACCGAATAGCAGAAAACCCTGGTGACCCAGGACCAGTGATCCGTTCCCTCTCTGATTTTTTAAAGAATAAATTACTGCCTGAAACTCAAAGCCTTATCAAGAGTTACTTGGCAATTCAGTGAGCTCAGTACCTGCTTGTGGCACTGCAGTGACGGCAGCTGTGCTTGTGACCTGCACTTACCATTTGCCCTTAAGTCCCACAGGCTTTAAGAACACTGGCCTGGTGATGATAAAATGAAGACATGCTTAGCTCCTGCTGTGCTGCAAGTAGTTAGACAGCAAATTAAGCGTATACCTGACTGCATTAGGAGTGTGGTTGTCTGCAGTATCATTCTAATACATCCACCGAAAGGGCCAGAAAAAAACATAATATGGGTTCGGACTAACCTGCCTGGAATTTGGTTTGGGGGCTTCTCGAAGTGGGTGTCTCCGTTGTATCGGGTATTGGTACTGTAACCAGTTAAATCATCATGAGGTTTTAACAATAAGATTTCTAAGTGTTGAATTCTATATATTTTTGAGTCCAACCTGTCTCTGTAATTCCCTCAAGTTAAAATATGTCCCTGAGTTCTCACTGCTTCAGCGTTTTCCTCAGCATGAGCTTTGCAGTCTGTCACAAAATGCGGAGCACAAAGCTGTGTGTTCCTCTGGATTCCATGTTGGCAAAGTTGCCAGGATTTGCTGTAAGATCCAATTTTTTTCCATGGTCAATGTCCCGGTTTACAGTGATGGTAAACAGAACACATAGGGTGGCACATTTTGATGTGTTCCAGCACTTGAGTGGTTAAATCAGAAAGCAATTAGTCAAAACAGATGATGAACCACGGGATGGGGAGGTGAAGCCGGACCCCGTAGTGGCCAGTGGCAAACGCCTCCCGGGGGCTGGAACCCCCCCATGAAAGTCTGTGAAAATGGGGCGCACCAGAGTGGGTGGCTAGCGGTTGGCTTATGGGGTGACCAATCAGCAAAGGAGGTGGCTAGAGGTCCGGGTGTTCAAAAAGGGGTCACAAACCCCCAATAGGCACTTAAACCCCAATAGGAATAGAAATACCTGCGCTGGAAGGGGACTGCTGAGGACAACATGGACGTATTGGTGGAGCAGCATCGTGGCTGTGACGCCGGATGGATTCCGAGGACACCGGGCAGCTTGACCTCCCTCCCCACTTGGCAGTGGATCGAGTGGCAAGAAAGCGGTGTGGACCCAGCTGTGACAGGTTGGAACAGGTCCTTGCATTGCCGGCGGATTTCGGAGGAGTGACCCGACATTGAAGCGGGAGTTAATCGGCAGCAGAGAGAGAGCAGAGCAACCCAGACAGCAAGCCTCCGCCAGCCAGAATCGAAGCGAGTCAACAGGGCGGCCAGCCGGAGCAGATACTGCAATGGGCTACGGCTCCGGTCAGCGTAAGAGCAGTGGGATTCAAAAAGGAGGCGGGCTGCTCTCAGCAAGGCGTTAGCGAGTCTGCTGGGTTGCGGGAAGGCTACATCTCAAAGGGACAGTAAGGCTTGGGCTAAGGAAATCAGTCAGATTTAAGAGAAAGAGGATTAGGGAGCATGGCCCATGCTCAGCAACGGAGATTAGAGGGAAGGACTGCAAATGAGGAGGACTCGCCCCTACACTGGCCCCAGCAAATTTGTTTGAAAACTAAGGGAAAGAACTATGGGCACAGAACCCACAAGGGTACTGATTTTCTGGCACATTACAACCGAGTCTACAGGGGTTATAAAAGCACAGCAAGGAGCATGGCTGGCAAACGTGGGGCTTCCTCAAGTGACAAAAGGTTGCCAACATGCTACAGGAAAGTGCCAACAAACAGCGGGCCCCCAGGAAGGATATGAGGAGGCCCAGGGAAAACTCTAGGCCAGAACTATACAGGGATTTAGAGGAGCTACTGCAGATGGCGAGGGCATTGGTGGCCTTAAAAGGGAACAATTGGATGGACACTCACGTTACGGAAGCGCCAGCCAAGAAGAGGTCCAAGTCAACACAGGTACCAGCGCCCCCACACGGCCAGGCAAGAAGGGGCTTGCAGTCAACACAGTGCTCCTACTAAACCTGGAATAAGGGGGCCAAAGAATGAACCACCCCTTGTTGTAAATATTTTTGTCCACCCTAAGCGTGGAAGGGTATACTCAGACATGAGTCCCTTGCTCATTGCACCATCAGGATTCAAGCAAGCCGGGCCGAAGACGGCTGTAATGCCAGAAACCGGTCCCCGGAAGCTTGTTTCCTTCCCAGTGTAAGAATTGGCTTTTGTAGTTTGGTTTGCCCTGTTCCCATCATGCACTGGGACAGGAACAGACTAATTTGCATACAGCCAGGTTCTGAAACTGGGATGGTGCAATGAGCTAAAAAACGGTGTTGGATCTAGCCCTGATCTTTTGACTGGGTGAGAGTATTCTGCTTAATTCAGAGACTCTGTCCCTCACCACCCCTTGTTGTAAATATAAAGAATGAACCACAGCAGTCCACTGCAGCTCCAAGATGGAAGGCAAGAGGCCTCCAACCGATGGATGGAGGCAGGGGCAGGAGCAGGAGGAACACGTCACCAGAGGTGGTGACCGACTCAGAGACCTAGGGGGGCTGCAGCGAGGAAGAGGGGTATGAGGCCCGGTCTGGTGAGCATCAAGCGCTGAGCTCACAGTCCGGGCAGGCAGCTTGAGAAAGGGCAAGGGAAGTCTGGTACTCATTGGGGGAGCCAGCACCAACATCGAACTATGACACACAGCTAGGGGCAAGCAATTAAGCAGCTCAGGGACCAAGGTCGTTTCAGCCCCCCTGGCCAGATCACCCAAGGGGGGTACAAACAAACTGAATTCAAGGGCTAAGCATGTGTCCGACACAGCCCTACGGGGCTCCGACATTCGCCCCTCCCCCAGTAATCCACCCACCACCACAAAACTACTGGGTCTAGCAAACCTTATCCCACTAGCGGTGAAGGAGAAAATATGGCACAAAGAATACATAGATATTTTCTCTCTGTTGAAGGTACACCATGCAGGATTAGACCTCACAGTGCAGGATAAAAAGGCTGAGGACAGAAGACGCAAGCACAGGGTGGAGAAAACGATAGACCATTGGCTAAGAGTATTCAGGACTCTGGCATGCGTGTTTATAGAAAAGTTACCCCAGAGTGCAGCAGCACTAATATTGTATAAGCAGAAAGTGCATTCGGCATACCAGAAGTATCAGGGCGAGGCCTGGATGAGGTACGATGAAGGTGTGGACACCAACTCTATTTCGGGATACTTAATGTAATCGTCTATGATTATGATGGCCATCATGTAACTCCCATCTGGGACATTTCCAAAGTCCATGCTGCATGAACTCACGGTTGGTGATGCTCTTCCTCAGTGATGGTCTTCCGGGCACTTGACATGGTATGTAGTTTCTAACAGTGGCTTCCAATATCTTATCCATGCTTGGAAACCACACCTTGTTATGGTGATGGCTCTATGTCATCTCCTGGTGCCCTGTATGGGCAAGATGCACAGCCCGCCCAACAATGCTTTCCATTATTATTAAATGGTGGCCTCTCAATAAGCATCCTTCAGGTCCACGCGTCAGTTCTTGTCACACGTTGTGAAAGGCTTGTAGTCTCTTTTTGTAATCCTCTTTCCTCTGACACCAGTGGGTCCTCAGGAACTCCCATAAGCTGGTCCTGACTGCTGCTAAGGCTACCTGGCAGAAGTCATCCTGTTGGGTTGCTGTGACTATGTGTTCAAGTGTAATTGGCCATGGTACAGCTCTCTCTTGTATGTACTGCACCTGGGTTTCCTGTTCTTTCATTTGAGTCACTGCTCTTGGATTCCTCAAGAGGTAATCGTCAGGGTTCTGGGACGCCGGCTTGTACATAAGAGAGAACGAGCATTCTTCCTGCTGGAGAATCCATTTCTCTATCCTCAGTGGTGGTGATGATGATGATGAGCCCTGGAACAGGAGGACTAGATACTTGTGATCTGTTCCTATTAAAAAAGGGTTCTTCGTAGACATACAAATTAATGTGGCAACACCCCAATGTATTGCAATTGCAACTTGCTCAATCTCAGATTATCGTTATTTGGTAGGGATGAGTGCTCTGCTTGCAAATGCAATGGGTACACATTCCCCACTGCCTAGTTGCTGGGATAGCACAACCCCTAACCCAGTGGGGCTGGAATCCGCTACCAGTTCTGTGACCTTCAGAGGGTCAAAGTATGCAGGGGTTGGCAGATGGTAGGGTGGCTTTGGTCTAAATGTCTCTTCTTGATGGGGACCTCAGGTTGGTTTGCTTTTGTGAGCTCATATAACAGCTGGGTGAGGGATGTGAGGTCACAAACAAATTGTCTGCAATAGTGCGCCATCCCTAGGAATCTACGTATTTCTGGCACACTCTGTGGGGAGGGGCAGGTTTTTATAGCCCGCACTTTTGTTGGGTCTGGGGCTTCCCCTGCAACCGAGATAGCCGAAGAAGCTGATGCTGCTTCCTAAAAATTCCCACTTCTCTTTGTGTAGCATCAGTCCCAATTCTTGTAGCCAACACAATACCTTTTACAGCCACTCATAATGCTCCTCCACGGACTGTGCATAGACTAGAATGTAATCACTGACATTTATTACACCCTGAAGTCCTGCCAACACTTCCTGGATGGCAACACCTCTTCAGAACTTGAAATGAAAAAATGCAGCCGCTTATGCCAGTGGAAGCCCATTTGCGTCGAGAAGGTAGTGATGTATCTGGAACTAGGATGCAGGAGCAACTAATTGTATCTAGAAGGGAGGCCCATTTTGGAAAACCACCCTTTCACTGAGCTCCCTAACGATGTCATCCACTGTAGGGGTGACGTGGTGTTCTCGTTCAATTTCCATATTTGTCAGGGACATGTCAGCACAGAGGTGTATATTGTCTGGCTGTTTGGACTTCTGTATGAACACCACCGGGGACACACAAGCCGCTCCACTATCTCGATTATGTCAGCCAGTTCAGGTTTTCGGAGTTCCGCTTCCACCTTCTGGCCATGGTGAAACTCCACTATGTGATGCAAGAGAGCCACTGACTGTTCAGAGTTATCGATATGGAGTCTGACTTCCTTGCCTTTCAGACATTGAATGCCCTTGAAAAGGTCCTGGTGGTAGCTTAATATGCTGTCTAATGTAGTTGTGTGGACCATCCATGTGAAGTGTATCAGGCGCCGTTGCTCTGCTGCCCTGCAGCTCAAAAGTAACCCTGATCCCTCCCGGGTTACATATATGGCTGCGTTGACGCTGCACCTTTCATGGGAGATTGTGGTGTCAAACTTCCCGTTGAGAGCCTGTGGTTGGCTTTGTCCATAGGCTTAGACCCTGACCTTCGCTGCTGTGAGGTTTGGCCATGGCTGAATGGCAGCGAATACCCCTTGGGCTATTAGGTTAATTGATGTCCACACGTCTATGATGGCTGAGTGGAACCGACTTCAAAATCACACCTGGGCAAGGTGCCAGCCGCCCTTGATGACTGCTCAACTTTCAGCTCTGAGTGTACTGTCCCTTCTATCTCATCATTGTCCATGTCATCAGCTTCATCCCCTCTCATGGACTGGTCAACCATTTTTATAGCCTGATGTGGGGCTCGTTTAGTGCTAGATAATGACCGACAGACCTTTACAAAGTGATTGGGTTTTTGCCTGGCAGAGCAGGTCTTGCCTCAGCCCAGGCATTCTGTTGGACTGTGAACTGGTCCAAGACAATACCCAGAGTGGCCTCTGAAGGTCATTTTCAGTTTCGGTTTGCCGGCTGTCACTTGGGGTCTTCAAAGTTTACTGCTTCTGCTTTGATGACGATTTGCAGAACTGCCTCCATAATAGGAGCTTGGACATTTGCCATTTCTTTGGACCGGACCAGAGTGAGTATGTCATTCAGCGTCATCCTGGGTACTTGAAGTATGTGCTCTCGCAGTTTGGAAGAGGGATAGCCTAGTGTTATTTGTGAACAAACCTCTTCTGTCTCATCCCGAACCTGCAGGTGCTAGCTTATTCCTTGAGCCTGACATGAAAGGCTTCCAGCTACTCCTTCACCCCTTCCCTTGCTTGGTGGAACACAAAGCGTTCATAATAGGTGTTTGCCATGGGCTCAACGTAGGCTGGTAGTGTTGCAACAAGAGTGTCATAATTATGTGAGGGTCCCGTTTCCTCCATGGTGCAAGACAACTTGTAGATGTCTGAACCTGCAAGGGGGAGGAGCAGACTCCTTTGGTGTTCTTCGACCACTCCTGTGGGCATCATGTACAGGTTCAGCCTATCAATGCATGCTTTCCAGTCGGAGGCTTGTGAAGCTGTGGGTCCTGTGATGGAGAAAGATTCAATAGTTAGTATTACAGCCATAATGGCCCTAGTAACCCTCTCTCCTCGGGCTTAGATGCCTCTTCTTGGGGTCCCCCGGTCAGCTAAGCAGTCTCTACTCCAAGGCACTGCAACCAGAAGAGGCTCACAGAGGCAGGTGACTGAGATGTGGATGGCCAGGGAGGGCACTGCAGGATCCTCGCAGAAGGTATCTCAGTGGGCCTGACTGCCAGATTCATGTCACACCAGAGGGCCCTCTTGCTCAAGATGAGATGAGTGGAGTCCAGCAGTATTGCACTGAGCCTGTTGGGAGGTGTATGTAAGGGGGTTTTCTGGTAGCCGCAGGCATGCACCACACTCTGGTGCCATTTGTCATCATGGCCTCGCACGCAGCTGTCGTGCTCTACCCCTCCTCCTTGCCCCAAAGAAGACTGCAGGGTATCGCGGCAGGCTGCCGTGCATGTCAGCCTGAGGGCATGGGGGTTAAGAACAGTGCGGCCAACCACATGGAGGGGCAAGCCATGCGGCTGATAGCAGGAGCGGGTCCCTTGTGATGGTGCAGGCAGCCACTGCAGTCAGACTGGGGTGCTGATGGGTTAAACACAACCATCCTGATCCTCATCACTAATGATGTGGGGGCCTGCAGGGACCGGCTCCGGACCTAGGTGCAGGACAACAAATCACTTGGACTTCATGTGGCTTGTAACTAACTTCCCGGAAGCCGGGCTTCTTTATTAACTCCATCTTGTCACCCTTGACCATTCCACGATTGCTCACCACCCTGTTGTATAGTATTTCAGGACCCTAGTGTAATTTTCCAGATTCATGCCCTGATATAGGTATAAATCACCATATCCTTATATAGGCATAGAAATCATAAGCATATTTAGACATAGCTCATGCAGTCCAAATACGGCATGGCTACTTCCACTAGTTCCGAAAAACCGCAACGATTTCTTGGAAAACTCGGCTTCAGCAGTTAGGGACTTCCCCTTGCATGAATATTGATTTATCCAAGAACTCATGGAGTTTTCAAAGAACTGAGGGCCCGATGTAGGACACCAAATACCGGTCGGTAACAGCCGATTTTGGCCGTTACCAACCGGTATTTGTTTTTTGACATGTAGTGGGCCTTAAATTTCCAATTCTGTTAATTTACCGATTCGGTAAAATACCGAATCGGTAAATTTACCGAATCGGTAAATCTATATGTAGGTGGCACTGGAAACAGTGCCACAGGCCCCTAAGAATTCGTTATTTACCATGTAATACTATTTTGTGGTAAATAACAAATTCCTGTGTACATGCACATCTGTACACGTACACCTGTGCCATGTGACACACATGTATGTGTGTCACATGGCACACAAGCCAGAATCAGGGGTGTTAACAGGGTGTCAAAGTGACACCCTGTCCCCCTTGACAATTCGGTAATTTTACCGAATCGGTATTTACCGATTCGGTAATTGACATTGATTCCTATGGGCCTCAAGGCCCACAGGAATCAATGGCAATTACCGAATCGGTAAATACCGATTCGGTAATTACTGAATTCTACCGATTCGGTAAAAATTACAGAATTTTTACCTAAATCTCATTTACAGAATCTAGAATACCAAATCGGTAAAATTCGGTATTCTAGAGTCGGTAAATGAGATTTACCTATATCGGGCCCTGAGACTCTTTGATGATGTTATTATGTCCACCTTTACGTCAAACTCGGCACCTTCAAGGTAGAAATATGCCCATATTTGCCCAAGCAAACACACTGTGGTTTGGAGCAGTTTGACTATCTACTTGCCTGACGCATCCTGCTACAGCAAGTGCCGAAGGAAGCCGACCCTCCAGCTGACCCACTGAGAGAGACGCTGTCTTTTCTCTTGCCGAGAAATCCAGCTCCAGTGTTTCCAACCTCCCCTTGCGGGGTGTAGGGAAATCGAGTCCTGAGACAGAGAGATACCAGACCTCCTTCATTCTAAACCAAGGTATGAAGCTGATTAGACCCTAAGAGAAATCTTGGATAGATTCTTGGCAAAAGAATACTAAACTTATGCTACACCACACTTATTTCTTCCCTCGTACTTAGGTTAGGTAGGCGTATTTTAGAAGCACCAGTTGAGTACTTTTAGTCTTTATTTATTAATGTATGTATTTTATGGTTTAGAAACCATACCATGCTTTTACAGTATTATTTTATATTCTTCTTCCTGCTGTACGCATTATACTTTGCAGCCAGTATTACGATTGTAGCAGTTCATTTCTTCTGCATGAGAAAGAAGACTGTTCAATAAATACTCTTTTATTGAAAACCCCTGTCTATCTATTTCTCTGCAACTCTGGTGAAACGAAGCATGCACGAATGACTGAGTAAAATATCTATCTATTGTTTCCAGGACTCTGAAGATACGTTTTATCTTGGAGAAGCAAAGTTGTCATGTTTATGCAGTTGTCAGAAACTAAATCCCTTCTTGTGAATTCGAGAAAGTTTCTGGTGACCTCTGAGTTACCTGGCACTCACAATTAAGTCTAATATATTCGATAGCGACCTAGTAGACATAAGTCCTATGTCCCATCAATAGGATATATTATTCCAATGTGCAGAGCCTATTGAGAATATAGGAACTATACCTCAACCCAGGGGAGATGTGTTAGTCCCTCATAAGAGAACATGCACTTCCCTTCATTCTGAGAGCACCACCCACTACGTTAAATCACTGTCAGATAGAGAGAGAGAGAGAGAGAGAGAGAGAGAGAGAGAGAGAGAGAGAGAGAGAGAGAGAGAGAAGAGAAAGAGAAAGAGAGAAAGAGATACGAAGCTCAGGCATGGGTGTAAAAAACACCCTGCAGGCCCCACTGGGAGGTGGGCCCTCGCTGTTCACTGAACCACAGGTTGAAAAGCACATTTAAAAAGGATTCAGGACTCAAGCTGCTTATCTAGGCTTACTTAATGAGACAGGACTTGAAGGTTCCCTACAAGGCTACCCGTAACCCATCATGGGCACTGTGCACCCCCTCCAAACGCGGGGTGGACTTTCCTATGTGCAGGAAAGATCATTGTGTGTCAAGTGCAAAATTACTTTTGGTTTGTATGTTGCATCCCTTCCTTATCTGTGCTTATTTAGGAACTCTTGTCTGAAGACTGAAGTAGAAACCATAGGCCGACAAATGGTCTCAGTGAGTCGTCTGTTCCGGAGTGGGACAGACTGCTAATGACCCTAAACCCTCCAACAAGCACCCGCATGGGTCCTAGTGACCTCATTGTGATGCTAGTATCCACGTTGCAAATTGTAATTTTATATTTTCCTTCAGTATAATTTCATGACTTGGGGAGAAGTGCTACAAAAATCTATCTTCTGCATTTGCATTGGCCCTGCTCGCATTATGATTTCCGTTGCAAAGTTATATTGTACTTTAATATTTGTGTAGTGGTTTCCTAACCCTGACAAGCCCCAAGCATTATAAATAAAATAAAATTAAAATATAGGATTTTTCAGACACGTTTAGTCAATCATGTTGAGAAAGCTATAATTTAAATCTCTCAAAGCCCTTTGCACAGTTCTAAAAAGCTCGCAATCCAGCTGCATCTAGTTTAGCTTAGACACTAACTGGGCACACAGTTGCAGGTGAATGATTTAATAAATGTGTCCCTAAAATGTTTTGACAGAGTTGCATGAACCTACACATAGTTATCAAAGTTGACCCCTGTCACATGTTACACCTTCAGACAGTCCTAGCTTTTAGCAAAAATGCTCCACATTTGGTCACTCATGGTATTATTTTTGCCTTTGTAAATATGGGCTAGGTAGGTTGTTACTTGGTAGCTATGTGCAGCCATCTCCTCGCAGTTGCATATACTGTCCCTTTTGTGAGGTACACTTACATTTTATCCACCTTGCCCCCTGCCAATTTCTTCCGCCTGAGGCGAGCATAGCTGTTGCTATCCTATCCATGTTTCGTGCGGGCAGTATCTCTGCTCCTTGCTGACCATGCTTTACGTATTCAGTGAGGTACTCTTACACAGCTACTTCATATATTTGGCTGTTTTGTGCAAGATAGGTGTGCACCACACCTGTCAAATCCGAAACTGTTTTTAAGGAAGGCTTCCACTGCTGATTCTTTTTTCTGCATGAGGTCTGTACATCTGGTTCCAAAAGGTGATGCAATGCTGTTCGATTTATGTGTCTGGAAAGCTCGCACTGCTATTGTCTACAGTGTGTCCTTTCTTTGTCTGTGAAGTAAGCATGTACAGTGTTGCCATTGTTTTCTGGTGTGTGCCAGGGAAAATTGTGTTGCAGCTTCTATGTGACAGAAAGTTGCCCTGCATCCGCCTCACTGGTGTAGCAAGGATGCTGTGCACCTTAGAGCAAACAACGAAAATGGTCTGACTGGTGTTAGAGTAGGAAAATACAGCAATATTTGGGTTCCAGTGGGCTTCTTAGATCTCTGAGCCGCAATGCCTCTGAAATTGGTGTACCATTGATACTACCCCGCTTCTGCCCCTGTTGAGGGGAAGAGAAGCTTACATAACTGCTGCCTGTGCTAATTTGTCGATTTATGCTAAACTTCTTTACATACAGCGCATTTACTGAACATCACGCTGCTTAACTTACGAATATTTTGTATGCCTATGTTAAACCAAGCTGCTTGGGCCTTCTCGCTTCTGACTTTCAGGCCCTCAGTTTCATGCCTGGCACAGCAAAGTGAGAATTCTCAATCTCAAACATTTCGGCATGTGGGAACTCCTTTGTTGAATCTTTTTCAAAGTCTTTTAGCAGTCTTCTCATGAGAAAGACATGCACATGCTAGCACCATTATCTACAGTTTTGTTTTTTGTCACATGTATCTTCCTTCAAATATGTATCTCAAGAAAACCTATAACTGTTGCGGAAATGTGGGGAGGTGTCAACATTTTGCGCTTGTGTTTGTCGATATTTTTGCTTTTTTTTTAGCATAATGTGTTTTAGACTTCAAGTAGGATTGTAGTCTTTCTTTTTCACAGTCCCTGTGTATATACAAAACTTCTACTAAGGAGGTGGTGGTGGTCCCTACAGTGGTGGGGAGCACACCGTGTTGTACATACAAGGACACCCAAGACACAAAACCAACAACCCAGGCTACAGGGTACACAAGGACACCATCCCTGTGGCAACTGCAGCAGCTGCCACTTAACGAAGAAGAGTCTGTCTCTCACCTTCAGAAATGGGAGTAAGTGGAAACAACGCAATTTCACTAATTGCAATAGTAAGAACGTGGTGTACTTAATCATTTGTCCCTGCGGCCTAGAGTACGTGGGCATGACAACCAGAGCCGTGAAAGTGAGGTTAAACGAACATAAGAGTAATGTGAGATGTAATAAATCAACTACTAAGATGGCAGCACATTATCTGGAGAGGCAACACTGCGTTAATGAGCTACTTTGGACTGTTATTAAACAGCTACCCTCTGAAACAGGTCTCTTTGAAAAGGAACATAGATGGGTTTTCCGTCTGGGCACTAACACAGATGGCCTCAATGATGCCATACCCTGGGGGCAACTACGATTAAATTTCAACATCCACAAGGCACATACCCCTCGCAAAACCAACTCTACCCCCACTCCGTATTATCGGACCAAATCTATGTTCTCCACCTTTAGATACTGATTTTAGGTCCATAACTGTGTTCAAATAAGTGTTTAAATAATTACTAAGCACTTAGTTCTGCAGAAATATGGGCACTCTTTT
The DNA here is from genome assembly GCF_964261635.1 of Lissotriton helveticus. Lineage (NCBI taxonomy): Eukaryota > Metazoa > Chordata > Amphibia > Caudata > Salamandridae > Lissotriton > Lissotriton helveticus. The sequence goes on along the minus strand of NC_136060.1, from coordinate 22,278,159 downwards.
TTCACTCTCTGCCTATTAAACACTGAGGCTGTCAGTAAAATTATATCTTTTACCCCCCAAAAACCGGAATGCGATTATCGTTATCCATCGGTAAGGATTTTGTCTTAAGTGTGACTTAAGATAAACTTAAGACAGGCTTAAGACAGACTTAAGACAAATTTAGGACAGACTTAGGACAAACTTAAGACAGACTTAAGACAGACTTAAGTTAGGATTTTGTCTTACGTTTGTCTTAAACCTGTCTTAAGTCTGTCTTAAGTCTTTCTTAAGTCTGTCTTAAGTTTGTCTTAAGCCTGTCTTAAGTCTGTCTTAAGTTTGTCTTAAGTTTGTCTTAAGGCAAACTTAAGACAAAATCCTAACTTTACTACTACTAAATGCCTTCTGTGAATACCAAAAGTAGTAAGTTTAGGATTTTGTCTTAAGTTAGTTCTGTGAATCGCCCCCAGAGAAATTAAGCATGTCTCCTCTTTGCACAAGGTTAAGAACAGGTTTTCCCTGGTCTTAATGTTGACGCTGCTTCCTATTTACGCCACCCTTGTAAACAGTGGGCAGGGTCTAAATCAATGGGTGTTGCAGTGGAATGCCCACTGCAACACCCATTGGACTTCCCTTTCACGCTATTTATAGTGGTAAAGGGGGCCTTATTTCCAAGGCGGCGTTAAGCCACTTAATGGCTTAATGCTACCTTGTAAATAACACAAAGAGTTTATTGCCTCATAAAACGTGATAATCCTGTAGCTATAGGGACTTGTAAATATGGCCCTTAGTGGCTTCGATGTCATTCTAAATGTATGTGAGTGTCAGGCATTTTAAGTTAATATTGTCTGTAAATATTGGTGAGAGAATATGGTGTCATCTTAAAGTTGCAAACTTTTCGCCCACTATATAGTCTATAGTCATGTTGTGTGAATGGTTAGATCAAGAGATGTGTAATATCATGAAGTACGTTTAATTGGAAGTGTGAGTACACATTGTGATGGATGTGCCTTTAAAGAGGCAATCATTTACCCAGCTGTTTAGCAGGGAGCATTCATGTGTCCTTGATCATGCTAGAAGTTGTATCAAGTGTGCATCATTGTATTGAGAAGGATGAGTACATAATTGACTGTTGTTGGGGTCAGCTGCATCAAGGCAGTGGACAGTGATCTCAAAGTGCTGATGATGACAGATTAGCCTTCAGTCATTTACTGATTCCACTGCATTTGCAATACCTTTCTAACGTTGCCACTTAAACCTACTTTTCTCAAAGGCTGCATTGTTTTAATATTCCTAAACAGCAAGAACAAACACAGCGATCCCCATAACTTAACTCAACAAAAGCCAAAATAGCTTTTGGTATGCCCTGTGCTCACTTGTGCTGCAAATCATGTTGATCTGTGTAAAGCAAGTTCAATTAAATAATTTTGATATCTTGCGGTTTGAGTACAGTGGTTAGGCACCTGAAAACCACAGAGGGAAGACCTGGAGCAAGGTGAGAGAATGAGAGGAGCCCACTCGCTGTACTTTACGGGGGCAGTCCTTACGGATTTGTTATGCCACTCTCCAAAAGTAATTACAGCAAGGATTGGGCTTCAGTAGTGAGAGAAAGGAAAGAGACAGACCGGAGAGTATGAGAGACAGATGAGAGAATCAGGAGGAAGGGAACCTTTAGTGTCTTGTCTGGCCCTAGCACTGTGTCCATCAGTCCAGTTTTTGGTTTCCACAATCCAGTCACCTTGGGAAAGCCACAGTGGCGGTCTGTCCCACGATTCTCATTGCAAAAGAGTGATGCTTGGGGGGTATGACTTGAGCACCACCTAAGATGGCCACTTGATGAGGGAGCTCAATTCTGTGGGGAATTATGCCGCTTCATCTCAGAAGTGCTGTAGCGGTGAGCAATGCTTCCACATGTTATAAGCAGCACCTCTTCTCCTCAAACAATGCTGATAACGCTGCTCCCCATATTGCGGCCGCCATATTGAGTTTTACTTACTGTAAATTTTCCTCTTCAATATGGTGATTTTACTACAAGTTAACTACAGTACATGATGCCTCTACCTTCTGGAAGTCGTCTATCAGTAAGTGACTTTCTGACAGGCATCGCGTCAGTACCTACTCTCCTCAGCTATTGCAGCTTATGCTTCTCTTCACATTATGACTACCATTCTGACCATTTTGTTCACTCGCTGAAACCTAAGCCTTTCTCTTTAGTATTGAGAATATTAGTTCCCTTTATTCCTTTTCATCTCTGAATATTCTGATTGGGTCATATTAAACAGATGGCATGCTATAATATATTTTCATGATACTCCTTTCATATTCTCCAAAGTTCTCTAAAACATTCTCCCTGGAGTTTCTTACAGCTGTTTTAGGGACATATTGAAACACTTTCATTTCTTCACAAGAGTGCATTATCTTTTGAAGCATACTTCATGCTACACTACTTCTGCAGATGTGGTGTGTCCTTTCAATACTTCAATACAGAAAGGGCTGGCCTACCTGTGTTACTTATTACTCTATTAATCTCACTGAACACGATATATGTCAGGTGACATTTTGTGTACAGCACATCTTTCCATGGTTTCCCTTTCATTTAATTTAACTGTTTTCTGCTACATTCCTACTGGAAGCTCTGTATACTGTTGTATGGGCAGATTAAAGAAAACTCATTTCTCCACCAAGGTGCAATTGTCTCATTTCCCTGTACCACGCCTGTCCTTAGTGAAGGCTTCATAGATTTTCTTACTGCTTCTTATGATATGACGCACTCTGTGACCCTGAACGACATAGTTTACTGCTGGTCTTCGCTATTATGTAAATATTTGGCTTACTGCCAGAGTTCGTTCATTTGTGATCACGAACGGCAACATTGCGCGTTCCGGTTTGTGCGCACGCGCACTATTAAGTGGGATTCTAAGACGTCTGATGCGCACGCATGGGCGTGGTTGGCAGCGTCTGTGTGACCGGGCATGCGCGGTTGCACCTTGGTAATGCTGCGTCCATGTTCAATGAGAACGCATGCGTCGCGTTCAGTGGCCTGTCGGTAGTGTGTGTTCAGAGGGCTTGTTGACTGCACTGCGCAGGCGCGAGGTATAGTGTGTTCGAGCCGCGCACGCGCTGCGGACTAGGCTTGAGCACAGCTGAGTCGATTCAGACTCGTTATTGGACAATCAATGGGAGTACAAAAGCGTGCTTGATCTGTCCGTCGGTGCCTCCCCTTCGGCTCGAGTTCCCGCCGCAAGGTACCGACGGACAGGTAAGGTAGGAGCAGGGGCTTCGGCTGAGTTATGGTTGGGGGTGCAGACCATTGGTGTTTTGCTGGCTGCTTATGCACAGTCGAATTGGGAATTCAAGGGCAGATAGGTATCAAGGCAGTTCTCTGTCCTATGTCTGTCAACTAGTGAGCTCGTTTTTACTAGTATGTTTGTCAACAGTACCCTTGATTAAGACTATTACCAAACATTAATGACTGACCACATGCATAAAAGGGTGGCTTTAGGTCAGCATAGCACTATGGTTTAGCATTCATATTGATTTACATCATAATTGAATAGATGTCTCTAAGGGGGTGATGTGTCAGTCGCCCTATGCGTCCACCGGTTCTGCCTGGGTGGGGGACCTCCTTCAGATAAAACAGAAAATGACTGGGTTTTAACAATGATGTAGAAGGAACATCCTAGGGGCAGATATCTAACCTGGAACTGTCTCTATTTACATGTTTAGAGCGGGGCCTTATCATTCCGAGCAGTTGCCGGGTGAGGTGAGGCTGAACTCCCATAAATTGATGGGTAAGTGTTCATACTTATGTTAAAGGACACACAGATTATCTGTTGGTGACGCCAGGTTGCGCACCCCCTATGGGGCCATCGCTGAATGGTGATGGACGTGTTTCAGTGTTTAGTGAGCTGGCATTGGTTTCGGCACAGTAGCAGCACTTATCTTCTAAGTGCTGATTAGAGTGATAGTAATATTCATGTTTTGTTCATACAGTACCTGTGTATAGTATCTACATGGTTTCTCCTTTTGTATATTGTTTGCAGGGAAGACCAACTGCATCTTGTGGACTACATAAGAAGATGCGGTAGGATGGTCTTGTATGACCAATTTGATTGGATTTTGGTTAAAAAAAATTTTTTCCTTTCACACATCTAATTTATAACACAATTAGTAGTTTACTTGCAGTAGCATTCTAGCTTGGCCCTGAAGAATGCCAGTGGACTTTCACGCTATGGCAGAAACATGTTGGCCCTAATTTTTGATCTTTACCAAGCAAGTTAGACAGTGATTTTGTCACACTGTCACCTCACTAATTTTTAACCTGACGTTCAGGCGAACGCCATTAAAGTTTATTTGTTTGCCTGTTCAGCCATTTTATACACACCACTTGATTTTTTGCACTGCACATGTCAGACACACCATCCGCTTGAACAACTTTGGTGACTAGACCATGGCTGGGTGATGCAATGCCAAAATACGTCTGGGCACTTGCACACAAACCAAGGTCTAGGAGTCCTACGTGATGAGGCTCCGCCATTTGGGTGGTCTGATAGGACTTTAACAGCTTTCTGTTGATATGTTAGTTTAATTTCACTCTCTCTGTGCAATTCTTCCAATGCCAGCGTTATCTTTCTCTGTACTTTTCGACTTACAGGTTTCTTGTTGTTAGTGCACTCTGTTACTCCCCGCTCTTTGACAGCAAATTCCTCTCCAGTGAAGTATCATACATCCACCTCTACAACTAAAAAGACTCAAGCAAGATCTCCCATCTCATGAGAAAATACCCTCTCCTATCTCAGTGGAGCTTTTTATTAGAGGGAATTATGGCCCTTTGTCCATTTGTTGAAGACACCAATAAGCAGATTCTAAATCTTGATGAGAAATTGTCTACTATAGAGATGAGGCCATCTAAGTTGGAGCAAAGAGTCAGTGATTTGCAAGATGAAACTACTAAAATTGCAACTTTAGAAAAATAGGTTTTCAATTGAAAAAACATGCAGAAGACCTAGAGAACAGGAACAGATGCAATATTATGCGTATGTATGGTCTCCCAGATGGATTGAGGGAAAGGATCTATTCTCCTTCTTTACATCCTTTCTACCACAATTAGTGGATTTCCCTCCCTCAACAAATTTAAATATACAACGTGTGCATCGACTAGGTCAACGGCATTCTCCTTCCGGCTCACCTTCTAAACCTAGTGGATTGATTATTTTATTTTTGAAGTTTATGGACCTTCTGAAAGTTTGCAATGTTGCTAAATTCAAGAAACAGGTTATGTGGTCTGACAGAAAAGATTTTATTACACAGGATGTGTTGAATGCTACAGCTAGCAGAAGAAAATACTTTCTATGACTCTGTCCTGCACTACATACGCAATGGGCTCAATACAGCCTCTTTCATCCTTCTCTGTTCAAAGTTATTTATCAAAACAAAACTGCCATGTTTGAGGATCCATCTGCACTGAGAAGATTCATTGACTCTCACAAGACTGATACCATGGATACAGCTGGTCCTTTGCTAGAGACTTCCATAATGTTATTTTAGTTCTCAGTACTCTTCAGCTTAACAGGATGTTTCCCCTGGTATTGTTTTCATGCTAATTGGTTTTTATGTTTCTTTAAAGGTATACAAGATTGCTAGGATTTTTCTTTGTCTTCCTTCGTTTGCTCCATTGTTGGTGTGTGGCCCTTGTCGGATGTTCCATCTTCATCTGTATGGTCACCACCCCAACATTCTTCTTCTTATATAGTAAGGTGTGTGTTTTCAATAATCAGTTTTTAACTTGTAGTGTCTTCGTTTGTCCTTTCCCATGTTTCCTTCCCTTGCATTTCTATCCTCTTTTTCTTCTCCTTTATTCCAAAGTATATATATTTTTCTTTGCATGATACTTCTTTTGTTCCTCATGATATTATAGGCATTTCCTTTTATTATGTAACTTTTTGGATAGCCCCACTAAGTCCTATATATTTGCTTTTTACATGTTACATTCAGGATAATTTTATGGAATATCAAGGGATTTATTAATCCTATTAAGCGGCAGAGAGTGCTATCCCATTCAACCATTCAACCAACGTTAGTCTATATTTAGCTTTATTGCAAGAAACTCACCTTACTGAAGCTGAAGTGTTAAAACTTAAACATGGTTGGGTAGGAGCTGTTTTGGTGTCTTCCACTTCCAATGAATAAAATGGGGCAGAATTTTAACTAGAAAGAATTTAAACCTTACTGTTGTCTCACAAGAAATTGATACTGAAGGTAGATGACTTAATGTCAAATTATTGATTAATGCAATCCCCTAACAGTTTTTAATATTTATGCCCCTACTTAAATTGATTTCAATTTTTGCCCAATTATTTCTCAGAATTGTCACCAATATCATGATTCTTACTTTATTTTGGGGGGTGATTGCAACCAGATTATGGTCTTGTTTCTAGACAGACAATCTTCAGTCAGGTTTCTCCCTGAGAATATGTGTTAGACCTGTCTGGCTTCTTGCGTAGTCCCTCCAATTTATTATTTATTTTGTCCCCTTTTTGCCCTCATACCTTTATTAATTTTTGTCCACTAACTTTTTCTAGGTGTTGGTCAAGGGATAGGTGTTCTTTTCTCCCTCATAGTTTTTCACCTCAGGCCTAGAGGCCTGTTCTGTCAGGAAAATGTAGTAGTTCACAAAATGGAGGGCCCTAACTGTTTCCAACTGCCACATCTTAGACTGCCCCATAGGATAACCTTAGGCCTTCCAGAACTTTCTGGACCCTACTGGACTCTGTGTGGGTTATCTATAAAAGGGCAGGGGTCAGGGAGCCATTTTGTGTAGTCCAGAGTGTGAGAGGAGAGAGGCAGTAGTGTGAGGAGGAGGACGCGCTAGAAGAAGTTAGTTGGTCTACTGGATTGACAACATCTTTCAGAAGACGTTCCCCCTTGTGCTCCCGACCAAACCCTTTCATCGGTCTGACATTAATCTGGGTCAGTCAAGCAATCAAGAACTTTGGACACTTTCCCGTTTTGGGCCGTGTCCTACATCCACCTTCAAACCCCCCATTGGTTTAGTAATTGGCTCCCCGCCTTCATTCTGAAGTTCCAGCCTACCCGGACTGGAAGAACTGTGCCCGGTGTGTTCTGGCATCTCGTGCTGCTGAGGCGTCTCTACTGGGAGGCGCGAGGGGGCGTTGAGGTGTACAGTCCGCGGAGAGTGGCGCTGCCAGCTGTCAAAGCCCCGCGGTGAAATTGAAGGTGAGGCGGGCAGAACAGCAGCGAGACACTGCTCCTCCGCGCAAGGGCAGAGGCGTGTACTTCCCGGGTGAAGGAGGCGGCGTCGGCCGTGTCACTGATTCCCCCGCGCCTGCGCGGCTGAGGCCTACGTCTGGAAGGAGCGAGGGGCTCCCAAGCGGCAACGCGTCTCCGGTCTCCTCAGCGTTTCCGATTCCGGTGAGGACAGGGGCGAAGGTGCAGCCTACATCCCCAGAGAAGCGGGGAACTTGGGCCATAGCCGGACCAGAGGCAGCTCGTCTGGCGCCTGCCCTCAGACAGCGAGTGAGGGAACGAAGGGCCGCCGTCATCAATCCTTACCACACCAGCACCAAGGTTGAGAGGCTGGCTGGGCGGGGATAGGCGGCCGTTACCGCTGCCGGTGGCATTTACAGCGGAGCCGTGTGTCAGCCCCCACTCCTGGGGACTGGGGCAGGACAGACACACAGACAGTAAGGAGAGTGGGGGTGAGGAGGGAAAGTGCTGAGCCCTCTCTGGGGATATTCATATCACGAATCCTACTGCCTAGAAAGGTGCCCCGACATTCTGATCGTCTTTACTCCTGAGCTGTGCCCTAGTAGGTGGGGGAAATAGTTACATAACTCCAACTTCCTTGAGACAGGTCTGAGAAAGACATCTACCAAGCCAGAAGTCAGGGGGGGCTGAATCTATAGTCAGAAGAGCGCTGACAGTTCCTACCAACTGAGGAACCCCCTTCAGACACTTATAGAGGTAGCTGATGCTTACTGAGAACTTGTGAGTTTCCTACATTTCACTGGGTGTGCATTCACTTTATATATAAAGGTGCAGATACGGGAGGAAAAGAGTTTAACACTGTAGTAAAGACAAAGCCAGTGGATTTGGCAGGTTAATGTAATGAGATGAATTGTTGTTGTTGATCATTAATGCAAGGTAATACTGCTGAAAGTAATCCTACTGAGATAATTTCACATTTCTAAAAGTAAGCCTTTCTGGATTCAACGACATCTGAATGTTTAGACTGTAATTTCTTTTTCCCCACAGACAGAAAAGTGCTATTAACTTCTCCTGATCAAAGGTGTAATTTCCAATTGTGAATACTGAGAACTAAAACAAAGAGAATATTATTTTTATAAACCAGTACATATTTTCCTAACAAATTGGTGTAGTGTCCTTTTTAAGTGTTATTGCGTGGATTTACTGCTGGGTGGTTTGCAACCTTCACACTTGTGCCTCTAGAATTGCATGTCTTACCCTAGGCCAGGCTACCCTAGGTGACCTGTCATCCCAGGTTCCAACAGATTGGTGTCCAGCGGTGGGATCCTGACTGTGGTTGCAGCTACTCAGTAGTAATTAAATGTAATACACTAGCCTACACCTGGAGTTTTCTCCTAGCGGCCCTCCTAATTTTTACTTTTGTTTTTCCAAATTTGTTCCTGGTGGTGGGGTGGAGGTAGCTTCAGGTTGCCCTTGCCACTCCATTCTTTTTGTGTGCTTAACCTTGTGTTGCCTTTTGCAAAATGGAATTTGCACTGGAAAAACTGGACACTTATTCGTTGGCCCATCTAAAAGATTTCTGTCAACAATTGGGAGTGTTCTTTAAGCGTGGTGCCAAGAAGGGGGAACTCCAGACCAGTTTGAGGGCTTGGGTGGAAGCGCGCAATGAGGAGGGAACGGTGGAAGAGGAGGAATCGGACAGAGGTACTGTCATTGATAGGACTGCGGAATGTCCCCCGGGGGTGGGTGAGATGTCAATCAGCCCCAAGGCAACCTCACGGGAGGGCAGCAGTGTGTCATCGAGAGGGTTGTCAGAAACCGAGTTAGCTGACAGGAGAGAGGATAGACTGTTAAGGTGGGAAATAGCAAAAATGGAGTTGGAAGAAAAGAGGGAGGGGAGGAGGTTAGAACAGGAGAAGGAAGAGCGGAGAATGGCTCATGAATTCAAACTAAGAGTTAGAACTCCAGGCCCTGCAACGGGGACCCTTTCCAACTCCAAATGGTGGCAGCGAAACCAGAGAACCAACCAGGGAGTCCAGACCCTACCTGCCTAAGGATATAATTGCCAGCTATAGTCAGGGGGATGACATAGCCAAGTGGCTGGCAGCCTATGAGGTCTCCTTAAGAGCCCATGGGATCCAGGAGAAGCACTGGGGGGGTGGGTTGTATAAGTACATGCCTCCTACTGGTCGGGACACATTGCTGGCCTTGGAATCAGAGGAGCAGACCAACTACCCCACCATGAAGCTAGCATTGGTCAGGAAGTTTGGGCTTACCCCGGAAAGGTATCGCCAGAAGTTCAGGGGGAGCCACAAGTTAAGCACCCAGAACTGGGTGGACTTCCTTGATTATGCAAGAAAGGCATTGGAGGGCTGGGTAAAGGGCAGTGAGGTGAAGGATTATGAGGGGTTGTATGATCTATTTTTGAAAGAGCACCTCCTCGAGAAATGTTTTCCCGAGCTGCGCCAACACCTGGTGGACAGCAAGCTGACCAATCCCCGGAAGCTTGCAGAGGAGGCGGACATCTGGGCAAGTACCCGGGTGTCCTCAAAGGGGACTGGAGGGGATTCTCAAAAAGCCGGACAGGGCGCCCCCCAGAAGAAGGAGGGGGGAGATAAAAAGAGGGAGTTCTCTAAAGGTCCCCAAAACAATTTCCAAGGAAAGGGAACAGGTTTCAACCCTAAGGTAAACCCGCCCAGAAACCCTAATCCTGGCCAAAGCCAGCAGCCAAGGGTTCTCCACTGTTTTGAGTGTGGTGGTGTTGGACATTATAAGGGAGATGTCAGATGCCCAAAGAGACCACCCCCTCCCACTGGAGGAAAACCACCGGGAGTAGCTAGTGTAGCGCTCGGGGAGGAGTTGCCCTTAGATAAGGGGGGTGAGTGGGCGGGTGTCACCTTAGTGTCCCTGGGAGAACGGGAGATGGTTCCAAAGATCCAGGTGCCCCCAAATACTACAAAGTATGGGCAGTGGGTCACCATCAATGGCCAGACAGGGGAGGCTCTGCGAGATACAGGAGCCAGTATGACTATGGTGAGAAGTCAACTGGTGTCTCCAGAGCAGGTGGTTCCCAATGTACTCCACCCCGCCGCGATGGCTGACGGCAGAATGGGCCACTATCCAGTGGCTGAGGTTCCCTTTGAGTGGGAGGGGGTTGCAGGTTCACTTCGAGTTGCCGTAAGCCCTGCCGTGCCAGTCGATTGTCTGTTGGGGAATGACATGGAGCACAACACTTGGAGAGAGGTGGAATACCGGACGCATTCTGCGATGCTGGGTACACCTGACTGGGCCTGTGTAAGCACACGGTCTGCGACTGCCCGGAGAGGGAGTTCGCCTGGGTTGGAGCCTAGAACAATGGCCCAACCCGCTGCTAAAAAGGGACAGACCCGGAGACAGGAAGAGCCTGCTCCGGCTTCCACACCCCATGTGACAGATCGGCCACCCGCGATGGTGGACCAGGAGTCCGTGGAGGGGGAAGTAGACTCTCTGGAGGATTTACCCATCCCTTCTGAGTGGCATGTGGAGGGAGGTCCTACCAGAGAGGAATTCTGTAAGGGGCAGAGGGAGTGCCCTACCCTTGAGGGACTGAGGCGACAGGCTGAAGCCCAAGCAGCAGGTGATGTTACGGGACACTACCATATTTACTGGGAGGATGGACTCCTCTACAGTGAACCCAAGGTACCCTTGCCTGGTTCATCAAGGGCCTTGGTAGTCCCGCAACAATACCGAGCCTTTCTACTAGAATTGGCTCATGCTATACCCCTAGCAGGACACTTAGGCCAGGACAAGACCTTTGCTCGGCTTGTCCTCCACTTTTACTGGCCTCAGATGAAAGTGGCGTCCAACACTTACTGTAGGACATGTGTATCCTGCCAGGCCAGTGGGAAAACAGGGGTGAAGCTGAAGGCTCCCCTGGAACCACTTCCAGTCGTTAGCACACCCTTTGAGAGGGTGGGCATCGACATTGTAGGGCCTTTAGATCCACCAACCACAGCTGGTCACAGGTTCATCCTGGTTCTGGTGGATCATGCCACACGGTACCCAGAGGCAATTCCTCTGAGGACAGTCACTGCACCTGTGGTGGCTAGAGCCCTAATGGGGATCTTTACCCGAGTGGGATTCCCCAAGGAAGTTGTGTCCGACAGGGGGACCAACTTCATGTCAGCTTACATGCGGGCAATGTGGAAGGAGTGTGGAGTGACCTACCGGTTCACCACTCCTTATCACCCCCAGTCAAATGGACTGGTTGAGAGGTTTAATAAGACCTTGAAGGGCATGATCAGAAGTCTGCCCGAAAGCCTGCGGAGGAAATGGGACGTCCTCCTACCCTGTTTGCTCTTTTCTTACAGGGAAGTGCCACAGAAGGGAGTGGGCTTCAGCCCCTTTGAGCTTCTGTATGGGCACCCTGTACGCGGTCCTCTCAGCCTGGTGAAGGATGGTTGGGAGACGTCTCCCAGGAAACCTCCCCAGGATGTGGTGAGCTACATGCTGGCCTTCAGGAGCCAAATGGCGAAGTTGTGGAAGCAGGCTTCTGACAACTTGGAGGCCAGCCAGGCAGTTATGAAAGAGTGGTATGACCACAATGCTCACCCGGTGGAACTGGAGCCTGGCCAGAAAGTGTGGGTGATGGAGCCTGGAGAGCTTAGTGCCCTTCAGGATCGCTGGACAGGCCCCTTTGAAGTGTTGGAGAAGAAGGGTAAGGCCACATACCTGGTGGACCTTAAGACCCCTCGACAGCCCCTACGGGTGCTGCATGCCAACCGTCTCAAACCCCACCATGAGAGGCCCGAGGTCATGTTGTTGATGGTGACTGATGGGGAAGAGGAAGCGGAAAGCGAACCTCTCCCAGATCTATTCTCGTCTCAAGAGAAGGATGGGTCAGTGGAGGGAGTGATTCTCTCTCCCACTCTAACTCCTGGGCAACGGGAGGACTGCCGCCAGATCCTGGGGCAGTACTCTACGTTGTTCTCCCTTGTCCCGGGAAGGACTAACCTGTGTACCCATGATGTGGACACAGGGGACAGCCCACCAGTGAAGTCGAAGACCTACCGGCTGTCTGACAAGGTGAAGGCTAGCATCCATGGAGAGGTTGCCAAGATGCTACAGATGGGGGTTATTGAACCTTCTAACAGCCCTTGGTCCAGTCCGGTGGTGCTCGTGCCAAAAGCCGCGCCACCAGGCACCACACCCGAACTGAGGTTCTGTGTGGATTACCGAGGACTGAACTCAGTCACAAAGACTGATGCTCATCCGATCCCTAGGGCGGATGAATTAATTGACCGGCTAGGAGCTGCCCAATATCTGAGTACCTTTGACCTCACTTCGGGGTACTGGCAGATCTCCTTGACAGATGGAGCAAAGGAAAGGTCAGCCTTCTCCACGCCTGAGGGACACTTCCAGTTTTGCGTGATGCCCTTTGGGCTCAAAAATGCCCCTGCCACATTTCAGCGGCTGGTGAACCAGGTCCTCTCTGGAATGGAGAGTTTCTCTGCTGCTTACCTGGATGACATTGCTGTCTTCAGTAGCAGTTGGGAGGACCAATTGCAGCATTTGCAAGCAGTTCTCTAGGCCCTGAAACAAGCTGGATTGACAATCAAGGCCAGCAAATGCCAGATTGGGCAGGGGTCGGTTGTGTACCTTGGACACTTGGTGGGTAGGGGGACTGTGCAGCCCCTACAGGCGAAGATTGAGGCAATCATGGCTTGGGAACCCCCCAAGACACAGACTGAGGTCCGAGCTTTCCTGGGCCTCACAGGTTACTACCGTCGCTTTGTGAAGGGGTATGGCACTATTGTAGCGCCCCTCACAGAGCTCACCTCAAAGAAACAACCTCAACGGGTAGTTTGGACAGGAGCTTGTCAGCAAGCTTTTGAGAAATTGAAGCAGGCAATGTGTGCAGCACCGGTCCTGAAGGCCCCAGACTTCTCCAAGGAGTTCATTGTCCAGACAGATGCATCAGAACATGGCATTGGGGCAGTGTTATCGCAACTAAATGAAGAGGGCCTGGATCAGCCTGTGGTCTTCTTATCCAGGAGACTGCTTCCCCGGGAACAGAAGTGGAGTGCAATTGAGAGGGAAGCTTTTGCGGTGGTGTGGGCTCTGAAGAAGCTGCGGCCATACCTGTTTGGCTCGCACTTCCTGGTTCAGACTGACCACCGACCCCTTCGTTGGCTAATGCAGATGAAGGGGGAGAATCCCAAGCTGTTGAGGTGGTCCATCTCCCTACAGGGAATGGACTTCCGGGTGGAACATCGGCCTGGAGTGGACCACGCCAATGCAGACGGTCTCTCCAGGTATTTCCGCCTTAGTGATGAGGACTCCCAAGGGGTTGGGTAGTTCTCCCCACTTTCAGCTGGGGGGGACGCGTGTTAGACCTGTCTGGCTTCTTGCGTAGTCCCTCCAATTTATTATTTATTTTGTCCCCTTTTTGCCCTCATACCTTTAATAATTTTTGTCCACTAACTTTTTCTAGGTGTTGGTCAAGGGGATAGGTGTTCTTTTCTCCCTAATAGTTTTTCACCTCAGGCCTAGAGGCCTGTTCTGTCAGGAAAATGTAGTAGTTCACAAAATGGAGGGCCCTAACTGTTTCCAACTGCCACATCTTAGACTGCCCCATAGGATAACCTTAGGCCTTCCAGAACTTTCTGGACCCTACTGGACTCTGTGTGGGTTATCTATAAAAGGGCAGGGGTCAGGGAGCCATTTTGTGTAGTCCAGAGTGTGAGAGGAGAGAGGCAGTAGTGTGAGGAGGAGGACGTGCTAGAAGAAGTTAGTTGGTCTACTGGATTGACAACATCTTTCAGAAGACGTTCCCCCTTGTGCTCCTGACCAAACCCTTTCATCGGTCTGACATTAATCTGGCTCAGTCAAGCAATCAAGAACTTTGGACACTTTCCCGTTTTGGGCCGTGTCCTACATCCACCTTCCAACCCCCCATTGGTTTAGTAATTGGCTCCCCGCCTTCATTCTGAAGTTCCAGCCTACCCGGACTGGAAGAACTGTGCCCGGTGTGTTCTGGCATCTCGTGCTGCTGAGGCGTCTCTACTGGGAGGCGCGAGGGGGCGTTGAGGTGTACAGTCCACGGAGAGTGGCGCTGCCAGCTGTCAAAGCCCCGCGGTGAAATTGAAGGTGAGGCGGGCAGAACAGCAGCGAGACACTGCTCCTCCGCGCAAGGGCAGAGGCGTGTACTTCCCGGGTGAAGGAGGCGGCGTCGGCCGTGTCACTGATTCCCCCGCGCCTGCGCGGCTGAGGCCTACGTCTGGAAGGAGCGAGGGGCTCCCAAGCGGCAACGCGTCTCCGGTCTCCTCAGCGTTTCCGATTCCGGTGAGGACAGGGGCGAAGGTGCAGCCTACATCCCCAGAGAAGCGGGGAACTTGGGCCATAGCCGGACCAGAGGCAGCTCGTCTGGCGCCTGCCCTCAGAAAGCGAGTGAGGGAACGAAGGGCCGCCGTCATCAATCCTTACCACACCAGCACCAAGGTTGAGAGGCTGGCTGGGCGGGGATAGGCGGCCGTTACCGCTGCCGGTGGCATTTACAGCGGAGCCGTGTGTCAGCCCCCACTCCTGGGGACTGGGGCAGGACAGACACACAGATAGTAAGGAGAGTGGGGGTGAGGAGGGAAAGTGCTGAGCCCTCTTTGGGGATATTCATATCACGAATCCTAGTGCCTAGAAAGGTGCCCCGACATTCTGATCGTCTTTATTCCTGAGCTGTGCCCTAGTAGGTGGGGGAAATAGTTACATAACTCCAACTTCCTTGAGACAGGTCTGAGAAAGACATCTACCAAGCCAGAAGTCAGGGGGGGCTGAATCTATAGTCAGAAGAGCGCTGACAGTTCCTACCAACTGAGGAACCCCCTTCAGACACTTATAGAGGTAGCTGATGCTTACTGAGAACTTGTGAGTTTCCTACATTTCACTGGGTGTGCATTCACTTTATATATAAAGGTGCAGATACGGGAGGAAAAGAGTTTAACACTGTAGTAAAGACAAAGCCAGTGGATTTGGCAGGTTAATGTAATGAGATGAATTGTTGTTGTTGATCATTAATGCAAGGTAATACTGCTGAAAGTAATCCTACTGAGATAATTTCACATTTCTAAAAGTAAGCATTTCTGAATTCATGACATCTGAATGTTTAGACTGTAATTTCTTTTTCCCCACAGACAGAAAAGTGTTATTAACTTCTCCTGATCAAAGGTGTAATTTCCAATTGTGAATACTGAGAACTAAAACAAAGAGAATATTATTTTTATAAACCAGTACATATTTTCCTAACAAATTGGTGTAGTGTCCTTTTTAAGTGTTATTGCGTGGATTTACTGCTGGGTGGTTTGCAACCTTCACACTTGTGCCTCTAGAATTGCATGTCTTACCCTAGGCCAGGCTACCCTAGGTGACCTGTCATCCCAGGTTCCAACAATATGCATAAACAATTTCACTCTACTGTCTCACACACCGCGTTAATAGACTCATGGAGATTCTGCAATCCCACTTCACAAGACTATACCTTTTAATCTAATACACATGGTTCACTTACTAGATATCATAATTTTTTATTTCCCAACCTTTATCACAAACTATTATTTATTTTACCATTAGCCCTAACTTACTGTTAGATCATCCCATGTTGATCACAGATTTGTATTTGATTTCCCTTCCACCTCAGTTGTATCAATGATGGTTCAACAGCTCCTTTTTTAAAGACACACAGGTTTCCTTATTCTTTATATCATTTGCCTCTGAATTCTTCTCGCTCAATAAATCTCCTATCACTTCACCTAAACTTTTGTGGGACAGTTTTAAAGTTGTTGCCTGTGGTTTTATCATTGGGTATGTTTCTACAAAGAGTAAGGCACGTGCAAAAAAACTAAAATCTTTAGTGGATTTAATTAACATTTTAGAACAGAAATACTATGCTTCCTAATCAAAAAAAGATATTCAAATCTCCTTAAAGCCACATTCCATTTTAATGCAACATTAACTAATGAGGCTTCTTCAATCATACTGAAAAGCAGTGGCTGGTTTAACGGTGGCCAAAATAAAGTGGGAAAATCATTAGCAACTATGTTAAGAATAAAAAAAACTGTGATTTAAGATAGACTCTTTAACTAGCTCACAAGCAGTTTCTCTGTTTAAAGATGAGTATATCTGGGATGAAAGTACTACTTTCTATAAAGCTTTATATACTCAGTTATTATGCAAGGGGGAGTTGCCTGGTCCGGGTGACTTTACTGTGGAGTTTTTTTTTCACAAACTTCTCCAAAACCTTTTTACCTCACCTGTTAAAATGTTCTATTTTTTCCCACAGTTAATTTCACCCCAGGTACATTTTAAGAAGCCACAATATGTCTTATACATAAGGATGGCAAAGATCCTGCTCAATGCAAAAACAATAGACCTCTCTAGTAAATGTAGATTATAAATTATCTGCAAAAATGTAAGCATCCCTTATTGAAACCTTCCTTCCACATCTTATTGGTAAAGACCAATCAGGCTTTATAAAAGGACAATTAGCAATAACTTTTGACGCTGAAAAGGCTTTTGACAGAAATAGATATAAATTTGGAAGTTATACTAAAATCGTCACCTTGGCATGGCTTTGGACATAAAATGATTGCCCTAATGTTGCTTTTATATCATTACCCTAAAGCTACAGGGTTAGTTAATGGTATGATCTCCTCATCCCGTCCCCTTTGCCGTGGAGTTTGTCAAAGCTGCCTTCTTTTCCCATTGTTCTTTGTTTTAGCACTTGAAACGTTCCTTTCTCATAATAGACAGAACCTGTCCATAACAGGTTTTCAACATAGTGAGCAATCCTGAAATTAGCTCCTTATGCTGACAATGTTCTTCTTTTTTTTCTCATCCTGAGGTGTAATTTCCGATATTACTCACAGAAATGATCTTCTTCTCTAAATTTTCAGGATATAAAGTTAATATGGGTAAGACTGAAATTCTTCCCTTAAATAAATATACAACTCAGCAGTCCTTCAGTAATGCTTCTTTTCTGTGGGCATCTTCTAGAATAAAATATCTAGGCATCTGGTTCACACATTCTGTTCAAGATTCTGTTACAAACAATTATAAGAAATGCATTACTTTTATTGAAAATGCAATCTCATCATAGCAAGTATACTATTTCTATAACGTCAGTGAATGTTCCCAAACGTTCCCAAAGTTACTATTTGAAAAGATAGATTCTATCAATTTTAATGGGGAAATAAAAAAGCTAGGAGCTTGAAGTAAACATGGAGGCTGAAGAAGGTAAGTCTGATGTGTTTATTCACTTCAAGGTGCCCAGCAACCAAGACATCCACCCATAACAGAACAGGGGCATGAACAGCCAATGCCTTATTTAAACTAGAGCAGGGATATCAAATGTAACATTCACATAAGTAGCCTGAGGTGTACAAAGGAGAACACATCGCACTAGGGCACGTGGGCGGAACCCTACACACCCCTCCCTTTATGGAAATTCTAAAAAAGTAAAAGAAAAGTAAAAAAAGAAAAGTTAGAGTAAAGGAAAATAAAGAAAAAAGAAACACCATAAAAGAAAAAAAATTAAAAACAGTACTATATATTACAATGAAGCCTAAAAACATAACAAAATATCCTTTCTGGAACGATCAGAATTGATCACTTCCCCCAAACTTACCTCATTTTTGGTCTCAAGGATGACAACATTGGAATCCTCCAAAGGCTCATCCAGATCCAACATAACAAAATCCTCCACAAAAGAGTCAACATTACTTGATTTCCAGAGACAATATCTTGTTTAGAAAAGTCCTCATTAGAGGATGAGTGAGAATTCGCCAAATCATCTGAAAAAGAAGAAAATTTTGAGCAACAACCAAGATGAGAATCCTGAACATTCAATTTGTTCAAAACATCTTGCCGAACTACAGCAAGTCTACTGAGACTCAACAAAGAATTGTTGTTAAGATTGGCAGAAGTTTTCCCATTTACCACAATTTAAACAATGTTGCCATAAAACTTCGAGTCCCCTTTCTTGACATGAAATGGTATCTTGACTTTAACATAATCACCTACAGATAAATTAACACCATTGCCATCAGAAAGAATGTCAGAACCAGCACATCTGGACTTAGAAACCGAATCGTGCTTAATGGAAAACCTTTAAATAAACTTGATTGTTAACTACATTGCGAGATTTATCATATACATCTTTGAGATCAATCACCTGTATTGTCTCCTTAATCCATGAAGGGGTAAAACTCAACCATGGAATTCTACCCTTTAACAATCGAAAAAGAGAAAAACCTGTAGCAGTTGGAGGAGACGTATGGTAAGCCAAGACTTTCTCCTCAGCAAAAAAAAAATTCTAACATCCCCCTATTGGCCTGTGCTGCTTGAATGGATTCTACAATGACTCTATCAAACCTTTTGACTTGAACATTCATATGTGGTGAGTATAATGCAGTTTTGTTGTGTTTAATACCACCAGCAGGCAAAAATCTTCCAAACTCATGCGAAGTGAACTGTACACTGCCTGTTGTGTGAAGGGCTTTATTAAGACGTGGTCGGAGTCAATAATAGTACCCATTTTTAAGAAGGGGGATCGGGAAAATACTGCCTGCTTCCCCCCAATATCTTTATTAGACTCTCTAATGAAGGTAGCAGGGAGGATTGTTTTGAACCGACTTCAAACTTGGGCAGAGGAAACTAATATTTAAATGGATGTGCAATATGGTTTCAGACAGGGGCTGGTAAATACAGATCAGGTTGTTAATTTTAGCATTTTAATAGGAAATATACCCAGGCTAAAGTAGGGAAATTTTATTTAGCTTTTGTAGACCTCACATCCGCTTTTGACTGTGTTATACACAGTAAATTTTGGGACATTCTGGCAGAATTGAAGGTGGATCCATTACTGGTTCAGTTTCTGCGAGAATTGTAAAGGGGGCGACTGCTAAGGTTCGATATGGAACCAAAGGGGAATGTACTAGGTTGCTTAAAGTAGAGAGGGGAGTTAGACAGGGCTGCGTCCAGCCGCCATTCTTGTTTACCTTTTATACAAACACCTTGGAACAAGAATTGGTGGAAAAGGCAAGGGACCCACCGTATATTAACAAACACCCAATAGTCTCTCTTCTCTACGCAGATGACACAGTACTGATGAGCTACACTCAAATAGGCCCACAACAGTTCTCGCTTCTTATAACATTTGTATGGGCAATTTGGGCCTAAAACTGAACGCTTAAAAAACATATGTCATGACTTGTGTCAAAGGGTGACAGAAATGTAGGAGCCTACCCCCTTGGGGGAAGTAGGGTAGAATTCACTAAAATATTCACGTATTTAGGTATTTTATTTGATTGCACTGGTTCTTGGTGCCAGGCCGTCAAAAGTAGGAGTCTTATTTTTATGAAGTCGACTGCTGCAGTGGTCAATTTTGCAAACAAAGTTGGGAAAAAGGCCCCCTGAGATACTTCTTAAGATCTACCAGGCAAACTGCATGAGCATTGCTACCTTTGGTGCGGATGTGTGGGGTTTTTATGATTTATATCCTATTCAGTTTGTTGAGAATGCTTTTTTAAAGTTTATTTTGGCAGTACCTGACAGCACTCCTGTTTACAACTGTCATAGTGAGTTGGGCATTCCATATAGCGCGGATATTATTAGAGCCCACCCAGTGTTACTTTACCACAGGATTTGGGCTTCTAGTAGCACAGGTTTGAATCAAGAAACAATTGAAGATTCAATTATTTTGGACTATGCTACCAAGATTACATGGTTGAAATACATAAAAATGTTATGTATGACTTTGGGCATCCTGAATTTTATAATTATCCTGAGTCAATTAACTTTATATCCAGGAAGGAATTTAAAGAAACCTGTATGAGCCATTTGGATGCACATAGATTTGCTCTGGAGGTAAAAAAAACAACAGTTGTACAGCATCAATTGTTTTAGCTACATATGATATTCAACCATATCTATTATGTAGCTTAAGTGGATATGACAGATACATTTTAACTCACTTTAGATTTGGGAACTTACACCGATTAATTAGTTACCCAGAAGTGAATAACTGGTCTAGAGAATTGTGCTGCTGCCCTTGTGATGATTTATCTCCACAATCAACAATACATATGATTCTTTTCTGTAAATTTTATACAAAGGAGAGATTGAGATGGATTTTGCCTCTACTAAGGTCAGGGGGTTGGAGGCAATGTCGACCAGCTTTCTTATATTTGCAGTTTTTAGACAGTGATTGTTGTATTGAAGCTTTGGTCGTTTTTTAAAAAACTGTACTCAGAGCCAAAAAAAGTATAAATGTTTAACCCCTGTTGAGTGCTGGAGCTAATCAAAAATATGTGGAACTGAATTATTTGTGATACAAGTTTTGCATAATAATCTCCCCTTTTAACTTTTTGAGCTATGTGTATTTTTTTAAATTTTATGAAAAATTTATTTTTGGGATATATTGTATGTTTACATCTAGACTTAATAATGTCTAAATTGTCTTTTTCTTTTGTCTGTTGTGTCTGCTTATGTGATTTTATATGACTAAAATCAAATAAAGCTTATTCTGATTCTGATTCTGAACTGAACACTATTTTCAGAAATAATGCAGTCAGGTAGCCCTTCCTTGTGAAAACAATCTCTAAATAAATCTGTAATAACCTTAATGGTGGCTAGAGAAATCCACCTGTACTCTACCCCTTTTGAAAAACTATCAATGAGTACAATAAAATGCAACTTGCATGATGAAATGTTATCATATGGACAAAAAAAGATCCACAACCAACTTCTCCCAAGACTTGGCAGGAAATTCAGAAACATTGTAACCAACCTTGGAAGTAATGAAAGATTTGTCAGAACTGGCAAACAAAGAACATTGCCTGACAAACAAAGAAATGTGAATATCCTTGTAGGGCAGCCAAAAACAAATCTCTAACCCTCCATTTAGTGCAAGTTTCCCCTAAATGCCCCACATGACAAAGTTCTAAAATAGACTGTCTTAGAGCTTTGAGGGGCACAACACAATCATCTTTGGTGACAACACCTTCTACAACAGACACAGCATCCTTAACCTTCCTAAACACTTGCCTCTCTGAAGAAAGCAGTTTCTCCCTAGGCCAACCTTTATTGATACAATCCACAACCTTTACCAAATCTTTGTCCTGTTGGGTAGCTTTCAGCCAATTTGCCATGGATAATTTTCCGGACCATTCACACAAAACATCCTCCACAGTAGCAACTATACACTCCTCGATCAAATCAGGCATATTTATGTGACCTGGCTCAGGCAACCTAGACAAGCAATCAGCAATAACATTAGATGGACCCGAAACATAATTGGTCGTAAAGTTGTATTCATACATTTTGGACAAAATCTTTACTAACTGAGCTGAGTCTTTACCAGTGCCATTATCATTCAACAACAACAGAAGGGGTTTGTGATCAGTCTTTACAGTGAAATGTTTCCCCCACAGACATCTTAAAATGTTTGATACCCCAGGCACAAGCGAAAGCTTCACGCTCAATGATGGAGTACTTATTCTCTGCCACAGAAAGAGGTCTACAAACAAATGCAATAGTTTTGATAACATTGTTAAATTTCTGGCTCAACATGGCACCCAACCCATCCAAACTGGCATCCACATTCAATGCACACCGTTCTTTGTGATTAAAAGGAGACAAGGGAGCAGCATTGTGAACAGATGACTTGATTTTCTGAAAATAGACCTGTTGATCATTTAACCAATGAAACTGTTCACCCTCCTTAAGTAACACCATCAGAGCTGCCGCAATCTGAGATAACTGGTTAACAAATCTAGAATAAATTTCACACAGACCTAAAAATGACCGTAATTGATCTTTGTCTTTGGGAGCAGGCATGGACTCAACAGAATCAAGCAATCTGTGATAGGGACAAATACCTTTACTAGAAATAGCATGGCCCAGTTACTCAACCTTCTGGGTGAGACATTTGCATTTCTCCAACTACAGAGTCATCCCTCTGTCATTGCAACACATTAGATAACCTGACATTGTGTGTCTTCACATTTTCGGTGAAAATCAAAATGTCATCTTGTAACGCGACGACACCCTCCATTTCACTAAAATGAGAAAACATGAGCTTTGGAAAGACATAGGCTGTGGATGCTAAACCAAAAGGCATTCGAATGTACCTAAAGGCCCCATCCAGAGTTATAATGTGGTCAAATGTCTACAATCCTTTTCCAATTCTATCTGATGGTAGGCAGACTTGAGATCTAACGTAGTAAACAACTTGGCTCCACTAATCTGAGCAAACAAATCTTGAATCTTGAGGAGGGTGTGACAATTAAGCATGGGCGGATTTTGCGAATTGGCAATCTGGGAAATTGCGTATTTACGGATTCGCAATCCGCAAAATCCACAAACTCTCGCGAATTTTGCGGATTCCTTTTTTTTTGTGTGTTCGCAAGTGTTTCTGCCATTTCGCAAGGGTTTTTTACCAGTTCGCAAACGCAAACTGATTTGTCGGGTAGCAACGGTCGCGACCATGTTGTTTCTACGTCTGGTTCATCACAGCACCCTCTGTTTCACCACTGCCACCCTCTGTTTCACCACTGCCACCCTCTGGCTCACCCATGCCACCCTCTGGCTCACCCATGCCACCCTCTAGTTCATCACTGTAGATTATGGGGGGGAAAAGCACACCTGGCCTACCTCAACTGACATGAATGAATTAGGGGCTGATTAATGTGTCACTGAATTTGAACTTCCAGGCTGGCACCTGCTTCCTTATCTGTAATTGCTTTCTGTTGCAGTGTAATTTTTTTAACAGGACCTTTGTTGTATACTTGTAGCTATTCTCTGAGCCTGCTGTGAGGGTCAGAGCAGGGTCATAGAATAGTTGCAAGTAGGCAACTGAACTCTGAAGGGGCCCCTCAGGAAGCACTACAGGGAATGGTTACTAATGATAAGATTGAACTTTTGCACCTGCTGAGTGCTTTCAGTTTTGCAAAAATCCAAATATCCAGCAGCATCCACAAAAAGTAATCCTTCCAGGTCAAGATCCAAATCAAAGTGACCAGCACATGAAGAAAGCACTGGGAGGAGCCTGCTGGACAGGAACAAGAAGTTGGAGACTGTGGGGCACTTCCTTCCTCCCACCCCCCCAAAGTGGACTCCTTGCAAAAAAAAAAGTGCAGGCAAATGTCAACCTGAGGAGTTATTCTGATAAAAATCATAATTTTCAAGGTTTATGCTGCCTGCTGGTGGATTTCTTGTGCGAAATTGCAAATTTTGCAGCTGCCCGTCGCATCTACGTGTTCGCAAGTATTTACTCCAGCGAAATTGATAGTATTCTAGTTGGCAAATGCGACCAAGCAAAAAATCCGCTTCGCACGGATTTACGAATTTTCGGCAAGCTCGCGAGAGTTCGCGGATTGCGAATTTGCCGAAAATCCGCAAAATCCGCGAGCGGAACGGATTTTACGCCCATGCTTAGTGACAATCCACAATGATGTTTGTTGAAAGATCTGAAATCCACACATAATCTCAACAAGCCAGGTGTATTCCTTACAAGAACAATGGGAGACACCCACTCAGAAGCATCAACCTCTTCAATGACACCCTCCACAAGCAACTGTTTGAGTAAGGAACTAAGGGCCAGATGTAGGTAATCCTAATTTACCGATTCTAAAATACCGAATTTTACAGATTCGGTATTTTAGAATCGGTAATTGCTATGTAGAAAAAAATTTGGTAAGTATTGCCGAATCGGTACGATGATGAATGGGTAATTCCCATTCATTCCTATGGGCCTGGAGGCCCATAGGAATGAATGAGATTTACCGAATCGGTAAATACCGATTCGGTAATGGGGGAACACATTCAAGGGTGGCAGGGTGTCACATTGACACTCTGTTGCATATGTGGCACACATACATGCCCTAAGGGCATGTATGTCTGCCACATGGCACTTTTGGAAATGCACAAAAATGCTTTCCCAAAGGTTTTCGATATTTACCACTAACATTTTGTTGGTGGTAAATACCGAATCCTTAACTATGCAATTCACTCATTTGAGTGCTCCCTACAGTACAGATTCGGTAATTTACCGATTCGGTATTTTAAGGAATCGGTATTTTACCGATTCCTTAAAATACCGATTCGGTAAATTACCAAATCTGTAAATTGGGCACCTACATCTCAAAAGCCTAATACCGGTCGGTATTAGGCTACCTACATCTGGCCCTAAGCTCCTTCATGGCACTTAATGGAACATCCCTAAGTTTGTGTCTTACTGGAAACGATTCAGGATGGAAAGCGATCCTATGAGAAAGACCCATAACCTTCCCTAATTCTTTGCGGAACACATCTTGAAACTGATAATTCTCTCAATACCTTGATGAACTATCATACACTAAACCGGTAACTCTGCTGATGAATTCAAAATTAGGCCCAAATTTCCTTGGTGTCTCCACCCAAGAACACGTTGACCATCTTCAGCAACGTATATCTTTCCCAATATGGTGCGACTCTGAAAATAAATAGCTGCAATAAAATAACCTAAAATGTTGATATTAGAATTTGCATAGCCAACAGCCTTAATGTCACAGTCTTGTAACTTCCTGTTAAACCAGTATTTGCTAACGAATTTGTTGGAAATCAATGAAAAAGAAGACCAAGAATCAACCATCATAACAGACTTGATCCCGTTGATGAAAACCTCACATGAAGGTGACTTGCAAGGCCCCTTGTCAATACCAGAAGGAGTTCCAGTTTCTCCTATCATTAGAACCGCAGTATCGGCTTCCACCTCATCAGATCGATATTCTGACATATTCTTCTGAATGGCATTGATAACCTGTTGAAATCTGCATACATTAGAGAAGTGGCCTACTTTACCACACTTGAAACAACTTTTGCTACTACCTGGACATGAAGATTTGTTAATATGCGCAAAAGACCCTCACTTAAAACACGTTCCTTTACTTCCATTGGACAGAGACTTGTTTTTGAACAACTTGTTTTTTTTTAACATTTCGTATCAACTCAACATCAAGATGCCCCTCTCACTCATCATTCAATCATTTTTATGATCTGGTAGCTCTTTCAATTCCTTTCACAACCTCAATGACCTGAGAGAAGGATTCTTGTGTCTAAGGAGCTGTTCCTGTATCTTTTTATTAAAGCAATACCTAATGACCTGATCACAGAAATTCTGGTCAATGATAACTCAAAAATCACAATTAGCAGCTAAAACTCTCAACACTGCTACGTAATTTTCAATGGGTTCTGTAGCCATTTGTTGTCCGGAATAAGAATTAAAACGCTCCATAACAATATCTGGTTCCACAGTAAAATGTAATCTCAATCTGTCCATTGCCTCAGTAAACACATCATGATCCTCAATACCTTATGGTGCATGAGGACAAGGCAAATGATCAAATATTTCCTGAGCCTCAGTGCCAATAGAATTAAGCAACAAGACCTTCTTCCTTGCAACACTAAATGAATCACCATCAATAGCCACCATAAAGTATTGAAAAGCCTCAACCACCTACTCCACTTCATAGGAATGTCACAAGGATTTTGAAGTAACGATGGTGGTGGGGTATAGCACTGTTGCATACTGAAAGCGAGTAGTCCCAAAAAAAAACCAAAAAATTAACGTCCTGAAAAAACACACTGAACAGCTCACAAGGGTGCTGCCAAACCAATATTAAGCCCGATCCTGAAGGTGCGGTTTGCAAAATAGAGGCAAGTAGAACATGTTGGGGTCGAGTGGCTAGCAGTGCAGGAAGGTGCTCAAAGGCACAGAAACAGTGCATGTACGAAGCGCAGAGCTGTAGATAGTAGCGCAGGCCCCAGGGTGACGTCAGAAGCTGCAGCTCTTTTCCCAAAATGCTAGCGGCAGTGAAAATTCTTGGCGGAGGATGATGAAGTGAAGCAGAAGAAGCACGTGAAATATAGAAGCCGTGGCACAGCTATGTTGTTTCCTGGAAGCTTCCTCAATGGTTATGATGGTTGCATGAAAAATGATAAAAATGATAAAAATGCGAGAGGGGGGAGGGTGGGGGTTGTACTTTAGTTTCACTGTTTTCCTCCACTTGTATGTTTACCCATGACAGAAATTGCATGTGATTTGCGATTGATAACTTGCTTCTGGTGACTGTCTCTGGATGTCAGAGCATTACTTTACATGTGTTCACTATGCAATCAATAAAATCTGTTTTAAAAAACAAAATGATAAAAATGCCACAGCAGGGCATCAGACAAAAATCATTGCCAAAAAGAAGTAAACACGGAGGTGGAAGAAGGTAAGGCTGGCGTGCCTATTCGCTTCAAGGTCTCCAGAAACCAAGACGTGCACCCACAACAGAACAGAGGCATGAACAACTGATGCTTTATTTAAATTAGAGCAACAAAATCAAATGGAACATTCGCATGAGTAGTGCAAGGTGGACAAAGGAGATCATTTCTCACTAGAGCACTTGGGCAGAATACAACAGATCTCTCTTTCTTAGATCTCTCTTTCTTAACTCTAAACTTGAAGGAGGGGTTACCTTCCAGAGTCAGGTCGCTCTATGAATCTTTTTGGGATCCATCAAGCCTCACTTTTGACTTTAATCTATATTTCCCCTTTCCTTTCTCTTCAGTTAGATATTGAGAAGAAATTACTTCACCCCTTTACCCCACAGGAGATTTAATCTTTTTACTCTAAATCTTCTTTGCTTCTCTCTCTCCTTTTTCAACACACTTGTCCTTTGTTACATTTAATTGATCCTCCTGCTACTCTTCCCCGGACTACCTTTTAGGCAATGCCTACATGGTACAATAGACTTGTTAAAATACAAAACAGACCTATCTTTGAGAAATCATGGAAAGAAAAAGGTATTATGTGGATATCACAATTATCTGAAGGGGATGCATCAATTACTTTTCCTTCCTTTAGGCACTCATTTCACTGTCTACAATACTTTCAGGTTTGCTTCTTGCTCCTTATTACTACTATCCTAGATGTTTTTTCCACTTTACTGGATACTCTACCCTCTGTAACTCTGCAATTTGGAGCTATCTAGACTCCTTCCTTCTTGCCATAAAGCAAGCAGTGTCTTTTTACCTCCAAAGCCCATTTGAACCAAGTCCAAGACTGAATTCCTCTGGGAGCTTGAGGTGGGAATCGCTTGGAACATTATGTTCTGGAATAAGATATGGTTTCTTATTTATAAAATCACCAGATCAACTAGCACAACTGAAACATTATTTTTTATTTATCACAGACTATATATGACTCCACATAACTGTGCTAAGTTCTCTACAGACAAATCAACCCAATGTTAGTCTTGTGATTTGCCAGGTAGTGACATTATGCATATATCATTTTGGTGTCCTAATATATTATAATTTTGACATTAGGTATAGGTCCAAATTATACTGACAGTTCTATAAACCTTTTAATATTCTTAACCTCTTTTTAAGGACTTTAATGAGTTTTATCTTTGTTTTCCTACAACCAAATTAATTGATGTATTTTTAGCAATAACTTGTCAACAAATTGCTATTTCTTGGAAGTACTCAATTTAAGTCTTGTGGGACTGTGCTTGCAAACATGACAAATTCAATATTATTTACGTATCATACTGTCCCTTTTGAAACAATAGAGACACTTTATGGTTACCATGGACTACTTTACTTCAAAACAATGTTAAGGGTGCTTCTGCTACTTCCAGCACTAGCTCTGAAAATATCCAACCTACCTCTCTGTCTGTTTCAATATTATTGAATATTGTTTGATTGTGAATTATTGTTGATGTTATATCAGATTTATAGTATATGTACACAAGTG
The DNA here is from genome assembly GCF_964261635.1 of Lissotriton helveticus. NCBI lineage: Eukaryota > Metazoa > Chordata > Amphibia > Caudata > Salamandridae > Lissotriton > Lissotriton helveticus. The sequence goes on along the minus strand of NC_136060.1, from coordinate 22,250,144 downwards.
AAACCCAAAGATTGTAAAGGACCAAGGGTACTTGAGTAATTCTAGAGACAACAGCCCATAACAACAAAAAGAATTACATTCATTCTGGATACAAAAATCATTTCCATAAACAAATTCTTTGATCAAAGTTTTCAATTTTATTACTACAATTCGAGCAAAAATTAGAATTAAACGAGCCAGAATAATTTCAAAAGCCAAAGATCAAGAGAGAAAAAAACAATGAACTGAAGAAAACAATGAGCAAAAATACAATAATGCACAGAAAACCAGGTGTTAACAACTGACTACAGAAATCCTACAGACATATATAGGCAAGCAAACAGTGCTCAACATTAACCCCTTTAGTGCTGCTGTCGACTGTTGGACATTGCGAGCACTACCTCCGTAGTGCTGCGCACGTCCAACGGCCGACGCGGCCCCACCCGTTTCTTAGAACGTTCAGCACTGGCGCTGAACGTTCGATGCACGAAACTGGTTAATATAACACCTCTAAGTCACTTCTTATTAAAAGGAAAACACTTCTGCACCCAAAACACAAATACTACAAATCATAGTGTAACAGGTCAGAGTGTATGTCGATGACGTTTCAATCCTGTAAAAAAATATGGACATTATCAGGACTGAGGATCAGTTGCCTGGCATGGTATCAACAGATATATTGCATGAAGCTCCTGATTTTACAACAAAGTGTAACTCAGCAAACTACAGGCTTTTTCCACACAATTAGTGCCTGGTCATGAGTACCATACAAAGATGAAACACAAAGGTAGGGCACTGTTGTATCCAAATATTGCGGCGGATTTGGGAAAAATCCAATTATACACCCATATAACAATACAATCAATTTTAGTGCTGCTTCTATTAACACACATTTTCAATACAATGCAAGAGTAAACCACAGGTATGAATCAATGCCTTGAAAGGGAAGGAAGTGGTCCTGAATGAGAATCTATTTGTGTCATGCTGAATTGACAGCAATGTGCAAAGCAGACACATCCTGCATTGTATTGATTGTTGAAAAATCACATGCTTCATGTAATATATCAATTGATACCATGCCAGTCCTGATGGTAATCACATATTTTTATGGGATTGAACCGTCGTCGACATACACTCTGACCTGTTACACTATGCTTTGTAGTATTTTTATTTTGGGTGCAGTAGTGTTTTGCTTTTAATAAGAAGTGACCTAAAGGTGTTGTATTAATGTTGATTACGATTGGCTTGCCTGTATATGTTTATATGTTTTCTGTTGTCAGTTTTTAACACCTGGTTTTCTGTGCATTATTGTTATTTGCTCACTGTTTGTTTAAGTTCATTGTTTTTTTTGCTCTCTTGATCTATGGTTTTTTAAATTATTCCAGCTGGGGTAATTCAAATTTTAGTTTGAACTGTAGTAATAAAACTGAGAAGTTTGATCATTGAATCTGTTTATGGAACTGATTTTTATATCCAGCATGACTGTAATGAATTTTTTTGTTAAGGGGCCATTGTCTCTAGAATTATATGTAATTTATATGCATTATTCGTACAGGTTGTGAGGAATTTATTAATTGTTGACATACTTACATTTCCTTTCCATTGTTTTTTCCTCCCACTTTCCCTTCCATTCCTCTCTTTTGAAAAATTCTATAAAAAAGCTTTTTCTTTATCACATTCATTATGCTCTTGCTTCTCTCAATACTGACACCAACCGCCACAACTGCTTTAATGCAGACGGGTAGTCCTGCGGCAACTGGGTCAAAAGTAGTTGATAAATATGCCACTGGTCTCCGAGAGTCTCCATGTAACTGAGTGAGCACTGAGGGAGTGCATCCCTCCCTCTCACAGCGAAACATTGTGAACGTTTTATTGTAATCAGACATTCCCAGTGCTTGGACACGACAGAGACAGCTTTAGTAATATTTTCAAGCACTCGTTATCTCCTGGAAGTGGATTGGGCACATCCTTGTGCATCAACCTTGGTAAAAACTTGGTTATTAGGGAAAGGTTGGGTATCCACTGTCTACAGTGGCCCACCATTCCGAGGCACATCCTGATTTCCCTCTGTGTTCTGGGTGGGTTAATTTTTTAAATTGTTGTGATTGTCTCTTGTGATATCTTTCTCATTTCTTTTTCAATCAAATGTCCTAAATATAGGACCTCTTTCTGGCAGTATTGCAATTTGTTTGAGGACACCTTGTACCTATTCAAAGCCATCTGGTTCTGAAAAGCAATTGTGCCTTGTTTACAAACTTCTTGTATGTTTGACACCACAAGTAGGTCATCAATGTATTGCACAAGAACTAAAATACTTGGTATTTATAAAGACTCACGATTTGTTTCCAATATTTGGTTAAAGATTGAAGGGCTCTCTGTATGCCCTTGTGAAACTCGGCACAATTCCAGGATTCTATCTCTGAATAAAAAGGAGAACAATAATTGATTGTCCTCATGTAATGAGATGACCCATTGTGCATCACGGGAAATCTGAAATAGTATTGTAGCTGGATTTGATAACACAGGACAGCATAGAACAACGATATTGTCAATTGTTCAAAGATTCTGTATAATTTTATGCCTGCCATTGGGCTTTTATAAACCTAAAATCAGCGAATTTCAAGGACTTCCAACAATTTCACTCAAAATCCCTTATTTCAGAATTGTTTCTGTCAGAGGAGCCATTGTTTCAGGTGTGCAATTATATGGTGGCGTTCTCTGAACACTACATTCTGCTTCACAGTAACTTAGACTGGGTTTCACCTTTGATTAGTCCAATGCATTTTCCTGAAAAATTCCATATTTCAGATTTTACATTATCTTATAAATCGGGAGGCAAATCCTCTACTGTTGTCACATGGCTGGTGGGGACATTGTCGACATCACTAAATTAGCATGAGCCTTTTAGCCATGGTTCAGCTTTGCACATGTTATTAACTGCTTTTATTTTGCAATGACTTTGTCGCTGCCTTTCACATGGGAACTGTTCACTGTGTTCATTCTCTGCCTATTCCTGGAGTTTAGTCTGAACAGTGTGATCAAGGTCGATAAACAATGCCCCTTGTTCTGTTCTGGTCAGGCCCTACCACTTATACACAACATACCAATGCAGCAGGTGGGTGACTAGCATTTTGATATTATGGGGTTGCACAAATAAAAAACACACACTTGAAGAGGGACCTTGTCAGATAGAAGAGCAATGCAGTTCCTATGATGTAGATATACCATCTAGGCAATAAGTTATGGGGTCTGCTGGCAAAACCCAGAGATCTTCTGTTATGTATTAATACCTATTGCTTGCAAGGGGAGGGAGGTTAGACTGAACTGTCTTTGCTCTATTGTCTTTTCATTATGACATATCCCTTCATGATATATGGCCTTGTTGCTATACTGACAATATTTGTAGTATGCATTTTTCTGCCTGTTGTGGCATGTATACTGCATTATAGAGAAGATAGTTCAAATAAATACTCTAAACTATTTCATCCAAAACAAGCGTATGGAGAGGCAGCAAGAATAATTAAAAAATAATGTATCAATGTGACAAATTAAGACACATGTCCTTCATGAATATGAAAAGGTCCAATTTTAATCAGTTTTTCTTGACACGATGATAAACAACCAAGAATCTCAATGTATGATGACCAGTGAAACAGCCACGAAACAGCCAACACGTTTCACCCGTTGTGGGCTTCCTCAGGGCAGGAAAAATTAAAGTAGATTACGACCTCATTGGAAAATGCCACATCTGATTTGATAAGTCAGCAGCTAAGCTTGTTAAAACACAAATACTCTGCAACAACCATAGAGGAAGAGGAAAGAGGAAGACGACTCGATCAGAATACCAATTCAAGCACAAAAGTGGATTAAGCACTAGGGTGTCTGAAACAGTCTTTATTTTCTTGCACCCGTCGGTATGTAGAGATGAGTAGTCTGATATGCACAACCCTCTAATAGATCCCCAATTAAGGAGTCTTCCCCATTCTATTCAGACGAAACTGGTAATTACGCCTTCCAACAGTCAAATTTCGCGCCAGCTGTTTACTGTTTTCTGACATTGTACATTAGTGTATATCTAGGTGGTGCAACACTTAATCCCTTACTGCCATCCTCGTGCTGTGTCTTACCTAAACGATTTCATGTCTCTGTCAGACTTTATTGTGGACAAAAGCAAGAGTGCGAGCAAAAGGGTTTTGCATCGTTTCCGCGATTCCTGAGAGAGTCGGGAGTGTTGTTTTCTGGGGTGTCTAATTATTTGCTTCTCTGTGAGTGTAGGAGAGCAAGTGAGACACTATAGCTAGTCGGGCCTGGGCTCGTGGACACTAAAGTGATGGGAAGGCTTAGCCCCTATACACCAAGGCCCCCTAATCCCTCGCATAGTTCTGTGTTTGTGCAGAATCCCTACAACACTGTTCTTACAGGGTACAATCTTACAGCTGCTCCTTGCATGACCAATTTAAATTCAACATTTTCGTCATATGTTTAAAATTCAACACAATCAGGTTTATAGTAATTAGTGCAATTTTACTTTAACAGATTCACAGGACTTGAGTCACACACAACAAATTGACGGTCTTCTGCAAATGAACCTATTTTTATGGGAACTTTCTTTGAAACCGGGTTGAATACTTGGTTATTTGTGACACCTACAGCGTGCATCTAATTTCTATAAAGGTGTAGGTCAGGGACTTCCACTGTTCCAACAGCGGAATGGGTTGCGCCTGTGTCGATGAGAAACAACACCTGGTGGTCATTTGCCTCTCCTTCTACAAATGGTCCATTCTGGTCTGCCAAATCAAAACCAAAGGGGATGATCGACGGAGTGTTGAACATTGCAAGCACTCACCCCCAGTCAACTGATCTGGGTGTAATCCATCATCATTCTTTAGCTCACTCCGCCACCCCAGTTCAGACATGGCCATATGCAAATCAGTCTGATCCAGTGCCTCATGGGAACAGTCCAGCCCGAACTGCCAAGCCATGTCTTCCCTGGACCATAAACAAGCATCCTGGAAACCGGTTTCTGGCTAATCAGCAGTCATCAGCCAGGCCAGCTTGAATCCAGTGGCAAAGTGAGCAAGGGACCCAGGTCTGGGCATACCCTGACAATTTAGGGCGAACAAAGCAAAACCAAAGGGGATGATAGACGGAATGTTGAACATTGCAAGCACTCACACCCATTCAACTGATCCAGATGTAATCCATCATCATTCTTTAGCTCACTGCCTTTCCTTGATCTGGCTCCAGACACAATACAGAGGGGTGAAGACAGCTCCTCCCACCACACCAGTTTAGGAAGGCACATAAGCCTGATGATGACTCATCAGGATATTCAAGGCACACCTCAGATCCCTTTGTGGGACTGCCTAGAGTGAACGCACAAGAGCCCAAATGTCATCCCACTCAGACGTGGATTCTACAGCAAGAAAATGAAATTTAAAAACCAACTTCACCAAAATATATATTTTTAAATTGTTAGTTCAGACCCCAAACTCCAAATCTCTATCTGTCCCAAACGGGAAATTACCCCTAAAAGATCTTTCAAGGCAATACCCATGTTATCCTTATTAGGACATGTAAAATGCAATAGTACATGTCCTATTTTTTAAATACACTGCACCCTGTCCATGAGGCTGCCTTGCGCATAACTTAGGGGTGACTTACATGTAGTAAAAGAGAAGGTTTGGGCCTAGCAAGTGGGGGCACTTGCCAGGTTGAAATAGCAGTTTTAAAACTGCACACACAGACACTGAGGTGGCAGGTCTGAGACAGGTTTACAGTGCTTCTCGTGTGGGTGGAGAAACCAGTGCTTCAGGCCCACTAGTAGCATTTAATTTACAGGCCCTGGTGTACTTTGCAAAGCATGGATAAACCAATCACCAATATGAATCACATCGACAGTATATGCACTTCAGCACTGGTTAGAAGTAGTAAATGGCCCAGAGTCCTAAAACCAACAAACACAGATCAGAAAAAATAGGAGGAAGAAGGCAAAACGCTTGGAGATAATCCTGCCAGGCCTAACATATCTGTAGAGATTTTCCCGTCTTTGTGTGTGATGCAAGTAACCAACATTTAGATGCATCACTGCAATATCGCTTCCTTTGATTTTGTAGGGTCCAAAGGGATACCAACAGGTCAAAGTTTGGGTGATGTCATGTCCTGTGAGATCATTGTGGTGCGTCAAAGGGTAGGTGATGTCACTTCCTGTGATGTCATCAGGTCAAAGTTTGTGTAATGTCACTTCCTGGGGTCACATTGCAGGTGATTTTAATTCCACAATCCCTAGCATTTTGATATATTGATGTCCATGCTATGCATTCTTGGTGACCTAATCACATGGTTTGACAAACCCACTATCCTGTATCCAAAAACTATCATCACTCGCCTAGACACAGGGGCGTGGTTAGCCATTGAGCATAGTTTAGCGGTATTGAGCTGGGAGGGCCGCCTGCACAAGATGGCAGACTCCTCCTCTGTTTGAGTTTGAGAAGACGGAGCCCAGCATAGATATCCCCGGAGCCGCAAGACTCATTGACGGCGGATACCCGGCTACCCGGCTGAGCCAATGCTGTAGGCTTGCGAGGGCTGTGTGGCTGGCCTCCCATGGCTCTCCTGTGATGAACTAAATGGGCTGTGTGTTGCCTGGAGTGCCTGATTATCTGTGCGTCAGGACCACTGTCCCGTCGGCTTTGCACCTCGCTGAGAGTGGGGGTGAATCCAGCTGCGGTCTGGCCTTTGTTCATGAAGCGCAGGGAGTGCATGCACTGAATTGCAGATCGAGTGGCTGGGGAAGCTTGAAATGCTGCGTCATTAAGCCTCAGCCTGCAATACGAGCTACGGTGAGGAAATGTGGACACCTATAACTACGAGCCACTCTATTAAATGAGTGACTGAGGCATTTCTATTGGGGCAGGGGTCTGAGGCCGGTTTGCAAGGAGAGAGCAGACTTCCCACTTTGCGACCCGAGGTGTCCGCTCCATAGTTCAGGATTGTTCGCTTGCCCTGAATCTTATGTGGGGATAGACATTGGCGCAACACCGTGGGCACTGGCCCCTTCAAGGTACACTGCAGAGTAACTATGTGGGGGTGTCCCGACACTGAGGATCTTTGCCAGGAAATATTGTCTACTCCTGTTGCTCATCACTTTCTATAGGTGTTGTTGCGCTATATGTGCCAGAGCTGGCGGTGGGCTCAGCGGAGTTATCAGGACCCTTGAGTTGTGTATGGAGTGGAAGGGGGAATGAGGTGAAGCTGCCAAGTCTCTCTTTGAACTAGTAATTGCCCTCTGCCGCATGTGATCCTCAGCTGCGCATGCTTACTTTGGCTTCAACCCCTATCTGCTACATGGGACGAAGTGCATCAGCCATTTTTGGTTGTCATCTTCTCCTTAACATGTAAAATTTCAACTGGCTCTCACCCTGTCCTGTAGTTGAACACACGCATGGCTCCACAATGGGCTGCCCGAAGGGAGGCAAACACCAAGAAACTGACAATGCCGGAGCATCCTCTACCACTGCACCCACAAATGTTTCTCCCCATAAAGTAGAACATGCGTCTCCAGACAAGTTAGACGTTATTCTTTGGGAAATAAGGCAATCTTGTGCTTCATTGGAGCAACAGCTGGGCTCCTTGGCAGCGGATGTGACGTTAATTAGGGACGACCACAGGAAACTCTCGGATAGTGTGGCTACTAATAAGGTGACGCTACAGTAGCTCCTTCCTAAGAAAAAGGAGCACCTCTGCAAACTTAAAATGCTTGCAGCACCAAATCTCAATCTTGCAGGACCAGGTCGAGGACGTGAAGGGCCGTTCACACCGTAATAATGTTTGCATCGTGGGAATGCTGGAGAATGCCGAGGGACAACATACTACATAATTTGTTGAATCATGGCTGTGAACTTGGCTGCTGACAGGCATCGAGAGGGCTAACTGAGTCCCCGCAAGGCGGAGAGTACCCGGTGCGCCACCGTGCCGAATTGTGCCCAGGGTGCTTAATTGTAGAGATAGAGACCTCGTACTGCAAGCGGCTAATTTCCTTATTTCCGGATTACACTCTCCTGGTCCAGAAGCAGAGAGCAGCGAATCAGGGCACCAAGAAGCACATTCAGAACATAAGCCTAAAATATGCCCTGCTCTATCCCGCCCAGATTATAATCCAGCATGACCAAAAAAGTCATTTTTTCGACACCCCGAATGAGGGCTGGGAATGACTGGAGCACACATTTCCTGATTTTCCTATTGACTCAACCCAGTGTAGAAATGAGGAGCTGCAGCCCAGAAGGGGAACGCAACAGCAGAGACGTAGGAGGACCAAGAAACCCGACGACAACCCGATGCCGACCCCGGAGCAGGTTCTGGATGGTCAACGACTAGCCATCATATCTGCAGCCACTTTCCACGAGTAAGGGATATTAACCGGTGAGGAACTTTCTGTTGCGGACACGATTCATTCGGAACGGGGCGCTAGTCAGTTGCTTTTCTCCTCCATTTCCTCACAGACAAACACTCACTTATTTCATTGAAGACTCTGTCTCACATATATTGGTGTTTGTTGTAGGAGTCTTGGGCGGTTCCTGGCAAGCAGTGTTTGATCTGTCCGGGCCTGGGACGGTGGCTGCGTTACAGATCTCTGATGGTTCTCTCGGGCAGTTGTGGACGAGGTGAGGCAATTGATCAGGCTGAGGGGGTCCCGAGGTCCATAAGAGGCAGAGGTAAGACTGTTGCAAATATAGCCCACAGGACACAGACATTGATATGGAATGTTACTTGGGCCCTCCGCGAACTACTTTGCTACATGGCCTGCACCTTTGCACCTAGCCAACTGACAGGGTTTGGGCGGGTACCCTGGTTGGGGGCTGATGATTTTCCAACGAGGTGCCTAAGGGGCTTATTCAGGACCCACACTGCTATGTTAACACCATGGCCTCTCTGTCATCCCGGCTGTTTGAACGACCTATGGACGGATTGCCTCAGTTTTTTCAGTGTGACTATTACTGAGTGGGTGTAGGTTTTGTTGATTCGACTTCCCCACCCCTGCGTCATCGACTGGAGACGCTGTACATCATATACTTATTCACTTGAAGTGGTATCTACGGCGAGTAAAAAATTAATGCCGGGTAGTCCCTTTTCGGCATTAGTGTGGGCCCAGCCTTTCAGTTTGCGTAGTGCAAATTTGATTATATCTGGGTGATAGACTCGTGTCATCTGACAGAGACGAGAGGATTAAGTCTCAGATTATTACTCTGACTACAGATTGTGCCCCCTTGTGACCCCATTATTGGACGGAAAGCACCGTATTATAAATATACAAGAGAAAGAATGTTTTGAATGGAAATAACGATGTATATGTGCCCTGATGAAGGAATCTAGGACCAAGAGTTCCTTTCCGAAACGCGCGTTGGCGCTTTTCTTTTCCTTGTTTGTTCTTGTTTGTATATATAAATCACTTGGTATGTGCAGCTTTTATGTTGTACAATTTCTGGAACTCATGTGTTGAGGATGTGATACTGGTGAGATTGTGTGTCCGAATGAGTTGGATGAGTGGTTTGACTGGTTTGGTATGTGCAATTGTTTTCCTAGCTGGGGGTATGTGTGTATATATTATAAATATGTGTATATAGAATATGTGTATAAAATTGGTATCACGAGCATGATATTTTGTTATTATAATGTTCTATGCATCAGAAAATTGTATAAATAAAAATATGACAATGCCTTTTCAATAAGTTCTGTTTGTGGGACAATGTCATTATTCTTATTAATGTAGGATATTACCTAATTTAAATCAGATTTTTGTGAGAGGCTTTTGTTCTTGTACTTGTGCCCTATTGCAGTAGCACAATGTTTTTTTGCAGGAATGTTAGTAATTGTGTTTGGTTTTGTTTTGGCTTATTTGTCAAACACAGTTATGAAGTTGGACCTTGTATTGGGTTGCTTGGATGGGAAGCTGACGTGTACCGGAGTAATATTTGAGGGGCAGAATGTTTTACGAATGCAATGTCTTGAGACTATCAATGAATCACGTACAGCAATATAAATGCCTCACTTGGAATGTTTGGGCATGGACTCTCCACATAAGCGTCAAGGAATTCATGCGCAATTGGTTAGACGTAATACACAAATAGCTTTGCTGCAAGAAACACACATGACTGCTGTAGAAATGTCTAGGTTACAGAAAAAGTGGAGGGGACAAATATATAGTTTAACATACTCTGCTGTTGCCTGAGGGGTGACAGTTTGGATACGTTCAGGAGTTCCATTTGTAGTGCAAGAGTGTATAGATAACAAAGGGAGATTTGTGGTGCTGTGGGGTGAATTGGATGTCAGACCCATACTTTTGGGAGGTCTATATGCCCCAAATACTGATCAGTCAGGTGAATGCAGTATTAGCGAACTGGTCAGACCAAGCATGGATATTGAGAGGTGATTAGAATGCGGTACTAGACGTAGTATTGGACAATTCGCATACCCCTATAGATGGAGCTCATACTAAGCGACTAATAATGAATAATTGGTCACAAGGGTGGTCTCCTATGGAGATATGGCGGAAACAATAAGGGGATGCGAGAGTACTCCTATTACTCGTCAGTACATGACTTACATACTAGAATTGATCATATTTTTTGCAGTGCATCACTTATAACGCAAACTACATATACCATTTATGTGGGTAAAACAATATCTGGCCACAGTGCTCTGGAAATTACATTTGAATGGGGCTGGGTTCCCACCCCAGTGCCCACATGGCGGCTTAATCCAATGCATTTAGAGGACGCAGTATTCAAAGATACATTATCTAACACAATAACGCATTATTTTCTTGAAAACACGGGCAATGCAATGAGTACTGCAACAGAGTGGGAGGCATTTAAAGTGGTGGTTGGAGGAGCAGCTATAAATGCCATTACTGGAGCTAGACCCAAACCAACAGAGACCTATGCCAAGTAGAGGACCGGCTGGGGGCACTAGGAACGCGGGTGGAATTAGATTCGGCCGAAACACTGGCATTACATGAAGCCCGTACTAAATATGGGGAATTATTAGAAGATTTGAGAATTCTTGACTACAGGATATATATATAGAAAATACACGTCGAAGTGGACCGTCTAGGTGCACTGTTGGCATGAATCATTAGAGACGATACCCACCTTCACCATTAGTAGAAATAATCACGCTAGATAACGCACGTGTGAATTCTCAGGTTGAAATAAATTATAAATTTTAGCGCCATTACCAAGCTCTGTACAGAGCACCGGGCAGACCCCCTTGAATTGTATTCCTTTTTAAGTAATGCACAGTTACACCGAATTACGCTAAGGAAGTACTTGCTAGCCCCATATTATGGCATGAAAAACATGCATTAATAAAGAATCTTCCCAAAAACAGAACTACTGGGTTAGACAAACTCCCTGCAGAATTCTATGCCACATATGATCAGCAGCTATCCCCACATCTTTAAAATTATATGAGACAATTTACGCTACTGGCATGTTACCGCCGTCAACAGCACAAGCATTGTTTACTTGCCTTCCGAAACCAGGTCGGGACCCTTCAACACTGAACGCATATCGCCCATTATCATTATTAAAAACTGAATATAAAATCCTCAGTAAAATTCTGGCAACTTGGTTGAAGCCACTTCTGAAGGACTTAATACACATTGACAAACGTGGATTTATTCCTGCACGCAATACTTCTCTCAATATGCAAAGACTCTGCTCTATATTGTTCTACTGTTCTGGCAAACTAACGAATGCCGGGTGTTTGTCATTGGACATCACTCAAGCATTTGATACGCTGACCTGGGAATATATGTTAGCTTGTTTGCAGAAGTTTGGGATCCCCCAGGAATACATTAGGAGGGTGCAGGCGCTATATCATCTCCCTACCGCCAGAGTGCCCACAGGATAACATATAGCTAAACCTTTGGATTTACAGAGAGACACAAGGCAGGGATGTCCCCTTTTACCCCTGTTGTTTGTGTTAGCAATGAAACCTTTAGCTTGTATGATTCGTGTGAGAAGTTGGCCTGGTATATGCTGCTCACTAGTTCTAGTGATCACCTTGTACCATGCCAAGCAACCCTTATGATGATTGGTTGTAAGTCAACCTTGTAGACAAGCTATCCTAGGGGTAGCATGGACTAAGCAGTCTTAGGCTAAACTCTATAAAGGCATGTGAAACAAGCTGTTTTATCATACACAATCCCCTTGAATACCAAATGAAAGGACACCACAAAGATATATATATTGAAAATATATATAGATTTATTTCTACAAATATCCCCTATACTCTTTATGAGCACAGAAGCAAATGCGTTAAAACAAAACACAGTTTAAATATACAAAAGTTGCACGAATATGGATGAGCCCTAGGGGCCACCTAAACCATATACTAAAATAGTGGTATAAGGACCACTATGGGGAAAGGAAAGAGGCCTATGGCTTGGGGAATCGCTGGAGCTGTTCGGGACTAGCAGTGATGAAGTCGGGAAAGGCCCGCGGGACTCGGGTGCAGCGCTTAAAGCACACGCATGCACCAATGCAATGTCAATGGTGCGTAAAAGTTACAAAGTTAGTGTTTAAGGAACCTTCCGATGGACCTACAAGGATAAAACTTTAGACACAGGCACTAGAGGTGTATACCAGTGTGGGAACACTGGCGTTGCTGAGTTACCTCACCCACAGGAAGCGGGTGCACAGGTGCGAAGTAGTGTCGGGTTTCATCACGCAGGTCGATGGTGCTTATTTATTTGTTTATAGTATTTGTAAAAGTGCTCTGCAACCCTACGGGCATCCTGGCGCTGTGTACATGTGGCTGAAAAACACTGTGCATCAGGGGTAGAAGGATAACATTAGATTCTAGATAATTTAGATTTTAGGGAAGAGCCATGTTTTCACCTTTTTTCGAAAGGCCATCAGTTCATCTGTTTTCCTGATGTCAATAGGTAGTCTATTCCACAGATGAGCCGCAGCTATGCTGAAGGCTCTGCCACCATAAGTGACTTTCCTGATTCTGGGTATGCTTATAAGATTAGAAGAGGAGGATCGAAGGGACCGAGTAGGTTCATACCATTTAAATTTATTTTGAAGTGGTCGGGGGCCCATCCCATGCACTGCCTTAAAGACAATGCATAGGGATTTGAAGCAGATCCTCTGGTGTACAGGCAGCCAGTGTAGATCAGTCAAAGCGAGGGTAGTAGAGGATCTTCGCCCTTGAGAGAGTGCCAATTTTGCTGCAGCTGCCTGGATACTCTGAAGTCTGGAAATTAAGTAGGCAGGGGATTCCAGTAACAGAGCATTACAGTAGTCCAGGCGGCTGAGAATGGTACTCCTAACTATGGAGGCTCTGACCTGTGTTGGTAAAAGGGGTAGCAGCTTTCGCAGTCCTCGCATTAAAGCAAAGCAGCTACTCGCCTGCTTATTAACATTGGTCTCTAAAGTCAGACTGTCATTAAAACTGACTCCGAGGTTCCTCACTGATTTCCCTGGGGTTAGTGATTCCCCTGGCTCCAGGGGCCAGAAATCCGTGGGTAGACTTCTGGTGATTCTACCTACTGTGCAATGCATTATTTCAGTCTTGTCACTATTGAATTGTAGTGAGTTCTGGTTTAACCAGAGTGTCATTTCCAACATACAGGTGTGGAAGGTCTCAAGTGAGTCTGCATGGGCACCATCAAGCGAAATCATCAGCTGCGTGTCATCCGCATAGTTGATCACGCTAATGCCGTGAGCCTTGATGATGCCTATCAGGGGTTGCATATATATATGTTAAAAAGTATCGGACTAATTGCAGACCCCTGTGGGACCCCATGTGGAACTTTAACAAACAACTCTGACTGGTATGGAGTGATAGCTACTGCCTGCCATCTGTCCATCAAGTAGGAGTGAAACCAGTCGAGCACAACTCCCCCGACTCCAATGTTCTTCAGTCTTGTCAGCAGGATGTCGTGACTCACCGTATCGAATGCGGCGGACAGGTCCAGCAGGATTAGAATTGCTGACTCTCCCCTGTCCGCCCTCATTCGTAGGTTGTCCAGAACTGTCAGCAAAGCTGACTCGGTTCCGTGAACTGGTCTGAAACCGAATTGCTCCTCTTCCAGGATGGTGTTAGTTTCCAGGAAGAGGGCTAGTGACCTGCTGACCCACCGCTCTATGATCTTGATAGGGTATGGCAGGAGCGATATAGGTCGGTAGTTTTTTTGGCAGTTCGGATCTAGATTTGGTTTCTTTAGTAGGGGGGGGACAACCGCCAGTTTCCATTCTTTTGGTACGGTGCCGTGTTGAGAGATTGATTGCACAGCACTGCACCACACTGCACCACTGCACAACATCCACTGCACCACTAAAAGCCTGTCTCAACGCTGCGGCAAGACTCATCACGGGAACGAGGAAATTCGATCACATATCTCCCCACCTAAAGGCACTAAACTGGCTACCCTACGAAGCTAGAATTAAAATGAAGATGGCCTGTATTACCCACAAAGCGGTTCACTACAACACGCCTATATATCTAGCCAAGAAAATTAAGCTATCGGGAGGTAACAGACCAACTAGAAGCGCTAATGAGTTGCTATTACGACCGGCCTTCTTCCGGAAGAAAAAGACCTATGACCGAGCATTCTCCGGAGCCGCCCCCAGAGTCTGGAATTCACTCCCTCCTAACATCAGGGTGATTCAAAACACTGTAACATTCAAACGGGAACTGAAGAACCACTTGATGAGTAAATACCCTACATAGAGATACCTACCGACCATTAGTATGAACACTCAAGACAAAGAAGATCGGACTCATCATGAATAATTTGAAGATCAATTAGACAAATGACTGATTCCCGATCAAACCTCGGCTATACACTTTAAGGCTACCTCATATATATGTGATCTCTACACTGTATCTCACACCCATAATGATATAATTCTCTACCCTACTTGGTTTATCTATTTAATCCTTGCCACAAGCTAAACCTATTCAACTCTTATTGCTAATTACTCATGGAATTGTACTGATAATACTATGTAACCCTACCTCACCGAGCCTGACGATATGACTATGACACAAGCTAAGCCTATGCACCTCCTAATGCTAATGACACAGGCATTAGGAATATATTTATCTAATCACCCCTGATAGCATATCGCCTACTACCTCATATATGTTTGTTGTTATAATTGCTACTATAATGTCAATCTGTAATCTGTAATCTTTTTATGTTAAGCGCTCTGATACCCACGGGTCTTGTCCGCGCTATATAAAACACTATAAATAAACAGCTGTCGCAATACTGGAAAGAGTTCATCCCCGAACTCCTTTACTATTTTGTGAGGTGGAGGGTCTAGAGGGGATCCTGATGTTGTGTTAAGGGCTGTTCTTGTGAATTCTTGTTCTGTAGGGGTCTCAAAATTTTCCAGGATTGCCTTTGGAGTGGGACATCTTACATTTCCATCGCTCTTCTCCCTGTTCTCAGGGTTGCTATTATCCTGCACTAAAGGGATGGAGACACCCTTCATTCCCTCAATAATTTTGGTGATTTTCTCCTGAAAGAATGATGCTAGACCATCACATAATTCTTGTGAGGGCTTGATTTGGCTGTTAGCACAATCAGGATGGGATAGCTCTCTGATTATCCTGAAGGTGTCACGGGATTTATTAGAGCTGTTTAATATTAGGTCTGCAAAGTGGTTTGCTTTGGCTATGGTGATTTCTTTCTTATACTGTACAATTGTTTGCCTCCATATCAGTTTCTCCTGCTCCGAATAATTTTTTCTCCAAAGCCTCTCCGCCTTTTTACAGGCACTTTTCAGTTCTTTCAATGTATGGATGTTCCCAGACGCTCCTCGGCCACGTTGGCCAGGAAAGCGCTGCATTGGCTACCGGTAGAGCACCGAGTACGGTTTAAAGTCCTATGTATGGCCTATAGAGCCATTGCAAAGAACAGCGACACAGGAGTTGGTTCCATCATCTCCCACTACACTCCTAGAAGGGACTTGCGCTCCTCCAGGAAACTGCTCCTGACAGTTCCCCGCATACGAAGAGCCAAGTGGGGTGGCAGGGCCTTCTCCACCCTGGCCCCTAAATGGTGGAATGATCTCCCTCTGGATCTCAGGTCCCTACCCTCCCTACAGAAATTCCGAAGTGCCCTTAAAACTCGCCTCTTCCTGCAAGCCTATGTGTAAGGATGCATGTTTCCTTTTTTAGATGTTATTGTCACCCAACTGTAATCTTTGTTGCTTGTTCCTTATTCCTCAGTGAAGTATTGCGTCGATGACATGTGCCCACGGCTCAAAACCACAGGGCAGGGTGGTTTATGGTTTGTGACTCGTGGCCACACCCTGAAGGGCTTCAATTCACCCTTCATCAGCTGGCGCCCAACGTTGGGCGCCAGCTGATGAAGGGTGAGCCACGAGTCACAAACCATGGCCACGAGTCACAAACCATAAACCACCCTGCCCTGTGGTTTTGAGCCGTGGGCACATGTCATCGACGCAATACTTCACTGAGGAATAAGGAACAAGCAACAAAGATTACAGTTGGGTGACATTTTATTGCACAAAACACAGGTATTTCAATAAAACGCATTTCTAGTGAATATTCTTTAAAACAATCTGGCTTCACTCTGCCAGGAGTATAAAATAGATCGAACTTGCTTCTAAAATGCTGCGAGGCAAGCTGAACTGAGTAACTCTTAAACATGCACAATGGAAAACTGCCAGAGATTCAAAGATATGGAGTACATTTCTTATGAAAACATAGTGCCTAGAATTAAGCCTTTCTGATGAGAATGATTCATGCAAGTCAAACATTTTGAAGAGACCCAGAATGTGAGTGGCCAGGATTATTGAAAAGGCACAATTGAAATTAGTTGGGGTAAGCAGGACACTCTATAAAGTCTAGTGCCCAGAAGCTCCTTAGCCTATGGAGACTATCCCAGCAGGACCTAATAGCCTAAGTGAACCTAAAATGCAAGGGATTGGGTGTGAATGGAAAGTACAGAGCAAGGACAGACATTTAAAAGACAAAAGTATTATCTGGCTTAGGGTGCCCACCACCTGAGAGAGAGGAATTGACATCCCAAGTCAGACAATCGACTAGCCGGAGAGCCTGCATGCAAGAAGTCGCATTAGCAGAACTCTGGCTTCAGATTTGATGGGCTGAATCTAATAAACCTGAAAATGCGGAACCAGGTTCTATGGTGACATACTGGCCTACGCCCATTCAGTGCAGGCGGTCTAACCACATGTGTTCTAGGACACCGGAAGGAAAATCTTCAGAGAACATTGTGTACATTTGTGACAAGAGAACATTGTGTACATTTGTGACAAGAGAACATTGTGTACATTTGTGACAAGAGAACATTGTGTACATTTGTGACAAGAGCAATGGGGCTTGTGAAAGGCTACTGTACTTTTCTGGTTTGCTCAATTGCCTTGTTGTGTTCAGCACATCAGAAATGCACGTTTAAAACTATTTAGGCTCAGTGGATTCTGTTAACATAAGCTGGTGGCTTTTGGCCTTTGGCTTGGGCCTACAAACCCGGGATTCAGGGGATCCGTGGGATTTCATTTGCTGATTTTATATAGTGAAAATTGGTCATTTTAGCATATTTTCAGATTTTGTCAAGTAGGGCTCACATCGGACCTTCATCCTACCAAGGTCGATAAAAACGCCCCTCTATCATGTGGCTGAGGGGGTGGAGGGGCAAGACACCAGGCGCTTTGTGGTAAACTTACTTGAGGGGGCATTCCCGGAGTCCCAGTGGCAGTGGGACAAGGAGATTCAGAGGGCACATAGGTTCCCCTTCGTGCAGAAGAAAGAGCAAGGAGCAGAAGGAGGTAGCCAGGCTTCGCTCCCCAGAGCTATCTTAATTTATGTAGGGAATTTTTTGTTACGACAGGAAATTATTGATAAGGCAAGGCCCGATAGGAAGAGATCTTTTGAGGGTACTACATTTTTTGCCAGACCAGATTTTTGTCACGTGACAATTGAGAGAAGGTGGAGGCTGAGGCAGCTGATTGTGCAATTTCAGGCCCTGGGATCAGAGGCCTACTTACTATTCCCTGCCAAACTGAAAGTAGTAACGAATGGGAGAGTCAGAATGTTTCTATCAGAGATCAAAGCAAAACAATACATGGAAGATCTGAAAAAATAGGTAGTATAAGGAATAGAGTAGTAACAAGAGTAGTACTACCTGGGTCTTGGTAGGATACCTCTATTTGGATTAGGTTGGGGGGTGCTATGAGTTGATGGGTGGTGATGGGGGAGGGGTGCGATTGTTGCAACCCAGAAACGGTCACATATAGGTCATATTTGACCTATTTGCCTGTAGCGGGGGGGGGGGCACACAGGGGAGGGCAAGGAGGGGGCAGGGGCAGGGGCTGGTTTTTTTTAAAATGGTTTATTTTGTTGGTTTTTCTGTTGTTATAACGCACATTTTCATTGAGTTTGGGTTACAATATAAGCAGTACAAGCAATGTATAAAGAAAGCAGAAGGTTGTTTTCACATCTTTTACATCTTTCACATTCTAGGATGGTTTATGAGTAGAAACATGTTTGATGTTTTTTAATGACTTGTAAGATTCTTTCAATTAATGTATGCGGTCTTAATGATGCGAATAAGAGGGTAAAAGTTGCAGGATTGTTGAGAGCCCTCCAACTAGATTTGGTATGTCTCCAGGAAACCCATATTGAGGCTAAGCAAGTATACCTTCTGGAACAGTTAGGATTTGCAGTCTTAGCAGCCAGCAAACAAGGTACGAGGACAAGAGGGGTGGCAATTTTGGGGAGGAATAGAGATGTGGTGGTACATAGGAAGAAGGAGGACCAATGGGGTAGATGGGCGATAGTGGAAATATCTTTGAAAGGGGTGAGGTTTACTTTGGTCACAATATATGGCTCTACTGATGATGATCCTGATGTTTGGCAGTTTATGGATGTAGAACTGGCCCAGTGGCCAGAACCCATTGTATGCTGTGGGGATTTCAACATTCATGACCCCGAAAGCTCCTTCACATTGCCGGATGGTAGATATGTAGGGAGGAAGAAAAAGATATACAGCGCTCTAGCCAATATGGTGCAACATAATTCTTTAATTGACCCATGGGTAAGACAACATCCCTTTTTGGATGGTAGTACCTTTTTTTCTGCCCCGCATAAGATTTTGGTTAGATTGGATTATTTTTTAGTTTCTAACTGTTTAATTTCTTGTGTGCAAGTCGAAAAATATCCTAGGATTATTTCAGACCACAGCCCCCTGGTGTTAATACTTAAAATTCCTAGGGCCCAGAGTAGGAATACACAGTGGACTTTTGAACGTGTTTTATTAAAAGATGGGGCTTACCTGAAACATATGGAAGCCTGGATAAAGTTTTTTTGGGATATAAATAGAGGCTCGGCATCCCCAGGGGCGGTTTGGGACTGTTTTAAGGCCGGCATAAGAGGGGAGACGATGAGTTATGTGCTGGCGAAACGAAAAAGGGAAAGAAATAAGATTGAAGAAATTCGACAACGGCTAATTGTAGAGGAAGGAAAATTAGTTATAGCTATAAGACAAAATGCCTCATTGGAGCCCTTCCTGCTTAAGATTATAGCCCTTAAAGGGGATGCTATAGAAGGCCTCAGTAGCAAAGCAGCTGAGAATTACTTGGTAAAAAAACAAGAGGTATATGAACTCAGTGAGAGGGTAGGCCACATTTTGGCAGTGAGAACCAGGCAGCGGACAGCTGCAACTGATATAAAGGAGATTTTAGATTTACAGGGGACTTCTGTTACAGAGTCAGATCAGATAAGGGAAGTCTTTAGGAAATTCTACGAAGATTTATATTCCACGGGTGATGCAATAAGCCAAAATGAGATTGATAGCTATCTTTGCAATATTTCTCCCTCCTCTTTGTCCGTTGAGGAGAAGGAGGCCTTAGATGCCCCACTGCGATTGGAAGAGCTGATTGGAGCTTTGGGCAGCCTCCCCTCTGGGAAAGCAACCGGGCCAGACCAAATCCCGGTGGAATTTTACAAAGTCTTTCGTAATGTTTTGTTGGTCGATATGTTTGACATCATGATACATACACAAAGGGGTGGGCTACCGCCACAGTCTTGGGGAGGTGCGGATATTATCGTTATTGCAAAAAAAGGGAAGCCCGTAACACTTCCTGGCTCATATAGACCTATTACTCTGATGAACTCAGATGTTAAAATATATTCAAAAATTTTGGCAAAAAGGCTTGCAGGGAGTATTGAACATTTGGTTAGCTCTTCACAACACGGCTTTATACCTGGGAAGGGCACGACCCAGCATGTTAGAATGGTTGTGACTGTGTTTGACGCTGCAGGGGGACTGGGCGTCCCTGTCTCGGCACTCTTTTTAGATGGCGAAAAGGCCTTTGACAGGGTCGCCTGGGAATTCCTATGGGCAGTATTGAGGTGGAGTGGGATCGGTGAAGGCTTTATAACAGCTATACAAGCATTGTATAAAGATCCCACCGCAAAGATTAGAGTAAACAGGGGGCATTCAGAGGCGGTTAAAATCCTAAGGGGGACGAGACAAGGGTGTTCCTCATCCCCATTACTTTTTGCTCTATATCTCGAGCCACTATTACGTAGATTAGAAAGAAATGAGCGAATTCCACCAATGAATTTAAATGGCTATACAATTAAATCTTTAGCATATGCCGACGATGTGGCTATACTAACTCCGGATCCAGATCTAGCCATTAGAGGGGTGGAAATAGAAGCCCATTTGTTTGGCCAAGTCTCGGGCTATAGCTTAAATAAGTCCAAGACGCAATTTGTTAGGAATCACTTAACTAGGTGTTGTGACAGTAGGGTGGTCGGTTCTGCATCATACTTGGGGATTTTAATTTCTGCAAACTTGGACACCGGGGTTGAGATGAATATAGTGCCAATATTGGCTAAAGTTAAAAAAGATTTAGAGAGGATGAATAATCTACATCTTTCGTTAGTAGGGTGCACAAATGTTTTAAAAATGTTGATTCTACCTAAGTTTCTTTATTTATTTAGATCGATTCCCCTGTTTTTTGAGGCCAAATGGTTTAACATTTTGGAAGGCAACCTAAATAGGTTTATATGGGCTCATGGAAGAACTCGGAGGGCGTACAGATATATGTCTCTGCCAAGAGAAAGAGGGGGTTGGGGTGCGCCAGATTTTAGGTTGTATTACTTGGCAGCTGCCCTGCAATATATGCAGGGTTTGATTGGAGGGGGTGGTTTGCTACAGAAAACAACCGTTATGTCTACAGAAATATATGCTGTAGTGTTAGGGCAAGAGACAGAAAACTGCTTCTTATATTACACCAACTTAGGTCATCTCAGAAGGAAACAGTCAAAGACTATTAGTGCCGCGATAAAAATATGGAATGCCTTTCTAAAAAAGTCGGGCTTGGGTAGATACAACAGGTACATTAAATTATACAACAATAAATCCTTTCCTTCAGAAATCTTTTCTGATTCTGTAATGGCGGCTTGGGAGGTTAAAGGGATTAGACAGATAGGCGAGGGAATAATACAGTTTGAGGATCTGATTAGTAGATATAGTGTAGATAGAAGAGATTTTTTTAAGTACTTACAGGTTAGGAGTTTCCTGATTAATAAGCAGGGGGGCACAGTGGGATATAATTGTAATGATTTCATGGAGAATATTATTAGTGGTGGGGAGTTTACGATTAGGACAGGATACGCATCCTTAGTAAGTGGTAAACTGGATGACATGGTTAAAATCAGTAGTAAGTGGACACAGAAATTAGAGGTTGAACCTGAAGCTTTTAAAGAGTCATTGGATCTGGGACGCACTATTTTGTGCTCAGCCCCGCTACAATCCCAGCATTATAAGACTTTATATTCACTCTACCACACGCCAGCGAGGATCGCTAAAAAGGGGGGGTTCTGAGGGAACGACTTGTCCTAGGTGCAATTCCCCTGATGCAGATGTCGTTCACATGTTCGCTACCTGTCCACAGCTGCATACTTTAATTAAGGATATAGAGGGTTTTCTGGATAGGTCATTAGGAATACAGATAATTTTAACCCCGATCTGGATTTTGTTGGGAATTGGATCAGTAGGAAGTAGTTTTGCACAGGCTGATTTCTTGTTTGTAGTCATGTCAGTTTTCAGATTAACGCTAGCAAGGGCTTGGCTGGACAAGACCCCCCCGGCAATGCAAACCTGGTTGGCGAATGTAATAGCACCATATAATCAAGAGAAACCTATTTATGCTAGGAAGGGAAGGGCAGGGAGAGCTCTAGGACTAAGAATCTGGGAGCCTTTATCTCGCTGGAGGGACGGGATAGGGTAAAAAGTCTATCTCTAGGATTTCGTTCGTTTTGTGAAGATGCTTTGAAATATGGGATTCTATGAAAAGCATAATGCCTCTTTTGGATTTTTTCTTTTGTTTTCCTTTTTCCTTTTTTTTTTTTGGGTTGCTTTCTTTCTCTTTGATAAATTGCTTGGCTGTAAAAATATATTGAATTTCTCTGTATGTGGAGTAAACAACTATGGAATGTATAAATGTGTGTTATATAAAGTATAATAAAACAGATTAAAAAAAAAATGAGATGTCTGGGAGTCTGGGTCTTGTCAGGCTCTGGGCTCCGGCGGGAGGCGGGAGGCAGCGGCAAAGCAGACGTCGAGTTGCTGGTTGGTGCCTGTCTTCACAGGGTGGTCACTCCTTGGCCACAAGGGAGATTCTCTTCAGTCTTCTGTGCAGCAGAATGTCGAAGTCCAGTTTTCTTCTTTCTTTCAAGTCGAGTTCAGGATGATCTGAAGTCCTGGGACACAGCTCTTACTCCTATTCCAATTCTAGGGGCCGGATCACCTACTAGGTCCCTCCTCTGGGTGGGACCAGGAAGGGGGGCGGTTACACCACCTTTCCTTTGTGCAGCTTTGCGCCAAGACTGGGGCTGGAAAGCCCCAGCACTGGTTTGAACTGGCAAATGCACAGGGACACCTTGTGTGCCCCAAGCATGTCTGATTCTATTCAGCTCTGTCCTACCCAATACACAAAATCCTGTCTGGGGTGGTGCTAGCACCTCCCAAAGCAGGAAACCCATTGTCCAAGCCTCCCTCGCTGGAAGGACTCCCAGCAGCAGGAGGTCAGACTTGTGTCTGTGGTGGCAGCATCCATTTTGTGATGCTGAGGCTCATGTTTAACTTTACCCGGGTTTCAGGTTATGTACATGTCGTGTCCCTCTAGAAGGGTGGAATGCTACCCCCGTCGCCAGAACTGGCGAGGGGGTAGTATTCCAATTCGTATGACACCTTACTCGACATGTTTTGATAAAGCCAAATCAAAGATAGCATTTAACCGCGAGGTTCATAATGCACTTAAGAGTATATGGTATGGCAGTATCATGAAACAGCTAAAGGACATGGTTCCGAAAGCTGCAGACAGGCTCAGCTCATGCCAGAGCACCATCTCACATATTTCCAAGCACTCTGCCTCCAGGATTGATGAGGCCTTCCATAGGAGTGGCTGATAGGAACATATGTGTCCATTTTAAGTTAGATATAGATATACTATACCTAAGTAAGGGGTGGTTACATCGACTTACCCCAGCTGAGTGATCAGCCAGTTGTGTCAAATATGGAGGCCAGGCCAAGGGTGGCACAATGCGTGCTGCAGCCCCTGGTAGGCCTTGGAAGCACCTATGCCCTGGGTACCTGGGGTACACTGTTACAGGGGCCAATAAGGTGAACCAGTTCCAATTTCGTAATGCACCTAATGTGCATTGGCATTAATTTAGAGAGAGAACAGCAGGCTGTGGGTCTGATTAGCAGGCCCACAGCCACATTAAGTCATAAACCAGTGAAGCAAAAAGCAAAAATTTGGGGTGACCATAGGATAGCAGACCCTACTCTCCTACACAACCCCCCCCAAACGCAGGGACATTAGACTAACCTTGACCAGTTGTGTCTTCATGTTCTAAGTGGAAGTACCTCGAGAGACCATCTGCATTACCATGGTCAGTCCCTGGGCGGTGCTCCACTGTAAAGTCCATCCCCTGTAGGGAAATGGACCACCTGAGCAGTTTGGGGTTTTCACCCTTCATCTGATTAAGCCATAAGAGGGGCTTATGGTCGGTCTGAATCTTGAAGTGAGTGCCAAACAAGTATGGTCTCAACTTCTTCACGGCCCACACCACAGCAAAGGCCTCCCTCTCAATGGCTGTCCAACGTTTCTCTCTGGGGGTCAGCCTCCTGCTAATAAAAGCAATGGGCTGATCTTGATCATCTACATTAAGTTGTGAAAGCACAGTTCCCACTCCCAACTCAGAAGCATCTGTTTGGACAATGAACTCTCTTGAGTAGTCAGGACTCTTCAGGATAGGTGCAGAGCACATGGCCTTCTTCAAGTCATCAAATGCCTTTTGACAGTTTACTGTCCACTGAACCTTTTTGGGCATCTTCTTGGATGTCAGATCATTAAGAGGAGTCACAATGGACCCATAGTTCTTAACAAACTTCCTGTAGTACCCAGTCAGGCCCAAGAAAGCTCTGACCTGAGTCTGGGTAGTTGGAGGGGACCAGTCCTTTATGGTCTGGATCTTACTCTCCAGTGGTTGAACTTGGCCTCCACCTACAAGGTGGCCCAAGTATACAACTTTACTCTGCCCTATCTGGCATTTGGTTGCCTTGATAGTGAGGCCTGCCTTTTGCAGAGCCTCTAGCACTTCCTTCAGGTGGACCAGGTGATCCTCCCAGGTGGAGCTAAAGACAGCAATATCATCCAGATATGCTGCGCAAAAGTCATCCAACCCAGTAAGGACTTGATTCACCAACCTTTGGAAGGTGGCCAGTGCATTTTTCAAACCACAGGGTATCACCACAAATTGATAATGCCCACCTGGGGTAGAAAATGCTGTCTTGGCCTTAGACTCCTCAGCTAACCTGATTTGCCAGTAGGCATCTGTCAAGTCAAATGTGCTCAAATACTTGGCAGAAGCTAATTTGTCTATGAGCTCATCTGCCCTTGGAATAGGGTGTGCATCTGTCCTGGTGACAGCATTGAGTCCTCTGTAATCCACACAGAACCTCATCTCTCTCTTTCCATCTTTGGTGTGAGGTTTGGGGACCAGAACCACTGGGCTAGCCCAGGGGCTCTCTGAAGGCTCAATGACACCTAATTCCAGCATCTTTTGCATCTCAGTCTTGATACAATCTCTGACATGGTCAGGTTGCCTGTAAATCTTGTTTTTCACAGGAAGACTATCACCAGTGTCCACCACATGGGCACACCAGTTAGTCTGACTGGGTGTCAGGGAGAACAAATGTCGATATGACTGCAAAACTTGTCTACAGTCATTTTGCTGATGTTCAGTGAGGCTGCCATCTAAGGCCACACCATCAACTGAGCCATCCTCAGGGTTCTGAGTCAGCAGGTCTGGGAGAGGGTCACTCTCTTCCTCCTGCCCCTCATCTGTAGCCATGAGCAAGCCCATGTCTGCCCTGTCAACATATGCTTTCAGCCTGTTAACATGGAGCACCCTGTGGGGGCTCCTGGGAGTTCCTAGGTCCACCAAGTAGGTAACCTCTCCCTTCTTTTCAATGATAGTATGGGGTCCAGACCATTTGTCTTGGAGTGCTGCTGGGGCCACTGGCTCCAACACCCATACTTTCTGTCCAGGCTGGTACTCAGTCAAGACAGCCTTTTGGTCATGCCAAGCTTTCTGTAATTCTTTGCTAGCCGCAAGGTTTTTGGATGCCTTCTCCATGTACTCAGCCATCCTGGAGCGGAGACCAAGTACATAGTCCACTATGTCTTGCTTGGGCTTTTTGAGAGGTAACTCCCATCCTTCCCTCACCAAACGCAGGGGTCCTCTTACAGGGTGCCCAAACAACAATTCAAAGGGGCTGAAACCAACCCCCTTTTGTGGGACCTCTCTGTAAGCAAACAGAAGGCAGGGTAGAAGGATCGCCCATCTTCGCCTGAGCTTTTCTGGTAATCCTTTGATCATACCCTTCAGGGTCTTGTTAAATCTTTCAACAAGCCCATTGCATTGTGGATGATAGGGAGTGGTGAACTTGTAGTTGACACCACATTCCTTCCACATAGCTGTTAAGTATCCTGACATGAAGTTGGCACCTCTATCAGATACTACCTCCTTAGGAAACCCCACTCTGGAGAAAACTCCAAGTAAGGCCCTGGCCACAACAGGAGCTGTTGTGGTCCTAAGTGGAATTGCCTCTGGGTACCTGGTGGCATGGTCCACCACCACCAGTATGAATCTGTGCCCAGATGCTGTAGGGGGATACATTGGTCCTACAATGTCAATCCCCACTCTTTCAAAGGGCACCCCCACCACAGGTAGTGGTATCAGGGGGGCCTTTGTGGTACCACCTGCTTTGCCACTGGCTTGGCAGGTTACACAGGAGCGACAAAACTTCTTGGTATCTTCAGACATGTGAGGCCAGTGAAAGTGAGAGACAAGCCTGTCCCAAGTCTTATTCTGGCCTAGGTGTCCTGCTAAGGGAATATCATGGGCCAAGGTAAGAAGGAAGCCCCTAAATTGCAGAGGTATGACCAACCTCTTGGTTGTACCAGGCTTGGGGTCTCTACCCTCTGAATAAAGGAGCCCATCATCCCAATATACTTTATGGGTACCTTGAGCATTCCCAGCAGCCTCAGCAGCAGCCTGCTGTCCGAGGGGTTCAAGAGAAGGACAGGTTAACTGAGCCTGCCCCAAGTCTGCCCTAGAAGGTCCCCCTGTCCCCAGAAACTCAACCTGATCAGGTTCAAGCTCCTCAAGGACAGTTCCTTCAGGGGTCTCAAGATCATCTTCCTGTGAAGGCTGATCCTCACTTGTAGGCAGTTGGGAAGGCACAGCCTTTACCCTCCTGGTCTTCTTCTTGGAAGGTGCTTGGTCCATTGTTCCAGGATCCAAGACCTGAGGTTCAGAGAGGCACTTTTTGGCCTGTGACCTGGTCACAGCAAGGACATGTGATAATATCCCTAACATCTCTGCATGAGTCCTGTACTCAACTTCTGACCATAGAGAGCTCTCCAGGTCATTGCCCAACAAACATTCAACTGGGAGATCAGCACTAACCACAACTCTTTTTAGGCCAGTTACCCCTCCCCAGGAAAAGTTAACAATTGCCACACTATGTGTAGTAGTGACATTGCTGGCATTGGTCACCAGGTAATTATCACCTGGTATGTATTGTCCAGGGTCCACAAAGCCAGGTGTCACCATAGTGACACTGGCACATGTGTCCCTGTATGTTTGAGCCACTTTTTCATTAATCAAAGGCGTCTGCCTGTACTTGCCCAGATTACTGGGACAGACAGTAGTGGAAAAATCAATTTCCACATCACAGATCAGAACAGCCTGTGTAGGGGTTCTGACTAGGCCAGACTCTCCCTCAGTTCCCAAGGTGATACCCACTACCCCCTTAGTTTGTGGACCAACACTGCTAACTGTACTATTGGGTGCAGGTGCCTTAGGGGCTGCAGTGTTGGGGGCTCCACCCTTTTTACACTCACTGGTCCAGTGAGAGGTGTTTTTACAAATACTACACCAGGGTTTTCTTTGACCTTCTTTCTTCTTATTCTTGGAAGTTTGGGACCCACCCTCAGTATTATTTTGGGGCCCTGTTGAAGACTTCTGGTCTTTAGCTTTCTGCTCCCCACCCTTCTGGTCTGTTTTCTTTTGGTTTGGTCACCACCCTGGTTCTGGTTCTGGTTCTTTTGCTTAACTCTGGTTCTAACCCATTTGTCTGCCCTCTTTCCCAATTCTTGGGGAGAGGTTAGATCTGAGTCAACCAAATGTTGATGCAACTGCTGGTTCGGACAGTTATTTAAAATCTGTTCTCTCATCAGTAAATTGTACAATCCTTCATAGTCTGTAACCTTACTTCCCAGCAACCAGCCCTCCAGAGCCTTAGTGGCACATTCAACAAATTCAGACCAGTCCTGAGTCTGTGTTTTCTGGGTGTCTCTGAACATTAACCTGTACTGTTCAGTGGTTAAGCCTAACCCATCAATCAGAGCACTCCTCAGGACCAGGTAGTTTCTAGAATCCCCATCACTAACTGTGAGGAGTCTGTCTCGGCCTCTACCTTCAAAGGAGAGCCACAAGATTGCTGCCCACTGCTCCTGAGGGATCTGCTGTACTCTGCAGGCTCTCTCAAGTGCAGTCATCCATTTGTGGATGTCATCCCCAGTCTTGTAGGGGGGCACAATCTTACTCAGGTTTCTATTGTCATAGGACCTGTCTTTATCCTTAGGGATAGTGCTGCCACCAGTGGATCCTAATCCACTCTCTCTAGGCTGCCTTGCTCTAGCAAGTTTCTCTTTGGCCAGGGCAATTTCTAATTCTTGCTTCTGGATCCTAAGTTCAGCCTCTCTCATTTTGGCCTCATGTTCCCTTCTCTGAGGGCTAGTCAACCCCCTTCTGGAGTGACCATGAGAACCTCTAGAAGCTTGGGAGGTGTTGGATTCACCTGAGTGATTCCTCCTCCTCCTTTGCTCCTGGTTAAGTCCACTTGGGGGTCTGAATGGGTTGGACCCACTTTCAGTCCCAAATAGGCTTAAGTTAGCCTGGTTAAGCCTGCTGACTAACACCTGACAATTTCTCTCATCATCAGACCCACTTTCTTCCTCCTCCTCCTCTTCTTCCTCATCCTCAGGCTGAGTATCCCCAGTGGTCTGGTTTTCCTCATCTATCTGGATGACAGGGACAGGGGCATCAGTGTTATCATCTTCAGAGGGAGAGCCTCCATCTCCAGTCCCTGAGGGGCCTGGTTTGGAGGTCTTTAGAGCTTCAGACTTTTCTAAAAGCTCTCTGAGGTGATCTGCTGTAGGGGTAGGACCCGTTTTGATTCCTCTTAAGGAACACAGCTGCCTCAGTTCTTTAAAGTTAAAGATAGCAAATTTGGATGGTGCCCTTGGAGGGTCACTCTCAACAGAGATAGGTCCAGTGGATCCCTCTGCTCCAGACATTGCTCTAGTGTGGGTGGATATGTTGCAATCTACCTACACTGGTGTTTACCTACTAAACCTATCTAGTAGTTGTAGTCAGGGTGTGCTACTCCCTATCCTCTACAACAACTAAGTTCAGTAGAACTGAAGTATACTAGTCTTGTTTTAGTGTACCTATCAGGTACCTGTATGATCTTTCAAATGATATTCTCAAAGATTGTAATGGTAAAACAACAGCAAGCTCAAATCCCAATCCGCTGCTCACCAATGTGAGAAGTTGGCCTGGTATATGCTGCTCACTAGTTCTAGTGATCACCTTGTACCATTCCAAGCAACCCTTATGATGATTGGTTGTAAGTCAACCTTGTAGACAAGCTATCCTAGGGGTAGCATGGACTAAGCAGTCTTAGGCTAAACTCTGTAAAGGCATGTGAAGCAAGCTGTTTTACCATACACAATCCCCTTGAATACCAAATGAAAGGACACCACACAGATATATATTGAAAATATATATAGATTTATTTCTACAAATATCCCCTATACTCTTTATGAGCACAGAAGCAAATGCGTTAAAACAAAACACAGTTTAAATATACAAAAGTTGCACGAATATGGATGAGCCCTAGGGGCCACCTAAACCATATACTAAAATAGTGGTATAAGGACCACTATGGGGAAAGGAAAGAGGCCTAGGGCCTGGGGAATCGCTGGAGCTGTTCGGGACTAACAGTGATGAAGTCGGGAAAGGCCCGCGGGACTCGGGTGCAGCGCTTAAAGCGCACGCATGCACCAATGCAATGTCAATGGTGCGTAAAAGTTACAAAGTTAGTGTTTAAGGAACCTTCCGATGGACCTACAAGGATAAAACTTTAGACACATGGACTAGAGGTGTATACCAGTGTGGGAACACCGGCATTGCTGAGTTACTTCACCCACAGGAAGCGAGTGCACAGGTGCGAAGTAGTGTCGGGTTTCGTCACGCAGGTCGATGGTGCTTGGAGCTGAAGATGCTGCAGGCGGGTCGTCGAGGAGAGTTCCGGTGGATCCAAGGTTGGATCTGAAGGGGTGAAGACCTGAAAGCAGAGGGGACAATGTTCAAAGTCACTAGCCAGTGACTACCGTGGAACCAGGATGGAACCAGGCAATGTCGGGTGCAAAAAGGTGATGAAGTGAAGATTGTCTCTGCAGCCACGTGGACACGAAGAGGAAAAGGACGTCCAGGCGTTAGTCAAGAGCTGTCCCACAAAGGTTCTAGCTGTTGGCGGTGTCGGCTTCTTGATCGGAGCAAACAGGCCTTGGCTAATGCAAGCCATGCAGGAATCGATGCAAGCTTCTCACTCGGACCAGCAAGGTCAGAGCGGGTGCTCCTTTTCAGGGGAGCAAGGGCCAGTCTGGAGCAACCAGACCAATGGTGTAGTTTGTCGTTTTCGTCGCCAAGATGGCCGCTAGCCACGTGGCAATTGGCCAGGATGGCGCGTCGAGTGGCAAACTGCAAAAGGGCCACACGCAGATCGTGGAGATGCTGGGGGGCTGATCATCGGTGCAAATGCTGCTCGGTGTTGGTGATTCTCAAACCCCAAAGCACAGCATCAAGGGTGCCTCGGGTGCTGCGCAGTCAGCTTCTCAGGGGTCTTCCAAGATGTCCGGTCCCACGTCTCTCGGTGCCTCCATGGGTCTCTTCTTTTCAGGGACTGTGGATCGGGCTCTGAGATGTCTGGGAGTCTGGGTCTTGTCAGGCTCTGGGCTCGGGCTTTGGCGGGAGGCGGCAGCAAAGCAGATGTCGAGTTGCTGGTTGGTGCCTGTCTTCACAGGGTGGTCACTCCTTGGCCACAAGGGAGATTCTCTTCAGTCTTCTGTGCAGCAGAATGTCGAAGTCCAGTTTTCTTCTTTCTTTCAAGTCGAGTTCAGGATGATCTGAAGTCCTGGGACACAGCTCCTACTCTTATTCCAATTCTAGGGGCCGGATCACCTACTAGGTCCCTCCTCTGGGTGGGACCAGGAAGGGGGGCGGTTACACCCCCTTTCCTTTGTGCAGCTTCGCACCAAGACTGGGGCTGGAAAGCCCCAGCACCGGTTTGAACTGACAAATGCACAGGGACACCTTGTGTGCCCCAGGCATGTCTGATTCTATTCAGCCCTGTCCTACCCAATACACAAAATCCTGTCTGGGGTGGTGCTAGCACCTCCCAAGGCAGGAAACCCATTGTCCAAGCCTCCCTCGCTGGAAGGACTCCCAGCAGCAGGAGGTCAGACTTGTGTCTGTGGTGGCAGCATCCATTTTGTGATGCTGAGGCTCATGTTTAACTTTACCCGGGTTTCAGGTTATGTACATGTCGTGTCCCTCTAGAAGGGTGGAATGCTACCCCCGTCGCCAGAACTGGTGAGGGGGTAGTATTCCAATTCGTATGACACCTTACTCGACATGTTTTGATAAAGCCAAACCAAAGATAACATTTAACCGCGAAGTTCATAATGCACTTAAGAGTATATGGTATGGCAGTATCATGAAACAGCTAAAGGACATGGTTCCGAAAGCTGCAGACAGGCTCAGCTCATGCCAGAGCACCATCTCACATATTTCCAAGCACTCTGCCTCCAGGATTGATGAGGACTTCCATAGGAGTGGCTGATAGGAACATATGTGTCCATTTTAAGTTAGATATAGATATATTATACCTAAGTAAGGGGTGGTTACACCTTCTTACCCCAGCTGAGTGATCAGCCAGTTGTGTCAAATATGGAGGACAGGCCAAGGGTGGCACAATACATGCTGCAGCCCCTGGTAGGCCTTGGAAGCACCTATGCCCTGGGTACCTGGGGTACACTGTTACAGGGGCCAATAAGGTGAACCAGTTCCAATTTCGTAATGCACCTAATGTGCATTGGCATTAATTTAGAGAGAGAACAGCAGGCTCTGGGTCTAATTAGTAGGCCCACAGCCACATTAAGTCATAAACCAGTGAAGCAAAAATCAAAAATTTGGGGTGACCATAGGATAGCAGACCCTACTCTCCTACAATTCGGTCATATGCAATTGACTGGGGTATTTTAATGTCTAATACACTTCACGCCATTTCATTATATGTCGATGACATTATATTGTACGTCCATAACCTGCAGGAGAATATTCAAAGTGTTGTATGGGCATTCATACAGTTTAAAACTGCTGCGGTCTGGCGATAAATTACGATAAATCCTGTGCTTTCTTTTTTAATGATGTGACAGATGCATTAGAGATCCCATTTGGCACCCAACATATACCAATAGTGCAATTCACTTTTCGATACTTGGGGATACACGTGTATCGGACCACACAGGATCTTATTGACGGCAATCTTCAGAAGGCGATCGCATCTTTGAGATTGCACATAACATTCTGGACGTCTCTGCCCATGTCGATTGCGGGTAGGCGTGCGATCTCCAAGATGGTAGTACTGCCTTAACTGTTTTACTTTTTTGCTAATTTACCTGTGAGATTTCCGTCTACTCTCTTTGAAACTCTTAATACATTATTGACTAGTTTAATTTGGGGAGTGGGCAGGCGCCGGCTGAGTTAAAATAAATTACAACTTCTGTCGAATGCTGGGGGATTAGGTGTGCCTGATTTATATGCCTACTGCTTGCCTGCTCAGCTTCAGTGGCTATCTTACTGGTTGGGGGGCCGGAGATTCCGTACACACCTCAAATGCTGGCACAAGGCAGACTACACAGATGGTTGTGCTCGAATGCGGCTCCCCCTCCTGCATCTAATGCATTAGTTAGGACAGCTCTGGACTACTGAAGTAGAGCGCTCCATTATATGGCATCTGCCTCTGCATATGCACCCAATATCCAATTATTAGTTATACCCAAGAACATTGGAACATTAACAACTCAGCAGTTGGATCCCTGGGTACAATCTGGAGTGGACACAACAGGCGATCTGTTGGGGTGGGACGTTACTCTCACATACTGATTTTGTTATTGAATGGGGAGTACCAGAAACTATGTTTCTGTTGCATGCTCGGCTAGCAGCCTATGTAAAGGAGAAATGGTCACCACAGGGAATGAAGTTGAAGTTGAAAATATTTGTTGAGCGCACTTATACCATGCGGTTTCATGGCGCTAAGAAGTGATTGCACAGAGGGGAAGTAGAGAGTTACTGTCCAGAAAAGCTAGAGAGAAAAGGTGAGTTTTCAGTGCTCTACGAAAGTCCATGTAGGAGGGCGTGGATCTAATTGAAAAAGGAAGAGCATTCCAGAGGCCGGGGGCAAGAATGGAAAACCTCGCGCCACCCAGTTTCTTCCTCCGAAAGCGGGGCACTTCCAACCAAATCTGCGTGGACGATTGGAGGGTTCTGCTGGGGGCATAGGCCCGGATTTTTGAGTTGACAAAGGCGGGAGCGGTGCCCGCCAGGGCCATAAAGGTCAGGCAGCCAAGTTTAAAAAGGGAACGATAAGAGACAGGCAGCCAGTGAAGAGATTTGAGCAGAGGGGTGACCCGGTGGAATTTGGGGAGCCTATGAATAAGGCGGGCAGCTTGATTTTGAATAAGTTGGAGTCTTCTAAGCTCGTAGGCAGAAATGCCTACGTAGAGGCCGTTCCCGTAATCGAGGCGGGAGATGATCAAGGCCATCACGATGAGCTTAAGAGCCTCTAGAGCGAAGAAGCGGGAAATTTTACGGATAATCCTGAGAGACAGGAAACATGTTATTGTTATTGTTATTGTTATTGTTATTGTTAGTGTGGTTTTGTATCGCGCCTAATCACCTGCAGGTCTCTAAGCGCTTGGAAAGATGGTATCATACAATAACTTAACAAGGTAGGAGCAAAGGCCGGAGCTGGATTACACTGTACTCAAGCTTCTACTGAACAGTAGCGTTTTTAGACCCTTTCTAAATCGTAACAGATTTCCTTCCCCACGCAGCACCCCAGGCAGGCTGTTCCATAGCTGGGGGACTAGCACTGAAAAGGCTCTCCCTCCTTTAGTCACTAACCTGTAACGAGGACAGGTCAGTAGCTGGGAGTCTGAGGACCGAAGTGTTCTCATAGGGCAATACAGTTGCAGGCGATCTTTAATGTAGGCTGGGGCCTTGCCATAGATTGCCCTATGGGCCGTGCATAGGTTCTTAAATTCCACTCTTTCTTTAATGGGGAGCCAATGCAAACTTTGTAGTAGTGGAGTAGCTTTGGATCTCCTCGGGAGTCTGAAAATCAACCGAGCAGCGTCATTCATTATGACCTGAAGCCTACTGGTCAGTGTTTTGGGTAAGCCAAGGTACAGGGCATTACCATAATCAATCCTGGAGATAATAGTGGCTGCTACTATTGATCGCATCATGGACTGTGAGAGGACAGGAGCTAGCTTCCGCAGTTGCCGAATGATGTTTGTGCAACTGCCCACAACCACCGAGATCTGAGGGGCCATTGACAGATCACCATCCAGCTTAATCCCCAAGCTTTTTACAGCCGGGCTTGGTTTTGGAGCAGGGCCTAACTCCATGGGCCAATAGATGTCACCATAAAGGTGAGGTAGTGGATGGAATCACTAATACCTCAGTCTTGTCTGGGTTGATTTTTAACAGGTTGTCTGTCATCCATTGCACTGTGAACCTCAAGATGTTCTGGTCTTGGAGTTGTGCGGCCACAGTGTCGTCGACACTTAACAACAATTGCGTGTCATCTGCGTAGTTAAAGACTTTACAGCCCATAGTGGCCAAAGAGGCAATCAACGGCTGAAGATAGAGGTTAAATAGGAGCGGGGACAGGGCAGACCCCTGTGGTACCCCGCACTCTAGACTCCCCATCTCAGATGATTCATCCCCCAGTTGTATCTTTTGGGTCCTTCCTGTAAGGAAGGATTGCAACCATTGAAAGGCCACACCCTTAATCCCCAAATCCTTCAGCCTTTCCAAGAGCAAGGCATGGCTGACAGTGTCGAACGCCGCTGATAGGTCCAACAAAATCAGGGCGCTCGGTTTCTTGCAGTCAGCCATGCCTCTTAGTTCGTCCAGCACCGAGAGCATCACCAACTCGGTGCTGTGATGGGCTCGGAAACCTGCCTGTCGCTCATGGAGTAGATGGTAAGATTCCAAATAGAGGGACAGGGATTTTAACACATGCTGCTCAAGGATTTTTGAGAGAAAAGGCAGCTGGGATATAGGTCTGTAATTCTTTAACACCGCAGGGTCCGACCCAGGTTTTTTCAATAGGGGTCTTACACGCGCCTCCTTGAGTTCAGCCGGTAGATACCCCGTATCTAAAGATCTATTAAGGAGGGAGATGATGCATTCCTCCAATAAGGGGCGCGCAACACGGAAGATCTCAGGTGGGCATGGGTCGGCTGGGGAGCCAGATTTGATTTTACCCATCAGCTGTTCCAGAATCAGTGCATCCATCTCTGGAAACACTTCAAGGGAGCAGGCAGTCACATTCTTAGATGCTGATACCATAGTAGTCTTCATTACCACCCCGTTCTTTATCTCCTGAGTGATGATCTTCACCTTCTCCAAAAAGTAGGCCTGGAAGGTGTTACCATCAATGGGAACCTTGGAATTATCTGGTTTTTTACTCAGCTCTGCCAGTATTTTAAAGGTCTCTTTCTGAATATTCGCTGCCTTGCTTAGGCGGGACTCAAGGTATTCCGCTTTGGCTTGGGTCATAAGATTTTTATAATGGTTAAGGGAGGCTTCATAAAGTTTCCTGTCCGTATCCAGCTTGGTTTTCCTCCACACTCTTTCGAGCGCTCTAAGCTTTCTTTTTGCTTCCCTTAAGGGTGGCGTACACCAGGGAGCTCCTTTGCCAGATCCCTTTAGTCGCTGTGTTCTCACCGGCGCTATTTGGTCAATGGCCCGGGTCATGCTCCTCATTAAATCAGAGTATTCACGGTCAAGGCTACGTCCCAGATCAACGACCTGGGGTGTTACCAGGAGCACCTTAGTCAGGGACGCTAAATCGACCTCAGCCCATTTCTGGGTTTTCCTAAAGCCAAGCGGGCTGTGAGTAATGCAGCTTTTAAGACGGGCCTTACAAGATACCAGATGGTGATCGGACCAAATGCAAGGCACTACATCTTTAAGGGTAAGACTGGCATCTGTAGTTCACACGAGGTCAAGAGTGTGGCCTTTTACATGTGTGGGGACATCCACAATTTGTTTAAAGCCCACCGCAGACATTAAGGTATCAATCTGGCGCGTAGGCAGATCCCAGTTAGGCTTATCCCAGTGTAAGTTGAAGTCACCTGTTACCAGGATTTTTGTATATCTGGAGCATAGGTCAGATATAATAGGGCAGAATAAATCATGGAAGAGTGGAGTTGAATTAGGTGGGCGATAGACTGATAAAATCACCCAGCACACATTATGCACAGTGACCTTTACCCCAAGCAAGTCAGTCAGGTCAATTGTCTCTGATAACAACTTTTCAACTATCATAGTCTTCCTATAGAAAATAGCTACCCCTCCCCCCCGTGAGCTCCCTGGGCGATTGTGCCACATTACATCATATCCACTTGGAAGGGCGGCAATGATATCAGGCATCGAATTCTCACCCGTCCAGGTCTCCGAAAGAGTCAGGACATCGATGTCATTGTCCTGAAGCATACTATAAACCTCCAAATAATGGCAGTGGAGCGATCGAGTATTGAGGCTAGTTATTTTTAATACAGGGTACTGACCCGGGGGGGAATAACCTTAGCGGGGTGCAATATAGCGTGTTTTTTAAGCGTCAGTAGGACTGCCTGATCTACGAGAGGCTCACCTCTATTCAGGTTATATAGCTCCTCCATTGAGTACATAAGCCGCTGGCCAGTAGTCCCAGCCCCTGCGCCCGTCTGTGCGCGGACGGGCGCAGACGGGCTGGACTCTGGCGTGACTCCGGCGATGCTCCGGCGAGCCCGCAGCGCTTGCCCGCTGCGCGTCAGCATGGCCCGTTTTAAATACCGGTCTAGCGTCCTTGCGACGACTAGACCGTGCGCAGCTTGCCTGAGCTACACCCCCAACCCAAGATGGCCGCCACAGTGCTGCCTCGAAGGAACAGGGACCCGCACAAACGCGGTGGAATAACAATTATAGTGCCAGTAAGTGGACGTTATTTTAAAAGCACGAAAACGGCATCAAAAACAAATAAACTAAATAAAAATCGAATGTTTTTAAAAAAGGATCTTAGTATGGCTCTTGTGAGCGCGCCACGCTCAGTAATGCTTCCTCAAGTTAAGATTTGTTTCCAATGTTGAAACCACGGCACTGATCTGGGGGCGCATCGTCAGGTCATGGCTGATTTTAATGCCCAAGGTTTTAGCTGAGGAGGAGGGTAAGGGAGGGGCACTAAGGGAAGGGGGCCAAAAAGCAGGGGTCCAAGGGCTGGGAGAACCACCGATAAGGACCAGCTCCGTCTTATTGGGATTGAGCTTTCGGTGATTCTGGTTCATCCAGTCGTATACAAACAGTAGTGAGGTGTGAAGCTTGGAAATGGGATCCGAAGAGGAGGAAAGGTCAAAAATGAGCTGGAGGTCATCAGCATAGTTAAATACTGAGACCTCCATCTGCTGGAGAGCAACTATTAGAGGATGAATATAGAGATTAAAAAGAAGCGGGGATAACGAGGAGCCCTGGGGGACCCCACAGATGACAGGGCAGGCGGGAGCAGCGAAGCCGTTCAAATGGACTGCTTGGGTCCTGTCCCGTAGGAATGAAGCAAGCCAGGCCAGGGCCGAGCCCTGAATGCCGGCGCCCCCGACACAGTCGAGAAGGATGGAATGGTCGACCGTGTCGAAGGCGGGGGACAAGTCAAGGAGGACTAGTGCCTGGGGGGTGTTGGAATCCGCGCTTCTCCTAATAAGACCTATTAAGAATGAGTTGGTTCACCTCATGCATGTTATGGGAACAGGCAGTCATCTTGTACGCTGGATGTACCAAGGAATACGTACGCACCAACCGTCGCCACTGGCTAATGTGAGTGATAAATGGGAGCAAGATCTGGCCTGATCTTTATCGGATAGGGAATGGACGACCGTATTAGAATATCCGAAATGGGTCTCATAGCCGATTCAAATGTATTCAATATATGGTTACCCTGAGTACGTATCTAACAGCACATATTATTAACACTATATAAGCGGGCGCAAATGCCCTTTGTCCTAGATACGCTGACTAAGATGCAGACCTGGTACATATGCTGTGGACCTGTAACAAAATACGAGGGTATTGTAAGGAAATAGCAAAAACACTAACACATACACTGGGTGACATGGGACCTCAAACGTTTGAAGTTTATATTTTAGGGTTGTACAAAAGTTGGAAGGGCAGTGAAGTCCAAGCTAAATTTCTGGATTTGGCCTTGCTGATGGCTAAACATGGTATAACTAGGAGGTGGAAATTCCCAAAAGCACCTACTTTTTTTGACTTGGAGGGACGAGATAATTAAATGGGGATTAGCGGAAAGCGTGGCTCTCCGTGCTGAGGATAAAAAGGGGTTTATGTAAAAATCCCATATCCATGAGCTGGGACGCCATTATGGAATCTTTCAGGGTGGCTGATGTCCCTATTTCTAAAAATGCATACTACGAATCCTATCAATGGCTAATTATATAAAATAATTCCACATACTAGTACTGCTTATAATGATTGGTTCGGAGGTCCTTATCAAGGTAAATTTCGAAGCTGTGATGTAGTTCGTAAGATATATCCACTGTATGGTAGAGATAGCTTGCCACACTTAAACTAAGTTTGTATTCTTTTCATCTTTCAAAATGTTAAATTTATGTCAGGTCACATCAGCAATAGGGGTGTGGGGATAGGTTTGCAGTTTTTGTTTTAGTTATAACGAAAATGCATTTTTCACAACAAATTCTTGCTGCTATTTAAGTGGGGACAATAACAAAGGGTTCAACAACAAAACAAACAGAATTACTTGCTGGATTGGTTGGACTATAGAATTACTTGCTTTCTAACTCTAATGAAGATCGCCATATTGTTTCACCTAAATTACATTTGTCCGAAAATGCTGATTAACGATTATCTGTTTTCATGTGGAAAATGAATAAAACATTTGTAATCACTCACCTAGACACATTGAACCTACATCAGATAGTTCACAAACCCACACATATCGCTGAACATACCCTAGATGTAATCTTTGCAAAGCCAGAACTAGTTACCTTCCACAGGATTACTCCAGTCACATGGTCATATCATCATCTGGTAGATTTCCAACACACAAACCACCACAAATCAACATACATGGGTCTACTTATCAAACATAGAACAAACTCAGTTTTAAATACCTAGAAACACATATAATGTCCAACACAGATCTAGACCCAATAAATTCCATTGGAAAATGTTGAGTGGCTCCAGGAAGCGTTTGATATCCTAATACCACTGAGAACAACAAAACAGGACAAAAGAAAACAAGCACCTTCACGGAATGCTGAGCTAAAAAAAGATAAAACAACAAATGTCAAAGCTGAAACACACCTAGTTCCTCAAAACAAGTAGTAATCAAGACAAATTGTACCTACAGAAACTTAACAGAATATATGTCAACAATTGAAAAAGCTAAAGAAATGTACTATTGAGACACAATTCAAAGTGCTAAATGTGCAATTAAAGAATTATATAAAATTCTCATAGAAGTTCATAATCCTAAATGCACAGAAGAAACTTATCCCATGACTCAAGAGTTTACTAACAAGCTGGCAAATCATTACACAATTAAAGCAGACATGTTGGGCTCCTGAAAACCACCAGCACCAACCAATTCCCAACACTCTACTCCAAATCCCAGCCTCTACCTTCCTTCAAACAACTATCACAAAGTGAGTTTGTGGATCTGGTCAAAGCAAGCAGGCCAGCCACCTGCCCTTCTGACCCTTGTCCACTACGTGCTGCTTATAAACAGGAAACTCTATAGTTGGATATTTGGATTACACATGCCTGAGGCGCGTAGTTCAACTATGATCCGATCACACAGACACAATCCATTTTATTTAGAAGAGATACTGCATGTGGCTCAGACAGCAAAGTATATATAATAGATATGGCTGTCAAGGCACACATCAGTGTATCCTGAGGCCAATGAGAACCCACACAGAGTTTCAGGGCAAGATCCCCAACAATGCCCGAACTTTTCATAGGGCTGTGCTTCCAGTCCTATCAAGAAGACATAAGAGGGATTGAGGTATGTCTTCCACTTTTCAAACATGGCCTTGCTGGTTTGTTTGCTTCCTCACTGGGAATCATGTCTTGCTGGTTTCAATGTCCAGTGGCAGATTAATGCTCTACTGCTTCCATGGAGCCTCCTAGTAGCCAGCAAAAGAAGCAAAGTAATTAATAAATGTTTCCCTATGTAGGCATGTGTATATTTTTGTGAGTGTGTTTGTGAGTGATTGAGAGCGAACGGGATTGAGTAAGAGTGTGTATATGTGTGTTTAAGAAATTCAATGAGAATGAAAGTGGGGGAGCATATGAATTTGAGACAGTGTATGAATAAGTGAAAGTGAGTGAGAGTGTGAATGCATTAGAAGGATTGAGTGATTGGAGATTGTAAGAGGGAGTGGCAGCAAGTTGGAGGAGTAGCTATGAATGGTA
The DNA here is from genome assembly GCF_964261635.1 of Lissotriton helveticus. NCBI lineage: Eukaryota > Metazoa > Chordata > Amphibia > Caudata > Salamandridae > Lissotriton > Lissotriton helveticus. Next base: position 22,209,668 of record NC_136060.1, on the reverse strand, counting down.
CAACAGGTGCAGTAGCACCAGGGCCCAGAGTCAGTGAGTTAGAAAGGATGAGTGTGTGTGAGAGTGAAAACCAGTGGGTGTGCATATATTTGTGTGTGAGGAATGTATGACATTACAACGCATACATTTACAACGCATGCCTTTACAAAGCAGTTATTACATCGCAACATCCTTTACAACGCATTCCATTACATCGCATGACACTACGTCGCATTTTTAGAAACTACCTATACAACGCATTCCATTACATCGCATAATACCTTTACAATGCATACCATTACATTGCATTTAAGGTAAGTATTGGATAGTATAGGGGTAAAAATTACTATTCTAACTCCAGTGGGTGCAACAGTAGGGTAAATGTTGCATAATGTAGGGCATGGGTACTCACAAACTTTCTCTCAGGTCCAAATTTACAGTGTGGTTTGTGGCCAAGGGCCGCACCCGTGGGGGCGGGGTCACTGGGGAGGGGCGGGGCTATAGCAAAAAAAGAAGACTGTGACCATGACGTTGAACACAGGCCCCTGCAGCGGACGCCTTCGTCCACTGAGTCACCAGACCTGGCCTGTATATGTGTGTGTGTGTATATATATATATATATATCACCTCCACGTTGGTTCACAATTCGGGACTCTGCAGTGCTCACGTATGTGCGTTATCCTGCGGCTGAACCCACGCCGCTTAACATTCACCAACTTCCCCCGCAAGGGGAAAAACGGGTCGCACAACCAGTCGCAGTGTTTGCAATCTTCTTTATTTCTCTTAGTTACAGGACATACAGCGCATTAGATCTACGTGTTTCGGTGTATTTATTTATTTATTTATTTAATTTATATAGCGCGTAATCACCCCGGGGTCTCTATGCGCTTTTCCAGGTAAAATACCAACCAAATTCTACAACTGATAGTCAGATTTACAACACACCCCATGCTTGCTGAAAAAGCACTGTTTTTAGTTTTTTCCGAAAAGGCAACAAGTTGGATTCTTTGCGCAGTTCAGTGGGTAAGTTATTCCAGACGGCTGGGTGTATCACCACCTTGCTCACGTTGCTCAAGTTGGTGAATATATATATATATATATATATATATATATATATATATATATATATATATATATATATTACCTACTGGCGGTCGCCAGTAGGTATATATAGTTAGGATTTTTTCTCTATGGGATTTTTGAAAATTCTATGTCTAATAACTTTGGCGTTTGTGGACGGAATTGGCTGAAATTTTCAGGAAAATGGCACATTTTGTTTCTGAGCAGCCCCTGAAAATTTTGGGGGGGTTCGTCAAGGGGGGGCCGAGAAAAAAGGGGGGTCCCAAAACGCGTTTTTCCCATGTTAATTTCCATAGGGCGGTTGGCCTCACTTTTAGCCCGAACGGCTGAATGGATTTGCACGAAACTTGGCAAAATTGTAGGGACTGGTAGCCCGATGTGCCTTTTGTAGGTCTCAATATATGTGCTCCAGTGGATTTTGAGAAATTAACGTTTAAAAAAAGATATATATCTGTAACAGCGGACCGGGCAGCGTCCCAGGACGCGTACTTTTCGCGCAACGGAGCTTTGTGAAGCGAAGCTGATTGGTTCTCCGGCGTCTGTCAACATTCCAAACAGTCCGTAGCGGCCGCCATCTTGTCTCTCGGTAGGATCGAGAGACAAGAGGAGGCCAAAGCGAAGGGGCAAATGACCATAAGGGGGAATAGTAGATCCTCGCTGACCCCCTACGTTTGATGTGGAGGTTTTAAAAGGGCCCCGCGGGGCAAAAAAAAAAATAATAATAATAATCGAACGGCTGAATGGATTTGCACGAAACTTGGCAAAATTGTAGGGACTGGTAGCCCGATGTGCCTTTGCTAGGTCTCAATATATGTGCTCCAGTGGATTTTGAGAAATTAACGTTCAAAAAAAGATATATATCTGTAACAGCGCTCCGCTTCGCGTACTTTTCGCGTTACGGAGGTTTGCGAAGCTGATTGGTTTTTCGGCGTCTGTAAACATTCCAAACAGTCCGTAGCGGCCGCCATCTTGTCTCTCGGTAGGATCGAGAGACAAGAGGAGGCCAAAGCGAAGGGGCAAATGACCATAAGGGGGCATAGTAGATCGTCCCTGACCCCCTAGGTTTGATGTGGAGGCTTTGAAAGGGTCTCGCAGGGCAAAAAAAAATATACAGTTTTTTTAGTTTTTTTGCGTGGAGTGCGCCCGGTTCGCGAACCGGGAAGCGTTCTGGGGAGCGTACTTTCTTGAAAATTAGTGAAAAAAGTTAGAGTAAAATAATAATTGTGAGTGATCAGATGTAGGGTAGCTCTGAGAAGAGCTTTTGGGTTTATGGTACATTTAGGTACTTATAAGTAGGTACCAATGCACAGTCTTAAATTCAGAGTGAAAACTCTGTTGCCCTCATCTGAGAAGTGAACTCCATCTCCTCTGTAGATATCTTGCATGTAGTAACGCAAGTTATTGTTGTACAGGGAGCCCATTCCATGGTCTCTCATGTAAGCTGAAACAGATTTGTTTACATGCTTCCACGATTTCTCAATTTGTGGACAAAATTGGTTCGACCACCTCCATTTCTGTCTTTGGCATATATTTGAATATACCAAGGCAGTCTGAGGAAAAAGTGCCATCAATTGCTCAAAGGTGTCCTTTAAAAGCATTTCCAGACCTACCCCAGTCAAAGTGCCCAAATCATTACCTCCACAGTGCACAATTAACAGGTCAGGTTTTGGCAAATGCATAAAGGTTTTCACCAATGGTATCAATTGGTGACATTTTAATCCTCTGTGGCCAAACCACTTAATTTCCACATCTTGTAAATTGAGGTTAGGTAAATTCCTGTTTTCAGCGTACCTTTGAGCCCAATATATGTAACTATGTCCAACAATCCAGACAGAAAACATGGTGAGAGAAGGTTCTGCTGCAGTCAGATGAAGTGTGGCAATGAAATGGCAGTTGAAAAAATGAGAGTGTAAAATGAAAAAAACTGAGGAGTTTCTGTGTTAATGAAGCAGTAAGAGTGATTGGTGGATTTTGATTGCTGAAAACAGAAAGTTAGTGTGCATGGATGAGTTCGTTGAAAGATGTATTTTGAGTGGCGAAGAAAAAATCATTAAATGAAAGAATGCTCTGGATATGCAGGTGCACTGAGAGTTCAGAGTTCAATTGCAACATTGTTGTGTGAGAGGTCTTGCAAGAGGTGGTTGCTATGCAGAAAAAGCAGAGAGGGGGCAGAGGGGGGAAGGGTTTTGCTTTGAAAAAAAGTGAGGGAAGAGTTTTGATTGGGTGACATGAGAGATATGTGTGAGGAATTACAGCATTTCTGTGCTTTTGATAGCTGCAGACTCTGGAGTGCATACCTTTTGCTCTGCTGAAGACAAATTGGTGTGTTTCTGAGACTGTTTTGAAACTCAAAGTATTTGCTAAGGTGAGAAAAGATTTCTTTAATTTAGATAGAAAATAGTGTGCTTTAAGGAGAAAATTATGAAGAAAGTTGTGTTTTTCAAATGTTGCTTTGTCTCAAGTGTTTCACAAATAGATTTTGTTTCTTTGAGAAATTGTAATTGGAGAAAATGTGAAGTATTAGTACTGACAGGGCTTTTATGTGCATAGGAGCTGTGGAGTGTTTTCAAATTATGACTTGTAAATCGTTTTTGAGAAAAAGCAATGGTTTTAATATTGATGAGAAGGACATAATGGTGTCTGCTTCTTTATAAGGTAATTGAGAGTCTCTGATGTTATTTTTCCCATTTCAATGTAAGAAGTTTGTCTGTGGAGCAAATTGCTTGTAAATATGCTCCCACCTGTGCATGGCAAATTTAGATTTTGAATGTTTCCGTTACATAGGCATGTTAAAGGTGACTGAAACATGCTGCAAAGGCAATCAAAAAATGCTTTTATGTGTCTTAAGGACATTTTAAGTCATTTCCCCATGTGCAGTGTTTTCAAATTATGAGTTGAAAATCGTTTTTGAGGTAAAGGAATGTTTTCAAAATTTATGTGCGCCATATGACCCCAAATTTCTTTTTCAGGGGTGCAGCAGGGTGTTCTTGAGACACCCTTGCACCGTCGGAAAAATTCGTAATTTGCGATGAGGTAATTGCTAATCGCAAATTGCACCTTCATTCCTATGGGCCTCCTGCTGCATGGAAATGAATGGGTAATTTGTAATTAGCAAATAGGTCATCGCAAACTAGGAATGGTAAAGAATCGCTATTTATTCCTTAAAGTTCGCTATTTAGGAAATGCAAAAAACTTTGATGATACATATGGCGGTTTATCTCTAACAAGATAAGAAGCATAGGGATAGATTTATGATGACTGGCGCATCACCAGGGATGTGTTAGTCATTCTGTGCCGCTGTTCCGTCACCTATGGTGTGCTGCATTTACAATGCGGCGCATCATGGGGCAAAAACAGCACAGATGCGTGACGTATTTGTGCCGTAAAGTTGGCGCATTGCTGGAGTTGTATCGCAAGTGTGATGAAGCTCCAGTAAGGTTGAGGGGTGCCCCTGTCGCAGGGTTTCTGTTCTGACACAGAACTGTGGACAGAGGATTGGAACCTCGGCGAATTAGGGTGTCCCAAAACTCACCTTAGTAATCAAAACCCCTCAGCAAGCTAGGTACAGTGTCACATTGGATATAACAAACTCTCAATGTTTAGACAATCCAGAATATGAACTTATAGTACCTCAGGATACGTGGAACTCATGAACAGTCGGTCGTTATATATTTCTTAGAAACGAGAACATGGAGTTAAGAAGAACACATGTGTATTTGAAATGTTTATTTACTAATGCCGTCTTCTCAGGCGTAGTATCTTAGATTATACAAGTACACATATTATCAGTAGCAAAATTACCAGCATAGTCAATAGTACATAAAAAGCGAATGGTGACAGTATGTTAACATGCTGTAAATGAATAAGAGTTAGCAACACTTATAAGCAGCCGCGGGCTGTGGAGGGAGTTACGGTGGGGCAGGGAGGCGGGGAGGGGGAGGGGCAGGGTGGAGAGGGCTCCACCCTGCCCCTCCCCCTCCCCACATCCCTGCCCCACCGTAACTCCCTCCACGGCCCGCGGCTGCTTATATCTCACCCTCCCTAATACACATAATATATTATTTGCTAAGAAGGTCTCTTTGTGTTGGTTTAGGGCGTGCCGATACTTTAGTGTCTTAGATTTGAAGGAATCACATCAGCATAGAAAAGATAATCCATATGCCGTGCTTAATATCGCCAACGGCATTGTGCCATAATATTCTAGCATGCGATTGCGGAACAGTGTCAGCAGCTGCAGGGCGGGAGCTTGCACAGGAGGGACATCCATATTTAAAAATGTAAAAAAGCACAAGAGCATCCGCTGGTAATGCAAGTAAAAATGGGAATCCACGAAGCAGAGTGGAAAAAATAGAATGTAAGAAAGCAGGGATGACTCCAAAGATTTTCTCAAATGAAGTCACGAGACCACTGGTAACAACTTTAAAAAAGTGCGCCAGGCCCTTTGTGGAGGACGCGTTAGAGATAGTCCGAACCATCTTGCTGAAATGGAAAGGCGAATCTGTATTTAAAAGGGTCTGCACCTCTGTACGGGTGTTCGCTGTGTGAAGCACGAAAGTTTCACGGGCCGAACTCAAGGCCACCTCTCTCTGAGACAAAATAGCTCTTATTCTTGCCATGCCGTTGAAATGTGCTCCCAAGGTTGGTATTTGTGGCCAGATTGAAAACTCCCTATGTTCATGTGTGGGAGGAAATAGAACATTTCTGCAGCAAATAACCCGTTCATTTACTGTTACGATAAAATGAATACTTTTAATTAACCCAGAACAATCTTCATTATTGAGCATCAAATAACTACCATTTTCCAAGAACTTGAACGTGGGGATGATAGCAGGAACTGGTGTGCCTTGCAACACGCAAGCCATATTTGGTCGGTGTTTGTTGCATGAACCGTGTAACTGTATGTGCCTACACATTAGTGAATGATCTGGCGTCTCAGTGCATTCCTCTCCATTCAGATAAAGTTCTTGATCATCTTTGAAAATCTGTATGTGTATGGAAGCAACCAGACTTCATGAAGAAAACCACTACCTAAAGGTTAATAACGACCTATTGGTATATATTTCATACAATTTGAAAACTTATATAAAGCAAAAGGCAGCGTTATTAAACCGTGGATAAGGCACGTTGCCAAAGCAGTCAACCTTTTGGATTTATACTGGAAATGTTAAAGGAAGAATTACGGAGTAGGGCCTGTAAATCTTTAATAGACAACGAGTAAAATTACTCCAACCATCATATTCCTCTAACTCCGGGATAGTAGGGGTGTTTAATTTTTTAGAAGTAGCCAATCCAAAGCATTTGGTCTGGGAAATTGTTTCATTCACAAACAACATATGTTTTGGGATGAGACATGCACGGTGGAAAGCCTCAGTGCCTTGTACCTGTCAGGTTCGTGAACCCCAAACTGATGTAGATCCTGGATATTTTTACTCTGTATTACGTTAGCATGGTCTCATTACTGGTTTAAACGCCATTTTTCCTTTTTTGTAACTTCTGCACACGACACTTAGTTGTTGCTTTAGCTTTCAGCCTACCTGCGTCAAGATCTATGCCTGCTTCAAGCAGGCGCAGGGTTTTGATGTAGCTTTGTCCTATCTGGCTGTAAATGCGGCACACCGTGGGTGGCAGAGCAGCGGTGCACGTTAACTGGTGCATCCCTGGGGATGTGCTAGTTAATATAAATCTGCCCCTTTACATTTAATTATGTGCAGGGGACACAGAGTAGGTGAGGTTTATCCAAGGTTAAGAAGAGATGAGTCCTGTTCAGTGAAAAATTGGAGATAGGCTTCAGTATATTATATACTTAAGTAGTGTATTAAGTTTTTGATGACTGTTATTAATTTACTGTTGGGTAATAGTGGTTAATAACATTTTTTATTATATTTTACCACAGATTCAACTGCAGATTATTTCAAGATTTTAGGATGCCTAGCAAAGAAAGAGTAAGAAAGGCTGCAAAACGTCAAAGACAGCAGGACCATGGAATAATGCAGCAGTCCTCTAACAAAAAGATTTGTCAAGTCACCAAGAAAGCACCGGGTAAGAGTCGAAAAACAGTCATAAGAAATATGTGTAGTAAAAAAAATATTACTACAGAAAATGTTTCAGTCCAGAAAAGGAGAAAGAATTCAAATGGTAAGGAAAGGCCAATGAGAAATGTTACTGCTAGAGTAAGAGATAACTCTATGCATGAAAGTAGAAGGAAACAACAGTTTAGGGATATTCGTAAACGAATGTTCCGCCACAGGATAATTTGGAATTTGTTAAAAAATATTAAGAAAGGTCAGCAGAAAGTGGTTTTTTATAAGAGAAAAAAAATAGTTGAGAAAGTTATTGATCAGGCATTTGAAATTAAACGTAAGTTATTTATTTTGACAATCAATAGAATTAGGAAGCTAAACAAGGTAATTTATGATTTCAAAAGAAATAGTAGATGGAAGAGAATAGTTAATCGTAGTAATTTTTGTGAAGTTTTTTCTGGAGAATGGATGCATAGTTCAAGCTCTGAGGCATTTTTTAATGAGGAGAGTTATTTCCAGGATAATGATTTGGTGCATGCAGTTGACACCAGTGGTCGAGCTTATGAAGTGAAAGATGGTTGTCCAGTTGAAAAAGAAAAACTTGTGAGAACAGAGATAGAAGAGGTGTTAGGTAATGAGGTTTTAGGGAGACGTCCTAAGGGTCCTGTGTACACCTGGAAGTGTAGTAGTATTTGCAGTGTACGACAGGATTCCATCAATTTGCTTTGTGATTTTATACGGTCATTTAGTAAGAAAAGTTTGAAGCAGAAAATGAAGTTGTTGCAAGAATTAGATCCTTGCAGAGTGAGAGAAGCGATAGGTTTGCATGGTCATTCACTGGCTTGTCTTTCCAGGAGAGTATGCCAGAGTGTTTTTCATCATTTCAGGATGCTAGCAGTGCATCATAATAAAGTGAGGAAATTAGTTAGAATGTTGTATTATGCTAAGAGTCCAGCAATTATGCTTAAACAATTATGCGCTGCTCTTTTGCATGGTTCTGAAATAGATGTGAAGAATATATGTGAAGAAATTGAGTTTTGTTACTTTGGAAGTAAAGAGGAGAATGTTGAAATTGACCAAGAAGAAGAGAGTAATGTGGAAGATAGTGTACAGGTTTCCAGTACAGATAATTTCCAGAGGGAAATTGCGACGTTTGAGGTGAAATCAAGTGAGAGGCCAAATTTCACTTGTGTGTGTTGTCGACGCACTTATTATAAGAATCAGACTAAGTTAGTGGATTTATATGGAAAAAGTGAAAGGGAAAATAATAGTGAATGGAAGGATTTTACAACATACTTGATGGTAGAAAATTGTTTTGATTTGGGATTGGATCAACGTGTGTGTACTTATTGTTGTAACAAATTAAATCAAAACCAGATGCCTGCTAGAGCAGTTCATAATAATCTGGAATTGGTTGAGATTCCTTCTGAATTGAAGGATTTAAATACTTATGAATCTATTTTGATTCAAAGTATCCATCCCTTTCAGGCTATTGTAAGAATGGAGCCAAAGACAGGGAAATTGCCTCCATCAGATTTACAGAGAGGATTAAAGGGAAGAGTTGTTTATTTGCCTCTAGATTTGAAGAAAAACATTAACACAATTGGAGTAGAAAAAGTGGAAGAGGAACCTCTTGTTATCTTAGTTAATGGGGTTCCGACAAAGAATAAGAAAATATGGCAAGATTTAGTAGATGTTAGGAAAGTCAAAAGGGCAACATTGTATTTGAAAAAATATAATAAATACTATAAAAATGTATATGTTGCAGAAGAGGAAGTAAGTGAGGAAGAGGATAGCGATTTGTGTGCTGGTCAAATTGAGAAAGTAGAACCCTGTACTAGTGAAGAAATATATGAACATTATAGTGTTCATCCTTTGCATTCCAAGGAAGTCATGGGGAATGCTATTGAGTTGTTTCAAATGAAACAAGCGAAAGGGAGTCCCATTAGTGTTTGGGAGGAAAGTTTGGAAGCTCGGTGTTTCCCACAGCTTTTTCCAACAGGTCAGGGAGGAAGATATGATGAGCGACCTCATCAAATTCCTGCTTCTGAATACCGGACTTTGCGATTGTATGCAGGAGATCCTAGGTTTCGACAATGCATTCCTTATTTGTTTCATCTCCTGTTTGAAAGCGATCTGTCTGGACTGTCATATGCAGTGAACCACATCTTGAAAAGTGGTATACACATGCAAAACATCTCGGCAAGTGACTTTATGGATAAAGACAATGTCCAAGACAGTATTTTGGATTCTCACCTGATTAATCTCATGGCGTGTCAGCGTGGTACTAATGAGTACTGGTACCGTCGTCATGGTGATTTAAAATGTATGCTGAGGAACTTAGGAACTCCCACATGGTTCCTCACTTTGAGCTGTGCTGAGTATGGCTGGGAAGACTTACTTGAATTTCTACGAGAGGCAAATGCTAACGTAGAAAACATCGAATTCAAGACACCCGGAGAACTGTGCTCTTTGGATCCAGTCAATGTATGTAGGTACTTCAATCATAGATTTGAAGGTATGATGTCTTTCATCATGAATAAGAAGAATCCACCTCTTGGAGAGGTGTTGGATTTCTTCTGGAGGAAGGAGTACCAAGCAAGAGGTGCTCCTCATATACATATGTTGCTGTGGATCAAGGATGCACCTAAATTTGGAACGGATGCAGACGACTCAGTGATGAGTTTCATAGAACAGTATTCTACGTGTGCTGTTCCAAACGCAAAGGAGAAAAAAAGCCTAAGAGAAAAAGTTCTACGTTTCCAAAGCCATCGATGTGGAAAGTACTGTCGTCGTAAATTCCGGAACAAAGACAAGTTCTACACCAAATGTCGTTTCGGCTTTCCACGATCGGTGATTTCTAAAGGAAGAGTGAACAGTTTGATGTCTTCGCTGCGACATAATGTGATGAAGAAATCACCTAAAAACACATACAATTTGAAGAGGAACGAAGAGTCTAAGTACATCAACGACTACAACCCGGTGATTTTGTCCATGTGGAATGCTAACATGGATATACAGTTTGTGGCTGATAACTGTATGGCTGTGGCTCGGTATGTGACATCTTACATCACCAAAAAAGAGAAGACAGAATTGAAGGATATGTGGGAGGACATTTCCCATGAAAAGAGCCTCAGCAAGAAGTTGTACAGTTTCAGTCTGAAGATGTTGTCGCATCGAGAAATCGGAGCTTACGAATGTTCTGACCGGTTGTCTTCAGCAAGTCTCTATGCCAAGTCCAGGAGTATCGTTTGGGCGAGTGTTGGTCTTGCTGCAACGCGTAATCGAGTTCTGAAACCTGTGCGGGAAATTGAGTATTTGGCGGAAAAGGAGCCAAACAGTACCGACATTTTGAAGAGCAACATGTTGGATACATATTATCCAAATAAAAGCAGTCACCTCGAGAATGTTTGTCTGTATGAGGTTCTGCAAAATTACATATTCAAGAGGAACATCAAAGAAGATACTGAGAAAGGAGTGTATGCTGTAATAGGAAGTGAGGGATGTCTGGTCAAGCAAAGAAAATGCCACTTGATAAACCATCGAAAATTGAGTGGCGAATCTCGTGAAAAAAAGGAGTTTTTCTATTTAGCACTTTTGCAACTTTTTAAGCCTTGGCGTGCAGAAGAGGAACTGCTTGGAGATTTCCTTTGTTACGAAGACTCATTCAATGCTGCCAAGGAGACCATAGAATGTCCTACTTTTCCCAAATATGTAGAAATGTTAAATGTGGAAATTGAGCAGGAAGCAACGATTGCAGCCGAGATTGCCAGAGACAGTTCTCAGGACAGTCAGAGTTCTGCTTCATTGAGTCAGGATCCACTAGGAGGACCTCTTATCGAAAATGAAGCTGCCACTGCTATGAATGAAGTGGAAAGAGCCATGGCACATGCTCAGGAGGATGCGGTTAACTTAGAAGAGTTGGAAAGACAACTCAACGTTGAGCAGAGGAAAATATATGACGAACTTACCATGCAAATTGATCATGGATTAAGTCATGACAAGAAAGAGTGCTCATGTACGTCGTTGAAGCCTGTCCGACTGTACGTGAGTGGAGAAGCGGGAACTGGAAAAAGTTTCCTTATGAAAGCAATTTCATGTTATTTGCAGGAAAGGACAGAGTCATCGCTGTCTTGTGTTGTCACCGCTCCAACTGGACTGGCAGCACATAACATTAAAGGGATTACTTTACATCGTTTACTGATGCTGCCAGTGGAGCATGACAACAAATTAGAATATCACAAGCTATCTGGAGATGCTTGTTTTGAAGTTTCAAGAGTCTTGAGGAAAATGAAACTTCTTATCATTGACGAAGTAAGCATGGTTTCCAATGTCATGCTTGCCTTTGTGCATTTGAGAATGCAAGAAGTTCTCAAAACAGAGTATGATGTGTTATTTGGTGGCAAACACATCATTGTTTTCGGAGATCTTCTGCAGCTGACACCAGTGAAAGGGCAACCTGTGTTCAAAATGCTCACGCAAGAAGATACCAGGAAGTGCTTAGGGAGTATTGGCAACGTCAATATATGGTTAAACTTCAATTATGCTGAACTGCATGAAAATATGCGTCAGGCAAAGGATGAAGTTTACAAGACTATTCTACAAGATGTTAGAATTGGAAAAGTGACCGAGCATGGGAAAGAAGCTTTACATGCACGATTACTGACAAATTTATATCCAGACGAAGATGTTGTGCCTGAGAATATTTTTCAGAAAGTTACTGAGAAAAAATCTGGAATATGTTTGATGCCAACTCTTGCAGAATGTGCCAAATTCAACAACAAAATGTTGCATTTAGAAAAGCAAGAGATTGTGAAATTGGAAGCTATTGACAGAGTAGAGCATATGGGATCAACAATTATTTTGTCTGAGAATCTGAAAACAAAATTGGATTCATTAGAGAAGAGTATATCTAAAACTGCGGGTTTTGAAAAGACTCTGAATGTGTGCTTGAACTGCCGTATAATTTTAAGAAGGAATTTACATGTTGAAAGAGGTCTGGTAAATGGATCAATGGGTAATGTTGTTGATTTTGTGAAATACAGAAATAGAGATGGAATTGAATTTTTAAAAATTTAATTTGATGGCATTGAGGAAGTACAGCTAATTGCTCGTTGTTCTGCTAGATTTTTGCTTGTAAAAGACTTATATGTTCGTCGTAAGCAGTTTCCTGTTTGCTTGGCATATGCGGTGACAATCCATAAATCGCAAGGTTTAAGTGTAGACTGTGCATTGGTGAATATTGGCAGTTCTGTGTTCAAGGAGGGTATGGCATATGTGGCATTGTCACGAGTTAGGACTTTATCGGGATTGTACTTGATTGAGTGTGATGTCACAAACATTTGTGCGGATCTAGATTGTGTTAAGGAATACAATAGGTTGAGAAGAGAGTATGCGCCACATTTGCCTCAGTATCCTTTGTTTGAGAAACGTGTGGTAGGCCGGAAACGAAGAAATGTGACCAATACTGGGGAGGTTGTAGCAAAAAGACGAAAAGTCGATGAACCTGAAATTATAAGCAGAAACAAAAAGGATTCTGTTGAAGATGTTGTTGGTTTTCAATTTGAAAACAGTTCTGGTGTCAACTGCTATGCTAATGTAGTGGTTAATGTTTTGTTTTCTCTACAAAATGTAAAAGAAGAGATTGTGGTCAATTCTGATCAAAGATTTTGCAGTTTGTTAAATTCTGTGTTAGAGAAATGTAGCACTGATAGAACAAACATAGAAAGTGTGTCTGAAATTCGAAATCTGTTAGACAGATGTTCAGGCCAAACACAATTCTCTCAAAATAGTCAGCAAGATTGTCAGGAGTTTTTAATGTATATGCTTGATGTATTGCATGCTGAAGGTGTAGATGTAGATCACCTGTTTGGGCTTTCTTATCAATGGCAGCATGACTGCGAGAACTGTAGGGTATCAAGTAGTACTAGTGTAGACTCAGAAAGATTTATATATTTAACTTTGCCAGACAGTAAATCAGTTTCTTTTAATAAGCTAGTAAAAGCAGCTGATCACAATATGGAGTGTAGGCAATGTAAATCTGAAATGATGTCCACATTATTTATACGAACATATGGCCAGTATGTCATTTTAATGTTCCAACGATGTAGGCCTGATGGAACAAAATTGACAACTTTAATTAAAAATGTTGTGGCTTCACAGTTGTCAATATCAGGAAGGACTTTTGTAACTGTAGCAATTATATATCATGATGGTCCTTCAATAACATCAGGACATTATACAGCTTATTTAAAGTGTAGAAATGGCTGGTCATTCTGCAATGATTCTGTTTTAATTTTCAAAAAAAAATTGCCATTTGACCTTAAAAACTCTTACCTGGTGTTTTTAAAACCAAAATTTTAGGGAAAGAATCTCGGGATGTGCTCTGAGGAATTTCAAGAAGTTCTCATGGCTCCTACACTATTTGGCCTTGAGGATAAGTGTAGTACAGAGACATAACTTTTTACCATAACACTGGACGTTATTGAGAAATACGTGCACTTTGAATGAGTTCAGAAAAACTATTTCTTTTTATAAGCTAATTGAAGCAGCCAATCAAAACATGGAGTAGAGGGAATGTAAGTCTGCAATGCTGTCTACTGTTTTACATTGCTTTGTGATTAAAAGTGATGTAGAGAATTAAATAATTGTACTAGTCATAAAGGTAGTGTAAGTCTGCTTCATAGTAAGCAGTATCAGTGTGATAGGAAATGTAGAACATGATTGAGCAAGAAGGGGAAGATATTACTAGTCCAGGATTGTGTAAATGATCTTCAACATTTTAATTCTGAAAGTTGCGGAAATGCGAAAAGACGGGATTGGCTAACAAGAAATCCAAGAGTTATACATGGCTCTGACAAGATTTGGCCTTGTGGAATCTTGTGGTAGAGAGCAAGAAGTCATTTATTGTATGTAACATGTTTTTGAAAACGATGGAGGTTTTCTTTCAGAAAGTGGAGGGTTGAAAGTAATAACAGCACAACAGAGTGTAAGCTGTTCATAGGACATCCTTGGCCGTCATGGAAAGTAAGTTAACTTTAAGGAGTTCTGAATTCTGATTTGTAATGTTGTATGGGTTTTTTAAACACAATCATTTTGATTGTGTTTTTTTTTCCCCGCTGTTATATGATGAATACCTTCAAGTCACTGTTTTAGTGAAATTTGATACATTCTGAGAACAGCAAAAATAAACCATTTAACATGTATAATTAATTCTGTTCTGTTTGCATTTATGATGTACATGTAGAACTGTGTAGGAGGCATGGAGAAGGTGAGGCTTCTGTAAGTGTCAAAGTTGTTGCATACAGTGCTCATATTCTACGTAGTCTTTTATATTTCATTACTTTCAGTGTTTCTGACTGATCTAAAATTTTTTTTTTTAAAAAGAACAGTAAGTATAAGGGAAGGAAACAGACAGTTATGTTAGAAGAAACACAGCTATAGGGAATAAACTAGGGATACTGTTACCCGCAATCCTCTGCTGATGATGTCACTGAGCATGTCATGAATGATGTAATATATGACATCATCAGCAGTGGATTACGGGTAATAGTATCTCTAGTTTACTCCCCTATAGCTGTCTTTCTTTTAACATAACTGTCTGTTTCCTTCCCTTAAACTTACTGTTCTTTTTAAAAAAAAAAAATTTTGGTTCGCTTCCGGTTCGCGTACCGGGGAGCGAACTGGGAAGCGAACTAAGAGAAATAGAGGTTGGCACAGTTGCAAATATTGTACCAATTTTTTAATAACGGGGAGGTAGTTCTGAAAAGAACTTTTTTTTAAATTGTTTTTGTTGTTTTATATTTTTTTTATTATTTTTCTGAACATTTTTTTACTTTTTTTGAATTTTTCTGAACAGTTTTATATATTTTGTTGTTTTTTTTTCGGAGGGGGCAACGAAAACGATTCATTGTAAAGGGCTCAACAGGAGCAAGAAAACAAAAAAAAAGAATTTATTGTTTGGGGAGTTTCGGACAAACATGAGCATGATTGTCAATAGCTCTGTTGATCAGAGTGATGCTACTTTCTCCGTAGCAAATGAATCCACTGCAATGTACGCAGACTTGTTTTACTTCACGAAATCTCGTTTGTATATTTGGCACCATCTCCCTGCCCTCTGGTCCCGTTACTTCCGGTACAACAGATCTTCTGGCCATAATAGGGAGATTATCTAGGTCGTCCTGTTCCTCTTCTTCCTCTTCTTGCTGAATTATAACTTTAGCAGGTGGTCCACTCTTCCTTGGATGTGGTGGAGGTGGTGGGGAAGCACCAGCTGAAGCTAGTAAAGAAGCCATTGCTCACTGGTAACAAAGGGTCTTTCTCTCACAATGATGAAAGTCAGAGTGAGGAAAGAAGGAGGGATTTTCACCATTTGGGAAAAAAAATAGTTCTCAACCAATGAAAAGTGTTCATTTTAGATCATATGACCTAGTCTTACATCATTCGGAAACCGAAAGTGAAATGAACCAATGAAAAGTGTTATTACCAAGTCACATGACCTGCTGTGTTTACGTTACGCGCTTTGCAGGGCCTCCCGGTTTGCTTCCAGAAACCTGTGCTTTGCGACTCGGTAAGCGTACGAGTTCGCTAACGTAGCACGTCATATGACGTATCACGCGACAACGCGAAACGTCATGCGGACGGGAGGCGTCACGATGTTGTTTTCTAACGCGGCAGTTGCGGTAAAGAAACGTTTACCGGCTCGCGGTCTATTTCGCGGCATCAAGGTCAGCTAACGGGAAGCTTCCCGATTCGCGAAGCGGGAACGAAGAAAAAAAAATATTTAAAAAAAAAGTTATTAATAAACATATAAAATATATTTTTGGATTTAAAGAAGAATACATTTTACAGCTACAGATATTAGCTGTTAAAAAACCAATGAAATTCACTGAAAAAACCATAGGTTATAGACCATATATAGTTAGGAATTAGCATTTACAAAACCTTGAAAATTCACTGAAAAAACCATAGGTTATAGACCATATATAGTTAGGAATTGCATTTACAAAACCTTATTTTACTCACACAAAACCATTGAAATTCCATATATAGTTAGTTGCACTAACTATATATCGCGCACCCGCAATCCACTGCTGATGATGTCACATATTACATCATTCATGACATGGTCAGTGACATCACTGATGACATCACTGATGACATCTCAAATGACATCACTGATGACATCTCACTTGACATCAATGATCACATCACTGATGATATCATTCATGTGATAATACAATGCATATCCTCACACTCTAATATAACCTCTATTACACCCAGTGTTAAATAGAGAGTATAATTTTTGAAACCATTGACACACCAATACTAGTTACTACATACGCACTCACTGATTCCTATGTCTACACACACATTCACTCATACAATCATTCATACATACAATCACTCATCTTTACAACACTATCATATGCACTCATACACCTATACAGACACTCACACTCTGCCACTCATCCATGGAGTTACTCACACACCTAGTCAGTCCTGAAAAGAATCAATCACACTTCCATTTTCTCATCTATACAGTTAAACACAGAACACCTTACATTTTTGAAACATATACTAACACATACTTACTCTCTTATAGAATCACTGATACAAGTACACATTGATCTGCACAGAGTCACACACCTCCCAGCCAGCCATACACACACTCAGTCTCCCATACAAATACTTGTGCAACCAATCAATAACCCATATAGCTACTTATATAGCTACTGATCAACACATGCAGCAGCTTGCACAACAACAGACATACTGATGCACACTTTCAGACAGTTTAGTCACTAACCCGTGCATTCAGTAAGACGCATTTAATCACTCACTCATACAGTCAATCACGCACCTACTAAAACCTTCATTCAGACACTTATACATCCACTCATTCTTCAATATGTAAAACATATTTAAACTTTACAGAAACACATAATCACTGGATGTTGTCATCAGTGATGTCATCAGTGATGTCACTGACCATGTCATGAATGATGTAATATGTGACATCATCAGCAGTGGATTGCGGGTGCGCGATATATAGTTAGTGCAACTAACTATATATGGAATTTCAATGGTTTTGTGTGAGTAAAATAAGGTTTTGTAAATGCTAATTCCTAACTATATATGGTCTATAACCTATGGTTTTTTCAGTGAATTTTCAAGGTTTTGTAAATGCCAATTCCTAACTATATATGGTCTATAACCTATGGTTTTTTCAGTGAATATATATATATATATATATATGTATATATTACCTACTGGGGGTCGCCAGTAGGTAGTTATAGTTAGGATTGGCTACCATAGGAAATCCGCAACATTCTATTGGGAATAACTCTGGCGCCGGTTGAGGAATTTGTGTGTAATTTTCCAAAATTTGGCCAGCTCCGCTGCGCTCCTTCCCTGAAAGTTTCGGGGGGATTCGTGAAGTGGGGACTGAGAAAAAAGGGGGGTCCCAAAACGTGTTTTCCCCATGTTAATTTCCATAGGACGGTCTGACAAGTCTACAGCCCGAACCGCTGAACGGAATTACGCCAAACTTGGCAAAATTGTAGGGACTGGAACGCAGATGTGCCTTTGCTATGTTTGGTGAAAATTGCTACAGTGGTTTTTTTTTTAATTAACTTAAAAAAACACATATATATCTATAGGCGCGCACCGTGCGCGCACGGGTGCGAGCACCTTCCCGTGCGAGAGCGGAATTCTCATTTGTTGTTTGACGTCTGTCAACATTCGATTTGGAGGAAATCAGGAAGTATTGACTGCCATTTTGTCAGTGCGAGTCCACATATTGTAGATAACAAAGGGGCACAACATGGAAAGGGGGCAGGGTGGAGACTCCCTGACCCCCTAGGTATTTTCAGGAGGTCCATTAAGGCCGAAAAAAACCTTTTTTTTCCTAAAAAGTTGCGGGGTTCGCGCACCCCGTCTCAAAATGGCGTTTCACTCGATTTAAATAAAAGTTTCAAAACGTGAGAAGGAGGCTTGGTAGACAGTCCCTGACCCCCTAGGTATTGTCAGGGGGTCCATTAAGGACCCCCAAGGCCCAAAAAATCCTTTTTTTTTTCTAAAAAGTTGCGGGGTGCGCGCACCCGGTCGCGCACATCGGGTTAAAATGGCGTTTTACCCGATTTACATAAAAGTTTCAAAACGTGAAAAGGAGGAAAGATAGACAGTCCCTGACCCCCTAGAGTTTCTCAGGGGGTCCTTAAACAACTCTGACGGGCAAAAAAAACTTTTTTTTTTTTTTTTTAAATTTGCGGGGTGCGCGCACCTCACAATTGAATTTAAAAAAAAAGTCAAGTCATGTGACTCAAAAACAACATTTTTCATTGGTTCATAGTAGTTTCAGATCTAGAATCTTCAAAACCCCACCCATTTCCCTCACTATTTGCTTTATTCTCCTGGAAGAAGGACCCTTTTTGGAGCTGGAAGCAGAAAAAAGAACAGAATGGCAGAAAGACAAGAAACATCATCTTCTTCTTCTGACTCCCACATGGAATATCGCCAGCCAGCTAAGAAAGGGAAATCTTCTTTTATTTGGAAGTTTTTTACTTTTCCTGAGCATCAAAAAAAGGTAAATGCCCCTAAAGTAACGTCTACCCTTTGTGGTACTGTTCGTTCAAGGGGAAACTCTCTTAAAAAATCCTCTTTTTCTATCCATACCATGGTAAGACATGTAAAAAATGTGCACCCTGTGCAATATGCCCAAGCAGCCACAAGAGCTCTGGCCCAGCAGATTCCACCATCTGTGGCCAGCACATCTACAGCTCCACCTCCATCGCCAGCAACAGCAGAAATGGACGTTAGGCCATATTTAGCACATGTGCATATGCGGTGCAACAAATGTTTTGATATTATTGTTAATGGAGAACAGAGCCTGAATCTAATTGAACGCATGATTCAGAATCATAAATGCTCTGAAAGGAGATAATTTTTTTTCTATTTTTCATTTATTTTGTTCCGGTTGAACAGTTTCCTTGTTGCAGTTCCTGAATTTTCTTCTTCAAAAAAAAAAAACAACAAAAGAAAAAACCCAGTTCTTTTCAGAACTCATTCAATTCTCTAAAAAGAGTTATATTCTTAAACACTGTGTCGTTCATTTTTTTGAATGAAAGCGTAGGGCATAAATGAGTGATTGAAATAAATGAGGGAAGGAAGGGACTGAGGGAAAGAGTGAGAAAATGGGAGTATGGTGAGTGACAAAAGAGGAGTTGAAGAGTAACTGAAAGAAGGGGACTAAGGGTAGGGGAGTGAGGTAAGGGGAGTGAAAAACTAAAGGAAGGGCAATAAAGAAAGGAGAAAAAAACTACTTTCAGTGTTTTGATGTTGTATTTAAATTCATAATAAAAAAAAAGAATTTTACACATATTTTATTTAGGGGTTAGCATTTAAAAAACCTTGCAAATTCCCTAAAAAAAACATAGCTTTTACACACGTTATATTTAGGAATTAGCATTTAAAAAACTTTGCAAATTCACTGAAAAAACCATAGGTTTCACAATCGTTATAGTTGGGAATTAGCATTTAAAAAGCCTTTGAAATTCACTGAAAAAGCCATAGGTTTCACACCAGTTATAGTTAGGAATTAGCATTTAAAAAACCTTTGAAATTCACTAAAAAAACATAGGTTTCACAATCGTTATAGTTAGGAATTAGCATTTAAAAAACCTTTGAAATTCACTGAAAAAACCATAGGTTTCACACCAGTTATAGTTAGCTGAACATTTTACTCATACAAAACCATTGAAATTCCCACGTTATAGTTAGTTGGACTCACTATAACTCGTGCGCCCGCAATCCACTGCTGATGATGTCACATATTACATCATTCATGACATGGTCAGTGACATCACTGATGACATCACTGATGACATCTCAAATGACATCAATGATGACATCATCCATGTGATAATGCGATTCACCTCCTCACACTCTAATCTAACCTTTGATACATCCAGTGTTCAATACAGACTACCATTCCTGAAAGCATTGACACAGCAATACCACTTACTACATTCACACTCACTGATTCATAAGTCTACACACACATCCACTCATTCACCCATACAATCACTCATACATACTGTCACTCATCAATACAACGCTATCATATGCACTCATACACCTAAACAGACATTCACACATTGCCACTCATCCATGGAGTTACTCTCTAATCTACTCAGTAATGAAAAGAATCAATCACACTCCCATTTCCTCATCTATACAGTTATACACACATAACCTTACTTATTCAAACATATACTAACACATACTTACTCTCTTTTACAATCACTGATACAAGTACACATTGATCCATACAGTCACTTACGCAATCACAGGCTCTCATGTATAGTCATTGATATATGCTAACTGTCACATGCACTGTTTTTTACATATGTACTTACTTGGACATGTAGCACTGAGAAATCCATTCACTCACCAACACACCCATGCACACAGTCAACCGCACATACAGCTGTTTCCACATGTACTCTTGAACCCAAACACCAAGTGAATCAATTGCTCACACATCGATGCACAGAGTCACACACCTCCCATCGACTACCACACACACTCACCCTCACATACAAATACTTGGGCAACCAATCAATAACCCATATAGCCAGTCATATAGCTACTAATCAACACATGCAGCAGCTTACACAACAACAGACATAATGATGCACACAATCAGACAGTTTAGTCACTAACTTATGCATTCAGTAAGACGCATTTAATCATTCACTCACACAGTCAGTTACGCACCTACTAAATCCTTCATGCAGACACTCATGCATACACTCATTCTTCAATATGTAAAACATATTTTAACTTTACAGGAACACACATTCAATGGATGATGTCATCAGTGATGTCATCAGTGATGTCATTTGAGATGTCATCAGTGATGTCCCTGACCATGTCATGAATGATGTAATATGTGACATCATCAGCAGTGGATTGCGGGTGCGCGAGTTATAGTGAGTCCAACTAACTATAACGTGGGAATTTTAATGGTTTTGTATGAGTAGAATGTTCAGCTAACTATAACTGGTGTGAAACCTATGGTTTTTTCAGTGAATTTCAAAGGTTTTTTAAATGCTAATTCCTAACTATAACGATTGTGAAACCTATGGTGTTTTTTATTGAATTTCAAAGGTTTTTTAAATGCTAATTCCTAACTATAACTGGTGTGAAACCTATGGTTTTTTCAGTGAATTTCAAAGGTTTTTTAAATGCTAATTCCTAACTATAACGATTGTGAAACCTATGGTGTTTTTTATTGAATTTCAAAGGTTTTTTAAATGCTAATTCCTAACTATAACTGGTGTGAAACCTATGGTTTTTTCAGTGAATTTCAAAGGTTTTTTAAATGCCAATTCCTAACTATAACGATTGTGACGCACCAGTACTGTAAAAAATACACCTTGTAGATGCGTCACTTTGTAAACCCCTGCGCCACATTATACCTGCGCCAGCTGTAATGTATGCAAAGGGTGTGTATTGACATAAGGAAGGGTCGTAGAAGTGACACAGTGACATCTAAGAGATATCACTGCGTCACTTTTATGACGCTGTTGCGTCCAAATCTTGCGCCTGCTTAACAACAGCCGTAAGACTGATGCAGGCCCTTTCACATAAGACTGGCTCTATGTGAAAGAATGCATTGCTGGAGTTGCATCATTTTTGTGACACATTCCAGCAATGCATCACTTTCCTCTAAACACTTTACATTTTATTTTTACTCTATTTTTTTACACTGTTTTTCCCTGTGGTGCTCCCAGGGTGCACGTACCGGAGAGCGCACCGGTGAGCGCAACCAGCATTTACCCCGCGAAATTTAAAACCTAGAGGGTCAGAGGGTGTCTATTCTGCCCCTTTTTAATTATTTCCCCATTTATTTTTCACCTCTTGTGTCTCTGTTCTTCAGAGTCACAAGATGGCGGACTATGCAGACCATTTAGAATGTTTACAGACACCCAAGAGCCAATTAGCTTTTGAAATTTACAACCAATTAAAATGTTTCTTTGGTTTTGAATTTGTGTGTGATGAAGTTTAATTGGTTTTCTACTAATGAAATTGTTCTCTGATGAGAGGTAAACACAGCCATTTTGTGATAGTACTCTTTGAGGTACATTTGTGAGGAATATGTGGTGTTCTATTTCTGGTGTGAAATTTACACAGTATTATCTCTTCTACTCCTTTCTAAAAGGTGAGTTATTAATTTGTAAGGGAATTTATTACTTGATACAGCTAGTTTAATATTATCTATTACTAAAACGATAAATCAAAGTGATTTTTTTTCTGCTATTTACAGCAAGAAATTTGAAAAGAATATGAATATCAAGGAGGACACCGTTAATATTAATTTTGAAATTTCTGCAACCTTTGTTGAGGAGAGTTTGAGTGAGGTCTCCAATGATCCTATTCAGAACACTATCCATGTAGAAGACCTTCTTTTCAGAGAAGATGGAATGGAAGATTTTAATGATAAAACATTGGATGCTGAATTAATGGAATGTTTGGACGATGTTGAGTTCAAGGAGTCATTTATGAAGAGTTGTGATGAGGAGATTCCTGATCAAAAAATGCTAGAAGTACTTCTAAATTATGAAAATTCTGAGGAATAAATTTATATTTATAAATTATAAATTGTTTGAGACATTTTTCTGTTATTGTACTTGAAATTTATGATATAGTAGTGAAATAATTGTGGTATAAAGTGAGACTTATAGTATAGAGTGCAACATTTCTGTATTACATAGTAAGTTTACTCACAGTTACTTCCCTTCTCCCAATATATTTTCTCCAATCTGCATTTCACATCTCTTTTTTATCTCATGCCTTCTTTCTCTCACTATTTCTCTCTAATGTACACTATCGCCGCCATTTTTTGTATTTTCAGAATACAGTGACTTGTAATACTCTAAATGTGGAATTCAATATGTGCCATACTATATTTTGCAGAAAAGACCCCAGAATGAAGTACAATTTTGGTAATCAAACTATGATTCGGCACGTGCAGAGGAGGCACGCCCAGAACTATGCCCGAAAGAGTGTCAGGGCTCTGGCACGAGAGGCTCCAAGAAATAGTGCCTCTACTTCAACTAGAGGAATAACTGCATCGGTCAGGGGGCAACCAGAGCAGCTGATCCCAAATAATCAACCTGTTTTTAATGAGGCCTCCATCAAATGCAAAAATTGTGATGCCGTACTTTGTTACGGGGAACAAAGTATTATGATCATTGTTTGAGCATTAGAGAACCACCGCTGCCATCCCCAGTCCTAATTTTAGTGAGAGAGGAAAAGAAAATGAGTGAGGGAGGAAAAAAAGGGGCGAGAGGGGAAGGGAAGTGAAGTAGGGGGATTGAAAGAAGGTGAGTGTGTAAGTATAACTAAGTTATAGGGAGTGAGCTTGACAGAAGAGGAGCGAGAGACTAAAGAGACGGACAGAATGAGACTAACAGAGAGAGAATGAGGTAAGGGGGAATGTAGAGAGAGGAAGGAAAGTAAAAGAGAAGGTCTGAAAGAAGATGAGTGTGAGAGTATGGCTCACTAATAGGGAGTGAGCATGATAGAAGAGGAGTGAGAGACTAAGAGGACGGAGAGAAGGGGGGTAACACAGAGAGCGTGAGAAAAGGGGAGTGAGTAAGTTAGAGGACAGAGGGATTGACAGAAGCAGTTACTGAACTGCAGAAAGAGGAGTAAGGAAAGTGAAAAGAGTGAAGGAGTGAAGGATGGGAAAAAAGAGGCAAGAAAGTAAAGTATAAGGTCTGAAAGAATGTGAGTGTATGAGTATGGACGAGTTATAGGCAGTGAGTATGACAGAAGAAAAGTGAGAGACTAAAGGGATGGAGAGAATTAGGCTAACAGAAAGACATTAAAGGAAGGGAAACGTAGAACTAAGAAGACAGACAAAGAAAAAGAAGTGTAATTGAAGTGGAGTCAGGAGAATAAAATAAGGGGAATATATAAAACAATGAATTAAAACAAGAGAAAGGAAATAAAATAAAAGAGAAGACCTGTTTTTCCCTATGGTGCGCTTCAGTACCTCATTTATGAGGACATGTGTCACTTTTACGGCGCCAGTGCGTCACTTTTTGTGACGCACCAGTGGTGTAAAAATTGCACCTTGTTGAGTCATATTTACAAAGTAATGCATTTAGGTAGATGTGTCACTTTGTAAACCCTTGCACCACATTATACCTGCACTAGGTATAATATATGCAAAGGGGGTGTATTGACACAAAGATGGGTCGTACAAGTGACACAGTTACATCTAAGAGATTTCACTACGTCACTTTCAGGACGCTGTTGTGTTAAAATCTTGCACCTGCCTCACAGCAGGCCTAAGACTGACGCAAGCCCTTTCACATCGGGCTGGCCCCATGTGAAAAGATGCATTTCTTCAAATTATTTTTTTTCTACAATTTTTTACACTGTTTTTCCCTGTGGTGCACTTGAGGGCCTCATTTATGAGGCTATATGTCACTTTTACACCGCCGGTGCGTCACTTTTTGTGACGCACCAGTGGTGTAAAAATTGCACCTTGTTGAGTTATATTTACAAAGTGACGCATCTAGGTAGATACGTCACTTTGTAAACCCCTGCGCCACATTATACCTGCGTCAGATGCAATGTATGCAAAGGGGGCGTATTGACGCAAGTAAAATTCATAAAAGTAACACAGTGAAATCTATACGATTTCACTGCGTCACTTTTAGGACTCTGTTGTGTCAAAATCTTGCATCTGCCTCACAGCAGGCGTAAGTCTGATGCAGGTACTTTCACATGAGACTTGCCCCAATGTGAAAGGATGCATTGCTGGAAATTATTTGAGGGTAGTAGAAAAAGACTGAGAAAAGTGGAGTGAATAAATTAGAAGACAGAGGATTTGAGAAAAGGAGTTATTGAAGTGGAGTAAGAAGAGTAAGAGAAAGGAAAAGATTGAAAAAGCAAAGGATGGGAAGAGAGAGGAAGGTAAGTAAAAGAGAACATATCAAAAAAGGAGAGTGTGTGACTATAACTAAGTTATAGGGAGTGATCTCGACAGAAGACGAGTGAGAGACGAAAAGAGACGGAGAGAATGAGGTAAGGGGAGTGTAGAAGTAAGAGGACAGAGGGAGTAAGAGAAGGAGTTAGTGAAGTGGAGTAAGGAGAGTAAGGGAAGGGAAAAGAGTAAAGGAATGAAGGAAGGGAAGAGAGAGGAAGTAAAGTAAAGGAAAAGGTCTGAAAGAAGGTGAGTGTGAGAGAGGAGTGAGGAAAAGGGGAGTAAACGTGGGGATTCAGAATAAGTGAGGCAAACGCAATAAGGGAACAGAGGTGTGGCAGCATCAGAGAAGAGTAGTGAGGTTAAGGAAAATAGTATAGAGAAAATAAATAGTCTACATCAAACTTACCTTATAAGTAATATCAATTTAGTTTGATATTTTCATTTAAATTTATATCTGTGAAAGACAAAACAAAATAAGTTACAATATTTATAATATATATTTTACAATACTAGAGACAAAGTAGGAGATTAAAAAGGGTAAGTGAGGGTGAGTGAAATGCAGGAAGGTTGATGAAAAAGGAAAAATAAAGAGAGAATAAAAGCAAGTGAGCTTGAGACAAACGAAGTAAAGGAGTGAGAATATACAGCTAGTAAAGGAAAGAGTGACACAAAGGAACTTAGTAAGAGAGTAAAGCAAGGTAAGGAAGGGAGTGTGGGTCATTTTTAGGGAGTAAGCATGACGGAAGAGGAGTGATAGATTGAAAGGATCCAGAGACTGAAGCTAAGAGACAGGCTGTGATGGAAAGGGAGTGAGGATGTGAGAGGATATAGGGAGTGAGAAAAGAAGTGAGTGAAGTGTAATAAGGTGAATGAGAGAAGAAGCATTATTGAGGGAATAAAGAAAAGAAACAAAGGGAAGGGGAGTGAAGTAGAGTGACTGACAGCTAGAAATTGGTGGATGGGAGAGAGGTAATGAGCCGTGAAGAAGTGGTTAATGAGAATAAGTGTGGAAAATGAAATAAAGGAAGGGAGGTGAGGGAGGTGAGGGAGAGTCAAAAAAGGCAAGTGAGGGTAAGTTAAGAGAAGTGATAGAGGGTGGAAATAGGTAAGTGAGTATAAGAGAACGGGATAATATTATATATTTAATAATACAAAATACAAAATAATTTCAACAACATGTTAAATGGTTTATTTTTGCTGTTCTCAGAATATATTGAATTTCACTTAAAACAGTGACTTCAAAAGTACTCATCATATAACAGCGGGCAAAAAAAACACAATCAAAATGATTGTGTTTAAAAAACCCATTAAATATTTACTTAAATAATGTAATTTTTTAAAAACCATATCTAAACTCACTTTTGATCCATCCACTTTTCCACGAGGCCAAATAGTATATGGAAAGTCCTTTTTTTATGGAAATTAGTCCACTGTTTTCGTAATGTATCATTTACCCGACTTTCTGAAAGAAAAGCTCCAACATCTTTCACGTTATGAAACAAGAGTTTTACTTCCATCTCTAGTTTACATTTACTAAATAATTCCTATAATACTCACAGCACACTTTATATAATAAACATATACTATCTCTATGAGAACTACATGTTTTTATTACCTTCATTACTCTCATTCAGAAAGTAATTTTGAAGAATAAACTAAGTTATATTAACTGCTGCAATCTTCATAGGTCAATTACCTTCCCTAAAATTTCGGTTGTAAGAACACCAGGTAAGAATTTAGTAAGTCAGAAGGCAAACTATGTTTGAAAGTCAATTGAGTATCATTACAGAGCTGCCAACCTTTTTGACATTTTAAATAAGCTGTGTAATGTCCTGATGTTGTTGAAGGACCATCATGGTAAATAATTGCTGCAGTTGAAAAGGTTCTTCCTGAAATTGATAATTGAGAAGCCACAATATTTTTAATTAATGTAGTCAATTTAGTCCCATCAGGTCTACATCGTTGGAACATTAAAATAACATACTGTCCATATCTTATTAAAAATAAAGTTGATAACATTTCAGATTTACATTGACTACACACCATGTTTTGATTTGCTGCTCTAACTAGATTATTAAAAGACACTGATTTGCAGTCTGGTAAAGTCAAATATATAAATCTTTCAGTGTCTACTGTAGTACTACTTGAAAAGGAGCAATTGTCACAATCATGTTGCCATTTATAAGAAAGGCCAAAAAGATTGTCTATATCTACTCCTTCATCTTGTAAAACAACAAGCATATACATTAGAAATTCCTGACAATCTTGCTGAATATTCTGTGAAAATTGATTTAGACCAGAAAATATGTCTAAAACCTTTCGAATTTCAGAAACACTTTGTATTTTTGTTCTATCAGTGCTACATTTCCCAAACACAGAATTTAATAAACAACAAAGTATTTGATCACGATTTTCAGCAATCTGTTCTTTTACAGTTTGGAGAAAGAAAACAACATTAACCACTACATTAGCATAGCAGTTGACACCAGAACTATTTTCAAACTGAAATCCAACAACATCTTTAACTGAATCCATTTCCTTTCTGCTTACAATTACTGGTTCATCTACTTTTTTTCTTTTTGCTACAACTTCACTACAATTTTTCTCATTTCTTCTTTTTCGGCCTACCACACGCTTTTCAAACAGAGGATATTGAGGTAAATTTGGAGCATACTCTCTTCTTAACCTATTATATTCTTTTACACAATTTAGATCTGCATTAATCTTTGTCTCATCAAAATCAATCAAGTACAATCCAGATAAAGTTCTCACTCGAGATAAAGCAACATATGCCATGCCCTCCTTGAACACAGAATTTCCAATATTCACCAAAGCAGTATCAACACTTAACCCTTGAGATTTATGAATAGTTACTGCATATGCTAAAGAAACAGGAAACTGTTTTCTGCGGACATATAAATCTTTCACCAGCAAAAAGCGAGCAGAACAACGAGTGATTTGTTGTACTTCTTCAATACCATCAAATTAAATTTTTATAATTTCAATTCCATCTCTATTTCGGTAATTCATAAAATCTACAACATGACCCATTGCTCCATTTACTAAACCTCTTTCCACATGTAAATTACGTTGTAAAATTATACGACAATCTAAAGATGTATACAAAGTCTTTTCCATACCAGCAGTTTTGGATATTGTCTTCTCTAAAGAATCCAATTTTGTTTTAAATTTTTCTGACAAAATAATAGTGGCTCCTTCATGTTCTATTTTATCAATAGCCTTCAGTTTCACAATCTCTTGATTTTCCAACTTTAACATTTTGGTGTTGAAGATTGAACATTCTTGCAGAGTTGGCATCAAGCATATGACAGACTTGTTTTCAGGAATTTTCTTAAAAATATTCTCTGGAAGAATATTTTCCTTTAGAAACAAATTTGAAATAATTGTGCATATAACGCTTCTTTGCCATGCTCAGCTAGTTTTCCAATTCTTACATCTTTTAGAATATTTTTATAATCTTCATCCTTTGCCTGTCGCATATTTTGAAGCAGTTCTGCATATTTGAAATTTAGCCATATGTTAACATTTCCAATGCTTCCTAAACACTTCCTGGTATCTTCATGCGTAAGCATTTTAAACACTGGCTGTCCTTTCACTGGAGTTAG
This sequence comes from Lissotriton helveticus, assembly GCF_964261635.1. NCBI lineage: Eukaryota > Metazoa > Chordata > Amphibia > Caudata > Salamandridae > Lissotriton > Lissotriton helveticus. The sequence continues at coordinate 22,180,956 of NC_136060.1, read as the reverse complement.
TTGCAGTAAATCTCCAAAAACAATGATGTGTTTTCCTCCAAATAACACATAATAGTCTGTTTTAAGAGTTTCTTGCATTCTTAAATGCACAAAAGCAAGCATTACATTTGATACCATGCTTACTTCATCAATGATAAGAAGTTTCATTTTCTTTAGTACTCTTGAAACTTCACAACAAGCTTCTCCAGATAGCTTGTGGTATTGTAATTTGTTATCATGCTCCACTGGCAGCATCAATAAGTGGTGTAAAGTAATTCCTTTAATGTTGTGTGCTGCCAACCCAGTTGGAGCAGTAACAACACAAGAGAGCGATGATGCCGTTGTTTTCTGCAAATATGTTGCAATCACTTTAATCAGGAAACTTTTCCCAGTTCCTGCTTCTCCACTGACATATAGTCGGATAGGCACAAATGATGTACATGAGCACTCTTTTTTCTCATGTGACAAACCATGCTCAATTTGTTGTGTGACTTCGTCATATATTTGTCTCTGTTCAACGTTTAGTTCTTTTTCCAAATCTTCTAAATCAAGTACATCCTCCTGAGCTTGTTCCATGGCTCTTTCACCTTCATCCATGGCAGTGGCAGCTTCATTTTGTATAATTGGTCCTCCTAGTGGATCCTGACTCAATGAAGCAGAACTCTGACTGTCTTGAGAACTGTCTCTAGCAATCTCTGCTGCAATTGTAGCTTCTTGCTGTATTTCCTCGTTCAACATTTGCAGATAACTTGAAAAAACAGGACATTCTATGGTATCTTTGGTTGCATTGAACAAATCTTCATAAGTAAGAAAATCTCCAAGTAGTTCCTCTTCTCTACGCCAAGGTTTAAAGAGTTGTAAAAGTGCTAAGTAATAAAATTCTCTTTTGTCTGGAGAATCACAACTCAATTTTCGATGATTAATCAAATGGCCTTTTCTTTGTTTTACTAAACAGCCTTCACATCCAATTACAGCATATACACCTTTATTGATGTCTTCTGTGACGTTCCTTTTAAAAGTGTAGGTTTGCAGAACTTCATAGAGACAAGCTTTCTTAAGGTGAGTACTTCTATTTGGATAGTATGTATCTAACATGTTTGTCTTCAAAATATCTGTACTGTCTGGTTCTTTCTCCGCCAAATACTCAATTTCTTGTACAGATTTTAAAACTCGGTTTCGTGTTGCAGCAAGACCTAGACTCACCCAAATGATAGTTCTAGATTTGGCATATAGACTTGCTGATGACAACCAATCAGAACATTCATACGCTCCAATTTCTCGATGCGACAACATCTTTAGACTATAACTGTATAATTTCTTGCTTAGACTCTTTTCATATGAAATTTCTTCCCACATTTCCTTCAGTTCCGTCTTTTCTGATTTTGTGATGTAAGACGTCACATATCAAGCCACAGCAATAGAGTTGTCAGCCACATATTGAATATCCATGTTAGCATTCCACATGGATAAAATGACTGGGTTGTAGTCATTTATGAATTTGGATTCCTCATTTCTTCTTAGGTTGTATGTATTTTTGGGTGATTTTCTTGTCATAGTATGTCGCAGAGAAGACAGAAAATTGTTGACTCTTCCTTTCGATGTTACTGGACGTGGAAATGCAAAACAACATTTCGTGTAGAACTTTTCATTAGATTTGTATTTTGACGACAGTATTTCCCAACAACGATGGCTTTGAAAGCGTAAAACTTGATGTCTTAAATTGTTTTCTTCTGTACTTTTCGGAACAGCACATGTAGAATACTGCTCAATGAAACTCATCACTTTCTCATCTGAATCTGTTCCAAATGTTTGTGCATCTTTAATCCATAGCAGCATATGTATATGAGGAGCACCTCTTGCTTGATACTCCTTTCTCCAAAAGAAATCCAACACCTCTCCAAGCGGAGGATTTTTTTTGTTTGTAATAAAAGACATCAAAGCTTCAAACCTATGATTGAAATACCTACATACATTAACTGGATCCAAAGAGCACAGTTCTGCAGGTGTCTTGTATTCAATATTTTCAATGTTTTTATTTGCTTCTCGTAGAAATTCAAGTAAGTCTTCCCAAGCATACTCAGCACAGCTAAGAGTGAGGAACCATGTAGGAGTTCCTAAGTTTCTTAGCATACATTTCAATTCCCCATGACGACGGTACCAATACTCATTAGTACCACGCTGACATGCCATGAGATTAATTAGCTGAGATTCCAAAACACTGTCTTGCAGTTTGACTTTAACCATAAAATCCCTTGCCGAAACATTTTGTAGATGTGCTCCACTTTTCAATATATGGTTTACTACATAGGAAAGTCCAGACAAGTCACTCTCAAACAGTAGATGGAACAAATATGGAATGCATTGACGAAACCTTGGATCTTCTGCATATAATCTTGAAGTCCGGTATTCAGATGCAGGAATTTGAACAGGTCGGTCGTCATATCGTCCACCTTGACCTGTGGGAAACAATTGGGGGAAACAACGAGCTTCTAAACTTTCTTCCCATACACTAATTGGACTTCCTTCGGCTTTTTCATCTGAAACAAGTCGATAGCATTCTCCATTACTTCTTTGGAATGCAATGGATGAACACTATAATGTTCGTAAATTTCTTCACTTCTAGAGACATCAACTTTTTCTATTTATCCAGTAGAGACATCAGAGTCGTCTTGTACAGTTGTTTCCTCATCGCCCACATACACATTTTTATAGTACTGATTATTTTTTACCAGATACAACGTTGCCTTCTTGACTTTCCTAACATCCACTAATTCTTGCCAGATTTTCTTACTTTTGGTCGGAACACCATTAACTAGAATAACCAGAGGTTCCTCTTCTACTTTTTCAACACCAATGGTATCAATATTTTTCGTAAAATCTAGAGGCAAATAAACAACTCTTCCCTTTAATCCTCTCTGTAAATCTGAAGGAGGCAATTTCCCTGTCTTAGGCTCCGTGCGAACAATAGCCTGAAAAGGATGCACACATTGAATCAGAATAGACTCATAGGTATTTAAATCCATCAATTCAGAAGGAATGTCTACCAACTCCAGATTATTATGAACACCTCTAGGAGGCATTTTATTTTCATTTAATCTATTATAGCAATATGTACAAATACGTTGATCAGAGCCCAAATCAAAACAATTTTCAACCAACAAATAAGTTGGAAAATCCTTCCACTCATTATTATTTATCTTTTCGCTTTTTACATATAAATCAACTAATCTAGTCTGATACTTACAATGAGTCCGTCGACAACAAACACAAGAAAAATTAGGCCTTTCACTTGAATTGACCTTAAACTTTATAATTTCATTTTCAAATTTTTCTGTACTTAAAATCTCTACATTCTCTTCTACATTATCTTCCATTACTGTATCAATTTCTGCACTAACCTCTTTTTCACCAAAGTAACAAAACTCAATTTCATCACAAATGTTTTTGACTTCTAATTCAGTTCCATGCAAAAGAGCACTGTTTAACTGTTTTAGTTTAAGTGCCGGACTTTTTGCATAGTACAACCTTCTCACTAATTTCCTCACTTTATTATGATGCACTGCTAACATCCTAAAATGGTGAAAAACACTCTGACATACTTTTCTTGAAAGACAAGCCAGTGAATGCCCTTGCAAACCTGATTTTTCTCTCACTCTACCAGGATCTAACTCTTGTAAAATTTTCATTTTTTGTTTCACAGTTTTCTTAGTATATGTCCGTAAGAAAGTGCAAAACAAATCAATTGATTCCTGGCGGACACTACAAATACTACTACAATTCCATGTATACACTGGAGGCTTAGGAAATCTCCCTAAAACTTCATCAGCTAACACCTCTTCTGTATTTCTAGGCACAATCTCTTCTGTGTCAACTGCATGCACCAAATCATTATCCTGAAAGTAACTTTCTTCATTAAAAAATGGCTCAGAACTTGAACTATGCTTCCATTCTCCAGAAAAAACATCACAAAAATTAGTTCGATTAATTACTCTCCTCCACTTACATTTTGATTTAAACACATTAATTATCGTATCAAGTGTACGAATTCTATTCATTACTAAACAAAACAATTTATTTTTCACTTTAAATGCTTCATCCACAATCTTAACTATGTTTTTTTTTCTTGTAAAAAGCTGTCTTTTGTTTATAACTTTTTATATTTTTTAATAAATTGGTTATAATCCTGTTGTAAAACATTCGTCTACGAATGTCAGAAAATTGTTTGCTTCTTCTATTGCATTTCAAAATATTGCCTCCTTGTACACGTCTGACAATTGTAGAAGGACATCCTGTCTTTTTTGAAATTACACGTGTTTCAGTCTTTTTATTTAAAAAACTTTTTTTTTCTTCAAATTTCAATAATTTCCTAAGAAAATTTGTACTTTGCTTACCAGGAGCATTTTTCTTTTTCTCTGAAGATTTTATTTTGGTTGGTTCTTGATTTTCTTTTTCCTTAGACCTTAATTTTCTCTTATAATTTTTGGCTCTCCTTGTTTTAGAAGGCATCTTTCTCTTTGTTTGTATAGATGATTGTAATCTGTGGAAAACAAAAAATAACATATTATAGACCACAACAAACATATTACATAGCAATTACAATAAATAAACGATATAAATACTAGTATACAACAAAAGGCTCATTTACATTACATGTGCTTTGCTTTTTGTCAAAAACGATTAACTAATTAATTTTTATGTCTTGTTTATATATAGGTGGTCTGTTTTTGGCCTGTAGATACAGAGAAATAATTAGTGCAGAGACACACATAGTGCTTGCACAGACAGAGATGGTAGATTACATGTAATATCGTGCACATGTACCTCAGATCACACCAAATCTATTGCATTTTAAATGCTTGTTTACCTTGCTTCCATCAAGAAAGCAGTCAGATGCGTCACACATTTGCCATAAATTTAGAATGTTAGCACTCTAGTTGCTCATTATTTCAAGCTTCACTCACAATGTAATCTTAGACAGATTAATTGTTTTTTAGATAAATGTACCATGTCTGTCACTGCCAACAGTATGTGTGACACCGAGGGCGAGATCTATTGCATTTTCAATGCTTGTTTACTTTGATTCCATTAAGAAAGCATTCAGATGTGTCACACATTTGCCATAAATTCTGAATGTTTGACATTAATGCTGGTCCAGAGATAGTGTAAAGGTTTCATTGGCATATTTACAAACCGCTTGCACAATGTTAGATATAATTTACTAATTAATATAATATCTTCTTAATATATAGGTGGCCAGTTTTTGACCTGTAGATACAGAGAAATATTTTGTGCAGAGACAAACATACTGCTTCCACAGACAGAGATGGTACATTACATGTAATATCATGGACATGTGCCTAAAATCACAACAAATCTATTGCATTTTCAATGCTTGTTTACTTATGTTCCATCAACAAGACATTCAGATGTGTCACACATTTGCCATACATTTTCAATGTTTGATATTAATGCTGGTCCAGAAATAGTGTAAAGGTTTCATTGGCATACTTACAAACCGCTTCCACAATGTTAAATATTATTTATTATTTAATGTTATGTCTTGTTTATAGATAGGTTGTCTGTTTTTCGCCTGAAAATATTTTGAAATAATATCAGCAGAAACATATATACTGCTTGCAGACAAAGAGATGGTAGATTACATGTAATATGGTGCACATGTGCCTAATATCACACCAAATCTATTGTATTTTCAATGCTTGTTTACTTTAGTTCCATCAACAAGGCATTCAGATGTGTCACACATTTGCCATATATTCTAAATGTTAGCACTCTAGTTGTTCATTATAGCAAGCTTCACTCACAGTGTGATTTTAGACAGATTAATAGGATTTTACATATAATGTACCATGTCTGTCCCTGCCGACAGTATATGTGACTCTGCCTAACATCACAATAATAGGTGAATCAAGCTTCAGTCACAGAGTGATCTTAGGCACATAATCAGAATGTTAGATATGATGTACCATGTCTGTCTCTGCCAACAGTATATGTTACTCTGCTTAAGATCACAGTGATGGGTAAATGAAGCTTCACTCACAGTGTGATCTTAGGCACATGATCAGAATGTTACATATAATGTACCATATGCAAGGTCAAGCGCACACAACCTAGGTATGTTCAACGGTTGGTTGTGTATCTATTGATGGAAGGATAAGATCAGACTTCACTTTAGTTGTTTCTTTCCTTGTTTATTTTATCCATTGACAATGTTTGTTTATACATGAAAACCAGCCGACACGTGTTTCGTCAAAAAGCGGGGTAGACCCGTGACTCTTCAGGGCTGGGGAAATAAAGTACAGTAAGAAACTATTTTTTTGTTTGTAGTGAGAGGGGAGTGAGGATGGATGGGTACGTGGAGGAAGGTAAAAGGAGGGCCAGAGTGAGGGGATGTGATGAGAAGGAGAAAAAAAGAGATTGTAAGAACAGTCATTAACAAGTGTGGACCCGAAGGTGGTGCAGAACGACGGGCAGAGGGTGAGTCTATGACGCGGTGAATACCCGAGTGTGACATAAAATGCATAGTGAGTGTGATCTGAGAGATCAGTGTAGTGGTGAGCTGCTATTTGTATTTATCATAACAGTAATAATGCAGCGACGCAGGACGCAAAACCACATGGTGTGTGTCATGTGGGGACAAAGTGACAGATTGAAAATCCAACCAAACTATAACATGAATATTATTCAAAAAGTTTGTTCTGTGGAAAAAATGGGGAAGAAAGCATCAAATCCAATCGCCATGATATATACAGGTAGTACATGTTTGAAGTGGTGGTGAGTGGAGTGTGGTGACCTTAAATAATCATGCACAGTTCCATAGTTCATATCCTTAATTCAATGCAAAATGTATATGCGATATCAATCATTTCTTCATACTTAGTGTGTTGTCAGATCAGGAGGCAACATCTTCATTTTGAAATATCTATATTCATACTAGTTCATGTGTATGTTTTCCCTAGTCATGTGTAATATAATTTACTTGAAGGGTGAGGATAATACATATCTCCAAAGACTGGTGTGCTTCGTTTGTTCCTATGGCGAGTAGTGCCAAAGAACAGAAACAAAAGCATGCTATCCGGTGTGTTAATTATGCTTTCTTAAGTGGTGCCGGTAAGGATCCGGTTAGAAAGCCCTTGGTTGTGGTTGTTCATATCAACCAACCCCAGGGTTCTACACGCAGGTAATCTGAGACGAGAATGACGGGACAACAGGGTGAAAAAATATTTATCAAAAATGCGCAGGCATACCTGTCGGAATTTGGGCTGCGGGCAGTATCTATAAGTTTAAAAAACAAGAAAAAGAAAGGGTGGCATGGATGATAATAGACATGAAAACTGCGAGTACTAGGCAGATTGTTAATGACTACGCGTTAATCCGGGTAAGGAGGAGGTTGGACTCACCGTCGGACCGGTGATAATTCCAACCCGGTCCTAGTCGGGTGTCCAATAATATATGTGGACGTGGAGGGAGTACTTCCTTTGTGTCCAGTGGATCTGTGAAGTTAAGATAGTGCCGCCGTCGGGTATGTGGTCGGTCACACAAGGGCAAGCAAATCCGCTTGGCCCATAATTTCGGCTGCAGTGAAAAAATATATTGTTTAGTATATTCGCGCACTAATGTGGGAAAATAACAAAAAGCGGGCAATTAAAAACGTGCGTCTCTCAAAAGTATAGTGGCCGTCTATTTTACCTTGTTGTCAAGCCGATTTGGAATGGAGTCGTCTGTCGGTTCTTCGGAGTGTTTGAGAACCGAGTACCATGCGTGGCTAGTATTATGGCGAATATAAATGACGTCATAGAAAGGGGCTGGGCTGCCAGTCGAAAGACTAGAATGGGATTTTCTGGTTGTTGAAATAAAGGGAATACTAGAGGAAAGACTATGCGAACCAAATGTTCAATGAGGCATGTTCTTTAATGAAACTTCACAAAAGATGCATCTCGGATGTGTTTGAATTTATTATAAATCATCATGCTATAACTTCCATTCTGGGTGACTAAAAGACGAGAAGGATACATAAATTGAGCAAGGCAAAATTAGCGTTAAGCAAAAGTTGTATTCACATTGGCTGCAATGGTTACAAAAATGGTAATCGATACGGGAGTCATCACATGTTCATGCCTCAAAGATCAAAAAGTACATCCACATAATTGGGACATGTATTATATATCACTATGGTCGAGGAAAATGGTAAGACGGGATGGTAAGTTTGAGTGACTAGCCGGGAATGTTATAACTTCCATTCTGGGAGACTAAATGACGAGAAGGATACATAAATTGAGCAAGGCAAAGTTAGCGTTAAGAAACCCATTGTAATCATATTGGCTGAAATGGTTACAAAATGGTAACCGATACGGGAGTCATCACATGTTTAAGCCATACAAACCATCAGACGAGAGAATCGCTCCCGGCCGAATACAATGGAAAGAAAACAAGGAGAGGCAACAGAGCCGGCCAAAGATGTCTACAAAAAAAAAACTACGATCCGGGAACAAGAAATAGAAGGACCAGACAATAAGGAGGTACAAGTCATAAATCTTTCCAACAAACAACTCAATCCAAACATGGTCTCACTCTTAAGCAAGGGCCTAAGTTTCAATCCTCACGAAAGAGGAGATCCCTGTAGAGCCAGAATAGACCTTTTCAAATTCATCCGCAATCTGAAACTGAAACAACACTTCTCATGCAGGGATGACCCTCAGAACATTCGACCACATGAACATGATGATGTATCACTTAACAGCCTGACCATTAAAGATGTACAAGCTACACATCTTCTCTTATCCCTCACCGACTTTGATGACCCTCCTAATTCCTTCGACAATCTTCTGAACGACTTAGAATTGGACACCAATCAAAGCATAAACAGTGGTTTAAAAAACAAGTCGAAATGGACACCCACTCTCCCTGGTGGCAACCCAGTTGACATCTTCTACAACTTAGTACTGGCTGACATCGAGAAAGAAGAAAGGAAATCTTACAACAAGAGAAGGAGAAACAATGATAATCTCACTAGAGATGAGAGGCTTGCTTTGAAAACACTTAGCGAAGACTATGAACTGACAATAAAAGAAGCAGACAAAGGTGGCAACGTGGTCATTATGAATAAAACAGACTATCACAATGAAATTACCACGCAACTAGCAAATACCTCTTGCTATATCCCACTGGATTACAACCCCACAGGACCTCTGACCATACTAATCAACAGACATCTAAATGACTGGAAAGAACAGGGCCTAATCAGTGAAGAAGAGGCTCTATACATGAGAGTCACAAGACCAACACACCCATACCTTTACACCTTACCTAAGGTACATAAAACGGGGGCCTTTCCCCCGGGTCGACCAATCGTCTCCGGAATAGGTGGTCCAACCGAAAAACTAGCTCAATATGTTGATATTTTTCTAAATCCAATTGTAAGAAACCTTCCATCTTTCATCCAGGACACCAAGCACATCCTAAGCATTTTGACAGACATTGAATGGCAAACAGATCTAATCATGGCCACATTGGATGTCGTCTCACTTTATACATCCATCAACCCAGAAATGGGCTTATCAGCAGTGAACAACTTCCTTAACAATAGATCCATCACTCTCTTGGTACATACTAAAATGCTGTCCACTATGATGCACATCATTCTAATGAACAATTTCTTTCTTTATGACAAAACTTGGTACAAACAAACAAGGGGTGTGGCCATGGGGTCCAGATTCTCCCCCTCTTTTGCAAACCTGTACATGGGCGCCCTAGAAGCTGAATACATCTGGGGCAACAAGGGTAAACCGTGGATTGACAACATAATATACTGGGGGAGATACATAGACGATTGCCTACTAATCTGGTCAGGCTCACATGCCTCTCTTCTGGAATTTTGTGAATACCTCAACAACAACCACATGGACATGAGATTCACACACAATATCAGCAATACCAGTTTAAATTTCCTTGATGTGGAGATATATACCAAGGACAATGCTCTACACAGTCGTCTATTTCGTAAAGAGACAGCCTGCAACGCGACTCTGCATGCCACCAGCGCACATCCGGCTCACCAAATCAACACGATCCCATATGGGGAGTTCATACGCGCAAGAAGAAATTGCAGCGAAAACTCTGAATTTGAACGCTGCATTGAAGACATGACCCAACGTTTCTCAAAAAGAGGTTACAAAAGAAACGTCTTAGAAGGAGCCAAGAGAAAGATAAAAAACATTGAAAGAGCCACAACTCTGCTACACAAATCCAAGAGAAGTGAAATGAAACAACCTGCAAGATTAATCATGGATTACAATGACATCAGCCTATCAATACGAAAGAGCCTAAACAAACATTGGGGGATTCTCCTGGCGGATAGAGCATTGAAAGACACGATCACCAACAGACCTCAAATTACCTATCGCAAAGGGAAAAACCTCAGAACTAGACTGTGCCCCACCATGCCACGAGTAGCCAAACCAAACGATTGGCTAACAAAGAAATCCAAAGGCTTCTATAAATGTGGTTACTGTAGTATGTGCCGTTGGGCTAAACATAACACCACTTCTTTCAAAGGCTACTACAAACAGGAATTCAAAATCAACACAAACATAACATATGACACCAAGTATACAGTGTACATCATTGAATGTCTCTGTGACAGTCAATACATAGGAAGCTCCATCCGACCATTGAAGGAACGAATCAGGGAACATGCACGGGCCATTCTGACTCAGGACTCACAGTATCCTATGGCCATTCACATGGCTACTTGCCCCTCACAAGGTCCCAACAAAAAGTTCAAATTCTATGGCATTGACACGATCGAACCTCATGCAAGGGGTGGCAATCGAGAATTGAAATTGAGACGTCAGGAAGCAATCTGGATAATGCGAACCCAAAGTCTTAAACACGGCCAGAACACCGATGACGAACTACATTTTTTTCTATAATGGATTAGGAAAACATAACAAAAGCACCATTGAAGTTTGGGGAACTGCTCTGAAAGAAGTGCAAATTTGGACAATTTATAACATACTGTTTATGTAAAAACATGCCTATTGTAATAGCATCTGATGTTTTCCACCTACATTTTTGGTCTTTACTTTCACTGGATTAATTAACATCACATAATTAGCCTACACTCCTGGGCACCACACGAACAGCGCTGCCCCCATCAACCTCTCCATGACTCAGACTCTGCCTTGGACTGTTAACATCAGCAATGGCTACGTTAGGACCATCCGCGTCTCCTATCAATATTGTACTATTAACATTTATGCACCATATTGACATTTTCTCATTTTTCCGGGCTCCCGGCCTAGTCATTTGAACTTACCATCCCGTCTTACCATTTTCCTCGACCATAGTGTTATTTAATACATGTCCCAATTTTGTGGATGCACTTTTGCATCTTTGAGGCATAAACATGTGATGACTCCCGTATCGGTTACCATTTTGTAACCATTTCAGCCAATATGAATAAAATGGGTTTCTTAACGATAACTTTGCCTTGCTCAATTTATGTATCCTTCTCGTCATTTAGTCTCCCAGAATGGAAGTTATAACATTCCCGGCTAGTCACTCGAACTTACCATCCCGTCTTACCATTTTCCTTGACCATAGTGATATATAATACATGTCCCAATTATGTGGATGTACTATTTCATCTTTGAGGCATGAACATGTGATGACACCCGTATCGATTACCTTTTTTGTAACCATTGCAGCCAATGTGAATACAACTTTTGCTTAACGCTAATTTTGCCTTGCTCAATTTATGTATCCTTCTCGTCTTTTAGTCTCCCAGAATGGAAGTTATAGCATGATGATTTTTAATAAATTCAAACACATCCGAGATGCATCTTTTGTGAAGTTTCATTAAAGAACATGCCTCATTGAACATTTGGTTCGCATAGTCTTTCCTCTAGTATTCCCTTTATTTCAACAACCAGAAAATCCCATTCTAGTCTTTCGACTGGCAGCCCAGCGCCTTTCTATGACGTCATTTATATTCGCCATAATACTAGCCACGCATGGTACTCGGTTCTCAAACACTCCGAAGAACCGACAGACGACTCCATTCCAAATCGGCTTGACAACAAGGTAAAATAGACGGCCACTATACTTTTGAGAGACGCACGTTTTTAATTGCCCGCTTTTTGTTATTTTCCCACATTAGTGCGCGAATATACTAAACAATATATTTTTTCACTACAGCCGAAATTATGGGCCAAGCGGATTTGCTTGCCCTTGTGTGACCGACCACATACCCGACGGCGGCACTATCTTAACTTCACAGATCCACTGGACACAAAGGAAGTACTCCCTCCACGTCCACATATATTATTGGACACCCGACTAGGACCGGGTTGGAATTATCACCGGTCCGACGGTGAGTCCAACCTCCTCCTTACCCGGATTAACGCTTAGTCATTAACAATCTGCCTAGTACTCGCAGTTTTCATGTCTATTATCATCCATGCCACCCTTTCTTTTTCTTGTTTTTTAAACTTATAGATACTGCCCGCAGCCCAAATTCCGACAGGTATGCCTGCGCATTTTTGATAAATATTTTTTCACCCTGTTGTCCCGTCATTCTCGTCTCAGATTACTTGCGTGTAGAACCCTGGGGTTGGTTGATATGAACAACCACAACCAAGGGCTTTCTAACCGGATCCTTACCGGCACCACTTAAGAAAGCATAATTAACACACCGGATAGCATGCTTTTGTTTCTGTTCTTTGGCACTACTCGCCATAGGAACAAACGAAGCACACCAGTCTTTGGAGATATGTATTATCCTCACCTCTTAAGTAAATTATATTACACATGACTAGGGAAAACATACACATGAACTAGTATGAATATAGATATTTCAAAATGAAGATGTTGCCTCCTGATCTGACAACACACTAAGTATGAAGAAATGATTGATATTGCATATACATTTTGCATTGAATTAAGGATATGAACTATGGAACTGTGCATGATTATTTAAGGTCACCACACTCCACTCACCACCACTTCAAACATGTACTACCTGTATATATCATGGCAATTGGATTTGATGCTTTCTTCCCCATTTTTTCCACAGAACAAACTTTTTGAATAATATTCATGTTATAGTTTGGTTGGATTTTCAATCTGTCACTTTGTCCCCACATGACACACACCATGTGGTTTTGCGTCCTGCGTCGCTGCATTATTACTGTTATGATAAATATAAATAGCAGCTCACCACTACACTGATCTCTCAGATCACACTCACTATGCATTTTATGTCACACTCGGGTATTCACCGCGTCATAGACTCACCCTCTGCCCGTCGTTCTGCACCACCTTCGGGTCCACACTTGTTAATGACTGTTCTTACAATCTCTTTTTTTCTCCTTCTCATCACATCCCCTCACTCTGGCCCTCCTTTTACCTTCCTCCACGTACCCATCCATCCTCACTCCCCTCTCACTACAAACAAAAAAATAGTTTCTTACTGTACTTTATTTCCCCAGCCCTGAAGAGTCACGGGTCTACCCCGCTTTTTGACGAAACACGTGTCGGCTGGTTTTCATGTATAAACAAACATTGTCAATGGATAAAATAAACAAGGAAAGAAACAACTAAAGTGAAGTCTGATCTTATCCTTCCATCAATAGATACACAACCAACCGTTGAACATACCTAGGTTGTGTGCGCTTGACCTTGCATACAGACATACAGAAGGCAGAGCTCCTCTCCCCCTTCTCTCCCAGAGAACAGGGTTATCTCTGATCAAGCATCACCAACCACTACTAGCTACAAAAATTACCTTATACCCACTATCTGTTGAGCGCCGTGCTATTTCTGAATATTGTGATAACCCTGCGCTGAACTTTGTACTTATAGGAATCAGAAAGGCAGCCACAGTGGGCCGCACTACTCTTAAATACTATAAATTTCAAGATGGATAGAGACAAGATCGCTTCCGATCTATTTGAGAATCTGGCCAGCAGTGCTACACACATCACACCTAGTATCAGTAGGAATACTCCACTAAAACTAGGACTAAAGGAGAAATTTATCAAGCTTGAAAAACTTAAAAAAACAGAGAACTCCAGATGGTGGGACAGTGCCACACTAAAGCAATATCTGAGACTAAACAGGGTACCAAGAGGTTTACGTTCTCAAACTTTTCCCACCTTCGAGGATCTTGATGACGACCTCCTGAACAAATGGGAGGAAACGCTTACATCTGGCTCAAAGACCTTAATACTGATTCTAATTGAAAGTGCAGAACGCAAGGTAACAAAACTACAAGCGGAAATCACCATACTAGAAAAAGAAATCTCAGACATGAATCTGAAAGATGCCACTGAAAAAAACTATAAAGTACTTGAAGATGTGATGACAAGACATCAAAATGAGATCAAGGACCGCAAAACCAGACAACTAAGACGAGATGAAGCGGACTACCGAGAAGGACGCGTCTTCACATTTGCTAGGAAGTATGACCAACTGGTGAACAAAACGACACGCAACATCCAAACCTCCACAATGAATAAATCCTCCATATCCACCAGTTCAACCTCACTCAACAGCTTACCACCAAGTGACAGTGAACCAGAGGAACAATCCTCAAATACCAACACACCTGAAACTGGAGCTACAGCCACAACCTCTTCTTTAAACAATTTTTTTCGGGAAATACAAACCATCAGACGAGAGAATCGCTCCCGGCCGAATACAATGGAAAGAAAACAAGGAGAGGCAATAGAGCCGGCCAAAGATGTCTACAAAGAAAAACTACGATCCGGGAACAAGAAATAGAAGGACCAGACAATAAGGAGGTACAAGTCATAAATCTTTCCAACAAACAACTCAATCCAAACATGGTCTCACTCTTAAGCAAGGGCCTAAGTTTCAATCCTCACGAAAGAGGAGATCCCTGTAGAGCCAGAATAGACCTTTTCAAATTCATCCGCAATCTGAAACTGAAACGACACTTCTCATGCAGGGATGACCCTCAGAACATTCGACCACATGAACATGATGATGTATCACTTAACAGCCTGACCATTAAAGATGTACAAGCTAAACATTTTCTCTTATCCCTCACCGACTTTGATGACCCTCCTAATTCCTTCGACAATCTTCTAAACGACTTAGAATTGGACACCAATCAAAGCATAGACAGTGGTTTAAAAAACAAGTCGAAATGGACACCCAGTCTCCCTGGTGGCAACCCAGTTGACATCTTCTACAACTTAGTACTGGCTGACATCGAGAAAGAAGAAAGGAAATCTTACAACAAGAGAAGGAGAAACAATGATAATCTCACTAGAGATGAGAGGCTTGCTTGAAAACACTTAGCGAAGACTATGAACTGACAATAAAAGAAGCAGACAAAGGTGGCAACGTGGTCATTATGAATAAAACAGACTATCACAATGAAATTACCACGCAACTAGCAGATACCTCTTGCTATATCCCACTGGATTACAACCCCACAGGACCTCTGACCATACTAATCAACAGACATCTAAATGACTGGAAAGAACAGGGCCTAATCAGTGAAGAAGAGGCTCTATACATGAGAGTCACAAGACCAACATACCCATACCTTTACACCTTACCTAAGGTACATAAAACGGGGGCCTTTCTCCCGGGTCGACCAATCGTCTCCGGAATAGGTGGTCCAACCGAAAAACTAGCTAAATATGTTGATATTTTTCTAAATCCAATTGTAAGAAACTTTTTTTTTTTTTTTTTTTTTTTTGGTGCAAAACTTTTATTAAGCACTGTCAGGAGTACACAGCGTCTCGCCAACAACCCGGAGGCCGGCCGCTATCAATGCATATATACATTACAAAGAATGATAGAAGTACATTGGAGCGAAGATAATCGCGTCAATCAATAGCATCCAAGTGACAAGTGCAGCTTCTATACAGTGAAATCAATGTGTCTTGCATTTTTAGGTATTGAACGTCAACATCAACATGTGCAGTGTCTAGGCGAACCCAGGGGGGGGGGGCGCGCATGCCGTGTGCATGAGCGGGTATATCGGCCGCGGGAGGGACGCAGCTGGCAAAGTCATAAGCCCCTAATTGAAGTAATGGCGGGCGTCTGTGTCATAGGTGGTAAACCGGTAATCGCCTGAGCGGCATCATGGGAGTGAGAGCAAACCACTGAGAGCCTAGAAATGGGGAGGCAGGGGAGAGGGAGGTGGGGGGGGGGAGAAGCTAGTACATCCAGCCAGACATGTAAGCCCAGGACTTTAAATTCAGGACCAGGAAGCGGCACCGTAGTGTCCCACTATCCCAACCTCAAGCGCTGTCATCTTCCAGTGGGTCAGTTAACAAATAACATTGTAACGGGGCCCAAATATCAGTAGGCCTAGAAGTAGGTGGCAACAGCTCGGAGTAAGTATGCAATTGTTCCTGGCAGTATACCATGTCGCTCATCCAATCCTTAAATTTGGGCGCTCTTCCTCTCCCCCATCTACAGGCCACCCTGCGTTTAGCCAGAAGCATAGCCAGCGCCACAAATTTACGGTGAGCCGCCCGGAGTGGTGCAACATACCCCAGAAGAGCCAACAATGGGGACGGACCCACCGTCTCGTGTATCATTTTGGACATTGCTTGAAATACCTGGGTCCAGTATCTGCTCACTTCGGCACATCCCCATGCAAGGTGAAGGAAGTCAGCCCCAGTATCCCCACACCTGTCACACGTGTCTGTAGGCCTTAGCTGAAATCTGTGTAAGCGCGCTGGGGTATGGTACAGTCTGTGTAGGAATTTATAATGAATTATCCTATAACGGCTATTGGAGGATATGCGCTCGGTCTGTTGCATGCAAAATTCCCATTGTGCATCCGTAAGAGTCAAGGCTAAGTCCTGATCCCATTTGTGCCTAGCGGGCAGCGCAGTGCAGGTCGTGTTAGCGTAGACAGATTTATAGAGTGTGGACACCAGCTTATTGGGATTTTCGTGGAGCAGCATATTTTGTAGGGGAAGAAGCACCGGGGGCTCACAAGGGAAGTCAGGTGTGATGGCTCGCAGCCCGTGTCTGAGCCTGATATAATAAAACAGGTCTAGGGATGTCGGCTGAATGCTCTCATATAATTGGTCCTAGGTACAGAAGGTGCCATCACGATACAAGTCCCCCCATGTAGTGACATGTATGCTTTTCAGCAATTTTTGAAAGCCAGCTTCCTGCAGGAGCGGGAGCTGTGGGTGGTAGGTCAGTGGCAATAGCGGAGCATATAGGAAGTGTAGGTCAAGCCGCATAGAAATGGATTTCCATGCCGTGACCGTGCTAGACACCGTAGTGGGAGTCTTGTCTCTGCCTTCAACTTGGGAATAGAGTGCGCCTTCAATGGGAGTTGGGTGGGCCAGCCAGTGTTCAGCCGCCAATTGAGGCATATATCTCTGCTGACGCACCCAGAAGTATGCATAATGGGCCTGAGCAGCCCGATAGTAAAGCTCAAAGTCAGGGATACCGAAGCCTCCCTGCGAAAATGGCCTAATTAGGATCTCCCATCTGAGTCTTGGTGTCTTCCCACCCCACACCAGTCGGAGCAACTCCGAACGGAGTAGCCGAAAGAAATGGGGTCCGGGATGAAACGGAATGTTCATAAAGAGGTACAAAAGTTGAGGGAGTATTACCATCTTAACCAAGGAGGCCCGCCCGGCCATGGAAAGGGGGAGTGATATCCATCTGGATATATTGTCACTTATCTTGTCCATCACAGTGCCATAATTAGCACGAATCAGCTCTTCTCTACTCTTCTCCACATGTATACCCAGGTATTTAAAATCTCCTGTACACCAGGCAAGTGGGAACTCTAGCGGAAATTGACTCGTCGAAGCCGTAAGGGGAAAGACACATGACTTACTCCAGTTAATTTGGACTCCCGAAAGGGCACCAAACCGTATAAATTCCCGGAGTATGGGATGTAGGTTGTCGCTAGGGTGGCGAACATAAAGGGTGATATCATCGGCATACATAGAGACGAGTATTTGTCTCTGAAAACAGCGGAGTGCACTGTAAATGTAAATGTAAATGTACAGGAATTTATATAGCGCAAATCACCGAGCGGTTTCTAAGCGCTTGCTTAGGGAACCCGTCCTGGCATTCCCCTGTGAGATAACCCCGGCAGGGTATCCGCAAGGTGAAAGCCAGGCATCCCACCGCGAGGGGCCGTTGTGGAGATTAAGCAAGCTATTGCCCAGAGTCGCAGAGTGTGAACCCGTGAATCGAGTAGGCACCGGAGCGAGAATTGTCGAGTCCATGGACATTTTAGGACTCAAGACCCCGCCGAGCCGGGAATTGAACCCTGGTCCCGGGCTGACCTCTGCTTCCAGGTCTGCCTCCTCTAACCAGTGAGCCACACTTCTCCACTGTCCCGATGATGTTGCCTCAACTTAGCAGCCAGGGGTTCAGTGGCTATAGCAAAGAGGAGTGGGGACAGGGGGCAACCCTGCCTTGTCCCTCTGGAGATCGGGAAGTCCGAAGACAATTTCCCATTGATGAGGACCCTGGCCACTGGACGCGTATATAACAATCTAATCCAAGAAATAAATATAAGCGGAAATCCCATTCGCTCTAGAACTTTGAACACATAGTCCCATTCGAGCGAGTCGAATGCCTTGGTGGCGTCTAAAAAAACGGCAGCCATTGGTAGGTCTTCGTGGATGGAGTCATAGACCGAAAAAAAGGTACGAAGATTGTGTGACGTCGCCCTGCCAGGGACAAAACCGGCTTGGTCCGGTAGTATCAGGTCAGGCAGAAGGAGGCTGATGCGCGTTGCAACCAATTTTGCAAGAATTTTCACGTCACAATTCAACAGGGACAACGGTCTATAGGAGTCGCAGCAGGCAGCGGGTTTACCCGGCTTGAGCAGGGACGTAATAAGGGCAATTCTCATGGAGGCAGGGAGATGACCCACCTCTAGCGCATCTTCATAAACCTCCCATAGCACTGGCGCCATGAAGTCAATAAATGTTTTGTAGAATTCAATAGGGATGCCATCCAGTCCGGTGGCCTTGCCTGACTTCATACTCATGATAGCCTCCCTGACCTCATCCAATTCAAACGGAGCGCTCAAAAAGGCTCTCTGTGCATCACTCAACCATCCCAAGGAGACATCTGCTAAATAGTCGTCCAGTGTGAGTTCGCCAGTCCTGGTAGAGGAGTATAGCGCACCATAGTGTCGCACAAATTCGTTCAGGATTTGTGCGGTGTCCCTGAGTACCAGCCCCTCAGCCGTGTCAAGTTCCAGTACAACAGTTGGCGAGCGCATTAGCTTAACCGTCGCCGCCAGGGCTTTCCCAGGTCTCTCACCCTCTCCATAGCGCCTGGCCACCCAGTACTTGTTCCTAAACTTTACCTCGCGAGCAGCCTCCTCGGAGTATTCCGACAGTTTGTCACGTATGGTAGCGAGGGTTGCATTATCAGGGCCCGCTCGGAGGTGGTCTTCTGCACGACGTAGATCAGCTTCTAGACTGCGTAATCTATTCAGTATGCTCTTGAGCACTCCCGAGCCCTTTGAAATACATAAGCCCCGGAGTGTGGCCTTAAAGGCGTCCCATATGGTCTCAACGTCCTGGACCGAGTCCTTATTGCGTTTAAAGAAATCCAGACATTCATCTCGGAGTTCTTCCTGGAAGGCCGAATCTAATAACATAGCGGGCTGCATACGCCATGCCGTCACTGGGGGGCCCAGTTCAGAGCCAGACAACGCAATAGGAACGGGGGAGTGGTCGGAATATGTCCTGGGGAGATGCGACGCGTGAATCAGCGCCGTGTACAGATGTGAGGTCAGAAGGAAATAGTCGAGTCGCGCCCATGATTTAGCTTGCGCTGTAAAATGTGTACCTTCCCTTCTAGATCCGCAGTGTGAACGCCAAGCGTCTATGAGATTGTTACCGGTCATGGTAGCTCGAAGGACTTCTCGCTCGTTAGTGTAATGGTGGGGGGCGGGGTGTGACCTATCCAGAGGGGGGTGCAGGGTCATATTGAAATCTCCCCCCCATATGAGGTGTTGTGGTCCCGTCTCCACTATCGCAGCCCATAAAGCAGTGTAGAACTGTGGGTGATCTACGTTAGGCCCATAACAACATGCTAGTGTCACCGTCATATGCACCAGTCTGCCCCATAATACACAATACCGCCCCTGGGGGTCAGCCCTGGATCCAGCAGGCCGAAAAGGGGTAGACTTCTTAACCAGGATGGCCGTACCTCGTGCATAGGAGGAGTAATTAGCAAAGACCGCGTGAGAGGCCCACCTACTTCCAAAGGCGTGCGACCTGTTGGATGCAAAGTGCGTTTCCTGCAGGAAAGCAATGTGGTCATTATGGCGATCAAGGTAACTCAATACTTGTCGTCTTTTCCTATGGTCTCCCAGCCCCCTCACATTCCAAGTAATCACATTTAAGCGTGTGTCACCCATGTATAAGTGCGAAACAATGAATACAGGATTAAAGCAAGTAAAACGGTCCAGTCACCATTAGCAAGAAATAGGCCATTACCTAGGCGAACCGGCCCACTGATACCCAGAGGGAACAGGGAGCGGAGCACTGAAGGAGCGCCCCCATCACCTGCGTCTCGTGTTAACCACAGCCAATGCACATCACAACCATCCCGCCCCCCCATCCCCCAGTCACAACCAAGGAGCCCTCCACAGGGCAGATGAGTGAGTTCAAAACCCAGCACGCACATGTTATAACTAGAACCCCAACAGAACCCCCGACACCCCCCCCCACCCACCGCCCCCCCAAGAGCCCCAACAAAAGGACCAAACCCAAAGAAAGAAAAAAAGTGCACAGTAGTCAACCAGATAGGGCGAGACATTCCGGCTCTTCTAAAGGGAGCCATACCACGCTCAGTGCATTTCCATTCCATCAGATAAACAGTCCACCACCCCCCACCCACTGAAGCATCCCCAACTCGCCAGTACCCCAGGCCCACCCCCCACCCATTTACCAAAACGATGCAAGGAAACAGTAAACAAGCAAAAAACAAAGTCAATATCATTGGTGAACACCCAGTAGGGGTCATCTGAGGCGCACGTTCCACCACCCCCAGTCCTCCCACTCCGTACAAGTCCACCCTTAGGGTCTCCATCCGGAGCAGAGAGGGAGTAAGGGGGGTGGGAGCCCGGCATACATTACCACCTGCAGTCCGACACCCGTCCATGGCACCCCGGGGGCAGCCGCCGCCACCGCAGAGCAGGATGGGACCCCCTGTGCTCAGAGGGGAGCGAGGACGATCTAGTCGTGTGCAGGATCAAGCACCATAGGGAGCCAGCCAGTAATTATTCGGGACCAGATGTATTTAAGTCTTCAGCGTCCGCAGGTTTCCTGTGTCGTTTAGGCAAAGTCTTAAGGTAGTCCTCGACCTGTTGTGGGTTGAGAAAGAAGTGCTGTGTACCCTGGTGGGTGACCTGCAGTTTGGCCGGGTACAAGAGAGCATAGTCAATGTTCAGGTCCCGAAGCTTCCTCTTGACCGCAAGGAACTTTCGCCGTTGCTCTTGAACCACTGGGGTAAAATCAGGGTAAATGGAGAAAGGCACACCATCATATGTCAGATTCTGGTTTGCTCGGGCTGCTCGGAGTGCCGCGTTGCGATCCCGGTAGTTGAGCAGGCGTGCGATTATGGGTCGAGGCGGGGCTCCAGGTTTGGGCTGAGGTCCAAGAGAGCGATGGGCGCGTTCCACTATAAATTGATTCGAAAGAGCTTCTGCCCCCACTGCCGCTGTAAGTAGTCTCTCTATGTACAACTCCATCCTCCCCGTGTTGGTCGACTCCGGAATGCCCGTGACGCGGACGTTGTTCCGCCGGCTTCTAGCCGCTAACTCCTCATTCTTGGCGGCAATCACTCTTAACACATTGTCCATTCGAGCAAGGCGGGAGTCATGTGCCGCGGTGGTGTCGTCATTTTCTGATATTCTGCGTTCCACCTCAGTTATGCGCTCCTCATGCACATCCATCTTTTGGACTATCCCGTCCATTCTAGATGAGAGGCCATCCACTTTGTCAACCACCGTTGCAAAGCCCTGTCGCATCTCCTGCAGTATGGTGGCTATATCTGGGGTCGGTGGGGCCGATGTCGAGGCCTCCGTGACCAGGCTCCGGGGCTGCATCGCGTCCCCTGTGTGTCGCGTCGTCTTCTTCTGCGACGCAGGCTCAAACTGCAGCTTGGGTTGGCGATTGTCCGGCTTCCCCATGCCGACAATGTGAGGTATGAAGCTTCCGAGTCAAGGCGCTATCTGCACTGCAGCCAGAGAGAAGCAAGTAAAGGGGGCAGTCTCTCCGCACCACTAATTGCTGTGCAGTGGCGTCTTCGCAGCAAAGGATGCGTCCGGCAGTGGGGGAAGTGCAGGGGAGGTCTGCAGGGAGGCCTACTGTGAGATAGCGTGTAGTTCAGCAATAGATCGCTCTCCAAGGTAAAGGCGCGAGAATACCAGCCCAAGAAGTAGCGCCTCGAGGTCTCAGCAAGGAGCACTAAGTTGTTGGGGTCACCAGCACATCAGGGTCACGTCAAGGATCAGGCCCACAGGCTGTGAAGGGCTATGTCTATGGCCAGGTCGCCAGAAGCCCCAGGCCTTCCGCAGGCGGCCGCCGCCAGTCCAGAATGGCGCCGATAGATCGCGCCTATCTCAGTAGCGGTGGGGCTCGCAGTGTGGTGAAGCCAGTGGGGGCACTGCACCTCCGTTGCCCCCGTTTCACAAGGAATGCGCACTGCACGTACCTCCGTAGTGCGTACCGGATCTCGGACCCACCGCCGGTACAGGCCGCGCCTCTTGCTGAGCTCGAGAGGCCCACCTGCCTCGTGGCGAGCCTCGAGCTTGCGTAGGTCCCGGAGCCATCTGTAGGCTCCGACGCGTCCAGTCACTTGACAGCCGGGGGGCTCCGCAGGCTGTAACTCCGGACTCCGAGGGGGTAAAGCTACCAAAGTTGCACCGAGTGTGCAGTGGCTTCCGCCGCCCCCCCGTGGGGATTTTCGGGCGGGTGGGAGCAGGGAAAGGAGGATAAATAACCGGATAGTTATGCCGGGCTGCTGGAGCCTCACGCAGGTGCCGCCATTCAGCAAGTGCGCCCTCTAGCGCCCCCCAATTGTAAGAAACCTTCCATCTTTCATCCAGGACACCAAGCACATCCTAAGCATTTTGACAGACATTGAATGGCAAACAGATCTAATCATGGCCACATTGGATGTCGTCTCACTTTATACATCCATCAACCCAGAAATGGGCTTATCAGCAGTGAACAACTTCCTTAACAATAGATCCATCACTCTCTTGGAACATACTAAAATGCTGTCCACCATGATGCACATCATTCTAATGAACAATTTCTTTCTTTATGACAAAACTTGGTACAAACAAACAAGGGGTGTGGCCATGGGGTCCAGATTCTCCCCCTCTTTTGCAAACCTGTACATGGGCGCCCTAGAAGCTGAATACATCTGGGGCAACAAGGGTAAACCATGGATTGACAGCATAATATACTGGGGGAGATACATAGACGATTGCCTACTAATCTGGTCAGGCTCACATGCCTCTCTTCTGGAATTTTGTGAATACCTCAACAACAACCACATGGACATGAGATTCACACACAATATCAGCAATACCAGTTTAAATTTCCTTGATGTGGAGATATATACCAAGGACAATGCTCTACACAGTCGTCTATTTCGTAAAGAGACAGCCTGCAACGCGACTCTGCATGCCACCAGCGCACATCCGGCTCACCAAATCAACACGATCCCATATGGGGAGTTCATACGCGCAAGAAGAAATTGCAGCGAAAACTCTGAATTTGAACGCTGCATTGAAGACATGACCCAACGTTTCTCAAAAAGAGGTTACAAAAGAAACGTCTTAGAAGGAGCCAAGAGAAAGATAAAAAACATTGAAAGAGCCACAACTCTGCTACACAAATCCAAGAGAAGTGAAATGAAACAACCTGCAAGATTAATCATGGATTACAATGACATCAGCCTATCAATACGAAAGAGCCTAAACAAACATTGGGGGATTCTCCTGGCGGATAGAGCATTGAAAGACACGATCACCAACAGACCTCAAATTACCTATCACAAAGGGAAAAACCTCAGAACTAGACTGTGCCCCACCATGCCACGAGTAGCCAAACCAAACGATTGGCTAACAAAGAAATCCAAAGGCTTCTATAAATGTGGTTACTGTAGTATGTGCCGTTGGGCTAAACATAACACCACTTCTTTCAAAGGCTACTACAAACAGGAATTCAAAATCAACACAAACATAACATGTGACACCAAGTATACAGTGTACATCATTGAATGTCTCTGTGACAGTCAATACATAGGAAGCTCCATCCGACCATTGAAGGAACGAATCAGGGAACATGCACGGGCCATTCTGACTCAGGACTCACGGTATCCTATGGCCATTCACATGGCTACTTGCCCCTCACAAGGTCCCAACAAAAAGTTCAAATTCTATGGCATTGACACGATCGAACCTCATGCAAGGGGTGGCAATCGAGAATTGAAATTGAGACGTCAGGAAGCAATCTGGATAATGCGAACCCAAAGTCTTAAACACGGCCAGAACACCGATGACGAACTACATTTTTTTCTATAATGGATTAGGAAAACATAACAAAAGCACCATTGAAGTTTGAGAACTGCTCTGAAAGAAGTGCAAATTTGGACAATTTATAACATACTGTTTATGTAAAAACATGCCTATTGTAATAACATCTGATGTTTTCCACTTACATTTTTGGTCTTTACTTTCACTGGATTAATTAACATCACATAATTAGCCTACACTCCTGGGCACCACACGAACAGCGCTGCCCCCATCAACCTCTCCATGACTCAGACTCTGCCTTGGACTGTTAACATCAGCAATGGCTACGTTAGGACCATCCGCGTCTCCTATCAATATTGTACTATTAACATTTATGCACCATATTGCCCATTTCTCGTTTTTCCGGGCTCCCGGCCTAGTCACTCGAACTTACCATCCCGTCTTACCATTTTCCTCGACCATAGTGTTATTTAATACATGTCCCAATTTTGTGGATGCACTTTTGCATCTTTGAGGCATAAACATGTGATGACTCCCGTATCGGTTACCATTTTGTAACCATTTCAGCCAATATGAATACAATGGGTTTCTTAACGCTAACTTTGCCTTGCTCAATTTATGTATCCTTCTCGTCATTTAGTCTCCCAGAATGGAAGTTATAACATTCCCGGCTAGTCACTCGAACTTACCATCCCGTCTTACCATTTTCCTCGACCATAGTGATATATAATACATGTCCCAATTATGTGGATGTACTTTTTCATCTTTGAGGCATGAACATGTGATGACTCCCGTATCGATTACCATTTTTGTAACCATTGCAGCCAATGTGAATACAACTTTTGCTTAACGCTAATTTTGCCTTGCTCAATTTATGTATCCTTCTCGTCTTTTAGTCTCCCAGAATGGAAGTTATAGCATGATGATTTATAATAAATTCAAACACATCCGAGATGCATCTTTTGTGAAGTTTCATTAAAGAACATGCCTCATTGAACATTTGGTTCGCATAGTCTTTCCTCTAGTATTCCCTTTATTTCAACAACCAGAAAATCCCATTCTAGTCTTTCGACTGGCAGCCCAGCGTCTTTCTATGACGTCATTTATATTCGCCATAATACTAGCCACGTATGGTACTCGGTTCTCAAACACTCCGAAGAACCGACAGACGACTCCATTCCAAATCGGCTTGACAACAAGGTAAAATAGACGGCCACTATACTTTTGAGAGACGCACGTTTTTAATTGCCCGCTTTTTGTTATTTTCCCACATTAGTCCGCGAATATACTAAACAATATATTTTTTCACTACAGCCGAAATTATGGGCCAAGCGGATTTGCTTTCCCTTGTGTGACCGACCACATACCCGACGGCGGCACTATCTTAACTTCACAGATCCACTGGACACAAAGGAAGTACTCCCTCCACGTCCACATATATTATTGGACACCCGACTAGGACCGGGTTGGAATTATCACCGGTCCGACGGTGAATCCAACCTCCTCCTTACCCGGATTAACGCGTAGTCATTAACAATCTGCCTAGTACTCGCAGTTTTCATGTCTATTATCATCCATGCCACCCTTCCTTTTTCTTGTTTTTTAAACTTATAGATACTGCCCGCAGCCCAAATTCCGACAGGTATGCCTGCGCATTTTTGATAAATATTTTTTCACCCTGTTGTCCCGTCATTCTCGTCTCAGATTACTTGCATGTAGAACCCTGGGGTTGGTTGATATGAACAACCACAACCACGGGCTTTCTAACCGGATCCTTACCGGCACCACTTAAGAAAGCATAATTAACACACCAGATAGCATGCTTTTGTTTCTGTTCTTTGGCAATACTCGCCATAGGAACAAACGAAGCACACCAGTCTTTGGAGATATGTATTATCCTCACCTCTTAAGTAAATTATATTACACATGACTAGGGAAAACATACACATGAACTAGTATGAATATAGATATTTCAAAATGAAGATGTTGCCTCCTGATCTGACAACACACTAAGTATGAAGAAATGATTGATATCGCATATACATTTTGCATTGAATTAAGGATATGAACTATGGAACTGTGCATGATTATTTAAGGTCACCACACTCCACTCACCAACACTTCAAACATGTACTACCTGTATATATCATGGCAATTGGATTTGATGCTTTCTTCCCCATTTTTTCACAGAACAAACTTTTTTGAATAATATTCATGTTATAGTTTGGTTGGATTTTCAATCTGTCACTTTGTCCCCACATGACACACACCATGTGGTTTTGCGTCCTGCGTCGCTGCATTATTACTGTTATGATAAATACAAATAGCAGCTCACCACTACAATGATCTCTCAGATCACACTCACTATGCATTTTATGTCACACTCGGGTATTCACCGCGTCATAGACTCACCCTCTGCCCGTCGTTCTGCACCACCTTCGGGTCCACACTTGTTAATGACTGTTCTTACAATCTCTTTTTTTCTCCTTCTCATCACATCCCCTCACTCTGGCCCTCCTTTTACCTTCCTCCACGTACCCATCCATCCTCACTCCCCTCTCACTACAAACAAAAAAATAGTTTCTTACTGTACTTTATTTCCCCAGCCCTGAAGAGTCACGGGTCTACCCCGCTTTTTGACGAAACACGTGTCGGCTGGTTTTCATGTATAAACAAACATTGTCAATGGATAAAATAAACAAGGAAAGAAACAACTAAAGTGAAGTCTGATCTTATCCTTCCATCAATAGATACACAACCAACCGTTAAACATACCTAGGTTGTGTGCGCTTGACCTTGCATACAGACATACAGAAGGCAGAGCTCCTCTCCCCCTTCTCTCCCAGAGAACAGGGTTATCTCTGATCAAGCAGCACCAACCACTACTAGCTACAAAAATTACCTTATACCCACTATCTGTTGAGCGCCGTGCTATTTCTGAATATAGTGATAACCCTACGCTGAACTTTGTACTTATAGGAATCAGAAAGGCAGCCACAGTGGGCCGCACTACTCTTAAATACTATAAATTTCAAGATGGATAGAGACAAGATCGCTTCCGATCTATTTGAGAATCTGGCCAGCAGTGCTACACACATCACACCTAGTACCAGTAGGAATACTCCACTAAAACTAGGACTAAAGGAGTAATTTATCAAGCTTGAAAAACTTAAAAAAACAGAGAACTCCAGATGGTGGGACAGTGCCACACTAAAGCAATATCTGAGACTAAACAGGGTACCAAGAGGTTTACGTTCTCAAACTTTTCCCACCTTCGAGGATCTTGATGACGACCTTCTGAACAAATGGGAGGAAACGCTTACATCTGGCTCAAAGACATTAATACTGATTCTAATTGAAAGTGCAGAACGCAAGGTAACAAAACTACAAGCGGAAATCACCATACTAGAAAAAGAAATCTCAGACATGAATCTGAAAGATGCCACTGAAAAAAACTATAAAGTACTTGAAGATGTGATGACGAGACATCAAAATGAGATCAAGGACCGCAAAACCAGACAACTAAGACGAGATGAAGCGGACTACCGAGAAGGACGCGTCTTCACATTTGCTAGGAAGTATGACCAACTGGTGAACAAAACGACACGCAACATCCAAACCTCCACAATGAATAAATCCTCCATATCCACCAGTTCAACCTCACTCAACAGCTTACCACCAAGTGACAGTGAACCAGAGGAACAATCCTCAAATACCAACACACCTGAAACTGGAGCTACAGCCACAACCTCTTCTTTAAACAATTTTTTTCGGGAAATACAAACCATCAGACGAGAGAATCGCTCCCGGCCGAATACAATGGAAAGAAAACAAGGAGAGGCAATAGAGCCGGCCAAAGATGTCTACAAAGAAAAACTACGATCCGGGAACAAGAAATAGAAGGACCAAACAATAAGGAGGTACAAGTCATAAATCTTTCCAACAAACAACTCAATCCAAACATGGTCTCACTCTTAAGCAAGGGCCTAAGTTTCAATCCTCACGAAAGAGGAGATCCCTGTAGAGCCAGAATAGACCTTTTCAAATTCATCCACAATCTGAAACTGAAACGACACTTCTCATGCAGGGATGACCCTCAGAACATTCGACCACATGAACATGATGATGTATCACTTAACAGCCTGACCATTAAAGATGTACAAGCTACACATCTTCTCTTATCCCTCACCGACTTTGATGACCCTCCTAATTCCTTCGACAATCTTCTGAACGACTTAGAATTGGACACCAATCAAAGCATAGACAGTGGTTTAAAAAACAAGTCGAAATGGACACCCACTCTCCCTGGTGGCAACCCAGTTGACATCTTCTACAACTTAGTACTGGCTGACATCGAGAAAGAAGAAAGGAAATCTTACAACAAGAGAAGGAGAAACAATGATAATCTCACTAGAGATGAGAGGCTTGCTTTCAAAACACTTAGCGAAGACTATGAACTGACAATAAAAGAAGCAGACAAAGGTGGCAACGTGGTCATTATGAATAAAACAGACTATCACAATGAAATTACCACGCAACTAGCAGATACCTCTTGCTATATCCCACTGGATTACAACCCCACAAGACCTCTGACCATACTAATCAACAGACATCTAAATGACTGGAAAGAACAGGGCCTAATCAGTGAAGAAGAGGCTCTATACATGAGAGTCACAAGACCAACATACCCATACCTTTACACCTTACCTAAGGTACATAAAACGGGGGCCTTTCCCCCGGGTCGACCAATCGTCTCCGGAATAGGTGGTCCAACCGAAAAACTAGCTCAATATGTTGATATTTTTCTAAATCCAATTGTAAGAAACCTTCCATCTTTCATCCAGGACACCAAGCACATCCTAAGCATTTTGACAGACATTGAATGGCAAACAGATCTAATCATGGCCACATTGGATGTCGTCTCACTTTATACATCCATCAACCCAGAAATGGGCTTATCAGCAGTGAACAACTTCCTTAACAATAGATCCATCACTCTCTTGGAACATACTAAAATGCTGTCCACCATGATGCACATCATTCTAATGAACAATTTCTTTCTTTATGACAAAACTTGGTACAAACAAACAAGGGGTGTGGCCATGGGGTCCAGATTCTCCCCCTCTTTTGCAAACCTGTATATGGGCGCCCTAGAAGCTGAATACATCTGGGGCAACAAGGGTAGACCATGGATTGACAACATAATATACTGGGGGAGATACATAGACGATTGCCTACTAATCTGGTCAGGCTCACATGCCTCGCTTCTGGAATTTTGTGAATACCTCAACAACAACCACATGGACATGAGATTCACACACAATATCAGCAATACCAGTTTAAATTTCCTTGATGTGGAGATATATACCAAGGACAATGCTCTACACAGTCGTCTATTTCGTAAAGAGACAGCCTGCAACGCGACTCTGCATGCCACCAGCGCACATCCGGCTCACCAAATCAACACGATCCCATATGGGGAGTTCATACGCGCAAGAAGAAATTGCAGCGAAAACTCTGAATTTGAACGCTGCATTGAAGACATGACCCAACGTTTCTCAAAAAGAGGTTACAAAAGAAACGTCTTAGAAGGAGCCAAGAGAAAGATAAAAAACATTGAAAGAGCCACAACTCTGCTACACAAATCCAAGAGAAGTGAAATGAAACAACCTGCAAGATTAATCATGGATTACAATGACATCAGCCTATCAATACGAAAGAGCCTAAACAAACATTGGGGGATTCTCCTGGCGGATAGAGCATTGAAAGACACGATCACCAACAGACCTCAAATTACCTATCGCAAAGGGAAAAACCTCAGAACTAGACTGTGCCCCACCATGCCACGAGTAGCCAAACCAAACGATTGGCTAACAAAGAAATCCAAAGGCTTCTATAAATGTGGTTACTGTAGTATGTGCCGTTGGGCTAAACATAACACCACTTCTTTCAAAGGCTACTACAAACAGGAATTCAAAATCAACACAAACATAACATGTGACACCAAGTATACAGTGTACATCATTGAATGTCTCTGTGACAGTCAATACATAGGAAGCTCCATCCGACCATTGAAGGAACGAATCAGGGAACATGCACGGGCCATTCTGACTCAGGACTCACGGTATCCTATGGCCATTCACATGGCTACTTGCCCCTCACAAGGTCCCAACAAAAAGTTCAAATTCTATGGCATTGACACGATCGAACCTCATGCAAGGGGTGGCAATCGAGAATTGAAATTGAGACGTCAGGAAGCAATCTGGATAATGCGAACCCAAAGTCTTAAACACGGCCAGAACACCGATGACGAACTACATTTTTTTCTATAATGGATTAGGAAAACATAACAAAAGCACCATTGAAGTTTGAGAACTGCTCTGAAAGAAGTGCAAATTTGGACAATTTATAACATACTGTTTATGTAAAAACATGCCTATTGTAATAACATCTGATGTTTTCCACCTACATTTTTGGTCTTTACTTTCACTGGATTAATTAACATCACATAATTAGCCTACACTCCTGGGCACCACATGAATAGCGCTGCCCCCATCAACCTCTCCATGACTCAGACTCTGCCTTGGACTGTTAACATCAGCAATGGCTATGTTAGGACCATCCGCGTCTCCTATCAATATTGTACTATTAACATTTATGCACCATATTGCCCATTTCTCGTTTTTCCGGGCTCCCGGCCTAGTCACTCGAACTTACCATCCCGTCTTACCATTTTCCTCGACCATAGTGTTATTTAATACATGTCCCAATTTTGTGGATGCACTTTTGCATCTTTGAGGCATAAACATGTGATGACTCCCGTATCGGTTACCATTTTGTAACCATTTCAGCCAATATAAATACAATGGGTTTCTTAACGCTAACTTTGCCTTGCTCAATTTATGTATCCTTCTCGTCATTTAGTCTCCCAGAATGGAAGTTATAACATTCCCGGCTAGTCACTCGAACTTACCATCCCGTCTTACCATTTTCCTCGACCATAGTGATATATAATACATGTCCCAATTATGTGGATGTACTTTTTCATCTTTGAGGCATGAACATGTGATGACTCCCGTATCGATTACCATTTTTGTAACCATTGCAGCCAATGTGAATACAACTTTTGCTTAACGCTAATTTTGCTTTGCTCAATTTATGTATCCTTCTCGTCTTTTAGTCTCCCAGAATGGAAGTTATAGCATGATGATTTATAATAAATTCAAACACATCCGAGATGCATCTTTTGTGAAGTTTCATTAAAGAACATGCCTCATTGAACATTTGGTTCGCATAGTCTTTCCTCTAGTATTCCCTTTATTTCAACAACCAGAAAATCCCATTCTAGTCTTTCGACTGGCAGCCCAGCGCCTTTCTATGACGTCATTTATATTCGCCATAATACTAGCCACGCATGGTACTCGGTTCTCAAACACTCCGAAGAACCGACAGACGACTCCATTCCAAATCGGCTTGACAACAAGGTAAAATAGACGGCCACTATACTTTTGAGAGACGCACGTTTTTAATTGCCTGCTTTTTGTTATTTTCCCACATTAGTGCGCAAATATACTAAACAATATATTTTTTCACTACAGTCGAAATTATGGGCCAAGCGGATTTGCTTGCCCTTGTGTGACCGACCACATACCCGACGGCGGCACTATCTTAACTTCACAGATCCACTGGACACAAAGGAAGTACTCCCTCCACGTCCACATATATTATTGGACACCCGACTAGGACCGGGTTGGAATTATCACCGGTCCGCTGGTGAGTCCAACCTCCTCCTTACCCGGATTAACGCGTAGTCATTAACAATCTGCCTAGTACTCGCAGTTTTCATGTCTATTATCATCCATGCCACCCTTCCTTTTTCTTGTTTTTTAAACTTATAGATACTGCCCGCAGCCCAAATTCCGACAGGTATGCCTGCGCATTTTTGATAAATATTTTTTCACCCTGTTGTCCCGTCATTCTCGTCTCAGATTACTTGCGTGTAGAACCCTGGGGTTGGTTGATATGAACAACCACAACCAAGGGCTTTCTAACCGGATCCTTACCGGCACCACTTAAGAAAGCATAATTAACACACCGGATAGCATGCTTTTGTTTCTGTTCTTTGGCACTACTCGCCATAGAAACAAACGAAGCACACCAGTCTTTGGAGATATGTATTATCCTCACCTCTTAAGTAAATTATATTACACATGACTAGGGAAAACATACACATGAACTAGTATGAATATAGATATTTCAAAATGAAGATGTTGCCTCCTGATCTGACAACACACTAAGTATGAAGAAATGATTGATATCCCATATACATTTTGCATTGAATTAAGGATATGAACTATGGAACTGTGCATGATTATTTAAGGTCACCACACTCCACTCACCACCACTTCAAACATGTACTACCTGTATATATCATGGCAATTGGATTTGATGCTTTCTTCCCCATTTTTTCCACAGAACAAACTTTTTGAATAATATTCATGTTATAGTTTGGTTGGATTTTCAATCTGTCACTTTGTCCCCACATGACACACACCATGTGGTTTTGCGTCCTGCGTCGCTGCATTATTACTGTTATGATAAATACAAATAGCAGCTCACCACTACACTGATCTCTCAGATCACACTCACTATGCATTTTATGTCACACTCGGGTATTCACCGCGTCATAGACTCACCCTCTGCCCGTCGTTCTGCACCACCTTCGGGTCCACACTTGTTAATGACTGTTCTTACAATCTCTTTTTTTCTCCTTCTCATCACATCCCCTCACTCTGGCCCTCCTTTTACCTTCCTCCACGTACCCATCCATCCTCACTCCCCTCTCACTACAAACAAAAAAATAGTTTCTTACTGTACTTTATTTCCCCAGCCCTGAAGAGTCACGGGTCTACCCCGCTTTTTGACGAAACACGTGTCGGCTGGTTTTCATGTATAAACAAACATTGTCAATGGATAAAATAAACAAGGAAAGAAACAACTAAAGTGAAGTCTGATCTTATCCTTCCATCAATAGATACACAACCAACCGTTGAACATACCTAGGTTGTGTGCGCTTGACCTTGCATACAGACATACAGAAGGCAGAGCTCATCTCCCCCTTCTCTCCCAGAGAACAGGGTTATCTCTGATCAAGCAGCACCAACCACTACTAGCTACAAAAATTACCTTATACCCACTATCTGTTGATCTGTGCTATTTATGAATATTGTGATAACCCTACGCTGAACTTTGTATATAATGTCCATGTCTGTCTCTGCAAGCAGTATGTGTGTCTCTGCTCATATTATTTCACTTTCTCTACGGACGAAAAACAGCCCACCTATATATAAGCAACACATAACTTTAATTTCTCATTACATGTAACATCCTGCTAATCTGCCTAAGATCACACTGTGAGTGAAGCTTAATTCACCCATCAGTGTGATCTTAGGCACATGTCCACAATATTAATATATATAAGGTAGACTCTCACAATGTTAACATCTCTCACAGCATTGGTGGGAAAATGCATAAACACACAACTATGTCAAAGATTACGCACGCATATTGTAAATATGTTTCTCTTTTTTTGTATATTCTATCTCAACTTATACCATTTAAAAAAATAATTTCCAGCAATGCGTCCTTTCACATGGGACAAGCTCTATTTGAAAGGGCCTGCGTCAGTCTTATACCTGCTGTGAGGCAGCTGCAAAATTTTGACACAACAACGTCCTAAAAGTGACGCAGTGAAATATCATAGATTTCACTGCATCATTTGTACAACCCTTCTTTGCATCAATACGCCCCCTTTGCATACATTACACCTGATACACATATAATGTGAGACAGGGCTTTACAAAGTGACGCATCTAACTAGATGCGTCACTTTGTAAATATAACTCAACAAGGTGCAACTTTTACACCACTGCTGTGTCACAAAAAGTGACGCACCGGCGGCATAAAAGTGACGGATGGCCTCATAAATGAGGCCCTCAAGCGCACCACAGAGAAAAACAGTGTAAAACATTTTTTCTTTTAAAATAATTTCCAGCAACGCATCCTTTCACATGGGGCAATCCCATGACCTTACCTTATGTAATGTGAGAGATGTTAACATTGTGAGAGTCTACCTTATAAACACACAGCTATGTCAAAGATTGTGCACACAGCTTGTAAATATACACCCAGACAAGAATATGAAATGCCGTGAGAGATCTTATCACTGTGAGGGTCTACCTTATAAACACACAGATATGTCAAAGATTGCTTTGTCTGCCTGCATATTTACAAGCTGCGTGCACAATCTTTGACATAGCTGTGTGTTTATGCATCTCCCCACCATTTCCTATGGTTTTCTATCTGCTATTCCTATCCCTCTCCAGACATTCGCTCCTTCCACCCATGCTACAGGTTGCACAATGTGCTTCAAAAAAAATTACCATATTTACAACTCCAATGAAACCATTACACAATTTATAAACCAGCATTGAATCCAAGCATAAAAATCATTTATAAAGAAGACTACCTTATAAACACACAGCTAACATTATAGAAAAAGGTAAAAATATCATTCCTTAAATCACAGAGACACACACTATGATACTTGTAAAAAATCTTTTAACTCTCTATCTTTTTTCATTACTCACCTTTAAAAATGGTTTGGAAGATATCAAACAGTGTCAGTCACAGTCAACAGATATTCTTAAGCAGAATCTCTGAACAATGCTTCCTTCGCTGAGAGCCTTTCAATAATGGCACAGATTCTTTCTGATTTCAGAGCCATATTCTTGCACATAGCCAATTAAAATTATTCTCCCCCAAATTCAAAACCAAACTACACATTTTAATTGGTTGAAGATTTCAAGACTTTGAAACTCACATAACATTCACCCATCCCCCCAGTGCTCATTCACCAAGTAACCATGGTAACTCCCTCTAAAACCAACACAGAGTTCACAAGTTCATTTTACTATGTTGCAAAAAAATCCATCAAGCCTGCTTCACCTCTCAATCTACTACCTAATAAAATGCAATGTTTCTTTAAATGACTTTTTCTCAACCATTGAAATGACTTCTTACAAAAAAAAAACATGCAGCCTAATTTTCAGTGGAGATTTTTAAGAAAGCTCCAATCATTTCTACTTATTCATCTGCACTGATTTGTCATAATCAAACTGCCATTTCATTTCCACAACTCATTTGACTAGAAGCACACCTACCTTCACACATCTATCTTCAAAGTGACAAAAGTCTGGTTTGTGGGGCATAGCTATGTCCACTGGGCTCAAAAATATGCAATTAACAGAGTTATTTACAACCTTGATTTACCAAATGTAGACATTGTATGGATTGGACAAAGAGGATTGAGAAGTCACCAATTGATACCATTGGTAAAATCCTTTATGCATTTACCACACCCTGACCTTATAATTGTGCACTGTGGTGGAAATGATTTAGGCACATTGAGTGGGGTAGGTCTGGAAATGCTTTTAAAGGACATCTTTGGGCAATTGATGTCACTTTTTCCAAAAACTGCCTTGGTATTTTCTAATTTATGCCAAAGGCAAAAATGGAACTGGTCCAACCAATTTTGTCCACAGATTGAGAAAGCAAGGAAACATGTAAATACATCTGTTTCTGCTTACATGAGAGACTATGGTATGGGTTCCATTTACCACAACAACTTGCGTTACAACATGCAAGACATCTATAGGAGAGATGGTGTTCATTTTACAGATGAGGGGAATAGAGTTTTCCTCTTGAATATAAGACTCTGCATTGGTACCTACTTGTAGGTACAAAAAACACCCACTTAACACAACAGCTCTTTTCAGAGCAAACTTACCACTAAACACTCTACATTATTTTTTTACTCTATTTTTTTACACTGTTTTTCCCCGTGGTGCGTTCAGGGTGTGCGTACCGGAGAGCGCACCGGTGAGCGCAGCAAGCGCTTACCCCGTGAAAATAAAAAAAAAATAAAAAATAATGTGTTTGCCCCTCAGGTTCCTTCTAAGCCCGCCTCAGAAAAACTAGGGAGTCAGGGGGTGTCTACTCTGCCCCCTTTTAATTATATCCCCCTTTCTTTATCCACCTCTTGTGTCTGGATTCTACCGAGACACAAGATGGCGGACTCTCCGGACTGTTTAGAATGTTGACAGACACCCGACAGCCAATCAGCTTTCCGCTCACGCACTTCCGTAGCGCGCCGGGTGCGCTCCCCGGTACGCGCACCCATGAGCGCTCGGAGAGCGCTTATAGATATATATGTGTTTTTGAAGTTAATTTAAAAAAAAAACACTGGAGCAATTTTCAGCAAACATAACAAAGGCACATCTGCGTACCAGTCCCTACAATTTTGCCAAGTTTGGCGTAATTCCGTTCAGCGGTTCGGGCTGTAGACTTGTCAGACCGTCCTATGGAAATTAACATGGGGAAAACACGTTTTGGGACCCCCTTTTTCTCAGCCCCCTCTTCACGAATCCCCCCGAAACTTTCAGGGAAGGAGCGCAGCCGAGCTGGCCAAAATTTTGGAAAATTTCACACAAATTCCTCAACCGGCGCCAGAGTTATTCCCAATAGAATGTTGCTGATTTCCTATGGAAAACAATCCTAACTATAACTACCTACTGGCGACTGCCAGTAGGTAATAATATATGTATCCCTCCCTCTCTCTCTCTCTCTCTCTCTCTCTCCCTCTGTCTCACTCCCTCTGTCTGTCTCCCTCTCTCACTCCCTCTCTCACTGTCTCCCTCTCTCTCCCTCTCTCTCACTGTCTCTGTCTCTCTCTCCCTCTCTCTCTCTCTGTCTGTCCCCCTCTCTCTCCCTCTGTTTCCCTCTGTCTCCCTCTATCTGTCTCCCTTGGTCTGTCGCCCTCCTCCCTCTGTCTCCCTCTCTCTCTGTCTCCCTCTGTTTCCCGACCTCTGTCTGTCTCTCTCTGTCTTCCCCTGTCTCCCTCGCTTTGTCTTCCTCCCTTTATCTCATTGCCTCTATCTCCCTCTGTCTGTCTCCCTCTGTCTGTCTCCCTCTCCCTCCCTCTGTCTCCCCCTGACTCCCTCCCTCGGTCTCACTCGGTCTCCCCCTGACTCCCTCCCCCTGACAGCCTCCCCTTGTCTGTCTCCCCCTGTATCTCTGTCTCCCTGTCTCTGTCCCTCTGTCTTCTTGTCTCCCTGTCTCTGTCTCCCTGTCTCTGTCTCTCGTATCCCTGTCTCTGTCTCTGTCTCCCTGTCCCTGTCTGTCTCTGTCTCCCTGTCTCTGTCTCTCTGTCTCCCTTTCTCTATCTAGCTGTCTCTGTCTCTCTGTCTCCCTGTCTCTGTCTCCCGGTCTCTATCTCTCTGTCTCCCTGTCTCTGTCTCCCTGTCTCGGTCTCTTTGTCTCCCTGTCTCTGTCTCTCTCTCTCCCTGTATCTATCTCCCTGTCTGTCTGTCTCTTTCTCCCTGTCTCCCTGTCTCTCTGTCTCGCTGTCTCTGCCACCCTGTCTCCCTCTCTCTGTCTCTGTCTCCCTGTCTCTGTCTCCCTGTCCTGTCTGTCTGTCTCTGTCTCTCTGTCTCTGTCTCCCTGTCTCTGTCTTCATGTCCCTATCTCTCTGGCTATCTGTCTCTGTCTCTCTGTCTGTCTGTCTCTGTCTCCCTGTCTCTGTCTCTGTCCCTCTGTCTCCCTGTCTCTGTCTCTGTCCCTCTGTCTCCCTGCCTCTGTCTCTCTGTCACTTTCTCTCTGTATCCCTGTCTCTGTCTCCATGTCTGTCTGTCTCTGTCTCCCTGTCTCTGTCTCTCTGTCTCCCTGTCCCTCTCTCCCTGTCTCTGTCTCTCTGTCTCCTTGTCTCTGTCTCTCTGTCTCCCAGTCTCTCTCTCCCTGTCTCTGTCTCCTTGTCTCTGTCTCTGTGTCTCCCTGTCTCTGTCTCTCTGTCTCCCTGTGTCGGTCTCCGTCTCCCTGTGTCTGTCTGTCTGTCTCTGTCTCCCTGTCTCTTTCTCCCTGTCTCTCTGTCTCCCTGTCTCTCTGTCTCTGTCTCTCCGTCTCCCTTTCTCTATCTAGCTGTCTCTGTCTCTATGTCTCCCTGTCTCTGTCTCCCGGTCTCTGTCTCTCTGTCTCCCTGTCTCTGTCTCCCTGTCTCGGTCTCTTTATCTCCCTGTCTCTGTCTCTCTATCTCCCTGTATCTGTCTCCCTGTCTCTGTCTCCCTGTCTCCCTGTCTCTCTCTGTCTCGCTGTCTCGCTGTCTCTGTCTCCCTGTCTCCCTCTCTCTGTCTCCCTGTCTCTGTCTCCCTGTCTCTGTCTGTCTGTCTCTGTTCTCTGTCTCTGTCTCCCTGCCTCTGTCTCCCTGTCCCTGTCTTCCTGTCCCCGTCTCTCTGTCTCTCTGTCTCTGTCTCTCTGTCTCCCTGTCTCTGTCTCTGTCCCCCTGTCTCCCTGTCTCTCTCTCTCTCTGTCACTGTCTCTCTGTATCCCTGTCTCTGTCTCCATGTCTGTCTGTCTCTGTCTCCCTGTCTCTGTCTCTCTGTCTCCCTGTCCCTCTCTCCCTGTCACTGTCTCCCTGTCTCTCTGTCTCCCTGTCTCTTTCTCTCTGTCTCCCAGTCTCTCTCTCCCTGTCTCTGTCTCCTTGTCTCTGTCTCTATGTCTCCCTGTCTCTGTCTCTCTGTCTCCCTGTGTCGGTCTCCGTCTCCCTGTGTCCGTCTGTCTGTCTCTGTCTCCCTGTCTCTTTCTCCCTGTCTCTCTGTCTCCCTGTCTCTCTGTCTCTGTCTCTCTGTCTCCCTGTCTCTGTCTCCCTGCTTCTGTCTCCCTGTCTCTGTCTGTCTGTCTGTCTGTCTCTGTCTGTCTGTCTCTGTCTCCCTGTCTCTGTTTCCCTGTCTCTGTCTCCCTTTCTCTGTCTGTCTGCTCTTTTTCTCTATCTCTGTCTCCCTGTCTCTGTTTCTCTGTCTTCCTGTCCCTGTCTCTCTGGCTCCCTGTCTCTGTCTCTCTGTCTCCCTGTCTCTGTATGTCTGTCTATGTCTCCTAGTCTCTGTCTCTCTGTCTGTCTGTCTCTGTCCCCCTGTCTCTCTCTGTCTCCCTGTCTCCATCTCTCTGTCTCCCTGTATCTCTGTCTCCCTGTCTCTCTGTCTCCCTGTCTCTCTGTCTCCCTGTCTCTGTCTCCCTGTCTCTGTCTCTCTGTCTTCCTGTCTCTGTCTCCCTGTCTATGTCTCTCTGTCTCCCTGTCTCTGTCTCTCTGTCTCTGTCTATCTTTCTCTGTCTCCCTGTCTCTCTATCTCCCTGTCTCTCTGTCTCCCTGTCTCTGTCTCCATGTCCCTGTCTCTGTCTCCCTGTTTCTGTCTCCCTGTCTCTGTCTCCCTGTCTCTGTCACCCTGTCTCTGTCTCCCTGTCTCTGTCTCTCTGTCCCCCTGTCTCTGTCTCTCTGTGTCTGTCTCTCTGTGTCTGCCTCTCTGTCTCCCTGTCTCTGTCTCTCTGTCTCTGTCTCCCTGTTTCTGTCTCTCTGTTTCTCTGTCCCCCTGTCTCTGTCTCTCGGTCTCCCTGTCTCTGTCTCTCTGTCTCCTTGTCTCTGTGTCCCTGTCTCTGTGTCACTGTCTCTGTCTCTCTGTCTCTCTGTCTCCCTGTCTCCCTGTCACAGTCACCCTGTCTCCCTGTCTCTGTCTCCCTGTCTCTGTCTCCCCGTCTTGTTTCCCTGTCTCTGTCTCGCTGTCTCTGTCTCCCTGTCTCTGTCTCCCTGTCTCTCTGTCTCCCTGTCTCTCTGTCTCTCTGTCTTCCTGTCTCTGTCTGTCTCGGTCTCCCTGTCTCTCTCTGTCTCCCTGTCTCTGCCTTGTCTGTCTCTGTCTCCCTGTCTCTGCCTCATCTGTCTGTCCCTGTCCCAGCTCTCACTCCCAGCTGCCCTCCGTCACCCTCTGTCACCTGCGTGTGTGGCAGCCCAGGCTGAGACAGCTTCCTGGCACACACATAGCCCCACCCGAGTACTTCACAGGTCTTAAAAGACCATTTACTTGTTAATGAGTCTTTGTTGCATATACACATTAATCAAGATAGGGCTAATTGACGACCCCTTCGGTACCCCATGAGGAACTTCCACCATTTCAGACCGGTACGGGGGGAGTGCCACTGCCTGTTGTCTATCCGACAGATAGGATCGCAGCCACCTAAGCACTACTCCTTTCACACCAGAGGTCTCTAGTCTTGAGAGCAGAGTGTCGTGGTTCACCGTATCGAATGCGGCGGACAGGTCCAGCAGGATTAAAATTGCCGACTGGCGCCTGTCCATCCGCATCCAAAGGTCATCCAACACCACCACTAGGCTTATTTTGTCCCATGACCCGGGCGAAAACCGAACTGTTCCCCTTCCAAGATGTTAGTAGTCTCCAGATATTGAGACAAGGTCCTGCTAACCAAACGTTCCAGGACCTTAATTGGGTAAGGCAGGAGGGAAATTGGTCGGTAGTTCTTATGGCAGCTAGGGTCGAGGCTAGATTTCTTCAAAAGTGGAGTAATGACAGCCCGCTCCCACTCCACAGGTACAATCCCTGTGTCAATAGACCGGCAGCATAGCTGTCGTAAAATGGGAAAGATCTCTGTCCCAAACTCCTTCATCTGCCTGTGAGGTAGTGGATCCAAAGGGGAGCCAGAAGAAACCCCTAAGGCCACCCTAACGAACTCCTCCACCGACGGCGTTGGAAACTTTTCCAGGGAGACCCCGGAACCGGCTATCTCAATAACATCCTCCTCTTTTGGCCCTCTGGCCCCTCCTGTCTGGGCCGCTGAGGTAGGTTGAGATTGTTCCTCCTTCATACTTTCCACAATTTTATTTATTTTATCTAGAAAGAAGCATGCCAGTCCATCACACAATTCCTGGGACAGTTTAATTTTACTCATGGTGCACTCAGGGTAAGTCAGACCTTTTACTATTTTAAATATGTCCCTGGATTTATTGGAGCTCTTTAATATAATGGATGCAAAGTACTCTGCCTTGGCCATGGATATTTCTAGTTTGTAATTTATGATTGAGCACCTCCAGCTAGAACGATCCTCTTCCAAATACTCCCTCCTCCACTGTTCTGACTTTTTACACGTGAGCTTGAGACTCGTCAGTCTCTCCGAGTACCAAGGGGCAGATGGTTTTCCTCTTTTCTTAATAACTTTGACTGGAGCGAGCTGATCCAATTCCTTGATTAGACATTCAGAAAATGCCAAATAGTTCTCTGTTATCTGCTTCTCAGAATTAAACAGAGCCTCCATATGAAACACGGGGCCATCAGCCTCTGTCTTTCTTTTAAGGAGACGTTGTAATGACATGCGTTGTAAAGGATGTTGCAATGTAATGACTGCGTTGTAGGTGTAGTGAGATGTAATGACTGCGTTGTAAAGGTTACCAATACAAATAGGGGCCCCCTGTAGTAGATGCAGGGCAGACTGGCAGGGGAAAACGCCCGGACCGATGCCGCGACTGTGAGAGGACCCGAAGAAGACCTACCTCGGAGTCCTTGAAACCAACATCGGAGGATCGTTGCGGCTGATCATTGTCACTGAGCAACGAGTACAGAAAATTAACGTCCGGGAAGCAATTTCCTATCCTAGGAAACCTCTCTGAATGAGGCTCCTAACTTTATTCTTCACTTAACTGAGGGAAGAAATGGAAATTTTTTGGCAAAACGATACCAGCAGCAGGCAGCCACTAAAAATCTAGGATCATAAAAATTACGATCTCCAAAGAGCACCATTTGAGTTCACGTGGCTGTTGATGCAGATTGTCTTTGACTGTTCCGTGAAGAAGTAGTGACCACGGCTGCATAATTGTGTTGTAGCCCCGTTTTCTGCTCCCCCTCGAATACATGCCCTGATGAAGGTGCCGCCGTAGAACGGGCCGGGCACCGAAACGCGCGTCGGCGTGGTGACCATCTGTTCTGCTAATAATATCGGGTGTCCCCCCAGTGACCCACTGAGTGGATACTACAGAACCACCTCAGCGTAATTGTGTGCGATGGGTGTTGAGGTTTTTGTATTGTATAGACAGAATGAATGGACTGAATGTTTGGAATGGTGTTGAGTGGAATTAACAATTGAATTTGAATGAATGATGAGAGGGTGCGTTAGGGGTTATATGTATTGAATTTTTTGTATCTGATTTCATCACTGATTTGTACGTATATGTAAAGCAAGATGTTTTTATATGTGTTTGGTATCACCTTTATATTTTGAAAAATGAAAATAAAAATGTATATATATTCTTAAACGTTGTTGAGAAGTTAAATGTGGTGACCGTGGTCCAGTGAGCTCAAAGCTGTGCCCTTTTTGGTAATTTGGGACTCTATATGAGCCCGTAGATTGAAATATATAGGGCAGACTTCTTTTCCTCGAATTGCGTTGTAAAGGTTGTCTACCTGTGTGAGTAACAGTGAATGTAAGTAAGTATAAGTGAGAACGAGTAAGAGAGAGAATGTGAGTTAGATTGAGTGAGATAGGAGAGGGTGAATTTGAGAAAGTCTAAGTAGCAGGGAGAGTGAGAAAAGGTGAGTGAGTAAGAGTGTGCATGCTTGCATGTTTCATGATTGTGAGTCTGTTGCTAGCCATGGCATACTCAAAATAATTCTGGGCTCATGGTGGTACTCAAGTTAACATGCTGCTGCTGGCGTACTGGAGATCATTCTTGTCATAAGGTACGGCCTCTGTGGCAAAATACAGAACCTGGCATACTAGATTTAATTCTTAGGATAGGGGTCCCTGTGGAAAAAGGGCAGAATGTGCATACTCCGAGAAATTCATGGCATAAGGGCACCCATGGCAAAATGAAACATTTTTGGATAAGGAAGCGCAAAATGAAGACCCTAAAATAAGGGAAGTAGTGCTTGACATAAGGGGACATATATTTTGCAAAATACTGGTGCTGGCATACTGGAGGTAAATATTTGCCTCAGAGAAGGGAGCCATGGCATATTGAGGCTGAGCGGCCATGGCATATTGGGGTTGGTGGAAGGAAACTATGATCAAATGTTGGCTCTGAAATACTGGAGGTAATTTTTGACATATTGGTCACCCATGGTATATGGACAGTTTCAATGCCAGAATTCTGGTGTTGGAATATTTTATATAATTCATGGCATAAGGTGGTACACCTAACAAAATGCTGGCATTGGCACAATAAAGGTAATTCTTAACAGATGAGGAACTTCCATGGCAATTTTTTTTATGGGATTAACTCATAACAAGTATTACGACTCACCCCTTTCAAAGATCACCAATCTTTTGGCTATTTGGAATCATACAAATTAGCAGCAGCCTTCATGCCTGGTTTGATTTCCTTCAAAACTGGAGTCACCTGGAGATTAGAAGTGTCATCAACATCCTAACCAGTGGCATAGCATGGGTGGGCCACAGTGGCGGTTACACCGGGTGCAAAATTCTTAGGGGACCGTAAATTATTTATCAGAAGTGTGGCTCGCAAGTGGAATCCACCACTTACTCCCGCAGAGCGATAACTGTGCAAATTAAGGAGAGAATAGGCGTACCAGTCACACTCACCACAAACTTGGTGGCCTAACTAGTCAAAGAGGTAGAGTGGGCAATAAGGACGAGGGAGGGTAAACGGTAGAAAGGCGCAACCATGATGCGACGGCTGACTGAGTGGCTCTGGGCAGAAGACTGCACCTCAAAAACTTATATAGGCGTAGTTTAAATTCAGTCAGCCTAAGGTAGGTTTACTAAGGGCAGGGACTTACTGAGAGTGCCGGTTGAACGACACTCTGTGTAGAGGGAGGACAACCACCTACTGACAGAAGAACAGGGTCGCCCAGCATGTAACTACTGTATTCGGACCACACATTACTTGTGCTGATAATGGCCACATCCCCTGCGTTACTAGCTCAACAGAAGGCTCCTCCCTGCCCGGAAGCAACATGTGTTGTGACGATGGAGGAAGATACAATGCAGCTTGTCCCAGTGACAGACCGGCCAGTGAGTCCTGCTAGCTGCTGCCCTGCTGGTAGTGGAGACCCGGGGGGCATGAAGCACCCGTGACCACCCCAACGCCAGCTGAGCTCACAGAGTATCCCGGGTGAGACCATGGTTGGGTGGCATAGAGAAAGGCAGGTATGGTGAAAGGCATTTCTTGGTAACGAAGACATCCCTTAATAGCAGATATATGCTCAGATAAATTGGCAAATTGGCAGGCGTGCTGTGAACTGGGAGGGGAGCGCAGGGGTCAGAGTGCCGAAGAAGCACATTAGTCATTAATTGCTCCACACTGTTGGAATGTACCAACTGGCAGCAACCTTATTTAAAATTGCAATCTTTGGTAGGCTACTCCATGCGGCTAAATTGCCTCGTATTCTTTTTCTGCTCTATTGTTTCCAATGTGGTGAAGCCCGCTTTTTTATTATAGTAGATGTTTCCTCTTCTGTAACATATGCTAGCTCCATTGACTTTGAAAATGACTTAATATATTGTTTAGGCCATGTTA
Organism: Lissotriton helveticus; assembly: GCF_964261635.1. Taxonomy (NCBI): domain Eukaryota; kingdom Metazoa; phylum Chordata; class Amphibia; order Caudata; family Salamandridae; genus Lissotriton; species Lissotriton helveticus. Next base: position 22,135,993 of record NC_136060.1, on the reverse strand, counting down.
TTTGATCCATAATAAACACTGTTTCCTTTAGTGTTGTTATGGTGGGCACACAATAGAGGAGCCTGCTTCTAAATTTGCATGGTGCGGGGATTGAGCGAAAAAGAATAGCCTGACAAACATAAGACTGAAGAGCAGAACTATGCTTGTCTTGCCCCGGGCGCTGGCAACCCACGCAATGCCGCAGATCCCAACAACTGACAATAAGCCACTATAGTATGAAATGAATCTACTGCTGCACATATATCATTCAGAACAAAAAAACTACAGGACAAATAAGGGCTCTCGTTTTCAATTAAGGGAGAATGTTATGATAACCTTTATCCTAAGAGCATATGAAGAAACAAAATGCACACATGCAAGTCAAGCCATAAACAACACTACTGAGACTGTGTCACAAAAAATTAACTGCTTGTTTTTTTTCTCACTATCACTATTCAACACATTTCAGACGTCACTAAACTTGAAACGTTCTTTACAAGGATAATTGCCAGATGTTTGTTAGTTGAACCAGATGTAGCAGGACATTTCAAGCTTAAATATTCCATTGGTCAATAAGAGTGGCACAGGCACACGGGGTGTAATGCATTACAACAATTCGGTGTTACAACAGCCATCCAGTGACATCTAGTTTTGGTAAGAAAACAGAAACTGTCTTCAAAACAGGCGAGATCAGTCGGATATCTGAAACAACAAAGGGGCATGCAAGAACATGCTAATATTTTTCCTAATGCGGAGGGAATGGAGGTGACGTGGTGACACATCAATTAAAACGCAGGTCTCCTTCTTCAGGTTGTGCTCGACACTTAGAAGTAGCCTTTTCCCAATATTTAAAGTTTATCTGCTGCTGTCAGCTAAACAAGTATATTAACCACATGATTAAAACCTGGCGAGCAATAGGCAGACATTCATTTGTACCTGAAAAGTTGGAAAATCTTGGGGAACATGTATATAGACTCACAACTACTACTATTTGAGCAGCTAGTGGACAATTGGGAAGTGCTGCAGGGCTCGTTCTTGTTGCAGGCATTGCTCATGCGCCAATTCCTACAGACATGGAACAACGATCGCACTGAACCTTCCGCTTCACATCTTTTGCAAACGCTGTCGACGCATGGGCGGGGGAGACATGCTGTAACAGCCATTTACACCTCTTTTAGAATGGACGACCCACCCGCAATGATGGCACTTTGTGCGCACTGGGACATGGCGCTAGCCACAACTATTACTAACAAACAATGGTCGTAATGCATTGGACACCCAAAAAGCATACTGACTAATGCCAGGTTGAAGTACACTGAATTTAATTATATTGCATCATACGTGCTTCACACCAGGGCTCGAGTCGGGGTACCATGCGGGTAGACGGCGTCCCCCCACTTATTTTACCGGGTGGACGCCGTCGCCCCTGCCAAACAGCTGGACTTCACTCTTTGGCCTCACTGAGACGAGATCGGAGCTCACAGCATGCCGCTCACGTGCTGACTTCTCAGATGCAATCACATCTAAGGGGTGCGCGAGGGGAGGCAATGAGCCCGATGGTTCAAGCCATCTTTCGAGACGTCACTTCCTGTCGTGACGTCACTTCCGGTGACATCGTCCCCCCACTTATTTTTTTAGGACTTGTGCCCTGCTTAACACCTTATAGTTTCGCATATATATACCCAACAACCAGTGGTAGAAGTGGGCGGGATCGGAAGGGCAAGGCGTGCCCCTACTTAAAAAAAATATTTCAGTCCGTTCCCCTACTTCTTTCTTTCAAAAAAGCATCCCGGGACGGCAAGAATAGTTCTACTTTAAAACAATAACTTTTTCATTCAGCTTGTGTGGTGGCCCAGGGGCGGCTCGCACTTCTCTGTTGAACTCCAGAGGCTGCAGCAGGCCGTCCCTGATCTCTCACAGACTGTGGGCAGGCCCACTGTTCATTGCAATTGAGGCTGATTATCCCCTTTTGAATGACAATGGGCCGCTGTCTGCCTTGAGCATATCATGTGCCAGTGAGATATTAGATAGTGATTACAGAGGAGCTTTCCCCAAACAGAGTACTGTGGGGAACTTGCACCTTGTGTAATTTGTCAATGTTGTACACAGAGTGAACTGGGCAGGAGTAGTGATGGAACAGTAGAGGCGACAGGAAAGGTGAGGTGATGGGGCAGGAGAGGTGACCGGGCAGGAGAAGTGACAGGGCAGGAGAAGTGACGGGGCAGTAGAAGTGATGGGGCAGGAGAGGTGACCGGGCAAGGGAATTGAAGGGCAGGAGAAGTAACGGGCAGGAGAAGTAATGAGCAGGAGAAGTAACAGGGAAGGAGAAGTGATGGGGTAGGAGAAGTAACAGCAGGAGAAGTGACAGTGCAGGAGAAGTGACGGGGCAGAAGAAGTGGCGGGGCAGGAGAGGTGACCGGGCAGGAGAAATAATGGGCAAGAGAAGTGACACGACAGGAGAAGTGACGGAGCAGGAGAAGTGACGGGGCAGGAGCGGTGACGGGGCAGGAGCGGTGACGTGACAGGAGAGGTGACAGGAAAGGGGAGGTGAAGGGGCAGGAGAAGTGATGGGACAGGAGAAGTGATGGGGCTGGAGCGGTGATCGGGCAGGAGTGCTGACCAGGCAGGAGCAGTGAACAGGCAGGAGCAGTGAACAGGCAGGAGCAGTGAACGGGCAGGGGCGGCGATGGGGCAGGAAAAGTGACGGGGCAGGAAAAGGGATGGGGCAGGAGCAGTGACGGAGCAGGAGAGGCAACAGGAAAGGAGAGGTGACTGGGCAGGAGAGGTAACTGGGCAGGAGAGGTGACCGGGCAGGAGTGGTGACCGGGCAGGAGAAGTGACAGGGCAGGAGAAGTGACGGGGCACGAGAAGTGATATGACAGAAGAAGTGACGGGGCAGGAGAAGTGACAGGGCAGGAGAAGTGACAGGGCAGGAGAAGTGACGGGGCAGGAGAGGTGACGGGGCAGCAGAGGTAACAGGGCAGGAGAGGTGATGGGGCAGGAGAAGTGACGGGGCAGGAGAAGTGACAGGGCAGGAGAAGTGAGGGGGCAGGAGAGCCGACAGGGCAGGAGAGGTGACGGGGCAGGAAAAGTGACCGGGCAGGAAAAGTGACCGGGCAGAAGAAGTGATGGGCAGGAGTGGCGACCGGGCAGGAGAAGTGACGGGCAGGAGAAGTGACGGGCAGGTGATGTGACGTGCAGGAGAGGTGACGGGGCAGCAGAGGTGATGGGGCAGGAGAGGCGACGGGGCAGGAGAGGTCACTGGGCAGGAGAGTTGAAAGTGGGGCAGGAGAAGTGACAAAGCAGGAGAAGTGATGGGGCAGGAGCGGTGAACGGATAGGGGCAGTGAACGGATGGGAGCAGTGAGCGGGGCAGGAGGGGTGACAGAGCAGGAGAGGTGATGGGGCAGGAGAAGTGACGGGGCAGGAGAAGTGACGGGGCAGGAGAAGTGAGGGGGCAGGAGAGGCGACAGGGCAGGAGAGGTGATGAGGCAGGAAAAGTGACTGGGCAGGAAAAGTGACCAGGCAGAAGAAGTGATGGGCAGGAGAGGCGACCGGGCAGGAGAAGTGATGGGCAGGAGAAATGACGGGCAGGTAATGTGACATGCAGGAGAGGTGACGGGGCAGGAGAGGTGACGGGGCAGGAGAAGTGACAAAGCAGGAGAAGTGATGGGGCAGGAGCGGTGATTAGGCATGAGCAGGGGCGGTAACCGGGCAGGAGCAGTGAACGGATAGGGGCAGTGAATGGATGGGAGCAGTGAGCGGGGCAGGAGAAGTGATGGGACAGGAGAAGTGATGGGGCAGGAGCAGTGAACGGGCAGGAGCAGTGAACGGGCAGAAGCAGTGATGGGGCAGGAAAAGTGATGGGGCAAGAAAAGTGATGGGGCAGGAAAAGTGATGGGGCAGGGGCAGTGATAGGGCAGGAGCAGTAACGGGGCAGGAGAGGCAACAGGAAAGGATATGTAACTAGGTAGGAGAGGTGACTGGGCAGGAGAGGTGACCGGGCAGGAGTGGTGACAGGGCAGGAGTGGTGACCAGGCAGAAGTGACGGGGCAGGAGAAGTGATGGGACAGGAGAAGTGATGGGGCAGGAGAAGTGACGGGCAGGAGAAGTGACAGGGCAGGAGAGGTGACAGGGCAGGAGAAGTGACAGGCAGGGGAAGTGACGGGGCAGGAGTGGTGATTAGGCATGAGAAGGAGCGGTAACCAGGAGGGAGCGGTGCAAGGACAGGAGCAGTGAATGGGGCAGGAGCATTGAACGGGGAAGGAGCAGTGAACGGGGCAGGAGCAGTGAACAGGGTAAGAGCAGTGAACGGGGCAGGAGCAGTGACGGGGCAGGAGAAGTGACAGGGTAGGAGAAGTGAAGGGACAGGAGAATTGACGGGGCAGGAGAAGTGACGGGGCAGGAGAGGCGACAGGACAGGAGAGGTGACTGGGCAGTAAAAGTGACCGGGCTTGAAAAGTGTCCGGGCAGGAGAGGCGACCGGGCAGGAGAGGCGACCGGGCAGGAGAAGTGACGGGCAGGAGAAGTGACGGGCAGGAGAAGTGAACGGACAGGAGCGGTGAACAAAAAAACTATGGATTTAGGCCCAGATCTTTGTACTGGGTTGAATGTATGATATTGGGAGGACGTGGCCTGGCAGTTCAGGCTGAACTATTCCTATTGGGCACAGGATCAAGACTGATTTGCATATGGCTGGGTCCAAACTGGAATGGCATGGTGAGCAAAAAAACTATGGATTTAGGCCCAGATCTCTGTACTGGGGTGAATGTGTGACATTGTTCTACATTCTGCCCATCAGTTGTTCTTTTTACTTTTGTCACCCCGAGTGGGACGGGTATGCCCAGACGTGGGTCCCGTGCTCTCCATGCCACTAGAATCAAGCTATCCTGGCTGATGAGGGCTGAAAGTCCAAAACGGGTCCTAGGATGCTTGTTTCCAGTCCAGGGAGGGCCTGGCCTGGCAGTTCAGCCTGGACGGTTCCCATTGGGCGCAGGATCAAGACTGATTTGCATATGGCTGGGTCCAAACTGGAATGGCATGGTGAGCAAAAAAACAATGGATTTAGTCCCAGATCTCTGTACTGGGGTAAATGTATGACATTGTTCTGCATTCTGCCCACCAGTTGTTCATTTTGCTATATTATGATTGAACAGCTAGCTGGCTGACATGAATATGATGGAGCTTTTGTGGGTTTCCTTGAGTGTAGATTCTGCTGAAGAGTCCCTTTTTCTTCTGAGCCCTGCTTCACACATGTGTACAGGAGGAGCCCTAGATTCATGTCCTCAATGTTTGAGACAAAAAATACTCATAGATTTCTGAACAATGGGAGTAAAAGCATGTTGTTCCTGCTTATATTTTGCACGCTTTACATAAACCTGTATTCCCTATGAGCGTTTGCTTTTTCCTGAATTAAACCTCAAATACACATGTTTATCCATTTTTTGAATTAAATAACGTTATAAACTGTAACAGGTCAGTGAAATGCTAAACGTACTAAAAATTGGTATGTTTTGCTATTTCTCGCCACACCCTTGACTCACTGATCCAATCTTCGGTTATTCCCGCCTCCTGATTCTCCACCCAAAGTTCCCCTACTTTTCATTCCCCACTTCGACCACTGCCAACAACAGTGGATAAATGCCCCAGGTGCCGTGACTCAGGGGCCACATTTACACATATGGTGTGGACATGTGCAGTGTCCAGACATATTGGGCTGAGGCAGCCACTACTCTTACTGAGGCAGCTGCCACCCAGGTGGAGGCACAACCCACTAATTTCCTACTGGGCATCACGAGGCGCACAATTTCACATAAGGGCCTGAACAAGTTCCTAAATTTGGCTCAGGGTTTCGCCAAACGTACAATAGCCATGGCATGGAATGATGGAAGGCGCGTTTGGGCCCTAACATATACTCATGGCTATGCGACCTCTGTGGGGCCCTAGTGTCGGAACATATGAACCAGATGGCAGTGGTGGCGCGGGCGTCGGCGCCTTCGAGATCGAGTCCTGCTCAATCGCAGGAGTACCTGACTCTAATCGAGGCCAGGCTGGCTGCGGCAAGCTCCTCCCCCTTAATCCGGGACATTCTCGTAGGGCTTAGTCCCTCTCAACTTTGTGAGACTCCCACCCTCATACATATCCATAACCATACGCCTGCCCGCCTCCCCCTCCTCTCCTGCTCTTCTTCACCTCCCCCCCCGACATCTGCATCCCCGGCCGCCTCCACTGGGTGGGCTGTTGTGAATAACCAACCACATACCTAACACCCACTGCAGTGCTACACCGGTGCATACACTTTGACCTGTGCCTACATATAGAGATCGACCATTAGTTCTTAGGTTTTTCTTCATGATTATTACACTTTGTTGTTTGTAGATGATTTAATGACTGACCTGTGTAATAATGACAGGTTTTTCCTTTTGCTGTTATGACTCACTTAACAGTTAGTAAATGAACATGTCACGAAAAAGTGTGAAGATACAGATGGCAGTGTGACTTTATTTGTTATTGTACTGGATTCTCCGGACACCCTGCCTACAATATTCAATTCATTGTCATTGTAATGTCAATGTGGGATTATGTTATCATGCAGATGTTAATGAGATCATTATGTCAAAATTAATAAAAATCATTTACAATAAAAAAAATAGGAACATCTTCTATGCTATGGCTAGTTAGCTGTGATTCACTTCTCTTGTCTTCTCTGTCATGCAGGCTGCACCTGATCCACCGGGAGTCTTTTCTTAGCCCTTTGATGTCCCCATCATAAACACCACAATGGTGTAGAAGGAAGGAAGGAGGACGGATTACTTCGGCTCCTGGATGAAGGGCTTAATTTGAGCCGGTGGCTGCAGGTGGGGCCTACCAGCACTCATTTTTGGGAACCGGCACTTATTTTTCCTCAACAGACTTTGATCCAGATAAAGAGAGAGGAAAACGCAAAAGTTAAGTAGGAGGAAGAGAAAGATGGGAAAACTGTAACAAATGGAGAAAGCAGGAATTAAAAAGAACATGCAATAGTGGCATAAAGAGGCAGGGTGTGACAGGTGATGGATTAAAGAGGCATGAGGTAAACTCGTATTTAGCACCCCATCCTTTGATAGCACTGGCTACAGGCGTCAGAACAAAACATGTATTCTTTTCCAAATTAAGCACTGCCAAGCTAATAATAACAATAAAACCTCAAAGCCTCAATTCTACGTGCCTTGGCAATATAGATGCGATACTCCTGTATCCAGAATTTCCAATACTGCTGGTAGCATTGGTATCGCTATTCCTAAGTGGGGTAATACTGCGGCATTGCAGTCAATGCCGTCAAGGAGATGCTTAACACAGTTTCAAATACATGCATTATGAGTTTCGTTTCTTATTCCTTCGAGAGTGTTTATACATCGCTTAGGCACCTAAGAAACTTGATTCTATTTCACCAGGATCCTTAAAATTATATTTTTATTACAGTGCTCTAGTTAGTGTTTTCATAGGACGATTAGTCTATTTTTCGCTATTCGAATACAGTTTATGGACATCATTTTGTATTTTTGTAGTGTTATAGATAGACTTCATATCATTTTGTTACTAAATGTCTTACACTGTTCTTCATTTTTTTTTGATTGACCATCAAACCTACTGCCAAAAACGGATATGTTTGGTGCCGAGCAGCTGAGCGTTCTTGCTCAAGCATAGCCTAAAATGTATGACGTGCTTGGGACTGGAATTTTGATTTCATGTCCAAAAAGCGCCACCAGCAGGGTGATTCCAGGTGTGCAGTGGTGGCTCCTTATCAGGGGCTCCAGGGCACAGCCCTACCTCATGTGAAGCTCCAAGTGCTGCCCCTTGCCACAACTGCTATGTATTTAACTAAAAGATGCCCATGAAAGCATGACTTTCGTGTTTTTATGAACATTGCAGGACACAGGTCAGTCCTCTCAGCCTCGTCTCAAGGCTCCAAATGACAGGAGAACGAGGGGGGGAGGAAAGGGCTAAGGCTCAGCTACATCTTGCTGTTTAAAAACAGGGCACTCTATAGGTGGATGTTTGTATTATGCATATCTTAGGGACATACAGCCTGATTCATCAAGCCGAAATCGGCTCGCAAAGGGCCAGATTCTGAGAATCTGGCCCTTTGCAAGCGCTATTTTTGCATTTGGGATTCATCATCCCAAATGCAAAAATCGGTAATAGCGATTTCGCTATTTTGCGATGAATTACATTTAAGGAATCTCTATTTGAGATTCCTTAAATGCAATTCATCATCCATTTTAAAATTGGGAATTCGCAATTTCGGCCCGCTATTTACCGCGAGGTCAAACCTCGTGGTAAAAAGCGAAAACTTAGAAAAATGCTTTTAAAAGCATTTTTCTAAGTTGCATGTTGCACACACACATGTCCTTTGGACATGTGTGTGCGCAACACCTGTTTCAATTTGCATTTAATGGGGTGCTACAGGGTGTCCTTTGGACACCCCTGGCACCCTTTAAATCGCTATCTTATTTGCGATTAGCTAATTGCTAATCGCAAATAAGGAATACTCCCCATTCATTCCTATGGGCCTTTTGGCCCATAGGAATGAATGGGGAGTATTCCTTATTTGCGATTAGCAATTTGCTACTCGCAAATAAGGAACATGTAGGAATCGCAATATTTATTGCAATTCCTACATGAATCCCGTTTTGCAAGTCCTTAATAGCGATTCGTTATGAATCGCTATTAGGGGCTCGCAAAACGGGAGAATGATGAATCAGGCTGATAGTTCAAGTACGATACCATCACACAGACGCAGTCGATTTTATTTAGAAGACTGCATATGCCTCAGGCAGCAAAGTATATATGCTCAATGTCCCTGTCAAAGCATACATCAGTGCATCCCTGAGGCCAATAGGAAGCCACATGGAGCAGCACCGGAGGATACCCAACCATGTCCCAACTTCTCAGAGGGTTGTGCTTCCAGTCCTATCAGGAAGCTGAAAGAGGGATTGAGGTGTGTCTTCCCTTTTTCAAACCTGGCCTTGCTGCCCTATCTAGCTCCTCGTTAGGAATCATGGCTTACTGGTTTCTATGTCCAGGGTCAGATTCTTGCTCCGCTGCTATGAAGCCTCTGAGGTGCCAGCAAAAGAAGAGAGGTAAGTGCACAATGTTTCCCTTTGTATGTGTGTGTATGTTTTTGTGAGCGTGTTTGTGCGTGATTGAGAAAGAATTAGATTGAGTGAGACTGTGCATGAGTGTGTTTGAGAGAGCCAATGAGAGTGAAAGTGGGTGAGGGTGAGTGAGAGTGTGCATGAGTGTGTTTGAGAGAGACGCAATGAGAGTGAAAGTGGGTGAGGGTCTGAGTTTGATAGAGTGTATGAATAAGTGAAAGTGAGTGGGAGAAAAATGAAGTGAGAGTATGAGTGCATTAGAACGAGTGAGTGATTAGAGATTGTGAGAGGGAGAGGATGTGAGTCAGAGGTGAAGCTATGAATAGTACAACAAGTGCAATTGCACCAGGGCCCAGAGTCAGTGAGTTTGAAAGGATGAGTGTGCGTGAGAGTGAGAGTGACAACCAGTGAGTATGAATATGTTTGTGTGTGAGTAACAGTGAATGGGAGTGAGTATAAGTGAGGATGAGTAAGTGAGAGAATGCGAGTTAGAGTAAGTGAGAGGAGAGGGTGAATGTGGCGGTGCAAGTTTGAGTGAGAGAGAGTGAGTGAGTAAGAGTGTGAATGTTTGCATGTTTTCTGATTGTGAGTCTGCCGCTAGCCATGGCATTCTCAATATAATTCTAGGCTCATGGCCGCACCCATGTTAACATGTTGCTGCTGGCATACAAGAGCTATTTATTAACATATGTAAGAGCCTCCATGGGAAAATACAGGCCTTAGCATACAAGAAGTAATTCTTAGGATAGGGGCCTCTGGAAAAACGCCATAACTTGCAGACATTCTTGGCATGGAGCACCCATTGCCAAAATGCAAATTCTTGGCATAAGGAAGGGCAAAATGAAGACCCTGAAATGGAAGTAATACTTGACATAATGGGACACTTATGGTGCAATGCTGGTGCTGGCATACTGGAGGCAAGAATTTGCCTCAGAGATGGCAGCCATGTTAACATGTGGGGAACACTCATGGCAAATTTTCAAAAAACGGGAAACACTCATAGCAAGTATTACAGACCACCACTTTCAAAGATCATCAGTCGTCACTGAGGGTGTGCTAAAACGGAGCCGAATTGCAGGCAGAAGCAGAAACATCGATTATCTGGCCATTTGGAAGAATCATAAAGAATTATATTTTGCATGAGGCGTCAAAAATCCCAGCAGCTTTAATGTTATGATAACCTTTATGCAAAGAGAATATGAAGAAACAAATTACACACTTGCAAGTCAAGCCATAAACACCACTACTGACACTGAGTCACAAAAAAATAACTGCTTTTGTCTTTTTCTCTTGACGCTGTTCCCTGAAAAGGATAATTACCAGGTGTTTGTTAGTTAAACCAGATGTAGCAGGAAATTTCAATATTAAATATTTCATTGGTCAATAAGATTTACACATATGCAAACAAGGAGTGATGCATTACAACATTTCAGTGTTCCAGCAGGCATCCTGTGACATCTAGTTTTGGTAAGAAAATAGAAACTGTCTTGAAAACAAGCGCAGCTAGTTGGAAATCTGAAACAAAAAAGGGAGAGGCCAGAAGCATGCCAATATTTTGCTTAATGCTGGGGCGGTGGTGGTGGTGACATGTTGGCACATCAAACAAAAAGCATGTCTCCATCTAGAAAAATATGCCCCAATATATAAAGTCTATCTGCTGGTGGGGTACTAAAAAGATACTTTAACCACATATAACATGATCAAAACCTGGCGAGCAATAGGCATACATGTATTTGTGCCTGAAAAATAGGAACATCTCCTATGCTACGCTGCATAGCTGTGATTTACTACTTTTGATTTCGCTTTCACAGTTAGAGTCAATTGATGAGAAGTTGTAATTCAATTTGACACCATCTGCCTTCTGTTGAGATATGTTGGCACCCAAACCCCATCTGCGGGGGTCAAACTCTATGGCAACCTCTAGTTGATTGCCAAAAATGATCCAGCCATTCCTGGCCTACACTTGTTCTAACCAACATGTTAATTCCACTCTTGCTTCGTCTGAAATCTTCATTAAGTCTGAGTAAGCTAGACCTTCCGACAAATGTTGGCTCTTTAGCTGTTGTAGGGCCCTTTATCAAAGAGTTTCAAGGAAAATTACTGGAATAGAGAATGCTAGAAGTCCCATTATGCAAGCCTTTACACATGAGGACACTGTCTGTCTGTTTATAGTCGACTTCAGCTCTTTTTTGATATCCTTAATTTTCTGTTTCAGATGTTGTAATTGCGCCGTGCAGGATTATACTTGGATGTTTATGGACTGCATTGAAACTAAAATGGACCTGAATCCTAGTTCCTACAACAAGTGGGTTGTCCACGTGAGATGCAGTACTACCTTTGCCTTCTCCTGTTCCATGATAATGAAATCGTCTAGGCAAACTATTACAAGTATTCTGTTTTCTTTCAACCTTTCTATTACTGCCTTCATCACCTTCATGAAAATGCCAGGGGCCATGGAGAGTCCGAAATGCAGCACTAAAAGCTCATTTCATTTTTCTTTCTACTGGAATTGAAGGACATACATGTCTGTTGGGAACAAAGATGGGTGTTCATCAAATAAGCATCCATTCAGTCTCTCTATTTGGAGTAGTTCCTTACCAAATGGCTCCCTTCCATTTTTAAATGTCTGTATACAATCCAATAATTAAACTCTTTTGAGGTTCAATACCAACCCGTAACCACTCTGTTTTTGTCCTCAAGGAATAGGTTGCCTCAGAAGCCCCTGGGATGAGAAGTGATAAGACGTGGCTTACTTGTGCACCAGTTCTTTGATTTCGGTCTCTATTAAGATCGCTTCTTTTTGTGAAAAAAAAAGAAGCCTGGTAACTCTTTCTGATGTAGTGTGCCATAGAGTTCTAATTAGGATCTCTTCATGGTATGTAGGGCCCAAGGGTCTTGAATTATTTTCAGCCAATTGTGGAGAAAGAGTCTCAATTTATTGGTTTTGAAGGTGCCCTGGAGTCTCTGATACAGCCTCTTCTCGATCTGACGGAGAAGTATGTGCTTCCCTGGAGCCTTGATGCCAACTTCCTCTCTTGCAAACTTCATACCCTCTTTGAGAACCTTCGAAGTATGCTCCCCGGATGAATATCCCCTGCTTTACCCATCCCAGTTAAAAAGGACAGACTGGAACATTTCCTTTAGGGATGATAGAATGTTTCTACAAATTTCCCTAGATGTTTAACAAAACAATCCCCATATAGAAGGCCTTCCGCTATAGACCCTGCTTCAGCTGAAGCTAGGTTTGCTAGCTTGGGATCAATTTTCATCAAGATTGATTTGTGCCTCTCAGCTGCGACACAACAGTTAGCGTTCCCCAGTTGGCATACGGCTCATGGGTCCATTCTGCCAAGATGTGAGTGTTCACTGTTGTTCCTGTTTTCTTTGAATCTTGGACAAGCTCCAATATATTAGTAAGGGGCTCAAGATATCATACCACTTGTCTTGGCATTCTTGCCAAGAGCAACCTATACACTTTTTATGGTCTCATGATGACTTTTTGTGGAATGTGAGTATGTTGGGATCGGTATCTGAGGTATCTGCTACTTTGCCTGGAAATCAGGTTGCAGACACTCTGCTCTCAAATGGTTCCGGACTTCTTTAACAAAGCCTTTTCATAGGCATGATTGAACATATTGTGCCACTGCTGGGGATGGAAAACAATTTGATGACCTCAGATGCATTAACTTTTATGGGTCAAAGGGAAGGTAGAAGCAGCATCATCTACTGTACGTCTCGGTTCCCAAGATCTGGTTCTTTTCTGGGTCTTGGCCTTAGTGAAAGCAGTCTGATTCATTTGATCAGTTTCAGTACGTGTGTCGGCATCTGGGTCTGCCTGTACTATTAAAAACCCATAGCAAGGGTTTGTTGCACTATACCCAGTGTCTTGAAAGTAATTTTTAGAGAATTTACGAGTGTTTCATTATGGAGCCATTGATCTGATTTGTCTTTAGTCTTTGGTGGTTTATGTGGGATCTCTTCCTGTGATGTATTGGAGGTAGAAGCTTTGCTGCTGTCTTGGCTCTGTGAGTACCTCAACAGATGCTTGTTGAATGGTTTTAACGTGATAACTGCCTGCACTTTGTTCACTGATTGATGAACAGAGTGGCCCAGTGCTTCAACCAGATAGGATTCAGAATCCTCATCCTGATCAAAAAACGTATATTCTGCCATATCAAAAGGCTTACAATCTGACATGGTATCCTAACTGTATCAGGTAGACTAGACAGAAAGTTCTCCAAACATGAAGAAGAAAGGGCGAAAGCTCTTATTAACAGTATCAAATATAAGGATTAACTTATGTGTCCCTCAAGTGAGGCCTGTGATCCTGGTCATTGCAGGCTCAGACGACTCTGTGGGAGGGGGCATGATGGGATCTTAATAGGCCGTCAGACTGAGCGCTTTAGCTATCTCAGTACTCTAATACTGCCACCCAGTTCCAACTGTTATGGCGCTTATACGTAGTGATGGAGCAAGTTAATGAACAATATTTTGTTCAGGCTTGTGAAGCCAAACTGCCATAATGTTTAATAAAACTAATATGTTTGCTGTATGTTATTAAATCAACCTAGAATAAACTGTGCAACGTGAACACATGGGACTAACATTATGCTTTATTTGTGCAAAATGCAAAAAGAAATAATACAATAATTATTGTCTATTATCTTTGTCGTATACTAACTGCTGCTGTTAAAAATAATAGCATGTGCTTTCTAAATGTGCTTTTGTCTTGTCTTTTCTGTGACAAATGCAGTTCCAGATCGGATTGGTACATCAAAGGTAATATATGCTGCTTAAATATGCTTTTGCTAGGTAACATAATTAATGGGTTAACATTTTGCAAAAGGGGGTGGGAAACAGAATACATTTCAGTTCTTTAATTAATCAATGCCTTGTGTTTGTTTAATATTAGTTTCCATGATGGGGCCTGCCTGAATAAGGCAAGTAGGTGAGCTGCAATGGAAAGAAGCCTGGTTGTGCAAAACAAAGCTATGTGGCAGTGGAAAGGTTTCTTATGAATGTCTTTGCCAAGTTGGTTTCAAAAGTCTATTGTGCCACTGGAAGCTCAGAACGGACAGGCTCAAGGTTGGGAGGAAGAGCCGTGGTATTTTTGTGCATTACATGAACATCTTTGCTACAAAATGTAGCAGCCTAAGGAAGTGTCGCCAGGACTATGTGCATGAACAATGGGTTAGTGAAAAAGCCCGGACCTGAGGTGGAAGATGTCACAATTTACTGTGGCATGAGGTGGTTCAGCCAATGGAGAGCCAGAATTCAGCTGTTGGAATGTGAAAATAGTTAGTTTAGCCTTAGTTTTACGGTATAAGAATTGGCTCAAGGAGCAGACATTTGCCTACGCTTCTTGATTCCAGAGGGTCGTGTTCTGCTGATGGACGAACGCACGTAAGGACAGGAGACTTTAATAAAGACTTTGTTTTCAGGCGATGAGGGTAGTGACAGGGAATTAGATAGGGTTTGGAAATGCTCATTTTCACTTATTTCTGTTAATGAATAATATTTCTTGAATCAAACTCTCTTTATAAATGCTGAATAAACCTTTCTTTATGATATTTTCTAATACTTGTTTAATAAAGTTCCAAAACCTAAGTTTTCATAAATATGTTTGAATAAACTTACAAAATGACAAGCTGGTCTTGTTTATTGTGGATTGTTTAAACAACATATATAGATCTAATCACCTCATGATTCAGTCGCTCTGTTGTTGATATGGGCCTGGTATTGCATGGTAAGTTTGGTGGTAGTAGGTAGAATCATTTATGCAGAATTTTAGTAGGAGCACTGGATCAATTCCTTGGTAGCAGAGGATGGTTTATATGTTGTTTTTGACATACATGCTACATACATGATACATATATGTTGGTATATTCATAGGATCAATGTTTAACATATGTTGAGTTCTTGATTTTGTCAGATTGTTATATGTAGTTGTAAGGGTTTTTCCAGCAGTGTGAAAAATTCCTGGTTTGCCATGGCAAGAGTAGTGTAACGCTGGTTTCAGGTTACACAGTTCATTTGTTTTGCTTCAAAAGGTGATATCGTCACATATCACTAGTGTAGTGGACGTACAACACAAGTTTAGGGTTCTAGGTGTGTTGAGTAAATTGTATAGTGAGGATTGTCTAAGAAATTTGAACTCTGAGTATAGGGACTAAGAGCCCGTTCTAAAACTCTCTGTGAAAAGAGTAATAGAATTTATCTGAGCTTGTGTGAAGGGTAAGAAATGTCGTTTTCTTACTGGCAAAAGAGGTTTTCTTCTAAGGTTAGAGTCCTAAGGAAGAAAATAAGTATGCATGAATAGGGATTTCTTCAGTATATATATATATATATATATATATATATATATATATATATATATATATATATATATATATATATATGTGTAAATGCAATAGAAAATATCCTGGAGAAGTAGCGTCGTCTATTTCAAATGAATGTAATTCTGAATGTCTAAAAATGACTGTCTTTTTTTTAGGGAAGCAGGCAAATGGTTTGTTTAATGTAGTTACTAATTGTTAAAAAGTAATTATAAGGCATTCTGAAGCCTTCGGGTAAAGTACGCGCTATTAAAATAAAATTGTATAAACAAGTGTTGTGAGCTCATTTTGCAAAGGAGGGGCTGTTTTGGAGCGCGAGGGGAGAAAGAGAGACTGCAGCGGCAGTGTACGTCCCTGCAGCCGCGCTGTGAATGGCTGATAGTGTTACAGCAACGCGAGGGAGGACAGGGGGTCTTTGGTCGGACGGGTTTTGCTATCATAAATCTATTGGAATTGTTGGAAACTGTATTTAACAAGACGAGCGTTGCAGCATTAAAAAGGTTGATTTGTGTGATGAGATGAAACTCATGGCTGATTGACTCTTGCAAGAAGACGGAGGATTCTGAGATTTGTTGACTTTTGCATCGAGTTCAGATGCTGCGGTGTAATTGAGTTCAAGCCTTTCCCTTAGTTGACCTTCCATTGAAAGTGCGCAAAATAACCTTATAGGCGCCCCGTTACTTTTAGGTGTTTCTGCCTCTGTTTATTAAATTGTTTTCATTTGGTGCTTTTAGCCAGCCCACTTTTTCTGCCTTTTAAAATAAAAATCGAGCATTTAAGCAAGAGAGAAGTTCTGTTGATTAGGGCAGGAAGATCTGTTAAATAGTGCAAAATCCAACATCACCTGACTTTGTTGAATAATTAATAACGCGTAGTGGTTAGTAGATGCTGTAAGGCCAATAAAGTGAACATATTTTTCTTATTGTGATTAATTTAATAAAGGTGAATATTTAAAAACATGGATAATTATTATCTAATGAAAGAAAAAATGTTTTCCTGGTACAAGAAAATGAAAGATGTATTTAAACATGATTAAAAAGTTGTTACTACATGTGAGAGCAAATTAATGAATAAACAGGCGAATATTGAAGTAACTAGTAAGCATAATGGAGGAGTGGTGTGGCTCACTGGTTAGAGGTGGCAGACCCGGGAGCAGAGGACGGCCTGGGACCAGGGTTCAATTCCCGACGCGGCAGGGTCTTGGACCAGGGTCAATGGACTCGATAATTCTCACCTCGGTGCCTACTCTAACTAGGGATCACACTCGGCAACTCTGGGCATTAGCTTGCCTCATCTCCACCACGGCCCCCCACATATGCTGGGGATGCCTGGTTTCACCTTGGAGATACCCAGTAGGGACCATCTCACAGGGAAAGCCAGGACGGGTTCCCCAGCGGTCTACAGCGCAGAGATACTCCTTCAGGAGTCGATTCTAGCCCTTTACAAACCCACAATCAATCAATCATAATGAAGATACTGATAATAAAGATGCAGTTTTAAAGGACATATATTTTGAAAGAACACCATCTCCCCCAAAAGAAATAATTTGTATTGAAAATTTGATTCCCAAATTAACAAATGTAAATTATAAACATGAGAGAGTAGAAATTATTGATCAGTGTAGAAATGGTAATGTGTCTACAGACCAACGCAAAAGTTCAAGTTTGAGCAGAACCTTAGAACAGATTAATGTAACCCCAGAAATTTCAGTTCAAATTAATAGAGTCCCAGCCCAGATACCTATAACAGAAAGGTATGATGAGATGCCTAGTACTTCTGGAATTAATATTCCTGGTCATGTAAATTCTACAAATGATTTAATTGAACAGTTAACCAGAAATATGGAAGCAGTGACAGTTCCTGTGACAATTGGACATGTTCTCCCAGTGCTTAAAAAAGATGAAACTAGTTCCACAGCTTTAACGGTCCCATTAAATTCTAGAATTCAAAATTTTGCTGAAAAACTTTATTCTAATGTATCTGAAAGTCAGCCAGTAATGATTCCAACTCAGCAAGAGAGAGTGATGACTCCAGCTCCAGCTCGTGAGGACTCTGATGTTGACCTGATTGACCTGACACAGCCTGATGAGTACAAATTACTGGATGTTGCAAAATTAAAGGTTGTTTTAGAAGAATTAATAAATGGTACAATCAGTACAAACAGATTAAAAACATATCAGGATGATGAATTGTTGTTTCTTTGCAAAAGCGTTACTTGGAAAACAAAAAATAAGTATGATGCTGTTGAAGAAATGGCTTTTGATTTAGAAATTGATTTGAGTAAACAAAAACTGTTTCAGAAAATTTACAGAATGAATTTCACTGAAAGGGACATTGAAAGCTTAAACAATACAGGTAGAATTGCCCATATAAAAGATTTAATTTGGATTTTGAAAAAATGGGGTAATCTGAATAAATGGAAAACAAAAGGGACGAAGAAAAAGGAGAAGGAAAAAGCCAATTTAGCTTTTGTAAGAGAGTGTAAAAATTCGCCCAGAAATATCATTAAGAATGAATTATGTTGTCCACAGATGCAAAATGAGATAAATGAGCTGAATAAACAGCTACAAATACAGCGACAGGTGGTGATTCAACAGAATGAGATACCTCTGCCGTCATTTCCAAATTATGTTAATGAACAGAAATACAATACAGATACAGGATTCAGTGGAGACCAGGAAAACAGACCACAAAGAATAAATGTACTCCCAGTATCTTGGAATGAATCTGATGATCTTTCAAGTGAAAATATCCAAGTAATAGATATAACTTATCCACAGATTAAAACAAACTTGACAAATGACCATGAGTGTCAGGATATATTAGAATTTTGCAAAAAGCCCAGACAAGACATTAGGGATGTTCCTTTACTAGAATCAGACTATGTGCTATTTGTGAATGGTTCATGTTTGAGAACAGATGATGGTATATTGAGTGCAGCTTATTCAATATTTACGATTGCAGAAGTGATTGAAGCCTCTTGTCTCAAAGGAGTTCGTTCAGCTCAAGTAGCGGAATTAATTGCTTTGGTTCGCGCATGTGAGATGGGTGAAAGACTGAAAATTACCATAATAACTGATAGTGAATATGGATATAACATAATGCATGACTATGATCAACTATGGTCACAAAGAGATTGTTTAAACTCTATAGAATCACCTACAAGAAATGCTATTTTGATTAAGAGGTTGATAGATGGAATTGAGCTTCTTGACCAAATAACAGTGGTGAAATGTGCTGTAAATGGAGAGAAAAATTATTATGTCTCAAAAGGCAATGCGTACGCAAGTATCAGTGCTAAGTTCTGTGCTCGGGAGAGGGTTGCAATCAATCGGGAAAAATTTAATGAACATGTTTCAAGCATTCTCATATTAATCTTTGTAATTCAGACATGGCAAGAATTAAAACAATTACAAGATAAGGCAGATGATGAGGAGAAAATTGAATGGCTGAGATAGGGCTGTAAACAAAGAGAAGGTGATAAGATTTGGGTTTACAAAGATGACAGATTGGTCATGCCAAACAGCATCATTTCAGATATGGCTCGAATGTATCATGGGGAGGGTCATGTAGATCGAGATGACATAATGAAAATGTTCAGAAAGACATGGTACAATCCAAAGTTCAGATTAGTTGCGGAATCACTTTGTCAAAGATGTCTAACATGCCAGAAATACAATCCAGGTCAAAAGACAATTGAGAGTTTGGAAACCATAGGCCGGGAGGGTGGTCAATTTACAAGTATTCAAATAGATTTCATTGAAATGCCCCAACATAACAAACTGAGATATGTCCTAGTTATCATTTGTTTATTTTCAAAATGGGTAGAAGCTTTTCCAACAAGAAAGAATGACACAATTACTGTGGCAAAGTTGCTTTTGCGCGAATTCATTCCACGTTATGGTTTTCCAGTGGCTGTAGAAACAAACAATGGAACACGAATTGAAAATGAATTAATGCAGATCGTTTGTGAAGCATTTGGTATTGAACAAAAACTACATTCTGCATACAGACCGGAAACATTAGGAGATGTTGAACAAGTAAGTAGCTCTATTAAGAATAGACTTATAAAAATGTATGAAACAACAGGTATGAAGTGGACAGAAGCCTTGCCACTTGTGTTGAGTACTCTAAGAAACATACCTGACAAGACAGGTTTGAGCCCTCAAGAAAAATTGATGGGAAGGATCATGAGGCAAGCTTTTGTTCCAGCAAACAAGTTATTAAGTATAAATGACAGTGTTATCTTAGATTACTGTAAAAACGTATCTGATGTGGTAACTACTGTATTCAATCAAGTGGGAACTGAAGTGATCACAAAGGAGAGAGAACAAGGACATGATTTGATCCCAGGTGATTGGGTCAAAACAAAAGTGTACAGAAGGAGAAATTGTCTAGTACCTAAATGGCGGAATCCAAAACAAATAATTCTGGTAACAACAAATACTGTAAAATGCAAAGGTATGAAAAGGTGGATACATGTCAGTCATACTTTGCGTGTACCACAACTAGAAAATCAAGATGAAGAGGATACTAAAGATGATTCAGATTCTGAATAAGAAGATTATGAAGAAAATCAAGAACTTGAAGATCGACAAGAAAGTCGACATCTGGAAAATGCTGATGTGAATGAAACATCAAATGAGAAATTAGTAATAGAAGATTCTGAAGATGAGAAAACTGAAATTTTGCTAGATCAAGTAGCAGAAGAAAAAGAAGAATCTGATCAAGAGATTCAAGAAATTCAAGAACAAGATGAAGAATCTGATCAAGAGATTCAAGAAATTCAAGAACAAGATCAGGAGAGTATCGAAAAGCAGATTGAAAACTCTGGCAATAAGAACAAAAATTCTGAAACTGGGAAGTTAGAAGTAATTCCAGAAGAAGAAGACGAATTACCAAGTACCAGCTATAAGGATGATGTTCCAAACAGAGAAGTAAAACTGCTGATTAGAGAAGATCCTGAATCAAAGAAGAAAACTGAAATAATGAAATTATTCAGCAGAAAAAGAAAATCAGCTGAAGACACAGAATCTGACACTAGTGACAATGATGATTATGTAAATAAGCCAAGAAAGAGAACTTGGAAAATTGAAAGTAATTTGACAGAACACAAGAAAAAAATAATTAATAAAAGAGTTGAGAATATGGTATACAAACTGGTAAATAAAGAAGATAGTCAAACAATAGGAATTAAAAGTCTAGAATACAAGTTGGTGAATAAAATTGAAGAACAAGTGAATGAAATTTCAAGTCAAAGCAAAGAAGAGCTAAATGAAAAGTTCAAAATAGTAGGAAAAATTGAAGTGTTAAATAGAAGAAAACAAATGAGAGTGGTCAAAACAAATGAGAAAAATAAGTCATTAAGGCAGTCCTTTATAATATTTCCACCTGTAATTGAAAGATTAATTGACTAGGTCGAAGAAATCTTGTTAGTTGACTAGGTCGAAGAAACTATGTTTTAGTTGGAAAAAGAAACTTTGTTGTATGACCTAGGTCGAAGAAAACATGTTTTAGAATTTGAAAACTTAAAAAAAAAAAAGAGGGGGGTATATACTAATTTTTCACAATTAAAATTTTTGTTTTGTTTTTTAGGTGGGACAATACTCAGATTAATATTTGTTTTGTTGGTGGAAGTCAAAATGTAGGTACCTATAAATTCATTGGGGGTTGGGGATTTAAAGGTAGAAAGGATCCAACTTAGCTGAATAAAGAAAGGGAAAAGGAAATAGAATTAGAAGAATTTTGTAGGACTCAATATGAGAGTTGCAGAAATATAGATGAAATTAGGGTTTAAATACTGATCCTGAGTAAGCCTGAAACATGTTAAACAGATAAAATTTGTGAAATTTTTGGGTGGTGTTTGGTGATTCTTAAAATCACCAGATGATGGAGTTGATGGAGCAGGTTAATGAACAATATTTTGTTCAGGCTTGTGAAGCCAAACTTCCATAATGTTTAATAAAACTAATATGTTTGCTGCATGTTATTAAATCAACCTAGAATAAACTGTGCAACATGAACACATGGGACTAACATTATGCTTTATTTGTGCAAAATGCAAAAAGAAATAATACAATAATTATTGTCTATTATCTTTGTCGTATACTAACTGCTGCTGTTAAAAATAATAGCATGTGCTTTTAAATGTGCTTTTGTCTTGTCTTTTCTGTGACAAATGCAGTTCCAGATCGAATTGGTACATCAAAGGTAATATACGCTGCTTAAATATGCTTTTGCTAGGTAACATAATTAATGGGTTAACATTTAGCAAAAGGGGGTGGGAAACAGAATACATTTCAGTTCTTTAATTAATCAATGCCTTGTGTTTCTTTAATATTAGTTTCCATGATGGGGCCTGCCTGAATAAGGCAAGTGGGTAAGCAGCAATGGAAAGAAGCCTGGTTCTGCAAAATAAAGCTATGTGGCAGTGGAAAGGTTTCTTATGAATGTCTTTGCCAAGTTGGTTTCAAAAGTCTATTGTGCCACGGGAAGCTCAGAACGTACAGGCTCAAGGTTGGGAGGAAGAGCCGAGGCATTTTTGTGCATTACATGAACATCTTTGCTACAAAATGTAGCATACTAAGGAAGTGTCGCCAGGACTCTGTGCATGAACAATGGGTTAGTGAAAAAGCCCGGACCTGAGGTGGAAGATGTCTCAATTTACTGTGGCATGAGGTGGTTCAGCCAATGGAGAGCCAGAATTCAGCGGTTGGAATGTGAAAATAGTTAGTTTAGCCTTAGTTTTACGGTATAAGACTTGGCTCAAGGAGCAGACATTTGCCTACGCTTCTTGATTCCAGAGGGTCGTGTTCTGCTGATGGACGAACGCACGTAAGGACAGGAGACTTTAATAAAGACTTTATTTTCTGGCTATGAGGGTAGTGACAGGGAATTAGATAGGGTTTGGAAATGCTCATTTTCACTTATTTCTGTTAATGAATAATATTTCTTGAATCAAACTCTCTTTATAAATGCTGAATAAACCTTTCTTTATGATATTTTCTAATACTTGTTTAATAAAGTTCCAAAACCTAAGTTTTCATAAATATGTTTGAATAAACTTACATAATGACAAGCTGGTCTTGTTTATTGTGGATTGTTTAAACAACATATATAGATCTAATCGCCTCATGATTCAGTCGCTCTGTTGTTGATATGGGCCTGGTATTGTATGGTAAGTTTGGTGGTGGTAGGTAGAATCATTTATGCAGAATTTTAGTAGGAGCGCTGGATCAGTAGTCTGAATTTTATGGTAATTTGCACTTGTTTTCACTAACTTGAGAATGTGCCCGCACTCATTTATTCTGGTAGGCATTGTCACCCTGTTGTCTGTACATTCAGCTCCAGGGTCACAAATATTGAGAACAAAATGCTTGTTTTAGATTCTGTGCTCATAGGAGATGACTCATCTGCTACAGACTTACTAACTATATTGCTTGGCACCTCTGGTACAGCGTAATAAGGCACGCATTTTGTTATTTAAACAGCATCCGTGCTGAACTTGGTGAGAGGTGTTTCACTTCACGCCGGAGTCATCATGGAATCTGCTGCGGGCTGTGACTGAGATGCAGCTGTGCAGTCCGCAACCTTCATCCTGGGAAGAAAGACAGCCTGCACACTTAGACAGACTGCATTCGTTAATGAACTAAGGCCAGCTTCCTGACACACTGTACCAGGTAGTATAGGGTAGATCATTCCAACAGGTCTGCCAGAAGGATACTCACAATAGGCTCTCGTTAGTATAGAGGTATTAGTGATAGATAGGAGTAATCTTAGTAATAGTAGGAACAATTAACATGGGTGAATTGTTTGTGTTTTTCACCATTCTAATAATGCTTATAACATTGATGTGTCTCATCTGTTTAATAATCACTGTTCATGTTTTATTTTCAAAGATTAGAGCTTTTCTATAAACATTTAATAATGGATTTACATATCTTTTTATTGTTACAACTTGGGCTTGTTAAAGTGACAAACATAAGGTTTAGATTTATTTCCACAAATTCCTTGAGAGTCTGAGTGGTCATGTTCGAGGTTACCAACATCATCTATAACTCGTAAGATTAGGAATTTACTTTACATGTGGTACAGTGAGTTGCCAACCATACCAAGTTTACTGATTATATAAAAAGACTCATTTTCTGTATTATGAAGTTTTGTTGATCTAAATACAGCGGCCTCCTAACTTTAAAGGAGCCATATAACACAACCTCATCTGCCTCTCACAGTTTATGGATAAGTGCCTTCAATCTTAATTTTTTTTATGTTGTGTTGCGCAATATCTGTTTTTACAGCTGGGAGCACGCATGCTCTCCATGATTCAAACTGCACAGTCTTCTCAGGGCATCTAACAGAGCACTCGCGTCAATGGAGATAGACATTAGATTGCTCTCTTCAGCATTATGAGGATCGGGCTTGTCTCTTGCTTCCACACTATTCGGACAGAAAGATTGAAGCATTTGGCTTGTCTGCAACCAGCACATTTGCACTTGCCATGCCTGCCTTTGAGGTCCACTAAAGAGTACTTTATCGTTTATGCTTTAAACAATGAAAAAAAAACAGCATTAAGTCTGCTAATGAAACAAAATCTTTAGCCACCGAATAAAAAACAGATTATACATATAACTCAAATTATCTTAACTGATCAGTAGCAAAGAAAGAGGAAACAAGATGGTGTCTGCAAGTTTTGGAGAAGAGGGACCACAGGGATTGGTATATATACTGATGTTGATTATTTGCGATGTTCATGGGAGATGATATTTGTTTGTTTAATTGTTTGTTATTGGCTGCTGTTCAAAGTCAGTAAAGAACGAGAAGCATACCCAGAGCCTCAGGCCCTGACATAGAATCGGGAATTCTGTAATTAAGGCAATTGAGAAATGTTATGAAACTGTTTAGAAGAGAAATATTCTGTTTCCCAAATGCTAAAAAAATATTCCTCTGACCTGAGTGAACACATTTTATTTTTCCATGCCAGGGTGTAATTCTACAGCACACCAGGCCTCCCTTAGCGAGCCTAATTCACAAGAAATTGGACATTTGTCTGCCAGTTTTGCATCTAGCCCTCCATTTTTTGCATTCTCAGGTTAAAATATTTTTCTCTGGGAGAAAACCTTTCCCCTGCACTTTCACCAACTTTGGGTGTGTTCCATCTATTTAATCAAGATGAAAACATATTTCCTATTATCCTTGACTGGACTAAATTTGCAACTGTAAGTGATGACCCTAAAAAATATGTTTTTTTCATCACGCTTTACAAGTATCTGTGCCCTGTAATGCCCTGAGCATTTTCCAGACATACTCACACTAAAAATTGTACATTTACATAGTTTAATTAAATGAAAAGGTTTGCTTTCACCGTAGCTGATAGAGTAGAGAGGAGGCACACACAGTGTCCCGAAGGAGGTTGTTTTTGACAGAGGTACCACTCCCAACGACATTTTGTCGATGTGCGGCTAAGATGGCGATGGAGTGAGGTCAGTCGTTGGTGGCCTCCCCAGTGATGGCGACTTTCAGCTAAGTACAGGAGACAAAGGACCTGAATGGTGCTCCGCCCGAACAAAATTACCATTACAAAGAAGCTCGCATTGACAGAGCTGTGCTTACCTGAGATTCGGCGTGGGGCTTTGTTGCTGGCGAAGATCGCTGAGCAGCTGATTGCTGGCTGCCGCGGTCTGGAGCAGGAATTGGCCCGGATTCAGGCCGTGAGTGGGACCTGTGGAATCCGGCTGACTGCGAGCGTGGAAACGGACGTTCTGGCTCCGAAGACGGGTCCAAAGGGAAAAGGAGGACCGGTGCAGCCCGCTCCGGTGGAATCCCCAAGGCTGCCCCTACGTATGAGTATGAAGGATCCAGATCTAGTGCCTGCCACGGTGGCGCACGGTCGACGGCAGCATGTGAGGCCAGAGAATGCTCAGGATGGGAAGGGTTTTGGGGTGCGAGCGGGCAGCCCCAGCCACCCGGCCCACTACAATAATGGACATGTTCCGGGGCACAGGGAGCAGTTCAGCTCATGGTGTATCTAAGGAGCAGCTCTGCAGTACTAGCCCAGATAAAGAAGCCGGCTCTAAGGGGCAAAATGTTTCAAATGTAGTTGGTAAGCTGCCGCTGGGTCATGAGGAAATACCGGAACATGAGGGAATAGAGACGACTACACTACAGACACAAGGTACTATTTTGACTAATACTGAAAACAATGATGTGGATGTGGATGTGGATGTGGGTGAATAAGGACTCACCGGGGGCTTAAAGCACATGGAGTTACTGAATGAAACGGCGATACAGCAGGAGGTAAGCCCAGGGCTGCACTTAAATTTAAGGGGGAAAGGAAAAGAACGCAAAGGGGCCCCTAAGTCACGTAGGATCCTGCAGGTAGGCAGGGAGAAGGATGTAGATTCGGAAGCAAATGACTTTCATTGACTTTCGGATGCTACTTGGTCTGGTTTGGGCTAAGGGCACGGGACTAACTCACAATCAAGTGAGGAAGACAGTATCTTGTGTATGGATACGGAAGGGAGAGGTAGGGATAGGATTACACCTAATAGAAAAACACATCTTCGTTCCGGGAGAATGGGTAACCCCAAACAAAATTATCTTAGATGGGACTATTCTACTGGAGATCAATTGGTGGGGAGTCAGAATCAGCCTAATTTAGAAGAAGGGCCGGCAGGCTCCCCGGCACTCTCCCCCACTCTAGAATCCATACTGCAGTGTGTCATGGCACAAAGGGAAGAAGACCGAGTGGAAAGCAAGCGCTCCCAGAACGTTAATCGGAAACTTCAGGGTGCAATTAGTAAAATATTCAGAAACTGTAATGATATAAGTGACCGGATGACGCAGCTTGAAACAAGGACAGCTGCACTAGAAGAGGATATCGCTGGCTCAAGAGGTCAATCTACTGCACATGAGGAGCAACTCTCTGACAATAAGTGGAAACTTGAGGAAGGCGAAAATCGCCAAAGAAGGAATAACCTGCATTTCCTTGGAATTCCGGAGGGAAAGGAAGGCTCCGATACACGCATTTTTATGGTCCAGCTTCTGGAGAAATCTTTTCCGAGCTGGTAGGATGGAACTGGGCTCAAGAAATACAAAGAGCACACCGAGTTCCCTTTAATATTCGACAGCCAGTTCGCTCAGATGCCAAACCTCGAGCTGGTCTGGTGTATTTTGGCAATTTTTTGTTGAGACTGAATGTGTTTGAAAAGGCAAGACCACAGGCACAGCGGGCGGCGGATGGATTCACTTTTATTACCAGGCCAGATTTCTGCCACGTTACAGTGGAGCGAAGATGGCGCTTGAGGCAAATGATTACCGAGTTCCAGGAGAAGAGGGCGCAGGCCTTTCTTCCTAACCCGGCTCGGCTGAAAGTCATCTGGAAAGATCAAACCCGTTTTTTTATATCAGAAATTAAGGCCAAGGAATTTTTTAATACAGGGGGTGAATCCTGGTTGGCTTTTTTGCCCCTTATCGCCTATTGACAGAACAGCTTAAATATTGTCTAGAGTGTAGTTTAATGAAGTTTGTTTTTTCAAAATGTGTCTTTTTCTTTGTTTTTCCCTCTCTAGAAATCAGGGTGGGGTATTCATATGGGTCTAAGTATAATATTTAGGTGAGATTAAAACACATAACGGTGCGGTACGGTATGCCATCACAAGGGAAGGGAAGGGGCCACCATTCATCACATACAGACCTAGAGAGGTCTGTTGCCTTACTTAGCAGGGAGGGGGGATGGGAGGGTAGGGAAGAGGGAACAGGGGGAGTGGGGTTGGAGGGGAGGGTTGGTGAGAGGGAGTAGGGGGTAAAAAGGGGAAAATACAGGAAAGCAAGGTAGTTGGACGGAAGATAAGATGTACCAGTGGTAGCAGCTATACTAGAAGGAGGGCAAGAGAGAGGTTGAAAGTGCACTATAGGAAGCAAGGAAGCCAGAAGTAGGGGTAGGCTGACAATATCCACAATTAATGTTGGTGGACTGAAAGATAGGGGTAAAGGAAACAGGGCTGGGGAAATGCTCCGAGCACTTAGGGCTGACATTATATGTCAGAAAGAGACACACATTCCTTGGCACAAAAGAGGCGTTAATATTATACCGGGGTACTCTCAAGTTATTTGCTCATCTCAAACCACCAACACTAGAGGCGTGGCTATACATGTCTCTTTGCGACTTTTACCTTTTAATCGAGTTAAGGCAGATAAATGGGGCCGGTGAGCCATTACTCTCATACCTAATGAATGCACTATTTGTACAGTATGTGGCTCCAATATCGACGATGCAGAATTGTGGGTGAAGCTGGAGACTAAATTAGCGTCCTGTGCAACGCCTTTAATTATATGTGGGGAACTGAATATTCATTTAGATACTGAGGAGTGGGGTAGGGGAGGGTATACAGGGAGGAAACCTCAGGTCTATAAAGCCCTAAAAGCTCTTACTGAAAGCCATGGTCTGGTAGATATGTGGGCATGTAAAAGAATGGGGGATCCAGGTTTTACTTATTTTTCATGCCCACATAGGAAATATGTCAGACTCGATTACTTTTTGGCTTCAGCCCCTCTCGTAAAGGGTACAAAAGGGGGTGGTGATGGATGGAGCATCTGAACCAATCAAACAGTCACACCCAGTCAACAGATCTGGGTTTAATCCATCACCGTTCTTTAGCCCACTCTGCCACCCCAGTTCAGACATGGCCATATGCAAATCAGTCTGACCCTGTGCCTCATGGGAACATTCCAGCCCGAACTTCCAAGCCATGCCTTCCCTGGACCGGAAACAAGCTTCCGAGGACCGGTTTCTGGCATTTCAGCCGTCTTCAGCCCGGCTTGCTTGAATCAAGTGGCAAAGTGAGCAAGAGACTCACGTCTGAGCATACCCTGCCATCTTATGGTGAACAAAGTGGTACAAAAGGGGGCGGTGATGGATGGAGCATCTGAACCAATCAAACAGTCTCACCCAGTCAACAGATCTTGGTTTAATCCATCACCGTTCTTTAGCCCACTCTGCCACCCCAGTCCAGACATGGCCATATGCAAATCAGTCTGACCCTGTGCCTCATGGGAACAGTTAAGCCCGAACTGCCAAGCCATGCCTTCCCCGGATCGGAAACAAGCTTCCGAGGACCGGTTTCTGGCATTTCAGAAAAAAGGCTGAATGATTTGTCAGATTTAACCAATTTAATTGTTTAGATAAGTAGAAGAATACTTTAATTTTCCATTGCGTCTCATTGTTTTGAATTGTTATTTGCACTCTATGTTTGGAGGATACAGCCAAGTAGCAGGAGATTAGTGGCCATGAAGTTATTTAGTAGTTACACGTTCTCTTCTCTCTCTCCTACTACCCTTCTCCAAATTACATCTGGGTATCCCCAAGAATCCCTCACCTGCTGGAAACATTAAAAACATCAAATGTATTTTCATGAGCCCCAACGCAGCCAGATTATAGAAACGCTTCCTGAGGCACAGCCGGGAAAGCAGGAGTGCACGCGTATTTTTAAGAATTGATTGCATATTTTTAAAAGTGCTCATTTTAAACTGTGTGATATTGTGAACTGTACTGTGTCATTCCTTTTTACTTACACTCGCCCCACGCGGTGCTTCTCTCTTCTGCACTGCCAGGCGCCATACGTAGACCAATCGGGGGTGACGGTCTAGTTGTTGGGAGATCCCCGCCCCCTGGAGTAGTGGCTATTTTAACCGCGATAAGCCCTCGCGCGCTAGCCAGATTATAGAAACGCTTCCTGAGGCACAGCCGGGAAAGCAGGAGTGCACGCGTATTTTTAAGAATTGATTGCAAATTTTTAAAAGTGCTCATTTTAAACTGTGTGATATTGTGAACTGTACTGTGTCATTCCTTTTTACTTACACTCGCCCCACGCGGTGCTTCTCTCTTCTGCACTGCCAGGCGCCATACGTAGACCAGTCGGGGTGACGGTCTAGTTGTTGGGAGATCCCCGCCCCCTGGAGTAGTGGCTATTTTAACCGCGATAAGCCCTCGCGCGCTAGCCAGATTATAGAAACGCTTCCTGAGGCACAGCCGGGAAAGCAGGAGTGCACGCGTATTTTTAAGAATTGATTGCAAATTTTTAAAAGTGCTCATTTTAAACTGTGTGATATTGTGAACTGTACTGTGTCATTCCTTTTTACTTACACTCGCCCCACGCGGTGCTTCTCTCTTCTGCACTGCCAGGCGCCATACGTAGACCAGTCGGGGTGACGGTCTAGTTGTTGGGAGATCCCCGCCCCCTTCCTTCCCCCCTATATATGGCAACCAACAGCCGTCCGCGCAGCAGGCGGGCGCAGCGGGCGCGCCGACGGCGCGCCAAAGGCAAGCCCGTCTGTGCCCGGTCATCGCCAGGTCATCGCCTCTCGCCAGGACCGCTAGCCGATTCACACCGGACGTCCTGTCTTATGAGAGAGAGGTACTCTTGTCTTTCAATCAAGGGGGGGAGAGATGCACGAATTCCCTGTCACTAATGGGTGATGCCTGCTCGGAATGCGCTGAGTGTCAGTTCAAAATCCCCGTCCCTGGTCGAGTGAGATCGGAGATAAAATCAGATACCTTGACCTCGATATCGATCGTCCAGTTAAATGTGAGATCGCTTAGTAAACACTATCTAGAAGTCCAGACTTTTATCAACGAGGATTCTCGGGATATACTTTTCTTATGCGAAACATGGCTGCGAGACGATGACATGACAGGGATAGTTAACCTCACTCTCCCGGTAGGCTACTTAATGAAGGCGCTAAATAGGGAGACTAGAGGCGATGGTATCGCGGTAATTTATAAAACCCAGTATCCCTGTTCCTTTATTAAGGAAGAGATAGATGGAGGGGAGTGTGCGCAATTTAAGATTACCATCAATGCACATTTCACTCTCTCAGGACTCTATATTTACCGCCCGCCAGGGCCTGCCACTAAGTTCATCGAAGCCGTGCTGGACACAGCTATCTCGCTCGTGGCAAAATCTGCCAATTTTACAATTCTTGGAGACCTGAACCTGCATTTTGATCGGGATCAGGACCCAACCATTCATACTTTCTTGGCAGACCTAGCGGCACTACAGTTGAACCCGTTGGTGCATAGGGCTACGCATCGAGCCGGTCATACCCTCGACCCTGTCTTTTCTAATGTCCCAGAACTGTCTGTAGATATCCCGAAACCCATGGGTTGAACGGATCAATTTTTGATAAAAGCAACCTTGGAGATTTCGGCTCCTTTCAAGGTGGAGGAAGCAAAGAGGGCCTTGAAAAGACCCTGGCATAAGCTTAAATTAAAGGACTTCCATACATTACTCGGAAGGATCTCCTTGGGAAATATGGTAGATCCAGACACGGCGTACACCGCCTTCTGTGAATGGATTACTAAAGGCCTGGACGCCTGTATTCCTATGAAATATACAAAGGGATGTAGGTCCACCTCGAACCCTTGGTACGGTGATGCTCTAAGAGCCTTGAGGAAGGACTGCAAGAGAGCCGAACGGTCTTGGAGGAAAGACTATAAGGAGGGGGACAAAGCCATCTACTTGGCTAAGTTGAAGGTGTACCATAAAGCAATTTGTTCTGCTCGGGCCTCATTCTATGCGGAGGAAATTCAATCTTGCCCAAACCCTACTAAATGCATCTTCAAAATCCTGCAAGAACTAAAAAACCCCAGAAGCACGGCATCTAAAATATCCTCAACACAGCACTGTGAGGAACTAGCCATCTTCATTATTGAAAAAGTGCAAAAGATCTATAAGTCCTTCCCACAGCACGTATTAAGTCCTCAAATCCCTGGGGAAGTTAGGGCGGATGGTCCCATCTTGGAAGTTATACCTAAAATGTCAGATGCGGAGCTAGGTAATCTTTGCAGGACGGTGAAATCAGGTTCCCCAGCAGATCCCATGAGGCCTGCACAATTTCTAGAGTCGTTGGCACATTTCCAACAACCGCTTGGTGACATTATTAATCTATCTTTCTCTTCTGCTAAAGTACCTAGAGCCTGGAAACAAGCTTGGATCTCTCCCATTCTTAAAAAGCCCTCTTTAGACCCTTCTGTGTCAGCAAACTACAGGCCTATATCTCTCCTGCCATGGGCCGCAAAGATCGCGGAAGCCCACGTGAGCGAAGTGTTGTCCCAATATCTGAATAACAACGATATCCTGGACCCGTCTCAAAACGGGTTCAGGCCGGGTCACAGCACCGAGTCTGCCCTACTTGCTACAGCTGAACATCTTAGGATGATCCTTGACGCCGGTCGAAGTGCAGCTCTGATCTTATTAGATCTCCGTGCTGCCTTCGACACGGTATCCCATGACATCCTTTTGTTTCGGCTGGAAGCGATAGGGATTACAGGAGCTGCCTTAGAGTGGTTTCGATCATTTCTTGAGGAGAGATCTTTCCGAGTCTCAGCCCCACCATTCATCTCTAAATCTCATTACATCGGTCAGGTGGTCCCGCAGGGCTCCGCAGTTAGTCCATCACTTTTCAACTTTTACGTGCAACCCCTGGCCGATGTAGCAAAAAGTGGGGCCTTACGCTGGTATCGTATGCAGACGATACCCAGCTGGTCATCACTTTATCTGAAGGGCCATCTGACTCGGCCACCAGGTTTAGAGACGGAATGACAGCTGTTGCCCAGTGGATGACGGATAATTATTTGCAACTTAATGCCAGTAAAACCGAGGTTTTGCTGGCAGGGAAGAACACCGCCCTATGGAATGAGCACTGGTGGCCGGCATCGCTGGGCGAAATGCCAATACCAACGACTCTTGTTAAGAACTTGGGAGTCTGGATGGACTCTTCATTAACCTTCCAGACCCACACTAAGAGAGTGGCAGCTACCTGCGTGGGTCTGTTGAGAGGCCTTAAGCCCATCCTCAAATATTTTGAACCCACTGTGCGGCAGATCATCATGCAAGCATTGATATCCTCATGCTTGGATTATGCCAGCGTGTTGCTTCTGGGTGCTAATAAATCCAAGATTCTACGACTGCAAAGAGTTCAAAACATGGCCGCAAGAATACTGATAGGGCTTCCTCGCTGGTGCTCGGTGAGAGCGACCATGAAAAAACTTCATTGGTTACCGATTTCATCTCAGATCCAGTTTAAAGCCCTGGTGATGGCCTTCAAGATTCTTAAAACGGAGAGCCCGGCCCTACTATGCCCTCTGCTGACATGGTATGTCCCGCAGCGCGCTCTGCGCTCACTGGGGCAACATTTGGCTAAGGTGCCGCGCTTTAAACTATGCCGCATGGGCGGCCGCTCTTTCCAGGTGATGGCAGCTAAACTATGGAATTCTCTGCCGAATTCCATCCGTGGCATTGAGAATATGCTGCAATTCCGGAAGGCCATCAAAACCTTTCTTTTTCCATCAGCATGGTTTCTCTCCTTTTGTTCCCTAGTTGGCCTTGCGTTTGTTTCAGGATTTGGCAGCGCCGGGACGCCCCTTTGCTGGGGTAGCTGTTGCGCTTAAAAAATCTAATAACATAACATAACATAACATTAATATGGCTTATTTGTTAGCTGGCAGGATTAGTTTCAGAGGCACTCGGGTGTACCTGTGCTTTTCATTCCTTATGCGTCTACTGCTCACTGAAGGGAGACCACAGTCATAGTGAAGTGCTGCAACGAATTACAGTACACAGCTGCGAAAAGCTGACCTGTCCCAACAACTTATGCACTTCCTCCAGAATTATTGAGAAATCATGCCCAGTTGCTCTCAGCTCTGTGTACCTAGTTGCTGCACCCAATTGAAGATAGTGCGGCTTGCTTGAATCAAGTGACAAAGTGAGCAAGGGACTCACGTCTGAGCATACCCTCCCATCTTATGGCGAACAAAGTGGTACAAAAGGGGGTGGTGATGGATGGAGCATCTGAACCAATCAAACAGTCAAACCCAGTCAACAGGTCCATCACCACCCTCTTTTGTACCTCTCGTAGAGGGAGCACAGATGAAAAGACTCCCTAAGGTCCTCTCGGACCATAACCCACTGGTAATGAGCATAGAGGTCCCGACACACATAAAGGGCCTTACAAAATGGACGTTCGATTAAAAACTATTAGCTGCAGAAGGTTGTATAGAGCACACCACGGGGTGGACTAAACAGTTTTATGATATGAATAGATATAGTGCATCCAGAGAAACGGTTTGGGATGCATATAAGGCAGGGCTTAGGCACGAAATAACAAGCTTTGGGGTATTCCATCAGAAACAACAAAGGTACGAAATACAGGCATTGACAGAAGAATTAAGTTTGAATGAGAGACAAAATATAGCTGCCATAGTACAGAGGCAGAAAGATTTACAAACTAGCCTAGAGTTAAAAGTAATCAAGGTTAAGGCTAAAATTAATGGAATTTATAACAAAAAAGTGGCTGAAAGATTTCAAATGGCAACACGGGATAACTACGAGTATTGGGAGATGATGGGGAAACATCTGGCATTGGGAATGAAACAAAGAATGGTGGCAAATAATATTTTACAATTAAGAGGGAAGAATGGAACAATAGCTACAGACTTATCAGGAGTCTTAAAAATACTTACTGATTTCTATCAGGATCTCTATCGCTCCAGGGATTCCATATCTGATGGAATGGGGGTAGCAGTGGAGAGAGAGACTCCTCAGCTGCTTGAGCTAGAAGCAGATATTACTATGAATGAGGTCCTTGAGGCGTTAGGGACAATGGCTTCAGGTAAGGCATCGGGCTCGGACGGGATCCCAATGGAGATTTATAAAGCTCTACAGACATAACTTATCCCAATATTGCTGGATGTGTGTTTATCGGCAGAACATAAGGGGATCCCGCCACGATCTTGGCAGGAAACTAACATTGTGATATTTCTGAAGGAGGGAAAGGACCCGGAAGACCCCGGTGCACACAGACCAATATCTTTAATTAATACTGATGAGAAACTGTATTCCAAGATATTAGCTCTGAGAATGTCCATGTCAATAGGGATTCTAGCGAGCCCATGGCAGCATGGCTTCATCCCTGGCAGAAGTACAACGGATCACGTTAGAAGGGTTATCTCTTTATTTGATATTGCCGCAGCCACAGGGGCACAGATGTCTTTGATATTGCTGGATGCGCAAAAAGCATTTGATCAAGTAGAATGGGTGTACATGTGGCAAAATTTAGGATCTAAGGGAAGAATAATACCTGCCATTCAGGCGATGTGTGTTGAGGCACACGCTAAAATTCAGCTAATGTGGAAGGAGTCAGGCAGGATTAAGATCACTCGGGGGGCGAGGCAGGGGTGCCCATGCTCCCCTATTTTATATGCCCTCTACATAAACCCTTGGATCAGATCCATGCTGGTGGATCATGCAATTAAACCTATAGTGACCCTGGGATATTACACAAAAGTACTAGCCTATGCAGACGACATCACAGTTGTTACTCCAGACCCGCAAAGCACTATGGACAAGATTGAAAGGCTTGCAGTAGAATTTGGCAAACAATCAGGCTAAAGCCTCAACACCGACAAGACACTAATTGTTTGTACTAGAAATACGCAATTCCAGGATCCACGTAGGACAGATGCAGCTACATATTTAGGGATAGCCATAACAGCGGAAGTCGGCTCGACTTGGGAAATAAATTTGGCTTCTCTCTTTAAAAAAATGGAGGGGGACCTCAAAAGACTGGATAAATTACACCTATCTATTATTGGTAGAGCAAATGTCATTAAAATGATGATGTTCCCCAAGGTGTTCTATTTTATGTCGATGCATACCCGTGGAACCGGAGAATTCAATATTTAAAAAGGCAGAGGGAATATTTTCTTAATTTATATGGGGCTATAAGAAAATTAAGAGATGATTAAAATGTATGACCTTACCCCAACACTAGGGGGGGCTGGTTGTCCCTAATCTTCTATATAATTTCTGGGCACTAATGTTGCAACAAATGACCATTTTTTTAAGGCCTCAAAGCTGGGATCCGGTGGGGGTAGTAGAAGTGGACAATGAGACTCCGCCATCTATCTATGAGCTAGCAGCTGGTAAATTCGCTCCAGGGTTAGTGTTAAGGCAGCTGGAAGGCCGCTATTATAAGAAAACACACTTTAAGATTATAAGAGCTGCCTGGAATATATGGCGAAAGATTAGCAAAAACATGGAAATACCCAGAATTCAAAGATATACATTCCTGTGGCACTCATCGGCCTTCCCGGCCCCATTTTATGATAATACAAGTACAATTTGGGAAAAGGAAGGAATAAAACAGATAGGAGATATTGCCGACCAGAATGGGGTTGCGTCATTTGAGGAACTCCAGATATGATATGGGCTAAACTCGAGCACTTTTTTAAATATACACAAGTAAAAGAAAACTGATAAATAAGCTGGTCTTGCAACTCACTAACTTGGCTCGAATCCCGTTGTTAAAACTTTTAACGAAAACACGAATTTGGGTCAAGGATGTGTATACAATATTGTTGGAGGCCACCCTGGATGACATCTACAAAGTAGATAGTTAACACACACCTAATATCGATAAGGTATATTCTTCTGATCTTTACGCTGAGACATATTTTTAGACATAACTTAAATTACTTTTTCCCTTGTTTCCTGTTTCCTTTGGATTTCAATGATTTATGGATATGGACAATGAAAATTATTTTCTTATGGCATTATTTGCAGCCTTGAAAAAGTTTCAAAGAAACAAAACATGTGTCAGCTGCCGGGTCAACGCCTAAAAGGAGTACTGTTACATCAAGCTGTCTATTGACATAACAAGAACTGAATGGATTTCCTGCTGGTATGCTATATGAATTGACATTTGAATTATATTAGAGAGCCGAGGTTTATACATTCATTTCACGTTTTCTCTGGGACCAAATGGGATCTAGTGTTCTGGCACCTTAGGTAGTAGGGTGCGTTTTCGTAACCTTGAGGGGCACCAGTACTTGGCTGTATACATTAAATGCACAAAAAGAATAGATGTGCTACCAACTAGACCACCACTGCCATCTGTAAATATTGTTATATTCGTTATATTGTTTCGCATTCTTTGCCTCTCACTTTCCCTGTACACAAGCTCTCCGTGGTGCTAGCTGGATAGGGATTGTGAAAGGTCCAAGTGTCTCACAAAGTACAAGCGTAGCAAATGCATTTGGTAGGAGAGTGGCAAGGATGTATTGTGTAGGTGGTGGTGCATTTTGGAGAACAGTGTCACAAATATATTACTAAAGTATGGTGTGGTAGCACACTGGTAGCACACTGTTGTTTGCAGACATCACTTTTTCCTTTGAAATGACCACGAAATGGGCAAAGACACAGTTTTGCTGCTGAAACTACACAGCACACAAACAATAATGTATGGAACTTGAGATTCAGTGAGTATTTCATGCTTACATGACCAAGTGTATGCATGTATTTGTGCTTTGCTAACTTCTGATATTTTCGGAAACCTCTGTATAGTACATTTACAGCTTTTTAAGTTTTGTTGTGTGCTAGGAAAAAAATGACACCCAGCAGCCTTTCCTTTCAAGCTCACTGTACACTACAAAATTGAGGAATAGGTCATCTTATAAAATAATCTACCTTTGCAGTCAGAGAAAGAAAAGTAAACACTGACTAAAGACTTACCCTCATATTTGACCTTTGTTTGTGTCAGGCTTTGTGACAAAATGTAAACAAAATTTAAAGGCATCTTAATTGCCCATTCTTCTTCTGGCCTCCAGCATGGATATTGTGATAGTGCTGCAGCACCTTCCCGCACCCCTACTTCCAGCCTATTCTTCAAGCTCCGTGCCTTGGCTGGACATCTGATTCCGGGTTGTGATATAATCATGCCATGTAGCCAGGAGAATTTACTTGATGCCTCTGCCTTCATGTTATTTATGATCGTAGTCACGTTTGATTCTGTTGCATTTTACCCAAAGAGCATTGGCGGCTTGAATGTAAACTTGAAAATGCTATCAGTGTAAAAACCACAGCGACATTAGAACTTGATGCATTGAAAAGATGAGTGACACTGAAAACTCAAGAGCACATTATATGTAAATCGGCAAATGGCCCCAGTAGAAGTAGAATGGATACATTCAGAATTAA
This sequence comes from Lissotriton helveticus, assembly GCF_964261635.1. Taxonomy (NCBI): domain Eukaryota; kingdom Metazoa; phylum Chordata; class Amphibia; order Caudata; family Salamandridae; genus Lissotriton; species Lissotriton helveticus. Next base: position 22,098,512 of record NC_136060.1, on the reverse strand, counting down.
GGAAGACAATGGTGTGCTTTGAGGCATGAGAGGAGGACGATGGAGTACTTGTGACGAGAAGAAACAAAGGTGCCAATTCAACAGATAATTCTAAATAACATCAATGAGACAGAAGGGCAAGAACATGTAAATGTTAGACTTGGCACTTTTTGCAGGTTTATCCCCAGACTTTTTGCCTTTTGCCTCCTATTTGTCTGACCTGTTTATATTGGTGTTAGGATTCTGGGCACTTTACCACTGCTGATCAGTGCTAAAGTGAATATGCTCTCTGTGTAAATTGTGATTGTGATTGATTATCAATGATTGGCACATCTGATATATTGGTAAGTCCCTAGTAATGTGCATTGTGTGTGCCCAAAGCCTGTAAACCAAATACTACTAGTGTGCCTGCAGCACCAATTGTGCCACCCACACAAGTAGCCTTTCAAAGGTTACTCAAACCTTCCACTACAGTGTCTGCATGCGCAGTTGTTAACTGCCCTGTCGACCTGGCAAGTGCACCCACTTACTAGGCCCTAACCTTCCTTTTTCTTACATGTAAGGCACCCCTCAGGTAGGGTTTAGTAGTCCCGATAGTGAAATACTGTGCATGTCGTTGCTCACTGTTGAAAGGTTGTCTGTCTCATAGGTTAACATGGGAGCAGCCTTGTAACGTCATACAAGTGTAACTTACCATTGGGACAAGATAGACAAATTGAGTTTAGGCTCCCTGAGCTCAAAATGTAATAACATACCTTTTAGTAAAGGTGTTTTTTAGATTGTGTGTTTGAAAATGCCCTGCTACACCCCCGCCCCCCCACCGCCCCGCAGCACTCCCACCACGAGCCGCTACTGCACAGGTCGAGTCCAGTGCACCAACCTGCGAAGTCCGAGATCACTGCACTGACACCGACGCAGGCCCTGCTATGCAGCTGCAAGAATTGATGCATCATGAGACCGCGGTTGAAGAAAATGACACAGCGCCTGTTTGTCATCACCGCATTGACCTCCAGCGCATCCCGGATCTCCGCGCATTGCACCTGTGCAGCAAGTGTTTCAATGCATCACCCACAGACCATAACCTTCTTGGAATTGATGCATCACTTCCGCCTACATTCCGGATTAAACACATTACTTCTCCTGTGTGCGGCAGAACTGTCGCATCACCTTCCCAAGGACTCAGTAGCTGGCGCATCACTGTGTTTCTTTACACTTCCCTTCTCTTCTGCTTTTGATACACTTAAAGGTATATTGTGAAAAATCAAGCATTTATAGATTTCTATAGACGGAGTTCCTTGAAACCTCTTAAAAGTCATTTATTTAACCCCTTCGACGCTCATGACGAGCTGGGCTCGTCATGCAGTAGCCTCCTGCTACGCTCATGACGAGCCCAGCTCGTCATGAATAATGGTAATCATGATTTTCCAGCACAGGGGAAAAATCCCCATAGCATTCAAAAGGTTAATTGTGTATGTTGGATTTTTTTTGTTTTGGTCTTGTTTAGTGTAGATAAAGGTACTTTATTTTTCTAAACTGGTGTGGAATCCATTTATAATGTTTTCACTGTGTCACTGTGCGTCTGTGTATTAATACTTTACATATTGCCTTTGGGATAAGCCTGTATGCTCATGCAAAGCTCCTAAGGGGGTGAGCAGGGGTTATCTACAGTGTGTAACTTCCTTAACCTGACTAGAAGCAAGGGTCCCTACTTGGACACAGTGCATACCTCTGCCCACTAGAGACCCCCATGTATAACAGTAAACATTTAAAGAGCAGTGTAGAAATTGAACAGGCATGCAAGGTGAGTGTCAACTGTAAATAAAAAGAAATAGCTGCTACCTTGCTTTCTTCCTGACATCCTGTCTCCAGTCTGTGTTCTCATCTGTCTCCTCTAGGCTCTGCGGGCTCCACCAAATTCCCCTAACCAGCATGGCACTACCCTCATGCAGGTAACCAGCATGAGAGCAGCACCAGGATTGGAGGGTGTGGCATCTTCCAGTGCTCTCAAGAGCACTGAAGGCATGTGCTTTCTCTAACCCAGCTGTCTGAGACAGCTGGGTTAGAGAGGTTTAAAATGTGGATGTCTGGCTGGCCATCGCAAGACGGACGACCAAAGAGACATGCACACTTTAAACTATGCACAGACAGCCTACCACTCCACTCTGCTACCACTCAGCAGGCCCCGCCCCATCCTGACACTTGGTTCGGGACGGGTTGACGAAAAATAAAATGGCAATGAATTAACTTTGTTACCATTTTATTTTTGTATCTGGGGCTTTTCTTGTGACATTTCAGTGGGACGATGCTCCTCAACCTGGGGAGCCACCTCTGCTGTGGAACCTTTGCACGAGGCCTGAAAGAAGAGAGAGATTGATTGAAATATTATAAATAAACAGAAGATGATACATGATATATGGAGAGGAACAAAAAAATACAATGGTGAAGACACAAATAACTGCAAAATCTCTCTACAGTCACCAAACTACTAAATTACCTGACTTTCACTCACAGTTATAGGAAAATCTCCCCTCCATCCCCTGCCACCAATGACCTGTACATGAACTTATGTCAGAAAGTCATTCTTTTTGCCCTTATCACCCCCATTTATTGACTGATACTGGTAGTAACGCACTCTGGTTGTGCCTGAGCTCAACTAATCAGACCCAAGACCTCTGCCCTGTGTAAAAGGCATATGGTAATTAGGTGAAATTACAATTGGTATGACAACCTACCTGGAAGCTCCTAGTATATGGTAGAGCATGTAGGTTTTGAAGCATAGCAGATGTAATGCAATTAAGTGTACACTGCTGTGTTGCCTGCTGTCATTTTAAATACATCCCTGCTTTTCAATCTGCTTTAAAAATTAAATCATATGCAAATCCAACTTTGAAATTAAAGGTCGTTCCAACACCTTAAACTAGCTTATTGATACATATAAGTCACCCCTAAGGTCTCCCCTAAGTGCCCCTGGTTAGAGTGCCTTGTAACTATAAGCAGGGGCATTTTAAGAGATGTTTTATATGCACTGGTGAAGATAAAACTTCCAATTTCATTTTTCCCCATTGTAGCTTGTTGGTTTCATAGCTAACATGGGAATACTTTAATAAAGTATAAATATTGACAGGGGTGGGCTAAGAATATACTGTACTATTAGCATGATAGAATAAATCCAATAACATGTCAAGGTTGGATTTATTATAACTATCACAGAAACAAATGTATAGAGCTTTCGTTTCTGATGTGCCAAAGTCCAGCCATCCACCAACCTCTCTTCATTGGCCAGCCTTTGATAGGTTGAGACAAACTGCTCTGATGAGGTGTGAAGTGGCCTACATATAGACAAGGTAAATCTGGTAGTAGGTTTGCAGGTGCAGAGCAAAATGCAGGATGGGGTAGGGTAACCAAACTGGTCTTCAAAGCGGGAATGATGCCTAGGACAGGATATAGGCTCACCCCCCACACCCTTGGTGGGTTTCAAAATCTTTGGGTGAGGGTAAGGCGTGCCTGGAACAGTACCAAGGTTTGGATAATTTTATTACTAACCCTTCTGCAACTGTGAATTTTCAGTCAATTTATTTGAAACCTGTGCTACACCTTTTGACCCTGTTTTTAAAATATTTTTGGGGTCAGAAATCCCTCTGTTCCCAAAACTTCCTGAAAACAGTTAGATTTGCAAGATTAACTTTGTTCACTTAGGGCCTGATTACGAGTTTGGCAGTGTGGGAGCAGACTGCCACGCCGGCGGTCGCCCCTGCACTTCCAAACCCATGGTTGAACCGCCTGCCAGATTACAAGATTCCTTGTGTCTGGCGAGCGGATTATGCTAGTTCCACAGCAGTGCCTTTAAAAATAGGCACAACAAAGGTAACGCCAAAACAGTTCCTGCATGGCTTGGACTCTTTTGTTCCTGCTGGGCAGGATCTGGGGTGCATGCTTCAAGTGGGCACATGTTGTGTCCCATGCATGCATCCCCATGCACATAGGCAATAAGTTTCAGGGCCGCCAGCCTTTTCAATGGAGAAAAGACCTCCATGACACTGCTGGCGGTCCTGAAACTCGTAATATGCATTGGGGGGCCCTAGCGGCACCATCAACTTATTAGTGAGGACCTGACCACCATGCAACCACCAGGGAATGGCAGTTCCCTGGTGTCTGTGGCCGTGCAATGGCAGTCCAACTGACCAACTTGTAATGGGGCGGTCGGCCCAACGGTGCGGCCGTGGCTGCCACCAGAATGCCTCACCGAGTCCGGCGGTCCTCAGACCACCAGACTCATAATTAAACTCTTAGTGATGTTGATGGTCAGTATTTAAGCCCCAACACTTGAAAAGATCACCAGCCGCTACTGATATGTACATCATTTTTAATAGTTTTGTGGTCGTCATTAAGATTTATAGATTTTTGTCAGCTTGTTCGTAAAAGATTCCGTGCAAATTCGAGAATAGGTTTCAATAGTAAGCTACCCTGTCCATGCATCGAGACACAAAATAGTGCCTGATGATTTGCACTGTTTTACTAAGGTATAAAATCTAATGTGATGTACTCTGTATCCTTTTTTGTTAAGGAGTATGATGGTAAATTTGTTCTGGGGTTGGCATATGTTTCATTAGTGTTGCTATTTGTTGTCCAGAATACTATTGGCCCCTTCTATGGCTCTGTATGGAAATAAGCCTTATTTCAAGCTGGCCCTGGCTGTTCTCTCATTAGTTCCAAATTAGAACATTAAATAGTCTCTGGTAGCCTGGCTCCCATCAATCACTGATTTAGGAGCTGACTAAACATGCCACATGTCACAGTATAAACTATAGCTTGTTGTGAAAAGAAGTTTAGTTAGACCGGATGTTTAATAATGAATCTGTGACCGTAAACATCTACAAACTTGCTCTTTGACATGCTATGAGCGAGACTGCAATGAAGGCAGGTTTTTTCTATTTTATTTATTTAGTAGTTTGTAGAGCGCGCAGCTACCTCCAACGGAGGTGTCCCGGCGCTGGAGACCGTGTCCTAGGAGGTTCAGAGGGGTGCTTGTGAAAAAGGGTAGATTAAATTAGGGAAAAGAGCCAGGTCTTAAGTTTTTTCCGAAATAGAGGCTCTGAGGTCAGGAATCTCAATTCCATGGGCAGGTGATTCCACAGTCTGGAGGTGGCTACTGTGAAGGCCCTTCCTCCCGTTTGTGCAAGGCGAAAACGGGGACAGATCATAAGGCGGAGATGGTTTGATCTGAGGTTTCTTGCTGCATGTGAGAACTTCATTCTTCGTCTCAAGAAAATCGGGCCACGATCATTAAGAGCTCTGAAAGCTAGAATTAAAGACTTAAATTGGATGCGTAGTCTTACTGGGAGCCAATGAAGTTTGATCAAATGAGGTGAGATGGAGTGACGATAAGGGATGTTGCAAATCAACCTGGCTGCTGAATTCTGAACTGTTTGTAGTTGATTTACAAGATATGTCGGAGCTCCGACGTAAAGACTATTTGCGTAGTCCAAATGAGCGGTAATGAGGGCGTGGACTACTGTCTTGCGTGAGTCTAGTGGAAGAAAAGGGAGAATTTTTTTTATCATTCGAAGCTTTCCAAAGCAGGATGTGCTGACTTTATTAATTTGGATTTTACAGGAGAGAGCAGTATCAAATTGGAAGCCTAAGTTACGAGCAGCTTGGACTGGTACCGGAGGAGGGTTTAACTTAGTCGGCCACCAAAGACTGGGAGAAATGGGGGATTTCTGGTTAAAAAAAAGGACTTTCGTCTTATCAGTGTTAAGTTTTTGTTGGATAACATCCATGCGGCGATATGCACCATGCAGTGTCTGAAGTTGTTAAATGACTTTTCAGAGTGGTCTTTAAAAGAGAACACCAACTGAGTGTCGTCAGCGTAAAAATTTACTCTGACGCCCCAGGATTCTACCACTTTTGCCAGTGGTTTTAGATATACATTGAATAAGAGTGGGCTGAGGGCCGATCCTTGTGGAACTCCCCAGATCAATAGTTTATTGGTGGAAATGTAGGATCCCAGCATCACCTGTTGAAATCTGTCCGTAAGGAAAGATTTGACCCAAGCGAGGGGAGTTCCGCCGACTCCTACCTCTTGTAAGCGAGTGAGTAGTACATCGTGGGAGATGGTGTCGAATGCAGCGGATAGGTCGAGGAGAACCAACATGGCCTCCTCACCCCTATCCGTGCACTCTCTGATTGACTCAGATACCTCAAGTAGGGCTGACTCAGTGCTAAAGTTTGGTCTAAATCCTGACTGAGAGTCATGGAGCAGCAGGTTTGCCTCAAGGTAGTTGGACAGCTGCTCTTGTACTGCCTTCTCAAGCACTTTGGCTGGCTTGGGTAGAAGTGAGATTGGTCGGTAATTAGTCAGGCAGGAGGGATCGACACCTGATTTTTTTTGGATGGGAATTAGCATTGCTTGTTTCCACGCGGAAGGAACGACACCTAAAGATAAGGAGGAGTTCCAAATTTCAAGTAGGGGATTAATAACTAACGGGGCAATTGCATTCAAAACCAGGGCCGGGGCTGGGTCCAGTGGTGAGCCTGATTTACATTTCAAAAATAAATTCAATGCACACTCCATGGTAAGTGGTATAAAAGTAGTGAATGTAGTCTTGCAGGGGGTGATAGGGACTTCAATAGTATCTGTTCCGTTTTGAAGAATAGTGGCCGTGATGTATGCAATTTTGTTCGCAAAGAAATCAGATAGATCTTCGCTAAATGCTTGGGAGGGGGAGACTGGTGTGGATAGAGCCGTGGGGTTGGTGAATTCTTTTACTATGTTAAAGAGGGCTTTAGTAGAATTTTTTGCATTGGTGATAGTTTTTGCAAAGTAGGTACTCATAGAGTTACGTTTGAGTTTGTGAAACTCCTTGAGTTTGTGAAACTCCTTGAGGGCCTGTCTATATATTAGCTTAGAAGGGGGGGTCATAGGTCCGTCGCCAAAGTCGCTCCAACTTTTTGCAACGGCTTCTATGTTCCCTTAGTTCCACGGTAAACCAGGGGGCTGATGGTTTTTGTCTGCGGGAGGTAAGGGTCTGTAACGGGGCAACTTTCTCGATGGCAGTCATAAGATCATTGTTGAATGTGAGGACCGCTACATTGAGATCGTCAGGGGGAGGGTTTAGGTTGTTATTGTATGATTGCTCTAGGGCACTGCAGGAGATTTTGTGCCATTTTCTGCCTTGTGTTCTGACGGCTGATTCTTTTTTGACAATTTGAGTTATGGATACCTCAAATGGGACCAAATAATGATCGGACCATGTCAGGGGTGTAGAAGGGAGGATTTTTAACTTCGGCCAGTTGGAAAAAATAAGGTCAAGGGTGTGACCTGCAACATGAGTAGGACCCCTTACCCCTTGAGTCAAATTTATATTTTGCATGGAGTTTAGGAGGGAAGTGGCGCGGTTGCAGCTACTTATATCAACATGGTGGTTGAAGTCTCCTAATACAGTAAAATGAGGATGTTTAAGAGACAGGTCTGCAGTTACTGCCAGTAGTTCAGAGATGGCAGACTGGGGGGTGTTGGGGGGAATGTAGACCAGGATTCCTGAAAAGATGGCTGTGTTGGAGTCCGAGACTGAAAAGTATAGTGCCTCAATGGGTTTTATGTTAGTGATTTTCCTAGACGTGATTGTCAAGTGAGTCTTTGATATTATCGCAATTCCTCCACCCGTTTTGGATCCCTCACGGTTTATTCCTGTGAGGTAGTAGGCGGTAGGTAAAGCAAGGGAGATATCTGGGTTGGAGGAGTCTTTAATCCATGTCTCCGTAAGGAACAACAAGTCCCAAGACATGGTAGATAGTAGCAGCCAAATGTCATTGGCGTGGCATGGTAAAGATCTGCAATTCAGCAGTCCCATTGAGTATGTTTTTTGAGGGAGGGGGCAGACTATTTGCAGAATTGTGGGAACAATTAGAATAAGGGGAGAAAGCAAAAGGACAGTTGTGACATTTAAACCTAGAGGGGCTGGACATAGAGAGGTTACATGGTGTAGGGGAAGTGCAAGGTATCTTACCTAGGTCAATTAACTGTGATCTAGTCCAGGATAGTCTATGAGCGGGATGAGAACTGACAGCATGGCTGGCCCTTGGCCCGGAGCTGGCGCGGACGGGCGCAGACGGGCTTGCCTTAGGCGCGCCTTCGGTGCGCAAACGGCGCGCCCGCTGCGCGTTCGGAAGAGGCACATATTTCATAGGGGTGGGATGACAACAAGAGAGGGCGTGGCCTCAAAAAGGGGGCGTGGCCATGGGTCACGCCGGTAATGGCGGCAATGCGGTTTGTTTTTTCGTTCCCGCTGCAGCGCTAAGATCCGCTGCGCGGGCTGTGGCTGGACCGTGAATGTGGGTAAGAGAAAGTTTTTTAAAATATCACACAAATAGTAACACTCAAAATAGTTAAAACATACAGCAAACAAGCTCCCGGCTTCCGCCTTAGGAGATACGATTTCCTAAATGGCGCTCGAATTCAGCGTCATTAAGTAGTCAATGTCGGTGGGCGTGGCCTCAAAAAAGGGGGCGTGGCCATGGGTCGCACCAGTAATGGCGGCAATGCGGTTTGTTTTTTCGTTCCCGCGGCAGCGCTAAAATCTGCTGCGCGGGCTGTGGCTGGACCGTGAATGTGGGTAAGAGAAAGTTTTTTAAAATATCACACAAATAGTAACACTCAAAATAGTTAAAAGATACAGCAAACAAGCTCCCGGCTTCCGCCTCAGGAGATACGATTTCCTAAATGGCGCTCGAATTCAGCGTCATTAAGTAGTCAATGTCGGTGGGCGTGGCCTCAAAAAAGGGGCGTGGCCATGGGTCACGCCAGTAATGGCTGCAATGCGGTTTGTTTTTTCGTTCCCGCGGCAGCGCTAAGATCCGCTGCGCGGGCTGTGGCTGGACCGTGAATGTGGGTAAGAGAAAGTTTTTTAAAATATCACACAAATAGTAACACTCAAAATAGTTAAAAGATACAGCAAACAAGCTCCCGGCTTCCGCCTCAGGAGATACGATTTCCACTTGCTCTTTCAAACTTGCTCTTTGACATGCTATGAGCGAGACTGCAACGAAGGCAGGTTTTTTCTATGACAAGGCAACGTCATTTATGCACAGTATTGTGACTATGTTTGTGGTGATCCACCATGCTAGTATGGGGACTTTGTCCACTGCCCTTCTGCTAGAAAAACAGTTTTATTTGTTTCTGATTTGGTCTGTTCAGCACTTTATGGCGGATTGGTGCTTGTACACCTATACCTAGAGGACGAACAATAAGAAGGTTCTGCTGCCTCGGAAGGGAAGCTGCACCCCACGTTTTATTTAATTGTATGTCTTTTGCAATGTAAGGAAATGTCTGTGAGGTTGGAAGGTAGCTCATGTGGTGAAGACAGTGGGAGACCAAATGATGAGGCAGTAAACGATTAGGTTTCTCCTCAGCATTTTAAGGTGTATTGTTCCGGTGATTTCTAAATAGCAGTTTGAAAAGTAATTTATTGGTGAGATGAAGTGCTTGCCTCTGCCATCTTGGCTGAAGATTGAAATATTTGTAGGCGGGATATAGGCAGGTGGGTGAAAAATAGAAAAGTTATGTGAAAAGAAAGGTTAAGTGAATGACTTAAGAAACAGTGCAGATTATAGAAATGCCACGAGGAATACCAGCAAAGAATGCAAAACAATAACCCATTTAATGCAGAGGCCTACTGATCCCGGTCATCCGAGCCATGGTAATCACCGTGATACTTTATTCTGTGCTCTGCTGGAGTTCATGGTTGTTTTGCTTTCTTCTTGCCAACAACGGGTAATTTAAGGACGTGACAGGGGGAGGTGAGGAGATTACACAATACATGCACACAGCATAATAGTTGTCAGGTTATAAGAAAACGAGTCCTGTTGTCACATTTGCTTGGCAATGAGAATTCTTGGCAATAATTCTATACTACCATAGGCACTTAATTACGATCTTTAAGGCCCCCCTGCCTTAAAAGTTTTATCAGTCCTATTCCGAGGTTGACATTTCTTTAATTAAGGAGGGACATTTAAAGTTTGCTGGTAAAAAGCTAAAATGATTATTTATTGAGTTTGATGGGTTACACTAATTTGTGGGTTTATATGGGTTAGTGGTTTCCCTCAGGGAAACCACAAAAAAGCTAATTATTTGAGCGTGAGTTGGCAATCACAATTACCTGCGTTCACTGCTGAAGGTCTGACTGTGTTGGTGGAGCCAGAGGCTTCTCATACATCTTTCTTTGGAAAGTCGATCACTGCTAGCCAGGCTTGCAACCTTTATTCACAGTAGAACTTGTACTTAGTTGGGTCACGTCAGTATCCAGAAAATAAAATACTCCCCACTTTGAATCCGATATTTGTAAAGCGCCAACTAATCACCCGCAAGGTTCTCAAGGCGCTAGGGGCCATCGGGGAAATTAGGTGAGCTATTACCCAAAGGTACATGATGCTGAGCTGATCTGCCTCCAGTGCTCGGGATCGAACCATAAGCCCTGCATTGCAAAGTCAGCCACACTGGTCGCTGCACCACACTTCTCCCTGACCAACCAAAGCATTGATGGCACTAAGCAAGTGAAGCACGTGAGCATGACCCTCCCCAGAAGAGCTCTCTTGTTTCTTCTATCCTAGCATCTATCCATTCATCCTTTCACCCTTCCATCCACCTGTTCATATTCACCATTTCACTTTTACATTTATCATTGAATCGTTCCTTTATCCATCATTCGGTCTTTCACCCTTCCCATCCATCCATCCATGAAATGAAATGAAATGGAAATATATTTTATAAAGTGCTTGGATGCCCGGGGGTGTCTTGGCGCTGGTAGCTATGAGTTAAAAAGCCAGATCTTAAGATTCTTTCTAAAAACTAACGGGGAGGAACTGGTCTTTATTTTGGTGGGTAGTGCATCCTACTGTTTGGCTGTGCCATACATGAAATTTCTACCCCGCCTCCCCCCCCCAGTGCATTTTTCTAAACATGGGCACTTTAAGGTCAATTGCTAAGGATGACCTAAGTGGCCTAGTGGTAATATATCTGGTCAATTTATTTTTAAAATAGTCTGGGCCTTCTCCATGTATGGCCTTGAAGGTGATACACAACACATTAAAGTCTATCCTCATAACAACTGGCAGCCAATGAGGTTCCTCAACAGCCTTAGCTGCTGAGCTCTGTCTAGGTATTCCCAGCAATAGGCGAGCTTCAGAGTTCTGCAAATTTGTAGTTTGTTAAGAAGTTGTTTCTGTAAATTAATAAATAGGCCATTGCAATAGTCTATTTTGGGTATAGTGAGAGCACTGGACATTTTATCTTCTACTCTGTGGAGACACCGGCAGGAGGAGAGCTTCGCCCTTCCCAGCCTCGGACCTCGCCGCACCCGCTTCGCGGGCGCCGCAGCGCCTGGTGGCGTGAGGGGCTGCACATCTCTCCTCAAGGGAACCGAGGAGCTCTGAACTGGGCCAGGTACACAGCGGGGCTGCGAGCGTTGCAGGGACTCCAAATCCCAGGAGTCCCTGCGTGACCGACTCCCAGCTTCCGGTCCGCTCTCCCTGCTGTCCCGCCCACCGCCCCTTGGACTCTTTTAAATACCTTAACTCCGCCTTTCCACCGCGGGATCACTGGACATTTTATCTTCTACTCTGTGGAGACACCGGCAGGAGGAGAGCTTCGCCCTTCCCAGCCTCGGACCTCGCCGCACCCGCTTCGCGGTCGCCGCAGCGCCTGGTGGCGTGAGGGGCTGCACATCTCTCCTCAAGGGAACCGAGGAGCTCTGAACTGGGCCAGGTACACAGCGGGGCTGCGAGCGTTGCAGGGACTCCAAATCCCAGGAGTCCCTGCGTGACCGACTCCCAGCTTCCGGTCCGCTCTCCCTGCTATCCCGCCCACTGCCCCTACGTCCCCCTATATTAAAGCCCTATTCTCCCGCAGCGCGGGACGCAGCCCGGAGCGAAGACCGGGCAAAGAGCTGGCCGTTTTAGGCCGTTAGAGGCCGATTAGGGCCGGGCCGGCCCACACCTCTAACTCCTGTTGCGATTTAGCCCCATTAGTAACAGTTACTATTTTATACTTATTTACAAACGTTGTTACATCTGCTATCATGTCTCCGAGAGGAACTAGAAGTAAAACCGCTGAAAAAAATAGGCAACTTACCGGTCCCATAGATAGTTTTATTACGAGAGCAAATTCTTTTATAGATCAGAGCATCTCACTCATTGAACGTAGAGTATCACAAGACCTCTTAGAGGCTAGAAGATCCTCTATGGGACACCTGGCAAATATAAGAACGCCAGTCTCCCACAGAGAGGGAAAACAGAGTGAGGGTGGGAGTAAAAGACAGAGCCTTCCTAACACAGTGGACCTATCGGTCTCACAATTTTCGGAAACACAATCAACTTCCGACCTAGAGAAGACTCCAGATTTAGCCCCTCAACCCACCCCGGAAGAGGTAAGACAGGCAAGAGGGAGGAGGGAGGGTGCAGTAAAGAAGAAGAAACTTGTAGATGCCAATAATATAACTACAGACAAACCAATAGTATCCCTAACTGAGCCCACAGAGAACACACCTAGCCCCCCTCTGCTGGAAAATCAGAATAGGCATACGGTGATGATACACCATACTCATGATACTACACCCTCTACTAGCTTGGAAATAGTACCCTATGCCCCACAACTAAATGAGCTAGACCACAATTATAATACCGAACTCTTAACAAAAATTAGTGACCTGCTACAACAAACTTTCTCACCCATACAAGCTAGACTAACAAAGTTAGAAACAGCGATAGCCGATCTTTTAGCTCTGATGAAACCAATTCAAAAATCTAATTTAATCCAGGAGCCACAGAAAGCAGCGGCAGCCAAGTTGCCTTGTTCAACTCCCACTCCCCAACTGAAAAATTTGACTCCATCAATGGCAGTAGTAGCCAAGCCCACAAATATCCCAGTGGTCAAGAACAAAACAACTGAAAATACATTACCAAATCCCTCACACAGACCAAATATTACCCCCCGCCAAAACACAAATATAGCTAGGAAAACAAAACAATCACAAACAAACAGTGAGAGGGAGAGACATCCAATGGCCGTAACACGCCCAGTCACCCTTCCCCCAGAAGCAAGCCCATTTGTCGTCATTATGACTGGCGTCCCAGAATTGGTGGATCAAAATTCCGAACCTAACTGGTCGCTCAAAAATAAAATCCAACATTGGCTTAGTATTAATCGCCCACCTCCGCCCTATTGTTCTGCAAGAATCCTGATGGTTAGAAGAGCCCCTTGGGTGCGCCATGGGAAAAAAACAATACAGGGAGACTGCATCCTAATAACTTTTGAAGACCCCAGAATAGTAGAGCACATTTGCTCAGGGGAGGAACTTAGTCTAAATGGGGGGATCAGCACAAAGCGCCTCTCCTTTTTTTACCCACCAAAATTTTCGGATGGTACCTCTCCAAATGATGGACCTTGGTACACAGTGGGTCCTCGCTATCGGGGAAGAGGAAGGGATGAGTGGAGAGAGCCATATCAGAGGGGGAATTATAGAGAACCACCACGATGGGAGGGTTGGAATGGAATCCCACTAACGAACAGGTACAGCGGCTTAGAGTCAGTAGACTGACCACTACAGCCAGCAGACCCAGGGTGCAACAATCCAGAGAAGTCCAACACCTCCCATAACTCCCAAAGTGTTGACACCCAAAGCGATAACACCCTCGCGAGCGATTATCCACACCTGGATATAGTTTCCTGGAACATTGCCGGTTTACGCCCAAAGTTCGAAGATGGGAGTATCATGAACCTTGTGGGTAGACACCAAATAGTCTGCCTCCAGGAGACATGGTCACCGACAGAACACCACCTCCTAGGCTTTAAGATGTATTTCTCCCCAGCCCTGGTAGGACCTAAAGGCAGGCCAAAGGGAGGTTTAAACATCCATATAGCTAACACCATCCAGCAAATAAAAATAACGACAATCCAATTGGATGTTAACTCTCAGGTTCTTAGTCTTTCCCTACCTAAAAATGAGCAAGTTATCCTCATAAATTTTTATAATAATCTCGAGGAACAACAGTTATTGAAGGCGATAGCAAACCTACATGAGAAATTATCTACCCTAAGGGAAAAAAAAAGGTGAAAAGGGTTCTGTCTTCTTCATATGGGCGGGAGATTTCAACCTGCATTACTGCAAGAATCTGGAGAAAAATTGTGCTGGGATGGTGACTGAGGAGGGTAATCCCCTCACTCACTTTTCCCATACTAAATATGGTATCATAATGAACAACCTTTTATCAGATCTGGACCTCCAGATAGTTAATACCCTAGTCGGTAACACGAATCACCTAGAACCAACTTATGTGGGAAGGGGGTTTTTGTCAACGGTCGACTACATCTTAATATCTGCAGGTCTTCAAACTAGGGTTAAACATTTTGAAGTCATCCCAAACACTCTAAGCGATCATTCTGTTCTTAAATTGGAATTGAACTTAATCCAACAACGGTCCCTACCCCAAATAATAGCTAAGGCACTGACTCAGAACAACATAAGTCTGGGCCAATTAAACGGTTTTACAATAAAATGGGGGAAGATAAATCCTGGAGAACTCACTGAAGAGTTGATAAAAGCTACTTACTCCCAGTTTATGAAATGTCTAGACTTAACGACGGGAGACGAGGAGGTACTTAGCAACTTCTCCATAATCATGGAAAAAATAAAAACTTTACTTACAGCAAGACCAAGTACTCGACCCCGGAGCGATAAAGGCTGGTTTAATCACGATTGCACCCAGGCTCACACCAAACTTAAGTTAGCACTAAATAAAGACGATAGAGATCCCCATTCAAATTGCCATCCTAAGAAAGGAGTACCTTGTAACAAGGAAGAAGAGAAAGGCGGAACTAAAGCAGGCCCTATGGGACGAACTCCACTCTAGTGCCCAAGAAAGAAACAGCGAAGCATTTTGGAGAGTAGTGAGAACCCCATTCTTGGCAGATGATAAGATCCCAAAAATTGAAGTAGCCATAGATGAGACAGAATGGGTATCCCACTTTTCCAAAATCTTCCAAAAGCGGGCAACAAACCAAGAAGTTGAACGAGAAACACTTTCAGATGTTATGTATCCCATCCAAATAGAGTTTGAAACCCCGGAGATCCTTCTGGCCATAAAAGCAACTAAAAATGGAAAAGCCCCTGGCCCGGATGGAGTCCCGGCTGATCTTTTTAAACACAATACAGACCTTTGGCCCCCCATCCTTACCAGGGTATGCACGGCAGCCGCAAAGAAAGGACTCCTGGAGTCATGGACAAGATCTGTGATGGTCCCGATTTTTAAAAAGGGAAATCGCCAGGACCCTGCCTGCTATCGCCCGATATCCCTGTTGGATTCGTTGGGCAAGATAGCAGGCAGGGTAATACTGGAGCGATTACAGCAATGGGTGGAGGAGAGAAATATTCTCTCTGATTTGCAATTTGGTTTCCGGGAGGGCTTCGGGACAGTGGAACAGGCCCTTAACCTCTCCATCATCATGGGAAAATACCTACATGCAAAGCAAGACAGACTCTACATGGTCTATGTGGATCTGTCTGCCGCATTTGATTGTGTCTCCCATGAAAAACTATGGTCAGTGCTGTCTCAAATGGGGGTGGATTCGCCACTCTTAAACTTTTTGAGGGAGCTGTATTCCAAGCCTTCCGCGAGAGTCCGTTTTGGCAAAAAGGGCGAGCTATCGACGTCATTCGGAGTGGAGCGTGGAGTCAGGCAAGGATGCGTCCTGGCGCCCTTCCTATTCTCCCTCTATACCAACAGCCTGGAGGTTGAGCTTTTGAGGGGTACCCAGGACCTCCCACAGGCAAAACAACGCCCGATTCCCGCTCTACTCTACGCAGATGACGCCGTCCTGCTGGCACGGACCCCTCGTGAACTCCAGAAGGTTCTCAGTAGATATTCTTCGTTCATGGGTAGTCTTAATCTCCACATAAATGTGACAAAGACTTTTGTAATGACGGCAGGCACAGGGAGAAAGCAGCCTAAAGAGTTAGTGCTAAAAAATCAAAAAATAGAATTTACTTCCGACTATTGTTACCTGGGCATTACGATAGATGACAAACTATCTTGGAAGGCGGCAGTTGAAGCCAGGAAACATTGTTTCAAGAGAGCCATAGCAGCCTTGGTCTCCTTTTCACAAAAACTGGGCAAACGCCCACCCCTAGAACTATTAAAAATATACAGAGCCAAATGCCAGTCAACAGCACTGTATGGGGCTGGCGTTTGGGGCCATACAGATGTCTCTGCCCTACAGGTTGCAGAAAACGCATTTCTTAGGTTTCTCCTGATGGCCCCAAAGAGATCCTCAACATATGCGTGCCACGTAGAACTAGGCACCCCATATGTTGAGGATCTGGCAAGAATTCAACCGCTGCTCCTATGGCGGCGTATCTGGACCTCGGAAAAAAAGGCGTTTACAAAAAGGATAGTGGCAGATGCCATGTCATTGGACCATTCTCAAAAAATAAAATGGCTAGCCTACATCAAGAACTTTCTCACTGACCTAGGATTGGAGACTTATTACTCCACTCCGGAAAATATTAGTGAAATCTCCAAGAAAGAGCTAAAAGACCTGGCCCTGGGTCACTTGGACAATCTGAGACTTCTTATCGAATCGGGCAAACCTTCTGTCCAACACGCTATAATGATCCAGACTACCCTCACTATTCAGCCTTACTTAAACCTTGAAATGAGCATATTTGACCGTTTCCTTCTGACAAGTTTCAGATTAAACTTATTTCATAGGCTAGTAGCCTTTCCTGAAACGAACTCTTGGGACACGCCCTTACCCCTCTGTCCTTGTGACGAAACTTCAGTACAATCCACTATACATGTAGCCTTGTTTTGAAAATTTTATAAAGAACACCGTAAATTGTGGTTATTGTCTTTGTTAAAATCTTGGGGATTTAAGCAGTGCCGTCCAGCTATGCTATACTTACAGTATCTAGACACAGAAGCCACCTGCTACCATGTTCTTAACTTCTTGAAATGCATATTTAGGCACAGGAAAAATCTGTAAATATAATTAACCAATGCATTTAAAATGTACTGTGGAAATAATTTTTGCATGCCAAATCTCACTGTATTGTAAAATTTTATGCTTAAAATTCTTTTTAAATGAAAAATTACATGTATTAACACTGCTTTTATGGATTTCTAAATTTGAAATTCCGAATAAAGAATTTATATATATATATATAGTGAGAGCAGTTACCACTAGTTTCTTTAGCTCCAAAGGAATAAAAGGTAAGATCTTGCTCAAAATTCTTTTAACATTTTTTTATTGTTTTTTGAGAAATGAAACATACAATTGAAAAAAGAAATCATTAATGCAAGATATGGGCTCAATAGTGGGCAGCAAGATACAAAGGTGGGCAGAAGATGTTGCAGTAGATTCTCCAATAAGGAAGACATGGTTAAATAGCCGAAGGTAGGCTTCAAGATTGGCTAAACTCGGCCATTAATGTTTGTGTTCCCCTCACCCGTTTTGATAACTCGCGTGGCGCGGATGCGCATAATTGGTTTACACCGGAGTTGAGGAAACTAAAACTTGAAGTGAGGCAGCAAGAGAGAACATGGCGTTCCAACTACTGTCCTCAAGCAAGAATCGCTTATTGTTCTACCCGAAAAGCCTACCAAAAAACATTGCACACCCACAAAACTGCTTATTTCTCTTCTAAAATACTTAATGCTACCAACAAGTCGAAAGAAATTTTCAGGATTGTGACGGAGTTGTGCAATGATGAGAGAACTTCTCCCCCGGTTGTTCCTTCACAACTGCTCTGCAACTCGCTGAATGACTATTTTAATGACAAAATAATGCTGATTAAGGACACTTTATCCAAACTTCCAGTTTGTGCCCCGATAGACGACACTTTTTTAAATCCTCTTACCTTGCATTCCTTTCCTTTAATCACTCACCAAGCCCTTCAAGACCTACTCACTAGAGTTAAATCAGGCTCTCCTCAGGATGCCTGTCCTCCCCAAGTAATGAGAGAAATTGGTCGGGCGCTCCCAAACAGCCTGATTCCACTGCTCAATAACTCCCTTGTGTCAGGAATCGTCCCTAATAGTTTTAAACAGGCCTTATTGATCCCTTTGAGAAAAAAACCTGGTATTGATTCCTCAGACCTCTCTAACTATAAACCAATATCGTTACTGCCTTATTTATCCAAAATTTTGGAGGCGCATGTAACCAACTGCCTATCAAGTTTTGTGGAGGCTTCCGGGTATTTACAACCCAACCAGGCAGGCTTCCGGCCTGGTCACTCCACTGAGGCAGTGATATTGGCCGTCCAGAATACTCTAAGGTCTAATGCAGACAGGGACTTACACCAGGCTTTGGTGTTATTAGACCTGTCTGCGGCGTTCGACACGGTTGACTATACCATCTTGGTCAACCGTGTCGAACAGGCCGGTCTTCGAGACTCGGCCTTGGCCTGGCTCAAGTCTTTTGTTTCTGGACGCACTCAATCGGTCCGACTAGGCTCCTTCACAGCCCCTAAAAAATTCTCCTTCTGTGGGGTTCCTCAAGGATCTTCCTTGTCCCCTTTATTATTTAATTTATACATGCGCCCACTGTTATTTTCCTTACGAGAGTTCAAGGTCGATGTCTATAACTATGCAGACGACCTGCAGTTAGTTTTTGTGTTAAACTCCCACAATGCTGCCGAGGAATTTCGAGCCACCATGTCTTTTATTCAGAGGTGGATGTCCCTAAACCACCTTAAGTTAAATCCGGGAAAAACGGAGCTCATTCTACCTGGGAAGAGTGAGATTAGTTGGAGTCCTAGCTTCTGGCCATCGGACATGGGCTCGCCTCCAAAAAAATCCCGTACAGTGAAAAGCTTGGGAGTGACTCTTAGTGAGGATCTCACCTTGGTGAGCCAAGTCGGAACTGTGGTCTCCTCGGGGTTTTTTCAATTGAGGAAGATCAGAAAAATAGCACATCTTCTTACAGGCTTGGCTTTAATTCAGACAGTCAGTGCTCTAGTCCTGTCCCATATCGATTTCTCCAATGGCCTCTATTTGGGGGCGCCTATTGGTCAACTTAAAAGATTGCAGTACTTGCAAAATCAAGCTGCGAGACTTATCTGCAAAGTACCTAAGTGGGAATCGATTAGACATGGACTAGAGACCTTGCACTGGCTGCCTGTGGAACAGAGAGCCACCTTCAAGGTGGGTTGCATTGTGTTCAAGGCTCTGGAGGGTAAGGGCCCTATGTTCCTTAGATCACTACTGCGCAAATATACACCTTCGCGCAGTTTGAGATCAATCCACAAAGATCTACTCGAGGTCCCTCGTTTCAAAAGGAAACGTCAAGGGGGCAGCAGCTTTCAATTCTTAGCCTCCTCATTGTGGAATGCCCTTCCCTTGACCCTGCGACATAGCAAGGATCTCCTTGCTTTTAGGAAGGCATTTAAAACTTTTCTTTTTTCCCAGGCCTACTGTAAAAAGTAATTGTATTTCTTTTATGCACTGTTATGTTTGATTCTCTCACCAGCGCCAAGAAGCCCCAGGGCGTATGCGCGCTTAACAAATAATAAATAACATAACATAACATAACATAAATCAACATCACATATATACAGATAAATGGGTCATTTCCAATATAATCATTCTTGACAAGAGTGGGCTAATTATCACAGTTATTAATGTCCATCCAGTTAGCTAGACGGCATAAATTAAAATGCGTGGCACGCTTTGGCATAGATCCTGACTGATCCCTATGTATCAGGGGGATAACAACTGCCAGGAGACGCCTAGCAAGTATTGTGGCCAGAATCTTCGTCTCGATATTGAGCGAGGATATGGGGCGATATGACCCACAATCATCTGGGGGTTTCCTGCCTTAGGAATGACCACCACCGTGGATACACGGAGGTCCCTTGTTCCTTTGACACCTTGAACATCTTAAGCAGGTGTGACGCAAGCAATATAATATTTAGTTTAAAAACTCGGAAGACCATTAGGACCCGGGGTTTTGCCCGCTCTCTGCCGGCCTATAGCCTCGATCACTTCTGCCAACGTCAAATCCCCCTCTAGACCATCTCTCTCCTCTTGTGAGAGTGAGGGCAGGTCAATTGTATTGAAGTATTGGTGTATTTGTGGCTCCTATTTCTGGGGTTTGGCTGCATATAGTGCTGTATAGTATCTTCCAAATGCCCCCGCTATAGCCTCGGGTGTGGTATGCGTGACAGTGCTTTCCTTAATAGACATTACCCATCATGTTCTCATCTGTTCTCAGGACACCCCTGCGCCGCACGGCCACCAGCTGTGTGTGTGCCCCCTCGCTGCTGCTCGCAGCCTCGTTGTGCCTTCCCCAGCAGCTCCGCCGTATTCTCATTTCTCGTTTTGCTGTGTTGTATTTTTCTGCTTAATTGTTAATTAGTTGTTGTATTTCCCCTTGTGCCTGCCCGCCCCGCTCCCCGCTTCCAGCTGCTGTTCACGCGGCCACGCCCCCTTTTGTACCGTGTCCTCCCCGCTCCCGCCTCCCAGCTGCTCCTTCCTCCCACATAGCCTTAAATGGCGACCGCGCGGCGCAGGTGAGTGTTACCTGTTCTCAGGACACCCCCGCGCCGCACGGCCACCAGCTGTGTGTGTGCCCCCTCGCTGCTGCTCGCAGCCTCGTTGTGCCTTCCCCAGCAGCTCCGCCGTATTCTCGTTTCTCGTTTTGCTGTTTTGTATTTTTCTGCCTAATTGTTAATTAGTTGTTGTATTTCCCCTTGTGCCTGCCCGCCCCGCTCCCCGTTTCCTGCGCCGTTCACGTGGCCACGCCCTCTTTTGTTCCGTGTCCTCCCCGCTCCCACCTCCCAGCTGCTCCTCCCTCCCACATAGCCTTAAATGGCGACCGCGCGGCGCAGGTGAGTGTGACCTGTTCTCAGGACACCCCCGCGCCGCACGGCCACCAGCTGTGTGTGTGCCCCCTCGCTGCTGCTCGCAGCCTCGTTGTGCCTTCCCCAGCAGCTCCGCCGTATTCTCGTTTCTCATTTTGCTGTGTTGTATTTTTCTGCCTAATTGTTAATTAGTTGTTGTATTTCCCCTTGTGCCTGCCCGCCCCGCTCCCCGCTGCCGTTCATGCGGCCATGCCCCCTTTTATTCTGTGTCTTCCCCGCTCCCGCCTCCCAGCTGCTCCTCCCTCCCACGTAGCCTTAAATGGCGACCGCGCGGCGCAGGTGAGTGTGACCTGTTCTCAGAACATCCCCGTGCCGCACGGCCACCAGCTGTGTGTGTGCCCCTTCGCTGCTGCTCGCAGCCTCGTTGTGCCTTCCCCAGCAGCTCCGCCGTATTCTCGTTTCTCGTTTTGCTGTGTTGTATTTTTCTGTCTAATTGTTAATTAGTTGTTGTATTTCCCCTTGTGCCTGCCCGGCCCGCTCCCTGCTTCCCGACGCCGTTCACGCGGCCACGCCCCCTTTTGTTCCGTGTCCTCCCCGCTCCCGCCTCCCAGCTGCTCCTCCCTCCCACGTAGCCTTAAATGGCGACCGCGCGGATGCGCAGCAGTCACGCGCAGCGGGCGCGCCGATTGTGCGCCGAAGGCGCGCCAAAGACAAGCCCGTCTGCGCCCGTCCACGCCTGGACCGCGCCGGACCGCGCCCAGCACCAGGACCCCTGGCCCCCACCGATGCAAGACGACCCGACAGACCTACGACGCCGCCACCCTCAACGCACTCAATGCTGGCCGGAACCCCGCCTGCTACCGGGCCGCCCCAAAACGCATCCACGGACCCTTCACCTGCAAAACCTGCAAGTTCACCTGCCTCCGAACCTGCACCGCACCCGCCAAGCCAAGCACCAGCAGCAACCACCTCAAGTGCATCCTGCTCAACACCCGCTCCATCCACAGACACGCCGTGGAACTCTGGAACCTGCTCGACACAACATCACCAGATGTCGCCTTCCTGATGGAAACCTGGATGACCACCTCCTCAGCGCCCGACATCGTCATCGCCATCCCGGACGGGTACAAGATCATCAGGAGGGACCGCGTCAACCAGACCGGAGGAGGCATCGCCATCGTCCACAAGAACACCATCCGCATCACGACCGACTCCAACGACTCCTTCGCCGCCGCCGAGCACCTCCACTTCCAGATTCACACCGACCCAAGGACGACCCTCAGAGGCACCCTCATCTACAGACCCCTGGGACCACGCACTCAATTTAGCGAAGACATCACAGACTTCATCAGCCCACAAGCCCTCCCCTCCGCCGACTACATCCTCCTAGGGGACCTCAACTTCCACCTGGAGAACAACAAGGACCGCAACACCGCCACCCTGCTGGACAACCTCGCCAACCTCGGACTCAAGCAACTGGTCAACACCCCCACCCACTACGCCGGCCACACGCTCGATCCCGTCTTCTCATCCAGCAAGCACATCACCTTCAGCCACTCCACCGGACTCCACTGGACCGACCACAGCTGCGTCCACTTCAGCTTCAGAAGAACCACTACCCACCACCACCCGCAACAGGTTCCTCACAGGAGCTGGAGCAAGATCACCGCCGACCAGCTCACCACCTCCCTCAGCCAGAACCCACCCGCCAGCACAACGGACCCCAACGAAGCAGCCCGCAACTTCACGAAGTGGCTGACCACCTGCGCCGACGACCTCGCACCACTGAAGAACCCTCCCAGCAGACCCAGAAGCAAGAAGGCCCCCTGGTTCACCGACGAACTCAAGGACTCCAAGAAGACCTGCCGCACCCTCGAGAAAGCCTGGCTCCTCGACCAGACCACTGACAACATCACCGCCCTCAAACACGCCACCCGCAAGCACCACCAGCTCATCCGCACCACCAAGAAGAAATCACTGAAGGAACGACTGGACAACAACGCCCACGACAGCAAGGAACTCTTCAGCATCGTCAAGGAGTTCTCCAACCCCGGCACCAGCAACAACGACATCACTCCTTCACAAGATCTCTGCGACACTCTCGCCTCGTTCTTCCACCGCAAGATCGCCGACATCCACAACAGCTTCGGCGCACCACCCACGCACCCAACCGTCGAACCAACGCCCCCCACCGCCACCCTCCGCACCTGGACCACAGTGACCACCGAAGACACAGCCCGCACGATGACCACCATCCACTCCGGATCTCCTTCCGACCCCTGCCCCCACCACGTCTTCAACAAGGCCGACTCCACCATCGCACCCCAACTCCGGAACATCATCAACACCTCCTTCGACACCGCCACCTTCCCGGAGAGCTGGAAGCATGCCGAGCTCAGCGCCCTACTGAAGAAACCAACAGCGGACCCCACCGACCTCAAAAACTTCCGCCCCATCTCGCTACTCCCTTTTCCTGCCAAAGTCATCGAGAAGATCGTCAACAGACAGCTTGCCGCCTTCCTCGAGACTAACGGATCCCTCGACCCCTCGCAGTCCGGTTTCAGAGCCAACCACAGCACCGAGACCGCCCTCATTGCAGCCACCGACGACATCCAAGCCCTGCTCGACAACGGGGAAACAGCAGCACTCATCCTCCTGGACCTCTCTGCAGCGTTCGACACTGTCTGCCACCGCACCCTAGTTCAACGCCTCAGCAACATCGGCATCCAAGAGAAGGCACTGGAGTGGATCACCTCGTTCCTCGCCGGAAGAACGCAGAGAGTCTGCCTCCCCCCGTTTCGATCCGAGGCCACCGAAGTCATCTGCGGCGTACCGCAAGGATCATCACTCAGCCCCACCCTCTTCAACGTCTACATGAGACCTCTTGCAGCCATCGCACGCCAACACAACCTCAACATCATCTCCTACGCCGATGACACCCAGCTGATCCTCTCCCTCACCAGAGACCCCGACACCGCCAGAACCAGCCTACACGAAGGGATGAAAGAGGTTGCCGAGTGGATGAAGAACAGCCGCCTGAAACTGAACTCAGACAAGACGGAGGTCCTCATCCTGGGACCATCGCCCTCCGCTGGGACGACTCCTGGTGGCCCCCAGCCCTGGGCACCACTCCCAAGCCTACAGACCACGCACGCAACCTGGGCTTCATCCTGGACTCCTCCCTGTCGATGACCAGACAAGTCAACGCCATTTCCTCGTCATGCTTTCACACCCTACGCATGCTTCGCAAGATCTTCCGATGGATCCCGACCGAAACCAGGAAGACGGTCACCCAGGCCCTCGTCACCAGCCGACTGGACTACGGAAACACCCTCTACACCGGAACCACAGCCATGCTACAGAAAAGACTCCAACGAATCCAGAACGCCTCCGCCCGACTCATCCTGGACATCCACCGACGCAGTCACATCTCCGGCCACCTAAGGGACCTGCACTGGCTCCCCATCAACAAGAGGACCACGTTCAGGCTCCTCACCCACGCACACAAGTCCCTCCACAACCTGGGCCCCAAGTACCTCAACGACCGCCTGACCTTCTACACGCCCACCTGCCAGCTACGGTCTACCAGCCTCGCCCTCGCCGCCGTACCACGCATCCGAAGAGCCACCGCCGGAGGCAGATCCTTCTCCTATCTGGCGGCCAAGACATGGAACTCCCTCCCTATCCACCTTCGGCTGACCCAGGACCATCTCGCCTTCAGGAGACAACTCAAGACCTGGCTGTTCGAGCAGTAGCGGACCCCTTCCCCCAAGCGCCTTGAGACCCTTCCGGGTGAATAGTGCGCTATACAAGTGTTATGATTGATTGATTGATTGATTGATCATGTCTCTAGTTCCTTCCTTCTTAACCATGCAAGTAACTTCCCTTCTCTATCCCCTGTTTCATAAAGCCGATGTTTAGTAGCCAGTTGTTGTGCCCTCACCTCGTTGGTCGCAAGTGCTAGATAGTCTCTTTTAGTCATTTCAATTTGGTGAAGGGTATGATCAGTTAGCGTGGTAGGGTCGCTTCCCTCTAGGCTTAAGAGAGTGTGTTCTAAATCTTCAATCCCCTGGGCTTCGCTTTTCTTTTTGTGGGCTATTATATTTTGCGCTCTATCGCGGAGTACCATCTTGTTTGCCTCCCACAAAGTGACTGCCGACTGTACCGAGCCTTCATTCTCTCTAAAATAAAGTTAGGAGTCTACCCGAAGCTCCTTAGTAAACGTCTCATCCTGCAATGCCCATGAGTTCAATCGCCACTCTCTGCTACTTGGTGACTCCCCTCCCACCCACCTTCATTAGGAGAGGCGAGTGGTCAGAGATGCCCCTAGCTAGGTAGTCTATGGTGTCCACCTGTCTGAACTCTGCCGCCGGGGCTAGGAGGTAGTCCAACCGTGAAAACACTCTATGGGCCCCCGAAAAGTAAGAATACTCTCATTGATGTGGGTGGTGTCGCAGATACAGGTCAGTCAGTCTCAGGGTGTCTAAGAATCGAGCCAATGTTGTAGGCCCATGGGATCCAGGTCACATTTGGGTTCGGTCCAATGAGGTATCATGCTTATCGTTAAAATCTCCCCCCATTATCCCATTATATGTATAGCAGGGCCAGAATGCAAGAGGAGCTCAGTTAATTTATCCAAAGTACACTGCTGCAGTTGTGGGGGTGCACATACACTAATATGTAAAAATGTCTTGCGCTTCCTAATGCCCTGTACTGCAACGTATGTCCCGTCTGCGTCTACCCATTGCTGTGTGACATGGAAGGGAGGAGACTTTTTTAATGAGAATTGCCACCCCTTACCTTTGGTAAATCCAGCATGTGCCAAAGTGCCCCCTTCCCAGGAAGGAACAGCTCGAGCCCAAAAGGTGTGTTTCTTATAAAATTATATCTGGTTTAAGCCTTTTGAGATACCAGGTCACCAACCCCCTCTTGACTTTATTACCTAATCCGTTAACATTCCGTATTTGTCTACTGCCATTGTGAAATGTCTCTCGGTTCGCCACCTGCCCAGTGTCCCACCAGAGGTCCGCCCCTCCTGCCCCCATCCTCCCCAGCCCCAGGATTGTGTCTAACACATTGAGCCAAACAATCTTTTTTCCCATAGAAAATTCTCAACTCACTACGCAAAACAGTGTTCAGATCACCCCCACCCCACACTGTTCAGGTACCCACACCACCCCCCAATTTGTCAACATGAAAACTCAGGCACTGGTAATCCACTAAGAGGTCTGTAGCCCTTCCTTCCCTCACTCAATTAACTAAACAATAGTAAAACAGAAACACACAAGGTATTTCCCCGGCACGGGCCCAAGTCCTGTAACGCCTCCTAAGCCTTAGGGTAGTCTTACTGTCTGTTGGTGCCCATCTGGTCCCGTTTCTCAGTCCTCTTCGCCATTGCTAGGTAGTTGTTGCTGCTGCAGGCAGGGTCTGCTCGATGCTTCTAGTCGTTGAATGCTTTCAAGCAGCGGGTGCTCACTGTCTGCATCCGCTGAATCCTCAGTCTCCGACAGTTCGGTGTGGCTGGCGTCATCTGATCTAATCAGTGTCCGTGACAGGAGTGATCGAACCACCTCCTCCTCAGACTCTGGATTTCAATGCTCTTCCTGGTGGGCCCCCAGCTGAATTTTGGATTCTTAACACTCGTCTCCGACGCTTTTCTTAGGGTATTTTCTGACTTGGGCCCCCTTGTTTCGCCCAGAGTTGGCTCGAGGCATGTGGTGTCGCCTGTCGCAACTGTGGCCGCTCCTCAATCCAGGACCATGCCTCATCTGGAGTTTGAAAAAACAACGTGCATCCTTGAAAGATAACCTTCAGTTTGGCCCAAGAGCAGTAACATATACTAAAGTCCAAGTGCCCTTAACTTCACCCTGACCGGGTTAAAAGTCTGTCTCTGCTTCTGCACTTCACTTGAGTAGTTCGGGAAAACCATCACTCGGGTGTTCTCGCATTGGACCTCTCCTTTCTTTCGGAGTTCGCGCAATATCAATTCTTTGTCTTGAAAGTCCAGAAAACGAGCTATCAGGGATCGAGGAGGAGCTCCTGGAGGCAGAGGGAAATTTGGCATTCTATGCGTCCGTTCTATGACAAACCAGGTCGAGAATGGTGCCTGTGGTAGGGTGTTTCAGGAATGTCAAAAGAAATTGTGCCGGATCTGACCCCTCTGCTTTTTCTGGAAAACCAATAAATCGCAAGTTGTTCCTTCGGGCCTTATTTTTCGCATCATTCACCCTCCAGGCCACCTCTGCCATAGAAGCCAAGAGTCCTGTTACATCCTTCCGCGTGGTGTGGGAGACATCCTCAAGTTCAGAGATGTGGTGCTCTGCCTCGGTCACTAGTTCAGAGACTTTGTGGAGGTCGTGATGAAGCAGCATCACCTCTGAACGGATCTCTGCTATCGTCCCCTCCAAGTTTTCTCTTGACTCATCTATGGCTTGCAATATGGTTGCATTGTCTGGGGGGTGGAGCAGAGCCGCCCTCCGCACCGGTCATTGTGGGAAGCACCTAGGCATAGCGGTCCAGTTTCCCGTGTTGCAATGTTTTAAGTTCTTTATCCTCATCCATTGTGGGTGACCCTGCGCCAGTGTAAGTCCCAATGTACTTTCTCATGACTTCAGCCTTCGGCGCTTTGTCAACAACTCCACCACTCCTCATCCCCGGGTGTCCCGGCATCCCTGGGTCAATTAGCACCAGGCTGGCCGTGGAAACCAGTGTAGGGCTTTTAGGGCGCCCTCACAGTTGTACCGGTCCACAGAGAGAGTCACTACCCCTAGCGCTGGATATGCTCACAATAGACAGCGGCTGCACCCTTGCTCCGGGTAGGATGTGCGGATTATGATGAGGTGGCCCCGGCTGACCGAGCAAAGTAGCGTAGTTCGCCCAGTGGTTACTGAATGCGACACAGGGATGCGCAAGATCCAGGTATCAAGCGATTCACCACCAACTCACCCCCATAAGCATGTTCAGCTGTGTAGGTTCGTGGATTCCAGGGTACAGGTTTAGGCAAGGGCAGGAGGTGGACGAAGCACAGCCACGTATCAAAGCACGCAACAGGAGGGAGAAGTACAACCCTCCACATGGGTTACTACCCCCTGATCCCCTCCTCTAGTGTTGTATTCTGTTCTTTATCCGAGAAAGTGAAGGTTGAATGGAGGGGGGGGGGTAATGTGTCAGTGGCCTGGGCGGGCCTCACCCCTCAGTGTCACCCCTTCCTCAGTCCCAACACCGGGCAACACCGCGGGCAGGAGCAGGAAGAGCCATCACAATCCCATTGGGCAGGGCACCGACACTCGCATCAGATTAGCAGGCACTGCAGGATATACTGTGGCCACGTTTGGTGGCAAGCCACCCCTCGCATTTGGTTCAATGGTCAGCACTCAGCCGGTCTTTGCAGCCTTGCATGAGCTGTGACAGTCATACCAACACAGAGCGGCCGGGACCAAGGGATGGGGGCGCCTTCAAGGGTCCCTGCGCCAAGTCTCACTGTTAAACCAGCAGCAGGGTACAGTCCACATCAGAGGGGAGGGCAGGTGGTGCAGGGTCCCGCTTCTCCTGTCACCGAGCACCAGGTTTGGGCCTCGATCCCTCCGATAGGGAACTCCGTGAGGCCGTCTCCCCACCTCAATGTCCACGCGGGGCTCCAGGAGATGAGCGGCGACCCAATGTCGGTCGCTCCTGCCGCAGAGACTCTCCGTTCAGCAGCGCAGGGCAGGGAGTATCCCAGGCCCCCGGCCCC
This sequence comes from Lissotriton helveticus, assembly GCF_964261635.1. Taxonomy (NCBI): domain Eukaryota; kingdom Metazoa; phylum Chordata; class Amphibia; order Caudata; family Salamandridae; genus Lissotriton; species Lissotriton helveticus. The sequence continues at coordinate 22,069,949 of NC_136060.1, read as the reverse complement.
CGCACCACCAGCCGCAGTTGCTCGACAGTGCCGCCGGATTCCCAGAGTGGCTGTCAAAGACCGCCAATGGCACCGCCGGGGTTCAAACCTGATGCAGCCACAGCCACCTCAATCACCATCAGAGTTTGTGCTAGCGGTGCTTTGTGGTGTTTGGAGCCCGGAGTTTGGAGCTGCGGCGTTTTGGCTTAAGGTCGAGCTTGAGCGGGATTCCCTCCCATAGGCGAAACCCTGCTCGATCGCTCGCTCATTCCTGTCTGCTCACCCTCCGTCTGCAGGAGCTTCGGAGTTTGTTGGTGGAGGAGTTTGGGCTTATGGAGCGTGGAGCCTGGAGTGGAGCCTGGAGTGTGGAGTGTGGAGTGTGGAGTGTGGAGTGTGGAGTGGTGGCGGTGGCGGTCGGAGCTCGATCATCTCTGTGTAGCTGACAGCACTGGTTGCAGAGCCCAGAGAAGAGCCTCCTCCCCGCAGTAAGGTGCACATTCGCCCATTCATCGGCTGATTGAGATCAGCATTTGAAGGCAGCAGCAGCGGGCTCAGGGACTAACACAATAAGACAAATATTATATTTTTTCATAGGAGCTCCACAAATGTTGCAATTTGTTAATTGGGGATAAAATTGCTGCCTTAAAACATGCAAATGGTTAACTTAACTCTAGAGTAACAGCAACATACCTGCCCCCAGTTCTGTGCACTGTCCATTAAATAAATCGAAAGATCGTGTGAAATCTGTCGCCCGGAGCAGTCGAAGTTTGTGCTGGATTATAGCGCCTGTTTCACGCCCAGCCGTTAGCACTCTTGGCTCCCCTGGCTCTCCTGGCCCCTAACTCTGCCCGAGGAGGTTGTGTTGTGCCCGGGAATTGAGGCGGTCAGGGATAGGCGGACAGAGTGCGTAGAGAACACCCGGCGACGACGTCCCTGTGACCAGAGTCTGGTATGTGACAGTCCTGTCCTAGTTCAACTTATCAAGTGAACAGTGGCGCAATCGGTCAGAAACTGAGAGCCCCAGAGTACCAGGGAGATACCTGACTCTGCGGCTACAAGGAAGGTGAGCGTGGCCGCTCCAAGGCTGGGCTAACAGTTGCCGGGCTCGCCCGTTTTTGTTCTGATCATTAAGGAGGGGTGTCCCGGCGTGGACAGAAGGGCCCCGCGACTTACAGGCAGGGAGAGGTTAGATGGCTTGCCTGCCTGGTATCTCGCTTAATTTAGTCTGTAGATAATGAGATCAGGCCAACAGCGAGGGGCGCCGCCTAAACCTCAATCGAAGCAACGTCAAAAGAGCGAGGAAAGTATTGATGTTTGTGTCTCTACAAACGAGTGTATAAATGATCCAGCTAAAATGGCTGTTTCCCCTATAAATTCAGGTCAAGACTATGAAAATCAAGTTCACGTTAATCAGCCGTCTATTAGGAGTTTTTTTAAGTATCACCAAAAACAATAAAAATAATGAGACTGACAATGACCGTTTATCACCTTCATCACCCTCATCGTCAATAAGTGTAGAAAGAGTTTGCCCGTGTGCAATATTACAATCTAAGTTGTCTTCAGAAATAGAGGAGTTAAAATATGGAGGTAATTCTCAAGTTAAGACCAAAAACCCAAGCTTAGAAAAGGATGAAGTGTCGCCAACCCCCAAATCATTTCTAACAACGTCTGGTCAGATACAGACAAAAGCCCAAATTCATTTGCAAGACTCTGCTATACAATCCGTTGTGATATCTACGGCTGACGAATCTTTAGCAACTAGATGGGAGGAGCTTTTTTAAATCGCTAGTTAGTAGCCAAAGAGAGATCGGATCAATGATCAACATCTCCTCAGGCCTGGACCAGAATGTAAGCGATGAGGTCTTCATGTTAGGCTATGTCGCTGATGAGACAGAAACCAAGAGGAAGTGTCAAATATCAATACCAGTGATAGCTGAATTAGCATCTAGTCCGAATGGCCTAACTGATAAATTTGGTAATACAAGGCCTTTTAATTCGGACCAGTCAAGTATAATTTTGGAGAACAGCTTTATCAATAACAAATCATTACTGTACCAGGTACTCCTAGTGCTGAGAATGTTCCCATCTCAAATGAGCAAAGTAAATCCTCAAAAATAGTTCTAAACAATCAGTTTAATTCAGTGGACTTATCTTTATTAACAAAATTTGATGGGAATTTCCAAGCTAAATCTGGTGACATAGAAAATAACCCTTCTAGCCCTGACCGTGGAATAGGGGAGTGTTTACTCCACACTATGGATTCAATCACAAATCGTCTTCATTTTCCCTTCCGATAAATTAAATATCCAGGTAGATATCTTACACACATTGGCTTCCCACATAGTAGGGATAGACGCAAAACTTCTCCAATTGACCAAATTGATAACCAAAGTCTAATCGAATAAAGAGAATCAATTAATAACCTGTACTTGTGTACAACTGATTGACAAAATTTCAGATCTACCGTCAATCGTTAGCTCTATGGTACAGGAAGTAAAACTGATGTCGGGTAGAACAGCCCAAGGTAAATTAACTACCAATGAAGATAAAATTAATTTAACTGTGGCAAAAAATAATTAAAATTATCCAGTTCAATTGGGAATGACCACCATAGAAAAATCAGTGAATTCACAAAAAATGTGAATAGCGGAAATAGTAAAATTACCGATACGAATGAACAATCTGCCAATGATGCCATCAATTTGAAAATATCTAAGCTGTCTCAAGATAGTCCTAAAAGTACTGAATCTAAGGATCATTTGATAGTGGATGAGGCGAATACGATCTGTCCTGAAGCAAATCAAGCGTTAAGTGCTATTACAAACTCTGAGATTCTGTCCAAACGGGCAAGAAAAAGGTTAAGGAAAACCCACAATAAAATATCACAGGCAAAAAAAACTCTCAAGGCGGTTGTAATCAAAGAACTTAATGAGCCTAAAGAGTCTGATATGAAAGCCGATTTTTAGATCTGGGGAAGCACCTCTGGTCGATCCAACGGTTAAACAAAACGGACAAACCATCGATAGTCCCACCACCAATGTGTCCAATATAGTCTAAAATTTCTGTTCCATCGACGTCAGGGGTCATTAGGCAAGAACAGTTTCCTAAAGAATTGATCGATCAATGTGGAGAACAAAATAGCTTCACTCAGAAAATTGTAAGAAGGTTAACCATCAAAGTCATGATGTGATTCATATTGAACAACCACGTATTCATGACCAAAAGACATTAGAAGCCCATGTATCAAGACAGTCGATAGTCCCTGTTTCGGCTCCTATCATTGGGAAGAGGGATCCAATTGGTTTCATAAATAGGGAGGAAACAGACGCTATAGATTACATGCATGAACTGAAGAAAGTAGTCTTTTGCCTTCAGTATACTACAAGTGGCCCTTATGATATCTTGAACCGTGGAAACATTCTGAAATTATTGAATGTAATTGCAGATTTGAAGGATGTAACATCAGATGATTTGGAATCAGTGGAGATTAAGAAAGATTGTAATAACTTTTATAATGAAATAACTGTTACAACTTGGCAAAGTGATGAAATTGTCAGTAAAATAACCACTAACAATAATCAATTTGAGAAATGGGGCATCAAAGTTTGGAGAATTTATGGGTCTCAATATCCGACTCTGTTGATTCCGAGTAGGTCACCTTGTAGCCAGGACTTAAAGATCTGTGAACAAAAAATAGGTCAGGAACCTCATGTTAGAGTTCTGAAAGGTGCCTCTGGTCCATCAACAAAGTTGAATTTGTTGTTCGGTATTAAGATCAGGAGTTGCCAACGAGGTCTTCGAATATGTGAAGAGTCAAAGAAAGAAATCAATCCGATTGAAGATTGGAGTTGGCTTCCGTCGACACTGGTAAATGGAAACCCTGTAAAGAGCGATTGATACCCGAACTCTCTAGAAAAAGTATTAAAACCTTCTAAAATCTGTTCTTGGAACATAAATGGTATTAAATCACTTCTTGAAGATCTAGATGTAATATGCTTTCTTAAAACCTTTGACATATTAATGCTCCAGGAAACTTGGAATATGTTTAGTAAACCCCTTACTGGTTATTTTGAATATTCGAATTTGGCTATTCGTAAGGCATCTACTGGTTGTCCTAGTGGCGGCCTCTCCATTTATTTTTCTGTGAACTTGGATGTTAAACATTTTGAGATTGACCTTCAGGCAAAATGGATACAGTGTATTAAATTAATTTCCAAGCAGTCTATTATTTTTTTAAATGTCTATATAAGTAAAAAAAATAAGGTTAAATCCACTCAACTTTCGTGCTTATGGGAAATAGTAAAAGTGTTATATTATGACCATTTAGATTCGATGATAATCATTTCTGATGATTTCAACACGCACCTTTTTACTTGTAAAAAGCTGAATATACATTCGAAAATTTTAACCCAATGGATTAATTCCCAGTTTAAAAAATATAATTTTAAGATTATGCAAGACGTATTGATTACTCCATAATTTCTGTGAAACTTTTTAATTCGCTACAAATTTATCAAGTATTACCAAGGATTGAGAGTGTTCATAATCCACAAGTTATTTCTCTTGCTTTTTCTTTTGATTATTTACCGGAGAATAATCAAAACTGCTCCTATTCCATTTAACCTTAAAAGGTTGATATGGAATGAGAGAACTGAAAAGGATATATTGGAAGTCCTTTCCCGTTTAATTTTAAATGTCCAGGATGCTATTGCTGAAGGAAAATCTATGGTTGCTCTTTCGCCTTGTTTGTGTTCGGCTCTTTTGGCTAATTTTCCTAATTCTAAACCATCACAAGGTGTAACTTTGACTTCAAATAATCCAGGGTGGTTTTCTAATCGTTTACTATACCTTAAAAGAAGTCTTAATAAAGCAATAAGAGCATTGTATAGAAAGCGAAAGGAACATCTAATTTTGTTGTATCCCAACAAATTAGACAATTGAAAAAGGGATACAAGAACAAAATATGGAAGGCTAAACAAGCGTACTCTGAAGGAATTTGGTCTGAATTACATCTTTAATGAAAAACTAAGGATTCAATGTTATTCTGAGGTATTATTAATAATCTTCAACTTGGTAATCATAGAGGCAATAGTGCCAATATTGAAGAATTAAGCTGGGAAAACTTTTTTAATAACTTTAAATCTGTTCTTCCGTGCCCACAGAATATTTCCAGTAAAATTAATTCTGCCCATCATGGCCAGCAAGAAAACATAAAAAATGGCGGGTCAGACTTAAGTGTCTATGATCCATTAAGTTCCTTTGATAAAGAGCCATGGTCGGTAGAGAAAGTTAAAAAAGTAATAAATAATATTAGATCAAATGGAGCTCCTGGTCCAAGCTTAGCAAACCTGTACATTTATAAAAACTAGACACGTAGGGGTGTCCAGGGTGGGGTGACACGCATGACTCTCACCTGGTTGCTTTACCCAGAATCCCTTGCAAACCTTAAACATTGTATGAAAAAACAAATTTTTCTCACATTTGCATGATGAAAAATTCTGCAAGATATGGGCAGCCACAAACTTCTTTCCATCTATCATTCACCCAAATCTTCCAATAAAAATGGTACCTCATTTGTGTGGGTATGATTAGTACCGGTGACAGGAAATGGGCCAAAATGCAACATGAGCACATCACATTTTCCCCACTCAAACTGACCTTTTTGCAAAGTTGGTAGCTGTGGATTTTGTGCCATAGCTCAGCAGGCACCAAGGAAAAACTAGCAAACTTGCACGTTATTGAAAACTAGACACCTGGGGGAATCCAGAGTGGGGTGACTTGGGTGGCTCTCATCGGGTTTTGTTAACCAGAATCCCCTGCAAACTTCAAACTTTGACTAAAAAAACACATTTTGCTCATACTTCTGTGATGGAAAGTTCTGGAATCTGCTGGGAGCCATACATTTCCTCCCACCCAGTATTCCCCCAAGTATCCAGATAAAAATGGTACCTCACTTGTGTGGGTAGGCCCAGTGCCCGCTATAAGGAATGGCCCAAAATATAATATGAATGCATCACATTTTTCCACTCAAAGCTTTTTTGGGCAAAGTGGGTAGCTATGGATTTTGGGCCCTAGCCCAGCCAGTACCTAGGATAAGCTAAAAATCGAACACATTTTTGTAAACTAGACACCTGGGGTAATCCAGGATGGAGTGTCTTATGTGGAACTCAGCAGGTTTTTCACCAGAATCCCTCAAAAATCTCAAACGACTAAAAAACACAGTTATGGAAAGTTCTAGAATCTGCAGGGAGCCACAAACTTCCCTCCACCTGGCATTCCACAAGCCTCCAGATAAAAATAGTACCTCACTTGTGTGAGTAGGCCTAATGCCCGGCACAGGAAATGACCCAAAATACAACATGGATGTGTCACATTTTTCAACTCAAAACTGACCCTATTTTTGTAAATAAGGTAGCTGTGGATTTTGAGGCCAAGCTCAGTCGGCACAGAGGGAAACCTAGCAAACTTGCATGTTTTTGAAAACTATACACCTGGGGGAATCCGGGGTGGAATTACTTGCATGGCTCTCACCAGGTTTTTTTTCTTTACCCACAATCCGTTGCAAGCTTTGAATGAAAAAGCAAGTCTTCTCATTTCTGTGATGGAAAATTCTGGAATCTGTAGGGAGCCAAAAACACACTTCCATTCGGCATTCTCCAAAGTCTCCCAATAAAAATGGTGCCCACCGTGTGTGCGTAGGCTTAGTGGCCACGACAGGAAATGGGCCAGAACACAAAATGGACGCTTCACATTTTTAACTGAAAACGGACCCTATTTTTGCAATGCGAGTAGCTGTAGATTTTGTACTCAAGCTCAGCTGGCACATAGGGAAATCTAGCAAACTTGCACATTTTTTATAACTAGACACCTAGGGGAACCCAGGATGGAATGACTTGCATGGCTCTCACCAGATTTGTTTTGCCCAGAGTCCCTTGCAAACCTCAAACTCTGTCTAAAAAACACATTTTTCTCACATTTCTAATGATGGAAAGTTCTGGAATCTGCAGGGATCCACAAACTTCCTTCCACCGGCATTCCCTTAACGTTCCCAATAAAAATGGTACCCCACTTGTGTGGGTAGGTTTGGTGCCCGCAACAGGAAACTGTCCAAAACACAACATGGATGCATCACATTTTTCCATTGAAAACAGACCTTTTTTTCTCATGTAGGTAGCTGTAAATTTTGCACCCTAGCTCAGCCGGCGCCTAGGTAAAACTCACAAAACGTTAAATTTTTTAAAACAAAACACCTATGGATATCCAGGGTGTGGTGTCTTACTTGGCTCTCATCAGGTTTTATTTTACCTAGAATCCTTGCAAACTTCGCCCCTTTTACAAAAAAAAACATATTTTCCTCACTTTTCTAAGATGGAAAGTTCTGGAATCTATGGGTTGCCACAAACTTCCTTCCATCCAGCATTCCTCCAAGTCTCCTAATAAAAATGGTACCTCAATGTATGGGTACGCCTAGTGCCCGCGACAGGAAATGGGCCAAAACACAAGATGGATGCATCACATTTTTCCACTGAAAACGGACCCCTTTTTTCCAGTGGGGATAGCCAGGGCCAGACTGGCCGTAGTAGGCACCGGGCATTTTCCCGGTAGGCCGGAAGGGAGAGGAGGGTGTTTTTTGTGTGGTGGGGGCTTTTTTTGTTACAGGGGGCTGTTTTTGTTACTGGGGGCTGGTGTGCGGCAATGCTACAATATTGGCCCCTTGTAACAAAAGCCGCAGCAGTTCTGTTCACTAACACTACCCTTCATCCAACTGACTTGCCAGTGCTGTATTGTGTTCCCTCTCTGCCCATGTGGTAGCTGTATATTTTAGACCCTAGCTTCGCCTACACCTAGGCAAACCAAGCAAGCCTGAACATTTTTGAAAACTAGACAAGTAGGGGACTTTGGGAGTGTGTGACGTGTGGGGCTATTACCTGTTAATTTTACACAGAAGCCCTTGCAAACGTCAAAAACACATTTTCCTCACATTTCTATGATGGAAAATTGAGAAATTTTGGGGAAGCCACACATTTCCTACCACATTGAGTTTCCGCACATCTGCTGCGAAGAACGGTACCCACTTGTGAGGGTGGGGCGAGAAACCACGACACAAAAGGCCCTAAATCGAGGTAGCTGCTTTATTTGGGGTTGCGCTGTGGCACCAACCATGCAAACCTCCAAACCTCAAACATTTTTTGAAACTAGACATCCAGGGGAGTCCAGGGTGGTGTGCATTGCATGGATCCTACAAGGTTTTCTTACCCCAATGCTCTGCAAAGCTCAAACTAAAGCTGAAAAACAATTTTTTCTTTCATATCTGTGAAGAAAACTTCCAGAATCCACAGAAATCTACAACATTTTTACCACCAAGCGTTACCTCATTTGTGTTGATAAAAATGTTGTCTCACTTGTGTGGCTGGGCCTTGTGCCCATGACAGAAATGTATCAGACCAAGGTCAATAGGAGTACCCTGGCGAGGGCTCCCATTGACCTTCGTTTTAGCCGTTCCTGTACAATCAGCATAGTGTCGATCCTTCTGCCTTGCCATGTCCTCCAGAGCATATTAAGTGGAGGCTGCTGCTTCTGTACCAGTAAGACTTTCAATGACGGTCAACTGAAAATCAACTAAAGACATGAATATTCCCATGGTGGTCTGACGATAACAACATATGTTGCCATTTGGATCATGTGGGTAAACAGCTTCTTATACCAAGTGCGAGCTTTACGACTCACATTGTATGGCTGAAGAACCTGCCCATACTTATCCACTCCACCCCTGTGCTTGTTGTAATCAAGTATTGAGGTGGGTTGTTTACTTCGGCCATCTGATCCCAAACCGTGATGGGAGAAGTGCTCTCATCATGAATTGTAGTAAGAACATACATATCTCGCTTATCAGAGAACTTGACCATGATCAGTTCATTCTTACACAACTCAGTGCTCTGAGATTTCTGGAGCTTCTTAAAAACAAGCTCCTGCAGGAATTCTTTGTAGTGACAACGTACTGTACCACATGCCACAGTGCCAGCTTTGTACAGCTCACTGAACAGCTAAAGTATGTAAATAATAGACATTTATAAAGTGCAGTGTTCACCTAACGGTATATCCACCTTGTCGGATTAGCAACTGCAAGATCTACCCTTCTATATTTATAATCCATCTATCCTGAGAGAAGGCCAGCTCCACTTCTGTATAGAAGTTAAGACAAAAGAAGGTGGCTTGGAGACACATCTCACACACTCTTAATAGACACGAATACACTAAACATAATCAGTGAGATGAAATTAGTAGTGGGTGCTCGAAAGGCAGAAGAGCCACCACTTCTTCTTCTGTAGGAGCAAGTTGAAAGCCAAAATTTCAAGCACTCCAAAAATAATCCAAAGCAGAGTTCCCTTGTACGTATTCCACTAACAGCCTTTATTTCCATATAGCTTTCAGAAGTCTTTGTCAACACTTGTTTCGTCTATTCTGTATGTACACCAGCAGACTTCCCCAAGGCAATAATGATAAATGTGCAAACACCACACTGACCTTATCACCACATGTGAAGGAAACATAGTTGGTTCCAACAGGATCAAAACTTGTATGAAATTGAGATTAATAGTTATATATCATCATTGGCGCTCACCAATAAGTTTCCCAAACTTCTGAAATAATAAATGGAAATAAAGCCTATTGGTGGAGTACTTACAACGGAACACTTCTTTGGAATATTTTTGGAGTGCTTGAAATGTAGCTTTTTCTGTAAAGAAGTTGTCCATATAAAGGTTATAACCTTTCTGAAGGAGTGACTGGGCAAGTTCCCATACCAATTTTCCTTTGAGTACTAGCATGGAGGGCAACCTACGTGGTCTAGCATGACTGTCCTTCTCTGTATACACTCTCAAACTGTTCACATAGCCAGTAGAGCTCTCACACATGTACAACTTGATACCATAGCGAGCTCTTTTTCTCCAATTGTACTGCCTGAACAGCAGCTGCTATTTGTACAAGATCAGGACTCATCGATGGCTACATTCATTACAGGAGTATATGTCTATGGAAACCTGACAGAGAAATATTACACGGCAGGCCACATTTGAACAACCTGTAATGGTATGGTTGGTCCGAGGACAATGCATCAGAATTGTCATTGAATGCAGCATATGTTGCAGTTGCTCACTTTGCCACCCCAGTTCAGACCCAGCCATATGCAAATCAGTCTTGACCCTATTCCTCATGGGAACAGTTCAGCCCAAACTGCCAAGTCAAGTCATCCCTGGACTGGAAACAAGCATCCTGGGACAGGTTTCGGGGATAACACCTCTCATCAGCCAGGTTAGCTTGAATCCAGTGGCAAAGTGAGCAAGGGACCCACGTCTGACATAAATCTGCAAACTTAGGGCGAACAAAGCATACCAACAAGGAGATTATGGATGGAGTGATGAAACTTTTCAGCCACTCGCCCCCAGTTACAAATCTGGGTTAAATCCAACATCGTTCTTTATCTCAACTCACCGCCTCAGATCAGACCCAGCCATATGCAAATCAATCTTGACCCAGTTCCTTATGGAAACAGTCCAGCCCGAACTGCCATGCCAGGTCTTCCCGGACCAGAAACAAGCATCCTGGAACTGGTTTCAGTGCCTCCATGTTCCCTCAGAACTTGCTTGGCACACAAACTTGCTCCACAAACGTGCTTGCTGTACAATTTGCTCAAGGAAGTCAACATCCAAAAAGTGTAGTGATTCGCATGCTTGAGATTAGTTTTGGCGCTCGAGAGCATTAAAATATTCTAAGGCCGTTAGCAAGCTCCTGCAATACTTCATGCACGTAAGACCACTTCCGGACACAACAGCGTCAATGTAGTGCCAATAGCGATCATGAACAAACCGCTTGGGCAGCTTTTGTGCTCAAGAAGTGGCTGAGAGGCTTTTCTAGTGGAGTGTCTTCTCCAACTGGCCATTGGAGTTGGGTTTTTTTGTGCGAAAAGCCTGTTTTTAAACTTTTTTTTCCCAACAGGAAGGAAGTGCCCAGAGACTCCAACTTCCTGTTCCTGTCCAGCGGGCTCCTCCCAGTGCTTGGATGTCTCCGGTTCACTTTTTATTGGAATTTGGAGCTCGGAGGATCACTTTCCTTTTCTGCTGCATATGTACCATTTGATTTAAGGACTTTGTATTTGAGATTTCACAAGTGAGTTGAAAAACTTGTGTGTAAGAATGTGTTTTTTTTTTCGCGGCATGCACGAGGTTTTTTTGTACTTTTATTCGATTTTTAAAATGTATTGTGGTGGGTGGCCTGCAGTTTCAGTAGGGGCCTAGTTATTTTTTTGCATGCATTTTTTTCTCTTTTTTAAAGAAAAAATGTTTCACAGTTTAGTAAATTTCCTCCATGTTTTTAACAAATTTGCTAAATTCATTTAATTCACTATCTGGCCTAGTCTACCAATGGGCCTTCCAACCAGTAGGCCCAGTAGCAGTCGAGGGTGTATACAACAACTGTTTCTGTGGTGTCTGTTGAATTGAAACATCATTTAGGTCATTTTTTTTTCTGCAAACATGTATAGCTGGGGTAATTATATTTCATGCCTTTGGAGGATATGTGTTGTGAATTTGTTTAGCCCATGTAGTATTCATTTTTGGCTTTGCTAAATTAACGCAGTTTTTTCTGTGTTACCATGCTTCCTTTGGGTGGCCAGTGTGGGAGTGTGTTTGCATAGGCCAGCATCTGTTTTTGTTCCCCACTCCATGTGGCAAGGGGCCATTTTTGTATAGTTAGTGTCCATAGGCCTTTATGTGTTCTTTTTTTTCCATGCCTCCTACTAGTTGTTGTTTGACTATTTGGCTGGTGGCCACTTTGTGCAGGCAGCCAGTTTGATTTTGCCATAGGCCTACATGTGTTCTTTGTTGTGGCCATGCCTCCTTACTGGTTATTGTTGTGATCATGTGGCTGGTAGCCATTTTGGGTAGGCAGCCAGTGTGCTTTGGCCATAGGCCTGCATGTGTTCTTTGTTGTGACCATGCCTCCTTGCTGGTTGTTGTAGCTATAACTGACCATGTGACTGGCAGTCATTTTGTGTAGGCAGCCAGTGTGCTTTTGACACAGGCCTGCATGTATTCTTTGTTTTCCAGGCCTCCTTCTTGTTGTTGGACCATGTGGCTGGCGGACATTTTGTGTAGGCAGCCAGTATGCTTTTGCCATAGGCTTGCATGTGTTCTTTATTTCCCATGCTTTCTTACTCAGTGATGTTGTTGACCATATGCCACTGGCTGGCTGCCATTTTGTGTATCCAGCCAGTGTACCTTTGTCATAGGCTTGCATAGAAAGATGAGAAAGATGAGATATCAGTGTAATAATATGTTTAAGGATAAATTCACGTATTGTTACTTTTTTTATGTTCATTTTTAATGTTAATTTTTTAATTGTAATTTTTACTTTTTTCAATTTTTTATATTTATTTAATTTAAAAAAAGGAATTTTCATTTTTTTATTTACATTTTTGGGGAAACATTTGTAATTCTAATATTTCAAATCTTTTTTTAATTGTAAATTATTTTTTACTGTTTAGATTTTTGCCTTGGTTGATCCATCATCTATCTATCCACCCGTCCATCCACCATAAGCACACAGTTCCGCTACAGCCGTCAGTTTTTTGGGAATATAATGTAATTCCCTTCTGGACACCCTGGCTGAGGTACACTTTAGACTCTAGCATCATTCATTTGTGTAATGTTGATGATTATTATTCTGTTCCACCGAACCACATTGCCTGCCATCTGTGCACACTAACCTGCCACAAGTGTCGCATTTAGATCATATGAACATAAAGGAAAGAGCTTTACCATTCTATATATTGTGTGCTATTCTGATGGGGAATTATGTTATGGTGGTTTGGTGTGAGTTTAACGTGGTTACCTAAGTTAAAAAAGCAACCACACTAATATTGCCTTTGTGTGTACTAATTCAAATGGCAAACAATGCCATATTTCACACTAAAAGATTTTCTTGCTTGTTTGCTTTTAGGTGCTCGAGAGAAGAGACATCACCCTCAGTACTGCCAAACAGAAGACCTGTGCATGTCAGTCTTCCAATCACTTCTGCTTGTGTAGTTTGGTGCAACTGCTAACTGAGAACTTTAAAGTGGCCCCAAAGAAAGATGCTTCCAAGAAAGTGGCCAGTGAGAGAAGCAGCATCCAGTGGGATGTCGCCCCAAACCTTTTTTGGACCACCACATCGCGTGCCTGCTGCATCAGCCTCCGGGAGCAAGCTGAGAGCAGCACCCCTACATCAACAGCACCACCCCAACCTAATCCTAGGACCATGTCTGTCAGTCAGGCAGCCACTGTAATTATGTTGATGAGTAGTGACTAGGCCTGGGCGGAGCTCGAGGAGTTTCACTCTGTGGAATTCTGTGAAGTCACAGAAAAACTCAGCAGAATTCCACAGAGTTCCATGGGCGAGCGGAGTATTGCTCGCCTATCCATCCCTATCCTGCAGACTGTGGGGTGGGACTCTTCACATCGGGGTGAAGCCAAGGAGTGTGCAGATGGCAGGCTGACCTCTGGAGAGAGGGCGGATGTGCTATCAGTTCAAGGGGAGTGTGAGCTGCGAGCTGCGAGCTGCGAGCTGCGAGCAGGAGAACAGCACAAGAAAACGGCAGCAGACCGTTTGAAGAGGACAGTGCATTGACGGGCAGACAGCACTCACTTCTGTTCCTGGAGATGTGAGGGCATGCTGCGCGTGCAATATGATCTGGGTCCCTCTCTATGGGAGCCATGGCCGTGACCAGGCTGTGGCGCCTGGAGCACTTTGGGATGCAGTCTTGAGGTTCGCCACTGCCGATAGCCACCTTCAGGCAGAAGGACAGCGAGCAAGATGGCGGGTGTGCATGTGCTCTTCTGCCACAGCAGGATCAGAGCAGAAGTGAAAGAGGGAGGAACGAGCTCATCGACAGGAAAATATGCAGAATACTAGCAAAGCATCAGCTGTCTGTCAAACTATACTCTGCCTCCTGGGCTCTAACACTGGTGCAAGCCTAATCATCTGTACAGTACACATGAAAGACGGGTGTCACATCGTGTTATTCTCAAAAGGAAAGGGCATGAGAAAATGTCCAGCCTGACCGGACAGACGCGACCTTCGCTGGGACTCTAGACATCCAGGAGCGAAAGAGGCCACAATGTGCGCAATATGCAAACTCAGATATAAGTGAAGTATGAATAATTATTATTATAGTCCTACTGGTAATATGGCTAAATGTGATGCTTGTAAGTGCTTTTGTTACCTCCATCATCACCACCCCCGCTGTAGGTTGTGCGTTCAACTGTCTAGTATTTTTTACTCTGAAATTTGCCCTGATGATGTATTGTTTTTTATTTCAGCATTTATGTAGCGCTTCCTACTACAGATTGAGTCACACAGTGCCATGATTTGCATCAGAATCATGTGTGCCTTTTGGGGTGCATGATTGAAAAGTGAGTAACTTATAGACTGACCCATGTGGGAGGAGCCCATGAGATGGGTGTGATTTGCCTTAAAGAAGGCGCAACAGTGTTTTTGTGTTTCCAGGACCAGTGTCAGATGGCCGGAAATGCACCAATAAGGGAATAAGGGTTGAGTCCACCGAGCAGGAAAGTAAAAATAGACAGGACAGCAGGGAGTGGAGGCTGCCACTTTCGCATCTGTCTATATGCGGAATAATGCTGAGAGCAACAGTCTAATCCACATTATGATTTTTCGCTTAACCCTCAGGGAGGGTGGAGCACAGAGTAGCAGAAACTCTATAAACTCCATGGGTGGAGAAGAGTTGACCGCCCACCCCTAGTAGTAACATTGAAATGGAGTTGTCCCTTTTGCCAAGTAGTACACAATCATTTGAGGAAACAGAGCAAAGTGGACAGCAGCTGCAGCCAGTAATAGTACATTTTCTCGATGTTGGAGCTGAACAGGAAGTTGAGCTTCCTTTGGAGCAAGAACCTCTTCTTTTAGAATCATTGGCTCCCAGATCTCCATCAAGGAACAGGAAGGGTACAACTCCACCATCTTTTCCAAGCAACACTACTGATGATGATGATAGGGGCATGGAGTGGACCCCGGCAGAGACAAGGAGACAACAGGAGAGGCAAGGGAAAAGAAAAGTTCCTGAAAGACTTAAACTTATGGAAGGGGATGATCTGGAGAATGATGACAATGAGGCAGTGACTGGGGAAGTCTGACATTAAAATTCAACCTGCTCTGAAGCATGTGGCACAAGTAGCACCACCAGCACCCATATTTGCAGAGGGCCAGCTGAGACCTGCACCAAGTACTACCTCAGGAGAAGCAGACAGGCAATCGACAACAAATGCATTGGCACAGTTAAAAAGTATTCTTCTCCAGTTTGGGACTTTTTTTATGGTTAGCAACGAGGGGGAGCACATTGCAGTTTGTACCATTTGCCACACAAATGTTTGTCAAGGTAAGCCTGGTACACATTATGGTACTGAAGGCCAACCGACCCATATGAAAAAAACACCACACAATCAAGTGGGAAGAGCACCTTAAAATAATTGCTAAATTTGGCTGTGGTGGTGGGAAAAGCCAGGGAACATCAGCTACAAGTTCAATCACGGTGGAAGGCGATGATGACGAAGAAAAGAGTGACATCTTCATGCAAAGAAGCCCTGTCCCCAGCAGTGTGCCAGCAAAATCACTCACCTCTGAAACTTCACAATAGACTCGGAGTTAGATGGAGACACCACGGCATACAGTGACTGCCCCACCACTATGCACATTGAGTCTACCACCACCATCTACATCTCAAAAGATGCCTGTGTCAGTGGCCCCAGAAAAGAAGAAAATTTAGGCTACTACTACAGTAATGTTTAGGCAGGAGGGGTCTCACGAGTGGAACCATTCAAATGCACTTTTGTACAATGGGAAGCAGAGAAAAATGTTAGTGATGGACCTCCTCCCATTTTCTTTTGTGGAAAAAATGGGATTCTTACAATTTGTGGCAGCCATCTGCCCAAAGTGGAATTTCTATGTCAGACCTATTTTGCCAGAGTTGTTGTTATGGCGCTGCATCAAGATGTGCTGCAGTTGGTTTGACAAGCTCTGCAGCAAAGTGCTGATCACACTATCCACCTGACAACAGACATGTGGACCAGTTGTCAGGTGACTGATTACATGTGCATCACTCCACACTGGATCTCTTTTGCGGGGGTAAACATAAGATATTTGTAGACCTTGGCCCTGAAGAACGTTTTAAGAGCATTTGGTGGAATGCAACAGTGGCCATGTTCGTCATGGAGAAATCACATACAACTATAAACATCTTGGATGAATTTAACAGCAACGTCTGTGAATGGCTGCAACCAAGATGTCTCAGAATAGGATTTGTTGCCACAGAAAATGGCAGCAACAGAGTTAAGGCCATTTTAGACGGGAATATATTACGTTACAGTGCAAACAATTACAACGCATGCTTTTACAATGCAGTTTTTACATCGCAACTACCATTACATTGCATGATTTTACAACGCACGCCATTACACCGCATTTTTTAAAACTATCATTACAACGCATTCCAATGCAATGCATACCATTACAATGCATAATACTTTTAGGGCAACAATAGGGTAATTATTGGATAGTGTTGAGGTTCCGTGACGATTTTACTCGTGTTTGTAAACATTGTCGTAAATACATAATTTCGGTATCAGTGAACCGCAAATGATCCATTTAGTATATCCTGATGTTTTCGCTATGCTACGAGCAAGAGCACTCCTGTTACCAACACATTTGTGATTTACACATGGCATCCATCTTAGAAACACGGAAGCCATTTTGTATTCCTTGCCCTCACATAGTCAATGGACACGCAATGACCTCTTTTTCATTTAAGGACACGTAGGCTTTAGCCGGCGATTCACCTTGCTAGTGACACGTGCACCTTAGGCCAGCAACGCTGTGGCAGCATGACTCGGCAAGAGCTGCCTCCCCAGCCTGAGGCCAGTCCTGCTATACTGGTTCTTGTGTTCGTTGGCCTGATCATGATTAGGCGGCCGAAGCTGGTAACCGTGCCCATTTACGACCCACAAACATTTCTTATCCTGTCTTTCTATCTTCTGCACCTGGCTCTGCTCCTTTCCTTCTGGGCCTTTATTAGGGGGAGGTAACGAAATTTACGATGAGGCGGTCCGGTTCTTGTATGAAGAATTGACATGGGATTATGATGGAATAGTGGGAACCCCTCATTCGTAATGTTTTGACATCAGATACTGTTGACGATTCCTGTGCAACGCCAAATATTTATTGTTTAAGACACGAATGTTTAGAACTGTGGTAACATGTAAAGAATTTGCCTGAAGCCCAATATTTAGTATATAAGGAGCAACCCTCTTTGTACAAATCGAACAGGCTCCTAGACACTGCCCGTGTGCAGTTTCTGTGACTTCTGTGTCCCTGCAGTAATAAACCTTTGGTCTTTGACGCCACCATCGAGAAGCCCGTGTTTCTGTTTGTTTGTGCACCGAGACAGGTTGAACTCCGGGGTCTTCGGGTGTTGTCCCTGACACCTCTGGACGGAACCAAAAAGTCCAGAACTCCAATTGGCGCCCAACGTGGGGCGACGTCATTCGGTACCGGTCCAAAAGCCTGAAGAGTTCGAGGAGCTTCGTGTGAAGATTTCAGAGGGAGGCGCCCACTTCATCGATCCCGGCATATCGCAAAAGTGGCCCCGACGTTCTCTTCCACGAGGGTTCCCGTTCAGACGGCTGCAGTGGTCCGTTGCCTTGACCGTCGCCCTGTCTTGGACCCGAGGTGCAGTCCTCAGTACGGCGAAACGTGACGGGTTTCTCCTTGGTGACGTCTTCAGTGCCTCAGTTAAGTATTCAGTGGTTGCTAGTTGGTTATTTTGTAAGGGTTGCTCCTGTTTGGATAATCCTTTTAGTTCTCAGTTCAGTTCAGTTCTGTAAGATTATCACTGGTTATTCTGATTACGATAATCATTCTGTTCAGTTCAGGTATCGATACGTTTATCAGTTCTGGTAGGCCTAAAGTTCTTGGTTCGAGTGCGCATCTTTTCTGTTTGTGTCTTGTTTGTTTTGTGTTCCGGATTATAAAATGGTAAGTCGGAAAAATTGTATGTTGTCTTGTTTTAGTTGCAACAGTGATTCCCAGTTGGAGGACTCGTGTTTGGTTCCTCCGATTGGAACTCCCCTTTATGATCTATATTGCAAATTTGGTGTGGGCCCTATCTCTTATAACGAGGTATGGATCCGCTTCACAGAGAAAGATGGTGTCCTTAGTTGGCCACTACATGGTAGTTTTGAACCTGAAGTTCTCGATAATCTAGAAAGAAGGTTGTTTAAGAAGAAAGCCCGGCCGGCAATGTTTGATTCTTTCCATTATTGGCGAAAAGAATCTAAACAGAGAGAAATTAAAAAGTTGAAGAAAGAACAGAAAGAGCAAGAGTTGACTTTAGAACAGTCTGCTAGGCAGCTGCAACTCAACGAGTCTGAAAAAGCGATGGAGGTGGCCGATAGAGAGCGTAATTTAGCGATAGACAAGTGCTATCCTGCTTTACCATCGAGTACGGCTAAGATAATAGAGGACCCTGAAAAGGATCCCCTGTTGTCTTACTTGTTACGATCACCCCCACCGTATGCACAGGGTGCTACGGCTCCACCTATACCGAATGTTCAATTACCGGTTGCTGGACAACCTGGTGTTCCCGCTCCCCTGAATCAAGTTCCTGTACCTCCTGTGGTCAATATTAATGTTCCTTCGACAACCCCTCTTCCAGGGTTGCCGGCTTCTTTACCTATGCCTGTGTCGCTCACACCTGCTAATTCACAAGCTATTTTGCCTGCTACTCCTACTGTTCCTGATCTATCTGTTCCAACTGCTACTCTATTTACTGCTTCTGCTAATATTATGACTCCGCTTTCTGTTCGTCGAAGAATCACTGATTCTGTCTCTAATATTCTATCTCCCTTCTATAAAACTCTGATTAAGACTCCTACCTCTGACTCTGTGCAGAGACGTAGTCAGCTTCCCAGTACTGAAGAAAGAGGAATATTAGATTCCACTGCTCTTAGATGGGTTTCGAAAGTTGGAAGATATAATGTACGAGATGTATTAGATACATTTATGCAATGGAATGAACCGACACAACGATATGTGTTCGATGAAATGTGTTTCCTTCTACGTGAGGAATTGGAAGAGGATGACCCTGAATCAAATCTAGGAGAATTAATTAATGTTCAGAAAGAGTTTGCTACAGGTATGATAGTTGGTCAAAATATAAAAGAAGCGATGGAACTGATTTTAAGTTATAGAAATGACCCATCCCTTCGTTCACCAAGAGAGTTAGGGAAACGTAGTACGAAACAAAATCGTCAATACCCAATGAGAGAGGTTCCACCAATTTGGCGTGAAGCTGTGCAAGCTAATGTAAACCTTGGTATTGCAGCCGCTCCGGCCCAATTCCAGAGAGTATGGATACATATTCCATGGAAGCGAGCTGAAGTATTAGCAGTAAAACAGGCCTTGCCAGATCCGCGTAAAAATCCTGCAGGGTACTACAAAGAGTTGGCTCAAACAGTTGACGCTTGTGTATTGAATCTTGCTGACATAGATCTGCTATTTGGTAATGTAGTACCGCAACCAATTTGGGCTAAAATTCGTAAAGAGAATCATCCAGTTGCCCTAGGTGGTGATTGGGCAGCTATAATTGCAGCGGATGGTCAACAAATAGGTGGTTCCAAACCAGAACCCCTAATTGCTAATTTGCCTGGTAGAATAATCGATTTAATGAAAACCTTGATGCCAGCATTGCGCGTTAACTGGGACAAATTGTCCGCGTGCAAACAGAAGAAAGACGAAAGCGTCTCAGACTTTTTCACAAGATTCGAAGAGACTTTTGTGGATCATAGTGGTCAGGATATGAGCACAGAAGGAGGCCAGAGATTATTTGTTGATAAATTTGTGCACAATCTGTTACCAGAACTTAGTAGTAAATTAAAGAATTCTGAAAGTGCGTGGGCTGTCTCTACGACTGCGCAAATACTTGCGACTGCTCAGTACTATGAAAATAGGGATAAAGAAGAGAAGGAAAAATCAGATAAAAAGACGAAAGATTTAAAAACTAAAGTACTTTTACAGCAAGCTTATCCGCCTCGCACGAATCAGACTAACATGCAGCAAGGGTCTTATCAAAGAACGGATTATAATTTTCAAAGGCCACAATACCAATGGAATCAATGTGCTTATTGCAAAATGGAAGGTCATTACAAAAGTGAGTGTCCAGTTCGAACGCAAAATAATACTGCGGCAGCTCAGAGAGGTCGTGGTAGTTCTATGCAAAACTCTAGAGGTCGAGGACGAGGTGCTATGCCTCCGCAGACGAGTGATCGCCCCTCTAATTATTTCGACCAGCGAAATGGACAATCTGCCCAACAGAATAAGTCTCCACAATATCATGTTGAAGACTATTATGTAGCTAGTGAGGAAGGTCAGCAAAGTGAGTACTAGGACAGCCATGGACAAAGAGAGGGAGTAGTATCAGTTCCAGTAGATCAGAGTGGGCCTTATGTCGCAGTAGCAACATCAGGTATAGTCGAACCGTTTCTGTTGGATACTGGTGCAGCAAAAAGTTCTATCATACATGCGAAACTCCCTGGCGCACCTTTGTCTGGCTCAACAAACGTTTCAGTAGGTTTTTCGGGCGCCCCTGTTCACAACCCTGTTTCTGGTCCTTTGTCTATTTCTGTTGGACCCTGTCAATTGAAAGCACCCCTGATTTTGACGACAGGTTGTAATGAAAATCTGCTTGGTTTAGACTTGTTAAAACGCCTGTACGCGACATTGTACTGTTCTCCAGCAGGAGTACAGCTTACGTTGGGTAAAAGAATAATCTCTCCGATGTACTTGTCGATGGATGCGCTCCCACCAGAGCTGCGTTCACTCCCTGATACTCTTTGGGCGACTGGTCCTAATGATGTAGGTCTATTGGAAATTCCACCCTATGTAGTAACTTTGAAAGCAAATGTCAAACTTCCACGAATTCCACAATACAGAATCTCTAGTGAAGGTGAGCGTGCGCTCCTACTGATAGTGCATGATCTGATTGAGAAAGACGTTATAGAAGAAACTAGAGGTAATGTCTGTAATAGTCCTGTACTGCCTATTTTGAAACGAACTGACCCTACAAAGCCTCCAGTATATAGGTTCGTAATTGATCTTAGAGAGGTTAATAAAATTGTGATCCCACAGTTTCCTGTGGTACCAGACATTACTGCATTGTTAACGTTGATTCCTGCTACAGCAGCATGGTTTTCGGTTGTCGACTTGAAAAATGCCTTTTTCAGCATTCCGATAGCCGAAGAAAGCAGAGATATCTTCGGTTTCTCTTTAGGAGGACGAAGCTTTAGGTTTAAACGCGCTCCACAAGGCTATTGTGAAAGCCCATCCATTTACAGTCAAGCATTAAAAAACCAGTTAGATTCCTTCGTACTTCCTCTTGGTTCTGCTTTAATACAATATGTCGATGATCTTCTAGTGGCTGCCGATGACAAGGAAACTTGCAAAACAGCTACGATTTCTTTATTGCATCACTTGTCAAATTTGAATCACAAGGTGTCACCTTCAAAAATGCAATACTGCTGCCAAGAAGTGACCTACCTAGGTCATCTCTTGTCAAAGGAGGGAAGGAAGTTGACCCCAGAGAGAATAAAAGCAATTACACAGATGAATGTTCCTAGCACGCAGAGAGAAGTACGTGCCTTTTTAGGTATTACCTCATATTGTAGGCAATGGATCCCAAATTTTTCTCTTCTAGCAAAACCATTGGTAGCCTTGACTGGGAAAGGTGTTCCGAGTCCGGTGCCATGGTCTGCAGAATGTCAGCAGAGTTTTTCTGAGTTACGAAATGCACTGTGTTCAGCACCTGTATTGGGTACACCCGACTACAGTAAGCCATTCACGCTCTATGTCCACGAGAGAGAAGGTTGTGCATTGAGTGTTTTGACGCAGAAATTTGGTGATAAACAACGCCCTTGTGCGTATTTTTCATCAACGTTAGATCCGGTAGCCAGAGCATTACCTAGTTGCTTGAGAGCTACAGCCGCAGCTGCAGCTTCCATTCGACAATCTGCTGGTTTAGTAATGAACAACATGCTAGTAGTTATGGTTCCTCATGCTGTGGATACACTCATGAACCGAACCAAGACGCAACACCTTACCAGTGCTAGATTATCAGGTTATGAACTGACACTGTTAGCTAGTCATATTCAGATCAAAAGATGCAATGTATTGAATCCAGCAACATTGTTGCCGACTAGCCAAGAGTCGAGTGATTCCGAACCACACGACTGTTGTTTCAAAACTGAAGAAGAAACCAAAGGACGTATTGATCTAAAAAACACTCCGTTATCAGATCCAGATGGCACGTTGTATGTTGATGGGTCTTGCTTCAAATTGGAGAATGGTGATGTGACTGCTGCTTATGCAGTAACGACCTTGAGTACGATTGTGGAGACTGCAAGAGTGAGTCAGAATTCTGCCCAGGCTGCAGAATTGATCGCGCTAACAAGAGCGTGCGTTTTAGCTAAGGGAAAGAGAGTGAATGTGTTCACAGATAGTCAGTACACGTTCGGCGTGGCCCATAGTTTTGGCCGCTTGTGGAAAGAAAGAGGTTTCATTACGTCCCATGGGACTAAGATTCAACATGGTCAGCTAGTTAATGACTTGTTGGAATCTCTAACCTTGCCGACTGAAGTTGCGATTGTGAAATGCAGTGCTCATAAAGCAATCACGGATGATGTTGGTCGTGGGAATGCTTTTGCCGATGAAACTGCAAAACAGACAGCTAGAAATATGATGAGTAGAATGTATGTTGCAACGTCTGCAAGATGGATTTCTGAGTCTGGAATGTGTGAAGACACAGTGGAAAGCGTGAAGGAAATTCAGAAAGAGGCGACTGAGGAGGAAAAACTTGCATGGAGAGAGAGCACGGGTAAATTGGACTCGAGTGGGTGTTGGATTGACTTGTCGGAACAACAGTGTTGGATGTTGCCTGATGCGTATGTGCTTGCAGTAGTAACGATGGCCCATGGAACAGCGCACATCAGTTCAAAAGGGATTTGTAAGATGTTGGCTCCGGTCTGGAAGAATGATGGGATTAGTAAGTGTGCAGAGAGAGTGGTGAGAAATTGTATGGTATGCTTGATGCATAATCCTGGCAAGGGAATCCCCACACCTGCAGGTCACTTCGCTCCTCCTTCCTGCCCCTTTGAAGTGATCCAGCTAGACTTCATTCACATGGATCGTTGTAATAACCTGAAATACGTCCTAGTGGTAGTTTGTGCTTTCTCCAGATGGATCGAAGCATACCCGCTAAAGGACAATACTGCTTTATCCACTGCCAAAATTCTTCTTAAAGAATACTTCCCCAGATACGGAATGCCACGGATTGTATGGTCAGACAACGGAAGTGAGTTCGTAGGGAAAGTTATGCAGAGTGTGTGTGTCGGCCTAGGGATTAGACAGAAGTTTCATAGTGCGAATCATCCCCAGTCCGCGGGTTTAGTCGAGGGTTACAATGGCACCCTTAAACTGAAACTTGCTAAGATACAAGCATCCACGGGTTTGTCCTGGCCAGACGCATTGCCGTTGGCTTTGCTATCAACAAGAGCAACCGTACATTCTAGAGTAGGGCTTAGTCCTTATGAAATAGTTTTTGGTCGTCCTGCAAATGTTTGGGGGGTACCTAGACCAAAAGAATTCAAGCAGCTGGAATACCCAATGTTAATTGATTACCTTTTCGACTTGACTGCTAAATTGAGTCTTATTCACCAACAGGTTTTCGATGCATTGCCAAAGCCACCGGAGAGTCCAGGCCATCAGCTGAAACCGGGTGATCAGGTGGTCATCAGAAATTTTGCAAGAACGAAAAATCTTCAGCCCAGATTCATTGGCCCTTTCCAAGTCCTACTAGCAACGAGAACTGCTATTCGTGTGGCCGGAAGGAAAAACTGGATCCATACGACAAACGTCAAACGTGTGCCTCTGCCACTTCCTTACGACAACTGGGTAAAGAAAGGAATCGGTGCCTCTGAAACGGAACAAATCCCCAGGTTCATACCTTTCAGCGATGCAGAACTGATCACGGATTCACCAAATTCTGACTCTCCTCCTGAAACTGCTCTTTTGAACCCTGAACATTTGCCATCTGCACCAAAAGGACATTTGCCATCTGCGAACGTGAACATTGCAACGTCAGCTGAAAATACATTGTTTCCAGATCAGACAGCTCCTGCAAAACTGAGATACAACTTACGTTCTCGCAATATGGACAAATAAAGCAGGAAACTGCCTATTTTCAGATTTGAATTTGCTATACATTGCCTCCAGCCAGGAAGTTTGCTAATACTTTGTATTGTTTCTTTTTGTTTTAAAATTGCCTTGCCGTCTGGGTAGCCGTAGGGTCGTGGCTGTGTGCCTAGTTGAATCTGCGGGGGTCAGACACAAGGTCGATCTTTCTGTTAGTTCTGGGAACTCCCAGGACTGATAGAGGCATTTTCATCTACGTACACATCATCAGTGGTCGCGAACGGTCGTAGAAGATGGAGCTTCCTGAGCTGCAACGAGAAAATGTAATTTATG
The DNA here is from genome assembly GCF_964261635.1 of Lissotriton helveticus. NCBI lineage: Eukaryota > Metazoa > Chordata > Amphibia > Caudata > Salamandridae > Lissotriton > Lissotriton helveticus. The sequence continues at coordinate 22,045,349 of NC_136060.1, read as the reverse complement.
TTCGCAGAAATAGACTGTACCGAATACTTCACAGCAAATGCTTTCTAATGCAATGTGCAGTTACGTTTTTAATCGTTTTGATAACGTTGGTGGGTGGAATCATCTTTGGTGTACATTTGATTTTTATGCCAGTAACTACAGTACCTCCCCTTGATCCTACTACTTCTACGGTTTCTTCTATGCATTCTTTTCACTCATTTCCTGAACACGAACAAGCTCGACGCTCAGAATTTATTAACAATACATTTGTACAGCTCTTGCATCAACACCAACTGGTAGTCAATACTACAGACTGCTGGGTGTGCGGCTTGATACCTCACACTATGGATAAAGGCATTCCCTATTTAGTCTTGCCTTTTAGCTACAATGGATCATTTCAGGCCTTTCAGACCATTTTTTCATATGCCCGTGAGACCTATCCTCCGCGTCCACCACGGTCCACTAAATCCAACTCAGCCAACAAAGCTTTAGTCCAGGGAATTATTGATATGATTAAAGACGTCAATAATACTCCATCTTACCCTAGAGATGAATTACGGGTGTATTTGAGTTGGAACTCTACAGAGTATCGCCTTAGTTTGGGAGAAAGCAAGCGTAAAAGCTCCACTTCAGTTTGGGTCGTGCCTCACCGAGGTCAAGTCTGTTTGCAAGGAAATGGGAGAAATCCGAGAGCTCAACTAGGGAGGAGTGAGTGCGTTGAGACTTACGTATTTCCGTCTAACTCCTCCCCTGCCTTTCTGACTGCTAGGGGTACCTACTTCATCTGTCAGGACAGAGCTTATACATGGCTGCCTGCTGACTTCTCAGGTTCATGTTATATTGCTCGATTGTTACCTCCGACATACACTGCTTCTTCAGATTATCACAAGACCAGAGTAGCAAGAGGTGTCTTCAGCAAGGAAGATACCGCTGGTCAAGAAGCTGGAGACTTTTTCAAAGGTTTCCTTCCGTTTTGGGGGCCTATGGCAAATAGTAGAAATCTACGTCAACTAACACGGGTAGTTGAATCTACTATTACAGAAACTGCTGGTGCCCTTAGTAACTTAACAGCTGAGCTGCAGGCGGATCGTCTCATGACGTTGCAGAACCGTATGGTTCTAGACGTAATACTTGCAGATCGAGGTGGGGTATGCAGAATGATCCAATCGAGCTGCTGTGTCTTTATTCCAAATAATGCTCCAACTGTCTATGAAGCAATCTCTAAACTACACAAGATTTCCGACTCTATACACGTAGATAAGGGAAACTGGTCCTTCATGGAGTGGTTTTGGACTCTGATATCAGCGTGGGGATGGAAGGTTCTGATGGTCATTGGTGTCATCCTAGTATTTCTGTTCTCGTGCTGCCTTATTATCCAATGTGGTCCCGCTCTGTGTAGTCTCTGTGCTGCAACCTGTTTCAGAAAACCACCTGCATTAGGAGAAAAAACACGAGACAGGATGATGATACAACAACATGTCACTGACCTAATGAGCATAGAATTAGACTCTGACTCTGACATAGACTGAGTAATTGCCTATGTAAGGGCAAAAGGAGGGTCTGAGGTTCCGTGACGATTTTACTCGTGTTTGTAAACATTGTCGTAAATACATAATTTCGGTATCAGTGAACCGCAAATGATCTATTTAGTATATCCTGATGTTTTCGCTATGCTACGAGCAAGAGCACTCCTGTTACCAACACATTTGTGATTTACACATGGCATCCATCTTAGAAACACGGAGGCCATTTTGTATTCCTTGCCCTCACATAGTCAATGGACACGCAATGACCTCTTTTTCATTTAAGGACACGTAGGCTTTAGCCGGCGATTCACCTTGCTAGTGACACGTGCACCTTAGGCCAGCAACGCTGTGGCAGCATGACTCGGCAAGAGCTGCCTCCCCAGCCTGAGGCCAGTCCTGCTATACTGGTTCTTGTGTTCGTTGGCCTGATCATGATTAGGCGGCCGAAGCTGGTAACCGTGCCCATTTACGACCCACAAACATTTCTTATCCTGTCTTTCTATCTTCTGCACCTGGCTCTGCTCCTTTCCTTCTGGGCCTTTATTAGGGGGAGGTAACGAAATTTACGATGAGGCGGTCCGGGTCTTGTATGAAGAATTGACATGGGATTATGATGGAATAGTGGGAACCCCTCATTCGTAATGTTTTGACATCAGATACTGTTGACGATTCCTGTGCAACGCCAAATATTTATTGTTTAAGACACGAATGTTTAGAACTGTGGTAACATGTAAAGAATTTGCCTGAAGCCCAATATTTAGTATATAAGGAGCAACCCTCTTTGTACAAATCGAACAGGCTCCTAGACACTGCCCGTGTGCAGTTTCTGTGACTTCTGTGTCTCTGCAGTAATAAACCTTTGGTCTTTGACGCCACCATCGAGAAGCCCGTGTTTCTGTTTGTTTGTGCACCGAGACAGGTTGAACTCCGGGGTCTTCGGGTGTTGTCCCTGACACCTCTGGACGGAACCAAAAAGTCCAGAACTCCAGTGTAGGGGTAAACATTACTATTCCCACTCCAGTGAGTGCAACAGTAGGGTAAGTGTTGAATAGTGTAGGAGTAAAAATTACTATTCCCACTCCAGTGAGTGCAACAGTAAGGAAAGTGTTGGATAGTGTAGGGGTAGAAATTACTATTCCCATGTGCCCCAAAACCCATGCCCACCCTAAAAACTAAAACATCTCCATTACTTACCTTATAATGCATTGTAATGGCATGTGCTGTAATGGTATGCACTGTAATGGCATGCGTTGTAGTAACATGCGCTGTAATGGCATGCGTTGTAATGACCTGTGATGTAAAGGCAGTTGCGTTGTAACAGTTGCATTGTAAAGGTAGTGCATTGTAATGACTGCATTGTAATGGATGTTTCCAGTTAGACTGAGGCTATTTCAGGGTCCTTTGTTTAACCCATTGCATTAACCAGATAGAACAAGACTTTCTTAAAAAAGAAGACATAGTCAGCAACATACTGACCACCTGCAGAAGAATCTGCACTCATTTCAACCATTCTTTTGAAGCCCCGAAGCAGTTGCGGTTTATTCAGCTTAATTATGGAGGACCAGTTAAAACCCTGATACAGGAGGTGCAAACATGTTGCAACCCGACCTATTACATGTTGCAACGTATCTTTGAGCAGTAAAAACAGATCAATGACTATGTCATTCTAAGAGGAGGGGATACAGTTGGAAAACCTATGACCATGGATGTGGACAAATTGGGCATCATCAAATGCCTGATACAAATGCTACTCCCTTTTGAGGTTTTCGCATGGGACGTTAGCAAGGGGGACAGTACGATGGGCCAAGCTATCCCATTGTTGCATCTATTACAGGACCAGGTAAAGAAGGGTCTGAAAGTTGGCCCCCGCAGGTGTGAATGGAAGCACAGAAGCATATGCCTCGGTTGAGAGCTTAATCCTTTGCTTGGCTTGTGTTAGACTTGGCATCTTTGGCGTGGTTTCCACTAACTTTTTGCCTCTACCTCCTGTATTTTTGAAGCTGTGCTGGATTTCATTTGCTGGCTTAAATGATTTGGGATCTTTGCCTCTGCTGATTAGTGTCAAAGTGCAAATGCTCCCTGTGTAAATTATTATTACAATTGGCTCTCCCTGATTGACATTTGATTTACTGGTAAGTCCCTAGTAAAGTGCACTGAGTGTGCCTGGGCCTGTAAATCAAATGCTACTACTGGGCATGAAACACTGATTGTGCCACCCACATGAGTAGCCCTGAAAAGGGTAGGCATACAAAATATCGATTTTTAAATATCGACATACAATAATGTCGAAGTTTAAATATCGAAGGGACAAAATATTGAAGGTAAGTAATATCAATTTTGTTAATAACGATGTTAGTAATATCGATGATACGAATATCGATGTTAGTAATATCGATGTTACTAATATGGATTTTTATATTATTTTTATGTATATTATTATGTATTTAATATGTATTTTTTTTGTAATGTAATTTAAGCAAATTTTGTATTTTAGAACTGTAGCGGGTTGTGGGTTTATAGGGGAATAGGGTGGGAAGTAATTTAATTATACTAAATTAATTAATAATTTTTAGGAATTAGAAATACATTTTAATTAATTGGTAATTCATTTTAATTAATTGGTAATTAATTTTAATTAATTGATAATTATATTTTGTAGCGGGTTGTGGGTTTATAGGGGAATAGGGTGGGAAGTAATTTAAATATAATTAAGTAATAATTTATTTGAATTAATTGTTTTTGTTATTTATATTATTGTTAATTAATTATTAATTGGTAATTATTTTTTATTAATTGATTAATTTATAATTATGTTCTGTAGTGGGTTATGAGTTTATAGGGGAGTAGGGTGGGAAGTAATTTAAATGTAATTAAGTAATAATCAATTTTACTTAATTGTTGTTGTTAATTATATTATTGCTAATTAATTATTAATTGGTATTTAATAATTTATTTTTACTTAATTATTCATTGGTAATTATGTTATTAATAATTATGTATTGGTATTTGTAAATAGTTTAGATTTATGTATTCATTATTTTTTTAATAATTTAAAATATTAATTTATTTATAAGGATGGTTTTTTTAACTTCTACGCAATCCAACACTTTCCCTACTGTTGCACTCTCTGGAGTGGGAATAGTAATTTTTACCCCTACGCTATCCAACACTTTCTCTACTGTTTCACTCTCTGGAGTGGGAACAGTAATGCTTACCCCTACGCTATCCAACACTTTCCTTACAGTTGCACTCTCTGGAGTTGGAATAGTAATGTTTACCCCTAGGCTATCCAACACTTTCCCTACTGTTGCACTCTCTGGAGTTGGAATAGTAATTTTTACCCCTAAGCTATCCAAAACTTTCCCTACTGTTGCACTCTCTAGAGTGGGAATAGTAATTTTTACCCCTACGCTAACCAACACTTTCCCTACTGTTGCACTCTCTGGAGTTGGAATAGTAATTTTTGCCCCTTCGCTATCCAACACTTTCCCTACTGTTGCACTCTCTGGAGTGGGAATAGTAATTGTTACCCCTACGCTATCCAACACTTTCCCTACTGTTGCACTCTCTGGAGTGAGAATAGTAATGTTTACCCCTACGCTATCCAACACTTTCCCTACTGTTGCACTCTCTGGAGTTGGAATAGAAATGTTTACCCTTACACTATCCAACACTTTCCCTACTGTTGCACTCTTTGGCGTGGGAATAGTAATTTTTACCCCTACGCTATCCAACATTTACTTACTTTTTTGATTTGTTTTACATTTTTTTTCATTTTTATTTATATTATTATTTTATGTGTATAGATGTATTTGTAATTGATAATATTTTTAATTATTTATAAGTTATCAAAATAATTTTTACAAGTTATTATTAATGAAGTATATATATATTATGTATTTTATGTATATGTTTAATTAATGTTGTATTAAATTGTGTATATTATTTATTAATGTTAAATATTATAACATATTTTAACTATGTTTATTACATTTATAAGTATTATTTAATTTATTTTACATATTTTGTATTTTAAAAAACGATATTTTTTAATTACGATATTTTTGACATTTATACATTTTTTTGGATATTTTTGTACCTACCTTGTTGGCGATAGGATGTCGATATAGTTGACATCGATATTTTTGTTGCAAAATATGTTTGTAGGTAGATCTTTTATATATCGACATTTTGTCAGACATTCCCTGAAAAGGTATCTCAGACCTGCCACTGCAGGGTTTTTGCACAGTTTTAAACTGCCATGATGACCTGACAAGTGCACCCACTTGCCAGGCCCTAATCTTCCTTTTTCTTACATGTAAGGAACTCCTATGGTAGGTCCAAGGTATCCCATGGACATGGTGCAGGGTATGTAAAAGGCAGGACATGTACTGGTGTGTGTTACACTGCCAATATAGTTTTCCACTATTGAAGGGCTGTCTGTTCCATAGGATAGAATGGGAGACAATTTGTTATATCTGACAAGTATTGCTTCCCATTGGGACAAGATAGAGAAATAAAGTTTAGGCTCTCTGTACTCAGAATTTAATAACACATCTTTTAGTAAAGATGTTTTTTAAATTGTGTGTTGGAAAATGTCACTTTTAAATAGTGGGCATTTTTTCTTGTTTAACCATTCTGTGCGCCTTTGCCTGTTTATGGATTGACTGTGGTTTAGGAGTGACAGGGGTTGGGGGATGTGCATTCAATGTAGACAGGCACTGGGGGGTGGGGGGGTTGAGGTGTGTCTGGCCCTTCCTGGATGATTCAGAGCTGAGCTGAATCGACTGTGGCTGCATTTAGAGTAGTGTGAGGAGTTTTCCTTCCACCTGAATAGGGCATGTCTCCCTTGCACAATGCTGTCTCCACCACCTGTGGTTATACTGCACCAGTGAGGACAGAACTAGTTTGGACTGGGCTCAGAGACCCTTGCAGGAAGAGAACAAAGACAAAATGGGGTATAAGTAGTTGAGCTTAAACCCCCAAATTTTAGATCACTTCTGGACTCAAGAGGTGCCTTTGCAAAGGAGAAGAGCTGGAGAGCTGTGAAGAGGAGTACTTCCCCTTTGCTGTCTGCTGTGTGGGGTTGGCCTGCAGCTGCTGTTTCTGCCAAGGAAAGGACATATACTGGAACATTGCTGTGAACCTGCTTGAAGAAGAATCTTCAAGGGCCTGTGTGTGCTGGCCTCCTGTTCTGAAGTCTCAGTGACACAAAGACTTCAACCCCAGCTCCCCTGAACTCTTCTGCTGAGAGTTCTGACCTGCCAGGAGCAGTCTGTTCCAGTTGTGGGTCTCTGGAGGTTGTTACTTCTTTTGAGAGCTGGAAGAACCTGAAGAAACTGAAGAAATTGATGCATCGCCCTTCTTGTGGCTATTTTTCCGATGCAGCACCGCCATGCGGGAAGAATCTGATGCACCACTGCCACGCCACTGCAGAGATGACACAGCACCTGCAACTGCAAGAACCAATGCATTGTGGGTTCGGGGCTGAAGAATCTGACGCAGCGCCGCTTGCTGCCATCGCGTTGATTGCCAGTGCATTCTGGTTTTTCCACGCATCACACCTGTGTGGCAAGTTTCCCAACGCATCGCCCACGGCCCAGAACCATCATGGAGTTGACGTATCACTTCCCCATACAGTCCGGATTCGATGAATCACTTCTCCTGCATGCAGCAGAACTGTTGCACCGCCTCACCAAGGTCTCAGCAACTGATGCATTACTTTGTTCCTAGAAGCTTCCTTTCTCTGAGGCTGTTTGGCTGTGTGAATTTTGACGAATCTACAGGCACTCTGTGTAAAATCACACATCCATTGTTTCCTATTGACCCAGTTGCTTGAAACCTTTTAAAAGTCATATTCCTATTACATATATGTAGGATCTTTGTAGTTTTGGTCTTGTTGAGTTTAGATAAACATACTTTATTTTTCCTAAACTTGTGTGGTGTCCATTTGTGTTGTTATCACTGTATTACTGTGTGTTTTGGGTACAAATACTTTACACATTTCCTTTGGGACAAGCCTGTCTGCTCGTGCCTAGCTACCCAGGGGGTACGCAGGGGTTATATAAAGTGTGTATCCCCCTTACCCTGACCAGAAGCAAAGGTCTCTGTTTGTACAAAGGTACTTACCTCTGCCAACTAGAGACCCCCATTTCTAACAGCTTGTAATACAAGGCTGCAACATGAAACCACTGTGTCCAAAGAGAACATCTCTGCCTCTATACTTGATCCACAGTACAAACAAATTCTGCCCACTTTCATTCCTTTTTCTCAAGGAGATGTTTCGAAATACAAGAGGTGGATTGTAAAGCAAGCTGGAGACCTGAAAGAAGAATGGCTGGAATGTAGAGTCCCACCCTGCAGTTCTGGGGTGCCGCCTTCAACTTCCAGAGAGGGTAGTTGTGTCTCACACCAGCCAACAACACCATCCACCAGAACACCAGCAACAACAGCAACAGAAGTACCAGACCCAACCTCTGCACTGCATTGGTTTCAATTGCAGGGCTTAAGTCCAGTGCAGAGGCGATGGCAAAAGTGTGTGTTCTGTGCAGCTGGTGTGGTTGTTACAGGGAGAAGGACCAGTCTCTCACTACAAAACCCCAATAGAACTTTTTAACTATTTCTAATTGAACTTTTATCTTTGCCCAAAAAAAGTAGGAATACTATTATTTTTGTGTCAGATTTATGCTGCTCCACCATTTGTTTTATCACATATATTGCTAGATTGAAGTTGGACCAGGGTGGATTGAAGAAGCCTCCACAATTCCTTTATAACGTTGGAGACAATCCCTGCGCCCCTCGCATGCCTATTGCCTATCCTTTTTTGCATCACTTAGCACTAGCAGGTGTGCTCCAGAAGATTGTTGATTACAACAGTGCCTTAATGCAGCACTTTGACTGATCACTGGGACCTCGGGGTGCTCTTGGTTCCCTGACTAGGCAAGGGCTCTGGGTTGGTCACCCAGTGGCCTGTGCCCCTTGGATGGAGACCTTAGGAAGGCCTCAGATAACTCAAGGTGAGGCGGGAATATCTCTTTGATGACCAGATGGGACCTGGTGCCTTCCCCCATCTCCTTCTTTCGCATTTCCTGTCTGATTGAATTGGGGCCTAAGGTCCCAAGCCTGGCTCAGGAGGAGTGCAGTCCTTCCTCCGTGTCCCATCCGGCTTTTCCTATGATCTGAGGGGACTGTGGTGCTGAGGTGATGAGCCATGAGGTGGGAGTGTGTGACCCCGCCAGAAAATTAGCTGCTTTGGATGACGGTGTGTGGCTCAGACTCTTTTCCCCCCTTCTTGGCACCTGGGGCCCTGCTGGGGTAGGTGTTGTGGGAGCGATGTGTACTGTTTTGGGCTGATCCTTCCTCTCATGGGGGTTCCTTCCTCTGCTGACTGTTTGACCTACTGGTGGCACCAGATATTTTATAGATTCAGCTGCTGATTTTTGGGGTACAATGCCTGATGCATCCTGGTATATTTTAACTATGTAAGTTAGCCCACGAATGGGGGCCAGGAAGTCGGGATTGTGACATTGGGGCTCAACGACACCCCACAACTGGGAGAGACTCCTGCCCAGGGCCCCTGATTCTGGTTGGGGTCTAGGGTGCCTTGGACCTGGGGGTCGCATTTGAACGGATTGGCGCAGAGTGGAGAAACTAAACTGAATGCTATTTCCCCTGACCACAGTCTTGGGGGCAAGTGGGTCAGGGACTATTCATTGTGTTACCGGATGCTACTTGTTTTGGGACTTCTCCCCCAGCTAACCCTGAGGCTTTGACTGCTCATGCTGCCTCGACCGGTTGATTGGGCAAGTGCGCTGAGTTTGACTATTATACCCACCCCTTGCCGGCCCTGCTGGCCCATGATTCACGTTGACTCTGTTCACCCTGACACCACTTCCTTGCTCTGTGCTGAATCTCTCATTCCTATCAATACTCTACTGCTAGTTATGACATTCATGCCAGGTCATTAGGTGGCCATGGGGAAAGACAGGGTCCCAGGCACCGGGACTCAATCCAAGATCAACAGATACACCACCGGCCATGCTGAACCCGTCAAACAACGGGGGTTCTGAAGCCCTTCTGAATACCAACGTGGCTCAGATCCTACAAACTATCCAGACCTCCCAAGAAGCTCCTGAGACCAAGATATCAGCTATGAGATTGGATGACATACTCCTGAAACAAGATCTCCGTAATGTGGCGGGAAGGGTCATGGAGGTGGAGGGCCAAGTATCCACACTCGAAGACGACTCATCAGACCTTAAGGCCAAAGTCAATGTACTTATGTCCACTGTTCGCAGCCTTGAGTCCAGGGTGGAGGCTGCCGAAAATTGCTCCTGTTGCCTCGATCTGTGCTTCGTCGGCTTCCTGGAAGGTGTTAAGGCCCATCACTCAGAGACATTTAACGAATCATGGATTAAATTGTGGATCCCTGAAGGGACCTTGTCACCTCTGTGATGGAGCAGGAACAGCGAGCGTTGTCGCAGAGGCCCCCCCGGGTACCACCATGCCCGATCATTAGCAGAATCTTGAATTACTGGGATGCTATCTTGTGGCAGGCCCGTTCCCAGGGTAAACTTCAATTTTAATCTACTAACGTTTTAATTTTCCCAGACTAAACTTAGGATGGACATTAGGGATGATTCACCTATCCTCCCATCTACTTCTCTTGCTTCGTTGCTGCCCAAGGCATAACATTGACTTCATTTTTTACTCCCAACGGTTCCATCCTTCCTCAGGAGGAGGTTGCACTTCGAATACCCCATTATGTGTGCTGTGTGTTTAGTTAGTGGGTGTTGGATGATAGGTTCTTCTGGGATGGACGTCTGGGGCAGTGGGTGGTAATTTTTTGAGGTTCACGGGTGGTTTACTATGTGTTATTTGTTGTTGTTTTTAGCTTATGTTTTTATTGCTTCCAGACATTACTCATGTCCCTTTTCTCACTAAGGGCCTCATTATGATGGTGAGCATACCGCCACTTACAGGCTGTCGGTGGCAGTCCACCGGGCATCCAGGTCATTGTTCCAACCACCTGATTATTATGGGGAAAGACCGCCCTCTGTAAGATCTCGTTGGGGCAGTAGTCAGACTCCTATCCCTACAATGGAGGTGATGAGTGCCCAGGCCCTGCTGTTTGCATTAGGATGACCCTTTCCATCTGCCCTTTAATGGTGGTCCCACTGCCATGAAAAGGCAGGCACATACTGACCTGGGGGCACATGTGGTGCCCCCCAACATATCCATGCACTGTGTTCCAGGCACCACATGGAGCCGGGCACACGGTGCATGGAGTGCTAATAGTGCCATCTTCTACTGTCGCTAATGTTGCAGCCCTTTTTCTGGGCTGCAGCACAAGCTGAAGTAGAAAAAAGCATTTTATGCCCACCTATCCTAATCAGGCCGTTGGGACCACTGACTTATTATCGGACGGTCGTCTGCCCAAAGCGATGACGATCGGCGGTCCAACCGACCGCCAACATACTAAAGGCCGATTTGTGGTCTATCTACTCATTGACACTTAACATTTCACAAACCCCTCATGGTCCCCTTTAGCCTCCATTCCTGGAATGTCAAAAGCCTCCTGGACTGTATCAAGAGCACAGCAGTCCTCTAGTCCCTCAAACGCTATCAGCCGAGCATGGTGCTACTTCAGGAAAACCTCCTCCTGGGGACCTAGGGTCCGTTGCTTCATAGGTTTGGGTATGACCTAGTGTATCATTCTAGCTTTGGACAGGGCTCTAGGGCAGAGGCTATTATATTCCACAAATATTTCCCGACTAGTCAACTTCTCCATGATACTCATGGTCTCCAGATCTGGGTGGTTGGTTCCCTGGAGGGGAAACCCTACAATGTCCTCAGTGTATATATTCCCCCGCAACTAAACAGACAAACCTTTAAGAATCTTACAGCTGTAATTGCATCATTTTCTCATGGGGCTCTTCTGATTGGGGGGGGGTTAATGCTGTCCCTGACCCTGTGCTGACTGTCTCATGCCCCCCAACTAGTGGGTGCTATGGGCTATCTGGGAGGCTGGTCTGTTGGATGGACTCCATGGGACTCTGCGACATCTGGCAGTTCTGAAAATCCCAAGAGAGGGTTTACACTCATGTCTCTGCGTAAAACCCAATCACGCATAGCCCATATCTTCATCCTTGCTACTGACGTTCCAGCCACTTCCGTTTCACAGAAGGGATATCAGGTCAGTCTCCTCCCCTTCTCCATTGGGCTGCTCTATTGCAGTGCTGCCACCTTCACCTTATGTGGCGGCTCAGTGCCTGCTTCCTCACCAAGGAGCAGTTTCTTGATTACTTAGAGGTTGGACTCCAGGACTAAATTGATAGTAATACTGGGACAGTTCAAAGGGCGAGCACTCTTTTTCTTTGGGCGGCAATTAAGGTTATGCTACGGGGGGTAGCCGGGAACCACCTTAAGCGTGTCGATTGTGAACACTATCGCTGCTTGCCTGAACTCAAAGCTAGTATACTCTCCTTGAAAACTGCAGCGGCGGCTCATGCCACTGAATCCCTGAGCCACCAATTGGAATTGGATTGGCCTCCCTATGGCAACTGACCTTCCACGAGGCTTGGCAGTGCAGTGTGCTTCTGTCCAGAGAGGATTTGACCATGGGGCCAAGAGCAGTACTCTCCTCTATAGACTTGTTACCCGTAATGCCACTTATTGGCTCATCCCCTCTATATTGGATGCTGCGGGGACCCTGGTGACCACCTTTGAGGCCATTACCAATGTGTTCACAGACTACTAGGTGGATTTTTATGCCTAACAGCCACAACCTCCCTGTGAGATTTCATTGGCCCTCCTAACGTATATTCCCCTGCATTGCTCCTGGTCAGCGTGACACTGGGCTTCTCCATCACAGAGGACAAAATCCTCAAAGCATCCATGATTTGAAATCCAGTAAGACTCTGGGCCCTGATGCCTTTCCCTTTGAGTGTTATTCTAAATTCGGAGACATCGTTAGCCCACACCTTCTGCAGCTTTACAACGAGGCCTGTGGCAGCGGCACCTTCCCCTCAGACCTTGTTTTGGCCCACATTGTGATTCTTCCTCAATCTGATTGGCCTGCACAGGAGTGTGCCTGCTACTGCTCGATCTCCCTACTTAACGCAGACATCAAAATATATGGCATATTCTTCTTCTTGTATATGGCGAATACATTGCGGCTGGTCCTTATAACCTTTATTCACCTCAATCAATGCAGCTTCATTCCCAACAGAAACACTGCACACGGCCCTGACAAACCCCCCGTGATGCTGGGGGGAGGAGGGGTGAGGGGAGACAGTTCTGATGTTGATTGACTTCAAAAAGGCGTTCGACACATTGAGCTGGGATTATCTGAGGGAGGTCCTGCTTCACATGGGTTTCAGGATTTGCTTTCGAAGGATGAGCAATATTCGTCATGCATAACCCATGGCGTAATCCCTGGTTTATGGGGTGTTTTCCCAGGAATGTTCAGTTAGACGAGGCACCCGGCAGGGGTGCCCCCATCTCCTCTCCTCTTTGGGCTGGCAATTGAGCTCTTAGCCCATCTGGTGTCGTGTGATGTCCAGTGGTGGGGGTGGAGATGGTCTTTGAAACACATGGCCCCATAAAGAAAGGAAATCCCCATGCTCCTGCTGCGCGGTCCTCTTTTCACTTTCGGGACCGCGCTTGTTTTCTCAGCCTCTGGAAAAGGAGTCGAGGGTTGTGGACTGTGGAAGACGGCGGGGCAGTGCAAACCCCTCCCCCTCACTTGTAGCATTCGCAGCATGCTGAAAACAAAACGTAAAGGATTCTTACACACAGACTTGCTCCTGGTATAATTCATGTCAAAATACACGCCTTGCCACTTTCGCTATGAGTCCCTGTAGTTTACATTAACAAAAAAACTATACCCCAAAACGGGAAACATCCTTTACAACGCAACTTTTACCACGCAGTGCCTTTACAATGCAACTTTTACAACGCAAACCATTACAACCCATTGCGCTGGGGGGCGCTCTAGGATAGGGAATAGATTTAATTTACAATCCAACACCTTCCCTACTATCCACGGGGACTGGAGTTGGCATAGTAAATTAAACTATTCACTATCCAGCACCCCAAAGCGCTATGCGTTGTAATGGCATGCGTTGTAAAAACTGCGTTGTAAAGGCATGCGTGGTAAAAGCATGCGTTGTAATGTCATACATCCCCCTAAACAGATTGCACATCACCTCGCGCTCCTCATCCCTTAAGACAGACCCCTAGTTTCCACCCATTGCGATATATGCAAAATATCTGTTGAAACTTAGTAAAACGGAAGTGCCAGAACAAAAGGGCAAGATGGTAGCTGAGTAACCCGTGCGAGAGTCACTCCCTGACCATTGTGTTGCTTGATGGAAATGTTGTGAATTAATGCCCATAGCCGAACTCCTTACTACAGCGTGCATCGGTGGTGTTTGTTATCGGTGCTCTAAGAAGCCGGACATACCTGTGGTGCTTGCGGGCGTTGTTGGCGGGAAGCCTGCGGCTGAGCGCGAGGCGAGGCGGGATGCCTCCGCGGAGACCCGCTCTGAGGGAAGGAGCGGCTGGCGCTGGCGCTAAGACCGCTGCGGCGCCCAAGAATCTGGCTACCCCTATGCAATCAGAGGCCACTCACACACCCACCCAGGTAAAGGGGACGAGTGCAGAAAGTAAAGATGGAACCCCCGGCGGGGAACGGCGTTTTCCTGATGGTGCTACGAAGGCTAGGACGCAGACAGTTCCCAGGATGTTTTCGGGGAAAGGGGTAAGCGGAAGACAGGCAAAACCCCTGTCAGAGGACAAAATACCAAGTAAAGTGGTGGTGAGAGACACAGACATTGCTAGTAATATTGTCAGCAACAATGTATTGAATATAGCCGGAGGGATACCCCTGAGGCACGTAATGTGTCTAATGTTGCTAATGTATCTAATGCTCTGAATGCTCAAATGGGGGAGATAGAAGCGGTGGCTGACAATGAGGAACTGGATGATAAAATGGATAAAATGGATAAAGTTGTTTCTCCAGAGCACAAAGATTATATCAGCAATCAGCAGGAGAGAAAGTGCCTGGTACCCCGGATGGAGAGAACTTTTTTTCTTTAAAAGAGGAATCTGATCTCACCAATGTTAGTGACCCTGATAATACAGATGTGGATGTCTCGGGGGAGGATAGTGACAGCCCCCCCACGACAACAGACACTCTGAAGAGGGTTATCAGTCGGTCTAAAAGAAAGAGTACTGAAGGTCTGGAGCATAGAAGCTCTCAGTCGGAAACCAGCAAGCATCTTCAATAAGATTAATCCACCACACTGCTGGGAGCCAAGGAAGGAGCAGTGCACAGTCTTCAGGATAATGATCCAAGAGCTTCCAGCAGCAAATCTGAACTAGTCCCTTCCATAGGCTTAATTTATGCTACACTTAAGGCTATGCAGGTAGAGGCTCGTCAGGAACATAAAAGAGCACAACTAGCGGCCAAAAAAATTCAGGGCGCAATTTGCAAAACAACCAAAGCCTGCATCGAAATTGTAGCACTAACTACTGCTCTGGAGGAACGTGTGGTGGGGCTAGAGGCTGACTTAGAAAGCACAAAGCAAAAAACTACTGCAAACTACTCTAGAATGACGGACATTCTGTGGAAACTTGAAGAATCCGAGAATAGGCAGCGAAGAAATAACTTACGTCTGCTAGGCGTCGAGGAGAAAGTCGAAGGGAGTGACAAATGTGGATTTGTGCTGAAGCTCTTTAAAGCTGCCTTTCCTGAATTATCGCATTGGAACTGGGAGGCAAAGAGCCAGGGTGTACATTTGGATTTCCCTTAATGTTAAAAAGTAACTCTGGTCCTAATCCCAAACCCTGAGCAATTCTAATTTTTTTGGGGAACTTTTTATTGCACCAGGCGATATTTGAAAAGGCAAGACCAGACGCGAAGAAAACTGCTGAGGGGCAAACATTTTTTTTGCGACCAGATTTCTGCCACACAACAGTAGAAAGAAGATGGCGGTTGCGGCAGATGATTAGCCCCTTCCAATAACTAGGGTGTGAAGTATATTTAATGAATCCCGCTCAGCTGAAAGTTATCTGCCAGGGGAAGGTTAGGTTTTTCACCTCCGAGATTCAGGCTCAGAACTACCTGCAGGAATTAACTGACGGCTGATTCAGTCTGTGATCTAAAAGATATGGGCTTACTGTTTATTGTTTCTAAGTTGTTCTAAAATGGGTAGGGCTTTTCTTAGATAGGTCATGGAGTGACAGGGGGGCACAGAGGAATGCAGGAGGCATCACAAGGGTATGAGGACCTTTTTTGCCTTAGTTAGGGGCAGGGGGTGGTGTGAGGGGAGGGGGTGTATCCAAACTGGGAAAAGGGGGTTTCATACAGTGTTGCCCTTAATTGTTTAGAGGTGTTTGTTTTGACTGTAATGGCTTTATTGTATTTAAAATTGTCTTTCATCCATAATGGGGAGAATTAGGATAGCTTCTAAGAATATTTGTGGATTGAACGACCCTGTAAAAAGGCGCTGGATAAGTGAGGAGGTTTGAATCCTGATGGCAGATATTATCTGCCTTCAAGAAACGCATAAAGAAGCAGGTAGAAATAAAATGATGAATCTGGACGGGTATCAATTAATTTCATGGACAATGCAGGAGGGTAGAACTAAAGGTGTTGCAATATTTGCACGGCGTGGTATTGCTAATTTTACACGGTCTCTTTCGGACAAATTTGGCAGATGGCTAAGTGTACAATGCTCAATCAACAGTAATATGTTTACACTATGCTCTGTCTATGGACCAGTATTAGACGACCCTGAGATACATAACTGGTTGAGTTTAGAATTGGTGGGTTGGCCGTCCCCATTCATACTATGCTGTGATTTTAATATAAATCTGGGCTGTGCGTTATCTAATCATTCTGAGATAGTGTATCAGGGGCGAAAACCGAATGTTTATAAATCCTTATCCCAATTAAAGGAGTTGCATGGATTGGTAGATATATGGGGACAATTGGAGGGAAACGATCCAGGGTTCACTTATTTTTCTGCCCCACACAGAACTCATGCAAGACTGAATTCTTTTTTTATTTCTCAATGTATGGTGCAGGGTAGTAAGATCACCAAATTTCCAAGAGGTATGTCCGACCACAATCCCTTGGTACTTGAAATTAATATTAAATGTAAAATTCAAGCAACTAGTTAGACTTTTAATAAGGCCTTGTTAAACGATAATTCATACATTCATCATATGCAAAAATGGATTTCTAGGTTTTTAGAGGAAAATTTGGGAAGTACGAGTATTCAAAATGTTTGGGATACTCTCAAAGTGGGTATTAGGGGAGAGACGACAAATTTTGGTTGGGAAACTCAAAAGAAAGAGAAGAAGAAGATCAATGAGTTGTACAAAGTGTTGGGAAAAGCTGAGACTAATCTTGTTAAGGTGTTATCAGAGGGTGGGGAGGCCGATGTAGCACAAACAAAGATTACAATTGCAAAGTCTGCCATAACCAAAATCTCACTTGCCAAATCAGCTGGTAGATATCTAGCCTGGTGGTCTAAATTATATGAGACTAAGGAAAGGGTGGGTCATATGTTGGCTGTTCGGGCTAGAGAAAAAGAGGCACAAGCACGTATCACAGGAATTTTAGATCCCGATATTGGTTTGGTAACTGATGCAGGGGCAATACTCTCTGCATTCCAAAAATTCTATCAGAAGTTATATTCGGAGGATATAAATGATAATTGTGGGACCCAAGATGAAATTAAGAGGTACCTCAACGAGGTCAAATTGGATCAACCGACTTCTCTAGATCAGAGTATGTTAGATGCTCCAATAAGGCTGGAAGAAATACAAACGGCCATAAATTCACTTTCACCTGGTAAAGCGGTCGGGACAGATTCCCTACCAGGCGAATTTTATAAGATCTTTTGGACCCAATTGATGTTAATATTGTTTGAGATGTTTAGTTTAGTACAGAGTGGGAATACACCTCCAGAGTTGAGAAAGACAGCAAAGATCGCAATATTTAAAAAAAAAAGGTAAGGTGGCGAAAGACCCCGGGCGTATTAGCCTATTACTTTGATAAATAGCGACATAAAAATGTATTCTAAGATCTTCGCAAATAGATTAGCGTCAGTCATTAAAAAAATGGTATCTCCCCAGCAACATGGTTTTGTTCCCGGACGGGAAACTATTGACCATATCCGGCAGACAATAGCCCTATTTGATTACACTAAGGTTACAGGAGACCCTATGGCCTTAATACTGCTGGATGCAGAAAAGGCATTCAATAGGGTCTCCTTGCCTTTTTATGGGCCGCCGTGAGACATAATGGTATAGGGGATGGATTTATAAGAGCTATGCAAAGCACGTATAAAGACCCAACAGCTAGGATAGGAAAGGGGGGCCCCATGCACACATTGCTGGGCCCTGCCCCCCCCCTCCACCAGTCCTGGTTGGTCCGCGCGTCCCGCCGTTTGACCCGGAAGACGTTTTGCGCTTCCGGGTCGAGGGGGCGGGATCGCGGCATTGGGGGTTTAAGAGCCTGGGGAGCGCGGGAAGCGACCTCTTTGTGCCCGCGCTTCCCAGGCTCGCTCGTTGCTCCGCTGTGGGGCCTTTCATTTTTATTTTACTCTCCCTCTGCAGGATGATGCGGTGAGCGCGATCCCAAATGGAATTCTGGGGCGTTCAAGAGGACGGCCCGGGCAGAGCACCGAAGGACACGCCAAAAACCGGACCAGCGTGCTCATCGGGGCGGCAGGCGAATCGGGCAGCCGCGCATCATGGTTTTCTAGAGTGGCGAGCAGTCTGATCGGCAGGCGAGACGGCGGGGACAGAGTGTGAGTATTCCCGCTCCTGGCAATCAAAACGGTAATGCAGTGGTTATGGCCGGCTGCCTGCACTGAAAGGTGTGATTTTCGCCATACATATGTGGGCGAAACGTATGGTATGCAAGTGAACCGGCACAATGTTTAGAGCCCGCATAGCTTAACTTGATGTAAAATTGTCGAGTCAGCTCGGTGACTCGTGAGGTGAAGATGGCTCTTTGTTGCGATCACGGGCACAATGCGGCCAGTTGGTGGCCTTGTGGTGGCTTCCAGGGGCTCTGGATTCTTTCATAGCCACTAATAATCTCTGTGGAGCCGTGGACAGATCCCCGGTGCGCCTCTGAGGGACAGAGAAGGCTAGCGAACGATGTAGCTGCTTTAATGACCTTTAGAGTCCGGAGGTTCTTGATGGCTGCCGGAAAACAAGATTGCTTCTTGATATATGATGCCTAAATGTGATGTGTCCAAAATATTTATAAAAGTGCCAGATGGCACCTAATTTGTAATGCTGCTGTACAGAGCGGTACAAAAGGGGGAGGTGATGGACGGAGCATCTGAACAAATCAAACACTCACACCCAGTCAAAAGATCTGGGTTTGATCCATCACCGTTCTTTAGCCCACTCTGCCACCCCAGTTCAGCCATGGCTATATGCAAATCAATCTGACCCTGTGCCTCATGGGAACAGTCCAGCCCGAACTGCCAAGCCATGCCTTCCCTGGACCGGAAACAAGCTTCCAAGGACCGGTTTCTGGCATTCCAGCCGTCTTCAGCCCGGCTTGCTTGAATTCAGTGGCAAAGTGAGCAAGGGACTCACGTCTGAGCATACCCTGCCACACTTATGGCGGCCAAAGCGGTACAAAAGGGGGAGGTGATGGACGGAGCATCTGAACCAATCAAACACTCAGACCCAGTCAAAAGATCTGGGTTTGATCCATCACCGTTCTTTAGCCCACTCTGCCACCCCAGTTCAGACATGGGTATATGCAAATCAGTCTGACCCTGTGCCTCATGGGAACAGTCCAGCCCGAACTGCCAAGCCATGCCTTCCCTGGACCGGAAACAAGCTTCCGAGGACCGGTTTCTGGCATTCCAGCCGTCTTCAGCCCGGCTTGCTTGAATCCAGTGGCAAAGTGAGCAAGGGACTCACGTCTGAGCATACCCTGCCACACTTATGGCGGCCAAAGCGGTACAAAAGGGGGAGGTGATGGACGCAGCATCTGAACCAATCAAACACTCACACCCAGTCAAAAGATCTGGGTTTGATCCATCACCGTTCTTTAGCCCACTAAGACAAGCACGTGTACTGCAGTTATCGCCGGGAAACCAGAAACACTAACCGTTTGTGTTTGTCTTTTCCATTTATGTATGGCCGGGTCCATGGTGGATATCTGTGAAGCGCTCCACACCGCAACAACTGCAACAGGTGGACAGCCAAAGGGATGCGTACGTCAGGGAGAGGATGGCAAGCAACGACATCAGATCTGATGGGCGATCGATCAAGGACGCCGGAGGTGCCAACACTGGGTTGACTGTTTTTGGTGTGTTACACTAGATTTGGCTGGCCGCAGTAATGTAGCGGGATGTTGCTTCACAAAAAATGGCAGTAGTTGCCTTATCAGGAAATTGTATTTCTACAGTAACGGCGCCTGTGCTCGCAGGGCCACCAGGGTCATCATGGTTTATTCATAGGTTACCAATTGGTAGGGCCAACGATAGGGATGTGGCAGTGCACAAGGGTGTGCATTGCTAGCCTGGGCAAACCCAGGAGTAATAGGCCTATGCAACACCTTATCACCACTTGTCGGGAAGTGTGGACTTCCATAGTAAAGAAGTAGACATACACTTAACATTTCCCAGAGCGGAGTGGGCAGGTGTGGGTGGTTAGCAGACTTCACGATACGCCAGTAGGAGCCTTTTGGGGGCCTGTGGTTACCCGGGTAGCATTTTCAGTTGCTCTGACAATGGGTGTCAGCGTCAAGAGCACCGCGTCTTATCGAGCGCAGCAACGTAGGCGCGTAGGTCGGGTGTACACGTCTAGTGCCAGGATACCCCCGGTCACAGTAATTACAGGGACCCCAAAGATGGGGTCTGTCCATCCAGAGTGGGGAAGGAGAGGTACTCGATAGGCACGCCACACCACCCTCAGTCATTATCTGACATGCGGGTAGCAACGATTGGGTTTAATTGGGCAAGGGGGTCCTGGTGGAAGGGATAATCACAGTAGCGAGCAGGTTAGCAAAATATAAAACCCAGACTGCACCATAGGGGGTCTCAATCTTTCCTAGGCTGCAGAAAAAGGGGGGGTGGACTCAGTTAGTGCGCTGAATCACTCAGTGAAGAATCACTCGGTAAAGAGAATCAACACTTGGATTGAGAAATTATTTCAAACACCTCAATTGCAGTATATTCCACAGGGGTGCATCCGAGAGGGACAATTTAGATTAGCAGGGTGGGTTTCACTTGAAGGGGACCAGCAGTGAGCGGCTGACAAAGAATAGTTGGCCATGGTTGGAGGGGTTGTCTCTACTTGCAGGATGGGGTCCATTTGACAGAGTCAGGGAATGCCCTTGTGATAGGGAACATACTAGCAAGGGTAGAGGGTTTTTATTAGGAAGATTTGACCTTTCAGTGTTGGCGGTTGGGGGGGCCAGATAGTCGGTCAACTATGCTGGCCTGTGGCGGTAAGTTCATAATCGGTGAGCAGCAATTTAAGTTCCTTAGGTGGGGGCGGCCCCATTCACGAAAGGGGTCGCCCAGGGGGAGGGGCCATTGGTCTCTCCCGGAACTTCAGGGGCAGGATATCCGCTTGCTTGGGTGCGGGGGAGGGAGTCACGCTTTCCTCAGGCTGGTAGCCACCCCGCACATACACTATGACGTCATCAAATGGCGCGAGTGTAAGGGCCTTCCTGTTATGGTTAAATGGCGTTCATGGAGCGTACGAGGGCAACCAGGAGAGGGACGTACTCTCCCGGTAACCGGGCCCTTGTTGCGCATGCGCATCTCGGACGTGAGAGCGTAGCTGGGTAAAAGGATCTGACACCGGTTAGCGACCTTGCCGTAGGACCAGAAATTATTAGAATGCAAAATTGATATCAGGATGTTAGATTCGGTTAGGAACCACGCTGTATTAGACATTTGTTAAGGTTAGCCCACCATACCTGTCTAAACTTGATGTAAATCTAATGTCTGAATTTTGCATTTAATAATTATGTAAATAATGTTATTTTATTACATTTTTAATTTTGTTTCATATTTTAATAAATACGGCCGGGGGGTCTCGAGCTCGAGACCCCCTGCCTTCCAAAGAATTCTGTTGCTGGACTGATAAATGTGTAACTGTAGTGTGCATGATAAGGGGGGGTGGCTGGCAGTCACAGACCATGAGGAAAGGGGGGGCCGCTCGGCCCCCACGCACACATGGCTGGGCCAGGCCGCCCCCCCCTCCACCAGACCTGGTTGGTCCGCGCGTCCCGCCGTTTGACCCGGAAGCCGATTTGCGCTTCCGGGTCGAGGGGGCGGGATCGCGGCATAGGGGGGTTTAAGAGCCTGGGGAGCGCGGGAAGCGGCCTCTTTGTGCCCGCGCTTCCCAGGCTCGCTCCTCGCTCCGCTGTGGGGCCTTTAATTTTCCCCACCCTCCATCCCCTTGTAGCAGAATTTTGGTGAGGACACTGGTAGGTATACGGTGTAACGCTATGCAATGTTGTAAAAATAAATGTTTTTCTTCCTTAGGCCTTTTTTCCCGTTTACAGGCAATGTTAATATGTATATGTTTTCTGGGTGTGTTTTGCTGTTGCATTAACTCCTTTTCCTTAGGCCTTTTTTCCCCCTTAGATTAGGAATGTTGTGTTTATTATGTGGGTCAGGCGGTAAGGTCATAATCGGTGTGCAGCAATTTAAGGTCCTTAGGTGGGGGCGGCCCCATTCACGAAAGGGGTCGCCCAGGGGGAGGGGCCATTGGCCTCTCCCAGAACTTCAGGGGCAGGATATCTGCTTGCTTGGGTGCGGGGGAGGGAATCACGCTTTCCTCAGGCTGGTAGCCACCCCGCACATACACTATGACGTCATCAAATGGCGCGAGTGTAAGGGCCCTCCTGTTATGGTTAAATGGAGTTCACGGAGCGTACGAGGGCAACCAGGAGAGGGACGTACTCTCCCGGTAACCGGGTCCTTGTTGCGCATGCGCATCTCGGACGTGAGAGCGTAGCTGGGTAGAAGGATCTGACACCGGTTAGCGACCTTGCCGTAGGACCAGAAATTATTAGAATGCAAAATTGATATCAGGATGTTAGATTCGGTTAGGAACCACGCTGTATTAGACATTTGTTAAGGTTAGCCCACCATACCTGTCTAAACTTGATGTAAATCTAATGTCTGAATTTTGCATTTAATAATTATGTAAATAATGTTATTTTATTACATTTTTAATTTTGTTTCATATTTTAATAAATATGGCAGGGGGTCTCGAGCTCGAGACCCCCTGCCTTCCAAAGAATTCTGTTGTTGGACTGATAAATGTGTAACTGTAGTGTGCACGATAAGGGGGGGGTGGCCGACAGTCACAGAACATGTGTATTGATGGGAGCTCAGTCGGGATAATTAAAATAGCACGTGACACGAGACAAGGATGTCTGTGCTCCCCTTTATTATTTGCCATCTACATAGATCCTTTAATTAGGAAAATTTGGGAAGATCAAAGAATTCAACCTGTCTATGCTGGGGGGGGGGGGGTCAAAATGTTGGCATATGCTGACGACTTAGCCATTATAACATCTGCTCCCCACACTGCTCTTGAAGAAATAAATAATTTAACATTGCAATTTGGTACTATGTCTGGATATCACCTGAATGAACATAAAACTCAAATTGTTATTAATGAAAAGATTACATTAGTAGATCAGCGGATAGCACAGAGTGCCAGATATTTAGGTATACAGATAATCTCTAAACCTGAGGACATCGTTGAAACCAATTTGAAACCACTGTTACAGAAAATTAAATCAGACTCTCATAATCTATATTTGACATTAATAGGGAAAAGTAACGTTATCAAAAGGATATTCTTGCCTAAAATGTTATATTATTTTAGAGCGATTCCTCTAGAGATAAACAAAACTTGGCTCCAGAAGATAAATCAGCTAGTTTCGTGGTTCTTATAGGCTGCGCAGCGCCCACAAAGGGCTCTGAAATATATGATCTTAACTAGAGAAAGGGGAGGGTGGTCTGTGCCTAATTTTCAAATGTATTATTGGGCAACAGCTCTGAAACAGATGATTGAATTGCTGAAAGGGGGAAATTTGGAATGTGTGGAAATTTCAATTTATCATTTGATCTATGGGGTAGGGGCGTCATATAGATTACACCTATTTTAAGAGGGTTAAATTTAAGGTGCTTCTCGGTGCCTTTAGGGTCTGGACAGCCGTTAGGAAAAAGTTTGGGATTCGGCGGATACACAGATATTCCCCTCTAGCAAATAATAAATTACTCTCCAAGATATTTCAAGATACTTATTTTAAATACTGGAAGGAGAAAGGAATTCTGTTTATATGTGATCTTATATCTAATACTAAAATACTCACTTTTTAGGTAATCAAAGAGAAATTTGGGATCGGGAATAAATATTTGCAGTTAAGGGATTTTCTCACCCAAAAACTCAGCTCGCGGAGAAGAATTCCTTTATTAGATCTGATCTTGGGGGGTCAATCTACTACATCAACTTTATATAAACTTATAAATGAAAGGATGGGCGATGATCTATCAAAGCATTTTGATAGATGGCAAACTATGTTACAAGCTGGGCAGGGAGAATGTGAAGATTCCCTCCTGTTCAGTCAAACGGCATGCATCTCAGCAAGCCTACAGGTACAATGCTATAAGACATGGTGTAACATATATCACTCCGGGTCGTATTCATAGATGGGTAAGGACTTCGGGGATACACTGTTCTCGGTGTGGGCTGCTAGCAGCAGACAGTATACACATGTTTGCCACCTGCCCTAGCCTTTCATAATTGCTGGTTAAAATTGAACATCGTCTCAAATCTATATTGGGTTATCTCGTTGTACTGACCCCCCAGGTTATAGTGTTAGGGATTAGTAATCAGGAAATGAGGAATCTGTTAGGAAATTGGTTTATATAGCAATGGCAGTATTTCAGCTTTGTCTTGCTAGTGTTTGGCTTGATCAGAATCCTCCCTCTATACATGTATGGTTTGGCAAACTATTGTCTATCTATAACTGAGAGATGTCTGTGTTTAAGAGAAGGGGAATCAGGTCAAGGGTTAAGGGCGACATGATTTGGGAATTATTAACAAACGGCTCAATAAGGAGTAATTGGTTATTGTGGTGTGAATAACCCCTATGCTTTTAGTTTATTAGTTATTGTTTATTAGTTATTTTTGGGGTGATCCACTGGGGTGGGGTGGGATAACATTAGAAACTTGGAAATCAGGTATGTTTTTTGTTCATACCATGTAACCTTGTCTAATATTTTATTTTTCTGATGTCCTAATAAAAATCTTTATAAAAAAAAGAAAAAAAGAAACTTAGTAGAAAACAGAGTTTCCCTCAGCACATCGGCAAAGCCTCCCTGACTGCACACGCTCACAGGCTAGGAAGGAGGGGCAGACACTTACACTGCTGTGCAGTCGTAGGTCCAGCCTCACAAGCCATCAGGGCTCAAGTCATGGTACCACGTGGGTGGACAGCGTCCCCCCCACTAATTTTACCGCGAGCTCGATAACTGGAGCAAATGGAGCCACACATTCACTCTTTAGCCTCTCTGGGTTGAGATCGGAGCCCATTCAGAACGCTGCTCACGCGCTGGCTTCTCTGATGCAATCCCATCTAAGGGGTGAGCGTGGGGAAGCAATAAGTCTGATGGTGCAAGCAACCTTTTGTGACGTCACTTTTTGTTATGACGTCAGCGTCCCCCCACTTCTTTTTTTGGGACTTGTGCCCCGCAAACCACCTAAGGGTACATTTTCGCTTTATCCACGCTCTGATGTTCTCGCGGCGGTGACTTTCAGGCACATGGTCAAGTTGCATTCAGCTCTCCTCTCAGTGCAGCTCAGGAGTGGTTTGTCTCGTCTCTCTCCGGTAGATTAGCAGCAATGTTTCTGCTCACATAGCCTTCCCTCCCCTCAGCTCCGATAGCTGCATTATCTTTGACTTGGCTGTCCGAACTGCACAGCCAGCAAACGAAGCGTGGGCTTTCCTGCATGCCCTCCTCCCTGCATGATGATGAGCCCCTTACTACAGACAAGCGTGCTAGCAGAAGTGACTGTCCGGTACTTCCTCTGTGGTAATGAGAGCTGCAGAGAGCACCTGCAGGGCACGCGGTTCCGACTCACAGCAGTGGAGCATCCCCAAGGTGTCTTCACAGTGAGGGGTTCGATGGTTGTCTGCACTGGGGCAAAGCTATCAATAGTGCAGCAGGTGCAATGGCACCGAGGTCCAAAGGGCACCCCAAATAGGACTGCATGCTCTATGCTAATATGAGCAAATAAATTAATGGGGGTGAACTGCATGCAGCGTACAGGGAAAAAAACACAAGGTGGTTAATAAAACGTTTGGGAATCACGACGGTCTGGGAGGATTGAATCTTATTTTAAGTAATTTAAATTATGAACATTTCTATGGTACTTGACTTTCCTTTCCGAATGCCTCAGCCACAAAGAGTTACCAATTCAGCATGCCGACAAAGAGCATAGTCTACATATCAAGGAATTGTCCGCATCTATGTATTTGTAGTTGCTACAATCTAACATTAACTTCAGTCAAGTTTATAAAACAAAAACATAAATAAGTAGCTAATTACAGGCGTAAAGAACCACTGAAGGCCAACCAGTCAGCTGGCTCAGTTGCTTACTGTAAGACACCACAGAAGGCTTTTAGGATCTTTGGAACAAACTCGCCCGAGTCGAGATATAAAAACTTCTTTCTGAAGCGAGTGAGATCGAGGAACAAGGGACTGACAAAGGAGCTTGTGTGCTGGGGTGAGGTTCAGAAAGGGGCACTCATTATCGTAATGCCCGCGTGCTGCAGGCAGGCGCGCAACACCCATTGGACTCAAAGGGCTTCCGCCTGCACCATCTCTCCCTCTGCCTGCACCATCTCTCCCTCTGTCTGCGCCATCTTCCCTTCGCCTGCACCATCTCTCCCTCTGCCTGCACCATCTCACCCTCTGCCTGCACCATCTCCCCTCCGCCTGCACCATCTCCCCTCCGCCTGCACCATCCCACCCCCTGACTGCACCATCTCCCCTCTGCCTGCACCATCTCCCCTATGCCTGCACCATCATCCCCTCTGCCTGCACCATAATCCCCTCTGCCTGCACCATCACCCCCTCTACCTGCACCATCTCTCTCTCTGCCTGCACCATCTCCCCTCCGCCTGCACCATCTCCCCCTCTGCCTGCACCATCTCACCCTCTGCCTGCACCATCTCCCTCTCTGCCTGCACCATCCCTCTCCCTCCGCCTGCACCCCCTCCCCCGCCTGCTGCTCTTTTAACCATTTCCTCGTAGCCTTCTCCACCCCCCCTCCCCATGGTTTCTCCCTCACAGTTCTCGGCTTTTCTTAAAGTGACTGAAATAAACTCATGAAATGTGCTTTGAATTCGTGCCCGCGACACTGAGGATAAGTTTAAATAGACACAGAAGACACACTCGCCCTCACCTTCGAGCCCAGCAGGGACGGGGGGGGAGGGGGCCTGGGAGAGCAGCCTCTGCGCTTGTCAGAGAGGCACTACGTTTCATTAGACTCAGGGTTCCTCCTGATGATAAAGCAAAGTAGAGCAGAGGCGAGGCTGCAGTGCTGTGTTACATATACAGCGTAACCAGATGGTGTCAACCCATGTGAGGGTGTCACCCGGTGCGGTCCGCACCCCCGCACGCCCCTAGTGACGCCACTGGTTGCGAGACCTCTTGCATTGCAAATGCTTGTTAAGACTTGTGCCCTGGGGGATGTCAAGTGAACGGATATTTTTCTCCAGTAGCACACTCTTCATGTCTGACTAGATGTGGACTGCACTCTTATTAGAAGGGAGCTATATAGAAGAAAGAACGACTCTGTTTCAAAGGAAGCATATGTAGGTTGAAGCAGGGCAATAGACCTAAGGGTACAGAAAAGGCAAGATGTTTAGGGTTCAATGCAAGGCATATTAATTCCATGAAAACAAGATAAAAATATAAATTTATCAACAGCCAGTGTGTCTTTCACATACAACAGCCATGACTGCTTGACATTACTTGTAAAGTGCACATTACCCAGCGAATCTGGGTCTCTTGGTATTATAACAAAGTAATATGCAAACATACCGCACTCTTCCTACATTTGATGGCATTCCCATTGTTTCAAAAGCATAATGTAGAGCAATTGTAAAAAAATTGTACAATGGATGTCAGATTGTTTCTTTACTTTCAGAAATGAATCGCTTCTTTCTGCGAAAACCAGGATGTCCCCACCTAGGCTGTGCTGAAAACATCCATAGAAATTGAACTGTTGTAGATGCCAACTAAACCATTAGTACATGGCCTTTTGCCAATGCACCTGTGTCTTAAAGTCAGGTGGCGTGACAGCAATTTTTAACTCACTTGGAATTTCCTCTACTTGTGAATATTTCAAGTGCATAATGACCGTTGTCTCTTAAGAATATTGCAACCTTTGCACTATCTTGTATATCCCCATGCTCATTGTCCAGCTGAAAAGTTGGACTGAAATTTGCAAATTATTCTCCTTCAGACTGAAACTCAATATAATGTTGATGTAAATAACAACAACAAATGTAGCATAAAGTGACTTTCCATTACAGGAACATTAAGGAGTTTTGAGAAAATGTAGAGGTACAAGACTGCAGGATCTTTCAGACTCTGGAAAACCTGGAAATCATGCTATCCTAAGCCAGACTTGAGTAAATCAAAGCCATTTTTTCTATGTCTTAGGCTTGGGTGTGGGGATGGACATCGAGCTGTATGGTGGGCAGCGGACATATATCTGTGGTTGCAGGAATTATAACTACTCCATGGATAGGTGCCAGATCACCCTACCATCAAAAAACGGCAGCCTCTTATTCTTCAATCAGTACTTCCAAATTTTTTTAGAACCATAGCCCAATTTTTAGAACAACACATTTTAGCGACCCACCTAGCTTTTATGGATATGAGGAGGGGGATGATTTAAATAAATTTTACAGACAAGCGTTCAAAATGCTGTGAATTGGCAAATAACACACTTTAACAATTTATTACTCTCCTACCAGCAATTATTTGTAAATGTCATGTCCTCAACCACACCCTGTGATATGCCTTGATTGGATAGTCTGTCCTGAAGACTCTTCTTAGATAATTACTTCCCAATCTTTTTATAGCATGCCCTAGTTTTAAGAACAACAAACTTATGTGACCCACCTAGCTTTAATGGATATGAGGAGAGGGCGGCTTTCTAAATGTAATAATATACAAGCATTCAAAATGCCGTAAATTGGCAAAATATCATACTCTTTACACATTTTTACACCCTCTTTCACAGCAGTGGTTTGTAAATATCATGTCCATGACTACACCCTTCGATAAATGTCTTCATCGAAATGTGACCAAGATATTGATCTTCCCATAATTGGCAGATGGTAAACTGCACTGGAGCTGGAACACTTTTCAGAGTGTGGTGGTGGCCTGTGGAATCTGTTCACTAAAATCTCAAGCCTTTTGAAAAAACTCTTGGTGTTGATGCAAGTGATTTTAGCACATTCGAAAAACCACTTTTGCAGCAGAGTATGGTGTAAGTCCTCATAGCCATTTGTGTGATAAAAAAAAAACAAGACCCATTGGCGCATTGTGTGTGTTTGTATGTGTGTGTGTGCATGTATGTGTGTGTATATTTGACCATGTTTCCATAGGAAAATCGTTTTATGACGTGTCTATGTCTTTGGCGCCATTTGATGAATCTTCATGAAATTTTCCGTAAAAAGTGTCCCAGTAATTCTAGTGTGCATAGAAAGTTTCCGTATGATTTGTCAAGCGAGGGCCCCGAAAAAGTGAATTTCCCATGTTAATTCCCATAGGAGTATTGAACACGACTACAGCCCACACTGCTGGATTGAATGACACTAAATTTGGCCGAAAGGTAGATTTTGTTCCACAGATTATGCTTTTTGTTATTTGGGGCAAATCCGTTCAGTAGTTGTTGAGGAATTAAAGGAAATACAAATTTGTATATCTGGGCAGAGCCTAGCCACAGATCTCATGGTGAGATCTGATTGGCTTTTAGCACTTCAACCAAAAAGTAATGGTAGCCATCTTGGGACCAATATACCTGATAGCACTCCATTGAAATGTACTGTAGTGAATGGCAGGTTTTGAGGGTCACAAAAAGGAGAACGTATAAAAGGTGATAACAGATGTTAGTTAGAATAATAAATCCTTTGTTGCTAAGGTGATTTTACCCTGTGAAAAAGCCTCCTGGTGGGATTTCAAGAATCATGTTTGAGAGAAAACAGTTTTCTCATTATTTCCCCATAGAAGTTACAGAAGGTGCTCCAGAAGCTTAAAAGGAGAGCATATTTCCTCTTAATTCACACTATGTTTTACAGTCATATGAAGTGTGACATTCTCAGTAAAACATATACTTCCAGCAGGAGCAGCCTATCAGTTGATTCCCTTGTGTTATAATGCAGCTACACTGAGTGTACTAAAGAACAACTAGAGTACTAAAAATCTTACTTATGAGAAAAGTATGACACACCCGAAGCCATCTTCATTGAATTAAACTGGTAGCCTTTAAAACATTTAATTTAGAAAGGAGCAACATTAGGGGTTTCATTTTGTCAAGGAAGTGATGGTTAGTGCTGAAGAAAGAACAATTATGACACGTTTTAAGTGAGTTCTCAAATATCTTCCTCTTCTATTTATTTGAACATTCTGACATGGACACTGAAACATGCATTTTCAACACTAGCAACAGACTGACAGTTAACTCCCTGGTGCTAAGCAGTTTACTACAGTGGTCTGATGAGCAACTACAGTGGTAACATTCTGACATTATCCGAAAAGTGTGGCACATCTTGATGGAATCGAAGTGGGAAACTGAAAGTGTTTTCTACTGAGGATACTACAGTAAAGAGGAGATTAGGGAGCTTCATAACAAATAAGTCTCCCAAGATGGTCACCAGAGAGAACAGAGCCAAAATGTAGCACAAATATCACCCAAACGCAGCCCAACTATAGTCCAATGACAGAAGTGTGCAAAACACTTAATTTCTTTTTTTGTGTTGCAGTTTTATATAGCGCAGAGTTGCTCTGAAGATATAGGAGTGCTTTACATGAGCATCAGTTACATTCAGCCGCGGCCCGTGGAGGGAGTTCGTTGGGGCAGGGAGGCGATGCGGGGGAGAGGCAGGGTGGACAGTGGTAAACAACGGAATATGGATATTTGCAGGTAAGTAAACAATTTAATAAATAAAACGAATTTCCTAGCACACCATGCATCGCAAAATGCGATGCAGCGCGCGCTACAAAATTCGTTTTATTTTTTAAATTGTTTACTTACCTGCAATTGTCCATATTCCGGTGTTTACCACTGTCCACCCTGCCCCTCCCCCGCACCGCCTCCCTGCCCCACCGAACTCCCTCCATGGGCCGCGGCTGGTTACATTACACAAGGACACATTCCTTTTGGGCTTTAGACATGGAGATATTAAGTGATTTGTCCAGAATCACAAGATGTCGAGCTGACACTGAAACTGAAACCCTGTTCCCAGGTTGCAAAGTCTGCAGCTCTGGACGTAACGCTGCATTCTCCCACCTTGGTGCGACACATAAGCAAGTGATCAACTGGATATAAAACATCAAGATAGCAAATTATTTAAAAGTGCTTTGTCGCTATTTGGGAACTCAGAAACTGTGTCCTCATTTTAGTTTTTTAGAGCACTAACCATAATTTCAATGGCAATAAGATTCTCTCATTTTTAGGTCGAGCATTCAAGACCTCTTGTATATACTTTACTGTATACTGATAAGTGTATGTACTTTGTGGACTCTGGAGATCAGCCCTAAGACTTGTCTGCTTCCGCTTAGGGACTTTTTTTCTGATCAACTGCCTCTATTTAACTGTCTTGCAAGAAAACAACCAGTAGAGGTCAGTAAAATACCAGAATTGTTTTCTGCTGAGGGACTTCCTTTTTTATTTTTCTGGCAGCTGCCTCTATTTAACTTTCTTGATAGAACACAACCAGCAGAGGTCAGTAAAATACCAGAATCACTTTAGCATTCTTTAGATTCCAGTCCAAAGACATTGTCTTCCACGAGCAGCCATAGACAATACATTTTTTTTCAAATCTTGTATTTTCAGCGATATGACCACCGAAGGCCCCGATTTTATATTAAAAACAGAGCTTTGGACTATATCATTTCCCGCTGAAAGGCAATATTTCTCTCCATGTATTTCCATACCTGGCATGTCATGCAGTTTGGTGCCTAATTTCCATCCATGTTAAAGAATAGTAGATGTTTCAGCACCCAAGCTAATGTGCTGCATAGCTAAACACATATAAGGTCCCAAAGGCGAGACTGATTGCATTGTAAATGCTTGTTATAATTTCAAAAGGAAATGCTGTAGGTGTAACAGTTTTGATTATGATAAGATGATGTGAGCCGTGACACACTTTTCTAAGAAATATAGAAGGTTAGCAATCTAGTTGTTCACTAGAATACTGCGGGAGGCAGATGTCAGAGACACAGACTCGGATCCCTGAGGGCAGAGGGTAAGGTGCGGAGGCAACAAGTTAACCACGCTGGGCAGGCGGGAGGGGCAGTGGGTGCACAATAGACCATGGACGGCAGGGCAAATGGGGGCAGGGACAACAAACAAACCATGCGGGACAGGCTAGAGAGGCTGTGGTAACATAACAGACCATTCAGGGCAGAAGGAAGAGGCAGTGACAGTACAACCATACATGTAAACAGCGCAAGGAAAATGGAGGGCAGGGAGCAAGGGGACATGGCTGGAACAGGAAGCTGACCATGCAGAGCATGTGGGATGGGCACTGGGATCAAAACACAATAGAAGGCAACAGTGAGGCTATAATGGCATACTCACAGACAACGGAGGGAAGATGGAATGGTGGGAGGGGGATAGCAGCAAGCTAACCATTCAAAGCAGATGGGAGGGGCTGCAGCAGCACAGAAGGCCATGCATTGCAAGCAGGAGGGTTAGTGGTAGCACAACGGCCATGGTGGGCAAGAGAGAGGGGGCAGGGGCATGCATTAAGGACCATGAAGGACAGAAGGGATGGGTAGGGGCTGGACACAAGCAATAAAGAGCAGAGGGTGGGGCCTCACAACTGACCATGTGGGGTAGGCAGGAGGAGAAGTTGCAGCACAACAGAGCATAAAGGGCATAAGGGAGTGGAAGCAAAATAAACCATGTAGGACAGCAGGGAGGGGATAAGAGCAGGGAACTCGAACTAGCAGGGTAGAGATGGCAGGGACAGGTGGCAGTCATCTCACCTTGCTAGGTGGGTGGGAGGGGCAGTGGCAGGCAACTCAACAGTACACTCAGAGTCGATAGTAGTGGCAGTGGAAGGTTTATGGTACATGGGGAGCATAAAGAAGGGAGAAGGGGAAAGCACATAGACAGCAAAGGGCGGGGATGGAGGGTAGGGGCAGCAAGCTAAGCACAGAGTATATACAGGAGGACAATGATGGGGCATGACAATTGGCAACAGAAGACAGGAGGTGTGGGCAGGGACATCAAACTAAATAAAGGGCAGTGGCAGTACATTGGACCATGAAGGTCAAGAGGGAGGGGGATGGTGCATCGACTATGACAACAGATGGTAAGAAGGAGGTGGGTGGGGCAGCTAACTGTTCATGGCAGACGGGAATGGCAGTGGTAGAACAACAGCCACAAAGAGCTATAATGATAGAACAGGGGCATGGGCTTGGACAATGGATGCAAGGAGGATAGGGTCTGGAACAGCAAGCTTGGGTGGTTGCAGCACAATGCCAGGCCAGGCCTGTGTCCAACACCCCACCTTCCACTGTGCATTACGATGGGCGTTTTAATTAACAACAAAAAAACTAGCAACTAACTGAAAAAATCAAAGGTTACAGGGATATTATAGTTAGGAAATAGAATAAAAAAAACCTTAGACATGTACTTAAAAAAACAAAGGTTACAGGGACGTTATAGTTAGTTTACATGCACAAAACCATAGAAATTCAGCTGTTTATATTTATATTTTTGGTATTTGTAGAGCGCGCTGCAACCCTTAGTGCATCTTGGCGCTGAGAGATAGTTGGAACCAGGAGAAAGACTGACAACTGTAAAAAAGGGCAGACTACAGAGAAGAGTTATATCACTAATAAGAACTAAGATTTTCAGACCTTAGGGAAAAGCCAGGTCTTAATTCTCTTACGGAACAGCGTCAGACTCTGTATATTCCTGATTTCCAGGGGGAGACGGTTCCAAAGGCGGGCTGGTGCCACAGTAAAGGCTCTCCCCCCAGGGTCACTTTCTTTATCCTGGGAATCCTAGCAAGGCTGGCAGAAGAAGAGCGGAGGGTACGTGTGGGCTCGTACCATTGGAACCTATCTTGAAGCAGCTTGGGTCCTTGTCCATGAAGTGCCCTGAACACTATACACAGCGATTTGAACAAGATCCTTTGGGCTACTGGGAGCCAGTGCAGCTCCGCCAGTGGTGGTGTTGTTGACGAGCGACGTGCTTGACTGAGAGCTAGCTTAGCGGCTGCCGCCTGGATACTCTGCTGTCTAGCGATCAGGTATCCCAGAGATTCCAGAAACAAGGCATTACAGTAGTACAGGCGGCTTAGGATAATACTCCTGGCTACCGTAGTTCATGCCTGTACTGGCAGCAATGGCAACACTTTCCACAGACCTCGGATGAGAGTGTAACAACCTCCCACCAGTTTGTTAACATGGGACTCCAGATTTAATTTCTCATTGAAACTGACCCCAGATTACGTACAGTGTTCACTGGTGTCAGCGTGCCATCTGAGGTTAAAGGCCAGAAGTCGGCTGGTAGACCTCGGGAGATCCCCCCCACCTTGCATTGTAGGATCTCTGTTTTCTCGATATTGAACTGAAGCGAGTTCTCCTTCAGCCATTTTGCCATTTCACGCATGCAAGCATGAAAGCAGTCCAGTGAGTCCACCTGATCACCATCCAGGGATACCATAAGTAAATAATCACGCTGATGTTTTGTGCTTTGATAATCCCTAGAAGAGGTTGAATGTATGCATTAAATAAAATGGGACTGATAGAAGATCCCTGCGGTACCCCGTGTATAGTTTTCGCAAAATCCAATTGGTACGGAGGGAGCGCCACTGTTTGCCAAACGATCAGATGGATAAGATCGCAACCAACTTAGCGCTACCCCCGTCACCCCTGGAGTTTCCAGCCTTGAAAGAAGAATGTCGTGATTTACCGTATCGAATGCGGCGGACAGGTCTAGCAATATTAGGGTTGCCGATTGGCCCCTGTCTGCCCGCATTCGAAGACTGTCTAGAACGGCCACTAAGGCTGCTCCTGTTCCATGACCCAGTCTGAAGCCAAACTGTGTTCCTCCTCCAGTTTGTTGTTTGTCTCCAGAAAGAGGGACAGTGCCCTACTGACCAGGCATTCCACGATCTTAATTGGGTAGGGCAAGAGGGATATTGGTCTGTAGTTCTTATAACAGCCTGAGTCCAATGTGGGTTTTTCAGGAGCGGCGTGATGACAGCCTGCTTCCAATTGGACAGCACCACACCAGTATTGAGAGATTGACAGCACAACTGACGTATGATGGGGAAGAGCTCTGACCCAAGTTCTTTCATTAACTTGTGGGGCATAGGATCCAGTGGTGAACCTGAGGAAATTCCTAGGGCCACTCAGGTAAACTCCTCTTCTTGTTAGGGTTAGAGTTATTTCTAGCAACTATAACTTAAGCCCTAAGGTAATTATCACTAGCGTCTAGCACCAAAAAATGTGCTTTTTGTGTTTTGGTGTAAATATGTCAGTAGTTTTTGAGCAATTAATGCTCAAAAACTTTGTATATTTAGGGACACAGAGGCTTTGCGAATCCCGACAGATCCCAAACTGAGATCTGATTGACTGCCACTACCTCATTCATAAAGTGGTGGCAGCCATCTTAAGACTCGGGACATTGCACGCGAATCCGTAGCAAATTTCTTTAAATTAAAGCGGTGTCCTGCGCTTGTTTGAAAAAAGCACCCCTTGGGTGGGCCCTGTCCTGCGGAAAAAAAAACATATATATTTTGGAGGATTGAGGTGCATATTGACTCCCTCCCCAGGCCGATTCCGGCCCTGGGGCCCACATCTTGTGGGTCCTGTCTGCATTGTAAATGCTGAGTGGGCATGCGCCCCCCTCCCAGGGCCAATTTTTGCCCCAGATCCCCATTCCCTGGGCCTGGCTGTTTTTCAAGTGCAGGAGAGGGGCACTCGCCCCACTACCCCAGCCGTTTTACCCCCCGGGGACCCCATCCGAGTGGTCTGGTCGAATATGCAGAGGGGCCCTCCCTGAACCTTTCATGGCTCTGACAACCCTATCCCCCAGGGTCAGGCCATGTCCCGGGGAGCCCACCTCCCTGACAGCGGTTTCCCTCCCTCCAAATAGGAGCAAACACCAAATCCACTCCCAGCAGGCGAGAGCTTAAGAAATGATCCTGCTTACTGGAAACAAACTTTTCATCCGTTTCATTGGTTGCAATGAAGCATGGCAGAGAAACAGATTAAAAGATTGCTCCACCTAGCAGGGAGCAGAATTTTTAGCTGCTTCCTGTGGGCGGGAGCAATATCGGCTCCCACTTGATGCGGGGAGCTGGCTGGGTCAACCTTAACGATAGTGTGGTGGGTACCCTAAGGTGGGTACCCTAAGTAGGCACCAGGACACCCACCCTTTGTTAGCTGTGTCTCAGGGCATGGAGTCCCTGGGGACAAACTCGGCCTGGGGATGGGGCCACATGCCACCCTGCCCCCCAACAAATGCACCAGGTCTCAGAGGTTGGGGTCCCAAATTCCAAAAGAAGCCCAGGCCAAGTGCCCCCTACCCTGAAAGAATGTGCAGGTTCCCTTGAGGATGGGGTCCCCAGGGCCACAGGTGGACTCCCTCCTCCCCAAAAAAAGGTAACTGGTTCCAGGGGATGTAGTCTATGGAGCTTAAATCAACCAGAGGAGAAGGCCGCATGCCCCCTCCTCTTAATGTTTGGCCCTGGGGATGGGTTCAAAGACAGTGTTAATCAAATTGTGTGGAGAAAAGTCCATGGCTGCTACAGGCAGAAGGATCAGAGGTTTGAGGAGTAAATGTGTAGGAAAGTGCCCTTTTTATGGTCACCACCACTTGTTTCTCCAAATGCGGATGGTTATGACTCTGACAGTGCACTGGAGTCTACTGCTCAGACAACATTGCCTGTGGTCGCTCCCAAAACTGTTATCTGTTATGTTTGACTTTGTAATCCCAAATAGGCAAAGACTCTACCCCCTTATACATCCCTAGTATATGATACCAGAGGTACCAAGGGCATAGGTGGTAGAGGGTTCCTCAGTGCTGCAACATAGGTTTGTACTACCCTGGTTGGCCCTAATAAACTACTGACAGCAGGCCTTCAATTGCAGACTGCAGAAGTGGTGCAAACTGCTAAAAATCAACTTTGCCCACACCATGTATGATACAGTCACCTGCACTACTTTTAGTATATGTCAGGCACCCCTCAGGTGGGCCTCCTCAACCCAGAAGACAGGATGCAGTACGTTGAAGGTGAGGACATAGAAGCTCAAGCGTATATGTCACGATTGTGGCGTACCACAGGACTCTTCCCTGTCCCCCCATCTTTATTATCTTTGCATCCGCCCCCTGATATTTTTAACTATAGATTTTTACCTTCATTTGTTGGAGGGAGTCTCCAACAAATGAAGGTAAAAATCTATAGTTAAAAATAAATCTGTATTTGTAAAGCGCAAACTACTCACCCTTATGGGTCTCAAGGCCATTGTGGAAATTCAGTGAGCTATTGCCCAGAGTCACATGGAGCTGGGCTGAGCTGCTGCCGGAGCCATAGATTGAACCGTGAACCCTGTGCTTCGAAGTCAGCTGCCCTGGCCGCTGCACCACACCTCTCCACCATTAATTATGCAGATGATATGCAGTTGATTTTTACAATTGACGAGACACTGGATTCTAAGGTATTCTTTCTGAATACTATGTTATTCATTAGAGATTGGATGAATAACAACCAGCTAAATCTTAACTCTTATAAAACTGAGATTGTTATCTCCAACAATAAATTAAAGTATTGGACTCCGGCCTACTGGCCCAAAATGCTAGGTCCCCCACCCAACCCTAGGAGTTCTGTAAAAAGTCTTGGTATGCACATTGATACTGAACTATCCACAGGGGCGGTGGGTGACATTTTAAAGTGGTGGGGCGCAAAGTGATTTGCATACAGCACTTAGCGAGCGAGCGCAGCGAGCGAGCCCGAACCCCAAAAGGGGGGTTTCGGGGGATTACCCCCCCCAAGAAAATTTTGGAAAAAAAGAGGAAAAATCGTGCATTTTCAAGCAAATTTGAGAAAGCAGGAAGGTTAATAAAGCAATTGTGAAAGTGCAGTTATTACATTAATAGATGGCATAACATAGGTAGCTGCTTATTCAGTATAACCACAGAGCTTCATACATTCCGTCCTAATACGCTCAGGTGCTGAATTCAGACTGTGGAAAAGTAAATTTTGCCATGTTGTATGTGCCTACGTGTTCCCACTCTTATGTTATATGTGCATGATCGATATGCATGTATTTCCCTCTGATCGATTAAAGACGCAATTACAGTTGTGTCCATCTCTAGTATGCCAGTTTCCAGTCATCGTGAAAGCAACGAATATTAGGCCTATGTAAACCTACGTTGCCACATTTCACAGTGTGCACGTTAATTCATTGAATTGTCCCCGTTTCTAGGCCTCAAAAGGGCCCGGACTCAGAATCAGCTCCTGTCTCCTGAACCCTCTCCGAGGAGCGATATAGCCCCCACCTGCATCCCTGACCCTTCGCTTACTTCATGCCTCGCAGTGCCCGGCCCGGCCTGGCTCTGCCTCCCAGTCTGCCAAGAGTATGTTATGTTTATAGTTATCAGTCCAGCCCTCCTTCTCTGCATTCCTAAGCTACTGCATCGCATCAATAGTTTCCGTCATGGTCTAGCCTTTATGTCTCCATGTAAGAGAAATACTGTATTAATATTCATAGAATATTCCTCGCACACGCAATACATGTAGAATTATGCATGCACCAGTCTTAGTGTCTAGTAGCCTTTGCCCTGATAACTTTTGGATTCTATCAATATGTACTCCAAACACCAGATACCAGATATGCCTTGGGTACATGTCGCTCTGACACTCCAGACTTTAGTCTCCTCTTCTAGCGCAGAAGTCATAGCCCCAGTTCTCCCTGGTAACACGTCATTGCCCGTTTGCGCGCACCACTAGGTTAGAGGTCCCAGCTGCTCAGGTATCCCCCTCCATGTTTCCGCCCCGTTTATGACATTTCTGTTACGTTTACATCACATGTCTATGTATACGCCCTGTACACGCCTTCTTGTTACATCATTTTGCCCTTATCTTTCGCGACTGCTACGAGTCACGCCTACTGCTACGCCTACTGTATTGAATGTAATGCAATTGTTTTGATATATATACTGTGCACCCATGTTAAAAGGTAGCC
Source organism: Lissotriton helveticus (assembly GCF_964261635.1). Taxonomy (NCBI): domain Eukaryota; kingdom Metazoa; phylum Chordata; class Amphibia; order Caudata; family Salamandridae; genus Lissotriton; species Lissotriton helveticus. Next base: position 22,006,309 of record NC_136060.1, on the reverse strand, counting down.
TTATTCCTTTCCCTGTGTCCCCCGGCAGCTGCCTTCATTCTATTCCCGTACAGGCTGTCCTGTTCCTGTCCTTTATGCCTGATTAAAGCCTGTAGACTCAAGATACCTCGAATTCTGACTCTTATTTATTGAGCTATCTGTTTTATTGATTGTATTAAAAAATAGTACCGGTAATTAATTATTTATTTACCACAAGACTAGAAGACTTTCATGAAAATCTCAGGGAAGGTGCACTGGTAAAAACAACTACTGTCTCTAGAGTCACCCCTCCCCGAACTCCTTCTTTAAAATAACAACACACAAGAATTAAGATTCCCATGGATTATTATATGAATATATACAGACTAAGACCCAAATGGGAGGCCTTGACCAGGGCTCCCAACCTGAAGCAAAGTGAGGGAAGGGACATTAGTCAGGAACAGGCGTGAGGTGCTGAGGGAATTAGCTGAAGAGGAAGAGTATGGGGGAGGTACAATAAGACCTCTCCCTGTATGTCCTTATGCATCACAGGATACGTGCCAAGATACTATTATGCCCCACATACCTTAAGAACACTTAACACTGTAATAGAGCAGATACTCCTGGAACTTGAAACCTATATCACATGAAGATTTAAGATATCAGAACCAAATAAAAAAAGCATTCAATAGATGTGCCAAGCTTTAGAATTAAAATTGAATGATATCTCACAGAGAACAGTGACAATGAAAGTTGATATGCAAATGTTTAAATCTTTACTCTTGATCACTAGCCGCTATACAGGTTCTGGATTCTACTTTTGCTTACCTTACCTTTTTCTGATCTTCTACAGCTTCCCCTTGTCTAAGCACATATTCTAGTTTGCCACTTCACACTGCACATTGTTCCTAAATTGTACACATTATTACAGCCTGATGTATTGTTAACCGTGTGTACCTCTACATGATTAGTAGGCATTGCCCAATTTGTCTGTGTTTTGTATGATGTACTGCACGTTGTAACCAGAATTTTGCTAAAAGCAAAAACAGGTTTCTAAAATAAAAAGTGCAGCGAGTGTCCTGCTATGTAAACTGCAGTCAAAATAATTGAGAGATTTAGTGTGACAATGATTTCTGCTACCTGTTTGTTGTTTGGAATAACTAGAGAATGAAATCAGTCACAAGTATGATTTCGCTTGAGGGTACTTAGGTGGTCCTGGGCAGGTCTAGAATGTCCTCCGGCTAGATTTATGATAAACTCAGGTGACGATGAGTGAATTGCTGTGACAGCTGGAAAAATGGGTAATTGGGAGTTTGAAGAAGGAATAGTTTGAGTTAGGGATGTCTATCCAAGCCAATGGCTCGAGCAGCACAGCTCCCATTCTGTATTTTGTTGAGAGTTTATAATTGGCAGAGGATGCCCAGAACTCCAGCTGCAAACCAAATTCCTGTCCACTCCTAGACTGAAGCATTTTCCTCCTCTAGCCTCATGATTTTCATTTGAATGTTTGGCCACAAAGTGTGGAAACGTTTTTCAAGTTTATATTTTGTGTATCAATAATGATGATTATTATACAGTTTTTCACGTGCTTTTATACATATAGACCAAATTAACCTCATTGCAATTGAAACACACGTTCTATGATGAGTAGAAGTGCGTTTATTAAAGTGTTTTAGTTATGTCACAGTTCTGTGTAAAACGCCATTCTAGACAAACTAGATGACATCTCTGTCACTCACTCCTGCTCCCCGCACACATCCTCACCCCACAGGCTCTACAGCACACAAACCGAGGTCATATTAGGTTTATTTTCATTGTTGTATTGTTTTGCTAAACATTAACTTTCTATGGTGCAGATGTAATATTGCTACAAATATCTATGCCTTCCGTTCCTTCAATGGACCTGGTCACTAAGAGAAAGTCTGACAGTAAAATGTTTCATAGTTGTTCAAAACATTTTCGGATGACATTAGCATAGAGGGTGTTGAATAATTATTTAAAGTGTTGGGATAGTGCCACTTATGCAAATATTAACCTTGATCCTAATCCTATCCTTTGGTCGTATCCCAAACCTTACTCTAATCCTAACATTAGCCCTAGCATACCCCTTCACTTAACACTTCCCATAACACTAACCACACTAACCCTAAACTTTAACCTAAGCCTAATGTTAACAATAACATTAACCCCTTCGGGGCTGATGACGAGCTCAGCTCGTCATGAGCGTCACCTGCCATGCGCTCATGACTAGCAGAGCTCGTCATGTAAAGCGGTAATTTTAAAATTGCCGCGTACAGGTGGAAAAGCCGCCGCAGCGTTGCGGTTAAATCTTACCCTAAAACAAATGTGAAGCCTATCCATACTCTATCCACCTCTCTTACCCTAATCCTCTTACCCTAGCAATCAATGTAGTGTTGTGTAGGTCATGGTATAATGAAATCAATGTCATGGTAAGTGTCAATGTAGTGATCTCTAAGCCATATAAATGCTTGGCATGTCCATCACCTCCAGAACTAACTTGCCCGAATGCATAAATAACGTAGCAGAGTGGATGAAATCCATTTGCCTGAAACTCAACTTCGACTTGCTGAGAGTGTTGATTTTCGGGAACAGTAACTCCCATGTGACTCCACCTGGTAGTCTTCAGAGCTTGGACCCATACCAACCAACCATGCAAGAAACCTGGGAATCGTCCTAGTAGACAAAATCAACATGGCAGCACAGAGCAATGCAGAGAGTGCCCCCTGTTTTAACATACTCTGCATGCTCCGCAAAATCAACAAATGGATTCCCCCAAGAAAACCAGACACCATCACATGAGCAGGTATCCAAAGCAGAATAGACTACAGCAACACTACGTCAGAATCTCCAACCACCCCCTCCACTGACTCCAGATCATCCTTTAACTTCAAGGACCCATCCCCCATCACACCAAATCGCAGAGAGCTCCACTGGCTCGCCAGTGTGCCAATTCAACCTCCTCATGTACACATATAAGGCACTGCACAACATAGGGCCTTCATAACTTAAAAAACGCCTTCATTTCCATCAATCCACCAGACACTCACCTGTGCTCAACCTCACTTTCAATTGGTCACATCCCGTTTCCAGAAAAGCTGAACGGGATGCCTGGCATTCTCTCCCACTGCACCCAAAAACCTGGAATGACCTCCCTTTACACATCAAGGTGACCTCCTTGCTTCTTGAATTCTCCAACAAGCGAAAGACCTGGCTCTTCGACTAAATACCAGAGGCTAGCTCACTCTCAACACTCTATATACCCACTCTAGACCTAGATACCTTATCAGGTGATAAGCCGCACTTTACAAATCCACTTAACATAACATACACCGGAGTTATCTAATGACATCGGAAACATTGTTTAACAACATCACAGTAGAATACGAGTTACCTAAAGGCCAAACTCCATCTCATTCTATAGTTTGACTTGATACTTTATGACCATTAATGAGCCCTCTACTAGTCGGCAACTCTGCTGGTGGCTCATGCAGCTGGATAAGCAAATGATCACAGTTGTTTGGAGGACAAGCACTTTTTCTGCTGGAACATACAACTTTTGCCAAATTAGACGCTATACTCAAGCGAGCCAACATCTGGGTGGAGCTACAGTCACCTGCTATGCTGTACCACTGAAAGATTTTCTTTTCTCTTGATCCCATCCGATAAAGACACCTGCTCTGTGTAGTCAGACCTAAACAAATGGATCTGCACTTATGTCAGTCATATGGGGAACCCCAGCTTTGAGAAGTCTTGAATGTTATTATTGGCGGGCTACTTCCCTCTTGTGCAAAACGCCTAACTAAACGGAACAGCAAGCTACCCAGTACATTTGAGATGGAGAAATGAAAGAAAGACATCTATGTAAATTAGCACAATCTTAATTACCGTTTAGGTTCAATCAGGCTCGAGAAGAAACTTAAAGCGGTTTCCGTCATATTAGCCTCCACTTAACATTGCTACTGTGTTAAGCTGCCAGTATTAAAGCATTTAATCTAATTTCATCCCTCCCTGTGACACTGCTGTGAAATTGCCTTGGCTCAAACCAGTATATTTCCTTTTCCCCTGCATTATTCCGTTCAAAGCTCACTCGTCACGTGTGAAGGGATGACTCACACTATGCTGAATTGCTTCTAACTGGCAGACAACCACTTTGCGCACAGTATGACAGACCCGGTTTCTCACACTCTCCCCTTCGACCTCATGAGACAGCCTTTCACTCTCACTCGGTGCTACTGAGCTGCTGTACTTTCCCTCGCGTCTCATGGAAAAGCCTTTCACTCGTCCTCTACTCAATGAGGCGGGCTTTTACCCCCACGCCAATGCTATAAAACACCTTTTTACTCTCAGTGACAATTTAGCTGCCAGTTCACTCCACAGTAAAGTTTTTAATTTTTACGCATTGACTGCAATACTTTGAAAAATCCCCTTATACTCTTAACCCAACACGGTTTAAAAAAAACAACAAAAACGAATACGGATCTCTATTAATGTTGCATATGCAACGATAACTCGCCCATGTATTACTATGGTACACTTCAGCAATGCCTTTCACGTTTTCCAGTTACAAGACACAATATGACTCTCACTTGGACACCGAGGTACAGACATTCACTGTCATTTCTCCGGTAACGTGAGCTTTCCCTCCACCATGCCTCTTTCTGACTAACCTCCGTGGACCGCTTCTCTCTCCTGCCGCCTCCTCGCTGGGGGTTGATGGATGCCAGTCTGAAGAAAAGCAGACCCACGAGGAGAAATGGAGGCGTCGCATCCGGGTGCAGCGTGACGTGAGCCAGGTGTAGCCAATCCTGGCGCTGGGGGGGTACATTTGCTGCTCGCCCTGTCGCCCCTTACAAACCCGGGCTACAGCAGGCAGAGAAGTCCCAGCAGGGTCCCACTGGGGTAATGTAGAGCGCATGCTTGCGAAAGTTGGAAACCAACTCGCACTTGCGCACTACGGTCTGTCTACTGCAGCCTGAGTGTACTGTCACTCAAGCTGCAGCAGGCCACCACCCCCCTTGCGCATTCCGAAATCTCCGGGTGTGTCCCGGCGGCTGACTTGCAATCCTTACAATAAATTACTCTGTACTTGTACAGAGTAATTTATTGAATGGATTGCGGCGGCGGCCGCGAAGCGGGTCCATGTGGCTGGTAGGGCTACGCCCCTACGCCCCAATGGACGCACCGCTGCTGACTATCCATTCAATCACAGATAAGGTTACATCATCCTGCTTCTACCAACTTAGAAAATTCTGGAAAATCAGAAGATTTTTTACTAGGGAGGCCAGCACTTTAATCATCATCGTTATGATCCTGTCTAGAATTGATTACGCCAATGCCACATACCTGGGTCTTCCAATAAACCAACCTCATATATTTCAGATGATACAAAATCAAGCTGCCAGAATCATCCATCAACAGCCCAGACACTGCCACACGAAGCCGCTGATGAAGGAGCTTCACTGGCTTTCACAAGCACAGTGATCCATGTTCAAAACGGGATGTATTATCTTCAAAGCAATCCACACTAAAGGTCCCAAATTATTTTCCACAAGGATGCACCCATGTCTCCCTAAACGAAACCTTAGCTCTGCGTAACGGAACCTCATGACTGTACCCAGATTCAGGCGCAAAAGAATGGGCAGCTCACGTTTCTTCACACTGGGACTCCAACTTTGGAACTCCATGCCTATTGCTATCAGGCAGACAACAGCCTACATGTGCTTTAGAAAAAAAATTGAAAACCTGGCTTTTCACTCAGGCCTACACCTAGATGCAGCATTAGTGTGGACACTAACTCAGCGCCAAGAGATCTGTTGGTGTACGTGCTCTTTATAAATCCCCGTAACATAACAAAACTATAGCGGCATTCCCCATTGGAAACTACTATATGTCTTACCGGTCTATAGGATAACATGGGCTGCCAAACTGGGCATTCGCAAGGTTGGTAGCTCCATTATGATTCTACCGAAATACGTCATGTTTGGTATCAAACAATGTGCCTTCTCCACTCTTGCATGAATATCATGCCCTGGGTTATGTGGGATGCACCCAGGTGGTTAACTTAGAGGTTGCCAACCTGGTTGACCCAGCTCCATCGTGCTCTGGCTGATCAGCACGCATTTTTCTGTACCTACTGTAATCAAGACAGGATTCTGACTTACTGCCAGGCAGTTTGATCAGTCCCAGGAGTCAGGAACAAAGGCTTAGGGAGAAAGGAAGTCACACCTCCCTCTTCCCATGTAGGCTTGTGAAGTGGCACATCAAGGCGATGAGCTTCAAAGGCTGCACCACCTCTGAAATAAATCAGGGCAGACTCCCAGTGGAGGAAACAGCCCTCCCTCTGACACATTTGCACCTGATCAGCTGGGAAATGAGCTACGCATGGAGGTATGCACCCCCAGAAGTCTAGCCACACTTCCAGGGCGAGCAGCCTGATCTGTACACCAACATTTATTTTCCGCCATTTTTATGAATGGCAGAATAGACGGTTCTGGAGAAGATAAAGTGAACTATACCCCCAGATGTAGTCGCCTCAGGGCCGACTAGCTGCAGGGATTATCTGCCCCTATGCTACTATCTCCCACACACCTAACTCCCCTAAATCTAGGATTTAAGGGACACCCCAGACACCAGAACCTCAGATCTGAGCAACTTGCATCAAGGAATTACCAAGAGGAGACCTGTGTCATCGACAAAGGGACTTTAAAAACAGCACCAAAGTAAAATAGGGATACTTTGTCCCTATGGCAAAGGACTTGGAACTGAGTGAATGATCCTTGTCCTTGGCAAAAACACAGCACTCCAAATGAGACTGAGCCATGTGAAAGCCAGAAGCGCCCTTAGACTCCCCTGGACTAGTGGCACTATGTCTTCTGCAAACTGCAAGTAATAACACACAATGGATCCAAAGAATCGCTGGCCAACGGGCCCTGTGTGGGATTGCCCATATCCAGGTGGTCTAGGGAATTGTAGGAGTGCATTTTGAGAGTCTCATCTGCTACAAAGCTTGAAGCCGCTACCTCACTCCCCGGGACCCAGTGATGATCCAGTATCTTTTAAGTGTGTTTACTGCTGCCAAGGCTTGTTGGTCTCCACTCCATCAAGTAAGCACCACACTTGATGCTGCATCTACAGGGAACACAGTGAAACCTTCATCCTACTTCAGCAGCTGTTTAGCTGTTGTGTTTTTGCATTCTGTTTCTTGCAGCACTGTGTAAGCGGTAAAATCAGCAACCCCGCTGCTCCCATTTAGCACCAAAGATAGCCAGGACAACCCTACATCCAACTCCACAGCCTAGGTAGTACTGATTTGACTGTCATTGCCTGGTCCGGTGGCCTGCATGACCTTATCTCTGTACGTTTTTCACTTAATTCGACTTGCAAGTGACCAATTGTCACTAGTTGTTTTTCCCATTGACCGTAACGTTAACTTTTTCATGTATTATTTTACACTGATTTAATATTGCTTCAAAAATTCATAACTCTTTTTATATGTATGCTATCCCATTCATTTTGGTGTCTATACACTCTATTTCTATAAAGTGGGGTTGGATTTCTCTTGACTCGCATCAATTACTTAACATTACATACTGGTCCTCTGAAATGCTTAACACTTTCCTCTAGTAAAGCCTGACTGCTCTTTGCCACACTACCAGGACTGAGTTAAGGATTTATTAGTTTGAATCCAAGGACCATCTAAGTATTGTAATAATATTACATGGTGACGTATAACCCTTAGATCACATAATACTCTGCTTTTCTACATTGGTGTTACAGCAGTAGGTATCATGAGCCTGTGTTTTGCACTACCACTTGATCATAAGTGATTTTACACAAGAAATCCACTTAATTGACTTTAGCATCAACATTTTTCTAATTGGTTTGTTGAGGACCTGCATAGACCCCCATTCCATTAGTACACTTTATTAAGGCTTAATTGAGTTAGGAGAAGTTTTTAAAGTATTTTAAATCTTTAAGAAGGTCCCAACTACTAAGTAAAAAGTTAGGCACAACTGGTCAGAATCTCAACCTGCCAGTCATCCCACCCCTGAAGATCATGGAATGAATGGTGTTGTGCAAAGCAAGGAGCATTGAACATAAGTTGACAGATAAAAAGGAGGAACTTGAGACGCTCCTGAGCTCCTATGAGAAAAGGATAGAGCGGGAGTGCCATTCCTCACAGGAAGAATCTAAAGGTGAGAATGAGGACATAGGTCAAAGTGCTAACTATGGGGAAGAAGATAAAGACATCAACTCTTCACCTATCCCCAGTCCCGCTTCACCAGTATGAAGCAACAAGAATCACTCTAGCACCCTGTAGCATCCTGCTACAAAGAACCACAGACACAGGTTCTTACATCTCAGAGCTTTATTTAATACAACTTGTCTCGACCCTGTCCCTACTCTAACTGCCCTCATCCTGTACTGACCCTTCCTCTTCCCCTCAGCCCACCTAGCTCCGCCCACCCTAGCTACTAGACTGTCAACTATATTACATCTCCCCCTTTCTTAACAAAATGAGCTTAATGTCCTCAGTGTTCGCAATTCTTCAATCCACCACACTGGTCGGCGGACAGTCTGTTCTTCAAACCTCAGTAGTGTCGAATCAGTGGTGGGCTTGGCTTTGGTCAGTTTTTCTGTTGTCTGGATCAGGGTATTCCTGACCACGTTGCGTTTGAACTGTTTACTCCCACACTCCGCAGTCATCATGTTTCCTTCCTGCGGTGTAACGGTTTGTTCAGATGCTCGATCTCTTTCATGAGTGGATAATGTTCGGGTCTTCTTCTGAGCACCAGCACCTACTTTTACTTGTTTTCGTCCTGTCCAGTCGAGGGCAACACTGCTCTCCAATCCAGGGTCATGCATACCAGACAGTACGGTGTGGCTTGATAACTCGTTCACGGCCTCGGGTTGTCTGGCGAGCTCGTGGGCTATCTGTGCATAGGCAGGTTTCTCTCTCATCTGGTGATCTCTCTCTGCTGCCATGTCCGGTTTTCCTTGCGGAGTGGATGGCTGGTCCCTTCCCATCTGGTGATTAAGGTCCAGTGTCTCTGTTTTCTTTTTGTAGGTCCTTTGGGTCAGCCTCGCTGACCCCTTCAGGGGTGACGGTGTCTGATCTATGTCCAGATATACTTGTGACTGACCTGACAGGTTGTCTTGTGGCATGACTGGGTATTCAGAGTCCTTAGTGTGTGACGTGTTGTTCTTGACGTGAAGGATGTCCTTTGGTTCCATGCTGCGTTTGGGTGGTTGACGCCATGACTGTTGTCGGGACCATGACTCGGTCAACTCACGGGATTGAACAGATGAGCCCTCTGGGTCAGAGAAGTCTCTTGTCGACTTCCAGGATCGGACAGACGTGCTCTCTGAACCAGAGAAGTTTCTAGCCATAAACGTGCCTTCTAGGTCAGAGAAGTCTTTTGTCGACTTCCAGGATCGAACGGACGCGCTCTCTGAATCAGAGGAGTTCCTGGCCATACTCCTTTTGAAGCGTTCCTTTGAGGGTGCATCGGGTACTGGATGTCTGAAATAAGTGGGCCGTGACACGTTGTTCGTTGACTCAGGGTTGTCTTTAAAACGATTCTCCGGGCGCCTTCGTCGACTTGTCTTTGGCATTGTTTCATCTGAGAAGTTGCTCAACAACCACGTGCTTGTTCTTTGTGTTCGCTCTTGAGATTTTCCATCTTGGCCTTTCTCACATGTCAACGACGTCTTCTCGGTTTCTTCTTTGTCCCCGGTGTCATTGATGCATTGGTCTCTTCCTGTTCGTTGTTGGGGAGGGTCAGTTCGTCTTATGTGACTTATTTCTTCTTCCCACTTGTTTGGTGCTCGGATACCCATGATGTGGGTGTGATGTATTCTTCTGCTGGATGATGTTCCTTCAGACTCATCTTCACAACTTGACGAAGAGTGTTCCTGCGCCGACTTCCAGTTTTGACCATTTTGAGCTCTCCTTCTATAGTTTGTCTTCCTTACTCTCTTGTGGTGTAAGTCGCCATCTTGTCCAGGGGTGCGACCTGTCCCACTTGACGCTCCCTCCTCGTCAGACTTTGAATGACATCTTGAAGGTGAAGAACTCCTTGAGGTTGTCCTTTGACTAATTGACTCGGAGTATTCCTTGTCACTGTGTCTCTCCCATTGGTCAGACTTTGAATGACATCTGGAAGGTGAAGAACTCCTTGAGGTTGTCCTTTGACTAATTGACTCAGAGTACTCCTTGTCACTGTGTCTCTCCCGTTGTCTTTTCATTGGTCTGCCTTCCCTCTCTCCCTTTTTTGTTTTGTCTGTTTTCCGAGTTTCGTATGTCCAGGCATCTTGATAATTTGCCCTCAGATTCGGGTCCTTTGCTCTGTCTCTTGCCTTGACGTGCATTCCAATTTCAGCCTTCCTGATGATTTCTTCTAGCGACCACTTTCCTCACAAGATCTTGAGCTTTGTGTCGGGGTTTGCGCAGCCTTCAATTATCCGGAGTCGAACTGCGTCCTCGTTCGTAAAGGTGTTGAAGTGGCAGCCTTGTACCAGGTTTCGCAACCGAGTGATGAAGGTTGGCAATGGTTCACCTGGTTCCTGCCGAGCCGTGTTGAAAGTGATGCGCTCTTGATCCACTTCCGCTTGTGCGGAGAGACGGGCACATAGCTTTTCTTGGAGTCTTTTATAGATTTCCGTGTCTTCTTTGGAAAATGTTTCGATTGGGCATCGGCCCTCGGGACCCACCAAATGGAGGAGCAGCATTAGACATTTCCTCTCTCTTTGTTCACCATTGGCGTCCAGGAAGTCACCCAATGTCGCCAGCCATTTGTTCTGTTCAAGACACAGACTCCAGGTATCATACTGCATTCCCGGGGGTGGTGCTCTGAAGCAAGGGTTGCGTTGTTGTGCTACTTCTTCCTTCGCCATGAGAAGAGTATTCTGATTGATTGTATTCGGGCGGGTTGTTCACTCGGCTTCTCGTAGTTTTTAGTTAATCCTCTTTGGTCGAGGCCTTGGGTCTGGTCATCTGCTGGGGCGTTACTAATCCTTGCAACCACCACCGTATGCGCCAGTGACTAGAACTTGGATTTCCTGGGTTCCGAGATGTCCACTATCCAGCCGCACTGTGCCAGTCACAGGGCTCCTTCTCTTTTCGAATCGCGTGCTAGAGGCAGGTGGTTATTGACTCTTCCGCAGTGAGGCTAGTGCAAGTCCTTTAGTCACCTCCGTGTATGTTGTGCTTATTTCTGGGACCGTCCTTCGCAGTCTTGCCTTCATCCGAACTTCGTGCGGTTCTGTCCAGCAGCTCCTCCCCTTTACGCTCTTCGGTATGTGTTCACCATCACCTTTGGAGGTGCTCGTGCCGGTTCGCTGTTTCTCGCTAATGTGTGTTTATTTGCTTTTCCAGTGCTTGTTGGTTTCTACTCGCCACTGCTTGTTTGTTGGTTCTTGACAGTGCTTGTTTCCTTCGATTGGCCAATGCTTGTTTATATGTTTTTATCAAGGCTTGGTTGTTCTTCGCCAATGTTCGTTTGGTTTTTTGCCAATACTTGTTTGGTCTTCGCCAACGCTTGTTTGGTCTTCCGGTGTCAATGCTTGTTTGTTTGCCAGTGCTTGTTTTATTTCTATCGCCAATGCTTGTTTGTTACCAATGCTTGTCTCCTTCTGCTGCACTTCTATCGCCAATGCTTGTTTTATTTCTATCGCCAATGCTTGTTTTATTTCTATCGCCAATGCTTGTTTGTTACCAATGCTTGTTTCCTTCTGCTGCCAGTGCTTGTTCACTTTGCTTAATGCCTGACTCAAAGATGGCCGCCTACAGTTCACACAGGGATTGTGTCTCAAGAGTTGCCTGACTCAAAGATGGCCGCCGTGGTTATCTGCAGGCACTACTTTCTCTCTCTTCATTCAACCTGATTCTTCACACGGGACTCACCGGCAGTTGCTTCCAGGGTCAGCATATTCCAGATTTGGCTCCCTCTGGTCACTGCTACAATCAGGTGAGGTTGGGGTGGGCTCCCGCCTTACTTTGCAGGGTCCTCGGCGGTGACTTGCCAAGTCTCACGCATCGGGGGTGAGGTTTTCCGACGTCGGACCTCACTCGGGCTCAAATTTCAGCGCGCTCAGCAGCGCTTAGCAGTAGACCTTCGTGGGGCGATCCACCCCAGGATTCACTCTTCTCTGGCCACTACAGTCTTCAGGTTGGGTTGGGGTAGGCTCCCAACTCACTTTCGGAGTTCCCGCTCTCCGGTGCCGACAGCGTGCCAAAGCTCACGCATCAGGCGGAGCTCGCGTTTTCGGCGCGAAGGCTTCTTCTTTTCTCGAGCGCTTCAGCGCTCGTGGTAGCGGCTCCCTCTGGGCTCCCACAATGACAGGAGGGGCAGGGTCACCTACTATTTATCTCTCCTTTGGCTGGCAGCATCACCTACAGCAGCAGACTTTCTCTTTCCGACGCTGCAGGGGACAGGGTGTCTTCTTGGGGTTCTGCACGCAGTGGGCTTGCTTATCCCACCCTCGTCGCCAGTTGTACCATCCTGCTACAAAGAACCACAGACACAGGTTCTTACATCTCAGAGCTTTATTTAATACAACTTGTCTCGACCCTGTCCCTACTCTAACTGCCCTCATCCTGTACTGACCCCTCCTCTTACCCTCAGCCCACCTAGCTCCGCCCACCCTAGCTACTAGACTGTCAACTATATTACACCCCCCCCCCCCATGCATGGTAAGGTGGTAGGAACCCTTGGAGATGAGCTTCACTTACTCTCCCTGGAGAAGAAAACGCTTGAACTTGGAGGAGACTACTCCTTTGATGAGAGAAGGGTTAAGTTGGGCCTGTGGCCCAAAGAAGGTTGCAGCAACAATATAACAAGGAAGACATTGACCCTGCGGTCCACAAAGGGATTGTGCCAAAGTTTAGTGATGGTAATGATATTGGCAAACGCTTTGCTGCCTTTGAAAGGGCCTGCAAAATGAGGAGAATAGCACACCAGCACTGGGGCTCTCTACTATGGGAGTTATTCTCAGTGACGGGCAGAGATAGACTTCTGACCCTTAATGAGGAGCTAGCCAAATTCTATTAGCATATGAAGGACACCTTGATAGAAGGATTTGGACTCACTACTGAAGAAAACACATAGAAGCTTTGGGCATACATAAAGGTCGAAAACATTTTGCCTTGTTCTACCTAATTTTCGTACCCTCTTTTTGATGGCTTTACGACTTTGGGCGCTTTATGGTATGCTATGTTATAAAGTTTTATATAGTGCTCATATACCTGAAGGTGTCTTGGCGCTTCAATGCATGAGGGTGGTCAGTGAACAGGCTAAATATAATGTGGCATCTAGATTAAAAGAGCCACGTTTTCAATGCTTTTCTAAAAAGCAAAAAGGTCTTGAAGTTTTTCAGTTTGAAAGGAAGGGAGTTCCATAATTTAGCAGTACGAATTACCACTGCTAATCCATGCTAAAGTGCATGTGTCCTCTTCTCTAAAACGTGGTATGATTGGTTTACACTTGTATGGCATATTTAATTTACGTGTAAGTCCCTTGTACAGTGGTATATCATATACCCAGGGCCTGTAATTTAAATACTACTAGTAAGCCTGCAGCACTGATTGTGCCACCCACAAACATAGCCTTTCAGACCTGTCTCAGGCCTGCCACTGCAGGGCCTGCGTTCTCAGTGAACTGTAACTTTGACTTGGCATTTAAAATTACTTGCCAAGCCTTAAACGCCCCTTTTACTACACATAGGTCACCCTTAATTTAGGCCCTAGGTAGCCCAATGGGCAGGGTGCTGTGTAAGTAAAAGGTAGAACTAAAAAAGGAGGAGAAACCCTATTCTTCAAGATAGGGACAGGGTAATTAAACCAAGAAAGTAAAACAAGTCCCTAGCCAAATATTTGGATCATGTGTTGCTCCGTAGTCATATACGATATCAATGGGGTTAAAGCATATACATTGATTCAAAAAAGCAGTAATTGTGAAATATCACATTAACATATAGTGAATACAAAAAGATCACAGTGGCATGTAGATGTAGTAGACAGTAATGCAAGAAAAAAAAAGTTTTTTCTTAAAAATGTACAATTCAGTTTTTATTCATCATTATGTTCAAAATAGACATAGATTTAAAAACATATTAAAAAACATATTAGAAAACAATACATTGCTACAACACACTTGTGTTGATCATTGAAACAAGAAAACTAAACAAAAGTCGACGCGGCATTTCAGTGAGATAAGGATCAACCACCTGCTTCAGGACAGAGTTTTCTAAAAATGTAATCTTCAACAATACAACAATATGCTAATTTATACATCCAAAATCAGTTTCGAATTGTTTTCACATAATATCAAAGCATTAGTTTCTATCTACAACCAGACATGGAACAGAATAACACAAACTATAAATTATTACATGTGCCCAAATCAGATGAGTAAAAAACAATGAGTACAATACAACACATGATCATTCCTCATCATGACCTACCTATTACAAGATCAGATTAATGAATCCCCTTTATGAATCCAATAAGAAACATTCTTCAAGTTGATTTTGTGAATAAAATGAGGAATATCTTGTAATAAAATCAATTGTATTTTAATCAGAATTCATAGTATTTAAAAAAAAAATTATTAAGAAAACATGGATAAGGGTTTATCTAAACCCCCTATGATAGGCATGTTATTGAACGTTCATTATAGCGTACCTTTTTATGTGGTACCATATCTTCATAAAATGCGTTCGTAGGAGCCACCGATAGGTTTATTACTGTATATTAGCGTCCTTTAAAAGGTAAATAAAAATCAAAATAAAAAGGGTATGAACTTCTCTGTACGGAATTGGCGTATTAACATAGAAACGGGAGCTTACCGTTAAAAAAAACAGTACGCTTTCATCAACAAATCAGGTGAGCGGTGATTAAGCTTCCACTTGCTAATGTTCCAATATATCTCTTGGGGTTATACTAAGAAATAGAAGTGTATGCTTAATTAATATCTGAAATGCCAAGACGTTTGTAGGTAACAGAGAGGCCGGAACATCTTTTTAATAGGTAAGAAGTGGGATGTGATTATTTGCGCCTTGACTTTTGAGCCCTCTGCCCATTTGTAAAACGGATTCAAAGGAAATTAGTCTATGACCATTGCAACTGCGGTCTTATTTTTTAAAGAGGAACTTAGTCTAAGACCAATGCAACTATGGTCTTCTGTATAATACGGAGCGAGCTTGTGGATTTGAATGTTAATCTCCAGACTTTGAAGCATTTCTCGCTCATTAAATCTTTGCAAAACACAGAGGGAGCAACCTAACCTAGTAAATAGTAGCATGTAAACCGCATGTCGGCTATCTGTATTAGTGTATCAGTCAAGGGAAAGACATCGCTGTATCCAGGAAGCCTAAATTACCTTATAGCCTGTAAACAGAGCGGATGTGCGCGAAGCCGCTATATTCCTTGGACTGTTAGGGGATCATTTGTCAATTACCATATATAAGGTTTACTAGGAGCACAGCTGTGCTAGGCCCTGTATGTTCATGGTGATTCATGGGCCTTCTTACCTTAAATAACCTGCAACATTTGTAAAGTCCTTACTGATGTGTCTTTCTGTGCCTACAGGGACTGATTGTGGCTGGCGCCAATGGTGATATTTCATGATATCTTCATTACTGGTGGCACATGGTGATTCATGTGCTTTCTTGTTATAACCAAACTCCTGCATTTCAAGCACTGGTATGATAATGAATGCCATTTTTGGTTCTTGAATTATCAGGATAATGAGAATTATCTCAGCATTGGCATAATATGCACAGTTTTTATGAACCATGTTGCATTGGTCTATAATATATGCTAGATTTTTACATAATCATGTAGGGAGTCTCTTTTGTGGTGTATTATTGTGTTAGTGGTGTGAGTGTATTGTGCAAACGCTTTACACATTGCCTCTGAGGATAAACCTGACTGCTCTGTGTCAAGCTACGACAGGGGAAGCACAAATTATCTTTGGTGCGTAACTTACTTGCCCTGACTAGAGTGGTGGGTTTTGCCTGGCTTCGAGGGCTTCTGTGCACTGAGGCCAGGGAACCCAAACCAGGGGCAGCCAGGAGAGTGATGGTCCCCATATGTACAGAGTTTTCATCCTTACCTTAGCCCATGACATCCCCTTGGCAGACATCTGGGACAAACCAAAACATGGGATAGGTTGGGTGCCCATTTTTATTAGCCCCCGATGTCTGAAAAGTGAAGGAGCTTTTCAGTCCTGTGT
Organism: Lissotriton helveticus; assembly: GCF_964261635.1. NCBI lineage: Eukaryota > Metazoa > Chordata > Amphibia > Caudata > Salamandridae > Lissotriton > Lissotriton helveticus. The sequence goes on along the minus strand of NC_136060.1, from coordinate 21,990,095 downwards.
GACCTGTCAAGCCAGTGCAAGACAGGCTCACAACCAAAGGCACCCGTGATTCCACTACCAGTGTTTGGTTCTCCCTTTGAGAGGGCAGGGGTTGACATTGTTGTTCCCCTTAACCCTCAAACTGTATCTTGGAATGAATTCATCTTAGTGGTAGTTGATCATGCCACTAGATATTCAGAGGCAATTCTCCCCAGGACTGCAACTAGTCCTGCAGTAGCAATGGCCTTACTTGGAATCTTCACCAGGGTTAGGTTTACTGGGTGGTCTCTGATAGATGGACTAGCTTCATGTCTGCATACCTAAAGCTATGTGGGATGAATGTGGTGTGAGCTACACGTTCACTACCACCCATCAGCCTCAGGGTAGTGGTGTAGTTGACAAGTTCAACAAAACCATGAAAGGCATGATAATAGGGTTCCCTGAAAAACTGAAGGAAATGGGATGTCCTGTTACCTTGTCTACTGTTTACCTACAGAGGAGTGTCAAAGAAGGGGGTTGGATTCAGCCCTTTTTAACTTTTGTTTGGTCATCCTGTAAAGGGGAGTCTTGTAAGAGAAGGCTGGGAGATACCTCTCAAACAGCCCAACCAGAACAAAGTGGACGATGTACTAGGCCTACTGTAGTATCTTCATGTTATGTTAATAGTGTTCCCCTTTACCTTGTAACTAGCTGCTCAGCCACTGTGAGTGTTCTAGGTTGAATGTTGACATGGGTGGAATGCTTGGGTGCCTGGTGTGAGTGAGACAGTTGGGAAGATAGGCTGTGGAGACTTATTCACAATCCACAAGTGATCTCAAGGAAGTCAAAGATGACAGGCCAAGGATGTTTTCAAGTTGGAAGGAAGCTACTGAAACTTGAAGTGCAGAGTGCAGATGGGAAATTTAGTGGTTCACTTACCACGCAGACTGTACAAGTACATTTCCTGGAGGAAATAGTACACAACACACATCAGAGAAAGTGTGGTCAAAAAGGGAAAACGATTCACAAGAAACAAGGCCCCAGGGCATAGGGGATAGAGGGGTCTCCAGGGCTGTAGCACAATGTTGTGCCATCCTGGGAGACCCAAGCAAACTACTCACAGCAGGCCTGCCATTGCAGACTGCAGGAGCAGTGCAAATGACTCAAACTCTACTGTGCCCTAACTATGTGTGACACAATCAATCAATCAGGGAGATTATAAGCGCACTACTCACCTGTGAGGGTCTCAAGGCACTGGGAGGGGGTCAGCAGGTCTGTTTCATTCTAAAAGCGATGTCGGCGGGGAGCTTGTTCCAGGTCTTGGCTGCGATGTAGGAGAAGGATCTTCCCCCTGCTCTGGCTCTGCGGATGCACAGGGTTTTGGCGAGGAGGAGATTGGTGGATCGGAGGTTTCGTTTGGGTACATGGAGGGTGATTCTGTCATTGAGGTATTGGGGTCCGGTGTTGTGTAGGCATTTGTAGATATAGGTGAGTATCTTGAAGGTGACTCTTTTCTAGACGGGAAGCCAGTGGAGCATGCGCAGGTGTTGGCTGATGTGTTTGTGTCGGGGTATCCCGAGGATGAGTCTTGCGGAGGTGTTCTGTATTGTCTGGAGCTTGCGGAGTAGGGACTGGTTGATGACAGCGTAGGGGGCATTTCCGTAGTCCAGCCTGCTTGTGATGAGTGTGTGGGTGACTGTCTTCCTTGCCTCGGGGGGGTCCATTTGAAGGTCTTACGGAGGATGTGGAGGGTGTTGAAACAGCTGGAGGTGACGGCGTTGATCTGTTGATTCATGGAGAGGGAGGAGTCGAGTATGATGCCGAAGTTCTTGGCTTGGTCTGTGGGGGTCGTTGGGTTGCCGAGGGTGGTGGGCCACCAGGTGTTGTTCCACACCAAGGGGGTGGTTCCGAGGACGAGAACTTCTGTTTTGTCTGAGTTGAGTTTTAGGCAGCTATTGCTCATCCATGCTGCGACGTCCTGCATTCCTTCCCAGAAGTTGAGTCTGGTGATAGTGGAGACCTTGGTGAGGGAGAGGATGAGCTGGGTGTTGTCAGTGTAGGAGAATATGCTGAGACCATGCTGTCGGACGATGGTGGTGAGGGGGGCCATGTAGATGTTGAACAGGGATGGGCTTAGTGATTATCCCTGTGGGACTCCCCAGTTAATTTCTGTGGGCTCGGAGAGGAAGGTTGGCAGTCTGATCCTTTGGTTCCTGCCGGTGAGGAAAGTTCTGATCCATTCGAGGGTGGTGCCTTGTATGCCGCTGTCGTGTAGTCTGGCTGCGAGTGTGTGGTGGAAGACGGTGTTGAAAGGTGCTGACAGGTCAAGTAGAATCAGGGCTGTGGTGTGACCTTGGTCGAGGAGGTAGTGGATGTCATTGGTGGCTGTGAGAAGGGCGGTTTCAATGCTGTGGTTGCTTCGGAAACCGGATTGAGAAGGGTCGAGGATGGCCTTGTCTTTGATGAACCTCGTCAGTTCTGCATTGACTGTCTTCTCTGCGAATTTTGCTGAGAATGGGAGGAGGGAGATGGGCCAGTAGTTTTGAGGTCCGTCAGGTCTGCTGAGGGTTACTAGAACACGGGTCTGACTCGGGCATGCTTCCAGTGGTCAGGGAAGGGGGTTCTGGAGTGGATACCCTTCATGGTTGCAGTGGTCTCCTCAGTCGTGATCGGTACCCAGGCAGAGATGGTTGTCCAGCTGGTGTTGCTGCTGGGCGGGTTTACTGCGGGGTCAGGTGTGTGGTCATTGAAGTTGTCGTAGAGGTTCTTTATCTTCAGATGCAAGTGCGATCCGAGTTTATCGCAGAGGTCCTGCGAAGGAGTGATGTCCGTGGCTTCGCTGTGGGCTTGGATAATTCATGGATGATTCTGAAAAGTTCCTTGGAGTTGCTGGAGTTGGCAAGGATTCTGTTGTGGATGAAGGTCCTTCTGGTGGTCCTGATGCATTGATGGTATTCTGTCATGGGGTCCTTGTAGGTGGTGTAGTTTCCGGGTGTTTTGGTGTTTCTCCAGTTCTTCTCCAGGCATCTGCAGGCACGTCTGGCTTCTTGGAGATCGGTGGTGAACTAGACTGCTTTCCTGGGGCGTTGCTTGTCGGGGTTGCGCAGCAGGGCGAGCTTGTCTGTCCAGTTGGTGATCCATGTGCAGAGTTCCATGGCCGCAAGGTTGCCATTGGTTTCGGCAGAGGGAGTGTTGGCGTTGAGGGTGGAGTTGAGCTGTTCCTCAGTGACTCTGCTCCAGTTCCTTTGCGGCAGCACTGAGCGGGTTTAGGGGGTTTGGATTTGTTGATGAAGAAGTGTGCGCAGTGGTGGTCGGTCCAGGGGGGCTGCGTGGTGAGGCTGAAGTGGAGGTTGAAGTGGTGAGGCTGAAGTGGACGCTGTTGCTTCCGGCGAAGATAGGGTTGAAGATGTGTCCTGCCTTGTGGGTCGGTGTGGTGACAAGCTGTTTCAGTCCGATGTTGGTGAGGTTTTCACAGGGGGCAGTGGAGTTGGGTTAGCTGAGGTTGTTGAGGTGGAAGTTCAGGTCTCCGCTGACTATGTAGTCTGTATCGGCGATGGAGTGGGGCACAATGAGGTCGGTGATGGTGTCGGCGAAGAGTGCCTGGGACCGGGGGTCTGTAGGCGAGGGTGCAGCGAAGAGTGGAGTTGGGGCTGATCTGGACCTAGAAGTGAAGGTGTTTGTGGAGGTGATCAGGCGGAGGGTGTTTTTGTGCACGATGACGATGCCTCCTTCGGGGTGGTTGGGGTAGTCCTTCCTTTGGATCTTGTACTCATCTGGGATGGTGATGGCGATGTCAGAGGCCGAGGAGGCGTTGGGCCAGGTTTCCGGGAAGAAGGCGACGTCGGGTGAGAGCGAGTCCAGGAGGTTCCAGATTTCCATGGCGTGTTGGTGCACGGAGCACACGTTGAGTGGATGCATCTTAGGGCGTCGGCGGTGTTGGCGGCTGAGACAGTGGTGAACATCTGTTGGCAGTGGTGGCAGGAGAACTGGCAGTTGGTAGTGTTTGGTGAGGACAGCTGGCAGTTGTTGTTCCTTCTGGGGTTGAGTGCGAGGGGGGTGGTAGTGTCATAGCAGTGGATGGTCGGAGATTCATGGTTCCTGGAGCTGGCCATGAATGGGTAACAGACAGGCGCAGACGGGCTTGCCTTAGGCACGCCTTTGGTGTGCATGCAGCGCGACCGTGCAGTGGCAGCTATTAAGTAGGGGAGGGGAAGGGATGATCAGCTCGGAGATGGGAACGGGTGTGGACAGGGTGGGGGCCACAGGGGAAGCAAAAGGGAAGCGTAAAAAATGGGCAAAATAAACAAGATAACAATTACGAAAGGGAAAAACAAAAGAGGGAACACAAATACAATTACCCAATGTAAACACCAACAATTGCAACAAATAGACACAGGGAGATAGAGACGGCAGATGCAGCGACAGGCACACATGGAGCAGACAGCGGCCTTGAACACCTCCCAGGAGGCAAATGCCATTCCACTGCTGCCATCTTGGAGGTGGGACGCTCTAGTCTCCCGCCACCTTATTATAGGCTTCTGGCAATAAACAGGGGTGATGGCGCCGATGCACACTGATTCTGCAGCAACAAGTTAGTTTGCTTGGCTAAGCTGGTGATAATATCTTATACCTACTTTTGATTTCCTTTTAACTTTTAACTTTGAATTTAAAAAAATTGTGTTTTTATATTCAGTGCTGACTATGAATCTGTGTTCTTGAGCACCCAAAACGCTCACCTTACTACAAGCTTTTCTTTGCCTCTCCTTCTCCCCATTCCACTATGGCAATTAGGCTGCTGATTAAGTGGAGGGAGGTTCTTCCAGCTAAGGGTGTTTCACACTCAGTTCCATTGGGCCTTTTTTCTGCTGCCATCTTGGAGGTGAGACGCTTAAGTCTCCCTCCACTTTATTCTGGGCTTCTGGCTATAAACAGTGGCGATGGTGCCGACGCACAGTGGGCACACCAAAGGCAAGCCCGTTTGCACCTGTCTGCCCCTGGATCGCACCAGTGCTGGTCCCCCTGGCCCAATTGAGCAGAATACCACAGACACTATCAGGTACACGAGGGATGCGTTATGGGCCTTGAGACACAATAACCCTCCCACGATCCCCTGTCAGTTCCCCAGTTCTAATTGCACAGGAGTTCCTAGACCAATGGTCTTAGGGACAAATGACCAGCCGCATATGAAAGGTTTTAATGACAATTCAGCAAAGATATCCTGCATGCTACGGAACACTAGATCCCTGGTGAAACAACATTTGGAGTTTTCTGACCTAGTGCAAGCACAATGCGTCGTTATGCTACCATTTATTTTCCCATTTCTTTACAATGTGGTATGTATGTATCATTCTTTGCTTGCTTTAGATAATCTTTAACGTTCCAATCGCTAGACTATCACACAAAGTGCAATGGCAGACCTGCAGTTAATTGCTAATGAGTATGATGCCAAAAGGAGAACGAAATCTATGAACCTGCAGTGGGATTTTTCAATCAATCAATCAATCAAGACATCAATCAGGGATTTATAGAGCGCACTACTCACCCGTTAGGGTCTCAAGCTGCTGAGGGATGGGTGTGAACAGTTCCTTTGGGGTGAGTAAAAGAGCCAGGTCTTGAGTTCTTTCCTAAAGTGGTACAGTGTCGGGCTCCGCCGGAGGTGAAGGGGAGATTGTTCCAGGTTTTGGCTGTGAGGTAGGATAATGACCTTACGCCCACTCTAGTCCTGTAGAAGTGTAGGATGGTGGCTAGGGAGAGGTCTGCTGAGCGGAGATTTCTCTTGGGAGCATGGAAGGGAAAGCAGTCATTGTGGTATTGAGGTCCGATGTTGTGGAGGGCTTTGTAGGCGTGTGTGAGCAGCTTGAAAGTTACTCTTCTTTCGATGTGAGATTGGTGATGTGGTTGTGCCCTGGGATATCGAGAACTAGTCTGGCTGTGGTGTTCTGAATGGTCTGGAGTTTGTGGAGGAGTTTTTTGTTGATTCCAGCGTAGAGGGCATTGCTGTAGTCGTGTCTGCTGGTGACGAGTGAGTGAGTGACCATTTTCTTGGAGTCGGGGGATCCACTTGATGTCTTACGTAGTATTGCGAAAGTGTTAAAGCATGCAGAGGAGACAGTGTTGATCTGCCGATTCATAGTGAGCTACGAGTCCAGTATGATGCCAAGGTTATGTGCATGGTCCATCGGGGTGGGCGGGTTTCCGAGGGCGGGAGGCCCCCAAGCACAGGGGTGGAGACGAGGATGAAGACTTCTGTTTTCTCTGAGTTGAGTTTCAGGCAGCTGTTCTTCATCTAGGTTGCAACGGCTTACATCCCTTCTTGGAAGTTGCGCTTGGTGATGTTGAGTTCCTTGGTGAGGGAGAGGATTAGCTGGGTGTCATCGGCGTACCAAACGATGAGCCCATGGTTTCAGAAGATGGAAGATGTCCAGTGGGAAGGGGTCAGAAGGTGCTCCAGAGTGGATGTTCTTCATGGTCTTAAGGATGTCTTTGGTCATGAGTGATGTGCAGGTGAGTAGGGTCTGTTGGGTGGCGTAGCTGGTGGTTGGGGCAGTGCAGAGGTCTTAGTCGTCGAAGTTGTCGTAGAGCGTCTTGATCTTCGGTGAACCAAGGAGCTGAGTCTGTTACAGATGTCTTGGGAGGGAGGGACGTCCATTGTTTTGATGTTAGGTTTGGCAAATTCTTATGTGATGGCGAAGAGTTCCTTGGGGTAGTGGGTGTTGGAGAGGATTCTGTCTTGGAGGAAGTTCGACCCCTCCAAGACCCCTCCCTCCCTACTAGTTTTCGTCCTATTTCTTTACTCCCCTTTTTGGGTAAGCTTCCAGAGAGCCACATTACATCTTGTCTAAGCCAGTTTGTTGAGAGCTCTAACTTTTTGGACTCTCATCAAGCGGGCTTTTGTCCTGCTCATTCAACTGAGTCCGTCATTCTTACGGTTCTCGGTTGAACTTAGACGCGGCTCCGATGGGAATTCCTTCCAGGCCTCGGTCCTCCTGGATCTCTCGGCCGCTTTTGACACGGTCGACCATGTTATTTTGGTCGACCGTGTCGAGAGTGTTGGCCTACGGGGATCCGCCCTGGCTTGGACTTCCTCATTTCTGGAGAACCGCTATCAGGCGGTTCAATTAGCTGGATTTTCAGCCACAGCCTGCCCCGTCACTTGTAGTGTTCCTCAGGGTTTTTCTCTTTCTCCCCTTCTTTTCAATCTTTATATTCTTCCTCTTATCCTGGCCCTTCACAAACTGGACGTCACCGTATTTAATTATGATGACGATCTCCAGCTTATCTTTAACGTTTCTTCCTTCCCCTCTTCCATTCTCAATTTTCAATCTATCATGACCTTTATCAGCGACTGGATTAGCATGAACCATCTCAAGCTCAATCCAGATAAGACCAAGCTGGTCCTTACCGGTGGTGTCCTGAGTCCCTGGTCTTCTACCTTCTGACCCTCTTCCCTTGGTTCTCCCCCTTCCCCTTCTCACACTGTCAAAAGCTTAGGCATCAAAGTCAGCAGTGACCTTTCTATGCATCACCAAGTCAGTGCTGTGATGTCCTCATGTTTTCTTAATTTGCGCACTATACGCAAGATTTCTTGTTTTTTTTCTATTGAGGCACTCAAACTGAGTTTGTTGCGTCTGGATTACGCGAATGCTCTGCACGTCGGTGTACCCGCCTACGAGCTTCGCCGTCTTCAACCTATTCAAAATCAAGCCGCAAGGCTAGTTTATAAACTTCCTAAATCCCATCACATCACTCCCCTTCTTAAATCCCTTCACTGGTAGCCCCTCTTTGTTTAAGCTGGGTTGCCTGATATTTGAGGCATTAACTGCATCTGCCCCTTTATTTGTGTCTACCAAACTCAAGCATTACATTCCCACCCATGATCTTCGCTCCTCCACAAAAAATGTATTGCAGGTTCCCCGCTTTAAAAGGAAGAAACATGGTGGTCGGTGCTTTTCCTATCTGGCCCCTGCTTTTTGGAACTCCTTACCGTTCACTATTAGAACTACGGCTTATTACATGGAGTTCCGCAAATTGTTGAAATCCTGATTGTTTTCACAAGCCTTCGCTGAGTGAGAAGTTTTCCTTTTACCTCCGTCCTTTAGCGCAAAGAAATAAATTCCTTTCAATTTCAATTTCTTGGAGAGAGAATGCTAAGCTTTAATGAAATTCAGGGCAAATATCAAATTCCCGCTGCTCAAGGATTTACATTTTTGCAGTTGCAACAAACACTATCTAGAAGAAGGCCATCTATCTCCCCAGGGGGTACAAATACCGTGGTGGAATATATTGTAGGTGGGGGGGTTAAAATCAATCCTATCAATAAAGTCCTAATCTTTACTCTCCAGAATGATATTGATAAGATTGAATCAGCATGGTTGGTCAAACTAGGGCATCAGGCGGTTGATCTAGTAAAGGCGCTGGATTTGGCTGGGAAGTGGTTCCGGTCTTCGAATCTGAGAGCCCAGCATTATAAGACAATATTCAACTTATATTTTACCCCAGCTAAGTTATTTGGGTGGGGTAAGAGGGAAGATAGTAAATGTCCTAGATGTACTGATGAATCAGCTGATTTAGCCCATATGTTTTATTTCTGTGATAAGCTATCACATATTCGTATGAAAATCCAGACATTTTGGGAGGGGTTGCTAGGTATGGAGATCAGCCTATCCCCTACCCTATTGATTCTTGGGTTTGACAGCAAATTAAAACTGAATAAGGATGAAGAAGCGTTTGTTTTTATCTCTGTGGCTATCCTTCAGATTATTCTGGCAGCAGGTTGGAAGGATATCGAGGCCCCGTCCTTCCAGATGTGGCTCTCTCGCCTTTTAGGGATTCATAATATTGAGTCTGCCCTCCATAGGGTAAGAGGCAGGAAAACTAGAGAATTAGGTTTAAAACTATGGGCCCGGCTAAAAACCTGGCGAGACTCCTATTCTAGCAGTAAACTGTGATATGAATTATGATATTATCCACATCTGTTACATCTGTAACTTTTCTTTTTTAAAGCTCTGATACATGTATAGTGGTTTTATGATTATTGTAAACTGTATGTAATGATCTGTACAGGGTACTTAATAAAATGTAATAAAAAGTTATTTAAAAAAAATGGAGGAAGTTCTTCTTTGTGGATTTGATGAGTCAGTGGTGTGCTGCGGTGGCTGTTTTGTAGACACCATGTGCTTCCGGAGTTTTGCTGTTTTTCCACGTCTTTTTCAGTTGCTGGCAGGAGCGTTTGTATTCTTGGAGACCTGTGGGGAACCAGTTTGCTTTCTTGTTGTGTTGTCTTGTGGTGTTCTGGAGGCGGGCAAGTGTGTTGGCGCAGTTAGAGATCCATTGGTGGAGGTTGCTTGCTGTGGTGTTGGCGTCTGTCATAGTTGGTGATGGAGGTGAGGCATTCTTTGGAGACTTTGTTCCAGATTCTGGGTTGGAGGTGGTGCGCGTGCTTGTGTGCAGTGGGTCTGGCTGAAGGAGATGCTGGTTCCTCCTGTTAAGACTCATAAACAGAAGAAAACCGTAAGCCCTGACGAAGCCGCAGGTTAATCGAACCACGGCGAAACGCGTTGGCTAAGGGAGTGGAATGTGATGGGAATAAAGAACAAGAATTGGAAAAGCCCCACTATTTATTTCTGAGGAGAATTCATCTTCTGTTTCGTTTGATTAACCCGTACTCAGCTTTTACTTGTATCTGTGTGCTCCTATACAATTATTGTTCCAGATTCTCAAAATTCCTTTTTAAGATAAGGGAAGTGGGGTGTTCTCTTCCCAAAGTTTGGATGCACCAGTAGATTTAGTTTGAACAGAATCAACAGTGTTTATTACTGTATGAGCGCATATTTACCCTATACACCCACAAGTTTTGTGTGTGGGGGTAGAGCAGTGACCCTGACCAGGAAGGTCAGAGGTCTTGCTCTTCTTGCCGCGCAACAGCTGCCATTAAGTAGGGGTCGGGGAAGAGTGATCAGCTGGGAGGGGGAAGCGACATGCTGGGGGGAAAGGGCAGCGGGGTAGAAGCAGCAGGAAGCACTGGAAGAGAGGTGGAAAAAGGGAAGAGAGAAAGCAGCAAAATAAAGATAAAAGGGCAAAAGAAGAGAAGGCAAAGAAAAAAGAAACAGGGTAAACGAGAAGAGGCAAAGAAAAGGGGAGAGAGGCAAAAGAAAGAGAAAGGGAAAAGAAAAGAGGCAAAGAAAAGAAAAAGAGGCAAGAGAGAACAGAGGACACAGAGCGGAATAGCACGGTGCTCTTCCACTAAACCACCAGGGATGAGGCTCAGGCAGGGGCCGATGGGTGTAGTAGAGCCAGTGGGTGGTGAAGAGGAAAAAGAGAGAAAAAGGGCAAAAGATAAAGTCAAAGAAAAGAAAAAGAGGCAAGAGAGGACAGAGGACACAGAGTGGAACAGCAGGGTGCTCTTCCACTAGACTACCGGGTATGAGGCGCAGGCAGGAAGCTTCTTGGTGGAGGAGGGCCTTTAAAAGCTACCTGTGCGAAGCTCAGGCTCAATGGCAGACCCTTAACGGTAGAGCTGCACAGTGAGAGAACAGTGACACTGACCAGGAAGGTCAAAGGTCGTGCTATTCTTTCCGTGCAGCAGTCGTCATTAAGTATGGGTCAGGTGGAGGGTGATCAGCTGGGCAACGGGAGCGACAAGCTGGGGGGGTCGCGGGGATAGCACTCGTGGGGAGTGCAGGGAGAGGGGAGGAAAAAGGGAAGAGAGAAAGCTACAAAGGCGGTGAACACCTACCTGTGAGGAGGTCGGGCTCAAGGGCAGACTCTTAACAGTCGAGCTGCGTGGGGGAGAGCAGTGTTCCTGACCAGGGAGGTCAGAGTTGTTGCTCTTCTTGCCGCACAGCAATTGCCAATAAGTAGGGGTCAGGGAGAGGGTGATCAGCTGGGAAGCAGTAGTGACACACTGGGGGGAGGGGCCGCAAGGGCAGCAGCAGCAGGGAACACAGGAAGAAAGGAGAAAATGAGAAGAGAGAAAGCTGCAAAATAAAGCGATTTAGTTTGAACAGAATCAACAGTGTTTATTACTGTATGAGCGCATATTTACCCTATACACCCACAAGTTTTGTGTGTGGGGGTAGAGCAGTGACACTGACCAGGAAGGTCAGAGGTCTTGCTCTTCTTGCCGCGCAACAGCTGCCATTAAGTAGGGGTCGGGGGAGAGTGATCAGCTGGGAGGGGGAAGCGACATGCTGGGGGGAAAGGGCAGCGGGGTAGAAGTAGCAGGAAGCACTGGAAGAGAGGTGGAAAAAGGGAAGAGAGAAAGCAGCAAAATAAAGATAAAAGGGCAAAAGAAGAAAGGCAAAGAAAATAGAAACAGGACAAAAGAGAAGAGGGAAAGAAAAGGGGAGAGAGGCAAAAGAAAGAGAAAGGAGAAAAGAAAAGAGGCACAGAATAAAAAGAGGCAATTTAGAAACAAAGGACACAGAGCGGAATAGCAGGGTGCCCTTACACTAGACCACCAGTGATGAGGCACAGGCCGGAGCCAGTACCTACCTGTGAGAAGCTCGGGCTTAAGGGCAGACTCTTAACAGTCGAGCTGCGCTGGGTGAGTGCAGAGATCCTGACCAGGAAGGTCAGAGGTCGTGCTCTTCTTACCCCGCAGCGGCCGACATTAAGTAGGGGTCAGTCGAGGGTGATCAGCTGGGATGCGGGAGCAACACGTTGAGGGAAGGGGCCATGGGGGTAGCAGCTGTGGGAAGCACGGGAAGAGGGGAGGAAAAAGGGAAGAGATAAAGCGGCAACATTAAGGGAAAAGGGCAAAAGAAGAAAGGCAAAGAAAGGAGAAACAAGGCAAAATAGAAGAGGTAAAGAAAAGGGGAGCGAGGCAAAAGAAAGAGAAAGGGCAAAAGAAAAGAGTCAAAGAAAAGAAAAAGATAGAACATAGGACACAGAGCAGAATAGCAGGGTGCTCTTTTACCAGAGCACCAGAGATGAGGTGCAGGCAGGAGCCTATGGGTGGATGGAAACCTCAAACACCTACCTGTGAGGTGTATGGGCTCAAGGGCAGACCCTCAAGGGTGGAGCTGCACGAGGAAGAGCAGTGACACTGACCAGGAAGGTCAGAGGTCAGGCGCCTCTTGCCACGCGCTGGCCGGCATTAAGTAGGGGTCAGGGAAGGGTGATCAGCTGCGATGCAGGCGCGATATGCTGGGGGTAGGGGCATTGGGGCAGCAGTGGGGAGCACAGGAAGAGGAGAGGAAAAAGGGAAGAGAGAAAGTGGCAATTGGGGTCATGCCCATATGCTGTGGGCAAGACCACAACATATGGAAAAAAATATGTCTCCCCATTCCCACATCTGGAGCAGGAATGAGGGAACCTAGTATGGATGCTGAATATTTGTGTTGGAGTAAGATACATTCTGTGGGTGTAATTGAACTAAATGAGTTGTGTTCCTCAAAGCCCAGGCTGTAGAATTCAGAACATCAGCCCAAACCAGGTCTGTGAATTCACCCTCAAGACCAGGTTCCCATTTAATTAATAGGACACATGTTATTTCGAGTGGAGATTCTGATGTCTCAATATAGTCTTCTGATTCATCTCCCTAAACCACCCAAACTTGAGTGTCCACTGTCTTTAAAACACCACAAGTTAAGGAAACCTCCTTTTCCACCCCATATGAGTTAGGCTGCCTTTGTCAGAGATGTATGAATTAGGAATTTTCCAGCAGCCAGGTCAGAGTGGGCTTTAATATTCAAAAATTCTAGCAACTCCCCTGGGCCATACAGATTACCTCAAAGGCAGGCTTGCCGAGCCTGCCCTCTGCATGAACATGAATGTTATGGAGATGTTATGTAGTGAAACCCTGCATCTTCCCAGCCTCTGCCAGACATCAACTATTAGAGTACTGAGATCTGGAATCAATCGATACTTAAGAGGTTCCAGAATACTGGCAAAATAATATAACAACTGGGAGAGTACCACCATTTAGGACAATATGGTCCTTCCCATCCTGGATGAGGAAGATGTTTAAAGAAGGCTATTCAATTGAGGGCCATCTTTATTTCTTTAGTGATATTTCGTGCTAGTACATCCTCTCAGCCTTTGCAGATACAGATACACTATCAAGTACCAGGTACTTGATAGTGTGCCATTCCCACCTCAGGTCCAGCAGAACACATGTGGCAACTAATCTTTGCCACAGTGATAATAATGGGGAATACGCAGGACTTATTGTGGTTCACAGCAAGAGCTGAGCAGGTATCTAAGAATCTTAAATGGTTCATAGCTGGTTTCAAATCTAGATTAACATCATGTACGTAAGGAGTATGTCATCAGCATATAAGAATTTGTGTGTATCTCTTACATGACATTTATTCCATGGACCAAGCCTGCTTGCCTTATCTCAAATGAGAGGCCATGTAAAAAGCCACAAGCAAGAAAATATGCAAATATCTTGATAACATTAATATAACCAAGTGCATGCTTGCATAGCATTTGGTGCATATAAATATAATAATAAAAAAGGGTCTAATTTCAGTAAATATTCAATAGAAAATATCTCCCCTTCACATCTACATGTTCTCCTATAACTATAAAAGGGGTCCCAGATCTGCCGCACAACAGAACTCCTCTAGTAGTGTTATTAAAACTATTCCCTGATCTACGTTTTTTTCGTTCACCCTCAGATTTGGGGAGATGTGTCCATTGTACAACAGCAAAAATGGGCACTGTACTTCCTAAAGTAAGTATGAATATATATCTTGTGCTTTTTGGACAGGCAACCCATGCCCCTAACCTTTCTTTTCAGATGAAAGAATGTGTGTAGCTGATCCATCTCAACATAAGAAGGAGGAAAACTCACCGAACAAGTGTCTGCCACCTATGATCCCGCTGAGGTTTGTTGTGAATGCATCTGAGTAGAAGTGGATACTGTTGGACTCTATTTGTGGTAATGTCGTTGAGCAGCTTAGGCTTATCAGAGGAGACTATTAAACATTTGTTGCACACACAGCCAATAAATGGCACACGCACTCAAGCAGAAATCCGAGACCAAATAATAAAAAGAACAGATTTTAATAACATTTTAGACACCAAGATCAGAAGAATCAGGCAAGTACTTTCAGAGTTATGGATTTAACAAGAAAACAGTAAAATACAGAAATAAAGGTTCTTGAGGTATGGGACTTGAATTCAGTAATGTTATCCTATGGGAGGAAAGATATATATTGCAAACAGGTACTTGTAGTCGAAGTTCGGGGATTCCCTTTCGAATTTAAGGGGTCAGGAGGCCAAGGTCCAAGAAACCACCAGCAGTTATTTTTACTTTATCTGCCCTGGTGTGTACGGGTGCAGAGGTGATGGTAGCCTTGAGCGCTACACCACTAAAGCCACCTGAAAACAAAGGCTGCAAGCGGGGACTTAGGGACAAGCTCGGCAGAAACAAAAGGTGGGCTCAGCCTGTGAGGATCTTTAGAGCATGGGGGCACTGTCAGCTGCCGTGAACCCCGGCTATGGTGCTCTGGTGCAGAGGTGTTTGGCCGGTTGCCTACTTGCATTGGGGATTTCATGGTTCTCTGTTTGACCTGGAGAGGGGAGGAAAACAAGACAGGAGAGCCACTCTCAATGTAAGCCTTATTGTTCCAGAAATCCCTTGTCATGCAGGTTGGCTTTGACGGTGGTGGTTTCATGACTGGACGGTCAACAAGCCTTTGTTGCTGTAGGTGCTCTGGTACCCAGAGTATTGATGTAGGGGGGGCTTCTGGAGGGTCTGGTGTCTCAAAACTCAGTAGAGAGATGGGACTGACCTCTTTGAACAACAAAAATCTTTTCTGGTGTGATGCTCCCTCGATGACCCGGTGGTCAGCAAAACGGTGTGCCCGACAAGTGTGGTCGGTTCCTGCTGATGCAAGGGGATGGCTCCTCCATCCCAAGGGAGATGCTAAGTGGCTGTTGAAGTGCTAGACAGTCGTCCAAGGGTTGGGGAGAATGCACAGCTTTTGGATGAGTCGGTTTTTTGTAATTGTCGAGATGCCAGCAGCCAGGCAGGGTTTGGCGCCAATTTCGGTGTTGGTCCTCAGGTCTCGCGGTGACTGCTCTTCCTTGTTCTTCTTCTGTTCCCAGGTACATGAATCTGTATCTCTGGTGATAGGGTACCCCTAAAAACTAAATTTAGTGGCATTTAGGGGGAGTATAGTGTGGTAGCCAAAGTGCTACCTACCACTGGGGCGATAACAACCTCTATATGATAACTTCCCGTGGAGATTGGGCATAACCCTGACCCAAAATTATCTATGTTCATCAAAATGAAGAAGGTGTAACCCTTCTCTGGCTGTTCACTTCAGGTAGCCTACCTTTGGGGTGTTACTAGACTTTAAGTGAAACACGCCTCCTAAATATCTAATTTCCCACCTGCTCTGGTGCCAAATGGGCCTTAGGGCAGAGGGTGACATTCAGCACGTCTGGTGGGTGGAAGTCGGGGTTGCATTTCAAAGGCGGTAGAGGCTTTGAAGCCTCTGGCCTTGATATGCTAATCTGCTAGCCATTCTGCTGGAGAAGAAGTTATCAGCTTCTGCCAGGCAGGCATTAGTCCTGGCCTTTGGGAGTGTGGGCATTCAACTGTAGGGGGTCCTAAACTCATCTGTGGTGGCAGACTTAATGATACCAGTTAGGCATTACACTAATTGACTAGTAGGGATACAGGGGGCACCTCTAATGTGCCCTATAGGTGCATGTCTTCATAAATCCGATAGTGGCATCAGTACAGATTTCTTAAGACAAGACTTTTTATACCAACTATCAGTATTTTCAGGGAAGCCATTATGTAGCTGGGTAACTTGTAATGACCAGTGCCCAGTACAAACCATTAAGATGGCTTCCTGATCACTTGGAGTGCCTATCAATGTAATTAACAAAAGACACACAATTGATGGACAGAATGCAGAACAAATCAAAACATTCGCCACCAGTCAAGAGATCTGGGTTAAATCCATCATTCTTTTGCTCACTATGCCACCCCAGTTTAGACTTGGCCACTGCAAATCAGTCTTGTCCCTGCGCCTCATGGGAACAGTCCAGCCCAAACTTCCAAGCCAGGTCCTCCCTGGACCGCAAACAAGCATCCTAGGACAGGTTTCAGGGTTTCACCCCTCATCAGCCAGGATAGCTTGATTCCAGTGGCACAGTGAGCTCAGGACCCACGTCTGGGCATACCTGGCACACTTAGGGAGAGAAAGCAAAAGACACACAATTGATGGATGGAATGCATAAAACAAATCAAAACATTCACCCTCAGTCAAAAGATATGGGTTAAATCCATCATCTTTTTGCTCACCATTCCACCCCAGTTTAAAGCCTGGCCATATGCAAATCAGTCTTGACCCCGTGCCTCATGGGAACAGTCCAGCCCGAACTGCCGGTCCTAGGATGCTTGCTTCCGGTCCAGGGAGGACCCGGCATGGCAGTTCGGGGGATGTCATGGGCCCATATGAGTAGAAACTCCCTGTACATCTGAGGCATGAGCACTATCCCAGTGGTTCCACGTTTGGGATCTCTGGCCTCAGTGTATAGATGCTTTGGGAACCACTGATATCACCTTTATCCTGTGCAGCAGCTTGCTGTCTCAGGCTTTCAAGAGTGGGACACGTTTTTTGTCCCTGCAACATATCTTCCCTAGAGGGCCCCCCTGGATATAAGAACTCTGCTGTGTAAGGTCCAAGTTCCTGAGCCTCAGTACCCTCAAGGGCTGACAAGTCTTCTCCTTGGGGAGATTGATCCTTACCTTTTGTATTTTCAAAAGTTGGTTGCCCAGCCTTCTTGCTTTTTATCTTGGAGGTTTGGGCCATTAGACCTCTTTTTCACCCTGAGCTTTGCTTTGTGCTCTTGTTGTTACACATACCCATTCAGGTATTCAAAGCATGGCTGCTTGGGTTCTCATCTATACCTTAGGTGATGCTGAGATCTCCAGATCATTCCCTTGTAGACATTCAACTGGTATGGCACAGCCATCTTCTTTTGGCCAGTGATCCTTACCCACTCCACGGTCACCAGAGCCATGGGAGGAACCTTGGTAATGTTAGCAGCATTGATAACATGATAGGTTTGTCCAGTTAAGTACTGTTCTGGGGATGTCAGTTTTTCAGTCACCATGGTGACACGTGTACCTGTATCTCTTATTTCTTCTACTTCAACCCCATTAATGAGTGGCTTCTGTCTGCTTTTCTCCACTTTACTGGGTGGCCAGACAGCTAGAGTAGCCATATCCAACCCACTGTCTGAGAGTAAAATAGCTTCAGTGGGGGGCAGAGCTTGCCTGACTCCAAGATGACAGCAAGTTAAGGGAGCTCCCCCGATAGCCACCAATAGCCGTCATAGTCCTGGCATATTTCCTACCTGATGTTCTCTTCTGAGGGGTTTCTACTGTACTGTTGGCGGGAGCTATCTGGGGGGGCCAGATGATTCCATGATTGAAGCTCACTGGCGTACACATAAGTCTGCGGTGGCCAGAAAAGCGTGAGTGATCCTGAGGCCTTTGCGCTGTGGGGCAGAGAAACGTTGGCCTGGAGAGCTGAAATGTGTGCCTCAACTTCGCTGAGCGAAGCCCGGAGACCCGGTGCCGGAACAAAGACAGTGAGGCAATAGGCAGTGATCCAGCCTGAGACGAGTGTGAAGGTACTCCGAGGCACCCAGGGTGAAATGCAGCCTGCTCCGCCGGCCTGTGGAAACCAAGTGCATCCTACAGGGTGGGGGCCTTACCTGGGGGCCGACAGTGGACAAGGTGGGTTGCAGTGCCCCGTGGGCCTGGAGGCAAACTGTAATCGCACCAGAAAGCTGAAGAGGCCCAGGGGTGTTGAAAAAACTGGAGCTACCCAACCATTGGCTTCCATACCTATGAGCGGCCGCGGGTCACCCACGCAATAGGGTGAGGATTCAGGGGTCAACGCAGCTGCATTGCCCCGACCAGTCCGCCACAAATGAGCAGCTGAGCCTCTAAACATACTGTGATCTATGCTGGGGGCCCACGAGAGCAGCATGAGGGCCACGTCTGCGGGGGTCTGGTGAAGGCCCTGGGCAGGGCCCAGTGAGGCTCTTCCGCAATAGTTACATCAGAGCCCGATATCGCAGAAGGAGATCCCCGGCCAATTATGGATTCCCCTTGTGCTGGGGCGAGGTCGGGCTGATCCCCTACCTTAAGATGCTCTATGAGGAAATGGCATAGTCTGGAATCATGCCCTCCTCCTTACATGAGGCTGTAATAATAACACTGTTTAAGGCTGGCAAACAACCCACTCACTGTTCCTCGTATAAACCCTTGTCCCTACTCAACGTGGATGCAAAGTTCTATGTGAAATTTCTGGCAAATAGGCTTGCGCCTCTGTTGCCAGGCGTCAGCCGCCCGGAGAAAGCGGGTTTCGTCCCTAGCATTAACTTAACACAGAACTTGAGGATGCTTTTCGGCGTGGTGCAGTGACTGAATCCGGAGGTCAAGGCTGCAGCGGTATTCCTAGATGCCAAGAAGGCCTTTGACTCAGTGGAGTGGGGGTTTATGTTTGCTGTTCTGCATAGGATTGGGAATGGGGAGGTATTCCTGTGTCTGATCTCGGTTTTATATACATCGCCTACTGCAAAAGTAAGAATCGGAGATGCAGTTTCGCACACATTTACTATCACACGGGGCACGAGACACGGTTGTCCTCTGTCCCCACGATTGTACGCGATTGTGGCTGAGCCGCTGGCCTGTGCCATTTGCGAATACCATTCCCACAGGGGGCTGGGGTTCCCAGGGTACACTCTGAACATATCTGCATACGTGGATGATACCCTGCTGTATATTTGCAATCCTGAAGAAAACCTTACCCCATACGGCGTGAGGTAGTTCAATTCGGCAGGCATTCGGGGCTGTGTATTAACTGGGACAAGTACATCATATTTCTGCTAACACCAGCCACTGCGGCACTGGAGCCGAAGTTGCCCTTACGGTGGACCACAGACTCAGTAAGGTATTTGGGCATCAGGATCCACAATGATCCAGTGGTAGTAACCCAAGAACATTATGGAACGGCCACACAGATTAACAGAGGACGTAGATAGGTAGATCAGGCTCCCATTTTCACTAATGGGAAGAATCGCTATAATTAAGATGGTGGTTCTGCTACGGTCTTTTCATTTCAAACAATGCCAATCCTATTACCGCACACTCTATTCAAGCAATTGCGTACAGTGGGATTCCCTCACTTTGCCCTATGAGTTGGGCGGGTTGGGTGCCCCAGACTCGTAGAGGTACTACAGAGCTGCACACAGTACATTTGCACATTATTGGGTACACCGCACATATGACCCTTTTTGTACCTGGAAAGGAACACAGCGGATCTGCTCACCCTGCCCCAGACACTTTTCCAGCCATCATCTAGGCAACAACAAATATTTGACTCGTTGGCCATAACATCGCAGGCATGGCAAACATTGCTCCACATGCAGGCAGGGGCTTTCCTGTACTCACCAGAGATCCCACTAAACTGGTGTTTGTGGTTCCCTCTGGGGCAGGAGGGGGGGGGGCAAGGCAGGCATTGCAGATGGTGGGCATCCAAAAGATGGGAGGCTTCTTAAAAGATGAATCGGTATGTAGTTGGGAAGCTCTCAATAGCCCTCAAGCGCGGTCATCAGGGGCAGCACTGTTTTACATTTTTAGAGCTCAGCACCCTTGGCACACCCTCTTGGGTAAAGGCTATGATGGAGCCGCAGGCAATGAGTGCCCTCACCACCCTTATTTAAGTCAGCAAACCCTCCAAACTGATCACCAGGTTTTATTCTAGTATTCAGGAAATGCGGCGGGCGGAAGTACTGAAAGTCAGGCGGGAATAGCAGCGTGAATTGGGTACTCCATTGAGCGATTAGGAATGGTAATATTGCTGCACCCGCACTAGGTCCGTCTCTCTTAATGGAAGGCATAAGCTCATCCATTTTCAATTCCTGCACAGAGCTTACTGCACCCCAGAGAGGCAGTTCTGATATGGGCTGTCAGAAAACTCCAAATGTCAAAGATGCGGGAGGGATGAAGCAGTTTTTTTTGCACCTAGCATGGCAATGTCCCAGGATTCAGTCATTTTGGTGTGCTGTGTTCCAGGAACTTGGGATCATTATAAGTGCTGACCTAGAGCCTGATCCTACGATGGCATTGTTGGATTGGGACTTGAACATGGGAAAAGTGGTATGCCCCTTGGTGGCTATTGCCCTTCTCTTGGCTAAGCGCCGTGTGGCAATCAGATGGGTGGGGGCCCACTACCGACATTAAAAGAGTGGCATGCTGACATGCTCTATTGCAACACACACACCAATGCATACAATGAGCTGCTCCCTCCCACAAGTCGGCCCAAGAGTTGTTGCGTTTCATATCAAACATATCTCCTTAGTAAAAATGCGAGCACAGGACCTGATAACACTGAGAGCATTGACCCAGATGCAACTCAAGGGTAAAAGGTGTAGGTGAATACTGGGTATATGGGGCAAAGGTGCACTGCAAAGACAAAGGGTTAGTACATGGATGGGAGCATGCGAGAAGGAAACGTTGTCAGCTAAGCCTAACGGTGGTAGTATTGGATTGTGGACAATATGAAGGTACTCCAGGTGAAGATTATATGAACTCTGTGTCCTTCTCATACTCGCCTTACTATGTGCAGAACTGGAAGAAACCTCCTGATTTGTTATGCCTGGTCACATTGCATCTGTCTGTCAATTATTTTGTTGAATAAAATTAAATTAAAAAAGAAAATAGCTTCAGTGTGCTATCTGACTTGGTCAGGGCACACCAAGGATCACATCTGGACACTAGCAACCCCTGAGGATGCTGGACTTGTGCTAACCCTTTTGGGACAAGTGCAGCCCCCAGCTTGTTGACCATTATGTAGGTAGCACCAAGCTTTCTTGGGGTCCCAGTTTTCACCCTGGCACTTATCTTTGGATTGGAAAGTGTCTCTGGACCCACCCTCCTGAACAGGATTTAGGGGGCCTTTAGAAGACTCCTTTGTTTTCTCCCCTTTGTGTCCAACATCTTTCTCTGGGGGGGCACCCTACCCTGGGTCTTCCTGGACACCCTTATTTTGACCCAGTCGTCAGCCTTTTTCTCCAACTCCTGAGGAGAGACTAGTCCTTACTCCACTAGGTATTGATGACGTTTTTTAGATGTACAATTACTCAGCAGATGCTCCTTCATTATCATGCCCATTATAGAGCACCTTACTGCCTTTGAACTAGCCACCTAGGGCCTTATTACTACTACTACTACTGACCGCCAAAGGATTGCATCCATGACTGCTAGGAGACGGCTGGGCGTGTGGCCTTCCGACCGCCATATTACGATTTTCCAGAAAGGCCGGCCATGTGGCTGCAGAGTTCTTGCGGCAATGGGAAATGTTTTTCCATATATATCGATGCCTGTGTGTACATTCCCACTGAATTCGAGTTAAATGCACACACATACGTGATATATGTGGAAAAATACCACCTACCTTTCGCCGGAGTCCAAACCATATGTGGGCAGTCATGGTAATGGGTAAATGTATTTGGATTTGTAAAGCGCTTATCACCCAGGGGTTTCTAGGCGCTGTACGAAAACCACTGTGGAACCCATCCTGGCCTGTTCCTGTGAGGTGTCCACTCCTGGGCACCCCCAAGGTGAAGCCAGGCATCCTAGCGTTGTGAGGGCCGGTGTGGAGATTAAGCAAGCTATTGCCCACAGTTTCAGAGTGGAACCCCATGATTAGAGTAGACGAGAATTATCGGGTCCGAAGACATTGAGCCCAAGACCCTGCCGCGACGGGGATTGAACCCTGGTCCGGACCAGACCTTCTGCCTCAGAGTCTGCCGCTCTAATCGGTGAGCCACACTACTCCACTACACAGTAACAAAGCCGAAAAAGGGTTCTTATATCTCTAGTGTAGATGCTTCTGTGAAGGGGGACCGGGAGAAAGAGATTCACGTCGAAATCTGCTGGAAAGAACTGGAAAGGGGTGTGTATGCACCACTAATCATTAGTTCACGCTGATCTTTAGGCGGAGGTCCGACTGCTATGGTCGGCTCATCTGAAACTTAACTCATAATATGGATGGGGGTGTTGCTCTTCTGTTCCTCAGAATGGAGGCTACCTTCCCCCAACTGCAACCCCAGTGGTCGGTGCTTTGCTGGCGGTGCCGGTGGTCTAGCTGTGGTCTGCACAGCCAATCTGCCCAACTTGTAATATGACGGATGTCTCACCACCATCGGTCTGCCACTGCTGGGACGAACTCATAATACGGCCCTTAGTGTTTTTACTGTTAAGTCAACACAATCTACTCAGAACTGACTTGAGGTTTTTTAAGTCTCCATGAGCTTGATCCTGTACTCTTCAGTGGTGAGCAGTGTCGGACTGGGGACTGAAACCGGCCCTGGGGGAGAGGGATTGTGGTAGCGGATAGCTCTGTGCCGCTTTTGTTTTTGGGGGCTGATATTGCAAAAATGCTCCTGATAACAAAATGGCCCACAGGGGTCTAAAACCAGGCCTCACCCTGACGGCCCACGAGGGAAATGCCTGGTACGTGCTATAGGCAGTCCGGCCCTGGTGGTGAGTCCAAATGCCTCAATCAGGGAATCCTTCATAAGGTTATAGGCCTGAGCTTCTTTTCCATTAAATGTCAGAAGTCTATCCCTGCACTTTCCTGAGAATAACTCCCGCAGTAGAGAGCCACAGTGTCTCTGGTATAACTTTCCCATTTTACAAGCAGAGAAGGAAGGCGCAGTCCTATCTACAGGCTACCTACAGTCTATATTACATGGAATGCAGGACATTTAAATGGGGGACTACCAAGTGCTGGAATAATCTTCCCCTCCACCTACGACTCATGATGTCCGAACAGTTATTCAGAAAGGCCTTGTAGGCTTGGCTCTTTAGTTGCAATGACTAGACTTGCGCACACCTCTACCTTGTCTGTATGAGCGCTGGAACACCCCATTTCTGGGTAGCTGTGCGCTTTATACATTTCCTTATTATTATTATTATTACAAACTTACTGTAGCAGGTCAGTGGAGAACCTATGGGAGATACTGGACACAAATATTCTGCTTATGCTACAATTTGTGGGCCAGTAATGCAAGAATATACTCGGCCGTAATACAAGCAGGATGGGGAAGAAGCAATTGGAGATATTGGACACAAAAGTTCTGCATAGCCACAATTTCTGGTCCTAGGCATCCTTAAGAACATTGATGTCGACATGAACTCACATTATGCTCATTAGGATTGATGAATGCAAACTAAGACATTACAAGTTGATGTGGGCACCAGATGTACCCTAAAATGTCTGGGTGAAGGAACGGCATTGATCAGTGTATAGCAGCAGTACAAATGGTTTATAAAAGCAGGGAATGTCCCCAGAATTTTACAGAAATATGGAGACCCTGGAGAAGTCACTGCAGACTCAATACTGTTACCACGGACACACCCTGAAATCTTTCTTTTCTTTTTTGAATTTTGAATTTATTAAGAAAGAGCAAGAAAAGAAACAGCATTGTAAAAATACAACAAATCCTATTGAACAAAAAATAAAGGTTGTATGAAACACAAAGATATCTGAGAAATATAACTATCAAGCTGTGTACAAAAAAGAATACGTACATTATAAAACAAAGGGGGAGGGGGAGGGGGAAGGGAAAGAAAACAATGTATATTTAAAATATAATATAAGATTAAAATGCAAGAATATTATATGAATAAAACACTGTAAGCATAACAATAACTAAAGCTAAAATAGCATTATATGAATATATGAATATTAAAATCTTCTAATGAACGAAGAAATAAGAGGCAAAGAGTGAAATTAAGGTGATTTTCGAACATCATCTGATACAGTAATGCCTTTAACAATAGAGGAGGAAGATAAGTATAAATAGGTGGTTAATGGGTGCCACAAAAGATCCCTTTTAATCGCTAGAGAAATAGAGGAAACATAATTAGTATCTAGCCTATGATGAAAACACACAGCGTTCCACCCGAATCTAAAAGTAACTTTATCTGCGTGTTTCAAACAAGAGGTTATTAAATGAAAAGCAACAGCTAACAAAAGATCTAACAGTTTAAAACTCAATGGTGATTGAGTCCATTGGAGCAACAGAGTACCTAGAATATGTTAATTAGAGAAAAGGGGACATTAACTTTGAAAATGTTACTAATTTGGAACCAGACCATTTGCCAGAATTGGTGAATAGGGAGGCACTCACATACATTGTGTTTTAAATCAGCAGTGGGACAGGACCAACAGGTAGAGAACATATCCGATGAGAAACATGCCAGGGTCACTGGAGAAAATAACACCCGTTAATATACAAAATAAAGATTTGTGTGGTATCAGCAGCATGAGAGGTTTTATGGAGCCTAAACCATAACTTATCCCATGAACTAGTTGGCCAACATTGTAGTAAGTCCTTTTCCCAAGCCAATTCAGTCTTTGATTTGAGGCTATCCGAAGTTAATTTTAAGGATTTATATATAGTGGATGCAGAAGGACAAATATCCAATATTGGAGAAAGGTGTATGTAGTTTACAGGGAGATTGGAGGTATTTGGTAGTCTATGAAGATATTGGTTAAGGGCAGGACATAGAAGATCATATTGCGATCTAAATTAAGCTGGTAAAGAAACTTTTGTTTGGAGATCAGTAAATGAAAGGGGTTGATTGTTAAATAGAAGTTGAGATATTCAATACAGGCCCTTAGAACGTCAATTGCTCCAGTTTATAGGACGGTTCTCAATTCGTAGTGATCTATTGTTCCAACTGGATTGTTGTTGAAACTAATTAGTTGAAGGATATGATGTCGGTAAGAGAGGAACTAAGGGGCTCATTAGGATTGCGGATTTTGGCACATCCGCGGTGCTGGCGGAAAACGTCCTTTTCCTCACTCCTTGTGGCGGTCCTCGCATCCGCCATATTACAATAGGATAGCCCATTTCCCGTCCGCTGCAGAGTTTTGGGACCCGCCAGCATTTTCCTTCCGCAACGATGGCGGAGGGAGCCAATAGAGAAAGACCGCCGTGTGAAATGACGTTACAACCGCCGTACAAATTAGGATGCCTCAAACAGCTCATCAGAACGCAGCGGAGAAACCAGCCACTCGGAGATAGTGGAAGCACTACTGCAGAGATTGAAACTCGAATCCCGGGCACATCCACGTGCTCTTGACCGCTATGGATCCAGCTCTTTTAGCCCTTCCGTTACTGTACCTGATCCACTTGCAGCATATAAGATGTTGCCGCGGTCAACACCACAGGTAAGTACATAACACATCTCCGCATACAACCACAACACACAACTGTTGTGCTGAAATAAAATTCATGTCTACATCAGACACCCAGGTGGAGACGGGAACATATTCCCCAGTGTACTTGCTAGAAATTGACATCTCCGCATTGGGGTCACCCATCAACATAGAAATCACTGCAATGTCTCGGTCATGTCGCCGTAGTGGTGCACCTCATTCTTCAAAGGGCAAGGTAGATTGACTGAGAAGGTGGGGGTAAAGATTAACACCCTGCACAGAAGGCCAGGGGCTAGACAACCCTCCTTCTCACACCTGCCTTCCACTCACGTGAATCAAACTGAGTAAATTAAGAAATGAAGAGTCACTCTGCATATTAACAACCACGGAACTGTTTATACTGCATGTCAAGTCCCTCAGACAGATCCCACACTGAAACTCTGCCACATACACATACCATAAGTCAGCAGCAATGTATGACAATAAACAGACTAGTCCAAAGTGGAGTGCACAGTGCAGGAAAACCATAGAGCAAGCCACATAGCATATGCACATGGCAGGCAAGAGGAGGAACATATCACGCTAACCTTAGGCCATCAAATCAGGAATGGGTGGCACAGTGATTGAAGTTAAACTAAAGTAACATCTGTGCAATAACTTTCGGGCAATGCAAGCTATGTCTAGGCACAGGAATAATAGTAAGTGTCAGAACCCATACAGTGACCAGCCCCACATCTGTGTCAACTACCTTGATAACATCACACACATGGCCCATTGTCACACTCCATAACTGTCAACCCCAAGTAGGACATTCACACATACCCCTCCTCTTCCCATCTTACACCTGGACTATTCAATACCTGTAAGAAACACAGATAAATGTGCAAATAAGGTCCTGTGAGTTTCCTGACAAGCAATGACACACCCTGTTGTGTATCTACAAATGTTAGAATCCCAATCAGGGGTGTCTGAACCAATGCTGATCAAAAACAAATAGCCAAACTCAAATCTCACAAACAACATCCAAAGTAACAACAAAAAGCACAATGAAAAATCATCTATAGCCATGCATTGGCTAGAAGCTGGCCATAACGTTGCACAACTGAGATTCACTATTTATGAACAAGTTAAACAACAACATGGAATTGACCTACACAAGCAGTTACTCAAATCAGAATACTTTTGGATAAAGAGATTGAATTCTCTACAACCGACAGGGTTAAATGACGGTATTGAACTTTCCTGCTTCCTATAAACATATGTCTCTGTATTACTCCAATGAAATAATCCCAAAAAATGGTGCACTATCGCAATGTATGTATTTCTAATTATCATCACATTGTATTACTTATGTTTTCTTTATAAAGAGCCAGTTTTGATTATGTTACTATATTTTTACAAATCACCGCGGCTCACTACCCACACTAACTAACTTGCTTTTAATATTTTACCCAATCACAAGTTAACTATACATCACGTGATGACTATACGTCACGTGTAAATACGTGATACATCACTTAACCCCGAGCATCGCGCCAAACACCTAGATTCACAGCCGACTTTGCATACGAATGCCGGAACACGCTTAAGAGTGACTTCTTAGATTTCAAACGGTAAGTAAAACTTATCGCGGATCTCTGATACGCGTTAGTATAGCCAGCAACAACTGATCCTCAATGTCATCGATAAAACGATTAATATTTAACTGTAAAACTCAGTTAAAACCGCCATGTGAAACGCTATCTAATATGTTAACAACAAAGCTTGAACTTAATAACACTGATTGCTGACTACAGACAGCCAAGTTTTAAACATCGGTTAACATGTTTTTACTAAATGCGTTATAGATATCACAATAAAAATGCATACAAATATATTCAGTAAAATCCCACGACAAATTATGTGATACATGTGAGCAATGAGGTTTACGTAAAACTGAAATCTTTTGAAACGCTCGAAACTTTATTCATAAATGTTTTAGCACCCAAAGAGAAAGCAGAATTGATGTAAATGCAAGTTTTGAATTAACTTTATTTAATCGCACAATTTTTGTTTGACATAGCAGTTTCAACATGAGATTATGTAGGACTGATTCGTTTTTGTTTTGTTTACAGACCGCTGAAGAAGGGTCTTTTATAGTGACCCGAAATGCATTGGGTTATGGTTTGAACTATGATTCATATGATGGAAATGAAATATTGATTTTTGAAGATGAGAAAAAATCATGAATAAAATACTTTAAGCATCAATCATAAGAATTGGATTTATCTTGATTTAACTTCATTAAACGCTAGTCACAGAAGTGATAAGGAGCAGGAACAGTTCCAAGTAAGAGTGCGCACACTCACGGAAAACTACTCACACACAGTCATCCAAATAGAACATCACACACACATGCACCTGTCAGTAGAAAGAGCCAACATAGGCCAAACACTGCATACATCAACAACAAAACACAACATATGCACATACCAATTCATCACATAGCAAACTCAGCTGGACAACAGGGGGATGCCCACCAGACACGTACAAGGCAACGTACACTGACAACAGTGCATGCACAGTAAGCAGTGTCTGAACACCAACAAAACCAGTATAACACATATCTAAGCGCTCCACCATGAACTTCCACACCACAGATCAGCAGAGCACACCGAGCACTTCACACTCAGGAAGGGTAGCAGTGCCTCGGCAAACAGACATACACCTTAGCCATCACTCACAGCTGCACAACTCAGGTAAACCCAGATGCATACAACATGACTAGAGGACTGTGCTTGTCAAACATATGCACTGCACCTGAGCAACCATGACTGCAATCACGTAGAAGAAAATACCACATAACTAATTGTGATAATGTCCTGAGTGGCACATTGGTCCTGAACACAGATCATCCTCCCACAGTATTGTTGTCACACTATGAAGTGGTGGTAAGGGTCACACACTGGCAAGGCATGGGGTGGAAGACATGAGACTGTAGTGGTGTGTACATCAGTATTGGACAGGTGAGGAGTGTCAGGAATTCATCTCCGCACACCTTGCATAAAACCTTGACCGGCATGATTTGTTTACAATCGCAGGGGTATCACAAAAATCATGTGGCTTTATGTCTACAAAAATAAAATTTTGATTGAACTAAGTATGAGGTGTTTTATTGTGCTTAACAAATGGTATTTGTAACACAATTCACATAGTTGTTACATGTGTAGGTTCGTCTGTATGTTTATTAGAAGGAAACATGCCTTGATATCTTTTTTATAAACATGTCTTAGCACGTTATTTCTTGAACACACTTCTGAGGCACGTTGCCATATCCGTCCTTCAGAAAACTATAAAAGGAGCGCCCCTCTCTCTATTTGCCGTCGCTTGGCATTTGTAAAACGCGAGGAGTCTTCATCCACGAGCATCGAGAAGGTGACATCAAAAGAAGGAACAATGCGCTCAAAAGAAGGAACAATGCGCTGGCTCCAACGTGTTCCATTTCCTCTGCGATCATGATTAAAGGCAGAAGCTCAACAGATGACATCACCCAGGAGCAAAAAGGAACCTTCACGGAGACGGAAGCTGATCTTTCAGTTAAATTAATCTAGTTTTGTAGTTTGTTTTATTTTCCTGTCAGCGTGCTCAGATTTGACATTGCGCTTTGGATTTAATTCGAAGGTCAAAGACACTTCATGCCATTAACAAGCAGTTTATTTATTTTATTGACATTGGCTCCGATTTGACATTGCACTTTGGGATTTCATTTGTACAAGGTCAAAGACACTTCATGGCATTAATGTGCTTCGTTTTGACATTGAGCCCCGATTGTCACTGTGCAAAAAATTGAAAATAGTTCAGTACTTAATGAATAGTATAAAACCCAAATGGTTATAGACATTTTTTGAAGAGGCATTTCACGAACTGGTGAATATCGTGAATGATTATTGCAACTGTTCTTGCACAACCATATAATTAAGAAGAGTTTATCATTTACTCCACAATCAATTGGTGTTGAAAGTACGAAGAGAAAACAGAGTTGATAATTAGGTGGTTGAGAACACGTGTGCACTATTTAATCATCTTTTCCATGTCTCTTCTTTATATTAGACATCCATCTGACATACTGTATCTTGTGCAAGGTGGTGAGAGCCATTATCTCTCATTAAGGTTATTCAATTCATAGAACAACGTGCTTCTTACTGGTTATGAAGCACTTGTCACCTTCTAAGTAAAACACGACCTGCACAAGCTGATTTGAACTTGGGTTTATTTAGTTTAACCTGTTCGGTGATGAGGACGGCTCCCGGCCGTCATGAGTTATGGTGGGCATTTGCCGATCACGGCCGGGAGCCGTCATGACCACGCCCGCGATCGGAATGTCCCGCACAGGCGCGGAATTCCGGCCGCAGCTAGGGGGTTAAACTATAATCATAGTACACGCATCACATAGTATGTTCTTGATGTAACAAATATGCCTTTGTTATTCAGTTACAGCCAACAGTTACCCAACCTAAGAAACCCGTCCGTCCTGGTGCCAGGAAGTAGCTGTGTCTTTTCTTCTCTTGTTTTGTCTCTTCCAAACCCCCTTCCCTCTCAGAACACCTGCCATAGACTCCTGTCCTTTTTCAGTAGTCTTGAGAGGTGTCCTGGGCGGTCAGGGAATTATTCATCGCTCCTGCAGACAGCCTGGTATTCAGGTGAGTGGACTCAAGCCAATCTACAAAAACACAGGGCTGCCTGAGCGATGGATGTCACCACAGGGAATACCATGGGAGACGAAAACCTTGACGAAACCCCTTCTTTGTTAGATCTAACCAGAGCTCTTGTTACTTTGCAACAAGAAGTAGTTTCTTTAAAATGAGAAAATTTCAGCCTGATTCATGTACGGGCCGTTTTGCGTGGCCCTAATAGCGAATCATAGCGACTCGCTATTGAGGACACGCAAAACGGCATTCATGTAGGAATTGCTAAATCAATAGCGATTCCTACATGTTCTCTATTTGCGAGTAGCAATTTGCTACTCGCAAAAAAAGGAATAACTCCCCATTCATTCCTATGGGCCAAAAGGCCCATAGGAATGAATGGGGAGTATCCCTTATTTGCGAGTAGCAATTTGCTACTCGCAAATCAGATAGCGATTTTAAGGGTGCCAGGGGTGTCCAAAGGACACCCTGTAGCACCCCTAAAATGCACATTTGAACAGGTGTTGCGCACACACATGTCCAAAGGACATGTGTGTGTGCAACATGCAACTTAGAAAAATGCTTTTAAAAGCATTTTTCTATGTTTTTGCTATTTACCGAGAGGTCTGACCTCTCGGTAAATAGCGGCCCAATTTTGCTAAATCGCAATTTTTGCAAGTGTCATGAATAGCATTTAAGGAATCTCTAATAGAGATTCCTTAAATGCTAATCCTCGCATATTTGCTAATTCCTCATTAGCGATTTTTGCATTTGGGATTGTGAATCCCAAATGCCAAAATTGCACTCGCAAAAGGCAAGATTCTGAGAATCTTGCCCTTTGCGAGTGCAATTTTGCTTCATGAATCAGGCTGTAAATCTTTACAAAGCAAGTTGAATCTAGGAGCTAAACCAAAAACACCAATAGTGCAACCACCACATTTTAATTTTATTTATCAGGCATCAGTAACTTCATCATCAGGGATCCAACCGGTGAATGTAACTGTTACCACACCAGTGCCTATGATAGAGCGCCGGCTCACGTGGTCAACATACTCACCTGGGCCCATATATTTATATATATATATTAAACAGGTAAACCTACACTCAATCAATTTAAATTTACCATTCAGGATCTATACCATTTGTCTTAGCAATCCAAGTCATCGATACCTATAGTCCTAAAGGATCAAGGGAGTTAGCAAGAAAATAAGCAGTAAAGTGACTTTTAGCATTTTATAAATAACCACAAACTCGGGAAATGTTTAAATTCTTTATCTAAGAGAATATTTTGAATGTTTGAAACCATGAAATTAATAATTTCTTATTCTATTTAGAACAATGAAGATAAAAAAAAACATATGCAATAATTTTGAGAGAAATATCATTAAGTATTTCTGCACAGGGTGGGTAAAGAGAAAAGGGAAAAGCAGTACAATGACAAACCCACACTTTATAGTTACCTAGAATGGTGTGGTGACCAACCCTGGCCACGGGCTGAGTCAAAGGATAAGAATTCCAAAGTGCAGTTGTCAGCAAGAAAGAACAGGTGCAGATCAGAATCAGGACAGGTTTCGGACCAAATTGGATCAGGACAGGACCACCACAGGCTAAGACCAACACCACAGCTAAAGTTCAAACGCCAGTGTTGTAAACCCTCTTTGCAGCTAACAGTCGAACCCCGATTGGGTCATCAAACTCCTTCCCAGAACCCCGATTGGGTTAACGAATCTTCTGACAGAGTGCTCCGCCAGCAACTCTGCTCTCGATCACCTATTGAGTGCGTTGGGTCAGTGACAGGTCAGCTCTTCGGACAAGTCGGACAATCAAACTAGCTAAGCCTACCCTAGTTAAACCATTTTCTAAGTCAGTGTACCATCCCCAAATGTTGCAAATGTGTGAATCCCACAATTTTATTGGACAAAGGACGAGGAGTAATCATCACACCATATTAATATGAGGTAACGTGTCAATCATGTATTCAAATGTTCCCTCCCATAACTTTATCTCCCCATGTACTTTTATTCCGCCCGGTAGTGAAATGTAACAATAAGACACTCAAACAAATTATTCAATTTCAGCTTCCTCTGGCAGGGTGAGCAGTTCACTCTTCTCATAATTCTTGCCATCCAAGTCAGATTGGAATGGGTTCAATGCCACAGCTTCAATAGCTCGGGGCTTCTTTCGCACAGACGCAGTCTCTCCAAAGATGGAGTTCAGCGGTATATTTAGGCCCAAATATGATACATGCAAGAATAGAAAAGAAACAGTTTTAGAGACACAGAATAAAATGAATGCACTTTATACCACTTCTTTCTACTCTATTCACAGTATTTTATTTGAACTATAGTATTAGATGTTAGGCAAAACAAACAGCTTAGCAAAGCAACGATGCAAGCTTCTTGCACGTTAGGACACAGAACAGCCATCTTAGTTCTAGTGCGCAGAAGCAACAGATTTCCCACCAAGCATGTCTCGTGAGTGTGACAGACTCATGCGCAGTAGAAAATCCTGCATAGCAGAAGCCATTTTAAGGCAAGCGAATTATAGTTAGTAAAAGCACATTGTCGCGCTTCCCCTAGATACCTAATATGTCGTGTAATGCAATATTAATATGACAAAACATGTTAGCTAGTACATTAATATTATTTTCGAGAGGGTTGAATACAAGCAAGTCACTTTACGTGTGCAACCTTGCTCCATCAATCCCCTCTTTGATGATATTTTATATCATCACTAATTAATGAAACAGATGCCAAGTTTTACACTTCTCCCAACTCAATTTCTTCAAACTTTCTGTTAAAAGTCTTTTCATTTTTCATAGGAAGGTCTTTCACTTTTTTGTACAAATGTCCATTATGCTCTTCTAATTGAATTTCGTTAATATTTCTTTTCTTTCCTCTCTTATTCACTGTACATGTCCTTTTATGCTTACGACATTTGCAACAAGTTATTATCCCTAAAATCATTAGCGCTATTCCCACCATTGGCATCAGTATTTTACCTACAAAACTTTTCCCTACATTCGAGAACCAACTACCTATAGAGGAGAGACCATCTGTCAATCTCTTTCATGCACTATCAACCTCCAGTGGTTTGAGTTCTTTTTCTAAATGTGTAATATTCCTCACATACCTCTTAATTTCTACACTTTTGTCTGGTATGTAAGTGCAACAATGTTGCACTTTCAGCATTCTACAGACTCCACCCTCTTTTGCTAACAATGTATCAAGAGCAAGTCGATTTTGTAAAACCATTGATCTTACCGCAACTAGTTCAGTATTGATCATTAAAAATCCTCCAGCAGTGTCAGTTGATAAACGATCCACCACTTTTGACAATTTGGAAATTCTTTGAGTATTCGAATCAAAACCACTCCCACTGAAGGTATCAATGCACTAAATATATCATCTACAGTTTCTGAAAAACTAGCTCTTTTACTACGTATTAGTCCGTTAGTATCTTCATTGCTTCCAGTGATTTTATTTACATGGTATAACTTTGGGAATACTATTCCAAAATAGCAACTCCCATACCAAGGATCAGGCAATTTGTAATATGCTTTGTTCCCACAGATATAATAAATTCCAGGAAATACTGGCTCAGTTCCGTCTTTGAAACCCCAACCCCCAGTTACTTTATAATTGTGTTCACATTCACTAGAAACAATGTATATATTGTTATAATAACTTGTTCTCTCCCTATGTAGACAGAGTTTCTCTTTGTTTTCAAAATCCAGTAACATAGCAGCATGAGTTTTGCCATTCAAGGTGTATTCTTCATTTTCTGCCCATTTAGGAATTTTACATTTCTCTTCTGTAGCTTTTCTCTGGAAATCCTCTCTCCTTTTCTCAACTAATTCAAACATCTCTTCTCTTCTTCATGTAAAATGCATGTTAAATTATTCTTGTGTGCTTCAGCTATATCTATTGTACCTACTATTAGAAAATATTCACCCATATAACGAGTTAGGTCACCTTTAGTATGTACAGGATTCAGGTTAATATGAATAGGAAGTTCAGAGAAAATCACATCTGAATTAGAATAGTAATATTGTAAAGGACCTTTCTTGTAAACTAAACTAGCTAAAATACTACATGAAATACCATAAGTTAAGGGCAAAGGATGGTAAGTGACGCCTTCTGCTGCAGACAATGTTAGCTTCACACAAACATAGCAATCACTTATTTCCATTGCCTCTACATAATGTACTAACAAGTTTGCAAATACGTTCAAGTGCGTTCTATTTATAACCTTAGCGTAATGCAATTCTTCTTCATCTTATGCTTCTAATTCTACCTTTTGTTGACTAAAACTATCTATGTTTCCATGTATATTTAACTTTTCCGGTACATCTACTTACTCTTGAATACTAATGTTATTCTTCTCTCTTTTATCCATTAGGTAAGGAATAGCTACTGTCAGTCCTAACCATACTATGAGTACTATTACTACACTACATGTGCATATTCTACAGCATGTTTTTAAGCAATTTCTTTTCGGTTTACCATTAACAGTATGATCAGCCATTTTTGTTAAGGAGTCTTAGCCCCCCTTTGAGACTTTTCACAGAATTTTAACCTGTGAAATTTTCAAGTTGGTCTTACTTCTCCATCTGCTGGATCATCAATTAATTTGTCATCATTTTCATCACTCAGTTCTAAATTTTCAAAATCTTCAAGGATGACATAGGTCCACTCAGGGTCTCTGAACATATTATTCAGTCTTTTCAATCTTGGACTTCTCCTTTTTGGTTATTCTGCGGAAAGCCCAGTTTGACTTGATATTTTGTTTACTTGTTCTGGTTCTTCATTTATTGATTTAAGGCAAAATTTCAATCTTTTAACAAATCCAGGCCACTTATCTCCTTTTCTGAGTCTTTTAGCTGGCACTGTGCTTTGTTTTTCTTCAATTGCTCTTTTATTTTAGTTCAGTTGAGGCATAATTTGTACATCTTCGTCGTCTGTATCCATCTGATTTGGTCCAGGTCTTGCTTCTATTTCTTCTGCCTGGATGCTAATCTGGCCTTGTTCAGGAATATGCTGTAATCAACTTTGATTTTGTTCACTTTCTTGTTCCTGAACACAGTTTACTACATCTGTCTGATCCTGCTCAGCCATCTCAAACTTTTGTTTTTTCTTTTTCCTGAGTCTTCGCCCTATTACCTATCTGTCCCTCCTCAGACTCTGGAACTGTGACAGGTATCTGGAATGTCTGAGTATATTGATCTTTCCTTATCTGTTCCTCCTCAGAATTACTATTGGCTTTGATTTCTGTAATCTGAGTACGTTCTGCTATTCCTGACTCATCCTCACTATCACTCTGTCTATCTAAATAAGTCTGCTTCTGGTTCTCACAACATCTGCAGGAATAGCAATCACTGGAATACATTCATCCTGACTGGTGCTCGGTTGTTCATCATCAACTACTTCGGAATCACTTTCTTGGGACTCCTCAGCTGCACAACCTTCAGCTTCAGTTTCATCAGGTTCAGCCACTCTTTTAGTATGACTTGCAGGATCCAGTTCGGAATTCCTTCGCATTTCACTGCTGTAGTGGTAACCAATATCACTTGTTTTGGCCTTCCCCACCTCGGAGCTAGGCAAAATTCTCGTGTATGTTCTTTTATTAAAACCCAGTCACCTGGAATCAGATCATGTACTGGAGTTGTTTGCCTGGTGACAGCGTCTTCTCCAACCTGGTGAGAGATAGAACGCACTTGGTCAGCCAGTTCTTTGCAGTACTCTAGTACTAAATCATCAGATATATTTATCAGCTCATGTCCTGGTAGCCATGCCTGCCTCATTGCTCTTCCCATGAGTATTTCATGAGGACTCAATCCTGTTTTTCTGTCTGGGATGCTTCCGAGTCTCATCAGAACAAGAGGTAAAGCATCTGGCCATTCTAATCGAGTTGATTCATATATTTTTCCCAATCTTAACTTGATTGTACCATTCAGTTGTTCTACCACTCCAGAAGCCTCTGGGAAGTATGCACAGTGCAGCCTTTGCTCAATTTTAAATGCTTCACAGATTAGACAAATTACTTCATTATTAAGATGTATTCCTTGGTCTGATTCAATTGTTACTGGAAACCCGAAACGTGGTATGAGCTCTCTGAGTAGTAGTTTTGCTACTGTGATGCTATCCTTTCTGCGTGTAGGGTAAGCTTTCACCCATTTTGAAAATAGGCAGACAATGACAAGAACATACTTCATTACTCTGCAAGGGGGTAACTGAATAAAATCAATCTGAAGTCGAATAAAAGGACCTTCTGCTTTTCCAATCTTTTCCTGGCAACACTACAGTTCTTTTCCCAGGATTCATTTGTTGGCAAACTAAGCACCTATGGCAAAGACTCTCTGCAACATTCCTGAATTTTGCATTGAACCAAGTTTGTCTGAATAATTTATTCATGGCGTCCCGCCTTAGATGAGAATCACCATGGTACATCCTAGCCATAGGAGCAAGCGTATGGTTTGGCAACACAGGCCTTCCATCAAGGTAAACAATGACACCATCTCCAGCCCTTCTCTGACATCCTATTTTCGCCCATCCTTCCCTTTCCTCCTGTTCTGCATAATTTTGCAAGTCTCTCACTTCTTCCCATGTTTTCACTTTCTCAAGCAACATACGTTGGCAGCTGTTTCCATTGTTTGTTTCAATTGTCTTGTTTATTGCCATTTTATTTTTGGCACAATATTGAGCTAATTGGTCAGCATATTGGTTACCTGCTGTCACTCTGTTGTTGTCAGATTGGTGAGCAGCACACTTGACCACAGCTACTGTTTCTGGTAATTGGATTGCTTTTAGCAAATCTTTCACAAAATTACCATTTTTAATAGGAGTGCCTGATGAAGTCAGTTGGCCAAAATCATGCACAACTCCATAGCCATGTTGGCTATCAGTATAGTCACTTTTACATTTTTCACAATTTTACAAGCTTTTGTCACTGCAATTAGTTCAGCTACCTGTGTGGATTTTACTCCAGGTAAATATGATTCTTCAACTGGACCCCAAAGTCAAGTGTAGTACAAACAGCATAAGCAGTGCTCAAACCTCCTTCTTCATGTTGCATGCATGAACCATCTACAAATAGCTCATGTTCTGAATTAATTAGTGGCTCTTTTCTTATATCTGGGTGAGGTTTAGTACTGTATTCTGTAATATCAATGCAATTATGTTCAATCTCATCTTTAACTTCTGCAAAGCACGAGTCAGGTAATAATGTTGCTGGGTTTAGAATATTACACCTAGCAATAGTCACATTTTCTGCACCTACAAGAATTCGTTCACACTTAGTCAGCCGACTAGGTGTTAGGTACTGAGTTTTAGTCCTGGTCAACAAAATTACAACTGCATGTGGGACATATACTGTTACTGGATGTCCCATAATAATGGACTCACTTTGCTCAAGATTCATGCAAGTTGCTGCTAGTGCTTTCTGACATCCTGGCAATGCAGCTGCCACTGGATCCAGTGTAGAAGAAAAGTATGCAACCGGACGTCTCATCAGACCATGGGTCTGAGTCAGAACTGAAAGTGCACAATTGTCTCGGTATCACAAAACAATGCAAAATCTTTTGAATAGTCAGGCATCCCTAATGCTGGAGCTGAACACAGGCAATCTCGTAATTTTAGGAAAGATGACATGCTTTCATCATCCCATTCTACTGGGTCTTTTGCTCTTTTCTTTGTCATTTGTATCAATGGTTTTGCTAGGACTGCAAATCCCACAATCCATTGCCTGCAGTAACCTACAGCTCCAAGAAAAATTCTGATTTCTTTTTGCTTTTGAGGTAGATCCATGTTTTGAATTATTCTGATTCTTTCAGAAGTAACCCTTCTGACACCTCTCTCTATCTGGTGCCCCAGATATTTTATTAATGTGGTACAATATTGCCCCCCTTTACCTAATGATTCAGTAAAGCGATAGTATTAGTAACACAGTCATTTCGATTCATAGATGCCACCAACAGGTCATCTATATATTGCACCAAGACTGATTGTCCAGGCAATATGAGAGATTCAAGGCACTTTTTCAAAATCTGATTAAAAATCGATGGACTTTCTGTGTACCCCTGAGGGACGCGATTCCAAACGTAGATATGGTCATCAAATTTGAACGAGAAAAGATACTTGCTATCTGGGTGCAATGGTATGGAGAAAAACGCATGGCATAGATCTAGTACAGTAAACCAACCTGCTGCCCACGGTATTGGTACAGAATCACAGCAGGGTTTGGTACCACTGGACAACATGGGAGGTAATCAAGAAGTACCAGGTGGTACAGAATATGGCTGTCTGCTTGATCTGTCACCTTCCTGCTCGATCCTCGGTCGCGCACCATATGCGGAATCTGCACTGGTTGCGGATTGAAAGCAGAGTTAACTTCAAAGCACTCTGCTACATGCACAAAATTATGACTGGTAGAGCCCCTTGCTATCTCTCTGCTCTGGTGCAGCAATACATCCCCCCCCGCACACTTAGGTCTTCGACGCAGAATAAATTTAAGATTCCGCGCATCAACAGAGCCAAGATGGGAGGACGCTCGTTTTCCCTGCTGGCCCCATCCTTATGGAATTCTCTTCCTCAATCTCTGCGCACTGAATTGTGCTTTCTGAAATTCCGTAAGGGAATAAAAACTTGGCTTTTTAACAACTAATTTATGATCTTATGATCCTCCCTCCCTTTCACCGTTCAGTTTGCTCTAGCGCCGGGAAACCTCCGGGTAGCTGCGCGCTCAACAAATGTAATTATAAATAAATAAATATAAATGGGACAACAATTTTATTAATTTTGTGAAGGTCTTGTACGACCCTGTATTTCCACTCGGTTTCTTAATGCCAATTAAGGGTGAATTACATGGACTGCTCATGATTTCCTGCAAAATTCCTGCTTCAACTAGACGTTTTATTTCTAGTGCAACTTCTGCTTTTATTTCTGGGCTCATTTCGTACTGTCGAATATTTGGGTAAACTGCACCTTCTTTTACCGTCACTTTTACTGGGTCATCATCTGCCATTAATCCTACATCTTTTTCCGTGAAATCCCACACTTTAGTATCTACCGTTTGTTGTAATTCTTTTGGCAAGTCTTCTATGGTAAACTTTTGTTTTTCAGTTTCTTGTTTTGCTAACATGATTTTCAACACGATCCTACCCACTATTTGGGTCGCTTCTCCCAAGAGGGGTTGGTTTGGAACGTCTGCTGTTCTCACAGTGGAACGGGTAGCGCCAGTATCCAACAGAAAGGTAACATCATTTCCTTCAACCTTTCCCTCAATGTATGGACCTGACTGATCTACCTGCAAGGATGTACCAAGTACGCACTCCTCGTCCTCCCCCCTCAGGCACCGTCAGAAACTGTCCTCATCAAAGTATGAATCCCTCAAAAGAAATTGAGGTGTGACTGTATCCCTTTTACCACTTCCTTCCCAACTTGTGGTAGCTACACTGTATGTAGGCTGACTCCCAGGGTTTGGCATAGGCGCCAATGGTAACTGGTTTTGTATTACCTGTTGTTGCTGCTTTTTCGATACCTCATTCTGCGTCTGGGAATTCAAATTATTATTTTGCACGTTATTATTTAATACAGCCTAACACTCGTTCTTCCAATGCCCCAACTTGCCGCATCCATGAGAACGAAATTTCTTTTTAGCTTCATCACGGTTATATTTTCCCCTAGGTTTACCTCAATTTCCATCTCCTTGTGTCTGAATATTTTTCATTTGAAGTTCTTGTTGCTCTGCTAATTTTACCTGTGCCCACATTACTTTTTCTTCTAAATTCTTTCTTTGATTGTCCAATTCATCTTCACAATACTTTGCATATTTGAGTATTTTGTCAATAGGTTTGGACTGCAAGCAGATCTTATGATCTTTCAATCCATTGTAAAATTTCTGGTTTTAGTCCAGACACAAACCGATAGATAAAATGCGTCATGTCCTTAGTATCAATGTTTTCTAATCCACTATACTGTTTCAAAACTTGTAAGAGGCGTCCATAATATGCATGCACAGATTCAGCTTTATTCTGGGTAGTTCTGTCTATTCTTGCCCAGTCTGTCTCTTTTGGATTTACCTTTCCTTTCAAGTACAGTATAACCTGATTATACTTTTTCATCACCTCATCTGATGGTGCTCCTGTTTTTGGCTCTCTAGGATACTCATCACTTGGCCAGTCTACTGCAATTTTGCATTCTGTCCATAAATCAACAGGAACAACAATGCTGTATAACCCATTTAAATCTTTTAACAACACTTTTGAGACTTTTACAAATCTCTCGACCTGCCTGTACCATTCTACAGGTTTCTCTCTGAGTGTTGGGAAATCATTTGTAAATGACAAAATATCTTGTCGGGACCATGGGACATGTACATAACCTCCACCTGGCACTTCTCTCATTGGACACAACCTTTCCACTTTTTCTGTTTCAACATATATTCTGCTGCAGCGCTTTTCCCTTGAGCTTCTTCCTTTTTCTTTATCCATCTAGCTTTCCATCTATCTAAATCACCCCATTTTTGCCACAGTGATAATAACTCTTTGATGTGTAATTTTTGACCTGATATATTCATATTTTCCAAATATTTGTCAATAAATTCAGCTCAATATGGTTTCTGTAACGCTTTCGATTTACGAATGTTAATTCTCATTTCATTTGCCAAACTCGTTAATTTTTCATGAAATGTTTTTGTATTTCGAGTGATACTTCGACATATAAATAACAATTCATCTTCATTTAATGCATTCAATCGATCTAAACCCACATTTCTGGCAATCATTTCTTCCAATTCAACTCTTAATTTTAAAATATCCAATGTCTTTGACTGTGATTTTGGTTTTTCTATTTCTTAAGACCAGCTTTCAATTTCTTCTGGGGTAACCACAGTAGAACTTCTTGTACCTGAAGAAGTTTCTATTTGTACCTCTCTGGAATGTACAGGTGTAGTTTTCCTAGCTGACCTACCTATTGGTTCTCTTATAGGAAAATCCATCAAAGACATTTCTGACTCACATTCACTTGCTTGATCATCCACTAGTAATGTTTCTTTTCTTGACTGCACTACAGGCGTAGTTAGAACAGGAGGTCTAGAACTGGTTTATTTATCTCCATATAAAGG
Organism: Lissotriton helveticus; assembly: GCF_964261635.1. NCBI lineage: Eukaryota > Metazoa > Chordata > Amphibia > Caudata > Salamandridae > Lissotriton > Lissotriton helveticus. The sequence goes on along the minus strand of NC_136060.1, from coordinate 21,949,135 downwards.
AAAAACAGGACCTATAGTTACTGGAATCGTTAAGGCTTCAGGACTTACATTTAATTGTGTAATTTTCTGAATTAACTCATTCCTTTGTTTATTTATTGCTTCCCGTTCCTTTTCCTGTAACACTTTTTCTAATGATGCCTCATGTATTACTTGCGGAACTAAAGGTGGCTTTAAGAACGGAGCACTAGGATTAACTTGATTTTGCTCTTCATTATAAGGTGGCGGATTTTTCATTAGTAAATCCTCAAAGTAATCATCTTCTGGATCAGCACTTGTCATAAAATCTTTGGTTTTCTCTGTACTTTTATTCCCTGTTTGTTTTTCTAAAGCTCGGACAGGATATAATCCTTCCACTAACATGGACTGTCTCCATTGTTTCATCTGCTTATCTCTCGTCTCTTTAGGAAATTTAGGATAAAATGTATTTATACTTTTATCACTTTTAGATCTGTCTCGCTCAAAAGCTTCTGTTTCCCATTCCTTCAATGCCTCGTATTGAGTTAATCTAGGTCTTGGATCTAATTCATTCATGCGTGCTCTTAAATTGCACAAAACTCTACTATTAAAGGTACCATTTTCTGGGAATGCCAAAATTCCATCATCTTTTGTATATTCTATTCCGTTTTCTAACCATATGCAAGTGCGATAGCCCCTTTCAACCATCATGTATGATGCGGGCGTATTCGGTGGTGGAATAATAATCCCTTCTCTGGTTTTAATCGGTTTATCCTTTTTAAAGAAATTTTTAACTTTCTTGACAAATGACATTTTTCTTTTATCTCCATACATGATATAAGGTCTCCCTCTAATCATCTGTTCTTTAGCAAAACCTAGATATCTTCTATCAGGTCTATTTCCTATGACTCCTGGATCTAAATGCCACATATATTTTATGCCGCTTTACTTCGTGATGACATTCAGTTTGTTTACTAAAAAAACCTCCAATACCAATGCGTCTCTTATTGTCAATGACCAATCAACAGTTAGAATTCAAATACATTCAACCAATGGTTGCGTGGCTTTTCTCGTGAGACAAGTGCTCACGCTCCTGTACTCACCCCTCCTTTACAATATTACCTCAGCTACACACCCGCTGTCTCAGCCAATACCAGGGCGGCTCTGAGTGACGTCAGCGCAGCTCCGCAACTGACTACCTCTTTTGCAAGGTAATAGGAGAACTTCCTTCTATTCACTTTAAATGTTCATTTTCATTAATTAACGACGTAAACACATTCACCACTTTGTCTGAGTAACTAATTCAACAGAAAAGATGATTTGCTTTCACTGCAAGTAACTCCCTTCCGTTTACTCTTCATACACTACGAGTAGATCCCTTCCGTCTACCTTTCACGCAAGCATCAGAGAACCTGTTACTCCCTCGGGCTTACCCTTTTCTAGGTATTGTAAGGCAAAAGTTTCACCAGCGAACCCCTTTGCTGTCAATCAAGCTCAGAAGAACCTGCTACTCCTTCAGTGTGACCATTTCTAGGTGATATCACACCAAAGTTTTACTAGCGAACTCTTTGCTATCAATTATTCACACATTTATACAGAAAAGTCCCTAAAATAGTGCTACCGGTTTTACCTAACCATACACTTACTTCCTCGGACAAGTGACCTCACTACAGAGTGGCTTCCATTTACTACCTGATATTCTGCCCCCCGGGGTTTCCAGACAAAACATAAAACAGATACGAACAGTTTTGGTTAATTACATAAAATCACTACAATCAATATTCGATAATATCGATACATTACTACCTATCTAAACTAATCCCTAACCTTACCTCTGCTACCAAAATAACTGATAGAGCGTGGGCTCACCTGCTCAACATACTCACCTGGGCCCATATATCCACATATATATTAAACAGGTAAACCTACACTCAATCAATTTAAATTTTACCATTCAGGACCTATACCATTTGTCTTACCCATCCAAGTCATCGATGCATATAGTCCTAAAGGATCAAGGGAGTTAGCAAGAAAATAAGCTGTAAAGTAACTTTTAGCATTTTATAAATAACCACAAACTCGGGAAATGTTTAAATTCTTTATCTAAGAAAATCTTTTGAATGTTTGAAACCATGAAATTAAAAATGTATTATTCTATTTAGAAAGATGAAGATCAAAACAAACATATGCAATAATTTTGAGAGAAATATAATTATGTATTTCGACAAAGGGTGGGTAAAGAGAAAAGGGAAAAACAGTACAATGACAAACCCACACTTTATAGTTACCTAGAATGGTGTGGTAACCAACCCTGGCCACGGGCTGAGGCAAAGGATAAGAATCCCAAAGTTTAGGTGCCAGCAAGAAAGAACAGGTGCAGATCAGAATCAGGACAGGATTCGGCCAAATTGTATCAGGACAGGACCAACACAGGCTAAGACCAACACCACAGCTAAAGTTCAAACGCCAGCGTTGAAACCCTCTCTGCAGCTAACAGTCGAACCCCGATTGGGTCATCGAACTCCTTCCCAGAACCCAGATTGGGTTAACGAATCTTCTGACAGAGTGCTGCGCCAGCAACTCTGCTCTCGATCACCTATTGAGTGCGTTGGGTCAGTGACTGGTCAGCTATTCGGATAAGTCAGACAATCTAACTAGCTAAGTCTACCCTAGTTACACTATTTTCCATATCAGTGTACCACACCCAAATGTTGCAAATGTGTGAATCCCACAATTTTATTGGACAAAGGACGAGGAGTAGTCATCACACCATATTAATATGAGGTAACTTCTCAATCATGTATTCAAATGTTCCCTCCCATAACTTTTTCTCCCCATGTACTTTTATTCCGCACGGTAGTGAAATGTAACAATAAGGCATTCAAACAAATTATTCAGTTTCAGCTTCCTCTGGCAGGGTGAGGAGTACACTTTTCTCATAATTCTTGCCATCCATGTCAGATTGGCATGGGTTCAATGCCACAGCTTCAGTGGCTCGGGGCTTCTTTCGCACAGGCGCAGTCTCTCCAAAGATGGAGTTCAGCGGTATATTTAGGCCCAAATATTATACATGCAAGAATAGAAAAGAAACCGTTTTAGAGACACGGAATAAAATGAATGCACTGTATACCACTTCTTTCTACTCTATTCACATTATATTATTTTAACTATTGCATTAGATATTAGGCAAAACAAACAGCTTAGCAAAACAGCAAAGCAAGCTTCTTGCACTTTAGGTCACAGAACAGCCATCTTAGTTCTAGTGCGCAGAAGCAACAATTTTCCCACCAAGCATGTCACGTGAGTGTGACAGATGCATGCGCAGTAGAAAATCCCGCATAGCAGCAGCCAATTTAATGCAAGCAAATTATAGTTACCTAATATGTTGTGTAATGCAATATTAATATGACATAACATGCTAGTTAGTACATTATTATCATTTTCAAGAGGGTTGAATACAAGCAAGTCACTTTACGTGTGCAACCTTGCTCCATCACCTATTCCCTTAGCACCCCAAGAGCACTTTTTTGGAGACCCTGCAAATACAGTATTTTTATAAACCAATGTCAATTACATTTCCTTTGCCGTCCATCAGCTTTTCCCACAGATGCAGCTAAGGTAGCATTCATTTTATCCTATCTAGGTGCGACTGCCGCCAGATGCTCCATCCCATATATAGAAAGAGATGACCCTTTACTTCATGATTTTCATTTATTCAAAGAAGCAATGACAAAACTGTTCGCTCTGCATCAATTGTGCAAGCGAGCGATAACAAGCTTCTTAAACTGCGTCAGGGCAATAAAGACTTACTTTATTATATCACTAGCTTTAACAGGCTAATAGCAATAGCTGAAACGGAATGACCTGAATTCAAAAGAACCTCATTATTCTATCTGGGATTTTGTGATGAACTGGATGATTTTCTCACCCAGATTGTGCATCCCCCAGTGAATGTACTGAATTCATAGATCTGGTTGTTCGTTTGGATAGTCGCTTAGGAGAACACAAGGCAGAAAAGAACAGTGGCAAAAACAGCAAAGTAGTTGTCTTAAAACAGGAAAAGTAAGAATCCGCTCATTCTCATATTAAGTAGAATAGCGTAGAACCCATGCAAATTGGTGCATTAGAGGACCTCTATCTAAAGCAGAAAAAGATCAATAACGTCAGTTAAAATTATGTCTATATTGTGGCAAATCAGGGAATTTTGCTCATGACTGTTCTTTACAACCTAATACCCCGAAGAAAGCAGTCGGACTTGTAGAAACCTCTTGTGAATAGAATGCACATTTACCATCGGAAAACTCTTGGGGCCGGTAAGAAACTAAGCCTTCTTACCGTGCTCAATAACCAAAGTGGCCTCTTCTTTTTTACTGGCAAATGTCAGTATGTCTCCTCCACAACATTTAACCCTGATCGTAACATTGATTTGGTCTCCCCATATTGGTAAAGTGTTTTCCATTTTACATGATTCAGGGGCCACATGTAATTTTCTGGATATTACATTAGCCAAAACTTTAAATATTCCACTAGTAAGTAAAAGCACTCCGGAACCTGTTAGAGCTGTTGACGGATGACAATTATCTTCTAGTTTAATTCTACATCAAACCATTCCCTTGACTATGGTGAGTGCTAAGGGACATAGCGAGCAAATCCAACTCGATTTGATTGATGCTCCAGATTTTGGTGCCATTTTAGGGGTACATTGGCTCCAACTTCATAACCCTAAAATCAATTGGGTTAAGAGAACTGTCCTCTTGGATTCTACATGTTGTTCAAGACAAGGTTATCCTGAGCAAAACATGCTTGTGACCCCACTACATTGTACAACGACCATTAGTGCAGTACTGTATCTTGCCTGTCCTATCCCTGACATTTATAATGACTTTCATGATGATTTGTCTGAAACATAAGCAACAAATTACTACCTCATCGGTCATACGACTGCCACGTTGATTTAATTCCGGGGGCAGTCCTAACCTGCAGTTGAGTATTGGCTTTATCTGAAAACGAGACCAGTTATATACGAGAGTATCTAGATGATCTGTTAGCAAAAGGCTTTATACGGCATTATACGTCTCCAGTTAGCTCTTCATTATGTTCTGTCCAAAAAAAGAACCAGGAATTGCGCCCGTGTATTGACTACCGTGCAATAAATAAAGTAACAATCAAAAATAGATATAATCTCCCCTTGGTACCAGTACTATTGAAACAGGTACGAAACTCCACTATCTTTACCAAACTTGATCTCCATGGTGCATATCATCTTATACGGGTCAAGGAGGGTGATAAATAGAAGACGGCCTTCCGTACAAAATGTGGTCTTTTCAAGTATACAGTCATGCCCTTTGGACTCTGCAATGCTCATGCAGCATTTCAATTTTTTATCAACGAAGTGCTGCAGGACCTCCTGGGCATCTGTGTAGTAGTCTTTATAGATGATATCCTCATCTATTCTTCTTCTGAAGAAGAACATGTAACACGTGTTTGGGTAGTCTTACAAAAATTGCGAGAGCCCCATCTTTTTGCCAAAGGAGACAAATGAGTTTTCCACTCTAATAACATTGAATTCTTAGGATATGTTATCACACCGCATGGTATCTCCATGGATCAGTCTAAGGTGCAAGCCATCTTACAGTGGAAGGGACCAGTATCAGTAGAAGAAGTTCAATGATTTCTGGGCTTTGCGAACCTTTACCGGCGCTTCATACCACAGTTCTCCATGGTAGTTTCTCCAATCACTCGACTCTTAAAAAAAAGGGTTTCTTTCAGTGGACAGAAGCAGTGGATAAGGCCTTTGCTCAGCTCAAGAAGGCTTTTACTGAGGCACCCATATTACGCCATCCTGATCCATAATTACCCTTTTATGTCGAAGCTGACGCCTCCACAGTGGCAGTTGGAGGAGTTCTGTCAAACGAGAACCTGAATCTGGCAGATTATATTCTGTGGCATATTTATCTAAGAAACTATTACCTGCAGAACAAAACTATAACTGTGGCAGAGCGAGAAATATTGGCCATCAAGCTCGCCTTTCATGAGTGGTGTCATCACTTATTAGGTGCTAGGCATACTGTTACTATTTACACCGACCACCTAAATCTGCAGTTTTGTCAAAATGTAAAAGTGCTAACACCACGACAACTCCGTTGGCTTCTTTTCTTTAATGAATTTGATTTCATTATAACATATAGACCAGGTATCCAACAACAAAAATCTGACAACTTTCCAGGATTTAATTCCCGGGGCAGTCCTACCCTGCAGTTGAGTATACGCTTTATCTGAAAACGAGACCAGTTATATACGAGAGTATCTAGATGATCTGTTAGCAAAAGGCTTTATACGGCATTATACGTCTCCAGTTTGCTACATTATGTTCTGTCCCATAAAAGAACCAGGAATTGCGCCCGTGTATTGACTACCGTGCAATAAATAAAGTAACAATCAAAAATAGATATAATCTCCCCTTGGTACCAGTACTATTGGAACAGGTACTAAACTCCACTATCTTTACCAAACTTGATCTCCATGGTGCATACCATCTTATACGGGTCAAGGAGGGTGATAAATAGAAGACGGCCTTCCGTACAAAATGTGGTCTTTTCAAGTATACAGTCATGCCCTTTGGACTCTGCAATGCTCATGCAGCATTTCAATTTTTTATCAACGAAGTGCTGCAGGACCTCCTGGGCATCTGTGTAGTAGTCTTTATAGATGATATCCTCATCTATTCTTCTTCTGAAGAAGAACATGTAACACATGTTTGGGTAGTCTTACAAAAATTGCGAGAGCACCATCTTTTTGCCAAAGGAGACAAATGAGTTTTCCACTCTAATAATATTGAATTCTTAGGAAATGTTATCACACCGCATGGTATCTCCGTGGATCAGTCTAAGGTGCAAGCCATCTTACAGTGGAAGGGACCAGTATCAGTAGAAGAAGTTCAATGATTTCTGGGCTTTGCGAACCTTTACCGGCGCTTCATACCAAAGTTCTCCATGGTAGTTTCTCCAATCACTCGATTCTTTAAAAAAGGGGTTTCTTTCAGTGGACAGAAGCAGTGGATAAGGCCTTTGCTCAGCTCAAGAAGGCTTTTACTGAGGCACCCATATTACGCCATCCTGATCCATAATTACCCTTTTATGTCGAAGCTGACGCCTCCACAGTGGCAGTTGGAGGAGTTCTGTCAAACGAGAACCTGAATCTGACAGATTATATCCTGTGGCATATTTATCAAAGAAACTATTACCTGCAGAACAAAACTATAACTGTGGCAGAGCGAGAATTATTGGCCATCAAGCTCGCCGTTCAAGAGTGGCGTCATCACTTATTAGGTGCTAGGCATACTGTTATTATTTACACCGACCACCTAAATCTGCAGTTTTGTCAAAATGTAAAAGTGCTAACACCACGACAACTCCGTTGGCTTCTTTTCTTTAATGAATTTGATTTCATTATAACATATAGACCAGGTATCCAACAACAAAAATCTGACAACTTTCCAGGATGGCTTATCCTCCTGCAGAATTGAATAGTGATTAAATTAAAACAATCTTTCCTACATAAAAATGTGTTAGTCTCTGTGTACCTCGGGAGTTTCTATCCAAGTTACAAGCTGCCCAGTCTGCTGAACCCATGCCTCCCAGAGTTTCTAAAAAAGGGAACTTTTGGTATTATGAAAACCAATTGTATGTCACTACTCAAGTATTATGTGATACCATACTGCAGTGGAACCATGATGCTGTACTAGCAGGTCATCCATGAGTGAAAAAGACCGTAGAGTTATGTAAAAGACAATGTTGGGGCTCACTCTAGTGTCTGACATAAAAAACTACATCCAAACTTGTTCCACCTGTCTTTAATCCAAGTCCTCTCACACGGCACCAGCTCGATTGCTAATTCCCATGCCTATTTCACCCTCACCCTGGCATATCGTGAGTATGGACTTCATCACCAGCCTCCCACCGTCCAATGGGTTTTCCATTATCTGGGTGGTGGTGGATTACCTAACCAAAATGACACACCTTATTCTGCTAAAAAACACGGCATCAGCAAAAGATCTTAGTGAGTTTTTCTTACAAAACATAGTGAAATTACATGGACTACCTAACACAATTGTTTCTGACAGAGATCCTCAATTTACCTCCAAGTTTTGGCTGAGTTTTTGTTCCTTAATAGGAATTGACGTCCGTCTGTCCTTGGCCTATCATCCTCAAACTGATGGACAGACGGAACGCATGAATCAGACACTAGAACAAATCCCTCGCTATTTCATTTCCACATGACAAACTAAATGGGATAAAACCTTGCCTCTGGTAGAATTTGTATATAATAATACTGAGCATTCTACAACAGGGGTTTCTCCTTTCTTTTGTATTTTGGGTTATTATCCTAGAATGTTTCTCATAATTGATCCTTTAAAACCAGACACATCCTTTCTGTGATAGAACATCACAAAAAATTACAAAAAATACAAAAAAGTGTTTACCAAAACATAGAACAGCAGAAACAATAAATGAAAACCCAGGCTGATAAACACAGAAAAAGTGCACCCAGTTATTCCATAGGAGACCAAGTCTGGTTATCCTCAAAGAACCCACGTTTAGAAGGATACGGTAAATTTCACCCTAGGTATCTTGGCTCCTTCCCAATTACCAAAATTATTAATCCTGTGATGTCAGAACTTTCCCTGCCTCCAGATTTCCCTATTTACCCTGTTTGTTGTGTATCCCATGTAAAGACATATGTAGATAACACCCGGACAGGTCCCCCTCCACCACCTGTGAAGGTAAAAGGACAATGGGAATATGAAGTAGCTAAGATCTTGGATTCCAAACGCATACGTGGGATGCTTTTCCATTTCATTGCTTGGAAAGGGTATGGTCCAGAGGAAAGTTCATGGGAACTGGCTTCTACCGTGCATGCCCCTCGATTAACTCAGAGATTCCATATAGCAAATCAATCTAAACCACGTTCCCTTGCAGGACTCTTGTGGGGAGGACTGTCAGGAATTCATCTCCACACACCTTGCATAACACCTTGACCTGCATGATTTGTTTAGACTCACATTGGTATCGCCTAAAGCATGTGGTCATATGTCTATAAATATAACATTTTGTTTGAACTAAGTTTGAGTTGTTTATTTTGCTTAACAAATGGTATTTGTAACATAATTCACATAGATGTTAAATGTGAAGGTTAGTCTGTATGTTTATTAGAAGGAAACATGCCTGATATCTTGTTTAATATAAACACGTTATTTCTTGAACACATGTCAGTAACACATGTCGGTGGCACGTTGATATAACCATCCTTAAGAAAACTATAAAAGGAGCGCCCCTCTATTTACTGGCGCTTGGCTTTGGTGAAACGGGAGGAGTCTTAATCCACAAGCATCGAGGAAGTGACATCAAAGGAAGGAACAGTGAGCCTTCATGTAACATATATGCCTTTGTTATTCAGTTACAGCCAACAGTTACCCAACCTAAGAAACTCGGCCAGTCCTGGTGGTAGGAAGTAGCTGTGTCTTTTCTTCTCTTGTTTTGTCTCTTCCAAACCCCCTTCTCTCTCGGAACAACTGCCACAGACTCCTATCCTTTTTCAGTAGTCTTGAGAGGTGTCCTGGGCGGTCAGGGAATTATTAATCGCTCCTGCAGACAGCCTGGTATTCAGGTGAGTGGAATCAAGCTAACAAGGAGTGTACAGTGCAAAAACACAGAGGAGGCATCAGAAGCACCTATAAGGGATGGTATGACTCTTCATACTACATACTATACTTGTCCCAAAAATGTGTCAAGTGACAGCAATGTATAAGAAAAGTGACATATAATGTCTGTGTGGCTGAGTAGGTCAGCACAGTGAGCACAAACTTAAACAAGACTGTTAGATTTGGGGGTCTCTAGTTGGCAGATGTAGGTACCTTTGACCAAAGAGGGACCCTTGTGTCTAGTCAGGGTAAGGGGTTACACTCCTAAAATAACCCCTGCTCACCCCCTTGGTAGCTTGGCACGAGCAGACAGGCTTATCTCAGAGGCAGTGTGTAAAGCATTTGTGAACACATACAGTAACCCAGTGACAACACTACAGATGGACGCAAGTTGTAGTATAAAATGAAGTATTTTTATATAGACTTAAGACAAGACCACAAACGCAAAAAATCCACAATACTGTACTTTACAAATGGTAGAATTAGCTTAGTTTTCTTTAGATGGTAAATGCGACACTTTAAGTTCAATGTACCTTTGGATGCGTAATGTTATACAACAAAAGTGTTGCAGGGAAGGTGATGCGCCGGTTCTTTACACGCAAGAACGGTGATGCATCGGGCCCCTACTGATGCGCAGATGATGCATCCATTCTTCTTGGCATGGGGAGGTGGTGTGTCGGTTTCTTACTGCACTTCTGTGGCGATGCAACAAGCAGCGCCCAGATGCAATGAAGATCCAGTGCAATGAAACAAAAATGGCGTCTTCTCCTTGATGCGACACGATGCGTGCATGCCCGTTGGCCGTGCAGCGACTCAATGATTCTTCTGAGCCGTGACAGGCCCTGCGACATGCTTCTCCGGTAATGCGATGGCATCTGATGCTACAGCCACACTCTCCTCCGGGGATGCGAGACGCTTCGGTGATGCAATGCAACAGCTGCAGCGGCGACACCCTTTTTCAGTGACGCGACAACAGCGGCTATGGCAGCGACATGCTTCCCTATGATGCAACGGCGTCTGATGCGACGGCGACACTCTTCTCCAGCGATGCGAGGTGCTTCTGCGAGGTGAAGCGGCAGCGGCAACACCCTTCTTCAGTGATGCGACGATAGCAGCTGTGGCGGCAACACGCTTCGTGAGTCACGCTACCAGCTCCTTGCGACACGCAGTCCCTCAGAAAGCCCAACACAACTGCAGGCCCTTCCAAAGAACTCTTGGGGAGCTGGTGGGTAAAGTCTGTTGTCCCTGAGACTTCAGCAGGATGCAAGCTCTATCTCAGGCCCTTGGAGGTCCTTCACAAGTTGAATAAAAGTAGCACAAAGTCTTTTCTCCTTTCTTTGGCAGTCAGGCAACTACTGCAGGCCAATCCCCCAGACAGCACTCAGCTTAGGGATAGTCTCTTGCTCAGTTCCTCTCGTTCCTCTCCTCAGCAAAGGTTTCTTCCTTTTTCCCAAAAGTGTTCTAAAGTTCTGGGGTTTGGGTCCCCTCTTTTATACTCATTTTCCCTTTGTTCTCTGAAGGCAGAGAGGCCTTTGCCTAGTCCTAACCAGTTCTGGTCAGTCCTTGAGCACTTTGTTGACAAGACTCCTTCTTTCCTTTCAAAGTGTAGGCCAGGGACGTCAGATGCACCACAGGAGGTGGAGCCAGCATTGTGGAGCTCTATTCAGTTACCAGGTGCAACCCCTCCCACCCATCTACATGCAGATCTCTCTATTCTGCTCTGCACTGACTCACCCTGTCTCCTGGAATCCCCCAGCCCCTGTCACTTAAACTCTGGACAAGGAATACACAACCAGGCAGAGGCAGGTTGAATAGTTAGGTAAGAAAATACCTAATTTCTAAAAGTGGTATTTTCAAACACAGAATGATAAAACCACCTTCACTAAAAGATGTATTTTATCATTCTCAGTTCAGGCATACTAAACTCGAATTTCTACCTGGTTCCCTGAGTCAGTTAGGATTATAAGATGTAATAATCAAACTGCCTATTCTGGCCTATGGGGAACAGGTACCCTTGCAATAGTGAAAAATGAAAATGGCTGTAATTCACTATTAGGACATGCCACATACACCAGGGCTTGTCCTGCCCTTGGGCCTACCATAGGGGTGACTAATATGCAGAAAAGGGAAGGTTTGAGGACTGGCAAGTGAGGGCACTTGCCCAGTCAACATGGCAGTACAAGACTGCACACAGGCTCTGCAATGGCAGACCTGAGACACACTTTTACAGGCTGCTTCTATGGGTGGCACAACCAGTGCTGCAAGCCCACCAGCAGCATTTGGTTTACAAGCCCTGGGCACACTTAATGCATTGTACTAGGGTCTGACGAGTAAACCAAACCAACCAATCATGGAATCACTAACCCATACATCAATTTATCATAAGGAGCACTTGCACTGTGGCACTGGACAGCAGTGGCTCAGTGAGGGCCCAAATCATCTATAACCAGCAAAATCACACGAGGCAACAGCAAAAAAATAGGAGGGACACACGCCAAGGTAACAGGTCTTACACGACCCATGGCTGATCATCAAATCACAACATAGACATTGCAGTGACACACTCTGCATACTTACAAATGACAGCGACAACAAGTAGGTGTACCCCAGGATTGCAAGGTCACACCTACACACTGCACATTGCTCAACCTACAACTCCTACATGTGCCCACAATCTGAAGCACATGTCTGATAATGTAAACAAACAGGCACTCATTACCTGGATACTACATGTGTGTAGGTGGCATGTGCAGGGACACATACACCTCAGCAATTCTGACAATGACAGGCCAATCACACTGTATGACTATTCAAGTGCACGCATTCAAATGTACCCATGTGACTATGAAGACAGGCCTACACAAGATGCCTACATATCAACACTGCTGTTCACACAGTTCAGTTCATGAAGCTTTATTCGGTTCATGGTAAAAATGACCATAAAAGCAAGCAAACAGGCAACAGAGTTAAAAAAGTACAAACATAATTAAAAACTCATACTTTTTCTAAAAGCCATAGATTTACATATAAAACTGGCAGTATAAAAACATATATCGGGGTGGTCCAAATTATACAACAAGCACATAGCATCCTCCACATTTAAGACTCCATACTTAAGAAATAATGGTTTTAAAAAGGAGATCCTAACGTTTTGAAATAGGGGGAAAATGAGCATAAAGTGCTTTGTGCTTTGCTTGGAATGTCCGTCACAGGGACACGGACCCACAGGGGGCTTTTTAGGATGTGGGAAGGCCACTAGTACATGAGCAATGCCAACTCTTAATCTGGTCAATACAAACCTATGCGTTGGCCTGGTTACTACGTTCAGATAACGCTGGAATCCCTCGACAGCAATATATTTATTGTAAATTTTAACAGTAGCGAGGGAGTTGGTTGTTACTGAACGTTTAAGAGCTTTATGTGACATAAAAGTTTTTTTAAGATCCTGTTTCGCAAGACCTCTAGGGGGACAGTTTTCTAACAGCAAATTGATATCAAAGATACTTTTATAACAATCTACAACATATTTAAGCCACGGTATCTGCATACAGTTGTCTAATCCAAGGCAGTCCCTAATTATAAGTTGATTGAACTCGGTCTCTTCCTTAAGCCAAATTGCTCGGTAAAGCAATAGAGGCCTAAGTGAGGCGAGCTCGGTCAGGTGAAAAACCCCTGCCTCTCTATGGATCAACTCTGTTGGAGCAGATTTAGGGAGGCACAGTAATTTCTTAAGAAAGTTGTTTTCTTCTATCTGTAGACAATCAGTTTTGCAGTAGCCCCAAAGCCCCGCCCCATAAAGGGCAATGGATACACTACGTGCCTTGTAGATTTCCAGCATATCCTTGATTCGCCTATCCCCCAGCTTAGACGCAAATTTAAAAATGCCATAAGAGCTTTTGCTCATTTTAGTTCGAACATTCGTTAATTCGTGCCCCCACCTACCATCACTAGTAAAAGTAACCCCCAGGTAGCAAAAACTATTCACATTTTGCACTTTAACCCCTTCTATAAAAAAGGGGTGATTTCTGCCCACTTTAGTCCCACAAGTCATAGTGTGAGTTTTATTCTTGTTGATCAACAGTCTCCTGCTCCCAATAAATTCAGTGAACTTGTCCATCAGACGCTGCAGACCAATGGGTGTCCGGGACAGGAGCACCGCGTCGTCTGCATATAGCAGAACTGGGACACTAGCCCCTGCAACCTGTGGCACATCAGCCTTGATGGTTTTCAAGGCGGCTTCAACCCCATTAACAAAAAGGGTAAATAAAAGGGGCGCAAGGACACAACCCTGCCTAATTCCCCGTTTAACGTTAAAATTACTAGTACATTCCCCACTGACACCATACCGAACGCATGTTTTCAGCTTACTGTATAGTCTGGCGAGAAAAAAGATAATTTCTTTCGGGGCACCCATGTCAAGCAAAACTGTCCAAAGAAGTGAATGATTAACTAAATCAAAAGCACTGCTAAGGTCAGCAAAGCAAAGATAGATGTGACCGGGTTTGGCTCTGGTGTACTTGCCTATCAACAACTCCAAATTCAGGCACTGATCTAGGGTCCCTCTACCCTTCCTGAATCCATATTGTGAGTTTGCAAGTATTCCATTCTCATCAGCCCACTCCTCTAATCTGAAAAGCAGGACTCTGCTCATGATTTTTACAGACGAGTCGAGCAGGCTGATGGGCCGGTAGTTACTTGCCAGAGCTTTGTCCCCCTTTTTATAGATTGGGACTATAATGGAGTCGCCCCATGTTGGTGGGATCATGGTGGTTACGGCAGCGTTAAGTACCAATGTAAGTATTGGTCCCCAAAGCTGCGGTTGAGCCCTGTAAACATCTATCGGGACTCCATCTGGCCCCTGGGCCTTAACCCCTTACTATTTTTAATACGATTTTCCACCTCTCCCAACGTAATATCTAAAGGCACTACAGGCCAAGTCCTATTTTCGTTGGGCGTCATGGTATTATCTTGAAAAATGGCTGTTCACACATCAAGAAAGATCCCACAGATATGACGGACCCTGTCCACCCCGTAAGATACCCTGTTGATAGAATTCACCTCTGTTGTGGTACTGCATCCTAATATGACATGTGTACAATTTTGCTAACCTGACTATAGAATGATTAGGATAAGAGTAGATCATCAACAACCATCATTGCTCCCTCAAGCCTTAGAGTCAAGAAGCAGCATTTAGAGCATGTGTCACATGAACAGATACCCAAACATGAAACTTTTTATTTAGCAAGGGCAGCGACAAAGCAGACAACATGAGTAACAGTCTTTATTACATAATCTCTGGATAGGCATCAAAAGTGCAAAACATTAAGGCCATTTGCCAGTCCAATGTTCTAGTCCGCACATGTGTGAATCTGAACTTGCACAGAAAAGGGGCATCAAAAGTGCAAAACATCAAGGCCATTGGCCAGTTCAAATTTCTAGTCCACACATGTGTGCATGAGAACTTGCACAGAAAATGGGCATCAAAAGTACAAAACATCAAGGTCATTGGCCAGTCCAAATTTCTAGTCCGTACATGTGTGCATGAGAATTTGCACAGGAAATAGGGATCAGAAGTGGAAAACATCAAGGCCATTGGCCAATCCAAATTTCTAGTACGCACATGTGTGCATAAGATCTTGCACATCAAATGGGTAACACCATGCACTGGCATGGGATTCACCACAGCTCAGAGGCAACATATGGGCAGTCCAGGCACCGCTGTGGGAGAAATGATGTGGGGAGGAAGACTTGGCTTCAACTTTGGCTTTAAGAGGAACTGGGAGGGGGCTGATTGTCTGGGCCAATTGGAGGACTGACCTGGGAGGGAGAGAACCAGCTGAGGTAGAGGCATCCGTGGCTGAGGGAGCCTGAGGGCGGCTTGAACTGAGTGGAGTGGTGGCACGGGGAGGTGGAGACATGCGGCGTGGAGGCACAGTGGTTGAGGGTGAATGATGAGGGCTGGGTCTCAGCTGTTTGGGGATCCGATAGCCCACAAGTGAATATGGCCAGGGTGGGAAGTGAGGTAGGCACAGCAGCCTCACTCTCTCCCAATGGTATAGCAGATGCAGGTGTCTCTCTTCATTGGGATTTGCTGAACCTGGTGGTATGCTTGGGGTGGCCTTGCCTCTTCCCCTGTATCCCCTGTTGTTGAGGTAAACCCCCCACTTTGCTCCCTTGTCCCTGCTTTACAGGGGTGTGTGTGGGTGTTGACGTTCTGGGTGAATCTGCTTTCAAAATGTGTTTGGGCTCAGTTGCGGAAGGCACCAGGTTCACAGCAGACAGAGCAAGTGTTTGTGGGTCTTTGGGTGCAGGTGTGGATATTGGGTGTGCCCTTGGATAGTGGTGATTTTGATGAATGTGATGTTGATGCCTGCTTTTTGGCCTGATGCCCTTGAGAGTCACGTGATGGGCTTTTAGTTTTGTGCTCATGTGTGCCCGTTTTGTGTTGTGGTGATGGTGTCTGTGGTCGGGTACGCTTGGAATGCTGCCGTTGTGTGCTACGTGTGGAGTACTGGGTGCCTGAGGGCTCGGACGTGTGTGCACTCTCGTCAGGTGGTGCCACTGGCAGGGTGGTTGCTGAAGGGACAGGAGCTGGACTGGAAACTTGTGACAGCTGAATGGCTGCCGTCACTGTGGAGGACAAAGACTGGACAGTCCGGTGTAGGCCACCCAGTCCGAATGATTGCCCTCCATGAACACAACTACCTGTGCCATCTTATTGTCATAATCCTTCAAGGCATTCAGGAGAGCAGTTTGACCCACACACAGCTGGTGCAAAATGTCTACCACCTAAACACTGAGGCCAGCAGAGGAAACAGGGGCAGAGGTGCCTAGGGGAAGGAGACTCTACCCTTCCTAGGGATGCATGCACGGACAGCACTTGGGGGAGCATCTGGGAGGGTGGGGACTGGATGAGGTGTGGCAGAAGAAGATGCAGATATGGGGCTTCCTATGCCCACCAACACCGAGGAGTCACCGCTGGAGTCTGAAGATGTGGAGGTTGGTGTTTCTGGGCATGAATCATACAGGTCACTCCTGTCCTACTTCAAGGCGCTGGTCCCCTCAGTGTCAGTTAACTCCTGTGTAGCAGTCATGGCAGTAGCTTCCCTACCGGTGTCGGTCCCCCG
This sequence comes from Lissotriton helveticus, assembly GCF_964261635.1. Taxonomy (NCBI): domain Eukaryota; kingdom Metazoa; phylum Chordata; class Amphibia; order Caudata; family Salamandridae; genus Lissotriton; species Lissotriton helveticus. The sequence continues at coordinate 21,932,353 of NC_136060.1, read as the reverse complement.
TCCTTCCCTGCCCTCTGTAGATGCTGCAAGAGACAGAGACATAGGTTAAGCAGAGTGCCATACTCACAAACACCATACGCAAGCAAAGCACACAACTTTAAAATTATACTCCCATGTTGAACTCCTCCATGTACATTCTGCATATGCTACATTTATGCAATCATCAGATGATACATGGAAACATGCATAGTTGATAGTAATGCTCCATGTGGCGTTGACACAGCCAAATAGCTGGGCCTGTGCCTCCCCTTAACCACACATACTATTGTCTATAAGCATACCTACGTGTCTGTATGTGAGATAACTATACATCAAAACATGTCCTCTGTCACATATGGAGTCTATTTAAGGGAACATCACAGACACAAGCTCTAATCTGTCCTTTTGCAAGGGCTACACGTATATCCAACATGTTGGGCTTCAAAGCACAACTACAGTTGTCCATTGATGTCAGCTGTGTAGATTTTACAATTTATCTGATGTGCACAGCACACATCTATGAATGCACACTAGCATGATGCTTACTGCTATTCACTGCCAGTTGATGTCTATGACACTCATACTGCAGCATAAGTCACACGGCCATATCTTATCTGTCAATGATAGCTAATGTGTGACAATACCTAGGGTCTGGCATATGACATCCATAAGTTGTGCTGACTGATAACATTGAGGACACATCAATGTGCCAATAAGTCACACACTGATTAAAAGCATCAGCCACAACTTATCCATGCACTGATGCCCAAGGACACCCCTCCACAATGCACACATATTGAGGACTGGCACTCCAAAGTGCCTAAACTATTTTGTAATAGCCAGGTTCAGCTACATTGCATTTGAAACACAGAGTCTAACCATCCCAGACATGTTGCCATGTACACAAATGGCAAAGGTAAAGTAGCCAATGCATCACTGCAATCTTCACCATCTACCCTTTCTGCACCTGTGTGCCCATGCTGTCACTATGGCTGGTCATTCCATCCTGTAATACCATACGGCTGATATTGGGATAATATACTTTTAAATGGTGCTGTCCTCTCTCGCATTGTGGAAAAAGGGACCCATAGGACAGGTGTGACCCTTACCAACTCAATGCTCCCTGAATCCACATCTGTACATGTCTGTAGCCACTAACTATTGAGCTAGCCACACAGCGTACACAAGCAACACCAATTGTCATGGGCAACCGGCTTCACACAATGAATAATCCTGTGTAGGGGGGTCTCAGTGAAGACAACATTCATGCAATGTGACTTTTAAATATTTCAAGATGATGAAATTTGACCAGGTTCATGGGTTGTTGACACATAAAAAACATAATGTTGTACAAATGCAGAACAGCTTCACTCAACGCAGAGGCCATTTAGAAGCAATTGTATCAAACTAGAGACATCACAGAGCTCTGCACAGCTCAGGGTTCAGATTAATGCAGTCACTCACACCCAAAGTCACACTTTGCACAATACTCACCCCCAACTTGCTGCTGATGGGCCCTCAAGCGTCCATCCAGCTCTGGCTGTGTCACTGCCAAGATACGGGCCAATAATGGTGTCCTGCTCCTGTGCGCCAACCTGCCACTCTGAGGGAGCACCCCAAGCGTCTTCTCTGCCATGTTTTTGCTCAGCCGGCAGATGTCTTCCCACCTCTTGTGATAGTGTGTATGCCGTCAGTTGGAGACACCCAGAGCCCGCACAGTGGGTGCAATGGCCCTCCATATGGCCTTACACTGATGGACCTTAAGCTGCAGGCATGGGAGACAAGAAGAGGAAGTTTCAGTGACACTGTGTTGTGTACCAATGTGTGTCAGTACAGGAGCATAAAAATAGATATCACACTAATACAGACATGGAGAGCAGAGGCCATAGAGCATGACACATAGTACACTTGGATCAAATATTCTCATAGAATTGTATACATGTATGATGACGGACACACTACATGGCCATCTCATACACATGCAGAATGCCAGCACAGCAATGTGATAAGGGCCCTCATCTGTGATGCAGTATGTAAGTGAGTATGGCACACAATACAGTGGAAAGGTTGTGTCGTGGCAGACTCACTGTGTCCAAAACAACACGCCCCTTAATATCCTTGACCAGTGCATGGATACATGTATCACGGTGGTCACATTTAGGGCCATGATCTTACATTCTCACACTCTTCTCACAAGGTGTAGTCCTGTCTTGTGCAATCCTCAGGCCTAAGATAGCTCATTGTGAAATAGGGTGGTGGACTACACATATCCGTCCTTTTAGTACTGGGTCCTTGTAACATTGGGCTGTGTTCTGTGCAGACCAGAGGGCCTTACACTGAGGTTAAACATGGGCCATCAGAGAAATAACATGCATGTATAATATGAGAGGATAAACAGTGCAGACACATGCGAGACTGAACACATCATGGAATCAATAGAAGGATGACATCTCCAACTCACATTTATCTGATGTGTCATAGGAGAATTAACACCAAGAGTGTTTCACTCAGTCATTTTACTCCTGTGCATAATGCACACATCACCATAGGGTTGATTTGAAAGCTGTACACACATCATTCAGTACCCTCTGGACAAAAGTACATTTGTAATGTCACAATTGAGCATATGAACACGTAATGGACTATGACATCACATAGCAAAGGCAATGTTTGTTCAGACTTCGAGTGTCACACACCAGAAGTGTAACTGTATGACTGTAAAACCACAATATGTCACTCCCATCCTTCAATGCAGTCACGAATCTGTGGAAATAAGTCTACACACCTCATTGACATGAAGTCAGCATGCTAGGCAATGTATCACACATATACATTACCCTGTCTAAGACCAACTGGTGTTTGTTTTAGCTTAATAAGAGCTGTAAAAGTGCCCATGTTGCCATACTCCCCACATACTCAAATGCAATTCTTAATAGGCCATGTATGGAGCATGCTATAGGCGAATTATGGATGCATGCACATTGACTTGCACTCACAGGCACAGTAATATCATGTGAGCATTCTGAGCACTCTCAAACATTTACTCAGACACTTACCAGTACATCTGGGGCACCATATAGCCTCCCATACTGTGAAAGGACCTCGTCCACCAGGACCTCCAGCTCCTCTGTGGTGAAGGGACGGGCCCTGATGTTCTCAGTTCTCGCCATCACTGGGTCCAAGATACACGAACAGCAGCAGTTGGTGGTGATGAATGGCAGACAGCAGTGTCTGAATGCAAGTGAAATGTGTGGCCGTCTCACAGACATTTATCGGCCCCTGGGGTTGTTTCAGTGGTACTCTGCTACTGCAAATGGTCTGCCTGGTTAGCATTTTTCAATTGTATCCAACAACCGGGACCGCGGTAGTGGTGGCTGCCTACTCCAAGTTTCAAAATTGTATTGCACTACCGCGATCACGGTTCCCATTGGTTGCAATGGCATTGGCATAGGAGGTGTCACACCGAGGGTGCCAGGAGGTCTCTACCGCAATCCTGCATCTTTCAATTGTATCCAATGACCGGGCCCGGTCATTGGTCTGTGTATCTCACACCTAGATGACTCAGCGAATCCCAACCGGCCTTTGTTGCTGAACCCACTGAGGAATCCAGGGACCCCAGGTGAACACCGCTACAATGATGCACATGGGAGGACACATCACGTGGTGGAGTGTGCCTTTGGGCTTCTGAAGTCTAGATTTTGGTGTCTGGACAAGAGCGGAGGTGCACTACTCTATGCTCCCAATAGGTGTGTCAGATCATAGTTACATGCTACATGCTCCACAACCTGGCCTTGCGCAAAGAGATCCCCCTGCTCCTGGACGATGATGAGCAGCAGATGCCCCCCTGCAAATCCACATATGCCCAGTGATGATGATAGTGGAGAAGAGGAAGGTGTTGACCTGTATCAACAGCTCATAAACAACTACTTTCCATGAGTGTAAGTGACATTGTACAACAGTGACATTGTCTGTTGGCTTTGATGGTAGTGGAAAGGCATATATGATCTTTTGGACTGCTGGCTGTTGTTGGCTCTGTGCTAATGGCTGATGTGTGACGCACTGGGTATTGTTTTCCACGTAGATCATGTCTATTTTGATGTTGTTGCTCATTGTTATGTGTGCTGGTTTTTGTATCTTGTGTCTTTCTAGGTTCCTTAACCCTATCAATGCCTCGTCACAATCAGAGCTTGTGGTACATTGGAATCAGAGTTGACATTGTACATACTGTGATGAACATGGAACTGACACAAAGACATAGGTGTGTAAAGAATTTTTATTTTCTATATGTTTCTGTGAAAGAGAAGTGATTTGCTTTAAAAATTGTGCTAAGTGAATTTATGAGTTGTCAGTGATGATAAATGAGACAAATCGAGTAGTCATCACATTGATGTAGTCACACAGTCCAACAGAATCCTGCCATCAAAATGGCAATGTGGGTAAGGATAGTTAACTAAGTCAGTGTCAGGGGCAACACAAGTGCCTTCATGGCTGGCTAAGAGAATTTCCTTTGGTTGGTGCTTTGCCAGGCTGAGCTGTGTCTGAGGAGTCATTTTGTTGCAGCTCACCCCTCTCTGTGGCCGCAGCTGAGGTGGTGGGAGTATCAGCAGGCAGGCCATTGGAGGGGGATTGAGCCGTCATTTGAGCTGCATGTCTGTCCCTCAGAACACCTACAAGCTGGCCAATGAGGTCCACAAGTTGGCCCATATGTGTGTCCATGGACCTCAGCAGCAGGCGGAACTCACGCACTTCTTTCACAACCTGGCCCATCTGTCCCTGGTTCTGTTCATATGCCCCATGGACTCTTGTGATGGTGGCTAGGGCTTCTGTCTCAGTGTCCTCCTGAGCTTGTCCCCCAGTTGCCCCCTCACCTGCCCTGCTGACACGGACCTGTGGCGTTGGGACTCGACGCACCCGCACACTCTCCCTGGCATCCTCGAATTGTGTGGTGGTGTTGGTAACTACTGAGGCAGGGAGAGTGTTGCAGGCAGCAGTGGTGATAGTGGTGGTGTCTGCTGCACAGATGGCTGTAGCTGGGGTCAGCGCTGTTGTTGTTGCTGTGGTGGTAGTGGGGACAATGAGGCCCTTAGACGTAGTGCACCCTGGCAGTCCTGAGGGGCCAGGTTGTTGCTCCTCATCCGAGAAACGTAGGGAGTCTGCATCAGAGAGTTCACGTTCCTGGGGGGGGGCAGGATTGTCAGGTTGGTGGTGTTTTCTGTTGCAGTTGTTTGTACATCTCCTGTTGAACAGAGGTTAAATGGTCATTTAAGTGCACTCCACAAGCTTGGTGTTAGAATTTTGGATGTTACATTTGATACACCAAATACTTTACTTTGCAATCACTTGGTATGGATGTAAGATAATGAGCATCATGACATGATGTTGAGGTACATACATTACTTGTCCGTGGTGTGACATGTAAATTGAAACCATGTGCAACATACAGATTGTGTGATTACAAGGACATGTCATCATCTAATAACTTATGTCACATCAACTTTAGATAATGCATCTTTTTTGTTTACTCTTCATGAAATCAATTTCAGCTAAGCAAGTACTAGCCATTTGAATGCTATACATACCTTTTTCATATCATGTACTTTACTTTGTTTGTCAGATTGACCATGCATGTTTTGGGTTCATATGGGCATTCATTCTCTTACACCATGGCAATTACACATTGCATTCTGTGCTATGCATGATTGGGCCCTGAATTTCTTTCACATGTGACTTGGTGAGTCAAAGTTTTATTTCTGTGACAGTTACATGCACTTAGCTGTCTGGACACTGGATGTGGCTTTTGAATCTATGCCAAGTTTCCTGACATGTAAGGGTTGGTGTGGTCATATGACTCCATGCATTTTGAAGAAGGATGGCAGGATGCATGCACTGTCCACCTACCTGTTCAGTGACACAGTGGAGGGAAATGGCTGCCACATGGTTGTGGGTGAGGGAAGTGCTCCATCTTGCTGAGCATTGGGATAAGGGTGCCTGGTTCGAGTTGTAGTGCTGGCTTCCTACCAACAAACACCCCTCCCTGTTAAGATGGCTACCTACCTTTTAGGGGAAGGTGAGCAATAGAATGGCTGCCACATTGTTGTGGGTGGGGGAGTGCTCCATCTTGCTGAGCTTTGGGACAAGGGTGCGTGGGGGAGTTGTAGTGCAGACTTCCTACCCACAAACACCCCTCCCTGTTAAGATGGCTACCTACTTGTTAAGGGAATGTGAGCAATAGAATGGCTGCCACATGGTTGTGGGTTGGGGGAGTGGTCCATCTTGCTGAGCTGTGGGACAAGAGTGCTTGGTGGGAGTTGTAGTGTTGGCTTCCTGTCTGCAATGACCCCTCACTGTCAAGATGGTTACCTACCTGTAAGTTTAATGAGTGCAATGAAATGGCTGCCACATGGTTGTGGGTCGGGGGAGTGTTCCATCCTGCTCAGCTGTGAGACAAGGGTACCTGGTAGAAATTTGAGTACTGGCTTCCTACCCACAAACACCCCTCCCTGTTGAGATGGCTACCTACCTGTTAGGTGAAGGTGAGCAATATTATGGCTGCCACATGATTGTGGGCGGGGGAGTGTTCCATCTTGCTGAGCCTGCGGGACAAGGGTGCCTGGTGGGAGTTGCAGTGCTGGTTTCCTACCCACAAAGACACCTCACTGTTAAGATGACTACCTACCTGTAAGTTTGATGAGTGCAATGAAATAGTTGCCACATGGTTGTGGGTGGGGGAGTGCTCCATCCTGCTCAGCTGTGGGACAAGGGAGCCTGGTGGGAGTTGGAGTGCTTGCTGCCTGTACACATGCCCCATGGGAATATTGCTAGCCACCTTTGCGGTGATTCAGAGGAAGTGAATGTTAGAGCTGTGGGACATGTGTTGGGAACAGTGTGTTGTACATAAGTGCATTTAGGTCTAGGAAGTGTAGCTTTTCTACTTGTGCAAGACAGGACATAGAAGTGTAATGGGAGACATTTGTTGTTACTTACCAATCTCCACTCCCCCGGGTATTCCTGTAAGACTCTCTGTATGCAGTATGGCAAGTACCTTCTCCTCCCATTTGGTGAATTTTAGTGGTGGAATGGGAGGGCCATCACCAGTCCTCTGAGCATGCTCTTTCACCCTGCTCTTGAGGTCATGCCACCTCTTCTTGATTTCACGCAGGGTGGTCCCTACTGCATTGACTTTGTTGACTATCCTTTCCCACATTTGATTTTTTCTGGCTAATGGTGTCTGTTGGACCATGCTTCCAAACAAATGTGGTTCTACTCTGATTATCTCATCGACCATGACTGACAACTCATTTCAGTGAATTTTGGTATCTTTTTCTGTGCCATGGACTGTGATGTTCAAATGGGTGAAAAGTGCAGGTGTGAAGGTTGTGGTGGAGATGTGTGTGGTGTGTGGGTGGTTGTGATGGTGTGATGTGTGCTGATGTGCCTCTCCTTTGTGCTGTGGTATTGGACCCTTCAGTTCTGGAGTTGTGCAAAGGATTCTGGGCAGGAAAGGGGTAGGTTTTATACTCAGCTATGTGGGTGGGTCAAAATGGAGGACTCATGTCACGTGTGTTATCTCGGTTGACCTGGGATTTACATATTTGTATTGCCATGGGGATGCGTCATTGGGGTGTGTCAGATGTTTTTGGAGGCTGCACAAGGAAAACAGCTACACTTGGTAGCCTTGTTGTGTGGTTGCTTTTGACCGCCATTCCTCTCTCCACATGACCACAGCGGTCTCGATGCAATGGTCCTTCCGCGGGCTCTGCCGTTCATCATTTTGCATGATCGCGGCTGTCGGGAACAACTGATTGTTCCGCTGGCTCCGCCATCGTATCATAATTTCACTTGCGGTCATGCCGCAGGTTGATCAACATTTTTGGGTCTTTCTGCTGCAATTGCATCCGCCGCGGACAGATTTGCAGCTTTTCTGCATGTTCCGACTGGAGTTTTGTTGAATCCGTCCGCCGCGGTCAGATTTTTCTGGCGGTGCATCCTAATCTGACCGCTGTTTTTTCTGCGGTACACGCATAGGTTTTTTTTCCTCTACCATGGCGGTTGGAGTGCTTTTCTGTCCACCATCGTAATCGACCCCTAGGAGTTTACATGAATGAGAAATGATGGGGGAATGTAAAGATGAAATATTAAAAGTGAAATCAAGGATTTCCTGAAAGTCGAAAGGGGTAATATGACATTTCTCTATATCTATCCACAGTGGAGAAAATACGGGGAGCTCTGAAGAGACCCAATGAGCAGCTTGTTTTACGGAAAAAGCAGGGTGATACGTTTTGAAATTGGGAAACCTAAGCCCTCTATTAGATTGCTCTTTTTTAAAGAAGACAAAGCTATACGAGGGGGTTTGCCTTTCCAAATAATTTTTTTAGGAGAGAATCAATTTTCTTAAAGTAATACCCAGGAATGTTGACCGGAATCATGGAGATGATGTAAAGTATCAGAGGAGTGAGCATCATTTTAATCAAGTCCAATTGGCCCCACCAAGAAAGGAAAAGCGGATGCCAATGTGTAATAGTATCATTCAATGTTTTAGTAATGTGATCAAAAGTTTGTTTTAAAGTTTCAGGAATTGTCAGAGCAAACCACAAGCCCAGATATTTTATTTTAGAGGATTTCCATGAAAAACTGTTGTGGGCGGGGGCGTGGCTTAGCGTGCAATGGCGGAGGACGTGCCTGGGTAGAGCTCCGGGCCGAGCTCCCCTACCGCAGGCCAATACTCCGTCCAATATGCCCGGAATCGGCCCTGGTCAACAGCGGAGCTGCACAGGGGCAATCTCCATGCCCTTGACAATTTTGGGGCTGAAAGGAGGTTTCCAGCCGCTCTGGTGGCGGCGCAGGCAGACTGCCTCTTCTGCTGGTTTCCCCGACCGGTGCGCGCGTCTGCGTGAGGCCGTGTTCGAGCCGAGATCGTGAGGCCCGGCTGCTGGGGCCTGCACCTGGGGGCCTCTAGGCTGAGGCCCAACTGTACAGCATCGGCCCCTAACATCACCGGAGCAGCGCAGGAGCGTGCTGCATATCCAGATGGCGCCGGGAACGGCGAGGACGCTCTCGGCTGCACGGATTGTAGCAGAGGTGAGCCGCCCTCTCGACTGGTTCCCCCGGCCGACACAAGTGTCAATGCAGGCCCGGGGTTGAACTGCGACCGAGAGGCCTTGCTGCTGGGGCCCGCGCCTGGGGGCCCACGAGCCGGCCGATCAAAGACACCAGTGGAGCACCTGTATGGCCTTCTCTCACCCTATGCTGGGGTGTATCTGACACTCTCCGCAGGCGACAGGTGCCCTCCCCTGAGACGGGGGCAACAACTCGCTCCTTGTATCCTTCCTCCGGCCACAAGGCGGGCCTCTTCCCTGCAACCTGTGAAGGTGGGGGTCGGCATCGCACACTCTACAAGTGCCCTGGTCCCGCCCGCCCTACTGCTGGAGTTCCTTTCCCCCCCCGGGGTGGACGGTGGGGGTCTCTTGGACTGGGAGAACTGCACAGGATACTGGGGAGGCTCACGAAGATCGCCTTTGAGAACACGGCGCGCGGGCCGCGGTGATCCGTGACACCCATGCGGCCGGACAAGCTTGAGGAGCCGCTGCCTGAGACTGGGGACGCCTGACTCCCACTCCGGGCTTCTACTGCGGGAGAACACCGGCCGCCTGGGCATAGCGGTGAGTACCAACTGGGCGTGGAGGAGACGCCTCACGTCCCGCCCTGCACCTGCCCCATTGCTATTGTCTAGCCAGGTGCACAGCCAGTTCGCCCACCCGTACTGGCAGAGACATTGTCCTGCACCCCCCAAAGCATCGGACAGTCCTGGCCCCGGGGTGGACCGCCCTTTCTCCTGAGACTCGAAGGGAACCCCCTAGACGCACCCGCACCGCGGACCATACTGTGCCGCCCATGTCTGGGGGAACCAGGACAAGAGCCGGCACTGGCGGTACACAGGTAAAAGGGAAGATGGCGAAATCGGCTGAACAAGATCAGACCGCCTCCAAACTAGACACAATGCTGGCGGCAATGGAGCGACTGGAGGAATCAATGCAGCTGACCCGCACCTCCCTGGAAACGAAGATCGATAGTGTTGCCATACACCTCACGCACCTACAGGCCGACCATAAGAAACTATCGGAGCACCGCCGCTCGAGAGGCCACCATGACTGATGTCGTGCCCAAGGTCACACAGAGGGACAGGCATGTTCAGGACCTCCTCAACTGGGTGGAATTCCTGGAGGATCGTGCGGAGGATGCGGAAGGGAGGGCGAGGAGGAACAACGTCTGCATTGTAGGACTTCCGGAACAATGGGAAGGCAGGGAGCCGGAGACACACATGGAGGGCTGACTCACGGGCCTACTACCAGAGGGCACCCTCTCTCAACACTTTGTGGTGAACGGGCCCACCGAGTGCCGACCCGACCTCCCCCAGCTGGCTCTAACCCGAGACCCATGCTCATCCGTATCCTGAACTATCGCGATCGCGATGCCATCCTACGAGAATCCAGGAAATTTCCGGAAATAAGGGCCGAAAACGCCAAGATTATGCGGTTCCCTGACTACACGATTCAGGTGCAACGCCAGTGACACTCATTCCTGGTGGTGAAACAACGGCTTCGCCAGCTAGCCCTGAAATATTCTCTCCTCTTTCCAGCCCAACTACGAGTGGTGGCCCAGGACAAAACAAATTTTTTCAACACCCCTGAGGTGGTTGAGGCCTGGCTGGACTCGGGTGTGGGCACGGAACCCCAGGCAACGCCATCGACGTCGACCCTGCGGCGCACTCGAGGACCTCGGCGCCGTCGCAGGCAGAGATCCTCGTTAGTGGTACGGAAACATGTCGAGACGGAGGTGGGCCCCCCAGGTGACCTCATTCACAGCGAACAACTGGAGGCCCTCCGGATGGTAGCGGAAATAAGCGGTTCTCTGGACGCGGACCCCACCCTGGAGGCCAGCCCCCGTGAGCTGCCCAGCGACGACAAACAGATTTATGGACTGCAGGACTCGCAAGTGTCAATGGAACTACTGGATGTCACCCCACAAACTGCTGATCTCATTCATTGAAGTCAGACCGGGCTGTCTGACGCGCCTATGCTTGTCTCCGAGCACTCTTGTTGCCACCTGGGATCCTGCTTCCGCCGGCCATCTTCTGGACACTGTCGGGAGCACCCTAATCCCGAGATCTGCCCTGATTGGAATAGACTGGCACAGTAGGAATCGCTTTGAGAGTCGAGACACTGGGCGAGCATCGGCTCGGCCTGGTGACCAGAGAGCGGAGTTGTGGAGGCGGCCCTGCCTCCGGAGGTGAGTGACATGTTGGGGATCGCTCTGGGGCGCTGCCAGGCCATGGACTGCTGTGCCCGGAAGGCCAGGAACTCCTAACTAGACGATTGCCCACTGGAACTGGGGTGATTGACATGAGATGCCTGCGGTGGGGGAGACACCCTCAGCTGGATCACACAGTGCGCCTGGAAAAGTAGAGTTGGGTGCTCAGCGACCCCCCCTCCCCGAACTTACGACTTCATTAGCTCTCTAGAGCGTTTGGACGACAACATGTTCTGCTGTTGACCTTTTGGCATTGTACTTTTGTTTTCCCGGTTTCTAGTACTGTTTGAACCTCTCTTTTTTCCCCATGTTTCCCTAATACATTGTGAGTGTGTATGCAGGTCCTTCGATGATGATTGTGGCAGCTTGGCTTATCCGGATGCTACACTGGCTACTGGCGGGGGGGAGTGATATATGTCTGGAAGTGCTATGTCAGTAATTAAAATATGCACATGGAACGTGCGCGGAATGCACACGTCGTCGTGCCGTAACCAGATATATTCATACCTCAAGCGACACCACGTGCACATAGCCCTATTGCAGGAAACCCATTCGACTAGCCCAGAGATGCAAACACTACACCGCAGATGGAGGGGGGCAATTGTATGCTACTGGCTATTCGGCTTATGCGCGAGGGGTGTTGATCTGGGTGCGCCCTGGTGTCCCATTTGCACTTTCCCACTGTAGGGTAGACACGGAGGGTAGATACGTGGTAATTCATGGCAAATTACACGGCCAACTGATTGTCCTTGCGTCCCTTTATGCCCCTAATACTGAGCAGGGGACCTTCTTCACATGGCTGTCGTTGGTGCTGGCGCTGGCGCCCTGGCATGGTATTCCATTGTTGTTAGGGGGCGACTATAACTGTGTTTTAGACGTTAACCTGGACAGGTCATTCTCTCCCCTGGCTAGTGCGCCGACAAGTGGGGTGATGAGGGCGCTCACAGACTGGGCGACACAGTGGGACTTACATGACGCATGGCGGGGTCGCAATCCGCACACTAGGATATACTCTTACTATTCGGGCGCCCACACATTACATGTCAGACTAGACAGATACATGCTAACAAGCGACCTGCTCCCTCATGTCATGGACACTTGATACCTGGGACGTACCCACTCTGACCATAACCCCCATACTTTGGATCTGGCTTGGGAGCTCCCACACCCGCCGGTGCCCACTTGGAGACTCCAACTTATGTGCTGCTGGATGCTCCATTCCGAGACGCACTCTCGACACGCCTCTTACAGTATTTTGAAGAAAACAATCATACTGCCTCCACCTCGCAATTAGAATGGGACCCATTCAAAGTTGTCACGAGGGGCCACTATTTGGGCATGCAGGCAGGCATGCGAAAGCAAATAGAGAGGGAACTGACGAGTGTTGAATCTGCCCTGCTGCGTAGGGAGCGGGAGGCAGCGGAGGGAGATGAGACAGGCCACTATTGGCGGCTAGGGAACTACATACGCAGCTGCAAGACAGGCTGAAAAAGCTGCCCATTCGGCACGCACCCATCACCTTGGGGATAAGCCAGGTAAAGTATTGTCGTGGTTGATCAGGCGGGACACCCAGACCACTCCAGTGACGTCTGTCTGCACCAACCAAGGTGTCACTGTATACACGCAGAGAGCTATCCATGAAGCTTTCGTGGAACATTACAAGGGTCTCTACCGATCCCGCCTGCAGGTTTCTGCTGCCGATATAGCGGAATATCTAAATGCCATACTCCTGCCTGAGATAAACGACGTGCATCGCGACGAATTGGGAGCGCCGTTGACGTCTGAGGAACTCCGAACAGCTATTTTCTCCCTCTCTAACGGCAAATCCCCGGGGCCTGACGGACTACCCGCGGAGTTATATAAAGCCTATTCTATTATCCTTATTCCGGAATTGCTGCGGGTGTATGTAGCGGCAATCACCAACTCTGCTCTCCCGCCCACGCTGATAGAGGCTAACCTGATATCTCTCCATTGGCCATTCTCAACACTGATTATAAGATTCTGGCCTCCACGTTGGCCCAGCGATTGGCCCCCCGGTACCTGTTCTTGTCCATGCCGACCAAAATGGCTTTGTGCCGACCCGCAGCACATCGTACAACATTAGACGACTGTTTAGGGTGCAGAGCCTGGCCACAACCTGATGGCCTCACTCGGGATGTCTGGGGTTTGACCTTGAGAAGGCATTCGACTCTGTGGAATGGCCCTACCTGGTGTTGGTGCTGCAGAAATACGGCCTGGGTGATGACTTTCTCCAAATGGTGGGATTCCTGTGCCAGAGACCCATAGTGCGGGTTCGCACGGGTGGGCTACTCTCGGACCCCATCCGGGTATGCAGGGGTACCAGGCAGGGATGCCCCTTCTCCCCTCTGATCTTTGCATTAATGATGGAGCCTCTGGTGGCACAACTACGAGCCTCAGGCACGGATTGGGGCATCCCCCTGGCCGACGGGATTCACGCGGTGTTGCTATACGCTGACGATCTCCTGCTCTACATCAGAGATCTGACTCGCTTCCAATTGGTACTCACTGACATATTCCGTAACTTTGGAGAGATGTCGGGTCTTAGGGTCAATTGGGCAAAGTCTGGTGTGTACTCTCTTGATGCTGCCACACCTGAATGTGCAATCACGGTTCTAGACGAACAACTTGTCTGATATCCGACCACTTTCCGCTACCTGGGGGTACATATGTATCGAGACCATACTGATGTATTGGAAGGTAACCTAATAGGGGCAGTTTCATCGCTCAGGGCGCAGGTGTCCTTCTGGAATTCTCTTCCTTTGAATGTCCAGAGCCGCATCACTCTGACGAAAATGATAGTTTTACCCAAGCTCCTGTATTTCTATGCCAACCTCCCTGTATATATTCCCGCACGTATATTTTGTGAACTAGAGTCTCTGACCCGGAGCCTGATCTGGAATGCGGGAAGGCCCAGAGTGGCTCTAAAGACACTCTATACCTCTACGGACACTGGGGGTCTGGCGGTCCCCAATCAGGAACTCTACTACTTAGCCGCACAACTGCAGTGGGTGACCTACTGGTTGAGCGGGAAGAATCTGGGAGATATGACCACGAAAACCACAGTTATGACGGTCGCACAGGTACATGCACTGTTCCACCCGTTCCTAACACACGCTGTACTTACATGCACGCTTGTAAGGGCCTGGGGCGACCTCTCTGTAGAACCACCGGCCCACTTGCTAATACAATACTTGCATGTGATGGGGAATGGGTCCCATGTGGTGCACTGGCTGGCACAGGCCCTGCACACACACACACAGTTTTCTTCCCAGCGCTTGCGCAACAAGTGGACAGAGGATAGGGGTCGGGAATGGATTGACAAGGAATGGGCAGTAGTGTTAGCTGGCGCGCTTAACATCCCACGTAATTCCCGCTTCAATATCATCCAATACTACATTATACACAGGGCATATTATCCCCAGACAAAATTAACCGCCCGAGGTGAGGGCTGGTAGATGCAGGCTTCTTACATATGCTTTGGTCTTGCCCTTCGTTACAAGACTATTGGAAGGCGGTGTCGACCTCCCTGGCTGCGGGGGTAGGAGGAGGGCTACAGCACACGTGGGAGACATGTCTGCTGGGCCTTTACAAACGGACGAAGCTGACGAAGGTTCCCACCAGATTTTGGAACCTTGGTTTATTAACAGCGAAAAGACTCATTACTAAGCGCTGGAAGAACAGCTAACCCCCCCAGGCGATACACTGGCACAACTCCTTTGATAATTGGGCTAGGGCGGAAAGCGTCGCCTTGCACAGGGAAGAAACAGCGGGACTCCGTGCATACCCTATAGCTCAGGCCTGGGATGACACCCTGACCGCCTTTCACCGTGCGTGCATTCAGGGAGGCATCACTTAGATATCCCTCCTTCCAAATCATTTCCTCGGCCGCGACGCTAGCGACAGCGACTGATTAATGTGTTGATTCTGCACTCGAGCCCCAACGGGAAGGACGTCTCTATCAGAGCACACTCAATGGGCTCACCTGCCATGACTCGATGAATACGATCCTCACGACACCAGAGTGGGAACCGCGTTTGCTCCCTTTCACTCCCCCGCCAAGCCCCCCCCTGCTTATGTGCTTTCCTCCCCTCCCCCCCTTTGAGCCATGACGCTTGTGGATTTCCCCTGCCCCCTGCAATAACTGTACCCCACATCAGACATTTCACATCGATGACAGCATGATACACACACGCACCCTTGCCCATGCTCCTTTTTGATTGACATTCTTTTTATGTTTTCAGTTCCTATACTACAAGTTATTGTTTTATGTTTAATATAATGAGTGTGATGCACTGAATATTGAATGACATGCATATCCCTTGGGCCTACCCCGACGACCGCTGATGCAGATTTGAGTATATTGACACTGTAGCCCAAAAGGGTGGATGCGCTTCTCTGAGGAGCATGGCGGGAGGCACGTCCTTGAAAAATGGACATTGATAATTGACACGCATGACCAGATATACCGTGATGCCTTACATGTCCCGAGTTTTTTCTTGTTTCACGTACCCTCAAACTGTGATGGCACCCCTTTGCCGAAATGTAACTGCTTTCATTTGGTCGATGTAATCCTCACTGTCCCAAGTGACCCCAATCATTCCTGGACTTAATTCTTATTGGAACGAGTGCCTTAGACCAGATGCCTGATCTGCAGGAGATTTACGCCGTATAATGCTAACGTAGCAAACTGTTGTTGACTACATATATCTCTGTACATCTGCGTTTTTTTCTTTTGGTTCTTTCTTTTCTAGATGAAAGACAAGTTTATCCTGTAAAACCATTGCTTTATCACGTAATCTCAATAAGAAATGCAATAAAAGATATTCAAACAAAAAAAAATGAAAAACTGTTGTGGGCAAAAAGATGTTTTTGCCATGAAACATTTAAAGGCAAAACTTCACATTTATCAATGTTAAGTCGATATCCCGGAAGCTAACACAATGTGTTTGCTTGTTGAAGAAAAGGGGGGAGAGAGGTTACAGGATTAGAACAATATAGGAGAATATCATCAGCATAAACTGATATTTGGACCTGATGAGGACCTTATTGGGAACCTGAAATAAGAGTATCTTGCCTAATTTTGGTTAAAAAGAATTCCAGTGCTATGATAAATAATAGAGGTGATAAGGGGCACCCTTGTCATACCCCTCTAAGTAACGGAAAATATTCTGAGGTTTTACCATTAACGAGAATTGAGGCTTTGGGACCTGAATATAATAGAGAAATTAAGGCTGTCAACTTAGATGGGAAACCAGCCCATTTTAATGCGTGGAACATAAAGTCTCAGACCATCTTATCAAAAGCATTTTCTGCATCTAAAGCTATAGCAGAAATAGGGTGATCGAAAGATGAAGCCTTACTGAGAGTATTGAAAACCGTCTGGAATTAACAGAGGCTAATCTTCCCTTAACACAGCCTGACTGTTTGGGGTCTATCAGACCAGGAAGGACAAGGTCGATACGTAGCAAAAATCTTATAGTCAGTCAAGGAGATTGAATGATAGTTCTTACAGAGAGAGTGGTCTTTAACTTCCTTTTGTATTAAGCAAACTCAAGGCTTCTTGGAAAGTGCCCTGCAAAATACCTTTATCAGAAAAATAATTAAATAAACAGAAGAGATTGGGTGAAAGAAGTTTTGCAAAATGATCATAAAATTCAATAGTGAAACCATCAGGCCCGGGAGCTTTCCCTCTTTTTAGTACAGAAACTACATGGGAAATTTCTGCTCAGAAAATATAAATTTCCAAGGAATCAACGTCAATGTGATTGCAGGGAGGGGAAGCAATGGAATGAAAATGAGTAGAAAGATCAGACTGTTATGGTCAATTTTCAGGCGAATAAAGAATTTTATAAAAGGAAACAAATGTATTTAAATTGTCATTATCTTTAAAAAAGGGTTGTTACCCTGGGGCTTGGTAAAGATTGTATTTTAGTCCTGTCTTTCCTCACTTTCAAATAATTGGCCAGTAATTTCCCTATTTTATTTTAACCCCCCCCCCCATAATAGCGAGTGCTACTTTTTAATAAAAAAGGAGGAGGCAGCGTTCATAGATAATGTATTTAAAGTAAATTTAGCATCAATAAGATTTTTCAGGGAAGTCTCGTCATTGGATTGATAATATGTGTATTCTAATTGTTTAATTTTATTAAGTAATTGAGAAGGCTGGGCCTCAAATGTTTTTTTCTTTTGTGATACACAATTTGTTATAAAACCTCTGGCTTCTGCTTTAAAGGAGTCCCAAACCATTATGAAATGGGATTCAGGCGGGAATTGAAGGTAAAAAATTTGGAGGCAAATAAACTGAATAGTTGACTGAATTTAGGGTCTAAGAGTAGTGAATTATTAGAGCGCCATCTACCTGAACATGGAGAAAAGGGAAGGAGCTCTATAGCAACATATACTGGGGCATGGTCTGAGATTACAATTGATTCAATTTCAGATTGAATAGCATACTGAGCTAAAGACTTGCTAAGGAAAAGATAATCAATACAGGTTTGTGAGTGGTGTGCAGCTGAATCGAAACTGTATTCTCTAAGGTCTGGATAGCAAAGTCGCCCTATGTCAACTAAAGATTTACATCGTATTGTGGAGGTAAATTGAGAATGCAATTTCGAGAGAACAAATTTCCCTGTAGAATGTCTATCTAGTATGGGATCATGAATTTGGTTACAATCTCTGCCAAATATAATATAGTCAACATTATATAAAAGCAGTTTTTCAGAAATGTTTGTCCAGAAAACATTATCAACAGAAGTGGGATCATATACATTAATAAAACCTATAGGTATCTTATCTATAAGTAACTTAACAATAACTCATCGACCTTCAGCATCAGATTCTTGATGAACAACTGATACATGCAGTTTTTTATGGCATAAGATCATTCTTCTTACTGAAAGCAGGAGAGTTAAACACATTGCCCACACAACATTTCTTAAACTTGGTAGCTTCAGACTCAGAGATATGTGAATCCTGAAGCAATGCAATATCAGTTTTTAATTTAAGTAGATGGTCTAAAACCCATTGTCTTTTAATAGGGTGTTCTAGCCCTTTAATGTTCCATGCAGTAAACTAGAATGTAATGTGAAAGTAAGAACATGAACAATCAAAATGCTTACGATGTTGAGAATGAAGTAAGAATAAAACAGAAATGAGAGAAAAAAGTGACAAAAATAAGGCATTTGTAGATAACGAAGAAGCATGGAAGAAGTAGTGAAGAGTTAGATAATAGGAAGAAGAAAAAAGTAGAAAGGAAACATAGAAGAAAACAGCAAAAAAAGAGGAAATAAAACAGGGAACAAAAAGACAGTACAAGTCTTACAAATGATGACTGAGCCTAGAAAACACAAAGACGGAATGAGGAATGGTGACAACAGAAGACGACGACGACATCACTCGAACTCCCTCGGGTGACAGGGCAACCTTGGCTGGGTAAGTATTAACACGTAAAGGAGACCATACAAAGGACGGGAAGCTGAAAAAATATACCTGGATTAGGAGAAAAAGGGGACAATATAAATCAAATATTTTATATAGGAGGGAAAAGAGAAAAATATACAAAAGTCTAGGGCATGGACAGCATACAAAATCAGAGCAAGAAAAAAACAACACTCGGGCGTGGCTTGGATGGCAATGAAGAGAGTTGCCTGAATCCCGAGCTCCGTCCTAACCAGGGGTAAGCGAGGCTGAAAGACGAACAGCGAAAAACGAAACTCGGAGGTGACAGTAGGAGCAGTGTTCGGAACGAACGGCAAACAAAAGGAACGCAACACTTGTGAGAATAAACGTTCATTAAACACCAAAAGAGTGAAAAGAAGAGACGGTGTACCACCAACACGGCGGTGGTCCAAGATGGCGTCGATCGCCTGAGGAATCGAGAAAGTTAGAGAGTCCAGCGAGGCGTTTAAAAAGAGCTGCTGCCGGACACAGAAACAAAAAGGTCGGTGTGCATTACCCCCCGCCGCCACCCCGATAAGCGCCCTATCTGCAAAACTGCACGGGAGAAGCCGACAAGCCCACACAAAAACGAAACTGAAAGCCACAAGGGGGCGGCCATCTTGAGTGGGGCAAAGTAAGAATAAGAAGAAAGTACAAACGCAGGGGGCGAAAGAATACAAGCACCACGTAAAGCCGCCTAAGAGAGAGCGGAAAAATTGAGCGCCACTCAGGTAGCCAGCAAGCAGAGGCATCCTACTACGTAAAGCAAAGCGTCCCGCATTTCCCAGTAATGGGACCCAAACGCCCAAACCTGACGAAACCAGGGGCCATTTTGAAGAGGGCAAAAGCAAAATCCACGAAAAGGAGGCAGCACAAGCGCGACCAGCAAAGAAAGCGCCAACCCCGGGCTACAAGAGAAGCAGAGCGAATAAAGCAGGGATCAGAGCGGCGAACATTCAGACAGAGGAAGCAAAACAAAACGAAAAGGCGACACAAGGGATCCCGCCATCTTATAGCATGATGCCAACACAGAGCACGGCCAGTACGAACTGGTAAACAAGAGGCGAGAAAGCAAATAACAAGAACAAAAAACAACTTCTGGCCCAAGAAAAGAACTCGGTAGGGACCGAACAGATACGGTAGACAAAGCAAAAAGCGACATGGAGGAGAGAGCTGAATGCTGTGCAGTACAAAACAGAATAAAAAAACGCAGCGGACCATCGACCAGCATCAATCAACCTTAGTTACAGCGTGTGACAACACACCACCGCCCTATCTGCTCGCAAATTCACCAAAAGAAATAGACTGAAACATACCCAAGAATTCACGGGAAACAATAAAAATCTACAACAAAAATAAGAAGGAGGTACAACGAGGACTAAAACACAGATAAAGCTGAGTTGTCAGAACACGAATATAACGAAGAACAACAGCAAAAGATTCGAGCTGCTCCAAGCCAGACAAGGAATACCTACAATGGCAGGCAACCAACCACCGAAGAAAACAAAGCTGGAGAGCCATATGGAATCCCCCATCAAACAAAACCAAGATATAAATAGCACATTGGACAGCATCGTCAAAAAACTGGCAGACGTACACGACCTGGCAAAATCCACCAAACTCACAACAGACGCAATCCAACTGGAACTGGCGGCAGTAAGAGCAGACATCCACACTGCAAACAGCAGACTTTCAGAGGTGGAACAGCGCGTGAGCGACATTGAAGATAAATCTCTCCTCACTACTAAATCCATAGACACCATAGAGTGTGCGACGAATGCCCTACAAAAACAAGCGGCAGAGTTTGAAGACCGGAGCAGAAGAGGAAACATAAGAATACTAGGAATACCAGAAGGTGAAGAGGACAAAGCAGGCTCATGTGTAACACTCTTGCAAGAACTCATCCCGAAAATCACGAATATTAAGTAGCAGCCTTCAAACCCTCTAACAGGTCGGGACAAAGAACAATTATCTGCAAGCCGTTAAGATAGCACCACACGGATGCCATCTTCCGGGTCGCGAGAAAGAATCCAAACCTGCAATGGAACGGACAGAAAGTAATCCTAACACAAGACTACTCGAAGCCAACCGTGGACACAAATAAGGGCTTCTTAGCACAAAGAGAAAAGCTGAGACAAAAAAACATCACGTTCTCCTTCGTAGGCCCCACCAAATTCAGGATCAACAGCAATGGAAGAACGCACACATTCGACGATCCACGCGATCTTTCACGGTATCTGCAAGGACCGACACAACAGGAGATGGAGACAACAGCACCAAACACAAGCAAAAGACGGGCCTCACAGGAACAGGATGCGGACTAATCGACCAGTGCCAAGAAAGCAATCCACAAGGAAATCTATCAAAACAGACTCATCACACATCTCGAAAACAAAAACGAACTGTAAACGAAACCTACCTCACACACCAGCAGAAGCGGTGCGAACAACACACCACCTCATTAATAACAACAAGACTACCTCAGCCCAAACCACAAAGATAAGACATGCGAAATAATCGCTGAAAGATGCAGACGAAAAATCACATTCAGCGAAGCACCTCAAACGGCAGCTGTAATATCCTTTATATGTGCAAGGGCTACGTACTACAGTTAAACGACTCTTAAGGAACACTCTAACCCGAAAGACAATGACCCAATGCATGCAAAGTATTCGAAGTAAAACAAACACCCCTGGGGGAGGGCGGGCGGGAGGGATCTTGCCGTCGCATGTCTTCAGCACGAGGATATAGAGGGGAGGGGGGGACGGAGGGGGGGAAGGAGGGTGTTTTTACGTCTTTCGTCATGTCTGTCTAGTTCGTCCAGTCCTGTGTTCCGTCTATCTAGTTCGTCTCGTCCTTCTGTACTGTCCCACACATGCAGATGCCCACAAACCAACATCAAGTAGACAAGACCTCATAACAGTGCAGCTAATACACACTGTCCTGCCCAAACCGCTAACGCGGCGCTACTCAAGAAACGCCTGTGATTACTCACAGCAATCCTCTGGGCCAGTAATCTCAAAAAGAATATGGTGGTGAATAACTCTTATGACAAACAATGACACCTAACAATAGCACACTCACCCCAAGGGGATACAGCTCATTCAATGTGAAGGGTCTGAACCACCCGATAAAGAGAAAAAAAATACTAGATTACCTAGCAAAGATGAAGGGTGATGTCATACTGTTACAAGAGACAAAACTATCCAGAGAAGACGCTAACAAAATCAGAGCAAGGTGGATAGGACAGGTAGCCTGTTCCCCAGTTGTAGGCAAGAGAAGAGGAGTTGTCACACTGATTAATAGGAACACGAAGATATCCATTGAGAAAGAACAACACAACGAGGATGGAAGACTCCTAACAACGCACCTAAAGAGAGGAGACGAAAATATAGTTATAGCTAACACATACGCGCCAAACAAGGATGATATAAAGTTCTGGAAGGATTTTGAGAAAAAGTTGGAGACAATCGATCCCAACCACATGTCAGTACTGGCGGGCGACTTTAACCTAACACTAGACCACACCATAGACAGACAGTCGGTCTCACAAACCAAACCCCCTGCTTCACACAACATCCTGAAGAATATATGCAACAGGTTCAACCTTAAAGATCCATGGCGGCTCCAACATTCCGACAGCAGAGACTACACTTTTTACTCCTACCCACACTCATACAGCAGGATTGATTACATTCTCATATCTGGCTTCCACACACACTTAATAGAATACACAGAAATTGATGCAAGAACAATATCAGACCAATCATGCATCACCCTGAAGCTAACTGGACGCCACAATCAAAACCCGCCTGAAAATGGCGCTTTAACAACATAGAACTGGCGAGACAGGAAGACAAAGCAAAAATAGAACAAGATATAAAAAACTACATTGCAGAGAACAATACACAAGACATATACCCCAAAACACTGTAGGATGCACTCAAAGCTACAGTTAGAGGGAGTCTGATAGAAATTAAAGCCAGAAGAGATAGAGAAACAAAACACCTGATAGATAGATTAGAGAAAGACATCAAAGAACTAGAAAACAAACACATCAAAGACAGTACAAACCACAACTCACTACTAGAGATAACAAGTAAAAAATATGAGTTCAACAGAATCCTGAGTGAGAGGGCAGGATTATGGACCAACAAATACAAACAAATCAACCTCTGCGAGGCTAACAAAGCAGGGAAAATTCTGGCATCATACCTCAAACACAAGCAAAAGCAACACTCTATCCCATCGATCACAGACGCGAAGAGAATCACTTACACCCAAAACAAAGACATACTGCATACAATCAGGGAATTCTATCACGAACTATACAAAGAAGATAATACATTAGACCAGAAGAGATGCCGCAAATACCTAGAGAATCTAAAACTACTGAAAATAACTACGGAAGAAGCTCACTCCCTAGGAGAAGAAATTAAAGCCAATGAGATCGCTCAGGCAATAAACTCACTGAAAGACAACAAAGCACCTGGGCCGGACGGCTACACAGCAACCTTCTATAAAGCTTTCCAGAGCAACTTAATCCCAACTATGAAGGAAGTTTTCAACCACTGTGAGACAGCAGGAGAAGTAACAGGAACCATGATGGAAGCCAACATCATAGTCATCCCCAAGGAAGGCAAAGATACACAACGCCCACAGAATTACCGCCCAATCTCTATCATCAATCTAGACTGTAAGATCTACGCCAAAATACTAGCTACAAGACTACAAACACTGCTACCCAAACTCATCAAGAGCATCCAAGTTGGCTATCTAAAAAATCTTATGTCCCACGACAACACAGGCTCCTGTGCCATGTGATCGAACATGCAAACAAATCAAACAAGCCAGCAATAGCTTTAACGCTAGATGCAGAGAAAGCTTTTGACAGAGTGTCCTGGAGGTTTCTAGAACAATGCATGGACACGTATAATCTGGGAGAAAAATTTATAAAAAAGGTGATGGCACTATACAAATCCCCCAAGGCACAGATAACAATGTATGGATCTAACTTGCAGCAGCTCATTCTACAACGAGGCACAAGACAAGGCTGCCCACTATCCCAATCACTATTCCTCCTAGCCCTTGAACCCCTAATCACAGATATCATGGCCAACAACAAAATGAAGGGAATAACAATCAATAACACCACAGTCAAACTAGCAGCATACGCAGACGACATACTAATAGTCACAGAAGAACCAGAAGAGTCCATCAAAGCACTCATGGATACCATACAAACATACGCAGCATACTCGGGGTACAAGCTAAACAGGGACAAATCAGAGTGTCTACCGCTAAACATACACACAACCAGAGAGCTAATAGCCGACTCCGGATACAATTTGGGAAAAAACTGAAATCAACCCTAGAACACAACGAGGACATATCAGTGGGGAAGATAAAAACACTCCTAGAATCCTGGTCACCCAAATTCATAACGTGGTGGGGAGAATTGACACCATTAATATGATGATAACGCCACTAGTGAACTACCTAGCAGGGATGCTTCCACTCACACTCACAGACAACTTTCATCGCAAGGTTGATCAGATGATCAACGCATTCATATGGCGCAACAAAAGAGGAGGAATAGGCCTTCCAAAGCTAAGACTAACAAAAAAGCTTGGAGGACTCAATTTGGCAGACTTTAGCACATTCCAAACAGCCTTCATTGCTAGACAGGGCATGTATTGGATACTGCCAGGACAAACATACACACCCACATGGCTAGCAATCGAGAAAGCCGTCCTAAATAATGCCAGCCCTATGACACTCCTAACAGTAAAAAAGCAGACACTGTCGAACAACTCCATTCTCAGAAACACAAGACAGGCGCTTTTTAACATAGCCAGACATCTCGAGCATAGCGTCATAAACTCACCATGGGAATCTCTATGGGCGAATAACAAAATCAGGTACAGGGGGAAAACACTAGACATAGGGTTCTCTTTCCCGGCACAACTAGAAGACGAAGGAAAGAAACCACTCACTTACAACAACTTAAAAGCACTACACAACCTCAGCGAGATAGAACTCTATACCTTCCTGATAATTAAAACAATCATCCGCTATATGGAGAACTTGAACATGACGGGTCACCAGGTGTCCCATCTATACAAACTGCTCCACCCTAGCACATCAAAACTCAACACCAAGTGCACCAAATACTGGGAAGCACAACTAAAAATCAACCTCACAGAGCAAGAGACACACACCCTCTGGGAGTCCCCATCGAAAAACATGATCTCCCCGGTGCTTGCCCAAACAAAGTTCTGGCTACTACACCGCATATACTGGACCCCGGCAAGATTAGCGACGTTAGGCCTTAGAGAAACAGACCTTTGTTGGAACTGCGACTCAGAAAGGGGTGACCTGGCGCACCTCATTTTCAACTGCTCAAAGGTGAAAGATTTCTGGAAGGAGGTCTTCATATTCGCAGATAGAGCCCTAGTGTGCACACTAAAAGAAGAATTTGCCACAATATCCTCAGCATGCTTAGGAGCAGACAACATCACAAAGCAAGATAGTAGCCTTCTAGATTTCCTCCTAACTTCAACCACCAAAACTGTGCTTGCCAACTGGAAAGACACCACTAAAGCCAAGTTCAAGGGGTGGCTGAATTGGATAACCTTCCTCAGAGGCGCAGACAGCACAGCACTTAGATACGCCCAATGGAAGAACCCCAATAGAGAGATGTGGACAACGCTAGACAAGTTTCTTGACCCCTACGAACCCCTGTGAAGGAAAGCAGGGCTAAAGGAAACAACATAGCATCGAGGGCAACACAAAGGAGGTCCACCACAACTCTCAAAAATACACCTGCATGTCTTTATGTTTTATGTATAGAACGAACTTAAACGAACACCATAATCACCCGCAGTTTCTGTGTAAAGTGTGAACGCAAAGAGGGGTTAGCTTCCACCAAACCACAACGTAATTGCAACCCTCCTCGACTATTTAACGAAGTGATGATTCTTGTTAAGTGTTCCATATATTGTAATGTACTGTAAAACTCCAATAAAAACATTTTTTTTAAAAACACACTCATAAAACTACACAAATAAGGGTACAGCTCTGTAAAACATACCAAAATAACAATCAGGTAGAATTTGAGGTGTCCATGATATCAGCTCCATGAAGGTGAAGAAACTCTTGTAATGCGGTTGGATCCTCGACAGTGGCAGTTTTCTCCTTGTAGGTAACCTTGTCCGAATGGACATAGAACGTCTCAGCTCCCGGTCGGCACACTGTTCCTGCATTAATTACTGCGGCTAATCAACACCCAGCCAGCTGAAAAACACATTGCTGAGGAGCCGAAGATGCGGAGTGCAAAATGAGTCCTCCAAATTGCTTCCCTTGCACTCTTGTTGCAGGCAACAAAATCTTGTGGTGGAGCTCTGATATCCCTGAATGGCGCCCGCAACCTCGAGTGAATCAGAGCCCGCCTTCGCCCGGGGCGGCCTGCGGTAGGTGGTGGGGGTGATGGTCACGCTGCCTGTATGGGGTGGTGAAGGTGTCCAGTGCCGTCGCAAACAGTGATGACCCCCGGGTGGGGAGACGCAGCGCCAGCTGCATCACTCTGATAGACCCTGCGGTACTGCGGCGCCACGTGGATCGCCTCAAGTACAGTAGCAACGGGGAGAAACTCGCTGCGCGGCTCCCAGTCGGACCAATGTATAGGTATTCCGGGGGCCTGTCAACACTGAGAGGGAGCATTACACTCACTGCATTGCCACTTCCACGCGCCTCGCCTGACCTTAAGATAGCGGTCAGTTGGTGATTACAGACGGCGGTTCGCCTTCGCCCCTGATTGGCGGCTCACGGCCCCATCCACGGTGATACAGTCCTGGAGGCAGCGCATCAGGGATCCGACCCCATGCAACGTCTGTGCCTTTTGGGGAGCGGTTTACTGCATAACTGATCTTGTTCCCACCCTGGGCTTTACAGAGCTGTGCCAAGGTGGTGTGGTTTTTTCTGGACTTCGTGGCTGCAAGAAAATGAAGGGCTGAGGCAATTTGGGCATATGTTAGATCTAGGTGAATGCAGCACAAGAGCCTCTAGAACATTTCTCTATGGGAAGGCTGTGCTATCACTGCCAGGGAACCTTCTTTCCTTACTGCTGCCAGCGATCTCTCCCTATGTCCTTTGGAAGCTTGGAGACCCTAGTTTCTCGGTTGAGGCTAAAAGGCGCTATTAAGCATCCTAACGCTCTCGGAGCATCACTTTGCGACCCAGAGGTGCCCATGGCCCCCCTATCACTGTGTTCCTGGACAATTGCCCAACACTCACTGCTGCTTTGGAGAATGGCAAAGATCTGCAGATTTAGGAGCTGTCTCTTCCACCTTTCCTATCATGGTTGAAAGGCTACTGGGATTTCTTGGCCCCCCTCCCCTCTGCCTTTCACAATGCTTGCATCTCAGGCGGAGGTGGAGTTTGCTGCAGTGCCTGTCCCCAAGATGGCGACTGGGGCCAGTCCTGACTATCGCCGCGGGGGACTCCTGAGGTACTGGGGCATTTCCAAACTGAGCTGGTGGGACGTTCCACGGGATCAAGTATCTCTCCTGATCTAAAATCATTGGTCATCGTCCTGTTCTGGCTCAGCTCTCACCTGACCCCACTCCTGCTCACCCTCCATGACACTTGACTCTGAGATCTTTCCATCCGCAGCTGAGACTCAGACACTTTAACTGATACCCGGTGGAGCTACCTCACGAGCTAAAGGGGAGATGGGCTATGGATTTCCCCCATCCAGCCGGTCTTTTGGCAAACTCTCCTGCGTCTCTCTACTGGACATTTCTCCCTTCTCCTCTTCACCATACTCCCTACCCCCTCCTCTCTACTCTTCTCCTACTATTGACTTTTCCCTCACCTGTTCTTACTCATAGTTCCCACCCTCTCTGTCCACTGAACTTTCTACTGTGAACTTTCCCTCGTCAGTTGAGCCCTAGCTATCTGACTGATGTCCATTGGAGCTACCTATTTAGCTATTGGGGTGATGGGCTGTGGATTTCCTCCTCGGATATCACTCAGTCTTTGGGCAGACTTCCTTTCGTCTCTCTTGCCGTCTTTTCCTCTCTTCTGCCGTCTTTTCCCTCATCCTTCCCTTCACACTTCCCTCTTCCCCCTCCTCTCTATTTGTCTCACCTTTTTTCCTCACTCAATTTGTTGCTTAATTTTTGACGGAATGTGTATTTTTTTTCATTCTCTGTAACATTGTGTAGCCTAATGTAAAGTGCTCTGATACCTACGTGTCTAGCCAGCACTATATATAACTCATAAATAACATTCCTCTGAACTTCTGTTGGACCTTTGACGACACCCCATGGGCTTCAAAACTGTTTGTACTCACCCCAATGCATGAGCAACCTTGGCCGATGCCCGGTGGAGCTGTCACATGCAGTTAATGAGGAGTCTGGTCCTGGTTCCACCCCATCGGCCGTCACCTTCCCAGTCGGACATCTGACTTTGTTTTCCTAATTTCTCCCTTTGTGTATTCCCGCCCTCCCCAACCTCCTCCCTCTGTGACTCTGATTTAATTGATG
Organism: Lissotriton helveticus; assembly: GCF_964261635.1. Lineage (NCBI taxonomy): Eukaryota > Metazoa > Chordata > Amphibia > Caudata > Salamandridae > Lissotriton > Lissotriton helveticus. The sequence continues at coordinate 21,904,061 of NC_136060.1, read as the reverse complement.
TAACTAAGTAACCTGTAACTCGCTGTAACTCATGTAAAGCGCTCTGATACCTAGCCAGCGCTCTATAAAACTTTTCAAATAAACAAATAACCTTGAAAAGATATGGATGGATTAGACCATATCTGGCATCCATAGATCTTAGCTGGCGACGTAGGTGCAGGATTTTTTTCCATTGGTCTACAGTGACTTTAGCTACAGGCTGAGAAAAATATAGTCAATGAACCTCCCCAAAAATAATTTTTGGGGATTTGACAACCGATAAGACTTGAAGGAGGTCAGTATATTGCAGGAAGAACATTATGGCTCCACGTGGTTTTGCTGAGACCTTGTGACCAAGTCTATGAGCCCGTTGGATGTTAAGAGAAGTAGAAGCAGGGATCTCCAGAAGCTTGGGCAAAAAAGTTTGAAAATAAACAGTTGGGTTGGAACCTTCCATATTTTTAGGGAGACAATAAATGCAAAGGTTGTTTCTGCAGGTATGATTTTCCAAATCTTTAGTGTGCTTTTAAAGGAGAGTTATTTCTGATTCTAGAAAAGAGATACATGAGCAAGTAGATTGTAGAGTTTTTGTTTATTGTTTCACAATTAGTACCCTTGAGTCCAACGAAGATCATTTATCTTCCAAATATTGCAAAGTCTTATTAGTTTCCTCTATGAGGGGTTTCAAGGCACGAATTGCTGCCAGTATTACATCCATGGATGCTGAAGATGAGTGCACTGGAGATGGAGGATCTTTTTTTGGATGTTTGGTGGATACCACAGACAACTTGTTTGAAGGCTGCGATTTTGGAATGGTGCCTGGTGTGGAGTCAGGTTTATGAGAATGAATGTCCTCCATGTCATTGTCGGTAGAGTCAGAGTAAGAGAGCGCAGTATGTTTGGTGGAAGCTGAAAGTTTAAGCTTTTTTAATCTCCCCATATAAAAGACAAGAAGGTTTTGTAAAACACTGTGTAGGTCGCTAGTGTGAGGTAAGACCTTTGAAAAATTTTAAATAAATAAGTCATAAAATGAGGGGAGAAACAAACCACAGCTCCAGAATAATGGAGCACACAGGAATATACCAGAAAACCGCAGGGTTGAGATCTTTAGCCAATAATATTAATGTTAACCAAAATTAGCCATCACATCTCGAAGAGAATTATCCACAGTAATGATTTATCATGAGAGGAAAAGGTTCCAGAAAAAATAATATATTTTCCTTATAAGTAGCATGTCGAACAGCATAAAAAACTGATAAAAAGCAAGATCACTGTGTAGAGGCGTAGAAATAATCCAATTAAGGCTGCTTAAAAAGCAGGAGCTCATTACTGCAAGGAAAGGCTGTTTCAGCAATAGAGGAGACGCGCTCGCCTTCCAAAATGGCGGGCGCGACCTCTCTATGAGGAGGAATCCCCTGGGGCTGTTAGGTCCCTACAAATGCTGCAGCATTATTGTTAAAGGATTCCAGTCACTAACCAATGATTGAGGGAGAGATGCCTTAAATCCCAGCCCTCAGCAAGTGCTGGAATGGTCTCAATTAGGGAAATGAAATCCCCGGACCAACGGAGCCTCAGGCGGTCATGCCATCTTAGAACGGCGCCGAGACCACCACGGCGTGATATATGTGACTGTCCCACACCCTGAAATCTTTAAACTTGATTCTGTGCTGAGGAAGTAGCTGTAAAAGGAGATCTGAGCTTCTCCTTAGCTTTGGTGGAAACATTTGCCTGTTTGGTCCCTAGAGAATATTAATGCACATTGTGGCCTGAACAGTCCTCAATCCTATAATGCCTTAAATGTTTTACTTTGTAAATGTTATGTTTTATGCTATGGAAAACAATAGAAATATAAAAAGTGCAAAATGGTGAACACTTATCTCTGGTATGCAACACTCTACCCTGTATGCCAACTCCATGGGGACTTCCCCAGTTTTTCAGCAACAGTGTCCTCTCCTACAGTTTTTATCTCTTAACTGATATAAATACACCACCATCACCCTTTTTAGTTCAGGTTATCTGTACATTGTGAATTGAGAGCATTTTCCATTGAAATGCAGCAGGTTTTGATCCACATTTATTAAAACATGCGCTTGCGCAATAAATTTAATTTAGAGGTTAACACGTGACCCTTTAGAATGATAAGATAATAGGCATGATCAATTACTATACTTTTTGGGACGTGAAGACCTGCAAACAACTACAGTAAAAATTGCCCTTTATGTCACACTTCATTTTATGTAGCAGGAAATATGCCCTGCATCACAGGACAACAGAAATATACACTGTCACTTACGATCTATTACGGTGCAGGTTGTATTTATTTCAGAGAATCCCCACAACATATTTAAACTAAGAATATATTACTTGCAGATACTCCTCTGATGAAGGCATGTAATGCCGAAATGCATTGGGAGATCAACGGATTCAGTTTAAACATGATGCATTTTGGGAAATGAAGTTCCACATTGTATGAAGAAATTCATGTAATACAATGAAGTGGAGAAATAAAGTACAGAACATATTACTTGAAACGTAAGAACCACGTGAAGAGCGTTTCTTTATTTAACATTGGCTGTGGATACAGCACATAACATGTGCCCAGGAAGACAGACTGCAGTGGCAGGAGTGCAACTTATTCATATAACAAACTGCACATTGGGATAACAACAAAGGAATCAAATGGAAGAATATACATCTAAAAAACACGTTAGATTTGGTATTAGATTTCAAACACAAAAGACTCCTTGCTGGACCTACAGATAAACAACTTAAACCTCATGAGATGAGACAGACTGTTTTCACTGTAGTCTCTGATATAGCCAAGAAGTGGCAGTATAGAAAGAAAATTTTGCCAAAGCCTAGGGTAATACAATTAGTTGATACTCTAAATCAAAGCCTGAATGTTTTTGAAGAGTTGCAAAGTTTAGCTGTAAACGCAAAAAGGTCACAGACTGTTCTTTAGATGGACTTTTTGCTAAACCAAATATATGTAAAGTATTGATATATGTAGGCCCATATTACGAGTGGCTTCTTAATTTCGAGGAGGCCTGTAGCAGGAGTTACCAGTCTCATTGAGCTGTCATGTTGATGGAACACCACCAACCTGTTTTTTTTGTATAGAGTTTTTGGCTGCTGTGAGCTACTTTGAGCAACTGAAATTTCTGCGTAAAAGTCCAGTCCAAATTCAGAATTAATAATGAATTCCAGAATGACAGATTACCCTAGTAATTTCAATTTTTTTGGGATTCTTTTAGGGTCTCACTTGTAATCCCTAATAGTTCCGGCTATGGAGCTCCCAGTTGCCATATTTCTGTGGGGACAACGTTAGGGTGAAATCCTGGACCCTTCCTAAGCATGGTCTTGGTTTGGATAGGTGCACCTTCCTACCATTAGACATCAATCATTTTTAAGAAATCCAAAAATGCTGAATACATGTGTTGCCTCTTTATATCAACACACTTCATATTTGTGTGAGTGGTTGCATTGCCATACCATTTTCACCTGTGCATACAGTAGACTAGAACCTGTTTGTTGTAAAGTTAGTATTTCCCATTCTAAAGTCAATTCTTTCAATCGCTCTGCTCTTGTTTGCAAATTTGTTGTCTGTCATGTAAAAATAAATAATTCTGTAGTTAGCTGCATTCCTCTTTTCACAACATTTATGGACAATTATGCTTTTTCTTTTTTTTTACAGAGATGACTTGTTTTTGCCTGTTTTAGGCATGATTTTACCAAGATGTGATCAGAAATGTGCGCCATTCAATGTCTCACTGATACTGCTAACTTAGTGGTAATCAGAGATGGTATGGGGATTTCACTGGTATGCTAATGATGGAGCAGGCATTCAAGAAAATGAAACTTGTTCGGATCAATCTCTCATTAACAAGTACTAACCACTAGAATAGAAAAGAAATGAAAAATAACATACGCACAACATTCACATATGGGGAAAAGAGCTTTAAGCGCGCTTAAATAACAAAGAATAATTTGCAACGCAACCGAATCCCGCATGCAAAAACCCCCGAGATCCATTTGCGCATGTTTAAACCGGAATTACGGCAATAACCATGTGACTAACCCGTTTGAGAGGGAAAACTGTCACGTATGCGCAAGAGTTACCAACTGTAGGTCTTGAGGCGCTTCGTGCCTGGAATATGCTTGCCTGAACTTTAAAAGAAGATGTTGCTGCTAATGCTTTTGCTTAAAGAAAGAAAATATAACATGGGATGGAGTAGAAGTGGGTGGTGAATTGTGATAATCACATATTTGAGAAATTAACATCTGCTTGTGATTCATTTATTAATAGTGTATGTTTGGGCCTGATGTAAAAAGCCAAGGGAGAAACATAAACAAGCTAAGTCTGCACACTAGAATTATGATGTGACCCACCGCCTGGACCGTTGACAGGCTGCCAAGGACAAGCAGCTGTGTGAATGCTATTCTCGACTGTAGAATTCTATTGAAGAATTGTTTAAATGGGAACATAATAAGGCAGGATAAAAAATCAGCTAAAGGGGAAGGATTTTGCTAGACAAAGAAATTAGTTAAGAAATTGAGTATGACAGCATGAGGTGATGACAACTCCCTGCCCTTGTCCAATCACAGTCCATGATCCACTGATATTTGTAACTTTTAAGGGTGGGACAAGCAGAAATAAAGACTATAATTAAGATGACCAAAAGATTAAGGGGGCTGATGCTTAGTGCTTTTGGTGCTGGTGGTGCTTAGTGGTGAGAGAGGTGTGGTCGAGAGCTGCTGCTGGAAGAAGAGAACAGACTGGGAAGATCCATTCTTGAAAGACAACCTGATTAGATTGAAGACTGTGGAAGAATATCGAGGAGGGAGTGAGGGTAAGAGAGGGGTGCGCTCCGGTGCATCGGGGTTCTAGAAAAGTTTTAGTAAATATTATCCTATCCTTATCCTGTCCTATAGTCTTTGTCTCCTGATTCTTAATCAGGAAACCACCACCAGTCCTTTGGCCAGAGGGTTGGGTTTCCTGTTTCACAAATGGGTAATTATTATCCTGTCTTAAATTTGCATATCTTTTGCAAATGTATGATTTATTATGCCTTTGTCTCTTCATCTATCCACTCTCAATGCATTGAATTGTTGAATAAGTTTGTGTATTGAATATACTTGACAAATGCATTTTCTTTCTCATAAAAGTTGATGGAGTTTGCACTGTGAATTTGTACAAATGAGTGTTCACTTCTGACTGAGATTTAGATAAAATACATTAAATCTTACCCAGTCTGTGGGTATTTCATTAAGATTTAAAAGTTAGTTTGTTAATTTGTTAATATCACCATCAACTACTCGACTAATGGTCCATTGACCAAGCAAAGAGTGTTGATCTGTGAAGGTTAGTTAGGCATTAACTAATCAAGATCAAAGTGAATATAAAACTTGACCCCCAGCAAAACAGCCAGGAAACTTGAATGTGTATGTTGGCCCATTTGAAATTTTGTTGACTTCGATGGATCCGTTTTTCTGATAGCAGAGCAATGGTTATTATCGATTAGTTTGGTGATTATTGATTATTTATTTATTATTATTTATATATGTTGTCTGGAAGCACAAGTACAGAGATACCTGGGAATTCCGGGAACTGAATTTAGAAGAGTGTGGTGAGGAAATCACACAGCTGAAGGTTGCTTGTCTGTTGTCATAACACTGAGAAGCTACACAGGGCTGGCAATATTATATTAGGGACTATATCGTATAAGAGTAGAATGTGAGTAATAGCAGAGGGCCCGCCTGTGAAACCTTGGCCTTACCCAGAGGAGGAGTAACAGGCCCTCCCAGAGCTTAAGTGAAGGTTAAACAGTGGTTTTTACTTGTAGTGACAGGAAGGAGTTTTATCTTTGAAGCCAATGAAGAAACTATCTTTGGTTTAGCAGAGCAGACAGAGTAGCACTGGTTTTATGTTGTTACTAACAAGAATTTTATAAAGAAAATTTAGAAAAGTCATTGTTGCATTACCTTGTAAAGGGAGGGTCAGTAGCAGGAGCAATACTGACGTCACAAGAGTCGCACTGGCATTGGTCAGACAAGTGAGTGTGTTGTAAGCTCTGATTGGCCAGTAAGAAGGTATTGTGCTGGTATTTGTTGAAGAGAGGAATAAGTAGTGATCCCGGATTGGACTGTTAGTATAGGACGAGTGTTAACGAACAGAGTCCGTGAAAACACAGAAGAGTTTTAGGATTTTTTCCAAGTGAATTAGTTAAGTTACAATAATCAGAGGAATGAAACTGATTAATAAAATTAAGAATTTCTTTAAAAAGGACAAAAAGAGTAGTGACTAGGGAAGGAGTTCTTATGCCACCTCCTAATTCGCCGGGTTACTTTATGATGATGGAAAGTGGATATCATACGTGTGTATGGTTGCGGAATTGGGTGGAGTATACAAAAGGTGATGGTGTTCTAGCTTTTCTGGAATATGGTACATTTAATGGGAAGATTCTTCAGAATTTGAGAATCAGGATGAATTCATTAAAACCGAAACCTAGGATAACACAGTATGATGCTTTGTAAGAATGGGAAACTGAGGCATTTGAACCGGAGAAGTACAGAGGAGGTAGAATAATCATTAGTGGATTTATACACAGATATCCATATGACACTTGAGTAGGTCAGATGAAAAGATGGAGAAGGACTGTAATATCGGAGGGTTTGTATCCAGTATTGATGGCTACAGACAAAGACGGGAGCAAGTGTAAGGAAAAAACGAAACACATGGGTGTGACAGGAATAGGGTGTGATGAGTCGGATAAAGAGTTGTTAGAGGATATTCTAGTAAAAAGACCTCTGCCTTATCAAGAAAGTGTTAGAGATACAAATCCCAGTGCCCCTATGATGGGAACTCCATTGGTTCCACAAGTTCTATATGATCCAACAGTGTTTCGCGCATCACAAGAAAAAGAAAGGAATGCATTGAATAAAACCAAAGAAGAGATCATTCAGAAAATTAATCAGTTATGTTTGGATGCTGAAGCATTGACAGTACCAGTAACTATTGGTCCTGTTATTCCGTTGTATGGTAATTATCGAGGTGCACCGAAATCACAGAATGGAGTAGTCACACAGATTAGTACTAGAAAGGAGATAGTCATGCTAGAAGATCAAACTAGTGAGAGTGATTCAAATGTTTTATTATTAGATCTCCCAAATATTGAGACGGTGACTGAGACCCCTTAAAGAATTTTACCCATAGATTTAAGGCGGAAAGTACCAACTGTCACTCCAGTGGCAGGTAGTTCTGCTGGATTTTCCCCTGAAGATCTGGAGGAATGGGCAAAAGGATTAGGAAAGCAGAAACTGCCACTAAAAGCTACAGATGTAAGCAAGTTGAGGGTGGATTTAGAAGAAATGATCATTGGTACAATAAGTCTTGACAGTTTAGGGTCATATGGAGATGAGGAGTTGTTGTTTCTGTGCAAAAGTATAACTTGGAGGATGAAGAATCTTCATGAGAAGATTGAAAAAGCAGCTTTAGAATTTGGAATAGATATCAAAAAGTAAAAAATACTACGAAAAACCCTATAGATCAGAGTTTACTTAAAAGGACTTAGAAAGTTTTAATGCATCAGGAAGAAGATTGCAAATAAAGGAATTAATGCACCTTTTGAAGAAATGGGGAGATATAGATACATGGAGAAGTAGATGGACAAAGAAGAGAGATGAAGCAGCTACAAAGGAATTATCTACATTTCCGTTGAGGGAGGTAGAAAAGGTTGAAAGGATAGGTCTGAAGAGAGAAGTCCCTGGTGGTGGATATGTTCGTGTTCCATGGAGTAGACAGGATATTTTATCCTTTACAAATGACTTCCCTAGATTGAGAGAGAAACCAATCGAATGGTACAAGTAAGTAGAGAGATTTGTTAAGGTTTCAAAAGTTTTGTTGAAAGATTTGGATGGCTTGCTTGATATAGTGGTACCCATAGATTTATGGACAGAATGTAAAATCACAGTTGATTGGCCAACTAAAGAGTATCCTAGAGATGCAAAGACAGGTGCACCTTCAGAGAATGTAATGAAGAAATATAATCAAGTGATTACTTTTCTGAAATGGAAAATTCCCCCTAAAGAAACAGATTGGGTTAAAATAGACAAAACAACTCAAGAACCCAAGGAGTCAGTGCATGCATAATATGAAAGCTTGTTGCAGGTGTTTAAACAGTATTGTGGATTTGAGAACATTGGTGATAAAGATATGGGACATCTCGTATATAGATTTGTGTATGGGCTAAGATCAGAAATTAGTCAGATGATTCAACAGCATATGCTTTGTTGGCTAAGCATGCCAATCGATTACATCCTAAAGTACACAAAGTAGTATAGTGATGACATTGATGCAAAACGTAAAAAGTTAAAAGAGAAAATGATGTGGGCACAAGTGAAGTTGGCGGAACACCAAGAGGCAGCTTCTGGTTCTCAAAATGACAACTAGACGAATGCGCAGAATCAGAATAGTCAAGTGTTGAATGGAAATAAAGGAAGAGGTTGAATGAGTAGAGATGAAGCGAAAAAGAAATATCCTTGTCATGGATGCGGAAAGCTTGGACATTAGAAGAATGAGTGTAGAAATATACAACAGAGCAATGGGATAAATTAAATTTTAAATCCACAGATGCAGAATGAGGTGGTTGTGAACCAACAGCAACAGCAACAGTTACTCCTCAGTTAGAGGTGCCACAAGCCCCTTTGCCCAACAATTTAAACGGTCATGTGCAGAGATACAGTGTGAACACCAGATTCCGTTGGGAAAGTGGTAAGAATACATAGACCGTTCAACAATATTGGATGCAAAATGATGCAAGTGAATTGGGAATGTCACAATGATGGTGCCTGAGGGGGGAGGAGGAGTGCGTGCTTGGAGCATCCTTGGCGGTAGATTAGTCAGGTCCCTTTGTTGATGGAAAGGTGGAATGAAATGACATCACTTTCCTAGTCGATACTGGTGCTACCCGTTCTACTGTAAGAACAGAAAAAATACCAAACCTACCCCTCTCGAGAGAAACCATCCAAGTTGTGGGAGTCTCAAATAAACAGATTAGGACCCCAGTCACAAAACCAATCGAAGTGAATATTGGGAATTTCAGAGATATGCATTGGTTTGTGGGATGCGCCTCGAGTCCAGTAAACCTATTAGGGAGGGACTTATTGTGCAAAATGAATTGCACCATCTTTTGTACGCCTGATGGTGTGGCTTTCCAAACACCACATGAAGACGTGGCTTTCAAAATGATGCTAGCGAAACAGGGAACAGAAGTGGATTCGATGTTTTCACTTCTTACCGAGAGTGATTTGCCTGATTAATTGAGAAATACAGTGAAGTCAGATGTATGGGATTTTTCCAGAAAATAAATGCGTCGAATGGCAAAAATAGACTCATTAAAATTGTGGTAAAAGAAGGTGAGATATATCCAAACACACCACGATACAGAACGAGCCCTGAAGTCAAAGCAGGAGTTGACCCAGTAATTTATCAAATCATTGAACAGGGCATTCTAAAAGAAATATTGAGCAGTCCTTGTAATCCGCCAATCATAGGACTTAAAAAGCTTAGTGGAAAATATAGTGCAAGATTTTAGGAAAATTAATAAAATAGTAGCCCTGTAGTACCAAACCCTGCAGTGATTCTTTATCAGATACAGTGGGATGCTCCTTGGTATACTGTGATTGATTTGTGCCAAGCATTCTTTTCAATGTCATTGCATCCGGATAGTCAATATCTTTTTGCTTTCCTGTTCAGAGACCTTATTTTTGCATGGTGCCGAGTTCCTCAAGGGTACACAGAGAGTCCTTTGATTTTCAATCAGATTTAGAAAAACATTTTTGAAAATGTGGTTATGCTCGGAAATTCAGTCTTGGTTCCGTACATTTGTGACCTATTGGTGGCATCAAAAACACAAAAAGCTTGTGTTACTGACACAGTAGCTTTACCGAACCATTTGGCGGAGGGGGTATACAAGGTGTCCCCAGAAAAATTACAGTTTTGCAAACAAGAAGTTCAATATCTTAGACATAAGATAGAGAGAGGAGTCAATTTTAATTTCAATGTAATCTTTATTTCGGTTTAAAAAACCATAAAAGAAATACAATACAATTTATACAGCATAACAACAAACATTCCAAAAGGTATCGCTAGACCATTGCATAAGTATTGAAATTTATATTTTCAGTACTAACCTTTTTCACCGATTAAAAAGTAAGGACAATTAAAAATGTTAATGGTATAAATAATTAAAACACATTGAGAGATTATAGCAGAATACATTATATTAACTAGGGACATAAAAATCTATCTAACATCATGTAATTAAATCATCATAATTAGGGGTCACTTGTTAAAAAGTGCAAGTGCTTTAAGTGCTACATATAAGCATGGTATGGCCTTCCACATATTTTCTTATTAATTAGTAAAGTGCAAATGTAAAACAAAACACATATGATAACAGTGCTCCAAATGTAATGCATCAAGTGCAAATGCAAAACTAATATAATACCAACATTCCAAGCATGATACACTAATATTTCAAGCCTTCTTTTGTTATTACTAAACTCACACAAATAAATACCTACTAACACTAAAAATGACCTTTTGTGAAGTATTGGTTCTTAATATTCTTTCTGCTTCATGGCAAGACCTAGCATCCAATAATCGACAAATGGGTTTAATCCATTTTTTCCTAGGTTTTACCTAAGCTGGACAAAAGAATAACAAATGTAAGTCATTTTCTTTTTCACAGGATCGGCATAATACATAGCGCTCAATATTTTCTTCCCCTTGCTTGCTGGCCCATTTCGATGTATTTGAATTAATTTGCAGAATACCATAACGGAATTTCATATATAACGATGTTGCTAGCTGTGGCTGCACCTCATCTATAAATGGCTCAAAACTCCAAGTTGACTTCATTAAAATAAATTGTGTTGTTAATAAGCCAATAGCTGAGCTATGGGACACACTGTCTTGGATATGGGCCCAAAAAAACTGATTTTAATATTTTCTTAGAGGGAAAAGACAGTTGAGCAGGTTCCTCCCAAAAATAACTCAACCCTAATTTATGGAACCAACATTTAACATGCTTGAGCCACAGCAAACCCGTTCCATGATTGAACCTTAAAATTTCCTCGAGCCCTTCTTTATAATGTATGAGCTCTGCTGTGGACCAGAGTCGCACCCAAAATCATAGTGGTCTTAAAATTACCTGATAATCCATATGGCGCACATTAAGGTCCATCACAATAGGTGCGAGTGGTGTACGCATTGGAAGGAATAGTAATTTCCTAAAAAACATATTTTTTCCTGCCATAAAAGTATTGCTGCTTGAGGGCCCCCATAGCTCTGCTCCATAAAGAGATGCTGATTGTGCCCCATACTTGTATACCTCGAGGGCAGGGGATACCACTTTAGACATACTACTCTCATGTTTCTTTACTATTGGTAGAGAGTTTTGGAGTAAAATAATTTTACTTTTCTCAAATTGTGGTTTCCAAGTCTTTTTAGTGTCCAAGGTTATACCTAAATAATTAAAATTATGCACATACTCTAGCTTCTGGGCTTGTACTGTCAAATTCTTTTTAAACGACTCATGAGGATTCACTGCCATATATTTTGTTTTGCAAGAGTTTATTTCCAGGCCTTGCATCAAAAGTGTCTATTAGACATTGTAGACCTCTTGGGATATTAAGATAGTATCATCTGCAAATAAAAGTGCAGGTACTGGTACCCCCCTAACTTGGGAAAATCATGTTCGTAGCCCAATAGATATTCTGGTATATCATTCACATACAATAAAAATAGGGTGGGCGCAAGCACATATCCCTGCCTTGCGCACCTGCTTATTGGAATTGGCTCTGTAAGCTTACCCCTCGGATCCCATCTGACTCTTGCAAAATTTTCCTCATGCAATCTTATAATCTGCATGAGTATTTCCCCCGTACCCCTTGATTGTTCTAGGGATTTCCAGAGAAGGTTTCTAGGGATGAAGTCGAAGGCAGCCTTCAAGTCAACAAAGGCGATATACAGATATCTCTGCTTGAAAACTGTATATTTCAAACTCATGCAGAGGAAACTAAAGACCTGGTCAATTGTGTTAGTTTTGGCTCTAAAGCCAGACTGCTATTTTGTTAAAATACTATTCTCCTCAATCCAATCAATTAATGTCCTAAAAAAATTTCGAGCATATATTTTTTGTAAAACATCTATTAAACTAATCGGTCGATAATGCAAAGGGCCTTGACGATTTCCTTTCTTAAAAATTGTTGTAATTTCAGCTCCTTTCCATGATCCTGATATTGGTGGACCGGCGGCGACTGATTTACATAAAAGATTAATATAGGTGCCCCAGATCTCATTATCACGCCTCAGTAGATCTCCTGGTATCTTATCTGGTCCTGGTGCTTTTCCCGGCTGAACGGCATCTATTGCTACTAAAGTGTCTCCCAAGCTAAAATGTAAGGGGGCAATAGTTCGGGTTAATACATAGTCTTGTATATTAAATTCTATATTGCTCGTAAATATTTAGTAAAGGCGGGAAAAGTGGCTAACCCAAGTTTAGCATCCAGAAAAAGGTCCTTGCTACATCTTCCTGCCTTATTACCCTTTGAGATCAGTCGTCAAAAACCAGAATAAGCCTTGGCTTTGGCTGCACTAATCAATTCAGTCCATATGTTATCATACCAATTTTTCTTAGTTTGTAGTTGTAATCTCTTATACTTGTTTCTTTTCTCCCTTAAGGTCACTACATTTCTAGTTTTTCTAGCCAGGATGAGTTATTTTTTGCCTTACGGCACTCCCTATTATACCAGGGGTTCTCTAGATTACTTGTTTCGGTTTTTACCTTTTTATATTCTTTAAGAATCCTACTCAGAATAGGAGCCAGTGCATCTACCAAAGCATGATGTATGTTCATAATAGGAAGTTCAGATACTGGAAAATCTACGTACGGTAGGATAGTATTTACAAAGGTATCATAAATCTACTTCATGGCCTCATCATTTCCCCCTATTGAAGGCCATTTTAAGGCCCCACGGTTGTTACTTAATAGTAGTTCCATGACACTAGAGTTAGGATCTTCATTATTGAAGGATATTGGTACAAAGAATTGCGCTGCTAGTGTCAAACATAGGGGATAATGATCACTGTCAGTTCTATTCTCTACTACCATATCAAAAAATTGGCCAAAGGCCAAAAGACACCAATATCTAATCAATACTACTCCTACAGTTACTCCTACTGAATGTGGCAGCATTCGGGCTATCTGAAGGCAGCCGAACAGTGCAAGCTCGTCCTGAAAATAATCTTGTTAACTGTGCAACAGCAACTGTGCAGGGTACTACCGGACTGCTGTCCAATGGAGGAACATTTTTATTACCATATCTTCTTCCTTGAAGATATTTTCAAATCCTACAATTAAAATCACCCCCCACAATTACCATTGCCCTTGAATCAAATTGAACAAAGACATTCATCTAATTGTTCTATGACCACAGATTCTTTGCTAGCTACACTTGGTCTACTATAAATATTTACTACGAATAATTCAGTTTTGTCCTTTAATCAGATCTTCACTCCAACCATATCCTGACATAGAAAATCCACCTGCATTATATCAATGCAAAGGGTAATTTTTACCCAAATAACAAGACCTCCCTTTAACCGTAGGAGTAGCATTAACACTATATGTTTTGAATCCAACCTTATGTAATCCATCGATGTGTTAAATGTTGCTTATGTAGTATTTCAATACTAATATTGATACCTGTACTAATGGTAACTAATAATCAGAATAACACAAATACTAGTGAAAGAGTGAGCGTGGTTACTAAGAGAACTACTACTACAGATTTAGAACACACGGATTGAAGCATGTATTATCATGACAAATCAAGTAGTTATTTGCTATTAAATGTATTCACTAAACTCCATTATCAATATGTAGATACAATGGATGTGAGTGATTGTTATTGCTGCATGAATCTACCTACTTCTGTCTCAGAGGGTTTAACCTATCACCATCTTCCATTAACGCATGGTGTGACTTGCAGTGTTATGTCTAGTTTATTCTATGTTACTCGTAATTTGCAATACTATTATAGTAACATTGATTTAGTCTTTTCAGAAATCCCTATTCGTAGAAACTTAAATCCCGCACTTCGTAGTCAGAATGCTGAATTTATGGGTGAATTTTTCCTAACAACGAATCACATGACACACGCTCATAAAAATAACCTTACATGTCTTTTGCGTGATGAAGAAAAAGATTTTTGGAACTTAGTAGAAGAAAGAAGGCAGGATTTCCAAAAGACAGCTGTTGAGCAAAAGTCGCATGTACCTCCATGGGCTAGAAGCTGACAATAAGAAAGACGAGACTCATGACCCTAGAGTCCCTAGACTTGTAAAAATTGGGGAAATCCTGTCTACATAGATTAAAAACTGAATATAATAGTGTCTTTATTGGTACTAGCGAATGTGAACATACCTTCCTAATTATAGGGGATGGGGACTAAAAGGGGGAACTTATTCTGTATTCCCAGGAATCTATTATGTGTGCGGTAAAAATGCCTATTATAGGTTACCGGCACAATGGTATGGCAGTTGTTACATTGCGATTCTATTTAGGCCTGGGTGGTAAATTCCGTTCCGTTCGCGGAATTTGCGGAATTTGGGTAATTTTGCATTCCGCAGAGAACGCGAAATTGCCCAAAATTCTGCGTTCCGCGACTTTGCGAAATTCTTTGCTTGTTCATGTTCTCAAATGGGTGTCCTCGAGATATTTCCCAGCAATCAGCAATTGCGAACAGTAAAAAAGCATCACGAACAAGCAATTCCGCGTGTTCGCAGAGATTTTTTTACCATTTCGCGGAGATTTGCGTAACGTGTTTATGCAAATTCCGCCCACCCCTAATTGTATTTCCGAAGGTATACCACAACACTTAGAACAATGAAATGAATTAGATAAGTAAAGGACTAAAAGAAATAAAAGAGCACGTTTTTCAGAAATAGTAGGTGATATATTTGGTGCACTGATACCGTCAGCTGGAGTAGTATTGAATTAACATAAGATACGTAAATTGTCCACAGTAGTTTACCGTTTATCAACAGATACTACTGGAGTGTTCTTAATGATCAATACTAAAATGGTTGCAATCAGATCTATGGTTTTGCAAAATAGACTTGCCCTTGATATTCTATTGGCAAAAGAGTGTGAAGTCTGTGGCATGTTGAAATTTCAACACTGCTGTACATATATCCCGAGCAAAAGTAAAGGTATTGGGGGATATATCAAGAATAATATGAAGATTCATAAAGATATGACCCAACTGGAGGTTGACGATGTTTGGGAAAAACTCAGTAAAAGTCTTTCCACTATAAGTAGCTGGTTTTCCACTTTTGGAAGTAGTTTATTAGGAAAAATATTAATCCCCATAATTTAAATAGCATTGGTGATATTTATGATAATAATGACCTTTAAATGTTGCAAGGGAAAAATGAGAACTGGATCAATGATTGAAATTAAGAATAGAAAGATGGGAAGAAAGAGAAAAAGGGAGGAAATCGAGCTAGAGGAAATGAGAGACAATTTGTATGGCAAGATGAAAGAAATGAACACAAAGGAGAGAAATAAAGAATGCGTAGAGAACAACGTTGAAACCAAGACTAAATGATAAAGTTGGCACTTGGTTATGATGGGTATTTTATGATGGCTCTAAAATGCCATGAGAGGGGGAATTGATGGAGCAAGGATTCAAGAAAATGAAACTTGGTCGGATCAATCTCTCATTAACCAGACCCTCCAGGATATCGCGATTTCGCGATTTGCCGCGAAATCGGCACTTTTTAAAAAATGCCGCGATTTTTACAAAAATGCCTGCGAAATCGGCATTTTTGTAGAAATCGCTGCATTTTTCGCTATATCCTGGGGGGTCTGCTTTATCCAAAGACATGCACCGGTTGCCCCACACCTGAGGATGATCTACAGACACTGGGGTCAGAGGGTTAAAGCAGCTCGGCTGCAGCTGGCAGTGTGAAGGTCTAGGCTCTTTGTCATTCAGAGCTGCCCGGGACTGCACTCGTTCGCACCTCTTCCTGGCCCACAAGAATGACAATGGGAGCCCTCACCTTGCACATCAACAGGAGGGGAGGGGGGGATGGGTTGTTGTCACAGAGGATGGAGCAGGAATCGGACAGAGCAGTTCTCCTTCGAGTGTAATGTGAAAGGGTTTGCAGTGACAGGAATAGGAACTTCGAGTCTTAGGCCTGTGAGAAGGCTCATTTACTGACCTGGCAAATTGTTTTTAAACACAGTCAGCAAGTCAATTTGGGAAAGAAATGGAGAACAATTTAAATTGAAAACAAAAGACACGCTACCTTAAATCTGTTAATATATTTTTTTTTAACTCGAATCTTGCATTGCTGAGAGATTATCTGCAGCATGCACACCCGGAACTGTCTATGTGCTTGCACTTCTACTCTAATGTGAATTGTATTAGCAAAATGTCTGACCTTGCTTTAAAGATGTTGCACTAAGTGCTCCATCCATGTACGATTTTTAGCATTGGATCGTAGCAAGCTTCTCCTTAAAGCTGAAGTTTAGTGCAAAAACGCTGGGCTCTCTATGAGCATACTATGAAATCATGGTTTTATTCTATAGATTAAAGAATTAGCAGAGTATCAATTTTCCGATTTAAAAAAAGGACTACAGGCCATAGAAGGAAAACAAGCAATGGCACCTTTCAGTACTCCAGGATATGGGGTGAATGGATGAATAAAAGATTGAATAAATGGATAATGAGAGAGGATGGATGGATTGATGAGAGGGGAAGGATGGAGAGAAAATTTAAATAGCTGGATGTATGGGTGGAAGGGTAGCTGGATGATGGATGAGGGGAAAGATGGATGAGGGGAAGGATGGATGATGGATGAAAGGAAGGATGGATGAGGGGAAGGATGGATGGATGAAGGGAAGGATGGATGAGAGGAAGGATGGATGGATGAGGGGATGGATAGAGGGGAAGGATGGATGGATGGATGGGTGGGTGAAAGGATGGATGGATG
Source organism: Lissotriton helveticus (assembly GCF_964261635.1). Classification (NCBI taxonomy): domain Eukaryota; kingdom Metazoa; phylum Chordata; class Amphibia; order Caudata; family Salamandridae; genus Lissotriton; species Lissotriton helveticus. The sequence continues at coordinate 21,887,017 of NC_136060.1, read as the reverse complement.
ATGAGGGGAAGGATGGATGATGAGGGGAAGGATGGATGGATGGATGATGAGGGGATGGATGGATGTTTGATGAGGGGGTGGGTGAAAGGATGGATGATGAGGGGAAGGGTGGATGGATGGATGGATGATGAGGGAATGGATGGATGATGAGGGGGTGGGTGAAAGGATGGATGGATGATGAGGGGAAGGATGGATGGATGATGAGGGGAAGGATGGATGGATGAAGAGTGGGTGGGTAGATGGATGGATGGATGATGAGGGCAAAGGATGGATGGATGATGAGGGCAAAGGATGGATGGATGATGAGGGAAAAGGATGGATGGGTGATGAGGGGAAGGATGGATGATGAGGGGAAGGACAGATGGATGGATGGATGATGGGTGGGTGAAAGGATGGATGGAAGGAAGGATGGCTAAGTGAAAGGGTCGATGGAGAGAGAAAGGGAGGATGGATGGATGACTAAAATAGTGGATGGGTGGAAGGATTAGTAAGTGAAAGGATGGCTGGATTGGTGAAAGGGTAAATGGCTGAATGGATGAGTGAATGGATGGATGGGATGAAGAGTGGATGGATAAGTGTACAGATGGATAGGGTGAAAGGGTGGATGGATAATGGAGACGAGTGAAAGGATGGATGAGGGGATGGATGAAGGGATGGATGAGTGAAATGATAGATGGAAGGATACATGATGGATAGGTTTGCAAACGGTTGAATATGTTTGGAAATGGCTGGGCTTACTTATATACTATTGCGCGACCTCTGATGTGTCTGTAAAACGTACCTATTGTCCTGAAGTTTTGTCCTGAATTTTGAGCTCCTGTCCTGAATTTGTGTCCTGAATTTTGACCCTTTGTCCTGAATTTTTACACTCACCGTCCTGAATTTGCACCAATGCCAGTTGGTCACCCTATTCGCTGGCTTGGAGACGGAGCGCCGTGCAGAGATGTTTGTCCCTCAAGATAAACAGACAGAACCACTCAGCCGAGAGAGCTGAGGTGCACACGGGACGGGGTATCTGCAGAGGCGCGCTGGACAAGGGATGAAGTCTGAGGGTTGAGCTCACCTATTGCAGACCATTTCCCCCTGGGAGTGAGCCATGGGAAAAATCCTAGAGGCGAGAAATTTAACACGGGCGTCAAGTGGCCCCATGTCATGGGTGTCAACTTCAACCAGTCCCCGCTTTTAAAGCGGAGACGATTTGCAGGCTGACATTTTGCAACGAAACTACAAGTACCAACATGCAGTTCGCTACTGTGTAGCAAGTGACCACTTGGCGGTTTTGACTGCTCTTTCTCTAGTGGTTAGGTCTGTCGAACGGGCATCCGGTGGGATATCAGGTTGTGTTCAAAATACACTGTACTATTTAACGTGCTTACTAATAAAAGGGGCGATAGGTATAGCCATCATTAGTGCAGCAGGTACAGTGGCACCAAGCTCAAAAAAGCAGCGCAAGGGGCTTGTAAATCTGCCCCAAAGTGTCTACATTGTAAAGAAACCAAATATACATAGCTTCATGTTGTTAAATAACTAAAAAAAACTAAGATATCTGTGTTTGTTGTAGGAAAAATGGCCACATAAAATGCCGCAAAATTGCCGCTAAATTTCCATATTTGTGCCGCTAAATTTCCATTTTTGTGCGGCTAAATTTGCTATTCCATGCCGCTATATCCTGGGGGGTCTGATTAACAAGTACTAACCACTAGAATAGAAAAGAAAAAAAAAACATGTGCACAACAATCACATATGGGGAAAAGAGCTTTAAGCATGCTTAAATAACAAAGAATAATTTTCAACGTGACCAAATCCCACATGAAAAAAAACGCTTTTGCACATGTGTAAACCAGAATTACGTAAATAACCATGTGACTAATCTGTTTGAGAGGGAAAACTCTCACGCATGTGCAAGAGTTACTAACTGTAGGTCTTGAGGCACTGCGTACCTGGCATATGCTTGCCTAAACTTTAAAAGAAGATGTTGCTGCTAATGCTTTTGCTTAACCCCTTCGGTACTGCACACATTTTAGCCCTGTGCGGGCGATTTAAATAGTCGTCCGGACTCGTTCCGCCCCGACAGTCCTCTGTTCACACACACCGTGACGCATGACGGCCAGGGGCTGTCATGCGCACCGAAGGGGTTAAAGAAAGAAAATATAACACAGGATAAAGTAGAAGTGGGTGGTGAAAAGTGATAATCACATATTTGAGAAATTAACATCTGTTTGTGATTCCTTTATTAATAGTGTATGTTTGGGCCTGATGTAATAAGCCAAGGGAAAACATGGCGGTGGAAACGTAAACAAGATGAGTCTGTGCACTAGAATTATGATGTGACCTGTTGATAGGAGCGTTGACAGGCTGCCAAGAGCCAAGGACAAGCTGCTGTGTGAATGCTATCCTCGACTGTAGAATCCAATTGAAGAATTGTTTAAATTGATACAGCGAAGGCATGGGCAAATAATAAGGCAGAATAAAAAATTAGCTAAAGGCGAAGGGTTTTGCTAATAACAACAACGCAGAAAGTGGAGGGTCTAAGGGAACTTTTTAAGACCACTGCATGGACATATTCCCCAAGCACACTATAGCAACAAACAAGATGTCCATGGATCTGTTCGAGCTCGAAAATCAGGCTCGGTACTACTAGGACAACAAAATAGACCAAGAGAAAAGGAAAAGAAAGAAAAAGAGATAAACAATGTTGTCTGTAGAAATCCTTTTAAAAGGACGGAGTCCCATTACTCACTGTGGTGCTTTTGCTTAACCCCTTCGGTGCTGTGCACATTTTTGCCCTGTGCGGGCGATTTAAATAGTGGGCGGGATTCGGACCCAAAAGCAATTTGAAAAAATAACTGTGTCAATCCAAAACAAGGTATACTTGTTTCAGCCTTCTAGATTAAATGTACTCTTGGCCTTCCTCAAGACCTAAGTGTGATTATGCTACTGAACAAATGAGAGACTCAGATGCCGATCGAGGTACCGACGGACAGAGCAGGGCCTCATTTCCTGAGTTGTAACCAGGGGAGGCAAGGCCGTTTCCTTGTGCATTCTAGATGTCATCATTTCTCCATACTTCACAAGAGAACTTAAGTCGGGTGGTAGGTTGTATCTGGTCCAGCCTGCTTTGTTGTTGCTTTTATATATTCTTTCACTTTGATATGCAGTAGCATAATCACACTTAAGTCCTGAGGAAGGCCAAGATTGCATTTAATATAGAAGGCTGAAACATGTAGACCTTGTTATGGACTGACACACTGTTTTTAATTTGGTGATCAATAGATGCGGAATAAAGTTGTTTTTTATTGCTGACCAATTTTAGCTGCTCATTACCGTTCATATAACTTTTGCACTGCTCCATCACTCTCAGAATCTTTAGTCCTTTACATCTGTTGGATTGTAGCAAATCCTTGAGATGTTGCTTTTCAAAACATCCCTCAGCTCCTCCCTCATAGAGAGGGGGTTGTGACCCTTGGTTGCACTAGGTTGCAATCAAGAGGAGTTCTCAGATGATGAAGCATGTCACCACGGTGAGTGATGGGACTCCGTCCTTTTAAAAGGATTTCCATAGACAACATGATTTGTCTCTTTTTCTTTCTTTTCCTTTTCTCTTGGTCTAGTTTTTTGTGCCAGTAGTACCGAGCCTGATCTTCGAGCTCGAACAGACCCATGGACATCTTGTTTGTTGCTATGAAGGGTTTTGCTAGACAAAGAAATCAGTTAAGTAATAAAGTATGACAGCATGCGGTGATGACAACTGCCCTTTCCTTGTCCAATCACAGGCCATTATCTACTGATATTTGAAACTTTTAAGGATGGGACGAGCAGAAATGAAGACTATAATTAAGGTGACCAAAAGATTAAGGGGGCTGCTGCTTAGTGCTGTTGGTGCTTAGTGCTGAGAGAGGTGTGGGCGAGAGCTGCTGCTGGAAGAAGAGAACAGACTGGGAAGATCCATTCTTGAAAGACAACCTGATTAGATTGAAGACTGCAGAAAAATATCAAGGAGGGAGAGAGAGTTAGAGAGGGGTGCGCTCCGGTGCGTCGGGGTTCTAGAAAAGTTTTCGTATTATCCCATCCTGATCCTGTCCTATAGTCTTTGTCTCCTGATTTTTAATCAGGAGACCTCCACCAGTCCTTTGGCCTGAGGGCTGGGTTTCCTGTTTCACCATTGGGTAAATATTATTCTGTCTTAAATTTGCATATCTTTTGCAAATGTATGATTTATTCTGTCGTTTATCTCTTCATCTATCCACTCTCAATGCATTGAATTGTTGAATGAGTTTGTGAATTGAATGTACTTGACAAAATAATTTTCTCTACCATGAAAGTTGATGGAGTTTGCACTGTGAATTTGTATAAATGAGCGTTCACTTCTGACTGAGATTTAGATAAAATCCATAAATCTTACCCAGATTCTGTGGTTATTTCATTAACATTTAAAAGTTAGTTTGTTAATTTGTTAATATCACCATCAACTACTCGACTAATGGTCCATTGACCAAAGGTAGAGTGTTGATCTGTGAAGGTTAGTTAGGCATTAACTAATCAAGATCAAAGTGAATATAAAACTTGAGCCCCAGCGATACAGCCAGGAAACTTGAATGTGTAAGTGGGCCCATTTGAAATTTTGTGGACTGTGAAGTCTTTATCCCTGGCCTTTCGCTGGATCACTAAGAGGTGTATATTTTCTTCCTAAGTGTAATTTAACATTAATTGGTGAGAGACATGTACAAGTAGCAGATCTCTATATGCTTGGAGTTGTGGTTGATGTATTTGATGAGCCATCATTTCCTTTATTCATACATTGAGGAGCACAGCTACCGACGGCGACAATATTATATTATGACTCAAAGAAGACAGGAAACAAAAGCCACTGGTAATTTAGTCCTTTTTTTTCGCTAGGTTTCTTAATCTAAAAAACATTTCACCTATATCAAATATATTATAATTGTACAATTTTAAAAATATAAAAGCACTTTTTAATATGGAATCAATGACAATACATGTGCATATAATTCTCATACCTCCACTATGTCTTCTCAAACTTATTTAGGACACCAGTCCGTTTTGCAAATAAATGTCCCTATTGCAAGCTTTGCTTTGTCAACACAAATATGAAAAATCTTTAGATTGCTAATACTTAGTAGACCATGGGGGATATTCACAAGGACTTATCTCCAAAGTATCCTCACTGTAATGCATCAAAAGAGGAGATAGATTTAACACCCCATTCACAAGCTGCGGCAAACTGCAGACATCACCAGTACCCCCACGATAACTGCCCCAAAATTTATCTCCACAGTGGACACCACCACCTAACCCTAATGAGATGCAGTGTAGGCATTCCCGCGCAAAACCACACAAAAAAAACACAACACCACATTCACAACGAAATGCCAGATACGTGATGCGAGTCAAAGACAGGTGATAAGCAGCGATAGCACTAGGGATTTACCACCTGCCTTTTGCTGGAGCTAAGCAGGACAACTACCCACAGAATGAAAAGAAGCCCAGCCACGAGCCACACCTGAAGACCCACAGATGCCATGGAGACAATGATCATGCATACCCATGAGGGCGACAACATCCCCCGTCACATCCCCCAGCCCCCCCTGTCCCTCCCGGACATACACATACCATGCACGACACAAGAACCAAAAAAAGCGCATGATGACACACATTGCCAAAATAAATACACACATGTGTGGCCGGAAGACTGAGAAACAGTCACAGCGCACTGAAGTAACAACCAAAAACTTTATTGAAATACAACACAAAGCACCAAAGCGGAAGACTCTGTCGGGTCCGTCAATGACAATAGACGTCACAGCCTGGAAAATAAAGCACAAAATCAGGACGTGTGTCATGCGCACATCAAAAATGCGAGAAACAGAGAAGGAAAGTAAGCCAGAGAGAGAAAGAGAGGGAAGGAAAGGAAGGGAGAGGGAGTGAGAGAGAGAGAAGAGAGAGAGAGAGAAGGAAAGGGAGAAAGAGAGAGACACCGCAGCCCCTGCACACACAGGCCCCATTGTTTACCTGCTGCCACCAGTGTGTCCACCAGTAGGCACACCACTTGCCCGTGCAAGCTCCAGGCCCTGGTCCCGCCGCCATGGCATGGTCTACATCATACGGGCCCGCCCCTCGGCCCAGCAGGCCCCACACATGATGCTGAGTCCTGAGTCATCAATGGCGGAGAGCACATCAGTGCACACGTTGTCAACGCCTCCGGTCAGCACAAAGTGGTGGAAGGCCTATGACAGCCGCAAGGCTTTGGGTGCCACTAATCCTGTCCAATGCCAGTCAGCGCCACGTGGTGGTAGTCCCGTGACGGCCGCAAGGCGTCGGGTGCCACTAACCCTTTGCGCAACAACTCATTGGCCCTTTATGATTGAGAACCGTGGAGCGCCCGTCATCCAGTCACCATCGGCCCCTTATGTTTGCGGGGTAACATGGCCTGTGTGTGCAAACCTGCCCTCAGGGAGTGGCCGTGACATGCTGACAACTAGGCCAGTGACCTGCACACCACCAGCGAGTATGCCTGCGACAGGTAGCTATGTGGGCACCCCTCGGGGCGTAAGCGGAGTGGTCTGGCCTGGCGTACGCTGGAACAGCGCAGGGCTTGCAACAATGACTCAGGGGCTCTGGGCGTGGTTCCGACCATGTCCGGACAAGGAAGTGACTAATGCTTGGGTCCCAGTTGTAATGTCCAGGGCACCCGGAACACAATAGGCAATGTAGCACACTGTGGCTGGCATCCCACTAGATAAGCATCATTGGTGTATGGAAAATCACTGCCCCTACATTCATTCACACATTCATACATGAATGATGAAAGACATGACACAGCAGTGCGTTACTGGATGTTTATTGCACATTTTGCAATTTCGTGTTCTCCGTGGAACGCGAAATTACCCGAATTCCACAAAATTCTGCGAATGGAACGGAATTTACCGCCCAGGCCTAGTGGCAGCAATTCTCTCAAAATGGGAGCTCAGAGGGGAAACTGGACTCAGGTACCCTCCACTCATAGTGGCAGCAATGCCATGATGAGGATCTGCATGGCATGGTAGATCCCAGTTACATGTCGCTGATGTGCAGTGGTAGCTGCCATCCTTTCCGCCTCCATCGGCACCATGTCCTTCATGAGCCTCCGCATGTGTGCCAACTCACGGCTGGGATTGCTGGAGCCTGTCTGAGTGGACAGGTGTTCTCTCCACATCATGACTCCAGCGATGTCAGTCAGGGCTTGTTGGAGACCATGGAGAGGGCCGTGGGTGTCCGTTAGGGACTGGAGGTGGACACTGATGGGACCTAAACACCCATGGATGGCGTTCAGTTTTGTAACCATGATGTGGAACCCCACCTGCACCTGCTCAGCCGTCTCCCTCTGGCCCTCTAGCACATGGCGTTGGAAGGCCATGTGTTGTATCTGGGGGTCTTGGGAGACTGCCGGGGCTGTGGGTGCCACCTGATGGGTGGTTTGGGTAGTGGGTGGGGTCTCCTCGAGGCAGCTGGGCTGCCCTGATCCTGGAGGTGAGTTGCGGATGATGTCAATGATGTCTTGGAGGGCTTGGGTGCCGATGCTGGGGTTGTCCTCCTCATCATCAGTGAAGAGTGGCTGGGACTGCTCTGCAGGAGGTGTTGACAGACCCCTGCAATTTGAAGGGGAGATGGTGTATTACAATGTGTCCACATGTATGTAGCCGCATGGTACATGTTGACATTCAGACAGCATGGCATTGTACATTGTGACAGTCTGTAGATCAGGGCCATGACCCAGAGTCATTGTGGGTGTGCACTGTGCTTATTTTGATTGGGCATGTGTGCCATTGTGGCCATCTCCACCCATCCCCCCAGTACCTTGTGGTCACTCACCCTGCTGCGGTTGTGTTGTGTCATGTCGAGCAGTGTCCGGTCCCTCGACTCCAGCCACAGTCTCCACACTGATGACTGTCGACACCAGCTCCTCCATGTCATCCAGCACGAGCTGTGGTGCTGGGCTCCCACCTCCAGTCTGCATTGCTGCCTTCTGGTTGCTGCGAGTTTATCCTTGGGCTTGCGCTTGATGTCAGTCCATCGCCTCTTGGCCTTGTCCATTGACCTCTTGTGCTCTCCGACGGCATTCACCTTGTCCATGATGTTCCACCATATTCCATTTTTGCTGACCAATGACATGTTGGAGGTGAAGAACAGTTGTTGATGGTGTTCCCTGCGGACTGAACTTTGTCTTCCTCTTCTTCTTGTCCTTGTCCCAGAGGTCCCAGGCTGGTCGTCAAGGGTGTTTGTGGTGTTGCACTCGACCTCTGTGCCTGCTCCGGCTGCCTCCATGAGGCTTGGGCGTTGGTCAGTTTGTGTTGGAGTGTTTTTTCTGCTTTTATGCTGATTTTTCCCACCTGCCATGTGTGTATTGCAGGCCTGGAGCTGCTTTATCGCTGATTTCCTCATGGCGCTTTCGCCCATCGCATGTTTTTTCACGTTGAGGTTTGTGTTTTTATCTCCATCGCGGTGGTTTTTATCGCAGACATTGGCCGCGTTTTCGGCAGACTATCGCATGGTACTGCTGTGTTGTGAATTCCACGTTGACACAGGGTTATTTTCCCGTGATGTGTAAAGTTGCGTTAGCATTTTTTGGTGATATTTAGCACACGTTCTTGTGAATATACCCCCATATCTTTCCTGGTTGTCGGCTTCTTGGGCAGTGCTCCAAAATATTTGAATTACACTTATGGAGATAGGTTAGAGTATATTACACTAACCACATTGTATACAGTTGCATTCTTCTATGATTAGCTCCTCACAAAGCTTTTAAAATATACTCATGTGCATCTTTCCAAATCAAAGAGTTCATCTCAATCAAAGTGTCATTTTATCACTTTCTAAATATCCAATCAAAGAACAAGCTAGCAATATTTTTGCAGCTACAAATACCAGGCTCACAACCCAATTCTAAGAGGAAATTCACTATCCATAAAAAGATTTTTTACTTTTTGATTTCACGTTTTGGTAATCTGAGATAATACTACATACTTGACCATAGGAGAATTGAAATCACCCCTTATTTAAACTTGTTCTTACATTTACATATTCCCAAAGTAAAATTCTACTATTAATCAACCAATCCCCTGTTTGATCTAAACCAAGTGTTTCCCACGGTTATCTCATTGGGGAAAATTCCTTGGAGACTGAGCTTAGGGTTGAGCTCTTTTAGTGTATATTGAGCATTTCTAAATAATGATATAGATGTTGTTACCTTATATTATAGGTATATAGTAAGCAATATCATACTAGTCTGGGATCTCATATTATCTCCTAATAATAATTGTGGTAATAATAATACTAATAATATTAATAATAATAATGATAATAATAATAATAGTAATATTAATAATAATAATAATAATATCCTTGGAAAATCAAATAAGTAATTTTCCAAAACATTGTTCTTCAACAAACCATATAGGCAGGGTGGACCATTAAGTAAGCAGCCTCATAGTAGCTCATAATACCTGGAAGTGCCAATCCTCCTTCATTTGTTTGAAGCTCAACATTCTTTAAATTATTTCTGGGTTGTTCTTTATTTGAAGGAAAGCTGCAAATCATTCCCTCAAATGTAAAAAAAAATCTAACACAAACAGAGGGGTGTTTAGTAAAATTACAAATGAATAAAGGAGGAATGCTAATTTTAATAATCAAAGATCTACCTATTATCAATAGAGGAAGGCTGGTCTATTTTTTTAGTAAATGTTGCATTTTCTTAATGAATGGACCAAGATTAATACAGACCATTATAATTTTCCAATATCCAGATACCTGAATTTTTCTCATAATTTAGACCTAAAAACTGCAGAAGCAATTACAGAGAGGAGTTAAAAAACACCTCTGTTTTAGCATTATTCACGATATAACCTCCTCAGTTTACAAAAGGCAGCAATGATCCAAAACAGTTTTTTCTTTAGAGTCTCTTTGGCATCTGTGTAGGGATTTTCTAATCAAAAGAGAAGGATCACTTGTCCTGCATAACTCTGAGTATGCGGAAACAGTTCTTTCAAGTCCCAATAAAAGACCCTCATTCACGTGTTGGATGTTGGTAAAGTTAAGCGGTATATCTTTGTTCTCCGCTTTCCCTCACACGTGTTTGCACAATCATCGGGTTTAGTGGTTATGCAACCTCCACCAGGAGGAAATACCCTTTGTTAAAACAGTAGTGACCAGTAATGGTGCTCGTGAAATAGTGAAGGTATATTAAAAGTCTCTAGGTTCCAGATACTGGTATTTATTCATTCTGATTTCGAGAGGCAATAAAATTGATGTAGGTGACTTGGAGTTATTATGACTCATTCACACTAGAAAAACGGTGTAGGTCAACATGTTTCAGCCCTTAATCGCCAGATGGTCGGGTGGGCTTTCTTCAGGACCAGGGGGTGAGGTGTATTAAAATGTGAGATGTACTCCTAAGGATTGCTTAGTGTATCTGTGTGGAGGAACAATGTTTAATGCGGTTCCTAAAAGGTCCTAAGGTACCTTCGAACGATTTTCATGCAAACCTCATCAGGATCCAAGTGGGTCAGCGGGGCCTGCTGCGGTTCCTCCGTAATTAAACTGGTTCTGACTCTGCCACTGGTGGTCCCGGAAACATCTGTGTAGGGAGCCATATCATCCATATTGAGTTTGAAGTTTTGTGACAGATGGGTTAGTCAATACTGTAGCTCCTATTGCAATTGCCAAAGGTTCAATATAAATTGAGAATAAAATAGGTGGAAGAGGGCAGCCTCACCTAGTCCCCTGTTTAATGTTAATAGTGCTGATTACTCTTCAATTTACCAGAAGTGACATTGTCGTGCCCACATATAAAGAAGCTATTATTCTAGTTAATTTGGGGGGGAAAGCCAATCCCCTGGAGCACCTATAGCAAAAACTTCAGCGTACAAGGTCAAACACCTTTTCGACATGTAAAAAGAAAAGAGCTGCTTGACATCCTGGAATGAATCTATTCCAATCATTAAGTACAATCTACATGATTGCAGGACCCATACAAATGGTATTTAATTTAGAAAATATTTTATAATCCATTTTCAACAAGGTTATAGGGTAGAATGAATTAAACATGTTCATGTCTTTCCTTTCTTTAGAAAGCATATTATTATTCCTTTGTAAAAGTGTTAGAACGTGGTTCTGACACTAGGGGCCACCCGGATTTTGAGCTTTTACTGTGGGGGAACCTCATAATCTGGGACTCACCCACAGTGAACGCATAATGAAGGAGACTGCATGGTGATTTTACTGGTGTCTCCCTGGCTTGACTAGGCCGCTGCGCTACATGCATACATGACTTTACATGCGTGTGCACACGTGTAGGGGTTGTGCAGGGGAGGTTCCTAGCGTGCGCAGTCCAGGAGCAGCTACAGAGTGAATGGTGTGGCAGGACCTATGCAGAGTTGGGTGGTGATATGGAATCGGCTTTATACACTGGAAGGAAACATGCCAGGGAAAGTCAATGTGTTTTACTGTGTTTTTCACTTCATTATTCCCTTATGGGGAGGTGGAACCCATGGCTAGAGTAACTTCCACAAGGCCTACAGATTCCAGACACGCACTAAAGTCCTGTCTAGCGGATGTGAAAATAAGTATTCTGCAGAGTCCAAAGTCATATTTGTACTGCTTTTGGGTCGGCCAGAAATGTTATATTTCTCTGAGTCCCTGGCTGGGGTCTGGACCTGGCAGGTTAGATTAATGAGCTTTCTTCCCAGAGCAAAGATCTTCCCTCCAAGAAGAAAAGATAGGTGGAGCTACAAGCCAATCCATCAACTGCTGTCGCTGGGTGCCAGACACCAAGCTGAACCACGGTGAAGGCAGTAAGGGGAGAAGGAGTTGGGTTTCAGAGGCCATGTGGCCAGAGACACTGGACGACGCCATTTTGAACAAACCCAGAGGCTGGACACGAAGGAGGGAGCAGGGGCAGGGAAGTGATGTGTCGCTATTTGATAGGACACACAGAGACTTCCTGCCAGCCCCCTACTCAACTTTTAAAAAGTACTTGCACAGGAAAAGAAGCTCTCTCAGGGGTGTGGTCTGCTGAGGCGAAAGGTGCTGGAGACTGGTGCAATGGGCAGCTGGAAGGAGGACACCTCTGACTGCCTCCCCAGGCCCCTAACAGTGCCAGAAGAAGAACCCAGGAACGGTGTGCAGAAGAAGAGGCATCTGCGCTGGGAGAAGAGAGGCGTAGGGAGCCAGTGAAAACTGCTAACTGCAGAATGCACCCTCTTGAAGACACGGGGGACAAAGGAGAGTGCTCTCAGTGACTGGGCCCACCACAAGGAGCAAGAAGACGTGACAATGGGGCAGATCGGACTCCCAGGGGCTTAGATATGACCCCCGGAAGGTAGGCGACCTTTGACCCCTAAGAAGACCGACAATGAAGCACGTGGGGCTCCGCCGCCGGTCTCAGAGATGCCCCCGGGGTCAGGTCCCGGTGGCTGCCCCCCAAAGAAGTAAAGCCAGGGTGCGCAGTTGCGCACCCCGTGAAGCTGCCCCCGCAGGGTGCAAGGAGCCCACCCTGCTCCAGCTGAAACCTGCGCCGAGGAGCGCCGTCGCGCTCCCCGAGAAGAGGTGCGGAAGGGGGGGCCCGGGAGCCCAACTCTGGCCCCGTTTGAGGAGGCGGGGCGGGAGGCACCGTCGCGCCCCCCACGAAGAAGACAGGAGAAGGGGCCCGGGACCCCATCTCCATGCCCCGAAGTGACCAGGATGGGGGGAGCTCCGTTGCGCCCCCCCTGAAGATGTTAGGGGCCCCATCCCCGGGCCCGACACGGAGGAGAAGGCCGGGGGAGTGTAGCCACACTCCCCCCGAGGTCCGGAAAAGCTGGCAAAGCCTCGCACGTCTGCCCGCCTGAGCGGGCATACCAGAACGGAGTGGCCGGTTCCCGCGGCAGCACGCGAGGGTGCTGGCCGGGCAGGGAGCCAGGGATGGGCAGCCCGGGCTACCCGCCAACGTATGGGCATGCGGGGGTCCCGGGTGGGACCGGGCTCCCCATCAAGAGAAGCAATAGGAGCTGCATGGGGCCCAGGTGGGATCGGGCCCCAGAAAACCGCAGAGTGGCCAGAGGTGGGCTCCCTGAGGCGCCTCACATTACCTGAGGGTCCGGGTGGGACCAGGCCCCCACCGAGGCCCAGGAGGCGGCGCGGAGCACCAGAAAGAGGATCGCGGCTCTGCCCGGCACAGTGGGAGAGCCACTGCTTCCATATGCGGGCCTACCCATAATGCCTTGCAGGCCAGAATAGGCCTGCAGGGGCAAAACAACATGTTCTTTGCTTGTGGTGGCCCCAGAAGGACGGGGTCACCACCACATGAATGTGCAGGTGCTGGGTGAGCTGCTGGAGAAGCGCAGTCTCCCCTGCACAAAGAGAAAAGTCACACCCTAAGTGTTTTGGGGATTGGAAAGAATAACCCCTCAAGGGCTCAGCCTGCATTTATCACCTTCTGGGCTGGAACTTTTGTTCTTCAGCTAAGGGGGAATTGGAAAGTGCTTCATGGAGTGAAGGGCTGAGTAGGGGATGTCTGGAGAAGGACATCCCCTGGAGGTGAAGAGGTGCAATTGCACGACAACTGCTTTAATTAGTGTTATTCTTTATAGAGGGACTGAAGTGTATTTGTTTAATGTGAAGTACATGATTAAGGTGAATAAGCAAAGTGGATTTAAGTGGCTAGACATTCCTGCTAGGGTGTCTGACTGTATTTACTTAAACCTGTGACTTTATCTGTGATGCCTTTAGGGGCTGTAATTGCAATGCATACTAATGATATTCAAATGTTATGAGTACTGTCACTTGAAAGTGATGCTTAAACATGTATTATTGCTGCTGTGCTTAGGTGAAGAACCCAGACTGTTAGCCCTTAAGATATAGAGGTGCATTCCTTATGGTCAGTAGGAAATGCTCGGTCAGGGTTGCGTGCCACCAAGGCAGGGTTACCTATTTTAAATGCTTTTTGAAGTACTGGGGTGTGTCGCCACTGGGATGGTGCCAGTGCGCAGGGCCCTTGCTCCAGGTTACGATCCACTAACTGCATTTGGGGGCAAGATGATGTGCATACATGGAAGTGGTGGTACTAGACCCCACCGCCCCTTGCGGGAGGGGTGGAGATGTTATGCAATGTCACAAAGTAATTCCAACCACTTATGTATATTTGTAAATTGGTGCATAGTATTGAGTAGTGTGTGTTTTTAATAAATGTACTTTTACTTTTATAAAGCAAAGTACAGACTGGACATTCAATTATTGAGTGTTATTTCTGCGCACTTGCAAATGGCGATTACTAGCCCACACCACCTCCCTTGAGTAAGCCTCAGACTGCTCTGCAACGCTACCCTCTGAGAGTCAGGAGCTACAATTGGGTGTTTGGTTCCCAGTGAAGGACAAATGTGGTCATGTTATTTGTGCAGGCCTCACAGATGCTGCCTCGTTTTCCAACAGAAAGGATAGTTTAACCATACCTCCTATGAAGATATAATTGAATAACTATGGTAATAGAGCCTTTAATTTCTCTACAAATGTTTATACCATTCTAATGGGTAACCGTTCTCTCCTGAGGCTTTACTTATGGAAGATTTTTATTTACTTGAGCTAACTTTTCTAGCTTAAATGGCATCATAATTTAAAAACTAGACAGGAAGAAAATGAAGGAATTTCCAAATTGACTTATAAACTGTGAGATGTCTTCCTCAGAGGGGATTTCCTGTTCTTCCCCAGACCCCGCCCCTTTTTTCCTTCTGTTCCCTCCCCGCTCCCGCCTCCCAGCTGCTCCGCCCACCCGCGCACTTGGCCTGATATGGCGACCGTGCGACGCAGGTGAGTGTGACCCACTTGTGGGACACCCCCGCGCCGCACGGCCACCAGCTGCTGCGTGTGCCCATTGCCTTGCCCTCTGCCTCGCTGCCTGCCTCGCTGCCGGCTGACGGCTGACTCCGCTGTTGGTTGGTTGTTTTGGCCTTGTTTTGACCTTCATTTGTGCCTGTTTTTCTTGTTCTTTTGTGCCCGTGTTAGCGTCTTAAACCCCTTTTGTATTGTTATTATTATCTTGTTGCCGTGTCAGCGTTTCTCCTTCCTCCTTGCCCGCCTACCTCGCCGCCCTCCGTCTTCCCCCCCGCTTCCCGCCACCACCGCAGACCCCGCCCCTTTTTTCCTTCTGTTCCCTCCCCGCTCCCGCCTCCCAGCTGCTCCGCCCACCCGCGCACTTGGCCTGATATGGCGACCGTGCGACGCAGGTGAGTGTGACCCACTTGTGGGACACCCCCGCGCCGCACAGCCACCAGCTGCTGCGTGTGCCCATTGCCTTGCCCTCTGCCTCGCTGCCTGCCTCGCTGCCGGCTGACGGCTGACTCCGCTGTTGGTTGGTTGTTTTGGCCTTGTTTTGACCTTCATTTGTGCCTGTTTTTCTTGTTCTTTTGTGCCCGTGTTAGCGTCTTAAACCCCTTTTGTATTGTTATTATTATCTTGTTGCCGTGTCAGCGTTTCTCCTTCCTCCTTGCCCGCCTACCTCGCCGCCCTCCGTCTTCCCCCCGCTTCCCGCCACCACCGCAGACCCCGCCCCTTTTTTCCTTCTGTTCCCTCCCCGCTCCCGCCTCCCAGCTGCTCCGCCCACCCGCGCACTTGGCCTGATATGGCGACCGTGCGACGCAGGTGAGTGTGACCCACTTGTGGGACATCCCCACGCCGCACGGCCATCAGCTGCTGCGTGTGCCCATTGCCTTGCCCTCTGCCTCGCTGCCTGCCTCGCTGCCGGCTGACTGCTGACTCCGCTGTTGGTTGGTTGTTTTGGCCTTGTTTTGACCTTCATTTGTGCCTGTTTTTCTTGTTCTTTTGTGCCCGTGTTAGCGTCTTAAACCCCTTTTGTATTGATATTATTATCTTGTTGCCGTGTCAGCGTTTCTCCTTCCTCCTTGCCCGCCTACCTCGCCGCCGTCCGTCTTCCCCCCCGCTTCCTGCCACCACCGCAGACCCCGCCCCTTTTTTCCTTCTGTTCCCTCCCCGCTCCCGCCTCCCAGCTGCTCCGCCCACCCGCGCACTTGGCCTTATATGGCGACCGTGCGACGCAGGTGAGTGTGACCCACTTGTGGGACACCCCCACGCCGCACGGCCACCAGCTGCTGCGTGTGCCCATTGCCTTGCCCTCTGCCTCGCTGCCTGCCTCGCTGCCGGCTGACGGCTGACTCCGCTGTTGGTTGGTTGTTTTGGCCTTGTTTTGACCTTCATTTGTGCCTGTTTTTCTTGTTCTTTTGTGCCCGTGTTAGCGTCTTAACACCTTAGGAGCTAGTAAACAAACCTCCCCAGTGCTGCGCTGTCCATTATCCAGTGCTGAACTGGACGTCCAGCGGTCGCACGCAGCACTGGGGAGGTAGTGCCCGTGACGACCGTTGGCCGACGGCAGCACTTAAAGGGTTAAACCCCTTTTGTATTGTTATTATTATCTTGTTGCCGTGTCAGCGTTTCTCCTTCCTCCTTGCCCGCCTACCTCGCCGCCCTCCGTCTTCCCCCCCGCTTCCCGCCTCCACCGCAAACCCCGCCCCTTTTTTCCTTCTGTTCCCTCCCCGCTCCCGCCTCCCAGCTGCTCCGCCCACCCGCGCACTTGGCCTGATATGGCGACCGTGCGACGCAGGTGAGTGTGACCCACTTGTGGGACACCCCCGCGCCGCACGGCCACCAGCTGCTGCGTGTGCCCATTGCCTTGCCCTCTGCCTCGCTGCCTGCCTCGCTGCCGGCTGACTCCGCTGTTGGTTGGTTGTTTTGGCCTTGTTTTGACCTTCATTTGTGCCTGTTTTTCTTGTTCTTTTGTGCCCGTGTTAGCGTCTTAAACCCCTTTTGTATTGTTATTATTATCTTGTTGCCGTGTCAGCGTTTCTCCTTCCTCCTTGCCCGCCTACCTCGCCGCCCTCCGTCTTCCCCCCCCGCTTCCCGCCACCACCGCAGACCCCGCCCCTTTTTTCCTTCTGTTCCCTCCCCGCTCCCGCCTCCCAGCTGCTCCGCCCACCCGCGCACTTGGCCTGATATGGCGACCGTGCGACGCAGGTGAGTGTGACCCACTTGTGGGACACCCCCGCGCCGCACGGCCACCAGCTGCTGCGTGTGCCCATTGCCTTGCCCTCTGCCTCGCTGCCTGCCTCGCTGCCGGCTGACGGCTGACTCCGCTGTTGCTTGGTTGTTTTGGCCTTGTTTTGACCTTCATTTGTGCCTGTTTTTCTTGTTCTTTTGTGCCCGTGTTAGCGTCTTAAACCCCTTTTGTATTGTTATTATTATCTTGTTGCCGTGTCAGCGTTTCTCCTTCCTCCTTGCCCGCCTACCTCGCCGCCCTCCGTCTTCTCCCCCCGCTTCCCGCCACCACCGCAGACCCCGCCCCTTTTTTTCCTTCTGTTCCCTCCCCGCTCCCGCCTCCCAGCTGCTCCGCCCACCCGCGCACTTGGCCTGATATGGCGACCATGCGACGCAGGTGAGTGTGACCCACTTGTGGGACACCCCCGCGCCGCACGGCCACCAGCTGCTGCGTGTGCCCATTGCCTTGCCCTCTGCCTCGCTGCCTGCCTCGCTGCCGGCTGACGGCTGACTCCGCTGTTGGTTGGTTGTTTTGGCCTTGTTTTGACCTTCATTTGTGCCTGTTTTTCTTGTTCTTTTGTGCCCGTGTTAGCGTCTTAAACCCCTTTTGTATTGTTATTATTATCTTGTTGCCGTGTCAGCGTTTCTCCTTCCTCCTTGCCCGCCTACCTCGCCGCCCTCCGTCTCCCCCCCCGCTTCCCGCCACCACCGCAGACCCCGCCCCTTTTTTCCTTCTGTTCCCTCCCCGCTCCCGCCTCCCAGCTGCTCCGCCCACCCGCGCACTTGGCCTGATATGGCGACCGTGCGACGCAGGTGAGTGTGACCCACTTGTGGGACACCCCCGCGCCGCACGGCCACCAGCTGCTGCGTGTGCCCATTGCCTTGCCCTCTGCCTCGCTGCCTGCCTCGCTGCCGGCTGACGGCTGACTCCGCTGTTGGTTGGTTGTTTTGGCCTTGTTTTGACCTTCATTTGTGCCTGTTTTTCTTGTTCTTTTGTGCCCGTGTTAGCGTCTTAAACCCCTTTTGTATTGTTATTATATCTTGTTGCCGTGTCAGCGTTTCTCCTTCCTCCTTGCCCGCCTACCTCGCCGCCCTCCGTCTTCCCCCCCCGCTTCCCGCCACCACTGCAGACCCCGCCCCTTTTTTCCTTCTGTTCCCTCCCCGCTCCCGCCTCCCAGCTGCTCCGCCCACCCGCGCACTTCGCCTTATATGGCGACCGTGCGAACGCGCAGCGGTCACGCGCAGCGGGCGCACCGATTGTTCGCCGAAGGCGCGCCAAAGGTAAGCCCGTCTGCGCCCGTCCGCGACCGGATCGCGACCAGCGCCAGGACCCCTGGCCCACGAAGACCCCGACCGACCCGCCTGACGTACTCCGCCGCCACCCTCATCGCACTCAACACCAGCCGACTCCCGGATTGCCACCAAGCCACCCCACGACGCACCCACGGACCTTTCAGCTGCCACGCCTGCAAGTTCACCTGCATCCGGACCTGCCTCGCACCAGCACCCGCCAAGTCGAACACCAGCAGCACCCACCTCAAGTGCATCCTGCTCAACACCCGCTCCGTCCACAGACACGCCATCGAACTCTGGAACCTCCTAGACGCCACAGCCCCTGACGTTGCCTTCCTCACGGAGACCTGGATGAACGCCTCTTCAGCCCCCGACATCGCCATCGCCATCCCAGAGGGCTACAAGATCGTCCGGAGGGACCGCAACGCCAACCAGATGGGAGGAGGCATCGCCATCATCCACAGGAACACCATCCGTCTCACGACCAGCACCGACAACACCCTGACCAGCGCCGAACACCTGCATTTCCAGATCCACACCAACCCGAACACCACCCTTAGAGGCACCCTGTTCTACCGACCTCCGGGACCACGTACACAATTCAGCGAGGACATCGCCGATTTCGTCAGCCCGCATGCCCTCCCCTCCGCTGACTACATCCTCCTGGGGGACCTCAACTTCCATCTGGAGAACAACAACGACCGCAACACCAGCACCCTGCTCGACAACCTCGCCAATCTTGGACTCAAGCAGCTGGTGTCCACCCCCACCCACCTCGCCGGACACACACTCGACGCCGTCTTCTCATCCAGCAAAGACGTCGCCTTCAGCCACGCCACAGAACTCCACTGGACGGACCACAGCTGCGTCCACTTCACCTTCAAGAGAACGACGACCCACCACCACCAGCAACAGGCCGCCCGCAGAAGCTGGAACAAGATCACAGCAGACCAGCTCGCCATCTCCCTGAGCCAGCACCCTCCTGTCAGCTCAGCGAACCCCAGCCAGGCCGCCGACAACCTCACGAAGTGGATCAGCATCTGCGCGGACGAGCTCGCCCCGCTGAGGACCCCGCCCAGCAGACCCGGCAGCAAGAAAGCCCCGTGGTTCTCCGACGAACTCAAGAGCTCCAAGAAGAACTGCCGAGCCCTCGAGAAAGTCTGGAGAAGGGAACCTACACCGGACAACAGGACCACCCTCAAACTGGCCACTCGGAAGCACCACCAGTTGATCCGCGCCGCCAAGAAAACTGCATTCAAGGACCGGCTGGACAACAACGCACACAACAGCAAGGAACTCTTCAACATCGTGAAAGAGCTATCCAACCCCAGCGCAGGAAACAACGACATCACCCCATCGCAAGACCTCTGCGACTCCCTCGCTTCGTACTTCCACAACAAGATCGCGGACATACACAACAGCTTCAACAAACAACCAACGCACACCATGACCGAACAACCACCCCCCACCACCACCCTCCACGCCTGGACCCCGATCAGCACCGAAGACACCATCCGCACGATGAACTCCATCCACTCCGGATCACCGACCGACCCCTGCCCTCACCACGTCTTCAACAAGGCCGACGCTGTCATCGCACCCCACCTGCGAGACATCATCAACACATCCTTCGACACCGCCACCTTCCCTGAGAGCTGGAAGCACGCCGAACTCAGCGCTCTACTCAAGAAACCAACAGCGGACCCCACCGAACTCAAGAACTACCGCCCCATCTCGCTCCTCCCGTTTCCAGCCAAAGTCATCGAGAAGACCGTCAACAAGCAGATGGCCGCCTTCCTCGAGACGAATGGATCCCTCGACCCCTCACAGTCCGGCTTCCGAGCCAATCACAGCACCGAGACCGCCCTCATCGCCGCCACCGATGACATCCGAGCCCTGATGGACAACGGAGAAACAGCGGCCCTCATCCTCCTAGACCTCTCCGCGGCATTCGACACTGTCTGCCACCGCACCCTAGTACAGCGCCTCAGCAACGTCGGAATCCAGGACATGGCGCTGGAATGGATCATCTCCTTCCTCGACGGAAGAACACAGAGAGTCCGCCTACCACCGTACAAGTCAGAGGCCTCCGAAGTCATCTGCGGCGTCCCTCAAGGATCCTCTCTGAGCCCCACCCTCTTCAACATCTACATGAGCCCCCTCGCGGCCATCGCACGCCAACACAACCTCAGCATAATCTCCTACGCCGACGACACCCAGCTGATCCTCTCCCTGACCAACGACCCCGCCACCGCCAGAGCCAACCTACACGGAGGGATGAAAGAGGTAGCCGAGTGGATGACGACCAGCCGCCTGAAACTGAACTCGGACAAGACGGAGGTCCTCATCCTGGGCTCTTCACCCTCCGCCTGGGACGACTCCTGGTGGCCTCCCGCCCTGGGCACCGCACCCAAACCGACAGACCATGCACGCAACCTGGGCTTCATCCTGGACTCCTCCCTCTCCATGACCAGGCAAGTCAACAACGTCTCCTCGGCGTGCTTCAACATCCTACGCATGCTACGGAAGATCTTCTGGTGGATCCCCACCGAGACCAGGAAGACCGTCACCCAGGCCCTCGTCACTAGCCGACTGGACTACGGCAACGCCCTCTACGCCGGTACCACCGCCAAGCTCCAGAAGAGACTCCAGCGGATCCAGAACGCCTCAGCCAGACTCATCCTCGACATCCCACGACACAGCCACATCTCCGGACATCTGAGAGACCTTCACTGGCTCCCCGTCAACAAAAGAATCACCTTCCGCCTCCTCACCCACGCACACAAAGCCCTACACGACCAAGGCCCGAGCTACCTCAACAGCCGGATCAACTTCTACGCCCCCAAACGCCACCTCCGTTCAGCCAACCACGCCCTCGCCGCCGTCCCCCGCATCCGAAGAGCAACTACAGGAGGAAGGTCCTTCTCCTACCTGGCCGCCAAGACCTGGAACTCCCTCCCGACCGACCTGCGCCTGACCCAAGACCACCTCTCCTTCAGGAAGAAGCTGAAGACCTGGCTGTTCGAGCAGTAGCGGCACCCCCCCTCCCCCAAGCGCCTTGAGACCCTACGGGTATGTAGCGCGCTCTATAAGTGTCATTGATTGATTGATTGATTGATTGATTGTTCTTGGTAGATATTTTGGAAATGTTCTTAACATAAATACTCTATCTGTGTTGCTTCTGTAATGATACATTTTGCCCTAGCATCTGATACTTAGGTATTGTATTCATAAAAGAACCAGTTTTAATATGTTAAGCCAATACTTTTTCTGTATATTCACCCTCTTCATAAATTTTCTCTCTACTGTACAGAAATTGCCGAACACATGTTCCAGTACATATTCTTTCCATTTCTCATTTGCTGTCACTCATTTGCAGTGATTCTGCCTATTATTCTGTAAATTCAGGATGGCTTACGCATGTTGAAAAGTATTCTCTAATTCCAACGAGCACTATTTGCAATTTGTATTTGTACAGAAAAGGCTATTACCTCTCTTCTTAGAGTGACTTTTAAAGCCTCAAAATATTTTCCACAGCAGATGACCCTATGTTTTTCTGGAAAAATAATTTTTGTTTATCTTTTATTTTATTGATAAAATCAACATTTATGAGGGGAGATCTATCTAACTTCCATCTGAGTGTAGCTTTTGGTTCTGGTATTAGTGATGGGTTTAGATAGAGAGCTACGTGGTCTGAAATTACTGTACATTTGACAGAAAGATTTTCAGGGCTTTTGGAAATTAAGAAAAATTCTTTACCTGAAGGCATTTGAAATCTCTTTGGAAAATATGTAAAGTGCTTCAGTCTACTGTCCAAGGATCTATATCTCGAACCTCTGTTCATATATTGATTTTGGATCATCTTCCAAAGAACCATCGTACAACACAATGATAGCATTTTGTTGGTTTTCCTCAACCGCCATTGAGGGAGAAGTATTTGTCATGCCATAATCTGATCAAAGGTTTTATTGGTCTGATGCAGAGGATTCAAAACTGTTTGAGTCTTGTCAGCATAGGATTGATTGCTTTCTTTTCCATTTGTGATGGTTGTGTTCTTTACTTGGAGCATCTCAAAGGGAACCTTCAGCCTGCCCGAGCTCTGGACTGAGTCGCTGACCGAACAATGAAAAAGCTTTTTCTATTGGTGTTCCTTGATTGCCTTGGCTGCTTTCAGGGTTAATTTTCTTCTCAAACACATTGCTATGCCCTCTTTCTCAGGACATCAGAGTTGTGTATTGGCAATCACCAGCTTTTTTCTTACCCCTTTCTCTTGGAAGTGTCTATGAATTTTCATCCCCTTTTGAACAACAGCCGCTGTCCTATGTAAAGTTCCCCAATTTCCAGCACTTTCTGATTATCCTTGGCTCTTTCCAGAGAGTAATAGATGATTCATTGGACTCTTTAGTCATTATTTCTGGACTATCTGGAGTTTGCTGTTTTTTGCTAATGTTGATTGTTCTAGCTATGAGCGTATGTTGCTTTTTAAGGGCTTGATTCCTTGGCTGCTCCAACAGGTATCTCATGAGCTACTGATAGCTCTTCACCTGCCTGATTTAGACATTGTCTCAACCCTGTCTTTCATTGATTGTTGAAATGCTTTTTTTTAATTGGCGACATTGATTGTGTCCTGCACATTTGAGCAAAAGTCTTTATTTCCTTCCTAATTAGCACTTCAAAAGTTATAGTATTAACTTAAAGTTATAATTTGCACCCCACGCAAAACCCACTATAACTCATTCACCTCCATACACAGTATTGTCAACTTACTAGTCAGACTATATTAACTATACCTCGAGTCTTCTCTATGCAGTCTTTACACCCTTTCATATTACATCACTTTTATCATGTTAAATCATGGCCTCCATACCAACGCTCATGCCATTTCAAATGACATAATTGATAAGAAGACTGTGCATAGTAGAAGGGTGAGCAATAATTTAGTGTAGCTAGGGAGTTCACAGCACTGTGTACAGAGGTGTGCAAGTTATTGGAAATTTTTGGCAGGACAAACACTATAACTTTACGCTATAACTATCACTTTTAAATTTCTAAGTTTTGTGTACTCCAAGTTAGTTTTTTGTATAGAAATAATAAATGACATTTTCCTAACTCTAACTAATCTTAACATTTTGGTAAAGTGGCGTACAGTGGAGTGGTGTATAATGACCTAGGGTAGAGTAGAGTAGCATACTGTGGAGTGGCATACATTGGAGTGGCCTGCCTAGAGTGGAGTACAGGGAAATGGGTTAGAGTGGAATAGTATACAGTGGAATGGCATAAAGTCACATAGTTAAAGTAGTGTACACTCAATTGGCATACGGTGCAATAGCATAGAGTGTAGTACGTACAGTGGAGTGCCGTAGAGTGGAATATCGTAGACTGTTGTAGCAGACTGAGGAGTGGCGTACAGTCGAGTGGTGTAGACTGAAGTGGTGTAGAGTGGATAAGTGTAGAGTGGAGTTGTATCTGGTAGAGTAGCGCTGAGTGGAATGGCATGGAGTGGAGCTGTGTACAGTAGAGTGGCGTAGAGTGGAGTGTTGTACAGTAAAATAGCGCAGAGTGGAGTGGTGTAGAGTGGAGTGGGATACAGTTGAGATCCGTAAAGTGGAGTGGCGCACAATGTAATACCGTAGAGTGGAGTGGTTTAGAATGGAGTGGCATATATTGGAATAGTGTAGAGTGGAGTGGTGTAGAGTGGAGAAGCATAGAATGGAATAGCGTAGAGTGGGGTAGTATACAGCACAATGGGTTAGAGTAGAATAACATACAGTGGAGTGGCGAAGAGTGGAGTAGTATGCACTAGAGTGTCATACTGTGCAATAGCATATAACGGAGTGGCGTACAGTGGAGTGGTGTACAGTGGAATAGAGTCGAGTAGAATACAGTTGAGTGGTGTACAGTGGAGTGGCATTGAGTGGAGTGAGATAAAATGGAACATCATAGAGTGGAGTGGTGCAGAGTGGAGTTGCATACAGCGGAATAGCGTAGAGTGTATTGGTGTAGAGTGCAGTGGCATAGAGTGGAGAGGTGTGCTGTGAGGTGTCTTAGAGTGGAGCGGCGACAGTGGAATAGGTTGGAGCAGAGTGGCATATAGTAGAGTGTCAAGACTTTTGATGTTCTTACCGACTCTGGCGTGTTGGAGAGATTCTCGACCTCAGTTCTTGAGGGTTCTGGTTTGTCCAAGTTAAGGGTGACCCCTTCTGGAGGCCACAGTGCCACAGACAATGAAATAGCCAAAGCAGACTGTGCCCTCCAAAGGGAGTCCTAAGAGGAAAAAACCCAGTAGGGAAAACCTTTGGTGGAAGTTGGAACTCCAGGAATTAAGAGGAAAGAAAGAAACCTCCAGAAGGAGAAAAAGAAGGCCAGGATTCTGAATCAGAATAGAAGTCTAAATCAGGAACAAGGTAGGCCAGCAAGAATCACAGATACACCAGGCAGGAGCACAGTATACCAACAGGAGCGAGGATACACCAGCAGGAGCAAAGAGGGTTGCAACGCAAGGGAATGAAGGATCCAGCCCTTTAAATACCCATGAGCAGGAAGCGACCAAACAGGAACAGGAAGTGGCTAAACAGGAAGTAAGTACCGCCATCTTGGATAAGTAAAAGGATAGTGGACAGAATAGGAAAGTTGCCATCTTGAATTGGTAGAGGAGATACTTCCCAAGATCTTCTGGGAAGAGGACTATGGAATCATGGGAAGGCAAGATGGCCCTAAGAAGACATTAAGAAAGAAATATATATCGAGTGAAAGGAAGGAATGAATATAGTGCCCCAACATGTGAAAATAAGAAGCCGCAGCTCCAAAACCGGAACTGTAGTATTCCTGTCATGCAAATTGTAAGATAACGGGCCACCGCGTATGTAGGCAGCATGTCTGACACAGAAAGAGAGCAGGTGCTGTGGAACGCACCCACGACACCAAAATGGCAACAGCGGGCCACCGGGAAGCACAGCAATGCGCCCAAAGAAAAGTCGGAGGCACTGCAGGAGGTATTGCGGCTAGCGAGGAATAAGCAGGCAGCACTGCGGGCCGAATCACGGTCCGCAGTGCAACAGTAGAGTGGTACAATCTGATATCATAAATTGGCATTGCCATGTCTGTCCAACCACATTACACCCGACGTGCCTTCCATAAACAAGCAGAATGGGAATATGATGTTTGTTCCCAATGTGAGATCAAAGGCAAGCAGGAAGGACCTCTTCTGTGGCTGCCCATACCAGTGGAACTCTTTACTGGAACATCTAAGACATGCTGGCCCTTATTACTTGAGTGTATTTACTGGCTATTAATTGTTTTGGCACATGGCAATTAAACTTTCCTCAGCACACCTGTCTCCTAAATTAAAGATTAGATAACTATTTACAATTGAATGAACACCTTTCAGATTATTAAACAACAAGTAAAGACAAAAGGTCTATAAAGAAACACTCAATTGTTGTACTATATTATGCAAAGTGAACACTTCAATTTGCACTAGGCGCAAAAGTGAAGGAGTTAAAACAAATACACTGTAAAACAAGCATAGGCAACTAAAGACAAACACAGTCATAAAGTTCAAGATTAGATCATGCATTAAGAATACATTGTTCAATTATGGGTCATGGCCGCTATCAGTATACACCAATATGGCTCTTGTGTCAGATTGACTTTTTGATGTACCTTACATATTTTTCAGTAAGTGACATACATGGGCAAAAAAGAATTGTAGCATCTGTGAATCACAGGGAATCGCAAGCCTTAGCTTTAACCCAATGTTGCACAAATTAATTGCGGTTCTTGTTTAGAATTTCTAACAAATGTATATATGATTTTACACTTGCGTTTATAAATTGAAACTCAACAGAATGCAACACGAATGACCACTCAGTGGTTTTGATTTCCACATTCTATGATTGAATCGTGTGCAGGAATTGTCTGTGCAGACCATGATTATGATGGAAGCTGGTAACATTTTATTAGTGAAAACATCAATGTTTATTCCAAATTAAATCAAATTAAATTAGCAACAATCAACATGAAGCCGTGCAATAAAAAGATTTCGGCCAAATTGCACTCTTGATTTGACCAGCTCTGCAGCACTTTATGCAGCTGCTCTGTCTTGCTGAGGCCGCTTACACAACATCAACCAAAAAGCCAGCCAAGCTCCTTTGTATTCATGTACATATTGTGCACATGCACATGAAATTACTCATCAAAGGTTCACACTCTTGTGCAGTGTGAAAGCCGTTTTTTTAATCTATATTTTTGTGCAAGAAATAATAGTGAGCATTGATGTTTATGTTGGATCCAAATGATGACTTAATATGAATATAGTTGAAACTAGTTTAATATGAGGTTTAAAAGTCTGTACATTAACATAAATTAGTTGTGCCATATCTAGGTGAAAACTGAATTTTGGATGAAATGGATGCTGATTCTGTCTTTCACTGCTGTCTGGATTCACCCCCTCTAATCGGGTTCTCCTGCTCATCTTCTCCCCTCACAGGCTCCGCAAAAGCGAAGATAGCTGATAAATTAAACCTTTAGTGTTCCAGATATGTTGACATATCTAAGGTCTTTTCTGCTGTAGTTCAGCTGGATAAAGAGTCCTAGTCAGGTGTGTCAACTGATATTTTAATATTTTTCATATTTTGTTTAAACATCTTTGGATGGTAGTGGCACTGAAGATGCTGAATGCTTTCTTAGAATGGGATAGTGCTACAGTGTTAAGGTATTTTACGTTACTACTTCAGATCTGCTAAAGTTTCGCTAAATAATTTAGGAGACACATGTCCCCTAAATTATAGATTAAATAACTATTTACAATTGAATGAACACCTTTCAGATTATTAAACAATAATTAAAGAAAAAAGGGCCATAAAGAAGCACTCAATTGTATTATATCATGCAAAGTGAACAATTCAATTTGCACGTCTTCCAAGAGTGAAGGAGTTAAAACAAATACACTGAAAAGCCTACACAACTAAAGACAAACACAGTCATAAAGTTCAAGATTAGATCATGCATTAAGAATACATTGTTCAATTATGGGTCATGGCCGCCATCAGTATACATCAATATGGCTCTTGTGTCAGATTGACCTTTTGATGTACTATACAGATTTTTGAGTAAGTGACATACATGGCCAAAAAAGAATTGTAACATCTTTGAACCACAGGGAATGGCAAGCCTTATCTTTAACCCAATGTTGCACAAATTAATTGCGGTTCTTGTTAAGAAATTCTAATGAATGGATATTTGATTTTACACTGGCATTTATAAATTGAAACTCAACAGAATGCAACGTGAATGACCACTCAGTGGTTTTGACTTCTAAATTCTATGATTGCATTGTGTGCAGGAATTGTCAGACCATGATTAAAATAGAGGCTGGTTAAAATTGTATTAGTGAAAGCATCAATGTTTATGCCACATTAAATCAAATTAAATTAGCAAAAATCATCATGAAGATGTGCAATCAAATTTTTATGGCAAATTGCACTCTTTTAAGTTTAGAACATAGTTTATTGATAATCATATGAGTCATTTGTACAAAAAAAAGCATCAATGCAAGTATAAAGTATGTATTAAAGTAAATAAAGAGATAGCAAAGGAAATAGACTATATAAGTAACCAGCTACAATAAAATATGCAACCATTATTAATATATGAAAATGGTAAAGAATAGTACAGTATTTGTAATATAAAGTAGAAAAAAGAAAACAATGAGGGGAACTCAAGGAGGTTTAGCGACTTCCTGTTGGAATGGTGTTCGATGCAGAGAGCGAAGGGCACATGAATCAAAAAATGAAGTGACTGGGTCCCATAATTGTTTACGTTTCGGAGCCAAAACGAGTGGATAAGCAAATGTTGTGTCTAGCCTATGATTATAGCAAACAGCATACCACCAAGCCTGATACGAGATTTTAGTGAGGTTCTTCCAAGCCTTGGTAATCTGCCGAAAAGCTACTGCAATAAGCAGATCAATTATTTTTACGCTAAAAGTGCAGTGATCCCAGATAGGGCAAATACTACCTAAAAAAATATGAGATATATGGAATGGGTGTGTGGTGGAGAATATGTTATTAATTTGAGACCACACCTTAACCCAAAACGTATGAACCGGAGTGCAATTGAAAAGCAAGTGTAGCAAATCTGCGGAAGGTGTAGAGCAAGTCCAACATGTGTGTGACAAGTCAGGGTATCTTTTACTAAGATTAAGTGGAGAGAATAAGAGTCGGTTGTAAATAAAAAATAAAGTTTGAACGGTATTTGCAGCCCTGGAAGATTTACGTAACCTCACCCACAGCTTATCCCATAATTCAACAGACCATGAGATACCCAAATCCCCCTCCCATGCCTGTTCCACTTTAGTCTTTGTGCGTGGTGATGCTGGTGCGAGAAGCAGAGAATAAATCTTGGACGCCTTAGTCCCTCTAGTAAGCAAAGTGCGTAAGTGAGAAATGCTAGGAGGTTCCTGAGGTGACGTGGAAGTCAATGTGGTATGTGAGTCATAAGCTGATTGAATTGCTTGTGTCAATTTAAGATATTTAGCATGGAGAAAAAGAGGAAGACGAAAAGATGCCGCAGCCTCTGAAAAAGAAATAACATGAGATTGTCGGAATAATTGATGCACCCAAATGAGACCACGGCTTCTCCAAGACCTCCAAAAAAATGGTTTATTGTTTATTAAAATTGAGGAATTATGCCAAAAAGGTTGGTCAAAGAATGAGGAAATCAACGAGATGGCAGAATTTTAGAAGTGTATTTGAGAATCGGAGTGGAAATAGACTGTGGTGGGCGGGAAAAAGAGAGGTATTCCAGAAAAGAAAAGGGAGATATATATGCCTATTCTAGCATTGTCCACAAGGGAGAGAATGTGGGAGAGTCTTCAATCCATTTAGAAGCCTGATTTAGTAGAAAGGATTTGTGATACAAAGAGAAATTCGGGAAGTTTACCCCACCCTCTGTTTTCGGGCGCGTTAATTTACATATGGACATGCAAGCTTTTTTGCGTCCCCATAAAAATGAAGAAAGGATGGAATTTATTTTCTTGAAATGAAATGAAGGGATAGAGAATGGAATATTGGAAATCGTGAATAAGACCAAAGGGGACAGCATCATCTTCATAGTATCTAATCTGCCCCACCAAGATAAATATAGAGGATGCCATTTTGTAGTAAGGTCTGTCAATTTTTTTAAGCAATCTTCCATACAACGTGAAACCGTACCTGAGAGAGTAGGAGTGAAGTGAAGGCCTAAATATTTGATACAGTTAGGGTTCCACGTGAAACCCGAGTTAGTGAAATCCGATTTATAAGTGAATTTAGTCAATGGTAAAATCTCACACTTATCTTTATTTAATTTGTAGCCGGATACCGAGGCAAATTAATTGACTTCAGTTAAGAAAGCAGGTAACGAAATTGTGGGGTCAGACAAGAATAATAAAACATCGTCTGCATAGGCCGCCATTTTAATTGTGGACTGTTGAAAAGTGAATCCCTGTATGGCAATTAGGGATGGGCGGATTTAGCGAATTGGCAATCCGCGAAATTGCGTATTTACGGATTCGCAATCCGCAAAATCCGCGAACTCTCGCGAATTTTGCGGATTCCTTTTTTTTTGTGTTCGCAAGTGTTTCTGCCATTTCGCAAGGGTTTTTTATCAGTTCGCAAACGCGAACTTACTTGTCGGGTAGCAACGGTCGCGACCATGTTGTTTCTACGTCTGGTTCATCACAGAACCCTCTGTTTCACCACTGCCACCCTCTGTTTCACCACTGCCACCCTCTGGCTCACCCATGCCACCCTCTGGCTCACCCATGCCACCCTATAGTTCATCACTGTAGATTATGGGGGGAAAAGCACACCTGCCCAGCCTCAACTGACATGAATGAATTAGGGGCTGATTGATTAATGTGTCACTGAATTTGAACTGCCAGGCTGGCACCTGCTTCCTTATCTGTAATTGCTTTCTGTTGCAGTGTAATTTTTTTAACAGGACCTTTGTTGTATACTTGTAGCTATTCTCTGAGCCTGCTGTGAGGGTCAGAGCAGGGTCATAGAATAGTTGCAAGTAGGCAACTGAACTCTGAAGGGGCCCCTCAGGAAGCACTACAGGGAATGGTTACTAATGATAAGATTGAACTTTTGCACCGGCTGAGTGCTTTCAGTTTTGCAAAAATCCAAATATCCAGCAGCATCCACAAAAAGTAATCCTTCCAGGCACTACAGGGAATGGTTACTAATGATAAGATTGAACTTTTGCACCTGCTGAGTGCTTTCAGTTTTGCAAAAATCCAAATATCCAGCAGCATCCACAAAAAGTAATCCTTCCAGGTCAAGATCCAAATCAAAGTGACCAGCACATGAAGAAAGCACTGAGAGGAGCCTGCTGGACAGGAACAGGAAGTTGGAGACTGTGGGGCACTTCCTTCCTCCCACCCCCCCCCCAAAATGGACTCCTTCCCTTCGAACTCCGTACCATCACACAGTACCCTCAATTCCGTAGGCACCTTAAGACCTGCCTGTTCAAAAAGTCTTTTGATTAATTTTTCCCCATCCCTCTCTGCCTATTAGCTTTGGATCCAGTTAGAGTTAGCGCCAAGAAACCGCTGGTATACGTGCGCTCTAGAAATAATTTTAAATCAAATCAAAATCAAATCCTTGCAAAAAAAAGTGCAGGCAAATGTCAACCTGAGGAGTTATTCTGATAAAAATCATAATTTTCAAGGTTTATGCTGCCTGCTGGTGGATTTCTTGTGCGAAATTGCAATTTTTGCAATCTCGCAATTGCGAGATTGTCGCTGCCCGCTGCATCTACGTGTTCGCAAGTGTTTACTCCCGCGAAATTGTATAGTATTCTAGTTGGCAAGTGCGACCAAGCAAAAAATCCGCTTCGCACGGATTTACGAATTTTCGGCAAGTTTGCGAGAGTTCGCGGATTGCGAATTTGACGAAAATCCGCAAAATCCGCGAGCGGAACGGATTTTACGCCCATGCTTAATGGCAATATTTTGGCGAATTCGCAATAGGAATGGCTCCAAGGCAAGATTGAATAGAAAAGGTGAAAGGGGACATCCCTGACGGACCCCTCTGCCAAGAGAGAAATAAGAAGAAATACCACCATTTGCTGCAATCGCAGCTCTAGGGTAAGAATATGAGAGAAATGAGGGAAGAGATTTTTGGGCCAAAGCCAAACCATTTCAACGCCTGAAAAAGATACGGCCACTCGACTCTGTCAAAAGCCTTTTCCGCATCTAAGGCAACTGCTGCAATGGATTGAGAAGAGTGGGAAGTCTTGGAGAGAATATCGAAGAACAATCTAGTGTTATCTGAAAGCAGTCTGCCCTTAACGAAACCAGACCGTTCTTTCCCTAATAAATCCGGTAAAAAGGATTCCAAACGGATAGCCAAGGATTTAGAGAAGATTTTATAATCAATATGTACTAGGGAGATATGTCTATAGTTCTTACAATACTGTGGGTCTTTACCTGGTTTGGGAAGAATGCAGATGAGAGCATCAGAGAAAGAGCCTGAGGAAGAGCCGGAATCTAAAAAAGTGGAAATTAGTGTACGTAATTTTGGGATAAGTAATGCCGAAAAATGGAGAAAACATTCTACTGTGAATCCGTCCGGGCCCGGAGCCTTATCTTTTTTGAGAGATTTCAAAGCATTAAGAAGTTCCTTCTGAGTTATATCTGATTCTAATGGAGAAAGGTCAGGAGGGGTAGCAAAAGGTGACTGAATTTCTGAAAAGTATTGACAAATATCCTGGGGCGTGGAGGTTGCTTCAGACGAATATAATGTTTTGTAAAATTGAAGGAATTCCTCCAAGATGTCTTCATCCTTATGTCGCAAAACAGAATCTTGTCCACAGATATTATCTATGTTAGTCCTATTCTTTTTAACTTTCAAATAATTAGCCAATAGCTTACCAGCCTTATTTTGACCACCATAAAATTTAGCACTAGAACGCAATAAATAATTGGAAGCATTATTTGTGGTGTCCGTATTGAACTGCAATTTAGTAGCAATGAGTTCATTTAAACAATCTTTGGATATAGAAGCAAAATAAGAATGTTCCAGTTTCTTAATCTTGGAGAGAAGGTCGTTAGTGATTTGCTCTGCTTTCTTACGTTTACGAGAGACAAACCCAATAATAGAATCTCTAGCGGATGCCTTAAAGGCATCCCACACAACAGGAAAGGGCACCTCATTGGATTCATTGCGTAAAAAAAAGTCATGAAAAAAGGCAGTGAAGAAAGAGACAAAATCAGAATCAAGAAGCAAGGAATTATTAAAGCGCCATTTCCTAGTAAGGGGGGATTTCTGCAGAATATCAAGATGAATAGAGACCGGTGCGTGATCCGAGATCAAAATAGAACCAATGTCAGAGGCAAACAAAGACTGAGAGAGATGATGTGAGATAAAAAAATAATCTAAACGAGATTGAGTCTGGTGAGGCGGAGAGAAAAAAGAGTACTCTCTTAGAGTGGGATTACATAACCTCCATGCATCAATAAGTTTAAACTGATTAATAAGTTGTATGAAAGCTTTATGTGACTTATGAGGCATGTATGTGCTGGTAGAATGTCCATCTAGGAAGGGATCAAAAACTTCATTGCAATCTCCCGCCAAGATGAAATTGTCCTCATAGTGTTGGGTAATGTGAGGGGATAAAGAAGACCAAAAAGAGGCATCCCCTGTGGTTGGAGCGTATACGTTAAGAAGCGAAACTGGAGTATTATCCACAACAAACTTAACCAGAACCCACCTGCCAAGTTGATCTGCTGAATTGTCAATTATCTTGACTGAGAGGGATTTATGAAATAAAATGAGAACCCCATTACGTTTCCCATCGCCCGGGGAAAAGAAAACCTCACCAACCCAACCTCTCTTAAGTTTGACAGATTCTTCTGGTGAAAGATGTGATTCCTGTATACAAGCAATGTCTGTCTTGAGCTTGGCTAAGTGTGTCAGGACTCTCTGCCTCTTTATGGGGGAGTGCAAACCTCTAACGTTCCATGAAACAATTTTTAAAGCATTTAACAAGGCAAAAAAGAAAGAAAAAGGAAAAAATGCAGATAAGCTGGTTAGGGCAAAGCAGTAAGATGAGTAAATCAAAAATGAATGCATGGCAATTAATGCATAGAAATGAGAATAAATGGCAAAAAACTCTTAAAATGGGACTACATGAAAAATACAAAGTACTACAATTATGTATGCAGAAAAGTTTAAGAATAAACAAAGGATGACAATCAGTGAAAAAACCTGTGAAAAAAGAACTATATTCGATAACAATTAAAGCATATGAAGAAGCAAATGATGCAGGACACAAGAGTTTGAAGAAAGCAAGAAAGAAGAGAAGAGAACAGGAATTTGTCCAGGAAAAAAAGAGAAAATAGAAAAGAGCCAAAAATAGACAAAGAGCCAAGGGACGAAAAGAAAAGAAAAGCAAGAGAAGAAAAAGATACAGAAGAAAGATGTAAAAGAGGAAAAGTGACTTGCAGAACATCTGGGACATGTACGGGTGGGGAGGATGGAGACCACATAGGACAATGACGGGTCTGTAACTCGTAAGGGAAGGCGGGAGGGAGAGACGACTCGGCAAACTCCAGGAATTAAATGAGGGAAGGAGGAACATACAAAGCAGTAATCTGTAAAAAAGGAAACAAAAGAACATATGAAAAACATCAACAAGTAGATAATAGAATAAAAAACAAGAAAATGCATTACCTAGGAGTTAACAATGAGGAGCAATAAATGCATAAGAACAAAACTGAGAGTTAACAATAATAAGCATCAAGTAAAATGAGATGCAGATGCAACATCCATCGCAGCAGAACTTTGGGCATAAAGAAAACTCTTCAGCTTCAGTGGATCTTCATAAGTTGTGGTTTTGTTATTGAGAGTTACCCGAAATAGACAAGGATGAAACAGACCATACTGTGCTCCAAGCGAGCGCAATTGAGGACGGAGGGACAAAAATTCCTTGCGTCTGTCAGCAGTAGCCTTGGCATAGTCCTGAGAGAAAAAGAGAAGATTACCCGACCATATGACGCGCTTCATTGCCCTTGCAGCTGAGATGATTTTGAGCAAATCAGTATACTCAAGGAAGTAAATGATAACTCCCCTTGGTTTCCTAACAGCCGTGGAGGACATTGCAGTTGGAGGTGGACCCAGACGGTGCGCCCTCTGTATATTGAGAATGGTGCTGTCAGGCAATGAAAGGACTTTTGGTAGGAAAGTCTTGAAAAACACCAAGGGGTCCGACCCCTCCGTCCCCTCCGGAAGACCATAAAGTCGTAGGTTGTTCCTTCTTTTGCGATATTCTAAATTTTCAAGCTGTTTATGTATGCCTGAGACCTGTGCACACAACGGGTCCACCTTAGAGACGGATGAAGACAAGGAAGTAACATCTTGTTCCAATTGAGTGACACGTCCATCTACAGATAACAGCTTCTCCGTGATCGTTTGGAGTGTGGCCCTAGTCTCATCAATGAAGGGGCGCAACGCCCGTATTTCTTCCAATAGGATATCCATGGTGGCTAAGTTGGTCTGCTTTGGAGGAGATGGAGGGTCTTTTTTTAACCTTTTCATAGGTCCTTTAGTGGCTGACATGGATGGAGTTGACGATGAAGATGAATGTTTGGAAGATGACTCCAACGAATCCTCCATTGCAAGGCACTGATATCTGGAACTTGTGTGAATTAGGAATTTACTTGAGGAGGATGAGGTTTTATGCAAATCCTTAGTTAACTTGCCCATTCGGGGATGACCAAGTTCAAATACAAGCACAAGTCAGGAGCAAAAAGAAAATAGAGAAATATACCTCACAGGATACTGTAAATATAATAAAATTGGAAAACACAAAACAAAAACAACAAAAAACCAAAAAAAACCAAACATATGCGATATCAGAGTTGATTGCTGAAGGAATTATGCAATGAGTACAGAGTAGAGAAACATATGCCTCTAATGCAGAAAAAATGAGAACAAAATACTACTATGCACATGGATTGACACTAGAAAACATATTATAATATGATTAGAAGGCAGAGTGCAGAAATGTACTACAAAAAACCAACCATTGCATAATAGAAAAGGATGTAAGGAGAAAACATGCACGTAAATGCTCATAGAAACAAATTACAAAAACCTCAATGAAGGAATAAGACTTAATGAGACCTTGAGGAACACTGTAAAAAGAATGGCTGCATTAAAAGTCATTAAAGTCTGTAGACATAACCAGATACCAACTTGAATGAAAAGAAGATGTAAGGTATCGAAAAATCAGGTAAAAAGATGAAAGTGAAGCATTTAATATAAGCAAATTCTCAATTAACCATCAAGGCTATAGCAGGAGTATTAAACGTTGACATAAAGCTAATTGAGGCTTGAATTATTGCTGAAGGATAATAAATTGTTAAGAAACGATCCCCTCAGGCAAAGTGCAGAAGCTGTGATAACAACATACTGCTGTGATGGAGGAGTAGGGAGTGGCTGCATCCATTCATGGAGACGGTGAACAGTGAAGAATAATCCTTTTGTAGCAATAAAGGACAGAGGAAGCCATCTGAATTAGAAGCAGCATCTTAAATTAATTGGAACTTGCAGAGCACGCATACTTCAGTAGGAATATCAGTCACCAGGAATATCGAGTCACCGCTAGGAGCCGAGCTCCGTCAGCGGGGCTCGTAAAATGGCGGCCGCAGCTCTTCTGAGGTAAACTGAAGAAGCGTAGTGACAAGTAGAGCACTGCACGAGCAGTAATAATTGGACTAAGAAATGAGGCCAGTCAGTCGCTTATGGAGAAAAAGAAAGGAACAACAGGAGCATTTGTTCGCAGCAGCTTGTAAATACCGGTATACCGCTAGGAGCGATACTCCGTCGGCGGGAACCGGAGCACGGCCGCAACCTCACCAGGCTCCGTTGAAGACCGAAGCAGAGAAACCGACCTTCTGGACCTCGAAGGCTTCAATGAAGGGTTTACTCCGGCTCTGCATTCCTTCCGAAAGCACGACCTGTGTTTTGGTATCACCAAAACATCAAAAGGAGTCACGCCATGCCCTCCTTCGCCCCCGCTCCCCGGGAGAGTCACAGGAACGCCGCCATCTCCTGCGGGCGCTAGCCACGCCCCCCGGCAAATTGCACTCTTAATATGACCAGCCCTGCAGCAGTTTCCATCAGCTGTTCTGCCTTGCTGAGGCCTCTCGCCGGACATCAACCATAAAGCCAGCCAAGCTCGTTTGTATTTATGTACATATTGTGCACATGCACTTGAAATTACCCATCACAGGTTCACACTCTTGTGCAGTATGAAAGCATTTTTTAAATCTATATTAATGTGCAAGAAATAATGTTGAGCATTAATGATGTTTATGTTGGATCCAAATGATGGCTTAATATGATTATAGTTGAAACTAGTTAAGCATGGGCGTAAAATCCGCTCCGCTCGCGGATTTTTCGGATTTTCGGCAAATCCGCAATCCGCGAACGCTCGCGAATTTGTCGAAAATCCGTGAATCCGCTCGCGGCGGATTTTTTGCTTGGTTGCGGCGCGCGGCGTGGTGCACGGCGTTCACTTTCCGTCATATTAGCGTTTGTCGAGTTGTTTTTCTTTGCGAGTGACGCGCCATTTTAGATCTTGCTGCGTGTTCCCGCGGGAGTTTGTCGCCCGCGAATACGTACTCGCGGCTTGCCACCTTGCACAGCACACCTCGCGAGAGTTCGCAATTGCGAACACGTAGTTGCGGCGGAAAGGAACAATCTCGCACTTGCGAAATAGAGATTTTGCAATTTCGCACAAGAAAATCACCAGCAAACAGGATAAACCTTCAGAAAATTATGATTTTTATCAGAATCACTCCTCAGGTTGACATTTGCATGGCCTTTTTTTTTTGCAAGGAGTCCATTTTGGGGGGGGGGAGGAAGGAAGTGCCCCACAGTCTCCAACTTCCTGTTCCTGTCCAGCAGGCTCCTCCCAGTGCTTTGTCCATCTCCTGGTCACTTTCATTTGGATCTGGAGCTGGAAGGATTACTTTTTGTGGGTGCTGCTGGATATTTGGATTTGAGGCCTTTTTGACTGTCTTTGGATCACTTTTGGATTAGAAATCAACTTTCACAAGTAAGTTTGTTTGGGGCATTACAGTTGCTGCAAGTAAAATTTTGGAACTTTTTCAGAACATTAAATAAATTATATTGTGGGTAGCCACAGTATCCAGTAGGACCAGGGTTGGTTAGGGGTGCATGATACAACTGTTTTGTTGAATTTAAACACCATTTAGGCCATGGATG
The DNA here is from genome assembly GCF_964261635.1 of Lissotriton helveticus. Classification (NCBI taxonomy): domain Eukaryota; kingdom Metazoa; phylum Chordata; class Amphibia; order Caudata; family Salamandridae; genus Lissotriton; species Lissotriton helveticus. Next base: position 21,849,371 of record NC_136060.1, on the reverse strand, counting down.
GGCTGGGATTGTGCTGATTTTTGTCTTTTTTTTGGGACTGCTGGTGGGGCCCTTTGCCCAGGGGTGGTGAGTGTTGCATGGGCCTAGTTTTTCTGTGGGGTGTCTTCTTAAATGTAAACATAATTGAGGCCATGGATGGGCTGGGATTGTGCTTATTTTATTGTTTTTTGTCTTTTTTGGGGGGCTGCTGGTGTGGCCTTTTGCCCAGGGGTGGTGGTGCATGGACTGAGTGTGCCTGTGGTGTGGTCTCACTCTCTTTAATGTAAACATCATGGATGGCGTTGGATTGTGGTGATTTCTGGCTGTTTTTCTGTTTTTTGGGGGTGTACTGTTGATGTGGACTGGTCATGTGGGTGGTGGTGGTGGCCATCTTGAGTGCTGGCTGGTACAGGCAACATGTGCCTGGGGTGTAAGGGGCCATTTTGAGGAGAGGCAGTGTCTGAGGCCTGCACTTATTTTGCCTACTTTTCATCCATTATGCCCAGGGGTAGTGAGTGTTGCATGGGCCTAGTGTTTCTGAGGGGTGTCTTCTTGAATTTAAACACCATTGAGGCCATGGATGGGCTGGGATTGTGCTGATTTTATTGTTTTTTGTCGTTTTTTTGGGCCTGCTGGTGGGGCCCTTTGCCCAGGGGTGGTGAGTGTTGCATGGGCCTAGTCTTTCTGTGGGGTGTCTTCTTGAATTTAAACATAATTGAGGCCATGGATGGGCTGGGATTGGGCTTATTTTATTGTTTTTTGTCGTTTTTGGGGGGCTGCTGGTGTGGCCTTTTGCCCAGGGGTGGTGGGTGGTGCATGGACTGAGTGTGCCTGTGGTGTGGTCTCACTCTCTTTAATGTAAACATCATGGATGGCGTTGGATTGTGGTGATTTCTGGCTGTTTTTCTGTTTTTTGGGGGTGTACTGTTGATGTGGACTGGCCATGTGGGTGGTGGTGGTGGTGGCCATCTTGAGTGCTGGCTGGTACAGGCAACATGTGCCTGGGGTGTAAGGGGCCATTTTGAGGAGAGGCAGTGTCTGAGGCCTGCACTTATTTTGCCTACTTTTCATCCATTATGCCCAGGGGTAGTGAGTGTTGCATGGGCCTAGTGTTTCTGAGGGGTGTCTTCTTGAATTTAAACACCATTGAGGCCATGGATGGGCTGGGATTGTGCTGATTTTATTGTTTTTTGTCGTTTTTTTGGGCCTGCTGGTGGGGCCCTTTGCCCAGGGGTGGTGAGTGTTGCATGGGCCTAGTCTTTCTGTGGGGTGTCTTCTTGAATTTAAACATAATTGAGGCCATGGATGGGCTGGGATTGGGCTTATTTTACTGTTTTTTGTCGTTTTTGGGGGGCTGCTGGTGTGGCCTTTTGCCCAGGGGTGGTGGGTGGTGCATGGACTGAGTGTGCCTGTGGTGTGGTCTCACTCTCTTTAATGTAAACATCATGGATGGCGTTGGATTGTGGTGATTTCTGGCTGTTTTTCTGTTTTTTGGGGGTGTACTGTTGATGTGGACTGGCCATGTGGGTGGTGGTGGTGGTGGCCATCTTGAGTGCTGGCTGGTACAGGCAACATGTGCCTGGGGTGTAAGGGGCCATTTTGAGGAGAGGCAGTGTCTGAGGCCTGCACTTATTTTGCCTACTTTTCATCCATTATGCCCAGGGGTAGTGAGTGTTGCATGGGCCTAGTGTTTCTGAGGGGTGTCTTCTTGAATTTAAACACCATTGAGGCCATGGATGGGCTGGGATTGTGCTGATTTTATTGTTTTTTGTCGTTTTTTTGGGCCTGCTGGTGGGGCCCTTTGCCCAGGGGTGGTGAGTGTTGCATGGGCCTAGTCTTTCTGTGGGGTGTCTTCTTGAATTTAAACATAATTGAGGCCATGGATGGGCTGGGATTGGGCTTATTTTATTGTTTTTTGTCATTTTTGGGGGGCTGCTGGTGGGGCCCTTTGCCCAGGGGTGGTGGGTGGTGCATGGACTGAGTGTGCCTGTGGTGTGGTCTCACTCTCTTTAATGTAAACATCATGGATGGCGTTGGATTGTGGTGATTTCTGGCTGTTTTTCTGTTTTTTGGGGGTGTACTGTTGATGTGGACTGGCCATGTGGGTGGTGGTGGTGGTGGCCATCTTGAGTGCTGGCTGGTACAGGCAACATGTGCCTGGGGTGTAAGGGGCCATTTTGAGGAGAGGCAGTGTCTGAGGCCTGCACTTATTTTGCCTACTTTTCATCCATTATGCCCAGGGGTAGTGAGTGTTGCATACTTGCATGTCCGTAGTCTTTCTGTGGGGTGTCTTCAATGTAAACATCAAGGATGGCATGGGATTGTGCTCATTTTTCTGTGTTTTGTCGAATTTTTGGGGTGTATAACTGAACTGATGTTCCTCTGTCTTCCATTGCTTTTAGGTGCACAAGAAGACTCAAGAGAACCACCAGTGCCAGGAAGAAGTCCTGCAGCGGTGTGTGCAGCATAACGTCACGCGACGTCACGTCTGGACACAGAACCCTCTGCAACTCGTGCAACTGCTGCCTGCTGACCTGCTCTGAAGAGGATGGCCCCAAAAAAAGTAACCCGTAGCTCCTCTAGCAAGAAAGGTGCCAGTAAGGAGCAGAAGAAGCAAGTTACCAAGGAGACTGGTGTGCCGCCCGCCCCTTTTTTTGGGAGTAAAAAAAAAAGTATGCCTGCAGCAGCAGCAGCGGGATCTGCTGGGGACCAAGCTGGCAGCAGCACCCCCGCTCCATTGGGCTCAGTGCCACCACCACCACCACGCCAACTTAAGTCCAAGCCCTTGAGTGCTGCAGAGGCAGCCAGTATAGTTGTTCAATCACCATCGACCAGTGATGTTGGCTCATCGCAAGAAAGCAGCAGCAATGTCCCTCAATCAACACAGGTTGTTGTAGCTCATCTGACGAGTGTTGAACAACCACAGCCGCAACAACAATCACATGTGCAAGTACAAGCCCAAGTACATGTGGAAGGAGAGGCAGCGCAAGGAGATGCGCAAGCAGAGGTGCATGGAGGGTCACAAGTGCCCACAATAGTTGTTCCTCCCGAAGTAGGGGCACATCAGGAAATCGACAATCAAGGCGAGGTATCATTTGAGGAAGCCACTCCTCCTGCTGATCCTTCATTGTCTTCCACAACCCTAGCAAGGAAGAGATCAAGGGTGGTGTCTACATCCTCTTCAAGCACACCTCCTTCTGATGATACGGATCAAACTTGGGAACCAGCACCACAGCCGTCTGAGAGTGAGGCACACCATGATCCAACAAAGGTACTTAAGCGTAAAAGGAAGCTCGTCCAAAGTCTCAGACTTATGGAGTGTGATGAGGCTCAACAAGAAGTGGCGGATACTGCTGCTGATGAAGACTCTGCCAACGACGACCCAGTCATCATAAAGGTCACTGCAGCCCCAGCGGGCATGCAGCAAACAGACATTTTGACCCTAGCCCGAAGAGCTGCTGCGCGTGATGATGATGATGATGATGTTGTCGATGAGGAGGCAGTGGAAACACCACAATCATTGGAGTTAAGTAGTACACCAACTCGTCCCGCTTCCATATTTCTTTCTGGCAAGAAGAGACCTGCGTCAACCTCGACCTTAATTAGTGGCGGTGAAAGTGGAAAACGTACAAAAGTTGGGCAATCCAGATCCTCCACTTCATCTGGCATTAGCTTCATGACCACCACCACCAGTATCGCCGCCTCCTCCAGGTCCCACAGACACTTCAAGTCCCCAGTTTGGGACTTCTTTACTGTTTGTCCCAAAAATCCAAAGTTTGCCATTTGTACCCTTTGTAAGCTTGCAGTTAGTCGTGGTAAGTCAGGTACCAACTATGGTACCGGCGGCCAGAGTGGTCATCTTGAGAGAAAGCACGCTGTCCAATGGTTTGCGCACCTAGCTGCGATCAAGAAAGGCCAAAATCAAGGAAACGTTGATGTTTCATCTGATGTTGACGAGCAGGAAGAAGACGTGTCAAACACTTCCCTTACACCCAGTACCCCTGTCAGCAGCACACCCAATGTGAGGCACACTAAGAGTGTTGGAGCGAGTGAGACACCAACGCACAAAAGTTCACCAGCGAGCAAAATTGGGTCAACGAAGTCATTATCAGCCCGTAAATGCTTGGTCCAGGCCAACATTAGAACAATGCTTACTTCAGACGTGCCATATGAACGCAACCACCCACTGACGCGTCTGTATAACACTAAGCTGGCTAAAATGCTAGCTGTGGACCTTCTACCTTTTTCTTTTGTAGAAGCGGTAGGTTTTCTTGAATTAGTTGCAACGCTCTGCCCTAAATGGAAGGTTCCGAGCCGGTTCTATTTTGCCAGAGTTGCGGTTCCAGCACTACATGAAGATGTGCTGCAGGCGATTGGGGCAGCTTTGCAGAAGAGTGCTGTTCACACAATACATCTGACAACAGACATGTGGACCAGTGGCCCAGGCGATGATTACATGTGCATCACTGCACACTGGGTCTCTTTTTCAGGTGTTATAGCAAAGCTAAACGCAGGTGTTGACCCGGACCAAGTTTTCAAAGCTGCTCGGAAACATGCAACACTAGCCATGTTTGGCTTGGAGAAAAGTCACACAGCAGAAAACCTTTTGGAAGAGTTTGACAAAAAGGTCTTGACAATGCTATCCCCCCTAAAACGCAAGATTGGTTATGTTTCCACGGATAATGGCGCCAATGTAGTTAAGGCCATGTTCCTTGGTGACCATGTTAGAGTGCCGTGTTTGGCGCACTGTATCAACCTGGTAGTTCAAAAATTCTTGAGTGATAAAGAGAGTCCAGCGTTCGAGGTAATGGCCACCTGCCGCAAAATGTGCAACCATTTCAGCCATTCTTTTAAGGCCCGAAAGCATCTGCGGAGACTGCTACTTCAACGTGGAATGCCAGTGAAAGCACTCATCCAGGAGGTGGCAACACGTTGGAACTCAACCTTCTACATGCTTGAGCGTCTGCATGAGCAGTATACGGTACTCGATCACTATTTCTTGACAGAGGCTACATCTCAGAAGGAGGACCTGCGGATGAGTAAGGCGCAATGGGCCATAGTTAAAAGCCTGACAGACATGCTTCGTCCTTTTGAGTTCTTCACGCGTGCAGTCAGCCAGGAGGACTGTAATTTGGGAAAAGCTATCCCATTGTTGTGCATACTGGAGCACCAACTGATGGCGGTTTCTTCTGAGTTTCAAAAAGATGAAAAAAAAAAACACATTTCATTTTGTCTGAGAAATTATTACATCGCCTACGTGGTGATGAACGTCTTAAAAACATCAACTCAGATCAGCATTACATTTGTGCTACTATTCTGGATCCACGCTACAAAAAGGCGCAGGCAGACAACGCATTCTTTCCTTTCGCTGATGCAGATGTTCAAAAGTACAAACATTGGTTAGCCTGGTCAGCCAAGAGGTTTGAAAAAGAACGGCAGGTTATTGAAGGAGAAGCCAGTACATCAGCATCAGCATCAGCAGGCCATCCGCAGTCACAAGAATCCACTTCTGCACCTGTGGCTGGGGCACAAGTGACCTCTCAGCCGTTAAAGACACTGGCAACTGGATCATCTGCACCACACACAATGACAACACTAACAGTGGCTGGGGAGGAGGATTGGCTAAGTTTGATGGGGTATGGTTCTCGAAAAAATGTCACAGCCAGCACAGCAAAAAGTAAGCAAAGTGGAGGAACAGTTGATGACCTTGAGTCGATGGTGCAGGACTATCTGAATGACTCAACAGTGGTCTTTCTTAATGAGGAGCCATTGCAGTATTGGCATGGCAAAAAACAATTGTGGCCACAGCTCTACAACCTGGCTATAAACTATTTGTCTTGCCCACTCGCAAGTGTGTCTTCTGAACGTGTTTTCAGTGCTGCTGGTGGCATTGTAACTCCCAAACGGAGCCGCCTCTCGCCCAAAAATGTGGAGCGGCTGACAATGATCAAGATGAATCAGCACCTCATACCACCAGATTACAAAGTACGAGAAAGCACGCCGCATGAAGACGAGGAGGACAGCAACGTAGATGAGGGGATTTTTTCTCTGTTCGGTGCCACTGACCTCATCCAGCCTGAATTCGCAGAGTATGATGACGAAATCTTGTTCTTATTCCCTGACACCGAGCCCTGAAAATGAGACAATCAATCAAGAACTTTCTTTTTCGTCCTTATTCACTTTTATTCCTGTGTGCTTTGTGTCTCTCTTTCTTTGTTTTGCACAGTTAATTTAATTCAAACTTTAATCACCTAATCCCAAAAACAAGACCATCATCAGAACTGTCTTCACTTGTTTGCTTATTGATTTGAAGGTGCCGCAGTCTACATTCCTCAGGTTCACAAGTTCTGAAGAACATGCTCCTCTATCCTCCTCCTCCAGACTGCGATTTCCCTCCAAGCAGAGTGCTGGATTACGCACAATGAAGAAAGACTCAGCACTTGTGGGGGTGTTGTACTTCTTTGCGGGTGAGTTGACGGTTTTGGGCCCATTGCTGTGAAGCTCTAATAATGGACAAAAGTGTTTTGGACCAAATATGAGGTGGAAATTTCTTGCCGTTTTTGCTGACTTGCTTGCCTTTGAGGTGCTCTTTGGCGGGGTTCCGGGGGTTTGTGTGTAATTTTTGGTGTCTGTCGAAGCACTGCTGCGACAGTCTAATCTTGATTGCATTTGCTTTTCAGGAAATCCGTGGTGGAAAACAGGAGTTATGATGATTGATGATGATGACGACCTAGCTGCACAGCGCCGCGTTTGGACCGAAGGCCGAGAGACATTGTAAGTATGAGATTTAGCTTTTCCGCTGTTTGGGGGTGTTGTGTCGGGGGTTTTTTTGCGGGTGGGTTGGCGGGTCTTGCCTGGGGCATTCCTGGGAAGGTCTAATACCGGATACAAGTGTTTTGGACAAAATCCATAAGGAACAGCCTTTTTTTTGCCATTTCTTCAGACATCTTGCTCAATGTAGCGTTTTGGGGAGCTTCCTGCTGTTCGTGGGTGGGTTGCGGCCGGGGTCTCTGTCGAAGCACTGCTGCGACAGTCTAATCTTGATTGCATTTGCTTTTCAGGAAATCCGTGGTGGAAAACAGGAGTTATGATGATTGATGATGACCTAGCTGCACAGCGCGTTACTTTGGACCGAAGGCCGAGAGATATTGTAAGTATGAGATTTAGCTTTTTCGCTGTTTGGGGGTGTTGCCGCGTGTTTTTTTGCGGGTGGGTTGGCGGGTCTTGGCTGGGGCATTCCTGGGAAGGTCTAATGCCGGATAGAAGTGTTTTGGACAAAATCCTTAAGGAAAAGCCTTTTTTTTGCCATTTCTTCAGACATCTTGCTCAATGTAGCGTTTTGGGGGGCTTCCTGCTGTTCGTGGGTGGGTTGCGGCCGGGGTCTCTGTCGAAGCACTGCTGCGACAGTCTAATCTTGATTGCATTTGCTTTTCAGGAAATCCGTGGTGGAAAACAGGAGTTATGATGATTGATGATGACCTAGCTGCACAGCGCGTTACTTTGGACCGAAGGCCGAGAGATATTGTAAGTATGAGATTTAGCTTTTTCGCTGTTTGGGGGTGTTGCCGCGTGTTTTTTTGCGGGTGGGTTGGCGGGTCTTGGCTGGGGCATTCCTGGGAAGGTCTAATGCCGGATAGAAGTGTTTTGGACAAAATCCTTAAGGAAAAGCCTTTTTTTTGCCATTTCTTCAGACATCTTGCTCAATGTAGCGTTTTGGGGGGCTTCCTGCTGTTCGTGGGTGGGTTGCGGCCGGGGTCTCTGTCGAAGCACTGCTGCGACAGTCTAATCTTGATTGCATTTGCTTTTCAGGAAATCCGTGGTGGAAAACAGGAGTTATGATGATTGATGATGACCTAGCTGCACAGCGCGTTACTTTGGACCGAAGGCCGAGAGATATTGTAAGTATGAGATTTAGCTTTTTCGCTGTTTGGGGGTGTTGCCGCGTGTTTTTTTGCGGGTGGGTTGGCGGGTCTTGGCTGGGGCATTCCTGGGAAGGTCTAATACCGGCTAGAAGTTTGTTGGACAAAATCCATAAGGAAACACCAGTTTTGGCACTTTTTGTAAGTTAGGGTTCGTTAGGGTTAGCCCTAGCAGCAGGATTGCATGTGTTTAGGGGGGTTCTATTGCAACGCGGTTCTGTTGTTGTAGAGCACTGTTGGAGCGATGCTGGCTATGGATACTTTTGCTTGCAGGCAAGTGGTTTGAATACAATCCACGGTCTGTATTTGGGTCTACTGTTACTTTCAAAGTACGTTTTGTAACCATTTTTCTGCTAGGCATCGTTTTTGGAGATATGATTGGGTTCTTCTACATTTTTGCGACTGGCTTTAGTAAGGGTCTTGGTGGGAGCATTGCTGGGAAGGTCAAATTTTGTTCTAAAACACAGTAGTACACCCACCTTGAGGGGAAAGATCCGCTATAATATTTTGGCCATACTTATTGATCCTTAAAAAGGTGACTCAGACAGAGCACGCAATTTCAAAAATATTGTACTGTCTATTAGGGAAATCAAAGTGTCACTTTTTGAACCACACAGCGTACATACCTTTTATTTATTTATCAGTGGTATTGTAATAGCACTTCCTGTTTTCCGTTCAATAATTACAGGCCGGGTTTCAGTCAACATCCGCCAGGCAGGCAGTGGACAGGGTGTCTCTTCTGTCAGTGGTCACCACCACATTGATGGACGAAGCGTCAGCTGGAATGGAGGAGTGCCGCCAATAAGAGGAATTGTTTGCTGCATGCAACTTACTTACCAATTTCAACAGGACAACTCCAACAACATACGCAATACAGATACAGTATCCATTGTTGTCTTTTATTCTATGAGTGTGACTGCATGTGCTTACCTTTAGTTTGTAACCAAAGATTGTCTGTAAACTCTGTATCTTCAATTATTGTTTGTCCATGCTCTGCTTTTTTTTTCTTCTCTCAACAAAACCTACCCAAAAAGAAACCCCCATTCCCATCCATTTTACAAACCCTAACCCTCTTCCCCCGGGCTGTGTTGTTTTGCTTGATGTCTGACTAAAATGACATCAATAATTCCACACACTTGCTGGGGAGGATAAGGTGATAGCAGCAACAGGCTGGTGAAGGAATACGAGGATATCTTCTAGACTTACTCAGCTTCAGTACTATATCTTCTAGTAGTAGTAGCCAATGTCAAATAAATTCAACGCAAGTACTAGTTATACTTGCAATACTTTACCATTTGTTAGGCTACATTATGGCACTGTTCTAGTGTACTGTCACCTGCTATTTTCTCGATCGTACCGTAACCGTTGTAATGCTACAGTAAGGAGTACAAACAAGGTTTCGTTTTCTTTTTTTCCATAGGCATGCAACTGCCACTGTGTCACACCACTAGTACCACCGCAATGAGGAAATGTCACCCGCCCAGGAATGACAACGTTAATCCCCATTTCACCTGGAGCCAGCCCTGGGCCTAGCCCTAATTTTTAACACAAATTACAGGTAAGATAAGCGTTTGGTGGGAGGTAGTATAATGGAGTATTATTTCGGAGTAGACAAGAGATTGACGGTTGTACTACTAAAGTCCTACGACTGTTCAGGAAAACAAAGTTACTGTTACACCCCCGCCCCCCACCCACCAGACTGAAAAGCAGTAAAAAACAGGTATGGTCAGATAAAGTTGAAAAATATATTTATTTATCCCTAACAAAATAATCTCCCTCACCCACCCTAACCCCAACGATTGTCTCTGAAACGTCCCAAAACGATCCCAACTCCCAAATCCCACCCCCCAAAAGTCTATAAAAAAAGGGCAAGGGACACTCCACTACTGGAGGGTGCTGGTGCTGGTGCATGATGCGGCATGGGCATCATACTCCTTGCGGAGGGTGGCAAGCTCGGAGCGGAGGCCCTTAACCAAGGTCTTATACCTCAGGACCTCCTGCTCCAGGTTGGACATGCGGACTCGTAGGCGGCGTTGGCGTTCCTTGCAGCTCCTGTGGGGGGCAGCTGGTATTTCGGTTGCTTGGCGGTGGCGGTCGGCTTTCTTAGCCCGGCTCGGTCCCGCTGGCTTAGTCACGGAGGAGGATGCAGTGGTCACAGTCGAAGATGTTGCCCCGCTCGACTGCGTGTCCTCCTCCTCCTCCAGGGCCACCAGCCGCCGATACTCGGCGACTGTGGCCTCCAGCCTCCGTTGCCGGGCCAATCTAGCCTGCTCCCTCCTTGTTGTTGATTTGGAAGGAGCAACTATATGAAGAAAGAAAGACATAGTCTGTAACCAATGCTCCTTATTAATATCACAAAGTGATTGAGCCGAAAGTTGGGTCACAGAGTACAAGTAGCAAATTGAAAGCACAGTACATAACTATTGAGGACAGTATCTATGTAACCTCCCACTTCTGCATCCTTGCTCTAACAGTAGTGGTAGTTTAATGAACTAATTCTACGACCACTATGGACTTCCATTACAGTCGACTATGACAGTACACCAGTCTTATTCTTCTTCTTCTCTCTTGTTTAGGGAAATGGGTACGTTATCTTATGCAAGCCGGCAGAATGACATGGACACAGCACAGTGAAGTTGCACCCGAGAAAAAAAGTTGCACACCATGATGATGGAGACAGACTTGCGTTACTGTACCGGTCCAGTACATGCAGGTGGTGAAGCTATTACTTTTCTATTACGGGTGGCACTGAGAATACTCTGTTACAAGGGCTACTGCTTAATTAATTTACCTTTCACCCTACAGTGCAAATGAGTACTAGAAAAGGAAACTGAAGAAGCTAACTAATTTGATTATCTATCACTTCACATGGGACGTATTTAATGACAGATGAGATGACTTTAGGTGCTTTGCTTAATATTGAGTGAACAGTGATACACCCACACATGAATGACGTACTACAAGTTAACTAAAGTTATTAAGAGAGGTACGGAGTGTCCACCGTAATAACCAGATATATGCTGTGAATGCAAACGCAATACAAAGTACTGCTACTATTCATGGTAGTATTGGACACATTTACAATTTCTTTTCCTTGCCTTCCCTGCACTGGGACGGACGTGCGGGTGCGGTGGTACATGCTCTTCAAGGTAACACTTACTTCACCTGGCGACCATCTACTCTCTCTAGATACACATGTGCTATGTAAGAGTCAGAGAATACCATGCTCCAGGCATCCATTCAGTCAAAGTATACGCACACATACAGTTTCTGTTTCACCCACCCAGGCTGCTGTCCTTCCACCCATCCTTGCTTCATCATTGACCCAGCCATGCACCATACCATATTCTTTCCTTCCCAGCCACCTCTGGGTCCAAGCAAACACATATCGTTCTTCTTTGCCAGCCATCATACAAGTTCGCGTCCCACTTACTTACACCCTTCTTTCGCTTTTCGTTCATCCCATCCATCACGTTCGTCTAAGAACTTATTGGGATTCTTCTCACCAAAAACTTCACAGCTAAGTCGAAGTACATTTCGAGGAGGCTACTACCTGGTTGATTTGTAATTGTAATACACCCGTGCAGAAAGCACACTATGCAGTCTTCAATCTCAATAAGTAAGGAATATATAGCTTACCTGTTTCCGCCACCACCGTTTGATCCCCCACAGGAACGGCCACCAGCTCTTCTAACGCCGCCTCCTCCCCAGAGGCCTCCGAGTCCAAGTCCAACACAGCCACCTCCGCGCTGGCCCCGTCACCAGATGTTACACCTACAAAGTACATTTAAGAATGTTAGAATACACCACTCACTACTATATAATATTTGGTCTAGGAGAAATGTTAAAAAAACAGAATACAATGTAATAATTTGTGACTGTCTACTCCATAGTAAAAATGTCCCATTTTCCAGGGAAGGCTGTTGTCTTGCTGCACTTTTATGCACAACTGATGAATGCTTGCTTTTGATTTTTAACACGCACCACTTTTTCTCCTAACAGACAGAAGCTTGACTCCTGAGTCCTAAGAACACGACCAGGATCAAGTTCAAACTAGGTGAGAGTTCGGCTCGACCACAAGAAATGTGTCCAATTAATCGTCAGCACTAACCACTTTTCCGTTTACAGTTAAATAGTTTTATGACAAAGTAGATTTTAATAAATGTGTTTACTTTTAATAAAGCTTTTGCACTTAAATAGACTCTGTGGTTTTTGTTCCTCTAGACTAGAGTGGATGAGCTAAAGGTTTTGGAATTTTTGCAAGCATGAGTGCCTCTGACACTTCTTGACTGTGCTGTGACTCCGTACTACTCTCTTGTCCTGCGTACGATAATCTAGAGATCATTGGGGATCTATAATCGGTGACTTCGGGAGCTGAATGACTCTGCCACACTATCTAGTCAGTAAGGAGACAGTGCATAGAGGTATTGCTGAATATAATGGGAGTCCAATGGAATTGCCAAATGTCCAATCTTAGTTAGCTACACAGACAGACTAATAAGAATAGTCTAGTAATACCACAGGGAGTCATATTCGAGGCAGGATAAGAATTTATATCCAGTCTACAAGAAGATCAAAGACGATTTAGAAAAAATCGAATGAGGAACGCTAGGAAAAAATAGGTACTGTTTATTAAAATGTAAACTTACTGGGGCCAGCAAAGGAGCCCTCGCCTGCCCGATCCTGGCCTGCATCCTCAGCACCCTCCTCCTGTGTCCTCTTGCCCTTGGGGGGAGCTGATGTACAACATGAAAGAAAGAAAAACCAGAAAACATGGATGAGATTTTTCAACCAAATCAAACATTTCAAAAGAACAATAACAACATATTTTGGAAAAATAGCAAATAGATAGACAACTATTCCACGGGATCTATCTCATGTGGTATACTACGTTATTCGTATTGCCTGATTTGCGGAACGTTGACTTAGAAAGTTCCTATGTAACTCAATAAACAGACTACTAAAGAGGTTTGCCTAGGCCTGGCACTGCAGGCAGCAGTGCGCAACACGTGACAGACAAAGTCCATCCTGCTTGCAGATCAGTGAATACTCAAACTATCAATCCACCCGCCACCACCGCCACTATTTCTTCTGATAGCCATGTGACTGTCTAAAGGAAGGACTGGACTTCAGTCTGTTGGGGCTGATTTATAAGTCCCTTGCGGAAGTTGCGGCTGATTTTCCTCCATTGTTGCGTGCCTTTTCTGACGCAGCGGCAGAACAAAAGACTCGCCATGGTGTTGGTGCGGCGTATATATTAAAAAAAAAAACACATATGGGCATATGGGCGATGCATCACGTTGTAAAGCCCTGCGCCATCAGGGGGCGTTCCGGCGCAAGGGAGGGCGTACCTGCGCAGGAACGAATCCTAAAAGTGGCTGAGGGAAATCTACAAGATGTCAATCAGTCATTTTTAGGACAATGATGCATGACTCAAACCCTGCGCGCTTGAAGCCGACGTACGGCTTGATGCAGCATTGGGGAGATAGGGTACCCCAGAGCATTGCTGGAGCTGCGCCATCGTTGGCACGCAACTCCAGCAATGCGCTGCCTTTACGGCACAGATGCGTAAGGCTTCTGTGACGTTTTGGGCCAATGGGTGGTGGTGGCATGGCACACAATTACTGCCGCATCCCTGCTACTTTGCAGGGATGCGCCGGTAATTGAAAATATGACCCTTACTGTCTAGCATTACGCAGTTCTTTTCTTTACAGTACACTCATACATAATTTCTCAGGCCAATGAAATGCTTCTGAACACAACATACAAAACAAAGAAGCATAGTAGCAAGCAAGGCTACTGAGAAGGAGAGCAGTGCACCTGAAAATGAAATGCATAGAAGATTTTGAAATATAATTTACCTCAATGTAATCGGCAGCATTATTGCTCTTGGTAAAGAACAAAGATTTGCAAATAACAGAGCAGGATAAAACAGAGTAGTAAATGTACTACTACTACTACTCACCAAGCCCGGGGACCTCTACGCCGAGCGCGTCCAGCAAGTCCCGCTCCCGGTCCATGACATCGGTCCAGCGGTGGGTGGCCTGGTTATATGTGCGCCGGACCCCAGAGATCTTGTACATGGCCCGGCACACCTTCTCCCACCGCTGGCGGCGCTCCCGGATGCCATAGCCGGTCGCGATCTTGCCGCCTCCCAGGATCGTCTTGGGGAGGCGGCGCTGGACATGGAAGATCAGTGCCGCCACTTCCTCCGCGCTGAAGATCTCCCTCGGGACCACTTGCTCCCCCCTTAAACGCCCGCACGGGAGCCGGGCACGGGGTGCGGGACCCTTCCCCTTCTCAGGGTGCTTCCCGGCTCCCTTTACCATGGTCTGGGCAGAAATAAACTTAAATGATAAAGAAGAAATAGAATAGTGAAGAAGAAAAGAAAAGAGTTTAAAAAAGTAGTTTAAAAGTAAATAAAAGCTGCAGAAAACACAAAAATATAGAGCTAGAAAAATAGAGGGTTAGATAATAAGTAAAATTAGATCAAAAAAACTTCAAACAAGCAAAGGATGGCAGAGATTGAGAGAGGATACAGAAAGCATGCCCAGAACCATAGCAATGAATGAGAAACAAGATGGCCGCGCCCGTTCACGACCGCGTGGGTAAGTTCGCGCGAGATTTTCCTTGCGAGTACGCGCGAAATTGTACTAGCGAGCAGCACACTTTGCGAGATTACACATAGCGGGCGGAAACGGAATTACGTCACGCCAACAAGATGGCCGCGCCCGTGTACGACCGATAGGGTAACTTGGCAAACGAATAGCTAGAAGCGCCTCGCGAACACGCGCAAGATCACGCGAACATACACGTCGCAACAAAAACAATTTTGTATTCGCACGTATTCGCGGCTTCCGAAATCGATCTCGCACGGATTCGCGCCCCAAATAACGCGCGAAATTGCAAAAAAAAACGATTTTAGCTAAAATGAAAGCAATGAGCAGGTGCAAAAGTTCAAACTTAACATTAGTAACATTCAAGGTAGTGCTTCCTGATGGGCCCCTCCAGAGTTTGCAACAATTCTATGACCCTGCTATGACCTAAACAGCAGGCTCATAGAATAGCACCATAAAGGTCCTGTAAAAAAAAAATTTCACTGCAACAAAAAGCAAATTACAGATAAGGAAGGAAGCAGGTGCCAGCCAGACTGGAACTTTCAAAATTACTGACACATTAATGAAACACAAATTAATTGATGGCAGTTGAAGAAGGGCAGGTGTGCTAGCTTTTTTCAACCACCATAATCTACAGTGATAAATAAACCTAATAGGTGCCAGTGAGGATGTACTAGAGGGTGGCATGGGTGTCCCAGAGGGTGGCAGTGGTGAAACAGAGGGTGCTGTGAACCTGGGATGATAAACCAGACGTAGAAACAACATAGTCGCGGCCGTTGCAAGCCGAAAAGTAAGTTCGCAATTGCGAACTTGTCCCAAAATCGGCGCGAACACGCGCCAACACAAAAAACGGAAAAATCCGCAAATCCGCTAGAGTTCGCGGATCTTCGCGGATTGCGAATCCGTAAATACGCAAGTTCGCGGATTGCCAATCCGCAAAATCCGCCCATGCTTAAAACTAGTTTAATATGAGGTCAATCAATATATAGCAATAAACCTTTATTCAACTTTAAGGTTAAACCCATAAAAGTCATACGGACTATGTTATACCTTGAAACAGACTACAAATTGACAAGTGTTATAAAATCCAGGTAAACTATACACATGTAAAAAACATTAGTTACAGTACAGATATTATTTACAATTTGTCAAATTTAGGGTGTAAAAAACGGTATCACTAGAAAGAAGTTGTAAAAAAATAAAAGCTGGTCTCACCCTCCTAAAGCCCATTTCTTTTAAGATAGGGGCTATAAATAACCATCTGGGAACACCATAAAAAGTGCAGAACATTAAAAAGTGCATCATGTCCTTAGGAGATTCTCCATCGCAGCCAGAGGGCATGAGGCACTGACCTCTGTGAGAACCATCAGGGTATTCCAATGAGTAGTGGAAAAGGTCAAGCCGGGACCTCGTCAGAAGAAAACAATTGTGTATGCTTTTCAGCCCTAGAAGATAAGGCTCCGTGATAGGCATGGTTTTCAGTACGACGCACTTGTGCACCCTGGGCTCACATAGCTCGTTTCCTTCTCTTTCACTTTGTCGTATTCCTAAAAAAGACTCCTAGGCCCAAATGAAGTCACTTTCACCAATTCCCTCAGGATTCATAAAGAGATCAGCTCTTCCGAGTCCGGCAAGGCCTACTTTTATATATATATATATATATATATATATATATATATATATATATATATATATATATATATATATATACGAATACGTGAAAAGTGATCAAGAGAGAGGCAGTCCCTTAGGACGTCTTTGCTAAGTATGATCTCTTGCTTGGCCCATATTTTAAACCACAAGGCCACAAGGCCAGAGGCCAGAGGCCGAAAAGCCAAGTCGTCAAAGAGATAAGGCATCCCCAATTCCTCATGCACACCATGCCTTGCGGAACAGAAAGAGCTCTTCGCAAAAATGCGTTTTCGGTGCTCTGTAGGGCTCCTAACGCGCAATGGCACCATATCTCGCTTCCATACCTGACCTTTGAAATACATTTCACTTGGTAGATCTTCAGCATGGCCCCTATTGGCTTCACTCCCACTCTGCTGGCAAAGTTAAAAACAGCATCTGAAGCTTTCACTAGATCTCCTTTCTTTCGGTTAAGCAGGTGGCTCCAGCTCAGTGATTCGTCAAACACTACTCCCAGATAGGAGAAAGCATTTGTCTTGGGTATTAAAGAACTCCCTAGATTAAAGGTGGGCTGCTTAGCCTTAGCCTTTCCAGGGCCTACCTGCATAATATATGATTTAGAATGGTTCACCGATAGACCCAGGAGAAGTTGTAATATATGAGGTTTAAAAGCCTGCGCATTAACATAAATTAGTTGTGCCATTATCAGGTGAAAACTCAATTTTGGTTGAATTGGATGCTGATTCTGTCATTCGCCGCTGTATTCACCCCCTCTAATCTGGTTCTCCTGCTAATTTTCTCTACTCACAGGCTCTGCAAAAGCAAGAGATCTGATAAATTAAACCTGTAGTGTTCCAGATATGTTGACATTTCTAAGGTATTTTCCACTGTAGTTCAGCTGGATAAAGAGTCATATTCAGTTGTGTAAACTGACATTTTAAGTTTTTTCATATTTTGTCTAAACATCTTTGGATGGTAGGGGCACTGAAGATGGTGAATGCTTTCATAGAATGGGATAGTGCTATGGCGTTAAGGCATTTACGTTATTACTTCTGATCTGCTAAAGTCTACAGTTGTGCTTTGATGAATCTAATTTGTTATGCAAGAATTGTGTATTAGAACCTCTTGATTTGGGGGGGTAAGTCAGAATATTTTGAGCTTTCATTGATGCCAGTACGGATGCTGTCTTACTCTTTTCTGATTTTACTGTTAATTGGGGAATGATTTCTGAATTTGTAACTACTCTGTAATAACTCTGCATTGGAGCCTTTGCGACATTTATTCTATACCACTTGATTTGGTGATAAAGCCTCTAAAATGTTCCTTCTGATCTAGAACTCAATTATTGAGTGGTCCAAGTTACTTATTGTGATACTCTGCTAAACTGATGTTGGGTATTGTGCCTTGTGTGCAATTATTTTCTGTGTGCAGTAAAATTTGGGGTTTTGACATTGATGAGGGGTGTTACTCTGAAACCAGTCCCAGGATACTTGTTTCCAGTCCAGGGAATACCTGGCTTGGCAAGTTCCCATTAGGCACAGGCTCAAGAGTGATTTGGATATATCTGGGTCTGAATGGAGTGGTGAAGTGAGCTAAAGAATGATGATGGATTCAACCCAGATCTATGACTGGGGGTGTCTGAAAAGTTACAGCGCTCCCTCCATCATCTCCTTATGTTTGCTTTGTTCATCCAAAGTTGGCAGGGTATGCCCAGACGTGGGTCTCTTGCTCACTTTGCCACTGGATTCAAGCTAGCCTGGCTGATGAGGGTGTTACCCCGAAACCGGTCCCAGGATGCTTGTTTCCGGTCCAGGGAATACCTGGCTTCGCAGTTCAGGCTGGACTGTTCCCATGAGGCACAGGGTCAAGACTGATTTGCATATAGCTGTGTCTGAACTGGGGTGGCAAAGTGAGCTAAAGAACGATGAGGGCGTCAACCCAGATCTGTGACTGGGGGTGATTGTCTGTAAATTTTAGCGCTTTGTCCATCATCTCCTTGTGTTTGCTTTGTTTATCCTACGTTGGCAGGGTATGCCCAGACGTGGGACTCTTGCTCACTTTGCCACTGGATTCATGCTAGCCTGGCTGATATGGGGTGTTACCCTGAAATCGGTCCCAGGATGCTTGTTTCAGTCCAAGGAAGACTTGATTGGCAGTTCGGGCTGGACTGTTCTCATGAGGCACAGCGTCAAGACTGATTTCTATATAGCTGGGTCCGAACTGGAGTGTTGAAGTGAGCTAAAGAATGATGATGGATTCAACCAAGATCTGTGACTCGCGGTGAGTGTCTGAAAGGTTTCAGCTCTCCGTCCATCATCTTCTTGTGTTTGCTTTGTTCGCCCTAAGTTGGCAGGGTAAGCCCTGTCTCACTTTGGCACTGGATTCAACCTAGCCTGGCTGATGAGGGATGTTACCCTGAAACGTGTCCAGGATGCTTGTTTCCGGTCCAGGGAAGACCTGGCTTGGCATTTCAGGCTGGACTGTTCCCACGAGCCACAGGGTTAATTGATTTGCATATAGATGGGTCTGAACTGGGGTGGCGAAGTGCGCTAAAGAACGAGATGGATTAAAACCCAGATCTGTGACTGGGGGTGAGTGTCTGAATAGTTTCAGTGATCCATCCATCATCTCCTTGTCTTTTCTGTATCTTTGCTTATAGGTGCATAGGAGTAAGAGAATTATTCTGGATGGATTTCTCCTAGACAGGTGTCTGCCAAGTGTGAATTGTGATTTTTGAATGGTACCATGAAGGGTGCTTTTTCGTTGCTCTTTTGCTATTAATTGCAAGAGTTGACTAGTCTTACTTTAACTTGTTGACTTCTTTCCTATTTAGGGTAATCAGATAAGGGTTTATTTAATTTAGAGTTGACTTAAAGCGGTTTTCCAATGTATTCCTCATTCACTTAGAAGTCATGCTGTGATTCTTTGACAGAGCAGCACTAGGAGTGGGTGGTTTGCTAGTTCATTTGTTGTGATTTTTATATAGTTTTAATTAACAACATAATGTTTTGAAAAAGCCTATGATTTCCGTTTTACCTGCTACAGAGGACCAGCAAATACTTGCCAGGGGACGCCTGCATATGAAATGATAATGAACTTTGGGTTCTATACATGTACTTAAATTTCTGAATGGCATGAATAGACTGGCTCTGATAAAGTCTTACAGTTTCCTTTAGAGTTTGCATTTCAATTGAGGAAGCTGTATTTTCTAAGACAAACTATGAATGACATGAATACAATGGCCAGGCCCACACAGTTTGAGGAATTAAATATGGGATCTGATGGCAACAGAGAAGGAGATAAAGAGAATGTTAAAGCAAGTGAAGTGTTAATTCAGACAGTGGTTAGAGAGTAAGTGGGATTGACATGAAAAAGTTTGGATGGAAGATATGATGAGGGGCTTAACAGCTTATCCTGCCATAGACAACGAAACTAATGACCAGAACAAGACAAAAGAGGGTCAGAAGAGAAGCTGATTAATGATGAATCAGCAGGGAGCTTTTCACAATGACAATGCCTGAGAGGAGAGGAGGACTCTCTACTTGGAGCAGTCCAATAGATAGGCTATAGTGGCCCTTATTTTGACAGAAAAGTCAATGACCACCCTGTTTCATTCTTGAGGACTACCTATTCTACAATTCATTCTGTGTAAGTCCCAAACCTACCACTGTTGGGAAGAGAAGTCCACGTTGTAGGGATTAGTAATAAACAAATTGTTAACACGTGTTAGACCTGGCACCATTGGCGTGGGTCTCCCTTCCATTTTTGCTGTTGCCTCATGTGTTTTTATGGTGTTAGATGCTTTGGGGACTGTGCCACTGCTCTCCAGTGCCACAGTGCGAGTGCTCCCTACTGCAAATTGATGCATTGATTAGTGGTTCCATGATTAGATGTTTGGTTTACTTGTCAGACCCTAGTACAGTGCACTGAATGTGCCAAGGGCTTGTAAATCCAAATGCTGCTAGTGGGCTTGCAGCACTGGTTGTGCCACCCACAGAAGCGGCCTTGTAAAACATGTCTAAGGTCTGCCATTGCAGGGCCTGCATGCAGTCTGGTACTCTCATGCTGACTGGGCAAGTGCACCCACTTGCCAGTCCCTAAACCTTCCCTTGTCTTCATATTAGTCACCCCTATGGTTGGCCCAAGGGCTGGGTCCATTGTAAGTATAACGTAGGACAAGCCCTGATGTGTGTGGCATGTCCTAATAGTAAATTACAGCCATTTTCGTTTTTCACTATTGCAAGGCTACCTGTTCTCCATAGGCCATAATGGGCTGTTAGAATTGTTACAATCTATAATCCGAACAGACTCAGAGAACATGTTAGAATTTCGAGTTTAGTATGCCTGGACTCAGGATAATAAAATATATCTTTTAGTAAAGTTTATTTTAATATTCTGTGTTTGCAAATACCACTTTTAAAAAGTAGGTATTTGCTTGCCTAACCATTCAAGCCTGCCTCTGCGAGGTTGTGTATTCCTTTGTCTGGAGTTTGAATGACAGGGCTGGGGGATTCCAGGAGACAGAATGAGTCAGCCCGGTGGTGAATAGAGAGATCTGCGTCTAGATGGGAGGGAGGAGTTGCACCTGGGACCTGAATAGGACTGTGCCTGCCCTCCACAATGCTGGCTCCACCCCCTGTGGTGCGTCTGATGTCTCTGCCCTGCACACTGAAAGAAGAGAAGGAAGACTGTCAACAAAGTACTCCAGGACTGTACTTGCCTTCCACAATGCTGGCTCCACCTCCTGTGGGGCCTCTGATGTGCCTGCCCTGTGATGTGAAAGGGAAGGAGAAGTCTGGTAAACAGAGTGCTTCAGAACTGGCTTGAACTGGGCACAGGCCCCTCTCCCGTCAGAGAACAAAGGATTTTGGGGTATAACTATTGGGACCCTGATCCCATGAAATTAGATCAAGAAGAAACCTCTGCTGAAAAGAAGGAACCTGAAGAAACTGAGGAGAGACTATTCCCAAGCTGAAGTGCTGCTTGGGGAATTGGCCTGTAGTGGTTGCCTGGCTGCTTAGAGAGGAGAAAGGACTTTGTGGATTTTACCTTTGCTTTTCAACTTGTGCTAAAAAGATCTCCAAGGGCTTGGAAAAGAGCTTGCTCCCTGACCGAAGTCCCAGGACCAGTGGACTTCACCTGCCTTTGTGAATTGCTACTGTTCCAGTGGCTACAGAGGCAGGGAGCTGTGACCGACTCTCACGACCGGCCCGGTGTCCTGTTGGAACCGCACTGAGCAACGTCCGCCTCGAACAACGCAAGCTCTGCGCTCACTGACTCCGTCTCGACGCCGTCAACGAGCCATAGCCTGCACCGCGACTGGAAGGACACCGCAACATGCAACGCCTCGCTACACCAGATTGAACTGGTCTGACCGACGCGGTCACTGCTGCTGACTTCGAGTCCTGTGACCGCACCGGAGTTAGGCACCGCCTCGCACACTTCGCGACGCACCGCCCGACTCGCACCGCTGTCCGGACTGAGCGACGCCAGCTCCCGAACTCCGGCTTGAACGCCGCACCGTAAAGCTGGAAGCACCGCAATGAGCAACGTCCGCCCCAAACAACGCAAGGTCTGAGCTCACCGACGCCGTCAACGAGCCGTAGCCTGCACCGCGATGGATGGGACACCGTGACCTGCAACCCTTTCTTTTTCTACACCGCGACGAACACCGGAACCGGCTCGCACATCCGTGCCGGCCGCCTCAAGGAAAAGGTGCTGTGTTTGAGTCTGTCGACATTTGAGTGGGCCTGGACCGCTGCGGTCCGCTGGATTTGTTAGACTCTGTGTTCTTTCGGCACGCCGTAGCTGGACAAGGCTACCGACTCGCACAGAACTTTGATTTACACCTTTTGAACCAGAACTCTTGAAATTTAATAGTACTGTGGATTCTTTTTTGTCGTTTATTGGTCTTGTGATAATTCTATATAAAGTATTCTTATTTTTTATATAAAACCTTGTGTGGTGTCCATTTGTAGTGTTGTCACTGGGTTACTGTATGTGGTCACAAAGGATGTATGACGTTACAACGCATACTTTTACTCCGCGTACCATTACAACGCGGTATTTACAACGAATACCGTTACAACGCATAGCGCTTTGGGGTGCTGGATAGTGGTAAGTATAATTTACTATTCTAACTCCAGTCCCCGTGGACCCTAGGGAAGGTGTTGGATAGTAAATTAAACTTACCTCTTATCCTAGAGCGCCCCCCAGCGCAATGCGTTGTAATGCCATGCGTTGTAATGCCCGCGTTGTAATGGTAGTGCGGAGTAAAAGTTGCGTCGTAACGGGTGTATACCGGTCACAAATGCTTAACTTACATCGCCTCTGAAATAAGCCTTGACTGCTCGCACCACGCCGCCTAGAGGGTGAGCAGGGTTTATTTTAAGAGGGTAATTCCCTTGCCCTGACTAGAGGAGAGGGTCCCTGCTTGTCACAAGTACCTACCTATGCCAACCAGAGACCACCAATTCTAACAAGTTACAATAGATGTCTTCGTAAAGACAGGTTAAATGGAAAATAAACACCAGTTATATGATTCAAGTCCTGTGAATTTGTCCGGCAGAGACTTGCTTTGCAAGATGAATTGTGTGATTTATTGCACACCGGATGGTGTTGCAATAGAAACACAGGATAAGGGTTCAGTGTTTTGAAAGAAATTACAAAAGACTAGAATCAAGTTATTCCTGGCTTTAACAAAAATAGACCTGCCTCTGGATTTAAATCATACTGTCAAGAAGGAGGTATGGGATTTTCCTGGAAAATAAATTAGATTGATAAAAAAAATGCTGAATGACTTAAAATAAAAGTGAGACCAAGTTCAATTTTTTCCTAGAACTAAAACGTATAAACTTTCTAAAGAAGCAGAGGAAGGAATGAAGCCAGTAGTTTAAACCAAATTCTGAAGGAAATCCTGTGGGAGGTACTTGGTATTCCTTATAATTCTCCTGTGATGGAGATAAAGAAACTGAGTGGAAAATTGAGAATTATTCAGGACTTATGAAAGAAAGACAGAAAAATAATTGCACGTTGTCTTGTGGTAACGAATCCAGTAGTGATTTTGTTCTAAATCCCTTCAGATGCAGAATGGTATACAGTCACCGACTTTCGCAAAGCATTCCTCTCAATCCTTTTGCATGCAAATTTCTTTCTGGTACTGTTTGTGGGTCTTCCCGACGTTGTAGCTGGCCCACGACGCCATGGTCGGCCTGAACTGTTGGCTTTGTTAGTTCACGTTGCCGTGATAGCCCCAGGCGGAGCTATCGACTTCAAGGACCTGTATTTTAAGTCTATTTTTGCAATATTCCTATTTTGATTACTGTATGTTGGATTTTTATCTTTTAGGTCTTGTTTTACACTGATAAATATTGGCTATTTTTCTAAAACTGGCGTGGTGTTCTCTTGTAGTGTTTGTGCTGTAGTTCTGTGCGCTATGTGCAAATTCTTTACATATTGCTTCTGAGATAAGCCTGACAGCTTGTGCCAAGCTATCAAGGGGGTGAGCAGGGGTTATTTTAGACGTGTAATCCCCTTACCCTGACTAGAAGGAAGAGTCCCTACTTGGACAAGGTGCATACCTCTGCTAACTCGGAACATCATTTTTAACAGGCACCCACAAGGGGGCTCTTTATCAAAGATCTTTTGTCCCAATGCCATATGTAAAGTGCAAGTACAGGGCCCAACGTGTAAATTGCTGTATTGTGGTGTATGTGCAAAAAAAAAAGTGTTATTTTAAAATAGACTAAGCAATTCTCTGAGTAACATTTTTATCAGTGAGTATGCATGTCTGGTAAAAAAAAGGTAGTGGCTCCCAGTAGAGGCAATGATCTCTGGGGGACAAAAGGGTTAAAAGGTGGACATGTTTCTCTCCATCAAGAAGTCAACAATGATCAAAGGGCAATTCATCTGGACCGGTGAATTCTAATCAATACAGTGCTTGGAACCTACATTGGAATGAAGGATAATCCAAACACTGCATAATAGGCTGATCTGAAATGGAGAAAAAAACATAAGTACAACAGAACTGTTTCAAACTGTTCAGCTCAAACATAGTATACTCCTAGTGTACCATGCATAGAATATACATGCTGCCAATCAAATTGTGGTAAAACAGAATAAAGCAGAACACGTAACAGGCAGGTGACACTCTCATGAATGGTAACAAGGTTTCATACACTGTGGTGAATAGAGGCCAGACCACTTACCCAATACTCCTCGAGTATGTGCTGAGACCACGATGATTTAGCGTACTAAAAGAACACAAATAGAAAAATGAGGAGACCCCAGGGGAATTCCTAGTACGTCAAGAATATTCTGAAGAAAAGAGTTGCATGTTACTTACAGAGTCAAAGTGACGTTGCACATGGCGAGCTACCCCAGCTCAGGTGCCTCGAAAGTGAAGGTCTGTGACGTAAGACTGCTTCATTCTTAAGTGTTTACAGGTGGTTTCAATTAATAGGAAAGTAAGTGCTAAAGCATACCAGGGAGAACATGGGCGCCATGGTGGAAGTATGGTATATGTATAGAAAGTCACATTATTCTCTCTGATGTCATAGTCAACAGGGGTTTAGTACAGTCAAAGGGTGCCCTGGAGATATTGGATCAGCTTGGTCGGTGGCTGTTCTAACTGAGTAAGGCAAATCTGATGCAGAGGCAGTGAATGCACCACTCCCCCATGTCATGGTAGGCAGGGGAAGCGGGGAAGGGGAACTGGCAAGCGTCACAATCCGCCTCATCATAATAGGAAAGGAGTGGGCCAAGCACTGTATAACCTAGTCGGCCACTTGTTAACCCATGCAAGGGTGCCAGGTAAGAGGAAACCAAGTGCTCCGATAGTGGAGTCACTGAAACATATGGATAGCTTGTTTTGCCATGAGAAAAGTGGATGAACATTATCAATTTCTACATAGAAGCATGTTGTGGTGATACAACCAGACTCATATCTTTCGGCCATATTAGATCCAGTAGCTGTAAGTCATCCAGTGTGTCAGAATTGGTTGCAGCTGTTTATGTATCCATTGAAAAAAGTGAAGGACTAATGATGGGTCATACCTAATTTGTGCATGCCCCTCTCTCAGTTGAGCTTTTGTTGACACATGACAAATAGTAGGCTGGCTCAAGTCATCCTTACAGCAGAAACCATTTCTATTAAAAGGTTGAATTCACTGAACCAAGCAAAACTGCTTCCCATTTCAGACAAAGACAGGGAAGACAGGGAAGGTAAGAAGATTGATGAGTCTGGTGATTAATCAGAACATGATTGTCCTGCAGTTAACGAGTTATGTACAAAACCAAGACCAGATATCAAGGAAACTCCTCTAGGAATGACTGATTTGACATTGTTTGTTGATGGTTCTTGTTTAGGAGCGCTGAGAGCTGCCTACGCTGTATGTTCCATTTCTGAGACTTTGGAAGTCTCTTTTCTGCTGAATGTAAACTCAGCACAGGTGGTGAAATTAGTAGAATTAACAAGAGCTTTCTTCTATCCAGAAGATTAGAATGTGACAATTTATACAGACAGTCAGTATGGTTTTGGAGCGGTTCATGACTTTGGTCAGCTCTGGTCA
This sequence comes from Lissotriton helveticus, assembly GCF_964261635.1. Lineage (NCBI taxonomy): Eukaryota > Metazoa > Chordata > Amphibia > Caudata > Salamandridae > Lissotriton > Lissotriton helveticus. The sequence goes on along the minus strand of NC_136060.1, from coordinate 21,823,658 downwards.
CAAAGGGGCTTTCTTACATCTTCAGAAACTTCAGTGGTGCTTAGATACTGGATTTATTGAAAGCAATACAACAGCCAAAAGAAATTGCAGTTGTCATATGTGTTCTCCATAAAGCTGGTAAGGACCTAGTTACACTTGGCAATAAATATGCTGATCAGATGGCAAAATACTGCACATTACAGGACGAGGCAGGGATGCAGGATGATGGGAATGATGAATCAATATTAAGTACCATACAAAATGCAAAAAATGTACACTGTTTCTTTATGAGTTCAATTCAGACGACTTTCAGTAAGCTGAGAGGCCTTCAGGAAGACACCTCAGATGACGATAAACATAAAATGGGGGATATTGGGTTGCAAGAACAATTATCTGTATGATAATGTTGAAAATGAATACATCCTTTCAGATACAAAGATGTACCCAATGGGTAAATACCTGCATAATCAGAGCCATGCAGGTAGAGACAGCATTATATGTGCGTTTAGAATATAATGTGAACATACTGGATTCAGAAATGTAGCAGAAGACATATGTGTTAGGTGTTTGGTGTGCCAAAGAAATAATCAAGGAAAAAAGACCTTAACTGTTATGAATAATACTGGCAAATTAGAAAGGCCCATATATGAGACTCCCAACTTCTGTTGAGATTGTGGCCCTCATTTTAAGAACGAGGATTTGCAAATATTCTGCACAGCATTCCAGACAAATCAGAAATTTCAGACAAACAAAATATTGGACATTAATATCTTCAAAATACATACAAAAATATTTAAAGTAGTAATGTTAAATATTTTAATAATATTAATTTAATGTAAAATAAATAGATGCCACAATTATTTTAATACTATATATAAATATATATTTATGTGAACACACACACAAATAACATTCATGTGAAAACATTTATTAAACTCCTGTACACAGAAATATATATATATATATTTGCTCTGAAAAAAAGGTTAAGGTAATGTTATAGTAAGATGAGAATTTCAGTGACAACATAATGTTTTAAATGTGCAAAACCACTAAAATCCACCAGTTATAGTTAGCTCTGGTAGCTATAACTTGTGCCCTATGGTAACTATGACTCTTGCCCTCGCCATGCACAACAAATTACACCAGATTTATATCACTCAAAACATCTTCTTCATCTTTTTTTCTTAATGTAAAGTAATATATAATAATAATTCCTAGCTATAACGTCACTTTAACCGTTGTTGTTTTCCGTGAATTAAATTTTTCGTTTTTTAATGTAAAGTAATATTTTGTTTCCATATGAAAAGCCAACACCCCACCATGCCTGCAGCCAGGACCTGTGGCTAACCCACCAGGAGACAGCCAACCCCACACCACTCCCAGCCTTTGGTCATGCGTGGCATGGGATTAACAACAGGGCCTGGTAGCCAACTCAACACTGTGCAGGGTCACGTGGCCCCCCTCCCTATGCATATTGTCGCTCTGGGGTCCCCATCCCCCAGGAAATTTCTAAGATATAAGTGGGTGGCCTGCTGCCTACCAGGGGCGCCCACTAATCACCATGTTGGGGGCTAGTGGGGAAACCCCAGGGCCCCTGTGGCCCAAGCCAGCTCCCCGCATGGCTACGATATGCCACTATAGTCCACGACACGCCACTCCTCTCCACTCACAATACTCTACTGCACTCTAAGCCACTGCACTCTCCTACACTCTACGACACCATGCGACACTCCACTCTATGAGCTGCACTCTACGGCACTCTTCTCCATTGTACTCTACCACACTCGATGACACTCCACTCTACAACACTTTACTCCACTTTATGCCTCTCCACTCTACAACACTCTACTCAACTCTATATCACTCTGCGAAACATTACTCAATAATACTCCATTCAATGCGACTCTACTCTAAGACACGCCAATCCAGTCTATGACATGCCACTCCACTCTACACCAATGGCCTCCACGCCCTTCCACTTTAAGACATTCTACACCATGCACTTAATGACATGCCTCTTTACTGTTCTCTACAATATGCTACTCTACACCACCCCACTCTACACCACACCATGTTATGCCATGACACTCTACACCACAACACTGAGCGAGACAATACTCCACGGCACACCTCTTTATGCCGCTGCACTTTATGCTACTCCACGCTAACCACTCTACTTTACAACCCCCCAGTCCACTCTATACCACTGTACAATACTTTACTCCACTTTATGATACTCTGCTCCCCTCGATTACACATTGCGCAACTTCCTCTACAGCACACCCAGCCTCGCCCTGAGATCACCCGCCAACTCCACCGACCCCGACACCGCCGTCCGCAACCTCAGACAATGGATCCATGACTGCACCAACACCCTCGCCCTGCTCAAGACACCCTCCAGCAGCCACACCAGCAAGAAAGCCACCTGGTAAACTGAAGACCACCAGACTTCCAAATGTACATGCCGAAAACTGGAGAAGAACTGGCTCCGTGAACGAACACCAGACATCTACGCAGCCCATAAGACGCCACCCGCAGGCATCATCAACTCATCAAAGTTGCCAAGAAGGCCTCATTCAAAGACCGCCTAAATAACAACACGCACAACAGCGAAGAGCTCTTCAACATCGTGAAGGAACTCCAGCTCCAACACCAACGACATCCTGCCTTTGCAAGACTTGTGCGACTCGCTGGCCACCTTCTTCTACCGCAAGATCGCCGACATACACGACAGCTTCAATGCCATAACCGCCCTGACAGCCACCGCCCCCATGAGCACCACCTGCACCAACAGCCTGCTCTCCTTGACCAGCATCAACAACAAGGACACCAGCGAGATCATGAACACCATCCACTCCGGATCACCGTTAGACCCATGCCCTCACCTCATCTTCAACAAAGCTAGCACAGCCATCGCACCCCATCTCCGGAAAGTGAACAACATCTCCTTCGATACACAAACCTTCCAAGACCCAAGACCTACTGGCCTTCAGAAGACTCCTCAAGACCTGGCTCTTCGATCATTAGCAGAGCCTTGAGACCCTCATACGTATGCAGTGCGCATTATAAGTTCCATGATTGATTGATTGATTGATGAATGAATGAAATGAAATGAAATGAATGAATGAATGAAATGAAATTAGATTTGTAACGCGCATGGCTGCCCGAAAGCGTCCCAGCGCGGAAGAACCAAAAGCAACCTAAAGTGAACAACGTTAGTTAGAGGTCAATGGAAAAAGAAAAGTCTTGAGAAGTTTCCGAAACTTCCCATGAGTGGGTTCCGTTCGGATCGTCACAGGAAGAGAGTTCCACAGTGATGCCGCGTTGACTGAGAAGCGACGCCCCCCCGAGCGTGCCCTCCTCACTCTGGGGACAATGGCGAGGTTTCCCTGGTCAGATCGTAACGACCGAGAGGACTTGTAAGGACGGATCAGAGTCCTCAGGATAGGAGGTCCCTTGTCCTGGAGGGACTTGTGCGTTATGCACAGGGATTTAAATTTTATTCTTTCCCGTATCGCGAGCCAGTGAAGAGATCTTAAGGCTGGCTTAGCCGACGTTCTTAATGAGGAGCCCGTCAGCAGTCTCGCTTCTGAATTTTGGACACGCTGGAGGGTGTTAATGGTTGCTTCGGGTGCCGCCAAGAACAGAGCATTGCTGTAGTTGTATTCCACTCCATTCTACAACTCTCTAGTGCACTCTATACCACTGTACAATACTTGACTCCACTCTATGATACTCTGCTCCCCTCGACTACACTCTGCGCAACTCCCTCTACACCACTGCAGGCCACTTTACTCTACTCCATGACACATTACTCCATATTTCTCCACTAGTCCACTCTCTGCCATTCCACTCTATGCCACACCACTTCATGACACTGTATGGCACTTCACTCTACCGCACTCTATAGTACTGTACTCCACTCTACGCCACTCCACTCTACAACACACTACTGCACTACTCTGCTACACTCTGTGACACGCTATAACACTCCACTCTACAAAACTCTACTCTATGACACTCCACTCTTTCATAATCTCATCCGCTCTAAGACACTCTACTCTACTTTACGCCACTCCACTCTATGCCACTCTGCAATACTCTACTCAATGACACTCCACTCTATGCCACTCCACTTTATGACACTGTACTCCACTTAAATACAATCATATATCAATGAGGTAGTCTAATATTAACTTTTCATCTACTATGAAGCCACCATAAGGCAATTGTTTAACTTATCTTTTATTTACTATTTAGCTCTATATTAATTACAGTTCTGTACATCTGTGAGTTGGAAAATATATGTTTAATGTTGGTTAAAGCTCTTTACCTTTTGAGATATTTAGCTAGTTCTGAAAAAAACTTTTTTTCTTTTTTAAAAGATTTGTTCTGTTTTTATTTTATTCAAAGGTAAACATGACCAAACAACAAACAAAAGGTCTTAACCCTTTCGCTGCTAGGCCCCCTGGTGCTAAGCCTTTTTTTGGCTATTTGGGGTAGTTTGTGATTAGGCCCTTGTAACGCCTTGTCCACATAAGGTATCCACACCAGATTTGCGCCCTTTTTCTCCAACATCATGGGGATTTTAAAGGTACCCAGGGTTTGTGGATTCCCCTGGAGGGGACCCAGAAATTAGCCAAAATACAGTTAAATATTGTTTTGTTTTTTAAATGGGGAAAAAGTGCTGCAGAAGAAGGCATCTGTTTTTTTCTCTGCAAATGGTATCAACGAAGGGTTTAACGTGCTAACATCACCATCTTCCCAGCTTTAAGGGACAGGCAGAATTTTGTCAGAAAACCAACATTTGGCACACAGTTTTGGCATTTTACTGGGACACAGACTATTTTTGCTTCTTTTTGTTCTTTCAAACTCCTTATAGTTAGTGGTAGAAATGGGTGTGAAAACAATAATGGATACCGGAAAGCTATACATTTCTAAAAAGTAGATAACATTCTGAATTCAGCAAAGGGTCATTCGTGTAGATCCTTCAAGGTTTTTTTTAATAAAAACTAACAGCTGAAAGTAAGAAATATTGAAAATGTTTTGAAAAAACAGCGATTTGTGTCAACTTTTTCACCTGTAACTTCTTCTAAGTATGACAGATTTGTTAAAGCAATATACCGTTATATCCGCTGGACCCTTCTGGTTGTGAAGATATATAGGACTTGTAGGTTCCCCAAGAACCCGAGGAACCCAGAGCCAATAACTGAGCTGCATCTTGCAATAGTTTTCATTGAGTATATAGCAATTCATTTGGTAAAATATGAAAAGTCAAAAATAGGTATCAAGGACACCTATGTTTTTCTGAAGTAGGAACACAAAATAGAATTTAGAAGCAGTAGTTATTTGCACCTCTCCAAAATCGTGGGTGCCCATACTAGCATGTGAATAATAGGAGATTTTTCAAAGTGACTTCTTTTTACACATTGTCTTAAATTAGGAAGGCAGAAATGCATAGAAAGTCAATAGGTAATAAGAGTTGCTCTACAATTCTGTGTTCACGTACGTCTCCCAATAGAAATGGTACCTCACTTGTGTGGATAGGCCTAGTGCCTATGACAGGAAACGGGCCAAAACGCTATATGGACACACCACTTTTTTACTGTGAAAACAGACCGGTTTTTTTTGCAAAGTGGCTAGCTGTGGATTTTGAACCTTAGCTCTAGCAGTACCTTGGGAAACCTAGCAAACCTATACATTTTTGAAGACTAGACACCTAGAGAAATCCAGGATGAGGTGACTTGTGTGCCTTTCACCAGGTTATGTTACTCAGAATCCCTTGCAAACCTCAAGCTTTGTCAATTTTCCCACATTTCTGTGATGGAAAGTTCTGGAATCTGCATGGGTCCACAAAATTCCACCCACCCCGCATTCCCCAAAGTCTCTCGATGAAATGATACCTCACCTACAGTGAAAACTGTCACTTTTTTGCAAAGTGCCTAGCTGTGGATTTTGAACCCTAGCTCAGCCGGCCAAGACACCAAGGGGAATCTAGGATGGGGTGACTTGATTGGGATCACTGTGCCGGCACAAATGTCCTACCACCCAGCATTCCCCTTGGTCTCCTGCGTAAAGTGACACCAAATGTGAGGTTTGGAGGGGATTCTGTATAGGAAAACTTTGGGGGATCCACGCAAGCCATACTTCCCTGGACTCCCTAGGGTGTCTAGTTTTCAGAAATGTGTGGGTTTGGTAGTTTTCCCTAGATGGTTGCAGAGCCCAAAACCCTGGTGCTCCCTGGCAAAACCAGGTAATTTTGTGATAGGTAATTTTGACATCTCCACAATATGTTTTGGGCCCTTGCCTGTTATGGGTACTTGGCCCACCCACATGAGTGAAGTACCACTTTTATCGGGAGACCTGGGAGAACACTGGGTGGTAGGAAATGTGTGCTTGCGTGGTGATCCCACAAGTTTCCCACAAGGAAATTTGAGAAACAATTAATTCTTTCAGCTAAATTTGAAGTTTGCAGGGGATTCTGGTTAGGAAAACATTTGAGGGTCAATGCAAGCCATACCTCCGTGGACTCCCCCAGCTATTTAGTTTTCAGAAATGTGTGGGTTTGGTAGGTTCCCCTCAGTCTCCCATTAAAAATGATATCTTACCTGTGTGGATGGGCCAAGTGCCGATGACATGGAAGAGCCACAAGCGTATAGAGATTGAGGAGGCCCAAAGTGGGTCCAAAAGGGCAGTTTTTTAGGCTGATGCTACTTTGGGCACCCACACAAGTGAGGTATAATTTTCTCAGAAGACCAAGGGTAATGCTGGTTAGTAAGAAATGTGTGCCTGCACGGTGATCCTAAAACTTTCCCACACAGAAATGTGAGGAAAATGTGACTTTGTAAGTTAATTTGAGGTGTGCATGGGATTCTGGGTAAGAAAATGCTGGGGGATCCATGCAAACCACAGCGCCAGCCAAGAGTCAGTACACGCACACTACCATCCATGCACACCATCAGCCAAGCGCTATTCACGCACACCGCTAGTCAAGTGCCAACCACCAACCACACACACCACCAGCCAAGCACCATGCATGCACACCGCCAGCCAAGCGCCATCCACAAACAGCGCCAGTCAAATGCCATCAATGCACACAGTCAGCCAAGCAATGTCCACGCACACCTCCAGCCAAGTGCCACACATGCACTCCACTAGCCAAGCGCCATCCCTGCACACCCCCAGCCAAGCAGGGCCAGACTGGTAATAGGAACCAGCAATCTGCTCAACTGGCCCTGGGGGTTGGGGGGTGCTAATAAAAAGCACCCCTTATGCTTTTGTTACTATGGCCTGACATTACAGCAGTGGTCTAAAACGGGCACCCTTTAACAAAACCGCCCTCCACGGCCAGAAAACCTCACCCCACCCCTCCGACCCACTTGGAAAATGCCTGGTGCCTGCTACAGCCAGTCCGTCCCTGTAGCCAAGCACAATCCATGCACCCAGCCAGCCAAGCACGAAGTCCAAGTACACTGCCAGCCAACCTCCACTCCACGCCCACCACCAGGCAAGTGCCAATCTACACACACTGTCATCAAGCGCAAGCCCACCCACACCATTAGCCAAGTGCAGGTCCACACACACCACCAGCAAAATGCAAACCATAAGTCAATACACTCAGACTGTCAGCCAAACTCCAGTTTACATACACACAAACTCTCCCTGGTTTATAGTAGTTTTCAGCCCCGCTTGGGTGCAGATGAGAATAAAAATATCATTGAAGCATCCAAAATGTGTGCAGAAAAAAAGGGAGCAACCCTTGCCTCTTGAGCTTCTCACTGGCATGCCCATAAACATTTCCCTTGTGTGTAGTGGGCTTTCTGCCCCGGGGCATATAAGGGTCTTTTCTGCCTTTTGGGGAGCAGAAAGTGTTTTTGGGGATGGGGGCATTAGCCTGCCCATTCTCTGCAGCACCCATCCCTACATATTTTTTTTAAACTAAGTCTCTGGTGCATAGTGGGCCCCAAGGGGGCAGATTAGGGACTATTGCCCCCATCTGCCTCCTGGGGAATTAGAGTGGTCATGTTCTGAGGTTGCAGACACCATTAAGTACCCTCTCTGGTTTAGGGGTTCAGATGTTGCACTGCGAGCTAGCCTGGAATTGGGTCAACATATTCTGATTAAGTCTCAGTACCCATATTTTGACACATATGTTGGCCGAACTCACAGTCCTACCTAATTAGAAGGAACTGTATGATAGCATGAGTGCTGGTATTAATGTTATGATTTAACTTACTACAAGTGATGTTATTTGAAAGGGGTTAAGCAGTGCATATAGAAGGCACAAGTTATAGATAATTTAGTCTGTGTAGCTAGTTCACAGCACTAAATACGGAGGTGCGCACATTTTATTACATTTTAGGTGGACCCACATAGCTGGTCGCAGGTAGGGATGAGCTGCCACTCCTTAGGACCACAATAATAGCCACTGGGGGAACCACTTGGGCTCTCCCCCCAACATCAGTTAGTGACCCTGGGACCACTGCTGGTGAGAGACCTTAGGAAGCAGGGCACCTGCCTGGCGGTAATGTGCTTTTGATGTGAAGATGGGGAAGGATTGGGAAGTCCACCAGGGCTTCACAGGGCAATATCATCACTGAGTACACACAGTGCATAACCCCTAAGTCCACCAGACAAATGAACGCCAGGACAATGGACGGCCAGAAGAGGAAAGGTGAAGGAGCCTACTAGAAAGAAATTACTAGCAGCAATTAATGGATTCCGAATCGCACTGGGAAGAAAAATAGACGCCGTTCCATTGAGGTCGCCTGCCCTGCAAAGACTTACGCAATGTAACAGAAAAGGTCTGGGTAGCAGAACACTCCATAGCTGGCCAGCCGGCAGAGGTCAAAAATGCTCCTCCTAGGGCAGTCATAGTGAGGATATTCAACTATAAATATTGGACCATAATCCTTAGTGTGGCCAGAATGGCAGGCCCTGTTCACTAGACAACCATGAAATTGCTATTTGCCCTGACTATACCAGGAAGGTGCAATCAAAGAGAAAGACCTTCATAGACGAGAAACAAAAATTCAGAACTCAAAATCTGCTTTACATGCTGCTATACCCGACTTGTCTCCGAGTTGCAATAAGATACACTATTTTGACCAACTGAGGACATATGATCATGGCTGGAACTCTGGGACAATGCAGCACAGTGGGACATAGAGAAATTCCTGCTGATCCTCAGGGGACAAAAGGAGGGCTTGGACGTCAGGAGAGAATTGGGACTCCTGGACTGACATCCCAATAGAATCAGTGGAGCCACAGGTTGTTCGTGCAAGATGATGGTACCCTGATGGCTGAGGAGGATTCTATTTCAACAGGAGATCCTGCCACTGGCTCCTCTCCAGAGAGTCTTGAGGACACAATGGAGCAACGAGGGGGTGTTAACATGTAAATATCGACTGCCTGACAGTAGGAGGAGAAATGGGAGAAGGGCCACTAACGGAGAGCTACATATATTAGGGTATGGCGTGACTGTGTCCTTTCAGACTATGCTCACTATAATGCATCTGTCAGTTGGGGAGGTCGATACTTGTTAATGAATATGTCTTATATGCTTCCACATTATACTAACTCTGAGGCGGAAGCCGGAGGAGCTACTCGCTTATTTTAATAATTGTTGTTCTTTTGTTATTGCATATTTTAAAACTTCTATCCTCACCTGAGCTCTTTTCTGGGCAAAATCGCCAACCAGGCTCAACACATTTCAGCGGAACTAGCGCTGTTTTGTCACATTGTTTGTTCACGGCCGCCATCGCTGCAGACGCGAGGCCACGCCCACCTGACAGGCCACGCCCACACCCCCCGCCTATAAAAACAGCGCTGACTACTAGCGCGCCTACTGGAACCCTAACCTCTGAGGCGGAAGCCGGAGGAGCTACTCGCTTATTTTAATAATTGTTGTTCTTTTGGTATTGCATATTTTAAAACTTCTATCCTCACCTGAGCTCTTTTCTGGGCAAAATCGCCAAGCAGGCTCAACACATTTCAGCGGAACTAGCGCTGTTTTGTCACATTGTTTGTTCACGGCCGCCATCGCTGCAGACGCGAGGCCACGCCCACCTGACAGGCCACGCCCATACCCCCTTCCCCTAAATGTGCCTTCCACGCAAGCGCAGCGGACGAGCGCAGCGGGAGCGCCGACGGACCCAGGCCCAGGGACTCTGCCGGAGTCACCCCCCACCCGTCTGACGTACCCTGCAGACACGCTTTTGAATCTCCGACCTGAAAAAAACCAAGGGTGTCGTTACATTCATGAAGAAGGTAAACCCTTCTCTAACTGCACGCGCTGTAACGCAGTCACTCAGACTCCAGCCAATTCTAGATGGCAGCTGGGCCTCCTCAACTGCCGCTCCCTCCCCAAGCATGCACTAGAAATCAATATGCTGATCCAAGATCAAGGCATAGACGCATTGTTTCTTACAGAAACCTGGCTATCCGATAGTACGGATCCGGACACTGTCACCGCCCTTCCCCCAGGCTACCTCATCCATACCCTTCACAGACCCAGAGGAAGAAGAGGTGGGTTGGCTATAATCTACCGGGAACGCTTCATTTGTCGAACCAATGACGCCAACATTGCAGACTCTGAAAGCTGCTACTTTTCCCTCCAAACCTCCCCGGCGCACTCCCTTTCGGGATTACTAATCTACCGCCCTCCGGGCACCCCTGGGAAATTCCCCAACGCGGTCACTGAAATGGTCTCTCAACTAGCCTCCTCCGTTTCCAACTTTCTTATCGTGGGCGATCTTAACTTCCACTTCACAGATCCCACTGACCGGAATACCTCCGACCTGCTTCTGGACCTCCTGTCACTCAATATTCGACTGGTCAATAAAGAACCCACCCACGACAAGGGACACCTTTTAGATCCCGTCCTCACCAATGTCGCCAATATTACCACCAATCCTCCTTTGCCACTGCCATGGACCGATCACTTTTTAATCCCCATCTCCTGGGAGTCTCCTACTGTTATCCCCCAATCCGCGAAAATTAAAGTTATGGACAGACGCTGGCATAAACTCCTTCCATCCGAATGGGCCACTGCTCTCTCTAACTCAATCCCAACGCTGTCCCCCGACCCAATTGCGGCGGATAAACAGTTTAACTCCTGGATCACAACCTCTCTGGATACACTCCTCCCTAAAACCGCCATTCTTAAACATATCAAACGAATACCTTCGGCCCCGTGGTATTCACCTGAGCTCAAGTCGCTACGACAGGACTGTAAAAGAGCTGAACGCTCCTGGAGGAAGGAGAAATCCAATTCCAACAAGAATGCCTATCTGACCTCCTTATCAAAATACAAATCCTCAATTGGCAAGACAAAAAGTCTATTCTATCAGGAAAGAATTGAAAAAGCCGCTTGCTCTAGCAAAGAAACTTTCACCATCCTGAAAGAACTCCTCAAGGTCCCCGATCCCGGCCCGAAAAACCCCCCTGACCCCAAAGCAGACCAGGAAAAATGTCATCAGCTAGCCAGCTTCTTCCAAAAAAAGATCCAAAAAATTCTCGACTCCATCCCGTTTACCAACTCGGGCGAGACTGTTGACCCCCCTGACATTCCGATCTCCCCCCGCCTATCTTCCTGGGGGCAAATAACCATCAAAGATGTCGAGGACACGTTAAAAGTCATCAAAAGCGGATCTCCTAGGGACCCCGCCCCGCTACGGACCCTCAAGGAAGTAGCTCCCATCATCATCCCCCCCCTCACCCACCTAATTATTGCGTCACTACAACAAGGAGTTGTCCCCCCCAGTTGGAAAGCGGCAGTTGTGAAAGCGCTTCTAAAGAAACCCTCCTTGGATCCTGCGGAATTGCCAACTACAGACCAATATCCCTTCTCCCCGGGACTAGCAAGATTGCAGAGAAACTGGTGAACAAGAAACTATCTCAGTTTCTCGAATCTAACAACCTGTTAAAAAACTCGCAGACAGGGTTTCGTCCAGGGCAGGGCACTGACATCGCCCTCCTGACGGCGGTGGAGGAGGCCAGAGCACTCTTAGACGAAGGGGGATCAGTGGCAGTGATCCTCCTCGACCTGAGCGCGGCCTTTGACACCGTCAACCACCACCTCCTGATCAAACGGCTCAAGAGGGTAGGAGTGGAGGGCACAGCTCTATCTTGGCTCTCCTCCTTTCTGGCCCAACGCTCCTTTCAGGTCTGGGAGAATAACACCTGCTCCTCCGAAACACCCCTCCAATGTGGGGTGCCTCAGGGCTCCTCCCTGAGCCCCACATTGTTTAACATCTACATGTCCCCATTGGAGGAGGTCGTGACCCCGTTCGGAGTGAGCATCGTCAGTTATGCTGATGACACTCAATTAGTGGTCTCCCTATCCCACCCTAGTCAACAACCTGCGGACCTGTTCAACTGCTTGACGCAGATACAAGGGTGTATACAGCTATTAGGGTTTGTAGAAATTACAGATATTGACGCTCTACCTGTAGTATACGTTACACCTGTAGGAAGACAAGATCTAATGTGTGGTGCGTACAGAGCGAACGGAATAACCCTAAAACCGTCCCAAGACAATCAAAAGATTACCATAAGCAGTAAACAGCAAAGCTCTCGCAACCACAAACAGTGTAAAAATTAAACAATGTGACAAATAAAGTAGCAGAAAGCAGCAGATCTCAGAATTCGTGTTCTTTTTCAAACGGATGTTTTAATTTGATCCACAATCAGCCGACACGTGTTTCATCGCGTTGAAGTGGAGTCAACACGACTCTTCAGGGCTGATGAAATAAAGTAAACATATGTATAGTACATTTCACTATAACACTTCTGGTACACTTGTCAATAATAAAAGACGTGCACGGAAGTGAGGGTGACGAATCTTTACGTGCCTGGTGGCCGTTTAGTGATTTACGTGCCATGCACATCCACACTCGCAACACAGTGATGGTTGTAAAGTGCGTGGGTAGCAGTTACACCATAAAAAATCCATTCCAACAGTTAATTCACTGTTGACAAAAACCAAAATCACGTGGTTTGTTGTCTCCCGCTCACGAGGAAACCGCGTTAGTGAAGGATCAGGGTGTAAAACGTGTCCATTATTCCATTCTATTGAGCACAAAGTGTATGGGTCATGCACAATATCCAAGTAGGTCTATGTGCAGAATAAAAATCATGCAATTCGTGAAAACCTCACTAATATCAAATTCAGCCTACCTGGTATAACCCAGGTTTGTATGGGTAGATACGAAAATAAGTGCGAGTAGGTCGATATATCTAAATATGTACAGAAAAAGGAAAAAAACACAAAATGAAAAAGTAAGAAAGGGAGGAAAATTACTGAAAGGCAAGCGGTAAAGATCACAGGGTGCAATAACCTAGTGTTGACTATGGCTTACCCTGTGTAAATATTGACGGATATGTCAATATGTTATGAACGCAGAAAACCCTGGTATCGGGTTAGCAGATAAATGTTCACACAGCTGTATAGATATATTTAAAATGTTGCTCGTAAGTTCCAAAAGAGACTGCACGAAAAGAAAAAAGTAAAAAGTCACCAAATGAATATAAATACGATGAAAACATCAAAAGACAACCGAGTAGTGGTCAAGACTCAGAAAAACTGTCGATGCAGTTCAATACATCTCTAGATCAAACGGTACATACCTAAACACGTGTAGGTGTTTAGCCGTACCGGGAGGGGATCCGACTGTTGAAAGTACTCTGAGGCTGAGTTCCGGGTAAGACTATCTGTCGGTAATTGTACTAAGTGTAGAGAGACACAAAGGGGAAACAAAAGTGAAAATGTTTCTACACTTTGAGCCGGTAATAAAAAAGACGCAAGTACACAAAGTATTGTGTTCTTACCTCCAGTCGATATCCCTCCTCAGTAGGTTCCCGGTCGCCGTGTTCCAGAGACGGACACGTGACCGGAAAACGGATGGTAATAATATAGTCTAGGTAGGTCAAAAGCTAGAGCGTGCAAGTCTGAATACCACGTCCAAAGTGTAACCGCCATCTTGGATGTGAAAATTGCTCGCTGTGAGTAACCTCGTAGGCGGCACGAAATTGAAAACTACAAATTAAATAGGGCGCCATTTAATAAGAAGACACTGTTGGTTGGTGGCGAAAACTTAAATATTAGTATTCCAGGCGCTCATCTCAAGGCTCTCATATAGTATGAAAAGGATGAGAGAAAAGTGTAAACATGAAGATCAAAAGAGATCTGTTGACATCATCTTCCTTGTGACTTGAATTTATTACTAACGGGAACAGAACGGAGAATTAACATATCAAGTCGAGATACTAGAGTAAGACTGTGAGAATTTCCCAAAAAGGGGCTTAGCTCGCGTAAAAACTAAGCCTCATGGTGAAATTACCCCTTGGTAAACTAAATCTGTGAGTTGGGTGATCACATGAAAATCGTGTGCGATGAGAAATAGGTGTCAATTGTTGCGTTATAATGGCGAACCTTGAATTAAGCACCCATAAGTGAAAAGTGAAGTCCCATTGTGATAGGTGACATGACAATTCGTATGTATACATTCATAAATCTGAATATAAATTTGTGGAATTAAAATTCATGATGACAAGTCCTTTCTATTATATACGTCAGTTATGCGTAAAAGTTAACATTGTGGTACTCAGCACATAAAAACCATAAGGTTAATTCCTAAATGGATTCGTTCATGCAGTTCTCATTTCAGTCAAAACGATTTCATGTCCATTTACAATTATATTAACAATTTACAGTTTTATGACTCATGTGCAACATTTCATTAAGTAAAGGGGCATTAGTCCCCTAAGAAGAATTGAAGCTCTGGGGTCATAGTTCAGCCCGTGTTCCACGCATTGCAAACGCATGATCCAGGTGGCTTCCCTACGTCTCAGAGCGAGTTCTCTGTTGCCCCCCCTAATATTCGGGGGGATTACATCAATACCAAAGAAACGTACCTTCACCTCATCCTCAAGTGGCTGACATGCCGCAATATGCAGCGCAACCGGGTATTTGGGATCTCTCTTTTGAATAGCCCGCATATGTTCAGCTAGCCTTTCTTTAAGAGGCCTGATAGTACTGCCCACGTACATCTTGCCACAATGGCATTCAATAATGTACACAACGTATCTAGTTAAACATGTGATATTGTGTCTAATTGTGTATCTGACACCATCATGACCTTTAAATGTTTTTGTCCCATGTTTGCCCCAAACACACAACGAGCAGAAGCCACATTTGAAAAAACCTAAGCCATGTGTGGTAAGCCAATCTGCGGCTGAAGTGTTGTGTGGGACCGTAGGACTAAGTTTGTTTTTAAGTGTACATCCCTTCCTGTATGTAATGGCTGGTCTTTCTGGTAACCACTCTCTCAACGTTGCGTCTTCAGTTAGCAGTTTCCAATGTTTGTTAAAACTCTTGGAGACTGCATGATGTAGCGCATTAAACTCAGTAATGAGTCTAATTTTTTGGGTAGAGGATTCACTGGAGGCACGTTTCTTTAAACAATCTGGTCTTGAGGCGCGACGAACCCTTTTCTCTGCTGATTTCAGAGTTTGGAGGGGATAACCCCTATTCAGAAATCTGTTTTTCATATTCGTTAGACAGCTGTCAAATTCTCTAGGCTCACTGCAGTTCCGTTTAGCTCTCAGGTATTCACCATAAGGTATTGCCTGATCCTTCACTAACGCGGTTTCCTCGTGAGCGGGAGACAACAAACCACGTGATTTTGGTTTTTGTCAACAGTGAATTAACTGTTGGAATGGATTTTTTATGGTGTAACTGCTACCCACGCACTTTACAACCATCACTGTGTTGCGAGTGTGGATGTGCATGGTACGTAAATCACTAAACGGCCACCAGGCACGTAAAGATTCGTCACCCTCACTTCCGTGCACGTCTTTTATTATTGACAAGTGTACCAGAAGTGTTATAGTGAAATGTACTATACATATGTTTACTTTATTTCATCAGCCCTGAAGAGTCGTGTTGACTCCACTTCAACGCGATGAAACACGTGTCGGCTGATTGTGGGTCAAATTGAAACATCCGTTTGAAAAAGAACACGAATTCTGAGATCTGCTGCTTTCTGCTACTTTATTTGTCACATTGTTTAATTTTTACACTGTTTGTGGTTGCGAGAGCTTTGCTGTGTACTGCAGATACAAGGGTGGATGAACAACTCAGCATTAAAATTGAATGGTTCAAAGACGGACATTCTCCTTCTGGGTCAGAAAGGACTCACCTTCCCTCAGAACATCTGGCCACCCTGTCTGGGCCCCCCCGACCCGAAACAGGAAGTAAAAAGCTCGGGTGTATGGATCGAAACCGATCTCTCATTCACTACTCAAGCAAAAAAAGTAGCCGGTACCTGTTTCGGGCTACTGAAATCATTGAGAAAGATCCTGCACCTACTTCCCCGCACCTCGCAAAGACTTCTCATTCAAGGCCTTATACTTTCCAGGCTCGACTATAGTAATTCTATCTATTTGGGTGCGCCCGAAGCAACTCTGAACAAATTACAGAGAATCCAAAAAGCGGCCGCCCGAATCCTTACTAACACCCCTGCCAGAGCCTCAGCCAAACCTGCACTGAAGCTCCTTCACTGGCTCCCAGTGAGGGAACGAGTGATATTCAAAGCCTTATGCTTGGCACATAAACTACTGCAGAACCAAGGCCCTGCCATTCTTAGGAGATTTATAAGACCATACAAAGCCCCAAGATCCCTACGATCGGACAAGGAGTTCTTTATCACCCTTCCTAGATTCAAGAAAGCTCGCACGGGTGGAAGACGCTTCTCGGTTCACACCGCCCGCCTCTGGAATGCTCTCCCCCGAGACCTGAGAACTGAACCTAGCTACTTACGCTTTAGGAAATGGTTGAAAACTCACCTGTTCCCCTAATGGCACCTTCGTCCTGCCTGAATCTGCTCTCCTCCCTTTCCTTTTTGCCCCCGGAACCACAGATGTAGGGATCCTCAGCGCTGGGATACCTCAGGGTGACTACGCGCTCTATAAACTTTTTTAATAATAATAATAATAAGGAGCAATGGGCACTCTTTTGAGAGATGCTGTTAAGCAGCGTGGGGTGTCTTTTACGTGTGGTCGTGGCTTTAAGGCACATATGGAGCAGCCTCTCCCTGCATACAGTTTCTAGAGTTGAACACTCATCCCCTTTGTTTTAAGGGAGGATTGAGCCATAGGGTGTTATGGGAGAGGCAATGGGCAGATACGTTGTTGAACAGTTAACATGTGTTTGCCTGAGGAGGGTCGGGTGGGAGGTTGGGGAGGGGGTGCTTGGATGATAAACTGCTCATATCAAGAGAGGAGACAATGGTACACTCGATGCCTCTCACATGCAGACACAACACACCGTGAGCCCTAGATTTAGCTCATGACCTGGAATGTTAGGGGGCTGAGCAGTTATGTGAAGCACCACAGGGCCTCAGTCATCTTAGACATCATAAGATACACATTGCATGCTTACAAGAAACTCATTTAACTGGCCTGGAAAAAGAAAAACTTAAAAATAAACTGCGGGGTCAACTTTATTCTGCCTCATAATTGGCTTACGCCACCTGGGAGGTGTCAGTGTGGGTGGGTCCTGGAGCCCCTTTTAAAGCTAGCATTATTTGAGGTGGACATTGAGGGCTGCTTCGTTCCCTGGAAGGAATGATAGATGGAAGATACATTGAAAACCTGTATATGTAAACTGTCAACACTGATGAGAAGCAGTTTTTTAAAAGAATCCAATATCTACTGTTTGGGTGAATAGACACCCCACAAAAACACAACACAAAGTCTGGCATGACCTCCAGTCTTAAAGAAAGCAGTGATGCAAAACATTGGCAGCAGAGACGTCGGAAGGAGTTCAATCTGATTACGTGGGGTTATTTATACCATTCTTTAACTCACCACAAATATCGAAGACTGAATATGGCACTGGCAATGAGGGATTTCCTTCAGATGGTGAGAGAGGCAGGATGCCTAACTCTATTTCTTATCTTACCACATCCCAAATGTAGTTGAGTTTGATGGAGGGAGCACCCATTGAGCTCCCACGCGGTGGAGGTTTCCACCTGGCATTCTAGGGGCTTCAGAGTATAGGGAGGACCTTGAGGCCCAGATGTACTCTATTTAGACCTCAATTGCTGTTCCACGGACACCAGGGAAAATGGGTGGGCAGCTGTGAATGCAGTGTCAATGGGGTATATATGATCAAAGTCTATGGGGTAATACTGCAACTTTAAACAGAATTGGCACAACAGGAATCACACCTGGCTGCACTAAAAAAACAGAACATGAAAACAGTGAGCCCAGTCTGCAGTTGCAAAATGTGCAAAGATTAGTAACAGAAACATGGGACAGACCTAATGTGCAATGTATTGCGCCTTGCACTGCTGTATACGTGTAGTTTCTCATGTCTTGGAACCATATTTATATATCACTGCAGCAAAGATGCGGCTGGGAGATTTCTGCATCAGCATCTCAGCCCAAATGCCACGTGTGTGAGACGGCTGCACTCCCATAAACTTATGTTGATAAGGATCACCTCCTTTAGTGCATTTCTCCAACAATGTCTTAAAACAAAGTTTTGTATAGGAAGGGACCCCCAAGGAGAGAGCAGAACTGCTCCACTTCTTTTTTTTTAATAAATATATTTCTTTATTGGTTTTTTCATTTTGCATATACATTCCTCAGAGAGTAAAGCAAAATGTTACATATAACAAACATGACTATGTAGAAGAATCGCCACACCCTTTCTGACATTATGCCTTTGTATTTCATGCTGGTCCAGTCGTGGCTTCCCCTGCCCATGTAGTGTTACACTCATCCCTTTGAACAGTCTCTTCGACACTGTGCCATACATAATCATTCCATTGTTCATGGATATTCCTGCATGCCACTCATGAAGGTAGCTTTCAATCTCTGTTACTCCTATCAGTCACTAATGCCCCTACACTAGTAAGAGCATATAAGGAGTACCCTCCTACCCGACCTTGTTGGAATGATCTAACCCCATACCTTGGTATAATGTCTCAGGAAGCTGGCGTCAATGTGTTAATGAATGCACTATGTCATTTGTGCAAGCCTGCACATATCTGGCTGTGCAGTTATCAGGATGAATGTCAGGGCCTGCAGAGCAGCATCTCAGTAACAGCTCTCAGCAGCTTCCATGATAACTCCAGTGTGAAATTCCTCTCACTTAATTTAAAATTGAAATTTTTGAGTAATGAAACACCAGCTTTACCTCATTCTGGTAGAGACACAGAAAAACAACTTTAGTTAGTCTGGGGTAAAGAGTTGCCTCATACATACACAAAATAAAGCAAGGACATTGCGTTCTAGTATGTGTCTCCCTGGAACAAACAGTGCAGACCACGGAACAAAAATCTCTATCAAAATAAATGCATATATTAGGCATTTTCTCATGTTTAGTGAAAAACATGCTCAAAACCACCATCATAAAAAGATGCTAAATAAAAAGGAAAACTAAAATTAAAATGCAATATAATCCCTGCAGCCCTCTTGTTCGTTGGAATATGTCTAATCACCCTCCCCTTTGTTGGGATGACATTGGGGAATTTGCTCACTCACCACTCCACTCACTGAAATCAGTAAGTACTTCTACCCATTTTTCCAGGTCCCCTCGTACTTTATCATTTCTAAGTAATATCCAGAAATGAGTCTCCTGAGCTACTGTCCATTCCATCATGCCTCTAGCAGATAGACACAGAGGGAATAACATCAGTGACTGCTTAGAGAGGGAAATCAATCCGGAAAATTATTGCCTTGGTTGCTAAGGGAGGGTACAGCAGGCCTTCACAGTCACTTTTCAGAGCCATCCCATTGGCATGCTGCTAAAACACAGACTGAATTAAATTGCCCTTTACAGGACCATCTGAGGGATATATATTGAGCTGCTGCTGGGGCTTTATTGACCTCGGTAGCAGACTTTCTGGCTAGGGTCATGCTGCTATGGGTACCCAACGCCCATCATAAATAATTAGAAGCAGAAATTATCCTAGAAGAATTCTGCACGGCCATCGGGGAGTTGGCAGCAGGTAAGGCTGCTTGAGGGGATTGTTTACCAGTAGACTTTTACTAACATTTCTCACTTGTGTTATCTGAAAAACTTCTAAAGGGATTCCAAGAGTTCTTGACCCTGGGAACACTGCATCCCACTATGAGAGAGGGAAGCACATGTATGCTGCTGAAACCGTGTGTAGATCACTTGGACTTGACCTCCTATATGCACCTGCGAGCTATGGTGGGGCAACCAGTTCACAAGAACCAGAGTGGCTTTATACCAGGCCGCAGTATGGCCATACACCTACACTGACTAACAAAGGTTTTGCAGTCTGTGCACAAGAGGGACTCCACGCTGTAACTGGTGGCTGTTGATGTTGCCAAGTCCTTTGATATCTTAGAAGGTCCTTGGGCATATGGGTTTTGGACCAGTCTTCTGCTCCTGGGTGCAGTTGTAGGACATGAACACCCATGCCAGGGTTAGGATCGGGTTACTTCTTTCAGAGGACTGGGGAGTTGAGAGAGGGACAAGACAAAAATGCCCCCTCTCCACATTGCTGTTTGCTGTTGTCATAGAGCCATTGGCATTGAAACTCTGAGAAGTACTTGCTGGTCAAGGGGCATGTGCGGGTGACTCCACACACTTAAGTTCTCTCTATGCCAACAATGCACTGTTTTACTCACAGCAGCCAAGAGAGTCTGTGCCGGATTACTGACATATTTAGAAGAATTCGGGGAAGTAGCAGGGCTCAAGATCAACAAGAAAAGAAACATACTCTTACCCCTGGGTGGACTGGCAGGATATCCCAGGAAACATTTACCAGGCCTTGGGCTTCATTGGGGACTACATAACGTTAGATACTTGGGGATACAGGTATCACGTATGCCTGAGAAGCAATACAATTACAATGTGGGAAGGGTGATTGCCAGGTAGCATGCTGTGATTCGCTTCTGGACTTCACTGGCCCTGTCCACGATGGGTAGGGTGGCCATTACGAAGATGAGTTTTCATCCCAGATGCCTATTCGATGTCCACAATTCATTATGCCAACGATATCGGTTGGGGAACAAACAAAGAAATCTAAACGAAGAACCAGAAGGGGTGGCAAAAAATACCAGATCTACCACCAAAGCCAAACTAGCGAACAACAAGTGACTGAGAATATTGTGAGCCAAACTCTGGACAGTAATGATGTGAATATGACTTGTACTGACGTTAATGTGATTAACCTGTCTTCAAAACTTTTCAACTCATCTGAAAATGCCACCTTGTGTAAAGGCTTACATTTTTGTGTAACTAATAAATAAGATTTTGAAAATGTTCATCTTGATCTATTTCGTTTTGCTCGCAAATTAAAGTTAAAAAAATACTTTATAGACCATCCGAGAGTCCCTTTACGTGTTCACAATGATGTGTGTCTTTCAGAGTTTACCATTTCAGATGTTCATGCCTCTTATCTCATTGCCACTCTAGATGATGATGAGGGAACAGAAACATTAGTTGATTTCGCCAGGGGTATAGATGTTAGTGAGGACACCACAGTTGGAAGTGGGTTGAGATTAAACTCTACATTTACGCCACCAGGTAATACATGTAATGCCATTGACGAATTTACAAGCCGTATGACCCATGATCTACACAAACTGGAGGATACTCATTTTGGCTCCTCTAAATGTAAACACCCTCAGAATATCACCAGAGCGGAAAGAATCTTTTTGAATTCCATACGTGATGATGCCTCCCTTGTTGTACGAGAGGCTGACAAGGGAGGTAATATTGTCATTATGGATAGGATTGACTATATGGATGAGATAGCTAGGCAATTGGCGGTAACAGATTGTTATACCAAATTAAAAACTAATCCCATCAAATCTGTAGAGAACAATATCAACATGCGGATTGTTGAATGGAAGGAATCTGGTCTTATATCTGATTAAGAATCCAGATTCCTGATGGCTAATAAATCACGTTATCCTTGTATCTATGCACTGCCCAAGGTGCACAAGGGGGGTGCCTTTCCTCCCAGTAGGCCTATCATATCGGGAAATGGAGGGCCGACTGAACATATGGCAGAATATGTCGACTTTTTTCTTCAACCGATGGTACAGAATCTGCCATCCTATTTGAGGGACAGTAGGGAGCTCCTGTGCAAATTAGAGGTTGTGACTTGGGACCATAACAACTTCACCTTTGTGACAATGGATGTAGAGAGCCTCTACACTTGCATTGCACTAGAGGATGGCTTACGCGCATTAAAATACTATCTATATCAACGCAATGCGAGTCACTTAGAACATAGCAATATGTTGTTAACTATGTCAGAGCTTATCCTAACACATAATGTGTTTTTTACATGATGGTACCTGGTATGTCTAGAAGCGTGGGACGGCCATGGGCTCCAGGTTTGCTCCATCCTACGCTAACCTTTTTATGGGTCTGTTTGAGATGGAGCATGCCTGGGGCCGTGGTGCAAAAGACTGGATCGAACATATTCTCTTTTATGTTCGTTACATTGACGACGTTTTCTTGATTTGGAAAGGGAGCAGTGAGGAATTAGATCAGTACTTTGCTTTCCTGAATGACAATGGACGCAATATCAGGTTGACTATGACCAGATCCAGGGATGAAATTTTCTTCTTGGATTTGAAACTTTACGCGAAAAGTGGGACTATTCATAGTGACCTGTATAAAAAAAACACTTCATGCAATAGTGTGTTACGAGCAGACAGCTGTCACCCTAAAAACACCATAGATGCCATCCCGTTTGGAGAGATGATACGGGTACGGCGTAATTGTAGTGAAAGAAAAAACTTTGAAGAAGGGCTACGACAGGTTACTAACAACTTTAAAAGAAGAGGTTATGACCCTAACGTATTGAAAAAAGCTGAAAATAAAATAAGAAAAAAAATAGGAGTGAGACCCTTACCACCAGTGCTCCCAAGAGGAATGTTGCTTTTAGTCAAAAATGCACCTTCGTAACAGAATATGGCTTATATAGTAACCATATTTACAATCTGCTTCGGAAACATTGGCATTTACTCTTGTCGGAATCAATCCCTAGGGACATTGTGCCTATTAAACCGAGGGTAGTTTATAAAAAGGGCCTTTCTATTAAAAACATGATTTGTCCTAGTTATATTAAACCAGTTAAGACGACTACCAGCACATGGTTGCCTGTGAAGACGGATGGTTTTCACACATGTGGTACCTGTTCCGTTTGCGAATACGGTCTTAACAAAACTAAAACCTTTAGCTACAATGGACCTAAGGAATACACAATAAGGGGATTGATCAACTGTAATACCACACATGTGGTATATGCCCTCATCTGTCACTGCAAAATGATATATGTGGGTAGTACCACTAGAAATCTTAAGAAGCGAATTCAGGAACATGTTCACGATATAAAAAATCAGGATATACGCAGCCCTGTGGTGCAACATATCTCTGAATGTCATTCTGATCATGACGCCATTTCCTTTCATGCAAACACAATAATGATGGACAGAATGTGGATCAATGTCACACATTCACCCCAGTCCAAAGATCTGGGCCCAAATCCATCGTTTTTCCACTCCACACCACCCTGGGTTAGACAATGGCGATATGCAAATCAGCGCTGACCCTGTGCCCCATGGGAACAGTCCAGTCCGAACTACAAAAGCCATGTCCTTCCCAGAACGGAAACAAGCATCCGAGGACCGGCCCGGTTTCGAGGTAACACTTCTCATCAGCCCAGCTAGCTTGATTCCAGTGGTGTGGAGTGCCTGGGACTCACGTCTGAGCATCCCCAGTACACTTAGAGCGGTACCTGCAAACACAACAATGATGGACAGAATGTGGATCAATGTCACACATTCACCCCAGTCCAAAGATCTGGGCCCAAATCCATCGTTTTTCCACTCCACACCACCCTGGGTTAGACAATGGCGATATGCAAATCAGCTCTGACCCTGTGCCCCATGGGAACAGTCCAGTCCGAACTACAAAAGCCATGTCCTTCCCAGAACGGAAACAAGCATCCGAGGACCGGCCCGG
This sequence comes from Lissotriton helveticus, assembly GCF_964261635.1. Taxonomy (NCBI): domain Eukaryota; kingdom Metazoa; phylum Chordata; class Amphibia; order Caudata; family Salamandridae; genus Lissotriton; species Lissotriton helveticus. The sequence goes on along the minus strand of NC_136060.1, from coordinate 21,799,654 downwards.
TTTCGAGGTAACACCTCTCATCAGCCCGGCTAGCTTGATTCCAGTGGTGTGGAGTGCCTGGGACTCACGTCTGAGCATCCCCAGTACACTTAGAGCGGTACCTGCAAACACAACAATGATGGACAGAATGTGGATCAATGTCACACATTCACCCCAGTCCAAAGATCTGGGCCCAAATCCATCGTTTTTCCACTCCACACCACCCTGGGTTAGACAATGGCGATATGCAAATCAGCGCTGACCCTGTGCCCCATGGGAACAGTCCAGTCCGAACTACAAAAGCCATGTCCTTCCCAGAACGGAAACAAGCATCCGAGGACCGGCCCGGTTTCGAGGTAACACCTCTCATCACGGATGGTTTTCACACATGTGGTACCTGTTCCGTTTGCGAATACGGTCTTAACAAAACTAAAACCTTTAGCTACAATGGACCTAAGGAATACACAATAAGGGGATTGATCAACTGTAATACCACACATGTGGTATATGCCCTCATCTGTCACTGCAAAATGATATATGTGGGTAGTACCACTAGAAATCTTAAGAAGCGAATTCAGGAACATGTTCATGATATAAAAAATCAGGATATACGCAGCCCTGTGGTGCAACATATCTCTGAATGTCATTCTGATCATGACGCCATTTCCTTTCATGCCATTGATCATGTGCCCAGTAACGACAGCGGCGGCGATAGAGATTTATTGTTAAGACAATGTGAATCGCGCTGGATTTGTAGACTGAGAGCGGTTCAACAGGGAATGAATACCAATAATGAGTTTCACTTTTTCCTATAGGGCTCTATAGAAATTAGTCTAAGTACTACCATATCTGTTCCTCCATGTTTTCTCCATGTATAAAAGCCATCTCTGTTAAGTTTGTGTGCATTGTTTTTCATTTGTAAAATCGATTCTATGTATCTGTTTTCTGATATCCCCAAAAAATCTTGTTTTTTATTTTGTAAAATTGATTTTATATATGTGTTTCTTGACTTTTCTAAACATCTGTCATCTGATCACTTTTTTCACCTGTTCAGCAACTTCATTAGGGCACCAACTTATCTTCTCCAAAAAACAAAAAAACATACTGAATTGGTAATGACTTTGTCATGTGCTTTATCATTGTTCGTTCTTTGTTGAATCTCAAATTATATTTCTTCAGTGACTCAAAGTATAGTAGTTAGTGTAGTACTTCTTATCAAAATACTGTGCCATAATGATATGTCTATGGCCGGAAGAAACATGTATTTGAATTGACTATATGCACGAGATGCATTTATTTGTATCCCTACACGCTGCCCTATTCGGCAAATTAAGACCGTTCTAAGATGGCGCTGGTCGACTTACATATTGCGTGATGTGCAGGGTTGAATTTTGACCTTAAGTCTTGCTATTTTTCTTTAAATGTATTTTGACGTTAATGACCCTTTTGACTGCATCACTAGGGATATTTTTGTTCAAACTATGCTTTTTAACAACTTGTTTGAATTTTTAAAAAAATTAACATATGCTTATACCATATTTGTAATTACAATATGAGGAGCGTTTTCTCATGTTATTAATGTAATTCTCTTTAGATATATTGTGAAACTTGTCAACTAATCTCTTCTGCGCAGTCCTGGAGCTGACGATAGTGGGATTGACCATTCTAAAATGGCGGCCGCTGTTTGCTTACTTTGTGACGCAATTGGGAGATCGAGATCGGGTCGTCTGTCTTCCTTTGATTTTCTTTGGTTTTATTTACTAATGCATTACAAGAATTATTTTTGGATAGAGGATAAAACTTTACCTTTACATTTGAAGACTCGTTAGAATTATGCTTTCTCGGTGACTATATGGTCCGATGTTAAAAGGTAGGGTTTCAGTACATCCTTCCTGTTCAAAGATGGCGGCGCTTTTTCTCGTTCCTCACTTATCAATTACCACTCTAAATTGTTAATAATTGGCCCAATTATTCAATTAAGATACCTATATATATTGTGCGTTTGGCGCCAAGATTTTGAACCAGAAGACCACAATTTGATGCTCCTGCATGTTCCAGCCCCTTGGTGAGTTTTGCTTTGCGCACTGAGACTAACTTTTTCTTTTTTAAAACCTTGGGAAATCTTGACATACATCCTCGGTTCGTTTTAAGAATTCCTTATGTAACAATTAGTTTCTGTCTAAACTTTTTGAAGACATGTATGCTTATGTCCTTGGGTATTTGTTTCTGGTTCAGTTTACTCTGCCCAAGATGGTGGTTCCTTTGTACAGAATTCGGCGCACAGCCTGTTTAGCTTCTTTGCCCCAACCTTTTGAGGTTTATATTTTCCATGATGAATGTCATTTATAGGTTTGTGATTGTAATATTTCCTTGAGGGAAATCTTGGCCAAGTTATGTTTTAAATAAGACTTGTTGCTTCCACACTACGGATAAATTAAAGATCCTATTTTTAATTGAGTGTGACTTGGGTCTGTAATATATATGAGTGCTGTCCTTTTGACTTATTAGGTTTATCGCTAATTGTTTATTAATTGATCAATGACTTAGAACATTCTAATTCTATGCATATGACGATGCATATGACATACCTTTTCTCAATATCAACTCACATGCTTTGAAATTACATTTTTCTAGACTTCTCTGTGGGCCTACTTTTGCTTCTATGTTGACAGCGACCGTGACTAGGATCTATGACCTTGCTTACAACTCTTCAGTGAGTATAGATATTATTTTGGTTTCAGTGAATGACTTTAAGGTTTCCTTAGCAATACAGGGTGAAGGCATGGCAACCACTGTTTTTGGACCTTCGTAATTTAGCCTTCCTGTCTTAACGAATGTTGTGTGAAGTGTTTTCAACTGGTATGTTAGTCCTGTACAGAATTTAGTTTGGAGAGTATCTCTGATACATCTTGTGGGGATTATTTTAACAGAGTAATAAAAGAAAATCCATGAAAGCCTGACTAAGACGGATGTGAAACTTGATATCAGACAGTTTGTTTCAAGGTAAATTTTAAATACATGTGTCTTCCAATATATTACTATTGTTATTCTTTGAGTCACAATCCTAAAACAAAAATATATATATAAATACCAACATACTAGTCAGTTGTGGTACCTCATGTTATATACAACCACTGTAATCTTTGGGTTACAATCCTAATGAAATGATATCTTGCTGCCATGTTTTGAAATGACAGAACCTTTTTTGATCACTTTATAAAACTGATTGCTTCCCTGTTTCTCTAGTCTTTTTACTGTTCACTGCAGCGTTTTTTAATATAAATTGCAAATGTTTTCCCATGTTTGTAAATCACTTGTCATTAAATTAGTGATTGGACCCCCGAACCTTTTCTGGTTTCGTTTTCTGTTTCTATGGTTTGGGGTGTCCATGTATATATAAACTGTGTTATACAATATCAATATATAAAAATAATTGTAATATATGTTTTTACATGTGTTTTGTATAGCCCTGAAGAAGTCCGGCAACGGACGAAATGCGTCGGCTATCTGCAACTATCAAAAAAAGAAAATAAAGAATAAAAATTGAATAAAAGAAAGAAAATCCAAGTCACTATTTTTGTGTGTCTTATCTGAGTATTTGGGAAAACTAATAACTTTGTTTATCTGTGTTTTTTATAACTGTTTTTTAATAATGTATAACTTTTGAAGGGTGCTGTCCAACTATCATAATTAGCTTTCCTGGGTGGTAGGTTACCTATCTCCCTTAAGGCCCGTGTGGGAATCACGTGTCTGGGCATAGCACCTTCAACTCCGATACAGTTGATGGTATTTCAACAGTGGTGCAGTTTTTTCCTTAATTCCCAGTTCTCTTGCTCCACAATTCATTATGCACACTGGCCTACGAGGCGTTTAATAGCCTACTGATCACATTGGTGTGGGTGGACAAGAAGTCGGGCTGCATTGGACACCCTTAAGCAAGATCAGGAGGATAGGTGTCTGGAACTCCCAGACATAGGATTATACTACTATCCAGCACACCTACAACATGTGGCAAGATGGGCCACGGAGACCGACAACTTAGGAAAACAACTGCTATGGGGAAATTGCACCGACACACCTTTGGTGGTGCTCTTGAAGAGGGGGTCCAGAGTTGAGAGGGAGTACTCATAGCCGGCGAGACATACTGCCCACGTGTGGGATTGAGTGGTGGTGAGAGTCTTGGGGCGTCTTCCTTTCTAAAGGGCTCTGGAAGTCTGGGTCTCAAAGCCATTCTGAAATATCAGTAACGACATGCCTACCGTACAATGGCAGACAGGGTGATGTCAATTACTGGGTGACTTATTTCCTGGGGAGCACTTCATCTTCTTCCTGAAGGCCAGAGAGATGTTCTCAGTGGGAGAGAGACAATACTTGCAGTATTAAAAATTAGCCAGGACAGCCATAGGCATCTGGACAGAGTTCCTTGATGTTCCTCCCCAGGCAGAGATGTTACAAGTGATGCTCAACATAGGAGAGGGTTACCATTTGATATCACTGCTGTATAGGGCCTTAAAGGCTGACAGGCTGAGGAAGTACCTGCCAACCAGAGCCACTTGGTACAATGACTTTGGAGAACAACTTACTGATATTGCCTGGAGTGCAACATGTATATCAGTCAAGGGGATGTTTAGCAACACCAGGTTCAAATTAATGCACTTTAATTATGTTCAATGTACCTACCTCACCCTGATTAAGTTAAACAGACTATACATATGTCGCTCTGCAGCCTGCCAGAGATGTGGGCAGAGGGGTGCGGGCTTTCTTCACTTAGTCTGGAGTTGTCCTGCAGTTTCAGCATTTGGGCAGGCGGTTGTGCTTCGTCTCCATGGGATGGCCCTTGAACTTACCCCATGGCACTGTGTGTTGGGAAACCTTAAAAATCCAAAACAAGGGAAGATGCAATATAAATTCCTACACCTTCCCTTGTTATCCGTGAAACAGCAAATAGCTATGTAATGGCTGGGATGTAGGGCTCCAGCACTCTGGGCAAGTGATATGATGGATCGGATGATAGCAGAGGAGACTCACATTGGGATATCAATTAGGAACAATAAAGTACTGGATGATCTGGAAAAATAGGCAGAACTACTTGTTGATTTCAGTGAGTGGAATGGAGAGGGAGCAAATCCTCCAATGCCATCACAACAGGGGGGGTCATTAGATATGTTCTAACGTACAAGAGTTAGTAACAGAGATGGAGCTCTACATACAGTGAGGGGCCCCTGGAATATCCATGAACAATGGAAGGATTATGTATGGTACAGTGTCGAAGGAACTGTTAAAAGGAACAAGTGTAATACTACATTGGGTGACGGCTGCCACAGTTGGACCAGTATGACATTCAAAGGCATAATGTCGAAAAGTGTGCAGGGATTCTTCGACACAGTCAAGTTTGTTATATGAAATGTTTTGCTTTACTTATTGAGAAATGTATATGCGAATTGGAAAAATCAATAAATAAATATTTTTAAACAAAATAAAGAAGTGGAGCAGTTTTGCTCTCTCCTTGGGGTGGCACTCTTTTTACAGACAGGTGCCAATGCAGGCACCCTTTTGCCATAGTGCAAGGGTGTCTGTGTTATGGTTAGCATAATGTATGTGCAGGAAAAGGTCCCCTCCTTTACAAAAACTATGTTTTAAGGCATTGTTGGAGGGATGCACTAGAGGCAGTGATCCTGAGCAACACAATTTTATAGGGGTGTCGTAATCACACACATGGCCAAATGCACCGAGATCCTCGTGCAGAAATCTTGCCACTGTATCTTTGCTACAGTGAGATGTATAAATGGTACAGAACATGAGAAGCTACATGTATACATCAGTTTAAGGACCAATTCATTACACATTAGGTATTCTTGTATGTGCTAACCAGATCCTCGAATGGGAGGAAAGCTGTGATTTAGATGGAGATAGTGGGTATACACAAGGAGAAGTTTTGCCTCTGTCTACGATCAAGGTTAGTGTGACCATAAAGATTAGTGACAAGAGACAGAGCAGGAACTGCTTGCACCGTGAAACGAGATCACAGAGAATGCATGAGAATGCATGTGAATTGTACATTACAAAGAAAGGAGAGTTAGCTCTGTGGGCAAAGGAAAATACAGCTGAGAATGTCATTTCTCCCACTGGAATTTTCCTCTTTGGTGGGTGCTGTAGATTGCAGCACACATCCAAAGGGGAAAAAACTATGAGATATGAAAACATTACTCCTTGCTGCACTTGTCTCGAGGATGAGCAAAATTATGGTGGAAATTCCACTCTACAGTCTTTTATAGCAGGAGATTTTTGTCAAAACCCATAGGTGGTAGCATGGGACCACCCATGCACAACACATGGAACATTCCCTTGAAGCAAAGTAACGCAAGGCAGCTCATTGGCTGTGTTGCATTCTTTTGGATGACAATCCAAAGCTAATCGTTTTAAATCTCACCAGTAGATTTTGTGCCAGGGCTGCATTGAAAAAAAAATGCAAACCCAGCGCAAACTCTTTGTAAATTTGGGCCATGATTTTTAAAGGTGCCGCATGTTTTAATTGGCCCTTGGTCTGCACCACTGTCTTCCAGAAGTGAATTAAAATTGGCACTATAAAGCTCATTTCTTGTATGCACCTTGCACTTCAGAGGAGTCTCTGTAGATCCAGCTCAGGGATGGAATCTAATAGAGTTAATACTATAAGTATCCTCGGGTTAATACCCAATTGTGCAAAACTAGATACCATAGTGCAACTCCAATTAAAACAAAAGACAACAATATGGCACCCAGCTCGAAATTGCCAACAAAGGCTTGGGTCATCAGGCAAGACTTCATGACCCTGCAGCAATTTCGAATTAATATCAAGGCATTCAGCCCATTTAAAATAGTCTTCGTACTGCCACACGTTTCTGGTGAGACCACAGGCCTGTGCGCATGCCAATCATTACTCTGCCCCATGTAACTGACAGGGATCTTGTGCCACATCATGTAGCTCCTTGCTCACACTATGCTATCAACTGCTTGTTTTCCCTACAGTGTGTCACCGTCTGCTAGGGTGACAAGGTGGCCCGGATTTGCTGGGACAGTCCCTGTTTTTCATGAGGTGTCTCGGGGGATTTTAGCAAATTTAGCACGTCACGGTTTTCAGAGTGATGTCTGAAAACAGAGAGAAACGTGTTTTTATGTGTTTCAGCTCTCATCAGAAAGTAATTTAATTAACACAAATAATACTGGGTTAAAAAGTTGCATTTAATGTATTTACTTAGTGCCTCTTTCTCTGTGCTTCTATGTTGATGAACCTTGTCCTTTGAGTCACACTGTGCCCCTCGGTTGTTGAAAAATGGTATTCCTTCTTCTATTTTTGCAAAATGTCCCAGTTTTTGGACTTCAAAAATCTGGTCACCCTTTTCTCTGCAGAATGTTTATTGTTCGGCAGGAAAGTTGCGGCCTACAATTGACAAGGAAATGTCTGGACAGTAAGAGCTGAGCAAACCCACCCTGCCCAAAAGTCCCTAAAGAGAGGGCGTCTTTGAGTCACCCACTGATGGGTATGTACCGCTGCAGGAAAATCATGTCTGAAGATCATGACTGCACCTAGAAAGTAGGAGCCCTTTGTAACACGGTGGCAGAGGACAGGCCATATCTCTGGGACCAAGGAAGAAACATACTGGAGCACCAGGTATGATCCGCACTGCTCCAACTGTCCCCATGCTGCTCCCACACGCTTCTCCCACAGACTTCTGCCCTCACTGCTCCAGCCATACCACCCTGCACTTGGCCTTCAACACTACTTCTGTCCTCCCCCATTTATGTACCAATTCATTCGGCCATCGACCCACGCACTGACTCACCCTCGAACCACCCATTCATGCACTCAGCATTCCATTCACCCGTTCACTTCCTCTACCCGATTCAATACTCTTTTCTCCACTCTGACCTTGATTCCCATATATTTCCATGCCCTACACACTCTCCTTACCCTCTTCATCTACTCATAAACTCACCCACTGCTTTTGCCCTGAACACAGGCACCCTTGCACCATTCATGTAGTCACACATTCACCTAAATCTAGGGGTAAGCCACTATCATATCCATCATATCGCCTGGCAAGAATATTGCATCCACTACATCGACCTTGCCACTGGATAGGCATGGTAAGTCTGGGTAAGGCAAGTAATAATGTACTTACCATGATGATGTAGTGGTAGACAATGTACTGGATACACTGTAATTGTAAACTAATATTATTAACTTTAATATTATGTCATGCAACCATCTAGCCATCCATCCATGCATACACTTACCTATGAGCTCACTCTTCCACCCACCTACTCAATGATTCACCCTTTTACTGCCTTTCTCTCGCATTGCTCTCCCACTTCCCTTGCCCCTAACAAGCCACCCTCGCCACGCATACTGTCCTAGCACCCTAATTAATTAATGTGCCAACCCATTTTCATGCGCTCTCACTTTCCCATCTATGCACTCACTCACCTATTCACTATCCCCAAACCTCATACTGCGCTGCTCACACACTCCTGCCGTCACTGCTGCTGCCCCACCACGCAGACACTGTTTCACCCTTCATCCATGCATTTACTTTCCCATCAATCCATCCATCCTCTCACGTACCATCCATACACATAAGCACTCATTCATTCGCCCATCTACTCATTCATTCCACCACTGAATCACTCCTAGTCACTCGTTACACTTCTACCGTCAATGCAACCACTCTACCGTTATTGAAGAAGCACTTTGACATAAGCCAGATCTTTTGGCTCTGCCAACTCTTGTATCATTTTGAACCTTAAAAAAACCCAGCATAGCGGGTGGTAGATATTACAGTGGCGACCCAGGTCAACACGCAGACCCGAGGGCCTCAATTCTGGACTTGCGATGTGAGAGGAGGGGTGGAGGGCACTCGCAGCGCTATCTATGTCTGCACTGGAGAGGTTTCAGAACAGTCTATTGCAGCGGAGTCTTTTCAGCGTCTCTAGGCCTAAACAAGGGGAATGAGTGTATTTAAATCACCTCCACTTGTTCCCTTCAGCCTCCTCCCCGCAGCGCAAACTAGAACGATAGAGTCCTGGTAAGAGGTGCTTAGATACCTGCCCTTGGTACTCAAAAGCGTTTTTTCGGTTGCAGGAAAGCGGGCAACAACTGTTAATATTCCCATAAGTGTAAAAAGATAACATTTGTAATGCAACAGATAGGGAATGAACGCAATCACTTGTAAGTCCTGAAGCCAAGATAACCGTCCGTTATGGGGGCCTGACTTGCGCTGTTCAGCGCCTCGCAATTGAGCACTAAAATAAGGCGTACACCTTAATTTAGTGCTCAGTTAAGAGACAAAGCAGGGGCACGTCACAAGGACACAGCACCGAGTCGCGCAGGTCACGCAAAGATGGCAAAGGCTGTCACCCGCCTTTATGTAACACTTGACTAGAATAGTGCTGAGGTGTAAAACACAGGCAAAGGACTTCTGCGCTGCTGTCCGCGGGCAGCCCGGCACAAAGAGTCTGACCACAGGAATCTTGGCACTGCTGCAGAGGAATTTGTACCGATGGTTCACCACGCAGGCGGTCTGTGCAAATGTCAGTGAAGAATTAGAGGAAAGTTTACTTAATCAGTCCTGCTCTGCAGCACCAGTCTTGTGTCCCTTCTCGCACGAGGTGTGGAAGAAGTGCTGCCCCCATGCACAAAAGCTTGTTGGTGTATGTAAATTAGTATTAAAGCAGCACTCCTGTATGTAAAGTAGTACTGAAGCAGCACTCCTGTATGTAAAGTAGTACTGAAGTAATTCCTGTGCGTAATACGATTATTAAAAGAGCATTCATACATACTAGTACAAATAGAAAAGACTGGGATCTCTTTTTAATGTTACTAATAGGAAATTGGACGTTTTGGGACTTATTCACAATGGCATTTAAGAGTGGGCAGAAGAGTGCTTCTTCAGTTCCGCTTCCCAAGCTTAATAATTGTTTGTGAATCGGCTCCTTTGCCTCTAGAACCACTGAGCCCAGGAAGCAGGTCCCATTTAAAGTGGGGGCACTTCTCACACTCTGGAGTACAGAAGGATAACGCCCTTAAAAAACAGTACTATGCGCTTTATTCTTTAGACGGGCAAAACAGTAAATTCTGGGGAAAACGTTTCTTCCAGCCACCCCAAAAACCTATAGACGTCATAAATATATTTCAAAAGAGCTGGGTAGGCTTCCCAAATGACATCATAAACTGATGTGTGTTCATCAATTCCATAACGAATAGGTAGACATTAGGATTTATATGCCCCTGCACGATGGCTCTTTGAGAAAATGCTTGCATGACTCACAAAAGACAAAAACATGCCAACAAACTTTGTAAAGTGTCAAATGTGATTTGTTCTGAAATTTTAATTGCCCAAGCAACCTTTCACATACAGTACTGAAATAAGATCGCTCAAAGATTTCAAGTATTTGCTGTGCGCAAAATGCACAGTACATGCAAGTATGACAGGTAAGGTTTTGTGCTTCAACATTAGGACAACTTAATCTTGTTTCACAAATTACAACCTTATTTCTCTGCTGATAAGCGTGCACTGTCTCACAGGGCAAGAACTAAAGAACAAGTCATTTTCGTGCCACCATCTTCCCCTTGTTCTGAGTTTCCTGTATGTATTTGCTATGCATTGACCTGCTGCTGGGACACCCAACACAGGTGAGAGAGATGGCCGAGTCTGCGAGATATGCACGTTACCCAAATGAAATGTGATTTCTTCCTTGGATGTGTGCTTTTGCCAGTTTCATGCAAGCAAGCATTGCTGAAAGTCATTTCCTTGAGAGCGATTCAGATTGGCTGAGTAAGTTTCTCAGAAATAAAATCTGTACACATCAATGTACAGTGGCACAGAAAGCATAGTAAACAAGGAAATTAAGGAATAAAATGATATGTAGTGATATCAAAATGAAAAATGCTTGCGAAATGAAACACATGCAAACTATGATGACATGGTCAAGATAAAATCAATGTTAAGATTGGGGACAGTACAGTAGATTTACTTTTCAAATAACATTTCAGCTGGCAGTGTGCAGCAAATGCATTACAACGGATCACACGAATGTGTGACACAACTTGACTCTGAGAAGGGTGCTAGAGTCATACAAGTTCTTTAGACGTGAAAGTATTGAGGTTTGATGGACCTCAGGGTGTCAAAATGTAGTCGTTTCATTTTCTAACTAGTTTTGTAAGGGCTTTTATAACTAGTGCCTGTCACTAAGTGATATGAAATGTTAAAAGTTGACCTTGAATGTATCATGAAGGCTTGTCAATAGAAACTCACGCTTTCTCATGCATTATGCGGCAGTTTATCTTGTGCATCCTATTGGACATAATCCCACGACACATATCTGGTTTTATGTTCACACCACAGTTTTCCACCCGACAGTAAGATTTTCACAAATGTCTTCAGATTTTAAGGTCCGGGTACCCAGTTTCCAAGTAAGGGCACTGTTCTTGCTGTACCGTGGGCGCATAGTGCACAGGGGAAGACCGGGCCTGGGTGTAACAAGTGATGCAAATGAGCCACGACCCGCTAAGTACAAGGAAAAAGGCTCCAAACCAACCCATGAACATTGCTTCTCCAAACTCCCACCTTGGAACAATCTCAGGCATGTCCTCGTCCCAAAACTCCTGCACTGTGATGTAGGCCGCCCAAGACACTGGGACTAAGGTAGTCAGCCCCGAAATCCAAAACAGAACCCCGCCAAGAAGGAGCAGCCGCTTTTTTAAGTCACGCTTCTCTTCTCCAATCTTCAAACAGTCCAAGCCGAAGTTTGATACCAGGAGGCCGAGCGCCCCCACCCCATTGGACAGAAACATTAGAATCCTGGACACTCGAAGGTCATAAGGCAGCGCCAAGAAGGAGTCGTAATCCTTGCACTCCATGCCAACCTCCTCCTGCACCACGCAGACCTGCCAGAGCCCCATAGTCCAGAACTCGAGCTCATTCAGTTCCAGGTTAAGGTTCTTCCACAGGGGCACGTAAGTGGTGACACAGGTTATTACCCATCCGATCAGTGCAAGCACAACTCCTGCCAACTGTGCCAATGTCCGTCTGGCCATAGCCATGGCTAGGAAGTGTCTCTGAGCAGACCTGGGTCTTCTGTCCAGCTGGATCGCAGCAGGGTCAGCTATGCTGGAGTGGCTGATGGTGCTGTGATGAGCGTCTGCCTGTGCTGCTCAGAATATGAACCTACCGCATATTAACCCTCTGCATGCCCTGAACATGATGTGTGTTCACCAAGAATATAGGGTTTCATTCAGAGACCGGAGGACTCTGCTGGCACGGTGAGCGGAGGCAGTGATAAGGACTGGAGTTGTTGCCTTTCAATTTGCCCAGTAAAATTATATCCCAATGGCTGATGATTACAACCCTGTGGTCGAACAAAGAGGGCTCTATGACCCTGCGTCTTAAAACACAACAGAAATCATTGTGCTTCAATATGGATTAATTAGATTTTAAGTGGCGATAAAGAAAAGTCAGCTCTGCCTGTAGACAGGACTCCATTGTGATGGCTAAATTTGAGATTTCAAAGATGTGTAGCAAGGCTTTGGGAAGAAAGGTTTTCTATCGTATAGTCAATCTTGTCTTAGCTTCAGCCTGTTTGATGCCTTCTGTTTCTCGGTTTATTTGCAGCCTTGCACATAAGTAGACAGGTAAAAGAATATACAAAACAGAGAAACAAATGTCCTTGAATATGCCTTGCTGGAGGTGGGTTTGCAATCTTACAGCGATCCACAAATATTGTGTTATATCAAGTAGTTTATTACTATTTATCGTAAAGGATGAAAGAGGGCAAAGTGAAGACTTGTGTTTCTTTAAATACAAAGATGCATTTTTTGTAATTTAGAGCATGATGATAAAGATAAAGTAGTCAAAGCCATATTAATAATCTGGCACTTACGATATGATAAGCAATGCACTCGTCAGGCATCCTTTTACTACATTGCATTCAGCAAACTAGATTGCCAGAACTGAAACGAGAGACACTTCATCTCTGAGTCAGAGCACTATAGCTTGGCAAATATTTATTACACCTGAAGAAGCCTAAATCCTCGAGGCGGACATCACCTACATGGGTTCAAGCCGTACCCCAATTCTTATCACTACTGTGTTCCGTAAATATGACCTTTTTTTAAAAACAAATCCTTTACTGTTTTCATGCAAATTGCTCCTTACGAAAGCCTGCTCTAGCACTAACTTTAATGAAATCACATGTCATAGGGGTACACCTGATTCTTCTCTCCAGTCTCACACTGGAGGTGATTCACACATATATATCTCTACTAGTGACACTTCTCAGTGCAGGATTAACATAGTCTTCCTTTTCCCTCCAGCTATAACTCGCAGTACTCTAGATGAGGGCGTATAAACTGTGTGTACAGTGACACCACAGCCTTCCTCCTCCAGTTATACCTCTCTGTACTCTAGATGACGGCGTATAAATGTTGGGCCCGATTCACAAAGGTAGACTGAGGCGAAAGTCTAGTTTTTGACTTTCGGTATTCACAAAGGGCATTTACGAGCAGTAAAGTTAGGATTCCTCACTTTACTACTCCTAAATGCCTTTTGTGAATACCGAAAGTCGTAAAGTTAGGATTTTTCTCAGTATAGGAGTAGTAAAGTTAGGAATCCTAACTTTACAACTCCAAAATGCCTTTTGTGAATACCGAAAGTCGTAAAATTAGGATTTTTCTCAGTTTAGGAGTAGTAAAATTAGGAATCCTTACTTTACTACCCCTAAATGCCTTTTGCGAATTCCGAAAGTTGTAAAGTTAGGATTTTGTCTCAGTTCAGGAGTAGTACAGTTAAGGAATCTTAACCTTACAACTCCTAAATGCCTTTTGTGAATACCGAAAGTCGTAAAATTAGGATTTTTCTCAGTTTAGGAGTAGTAAAGTTAGGAATCCTAACTTTACTACTCCTAAATGCCTTTTGTGAATTCCGAAAGTTGTAAAGTTAGGATTTTGTCTCAGTTTAGAAGTAGTACAGTTAAGGAATCTTAATTTTACGACTCCTAAATGCCTTTTGTGAATACCGAAAGTCGTAAAGTTAGGATTGTGCCTCAGATTACTTTTGTGAATCGGGCTCTTAGACTTTTGGTCTCAGTTAAATTTGAGACCAAAACTTCAGTTCAACTGAGACAAAAGTCTAACTTTACTACTGATAAATGCCCTTTGTGAATACCGAAAGTCGTAAAGTTAGACTTCCGTCTCAGTTTACTTTTGTGAATCGGGCCCGCTGTGTACAGTGACACCACAGCTTTCCTTTCTCCTTTGGTTATACTTCTCAGTACTCTAGATGAAGGTGCGGTTCTACCTCTCTGTACTCTAGATGACGGCGTATAAATGTTGGGCCCGATTCACAAAGGTAGACTGAGACGAAAGTTTAACTTTCGACTTCCGGTATTCACAAAGGGCATTTACAAGTAGTAAAGTTAGGATTCCTCACTTTACTACTCCTAAATGCCTTTTGTGAATACTGAAAGTCGTAAAGTTAGGATTTTTCCCAGTATAGGTGTAGTAAAGTTAGGAATCCTAACTTTACGACTCCTAAATGCCTTTTGTGAATACCATAAGTCATAAAGTTAGGATTTTGTCTCAGTTTAGGAGTAGTGAAGTTAGGAATCCTAACTTTACAACTCCTAAATGCCCTTTGTGAATACCGAAAGTCATAAAATTAGGATTTTTCTCAGTTTAGGAGTAGTAAAATTAGGAATCCTAACTTTACTACGCCTAAATGCCTTTTGTGAATTCCGAAAGTTGTAAAGTTAGGATTTTGTCTCAGTTCAGGAGTAGTACAGTTAAGGAATCTTAACCTTACAACTCCTAAATGCCTTTTGTGAATACCGAAAGTCGTAAAATTAGGATTTTTCTCAGTTTAGAAGTAGTAACGTTAGGAATCCTAACTTTACTACTCCTAAATGCCTTTTGTGAATTCCGAAAGTTGTAAAGTTAGGATTTTGTCTCAGTTTAGGAGTAGTACAGTTAAGGAATCTTAACCTTACGACTCCTAAATACCTTTTGTGAATACCGAAAGTCGTAAAGTTAGGATTGTGTCCCAGATTACTTTTGTGAATCGGGCTCTTAGACTTTTGGTCTCAGTTAAACTTAAGACCAAAACTTAAGTTTAACTGAGACAAAAGTCTAACTTTACTACTGATAAATGCCCTTTGTGAATACCGAAAGTCGTAAAGTTACACTTCCGTCTCAGTTTACTTTTGTGAATCGGGCCCGCTTTGTACAGTGACACCACAGCTTTCCTTTCTTCTTCGGTTATACTTCTCAGTACTCTAGATGAAGGTGCGGTTCTACTTCTCAGTACCTAGATGAGGGCTTATAAAGGGTGTGTACAGTGACACCACAGTCTTCCTTTCTCCTCCAGTTATACCTCTCAGTATTCTGATGAGGGTGTATAAAGGGTGTGTACAGTGACACCACAGTTTTCCTTTCTCCTCCAGTTATACCTCTCAGTTACCTGATGAGGGTGTATAAAGGGTGTGTACAGTGACACCACAGCTTTCCTTTCTCCTCCGGTTCTACCTCTCAGTACTCTAGACAAGGGCCTATAAAGGGTGTGCACAGTGACACCACAGACTTCCTTTCTCCTCTGGTTATACCTTTCAGTACGATAGACGAGGACTGATAAACAACTTGTACAGTGATTCCACAACTTTCAATTTTCGGCTCTGGTTATACTTATAAATACTTGATGGTACAGCACAGCCTTCTTTTTTTATTTATTTAATTTAATTGATTTATTTTATTTTATTTAAAGAGTTTTATATAGCGCTGGCTAGACCCGAAGGTATCAGAGCGCTTTACATGAGAATCAACTATGAAAAAGAAAAAGATCAGCAATTACACATTACATAAAAAAAATAGGCAATACATTAGGAGAGGAGAGACAGGAGAGAGAAAAGTAGTGGAGGGGCAGGGGAGGTGAGAAAGGGAGGTTAAGGGAAGAGACAACAAGGAGAGACGAAAGGAAGTCTGTCTAAAGACTGACTGGGTAGGTGAAGACCAAGGAGGGAATCCACGGCCAATCTCCCCTATAGCTAAACCAGGTAGCTCCATCGGGCATCAGACAAAATAGTTCAGTCTCAAGTGGCGAGGGGAGAAGTTCCCAAAAAAACAAACTGGGTGGGGACAAAGGGCAAGGGCAGGTGAGGGCAAAGGACAGAAGTTGGAAAGAGTACGAGTGAAAGGGGACAAGATAGGGGAAGCAGGAATGAGAGACGGGGGGGGGGGACAGCCCAGAAACCGAGTGGGTAGGCGACGGCACTAGGAGGTAATCGACTGCCAGTCTCCCCTAAAGCTCACCAAGTAGCTCCAATGGTCATCGGGCAGAGGGATAGACAAAGAGGATAAAAGGAAAATTGCAGAAAAACAAAGAGGAAGGGGGGGTGTGTGAGGCAGGGAGACGGAGAGAAACTGTGCCCAAGGTCCGGCTGGGTAGGTAACGGTTAGGGGGTGAACCAAGACCAATCTCCTCTTTAGCTGAACAGAGCAGCTCCACCGGGCGTTGGACATTTTGCTCTGACTCCGCAGTCATGATAGAGCTAAGATGCACTCGGGGGTAGTCAGCTTAGTTCGTGCGGTGGGGGGAGCCATGGTCCAGAGAAATTACGGGCGTCATCTTGAGGTCAGGCGTAGTCCTGGTAGGGCTTATGTCAGGAAGAAGATCAGGAGGGGGAAAAACAGAGTCATCACTGACGGCCATGTTAGGGTCAGGCATCCTGGGACACTTTTTAAACCATGAGCGTGCATCAGTACTTTGCAGGGGGGGGGGCAGTCTCTCATTAGTTATTAGATAAAAAAAATAGATAAAAAGACATTTCCAGGCGCTTGGGAGTAGAGACATCTCTGTAAGCTGATTGGGATGCATCTCCAAGACTGTAGGCAGCGCGGAAGGAGCCGCCATCCAGCTTCGCGCTGGGGAACCGGGAGGGCTCACCAACTAGACTCCCGGTGCTCATGGGCTTGTTGCTGTGGGGGAGTGCCACTCTCTCCAACTGAAGGCTGCGTCCTTTCTGATGCGTGTGATGCGGTCCTGGGCCCCTCGCCAAGTAGACGGCAAGTTTCCACCCAAGGTCCCCAACCCGGAGGGTCCGCTCGTGCGCCACGCTGAAATGCAGCGGTCCGGCACTAGTTACACCTCTGAGTACTGTAGAGTGGTAACACACCGTTTCTTTTCCTCTGCTTATGCTTCTCATTACCCTAGAAGATGACATACAAGTGATGTGTCCACAAGTAAACCAGCCTCCACTTCCCCCCTCGCTCTACCTCTAAATACTCTCTAAACTTTAGTAAGGGAGGTCGAAGAACCTTCCAACCCTGGAAGGGCAGGAAGATCCTTTTGTATATCAAAGGATGCAGGGATACATACTCCCTAGGAGTAACACAACAAACATGAAAATATCCCTCTGCTTGAAGAGAAAACTACAGAACGGTTTTACGTACCTGCCACGACTATACACCACCTCAGGAGAAGGTGGAAAAAGAATCCTTTTTTATATGTAACCCTCACCCACTCTAAAAGTGGCATACTTCATTATCTGGTTTACTCTGATCCCTAAAAGTAAGGGTGGGATCAACCGTGTTCCAGGGAGCTCTTTATATATTAATGTATTTGGGGACATCAAATGTAAATTAAATAAATAAAGGGATACCTTGGGAGTGGGTGAGGAATTTTTATTTCCATCTACATCCTTCAATACATTAATATATAAAGAGCTCCCTGGAACATGGTTGAGCCCACTCTGACTAATAGGGGTTAGGGTGAACCCGATGATGAAGCATGTCACTATTAGGGTGACCAACTGGCATTGGTGCAAAATCAGGAGGGTGAGTGTAAAAATTCAGGACAAAGGGTCAAAATTCAGGACACAAATTTAGGACAGGAGGTCAAAATTCAGGACAATAGGTAAGTTTTACAGACACATCAGAGGTCGCGCAATAGTATATAAGTAAGCCCAGCCATTTCCAAACATATTCAACCATTTGCAAACCTATCCATCATGTATCCTTCCATCTATCATTTCACTCATCCATGCCTTTATCCATCCTTTCACTC
Source organism: Lissotriton helveticus (assembly GCF_964261635.1). Taxonomy (NCBI): domain Eukaryota; kingdom Metazoa; phylum Chordata; class Amphibia; order Caudata; family Salamandridae; genus Lissotriton; species Lissotriton helveticus. The sequence continues at coordinate 21,781,586 of NC_136060.1, read as the reverse complement.
ATCCATCATCCATCCACCCTTTCACCCTATCCATCTGCACACTTATCCATCCACTCTTCATCCCATCCATCAATTCACTCATCCATCCAGCCATTTACCCTTTCACCAATCCAGCCATCCTTTCACTTACTAATGCTTCCACCCATCCACTCATTTAGTCATCCATCCATCCTCCCTTTCTCTCTCCATCGACCTTTTCACTTAGCCAGCCTTCCTTCCATCCATTCATCCACCCACCCATCCATCCATCTACTCATCCACTCATGAATCCATCCATTGACCCTATCACTCATCCATCTATCATTTCACTCCTTCACACATCTATTCATCCTTTTGTCCATCTACCCTCCCTTTCCCTCACTCCTCCATCCTTACATCCACCCTTTCACTCATGCGTCCAGTCATTCACCCTTGCACTTATCAATCCATCCATCATTTCACTCATCCACCCACCCACCCATCATCCACCCAACCACCATCCACCCACCCATCCATCCTTTCACCCACCCACCCATCCACTCATCCATCCTTTCACCCACCCACCATTCACCCACCCACTCATCCATCCATCCATCCATCCTTTCACCCACCCACCCATCCACTCATCATCCATCCATCCACCCACCCACTCCTCATCCATCCATCCTTTCACCCACCCACTCGCCATGCATCCATCCATCCTTTCACCCACCCACTCATCATCCATCCTTCCCCTCATCATCCATCCATCCTTCCCCTCATCATCCATCCATCCATACTTCCACCCACCCACTCATCATCCATCCATCCATCCTTCCCCTCATCATCCATCCATCCTTCCCCTCATCATCCATCCATCCATTCATCCTTTCACCCACCCCCTCATCATCCATCCCCTCATCATCCATCCCCTCACCATCCATCCATCCTTCCCCTCATCATCCATCCATCCTTCCCCTCATCATCCATCCATCCATCCTTTCACCCACCCCCTCATCATCCATCCATCCTTCCCCTCATCATCCATCCATCCACCCACCCCCTCATCATCCATCCATCCATCCTTCCCCTCATCATCCATCCATTCTCCGCTTATCATCCATCAATCCATCCATCCTTCCCCTCATCATCCATCCATCCTTTCACCCACCCCTCCATCCATCCTTCCCCTAATCATCCATCCATCCATCCTCCCCCTCATCATCCATCCTTCTCCTCGTCATCCATCCATCCTTTCACCCATCCATCCATCCATCCTTCCCCTCCATCCATCCCCTCATCCATCCATCCTTCCCTTCATCCATCCTTCCCCTCATCCATCCATCCTTTCTTCCGCTCATCCATCCATCCTTCCCCTCATCCATCCATCCTTTCCCTCATCCATCCTTCCTTTCATCCATCATCCATCCTTCCCCTCATCCATCCATCCTTCCCCTCATTCATCCATCCTCCCCTCATCCATCCTTCCTTTCATCCATCATTCTCCTCATCCATCCATCCTTCCCGTCCATTTATCCTTCCCCTCATCCATCCATCTTTCCCTTCATCCATCATCCAGCTACCCTTCCACCCATACATCCGGCTATTTACATTTTCTCTCATCCATCCTTCCCCTCACTCATCAATCCATCCATCCTCTCTCATTATCCATTTATTCACCACTCTTTCATACATCCATTTACCCTTTCACTAATTCAACCAGCCATCCACCAATCCCTTCACTTACTTACTCGCCCATCTTTCCATATTAATTTTGAGCTGAGCCCTTTTGAGAAGAGGCCCATCAAGAACTTCACCCTCGCTGCAGGAGCCATTCCAGGACTGGGACAGAAGCCACCCAGGGCAGAGACATGATCCACCACAGGGGGGGTACAGGAGCCATCACAGGTGGGGGGGGGAGGAGCCACCACAGGGGGGGACAGGAGCTATCACAGGGGAGGGAAGGGGGGACAGGAGCCATCACAGGAGGGGGAACAGGATCCACCAGGGTGGGCACAGGGGTGGGCATGCATTATTCTAGTATCATCTTGGGCTCCTCGCCCCCTCCTGCACAAGACAACGAAGACAGGCTCTCTGTCCAAAATGTCATCCCCCACTGTGATGTACAGTACTTACAGGAGAAACTCTAAGAGAACTGATACTTTGTTAATCAGTGTGGGTGCGATTGTGCCTTTTCTTCATTTTATTACATTATAGACTGCATGTTTGAAGAATGAGGTATGCTTACAATTTAGTGACAGTAATTAAGTTCTGTGAAGAGAACCATGTGCTGCCTCCGTGTAATCTGGCGGAGTCTAGGATGTTTGGGGCCCTGGGTGGAAATTTAGGGGCAGATTTATGTTGGTAATGCGCCACGTTTGCGTCACGCAACTGCGGCATAAACGTGGCACATCCCTACGACCCATTTACAACGTGACGCATCTAGGCAGATGCGTCACGTTGTAAAGCCCTGCGCCACTTGTGGGCGTTCCGGCGCAGGGTGGGCGTTCCGGGGCAGGTGCTGCGTCAAAACCCTGCGCCTGCTTGAAGCAGGCGTAGGTCTTGACGCAGCATTGGTCAGATAGGGAACCCCCAAGCCTTGCTGGAGCTGCATCGCGCTTGCGACGCAAATCCAGCAATGCGCCACATTTACGGCACAGATGCGTCACGCATTTGTGCCGTTTTTGCCCCATGGTGCGCCGCATTGTAAATGCGGCACACCATGGGTGGCGGAGCAGCGGCACAAAATAACTGGCGCATCCCTGGGGATGCGCCAGTTATCATAAATCTGCCCCAGAATGTCTGAGCCCCCTCTAAACTACAGAGACATGACCATTCAGGGCTGTTTGCATCTGAATGGATGCCCCTGCTCCTGAACCTGCAGCCCCTCCTCTCAGTCACCTTCGAGCACCTCTTAACAGCTCAAGGGCTGGAGGTGTGAGGGGTTCCATCCCCCTGTGCCTCTCCAATGCTGATGGGTATCTGAGCTCTGGAACAGCATCGGAATCAAGAAGGGAGGTGGGGGCAAGCTGTGCCGGCTTTAGGGTGGGGCGACCGGTGCCAGCTAAAATGACGGACAAATGGCGTCCGTTAAAGAATCCTTCACGGACAACGGACAGACGGCCAAAATTACGGACTGTCCGTGAAATTTACGGACGGTTGGTCACCCTAGTCACTATTACATTATTATTAATTATACCTCCCATGGCTCCAGATATGTTTCTAAAAGCAATGTGTACAGTTATAACACAATCTAACTTTCCGAGTTGGATATGCGTCCAAGTACTATAAGCGAGTACTATAAGCGGAGACAGTGCCGCGTGTCTACGCGAATATCACATGGTTCCTTTCTCCCCTGGTTATTCCCATTAGTACTTTAGAAGGGGACCTTCAAGTGATGTGTACAATGGTAAGACAGCCTAACATTTACCACAGCCTTCCCTTATCTGATAGTTATCCCTATCAGTACTCTACAGAAGGACTTATAAAGGATGTACGCAGCATATACAGTGATACCACAGCCTTCCTATTTCCATTAGGTTTAACTCTCTGAACGCTAGATGAGGACAGACAAGTGATTTGTATCATTTTGACACAGCTTACTTTTTCTGCTGGTTATGTATCTTAGTACTTGATGTGCACTGTGGTAACCCATTTTTCCTTTCCCTGCTTGTTATACCTTTCAATGCTCTAGATTTAAAACAGGCTTCCTAATCCAGCTGGTCCCGCCTCTCATTTCTGTAGATAAGGCTTAGCAAGGTATGTCTAAAAGTCCTCATCCTTGGACCATCACCCTCCGCCTGGGACGACTCCTGGTGGCCCCCAGCCCTGGGCACCGCCCCCAAGCCGACAGACCACGCACGCAACCTGGGCTTCATCCTGGACTCCTCCCTCTCGATGACCAGACAAGTCAACGCTGTCTCCTCTTCATGCTTTCACACCTTCCGCATGCTCCGCAAGATCTTCCGATGGATCCCGATCGAAACCAGGAAGACGGTCACCCAGGCCCTCGTCACCAGCCGGCTGGACTACGGAAACACCCTCTACGCCGGAACCACAGCCAAGCTACAGAAAAGACTACAACGCATCCAGAACGCCTCCGCCCGACTCATCCTGGACATCCCTCGGTACAGCCACATCTCCGGCCACCTGAGGGACCTGCACTGGCTCCCCGTCAACATGAGGATCACGTTCAGGCTCCTCACCCACGCACACAAGTCTCTCCACAACCTGGGCCCCAAGTACCTCAACGACCGCCTGACCTTCCACACGCCCACCCGCCAGCTACGGTCCGCCAGCCTTGCCCTCGCCGCCGTTACACGCATCCGAAGAGCCACCGCCGGAGGCAGATCCTTCTCCTACCTGGCGGCCAAGACATGGAACTCCCTCCCCATCCACCTTCGGCTGACCCAGGACCACCTCGCCTTCAGGAGACAACTCAAGACCTGGCTGTTCGAGCAGTAGCGACCCCCTTCCCTCAAGCGCCTTGAGACCCTTCCGGGTGAGTAGCGTGCTATACAAGTACTATGATTGATTGATTGATTAACATATTGGGGCTGATTACGATGGCGATCGTAGGCACCTCTGCGGTGCTGGTGGAAAACGTCATTTTAGTTACTCCTGCGGCGGTCCTCTCGACCACCATATTACAATGGGCAAAGATACCCCTTTTTCTGGTGTTTCCAGATCTGCCAGAAATTTCATTCTGCAACGGTGCCAGAGGGAGCCAATAGAGAAAGCCCGCCAAGCAGAATGATGTTCCCACCGCCGAACAGATCACGATGAGTCAAACAGCCAATCTGAACGCAGCGGAGAAACCAAGTCTTCGGAGATGGCGGTAGCACAACTGCAGAGATAGAAACTCGAGTCTGAGACACCTCCACACATTCCTGGCCATCATGGATCCTGCTCTACAAGCCCTCCCGCTGCTGTACCTGATCCATTATCAGCGGATAAGACGCTGTCGCGGCCAACACCACAGGTAAGTTAAAAACATATCCCTGCATGCTGCCCCTGTACAACAACAACACACAACTGCTGCACTGAAATGCGTGTCCTGTCTACATCAGACACACTGGTGGAGACAGGAACATATACCATAGTCTAGGTACCCATGTCTTACACATAGGTAAATTGTCACTTCTGAATCGGGGCACCCATCTCAATAGAAATGATTACATCTAGACCGGTCGTAGCGGTTAAGTCACCGCAGCGGTGAAGCCGCCACAGTAAAACTTGCCCAGAATGTTGTAGGAGTCCAGCACATTGTCCCAGGAAATCAAGATCATAATTACAACATCCACACTACATTTCTGACTCAAACAGAAAACTCAAAGTAAGCACCAGTGTGCATTTGACTCACTTGTGTACTGCTGCACTAAATGACACCATGTGAGTATGTCCTGTACATCAACAAAACTGACTACACTGCCACTTCACAGAACACCTCCACACCATTACTCTACCTCCACAAAGGTAGCACCAACTATAAAGTATTGAATGAATGCCAAAGTGTTAGGAAGAGTCCATCTTGACAGCAGTAAACTCTGACCTGAGACTCATGACAACCCTCCTCTGCCTCACACCTGTCTTCCACTCATGTGAATAAAAGTGAGTAATTGAGTAAATGAAGAGTCACTGTGCAGATTAAAAACCTTAGAAATGGTCAGTCTGCATGTTAAATCCTTGATACAGCTCACACACTCTTGCTCTGCCTCATACACAAACCATAAGTCAGCAGCACTGTATGATAAGTCAACTATTCTAAAGTGGAGGGCACAGTGCAGAAAAAGCATGAAGAAATGACTTGCACCGTATGTATATAGCATTCAAGATGTACACTTAGAACATCAAATAATACATGGGTGGCACAGAGATTAAAGTTGTATGAAAGTAACATCTGTGCAGTATCCCTGTGATACAGCAAAGCAAGTAATGCATTGGAGCAGAATGAGATGAACTGTCATAAGCCATACAGTGACCAGCCCCTCATCTGAATCAACCATCTTGACATGTGTATGCCACCAGCACAACACTCATGGCTCACAGTGACATTCCCTGACTGTCAAACTCAAATATGACCTTCACACTTACCCCTCATCTGCTCATCTTCCACCTTCACTGCTCTACACATGGGAGAAGCTCTGATAAAGGTAACATTAAGGTCCTATAAGTTCCCTGCTACCCAATGCTACACCCTAGTGTGTATCTACAAATGTCTCAGTTCCCCTCAGGGATGTCTGATCCAATGCTGAACTCGAACCAATTGCAAAATACATGTATCACAAACCAAACCAAAAGAAGTCCAACAAGCATGGCCATGTGCAGCAAAAGAGTGGATAGGTAATGTGATCCTAGACCACCCTGGGATAGATAACATTTCTCCTATGGCCAACTGCACAGACAGCATCATCAAAACTATTCCAGAAATATATGAACACATATCAAATATAACCACAAACTGTGTGCAACCAGACAAATCTGTCAAGACAGCCTCACACACTCCACCGGTTACAAAGGGATCATGGTGTCAATGTGTGCACAAACATTCACATGCACAAACCTGACAAGTGACTGTTTAAATATAGGAGGCCATAGCAAAATGGTGCACACAAAACAAGCTAAAAAACAAGACTCCACATTGCTGCATGTGACATGCACACAATAGATTCACAGTACAAATTCAACACACATCTGGATGCATTCAAATACACAAACTACTCACACACAATGTCACTTTAAAAAAGACATTACAAACACATGGACCTGCCAGTCGAAAGAGCCAACACAGGACAAAGACTGCATCCCTCAACTATAAATTCATAACATTTGCGCATCCAAACACATCACAAAGCAATCTCAGCTGGACATCTGGGGGACTCACACCTGGCAAGGACAATGCAACAACCACTGACAGCAGTGCACGCACAGTAAGCAGTGTGTGAACACCACTAAAACCAGTATCACACTTATCTGATTTCACCACCATGAACTTTAACATCACAAATCATCTCATCACACAGATCACTTCACACTCAGGATGGGCATCAGTACCCCAGGAAACAGATAAACACTTTAGCTATCACCTAATGCTGCACATATGCATGTGAAATGACAGAGGTATTGGTAGTGATTGGCTCGGTTATGACCGTTGCCCACCATCATCTCAGTATATGTTGCTGTCACTCGAACACCTATGATGCTCTTTTTGTTTCCGACTTTACCTCACCTATTAGCAGGGCTTGCCTACTTGCTTTGGCATGATCTTATGCCTTCTTGCATATTGCTTTTGCCCCTCTTTGGGCCTAGAGGCCTATGCTCGAGCGATGCCATGTTCTTTTCCAACACCATTTTGCTGAGCCTTTTCAGGTGAAAGGCAATGTCTTAGTTTCCATGTGTTGTTCGCTAGCAATGAACCAGAAGTGACCGGTTCTTATCAGTGGAATGTGCTCTGTTCGCACCGGAGCCATAACAAATGCCTGGCCAGCTGCTGTTGTGTGCTTGGTATGAGGCGGTACAGGAATCCTATGAGAACGGTAGGCGGGTTTTTCCAGAAGCTTCGAGAAAGAGACACATTCTATATTAGTGAAAGCGGGTCCAAGTGAGGGTGAGATGCTGATCTGGCTGTTGTGGCAATCTGTTGAAACATCACGTTGCAGACGTGCAGTCGTGTTTGTGGAGCAGAGAGTCCTCACCCAACCAGAGAGGGAAAGAGAGTCAGACCCGTATAAAAATGCCTACGAATATGGTGAGGTGTTCCATGTATGTCTAATTATTCCGAACTACATCTTTTATTTTCAGGTTCTATGTATATGTATGTGTTGATTATTGACTGTGATATTTAGGTATTTCTTCTTTTTCCTTGTCACTCTGGTATCATGTAATAAAGACCCTTGAAGCATATATTAGCGTCCTTATTCCTTGTGGAGGAAGGCCGGACCCCTTTTTGACCAAGTGCTTACGGAGGGATGGGTTATTTCCCCTCTAATGGGTAATTGCTAATTCGGAAGGGAGATTGTCTCTGAAACAGGAACATCCAAATTTCAAGTAGACTCGCCCTAACATAGTGTAAGAGGTATGTACTGATTTTCACCGGAAGGTGTTGCTCGCATAGATTTGCGTTGTTCATCAGGGGACGTTGATGATTCATCGGAGGGTGTTGCTTGTATAGATTTGCGTTGTTCGTTGGGGGACGTTGCTAATTCACCGGAGGGTGTTGCTTCGCGTTGTTTGTCGGGAGATGTTGCCGATTCACTGGGAGGTGTTGCTCGCGTATATTTGCGTTGTTTGTCGGAAGACGTTGCTATACATACCCTCGGAACTATGATCTATCATAACTTTATTACTTCCTTCTTCTATCATATCTTTAGCTGTTAGTGTTATTTCTTTCTTAGACAGGTATTGTGAAAGTGTGGTGTTAGCAGGCATTCTAAGAAGGGACTGTGGTAAGTGATGATCCCATAGCTAACTAAGACACCCGATTTTGAGAAAATATCGGTCATTACATCTTGGCGTCATGACTCACAGGATCGTCGGGTGGAAAATGGTGTGAGGGAAACCAAGTACATCTTGGTGTATAGGTTCACAGGATTGAACAGTGGAATTGTGAAGGGAAATTGTTTATATTTTGGCGTCGTGACATTTATAGAGTTTATAGAGTTTCAAAGAAAAGACATATCATGTTTTCTAGGAAAATAAAGACTGAGTTTCAATTGCCTTAAGAGATTCCCGGATGGGAGTTGACTCCGTATGGAGAACTGGCTCATCAATGGGCTAATTCGACGGGTTTGAGTGAAAACTGGAACTCGTGCTTGATTGAGGCTGAACCGGCTCAGGTGGTGTCATGCCTACAGAAAGTGCCAGTAGTGAAAGGAGAAGAGCTTCCTATATTTGGACGAAGGGGATGAATTTTGTTAAACGCTTACAGATTAGTGCATGAAAAATGTGCGAAATTACGGCGTGAATGCAGAGAATTTGAAGGACAATATGTGGAAGTGAAAAATGCTAACACGCAGTTAAGATGTCAGAACAAATTACTTGCAGACAAGCTAGAAACGTATCAGACTGTTGCAGAAAGGGCTGCAGTACGTATTGCTAAATACAAATACAGAAATAGAGGAGGCAAGGTTAACAGCAGAAAGGTACGTCTGGTCATTGCGAAAGCAGGGCTTGATTGGGACCCTGAAAAGTGAGACGGAAATATCTGGGACTCTTCAGAGTTTTCAGTCTCAGGGAAGGAGGACAATAAGAGAGCAGAACCAGCTAAGGCTCAAAATGAAGACAGGACAGAACCCCGCAAAGAAGTGCAGGCGCAGCCGATACATCGAAGAAAATTGCAGGGTGGTCCTAAAAATCCCCAAGGGATGGTTTTTGACAGTTTAGAGGAATTTACACAACAAGAAATTAATGACATTCTAGACAGATTTCGAGAGAAATCTGGAGAGAGTTTGCTTACTTGGATGGTTCGAATCTTTGATTTGGGTGCCGCAGGCATAATGTTAGACCACGGAGATGCAGTGAAATTCTGCACATTGAGCACCGACCCAACTGTCCAGCAGCATTTTAGACGTTACGAAGATGACTAGCAAGTCAGTCTATTACAACAGGCTGTGGCCGGTTGTGGTCATAAATATCCAACTGAATCAGAATGGCCGATAATTGATAAACCATTGTATACATTGAGAGATGCGGCACAGAGATTAAAGGAAGAGGTGATAAAAACCTCTATTTTCCTAGGTACCGCACACAGATTAATGGAAGGAGTACTTAATACTGCTGTGAGAAATAAGATAATTTGTACCGCTCCTCCTGCTTATAAGCAGGTGATGATGACGTTGGTAATAAATCAAACAGGGAATACTCTAGCCAAAGTGGTTGAAGCAGTTCGAGAGTTAGGTGAGCTAGGAGAATGGATGAAGACAGAAAGATCATCTAGACCTGAAGTCCGCACGGAGAATAACAGACTATCTAGATGAGATATGTTTCTTGCCCTACTTAAGGATGGGGTGAATGCAGCAGAAATCGATGGGGAACCTACTTTTAAGTTATGGTATATGTTTCGAAAGAGAGGCTTAGAAAAGAAGGAAGGAAGCAGGAAAGTTAACAAACAGGACCATGATCTAAGAGGTTCAGATGGAAGTGGTGACGAAAGTCCCCGGAGAGGAAAAAGAGATGAGTTTTTAAGTTACCGAAACAGGCGGGAGAGGGAAGAATCTCCCAGACACAGATCATTACAAGGGCGAGAGAGAGAGAGAAGAATACAGTGACCGTAGAGGTAGGAATGAAAGAGGAAGGTCCCCAGAGTGGAGACCGAGAGATGAACGAGAGAAATCTCCTGATCGGAGATCGCAATCTTGCAGGGGTGGAAGAAATCCATTTTATGAGGAAAAAGTGTAAGAGCAAGATGTGCTAGCCAGACGATATGAGAGTCTTTATCCTGATCTATCTTGGGCGTCCGACAAAAGCAAACTAGATTAGGCAATAGGTCAAGCTCCAGTACAAAATTGGGCTCGTAGAGATTATAGGCCATATGTAGATATAGAAATCTTTTGGAGACATCGTAATGTGCAACGGGCTCGAGCATTAGTAGATACAGGAGCGGAGGCCACTTTGATATATGAAAACCCCAAGAATTTCAAAGGACAGTATTTTACTATCACCGGATTGGGTGGTAAAGAGACCCCAGCAGTGCAAACGAATCTTCAGCTAAGAATAGGTAAAATACCAAAAAGAGAATATAACGTATTAGTGGTGCCCCTTCCAGAGTACATCATTGGAATTGATATTTTAAAAGGAATGGCTTTACATTTGAGTGATGGTTATTATCAGTTTGGTTTAAAGAATTATATTTCGACAAAACCTGTGAGAGTAGGACGTTTAAAAATTACTCCTGTAAAATTACCCCAAGCAACTAAGATTATTTCAATGAAACAGTACCGAATTCCAGGTGGGCATGATGAGGTCAGTGCTACTATTCAAGACTTGATGGACGCCGGGGTTGTAATTCCGATTACTTCTGCTTGGAACAATCCTGTGTGGCCTGTGCGCAAGAGTGATAATTCTTGGCGTATGACAGTTGATTATCGCGAATTGAATAAATACACACCTTCTTTGACTGTTGCTGTGCCAGACACTGTTACTTTAATTGAGAGAATCCAAAAACACCCAGGAACATGGTACGCAACTGTTGACATTGCTAATGCTTTCTTTTCCATTCCTATTGCTCCCGAATGTCAGGAACAATTTAGTTTTACATGGAATGGCCGACAAATGACGTTCAGAAGTTTGCCACAGGGCTATTTACATAGTTCGACAATCTGTCACCGGCTGGTGGCAGAACATTTAGATGAGACGCCGTTAAGTCCAGGAGTGCAAATTTGTCATTATATCGATGACATCATGATTCAAGGTGAGACGCAGGAACATGTTCAATCTCAGTTCAATCAAATTATAACGCATTTGCAGAGCAGAGGATGGGAAATGAATCCTGACAAATTACAAGGTCCAGCACAAAATGTAAAATTTTTAGGCATTCAATGGCATGAGGGAAATCGAGAAGTGCTTCCACAAGTGAGACAGAAAATTAAAGAATTCGCGGTACCACGAAATAGAAAAGAAACTCAGAGATTCATTGGTTTGTTTGGTTTTTGGAGACAACATATCCCTCATTTGAGTCAGATTTTGGCCCCGTTGTACAAAGTTACGCGCAAAAAGAATGCATTTGAGTGGGGTGAGGCGCAGCAAACCGCGTTTGAGTCGGCAAAAGAGGCGATTCAACATGCTTTAGATTTGTGGCCTGTGCGCGACGGTGATGTTGATTTGAATGTGTCTGTACAAAGTCCATATGCGAATTGGAGTTTGGGGCAAAAGCAGGGCAGAACGAAAGTGCCTTTGGGATTCTGGACTAAAATGTTACCTGATGCTGGTGAGCGTTATACACCATTTGAGAAACAGTTACTTGCATGTTATTGGGCTCTGGTTGATACAGAACAGCTTACGCTAGGGCACAATGTTATTCTAAGACCTGAAATTCCTATCATGCAGTGGGTGGTAAGCTCGCCTAAAACTCATAGAATTGGACATGCACAAGAAGCTAGTATCATCAAGTGGAAGTGGTACATTCAGGACAGGGCTCGTGTGGGTCCGAAGGGAACAGCGATGTTACAGGAACATGTGGCGCAGGCGCCAGTCGAAGAGGCAGACAGTGATTGCTTTGTACCTATAGCGCAGGAATCTCCTGTACAGTGGTGTAAGCCGTTCAGTGATCACTCCGTGGAGGATAGATTGCATGTGTGGCTTACGGATGGTTCAGCAAGGTACATAGGAGCAAAGAGGCATTGGATAGCTGTCTCGTACAACCCTGTCACGAAAAAATTGCTGAGTACTACTGGTGAAGGGAAGAGCAGCCAATTTGCAGAGTTATATGCTGTCTATCAAGCTTTAAAACAAAAATTGCCAGGAATTTGCCACCTTTACACTGATTCTTGGTCGACTGCTAATGACTTAGCGGTATGGCTTCCTACTTGGTTTAATCATGACTGGAAAATTAACTCAAAGCAGTTGTGGGGCAAAGAATTGTGGAAAGAGATCTGGAGCTTGTTGCCTCACAGTACTGTTACAGTTTTTCATGTTGATGCTCATACCTCTATTGATTCCATTGATAGACTTTTTAACATTATTGCACATGAAAAGTCTAAGATCTCTGAGGCGGACATGCTGATTCCGATATCATGGGCCTGACAAGGTGGGCGCACCAAAAGGCAGGTCACTTAGGAGAAAGAATTACTAGCAGGTGGGCTGTGGATAGAGGAATATGCAGTCCCTTGGACATTAATAAAACTGTCATTTTACAATGTCCCATTTGTCAACATTCTCGACAGTGAGAAGTTCCCCAGATAGGAAAAGGTCAGTTGCATCGAGGTAAGTCACCTGCACAGATTTGGCAGATAGAATATGTAGGTCCTCTGCCCATGAGAAGAAATTGTCAATACATATGCACAGTGGTTGATACTTTTTCAGGTTATTTGCTTGCTTCCCCTTACAAACGTGCTACCCAAATGAATACCATAAAAACATTAGATTTACTCACGTTATAATATGGAAAGCCAATCCAAGTGAAGTCAGACAATGCTTCACATTTTAAAGACAGATTGATGCAGGAATATTGTGCCCAACATAATATCGACTGGATCTACCACGTTCCTTATTACCCACAAGCTGCAGGTTTGATTGAGCGAATGAATGGTCTTCTGAAAGATCAATTACGAAAATTGTCAGATGGCTCTTTGCATAATTGGAGGGACCATTTACATAATGCACTGTTGATATTGAACAATCGTCCTTATTTGAATTCTGATACACCTTTAATGCGAATGTTGTCCCCTTTTGTGAATGTTCAACCTCATAGAGCTGAAAGTACTGTCATTTATTGGGAAATTACTCCTGGTGCTTTGGCTCCACACAGGGCGATTCCTGGAGCCGCCGGATTGGATTTACAAGCTTTGAAAGCCTGTTTTACTGAAATGCAATGATATTACTCTCATTGAAACTGGACTTGGTGTCCAGATACCAATTGGATATTTTGGCTTAATCGTCCCTCGCTCTGGTCTGGCACTGAAAGGCATTCAAGTGCTGGGTGGTGTAATTGACAGCGATTATCAAGGCGAGATAAAATGTATTCTCTTAAACAGCGGCAATTCAGATTTGCCAGTTCGTCCCGCTGATCGCATTGCTAAATCGGTTATTATGCCTGTTTTCAGTGGTGCGTTACAAAAAGGTACTGCCCCAACCTTGTTGACTGTATGTGGAGAAGGAGGTTTTGGCTCGACTGATAAAAATCCAGGCGCCAGAGTGTGGGTTCAGTCACCTAATCAACCCCCTGAACAGTCCGAAATTATTGCGGTGACAACACCATTCTAGTGATTAAGCCTGGACAAAAAAAATGGGACGCAGTCCCAGCTGACAAATGTTACCTTCGAGAATGAATAATGCCTGTTTCTGATTGCTTTTCTTTAGATCATTGTATAGACTGCTGCTGCAGGAAGTGTCGTCGTTGGACTCCTGTCGGCTTGGTACGTCGGAGGCCGGATGGGGCCGAGGAGCTTCCAGACTGAGTTGATCATCCGAGGACGCAGCACCATGACAGCGCTGGATACTAATGTCAACATTTGGGCCTCCCTGGCTCATATACTGACTAATTCTTCTGCCTTCTGCATGTCGCCGATTAAATCCGTTTCTGATCTTTTGCCAACGTGCTTTGTCTTAGTTCCTACTCCGACCTCTGTTCTATTGCACTTCTTCAACATCTCCGAGACTAACCCTGAATTTATTTCCAGTGATTTTAATGCGTATGACTATTGTGCTTCCTGTCAAGTACTGACTGAACTGGATTCTCCACTACTTTTTGCCATCACAACATAGAACGTTTCAGAAAGCGACATCTGTTATAATATTACCTGTGATCCCAAACTCATTGGAAAATGTGTGCAAATTAAGCTGGAAAATGTTTCCACTTCTTCTCAACATGTGAGAAGATTATGTCTCAGTCGTACCCCTAATATGTGCTTTTCAGTCCACAACTCTATGAAATGTAGAAAAGTTGTTTTATCTCCTAGTCATTATTACAATGCGTTGCTGCCTCCTGGATGGCTCTTTTCGTACAGTAACACTTCTAGATCTAATATTCCTGCTAATATTTCTGATGGCCCATGTGCTTTATCCCGATTGAGTGTTCCCATATTTTCCTCGTCCCCTCATACATATTCTCGGACTGTACATGAAGCACCCCCATTGACTGAGACTTGTGACTCGAACATTCATCTCCTGTCCAAAACAGAATATATTAGTTTAGCTGCCTCACTTGTAGGTATCCCTGGACTGTCAATTTACAATTCCCGAGCTATTGGTAAATTAGCCTGTTTGATGGTGAAGTCTATCAATCATACTACAACCTTTTTATCTGAATTTCTGTTAGATGCGCAGGGTGAGTGCTATCCTGCAAAATAGAGCTGCTATTGACTATTTACTTTTAAAGCACGATCACGGATGTTCTGATTTTGAGGGACTCTGTTGCTTTAACCTTTCTGACCATTCTAAGTCCATCCAGTATCATATTACTAAATTACATGATTTATCCCAAGAAGTTCGACAAAATTTGGATCGAGGGTGGTTTGATTGGCTCTTTGGGTGGTTGCCGGATTTGCATTTACTTTGTCCAATATTGGGTGGCATACTTTTGTTTTCTCATTGCCATCTGCTGTTGCATTCAATGCATCCCATCTCTTTTGACTATGTTTCATCCACATTTCTTTTCAAGATCTGTTAGATACGTTTCCTACTACTTTACTACTGACTTACGTTCAACCTGATTTTCTTATACGTTCTATGGTGTTGGACAATGGTCATGGGTGGAGTGTAATGACAGAGGTATTGGTACTGATTGGCTCGGTTATGACCCTTGCCCACCACCATCTCTGTATATGTTGCTGTCACTCGAACACCTATGATGCTCTTTTTGTTTCTGACTTTTACCTCACCTACTAGCAGGGCTTGCCTACTTGCTTTGGCATGATCTTATGCCTTCTTGCATATTGCTTTTGCCCTTTTCGGGCCTAGAGGCCTATGCTCGAGCGATGCCATGTTCTTTTCTGACACCATTTTGCCGAGCCTTTTCAGGTGAAAGGCAATGTTTTAGTTTCCATGTGTTGTTCGCTAGCAATGAACCAGAAGGGACCGGTTCTTTTCGGTGGAATGTGCTCTCTTCGCACCGGAGCCATAACAAACGCCTGGCCAGCTGCTGTTGTGTGCTTGGTACGAGGCGGTACAGGAATCCTATGAGAACGGTAGGCGGGTTTTTCAAGAAGTTTCGAGAGACACCTTCTATATTAGTGAAAGGGGTCCAAGCGAGGGTGAGATGCTGATATGGCTGTTGTGGCGATCTAGTGAAACATCACATTGCAGACGTGCAGTCGTGTTTGTGGAGCAGAGAGTCCTGACCCAACCAGAGAGGGAAAGAGAGGCGGACCCGTATAAAGATGTACACTTGTGACAAGCAGGGACCCTCTCCTCTAGTCAGGGCAAGGGAACTACACCTCAGAATAACCCCTGCTCACCCTTTTAGGTAGTGTGGCGCGAGCAGACCAGGCTAAACTTTGGGGCGCTAAGTCAGTTAAGCATTTATGATTATACACAGGAAGAATATTAACCCACCACAAATGGACACCAGGCTGTAAAGTTGTATCAGAAATGCGGGTACTTTATGTAAAAGATATAGCATATACTTCAGTAATTATCACAAGACAGATAATGCTATCATCATCTGGCCACAGTGCTTCATTAATCATAAGGGTTCTCTTGTTGGTTTTACCAGTGTTTGTTGGGGTGTCCTGGGTGATTCACACTGAGGGACACGACCCTCGTAGCTTTAGGTCCTTCAGGGAAAGAAAACATTGCGGACCCTGTGTCCAGAAAGAGGCGAGGTGCCCAAGTCTCTATGGGGCGCAGGTAGGGAAAGAAAACGTTGCGGACCCTGTGTCCGAAAAGAGGAGAGAGGCGCACCAGCCTCTGAAGAGGTGCGGCGTGAATTTTGAGCCGGCGAGAAGCGGGTAGAGGCGACGCCAGACGCCTCTGTGTGAACGCAGCGCCTACCTCTTCCAGCGGTGGGGGCCGAACTTGAGGAGCGGCAAGGAGAGGCGATGCCAGACGCCTCTATGCAGCCCAGCGCCTGCCTTTTCCTGCCGTGGGGGCTGCTGAGGAGTGGCAAGGAGAAGCGATGAGAGATGCTTCCTTGCGAGCGCAGCGCCTGTCTTTTCCAGCGGTGGGGGCCGAGCTTGAGGAGCGGCAAGGAGAGGCGATGCCAGACGCCTCTGTGCAGCCCAACGCCTGGCTTTTCCAGCGGTGGGGGCTGCTGAGGAGCCGGCAGGGAGAGGCGATGAGAGACGCTTCCTTGTGAGCGCATCGCCTGTCTTTTCCAGCTGTGGGGGCTGCTGCGGAGAGGCGGGGAGAGGCGCCTCCGTGAGATCTCCGCCTAGGATTCCTGCGGTGGGGGCTGCAAAGGGAGCGGCGCGGTCAGATGACCCTCTGAGAACTCCGCAGGGGATTCTTGCGGTGGGGGCTGTAAAGGGAGCGGCGCTCCGAGGCAAGGGTGAGGCAGAGTGCGGGGCGGTCCGGCCGAGCGGGCCCGGCTCCGGGGAGGAGCGGTGGCGGGCTCAAGGCAGGGGCGGCCGGGCACAGGTTGCCAGGTCAGGGGCAGGGTGCGGGGCAATCCAGCCGAGCAGGCACGGCTCCGGGAGGGAGCGGCGGCGGGCTCAAGGCGGGAGCGGCCGGGCACAGGCTGCCAGGTCAAGGACAGGGTGTGGGGCGATCCGGCCAAGCAGGCACGGCTCCTGGAGGGAGCGGTGGGGGACTCAAGGCGGGACCGGCCAGGCACCGGTTGGAGAGGGGATTAGCTCAGCTGCAGGTCCTTGCCTCAGGGGAGCAGAAAGAAGGTCAGGGGTCCTTGCAGGTTTCTTCTTGTGTTCTTCAGCAGCAAGGTCCTTCTTCTTCCTTCGATAGAGATTCTTCTTTGGACTGACAGGATCTGACTTCTTGGGAGCTCCTTCTTTTATACAGCATTTCTTTTGTCTTCTCAGGTCAGTGGGGCCTGTGCATAGTTTCTTTCAGTCTGTGAGCACTTTGTTTTGGCAACTCAGGTTTCTGCTTTGAGGGAGCAGGGCAGGGACAGCAGACGCTCCGCAGGAGGTGGAGCCAGCATTCAGATGACAAGTACAGCCAGGAGCACTTTATTGACAGTCTTCCCTCTTCCTGGGCCAGGTGGTGGGCAGAGTCATCAGTCGCTCCCCAGGAGGGGGAGCCAGCATTGTGGTGGCAGAGCACAGCCCTATTCAGAGTCAAGGGGCACTCCCACCACCCCCCTTAGTGTGATCCCTCTATTCACCACCTGTCATCCTTAGCCCTGTCACTCACAGAACTCAGACAGCAGATACACATAAGAGCAGAGGCGGGCTGAAATGGTTAGGCAAGCAAATGCTAACTTTCTATAAGTGAGAGGAAAGGAGGGGTTTGGCCCTGTGGGACAGAGGGTAGGTAGGGCCTATTGAAATGCCACGAAAGGGGGGTTTACCTATGCCTCTTATGAGCACGATTGTGCACGTATTAATGAACCATAAAGAGAAAACCACATTAGTTAGTAAACTCTGACAATAATGTCATTTGCATTTAGGCTTTTATGCATTTCTATCTTTAAGAAACCAAAGAAAGATACATAGTCAACTGTACATTGAGCAAACATAAATTTTGCCAGGGAAAAGCATGAAAAAACAATATATGCAAAAAATAGACACAAATGAATTAGTGCAAACAAATTACAAATGATGAAAAGCTATTTACAAGATAACAAGTGTGACAGTATCATACAGTCATATCAAACAATGCGTGAAAAAGTTGCATCTTATACATTCAATCAAAATTCCTGTTGGACCTTCCTGGCCTTCTCTGCCCCTCTGTTTGGAATACACCGCGGCAAATTAAGCACTCACGGATTCAAGCCGGCACAGAGCCACAGTTTTGCCCTTACTTGAAGCAAGTAACACCGCCAGGAAGGTCCAACAGAATGTAATCCTGACGGAATTCATCCCCTGTAAATCGCGCACAAACAAAATTGAAGGGACAGAATATTGGAATTGAGTCCTTTGCACCTCGAGTCCTGAACGCACCAGATTCGAAGGTCGACAACCGCATTGTCTGATGACTATGTTTGATGACTAATTTTGGAAATAATGATTTGTGACCAACTACCACTGGTCGCATGAGTATCGGCGGATACATTTCCACGCCCTGATGAGAATCCGATGATTCATACATTGGAATTCGAAACGCGTCGGCAAAAAGTCATTTTTGACAACAAGTCACTGGTTTTGTCTAAATTGAGTTTTGACTCCTATTCCTGCGCTCATGAAAATGGTTTCTTGATAGCTAGACAGCGACAGGAATTTTGATTGAATGTATAAGATGCAACTTTTTCACGCATTGTTTCCCTGGCAAAATTTATGTTTGCTCAATGTACAGTTGACTATGTATCTTTCTTTGGTTTCTTAAAGATATAAATGCATAAAAGCCTAAATGCAAATGACATTATTGTCAGACGTTTACTAACTAATGTGGTTTTCTCTTTATGGTTCATTAATACGTGCACAATCGTGCTCATAAGAGGCATAGGTAAACCCCCCTTTCGTGGAACTTTCTATAAGTAGCATTTGCTAACCCATGATATTAAAATAAACTTTGCTAAAAGAAGTATTTTATTATTCTGAGTTCAGGCATACTAAATTTGACCTTCTACCATGTTCCCTGAGCCTGCTGGTATTATAGGGTGCAATAATTCCAGAAGCCCATCTTGGCCTATGAGAACAGGTAGCCTTACAATAGTGAAATACGAAAATGGCTGTAATTCACCATTAGGACATGCCACACACATCAGGGTTTGTCCTACCTTTGGCTTACAATGCACCCTGCCCTTGGGCCTACCATAGGGGTGACTCACATGAAGTAAAGGGAAGGTTGAGAGGCTGGCAAGTGGGTGCACTTGCCCAGCCAGCATGACAGTACCAGACTGCACGCAGGTTCTGCAATGGCTGACCTTAGACATAGGTTAACAGGCTGCTTCTGTGGGTGGCACAACCAGTGCTGCAGGCCCACTAGCAGCAGTTGTATTTACAAGCCCTGGCACTCCTGGTGCACTTTACTGGGGTCTGACAGTAAATCAAATAAGCCAATCAGGGAAGTCAATCACATATACACTTTACATTGGGAGCACTTGCACTGCGGCACGGATTAGTCATGGTGCAATGCCCTGAGCAGCGAACACCATCAAAACATCTGAGGCACATCAGCAAAAAGTGGAAGGGAGACTCACGGCAAGGTGCAAGGTCTAACTGCGTATATTTGCGTTGTTCGTCGGAAGACGTTGCTGTACATACCCTCGGAACTATGATCTATCATAATTTTATTACTTCCTTCTTCTATCATATCTGTAGCTGTTAGTGTTATTTCTTTCTTAGACAGGTATTGTGAAAGTGTGGTGTTTGCAGGCATTCTAAGAAGGTACTGTGGTAAGTAATGACCCCATAGCTAACTAAGACACCCGTTTTTGAGAAAATATCGGTCGTTAGAGCATGGAACCTGACTAGAGGACTGTGCTGGAAACTCACCTGTGCTGTACATGAGCAACCCTGACTGTAATCAAGTAGAATAAAATAGCACATAACAAATTGTGAAACAGTGCTGAGGGGCACAATGGTTCTGGACACAGATCATCCCCCCACAGAGTAGTGTCACACTATGGAGTGGTGGGGAGGGTCAAACACTGGTAAGGCATGGAGTGGAACATATGTGACTGAAGAGGTGTATACATTAGTATTGTACAGGTGAGAGGTACAGAGCAAAAACACATAGAGGAGTAACTCACAATGTGTAGGCATCAAATGTTCTTCTCAGTGCTGGTATGACTCTAAATACCACATAGTGGAGTAAATAAAGTGTACATTGACATCAATGTATGTGAAAAGTCCCATATAATGTTTGTTTGCCTCAGCCAGTCAGCATCGTGAGACCAAAGGTAAGCTAGAGCCATGGCTGATCTCAAAACTCACAACACAGACACTGCAGTGACACACTCTGTATACTCACAAATGATGTAGACAACAAGTAGGTGTACCCTAGGACTGCAAGGTCACACCGACATACTGCATATTGCTCGGGAAACAACTCCCAATGGGAACAATCCAGCCCGAACTGCCAGGCCAGGTCCTCCCTGGACTGGAAAAAAGCATCCTAGGACCGGTTTCGAGTTTCAGCCCTCATCAGCCAGGATAGCTTGACTCCAGTGGCATGGAGATCAAGGTGCCCACGTCTGGGCATATCCGTCCCACTTGGGGTGACAAATGCAGAAAGGAACAATTGATGGACAGAATGCAGAACAATGTCATACATTCACCCCAGTACAGAGATCTGGGCCTAAATACATAGTTTATTTGTTCACCATGCCATTCCAGTTTGGACCCAGCCATATTCAAATCAGTCTTGGCCCTGCACCCAATGGGACCAGTCCAGCCCGAACGGCCAGGCCAGGCCCTTCCATGACTGGAAAGAACCATCCTAGGACCGGTTTTGGGCTTTCAGCCCACATCAGCCAGTATAGCTTAACTCCAGTGGCATTGAGAGCACGGGACCCTTGTCTGGGCACACTGTCCCACTCGGGGTGACAAATGCAAAAAGAACGATTGATGGACGGAATTCAGAACAATGTCATACATTCACCCCAGTACAGAGATCTGGGCCTAAATACATAGTTTATTTGTTCACCATGCCATTCCAGTTTGGACCCAGCCATATGCAAATCAGTCTTGACCCTGCACCCAATGGGAACAGTCCAGCCCGAATTGCCAGGCCAGGTCGTCCCTGGACTGGAAACAAGCATCCAAGGACCAGTTTTGAGCTTTCAGCCCACATCAGCCAGGATAGCCTGACTCCAGTGGCATGGAGAGCACCGGACCCTCGTCTGGGCACACCGTCCCACTCGGGGTGACAAATGCGAAAATAACAATTGATGGACAGAATGCAAAACAATGTCATACATTCACTCCAGTGCAGAGATCTGGGCCTAAATCCATCTTTTTTTTGCTCACCATGCCATTCCACTTCAGACCCAGCCATATGCAAATCAGTCTTGACCCTGCACCCAATGGAAACAGTTCTGCTCGAACTGCCAGGCCAGGTCCTCCCTGGACTGGAAACAAGTATCCCCGAATTGGTTTTGGGCTTTCAGCCCTCCTCAGCCAGGATAGCTTGACTCCAGTGGCATGAAGAGCACTGAACCCATGACTGGGCATACCCATCCCACTCGGGGTGAGAAACACGAAAGGAACAATTGATGGACAGAATGCAGAACAATGTCATACATTCACCCCTGTACAAAGACCTGGACCTAAATCCATCATTGTTTTGCTCACCATGCCATTCCAGTTTGGACCTAGCCATATGCAAATCAGTCTTAACCCTGCACCCAATGGGAACCGTCCAGCCCGAACTGCCAGACCAGGTCCTCCTGGACTAGAAACAAGCATGAGAGTGCCTAATGTAGATGAAGCTATGAGTGGACTCCAGAAGTACATGTAACGTGTGCCAATACCTAGGCTCTGGCATCTGACATCCCTACTTTGTGCTGACAGATGGCATCCATTACACATCAATGTCCCAAGAAACCACTCACTGTTTTAAAGCAGTAGCCACAACATCACCATGCACTGATGCATATGGACACCCTGCCACAATGCACACATACTGAGGACTGACACTCTGAGTAACATTTGTTTTTCCATCAAAAGATATAGTCCAACACCTCACTCACATCACAATTAGCCATACCCACTTATTACATACAACCATGTTCAGCCTTAGTGCCAAAACAATCTGACAACAGCCACTTTTAGCTACATTGCATCAAACTTCCACTGTCTAACCATACCAGACATGTTGCCATGTGCACAGTTACCAAATGCAGTTCAGTCAATGCATCACTGCAATCATCACCATCTGCGCTTGTGTGGACTTGCTGTCACTGTTGCAGGGAATTACTTCATGTAATGCCATGCTGCAGATATTAGGCTAAATGTTTTGCAGTGATCCTGTCATCTGTATCATTGAGAAAAACACAACCCATGGTACAGGTGTAACCTCCGCTAACTCACTACGCACTGAGTTCATATTAGTGCATGTCCTTAGCGACTTACACATTATCACATGAACGCACTGTTGTGGGAGCCACACAGCACACACAAGGCTGACAAGTGTACTGGGCTACATACTGCACACAATGTCTTCTTCTGTGGAGATATTTCTCAGTTCAGACAAATTTCACCAGATGGTAGATGAAAACATGGCAAGAAGAATTGCTATTACAACGTTCATGTATTTCCCACATGAGAATCAAAATGTTGTACACATGCAGAACCTCTGCACTCACCACTGCGCCACTGAGGATACTTAGAAGCCATTGCATCCCACAGGAGATATTACAGAGGTCCTGCCTTTACCTGGGTTGGGATTAATGCATTCACTCATGCGCAAATTCACACGTAGCCAAATACTCACCCCCAATTTGCTGCTGTTGGGCCCTCAAGCGTCCATCCAGCTCTGGCTGTGTGACTGCCAGGATGTGGGCCATCAGTGGGGTCATGGTCCTGTGTGCCAACTTGCCACTTCGAGGCACCAGCCCCAGTGTCCTTTCAGCTACATTTTTGCTGAGGCGGCAGATGTCATCTCACCTCTTGTGGCAGTGTGAATGGCATCGGTTTAAGACCCTAAGGGACCGCACCTTGTAGGCAAAGGCCTTACACTGATGGATCTTGAGCTGTAGGCATGTTAGACGAGAAGAGGAATGTATTTAACACTGTGTTGTGTACCACTGTGTGCCAGCACAGGAGAATGTAAACACATAGCACACAGCAACATCAATGGACAGCAGATTCCATAGACCATGTCACATAGCACACTTGGAGCAAGCCATCTTATTACAATGTTAACATCTTTGATGATGGACACACTACCTGCCCATCTCATACACATGCAGAGTGCCAATACAGAAATCAAGGTGAAACTGTGCCTCATCTGTGATGCGCTATGTGAGTGAGCATGACATACAATAAACTGTAAATTATGTGTAGTGGTCAGACTCACTGTGTCTTACACTACACACCCCTTAATATCCTTGACCATTGCACAGCTACATGTATCATGTAGGTCACAATTAGGTACCTGATCGTACATTCTCACACTCTTGTCACAAGGTGTAGGCCTGTCCTGTGTACTCCTCAGGCCTCTAATTGCTGTTTCATAAATAGGTGGGTGGACAACACATATGTCTTTCTAAGTCATTTTAGTGATGGGTCCTTGATACATTGTGCATTTACTTGACTGCCCTGAGGGTTTTTTCACTGACAAAAACAATGCTGCATCACAAGCATCACATGCATGTACAATGAGACTGATGACACAGTGCATTAACATGTGAGACTCTACACATATTGAAACTAAAAGAAGGATGACATGTCCCCTGTACATGTAGCAGATGTGTGAGAGGTGAGTTGCCACCAACATAGACAGATACATGCCTTGTACTTTTGTGCGGACTGGCCACATCTCCATAGGGTCACTATCACAGCAGTATTCACATTAATCTGTACCCTCTGTCCATTCTACATTTTGCATCTCATAAATGATCATATGCACACTTAATGAACTATCACATGACATGGCACAGGGAAGGTGTGTTCAGAGTTTGCGTTTCTCAAATCAGCAGTGTACCTGTACTACCGCTAAACCACGTTATAAAAAGAAATGAAATGAAAAGTGTTTTATACAGCGCAGCTAGCTGCCCTGAAGCGTCCAAGCGCTACAGAAAAGTGGTACTACCTAATGGGACCAGTTAGCGGGAGGGGGGTTAGTCGAGTTTATTGAAGAGCAAGGTTTTTAGCTGTTTGCGGAATGTTATGTCCATGTCATCATTGCATGCAGACATGGATCTGGAGAAATAAGGCTATACACCCCATTGATGTAAAGTCATCATGCTAAGCAGAGTATCACACATTTACATGACCCAATCTCAGAACAACATATGTGATGTTTGGCTTTCATAGAACTGCACCAGTGTCAATGGTGCCATCCTCCATATATACTCAAGTTTGAAAAGGTGTACGTCATGTATGGCCCATGCTGACAGCAAAATCGGAATGCATTAACAGTGGCTTGCACTCACAGACACATCCTACTGTACAGTAACATAATGTGAGCCTTCTGAGAACTCTAAAACTTTTACTCATACACTAACCAGTTCCTCAGAAGCTCCATATAGCCGCCCATACTGTTCAAGGACCTCGTCCACCAGGGCCTCCAGCTCCTCTGTGGTGAAGGGACGTGCCCTGAGGTTCTCATTAAGAGCCATGACTGGGTCCAGAGATGAGGTACAGCAGCAGTTGGTTGTGATGAATGGCAGGCAGCAGTGTCTGAATGCAAGTGACAGGTGTGGCTATCTCACAGACATTTATAGGCCCCTAGGGTTGTTCCAGTAGTACTGATGCAATTGGTCCACCTGGTTTGCATCTTTCAATTGCGGCCAATGCCTGTGACCGCAGTGGTGGAACACGCCTACCACAAAATTCAAAACTGATATGCACTAACGCGATGGCAGTCCCCATTTGCTGCAATGTCATTTGTGTAAGCTGTGTCAAAAGGCGGTGGCCAGGAGGTCTCTACCGCAATCCTGCATCATTCAATGGTGGCCAATGCCTGCTACCGGTGTAGAGGAGCACGCCTACCGAGATGTTTAAAACTGAAATGCACTACCTCGATGACGGTCGCCATTGGCTGCAATATAATTCGCATATGCAGTGTCACACCACGGGGGCCAGGAGGTCTTTACCGCAATCCTGCCTCATTCAATTGTGGCCAATGCCTGTGACCACAGTGGCGGAGCACGCCAACCGCACCTGTAAACAAACTGTGCATTAGCATTGTTGCTTTGCAAATTGCATCACTGATCACAATACATTTACCAAAAATGATTTCAGTTAGTTGTAAAGTGAATTGAGAGTGCGACATTTAACTTAAGTCTGCCCACACATGCCATGTCAGTACACGCGATTAAATGCATTGGTATGTGATCGCAGTTACGGAGCACACCTAACGCGAGGTTCAAAACTGAAATGCACTACCTTGATGGCGGTCTCTATTGGCTGCAATGTCATTCGCATATGTGGTGTCACCGTGGGGGCCAGGAGGTCCTACCGCAATCCTGCATCATTCAGTGGTGGCCAATGCCTTCTACCGGTGTAGCGGAGCACGCCTACCGCGAGGTTTAAAACTGAAATGCACTACCTCTATGACGGTCGCCATTGGCTGCAATATCATTCGAATATGCGGTGTCACACTGCGGGGGTCATGAGGTCTTTACCGCACTCCTGCATCTTTTAATTGTGGCCAATGCCGGTGACTGCAGTGGTGGAGCATGCCTACTGCGAGTTTCAAAACTGAAATGCACTACCGCGATGGCGGTTGCCTTTGACTGCAATGTCATTCGCATATGCAGTGTCACACCACCGGGGCCAGGAGGTCTCTACCGCAATCCTGCCTCATTCAATTGTGGCCAATGCCTGTGACCACAGTGGCGGAGCACGCCAACCGCACCTGTAAACAAATTGTGCATTAGCATTCTCGCTTTTCAAATTGCATCACTGATCACAATACATTTACCAAAAATGATTTCAGTTAGTTGTAAAGTGAATTGAGAGTGCAATATTTAACTTAAGTCTGCCCACACATGCCATGTCAGTACACGTGATTAAATGCATTGGTATGTCCTTACTCACAAGTCAAAGTTCACCCATGTGGGCATGTATACAGATTTCATGTGGAATTGCTTGTCATTTTTGTGAACATGCCAAAGTGTGAAATGCAAACTCATCCCACAGTCATGATGGACTGACCACATAATGTGCATATATCTCTGTAGACAGTGCTGTATTTATATTGATAGTTGTCAAGCTTACACTCACTTGGCTCATTTTGTAATGATGTTGTGCTTAGTGTGACTAAAGCTTGAGGTTGTGCAGTGACATTAGCTAAATACATCTCAGCATTGATGCTGTTAGCTACATGTGCTTTGTCAGCTACACACAGAGATGGGGACACATGATGTAGCAGTGTATTATATACCATACACATAGTCTGATTTAGATTTTACTGTAGTTAGTATGTACATCTTGGCTACATGAATGACTACATGAGATCAAGGTGTGTATGCATGTCACTTGTGCATTAAGCTGTTTTTGCAGCCTGTCAATGTTGTGGTTGTGTTAGTCATTATGTAAGATGTTACCCACATCTCTACTCTGACTCATTTTTTCATGTGTCCCCTGCCAGAATATGGAGGATACCGACAAAATTAAGAAATTCTGTCTGAATCACCTTACCCTTCAAGAGCAATGTGCCATTTGAGGCCTCACAGGCCATATCCAACAGCTTTGACACTAACAGTAAAGGTGATGGCCACCCTGCATTTCTTTGCCACTGGTTTGTTTCAGTACACAGTGGCCATCGCAGGTGGGATGTCTCAACCTATGTTCAGCATGGTGTTGCATGATGTCCTGTACGCATTGTTGACCTACAAGGACAGCTACATTCACTTTGTAGACATGAATTGGCAGATGTAAAGGGGGAATTTTATGACCTTGGTCACACACCTAATGTTGTTGGAGCCATTGACTGCACACATGTTGGCCTAGTTCCACCACAGGCACGGGAGCACATCTACCGTAACAGGAAGCATTACCATTCAATAAATGTGTTAGTGGTATGCCCAGCGGATATGTTTATCTCCCATGTATGGTCCCAATTTCCGGGTTCTGCACATGACTCCTACATAGTGCGTAACAACATCATCCCACAATTGATGGAAAATCTGCATCCGGAGTGTGTGTGGCTGGTGTTGGTGAGTGAGCTGTGTCAAGTAGTGTGCTGTATGTGTGACATGCTATTCTCCTCCACTATTTCTATTACAAATTTTGTCTGTGTTTCTCACAACTAGGTGACTCTGCGTGTCCCAACCGGCCTTGGTTGCTGAGCCCATTGAGGAATCCAAGGAAACCGGGGGAAGTCCACTTCAGTGATGCCCATGGGAGGACACATCGTGTGGTGGAGTGTGCTTTTGGACTTCTGAAGGCTAGATTTCAGTGTCTGAACAAGAGTGGTGGTACACTACTCTACTCTCCCTAAAAGGTGTGTTAGTTCATATTTCCATGCTGAATGCTCCAGAACCTGGCCTTGCGCAAAGAGATCCCCCTGATTCTGAACGATGAGGATCAGCAGATGCCCCCCCGCTGAAAATCCACACATACCGAGTGACGATGATAGTGGAGAACAGGAAGGTCTTGACCTGCGTCAACAGCTCATCGCCAACTACTTCCCTTTAGTGTAAGTTACCATTGAGCAACCATGTCAGTGTCTGTTTGCTTTGCTTTGCTGTTAGTGCCGAAGCATAGATGATGTGTTTGGATGCTGGCTGTTGTTGGCACACTGCTAAGTGCTAATGTGGTGGCACAGTGTTTTTGTTTTCACCTACCTCATGTCTATGTTGATGGTGTTGGTCAGTGTTATATGGGATGAATCTTGTACTGTGTTGACGAGTCTTGTGTTGTTGCTGTAATGCCATCATATGACAACTCAAGGTCATTCTCTTGTGTCTTTCTAGGTACCTCCACCCCATCAATGTCTCATCACAATCAAAGCTTGTGGTACATTGGAATCAGAGTTTACATTGTACACACTGTGATTAACATGGAACTGACACAAAGGCATAGGTGTGTAAATTTTGCTTATTTTCTACTAGATTCAGTTAAATTTAAAGTGAATGAAAAGTTAGTTGTGCGTAGTGAGTGTATGAGTTGTCAGTGATGTTAATAGATATAAATATGAGTCGTTACCATAATAATGAGGTTACACAGTCCAACAAACTCCTGCCATCATTATGGCAATGTGGGATTGGATAATCAACAAAGTCAATGTTCAGTGCGACACTGGTGCCATCATGGCTGGCTCAGTGATGATTTGGCTTTGGTTGGTGCTTTGCCATATGATCCTCCCATGGTGTTTCTCGGACATCCCCTCTTGCGTTTGGCAGGGGGCCTCTGCTGCAGGCTCAGAGTTGTCTGAGGAGTCATTGTCTTGCAGCTCACAACTCTCTGTGGCCGCAGCTGAGGTGGTGGAAGCATCAGCAGGCTGGCCACTGAAGGGGCGGAGCCGTCATTTGAGCAGCATGTATGTCCCTCAGAACACCGACAAGCTGGCCCATCAGATCCACAAGTTTTCCCATTCGTGTGTCCATGGACCTCTGCAGCAGGCAGATCTCACACAGTTCTTCTACAACCTGGCCCATCTGTCCCTTGTTCTGTTGGTATGCACCAAAGACTCTTGCGACGGTGGCCAGGGCTTCTGTCTCAGTGTTCTCATGTGATTGTCCCCCAGATGCCCTCCCACTTGCGTTGCAGACATGGGCCTGTGACGTTGGCTGTCTACACACCCGCACACTGTCCCCAGCATCCCCGGCTTGTGTGGTAGTGATGGTAACCACTGACAGGGACAGTGTTGCAGGCAGTAGTGGTGATGGTGGAGGTGGCTGCAGCACAGGTCTTTGTCACAAAGGTCACCGTAGTTGTTGTCTCTGCTGTGTTGATAGTGGTGGTGGGGACAATGAGGCCATGAGTGTGCCATGGCAGTCCTGAGGGGCCAGCTTGTTGCTCCTCATTATAGAGAATCAGCATCAGAGAGCTCACATTCCGTGGGGTGGGGGGATTGGCTTTGCTGGTTGGTGGTGTTTTCACCAGCTGTTGCTTGGGAATCTCCTGTTGAACAGAGGTTAGATTGTCAGTTAAGGACACCCCACAGCCTAGGTGACCTAGTTTTCGATGTTTTAGTAGACACACCAAAGATTTTACATTGCAATCACTTGGTATTGGTAAAAAATGATCATCATCATGACATGAGGTAGAGGTACATACATTACTTGTTATTAGTGAGACATGTAAATGACAACCATTTGACATGTACAGATGGTGTGTTTACAAGGACATGTCATCATCTACCAACGTGGTGCACATTCACTTTGGTTTATGCTTTGATATTGTAGACTTTTCTGAGAATCTGTTTCAGCTATGCCAAAACTTGATTGGGTCTTGAATTATTTCAGCATAGGACTTTGTGTTTCAACGTGTAATTTATGTGAGATTTGCTTAGCTGTGTGCTCACTGAATGTGACATTTGGATCTGTACAGAGTTGGCTAACAAGTGAGGGATGTGGCGGTCATATGGCTCCATACATTTTGAGATGGATGACAGGGTGCGTGCGCTGACTACCTACCTGTTAGGTGGGACAGTGGAGGGCGATGGCTCCCACATGGTTTTGGGTGGTGGGAGTGTTCCATCCTGCTTAGGGGTGATGCAAATGAGCACGAGAAGGCTACCTACCTGTAAGGTGAAGCAGAGCAATGAAATGGCTGCCACATTGTTCAGGGTGTGGGGAGTGTTCCATCCTGCTCAGGAGTGATGCAAGTGAGCATGAGAAGGCTACCTCCTTGAAAGGTATAGCAGAGCAATGAAATGGCTGCCACATGGTTCTGGGTGGAAGGAGTGTTCCATCCTGCTAAACTGTGAGACAAGAGTACCTTATGGGAGTTGTAGTGCTGGCTGCCTGTACCCACACCCCTCCCTGTTGAGAAGGCTACCTCCCTGTGAAGTGGAGCAGAGGAAGGTAATAGGTTACACATGGGTCATGGGTGGAGTGAGTGTTCCATCCTGCTCAGCTGTGAGACAAGGGTGCCTGATGGGAATTGTAGTGCTGGCTACCTGTACAAATACCCCCATGGAAATATTGCTAGCTACCTTTTGTGTGAATCAGAGGAAGGGCATGGTGGATATGTGAGACATTTGTTGGGAAGAGTGTGTTGTACATAAGGGCATTTAGGTCTAGGAAGTGTAGCTTTATAGTTGTGCAAGACAGTACGTGGAAGTGTGATAGAATACATTTGTCGGTACTTACCAGCCTCCACTCCCCCAGCTATTCTTGTGAGAGTCTCTGGATGCAGGCAAGAACCTTCTCCTGCCATTCAGTCAATGTTAGTGATGGACTTGGAGGGCAACCGCTATTCCTCTGAGCCACCTCATGGTTCCTGTTGGCACTGTATTTCACCCTGGTATTTAGGTCATGCCACCTCTTCTTGATGTCATGCTGTGTGTGCAGGGTGGTCCCTACTGCACTGACTTTGTTGACTATCCTTTCCCACATTTGATTTTTTCTGACTAGTGGAGTCTTTTGGACCATGCTTACAAACAAATGTGGTTCTACTCTGATTATAGTCAACAGAAGATTTCTCAAACGAGAAATCGAAAAAGCCTAACCGAACACTACAAACCATTCACAAACCTCAATGGGGTTGGGCTGGTAGGTATAGTGAATGGAAAAAGAGAAATGCTCTTTTTCTTGGTGTCCCCTCACTCACCAGGGTTGCCCCATGGTGACATGCTTCATCATAGGGGCCATCCCAGCCCTCTACGGACTGGGGCGTGCTGCGACTGGCGAATTACGGAGGAGCACTTATAATATGACTATGTGTGGTGCGGGTGTGATAGTGGAGTGGGCTACGTGAAAAATTTAAAAATACCTGCCTAGTAAGCTTTCAATAAACTTTATTCCTGCTTCCAGGTGGTAACGTTAAAATATGGGGTGGTTGAACTAGGATTTCCTAAACGCAATGTGTCAGGTGTACCTATCAACTCCTGTCAACATGTTTCGTGATACCCCAAGCACTTCTTCAGGACTACACAGGGACCAGCCCTGTGTTCGCCACTCCTTAAACGCTCAAATAAGCTTTTCAATGCAATCAATACATGCATATAATACCTATGTATTCTAATGAATCACGCGGTTCCTGTAAAAACAAAGAACAACTTGAACAGTCAAAGGGGGGGGGGGGAGTTTCCCCTAACAAAAGCACACATAGATATATACAGTATATTGCACCAAGAAACATTGATTTTTATTCCATGGTTTCCAAAGTGACGTTTTTTGTCTAAAAAACGTGATTGTTTTCATGCCTCCAAAAAACGTGATAGTTCTCATGCATAGAAAACGTGATCGGCACCTTTCTGTGAGAAAACCATGCATTCATCCACCATTCACACTCATACATATTCTTATATACATGTAGAGGGACCTAACTGTGCCCTATGGACTCGAAGGGGATCAGTATCCCAGCGATCTACACGGCAAAAGAAGGGAAAAAGAAGAGACGGGCTTGTAACCCCTCTGTTTGCATTGTTTGTTTTTACCCACAAGGTTGTCTACTAATTGATATGTTCGAAAAAACGGCACCACGGTTTTCCGAATACATTAGTTTCGTATCACTTACTTGCTAACAGGATACCTCCCTCTTTTAAGCACCTACTCGCGCCGCTTCGGTCCGAATGTTGTTGGACCTGGGCGGCCGGGTTAGTTTTAAGAGATTAGCTGACCGGTTACTTCCGCCTTCAGCGGTGTACTCCAACTGGAGCGCGTGTGACAGAGGTCTGATTATCTCATCTACCATCACTGACAACTAATTGTCTGTGAATTTGAACATTTTGTTCTGTGACATGGTGTGTGATGTGCAAATAAGTGACAAGCGCAGGTAGGAAGATGGTGGTGGAGATGTGTGAGGTGTGTGTTAGGAGTGTTGGTGTGGGTGGTTGTGATGGTGTGATGTGTGATGTTTTGCCTCTCCTTTCAGCTGTGGTATATGGCCCTTTAGTGCTGGGGTTGTGCAAAGGATGATGATCAGGGAAGGGGTTGGTTTTATACTCATCTATGTGGGTGTGTCAAGATGAGGAAGGCCAGTCAGGTATGTTTTCCATGTTGACCTGGGATTTCATTGGTTTTCAATACCTTGGGGGTGTATCATTGGGGTGTGTCAGACGTGTTTGAGGGCAACGGAAAAAACAGACACACTTGGAGGCTGTAATCCTCACACGTCCACAGGGATGGTTTGATGCTCGAATGGGTCCATCTCTCAATAGCTTCAAGTCTTACAGCTATTACAGCACAGACTATTGAAGTGATTATGCAGGGGAAGGTAAGGTAGGGATCAGCTGGGACGGAGATCTCAAATAAGCATCCCACGATTACTTATTTAACACCATCAGAGCACATTCTTAACTATCTCAGTTAATATCCTTCCCCGCTATTCTATAGTGCAATAATAATACCTCTTAAGGAAAATAAAACTCTTCATAGATAGTCTGGTAACAGTGGGTTGCCTCTTTACTGTGGATTTAGTAAAGTAGGGGTAGGTACAACTAAAGAGAAGAAAACAAAAAGAAACTTAAATATCCTGCTACATCACGCAGGCTATGAAACACTCTAGAACTGTATCTACATACCCCTTTATTTGTCATGTGAAGCTTCACAGGGACTGTGATAGCAATTCAGCTTGTCATTCCACACAGAATCCTTGTTAATAGGCACAACAAATCGCAAGAAAGAAAAGGTAGAAAATCAGTGAGCTGTTAATCCTATAGCGTCCATATACTTATATATATATATCCAATAATATCTAGTTCAGGGTTGATCAGGCAAAGTTACAAAGCAAAAAGCTAATCTCTCACAGGATTCCTAGTGAAGCGTATTGTCACTCAATCCCGGTGTCATATGGTCCAATACCAGGGAGTTAAATCATTCCAAATAAAAGTAGTTACTTTCCTTGAGACAGCCTTCAATAACCAGTAGGCTATAACAATCCCAGTGACTTTTCTCTCCGCATATGTTTTAACCACCGACTCACCAATAGAGAGAAACGGAGAGAAACAACAAAACAACAAAGGAACAAAGCACAGTATACTTCTTCCCCTCCCCTGCATAGCCACCGTAGAGACCTACCAACAGAGGAGAGAACGAGGATGTCCGCCTGCAAGTAGCATAGAAATGCATACTTTGCTTAGCCCCGAAAGAGCCTGCGGTTCATAGGCACAGACAACGGGGAATACCAAAGAATGTTTGGTGTCACAGACACCCTTACCGGACCGGTTCACTAGGATCCGCAGTCGTAGTCAAACAGAATAATCGGCAGCGCTGCTATGCCCCGGAAGGAGTATATAGAAGATTGTTGCGGTATATGTGATAACGCATACTCGTATCATGACGCATTGCCTCATGGGACATGTAGTTCAGAACACTCCCAATGTCAGTGGTCTAGCGTTTGTGCGCTGTTCCTAGATGGGATCTGACAGAGGCCTTGTTGTGTAGATGCATTCGACTGCCATTCATCTTTTTGCGCGACCGCAGCAGTCGTAACGCAATGATCGATCCGCCTGTTCAGCCATCTTATCATAATTTCACTTGCGGTCATTTCGCGCGTGGATCGGCCTTTTAAGTGCTTTCCGCAGCATTTCCGTCCACCGTGGTCGGATTTTCTGGTTTTCGGGACGTGGCGGATGGTTTACTATTAAACCCAACCACTGTGGTCGGATTTTATATTCATCGTAATGCATTTATTTTCTGGAAGCATGGTAGGTCGGAAGGCTTTCCCGTCCGCCAACGTAATGACCTCCAATGTTCGGAAAAACTGCTCCTCTCTCCTCTGGTTATATCCAGCAATACTCTAGATTAGGATGTATAAACAATGCATATCGTGATACCAAGGCCCACTGGAATTATGCAATTTTACTTCTGCAGCGTTTGCCACATAATCCATTATCTGCTGTATAATCCGCAGATTTCAGCACAAAAAAAAAGAAATTCTATCTTAAACAGGTCAGAAGTTACTAAGTGGAAGGCACTTTGTAAAGGTTAACTGTTTACATTTCTGTTGCTTATTTCTGTATATGAACGTCAAAGCATCACTAATGAGGTGAAACCTTTGTCCAGAAAGTATTAACGTGTTCAAATGGCAAAACAATGAGCTAATAGTAACACAAAATGTGCCACATTACACCACATAATTTGCCATTTCCTGCTGCATAATTTAGTCTACACTCCCACACAATTTGGCACTCCCCTGCTGCATAATTCCAGGGCTCCTGGTGATAACTCACTCTACTTTTCTTTGCTGGTTAGATCTATCAGTACTTGACAGTATAGCACAGACTTTCTTTCTCTGTTTGTTATACATCTGAGTTCTCTAATTGAAAACTTGCAAGTGGTGTGTGCAGTGGTAACACCTTTTTCCTGTGAATTGTACTTTTCAGAATTTGATGTTTACATTGGTAACACAGTTTTCCTTTCTCTACTAGCTGTACTTCTTAGTGATGAGGTATGTTACAAGTGATTTGCACAGCAGTAACACATCCTTTCTTCCTCTACTAGGTATAATTTCTGGTACTCCAGATAAGGCCTTTCAGGTGGTATATTCAATTATAACAAAGCTTTCCTGTCCCAGCTGGTCCTGCCACCCAGTACTTTGAATGAGGTCTTGCAAGTGATGTCTAATGGGTTGCACACATTTCTTTTCTGGCTTTGACAATTGATATGCCATGGCAAGTGAAGCCTCTGGTTAAACGTCTTCCTTGATTGAACCCCTTCTACAGAGGGAAAGTCTACTGACCAATAGAAAATCAGCTCAGAGTGGATCAGTATCAAGGGCTCTCAGATCTTAAATGTGATATTTTTCTCTTTTGAAGTCTGAGTTCCTTTTAGTAAGCTACTTTGGCCAGAAACCTTGACAAGAAATAGGTTTTGTTCTGCATGATACCCTCTTGTGCCCTTACATATATATGGACAACTGGGAACATAGTATTCAAGCAATCAACCAATCAGGGAATTTTGAAGCGCGCTACTCACCCATGAAGGTCTCATGGCGCTAGGGGGAGGGGAGCAGTGTTGACCTTGTGAGAATTAAATGGTCATACCATTGGGACATGCACGGGATCTTATGACCATATTTTTTGATGTCCTTTGAAAAAATGAAGACTTGAACAGTAATGTTGTCCACTCCAAAGTAATCTTTATAAATCTCTGGCTGGTTATCCATTAGCAGCCGCTGGAATTACGTAAGAAATCTTTCCATACCTTTGACGAACTCTCTAGATGCAGCTGTCATCTCGCTCCTACAATTTTTTGCAGTTTTTTATAGCACAAATCTGTCTCAAAGTCATTAGAGTTCTTTACAAGAGAATCAGATTATTTTGCACATTTTTAAGGCACAGGCAGATTAAGTGATTTGCCCAGATTCACAGTATAAGCAGCCTATGCCGAAGCTGGCAGCTTTAGCCACTATGCCACAATTTTCTATCAGTTAGAGTATTTTAATCCATTAATGAATTCTGGTAGTGCCTCATGTTGAGTGATGTGCTGTATTTTTCTGTTTCTTTTGGCATTTTTCACTAAAGTCCAGTGTCTAACGTGTTATTGAAGGGGGGGGGGGCCCAATGAGCATCTCATGAGCCACGGCGCCCCAATGAGCATCTCACATTTCAAAAGTAGCCTACCAGCCCCTGCTAAGTGGTTCACAGGCATTACACACTATGCAGTACATCTTTCAAAGACTCTAGAACTTAGTGAAGCTGCCCTCCTCTTACTGCGACTCAATGCATGACCCTCAGTTTGCATCTAGCCTAAATATTAGTGCTGGGCATTATGTATGAACACAGGTCTGGTATAAAACAATACAATATGCAAATGTGCAAATATGCAAATCCGCCAGATCTGGTGGCTTAGTTGACTAATGCATCCACTGTAGGAGCCTGTGTTCGACCTTATGGTCACAGACGCAAATCCTGGGTGTCCGCTCAGCCTTTCGTCCTTCTGAGGATGATACGAGTACCACTGAGTTGGGTAACAATAAACATCTGTTATTCAGCACCAAGATACCCTTGGGTGAACGTGAGCTTTACAAATACACATTATGTTATGTGGGTTTCTGACAGTACACCAGAAAGGGCACTCACATCCGAAGTACAAAGCATTCCTATACATGTTATAACTTCTTCATTTTTGATACACATCTATTTCAGCATTCATTATAATTCATATGTGACAATTTCAAAAACATTTTGTAAACACTCAATACACCCTTCATCAGGAAACAATTCAGTTGGTCTCAAATTCCTTAACTTAAGTACAATCAACAACATTATGAGACAATCTATACAGAATCCTAGTAAATCATAAATATTTCTGAAAAATGTCAAATTAATGTATGGATTTCCTTTTTCTTGTAAAAAAACGTATTGTTTATCTCAATCCCAACAGCATGGTATATTCCCTACATTCTAGCCATTTTATTCCATCATTAGATTTTACCTGCTTCCCTTCTAGTTGTTTTTCCTTTTATATTTTGGACATTAAGACGGCATCGGACATATTTCTCTTTTCAAAAAGCGAAGTGTTTAAAGTACAGGTGCAAAGGCAGTAATTGCTTTTTCAAGTGTATGCTGTGGAATGCAGGTAATGTCTCATTACCTTTGATTTTTTAGTGCATATATTTAATCCACCAGCAATCTTGATTTAATAAACAATGTGTGATGTTACAGCCGTTTGTTGGAGTATCAATTATATTACACAGTTGAAACCCACGATGTGAGATTTGGTGCCATCATCCTTTGACATTTTTGGTTAAATTTGATCTTGGGTCTCCAATTCTAATCTAAGAAGTTTGGCCTGCTTTAGTCCTCTCACACGGGCATTTTATTAGGCACAGTGAATTTTCCACAACATACATTCCAAAATGATTAACTGCAATTATATTACCAGTGTTAGGTTGAATTATTGCTCCTTTTTCTTTTACAATTCCACACTTAATAGGTGCAAACAAGGCATCAATGTGTTATTAAAGTTCTTTGTTGTAATCCTTGAGTTGCATTTGCTTCTTTGATAACACTCTCCTGAGTATTTCTGTTCTACGTATACACCACCCGGAGTTTGCATTAGCCAATACTGTAGAGCAGTGCTTCCCAGTCAAAGTACCACGATCCAAGTTTTAATATGACAAACTTTCATGACCCAGCCAGCTTTAATGGTCACGAGGCTGATGATTTTTTAATGTAACTAAAGCATCGCGTAGTAGCAGATTGTCATTTACAGAGAGCACATTTTCCATTGAAATGTTCACACAATTTACACAGACATACCATTTTGCTGATAACATTTTATTGCACACAAATTATAACGTGTGGCAATCAGGTTTCAGTAAATATGTATTTTATGTGCATCACAAAGTAAAGTGTCTTAATTTGTTGTGATCCTATTAAAATCTTTGTCTACATCCCACTTCAGAATAACAAAAAGAATCCACAATTTTGCTTTCCTAACTGCTACATATATTCTGTTAATTTACAGGTGTTCATATCTTGTTGTGTGCTACGAGAAAACAACATCCTACAGCCTTTCCTTTCACACTTCACTTACCCCAGCAAGATTGTCATATAATTAATTTTTCTTTCTCTGACAGCAAAGTGTCAGGAGTTTGTAAGCACCACTTCCCATATTAGAATATTAAGCAGGAGAAGACAGAGTCTGACATTTTACCCGGTTTTGAGGCACAGCGAATATGAAAAGATAGATTAAATGTAGAATTGAAATGCATCTTTATTTATTACGAGGGCTTTCGCGACCTACCAAAAATCAGTTGCTCCCCACAGTTTGGGATAAACTGCTGCAGAGTATTCCATAATTACCTAATAAATTCCAACTTTTCATTACTGAACTTGCTATCAACCTTATTTGCTTAATATATAGTATAATCCGTATTACTTGATTCTATGTCAGGAAGCGGAGGCGAGGATTTTGCTAGTCCTTTCTCCATTTTATTGGACAGCATGTTAGAAGTATAAAGAAAAACATCAAACCATGTACTACCCTAACCAACATGGCAGCGGTAGTCATGGTAATGCAGTAACCAATCATAGTCCACAATAACATATAAAGTAATCCCACGTCGGCAGTCCTTCCTCTTTCTCCATTGCTGCCTCGGCAAGATAAGTCCCGTTTTTCGTTAGCTTATTCTTGTGGCGTGGCAGTGTTAGCATTCTATTGTGACAGTCTTTGTATTTATTTATTATTCGACACGATAGTGTTTCTTGCTTGGCAATTATATTCTGACTGCTTCTTTTGACGCGGTAGGCTTCAGGCCCGAGCATCTCTGTCTAGCGCGTGCGCAGTTACACGCGTCTCCGCGTTGGTGGTGAACACGCGCAGAGGCTTGCTCTTCGAAATTTTACTTAGTTGCCTCGTTTCCCAGCACTGACGCTGCTGTCTAGCGGCAAGATAAAATACTGTGACTGAAATTTTTTATATATTTTTACTTGGCCATTTTCAGTCTTAACAATTTTTATAAGTCAGTTTATATCTATTTGACTGACATTGAGTGCCTGTGTTGGGGAACTACCCCTCATATTTAGCTCTGGGTGTCTTTTATTGTATGGGTACTCAACCCTCTGCGAAAATGCAGACTCGTCCTGAACAAGATGGTGGGGCTGAAGGTTCTGATCAGCCCCCATAGCCCTTATTGCTCCCTCCTGTAGAGGTGGACAGACTCCTATCTTCGGCTATTGCCCAGGCGCTGGCACCTCTACAGGATAGCGTCAATAAACTGTCTGCCCATGTATTTAAGACAGGTTCAGGCGTTTTTGGAGACAGTGGGGCTGGGCCTAGTGGGGTGATTTCTGTACCTTCACGCACGGCCAAGAAGCGTGACGCGGGGCACCTGGAAGGCTTTAGCAAACTTGCTGAAGCCTTTCATAAGAGTGCGCGCACGCTAAGAAGCGCACCCTTCCGGGGGGACGACTCACCCGGGGATATTTGTGGTACTCCCACACAAGACCTTGACCCGGAAGAAGGGTTTCCCCATGAGGGATTAGATGACGAGGATGACTACGGTGATGACGATGATGATGCATCTTCTGAGGATATGTCAGACATTAGTAGGTCGTGGCGCCCTAAATCTAATGTCTCAGATTTTGGTGAGGGTGACCTTGTCTCCCCAGACATGTTTGATCCTAATTCTATTTACAGACCCCGTTCTTCCGAGTGGGTTCCTGAGAAATCTACGACTGACTACGTAGCGGCTAAACTTAGGCAGCCACTCTCTCAGGATGTGAGACTGCGTTTACGTTCAGAATGTCCTCGCCCTTCTCTTCCCAATAGAGTAGCGGCCACTCCTGAGATTGACCCGAAGTTATGCACTTTTTTCGCTAAATACGTCAAGGACCCTAAGAAAGGAATTGACAGGTCCTGGAAAGCTTGTCAGGACAAGTTACTGGACGTGGTCGGTCCCCTTACAAAAATCATTGAACTTGCCCAGCGGTCTAAGGAATCGGGTACTCCACTCCCAGTTGAGGACGTAGTGAGTTGGGCACAGAGGGCTATTTGTCTCCTTGGCAATGCCAACTGTGCCCTCTCTGCGGAGCGTCGCAGGTCTCTTTTACTTAAAATTGACCCTAAGCTTGGTGAATTATCCTCTTCAGAAGCAGGTTCGGTAGCGCAGGGTACTTTGTTTGGTGACCCTTTCGTTAAAGAACTTGGGAAGTTTGTAGCTACTTTTTCAGCCTTAGATAAGGCACAAGCTTCCATGAAGAAAATGTTTCCTAAGAAGGTTTTTGGCGGGGCCGGCAGAGGCAGGGGTCGCTCTTCCGGCCGCCAGTTCCAGCAAGGCCCCAATAGAGGTCAGTCCAAAAAGAACAACGGTTGGAACGATGGACGTCAAGGTTCCTTCTATCCTTCCCATGGAGGCAGAGGCCAGGGCAGAGGACGTGGAGGCAATCAGTTCAACGCCAAAGGATTCAACTGTGAGTTTCTCCATCATTTCTCCAGTACATCTGGGGGGAAGGATTGCTCTCCTTCTTCAGGCCTGGTTGAATCTCACGACAGATCCTTGGGTTCTAGAAACTATTCAGGGTTTTCACATAGAGTTTTACGGTTCCCCCGTCCAACTCTCTCGTCCTCGTCCATTGTTTTTTTCTCTCGCAGACCAGGATTTTATAGACTTAGAAGTTCGTGCTATGCTGCAAAAAGGCACCATCTCTCCTTCTTCTCTTCATCCAAACGGCTTTCTCAGCAACATCTTTCTGGTCGAGAAAAAAGACAAAGGGTTCAGACCAGTCATCAATCTTCGTTCATTCAACGAATGGCTAGTTTACAGACATTTCAAGATGGAGGGCATCAATCTTTTGAGAGACCTCCTTCTTCAGAACGACTGGTTGGTACGTTTGGACCTGAAGGATGCGTAATTTTCAGTTCCGATTTACCCTCCTCATTGTCGATTCCTCCAGTTTCTTTGGAGACATCAGATTTACGAATTTCGTACTCTCCCCTTTGGTCTTTCCTCAGCACCTTGGTGCTTTACCAAACTCCTGCGCCCAGTGGTGGAACATCTTCGCACCATGGGATTTCGTCTGATAATTTACTTGGACGACATTCTCTTGATGAATCAATCCAAGGATCTTCTTTTCCATCATCTTCAAGTGACCATAACTACTCTTCAATCTCTGGGGTTCATCATCAACGCCCAGAAGTCAGAGTTAGTACCTCAACAGGAAATGACTTTCCTGGGTTTTCTTATACGAACGACGGATGCGATGTTACATCTCCCTTCTCAAAAGATTTCCAAGATCAAGAAGGAGATTCGCAAGGTCCTTCGTCGGGACCGGATTTCTCTCTGTCTCTTGGCCAGGATTGTGGGCCTACTGTCTTCATCGATCCAGGCCATTTTTCCAGCCCTCTTCATTACAGGGCTCTCCAGAGACTAAAAGCGTTTCATCTCCGCAAAGGTCTCACTTACTCGGAACTCATTTCTTTGTCCGTGGAAGCCAGATCGGAACTCCTATGGTGGTTAGATCACATGGATGCGTGGAACGGGAAGGCGATCTTCGGCTCCCGTCCAGATCTTGTGATCGAATCGGATGCCAGCCTCCAGGGATGGGGAGCCCGGTGCGGTTCCCTCTCGGTGGGAGGCAGATGGACAGAGGAGGAACTTCATCTCCACATCAATTGCTTGGAACTCCTTGCGGGTTCCTTCGCCATTCGCTCGTTCACAACGAACAAAGTTTCTTGTTGTGTCCTTCTTCGGATGGACAATACGACCGCGGTCAGGTATATCAATCGCCTGGGCGGCACCCACTCCAAAGTCCTGGCGGATCTCGCAAAGGATTTCTGGAATTATTGTCTTCTTTGCCAGATTTCTGTCATGGCGGAATATCTTCCCGGCGAAATGAACTCAGTGGCGGACTGGCAGTCCAGGAATTTTCGGGATGCCAGCGATTGGAAGCTGGATCCTTCTGTCTTCCAGATGGTCTCGGATTTTTGGGGTCTTCCTCAGATGGACTTTTTTTGCGTCCAGGTGGAACGCCCAACTTCTCCAGTTCTACAGCTGGAAGCCGGACCCGGGTGCGGAAGCGGTAGATGCCTTCCTGCAGGATTGGTCCCGGTTTCCAGCTTACGCATTTTCCCCGTTCCTATTCATTCAGAGGGTAGCAGCCCAGGTCCGCAGACCACGAGCCTCTCTAATCTTGATCACTCCTATATGGAAGGCTCAATGCTGGTTCCCGTCCCTTCTGGAATTATCTTGGGACAGACCTATTCGGCTGCCAGTTTTCGACCTCATTCTGACGGATCCATTGGATCATCCACACCCTCTGGTTCTCCAAGGCCATCTACGTCTCATGGCCTGGAGGATTTCAGGAGACGTTGGTCTAACGACTCTCTTTTGAAAGACGCTGAACTCCTCATTCAGCACGCTTGGGCCCCTAGTACCACTAAACGATACCGATCGGCATGGAACAGATGGGTTAGTTGGTGTGTGGCAAAACACTTGGATCCCGTGGGCTCATCTGTGACAGAAGTAATTAACTTCCTGGCTCAACTTTTTCATGATAAACTTGCTTACTGTACCATCAATTCTTTTAGATCGGCAATTTCTGCGGGTCATGCCCTGGTGGATGGTTCTCCTGTGGGAAAGCATCCTTGGGTTTGTAAACTCCTCAAGGGTATTCGCCTGTCACGTCCACCGGAACCGCGTTATTCTGGTCTGTGGGATGTGAATGTGGTTTTGCGATTTCTTCTATCTTGGCAGGATAATGAATATCTTTCACGTAAGGAACTTTCGGCTAAATTGGCTATTCTCCTATGTCTCATTTCTTGCAAACGGGCTTCCAATGTCCGCGCCCTTGATATTTCTGCCAGAGTCTTTACCCCTGAAGGTGTTACTTTTACTGTTTCTAGGAGAACTAAGTGTAATACCAGGTCAGTATCTTACCCAGCTTTTCCGGATTCTCCTAAGCTCTGTGCTGTTCGTTGCCTCAAAACTTATGAGAATGTGACTTTAGAGCTCCGCCCACCGGGCAAAAGACAACTGCTAATTGCGATAAAGAAACCTTTCAAAGCGGTTTCTTCTCCCACCATTGCCAGATGGATCAGGTGGATTATGTCTGAGGCTGGTATTGACATTGCAAGCTTCGGCACTCACTCCACTAGAGGCGCTATGGCTTCCAAGGCTGTCCAAGTTGGGGGCAGATTGGAAGATATTATGAATGCAGCGGATTGGTCTTCAGATTCAACTTTTAAAAAGTTTTATTTTAAACCAATCCATGAGGCAACCTCTTTGGTGGTTAGTAGGCTTTAAACAAGCAAAATCCTTGCCTCCGCTTCCTGACATAGAATGAGAAATTTCCTAGTTCACACAAAGGAAAGTTTCAATTCTCTTAAGGACGCGGAGGCGAGGATTTTCCCACCCTGGCTTTATCTAGCCTTCCCTCCCTGACCTATGGAATCCAATATGGTTTCTTCTTACGAGGGAAGTAATATATTTTCATGTGTATTTATGTTTACACTTATTTGATATGTTTTCTACTTGATATATAATGTTTTGCTGCGTTTATCTTTGATCATTCCATTGCAATTTGTTGGATTCTTATCAACATTGTTCTGGACAAGATATTATTATATTTTCTCTTCCCTAGGCTCCGATCAGAAAACGGACTAGAGGCTAGAGGACTTCTTCCACCGTCAGCAACGAAAGAGGAAGGACTGCCGACGTGGGATTACTTTATATGTTATTGTGGACTATGATTGGTTACTGCATTACCATGACTACCGCTGCCATGTTGGTTAGGGTAGTACAT
Organism: Lissotriton helveticus; assembly: GCF_964261635.1. Classification (NCBI taxonomy): domain Eukaryota; kingdom Metazoa; phylum Chordata; class Amphibia; order Caudata; family Salamandridae; genus Lissotriton; species Lissotriton helveticus. Next base: position 21,737,945 of record NC_136060.1, on the reverse strand, counting down.
GGTTTGATGTTTTTCTTTATACTTCTAACATGCTGTCCAATAAAATGGAAAAAGGACTAGCAAAATCCTCGCCTCCACGTCCTTAATAGAATTGAAACTTTCCTTTGTGTGAACTAGGAAATTTCTCATTCTCCAATATCTTTTGGGACGTTTGTAAAAAGTCTCATTACAGTCTATACCATTTGCAACAGTTCATTACGCTATTTCCTCTTTTCATATTTGTTTGGCATTACTACTCTCTGGTTTTTCATTATTCTTTTGACCTGCACTGTATGACTAGAGTAATCTTCATAGTTCTGAACTGGGTTGGAAATTGGTTGGTAGACATATACATCAAAATCCTTAATTGTGATTCCTTAAGAGCAATTTTTAAGGAATCACTAATAAGCAATCGCAAAAAACAATGCATGAAAAAATTCGAAACATTTTTGCGATTCGGTAGCAATCGCTACATACGATTTTTTGTTACTGAATAGCAAATTGGTAAATCCACTAATACAGAATTGTTATTAGCGATTCCGTGTTTCAGATGAAGCTTGATGACATCACAACCAGGAAGTGATGCAGCCCATGCTGAATCCAGTGCAGTGAGAGAGTCAGAGTAGGAGGCAGAGTGCAGGGGCACAGCTGAGGGAACCATTTTGGGATATTTAAACCTGTTCAAGGACATCAGCATGGCTTCAGGAACAACTGGGGAGAAGTGTACAAAGAGCAAGAGGAAGCTGAAGTTCAGCAAAAAAGAGATTAAAATCCTCATTGAGGAAGTTGTGGGGAGGCATCATAAGGTATTTGGGAAGCAATCACTCCAGGTCCCTGAGTCAGAAAAACTCAAATTCTGGCTCGGAATACAATCCAGAGTAAATGCAGTGGGAGTCACACACCGCAAGATAGAAGATCTGTGCAGGTGCTGGTATGACCTGTGCAGCAGTGCAAAGAAAAGGGTTGCTGCCAGGCTGGCGGAGGCCAAGAAGACTGGAGGAGGACCTCCAACCCAAACTGCCAATACACCCCTGTAGGACCTTGTGGAGTCCACACTTTAGCCGGAAGCTGTGGTTGGAGCGACGGAGTTAGACACCTTTGCACCGGCCAGTACTTCACAAGGTAAGATGCATGTAAATAACCATTCAATACTGGATCTAACAAAAAAAAAACACTCAAGACAGATCAGGCTTAGTGTTCAGAATCCTACTCCAGTCCACATTTGACATGCTACACACAAATGCATTATGGGATTAACAGACAGCAACTCCAATAGGAAAGGCAAGTTGGGAGCAAGACAGCATTGTTGCTTACACGTACAACATATAGACAGTGTGTGTTATATTCTAATTTCATGAAACAAAACAATGCACAATGCACAATGTGACATACATGTTCAAAACAATAAACTAAAATTGCACTGTTTGACATCACAGATGCAGCTGCACAGGAGACAGAGGAAAATGAATGCCAGAAACCGGTCCTTGGAAGCTTGTTTCCGGTCCAGGGAAGGCGTGGCTTGGCAGTTCGGGCTGGACTGTTCCCATGAGGCACAGGGTCAGACTGATTTGCATATAGCCATGTCTGAACTGGGGTGGCAGAGTGGGTTAAAGAACGGTGATTGATTAAACCCAGATCTTTTGACTGGGTGTGAGTGTTTGATTGGTTCAGATGCTCTGTCCATCACCACCCCCTTTTGTACCACTTTTGGCCACCATAAGTGCGGCAGGGTATGCTCAGACGTGAGTCCCTTGCTCACTTTGCCACTGGATTCAAGCAAGCCGGGCTGAAGAAGGCTGTAATGCCAGGAACCGGTCCTCGGAAGCTTGTTTCCGGTCCAGGGAAGGCATGGCTTGGCAGTTCGGGCTGGACTGTTCCAATGAGGCACAGGGTCAGACTGATTTGCATATAGCCATGTCTGAACTGGGGTGGCAGAGTGGGCTAAAGAACGGTGATGGATTAAACCCAGATCTTTTGACTTGGTGTGAGTGTTTGATTGGTTCAGATGCTCAATTCATCACCACCCCCTTTTGTACCGCTTTTGGCCGCCATAAAAGTGGCAGGGTATGCTCAGACGTGAGTCCCTTGCTCACTTTGCCACTGGATTCAAGCAAGCCGGGCTGAAGAAGGCTGTAATGCGAGAAACCGGTCCTCGGAAGCTTGTTTCCGGTCCAGGGAAGGCATGGCTTGGCAGTTCGGGCTGGACTGTTCCCATGAGGCACAGGGTCAGACTGATTTGCATATAGCCATGTCTGAACTGGGGTGGCAGAGTGGGCTAAAGAACGGTGATGGATTAAACCCAAATCTTTTGACTGGGTGTGAGTGTTTGATTGGTTCAGATGCTCCGTCCATCACAACCCCCTTTTGTACCGCTTTTGGCCGCCATAAGTGTGGCAGGGTATGCTCAGAAGTGAGTCCCTTGCTCACTTTGCCACTGGATTCAAGCAAGCCGGGCTGAAGAAGGCTGTAATGCCAGAAACCGGTCCTCGGAAGCTTGTTTCCGGTCCAGGGAAGGCATGGCTTGGCAGTTCGGGCTGGACTGTTCCCATGAGGCAGAGGGTCAGACTGATTTGCATATAGCCATGTCTGAACTGGGGTGGCAGAGTGGGCTAAAGAACGGTGATGGATTAAACCCAGATCTTTTGACTGGGTGTGAGTGTTTGATTGGTTCAGATGCTCCGTTCATCACCACCCCCTTTTGTACCGCTTTTGGCCGCCATAAGTGTGGCAGGGTATGCTCAGACGTGAGTCCCTTGCTCACTTTGCCACTGGATTCAAGCAAGCCGGGCTGAAGAAGGCTGTAATGCAAGAAACCGGTCCTCGGAAGCTTGTTTCCTGTCCAGGGAAGGCATGGCTTGGCAGTTCGGGCTGGACTGTTCCCATGAGGCACAGGGTCAGACTGATTTGCATATAGCCATGTCTCAACTGGGGTGGCAGAGTGGGCTAAAGAACGGTGATGGATTAAACCCAGATCTTTTGACTGGGTGTGAGTGTTTGATTGGTTCAGATGCTCCGTCCATCACCACCCCCTTTTGTACCGCTTTTGGCCGCCATAAGTGTGGCAGGGTATGCTCAGACGTGAGTCCCTTGCTCACTTTGCCACTGGATTCAAGCAAGCCGGGATGAAGAAGGCTGTAATGCCAGAAACCGGTCCTCGGAAGCTCGTTTCTGGTCCAGGGAAGGCATGGCTTGGCAGTTCGGGCTGGACTGTTCCCATGAGGCAGAGGGTCAGACTGATTTGCATATAGCCATGTCCGAACTGGGATTGGCAGAGTCGGCTAAAGAACGGTGATGGATTAAACCCAGATCTTTTGACTGGGTGTGAGTGTTTGATTGGTTCAGATGCTCCGTCCATCACCACCCCCTTTTGTACCGCTTTTGGCCGCCATAAGTGTGGCAGGGTATGCTCAGACGTGAGTCCCTTGCTCACTTTGCCACTGGATTCAAGCAAGCCGGGCTGAGGAAGGCTGTAATGCCAGAAACCGGTACTCGGAAGCTTGTTTCCGGTCCAGGGAAGGCATGGCTTGGCAGTTCGGGCTGGACTGTTCCTATGAGACACAGGGTCAGACTGATTTGCATATAGCCATGTCTCAACTGGTGTGGCAGAGTGGGCTAAAGAACGGTGATGGATTAAACCCAGATCTTTTGACTGGGTGTGAGTGTTTGATTGGTTCAGATGCTCCGTCCATCACCACCCCCTTTTGTACCACCCTGGAGACTCAGGCACAATCAAGAGTGGAGACACAAGTTGCCCCAGAAACCCCAATACCTGCACCCACAAGAAGCAGGAACACAGTGCCACCACTACCTACCATGGAAGTAGAGGAGGAGAGCCAACCTTCTTAGGGTGCTATAACCATTCAATACTGGATCTAACAAAAAAAAAACACTCAAGACAGATCAGGCTTAGTGTTCAGAATCCTACTCCAGTCCACATTTGACATGCTACACACAAATGCATTATGGGATTAACAGACAGCAACTCCAATAGGAAAGGCAAGTTGGGAGCAAGACAGCATTGTTGCTTACACGTACAACATATAGACAGTGTGTGTTATATTCTAATTTCATGAAACAAAACAATGCACAATGCACAATGTGACATACATGTTCAAAACAATAAACTAAAATTGCACTGTTTGACATCACAGATGCAGCTGCACAGGAGACAGAGGAAAATGAATGCCAGAAACCGGTCCTTGGAAGCTTGTTTCCGGTCCAGGGAAGGCGTGGCTTGGCAGTTCGGGCTGGACTGTTCCCATGAGGCACAGGGTCAGACTGATTTGCATATAGCCATGTCTGAACTGGGGTGGCAGAGTGGGTTAAAGAACGGTGATTGATTAAACCCAGATCTTTTGACTGGGTGTGAGTGTTTGATTGGTTCAGATGCTCTGTCCATCACCACCCCCTTTTGTACCACTTTTGGCCACCATAAGTGCGGCAGGGTATGCTCAGACGTGAGTCCCTTGCTCACTTTGCCACTGGATTCAAGCAAGCCGGGCTGAAGAAGGCTGTAATGCCAGGAACCGGTCCTCGGAAGCTTGTTTCCGGTCCAGGGAAGGCATGGCTTGGCAGTTCGGGCTGGACTGTTCCAATGAGGCACAGGGTCAGACTGATTTGCATATAGCCATGTCTGAACTGGGGTGGCAGAGTGGGCTAAAGAACGGTGATGGATTAAACCCAGATCTTTTGACTTGGTGTGAGTGTTTGATTGGTTCAGATGCTCAATTCATCACCACCCCCTTTTGTACCGCTTTTGGCCGCCATAAAAGTGGCAGGGTATGCTCAGACGTGAGTCCCTTGCTCACTTTGCCACTGGATTCAAGCAAGCCGGGCTGAAGAAGGCTGTAATGCGAGAAACCGGTCCTCGGAAGCTTGTTTCCGGTCCAGGGAAGGCATGGCTTGGCAGTTCGGGCTGGACTGTTCCCATGAGGCACAGGGTCAGACTGATTTGCATATAGCCATGTCTGAACTGGGGTGGCAGAGTGGGCTAAAGAACGGTGATGGATTAAACCCAAATCTTTTGACTGGGTGTGAGTGTTTGATTGGTTCAGATGCTCCGTCCATCACAACCCCCTTTTGTACCGCTTTTGGCCGCCATAAGTGTGGCAGGGTATGCTCAGAAGTGAGTCCCTTGCTCACTTTGCCACTGGATTCAAGCAAGCCGGGCTGAAGAAGGCTGTAATGCCAGAAACCGGTCCTCGGAAGCTTGTTTCCGGTCCAGGGAAGGCATGGCTTGGCAGTTCGGGCTGGACTGTTCCCATGAGGCAGAGGGTCAGACTGATTTGCATATAGCCATGTCTGAACTGGGGTGGCAGAGTGGGCTAAAGAACGGTGATGGATTAAACCCAGATCTTTTGACTGGGTGTGAGTGTTTGATTGGTTCAGATGCTCCGTTCATCACCACCCCCTTTTGTACCGCTTTTGGCCGCCATAAGTGTGGCAGGGTATGCTCAGACGTGAGTCCCTTGCTCACTTTGCCACTGGATTCAAGCAAGCCGGGCTGAAGAAGGCTGTAATGCAAGAAACCGGTCCTCGGAAGCTTGTTTCCTGTCCAGGGAAGGCATGGCTTGGCAGTTCGGGCTGGACTGTTCCCATGAGGCACAGGGTCAGACTGATTTGCATATAGCCATGTCTCAACTGGGGTGGCAGAGTGGGCTAAAGAACGGTGATGGATTAAACCCAGATCTTTTGACTGGGTGTGAGTGTTTGATTGGTTCAGATGCTCCGTCCATCACCACCCCCTTTTGTACCGCTTTTGGCCGCCATAAGTGTGGCAGGGTATGCTCAGACGTGAGTCCCTTGCTCACTTTGCCACTGGATTCAAGCAAGCCGGGATGAAGAAGGCTGTAATGCCAGAAACCGGTCCTCGGAAGCTCGTTTCTGGTCCAGGGAAGGCATGGCTTGGCAGTTCGGGCTGGACTGTTCCCATGAGGCAGAGGGTCAGACTGATTTGCATATAGCCATGTCCGAACTGGGATTGGCAGAGTCGGCTAAAGAACGGTGATGGATTAAACCCAGATCTTTTGACTGGGTGTGAGTGTTTGATTGGTTCAGATGCTCCGTCCATCACCACCCCCTTTTGTACCGCTTTTGGCCGCCATAAGTGTGGCAGGGTATGCTCAGACGTGAGTCCCTTGCTCACTTTGCCACTGGATTCAAGCAAGCCGGGCTGAGGAAGGCTGTAATGCCAGAAACCGGTACTCGGAAGCTTGTTTCCGGTCCAGGGAAGGCATGGCTTGGCAGTTCGGGCTGGACTGTTCCTATGAGACACAGGGTCAGACTGATTTGCATATAGCCATGTCTCAACTGGTGTGGCAGAGTGGGCTAAAGAACGGTGATGGATTAAACCCAGATCTTTTGACTGGGTGTGAGTGTTTGATTGGTTCAGATGCTCCGTCCATCACCACCCCCTTTTGTACCACCCTGGAGACTCAGGCACAATCAAGAGTGGAGACACAAGTTGCCCCAGAAACCCCAATACCTGCACCCACAAGAAGCAGGAACACAGTGCCACCACTACCTACCATGGAAGTAGAGGAGGAGAGCCAACCTTCTTAGGGTGCTCAGATGGCTACACTAGAGCCATCAACCGCCTGAGCCCTAACACAGCTCAGCTGTCCCGTCATTCTGTGGCCATGCAGATTGAAATGACCCATTGCTGTGGGGGTGTGGCCAGGAGACTCATCCAGGTCACCAATGCAGTGGAGCAATTTCATACCGCTTCTTCTTGGGGCAGCAATGTACTGGTTGGAAGGGAGAGTGAGGAGGCGTACAGCCTCAGTAGTCTCTTGGCACCAGTGACCACATGCAGGAGGTGCAATGCTACGGGTACCACTGCATCAGAAGTCTCCACAAGGGACGTGACAGAGCCCACAGAAAGGTGTCTGAGAGTGGGTGGCCGCAAAAAGTAGTGTGGCGTTGAGAGACAAACTCCAATATGGTGATGTAACCATTATCGTGCCATTTGTCTTGACTGACATACAAGTTCAATGACAATGTCATGTTGTATTATTTTTACACAAACAATGCTAGTTATCACGTGGTATGTGTGCAGTAACACTACCACATGTTATTTATTAAAAACATCCGCTACAATTAAACCACCCAGTGTCTTTTCTCATCATTACCCGCCTTAAAAATAATGCTGTGGTATTTCAGCACTTCCTTTCTCCCTTCTGCTAAGCTTGCCCCAGCTGCTTCTTGTGGTGGTTGCCCTGGCTGGTTGTCTTCCTCTGGCTTGCTGTCAGACAGTTCCAGGGATATGCCTCTTCGAGTTGCGATGTTGTGCAACATGGCACAAGTGGGTTGCGATGTTGTGCAACATGGCACAAGTGGCCAAAATTCTACAGTAGGTATCCTGTTGGTACTGCAATGCCCCACCAGTCTTGTGGAGGCAGCAGTACCTACTTTTTAGTAGGCCAAATGTGCACTCTATGATGATTTGAGTGGAGATGTGCCCTGCATTGTAACACTGCTCACTTGGGGTACTTGAGTTGATGTATGGCATCAGAATGTAAGAGCGCATGGCGTATGCGCTGTCACCTACAGGGTAGTAAGCAACAGGTTACACACTGATATGTATCACCATTTGCCCAGAATATGCAAGACATTGTAACATATGTTTACCAAGCAGGTATCCTTCGCCAAATTCACCCCCAAGGAGACGAGTGAGTATGTCACTGTGTATGAATATGTATGAGTCAAGTGTGCTGCCAGGTAATTGTGGGAAACAACCTTTACAATGCAACTTTTACAACGCACTACCATTACAACAAAACTTTTACAACGCAACATCCATTACATCGCATGCCATTACAACGCAACCATTACAACGCATAACACTACAACGCATACCACTACAACGTATGTCATTACAACGCATACCATTACACCGCTTAACATTACAACGCATAGTACCCTTACTCTATCCAACACTTACCCTACTGTTACACCCCCTGGAGTTAGAATAGTAATTTTTACCCCTACACTATCCAACACTTACCCTAGTGTTGCATCCCCCTGGAGTTAGAATAGTAATTTTTACCCCTACACTATCCAACACTTACCCTACTGTTGCACCCACCTGGAGTTAGAATAGTAATTTTTACCCCTACACTATCCAACACTTACACTACATGCAATGTAATGTTATGCGTTGTAATGGTATGTATTGTAAAAGTAGTATGCGTTGTAATGTAATGCGTTGTAAAGGTATTTTTAAAAAATTCGTTGTAATGGCATGCGTTGTAATGGAATGCGTTGTAATGGATGTTGCGTTGTAAAAAATGCGTTGTAAAGGTATGCGTTGTAAAAGTATGCGTTGTAGTGTCATACATCCGGTAATTGTGCTACTATGTCAGTTATGATGTTTTTGGAATTGCAGACGACTTGGATATTCAGTGAATGGTAAGATTTTCTGTTCCTAAAAATGTACCTATTCACTGATGAGGGACAATTGGCTACATGCGTTCCATCAATGCAACCAATTCTTGTGGGGTAGAGGGGAAGCTAACGTGGTGGTGTATTCTGCTCAACATTGCATCAATGAAAGATTTGAAAAAGCGCAATAGTGTACTTTGTGACACCCCTCTAGCTACAGCTACTACACCCTGGAAGCTACCTGACACTAGGAGGGGCATGGAACATAGGATCGGCACATGAGTGGGTATGACATGTGTCCTGCGAGTCTGATGCTGCAGTAGGGGATTTAATTCAGCAACCAGATCATAGATCATGTCTGCATTTAACTTATACTTGTGATAGATCTTTTCCTCTGTCTGCACCAACAATGTAATGCGCACTCTAAAAATCTGCTCCTGTATCCGCCTTCGTCTCTGTGCTGTTGCTCGTAGCCTCATTTTCCTCGCCATGACATAGAGCGCTGCCATTGGGAAAACATTCTGAAGCCTTCTGGGCCTGTTTAAATACTTTACCAATGATTTCCACCTGTTTTTATTGTTTTCACCTGGTTACCTCCTGCCTGGAAAAAACGGTATTTTGCGATCGCAAATTTGCGATTTGTCATGCATAACTTTGCGATTCTCAGATTCGGTAAATTGGAAATCGAAATTTTGCGATTCTCTATTTTGGCGAATTACATGGAAGCTTCAAATTGTTTGAAGCATTGTTTAGGGCTATTTTGCGATCGCAAACAGCCTTTTTTAGTAATTCGCAATCTTTGAGATCGCAAAATAGAATAATGCATGTGGCCCATAGGGCCTGATTAGGAGTATGACGGCCCTTGGACCACCAGACTTGTGGGAGCATGGCAGTGGCGGTCTCCTGATCGCCCTATTATAAGTCGGACAGTCGGACCGCCACAGGCCCAAGATGGTCGCTATCTCCTACTAGCTGTCGCTAACTGGTGTTAGCGACAGCTAGGTAATAGGGAGATAATTTTATCTCCGCTTTCTTGGCTTTTAAAGCCAAAAAAGCGGAGATAAATCCCTTGATAATATGCCCCTTAGTTCCTCAATAAGGTTATGGAGCTCTGCGGTGACTTGCAATATCCTTATCATGTATACCAAGGGGTACCTTATCTCATATAATACATGGTCACATCATCACCATTCCCACACACCACTTTAATGTTTAGTGCATAGCTCTTTCATATGAAAGAGAAAGCATGTTTGCAAAACATGAAGAATTAAAATAAAATCGCTAGTGCAAAATTAAACACATTAAAAACCTATTAGATATTTTGAAGATGCAGAAAGATTCTAACTGTCTCTAACTATGTAAGCAGTGCAAAAAATAAACATGTTCTTTGTGCTTGCCATTGTAAGCTTGCCTTTCACCTTGGCTGCTGGCTCTGGCAGCAAGCATTGTAATGTCAGAACTCAACTCTAATTACTTATAATAGTCGAGTTCTGATGTATTTTCTTTATAATTGGTGTCTGGTTGCATCACAAGTAGCAGATTATAAAGAAATTAGAGAATGGTGAATATACAAGGAACACAGAATCCCATGTATTATACAAAAATATTACAATAATTGAATATGAAAGTATGAATATATATTCCAAGTCCACTAAAACATAAACCATCAATTCATCCATAACATACAATGGTCAAATATATATCGGTATGGTCAATCACAATGTTCTAAATAAAACATCATATTTATTTTATTTATTTATTTATTTATTTGCAGGTTTGTACCGCGCTGGCTTCACTCCCTGAGGAGTATCTCTGCGCCTTTGGCTTCTACAAATGAATTTAAGAGGAGGAGTCTTTAAAGCTGTTCTAGTCTAGGATTACTTTTCAAACAAAAAGGTCTTCAGCATTTTCCTAAAAGGAAGATGGTCTACACATAGCCTGAGGGATATAGGGAGGCTATTCCAGAGAGAGGGTCCAGCTATTGATAGTGTTTTGGCTCCATGTCTGGCCTTCTTAGCTCTGGGTACACACAGAAGACCTTGTTCACTTGATCTAAGTGTCCGAGTAGGAGTGTAGGGTATGAATTTGGTGGTCAAGTATGCGGGACCCATACCATTCAGGCTTTTGTGTATGATACAGCATACCTTAAATGTGGCCCTCTGTCTGAAAGAAAACCAATGTAGTTTAGTCAGCAGAGGTTTAGAAGGAGTACGGGGAGGAGCATTCAGAACCAGGCGATAAGCCGTGTTCTGAGCCACCTGAAGTCTGTTCATGACTCCCTCGTTAGCAGACAGGAGCAAGCCGTTGCAGTAGTCAAGGCGACTCAAGACGAGCGCCTGGACCAGCGTCTTCCTGGTTGTATCAGGTAAAAATGGGAAGATTTTCCGCAGCATACCAGTTATATGAAAGCATGCTCCCACCACCTGGTTGCCATGTTGTTTGAGAGTAAGCTCCTGATCTAAACGGACCCCCAGATTCTTGACAGTTTGTTTAGGCTTGGGCACTGGGCCGAGATCTTGTGGCCACCAATCTGGGGTCCAGAGCATTTTTGCCTCACCAAACATCATGACTTCCGTCTTCCCAACGTTACACTGCAGATAGTTGGAGGACATCCATCGTGCCACTGCTTTCATGCCCTTGGAGAAAGAGTTTCTGACCTCAGGTGTAAAGATCTTAAAAGGAAAGAGGAGTTGAGTATCATCCGCGTAAGATATTGGGATGAAACCATATCTTCTCATGATGTTAGCCAGGGGTGGCACATATATGTTGAATAAGGTGGGGCTCAGACAGGAGCCCTGTGGCACCCCCTTGGAGATCTCAACTTCCTCTGACCTGTATGCACCCATAGCTACTTGCTGGGTGCGGTCCCTCAAGAAACTCTTTAACCATGCCATGGCTTCTTGCTTTAGGCCGATGTTAGCCAATCTGGTGGTCAGGATGGAGTGGGATACGGTGTCAAATGCCGCAGACAGATCCAACAGCACCAGAACAACAGAATAACCCCTGTCCTGGTACATGTGTAGATCGTCTGCGACTGACATCAGGGCGGTCTCCGTACTATGTCTGGGTCTGAACCCGGATTGGGACTGGTCCAGCACTTCAGTGGATTCAATGTATTTAGACAATTTATTGTTTACATGTTTTTCAATAATTTTGCCTAAAAACGGGAGCAGGGAGATGGGTCTGAGGTTAGCTAATTCTTCCCAAGGAGTAGCTGTGTTTTTCCTCAGCGGTTTCACCAGAGCCTTTTTCCATCCTTTAGGAACCTGTCCGGTACTCAGAGAGAGGTTGATTATTTGCTGGATAATAGGTCCCAGAGCCGCGGCCAAGATGGGCATGATCCGTGCAGGGATGGTATCCGTAGGGGATCCACTCTTTATCATAGAGATGTTTCCTACTACTTCCTCCATGGATATGGGGGGAAAGGCAGAGAGGGAATGCCTAGTCGGCTTTTCTGGTTCCAGGTTTGCGATGAGATCATTATCAGTGGTATTACGATAATTCAGGAGTGTGATTTTATTATAGATGGCATCTATTTTTTGGTTAAAAAACTGAGAGATATTGTCACAAAGTTTTTGTGACGCTACTTCTGCACTTTCACAGGCTGTGGGTTTAAAAAAAGTCTCTAAAATCTGGTAAAGAGTTTTGGGATTGTTACCAGCTGCTAATAATTGCGACGCAATGTGATTTTTCCTTGCTGCTCGGATGGCTTTGTGGTATATTTTCAGAGAGCTTTTGTATAATTGTTTGTCTTGATCTTGGCGTGAAGCCCTCCATTTCTTCTCCAGTTTTCTAGTGGTTTGTTTGAGCACTCTAAGGTTCTCTGAAAACCAGATTTCCTGTTTATGTGCAGGTCTGGGCTTAAAAGTTTTTAGCTGTCTATAGTTTTGAGGAGAGTTTCCTCGTATTTTTGTAGGGCATTGTCAATGTTCTCTTTGTCATTTAAAATCGGTGCCACAAATTTTTTGTTAAAATCTTGTTGGGTCAGCTTATGCCAAGGTCTTCTTTTGTTTGCTAGAGTAAGGTTTCCGCTATCACATGAGATAAGGGTGGGAGTGTAGAATTCTATTATAAAATGGTCAGTCCATTCCACTTGATAAGGGGATCTACATTCGACCTGCAGGGAGTTAGTTAGAACTAGGTCTAGCGTATGTCCTGCCTGGTGGGTGGGTTCATTATTGATTGGCCTTAGACCCAGAGTGGCGAGGTCTGACAGCAGTGTCTGAGCTTCACTGTTGAGATCCAACTCGCTGTGGATGTTAAAATCGCCTAAAAGAAGGAAGTCAGAGTTTTCATGTATATGGGGTGCTAGTGTTTCCATCAAAGTGATAGATACATTTGCGCATGGCCCAGGGGGGCGGTATACTAATGCTCCCCTTCTACTGTTTTTACTCGGAGTGTGGATTTTAAAAATTAGTACTTCTAGGTTGGGGGTACAAATTTCATCCAACACCGTTATGTTGATTTCTTGTTTATGGACAATCGCTAACCCACCGCCAACTTTAATAGGATGGTCCATCCTGACAATTTTGTACCCTATGGGGATTCCCAATGTTATGGCAGGGACGGAGTGAGGTTTGAGCCATGTTTCAGTCAGGAAGCATAGTTCTGGTTGATGTGAATTGATCAGGTCCCATACTTCTATAAAATGTTTCGGTAGGGATCTGATATTACATAGCAGATTTTTGGTTTTAGGAGGAGTATTGTTCTTTGCATTTTCCGTATGCTGAGGGTTAGAGTCCGTAGATTTATTACCAGGGGGACGCTGCTTAGCGGTGGCGGGAGAAATGTTACAAGCCACCGCTCCTGTCATAAATTGCGTTTTACATAATCGGCATGAGAAAGGGCCTTCTATATTGTGTTCCACCCCGGTTGGGCAGAACGTTGGTGAAGATTTAAGTATCTCTACTAATACCTGTGAGGTATAAGTTAGCTGTCCGCCTGCGTGTCCCTCCATAGCCTCAGGCCCCTGGCCCCGTCCTGTCGTGGACGGGCGCAGACGGGCAGGTCTTTGGCTTGTCTTCGGCGCTGGCTAAGGCGCCCCACTGCGCGCAACCACTGCGCGCTTGTGGCCGACGAGGGCTATATAGCCTTATGGAGAGGAGAGCTGCAGCGCTAATCGCTCGCCTTCCTGGGAGTGTCTTGCTCTTGCCTGACCCGCCCTCCGCTCAACGGTATAGGTTACCGAGTCGGACCAGGGCGGGCAGGCTTCAGTATCGAGCCAAGACAACAACAAAATACCGTGGGAGCCCCTCTGAGCCCTGTCAGGCGCTGGTGATTTAAAAACGAGTGCCACTGCCTCCTCGTTGCCTATATAGCCTTATGGAGAGGAGAGCTGCAGCGCTAATCGCTCGCCTTCCTGGGAGTGTCTTGCTCTTGCCTGCCCCGCCCTCCGCTCAACGGTATAGGCTACCGAGTCGGACCAGGGCGGGCAGGCTTGAGTATCGAGCCAAGACAACAACAAAATACCGTGGGAGCCCCTCTGAGCCCTGTCAGGCGCTGGTGATTTAAAAACGAGTGGTTTTTAAAATTCGTACATCAATTTTAAAAACAATCAGTGCAAGTAGGTGCAAGCTTTAAAATTATCACATCAATTTTAAGACAAAAGTGCGGGGTCAGTGCTGGGACATATTAAAATTATTAATCAATTTTAACAGTAAGTAAGTTAGAGCGCCTTGTGACAGCGCTTCCGCTCAAATACCAAGGTATGCGCCAAGCGGGGTCGGGAGATGCTGCCACCGTCGTCCCTTACCGCCTTATACACATGTATAGAGTTAGTCCATATTCCAGAACACATGTATGGAGTTAGACCAATACCAAATAAACACATTTGTATAAAAGATCTGCTTTAGAGTGTAACAGAGAGGGTACTCTGTTTCAACTGCGAAGGAGTACCCTCTCTGACAAACTTCCGGATTTAGAGGTGGGCGGACAACCAGGTTCATACAGATGGAATACAATGTGCAGCTACAGCGTAAACCTTCCACCGAAAGCCTGAGAGAGTAGGGGCCGTTGGTTGTAAGCCATCCAACCATTGCCCTATTTAAAGGGGAGGCTGTTTGCCTTTTTTTACTGGTTGTCACGGCCTGGAGATGCCAATGTATAGAGATCATCTGTAAATATGGGCGCCAGAGTAAAGGTAGGTGGTGGATGAAAAATTCTCCGCCAAGCTGTCTGCCTTTACTGAATTCACCAAATCCTAAATCAGGCCCTAAATTACATTGTTGTATCTAAAACCTAATTTCAATTTAACGATTGTAACATTATGAATAATGTTATTCAATCCCACTTTCTCCTAAATCAAGAACCACCACATGCACTAATTCAATTTGTTTCTTTATTTTTACTGTGGCTAATACAAACATCAGGTGATTACATTCCTATGTATTCAATCCTACTGTGTATCATCAATATTCAGCTTGGGTCCTTACTACAATTATCTAAAATAATATATATACTAAGCCTAGTTAGATTCAATTCATTTAGATAGAATTATTACTTACAACGGAAGATATATGATCAGTTTCTGTAATTAAAGTCAGAACTTAAGCCGTGTTATGATGTTCAATGTCCATATACAATAAAAGTAAATTAAACATATTTGTAAACAATACAGTTCAGGGCATTGCTGGGCCTAACAACAAAATAAACATACATTTGATGCAACCCTGAATATACATATCTTAATCTGTTACAAACTTCTTTCTTCCATCCCAAGATGTGTATTATTAACATGTAGATTATCTTAATAAATACACTCTGGCAGTTATACTGCACAATCTAGAACATTAGCCAATTGAGTGTATGTTTATACCTATAAATATACTGCTATATTTTCTGAAGCCTTCTGGGCCTGTTTAAATACTTTACCAATGATTTCCACCTGTTTTTATTGTTTTCATCTGGTTACCTCCTGCCTGAAGAAATCGGTATTTTGCGATCGCAAAATTGCGATTTGTCATGCATAGCTTTGCGAGCCTCAATTTGCGATTAGCAAATACAGATTCGGTAAATTGGATATCGAAATTTTGCGATTCTCTATTTTGGCGAATTACATGGAAGCTTCAAATTGTTTGAAGCATTGTTTAGGGCTATTTTGCGATCGCAAACAGCCTTTTTTAGTAATTCGCAATATTTGAGATCGCAAAATAGAATAATGCATGTGACCCATAGGGCCTGATTATGAGTATGACGGTCCTTGGACCACCAGACTTGTGGGAGCATGGCAGTGGCGGTCTCCTGATTGCCCTATTATAAGTTGGACAGTCGGACCGCCACAGCCCCTCCACAGCAGCCAGGGAACCGTCGTTCCCTGGCAGTGTTGTAGTGGTGTAGAGGCATTATTATGCTAGGCGGAACCACAGATTTCCTGCCAAACATATTAGGTGTTTCCTCTCCACCAGGGTTTGCATGGCTGTTCCTACTCCATGAAAACCCTGGTGGGGAGGAAGCAAAGGGGGCCCTACAGGTCCCCCTGGCGCCTCTGTGCCCTGTGGATGCACACAGGGGAGCACAATATGTGCCTCCCTGTTTGCATGCACACCAGTTCCTGCATGCAGTGCAGGAACTGTGTTTAGTGTTCCAATTGCGGTGCCTGTTTTCAGAGGCACCACCATGGGAACGCCCAAAGAAAACCTTACAGACAGGCGGGAGGCCCAACCACAGCTTTGGCGTTGCGGCAGTGGGGGCAACCAGTGCTGCACCGCTAAAGTCATAATCGGGCTCTAGTTTTTTTTATCAGTATTCCTTATGAAAAGATGGCCATTTTGTAAACTCTGTGAGGTCCAAGAACTTCACTTTTGGTTTCTTCACTTCTGTTGTCAGTTATTTTACTGAATTTATTTGTGATAATCTGACCAGGTTTTATATTCACTCATTCACAGGGCAAAGGCTTCACCTGTGAATCCCCATGAATTTGTTTACCCCACAAGTCATGGGCACATAGACATTTCTGTATACAGGCCCAAAATTACAGCTCATTGTATATACATCTTTATTGCAAAAGTGGTTATGACATAGAATTGTGTTAATCATTTGCAAAGTTGCAAAGTTAATATACTTCTATCACATGAGAAACTGTTGGCTTTTAAAATATTTTTTTCCACCTCTTCGATGCTTTTCTCATCCATGGTTGAAATAATAGTCTCCTTGATAGGTCTGTCAAGTTACTTTCGGTACATAATATAATACAAGGCTTATCACATTTTTTGTATCGAATATTTTGCTGTTGTTTCTTTGATCATACCTTTCTCGTACTTCTTTCATCTTAATAATCTCTTGCCCCTGTGAGATTTCTCTAGTAGGATTTTGATTTATTTTCAAATAGTGACGTTCTCGAATTGAATTGCTTTTTGAAGTAAACATCGGGTATGTATAATAATTATAACACCGACCTATAAGTATGTTGTATGTTGTGCAAAGCTGGGATGTTTGTACAAGGCTTTTTTGCATCTGTTTTGTGATTAGTTTAAAATGTAAATGAATTATTCGGTTTGTTGTTCATTGAATGTCTTGTCCTTTGTACATTTTGTCATGATTTCGTTTTTTCCTCCAAAGGTTTGCTCATCATTCCTCCTCTACAATATTCTAGCTGGCCTACACTTAAAGAAATAAAGAAGCATGCCTGTGCTAACTGGGAGTCCAAGTGAACGGATTTGAGCAGGGTAGCCATCCTTGGCCCTGGCTTAATCACAGCCATCCATGGCATATTATGGGCAGTCCTGGTATTGTGGTGGGATTCACGCAATGAGCATTTATTCATTGAGCATTTGAAGCAAATCTGTCCTTGTGAGGCAGTTGTACACGTGAGAAATTGATGAAAATGAAAAGTTAAGGTTTAGGCTTCAAACATGCCTTCATTTAAAACAAAAAACTGGTATTTTCAGTGTTCTTTTCTAGAAAACGGAAAGCACACCTTTATTTGCATATAAATGTGTGTATATGTTCAGAAACTAATAAGCTATTGCTTGAAGGCAGGATGCTTGAAGTTACAAAGTACCTCTAAACTTGATACAAAAGCAATTTCTGGTTTACAGCTGTAGCAGTGTTTACCTTACACGCCAGTCGTTTGCTTTTGTTATTTAAATTCACTTTAGATGCTTGTCTTTAGGACCCAGCTGCAACAGGTCACCCTACTAGGTGTCTTATTTTCACAGCTGGCCAACTTGTAGATAAACTAAACCTTTAATCAGGTTGGACTCTGAGCTTGTTTATTCCTCAAACATTTTTCTATTTTTCGTAGGTTCATTCAATCAAGATGTATACATTAATTATGCAGAACAATTCATTATTTTTATTATTTTATGTGAATAAAGAAGCCACGAAGCACATTTGTTCCTTTTCATGTTAACTTCTTTAGCGCTGTAACAACTATTATATAAGGGATAATGTCCCCCCTACTGTCCATTAGAAGGATATTGCAAGTCACTGAGGAGCTGCATAACCATATAGAGGAATGAGGCTAAAAGCTGGGTTCCTCTATAAGGCTATAGCACTCCTAGGTGACTTGCAATATCCTTAACATGTGGCTGAAGGCTTAGGGGCATATTACCAAGCAATAGCAATAATTATCGCTATTGCTTGGTTAGCGAGAAAAATTTATCGTCGGTCTGCGACGATTTTTATCGCAGATAAACTTTGCTATTAGCAAGGTTTATCTCTGAAATGATCAAAATCGGCCGCAATGCATGAATATCGCTGTAAAGTCAGCGATATTCATGCATTACCGAGCGAATGCTCTTAGCCATGTTATCCACCTCCCATTGGATAAAATGCTTAAGAACTGCTCAGGGCAGGTGTTAGCTTTTGGAGATATTCGCGCTTAGCCGGAATATCTCCAAAAGTCGGTTAAT
This sequence comes from Lissotriton helveticus, assembly GCF_964261635.1. Taxonomy (NCBI): domain Eukaryota; kingdom Metazoa; phylum Chordata; class Amphibia; order Caudata; family Salamandridae; genus Lissotriton; species Lissotriton helveticus. Next base: position 21,719,733 of record NC_136060.1, on the reverse strand, counting down.
AGGAGATAGCGATGTTAGCGACTGTTTCCAGTCACTAACATCTTGGCACGCCCACTTTGCATGTCATTAGTGATAAATTTCTCTGACATGCAAAGCGGGGCCCAAGATGGTCGCTATCTCCTACTAGCTGTCGCTAACTGGTGTTAGCGACAGCTAGGTAATAGGGAGATAATTTTATCTCCGCTTTCTTGGCTTTTAAAGCCAAAAAAGCGGAGATAAATCCCTTGATAATATGCCCCTTAGTTCCTCAATAAGGTTATGGAGCTCTGCGGTGACTTGCAATATCCTTATCATGTATACCAAGGGGTACCTTATCTCATATAATACATGGTCACATCATCACCATTCCCACACACCACTTTAATGTTTAGTGCATAGCTCTTTCATATGAAAGAGAAAGCATGTTTGCAAAACATGAAGAATTAAAATAAAATCGCTAGTGCAAAATTAAACACATTAAAAACCTATTAGATATTTTGAAGATGCAGAAAGATTCTAACTGTCTCTAACTATGTAAGCAGTGCAAAAAATAAACATTTTCTTTGTGCTTGCCATTGTAAGCTTGCCTTTCACCTTGGCTGCTGGCTCTGGCAGCAAGCATTGTAATGTCAGAACTCAACTCTAATTACTTATAATAGTCGAGTTCTGATGTATTTTCGTTATAATTGGTGTCTGGTTGCATCACAAGTAGCAGATTATAAAGAAATTAGAGAATGGTGAATATACAGGGAACACAGAATCCCATGTATTATACAAAAATATTACAATAATTGAATATGAAAGTATGAATATATATTCCAAGTCCACTAAAACATAAACCATCAATTCATCCATAACATACAATGGTCAAATATATATCTGTATGGTTCTAAATAAAACATCATATTACTTTAACACATGTATAGAGTTAGGCCATATTCCAGAACACATGTATGGAGTTAGACCAATACCAAATAAACACATTTGTATAAAAGATCTGCTTCAGAGTGTAACAGAGAGGGTACTCTGTTTCAACTGCGAAGGAGTACCCTCTCTGCCAAACTTCCGGATTTAGAGGTGGGCGGACAACCAGGTTCATACAGATGGAATAAAATGTGCAGCTACAGCGTAAACCTTCCACCGAAAGCCTGAGAGAGTAGGGGCCGTTGATTGTAAGCCATCCAACCATTGCCCTATTTAAAGGGGAGGCTGTTTGCCTTTTTTTACTGGTTGTCACGGCCTGGAGATGCCAATGTATAGAGATCATCTGTAAATATGGGCGCCAGAGTAAAGGTAGGTGGTGGATGAAAAATTCTCCGCCATGCTGTCTGCCTTTACTGAATTCACCAAATCCTAAATCAGGCCCTAAATTACATTGTTGTATCTAAAACCTAATTTCAATTTAAGGATTGTAACATTATGAATAATGTTATTCAATCCCACTTTCTCCTAAATCAAGAACCACCACATGCACTAATTCAATTTGTTTCTTTATTTTTACTGTGGCTAATACAAACATCAGGTGTTTACATTCCTATGTATTCAATCCTACTGTGTATCTTCAATATTCAGCTTAGGTCCTTACTACAATTATCTAAAATAATATATATACTAAGCCTAGTTAGATTCAATTCATTTAGATAGAACTATTACTTACAATGGAAGCTATATGATCAGTTTCTATAATGAAAGTCAGAACTTAAGCCATGTTATGATGTTCAATGTCCATATACAATAAAAGTAAATTAAACATATTTGTAAACAATACAGTTCAGGGCATTGCTGGGCCTAACAACAAAATAAACATACATTTGATGCAACCCTGAATACACATATCTTAATCTGTTACAAACTTCTTTCTTCCATCTCAAGATGTGTATTATTAACATGTAGATTATCTTAATAAATACACTCTGGCAGTTATACTGCACAATCTAGAACATTAGCCAATTGAGTGTATGTTTATACCTATAAATATGCTGCTATATTTTCTATTTGCATCATTTTATCAAGCATTCTGTTAGTAATTTACCCACCGAGCCAGGTACTTTAGCAGAGTTGGTTATACAAACATAAATTATGCTCTTTTCTCAGAATAATTTTAATGTATTCATAATCTCACCCAAAGCAATGATATCACACATGTATCATACTGCATTCTAAGTTTTTTAGTGCTATCAATAATAAATATTGCAGCACATTATGACGCTAATATCGGTGTTTATGCCTACGTCAGTCGTGAATCAACAGATGAAACAGTACCGCCTTCACTTTATAAAAATGATGGCAGTGTTAAGCAAAATAAATTCTTTCCCAACTCTCCCAAAGCATGGAACTTTCAACAAAAGGATGTTATTAGGTGCATATTATATGGCATTTGTATTTCATGCAATTCGATGACTGCAACCATCATCCTTCATGAGAATGTCAGGTGTTCTTAGTGCTAACCCAACAGTAACAATAACCATTCAAAATGTCTTCCTTCTATATTAGTCTGCATGTATGTTACACCATAGCAGGTCAAATGGTATTGTTGTTGTAGAACATTACACTGGGCATGTACATATGCCTTTGACCATTGATTGTCATGGAAGAATGTCATGGCATATGTTTTTTTAAATGAACTTGAGATACGGAATCAAAGAGTCTTTTTACATCTTCTGCCCTTCATATATTTCTTAACACTTCTAGCTTATACAATTTTCTCTCTGCCACTCTAGTAAATACAACAGCTTGTATTATGCGTTCTACATAAACTGTTTATGTGCATTCATTGAGTACCTATAATGCATAGTCAAAGCAATATTGTCAGTGACATTAGATTTTTGTGCCTCCATCAAAGACAACAGTGTGTATTATTATTTAGTCTTCACAGACCTTTGCAATGTATAATTGTTTACTTGAAATCCATATTTAAAGCATTACTGCCATTGATGCCGTATATTTCTTGGAAGACAATACTACAATTAGTGAATTTGTATCACTTTAATACATAACTATGACACTTTCTTAAAATTCGAATCTGCTGCAAGCCTGGATTGTCTGTGTAAAATTTTGAATTGGCATGTTCAAGTTGGTAAAACTTCTCTGATGTCTTTGTGTTGTAAATTGTAAAAGTGTTGTCTACGTTATCATTCTTTTTCCCATTTGAGCTTGTCAATTCCAAATATGATGTTGTAGAGAATTATATGGGTCAAGTATTTGGGAAAAAAGGACAAATATCGAAAAGTCCCATATTGATTTGAAAGATTTGGTGAATTTCTCACCTTCCCAATACATTTTAAAAGGATGTTTGACTCTTAAGGGAATATTTGTCTTCCTTTCTCAAATGGTCTACTTTACCTTATCATCATGTCATAAAAATGTGATTTTGTTCGGCATCCATTTGAAACTGGATGTTGTATGAAAGCCATATTTATTCCATGCAAATTGTGAGGATGTCCACTGTCATTGAGATGACTGTGCCCCATACATAAGCCTATCTGACTTATCCAGCATCAAGCAGAAGGAGTGTTCTAAGATTCATCACTTGGCTTGTTGTTTGTGCATCTTGCCCACACTGAGCATCTTGATTTAGCAGCATTGATTGTTGGACGGCCACAATGGGATGTCAGGTGTGTGAATTACCACCTCATGCATCATGCCATGCTTGTCACCATTTGACTGCCATATTTTGTTTGGATGGATACATTGTAGATTTTAATCCCTTTCCTATTGGGAGGTAACACAATTTTCTATAGTATTTTATGAATGACAGAAATTATTTATTATAAATGATGCCCCTTTGGACATTGTTATAAGATATCAATATTATACCTGTTCCTCTGGGTTTACGTGTTACTCCTGTTGTTTATAGTATTACTGAGAGCTGTTGCTGAACTGTGAAAGATATTTTTTCACTCATCATTTAGCCACCAAATATTGGATGTTAATGTAGGATTAATCACTGCATAATATCTTCTCTAGGGGCTCAAAATTACTCTGATGCATATCTCAATAAAATCATTAGAGGTCCATCTTTATAGAACAACACCATGACTTATTCTTCTACTGCCAGAGACTCCCACAAGTTCTCATAATCAAACTAGAGAAATTGAAGAAAAAGCATATCAGAATGGTCTACTTGCCTGAATGTTAACAGGCTATATAAAAGCAGGTGTTAGTCCCTTAGGATTACAGATTAGAAACACACCCACAATTTTCACTGTTGAACCAAAATTTGGATCAGGTTTCAGTCACTTAGTTAGCACCTGTCCCCGGCACTGGACTGTGCTAAAGATTGAGACTGCTCTGGGACATAGTAAAAAGGAGGTTGAGGAAATAGCATAACTTGAAAAACTAATCCTGGATACCGATTTAATAACTCATGCAAAACATTTACTTGAGAAAATAAATAACACAATTACAACTTTCAATATAATAGAACAAAACAAAAAGATCAACAAAATTAAAAAAATATCAAAAACTACAGCAAAGAAAAAACGGACCCCTATTCAAGTGACACCATTTATACTGTTCTTGTTCACACACAAATATTTCAACCTTGGGGTCGCTACAAGAATCAAAACGGTCACTTTCTCAGTACCTGGTTATAGCTTTGTTGATGACTTAGGCCCTGATGAACGTACTAGTTCAAGGATTAAGACAGTGGTTGGGGTCGAGGCAGGGGTCAGGAGAGAGGCAGTTATTATCCTGATGCTGTTGTAAAGGTTATATCAACTGGCACAACACAAACTACAGCAAAAGGAAATAGTGGAGCGTGCATCCCAGGTTCTTTGGAAAATTGTGCCACTAACTTGGCTTCAAAACTAAGCCTGGGCGGAGCTGGCATAGTGCCTCTACACAGAGTTCCACTGAGTTAGGAAAGAACTCTGTGGACTCACTTGCCTCCCTAATTAATTATACTTTTAAAAAAGGCACTTACCTGCTGTGGCTGCCTCCTCCTCGCCATGGCCGCTCTCCTTCTTCGTCCTCGCCGTCCTGGAGGTCGGGGGCAGGCTAACTCTGCTCTGACACGGAGTCAGAGTTTTGCCTAAACTCCACGTTTGCAACGGAGCACGGAGTAGGCAAAACTCCTTAAACTCTGCTGGCAGAGCGTAGTTACTCGCCCGGGGTTATTCAAAACATCCAGATGCTTTTACAGTACTGGTTACTATTGAACCTATGGTCCCTTTGTACAATCTTAGTTCTGCAGGGATTGAGAGTCAGAGGGTGCCTGCTTCTTCAGGAGAAGATAAGCAGAGAATACAATGTGTCCAGTTGGTTTCAACAAATGCGAGCTGATCATGTGCAGTAAGTGTAGATCCTTCTATACTACAGGATGGATTCAGACCTATAAGGTCTTTCCCAGGATTGGCAGTTATGGATAACCCTGTATAGGAGACTCTCCCAAACGTACAAAATAGTATGCCCCAAGAAAGCACTACACAAAAAAGAATTTCTGAGAGTCAACATCTATTTTATGGGATTTAGAGCAATGGTTGAAAGAGCATAATAATAATGATTCAAATGGAAATCAGAGTGCAGAGGTGAGTCAGGGGATAATAAAATCGGCTGTGAAGGTAGATTTAGTAGATGTGGTTAAATTCAAAATTGAATTGGATGAATGATAACTGGGAGTTTGGAGCTTAATCGAAAAGATACCTACCCACAGAATGAATTGGTGCTCATGAGTAAATATGTCAGTAGGAGAGCAATAAAGACTCATGAGAAAATATCTGAATTGGCTCAGAGGTATGATGTCGATATAGAATGAACAACGGCTTTACAGAAAAATCAAAGACTTGCATTTAGTGATCAGGACATAGAGAATCTGAGATTACCAGGATTGAAGACCCAAATTCAAGAGTTAATTCGTAACATCTGAATTTGGAGCACTTTAGACAAATGGGAATAATGATGGGCAGTAAGAAAGGGTTTTAAAAGGACAACAGGAGAACCTCCTCCATTCCCCTTGAGGGAAGAACCAAGTGGAGGATATGTGCATGTACCTTGGAGTAGAGGTGACCTTGCAGCTTTTACAAATGATTTCCCTAGGCTCCTGAAAGATGCCTATCGAGTGGTACAAACAGGTTGATCGATTTGAAAATGCCTAAAGTGTTGTGGATCAATCTGAATATGTTGTTCAAAATTGTGGTCCCTAGTGATCTACGCTATGTAAGATAGCTATAGAATGGCCTGAAGGTGTTCCTGAGAGAGACCCAGTGACACATTTTCTGTCACCTGTAGTGATGAAGAAATATGAGCAGGTGATCACTTGGTTGAAAGCAAAAGTGCCACCGCTGGACATTGATTGGGTAAAGATTGACAGGATGAACCTAGAACCTAAAGAGACAATTCATGCATTCTATGAAAAGTTGTTGCAGGCTTTCAAACTGTATACGGGATGGACACTCTAGAACCCCACGTAATGGGACAGTTTGTGTCCTGATTTGCGACTGGTTTGAGACCTGAAATTACTATGACGATACAGCAACCCTTGATCTGTTGGCAGAATAAGTGTGTCAACGAAATTGTGCATTACACAAAGTATTGTTGTGATTAGATTGAAATGAAGCACAAAAAGCTGATGGAGAAATGGATGGTAGCAAAGATGAAAGCTGATCAGAGGGGTCAGGGACAGACTTTTGCAGGGAATACTACCTTTATGCAAGGAGTCTACCAGTCTGGGGCTACAATGCAACAAGGTGGAGGATTTCAGGAACAAAGAAGGGGAAGAGGTATTCCTATAGATTCTAAGACTGGAGTATTGAATTTTAATTATTTGAAAAGTTTTTTAGAGCGCAAACAAGACTCCAAGGGGTATCAGAGCGCTGTACAGAATTGTCATCAGCAACTATACAAAACATAAAGAAAGGTAAGTGAAGTAACAACCTGCGGGAAAACACAGAGAGTAGTCTGTATCAAAGGAGCCATAGAGCTCTCCGACTAAAACATCATACAGTAGTTAGAACTAAGATGTGCGATGTGCATCAATGAATATTAACAAAAAGGAAACGAGCAAACAAACAAATCAACAGTTTGCTGGAGCTATTGATGATCAATACAAAAAGATGGTAAAAACAAATCATAGAATATCAGTGAGAGAACTTCGAGATTTTGGTTATTAGAAAAACACACAAGCATTTTCAACGCATTAACGTCCGTTCATTAGCAGTCTTTTGACCAATTTTTTAAAGGAAGAAGTGGAGGGATTTGATCTGATCTCAGATGGCAAGGAGTTCCAGATTCTTGGAGCCAGACCTGTGAACGCACAGTTGTACGATCTTTTCTTTTTGAATCTTGGAGGTTTCAGGAGAAGGGTGGACGTACTTCTAAGGTTCCTGCTGGAGCCCGAAAGCTCAAGCTTGTTTGCTAGGTGGTATGGAGTATTGTGGTGTATGGCTTTATGAGTCAGACAAGCTATCTTGAGTCGGATTCTAGCTTCAATAGATAACCAGTTTACCTGCTAAAGGTCTGGAGAAATGTGATAACATTTCCTAGAACCCGTTATAAGTCTGGACGATGCGTTCAAGGTAGCTCTGAGTGGGGCTAGGCTAGTTTTGGGAAGTCTTACGAGGGTTACCAGTCCATATTCCAATCTAGGGATAATCAGGGATTGAACCGCTGGCCTGAGGTCTTCGGGGGGAGGAATGGTTTGATTTTCTTCAGTGTGTTGAGTTGGAGTTGGCTGCCCTAGTAATAGCACTGATATGTGCTTTCATGTTTAGGTGTTTATCCAAGGTGGAGAAGATATTGTCATGTTAAAGAAGTCAAAAGCTTTTTGTCACTATTGCAATAAGTTGGGTCATTGGAAGCAAATGTTGCTTTAATCCTGCAAATCAAGAAAAGAATGGAGGGTTAAAACAACCTCAGAGTAATGTTATGCAACCCCAGAATGTGTCTAGGTTGAGATTACAAAGTCCAGCTGGTTCCCAAGGTCCTATGATGGAAGTACCACATTCCCATGTCCTACAGCAAGCTGCAAGTAGTGCCCAATGTTTTCAGAATGCAGAGATTAATGGGAATCTGAACATGTCTCATCATAATGGTCAGTACCAACAGTTTCCTGTGTTTGATGCATCAAATGAGTACGGCTCAGATCAGTCCATATGGCGGTGCCTGAGAGGGGAGGAAGACTGTATGCTTGGCGCAGTCTTAGAGGTAGACCAGAGTGGACCACACATTGATGCTGATGTAGATGGCCACAATGTCACTTTCTTGATGGACACTGGTGCTACCCACTCTACTGTGCGAACAGCAGAGGGTCCAAACCTATCCCTATCAGGAAAAACAATCCAAGTTGTTGGAGTCACAAATAGCAATTTTCAAATCCTCTTACTCAAGAGGTACCTGTGAAGATAGGGATATTTGAGGATAATCATCAAATTGTAGTGTGTGATTATAGTCCTGTGTGCCTGGTAGAACGTGACTTGCTGTACAAATCAAATGGCACAATCTATTGCACACCGAAGTGCATTGAACTTCAGACAAATGATGAGGACATTGCCTTAAAATGAGTAAGTCAGAACCTCTGTGTCCCACTGTTCCCCATGTTGACAGTGGAAGATTTACTGTTAGATCCCAGAGATACAGTGAGACATCTAGTTTGGGATTTTTCTGGAAAAGATATCAGACTAATCTTGAGTTGAGCCGGATCATATCCAGGGTAGGCCAAATGCTGAATACCCGAGAACACCACAGTATAACCTAACGCCTGAGACAGTTGCTGGAATTACAACTGTGAATGAGACTAGGATTGAGCAGGGCATCGAGAGAGATCTTGGGGAGTGAATATAATTCACACATCATGGGCTTGCAGAAACTGAGCGGTAAGTACCACATTGTGCAAGATTTTTGCAAAATCAATAACATAGTGGTTCCTTGTTGGCCCATGGTACTGAATGTATCCGTGATATTTTTTCAGATTCATGTGAGGCTGAATGGTTCACAGTCCATTGATCAGGCCTTCTATTCCGTTCCCCTAAATGAGGAAAGCTAATACTTATTTGCTTACTGGCTGGGGAATGCCCTGTATATCTGTCCCAGTCCAGTATATCGATGACCTGTTGGTTGCATTGAATACTCGAGAAGCCTGTAAAACAGATACAATTGCCCTGCTGAACCATTTGGTTGAAAATGGACATAAATTGCCCCCAAGCAAGATCCAGTACTGTATGACATAAGTTCTCTACTTAGGACATCACATTGTGAAGGGTGAGAAAAAGGTGTTGCAAGAATGAATCTCGGCGATTATGCAAAAAAAATCACCTCGCACACCGAAAGAGATCAGGATGTTTCTAGAAATGGTGGGGTACTGTCGCTAGTGGATACCCAACTGTTCCTTAATGGCTAAGTTTCTGCAGAGGTTGACACACAAAGATTTGTCTGATCCAGAGCTTTAGGACAATGATTGCCTAAACGCATTCTTGGAGTTGAAGAAAAGCCTTTGGCGCACTCCTGCATTAGGAATGCCAGAATACAACAAAGCGTTTTCACATTTTTGTAGTGAAAAAAAACGTTGTGCACTCTCAGTATTGACACAGAATCATGTAGCCTCTGTGTTGCCTGGCTGTCTCAAATCCGTCACTACAACAAGTGTCAGCATATACAAATGCAAAAGCATCATGATGGATCACCCTTTGACTTTCTACATTCCCCATTCTGTTAAGGTATTGTTTACTCAAACTCATACTCAGCACCTAATTAATACTAGGCTCACAAGGTATGAACAGACAATTTTAGCTGCAGAAAAGGTCTCCCTGAAATTAAGTTCAGTCCTAAACCCTGCTACACTGTTACGTTTACCTGATTGTGACGCGGATGAGAACGAAGTAGGGCTTGACTGTCTGGATGTCTCTAAACTATGCACCAAGCCCCGTCCTGATATTTCTGATGAGCCAGTGTCTGAATCTGAGGGAAACCCGAGGGCTTCTTATGCTGTCTGTACTATTACAGGAGTGGTGGAAGCTGCCTGGCTTCAAGGAGTATTCTTCGCACAGGTGACAGAACGTATTGCCCCTACCAGAGCATGCTGTGTTTCAGACCAACTAAAAGTGACAAAATTCACTGATAGCCAATATGGGTCCGGTCTGGTTCACAACTTCACACAGTTATGGTCTCAAAAGGTATTTATGACCTCATCAGGGTCCCAAATCAGAATTGGAGAAAATGTGAGAACATTGTTAGAGGCTCTACAGATACCAGCACAAGTTGCTGTTGTCAAGTGCTCTGCCCATTGTAAAGGAAATGATTTTGTGACAATAGGCAAGCTTTATGCCTACAATGTTGCACTTTATTGTGCACTAAACGTTTGAACTTTCAAAGCTGATTACACAAATGAGGGAACAGATTAAACCAATTTCAACAACTACTGCTGACACATGGGAGGAAGTGAAAAGGTTGCAAGAGGAGGTTACTGTGGAGGAACACGAATGTTGGATCAGAGAAGGATTGTTGAAAAGAGGTGATAACATTTAGATTTCATGAACTGGAAGACCAGCACTGCCTAATAGTTTGTTGCCCCCGATGATGAGGCACTATCACATGATGATGCATGTAGGAAGAGATGCCATGGTTACGTTCTTTAGGCGGAGTTCGTTTAACCCGAGGTTTCAAGTGGTGGCTGAGGCATTGTGTTATTGATGTGTGATTTGTCAGCAAATTAATGTGGGAAAGCAAACTGCTGAGGCACATAGGTAGATCTGGAGGTCCTTTCAACAGAATGCAACTGGATTTGGATGACATGCCAGTGTGTAATGGATTGAGGTACATTCTAGAAGTGGTGTGCATCTTTTCACGTTGGGTGGAAGCCTACTCAACTCAAAGATGTGATATCCTCACTGTAGCTAAGCTGTTATTGAGGAAATCATTCCATGATTCAGATTTCCAACCTCTTAGGAGTCAGACTGAGGAGCTCATTTTATTAATGATGTCCTGAGAATGTTATGTACAGTTCCAAGTGGAACAGAGATTACATTGCAGTTATCGGCCAGAAGCTTCAGGTGTCATAGACCAAGTCAACAGCACTTTGTAACCTGGACTTGCTAATGTGTGTGAGTCTACATCTTTGAAATTGCCCAGTGCTTTTCATCCAGTACTGATGAGTCTTCACAGTGTCCCAGATCAGAGAACATGACTGTCACCTTATGAAATAATCATGGGGAGGGCTATGCAATTGCCTGCTGTGCCTGCCAATATGCTTGTAAACATTACAGACAATTTGGTGCTCGATTACTGTAAAGGATTGACTGACGTGGTTTGTTCTTTGTCTCACCAGGTCGAAGTGGCAACAGCACTGCAACCTTAGTCCTGGTGTCTGTTTCGGGGCGAAGAAGCATGTGAGGAAGAATTGCCTTGAGCCTGGTCCATACCAGGTGATCTTGGTCACTATGATTGCAGTGAAGTGTGGTGGTCTTCAAATTTGGTGCATGCTTCTCACACTCACGGAGTCCTGTGTTCCCTTGAATGAGAAACAGTACCCCTTCTAGGAGTGATGCCAGCAGTGGGTGAAAGGCCGTAGGAAGAGGTCAGCCAAGCTGTAGGGGACCAGACAGAGCTTGAGGCAGCACTTGAATAGTCTGAAGCTGAATCTGAACTTGAAGCAGCTGATGATGTGCTAGTGTATAAAGCAGATTGTGACCCCAAAGAAGGAACTAGTGCTATGGGTACATGAGTGGTAGTGGAAGAAATCTGGGCATAGAAAAAACAGAGGAGAAGTTTGAAGTTATCATCTGAAAGATCCCTTGCACCCATGTCCGAAGCATCTGGCAAATCAGAGTTCAGTGGAGATGAAAGTGAAGGATCAAATCTCAAAAAACCCAAAAGTTTGAAGGTGCCTTGTCAGAGGTAGTCTTCTTCTGAGTGGACTTATATTGCAAGTGTTGACAATGGGAGCGACTTCTGGATGTTCTGTAATAGTAGTGAAAGTTCTTCAGAAACTTTCGTAACTTGATTAGAACTATCTCTTTACATATGCACTTCCTTACCCGACAAGACAGAGTGCTTTGAGGAACTTAGTACTGAATAAGACTGAATTTCCCAATCCAAAACCAGAAAGAGACGCTTGTGCTTGTTGATGGATTTAGCATAATGCTATTGGAGATGTTTATTAATGAACTTCGTCCTCACATTATTAGAGATGATGAATGAACTTTTTTTGAGTGTTTAAAAGAAGAATACATAGGTCCGACTGGAAGAAGAATAAAATCAGGATTGAACATTTAGAAGGACACAGAGCAGGGTTAAGGAAGCCTCACGGAGACTGTACATATTGTGAATAAAGTTGAACACAATTACAGACTGTTTTGAAATTTGCACAGGTGGAGAAAATAGTCTGTTGCTGCTATTTCTCTTCCCACTTGGTCTGAATCTAAATGGCATGGAACTAAATAATCACAGTTGTAGACGTACGAACATAATAGGCACAACATTAACAATATTAGTGATACGCTCAGTGGCGCTAATTGTAGGATTAAGTTCGAGTCCAACAAAGGTCAAAGGAGAGAACATACGTCTGTACAGAAACCATTACACAAATTAGGTGGAGGGTTATATTCATTAGAAGGGCACAATTTACATACCTGTTTATGTAGAGGAGATTACACATTAAACACTTACACTAAACTGCTTTATGAGTACGTCAATACGATGTAGGCAAGAGACTGATATGTGTGCATGCAATTACCTTCTTCAGTGGCTGAGGGAGTTACATATCACCACATACCATTGACAAATTGCATTACATGTAGTCTGCTGCTATTTTCTATAGTCAGGGTCATTTTCAGTATTATTATTCTAGTTATTATTTAGTCTTTTCAGAATCTCCAATGTTTGAACATTTGAACTGACCATGCCCAGAATGCAGAAACTGTTAACAGATAGTTTTCCCTGATTTAAACATTAGATACTGCTATGCGCATAGGCATTATTTTACATGTGTCCTTACTGACATTTAAAATACATTTCTAAAGCAGATAGAAGATAGCTGTAGAGCAGCGAAGGCTAATGCTGCTAAAGGAGTTCATGTTATGAGTTGGTCACAGGAAAAGGTAGATCATCAAGCTGGAACATTGGCATTAGATTGGCAACACCAAGGGAAATTATGCATACACGATAAGAGTGAGTACGATGCCATTTACGTAGGGGAAAGTGAATGTGATTATTCTTTGAGGTTCGAGTATCTTATCTGTATTTGTGGGAAAAATACCTATTTTGTGTTGCCAAACAAATGGTATGACATGTGTTATGTAGGAGTAGTGTTTCAAAAGATCTATCATGTGAAGAATGTTGCCCATCCTGTGTGAGAGGTGAAATCTGTACCCAAATGAGGAAGCACTGCTAGAGAGATCATGGGACGTATTTTAGGAGCAATAATTCCAGGTGTAGGGGTGATATTGAACAACATCAAGATTAGAAAACTTCCCACTGTCGTTGATATGTTTACTACTAATACAGCTGGATCTTTGTTGCTTGTAAATACAGAGATGCTTGCTATTACGACTATGGTTTTGCAGAACTGTCTTGCGTTAGACATTCTGCTCGCAAAGGAAGGCAGAGTCTGCCGGATGATAAAAGATCATCAGTGTTGTACTTACACCTCAGATAAAAGGAAAGACTTACAGAAGTTCATAAAAAATTACTGACTTTCACAATGAAGTGAGTGGATTGACAGCAGAAAATGTTTAGGACTCAGTTGGTCATAGATGTAGTGCAGGACGTAGTTGGTTTGCAGATCTGAGATCCTGCATTTGTCCCCCAGTTGCCCTCCCACCTGCCCTGTTGACCATGGCCTGTGGCGTTGGCACTCAACGCACTAGTAACCTCTCCCTGCCCTCCTCTGATTGTGTGATGGTGTTAGTAACCACTGAGGCAAGGGGAGTGTTGCAGGCAGCAGTGGTGGTGTTGGTTGAGGCTGCACATGTCATTGCAGCAGGGGTCAGCGCTGTTGTTGTTGCTGTGGTGGTGGCGCTGGTTGGGACAATAGGGGGCTGGTACGTGGTACGCCCTGGCAGTCCTGATGGGCCAGGTTGTTGCTCCTCATCCGAGAAACGTAGGGAGTCTGTATTCGAGAGGTCATGTTCCTGACGGGAGACTGGCTCTGCAGGTCGGTCTTGTGTTCTGCAGCAGTTGCTTGTGGATCTCCTGTTAAACAGAGGTGAATTGGTCATTGAAGTGCACCCCACAAGCTTGGTGTTAGATGTTTGGATGTTACATGTAATACACCACACACTTTACATTGCAATCACTTGATATGGCTGCAGGGTACTGAGCATCATGACATGATGTTGAGGTACATACATTACTTGTCCATGGTGTAAATAGTAACCATGTGCCACGTACAGATTGTGTGATTACAAGTACATGTTGTCATCTAACGGCTTGTGGCACATCAACTTTATTTTAAGCGTCTTCTTAGTTTGCTTTGCATGGAAGACGTTTCATCTGAGCAAGAACTAGCCATTGTAATGTTATGCATACTTTTTTCATATCATGTACTGTACTTTGTTTTTCCGATTGACCATGCATGTTTTCTGTTCATATGGGCCTTCATGCTCTGACACCATGGCACTTGCACATAGCATTCTGTGCTGTGCATGATTGGGCCCTATATTTATTCAGCATGTGTCTTGGTGAGTCAAAGTTTAATTTCAGTGACAGTTGCATACGCTTAGCTGTCTGCACACTGGATGTGACTTTTGGATCTATGCCAAGTTGGATTACATGTGAGGGCTGGTGTGGTCATATGGCTCTATGCTTTTTGAGAAGGATGGCAGGGTCCATGCACTGTCCACCTACCTGTTCTGTGACCCAGTGGAGGGAAATTGCTGCCACATGGTTATGAGTAGGGAGGGGTATACCTTCCTGCTGGACTGTGGGACAAGGGTGCCTGGTGGGAGTTGTAGTGCTGGCTTCCCACCCACACACCACCCTCCCTGTTAAGATGGCTACCTATCTGTTAGGTTAAGGTGAGTATTAGAATGACTGCCACATGGTGGGTGGGGGTGAGTGCCCCTATCCTGCTCTGCTGTGGGACATGGGAGCCTGGTGGGTGTTGTAGTGTTGCCTTCCCACCCACACACCACCCTCCCTGTTAAGATGGCTACCTATCTGTTAGGTTAAGGTGAGTATTAGAATGACTTCCACATGGTGGGTGGGGGTGAGTGCCCCTATCCTGCTCTGCTGTGGGACATGGGAGCCTGGTGGGTGTTGTAGTGTTGCCTTCCCACCCACAAACCCCACTTCCTGTTAAGATGGCTACCAACCTGTTAGGTGAAGGTGAGCATTAGAATGGCTCCCAAATGGTTGGGGGGGGGGGTGAGTGCTCCATCCTGGTCAGCTGTGGGACAAGAGGGCCTGGTGGGAGTTATAGTGCTGGCTTCCCACCCACAAACACCCCTCCCTGTAAAGATGGCTACCTACCTGTAAGTTTGATGAGTGCAATGCAATGGCTACCACATGGTTGGGGGTGAGTGCTCCATCCTGCTCTGCTGTGGGACATGAGGGCCTGGTGGGAGTTGTAGTGCTGGCTTACCGCCCACACACACCCCTCTCTGTTGAGATGGCTACCTACCTGTTTGGGTGAAGGTCAGCCACATGGTTGGGGGTGAGTGCTCCATCCTGCTCAGCTATGGGACAAGAGAGCCTGGTGGGAGTTGTAGTGCTGGTTTCCCACCCACAAACCCCCCTCCCTGTTAAGATGGCTACCTACCTGTTAGGTGACGGTGAGCATTAGAATGGCTGCCACATGGTTGGGGGGTTAGGGGTGAGTGCTCCATCCTACTCTGCTGTGGGACAAGAGGGCCTGGTGGGAATTGTAATGCTGGCTGCCTATACACATGGCCCCTGGGAATGTTGCTAGCTACCTTTGGGGTGATTTAGAGGGAGTAAATGTTAGATCTGTGGGACATGTGTTGGGAAGAGTGTGTTGAACATAAGTGCATTAGTGCCTAGGAAATATAGCTTTATAGTTACGCAAGACAGTACATAGCAGTGTACTGGTAGACATGTTTTGTAACTTACCAGCCTCCACTCCCCTGGCTATTTCTGTGAGACTCTCTGGATGCAGTATGGAAAGCACCTTCTCCTCACATTCGGTGAATGTTAGTGGTGGAATGGGAGGGCCACTGCCAGTCCTCTGAGCCAGCTCATGGTTCTTGAGGCACGCTCTTACACCCTGGTCTTGATGTCATGCCACCTCCTCCTGATCTCCTTCCATGGTTGCCTACTATTTCCTCCAGTAATCTAGCACCAGCATTTTGCCCATAGGTATTCCTGTAGGTCAAGAAGTACTCCCAGCATGACAGGGCCTGCATTTTTCAATGGGTGCAGTGGTTCCCCCATAAGCGAAGAATTATCTAGAACATGCCATGGCCAGAAGGCTAACAAGCACTCTCTTACTCACTCAGACTCCCTGTCTAATTCAATCATTTTCCCAGTCGCTCACTCTAAATCACACTCTTTCACTTATTCATTCTGATTCATACTCGCCCCCACTATCACTCATATACAAATGTACCAAAACTGAATGATTCTCCCTCAAATACACTTACTCTTTCATAATCACTGACCCTTACACACAAATACTGGTGGATAATAGGCTCTGATTTGAATTCCTGTTGTACGGGAACTCTGCATTAATAAATAGGTTTCAGTACGCTCCTCATGCCACTGGGCCCTGGTGTAATTGCACCTGCTACACCAATAAGAACTGTAGCCCTAACTCACTCCAACTACCCTTCAAAGTTTCGCCTTCAATCTCTCATTTTAACTCCTTCACACTACTTTATCTACTCTCTCACGCTAAATTTCGCTTATTCTGCTGTGCACCCTGAAAACTACATTTTAGAAGATTTAGTGTGCAGCCTGAGGCATGAAGAGCATGTCTGTAAATAAAATAGATTGGGCCTGTGACAGGGAATCATAGTTGAACTTTGCCCCACACATAGGGAATCCAGACAGAGTGCTGCATTTTTAAAAGCTGTGTTTTTTACACCACTATGTGGATAGTCCCTCCTTCTCTACCTGCCATAAGAAGCCCGGAGAAAGGACGAGAGAACTGACCAGCACACTGGCGGTGTCCATGAAAGCATGAAACATGAGTTTCCATTAATAAGTAGGACGGTGTGGACTGAGATTCGGGGCATTATGCGGCACCTCACATGTGTCAGCACCGCACCCTGAAGCCACTGTGGAGTGGTCAGTGAGTATTCCATTAGCTATACTTCCCATATGTTTCTCTCTTTCTATAGAGATACCTTCTGTGTTGAATCACTGAGCTTGATCATCTCCTGCACCCTGACCAGTGTTTTTGATTTTCGAAAAAAAGAGAGTAGCATGATAGTTGACATATTTCTCCTTTCAATGTTCTCCCTGTTTATAAAGTGGTTGGCAGCATCCTTTAAACATGATAGCGAAGGGTTTCAATTGAGGCCTAACAATTTGAAAGTAACACTGTACACAGATGTGCTGCTGATTTTTGCAAGCAGTTACCAAGTTTATGCACAGGTGATAAGGATACATGATAGATTTGGTCAGTTTTCAAGGAAGAGAATTGTAGGAAATCTGCATTTTCCACATGGTAACCACAGGACTTTCCACCTTTGCTGGACCCTATTTTTGTTTGCTTGTTTTAGAACTCTGTGCACGGGCAAAGAAATGCACACTAATAGTTATACATACAAATGCCGGCGAAGTAATGGTAGATTACCATTCCTAATATGTGGTATAAAAAGTGCACTCAGGGCATGGACGTTAAATGACAGTATTGGACTGCAGCACCTATTGTCCTATTCACTACAGTGGCAATGTAAACATGGCAACAGCCCAACCCTGTGAAGCCTGACTGTTGCAGTGTAAACCTGAAGTACGACCTGTAAAAATAGCCCCAGTCCCTTTTAAATATTAGGAAGTCACCCTATGTATCCCACAGGGTAAGGGGCATGGTATTTAAAAATGTAGCATGTGGAAAATTATTATTACCTTGTCCCTACAATGACAACAACCAAATGCTATGTTCACTGTGGCAAGCCTAGCTGTCCTATGTAGAAAACCAAAGTGCAGATTAAACTTCTAATACTCCTAACTCTGGCAAGGGAACAGCTTGAAAAATAAGGAAATGGCTATTTTTAATAGCAACTATTAAAAGTCCAAGTCAGTAGTGAAGCTGGATTTTTAATAAATGTTAACAAAAGTAACTTTTGGAATGTTACCCTTTACATGCCTGAAATGACAGAAAGCTACACAATATAAGCCCCTGCCAGCTCCAAGCCAGATAATAAATCTGATAAGATGTGAAAAAGGTATGGGAACGCTCCCACATGCAAACAACTGGCTGACCAGAATTGGCATAGTTCAAATGACAAAAGTCCTAAACCCTGATTATTCTGAACTTGTGCAGGTAGGCCTAGCGCTCAAAAAACACTATGAGCCAAAGACCCTTTTTATAGCCGGATATCCAAAAACGCCCAGGTTGGGAAGCCCTACCATGACTTTCGTAAGGGAACTACTCTAATTTTTTAACACACTCCATCACAGGGGTGCCAGGATGGACTTGAGGATTTCAGAGGTAATAAGGCGAAAGGGCAAAACAAATACCAGGCTGGGTAAAAGAATGAAATGTGGTAACATAACTATAGAGGCAGGAGGTGGCTGTGGGCAGGGACAGTAAGAGAGACCGGATTCAAGTATGTATAGAAGATAACAAGGTTTGACCAAAATAAGGGATATACTGGTGTTAGTAGCTTAGGGAAAGATCCATGTATTGATAACAGAAGATTACTCTGAACAACAGTCATAAACAAAGGCCTGCATGGGCCTGCTGTTGTTGAGGTGGTTGTATTCAGTGCATGGTGTACCAAGAGTAACAATAACACTGAGACAAGTAAAACTTCAAGGAACTGGGTGCAACAACTAAAGTCATCTGCATACCTGATCAGAGTGAATACCAAGCCTGAGGTCACACTGAAAAAATAGAGGACTGCAGCAGACAATAACTGAAATTTGTAATGGAAGAGAAAATCAGACATGAAAGATGAACTAAAATGCAGGATAGACAAAGATCAAGAGAAGGAAATCAGACAATAAGAAAGAACAAGAGAAAACCACTGAAGACAGATACTATATCAGCAATAACTCGGGGAACAACAGAGATGGCAAGGGGACAGGGAGAAAACAAAGTCAGGTAATTATGAAGAGGGTTTCAGAAATCAAAAACAGAGATTCTGGGATCAATAGCAGGCTGTACCTAACAGGCACACAAATAAATAATGCCCTTGTGTTACAGGGAAACATGAACTAAGATTCAGAACAAGGAACTAAGGAATGTACACACACGGTGACTGAAACACAAAACAAGGTGTAAGCTAGCTGCAAGACAGTGCAGGTGAGGGCAATTTAAGCCCTTCCACCAGCCCTATGCCCATTGGAAAACATGTAGGGGCAGATATACAAGAAACGGACGCATCTGTAGAGATGCGTCAGTTTCCCTGCGCCAGCCTGCGAAACCCTTGCGTCATCATGGATGCGCCGTATTTATAACACAGCGCACCATGGCTCAAGGATTGACAGATGCGTCAGAAATTCTGAGGCATCTGTTGGCACAAAATTAATGCATTGCTGGAGTCGTGTCCTAAGCACAACGCAACTCAAGCAATGCATGTTAAGCCCTATTCTCACTACACTGTGTCACTCCTTATGCCTGCTTGAAGTTGGCATAAGGTTTTGACGCAGTGGTGTCTTAGAAGTGGGGATGTGAAATCTTGTAGATTTCACTGCATCACTTTAATGAGGCTTTCCTGCATGAGAACGCCCGCCCTGCATACATTATACCAGCCTCAGGTATAATGTGACGCAGGGCTTTACAAAGTGACGCAAATCCCTAGATGCATCACGTTGTAAATTGACTGCATTTTTCACGCCACCACTGCATCACAAAAGTGATGCAACAGCGGGGGAAAAGTGTTGCAAGGAGCTTGTAAATCTGCCCCGTAGATTCCAGGAAGCAACAAGAGGCAGATCAGAACTCTGAAATGGAACATTGATTGGCTCTTGTTTCAGAACATGGCAAGTATTCATGCAAGGAAGCACAGGGGCAAGCTGGGGTTGGTAATGTGGTGTGCAAAGTGTTTTTAGATTTACTGAAAAGCTCTTCTCAAGCTCTCATCGTCTGATAACTCATACAATTACCAAAATGCATCAGCAATTGGTAAGTAAACCACTGAATGCAATATGGAAGGATCTAGTTTACAAGAGAATAAGGAAAGTTTGTCTAGGAACATTGGAGTGTGACACTGGTTCCAAACTAGTGATGGAGGCAGGTTCACAGAAGGTCTTTAAGTAGCACCTCACAATGGCAGGATAGAATGCTTCTGACACGGTATCGTGTACCAGAGAAATTACAGCAGAACTTCAAATATGTCCCTGTTGGAAGGGTAGCAAGCATGATGAAAGTTAGAAATTAGAAAGATGCAAATCCACCATTATTTAATTGGTTGGTAGACGAAATGTGAAAGATCACAGAGTGGTAATTATCATTAGCGGCATCTTCCCTGAAGAGGTAAACTCTATCCCACCTTGTCAGCTGGGCCTTTGGACTGTGAGAAGGCAATGAATTGCAGTGAGCTAGTAATCATATACAATGTGGTCTCCAACCAACAAATGGAAGATCACAAATTGACTCAGATATTCTTGTACCTTGCTATTGCTGCTTTCTGAAAACAAGTCAATTTTCTCTATGCTTGGAGTCTTCCTGGTACCCTGATAAAGAAATCCTGGCCTCACATGATGCGCTGACCTTGCCGGTGTGGTAGCATCCGGCCTATACAAGGAGTCCTGATGGGTGTATGTCCAAATATTAACGATAAAAATATTCGGTCGGATTACAGACACAACGGGCCCGATTCACAAAGGTAAACTGAGACAAAAGCCTAACTTTACAAGTTTCGGTATTCACAAAGAGCATTTACGGGTAGTAAAGTTAGACTTTTGTCACAGTTAAACCTAAGTTTTGGTCTTACATTTCACTGAAACCAAAACTGAGATGAAAGTCTAACTTTACTACTCGTAAATGCCCTTTATGAATACCAAAAGTTGTAAAGTTAGACTTTCATCTCAGTTTACCTTTGTGAATCGGGCCCCTTAGGTCCATAATATCAAGAACAAAAATAGCACCAGTAACAATATAGAAAGGAAAGCACAAAACTATCAACTACATGAATATAGAGTTAAAAAATCAAATATTGGAATAAATGCAAATATATTATAACATATTCTTATTGAAAATAGAGTTAACAACATCAAAACATATTTTCCAATCATAAATCTACAAATTTAATTTCGTATAATACATGTAGGTGCTTATGTAGATAACTAATAAACAGAATGAAGAGTGTATTTAGTGTGAAAAAGCTTGTCTTAACTAAAGGTTTTAAGTACCTTCTCAAACTTTTGTGCATAGCAATAACAAAATGCATAATGTGTGCATCTCTGCATAATTTATGATACACACTGTGTATGTAAATTAAGTATGCATGCAGGAAGTGGTAGTGGAAGTGATGCGCTAAAGAGGGCTAAAGAGAGAGAGCAGAGAGTGAAGCAGTGGCGCGGCAGAGGCGGCAGTACCTCTGTACAACCGGACCTAGCATACAACGAACCCCGTCACAGCTGCAAGCCGCTGGTGCTACTGGGCCACAGCTCCCACGCTTCAGGGTCTACTGCAGACCTAGTTCTCAGCCCAGCTGTACGGGCGAGCCTCCCCAGACTTCCTGGACTTGTACCTCTCCCCCTGTGGCACTACTGCTGAGCGAGAATTAGTGCGTTGGAGCCCTGAGGAGGAGCTGGCTTGCTGGGCCTCATTGGAGGCCATGGATTGGGAGCTCTGACCAGGCTAAATGGGGGGTTATGACCTTCCGCCTCCTTATTCAACACTAGCTGGGAAGTTCTGGGGCAGCTGGGACCCCGGAGTGAGGCAACCCCTTGAACTCCAGGTAGGACATATAGCAAGTGGAGGGGCGTGGCGCGGTGCCATCAAGGGCATATAACTAATTAAAGGAATGAGATATAGCAGAACAAGGAAGGCCCTTACAACCACAAAGCAGAGAGGAATTGGCCTAATGGCTAGGGCGGTCAACTCCGAATCTGGGAAACTGGGTTCAAGTCTCGGCAATGACGCTGAACATCCTGTGACTCCGGGCAAATCACTTAATCTCCCCGTGCCTTAATAAAAATGAATGTGTCCTCATGTAATGCAACTGATGCTATGTAAAGCGCTCTGACTTCTGATAGCTTCGGGTCAAGTTCACGATATAAAAAACTCTGTAAAAAAAAAGCAAAAAAGCCAAGGTTAAGATCAACAGGACACGCTGACAACATAGCAGCCTCCCCCAAATAACCCATGAATCGGTCCATTTTGCAATCATTATCTTCTCCCACAGATGCTCTTGTACTCACTAGTATGAGCACCCGGGAGCATGGTTACATTTACTCGTATACTCCCTCTCTGTTAGCCTATTTCAAAAAACACAAGGAGGGTCTAAAGGTTCATCCTCTAGCCCAGGGCCATAATTGCCAAAGGGAAGCTCACAGCAGGTAACAACTAAGGCTACAGTCCACCCACCCACAAATTATAGAATTGTGATACCTGAGGTTGGTTCTAGCAGTAGCCCAGTTGTGGAAAACTTAAGGTTGCCTCCAGGTCACTCGATGGCGGAACACTCAGAGACTCAACCTTCTTCACCTTTGTCTCAGGATTGCCCTCAATCACACTTTCTGATCAAACAATCACCGAGCAAAGTCAGTGTGTCAACTGCTAATGCTCTATTGCAACAAACAGATCAGTCTCACATGGAGCCTCAACAACACTTACAACCAAATTCTTCAGTAAACCCGAAACCACTTTCATCCAGTACTGATACTCTTAGCCCTCCAGCCACTCAGTGGGCATGATCACCAAAGGGAGATATCAAACCACTCTCGCCCCAAATTCAAATTAATTTGGGCACAGCAACAGCCTCCCCACAGCAAAAAGCGGGATTGACGTAAACGATCAAACTCTTCTGGAGCTATGCTTTTTTCTTACGGCCTCAGTCAAATCAACTACCCAGGAATCAGAATCTGGCATAAAAGCTTCCACTCCTTCTTTAATGTTGGCAGCAAGCCCTCAACTGCTCCAAACCCTTCAAACAACAGTAACGGTGTTAAACTATCACTCAGACAAACTAGACATCCAAGTGGACCTCCTGAATACCTTTGCCTTGTTCACGGCCGGTATCAACAGCAAGCTTGGAGACCTAAACAAATTAATAACTAGAGCCCAATCAGCTTTAAACCTGGTCCACTCAGGCTGCTGCTGCTCACCTATCATAGATAGTTTATCAACCTTTCCAATATTCCTAAATTGCATATGAGATGAAGTAAAACACCTATCAAGAGGTCCCGGCAGGAAAAAGGAGGCTATTGAGACCCCGGAACAGGACCATCCAAAGTGCACTGAATTAGCATCACCTCCAACACGAATAAACAAACTAGTTCCTGTGGACCACCGGTTGGCAGGGAGCTGCATGGCTACTGACTAATCAGCATTACACTCTACTTCTAAAGCTCAAGCCTCAACACTCCCCGACAAGAGTCTTGTAATCCTGCTGCAAAGTGTTGGGAAGTAAAGAAGCGGTTGTTCGTCTTACCTCTGTATTTCCTTTCATGTGCCTGCTATGCGGGCTTGATTGGGCAGGCGCTTGGGGTCGGGTGGGGTTTCACGAGCATAAAAGCTGGTTCACTGCATTTGACCAGCGATTGGTTTCTTTCCCGGTCCTGCGACCTGGAAGGTTAATGCTGGGTTTTTCCAGATCTTCCTGTTGTCCTGATGTTCCGGTAGAGTGATTCTGGAGCACAGAACGCCGGAGCTGGACGGAGAAGACTACGCTGGATTCCCTGAATGAGTGGGACATTTCATGTTCATTTCTCCTTAAGAAAGCGAAGTCCTTGAGGTCGTTTTTATTGGATTAGTGTTCTTTTTTTGTGCCTTTTCGCCGCTGTCAGAATGGGATAATTTGTGAAGTGTGTGAAGTGCTGGTGATGGAAATAGACGCGGCTGCGTAATTGTGTAAACCCCCTCCCTTTCATTGCCCCACGTTCTTTCCTGGATTTGCTTTTTTTTCCTTAATTCTGAGACTCTAGTGCCCAGTGATACTTTGAAGTGGTTACATACCTATTAGTGGTGCACCCATTTATTATTGTGGATAAGGATTTTTTGC
Organism: Lissotriton helveticus; assembly: GCF_964261635.1. NCBI lineage: Eukaryota > Metazoa > Chordata > Amphibia > Caudata > Salamandridae > Lissotriton > Lissotriton helveticus. The sequence continues at coordinate 21,695,527 of NC_136060.1, read as the reverse complement.
CTTTAGTGTTTTTGGAGTTTTTCCCTTCTCCAGTGCTAATAATATTGTATGGATTGACAAGAAGGTGTTTTTTAGTTTGTTATTAACATTCAAAGACATTATCATACCCCATGGATTGTTTGTATACTCGGATACACAAGAGTGACATGAAGACTTCAAGTAGAGACAATACTTTTAAAACTCAGACAAAGTTTTTTGGGGCCTGAGTAGGGGGTAAGAACGTTTACTTGTTACTTGCTATGCCAATTGAGTATGTATGTGTATGGACATGTGGTGTTAATCTCTCTTCTATTGCCTTTTTAGGTAGTCCTGGGGTAGTGAGAAGTGCTGCACCACGAATACCGGTCTGAACAACACCTGGTCCTTTGTTTTGTTTTCCCACCTTCTTCCGTGCTTCTCATTTCGCCACCGCGGGTATATCTGATAGACGGTGGCGGCAGGACCTGCATAAGAGGAGTGGGACTAATCTCCGCTCCCGCAATATTGGGCGGTTGTTTAGCGGGAGCAGGACAGAAAACTAAGCCCACGAATTTAAAATACTGCCTGAGCGGAGATGGATCTAGGTGGGAGAACTCCTAGTGTAGGGGAGGATGGGATACCCTCTATGCAGGACTTGATGGCTGCAGTTACATCCCTTCAGTTGGAGGTACAGGGCCTGAGACAGGAGAATGTGGGATTGCATCAGGAAGTGAATCCCCTCAGAGTGAAGGAACATACATGGGGTGCAGGAGCAGCGCCATATCCCAAGATCCAGGGGCCTGTATTACAGCCTGCTACATTCCACTTAGATCGTACAACTGGTCAAGGTGTAGGTAGTGGTAACCCTCTTACGATTACTGTTAACACTCTGATCCCTGTCCCTTTGGCAGTTCCAGAGATATTTATGGGGGATTGTAATAGGTTCGCAGTATTTATGAATCAATGCCATCTATATTTTATGTGTCTTCCTTCTGTTTTTCCCCTATGATGCGGCAAGGGTGGCTTTTGTCATATCTTATCTGGCAGGTCCTGCAGCTATATGGGCTGTTCCGTTAGTGGAGGGGGATGATCCTGTCTTGTATAACTATCCGGCTTTTAAGGAGCAGATGCGTTGCCTGTTTGCGAAACATGCTTTTATGCAAGCAAGTGACGCTGAGTTGTAGAAGCTACGGCAAGGAAAACAAGATTTATTGACTTATATTACGTCATTCAATCGCTTAGTGTCTAAAACTCATTGGCCTGTGGCAAAACAAACCTCTATTTTCTATCAGGGGTTATGTGAGGAGCTTACGGATGTGGTATCACAGGTGGTGGATTCTCCTGAGGCATGTACTGAATTCATTGATTTAGTTGTCAAGTTAAATCATCACCTCCTTGAACGGCGTGGGGAAAGGAATCGTTTTATGGGGCCCGGGCAGTGGTAGAGAGGAGGGACCCAAAGGAACATGTGGACACTAGACAGACATCAGAGCCCATGCAGATTCAGGGTTTGCGAGGGCCATTAACAAGTGAGGAAAAGAGTAGGAGGAGCTTACACAATCTGTGTCTCTACTGTGGAAAGGGTGGTCACTTTGCCCGTGAGTGTCCCATTAAACCATCCTTTACCTCTCGAGCTAAGGCAGTGGCATGTGTGAGGACTGGGATAGATCATGGTGGGTTCTCATGTGAGGACGTAGCTGCTTGTAACCCTTATGACATTCCGGGAGCTGTTCAAAGGGCACCCACTAGTAAAAGATCAACTATAACAGTGTTACTTGATTCTGGCGCCACTGGTAATTTTATGGACAATCAATTGGCTGAGGCCCTGATGGTTCCTTATGTTCACAAGGAACAGCCGGAACCTGTTCGGGCAATCGATGGTACTGAGTTGTCGTCAGGGGCAATAACACGTCAGACAGAACCCTTGCTGTTGATTTGTGACAATGGACATTCAGAAAATGTTAGTTTTGATTTAATTGATGCTCCGTCCTTTGGCATGGTATTCGGGGTACCTTGGCTCCAACTGCATAACCCGAAGATAGAGTGGGTGTGGAGGACGGTGACATTGGACTCTGTACATTGTCTACAACATTGTTATCAGGAGGCAACGGACTGGGTTGTGCCTTTGACTTGTGCAGCTAGTATGGAGGACGGGCACCTCAATATTCCTACACCTTATGAGGAATACAGGGAGGTGTTTGATGTGGTACAGGCAGGGGTGCTGCCTCCTCATAGGGCATTTGACTTGATTTACAGCTGGGCGCTACCTTACTATGTAGCTGGGTGTATGCGTTATCTGAGCCGGAGGAGAGGCATTTACGGGAGTACTTAGACAATATGTTACGTACAGGATGTATACATCCATCTGTGGCCCCACTCTCTTCTTCTATCTTTTTCATCCCGAAGAAGGAGGGTGATCTCCGTGCCTGTGTGGATTACAGGGCACTTAATAAAGTGACGATTAAAAACAAGTATCCTCTCCCTCTTATTCCGGTGTTGTTAGAGCAATTACCGCATGCCACAGTATTCACCAAACTGGACTTGCGTGGGGCTTACCATCTCATTCGTGTCAGTGAAGGGGACGAATGGAAAACCGCTTTTCGAACGAAGTTCGGTTTGTTTGAATACTGTGTCATGCCCTTTTGGTTATGTAACGCCCCGGCTGCATTCCAGTTTTTTATCAATGAGGTCTTGTGTGAGTTATTGAATATAAGTGTGATTGTTTATTTGGATGACATATTGATTTATTCCAAGGCCCCGGAAGAACATGTTGATCATGTTACACAGGTATTGCGGAAATTACGTGAGCATCGGTTATATGTCAAGCAGGAAAAGTGTAAGTTTCATGCTGTCTGTGTGTAGTCTTTAGGGTTTCTTGTGTCAGCCACCGGGATGAAGATGGACCCCCGTAAAATCGAGGCAATAATTTCATGGCCTGCGCCTACTTGTGTAAAAGCGATACAGGTGTTATTGGGGTTCACCAACTTTTATAGGCGATTTATATCCCATTTTTCAGATATTGTATCTCCTTTCACTGCCTTGTTGAGGAAAGGTGTTCCTTTTATTTGGTCTTTGTCAGCTCAGGCAGCTTTGGCCTTGTTGATAGAGAGGTTTACCTCTGCTCCTGTTTTGATCCATCCAGATCCGGCGTTACCTTTTTTTGTGGAAGCGGATGCCTCCATATATGCCGTAGGAGGTGTGCTGTCGCAAAGGGATGTGGAAATTGGTCTTAAGCATCACATCGCCTTTTTCTCAAAGACGCTGTTACCTGCTGAGCGTAACTATACTAATGCTGAAAGGGAGCGTTTGGCTATTAAGTTATCCTTTAAAGAGTGGCAACATCATCTGGGGGGGCTAGACATTCCGTTACGAAATATACGGATCATAAAAACTTGGAGTTCTTTCGTTCAGCACGGGCTCTGACCCCTAGACAGATGCGATGGGTGCTTTTTTTCAGCGAGTATGATTTCGTTATTACATATAGACCAGCAGCACAACAGGTAAAATCCGATGTTTTATCACGGATACATGGAAAAACAGGCGAGGATGAGGTGGGAGTAGAGGAAAGACCAATAATCCCTGCAGAGAAAATAGTGGGAGGCACCTCTGAGGATGAGTTTCTTAAATCTATACAAGCAGAAATGGGGAAGATAGATCTAATCCCCTGGTTGACTGACCCTGTGATTTTAATACGGGTGGGGTTATTGTATCATGATGGTTGTTTACTGTTACTGCCAGAATTAAGGCAAAAGGTTCTTACATGATGTCATTCCTCTCCTTTGGTTGGCCATCCTGGAATTCGGGAGACCAAGGAAATTTGTTTGCGCTGGTTTTGGTGGGAGACGATGGGCCGTGACGTGCAGCTGTTTGTGGGGTCTTGTTCAGTTTGTGCAGTTAGCAAAGCAACACATACTCGCCCTAGAGGATTGTTGAATCTTTTGACGGTGCCCCCTTCACATTGGCATACTGTCAGCATGGATTTTGTTACAGATCTTGCTGATGTGCGGGGACATACTGCCGTTCTAGTGGTGGTTGATTTATTCACTAAAATGCACATTTTATCCCCCTATTGACAATACCTAATGCTTGTGTACTCGCTGAAGTCTTTCTCTCCCATATTGTAAGGCTACATGGTTTGCCAACGGCTATCGTGTCAGATAGGGTTCCGCAATTCGTATCGTATTTCTGGGCTGAGTTATGTCTCTCACTGGAAATGGAATTGCGTTTGTCCTCCGCATACTATCCTCAGTCGGATGGACAAACAGAGCGAACTAACCAGACGATGGAACAGTAATCCGTTGTTTGGTATCCACCCTATCTTGCGATTGGTTGTTGGCTTTACCTCTAGTTGAGTTTGCATATAATAATAGATTGCATTCGGCTTTAGGTATGACCCCTTTCTTTTGTTCCTCTGGATATCATCACAGGGCCTTACCTATTCAGCCATCTGGGAGGGTTCCATAAGTTGATACCTTGAGTCATTCTCTGGTGACTATTTCGGCAAAGGCTCCGGAACATTTGGTGGCTGCCAAGGAAAGCATGAAGACACAGGCTGATAGGCGTAGGAGTCCGGCCCCTTTGTATACAGTGGGAGATAGGGTTTGGTTGGCCACAAAGAATATGAAGTTAGATGGGCCAAGAAAATTGCAGCCAAGATATGTGGAACCCTTCCGGATATGTAAAGTAATTAATCCTATGGCCATGAAACTTGTCTTACCTGATGAGTATTGCATACACCCCGTGTTACAAACTTCCCTGCTGAAGCCAAATACTCCCACCACTTTGTCCTTGCCTCCTCCACCTCCCATCATGGTGGATGATCATGAGGAATGTGAGGTACATGCAGTTTTGGATTCCAGGAGAAGGAGAGGGAGGCTTTAATATCTTATTGATTGGAAGGGTTACGGTCCTGAGGATCGTACCTGGGAGCCAGCTATGGATGTCCATGCCCATAGATTAGTACGTTTGTTTCATCTTCATCATCCCAGCAAGTCTAGACGTGGGGAGGTGTTTGGGGGAGGTACTGTTGGGAAGTAAGGAAGTGGGTGTTCGTCTTACCTCTGTACTTCCTTTCAGGTGCCTGCTATGCGTGCTTGATTGGGCAGGCGCTTGGGGTCAGGTGGGGTTTCACAAGCATAAAAGCTGGTTCCCTGCATTTGACCAGCGCTTGGTTTCTTTCCCGGTACTGCGACCCGGAAGGTTAATGCTGGGTTTTCCCGGATCTTCCTGTTTTCCCGATGTTTGCCTGACTTCGGGTAGAGTGATTCCGAAGCTGGACGGAGAAGACTGCGCTGGATTCCCTGATTGAGTGAGACGTTTCGTGTTCGTTTCTCCTTAAGAAAGCAAAGTCCTTGAGGTAGTTTTTATTGGGTTAGTGTTTTTTTTGTGCCTTTTTACCGCTGTTACAATGGGATCATTTGTGAAGTGGTGGTGATGGAAATAAACGCAGCTGTGTTTATTGTGTAAACTCCCTCCCTTTCATTCCCCCATGTTCTTTCCTGGATTTTGTTTTTGTTCCCTAATTTGGAGACTCTAGTGCCCAGTGATACTTTGAAGTGGTTACATACCTATTAGGGGTGCACCCATTTAGGATTCTGGATAAGGTTTTTTTTTCCTTCCGTGTTTTTGTTTTTTCCTTCTCCAGTACTAATAATATCGTATGGATTGACAAGAAGGTGTTTTTTAGTCCGTGATTAACATTCACGTTTTGTGGACAAAGACATTATCATACCCCATGGATTGTTTGTATACTTGGATACACAAGATTGACATGAAGACTTCAAGTAGAGACAATACTTTTAAAACTCAGAAGAAGTTTTTTTGGAGCCTGATTAGGGGGTAGGAACGTTTTCTTGTTACCCAACTTGCTTTGCCCAATTGAGTACGTATGTGTATGGACATGTGGTGTTTATCTCTCTTCTGTTGCCTTTTTAGGTAGTCCTATGGTAGTGAAAAGTGCTGCGCCACCAGTACCGGTCTGAATAACATCTGGTCCTTTGTTTTGTTTTACCACCTTCTTCTGTGGTTCTCATTTCGCCACCGCGGGTATAGCTGATAGACGGTGGTGGCGGGACCTGCAGAAGAGGAGTGGGACTAATCTCTGCTCCCGCAATATTGGGTGGTTGTTTAGCGGGAGCAGGGCACAAAGTCTGCAAGTTAGGAGTGACCCAACCCTGTTAGCTGACTCAAAGCTGGTCGCAAAGACACCTATGCAGGATGCACAACCCTCTAAAATCAACATACAATTATCCCGTCTGCTCAGTAAGAGGGGAAAGAAAAGTTAGCACAAGCAAAGAAACAAACCATTAATAAAAGCCAGAGATGACTCTTTCAAATTGTTTCCCCTTGTTCATAACACCAAACTCTGAACAAGTTTCAAGTATCTGTCCAGGAAGTGCAGGGCAGCTGCAATCTCCGAAAACACGAGCCCACAAATCATCCCAAAATACCAAGGAGGTGCCAAATACCTACAAAGTGAAGCTTGGGACTCAACACATGCATACATTAACTACTGCTAACGCAAGAAACTGGAAGCACGAAGAGAGTTCCCCTCAAGGCACACAACAAGCTACCTTTGAGTACTCAGCCTCAAGTGGCCTACAGCCCGCCGATACACCTCATCTACTCTGACATACCCGTCTTTAGAGCCTGGGGAGACAGTCACCAAAATCCCATTATAGAATACCCTAAATGAAGGGAAAAATTAACTCGACATCAGCAAGATTAATTAAAATCGGTAATTGGAATACCTCCTGCTTCATTCTATTCCATACATCATCAAGCTTACACCACCAGCACTAGAGTCAACCCAACCAAAAGTAACCTTTAAAAACATGCAACAGACATTAGGAGAATGCCGGTCCGAACAGTCTGACTCCCAAGTAAACCACACACCCAGTTCTGGAACCTTATCAGGACCACCAGCGGGAAAATCTGACTCAGACAGGCAACACAACCAGCAACAGAAATGTGCCTATTACTTTACAAATACCAAGATACTACTTAATACTGAGTATCATTCAAAAGACCAGCATGATGTTCTCAATAGGAGTAACATCATCAGCATGATGTTCTCAATAGGAGTAACATCATCAAACTACTTAAAGCAACCCCGGGGTTTGATGCACTGGCATCTAGTAACAAAGAGTTCATCGAATTTCTTCCACCCAGAGGCTCACATCCCTCAGATGCAACACTGGTAATGTTTAAATCCATCACTTGGGCTCACGCCTCTCAGCTAGCACATAAACCTTTCAACCATGGGCATTAAAATGCTTCCATATTCTAAACCCAGCTGTCCAACCGTGCTGGCAAATCCAACAGCCATGCTGCCAAGCGCTTGCCGGACATTGGTCTGAGAAAGAAACAAGCCATACTTAATCTTAAAACATGTGCAAGTCCAGGTGGTCACTAAAGTTATCTCTCAGGGCATGATTCTCACTACAAACTCTGAGCAAGATTGGGGTAGGTTACCTCAGCATTGTCTACCAAAGCTTAGTTTGATATGATGAACAGCCATCATGTCAACAAACCCAAAACAAAGCTGCTAAAAATAATGATTGTCACTTACAACCTACAATCTCAACCAACGTGCAGCTATGGACTCCATCCACCCTATGTTCTTGGAGTATTAGTGGACTTCAGCACAAAATAAGTACTCCAGAGATACGTAACTTTATTTCCGGACACGAGTTGCTCGCATTCCAGGAAACATGGGCCACACAAAATCACCCCCTACATGGATACTTGGAACACTGGAAGCCTGCTGTAAGTGACCAAAAATGTGGCCGGCCTAAGTAGCTTAAAAGGCCCCTGTTGTAACTTTCCTTCCTTCCCAACTCCCTTTTCCCCCCTCTCTCTCTCTGCGGTATTGGTATAACCCGCGCTCCACTCTGGAGTGCGAGATAGAATGTTCATGATTGATGAAACCGCCAAGCCGGGAGCACCTGTATTATCTTATGACAATAAACTTACTTTGGAACCCACGTCGAGTAGTGTCTTAATACTACATTCTTTGGCGACGAGGACGTGGAGCTGAGCCAGGGTCAGTTGGTGTCTCTCCCCTGGACAGATTTATGCTTGGGCGGAGGAAAACCGGGAAAAGGAAGACTTACCCGGAGGTGGTTGAAGAGTCGGCACAGCAGTTTGCTGGTAATGAAAGGGAGAATGAGCACGAAGCAGACGATGTTGTAAGAAGCGGACGACTTGTAGCGAAAGCGTTCCGTTTCTGACATTGAAGGGGCGTCTCTTGGCACCGTAATAAGTCCCCTCTGTGGAGCGGTAATCTGCCATGCTGTCTGTGTGAGAATTCAGTGTGTGACAAGACGGAGAGTCTTGCTCCGAGGAACCGTCGAGTCGTTGACAGGAAGTTCCGGTTCTGCCATCGGGGGTGAGAAGTAGGACTCAGAAGCACTATCTCTCCCATCACGATAGTGTGCTAACCGAGTGTCACGCCGGGCACAGGAGGGCAAAGGCGGAGTGCGAAGGCAAGGACGGCATCAGTGAGTAGAACCTACCTTCGGTAGACACTCCTCAGAGAAAGTGACGGGCGGCGCTCTGCGCACAGTGATACTGGAGCCAGTGGTGCGAAGTAGTAGGAAACAATGAAGTAAGGTATAGTTCTCCATTTGCCGTAGAACTGCGCAGGTCTATGTTGTGAGACCTTGAAGCTGCGTGAGGTGAAGTGAGCGGTGCGTGCATTAAAAGTCGCATTTTGAAGTAACGCAAAAGGAACTGTTTTGTGGTGAGCGACAATTGAAAGGAGCGGAGCGTGTATTAAAATCGCAGTTGATGCATCGCGAAAGGAACTGATTTGAGGTGAGCAAGAAAATTATTCGAGGCATGAGTTAATGACAGCGTTGGGAAGATGCTTGCCCTTGACTCCCAGAAATAAGGGAGGTGTGTAAAGGAAAGTCTCGGGGGATCCAGTAGGATTCACACATTCATTTGGGTAAAGGAGACTAACCGTGGGGGACCCAGGCTGGTCTGCATTATTGTGTTGAGCCTCTGAAATACTGAGAGACGCGTGGAGCGTAACATTTGGTGCCGAATCCTCATGACACTGTATAGAGGCAGTGCATGGCAGCAGTGTGAAGGAAAAAGTGGGAAATAAAATAATAAAACCAGTGAAACAGTGTGTGTAGCGAGCCACGGTTCCTGTGAATGAAGTTTAGCTGTGGCAGCATAGTGAGCGGCTTAAACTACTGAAGACGATCTGAGAGGGGAGAGTTTTCTTTCCCCCTCCCCCCAGCCCCCCCTCTGCGGCCACCTGAGTAAGGATCAGTGGCAGAGCGTAGAAGTTGGAGTGTGGTGAGTTCAAAGGAACAGAGGGAGTGAAGCAAATCCGCAGGGTTCTGTGTGGTGAACTTATTCTAAACGGCATGTAGAAGCGGCACAAGGATATCTCGGAAATGAGGCAGCGTTGGCTAGTGATGTGAGGAGATTTTGAAGAAACTGAGGGAACGATGCAAACATCAGGGCCCGGTGAAGTAAAATAACTGCAGCAGTGTTGAAAAGTAAAAAAAAAAAAAAAAAAAAAAAAACCAAGGCAGTATCTAACGGGTGTGTGGAGACTTCAGGAGTGTGACAAAACCTCAGGGTTCTAGGAAGTAAACTTAACCACAGCAGCGTGTTGAAGCAGTGTGAGTAAAACTTCAGAACTTTGACAGCGCATGGTAACGGTTTGAGGAGATTTCAGAGGAATACATGGGGCGTGGCAACCCACGTGGCTCCGAGTAGAAAACCCCAGAGTGGAAGAGAAGTGTGGCAGCTTGGGAAACCTTGAGGGGCTGATTGTGCAAGGAAATCTTGGGGCAGAATCAGTACAGTTGTGAAGCAGCTCGATGTGAGAGGAACAAGTATCTCTTTGCAAAAGTGAATGAAGATTTTCAAGGGTCCTAAACCCAATTACGACGTGAGCAAAGCAGTTTTAGGGATTACGGAAAGTCAAGTGCACCGTTAATCTAAGGGACTCATCCAAGGAACTTGGGGTTTGTAGCGGGTAAGTGTGAGAAGTACCCTACACCCTGTATCCCAGCACGAGGTAGTGGGCATCTCAGGCACGTCACCTTACATTTCACGAGCCTCTTTCATTACGCACTCAGTCACAACAGCTCAGTAATTACCATCTATCATCACCCTTCTGTCTTTAGTGGCCCTTTTACCTGACATCTCGTTTCAGCAGTTCCAGTCAGAGTTTTGGCGTGAGATTCATATGGTTCTAACGCAAGTGCTTTATATCCATAAGGGCCCTAGGGCGAGACGTGGCAAATAGATTAGCAGAGCTCCGTAGTGATCAATTAGTGTACTGTGGTGCTGTATTATTGGAGGGGTGGCATCTTCCGGTATAGCAGCACACCATGGAGTGGGGCCGAATGTACAATCTCCCTCCGCCTGAGCCGTTCATGGAGGAGGTTAATAAAAACATTGCAGAGTGGAGGGAGTGGAAAGTGTATTTTGAAAACTATTTGTCAGTCTTGGAGGAAGAGGTAGCATCTCTGTCACCGGAAGCAAAAGCGGAAATTCTACTCCACAGTTTAGGTAAAGGTGGAAGAAAAATGTACCACAATATGGAGAAGGTTTTCATGACAGGTACTGACAGAAACATATATGAGAATATTCTGAACGTGTGGGATGAGTATTATATACAAGCCACAAGTGGTAAGGCACTTAGGGATGAAAGGTTCAAAGAAAGAATGGATGGCAAAGAGGATGTCAGAGCCAGTAAGATATCTCAGAGATGCACGGTTAAAATAGAGGAAGTTGAGACAGAAATGATTACTGACTCTGGTTCGAGAAATAGCATGATAAGCAAAAAAGATTGGGACAGAAAATTTGCAAAAAAACATGGTAAGGAACTAAAAGAGGCCAACTCCGTCCTGAAAACATATGCAGGGGAGGATATACAGATTATTGGTTACAAAGTCATGGATGTAGTTTATAAAGAAAACAATACTAGGAGTACTATATACATAACGAGTGGTGTTATCAACATGCTAGGGTGGAGAGATCAACAGAAGTTGAGGATATCATGGGAGAAAGAAATAAAAAGACACAGGAATGAGCTGGCATGGTATCAAAGCAAACAAGATACTAGAGGTGAAACGGTTAATGTTTGCAGTCAACCACCTGAGAGAAATGCAGCATTTGAAAGAGCTGCAAAGGAAAAAGAGTGGGGAAGAGAAGCTATTAGGGATGAACATTACCAAAAGAAAAACACATATCAAAGCCAGGTAGAGGAACGAGAAATACGTAAGAAACCAGAGAGAATGGACAGTAGGAAACAAAAAGTGGAGACGGATGGAAAATTGGGAAGGGTGGTGGTGAGTGTAAATACCACAACCAAAGAACGAGGACGGCAGATGAATGAAATCAACCAGTCCGTTGGCAATGAGTTGCGGCACAGGATGATGCCGGATGGGTCCCGACCCAAGTGGTCAGAGGAGCATATGGACAATTGCGTTCTAGAAAAAGTGAGAGGTACAAGTTACATCGAGCCTAAAGGAGGGAACAAAAATGTATACATACAAGGGATCGAGTATGGAATGATGGAGAGGGAGAATAATATAAAGCCGAGAGAACTAAAAGGATCCCCACTAAAAGATATGGAAGGGAAGAGGGGTCCAGTCTATGACCTTTGGAAGAAGCCGAAGTGCAAGGGCTCAGTAGACACGTGTGATTTCTTGTATGGCAAACCTAAGAAGGATCAGGTGGTCACTCTTAAGCCTGATGAGACTCATGCAAATGATCGGGGGCTGTCTAAAACAAAATGCGACAAAGATTGCAATACGGGTCATGGCCAAGGTAATGGGAGCAGAAGAAGGCCCAGTCCCGGCATGGTTAAGGACATGGAAACGGAAGCTTATTTCAGCAGTGGTAGCCCTAGGTGTGTGTCCTGGCCCAAGCTACTGCCTAGAGAAAGGGACGGTACAGCCATTCTAAATCTTCTGGCAAGGGATGGTAATTCCAGCAGAAGGAGTTTGGAATCCCAGGGAGAAATAGACGGTGTAGCAAGCTCGGACATGGGAGAGCTAAGTGTGAAAAGGTGGTGATTCCTCGTGTTCACCAATATGTGGATGCCCTTAGTGTTACGTACTGCATACATTGATTAACTTTACCCATACCCTAATGGTGCACCCCCTGTTGGCTCCAGACGGTTCGAGTTGTTTAACGTCTGACAAAGTAACCTTATAGCTGTCCCCTTTCTTTTCTGAATGTTAAATGCACCAGACTGTTACAGTTTATTGACGTTGGAAATGTAACCTGATAACAATTTTAAATGCACATGACAGTTACGGTTGATTAACATTGGAAATGTACCCTGATAACTTTAATTATTTCTTTCTGAATTTTAAAAGAGTCTTATCTATATTCTGTGGATGTATGTGAGAATAGGGCCACTCACTCTATCTACATAGAACATGCCTTGGGATTACATACGCATTTTCCCCCTTGCTCAGCCTGCTGGGGCTATTCACAAATCTGTCCAGAGATACTTACCACTGTTCGTGTGCTTATAGGACTGTTCTTATGCTTAATATATATAGGGGTCTCTTGCATCTGACCCCAGTTTTGCTGTGCTTTATACCTTACCTCCATCTTTCCTTTCTCCCCTTCTTTTCCCCACACCCGCCCTTAGCCGCCCCGCGTCCGATGGGTGAACCTTCTCTCTCTCTCCTCCCTATTTTTCCCTAAGGAGGGAGGTGTGTTGTAACTTTCCTTCCTTCCCAACTCCCTTTTCCCCCCTCTCTCTCTCTGCGGTATTGGTATGACCCGCGCTCCACTCTGGAGTGCGAGATAGAATGTTCATGATTGATGAAACCGCCAAGCCGGGAGCACCTGTATTATCTTATGACAATAAACTTACTTTGGAACCCACGTCGAGTAGTGTCTTAATACTACAGCCCCCTTGAATCATTACACTTTCAGGGAACTGGCACCTTTGAATCAAAAACAACTCGTGGAGACAGCAGCGTCCCTTGCTACTGCCTAACGCTTACATCAACCCGAACAAAAAGGTCTCAGCTAGATCGTTAATCCACAGTCCTGTGCGACTTGGCAGGGGACAAACCACATGCAGACTATCTCCACACGATGGATTTTAACACCAATCTCTTCCAATTCACCCCAGGGGATTTAGAAAGTCTGCTTCCACTCAGTCCAATAGAACTGAAGGCACAGGTAAAACCCATGTATCAAAAACGCTGCAGCCTATGGGAGTACTGGGTTTTACAACTTTACAGTGCGAGCTTCATCGTCCTCAACATCCCTCCAAACTGGTCATGGACAAACGACCGCAAGTGCTCTTACCTTGATTATACTATCTGCAATTCAGAACTGCTTCCCTATATAGAAACCTATAGTATCATAGCACGTGCAGAAAGAGATCACCGCCCGCAAGTCAGCTACCATCACCCCGAATTTAGAATACCACGACCGAGTTAAAACTACACATACAGGTTTCCACTCCGAGAATCTAAAACATCTAGGGGCAGATTTACAATTATTGGCGCATCCCTGGAAATTAGCAGGGATGCGCCAGTAATTGTGCGCCGCAGCTCCGTCACCCATGATGCGCCGCATTTACAATGTGGTGCTCCATGGGGCCAAAACGGCACAGATGCGTCATGCATCTGTGCCGTAAAGGCGGCGCATTGTTGGAGCTGCTTCGCAAGTACGACGCAGCTCCAGCATCTGGGGGGTCCTATTCTTTCAATGCTGCCTCAAGCCTTACGCCTGCTTTAAGCAAGCGCAGGGTTTTGACGCAGCATTGGCCTAAAAGTGACTGAGTGAAATCTTGTAGATTTCACTCAGCCACTTTTAGGAGGCGTTCCTGCGCAGGAACGCCCCCCCCTGCGCAGGAACGCCTCCTTATGGCGCAGGGCTTTAGAACGTGACGCATCTACCAGATGCGTCACGTTGTTAATACCCCACACCATGGCGCATCTTTTGCGCCGCCGCCTCGTCACAAATGTGACGCAACGGTGGCGCAAAAGAGGCGCAAGGGGCTTGTAAATCTGCCCCCTAAGATGGAACAATGACATTAGCATAAAGATCATGGAAGAGTGCAAGCAACTCACCATACGCCTTAATCGGTGTTCCGTCTCCTCAATAAAAGACTAAACAAATTTGTGCTCTCATCTTTTAAGGCAATTCCAAATACCCAAGCGACATTATGTTGGTTCTAGTAAGAAGCAGGCCCCTCTTTCAATTCAAACAATGGCACTAAAGAAAACCAGAAATGCCTCCCTTAGGGCAGCAGGGAGACACCCTGTAGGCATGCATATTTTACACCACATATGTGGGTGAGTGAATGTGTATGAACAACATTTAGATCTTTATGCCACCTCATCACGCTAGCACGTACCTCTGGGTAACAGTCCAATTAATTTAATACATATTTTTACAGAAACTTAAACCATAATGTCATGCCTAGAGACAGCGCAACCTACGTAATAATTTACTCAGGAGAAAGGGCACTCGATTTTTCATATCATATGAGGAGATGAAGGCACTTTCTCATGAAATCTTGGACTATAATGGGCTTTTGTTTTCGCTCACAGAAGGCCATCAGGCACACAAAGCCTAAAAAGAAAGGTGGCCTTTAATTGCTCGAACGATTTCCATTGTCCCATCCTACAAAAGAAAACAAAAGGAGTTGAAAAAAATGGGATCACTTAAAAACAATATCATTCCAGTAGGTAGAAGAGCTCCACCAACTCCACATTAGTACATGATAATACAATTAACTATTGAAGGTTTAAGTGTCAAGTACTTTTCAAAGCCAAACCAGTGAAATAATAGCTCTTGTGAGTAACTAGAATGAGTATTTCATAATACTGGAATAAGGTGCAATCTAACTTTACAGTACCATCAACTAAAGTTGCTTTAAAGATTACATTTTAATAAGTTAATAGAGCTCCAGCTTGTAAAATCCGTGAAAGCATAACCAACAGCCACTGCATCTATGCTTCACCCAATTACAAGTTAAAAGTTGACATCAGTCAACTTGTGCATCTACTATTTATTTAAGTTTAAAAAGAACTCCAATTTCTGGTCTCTGTTTAATCTTTTCTACAACACAGGCACATTTGCACCATGATGCAAAGGTGCTTGCATTGACGCGAGGCAGTCAAAAGTATGCCAGGACTAGGAAAGGATTGGAATGCATCATATGATGGTAAAAATGGCATATTCCCCCCCTTTCCCTTTCATGCAGCAGAGCAAGTTTTCTTACTGCATTGCGCTGTGTGAAAGAATGTTTCCTCATTATGTCTATTCATCAAATAGTGATGCACTGATTAGGCATCTCAGTATGAGTACATATCATAGATTAATTATATGTTTTAAAAAGATTGCTTTAAGATCAATAAGAATCAGCAGCCAGGTTCTATGCTGCGTCATTAGTAGGTGACGTATTTCTGATAAACAATTAACTCAAAGGAAGATACTCCTGTATATCCACAGACTATTTTGTGCCAAGGCAGGGGTGACCTATATGTGTCGTCCAGCATTATGTCTTGCTCAATGCTGTCAGCATCTCAACTAATTGAATAAGTATGTACGTTCTAAAGTTTTTATTTGGACAATGCTAATGAGGTCAGGTTTGTATTACACGTTATCATAATGGGTGTGTGTCTGTATGACGCGGCGAGGGATCAGAATTTCTTAGGCACATCAGATAAGACATCTTAATATGACACAGGCGATAGTAACTGCTCTTCAGAACCTATTTTTCTCTGTTGAAGAAAAGCATCTGTTTGGAATGAATATGTAATGAAGCATCAATGACATAGCCCAGTATTTTCATCTAAAGGAAATGCAGTATAATGCATTATATAGTTTACAATTTGTATATTTCTTTTTATAGCCACATCAACAGCTACAACATGTGGCTTTGTAGCACTGAGAGCTCCTGCAAGGCATTATACTGCTGACATGCATATTACAGCAGACAGACAGGAGCCTGCATAATCCCAGCACAAAAGAACTCGAATGCGGATTCGGGAGCCAAGACCCTACTTCTGGTGGAGAAGTACCTGTGTCGCAGCCCTCTGCAAAAACTATAGGAGACAAAATAGGGGCTCTTGACATTACTGAGTTTGTGGGCCCTGAGCAAGTCGTCCCCCACATAGTGCCTGTCAGGCCTACATCCACTGATATATCCCGCACTTGCTATGTCATTGCCAGACCAGTAATTCAAAACAAAGGCTAAATCGGGCAACTATCAACATCAAATAACACTTACAAGAGGGTAAAATCATAGCGGTTCTAACGATTATACGAACATTCAGGGTTTGATTAAGACAAACCACTATGTCAGCACAACAACATCTGCAGCAAATGGAGGAGCTGTAAATAGGTAAGCACACAAATCAAAAGCAGGCGTCTGTGCCAGTTCATGTAGGTGGTACAAATGAGAAAAGAGTCTCACAGCAAGAGCCCAAAACCAGATGTCCTCATCCAGTCCAGACATATGCCAACACATTCCAGGATCCTCTGGTATATGAGTACCCCAGTAAAGAAGTAGGCAATTACTTTAATGGTTGTTGAGGGAGGGTCAGAAATGGAGTGAGAACAACATGAAATTTTACAGAATGCCACCACTATTTTGGTACCCTACAAAGAGTCAGCAAATATAGGTTCAGGAAAGTAAGGCGTGCCGCAGGGCTGAGGTTATTTGCCTATGATGTCCAGTGTCTATACCAAGGCTCTGCTAACTGGACCAAGTACAACCTCTTCAGCTATTGAATCTTAGTGGTAGTGATGGTGAACACTTGGATGCTTCTCAGAGAGCTAGTGTGGGGGTGCATCAGTCTCAGCACTCACTAGTCACACTGCACTGCAATAACGAACTTAAGAAACCCTTGCTTATCTTTTATAAAAATGAAAGTACTTTCTTACACTGAAAAATAATACTACACACAAACATAAACAAACATTTATCCCTTGGGTGGGGGCCATTGTATTGAGGGTTCATACAATCCCTTTCAACACCATACTCTTTACTTAGTGTTAAATAGAATTCTTTCAGTGACTGTTACCTGAAGATTTGTTTCCTGGAGCATGCCTATATGTGTAAGTGATGGTACTGGCTGTGTCATGGATAATGCATAGACAGAAATAAACTGAAACACATTTTAAGGAACTGACACTCTGCATTGTAAGGTATGAAAGGTGTGTATCTTAGGGAAATTGCGCACACTCAAAATGTGAAAGCTAAGGGCTTAATTTTTTTTCTCCAAGAATTTATAGGGCAAGATTAACCATTCTTTCACACAGCACAATGCAGTAAGAAAATTTGCTGCACTGCATGAAAGGCAAAGGGAGGAATGTGCCATTTTTACCATCATATGGTGCATTCCTATCCTTTCCTAGTCCTGGCATACTTTTGACTAGCTCGCGTCAATACAAGCACCTTTGCATCATGGTGCAAATGTGCCTGTGTTGTAGAAAAGATAGTTTGTGTGCAGGAAGGGAACAACCCCTTGAACAAAAACAATCCTGATAGGCATTTTTCTCTTTCTATGTGTGCTGCAGGATACAGCACATCTGGAAAGAAAAAAAATTAGTAGAAATAAAAATATTTCTCCTTGTTACACCTCACCCTGGGAAGCTTAGCATTTTGACACAGTCCATGTCTATGACTAATCTTTAATCTGTGAATGTGCCAAAATCCATTGGTGGATGTGTGGGAACACTCAAGCTCCACCCATGGAATGCCTCCCTGCCACAGAGTAATGCAAGGCAGACATTTGTGCTTGCTTAGTTTACTCTTGATTTATCAAGCCATGCAAGGCCATGCAAGGTTGCCTTGCGTGACTTGATAAATCTGACTTGGGCTTTGCGTCACCCTTGAGCCCCCTTGCGTGGAGCAAGGGAAATGCAAAACCTTGATAAATCTAGCCCTTAATGTAATTTATGTGTGTGTATATTTATATTCACTGAAAAAACCATAGGTTTCAGGGACGTTATTGTTAGTTGGACATTTCACTCATAGAAAACCATAGAAATTCCCCCTTTATAGTTAGTTCAGCTAACTATACCTTGCGCCCCCACAATGCACTGCTGATGACATCACATATTACATCATTCATGACATGTCAGTGACATCACTGATGAAATCTAAAATGACATCACTGATGACATCGCTGATTACATCATCCAGTGAATGTGGTTTTGTTTAAAATTTAAATATGTATTATATATATACCAAGCTGTATTGAAGAATGAGTGGCTGTATAAGTGTCTGGATGGAGGATTTAGTAGGTGTGTGACTAACTGTTTAGCTGAGTGTTTAAACGTGTCTCACTAAATACATGGGTTAGTGACTAAACTGTGTGAATGTCTATCAATCTGTCTGTTGTTGTGTAAGCTGCTGCATCAGTTGGCCAGTAGCTACATGAGTGTTTATATGGGTTATTGATTAGTTGCCTGAGTATTTGTATTGGAGACTGAGTTGGTGTGTGGTTAGGTGGTGGGTATGTCACTCTGTGCATAGATATGTGAGTGGTTGATTGAGTGGGTGTATGAGTTTAAGAGTGCATGTGGAAACAGTTGTATGGGTGGGTAAGTGTGTGTTTGGGTCTGTTGGTGAGTGAATGGATGCCTCAGTGGTACATGTCCAACTAAGTACATATGTAAAAGGTAGTGTATGTGAGAGTTGGTGTATAAAAATGGCTATATGTGAGAGTCAGTGATTGTAGGAGTGGCTGTATGGATGAGTGTGAGTACTTGCATCAGTGGTTGTATAATAGAGTAAGTATGTGTTACTATATGTTTGAATAAGTGAGGTGGTGTGTGTATAACTGTATAGGTCAATAAATGAAAGTGTGATTGATTCTTTGCCTGACTGACTAGGTTTGTGAGTATCTGGGGAGGAGTGCTGGTGTATGAGTGTCTGTGTAGGTGTATGAGTGCATATGATAGTGTTGTATTGATGATTGACTGCATGTATGAGTGTTTGTATGGGTGAATGAGTGGATGTATGTGTAGACCTAAAAATCAGTGAATAGATATGTAGTAACTGGTATTGGTGTGTCTATGGTTTCAAAAATGGTATTCTGTATTTTGGAGATGGTGTATCAATGGTTATATTAGGGTGTGAGAAGGTGCATCAGATTTTCACATGGATGATGTCATCAGTGATGTAATCAGTGATGTAATTTGAGATGTCATCAGTGATGTCACTGACCATGTCATGAATGATGTAATATGTGACGTCATCAGCAGTGCATTGCGGTTGCGCAACTTATAGTTAGCTGAACTAACTGTAACAGGGGAATTTATATGGTTTTGTATGAGAAATGCCCAACTAATTATAACATGTCTGAAACCTATGGTTTTATCAGTGAATTTCTAAGGTTTTCTAAATGCTAATTTCTAACTATAACGTGCCTGAAACCTATGGATTTTTCAGTGAATTTCAAAGGTTTTTTTAAATGCTAATGTCTAACAATATCGTGCCTGAAACCTACATGTTTTGACAATGTATTTAATACAAGTTTAATCTTTTGTTCAAGTTGCGATTACAGATGACGCAATCCACTAGGCAAGAGACATTGCTCCCAGTGCAGCCCGCCTGGACCACGTATTATCGCTGGCTCCGCACACGCTGAATGCTTCTGATGTCCCTACCTCAGTGCACCACAACTCACGCACCCTTTATGATAGAATCTTTTCTGTATGATTTCAGATCTGCTGCCCCTACCTCAGTGCACCACAAGTCATGGACCCTTTACAATAGAATCTTCTCTGTATTATTTCACATCTGGTGCCCCTATCGTACTGCAATTAAATGTAATGGGAAACACAATTTACCCTTGAGTGCTTAGGCAAATCAAATAAACGGGTAAAAAGCACCTTCAAGGGATTTATTTAGAATACTCTGTTCTATTGCTTTTGATATATATTTTTAACTGCAAGAATTATTGATAAACTCGCCAGAGAGATATTATTCAAATGTGTTTTATCTAAGAAATATTTTTGTTCCTTGTGAGGGCATAAGAACCAATAAACCAATCACAAAACAATAAATATTCAAAACACGGGTGTATATAGAAAACATTTGTGAAATGTATCAAGGGTACTACACAGTTATACAAACAATGTAACAAGAGGAAAATAAATACAATTGTCTAATTCTTAATTGTCACTATTGTAAACACTTCTTCTCATTGTACATTATTTTCCAGAAGAGAGTGTGAGTATCGACGTTCCGGTCTCTATGTATTTGTTCATGAGACCATCTTCAGGACTATAATAAATTTAACAGTTGACCCTAGTGAAACATGAAATAAATTATAATTACATGTGTGAATTTAAACTATACATTCCATTATTTACAGAAAATAATTGATACACCCTTGCAAAAAAATGATCATTTCTCAATTCACAAAATTTCACATCAATGAAGTTAAGAATATCCCCAGATACATATATTATGTAACATCCTTAGAACTCATGAAGAGATTTCTGTCCACAAGAGCACAGACATTGATTATAATGTCTCTGATTTTATCAAAACCATGATTGTCATAGATCTTTTCTAATTAGGTACTATAGTTTAATCTAGAACCAAACATCATGGTATTGCATACAAATTATTTTGAGATTGATTTGTACATGAAAGCACGACAATATAATATTAAAAGTCATCTATCTTATGATTCATAAACTACAAATTCAAACAGCCACATTGTATATTTCTAAAGTCTTTTATAAAAGAGTTATTTTGTGGAGCCAGAGCAATGGTGAATACACATATCTCACTACCATCTTAAAATGCCTTGCCATTTATTCGGATTATTTGGAAAACCTATTTCTTGATTCTCCTTGAATATACAGATAGCAATCCTCAAGAAGTTTCATTATATGAGTGATATTTTACACATCCTTACTGATCTGGTATTATAGACTGCCTAAATAGTTACATGAGAACCACTCATATTAACTATCAGTATTTTAACCTGTTTACACATGCCCCCAGGTGTATAGGTACATTTTACTCATTAAAATATGGACTTATACTTTCTGTCATAGCAAATGTGACTTAATCAAAAAGGAAACAAATGCCTGAATGCAGTTTCCAAAGATTCAAGAATTATAGAATACAATTGATACGTATGTGTCAAATCGATAATCGTACTGTAACTCGATTAACAAAAAGACAATACATCAGTTTGAGTTTTTTTATCTTTGTCCATATGTGTATTAGTCATTTAATCTCCTTACCTACTTTGTTTAAAGTGAATAATCATCAAAAGGTACGGGTAAGTGAACTCTGGTGCTTTTTAGGTTTCGCCTGGCCGAAGGCTGCGCACTGCGCAGCTTTTCGGCGCAGGCGAAATCTAATGTTTATTATATGGGCTATAGGAACGTCCCCCGGCTCCCATTGGCTAGCTCCATAAATGGAGGCTAGCCATTGGAAGCCGGATCTGTCCGTCAAGGCCGGACCAGATTCGGGGGCGTTCCCGCGATTGTTTCGCTCTCCGCCTCTGCGATGTCGTCATCGCGGCCGTGGGCGGGGTTTATTTTTTTTGTAGTCCGTTTGTTTTCTTCCCATTCCGCGGCCAACCGCCGGCCGAAGAAGTCCAGGTGAGTGCTTTTTTTTGTGCCGTTTGCCGTCCCCCCCCCTCCCGCTGTCTGTTCCTGCCCCTCCTCCCGCTGTTCGTGTTCCCGCCCCCTCGCCCCCCTCCCGCTGTCCGTGTGCCCGTAGGTTTAAATATTGCTTAAATGTTGCTTTCCCAGCATGTTTTGCTTCCCTGTTCTGCTTCCTGGAGGGGTGCCCGCAGCTGGTATGACGGGCATAGCTGCAAAACAGGCTGGCACTGTGCGCCCAATCACAGCGTGAACGGGCTGTGTGTGCGCTACGTGCCAGGCACTCGAGCTGTTGACGATCAGAGGGAGAGGCTGGCACAGGTCTTGATGAGGGGTGCCCGGACCCCGCGCCTCTGCCCAGGGCGGCATGGCCTGCGGCCATCAGCTTCTAGCTGCCTCTGTATGTTGTAATTTTCTTTAATAAAACTCATGCTTTGCATCCCTGCAGTGTGTCACCTCGGGCGCTCTGTGCCCTCACTCGGACCCTACTACTTTAGCACTCTCTAGTCTATTTCTCCTCCTACCCTCTCACCCTCTCTCTCTATTCCTCACATATCTCTGTGACGCTTTTCATCTCCCCTTCTCTCGCCTGCATCCGCTTCTTTCCTGAACCCGTCACGTTTCTCTGCCCTTTCTCTTGAAAATATGATTGTTCGTGCCGCGTCTAGCGCACAGACGCCCCTTATGCGGCCACGGCTGGCGCTGTGTCAGGAATAAGATAACATACATGTTTGTAGGTGGTCGCAGGGAGAGCAGCTCGAAGGTTCAAGGCCGGACTGGCCGTCCTGTGCCGGGCATCGGGCGTTCCCGGGGGGCCTGGAAGGGTGGGGGGCGTGCTTGTTACTGGGGGGTGGTTTTGTAGCACTGCAGCAGGTTTTAAAGCACCGCAGAGTTCCTCGTAGATTCAACAGTTTCCAGGCAACAAGAAAAGTGTCAAGATAACTCCGTGATGAATGTTCCTGCTGGAGCGAGCAGAGTTTTGTCTCCTGGCAGCGTTGACTCCTCTAAGGTAGCACAGAGGGTTAATATCCCTGCTGCTATGAGCCTGTACAATACAGACCACAGAGCAGTATTTGATGTGCACAGCTCAGTGGGTCACTGCTGTTGTCACAGAGGTCCTTTTGTTACTGTGCAGTACTTGTGTTATAATCGTAATATTGGTTACAAAAGTTGTTTTTTTCCCCCAGTGTTTTTATTATCCTAATTTTGATAAAAGGGTTTACTTGAGTAAAATTTATTCTTGTTAGTTTGTGTGTGAATGAATGCATGTATATACCTGGATTTGTATAGTGCTGCTAATCGGACTAGAGGGTATCCAGGCGCTGTCCATAGGCACGATGGGATTAAATGATTTGCTGAGAATCACAGGAAGTTGCGCCAAAAAGCCGAGACTCGAACCTGGATCACCCGTCTCCGAAGTCGGCAGCTCTGGGCTCTGTGTGTGTTGGGGCTCTGTGTGTGTTGGGGCTCTGTCTGTGTGGCTAGCTTTTTTTTAGGTGGCTGTGTGTGGGTGGCTCTGTGTGTGGGTGGCTCTGTGTGGGTGGCTCTGTGTGTGTGTGTGGCTCTGTCTGTGTGCGTGTGGGTGCAAATGCAATAGGTCTCGCATTTTCGAGAGATTAAGCTATTGGCATTGTAAATGACAATGGCATTTATTTATCCGTTTTCAAAACCAACACATAAATACAAAATTTGTCATTTACAATGCCAATAGCTCTAACTTTTACAAAGGTGAAACCGTTGCATTGTAAATGCTTGTTGGACTGTGTAATTAAATTTCCAGTCCCCAGCGACTTCTCAATTGAAGGAGTTTATTCTAAAAAAATGACATGTAATTTGAGTCAATATTAAGTTTAAGTTAATATGGAACCAGGCATTAAATATAAATGGCCCTATCTGTTCTAAGTCATCCCTGTTAAGTTTTGTAGCGCAGCAAAAATTCGGCAGTCTGCATTCGTATTAGTATCGTCTCGACTGCTGGTTTTGAGCTCGCATGTATACTATGTTTAGAGCTCCAAAGAAGGCTAGCCTCATGCATCTCCTTAGTAAAGAATCTCACTGTGGCGGCCATCTTGAACACCCTTTTTACTATTGATATAATACTGTTTATATACAGAGTGTCTATTCTTATTAAGTTATGGGGCAATTTGGCGTGAATTATATCTTCCACTTTTATACTTGGCAATAAAAATATTTTTAAACTACTATTAATATATGTTACTTGTGTATAGTACAAATATGTCTTATTTTTCTCATCTTATAATGTGCTTCAAACGTGAGTTATACATTGATTGATACAATGATTAAAGCCACTTAAAAAACACTAAATATACACATACTGAAATCATTAGAAATATTCATATAGTATTTACCTTTACATTTCAAATTAAATAAATTAAAAAATGTATTGTGAAAGAATTATATGTTTAAATTGATCCATGCAATGCACATCATTTATATTGCTACGGATACCGAACATTTTTTATACAAATGCATATTTTTGAAAGAAAACAATCTTACAAATGACTCATATATTTACATCAATCGGATCGTGTGTACATCTGCTTATTTATATATACATGATCTGTCAATTGAAAAATTACTAAATTATTTCATATAAATCACAACTATGATTATGAGTTTTATTCTACACAAAACTTAGCTTGTGATTTTAGGAATGTACAGCTTTTCAATCAATGGATCAGACAAAGGTACACACTGTTATACATTCAAATAGATATCATAAGGCGTATAACAGACTAAAAATCCTTACATTTTCGTGACTTTTCTTAACAGTCTGATGTCTTTTCATCAACTTTAGTGACACCAACATCTATTAACATATAATCCTATTAAGAATAGCTGTTATCTAAACTGACCTAGAGTACATAATGAATTATCAGTTTGTTTCATCTCCCATCCTTATTTAGCCCCAAAAGGAAATAAAGTACCAATTGTACCAAACGTGTTATATTTATTTTAGACTGATGTTGTCTCCCGTAATCATACGTAAGGGCCTCAATTCTCTTTATCTAATGGCATATGTGTGAGCCCACACAATTTATAGCATAAGAAATATCTGACACATATTTCACTTAAGACATGCTAACGCATGCCATTCCGAATCGGAGTTGAGGACTCTATTAACCAGGTCAGTGCGACAGATCCATCTGCCTTCTTTCATTGACAATGTTTGCTCTACATTGTTTTGTCTCATTGTGGGTTTCACTACTTCAATTTCCCACCAACGCATATCTTTTTCTGAATGTCCGGTTCTTCGGTGATGGTCTACCAGTGGGGCATTATCTACACCACACCTAATACGTGACTGATGTTGAAGGATGCACTTTTTCACGGCCTGTACTGTTTTACCAATATAATGTAACCCACATGGGCATTGGATACAAGAAATAACATGGATTTTTGATGATACATCGAAGGCCAATTTCAACGCAGTCTGTGAGATCGCGATTTTCACAACGCAAGTCGTTACTTCGACTTGCGCTGGAGGGGCGCTGGACATAGGAATAGTGTGAATTAGTATTCCAATTTCAGTCTACATAGAGTAGGGAAGGTGTTGGAAACAGTAATTTACACTATTCCTTAGTCAACAGTGCCCTCCAGTGCAAGTCGGTGTAACGACTTGCGTAGTAAAAACCACAATGTAACAGTGCCACGTTGAAATGGATGCGTGGTAAATGATGTCTCCCAATAACATTACATGTGTTATGATTGGAGAACATCTTTAATGTGATCAAAATATCATTAATCACACATGTTTTAACCGTTTGGGTGGTATTGCGTGCCAAACACATATTGCATTTTGCTCAAGTCCCGAGACACCTTTCAGCAGACTCCAATGCTTAATGACAATCTTTTTAATGGAATTTGTATGGGTGCCAAATGTTGATACACACACCAATTGGGGGACCTTTGTGCGATCCTTAACAGTTAACAGGGCTTCTCGATCATTATACCACGCTCGTTTCATAGATCTTTTTAGTAATTGAGACGGATAGCCCCGTGCTTTGAGTTTATCTTTTAATTTCTTCGCCTTAAAGGGTCATCTTTAAAGGTAGAATTCTAACGCAAAAGTAAGAACTGTCTAAATGGCTTGAGAATAGAGAGAACCTCTTGTTGGGGAATATTAGTGTACAAACTTTCTATGTCCATGGAGACAAGAAATTCGATGTTGGGATCAAAGTCCTGACCTTCTATCCGGTTAATAACCAACATAGTGTCTCTGATGTATGTGGGTTGGTTAATCGCAAATGGTCGTATAAAATGATCTGCCTATTGTGCCAGGGGTTTAAGTATAGAATTACAACCTGGCATAATAGGTCATCCTGGCTCACCAAGGAAATCGCTGCTTTGAGCAAACTAGGTTCTGATGGAGGCTGGCTTAATGAGAAAGAGGCAGCATACCATATTAACAAGGCACCAACAGTACCGGTGGTTTATATGCTACCAAAGGTACATAAAGACCCCATTCAACCACCAGGGTGACCTTTTGTGTCAGGTTGTAATTCTATACTTAAACCCCTGGCACAATATGCAGATCATTTTATACGACGATTTGCAATTAACCAACCCACATACATTAGAGACACTATGGCGGTTATTAACCGGATAGAAGGTCAGAACTTTGAGCCCACCATTGAATTTCTTGTCTTCATTGACATAGAAAGTTTGTACACTAATATTCCCCAAGAAGAGGTTCTCTCTATTCTCAACACTCTGTTGGAATCGTGACCTAGACCGCACAGGGTACCAAGTGACTTTATTGTGGAATGTGTGCAAATCTCTCTATGTGAGAACTTCTTTTTGTTTGAAAGCGATTTTTATCAGCAACAGAAAGGAGTCGCTATGGGGTCAGTTTACGCTCCGGACATTGCTAACACTAATGTTTCAGCATTTGAAAATGAATATATTCTCCAAGCGTCTAATCCCTACTCAGCCAATATCACACAATGGCTGAGATATATATAGACTATGTTTTTCTTCTATGGGGAGGTTCTAAAGAACTATTACCGGCTTTCTACGTGTGGCTAAATGCAATAAGTCCACATCTGCAGGTCACGCTTGAATCTGACACTGATAAAATGAACATTCTAGATATTACAATCAAGAATGATGCGACTAACCATCTATATACCACGCTATATAAATAACTGACATCCTGAAATACGTTATTAAATTACAAAAGTCACCATCCAATGGCACTAAAAGACGGATTGCCATTTGGACAGTTCTTACGTTTGCATAGGAATTGTACCTTTAAAGATGACTATTTCTTTGAGGCGATGAAATTAAAAGATAAACTCAAAGCACAGGGCTATCCGTCTAAATTACTAAAAAGATCTATCAAACGAGCTTTGTATAATGATCGAGCAGCCCTGTTAACTGTTAGGGATCACCCAAAGGACCCCTAATTGGTGTGTGTATCAACATTTGGCACCCATACCAATTCCATTAAAAAGATTGTCATTAAGCATTGGAGTCTACTAAAAGGTATCTCGGGACTTGAGCTAAAAAGTTCATGCATATAGTGAGAACAAAGAGAATACAGTAGACAACATGAGACAACTGACACCTTTAATAGGTCATCACAGATGCAATATGTGTTTGGTGTGCAATACCACTCAAACAGTTAAAACATTTGTGATTAATGATATTTCGATCACATTAAAGATGTTCTCCAATTGTAACACATCTAATGTTATTTATTGTAACCAATGCCCATGTGGGTTACATTATATTGGTAAAACAATACAGGCTGTGAAAAAGCACATCCTTCAACATCAGTCACGTATTAGGTGTGGTTTAGATAATGCCCCACTGGTAGACCATTACCGAAGAACCGGACATTCAGAAAAAGATATGCGTTGGTGGGTAATTGAAGTAGTGAAACCCACAAGGAGACAAAACAATGTAGAGCAAACATTGTCAATAAAAGAAGGCAGATGGATCTGTCGCACTGACCTGGTTAATAGAGGTCTCAACTCCGCTTCGGAATGGCATGCGTTAGCATATCTTAAGTGAAATATGTGTCAGAAATTTCTTATGCTATAAATTGTGTGGGCTCACACACATGCCATTAGATAGAGAGAATTGAGGCCCTTACGTATGATTATGAGAGACAACATCAGTCTTAAATAAATAAAACACCTTTGGTACATCAGTACTTTATTGTTTGGGGGATAAATAAGGATCAGAGATGAAACAAACTGATAATTCATTATGTACTATAGGTCAGTTTAGATAACAGCTATTCTTAAAAGGATTATATGTTAATAGATGTTGGTGTCAGCAAAGTTGACAAAAAGACATCAGACTGTTAAGAAAAGTCACGAAAATGTAATGATTTTTAGTCCATTAAACGCTTCATGATTTCTATTCGAATGTATAACATTGTGTACCTTTGTCTGATCGAATGATTGAAAAGCTGTACATTCTTAAAATCACAAGCTAAGTTTTGTGTAGAATAAAACTCATAATCATAGTTGTGATTTATATGAAATAATTTAGTAATTTTTACATTGACAGACCATGTATATATAAATAAGCAGCTGGACACACAATCCGATTGATGTACATATTGGAGTCATTTATAAGATTGTTTTCTTTCAAAAATATGGATTTATATAAAAAATGTTGGGTATCCGTAGCGATATAAATGATGTACATTGCCTGGATCAATTTAAACATATAATTCATTCACAATTAATTTTTAAATTTATTTAATTTGAAATGTAGATGTTAATACTATATGATTATTTTGAATGATTTCAGTACGTGTATATTTAATGTGTTTTTAAGTGGCTTTAATCATTGTATCAATCAATGTATAACTCATGTTTGAATCACATTATAAGATGAGAAAAAGAAGACATATTTTGACTATACACAAGTAACATATACTAATATTAGTTTAAAAAAAATTCTATCGTCAAGTATAAAAGTGGAGGATATAATTCACGCCAAATTGCCCCATAACTTAAAACGAATAGACTCTCTGTATATAAACAATATTATATCAATAGTAAAAAGGGTATTCAAGATGGGGCCACAGTGCGATTCATTACTAAGGAGATGCATGAGACTAGTCCTCTTTTGAGCTCCAAACAAAGTATAAATGCGAGCTCAAAACCATCAGTCGGGTTCATACTAATCCGACTGCAGACTGCCGAATTTTTTCTGCTCTACAAAACTTAACACGAATGACTTAGAAAAGATAGGGCCATTTATATTTAATGCCTGGTTCCATATTAACTTAAACTAAATACTGACTCAAATTACATGTCATTTTTTTTATAATAAACTCCTTCAATTGAAAAGTTGCTGGTGACTGAAAATTTTATTACACCGTCCAAAAAGCACCAGAGTTCACTTACCCATACCTTTTGACGATTATTCACTTTAAACAAAGTAGGGAAGGAGATTAAGTGACTAATACACATATGGACAAAGATAAATAAACGCAAACGTATGTATTGTCTTTATATTAATAGAGTTACAGAACAATAATCGATTTGACATATACGTATCAATTGTATTCTATAATACTTGAATCTTTGGAAACACCATTCAGTTATTTGTTTCCTTTTTGATTAAGTCACATTTGCTCTAACAGAAAGTATAGGTCAATATTTGAATGAGTAAAATGGACAATACAAATAGGGGCATGTGTAAACAGGTTAAACAACTGATAGTTAATATGAGTGGTTTTCATATAAATTTTTAGGCAGTCTATAATACCAGATCAGTAAGGATGGGTAAAACAGCACTCATATAATGAAACTTTTTGAGGATTGCTATCTGTATATTCATGGAGAATCAAGAAGTAGGTTTTCTAAGTAATCCAAAATAATGGCAAGGCATTTTAAGATGGTAGTGAGATATGTGTATTCACCACTGCTCTGGCTCCACAACATAACTCTTTTATAAAGCACTTTAGAAATATACAATGGGGCTGTTTGAATTTGTAGTCGATGAATCATAAGATAAGATGACTTTTAATCATATATTCTCTTTCTTTCTTGTACAAATCAATCTCAAAATAATTTGTATGCATTACCATGATGTCTGGTTCTAGATTAAACTATAGTGCATAATTGGAAACTATCTATGGAAATCATGGTTTTGATAAAATCAGACACATTAGAATCAATGTCTGTGCTCTTGTGGATAGAAATCTCTTTATGAGATCTAAGGATGTTACATAATATATGTATCTTGAGATATTCTTAACTTCATTGATGTGAAATTTTGTGAATTGACAAAATGATCTTTTTTGCACGGGTGTATCAATTATTTTCTGTAATTAATGGAATGTATAGTTTAAATTCACACATGGTAATTATTATTTATTTCATGTTTTACTAGTGTCAACTTTTAATTTTATGATATTCCTGAAGATGGTCTCAAGGACAAATGCATATAGATCGAAACATCAACACTCACACTCTCTTCTGGAAAATAATCTTCAATGAGAAGTGTTTACAATAGTGACTTTGAAGGATTATACAATTGTATTTATTGACCTCTTGTTACATTGTTTGTATAACAGTGTAGTACCATTGATAAATTTCAAAAGATAAAACTTTGTTCTATATATACCCGTGTTTTATAATATTTATTGTTTCCTACCTTACTGCAGCACAAGTCATAGACCCTTTATGATTGAATCTCTGTGTCTGATCCAATGATTACTGTTGTACTTGTTATCAGCACCAACCATTCACGGAGGGCTGGCTTACACTCACCCCACATGCATTCAGCACAGACGTCACTGGACATGTGACCTTGGTAATAAAAAGAAGTTGAGCGCACAGGCCCGTACCCAGTTCCAATATCTAACTGTGTCCATGTGTTCATTATGTACACAAAATGCTACCCCTGGGCCCGACCACATTACATTGTGCTGTGGACAGTATATGCAACCATGTTACCTCTGGCAGTGGGGAAAACTTCCATTATGTAACTTTCTCTCGCTTATTCTACAAGTACGAGCATAGAGACTGCATCATTAGAGTACTGCAAGGAGAGTGTATAGTAAATTTATAAGTGCGTGGGGATTGCCAGAGTTTTTTTTGTTTTTTTTTGTTACATATTTATATAGCGCAAACTCAACCCGAAGGTATTGGAGCGCTTTACATGAGCACCGTATTTACATTACACATTCAGGCATGCGCAGATTAAGTGATTTGTCCACAATCACAGGATATGGATGCAACCCTGCGGCTCAAACCCTGGTTTCCAGCACCAAGGTTGTCAGTCTAGCCAACGGACCACATAAGTACATATGTTGGCACAGCCTAACTCCGAACACGAGCTTTGCTCTAATTGACTGCCCCCCATGTGCCAAAAACTGCAACCTGAACTTTCCAAGGCCCTATGTTGATACAGCTGCAACACTCCAGTGAATGTGCAATAAACATTCATATCCACAGAAATGCGTCATGTCCACCATCTTTCATGTGTGGAACTATGGATGAATGTAGGGTCAGTGATTCCCTGTACCTTCCATGTTGGCCATGTGTGGAACTTCACTCACAGAATGACACATTTGCCCTTGCGACCCGGGTGATGGCAGCAAAACAACCCTGCATGGCCCAGATTTTCATTGTAATGATCTGCTGGTCACAGGTCTATTTGTCAGTAAGCCACAGCCACTCTGTCATGGCTGGTATACACCCACACCACACCCACCCAGCACAGGTGTCACAGGACACGTAACCCTACCAATAAAAAAGACCGGGCGCACGTGCTCTACGCCATTTTAGAGTTGCTCCCACCACATGCACTGTGATGGCCCGTCCCGGTGGTCCGGACACCTCATGTAGGCCTGATCCATCAAACAGGGGGGCCTACCGCAACATGCGTGGCCTCACTGGTCACTGAGTTAGTTGCACCGCAAGGACTACTATGTCCTCTGCCATGGCGATATCAAGACACAGCACCAAATGTGAGACTTCTTGGCTTGCGGAGCGGGGATGCATGATGTGGAGGGTGCTCTGTCCGCGAAAAGGTGAGTAGTGAGGCCTGGGTGCGCAGCGGCGGGCAGATACCTCTGGGTGGTCGGAGTGGATGGGGTGCAGCAGCCTGGATGCAGAAAGGCTGCACAGCGATGTAGGCGTACGCAGTCATATATACCCTGCCATTACACCTTTCTTATTGCATTTTGAACAAGTTTTCCAATAGCTGGACAATTTTTAGAGTTTGCCAAATGTCCGTTGCTCCCACATCTGTAGCAAAGTAGTTGAGTATTTCTTTTTTCATCCTTTTTACCCTTAAATTTACCATTAAAATGTGACGAACTTTCCTTTCTCTGTTATTTTGTTAAGGAGGTAAGGTGTTTTGGGAGCATCGAAGCATGCAGACATGAGCGTGACATTCCTCTCACAGCTCGTGGCTGCCTCGCGTTGCTTTGGGAATGTTCTGTTTTGAATGTGAGAAGGTTGGGAGGTAGAAGTTAACGGGGGTTCAGTCATTCTTGCTTCAAACTTGCTGCTTACGAAACATGTTCTGAGGTTTAAACCACATCAAGAGAATTACCGTCTCTGTCTTTTCATTCCTATATACTGGTCTTTCCTACAATTACTAATTCTGTACTATCTTTCAAATGTGGAGCTTGAGGGTTCACTATGTCCCTCCACGAGGGTGGAGACACACCGGTGACACAAAGATGAGCTGCGAAGATTTTCTCTAGTGTCACTCTCTCACTCTTTCCCTTTCTCTCTCTCTCTCTCTCTCTCCCTCTCTCTTCCTCTTTCCTGTGATGGACGCATGACGCACAATATTATCTTACTATTTATCTAACAGGTTCTGATTCACAAATTGACGTCCCCCCCAACACCACCAGAGCTGAACATGTGTAGAACATGTGATGATGCGTGGCCATCCTGACACTCAACACCCACTTTGATTTGTGAGCTCCGTTGACTGCATGTACGCAACGGCTGAGAAGGTTGCTTCAGCAATTGGTCGACACACGCCCGTGGCGGAAGGTAAGCAGAGAAGCTTGTTTGCACAGCAGCGGGCACTCACCTCCGGCCAGTGGGAGTGAATGGGGTGCAGCAGCCTGGATGCGTAGCGGCAGGCAGGCAGCTCCGGATAGTGGGATTGCATTTGGTGCAGCTGCCTGAGTGTGCAGCAACTGTTATATACCTCTGGGCAGTGCAAGTGTATGGGCTAGAGCAGACTGGGGACCATAAAATCAAGAACGGCAACAACATTATCACCGCTTTAGCGGCAGGAAACTACAGATAAAGCGGCGATAAGTGGTTTGATAACAGGCCCTTGAGAATTCCCATAAAAGCCCAGGTTCTGGTGTGAAGGACATCAAACCTGTGCTTCTATGGGAATTCACAAGGGCATATTATCAAGCCCCTTATCGCCGCTTTTGCGGCAGTTTCCTGCCGCTAAAGTGGCGATAATGTTATCGCAGTTCTTGATAATATGGCCCTGGGTGTGCAGCGGCTGTTAGACACCTCTGGGCAGTGGAAGTGACAGGATGCAGCAGCCTTGGTGCGCAGAGTCGAAACAGAGAATTACCCGTGTGTAGTTGTATATAGTCTGCAATTACTAATTCTATACTATCTTTCAGATAACTGAACTTGAGGGTGCAGAATGTCCCAGCACATGGTTGGACACACGTCGGTGGCAGAAAGGTGGGCTGCAAAGATTTCCTCCAGAGTCAACACTCCCTCTCCATCTCTTCCTTTCTCTCTCTCTCTCACACTTTATCTCTTTCTCTGTCTCTTCCTCTCTCTCTCATTCTGTCATTCTCTCACTTCCTCTCTCTCTCTACCTCTCTCTCATACTGTTTGTCTCTTTTCCTCTCTCTCACACTCCTTCTTTCTCTCTTCCTTGTATCTCAGTCTTTCTTTTTTCTTTCTTAATCTTTCCCTCTTATCTCTCACTTTTCCTCTCTCTTCCTCTCTCTCACTCTCTCTCCCTCTCTCTTCCTCTCTCTCACACTGTTTCACTCTTTCTCTATTCCTCTCTCTCACTCTTTCTCTCTTCCTATCTCTCTCTCACTCTTCCTCTGTCTTCCTCTCTGTCTTACTCTTTCTTTCTTTCTGTCTTCCTCTCTTTCTCTTTCGATCTCTCTCTTCCTCTCTCTCTCACTCTTTCTCTCTCTTCTTCTCTCTCGCACTGTTTCTCTCTTTCTATCTTCCTTGTATCTCACTCTTCCTCTCTTTCTCTCTCCTTTGCTGGACGGGTAGCGCACCATCTTATTTTTCTTTTTGTCTTGCAGGCTTTGATTCACAAATTGTCAAGTGATGACACGCCATGGCTGTACATAGTTTTATTTGTTGTTGGTTTTTTTAAATAAAATATATTACACACATATTTTATTTGTTGTTATTTTGTTTTAATAAAATGTTTTATATGTAAATTCATACATAACTAAGATTCTTATTTGTCCAACTCCACACACATTTTTTTATTAAAACTGCAACACCAAATGATTTGTTAGACTCCACATTAAGGTTTCTGTCACATTTGTTTGTGGAGGTTGAGCGGGGATGGTGTACAAGGAGCTGCTGCTGGGTGATGTTGGAGATTACTGTTGGTTGCCCAACCTGTATCATCGTTGCCTCCATTGCATCTCTCCTCAGAGACCTTTAAGCCGGCGGGCTGGCTGGTAAAAGTGCGGGCCAGAGAAATCACACCGGAAGAGCTGCGAGCCCACCAGTGGTTCACAGAGGAAGACTTGCAGGCCCAAGAAGGTTGTTGACGGTATGCCGGTGATGTGGGAAGAGGGCGCGTTACTTGCTGATATGGGGAGAGGCAGCGTGAAAGGGGTATCTCTCACAGACAGAGCTCCGGTATGTTTTCAGAGTTGCCTCTGACAGATGCCAGCTGATGGACTAAATCACAAAATGGCTTTTCAATGCTCATATAGTGTGACTTATGAACAGTTTGTACCCAGGCTCGCAGAGGGACAACTGCGGCCCGTCCGCTCAACTCACAGAGGCAGAACTACGAGCCGTCCGCTTGCAAAGGAACAGTAGAGTAGTAGCTTGCAGAGGTACAGGCAGAGCAGCGTACTAGCTCGCAAAGGTAGACGCTTGTGAGCAAACGGATTGGCTTTTAAAGGCATACCTCCGAAGTGGTGATGTTGGGCACAGGAAGTGTGAAATGGTTATAAGTCGTGCTGCCTGGTGCTCACCTGTTTCCCCTTTATTGTTAATACTTCTCGAACCTTCACTGCATCCAAATCATCATTACACAGAGCTCTGCTATATTAAATTGCCCCATGAACCTTTCTTTTAGATTTTTACTCGATGCGAGGCACAAGATGGCTGCTAACAGTTCCTGGTTTCGAGTGTTAGCAGTCATTCAGAGGACACTTCCTGCTTTGAAGAGTTAGCAGCCAATCAGAGGAAAGCTCGTGCTCGGGAGTAAGGCACCGACCATATATATATTTTTTTCCCATTTAATATCTCAAAAGCTGCTGAATGGATTTAAACCATTTCAACAAAATCGCGCTTCTGGACCAAGACCTTGCCAAATTTGGCGTAATTCCGTTCAGCAGTTTGACCTGTAGCCTTGTCTGAAGTTTCCTATGGAAAATCCATTGAGCAAACACGTTTTCACACCCCCTTTTTTCTCAGCCCCTCCTTAACCAATCAATTTATTTATTTATTTATTTTTTGAACTTATAAGGCACAAACAGCTACCCAAAAAGGGTTTCCCGGCGCCTAGAACACAGCACAAATGATGGGATGTACAGCCGAGGTCGTTCAAAAACACTGGTCAAACAACCAAGTCTTTATCTCTTTTCGAAACCTGGTAAGACTTTGCTCCTTTCGTATATGGATTGGGAGGGTGTTCCAAATGGATGGGCCTTGATGGACGAAGGATCTTCCTCCCATCCTGGCTAGTTTGAATCTAGGCACACAAAAAATTTCCGCTGATTTGGATCGTAGATTTCTTTCTGGTATGTAGGGAAGAGCCAGTGTCTGAAGGTATTTGGGCGCGGTACCTGCTTTAATTTTAAACATGTAGTTCAAAGCCTTAAACCTGATACGATTTTCCACCCTCAACCAGTGCAACTCACGCAGATAGGGGGACACGCTGTTGTTCTTAGGTATAAAACAGAGGAGTCGGACAGCCGCATTCTGTACCAGCTGCAGCCTCTTTATGACTGCCTTGTTTGCGCCCAGATACAGGATATTCCCGTAGTCGAGCCGGGATGTAATTAAGGCGTTGACCACCTTTTTCTGCATGGGGCAGGCAGCATCCAAAGGATCTTCCTGAGCCACTTCATGATCGTAAAGCAGAGGCCCACTACTTTGTTGGCCTGTTGCTTCATGGACAACGAATTGTCCAGAATTACCCCTAAGTTCCTTGCATGGGTCACTGGTATAGGAAGATTGCCCATCTGGGCAGGCCAGTGTGGTGTACTCCACAATTCTGGCTGTTTGCCCAGAAGGAGAATCTCCGTCTTGTCTCCATTTAATTTCAACTGGTTAGTTGTCATCCAGTTGAAGATGTTCAAGAGGCCATCTTTTAGGGGAGACGAAGATGATATCTGGGGTTTAGATAGTGAAAAGACAATCTGAGAATCGTCTGCATACGACATGAAGGAAAGTCCCGCCTTTTCCACAAGGTCTGCTAAGGGTCTAAGATAGAGATTGAAGAAAAGTGGGCTAAGGATGGAACCTTGTGGTACTCCATGAGGGGATTTGAAGTGTCCCGAGCATGCAGCAGCTGAAGCTATTTGGTATGTCCGTTGGCTCAGAAAAGATCTGATCCATTGCAGAGCAGGTCCACCGATTCCATTTTTTCCTAGCCGGGTAAGTAATTTTTTGTGCGACACAGTGTCAAAGGCTGCGCTTAGGTCAAGTAGAACAAGCGCAACCGTCTGACCATCGTCGAGGAGTTTCCTAATTGTTTCAGAGACACCCAATAAGGCAGTTTCCGTAGAGAAACCTGTACGGAAACCTGACTGGGTAGGGTGAAGAAGGGCATTTTCCTCTGAGAAAAGAGATAAGGCTGAATGCACATGCCTCTCCAGACATTTAGAAAAGGCTGGGAGGAGTGAAATGGGTCTATAATTGGCCAATTTGTCTGGATCTGCTGTCGGTTTTTTCAGCAGTGGGGTCACTATGGCATGCTTCCAAAAAGTGGGTACTGTGGCAAGCTCTAGAGATGAGTTTAAAGTGTCTGCAATAATTTCAAGGGCGGGTGCATCCAGTAATTTAATTATGTTAATGGGAATGGGGTCCTGAGGAGAACCAGATTTAATCGTTTTCATAATAGAAATAAGGGTATCAGTTTTGATAGGTGGCCATTCTTGGAGGGTCTGGTTTACAGTCGGAGTAAACTCCCACTCTTCTTTAGAAGGGTTAGGATTGTTCCCATCTATCTCGGTGATTAGTTTGTCAATTTTATCAGAAAAGAATTGGGCTAGATCCTGACACTGCTTCTCGTTTAGAGGGCATGATGGAGCAGTAGTTTGTGCTCCTGCAAGATCTTTAACTGTGTTGAACAGTACTTTAGCTTTATTTGCAGCTCCCGTAATGGTGTTGGCTACATATGTGGCACGTGCTTTTTTGCATGCAGTGTGATATAGATTTCTAGCTGTATGATATATGATTTTTTTCTCAGGATCGAAATCTTTCCGCCACCCTCTTTCAAGGGCCTTGCATTTTGTTTTTCCCTCCTTTAGTGAGTCGTTGAACCATGGGGCTGGGGGACGATGTAAATTCCTCTTGGTATTAGGGGCGGGTAAACAGGACTCTGCTGCATTTGTAAGCCATTGTTGTGTGGCCATCGCAATACTCTCCATAGTTTGGTTTTTATTTGGTGGGTGCCTGCTGAGTTCTGCATTAAGTTTGGAGATATCTAAAGATTTCCAATTTTTCTTTAATGAGGGCAATAACCTAGTTTGGTCAGTAGAAGCAGTAAGTGCTCTGAGCTTAAATTTGATTAAAAAATGGTCTGACCAACATACGGGGGTGGTGTCCAGCCAGATAAGTTGGGGGAGATTTGAAAATAAAGGGTCAAGTAGGTGTCCAGCCCTATGGGTAGGCCCAGAGTTAATGAGGTGAATATTAAGTGCTATGAGATCTTCCAACAAATTGACACATGTCGTATTTATTTTGTCTTCTAGATGAAGATTTAAATCTCCAATAATGGAGAAGTTTTTGGATGCTAAAAGGAAAGGGGTAATCTGATTAGCCAATTCAGCTGCCCATTTAGTACCGTTTCCGGGAGGTCGGTACATTAAGATGCCCGACATTGTAAAATTGGGATTAAGGCAGATTTTAAAAGATGCAGCTTCACATTCAGGGATTACTACTGACTCAAATGTACATTTAAATTTTTTATTATAAACAATAGCGATTCCGCCCCCCGTTTTGCGAGTTCTGTCCATCCTGACGATCGCATAGTTCGGAGGAAGAGCCATGGCTACATCAGGGCCAGACCCTGTATGTAGCCAGGTTTCCGTAAGAAACAGAGCGCTTGGTTTATCGTCCATTAGAAGATCAAATATATCTAACCTGTGCATAGGCAGGGAGCGACAGTTGATGCTATAAAACAGGTCATTATCGTTAGTAGGGAGGGGCTGCTTTGCTTGTTTCCTGCGTCTATTTCCACGAGGGGTAGGGTTGAATGGATGAAATTGTACAACTGCAATGGGGGCAGGTAGTTGTTCCCGTGTCGGGGATTTCGAGCAGAATGCAGTTGTGGTTTGATGTTGGGCGCAAAGCTTTTAATTGGTCAGATGACATTACCTGTATAGTGCTGAGTTGTGGGACATAGTCCTCCGCCCTGTAGCCCGTCCTGGCACGGACGGGCACAGACGGGCTAGTCTTTGGCATGTCTTCGGCGCGGGGTCGGCGCGGGCGCTGCGCGACCTCGCTGCGCGTGTTAGGCATCTGAGTGTTTTGTAGGGGCCGCGCTAGCACTCAGCACCTCCTCCCTGCCCTCTACCTAATCACTGTCTTGCACCGGGAAAGGAGCCCGGAAGTAGGTAACGCCCTGCACCCTCCACAACAAACAAGCCTAGCGCTTGCGGTGGACCGGGGTAGCAGGGGCGGCAAGTCTCGCCACAGACAGGTAGGTAAAGTGCAATCGTGATTTTAAGAACAAATAAAAACACAGTGCAAATTTTCACATACAATATTTAAAAAGATCAAGCTAAGTGTAATTTTTAAAATCAATTCACACAGAGCGTCCTCATCATCCAGGTCGCGCTAGGAGCAGTATGAATGCGTGTGTCTTTAGGAAGAGCGTCTGGAGTTTCTGGGGCTTTGTAGGGGCCGTGCTAGCACTCAGCACCACCTCCCTGCCCTCTACCCAATCACTGTCTTGCACCGGGAAAGGAGCCTGGAAGTAGGTAACGCCCTGCACCCTCCACAACAAACAAGCCTAGCGCTTGCGTTGGACCGGGGTAGCAGGGGCGGCAAGTCTCGCCACAGACAGGTAGGTAAAGTGCAATCGTGATTTTAAGAACAAATAAAAACACAGTGCAAATTTTCACATACAATATTTAAAAAGATCGAGCTAAGTGTAATTTTTTAAAATCAATTCACACAGAGCGTCCTCATCATCCAGGTCGCGCTAGGAGCAGTACGAATGCGTGTGTCTTTAGGAAGAGCGTCTGGAGTTTCTGGGGCTTTGTAGGGGCCGCGCTAGCACTCAGCACCGCCTCCCTGCCCTCTACCCAATCACTGTCTTGCACCGGGAAAGGAGCCCGGAAGTAGGTAACGCCCTGCACCCTCCACAACAAACAAGCCTAGCGCTTGCGGTGGACCGGGGTAGCAGGGGCGGCAAGTCTCGCCACAGACAGGTAGGTAAAGTGCAATCGTGATTTTAAGAACAAATAAAAACACAGTGCAAATTTTCACATACAATATTTAAAAAGATCGAGCTAAGTGTAATTTTTAAAATCAATTCACACAGAGCATCCTCATCATCCAGGTCGCGCTAGGAGCAGTACGAATGCGCGTGTCTTTAGGAAGAGCGTCTGGAGTTTCTGGGGCTTTGTAGGCGCCGCGCTAGCACTCAGCACCGCCTCCCTGCCCTCTACCCATTCACTGTCTTGCACCGGGAAAGGAGCCCGGAAGTAGGTAACGCCCTGCACCCTCCACAACAAACAAGCCTAGCGCTTGCGGTGGACCGGGGTAGCAGGGGCGGCAAGTCTCGCCACAGACAGGTAGGTAAAGTGCAATCATGATTTTAAGAACAAATAAAAACACAGTGCAAATTTTCACATACAATAATTAAAAGGATCGAGCTAAGTGTAATTTTTAAAATCAATTCACACAGAGCGTCCTCATCATCCAGGTCGCGCTAGGAGCAGTACGAATGCGCGTGTCAACCCTAAACTTTCAAGATAGAAGCTGATCAGAAAAGAGAAACTTTTTAAAATCACAGTGAAGCTTGTGCACGGGACTTAGGCTCTACCCAGATATCAAAACCTTTATTTTTTAAATTTCTCTGCAACTACTGAACGGATTTACACCATTTTCATGAAGGTCGCTTTCTGGCCCTTGCACTACCTTTGTGCCAAATTTGGGGGTAATTCCGTTCAGTAGTTTCAGCTGTAGCCTTGGACAAAGTTTCCTATGGGAAATTGATTTTTTTACTCTTATTTTTGGAATTTCTCAAAAACTACTGAACGGATTTACACTATTTAAAAAAAGCCGCTTTCTGAACCAAACTCTACCTTCCTGCCAAATTTGGGGTAATTCCGTTCAGCACTTCGCGCTGTAGCTCGTCGAAAAATTACCATATGCTTTGACGTTACGCGTCGCATTAAAGCTTCGGTGTGATGTCATGTACGGTGTTCTGTACGCGAAAGGGGGCAATGTTTCTACTTGGTTTAAAACATGTATGTATTTAATGTAGATACTAAGGGCATACATTTGGGATAACAATGATTTTTTTTAAAATACTTTTAATAATCCTATATTACTTTTAAAAAGAATTACACAAATTGCGATAGAACATCATGCGTACTCGTATTGAAAGAGCTGTGCAAGCGCATCATAAGCGTACGCAAAGCCATGTGACTTTAAAAGTAGAGATTTGATTGGTTCGTAACTTTTCCTATTGCGAGTGTTGAAAGTTCCGTCCCATTATAATTATTCGACTTTGACTTTCTAAGAAGAAGTATTTGTTGTGAGAATCTTCTCAAATAGAAGGAAGATCACCATAATAAGAGCAATGGAGTCATCTTCCAGCAGTTCTTCAGAAGAATATTTAATTCCTAAAGAAGCTCCAAAGAAGAGGAAAGAAGCTCTAATTTGGAAGTTTTTCACTTTTCCAGAAGGTCAAAAAAAGGTTAATGCTGCAAAAGTAACCTGTAAAATTTGCCAAACAACTCTTTCAAGGGGTGATCCATGTAAAAAATACTCCTTTGGCACAGCAAATATGGTGCGACACGTGAAGAACTTGCACCCCAAGAACTTTGCTCGAGCTGAAAGACAGAGGTTGCATGAGAACCCACCTGCTGCTACACCAAGCACATCAACTGCGGCAGCATTTTCAGCAAGCAGTCCACACCCACATATTGATTCTGACTTTGCTAAAGTTAAAAATCTTTGCATTTATTGCGATAAACTTTTGTGTTATGGGGAACAGTCTATAGACCTGATGAAATGCAGGATACAGGATCATTGCTGTCCTCGCATTAGTTGTTCTTTTTTTCATTCTTTTGTTCCACTTGGAATTTGTTGAGAAAACACAAAAAAATACAAAACAAAAAAACTGTTCTTTTTAGAACTATCTCCACTGGTCAAAGAAAGAACTATATTTCTATGTTAGTGTGTAAAAGTTTGTCAGAATGAATGTGTAGTTCATAAATGAATGAATAAATATATTACTAGTGTATGGAGAATGTGAAAGTGCAGAGTTATAAGGAAGTACTACAGCATAAATTTATAAGGTGTTTACCTTTATTATACTGTAGTATGTGCGAAGCACTTGAATGTAACATATGCACATAAATATGTTAGAAGTCTATGCTTCAATTTGCGCTGCTGGTGAAACTGCTTGGGTGAATTTGTATGTGTTAGGGGCGGATTTACAATCCCCTTGTGCCTCTTTTACACAGCCGTTGTGTCACTTTTGTGACACAGTGGTGGTGCAAAAGATGTGCCATGGTGTGTGCTATTAACAATGTGACGCATCTGGAGGGTGCATTACATTGTAAAGCCCTGCGCCAGAAGAGGCTCTCCTGTGGAGAAGGGGGTGCAGCAACGCCTCCTAAAAGTGACTGAGTGAAATGTATAACATTTCATTCAGTCACTTTTGAGCTTATGCTGTGTCAAAACCTTGCACATGCTTGAAGCAGGTGTAAGGATTGATACAGCTTTGTGAGCATAGGGCCCCAGAGCATTGCTGGAGTTGTGTTATACTTGCAACCAAAGTCAAGCAATATTAATCCAAAAATTACTTTGCAATTTAGTTTTGTTATTATTTTATAATAAGAATATGAAATATAATCTAAAAAATTAAATACATATAAATGTTAATATTAAAAATATAAGAAATTAGTATAAAAAGAAAGACATAATAATTAATACATTTATAACTTAGCATTTACAAAACCTTTGAAATTCACTGAAAAAACCATAGGTTCACAAACGTTATAGTTAGGAATTAGCATTTAAAAAACCTTTCAAATTCATTGAAAAAACGAGTTTTCACACGTTATAGTTAGCTGAACATTTCTCTCATACAAAACCTTTGAAATTCCACCCTTATTGTTAGCTCAGCTAACTTTAACTTGCGCGCCCGGAATGCACTGCTCATGATGTCACATATAACATCACTCATGACATGGTCAGTGACATCACTCATGACATCACTGATGACATCTCAAATGACATCACTGATGATATCATCCTCGTGAAAGAATGGCAGACCTCCTTTTGGCGTAATATAACCTTTGATACACACCTTCAGAAATAGAAAGTAAAAATAAATAAAAAATGGAGATACCAATACCACTTACCAACAACCTATTCAGTAATTCCGCCATCTACATGTATATCTAAAGGTTGATGGAAGAATAAATAGCTAAATAAGTGTTTAAATTGATGTTTTTTTTTGTAAATTTCATTGTATAACTGACTTATTAAGTGTATGTTATTAAATACATGTATTAGCGAGTAATGTTTAAATATGTAAATATCTGTATCAGTGTCTCACTTTGTGTATAAGTGGCTGCATGGGTTGGTGAGTAGCTACACGACTGTCTATATGGGTTATTAGTTGGTTTTTTGAGTATCAGAATGAGTGTCTGTATGGTTTGGTGGCGGGTATTACTTAGGGCACAGAGTCATGAATGACTGACTCTCTTTTCACAGAACAGCTGTGAGGGGAACGGCCGACATCACTGCGCTGCCCATTACCCCTTGAGCCATGAGGGGAACGGCGGCATTACTTCACTCGTCTTCCTGAGCCGTGAGGGGAACGGTGGCCAAAGAACTTCATCCCCCAGCTGCCCCTGGGAGCGGGCGCAGGGAGGCGGCGTCACTGCGGCCCTGAAAGGCACGCAGGCAAGAGGCTCATTGGGACACTTTTCACAGAACAGCCGTGAGGGGAACGGCCGACATCGCTGCGCTATCCATTACCCTTTGAGCCGTGAGGGAAACGGCAGCATTACTTCACTCGTCTTCCCGAGCCGTGAGAGGAACGGCGGCCAGAGAACTTCATCCCCCAGCAGCCCCTGAGAGCGGGCGCAGGGAGGCAGCGTCACTGCGGCCCTGAAAGGCGCGCAGCCCTCGCGTATTTAATTGGCTTCTTACCTCAGTCCCGCGGGACGCGCGCGGGCGCGCACCGGGCTAAGCCCGGGCAAAGGGCGGGCCGTCTGTGGCCGTCTTGGGCCGGATGAGGCTGGGCTGGGCCCTATCCCCTGTGTGACATCTGACTGACCTACAATAAGGTTTGTGACTTTGTTATTAATTCCAGTTTGAACTTGCTGGCTTTTCCACATAGATTTATAATGTCAAAACAGTCGGCTACACTGGATAACTACCTTGTCAAAGTTGTGAATAAAATAAACAATGAGCGGAGGAAATCCCTGGGGTTTGGGAGTACACCGTTACCCCCGCCGCCCCTTTCACCCACTACGGATGACAATGCATTGACTTCTGGTACTATCTGTGTGCCTGAGGCCGTGATGGCGGTAACATTAGTACCAACTATAGAGCCGCCGGAGGTACATAGTGAGACCCCAGAACAGTTTATTGAAGTTCTACCGGATGTTCCAATTGACACCCCCGAGCGGTCTATTAAAAATAAGAGAGAAGTTAGGGCCTGCAGGAAAGTACAGCTTAAGTACGGGGGGTCTAACAACAAGAAAAAAACTGCTCCTATGCCTAAGAACATTGTTCATAATATGGGGACCTTAACGGAGAACTGTGCTACTAATCTGAACTCTGAGCAACTTGATCTTTTGGTCAGCATTATAGAGGCCAAGTTTGAAACAATTGTTAAACCTCTGGTGGACAAAATAGACTTAATTACAGCTGAAGTCTCTAGGTTGGGTAATCTTTTGACTGCCCATACCAGTAATACTGTATGTCCTAGGTTTATCGAAAGAGGTGTTCCACCAGCAATTTGGGTCAGGGCACCAAGATGGCATAGTGGCCGTAAGTAAGGTAGCTGTACCTATCCCCCCGGTAGATCAGCATAAAAAGGTAGCAGCGGCCCCGCTGCCGGCGATTCAGAAGAAACAGGTAACGGCAGTGCCGGTATCAGCTGACAAGAGCAGGAAGGTTACAACGGTACAGGCTAGTAAGAAGGAGGCACCAGTATATAAGGGTAGCTATATAAATCTTCCCCCTGATTGTGCACCCTATGTGGTGGTTCTTACCAACGTACCACCTATAGTCCCTAACCCGTCCACGCCACACCATGAAACTGATGATTCCTTAAAAAACTGTCTGTGTGGTTACACAGACAGTGCGGGTTTCCTCTTAATTATTCTGACCAAATACTAAGTTCTAGAAGAGTAAAATGGATTGGCAGTTCAAGGAAAATCCATAAGGGCGATTGTGTCATAGT
This sequence comes from Lissotriton helveticus, assembly GCF_964261635.1. NCBI lineage: Eukaryota > Metazoa > Chordata > Amphibia > Caudata > Salamandridae > Lissotriton > Lissotriton helveticus. The sequence goes on along the minus strand of NC_136060.1, from coordinate 21,650,935 downwards.
TAACTTTAGACACCCACAACATGTTGCAACCGTCCTACTTAGAGCTGCTTCTTTAACCCCAGACGAAGACAAAGTGCATGTGCACACATTGGGATATTTTTATAATCACCTGAATAAAGCACCTCAGGTTATTAACAGAGGTAGACCCTTTTCCCCCATTTTCCATCTGACGTCTGAGGTTCCAATACATAATAGATTTCAAGCCCTAAGCTCTTTGGACCTGAATGATTGACAGCCAAAGGTTAGTGGGGTTAATTTGAACACACATGGGGATATGTTAAACAAGAAGTCGTGTTGGGGTAACACTGATACTAAGCAAATAATGAACGAGGCCCCGATTGTTTTTACCAACATTTGGCCTAAGTTAGTGCCTGATGTTGAGAGGGATGCAGCTACTTTGATAGATACTTGCACCAGGCAAACAGACAGGGTGGCAGCCATTCCGACAGACACCTGGACCAGGAATACTACTGCAGGTTCAGCCGAAGATGGGCCGGACTTGATTGTAGATCTGGTATATATTTTAATCAGACCAGTATCTCCAAAAGTTGTGTTAGGGGAGGACAACTATGGTGAGCTGGAATATAGCAGGTTGGGCATCCAAGGACAACAATCGAGGTTGGGTGGACCTGGTCAGGTCATATGATATCCTCTGTTTAAAGGAAACGTGGTGCACTAGTAAACCCACCGTTGATGGCTTTGTTTGTTACAGCTTGGAAGCCTCAGAATCTAGACACGGTAGAGCAAAGGGTGGTTTGCTTTTTTTGTTTTCTGTGCACTTATCGCTTACAGTTGTTAAATATATAACGGTAGGAACACACTCACAAATTCTGTGGGTTAAAGGAAAAGATGGTCACGAGGTGGTATTAATACATTTTTATAATAACATTTTTAATAATACCCGACATCTAGTTATTGAGGAGCTAAATAAAGCACTCGTGAAGCTTGTAGCCGAAGCAAAATGTTCTTTTAATATCATTTGGTTAGGTGATTTTAATCTTTCCATTTGTCCCTTGTCACTCTCTAGGGCTTGTGGAGTGTTAGATAATAGTGATAATAACATATCACATTTTCCGCATAATGCCTATGGTGACGCTATTAATAATATCATGGCAACATATCATTTAGAGCTACTGCAACCTGGCAAGGATGCGGATGGCCAAATTATTCCCACTTATACGGGAAGGAAATTTAACTCCCTCATTGATCATGTTATGGCATCATCTTTTATTGCACCAAATGTTTTGACCTCAGTAATCCAGGACCCTACACTTAGTGATCACAACCGTATTGTTATGGAAACTGAGTTATGGAAGTGTAGTAGACAGCAGGTGACCAGAAGGTTATGTAACATTGAGCCGCATAGGTGAAATGGAACACAGTTAAGATGGAAAGGGGAAAAATCGGCAATTGTCATGAGCATGATCATATCCAAATCCTTGGTTGAAATTAAAGGCATTCTGAATATGGGTAGTACATCTACTGTTATCATGGACAATTTTATTAAAATCAATAAAACTATTGAGGATGTTTTTACTAATAGCAGGGATGTCAAGCCCTCTCAGGGAAAGAGTTGGTTCGATCATGCATGTACCGCTATCTTAACTCGATTGAAACAGGCCCTAGGAGTTAGACCAAGGGACAAAATTCTGGTTGTTCACCTGAGATCTGAATATAAATTGGCATTGTCTAGAAGAAAGAAGGAGTTACAACAAGAAGCGTGGGATAACCTAACGCGGGCGGCAGAAATCTCGGATAACTGCCTGTTTTGGTCTACAGTAAATTCTCCTTTTCTTAGGGATGATCAAGCACCACACCTTGTATCCAATGTTGGTGGCGAGGCCTGGATCTCCCATTTTTCTGCCATATTTCAAGGAACAGGTTTTACTGGTGTCGAACCAAGAATTTGGCCCATAGTCCCTCTTGACATTACCCTTTCAGAAGTTGAAAACAGCATCAAGTCTAGCAAGGGGGGAAAAGCGCAGGGTCCAGATGGAGTACCCATCGACGTCTTTAAGACAGTCCCACAGTTGTGGGGACCCATACTCACACTGGCACTGAATGCAGCCGTAACAACCCAGATTCCACCTAGGTGGGGTGATTCCATCATTGTCCCTATATATGAGAAAGGGGACAAGGCGGCAGCTAGTAATTATCGCCCGATCAGTTTGCTCGACTCTTCAGTAAAAATTATGAGCAGGGTGCTGTTGTTTAGGCTGGAAGAGTGGGTGGAAGAAAATGAGATCTTGGCAAACTCCCAATATGGTTTCAGAAAGAGGCGAGGAACACTCGATCAATGCCTGAACTTAGATCTAATTATCGGAAAGTATACCAGGGCCAAGCCAGGCACTTTATATCTTTGCTTTGCCGATCTAAGCAGTGCATTTGATCTTGTGGACCATTCCATCTTATGGCCAATCCTGTTTGAACTCGGCACACCAGAGGCTATCATTTTCTTCCTAGCTAAATTATATGATAGAATGCAAACTTGTGTGCGTTTCGGGGTAGGAGGGGAGTGTACCCCAAATTTTGAAGTAAAACGCGGGATAAGACAGGGCTGTGTCCTAGCCCCTTTTTTGTTTACTCTTTTTATTAATACGGTTGATATGGTCCTGAAAACAGTCAAAGCAGATGCTCCCCAGATTGGCGGAACAGGTGTCCCAGTTCTGCTTTATGCAGATGATGCTGTGCTCCTGTCCCGGACTCCGATAGGTCTGCAGCGACTGATGGACCAGTTTTCAGATTTTATCAGCAAACGGAGGCTAGTCATTAATAAGAGTAAAACTCACACTATGATTTGTGGTGCTAGAGTTAAGAAAAATCATGCCTTTTTCATTAATGGGGTGAAAGTTCAGGATGCGGATAAATTCTGTTATCTGGGCGTCCTCTTTTCTCATGATGGTAGTTGGTCTTATTATTTAATGAATGTTAGTTCCAAAATGAAGAAAAGCGCCTATGGTATTTTTAAATTTGCCACTAAGATCGGCGACAGAAGAATCAGTGACATGATCCAAATATATAATGCGAGGAGTGTTTCCATCGCATTATATGGGGCGGGGTTGTGGGGCTATACTAACACTGACTCCTTGCAAAGGGAGGAAAATTGTTTTGTTAAAAAATTGCTTTGTGTTCCCACATCAGCCTCCACTGATTTGATCCATAGGGAAGTTGGGGTTGCCCACTTAAGTGACCTGATTTTGTTTAGGCCACTAATGGTGTGGCGTTCCATCTGGATTAAGGAAGACAGAGCCTTTAACCAGTCTATCATTGGGGATTGTCTTAAACTGGATAATGTTTTGAAGATACCATGGCTCAAATATATTGTGGACAGTTTTCAAATTATATATGCACTCAACATAGTGGCAGATCCAGGTTCTGCTAGAAACTATTCAAAGTTAGACATGAAACAAATGTTCATGATGTATAGAGCCCAAAAACGTGTAGCATCCAGTGGACGCCTCACTTCAGTTATTTTGTACAATAAATATATGAAAAGTAAGGGCTTCCAATTGTACTTGAGCCAGGTAACCAGACCAGCTCATAGGTTTGTTCTGACTAGACTTACACTCGTGTTGGCTCATGGGTTGGTGGCTTTCCCACAATTAAAAAAGCATCCAGTTGGACCATGCCCATGCGATGGTCACTCGAAACAGAGCACCCTGCACTTTATGCTAATTTGTACTCTTTTTATGAACTTGAGGATTGGTTATCTAAAACCAATTTTAAAAAAATATGCTATTTTTAATGTGGAGGATGCTATGAAACTGATTTATGAATTGAATTCTCTGGACAAATGTTTTTATATTGCCATGTTTTTATGTAAGTCAATGCAGCTTAGGAAAAGCATGATTTTGTAATCTTGTTATATCTGTACAATTATGTAATCATTTTGCTTATGTGCTTTTATGGTCATTGTTCTTTTAATGCACCGAATAAAACTTCATGAAATGAAATGAAAAAATGACTGACTCACTGTTTGTATGTGTTTTGAAGACAGCATGTGTGCAGGACTGTACAGGTGGAAGAATGCGTGTATGGGTGTGCTAGTGAGTGTTTGACTGCCTCAATAGTGTATTTATGACTAACTACATATGTTTTAATCTAGTGTATGTGAGTATTGATGTATATAGGTAAGGATTTATGACAGTGACAGATTGAAAAAGTTCCTGTATAAATATGTATGTCTTTCTATAACTGATTGTTTAAGAGAGTAAGTATGTGTACTTTTCTGTAAAAGTAAGTGTACTGGTGTGTGTATACCTCTATATGCAAACAAATGGATGTTTGATAGTTTATTTGCATGTGCGAGTATATGAGAGTAACTGTATGGATGAGTATTGGTGTGTAACAGGATGTATGAGTGAGTACATGTTTAAGTGACTATATAGAACTGTTAATGGATCAGTGGATGTGTATATAGATGTTGGGATTACTGAATAGGTTGTTGTAACTGGTATTGGTATCTTCATTTTTTGGAAAATGTTAGTATCTATTTTTGAATGTGTGTATTATAGGTTATATTAGGGTGAGAGGAGTTCTGCCACTCTTTCACATGGATGATTTCATCAGTGATGTCATCAGTGATGTCATTTGAGAGGTCATCAGTGATGTCATCAGTGATGTCATTTGAGATGTCATCAGTGATGTAATCAGTGATATCACTGACCATGTGATGAGTGATGTAATATGTGACGTCATCAGCAGTGCATTGCGGGCGCGCGAGATATAGTTAGCTGAACTAACTATAACGGAGGAATTTCAATGGTTTTGTATGAGAGAAATGTCCAGCTAACTATAACTTGGGTGAAACCTAAGGTTTTTTCAGTGAATTTCTAAGGTTTTTTAAATGCTAATTCCTAACTATAACGTGGCTGAAACCTATGGTTTTTTCAGTGAATTTCTAAGGTTTTTTAAATGCTAATTCCTAACTATAACATGGCTGAAACCTATGGTTTTTTCAGTGAATTTCTAAGGTCTTTAAATGCTAATTCTTAACTATAACGTGCCTGAAACCTATGTTTTTTCAGTGAATATATATATGCACTGGAAAATTAAACACCCACTTCCTTTACAAAGAAATGGAAAGTTTGCATCTCTGCAACCTCCCTAATTTTTCACCTTAGTCATCTTCCACTCAATGAACACAACAACCACAAATACACACACCTACTTGCTACCATTCTTGCCTAAGCGTATCAATTCTTCTTCTTTAATTGAAATTCAAAGTGCAGGCCCTTTATTCAGCCTACTTGGTAACTACTACCCGTGAATAGCAGTGGGTAATTTGCACACTTCTGTCCTTTCTTGCGTCTTTTCTACCACACACTGCGACAGGTTTACAAGCCCCTTGCACCACTTTTGCATCATTTTTCTGACGACCTTGTAAATCTGCCCAACTGTGTGTACTTTATGCACTAGCTTTCTTCCTTAGTTGTTGTACTAGTTTCTCTTGCTCCCACTGCGGAATCCAACACCCTATCTGTGTAATGACCTGGAAATCCAAAGATCCACTTCACTGACAATGCAGTGGGTAGTTTGCGTCTCTCCAACCTTTCTTATTTTTCACGTTTTTCATATTCTACTCAATCTACACATCATCCACACATACACACTTCTAATTGCTGCATTCCTTAGCTGTGATTATCAACTATTCGGATATTTTATATTCATATTCAAAGTGAAAGCCCTTTATTAAGCCTTTTTGTTGTAACTACCTTTCCAGTAATTCTGCTCATACACAAAACTGTGCATAAAGACTTAGGACCTCAGTGAATTACGGTGTTCCAAAACCCACCTTACTACACAAACCCCCTACCAAACCAGCAATCAGTGACTCATTGGTTCTTCGCCCTTAGAGAAAAAACACCAATGACTAGTCAACCCAGAACATGCGACTTAGATTACATGAAGTAAAGTGGATAACAAAAACACTCTTTCAGTATAGTCTTACACCAGTCCAAAACAAAATGTAAATAAAGACACGTGCAACTTTGAAATGTTTATTTCTAACGCCATAATCTCATGCACAGTACCTTAGAAAATAAAACCATACGTATTATCAGAAACAAGGTTGTCAGCATTGTTACTATTCTATGAAATACAAACGGAAAAAGCATCCTATAATGCTAAAAGTAAACAAATTTAAAATATACCTACATTCCACCCTCCCTACCTAGCAGATTAGTTTATAACTACAGAAAGTCTCATAGGATTACATGGTCAAACCCATACCTCTGGTACTCAGCAGTAGTGGATCACATTCAGTGCTCCACAAACTGTCAAGATACGAATGTTCTCCAACTGTGTGTAACTTTGCCTCCACAATGGATTATGAAACGCGCAAGTATCAGAGGAGGCCACAGCTCCATATGTATTATGGCTCGAACGTGCGAGGATCATTCTGAAGAACAGACACAGTATTCAAGATAACCTTGATGTTCCATGCTCTCACTATAGACACAAAACTAGCGAGGCAGTTTACAAATCTAGCATACCAAATTATTCTCATATAGAGCAAAATACTCAGCCTTCTCTAAACAATATCACAAGTACGCGTCGTGTGCAAAGCAGAGCAGGAAAGCAAAAATAGCGTATAAGCTTCTAATAAACCCATGCTAACTTAACAGGGTGTGAGTGCAACGCTCAGCCCCACGGCACCCTTTCTTGATCAAAGCACGTGATATAAACGTGGGCGAATTAAAAAAGCAGAGTCCAAGCCTAAAAAGCAAAGTCAAGTTCACATTTCCAAAAAAAAGTTATTCGCTCTTTGATAGAAAGCAGTAGCTAAATAATAAAGAATACGTAGAAAAATCAAAGAGTTTTAATCCAACAGCGTGTAAGCACAGTATGTAGCAACAGCCTCCAACAGGAAGTCATTGTTCTCATCTGAAAACATTTCAGCCATCCAATTCAATAGTGGGAATGAACATACATGTTCCTCAGAGGAAAACTCGGGTCACCTTCAATGTAACTGCGTTACAAGAACTCAAGCGCCACTGCAAAAACATTCCAACGTCCCATTATTCCATGTGTCGCTGCTAAGGCCATAATCCCGCCACCAGAACAGAGCACGTCATGAACCAGTAAGGAGCTCATCAGCTGGTCATAATCCGCGTTGGGAGACACCGTACTGCAGAGACACAAATCCAGGGCCCAGTCGAAATCACAGCTCAGGCAATGGAAGACAGGTTGAATGCATGTGAAAAAGGAGAATCGAAACGATAATCCATAAACTGCACTCAACGTTGCAAGAGGCAGCGCTCCATAGTAACTAATCATTCGGTTGCGAAGCAGCAACAGCCGGGACATATTATCGTCTGCTGCAGGATGTGCATCCATATTTATGTAAACAAATGAATAATCTGCCTACTCCATATTCTGTGGAGAACGCGGTGTAGGCAAATCTATGCACACTCCGGAGCGGAGTTGGCCCACCGCCTGCCTCCACCCCTATTAAGAAATAAGTTACAAGTAATTTAAAAAAAGTAAAAAACACATATCTGTTTACCACAGCGTTCACTGGCTGCCCTCCTCCTTCCTCACCATAGGGGTACTGCTTGAGAGAATTGCGCATGCTCGTGCGTCACCACATTCCTAACAAGATATGCACAGGTGTTCACGCATGTGAAGTTCTCTCAAGCAGTACCCGATTGGCGAGAAAGAGGAGCAGGGCAGCCTAGGGACGACGCGGTAAACAGGTAAGTGGTTTTTACTTTTTGTAAATTACTTGTAACTTATATCTTAGTAAAGGGTGGAGGCGGGTGGCATAGTGGAGCTTCACGGAGTTCCACAGAGTTTGTTTCCAACTCCATGGCCCTATATGTAGCTCCGCTACGCGGACTGCGCCCAGGGTTACTCTATTGCCTCTTTTTGCGTCTCAGTTGCTTCTTTCTGCACTTCTCTTCCTTCTTTCTGCACCGCTCTTGCTTCTTTCTGCACCCTTCTTGCCTCTTTGTACACTCTCCTGCTTTTTTCTGCAGTTCTCTTGCCTCTTCCTGTACCTCTTTTGATTCTTTCTGCACTTCTCTTGCCTCTTTATGCACCTCTGTTGGTTCTTTCTGTACCTCTTTTGCAAATTTCTGTATCCCTCTTGTCTCTTTCTGTACCCCTGTTGCTTCTTACTACACTTCTCTTGCTTCCCTGTACAATTCTCTTGCTTCTTTCCTAACCCCTCTTGCCTCTTTCTGTACCCCTCTTGCCTCTTTGTGCACCTCTCCTTCCTCTTTCGCCTTTTTCTGCTGTTCTCTTGACTCTTTCTGCACCTCTTTTGCTTTTTTCTGCACTTCTCTTTTTTCTTTCAGTACCACTCTTACCTCTTTTTCACCTCTGGTGGTTCATTCTGCACTGCTCTTGCTTCTTTTTGCACCTTTGTTGCAAATTTATGCATCCCTCTTGCCTCTTTTTTAGCACCCTTCTTTCGTCTTTCTGCACCTCTCTTGCCTCTGTCTGCATACCTGCTCCCTCTTTCTGTAGCCCTTTTGCCTGTTTCTGCAACTCTCTTACCTCTTTCTGCAGTTCATTTGCCTCCTTCTGCACCTCTGTTGCTTCTTTCTGCATTTGTCTTGCCTCTTTCTGTACCTCTCTTGCCTCTTTAAGCAACTCTGTTGCTTCTCTCTGGACTTCTCTTGCTTCTTTCTGCACACCTCTTGTCTCTATCTGCATCCCTTTTGCCTCTTTGTGTACCTCTCCTAACTCTTTCTGCACCTCTCTTGCCTTTTTCTACAGTTTTCTTGCCTTTTAGTGCACCTCTTTTGCTTCTTTCTGCACTTCTCTTTCCTCTTTCTGCACCTCTCCTGCTTCTTTCTGCACCTATGTTGCTTCTTTCTATACCCCTGTTGTCTCTTTCTGCACTCGTCTATCCTCTTTCTGTAACTCTCTTGCTTCTTTCTGTACTTCTCTTGCTTTTTTCTGCAATTCTCTTGCTACTTTTCACATACTTCTTCCTTTTTTGCATCCCTCTTTCTGGTGTTCTCTTGCCATTTTCTGCACCTCTATTGCCTCTTTCTGCACCACACTTCTGTTGCTTGTTTCTGTACTTCTTTTCCTTCTTTCTGTACCCCTTCTGTCTATTTCTGTACAGCTCTTGTCTCTTTGTGTACCTTTCCTACCTTTTTCTGCAGTCCTCTTGCCTCTTTGTGCACCTCGGTTGGTTCTTTCTACACTCCTCTGGCTTCTTTCTGCACCTCACATGAGTCTTTCTGTACTTCTCTTGCATCTTTCCACACCGGATGTATGACGTACAACGCGTACCGTTATAACGCGTCACTTTACGATGCAATTTTAACAATGCAATGGGGGGCGCTGATAGTGAATAGTTTAATTTACTATTCCAACGCCAGTCCCCGTGGATAGTAAGGAAGGTGTTGGATAGTAAATTAAACTATCCCCTATCCTAGAGCGCCCTCCAGCGTAAGACGTTGTAAGGACTTTCATTGTTAATGCTGCGTCATAACGGTACCGCGTTGTACCAGTTACGTTGTAAAGGATGTTTCCCTTCCACACCTCTGTTGCTTCTTTCAGCATTTCTCTTGCCTCTCTCTGTAATTGTCTTGCTTGTTTCTATACCTCTCCTGCATCTTTTTGCAGCTCTGTTGCCTCTTTGTGCACCTCACTTGCTTCTTTCTTTACCCCTCTTGCTGCACCCCTCTTTTCTCTTTCTACACTCCTGTTCCCTCTTTCTGTACCTTTTCTGCCTGTTTTTGCACCTCTCTTGCTTCTTTCTGTACCTCTCTTGCTTTTTTCTACACTTTTCTTGCTCTTTCTGCTCCCTTTGTGCCTCTTTCAGCACCTCTCTTGCATGTTGCTGTACTTCTTTTCCTTCTTTCTGTACCCCTTCTGCCTCTTTCTGTACAGCTCTTGTCTCTTGGTGTACATGTCCTACCTTTTTCTGCAGTCCTCTTGCCTCTCTTTGCACCTCAGTTGGTTCATTCTGCACTCCTCTGGCTTCTTTCTGCACCTCACATGAGTCTTTCTGTAATTGTCTTGCATCTTTCCACACCGGATGTATGACGTACAACGCGTACCGTTATAACGCGCCACTTTACGATGCAGTTTTAACAACGCAAGTCGTTACAACGACTTGCGTTTGGGGGGCGCTGATAGTGAATAGTTTAATTTACTATTCCAACACCAGTCCCCGTGGATAGTAGAGAAGGTGTTGGATAGTAAATTAAACTATCCACTATCCTAGAGCGCCCTCCAGCGAAAGTCGTTGTAACGACTTTCGTTGTTAAAGGTGCGTCATAGCGGTACCGCGTTGTACCAGTTACGTTGTAAAGGATGTTTCCCTTCCACACCTCTGTTGCTTCTTTCAGCATTTCTCTTGCCTCTCTCTGTAATTATCTTGCTTGTTTCTATACCTCTCCTGCATCTTTTTGCAGCTCTGTTGCCTCTTTCTGCACCTCACTTGCTTCTTTCTTTACCCCTCTTGCTGCACCCCTCTTTTCTCTTTCTACACTCCTGTTCCCTCTTTCTGTACCTTTTCTGCCTGTTTCTGCACCTCTCTTGCCTCTTTCTGTACCTCTGTTGCTTTTTTCTACACTTCTCTTGCTCTTTCTGCTCCCTTTGTGCCTCTTTCAGCACCTCTGTTGCTTGTTGCTGCACTTCTTTTCCTTCTTTCTGTACCCCTTCTGCCTCTTTCTGTACAGCTCTTGTCTCTTGGTGTACCTTTCCTACCTTTTTCTGCTGTCCTCTTGCCTCTCTTTGCACCTCAGTTGGTTCATTCTGCTCTCCTCTGGCTTCTTTCTGCACCTCACATGAGTCTTTCTGTACTTCTATTGCTTCTTTCTACACCTCTGTTGCTTGTTTCAGCAATTTTCTTGCCTCTTTCTGTGCTTCTCTTCCTTCTTTCTGCACCCCTCCTGCGTCTTTCTGTACCTCGCTTGCCTCTTTGTGCACATCTCTTACCTCTTTCTGCACCCCTCTTGCCTCTTTTTGTACCGCTGTTAGTTCTTTCTGTACTGCTCTTACTTCTTTCTGCATCTCACGTGCCTCGTTCTGCACTTCTCTTGCTTCTTTCTACACCTCTGTTGCTTCTTTCAGCAATTCTCTTGCCTCTTTCTGCACAACTCTTGGTCTTTCTGCACCTATGTTGCCTCCTTCTGTACCTCACCTGCTTCTTTCTGCACCCCTTTTGCCTCTTTCTGTACCCCGCTCCCCTCTTTTTCTACCTCTCTTGCCTCTTTCTGCACCCCTGTTTCCTTTTCTGTACCTTTCCTGCTTGTTTCTGTACCTCCCTTGCCTCTTTTACTACCTCTGTTGCTTCTTTCTGTACTTCACTTGCTCTTTATCACATGCCCAGTAAATGGTAATGTGTTTAAAAACAAGTGAGTGGCTGACACATGGGTTGCATTAATTTCCAGTAAGGAATACTTCTCTGTCTGCCCGTTCACATTGGTAATCAAAAGGAAGTGACTACAAGTCATGGCAAAGCTCCCTCCCAGGGTTTCGTATCTACCTACTGGAAATGTTTCATGCAAGATGGGAAATGGAATTTGGAAATTTGCAAAGATATTACGCTATGAATTACCTATACCACGAAGGGTATTTCAGCTAAAGTAATGAGCAACTGATCTAACTGCTCAATCTGTAACATTGTGTAATAACTGGCATCCTTTATGGCCATGAGTCGCTGTCTATGTGTGATGTTAAAAGACAAGAGTAAATGCATAGAACTTAGGTAACGGGTCTATTTTTAAGGACCTGAAGTATCGATCTAAACTGCATGATAGATCTAAGCTGACTTTACCCATCGTATAATAAAGATGTCATTTTGTATAAAATCGATAACAGAAGACACAACGTTATTCAAACTATAAATGTGACAAGACAACGTATTAATGCTGGTATCAACAAAAGGAAGTACCTTATCCAAATTGTATTGATCAATTTGCCTTAAAGGTGTGGCTGCTTTCATTTGGGACAATTTTCAAACATCATTGCAAGTTGCATAAATACATCTTTTAGAATGCAGAGACTTAGGACCCAACAAGAAATCAGATAGGTCCCTGTCTTCCGATAGGAGGGAACGATGTTGTTTTACTGCAGACAGTGTGAAATGTTCAAACCATTATTTGTACAATTTCTCTACAGAATGGGTGGTGACTATCCCTGAGTGTTGACATTGGGAATAACAAGGGTCAGGTCAGCTTACATTAAACCCTGGTGTGGAATTCAAAAAACGAGCACAACAACCATTTGTGTCTGCTGGCCACAATAACCACCCAGTATGGTAGCGGGAGGAGTTAGGGAACTACCAAGGACTCCTCAAGGCATACTGTTTCGAATCGGGCACTTGATGTGATCAATGAAGACAATACAATTGTCTGTAGAACCAGAAAGCAGTGGCACCAATGCCCCGTATGATGGGCCTAATTCCTTCTTAACTGCAAATTTTTCACAAATGAGATCACCAATTTGTGGAATTCAACAGGAAGGTGCTGGCTTTGCCTTGATTCCGGTAGAGGCAGGCGTCTTCAACTGTTCATTGGATTGCAGAAGTTTAGTAAAATCCTGTAAGACAGCATAACAGTATTTTAAGCCATAGGGTGTGGCTGCCGTCACAATGTCTGGACCATCAAGGTCTGCAACATACATTTTGATGCCAAAGAGGACCTCATATTGGGTCCAGCCACCCAGAGATTGTTTTGGGAGATTATTAAGTATTCTTTGTACCTCATATAGTGATGGATCCAGCTACGCCCGGTACCTAATACTCTAGCTGTTAAGGATTGCTTTAAGTCATGGTTCATCCTCTCCATCACTGTATTTCCCTCAGGATGGTAGGGGCAAAAGTAATGCACATCGACACCAATGGAAGCCATGGTATCCCTGTAAGCCTTAGCGGTGAAAGCACTGCCCTGGTCTGAGTGTAATGTAGTGCATGTGTGTGTTCCGATAAAGTCTTCAAAACCTTTAATAATAACAGTGACAGCATCAGGCTGCCGTTGTGGCCACACCCAGAGGAACCTTGAGCAAGAATCAACTGCAAGTAGGATCAATTTAAACTCTCCATATGAATTAAGAGAACCACAATGGGTCAAATAAATGCAGCCAAAGGGTCTTTTGGAAATCAACAGGTGTTTCTGTGGTGGACGTGCAATGGTAGAATTTTTAATTTGTTGACCAATGTCACAACAAAGGACATATTTCTTGGCCTGCTTGTATAAGCCATGCCACCAATAGCATTGCTGTAGTAACAAAATTGTGACCGCCACACCTGCCAGTGCAGCTATCACTAAGGCTAGCATGAGGTCTTGGCTGGGAATCAAATGATCACCAACCCCTGGAATTGTAACAATAGGTACATTTTATTCATTTAAATGGTTTGCTTATTTAGCTGGAAAGCCATTAGGCAAAGGGGTGCAGTTGCTTGTAGCATTAACAGCAGCCAGTATATTGTCATCTACCTCTATGAGGACGAGTAATCGCAGCAACTGTCAGTCACAACTGCGGATTTCACTGCTTCATCTGCCAAAGAATTCCTTACGTATTCCCCCATGCTGATGACTCAACGGGCAAATTACATGAGGCTGTGACAACACACTTTTCAGGTCTACCACCTTCACCTAAAATGATTTATGCTTTTTAGTGTTGCCTTTAGAATCTTTAAATCTATTCTGGCACCAATAATGCAAATTGTCATTAACAGACCGGACACAATAATACAAATCACACACTATAGGTGTTGGGAATTCAGGATCCATATGTTCTCCTGCAAGAGAAAGGATTTTTTAATTCAGTCAACTGTGCAGTGCAGTCACCTAAGGACAGAGGGCAAGTTTTTTCTGATTAGAATTTTTTGTTCAACATCCCACCAAGAATGGTGGCGCACACTGACAAATATTGTTGCTTGGTCCCTATAGCAGGTTTGGATGAACCATCAGCATAAATAACATATTTATACTGCCCAAAAGAGTCAAAACATTTCTGTGCATGGGATAAACATGCTCATATTGAAGAAATTCTAACTCCGCAGCTGCTAAGGATGATATACATTGTATCCTTCTGGGATGGAGAATTTTAGCATTTGGAATGCTTGTTTTTGTAACAGCCCCTAAGGCTAGAATGGGAGTAACAATTATAATGTATTTCCCTTGTGCAAGTGGCTGTTCTTTAAGTATAGACATATGTACTAACTCACTAAGGGGTGCCCCACGGCTCTTGTTTGAGCCCAACTTTGTTTAATATCTATGTGGCCCCCCTTGCCAAGGTTATAAGGGAGTACGGTTTCACTCCTTTTTCTTACGCTGACAATATCCAATTGCTCCTGTCCTCTGATAAGGACTCTGAGTCTGTTGATCAGTGTTTTACTAAGGGGGTGTCAGCTATTGCAGAGTGGATGATGAACCACTGTCTGCAACTAAATGCGTTCAAGACAGACATTTTGATGTTTGGGTCAGCCCAGATTTCTGGTCCCCTGGGTGGTGGCCTGCAAGTTTGGGTTCTGCTCCTACTCCTACCTTGGTGGCAAAAAACCTGGGAGTACGCTTGGATGTGTTGTTATCCATGAAGGACAAAGTGATGACTGCAGCAAGGACTTGTTACCATACACTAAGCCTTTTGCGCAGAGTTTTCCGATGGCTGCCTCTCTCTGTACGAAGAACCCTGATTCAGGCTTTGTTCATTGGCCGCTTAGATTATTGTAATGCACTGCTGGCATCTGTAAATGAGTCCCTACTAACCAGATTGCAGATTGTACAAAATGTGATGGCTTGTTTGGCCTTAAAAAAACACCTCACACCTCCTCAGGACCATTGCAACAACAACTTCACTGGCTCCCCATCCACCAGAGAATTAATTTTAAGCTTTGTTGTATCACCCATAAAGCTCTATATGGTGCAAGCCCCAGCTACCTGTCAGATAAATTTAAAATCTACTGTCCGAATCGTCATCTTAGATCGGAAGGTAAAGGGTTGCTGGTGGTTCCCCGGTTTAAGAAGTTTAGAACCGGAGGCAAAACCGTTGTCCAGCTAGCCTCAAAATTGTGGAATACCTTGCCCGAGGAACTACGCACATGCTCCAACTTTCTCTGTTTCAGGAAACTCCTGAAAACAACATTGTTCAGAGCTTAAACCTGTCTCCCATGTTTATCTGACTTACCTGCTCCTATAGAGAGGAGATACCCCTTCGGGGTTGATTCCTGCACAAATCCCAATACAAATACAAACGTCATATGAAAACGACCCTAAATCCAATCTGACCATGGATAGATCCATAATATCAATCATTATGTCATAAGTGTCATTTCATAGAACAAGAGCTGTGCATGTAGCAACCGTGATAAAAAAAAGGCGGACAAGGTTTTGTGGTGGGGGAAAGGAATGTCTATGCTATATAAATGCTTAGTTTATTCTTTTTTTATCCCTGATGAAGTCAATTTGGTTTAATAACCAATGACGAAACATGTGTTGGTTACGGAATTAGCTACAGGATTGACTGGAATGTAAACTGTATCCCAGGAACGACTAATATCTCCTGTGGAGAAGCAGGATTAAAGAAACAAAGAAAAACTAAATGAAGGAATAAGACTCTTTTTGTACTCGCGTCTTTGATTGATTGTTGTGTTGCTCAGGGGTCTTATTTGTTTCAACTGTAACATATTGATCAGTTGCTTGTGCTGCCAGAAACTCCTGGAGATTACGGCCCACTATAGAGACTTCTGCCACGCTGCCATGTAGAGTCACCACCCACCTCCTGTTCAGGAGGAGAGTTACCATTGTTTGTGCCATACTTTAAGTGTAAAACTGCAGCTTTCTTTTTCTAAAATTGGGCTTAAATTGCAGAAGTTACTCCAACTTTATCAGCATATCAGATGAGCATTGAGCCCTTTTTCAGTTTTGCGTACTCTTCCTGTCTGTGCTCAGAATGCCCTCCTCTCTCATATTGTTTTTCCGATGAGCCCTGAATGGAATGAAAAGGGCGAGTATCAGAAAGCTGATACCTATCAGGTGTTTTTAACTGTGTGCGATCACGCAAATTATAGCATCTGTAAGAGGGCTCCACTAGCAGATAATATCGAGGTCTAGCTTTTTCTTTAGGTTTAGGCTACTTCCATTCTTTTTTTAACAAACTCAGGGTTTTGCTTTGCAGTGTCCTTGCCAAAAACAGGTTTGCCAAGCTGTGTTTTATTGGGTCTGGTTCCCAAAGTTTTGTGACCTATAGAAGTATATATTTTAGCAATAATTATAGGTAGCTTACGTTCCTAGTTAGCTGGTGCAACCTGTGTGAGCAACCGGCGTATGGCTAGAGAAGCTGCTTAACCTTTAATGTTTGACAGAATCATTAATGAGACAACAGGATAGTTTCCCATTACCTTTATCCCTAAATCCAGGGCAGCAGATGCTCCATGTTAGTTCTGTATTTGTTTTAACACCTCCGGAAAGACTGACATAAACGGAGTACCATTTGTGATGATTTAGACTGCAGCAAAGACTACGCCCCAAGTGTTACAGTCACATATTTGGGGAACCATCAGATGGGGTAAGCACAAAATCAATATTCTGTGCTTGTCTTGTGATCCCATAAGGGGAAACAGAGCTTCAATTTTATTCATTTTTTCGGGCTATCTAAATGGAATTTCCTCATGGTTTGCAGGAATTTTCCCCAGACTGTCTGAATAATTACGGGACTTATTATGGGTACTGAAGGCAACTGCGGTTGCCCTGACAAAGCTGCTCTCTCTGAGACAGCCAACACGGTGCACGAAAGATACTAAGTTAATCGTCTATATAATGTAACTAGACCAGTGTATAATTGATGTAGCTCATTAGCTTTGAGACCCTGTAAGTTAGAGAATGGTGTATAACGCGGGCCAGGTAGCCCCTCCATTGCTAAGGGAACCCATGTGTACAGAAGCAAGTTCGTGTATTAGGGAGCCTCAAAAATAACTTCGATGTTCCCAATGTGAAAGTGGAATTTCTAGGTGCTTGTATGCTCTGTATTCTTGTGGTGGTGCAACATTAGTGTATTCATGAAATGTTCCTGTATTAGCATCCACAGCTAGAAATTTGACCGACGAATAAAAAAAGTCCTAAATGATAAGCATTGTGGGCTTCAATCAAGAAGATACATTTTCATGGCCCTGCATTGCCAGTGCATGTAAAGAAAGGTAAATGTGCATGGACAGCAATTGTCAGATATTAGTACAGACTGTGGCTGCGACATTAATAAAACACTAATGGAAACAAAGTGCAAACAGAAATATGGGTAATACTTTTAAAGGTTCAAGCTTGAACAAGCAAAAGAAGAATTAGGTCTAAAATACTGTGGAGGATCAATCCTAAACACCACAGAGAAGGTGTAAAGGTACTATGGGCATACATAAGCACTACTCAGGAGACCTGTTAAATAGGTACCTGACCAATCGTTGAGTGCCATGTCACAGGGAATCTGCTGGTAAGCAGAGCAGTGCTTCAGGATGACAGGACGTTAGAATGTAGGAACTGAGTCTCTCTACAACATCAGTGTCTGCCAGCCCATATCTTGGCTAGCTCAAAGTGCCTCATGTGAACTTCAGAGTAGCAGCTTATTTAGGAAAACTTAGAATATGACCTTCTTGTGTCCAAGGGAACCATGGAAAAAGATCATCTCCTTGTGTCTCTCATTCATGTATGCCCTTAGTAAACAAAGGAAAGACACTAAGAAAGTTTTCAATACATTTATTGAAAATTGTGTAGTCTTTTATGAAACATATGTGCTGATTTAAGAAGGCAAATGCAACGAAACAAAGTAATCAGCATTACTAGCAGGCTGTATACAATAAACAACCCCACCATAGCAAATTGTATATGTCTAGGCCTACCCTCACTACGTGAGCACAGAGCTATTGTGGATCTCTGGGATTATCAATGAACCTCATACCTGGTGTGGTTGTTAGGTGGTTCCTCATCATGAGTGTAAACTCAGTTTGCGGAAGGCTGAATGTAAGGCTCTCCGTATGCCCATTCCAGGACAGGTCTCTGCCAGAATTTTCCTCTCTGTCCCCAAGGGGACACAACACAGTTTATATGATAAAACTATTGTGTTGGAAAGTAGCAGCTGGGCTACCATGTTATGTCTAAAATGTTAGGAGTTGTTGCTGATAGTGTACATGAAAACAGTACCCTATGTTGTTATGCATTCCTGGCAACCTTGTACAAAATGTACAGACTGAATCCTGAGAAGAATCACTGCATAACAACATGTACAGCATATTCCTAAAATAATGGCATGCAAACAAATGTGTTATGTGTGGCTGTACAAAGCAAAGGCGGCATAAAATATCTAATATGCTAAACTAAAGGAGAACCACAGTGGGCCCAGAAGGGACATCACTACAAGTCATGTGGGCTTAAAGCCATATGATCTCGTAGCAATGCAGAAATTCCATTGTATTGCCCAACATTTAGTAGCCTTTATGTGAGTAGTGTAAGGTGGCAACAAATACCCATAATGGTGCACTTTATCTTACTTTACCCTCTATTTCAGTACTACACTTAGGAACTATCTATAGAAGTTTTAAATCTCAGTGAATAGTAAAGAAAGGACCATATACTGCTCTTGACCGTAGGAGAATCTGACTTTAATCTCATTGACTGTGCTGCACAAGAGGATTATCCCATCATGTGGCAATCACTATCTGGGGAAATGGGCTATGTAGATCAATACACCTACCTTAGCTTAGTCACTGAGGGTCAATTGTTACAATGTGGGGAATTTTAAATGTCTTTGCCATCAGTCATTTGTCTCAATCTCTTCAAAGCAATTAATTTTGTATTATATCTCCATCTGTCCATCTTCTTGTATTAGGCTTTTTGTTATGCATTTAGCAGGTCAGCAGTAATGGAAGAGTTTGGGGTTCACTGATAGAATATCAATGGTAAAAACGTTGATGGTAAAAATATTGAAAGAAATATAGATAATAAAAATATCGACTCCCTATACTTAAACAGGTAAGTACAAAAATATTGAATCAAAAATATAGAAGTTAAAAATATATACGTAAAAAAATATTGATTTAAAAATATACATTAAATACAATAATTTATATTAAATATATAAAATATTAATTTATCTTTAACAAAATAAATTACATTTAATATACATTTTAACTACATATAGAAATTAAACTTAATTAAAAAATATAAGCACACAAACATAATAATGTATACATATACATATATTTACTTAAAACTAATGTATTAACTATTATCTTTATTTAATTTTTAAACTTTTAAATTATATAAAGATACAATATAGACATATATAAATAATTTAAAATAGAAAAAACATTCTATAATTAATTAAAACATTAAACTGTTAAAACAAAATTAAAAAGTACATTTCGCAACACAATAAATACAACAGTAGGGAAAATGTTGGATAGCAAAACAATAAAATTTACTATTCCAACTGCAATAAGTGCAACAGTAGGGAAAGTGTTGGATAGCGGAGGGGTAAAAATTACTATCCTCACTCCAGTGAGTACAACAGTGGGGAAAGTATTGGATAGCAAATGGGTATAAATTACTATTCCCCCTCCAATTAGTGCAACAGTAGGGAAAGTACTGGATATCGGAGGGTTAAAAATTACTATTCCCACTCCAGTGAGTACAAAAGTAGGGAAAGTGCTGGATAGCACAGGGGTGAAAAATTACTATTCCCACTCCAGTTAGTGCAACAGTAGGAAAGTGTTGGATAGCGGATGGGTAAAAATTACTATTCCAACGACTGCAAAACGCTGCTGCTAGGCTAGTGCTGGACATCCCTAAGTCCGAACCAGTAGCCCACAGACTTAGGAGCCTGCATTGGCTTACAATGGAGAAAAGGGTACGATTCAAGTCAGCTTGCCTGCCATACAAGGCTATACATGGGATCGGCTCCCAATTCTTAAAATCCAACCTAAAACAATATGAACCAACAAGGAATCTCAGATCTAGCAATGTGAAGCTGATCATGACCCCCAGATTTAAACAATTAAGATGGGGGGGGGAGAATTTTCCTGTTGCACACAGCCAAGACCTGGAACCAGCTTCCACTATCAATAAAAAATAGCCCATCACTTTTAGTATTCCGGAAAGCCGTAAAAACCTGGCTCTTCTCAGCTTAGTCCGATTTCCAACTTTGGCATTCCTGGACTCTATGCATCTGACCCAGCGCCAAGACGCCTCAGGGCATTCGTGCGCTCTATACATTTTTTAATCAAATCAAATCAATCAAAATCATATCATTTCCACTCCAGTGAGTGCAACAGTAGGGAAAGTATTGGATAGTACAGGGGTGAAAAATTACTATTCCCACACCAGTTGGTGCAACAGTAGGGAAAGTGCTGGATAGCGGAGGGGTAAAAATTACTATTCCCACTCCAGTGAGTGAAACAGTAGGGAAAGTATTGGTTGGCAGAAAAATAAATTACTAATAACATTTCAACAATTAAAAAACAAAATCTTAAAAATAAATAAACAATATTTAAAAATATACAGATAAATATATTAAACATATAAAAAGAACACATGTTATAATGTTAATTACATATAAAATAAACCTACAGAGGAACAAATATTCACAAACATAAATGTATATATTGTATTTCCTACCCTATGACACCACACAAATAAATAAAGACATCAACATTGTTATTGACATTTATTTCCATAACTAACATAATTACAAATGAATTTAAAATATATTATTAATAAAAAAGATAATAAACATTCATCAAGTACACATTATTTAACACTACAATATCCAGAACACACACCTAAAATTAATTACACAGTTACCATAATTAATTACTAATTAACCAATTTAAACTAATTAACAATTAATTAATAATTCATCAATACAAAATAAATTACTACCCACCCTTCACATCATTTCCACCTATAAAAACCACAAAACGCACCTAAAATTAATTACACAATTACCATAATTAATGACTAATTAATTTATTTAAATTAATGAACAACTACTTATTAAATAACTATTATTAAATTAATGTAATACTATAACACCACAATTAAACAAATAGTAATACATTAAAATTATTCAATACATTTTATATAATTAAATTACTTCCCACCCAATCTCCCATAAACCCACAACCCACTAAGGCACACAAAATGCAAATTTCAAATAAAAAATCAATAACTACTATAAATAATCAATAACATTTATATAATTAAATTAATTCCCAAATAAAAATAAATTAGTAACCACCATAAAAAATCAATAAAATGTATATAATTAAATTACTTCCCATCCTGTTCCTCCATAAACCCACAAACCGCTACGGTACAAAAAAACGCAAAATTCTTTTAAAAAAAATTATTACCTCCTAAAATGTTAACACATAATAAAAATATAAACAATTCTTATACAAAAAACAGTAAGAGAAGAAGGTATGCAGTTCCTCAAACAATTGGACAAGAGAGAGGGAAGTCTGAAAGCCACTGACCATGTGTTTAGTCAGGGCCAATGGAAAGGGAGGAAGGGAATTCCTCCTGTTAACTTGGGTCCTCATACAGCTAGGTGTCATGCTTCATCATATGGACCTGCTCCTCGTCCAGTCGGCTGTGCAATAACCGACGGGCACCAGTAAAGGAGCTCTTTAACGGAGATCTTCTGCTCCTTGCCATTTGGTGCAGTGTGTGTGAGGGTTTGAGGTAGTGTAGATGTGGTAAAAAGGTAATTAAAACAGGTCAGATAGTCCAAAAGAATTTTATTCAGGCTGGCTATCCACCTAATTAAAAACAGAAAAAGAGTGGTAGCTGCCTGACGTAAAGGCTCAGTTTAGCTATGCTCAACTCTATAGGTCGGTACAAAAAGGGGTGGTGATGGACGGAGCATCCGAACCAGTCAAACACTCACACCCAGTCAAAAGATCTGGGTTGAATCCATCACCGTTCTTTAGCCCACTCTGCCACCCCAGTTCAGACATGGCTATATGCAAATCAGTCTGACCCTGTGCCTCATGGGAACACTCCAGCCCGAACTGCCAAGCCATGCCTTCCCTGGACCGGAAACAAGCTTCCGAGGACCGGTTTCTGGCATTACAGCCGTCTTCAGCCCGGCTTGCTTGAATCCAGTGGCAAAGTGAGCAAGGGACTCATGTCTGAGCATACCCTGCCACACATATGGCGGCCAAAAGCGGTACAAAAGGGGGTGGTGATGGACGGAGCATCCGAACCAATCAAACACTCACACCCAGTCAAAAGATCTGGGTTGAATCCATCACTGTTCTTTAGCCCACTCTGCCACCCCAGTTCAGACATGGCTATATGCAAATCAGTCTGACCCAGTGCCTCATGGGAACACTCCAGCCCGAACTGCCAAGCCATGCCTTCCCTGGACCGGAAACAAGCTTCCGAGGACCGGTTTCTGGCATTACAGCCGTCTTCAGCCCGGCTTGCTTGAATCCAGTGGCAAAGTGAGCAAGTGACTCACGTCTGAGCATACCCTGCCACACTTATGGCGGCCAAAAGCGGTACAAAAGGGGGTGGTGATGGACGGAGCATCCGAACCAATCAAACACTCACACCCAGTCAAAAGATCTGGGTTGAATCCATCACCGTTCTTTAGCCCACTCTGCCACCCCAGTTCAGACATGGCTATATGCAAATCAGTCTGACCCTGTGCCTCATGGGAACACTCCAGCCCGAACTGCCAAGCCATGCCTTCCCTGGACCGGAAACAAGCTTCCGAGGACCGGTTTCTGGCATTCCTGCCGTCTTCAGCCCGGCTTGCTTGAATCCAGTGGCAAAGTGAGCAAGGGACTCACGTCTGAGCATTCCCTGCCACACTTATGGCGACCAAAAGCGGTAAAAAAGGGGGTGGTGATGGACGGAGCATCCGAACCAATCAAACACTCACACCCAGTCAAAAGATCTGGATTGAATCCATCACCGTTCTTTAGCCCACTCTGCCACCCCAGTTCAGACATGGCTATATGCAAATCAGTCTGACCCTGTGCCTCATGGGAACACTCCAGCCCGAACTGCCAAGCCATGCCTTCCCTGGACCGGAAACAAGCTTCCGAGGATCGGTTTCTGGCATTAAAGCCGTCTTCATCCTGGCCTGCTTGAATCCAGTGGCAAAGTGAGCAAGGGACTCACGTCTGAGCATACCCTGCCACAATTATGGCTTTCTCTCATTGTCCAAATCATATTCGTGAATATCCAACAGTGCAGGCGTTGTTGAACATTGAATGGTACGTGACAATAGTGGGGGTGCCAAGTGATAACCTCCAGTGAGGTTAGGTAACCTATCTTAGTGACAATAAAAAACAGAAGTCTGTGTTAAAAAATACAGAAATTGCTTATTAAAAATACAATTGCTGTTTGAGAGGATCGGGATGTCACTCTTCTCACCTATCAGCAGTTAAAGTATTGCTCCAATCCTTGCTATGCCCTTGTTTTCTTGGCCGCATCATCGCTTTTTTCATTACCTTTTTGTTGAGAAGGACACCATGTTTTAGGTGTCCTGACACTCTGCCGGACTCTGATTGGAGCGATACTTGAACTACTCTTAGGTGAGTGGAGTGATATCCCGATGCACTCAAACAGAAATTGCATTTTTATATTCAGAAAACTCCAGTCCTGATTTTACCTGAGGTGAAGCGCTGTACGAATCTTGGAAGGAAAGGAGAGTCTGCGACCGCGTTCCTGAGGCAACCCATCACCGTGGCCCGCATCCAGCACAGCCACAACTATTGTGAAGTTTGGAAGGAGAGGAGAAGGCAAGCAGAGGCCACGGCTGCCGCGGTTCCCGAGGTAATCCACAACCGCGGTACCTGAGGACCGGCAATCGGTAACCGGCATCCACCATAACTACAACCTAAGCCGGCATCTGCTTCTTCTGCGGTTTCTACAGTTTTCTGTGGTTTCCTGTGGACCTACTGCGCTGTTCACTCCTCCCTCCCCACAGCCCATAGCCTGCCCGCCTGCCTCCCGGGTGCTGTCTACATCGCTCCCGTTTCCCTGCTCCTCTGCCCCCCTGGGCATCGAACCTGTACTGGGACAGCTGGGGCGCTGTTGGTGCACGGTCGGAGCACAGAGCACAGAGGAGGACTAGAGGGGTTCAGAGCCACGGTGAGGAGAACAGCAGGCATCAGTTGCGAGGAACACCACAGTCTGCGACTGCCAATGAGGTTCAGGATAAACGACAAGTGACGGGCCAGGCTGGTGGAGTCGGCGACTCAGAGGCAAAGAGGGGTGAGCCAGAGTGGGGGGTGAGCCAGCATTCTGTTCCCTCTCCCTTCCCTCCCCCACTAGCAGTACTAGTATCATCTACCCCACATAACCTACCCTGCACAGCCCGATCAGCCTGCTGCCCAGCACTGATCCAGCCCAGGACTTTCAAGGGACCTTTAAGGGACCACCCAGACAACCAAAGTGTTCAGTGATACTGATATAAGAGATAAGAGAAAGAGACCAGATCTCAATATTGCAATCACCAGAAAACGCTTGATTAGCTTATTGACAACAGTCAAATAAACATATTCAAACAGTAATCATAGTGAGCGCAAGCGCGACCGCCAGTAGGGGGTGGTCGCGGAGTGTGTGCCTGGACAGCCCATGGAGCCGACCCAACCAGGTTGGGTGCAGCGAGTGGGCCGCCAGTGAGCCCTGCTTGTCGAAAAACTTTAACCTGTCAACAGCTCAAGTCCATACCCAAACCCAAACCCAAACCTGAGGCCGCAAAATCATCTGATCAAAATGCAAGGTCTTCAAAACTCTTTCAACCAAGCAGCAATATAGAGCTGTAACAAAGAAACAGAGAAAGCCAGATAGAAATGAGGTCAGGGAAAGAAAGGCAGAGCATCACAAGTGTTATAAACAATCGAAAAAAGAAAAATAAGATCCTCAAAGAACCTTCTAACGCACCCATCAGTAACCACGAAAACGCGGGAGCGGGAGCAACAGATTCAATGGCTAACCGGGGGCACGAAGTGCTAGTAGATTTAAAAAGTGAAATCAATGGAGCCGTGAAAGCATCAAATACATTGTTCCAACCTAAAATCTACTCTAAAAAAGTTTCGGAAAAGACACAGGGGCAGTCCTAAACTTCTCTAACAAAACACAAAGGAGACTCCCCTCACAATTAGACCCAAAAAAAAAATTTGCAAAAAGGGAAAAAGATAACAGTTCCAACAGGCCGACCTGCAGAGGCCACACAGAGAAATGGCAATGGAAATCAGCAGAGCCAAGCCTTAAATATAAAAGCAGTGGATGGAGTCGTAGAAGGAACTCCTAGCCACAATCAAGTCCTAGTTGACGATACAGATCCAATGCAGGCAACCCACAACAATGTTCGTAAGGCACGGAAGGAGGTCCCCATTATCAAAATGTTAAAAAATGGGAGCAATAATGGCAAGCAAATACTAGGAAACTATTTTATCACCAATTTCCCAGAAGCATCAAATCTCCCACTGGAACCAGTTATATTGATTCGTCCTTCCCTCCAATTAAAGCAAGAAGCAGAGGAGACACACCTAGACATAAGAGCAACAGTTTCCACCTTTGACACTTTTTCAGAATATAACAGTACATTGTGACGATAGTTGGTCTATCGACAACTATTAATGAAGCAATGGACCCTCAAAAGTCCCCAGGCAAATTATCTCCCCTTCATATGAGTTTAGATACGAAAACACAGAACTGCCAGCATCAGAGAAACAACCCACCAGCCATTAGCTCTGACGTCCAAGAGCCAGAAGGATATCAATCAATTTCCACACCTAGGACTTCTAACAGCAGAGCAGAGTCAATTGGAGCAGAACAAGACGATACTCCCAGTCACCAAAGAAGCAATCTATCTTCTCCTACAGCGGAGGAATGGGGAAAAAATGGTTACAACATATTCCCTAGGAAATGGCGACACAAAACATCAAGAGCCGGGAACCACTTTAAAAAGAAGACCAAGGACCCACCTATAGAAGAGAATAAATTATGGAAATCGCTACTTAACACCATGCAATTATCAACAAAAGCCATGGAATATCACTACAATAGGATGGATATCCAGTCAACCGTTCTCAACTGCTTAGCTATGCATGTCACAAATATCGACAACAAACTATCGGAACTGAACAATCTGATCAAGAGGGTTCAGTCCGAAAAGGTACTAAGCCCCCCAAGCTGTGCTTGCTACTCAATTATAGAACAATTAGCCACATTACCGGTAGTAATGGGAGACATAACTGATATGGATGTGGAGAAGTGTGGCTCACTGGTTAGAGGAGGCAGACCCTGATGCAGAGGTCAGACCCGGGACCAGGGTTCAATTCCCGACGCGGCAGGGTCTTGAGCCCAAATGTCCACGGACTCGATAATTCTCGCCTCGGTGCCTACTCGAATCATGGGTTCACACTCTGCAGCTCTTGGCAATAGCTTGCTTAATCTCCAAAACGGCCCCCCCGCGGCGGGATGCCTGGTCTTCACCTTGGGGATGCCCAGTAGGGGTAATCTCGCAGGGAAAGCCAGGACGGGTTCCCAAAGCAAGCGCTAAGAGACCTGTCGGTGATTTGGCGCTATATAAATCGAAATTAACATAACATAACATAACATAAAGAAAGCAAAAAGTAAAAAAACAATGGATCTCATAATATAGAAGGCATAAGAGTTGGAGAAGGCAGTTCACTAGAAAGGGAACCTCATATCAATTTAACAGAGGATTTTCAGCACCAAGACAAATCAAAAACACAAAGAGAAGAGCAAAACACATCACTCATCAAACAAGGACAAATTTTTCGATCCACACACCAAGAATCACTCCCGAATAAAGGCAATCTAAGGGGGAGCACTCCCACGAGGTTCGTTCAAACAGAGCCCCTTGACAAATCGCTACTAGAAAAGCCCCAGTCATGCAGCCAAGTTGAGCAGCAAAGTAACTCAGATGAAGAGGACGCACAGTTCCTCAAAAAGAAAACATCGAAACAGTGACTTAAAATGAAGAGAAAAGGGAGGAACAAAATCTCCTCCATAAAAAACTTCTTCCAAATAGCAACCAAAAGCCTACCGGGTGATCCAATGTAAAATGTGAAAGTAACGAACCACCAACTCTGCAAGTGAAGTCGGAAATTGGTAAAAAACCATGCCCAGGTGAAACTGAAGATGCAGGAAACCCATCTTTGCTCACAAATAAGATAGCTTTGCAAAAAAGAAAGACCCCACTGGCCAGAAATCCGATAGCACTCAACTCACACAAAATTAATAAGGAAAAAATGGGGGAAATTACCTGTAACGGAAAAGCTAGTAAGAAAATCTTGACTGAAAGTTAACTCCCAGTAATTAAAAGTTCGATAGATCAACCAGCGGAGCAGACGAAAATGTTAAAAATCAGGGAAATCAACACCCAGGAGCCCGCAGTAGAAAAAGCATCTACAACGCCACTAGAATTAGAATCAGAATACATGAACCAAGAGATGTATAAAGTACACCAGACAGGACATGAGCTCCGACCAAGCCAAAAGTCATGTGGGCGGGGGAGTAGACTCTAGAACTGCATCACCCCGGAGTTTTCCCCGGCAGAACTATTCAAAAACAATCCTATTCATTCTGGATTTTAAATCCAAAGGGCGGGAGATATTCTAAACAGAAGTAATATTCTCCAATTGCTAACCTCCATTAGTAATTTAGCAGGCATTGCTACACAAGATCTGGACTCTGTAGAATTTTTACGACTCATACATCTATCAGAGCAAGAAATAACGAAACTACCTGGACCACTGGGGAAATAGTGAAAAAAATATTAAAGGAAGTTCATCAGTTAGAAGCTTGGGGGATTCGCATAAAACACGTTCACCAAATGGGTTACCCAGAGCCATTTCTGCGAAATTACCATGATCTCAATTAAAACTTTGTAAGAATATCAAGAGCAGGCCCGCCTACAAAATCTGTGCTAAAAGGTGCCCGTAACATCACAGTGGAGCTCACGGACAAACCAATCTCGAGAGTTGGAGATAATTGTGAGATGGATACATCAAAAGACTGGTCTTGGGTAGCTAGAGCCATTAATAGAAGACATCTAGCCAATGACAGACCATGGAACAACTAAAGAATGCCCCAAATCTAAAGCTTTGCTCGTGGAATGTAAATGGCCTAGGATCAAAATCTACGATCACAGACATATTAATCTACTTCCAGCAGTTTGACTTAATCCTACTCCAAGAAACTTGGCAAGCAGAGCCTTTCCATTTACAGGGGTATAAGTCGTACCATCTTCCAGCCAGCAGAATCTCGAAGTTTGGACACCTCAAAGGAGGCCTCACTATGTATGCATCAATAAAATCGGTTACCACAGCTTACAAATTATTGAAGAAGAACGCTTCTAACAATGGAATTAACGTAATACAGATAGAGATAGCAGATCCCAGACAAAACAAACAACAGTTATTTTGGTAAACACCTATCTACATCCCAGTGGAAAACAATCTGGTGCAAAATTTCTAGTGTCAGAACTAGCGAGGCTCATTATTAAAGAGGCAAAACCAAATGAGATGATGGTGTGGCCTGCCTGATTGTCTCGGGGTCGGGAGATAACCTACACTGCAAGAGAAGAGCACAGCTCTACCACTTGTTACATCCAATAGGTGTTTATTGGTTGTGTAGAACAAAGCAAAGCAAAACAATACACAAAGAAGTCCCGCTGAACCGTGGTGACACCACGACCACAGATAATGTCAACGGACTAAAAAATAATAAAGCTGTAATGCAACGATACCCGCACCAGCCTTGATCCACTGCTATGACTGAGAAACCAACCGTCCTCCGCATGAATACCGGTCCGGGTATTCCCCAACGGAGGGCACTGTGCTCAGTAATGGCCGAAAATGCAGTTCGAATCGTTATTAGAATGCTTTATCGGTGAGGCCGATATGCAACGCCTGGTAAGGTTTCAAGGAGCACCTAGCGTTACGATAACGAACTCTGTAATGCACGGTCCTTCCACAGCCGAGGTTACCGATTTGTGTTTAAGGGAGCAGCCGTTCAACCTTGCACGCGTAACTCCAAGGAACAGAACGTCTGCAATCACCTCCGTGGTGTGCGTGTCTGTTCTTCGCTGCGCACACCCAAGGTTCAAAAGATCCCAAAACAGAGGACGCGGCAAACACCTCCACGGTGTGCGTCTCTGCTCGCTCCACTCATGGGAATGCCTAGCCAGACACTCGACCGCGAGGAGCTGCAATAACGGGGGTGTTAGAGAGCAGCCGCTCAATCTTACCTCAGGTCACTGTGGAGCTCCCTTAAGATGTTGATGAGGCCAACATCGATCCCCATGTGAGTCATCATAGCCCAGAGCCATGTTCTTCTTGACAACCCAACCCAGATGAGGAATTTGTATTCCTAGGCTGTTTAGCTTGTTGCCGGCTTCCTTTGGGGGCATTGCTAGCCTTTCTTTTCCCCGATGTAGCATTAACATTACTAGCCGGCATAGCCCGAAGCTGTCTAGTGCATGTAACCGGGGTGAAGGAGGTAAACTGAGTGCAGGAGAAGGAACAGAGCTGATAGATAAACTACCATCTAAAACTGACCCATTAGGAACCTGAGTGGGGTGTATAGAATCAGATAAAACAACAGGACAAGCCGACGTCTCTGGGATTAATATAGGGAGAACAATTTGACAAGATGGGTCCGAGGACAACCTCCTTTCTACAAGTTCGATTTCCTTGGCCACAGCAGATTCGGCCCGTTTGAGGAAGGCATCTAAAGTCCCGACCCCACCAGCCCCAAGACACACTTTAGGGTTAACTTTGGCCATAACTGTATGATAAACTTAAATGTAAATGGACGGGTCTCTGAACACAAATATATCAGTGTGAATGGCCAAGTATAACAATGTCTCGCACCTTGCTTGTGGATGTCTCTGGTACTATCCAGCCGTGGATGTAAGAGGGGGGGCCCAGCCGGGCCTCTCTCGGCCCCGGACGGCCACAGACGGTCCCGCCCTTGTCCCGGGCTTAGCCCGGTGCTGCCAGCGCGCGGTCCCGCGACGCGGGGGCACAGCTGTTTAAGCGCCTCTGGGCGCGGTGAGGGCGTGGGCGGCTTCCGTCGCTCGAGCTTCTGGGGGCTGTAGTTCCCCTGGTCTCCGCACGCCTTGCCGGGATGTCACGGGCCGGGGCAGTGAGGAGAAACCAACACGGGCAGCAGGCAGGGTACACAGGTCCACGGCGCAGCTCCAAGCTGCGAGGTAGGTTCCCCACACTGTTAAGCAAAGTCCTTCATTCTTCTACCAACACCAGTCTATTGTCAGAAGACTTGTTTTTATGGGCTTCAAAGTCAGACCGTAGCATTTCAGTTTTTTAACAGCATCCAAAATTGAAACCTTAACCTCTGCATGCAATGACTCAATACCCTTGAATTCTGACATTGAAGACTCTAGGGTATTCACTAACATTTCAGAAGAAGGGTGAGATGTGCCTTCTGCTTACACACTACTGCTTTAGAAGAAAGTAGATTTCTCAGATTACTGGAGGTAGAGATGAGCAGGCCAGGCAAGATATAAATGATATTTTAGTTTCCAAAGATACAGGATCTGTAAGTTGAGTATGTCACATGAGGTTGTTGTACCAAAAAGTCTGCTACTTTCATGTTAACTCTCAGGAATTCCTAAGATTTAATCTGTTTTACAGGTGCATGGCAATGGAGCCACAAAAGGTATAAGCATTACCAAATAGCCGTCTGTACTTCTATGAAAGATGTTCAATGGGTGAATGGTTCCACTTGACCAGTTTTTATCAGTGCTTCACATAGGGCTTTTCTCATAAAGTATCTCAACACTATGCGATTGTGAAACGGGTTTCAAATTCAATGGACCACAGGAACCCACTAGGAATATCAGATCCAAAAGACGCTGTTTTCACAACATCGTCTTGGACATTGTCCTGAACGGCCGCTCCCCTCGCTTCCTGCTCCCAGCCCAGTGCAGCGCCCACAGCACACAGCTGAATCTCGTTTTGCCTGTGACTCGCCTGCAGAGTCTGGTATCGTTGCTCTGACCTGATCAATTCGATCTGTGCATTATTTTGAGGCAGCGCTTTTATAACTTGTATGTGCATTTAGTTTTGGCAGCGCTTTTTAACCTGTAAGTGCATTCATTTTAGATAGCTTGTTTTTAAATTGTAAGCGCTCTCACCGGGATTCTCTGTGTGAGCACGCTGGTACTTCTGTGCATTCGACATTACCAGGCTTCGCATTGCGCCCTCCCGGTTTCACTTTCCAGCCACCCCACCATCTTGTTGTTGTGCTTTTCCCCTGGCCCGCCTCCACGTCCCCGCCTCCCAGCTGACCCTCCCACGCTCCGCCCCCTCCACCACCTATGTTAGTCAGATGGTTCCACGCGCAGCGTCCACGCGCTACGGCCGCGCCGAAGGTGCGCCAAAGGTAAGCCCGTCTACGCCCGTCCGCGCCGAGCCCGCGCCCAGCGCCAGACCCCCTGGCCCTCGCATTGCCCAGCCCTCCCGCATTACTTACGATGCCACCACCCTCCTAGCCCTTAACCCCGGCCGATCCCCCAACTGCGTCCAAGCCGCTCCTGGACACACCCATGGACCTTTCTCATGCCACTCCTGCAAATTCATCGGCACCGTCACCAACTCCGATACGATCACACCTCAGATTCCCGACCCCAACCACCTACAATGCATCTTGCTCAACACCCGATCGGTCCACAGGCACGCCATTGACCTATGGAATCTACTAGACACCATCTCTCCGGACGTCGCCTTCCTAACGGAAACATGGATGAACGCCTCCTCCGCCCCAGACATCACCATTGCCATCCCAGAAGATTATAAGATCATACGCAAGGACCGTACCGGCCACACAGGAGGAGGAATCGCTATCGTCCATAAAAAATCCATCCACATCTCAACCAGCTCTGACGTCAATCTCGCCAACTCTGAACACCTTCACTTCCAGATCCACATCGACCCCAAGACCACACTCAGAGGCACCCTCCTTTACAGGCCACCAGGACCCCGCGCACAATTTAGTGAGGACATCACGGACTTCATCACTCCACACGCGCTCCCCTCCAAAAATTACATCCTTCTGGGAGACCTCAATTTTCACCTTGAAAAGAACAACGACCGCAACTCCACCACCCTTTTGGACAACCTCGCCAACCTCGGACTTAAACAACTGGTCACTTCCCCCACCCACATCGCAGGTCACACTCTCGACCCTATCTTCACCTCCAGCAATCATGTCTCCTTCAGCCACACTACGGCTCTCCTTTGGACTGACCACAGCTGCGTTCACTTTACCTACAACAAGCCCAAACCCAACAACCACCCCCAACCAACTCTGCAAAGAAACTGGAACAAAATCACCATCGACCAGATCTCCTCATCGCTTCTTCTAAACCCCCCAGCCCACTCCTCAAACCCCGACCAAGCCGCCACCAACCTCACCCTATGGTTATCCAACAGCGCCGACATCCTAGCACCACTGAAAAAACGACAAAGCAAACTTGGCAGCAAGAAGGCCTCATGGTTCAACGATGATCTTAAGAAATCCAAGAAACTCTGCCGCTCCCTTGAGAAGGCCTGGAAAAAAGACCCAACCACCAGCACCAAGGACGCCTTCAAAAACGCCACCCGCATACACCACCAACTGATCCGAAAGGCCAAGAAAACCGCCTTCAAGGACCGACTAGATAACAACGCCCACAACAGCAAGGAACTTTTCAACATCGTCAAGGAATTTACCAATCCCTCGGCCAACTCCAACGACATCACCCCCTCTCAAGCCCTCTGCGACTCCCTAGCTTCATTCTTCCACAACAAAATTGCAGACATCCACAACAGCTTCGACAACCAACCCGGAGTCCAACCCACCCAACCATCTGCTGAACCTTCACCCCCCTTGAACATCCTCAACGACTGGAACCCAATCTCCACTGAGGACACCATCCGCCTGATGAACTCCATCCACTCAGGATCCCCCACAGACCCATGCCCTCACCACATCTTCAACAAAGCAGACTCCATCATAGCACCGCACCTCCGAGACGTCATCAACTGCTCCTTCAACTCCGCCACCTTCCCAGAAAGCTGGAAACACGCTGAACTCAGCGCCCTTCTGAAAAAACCCACAGCGGACCCCACCGAACTCAAAAATTACCGCCCCATCTCGCTCCTTCCATTCCCGGCCAAAGTCATAGAGAAAGCTGTCAACAACCAGCTCGCCGCCTTCCTCGAAGCCAACAAATCCCTCGACTCCTCACAGTCCGGCTTCCGAGCAAAACACAGCACTGAGACCGCCCTCATCGCAGCAACAGACGACATTCGAACTCTACTGGACAATGGAGAAACAGTCGCACTCATCCTCCTCGACCTCTCCGCAGCCTTCGACACAGTCTGCCATAGCACCCTTCTACAGCACCTCAGAAACATCGGAATCCAAGGAAAAGCACTAGAATGGATCACCTCGTTCCTCACCGGAAGAACCCAGAGAGTCCGCCTTCCACCATTCAAGTCAGAGGCCACTGAAGTCATCTGCGGCGTACCACAAGGATCTTCACTCAGCCCCACCCTTTTCAACGTATACATGAGCCCCCTCGCGGCCATCGCCCGCCAACACAACCTCAACATCATCTCCTACGCGGATGACACTCAACTGATCCTATCACTCACCAATGAGCCTAGCACCGCCAAAACTAACCTACACGAAGGAATGAAAGAAGTAGCCGAATGGATGAAACACAGTCGTCTGAAACTGAACTCAGATAAAACAGAAGTCCTCATCTTAGGTACCTCCCCCTCCGCATGGGACGACTCTTGGTGGCCAGAAGCCCTTGGAAAAGCACCCATCCCGACAGACCACGCACGGAACCTAGGCGTCATCCTGGATTCCTCACTTTCAATGAACAGACAAGCCAACGCCGTCTCCTCATCCTGCTTCAACATTCTTCGCATGCTCAAAAAAACATTTCGTTGGATCCCTACCGAAACTAGGAAAACGGTCACCCACGCTCTGGTCACGAGCCGACTGGACTATGGTAACACCCTCTACGCCGGTACTACCGCTAAACTCCAGAAAAAACTCCAACGAATCCAAAACGCCTCAGCCAGGCTCATATTGGACATCCCGCGTAAAGAACACATCTCTGGTCACCTGAAAAACCTCCACTGGCTCCCCGTCAATAAGAGGATCACTTTCCGGCTCCTAACCCACGCACACAAAGCACTCTACGAAATCGGACCAGAATGCCTCAACACACGACTGTCCTTCTACACCCCCTCCCGCCAGCTACGATCTTCCAACCAAGCCCTTGCCATTGTACCTCGCATCAACAAAACCACCATGGGAGGTAGATCCTTCTCCTACCTGGCAGCTAAAACCTGGAACTCACTTCCCACTCACCTTCGCCTTACCCAGAACCACCTAGCATTCAGAAAGCAACTTAAAACGTGGATATTTGACAAGTAATCCCCCACCCCTCCTTAAGCGCCTTGAGACCCTCTGGGTATGTAGTGCGCTATATAAATTATCTGACTTGACTTGACTTGACAAAGTGATGTTGCCTACAGCCCCTGAGTTCTCGCCTACGTGGAAGCAGAAGAGTCCTGTTAGGCAGTGAGGGAGGGAGGGAGGTGTTGTCCCAATGCCACTAAATTATCTGTCAGTTACACCCAATAGCCTTCGACTCCTGTAAGTTGACACCAGGCAAGATAAAGTAGGCAATCAGTGCAGGTAAATAATAACTACTGAAAGCAGCTTTCCAGGAACTCAAGCACAATTTACCAGGCGTCCACCATTTTATTTTGTGTGCTCACTTATCAGAGAAACGTACAGTTCCTTCGGTCAGAAAGTACCCTAACATCTTGGCAACTGAGTTGGTAATTTTTATTCATGGATCATGATTTTGTTATGACGTGTCACCAGGGAATAACAATGGCAAGGTAGACGTGCTGTCACAAAGGAACACTGAGGAAAAGAAATACCAATTCAAAACACATCCAGGCTGTAGGCTCTCTGGGGAAGCATTGTCTGCTCCCCATATGATGCTTGAGGGATTGCCAGGAATCAGGCTGTGCCTCTGTCCTGCAGCCCCTTTCCCCATTTTATTTCTGGCACAGATTCACACTATGTATACTCTGTCGGTTTCTCTGGAGCTGGAAGTTTCATGTCTGAATATTAAGGTCTTTAAAAATACACTGACTGGAAACTCCGGACCGCCCGGTGTTGCCTGTGTGGTATTCACCAGCTTATTAACCACACATCATTAAATGTAAGGCATATTTATTGGTGCATGCTTAATATACTTTCTCATGAAAACTGGATTTCAAAAAGTTGCTGTATTTTATTATGACAGGAGAATTTATTTTTTTGGGAATAAGTTTGGTTTGTAGCTTATAAAGAGACATGTATCTATGGAATTTCATGAGGTCCTATTTTGTTTGTTGAAGCTAGTTTTTGTACTTTAAAAACGTAACAAATACAATACGCTTACTTGGGGTTACCTTCATCCCCATTACAGGCAGGGGTCCGGTTCATGTAATGTTTCTCCAATGCCTTCACTGAAAAGTTAATTATATTCCTTCATTTCAGCTCTGATCGTGCTTAGTCATAAATAAGTAAATAGTTTATGCCCACAGGAAGGAGCACTGCTAATTAATGAACGTGATGAAGCTGATGAACTAGATGGCATTTCGTTGGGTTCTCCGACTGTCATATTAGTTCACAGCTGGCTTTCTCCCTTCTTGAGTTCGCTGGGGCCCTTTTGGTTGCCCTACAATGTACTTGTTTTGGAACACTTGTATTTAGGCCATCTGTAGGATTTTGGACACTCTCACAAACCAGTCTATATACTTCCTCTTTGACCAGCAACTCCCAAGGTTCTAGTGGAGGTGAGTGCATTATCAATATTTTTTTTAATGTAATATCTATACTATTGTATATACATTGAATAGAACTAAATTACCACTTTTACAAGAGTGTTGTGTTCAGTTGTGGATGGATCTCCATGTTCCATATTTACTACCTTGTTTTGTTCCCCTTTGCTTCTGAGACTATTCTGTTAGAGCATTGTATTCTTACTAGTGCTCGTGAGGTTTTGAGTTAGGAGCAGCTAAGGTGTTTGCGGCTGGAAGTCCTTATTAACACCGGTGAATGAATGAATCAATGAATGAATTAATGAATGAATGAATGAATGGTTATTTGTAATGCGCGGACTTAGCCCGAGGGCATCAAGGCGCAGACTAAAACATAAATTATGACTAAACAGTTACAGATACGGAGAAAACAAACATAAAAATGAGATTCAGTGATAGGCCTGGGAGAAGAGACAAGTCTTCAGAAGCTTCCGAAACGTGATCAGGGAAGGTTGGTTGGACAGTTC
Organism: Lissotriton helveticus; assembly: GCF_964261635.1. Lineage (NCBI taxonomy): Eukaryota > Metazoa > Chordata > Amphibia > Caudata > Salamandridae > Lissotriton > Lissotriton helveticus. The sequence goes on along the minus strand of NC_136060.1, from coordinate 21,614,614 downwards.
GGGGGGGAGGTTATTCCACAATTTAGGGGCCAGAGTGGAAAAGGCTCTTCCTCCCCATTTCGCTTTTTTAAATCTTGGGACCGCGAGCAGATTTCTTGAAGATGATCGGAGGGTTCTCTTGGGGGAATAGGGGCTGACCAGGGCCGTTATGCCATTGGAGCCATAGCCGAACACGGCTCTGTGCGCCAGACATATAATTTTAAAGGAAATCCTGGAATGTATGGGCAGCCAGTGAAGCTCCTTTCTGGCCTGAGTAACAGATGATAGCAATGGGAGGTTTAGGACCATCCTGGCAGCTGAGTTTTGGACCATCTGGAGGCGATGAAGGCCTTTTTTGTTTATGCCCCCATACAATGCGTTGCAATAATCAAGCCTGGAAGATACCAGGGCAACGGTTGACTGCTTGCGAGCATCAGGTGACAAGTAGGGGGCAATCTTTTTAAGCATGCAGATGGTATTGCAGCAGGTGGATACCGTTCTATTTACCTGAAGTTCAAAGGAGAGGGCCGAGTCAAAAAGAACACCAAGGTTCCTGGCCGAAGTGGTGGGTTGGGGACAGTCTCCTAGAGAGGGAGGCCACCAGTCCTTGGACCAGATGTCATTAGGGTTTCCTCCAAAGACTAGGACCTCCATCTTCTCACCGTTGAGCTTCAGGTAATTGCGCACCATCCATTTAGAGACCGCTTCCATACAGGTTCGAAATTTGAGAGCGGCCTCATTGGTCGGTGAGGTAGAGGTGATGATAATTTGGGTATCATCTGCATAAGACAATATTTGATACCCAAAGGATCTTATTACCTCGGCAAGGGGGGTTACGTAGATGTTGAATAACAGGGGACTCAGGGCAGAGCCCTGAGGAACCCCACATTGCACCTTTTGGAGGGAGGACAGAAAGCCACCAAGCTGAACCCTTTGCTGTCTCTCCGAAATAAAAGAAGACAGAAGGTTGAGGGCACTTCCCCCCACCCCTATCCCCTTCAACCGGTCAACTAGAATAGGAGGGGATAGGGTTCCAAAAGCTGCCGTGAGATCGAAGAGCACCAGCATAGTGGTCCGACCTCTGTCCACCTCGGTCTGGATGTTATTAGCCACGACCGTGAGGGCGGACTCGGTGCTGTGTGCAGCACGAAATCCATGCTGAGAGATGTCAAGGAGGCCAGTTGTTTCAAGATATGAAGTTAGATGACGGTTGAGGTGGGCCTCAAGCATCTTTGCAGGGGCTGGGAGCGAAGATATTGGTCGGATGTTTTTTAAGACTTCCAGATTGAACGAGGGTTTCTTTAGAAGGGGCTTTACAACTGCCGCCAACACTGGTAGTAATGACAGGTGGGAATTTCCCCAGCTAGCATGCCTAAGCCAGTGTGACTTTTGAATCTATTCTGCTTGATGTGACTAGTATCTTTTTTTGCTTACAGTTGTTTCTTACACTCCATTTATTATAACATGCGACACTGGATATTCATGATACTTTACAGACCTTCTCTAATCAGCTCATCATCTGTGAAACCAGCTCATTTATCTCATCTGCCCTAACTTTACCCTCAGTCTAGCATCCCCTTTTTTCCAAGCGTCATACATCGGATCATGAGAGCTGGTACCTTACCACCACAATCACCTTTCTGTATACCCAATCATCATTTAGAGTATGACATCCATGCATCTTCTCAAAACTCATCTAATTCAATTGATGGAAGTATTTTATGAATTGGCTGGACCTACTTGGCAGCCTTACTAAGCAGCAAAAAGTGATAAACTATCTCAGGGACACCTGCGTGGCTGTAGCCATTCTTCTGGTGACTCATTTGGTGGTTAACAAAGCATGCACGTTTCAGGGCTGGATTGGTCAGGCTTTTAGGGCTTCAAACAACTTAAAAAATAGGGGTGTATTGTAATATTAGTCACAAAACAATCTCACTTCAACTATATTGCCACTCACGTGGGGGTTGATCACTCAGTGAACAGCCTATAGCAAAGAGATTGCTTTTACAGCAATGCATGACCCAGAACATTTATCCTTCATTTTTATGTCAAACATTTTGGGAATTGTCCTAAGCTGGAGTTACTATTCGATAAACACATTCACAATATTACACTTCCCAAAACCAAACTGTCAGGGCTGGGATTCATACAGAGCGAAGGGATCAACACACCCACAAGGTTTTTGTAGAGCTGGACCTTAGATGGCGGGTTTGTGGACCTGGCAGGTGATGATGAATACCCCAGCACAATACGCTGTAAAAAGAATCTGAGGAAATTGACTGATCACTTCATTCAGTCAGGCCACACACCTAACGATCTAAGGTGGACGGTGGTAGAACAAATTGACTGCCAGAGCACGACCAATGACAGGAGATTATTACAAAAAGTGCAACAATGTGGAACAGTCTGAACCAACACTGAGTACCTGCATCATGACCTCCCCATTTACCAGTATGGGACGTCCCTATAGGCCCTTATTAAGCCTCAACTGTATAAAGTATCATGGAGCTATAACCATGCATAGACGATCTCCCTCCATGGTTAGTACCAACACGTCCCATATGAGCCTCACATACAATATGAAATTACTTTGAGCTATTCCCATCACACTATATATAAATATTTGGAGCCATGCCATGCAAACATTTTGAAATATTTTGAAAACTTTTCAACAGTGACCATCTCACGATATTACAATAACATTAAAAAGAAATTTCGCCTAGTATGGACGCAAAGTGCAGGAGATACAGCAATTTTCTCCATGGGGGAACTAGTAGTCTTTCTTCCTTTTTGCGTGATATATTTTTTCAAATCCAGCCACCAGATTTTTATTCACCTACTTTGTAAATACACTGTATTATATTAGTATTTTTCAGACTCTTCAATATCAACTAAACTTAATGCACAGCCAGCGTACAATGCCACACGTGCCTGCGCTCTCTCCTCTGTTTAATTTCTAGATGCTACTTACAGAGCAAGACTGCCCACACCTGGAACCGCTTACAGAGTATTTAAGCCTCCTCCCGGCACCAGGCAAATAACTTCGGAGTTTCGATGCAGCCGAAGTAAGGGGCCGATTAGGATCGCGGACGGACCTGCGTCCGTCCGTGACCACCAAGGTGGAGGGAACATCCGCAGGGGCTGCGGCGTTCCCTCCAGTGCAATTAGGATGTGACCGCCACCCTGGCGGTCACATCCTGTATTCTTAACATTGCGGCAGGTGCTGCGTGAAGCAGCACACGCCGCAATGTTAAAAAATGCATGTTTACCTTTCCATGCACGAAGCTGCAGGCACCGCATGGTGCCTGCCGCTTCGTGCACGCAAAGGTATGGTACCCCCCATGTGCAACCCCCACCCCCCTGGGGGCCCGCAACGGGCCCCCGAAGACAACACCGTATGCCTTTCCATGGCGGAAATGCCGCAGTGGAAAGGCATATGACCGCAGCTATCCTAATATGGCTGGCGGTGTCTGATAGACACCGCCAGCCATGTTAGTGCTTTTCCGCCACGGTCGGAAGGCAACCGCGGCGGAAAAGCGGCGGACGGTCTTCCTGACCCCCCAGCCATCTTAATCTGGCGGGGGGGTCTTTGAAGGCTCCGCAGCGGTTTTTCAGCATCCTCCGGGCCGGCGGACACTTCAGCCGGCCCGGAGGATGCGGAAAAACCGCAATCCTAATCGGCCCCTAGAGGTACGGAGCCGGGTCCCTGACTTTGATTAAGTAAGTGGGTTTGTTGCAGGGGGGGCTACATAATCTCTGAATCAAAGACATGCTGATTGCGGAGTCCTTTTGCTACCAGACCCATGAGCTACAAGTGATCTCTGTTTTCTCTCCTTATCACACAGTGTGTGATTATAGGTCGTGCCCCCACGCGTAACTCATAGGGCACTTTCCAGAAATTCTCTGAGTAAGAAACTTTTCAAGTACCAAGCATTTAACTATGTGCACCACGTAGACGTGTATTGACTATCACACGGTAACACATATAAATGAGGGGTTTTTCTTTTAGCACAAGTCACTAAACATCACGCTCCGTCCTCAGTATGCTTTTGCCTGCATAGAGCACGGACATCCTGCTCCTAAGTCACAAGATACTATGTGCCATAAAAGCTTTTTTTTTATTGTTTTTTGTTTGTATGTTTGTCTGTCGATTTTATTTCTCCACAGGAATGCACCCTCAGAGGAAACCAATCTCTACCACATAACAAACCTTAGCAGGTGCGCCACATAGATGGTCTTTAATACACTCTTTTTTAGACCACTACTTTAATATTCACTCACATATGGTCCTGATGAAAGCCAGCCCAATAAAGAGAGCCTGGCTGAAACATGTTGACCGGTAAGGATACTGGAGTTACTAAAGACCTCCACTGATATCTCATTTTTAACCACTGCCAAGGGCCCAAACATTAAAAAAGTCCCTATTGTTACCTGGGACCCTTCAGACAGTTTTTTTAATTCTCACTCATTCACTTTCACGACACACTCACTGCACAAAACCTGCTCCGCTGTATCCAGATGTTGAAGCACATCCAAGGTACACGCGTTACCTTGGGTGGGACCCAATGATGAAGCATGTCACCAACCAGGTTGGTGAGTGAGGGTCTTCTAAAAACACAAATGTGTTTCCCCTGTACAAACATACACTAGGAGCACCTTCCTAATAGCTAGTTCTCCTTGATATATACACACATACGCGGGGAAGTGAACTGGCCTCAGTACTTTTCCTCTCTCTCCACCTTGATATTTGTTAGGTGATTATGGTGTCCATTTGGAGTTAGCAACCATGGAAGCCACGTTTCCCATGCAACTGCCCTGAGGGTAGAAGTTGGTCGGACACAGATATAAATACTGCAGTTGGGTCTCAAGTGATTTGCTGCATGTTCTTGGCCATGTGTCTGTCACGGATAACTGCAGATTATTTACTTTTAGGAAAGGCTCTCCACAGTTGAACCCTGTTCATTCGAGCAGTGGTCTCGTGCACCAGAGACTCAGCAAAACACCTGAAAGGTAGCAAAATAAAAGAGATTATTTTTGTGCTAAGGGTGGATTTAGTTTATTAGATCAGGCCTACTTTTTATAACGTAGGATTAAAATAGCATAACAAGGCTACTTCTGATCAAAGTAATCTAGTTTAACAATACTACTTCTGATTAGACTAATCTAGCCTAACAAGATAGACCCAACAAGGAACAGCACAATCATTAGAAAAAGGATAGCTTGCCTAATTAAAACTAACTTTAAAAACAAGCAAGGTGCATGCATAACAAAACCAGGGACCCACGGTTCTGTAGATTGTACCCCTCATGCAATTTTTGCTATAACCCAACAGAGCCAATAACGGCACTTGATACTGAAAATTCATTTGCCCGGTCACCAGGGTGATCATGTACGCTTAAATGAATCCCTAAGTCATCACAGCCTTTCGTTTCTGGATGATACAAAAGTCTTACAGCCTCTGTGTTTTAAAGAATGAACATCTCACCTCCTCCTTCAATTTCGGCTCTAGGGCCAAATGGGGAGGCCCTCTCTCCCCTGTTGTGTACTCTGCTCATTGATCCACTAGCTCCAGTAATATGAAGAGTATTATGGTAGAGGATAGAGCATAAAACATAACTTTATGCAGATAATGTCCTATTGTGTTTAAATACCAACTGCCCAACATCGTTTGAAAGAATTGTCCCTTCTATGCAAATAATGTCAGCTTTGTCAATTCTCTTGCTGCCCTCAATTACCATGACTCTTACATCATTAAGAGACATCAAGTACAATGGGGCAAGCTCTTACCTTGGCCAGCACGCTAATAAACACAAAATGGACAAAATAATGGAAAAATAGGTGTGCACTTCGTCATCTTCTTTGGATCATTAAGAGACACCCATTTTCGGCTACAATTTTTTTAAATTAAATTGCCGGGGTTTAACATTTCAAACAATATGAGCAACCTGTATTGATAACATTTTGAGCCGGTAATAAAGGAAATGCAAAACGATCTGAAACACTTAACTATATTAACCTTTACACTGGGAGGCTACAAAAATGCCATTAAAGAACTCTTTGCCAAAACTGCTATACTTAAGCCAGGTTTTATAAGCCACAATCTCATACAGTACATTTACAGATTATTTAGAAATGGTCCCTTCCACATGTGTCCGGGGTCAGAAAAAGTGAGACTTCCCCTATCCATGTTAAAGGTGTCAGACGGGCGGGAGGACCCATAGGCGGAACGAACCTTGAGGGGGCCACCCTGCAGGGTACGTGAAGGGCCCCCCTCTGGACTCAATTTAGAGCTCCCCAGCAGAAGTGTGGTGCTGATGGGGCCCCCTGGAGGGTGAGGGCCCCCCCGCACCGCGGGGGCTGCAGGGGCCTGTGTTACGCCCCTGGGTGGACCATGAGGCAATCCAGATGGTGCCCAAGTCAGGCTGCTGATAATGACAACTTGGCATGGGAAAAGCAGTGACGGCTCGCCGAGGGAGTGCTGCGGGTGAAGGGGCGGGCGGGGCAGGGTGGGGGGTAGTGGACTCGGACATACGACAGACCTTGCGCTCGCTGCATTGCCAACTCAGCGATGCAGCGAGCGCAAGGTAAATAGTTTTTATTTTTTTAATACTTACTTTTCTCCTGTCTGTCGTATGTCCGAGTCCACTACCCCCCCCCACCCTGCCCCTCCCACACCCTGACCCACAGCCCGCTGCACTCCCTCTGCGAGTCGCCACTGGGGAAAAGACTGACTCAGGGATGATTGTTCTCCTAGGTCTGGCAACTCAATGCCTGCATCTTGCTGATTCACCTACATATTGGTCCAAATTGCCACGTAAGCGGTTGTAAACTCTAGCAAACTCTCAGTAATAACCAATAATTCATGGTGTTGAAAATGGCTACAATTTAGTTGAGAACCTTAAAAAATGGGATGGAGGTGATGGCATAAAAAATGTGATGGAGTCACATATGGCCTCCATATTGGCATCGTCAGGGATTTCACTTAAGATAGTATGTGAAATATTGGCTGAACCAGACATGGGTTTCGGCCACGCCCAGCAGCTATTCTCCATGCCTCCAAAACACTGAACTTTTGCAGTGGCCATTCATGTAGTGGGCTTGGCTTTTGGTCATAACACGTACCCAGTTCTCCTGGCAACACACCACTGTTCAACACCAACAGACATTTGCCACTGGGTATAATCCTTTCAGACACTGCATCTCAAAACTTTAACATTCAAAACTTTCATTTCTTTGCAACCCACCTTTACAGGTAGTGGATCCAACCTCTGGACTTTTCTTCCTTCGCAACAGAAAATCGAACCACCCTTAATTTTTTTCACGAAATTGAAGAAAAGGCATCTTTTCGGCCTCCACCTGAACTAACTCTGACCTCATAAATAAGACTGTAGTTTCCCTCTTCCAGTTTCACGAGCCCCGTTCAATTTAGACTTTTTTCCCCTTATTTGTATATAGTTATGCCTTTCAGTTGCAGCAGCAGTTAAGAAAAATGCTAAAAAGAAAAAATGGACTTGTCTTGTACCACTCACCCACTGTGTATGACATCCGGACCCAACACAAGGTGTATAGGTTTGACCAGGGGTAATGCCCACTGGTCATTCTCTGTCACTGGAGGCCCTGCCGTCTTTCAGTACATCTAACCCGTTGTACATTGCCTATGTACAAAGTCAATGTACAAAGTCAATAGGTGCAGCAGTACACAGTGCCCCCTGTCCACAGGGAGTGACCGGTGGATGCACATCGCACCCACTTCTAATGTTCATGAACCCACTGAGCCTAATCTTTCGTCACCACCTTGCCCCAGTCCTGAGGCCTCTAATAGCAATGAACATGCGACACCAATGCGTGCAGGGTGTTTTAGGGGAACACAGCTTGTCTCCAGTTTTCATTTCCCCCATACCACTGTGCATAGACTTCATCCATGTGTAGCAGTCACTGGGTCTCGCGCGTGGCTTCACACTGAGCAGAGGGCACCTGGTGCAGGTGCGACAGAAAGCCAAGCTTTGTGGCCAGAACTTGTTTTGCCAAACACGTTAGTCACAGCCTATACCTGCTCACAAAAGGGACTTGGAGCAGTCGCTAACTAGCAGCCATATTACATGCCATGCCCAGTCCTTGTGCCCTTAAAATCACTAAGGGCCATATGTATCAAGCAGAATTGCATTCCCAAACGCTGAAATTCTGCGAATTTCGGCGTTTGCTAATGCAATTTTGCCAAATGGTATGTATTAAGGCAAAATAAGGAATCGCAAAATGTGCGATTCCTTATTTTGCGATTGCATTTAAGGAATCGCAAATTTTGTGATTCCTTAAATGCAATGTAAGAAGTGAAATTTGGCCTTAAGGAATTGCATATTACCACCAACTTCAAGTTGGTAGTAATTTGCGATTTCTTTGAAAAATGCAACATTTTGCAAAGTGCAATGTGAAGCACATACATACCTTTAGGGCATGTATGTGCGCCACATGTGAACCCATGCTTATTTCAGGGGTGCATCAGGGTGTCCTTTTGACACCCCTGGAAACTTGAAATTATTCTCAATTTGCGATTCTCAAATTGCGAATCACAAATTGAGAATAACTTCCCATTCATTCCTATGGGCCTCCTTGCTCATAGAAATGAATGGGAAAGTATTCCTTAATTGCGATTCGCAATTTGCTAATCGCAATTAAGGAATATTAAGAAATCGCTAAAAATTGTGATTTTTTTACATACATCCCTATTTGCAATTCTCAAATAGTGATTTCGAAAAAATCGCTATTTGAGAATCGTAAATCAGGATGTTGATACATATGGCCCTATCCCCCAGATGCATCAAGGCCAGATTCTGCGAATTCCAAATTGCGAAAAATACCGAATCGCAATTTAGAATTCGCAGAATGGGATGCATCAAGAAAAGCGAATAAAAGAAGCAAATCGCAGTTGGCCGCAATTGCCAATTGCGATTTTCACGAAATCACGCAAAAATCACAGAATCGCCAGTTTCCCATGTTGAAATTGCGATCTCGCAATTACCGAAATCGCAAATTGCGATCTCGCTAATTGCGAGATCGCAAAAATGGGAAGTCGCATTTCGAGCACAATGATGACATCACAACCAGGAAGTAGGCAGTTCCCTCACTCATTCAGAACATAGAGCCTGAGAGTGGAAGAAGCACAGCCCAGAGCTCCACAAGACACATCCTACAGCACCACAACAGGACACACACACCAAAACAGAATGTCACAGGAAGCAGAAGGAAGCAGTGCACCTGGCAGAAAACGCAAAATAACATTTTCTGAACAGGAGTTGGAGTTCCTCATCGAGGGTGTAAGCCGGGACCATGACAGGCTGTTTGGCAAGGAATCCCGGAAGGTGCCTGAAGCCGACAAGAGGCGCATTTGGCAGCGCATCTGGTCCAAGGTGAACTCTGTTGGAGTGACCCAGCGCTCCATTGATGAGCTGAAAAAGAGGTGGTACGACCTCAGAGGCCGTGCCAAAGAACGAATTGCTGAGAGGCTGGGGGAGCAACATGCCACCGGAGGAGGAGACCCCACAGTTGCACCCAACACTCCACTTGAAGACCTGGTGGAGGACACACTCAACCCTGCAGCCTGCGTGGGGGTCACCCAGCTGGAAAACCACCCGACTCACCCAACAATCCAAAGGTAAGTGCCATGCAACTGCGACCCCGTCCCCTAACAATGCCTATGCCTCCAGAGCTAGCCATTTAATAACCCCAGTAATGCAGGCCATGCACACCTGAAATGCCATATTGTATTGTGGGACCTGTAGTGTGACAATATTTCCCGGATAGCCACACACAGCCAGACCTGTCAAGTGAAACATGTCCCTAAAGCCAGTCAGGGAATGCAAGCCTGCATGCATGTTGCAACATCCCATGTGCAAGATACACATCATTAATCATGCACCCATTTACATCACAGGTGGTCAGAACAATCCAGCACAGACAGCGAGGCACTCCAGATTGAGGAGAACCCTGAGGACACCGAGGGAGAGGGCCATCCTGCCCCACGACCTGGACCATCACAACCACCAGCACCAGTACCACCACCTCCCCATGTAGACAGGGCCACCCCTGCAGCCACAGGAGGACAGCAACCACCCCATGTGACACCGATGGCAGTGGTACAGGCCACACCACCACCCAGGAGGCAGACACGACACACAGCCACTGTGCGTTCGCAGTCCAGCGGACTGATGAGGCAGCAGCGCAACGTGTCAACACGCGCTGGCAGGGGGGAAAATGTCCGAGATCCTGGGCTGGGCATAGAACGCTGGATGCTTGCTGTCCACCAAAAGCAGGCACGGCACATGGCAGCCATGCAGCTGCAGCTTTATAAGACAGCGCGCAACGTGAACCAGCTCACGGAAAGCGTGCAGGTGCTGACGGCTGCTGTCAGGGAGAACAGCCAGATCATGGTGTCACAGCAGGACATCACCCACCGCCGCCACCGCCAGCTGCTGACCCGCCTGTCAGCATACACCAGATCCAACCATCTGATTGGTAATGCGACCTCCCAACTTTCGCGCCGGTCCCTGGTGATGCAAATTCAGATGGTTCAATGCTGCCAGGACGTCGCCAGAGCCTTGGAACAGGTCACAACAGTTGTCCAGAATCAGCAGGCATGTGGCCATGGCCAAGCAAGGGGGGAGGGATGATGCCAGTGAGGGCACATCAAGTCTCAGCAGCCTGGGTTTGTCCGGCCCGAGGCGCCAGTGACTCTATGTACTCTAGCAGCAGTGCCATGCTGATAAGACAAGCACGCCTGCTTCACTATCATGGGGCTGTATGAGGAAATACAGTTGTCATGTATTGTGAAAAAATAATTTAAAGAAATATTATTGTGCAAAAAACAATAAGAATTTATTTCAAACGTAAATCCGACTAATCTCAATATTTCATTTAGCATGCATGAGTGCAGTGTTGTGTGAGGGGTATGGGTGCACTAGAAATAGTTCATTGTGATTTGGTTGCAGCGCCTGTGTCCTTCTGCAGGATTCTCCCCGCGTGCATGATGCACATGTGCAGGTGGGCGGTTGTCCCCCTCCGACTCACTGCCAGAGATCTCCACAGGTATCATCCGCTTGGTAGCAATATTGTGGAGTATGGCACACACGGCCACGATCCGGCAGCAGACCTTAGGCTGGTATTTGAGGGCCCCACCAGTCTTATGTAGGATGCGGAATCGGCTCTTTAACAGCTTTGTTTGACTTAAGTCCTGTTGGTTGTTTCGGAAGGTTATGTAATGGTGTATCCGTGTCAGCATGGCGTCCAGGAAACTCTGTAGGCAGCGGGACAGTATGCTCTGGGAGATCCCCCCTGCATATGCAACTTTCCCCTGGAAGCTTCCAGAGGCCAGGAGGTGCAGGCAGCACAGGACCTGGACATGGGTGGGCACGGCATTGGTCCTCCGTGTTGGGTTCTGCATCAGGGGGTCAAGGTCATCGATGAGCTTCTTAATCAGCCTGTATTTGCAGTAGATCTCCTCATCAGTCTGGCCCAGGAGTGTTATCCGCAGCCGGAAGATGCGCTCCTGAATCCTGCGTTGATTCCGGGCTGCACGCTGGAGCCTCAGCCGCCTTGTCACGATGTACAGACCTGGCATTGTGAATGTCCTTATGCTCCTACTGTGTCTCCTTAAGTGTGTTTGTTTTGCCCTGTCCATTTTTACATTTTGATTTTTTTTCTTCTTTTTTTTCAATTGAACTTTATGGTTACCACCTGGTTTGACTTTTCCTTAAATACCGCCTCGCTAATGGCGATTTTGGTTTTTTTCGCTAATTGCGATTTTTGATGAATTGGATTTGCGAATATTTTGCGAGTTCGCTAATTATTTAGCAGAATCAGTGGAACATCGCTATTACAGAATCGCAAAGGGGGTTCCACGTTGATTCTGCTAATTTAATTGCGATCTCGCAAAATATTTTGTGCGAATTCACAATTTGGTTGGTTTTTCAATCATGAATTGCATCAACATAAATTGCGATCGCAATAGCTGTTTCGCAACTATTGCGATCGCAATTTTGGTTGATGAATCTATGCATATGTCTGCTCTTTGGCTGCGCACAGTGGGAACTGGGTACAGGGTGTCATTCCCGTTCTGTGTTGAATTCCTTGTTTGTTCAAATAATTGACAATTGCTGTTGCCAATTTAAAAGTGTTCATTATCCTCTCAAATGGTTGTTGCCTTCCTTTTTGGATTTTCTTGTGGGTCACGAAAGTTCAAGCAATACAAAAGTTGCCTTTTAACTTCCGTATTTATTACACCGTTTGCTGCTCTTTAAAAGCAGAAGTCAAATGTCAGGCTATGTCCTCTGACAAAATGTCTGCTTTTTAAATGTGGGGGTTGATGTGTACAACTCCTCTCACTTTGTAGTCAGAGAAAAAAAAGTAAAGAGAATTATGTGACGATCTTGCTGTGGTAAAGGAGGTGAAAGGAAAGGCTGTATGATGTTGCTTCTGTAACACACAACAAAATATAAATGCCTGCAAATGAATTGTACAAATGCAGCAGCAGTTAGGAAAGCAAAAATGATGCCCATTTTTTGCAATTCTGAAGTGTGTTGGAAACAAAGATGTTAATAGGATCAAAACAAACCAAACACTTTACTTGATGGTGCACAAATGCTAAAGATTCACTGAACCCCAATTTCCACACATTGTCATGTGGGTGCAATATAGTTACTTAAGTAAAATTGTATGTCTGTGCAGCTTAGTGGCCTTTTCAGTGGAAAACCTGCTGTCTGTAAATGACAGTGTGCTATCAGACAATGCTTTAGTTACTTCCAAAATCATCCGCTTCATGACTACTCAAGCTAGGTGGGTTGATGATTTCAAAAGAGTTCCGATCAAGTGATCTTAATAATAGAAGACAGATACGGGGCGTAGCTACGATGTCATGTGGGGGGATCGAGGAAAGACTGGTGTAAACACTTCTTAACCTGACAAAATGCATTGGGCCGAAAAATGTGAATTGTCACAAGTCAAGATGTATATACTATGAATGCAATAGTATGGATCTCAAATAAAAATAAAAATCAACCAATGACAAAATCACCAACAGGACTTTCATAAAAATTATTGAAACTTTGATAAAGGAGTGCCAATTGGAGACGCTACTCCCACGAGAGCTGAGAATAGGACAGACTGCATGTTCACAGGACTGCAAGTCCCAGGGAGCTTCACCGCAATTGCCCGCACCTGTGTCTGCCTGCAGGGACCCTTCATTACTGCTCGTGGCACCCGCTTCGCGGGAGCTGCATCGTGAGCTGAGGAGAGGACGGACTGCATTTTCAGAGGACTGCAAATCCCAGGGAGCTTCACCGCAATTGCCCACACCTGTGTCTGCCTGCAGGGATCCTTCATTACTGCTCGCGGCACCCGCTTCGCGGGAGCTGCATCGTGAGCTGAGGAGAAGACGGACTGCATTTTCACAGGACTGCAAATCCCATGGAGCTTCACCGCAATTGCCCGCACCTGTGTCTGCCTGCAGGGACTCTTCATTACTGCTTGCGGCACCCGCTATGCGCCCCTCTGAGACCGTCAGAGACCAAAGAAGACCGGGCTGGGCATCCTCATTGACATTTTATATAGCGTAAGCCGTTTAACCCATCTAACCCTCCCAGTGCAGCTCTGCCTTCGTATTTCTTTGTATCTTTTTGTTGTTCTGTTACACCTCGGGGTAATGAGTAAAGGCAAACGTAAGGGGGGCCCATAGTAGTGGGTACATTGGATGCGTTTCTGTCACGGGCTGAGTCTGTATTAATTCACGAGATTCAGCTGACAGATAGGAGACTTTCTTTAGAACCTCAGGGTCTTTTCATCGGAACCACACCAACTGTATCATCCCCTATACCCAAACAAAACGTAGTACTTGATTGTTCTCCCCTACCGAGCCAAACTTCCCCGGAGCACCAGCAAAATGGGTCCCCCTGTTAGTCAGTCTAGATAGCACCTCACCTACACCCCTGTATCCACTGCCAAAGTATTAACTCACCAGCAAAGGAGCACATTGGCTTCTGGTGAGTGGCCTGCCAAAAACAACGCATCAGGCATCTAAAATGGCGAAACGAAATTCTGCAACTACTGGTTGTGAGGGAGGCCCGAAGGAAGTATTGACTTTTGACATCTCAGGTATTGGAAATACTAGTAATACACGCAGTAATTATGAGGCTGACCTCCTAAAGAGAGTTGAGGAGAAGCTCATTGCCCTCTTAGATCCGTTACGGTTGAAACTGTCAGGAATAGAAAAGAGATTGGCTATAATTGAGTGGCACATACTTAGTAATTTCCAATCTTCTAGTGGGCCAGGGCAAGTAGGAACGGCTGAAGACAGACAGGACAGGACTACTGACACCAGATTATCTACCAATGTAGTTACATTAACTTCCCATGTTGAGGAAAGGGCTCCCATGGCCAACCCCATGGAAATTCCCCCATCCAATGTCAATTCATTTCATAAAGCAGGCTTAGTAGGTCCCCGCGCCCCTCCGCAGTCACGGGGGGGGGGGTTGTGAGCGCTAGTATTTCCTTGCACCTTCCACCCGAAGCGACTCCATATACTATTGTAATAGCAAACGTACTTCCCCCATGTGCCCATGAACATTGGTCTTCGCTAAAGAATAAGGCTTTACATTTGTTGAACACTAGATCAGGGGTTGGGACCGCACTATTTAGCAAATTCAAAATGGTGCAAAGAATTTCATGGGTTGGTAAATCTCCGAAGGCCCTTATGGGAGACTGTGTGGGCCTAAGTTTTAGGTCCCCGCGCTTGGTCCAAACAATCCTGGATAGGGCAGGGACTGGTTATCTAACTAAGGACGACATTAATATACTTGCCCAGGGTTTTTTCTATCAGCCCCGTGACGATCATGCAAGAGGTAGGGGAGTACCGAGGGATCTAGATTCTGAACTGGGGCCTTATAATGCGGTCCCCACATGTAATACGTTTGATGCCTTTTCCACTTTGGAGGAAATAAGTTGACTTGGACACAAACCTAGTATTACTAGTTCGGACACACACTTATTTAAGGAGTGGGGTGTGGTTGATTGTGCAATGGACATTTATAACAACAGAGCACCCATACTAATATTACCAACTTACAATAGGAGTGATAGAATTACCAGTAGTAATATGGTGGGTGTAGAAGGGGATTGTAGACTATCACAAATAAGTATCCCATTAGGTGAGGGGCTTTCAGGCTGCGTCCATGTAGTTTATATTCGGCCCACTGTGTGCAAAGCAAATAAGCCGTATTCCATGCCTGATCTAAAATTAGTCTCCTGGAATGTAGAAGGGTAGATATCCTCAGCGGATTGGTCTACTTTTATTGCAGGCCATGACATAATGACCTTCCAGGAAACCTGGGCCATGGACCATGTTTATCGTCAGGGTTTTATAAACTTCTCAAAAACAGCACAACTGGGGCAGAGGGGAAGACCCACGGGGGGGGGCCTTACAACATGTGTGAGGCAGTCTGGCCACTACTGGGCGGAGGAACTGCACATCGATAGCAGGGATATTTTAATAATTATAATACAGATGGCAGAAGTCCCTGATTTTTTGCTCATCAATGTTTATGCCAGGGGTATGCCAGGTGGGAAAGCTTCTCCCACCGTAGCCCTCCAAGATATGTTTTTAAATGATTACAGAGGTGTAAGCAATATGATAATCGCTGGAGACTTCACCTGCTCCTTCGAGCTCTTTGATGATAATAATGTCAATTTTAGTCCGGAGGAGGATGCCCAGTGGAATATACCACACTTGGATCTTCCTCCCATTAAAAAATGGACAGGGGCAGCCCTGCAGTTAAAAGTGTTTTATTTGGAACAGGGGGTTAGGGCTGTAAATGGGAGGTCCATCTCAGATAGGCAGGGCTCGCAAACATATAATAATGGGTTGCGAAGTAGTCGCATTGATTTTATTATCCTTAACAAGGAATTTTGGCCCTCCCTAGTAGATATGGTAGTTCGGGAGCGGACCGAGAGCGACCATAACCCCCTAGTACTCTCCATGCAGCTCAAAGGCATTCCAATTGCTGCCAGTCGGATGCCTGGAACTGCTTATGTAGAAGCAAATTTAGCTAATGATACAAGGAGAGTTAAATGGACCAATGTTATTATAAAAGTAGAGCACTTACAGCAGATGAGTGAGTAAGTGGTTAACGCAACAGCTACTCTTCAGAGCTGTGCAACGCAAGAGGAGCTGAACTCAAAGGTTTCACAGGTCCACAGTGAATTGTTTAACAAGCTTAATGGCTTTTTTATTACTACGGTAAAAAAAAACAGAGTTATTGGGGCCTTAAGGCTGCCGCCTGGTATGGTCAATCATGTAGAAAAGCTTACAGATTTCTAGCTAGGGCAATAAGATCCAAGAACCGGGGAGATATAAGAAAGGCAAGGGTGGGGTACAAGAAAAGCCGGAAGGGATTGGGACGAACAACGCTGGGTAGAGCTGCTCAAGGTTTGTACAGGGAGAAGCATGGTCACCTTATGGCATCTTGTGAAATGGGGCAGAAAAAAAAGATAACGCTTGTTTTTTGCAGTTTCTTCACCCTCATGCCCAGGAGGGTTGCCAATAGGGCACCCATAAATAGGAGTTACCTTTGACTACTTAATTATACCAGGTGGGCGATCGTCCACATTCCAATTGGATTTCATAACTGTAGAAAGAACACACCCTGTGACTTGGGATGATTTTGTGAAGCTTTTTTTAAATTGTCAAGCATAGACAAGTGCACATTCATCAGAGAATAACTGAAACTTGCATCTGCAATGAGAAATCTTCACAAGCGAGACAGACTTCAAGGTTCACCACCAAATGAAAAGATGCTAACAAAAAAGGAAGCACACTTCTATAGCTGTAATTATCTCTAAGGTAAGGTAAGCAAGGACAAATTACAAACAATACCAAAAAACACCACTCCCTTCCCAGAAGACACAGTTTAACAAAACAAGCACAGTCAAAGAAAATAGGCCTCACCTTTAAAATGCAAATATCAACTTCACCAAGGCTAGTTTGCAATTGGTGTTCCCCACGCGTGCCACCAGCATGCACATGACACCCATGGCAACCATCTTGAAATAGTAAGAACAAACAATCCAAGGTGACTGGAATGAGCACACATGCAGCTTGCAAATTAATCACGACGCATGCATACATATGCTTCATTATGCAGCACAAGCCTTTTTAGAGTTATTTTACTTTACTATTCTTAAAACACTTATGAAAAATAAAGCAAAAATAAACAAAATCAAGAGTGCAGAAGAGCAAAAAACAATAGAGAGCAGCGCCGCAGCACTTTGTAGCCACGGACCCTCAAAACAAAATGTTAAAACATGGAACTGGACTGGCTAAAATACTGTTTGTATGTTTCAGCAGACTAGGGTCATACCACTAGGACTACGCATCAGAAATGAACCTGGACTTTTCACTGAAAACAAAAAAATTCTGGAGATTTGGACACACATCGCCAATCGATGTAGTAGGGATTGGCTAATCCTCATAATAGAAACGGCACAAGAAGTAATGATCTTGAAACGCCAACAAATAGAAGAACTAGAGACTGCATTAAAACAAAATACAGCAGTGGAGGGTGCCAAAAAGAAAATAGAAGAGCTAGCACAAGAAATTGAAGGATACCAGGAGTATCTAACAAATAAGAAATCAATAAAACTCAGAAAAGATATTGAGAAATTTAGTGCAGAAGTAGTATACCCATTCCCACACAAAGATTATTATACCACCAGAAAAGAACAGAGATGGGAGAAACCCCAATACCCAAGACAAGTATATTCCAGGGGAGGTAAAAAGAGGATTACATTCTCAGAAACCTCCGGGACCAGTGAGGATGAAGATCACACAAATGAACACACAGGAAGATCTGCCCAGAAACTCCAACAAGAACCCCAACTTTGTTTAGGGAGTCGCCCTTACAGGGGCCAGAAAGGCTATTGGAACTACTCTCGAGAAGAACCAATGAGGAACCATGAACCTCCAAATCAGGCGACACCAAATTATTTGAAAACCAGGAATGCACGATATTGGAGGTAAATGAGTTTCCCATTATTAACTTTTCAGATAGGATATTAACAGTTGAGGAACAGGAAGTGTTAAGATTCAGTTTTAGTTTTGCTCCAACTGCCCCACCTAACAAATTTGAACTGGAAAAGGATATGAAAAGTTTCTTTAGAAAGATCAGACTAAACAGGTTTTTTTTCTTAACAAAACAATAGCAACATGGTTGTCCTCATAGGTTCAGGGCGCCTAAGGTTTAGAATCGCACTAAATTATTGATAACTCTCAAATTATTTGAACGGTGCTCAAAGGAATGGGGAACCACGCAACCCCATAAGCCGAGAGACAAGTCCCTCACAAAACAAATTCTAACTCCCAAGCACACGTATGTTCCTAAATGTGGTTTTCCTTTTTTCAAATAACATACATATATAATATACAAAGAAAGTGTAGGTCAACAATTTTGGTTTTCAAAACAAATTCTTGTCTTGTTTTATTCGGATTTCCTCCAAACAGCAAACAACAGCCAACGCGTTTCGTCGCTATAGGCAGTAGTCCTGTGACTTTTTCAAGGCTGTACAAGATAAACATACAGAATTGTATTGTATTTCTTCATAGTAATTACTATAATATGAGCACATTACTAACCTGCTATAAGTGAGATACATGCTCAATAGTTGTCAAAAGGGCATTTGACAGTTAATTGTTGTTTATATAACAATATTCAATATTTTATTTTGTAGTATTTGCCACAACATAAGCAAATTTCAAAATATAAATTTAGCACGTGATGGAGAGAATGGAAACATAAAGCTCCCAATGGTCCATAGTATCTCGACCTTATCACCCTAGAAATTGCTATTTACCAGAAAAATGATATGTGGTCTTAGTGACAGAACCCGTGTCGGAACGCATGCATCAGTGTTCGTGAAACCCAAGTAGGTAACATCTAAGTACATGCAAGTCAAGCGGGACAGAAAGGTGGCAGGATTTTATTAAGATATAAAGTCCTCTAATTGAGAGTATATAAAAGATGGTCTTGTAACGATACCTATATTTTCCAGTGATGTACTCTGTAAGGGGTAAAGATATAAATTATAATTGTAGAGAATTCTTTCAAGAAAATAATCTATGGATTAAGAAATCCAAAGGTTAAAATTATAACCTACTTTCTGCGTGGTGATACTTCCAACCCACACGTGGGTTCTGGTGATGGCACAGAACTCTGAGTATGCATTAGTCCTCCTTTTATTCCTTCACGAATATTTGTTTATCCTTTCTAGAAATTAACAGGTATGTTTCTATTAGAAACTACATAAATATCTCTATCTAAATCTTAAATACATGTAAGTTAGGGCGAACCTCATATATTGCCCTCGTATTTGCTGTGCCTCATTATATATGAAGTGACTAATCAAGACACTAAATTTTTCCCAGTGTGTATACGACCCAATATTTTACTGAGTCTCCTATGCGTCATTATATCAGAAATCATCTTAGTACATTGGTCACAATTCTCCTCTCACACTATTAATAGTCATCCTGTTCCCCGCTATTTTAATGCGTCTCCTTTACATTAACATTAGCTTTATTAAGCCAAATGTTTTCATCTCCCAGTTTTCTGTCGTTCCTCAACTGCTACTTCATTACGCCAATTATTTCAGTTACGACCCAGTAGTTTGCTTGGTGTCAGGTACTTCGTCTAACATTGTTAATAGTGCTCCAGACCCCCGCTAATATAATGCGCCCCCTTCACGTTCGCATTAACTTCAATATGCCACTTGTTTTTGTCACCTGGCTTTATGTCGTCCTTTACTCGTTATTTCAGCTTAGAGTAGCGTTGCTTCTAGGGTTTTCTGTCGCCATCACATTATTCGTGTGCACGGTTCAGGTGTCGCCCGCCTTACATTTAAACAGACATGTTCCTATTCTCGTCCCTGATTGGATATTCTTCCAGGTTAGGAGAGAAATCAAGAGAGGACTAAGCGGTAAAGGGTTTCACAGCGGCCATATTTGTAGTAAAGTCTTAAAGGCTTGAGCACTTTTATTATGCCCATAAGAGCTTTTGTGGACATTTATTTTCTGCCAAAAGACCGTCAACACGTTTCGAAGTAGCAAGTCTATCAACACCTATGGAGTGGAATCACCAGGTTAAAGTGAAAACGTCTTGTGATACACAATATTAGACTGGAGATTAGGATCTATTTTGAAGTATTAAAGTCAAGTTTCATATTGAAAGTAGTAGTGTAGCGAAAAGGGACTAATATTCCCCTCCAAGAATTGAGACTCTAACATTAAAATCCTTAGAACCAAGTAAAGGTGTATATAATTATCATGCATGTGTGTAATATTAGTTTGAAGTGATCTATATTGTGAATGATCTCAGTAGCTGAATAAGGAAAATACATAGAACCAAGAGCCCTCCATCAGTAACCTTTTTAAAAAAAAATATACAATTACAAATGGTTGAGAGAAAAGTCATCTAACACAGAATTTCTATTCATTATTAATCGGTATTTTCAGGAACTCTTGTCATACATCATACTAGAGAACTGCATAATGTATTGTGTACATGACCTTCAATACATACAATACATGTCATCTATTGTCACCCAGAAAGTAATGTAGTTCCTGGTCGATATTGAGACCACACTCTGTGCTACGCATCTTAAGTATCCACAATGCTTCTCTCCTGCGTAGCATAAGTTCTCTATTACCCCCTCTAGGGTGTCTCGGTATGAGATCTATTCCAAAGTATTCAAAACGTCTATTTGTGGTTTGTAAAGGGCAAATTGACATGTGTGCGGCTAAGGGGTACCTCATGTCCCCTAGTTTAATTGCCCTAACATGCTCACATATTCTTTCCCGTAAGGCTCTAATTGTACTGCCAATATATGTCTTC
The DNA here is from genome assembly GCF_964261635.1 of Lissotriton helveticus. Classification (NCBI taxonomy): domain Eukaryota; kingdom Metazoa; phylum Chordata; class Amphibia; order Caudata; family Salamandridae; genus Lissotriton; species Lissotriton helveticus. Next base: position 21,593,711 of record NC_136060.1, on the reverse strand, counting down.
TTACATTTGCATTCAATAGCATACACCACATATTTCGAAAGGCAATTAATGTTGACCCTTATCTCATATTCTTTGCCAATTGGTCTGTAAAAATGTGTGGCTTTGGGTTTGGCCCATTTGCATGCTGTGCATTGGTTGCAACTATGGAAACCCTTGCCATGTTCAGTAAGCCAGTTAGTATTGGAAGATGTCGTGGGATAACTAGGACTTAAAATATTTCTCAGTGTGCGTCCCCTCCTATAGGTTATTGCTGGCTTTTTGGTCACAAATTTCTCTATGCATCTATCTGCCTTAAGTAAGTGCCAATGTTTATTCATACTCTAACTGAGTATTCTAGACCAGTCATTGTATCCTGTAATTAACCTAATTTTATTCACCTCCTTGTCTTTCTTTTGCAAGTCCTTTAGTGTATCATCACGTTTCATTTTGTCTATTCTGGATTCAGCCTTTCTGAGTGTGATTTTGTCATAGCCTCTGTTGATAAATCTCTGTAGGGTTCCTTTCTTCTGTTCATCAAAGCCTGCATTGACACTACAATTGCGCCTTATCCTCATCAATTCCCCATAGGGGATTGCATTTATTTGGTGCGGCAGATGCGCACTTGTGGCATGCAACAAAGAATTGCATGCAGTTTCTTTTCTGAAGGTCTTACTCTCAATTGTACCGTCTTTTATAAAAAGTTCAATATCCAAAAAGGAGATCTTAGTCTTACTGTGTACTGAGGTGAAGGAAATATTCAAGTCATTATTGTTCATATATTTAATGAAGCCCATTACCTTTCTTGAGATCCCGTCCATATCATTAAGCAGTCATCTATGTAGCGTCCCCAGTATAGGATAGAGTCATTCCATTGTTGGCCCTTTGGGCCCCAGATCCTTCTCTCCTCCAGCCAACCCATAAAAAGATTGGCATACGAGGGAGAGAACCTAGAACCCATGGCCACTCCCTGTTTTTGTCTGTACCATTTTTCTTTAAACAGGAAAACATTATTGTCAAGAATGAGTTCCACCATCTCAATAAGCATCTCTGAATGTTTCAGTGCACCTGCTGGTCTTTTGTTCAGCATCTTCCTCATTGCCTGCAGCCCCCTTTCCCTTTTTATACTAGTATATAAGGATGTCACGTCTAAGGTAACTAAAAACATGTTTTCGTCCCAGGCCAAATCAGATAATATACCTAAAATATGTTTCGTTTCCCTTATGTATGAGGGTAGGTTCTTAACCAAAGAGTTAATAAACACACCTACATATTCTGAGAGTCGTTCCGTGGGGCCCCCAATACCCGACATGATTGGTCTTCCAGGCGGAAATGTCATTGTTTTATGTACCTTCGGCAGCGTATAAATGCAAGGGTATCGTGGCTTGTTAGGTTTCAAGTACATCAGTTCATCATTATCTAGTAGTCCTAAACTATGCCATTTTTTAATTTGAGTTGTTATGTGTTCCGTCAAAACCCACATTGGATTACCATTCATACGTTCATAACATAGAGGTTTACTGAGTTGTGTAAGTATCTCTTCGTCATAGTCCCTAGAGTTCATTAATACCATGTTGCCTCCTTTGTCTGCCTCTCTTATTGTCAGTTCCCTATTGTTACACAGATCTGTAAGTGCTTGTCTTTCTCCCCATGTTAAGTTATCATTCCTATATCTCATTATTATGTGTTTGTCTTCATGTTTGTCTAAATCAGCTACTATCAATTTGTGAAATAATTCTATGTTGTTGCCTGATGTTAGTGTGGGTGACGATTTGGATTTTTCTTTCAGATTGTGGATATGTTATAGTCGTCATTTATACCTAGATCTCTCATGACTATTTCTGAAGTAATTGTTTCATCCTCACATGCACTCAAAGATAACAACAATTTGGTATCAAGAACATTTTGTATGCTTATTTCATTAGACACTATTAAGCCCAAGTTTTTGTGCAAGTCTTTATTGCCAGTTGCCATTGAGTCAAAATGTTTTTTTAATTTCAAACGTCGTATGAACTTAAATAGATCAATTTTCAATTCACATATGTCATCAAATGAATTAGGGCAAAAGCTCATTCCTTTTTTGAGCACAGTACTAGCGTCTTTGGACAAACAAAAACCAGATAAGTTCACAATATCCATATCCCTCATTTCTTTTGGGTCCAGGATCTGGTCCTTACACCCTGTCTCTCTTCCCCTCGAGGCACCTCTCTTTCCTCTCCTTGTTTTCCTGCCAACACCGGACGTTTGAACTCTCTGTTCCCTCTCTTGATTCGTTTTACTTCTAATAAAAAACTATTGTTGCTATTGGTATTGACAGTATTTTCAGGATCACTTTCTTCAGTATGTATGGTATTAAGGGAGGTCGTGCTAGAGCTGACAGACTTGTTTTCTGTCCCGCTCTGTTGTTTGGCTTTAGGTACCACATGATCGTATTTACGTGCAAATGTAAATATCCTCCCTTTAGTATAGTCTAGTTCATCCCTTCTTAATTTCCTAGCTTTGCGATTTTTAATGTTTGTTACATGATGAAAGATAATTTTATTCAAAATGGCATAGTTCTTCGCCGCTACCTCCGGTAGGTTTAAGTGAATAATTTCACTTTCAATTATTGCCATGTCATTCTGCAATTGTCTGACCTTTCTCTCACAATTCTCAATCAAGATTCCCATCAATCTGTTGGAATTGTCAGTCAAACCCAAATCAACTTTTACCCCTAACCCGAGTCAGGTAGAGAAAAATGTAGAGTTATTTGAGAGGATTGTGGAAATTGAAATTAAGAATAGTCTCGGTTCCAATCAGGGACAGGCAAACAATCTGTCAAAATGCCATAGATCAGCCCTCAAAAAACTACAAGATTGTGACCAAATAACTATAAAACCCGCTGACAAGGGGGGCGGGGTAGTGGTCCTCAGCAGTATTGATTATGACAACAGGATGAGGACCCTTTTAAATGTAACGGAGCATTACATTTCTGTCTCATGATTGATAGGCTAAAGAAAAAGGTCTCGCGCTTTCTAAACCAAGGTAGGGAAACAACATGATATGTGAAGATGAATATAGGTTCCTATTTAACAACAATCCAATAATCCTGGCCATTTATGGATTGCCAAAAATCCAGAAGGACACAGCTAACCCACCAATGTGGCCCATTGTCAGCAGTTTGGGCTCATTATTAGAGCCTCTCAGCAAATATGCTTATTTTTTCTTGAGACCCATTGTCCAAAAACAGAGATCGTACTTGAAGGACACTGCCCATACCATTTCAATATTTGAGAGGCAGAGCTTCGACAAGGTGACCCAGCTTTAGGTCACCTTGGACATCGAAGCTCTGTACACGAACCTCCCCCAGGATGATACAATCAGGGTCATGTCTTCCATTTTGGACGATGAAAATCTCAATCGTGGACATAAAGAGTTCATCATTGGCTGCATAGAGCTAGTTCTGAAAAATAATGTTTTTCTGTTTAAGGAGGAGCTTTACAAACAGGTGAAGGGGACCAGCATGGGGGCCACATGTGCCCCCAGTCTGGCATGCCTCTATGTGGGTCATTTCGAACAAAGGCATATTTACAATGAAATGGCACCCTACTTTTAAAATATCTCTCACTTGCACCGTTTCATAGAAGACATTATTTTTGTCTGGAATGGTGCCAGTGAAGAGCTTGTGTCATTTTTGGAGTAGCTAAATCTAGGAGATAGACATTTGAAGTTCACTGCACATTATAGTGACAGCAGTGTAGACTTTTTGGATATCAAGATAAAGGAATCAGAAGGTGTACTAGAGGTGGAGCTTTTTTCAAAACCAACAGACAAGAACACCCTACTCCAATATCAGAGCAATCACCCCCGGTCTCAAAAGGATAACATTCCTTTTGGGGAATTTTTTAGGTTACGGCGTAACTGCACAACTTTTAAAGACTTTTATCATCATGCAGAAATTATGGACAAAAAACTACGAGAGAGGGTACCCCAAAAAACTTGTAAAACAGTCCCTTAAATGGGCAAGATTTTATGACAAAGACCACCTTTTGGATATGAATAAAAAGAAAAACAACACAGTTCAAGATAGGATTGTCTTTGTCAGCCAGTATTCTGGACTAAGTAATAAAATAAAAAATATCGTTAATCGAAATTGGAAAATCCTCAATAACAGTTTAACAACACCCCTATCTAGACCGCTTTTTTCATTCAGGCGGAACAAGACAATCAAAAATGCCCTAGTGAGTACCTATAAAAATCCTACCAGCAGCATCCAAACCACTCTAATCAATAATAAAAGAGCCACAGGTAACTTTAAGTGTGGCTCTTGCTCGATTTGCCCAAATTGTATAGAAAGCAAGACACTTAACTTCAATGGAAAAGTCTTGGTTTCGAAAACTCTCAACAACTGCAGAAGCAAGAGCGTAGTATACCTGCTTGTCTGCCCTTGTGGCTTAGGCTACGTGGGCGAGACAGGCAGGGAGCTTCGCATTAGACTACTAGAACATAGATCATCGGTAAAGAATAAAAAGGAGAATGCACCTCTGACCGATCACTTCCAAAAATGTAATCATGATTGTAACCAATTTACTTGGTTCATTTTGGAAAAAGTAAGTAGGAGAGGTAGGGAATTTAGAAGCATTAAGGAAGACAGGTGAGCAATGGTTCATGTGCTACCTTGATACAATTGATAAAGGCATTAACACCAGAGAAGAATGGATGAAGCTAGTAGCTAGTCAGCAGAATACTGTGATTTATGGATTTAATCAAACCCTGTTAAAAAATAAATAAAATAAGTACAAACAATTAGCTCCTACAGCATATAAGATAATGGAGTCGCATAAGATCTGGGGGGTAGCCAATGCTGAACAGGGTGAAGTATAATAATAATAGATCCTGATGAGGTCAACAAATATAAAAAAAATGGTGTAAAGCGACATATACAGTCTATCATATAATTAGAATACAATGTTACATCCAACGATGAGCATCACAGTGACATGGCATAAGTATACACATTTATTTATTTTTATGCACAGTATTCAAGGGTGAACGAAGAATGACCTGAAGTATCCACCCATGTATATGTGACATGGAAATGGCTCCTTAAATAATATGAATAAGACAATAACTTAAAAAAGAAACCACTCGTGACAGAGTTTGGATGCCACTGATTGGTCAAATTTTAAAATGATAGTGGGGCTTGGAATTCGGCACACACTGTTGTCAAAGCGAGGCGTGAAACCCGCTCCGTTTCGTGCCTCAAACCGAGGCTTGAAACGTGGAAGCAACAAATAGAATGCGGTCCCGGGAGACAGCGATTCTATTTGCCGATTTAAAACGGGTTAGGCGGTGAGCAAGCGCGCGAAAACAAGTAGGCACACCAGGTACTAATTAAGGATCAACCAATGAGAACTTAGAATAAACGGTTTAAATACGAAACAAAAAACAAAACGAACCGAGCGGTTTTGTGGTTGCGGACGATTTGGGTGTGATGATGAGCGTTTCGAGCGACTTTTGGGTAAGGAGGCTGATAATTTGCCTATAGATTAGAACTATAGAAGTAGAACTCTGAGGCATGATACAGTGTGCTTACATGGGTTTTGTATATTTATATTTGTCTCTATAGAGAACCAAATTCAACAAGGACAGAAGTTTGAATTTACACCTGGGATTCTAATGGTGTGTGGATTTTGGTAAGGGATTTTCTGAGCTATAGATTCATTATGGAAATATACTCTAATGCCTATAATAACTAGAGTCCCCTTTCCTTCCCCTTCTAGAGGAGAGACCCAGGGCAGGAGCTCGACGTGTAGGATTTAATCTCCAGTGCAGTCCCCCGTCTTCTTTCTTCTTTTTTAAATGATCATTGTGGGGTGAAGAACAAGAAGAGACCAAACAAGGGTGTTTTTAAAGTAGGTACACCAGCAATATAAACGGCTAGGACAACCTCAAAAGAGATGTATATTTAGGGCCAAGATAAAGTCCAAATTATATATTTTCTAGATAATATGAAAGGACATTACAGACGGGAAGTTGTTTCCCGCGCATAAATAAATACTGCAAAAACGGTAGGATATAAAGGTAATTGTTTGAGAAAAAGCCCATAAGAGAACACAATTATAGTTGTTATAGTGTTAAACATATAACAGTAACAATATAACTCATCTATGTTACAGAACCAACCCAAAGGCACAATGGTTATATAAATAAAATATGTGGAACAGGATGAATACAAGGAAGTAATATGCAATAGAGTAAAGGAACACATCCCCCCACTAATATCTTGAGTGACACGATTAAAAGCATACATGTGACAACAAAGGGGGTGGTGAGTCAGGCGGATGCATATACATGTATAATCCTTAAAAGGAGCATGCGGGGTATGATTGAGTGTGGTCTCAGAAGCCCATAAACAAGAACTGGAGAAGCATGATTGCATATGTATATATGTCAACTGCTAAAAAGTCAAGGCATTTCAAAGAAATGAACATGTTACTTTTAAAACAAACGATTAGATCATATGGGGGAGGTGTGATAAGGAGTAGAAAATCCCGCCCTAAATATTTAAGTAATGAACAATCCACAAAGGACTTCCTGTGAATGCACTTTGATAGTATTCAAGCATCCAGAGAAACAATTGTATTGTAAGAGATAACATGAATGTGGCATCTATGCATAATACTCATGCAAATATGTTTATCTACAGGAAATCTTTTAAAGTGGCAACCAGCCAGTGCCCTTTTTAGGAGAGACTTATCAATCTGTCTTGAAAAAAGATGGTCTATTAGTGTTAAAATCCATCGAAACGCGTCGACGCCTACATCAGCACAATCAAGGGACAAAGTCTATCCTGCAGACAAGACAAATTAAGCGTGTCCAGGATTAGCTTTTTCGAATATTGGGTTTTCCTGATGTGCACTTATATGACAAATAGGAGTGTCTGTGTTTTGTATAATACAGTGTTAAAATAATTTGTTGTCTGTATATTCTACCTGCAATAGATTTATGAAATTTAGATGAATACAATTGTGATGCTATTGTACATGTTTTTAATGTAATTATAATATGTTGTTTTTATGATTTATAATACCTAGGATATGTCTTTAACTAAAAAATAAAAAAGAAATGTACAGAATGTATTGTTTGTGTATCACATAGTGTTAGAGACCATTGCTAATATATGGGCTAACTTTAGCGTACGTAATACACCTTTTGATTGTTTTTGAGTTTGTCCACCAAGGGATCTCCCCTTCTTTTTCACTCTCAGCAGACTAAAGCCAGAACTGTTAGCTTTGCCAGTGCGTATTTCTTTCCTGATCAACCCTACACACCTGTTCAATAAATGTACAGTGCTCTCCGGAGGGAGGGGAGTTCCTGGACTCAAATGACTTCAGCGGACTGCATTATCCTCTGTAGTTGGTCACTTCAGTAGCAGGCACAACCAGTGATTGCATTGCATTTGAATAGAAGGGCCAGAGATTGTTCAATCCCTAAGCAAACAGCGCCAACGGTTGATTGTTGTCTTGGTAAATAACAAACGTGGCTGCTCATGGTCTTAATAGATGGAACCATCACTTGCTTGCATACTTTAATTCCAGCCCAAAATACACATTTGACTGTGGAATGCATGGCCAGGGGGAATAAGATCAAAAACAACATAAGTCACAAAAAGCGTAAAGAGACTGAGGAGATAGCGAAGAGTGAGGCTCAGCGCCTGCAGGCCGAATCGCAGGCCAACGCAAGCAATGACCCTCTTTGTTGGGATGACTAAAACTCCTTCAACAGGAATACCTTGGGCTAGCCAAAAAGGATGCGCATCACAAGATACAAGCTATGCATAGGCGCCTATACGACGCAAGCGACAAAACAGGCCGATTGCTTGCATGGATTAGCAAAAAAGAGATGGCCAGCAGATGGATAACACAGATACAGATGGAAGACGGTCAGACCCACATAACCCCCACTGCAATAGCAAATGCATTTGCAGGATACTACGAGGCCTTTTATGCAAAGTTTTCAATGGCAGACACAGAGCAGATCCAGGCATACCTACTGTCCATACAGCTCCCTAGGTTAGACACAACTGACTCACAGACCCTAGACGAAAAACTCACGAAAGAGGAAATCATAGATGCCACAGGGCAGATGAAAACGAGGAAGGTCTCGGGTCCCAGTGGGCTCCCCCTCGAACTTTTCAAACAAAACGGGGCACTTTTTCGCCCACACCACCTCCACCTGTACCTGGAGGCACACGAGTTGGGTAACTTCCCTGGGGACCTGCGAAAGGCCACCATTGTGGTGATTCCCAAGGAAGGTCGACCGTTACAGAGCTGTGGGTCGTATCGACCCATTTCCCTCATAAACATAGAGACCTAAATATTAGACAAAATTCTGGCCAATAGGCTTACCAAGGTCATTACTGGGCTGGTTTACTGGGACCAGTCTGGCTTAATGCCAAAGAGGTTGACGAGAGTCAACCTTCCAAGCGTAGGTAACTGGCTAGAAATAGTAAAGCATAGACCTGACCCACATCTCGTATTGTCCTTGGATGCCGAAAAAGCATTCAACATAGTTCACTGGCCGTTTCTCATGGCCGTCCTGGGAAGACTAGGATTTGGCCCCGCTTTCAGGAGGTGGATAGCTACGCTGTACGAGGGACCGTTGGCAAGAGTTAGGGTCAAAGGGGTGACATCTCGGGAATTCCCAACAGGAAGAGGCACTCGACAGGGATGCCCCCTGTCCCCTCTGCTTTTCGCTATGGGTTTAGAGCCCCTTGCCTGTGTCATTCGAACGCACCCGTTCATAACCGGTTTTCTGATGGGGGACAATGAAGAACTCGATGAACGTATTTCCCTGAAGGCTGATGACATACTTTTGTATGTAACAAACCCTGAAACGACACTCCCTAATATTATAGTAAGTTGCAAGGAATATGGCGCACACGAGGGGTATAAAATCAATTGCGAAAAGTCATGTATTTATCCAGCGGGGTGGAATGTCGATCACACTGCCTACCCAAGCCAGTTACAGATAGCACCCAGCGGAATAAAATATTTAGGTATATAGGTTAAGCTTGAAAAGGCACTGGTGCTGGAGCATAACCTGTATAGAGTACTTGGGGACTTCCGATCTGATGCGGAGAGATAGGCATTCCTGCCACTGACACTGCTTGGCAAAGCGGCGCTCTACAAAATGATAGTACTCCTGAAATTTTCATACGTTTTGCAAAATACATACCACCCGATACCAGAAGAGGTGTTCACCAAGATCCACGATATTTTGAGGAAGTTTCTCTGGGATGGGAAACCCCCAGGATAGCATTGGCGAAGTTACATTGCAATCAGTAGTGGTGGCATTTCATTGCCAGACCTTCAGGCTTAATATTGGGAGGCCCATTTGATTGTAGTGAATGAGTGGGCATACAGAGTGAGAGATCACCCCACGTATGTGCTTGAACATACGCAGTTTATCAGTAGACCTTACACGCATTACCTCTATGGGGCAGGGGAACCACAAAGCTGCTGCCAGCCACACAAATTGTGATAGCGGCGTGAAAGAAAGCAGAGAGACGCATGAACTGGGATGGCCGGGTGACTGGTGAAACCCCGCTTTGGGTGGGAACATGACTTAAGGAATTTGCTAAGCTGACAGGCTTTCAGAAATAGGATTTGGTGGGCATTTCTCAACTCAAAGACATAGTGTATCGTAAAGAGCTAGTGACGTTTTCTTACCTCCAGAAAGAATATGACATGAGTCAAACGCAGCACTTTCAATACCTGCAGCTAATGCATGCATGGCGGGCTCAACATATCGACATGGAGGGTCTCCCTGAGTATGCCCCTCTGGAAGGACAGTTACTGATGGATGAACTAAAGGAAAAGGCAGTATCCTGAACGTTTAGAGCCATCATAAACAATATACCAGACCCCTTACGGAAGCTTAGGGCAAGGTGGGAGGAGGATCTGGGGGAGATAGACAACTTGGATTGTGAAATGGCGCTGATACACCCCAGGGCAGTCGCTATTAGATCAAGACTTAGGCTGATCAAATTTAAGTATCTTTATTGAATATACTCTGATAGAGCCCGACTCTCGGGTAGAGCAGAGTCACCCAACTGCTTGAAATGTAACACTATGGAAGGGACATTTCTCCATACGGTGTAGGGTGTTCGCAGATACAGATATGCTGGGGAATGCTGCTGATGGAGTTAGAGCTCATTTTGAAGGAGTTGATACCCCCTAACCCCATGTTCATTTTGCTGGGAATACCTACAGAAGTCGACCTCCCTAAAACAAAATTAATGTTGTTACAATTGGGACTAGTAGTAGCCAAAAGGGACTTAGCCAGGGCGTGGGGGTCTGCATCCTACCCAACGCTGACCGAATGGTGAAGGGGAATGGACATGCACATGCTGTGGGAGAAAATGACTTACACAGCAAGGGGGTGTCCAAAAAAGTTCTGGAAAATATGGAAGCAATGGTTGGCATATTACGGTTTCACACACACAGACTCGCAGTGAGGTGGTGGTAGGGGGGATTGGTGGGGGGAAGGGAGAGTTAGGGGGTCTTGTTGATAAGAATTATTTTTGTATTATTGGTTACTTATGTATCAATATTTCTGAAATTGGCTCTGGGTGACATACTGAAAGAAGTTATATGCTTTGAAGATTTGACCTGATTCTGTAATGCAAATCAAAAATGCAAATAAACACATTCCAAAAAAATACAAAAAACATAAGTGGCAACCCGGTATTCCTGAGAACCTGGGTACACAATATTTACACCAAGAGCAATGGCACCCAAAGAGGAAGCACTAAGCCTGTGTTTCCCTAGCAAACACAAATATGTAAGCTTCAAACACTGAAACAACAATTATTTCATAGCTGTTGACTGCTATTCAGTATAACAATATACCAAATCGGTGCTCTAGATAAACGGTGTAGTGATGGTGCTTAGTGATAAAGGTGACCTGGAAGTGCGTAGGTGTAGAGAAACACAGAAATGTAGACTTAATATCCTATTAGTTAAAGAAGCCAGAACTCAAAGTTAGAGTACAAATTCAGCAGACTGCGGTTCATATCAGCTAAAGTCAACATGGGAATGCATCAACGTATCGCTCCACTCTACACATAACTTCCAATGGGTCTTCATCAGGACCATTTAGGTACAAGCATGGGTCACGTGACTAAGGAAATATCTCTTGACATGTATGCTTCACACTGCAGGCTAAAGAGAAGTGTGGCTCAATGGTTAGAGCGGCAGACCCTGATGCAGAGGTCTAGCCCGGGACCAGGGTTCAATTCCCTGCCTCGGCGGGTCTTGAGCTCAAAAATTCCACGGACCTGATAATTCTCGCCTCGGTGCCTATTCCAATCATGGAGTCCCACTCTGCAACTCTGGGCAATAGCTTGCTTAATCTCCACAACGGCCCCCACAACGCTAAGGATGCCTGGCCTCCACCTTGGGGGTGCCCAGGAATGGACACCTCACAGGGAAAGCCAGGATGGGTTCCACAGCGGTATTCGTACAAGCGCCTTGAGACCCTTGCGGGTGAGTAGTGCGCTATACAAGTATCAATTTACATTTTTTTTTTACATTTAAAACCTTCCAGCTTGATGAAAGACAGCGTCTGGATGCTCCAGTCCTTAATAAAGAACCTCAATCATTTGTGCTAGCAACAAGCAGATAGATTCAGAGCACTTTAGATCACAAACATGGTATACAGAAACAATGAGCCAAACAAATGTGTAAATCAATGTAGAAGCAATGTTACTTAAGACAATGAGGACTACAAAGTGTAGAGTCACCTGCCATCCATGCTAGTACCCATTATATGTTAGGTGCTTGGTCTGGACAAATGTAGTGGCACATTTATGAGGTCTTTAAGCAGCACAGTAACCAAAGTTGCTGCACTGCGTTGCATGAAAAGGAAATAGCCCAACAGCACAATATAAACTAAGGTATCGTGCTGTTGTATTCTCTTATAGAGTTGGCCTTCCTTAGTCTGCATTGTATCAATGCCCTCACCCTTGCAGCGTAGTGCAAGGATGTGTGTTTATACTGGAAGGGTACTCTTCCAGAGCAAATTTCTATGCTTTGACAAAGTTTAACCCTTTACCAAATTGTAGGTGTCCTGTTTGCTGCTGCACACATATAAAGTTGGAAAGGTTTGCAGAAACCTTTACAACCGCCTCAAGAAAGCATCATTTTTTTAATGCAAATCTCTTCTACCAAAGTTAGTAGATTAATGTCAAAATCAATGGGTGGGGTATGGCAACGTTCAAGTATTACCCAAGTCATGCCTCCTTTTCACAAAGTAGTGCATCATGCCTCCTTCCACAAATTAGTGCATTGTGCTACTTTTGTGTAACTTTAGGGCACTTTCTAATGTGATTAAGGATTTGTGCTGTAAAGTAAACACCAAAACAGCACTTTGCACCACGTTTGCGTCACTTTTGTGATTCATACCAGGGTCAAAGTGTTTTGAATTCATCCCACAAACCCAGGATTTGAAACTTAACACAATGCGAGTGTCATAATAAAAAATTCAATTACTATGATAGGAAATCTTCTTAGGAAACTAAGCTCTAAGATAATGCTTGTAATTTGCATTTAGTGCTCTGATGACAGTTCATAGCTCAATGTGCCATTTTTGAAGGATTGTAACTTATGAACTCCAAGTAGTAAAAGGATCTCTGTGACAAAAGCAGTTACCCACTGAGCTATCTACATAAAATTATGATCTGTGATCTGCAAATTACACGTTGTGCTTTGCAGCAGGAATGTTAACCCTCTATGCTGCTTTTGCCATGAGCCAAAACAGTTTCTAGAGAAATAAGAGTTCTCTCTATCAATCAATCAGGGATTTATAGAGCACACTACTGACCCGTAAGGGTCTCAAGGCGCTGGGGGGGTGGAGGGGGTCCTCCGAAAAGCCAGGCCTTGAGGTCTTTTCTGAAGGCTTGAAGTGTAGGGCTCCATCTGATGCTGAGGGAGAGTTTGTTCCATGTCTTGGCCACGATGTAGGAATGTAGGAGAAGGATCCGCTCCCCCGTTCTGGCTCTGTAGATACCGAGGATCTCAGCAAGGGCTAGGTTGGCGGAGCAGAGGTTTCTCTTGGCAACATAGAAGGAGATTCCATCGTTGGGGTATTTGGGTCTGGTATTGTGGAGGGCTTTGTAGGTGTGAGTGAGCAGCTTGAAGGTGACTCTCTTTTTGACGGCGAGCCACTGGACATTGTGAAGGTGCTTTGTCATGTTGTCATGTCGTGGGATGCTGAGGACAAGTCTGGCTGTGGCATTCTGAATGGTCTGGAGTTTGCAAAGGAGTGATTTGTTGATTCCTGCGGAGAGGGCATTTCCATAGTCCAGCCTGCTGGTGACGAGTGTATGGGTGACAGTCTTCCTGGAGTCGGAAGGATCCATTTGAAGGTCTTGCGGAGTATGCAGAGGGTGTTGAAGCATGTGGAAGACGTGGCGTTAATCTGTTGGTTCATGGTGAGTGAGGAGTATGATGCCTAGGTTGGGAGCGTGGTCCATGGGGGTTGGAGGGTTTCTGAGGGCAGGGGGGCCACCAGGTGTTGTCCCACATGGCGGGGTTGGATCAAAAGGATGACGACTTCTGTTTTTTCTGAGTTGAGCTTCAGGCAGCTGCTGCTCATCCAGGATGCAACGTCCTGCATTCCTTCCTGTACACTGTGCCTGGTTATGTTGGGTTCCTTAGTAAGGGAGGGGTTGAGCTGGGTGTCATCGACGTAGGATACTATGCTGAGTCCGTGTTTTCTGGCTATGGTTGCAATGGGGGCCATGTAGATGCTGAAGAGCGTGGTGCTGAGGCAGGATCCTTAGGGTATTCTGCATCTGATCTCTTTGGGTTCTGAGAGGAAGGGCGGGAGTCTTATTCTTTGTGTTCTGCCAGAGAGGAAAGAGCAGATCCAGCCTAAAGCAGTACCCTTTATGCTGGAATTGTGGAGTCTTGAGTATAGTGTATGGTGGGACACGGTGTAAAAGGCTACTGGGAGGTCTAGTAGAATGAGGGCTGGACTGTGCCACTGATCAACGAGGGTACGGATGTCGTCAGTGGCAGCTAGGAGGGCGGTCTCGGTACTGAGGTTGCTGCAGAATCTGGATTGAGATGAGTTGAGGATGGTGTTCATTTCTATAAAGTGTGTTAGCTGGGTGTTAACGATTTTCTCAATAATGAGGTCTGTTGGGTCTGCGGAAGGCTTCTTGAGGAAGGGTTTGACTTTAGCGTGTTTCCAATTGTCGGGGAGCGAGCCTGATTTGAGGGTGCCGTTGATTGTCCATCGTACTTCCGGTGCAATGGCGGAGGTGGCCCTGTCGAAGATGTGAGGCGGGCAGGGGTCAGTGGGTTCTCAGGAATGGATGCTCTTCATGGTCTTTGCGGTGTCTTCTGTGGTGACAGGGGTCCAGGTGAGGAGGGTCTGCTGGGTGGCATTGTTAGTGGATGCTTTTAGGTCGGTGCCTTGGTCTTCGTCGTCGAAGTTGTTGTAGAGTGTCCTGATCTTGTGGAAGAAGGAGCTAAGTATGTTGCAGAGGTCCTGGGAGGGAGGGACGTTGGGGGTTTCACTGTGCGGTCTGGTGAATTCTTGTAAGATGGTGGAGTTCCTTGGAGATGTGGGATTTGGAGAGGATTCTGTCCTGAATGAAGTTCAAGTCAATAACCACTCAAGTTATCATGCTCTTTTCATTATCCACTGTAAAATGCCCAGTACACACAAATGTCTGCAAGCTGATCTTACCTCTCCTTACCCTTTCACATAGAAGCATGTGAAGAGGCTAATTGGGGTAGTATGACGAACTGGGGCCCTAAAAGTAGCTCAGTAGATTTAGCTCAGGCTGCTGAGATTCAACGTGTAATCTCGCTACAGATAACATGTTTCCCGGCAGCATTGACTCAACATTTCATCATTCCAGGATCCTTAGAATAATGAAAATCAAGGATGAGTTGTTTCTTTGTTGTGAAACGGCAACAAAACAAATGTATGTACTCTATAAAACACGTTGCTGTAATTTCACAATACGCTTGTTACGGGGAAGTTCTGAAACTATGACATTATGCCACTGCAACAATTACGCGTCATTTGCAGTAAATTAAAAATGTTACCGCAAACATACCGTTTGAGGCAAAAATTGACAGTAAACAAACTGGAATAGAACACAGGTGATTATTGTTCGCGGTGCTTTTATTTAGATGCATTATTATTTGCTCGAAATACGTCCATGCATCAAAAACTAATATAGCGCAAAATGCTTGCAATTTTGGTGAAATGTTGCCAATTTTGTTTGCGTAATTACGCAACGCAAAGGGCCTGGATTTTCCACACCCCTTCTCAAAAGCTGTAGAAGGCTTTAAACTCACACCACAGATTCCACCCTTTGCACTAACTCCACCTTTCAAGTTTAGCTTTCTCTTTAACCCCCTGTTTACAGATAGCACTGTAAAATTTAGAAATAAAAATTGCATGCTCCGTTGCTTAAAGAGGTATCTATGTGGTTTTGATATAAACACACCTGTCACATGGGAACCTTTGACCCCATCATTGTGAAAAATGCAAAATCGATAGTCAACTTTAACACATAGATTAAGTGCACCAGGCAAAGTTCATATCTTTTGTGAAAAAATCTGATCGCTAATAAGAAAATGCACGCTTTAGATTGTGGCAACATTCCCTTCAGTCGCAAAGGCATCCCTTGCTTATCTTTCCACCCCGTTACCACTCTGGAGTGAGATTGGAACACATATCATCAGATAAGGCTCTATCAGCAGGCTGGTCTGGGATGGTGTGTGTATAAAGGAAAACGAAGCAGAGAATGAGACAGAAAGAAAGAAGAGAGTGCCAGTATAAGACGATGCAAGATAGACAGATAGGGAGAGGGAAACATACAAAGGGAGAGGGAAACAAAGGATGGGAGAAAAGAAGGAAATAGGGGAAGAACAGTGGGAGAGAGCGCACATAGGGCGAGAAAGAGAAAGAGAAAACGATAGAAGAAAGGTGGAACTGGAAAGAATATATGGTGCACTTCTTTGGCGCTGCTGGCTACCAGGCTACCAGGTGCGCCGAGACTAGCAGCACAAGCAGCTGAGCACTAAACGTGATTGTCCAGCACCACATATTCCCTCCCGTTCTTACAGAAAATGCATCTGCCAATGTCAAAGTCGGCGTCATTCCAGACGTATAATTTAATGTGCATCGGATCGATGTAGCGCCGAGAGGCATGCCGTAGTAGTGCGCAGAGAGTAATAGCTGGCCTCCAGTCAGTCCAGGAGAGAAGGCCCTCCATTCCCAAAACTAACCCTGCCACTGCCTTGCACCCCTCACAGCTATTGACTCTCGCCCACCCCTTTCGCTACGACATCATAAAAAGACGCACCGGAGCCGGTAAGGGTGACAGCACACCTGTGAACTGCCCCCGGCCATTACAGTGATGCCCTGGCCCTCCTCCACAGGGTCAGTGCAGCTGCACTTTTTTCCTGGCCATCATCTCGCCCTGCTGCCTCTAAGGAACGAGGGGGGGGGGGGGGGGGGGGCACTGGAAGTACTTAGACGGCGGGAAGCCACACTGTGTGTCACTGTGCTGAGAGAGCCGGTGGGAAGGAGGCAGCACTCTGAATGATTGAAGAACACAAGCGCACATCTACTTTTCAAAAATGGAGGATGCATTATATTTGAGAATTCGTTTTTCATTTTATTGTAAATGTAATATTTATCAATACAAACAGTTGGAGCCCTTAATGGAATGACCACTGCATTTATAGCCATGGGAAGACATCGCACGTGAAGTCATGAAGTCTGAGGTTGAGGTCTGCGGCCCGCTACTTTCTATAGACAGATGTGGCTCGTATCACAGCTGTAAAGGCCGGTCATAGTCTCCATAATAAAACACCTTGTAGCACATGTATTACTATTTCATGTTGTGTGAAAGGGAAAGAGCAGAATTACTCCATATTTGCAAGGAATTGTAGCATTTCTGTTC
This sequence comes from Lissotriton helveticus, assembly GCF_964261635.1. Classification (NCBI taxonomy): domain Eukaryota; kingdom Metazoa; phylum Chordata; class Amphibia; order Caudata; family Salamandridae; genus Lissotriton; species Lissotriton helveticus. The sequence goes on along the minus strand of NC_136060.1, from coordinate 21,576,757 downwards.
CCTCATTGTGCTGGCGCAGTGCGTAATCCCTAGAGCCAACACAGGCACCCGTGCACCATATACCTTCTTGCACAATAATATTCCTTAAAGGCATATTCCTCTTCCTCAGCAAAATGTTGGAGTGCAGAACTGCTTGAAATTTGGCAGTGCTGTGTTCTGACATTTCCAAAACGCAGGGATGTGCAGTATTTACAACAATACTGCGCACCCCTGTGTTTTTCCAAGCACTGGTGCTAAAAGTAGCTGCCTAGGGCCAATGCAGGCACGCTTGCACTGATAATGAAAGGGTGCCTACATTGCAGGGAATAATTGTTTATGTTCAGGAAGGTGAATGCAGAATGCAGCACACATAGAAGTAGCAAATCATCAGTATTTAATGATTGTTTATGTGCAGGAAGGGACACCTTCCTGCACATAAACAATCAGCAGCAGTCGGTAGTAGGTGTAACTGCAGGGCGGTGACGTGGGAAGGGGGAGGGGCACGGTGGGGGGTAGTAATCTATGGATTACGGACTTTAACAGGTAAGTAAACATAAAAATAAATAAAACGAATTTCGTTGCTTGCACTACATTACAAAATGCGATGTAGTGCACGCAACAGAATTCGTTTTATTTATTTATATGTTTACTTACCTGTAAAGCTCCGTAATCCATAGATTACTACCCCCCACCCTGCCCCCTCCCACTCCCCACGTCACCGCCCTGCAGGAACACCTACTACCGACGGCTGCTGTAAACAATCATTAATGGTGTTTTGCATTTGCAGAATGCAGTATACATTAAAAAAGCAAAAACGATGGGAAATAAAAGTATTTCTCCTCATTTCGCCATTCTATTGCTTTAATTTGCATGGCGGTAGATTCTGGGGCTGCCTCAAAATTACAGCTCAATGGTTTAAACGTACCTGAACTGTTTTCGAGAACCGTACCCGATTACAGGTGAAGCGCCCAACTTCCGCATTTGCTTCAAGGTATAGGAATGTAAAAAAGTAAAGGAAGGACTCAGCGCTCTCGTGATTTTGCGTGGTGCCATCTCGGATTAGTACATTTATCGTGGCAGACGCCAAAACCACTGAAACTAAACCGATATCTCAGCTGCCAACAAAAGGGAGCATCATAATACAAGGTTGCATAATATAGATAGTGCGTGATTATGGGACTACAATTTCTATCCACCACAAGAAATGTTATGCCTCATGATTAATAGTTTTTTTTTTTTTTAAAGGGGATTAAAAAGGTTTTTACTGGTGGATGTGCACCAATAATAATAATTAAGACAATAACATAATAATTCCCACTAGGTAGAAAATGTCATTCATAAGTGAAATCATATTAGCAGTACATAAATATCTTAATACCGTTATTTCAATCATAGTTATATATTTAATGTACTTTGCCCCCATGATAGTAACATAGGTGCATATTCCACATATAGTATATGTAGAGGGAGAAGAGTCCACAAAGTGACTGGGGCATCATAAATTGTTCATTTCAGGTGAAGCTAAGATGTAACCAATCACACATTTAAGTACAGAGAAGGAAGAATTATTCATAAACCAAAAAACGAATACTCAGATTTCTTGATGTATGTTGGAAAGTGGGTTATAGGTAGTGGCAAATGTAGGTCTGCCACGGGCAATAAGGCCACTAACACATGATAGGACTCAGCATAGGTCTTAGAAAATTATTCTATTGCTCAACCCTTGGTAATGTGGCTGCGAGTAGACAGGCTTAACGTCAAAGACAGGTATGCAAAGCATTCAAAAACACAATTTCAGTAAATAATTAAGATGTTCAGGAAGATGTTCAGGAAGGTGAATGCAGAATGCAGCACACATAGAAGTAGCAAATCATCAGTATTTAATGATTGTTTATGTGCAGGAAGGGACACCTTCCTGCACATAAACAATCAGCAGCGGTCGGTAGTAGGTGTAACTGCAGGGCGGTGATGTGGGAAAGGAGAGGGGCACGGTGGGGGGTAGTAATCTATGGATTACGGACTTTAACAGGTAAGTAAACATAAAAATAAATAAAACGAATTTCGTTGCTTGCACTGCATTACAAAATGCGATGTAGTGCACGCAATAGAATTAGTTTTATTTATTTATATGTTTAATTACCTGTAAAGCTCGGTAATCCATAGATTACTACCCCCCACCCTGCCCCCTCCCCCTCCCCACGTCATGGCCCTGCAGGAACACCTACTACCGACCGCTGCTGTAAACAATCATTAATGGTGTTTTGCATTTGCAGAATGCAGTATACATTAAAAAAGCAAAAACGATGAGAAATAAAAGTATTTATCCTCATTTCGCCATTCTATTGCTTTCATTTGCATGGCGGTAGATTCTGGGGCTGCCTCAAAATTACAGCTCAATGGTTTAAACGTACCTGAACTGTTTTCGAGAACCGTACCCGATTACAGGTGAAGCGCCCAACTTCCGCATTTGCTTCATGTTATAGGAATGTAAAAAAGTAAAGGAAGGACTCAGCGCTCACGTGATTTTGCGTGGTGCCATCTCGGATTAGTACATTTATCGTGGCAGACGCCAAAACCACTGAAACTAAACCGATATCTCAGTTGCCAACAAAAGGGAGCATCATAATACAAGGGTGCATAATATAGATAGTGCGTGATTATGGGACTACAATTTCTATCCACCACAAGAAATGTTATGCCTCATGATTAATAGTTTTTTTTTTTAAAGGGTATTAAATAAGTTTTTACTGGTGGATGTGCACCAATAATAATAATTAAGACAATAACATAATAATTCCCACTATGTAGAAAATGTCATTCATAAGTGAAATCATATTAGCAGTACATAAATATCTTAATACCGTTATTTCAATCATAGTTATATATTTAATGTACTTTGCCCCCATGATAGTAACATGGGTGCATATTCCACATATAGTATATGTAGAGGGAGAAGAGTCCACAAAGTGACTGGGGCATCATAAATTGTTCATTTCAGGTGAAGCTAAGATGTAACCAATCACAAATTTAAGTACAGAGAAGGAAGAATTATTCATAAACCAAAAAACGAATACTCAGATTTCTTGATGTATGTTGGAAAGTGGGTTATAGGTAGTGGCAAATGTAGGTCTGCCACTAGCAATAAGGCCACTAACACATGATAGGACTCAGCATAGGTCTTAGAAAATTATTCTATTGCTCAACCCTTTGTAATGTGGCTGCGAGTAGACAGGCTTAACGTCAAAGACAGGTATGTAAAGCATTCAAAAACACAATTTCAGTAAATAATTAAGACACAACACAAGATAAAAATCCAACACCAATTTATAAAAAATAGGTAATATTTTTATCTTTTAAATGACACCAAAACGAAAATAATCCGCTGTAGGGAACCCGAGATATGAATTTATAAAGATTAGTCCCTTTCTAGTGCTTAGAAACCAACAGCGCCCCTTTAAGTCATTTCGTTTTCTCTGTCAGGGACACACCTTTGTAAATTGTTCTGAAGAGTTCTCACCACTGTAGTTGGCCACCTTCTTCAGCAAGTGGGGTCCAGTTAGAACACCTTCCTTGCGTTCTGCTTGCGGGTCCCAAAGTATCCAACACACAAACCAAGGTTCTGGAATCTCCAAGAGGGTCCTTGAAAGTGTGAAACTTCAATTCCGCAATCCACTTGAACAAAACCCTTACAAATCCACTGGTACTCCAGGCTTTGAATTCTTTGTGAGGCTGTCCAGGTGAGCTCAGTTAACCTGTAGCTTGCAGGGAGTCCACTCTTAGTCCTTTGGCAGCAAGGTAATCCACAGGGCTGTAGTTTCAGATGGTGCAGTCTTCATAGGTCAGGCCTTGGAGTTCCTTGCACAGCAAAAAAAACTTTCCAGCAGGGCACTTCCTGCTTCATTCAGTTTGCTGCAGCAGATCTGGAGGGCTCTGCCCCTCTCAGATACTTATTCAAAATTCTCTGGGTCAAGCACCAGGTCACTGCTGACTAATGAGAGCAGGGCAACTCCTCATAGTTATGACCACATCTTGTAGAGTGTGGCATTAGTTTGTCCCAGAGTGCATCATTCTTCCAAATCCATAATGGCTGATTTTCCAGCAAGGAGGTAGGAGCTGACTAAACATAGCCCCTGAGATGGCTTTTTTTTCCATGGACTCTCCCCCTACCATCTGCACATACCTTCCTTAAGACTAGCCCTGACTCTGGATCAAAACTGTCAGAGTGGACTGAAACCCAGGCCTCCCCTCTGCCTTTGAAGAGCATAGTTTACGACGCCACCTCCTGGCCTGGCATTCCTATAGACCAGCAAACTGCCCTCCCAGCAGCCTGGCTAATCCACTTAACTCTGACCAATCAGGGCAGACCACTGAAAGGCTGAATTTGGACTTACAAACAAGAAAGTCTCATAATGTCTTGTATGTACACTTTATGAGAAATTCAACAATATAATATTGTTGGATTTACTACTACCATTCTGGGAAGTCTTTGAATGGTCCGGCTAGTCCTCTCCTATCAATATTTATTAATCAATCACTTCCTACCATGTTAACCTATGGGCCATGGGGTTTGCAATGGGGAAAATGACTTGGACCACTTTTAAAGAACCAGGGCTTATAACACCATATTTAATAAGTATTTCCCTAATTTCTACAGGACCCCCACCCCCAGACTTCAGGGGTTCTGAATCTGCAGAAATCAAGCAGATTATCCTTACCCAATTCTTCTAGCATCAAAGTCGAATTTGAACAGCTCTTTAACACAATGTGGGGAGTGAAATGTAAAATTTCACGTTACCCGGGCATATAAAAACTCATTTTTATAAAGGTGTACCTTATAGATAACTGACCCCCACCCCTGGGATACCTTGGGGTGACACTGGGCATCCCTAATATGCAAAAACATGGTAGGATTTTCATTTTTAAGGGCCCTACCCCCAAAGTAGAGTTTGGGCACAATTTAAGGTTTAAAAGCAGTCCTGGCAGCCAGGGCTTCAGCACTGCACACATGCTAGTGCAGAAAATCTGCTGGCCTCTAAACTGCCATGCCCCCGGATACCGGAGACTTCTAGATAGTTTCAATCCCCTGCCCTGTTACATACTAGGGGCTTATGGGGTAGGTCATGCCAATTATAGGGGTACCCCACCATACCATAGTGTACCCTAGTGTATGTTGGGTGTCTTAACTGCATTCTAATGTGTTCCTTTTAGCTTGGCCCTGGGCCTGGTTAAACAAAGCCCCGGGTCAGTCAGAGCCAGTTATCACCAGTTCCAGTCAGCAAAAAGTTGGGGTGTGCCCAGGGCACAGGATGACTTTGCGAAAATGTAAAACTGGGCCATCAAATGTTTTGCGGCCAACCGTAGCGACTGATGTAATTGTATGTCACCAAAAGTGACAATTAGTCCCCCAAGAAATATTGCAGCTCATGATCAAAATTAAGACCGTCATCTACGGCCCTAAGACGCATGATCCCCTTTGCCTCATGTCTATGTAGTTTCAGCTGCCTGTTACCACTGCGTGGATCCTGTTTTACGTGTTCTATATCATAGAAAGCAAATGTTTTATTGGGACCCTGATCTGCACAGTTGTGTACATTTTCAGTAATGGGATTCCTTGCATCATTCTGTTTCATAGCTCGCATATGCTCGCTAACACGAACCTTCAATAGTGCTCCCCACATAAATTTTACCACGTTTGCATGAAATTACAAATTCAACAAATACAGTGCTGCAATTGATATTTGTGAGGATGGTATACACTTTATCCATATTACCACAAAATTGTTTATTTTTATCCTGCGACCATTGGCACATACCGCAGTGGCCACATTTGTAAAACCCCCTGGAAGAATAAGTCAACCATTGTTCGCATGGTACTCCTATTGGGTAACTGGGACTTAATATGGATTTAAGTGTTATGCCTCTGCGATAAGTCACTTGTGGTCTATCTGTTATGAAGTCTGTCAGTGTTCTGTCTACCTTTAAAATGTGCCAATGTCTATTTAAACACTTACGCAGAGTAGTGTTCACACGTGTGTAGTCTGTTACCATTCTGTTGTCTTTGGGGACTGTTGATTAGTTGTAGCCGGTTTCAAAGAAGTAGTTCTTTTAGTGTTCAGGGCCCTTTCCTTAGCTCATTGTGTGTTGTGTTTAGAGTACCCTCTCTGAATAAATCATTTCTCCATTTCATTTATGCATGTTAAAAAATATGTCTCTTCAATGCAATTCCACCTTGCTCTGATCATCTCTCTGAAAATGATTGCCTTGATTTGATGTCGAGGATGGGCACTTTTAGTATGCAAGAGGGAATTGCAAGACGTAGGTTTACGATACATTCTACTGTGTATCTGATTGTCCTTGATGTATAATTCCACATCAAGGAATACCACATTAGTTGCGCTTGAGTGGGTGGTAAACCTAATATTAATGTATTTGTCATTAAGATGGATGATAAAGTCCTGTAATGTCTGTTCAGTACCTGTCCATATCATGAAACAGTCATCGATGAATCACCCCCAGTAGAGGATATGCTCATTCCAACGGCTGCCTTCTGGGCCCCAGATCATCACCTCCTCAAGCAAACCCATGAACAGCTTTGCGTAAGCAGGTGTAAACCTGGAGCCCATGGCTACACCTTGTATCTGCTTTTACCAGTCCTCTTTAAAAAGGAAAAAAATGTTTTGTAGAATGAGTTCAGTCATGGCCAATAACATCTGTATGTGTTCCCATAGGCTGGCTGTTCTTTTCCATAGAAAATGATACAATGCTCTCATACCCAACCCATACCAAAGAGCAGGATGTCCTGCTCTTTGCAGTTCTTGTCCTTGGTAATTTCAATTACATTGTCATCCTGTAGTTGTTGTTCCCCAGATATATTACGAATGTGAAGGTTTGGCTGGGTGTGTGTGAGTAGGGTCTGAATGAGTTGGTGTGTATCTGTTCTGTTCTCCTCTACCGGGTTCTATCTTATCTGACTTAGTTGTATGTATTGTTTCTTTATGTAGTGAATTTTTATATATATATAATGTATGTTAAAAAGACTAAGAAACAACAATGAAAAAAGTTTTTGATAAAAGAAATGAAATAAAATAATATTTTTGATAAATGTTGGAATCTTCTGTTTAGTGAGTTCTAAATTTGGGGTTGGTGCTCACTGCATGTATTGGGATTGATTCCGTTGTGTAAATATTTAGGTCATGAGGGAGACTTTTGTTGTATCAAAGACCTTAGGATGCCATATTTAGGACAGGTTGCAGGGGTAGTGGTTGGGCAGTAGGGTAGGGGGAGTCAGATGCAGGCCTACAAACCACTCAGGGGGTGAGGGGGTGTACATCAGAGAAGGATGACAGTGTCCACTATGCCCTGCTCATCGCTTAAGCGGTGTGAGGAAGAGTGAAGAAACATGACAGATTAAAGTTGGGGTGAAGAGAGAATGAGGGTGGAGATATCATAAGATGTTGTTTAAGATGTTTAAAGTTAATCAGTGTTGAACTGTTTGAGTTTATTGTAATCCTGTCCTAATACATGCCTGACGGCTAGAGTGGTCGACATCGAAACTGGAGAACCAGGTTTTAGTCTCGGCAGGGATGCTCAACATCCTGTGATTCTGGCCAAATCACCTAATCTCCCTGTGCCACCAAAATGAAAGTGTCCATCTGTAATGTAACTGATGCTCATGTAAAGTGCTCTGATACCTTATGGTGGAGTTTGCGCTATATAAAAACAAAAAAAATGACAAAGCGTGGTAGAGCCAGGGGATGCCCAAAAAATTAAATAAAAACACTTACCTTGAGGCGTGACGCGACATACTCCTCCACCAGTCATCTCTCTTCCAGGCAGGCTCCGACGCGGTACCAGGAAACTGCACTAACCAATCCTGGTGCTGCTCTTAATAGCATGAGAGCAGGGCCAGGATTGGATAGAGCAAGCTCTCTCAGCACTCTTAAGAGCACTGGAGGCCTGCGCTTCCTCTAACCCAGCTGTCTAAGACAGCTAGGTTAGAGAACCCAAGTCGGCCAGCCAAAGAGAGATGCACATTTTAAAGTGCACAGTTCCCTGCTGCCACTCGGCAGCCCTGTCCCTGCTCTGTCCTGTCACTCAGTTCAGGTCGGGGCCGGCTGCTGAAAAATAAAATGATAATAAATAAACTTTATTATCATTTTATTTTTCAGCTCTGGCCTGTGAGGCGATGTTCTCCGCTCAAATGGAGGTGTCACCTCTGCCGTATACGGGTCACACTTCAGCAAATTGAAAGGCAACATTCACAAGCAGGTGCCTTAAACAGATACTTTTTATAATCATATACTCTTTTTTGTTTTTGGTACAGTTAAAGTTGGTAAGCCTACTCCCATGCCTTGTTATTTCACAGCCCATAATCCAGTCTTTGATCGGCATGTGTCATGTTCTCACATACTATATTCAGATATCCAATTAAGTGTATTTCTTTGGTGTCATGTCTTTGCTGCCAACACAAGCTCTTTTTTTATTAAGTTGTGTTCCACATTTTTTTTTATTGGGAGTGTTTCTCTCTGTCTCAATCTAGCACACGTGTATTGCAAACGCTTGACTTTACGACTCTTACACAACATCAGACCTTGCTGCCCATTCTTGTAATCCTAATTGGAACACCTTTGCCTACGGTAATTAATTTCACAATTCTAGCTGGGAAACTTTCTTCAAGCATATTGAGTATCGCAATCCCAATTATTTGCTGTATATTTGCTGTCGCACTGTCTCATCTGTGGTGCATTGCTCACCTTATCCCGAGGCTTGTCCGAGAGCATCGCACCTCACCTTTCCCAGTTATCTCTTGCCTGTTTCATATCGTGAGGTAATCCCACTCAACACTCCATGAAAGTGCCACTGGTATATGGTCAGGTGAGAATTTGGCATAGCCTAATATCTACTTATTCTTGCTGCCTATTGTATGTGGCCTAACCTATTTGGTCAGGTGGAAGATGAGACATTTTTAAAGGACAATGTTTTTTTAATGAAAATCTGATATCTATATATTTTTAGGCCACATGCTGTATTTTCTATTTTGGTTGTGCTGTTGGACTCCTATGATTCAGGAAGATTCTGTTGGCTTCATAATGCCCTCTTTGTCAAATCACTGTACACACAAAAAGCACAGTTACGAGTTAATGTTTCATATTGCTAACACCATGTCACACTTCCATCTTGTGCCTAAAACCTTTGTCTTTTCCCTAGGGTTGATGTAAACACACCAGACTGTTTCTTGGAAATTTCATCAACCCCAAACTTACCCAAAATGGCATGACTTCTTCCTTTCTACACGGTTTCAATGCCACCTTATTTGTTTTTATTGATGTTATCATAAGTGTATACACAGCAGGCATCACTCTCAATGGAGGAGTAAAAAGTAGTTTCATCAAGTGGTGGTCTTTAAATAGTCTCTCGACTTGATTAAATGGGCATTCCAATCCATGTGCATTGTGAGTTCTTCCTGCCTTCTACACTTTTGAAATATAGTCTTCGTTAATGTTTATGTTTATGTTTAGGTGATTTGTATTGCGCGCAAATACCCTGAGGTGTCTCGGCGCATGGGATTGTTAATCGGACAGACAAACGCTGAAGGGAGGTCATTGATTAAAAAGCCAAGTTTTCAAATGTTTTCGGAAGATAATGAGGGTGGGACTGGATTTGATGGACAGAGGAAGGGTGTTCCAGAGCCTAGGAGTTGCCACTAGGAAACGTTTGTCTCCCCAAGAGGAGGTTCTGGTGCGTGGGACTGGTAAGAGACAGATAAAAGATGAGCGGAGGGATCTGTTGGGGGTATAAATCAAAAAAGCATTCCTCAGGAACTGTGGTCCTGAGTTGTGAATGGCTTTGTATGTAATACAGAGTGCTTTGAATTTAATCCGGCTTCTAACACGCAGCCAATGAAGTTGATGCATGGCCGCAGTGATGGAGTTATATTTGGGGATGGCGAGTAGGACTTTGGCTGCCGCGTTTTGGATAGATTGAAGTTTATTTAAGTCCTGTACTTGCGCATTAAGAAAAAGGGTGTTGCAGTAATCCAATTTGGAAAAAATGAGGGTGGTTATAAGGGTTTTTCCTGCAGATGCCGGTAGGTATGGGAGTAGCTTCTTGATTTTCCTTAGCATATGAAAGGAGGAAGAGACCACTGTGTTCACGTGATGATGGAATAGCAGTTTGTCATCAAACATGACCCAGAGGTTTCTGACCTTGGCGACAGGTTCGGGGGGGGGGCAATTTCGCTTGCCCACCAGGTGGAAGACCATTCGGAGGAAAGGTTGCCAAAGGTCATGACCTCGGTTTTGTCTGAGTTTAATTTTAAGCAGTTACTCGACATCCAGGAACGTATGGCCAGCATACCCTCCTGGAATCTAGAAGCAACCGCTGCCCCATCCTTATGCACGGCCAACACCAACTGGGTATCGTGGGCATATGTGGTTAAGCTCAGCCCATGTGCTTTGATGACCCTCGCCAAGACCGACACATATATGTTGAATAGTGTCGGACTCAGCAATGATCCCTGGGGCACCCCGCACGGAAGAGTGAAAATGGGCGAGTAAAAAGCGCCCAGTTTCACAGACTGGGTGCGGTTAGCCAGGAAGGAAGCAAGAAGGTCCCTAGCTAAGTGGTTAATCCCCAAGGTTGAGACACGGTCGATCAGGGTGGAATGGTCGACCATGTCAAAGGCGGCGGATAGGTCTAAAAGTATGAGGACTGCCGCCCCTCCTTGATCCAGAATTGCCCTGATCTCGTCGGACGCTTTTATCAGTGCGGTTTCTGTACCGTGTCCCTGCCTAAACCCAAATTGGGTGTCGTCTAAGAGTTGATATTGATTGATGTATTCAGAGAGCTGATGATTCGTGAGAGTTTCAAATATCTTGGCCGGAAAGGAGAGTCAGGCTATGGGTCTGGAATTGGCTGATTCTAAGGGGTCAAGGGATGGTTTCTTTAGCAGAGGTTTAATGACTGCTTTTTTCCATATTTCCGGATAGACCCCTGTAAGAAACATGGAGTTACAGATGTCAGTGAGTGGAGGGGTAATAACCTCAGGAAGAAGTTTGAGTATGGAAGGTGGACTCGGGTCTAGGGGAGAGCCTGACCTGATGGAAACCACAAGTTTGCTGATCAGTTCAGTGTGGAGTGAATGAAAGTGTGAAAAAATAGGTCTGCCGGATATAGGCAGGGGATTGGGGTCAGAACCTTCCGGGTCAGTTAGAGGGGAAAAAGCTGAGTATATATTGGTGACCTGGGTGGGAAAAAATTCAGCTAGGGAGTTACAAAAATCTTGCGATGCCTCAATAGAAGGACCTGATGGGGGATTGGAGAGGGTATTGACAACTTGGAACAGCTTCTTAGTAGAGTTTTGGGCAGACTCAATTTGGGATAGAAAAAAGGAGCTCTTATGCGTAACAATGGAGCGTTTATATATATAGCTAATGCGTCTTTGTACGTTTGTTTATCCCGGAGACTGTAGTGTTTACGCCACCGTCGCTCAAGATTCCTTGAGTGCTGTCTCTGGAGTCTGAGGTCCTCTGTGAACCATCGCGCAGACGGAGTGGTTCGATTAGGGAAGATGGATTTAGTAGGAGCTACCGAATTAAGAGCGTCCTGAAGCCAATCCTGGTACATGTTGGATACTAGACTGGGATTAGAGGAAGCCTCATAAAGGGAAGTAGTGAGGGTGTGGGTAAGATGGGGAATGTCTAAGTTTTTCCAGTCTCGAGTAGTTTGAGAATCACGAGCTTTAGACTGTGGCGGATTGGGATTGTGGGCCTTCACAATGAAAATACCTGCGGCGTGGTCTGACCATGCCAGGGGGAGGACGGTGAGCAAAGATATATCAGGATTATTGGTGAACAGCCCGTCAAGGGTGTGGCCTACTTGGTGAGTGGGGCCTGATACTAATTGATGTAATCCAACCACTTGTAGGTCAGTGGTGAGTTGGATAGTATCCTTGTCACTAGGAGATTCGAGGCGAAAATTGAAATCTCCTAATATGGTGTAATCAGAATGTCCCACCAAAGGCTCAACCAGTTCATCAAGGGCTGAGAGGAAGCGTTTACGAGAACCTGGGGGACGATATAGGAGTGTGCCTTTGAAAACTTGATTGTTGTTGAGTGCAATGGAGTAGATGAAGGCCTCACAGTCAGAACAATGAATAGGTTCTATTTTTATGGGATATAGGGCTTTATGAATGATAGCGAGCCTGCCACCCTTGCCTATGGGTCTATCCTGTCTTATCACACAGAAACCATCCGGTGTAGCTGAGCAAAAATCCAGACCGGAGGAGGCATCGCCCCAAGTTTCCGTAATGAACAGGATATCAAGATCTTGGCTGTTGATAAACTCCATAATTTCCAGGTTATGTTTGGGGAGGGAGCGTGCATTAATGAGCGCCGAGCAATAGGGGGGCCGGAGCGTAGACAAGGGAGAGTGGGTGGAGAGGAGTGGAGGAGGTAATATAAAGGTACAAAAGGGACATGGTGCAGGTGCAGATGTAGGGCAGATGGAGAGGGGCAGAGGCCGACAATAAAGTCTAGCAGCACTTACATTGATTTCCATTAGCTGCGATGAAGAATAACGTAAAGGGGTACCGTTGGAGTTGGAGGCTCTATGACCAGGGGGAGAGGCCCTGGGCCCGGTCCAGGCGCGGACGGGCGCAGACGGGCTTGCATTAGGCGCGCCTTCAGCGTGCCCGCGGCGCACCCGCGGCGCGCCCGCTGCGCTTCAGTGGGTGCATGAGGTTTATAAGTCGGTGGAGGCGAGCAGCGCTGATGCAAGACAGTGGCTGGTCATGAAGTTCTCAATGCGTGCATTCAGCGTGATAATGTCCCAAAGAATCCAAGGGCCAAGTGAATGTCAGGGGTTTATATGCCGGTGGAGGCGAGCAGCTAGACTGCTAACCTCCATGACAACCGGAAGTGAAGTAGCGCACTTCCTGCTATGGCGGTCTATCCCTCCACATCAATCTGAAGACTCAGTGGTGGAACAGGGAACACGCCTGAACAACAGCACTGAGGTAAATTCTAATCAAAATACATTTGTAACTTAAACATTAGTGCAGATAGAAATAAAAAGATTTAAAAACCGCTAGGAGCCCTTCAAAAATGAGCCTCCATCGGCGTTTTTAAAACGAAGATTATGATGGCATGAGCAGCGCTGATGCAAGACAGTGGCTGGTCATGAAGTTCTCAATACGTGCATTCAGCGTGATAATGTCCCAAAGAATCCAAGGGCCAAGTGAATGTCAGGGGTTTATATGCCGGTGGAGGCGAGCAGCTAGACTGCTAACCTTCGTGAAAACCAGAGGCGAAGTAGCGCACTTCCTGCTATGGCTCCACATCAATCTGAAGACTCAGTGGTGGAACAGGGAACACTACAGTATCAAGCGAACTCTCACTTGAGGTGCTGTGTGCACAACTTTAAAAAAGGTTCAAACATATGTATCTACTGTTTGTCTACAGTAATAACACATTAATCTTATGTTATTCCTTGTTCTCACAAAAATGATTTTGACCAACAAAATTATTCATAAGGATCATAAAGGTTGTAATCACATTTTAACATGAAATGCGAGGTAATGCATTCTTAATAAACATTGTACGAAATTGTGGTGACCATAATTACGACAATTTCCTTTTTCAATTAAACAATGCTTGTTTATACATGATTCAAAGCAGTGAGTTCCAGGGTGGCCCGATGCATTTCGGGACACCACGTCCCTTCTTCGGGGGCCACTGGAGATGAAGCCCTGATGCAAAAAAGGAGCATATATGTGTCTCCAACTTGAAGGGAGGAGGAGGTAGAAATGCTTGATAGAACAACAATGAGGCTGGAACACGCCTGAACAACAGCACAAAGGTAAATTCTAATCAAAATACATTTGTAACTTAAACATTTAGTGCAGATAGAAATAAAAATGATTTAAAAATCTTAGCATACACCCATTTATATAGCTCAGAGTGTCATTTAAGAGTGGAGGACAACTTCCTGACGATGGTCATGGAACATTTGCCCAATAATAGGGTCAAGTAGATATATGTACAGGTAAACTCCTCAGCCTTGAGCCGAGGCATCAGCCCAAGCAGGCAGACCCTGGGATCACATGCAACGTTCATGCCTGTAAGTTTTAACCTGATCTATCAGTCGTGAATTTTCTTTTAATCTTATTTATCCATCTTTTCTCAGATCTCCCATCCTATATTTATTGAAACATCTAACAGCTTTATAGTCCTGCAAGATGGTGAACTAGATGTGAGCTGAGTGAGCTCCTCCCTTACACCCATAGGGGCAGATTTATAAGCCCCTTACATGACTTTTGCGCCACCGTTGGGTCACTTTTGTGAAGCAGCCGCAGCGTTAATGTTGCGGCCTATTTGCAACGTGATGCATCTAGGGAGATGTGTCACATTGTAAAGCCCTGCGTCACATTATACCTACGTCAGGTATAATGTATGCAGAGAGTGCAGCGCTTTTGGAGCCACAGAGGTAGCAGCCTAGCCGGGGAACAAGGAGCATACCGGGACTTCATTGCCCAGGAGCCCCGCAGCCACTGTCACCGCGCTCCTCCCCCTGACGTCGTACAGCTCACATTAGTGTGTACTTCCTCCGCTGCGCGGGACGCGCGCCGGGCGGAGTCCGGGTCAAGGGCGGGCCCGTCTGAGCCCGTCCTAGGCTGTCGAGGCTGGGCTGGGCCTTTACCCTTGATTTTTTAATTTCCCAAATTTGGTTCTAAGGCATACGCTTGAAGATCGTTGGGCGGTACCCTGTGGGTAAGGACTCACCCAACTTTCTTTCTTTTATAGATTCGGGCAATTGAACTTTTGAATGACATTTGTTTTTGCTTCAGCTAATTCAAGTTTGATGTTTGTGGTAGATGTGATTGAATGGCCAAACTGAGTTAATTAAAAAAAAAAGTCTAAATAGAAGGGGAACAAAAACCCTATCGATCATGCCGGCGCTACCATCGATACCTACCTTGTTAAAGCGGTAAATGTACTTAATGACAAAATAGTCCTAGCAGAACGGCGACTTTCACTGGGTGTAGGTAGTATGCCTGTGATACCCCCCTCATCCCCGCAGGAACTTCAAGGAGATGGTATGGAGCATACTACCCGGAACCCCCTGTCCCCTGGGATTTTAGAACAGATACCAGCAACACAGGGTGATACCCCTAGCTTAGCCAATAGCAGGTCTCCAGTCCCTCGGGCCACAAGGGCATGTAGAAAGATCCAAACTAAACGGGGCCCAAACAATATAGGTGAGGGTCCCAAATCCACCTCCACGCCCAGTACAGAAGAACAAATAGGTAACAATGGCAACAGGAATTTGAATGATATACAAGTTGACCAATTATTACACACATTGGTTGCTAAAATTGAAAGCATTTTTAAACCACTTAACGAAAAAATTGATAATCTGAACAGAGAAGTTGCTAGATTGGGCGGAGAAATATCTATTCAAAATGAACTAATAAAAGCATGTAGGGAATCAAAGGGGGAATGTTCTAATATAGCCAGAAATAAAATCACGGAAACACTTTTGCCAATGGCTGTAGGATGTAGAGAGGGTGCTAATGTTACCTCAGTGGTTCAAAGGAAACAAACCGCCAGTAGCCCAAAGAACATTCCGGATGCAGAATTTGGGGGGGGAAGGACTACTCCCGAACCTAAACGTAGCAATACTATCAACTTACCGCCTGACTGTGCGCCGTATGCGGCAGTCCTAACTAATGTACCACCGCTGAACCAAGCTCAGCCTGAAACCCATGATTCTCTTAAAAATAAATCAGTATACTGGTTGAATCACCATTGTGGGTTTCCTGTGAATTACTCAGACCAGGTTCTTACAACGAGAAGGGTTAACTGGATGGGTAACTCCAACAAAAGCATTAGGGGTGATTGCATTATTATTAATTTGAAAACCCCCCATCTTGTCACAACCTCTGTAATAAGAGCGGCATCGTTACCTTATACTCAGCAAGGTATTACCCTATGCCCACTTGGTTACTTCTATAGCCATCTAACAGTTCCACCTACTGATAGAATAAATAGAGATACATATTCAAATATCAGGCCCCCAAAAATTCTTTTTGTATCTGGAGTACCCGTATCAAACCGGTTTGATGCATTGAGTGGCCTGGATGCAAATTATTGACAGGACACCGACCGCCGTGTAATTAAAGTGGTGGTCTCACCCAGGCTCGATGCTGATGCTATAGGGGGGGGGGGATATTAGCTGACCAAGGAATTACATTGGCAGATAATCTAAGCATTGAGTTAGACATCGGTGAAATGAGGGGGTTTGTTTCGAGAGGTAATCCTACCCAAGATCAGGATATTTTTGGTAACACCAAAGGGATATAAATTGTCAGCTGGAATATAGCTGGGCTGGCTTCGAAAGGGGGAATGCTGGGATGGTTGGATTTAATTGGATCACATGATATTCTGTGTTTCCAAGATACCTGGTGCACAGTGAAAATCAGTTATGACGGGTTTGTCTCTTATAACCTAGAAGCACAGAGTTCGCCGCATGGCAGAGCAAAGGGTGGTTTATTGATTTTGGTCTCCATAAATTTAACACTTACAGTGGTAAGACATCTGAATGTTGGGGCCCATTCCCAGATTCTTTGGATACATGAGAAACAAGTTCATGATGTCCTTTTAATCAATTATTATAATAACATATTTGACAACACATAGCATAAAGCTATTAATGAACTAGAAAATGCCATTGAGCAGCTGCTAGCAAAGGAAAACTTTACTTTTGATTTTATTTGGGTGGGCGATTTTAATATCCCTATCTGTCCTATGTCTGCCTCCTGGGTGTGTGGGGTTCAAAGTAACCTAGGTGATGATGATTCCCATTTTCCGCACAGTATATATGGTGAGTCGTTAAATAAAATCATGACAATTTATGACCTAGAGCTTTTGCAGTCTGCTAAGGATGAATGCGGCAACACGATCCCCACCTACACTGGTAGGAATACCAATTCTATCATCGATCATGTTATGGTCTCTTCAAATATTGTACCACTCTGTATGGCCCCGAGGATCGAAGAGTCCACATTAAGTGACCATAACTGTATCATACTAAATACTGTTATTTGGGAATGTAGGCCTTTGCCGATTTTAAGAACTGTAGATAACATCGAGCAACACAGGCCAGTGGTATCAGACTAAGATGGAAAGGGGAGAAATCTAAGACAGTTATAAGAACAATTGTATAAGGGTGTGTGGAGGAAATTAATGACTTTATGGCCCTTGATAACGACTCAGAATCCATTTAAGGGAATTTTATTTGTATTAATAAATCCATAGATACCATTTTTACTGGGTCTGGTAAAGGGAAAACCACCCATAATAAGGGGTGGTTTGATCACACCTGCACTGTATTACTATCACAACTAAAGCAGGCTTCAGTTTCTAGACCTAGGGACCAGAAGAGGGTAATACAACTGAGATATGATTACAAACAAGCCCTTCATAGAAGGAAAGGGGAGCTGCAACAAGAAGCATGGGATAATTTAGCACAGGCGGCTGAGACTTCTAACTGCCGCTTGTTCTGGGCAACAGTTAATTCTCCCTTCCTTAAAGATGATAAGATCCCACAACTTCTGTCCCATGTTAGTAGCGAGGCTTGGGTAACTCACTTTTGGGCTATTTTTAAAACTACTGGCCCATATAATGTTTATTCTAGGCCCTGGCCTATTGTACTGCTTAACCTCACTTTAGCCGAGGTAGAACAGGGAATCAGGGCAAGTAAGGGGGGTAAAGCCCAGGGGCCCGATGGGGTCCCTATAGATGTTTATAAGGCCGTCCCATTGTTATGGGGTCCCGTACTTACTATTGTTTTTAATGCAGCAGTAAATAATCTGATCCCATCATCCTAGGGTAAATCTATTATTATTCCGATCCATAAAAAGGGGGACAGGTAGGACGCAAAAAATGATCGTCCTATCTCCCTACTTGACTCTTCGGTGAAAATCATGAGCAGAGTATTGTTGGTCAGGTTGGAAGAATGGGCTGAAGCTAAGGGGATTCTAGCTAGTACACAGTACGTCTTTAGGAAAGGGCGTGCTACACTAGATCAATGTATAAACCTAGATTTGTTAATCGGAAAATACACCCAGGCCAAACAAGGTCCCCTTTATCTCTGCTTCACAGACTTAAGTAGTGCTTTTGATCTGGTGGATCATTCCACTCTATGGATAACATTGCTAGAACTTGGGGCCCCTGAAGGAATCATTTTCTTTTTAGCTCGACTGTATGAAAAATTACAAACTTGTGTCCGCTATGGGGTGAGCGGGGAGTGCACCCCTAATTTTGATTTGAAAAATGTGGTATAAGACAAGGTTGCGTCCTCGCCCCCCTGCTTTTTACTCTTTTTATTAATGAGGTGGATGCAATTTTAAAAACAGTAAGAGCAGATGAGCCCCAGGTAAAAGGGATAGATGTCCCGGTACTGCTTTACGCAGATGATGCTGTGTTATTGTCTAGGACCCCTATTGGCCTCCAGCGTTTGATGGATCGTTTCTCTGTCTTTATTAAGGACAGGAAACTACAGATCAATAAGAACAAAACCCATACGATGATCTGTGGGGCAAGGCCTAAAAACCCCCATGCATTCTTTATAGATGGAGAGAGAGTGCAACAAGTGGACACATTTTGTTACTTAGGTGTCACCTTTGCCAGGGATAGAAGCTGGTCACAGGAATTTATAAATGTACGGGCAAAGATGTCCACAAGCGCCTATGGCATTTTTAGATTCGCCTCAAAAATCGGCGATAGACGAATCAGCGATATGATGCAGATCTATCAGGCAAGGTGTGTATCGATCGCCCTATATGGGGCTGGGGTTTGGGGATATTGTACAGCAGGCTGTTTACAAACTGAGGAAAATACCTTCCTCAAAAAGTTACTTTGCCTACCAACCTCTGCCCCAACTGATTTAATTCATAGAGAAGTTGGGGCCGATTATCTATCAGAACTAATATCCTTGCGGCCCTTAATGATTTGCCGATCTATCTGGCAAAAGGAGGAGACAGCTTTTACCCGACTTGTAATCAATCATTGTCTTGATTTGGATAACTATTTAAGGATTCCTTGGTTAAAATACATTGTATATAGCTTTCAGGAAATCTATGGTATAAATATAGTGGTCGATCCCTGTGCTGCAGGGGATATCCCAAAGATTGAGATGAATAGAAAATTCTTGTTACACAGAGCACAAAGGCGATCGATTACTAATAGTCACTTGTCCACATGCAAGTTCTATAATAAATATATAGACCGCAAAGGTTTCCAGCTATACTTGAGTCAGGTGACCCGACCTTCCCATAGATGTGTCCTTACTAGACTTAGGCTCGGACTGGTATATCACCTGGTGGCTTTCCCACATACTAAAAAGCACCCGGCTGGTCCTTGCCCGTGTGATGGACATTCCAAACAAGGCACACTGCACTTTTTGCTTATTTGCAACCTCTATATACATTTTCGGATTGCCTATCTAAAACCTATGTTTAAAAAATAAGGTATCTATGATGTAAATGAAGCGATGAAGCTGATTTTTAATATGCATAATCCTGACAATTGCTTTTTTATCGCTACCTTTTTATGCAAATCAATGTATGTTTGTTTTATGTGCTTTTATGGTCATTTTTGTATTATATGTACCGAATAAAGCTTCATGAAATGAAAACGAATGTGTTTCTCGAGAATGTGCTTAAAAATGTAATGCTCAGTCGTGAATTTTCTTTGTCCATCTTTTCTCAGATCTCCCATCCTATATTTATTAAAACCTCTAACAGCTTTATTGTCCTGCAAGATGGCGAACTAGATGTGAGCTGAGTGAGCTCCTCCCTTACACCCATAGGGGCAGATTTACAAGCCCCTTACATGACTTTTGCGCCACCGTTGGGTCACTTTTGTGATGCAGGTGCAGCGTAAATGTGGCGGCCTATTTGCAACGTGATGCATCTAGGGAGATGTGTCACATTGTAAAGCCCTGTGTCACATTATACCTGCGTCAGGTATAATGTATGTAGAGTGGGCGTTCCCACGCAAAAATCCATGTATAACTGACGCAGTGAAATCTACAAGATTTCACTGCATCACTCTCACCTTTTTCTGCGTCAAAATTGAGATTCTCATATTAACATGACTAGAGAATCTGGGTTTCATTAAAGACACGGAGGCTGACATTATGCATTATTCCTTTAACCCCTTCCACGCTCATGACGAGCTGGGCTCGTCATGAGGTAGCCTCCTCGCACGCTCATGACGAGCCCAGCTCGTCATGTAACATGCGCTTTACAAATTCTCAGCGTGCGAGCGGAATTCCGCCCGCACGCATGTGGTTAATGCAGTCCAAGCAGCCGCTTACTTCACAATATTAAAAGGTTCCAGAATAGGACAATAGCAACACATGAAAAGCATGAGCCATCAACAATCTGCCTCTTTTAAATGTGGAGGAAAATAAGTTCATGAAACTTGAAACATCAAAATGATCTTCTGATGAGCAGGATGAAGGAGAAGGAAGAACGAAGGTAAAACCAAAGGCTAGATGACACACAGTTAAGGAAAGTTACCTGAAAAGAGAAAGAAGTAAATATCTCTTGAATGTAAAAAATAGTGTCAAGCTTATCAAGGTAAAAGGAAACAGAGATGAAACAAGTACTGTTAATAAAAAGTACAGTAATAAACTGTAAAAAAAACAGCATTAAATCATTGTAAGATCACCAAGGGTGGGATGGGAGGGATAATGTCAGTTTCCGTGTCTTAAATGAAATCCGGATTCTCTAGTCATGTTAATATGAGAATCGCAATTTCATTACATGAACGGAGGCTACATTATGCATGTTGGTAGCTTTGTAAAACAACATCAGACATATGTTCAACAGGCTTGCAATAATGACGTGCAAAGGTGCTAGCATTTGCGCAGTCAGCAGTTTTGAGAATGTCGTCCAACTTACCTCTAGACCAGAGAGATTTACGTGCCATAGCACCCCTCTATGGGAGTGAGCTTGAAATGTCTTGACCTATCTAGCAATAGAGGCCGAGGTTATGCCTTTGTGGGGTTTAACAAAGGATATAAGTAATTGGTTAACATCCTGAAGGCGAAGAGCAAACATTCTGTGATCACACTCTCTCATGCAGACCACAACGCAAAGGTTTGGACATAAATTAAAACGTGGGTAAAAATTGAATCAGACATAGTCTTTGTTCTTCTGTAAATCTCAAATTTGACTCCGAACATGTTAAAAGATCTATTTGTAATCTCCAGTTCTTTGACATCAGAGACCCTTCTGCATGAGATTAGGCATAGTAGAGTAACCAGCTTAATGGAAACGTTTTTTTTTTTATTGAGGAGAGTATTAACAGGCCAGTTATTGAAAAGATCAAGGATTAGTTTGATATCCCAAAGACTTTCATATTTAGGTTTAGGAGGTCTTCTTAAACGAGTGCTTTTCATCACTCTACAAACAATGACATTTTTACCTACCGTTATACCATTGACAAGGACGTGACCAGCAGAAATAGCCTATCTATAGCAATTGATAGTTCTATAGCTGAGGCCTTTATCAAATTGTTTAACAAGGAAGTTAACTATGTGAACAATCTGTGCTTCCAAGGAATCCAGCGGTACAAAAGGGGGTGGTGATGGACGGAGCATCTGAACCAATCAAACACTCACACCCAGTCAAAAGATCTGGGTTTAATCCATCACCGTTCTTTAGCCCTCTCTGCCACCCCAGTTCAGACATGGCTATATGCAAATCAGTCTGACCCTGTGCCTCATGGGAACAGTCCAGCCCGAACTGCCAAGCAATGCCTTCCCTGGACCGGAAACAAGCTTCAGAGGACAGGTTTCTGGCATTACAGCCGTCTTCAGCCCGGCTTGCTTGAATCCAGTGGCAAAGTGAGCAAGGGACTCACGTCTGAGCATACCCTGCCACACTTATGGCGGCCAAAAGTGGTACAAAAGGGGGTGGTGATGGACGGAGCATCTGAACCAATCAAACACTCACACCCAGTCAAAAGATCTGGGTTTAATCCATCACCGTTCTTTAGCCCACTCTGCCACCCCAGTTCAGACATGGCTATATGCAAATCAGTCTGACCCTATGCCTCATGGGAACAGTCCAGCCCGAACTGCCAAGCCATGCCTTCCCTGGACCGGAAACAAGCTTCCGAGGACCGGTTTCTGGCATTACAGCCGTCTTCAGCCCGGCTTGCTTGAATCCAGTGGCAAAGTGAGCAAGGGACTCACGTCTGAGCATACCCTGCCACACTTATGGCGGCCAAAAGTGGTACAAAAGGGGGTGGTGATGGACGGAGCATCTGAACCAATCAAACACTCACACCCAGTCAAAAGATCTGGGTTTAATCCATCACCGTTCTTTAGCCCACTCTGCCACCCCAGTTCAGACATGGCTATATGCAAATCAGTCTGACCCTGTGCCTCATGGGAACAGTCCAGCCCGAACTGCCAAGCCATGCCTTCCGTGGACCGGAAACAAGCTTCCGAGGACCGGTTTCTGGCATTACAGCCGTCTTTAGCCCGGCTTGCTTGAATCCAGTGGCAAAGTGAGCAAGGGACTCACGTCTGAGCATACCCTGCCACACTTATGGCGGCCAAAAGCGGTACAAAAGGGGGTGGTGATGGACGGAGCATCTGAACCAATCAAACACTCACACGCAGTCAAAAGATCTGGGTTTAATCAATCACCGTTCTTTAGCCCACTCTGCCAACCCAGTTCAGACATGGCTATATGCATATCAGTCTGCCCCTGTGCCTCATGGGAACAGTCCAGCCCGAACTGCCAAGCCATGCCTTCCCTGGACCGGAAATAAGCTTCCGAGGACCGGTTTCTGGCATTACAGCCGTCTTCAGCCCGGCTTGCTTGAATCCAGTGGCAAAGTGAGCAAGGGACTCACGTCTGAGCATACCCTGCACACTTATGGCGGCCAAAAGCAGTACAAAAGGGGGTGGTCATGGACGGAGCTTCTGAACCAATCAAACACTCACAACCAGTCAAAAGATCTGGGTTTAATCCATCACCGTTCTTTAGCTCACTCTGCCACCCCAGTTCAGACATGGCTATATGCAAATCAGTCTGACCCTGTGCCTCATGGGAACAGTCCAGCACGAACTGCCAACTGACATTGTTCAACATTCGGTCCATCAACTGTGTTTTTTGCAATTTTCACCCCGAGTGGGCTGGGTATGCTCAGACGTGAGTCCCAGGCTCTCCACACCACTGGAGTCAAGCTATCCAGGCTGATGAAGGCTGATAGCCAGAAACCGGTCCTTGGATGCTTGATTCCGGTCTGGGAAAGACATGGCTTGGTAGTTCGGACTGGACTGTTCCCATGAGGCACAGGGTCAGAGCTGATTTGTATATAGCCAGTGTCTAACACAGGGTGGTGTGGATTGCAAAAAAACGATGGATTTAGGCCCAGATCCTTGTACTGGGGTGAATGTATGACATTGTTCTACATTCTGTCCATCAACTGTGTTTTTTGCAATTTTCACCCCGAGTGGGCTGGGTATGCTCAGACGTGAGTCCCAGGCTCTCCACACCACTGGAGTCAAGCTATCCAGGCTGATGAAGGCTGATAGCCAGAAACCGGTCCTTGGATGCTTGATTCCGGTCTGGGAAAGATATGGCTTGGTAGTTCCGACTGGACTGTTCCCATGAGGCACAGGGTCAGAGCTGATTTGCATATAGCCAGTGTCTAACCCAGGGTGGTGTGGAGTGCAAAAAAACGATGGATCTAGACCCAGATCCTTGTACTGGGGTGAATGTATGACATTGTTCTACATTCTGTCCATCAACTGTGTTTTTTGCAATTTTCACCCCGAGTGGGTTGGGTATGCTCAGACGTGAGTCCCAGGCTCTCCACACCACTGGAGTCAAGCTATCCAGGCTGATGAAGGCTGATAGCCAGAAACCGGTCCTTGGATGCTTGATTCCGGTCTGGGAAAGACATGGCTTGGTAGTTCGGACTGGACTGTTCCCATGAGGCACAGGGTCAGAGCTGATTTGCATATAGCCAGTGTCTAACCCAGGGTGGTGTGGAGTGCAAAAAATTGATGGATTTAGGCCCAGATCCTTGTACTGGGGTGAATGTATGACATTGTTCTACATTCTGTCCATCAACTGTGCTTTTTGCAATTTTCACCCCGAGTGGGCTAGATATGCTCAGACGTGAGTCCCAGGCTCTCCACACCACTGGAGTCAAGCTATCCTGGCTGATGAAGGCTGATAGCCAGAAACCGGTCCTTGGATGCTTGATTCCGGTCTGGGAAAGACATGGCTTGGTAGTTCGGACTGGACTGTTCCCATGAGGCACAGGGTCAGAGCTGATTTGCATATAGCCAGTGTCTGATCCAGGGTGGTGTGGAGTGCAAAAAAACGATGGATTTAGGCCCAGATCCTTGTACTGGGGTGAATGTAGGACATTGTTCTACATTCTGTCCATCAACTGTGTTTTTTGCAATTTTCACCCCGAGTGGGCTGGGTATGCTCAGACGTGAGTCCCACGCTCTCCACACCACTGGAGTCAAGCTATCCAGGCTGATGAAGGCTGATAGCCAGAAACCGGTCCTTGGATGCTTGATTCCGGTCTGGGAAAGACATGGCTTGGTAGTTCGGACTGGACTGTTCCCATTAGGCACAGGGTCAGAGCTGATTTGCATATAGCCAGTGTCTAACCCAGGGTGGTGTGGAGTGCAACAAAACGATGGATTTAGGCCCAGATCCTTGTACTGGGGTGAATGTATGACATTGTTCTACATTCTGTCCATCAACTGTATTTTTTGCAATTTTCACCCCGAGTGGGCTGGGTATGCTCAGACGTGAGTCCCAGGCTCTCCACACCACTGGAGTCAAGCTATCCAGGCTGATGAAGGCTGATAGCCAGAAACCGGTCCTTGGATGCTTGATTCCGGTCTGGGAAAGACATGGCTTGGCAGTTCGGACTGGACTGTTCCCATGAGGCACAGGGTCAGAGCTGATTTGCATATAGCCAGTGTCTAACACAGGGTGGTGTAGAGTGCAAAAAAACGATGGATTTAGGCCCAGATCCTTTAACTGGGGTGAATGTATGACATTGTTCTACATTCTGTCCATGAACTGTGTTTTTTGCAATTTTCACCCCGAGTGGGCTTGATATGCTCAGACATGAGTCCCAGGCTCTCCACACCACTGGAGTCAAGCTATCCAGGCTGATGAAGGCTGATAGCCAGAAACCGGTCCTTGGATGCTTGATTCCTGTCTGGGAAAGACATGGCTTGGTAGTTCGGACTGGACTGTTCCCATACGCACAGGATCAGAGCTGATTTGCATATAGCCAGTGTCTAACCCAGGGTGGTGAGGAGTGCAAAAAAATGATGGATTTAGGCCCAGATCCTTGTACTGGGGTGAATGTATGACATTGTTCTACATTCTGTCCATCAACTGTGTTTTTTGCAATTTTCACCCCGAGTGGGCTGGGTATGCTCAGACGTGAGTCCCAGGCTCTCCACACCACTGGAGTCAAGCTATCCAGGCTGATGAAGACTGATAGCCAGAAACCGGTCCTTGGATGTTTGATTCCAGTCTGGGAAAGACATGGCTTGGTAGTTCAGACTGGACTGTTCCCATGAGGCACAGGGTCAGAGCTGATTTGCATATAGCCAGTGTCTAACCCAGGGTGGTGTGGAGTGCAAAGAAATGATGGATTTAAGCCCAGATCCTTGTACTGGGGTGAATGTTTGACATTGTTCTACATTCTGTCCATCAACTGTGTTTTTTGCAATTTTCACCCCGAGTGGGCTGGGTATGCTCAGACGTGAGTCCCAAGCTCTCCACACCACTGGAGTCAAGCTATCCAGGCTGATGAAGGCTGATAGCCAGAAACCGGTCCTTGGATGCTTGATTCCGGTCTGGGAAAGACATTGGTAGTTCAGACTGGACTGTTCCCATGAGGCACAGGGTCAGAGCTGATTTGCATATAGCCAGTATCTAACCCAGGGTGGTGTGGAGTGCAAAAAAACGATGGATCTAGGCCCAGATCCTTGTACTGGGGTGAATGTATGACATTGTTCTACATTCTGTCCATCAACTGTGTTTTTTGCAATTTTCACCCCGAGTGGGTTGGGTATGCTCAGACGTGAGTCCCAGGCTCTCCACACCACTGGAGTCAAGCTATCCAGGCTGATGAAGGCTGATAGCCAGAAACCGGTCCTTGGATGCTTGATTCCGGTCTGGGAAAGACATGGCTTGGTAGTTCGGACTGGACTGTTCCCATGAAGCACAGGGTCAGAGCTGATTTGCATATAGCCAGTGTCTAACCCAGGGTGGTGTGGAGTGCAAAAAATTGATGGATTTAGGCCCAGATCCTTGTACTGGGGTGAATGTGTGACATTGTTCTACATTCTGTCCATCAACTGTGTTTTTTGCAATTTTCACCCCGAGTGGGCTGGGTATGCTCAGAAGTGAGTCCCAGGCTCTCCACACCACTTGAGTCAAGCTATCCAGGCTGATGAAGGCTGATAGCCAGAAGCCGTTCCTTGGATGCTTGATTCCGGTCTGGGAAAGACATGGCTTGGTAGTTCGGACTGGACTGTTCCCATGAGGCACAGGGTCAGTGCTGATTTGCATATAGCCAGTGTCTAACCCAGGGTGGTGTGGAGTGCAAAAAAACGATGGATTTAGACCCAGATCCTTGTACTGGGGTGAATGTATGACATTGTTCTAGATTCTGTCCATCAACTGTGTTTTTTGCAATTTTCACCTCGAGTGGGCTGGGTACGCTCAGACGTGAGTCCCAGGCTCTCCACACCACTGGAGTCAAGCTATCCAGGCTGATGAAGGCTGATAGCCAGAAACCGGTCCGTGGATGCTTGATTCCGGTCTGGGAAAGACATGGCTTGGTAGTTCGGACTGGACTGTTCCCATGAGGCACAGGGTCAGAGCTGATTTGCAAATAGCCAGTGTCTAACCCAGGGTGGTGTGGAGTGCAAAACATTGATGGATTTAGGCCCAGATCCTTGTACTGGGGTGAATGTATGACATTGTTCTACATTCTGTCCATCAACTGTGTTTTTTGCAATTTTCACCCCGAGTGGGCTGGGTATGCTCAGACGTGAGTCCCAGGCTCTCCACACCACTGGAGTCAAGCTCTCCAGGCTGATGAAGGCTGATAGCCAGAAACCGGTCCTTGGATGCTTGATTCCGGCCTGGGAAAGACATGGCTTGGTAGTTCAGACTGGACTGTTCCCATGAGGCACAGGGTCAGAGCTGATTTGCATATAGCCAGTGTCTAACCCAGGGTGGTGTGGAGTGCAAAAAAATGATGGATTTAGGCCCAGATCCTTGTACTGGGGTGAATGTATGACATTGTTCTACATTCTGTCCATCAACTGTGTTTTTTGCAATTTCCACCCCGAGTGGGCTGAGTATGCTCAGACGTGAGTCCCAGGCTCTCCACACCACTGGAGTCAAGCTATCCAGGCTGATGAAGGCTGATAGCCAGAAACCGGTCCTTGGATGCTTGATTCCGGTCTGGGAAAGACATGGCGTGGTAGTTCGGACTGGACTGTTCCCATGAGGCACAGGGTCAGAGCTGATTTGCATATAGCCAGTGTCTAACCCAGGGTGGTGAGGAGTGCAAAAAATGATGGATTTAGGCCCAGATCCTTTAACTGGGGTGAATGTATGACATTGTTCTACATTCTGTCCATGAACTGTGTTTTTTGCAATTTTCACCCCAAGTGGGCTTGATATGCTCAGACATGAGTCCCAGGCTCTCCACACCACTGGAGTCAAGCTATCCAGGCTGATGAAGGCTGATAGCCAGAAACCGGTCCTTGGATGCTTGATTCCTGTCTGGTAAAGACATGGCTTGGTAGTTCGGACTGTACTGTTCCCATAGGCACAGGATCAGAGCTGATTTGCATATAGCCAGTGTCTAACCCAGGGTGGTGAGGAGTGCAAAAAAATGATGGATTTAGGCCCAGATCCTTGTACTGGGGTGAATGTATGACATTGTTCTACATTCTGTCCATCAACTGTGTTTTTTGCAATTTTCACCCCGAGTGGGCTGGGTATGCTCAGACGTGAGTCCCAGGCTCTCCACACCACTGGAGTCAAGCTATCCAGGCTGATGAAGGCTGATAGCCAGAAACCGGTCCTTGGATGCTTGATTCCAGTCTGGGAAAGACATGGCTTGGTAGTTCAGACTGGACTGTTCCAATGAGGCACATGGTCAGAGCTGATTTGCATATAGCCAGTGTCTAACCCAGGGTGGTGTGGAGTGCAAAAAAATGATGGATTTAAGCCCAGATCCTTATACTGGGGTGAATGTTTGACATTGTTCTACATTCTGTCCATCAACTGTGTTTTTTGCAATTTTCACCCCGAGTGGGCTGGGTATGCTCAGACGTGAGTCCCAAGCTCTCCACACCACTGGAGTCAAGCTATCCAGGCTGATGAAGGCTGATAGCCAGAAACCGGTCCTTGGATGCTTGATTCCGGTCTGGGAAAGACATTGGTAGTTCAGACTGGACTGTTCCCATGAGGCACAGGGTCAGAGCTGATTTGCATATAGCCAGTATCTAACCCAGGGTGGTGTGGAGTGCAAAAAAACGATGGATCTAGGCCCAGATCCTTGTACTGGGGTGAATGTATGACATTGTTCTACATTCTGTCCATCAACTGTGTTTTTTGCAATTTTCACCCCGAGTGGGTTGGGTATGCTCAGACGTGAGTCCCAGGCTCTCCACACCACTGGAGTCAAGCTATCCAGGCTGATGAAGGCTGATAGCCAGAAACCGGTCCTTGGATGCTTGATTCCGGTCTGGGAAAGACATGGCTTGGTAGTTCGGACCGGACTGTTCCCATGAGGCACAGGGTCAGTGCTGATTTGCATATAGCCAGTGTCTAACCCAGGGTGCTGTGGAGTGCAAAAAAACGATGGATTTAGACCAAGATCCTTGTACTGGGGTGAATGTATGACATTGTTCTACATTCTGTCCATCAACTGTGTTTTTTGCAATTTTCACCCCGAGTGGGCTGGGTACGCTCAGACGTGAGTCCCAGGCTCTCCACACCACTGGAGTCAAGCTATCCAGGCTGATGAAGGCTGATAGCCAGAAACCGGTCCTTGGATGCTTGATTCCGGTCTGGGAAAGACATGGCTTGGTAGCTCGGACTGGACTGTTCCCATGAGGCACAGGGTCAGAGCTGATTTGCAAATAGCCAGTGTCTAACCCAGGGTGGTGTGGAGTGCAAAACATTGATGGATTTAGGCCCAGATCCTTGTACTGGGGTGAATGTATGACATTGTTCTACATTCTGTCCATCAACTGTGTTTTTTGCAATTTTCACCCCGAGTGGGCTGGGTATGCTCAGACGTGAGTCCCAGGCTCTCCACACCACTGGAGTCAAGCTCTCCAGGCTGATGAAGGCTGATAGCCAGAAACCGGTCCTTGGATGCTTGATTCCGGCCTGGGAAAGACATGGCTTGGTAGTTCAGACTGGACTGTTCCCATGAGGCACAGGGTCAGAGCTGATTTGCATATAGCCAGTGTCTAACCCAGGGTGGTGTGGAGTGCAAAAAAACAATGGATTTAGGCCCAGATCCTTGTACTGGGGTGAATGTAGGACATTGTTCTACATTCTGTCCATCAACTGTGTTTTTTGCAATTTTCACCCCGAGTGGGCTGGGTATGCTCAGAAGTGAGTCCCAGGCTCTCCACACCACTTGAGTCAAGCTATCCAGGCTGATGAAGGCTGATAGCCAGAAGCCGTTCCTTGGATGCTTGATTCCGGTCTGGGAAAGACATGGCTTGGTAGTTCGGACTGGACTGTTCCCATGAGGCACAGGGTCAGTGCTGATTTGCATATAGCCAGTGTCTAACCCAGGGTGGTGTGGAGTGCAAAAAAACGATGGATTTAGACCCAGATCCTTGTACTGGGGTGAATGTATGACATTGTTCTACATTCTGTCCATCAACTGTGTTTTTTGCAATTTTCACCCCGAGTGGGCTGGGTACGCTCAGACGTGAGTCCCAGGCTCTCCACACCACTGGAGTCAAGCTATCCAGGCTGATGAAGGCTGATAGCCAGAAACCGGTCCGTGGATGCTTGATTCCGGTCTGGGAAAGACATGGCTTGGTAGTTCGGACTGGACTGTTCCCATGAGGCACAGGGTCAGAGCTGATTTGCAAATAGCCAGTGTCTAACCCAGGGTGGTGTGGAGTGCAAAACATTGATGGATTTAGGCCCAGATCCTTGTACTGGGGTGAATGTATGACATTGTTCTACATTCTGTCCATCAACTGTGTTTTTTGCAATTTTCACCCCGAGTGGGCTGGGTATGCTCAGACGTGAGTCCCAGGCTCTCCACACCACTGGAGTCAAGCTCTCCAGGCTGATGAAGGCTGATAGCCAGAAACCGGTCCTTGGATGCTTGATTCCGGCCTGGGAAAGACATGGCTTGGTAGTTCAGACTGGACTGTTCCCATGAGGCACAGGGTCAGAGCTGATTTGCATATAGCCAGTGTCTAACCCAGGGTGGTGTGGAGTGCAAAAAAATGATGGATTTAGGCCCAGATCCTTGTACTGGGGTGAATGTATGACATTGTTCTACATTCTGTCCATCAACTGTGTTTTTTGCAATTTCCACCCCGAGTGGGCTGAGTATGCTCAGACGTGAGTCCCAGGCTCTCCACACCACTGGAGTCAAGCTATCCAGGATGATGAAGGCTGATAGCCAGAAACCGGTCCTTGGATGCTTGATTCCGGTCTGGGAAAGACATGGCGTGGTAGTTCGGACTGGACTGTTCCCATGAGGCACAGGGTCAGAGCTGATTTGCATATAGCCAGTGTCTAACCCAGGGTGGTGAGGAGTGCAAAAAATGATGGATTTAGGCCCAGATCCCTTAACTGGGGTGAATGTATGACATTGTTCTACATTCTGTCCATGAACTGTGTTTTTTGCAATTTTCACCCGAGTGGGCTTGATATGCTCAGACATGAGTCCCAGGCTCTCCACACCACTGGAGTCAAGCTATCCAGGCTGATGAAGGCTGATAGCCAGAAACCGGTCCTTGGATGCTTGATTCCTGTCTGGTAAAGACATGGCTTGGTAGTTCGGACTGTACTGTTCCCATAGGCACAGGATCAGAGCTGATTTGCATATAGCCAGTGTCTAACCCAGGGTGGTGAGGAGTGCAAAAAAATGATGAATTTAGGCCCAGATCCTTGTACTGGGGTGAATGTATGACATTGTTCTACATTCTGTCCATCAACTGTGTTTTTTGCAATTTTCACCCCGAGTGGGCTGGGTATGCTCAGACGTGAGTCCCAGGCTCTCCACACCACTGGAGTCAAGCTATCCAGGCTGATGAAGGCTGATAGCCAGAAACCGGTCCTTGGATGCTTGATTCCAGTCTGGGAAAGACATGGCTTGGTAGTTCAGACTGGACTGTTCCCATGAGGCACAGGGTCAGAGCTGATTTGCATATAGCCAGTGTCTAACCCAGGGTGGTGTGGAGTGCAAAAAAATGATGGATTTAAGCCCAGATCCTTATACTGGGGTGAATGTTTGACATTGTTCTACATTCTGTCCATCAACTGTGTTTTTTGCAATTTTCACCCCGAGTGGGCTGGGTATGCTCAGATGTGAGTCCCAAGCTCTCCACACCACTGGAGTCAAGCTATCCAGGCTGATGAAGGCTGATAGCCAGAAACCGGTCCTTGGATGCTTGATTCCGGTCTGGGAAAGACATTGGTAGTTCAGACTGGACTGTTCCCATGAGGCACAGGGTCAGAGCTGATTTGCATATAGCCAGTATCTAACCCAGGGTGGTGTGGAGTGCAAAAAAACGATGGATCTAGGCCCAGATCCTTGTACTGGGGTGAATGTATGACATTGTTCTACATTCTGTCCATCAACTGTGTTTTTTGCAATTTTCACCCCGAGTGGGTTGGGTATGCTCAGACGTGAGTCCCAGGCTCTCCACACCACTGGAGTCAAGCTATCCAGGCTGATGAAGGCTGATAGCCAGAAACCGGTCCTTGGATGCTTGATTCCGGTCTGGGAAAGACATGGCTTGGTAGTTCGGACCGGACTGTTCCCATGAGGCACAGGGTCAGTGCTGATTTGCATATAGCCAGTGTCTAACCCAGGGTGCTGTGGAGTGCAAAAAAACGATGGATTTAGACCAAGATCCTTGTACTGGGGTGAATGTATGACATTGTTCTACATTCTGTCCATCAACTGTGTTTTTTGCAATTTTCACCCCGAGTGGGCTGGGTACGCTCAGACGTGAGTCCCAGGCTCTCCACACCACTGGAGTCAAGCTATCCAGGCTGATGAAGGCTGATAGCCAGAAACCGGTCCTTGGATGCTTGATTCCGGTCTGGGAAAGACATGGCTTGGTAGCTCGGACTGGACTGTTCCCATGAGGCACAGGGTCAGAGCTGATTTGCAAATAGCCAGTGTCTAACCCAGGGTGGTGTGGAGTGCAAAACATTGATGGATTTAGGCCCAGATCCTTGTACTGGGGTGAATGTATGACATTGTTCTACATTCTGTCCATCAACTGTGTTTTTTGCAATTTTCACCCCGAGTGGGCTGGGTATGCTCAGACGTGAGTCCCAGGCTCTCCACACCACTGGAGTCAAGCTCTCCAGGCTGATGAAGGCTGATAGCCAGAAACCGGTCCTTGGATGCTTGATTCCGGCCTGGGAAAGACATGGCTTGGTAGTTCAGACTGGACTGTTCCCATGAGGCACAGGGTCAGAGCTGATTTGCATATAGCCAGTGTCTAACCCCGGGTGGTGTGGAGTGCAAAAAAACAATGGATTTAGGCCCAGATCCTTGTACTGGGGTGAATGTATGACATTGTTCTACATTCTGTCCATCAACTGTGTTTTTTACAATTTTCACCCCGAGTGGGCTGGGTATGCTCAGACGTGAGTCCCAGGCTCTCCACACCACTGGAGTCAAGCTCTCCAGGCTGATGAAGGCTGATAGCCAGAAACCGGTCCTTGGATGCTTGATTCCGGCCTGGGAAAGACATGGCTTGGTAGTTCAGACTGGACTGTTCCCATGAGGCACAGGGTCAGAGCTGATTTGCATATAGCCAGTGTCTAACCCAGGGTGGTGTGGAGTGCAAAAAAATGATGGATTTAGGCCCAGATCCTTGTACTGGGGTGAATGTATGACATTGTTCTACATTCTGTCCATCAACTGTGTTTTTTGCAATTTCCACCCCGAGTGGGCTGAGTATGCTCAGACGTGAGTCCCAGGCTCTCCACACCACTGGAGTCAAGCTATCCAGGCTGATGAAGGCTGATAGCCAGAAACCGGTCCTTGGATGCTTGATTCCGGTCTGGGAAAGACATGGCGTGGTAGTTCGGACTGGACTGTTCCCATGAGGCACAGGGTCAGAGCTGATTTGCATATAGCCAGTGTCTAACCCAGGGTGGTGAGGAGTGCAAAAAATGATGGATTTAGGCCCAGATCCTTTAACTGGGGTGAATGTATGACATTGTTCTACATTCTGTCCATGAACTGTGTTTTTTGCAATTTTCACCCCGAGTGGGCTTGATATGCTCAGACATGAGTCCCAGGCTCTCCACACCACTGGAGTCAAGCTATCCAGGCTGATGAAGGCTGATAGCCAGAAACCGGTCCTTGGATGCTTGATTCCTGTCTGGTAAAGACATGGCTTGGTAGTTCGGACTGTACTGTTCCCATAGGCACAGGATCAGAGCTGATTTGCATATAGCCAGTGTCTAACCCAGGGTGGTGAGGAGTGCAAAAAAATGATGAATTTAGGCCCAGATCCTTGTACTGGGGTGAATGTATGACATTGTTCTACATTCTGTCCATCAACTGTGTTTTTTGCAATTTTCACCCCGAGTGGGCTGGGTATGCTCAGACGTGAGTCCCAGGCTCTCCACACCACTGGAGTCAAGCTATCCAGGCTGATGAAGGCTGATAGCCAGAAACCGGTCCTTGGATGCTTGATTCCAGTCTGGGAAAGACATGGCTTGGTAGTTCAGACTGGACTGTTCCCATGAGGCACAGGGTCAGAGCTGATTTGCATATAGCCAGTGTCTAACCCAGGGTGGTGTGGAGTGCAAAAAAATGATGGATTTAAGCCCAGATCCTTATACTGGGGTGAATGTTTGACATTGTTCTACATTCTGTCCATCAACTGTGTTTTTTGCAATTTTCACCCCGAGTGGGCTGGGTATGCTCAGATGTGAGTCCCAAGCTCTCCACACCACTGGAGTCAAGCTATCCAGGCTGATGAAGGCTGATAGCCAGAAACCGGTCCTTGGATGCTTGATTCCGGTCTGGGAAAGACATTGGTAGTTCAGACTGGACTGTTCCCATGAGGCACAGGGTCAGAGCTGATTTGCATATAGCCAGTATCTAACCCAGGGTGGTGTGGAGTGCAAAAAAACGATGGATCTAGGCCCAGATCCTTGTACTGGGGTGAATGTATGACATTGTTCTACATTCTGTCCATCAACTGTGTTTTTTGCAATTTTCACCCCGAGTGGGTTGGGTATGCTCAGACGTGAGTCCCAGGCTCTCCACACCACTGGAGTCAAGCTATCCAGGCTGATGAAGGCTGATAGCCAGAAACCGGTCCTTGGATGCTTGATTCCGGTCTGGGAAAGACATGGCTTGGTAGTTCGGACCGGACTGTTCCCATGAGGCACAGGGTCAGTGCTGATTTGCATATAGCCAGTGTCTAACCCAGGGTGCTGTGGAGTGCAAAAAAACGATGGATTTAGACCAAGATCCTTGTACTGGGGTGAATGTATGACATTGTTCTACATTCTGTCCATCAACTGTGTTTTTTGCAATTTTCACCCCGAGTGGGCTGGGTACGCTCAGACGTGAGTCCCAGGCTCTCCACACCACTGGAGTCAAGCTATCCAGGCTGATGAAGGCTGATAGCCAGAAACCGGTCCTTGGATGCTTGATTCCGGTCTGGGAAAGACATGGCTTGGTAGCTCGGACTGGACTGTTCCCATGAGGCACAGGGTCAGAGCTGATTTGCAAATAGCCAGTGTCTAACCCAGGGTGGTGTGGAGTGCAAAACATTGATGGATTTAGGCCCAGATCCTTGTACTGGGGTGAATGTATGACATTGTTCTACATTCTGTCCATCAACTGTGTTTTTTGCAATTTTCACCCCGAGTGGGCTGGGTATGCTCAGACGTGAGTCCCAGGCTCTCCACACCACTGGAGTCAAGCTCTCCAGGCTGATGAAGGCTGATAGCCAGAAACCGGTCCTTGGATGCTTGATTCCGGCCTGGGAAAGACATGGCTTGGTAGTTCAGACTGGACTGTTCCCATGAGGCACAGGGTCAGAGCTGATTTGCATATAGCCAGTGTCTAACCCAGGGTGGTGTGGAGTGCAAAAAAACAATGGATTTAGGCCCAGATCCTTGTACTGGGGTGAATGTAGGACATTGTTCTACATTCTGTCCATCAACTGTATTTTTTGCAATTTTCACCCCGAGTGGGCTGGGTATGCTCAGACGTGAGTCCCAGGCTCTCCACACCACTGGAGTCAAGCTATCCAGGCTGATGAAGGCTGATAGCCAGAATCCGGTCCTTGGATGCTTGATTCCGGTCTGGGAAAGACATGGCTTGGTAGTTCGGACTGGACTGTTCCCATGAGGCACAGGGTCAGAGCTGATTTGCATATAGCCAGTGTCTAACCCAGGGTGGTGTGGAGTGCAAAAAAGTTGATGGATTTAGGCCCAGATCCTTGTACTGGGGTGAATGTATGATATTGTATTGTTCTACATTCTGTCCATCAACTGTGTTTTTTGCAATTTTCACCCCGAGTGGGCTGGGTATGCTCAGACGTGAGTCCCAGGCTCTCCACACCACTTGAGTCAAGCTATCCAGGCTGATGAAGGCTGATAGCCAGAAACCGTTCCTTGGATGCTTGATTCCGGTCTGGGAAAGACATGGCTTGGTAGTTCGGACTGGACTGTTCCCATGAGGCACAGGGTCAGAGCTGATTTGCATATAGCCAGTGTCTAACCCAGGGTGGTGTGGAGTGCAAAAAAACGATGGATTAAGGCCCAGATCCTTGTACTGGGGTGAATGTATGACATTGTTCTACATTCTGTCCATCAACTGTGTTTTTTGCAGTTTTCACCCGAGTGGGCTGGGTATGCTCAGACGTGAGTCCCAGGCTCTCCACACCACTGGAGTCAAGCTATCCAGGCTGATGAAGGCTGATAGCCAGAAACCGGTCCTTGGATGCTTGATTCCGGTCTTGGAAAGACATGGCTTGGTAGTTCAGACTGGACTGTTCCCATGAGGCACAGGGTCAGAGCTGATTTGCATATAGCCAGTGTCTAACCCAGGGTGGTGTGGAGTGCAAAAAAACGATGGATTTAGGCCCAGATCCTTGTACTGGGGTGAATGATTGACATTGTTCTACATTCTGTCCATCAACTGTGTTTTTTGTAATTTTCACCCCGAGCGGGCTGGGTATCCTCAGACGTGAGTCCCAGGCTCTCCACACCACTGGAGTCAAGCTATCCAGGCTGATGAAGGCTGATAGCCAGAAACCGGTCCTTGGATGCTTGATTCCGGTCTGGGAAAGACATGGCTTGGTAGTTCGGACTGGACTGTTCCCATGAAGCAAAGGGTCAGAGCTGATTTGCATATAGCCAGTGTCTAACCCAGGGTGGTGTGGAGTGCAAAAAAACGATGGATTTAGGCCCAGATATTTGTACTGGGGTGAATGTATGACATTGTTCTACATTCTGTCCATCAACTGTGTTTTTTGCAATTTTCACCCCGAGTGGGCTGGGTATGCTCAGACGTGAGTCCCAGGCTCTCCACACCACTGGAGTCAAGCTATCCAGGCTGATGAAGGCTGATAGCGAGAACCCGGTCCTTGGATGCTTGATTCCGGTCTGGGAAAGACATGGCTTGGTAGTTCGGACTGGACTGTTCCCATGAGGCACAGGGTCAGAGCTGATTTGCATATAGCCAGTGTCTAACCCAGGGTGGTGTGGAGTGCAAAAAAACGATGGATTTAGCCCCAGATCCTTGTACTGGGGTGAATGTATGACATTGTTCTACATTCTGTCCATCAACTGTGTTTTTTGCAATTTTCACCCCGAGTGGGCTGGGTATGCTCAGACGTGAGTCCCAGGCTCTCCACACCACTGGAGTCAAGCTATACAGGCTGGTGAAGGCTGATAGCCTGAAACCGGCCCTTGGATGCATGATTCCGGTCTGGGAAAGACATGGCTTGGTTGTTCGGACTGGACTGTTCCCATGAGGCACAGGGTCAGAGCTGATTTGCATATAGCCAGTGTCTAACCCAGGGTGGTGTGGAGTGCAAAAAAACGATGGATTTAGGCCCAGATCCTTGTACTGGGGTGAATGATTGACATTGTTCTACATTCTGTCCATCAACTGTGTTTTTTGCAATTTTCACCCCGAGCGGGCTGGGTATCCTCAGACGTGACTCCCAGGCTCTCCACACCACTGGAGTCAAGCTATCCAGGCTGATGAAGGCTGATAGCGAGAACCCGGTCCTTGGATGCTTGATTCCGGTCTGGGAAAGACATGGCTTGGTAGTTCGGACTGGACTGTTCCCATGAGGCACAGGGTCAGAGCTGATTTGCATATAGCCAGTGTCTAACCCAGGGTGGTGTGGAGTGCAAAAAAACGATGGATTTAGACCCAGATCCTTGTACTGGGGTGAATGTATGACATTGTTCTACATTCTGTCCATCAACTGTGTTTTTTGCAATTTTCACCCCGAGTGGGCTGGGTATGCTCAGACGTGAGTCCCAGGCTCTCCACACCACTGGAGTCAAGCTATCCTGGCTGATGAAGGCTGATAGCCTGAAACCGGTCCTTGGATGCTTGATTCCGGTCTGGGAAAGACATGGCTTGGTTGTTCGGACTGGACTGTTCCCATGAGGCACAGGGTCAGAGCTGATTTGCATATAGCCAGTGTCTAACCCAGGGTGGTGTAGAGTGCAAAAAAACGATGGATTTAGGCCCAGATCCTTGTACTGGGGTGAATGTATGACATTGTTCTACATTCTGTCCATCAACTGTGTTTTTTGCAATTTTCACCCCGAGTGGGCTGGGTATGCTCAGACGTGAGTCCCAGGCTCTCCACACCACTGGAGTCAAGCTCTCCAGGCTGATGAAGGCTGATAGCCAGAAACCGGTCCTTGGATGCTTGATTCCGGCCTGGGAAAGACATGGCTTGGTAGTTCGGACTGGACTGTTCCCATGAGGCACAGGGTCAGAGCTGATTTGCATATAGCCAGTGTCTAACCCAGGGTGGTGTGGAGTGCAAAAAAACGATGGATTTAGGCCCAGATCCTTGTACTGGGGTGAATGTATGACATTGTTCTACATTCTGTCCATCAACTGTGTTTTTTGCAATTTCCACCCCGAGTGGGCTGAGTATGCTCAGACGTGAGTCCCAGGCTCTCCACACCACTGGAGTCAAGCTATCCAGGCTGATGAAGGCTGATAGCCAGAAACCGGTCCTTGGATGCTTGATTCCGGTCTGGGAAAGACATGGCGTGGTAGTTCGGACTGGACTGTTCCCATGAGGCACAGGGTCAGAGCTGATTTGCATATAGCCAGTGTCTAACCCAGGGTGGTGTGGAGTGCAAAAAAACGATGGATTTAGGCCCAGATCCTTGTACTGGGGTGAATGTATGACATTGTTCTACATTCTGTCCATCAACTGTGTCTTTTGCAATTTCCACCCCGAGTGGGCTGGGTATGCTCAGACATGAGTCCCAGGCTCTCCACACCACTGGAGTCAAGCTATCCAGGCTGACGAAGGCTGATAGCCAGAAACCGGTCCTTGGATGCTTGATTCCGGTCTGGGAAAGACATGGCTTGGTAGTTCGGACTGGACTGTTCCCATGAGGCACAGGGTCAGAGCTGATTTGCATATAGCCAGTGTCTAACCCAGGGTGGTGTGGAGTGCAAAAAAACGATGGATTTAGGCCCAGATCCTTGTACTGGGGTGAATGTATGACATTGTTCTATATTCTGTCCATCAACTGTGTTTTTTGCAATTTTCACCCCGAGTGGGCTGGGTATGCTCAGACGTGAGTCCCAGGCTCTCCACACCACTGGAGTCAAGCTATCCAGGCTGATGAAGGCTGATAGCGAGAACCCGGTCCTTGGATGCTTGATTCCGGTCTGGGAAAGACATGGCTTGGTAGTTCGGACTGGACTGTTCCCATGAGGCACAGGGTCAGAGCTGATTTGCATATAGCCAGTGTCTAACCCAGGGTGGTGTGGAGTGCAAAAAAAGATGGATTTAGCCCCAGATCCTTGTACTGGGGTGAATGTATGACATTGTTCTACATTCTGTCCATCAACTGTGTTTTTTGCAATTTTCCCCCCGAGTGGGCTGGGTATGCTCAGACGTGAGTCCCAGGCTCTCCACACCACTGGAGTCAAGCTATACAGGCTGGTGAAGGCTGATAGCCTGAAACCGGCCCTTGGATGCATGATTCCGGTCTGGGAAAGACATGGCTTGGTTGTTCGGACTGGACTGTTCCCATGAGGCACAGGGTCAGAGCTGATTTGCATATAGCCAGTGTCTAACCCAGGGTGGTGTGGAGTGCAAATAAACAATGGATTTAGGCCCAGATCCTTGTACTGGGGTGAATGATTGACATTGTTCTACATTCTGTCCATCAACTGTGTTTTTTGCAATTTTCACCCCGAGCGGGCTGGGTATCCTCAGACGTGAGTCCCAGGCTCTCCACACCACTGGAGTCAAGCTATCCAGGCTGATGAAGGCTGATAGCCAGAAACCGGTCCTTGGATGCTTGATTCCGGTCTGGGAAAGACATGGCTTGGTAGTTCGGACTGGACTGTTCCCATGAGGCAAAGGGTCAGAGCTGATTTGCATATAGCCAGTGTCTAACCCAGGGTGGTGTGGAGTGCAAAAAAACGATGGATTTAGGCCCAGATCCTTGTACTGGGGTGAATGTATGACATTGTTCTACATTCTGTAAATCAACTGTGTTTTTTGCAATTTTCACCCCGAGTGGGCTGGGTATGCTCAGACGTGAGTCCCAGGCTCTCCACACCACTGGAGTCAAGCTATCCAGGCTGATGAAGGCTGATAGCGAGAACCCGGTCCTTGGATGCTTGATTCCGGTCTGGGAAAGACATGGCTTGGTAGTTCGGACTGGACTGTTCCCATGAGGCACAGGGTCAGAGCTGATTTGCATATAGCCAGTGTCTAACCCAGGGTGGTGTGGAGTGCAAAAAACCGATGGATTTAGACCCAGATCCTTGTACTGGGGTGAATGTATGACATTGTTCTACATTCTGTCCATCAACTGTGTTTTTTGCAATTTTCACCCCGAGTGGGCTGGGTATGCTCAGACGTGAGTCCCAGGTTCTCCACACCACTGGAGTCAAGCTATCCTGGCTGATGAAGGCTGATAGCCTGAAACCGGTCCTTGGATGCTTGATTCCGGTCTGGGAAAGACATGGCTTGGTTGTTCGGACTGGACTGTTCCCATGAGGCACAGGGTCAGAGCTGATTTGCATATAGCCAGTGTCTAACCCAGGGTGGTGTGGAGTGCAAAAAAACGATGGATTTAGGCCCAGATCTTTGTACTGGGGTGAATGATTGACATTGTTCTACATTCTGTCCATCAACTGTGTTTTTTGCAATTTTCACCCCGAGCGGGCTGGGTATCCTCAGACGTGAGTCCCAGGCTCTCCACACCACTGGAGTCAAGCTATCCAGGCTGATGAAGGCTGATAGCCAGAAACCGGTCCTTGGATGCTTGATTCCGGTCTGGGAAAGACATGGCTTGGTAGTTCGGACTGGACTGTTCCCATGAGGCAAAGGGTCAGATCTGATTTGCATATAGCCAGTGTCTAACCCTGGGTGGTGTAGAGTGCAAAAAAACGATGGATTTAGGCCCAGATCCTTGTACTGGGGTGAATGTATGACATTGTTCTACATTCTGTCCATCAACTGTGTTTTTTGCAATTTTCACCCCGAGTGGGCTGGGTATGCTCAGACGTGAGTCCCAGGCTCTCCACACCACTGGAGTCAAGCTCTCCAGGCTGATGAAGGCTGATAGCCAGAAACCGGTCCTTGGATGCTTGATTCCGGCCTGGGAAAGACATGGCTTGGTAGTTCGGACTGGACTGTTCCCATGAGGCACAGGGTCAGAGCTGATTTGCATATAGCCAGTGTCTAACCCAGGGTGGTGTGGAGTGCAAATAAACGATGGATTTAGGCCCAGATCCTTGTACTGGGGTGAATGATTGACATTGTTCTACATTCTGTCCATCAACTGTGTTTTTTGCAATTTTCACCCCGAGCGGGCTGGGTATCCTCAGACGTGAGTCCCAGGCTCTCCACACCACTGGAGTCAAGCTATCCAGGCTGATGAAGGCTGATAGCCAGAAACCGGTCCTTGGATGCTTGATTCCGGTCTGGGAAAGACATGGCTTGGTAGTTCGGACTGGACTGTTCCCATGAGGCAAAGGGTCAGAGCTGATTTGCATATAGCCAGTGTCTAACCCAGGGTGGTGTGGAGTGCAAAAAAACGATGGATTTAGGCCCAGATCCTTGTACTGGGGTGAATGTATGACATTGTTCTACATTCTGTAAATCAACTGTGTTTTTTGCAATTTTCACCCCGAGTGGGCTGGGTATGCTCAGACGTGAGTCCCAGGCTCTCCACACCACTGGAGTCAAGCTATCCAGGCTGATGAAGGCTGATAGCGAGAACCCGGTCCTTGGATGCTTGATTCCGGTCTGGGAAAGACATGGCTTGGTAGTTCGGACTGGACTGTTCCCATGAGGCACAGGGTCAGAGCTGATTTGCATATAGCCAGTGTCTAACCCAGGGTGGTGTGGAGTGCAAAAAACCGATGGATTTAGACCCAGATCCTTGTACTGGGGTGAATGTATGACATTGTTCTACATTCTGTCCATCAACTGTGTTTTTTGCAATTTTCACCCCGAGTGGGCTGGGTATGCTCAGACGTGAGTCCCAGGTTCTCCACACCACTGGAGTCAAGCTATCCTGGCTGATGAAGGCTGATAGCCTGAAACCGGTCCTTGGATGCTTGATTCCGGTCTGGGAAAGACATGGCTTGGTTGTTCGGACTGGACTGTTCCCATGAGGCAAAGGGTCAGATCTGATTTGCATATAGCCAGTGTCTAACCCTGGGTGGTGTAGAGTGCAAAAAAACGATGGATTTAGGCCCAGATCCTTGTACTGGGGTGAATGTCTGACATTGTTCTACATTCTGTCCATCAACTGTGTTTTTTGCAATTTTCACCCCGAGTGGGCTGGGTATGCTCAGACGTGAGTCCCAGGCTCTCCACACCACTGGAGTCAAGCTCTCCAGGCTGATGAAGGCTGATAGCCAGAAACCGGTCCTTGGATGCTTGATTCCGGCCTGGGAAAGACATGGCTTGGTAGTTCGGACTGGACTGTTCCCATGAGGCACAGGGTCAGAGCTGATTTGCATATAGCCAGTGTCTAACCCAGGGTGGTGTGGAGTGCAAATAAATGATGGATTTAGGCCCAGATCCTTGTACTGGGGTGAATGATTGACATTGTTCTACATTCTGTCCATCAACTGTGTTTTTTGCAATTTTCACCCCGAGCGGGCTGGGTATCCTCAGACGTGAGTCCCAGGCTCTCCACACCACTGGAGTCAAGCTATCCAGGCTGATGAAGGCTGATAGCCAGAAACCGGTCCTTGGATGCTTGATTCCGGTCTGGGAAAGACATGGCTTGGTAGTTCGGACTGGACTGTTCCCATGAGGCAAAGGGTCAGATCTGATTTGCATATAGCCAGTGTCTAACCCTGGGTGGTGTAGAGTGCAAAAAAACGATGGATTTAGGCCCAGATCCTTGTACTGGGGTGAATGTATGACATTGTTCTACATTCTGTCCATCAACTGTGTTTTTTGCAATTTTCACCCCGAGTGGGCTGGGTATGCTCAGACGTGAGTCCCAGGCTCTCCACACCACTGGAGTCAAGCTCTCCAGGCTGATGAAGGCTGATAGCCAGAAACCGGTCCTTGGATGCTTGATTCCTGCCTGGGAAAGACATGGCTTGGTAGTTCGGACTGGACTGTTCCCATGAGGCACAGGGTCAGAGCTGATTTGCATATAGCCAGTGTCTAGCCCAGGGTGGTGTGGAGTGCAAAAAAACGATGGATTTAGGCCCAGATCCTTGTACTGGGGTGAATGTATGACATTGTTCTACATTCTGTCCATCAACTGTGTTTTTTGCAATTTCCACCCCGAGTGGGCTGAGTATGCTCAGACGTGAGTCCCAGGCTCTCCACACCACTGGAGTCAAGCTATCCAGGCTGATGAAGGCTGATAGCCAGAAACCGGTCC
Source organism: Lissotriton helveticus (assembly GCF_964261635.1). Lineage (NCBI taxonomy): Eukaryota > Metazoa > Chordata > Amphibia > Caudata > Salamandridae > Lissotriton > Lissotriton helveticus. The sequence continues at coordinate 21,533,340 of NC_136060.1, read as the reverse complement.
TTGGATGCTTGATTCCGGTCTGGGAAAGACATGGCGTGGTAGTTCGGACTGGACTGTTCCCATGAGGCATAGGGTCAGAGCTGATTTGCATATAGCCAGTGTCTAACCCAGGGTGGTGTGGAGTGCAAAAAAACGATGGATTTAGGCCCAGATCCTTGTACTGGGGTGAATGTATGACATTGTTCTACATTCTGTCCATCAACTGTGTTTTTTGCAATTTTCACCCCGAGTGGGCTGGGTATGCTCAGACGTGAGTCCCAGGCTCTCCACACCACTGGAGTCAAGCTATCCAGGCTGATGAAGGCTGATAGCCAGAAACCGGTCCTTGGATGCTTGATTCCGGTCTGGGAAAGACATGGCTTGGTAGTTCGGACTGGACTGTTCCCATGAGGCACAGGGTCAGAGCTGATTTGCATATAGCCAGTGTCTAACCCAGGGTGGTGTGGAGTGCAAAAAAGTTGATGGATTTAGGCCCAGATCCTTGTACTGGGGTGAATGTATGATATTGTTCTACATTCTGTCCATCAACTGTGTTTTTTGCAATTTTCACCCCGAGTGGGCTGGGTATGCTCAGACGTGAGTCCCAGGCTCTCCACACCACTTGAGTCAAGCTATCCAGGCTGATGAAGGCTGATAGCCAGAAACCATTCCTTGGATGCTTGATTCCGGTCTGGGAAAGACATGGCTTGGTAGTTCGGACTGCACTGTTCCCATGAGGCACAGGGTCAGAGCTGATTTGCATATAGCCAGTGTCTAACCCAGGGTGGTGTGGAGTGCAAAAAAAACGATGGATTAAGGCCCAGATCCTTGTACTGGGGGTGAATGTATGACATTGTTCTACATTCTGTCCATCAACTGTGTTTTTTGCAGTTTTCACCCGAGTGGGCTGGGTATGCTCAGACGTGAGTCCCAGGCTCTCCACACCACTGGAGTCAAGCTATCCAGGCTGATGAAGGCTGATAGCCAGAAACCGTTCCTTGGATGCTTGATTCCGGTCTGGGAAAGACATGGCTTGGTAGTTCGGACTGGACTGTTCCCATGAGGCACAGGGTCAGAGCTGATTTGCATATAGCCAGTGTCTAACCCAGGGTGGTGTGGAGTGCAAAAAAAACGATGAATTAAGGCCCAGATCCTTGTACTGGGGGTGAATGTATGACATTGTTCTACATTCTGTCCATCAACTGTGTTTTTTGCAGTTTTCACCCGAGTGGGCTGGGTATGCTCAGACGTGAGTCCCAGGCTCTCCACACCACTGGAGTCAAGCTATCCAGGCTGATGAAGGCTGATAGCCAGAAACCGGTCCTTGGATGCTTGATTCCGGTCTGGGAAAGACATGGCTTGGTAGTTCGGACTGGACTGTTCCCATGAAGCAAAGGGTCAGAGCTGATTTGCATATAGCCAGTGTCTAACCCAGGGTGGTGTGGAGTGCAAAAAAACAATGGATTTAGGCCCAGATCCTTGTACTGGGGTGAATGATTGACATTGTTCTACATTCTGTCCATCAACTGTGTTTTTTGCAATTTTCACCCCGAGCGGGCTGGGTATCCTCAGACGTGAGTCCCAGGCTCTCCACACCACTGGAGTCAAGCTATCCAGGCTGATGAAGGCTGATAGCCAGAAACCGGTCCTTGGATGCTTGATTCCGGTCTGGGAAAGACATGGCTTGGTAGTTCGGACTGGACTGTTCCCATGAGGCAAAGGGTCAGAGCTGATTTGCATATAGCCAGTGTCTAACCCAGGGTGGTGTAGAGTGCAAAAAAAGATGGATTTAGGCCCAGATCCTTGTACTGGGGTGAATGTATGACATTGTTCTACATTCTGTCCATCAACTGTGTTTTTTGCAATTTTCACCCCGAGTGGGCTGGGTATGCTCAGACGTGAGTCCCAGGCTCTCCACACCACTGGAGTCAAGCTCTCCAGGCTGATGAAGGCTGATAGCCAGAAACCGGTCCTTGGATGCTTGATTCCGGCCTGGGAAAGACATGGCTTGGTAGTTCGGACTGGACTGTTCCCATGAGGCACAGGGTCAGAGCTGATTTGCATATAGCCAGTGTCTAACCCAGGGTGGTGTGGAGTGCAAAAAAACGATGGATTTAGGCCCAGATCCTTGTACTGGGGTGAATGTATGACATTGTTCTACATTCTGTCCATCAACTGTGTTTTTTGCAATTTCCACCCCGAGTGGGCTGAGTATGCTCAGACGTGAGTCCCAGGCTCTCCACACCACTGGAGTCAAGCTATCCAGGCTGATGAAGGCTGATAGCCAGAAACCGGTCCTTGGATGCTTGATTCCGGTCTGGGAAAGACATGGCGTGGTAGTTCGGACTGGACTGTTCCCATGAGGCACAGGGTCAGAGCTGATTTGCATATAGCCAGTGTCTAACCCATGGTGGTGTGGAGTGCAAAAAAACGATGGATTTAGGCCCAGATCCTTGTACTGGGGTGAATGTATGACATTGTTCTACATTCTGTCCATCAACTGTGTTTTTTGCAATTTTCACCCCGAGTGGGCTGGGTATGCTCAGACGTGAGTCCCAGGCTCTCCACACCTCTGGAGTCAAGCTATCCAGGCTGATGAAGGCTGATAGCCAGAAACCGGTCCTTGGATGCTTGATTCCGGTCTGGGAAAGACATGGCTTGGTAGTTCGGACTGGACTGTTCCCATGAGGCACAGGGTCAGAGCTGATTTGCATATAGCCAGTGTCTAACCCAGGGTGGTGTGGAGTGCAAAAAAGTTGATGGATTTAGGCCCAGATCCTTGTACTGGGGTGAATGTATGATATTGTTCTACATTCTGTCCATCAACTGTGTTTTTTGCAATTTTCACCCCGAGTGGGCTGGGTATGCTCAGACGTGAGTCTCAGGCTCTCCACACCACTTGAGTCAAGCTATCCAGGCTGATGAAGGCTGATAGCCAGAAACCGGTCCTTGGATGCTTGATTCCGGTCTGGGAAAGACATGGCTTGGTAGTTCGGACTGGACTGTTCCCATGAGGCACAGGGTCAGAGCTGATTTGCATATAGCCAGTGTCTAACCCAGGGTGGTGTGGAGTGCAAAAAAAACGATGGATTAAGGCCCAGATCCTTGTACTGGGGTGAATGTATGACATTGTTCTACATTCTGTCCATCAACTGTGTTTTTTGCAGTTTTCACCCGAGTGGGCTGGGTATGCTCAGACGTGAGTCCCAGGCTCTCCACACCACTGGAGTCAAGCTATCCAGGCTGATGAAGGCTAATAGCCAGAAACCGGTCCTTGGATGCTTGATTCCGGTCTGGGAAAGACATGGCTTGGTAGTTCGGACTGGACTGTTCCCATGAGGCACAGGGTCAGAGCTGATTTGCATATAGCCAGTGTCTAACCCAGGGTGGTGTGGAGTGCAAAAAAACGATGGATTTAGGCCCAGATCCTTGTACTGGGGTGAATGTATGACATTGTTCTACATTCTGTCCATCAACTGTGTTTTTTGCAATTTTCACCCCGAGTGGGCTGGGTATGCTCAGACGTGAGTCCCAGGCTCTCCACACCACTGGAGTCAAGCTCTCCAGGCTGATGAAGGCTGATAGCCAGAAACCGGTCCTTGGATGCTTGATTCCGGCCTGGGAAAGACATGGCTTGGTAGTTCGGACTGGACTGTTCCCATGAGGCACAGGGTCAGAGCTGATTTGCATATAGCCAGTGTCTAACCCAGGGTGGTGTGGAGTGCAAAAAAACGATGGATTTAGGCCCAGATCCTTGTACTGGGGTGAATGTATGACATTGTTCTACATTCTGTCCATCAACTGTGTTTTTTGCAATTTTCACCCCGAGTGGGCTGGGTATGCTCAGACGTGAGTCCCAGGCTCTCCACACCACTGGAGTCAAGCTCTCCAGGCTGATGAAGGCTGATAGCCAGAAACCGGTCCTTGGATGCTTGATTCCGGCCTGGGAAAGACATGGCTTGGTAGTTCGGACTGGACTGTTCCCATGAGGCACAGGGTCAGAGCTGATTTGCATATAGCCAGTGTCTAACCCAGGGTGGTGTGGAGTGCAAAAAAACGATGGATTTAGGCCCAGATCCTTGTACTGGGGTGAATGTATGACATTGTTCTACATTCTGTCCATCAACTGTGTTTTTTGCAATTTCCACCCCGAGTGGGCTGGGTATGCTCAGACATGAGTCCCAGGCTCTCCACACCACTGGAGTCAAGCTATCCAGGCTGATGAAGGCTGATAGCCAGAAACCGGTCCTTGGATGCTTGATTCCGGTCTGGGAAAGACATGGCTTGGTAGTTCGGACTGGACTGTTCCCATGAGGCACAGGGTCAGAGCTGATTTGCATATAGCCAGTGTCTAACCCAGGGTGGTGTGGAGTGCAAAAAAACGATGGATTTAGGCCCAGATCCTTGTACTGGGGTGAATGTATGACATTGTTCTACATTCTGTCCATCAACTGTGTTTTTTGCAATTTTCACCCCGAGTGGGCTGGGTATGCTCAGACGTGAGTCCCAGGCTCTCCACACCACTGGAGTCAAGCTATCCAGGCTGATGAAGGCTGATAGCGAGAACCCGGTCCTTGGATGCTTGATTCCGGTCTGGGAAAGACATGGCTTGGTAGTTCGGACTGGACTGTTCCCATGAGGCACAGGGTCAGAGCTGATTTGCATATAGCCAGTGTCTAACCCAGGGTGGTGTGGAGTGCAAAAAAACGATGGATTTAGACCCAGATCCTTGTACTGGGGTGAATGTATGACATTGTTCTACATTCTGTCCATCAACTGTGTTTTTTGCAATTTTCACCCCGAGTGGGCTGGGTATGCTCAGACGTGAGTCCCAGGCTCTCCACACCACTGGAGTCAAGCTATCCAGGCTGATGAAGGCTGATAGCCTGAAACCGGTCCTTGGATGCTTGATTCCGGTCTGGGAAAGACATGGCTTGGTTGTTCGGACTGGACTGTTCCCATGAGGCACAGGGTCAGAGCTGATTTGCATATAGCCAGTGTCTAACCCAGGGTGGTGTGGAGTGCAAAAAAACGATGGATTTAGGCCCAGATCCTTGTACTGGGGTGAATGATTGACATTGTTCTACATTCTGTCCATCAACTGTGTTTTTTGCAATTTTCACCCCGAGCGGGCTGGGTATCCTCAGACGTGAGTCCCAGGCTCTCCACACCACTGGAGTCAAGCTATCCAGGCTGATGAAGGCTGATAGCCAGAAACCGGTCCTTGGATGCTTGATTCCGGTCTGGGAAAGACATGGCTTGGTAGTTCGGACTGGACTGTTCCCATGAGGCAAAGGGTCAGAGCTGATTTGCATATAGCCAGTGTCTAACCCAGGGTGGTGTGGAGTGCAAAAAAACGATGGATTTAGGCCCAGATCCTTGTACTGGGGTGAATGTATGACATTGTTCTACATTCTGTCGATCAACTGTGTTTTTTGCAATTTTCACCCCGAGTGGGCTGGGTATGCTCAGACGTGAGTCCCAGGCTCTCCACACCACTGGAGTCAAGCTATCCAGGCTGATGAAGGCTGATAGCGAGAACCCGGTCCTTGGATGCTTGATTCCGGTCTGGGAAAGACATGGCTTGGTAGTTCGGACTGGACTGTTCCCATGAGGCACAGGGTCAGAGCTGATTTGCATATAGCCAGTGTCTAACCCAGGGCGGTGTGGAGTGCAAAAAAACGATGGATTTAGACCCAGATCCTTGTACTGGGGTGAATGTATGACATTGTTCTACATTCTGTCCATCAACTGTGTTTTTTGCAATTTTCACCCCGAGTGGGCTGTGTATGCTCAGACTTGAGTCCCATGCTCTCCACACCACTGGAGTCAAGCTATCCAGGCTGATGAAGGCTGATAGCCTGAAACCGGTCCTTGGATGCTTGATTCCGGTCTGGGAAAGACATGGCTTGGTTGTTCGGACTGGACTGTTCCCATGAGGCACAGGGTCAGAGCTGATTTGCATATAGCCAGTGTCTAACCCAGGGTGGTGTGGAGTGCAAAAAAACGATGGATTTAGGCCCAGATCCTTGTACTGGGGTGAATGATTGACATTGTTCTACATTCTGTCCATCAACTGTGTTTTTTGCAATTTTCACCCCGAGCGGGCTGGGTATCCTCAGACGTGAGTCCCAGGCTCTCCACACCACTGGAGTCAAGCTATCCAGGCTGATGAAGGCTGATAGCCAGAAACCGGTCCTTGGATGCTTGATTCCGGTCTGTGAAAGACATGGCTTGGTAGTTCGGACTGGACTGTTCCCATGAGGCAAAGGGTCAGAGCTGATTTGCATATAGCCAGTGTCTAACCCAGGGTGGTGTAGAGTGCAAAAAAACGATGGATTTAGGCCCAGATCCTTGTACTGGGGTGAATGTATGACATTGTTCTACATTCTGTCCATCAACTGTGTTTTTTGCAATTTTCACCCCGAGTGGGCTGGGTATGCTCAGACGTGAGTCCCAGGCTCTCCACACCACTGGAGTCAAGCTCTCCAGGCTGATGAAGGCTGATAGCCAGAAACCGGTCCTTGGATGCTTGATTCCGGTCTGGGAAAGACATGGCTTGGTAGTTCGGACTGGACTGTTCCCATGAGGCAAAGGGTCAGAGCTGATTTGCATATAGCCAGTGTCTAACCCAGGGTGGTGTGGAGTGCAAAAAAACGATGGATTTAGGCCCAGATCCTTGTACTGGGGTGAATGTATGACATTGTTCTACATTCTGTCGATCAACTGTGTTTTTTGCAATTTTCACCCCGAGTGGGCTGGGTATGCTCAGACGTGAGTCCCAGGCTCTCCACACCACTGGAGTCAAGCTATCCAGGCTGATGAAGGCTGATAGCGAGAACCCGGTCCTTGGATGCTTGATTCCGGTCTGGGAAAGACATGGCTTGGTAGTTCGGACTGGACTGTTCCCATGAGGCACAGGGTCAGAGCTGATTTGCATATAGCCAGTGTCTAACCCAGGGCGGTGTGGAGTGCAAAAAAACGATGGATTTAGACCCAGATCCTTGTACTGGGGTGAATGTATGACATTGTTCTACATTCTGTCCATCAACTGTGTTTTTTGCAATTTTCACCCCGAGTGGGCTGGGTATGCTCAGACTTGAGTCCCAGGCTCTCCACACCACTGGAGTCAAGCTATCCAGGCTGATGAAGGCTGATAGCCTGAAACCGGTCCTTGGATGCTTGATTCCGGTCTGGGAAAGACATGGCTTGGTTGTTCGGACTGGACTGTTCCCATGAGGCACAGGGTCAGAGCTGATTTGCATATAGCCAGTGTCTAACCCAGGGTGGTGTGGAGTGCAAAAAAACGATGGATTTAGGCCCAGATCCTTGTACTGGGGTGAATGATTGACATTGTTCTACATTCTGTCCATCAACTGTGTTTTTTGCAATTTTCACCCCGAGCGGGCTGGGTATCCTCAGACGTGAGTCCCAGGCTCTCCACACCACTGGAGTCAAGCTATCCAGGCTGATGAAGGCTGATAGCCAGAAACCGGTCCTTGGATGCTTGATTCCGGTCTGGGAAAGACATGGCTTGGTAGTTCGGACTGGACTGTTCCCATGAGGCAAAGGGTCAGAGCTGATTTGCATATAGCCAGTGTCTAACCCAGGGTGGTGTAGAGTGCAAAAAAACGATGGATTTAGGCCCAGATCCTTGTACTGGGGTGAATGTATGACATTGTTCTACATTCTGTCCATCAACTGTGTTTTTTGCAATTTTCACCCCGAGTGGGCTGGGTATGCTCAGACGTGAGTCCCAGGCTCTCCACACCACTGGAGTCAAGCTCTCCAGGCTGATGAAGGCTGATAGCCAGAAACCGGTCCTTGGATGCTTGATTCCGGTCTGGGAAAGACATGGCATGGTAGTTCGGACTGGACTGTTCCCATGAGGCACAGGGTCAGAGCTGATTTGCATATAGCCAGTGTCTAACCCAGGGTGGTGTGGAGTGCAAAAAAACGATGGATTTAGGCCCAGATCCTTGTACTGGGGTGAATGTATGACATTGTTCTACATTCTGTCCATCAACTGTGTTTTTTGCAATTTTCACCCCGAGTGGGCTGGGTATGCTCAGACGTGAGTCCCAGGCTCTCCACACCACTGGAGTCAAGCTATCCAGGCTGATGAAGGCTGATAGCCAGAAACCGGTCCTTGGATGCTTGATTCCGGTCTGGGAAAGACATGGCTTGGTAGTTCGGACTGGACTGTTCCCATGAGGCACAGGGTCAGAGCTGATTTGCATATAGCCAGTGTCTAACCCAGGGTGGTGTGGAGTGCAAAAAATTGATGGATTTAGGCCCAGATCCTTGTACTGGGGTGAATGTATGATATTGTTCTACATTCTGTCCATCAACTGTGTTTTTTGCAATTTTCACCCCGAGTGGGCTGGGTATGCTCAGACGTGAGTCCCAGGCTCTCCACACCACTTGAGTCAAGCTATCCAGGCTGATGAAGGCTGATAGCCAGAAACCGTTCCTTGGATGCTTGATTCCGGTCTGGGAAAGACATGGCTTGGTAGTTCGGACTGGACTGTTCCCATGAGGCACAGGGTCAGAGCTGATTTGCATATAGCCAGTGTCTAACCCAGGGTGGTGTGGAGTGCAAAAAAAAACGATGGATTAAGGCCCAGATCCTTGTACTGGGGTGAATGTATGACATTGTTCTACATTCTGTCCATCAACTGTGTTTTTTGCAGTTTTCACCCGAGTGGGCTGGGTATGCTCAGACGTGAGTCCCAGGCTCTCCACACCACTGGAGTCAAGCTATCCAGGCTGATGAAGGCTGATAGCCAGAAACCGGTCCTTGGATGCTTGATTCCGGTCTGGGAAAGACATGGCTTGGTAGTTCGGACTGGACTGTTCCCATGAGGCACAGGGTCAGAGCTGATTTGCATATAGCCAGTGTCTAACCCAGGGTGGTGTGGAGTGCAAAAAAACGATGGATTTAGGCCCAGATCCTTGTACTGGGGTGAATGTATGACATTGTTCTACATTCTGTCCATCAACTGTGTTTTTTGCAATTTTCACCCCGAGTGGGCTGGGTATGCTCAGACGTGAGTCCCAGGCTCTCCACACCACTGGAGTCAAGCTCTCCAGGCTGATGAAGGCTGATAGCCAGAAACCGGTCCTTGGATGCTTGATTCCGGCCTGGGAAAGACATGGCTTGGTAGTTCGGACTGGACTGGTTCCAAGAGGCACAGGGTCAGAGCTGATTTGCATATAGCCAGTGTCTAACCCAGGGTGGTGTGGAGTGCAAAAAAACGATGGATTTAGTCCCAGATCCTTGTACTGGGGTGAATGTATGACATTGTTCTAAATTCTGTCCATCAACTGTGTTTTTTGCAATTTCCACCCCGAGTGGGCTGGGTATGCTCAGACGTGAGTCCCAGGCTCTCCACACCACTGGAGTCAAGCTATCCAGGCTGATGAAGGCTGATAGCCAGAAACCGGTCCTTGGATGCTTGATTCCGGTCTGGGAAAGACATGGCTTGGTAGTTCGGACTGGACTGTTCCCATGAGGCACAGGGTCAGAGCTGATTTGCATATAGCCAGTGTCTAACCCAGGGTGGTGTGGAGTGCAAAAAAAACGATGGATTTAGGCCCAGATCCTTGTACTGGGGTGAATGTATGACATTGTTCTACATTCTGTCCATCAACTGTGTTTTTTGCAATTTTCACCCCGAGTGGGCTGGGTATGCTCAGACGTGAGTCCCAGGCTCTCCACACCACTGGAGTCAAGCTATCCAGGCTGATGAAGGCTGATAGCGAGAACCCGGTCCTTGGATGCTTGATTCCGGTCTGGGAAAGACATGGCTTGGTAGTTCGGACTGGACTGTTCCCATGAGGCACAGGGTCAGAGCTGATTTGCATATAGCCAGTGTCTAACCCAGGGTGGTGTGGAGTGCAAAAAAATGATGGATTTAGACCCAGATCCTTGTACTGGGGTGAATGTATGACATTGTTCTACATTCTGTCCATCAACTGTGTTTTTTGCAATTTTCACCCCGAGTGGGCTGGGTATGCTCAGACGTGAGTCCCAGGCTCTCCACACCACTGGAGTCAAGCTATCCAGGCTGATGAAGGCTGATAGCCAGAAACCGGTCCTTGGATGCTTGATTCCGGTCTGGGAAAGACATGGCTTGGTTGTTCGGACTGGACTGTTCCCATGAGGCACAGGGTCAGAGCTGATTTGCATATAGCCAGTGTCTAACCCAGGGTGGTGTGGAGTGCAAAAAAACGATGGATTTAGGCCCAGATCCTTGTACTGGGGTGAATGTATGACATTGTTCTACATTCTGTCCATCAACTGTGTTTTTTGCAATGTTCACCCCGAGTGGGCTGGGTATGCTCAGACGTGAGTCCCAGGCTCTCCACACCACTGGAGTCAAGCTATCCAGGCTGATGAAGGCTGATAGCCAGAAACCGGTCCTTGGATGCTTGATTCCGGTCTGGGAAAGACATGGCTTGGTAGTTCGGACTGGACTGTTCCCATGAGGCACAGGGTCAGAGCTGATTTGCATATAGCCAGTGTCTAAACCAGGGTGGTGTGGAGTGCAAAAAAACGATGGATTTAGGCACAGATCCTTGTACTGGGGTGAATGTATGACATAGTTCTACATTCTGTCCATCAACTGTGTTTTTTGCAATTTTCACCCCGAGTGGGCTGGGTATGCTCAGACGTGAGTCCCAGGCTCTCCACACCACTGGAGTCAAGCTATCCAGGCTGATGAAGGCTGATAGCCAGAAACCGGTCCTTGGATGCTTGATTCCGGTCTGGGAAAGACATGGCTTGGTAGTTCGGACTGGACTGTTCCCATGAGGCACAGGATCAGAGCTGATTTGCATATAGCCAGTGTCTAACCCAGGGTGGTGTGGAGTGCAAAAAATTGATGGATTTAGGCCCAGATCCTTGTACTGGGGTGAATGTATGATATTGTTCTACATTCTGTCCATCAACTGTGTTTTTTGCAATTTTCACCCCGAGTGGGCTGGGTATGCTCAGACGTGAGTCCCAGGCTCTCCACACCACTTGAGTCAAGCTATCCAGGCTGATGAAGGCTGATAGCCAGAAACCGTTCCTTGGATGCTTGATTCCGGTCTGGGAAAGACATGGCTTGGTAGTTCGGACTGGACTGTTCCCATGAGGCACAGGGTCAGAGCTGATTTGCATATAGCCAGTGTCTAACCCAGGGTGGTGTGGAGTGCAAAAAAACCGATGGATTAAGGCCCAGATCCTTGTACTGGGGTGAATGTATGACATTGTTCTACATTCTGTCCATCAACTGTGTTTTTTGCAGTTTTGACCCGAGTGGGCTGGGTATGCTCAGACGTGAGTCCCAGGCTCTCCACACCACTGGAGTCAAGCTATCCAGGCTGATGAAGGCTGATAGCCAGAAACCGGTCCTTGGATGCTTGATTCCGGTCTGGGAAAGACATGGCTTGGTAGTTCGGACTGGACTGTTCCCATGAGGCACAGGGTCAGAGCTGATTTGCATATAGCCAGTGTCTAACCCAGGGTGGTGTTGAGTGCAAAAAACCGATGGATTTAGGCCCAGATTCTTGTACTGGGGTGAATGATTGACATTGTTCTACATTCTGTCCATCAACTGTGTTTTTTGCAATTTTCACCCCGAGCGGGCTGGGTATCCTCAGACGTGAGTCCCAGGCTCTCCACACCACTGGAGTCAAGCTATCCAGGCTGATGAAGGCTGATAGCCAGAAACCGGTCCTTGGATGCTTGATTCCGGTCTGGGAAAGACATGGCTTGGTAGTTCGGACTGGACTGTTCCCATGAAGCAAAGGGTCAGAGCTGATTGCATATAGCCAGTGTCTAACCCAGGGTGGTGTGGAGTGCAAAAAAACGATGGATTTAGGCCCAGATCCTTGTACTGGGGTGAATGTATGACATTGTTCTACATTCTGTCCATCAACTGTGTTTTTTGCAATTTTCACCCCGAGTGGGCTGGGTATGCTCAGACGTGAGTCCCAGGCTCTCCACACCACTGGAGTCAAGCTCTCCAGGCTGAGGAAGGCTGATAGCCAGAAACCGGTCCTTGGATGCTTGATTCCGGCCTGGGAAAGACATGGCTTGGTAGTTCGGACTGGACTGGTTCCATGAGGCACAGGGTCAGAGCTGATTTGCATATAGCCAGTGTCTAACCCAGGGTGGTGTGGAGTGCAAAAAAACGATGGATTTAGGCCCAGATCCTTGTACTGGGGTGAATGTATGACATTGTTCTACATTCTGTCCATCAACTGTGTTTTTTGCAATTTCCACCCCGAGTGGGCTGGGTATGCTCAGACGTGAGTCCCAGGCTCTCCACACCACTGGAGTCAAGCTATCCAGGCTGATGAAGGCTGATAGCCAGAAACCGGTCCTTGGATGCTTGATTCCGGTCTGGGAAAGACATGGCTTGGTAGTTCGGACTGGACTGTTCCCATGAGGCACAGGGTCAGAGCTGATTTGCATATAGCCAGTGTCTAACCCAGGGTGGTGTGGAGTGCAAAAAAACGATGGATTTAGGCCCAGATCCTTGTACTGGGGTGAATGTATGACATTGTTCTACATTCTGTCCATCAACTGTGTTTTTTGCAATTTTCACCCCGAGTGGGCTGGGTATGCTCAGACGTGAGTCCCAGGCTCTCCACACCACTGGAGTCAAGCTATCCAGGCTGATGAAGGCTGATAGCGAGAACCCGGTCCTTGGATGCTTGATTCCGGTCTGGGAAAGACATGGCTTGGTAGTTCGGACTGGACTGTTCCCATGAGGCACAGGGTCAGAGCTGATTTGCATATAGCCAGTGTCTAACCCAGGGTGGTGTGGAGTGCAAAAAAACGATGGATTTAGACCCAGATCCTTGTACTGGGGTGAATGTATGACATTGTTCTACATTCTGTCCATCAACTGTGTTTTTTGCAATTTTCACCCCGAGTGGGCTGGGTATGCTCAGACGTGAGTCCCAGGCTCTCCACACCACTGGAGTCAAGCTATCCAGGCTGATGAAGGCTGATAGCCAGAAACCGGTCCTTGGATGCTTGATTCCGGTCTGGGAAAGACATGGCTTGGTTGTTCGGACTGGACTGTTCCCATGAGGCACAGGGTCAGAGCTGATTTGCATATAGCCGGTGTCTAACCCAGGGTGGTGTGGAGTGCAAAAAAACGATGGATTTAGGCCCAGATCCTTGTACTGGGGTGAATGTATGACATTGTTCTACATTCTGTCCATCAACTGTGTTTTTTGCAATGTTCACCCCGAGTGGGCTGGGTATGCTCAGACGTGAGTCCCAGGCTCTCCACACCACTGGAGTCAAGCTATCCAGGCTGATGAAGGCTGATAGCCAGAAACCGGTCCTTGGATGCTTGATTCCGGTCTGGGAAAGACATGGCTTGGTAGTTCGGACTGGACTGTTCCCATGAGGCACAGGGTCAGAGCTGATTTGCATATAGCCAGTGTCTAACCCAGGGTGGTGTGGAGTGCAAAAAAACGATGGATTTAGGCCCAGATCCTTGTACTGGGGTGAATGTATGACATTGTTCTACATTCTGTCCATCAACTGTGTTTTTTGCAATTTTCACCCCGAGTGGGCTGGGTATGCTCAGACGTGAGTCCCAGGCTCTCCACACCACTGGAGTCAAGCTATCCAGGCTGATGAAGGCTGATAGCCAGAAACCGGTCCTTGGATGCTTGATTCCGGTCTGGGAAAGACATGGCTTGGTAGTTCGGACTGGACTGTTCCCATGAGGCACAGGGTCAGAGCTGATTTGCATATAGCCAGTGTCTAACCCAGGGTGGTGTGGAGTGCAAAAAAGTTGATGGATTTAGGCCCAGATCCTTGTACTGGGGTGAATGTATGATATTGTTCTACATTCTGTCCATCAACTGTGTTTTTTGCAATTTTCACCCCGAGTGGGCTGGGTATGCTCAGACGTGAGTCCCAGGCTCTCCACACCACTTGAGTCAAGCTATCCAGGCTGATGAAGGCTGATAGCCAGAAACCATTCCTTGGATGCTTGATTCCGGTCTGGGAAAGACATGGCTTGGTAGTTCGGACTGCACTGTTCCCATGAGGCACAGGGTCAGAGCTGATTTGCATATAGCCAGTGTCTAACCCAGGGTGGTGTGGAGTGCAAAAAAAACAATGGATTAAGGCCCAGATCCTTGTACTGGGGGTGAATGTATGACATTGTTCTACATTCTGTCCATCAACTGTGTTTTTTGCAGTTTTCACCCGAGTGGGCTGGGTATGCTCAGACGTGAGTCCCAGGCTCTCCACACCACTGGAGTCAAGCTATCCAGGCTGATGAAGGCTGATAGCCAGAAACCGGTCCTTGGATGCTTGATTCCGGTCTGGGAAAGACATGGCTTGGTAGTTCGGACTGGACTGTTGCCATGAGGCACAGGATCAGAGCTGATTTGCATATAGCCAGTGTCTAACCCAGGGTGGTGTGGAGTGCAAAAAATTGATGGATTTAGGCCCAGATCCTTGTACTGGGGTGAATGTATGATATTGTTCTACATTCTGTCCATCAACTGTGTTTTTTGCAATTTTCACCCCGAGTGGGCTGGGTATGCTCAGACGTGAGTCCCAGGCTCTCCACACCACTTGAGTCAAGCTATCCAGGCTGATGAAGGCTGATAGCCAGAAACCGTTCCTTGGATGCTTGATTCCGGTCTGGGAAAGACATGGCTTGGTAGTTCGGACTGGACTGTTCCCATGAGGCACAGGGTCAGAGCTGATTTGCATATAGCCAGTGTCTAACCCAGGGTGGTGTGGAGTGCAAAAAAACGATGGATTTAGGCCCAGATCCTTGTACTGGGGTGAATGTATGACATTGTTCTACATTCTGTCCATCAACTGTGTTTTTTGCAATTTTCACCCCGAGTGGGCTGGGTATGCTCAGACGTGAGTCCCAGGCTCTCCACACCACTGGAGTCAAGCTATCCAGGCTGATGAAGGCTGATAGCGAGAACCCGGTCCTTGGATGCTTGATTCCGGTCTGGGAAAGACATGGCTTGGTAGTTCGGACTGGACTGTTCCCATGAGGCACAGGGTCAGAGCTGATTTGCATATAGCCAGTGTCTAACCCAGGGTGGTGTGGAGTGCAAAAAAATGATGGATTTAGACCCAGATCCTTGTACTGGGGTGAATGTATGACATTGTTCTACATTCTGTCCATCAACTGTGTTTTTTGCAATTTTCACCCCGAGTGGGCTGGGTATGCTCAGACGTGAGTCCCAGGCTCTCCACACCACTGGAGTCAAGCTATCCAGGCTGATGAAGGCTGATAGCCAGAAACCGGTCCTTGGATGCTTGATTCCGGTCTGGGAAAGACATGGCTTGGTTGTTCGGACTGGACTGTTCCCATGAGGCACAGGGTCAGAGCTGATTTGCATATAGCCAGTGTCTAACCCAGGGTGGTGTGGAGTGCAAAAAAACGATGGATTTAGGCCCAGATCCTTGTACTGGGGTGAATGTATGACATTGTTCTACATTCTGTCCATCAACTGTGTTTTTTGCAATGTTCACCCCGAGTGGGCTGGGTATGCTCAGACGTGAGTCCCAGGCTCTCCACACCACTGGAGTCAAGCTATCCAGGCTGATGAAGGCTGATAGCCAGAAACCGGTCCTTGGATGCTTGATTCCGGTCTGGGAAAGACATGGCTTGGTAGTTCGGACTGGACTGTTCCCATGAGGCACAGGGTCAGAGCTGATTTGCATATAGCCAGTGTCTAAACCAGGGTGGTGTGGAGTGCAAAAAAACGATGGATTTAGGCACAGATCCTTGTACTGGGGTGAATGTATGACATAGTTCTACATTCTGTCCATCAACTGTGTTTTTTGCAATTTTCACCCCGAGTGGGCTGGGTATGCTCAGACGTGAGTCCCAGGCTCTCCACACCACTGGAGTCAAGCTATCCAGGCTGATGAAGGCTGATAGCCAGAAACCGGTCCTTGGATGCTTGATTCCGGTCTGGGAAAGACATGGCTTGGTAGTTCGGACTGGACTGTTCCTATGAGGCACAGGATCAGAGCTGATTTGCATATAGCCAGTGTCTAACCCAGGGTGGTGTGGAGTGCAAAAAATTGATGGATTTAGGCCCAGATCCTTGTACTGGGGTGAATGTATGATATTGTTCTACATTCTGTCCATCAACTGTGTTTTTTGCAATTTTCACCCCGAGTGGGCTGGGTATGCTCAGACGTGAGTCCCAGGCTCTCCACACCACTTGAGTCAAGCTATCCAGGCTGATGAAGGCTGATAGCCAGAAACCGTTCCTTGGATGCTTGATTCCGGTCTGGGAAAGACATGGCTTGGTAGTTCGGACTGGACTGTTCCCATGAGGCACAGGGTCAGAGCTGATTTGCATATAGCCAGTGTCTAACCCAGGGTGGTGTGGAGTGCAAAAAAACCGATGGATTAAGGCCCAGATCCTTGTACTGGGGTGAATGTATGACATTGTTCTACATTCTGTCCATCAACTGTGTTTTTTGCAGTTTTGACCCGAGTGGGCTGGGTATGCTCAGACGTGAGTCCCAGGCTCTCCACACCACTGGAGTCAAGCTATCCAGGCTGATGAAGGCTGATAGCCAGAAACCGGTCCTTGGATGCTTGATTCCGGTCTGGGAAAGACATGGCTTGGTAGTTCGGACTGGACTGTTCCCATGAGGCACAGGGTCAGAGCTGATTTGCATATAGCCAGTGTCTAACCCAGGGTGGTGTTGAGTGCAAAAAACCGATGGATTTAGGCCCAGATTCTTGTACTGGGGTGAATGATTGACATTGTTCTACATTCTGTCCATCAACTGTGTTTTTTGCAATTTTCACCCCGAGCGGGCTGGGTATCCTCAGACGTGAGTCCCAGGCTCTCCACACCACTGGAGTCAAGCTATCCAGGCTGATGAAGGCTGATAGCCAGAAACCGGTCCTTGGATGCTTGATTCCGGTCTGGGAAAGACATGGCTTGGTAGTTCGGACTTGGCTGTTCCCATGAAGCAAAGGGTCAGAGCTGATTGCATATAGCCAGTGTCTAACCCAGGGTGGTGTGGAGTGCAAAAAAACGATGGATTTAGGCCCAGATCCTTGTACTGGGGTGAATGTATGACATTGTTCTACATTCTGTCCATCGACTGTGTTTTTTGCAATTTTCACCCCGAGTGGGCTGGGTATGCTCAGACGTGAGTCCCAGGCTCTCCACACCACTGGAGTCAAGCTCTCCAGGCTGAGGAAGGCTGATAGCCAGAAACCGGTCCTTGGATGCTTGATTCCGGCCTGGGAAAGACATGGCTTGGTAGTTCGGACTGGACTGGTTCCATGAGGCACAGGGTCAGAGCTGATTTGCATATAGCCAGTGTCTAACCCAGGGTGGTGTGGAGTGCAAAAAAACGATGGATTTAGGCCCAGATCCTTGTACTGGGGTGAATGTATGACATTGTTCTACATTCTGTCCATCAACTGTGTTTTTTGCAATTTCCACCCCGAGTGGGCTGGGTATGCTCAGACGTGAGTCCCAGGCTCTCCACACCACTGGAGTCAAGCTATCCAGGCTGATGAAGGCTGATAGCCAGAAACCGGTCCTTGGATGCTTGATTCCGGTCTGGGAAAGACATGGCTTGGTAGTTCGGACTGGACTGTTCCCATGAGGCACAGGGTCAGAGCTGATTTGCATATAGCCAGTGTCTAACCCAGGGTGGTGTGGAGTGCAAAAAAACGATGGATTTAGGCCCAGATCCTTGTACTGGGGTGAATGTATGACATTGTTCTACATTCTGTCCATCAACTGTGTTTTTTGCAATTTTCACCCCGAGTGGGCTGGGTATGCTCAGACGTGAGTCCCAGGCTCTCCACACCACTGGAGTCAAGCTATCCAGGCTGATGAAGGCTGATAGCGAGAACCCGGTCCTTGGATGCTTGATTCCGGTCTGGGAAAGACATGGCTTGGTAGTTCGGACTGGACTGTTCCCATGAGGCACAGGGTCAGAGCTGATTTGCATATAGCCAGTGTCTAACCCAGGGTGGTGTGGAGTGCAAAAAAACGATGGATTTAGACCCAGATCCTTGTACTGGGGTGAATGTATGACATTGTTCTACATTCTGTCCATCAACTGTGTTTTTTGCAATTTTCACCCCGAGTGGGCTGGGTATGCTCAGACGTGAGTCCCAGGCTCTCCACACCACTGGAGTCAAGCTATCCAGGCTGATGAAGGCTGATAGCCAGAAACCGGTCCTTGGATGCTTGATTCCGGTCTGGGAAAGACATGGCTTGGTTGTTCGGACTGGACTGTTCCCATGAGGCACAGGGTCAGAGCTGATTTGCATATAGCCGGTGTCTAACCCAGGGTGGTGTGGAGTGCAAAAAAACGATGGATTTAGGCCCAGATCCTTGTACTGGGGTGAATGTATGACATTGTTCTACATTCTGTCCATCAACTGTGTTTTTTGCAATGTTCACCCCGAGTGGGCTGGGTATGCTCAGACGTGAGTCCCAGGCTCTCCACACCACTGGAGTCAAGCTATCCAGGCTGATGAAGGCTGATAGCCAGAAACCGGTCCTTGGATGCTTGATTCCGGTCTGGGAAAGACATGGCTTGGTAGTTCGGACTGGACTGTTCCCATGAGGCACAGGGTCAGAGCTGATTTGCATATAGCCAGTGTCTAACCCAGGGTGGTGTGGAGTGCAAAAAAACGATGGATTTAGGCCCAGATCCTTGTACTGGGGTGAATGTATGACATTGTTCTACATTCTGTCCATCAACTGTGTTTTTTGCAATTTTCACCCCGAGTGGGCTGGGTATGCTCAGACGTGAGTCCCAGGCTCTCCACACCACTGGAGTCAAGCTATCCAGGCTGATGAAGGCTGATAGCCAGAAACCGGTCCTTGGATGCTTGATTCCGGTCTGGGAAAGACATGGCTTGGTAGTTCGGACTGGACTGTTCCCATGAGGCACAGGGTCAGAGCTGATTTGCATATAGCCAGTGTCTAACCCAGGGTGGTGTGGAGTGCAAAAAAGTTGATGGATTTAGGCCCAGATCCTTGTACTGGGGTGAATGTATGATATTGTTCTACATTCTGTCCATCAACTGTGTTTTTTGCAATTTTCACCCCGAGTGGGCTGGGTATGCTCAGACGTGAGTCCCAGGCTCTCCACACCACTTGAGTCAAGCTATCCAGGCTGATGAAGGCTGATAGCCAGAAACCATTCCTTGGATGCTTGATTCCGGTCTGGGAAAGACATGGCTTGGTAGTTCGGACTGCACTGTTCCCATGAGGCACAGGGTCAGAGCTGATTTGCATATAGCCAGTGTCTAACCCAGGGTGGTGTGGAGTGCAAAAAAAACAATGGATTAAGGCCCAGATCCTTGTACTGGGGGTGAATGTATGACATTGTTCTACATTCTGTCCATCAACTGTGTTTTTTGCAGTTTTCACCCGAGTGGGCTGGGTATGCTCAGACGTGAGTCCCAGGCTCTCCACACCACTGGAGTCAAGCTATCCAGGCTGATGAAGGCTGATAGCCAGAAACCGTTCCTTGGATGCTTGATTCCGGTCTGGGAAAGACATGGCTTGGTAGTTCGGACTGGACTGTTCCCATGAGGCACAGGGTCAGAGCTGATTTGCATATAGCCAGTGTCTAACCCAGGGTGGTGTGGAGTGCAAAAAAAACGATGAATTAAGGCCCAGATCCTTGTACTGGGGGTGAATGTATGACATTGTTCTACATTCTGTCCATCAACTGTGTTTTTTGCAGTTTTCACCCGAGTGGGCTGGGTATGCTCAGACGTGAGTCCCAGGCTCTCCACACCACTGGAGTCAAGCTATCCAGGCTGATGAAGGCTGATAGCCAGAAACCGGTCCTTGGATGCTTGATTCCGGTCTGGGAAAGACATGGCTTGGTAGTTCGGACTGGACTGTTCCCATGAAGCAAAGGGTCAGAGCTGATTTGCATATAGCCAGTGTCTAACCCAGGGTGGTGTGGAGTGCAAAAAAACGATGGATTTAGGCCCAGATCCTTGTACTGGGGTGAATGATTGACATTGTTCTACATTCTGTCCATCAACTGTGTTTTTTGCAATTTTCACCCCGAGCGGGCTGGGTATCCTCAGACGTGAGTCCCAGGCTCTCCACACCACTGGAGTCAAGCTATCCAGGCTGATGAAGGCTGATAGCCAGAAACCGGTCCTTGGATGCTTGATTCCGGTCTGGGAAAGACATGGCTTGGTAGTTCGGACTGGACTGTTCCCATGAGGCAAAGGGTCAGAGCTGATTTGCATATAGCCAGTGTCTAACCCAGGGTGGTGTAGAGTGCAAAAAAAGATGGATTTAGGCCCAGATCCTTGTACTGGGGTGAATGTATGACATTGTTCTACATTCTGTCCATCAACTGTGTTTTTTGCAATTTTCACCCCGAGTGGGCTGGGTATGCTCAGACGTGAGTCCCAGGCTCTCCACACCACTGGAGTCAAGCTATCCAGGCTGATGAAGGCTGATAGCCAGAAACCGGTCCTTGGATGCTTGATTCCGGTCTGGGAAAGACATGGCTTGGTAGTTCGGACTGGACTGTTCCCATGAGGCACAGGGTCAGAGCTGATTTGCATATAGCCAGTGTCTAACCCAGGGTGGTGTGGAGTGCAAAAAAACGATGGATTTAGGCCCAGATCCTTGTACTGGGGTGAATGTATGACATTGTTCTACATTCTGTCCATCAACTGTGTTTTTTTCAATTTTCACCCCGAGTGGGCTGGGTATGCTCAGACGTGAGTCCCAGGCTCTCCACACCACTGGAGTCAAGCTATCCAGGCTGATGAAGGCTGATAGCCAGAAACCGGTCCTTGGATGCTTGATTCCGGTCTGGGAAAGACATGGCTTGGTAGTTCGGACTGGACTGTTCCCATGAGGCACAGGGTCAGAGCTGATTTGCATATAGCCAGTGTCTAACCCAGGGTGGTGTGGAGTGCAAAAAAGTTGATGGATTTAGGCCCAGATCCTTGTACTGGGGTGAATGTATGATATTGTTCTACAATCTGTCCATCAACTGTGTTTTTTGCAATTTTCACCCCGAGTGGGCTGGGTATGCTCAGACGTGAGTCCCAGGCTCTCCACACCACTTGAGTCAAGCTATCCAGGCTGATGAAGGCTGATAGCCAGAAACCATTCCTTGGATGCTTGATTCCGGTCTGGGAAAGACATGGCTTGGTAGTTCGGACTGCACTGTTCCCATGAGGCACAGGGTCAGAGCTGATTTGCATATAGCCAGTGTCTAACCCAGGGTGGTGTGGAGTGCAAAAAAAACAATGGATTAAGGCCCAGATCCTTGTACTGGGGGTGAATGTATGACATTGTTCTACATTCTGTCCATCAACTGTGTTTTTTGCAGTTTTCACCCGAGTGGGCTGGGTATGCTCAGACGTGAGTCCCAGGCTCTCCACACCACTGGAGTCAAGCTATCCAGGCTGATGAAGGCTGATAGCCAGAAACCGTTCCTTGGATGCTTGATTCCGGTCTGGGAAAGACATGGCTTGGTAGTTCGGACTGGACTGTTCCCATGAGGCACAGGGTCAGAGCTGATTTGCATATAGCCAGTGTCTAACCCAGGGTGGTGTGGAGTGCAAAAAAAACGATGAATTAAGGCCCAGATCCTTGTACTGGGGGTGAATGTATGACATTGTTCTACATTCTGTCCATCAACTGTGTTTTTTGCAGTTTTCACCCGAGTGGGCTGGGTATGCTCAGACGTGAGTCCCAGGCTCTCCACACCACTGGAGTCAAGCTATCCAGGCTGATGAAGGCTGATAGCCAGAAACCGGTCCTTGGATGCTTGATTCCGGTCTGGGAAAGACATGGCTTGGTAGTTCGGACTGGACTGTTCCCATGAAGCAAAGGGTCAGAGCTGATTTGCATATAGCCAGTGTCTAACCCAGGGTGGTGTGGAGTGCAAAAAAACGATGGATTTAGGCCCAGATCCTTGTACTGGGGTGAATGATTGACATTGTTCTACATTCTGTCCATCAACTGTGTTTTTTGCAATTTTCACCCCGAGCGGGCTGGGTATCCTCAGACGTGAGTCCCAGGCTCTCCACACCACTGGAGTCAAGCTATCCAGGCTGATGAAGGCTGATAGCCAGAAACCGGTCCTTGGATGCTTGATTCCGGTCTGGGAAAGACATGGCTTGGTAGTTCGGACTGGACTGTTCCCATGAGGCAAAGGGTCAGAGCTGATTTGCATATAGCCAGTGTCTAACCCAGGGTGGTGTAGAGTGCAAAACAAGATGGATTTAGGCCCAGATCCTTGTACTGGGGTGAATGTATGACATTGTTCTACATTCTGTCCATCAACTGTGTTTTTTGCAATTTTCACCCCGAGTGGGCTGGGTATGCTCAGACGTGAGTCCCAGGCTCTCCACACCACTGGAGTCAAGCTCTCCAGGCTGATGAAGGCTGATAGCCAGAAACCGGTCCTTGGATGCTTGATTCCGGCCTGGGAAAGACATGGCTTGGTAGTTCGGACTGGACTGTTCCCATGAGGCACAGGGTCAGAGCTGATTTGCATATAGCCAGTGTCTAACCCAGGGTGGTGTGGAGTGCAAAAAAACGATGGATTTAGGCCCAGATCCTTGTACTGGGGTGAATGTATGACATTGTTCTACATTCTGTCCATCAACTGTGTTTTTTGCAATTTCCACCCCGAGTGGGCTGAGTATGCTCAGACGTGAGTCCCAGGCTCTCCACACCACTGGAGTCAAGCTATCCAGGCTGATGAAGGCTGATAGCCAGAAACCGGTCCTTGGATGCTTGATTCCGGTCTGGGAAAGACATGGCGTGGTAGTTCGGACTGGACTGTTCCCATGAGGCACAGGGTCAGAGCTGATTTGCATATAGCCAGTGTCTAACCCATGGTGGTGTGGAGTGCAAAAAAACGATGGATTTAGGCCCAGATCCTTGTACTGGGGTGAATGTATGACATTGTTCTACATTCTGTCCATCAACTGTGTTTTTTGCAATTTTCACCCCGAGTGGGCTGGGTATGCTCAGACGTGAGTCCCAGGCTCTCCACACCTCTGGAGTCAAGCTATCCAGGCTGATGAAGGCTGATAGCCAGAAACCGGTCCTTGGATGCTTGATTCCGGTCTGGGAAAGACATGGCTTGGTAGTTCGGACTGGACTGTTCCCATGAGGCACAGGGTCAGAGCTGATTTGCATATAGCCAGTGTCTAACCCAGGGTGGTGTGGAGTGCAAAAAAGTTGATGGATTTAGGCCCAGATCCTTGTACTGGGGTGAATGTATGATATTGTTCTACATTCTGTCCATCAACTGTGTTTTTTGCAATTTTCACCCCGAGTGGGCTGGGTATGCTCAGACGTGAGTCCCAGGCTCTCCACACCACTTGAGTCAAGCTATCCAGGCTGATGAAGGCTGATAGCCAGAAACCGTTCCTTGGATGCTTGATTCCGGTCTGGGAAAGACATGGCTTGGTAGTTCGGACTGGACTGTTCCCATGAGGCACAGGGTCAGAGCTGATTTGCATATAGCCAGTGTCTAACCCAGGGTGGTGTGGAGTGCAAAAAAAACGATGGATTAAGGCCCAGATCCTTGTACTGGGGTGAATGTATGACATTGTTCTACATTCTGTCCATCAACTGTGTTTTTTGCAGTTTTCACCCGAGTGGGCTGGGTATGCTCAGACGTGAGTCCCAGGCTCTCCACACCACTGGAGTCAAGCTATCCAGGCTGATGAAGGCTGATAGCCAGAAACCGGTCCTTGGATGCTTGATTCCGGTCTGGGAAAGACATGGCTTGGTAGTTCGGACTGGACTGTTCCCATGAGGCACAGGGTCAGAGCTGATTTGCATATAGCCAGTGTCTAACCCAGGGTGGTGTGGAGTGCAAAAAAACGATGGATTTAGGCCCAGATCCTTGTACTGGGGTGAATGATTGACATTGTTCTACATTCTGTCCATCAACTGTGTTTTTTGCAATTTTCACCCCGAGCGGGCTGGGTATCCTCAGACGTGAGTCCCAGGCTCTCCACACCACTGGAGTCAAGCTATCCATGCTGATGAAGGCTGATAGCCAGAAACCGGTCCTTGGATGCTTGATTCCGGTCTGGGAAAGACATGGCTTGGTAGTTCGGACTGGACTGTTCCCATGAAGCAAAGGGTCAGAGCTGATTTGCATATAGCCAGTGTCTAACCCAGGGTGGTGTGGAGTGCAAAAAAACGATGGATTTAGGCCCAGATCCTTGTACTGGGGTGAATGTATGACATTGTTCTACATTCTGTCCATCAACTGTGTTTTTTGCAATTTTCACCCCGAGTGGGCTGGGTATGCTCAGACGTGAGTCCCAGGCTCTCCACACCACTGGAGTCAAGCTCTCCAGGCTGATGAAGGCTGATAGCCAGAAACCGGTCCTTGGATGCTTGATTCCGGCCTGGGAAAGACATGGCTTGGTAGTTCGGACTGGACTGTTCCCATGAGGCACAGGGTCAGAGCTGATTTGCATATAGCCAGTGTCTAACCCAGGGTGGTGTGGAGTGCAAAAAAACGATGGATTTAGGCCCAGATCCTTGTACTGGGGTGAATGTATGACATTGTTCTACATTCTGTCCATCAACTGTGTTTTTTGCAATTTCCACCCCGAGTGGGCTGGGTATGCTCAGACATGAGTCCCAGGCTCTCCACACCACTGGAGTCAAGCTATCCAGGCTGATGAAGGCTGATAGCCAGAAACCGGTCCTTGGATGCTTGATTCCGGTCTGGGAAAGACATGGCTTGGTAGTTCGGACTGGACTGTTCCCATGAGGCACAGGGTCAGAGCTGATTTGCATATAGCCAGTGTCTAACCCAGGGTGGTGTGGAGTGCAAAAAAACGATGGATTTAGGCCCAGATCCTTGTACTGGGGTGAATGTATGACATTGTTCTACATTCTGTCCATCAACTGTGTTTTTTGCAATTTTCACCCCGAGTGGGCTGGGTATGCTCAGACGTGAGTCCCAGGCTCTCCACACCACTGGAGTCAAGCTATCCAGGCTGATGAAGGCTGATAGCGAGAACCCGGTCCTTGGATGCTTGATTCCGGTCTGGGAAAGACATGGCTTGGTAGTTCGGACTGGACTGTTCCCATGAGGCACAGGGTCAGAGCTGATTTGCATATAGCCAGTGTCTAACCCAGGGTGGTGTGGAGTGCAAAAAAACAATGGATTTAGACCCAGATCCTTGTACTGGGGTGAATGTATGACATTGTTCTACATTCTGTCCATCAACTGTGTTTTTTGCAATTTTCACCCCGAGTGGGCTGGGTATGCTCAGACGTGAGTCCCAGGCTCTCCACACCACTGGAGTCAAGCTATCCAGGCTGATGAAGGCTGATAGCCTGAAACCGGTCCTTGGATGCTTGATTCCGGTCTGGGAAAGACATGGCTTGGTTGTTCGGACTGGACTGTTCCCATGAGGCACAGGGTCAGAGCTGATTTGCATATAGCCAGTGTCTAACCCAGGGTGGTGTGGAGTGCAAAAAAACGATGGATTTAGGCCCAGATCCTTGTACTGGGGTGAATGATTGACATTGTTCTACATTCTGTCCATCAACTGTGTTTTTTGCAATTTTCACCCCGAGCGGGCTGGGTATCCTCAGACGTGAGTCCCAGGCTCTCCACACCACTGGAGTCAAGCTATCCAGGCTGATGAAGGCTGATAGCCAGAAACCGGTCCTTGGATGCTTGATTCCGGTCTGGGAAAGACATGGCTTGGTAGTTCGGACTGGACTGTTCCCATGAGGCAAAGGGTCAGAGCTGATTTGCATATAGCCAGTGTCTAACCCAGGGTGGTGTGGAGTGCAAAAAAACGATGGATTTAGGCCCAGATCCTTGTACTGGGGTGAATGTATGACATTGTTCTACATTCTGTCGATCAACTGTGTTTTTTGCAATTTTCACCCCGAGTGGGCTGGGTATGCTCAGACGTGAGTCCCAGGCTCTCCACACCACTGGAGTCAAGCTATCCAGGCTGATGAAGGCTGATAGCGAGAACCCGGTCCTTGGATGCTTGATTCCGGTCTGGGAAAGACATGGCTTGGTAGTTCGGACTGGACTGTTCCCATGAGGCACAGGGTCAGAGCTGATTTGCATATAGCCAGTGTCTAACCCAGGGCGGTGTGGAGTGCAAAAAAACGATGGATTTAGACCCAGATCCTTGTACTGGGGTGAATGTATGACATTGTTCTACATTCTGTCCATCAACTGTGTTTTTTGCAATTTTCACCCCGAGTGGGCTGGGTATGCTCAGACTTGAGTCCCAGGCTCTCCACACCACTGGAGTCAAGCTATCCAGGCTGATGAAGGCTGATAGCCTGAAACCGGTCCTTGGATGCTTGATTCCGGTCTGGGAAAGACATGGCTTGGTTGTTCGGACTGGACTGTTCCCATGAGGCACAGGGTCAGAGCTGATTTGCATATAGCCAGTGTCTAACCCAGGGTGGTGTGGAGTGCAAAAAAACGATGGATTTAGGCCCAGATCCTTGTACTGGGGTGAATGATTGACATTGTTCTACATTCTGTCCATCAACTGTGTTTTTTGCAATTTTCACCCCGAGCGGGCTGGGTATCCTCAGACGTGAGTCCCAGGCTCTCCACACCACTGGAGTCAAGCTATCCAGGCTGATGAAGGCTGATAGCCAGAAACCGGTCCTTGGATGCTTGATTCCGGTCTGGGAAAGACATGGCTTGGTAGTTCGGACTGGACTGTTCCCATGAGGCAAAGGGTCAGAGCTGATTTGCATATAGCCAGTGTCTAACCCAGGGTGGTGTAGAGTGCAAAAAAACGATGGATTTAGGCCCAGATCCTTGTACTGGGGTGAATGTATGACATTGTTCTACATTCTGTCCATCAACTGTGTTTTTTGCAATTTTCACCCCGAGTGGGCTGGGTATGCTCAGACGTGAGTCCCAGGCTCTCCACACCACTGGAGTCAAGCTCTCCAGGCTGATGAAGGCTGATAGCCAGAAACCGGTCCTTGGATGCTTGATTCCGGCCTGGGAAAGACATGGCTTGGTAGTTCGGACTGGACTGTTCCCATGAGGCACAGGGTCAGAGCTGATTTGCATATAGCCAGTGTCTAACCCAGGGTGGTGTGGAGTGCAAAAAAACGATGGATTTAGGCCCAGATCCTTGTACTGGGGTGAATGTATGACATTGTTCTACATTCTGTCCATCAACTGTGTTTTTTGCAATTTCCACCCCGAGTGGGCTGGGTATGCTCAGACGCGAGTCCCAGGCTCTCCACACCACTGGAGTCAAGCTATCCAGGCTGATGAAGGCTGATAGCCAGAAACCGGTCCTTGGATGCTTGATTCCGGTCTGGGAAAGACATGGCATGGTAGTTCGGACTGGACTGTTCCCATGAGGCACAGGGTCAGAGCTGATTTGCATATAGCCAGTGTCTAACCCAGGGTGGTGTGGAGTGCAAAAAAACGATGGATTTAGGCCCAGATCCTTGTACTGGGGTGAATGTATGACATTGTTCTACATTCTGTCCATCAACTGTGTTTTTTGCAATTTTCACCCCGAGTGGGCTGGGTATGCTCAGACGTGAGTCCCAGGCTCTCCACACCACTGGAGTCAAGCTATCCAGGCTGATGAAGGCTGATAGCGAGAACCCGGTCCTTGGATGCTTGATTCCGGTCTGGGAAAGACATGGCTTGGTAGTTCGGACTGGACTGTTCCCATGAGGCACAGGGTCAGAGCTGATTTGCATATAGCCAGTGTCTAACCCAGGGTGGTGTGGAGTGCAAAAAAACGATGGATTTAGACCCAGATCCTTGTACTGGGGTGAATGTATGACATTGTTCTACATTCTGTCCATCAACTGTGTTTTTTGCAATTTTCACCCCGAGTGGGCTGGGTATGCTCAGACGTGAGTCCCAGGCTCTCCACACCACTGGAGTCAAGCTATCCAGGCTGATGAAGGCTGATAGCCAGAAACCGGTCCTTGGATGCTTGATTCCGGTCTGGGAAAGACATGGCTTGGTTGTTCGGACTGGACTGTTCCCATGAGGCACAGGGTCAGAGCTGATTTGCATATAGCCGGTGTCTAACCCAGGGTGGTGTGGAGTGCAAAAAAACGATGGATTTAGGCCCAGATCCTTGTACTGGGGTGAATGTATGACATTGTTCTACATTCTGTCCATCAACTGTGTTTTTTGCAATGTTCACCCCGAGTGGGCTGGGTATGCTCAGACGTGAGTCCCAGGCTCTCCACACCACTGGAGTCAAGCTATCCAGGCTGATGAAGGCTGATAGCCAGAAACCGGTCCTTGGATGCTTGATTCCGGTCTGGGAAAGACATGGCTTGGTAGTTCGGACTGGACTGTTCCCATGAGGCACAGGGTCAGAGCTGATTTGCATATAGCCAGTGTCTAACCCAGGGTGGTGTGGAGTGAAAAAAAACGATGGATTTAGGCCCAGATCCTTGTACTGGGGTGAATGTATGACATTGTTCTACATTCTGTCCATCAACTGTGTTTTTTGCAATTTTCACCCCGAGTGGGCTGGGTATGCTCAGACGTGAGTCCCAGGCTCTCCACACCACTGGAGTCAAGCTATCCAGGCTGATGAAGGCTGATAGCCAGAAACCGGTCCTTGGATGCTTGATTCCGGTCTGGGAAAGACATGGCTTGGTAGTTCGGACTGGACTGTTCCCATGAGGCACAGGGTCAAAGCTGATTTGCATATAGCCAGTGTCTAACCCAGGGTGGTGTGGAGTGCAAAAAAGTTGATGGATTTAGGCCCAGATCCTTGTACTGGGGTGAATGTATGATATTGTTCTACATTCTGTCCATCAACTGTGTTTTTTGCAATTTTCACCCCGAGTGGGCTGGGTATGCTCAGACGTGAGTCCCAGGCTCTCCACACCACTTGAGTCAAGCTATCCAGGCTGATGAAGGCTGATAGCCAGAAACCATTCCTTGGATGCTTGATTCCGGTCTGGGAAAGACATGGCTTGGTAGTTCAGACTGCACTGTTCCCATGAGGCACAGGGTCAGAGCTGATTTGCATATAGCCAGTGTCTAACCCAGGGTGGTGTGGAGTGCAAAAAAAACGATGGATTAAGGCCCAGATCCTTGTACTGGGGGTGAATGTATGACATTGTTCTACATTCTGTCCATCAACTGTGTTTTTTGCAGTTTTCACCCGAGTGGGCTGGGTATGCTCAGACGTGAGTCCCAGGCTCTCCACACCACTGGAGTCAAGCTATCCAGGCTGATGAAGGCTGATAGCCAGAAACCGTTCCTTGGATGCTTGATTCCGGTCTGGGAAAGACATGGCTTGGTAGTTCGGACTGGACTGTTCCCATGAGGCACAGGGTCAGAGCTGATTTGCATATAGCCAGTGTCTAACCCAGGGTGGTGTGGAGTGCAAAAAAAACGATGAATTAAGGCCCAGATCCTTGTACTGGGGGTGAATGTATGACATTGTTCTACATTCTGTCCATCAACTGTGTTTTTTGCAGTTTTCACCCGAGTGGGCTGGGTATGCTCAGACGTGAGTCCCAGGCTCTCCACACCACTGGAGTCAAGCTATCCAGGCTGATGAAGGCTGATAGCCAGAAACCGGTCCTTGGATGCTTGATTCCGGTCTGGGAAAGACATGGCTTGGTAGTTCGGACTGGACTGTTCCCATGAAGCAAAGGGTCAGAGCTGATTTGCATATAGCCAGTGTCTAACCCAGGGTGGTGTGGAGTGCAAAAAAACGATGGATTTAGGCCCAGATCCTTGTACTGGGGTGAATGTATGACATTGTTCTACATTCTGTCCATCAACTGTGTTTTTTGCAATTTTCACCCCGAGTGGGCTGGGTATGCTCAGACGTGAGTCCCAGGCTCTCCACACCACTGGAGTCAAGCTCTCCAGGCTGATGAAGGCTGATAGCCAGAAACCGGTCCTTGGATGCTTGATTCCGGCCTGGGAAAGACATGGCTTGGTAGTTCGGACTGGACTGTTCCCATGAGGCACAGGGTCAGAGCTGATTTGCATATAGCCAGTGTCTAACCCAGGGTGGTGTGGAGTGCAAAAAAACGATGGATTTAGGCCCAGATCCTTGTACTGGGGTGAATGTATGACATTGTTCTACATTCTGTCCATCAACTGTGTTTTTTGCAATTTCCACCCCGAGTGGGCTGGGTATGCTCAGACATGAGTCCCAGGCTCTCCACACCACTGGAGTCAAGCTATCCAGGCTGATGAAGGCTGATAGCCAGAAACCGGTCCTTGGATGCTTGATTCCGGTCTGGGAAAGACATGGCTTGGTAGTTCGGACTGGACTGTTCCCATGAGGCACAGGGTCAGAGCTGATTTGCATATAGCCAGTGTCTAACCCAGGGTGGTGTGGAGTGCAAAAAAACGATGGATTTAGGCCCAGATCCTTGTACTGGGGTGAATGTATGACATTGTTCTACATTCTGTCCATCAACTGTGTTTTTTGCAATTTTCACCCCGAGTGGGCTGGGTATGCTCAGACGTGAGTCCCAGGCTCTCCACACCACTGGAGTCAAGCTATCCAGGCTGATGAAGGCTGATAGCGAGAACCCGGTCCTTGGATGCTTGATTCCGGTCTGGGAAAGACATGGCTTGGTAGTTCGGACTGGACTGTTCCCATGAGGCACAGGGTCAGAGCTGATTTGCATATAGCCAGTGTCTAACCCAGGGTGGTGTGGAGTGCAAAAAAACAATGGATTTAGACCCAGATCCTTGTACTGGGGTGAATGTATGACATTGTTCTACATTCTGTCCATCAACTGTGTTTTTTGCAATTTTCACCCCGAGTGGGCTGGGTATGCTCAGACGTGAGTCCCAGGCTCTCCACACCACTGGAGTCAAGCTATCCAGGCTGATGAAGGCTGATAGCCTGAAACCGGTCCTTGGATGCTTGATTCCGGTCTGGGAAAGACATGGCTTGGTTGTTCGGACTGGACTGTTCCCATGAGGCACAGGGTCAGAGCTGATTTGCATATAGCCAGTGTCTAACCCAGGGTGGTGTGGAGTGCAAAAAAACGATGGATTTAGGCCCAGATCCTTGTACTGGGGTGAATGATTGACATTGTTCTACATTCTGTCCATCAACTGTGTTTTTTGCAATTTTCACCCCGAGCGGGCTGGGTATCCTCAGACGTGAGTCCCAGGCTCTCCACACCACTGGAGTCAAGCTATCCAGGCTGATGAAGGCTGATAGCCAGAAACCGGTCCTTGGATGCTTGATTCCGGTCTGGGAAAGACATGGCTTGGTAGTTCGGACTGGACTGTTCCCATGAGGCAAAGGGTCAGAGCTGATTTGCATATAGCCAGTGTCTAACCCAGGGTGGTGTGGAGTGCAAAAAAACGATGGATTTAGGCCCAGATCCTTGTACTGGGGTGAATGTATGACATTGTTCTACATTCTGTCGATCAACTGTGTTTTTTGCAATTTTCACCCCGAGTGGGCTGGGTATGCTCAGACGTGAGTCCCAGGCTCTCCACACCACTGGAGTCAAGCTATCCAGGCTGATGAAGGCTGATAGCGAGAACCCGGTCCTTGGATGCTTGATTCCGGTCTGGGAAAGACATGGCTTGGTAGTTCGGACTGGACTGTTCCCATGAGGCACAGGGTCAGAGCTGATTTGCATATAGCCAGTGTCTAACCCAGGGCGGTGTGGAGTGCAAAAAAACGATGGATTTAGACCCAGATCCTTGTACTGGGGTGAATGTATGACATTGTTCTACATTCTGTCCATCAACTGTGTTTTTTGCAATTTTCACCCCGAGTGGGCTGGGTATGCTCAGACTTGAGTCCCAGGCTCTCCACACCACTGGAGTCAAGCTATCCAGGCTGATGAAGGCTGATAGCCTGAAACCGGTCCTTGGATGCTTGATTCCGGTCTGGGAAAGACATGGCTTGGTTGTTCGGACTGGACTGTTCCCATGAGGCACAGGGTCAGAGCTGATTTGCATATAGCCAGTGTCTAACCCAGGGTGGTGTGGAGTGCAAAAAAACGATGGATTTAGGCCCAGATCCTTGTACTGGGGTGAATGATTGACATTGTTCTACATTCTGTCCATCAACTGTGTTTTTTGCAATTTTTACCCCGAGCGGGCTGGGTATCCTCAGACGTGAGTCCCAGGCTCTCCACACCACTGGAGTCAAGCTATCCAGGCTGATGAAGGCTGATAGCCAGAAACCGGTCCTTGGATGCTTGATTCCGGTCTGGGAAAGACATGGCTTGGTAGTTCGGACTGGACTGTTCCCATGAGGCAAAGGATCAGAGCTGATTTGCATATAGCCAGTGTCTAACCCAGGGTGGTGTAGAGTGCAAAAAAACGATGGATTTAGGCCCAGATCCTTGTACTGGGGTGAATGTATGACATTGTTCTACATTCTGTCCATCAACTGTGTTTTTTGCAATTTTCACCCCGAGTGGGCTGGGTATGCTCAGACGTGAGTCCCAGGCTCTCCACACCACTGGAGTCAAGCTATCCAGGCTGATGAAGGCTGATAGCCAGAAACCGGTCCTTGGATGCTTGATTCCGGTCTGGGAAAGACATGGCTTGGTTGTTCGGACTGGACTGTTCCCATGAGGCACAGGGTCAGAGCTGATTTGCATATAGCCGGTGTCTAACCCAGGGTGGTGTGGAGTGCAAAAAAACGATGGATTTAGGCCCAGATCCTTGTACTGGGGTGAATGTATGACATTGTTCTACATTCTGTCCATCAACTGTGTTTTTTGCAATGTTCACCCCGAGTGGGCTGGGTATGCTCAGACGTGAGTCCCAGGCTCTCCACACCACTGGAGTCAAGCTATCCAGGCTGATGAAGGCTGATAGCCAGAAACCGGTCCTTGGATGCTTGATTCCGGTCTGGGAAAGACATGGCTTGGTAGTTCGGACTGGACTGTTCCCATGAGGCACAGGGTCAGAGCTGATTTGCATATAGCCAGTGTCTAACCCAGGGTGGTGTGGAGTGAAAAAAAACGATGGATTTAGGCCCAGATCCTTGTACTGGGGTGAATGTATGACATTGTTCTACATTCTGTCCATCAACTGTGTTTTTTGCAATTTTCACCCCGAGTGGGCTGGGTATGCTCAGACGTGAGTCCCAGGCTCTCCACACCACTGGAGTCAAGCTATCCAGGCTGATGAAGGCTGATAGCCAGAAACCGGTCCTTGGATGCTTGATTCCGGTCTGGGAAAGACATGGCTTGGTAGTTCGGACTGGACTGTTCCCATGAGGCACAGGGTCAAAGCTGATTTGCATATAGCCAGTGTCTAACCCAGGGTGGTGTGGAGTGCAAAAAAGTTGATGGATTTAGGCCCAGATCCTTGTACTGGGGTGAATGTATGATATTGTTCTACATTCTGTCCATCAACTGTGTTTTTTGCAATTTTCACCCCGAGTGGGCTGGGTATGCTCAGACGTGAGTCCCAGGCTCTCCACACCACTTGAGTCAAGCTATCCAGGCTGATGAAGGCTGATAGCCAGAAACCATTCCTTGGATGCTTGATTCCGGTCTGGGAAAGACATGGCTTGGTAGTTCAGACTGCACTGTTCCCATGAGGCACAGGGTCAGAGCTGATTTGCATATAGCCAGTGTCTAACCCAGGGTGGTGTGGAGTGCAAAAAAAACGATGGATTAAGGCCCAGATCCTTGTACTGGGGGTGAATGTATGACATTGTTCTACATTCTGTCCATCAACTGTGTTTTTTGCAGTTTTCACCCGAGTGGGCTGGGTATGCTCAGACGTGAGTCCCAGGCTCTCCACACCACTGGAGTCAAGCTATCCAGGCTGATGAAGGCTGATAGCCAGAAACCGTTCCTTGGATGCTTGATTCCGGTCTGGGAAAGACATGGCTTGGTAGTTCGGACTGGACTGTTCCCATGAGGCACAGGGTCAGAGCTGATTTGCATATAGCCAGTGTCTAACCCAGGGTGGTGTGGAGTGCAAAAAAAACGATGAATTAAGGCCCAGATCCTTGTACTGGGGGTGAATGTATGACATTGTTCTACATTCTGTCCATCAACTGTGTTTTTTGCAGTTTTCACCCGAGTGGGCTGGGTATGCTCAGACGTGAGTCCCAGGCTCTCCACACCACTGGAGTCAAGCTATCCAGGCTGATGAAGGCTGATAGCCAGAAACCGGTCCTTGGATGCTTGATTCCGGTCTGGGAAAGACATGGCTTGGTAGTTCGGACTGGACTGTTCCCATGAAGCAAAGGGTCAGAGCTGATTTGCATATAGCCAGTGTCTAACCCAGGGTGGTGTGGAGTGCAAAAAAACGATGGATTTAGGCCCAGATCCTTGTACTGGGGTGAATGTATGACATTGTTCTACATTCTGTCCATCAACTGTGTTTTTTGCAATTTTCACCCCGAGTGGGCTGGGTATGCTCAGACGTGAGTCCCAGGCTCTCCACACCACTGGAGTCAAGCTCTCCAGGCTGATGAAGGCTGATAGCCAGAAACCGGTCCTTGGATGCTTGATTCCGGCCTGGGAAAGACATGGCTTGGTAGTTCGGACTGGACTGTTCCCATGAGGCACAGGGTCAGAGCTGATTTGCATATAGCCAGTGTCTAACCCAGGGTGGTGTGGAGTGCAAAAAAACGATGGATTTAGACCCAGATCCTTGTACTGGGGTGAATGTATGACATTGTTCTACATTCTGTCCATCAACTGTGTTTTTTGCAATTTCCACCCCGAGTGGGCTGGGTATGCTCAGACATGAGTCCCAGGCTCTCCACACCACTGGAGTCAAGCTATCCAGGCTGATGAAGGCTGATAGCCAGAAACCGGTCCTTGGATGCTTGATTCCGGTCTGGGAAAGACATGGCTTGGTAGTTCGGACTGGACTGTTCCCATGAGGCACAGGGTCAGAGCTGATTTGCATATAGCCAGTGTCTAACCCAGGGTGGTGTGGAGTGCAAAAAAACGATGGATTTAGGCCCAGATCCTTGTACTGGGGTGAATGTATGACATTGTTCTACATTCTGTCCATCAACTGTGTTTTTTGCAATTTTCACCCCGAGTGGGCTGGGTATGCTCAGACGTGAGTCCCAGGCTCTCCACACCACTGGAGTCAAGCTATCCAGGCTGATGAAGGCTGATAGCGAGAACCCGGTCCTTGGATGCTTGATTCCGGTCTGGGAAAGACATGGCTTGGTAGTTCGGACTGGACTGTTCCCATGAGGCACAGGGTCAGAGCTGATTTGCATATAGCCAGTGTCTAACCCAGGGTGGTGTGGAGTGCAAAAAAACAATGGATTTAGACCCAGATCCTTGTACTGGGGTGAATGTATGACATTGTTCTACATTCTGTCCATCAACTGTGTTTTTTGCAATTTTCACCCCGAGTGGGCTGGGTATGCTCAGACGTGAGTCCCAGGCTCTCCACACCACTGGAGTCAAGCTATCCAGGCTGATGAAGGCTGATAGCCTGAAACCGGTCCTTGGATGCTTGATTCCGGTCTGGGAAAGACATGGCTTGGTTGTTCGGACTGGACTGTTCCCATGAGGCACAGGGTCAGAGCTGATTTGCATATAGCCAGTGTCTAACCCAGGGTGGTGTGGAGTGCAAAAAAACGATGGATTTAGGCCCAGATCCTTGTACTGGGGTGAATGATTGACATTGTTCTA
The DNA here is from genome assembly GCF_964261635.1 of Lissotriton helveticus. Taxonomy (NCBI): domain Eukaryota; kingdom Metazoa; phylum Chordata; class Amphibia; order Caudata; family Salamandridae; genus Lissotriton; species Lissotriton helveticus. The sequence goes on along the minus strand of NC_136060.1, from coordinate 21,497,712 downwards.
CATTCTGTCCATCAACTGTGTTTTTTGCAATTTTCACCCCGAGCGGGCTGGGTATCCTCAGACGTGAGTCCCAGGCTCTCCACACCACTGGAGTCAAGCTATCCAGGCTGATGAAGGCTGATAGCCAGAAACCGGTCCTTGGATGCTTGATTCCGGTCTGGGAAAGACATGGCTTGGTAGTTCGGACTGGACTGTTCCCATGAGGCAAAGGGTCAGAGCTGATTTGCATATAGCCAGTGTCTAACCCAGGGTGGTGTGGAGTGCAAAAAAACGATGGATTTAGGCCCAGATCCTTGTACTGGGGTGAATGTATGACATTGTTCTACATTCTGTCGATCAACTGTGTTTTTTGCAATTTTCACCCCGAGTGGGCTGGGTATGCTCAGACGTGAGTCCCAGGCTCTCCACACCACTGGAGTCAAGCTATCCAGGCTGATGAAGGCTGATAGCGAGAACCCGGTCCTTGGATGCTTGATTCCGGTCTGGGAAAGACATGGCTTGGTAGTTCGGACTGGACTGTTCCCATGAGGCACAGGGTCAGAGCTGATTTGCATATAGCCAGTGTCTAACCCAGGGCGGTGTGGAGTGCAAAAAAACGATGGATTTAGACCCAGATCCTTGTACTGGGGTGAATGTATGACATTGTTCTACATTCTGTCCATCAACTGTGTTTTTTGCAATTTTCACCCCGAGTGGGCTGGGTATGCTCAGACTTGAGTCCCAGGCTCTCCACACCACTGGAGTCAAGCTATCCAGGCTGATGAAGGCTGATAGCCTGAAACCGGTCCTTGGATGCTTGATTCCGGTCTGGGAAAGACATGGCTTGGTTGTTCGGACTGGACTGTTCCCATGAGGCACAGGGTCAGAGCTGATTTGCATATAGCCAGTGTCTAACCCAGGGTGGTGTGGAGTGCAAAAAAACGATGGATTTAGGCCCAGATCCTTGTACTGGGGTGAATGATTGACATTGTTCTACATTCTGTCCATCAACTGTGTTTTTTGCAATTTTTACCCCGAGCGGGCTGGGTATCCTCAGACGTGAGTCCCAGGCTCTCCACACCACTGGAGTCAAGCTATCCAGGCTGATGAAGGCTGATAGCCAGAAACCGGTCCTTGGATGCTTGATTCCGGTCTGGGAAAGACATGGCTTGGTAGTTCGGACTGGACTGTTCCCATGAGGCAAAGGATCAGAGCTGATTTGCATATAGCCAGTGTCTAACCCAGGGTGGTGTAGAGTGCAAAAAAACGATGGATTTAGGCCCAGATCCTTGTACTGGGGTGAATGTATGACATTGTTCTACATTCTGTCCATCAACTGTGTTTTTTGCAATTTTCACCCCGAGTGGGCTGGGTATGCTCAGACGTGAGTCCCAGGCTCTCCACACCACTGGAGTCAAGCTCTCCAGGCTGATGAAGGCTGATAGCCAGAAACCGGTCCTTGGATGCTTGATTCCGGCCTGGGAAAGACATGGCTTGGTAGTTCGGACTGGACTGTTCCCATGAGGCACAGGGTCAGAGCTGATTTGCATATAGCCAGTGTCTAACCCAGGGTGGTGTGGAGTGCAAAAAAACGATGGATTTAGGCCCAGATCCTTGTACTGGGGTGAATGTATGACATTGTTCTACATTCTGTCCATCAACTGTGTTTTTTGCAATTTCCACCCCGAGTGGGCTGGGTATGCTCAGACGCGAGTCCCAGGCTCTCCACACCACTGGAGTCAAGCTATCCAGGCTGATGAAGGCTGATAGCCAGAAACCGGTCCTTGGATGCTTGATTCCGGTCTGGGAAAGACATGGCATGGTAGTTCGGACTGGACTGTTCCCATGAGGCACAGGGTCAGAGCTGATTTGCATATAGCCAGTGTCTAACCCAGGGTGGTGTGGAGTGCAAAAAAACGATGGATTTAGGCCCAGATCCTTGTACTGGGGTGAATGTATGACATTGTTCTACATTCTGTCCATCAACTGTGTTTTTTGCAATTTTCACCCCGAGTGGGCTGGGTATGCTCAGACGTGAGTCCCAGGCTCTCCACACCACTGGAGTCAAGCTATCCAGGCTGATGAAGGCTGATAGCGAGAACCCGGTCCTTGGATGCTTGATTCCGGTCTGGGAAAGACATGGCTTGGTAGTTCGGACTGGACTGTTCCCATGAGGCACAGGGTCAGAGCTGATTTGCATATAGCCAGTGTCTAACCCAGGGTGGTGTGGAGTGCAAAAAAACGATGGATTTAGACCCAGATCCTTGTACTGGGGTGAATGTATGACATTGTTCTACATTCTGTCCATCAACTGTGTTTTTTGCAATTTTCACCCCGAGTGGGCTGGGTATGCTCAGACGTGAGTCCCAGGCTCTCCACACCACTGGAGTCAAGCTATCCAGGCTGATGAAGGCTGATAGCCAGAAACCGGTCCTTGGATGCTTGATTCCGGTCTGGGAAAGACATGGCTTGGTTGTTCGGACTGGACTGTTCCCATGAGGCACAGGGTCAGAGCTGATTTGCATATAGCCGGTGTCTAACCCAGGGTGGTGTGGAGTGCAAAAAAACGATGGATTTAGGCCCAGATCCTTGTACTGGGGTGAATGTATGACATTGTTCTACATTCTGTCCATCAACTGTGTTTTTTGCAATGTTCACCCCGAGTGGGCTGGGTATGCTCAGACGTGAGTCCCAGGCTCTCCACACCACTGGAGTCAAGCTATCCAGGCTGATGAAGGCTGATAGCCAGAAACCGGTCCTTGGATGCTTGATTCCGGTCTGGGAAAGACATGGCTTGGTAGTTCGGACTGGACTGTTCCCATGAGGCACAGGGTCAGAGCTGATTTGCATATAGCCAGTGTCTAACCCAGGGTGGTGTGGAGTGAAAAAAAACGATGGATTTAGGCCCAGATCCTTGTACTGGGGTGAATGTATGACATTGTTCTACATTCTGTCCATCAACTGTGTTTTTTGCAATTTTCACCCCGAGTGGGCTGGGTATGCTCAGACGTGAGTCCCAGGCTCTCCACACCACTGGAGTCAAGCTATCCAGGCTGATGAAGGCTGATAGCCAGAAACCGGTCCTTGGATGCTTGATTCCGGTCTGGGAAAGACATGGCTTGGTAGTTCGGACTGGACTGTTCCCATGAGGCACAGGGTCAGAGCTGATTTGCATATAGCCAGTGTCTAACCCAGGGTGGTGTGGAGTGCAAAAAAGTTGATGGATTTAGGCCCAGATCCTTGTACTGGGGTGAATGTATGATATTGTTCTACATTCTGTCCATCAACTGTGTTTTTTGCAATTTTCACCCCGAGTGGGCTGGGTATGCTCAGACGTGAGTCCCAGGCTCTCCACACCACTTGAGTCAAGCTATCCAGGCTGATGAAGGCTGATAGCCAGAAACCATTCCTTGGATGCTTGATTCCGGTCTGGGAAAGACATGGCTTGGTAGTTCGGACTGCACTGTTCCCATGAGGCACAGGGTCAGAGCTGATTTGCATATAGCCAGTGTCTAACCCAGGGTGGTGTGGAGTGCAAAAAAAACGATGGATTAAGGCCCAGATCCTTGTACTGGGGGTGAATGTATGACATTGTTCTACATTCTGTCCATCAACTGTGTTTTTTGCAGTTTTCACCCGAGTGGGCTGGGTATGCTCAGACGTGAGTCCCAGGCTCTCCACACCACTGGAGTCAAGCTATCCAGGCTGATGAAGGCTGATAGCCAGAAACCGTTCCTTGGATGCTTGATTCCGGTCTGGGAAAGACATGGCTTGGTAGTTCGGACTGGACTGTTCCCATGAGGCACAGGGTCAGAGCTGATTTGCATATAGCCAGTGTCTAACCCAGGGTGGTGTGGAGTGCAAAAAAAACGATGAATTAAGGCCCAGATCCTTGTACTGGGGGTGAATGTATGACATTGTTCTACATTCTGTCCATCAACTGTGTTTTTTGCAGTTTTCACCTGAGTGGGCTGGGTATGCTCAGACGTGAGTCCCAGGCTCTCCACACCACTGGAGTCAAGCTATCCAGGCTGATGAAGGCTGATAGCCAGAAACCGGTCCTTGGATGCTTGATTCCGGTCTGGGAAAGACATGGCTTGGTAGTTCGGACTGGACTGTTCCCATGAAGCAAAGGGTCAGAGCTGATTTGCATATAGCCAGTGTCTAACCCAGGGTGGTGTGGAGTGCAAAAAAACGATGGATTTAGGCCCAGATCCTTGTACTGGGGTGAATGATTGACATTGTTCTACATTCTGTCCATCAACTGTGTTTTTTGCAATTTTCACCCCGAGCGGGCTGGGTATCCTCAGACGTGAGTCCCAGGCTCTCCACACCACTGGAGTCAAGCTATCCAGGCTGATGAAGGCTGATAGCCAGAAACCGGTCCTTGGATGCTTGATTCCGGTCTGGGAAAGACATGGCTTGGTAGTTTGGACTGGACTGTTCCCATGAGGCAAAGGGTCAGAGCTGATTTGCATATAGCCAGTGTCTAACCCAGGGTGGTGTAGAGTGCAAAAAAAGATGGATTTAGGCCCAGATCCTTGTACTGGGGTGAATGTATGACATTGTTCTACATTCTGTCCATCAACTGTGTTTTTTGCAATTTTCACCCCGAGTGGGCTGGGTATGCTCAGACGTGAGTCCCAGGCTCTCCACACCACTGGAGTCAAGCTCTCCAGGCTGATGAAGGCTGATAGCCAGAAACCGGTCCTTGGATGCTTGATTCCGGCCTGGGAAAGACATGGCTTGGTAGTTCGGACTGGACTGTTCCCATGAGGCACAGGGTCAGAGCTGATTTGCATATAGCCAGTGTCTAACCCAGGGTGGTGTGGAGTGCAAAAAAACGATGGATTTAGGCCCAGATCCTTGTACTGGGGTGAATGTATGACATTGTTCTACATTCTGTCCATCAACTGTGTTTTTTGCAATTTCCACCCCGAGTGGGCTGAGTATGCTCAGACGTGAGTCCCAGGCTCTCCACACCACTGGAGTCAAGCTATCCAGGCTGATGAAGGCTGATAGCCAGAAACCGGTCCTTGGATGCTTGATTCCGGTCTGGGAAAGACATGGCGTGGTAGTTCGGACTGGACTGTTCCCATGAGGCACAGGGTCAGAGCTGATTTGCATATAGCCAGTGTCTAACCCAGGGTAGTGTGGAGTGCAAAAAAGTTGATGGATTTAGGCCCAGATCCTTGTACTGGGGTGAATGTATGATATTGTTCTACATTCTGTCCATCAACTGTGTTTTTTGCAATTTTCACCCCGAGTGGGCTGGGTATGCTCAGACGTGAGTCCCAGGCTCTCCACACCACTTGAGTCAAGCTATCCAGGCTGATGAAGGCTGATAGCCAGAAACCGTTCCTTGGATGCTTGATTCCGGTCTGGGAAAGACATGGCTTGGTAGTTCGGACTGGACTGTTCCCATGAGGCACAGGGTCAGAGCTGATTTGCATATAGCCAGTGTCTAACCCAGGGTGGTGTGGAGTGCAAAAAAACGATGGATTAAGGCCCAGATCCTTGTACTGGGGTGAATGTATGACATTGTTCTACATTCTGTCCATCAACTGTGTTTTTTGCAGTTTTCACCCGAGTGGGCTGGGTATGCTCAGACGTGAGTCCCAGGCTCTCCACACCACTGGAGTCAAGCTATCCAGGCTGATGAAGGCTGATAGCCAGAAACCGGTCCTTGGATGCTTGATTCCGGTCTGGGAAAGACATGGCTTGGTAGTTCGGACTGGACTGTTCCCATGAGGCACAGGGTCAGAGCTGATTTGCATATAGCCAGTGTCTAACCCAGGGTGGTGTGGAGTGCAAAAAAACGATGGATTTAGGCCCAGATCCTTGTACTGGGGTGAATGATTGACATTGTTCTACATTCTGTCCATCAACTGTGTTTTTTGCAATTTTCACCCCGAGCGGGCTGGGTATCCTCAGACGTGAGTCCCAGGCTCTCCACACCACTGGAGTCAAGCTATCCATGCTGATGAAGGCTGATAGCCAGAAACCGGTCCTTGGATGCTTGATTCCGGTCTGGGAAAGACATGGCTTGGTAGTTCGGACTGGACTGTTCCCATGAAGCAAAGGGTCAGAGCTGATTTGCATATAGCCAGTGTCTAACCCAGGGTGGTGTGGAGTGCAAAAAAACGATGGATTTAGGCCCAGATCCTTGTACTGGGGTGAATGTATGACATTGTTCTACATTCTGTCCATCAACTGTGTTTTTTGCAATTTTCACCCCGAGTGGGCTGGGTATGCTCAGACGTGAGTCCCAGGCTCTCCACACCACTGGAGTCAAGCTCTCCAGGCTGATGAAGGCTGATAGCCAGAAACCGGTCCTTGGATGCTTGATTCCGGCCTGGGAAAGACATGGCTTGGTAGTTCGGACTGGACTGTTCCCATGAGGCACAGGGTCAGAGCTGATTTGCATATAGCCAGTGTCTAACCCAGGGTGGTGTGGAGTGCAAAAAAACGATGGATTTAGGCCCAGATCCTTGTACTGGGGTGAATGTATGACATTGTTCTACATTCTGTCCATCAACTGTGTTTTTTGCAATTTCCACCCCGAGTGGGCTGGGTATGCTCAGACATGAGTCCCAGGCTCTCCACACCACTGGAGTCAAGCTATCCAGGCTGATGAAGGCTGATAGCCAGAAACCGGTCCTTGGATGCTTGATTCCGGTCTGGGAAAGACATGGCTTGGTAGTTCGGACTGGACTGTTCCCATGAGGCACAGGGTCAGAGAGCTGATTTGCATATAGCCAGTGTCTAACCCAGGGTGGTGTGGAGTGCAAAAAAACGATGGATTTAGGCCCAGATCCTTGTACTGGGGTGAATGTATGACATTGTTCTACATTCTGTCCATCAACTGTGTTTTTTGCAATTTTCACCCCGAGTGGGCTGGGTATGCTCAGACGTGAGTCCCAGGCTCTCCACACCACTGGAGTCAAGCTATCCAGGCTGATGAAGGCTGATAGCGAGAACCCGGTCCTTGGATGCTTGATTCCGGTCTGGGAAAGACATGGCTTGGTAGTTCGGACTGGACTGTTCCCATGAGGCACAGGGTCAGAGCTGATTTGCATATAGCCAGTGTCTAACCCAGGGTGGTGTGGAGTGCAAAAAAACGATGGATTTAGACCCAGATCCTTGTACTGGGGTGAATGTATGACATTGTTCTACATTCTGTCCATCAACTGTGTTTTTTGCAATTTTCACCCCGAGTGGGCTGGGTATGCTCAGACATGAGTCCCAGGCTCTCCACACCACTGGAGTCAAGCTATCCAGGCTGATGAAGGCTGATAGCCTGAAACCGGTCCTTGGATGCTTGATTCCGGTCTGGGAAAGACATGGCTTGGTTGTTCGGACTGGACTGTTCCCATGAGGCACAGGGTCAGAGCTGATTTGCATATAGCCAGTGTCTAACCCAGGGTGGTGTGGAGTGCAAAAAAACCATGGATTTAGGCCCAGATCCTTGTACTGGGGTGAATGATTGACATTGTTCTACATTCTGTCCATCAACTGTGTTTTTTGCAATTTTCACCCCGAGCGGGCTGGGTATCCTCAGACGTGAGTCCCAGGCTCTCCACACCACTGGAGTCAAGCTATCCAGGCTGATGAAGGCTGATAGCCAGAAACCGGTCCTTGGATGCTTGATTCCGGTCTGGGAAAGACATGGCTTGGTAGTTCGGACTGGACTGTTCCCATGAGGCAAAGGGTCAGAGCTGATTTGCATATAGCCAGTGTCTAACCCAGGGTGGTGTGGAGTGCAAAAAAACGATGGATTTAGGCCCAGATCCTTGTACTGGGGTGAATGTATGACATTGTTCTACATTCTGTCGATCAACTGTGTTTTTTGCAATTTTCACCCCGAGTGGGCTGGGTATGCTCAGACGTGAGTCCCAGGCTCTCCACACCACTGGAGTCAAGCTATCCAGGCTGATGAAGGCTGATAGCGAGAACCCGGTCCTTGGATGCTTGATTCCGGTCTGGGAAAGACATGGCTTGGTAGTTCGGACTGGACTGTTCCCATGAGGCACAGGGTCAGAGCTGATTTGCATATAGCCAGTGTCTAACCCAGGGCGGTGTGAAGTGCAAAAAAACGATGGATTTAGACCCAGATCCTTGTACTGGGGTGAATGTATGACATTGTTCTACATTCTGTCCATCAACTGTGTTTTTTGCAATTTTCACCCCGAGTGGGCTGGGTATGCTCAGACTTGAGTCCCAGGCTCTCCACACCACTGGAGTCAAGCTATCCAGGCTGATGAAGGCTGATAGCCTGAAACCGGTCCTTGGATGCTTGATTCCGGTCTGGGAAAGACATGGCTTGGTTGTTCGGACTGGACTGTTCCCATGAGGCACAGGGTCAGAGCTGATTTGCATATAGCCAGTGTCTAACCCAGGGTGGTGTGGAGTGCAAAAAAACGATGGATTTAGGCCCAGATCCTTGTACTGGGGTGAATGATTGACATTGTTCTACATTCTGTCCATCAACTGTGTTTTTTGCAATTTTCACCCCGAGCGGGCTGGGTATCCTCAGACGTGAGTCCCAGGCTCTCCACACCACTGGAGTCAAGCTATCCAGGCTGATGAAGGCTGATAGCCAGAAACCGGTCCTTGGATGCTTGATTCCGGTCTGGGAAAGACATGGCTTGGTAGTTCGGACTGGACTGTTCCCATGAGGCAAAGGGTCAGAGCTGATTTGCATATAGCCAGTGTCTAACCCAGGGTGGTGTAGAGTGCAAAAAAACGATGGATTTAGGCCCAGATCCTTGTACTGGGGTGAATGTATGACATTGTTCTACATTCTGTCCATCAACTGTGTTTTTTGCAATTTTCACCCCGAGTGGGCTGGGTATGCTCAGACGTGAGTCCCAGGCTCTCCACACCACTGGAGTCAAGCTCTCCAGGCTGATGAAGGCTGATAGCCAGAAACCGGTCCTTGGATGCTTGATTCCGGCCTGGGAAAGACATGGCTTGGTAGTTCGGACTGGACTGTTCCCATGAGGCACAGGGTCAGAGCTGATTTGCATATAGCCAGTGTCTAACCCAGGGTGGTGTGGAGTGCAAAAAAACGATGGATTTAGGCCCAGATCCTTGTACTGGGGTGAATGTATGACATTGTTCTACATTCTGTCCATCAACTGTGTTTTTTGCAATTTCCACCCCGAGTGGGCTGGGTATGCTCAGACGCGAGTCCCAGGCTCTCCACACCACTGGAGTCAAGCTATCCAGGCTGATGAAGGCTGATAGCCAGAAACCGGTCCTTGGATGCTTGATTCCGGTCTGGGAAAGACATGGCATGGTAGTTCGGACTGGACTGTTCCCATGAGGCACAGGGTCAGAGCTGATTTGCATATAGCCAGTGTCTAACCCAGGGTGGTGTGGAGTGCAAAAAAACGATGGATTTAGGCCCAGATCCTTGTACTGGGGTGAATGTATGACATTGTTCTACATTCTGTCCATCAACTGTGTTTTTTGCAATTTTCACCCCGAGTGGGCTGGGTATGCTCAGACGTGAGTCCCAGGCTCTCCACACCACTGGAGTCAAGCTATCCAGGCTGATGAAGGCTGATAGCCAGAAACCGGTCCTTGGATGCTTGATTCCGGTCTGGGAAAGACATGGCTTGGTAGTTCGGACTGGACTGTTCCCATGAGGCACAGGGTCAGAGCTGATTTGCATATAGCCAGTGTCTAACCCAGGGTGGTGTGGAGTGCAAAAAATTGATGGATTTAGGCCCAGATCCTTGTACTGGGGTGAATGTATGATATTGTTCTACATTCTGTCCATCAACTGTGTTTTTTGCAATTTTCACCCCGAGTGGGCTGGGTATGCTCAGACGTGAGTCCCAGGCTCTCCACACCACTTGAGTCAAGCTATCCAGGCTGATGAAGGCTGATAGCCAGAAACCGTTCCTTTGGTGCTTGATTCCGGTCTGGGAAAGACATGGCTTGGTAGTTCGGACTGGACTGTTCCCATGAGGCACAGGGTCAGAGCTGATTTGCATATAGCCAGTGTCTAACCCAGGGTGGTGTGGAGTGCAAAAAAAAACGATGGATTAAGGCCCAGATCCTTGTACTGGGGTGAATGTATGACATTGTTCTACATTCTGTCCATCAACTGTGTTTTTTGCAGTTTTCACCCGAGTGGGCTGGGTATGCTCAGACGTGAGTCCCAGGCTCTCCACACCACTGGAGTCAAGCTATCCAGGCTGATGAAGGCTGATAGCCAGAAACCGGTCCTTGGATGCTTGATTCCGGTCTGGGAAAGACATGGCTTGGTAGTTCGGACTGGACTGTTCCCATGAGGCACAGGGTCAGAGCTGATTTGCATATAGCCAGTGTCTAACCCAGGGTGGTGTGGAGTGCAAAAAAACGATGGATTTAGGCCCAGATCCTTGTACTGGGGTGAATGTATGACATTGTTCTACATTCTGTCCATCAACTGTGTTTTTTGCAATTTTCACCCCGAGTGGGCTGGGTATGCTCAGACGTGAGTCCCAGGCTCTCCACACCACTGGAGTCAAGCTCTCCAGGCTGATGAAGGCTGATAGCCAGAAACCGGTCCTTGGATGCTTGATTCCGGCCTGGGAAAGACATGGCTTGGTAGTTCGGACTGGACTGGTTCCATGAGGCACAGGGTCAGAGCTGATTTGCATATAGCCAGTGTCTAACCCAGGGTGGTGTGGAGTGCAAAAAAACGATGGATTTAGTCCCAGATCCTTGTACTGGGGTGAATGTATGACATTGTTCTACATTCTGTCCATCAACTGTTTTTTTTGCAATTTCCACCCCGAGTGGGCTGGGTATGCTCAGACGTGAGTCCCAGGCTCTCCACACCACTGGAGTCAAGCTATCCAGGCTGATGAAGGCTGATAGCCAGAAACCGGTCCTTGGATGCTTGATTCCGGTCTGGGAAAGACATGGCTTGGTAGTTCGGACTGGACTGTTCCCATGAGGCACAGGGTCAGAGCTGATTTGCATATAGCCAGTGTCTAACCCAGGGTGGTGTGGAGTGCAAAAAAAACGATGGATTTAGGCCCAGATCCTTGTACTGGGGTGAATGTATGACATTGTTCTACATTCTGTCCATCAACTGTGTTTTTTGCAATTTTCACCCCGAGTGGGCTGGGTATGCTCAGACGTGAGTCCCAGGCTCTCCACACCACTGGAGTCAAGCTATCCAGGCTGATGAAGGCTGATAGCGAGAACCCGGTCCTTGGATGCTTGATTCCGGTCTGGGAAAGACATGGCTTGGTAGTTCGGACTGGACTGTTCCCATGAGGCACAGGGTCAGAGCTGATTTGCATATAGCCAGTGTCTAACCCAGGGTGGTGTGGAGTGCAAAAAAATGATGGATTTAGACCCAGATCCTTGTACTGGGGTGAATGTATGACATTGTTCTACATTCTGTCCATCAACTGTGTTTTTTGCAATTTTCACCCCGAGTGGGCTGGGTATGCTCAGACGTGAGTCCCAGGCTCTCCACACCACTGGAGTCAAGCTATCCAGGCTGATGAAGGCTGATAGCCAGAAACCGGTCCTTGGATGCTTGATTCCGGTCTGGGAAAGATATGGCTTGGTTGTTCAGACTGGACTGTTCCCATGAGGCACAGGGTCAGAGCTGATTTGCATATAGCCAGTGTCTAACCCAGGGTGGTGTGGAGTGCAAAAAAACGATGGATTTAGGCCCAGATCCTTGTACTGGGGTGAATGTATGACATTGTTCTACATTCTGTCCATCAACTGTGTTTTTTGCAATGTTCACCCCGAGTGGGCTGGGTATGCTCAGACGTGAGTCCCAGGCTCTCCACACCACTGGAGTCAAGCTATCCAGGCTGATGAAGGCTGATAGCCAGAAACCGGTCCTTGGATGCTTGATTCCGGTCTGGGAAAGACATGGCTTGGTAGTTCGGACTGGACTGTTCCCATGAGGCACAGGGTCAGAGCTGATTTGCATATAGCCAGTGTCTAACCCAGGGTGGTGTGGAGTGCAAAAAAATGATGGATTTAGGCACAGATCCTTGTACTGGGGTGAATGTATGACATTGTTCTACATTCTGTCCATCAACTGTGTTTTTTGCAATTTTCACCCCGAGTGGGCTGGGTATGCTCAGACGTGAGTCCCAGGCTCTCCACACCACTGGAGTCAAGCTATCCAGGCTGATGAAGGCTGATAGCCAGAAACCGGTCCTTGGATGCTTGATTCCGGTCTGGGAAAGACATGGCTTGGTAGTTCGGACTGGACTGTTCCCATGAGGCACAGGATCAGAGCTGATTTGCATATAGCCAGTGTCTAACCCAGGGTGGTGTGGAGTGCAAAAAATTGATGGATTTAGGCCCAGATCCTTGTACTGGGGTGAATGTATGATATTGTTCTACATTCTGTCCATCAATTGTGTTTTTTGCAATTTTCACCCCGAGTGGGCTGGGTATGCTCAGACGTGAGTCCCAGGCTCTCCACACCACTTGAGTCAAGCTATCCAGGCTGATGAAGGCTGATAGCCAGAAACCGTTCCTTGGATGCTTGATTCCGGTCTGGGAAAGACATGGCTTGGTAGTTCGGACTGGACTGTTCCCATGAGGCACAGGGTCAGAGCTGATTTGCATATAGCCAGTGTCTAACCCAGGGTGGTGTGGAGTGCAAAAAAACCGATGGATTAAGGCCCAGATCCTTGTACTGGGGTGAATGTATGACATTGTTCTACATTCTGTCCATCAACTGTGTTTTTTGCAGTTTTCACCCGAGTGGGCTGGGTATGCTCAGACGTGAGTCCCAGGCTCTCCACACCACTGGAGTCAAGCTATCCAGGCTGATGAAGGCTGATAGCCAGAAACCGGTCCTTGGATGCTTGATTCCGGTCTGGGAAAGACATGGCTTGGTAGTTCGGACTGAACTGTTCCCATGAGGCATAGGGTCAGAGCTGATTTGCATATAGCCAGTGTCTAACCCAGGGTGGTGTTGAGTGCAAAAAACCGATGGATTTAGGCCCAGATTCTTGTACTGGGGTGAATGATTGACATTGTTCTACATTCTGTCCATCAACTGTGTTTTTTGCAATTTTCACCCCGAGCGGGCTGGGTATCCTCAGACGTGAGTCCCAGGCTCTCCACACCACTGGAGTCAAGCTATCCAGGCTGATGAAGGCTGATAGCCAGAAACCGGTCCTTGGATGCTTGATTCCGGTCTGGGAAAGACATGGCTTGGTAGTTCGGACTGGACTGTTCCCATGAAGCAAAGGGTCAGAGCTGATTGCATATAGCCAGTGTCTAACCCAGGGTGGTGTGGAGTGCAAAAAAACGATGGATTTAGGCCCAGATCCTTGTACTGGGGTGAATGTATGACATTGTTCTACATTCTGTCCATCAACTGTGTTTTTTGCAATTTTCACCCCGAGTGGGCTGGGTATGCTCAGACGTGAGTCCCAGGCTCTCCACACCACTGGAGTCAAGCTCTCCAGGCTGAGGAAGGCTGATAGCCAGAAACCGGTCCTTGGATGCTTGATTCCGGCCTGGGAAAGACATGGCTTGGTAGTTCGGACTGGACTGGTTCCATGAGGCACAGGGTCAGAGCTGATTTGCATATAGCCAGTGTCTAACCCAGGGTGGTGTGGAGTGCAAAAAAACGATGGATTTAGGCCCAGATCCTTGTACTGGGGTGAATGTATGACATTGTTCTACATTCTGTCCATCAACTGTGTTTTTTGCAATTTCCACCCCGAGTGGGCTGGGAATGCTCAGACGTGAGTCCCAGGCTCTCCACACCACTGGAGTCAAGCTATCCAGGCTGATGAAGGCTGATAGCCAGAAACCGGTCCTTGGATGCTTGATTCCGGTCTGGGAAAGACATGGCTTGGTAGTTCGGACTGGACTGTTCCCATGAGGCACAGGGTCAGAGCTGATTTGCATATAGCCAGTGTCTAACCCAGGGTGGTGTGGAGTGCAAAAAAACGATGGATTTAGGCCCAGATCCTTGTACTGGGGTGAATGTATGACATTGTTCTACATTCTGTCCATCAACTGTGTTTTTTGCAATTTTCACCCCGAGTGGGCTGGGTATGCTCAGACGTGAGTCCCAGGCTCTCCACACCACTGGAGTCAAGCTATCCAGGCTGATGAAGGCTGATAGCGAGAACCCGGTCCTTGGATGCTTGATTCCGGTCTGGGAAAGACATGGCTTGGTAGTTCGGACTGGACTGTTCCCATGAGGCACAGGGTCAGAGCTGATTTGCATATAGCCAGTGTCTAACCCAGGGTGGTGTGGAGTGCAAAAAAACGATGGATTTAGGCCCAGATCCTTGTACTGGGGTGAATTTATGACATTGTTCTACATTCTGTCCATCAACTGTGTTTTTTGCAATGTTCACCCCGAGTGGGCTGGGTATGCTCAGACGTGAGTCCCAGGCTCTCCACACCACTGGAGTCAAGCTATCCAGGCTGATGAAGGCTGATAGCCAGAAACCGGTCCTTGGATGCTTGATTCCGGTCTGGGAAAGACATGGCTTGGTTGTTCGGACTGGACTGTTCCCATGAGGCACAGGGTCAGAGCTGATTTGCATATAGCCGGTGTCTAACCCAGGGTGGTGTGGAGTGCAAAAAAACGATGGATTTAGGCCCAGATCCTTGTACTGGGGTGAATTTATGACATTGTTCTACATTCTGTCCATCAACTGTGTTTTTTGCAATGTTCACCCCGAGTGGGCTGGGTATGCTCAGACGTGAGTCCCAGGCTCTCCACACCACTGGAGTCAAGCTATCCAGGCTGATGAAGGCTGATAGCCAGAAACCGGTCCTTGGATGCTTGATTCCGGTCTGGGAAAGACATGGCTTGGTAGTTCGGACTGGACTGTTCCCATGAGGCACAGGGTCAGAGCTGATTTGCATATAGCCAGTGTCTAACCCAGGGTGGTGTGGAGTGCAAAAAAACGATGGATTTAGGCCCAGATCCTTGTACTGGGGTGAATGTATGACATTGTTCTACATTCTGTCCATCAACTGTGTTTTTTGCAATTTTCACCCCGAGTGGGCTGGGTATGCTCAGACGTGAGTCCCAGGCTCTCCACACCACTGGAGTCAAGCTATCCAGGCTGATGAAGGCTGATAGCGAGAAACCGGTCCTTGGATGCTTGATTCCGGTCTGGGAAAGACATGGCTTGGTAGTTCGGACTGGACTGTTCCCATGAGGCACAGGGTCAGAGCTGATTTGCATATAGCCAGTGACTAACCCAGGGTGGTGTGGAGTGCAAAAAAACGATGGATTTAGACCCAGATCCTTGTACTGGGGTGAATGTATGACATTGTTCTACATTCTGTCCATCAACTGTGTTTTTTGCAATTTTCACCCCGAGTGGGCTGGGTATGCTCAGACGTGAGTCCCAGGCTCTCCACACCACTGGAGTCAAGCTATCCAGGCTGATGAAGGCTGATAGCCAGAAACCGGTCCTTGGATGCTTGATTCCGGTCTGGGAAAGACATGGCTTGGTTGTTCGGACTGGACTGTTCCCATGAGGCACAGGGTCAGAGCTGATTTGCATATAGCCAGTGTCTAACCCAGGGTGGTGTGGAGTGCAAAAAAACCGATGGATTAAGGCCCAGATCCTTGTACTGGGGTGAATGTATGACATTGTTCTACATTCTGTCCATCAACTGTGTTTTTTGCAGTTTTGACCCGAGTGGGCTGGGTATGCTCAGACGTGAGTCCCAGGCTCTCCACACCACTGGAGTCAAGCTATCCAGGCTGATGAAGGCTGATAGCCAGAAACCGGTCCTTGGATGCTTGATTCCGGTCTGGGAAAGACATGGCTTGGTAGTTCGGACTGGACTGTTCCCATGAGGCACAGGGTCAGAGCTGATTTGCATATAGCCAGTGTCTAACCCAGGGTGGTGTTGAGTGCAAAAAACCGATGGATTTAGGCCCAGATTCTTGTACTGGGGTGAATGATTGACATTGTTCTACATTCTGTCCATCAACTGTGTTTTTTGCAATTTTCACCCCGAGCGGGCTGGGTATCCTCAGACGTGAGTCCCAGGCTCTCCACACCACTGGAGTCAAGCTATCCAGGCTGATGAAGGCTGATAGCCAGAAACCGGTCCTTGGATGCTTGATTCCGGTCTGGGAAAGACATGGCTTGGTAGTTCGGACTGGACTGTTCCCATGAAGCAAAGGGTCAGAGCTGATTGCATATAGCCAGTGTCTAACCCAGGGTGGTGTGGAGTGCAAAAAAACGATGGATTTAGGCCCAGATCCTTGTACTGGGGTGAATGTATGACATTGTTCTACATTCTGTCCATCAACTGTGTTTTTTGCAATTTTCACCCCGAGTGGGCTGGGTATGCTCAGACGTGAGTCCCAGGCTCTCCACACCACTGGAGTCAAGCTCTCCAGGCTGAGGAAGGCTGATAGCCAGAAACCGGTCCTTGGATGCTTGATTCCGGCCTGGGAAAGACATGGCTTGGTAGTTCGGACTGGACTGGTTCCATGAGGCACAGGGTCAGAGCTGATTTGCATATAGCCAGTGTCTAACCCAGGGTGGTGTGGAGTGCAAAAAAACGATGGATTTAGGCCCAGATCCTTGTACTGGGGTGAATGTATGACATTGTTCTACATTCTGTCCATCAACTGTGTTTTTTGCAATTTCCACCCCGAGTGGGCTGGGTATGCTCAGACGTGAGTCCCAGGCTCTCCACACCACTGGAGTCAAGCTATCCAGGCTGATGAAGGCTGATAGCCAGAAACCGGTCCTTGGATGCTTGATTCCGGTCTGGGAAAGACATGGCTTGGTAGTTCGGACTGGACTGTTCCCATGAGGCACAGGGTCAGAGCTGATTTGCATATAGCCAGTGTCTAACCCAGGGTGGTGTGGAGTGCAAAAAAACGATGGATTTAGGCCCAGATCCTTGTACTGGGGTGAATGTATGACATTGTTCTACATTCTGTCCATCAACTGTGTTTTTTGCAATTTTCACCCCGAGTGGGCTGGGTATGCTCAGACGTGAGTCCCAGGCTCTCCACACCACTGGAGTCAAGCTATCCAGGCTGATGAAGGCTGATAGCGAGAACCCGGTCCTTGGATGCTTGATTCCGGTCTGGGAAAGACATGGCTTGGTAGTTCGGACTGGACTGTTCCCATGAGGCACAGGGTCAGAGCTGATTTGCATATAGCCAGTGTCTAACCCAGGGTGGTGTGGAGTGCAAAAAAACGATGGATTTAGACCCAGATCCTTGTACTGGGGTGAATGTATGACATTGTTCTACATTCTGTCCATCAACTGTGTTTTTTGCAATTTTCACGCCGAGTGGGCTGGGTATGCTCAGACATGAGTCCCAGGCTCTCCACACCACTGGAGTCAAGCTATCCAGGCTGATGAAGGCTGATAGCCTGAAACCGGTCCTTGGATGCTTGATTCCGGTCTGGGAAAGACATGGCTTGGTTGTTCGGACTGGACTGTTCCCATGAGGCACAGGGTCAGAGCTGATTTGCATATAGCCAGTGTCTAACCCAGGGTGGTGTGGAGTGCAAAAAAACGATGGATTTAGGCCCAGATCCTTGTACTGGGGTGAATGATTGACATTGTTCTACATTCTGTCCATCAACTGTGTTTTTTGCAATTTTCACCCCGAGCGGGCTGGGTATCCTCAGACGTGAGTCCCAGGCTCTCCACACCACTGGAGTCAAGCTATCCAGGCTGATGAAGGCTGATAGCCAGAAACCGGTCCTTGGATGCTTGATTCCGGTCTGGGAAAGACATGGCTTGGTAGTTCGGACTGGACTGTTCCCATGAGGCAAAGGGTCAGAGCTGATTTGCATATAGCCAGTGTCTAACCCAGGGTGGTGTGGAGTGCAAAAAAACGATGGATTTAGGCCCAGATCCTTGTACTGGGGTGAATGTATGACATTGTTCTACATTCTGTCGATCAACTGTGTTTTTTGCAATTTTCACCCCGAGTGGGCTGGGTATGCTCAGACGTGAGTCCCAGGCTCTCCACACCACTGGAGTCAAGCTATCCAGGCTGATGAAGGCTGATAGCGAGAACCCGGTCCTTGGATGCTTGATTCCGGTCTGGGAAAGACATGGCTTGGTAGTTCGGACTGGACTGTTCCCATGAGGCACAGGGTCAGAGCTGATTTGCATATAGCCAGTGTCTAACCCAGGGCGGTGTGGAGTGCAAAAAAACGATGGATTTAGACCCAGATCCTTGTACTGCGGTGAATGTATGACATTGTTCTACATTCTGTCCATCAACTGTGTTTTTTGCAATTTTCACCCCGAGTGGGCTGGGTATGCTCAGACTTGAGTCCCAGGCTCTCCACACCACTGGAGTCAAGCTATCCAGGCTGATGAAGGCTGATAGCCTGAAACCGGTCCTTGGATGCTTGATTCCGGTCTGGGAAAGACATGGCTTGGTTGTTCGGACTGGACTGTTCCCATGAGGCACAGGGTCAGAGCTGATTTGCATATAGCCAGTGTCTAACCCAGGGTGGTGTGGAGTGCAAAAAAACGATGGATTTAGGCCCAGATCCTTGTACTGGGGTGAATGATTGACATTGTTCTACATTCTGTCCATCAACTGTGTTTTTTGCAATTTTCACCCCGAGCGGGCTGGGTATCCTCAGACGTGAGTCCCAGGCTCTCCACACCACTGGAGTCAAGCTATCCAGGCTGATGAAGGCTGATAGCCAGAAACCGGTCCTTGGATGCTTGATTCCGGTCTGGGAAAGACATGGCTTGGTAGTTCGGACTGGACTGTTCCCATGAGGCAAAGGGTCAGAGCTGATTTGCATATAGCCAGTGTCTAACCCAGGGTGGTGTAGAGTGCAAAAAAACGATGGATTTAGGCCCAGATCCTTGTACTGGGGTGAATGTATGACATTGTTCTACATTCTGTCCATCAACTGTGTTTTTTGCAATTTTCACCCCGAGTGGGCTGGGTATGCTCAGACGTGAGTCCCAGGCTCTCCACACCACTGGAGTCAAGCTCTCCAGGCTGATGAAGGCTGATAGCCAGAAACCGGTCCTTGGATGCTTGATTCCGGCCTGGGAAAGACATGGCTTGGTAGTTCGGACTGGACTGTTCCCATGAGGCACAGGGTCAGAGCTGATTTGCATATAGCCAGTGTCTAACCCAGGGTGGTGTGGAGTGCAAAAAAACGATGGATTTAGGCCCAGATCCTTGTACTGGGGTGAATGTATGACATTGTTCTACATTCTGTCCATCAACTGTGTTTTTTGCAATTTCCACCCCGAGTGGGCTGGGTATGCTCAGACGCGAGTCCCAGGCTCTCCACACCACTGGAGTCAAGCTATCCAGGCTGATGAAGGCTGATAGCCAGAAACCGGTCCTTGGATGCTTGATTCCGGTCTGGGAAAGACATGGCATGGTAGTTCGGACTGGACTGTTCCCATGAGGCACAGGGTCAGAGCTGATTTGCATATAGCCAGTGTCTAACCCAGGGTGGTGTGGAGTGCAAAAAAACGATGGATTTAGGCCCAGATCCTTGTACTGGGGTGAATGTATGACATTGTTCTACATTCTGTCCATCAACTGTGTTTTTTGCAATTTTCACCCCGAGTGGGCTGGGTATGCTCAGACGTGAGTCCCAGGCTCTCCACACCACTGGAGTCAAGCTATCCAGGCTGATGAAGGCTGATAGCCAGAAACCGGTCCTTGGATGCTTGATTCCGGTCTGGGAAAGACATGGCTTGGTAGTTCGGACTGGACTGTTCCCATGAGGCAAAGGGTCAGAGCTGATTTGCATATAGCCAGTGTCTAACCCAGGGTGGTGTGGAGTGCAAAAAAACGATGGATTTAGGCCCAGATCCTTGTACTGGGGTGAATGTATGACATTGTTCTACATTCTGTCGATCAACTGTGTTTTTTGCAATTTTCACCCCGAGTGGGCTGGGTATGCTCAGACGTGAGTCCCAGGCTCTCCACACCACTGGAGTCAAGCTATCCAGGCTGATGAAGGCTGATAGCGAGAACCCGGTCCTTGGATGCTTGATTCCGGTCTGGGAAAGACATGGCTTGGTAGTTCGGACTGGACTGTTCCCATGAGGCACAGGGTCAGAGCTGATTTGCATATAGCCAGTGTCTAACCCAGGGCGGTGTGGAGTGCAAAAAAACGATGGATTTAGACCCAGATCCTTGTACTGCGGTGAATGTATGACATTGTTCTACATTCTGTCCATCAACTGTGTTTTTTGCAATTTTCACCCCGAGTGGGCTGGGTATGCTCAGACTTGAGTCCCAGGCTCTCCACACCACTGGAGTCAAGCTATCCAGGCTGATGAAGGCTGATAGCCTGAAACCGGTCCTTGGATGCTTGATTCCGGTCTGGGAAAGACATGGCTTGGTTGTTCGGACTGGACTGTTCCCATGAGGCACAGGGTCAGAGCTGATTTGCATATAGCCAGTGTCTAACCCAGGGTGGTGTGGAGTGCAAAAAAACGATGGATTTAGGCCCAGATCCTTGTACTGGGGTGAATGATTGACATTGTTCTACATTCTGTCCATCAACTGTGTTTTTTGCAATTTTCACCCCGAGCGGGCTGGGTATCCTCAGACGTGAGTCCCAGGCTCTCCACACCACTGGAGTCAAGCTATCCAGGCTGATGAAGGCTGATAGCCAGAAACCGGTCCTTGGATGCTTGATTCCGGTCTGGGAAAGACATGGCTTGGTAGTTCGGACTGGACTGTTCCCATGAGGCAAAGGGTCAGAGCTGATTTGCATATAGCCAGTGTCTAACCCAGGGTGGTGTAGAGTGCAAAAAAACGATGGATTTAGGCCCAGATCCTTGTACTGGGGTGAATGTATGACATTGTTCTACATTCTGTCCATCAACTGTGT
Organism: Lissotriton helveticus; assembly: GCF_964261635.1. NCBI lineage: Eukaryota > Metazoa > Chordata > Amphibia > Caudata > Salamandridae > Lissotriton > Lissotriton helveticus. The sequence goes on along the minus strand of NC_136060.1, from coordinate 21,476,887 downwards.
TTTTTGCAATTTTCACCCCGAGTGGGCTGGGTATGCTCAGACGTGAGTCCCAGGCTCTCCACACCACTGGAGTCAAGCTCTCCAGGCTGATGAAGGCTGATAGCCAGAAACCGGTCCTTGGATGCTTGATTCCGGCCTGGGAAAGACATGGCTTGGTAGTTCGGACTGGACTGTTCCCATGAGGCACAGGGTCAGAGCTGATTTGCATATAGCCAGTGTCTAACCCAGGGTGGTGTGGAGTGCAAAAAAACGATGGATTTAGGCCCAGATCCTTGTACTGGGGTGAATGTATGACATTGTTCTACATTCTGTCCATCAACTGTGTTTTTTGCAATTTCCACCCCGAGTGGGCTGGGTATGCTCAGACGCGAGTCCCAGGCTCTCCACACCACTGGAGTCAAGCTATCCAGGCTGATGAAGGCTGATAGCCAGAAACCGGTCCTTGGATGCTTGATTCCGGTCTGGGAAAGACATGGCATGGTAGTTCGGACTGGACTGTTCCCATGAGGCACAGGGTCAGAGCTGATTTGCATATAGCCAGTGTCTAACCCAGGGTGGTGTGGAGTGCAAAAAAACGATGGATTTAGGCCCAGATCCTTGTACTGGGGTGAATGTATGACATTGTTCTACATTCTGTCCATCAACTGTGTTTTTTGCAATTTTCACCCCGAGTGGGCTGGGTATGCTCAGACGTGAGTCCCAGGCTCTCCACACCACTGGAGTCAAGCTATCCAGGCTGATGAAGGCTGATAGCCAGAAACCGGTCCTTGGATGCTTGATTCCGGTCTGGGAAAGACATGGCTTGGTAGTTCGGACTGGACTGTTCCCATGAGGCACAGGGTCAGAGCTGATTTGCATATAGCCAGTGTCTAACCCAGGGTGGTGTGGAGTGCAAAAAATTGATGGATTTAGGCCCAGATCCTTGTACTGGGGTGAATGTATGATATTGTTCTACATTCTGTCCATCAACTGTGTTTTTTGCAATTTTCACCCCGAGTGGGCTGGGTATGCTCAGACGTGAGTCCCAGGCTCTCCACACCACTTGAGTCAAGCTATCCAGGCTGATGAAGGCTGATAGCCAGAAACCGTTCCTTGGATGCTTGATTCCGGTCTGGGAAAGACATGGCTTGGTAGTTCGGACTGGACTGTTCCCATGAGGCACAGGGTCAGAGCTGATTTGCATATAGCCAGTGTCTAACCCAGGGTGGTGTGGAGTGCAAAAAAAAACGATGGATTAAGGCCCAGATCCTTGTACTGGGGTGAATGTATGACATTGTTCTACATTCTGTCCATCAACTGTGTTTTTTGCAGTTTTCACCCGAGTGGGCTGGGTATGCTCAGACGTGAGTCCCAGGCTCTCCACACCACTGGAGTCAAGCTATCCAGGCTGATGAAGGCTGATAGCCAGAAACCGGTCCTTGGATGCTTGATTCCGGTCTGGGAAAGACATGGCTTAGTAGTTCGGACTGGACTGTTCCCATGAGGCACAGGGTCAGAGCTGATTTGCATATAGCCAGTGTCTAACCCAGGGTGGTGTGGAGTGCAAAAAAACGATGGATTTAGGCCCAGATCCTTGTACTGGGGTGAATGTATGACATTGTTCTACATTCTGTCCATCAACTGTGTTTTTTGCAATTTTCACCCCGAGTGGGCTGGGTATGCTCAGACGTGAGTCCCAGGCTCTCCACACCACTGGAGTCAAGCTCTCCAGGCTGATGAAGGCTGATAGCCAGAAACCGGTCCTTGGATGCTTGATTCCGGCCTGGGAAAGACATGGCTTGGTAGTTCGGACTGGACTGGTTCCATGAGGCACAGGGTCAGAGCTGATTTGCATATAGCCAGTGTCTAACCCAGGGTGGTGTGGAGTGCAAAAAAACGATGGATTTAGTCCCAGATCCTTGTACTGGGGTGAATGTATGACATTGTTCTACATTCTGTCCATCAACTGTGTTTTTTGCAATTTCCACCCCGAGTGGGCTGGGTATGCTCAGACGTGAGTCCCAGGCTCTCCACACCACTGGAGTCAAGCTATCCAGGCTGATGAAGGCTGATAGCCAGAAACCGGTCCTTGGATGCTTGATTCCGGTCTGGGAAAGACATGGCTTGGTAGTTCGGACTGGACTGTTCCCATGAGGCACAGGGTCAGAGCTGATTTGCATATAGCCAGTGTCTAACCCAGGGTGGTGTGGAGTGCAAAAAAAACGATGGATTTAGGCCCAGATCCTTGTACTGGGGTGAATGTATGACATTGTTCTACATTCTGTCCATCAACTGTGTTTTTTGCAATTTTCACCCCGAGTGGGCTGGGTATGCTCAGACGTGAGTCCCAGGCTCTCCACACCACTGGAGTCAAGCTATCCAGGCTGATGAAGGCTGATAGCGAGAACCCGGTCCTTGGATGCTTGATTCCGGTCTGGGAAAGACATGGCTTGGTAGTTCGGACTGGACTGTTCCCATGAGGCACAGGGTCAGAGCTGATTTGCATATAGCCAGTGTCTAACCCAGGGTGGTGTGGAGTGCAAAAAAATTATGGATTTAGACCCAGATCCTTGTACTGGGGTGAATGTATGACATTGTTCTACATTCTGTCCATCAACTGTGTTTTTTGCAATTTTCACCCCGAGTGGGCTGGGTATGCTCAGACGTGAGTCCCAGGCTCTCCACACCACTGGAGTCAAGCTATCCAGGCTGATGAAGGCTGATAGCCAGAAACCGGTCCTTGGATGCTTGATTCCGGTCTGGGAAAGATATGGCTTGGTTGTTCAGACTGGACTGTTCCCATGAGGCACAGGGTCAGAGCTGATTTGCATATAGCCAGTGTCTAACCCAGGGTGGTGTGGAGTGCAAAAAAACGATGGATTTAGGCCCAGATCCTTGTACTGGGGTGAATGTATGACATTGTTCTACATTCTGTCCATCAACTGTGTTTTTTGCAATGTTCACCCCGAGTGGGCTGGGTATGCTCAGACGTGAGTCCCAGGCTCTCCACACCACTGGAGTCAAGCTATCCAGGCTGATGAAGGCTGATAGCCAGAAACCGTTCCTTGGATGCTTGATTCCGGTCTGGGAAAGACATGGCTTGGTAGTTCGGACTGGACTGTTCCCATGAGGCACAGGGTCAGAGCTGATTTGCATATAGCCAGTGTCTAACCCAGGGTGGTGTGGAGTGCAAAAAATTGATGGATTTAGGCCCAGATCCTTGTACTGGGGTGAATGTATGATATTGTTCTACATTCTGTCCATCAACTGTGTTTTTTGCAATTTTCACCCCGAGTGGGCTGGGTATGCTCAGACGTGAGTCCCAGGCTCTCCACACCACTTGAGTCAAGCTATCCAGGCTGATGAAGGCTGATAGCCAGAAACCGTTCCTTGGATGCTTGATTCCGGTCTGGGAAAGACATGGCTTGGTAGTTCGGACTGGACTGTTCCCATGAGGCACAGGGTCAGAGCTGATTTGCATATAGCCAGTGTCTAACCCAGGGTGGTGTGGAGTGCAAAAAAAAAACGATGGATTAAGGCCCAGATCCTTGTACTGGGGTGAATGTATGACATTGTTCTACATTCTGTCCATCAACTGTGTTTTTTGCAGTTTTCACCCGAGTGGGCTGGGTATGCTCAGACGTGAGTCCCAGGCTCTCCACACCACTGGAGTCAAGCTATCCAGGCTGATGAAGGCTGATAGCCAGAAACCGGTCCTTGGATGCTTGATTCCGGTCTGGGAAAGACATGGCTTGGTAGTTCGGACTGGACTGTTCCCATGAGGCACAGGGTCAGAGCTGATTTGCATATAGCCAGTGTCTAACCCAGGGTGGTGTGGAGTGCAAAAAAACGATGGATTTAGGCCCAGATCCTTGTACTGGGGTGAATGTATGACATTGTTCTACATTCTGTCCATCAACTGTGTTTTTTGCAATTTTCACCCCGAGTGGGCTGGGTATGCTCAGACGTGAGTCCCAGGCTCTCCACACCACTGGAGTCAAGCTCTCCAGGCTGATGAAGGCTGATAGCCAGAAACCGGTCCTTGGATGCTTGATTCCGGCCTGGGAAAGACATGGCTTGGTAGTTCGGACTGGACTGGTTCCATGAGGCACAGGGTCAGAGCTGATTTGCATATAGCCAGTGTCTAACCCAGGGTGGTGTGGAGTGCAAAAAAACGATGGATTTAGTCCCAGATCCTTGTACTGGGGTGAATGTATGACATTGTTCTACATTCTGTCCATCAACTGTGTTTTTTGCAATTTCCACCCCGAGTGGGCTGGGTATGCTCAGACGTGAGTCCCAGGCTCTCCACACCACTGGAGTCAAGCTATCCAGGCTGATGAAGGCTGATAGCCAGAAACCGGTCCTTGGATGCTTGATTCCGGTCTGGGAAAGACATGGCTTGGTAGTTCGGACTGGACTGTTCCCATGAGGCACAGGGTCAGAGCTGATTTGCATATAGCCAGTGTCTAACCCAGGGTGGTGTGGAGTGCAAAAAAAACGATGGATTTAGGCCCAGATCCTTGTACTGGGGTGAATGTATGACATTGTTCTACATTCTGTCCATCAACTGTGTTTTTTGCAATTTTCACCCCGAGTGGGCTGGGTATGCTCAGACGTGAGTCCCAGGCTCTCCACACCACTGGAGTCAAGCTATCCAGGCTGATGAAGGCTGATAGCGAGAACCCGGTCCTTGGATGCTTGATTCCGGTCTGGGAAAGACATGGCTTGGTAGTTCGGACTGGACTGTTCCCATGAGGCACAGGGTCAGAGCTGATTTGCATATAGCCAGTGTCTAACCCAGGGTGGTGTGGAGTGCAAAAAAATTATGGATTTAGACCCAGATCCTTGTACTGGGGTGAATGTATGACATTGTTCTACATTCTGTCCATCAACTGTGTTTTTTGCAATTTTCACCCCGAGTGGGCTGGGTATGCTCAGACGTGAGTCCCAGGCTCTCCACACCACTGGAGTCAAGCTATCCAGGCTGATGAAGGCTGATAGCCAGAAACCGGTCCTTGGATGCTTGATTCCGGTCTGGGAAAGATATGGCTTGGTTGTTCAGACTGGACTGTTCCCATGAGGCACAGGGTCAGAGCTGATTTGCATATAGCCAGTGTCTAACCCAGGGTGGTGTGGAGTGCAAAAAAACGATGGATTTAGGCACAGATCCTTGTACTGGGGTGAATGTATGACATTGTTCTACATTCTGTCCATCAACTGTGTTTTTTGCAATTTTCACCCCGAGTGGGCTGGGTATGCTCAGACGTGAGTCCCAGGCTCTCCACACCACTGGAGTCAAGCTATCCAGGCTGATGAAGGCTGATAGCCAGAAACCGGTCCTTGGATGCTTGATTCCGGTCTGGGAAAGACATGGCTTGGTAGTTCGGACTGGACTGTTCCCATGAGGCACAGGATCAGAGCTGATTTGCATATAGCCAGTGTCTAACCCAGGGTGGTGTGGAGTGCAAAAAATTGATGGATTTAGGCCCAGATCCTTGTACTGGGGTGAATGTATGATATTGTTCTACATTCTGTCCATCAATTGTGTTTTTTGCAATTTTCACCCCGAGTGGGCTGGGTATGCTCAGACGTGAGTCCCAGGCTCTCCACACCACTTGAGTCAAGCTATCCAGGCTGATGAAGGCTGATAGCCAGAAACCGTTCCTTGGATGCTTGATTCCGGTCTGGGAAAGACATGGCTTGGTAGTTCGGACTGGACTGTTCCCATGAGGCACAGGGTCAGAGCTGATTTGCATATAGCCAGTGTCTAACCCAGGGTGGTGTGGAGTGCAAAAAAACCGATGGATTAAGGCCCAGATCCTTGTACTGGGGTGAATGTATGACATTGTTCTACATTCTGTCCATCAACTGTGTTTTTTGCAGTTTTCACCCGAGTGGGCTGGGTATGCTCAGACGTGAGTCCCAGGCTCTCCACACCACTGGAGTCAAGCTATCCAGGCTGATGAAGGCTGATAGCCAGAAACCGGTCCTTGGATGCTTGATTCCGGTCTGGGAAAGACATGGCTTGGTAGTTCGGACTGGACTGTTCCCATGAGGCATATGGTCAGAGCTGATTTGCATATAGCCAGTGTCTAACCCAGGGTGGTGTTGAGTGCAAAAAACCGATGGATTTAGGCCCAGATTCTTGTACTGGGGTGAATGATTGACATTGTTCTACATTCTGTCCATCAACTGTGTTTTTTGCAATTTTCACCCCGAGCGGGCTGGGTATCCTCAGACGTGAGTCCCAGGCTCTCCACACCACTGGAGTCAAGCTATCCAGGCTGATGAAGGCTGATAGCCAGAAACCGGTCCTTGGATGCTTGATTCCGGTCTGGGAAAGACATGGCTTGGTAGTTCGGACTGGACTGTTCCCATGAAGCAAAGGGTCAGAGCTGATTGCATATAGCCAGTGTCTAACCCAGGGTGGTGTGGAGTGCAAAAAAACGATGGATTTAGGCCCAGATCCTTGTACTGGGGTGAATGTATGACATTGTTCTACATTCTGTCCATCAACTGTGTTTTTTGCAATTTTCACCCCGAGTGGGCTGGGTATGCTCAGACGTGAGTCCCAGGCTCTCCACACCACTGGAGTCAAGCTCTCCAGGCTGAGGAAGGCTGATAGCCAGAAACCGGTCCTTGGATGCTTGATTCCGGCCTGGGAAAGACATGGCTTGGTAGTTCGGACTGGACTGGTTCCATGAGGCACAGGGTCAGAGCTGATTTGCATATAGCCAGTGTCTAACCCAGGGTGGTGTGGAGTGCAAAAAAACGATGGATTTAGGCCCAGATCCTTGTACTGGGGTGAATGTATGACATTGTTCTACATTCTGTCCATCAACTGTGTTTTTTGCAATTTCCACCCCGAGTGGGCTGGGAATGCTCAGACGTGAGTCCCAGGCTCTCCACACCACTGGAGTCAAGCTATCCAGGCTGATGAAGGCTGATAGCCAGAAACCGGTCCTTGGATGCTTGATTCCGGTCTGGGAAAGACATGGCTTGGTAGTTCGGACTGGACTGTTCCCATGAGGCACAGGGTCAGAGCTGATTTGCATATAGCCAGTGTCTAACCCAGGGTGGTGTGGAGTGCAAAAAAACGATGGATTTAGGCCCAGATCCTTGTACTGGGGTGAATGTATGACATTGTTCTACATTCTGTCCATCAACTGTGTTTTTTGCAATTTTCACCCCGAGTGGGCTGGGTATGCTCAGACGTGAGTCCCAGGCTCTCCACACCACTGGAGTCAAGCTATCCAGGCTGATGAAGGCTGATAGCGAGAACCCGGTCCTTGGATGCTTGATTCCGGTCTGGGAAAGACATGGCTTGGTAGTTCGGACTGGACTGTTCCCATGAGGCACAGGGTCAGAGCTGATTTGCATATAGCCAGTGTCTAACCCAGGGTGGTGTGGAGTGCAAAAAAACGATGGATTTAGACCCAGATCCTTGTACTGGGGTGAATGTATGACATTGTTCTACATTCTGTCCATCAACTGTGTTTTTTGCAATTTTCACCCCGAGTGGGCTGGGTATGCTCAGACGTGAGTCCCAGGCTCTCCACACCACTGGAGTCAAGCTATCCAGGCTGATGAAGGCTGATAGCCAGAAACCGGTCCTTGGATGCTTGATTCCGGTCTGGGAAAGACATGGCTTGGTTGTTCGGACTGGACTGTTCCCATGAGGCACAGGGTCAGAGCTGATTTGCATATAGCCGGTGTCTAACCCAGGGTGGTGTGGAGTGCAAAAAAACGATGGATTTAGGCCCAGATCCTTGTACTGGGGTGAATTTATGACATTGTTCTACATTCTGTCCATCAACTGTGTTTTTTGCAATGTTCACCCCGAGTGGGCTGGGTATGCTCAGACGTGAGTCCCAGGCTCTCCACACCACTGGAGTCAAGCTATCCAGGCTGATGAAGGCTGATAGCCAGAAACCGGTCCTTGGATGCTTGATTCCGGTCTGGGAAAGACATGGCTTGGTAGTTCGGACTGGACTGTTCCCATGAGGCACAGGGTCAGAGCTGATTTGCATATAGCCAGTGTCTAACCCAGGGTGGTGTGGAGTGCAAAAAACCGATGGATTTAGGCCCAGATCCTTGTACTGGGGTGAATGTATGACATTGTTCTACATTCTGTCCATCAACTGTGTTTTTTGCAATTTTCACCCCGAGTGGGCTGGGTATGCTCAGACGTGAGTCCCAGGCTCTCCACACCACTGGAGTCAAGCTATCCAGGCTGATGAAGGCTGATAGCGAGAAACCGGTCCTTGGATGCTTGATTCCGGTCTGGGAAAGACATGGCTTGGTAGTTCGGACTGGACTGTTCCCATGAGGCACACGGTCAGAGCTGATTTGCATATAGCCAGTGACTAACCCAGGGTGGTGTGGAGTGCAAAAAAACGATGGATTTAGACCCAGATCCTTGTACTGGGGTGAATGTATGACATTGTTCTACATTCTGTCCATCAACTGTGTTTTTTGCAATTTTCACCCCGAGTGGGCTGGGTATGCTCAGACGTGAGTCCCAGGCTCTCCACACCACTGGAGTCAAGCTATCCAGGCTGATGAAGGCTGATAGCCAGAAACCGGTCCTTGGATGCTTGATTCCGGTCTGGGAAAGACATGGCTTGGTTGTTCGGACTGGACTGTTCCCATGAGGCACAGGGTCAGAGCTGATTTGCATATAGCCAGTGTCTAACCCAGGGTGGTGTGGAGTGCAAAAAAACCGATGGATTAAGGCCCAGATCCTTGTACTGGGGTGAATGTATGACATTGTTCTACATTCTGTCCATCAACTGTGTTTTTTGCAGTTTTGACCCGAGTGGGCTGGGTATGCTCAGACGTGAGTCCCAGGCTCTCCACACCACTGGAGTCAAGCTATCCAGGCTGATGAAGGCTGATAGCCAGAAACCGGTCCTTGGATGCTTGATTCCGGTCTGGCAAAGACATGGCTTGGTAGTTCGGACTGGACTGTTCCCATGAGGCACAGGGTCAGAGCTGATTTGCATATAGCCAGTGTCTAACCCAGGGTGGTGTTGAGTGCAAAAAACCGATGGATTTAGGCCCAGATTCTTGTACTGGGGTGAATGATTGACATTGTTCTACATTCTGTCCATCAACTGTGTTTTTTGCAATTTTCACCCCGAGCGGGCTGGGTATCCTCAGACGTGAGTCCCAGGCTCTCCACACCACTGGAGTCAAGCTATCCAGGCTGATGAAGGCTGATAGCCAGAAACCGGTCCTTGGATGCTTGATTCCGGTCTGGGAAAGACATGGCTTGGTAGTTCGGACTGGACTGTTCCCATGAAGCAAAGGGTCAGAGCTGATTGCATATAGCCAGTGTCTAACCCAGGGTGGTGTGGAGTGCAAAAAAACGATGGATTTAGGCCCAGATCCTTGTACTGGGGTGAATGTATGACATTGTTCTACATTCTGTCCATCAACTGTGTTTTTTGCAATTTTCACCCCGAGTGGGCTGGGTATGCTCAGACGTGAGTCCCAGGCTCTCCACACCACTGGAGTCAAGCTCTCCAGGCTGAGGAAGGCTGATAGCCAGAAACCGGTCCTTGGATGCTTGATTCCGGCCTGGGAAAGACATGGCTTGGTAGTTCGGACTGGACTGGTTCCATGAGGCACAGGGTCAGAGCTGATTTGCATATAGCCAGTGTCTAACCCAGGGTGGTGTGGAGTGCAAAAAAACGATGGATTTAGGCCCAGATCCTTGTACTGGGGTGAATGTATGACATTGTTCTACATTCTGTCCATCAACTGTGTTTTTTGCAATTTCCACCCCGAGTGGGCTGGGTATGCTCAGACGTGAGTCCCAGGCTCTCCACACCACTGGAGTCAAGCTATCCAGGCTGATGAAGGCTGATAGCCAGAAACCGGTCCTTGGATGCTTGATTCCGGTCTGGGAAAGACATGGCTTGGTAGTTCGGACTGGACTGTTCCCATGAGGCACAGGGTCAGAGCTGATTTGCATATAGCCAGTGTCTAACCCAGGGTGGTGTGGAGTGCAAAAAAACGATGGATTTAGGCCCAGATCCTTGTACTGGGGTGAATGTATGACATTGTTCTACATTCTGTCCATCAACTGTGTTTTTTGCAATTTTCACCCCGAGTGGGCTGGGTATGCTCAGACGTGAGTCCCAGGCTCTCCACACCACTGGAGTCAAGCTATCCAGGCTGATGAAGGCTGATAGCGAGAACCCGGTCCTTGGATGCTTGATTCCGGTCTGGGAAAGACATGGCTTGGTAGTTCGGACTGGACTGTTCCCATGAGGCACAGGGTCAGAGCTGATTTGCATATAGCCAGTGTCTAACCCAGGGTGGTGTGGAGTGCAAAAAAACGATGGATTTAGACCCAGATCCTTGTACTGGGGTGAATGTATGACATTGTTCTACATTCTGTCCATCAATTGTGTTTTTTGCAATTTTCACCCCGAGTGGGCTGGGTATGCTCAGACGTGAGTCCCAGGCTCTCCACACCACTGGAGTCAAGCTATCCAGGCTGATGAAGGCTGATAGCCAGAAACCGGTCCTTGGATGCTTGATTCCGGTCTGGGAAAGACATGGCTTGGTTGTTCGGACTGGACTGTTCCCATGAGGCACAGGGTCAGAGCTGATTTGCATATAGCCGGTGTCTAACCCAGGGTGGTGTGGAGTGCAAAAAAACGATGGATTTAGGCCCAGATCCTTGTACTGGGGTGAATGTATGACATTGTTCTACATTCTGTCCATCAACTGTGTTTTTTGCAATGTTCACCCCGAGTGGGCTGGGTATGCTCAGACGTGAGTCCCAGGCTCTCCACACCACTGGAGTCAAGCTATCCAGGCTGATGAAGGCTGATAGCCAGAAACCGGTCCTTGGATGCTTGATTCCGGTCTGGGAAAGACATGGCTTGGTAGTTCGGACTGGACTGTTCCCATGAGGCACAGGGTCAGAGCTGATTTGCATATAGCCAGTGTCTAACCCAGGGTGGTGTGGAGTGCAAAAAAACGATGGATTTAGACCCAGATCCTTGTACTGGGGTGAATGTATGACATTGTTCTACATTCTGTCCATCAACTGTGTTTTTTGCAATTTTCACCCCGAGTGGGCTGGGTATGCTCAGACGTGAGTCCCAGGCTCTCCACACCACTGGAGTCAAGCTATCCAGGCTGATGAAGGCTGATAGCCAGAAACCGGTCCTTGGATGCTTGATTCCGGTCTGGGAAAGACATGGCTTGGTTGTTCGGACTGGACTGTTCCCATGAGGCACAGGGTCAGAGCTGATTTGCATATAGCCGGTGTCTAACCCAGGGTGGTGTGGAGTGCAAAAAAACGATGGATTTAGGCCCAGATCCTTGTACTGGGGTGAATGTATGACATTGTTCTACATTCTGTCCATCAACTGTGTTTTTTGCAATGTTCACCCCGAGTGGGCTGGGTATGCTCAGACGTGAGTCCCAGGCTCTCCACACCACTGGAGTCAAGCTATCCAGGCTGATGAAGACTGATAGCCAGAAACCGGTCCTTGGATGCTTGATTCCGGTCTGGGAAAGACATGGCTTGGTAGTTCGGACTGGACTGTTCCCATGAGGCACAGGGTCAGAGCTGATTTGCATATAGCCAGTGTCTAACCCAGGGTGGTGTGGAGTGCAAAAAAACGATGGATTTAGGCCCAGATCCTTGTACTGGGGTGAATGTATGACATTGTTCTACATTCTGTCCATCAACTGTGTTTTTTGCAATTTTCACCCCGAGTGGGCTGGGTATGCTCAGACGTGAGTCCCAGGCTCTCCACACCACTGGAGTCAAGCTATCCAGGCTGATGAAGGCTGATAGCCAGAAACCGGTCCTTGGATGCTTGATTCCGGTCTGGGAAAGACATGGCTTGGTAGTTCGGACTGGACTGTTCCCATGAGGCACAGGGTCAGAGCTGATTTGCATATAGCCAGTGTCTAACCCAGGGTGGTGTGGAGTGCAAAAAAGTTGATGGATTTAGGCCCAGATCCTTGTACTGGGGTGAATGTATGATATTGTTCTACATTCTGTCCATCAACTGTGTTTTTTGCAATTTTCACCCCGAGTGGGCTGGGTATGCTCAGACGTGAGTCCCAGGCTCTCCACACCACTTGAGTCAAGCTATCCAGGCTGATGAAGGCTGATAGCCAGAAACCATTCCTTGGATGCTTGATTCCGGTCTGGGAAAGACATGGCTTGGTAGTTCGGACTGCACTGTTCCCATGAGGCACAGGGTCAGAGCTGATTTGCATATAGCCAGTGTCTAACCCAGGGTGGTGTGGAGTGCAAAAAAAACGATGGATTAAGGCCCAGATCCTTGTACTGGGGGTGAATGTATGACATTGTTCTACATTCTGTCCATCAACTGTGTTTTTTGCAGTTTTCACCCGAGTGGGCTGGGTATGCTCAGACGTGAGTCCCAGGCTCTCCACACCACTGGAGTCAAGCTATCCAGGCTGATGAAGGCTGATAGCCAGAAACCGTTCCTTGGATGCTTGATTCCGGTCTGGGAAAGACATGGCTTGGTAGTTCGGACTGGACTGTTCCCATGAGGCACAGGGTCAGAGCTGATTTGCATATAGCCAGTGTCTAACCCAGGGTGGTGTGGAGTGCAAAAAAAACGATGAATTAAGGCCCAGATCCTTGTACTGGGGGTGAATGTATGACATTGTTCTACATTCTGTCCATCAACTGTGTTTTTTGCAGTTTTCACCCGAGTGGGCTGGGTATGCTCAGACGTGAGTCCCAGGCTCTCCACACCACTGGAGTCAAGCTATCCAGGCTGATGAAGGCTGATAGCCAGAAACCGGTCCTTGGATGCTTGATTCCGGTCTGGGAAAGACATGGCTTGGTAGTTCGGACTGGACTGTTCCCATGAAGCAAAGGGTCAGAGCTGATTTGCATATAGCCAGTGTCTAACCCAGGGTGGTGTGGAGTGCAAAAAAACGATGGATTTAGGCCCAGATCCTTGTACTGGGGTGAATGATTGACATTGTTCTACATTCTGTCCATCAACTGTGTTTTTTGCAATTTTCACCCCGAGCGGGCTGGGTATCCTCAGACGTGAGTCCCAGGCTCTCCACACCACTGGAGTCAAGCTATCCAGGCTGATGAAGGCTGATAGCCAGAAACCGGTCCTTGGATGCTTGATTCCGGTCTGGGAAAGACATGGCTTGGTAGTTCGGACTGGACTGTTCCCATGAGGCAAAGGGTCAGAGCTGATTTGCATATAGCCAGTGTCTAACCCAGGGTGGTGTAGAGTGCAAAAAAAGATGGATTTAGGCCCAGATCCTTGTACTGGGGTGAATGTATGACATTGTTCTACATTCTGTCCATCAACTGTGTTTTTTGTAATTTTCACCCCGAGTGGGCTGGGTATGCTCAGACGTGAGTCCCAGGCTCTCCACACCACTGGAGTCAAGCTCTCCAGGCTGATGAAGGCTGATAGCCAGAAACCGGTCCTTGATGCTTGATTCCGGCCTGGGAAAGACATGGCTTGGTAGTTCGGACTGGACTGTTCCCATGAGGCACAGGGTCAGAGCTGATTTGCATATAGCCAGTGTCTAACCCAGAGTGGTGTGGAGTGCAAAAAAACGATGGATTTAGGCCCAGATCCTTGTACTGGGGTGAATGTATGACATTGTTCTACATTCTGTCCATCAACTGTGTTTTTTGCAATTTCCACCCCGAGTGGGCTGAGTATGCTCAGACGTGAGTCCCAGGCTCTCCACACCACTGGAGTCAAGCTATCCAGGCTGATGAAGGCTGATAGCCAGAAACCGGTCCTTGGATGCTTGATTCCGGTCTGGGAAAGACATGGCGTGGTAGTTCGGACTGGACTGTTCCCATGAGGCACAGGGTCAGAGCTGATTTGCATATAGCCAGTGTCTAACCCATGGTGGTGTGGAGTGCAAAAAAACGATGGATTTAGGCCCAGATCCTTGTACTGGGGTGAATGTATGACATTGTTCTACATTCTGTCCATCAACTGTGTTTTTTGCAATTTTCACCCCGAGTGGGCTGGGTATGCTCAGACGTGAGTCCCAGGCTCTCCACACCTCTGGAGTCAAGCTATCCAGGCTGATGAAGGCTGATAGCCAGAAACCGGTCCTTGGATGCTTGATTCCGGTCTGGGAAAGACATGGCTTGGTAGTTCGGACTGGACTGTTCCCATGAGGCACAGGGTCAGAGCTGATTTGCATATAGCCAGTGTCTAACCCAGGGTGGTGTGGAGTGCAAAAAAGTTGATGGATTTAGGCCCAGATCCTTGTACTGGGGTGAATGTATGATATTGTTCTACATTCTGTCCATCAACTGTGTTTTTTGCAATTTTCACCCCGAGTGGGCTGGGTATGCTCAGACGTGAGTCCCAGGCTCTCCACACCACTTGAGTCAAGCTATCCAGGCTGATGAAGGCTGATAGCCAGAAACCGTTCCTTGGATGCTTGATTCCGGTCTGGGAAAGACATGGCTTGGTAGTTCGGACTGGACTGTTCCCATGAGGCACAGGGTCAGAGCTGATTTGCATATAGCCAGTGTCTAACCCAGGGTGGTGTGGAGTGCAAAAAAAACGATGGATTAAGGCCCAGATCCTTGTACTGGGGTGAATGTATGACATTGTTCTACATTCTGTCCATCAACTGTGTTTTTTGCAGTTTTCACCCGAGTGGGCTGGGTATGCTCAGACGTGAGTCCCAGGCTCTCCACACCACTGGAGTCAAGCTATCCAGGCTGATGAAGGCTGATAGCCAGAAACCGGTCCTTGGATGCTTGATTCCGGTCTGGGAAAGACATGGCTTGGTAGTTCGGACTGGACTGTTCCCATGAGGCACAGGGTCAGAGCTGATTTGCATATAGCCAGTGTCTAACCCAGGGTGGTGTGGAGTGCAAAAAAACGATGGATTTAGGCCCAGATCCTTGTACTGGGGTGAATGATTGACATTGTTCTACATTCTGTCCATCAACTGTGTTTTTTGCAATTTTCACCCCGAGCGGGCTGGGTATCCTCAGACGTGAGTCCCAGGCTCTCCACACCACTGGAGTCAAGCTATCCATGCTGATGAAGGCTGATAGCCAGAAACCGGTCCTTGGATGCTTGATTCCGGTCTGGGAAAGACATGGCTTGGTAGTTCGGACTGGACTGTTCCCATGAAGCAAAGGGTCAGAGCTGATTTGCATATAGCCAGTGTCTAACCCAGGGTGGTGTGGAGTGCAAAAAAACGATGGATTTAGGCCCAGATCCTTGTACTGGGGTGAATGTATGACATTGTTCTACATTCTGTCCATCAACTGTGTTTTTTGCAATTTTCACCCCGAGTGGGCTGGGTATGCTCAGACGTGAGTCCCAGGCTCTCCACACCACTGGAGTCAAGCTCTCCAGGCTGATGAAGGCTGATAGCCAGAAACCGGTCCTTGGATGCTTGATTCCGGCCTGGGAAAGACATGGCTTGGTAGTTCGGACTGGACTGTTCCCATGAGGCACAGGGTCAGAGCTGATTTGCATATAGCCAGTGTCTAACCCAGGGTGGTGTGGAGTGCAAAAAAACGATGGATTTAGGCCCAGATCCTTGTACTGGGGTGAATGTATGACATTGTTCTACATTCTGTCCATCAACTGTGTTTTTTGCAATTTCCACCCCGAGTGGGCTGGGTATGCTCAGACATGAGTCCCAGGCTCTCCACACCACTGGAGTCAAGCTATCCAGGCTGATGAAGGCTGATAGCCAGAAACCGGTCCTTGGATGCTTGATTCCGGTCTGGGAAAGACATGGCTTGGTAGTTCGGACTGGACTGTTCCCATGAGGCACAGGGTCAGAGCTGATTTGCATATAGCCAGTGTCTAACCCAGGGTGGTGTGGAGTGCAAAAAAACGATGGATTTAGGCCCAGATCCTTGTACTGGGGTGAATGTATGACATTGTTCTACATTCTGTCCATCAACTGTGTTTTTTGCAATTTTCACCCCGAGTGGGCTGGGTATGCTCAGACGTGAGTCCCAGGCTCTCCACACCACTGGAGTCAAGCTATCCAGGCTGATGAAGGCTGATAGCGAGAACCCGGTCCTTGGATGCTTGATTCCGGTCTGGGAAAGACATGGCTTGGTAGTTCGGACTGGACTGTTCCCATGAGGCACAGGGTCAGAGCTGATTTGCATATAGCCAGTGTCTAACCCAGGGTGGTGTGGAGTGCAAAAAAACGATGGATTTAGACCCAGATCCTTGTACTGGGGTGAATGTATGACATTGTTCTACATTCTGTCCATCAACTGTGTTTTTTGCAATTTTCACCCCGAGTGGGCTGGGTATGCTCAGACGTGAGTCCCAGGCTCTCCACACCACTGGAGTCAAGCTATCCAGGCTGATGAAGGCTGATAGCCTGAAACCGGTCCTTGGATGCTTGATTCCGGTCTGGGAAAGACATGGCTTGGTTGTTCGGACTGGACTGTTCCCATGAGGCACAGGGTCAGAGCTGATTTGCATATAGCCAGTGTCTAACCCAGGGTGGTGTGGAGTGCAAAAAAACGATGGATTTAGGCCCAGATCCTTGTACTGGGGTGAATGATTGACATTGTTCTACATTTTGTCCATCAACTGTGTTTTTTGCAATTTTCACCCCGAGCGGGCTGGGTATCCTCAGACGTGAGTCCCAGGCTCTCCACACCACTGGAGTCAAGCTATCCAGGCTGATGAAGGCTGATAGCCAGAAACCGGTCCTTGGATGCTTGATTCCGGTCTGGGAAAGACATGGCTTGGTAGTTCGGACTGGACTGTTCCCATGAGGCAAAGGGTCAGAGCTGATTTGCATATAGCCAGTGTCTAACCCAGGGTGGTGTGGAGTGCAAAAAAACGATGGATTTAGGCCCAGATCCTTGTACTGGGGTGAATGTATGACATTGTTCTACATTCTGTCGATCAACTGTGTTTTTTGCAATTTTCACCCCGAGTGGGCTGGGTATGCTCAGACGTGAGTCCCAGGCTCTCCACACCACTGGAGTCAAGCTATCCAGGCTGATGAAGGCTGATAGCGAGAACCCGGTCCTTGGATGCTTGATTCCGGTCTGGGAAAGACATGGCTTGGTAGTTCGGACTGGACTGTTCCCATGAGGCACAGGGTCAGAGCTGATTTGCATATAGCCAGTGTCTAACCCAGGGCGGTGTGGAGTGCAAAAAAACGATGGATTTAGACCCAGATCCTTGTACTGGGGTGAATGTATGACATTGTTCTACATTCTGTCCATCAACTGTGTTTTTTGCAATTTTCACCCCGAGTGGGCTGGGTATGCTCAGACTTGAGTCCCAGGCTCTCCACACCACTGGAGTCAAGCTATCCAGGCTGATGAAGGCTGATAGCCTGAAACCGGTCCTTGGATGCTTGATTCCGGTCTGGGAAAGACATGGCTTGGTTGTTCGGACTGGACTGTTCCCATGAGGCACAGGGTCAGAGCTGATTTGCATATAGCCAGTGTCTAACCCAGGGTGGTGTGGAGTGCAAAAAAACGATGGATTTAGGCCCAGATCCTTGTACTGGGGTGAATGATTGACATTGTTCTACATTCTGTCCATCAACTGTGTTTTTTGCAATTTTCACCCCGAGCGGGCTGGGTATCCTCAGACGTGAGTCCCAGGCTCTCCACACCACTGGAGTCAAGCTATCCAGGCTGATGAAGGCTGATAGCCAGAAACCGGTCCTTGGATGCTTGATTCCGGTCTGGGAAAGACATGGCTTGGTAGTTCGGACTGGACTGTTCCCATGAGGCAAAGGGTCAGAGCTGATTTGCATATAGCCAGTGTCTAACCCAGGGTGGTGTAGAGTGCAAAAAAACGATGGATTTAGGCCCAGATCCTTGTACTGGGGTGAATGTATGACATTGTTCTACATTCTGTCCATCAACTGTGTTTTTTGCAATTTTCACCCCGAGTGGGCTGGGTATGCTCAGACGTGAGTCCCAGGCTCTCCACATCACTGGAGTCAAGCTCTCCAGGCTGATGAAGGCTGATAGCCAGAAACCGGTCCTTGGATGCTTGATTCCGGCCTGGGAAAGACATGGCTTGGTAGTTCGGACTGGACTGTTCCCATGAGGCACAGGGTCAGAGCTGATTTGCATATAGCCAGTGTCTAACCCAGGGTGGTGTGGAGTGCAAAAAAACGATGGATTTAGGCCCAAATCCTTGTACTGGGGTGAATGTATGACATTGTTCTACATTCTGTCCATCAACTGTGTTTTTTGCAATTTCCACCCCGAGTGGGCTGGGTATGCTCAGACGCGAGTCCCAGGCTCTCCACACCACTGGAGTCAAGCTATCCAGGCTGATGAAGGCTGATAGCCAGAAACCGGTCCTTGGATGCTTGATTCCGGTCTGGGAAAGACATGGCATGGTAGTTCGGACTGGACTGTTCCCATGAGGCACAGGGTCAGAGCTGATTTGCATATAGCCAGTGTCTAACCCAGGGTGGTGTGGAGGGCAAAAAAACGATGGATTTAGGCCCAGATCCTTGTACTGGGGTGAATGTATGACATTGTTCTACATTCTGTCCATCAACTGTGTTTTTTGCAATTTTCACCCCGAGTGGGCTGGGTATGCTCAGACGTGAGTCCCAGGCTCTCCACACCACTGGAGTCAAGCTATCCAGGCTGATGAAGGCTGATAGCGAGAACCCGGTCCTTGGATGCTTGATTCCGGTCTGGGAAAGACATGGCTTGGTAGTTCGGACTGGACTGTTCCCATGAGGCACAGGGTCAGAGCTGATTTGCATATAGCCAGTGTCTAACCCAGGGTGGTGTGGAGTGCAAAAAAACGATGGATTTAGACCCAGATCCTTGTACTGGGGTGAATGTATGACATTGTTCTACATTCTGTCCATCAACTGTGTTTTTTGCAATTTTCACCCCGAGTGGGCTGGGTATGCTCAGACGTGAGTCCCAGGCTCTCCACACCACTGGAGTCAAGCTATCCAGGCTGATGAAGGCTGATAGCCAGAAACCGGTCCTTGGATGCTTGATTCCGGTCTGGGAAAGACATGGCTTGGTTGTTCGGACTGGACTGTTCCCATGAGGCACAGGGTCAGAGCTGATTTGCATATAGCCGGTGTCTAACCCAGGGTGGTGTGGAGTGCAAAAAAACGATGGATTTAGGCCCAGATCCTTGTACTGGGGTGAATGTATGACATTGTTCTACATTCTGTCCATCAACTGTGTTTTTTGCAATGTTCACCCCGAGTGGGCTGGGTATGCTCAGACGTGAGTCCCAGGCTCTCCACACCACTGGAGTTAAGCTATCCAGGCTGATGAAGGCTGATAGCCAGAAACCGGTCCTTGGATGCTTGATTCCGGTCTGGGAAAGACATGGCTTGGTAGTTCGGACTGGACTGTTCCCATGAGGCACAGGGTCAGAGCTGATTTGCATATAGCCAGTGTCTAACCCAGGGTGGTGTGGAGTGCAAAAAAACGATGGATTTAGGCCCAGATCCTTGTACTGGGGTGAATGTATGACATTGTTCTACATTCTGTCCATCAACTGTGTTTTTTGCAATTTTCACCCCGAGTGGGCTGGGTATGCTCAGACGTGAGTCCCAGGCTCTCCACACCACTGGAGTCAAGCTATCCAGGCTGATGAAGGCTGATAGCCAGAAACCGGTCCTTGGATGCTTGATTCCGGTCTGGGAAAGACATGGCTTGGTAGTTCGGACTGGACTGTTCCCATGAGGCACAGGGTCAGAGCTGATTTGCATATAGCCAGTGTCTAACCCAGGGTGGTGTGGAGTGCAAAAAAGTTGATGGATTTAGGCCCAGATCCTTGTACTGGGGTGAATGTATGATATTGTTCTACATTCTGTCCATCAACTGTGTTTTTTGCAATTTTCACCCCGAGTGGGCTGGGTATGCTCAGACGTGAGTCCCAGGCTCTCCACACCACTTGAGTCAAGCTATCCAGGCTGATGA
Organism: Lissotriton helveticus; assembly: GCF_964261635.1. Lineage (NCBI taxonomy): Eukaryota > Metazoa > Chordata > Amphibia > Caudata > Salamandridae > Lissotriton > Lissotriton helveticus. Next base: position 21,456,963 of record NC_136060.1, on the reverse strand, counting down.
AGGCTGATAGCCAGAAACCATTCCTTGGATGCTTGATTCCGGTCTGGGAAAGACATGGCTTGGTAGTTCGGACTGCACTGTTCCCATGAGGCACAGGGTCAGAGCTGATTTGCATATAGCCAGTGTCTAACCCAGGGTGGTGTGGAGTGCAAAAAAAACGATGGATTAAGGCCCAGATCCTTGTACTGGGGGTGAATGTATGACATTGTTCTACATTCTGTCCATCAACTGTGTTTTTTGCAGTTTTCACCCGAGTGGGCTGGGTATGCTCAGACGTGAGTCCCAGGCTCTCCACACCACTGGAGTCAAGCTATCCAGGCTGATGAAGGCTGATAGCCAGAAACCGTTCCTTGGATGCTTGATTCCGGTCTGGGAAAGACATGGCTTGGTAGTTCGGACTGGACTGTTCCCATGAGGCACAGGGTCAGAGCTGATTTGCATATAGCCAGTGTCTAACCCAGGGTGGTGTGGAGTGCAAAAAAAACGATGAATTAAGGCCCAGATCCTTGTACTGGGGGTGAATGTATGACATTGTTCTACATTCTGTCCATCAACTGTGTTTTTTGCAGTTTTCACCCGAGTGGGCTGGGTATGCTCAGACGTGAGTCCCAGGCTCTCCACACCACTGGAGTCAAGCTATCCAGGCTGATGAAGGCTGATAGCCAGAAACCGGTCCTTGGATGCTTGATTCCGGTCTGGGAAAGACATGGCTTGGTAGTTCGGACTGGACTGTTCCCATGAAGCAAAGGGTCAGAGCTGATTTGCATATAGCCAGTGTCTAACCCAGGGTGGTGTGGAGTGCAAAAAAACGATGGATTTAGGCCCAGATCCTTGTACTGGGGTGAATGATTGACATTGTTCTACATTCTGTCCATCAACTGTGTTTTTTGCAATTTTCACCCCGAGCGGGCTGGGTATCCTCAGACGTGAGTCCCAGGCTCTCCACACCACTGGAGTCAAGCTATCCAGGCTGATGAAGGCTGATAGCCAGAAACCGGTCCTTGGATGCTTGATTCCGGTCTGGGAAAGACATGGCTTGGTAGTTCGGACTGGACTGTTCCCATGAGGCAAAGGGTCAGAGCTGATTTGCATATAGCCAGTGTCTAACCCAGGGTGGTGTAGAGTGCAAAAAAAGATGGATTTAGGCCCAGATCCTTGTACTGGGGTGAATGTATGACATTGTTCTACATTCTGTCCATCAACTGTGTTTTTTGCAATTTTCACCCCGAGTGGGCTGGGTATGCTCAGACGTGAGTCCCAGGCTCTCCACACCACTGGAGTCAAGCTCTCCAGGCTGATGAAGGCTGATAGCCAGAAACCGGTCCTTGGATGCTTGATTCCGGCCTGGGAAAGACATGGCTTGGTAGTTCGGACTGGACTGTTCCCATGAGGCACAGGGTCAGAGCTGATTTGCATATAGCCAGTGTCTAACCCAGGGTGGTGTGGAGTGCAAAAAAACGATGGATTTAGGCCCAGATCCTTGTACTGGGGTGAATGTATGACATTGTTCTACATTCTGTCCATCAACTGTGTTTTTTGCAATTTCCACCCCGAGTGGGCTGAGTATGCTCAGACGTGAGTCCCAGGCTCTCCACACCACTGGAGTCAAGCTATCCAGGCTGATGAAGGCTGATAGCCAGAAACCGGTCCTTGGATGCTTGATTCCGGTCTGGGAAAGACATGGCGTGGTAGTTCGGACTGGACTGTTCCCATGAGGCACAGGGTCAGAGCTGATTTGCATATAGCCAGTGTCTAACCCATGGTGGTGTGGAGTGCAAAAAGACGATGGATTTAGGCCCAGATCCTTGTACTGGGGTGAATGTATGACATTGTTCTACATTCTGTCCATCAACTGTGTTTTTTGCAATTTTCACCCCGAGTGGGCTGGGTATGCTCAGACGTGAGTCTCAGGCTCTCCACACCTCTGGAGTCAAGCTATCCAGGCTGATGAAGGCTGATAGCCAGAAACCGGTCCTTGGATGCTTGATTCCGGTCTGGGAAAGACATGGCTTGGTAGTTCGGACTGGACTGTTCCCATGAGGCACAGGGTCAGAGCTGATTTGCATATAGCCAGTGTCTAACCCAGGGTGGTGTGGAGTGCAAAAAAGTTGATGGATTTAGGCCCAGATCCTTGTACTGGGGTGAATGTATGATATTGTTCTACATTCTGTCCATCAACTGTGTTTTTTGCAATTTTCACCCCGAGTGGGCTGGGTATGCTCAGACGTGAGTCCCAGGCTCTCCACACCACTTGAGTCAAGCTATCCAGGCTGATGAAGGCTGATAGCCAGAAACCGTTCCTTGGATGCTTGATTCCGGTCTGGGAAAGACATGGCTTGGTAGTTCGGACTGGACTGTTCCCATGAGGCACAGGGTCAGAGCTGATTTGCATATAGCCAGTGTCTAACCCAGGGTGGTGTGGAGTGCAAAAAAAACGATGGATTAAGGCCCAGATCCTTGTACTGGGGTGAATGTATGACATTGTTCTACATTCTGTCCATCAACTGTGTTTTTTGCAGTTTTCACCCGAGTGGGCTGGGTATGCTCAGACGTGAGTCCCAGGCTCTCCACACCACTGGAGTCAAGCTATCCAGGCTGATGGAGGCTGATAGCCAGAAACCGGTCCTTGGATGCTTGATTCCGGTCTGGGAAAGACATGGCTTGGTAGTTCGGACTGGACTGTTCCCATGAGGCACAGGGTCAGAGCTGATTTGCATATAGCCAGTGTCTAACCCAGGGTGGTGTGGAGTGCAAAAAAACGATGGATTTAGGCCCAGATCCTTGTACTGGGGTGAATGATTGACATTGTTCTACATTCTGTCCATCAACTGTGTTTTTTGCAATTTTCACCCCGAGCGGGCTGGGTATCCTCAGACGTGAGTCCCAGGCTCTCCACACCACTGGAGTCAAGCTATCCATGCTGATGAAGGCTGATAGCCAGAAACCGGTCCTTGGATGCTTGATTCCGGTCTGGGAAAGACATGGCTTGGTAGTTCGGACTGGACTGTTCCCATGAAGCAAAGGGTCAGAGCTGATTTGCATATAGCCAGTGTCTAACCCAGGGTGGTGTGGAGTGCAAAAAAACGATGGATTTAGGCCCAGATCCTTGTACTGGGGTGAATGTATGACATTGTTCTACATTCTGTCCATCAACTGTGTTTTTTGCAATTTTCACCCCGAGTGGGCTGGGTATGCTCAGACGTGAGTCCCAGGCTCTCCACACCACTGGAGTCAAGCTCTCCAGGCTGATGAAGGCTGATAGCCAGAAACCGGTCCTTGGATGCTTGATTCCGGCCTGGGAAAGACATGGCTTGGTAGTTCGGACTGGACTGTTCCCATGAGGCACAGGGTCAGAGCTGATTTGCATATAGCCAGTGTCTAACCCAGGGTGGTGTGGAGTGCAAAAAAACGATGGATTTAGGCCCAGATCCTTGTACTGGGGTGAATGTATGACATTGTTCTACATTCTGTCCATCAACTGTGTTTTTTGCAATTTCCACCCCGAGTGGGCTGGGTATGCTCAGACATGAGTCCCAGGCTCTCCACACCACTGGAGTCAAGCTATCCAGGCTGATGAAGGCTGATAGCCAGAAACCGGTCCTTGGATGCTTGATTCCGGTCTGGGAAAGACATGGCTTGGTAGTTCGGACTGGACTGTTCCCATGAGGCACAGGGTCAGAGCTGATTTGCATATAGCCAGTGTCTAACCCAGGGTGGTGTGGAGTGCAAAAAAACGATGGATTTAGGCCCAGATCCTTGTACTGGGGTGAATGTATGACATTGTTCTACATTCTGTCCATCAACTGTGTTTTTTGCAATTTTCACCCCGAGTGGGCTGGGTATGCTCAGACGTGAGTCCCAGGCTCTCCACACCACTGGAGTCAAGCTATCCAGGCTGATGAAGGCTGATAGCGAGAACCCGGTCCTTGGATGCTTGATTCCGGTCTGGGAAAGACATGGCTTGGTAGTTCGGACTGGACTGTTCCCATGAGGCACAGGGTCAGAGCTGATTTGCATATAGCCAGTGTCTAACCCAGGGTGGTGTGGAGTGCAAAAAAACGATGGATTTAGACCCAGATCCTTGTACTGGGGTGAATGTATGACATTGTTCTACATTCTGTCCATCAACTGTGTTTTTTGCAATTTTCACCCCGAGTGGGCTGGGTATGCTCAGACGTGAGTCCCAGGCTCTCCACACCACTGGAGTCAAGCTATCCAGGCTGATGAAGGCTGATAGCCTGAAACCGGTCCTTGGATGCTTGATTCCGGTCTGGGAAAGACATGGCTTGGTTGTTCGGACTGGACTGTTCCCATGAGGCACAGGGTCAGAGCTGATTTGCATATAGCCAGTGTCTAACCCAGGGTGGTGTGGAGTGCAAAAAAACGATGGATTTAGGCCCAGATCCTTGTACTGGGGTGAATGATTGACATTGTTCTACATTCTGTCCATCAACTGTGTTTTTTGCAATTTTCACCCCGAGCGGGCTGGGTATCCTCAGACGTGAGTCCCAGGCTCTCCACACCACTGGAGTCAAGCTATCCAGGCTGATGAAGGCTGATAGCCAGAAACCGGTCCTTGGATGCTTGATTCCGGTCTGGGAAAGACATGGCTTGGTAGTTCGGACTGGACTGTTCCCATGAGGCAAAGGGTCAGAGCTGATTTGCATATAGCCAGTGTCTAACCCAGGGTGGTGTGGAGTGCAAAAAAACGATGGATTTAGGCCCAGATCCTTGTACTGGGGTGAATGTATGACATTGTTCTACATTCTGTCGATCAACTGTGTTTTTTGCAATTTTCACCCCGAGTGGGCTGGGTATGCTCAGACGTGAGTCCCAGGCTCTCCACACCACTGGAGTCAAGCTATCCAGGCTGATGAAGGCTGATAGCGAGAACCCGGTCCTTGGATGCTTGATTCCGGTCTGGGAAAGACATGGCTTGGTAGTTCGGACTGGACTGTTCCCATGAGGCACAGGGTCAGAGCTGATTTGCATATAGCCAGTGTCTAACCCAGGGCGGTGTGGAGTGCAAAAAAACGATGGATTTAGACCCAGATCCTTGTACTGGGGTGAATGTATGACATTGTTCTACATTCTGTCCATCAACTGTGTTTTTTGCAATTTTCACCCCGAGTGGGCTGGGTATGCTCAGACTTGAGTCCCAGGCTCTCCACACCACTGGAGTCAAGCTATCCAGGCTGATGAAGGCTGATAGCCTGAAACCGGTCCTTGGATGCTTGATTCCGGTCTGGGAAAGACATGGCTTGGTTGTTCGGACTGGACTGTTCCCATGAGGCACAGGGTCAGAGCTGATTTGCATATAGCCAGTGTCTAACCCAGGGTGGTGTGGAGTGCAAAAAAACGATGGATTTAGGCCCAGATCCTTGTACTGGGGTGAATGATTGACATTGTTCTACATTCTGTCCATCAACTGTGTTTTTTGCAATTTTCACCCCGAGCGGGCTGGGTATCCTCAGACGTGAGTCCCAGGCTCTCCACACCACTGGAGTCAAGCTATCCAGGCTGATGAAGGCTGATAGCCAGAAACCGGTCCTTGGATGCTTGATTCCGGTCTGGGAAAGACATGGCTTGGTAGTTCGGACTGGACTGTTCCCATGAGGCAAAGGGTCAGAGCTGATTTGCATATAGCCAGTGTCTAACCCAGGGTGGTGTAGAGTGCAAAAAAACGATGGATTTAGGCCCAGATCCTTGTACTGGGGTGAATGTATGACATTGTTCTACATTCTGTCCATCAACTGTGTTTTTTGCAATTTTCACCCCGAGTGGGCTGGGTATGCTCAGACGTGAGTCCCAGGCTCTCCACATCACTGGAGTCAAGCTCTCCAGGCTGATGAAGGCTGATAGCCAGAAACCGGTCCTTGGATGCTTGATTCCGGCCTGGGAAAGACATGGCTTGGTAGTTCGGACTGGACTGTTCCCATGAGGCACAGGGTCAGAGCTGATTTGCATATAGCCAGTGTCTAACCCAGGGTGGTGTGGAGTGCAAAAAAACGATGGATTTAGGCCCAGATCCTTGTACTGGGGTGAATGTATGACATTGTTCTACATTCTGTCCATCAACTGTGTTTTTTGCAATTTCCACCCCGAGTGGGCTGGGTATGCTCAGACGCGAGTCCCAGGCTCTCCACACCACTGGAGTCAAGCTATCCAGGCTGATGAAGGCTGATAGCCAGAAACCGGTCCTTGGATGCTTGATTCCGGTCTGGGAAAGACATGGCATGGTAGTTCGGACTGGACTGTTCCCATGAGGCACAGGGTCAGAGCTGATTTGCATATAGCCAGTGTCTAACCCAGGGTGGTGTGGAGGGCAAAAAAACGATGGATTTAGGCCCAGATCCTTGTACTGGGGTGAATGTATGACATTGTTCTACATTCTGTCCATCAACTGTGTTTTTTGCAATTTTCACCCCGAGTGGGCTGGGTATGCTCAGACGTGAGTCCCAGGCTCTCCACACCACTGGAGTCAAGCTATCCAGGCTGATGAAGGCTGATAGCGAGAACCCGGTCCTTGGATGCTTGATTCCGGTCTGGGAAAGACATGGCTTGGTAGTTCGGACTGGACTGTTCCCATGAGGCACAGGGTCAGAGCTGATTTGCATATAGCCAGTGTCTAACCCAGGGTGGTGTGGAGTGCAAAAAAACGATGGATTTAGACCCAGATCCTTGTACTGGGGTGAATGTATGACATTGTTCTACATTCTGTCCATCAACTGTGTTTTTTGCAATTTTCACCCCGAGTGGGCTGGGTATGCTCAGACGTGAGTCCCAGGCTCTCCACACCACTGGAGTCAAGCTATCCAGGCTGATGAAGGCTGATAGCCAGAAACCGGTCCTTGGATGCTTGATTCCGGTCTGGGAAAGACATGGCTTGGTTGTTCGGACTGGACTGTTCCCATGAGGCACAGGGTCAGAGCTGATTTGCATATAGCCGGTGTCTAACCCAGGGTGGTGTGGAGTGCAAAAAAACGATGGATTTAGGCCCAGATCCTTGTACTGGGGTGAATGTATGACATTGTTCTACATTCTGTCCATCAACTGTGTTTTTTGCAATGTTCACCCCGAGTGGGCTGGGTATGCTCAGACGTGAGTCCCAGGCTCTCCACACCACTGGAGTTAAGCTATCCAGGCTGATGAAGGCTGATAGCCAGAAACCGGTCCTTGGATGCTTGATTCCGGTCTGGGAAAGACATGGCTTGGTAGTTCGGACTGGACTGTTCCCATGAGGCACAGGGTCAGAGCTGATTTGCATATAGCCAGTGTCTAACCCAGGGTGGTGTGGAGTGCAAAAAAACGATGGATTTAGGCCCAGATCCTTGTACTGGGGTGAATGTATGACATTGTTCTACATTCTGTCCATCAACTGTGTTTTTTGCAATTTTCACCCCGAGTGGGCTGGGTATGCTCAGACGTGAGTCCCAGGCTCTCCACACCACTGGAGTCAAGCTATCCAGGCTGATGAAGGCTGATAGCCAGAAACCGGTCCTTGGATGCTTGATTCCGGTCTGGGAAAGACATGGCTTGGTAGTTCGGACTGGACTGTTCCCATGAGGCACAGGGTCAGAGCTGATTTGCATATAGCCAGTGTCTAACCCAGGGTGGTGTGGAGTGCAAAAAAGTTGATGGATTTAGGCCCAGATCCTTGTACTGGGGTGAATGTATGATATTGTTCTACATTCTGTCCATCAACTGTGTTTTTTGCAATTTTCACCCCGAGTGGGCTGGGTATGCTCAGACGTGAGTCCCAGGCTCTCCACACCACTTGAGTCAAGCTATCCAGGCTGATGAAGGCTGATAGCCAGAAACCATTCCTTGGATGCTTGATTCCGGTCTGGGAAAGACATGGCTTGGTAGTTCGGACTGCACTGTTCCCATGAGGCACAGGGTCAGAGCTGATTTGCATATAGCCAGTGTCTAACCCAGGGTGGTGTGGAGTGCAAAAAAAACGATGGATTAAGGCCCAGATCCTTGTACTGGGGGTGAATGTATGACATTGTTCTACATTCTGTCCATCAACTGTGTTTTTTGCAGTTTTCACCCGAGTGGGCTGGGTATGCTCAGACGTGAGTCCCAGGCTCTCCACACCACTGGAGTCAAGCTATCCAGGCTGATGAAGGCTGATAGCCAGAAACCGTTCCTTGGATGCTTGATTCCGGTCTGGGAAAGACATGGCTTGGTAGTTCGGACTGGACTGTTCCCATGAGGCACAGGGTCAGAGCTGATTTGCATATAGCCAGTGTCTAACCCAGGGTGGTGTGGAGTGCAAAAAAAACGATGAATTAAGGCCCAGATCCTTGTACTGGGGGTGAATGTATGACATTGTTCTACATTCTGTCCATCAACTGTGTTTTTTGCAGTTTTCACCCGAGTGGGCTGGGTATGCTCAGACGTGAGTCCCAGGCTCTCCACACCACTGGAGTCAAGCTATCCAGGCTGATGAAGGCTGATAGCCAGAAACCGGTCCTTGGATGCTTGATTCCGGTCTGGGAAAGACATGGCTTGGTAGTTCGGACTGGACTGTTCCCATGAAGCAAAGGGTCAGAGCTGATTTGCATATAGCCAGTGTCTAACCCAGGGTGGTGTGGAGTGCAAAAAAACGATGGATTTAGGCCCAGATCCTTGTACTGGGGTGAATGATTGACATTGTTCTACATTCTGTCCATCAACTGTGTTTTTTGCAATTTTCACCCCGAGCGGGCTGGGTATCCTCAGACGTGAGTCCCAGGCTCTCCACACCACTGGAGTCAAGCTATCCAGGCTGATGAAGGCTGATAGCCAGAAACCGGTCCTTGGATGCTTGATTCCGGTCTGGGAAAGACATGGCTTGGTAGTTCGGACTGGACTGTTCCCATGAGGCAAAGGGTCAGAGCTGATTTGCATATAGCCAGTGTCTAACCCAGGGTGGTGTAGAGTGCAAAAAAAGATGGATTTAGGCCCAGATCCTTGTACTGGGGTGAATGTATGACATTGTTCTACATTCTGTCCATCAACTGTGTTTTTTGCAATTTTCACCCCGAGTGGGCTGGGTATGCTCAGACGTGAGTCCCAGGCTCTCCACACCACTGGAGTCAAGCTCTCCAGGCTGATGAAGGCTGATAGCCAGAAACCGGTCCTTGGATGCTTGATTCCGGCCTGGGAAAGACATGGCTTGGTAGTTCGGACTGGACTGTTCCCATGAGGCACAGGGTCAGAGCTGATTTGCATATAGCCAGTGTCTAACCCAGGGTGGTGTGGAGTGCAAAAAAACGATGGATTTAGGCCCAGATCCTTGTACTGGGGTGAATGTATGACATTGTTCTACATTCTGTCCATCAACTGCGTTTTTTGCAATTTCCACCCCGAGTGGGCTGAGTATGCTCAGACGTGAGTCCCAGGCTCTCCACACCACTGGAGTCAAGCTATCCAGGCTGATGAAGGCTGATAGCCAGAAACCGGTCCTTGGATGCTTGATTCCGGTCTGGGAAAGACATGGCGTGGTAGTTCGGACTGGACTGTTCCCATGAGGCACAGGGTCAGAGCTGATTTGCATATAGCCAGTGTCTAAACCATGGTGGTGTGGAGTGCAAAAAAACGATGGATTTAGGCCCAGATCCTTGTACTGGGGTGAATGTATGACATTGTTCTACATTCTGTCCATCAACTGTGTTTTTTGCAATTTTCACCCCGAGTGGGCTGGGTATGCTCAGACGTGAGTCTCAGGCTCTCCACACCTCTGGAGTCAAGCTATCCAGGCTGATGAAGGCTGATAGCCAGAAACCGGTCCTTGGATGCTTGATTCCGGTCTGGGAAAGACATGGCTTGGTAGTTCGGACTGGACTGTTCCCATGAGGCACAGGGTCAGAGCTGATTTGCATATAGCCAGTGTCTAACCCAGGGTGGTGTGGAGTGCAAAAAAGTTGATGGATTTAGGCCCAGATCCTTGTACTGGGGTGAATGTATGATATTGTTCTACATTCTGTCCATCAACTGTGTTTTTTGCAATTTTCACCCCGAGTGGGCTGGGTATGCTCAGACGTGAGTCCCAGGCTCTCCACACCACTTGAGTCAAGCTATCCAGGCTGATGAAGGCTGATAGCCAGAAACCGTTCCTTGGATGCTTGATTCCGGTCTGGGAAAGACATGGCTTGGTAGTTCGGACTGGACTGTTCCCATGAGGCACAGGGTCAGAGCTGATTTGCATATAGCCAGTGTCTAACCCAGGGTGGTGTGGAGTGCAAAAAAAACGATGGATTAAGGCCCAGATCCTTGTACTGGGGTGAATGTATGACATTGTTCTACATTCTGTCCATCAACTGTGTTTTTTGCAGTTTTCACCCGAGTGGGCTGGGTATGCTCAGACGTGAGTCCCAGGCTCTCCACACCACTGGAGTCAAGCTATCCAGGCTGATGGAGGCTGATAGCCAGAAACCGGTCCTTGGATGCTTGATTCCGGTCTGGGAAAGACATGGCTTGGTAGTTCGGACTGGACTGTTCCCATGAGGCACAGGGTCAGAGCTGATTTGCATATAGCCAGTGTCTAACCCAGGGTGGTGTGGAGTGCAAAAAAACGATGGATTTAGGCCCAGATCCTTGTACTGGGGTGAATGATTGACATTGTTCTACATTCTGTCCATCAACTGTGTTTTTTGCAATTTTCACCCCGAGCGGGCTGGGTATCCTCAGACGTGAGTCCCAGGCTCTCCACACCACTGGAGTCAAGCTATCCATGCTGATGAAGGCTGATAGCCAGAAACCGGTCCTTGGATGCTTGATTCCGGTCTGGGAAAGACATGGCTTGGTAGTTCGGACTGGACTGTTCCCATGAAGCAAAGGGTCAGAGCTGATTTGCATATAGCCAGTGTCTAACCCAGGGTGGTGTGGAGTGCAAAAAAACGATGGATTTAGGCCCAGATCCTTGTACTGGGGTGAATGTATGACATTGTTCTACATTCTGTCCATCAACTGTGTTTTTTGCAATTTTCACCCCGAGTGGGCTGGGTATGCTCAGACGTGAGTCCCAGGCTCTCCACACCACTGGAGTCAAGCTCTCCAGGCTGATGAAGGCTGATAGCCAGAAACCGGTCCTTGGATGCTTGATTCCGGCCTGGGAAAGACATGGCTTGGTAGTTCGGACTGGACTGTTCCCATGAGGCACAGGGTCAGAGCTGATTTGCATATAGCCAGTGTCTAACCCAGGGTGGTGTGGAGTGCAAAAAAACGATGGATTTAGGCCCAGATCCTTGTACTGGGGTGAATGTATGACATTGTTCTACATTCTGTCCATCAACTGTGTTTTTTGCAATTTCCACCCCGAGTGGGCTGGGTATGCTCAGACATGAGTCCCAGGCTCTCCACACCACTGGAGTCAAGCTATCCAGGCTGATGAAGGCTGATAGCCAGAAACCGGTCCTTGGATGCTTGATTCCGGTCTGGGAAAGACATGGCTTGGTAGTTCGGACTGGACTGTTCCCATGAGGCACAGGGTCAGAGCTGATTTGCATATAGCCAGTGTCTAACCCAGGGTGGTGTGGAGTGCAAAAAAACGATGGATTTAGGCCCAGATCCTTGTACTGGGGTGAATGTATGACATTGTTCTACATTCTGTCCATCAACTGTGTTTTTTGCAATTTTCACCCCGAGTGGGCTGGGTATGCTCAGACGTGAGTCCCAGGCTCTCCACACCACTGGAGTCAAGCTATCCAGGCTGATGAAGGCTGATAGCGAGAACCCGGTCCTTGGATGCTTGATTCCGGTCTGGGAAAGACATGGCTTGGTAGTTCGGACTGGACTGTTCCCATGAGGCACAGGGTCAGAGCTGATTTGCATATAGCCAGTGTCTAACCCAGGGTGGTGTGGAGTGCAAAAAAACGATGGATTTAGACCCAGATCCTTGTACTGGGGTGAATGTATGACATTGTTCTACATTCTGTCCATCAACTGTGTTTTTTGCAATTTTCACCCCGAGTGGGCTGGGTATGCTCAGATGTGAGTCCCAGGCTCTCCACACCACTGGAGTCAAGCTATCCAGGCTGATGAAGGCTGATAGCCTGAAACCGGTCCTTGGATGCTTGATTCTGGTCTGGGAAAGACATGGCTTGGTTGTTCGGACTGGACTGTTCCCATGAGGCACAGGGTCAGAGCTGATTTGCATATAGCCAGTGTCTAACCCAGGGTGGTGTGGAGTGCAAAAAAACGATGGATTTAGGCCCAGATCCTTGTACTGGGGTGAATGATTGACATTGTTCTACATTCTGTCCATCAACTGTGTTTTTTGCAATTTTCACCCCGAGCGGGCTGGGTATCCTCAGACGTGAGTCCCAGGCTCTCCACACCACTGGAGTCAAGCTATCCAGGCTGATGAAGGCTGATAGCCAGAAACCGGTCCTTGGATGCTTGATTCCGGTCTGGGAAAGACATGGCTTGGTAGTTCGGACTGGACTGATCCCATGAGGCAAAGGGTCAGAGCTGATTTGCATATAGCCAGTGTCTAACCCAGGGTGGTGTGGAGTGCAAAAAAACGATGGATTTAGGCCCAGATCCTTGTACTGGGGTGAATGTATGACATTGTTCTACATTCTGTCGATCAACTGTGTTTTTTGCAATTTTCACCCCGAGTGGGCTGGGTATGCTCAGACGTGAGTCCCAGGCTCTCCACACCACTGGAGTCAAGCTATCCAGGCTGATGAAGGCTGATAGCGAGAACCCGGTCCTTGGATGCTTGATTCCGGTCTGGGAAAGACATGGCTTGGTAGTTCGGACTGGACTGTTCCCATGAGGCACAGGGTCAGAGCTGATTTGCATATAGCCAGTGTCTAACCCAGGGCGGTGTGGAGTGCAAAAAAACGATGGATTTAGACCCAGATCCTTGTACTGGGGTGAATGTATGACATTGTTCTACATTCTGTCCATCAACTGTGTTTTTTGCAATTTTCACCCCGAGTGGGCTGGGTATGCTCAGACTTGAGTCCCAGGCTCTCCACACCACTGGAGTCAAGCTATCCAGGCTGATGAAGGCTGATAGCCTGAAACCGGTCCTTGGATGCTTGATTCCGGTCTGGGAAAGACATGGCTTGGTTGTTCGGACTGGACTGTTCCCATGAGGCACAGGGTCAGAGCTGATTTGCATATAGCCAGTGTCTAACCCAGGGTGGTGTGGAGTGCAAAAAAACGATGGATTTAGGCCCAGATCCTTGTACTGGGGTGAATGATTGACATTGTTCTACATTCTGTCCATCAACTGTGTTTTTTGCAATTTTCACCCCGAGCGGGCTGGGTATCCTCAGACGTGAGTCCCAGGCTCTCCACACCACTGGAGTCAAGCTATCCAGGCCGATGAAGGCTGATAGCCAGAAACCGGTCCTTGGATGCTTGATTCCGGTCTGGGAAAGACATGGCTTGGTAGTTCGGACTGGACTGTTCCCATGAGGCAAAGGGTCAGAGCTGATTTGCATATAGCCAGTGTCTAACCCAGGGTGGTGTAGAGTGCAAAAAAACGATGGATTTAGGCCCAGATCCTTGTACTGGGGTGAATGTATGACATTGTTCTACATTCTGTCCATCAACTGTGTTTTTTGCAATTTTCACCCCGAGTGGGCTGGGTATGCTCAGACGTGAGTCCCAGGCTCTCCACACCACTGGAGTCAAGCTCTCCAGGCTGATGAAGGCTGATAGCCAGAAACCGGTCCTTGGATGCTTGATTCCGGCCTGGGAAAGACATGGCTTGGTAGTTCGGACTGGACTGTTCCCATGAGGCACAGGGTCAGAGCTGATTTGCATATAGCCAGTGTCTAACCCAGGGTGGTGTGGAGTGCAAAAAAACGATGGATTTAGGCCCAGATCCTTGTACTGGGGTGAATGTATGACATTGTTCTACATTCTGTCCATCAACTGTGTTTTTTGCAATTTCCACCCCGAGTGGGCTGGGTATGCTCAGACGCGAGTCCCAGGCTCTCCACACCACTGGAGTCAAGCTATCCAGGCTGATGAAGGCTGATAGCCAGAAACCGGTCCTTGGATGCTTGATTCCGGTCTGGGAAAGACATGGCATGGTAGTTCGGACTGGACTGTTCCCATGAGGCACAGGGTCAGAGCTGATTTGCATATAGCCAGTGTCTAACCCAGGGTGGTGTGGAGTGCAAAAAAACGATGGATTTAGGCCCAGATCCTTGTACTGGGGTGAATGTATGACATTGTTCTACATTCTGTCCATCAACTGTGTTTTTTGCAATTTTCACCCCGAGTGGGCTGGGTATGCTCAGACGTGAGTCCCAGGCTCTCCACACCACTGGAGTCAAGCTATCCAGGCTGATGAAGGCTGATAGCCAGAAACCGGTCCTTGGATGCTTGATTCCGGTCTGGGAAAGACATGGCTTGGTAGTTCGGACTGGACTGTTCCCATGAGGCACAGGGTCAGAGCTGATTTGCATATAGCCAGTGTCTAACCCAGGGTGGTGTGGAGTGCAAAAAATTGATGGATTTAGGCCCAGATCCTTGTACTGGGGTGAATGTATGATATTGTTCTACATTCTGTCCATCAACTGTGTTTTTTGCAATTTTCACCCCGAGTGGGCTGGGTATACTCAGACGTGAGTCCCAGGCTCTCCACACCACTTGAGTCAAGCTATCCAGGCTGATGAAGGCTGATAGCCAGAAACCGTTCCTTGGATGCTTGATTCCGGTCTGGGAAAGACATGGCTTGGTAGTTCGGACTGGACTGTTCCCATGAGGCACAGGGTCAGAGCTGATTTGCATATAGCCAGTGTCTAACCCAGGGTGGTGTGGAGTGCAAAAAAAAACGATGGATTAAGGCCCAGATCCTTGTACTGGGGTGAATGTATGACATTGTTCTACATTCTGTCCATCAACTGTGTTTTTTGCAGTTTTCACCCGAGTGGGCTGGGTATGCTCAGACGTGAGTCCCAGGCTCTCCACACCACTGGAGTCAAGCTATCCAGGCTGGTGAAGGCTGATAGCCAGAAACCGGTCCTTGGATGCTTCATTCCGGTCTGGGAAAGACATGGCTTGGTAGTTCGGACTGGACTGTTCCCATGAGGCACAGGGTCAGAGCTGATTTGCATATAGCCAGTGTCTAACCTAGGGTGGTGTGGAGTGCAAAAAAACGATGGATTTAGGCCCAGATCCTTGTACTGGGGTGAATGTATGACATTGTTCTACATTCTGTCCATCAACTGTGTTTTTTGCAATTTTCACCCCGAGTGGGCTGGGTATGCTCAGACGTGAGTCCCAGGCTCTCCACACCACTGGAGTCAAGCTCTCCAGGCTGATGAAGGCTGATAGCCAGAAACCGGTCCTTGGATGCTTGATTCCGGCCTGGGAAAGACATGGCTTGGTAGTTCGGACTGGACTGGTTCCATGAGGCACAGGGTCAGAGCTGATTTGCATATAGCCAGTGTCTAACCCAGGGTGGTGTGGAGTGCAAAAAAACGATGGATTTAGTCCCAGATCCTTGTACTGGGGTGAATGTATGACATTGTTCTACATTCTGTCCATCAACTGTGTTTTTTGCAATTTCCACCCCGAGTGGGCTGGGTATGCTCAGACGTGAGTCCCAGGCTCTCCACACCACTGGAGTCAAGCTATCCAGGCTGATGAAGGCTGATAGCCAGAAACCGGTCCTTGGATGCTTGATTCCGGTCTGGGAAAGACATGGCTTGGTAGTTCGGACTGGACTGTTCCCATGAGGCACAGGGTCAGAGCTGATTTGCATATAGCCAGTGTCTAACCCAGGGTGGTGTGGAGTGCAAAAAAAACGATGGATTTAGGCCCAGATCCTTGTACTGGGGTGAATGTATGACATTGTTCTACATTCTGTCCATCAACTGTGTTTTTTGCAATTTTCACCCCGAGTGGGCTGGGTATGCTCAGACGTGAGTCCCAGGCTCTCCACACCACTGGAGTCAAGCTATCCAGGCTGATGAAGGCTGATAGCGAGAACCCGGTCCTTGGATGCTTGATTCCGGTCTGGGAAAGACATGGCTTGGTAGTTCGGACTGGACTGTTCCCATGAGGCACAGGGTCAGAGCTGATTTGCATATAGCCAGTGTCTAACCCAGGGTGGTGTGGAGTGCAAAAAAATGATGGATTTAGACCCAGATCCTTGTACTGGGGTGAATGTATGACATTGTTCTACATTCTGTCCATCAACTGTGTTTTTTGCAATTTTCACCCCAAGTGGGCTGGGTATGCTCAGACGTGAGTCCCAGGCTCTCCACACCACTGGAGTCAAGCTATCCAGGCTGATGAAGGCTGATAGCCAGAAACCGGTCCTTGGATGCTTGATTCCGGTCTGGGAAAGACATGGCTTGGTTGTTCGGACTGGACTGTTCCCATGAGGCACAGGGTCAGAGCTGATTTGCATATAGCCAGTGTCTAACCCAGGGTGGTGTGGAGTGCAAAAAAACGATGGATTTAGGCCCAGATCCTTGTACTGGGGTGAATGTATGACATTGTTCTACATTCTGTCCATCAACTGTGTTTTTTGCAATGTTCACCCCGAGTGGGCTGGGTATGCTCAGACGTGAGTCCCAGGCTCTCCACACCACTGGAGTCAAGCTATCCAGGCTGATGAAGGCTGATAGCCAGAAACCGGTCCTTGGATGCTTGATTCCGGTCTGGGAAAGACATGGCTTGGTAGTTCGGACTGGACTGTTCCCATGAGGCACAGGGTCAGAGCTGATTTGCATATAGCCAGTGTCTAACCCAGGGTGGTGTGGAGTGCAAAAAAACGATGGATTTAGGCACAGATCCTTGTACTGGGGTGAATGTATGACATTGTTCTACATTCTGTCCATCAACTGTGTTTTTTGCAATTTTCACCCCGAGTGGGCTGGGTATGCTCAGACGTGAGTCCCAGGCTCTCCACACCACTGGAGTCAAGCTATCCAGGCTGATGAAGGCTGATAGCCAGAAACCGGTCCTTGGATGCTTGATTCCGGTCTGGGAAAGACATGGCTTGGTAGTTCGGACTGGACTGTTGCCATGAGGCACAGGATCAGAGCTGATTTGCATATAGCCAGTGTCTAACCCAGGGTGGTGTGGAGTGCAAAAAATTGATGGATTTAGGCCCAGATCCTTGTACTGGGGTGAATGTATGATATTGTTCTACATTCTGTCCATCAACTGTGTTTTTTGCAATTTTCACCCCGAGTGGGCTGGGTATGCTCAGACGTGAGTCCCAGGCTCTCCACACCACTTGAGTCAAGCTATCCAGGCTGATGAAGGCTGATAGCCAGAAACCGTTCCTTGGATGCTTGATTCCGGTCTGGGAAAGACATGGCTTGGTAGTTCGGACTGGACTGTTCCCATGAGGCACAGGGTCAGAGCTGATTTGCATATAGCCAGTGTCTAACCCAGGGTGGTGTGGAGTGCAAAAAAACGATGGATTTAGGCCCAGATCCTTGTACTGGGGTGAATGTATGACATTGTTCTACATTCTGTCCATCAACTGTGTTTTTTGCAATTTTCACCCCGAGTGGGCTGGGTATGCTCAGACGTGAGTCCCAGGCTCTCCACACCACTGGAGTCAAGCTATCCAGGCTGATGAAGGCTGATAGCGAGAACCCGGTCCTTGGATGCTTGATTCCGGTCTGGGAAAGACATGGCTTGGTAGTTCGGACTGGACTGTTCCCATGAGGCACAGGGTCAGAGCTGATTTGCATATAGCCAGTGTCTAACCCAGGGTGGTGTGGAGTGCAAAAAAACGATGGATTTAGACCCAGATCCTTGTACTGGGGTGAATGTATGACATTGTTCTACATTCTGTCCATCAACTGTGTTTTTTGCAATTTTCACCCCGAGTGGGCTGGGTATGCTCAGATGTGAGTCCCAGGCTCTCCACACCACTGGAGTCAAGCTATCCAGGCTGATGAAGGCTGATAGCCTGAAACCGGTCCTTGGATGCTTAATTCTGGTCTGGGAAAGACATGGCTTGGTTGTTCGGACTGGACTGTTCCCATGAGGCACAGGGTCAGAGCTGATTTGCATATAGCCAGTGTCTAACCCAGGGTGGTGTGGAGTGCAAAAAAACGATGGATTTAGGCCCAGATCCTTGTACTGGGGTGAATGATTGACATTGTTCTACATTCTGTCCATCAACTGTGTTTTTTGCAATTTTCACCCCGAGCGGGCTGGGTATCCTCAGACGTGAGTCCCAGGCTCTCCACACCACTGGAGTCAAGCTATCCAGGCTGATGAAGGCTGATAGCCAGAAACCGGTCCTTGGATGCTTGATTCCGGTCTGGGAAAGACATGGCTTGGTAGTTCGGACTGGACTGATCCCATGAGGCAAAGGGTCAGAGCTGATTTGCATATAGCCAGTGTCTAACCCAGGGTGGTGTGGAGTGCAAAAAAACGATGGATTTAGGCCCAGATCCTTGTACTGGGGTGAATGTATGACATTGTTCTACATTCTGTCGATCAACTGTGTTTTTTGCAATTTTCACCCCGAGTGGGCTGGGTATGCTCAGACGTGAGTCCCAGGCTCTCCACACCACTGGAGTCAAGCTATCCAGGCTGATGAAGGCTGATAGCGAGAACCCGGTCCTTGGATGCTTGATTCCGGTCTGGGAAAGACATGGCTTGGTAGTTCGGACTGGACTGTTCCCATGAGGCACAGGGTCAGAGCTGATTTGCATATAGCCAGTGTCTAACCCAGGGCGGTGTGGAGTGCAAAAAAACGATGGATTTAGACCCAGATCCTTGTACTGGGGTGAATGTATGACATTGTTCTACATTCTGTCCATCAACTGTGTTTTTTGCAATTTTCACCCCGAGTGGGCTGGGTATGCTCAGACTTGAGTCCCAGGCTCTCCACACCACTGGAGTCAAGCTATCCAGGCTGATGAAGGCTGATAGCCTGAAACCGGTCCTTGGATGCTTGATTCCGGTCTGGGAAAGACATGGCTTGGTTGTTCGGACTGGACTGTTCCCATGAGGCACAGGGTCAGAGCTGATTTGCATATAGCCAGTGTCTAACCCAGGGTGGTGTGGAGTGCAAAAA
Organism: Lissotriton helveticus; assembly: GCF_964261635.1. Taxonomy (NCBI): domain Eukaryota; kingdom Metazoa; phylum Chordata; class Amphibia; order Caudata; family Salamandridae; genus Lissotriton; species Lissotriton helveticus. The sequence continues at coordinate 21,437,951 of NC_136060.1, read as the reverse complement.
AACGATGGATTTAGGCCCAGATCCTTGTACTGGGGTGAATGATTGACATTGTTCTACATTCTGTCCATCAACTGTGTTTTTTGCAATTTTCACCCCGAGCGGGCTGGGTATCCTCAGACGTGAGTCCCAGGCTCTCCACACCACTGGAGTCAAGCTATCCAGGCCGATGAAGGCTGATAGCCAGAAACCGGTCCTTGGATGCTTGATTCCGGTCTGGGAAAGACATGGCTTGGTAGTTCGGACTGGACTGTTCCCATGAGGCAAAGGGTCAGAGCTGATTTGCATATAGCCAGTGTCTAACCCAGGGTGGTGTAGAGTGCAAAAAAACGATGGATTTAGGCCCAGATCCTTGTACTGGGGTGAATGTATGACATTGTTCTACATTCTGTCCATCAACTGTGTTTTTTGCAATTTTCACCCCGAGTGGGCTGGGTATGCTCAGACGTGAGTCCCAGGCTCTCCACACCACTGGAGTCAAGCTCTCCAGGCTGATGAAGGCTGATAGCCAGAAACCGGTCCTTGGATGCTTGATTCCGGCCTGGGAAAGACATGGCTTGGTAGTTCGGACTGGACTGTTCCCATGAGGCACAGGGTCAGAGCTGATTTGCATATAGCCAGTGTCTAACCCAGGGTGGTGTGGAGTGCAAAAAAACGATGGATTTAGGCCCAGATCCTTGTACTGGGGTGAATGTATGACATTGTTCTACATTCTGTCCATCAACTGTGTTTTTTGCAATTTCCACCCCGAGTGGGCTGGGTATGCTCAGACGCGAGTCCCAGGCTCTCCACACCACTGGAGTCAAGCTATCCAGGCTGATGAAGGCTGATAGCCAGAAACCGGTCCTTGGATGCTTGATTCCGGTCTGGGAAAGACATGGCATGGTAGTTCGGACTGGACTGTTCCCATGAGGCACAGGGTCAGAGCTGATTTGCATATAGCCAGTGTCTAACCCAGGGTGGTGTGGAGTGCAAAAAAACGATGGATTTAGGCCCAGATCCTTGTACTGGGGTGAATGTATGACATTGTTCTACATTCTGTCCATCAACTGTGTTTTTTGCAATTTTCACCCCGAGTGGGCTGGGTATGCTCAGACGTGAGTCCCAGGCTCTCCACACCACTGGAGTCAAGCTATCCAGGCTGATGAAGGCTGATAGCCAGAAACCGGTCCTTGGATGCTTGATTCCGGTCTGGGAAAGACATGGCTTGGTAGTTCGGACTGGACTGTTCCCATGAGGCACAGGGTCAGAGCTGATTTGCATATAGCCAGTGTCTAACCCAGGGTGGTGTGGAGTGCAAAAAATTGATGGATTTAGGCCCAGATCCTTGTACTGGGGTGAATGTATGATATTGTTCTACATTCTGTCCATCAACTGTGTTTTTTGCAATTTTCACCCCGAGTGGGCTGGGTATACTCAGACGTGAGTCCCAGGCTCTCCACACCACTTGAGTCAAGCTATCCAGGCTGATGAAGGCTGATAGCCAGAAACCGTTCCTTGGATGCTTGATTCCGGTCTGGGAAAGACATGGCTTGGTAGTTCGGACTGGACTGTTCCCATGAGGCACAGGGTCAGAGCTGATTTGCATATAGCCAGTGTCTAACCCAGGGTGGTGTGGAGTGCAAAAAAAAACGATGGATTAAGGCCCAGATCCTTGTACTGGGGTGAATGTATGACATTGTTCTACATTCTGTCCATCAACTGTGTTTTTTGCAGTTTTCACCCGAGTGGGCTGGGTATGCTCAGACGTGAGTCCCAGGCTCTCCACACCACTGGAGTCAAGCTATCCAGGCTGGTGAAGGCTGATAGCCAGAAACCGGTCCTTGGATGCTTGATTCCGGTCTGGGAAAGACATGGCTTGGTAGTTCGGACTGGACTGTTCCCATGAGGCACAGGGTCAGAGCTGATTTGCATATAGCCAGTGTCTAACCCAGGGTGGTGTGGAGTGCAAAAAAACGATGGATTTAGGCCCAGATCCTTGTACTGGGGTGAATGTATGACATTGTTCTACATTCTGTCCATCAACTGTGTTTTTTGCAATTTTCACCCCGAGTGGGCTGGGTATGCTCAGACGTGAGTCCCAGGCTCTCCACACCACTGGAGTCAAGCTCTCCAGGCTGATGAAGGCTGATAGCCAGAAACCGGTCCTTGGATGCTTGATTCCGGCCTGGGAAAGACATGGCTTGGTAGTTCGGACTGGACTGGTTCCATGAGGCACAGGGTCAGAGCTGATTTGCATATAGCCAGTGTCTAACCCAGGGTGGTGTGGAGTGCAAAAAAACGATGGATTTAGTCCCAGATCCTTGTACTGGGGTGAATGTATGACATTGTTCTACATTCTGTCCATCAACTGTGTTTTTTGCAATTTCCACCCCGAGTGGGCTGGGTATGCTCAGACGTGAGTCCCAGGCTCTCCACACCACTGGAGTCAAGCTATCCAGGCTGATGAAGGCTGATAGCCAGAAACCGGTCCTTGGATGCTTGATTCCGGTCTGGGAAAGACATGGCTTGGTAGTTCGGACTGGACTGTTCCCATGAGGCACAGGGTCAGAGCTGATTTGCATATAGCCAGTGTCTAACCCAGGGTGGTGTGGAGTGCAAAAAAAACGATGGATTTAGGCCCAGATCCTTGTACTGGGGTGAATGTATGACATTGTTCTACATTCTGTCCATCAACTGTGTTTTTTGCAATTTTCACCCCGAGTGGGCTGGGTATGCTCAGACGTGAGTCCCAGGCTCTCCACACCACTGGAGTCAAGCTATCCAGGCTGATGAAGGCTGATAGCGAGAACCCGGTCCTTGGATGCTTGATTCCGGTCTGGGAAAGACATGGCTTGGTAGTTCGGACTGGACTGTTCCCATGAGGCACAGGGTCAGAGCTGATTTGCATATAGCCAGTGTCTAACCCAGGGTGGTGTGGAGTGCAAAAAAATGATGGATTTAGACCCAGATCCTTGTACTGGGGTGAATGTATGACATTGTTCTACATTCTGTCCATCAACTGTGTTTTTTGCAATTTTCACCCCGAGTGGGCTGGGTATGCTCAGACGTGAGTCCCAGGCTCTCCACACCACTGGAGTCAAGCTATCCAGGCTGATGAAGGCTGATAGCCAGAAACCGGTCCTTGGATGCTTGATTCCGGTCTGGGAAAGACATGGCTTGGTTGTTCGGACTGGACTGTTCCCATGAGGCACAGGGTCAGAGCTGATTTGCATATAGCCAGTGTCTAACCCAGGGTGGTGTGGAGTGCAAAAAAACGATGGATTTAGGCCCAGATCCTTGTACTGGGGTGAATGTATGACATTGTTCTACATTCTGTCCATCAACTGTGTTTTTTGCAATGTTCACCCCGAGTGGGCTGGGTATGCTCAGACGTGAGTCCCAGGCTCTCCACACCACTGGAGTCAAGCTATCCAGGCTGATGAAGGCTGATAGCCAGAAACCGGTCCTTGGATGCTTGATTCCGGTCTGGGAAAGACATGGCTTGGTAGTTCGGACTGGACTGTTCCCATGAGGCACAGGGTCAGAGCTGATTTGCATATAGCCAGTGTCTAACCCAGGGTGGTGTGGAGTGCAAAAAAACGATGGATTTAGGCACAGATCCTTGTACTGGGGTGAATGTATGACATTGTTCTACATTCTGTCCATCAACTGTGTTTTTTGCAATTTTCACCCCGAGTGGGCTGGGTATGCTCAGACGTGAGTCCCAGGCTCTCCACACCACTGGAGTCAAGCTATCCAGGCTGATGAAGGCTGATAGCCAGAAACCGGTCCTTGGATGCTTGATTCCGGTCTGGGAAAGACATGGCTTGGTAGTTCGGACTGGACTGTTGCCATGAGGCACAGGATCAGAGCTGATTTGCATATAGCCAGTGTCTAACCCAGGGTGGTGTGGAGTGCAAAAAATTGATGGATTTAGGCCCAGATCCTTGTACTGGGGTGAATGTATGATATTGTTCTACATTCTGTCCATCAACTGTGTTTTTTGCAATTTTCACCCCGAGTGGGCTGGGTATGCTCAGACGTGAGTCCCAGGCTCTCCACACCACTGGAGTCAAGCTATCCAGGCTGGTGAAGGCTGATAGCCAGAAACCGGTCCTTGGATGCTTGATTCCGGTCTGGGAAAGACATGGCTTGGTAGTTCGGACTGGACTGTTCCCATGAGGCACAGGGTCAGAGCTGATTTGCATATAGCCAGTGTCTAACCCAGGGTGGTGTGGAGTGCAAAAAAACGATGGATTTAGGCCCAGATCCTTGTACTGGGGTGAATGTATGACATTGTTCTACATTCTGTCCATCAACTGTGTTTTTTGCAATTTTCACCCCGAGTGGGCTGGGTATGCTCAGACGTGAGTCCCAGGCTCTCCACACCACTGGAGTCAAGCTCTCCAGGCTGATGAAGGCTGATAGCCAGAAACCGGTCCTTGGATGCTTGATTCCGGCCTGGGAAAGACATGGCTTGGTAGTTCGGACTGGACTGGTTCCATGAGGCACAGGGTCAGAGCTGATTTGCATATAGCCAGTGTCTAACCCAGGGTGGTGTGGAGTGCAAAAAAACGATGGATTTAGTCCCAGATCCTTGTACTGGGGTGAATGTATGACATTGTTCTACATTCTGTCCATCAACTGTGTTTTTTGCAATTTCCACCCCGAGTGGGCTGGGTATGCTCAGACGTGAGTCCCAGGCTCTCCACACCACTGGAGTCAAGCTATCCAGGCTGATGAAGGCTGATAGCCAGAAACCGGTCCTTGGATGCTTGATTCCGGTCTGGGAAAGACATGGCTTGGTAGTTCGGACTGGACTGTTCCCATGAGGCACAGGGTCAGAGCTGATTTGCATATAGCCAGTGTCTAACCCAGGGTGGTGTGGAGTGCAAAAAAAACGATGGATTTAGGCCCAGATCCTTGTACTGGGGTGAATGTATGACATTGTTCTACATTCTGTCCATCAACTGTGTTTTTTGCAATTTTCACCCCGAGTGGGCTGGGTATGCTCAGACGTGAGTCCCAGGCTCTCCACACCACTGGAGTCAAGCTATCCAGGCTGATGAAGGCTGATAGCGAGAACCCGGTCCTTGGATGCTTGATTCCGGTCTGGGAAAGACATGGCTTGGTAGTTCGGACTGGACTGTTCCCATGAGGCACAGGGTCAGAGCTGATTTGCATATAGCCAGTGTCTAACCCAGGGTGGTGTGGAGTGCAAAAAAATGATGGATTTAGACCCAGATCCTTGTACTGGGGTGAATGTATGACATTGTTCTACATTCTGTCCATCAACTGTGTTTTTTGCAATTTTCACCCCGAGTGGGCTGGGTATGCTCAGACGTGAGTCCCAGGCTCTCCACACCACTGGAGTCAAGCTATCCAGGCTGATGAAGGCTGATAGCCAGAAACCGGTCCTTGGATGCTTGATTCCGGTCTGGGAAAGACATGGCTTGGTTGTTCGGACTGGACTGTTCCCATGAGGCACAGGGTCAGAGCTGATTTGCATATAGCCAGTGTCTAACCCAGGGTGGTGTGGAGTGCAAAAAAACGATGGATTTAGGCCCAGATCCTTGTACTGGGGTGAATGTATGACATTGTTCTACATTCTGTCCATCAACTGTGTTTTTTGCAATGTTCACCCCGAGTGGGCTGGGTATGCTCAGACGTGAGTCCCAGGCTCTCCACACCACTGGAGTCAAGCTATCCAGGCTGATGAAGGCTGATAGCCAGAAACCGGTCCTTGGATGCTTGATTCCGGTCTGGGAAAGACATGGCTTGGTAGTTCGGACTGGACTGTTCCCATGAGGCACAGGGTCAGAGCTGATTTGCATATAGCCAGTGTCTAACCCAGGGTGGTGTGGAGTGCAAAAAAACGATGGATTTAGGCACAGATCCTTGTACTGGGGTGAATGTATGACATTGTTCTACATTCTGTCCATCAACTGTGTTTTTTGCAATTTTCACCCCGAGTGGGCTGGGTATGCTCAGACGTGAGTCCCAGGCTCTCCACACCACTGGAGTCAAGCTATCCAGGCTGATGAAGGCTGATAGCCAGAAACCGGTCCTTGGATGCTTGATTCCGGTCTGGGAAAGACATGGCTTGGTAGTTCGGACTGGACTGTTGCCATGAGGCACAGGATCAGAGCTGATTTGCATATAGCCAGTGTCTAACCCAGGGTGGTGTGGAGTGCAAAAAATTGATGGATTTAGGCCCAGATCCTTGTACTGGGGTGAATGTATGATATTGTTCTACATTCTGTCCATCAACTGTGTTTTTTGCAATTTTCACCCCGAGTGGGCTGGGTATGCTCAGACGTGAGTCCCAGGCTCTCCACACCACTTGAGTCAAGCTATCCAGGCTGATGAAGGCTGATAGCCAGAAACCGTTCCTTGGATGCTTGATTCCGGTCTGGGAAAGACATGGCTTGGTAGTTCGGACTGGACTGTTCCCATGAGGCACAGGGTCAGAGCTGATTTGCATATAGCCAGTGTCTAACCCAGGGTGGTGTGGAGTGCAAAAAAACCGATGGATTAAGGCCCAGATCCTTGTACTGGGGTGAATGTATGACATTGTTCTACATTCTGTCCATCAACTGTGTTTTTTGCAGTTTTCACCCGAGTGGGCTGGGTATGCTCAGACGTGAGTCCCAGGCTCTCCACACCACTGGAGTCAAGCTATCCAGGCTGATGAAGGCTGATAGCCAGAAACCGGTCCTTGGATGCTTGATTCCGGTCTGGGAAAGACATGGCTTGGTAGTTCGGACTGGACTGTTCCCATGAGGCACAGGGTCAGAGCTGATTTGCATATAGCCAGTGTCTAACCCAGGGTGGTGTTGAGTGCAAAAAACCGATGGATTTAGGCCCAGATTCTTGTACTGGGGTGAATGATTGACATTGTTCTACATTCTGTCCATCAACTGTGTTTTTTGCAATTTTCACCCCGAGCGGGCTGGGTATCCTCAGACGTGAGTCCCAGGCTCTCCACACCACTGGAGTCAAGCTATCCAGGCTGATGAAGGCTGATAGCCAGAAACCGGTCCTTGGATGCTTGATTCCGGTCTGGGAAAGACATGGCTTGGTAGTTCGGACTGGACTGTTCCCATGAAGCAAAGGGTCAGAGCTGATTGCATATAGCCAGTGTCTAACCCAGGGTGGTGTGGAGTGCAAAAAAACGATGGATTTAGGCCCAGATCCTTGTACTGGGGTGAATGTATGACATTGTTCTACATTCTGTCCATCAACTGTGTTTTTTGCAATTTTCACCCCGAGTGGGCTGGGTATGCTCAGACGTGAGTCCCAGGCTCTCCACACCACTGGAGTCAAGCTCTCCAGGCTGAGGAAGGCTGATAGCCAGAAACCGGTCCTTGGATGCTTGATTCCGGCCTGGGAAAGACATGGCTTGGTAGTTCGGACTGGACTGGTTCCATGAGGCACAGGGTCAGAGCTGATTTGCATATAGCCAGTGTCTAACCCAGGGTGGTGTGGAGTGCAAAAAAACGATGGATTTAGGCCCAGATCCTTGTACTGGGGTGAATGTATGACATTGTTCTACATTCTGTCCATCAACTGTGTTTTTTGCAATTTCCACCCCGAGTGGGCTGGGTATGCTCAGACGTGAGTCCCAGGCTCTCCACACCACTGGAGTCAAGCTATCCAGGCTGATGAAGGCTGATAGCCAGAAACCGGTCCTTGGATGCTTGATTCCGGTCTGGGAAAGACATGGCTTGGTAGTTCGGACTGGACTGTTCCCATGAGGCACAGAGTCAGAGCTGATTTGCATATAGCCAGTGTCTAACCCAGGGTGGTGTGGAGTGCAAAAAAACGATGGATTTAGGCCCAGATCCTTGTACTGGGGTGAATGTATGACATTGTTCTACATTTTGTCCATCAACTGTGTTTTTTGCAATTTTCACCCCGAGTGGGCTGGGTATGCTCAGACGTGAGTCCCAGGCTCTCCACACCACTGGAGTCAAGCTATCCAGGCTGATGAAGGCTGATAGCGAGAACCCGGTCCTTGGATGCTTGATTCCGGTCTGGGAAAGACATGGCTTGGTAGTTCGGACTGGACTGTTCCCATGAGGCACAGGGTCAGAGCTGATTTGCATATAGCCAGTGTCTAACCCAGGGTGGTGTGGAGTGCAAAAAAACGATGGATTTAGACCCAGATCCTTGTACTGGGGTGAATGTATGACATTGTTCTACATTCTGTCCATCAACTGTGTTTTTTGCAATTTTCACCCCGAGTGGGCTGGGTATGCTCAGACGTGAGTCCCAGGCTCTCCACACCACTGGAGTCAAGCTATCCAGGCTGATGAAGGCTGATAGCCAGAAACCGGTCCTTGGATGCTTGATTCCGGTCTGGGAAAGACATGGCTTGGTTGTTCGGACTGGACTGTTCCCATGAGGCACAGGGTCAGAGCTGATTTGCATATAGCCGGTGTCTAACCCAGGGTGGTGTGGAGTGCAAAAAAACGATGGATTTAGGCCCAGATCCTTGTACTGGGGTGAATGTATGACATTGTTCTACATTCTGTCCATCAACTGTGTTTTTTGCAATGTTCACCCCGAGTGGGCTGGGTATGCTCAGACGTGAGTCCCAGGCTCTCCACACCACTGGAGTCAAGCTATCCAGGCTGATGAAGGCTGATAGCCAGAAACCGGTCCTTGGATGCTTGATTCCGGTCTGGGAAAGACATGGCTTGGTAGTTCGGACTGGACTGTTCCCATGAGGCACAGGGTCAGAGCTGATTTGCATATAGCCAGTGTCTAACCCAGGGTGGTGTGGAGTGCAAAAAAACGATGGATTTAGGCCCAGATCCTTGTACTGGGGTGAATGTATGACATTGTTCTACATTCTGTCCATCAACTGTGTTTTTTGCAATTTTCACCCCGAGTGGGCTGGGTATGCTCAGACGTGAGTCCCAGGCTCTCCACACCACTGGAGTCAAGCTATCCAGGCTGATGAAGGCTGATAGCGAGAAACCGGTCCTTGGATGCTTGATTCCGGTCTGGGAAAGACATGGCTTGGTAGTTCGGACTGGACTGTTCCCATGAGGCACAGGGTCAGAGCTGATTTGCATATAGCCAGTGACTAACCCAGGGTGGTGTGGAGTGCAAAAAAACGATGGATTTAGACCCAGATCCTTGTACTGGGGTGAATGTATGACATTGTTCTACATTCTGTCCATCAACTGTGTTTTTTGCAATTTTCACCCCGAGTGGGCTGGGTATGCTCAGACGTGAGTCCCAGGCTCTCCACACCACTGGAGTCAAGCTATCCAGGCTGATGAAGGCTGATAGCCAGAAACCGGTCCTTGGATGCTTGATTCCGGTCTGGGAAAGACATGGCTTGGTTGTTCGGACTGGACTGTTCCCATGAGGCACAGGGTCAGAGCTGATTTGCATATAGCCAGTGTCTGACCCAGGGTGGTGAGGAGTGCAAAAAAACGATGGATTTAGGCCCAGATCCTTGTACTGGGGTGAATGCATGACATTGTTCTACATTCTGTCCATCAACTGTGTTTTTTGCAATTTTCACCCCGAGTGGGCTGGGTATGCTCAGACGTGAGTCCCAGGCTCTCCACACCACTGGAGGCAAGCTATCCAGGCTGATGGAGGCTGATAGCCAGAAACCGGTCCTTGGATGCTTGATTCCGGTCTGGGAAAGCCATAGCTTGGTAGTTCGGACTGGATTGTTCCCATGAGGCACAGGGTCAGAGCTGATTTGCATATAGCCAGTGTCTAACCCAGGGTGGTGTGGAGTGCAAATAAACGATGGATTTAGACCCAGATCCTTGTACTGGGGTGAATGTATGACATTGTTCTACATTCTGTCCATCAACTGTGTTTTTTGCAATTTTCACCCCGAGTGGGCTGGGTATGCTCAGAAGTGAGTCCCAGGCTCTCCACACCACTGGAGTCAAGCTATCCAGGCTGATGAAGGCTGATAGCCAGAAACCGGTCCTTGGATGCTTGATTCCGGTCGGGGAAAGACATGGCTTGGTTGTTCGGACTGGACTGTTCCCATGAGGCACACGGCCAGAGCTGATTTGCATATAGCCAGTGTCTAACCCATGGTGGTGTGGACTGCAAAAAAACTATGGATTTAGGCCCAGATCCTTGTACTGGGGTGAATGTATGACATTGTTCTACATTCTGTCCATCAACTGTGTTTTTTGCAATTTTCACCCCGAGTGGGCTGGGTATGCTCAGACGTGAGTCCCAGGCTCTCCACACCACTGGAGTCAAGCTATCCGGGCTGATGAAGGCTGATAGCCAGAAACCGGTCCTTGGATGCTTGATTCCTGTCTGGGAAAGACATGGCTTGGTAGTTCGGACTGGACTGTTCCCATGAGGCACAGGGTCAGAGCTGATTTGCATATAGCCAGTGTCTAACCCAGGGTGGTGTGGAGTGCAAAAAAACGATGGATTTAGGCCCAGATCCTTGTACTGGGGTGAATGTATGACATTGTTCTACATTCTGTCCATCAACTGTGTTTTTTGCAATTTTCACCCCGAGTGGGTTGCGTATGCTCAGACATGAGTCCCAGGCTCTCCACACCACTGGAGTCAAGCTATCCAGGCTGATGAAGGCTGATAGCCAGAAACCGGTCCTTGGATGCTTGATTCCGGTCTGGGAAAGACATGGCTTGGTAGTTCGGACTGGACTGTTCCCATGAGGCACAGGGTCAGAGCTGATTTGCATATAGCCAGTGTCTAACCCAGGGTGGTGTGGAGTGCAAAAAAACAATGGATTTAGGCCCAGATCCTTGTACTGGGGTGAATGTATGACATTGTTCTACATTCTGTCCATCAACTGTGTTTTTTGCAATTTTCACCCCGAGTGGGCTGGGTATGCTCAGACGTGAGTCCCAGGCTCTCCACACCACTGGAGTCAAGCTATCCAGGCTGATGAAGGCTGATAGCCAGAAACCGGTCCTTGGATGCTTGATTCCGGTCTGGGAAAGACATGGCTTGGTAGTTCGGACTGGACTGTTCCCATGAGGCACAGGGTCAGAGCTGATTTGCATATAGCCAGTGTCTAACCCAGGGTGGTTTGGAGTGCAAAAAATTGATGGATTTAGGCCCAGATCCTTGTACTGGGGTGAATGTATGATATTGTTCTACATTCTGTCCATCAACTGTGTTTTTTGCAATTTTCACCCCGAGTGGGCTGGGTATGCTCAGACGTGAGTCCCAGGCTCTCCACACCACTGGAGTCAAGCTATCCAGGCTGATGAAGGCTGATAGCGAGAACCCGGTCCTTGGATGCTTGATTCCGGTCTGGGAAAGACATGGCTTGGTAGTTCAGACTGGACTGTTCCCATGAGGCACAGGGTCAGAGCTGATTTGCATATAGCCAGTGTCTAACCCAGGGTGGTGTGGAGTGCAAAAAAACGATGGATTTAGACCCAGATCCTTGTACTGGGGTGAATGTATGACATTGTTCTACATTCTGTCCATCAACTGTGTTTTTTGCAATTTTCACCCCGAGTGGGCTGGGTATGCTCAGACGTGAGTCCCAGGCTCTCCACACCACTGGAGTCAAGCTATCCAGGCTGATAGCCAGAAACCGGTCCTTGGATGCTTGATTCCGGTCTGGGAAAGACATGGCTTGGTTGTTCGGACTGGACTGTTCCCATGAGGCACAGGGTCAGAGCTGATTTGCATATAGCCGGCGTCTAACCCAGGGTGGTGTGGAGTGCAAAAAAACGATGGATTTAGGCCCAGATCCTTGTACTGGGGTGAATGTATGACATTGTTCTACATTCTGTCCATCAACTGTGTTTTTTGCAATGTTCACCCCGAGTGGGCTGGGTATGCTCAGACGTGAGTCCCAGGCTCTCCACACCACTGGAGTCAAGCTATCCAGGCTGATGAAGGCTGATAGCCAGAAACCGGTCCTTGGATGCTTGATTCCGGTCTGGGAAAGACATGGCTTGGTAGTTCGGACTGGACTGTTCCCATGAGGCACAGGGTCAGAGCTGATTTGCATATAGCCAGTGTCTAACCCAGGGTGGTGTGGAGTGCAAAAAAATAATGGATTTAGGCCCAGATCCTTGTACTGGGGTGAATGTATGACATTGTTCTACATTCTGTCCATCAACTGTGTTTTTTGCAATTTTCACCCCGAGTGGGCTGGGTATGCTCAGACGTGAGTCCCAGGCTCTCCACACCACTGGAGTCAAGCTATCCAGGCTGATGAAGGCTGATAGCGATAAACCGGTCCTTGGATGCTTGATTCCGGTCTGGGAAAGACATGGCTTGGTAGTTCGGACTGGACTGTTCCCATGAGGCACAGGGTCAGAGCTGATTTGCATATAGCCAGTGACTAACCCAGGGTGGTGTGGAGTGCAAAAAAACGATGGATTTAGACCCAGATCCTTGTACTGGGGTGAATGTATGACATTGTTCTACATTCTGTCCATCAACTGTGTTTTTTGCAATTTTCACCCCGAGTGGGCTGGGTATGCTCAGACGTGAGTCCCAGGCTCTCCACACCACTGGAGTCAAGCTATCCAGGCTGATGAAGGCTGATAGCCAGAAACCGGTCCTTGGATGCTTGATTCCGGTCTGGGAAAGACATGGCTTGGTTGTTCGGACTGGACTGTTCCCATGAGGCACAGGGTCAGAGCTGATTTGCATATAGCCAGTGTCTGACCCAGGGTGGTGAGGAGTGCAAAAAAAGCGATGGATTTAGGCCCAGATCCTTGTACTGGGGTGAATGCATGACATTGTTCTACATTCTGTCCATCAACTGTGTTTTTTGCAATTTTCACCCCGAGTGGGCTGGGTATGCTCAGACGTGAGTCCCAGGCTCTCCACACCACTGGAGGCAAGCTATCCAGGCTGATGAAGGCTAATAGCCAGAAACCGTTCCTTGGATGCTTGATTCCGGTCTGGGAAAGCCATAGCTTGGTAGTTCGGACTGGATTGTTCCCATGAGGCACAGTGTCAGAGCTGATTTGCATATAGCCAGTGTCTAACCCAGGGTGGTGTGGAGTGCAAATAAACGATGGATTTAGACCCAGATCCTTGTACTGGGGTGAATGTATGACATTGTTCTACATTCTGTCCATCAACTGTGTTTTTTGCAATTTTCACCCCGAGTGGGCTGGGTATGCTCAGACGTGAGTCCCAGGCTCTCCACACCACTGGAGTCAAGCTATCCAGGCTGATGAAGGCTGATAGCCAGAAACCGGTCCTTGGATGCTTGATTCCGGTCTGGGAAAGACATGGCTTGGTTGTTAGGACTGGACTGTTCCCATGAGGCACACGGCCAGAGCTGATTTGCATATAGCCAGTGTCTAACCCATGGTGGTGTGGACTGCAAAAAAACGATGGATTTAGGCCCAGATCCTTGTACTAGGGTGAATGTATGACATTGTTCTACATTCTGTCCATCAACTGTGTTTTTTGCAATTTTCACCCCGAGTGGGCTGGGTATGCTCAGACGTGAGTCCCAGGCTCTCCACACCACTGGAGTCAAGCTATCCAGGCTGATGAAGGCTGATAGCCAGAAACCGGTCCTTGGATGCTTGATTCCGGTCTGGGAAAGACATGGCTTGGTAGTTCGGACTGGACTGTTCCAATGAGGCACAGGGTCAGAGCTGATTTGCATATAGCCAGTGTCTAACCCAGGGTGGTGTGGAGTGCAAAAAAACCGATGGATTAAGGCCCAGATCCTTGTACTGGGGTGAATGTATGACATTGTTCTACATTCTGTCCATCAACTGTGTTTTTTGCAGTTTTCACCCGAGTGGGCTGGGTATGCTCAGACGTGAGTCCCAGGCTCTCCACACCACTGGAGTCAAGCTATCCAGGCTGATGAAGGCTGATAGCCAGAAACCGGTCCTTGGATGCTTGATTCCGGTCTGGGAAAGACATGGCTTGGTAGTTCGGACTGGACTGTTCCCATGAGGCACAGGGTCAGAGCTGATTTGCATATAGCCAGTGTCTAACCCAGGGTGGTGTTGAGTGCAAAAAACCGATGGATTTAGGCCCAGATTCTTGTACTGGGGTGAATGATTGACATTGTTCTACATTCTGTCCATCAACTGTGTTTTTTGCAATTTTCACCCCGAGCGGGCTGGGTATCCTCAGACGTGAGTCCCAGGCTCTCCACACCACTGGAGTCAAGCTATCCAGGCTGATGAAGGCTGATAGCCAGAAACCGGTCCTTGGATGCTTGATTCCGGTCTGGGAAAGACATGGCTTGGTAGTTCGGACTGGACTGTTCCCATGAAGCAAAGGGTCAGAGCTGATTTGCATATAGCCAGTGTCTAACCCAGGGTGGTGTGGAGTGCAAAAAAACGATGGATTTAGGCCCAGATCCTTGTACTGGGGTGAATGTATGACATTGTTCTACATTCTGTCCATCAACTGTGTTTTTTGCAATTTTCACCCCGAGTGGGCTGGGTATGCTCAGACGTGAGTCCCAGGCTCTCCACACCACTGGAGTCAAGCTATCCAGGCTGATGAAGGCTGATAGCGAGAACCCGGTCCTTGGATGCTTGATTCCGGTCTGGGAAAGACATGGCTTGGTAGTTCAGACTGGACTGTTCCCATGAGGCACAGGGTCAGAGCTGATTTGCATATAGCCAGTGTCTAACCCAGGGTGGTGTGGAGTGCAAAAAAACGATGGATTTAGACCCAGATCCTTGTACTGGGGTGAATGTATGACATTGTTCTACATTCTGTCCATCAACTGTGTTTTTTGCAATTTTCACCCCGAGTGGGCTGGGTATGCTCAGACGTGAGTCCCAGGCTCTCCACACCACTGGAGTCAAGCTATCCAGGCTGATAGCCAGAAACCGGTCCTTGGATGCTTGATTCCGGTCTGGGAAAGACATGGCTTGGTTGTTCGGACTGGACTGTTCCCATGAGGCACAGGGTCAGAGCTGATTTGCATATAGCCGGTGTCTAACCCAGGGTGGTGTGGAGTGCAAAAAAACGATGGATTTAGGCCCAGATCCTTGTACTGGGGTGAATGTATGACATTGTTCTACATTCTGTCCATCAACTGTGTTTTTTGCAATGTTCACCCCGAGTGGGCTGGGTATGCTCAGACGTGAGTCCCAGGCTCTCCACACCACTGGAGTCAAGCTATCCAGGCTGATGAAGGCTGATAGCCAGAAACCGGTCCTTGGGTGCTTGATTCCGGTCTGGGAAAGACATGGCTTGGTAGTTCGGACTGGACTGTTCCCATGAGGCACAGGGTCAGAGCTGATTTGCATATAGCCAGTGTCTAACCCAGGGTGGTGTGGAGTGCAAAAAAACAATGGATTTAGGCCCAGATCCTTGTACTGGGGTGAATGTATGACATTGTTCTACATTCTGTCCATCAACTGTGTTTTTTGCAATTTTCACCCCGAGTGGGCTGGGTATGCTCAGACGTGAGTCCCAGGCTCTCCACACCACTGGAGTCAAGCTATCCAGGCTGATGAAGGCTGATAGCCAGAAACCGGTCCTTGGATGCTTGATTCCGGTCTGGGAAAGACATGGCTTGGTAGTTCGGACTGGACTGTTCCCATGAGGCACAGGGTCAGAGCTGATTTGCATATAGCCAGTGACTAACCCAGGGTGGTGTGGAGTGCAAAAAAACGATGGATTTAGACCCAGATCCTTGTACTGGGGTGAATGTATGACATTGTTCTACATTCTGTCCATCAACTGTGTTTTTTGCAATTTTCACCCCGAGTGGGCTGGGTATGCTCAGACGTGAGTCCCAGGCTCTCCACACCACTGGAGTCAAGCTATCCAGGCTGATGAAGGCTGATAGCCAGAAACCGGTCCTTGGATGCTTGATTCCGGTCTGGGAAAGACATGGCTTGGTAGTTCGGACTGGACTGTTCCCATGAGGCACAGGGTCAGAGCTGATTTGCATATAGCCAGTGTCTAACCCAGGGTGGTGTGGAGTGCAAAAAAACAATGGATTTAGGCCCAGATCCTTGTACTGGGGTGAATGTATGACATTGTTCTACATTCTGTCCATCAACTGTGTTTTTTGCAATTTTCACCCCGAGTGGGCTGGGTATGCTCAGACGTGAGTCCCAGGCTCTCCACACCACTGGAGTCAAGCTATCCAGGCTGATGAAGGCTGATAGCGATAAACCGGTCCTTGGATGCTTGATTCCGGTCTGGGAAAGACATGGCTTGGTAGTTCGGACTGGACTGTTCCCATGAGGCACAGGGTCAGAGCTGATTTGCATATAGCCAGTGACTAACCCAGGGTGGTGTGGAGTGCAAAAAAACGATGGATTTAGACCCAGATCCTTGTACTGGGGTGAATGTATGACATTGTTCTACATTCTGTCCATCAACTGTGTTTTTTGCAATTTTCACCCCGAGTGGGCTGGGTATGCTCAGACGTGAGTCCCAGGCTCTCCACACCACTGGAGTCAAGCTATCCAGGCTGATGAAGGCTGATAGCCAGAAACCGGTCCTTGGATGCTTGATTCCGGTCTGGGAAAGACATGGCTTGGTTGTTCGGACTGGACTGTTCCCATGAGGCACAGGGTCAGAGCTGATTTGCATATAGCCAGTGTCTGACCCAGGGTGGTGAGGAGTGCAAAAAAACGATGGATTTAGGCCCAGATCCTTGTACTGGGGTGAATGCATGACATTGTTCTACATTCTGTCCATCAACTGTGTTTTTTGCAATTTTCACCCCGAGTGGGCTGGGTATGCTCAGACGTGAGTCCCAGGCTCTCCACACCACTGGAGGCAAGCTATCCAGGCTGATGAAGGCTAATAGCCAGAAACCGTTCCTTGGATGCTTGATTCCGGTCTGGGAAAGCCATAGCTTGGTAGTTCGGACTGGATTGTTCCCATGAGGCACAGTGTCAGAGCTGATTTGCATATAGCCAGTGTCTAACCCAGGGTGGTGTGGAGTGCAAATAAACGATGGATTTAGACCCAGATCCTTGTACTGGGGTGAATGTATGACATTGTTCTACATTCTGTCCATCAACTGTGTTTTTTGCAATTTTCACCCCGAGTGGGCTGGGTATGCTCAGACGTGAGTCCCAGGCTCTCCACACCACTGGAGTCAAGCTATCCAGGCTGATGAAGGCTGATAGCCAGAAACCGGTCCTTGGATGCTTGATTCCGGTCTGGGAAAGACATGGCTTGGTTGTTAGGACTGGACTGTTCCCATGAGGCACACGGCCAGAGCTGATTTGCATATAGCCAGTGTCTAACCCATGGTGGTGTGGACTGCAAAAAAACGATGGATTTAGGCCCAGATCCTTGTACTGGGGTGAATGTATGACATTGTTCTACATTCTGTCCATCAACTGTGTTTTTTGCAATTTTCACCCCGAGTGGGCTGGGTATGCTCAGACGTGAGTCCCAGGCTCTCCACACCACTGGAGTCAAGCTATCCAGGCTGATGAAGGCTGATAGCCAGAAACCGGTCCTTGGATGCTTGATTCCGGTCTGGGAAAGACATGGCTTGGTAGTTCGGACTGGACTGTTCCAATGAGGCACAGGGTCAGAGCTGATTTGCATATAGCCAGTGTCTAACCCAGGGTGGTGTGGAGTGCAAAAAAACCGATGGATTAAGGCCCAGATCCTTGTACTGGGGTGAATGTATGACATTGTTCTACATTCTGTCCATCAACTGTGTTTTTTGCAGTTTTCACCCGAGTGGGCTGGGTATGCTCAGACGTGAGTCCCAGGCTCTCCACACCACTGGAGTCAAGCTATCCAGGCTGATGAAGGCTGATAGCCAGAAACCGGTCCTTGGATGCTTGATTCCGGTCTGGGAAAGACATGGCTTGGTAGTTCGGACTGGACTGTTCCCATGAGGCACAGGGTCAGAGCTGATTTGCATATAGCCAGTGTCTAACCCAGGGTGGTGTTGAGTGCAAAAAACCGATGGATTTAGGCCCAGATTCTTGTACTGGGGTGAATGATTGACATTGTTCTACATTCTGTCCATCAACTGTGTTTTTTGCAATTTTCACCCCGAGCGGGCTGGGTATCCTCAGACGTGAGTCCCAGGCTCTCCACACCACTGGAGTCAAGCTATCCAGGCTGATGAAGGCTGATAGCCAGAAACCGGTCCTTGGATGCTTGATTCCGGTCTGGGAAAGACATGGCTTGGTAGTTCGGACTGGACTGTTCCCATGAAGCAAAGGGTCAGAGCTGATTTGCATATAGCCAGTGTCTAACCCAGGGTGGTGTGGAGTGCAAAAAAACGATGGATTTAGGCCCAGATCCTTGTACTGGGGTGAATGTATGACATTGTTCTACATTCTGTCCATCAACTGTGTTTTTTGCAATTTTCACCCCGAGTGGGCTGGGTATGCTCAGACGTGAGTCCCAGGCTCTCCACACCACTGGAGTCAAGCTCTCCAGGCTGATGAAGGCTGATAGCTAGAAACCGGTCCTTGGATGCTTGATTCCGGCCTGGGAAAGACATGGCTTGGTAGTTCGGACTGGACTGGTTCCATGAGGCACAGGGTCAGAGCTGATTTGCATATAGCCAGTGTCTAACCCAGGGTGGTGTGGAGTGCAAAAAAACGATGGATTTAGGCCCAGATCCTTGTACTGGGGTGAATGTATGACATTGTTCTACATTCTGTCCATCAACTGTGTTTTTTGCAATTTCCACCCCGAGTGGGCTGGGTATGCTCAGACGTGAGTCCCAGGCTCTCCACACCACTGGAGTCAAGCTATCCAGGCTGATGAAGGCTGATAGCCAGAAACCGGTCCTTGGATGCTTGATTCCGGTCTGGGAAAGACATGGCTTGGTAGTTCGGACTGGACTGTTCCCATGAGGCACAGGGTCAGAGCTGATTTGCATATAGCCAGTGTCTAACCCAGGGTGGTGTGGAGTGCAAAAAAACGATGGATTTAGGCCCAGATCCTTGTACTGGGGTGAATGTATGACATTGTTCTACATTCTGTCCATCAACTGTGTTTTTTGCAATTTTCACCCCGAGTGGGCTGGGTATGCTCAGACGTGAGTCCCAGGCTCTCCACACCACTGGAGTCAAGCTATCCAGGCTGATGAAGGCTGATAGCGAGAACCCGGTCCTTGGATGCTTGATTCCGGTCTGGGAAAGACATGGCTTGGTTGTTCGGACTGGACTGTTCCCATGAGGCATAGGGTCAGAGCTGATTTGCATATAGCCAGTGTCTGACCCAGGGTGGTGAGGAGTGCAAAAAAACGATGGATTTAGGCCCAGATCCTTGTACTGGGGTGAATGCATGACATTGTTCTACATTCTGTCCATCAACTGTGTTTTTTGCAATTTTCACCCCGAGTGGGCTGGGTATGCTCAGACGTGAGTCCCAGGCTCTCCACACCACTGGAGGCAAGCTATCCAGGCTGATGAAGGCTAATAGCCAGAAACCGGTCCTTGGATGCTTGATTCCGGTCTGGGAAAGCCATAGCTTGGTAGTTCGGACTGGATTGTTCCCATGAGGCACAGGGTCAGAGCTGATTTGCATATAGCCAGTGTCTAACCCAGGGTGGTGTGGAGTGCAAATAAACGATGGATTTAGACCCAGATCCTTGTACTGGGGTGAATGTATGACATTGTTCTACATTCTGTCCATCAACTGTGTTTTTTGCAATTTTCACCCCGAGTGGGCTGGGTATGCTCAGACGTGAGTCCCAGGCTCTCCACACCACTGGAGTCAAGCTATCCAGGCTGATGAAGGCTGATTGCCAGAAACCGGTCCTTGGATGCTTGATTCCGGTCTGGGAAAGACATGGCTTGGTTGTTAGGACTGGACTGTTCCCATGAGGCACACGGCCAGAGCTGATTTGCATATAGCCAGTGTCTAACCCATGGTGGTGTGGACTGCAAAAAAACGATGGATTTAGGCCCAGATCCTTGTACTGGGGTGAATGTATGACATTGTTCTACATTCTGTCCATCAACTGTGTTTTTTGCAATTTTCACCCCGAGTGGGCTGGGTATGCTCAGACGTGAGTCCCAGGCTCTCCACACCACTGGAGTCAAGCTATCCAGGCTGATGAAGGCTGATAGCCAGAAACCGGTCCTTGGATGCTTGATTCCGGTCTGGGAAAGACATGGCTTGGTAGTTCGGACTGGACTGTTCCAATGAGGCACAGGGTCAGAGCTGATTTGCATATAGCCAGTGTCTAACCCAGGGTGGTGTGGAGTGCAAAAAAACCGATGGATTAAGGCCCAGATCCTTGTACTGGGGTGAATGTATGACATTGTTCTACATTCTGTCCATCAACTGTGTTTTTTGCAGTTTTCACCCGAGTGGGCTGGGTATGCTCAGACGTGAGTCCCAGGCTCTCCACACCACTGGAGTCAAGCTATCCAGGCTGATGAAGGCTGATAGCCAGAAACCGGTCCTTGGATGCTTGATTCCGGTCTGGGAAAGACATGGCTTGGTAGTTCGGACTGGACTGTTCCCATGAGGCACAGGGTCAGAGCTGATTTGCATATAGCCAGTGTCTAACCCAGGGTGGTGTTGAGTGCAAAAAACCGATGGATTTAGGCCCAGATTCTTGTACTGGGGTGAATGATTGACATTGTTCTACATTCTGTCCATCAACTGTGTTTTTTGCAATTTTCACCCCGAGCGGGCTGGGTATCCTCAGACGTGAGTCCCAGGCTCTCCACACCACTGGAGTCAAGCTATCCAGGCTGATGAAGGCTGATAGCCAGAAACCGGTCCTTGGATGCTTGATTCCGGTCTGGGAAAGACATGGCTTGGTAGTTCGGACTGGACTGTTCCCATGAAGCAAAGGGTCAGAGCTGATTTGCATATAGCCAGTGTCTAACCCAGGGTGGTGTGGAGTGCAAAAAAACGATGGATTTAGGCCCAGATCCTTGTACTGGGGTGAATGTATGACATTGTTCTACATTCTGTCCATCAACTGTGTTTTTTGCAATTTTCACCCCGAGTGGGCTGGGTATGCTCAGACGTGAGTCCCAGGCTCTCCACACCACTGGAGTCAAGCTCTCCAGGCTGATGAAGGCTGATAGCTAGAAACCGGTCCTTGGATGCTTGATTCCGGCCTGGGAAAGACATGGCTTGGTAGTTCGGACTGGACTGGTTCCATGAGGCACAGGGTCAGAGCTGATTTGCATATAGCCAGTGTCTAACCCAGGGTGGTGTGGAGTGCAAAAAAACGATGGATTTAGGCCCAGATCCTTGTACTGGGGTGAATGTATGACATTGTTCTACATTCTGTCCATCAACTGTGTTTTTTGCAATTTCCACCCCGAGTGGGCTGGGTATGCTCAGACGTGAGTCCCAGGCTCTCCACACCACTGGAGTCAAGCTATCCAGGCTGATGAAGGCTGATAGCCAGAAACCGGTCCTTGGATGCTTGATTCCGGTCTGGGAAAGACATGGCTTGGTAGTTCGGACTGGACTGTTCCCATGAGGCACAGGGTCAGAGCTGATTTGCATATAGCCAGTGTCTAACCCAGGGTGGTGTGGAGTGCAAAAAAACGATGGATTTAGGCCCAGATCCTTGTACTGGGGTGAATGTATGACATTGTTCTACATTCTGTCCATCAACTGTGTTTTTTGCAATTTTCACCCCGAGTGGGCTGGGTATGCTCAGACGTGAGTCCCAGGCTCTCCACACCACTGGAGTCAAGCTATCCAGGCTGATGAAGGCTGATAGCGAGAACCCGGTCCTTGGATGCTTGATTCCGGTCTGGGAAAGACATGGCTTGGTTGTTCGGACTGGACTGTTCCCATGAGGCATAGGGTCAGAGCTGATTTGCATATAGCCAGTGTCTGACCCAGGGTGGTGAGGAGTGCAAAAAAACGATGGATTTAGGCCCAGATCCTTGTACTGGGGTGAATGCATGACATTGTTCTACATTCTGTCCATCAACTGTGTTTTTTGCAATTTTCACCCCGAGTGGGCTGGGTATGCTCAGACGTGAGTCCCAGGCTCTCCACACCACTGGAGGCAAGCTATCCAGGCTGATGAAGGCTAATAGCCAGAAACCGGTCCTTGGATGCTTGATTCCGGTCTGGGAAAGCCATAGCTTGGTAGTTCGGACTGGATTGTTCCCATGAGGCACAGGGTCAGAGCTGATTTGCATATAGCCAGTGTCTAACCCAGGGTGGTGTGGAGTGCAAATAAACGATGGATTTAGACCCAGATCCTTGTACTGGGGTGAATGTATGACATTGTTCTACATTCTGTCCATCAACTGTGTTTTTTGCAATTTTCACCCCGAGTGGGCTGGGTATGCTCAGACGTGAGTCCCAGGCTCTCCACACCACTGGAGTCAAGCTATCCAGGCTGATGAAGGCTGATTGCCAGAAACCGGTCCTTGGATGCTTGATTCCGGTCTGGGAAAGACATGGCTTGGTTGTTAGGACTGGACTGTTCCCATGAGGCACACGGCCAGAGCTGATTTGCATATAGCCAGTGTCTAACCCATGGTGGTGTGGACTGCAAAAAAACGATGGATTTAGGCCCAGATCCTTGTACTGGGGTGAATGTATGACATTGTTCTACATTCTGTCCATCAACTGTGTTTTTTGCAATTTTCACCCCGAGTGGGCTGGGTATGCTCAGACGTGAGTCCCAGGCTCTCCACACCACTGGAGTCAAGCTATCCAGGCTGATGAAGGCTGATAGCCAGAAACCGGTCCTTGGATGCTTGATTCCGGTCTGGGAAAGACATGGCTTGGTAGTTCGGACTGGACTGTTCCAATGAGGCACAGGGTCAGAGCTGATTTGCATATAGCCAGTGTCTAACCCAGGGTGGTGTGGAGTGCAAAAAAACCGATGGATTAAGGCCCAGATCCTTGTACTGGGGTGAATGTATGACATTGTTCTACATTCTGTCCATCAACTGTGTTTTTTGCAGTTTTCACCCGAGTGGGCTGGGTATGCTCAGACGTGAGTCCCAGGCTCTCCACACCACTGGAGTCAAGCTATCCAGGCTGATGAAGGCTGATAGCCAGAAACCGGTCCTTGGATGCTTGATTCCGGTCTGGGAAAGACATGGCTTGGTAGTTCGGACTGGACTGTTCCCATGAGGCACAGGGTCAGAGCTGATTTGCATATAGCCAGTGTCTAACCCAGGGTGGTGTTGAGTGCAAAAAACCGATGGATTTAGGCCCAGATTCTTGTACTGGGGTGAATGATTGACATTGTTCTACATTCTGTCCATCAACTGTGTTTTTTGCAATTTTCACCCCGAGCGGGCTGGGTATCCTCAGACGTGAGTCCCAGGCTCTCCACACCACTGGAGTCAAGCTATCCAGGCTGATGAAGGCTGATAGCCAGAAACCGGTCCTTGGATGCTTGATTCCGGTCTGGGAAAGACATGGCTTGGTAGTTCGGACTGGACTGTTCCCATGAAGCAAAGGGTCAGAGCTGATTTGCATATAGCCAGTGTCTAACCCAGGGTGGTGTGGAGTGCAAAAAACGATGGATTTAGGCCCAGATCCTTGTACTGGGGTGAATGTATGACATTGTTCTACATTCTGTCCATCAACTGTGTTTTTTGCAATTTTCACCCCGAGTGGGCTGGGTATGCTCAGACGTGAGTCCCAGGCTCTCCACACCACTGGAGTCAAGCTATCCAGGCTGATGAAGGCTGATAGCCAGAAACCGGTCCTTGGATGCTTGATTCCGGTCTGGGAAAGACATGGCTTGGTAGTTCGGACTGGACTGTTCCCATGAGGCACAGGGTCAGAGCTGATTTGCATATAGCCAGTGTCTAACCCAGGGTGGTGTGGAGTGCAAAAAAACGATGGATTTAGGCCCAGATCCTTGTACTTGGGTGAATGTATGACATTGTTCTACATTCTGTCCATCAACTGTGTTTTTTGCAATTTTCACCCCGAGTGGGCTGGGTATGCTCAGACGTGAGTCCCAGGCTCTCCACACCACTGGAGTCAAGCTATCCAGGCTGATGAAGGCTGATAGCGAGAACCCTGTCCTTGGATGCTTGATTCCGGTCTGGGAAAGACATGGCTTGGTAGTTCGGACTGGACTGTTCCCATGAGGCACAGGGTCAGAGCTGATTTGCATATAGCCAGTGTCTAACCCAGGGTGGTGTGGAGTGCAAAAAAACGATGGATTTAGACCCAGATCCTTGTACTGGGGTGAATGTATGACATTGTTCTACATTCTGTCCATCAACTGTGTTTTTTGCAATTTTCACCCCGAGTGGGCTGGGTATGCTCAGACGTGAGTCCCAGGCTCTCCACACCACTGGAGTCAAGCTATCCAGGCTGATGAAGGCTGATAGCCAGAAACCGGTCCTTGGATGCTTGATTCCCATCTGGGAAAGACATGGCTTGGTTGTTCGGACTGGACTGTTCCCATGAGGCACAGGGTCAGAGCTGATTTGCATATAGCCGGTGTCTAACCCAGGGTGGTGTGGAGTGCAAAAAAACGATGGATTTAGGCCCAGATCCTTGTACTGGGGTGAATGTATGACATTGTTCTACATTCTGTCCATCAACTGTGTTTTTTGCAATGTTCACCCCGAGTGGGCTGGGTATGCTCAGACGTGAGTCCCAGGCTCTCCACACCACTGGAGTCAAGCTATCCAGGCTGATGAAGGCTGATAGCCAGAAACCGGTCCTTGGATGCTTGATTCCGGTCTGGGAAAGACATGGCTTGGTAGTTCGGACTGGACTGTTCCCATGAGGCACAGGGTCAGAGCTGATTTGCATATAGCCAGTGTCTAACCCAGGGTGGTGTGGAGTGCAAAAAAACGATGGATTTAGGCCCAGATCCTTGTACTGGGGTGAATGTATGACATTGTTCTACATTCTGTCCATCAACTGTGTTTTTTGCAATTTTCACCCCGAGTGGGCTGGGTATGCTCAGACGTGAGTCCCAGGCTCTCCACACCACTGGAGTCAAGCTATCCAGGCTGATGAAGGCTGATAGCGAGAAACCGGTCCTTGGATGCTTGATTCCGGTCTGGGAAAGACATGGCTTGGTAGTTCGGACTGGACTGTTCCCATAAGGCACAGGGCCAGAGCTGATTTGCATATAGCCAGTGACTAACCCAGGGTGGTGTGGAGTGCAAAAAAACGATGGATTTAGACCCAGATCCTTGTACTGGGGTGAATGTATGACATTGTTCTACATTCTGTCCATCAACTGTGT
The DNA here is from genome assembly GCF_964261635.1 of Lissotriton helveticus. Lineage (NCBI taxonomy): Eukaryota > Metazoa > Chordata > Amphibia > Caudata > Salamandridae > Lissotriton > Lissotriton helveticus. The sequence continues at coordinate 21,412,867 of NC_136060.1, read as the reverse complement.
TTTTTGCAATTTTCACCCCGAGTGGGCTGGGTATGCTCAGACGTGAGTCCCAGGCTCTCCACACCACTGGAGTCAAGCTATCCAGGCTGATGAAGGCTGATAGCCAGAAACCGGTCCTTGGATGCTTGATTCCGGTCTGGGAAAGACATGGCTTGGTTGTTCGGACTGGACTGTTCCCATGAGGCACAGGGTCAGAGCTGATTTGCATATAGCCAGTGTCTGACCCAGGGTGGTGAGGAGTGCAAAAAAACGATGGATTTAGGCCCAGATCCTTGTACTGGGGTGAATGCATGACATTGTTCTACATTCTGTCCATCAACTGTGTTTTTTGCAATTTTCACCCCGAGTGGGCTGGGTATGCTCAGACGTGAGTCCCAGGCTCTCCACACCACTGGAGGCAAGCTATCCAGGCTTATGAAGGCTGATAGCCAGAAACCGGTCCTTGGATGCTTGATTCCGGTCTGGGAAAGCCATAGCTTGGTAGTTCGGACTGGATTGTTCCCATGAGGCACAGGGTCAGAGCTGATTTGCATATAGCCAGTGTCTAACCCAGGGTGGTGTGGAGTGCAAATAAATGATGGATTTAGACCCAGATCCTTGTACTGAGGTGAATGTATGACATTGTTCTACATTCTGTCCATCAACTGTGTTTTTTGCAATTTTCACCCCGAGTGGGCTGGGTATGCTCAGACGTGAGTCCCAGGCTCTCCACACCACTGGAGTCAAGCTATCCAGGCTGATGAAGGCTGATAGCCAGAAACCGGTCCTTGGATGCTTGATTCCGGTCTGGGAAAGACATGGCTTGGTTGTTCGGACTGGACTGTTCCCATGAGGCACACGGCCAGAGCTGATTTGCATATAGCCAGTGTCTAACCCATGGTGGTGTGGACTGCAAAAAAACGATGGATTTAGGCCCAGATCCTTGTACTGGGGTGAATGTATGACATTGTTCTACATTCTGTCCATCAACTGTGTTTTTTGCAATTTTCACCCCGAGTGGGCTGGGTATGCTCAGACGTGAGTCCCAGGCTCTCCACACCACTGGAGTCAAGCTATCCGGGCTGATGAAGGCTGATAGCCAGAAACCGGTCCTTGGATGCTTGATTCCTGTCTGGGAAAGACATGGCTTGGTAGTTCGGACTGGACTGTTCCCATGAGGCACAGGGTCAGAGCTGATTTGCATATAGCCAGTGTCTAACCCAGGGTGGTGTGGAGTGCAAAAAAACGATGGATTTAGGCCCAGATCCTTTAACTGGGGTGAATGTATGACATTGTTCTACATTCTGTCCATCAACTGTGTTTTTTGCAATTTTCACCCCGAGTGGGCTGGGTATGCTCAGACATGAGTCCCAGGCTCTCCACACCACTGGAGTCAAGCTATCCAGGCTGATGAAGGCTGATAGCCAGAAACCGGTCCTTGGATGCTTGATTCCGGTCTGGGAAAGACATGGCTTGGTAGTTCGGACTGGACTGTTCCCATGAGGCACAGGGTCAGAGCTGATTTGCATATAGCCAGTGTCTAACCCAGGGTGGTTTGGAGTGCAAAAAAACAATGGATTTAGGCCCAGATCCTTGTACTGGGGTGAATGTATGATATTGTTCTACATTCTGTCCATCAACTGTGTTTTTTGCAATTTTCACCCCGAGTGGGCTGTGTATGCTCAGACGTGAGTCCCAGGCTCTCCACACCACTGGAGTCAAGCTATCCAGGCTGATGAAGGCTGATAGCGAGAACCCGGTCCTTGGATGCTTGATTCCGGTCTGGGAAAGACATGGCTTGGTAGTTCGGACTGGACTGTTCCCATGAGGCACAGGGTCAGAGCTGATTTGCATATAGCCAGTGTCTAACCCAGGGTGGTGTGGAGTGCAAAAAAACGATGGATTTAGACCCAGATCCTTGTACTGGGGTGAATGTATGACATTGTTCTACATTCTGTCCATCAACTGTGTTTTTTGCAATTTTCACCCCGAGTGGGCTGGGTATGCTCAGACGTGAGTCCCAGGCTCTCCACACCACTGGAGTCAAGCTATCCAGGCTGATGAAGGCTGATAGCCAGAAACCGGTCCTTGGATGCTTGATTCCGGTCTGGGAAAGACATGGCTTGGTTGTTCGAACTGGACTGTTCCCATGAGGCACAGGGTCAGAGCTGATTTGCATATAGCCGGTGTCTAACCCAGGGTGGTGTGGAGTGCAAAAAAACGATGGATTTAGGCCCAGATCCTTGTACTGGGGTGAATGTATGACATTGTTCTACATTCTGTCCATCAACTGTGTTTTTTGCAATGTTCACCCCGAGTGGGCTGGGTATGCTCAGACGTGAGTCCCAGGCTCTCCACACCACTGGAGTCAAGCTATCCAGGCTGATGAAGGCTGATAGCCAGAAACCGGTCCTTGGATGCTTGATTCCGGTCTGGGAAAGACATGGCTTGGTAGTTCGGACTGGACTGTTCCCATGAGGCACAGGGTCAGAGCTGATTTGCATATAGCCAGTGTCTAACCCAGGGTGGTGTGGAGTGCAAAAAAACGATGGATTTAGGCCCAGATCCTTGTACTGGGGTGAATGTATGACATTGTTCTACATTCTGTCCATCAACTGTGTTTTTTGCAATTTTCACCCCGAGTGGGCTGGGTATGCTCAGACGTGAGTCCCAGGCTCTCCACACCACTGGAGTCAAGCTATCCAGGCTGATGAAGGCTGATAGCGAGAAACCGGTCCTTGGATGCTTGATTCCGGTCTGGGAAAGACATGGCTTGGTAGTTCGGACTGGACTGTTCCCATGAGGCACAGGGTCAGAGCTGATTTGCATATAGCCAGTGACTAACCCAGGGTGGTGTGGAGTGCAAAAAAACGATGGATTTAGACCCAGATCCTTGTACTGGGGTGAATGTTTGACATTGTTCTACATTCTGTCCATCAACTGTGTTTTTTGCAATTTTCACCCCGAGTGGGCTGGGTATGCTCAGACGTGAGTCCCAGGCTCTCCACACCACTGGAGTCAAGCTATCCAGGCTGATGAAGGCTGATAGCCAGAAACCGGTCCTTGGATGCTTGATTCCGGTCTGGGAAAGACATGGCTTGGTTGTTCGGACTGGACTGTTCCCATGAGGCACAGGGTCAGTGCTGATTTGCATATAGCCAGTGTCTGACCCAGGGTGGTGAGGAGTGCAAAAAAACGATGGATTTAGGCCCAGATCCTTGTACTGGGGTGAATGCATGACATTGTTCTACATTCTGTCCATCAACTGTGTTTTTTGCAATTTTCACCCGAGTGGGCTGGGTATGCTCAGACGTAAGTCCCAGGCTCTCCACACCACTGGAGGCAAGCTATCTAGGCTGATGAAGGCTAATAGCCAGAAACCGGTCCTTGGATGCTTGATTCCGGTCTGGGAAAGCCATAGCTTGGTAGTTCGGACTGGATTGTTCCCATGAGGCACAGGGTCAGAGCTGATTTGCATATAGCCAGTGTCTAACCCAGGGTGGTGTGGAGTGCAAATAAACGATGGATTTAGACCCAGATCCTTGTACTGGGGTGAATGTATGACATTGTTCTACATTCTGTCCATCAACTGTGTTTTTTGCAATTTTCACACCGAGTGGGCTGGGTATGCTCAGACGTGAGTCCCAGGCTCTCCACACCACTGGAGTCAAGCTATCCAGGCTGATGAAGGCTGATAGCCAGAAACCGGTCCTTGGATGCTTGATTCCGGTCTGGGAAAGACATGGCTTGGTTGTTCGGACTGGACTGTTCCCATGAGGCACACGGCCAGAGCTGATTTGCATATAGCCAGTGTCTAACCCATGGTGGTGTGGACTGCAAAAAAACGATGGATTTAGGCCCAGATCCTTGTACTGGGGTGAATGTATGACATTGTTCTACATTCTGTCCATCAACTGTGTTTTTTGCAATTTTCACCCCGAGTGGGCTGGGTATGCCCAGACGTGAGTCCCAGGCTCTCCACACCACTGGAGTCAAGCTATCCGGGCTGATGAAGGCTGATAGCCAGAAACCGGTCCTTGGATGCTTGATTCCTGTCTGGGAAAGACATGGCTTGGTAGTTCGGACTGGACTGTTCCCATGAGGCACAGGGTCAGAGCTGATTTGCATATAGCCAGTGTCTAACCCAGGGTGGTGTGGAGTGCAAAAAACCGATGGATTTAGGCCCAGATCCTTTAACTGGGGTGAATGTATGACATTGTTATACATTCTGTCCATCAACTGTGTTTTTTGCAATTTTCACCCCGAGTGGGCTGGGTATGCTCAGACATGAGTCCCAGGCTCTCCACACCACTGGAGTCAAGCTATCCAGGCTGATGAAGGCTGATAGCCAGAAACCGGTCCTTGGATGCTTGATTCCGTTCTGGGAAAGACATGGCTTGGTAGTTCGGACTGGACTGTTCCCATGAGGCACAGGGTCAGAGCTGATTTGCATATAGCCAGTGTCTAACCCAGGGTGGTGTTGAGTGCAAAAAAACAATGGATTTAGGCCCAGATCCTTGTACTGGGGTGAATGTATGACATTGTTCTACATTCTGTCCATCAACTGTGTTTTTTGCAATTTTCACCCCGAGTGGGCTGGGTATGCTCAGACGTGAGTCCCAGGCTCTCCACACCACTGGAGTCAAGCTATCCAGGCTGATGAAGGCTGATAGCCAGAAACCGGTCCTTGGATGCTTGTTTCCGGTCTGGGAAAGACATGGCTTGGTAGTTCGGACTGGACTGTTCCCATGAGGCACAGGGTCAGAGCTGATTTGCATATAGCCAGTGTCTAACCCAGGGTGGTTTGGAGTGCAAAAAATTGATGGATTTAGGCCCAGATCCTTGTACTGGGGTGAATGTATGATATTGTTCTACATTCTGTCCATCAACTGTGTTTTTTGCAATTTTCACCCCGAGTGGGCTGGGTATGCTCAGACGTGAGTCCCAGGCTCTCCACACCACTTGAGTCAAGCTATCCAGGCTGATGAAGGCTGATAGCCAGAAACCGTTCCTTGGATGCTTGATTCCGGTCTGGGAAAGACATGGCTTGGTAGTTCGGACTGGACTGTTCCCATGAGGCACAGGGTCAGAGCTGATTTGCATATAGCCAGTGTCTAACCCATGGTGGTGTGGAGTGCAAAAAAAATGATGGATTAAGGCCTAGATCCTTGTACTGGGGTGAATGTATGACATTGTTCTACATTCTGTCCATCAACTGTGTTTTTTGCAGTTTTCACCCGAGTGGGCTGGGTATGCTCAGACGTGAGTCCCAGGCTCTCCACACCACTGGAGTCAAGCTATCCAGGCTGATGAAGGCTGATAGCCAGAAACGGGTCCTTGGATGCTTGATTCCGGTCTGGGAAAGACATGGCTTGGTAGTTCGGACTGGACTGTTCCCATGAGGCACAGGGTCAGAGCTGATTTGCATATAGCCAGTGTCTAACCCAGGGTGGTGTGGAGTGCAAAAAACCGATGGATTTAGGCCCAGATCCTTGTACTGGGGTGAATGATTGACATTGTTCTACATTCTGTCCATCAACTGTGTTTTTTGCAATTTTCACCCTGAGCTGGGTATCCTCAGACGTGAGTCCCAGGCTCTCCACACCACTGGAGTCAAGCTATCCAGGCTGATGAAGGCTGATAGCCAGAAACCGGTCCTTGGATGCTTGATTCCGGTCTGGGAAAGACATGGCTTGGTAGTTCGGACTGGACTGTTCCCATGAAGCAAAGGGTCAGAGCTGATTTGCATATAGCCAGTGTCTAACCCAGGGTGGTGTGGAGTGCAAAAAAACGATGGATTTAGGCCCAGATCCTTGTACTGGGGTGAATGTATGACATTGTTCTACATTCTGTCCATCAACTGTGTTTTTTGCAATTTTCACCCCGAGTGGGCTGGGTATGCTCAGACGTGAGTCCCAGGCTCTCCACACCACTGGAGTCAAGCTCTCCAGGCTGATGAAGGCTGATAGCCAGAAACCGGTCCTTGGATGCTTGATTCCGGCCTGGGAAAGACATGGCTTGGTAGTTCGGACTGGACTGTTCCCATGAGGCACAGGGTCAGAGCTGATTTGCATATAGCCAGTGTCTAACCCAGGGTGGTGTGGAGTGCAAAAAAACGATGGATTTAGACCCAGATCCTTGTACTGGGGTGAATGTATGACATTGTTCTACATTCTGTCCATCAACTGTGTTTTTTGCAATTTTCACCCCGAGTGGGCTGGGTATGCTCAGACGTGAGTCCCAGGCTCTCCACACCACTGGAGTCAAGCTATCCAGGCTGATGAAGGCTGATAGGGAGAACCCAGTCCTTGGATGCTTGATTCCGGTCTGGGAAAGACATGGCTTGGTAGTTCGGACTGGACTGTTCCCATGAGGCACAGGGTCAGAGCTGATTTGCATATAGCCAGTGTCTAACCCAGGGTGGTGTGGAGTGCAAAAAAACGATGGATTTAGACCCAGATCCTTTTACTGAGGTGAATGTATGACATTGTTCTACATTCTGTCCATCAACTGTGTTTTTTGCAATTTTCACCCCGAGTGGGCTGGGTATGCTCAGACGTGAGTCCCAGGCTCTCCACACCACTGGAGTCAAGCTATCCAGGCTGATGAAGGCTGATAGCCAGAAACCGGTCCTTGGATGCTTGATTCCGGTCTGGGAAAGACATGGCTTGGTTGTTCGGACTGGACTGTTCCCATGAGGCACAGGGTCAGAGCTGATTTGCATATAGCCAGTGTCTAACTCAGGGTGGTGTGGAGTGCAAAAAAACGATGGATTTAGGCCCAGATCCTTGTACTGGGGTGAATGTATGATATTGTTCTACATTCTGTCCATCAACTGTGTTTTTTGCAATGTTCACCCCGAGTGGGCTGGGTATGCTCAGACGTGAGTCCCAGGCTCTCCACACCACTGGAGTCAAGCTATCCAGGCTGATGAAGGCTGATAGCCAGAAACCGGTCCTTGGATGCTTGATTCCGGTCTGGGAAAGACATGGCTTGGTAGTTCGGACTGGACTGTTCCCATGAGGCACAGGGTCAGAGCTGATTTGCATATAGCCAGTGTCTAACCCAGGGTGGTGTGGAGTGCAAAAAAACTATGGATTTAGGCCCAGATCCTTGTACTGGGGTGAATGTATGACATTGTTCTACATTCTGTCCATCAACTGTGTTTTTTGCAATTTTCACCCCGAGTGAGCTGGGTATGCTCAGACGTGAGTCCCAGGCTCTCCACACCACTGGAGTCAAGCTATCCAGGCTGATGAAGGCTGATAGCGAGAAACCGGTCCTTGGATGCTTGATTCCGGTCTGGGAAAGACATGGCTTGGTAGTTCGGACTGGACTGTTCCCATGAGGCACAGGGTCAGAGCTGATTTGCATATAGCCAGTGTCTAACCCAGGGTGGTGTGGAGTGCAAAAAAACGATGGATTTAGACCCAGATCCTTGTACTGGGGTGAATGTATGACATTGTTCTACATTCTGTCCATCAACTGTGTTTTTTGCAATTTTCACCCCGAGTGGGCTGGGTATGCTCAGACGTGAGTCCCAGGCTCTCCACACCACTGGAGTCAAGCTATCCAGGCTGATGAAGGCTGATAGCCAGAAACCAGTCCTTGGATGCTTGATTCCGGTCTGGGAAAGACATGGCTTGGTTGTTCGGACTGGACTGTTCCCATGAGGCACAGGGTCAGAGCTGATTTGCATATAGCCAGTGTCTGACCCAGGGTGGTGTGGAGTGCAAAAAAACGATGGATTTAGGCCAGATCCTTGTACTGGGGTGAATGTATGACATTGTTCTACATTCTGTCCATCAACTGTGTTTTTTGCAATTTTCACCCCGAGTGGGCTGGGTATGCTCAGACGTGAGTCCCAGGCTCTCCACACCACTGGAGTCAAGCTATCCAGGCTGATGAAGGCTGATAGCCAGAAACCGGTCCTTGGATGCTTGATTCCGGTCTGGGAAAGCCATAGCTTGGTAGTTCGGACTGGATTGTTCCCATGAGGCACAGGGTCAGAGCTGATTTGCATATAGCCAGTGTCTAACCCAGGGTGGTGTGGAGTGCAAATAAACGATGGATTTAGACCCAGATCTTTGTACTGGGGTGAATGTATGACATTGTTCTACATTCTGTCCATCAACTGTGTTTTTTGCAATTTTCACCCCGAGTGGGCTGGGTATGCTCAGACGTGAGTCCCAGGCTCTCCACACCACTGGAGTCAAGCTATCCAGGCTGATGAAGGCTGATAGCCAGAAACCGGTCCTTGGATGCTTGATTCCGGTCTGGGAAAGACATGGCTTGGTTGTTCGGACTGGACTGTTCCCATGAGGCACACGGTCAGAGCTGATTTGCATATAGCCAGTGTCTAACCCATGGTGGTGTGGACTGCAAAAAACAAAGGATTTAGGCCCAGATCCTTGTACTGTGGTGAATGTATGACATTGTTCTACATTCTGTCCATCAACTGTGTTTTTTGCAATTTTCACCCCGAGTGGGCTGGGTATGCTCAGACGTGAGTCCCAGGCTCTCCACACCACTGGAGTCAAGCTATCCGGGCTGATGAAGGCTGATAGCCAGAAACCGGTCCTTGGATGCCTGATTCCTGTCTGGGAAAGACATGGCTTGGTAGTTCGGACTGGACTGTTCCCATGAGGCACAGGGTCAGAGCTGATTTGCATATAGCCAGTGTCTAACCCAGGGTGGTGTGGAGTGCAAAAAAACGATGGATTTAGACCCAGATCCTTGTACTGGGGTGAATGTATGACATTGTTCTACATTCTGTCCATCAACTGTGTTTTTTGCAATTTTCTCCCCGAGTGGGCTGGGTATGCTCAGACGTGAGTCCCAGGCTCTCCACACCACTGGAGTCAAGCTATCCAGGCTGATGAAGGCTGATAGCCAGAAACCGGTCCTTGGATGCTTGATTCCGGTCTGGGAAAGCCATAGCTTGGTAGTTCGGACTGGATTGTTCCCATGAGGCACAGGGTCAGAGCTGATTTGCATATAGCCAGTGTCTAACCCAGGGTGGTGTGGAGTGCAAATAAACGATGGATTTAGACCCAGATCCTTGTACTGGGGTGAATGTATGACATTGTTCTACATTCTGTCCATCAACTGTGTTTTTTGCAATTTTCACCCCGAGTGGGCTGGGTATGCTCAGACGTGAGTCCCAGGCTCTCCACACCACTGGAGTCAAGCTATCCAGGCTGATGAAGGCTGATAGCCAGAAACCGGTCCTTGGATGCTTGATTCCGGTCTGGGAAAGACATGGCTTGGTTGTTCGGACTGGACTGTTCCCATGAGGCACACGGTCAGAGCTGATTTGCATATAGCCAGTGTCTAACCCATGGTGGTGTGGACTGCAAAAAAACGATGGATTTAGGCCCAGATCCTTGTACTGGGGTGAATGTATGACATTGTTCTACATTCTGTCCATCAACTGTGTTTTTTTGCAATTTTCACCCCGAGTGGGCTGGGTATGCTCAGACGTGAGTCCCAGGCTCTCCACACCACTGGAGTCAAGCTATCTGGGCTGATGAAGGCTGATAGCCAGAAACAGGTCCTTGGATGCTTGATTCCTGTCTGGGAAAGATATGGCTTGGTAGTTCGGACTGGACTGTTCCCATGAGGCACAGGGTCAGAGCTGATTTGCATATAGCCAGTGTCTAACCCAGGGTGGTGTGGAGTGCAAAAAAACGATGAATTTAGGCCCAGATCCTTTAACTGGGGTGAATGTATGACATTGTTCTACATTCTGTCCATCAACTGTGTTTTTTGCAATTTTCACCCCGAGTGGGCTGGGTATGCTCAGACATGAGTCCCAGGCTCTCCACACCACTGGAGTCAAGCTATCCAGGCTGATGAAGGCTGATAGCCAAAAACCGGTCCTTGGATGCTTGATTCCAGTCTGGGAAAGACATGGCTTGGTAGTTCGGACTGGACTGTTCCCATGAGGCACAGGATCAGAGCTGATTTGCATATAGCCAGTGTCTAACCCAGGGTGGTGTGGAGTGCAAAAAAACGATGGATTTAGGCCTAGATCCTTGTACTGGGGTGAATGTATGACATTGTTCTACATTCTGTCCATCAACTGTGTTTTTTGCAATTTCCACCCCGAGTGGGCTGGGTATGCTCAGACGTGAGTCCCAGGCTCTCCACACCACTGGAGTCAAGCTATCCAGGCTGATGAAGGCTGATAGCCAGAAACCGGTCCTTGGATGCTTGATTCCGGTCTGGGAAAGCCATAGCTTGGTAGTTCGGACTGGATTGTTCCCATGAGGCACAGGGTCAGAGCTGATTTGCATATAGCCAGTGTCTAACCCAGGGTGGTGTGGAGTGCAAATAAACGATGGATTTAGACCCAGATCCTTGTACTGGGGTGAATGTATGACATTGTTCTACATTCTGTCCATCAACTGTGTTTTTTGCAATTTTCACCCCGAGTGGGCTGGGTATGCTCAGACGTGAGTCCCAGGCTCTCCACACCACTGGAGTCAAGCTATCCAGGCTCACGAAGGTTGATAGCCAGAAACCGGTCCTTGGATGCTTGATTCCGGTCTGGGAAAGACATGGCTTGGTTGTTCGGACTGGACTGTTCCCATGAGGCACACGGTCAGAGCTGATTTGCATATAGCCAGTGTCTAACCCATGGTGGTGTGGACTGCAAAAAAACGATGGATTTAGGCCCAGATCCTTGTACTGGGGTGAATGTATGACATTGTTCTACATTCTGTCCATCAACTGTTTTTTTTTGCAATTTTCACCCCGAGTGGGCTGGGTATGCTCAGACGTGAGTCCCAGGCTCTCCACACCACTGGAGTCAAGCTATCCGGGCTGATGAAGGCTGATAGCCAGAAACCGGTCCTTGGATGCTTGATTCCTGTCTGGGAAAGACATGGCTTGGTAGTTCAGACTGGACTGTTCCCATGAGGCACAGGGTCAGAGCTGATTTGCATATAGCCAGTGTCTAACCCAGGGTGGTGTGGAGTGCAAAAAAATGATGAATTTAGGCCCAGATCCTTTAACTGGGGTGAATGTATGACATTGTTCTACGTTCTGTACATCAACTGTGTTTTTTGCAATTTTCACCCCGAGTGGGCTGGGTATGCTCAGACACGAGTCCCAGGCTCTCCACACCACTGGAGTCAAGCTATCCAGGCTGATGAAGGCTGATAGCCAAAAACCGGTCCTTGGATGCTTGATTCCGGTCTGGGAAAGACATGGCTTGGTAGTTCGGACTGGACTGTTCCCATGAGGCACAGGATCAGAGCTGATTTGCATATAGCCAGTGTCTAACCCAGGGTGGTGTGGAGTGCAAAAAAATGATGGATTTAGGCCCAGATCCTTGTACTGGGGTGAATGTATGACATTGTTCTACATTCTGTCCATCAACTGTGTTTTTTGCAATTTTCACCCCGAGTGGGCTGGGTATGCTCAGACGTGAGTCCCAGGCTCTCCACACCACTGGAGTCAAGCTCTCCAGGCTGATGAAGGCTGATAGCTAGAAACCGGTCCTTGGATGCTTGATTCCAGCCTGGGAAAGACATGGCTTGGTAGTTCGGACTGGACTGTTCCCATGAGGCACAGGGTCAGAGCTGATTTGCATATAGCCAGTGTCTAACCCAGGGTGGTGTGGAGTGCAGAAAAACGATGGATTTAGGCCCAGATCCTTTTACTGGGGTGAATGTATGACATTGTTCTACATTCTGTCCATCAACTGTGTTTTTTGCAATTTCCACCCCGAGTGGGCTGGGTATGCTCAGACGTGAGTCCCAGGCTCTCCACACCACTGGAGTCAAGCTATCCAGGCTGATGAAGGCTGATAGCCAGAAACCGGTCCTTGGATGCTTGATTCCGGTCTGGGAAAGCCATAGCTTGGTAGTTCGGACTGGATTGTTCCCATGAGGCACAGGGTCAGAGCTGATTTGCATATAGCCAGTGTCTAACCCAGGGTGGTGTGGAGTGCAAATAAACGATGGATTTAGACCCAGATCCTTGTACTGGGGTGAATGTATGACATTGTTCTACATTCTGTCCATCAACTGTGTTTTTTGCAATTTTCACCCCGAGTGGGCTGGGTATGCTCAGACGTGAGTCCCAGGCTCTCCACACCACTGGAGTCAAGCTATCCAGGGTGATGAAGGCTGATAGCCAGAAACCGGTCCTTGGATGCTTGATTCCGGTCTGGGAAAGACATGGCTTGGTTGTTCGGACTGGACTGTTCCCATGAGGCACACGGCCAGAGCTGATTTGCATATAGCCAGTGTGTAACCCATGGTGGTGTGGACTGCAAATAAACGATGGATTTAGACCCAGATCCTTGTACTGGGGTGAATGTATGACATTGTTCTACATTCTGTCCATCAACTGTGTTTTTTGCAATTTTCACCCCGAGTGGGCTGGGTATGCTCAGACGTGAGTCCCAGGCTCTCCACACCACTGGAGTCAAGCTATCCAGGGTGATGAAGGCTGATAGCCAGAAACCGGTCCTTGGATGCTTGATTCCGGTCTGGGAAAGACATGGCTTGGTTGTTCGGACTGGACTGTTCCCATGAGGCACACGGCCAGAGCTGATTTGCATATAGCCAGTGTGTAACCCATGGTGGTGTGGACTGCAAAAAAACGATGGATTTAGGCCCAGTTCCTTGTACTGGGGTGAATGTATGACATTGTTCTACATTCTGTCCATCAACTGTCTTTTTTGCAATTTTCACCCCGAGTGGGCTGGGTATGCTCAGACGTGAGTCCCAGGCTCTCCACACCACTGGAGTCAAGCTATCCGGGCTGATGAAGGCTGATAGCCAGAAACCGGTCCTTGGATGCTTGATTCCTGTCTGGGAAAGACATGGCTTGGTAGTTCGGACTGGACTGTTCCCATGAGGCACAGGGTCAGAGCTGATTTGCATATAGCCAGTGTCTAACCCAGGGTGGTGTGGAGTGCAAAAAAACGATGGATTTAGGCCCAGATCCTTTAACTGGGGTGAATGTATGACATTGTTCTACATTCTGTCCATCAACTGTGTTTTTTGCAATTTTCACCCCGAGTGGGCTGGGTATGCTCAGACATGAGTCCCAGGCTCTCCACACCACTGGAGTCAAGCTATCCAGGCTGATGAAGGCTGATAGCCAGAAACCGGTCCTTGGATGCTTGATTCCGGTCTGGGAAAGACATGGCTTGGTAGTTCGGACTGGACTGTTCCCATGAGGCACAGGGTCAGAGCTGATTTGCATATAGCCAGTGTCTAACCCAGGGTGGTGTGGAGTGCAAAAAAACAATGGATTTAGGCCCAGATCCTTGTACTGGGGTGAATGTATGACATTGTTCTACATTCTGTCCATCAACTGTGTTTTTTGCAGTTTTCACCCGAGTGGGCTGGGTATGCTCAGACGTGAGTCCCAGGCTCTCCACACCACTGGAGTCAAGCTATCCAGGCTGATGAAGGCTGATAGCCAGAAACCGGTCCTTGGATGCTTGATTCCGGTCTGGGAAAGACATGGCTTGGTAGTTCGGACTAGACTGTTCCCATGAGGCACAGGGTCAGAGCTGATTTGCATATAGTCAGTGTCTAACCCAGGGTGGTGTGGAGTGCAAAAAACCGATGGATTTAGGCCCAGATCCTTGTACTGGGGTGAATGATTGACATTGTTCTACATTCTGTCCATCAACTGTGTTTTTTGCAATTTTCACCCCGAGCGGGCTGGGTATCCTCAGACGTGAGACCCAGGCTCTCCACACCACTGGAGTCAAGCTATCCAGGCTGATGAAGGCTGATAGCCAGAAACCGGTCCTTGGATGCTTGATTCCGGTCTGGGAAAGACATGGCTTGGTAGTTCGGACTGGACTGTTCCCATGAAGCAAAGGGTCAGAGCTGATTTGCATATAGCCAGTGTCTAACCCAGGGTGGTGTGGAGTGCAAAAAAACGATGGATTTAGGCCCAGATCCTTGTACTGGGGTGAATGTATGACATTGTTCTACATTCTGTCCATCAACTGTGTTTTTTGCAATTTTCACCCCGAGTGGGCTGGGTATGCTCAGACGTGAGTCCCAGGCTCTCCACACCACTGGAGTCAAGCTCTCCAGGCTGATGAAGGCTGATAGCCAGAAACCGGTCCTTGGATGCTTGATTCCGGCCTGGGAAAGACATGGCTTGGTAGTTCGGACTGGACTGGTTCCATGAGGCACAGGGTCAGAGCTGATTTGCATATAGCCAGTGTCTAACCCAGGGTGGTGTGGAGTGCAAAAAAACGATGGCTTTAGGCCCAGATACTTGTACTGGGGTGAATGTATGACATTGTTCTACATTCTGTCCATCAACTGTGTTTTTTGCAATTTTCACCCCGAGTGGGCTGGGTATGCTCAGACGTGAGTCCCAGGCTCTCCACCCCACTGGAGTCAAGCTATCCAGGCTGATGAAGGCTGATAGCGAGAACCCGGTCCTTGGATGCTTGATTCCGGTCTGGGAAAGACATGGCTTGGTAGTTCGGACTGGACTGTTCCCATGAGGCACAGGGTCAGAGCTGATTTGCATATAGCCAGTGTCTAACCCAGGGTGGTGTGGAGTGCAAAAAAACAATGGATTTAGACCCAGATCCTTGTACTGGGGTGAATGTATGACATTGTTCTACATTCTGTCCATCAACTGTGTTTTTTGCAATTTTCACCCCGAGTGGGCTGGGTATGCTCAGACGTGAGACCCAGGCTCTCCACACCACTGGAGTCAAGCTATCCAGGCTGATGAAGGCTGATAGCCAGAAACCGGTCCTTGGATGCTTGATTCCGGTCTGGGAAAGACATGGCTTGGTAGTTCGGACTGGACTGTTCCCATGAGGCACAGGGTCAGAGCTGATTTGCATATAGCCAGTGTCTAACCCAGGGTGGTGTGGAGTGCAAAAAAACGATGGATTTAGGCCCAGATCCTTGTACTGGGGTGAATGTATGACATTGTTCTACATTCTGTCCATCAACTGTGTTTTTTGCAATTTTCACCCCGAGTGGGCTGGGTATGCTCAGACGTGAGTCCCAGGCTCTCCACACCACTGGAGTCAAGCTATCCAGGGTGATGAAGGCTGATAGCCAGAAACCGGTCCTTGGATGCTTGATTCCGGTCTGGGAAAGACATGGCTTGGTTGTTCGGACTGGACTGTTCCCATGAGGCACACGGCCAGAGCTGATTTGCATATAGCCAGCGTCTAACCCATGGTGGTGTGGACTGCAAAAAAACGATGGATTTAGGCCCAGTTCCTTGTACTGGGGTGAATGTATGACATTGTTCTACATTCTGTCCATCAACTGTGTTTTTTGCGATTTTCACCCCGAGTGGGCTGGGTATGCTCAGACGTGAGTCCCAGGCTCTCCACACCACTGGAGTCAAGCTATCCGGGCTGATGAAGGATGATAGCCAGAAACCGGTCCTTGGATGCTTGATTCCTGTCTGGGAAAGACATGGCTTGGTAGTTCGGACTGGACTGTTCCCATGAGGCACAGGGTCAGAGCTGATTTGCATATAGCCAGTGTCTAACCCAGGGTGGTGTGGAGTGCAAAAAAACGATGGATTTAGGCCCAGATCCTTTAACTGGGGTGAATGTATGACATTGTTCTACATTCTGTCCATCAACTGTGTTTTTTGCAATTTTCACCCCGAGTGGGCTGGGTATGCTCAGACATGAGTCCCAGGCTCTCCACACCACTGGAGTCAAGCTATCCAGGCTGATGAAGGCTGATAGCCAGAAACCGGTCCTTGGATGCTTGATTCCAGTCTGGGAAAGACATGGCTTGGTAGTTCGGACTGGACTGTTCCCATGAGGCACAGGATCAGAGCTGATTTGCATATAGCCAGTGTCTAACCCAGGGTGGTGTGGAGTGCAAAAAAACGATGGATTTAGGCCTAGATCCTTGTACTGGGGTGAATGTATGACATTGTTCTACATTCTGTCCATCAACTGTGTTTTTTGCAATTTCCACCCCGAGTGGGCTGGGTATGCTCAGACGTGAGTCCCAGGCTCTCCACACCACTGGAGTCAAGCTATCCAGGCTGATGAAGGCTGATAGCCAGAAACCGGTCCTTGGATGCTTGATTCCGGTCTGGGAAAGCCATAGCTTGGTAGTTCGGACTGGATTGTTCCCATGAGGCACAGGGTCAGAGCTGATTTGCATATAGCCAGTGTCTAACCCAGGGTGGTGTGGAGTGCAAATAAACGATGGATTTAGACCCAGATCCTTGTACTGGGGTGAATGTATGACATTGTTCTACATTCTGTCCATCAACTGTGTTTTTTGCAATTTTCACCCCGAGTGGGCTGGGTATGCTCAGACGTGAGTCCCAGGCTCTCCACACCACTGGAGTCAAGCTATCCAGGCTCACGAAGGTTGATAGCCAGAAACCGGTCCTTGGATGCTTGATTCCGGTCTGGGAAAGACATGGCTTGGTTGTTCGGACTGGACTGTTCCCATGAGGCACACGGTCAGAGCTGATTTGCATATAGCCAGTGTCTAACCCATGGTGGTGTGGACTGCAAAAAAACGATGGATTTAGGCCCAGATCCTTGTACTGGGGTGAATGTATGACATTGTTCTACATTCTGTCCATCAACTGTGTTTTTTGCAATTTTCACCCCGAGTGGGCTGGGTATGCTCAGACGTGAGTCCCAGGCTCTCCACACCACTGGAGTCAAGCTATCCAGGGTGATGAAGGCTGATAGCCAGAAACCGGTCCTTGGATGCTTGATTCCGGTCTGGGAAAGACATGGCTTGGTTGTTCGGACTGGACTGTTCCCATGAGGCACACGGCCAGAGCTGATTTGCATATAGCCAGCGTCTAACCCATGGTGGTGTGGACTGCAAAAAAACGATGGATTTAGGCCCAGTTCCTTGTACTGGGGTGAATGTATGACATTGTTCTACATTCTGTCCATCAACTGTGTTTTTTGCGATTTTCACCCCGAGTGGGCTGGGTATGCTCAGACGTGAGTCCCAGGCTCTCCACACCACTGGAGTCAAGCTATCCGGGCTGATGAAGGATGATAGCCAGAAACCGGTCCTTGGATGCTTGATTCCTGTCTGGGAAAGACATGGCTTGGTAGTTCGGACTGGACTGTTCCCATGAGGCACAGGGTCAGAGCTGATTTGCATATAGCCAGTGTCTAACCCAGGGTGGTGTGGAGTGCAAAAAAACGATGGATTTAGGCCCAGATCCTTTAACTGGGGTGAATGTATGACATTGTTCTACATTCTGTCCATCAACTGTGTTTTTTGCAATTTTCACCCCGAGTGGGCTGGGTATGCTCAGACATGAGTCCCAGGCTCTCCACACCACTGGAGTCAAGCTATCCAGGCTGATGAAGGCTGATAGCCAGAAACCGGTCCTTGGATGCTTGATTCCAGTCTGGGAAAGACATGGCTTGGTAGTTCGGACTGGACTGTTCCCATGAGGCACAGGATCAGAGCTGATTTGCATATAGCCAGTGTCTAACCCAGGGTGGTGTGGAGTGCAAAAAAACGATGGATTTAGGCCTAGATCCTTGTACTGGGGTGAATGTATGACATTGTTCTACATTCTGTCCATCAACTGTGTTTTTTGCAATTTCCACCCCGAGTGGGCTGGGTATGCTCAGACGTGAGTCCCAGGCTCTCCACACCACTGGAGTCAAGCTATCCAGGCTGATGAAGGCTGATAGCCAGAAACCGGTCCTTGGATGCTTGATTCCGGTCTGGGAAAGCCATAGCTTGGTAGTTCGGACTGGATTGTTCCCATGAGGCACAGGGTCAGAGCTGATTTGCATATAGCCAGTGTCTAACCCAGGGTGGTGTGGAGTGCAAATAAACGATGGATTTAGACCCAGATCCTTGTACTGGGGTGAATGTATGACATTGTTCTACATTCTGTCCATCAACTGTGTTTTTTGCAATTTTCACCCCGAGTGGGCTGGGTATGCTCAGACGTGAGTCCCAGGCTCTCCACACCACTGGAGTCAAGCTATCCAGGCTCACGAAGGTTGATAGCCAGAAACCGGTCCTTGGATGCTTGATTCCGGTCTGGGAAAGACATGGCTTGGTTGTTCGGACTGGACTGTTCCCATGAGGCACACGGTCAGAGCTGATTTGCATATAGCCAGTGTCTAACCCATGGTGGTGTGGACTGCAAAAAAACGATGGATTTAGGCCCAGATCCTTGTACTGGGGTGAATGTATGACATTGTTCTACATTCTGTCCATCAACTGTTTTTTTTTGCAATTTTCACCCCGAGTGGGCTGGGTATGCTCAGACGTGAGTCCCAGGCTCTCCACACCACTGGAGTCAAGCTATCCGGGCTGATGAAGGCTGATAGCCAGAAACCGGTCCTTGGATGCTTGATTCCTGTCTGGGAAAGACATGGCTTGGTAGTTCAGACTGGACTGTTCCCATGAGGCACAGGGTCAGAGCTGATTTGCATATAGCCAGTGTCTAACCCAGGGTGGTGTGGAGTGCAAAAAAATGATGAATTTAGGCCCAGATCCTTTAACTGGGGTGAATGTATGACATTGTTCTACGTTCTGTACATCAACTGTGTTTTTTGCAATTTTCACCCCGAGTGGGCTGGGTATGCTCAGACACGAGTCCCAGGCTCTCCACACCACTGGAGTCAAGCTATCCAGGCTGATGAAGGCTGATAGCCAAAAACCGGTCCTTGGATGCTTGATTCCGGTCTGGGAAAGACATGGCTTGGTAGTTCGGACTGGACTGTTCCCATGAGGCACAGGATCAGAGCTGATTTGCATATAGCCAGTGTCTAACCCAGGGTGGTGTGGAGTGCAAAAAAATGATGGATTTAGGCCCAGATCCTTGTACTGGGGTGAATGTATGACATTGTTCTACATTCTGTCCATCAACTGTGTTTTTTGCAATTTTCACCCCGAGTGGGCTGGGTATGCTCAGACGTGAGTCCCAGGCTCTCCACACCACTGGAGTCAAGCTCTCCAGGCTGATGAAGGCTGATAGCTAGAAACCGGTCCTTGGATGCTTGATTCCAGCCTGGGAAAGACATGGCTTGGTAGTTCGGACTGGACTGTTCCCATGAGGCACAGGGTCAGAGCTGATTTGCATATAGCCAGTGTCTAACCCAGGGTGGTGTGGAGTGCAGAAAAACGATGGATTTAGGCCCAGATCCTTTTACTGGGGTGAATGTATGACATTGTTCTACATTCTGTCCATCAACTGTGTTTTTTGCAATTTCCACCCCGAGTGGGCTGGGTATGCTCAGACGTGAGTCCCAGGCTCTCCACACCACTGGAGTCAAGCTATCCAGGCTGATGAAGGCTGATAGCCAGAAACCGGTCCTTGGATGCTTGATTCCGGTCTGGGAAAGCCATAGCTTGGTAGTTCGGACTGGATTGTTCCCATGAGGCACAGGGTCAGAGCTGATTTGCATATAGCCAGTGTCTAACCCAGGGTGGTGTGGAGTGCAAATAAACGATGGATTTAGACCCAGATCCTTGTACTGGGGTGAATGTATGACATTGTTCTACATTCTGTCCATCAACTGTGTTTTTTGCAATTTTCACCCCGAGTGGGCTGGGTATGCTCAGACGTGAGTCCCAGGCTCTCCACACCACTGGAGTCAAGCTATCCAGGGTGATGAAGGCTGATAGCCAGAAACCGGTCCTTGGATGCTTGATTCCGGTCTGGGAAAGACATGGCTTGGTTGTTCGGACTGGACTGTTCCCATGAGGCACACGGCCAGAGCTGATTTGCATATAGCCAGTGTGTAACCCATGGTGGTGTGGACTGCAAATAAACGATGGATTTAGACCCAGATCCTTGTACTGGGGTGAATGTATGACATTGTTCTACATTCTGTCCATCAACTGTGTTTTTTGCAATTTTCACCCCGAGTGGGCTGGGTATGCTCAGACGTGAGTCCCAGGCTCTCCACACCACTGGAGTCAAGCTATCCAGGGTGATGAAGGCTGATAGCCAGAAACCGGTCCTTGGATGCTTGATTCCGGTCTGGGAAAGACATGGCTTGGTTGTTCGGACTGGACTGTTCCCATGAGGCACACGGCCAGAGCTGATTTGCATATAGCCAGTGTGTAACCCATGGTGGTGTGGACTGCAAAAAAACGATGGATTTAGGCCCAGTTCCTTGTACTGGGGTGAATGTATGACATTGTTCTACATTCTGTCCATCAACTGTCTTTTTTGCAATTTTCACCCCGAGTGGGCTGGGTATGCTCAGACGTGAGTCCCAGGCTCTCCACACCACTGGAGTCAAGCTATCCGGGCTGATGAAGGCTGATAGCCAGAAACCGGTCCTTGGATGCTTGATTCCTGTCTGGGAAAGACATGGCTTGGTAGTTCGGACTGGACTGTTCCCATGAGGCACAGGGTCAGAGCTGATTTGCATATAGCCAGTGTCTAACCCAGGGTGGTGTGGAGTGCAAAAAAACGATGGATTTAGGCCCAGATCCTTTAACTGGGGTGAATGTATGACATTGTTCTACATTCTGTCCATCAACTGTGTTTTTTGCAATTTTCACCCCGAGTGGGCTGGGTATGCTCAGACATGAGTCCCAGGCTCTCCACACCACTGGAGTCAAGCTATCCAGGCTGATGAAGGCTGATAGCCAGAAACCGGTCCTTGGATGCTTGATTCCGGTCTGGGAAAGACATGGCTTGGTAGTTCGGACTGGACTGTTCCCATGAGGCACAGGGTCAGAGCTGATTTGCATATAGCCAGTGTCTAACCCAGGGTGGTGTGGAGTGCAAAAAAACAATGGATTTAGGCCCAGATCCTTGTACTGGGGTGAATGTATGACATTGTTCTACATTCTGTCCATCAACTGTGTTTTTTGCAGTTTTCACCCGAGTGGGCTGGGTATGCTCAGACGTGAGTCCCAGGCTCTCCACACCACTGGAGTCAAGCTATCCAGGCTGATGAAGGCTGATAGCCAGAAACCGGTCCTTGGATGCTTGATTCCGGTCTGGGAAAGACATGGCTTGGTAGTTCGGACTAGACTGTTCCCATGAGGCACAGGGTCAGAGCTGATTTGCATATAGTCAGTGTCTAACCCAGGGTGGTGTGGAGTGCAAAAAACCGATGGATTTAGGCCCAGATCCTTGTACTGGGGTGAATGATTGACATTGTTCTACATTCTGTCCATCAACTGTGTTTTTTGCAATTTTCACCCCGAGCGGGCTGGGTATCCTCAGACGTGAGACCCAGGCTCTCCACACCACTGGAGTCAAGCTATCCAGGCTGATGAAGGCTGATAGCCAGAAACCGGTCCTTGGATGCTTGATTCCGGTCTGGGAAAGACATGGCTTGGTAGTTCGGACTGGACTGTTCCCATGAAGCAAAGGGTCAGAGCTGATTTGCATATAGCCAGTGTCTAACCCAGGGTGGTGTGGAGTGCAAAAAAACGATGGATTTAGGCCCAGATCCTTGTACTGGGGTGAATGTATGACATTGTTCTACATTCTGTCCATCAACTGTGTTTTTTGCAATTTTCACCCCGAGTGGGCTGGGTATGCTCAGACGTGAGTCCCAGGCTCTCCACACCACTGGAGTCAAGCTCTCCAGGCTGATGAAGGCTGATAGCCAGAAACCGGTCCTTGGATGCTTGATTCCGGCCTGGGAAAGACATGGCTTGGTAGTTCGGACTGGACTGGTTCCATGAGGCACAGGGTCAGAGCTGATTTGCATATAGCCAGTGTCTAACCCAGGGTGGTGTGGAGTGCAAAAAAACGATGGCTTTAGGCCCAGATACTTGTACTGGGGTGAATGTATGACATTGTTCTACATTCTGTCCATCAACTGTGTTTTTTGCAATTTTCACCCCGAGTGGGCTGGGTATGCTCAGACGTGAGTCCCAGGCTCTCCACCCCACTGGAGTCAAGCTATCCAGGCTGATGAAGGCTGATAGCGAGAACCCGGTCCTTGGATGCTTGATTCCGGTCTGGGAAAGACATGGCTTGGTAGTTCGGACTGGACTGTTCCCATGAGGCACAGGGTCAGAGCTGATTTGCATATAGCCAGTGTCTAACCCAGGGTGGTGTGGAGTGCAAAAAAACAATGGATTTAGACCCAGATCCTTGTACTGGGGTGAATGTATGACATTGTTCTACATTCTGTCCATCAACTGTGTTTTTTGCAATTTTCACCCCGAGTGGGCTGGGTATGCTCAGACGTGAGACCCAGGCTCTCCACACCACTGGAGTCAAGCTATCCAGGCTGATGAAGGCTGATAGCCAGAAACCGGTCCTTGGATGCTTGATTCCGGTCTGGGAAAGACATGGCTTGGTAGTTCGGACTGGACTGTTCCCATGAGGCACAGGGTCAGAGCTGATTTGCATATAGCCAGTGTCTAACCCAGGGTGGTGTGGAGTGCAAAAAAACGATGGATTTAGGCCCAGATCCTTGTACTGGGGTGAATGTATGACATTGTTCTACATTCTGTCCATCAACTGTGTTTTTTGCAATTTTCACCCCGAGTGGGCTGGGTATGCTCAGACGTGAGTCCCAGGCTCTCCACACCACTGGAGTCAAGCTATCCAGGGTGATGAAGGCTGATAGCCAGAAACCGGTCCTTGGATGCTTGATTCCGGTCTGGGAAAGACATGGCTTGGTTGTTCGGACTGGACTGTTCCCATGAGGCACACGGCCAGAGCTGATTTGCATATAGCCAGCGTCTAACCCATGGTGGTGTGGACTGCAAAAAAACGATGGATTTAGGCCCAGTTCCTTGTACTGGGGTGAATGTATGACATTGTTCTACATTCTGTCCATCAACTGTGTTTTTTGCGATTTTCACCCCGAGTGGGCTGGGTATGCTCAGACGTGAGTCCCAGGCTCTCCACACCACTGGAGTCAAGCTATCCGGGCTGATGAAGGATGATAGCCAGAAACCGGTCCTTGGATGCTTGATTCCTGTCTGGGAAAGACATGGCTTGGTAGTTCGGACTGGACTGTTCCCATGAGGCACAGGGTCAGAGCTGATTTGCATATAGCCAGTGTCTAACCCAGGGTGGTGTGGAGTGCAAAAAAACGATGGATTTAGGCCCAGATCCTTGTACTGGGGTGAATGTATGACATTGTTCTACATTCTGTCCATCAACTGTGTTTTTTGCAATTTTCACCCCGAGTGGGCTGGGTATGCTCAGACGTGAGTCCCAGGCTCTCCACACCACTGGAGTCAATCTATCCAGGCTGATGAAGGCTGATAGCCAGAAACCGGTCCTTGGATGCTTGATTCCGGTCTGGGAAAGACATGGCTTTGTAGTTCGGACTGGACTGTTCCCATGAGGCACAGGGTCAGAGCTGATTTGCATATAGCCAGTGTCTAACCCAGGGTGGTGTGGAGTGCAAAAAATTGATGGATTTAGGCCCAGATCCTTGTACTGGGGTGAATGTATGATATTGTTCTACATTCTGTCCATCAACTGTGTTTTTTGCAATTTTCACCCCGAGTGGGCTGGGTATGCTCAGACGTGAGTCCCAGGCTCTCCACACCACTTGAGTCAAGCTATCCAGGCTGATGAAGGCTGATAGCCAGAAACCGTTCCTTGGATGCTTGATTCCGGTCTGGGAAAGACATGGCTTGGTAGTTCGGACTGGACTGTTCCCATGAGGCACAGGGTCAGAGCTGATTTGCATATAGCCAGTGTCTAACCCAGGATGGTGTGGAGTGCAAAAAAAACGATGGATTAAGGCCCAGATCCTTGTACTGGGGTGAATGTATGACATTGTTCTACATTCTGTCCATCAACTGTGTTTTTTGCAGTTTTCACCCGAGTGGGCTGGGTATGCTCAGACGTGAGTCCCAGGCTCTCCACACCACTGGAGTCAAGCTATCCAGGCTGATGAAGGCTGATAGCCAGAAACCGGTCCTTGGATGCTTGATTCCGGTCTGGGAAAGACATGGCTTGGTAGTTCGGACTGGACTGTTCCCATGAGGCACAGGGTCAGAGCTGATTTGCATATAGCCAGTGTCTAACCCAGGGTGGTGTGGAGTGCAAAAAACCGATGGATTTAGGCCCAGATCCTTGTACTGGGGTGAATGATTGACATTGTTCTACATTCTGTCCATCAACTGTGTTTTTTGCAATTTTCACCCCGAGCGGGCTGGGTATCCTCAGACGTGAGTCCCAGGCTCTCCACACCACTGGAGTCAAGCTATCCAGGCTGATAAAGGCTGATAGCCAGAAACCCGTCCTTGGATGCTTGATTCCGGTCTGGGAAAGACATGGCTTGGTAGTTCGGACTGGACTGTTCCCATGAAGCAAAGGGTCAGAGCTGATTTGCATATAGACAGTGTCTAACCCAGGGTGGTGTGGAGTGCAAAAAAACGATGGATTTAGGCCCAGATCCTTGTACTGGGGTGAATGTATGACATTGTTCTACATTCTGTCCATCAACTGTGTTTTTTGCAATTTTCACCCCGAGTGGGCTGGTATGCTCAGACGTGAGTCCCAGGCTCTCCACACCACTGGAGTCAAGCTCTCCAGGCTGATGAAGGCTGATAGCCAGAAACCGGTCCTTGGATGCTTGATTCCGGCCTGGGAAAGACATGGCTTGGTAGTTCGGACTGGACTGGTTCCATGAGGCACAGGGTCAGAGCTGATTTGCATATAGCCAGTGTCTAACCCAGGGTGGTGTGGAGTGCAAAAAAACGATGGATTTAGGCCCAGATCCTTGTACTGGGGTGAATGTATGACATTGTTCTACATTCTGTCCATCAACTGTGTTTTTTGCAATTTCCACCCCGAGTGGGCTGGGTATGCTCAGACGTGAGTCCCAGGCTCTCCACACCACTGGAGTCAAGCTATCCAGGCTGATGAAGGCTGATAGTCAGAAACCGGTCCATGGATGCTTGATTCCGGTC
This sequence comes from Lissotriton helveticus, assembly GCF_964261635.1. NCBI lineage: Eukaryota > Metazoa > Chordata > Amphibia > Caudata > Salamandridae > Lissotriton > Lissotriton helveticus. The sequence continues at coordinate 21,388,037 of NC_136060.1, read as the reverse complement.
TGGGAAAGACATGGCTTGGTAGTTCGGACTGGACTGTTCCCATGAGGCACAGGGTCAGAGCTGATTTGCATATAGCCAGTGTCTAACCCAGGGTGGTGTGGAGTGCAAAATAAACGATGGATTTAGGCCCAGATCCTTGTACTGGGGTGAATGTATGACATTGTTCTACATTCTGTCCATCAACTGTGTTTTTTGCAATTTTCACCCCGAGTGGGCTGGGTATGCTCAGACGTGAGTCCCAGGCTCTCCACACCACTGGAGTCAAGCTATCCAGGCTGATGAAGGCTGATAGCGAGAACCCGGTCCTTGGATGCTTGATTCCGGTCTGGGAAAGACATGGCTTGGTAGTTCGGACTGGACTGTTCCCATGAGGCACAGGGTCAGAGCTGATTTGCATATAGCCAGTGTCTAACCCAGGGTGGTGTGGAGTGCAAAAAAACGATGGATTTAGACCCAGATCCTTGTACTGGGGTGAATGTATGACATTGTTCTACATTCTGTCCATCAACTGTGTTTTTTGCAATTTTCACCCCGAGTGGGCTGGGTATGCTCAGACGTGAGTCCCAGGCTCTCCACACCACTGGAGTCAAGCTATCCAGGCTGATGAAGGCTGATAGCCAGAAACCGGTCCTTGGATGCTTGATTCCGGTCTGGGAAAGACATGGCTTGGTTGTTCGGACTGGACTGTTCCCATGAGGCACAGGGTCAGAGCTGATTTGCATATAGCCAGTGTCTAACCCAGGGTGGTGTGGAGTGCAAAAAAACGATGGATTTAGGCCCAGATCCTTGTACTGGGGTGAATGTATGACATTGTTCTACATTCTGTCCATCAACTGTGTTTTTTGCAATGTTCACCCCGAGTGGGCTGGGTATGCTCAGACGTGAGTCCCAGGCTCCCCACACCACTGGAGTCAAGCTATCCAGGCTGATGAAGGCTGATAGCCAGAAACCGGTCCTTGGATGCTTGATTCCGGTCTGGGAAAGACATGGCTTGGTAGTTCGGACTGGACTGTTCCCATGAGGCACAGGGTCAGAGCTGATTTGCATATAGCCAGTGTCTAACCCAGGGTGGTGTGGAGTGCAAAAAAACGATGGATTTAGGCCCAGATCCTTGTACTGGGGTGAATGTATGACATTGTTCTACATTCTGTCCATCAACTGTGTTTTTTGCAATTTTCACCCCGAGTGGGCTGGGTATGCTCAGACGTGAGTCCCAGGCTCTCCACACCACTGGAGTCAAGCTATCCAGGCTGATGAAGGCTGATAGCCAGAAACCGGTCCTTGGATGCTTGATTCCGGTCTGGGAAAGACATGGCTTGGTAGTTCGGACTGGACTGTTCCCATGAGGCACAGGGTCAGAGCTGATTTGCATATAGCCAGTGTCTAACCCAGGGTGGTGTGGAGTGCAAAAAATTGATGGATTTAGGCCCAGATCCTTGTACTGGGGTGAATGTATGATATTGTTCTACATTCTGTCCATCAACTGTGTTTTTTGCAATTTTCACCCCAAGTGGGCTGGGTATGCTCAGACGTGAGTCCCAGGCTCTCCACACCACTTGAGTCAAGCTATCCAGGCTGATGAAGGCTGATAGCCAGAAACCGTTCCTTGGATGCTTGATTCCGGTCTGGGAAAGACATGGCTTGGTAGTTCGGACTGGACTGTTCCCATGAGGCACAGGGTCAGAGCTGATTTGCATATAGCCAGTGTCTAACCCAGGGTGGTGTGGAGTGCAAAAAAAACGATGGATTAAGGCCCAGATCCTTGTACTGGGGTGAATGTATGACATTGTTCTACATTCTGTCCATCAACTGTGTTTTTTGCAGTTTTCACCCGAGTGGGCTGGGTATGCTCAGACGTGAGTCCCAGGCTCTCCACACCACTGGAGTCAAGCTATCCAGGCTGATGAAGGCTGATAGCCAGAAACCGGTCCTTGGATGCTTGATTCCGGTCTGGGAAAGACATGGCTTGGTTGTTCGGACTGGACTGTTCCCATGAGGCACAGGGTCAGAGCTGATTTGCATATAGCCAGTGTCTAACCCAGGGTGGTGTGGAGTGCAAAAAAACGATGGATTTAGGCCCAGATCCTTGTACTGGGGTGAATGTATGACATTGTTCTACATTCTGTCCATCAACTGTGTTTTTGCAATGTTCACCCCGAGTGGGCTGGGTATGCTCAGACGTGAGTCCCAGGCTCTCCACACCACTGGAGTCAAGCTATCCAGGCTGATGAAGGCTGATAGCCAGAAACCGGTCCTTGGATGCTTGATTCCGGTCTGGGAAAGACATGGCTTGGTAGTTCGGACTGGACTGTTCCCATGAGGCACAGGGTCAGAGCTGATTTGCATATAGCCAGTGTCTAACCCAGGGTGGTGTGGAGTGCAAAAAAACGATGGATTTAGGCCCAGATCCTTGTACTGGGGTGAATGTATGACATTGTTCTACATTCTGTCCATCAACTGTGTTTTTTGCAATTTTCACCCCGAGTGGGCTGGGTATGCTCAGACGTGAGTCCCAGGCTCTCCACACCACTGGAGTCAAGCTATCCAGGCTGATGAAGGCTGATAGCCAGAAACCGGTCCTTGGATGCTTGATTCCGGTCTGGGAAAGACATGGCTTGGTAGTTCGGACTGGACTGTTCCCATGAGGCACAGGGTCAGAGCTGATTTGCATATAGCCAGTGTCTAACCCAGGGTAGTGTGGAGTGCAAAAAATTGATGGATTTAGGCCCAGATCCTTGTACTGGGGTGAATGTATGATATTGTTCTACATTCTGTCCATCAACTGTGTTTTTTGCAATTTTCACCCCAAGTGGGCTGGGTATGCTCAGACGTGCGTCCCAGGCTCTCCACACCACTTGAGTCAAGCTATCCAGGCTGATGAAGGCTGATAGCCAGAAACCGTTCCTTGGATGCTTGATTCCGGTCTGGGAAAGACATGGCTTGGTAGTTCGGACTGGACTGTTCCCATGAGGCACAGGGTCAGAGCTGATTTGCATATAGCCAGTGTCTAACCCAGGGTGGTGTGGAGTTAAAAAAAAACGATGGATTAAGGCCCAGATCCTTGTACTGGGGTGAATGTATGACATTGTTCTACATTCTGTCCATCAACTGTGTTTTTTGCAGTTTTCACCCGAGTGGGCTGGGTATGCTCAGACGTGAGTCCCAGGCTCTCCACACCACTGGAGTCAAGCTATCCAGGCTGATGAAGGCTGATAGCCAGAAACCGGTCCTTGGATGCTTGATTCCGGTCTGGGAAAGACATGGCTTGGTAGTTCGGACTGGACTGTTCCCATGAAGCAAAGGGTCAGAGCTGATTTGCATATAGCCAGTGTCTAACCCAGGGTGGTGAGGAGTGCAAAAAATTGATGGATTTAGGCCCAGATCCTTGTACTGGGGTGAATGTATGATATTGTTCTACATTCTGTCCATCAACTGTGTTTTTTGCAATTTTCACCCCGAGTGGGCTGGGTATGCTCAGACGTGAGTCCCAGGCTCTCCACACCACTTGAGTCAAGCTATCCAGGCTGATGAAGGCTGATAGCCAGAAACCGTTCCTTGGATGCTTGATTCCGGTCTGGGAAAGACATGGCTTGGTAGTTCGGACTGGACTGTTCCCATGAGGCACAGGGTCAGAGCTGATTTGCATATAGCCAGTGTCTAACCCAGGGTGGTGTGGAGTGCAAAAAAAATGATGGATTAAGGCCCAGATCCTTGTACTGGGGTGAATGTATGACATTGTTCTACATTCTGTCCATCAACTGTGTTTTTTGCAGTTTTCACCCGAGTGGGCTGGGTATGCTCAGACGTGAGTCCCAGGCTCTCCACACCACTGGAGTCAAGCTATCCAGGCTGATGAAGGCTGATAGCCAGAAACCGGTCCTTGGATGCTTGATTCCGGTCTGGGAAAGACATGGCTTGGTAGTTCGGACTGGACTGTTCCCATGAAGCAAAGGGTCAGAGCTGATTTGCATATAGCCAGTGTCTAACCCAGGGTGGTGTGGAGTGCAAAAAATTGATGGATTTAGGCCCAGATCCTTGTACTGGGGTGAATGTATGATATTGTTCTACATTCTGTCCATCAACTGTGTTTTTTGCAATTTTCACCCCGAGCGGGCTGGGTATCCTCAGACGTGAGTCCCAGGCTTTCCACACCACTGGAGTCAAGCTATCCAGGCTGATGAAGGCTGATAGTCAGAAACCGGTCCATGGATGCTTGATTCCGGTCTGGGAAAGACATGGCTTGGTAGTTCGGACTGGACTGTTCCCATGAGGCGCAGGGTCAGAGCTGATTTGCATATAGCCAGTGTCTAACCCAGGGTGGTGTGGAGTGCAAAAAAACGATGGATTTAGGCCCAGATCCTTGTACTGGGGTGAATGTATGACATTGTTCTACATTCTGTCCATCAACTGTGTTTTTTGCAATTTTCACCCCGAGTGGGCTGGGTATGCTCAGACGTGAGTCCCAGGCTCTCCACACCACTGGAGTCAAGCTATCCAGGCTGATGAAGGCTGATAGCGAGAACCCGGTCCTTGGATGCTTGATTCCGGTCTGGGAAAGACATGGCTTGGTAGTTCGGACTGGACTGTTCCCATGAGGCACAGGGTCAGAGCTGATTTGCATATAGCCAGTGTCTAACCCAGGGTGGTGTGGAGTGCAAAAAAACGATGGATTTAGACCCAGATCCTTGTACTGGGGTGAATGTATGACATTGTTCTACATTCTGTCCATCAACTGTGTTTTTTGCAATTTTCACCCCGAGTGGGCTGGGTATGCTCAGACGTGAGTCCCAGGCTCTCCACACCACTGGAGTCAAGCTATCCAGGCTGATGAAGGCTGATAGCCAGAAACCGGTCCTTGGATGCTTGATTCCGGTCTGGGAAAGACATGGCTTGGTTGTTCGGACTGGACTGTTCCCATGAGGCACAGGGTCAGAGCTGATTTGCATATAGCCAGTGTCTAACCCAGGGTGGTGTGGAGTGCAAAAAAACGATGGATTTAGGCCCAGATCCTTGTACTGGGGTGAATGTATGACATTGTTCTACATTCTGTCCATCAACTGTGTTTTTTGCAATGTTCACCCCGAGTGGGCTGGGTATGCTCAGACGTGAGTCCCAGGCTCCCCACACCACTGGAGTCAAGCTATCCAGGCTGATGAAGGCTGATAGCCAGAAACCGGTCCTTGGATGCTTGATTCCGGTCTGGGAAAGACATGGCTTGGTAGTTCGGACTGGACTGTTCCCATGAGGCACAGGGTCAGAGCTGATTTGCATATAGCCAGTGTCTAACCCAGGGTGGTGTGGAGTGCAAAAAAACGATGGATTTAGGCCCAGATCCTTGTACTGGGGTGAATGTATGACATTGTTCTACATTCTGTCCATCAACTGTGTTTTTTGCAATTTTCACCCCGAGGGGGCTGGGTATGCTCAGACGTGAGTGCCAGGCTCTCCACACCACTGGAGTCAAGCTATCCAGGCTGATGAAGGCTGATAGCCAGAAACCGGTCCTTGGATGCTTGATTCCGGTCTGGGAAAGACATGGCTTGGTAGTTCGGACTGGACTGTTCCCATGAGGCACAGGGTCAGAGCTGATTTGCATATAGCCAGTGTCTAACCCAGGGTGGTGTGGAGTGCAAAAAATTGATGGATTTAGGCCCAGATCCTTGTACTGGGGTGAATGTATGATATTGTTCTACATTCTGTCCATCAACTGTGTTTTTTGCAATTTTCACCCCAAGTGGGCTGGGTATGCTCAGACGTGAGTCCCAGGCTCTCCACACCACTTGAGTCAAGCTATCCAGGCTGATGAAGGCTGATAGCCAGAAACCGTTCCTTGGATGCTTGATTCCGGTCTGGGAAAGACATGGCTTGGTAGTTCGGACTGGACTGTTCCCATGAGGCACAGGGTCAGAGCTGATTTGCATATAGCCAGTGTCTAACCCAGGGTGGTGTGGAGTGCAAAAAAAACGATGGATTAAGGCCCAGATCCTTTACTGGGGTGAATGTATGACATTGTTCTACATTCTGTCCATCAACTGTGTTTTTTGCAGTTTTCACCCGAGTGGGCTGGGTATGCTCAGACGTGAGTCCCAGGCTCTCCACACCACTGGAGTCAAGCTATCCAGGCTGATGAAGGCTGATAGCCAGAAACCGGTCCTTGGATGCTTGATTCCGGTCTGGGAAAGACATGGCTTGGTTGTTCGGACTGGACTGTTCCCATGAGGCACAGGGTCAGAGCTGATTTGCATATAGCCAGTGTCTAACCCAGGGTGGTGTGGAGTGCAAAAAAACGATGGATTTAGGCCCAGATCCTTGTACTGGGGTGAATGTATGACATTGTTCTACATTCTGTCCATCAACTGTGTTTTTTGCAATGTTCACCCCGAGTGGGCTGGGTATGCTCAGACGTGAGTCCCAGGCTCTCCACACCACTGGAGTCAAGCTATCCAGGCTGATGAAGGCTGATAGCCAGAAACCGGTCCTTGGATGCTTGATTCCGGTCTGGGAAAGACATGGCTTGGTAGTTCGGACTGGACTGTTCCCATGAGGCACAGGGTCAGACCTGATTTGCATATAGCCAGTGTCTAACCCAGGGTGGTGTGGAGTGCAAAAAAACGATGGATTTAGGCCCAGATCCTTGTACTGGGGTGAATGTATGACATTGTTCTACATTCTGTCCATCAACTGTGTTTTTTGCAATTTTCACCCCGAGTGGGCTGGGTATGCTCAGACGTGAGTCCCAGGCTCTCCACACCACTGGAGTCAAGCTATCCAGGCTGATGAAGGCTGATAGCCAGAAACCGGTCCTTGGATGCTTGATTCCGGTCTGGGAAAGACATGGCTTGGTAGTTCGGACTGGACTGTTCCCATGAGGCACAGGGTCAGAGCTGATTTGCATATAGCCAGTGTCTAACCCAGGGTGGTGTGGAGTGCAAAAAATTGATGGATTTAGGCCCAGATCCTTGTACTGGGGTGAATGTATGATATTGTTCTACATTCTGTCCATCAACTGTGTTTTTTGCAATTTTCACCCCAAGTGGGCTGGGTATGCTCAGACGTGAGTCCCAGGCTCTCCACACCACTTGAGTCAAGCTATCCAGGCTGATGAAGGCTGATAGCCAGAAACCGTTCCTTGGATGCTTGATTCCGGTCTGGGAAAGACATGGCTTGGTAGTTCGGACTGGACTGTTCCCATGAGGCACAGGGTCAGAGCTGATTTGCATATAGCCAGTGTCTAACCCAGGGTGGTGTGGAGTGCAAAAAAACCGATGGATTAAGGCCCAGATCCTTGTACTGGGGTGAATGTATGACATTGTTCTACATTCTGTCCATCAACTGTGTTTTTTGCAGTTTTCACCCGAGTGGGCTGGGTATGCTCAGACGTGAGTCCCAGGCTCTCCACACCACTGGAGTCAAGCTATCCAGGCTGATGAAGGCTGATAGCCAGAAACCGGTCCTTGGATGCTTGATTCCGGTCTGGGAAAGACATGGCTTGGTAGTTCGGACTGGACTGTTCCCATGAAGCAAAGGGTCAGAGCTGATTTGCATATAGCCAGTGTCTAACCCAGGGTGGTGTGGAGTGCAAAAAATTGATGGATATAGGCCCAGATCCTTGTACTGGGGTGAATGTATGATATTGTTCTACATTCTGTCCATCAACTGTGTTTTTTGCAATTTTCACCCCGAGTGGGCTGGGTATGCTCAGACGTGAGTCCCAGGCTCTCCACACCACTTGAGTCAAGCTATCCAGGCTGATGAAGGCTGATAGCCAGAAACCGGTCCTTGGATGCTTGATTCCGGTCTGGGAAAGACATGGCTTGGTAGTTCGGACTGGACTGTTCCCATGAGGCACAGGGTCAGAGCTGATTTGCATATAGCCAGTGTCTAACCCAGGGTGGTGTGGAGTGCAAAAAAAATGATGGATTAAGGCCCAGATCCTTGTACTGGGGTGAATGTATGACATTGTTCTACATTCTGTCCATCAACTGTGTTTTTTGCAGTTTTCACCCGAGTGGGCTGGGTATGCTCAGACGTGAGTCCCAGGCTCTCCACACCACTGGAGTCAAGCTATCCAGGCTGATGAAGGCTGATAGCCAGAAACCGGTCCTTGGATGCTTGATTCCGGTCTGGGAAAGACATGGCTTGGTAGTTCGGACTGGACTGTTCCCATGAAGCAAAGGGTCAGAGCTGATTTGCATATAGCCAGTGTCTAACCCAGGGTGGTGTGGAGTGCAAAAAATTGATGGATTTAGGCCCAGATCCTTGTACTGGGGTGAATGTATGATATTGTTCTACATTCTGTCCATCAACTGTGTTTTTTGCAATTTTCACCCCGAGTGGGCTGGGTATGCTCAGACGTGAGTCCCAGGCTCTCCACACCACTTGAGTCAAGCTATCCAGGCTGATGAAGGCTGATAGCCAGAAACCGTTCCTTGGATGCTTGATTCCGGTCTGGGAAAGACATGGCTTGGTAGTTCGGACTGGACTGTTCCCATGAGGCACAGGGTCAGAGCTGATTTGCATATAGCCAGTGTCTAACCCAGGGTGGTGTGGAGTGCAAAAAAAACGATGGATTAAGGCCCAGATCCTTGTACTGGGGTGAATGTATGACATTGTTCTACATTCTGTCCATCAACTGTGTTTTTTGCAGTTTTCACCCGAGTGGACTGGGTATGCTCAGACGTGAGTCCCAGGCTCTCCACACCACTGGAGTCAAGCTATCCAGGCTGATGAAGGCTGATAGCCAGAAACCGGTCCTTGGATGCTTGATTCCGGTCTGGGAAAGACATGGCTTGGTAGTTCGGACTGGACTGTTCCCATGAGGCACAGGGTCAGAGCTGATTTGCATATAGCCAGTGTCTAACCCAGGGTGGTGTGGAGTGCAAAAAACCAATGGATTTAGGCCCAGATCCTTGTACTGGGGTGAATGATTGACATTGTTCTACATTCTGTCCATCAACTGTGTTTTTTGCAATTTTCACCCCGAGCGGGCTGGGTATCCTCAGACGTGAGTCCCAGGCTCTCCACACCACTGGAGTCAAGCTATCCAGGCTGATGAAGGCTGATAGCCAGAAACCGGTCCTTGGATGCTTGATTCCGGTCTGGGAAAGACATGGCTTGGTAGTTCGGACTGGACTGTTCCCATGAAGCAAAGGGTCAGAGCTGATTTGCATATAGACAGTGTCTAACCCAGGGTGGTGTGGAGTGCAAAAAAACGATGGATTTAGGCCCAGATCCTTGTACTGGGGTGAATGTATGACATTGTTCTACATTCTGTCCATCAACTGTGTTTTTTGCAATTTTCACTCCGAGTGGGCTGGGTATGCTCAGACGTGAGTCCCAGGCTCTCCACACCACTGGAGTCAAGCTCTCCAGGCTGATGAAGGCTGATAGCCAGAAACCGGCCCTTGGATGCTTGATTCCGGCCTGGGAATGACATGGCTTGGTAGTTCGGACTGGACTGGTTCCATGAGGCACAGGGTCAGAGCTGATTTGCATATAGCCAGTGTCTAACCCAGGGTGGTGTGGAGTGCAAAAAAACGATGGATTTAGGCCCAGATCCTTGTACTGGGGTGAATGTATGACATTGTTCTACATTCTGTCCATCAACTGTGTTTTTTGCAATTTCCACCCCGAGTGGGCTGGGTATGTTCAGACGTGAGTCCCAGGCTCTCCACACCACTGGAGTCAAGCTATCCAGGCTGATGAAGGCTGATAGTCAGAAACCGGTCCATGGATGCTTGATTCCGGTCTGGGAAAGACATGGCTTGGTAGTTCGGACTGGACTGTTCCCATGAGGCACAGGGTCAGAGCTGATTTGCATATAGCCAGTGTCTAACCCAGGGTGGTGTGGAGTGCAAAAAAACGATGGATTTAGGCCCAGATCCTTGTACTGGGGTGAATGTATGACATTGTTCTACATTCTGTCCATCAACTGTGTTTTTTGCAATTTTCACCCCGAGTGGGCTGGGTATGCTCAGACGTGAGTCCCAGGCTCTCCACACCACTGGAGTCAAGCTATCCAGGCTGATGAAGGCTGATAGCGAGAACCCGGTCCTTGGATGCTTGATTCCGGTCTGGGAAAGACATGGCTTGGTAGTTCGGACTGGACTGTTCCCATGAGGCACAGGGTCAGAGCTGATTTGCATATAGCCAGTGTCTAACCCAGGGTGGTGTGGAGTGCAAAAAAACGATGGATTTAGACCCAGATCCTTGTACTGGGGTGAATGTATGACATTGTTCTACATTCTGTCCATCAACTGTGTTTTTTGCAATTTTCACCCCGAGTGGGCTGGGTTTGCTCAGACGTGAGTCCCAGGCTCTCCACACCACTGGAGTCAAGCTATCCAGGCTGATGAAGGCTGATAGCCAGAAACCGGTCCTTGGATGCTTGATTCCGGTCTGGGAAAGACATGGCTTGGTAGTTCGGACTGGACTGTTCCCATGAGGCACAGGGTCAGAGCTGATTTGCATATAGCCAGTGTCTAACCCAGGGTGGTGTGGAGTGCAAAAAAACGATGGATTTAGGCCCAGATCCTTGTACTGGGGTGAATGTATGACATTGTTCTACATTCTGTCCATCAACTGTGTTTTTTGCAATGTTCACCCCGAGTGGGCTGGGTATGCTCAGACGTGAGTCCCAGGCTCTCCACACCACTGGAGTCAAGCTATCCAGGCTGATGAAGGCTGATAGCCAGAAACCGGTCCTTGGATGCTTGATTCGGGTCTGGGAAAGACATGGCTTGGTAGTTCGGACTGGACTGTTCCCATGAGGCACAGGGTCAGAGCTGATTTGCATATAGCCAGTGTCTAACCCAGGGTGGTGTGGAGTGCAAAAAAACGATGGATTTAGGCCCAGATCCTTGTACTGGGGTGAATGTATGACATTGTTCTACATTCTGTCCATCAACTGTGTTTTTTGCAATTTTCACCCCGAGTGGGCTGGGTATGCTCAGACGTGAGTCCCAGGCTCTCCACACCACTGGAGTCAAGCTATCCAGGCTGATGAAGGCTGATAGCCAGAAACCGGTCCTTGGATGCTTGATTCCGGTCTGGGAAAGACATGGCTTGGTAGTTCGGACTGGACTGTTCCCATGAGGCACAGGGTCAGAGCTGATTTGCATATAGCCAGTGTCTAACCCAGGGTGGTGTGGAGTGCAAAAAATGATGGATTTAGGCCCAGATCCTTGTACTGGGGTGAATGTATGATATTGTTCTACATTCTGTCCATCAACTGTGTTTTTTGCAGTTTTCACCGGAGTGGGCTGGGTATGCTCAGACGTGAGTCCCAGGCTCTCCACACCACTGGAGTCAAGCTATCCAGGCTGATGAAGGCTGATAGCCAGAAACCGGTCCTTGGATGCTTGATTCCGGTCTGGGAAAGACATGGCTTGGTAGTTCGGACTGGACTGTTCCCATGAAGCAAAGGGTCAGAGCTGATTTGCATATAGCCAGTGTCTAACCCAGGGTGGTGTGGAGTGCAAAAAAACGATGGATTTAGGCCCAGATCCTTGTACTGGGGTGAATGTATGACATTGTTCTACATTCTGTCCATCAACTGTGTTTTTTGCAATTTTCACCCCGAGTGGCTGGGTATGCTCAGACGTGAGTCCCAGGCTCTCCACACCACTGGAGTCAAGCTCTCCAGGCTGATGAAGGCTGATAGCCAGAAACCGGCCCTTGGATGCTTGATTCCGGCCTGGGAAAGACATGGCTTGGTAGTTCGGACTGGACTGGTTCCATGAGGCACTGGGTCAGAGCTGATTTGCATAAAGCCAGTGTCTAACCCAGGGTGGTGTGGAGTGCAAAAAAACGATGGATTTAGGCCCAGATCCTTGTACTGGGGTGAATGTATGACATTGTTCTACATTCTGTCCATCAACTGTGTTTTTTGCAATTTCCACCCCGAGTGGGCTGGGTATGCTCAGACGTGAGTCCCAGGCTCTCCACACCACTGGAGTCAAGCTATCCAGGCTGATGAAGGCTGATAGTCAGAAACCGGTCCATGGATGCTTGATTCCGGTCTGGGAAAGACATGGCTTGGTAGTTCGGACTGGACTGTTCCCATGAGGCACAGGGTCAGAGCTGATTTGCATATAGCCAGTGTCTAACCCAGGGTGGTGTGGAGTGCAAAAAAACGATGGATTTAGACCCAGATCCTTGTACTGGGGTGAATGTATGACATTGTTCTACATTCTGTCCATCAACTGTGTTTTTTGCAATTTTCACCCCGAGTGGGCTGGGTTTGCTCAGACGTGAGTCCCAGGCTCTCCACACCACTGGAGTCAAGCTATCCAGGCTGATGAAGGCTGATAGCCAGAAACCGGTCCTTGGATGCTTGATTCCGGTCTGGGAAAGACATGGCTTGGTTGTTCGGACTGGACAGTTCCCATGAGGCACAGGGTCAGAGCTGATTTGCATATAGCCAGTGTCTAACCCAGGGTGGTGTGGAGTGCAAAAAAACGATGGATTTAGGCCCAGATCCTTGTACTGGGGTGAATGTATGACATTGTTCTACATTCTGTCCATCAACTGTGTTTTTTGCAATGTTCACCCCGAGTGGGCTGGGTATGCTCAGACGTGAGTCCCAGGCTCTCCACACCACTGGAGTCAAGCTATCCAGGCTGATGAAGGCTGATAGCCAGAAACCGGTCCTTGGATGCTTGATTCGGGTCTGGGAAAGACATGGCTTGGTAGTTCGGACTGGACTGTTCCCATGAGGCACAGGGTCAGAGCTGATTTGCATATAGCCAGTGTCTAACCCAGGGTGGTGTGGAGTGCAAAAAAACGATGGATTTAGGCCCAGATCCTTGTACTGGGGTGAATGTATGACATTGTTCTACATTCTGTCCATCAACTGTGTTTTTTGCAATTTTCACCCCGAGTGGGCTGGGTATGCTCAGACGTGAGTCCCAGGCTCTCCACACCACTGGAGTCAAGCTATCCAGGCTGATGAAGGCTGATAGCCAGAAACCGGTCCTTGGATGCTTGATTCCGGTCTGGGAAAGACATGGCTTGGTAGTTCGGACTGGACTGTTCCCATGAGGCACAGGGTCAGAGCTGATTTGCATATAGCCAGTGTCTAACCCAGGGTGGTGTGGAGTGCAAAAAATGATGGATTTAGGCCCAGATCCTTGTACTGGGGTGAATGTATGATATTGTTCTACATTCTGTCCATCGACTGTGTTTTTTGCAATTTTCACCCCAAGTGGGCTGGGTATGCTCAGACGTGAGTCCCAGGCTCTCCACACCACTTGAGTCAAGCTATCCAGGCTGATGAAGGCTGATAGCCAGAAACCGTTCCTTGGATGCTTGATTCCGGTCTGGGAAAGACATGGCTTGGTAGTTCGGACTGGATTGTTCCCATGAGGCACAGGGTCAGAGCTGATTTGCATATAGCCAGTGTCTAACCCAGGGTGGTGTGGAGTGCAAAAAAAACAATGGATTAAGGCCCAGATCCTTGTACTGGGGTGAATGTATGACATTGTTCTACATGCTGTCCATCAACTGTGTTTTTTGCAGTTTTCACCCGAGTGGGCTGGGTATGCTCAGACGTGAGTCCCAGGCTCTCCACACCACTGGAGTCAAGCTCTCCAGGCTGATGAAGGCTGATAGCCAGAAACCGGTCCTTGGATGCTTGATTCCGGCCTGGGAAAGACATGGCTTGGTAGTTCGGACTGGACTGGTTCCATGAGGCACAGGGTCAGAGCTGATTTGCATATAGCCAGTGTCTAACCCAGGGTGGTGTGGAGTGCAAAAAAACGATGGATTTAGGCCCAGATCCTTGTACTGGGGTGAATGTATGACATTGTTCTACATTCTGTCCATCAACTGTGTTTTTTGCAATTTCCACCCCGAGTGGGCTGGGTATGCTCAGACGTGAGTCCCAGGCTCTCCACACCACTGGAGTCAAGCTATCCAGGCTGATGAAGGCTGATAGCCAGAAACCGGTCCTTGGATGCTTGATTCCGGTCTGGGAAAGACATGGCTTGGTAGTTCGGACTGGACTGTTCCCATGAGGCACAGGGTCAGAGCTGATTTGCATATAGCCAGTGTCTAACCCAGGGTGGTGTGGAGTACAAAAAAACGATGGATTGAGGCCCAGATCCTTGTACTGGGGTGAATGTATGACATTGTTCTACATTCTGTCCATCAACTGTGTTTTTTGCAATTTTCACCCCGAGTGGGCTGGGTATGCTCAGACGTGAGTCCCAGGCTCTCCACACCACTGGAGTCAAGCTATCCAGGCTGATGAAGGCTGATAGCGAGAACCCGGTCCTTGGATGCTTGATTCCGGTCTGGGAAAGACATGGCTTGGTAGTTCGGACTGGACTGTTCCCATGAGGCACAGCGTCAGAGCTGATTTGCATATAGCCAGTGTCTAACCCAGGGTGGTATGGAGTGCAAAAAAACGATGGATTTAGGCCCAGATCCTTGTACTGGGGTGAATGCATGACATTGTTCTACATTCTGTCCATCAACTGTGTTTTTTGCAATTTTCACCCCGAGTGGGCTGGGTATGCTCAGACATGAGTCCCAGGCTATCCACACCACTGGAGTCAAGCTATCCAGGCTGATGAAGGCTGATAGCCAGAAACCGGTCCTTGGATGCTTGATTCCGGTCTGGGAAAGACATGGCTTGGTTGTTCGGACTGGACTGTTCCCATGAGGCACAGGGTCAGAGCTGATTTGCATATAGCCAGTGTCTAACCCAGGGTGGTGTGGAGTGCAAAAAAACGATGGATTTAGGACCAGATCCTTGTACTGGGGTGAATGTATGACATTGTTCTACATTCTGTCCATCAACTGTGTTTTTTGCAATGTTCACCCCGAGTGGGCTGGGTATGCTCAGACGTGAGTCTCAGGCTCTCCACACCACTGGAGTCAAGCTATCCAGGCTGATGAAGGCTGATAGCCAGAAACCGGTCCTTGGATGCTTGATTCCGGTCTGGGAAAGACATGGCTTGGTAGTTCGGACTGGACTGTTCCCATGAGGCACAGCGTCAGAGCTGATTTGCATATAGCCAGTGTCTAACCCAGGGTGGTGTGGAGTGCAAAAAAACGATGGATTTAGGCCCAGATCCTTGTACTGGGGTGAATGTATGACATTGTTCTACATTCTGTCCATCAACTGTGTTTTTTGCAATTTTCACCCCGAGTGGGCTGGGTATGCTCAGACGTGAGTCCCAGGCTCTCCACACCACTGGAGTCAAGCTATCCAGGCTGATGAAGGCTGATAGCGAGAAACCGGTCCTTGGATGCTTGATTCCGGTCTGGAAAAGACATGGCTTGGTAGTTCGGACTGGACTGTTCCCATGAGGCACAGGGTCAGAGCTGATTTGCATATAGCCAGTGTCTAACCCAGGGTGGTGTGGAGTGCAAAAAAACGATGGATTTAGACCCAGATCCTTGTACTGGGGTGAATGTATGACATTGTTCTACATTCTGTCCATCAACTGTGTTTTTTGCAATTTTCATCCCGAGTGGGCTGGCTATGCTCAGACGTGAGTCCCAGGCTCTCCACACCACTGGAGTCAAGCTATCCAGGCTGATGAAGGCTGATAGCCAGAAACCGGTCCTTGGATGCTTGATTCCGGTCTGGGAAAGACATGGCTTGGTTGTTCGGACTGGACTGTTCCCATGAGGCACAGGGTCAGAGCTGATTTGCATATAGCCAGTGTCTGACCCAGGGTGGTGTGGAGTGCAAAAAAACGATGGATTTAGGCCCAGATCCTTGTACTGGCGTGAATGTATGACATTGTTCTACATTCTGTCCATCAACTGTGTTTTTTGCAATTTTCACCCCGAGTGGGCTGGGTATGCTCAGACGTGAGTCCCAGGCTCTCCACACCACTGGAGTCAAGCTATCAAGGCTGATGAAGGCTGATAGCCAGAAACCGGTCCTTGGATGCTTGATTCCGGTCTGGGAAAGCCATAGCTTGGTAGTTCGGACTGGATTGTTCCCATGAGGCACAGGGTCAGAGCTGATTTGCATATAGCCAGTGTCTAACCCAGGGTGGTGTGGAGTGCAAATAAACGATGGATTTAGACCCAGATCCTTGTACTGGGGTGAATGTATGACATTGTTCTACATTCTGTCCATCAACTGTGTTTTTTTGCAATTTTCACCCCGAGTGGGCTGGGTATGCTCAGACGTGAGTCCCAGGCTCTCCACACCACTGGAGTCAAGCTATCCAGGCTGATGAAGGCTGATAGCCAGAAACCGGTCCTTGGATGCTTGATTCCGGTCTGGGAAAGACATGGCTTGGTTGTTCGGACTGGACTGTTCCCATGAGGCACACGGTCAGAGCTGATTTGCATATAGCCAGTGTCTAACCCATGGTGGTGTGGACTGCAAAAAAACGATGGATTTAGGCCCAGATCCTTGTACTGGGGTGAATGTATGACATTGTTCTACATTCTGTCCATCAACTGTGTTTTTTGCAATTTTCACCCCGAGTGGGCTGGGTATGCTCAGACGTGAGTCCCAGGCTCTCCACGCCACTGGAGTCAAGCTATCCGGGCTGATGAAGGCTGATAGCCAGAAACCGGTCCTTGGACGCTTGATTCCTGTCTGGGAAAGACATGGCTTGGTAGTTCGGACTGGACTGTTCCCATGAGGCACAGGGTCAGAGCTGATTTGCATATAGCCAGTGTCTAACCCAGGGTGGTGTGGAGTGCAAAAAAAAGATGGATTTAGGCCCAGATCCTTTAACTGGGGTGAATGTATGACATTGTTCTACATTCTGTCCATCAACTGTGTTTTTTGCAATTTTCACCCCGAGTGGGCTGGGTATGCTCAGACATGAGTCCCAGGCTCTCCACACCACTGGAGTCAAGCTATCCAGGCTGATGAAGGCTGATAGCCAAAAACCGGTCCTTGGATGCTTGATTCCGGTCTGGGAAAGACATGGCTTGGTAGTTCGGACTGGACTGTTCCCATGAGGCACAGGATCAGAGCTGATTTGCATATAGCCAGTGTCTAACCCAGGGTGGTGTGGAGTGCAAAAAAATGATGGATTTAGGCCCAGATCCTTGTACTGGGGTGAATATATGACATTGTTCTACATTCTGTCCATCAACTGTGTTTTTTGCAATTTTCACCCCGAGTGGGCTGGGTATGCTCAGACGTGAGTCCCAGGCTCTCCACACCACTGGAGTCAAGCTATCCAGGCTGATGAAGGCTGATAGCCAGAAACCGGTCCTTGGATGCTTGATTCCGGTCTGGGAAAGACATGGCTTGGTAGTTCGGACTGGACTGTTCCCATGAGGCACAGGGTCAGAGCTGATTTGCATATAGCCAGTGTCTAACCCAGGGTGGTGTGGAGTGCAAAAAAACGATGGATTTAAGCCCAGATCCTTGTACTGGGGTGAATGTTTGACATTGTTCTACATTCTGTCCATCAACTGTGTTTTTTGCAATTTTCACCCTGAGTGGGCTGGGTATGCTCAGACGTGAGTCCCAGGCTCTCCACACCACTGGAGTCAAGCTATCCAGGCTGATGAAGGCTGATAGCCAGAAACCGGTCCTTGGATGCTTGATTCCGGTCTGGGAAAGACATGGCTTGGTAGTTCGGACTGGACTGTTCCCATGAGGCACAGGGTCAGAGCTGATTTGCATATAGCCAGTGTCTAACCCAGGGTGGTGTGGAGTGCAAAAAATTGATGGATTTAGGCCCAGATCCTTGTACTGGGGTGAATGTATGACATTGTTCTACATTCTGTCCATCAACTGTGTTTTTTGCAATTTTCACCCCGAGTGGGCTGGGTATGCTCAGACGTGAGTCCCAGGCTCTCCACACCACTGGAGTCAAGCTATCCAGGCTGATGAAGGCTGATAGCCAGAAACCGTTCCTTGGATGCGTGATTACGGTCTGGGAAAGACATGGCGTGGTAGTTCGGACTGGACTGTTCCCATGAGGCACAGGGTCAGAGCTGATTTGCATATATCCAGTGTCTAACCCAGGGTGGTGTGGAGTGCAAAAAAACGATGGATTTAGACCCAGATCCTTGTACTGGGGTGAATGTATGACATTGTTCTACATTCTGTCCATCAACTGTGTTTTTTGCAATTTTCACCCCGAGTGTGCTGGGTACGCTCACACGTGAGTCCCAGTCTCTCCACTCCACTGGAGTCAAGCTATCCAGGCTGATAGCCAGAAACCGGTCCTTGGATGCTTGATTCCGGTCTGGGAAAGACATGGCTTGGTAGTTCGGACTGGACTGTTCCCATGAGGCACAGGGTCAGAGCTGATTTGCATATAGCCAGTGTCTAACCCAAAGTGGTGTGGAGTGCAAAAAAACGATGGATTTAGGCCCAGATCCTTGTACTGGGGTGAATGTATGACATTGTTCTACATTCTGTCCATCAACTGTGTTTTTTGCAATTTTCACCCCGAGTGGGCTGGGTATGCTCAGACGTGAGTCCCAGGCTCTCCACACCACTGGAGTCAAGCTATCCAGGCTGATGAAGGCTGATAGCCAGAAACCGGTCCTTGGATGCTTGATTCCAGTCTGGGAAAGACATGGCTTGGTTGTTCAGACTGGACTGTTCCCATGAGGCACAGGGTCAGAGCTGATTTGCATATTGCCAGTGTCTAACCCAGGGTGGTGTGGAGTGCAAAAAAACGATGGATTTAGGCCCAGATCCTTGTACTGGGGTGAATGTATGACATTGTTCTACATTCTGTCCATCAACTGTGTTTTTTGCAATTTTCACCCCGAGTGGGCTGGGTATGCTCAGACGTGAGTCCCAGGCTCTCCACACCACTGGAGTCAAGCTATCCAGGCTGATGAAGGCTGATAGCCAGAAACCGGTCCTTGGATGCTTGATTCCGGTCTGGGAAAGACATGGCTTGGTAGTTCGGACTGGACTGTTCCCATGAGGCACAGGGTCAGAGCTGATTTGCATATAGCCAGTGTCTAACCCAGGGTGGTGTGGAGTGCTAAAAAACAATGGATTTAGGCCCAGATCCTTGTACTGGGGTGAATGTATGACATTGTTCTACATTCTGTCCATCAACTGTGTTTTTTGCAATTTCCAAGGAATCCAGGTTCCTTTCCAGGCACCAACGTACCCAGATTCTCTATATGTTGTTATAGCTGTAGTAAGTGCCTGGGGCCGAAGACTCTCTGAGGAGAGTTGCAGCCGTCGCCGAAAGTCCTGAGATTTCATTGGATCTCCTGACACTCTCAAGGCAAGAAGGGTTAAACTCCTGTTCTGAATTAGGGGGGGAACTCCTCTGTATACGTCTGTAAGAAGAATCTCTAGGGTAGGAACTTAGAAGGGGGGCTGCAAGCTAGTTCTAGAGTGGTGGGGAACCATGCTTGGGATGGCCGAAAGGGAGTTATTAGGACAAGCAAGCACTGATCCTGTCTCACTATACAAAGAACTCTCTGAATCATGGCAAAGGTATGGAATGCATACACCTTTGCTCCTTTCCAAGATTGTAGTAAGGCGTTGACTGCTAGAGCACCCGGGTCGGGCATCCAGCTGAAGTTGTTCTCCAGTTGAAAGGTTAGTCTGCTCGCAAATAAGTCTATCTCTAGAGGGCTCCAGATCTTGTTTAGGGTAGTGAACACAGAAGCATTCAGTTTCCAATTTCTGTGATCTGACAGGAATCTTGAGTTCCTGTCTGCAGAGTATTCTGCTTTGAGAGCGATCTTATGTTCCAGACAGAAGAGCGATCTTATGTTCCAGACAGAACATCCAAAGTTTCTTTGCTAGATTTGAGAGGTCCACAGATTTGGTGCACTCATGAGGGCGTAAAGCCCAGCTGTTAGTTCTAAATAATTTATGTGGTGAGATGATTCCTCTTGTCACCAGATACCATCAGTGTTCTGATTGAGACGGCAAGCTCCCCAGCCATGAAGGCTCGCATCTGATTGTAAAACAAACTCTGGTTTTGAACCAAAGATTGCTTTTCCATTCCAAACGTCTAGGTTCTCGAGCCACCAGGCTAGTTCCAATTTAGCTTCTTGATCCAGACAGAACCGATCTCCCTACAAGAGGCCAGTTCTTAGGGCTCTTGCCTTTACCCTTTGGAGGGCCCGATAGTTGAGGGGACCGGGAAAGATGGCTTGGATGGAGGAGGAGAGGATACCCAGAATCCTGGCTAGCTCTCTCAGAGAAAAGTATTGCTCTTTCAGGACGTGTCTTATTTCCTTCCTGATTTTGGTAATCTTTTTTTAAGGTAGTAAATGGAGACATTTCAATGTGTCTACTGTGAAACCTGGGAACTCCAGAGATCTGGAAGGGGACAGCATTGATTTATCTTGGTTTACGATCAATCCTAAACTTTCTAGAAGATCCATCACAGTCTTCAGGACTTTGGCTAGTTGTGAAGGCTCTTAAATGATTATAAGAATGTCTAAGTGAATGATTAAATGAATGCCCCTTATTCTTAGAGATGAGGCAACAGTTCTCATGACCTTGGTGAACCACCAAGGGGCAGAGGGGAGTCCAAAGGGGAGAGCCTGAAATTGGTAAAGGTGATTTTTCCTAAACAAATTGAAGAAAGGGTTGGTGGGATTCGGCCTTAGGAATGGTGAAGTAAGCATCCTTTAGGTCTAGTTTGACTAGCCAGTCTCCCTCTAGAGGTAAGTCCCTCAAGAGATGGATGCCCTCCATCTTGAAGTGTCTGTAAACCAAATCTTTGTTTACTTCTCTTAAGTTTATGACAGGTCTCCAACCTTTGTCTTTCTTTTTTACAAGAAAGAGTGTGCTTATAAATCTTTAAGTTCCTAATGGGACCTCTATTAAGTCTCCGTTCTGAAGCATTAAGGAGATCTCCTCATCTATTATTTTTTGTTTCTCTGGAGAGAGAGGCATGTCTCTTGGGAAAGAAGTTTGTAAAAGTGTGTGAGTCCAATCTATCATAAATGATTTAAAGAGTAAACCTTTTGGGTTTTGCGAGGGTTCTTTATCCGCCATAGTTTTCGATTTATTTTTGTCAAAATGACTCTTTGTCTTTCTGCATTAATGCTAGCGTTGGCATTACCCAGTAGAATTAATGCTCTCTGGCTCCATCCCCTGATCAGATTGATGTTGAGAGGGGTGTTGAGAGGGGTGCCATTGATGTGGCTGTCTTCTGTGGAATCTAGGATTCTGGCTAACGGTCCCAGTACGTCGAGAAGACATCGTTAGATGAGGATGGTGAGTCATCATTAAGCTCTTTGTTAAAATCAAGGTTCTCATCACTGTCCAAATCATGGACAAATTCATCCGGAGGGTCAGGTAAGACATCCTCATTTTCTGAATCAGAGTCTGTAATATAATGAGCACACCGGTCTTTTGTGCCGCTAGGGATACCCATGTAAGACGTGCCGCGGGGGACACCATCGTAATTTGTGCTGTTTGAGACACCGGAGTAAATTGTGCCGCTAGGGTCACCTTTCAAATTTGAGGTGCGGGGACCTCCGTTCATGAATGAGGTGCACGACCTCCTAACTCATTTGAGGTGCTAGGACCTCCCATGGTGCTCTTAGTATAAGGCTCGGAATACATTTTTTTTTGTTGCTTTTTTACCCTGGTTAATAACTGGGGGGTTGAGACAAGTTGGCCCTTCGTGGAGCTCGTCTTGAAAGGGGAGGGGTCTTTCAGAGGACATACCCTCCTTAAATGTATCTTTAAATACAAGATCTCATTTCCTTTTGAATTTTGCGACGTGGTCCTGAGGGAACCACTCAGAACTTCTTGGGTGTTTCAGATTTAATGGGTAAAACATTTCTTTCCCCAAGGGCTCACGGATAATGTCCTTACAGGATGATGGGAGTTCCTCTTATGGATTGTAAAATTCTTGATCATCTACATCAAGATCAAGGACATACTCATCAGGTGTGTCTGAGGATTCTATATCATTAGATTTGTTGTCTCCCATAATGTAAAGAGCATTATGATATTTTTTGCCGCTAGGGACACCCAGATGTTTGTGCAGCTAAGGACACCCAGATGTTTGTGCCGCTAAGGACACCCAGATAACTTGTGCCGCTAAGGAGACCCAGATAAGTTGTCTGAGCTAAGACTCACAGATAAGTTGTGCCGCTATGGACACCTTGGGAGTTTGAGGTGCGAGGACCTCCATTAGAAGTTGAGGTGCTAAGACCTCCCTTAATTGATGAGGTGCTTGGACCTCCTATATTGCTCTTATCAATGTTTTTACTTTTCTGAAGTCTTTTACCCCTTAATTCAGTGATCTTGTCAGAGTAGAGGTTTTGAATTTCTGAGATTTTGTCTTCATCAGGGAGTGACCTTTTAGAGGACATGATCTGACTTAAGGTCTCAAACATGCAGGACCTCAATTCCTTATGAAGGATTTTTTGCAGAGCTTCGTTGTCTATGTTAGGAGTAGGGGCACAAGCCTTGTATGAGTAAGACTCAGACATGGTATATAGGAAATGTTAACTTGTAAAAAGCGGTAAAGCCCTTTAATGAAAGATAATTAGGGAGGATTTCCCTTAATAATAGTGACAAGGTTTATAGATGAAGAAATGTCAAGAGAATAATTCCTCTCTTATTATAATTAATTTTGTTATAGAATGTTGAAAAGTCCATTTAAATGAGGATTTCCTGCTAAAACCCCCTTTTTTTATGAATACGTTTGTAAAACAATAACAACTTGCGGATGAAATCCGAAATAATAAAAGGTAGCAATGCAGAGCCGCGCTGGAGTGCGCAGCCTGCATCGGTGGAAAGAGGTGAAAAACAGGAGTTAAACGAAGACATAACGTAAACTCATTATGGCACGAGGAAATAGAACAAGGATGAAATTGAAGAATAATCGTTTACACAAAAGACAAAATATTAAGGTTCGATTAAACATCTAAAAATCTTTAAATATATTCAAACATTAGAAATAGTACATAAACTGAAATAAAAGGCAGGTTAATCTGATCAGTCACGCAAGGATGGGACTAGTGAAGGGGGTGTAGGGAGATCTTCGTAAATTGGAGATCGGTATAGAGGCAGTAGAAAGGGGGGTGGGGTTAAGCCACACACTAGGGAACTTCAAAATAGAGATAAAAATGAATAATGGTAATGAAGGAAAATGAACTTATCTTCTTGGAGCCGCATTTAAAAGAGGCAGATTGTTGATGGCTCATGCCTTTCATGTGTTGCTATTGTCCCATTCTGGAACCTTTTAATATTGTGATGTAAGCGGCTGCTTGGACTGCATTAAAGGAATAATGCATAATGTAACCTCCGTTCTTGTAATGAAATCCCTATGCCTGCTCAGAGCAGGCATAGGGAATGATGCAGGGCTTTTTGAAAGGGACTCACTCATCTACTGTGGCACATTGTTGGAGTTGCATCACTTTCATGAGCAACTCCAGCAATGCGTAACCTTTGCGCCATAAGATGCGTCAGAATTTCTGATGCATCTGTTAATCCTTGTGCTATGGAGCACTATATTGTAAATACAGCACATCCATTCGTCCCTTCTAAATCTGCCCCATAGAATCTGACATGTATCCACTGTGTCAGTGCCCATTTACTCTATCAGCCTGAGGTGAACAAATAGCTTAACTGCAGTAGGCATGTGGTTCTGAAAAGGCATATTGCAAACACTGAAAAGAAGGAGAACGAGGCTGCATCTCTCCTGGGACCAACCTGACAAAATGGCAGCCATGGGTTGATGGTGATGAGAGACATGTCAAGCAGTGAGTGCCCGAAGTCCTGCCATTAAGCCTCAGCAAATAAACACCCAACCACCAGCCGTTAGAGCCCGTTGACGACCTATCATTATGGCGGACAACGGAATGGTAGAAGAGGGTCTTGTGCAGCAGCAGCTGCTGGAACGTAGCATGGAACCACAGAGAGTTGCAATGTGACCCAGTTTAAAGGGCCCTGGGCTAGTGTATGGTGGAAAAGCATAAGCAGCTCTCATTGGTGCATGGACTGCAGCAGAGAGAAAGAGCCATTAGGGAGGCAGGAAGGGGACACAAACAGTGTTTTGAGAAAACTCCTTCCCCAAAGGGGGCACTGCAGTGATGACTGTTTGTGAGGCCTGGAAGGGCCTGGAAAGGGGGAAGCAGGGCTGTCTGGAGTCGGAGGGTGGGAACATGCTAATGCGCTGTTGCACTGAATGTCTGTAACACCATAGGGTTGAGCCCCAAAAAACAGAGTCATGACCAGGATATACACAAGTTACGTTGGAGACAGTTATCATGCTGTTGTGAAATAAAGGAGTGAGACGAATTAAACAGAATGCCGCTTCAACTCCTGAACACTATAAGAAACTAATTAGCAATTTTTATTTCAGATTGCATCTTTATCAGTCTGTGTCCATTTGATGATAATCAAAGAAATGAAGTGTTAGTAGCTCAGAAATTGTGATCGCAAAAAATATTGGTTAATATACTGTCCCTAAAGAAATGACCTTGATGTCATGAAACAGGTGTTTTTACTCAGCTTGTTGTCTGTAAAAATTATTTTGTGCACAACTACGTCATCTCCAGACTTCCAACTCAGTCTGTCTTTGACTGGATAATGAGAGTGTACTGGTAATAGAAAATGAGTTGCGCTCCAGCCAGGATTGAACATATCTTGGTAGCTGAGGAGACTCAGACCACATTGGACGCCAAAATTGACAAAATGGCAACCAATGTGTCTCTCGTGAAGGCAGAACACAACAAGATGGGCGATTGAGTGGTGGAAGTAGAACTGAAGTTTTCCACAATAGAACTGTAAGTCTCAGATCTTAGGAAACAACAAGGTGACATGTTGGAAAGAATCCATTTTCTGGAGTATCTCACTGAGAATTCATTAGGGAGAACAAGAAGGAGCAATATGTATACAGTTGGACTCCAAGACAGAAAAGAAAGGGTAAATGTTGAGACGTTCCTGGAGGACTTGTTGTGGACCAAAGTTGTAGAACACAAACTGTCAAAGACTTTTGAAATAGAATGAACTCACCCAACATATCGAAAGTCCTGGACTACCGTGATAGGGACATTGTCTTACAGTGTGCCAGGCAGAACAGTCAAATTACTAATAGGAGTGCCAGAGTTCAGATTTATCTGCCTGTAAAGCGGTGGTACAACAGCAATAGCACTCATTCACTGAGGTGAAGAAGCTGAGAAACATGCTTGAGATAATCCAAGGCAGTAACTCACATTTCTTCATGGATACAGTGGAGTCAAGGGACTGAGCAACGGCTGTGAACACAGACAACCTTCTGAAGTAACCTATTTATACTGTCACTGAGCTCAGACCGCAGGAAAACAAGATAGAGGTCGAAGTATCCACAAGTCAGCGTCCACCTAGGATATGGTGAACAGAGCAGCAGCTGTGGCAACAGCAGAAGCACTTAAGGCGACTGATCAGTCCATGGAAGCAAGTGACAAGACAGACAACAAGCCAATCTCTGAAGATTATACGAACTGTAAGGAGGCAAGCATCAGAATTGACCCAGCTGTCACACCCATGACACCAGACATCTTGATATGATGAGACTAGAGTTCCTGTCAGAGAAGGGAGATATATGGATGCACACATAATTTGGACTTTGTGCAAGGAGATTAATTTCTGATCCCAACTGTTAGACTTGGCACCATTGGTGGGATTTCCCCAGTCCTTTTGTCTCTACCCCCTATATTGTTGATGTTATGCTGGCTTTCATTTTTGTCTGCTTAGATGCTTTGGGCACTTTATCACTGCTGATCAGTGTCAGAGTGCAGGTGCCTCTTGTGTAAATTATCTTTTTTTTTTTTGCCATAGAAACAAAGGTGAGCAATGCCCGCATTAATCATAGGACCCTGGGAAAAAAAAAACCCAGGCTCAATACGACTGCTCTAACTGTGTCCAAAAAGCTCTCCTGCTCGGATTTCCACCCCTGGCTAAGTCAAGTTTTGAGATCTGGAGGACCGAAGACCGCCATTCATGTATGGTAGGCGGCTGGGCGTCTTTCCAATGTCTACAGATCTCCCTACGTGCCGCCAGAATAGAGTAAAACAACAGGTTAGAAGCAGCATTACGGGCTTTGCCCCTCAGGCCGAAAATAACAAGGGCAAGATCAATAGAGATGTGAGAGCCCAATGACAAGGATAGTTTGTTTCCTATAGAGTCCCAAAATGAAGTTATTTTTGGGCATTCATAAAACATATGGATGTCAGATGCAGCGACAAGTCCGCACCTTGGGCACGAGACCGGGCCTTTTGAAGAAAACTTTGACAGCCTCTGCGGGGAATAGTAAGCCCTATGTATTGTAAAAAGATGGTTCCTGCGGAGCCAAGCAGGTTTGACCAAGTCCCACAGTACCACACAAGAAGCTGACCAAAGCTCTTCCACGTCTATTCCTGGCATTGAATCAGCCCATAATGATGTCGGAAGGCAAAATTTACCGTCTGTTTCCTCTATGATCTTATTGTACCAGAGTGATATTTCCTTCTTTGCTGGGGGACTATCCACCAGGCACGTCACTAGTTCACTATTGCCACCTATAGGTAAGCTGCTGATCCGGGTTGACTGTACGTTATATGACTGTGACCAGCTTGATATTTGTATGTATTTGAATCTCGACAGGCTTGGCCCGACCTTGCACGTTAAATAGTCCCAAGGAAGTAGAGATCCATCCATGAACAGGTCTCCCCAGGTGATGAATCCGGCCTCTCTTAATGGTTGAGTTAGTGCGTCTTCTGCCCAGGCTGGGGGAGCGGGTAGGTCCCAAATAGGAGCTTTCTCTGAGTAATATCCCAGTTTGATCGCGTGCCTCACTCTATACCACGTGGAAGCTATCCCCTGCAATACCTTCAATTTTATTTTTTTAAAATATTTTGGGTCTCCGAATTTAAACAGAAAACTACCCTGTCCTACCCCCTCACAATTCAGTAGAGTAGAAAACATATGACCTACCCCTGTTACTACTGGTGTTTTTAACAACATGCGTGAATGCGAGAGCTGAAACGCCCATGCGTAGACCTGAAGATCTGGTCCCGCCAGCCCTCCCTTCTCCCTGCGGCGTCTTATTTTCTTCCAAGAGATTCTTGGGCTCTTACTATTCCAAATAAAAGTAGAAATCGCGCTTTGCAGCTTTGAAATTAACTTAGGATAAAAAAAAAGTGGAATAGAATTGAATAAAAACGAAATCTTTGGCAGAATACACATCTTTACTAAATTAACCTTGCCTAAGATGGTAAGCGGAAGGTGTGACCAATCTCTCATGTGTTTTCGGCACTGTGCTGCTATTTTAGCAAAATTTAGAGAAGCAATCAGGTCTATGTCTTTAACTATATTTATCCCCAGGTATCGTAGTTGAGGTCTTGATGTTTCGTTGTGTGTAGGTAAATTGATATTCCAAGACATTGACTCTGTTTTAGAGGCGTTCACTTCGTATCCTGAGATTTTGCCAAATTTGAGAGCTAAATCTATGACCTCTGGATATGCTGCATTAATATCTGTCGTAAAGATCATTATATCATCAGCATAAAGTGCCACTTTTTTTTCCCAATCTCCAAAGATGAAAGGTTTAATAAGCACGCTGTCTCTTAGTGTTTGTGCGAAGGGCTCTATATATATATCAAAAAGGAGGGGAGACAGGGGACAGCCCTGTCGGGTTCCTCTGGGTACTCTAAATGGCTCGGTAAGGCCCCCGTTGATCAAGATTGAAGCAACAGGACTACGATATAGCAAATCTATTGCCCTACGGAATTTATCACCAACGTTAAATTTTTTCAAGGCCTCCGACAGGTATAACCAGTTCACCCTGTCGAAGGCCTTGGTAGCATCCAACGTAAGAATAGATAGGGGAAGAACTTCTTTTATGGCCACATCTATGGATCCTATTAGTTCGTAAGTAAGGTTGTATAACTGACGCCCTCTTATAAAGCCTTTTTGGTTAGAGTGTAGTATGTCAGGCGCAACCTGGCCAAGCCGTTTGGCCAGTATAGTGGCAAAATTTTTATAATCAGCGTTTAAGATTGAGATAGGCCGATACGAGCCACAATCAGAGGGAGGCTTTCCTGGCTTCAAAATGAGGGTTATTGAGGCATTATCCCAAGAAGCAGGTGGTATTTCTCCTTCCCTCAATATTTGATTAAACAAAGCCGCTAAAATTGGGGACACCTCTGATAACAAATGTTTATATATTTCGCTCGGTAAACCGTCGGTTCCCGCCGCCTTACCCCCTTTTGCTCCCCTTATTGCCTGCTCAACTTCAGCAATACTTATTTCCTCTTCTAGAAACCTACTCTGCCCAAGTGACAAAGATGGGAGGGAGATATCCTCTAACCAGCTCGTAACGTCATTGGGTGTGACTTTGAGATCTTCCTGATAGATTGATTGAAAAAATGTTTTGAAACTCTCCCTGATTTCTGCATCACTAGAAAAGGTGCCCTTTTCTGACGTGACGGAGGCAATGTTATTTCGAACCCGGTCTGATTTAATTTTCCAGGCCAGCAATCTTCCTGCCCCTTCCCCATACTGGAAGTGAGAAAGTTTGCTTGCCTCCCATTTCTGCAAGACACGCTTCTCTAGGACCGATGAAAAGCTACTCTTAAGCCCGCCTAACTCTGCAAATTTCAGGGATAGATCGCGGCTATCTAAAGTTCTGTTGGTATCGATGTCAGACTGAATATTAGAGATGCTATTCTCGATAGAAGATATCTCTTCCATGTACTGTCTTCTTCTATGAGCAGCCCTATTCTTAACGATACCTCTTAGTGTGCACTTAAAAGCGTCCCAAACTATGCCTGCTGGGGCTGTGTCCATATTGGTAATAAAAAACTCACGCGCTTCTAGTTGGAGAAACTCTATATCATCCGTTGATGTGAGAAAAGATCTATCAAAGGACCACAGTCTATTAGGTGGCTTACAGCCCCACTCCAGTACCAGCTTCATCGCGGAATGGTCTGATAAGTGCGATGGAATATAGTCTACTAAGATAATGGAATCGACCAAAGCTCTACTAGTTAGGATGAAATCTATTCTTGATCTGTGTCTGTATTTGAGATTTCTAAACGAAAAACCCTGTCTCTGGCCCTCTCTAAGTCTCCAAATATCAAATATCGACGTATCCGTATTGGTTCATTAAACCTAATAGACAATTTCTAGATTTGGAGGAAGCTTGTTGTCTGCTATTAGGAGATTTATCCAGTAGAGGGTTTATGGTGATGTTAAAATCGCCGGTTATAATCACGGGCTCTGGAAAACTCAAAAGGTGTTGGAATAGAGATTCTAGTGCAGAAGGATCGTCGCAGTTAGGCCCATAATAGCCTGCTAATGTTATTGCCGCTCCTCCTATCTCTACTGCTACGATGGCCCATCTCCCTCCGGAATCTACTTTCTGCTGTAAAATTTTTAGATTCGAAAGTTTTTTAAATAAAATAGAAACCCCCCCGTGTGTTTAGTGATTGGGATGTTGAGACAGAGGATTCTATCCACCTATTCCTCCTAGCTAGCTCAAGCATTTCGCTTTCGATTAAGTGCGTCTCCTGGAGTATAATGATCTCGGCATCAGCGTCTCAAAGGTACTGCATAATTTTATTAGCACGAGGTCTGGTGCGGAGACCATTAACATTCCAGGATAGAATCATAGGCCTACTCATAGTTCTGGGAATAGGTACTACATTTCAAGACTGCCTGCTTGTAAAGTTCCATGTTTATGCTTATCTGCCAGCAAAAGGTAAGAAAAATTGGGAGAAAATACCTGCAAAAATATGATGATTGGAGCTCTATCAAGATTGGATATTTTTTTTATTTTTGTTACTCCCCATCCCCCCCCCAGTGACCCCTGAACCCCGCCCCCCTCCCATGGGAAACCCTTGAACTCACTGCCCGGAAGATTCCGGAAGTAAGTGCCCCTAGCTCTTCCCCGTCCCCACCTCGTGTGCCTTCGCTACCTTCAGGAACGTTCAAGATGCGTAAATTACTGCGCCTGCCATTATTTTCCAAAACCTCCATTCTCTCAGATATGGCCAGATCTTCCCTCTTTAATTTCAGAATGTCTTCCTGGATGCCCTCAGCTCGCATAGAGATTTGACCCACTGTTTCTTCCAAGGCTTGAGTTCTTACCGACAGATTAACTATCTTTTCATCTAGTGACTCACAAAACTTCCTTATATCTCTTTGATTTGAAGCCGACTCTGCAAAGCCTTCCTTAATCTCGGCAGATACTGATGCAAACATCTGTTGCAATGAGGCAATCAAAATGGGCGCTAAGTTAGAGACTAAAGGTCCATTTTCTTCCAAACAAGATGAAGGATCGCCGTCAGAAGAATTGGAAGCAGGATTGGAAGCTGAAAAAGGCTCTGAAAGTACTCTAACTTCTGAAACTGTATTGCTGGAAGGGTCCTCACTACTATTCTCTAATCGTGAGGGCGCATCAAGCGATGTTGTAGCAAAAACTTTCTCCGATTTTGCAGTGGTGTCTTCAGAAGCTGGACCTGCTTGCCCGGTCTGATTGATGTATGGATCTCCGCCCCCCCCCAAACAGGGATGCACTGCAGAATATGATGCACAATCAGAGTCAAATTCATCCGGCAGGGCTATGCTATCTATAGGGTTAATGAGCGCTGAAGCAGAGGCTGAGACTAAGTTTTGTTCAAGCGACGCCATATCTCTAGCCACTGGATTATATTCGTTAAGAGTACTACCCTTCTGTTGATGTTCCTGTCCAATTTCTAGCACTTGTGGAATAGCCTTGAAGTAAGATCGCAAGGAGGGGGTAATTTTAGGGATAGGGGCAGGAAGAGGCTTTGTCTTACCACGCTTTCTTCCCCTCTTTGCTTTAACTTCGGTAGAAAGATACGAGGATGCTCTCGAGGCTTTTAGATCAAAGGATACTTTAGCGGAGTTTTGGAAACTCTCTGAAGCTTCTGGTAACTCCCTTACCAGCTTCTCACCTGAGGTTAGCAGTACACCTTTACCCCTTCTTTTGCGGGAAGCGCTAGCCCTCTCCAAGCTCTTCGCTGCGCTTTTACCTTTATGGTTCTTATCAGCCTCTGCAGCATTCATGCAACCGTGGAGTAAGTTTGCGGCTCTCGATTCACATCCACCACTCTTACCTTTTACCTCATGGACGCTGTTGCTGCAAACTTCATCCTCCTCTTCCTCGAGCGAAGCACTTACGCGTGTTCTGGTGGAGAAATCAGCTGTAGAAAGGCTCTGTGTAATGCTGGGAGCAAGCGCGTCCTTACTGCCTCGACTCGTGTAGCTTGTATAGGAGTCTCCACGGAGGCTCCGTAACCGCCTGTTCTTACGGAGCTCCAGGGCGGCCTGCTTCCAGTGCAGCAGCTCAGGTGCACGAAGCTCGCTCGTAGGGCGTTTACCACTGCCTGTCGCGGAACTGCTAGTCTCGGAGCTCCTGCCCCCAATGCCGCGGTGCACGCCTTCGCCTTCGCTTTCATCGACACACATCTGAGCCCTGCTATGGAATCCGTCGCTCGTAAGTAACAGCAGTGAAATGTGCACACAAATTACTCGAGTTATTCCTTTGGCTATGGTGTAATTATTTAGCTGTTCGTAATGGTGCTAACGATTCATGTTAGCGAGCTATGCGAGAAAAGCTAGGCACTTGAGAAAGGGAACGGAGCGGAGCACTGCAGCAGTCAGCCGACTGCCGCCATGTTTCCCCCCTCCTCAATATAGACACCCAGGAACCCAAATCTTGTGTAAATTATCATGATTGGTTATCTATGATTGACATGTTTACTGGTAAGACCCTAGTAAAGTGCACTGTGTGTGCCAGGGCCTGTAAAATCAAATGCTACTAGTGGACAAGCAGCATTGATTGTGTCACCCACACACATAGCCTTTCCACATGTGACTCAGACCTGCCACTGCAGTGACTGCACAAGCAGTTTCAAACTGCAGTGACAAGCTGGCAAGTGCATCCACTTGCCCTGCCCAAACCTTTCCTTTCCTTACATGTAAGGCACCCCTAAGGGAGGCCCAAGGTACCCCCATGGGCAGGCTGCTTTGTAGGTAAAAGGTAGAACATGTGCCCTTGTGTGCTACATGTCCTGATTGTGAAATACTGCTTTTTACCCTATTGAAAGGCTATCTGTTCCATAGGCTAACATGGGAGTTACTTTGTAACATCTTAAAAGTATAACTTTCCATTGGGAACTCAGAATTTAATAACACATCTTTTTTAGGGAGATGGTTTTTAAATTGTGTCTTTTTTATTAAGCCACTTTAAGAAAGTAAAATTCTATAGGGGTTAAGCCCAACAGACCGGGGCTAGGTAAGGCTATTCAAAATGAGTCTGAGTCAACTGAGTCACAACCAGCATGGTGCATGAGTTAAATATTCCTTTTCGTTTTTGAGCGAAAAATAATACCCGTGAGGGAAAGTACGCCCGTATTTGAGCAAAAGGAAAGTCCATTACATCCAGAGTTCTGAATTGGTGCAGATGCGGTAAAAATAAAGAGTCTTCAATAAACTCAGTCCTGCCCATACTCTGCAGTAAAGAAATTCATACTGGCAAAGTGTTAAGGGGGCATCGTAGGGAGTAACATAAACGGGTCCAGTGGCAGAAAAGCCAAAAACTCTAGGAGTAAATGAGCTGGAGCGGCCACTCCACCTCTAGAAAACAGAATATCCAGTCCATTCACATGAAGCCCTGATGATAGTCCCAGTACTATTCGCCTGGGTCTTGAAACGCGTCAGCATTTTGGGAGGCATTTAGTTAATTCTGAATGCAGCGAGTGTTGAAGGAAATTATTGGATAAAGGATTAATATACTATTCAGACACTCATTTGACACTGAAGTTGGAATAACACATGTGATTCATAAAATTGGATATTTTCCTGTTCATTACTAATTTTGTGTATGATGTAAATTTTTCTAAAAATGTGTTTTGCATCAGATTAATGTATTAATTCATGTGTTGATTCTGTCATGTTGCAAGTTGTTGGCAATAATTTTTTCACCGTGTCTAAGTCCATTTTTGTCTTTCAGTGTATGCTATTGTGAATTGTATATACGTGTAAGTTCATGTGTGAATTTGATAAGTCTGTGTTTCTTTTTCAGTCCAAAAAAATTGTGTTGATAAATTTTTAAGTTAATCAGAAGCAGGAATGGTCTAATAAAAATTCCATTCGGACAGATAAGAGAGTTTAATGTTCGTGACTCCGTAAGTAGTAGGAGTGTACGGTAGTACTGAGCCGGGTTTACTGTTTTGTGTTTTGAACTTTAAGAAAGTAGGCATTTTCTTATTGAACTATTCTGTGTGCCTAATCTATTTTGTGTATTGACTGTCTGGTTTTGGAGAGACAGGGGCTGTGGATGTGCATTAACTGTAGCCACCAGGGGATTGAGGTCTGTCTTGCCTTTCCTGGGTTACTCAGAGCTGAGCTGAATAGAACTTGGCTGCATTTAGAGTGATGGGAGACGTTTCACTTGCACCTGAATAGGTTGTGTCTCATTTGCACAATGCTGTCTCCACCCCCTGTGGCCATGCTACACCACATAGGACAGAACTGGTTTGGAATGGGCTCAGAGACCCTTGCCACAAAGAGAACAAGGAAATTGGTGTGTGCTTTGCTGGGTTGGTCTGCAGTTGCTGCTTCTGCCAAGGAAGAGGACAAAGACTAGAACTTTGCTGAGATCCTGCATAAAGAAGAATCTCCAAGGGCTTGTGTGTGCTGGCCTCCTGTTCTAAAGTCTCAGGGTCACAAAAACCTCACTACCGGCTCCTCTGAACCACTCTGCTGGGAGTTCTGACCTGCCAGGAGGTGCCTATTCCAGGTTTCATCCTCCGGCGGTTGTTCCTGCTGTTGGGAGCTGGATGAAACTTAAATAAAGCAAGAAAAACAACTCCAACGCCATAAGAGCCGCCACCAGTGATGCTGCGACCTGCACCAGGCCAGGGGCACCACCCGTGAAGTGCACAATGCATCGACCTGCCTGCACCACAGCCCCAATGTCCTTCACCAGCTGCAGTTATTGACCTTCCCGACGCCAGTGCTTGCACTGACGCCGTAACCTCCAGCGCCGGATGTATGACGTTACAACGCATACATTTATATTGTGGTACATTACTGCGTTGGAGGGCGCTGGACTTAGGAGTAGTATAATTTACTGTTCCAAATCCAGTCTACGTACAGTAGGGAAGGTGTTGGATAGTAAATTATACTATTCCTTGTCCTAGAGCGCCATCCAGCGCAAGTCGTTGTAAAGACTTGCGTTGTGAAAGCCGTGATGTAATAACATGGCAATGTAATCCCGGCGTTGTAAACGATATTTCCCCCAGCGCCAGCATCCCGTTATCACCAAACCGATAACTGACAGGGGTGACTTCACAAACTCTTTGACTTTGCATTGCCTCACCGGAACCAATGCCTCGCCGCCGATGCTGCTGACTTCCCCTGACCTGGACTCGACACGTCGCCTCTTCGCAGTCATGACGCCTCGCCTCCCTTGGGGCAACCTGGGAACCAGCCTCGACCTCGTCACCGACTCACCCCAATGACGCTGTACTCTGTCCATAGGCTTTGTTATCCAAGGTACTGTTGTTTTGAGGACCGCGTGACTCCATGCCCAACACTGAGCACCTCGCGGGCGGCACCGTACTTTGGATTTATGCATGTCACGATGTAGTAATAGCCCCAGGTGGAGCTATTTGTTTCTACAAGTGCTATTTATGCAAGTAACTGTGCTATTTTGATATAGGTATGTTGGATCTTTGTTTTTTTGGTATTGTTTGCTTTAGATAAAGACACCTTATTTTTCTAAAGTGGTGAGGTGTCCATTTGTGTTGTTTTCACTGTGTTACTGTGTGTTTTGAGTACAAATACTTTACACATTGCCTTTGGGATAAGCCTGTCTGCTCATGCCAAGCTACCAAGTGGGTGAGCAGGGGTTATCTAAAGTGTGTATCCCCCTTACCCTGACTAGAAGCAAGGGTCCCTACTTGGACAAAGGTGCATACCTCTGCTAATTAGAGACCCCCATTTCTAACACAGACTGAACTAATGAGTGAAGGTACAGTGAATAACCTGATGGAACATAGGTACCAATACAAGCTATTGATCTGGAATATGAGGGGTTGGCTGACCCATATAATTGTCATAGGGTGCAGGCATACATACAATGTTGGGCGGTCCACATTGCATTTCTGCAGGAAGCACAGCTCACAAAAGTTAAAGGAATACACAGGTGGAAAAAATGTTTGGGACAGATACTTGTGACTGCTTTCTCAGCTTTTGAAAGGGGTACCCTGGTGTTGTTAAGGCCTGGGTTTCCTTAATGAGAGATATGGGGAATTTAGAGGAGGAGGGATGCTAAATGGCAATCACCGAGAGATTGGGTGGTACACTGTTGGAGTTAGAGTACCTGTATACCTTAAATATATCTCCGGTTGAATTTCTCACCAAAGTGGCAAGGCAACTCCTGTTGAGGGGCACTATACTAACATTGTGGGCTGGAAACTATAATTACGTGGTTGACAACCCCTTGAACAGGTACCAACTCCCCCCCCCAGCCTAGCAAAGTTAGCATGGGACAGGAAACAGGGGCTGCACAGTGGCAGACAGACTGGAGGCATAACTTTTGAACTCTGGCATTCTCACAGAGGAGACAGTAGAGAGAAACACTTTATTGTATAGTTAGTAAAAACCATTACAAAGTATAAATACGACAATATACTAAAACACAGAAAATTTACACTGCTGTGTGTGTGATAAAAAGTTATAAAATGAAAGTGTCTTTCAAGTTAAAAAAGTAGACGTGTACCAGGTTCAAGACTTTGCCAGAGTCCTTTGTTTTTTCTCGAAATTGTCAATGAATTTGGTTGTTCTGCAAATGAGTTGCGGATCTACTGAGCATAGGATTAGTATGATCGCGGACCGGCAGGTGCGTGTTCCATATTCCTTGAATTTGGTTTTTAACCAACTCCGACGTTCCTGGATCAGAGCATGGCTGATACAGATCAGATGGATAAAGTCTTGTCTTCCCGCGCCACATAAACCGCATCCATCACGTTCTTGGGGCTTCCACTTTGGTGACTCAGCATTTGTTGGGAAGCTACCCAGCCTTAAATTGAGGTGTTTCCGTTTGATGAATGGCGAGAAGGCAAAGTCTAGGAAGGCTGCCGGTGCTAATTTTTTATATGATTGAATTGTCATCCAGGCATGTGACCGACGACTGAAAGTTAGTTTATTATCGAGCAGCGAATGCCTGTTGGCAGCCTTCTTTACCAGCTGTTTGAAGGAAAATACTGGAAGCTTAGATTCCCAAACTGCAGCCAAGTCAGTTAATTCTAATGACGATTTAAGATATTTGGTGTAGTGAGAGTTGGGACTTTTACTAATTATTGTCCACATGGCACGATGTAGCGCTATTTCTTAGTTCATCCAGACATCGTACCAACATTTTATGGTCTCGTACTTTTTCAGCAGGACTTGGTATTGCAAACCGAATTTAAGTCTGACTAGTGCGGGTGATGCATTGTTAGGTAACGCAAATACACGTTTGTAGATTTTCATTTGAACTTTGTCCAGGAGTTGTGCGCTCTTGCCATGATGTAGTATGCTCCCGTAAGCTATTGTTGGGAGTAGCTTAGCTTTTATTGTTGTTAGCAGGGGGGAGACCAGGGGGCCTTTAAGTTCGGTCGCCAAGCTACTAAAAGCGTGCAATAGGACCATGCCCTTTTTTTCCATACTATTGAAATGCGTAGTGAAATTAAGACGCTTGTCAAGTAGTATCCCAAGATACTTGTAACTTTCAACCGCTTCCAATTTAACATTGTCTATGGTGAAGGTTGGTTGCACTTTGTGACGTTGGGTTATAACCATAGTCTTTGTTTTTGTGCTGTTTATTACTAGCAAGTTCTGTTTGGTATAGCGGGTCAGTTCCTGTAGTAGACGCTGTAAGCCTATTCTTGTCTGGCTTAGTAGGACCACGTCGTCGGCATAGGACAGGTGTGTTATACAGAGATTACCTAGCCGCGGTGGATGAGCATTGATCTGATCAAGGTTTACTGTTAAATCCGCCATGAATAAATTAAAGAGGTGGGGGGCCAACACACAGCCTTGCTTTAATCCATCATAGGTATTGATCTTTCGGGTTAGCCTCTGTCCATTGTCGATCTTTACCTGCATCCAGGTGTTACTATACAGGTCAATGATCGGCATTAGGATTGAGTCTGGCAGGCCCTGCTGCTTCAGTTTGGCCCATAGTAATTTCCTGTTGACACGGTTGAAGGCCACCTTGAAGTCGACGAAACAAGTATAAAGTTCCTGGTGGTTTTGTAAACTTTTTTCACCAATCAAGCATAACGCCATTGCATTTACCAAGGTGCCTGTTCCACGACGAAACCCTGTCTGGTTTAATGGGATTTTACTGTTCATCTCCGACCATTATGCTAGATCGGCTAGCACCAGGGATGTGTAGTATTTTGCTTCCGCATCAATCAGGGCTATTAAACGGTAATTAGTTGAATTTTTGCGGTCTCCGCCTTTATAGATGGGATTGATGATAGCACCCCTCCAGCTTTCCGTGACCCTACCTGAGTTGCTAATTGACGGGAATAGGGTATTGAATTTGCATGCCCAGAACTTGGGGTCCTCTTTGTAGATTGCCTGCGGAATACCATTCGGCCCCGGCGCACTCTCTTGCTTGCCTTTCTTGAATATTTGTAGTATTCGGCAATCGTCATCTGTCCGTATTGATTGACCCATGTCTTCCTGGCTGGTGGTCATGCCGTTAGTGCTGGAAACAATCGTACTTTCCTGGTTCATAGCTCTTGATGTTTCAGATGCAGTTATTGACGTTGTAATCTGGTTTGCCGTTGGCTTTATTGCGAATGTATCGACTATGTGTTGGGCCCAATCATTTTCAGCGATGCATGTCATACTTACAGGTTGTGCTGCTCTGTTAATGGAGTACACTTGCATCCAGAAAGTCCTGGAGTCTGATTTTTTTATGTTGTGCAACAATTTAGCCCAAAAGTCGTTAGCCTCGTTCCTTTTTTCCATCCAGACCAGCTTCTTATATTGTCTCCTTGTCGATCGGACTTCTTGCCAGATGCTTGGGTTTGTTCTTAGACCTTGTGCCCGTCTTGTGAGCTTCTGAAGGTGTTTCTTCATAGAGAGTGCAGTTTTTGTGAGTTTGGTGTCAGTCTTAGGATAGGTCTTCCTTTTAGCATTACTACTGGACCTTGGTAACCTTTCCAGGAAGTCAGACCAGGTTTTTGAGCATAGGTCTTTGTCTGCAATGGATGTTTTAAGTAATTTCTTAGCGTCTGACGCTATATGAGGTAGGGTGTTGCTCGTACACCTTAACCGCTTCAGGTTGTTTGTTGAGGTTATACCTGGTATAGTTGGCGCCTTAACGTACCTGGAGGAACTCAGTTTCATCTCGATGTGTTGCATTGAGTGATCACTGTCTAGTTTGCA
The DNA here is from genome assembly GCF_964261635.1 of Lissotriton helveticus. Taxonomy (NCBI): domain Eukaryota; kingdom Metazoa; phylum Chordata; class Amphibia; order Caudata; family Salamandridae; genus Lissotriton; species Lissotriton helveticus. The sequence goes on along the minus strand of NC_136060.1, from coordinate 21,349,705 downwards.
GATTATTTGACATTTTTTAATTAGACTCAGCAGGGGTAGTGTAACTAATGTATAGTCCAAGATGGAGCTTGCGTTGTGGCCTATGTAGGTGGCGGCAGGGGGTTTATCGTGAATGGCTCTTCCATTTATTACCTGCAGGCCAAGGCGTTCAAGGTCCCACATCAGCTGCCTGCCCACTTTATCTGTCTTCTTGGCCGGTATAACCACCTGGGGTTCAACATCCCACAGTTCGTTTGCTACACAGATGTTGTCCTCGTCTTCCGGTTGGTGTTGAAATCACCCATGACAATAATCTCCCAACTTGGGTATTCAAGGCGGGTGTTGGCTGCAACATTAACAACACGGTGGAAGAGGTCATTTTCGGCCGCTTTTTTCGGGTGGGCGTATAAATTAATTAAGATGATTGTTCTCGTCTTGCTTTTTATTATGCTCTCCAGTTTAATGATTTGTATGTCTGGGGCTGATATGGCCATTTGCGAGGCACTGATCTTCAGTGCAGTGGAAATGTATGTTGAAACAGTACTCATTTTACGTACCTGTCTATGGCTGGACACTTCTCTAACCTCATGCCATCTGGCGGGGTGGGTGCTGTTACTAATTCAGAATATATACATAGGACCCTATCTGATCATTGTCCAATGTTGAATAGCATAGCACGAGCTAGGAGACCGGCTTGCATTCCCACATGGGGAGTACAGATGTTGCTGGATACAACCTTTATAGATACATTGATAGACTCATCACACACTACTACGAGGAGTATTAGCGGTCAGTACATAGTAAGAACATGGTGTGGAAAGCATTCAATGCCGGTATTAGAGGTGCCTACATTGGGTCAATGATAGGAGTTAGGAGAACACTGCCTAGCGAAAATTAGGAAAAAGGAACTACATATCCACACACTCGAGAGGCTTAGTCATTGAGGACCTTAAATTCATAACAGACTCATGCCAACACAAAGTAGTGCTGAAAGAAGCAATTCACAGGCTACAATGCTTACATCACAGATAATAAACAGCCAGATAGCATGCAGAGGGCAATAGGTTCTGCAGACTCCTGGCTCAGATTTGAACAGCAGAGAACTCCTGACTGCCTGTCATGTTATTGAGAGGTGATGATGTGGAACTACATTTAACAAGTGACCAACATTGACATCTGGCCACATAATATTCAGTCCTGTACAGAAGATCGACTAAAATTCAGTGGATCGTATACCATACTGCTAACAAGGCTAAGCTCTACCCCATCTTAATAGAAGTCCAAGAAGAGGAACCGGAAGCTCTCCCTGATATTTAGCAACATGCTGCTGACCAAATAGCCAATGACAAGACCACTGAATTTCATTTAATATATGTTGGTCTACCAGCTATCAACCTAGAAGTTTACAATTCTTCAAGAGAAATGGGCAGCCCCCCAATCAAATAGATAGGCTATTATGATAGCGATACTCAAACCAAGGTGCGATAACACAGAAAGATTCTCTTATGCTGAATTTAGACTGCAAGATTCTGAGTAAAACTGTAGCAAATAGATTACTACACCTCTTCAGTGTTCCACCCATATCAGAATGGATTATTTACAGAGCAAACAATGATGTCCAGGCTGATATCAATACAGCTAATGACAACCATTCAGAAGAATGACCACATTGCCTCCGTCATATAATTAGCTAGAGAAAAAACAATCAGCATGCTGAGATGGGATTATCTTCGCATGGTATTTGAGTATATGAACTTTGGTCCTGAATTCATTGGCAGTGTGAAGTTGATCCAACAGCAAAAGTTAAAATTGAGGAGTTGATCACTGGTCAATGAAGTGGTGCAGTGGCATCTGCTAGTGCTGCCCACTATTGCCTTTACTGTTTGCCTTAGCGTTGGACCCTACAGGCCCTCCACGCACAACAAAGGGCAGACTGAGATTGGATAGCAGCCCTGGCACATATCAAAGTATTTCTCTATAAACTGATAGTGTCCTACTATATATTAAAGACTCAATGAGTGACTTAGCTTTGGCGATGGAGCTGCTGGTTGCCTTTGGAGTGGCATGACCGAGGGTCAACTGTGGAAAATCCTGCCTTTTCCCTTGAAGACCTGAGGGGAGAAGACTTTGGGGACTTTGGGGACAGTAGAGATCGTGCTGCTTAGATGAATTTATAGACTTATAGAATTTATGTGGGGATGGTAAAGTCAGTCAGTCAGTCAAGAAAACTTTATTTTGGCTATACAGCCATAAAAGCACATACGAAATAGCATTACATTTATAAGCACCTTATATACATAGTTTTACATAATTAAAATCAATTCTACTTATCATTTTAAGAGGAAAGTGCAGTTTTGTGCATTGTACTCTGACTCGTCAACCCAGGCATTACAATCTTAGGTGGGGTTAACTAGCTGTTAATGTTAAAACCATTAAAACCGGTTTCAATGAATACTAAAATAAAAACAGTTAAGATATAATAAAAAAATATATTTCTACAGTTTATCCTAGTTTGGTAGAATGTGCAAAATTAGCATTACAAGAAGTAAAATCAGGAAGTAATATACAGGAATAGCATGGGATCATGATTGGTGGGCGAGCACAATTAAGTTAACAACAAATCATTTTTCTTTAGAATGCTCCTACGTATACACCACATCATGAAGAGGAACCTAGAGGTAGCAAACACATATAGTGGGTCCGTTTCATATTTTAATATCCTGAAGGCCTCAGTGTGATGTCTGATTCCCACATTTCTGCAAAGCTGGAGGATCCATTTGGACCTAGGTCTTCTGTAGGCAGGACAGAAAAGGAGAACGTGAAGTTCTGTTTCTTCCGTCACAGTACACCTAGGACATCCTAGTTTAGTGGCGCCCTTCCATTTGTTAGTTAACGCTCTAAGAGGGAGCACCCTAAATTGAAGGTACAGTTTCCTTGCAGTGAGGGGGCCGACTCCAGTTTGTACTGATGTTTGGCTTCCAAAAATCTGGAAGTCAAACTACGTGAGTTGGCATACTGTGATAGTTGGATACATTTATATTCCTTGTAGACAGAAAGTAGGGACTTTTTAGAAATAGAGAGGCAGGTCTCTTCTGGCATCAACCACATATTCATCCTTCCCAATACTTGGTAAGCATTCCTGATGTGGGACAGCCAAGGTATATTCCCTGCACCCAGAATGGTCATAACGTCCCTCAGCTCCTCCCTATAATTTACCAACTAAGGCGTACTCCAGATACGGCGTCAAAATAATAGTGGGCAGAATGCAATTAAATCAGCAATGGGGCCAATACCCAAATCCTTCCGTAATGGTGTCAACTGAGTGCTTTTCGGGAGTGCCAGCAACTGCCTGATAAAAGTATTCTCAGTTAGAGTTAGGATGTTGGTTGGGCAATGTCCACAAACCAAAAAGAAGGACACTGTTCCGACAGTAGGGTGCTTGTGAACATCCATGTGCTTAAAGAAAAGAGAGAAAAAGAATCTAGGTTAAATGGACCCATCAAATGAGGGGAAGAACAAGTCTTGTCTCTTGTTGCCCTCACACACCCCAAGCGGTGTCATGCTTCATCATCGGGCAGTTGCTCCTCGTTGGGCCGGCGCTGCATTCCCCAACGGGTCCCCCGAAGGGTCACTTTGGCGGAGATCTTTTAAGACGTGCCGGATGGTGCATGTGGGTATGTAGGTTGTGGATCCAAAGTTGGGGTAGCAAAATTACGTGCATCGTGATTAAAACTGACTCCGTGAAGCCTTAAGCTGGGAAAAGGCTATTTCACGAACCAGCGGGTTGTGGTCACTTTCAAATCTGGGCTTGACTGACAAATCAATTGTTTGTGCCACTATTCTACATTGACCAAGATGTAGTCAATTGTAGAGGCCTGTCCTATCTTATTAAAAGTAAATTAGCCCGGGTAATCGGACGGAAACCGGCCATTGCATGCCCTGAGTGAGTGGCTATAACTTAATGAATTCACCTGGAGGACTAAAAGGGTCCATCCCCTGACTGGATAGCTATTACAATCAGGAATTAACCTGACCAAGTCTTCGTCACTCGTAATTGAGTTATCAATGCCATTTAAGGGTTCAAAGTAACAATTAAAATCCCCGCCAATAATTACATGTGTACATTCGGGTAGCATATGCAAGAAAGTATCCAGGTAGTCTACTGTCTGGGATGTTTTCCCTAGCCTCACTGGACGGGAGTGTTATTAATTGTTATCTTCAGGGAATTAAAAAAAGAGAGGATAATGCACAGAATATCAGGAGAAGGGGTATCCATCATTTTTATACCACATCCTATGTGTGTACCAACCCATGTGCATAGACCCCCTGAGGGTCTCCCCCTGGACCACTGGACTGCTGGGATGCTATATGTAGCGTATACCACTCTATGCAAATCTAACCTTGACCAAGTTTCCTGAAAGAGGCATAGCTGGTGACTATCGATGTACTCTCCCCAGTCTGGGAGGTACAATTTTGCGCTAAGCCCTGCTATATTCCAGGATAAGATCTTAGAATTCTGGGGAACCTCTGGGCTTGGAGTTTCATGTTGTTGTTGACTCCCTTCCTTGATGCTAACTGCTCATGGGTTCTTAACCTGGTCAGGGTGTGGTCCATATCCCTGCTGATCTTAATGGGGCCAGCAAAGTCAATACAAAATGTTCGGGGGACATGAGTTTTCTAAACTAGCACATCCCCACTCTTAATTATTCCACAGTTGTAAAGCCCAACTATCTGATCAGTAAGAGGTGATGGACTTTTAGATATGGGATTTAGTTAGTCAACCAGATCCAGGTTGCTAAATCTGTTACTCACAGGGATATTAAATGGCATATTATCCTCACATCGTCGACCCCTGTTTTGAATAATGGCACTCTGTGCTTTCAGTTCCCATTTTCTATACATGCTGCCCATTCCGTCTCCCAGCTGTCTTGGGGTGTAAAAGTGATCAAGGGATAGTGCTTGAATGCCACCCATCTCCATAGAAGAACCCCATCCCAGGATGTGCTGAACCTCCCTCCTGTCCCTAAAATTAATCAGAAAACAGTCCCCCTGAATTTCATTGCGACTCTGTCCCAGCCAACTAACCCTACGTACAAATAGAATTTCACTATGTATTAAGAGGGAGTGTGGTCTATGTTTGTTTAACCAGTGTGTGACTTTGTTTTTCAGTTCTGGGTAAGACTCCACTCAACCATGTTCCAACTCTGGTACTCTGGCTAATTTAACAATATAGGGAGGAGATACTGGTGGCAGATCTATGCGAGGGAATGTTGGGCACTTTTCCCTCGTCCTTGAGAGGGGTGGGTTCCGAGTATCAGTGACAGGAATTCTTTGTCACTGATGTTCTATTGGGAGATCTGGGGTAGTTACCATAGGCCTAAGTTCTTGGTCTATGGGTTGGGACAGCCAATTTTGAGGGATAGCTGGGGCCTGGTTTTGTTGAACGGGGGTTGGGTCCTTCTGAGTGCTTGCGTTCTAACGTTTTTTTCTTGCTCCTCAGGAAGAGGTGATACTGGGATGGTAGGTGGTACTTCCAAGTTACATTGGAAAGCAGAGCTGTGGTTTAATACCTTGATAGAGTCAATGGTTTGGGAGATAACATTGATTTTAAGCCCCCACAAGACCATTGTTGTAGTTAAAATATCAATGCGTTTCATTGACACTTCGAATTCGGATTTTTATAAGCTGCTCGAAGTGGGACTTAAGCTCCGTAGTCAGGTGTAATACCCAAACTGGGGGTTCCAGAGGTTTATGGCTACTTTCATTCGCAGCTTGGCCTCCCACCATATTATCTAAGACCACCACAGGAGTGTTTTCCCCCTGTTTCCCTCGCTTAAGGGCAATTTGCTTCCTAGTCCTCCTCTCTTTTTTACACCCCCACCCATATTGTTCCTATTGTTAATTTCCCCAACTGGGGATTCTTGAGCTCAGGGTAGTTCTAACATAGTAGAAGCCACGGGTGTTTGGGGTGAGTGGGCTACCTCTAGTTCCTTCGTTGGGGAAATGCTTGGAATCATTGGGGTCAATGAGAGGCGGCTCTCAGTACGTTCTATTTCACTGGAGACGGCTCCTATTGCCTGCTGTAACATTTTATCGATAGCAGTTGGTTTAACAATTGGGGTTGGTATGACAGCTTGCTGCCTAGAGGTTGGCCTAAAGGGCTGTGGAGTATGTTTTCCCATAGTTATTTGATTTCTAGTTCACCCCAGCCCACAATAGTTCTTGGAGCCTGTTGTTCCTAGGTTGGGAGGGGAGATTGCGTTTTGATAGATTTAAAAGCTACAACTTTACTCTACGGAGTACTCAAACTTTTTTCCCCCTTGGTCAACTGACTTTATGTGCTAGGGGACAAACAATATCAATGGAACCCTTCGACAAAGGCCAAAGGGGGTGGCCCAGCCCAGCCTCAGACAGTCTCGGACGGGCTCAGACAGATGCGCCATTGGCCCGGGCTTCGCCTGGCACGCCCGCGCCGCGGGGGGTGAGGCAGCGCTAAATAGCGCGATCACCACGCCTCCCCCAGCGGCTGCTGCAATCAATGCGGGAATCAAGGGCCAGTGCACCCTGGGACAGCGAGACCCACCAGGGGTCGAAGTTCGCAGCCCGGCTGCAGTGGTGGCGTGGCAGGCAGCCCAAGAGCTCGGCAACAGCGTCAGGGGGCAGTGTTCAAGGTAATGACCCCTGTAGTAACCCAACTAAGTAATAAACAGCAAGCATTCGAGCATACTGATAGAAGCTTTCTGCCTTTTCTGTGGGAAGAGATCTTACCCTGACAGTGAATGGGGATTACACAGCTTTAGTAGAAGTTTCTGAAATGCGTGCAATCATAGGAAGTTAACCTCTTCAACTAGCCGACCAAGAGCACCAACCTTTGAGATATACTACCTTGTCGCACAGTTACAGTGGATGTCCAGTGGTTTGTGAAGGAGTGCTTGGGTACCTATAAGATGGAATTGGACCACTGACAAAGCAGCGGCAGTGTGAAAGGATGATCCGGGCAAAAATTGTCTATTAGTGCTGCAAATGGCAGACACTGCTGGAAATGCTGCTTAAAAAACGCTCTGGCACATGGGTGGCATTTGTTCTGAAGCTGTCTGTGTGGTGCTTAACCAAATTCCGTACACTGCAAAACCACATTTACAGGAATACCTGGAAACTGGCAGCTGAAGAGCAGATGGGTGACATATGACTCCAGAGCCATGTGCCAGTTTTGCAAGTTGATGAGGCATTTGGGCTCCATCCCAGTCTCCTAGCACCTGGACATGTGGGGAGGGCAGATGCCGAAGTGACTATGGTGGGCTCTAACATATAGTTTGGCAATGTCGTCATATACAGTTGTGTATGGAGGCACAAACAAAGTAGGGACCGGAAGATCTCACTCAATTGCAGGGAAAAATACAATGGATATTGAAAGAAAATCCCTATTTGGAGTCTTTTTTCTTATGTTTATGGAAACTTTGTATTGTTTTAAAATGATGAAACAGAGCATATAGATTTATGAATGAACAGTGCACAACTGCATGAACAATACAGCAATGGAATTGCTCTGCATAAATATCACTCTTCAATAATTATTGGATTATAGATGGATTGGAGAAGTGTGGCTCACTTGTTAGAGGAGGCAGACCCTGAAGCAGAGGTCAGACCCAGGACCAGGGTTCAATTCCCAACGCGGCAGGGTCTTGAGCCCAAATGTACATGGACTCGATAATTCTCGCCTGCTTCGGTGCCTACTCGAACCACGGGTTCACACTCTGCAACTCTGGGCAATAGCTTGCTTAATCTCCACTACGACCCCCGCGGCGGGATGCCTGGCTTTCACCTTGGGAATGCCCAATACGGGTTATCTCACTGGGAAAAAGCTAGGACGGGTTCCCAAAGCAAGCGCCTTGAGACCTTGCAGTGAAAAGGCGCTATATAAGAACCTCTGACATTTACATTTATGGATAGGAGTTTTACTCACGGTTCCCTACTTGATGCTTTTTTAGCTGATTTTGATAGATTTGGTTGCAATTGAGGTATGAGTGTGGTATGATTGAGATATGATTGTGGGTATGTTGACATTTTATTGATGTTTGTGGAAAAGGTTGGCTCAACCTTGAGAAAAGAGATTTGTTTTCATTGTCACTTATCTGTATTTGTTCGTTACACCATTATATGCTTTGCAAATATTCATGAAATACGTGAAGTGCAGTATCATAATGTGTTAATATGTTAATAAGTTAAATTGATTGAATAAAAGTATTGTGAGCAAATGTATAAAGAGTTTGGGTTATTATACTTGTTGGTTCAAGACACATGTCACAAATAATATATATTTAGTGGGTGTACCCCAGAACAAAGATATACAGTTGGCAGGTTTTGTTGTTTGTTCTGAGCGTATTCTCCCCTGCACCTGCCTCTCTGCCCCTATTTGTTCTTTAGTCATATACAGCTTTATCAGACTGATGCCACCAACAAAATTTTTAAGATAACAAATGAAAAAGTCCAATTTGAACCTGATATAAGCCTGCTGAGAGTAAAGCCCAGAAAATTAAAACAAATACAGATTTGCCACTAGTGATCGTGAAGTGCAATATTGCCATGTCATGGAAGTCGAAGATGGCGCCAGCAAGGGGGTACTGCAGAGGTAGACACGGTGGTGGATTGAGGCAGGATGTGGAGTAGTGAGACAAATGAGTAGAAACACAGAGATCTAAAAAGATTGGGACCCAATTCTGCCAGAGCTAGGTAAACTGGTAAAATAAAGACTGTTTTGAACAGTAATACAGGGATCGCTGCCTGGTGACGACAATGTAGGCATTAGATCGAGTGTAGCACCACCGAAGCTCACATTTGACCGGAATGCAATGCTGTGGCCACATGTTGGTTTTACTGAGCCCTGGGAACCCCCCTGCTCACGACCGTAGAAGAGAAACTTTTCACCATAAGACACTGCTGGTAATCGATGTGGGTGAGTCCCTATCCCTGATATAGCCTCACGCCTGTAAGAAGTTAGCTATTGTTTCGCAACAGCATGGCTCTCTTGTGCAAAGTGTATGAGTCAAAAATGGCGCAACCATTTACAGTATGTGTTTATGAAGAGAAGGAATATTGTTTAAAAACAGATCTGAGATGTTGCGTATGTTGTGACAGTCACAATACCAATAACGTGTTAAAAAGAAAATAACAGACTCATAAAGGTTTATCACACGTCTCTTAGAATCAGCTGAGTCAGTATTTCTTACAACACACCCTCAGTTTCGGATGTCACGTTCTCTGTCTCCCTTGTGAATCTGGCGGTTGTCATAGCTGCATGAGTTACCAGTTCACCCGTGGTCAAGCCCGACGTGGCAGTTCTGTTAGAATACCCAAATCCTACAAACCACCACCTTGAGGTCCCACATCCACCCAGTAGGACAGATGCATAGTTATACCAATTATCTGGAATCTTACAAGATATTAGATTCTACAGTTTTCAAGATTGAGTTACATTTATTTGAGTTTTCGGCGGAGGTGAAGTGGCTTGAACCTGTATATTCCACAGTCTGTTCAGCAGTCTACACTGCTACACTGGCACGGTTGTCGTTGTCGAAGTTTGATGTGATCTTTTTTCAGTCACATCAGCCTTCCCAAGTACAGTCCTCCCCTTCAAAATTAATCTGTTAACATATCCAGATCAACTTTTCAACCTTCCGCACTTCAAGAGTTATATCAGAAGGCATTCATATTTCAAATTCACAATGTCCTCTACTTCTTCCCTTGCAAGATAGTAATGCACGGCCTGCAATCAACAAATAGACTGACACTTATTCTGTTAACACACACACTTGCAGACCAGTCATCCCATTCAACCATTTTATAGTCAACCATTAACACTAAACTTTTCTTGTGTGTTTTTTTGTAGAGTCACTCATATCACAATTTACATGTAGCACTTTTACACTTCTGTGGAATTCGCAGATCAACCCCACTTTATACATATTGAACTTTTACATAGAGCAGCACCTACCACTCTGTAGTGTTCACTATGTTGGGTGCCTGGCTGTCCCAGCACCAGTACTTAGAACCCCTTGTGTTGTCATGTTCCTAATTCCATTTAGAATGTGGAAGGTTCTGTGTTGGCAGTTGCACTGATACCCTGAACCTTCCTGACTGTTGCTGCGTATCTCCTGACAAGAATAAAATTATCTCTTCAAACAAAACAAGCCTTCAGTGGTGCACAGTCTAAATATCGATTCCTAAATATCGACCTACAGAAATATCGAGTTGGAAATATCGAAGGTACAGAATATCGAGGTAAAGAATATCGTTGGACAGAATATCGACGCTAAGGTAAGTAATATCGATTTTTTTTATATCGAGGTAAGTAATATCAAAGTTAGTAATATCGATATCAAATATCTCGATGTTACTAATATCGATATTTGTATTATTGTCATGTATTTTATTATGTATTTAATATGTATGTGTTATATGTTTTTTGTTAAGTATTTACTTGTTTTAAATTATATGTACACTATTTTTAAATATGAATAATGTTATTTTTAAGTCAATTTAATGTTTTAGTGCCAGAGCGGGTTGTGGGTTTATAGGGGAATAGGGTGGGAAATAATTTAATTATACTAAATTAATTAATAATGTTTTAGGAATTATACATTTATTGTAATACATTTTTGCATTTAAGTTCTGTAGCGGGCTGTGGGTTTATAGGGGAATTGGGTGGGAAGTAATTTAATTGTAATTAGGTAATGATTTATTTTTATTTATTGGTATTGATAATTATTTTATTGTTAATTAATTATTAATTGGGAATTAAATGTTTTAATTGGTAATTCATTTTTTAATTGGTAATTCAAGTTTTTAATTGGTAAATAATTGTTTTAGTTGGTTATTAATTATTTTAATTGGCAATTAATATTTTTAATTGGTAATTAATTTTCATTAATTGGAAGTTATTTTTTATTAATTGGTAATGAATGTTTCATAAAAAGTATGTTTGGGTATGAAAATTAATTTGATTGTTTAAGATTTTTAAATTGTTAATCAATTTTTAATAATATATTTTTGTTATGAAAAATATTTTATTGTTCGATATTTATTATTTGGTAACTAATATCCATTAATTATTATTTATTGGTATTTATTGTTCATTTATTGTTAATTAATTATTCAATTGTAATTATGTTTTTAATATTTATTAATGGATATTCGAAAATGATGTAGAGTTATTTAAAAATTAAATTATTAATTATTTTAAATGCAAAAATTATTTATAAGTATGTTATATTTAGCTACTACGGCATCCAATGCTTTCCCTACTGTTGTACTCTCTGGAGTAGGAATAGTAATTTTTAACCCTACGCTATCCAACGCTTTCCCTACTGTTGCAGTCACTGGAGTGGGAATAGTAATTTTTACCCCTACGCTATCCAACGCTTTCCCTACTATTGCACTCTTTGGAGTGGAAATAGTACGTTTTACCCATATGCTATCCATTGCTTTCCCTACTGTTGCACTCTCTGGATTGGGAATAGTAATTTTTAGCCCTACGCTATCCAACGCTTTTCCTACTGTTGCACTCTCTGGAGTAGGAATAGTAATTTTTACCCCTACGCTATCCAACGCTTTCCCTACTGTTGCACTCACTGGAGTTGGAATAGTAATTTTTACCCCTACGCTATCCATCGCTTTCCCTACTGTTGCACTATCTGGAGTTGGAACAGTCATTTTTGCCCCTAAGCTATCCAACGCTTTCCCTACTGCTGCACTCCCTGGAGTGGTAATAGTAGTTTTTACCCGTACGCTATCCAACGTTTTCCCTACTGTTTCACTCTCTAGAGTTGGAAAAGTAATTTTTACCACTACGATATCCAATGTTTTGCCTACTGTTGCACTCCTCTCTGGAGTGGGAATAGTAATTTTTACCCCTACACCATCCAACGCTTTCCCTACTGTTGCACTCACTGGAGTGGGAATAGTAATTTTTACCCCTAGGCTATTCAACGCTTTCCCTACTTTTTCACTCTCTGGAGTTGGAATAGCAATTTTTACCCCTACACTATCCAATGCTTTCCCTACTGTTGCACTCTTTGGAGTTGGTATAGTAATTTTTACCCCTTGGCTATCCAACGTTTCCCTACTGTTTCACTCTCTGGAGTTGGAATAGTTATTTTTACCCTTACGCTATCCAGCGATTTCCCTACTGTTAAATTTTTTTGGAGTGGGAATAGTAATTTTAAGTCCTATCCAACGTTCTCATTACTGTAGTTTATTTTTGGACTTTTAATAGTAGTTTTATATATTTAGCTATATAATATTTTTTGTATTATTTTAGATAATGTAGTATATAACTCATTTTAAAAATATTGAAAGTATATTTAATTTTTTTTAATTATTAAATATAATTATTTACTTTTTATTTATGTTATTGTTTTATGTGTAGATGTATTTGTAATTTATAATATGTTTAAATCATGTATACGTTATAACGTATTATTAAGTAAGTATATATTATTTATTTGATGTATATTGATGTTTTATTATTATATATGTATTATTTATTCATTTTAAACATTATTAAATATTTGTAACTATGTTTATTTTATTTATAAGTATTATTTACTTTATTTTACAAATTCTTTTAACAGAAATAAACTAATATTTTTAATTACAATATTTTTAACATCGATATTTTATTTTCTATATTTTTGTACTTACCATGTTGTAGATAGAATGTCAATATTCTTGCCTTCGATATTCCTGCGTCGATATTTCTGTAGGTCGATATTTTCTGTGTCGATATTTTGTCAGTGATTCGTCTTCATTACCTACCACACACTCATCTCATACTTTGGAGTACTACATAGAGCCAAATGTACCAAGCTCTTTCTCAATCACATAAAAATTCCTGTCTGTTCCTGTATCCTACTCTTTGAAAGACACTTGGGATGCTTCAGTGTCTTTCGCAACGGCAACATCTAATATCTTCTTTCTAGAGGGATTTTTATGGTGAGAACTCACTTATTGCAACATATATCTGCAGTTTAATTACATATCAGCAGAGCAGTAAAATATTAATTTGCATGTCCCCTCACGAAAACTCCTATCAATCATTTCTTTTTACTGATGCATTTTTTCAAAATATTTGTGTCTCATAACAAACACACTTTAGTTGCACTAAATTGCTCTTCCAGAATCTTGGCACAATCTAGTATGTGCACAGATATGGCACGTGCTTTGCACCATGGCTTCTTTTTCCGTGTCTGAATCTTCTTTAGTATCATAGTGAAAACAAGGTTGCCCACCTCTACGGCAGAAACACCTGTGATTACCAGGACCATGACTCTTCGGACCGAAAGAGGCCACAGGAAAGATCACTTCATTGCTGCACCAGACCAACTTGGATGAGCTCTCAAACTCTGCCCAGGTGAATGGCCCAAGAGCCCGTGCATTAGATACTCATTTTGAGATGGTGTCCCAAGGCCTCCAGACAGAAGAATGTCATTGTGGCTTCAGCCCTGGATCCACTGAGTCCCCAACTTTTAGATTAAGTAAATAGTCTAGTGCCTCATTGGAATATTGTGCCTACTCTGCCACTCTTCTTGGTCTTTGTTGTGTTATGTCCCCCAATCTAGGTATAAGTTGCAAAGTGACCTTTCACCTACATTCGCCCTACCTTGCCCTGCATAACTGTTCTAGCTCTAAACTTTTACCCAGTTATGTGCTGAATAAATGTTGATTGGTTTCCTTGCAACTAGCCTAATTTATTATGCATGAGGATTCTTAGAAAAAGCCCATGCCCATGACGTACATAACAGGATTAACATACTCTGTATAAAAGTCAATGGTCACTTTCTTCCTTTCAGGGCGAAAGAACTACTTTGCATAGTTGCAGGTATTGATTTAGGCTTATTTACCTAATCATACTCACAACATGTCGATTGTGGTAGGAACCCTGGGGCTATCTTTATGGTACAAAAGAATCATACCATCACAAGATAGACTGAGGCGACGCTTCCACGCTGCCACAGACACTGAGGTCCCAGCCTGCAGAAGCTTCAATCCACAGCGTTCTGACATCCCTTGCGGGGTATCCAACTCGAGACCAAGATGGGGTCCTTCATTCTCTCCGATCAGTTAATCAGGTTGGATCTTTACTAGAGGATTCTTGACTTTACATCCACATGCATGCTAGGTACACTTAGGTAGGGTCCGCATTGTAGGAGTACACTTGATTATTGTCATGTTTATATGCCGGCATATATTCACTATTTAAGCACCATGGTAGAATTCTACCATTCATTTACTCTGCTGGTCTTGTAATCTCTTAGCTTCTGTATATTAATATTTGTTTCTTTATTCAGAAGCAAAAGCAACCATAAAAGATACAATCATGCATCAAAAACAAGTAAAGACACATCATAGTTTACAATAATAAAGAAAACGATAGCACAACCAGTTTTAAATAAGTTGAGAGTAATCAAAAAACCTCACAGATTCATAAACAGTATGCACAATAAATCTAAAAGGTACCACCAAGGCGCAGGCCAAACACAGTTCAATCAGGTCTAGAAAACCTAGATTTATTGGCGGCCTGCAGAAAGCTTGTCACTGCACATAGGGTAAAAGCATTTGGTAACAGCTGTATATACAAAAGTGCCACTCTGGCATGCCTAAACTTCAGACCCTTTAGAAGGGGATAGAGAAATTGCCTTCTTGGCAAGGAAAATAATTTGCACAATAGTACAAAGTGTAACTTGGCCTGTAGAGATCTAGAATCGCAACCACAGTGTCCTCTTTGATTGGGGCGAAAAACCTGCCAGGGATGCTAAAAGAAAATGGAGATAATTAAATCTAATATGAGTGATTAAAAATCTATCATGAGCACTAGTAAGGAAGAAAAGATAATGTTCAATACCCAGGACAGACTTTAACATAACATAAGCCCTCACTGAAGGTTTTCTGAGTTCAATATTTTCACGATGAGCAGAAGAATATATATGATGTAAATCTTTTATAATGTTAACATCCTTATAGTATCATGTGCAAGAAAAATGTCTGCCTCTCTAGAGCATGAAAAGACTCCTTTACATAACGTAGCCAGGAGATTGTGTTACCATGCTCCAGAGAAAGAATCAGATGATTTAAGCCCTTATTTTCACTTGTCCATATCTTTATCCAGCACAATAAAGGTTTAATTGCCACTTGATCCACCAGAAAATCAACCCCTAACTCTTCATGCACTGACCAAGATGGTGTGTCTTGGGGAACTCGCAGAATCCAATGCAAAAACGTAGTTTCAGCCACATCCATATTTCACTGTCATATTTAACTTTCAGATACCTATGGACTGGTGCAATTTCCAAATGATCTCAGGCGCCCATGATCCCAATCTACTAACAAAACTGGTAATAGCACTGTGAGAAAGTGCCCTCTTTCTGCATGGTTGCCCCCACTTTTTGCTGAATTGCTGATATACTTTGACTGAGTGTGCCCTGGGCTCCAGCTAATCAGGTACCCAGGGCCTACGTTCTTTCCCTAAAACTGCATTGAAGCCTAAACCCAATTGGCATCTCTGGCCACAGGCCAGCCCCTTGTAAATTGTACCACAGATACCCAGGGCACTGTGACCAGAGAAGGCCTCTAAGGGATGCATCACTTATGGTGCCACCCTTAGAGGTCCTGTACCCTGACACTCACACACTGCCTTTGCAGGCTGCCTGTTTTGGTGCAGAACAAAGTGAAGAGTCACCATGGCACACATCCCGGTGTGCCATGCTTACAACCCACTGCCCTGGCATAGACCAGCCACCCCTCTAGCTGGGTGTACTATACCAGTGGTGAGGGTACAGGTGCATGCGCCCTGTACCCCTACAGTATCCAAGTCCATTCTTGGATATTGTAAGTGCAGTGCTGCCATTAAGAGTATATGGTGCTGGGAGTTTGTCATTACAACTCCGCAGCACCATAATGGCTACACTGAAAATTGGGAAGTTTGGTATTAAACTTCTCAGCACATTAAACCCACACTAATGCCAGTGTGGAATTTAATGAAGAATGCACACAGAGGGCATCTTAGAGATGCCCTTGAAAACTAACCTACCACTAGTGTCCAGGCTGAGTGACTGCTTTAAGCTGCCACCAACAGACATGTTTCTGGACCCCTGGGTCAAGAGCTTGCTGCTCTCTGGGGCCTGAAACAATGCACATCCTGGGACGAGGTGCCAAGCCTCCTCCCCCAAGATTGGCAGGGTTCACAAAGGGGAAGCTTCAAAGGCTTGCTGCCTTTGTGAACGTCCCCAGGCCACTTGCTGCTCTTAGCAACTGGTCCCCACTGGTTCTGTCCCCCGCTTTGGGCGGGAGATCCGGCGGGAAAAACAAGTGAGGAAGAGAGGTGTGCCCACCTCTGCCAACTCCACCCCTCAGGTGGGGGAGGCAAGGTAAAGCACAACTCTCAGTACATGCCTTCTTGGAGATGGGGGACTCAGCCAACCATGGACGGACACATGCCCCCCTCCCACTGGAGGGGGTCATGAGCCTGGGAAGGGACCCATTGGTTTCTGCCTTTTACCTACCTGTAACACACCTAAATCTAGTATTTAGGGGTACCTCGGAACCTTGCTTCCTCGGACAAGAAGAAACTACAAGAAGAAGAAAAGGACCATACAGCTGTGCAGCAGCTAACAAGAGGAAGACGGACACTGACTTGGCCCCAGCCCTACCAGCCTGTCTCCCCCTCGAACGTGTTCCCGCAAAATCCCGGTGTGTCCTACAGCCAGCAACCTTGAAAACCCCAGAGGACCTGCCTGCCTTCAACCACAAAGACTTTGTCTCCTGTGAACATCGGATTTAGTCCTCTGCAACCTCTGGTCTTGGGCGGAAACCACAAATCTGCACCACTCTGCAGCTGCCGTCCACGCCCCGAGCTTGAGTGGGCAAACACCAGGGGGAGGTCGCCTCAGCGATCCTGACCTGAGATCCGGTGACCCCTTACCTGCCTCAGCCTCCAGCCAATGCCTACAGTCTATATCCAGATGGCCCCCCTAACCGCAACCAGGAGCTGGTAAGAAGATCTGACCCCAAAAGGCACACCTGCACCCAACTCCCCACGGCCTTCTGTGCCCAAACTGACGGTGCCTAACCAACCCCTAACTTCCAAACTTACCTCTCAAAGTGGTGGTCGCACCCAAAAGACCTATGTTCCCAACCCTGCAGTGCATTTGCAAACCGGAGGTTCCCTATTGAAAACAACAGGGCGCTTGAGTCAAAACAGCACCCTGCACCCGGCCGCCCTAGTGCCGTTGAGGGTGCAACTTTGGTGCTACTTTGTTTCCCCATTTGCCCTGAGTTAAAGTCCAGGGGATTTGCTCCCACACCCAAGTGGCCTTCTCGTCAGCAGTCACCAACCGGAAGCCCCCTTTCCCCCATTGGATAACATTGGGCCTAAGCACTCTGCACCGGCCGCCCTAGTGCCGCTGAGAAAGTAACAAGAGTGCATCCTTGACCCTGGGGGACCCCTGAGTCTACCCCCAGAGCCTAAACTCCCACTACCGGATGTATGACGTCACAACGCATGCTTTTACCACGCATGCTGTTACAACGCAGTTTTTACAAAGCATACCATTACAACGCATAGCGCTTTGGGGTGCTGGATAGTGAATAGTTTAATTTACTATTCCAACTCCAGTCCCCGTGGACACTAGGGAAGGTGTTGGATAGTAAATTAAATCTATTCCCTATCCTAGAGCGCCCCCCAGCGCAATGCGTTGTAATGGTTTTCATTGTAAAACCTGCGTTGTAATAGCACTGCGTGGTAAAAGTTGCATTGTAAAGGATGTTTCCCCCCACTACCAAATACTTACCTCAAAAGCAATAGCACTATTTTCCTACATAGGATAGCACTGACTGTTTTTCTGTGAAAAGTTTTTAAGTGTGGAGTTTGAGAAACTAAAGAAATTCTTTAAAATTGCGTAATCTAACAAAAATTATTTTACTTACCTGTTTTCAGGAAATGTCCCAGAGTAGTATCAAGGTACTCTGGGGCCGATTCGAACCATGTTCGGAGCGCTTCCGACTGATCGGTCTGTCCCGGCCGGATTCCTACCCAAACGAGCCATTCCGATGGGCTCGGTCGGGAAGGAATCCGACTCGGATTACCGGATTATGGACAAATGGCTTGGAGAGCCTGTCCACAGTCCGGAAATCCTCCAGTACTCCCCCGGTCGCCTATAGCGACCGAGGGAGTACAATGGCAGCTTTTCACTGCCTTTCGTGCCGGTCTGTCTGGCACGAAAAGGCAGTCGGAAGCTGTCTCTGGGGGCCCCCAGCAGGGCCCCCATGGGTGTGAGACCACCGGATGATGCCCCTCCGTTGATCCCTGCACCCGTTGGCGGGCACCTTGGGGTGCCGGACACAGGGTGCAGGGATAAACTGCAACCCTGCTTTCAGCAATGCAAGCATGCTTTTCGGTTGGAAAGCGTGCTTGCATTGTAAGGTATACGAACTACCAGGGCTGTAACCGATGACAGCAGGTCGGTCAGTTACAGCTCCTGCCCCGGAAAAGGCCCCTCTGTGTAGGCCTAGTAATCCCAAAAGTTACTTACCTGCTATTTTACTAAAAAGCCTATTCAAGTCTATGTACTGTATTTACTTAGTATTGCATTTCTCTGCATCCATACTGTAAATCAAACGAAAGTGCATATACAATTATCAATCAAACTGTATTTCAATAGCATTGCTACTGTAAAGTACTTATTGCTTACCTATGCCAGGCTTGCTTGGTTCTAGAAAATAAAATAACTAAAAGAATATTTTTACACAAAAATAATTGGTCTGAAGTTCAGTCTTTGAGTGTGTGAATTTATTTGCTGACTGAGTGTGTACAACAAATCGTAACGCTGACCTCTGATACTGCCTTGCTGCTAGACCACACTACCATAAATAGAGAGTGAGGTGCTATATAACTTTACCCCTGCCTACCTTTTGGGTTCCTCTGGACTCTGTGCACACTATACCTCAGTTTGGTATAGTATATACAGAGCCAGCTTCCCTACAAGCACCCATAGATTTATTCAAATCTCTCTGCTTGCCCTCTGGAATCGATCTCCACTGTAGTAGGTCTTCATCAAATACACTCCCAGGTAGGCGAAAATCATCACCTTTGCTATGATGTGCTGGCCAGCTTCAAAACATTTCGACCGAAGACCCCGGGGACCCGCAACTATGACATAAGACTTAGTAAAATTAACTGACAAGTCCAACCTGTCCATAAAGGCAATGAACTCATCTATTAAAACCTGCAAGCCCAGAGCCATATGGGCCATGAACACTGCGTCATCGGCATAAAGTAAAACTGGCAAAGATCTCCTGCCCACTCTGGGGGAATCAGACTGGAGATCCAAAAGAGAAGCTTCAAGACCATTGATATAAATCAAGAATAGAAAAGGGGCTAAGATACAGCCCTGACACACCCCGAGTGCAGTTAAAATGACTGGTGAGGGCACGCTCTTGAGAAAATCTAACTGCCGCCATCATTTGTGCATGGAGTGACATGAGTAGTGTCACAATCGGGGGGGGTCAACTCCCAAGGAAGTCAATATATCCCACAGCTTGCTTCGATTAACTCGATCGAAAGAGGAAATAAGGTCCATAAAAGCTAAAAATAACTGTCACTGTATATCTGGTTATTAAAAATAAAGGTGAAGGCATTGGTCCATAGTTGACATGACTGGGCAAGAGCTAAATTTGGCACCCGATAAGATCTGATTATCATTAGCCAATGTGGAGAGTCTAGATAAAAGAACCCAACCCAACACCTTGACTACTGCATCAATAAGGGAAGTCGAGCGACAATATTGAAGATTATCTTTGTCCCCCTTTTTAAAAAGTCGTATAATTGTAGCAATAGACCAGGAGGGCAACGTCCCTTTCATGGCCGCCGCATTTAATACTTGGGTCAGAATTGGGGCCCACACCTCAATATTATCACAAAAAAGAACCAATGGCATCCTGTTAGGGCCAGGTGCCTTATTCTGTGACAACAACTCAATGCTTGTGTATACTTCCTCCAGTAAAAAGTGAACTGGTGTACAACGAGGATGGAAATTAGGTGTGGGCGGGAATTGCGTAGTCGCGCTACGCAAATTTTCGTGAAACAGTAAAAAATCTCCGCGAACAAGCAGAAAGTCCGTGAACACGCGGAATTACTTGTTTGCAATCCTTTTTTCCTGTTCCCGTATGCTGTTTGCGTGCTCGGGGAGAAATATCACACAAACAAGCATTTTGTGAACGCGAACAAGCAAAAAATTCCGCGAAGCCACGGAACGCAGAATTTTGGGTAATTTCGCGTTCTCCGCGGAACGTGAAATTACCCAAATTCCGCAAATTCCACGAAAGGAACGGAATTTACCGCCCAGGCCTACTGGAAATGATATCTACCTGGGGCTCATCCAGGAGGCCGGCATTATATGCACTTTCAAAATAGGAAACCCACTGATCTGGGGTGATATGATGGCACACAGTAGGTCTAACTGGCTTCGCAAAGCAGGGGTTACTAACAGTCTTCCAAAAGAGTGTTGAATCCCTCAAATTAGCCCCTTTGATTAAATCCTCCCCTGCCGGTTTCTGTAATTAGCGCCTACAATCTTTCATGGGCTCTTTATAGAGACAACAGCAAAGAGACACCCTGGCCTGGTCCCGTGGCACCTGTTTCAAAGCTTTCTTCAGATGCCTTAAGGCCCGTGAGCACTTGGAATCAAATCATGAAGGAGAGGCCAAGCCGTGCCCACCTCCTGAGTAGA
Source organism: Lissotriton helveticus (assembly GCF_964261635.1). Classification (NCBI taxonomy): domain Eukaryota; kingdom Metazoa; phylum Chordata; class Amphibia; order Caudata; family Salamandridae; genus Lissotriton; species Lissotriton helveticus. The sequence goes on along the minus strand of NC_136060.1, from coordinate 21,328,946 downwards.
TAAAAGGGCAGAAAATACCTTTGTGATGGAGGCAAACAAGCTTAAAATCTCCTCACTAGGGATTAGGGTTCCAAGCATGTACATATCTCTTGCTGGTAGGTGGAAAAGAGACCGTGATTAAAAGCCTTGACTTCGACGTACGACCAGTATAGATGCCTACCCTGATCTGTGGGGATTAAAGGTGCCTGAGACTCTCTGAGACTAAGTGAGCATGAGTGACTGTGCAAAAAGTACTATACTGTTTCCTCGATCCCTGAAGGGTCAAGGGTTCTCAAGTTCGATGGTTGCCAGAAACTATTAGTTCCTTGGTAACGTTAAGGAGCTTATGGTGGCACTGTGAGCTAGTTGGTCTGTAGGCCGACATATCCTGTGGGGCATGTCTGGAATCAGTCTTGACACCGATCCCTTATGTTGTCCAACAAACACACAGGTCCTAAGTATTTTATTGTAACTACACAACATGGCGCCACCAACTTTGGTTTGGTTCTTATTTAATGGTCAAATCTGCGTAGTACAGTTGTGCTTTCTCAGAGACCCCTACTCACATTTAACTAGAGATGTCTGGAGTGGGAAGGGAAATCCTATGTAGTGGCTATAGGTTATACAAGCTTGAAGGATTAAAATTTCCCACATTGTGCAAAACCTTTTCTCTTTTCTATACAACTTCCTCTCACAATGTCTGTCAATGGACATGGAGTTGCGAAAGCAAGGGAGGAAGAGCCAGATGTTGCTCTTAACATGTTACTATGAAACTAGTAGAACACTGCCTCCCAGCAATGGGTGGAAAGGTTACCTTCGTAATTGAGGCACACAAGGCATTCAGGACAGAGGTATTCTATTCTTGTGCTAGATTCCCACCTGCAGATCCATGCACACATTTGTTTCATACTTACATTGCAGATGAGACACCTGAAGAATACTTTCCATACGTGGACAAAGAAGTCCCATTAACTTACCAAGAACATATTAATTGGTTTAAAGACGCTCTCCCCCACACCACAGAAAATGTGAGACTCTGTTCTCTCAGCAGAGACGGAGCGACTTGGCTGGTCCTAGCTGCTTACACAACGTATCCAGAGATAGATACATTGCCAGCAGCAGAATTACATACACTTTACAGAGACATAGTTAAACTGTACAGAACCCTTAATCAGTTCGTAATGCGAATACTTACATTTCAACCTGGGAGGGCTTTTGAAGCTGGTCAACCTGAAATATAAACTACAACAAATATTAGCCCACAAACGCTGAACGCGATTATGGGAATAATGCCCAATAAACATGAACAAATGCCTTTCTGGATAGCACAGAATATAGCACAGCTTGAAGCAATATTTCCCCATTTCTGCTTTCCCTACCTGACTGTCCTTCACTTTCCCCGCTCTGGTTCACTGCAGCATTTTACGGAATGTTGTGGAGGGCGGTCACTTGATTGAGCACTGTCACCTGCCTGGTGATGCATTTCCAGGGTCGGAGGGGGCGGAACTGCTCACTTTGCCGGCATTTAGGCACGGGCAGACCGCGGATGCGCAGCATATAAGGGTGAGCTGCAACGTTATCTTAAATCTCGCTATTTTAAACTGCATTGTATACGTGGGGCATCATTTTAGATTTGGTTTTTACCTTCAATTCTTTCCGCTTTCCCTACCTGACTGTCCTTCACTTTCCCTGCTCCGGTCGAGCGCGGCATTTTGCCAATTGTTGTGGAGGGCAGTCACTTGATTGAGCAACGTCAACCGCCTGGTGATGCATTTCCGGGGGTGGAGGTGGCAGAACTGCTCCCTTTGCTGGCATTTAGGCATGAGCAGAACGCAGACGCTCAGCATATAAGGGTGAGCTGCAGCGTTATCTTAAATCTCGCTATTTTAAAATGGATTGTATACGTGGGGCATCATTTTAGATTTGTTATTTACCTTCAATTCTTTCCACTTTCCCTACCTGACTGTCCTTTACTTTCCCTTCTCCGTTCCACAACAGCATTTTGCCGATTTTTATGGAGGGCGGTCCCTTGATTGAGCACCGTCACCTGCCGGGTGACGCATTTCCAGGGGTAGAGGGGGCAGAACTGCTCACTTTGCCTGCATTTAGGCATGAGCAGACCGCGGACGCGCAGCATATACAGGTGAGCTGCAGCGTTACCTTAAATCTCGCTATTTTAAACTGCATTGTACACGTGGGGCATCATTTTAGATTTTCTTTTTACCTTCAATTCTTTCCACTTTCCCAACCTGACTGTCCTTCACTTTCCCCTTTCCAGTCCACCGCGGCATTTTGCCAATTGTTGTGGAGGGCGGTCACTTGATTGAGTACCGCCACCTGCCTGGTCATGCATTTCTGGGGGTGGAAGGGGCGGAACGGCTCACTTTGCCGGCATTTAGGCATGAGCAGACCGCGGACGCGCAGCGGACGACCGCAGCGGGTGCGCCGCTGACATGCCAAAGGCAAGCCCAGCTGCGTCCGTCCACCCCTGGATGTCAGTTATGCTGCCTGTTTTTGGGAAAAAATGCTTTCCTATTCTCGGAACGAACTTATATCCATCAAGCCAGCTAGTAACACCTGCTGTCCTCCCCCCTGCAGTCTCCCCGTGGGTCCATTCTGCTGTAGGAGTTGTGGCTTCAACTCATGGGCACCCACGTCATCTCCTCCCATTTATCCATCTGACCATGGCCTAGACATTAAACTGCTTAGTCTCAATTGACGGTCATTAGTTAAAGACTATCTAGATGTGTATGACCTGCTGCGTGACGAATCCCTCGATGTTCTTTTCCTGACAGAGACATGGTTGTCTACTGACATGGTGGCAGAACCAGGTTTGGCACTGCCCCCCGGGATAGAACATCATCACCCTCAACAGGGAGAGTAGAGGCGGCGGTGTGGCAGTCGTGTTCAAATCATGCTATACCTGCAAATTTGTCAAGGAAGCTGTAATGGGCTGTGAATGCACAGTGAAAGTGAGATATGCCAACTTCTCCGTCATTGGTGAATTAAATCTGCATCTTCACAATCCTCACAACCCAGAATCCGCTAACTTCTTAGCTGACCTAGCGGCCTGCCAGTTACACCAACTCTTACATGGTCCCACCTACTCAGTTGGACATCTACTAGACCCAGTCTTTTCCAGCCACCTATGTCTCTCTGATTCAAACCCTATCCTGATATGTTGGTCTGATCATTATCTGATCCCCATGTTGTTGTCCGGGGTTGTGCCCTTTCGAAAATCATCCCAGAAGCTCCTGCTCCGTTGCCCCTGGCACAAACTAAACTATGATCGCCTTAGTTCCATCCTTTCTTCGAGTGTGCCCAGCTGGCTGGAAGATCCAGATGCCTGCAGTAAAGCCCTATCAGACTGGCTACGACATCCTTTGGATGATATGATCTCTGCCAAACAATCCAGATGCCAGAGCACTAAAACTAACCCATGTTATAACGCCAACCTTACCAATATGCGTAAAGCATATAAATGGATGGAGAGGGTTTGGAGGTGAGACTTTGATCCCTTATTGAAGAACTTCTACCAGTCAGCCATTAAGAACTATCATAGGGCTATCCAGAAAGCAAGGGCAGCACATTTTGCTGAGGACATCAAAAACTGTCACAATCCTTCTAAAAGGAGTTTTTCTATTCTCAAAAACCTGACATATGACACTATAGTCAACACTCTCCTCTTGGCTACCTCAGCTAGGGGCTGAACATACAGGTTGAAGAGCATAGGACTTAACACAGAGCCCTACAGCACTCCTTGTTTGATAGGGTGGAATCTGGAGGTGAAAGGGGGCCGACAACTGAAAGGATCTCTCCGAAAGAGATAAACCATGCCAGGGCGTGGCCCATAATCCCAGCCTCCTTCAACCTCTGTATCAAAATCTGGATAGAGATCGTATCAAATGTGGCACTAAGGTCTAATAAGATTAGTGCCGATGTGGGTCCCTCATCCAGTGCTGCTCTTAGATGTTCAGTCGCAGCTAGGAGGGCAGACTCTGTGCTCAGACCCCGGTGAAACCCGCACTGGGAGGAGTCCAGTATGTTATTATCCTCCAAGTAGCCTGACAAGATGGAGTTGACATAGGCTTCAGAGATCTTTGAGGCCCAGGGAAGTAAGGAAATGGGGCGAAAGTTCTCCGGTTTAGCTGGATCGAGGGTGGACTTCTTTAATAGTGGCATTACCCTGGTATGCTTCCATAACCTGGGAACCTTGGCCATTGATAGAGATGTTGACGACCTGGCTCAGAGGTGTAAGTAGCATAGGGAGCAGTCTTATCAGCTGGCCAGACTTCATAGGGTCAGCCGGGGAGCCAGATTTAACCTTACCGCAAAGTACACGTAGCACATCCTCGGAGATTGGCGGGAAGGTTGTCAGTGTATGAGCGGCAGTGTGCAACCCCCTGCCACTGTCGGGGCCCGTGATGACCTGAGGGAAGTTTTTATAGATGTTATCCACCTTGTTTATAAAGAAGGCCGCAAGATCCTCACAGTGTTTGTCAGACTTGATGGCGGGCGTCACAGGTGTCATATGCTGATGACACACAATTAGTAGTCACTCTCTCCGATGACTGGGTGAACAACGCTGCAAAATTCTGGAGTGGTCTTACAGACGTCGCAGGGTGGATGACGGCTAACTGTCTCCAGCTCAATGCCAGCAAGACTGAGGTCTAGTTGGTCGGGAAAGATCGGGAGCTGTGGAGCGACCAGTGGTGGCCCACCACCTTGGGCCCCGCACCCACCCCTAAACAGGTGGTGAAGAACCTTTGGGTATGGGTGGACTCGGCCTTGAGTTTCCAAACCCAGACTAAGAAGGTGGCGGCAACATGCTTTGACATCCTGCGCAGGTTTAAACCCCTGCTGGGTTTCTTCGACCCTTCCATCTGACAGATGATTGTCCAGGTATCCGTGCTGTCGAGATTGGACTATGCCAGCTTGCTATACTTGGGGGCCAACAAGAAGGAGACTGTAAGGCTACAGAGAGTCCAAAATGTGTCCACCAGAACTCTTCTAGGCCTGCCTGGTCGCTGTTCCATCTCCAACACTATCCGTCAGCTTCACTGGCTGCCAGTGTCAAAACAGGTGGAGTTTAACTCTCTCTGTTTTGCGTTCAGGATCCTGAACTCCCCTGCTCCTGACATTTTGGCTGGCCTGCTCTCTGCCTATGCCCCCTCTCGCCACCTTTGCTCAGCAGTTCAACACCTTGCAGCTGTTCCCCGGGTTAGGAGGGCTCACGCCGGTGGTTGCTCTTTTCGCACTCTGGCAGCTAAGCTGTGGAACGCTCTTCCTGTTCAAATCCTGAGCTTAGATAACTACCTGTCATTCTGGAAAGCACTGAAAACTCATCTTTTGCCATCTAGTTTCGGCAGTCCATGCCTTCTGTCTGTCTCTGTGGCCCTGCGGCCCTTGGGCCACTCTATCTTGCCCGCTTCGATGGACCCTTTGCTGGGACGCCCCTTTGATGGGGCAGTAGTTGCGCTCTACAAATCAGCTTAACCTAACCTATACGGGCTTGCAGGAAAAACACAGAATACTAACATTTTCCTTGCCAATGGGGAAAGTAACCCTGAAAAAGGATTGTACCACATGGGGTACAGTTTTTGCTGCCATTTATACCAGAACACATGGTACCCCCTCAATAGCAATTGTTCCAGATGTATTGAAACAAATATAGAATGAGTACAGGATAGAGCCTGCCTTGGACTTGGGGATGAAACTGATGGGCAATTTTGCCCAGGTATTAGTAATTATGTTAGGTAACATAAAAGGGGAGGCAGCAACAGTGACTATATGCCAACGCCTGAGGGAATTAACTCCTGCACAACAGGAGCGAGAATTACCTAAGATTATCGGAAAAACCTATGCTTTGCTGGGTGCAGATAACTTAGGGAACACAGTTCAGAAGAGCGAGTCAAGCCGCAAAGGAAGACACATCACAACTCTACATTATCAAACAAGAAGATAAACCCAAAATTAAACTCCATTTAAAAAGAAGAAGGTAGCTGGCCTTAAATAAGAAATGCCCAGGCTACTGAGGACTCTACTTCTGAATGGGGAATGGGCTATGATGATGCTAGACAGCGCAGCAGAGGTAAAAAAGCTTGTCAGAAAATGATGGAATTTCTGGTGACAGCAGAGTTGAAAGAACATATCACAGTGGAATCACCTAATACAAGGGTAAGTGTCCTACATTGTTTACACAAGATTATGCTCCAAATGGAGGGGGAAATATTCAGGAGAGCGAAATGTCTCTTTTGGGAGAACATGACATATGGATACAACATCCTTTTGCCTGAAAAATATTGACCGCCTGAGTTAGTTATGGACTGAACTAAAGGGGAAGACTTAATATTACCAGCCTATCCAGAGTCACTTAAACATAACTACGTGCAGGAGTGGGCGTTAGCTCTAGCTCCTGCACTTTACCACAATCTTGAGGGCTGGAATGCTGAGTCACCTCACCATGAAATCCCATTAAAATCTATTCCTACTACACAGAGCCAGTACCCAATAAAACATGATGCAAAGAAAAAAGTCAGGGAGATCTTAGATCAACTTGAGTACCAAGGTGTGATTGAAATTTGCACCTCTTCCATGAATAATCCTTTGTTTCCCGTAATGAAATTTGACAAGTCATACCATCTAGTTTTAGACTACAGGCATGTAAATACATGCACGTGAACATTTGCAGTACAAAATGCACACAGTGCCGCATTAATGAATAACATTGTGCAGAAAATATACAAAACAACACTAGATATCCCAAATGGGGTCTTTAGCCAAAATATAGTGCCTGTAAGTAGATATTTGACATCCTTTTCAGCACTCACCTCTTAACACCAATTCTGTAGGCTGCCCCAAGGGTATTAGAATAGCCTGGGGTTGTTCTCAGTAAGAGTAACAGAGTTACTTCAAAATTATGATGAAGAGGCATTGTCCTATATCAATGATATTTATCTGATGGACGAGGAATTGTTGGATAATTTGAACATAGTGAACAACATAATTCTAGTATACACCACAATGGGCTACAAATTTTACTTTAAAAAATCATAAATTGCCCACTTCAATGTCTTAATTTTGGGATAAAAGCTATCAAGTGAAGGAAAAAGTCTGGTGGCTAATTTTCTAGGAAAGTGTGCACTGCTCCAAACTCCAAAGAGTCTGAGAAGTTTACAATCCATTTTAGGATTCCAAAGTTTAGGCGGAGCATACATTTTGGATTATGCAGAAAGGGTTAAACCTTTCTATGACCTAATCAGAACTAAATTTCAGTTCAATATTGGATACAGGAACACATTCTCAGTTCCGTACAAACTGACATGATAGCTTGCAAATACTTACACACATGTGTAAACACTACTAATTTAGTGATCCGTGTAGTCCCGGGTCAATCAGGATACAGTTACTTAACCTTCAATGTAGGCGAAAGGATACCCATAGCATACAAATCTCATTTGTACACAAACGCTGAAATGCATTTTGCATCCACAGAAAAAATACTTACTGCTGTCGTGAAATAAAAGCAGTAGCACAAGGGAAACACATAATTGTTGTGATTCCAGTACTAACTTTAAAGGCTGTTACTAAAGCCAGCATTGCAAAGGCAAACACACAGCTTGTGCAATGGATACAATGGGCTAGTTCTCTCTCCTCAACTGATGTAGATTACAAATTTGATTCTACACTGAAAACAAGCGTTTTTGCAGTACAAACAAGAATATCTTCACCCAAATTAAATAATGCCTCTAGACCAGTATGAATATAACATTTATACTGATGGGTCTGCCCAGCCTGCCGTAGGAAGTAAACAGCAATGCAGCACAGCATGTGCGATTGTGACGATACTTATGCGGGATGGCAAGTTCTGTCCCAAATAATACAAAGATCCATTCTCTAGGAGATTGACCGGTACAGCTGGCAGAACTAAAAGCCCTGATACTGGCACTAAAACATACGATTCGGGAATTCCCCACACTCATTATGTGTGATTCGTTTTATTATGTCTAGTCTTACAATGAATATCTTATTGGGGTCAGAATGGGTTTAGAGATTCCAAAAGTTGCACAAGAAAGCACAAGCTTCTTTGGGGTCAAGGGGTAAAACTGAAAAAAAGCTTGCCACTGGCTCATCTAATTCACACATTGAGTCATCAGCGTGTTGGCGTGCACATTGAAGGGAATTTATTGGCTGATAAAGCTTTCAAGGCATTGCTGCAATCACTTGTTCTAGTACGAGAATAGGGGGACAGATAATGATAGCTGTAAACGCAACGCGTAACAGCTCAGCCTTGCCAAAAGGTTTTCCACTCAAATACTCCTATAAGTCAGATACGCAAAACATTCCACATGCTCAAATTCCAGGAGTGGGAAAAAGAGTAATACCAAACATGGATCGCAGATTAGGATTAATTCTAGCTGCAAACTAAGGTCTGGATTCACACACACAGGTGTCGCTGTGACTGTTTCACTACTAAAGCAGCGCAATTGGTGGCTAGGTCTCACTAAGCAGACTAGAGGATTTGTCCTTAAGTGCAACATCTGTCAGGAGATGAAGGGTTCCACGGTAGCAAGTCCACCAAAAACACCATTACTGATTTCAGAAAGACCTCTTGCATGTGTCTATCTGGACCATTGTGGACAAGCACATCTTAGTAGCAGTGGATTTATGCTCTAGATTCCTGTGGGTTTGGCCTCAGCACTCAGCTGACACCCAAACTGTTATAAAGGATTTGCGAGTCTTCATAGGGACATACGCAATTGGCACATTGCATTCCAACTGTGGCCCAGCGTCTAGTTCACAGGCTTACAAAGCAGGCATGGGACATTAGGGTGTGGCCTTGCGGTACTCCTCCCCGTATCATACCGAGCGAAATTCAATTGTGGAGAGGAAGAACCAGGACTTAAAGCAATCTTTAAAAGCTAGCTATTAGGTTCAAGTGGCAGTTCGGTCAGTCACATATATGGGGTCCAGAGGGCACATAACAACATGCCAAGAAAGTCCTTAGGGGCTGTACTCCATATGAAGTCCTGTTCGAGATAAGAATGTGGGTACCTGACCTCGACTTTGCAGGCACAAAGGTGGATGACAACCATTTGACATCAATGATCATTTGGCTGTTTTACCGGAACTCAATGAATTACAAAGCAATGTCCAAGTAAAACACACCACCACTGGAGAAGTGAAAGCTGTTCCTGAAGGAGGAATCACCCAACTCCCTTCATTGAATTCTGAAAAGCATCACCTTACATGAAAACAATTCAATGCCTAAGCACACACTGAATCCACATCACACTATATATTTTGTGCCTGGGATGACATTTTTAGTTTCCACTAAAAACACAAGTGTAAGGGGTGTGGTGTGTTTTTTTACACACTACAACAATAATTTTTATTTTCTAGACCTGAAGAAGTTGTGGGAAACTCCATATATGACAAAACATGTGTTGGCTGGGCAATAAAGAAAGAAAATAAAGAACAAAAGAAAAATAATCTTACAAATATTGATCAGGTACTTTATTTATGATTAGATTAAATGTTCGCTCCGGCATTAAATGGAGAAAAGATGGTGGACAGAAGAGAATTTAGGCCATCTTACAAAGCAACTGTACCTGGCCCTTTCTGCAGGGTTTTCCCTAAACGTTTTACCTTCCTCCTCCCTTTTCTCTGACCCTGTTTTTGTTGGAGTTAGGACTCTGGGCACTTTACCACTGCAAACTAGTTCTAGGGCTCATGTGCTCTCCCCTAAATATGGTACGATTGGTTTGCACCTGTTTGGCATATTTAATATACTTGTAAGCCCCTTGTAAAGTGTTATACCATATACCCTGGCCTGTAAATTAAATCCTACTGGTGGGCCTGCAGAACTGTTGTGCCACCAACAGAAGGAGCTTTTCATACCTGTCTCAGTCCAGCCACTGCAGGGCTTTGTGCGCAGTTTGCTGCCACCTTGACTTGGCATTTAAAACCACCTGCCAAGCCTTAAACTCCCCATTTATTACACATAAGTCACCCCAAAGGTAGGCCCTCGATAACCCTATGGAGAGGGTACTGTGTAAGTACAAGGGTGAACCATTACCTTTATGTTCTGCATATCCTGGTAGTGAGAAACAGCCTATTTCGTTGTTCACTGCTGTGAGACCTACTCCAATCAAAGACTAGCATTGGGAATTCCTTATATGCTTTCAAGTGGAAGTTCCTGATCAGAGGTGAGTGGTGTTGTCATGTTTGGTATGTTCAAAATAATACTGATAAATTCTACTTACTGGTGAAGTTGGATTTCAATTATCTATTTAAGGGATGCCACATTTAGAAGTGGGCATTTCTCTGTGCTTATAACTCTTTGTGCTTTGCAGCCTGTCTCCGATACATGTCTGGGCTGGGTGACAGCTATACTTTGTGCATTCTCTTCCAACAGCTGCTGCACAGGAAGAGCTGGGTATGACAGGGGATACAGCTGCATTCATATGCATACTGATTGCCTTCCTGGGCAGAAAGAGGGAAAGTTGGTTCACACTTACATTGGACTAGGTTGTGTGCTGCCCTCACACAAAGGGATGATTTACCCACTACTGATCATCTGGAGCCAGGGATGGCCTGAAAGAGATCTGTGTGGATTTCTGAGGACTCTTTTGAAGTCACTCCCTACATCAAAGGCATTTTTGAGTATAAGTATTGGGGCTCTGACCACATGCTTTTAGACACTGCATGGGACTTTTAATCAGACCCTGCTGGCTCTACATGTGTAAATTGCCAGAGGATTCCTGTACTGCCAGGAGGGACCGTCATTTTATTGACTGCTTTACTGTTTTGGCCTGGGCTGCAGGAGGGACTGCCACTTTGCAACCTGACCAAATGTGCTGGCCTCCTTTGTGCCCCCCAAGTGTTTTCCAAGGGCTTGCCCCCTGTTTTGCAATATCTGGACTATCAAAGATTGCACCCCAAATACCTCTACCATGGTACTGTGCCACCTATGAGTCCAGCAGTAGTGTGTTTATAACCAGGAGTTGTAATTGACTGCTCCTTGCTTGAAACCAGCTTGTGCTGAGCACTTCATCTTTTCCCTGGAATTGTGATGTCCCTCTGTAATTTGTGCTCCAGGGCCTGCACCTCACCCTTGGGCTGCTCACTGCCTGTGTGCCCAGGTTCCAGGTGCACAGATGGCTGTCGCTGTGGAGGCACACAGCCTCAGAAGAAGTCCCTGTCCAGCATGCCAGTCAAGGAAATGCCTAGTTTTACTGATGCTGGTCCCACCTTCGAGGCCCGCCGACCCCTGTTCAAGTGTAGAGGAGCTTCCTTCCTGTGTAGCCCTCTGAAGAGCCACAGCCAAATGAGGCCAACACCACCGCTCCAGCTAAAGATAACCTCTGTGGTGCGGACCCAAACCCGAGGCTGTACCCCGTGGTCCCTGCCCTTGATTGCGGAAAACTGGTTTTGGGAGTTTGGAGCGAGATCCTTTGCTACCCTTCAAGCTGGTGCCTACTCCTCCTGTCGACAGACTATAGGTTGGGGGTATTGTTTGGTTACAACATTGTGGGGGAAAACCTCAGATGAGGACCTTGAGAGCAGTGTAGAACCGTCGTTAGGAACGGAACTGTTAAGGAAGATACCAAGTTACCATATCATGTGTAGTAGGCACGCAGGCGCTCCTGCAACCCAGTTTTGGGCTTAAATGCAATCCTTTCAACTACGCTCTTCCCAAATTACAGTATGGAGTGTAATAGGAGCACATGAGGCAGCTTGTACTGCCAACTGGTGGTCTGTGTGCGACTACAGACATTAAGACATTTGAGTAGGCAGCAAAGCTTGGTTTCCTGTCTGACGTACATCTTGTTAAGAAACAATGGCGCAGGTGCTGGGCGGATTTTCTATGTTGGATTTAAGTGACCTGATTGAGACATTATGAATTCCAAGTGTGGTGCTAAAAGAATACACTTTTGAAAAAGTAACTATATAACAAACAATCAATTGATAAATGCCATCTCTCGCAAGGAAAAACGTTATACAGTAGGCTAAACACAAACTCCTGCGACCTTAAATGTACTATTTTCTAAATGTAATGACACATTTTGATATTGATGTACAAAAAGATTTTTTTTATTCATTAATTTATTTAGTTAAATAGTTACATCAAGTAATCTTATTTCATTAAGTACATTCATTTACAGTTTTGGTAACAATTTGAGTTGGAATAAATTCATAATATACAATTCACAAAACAGAACAACAAAAAAACATAAACATAATTACAACAAGTCACACTGGACTGGTCAAAGTTCTATAGTAGTAGGCAAAGCGGTTGGTTTTGACTATGCGCGTTTCGGCAGGTTGCCTTCATCAGGTGACCGTCATTCGCACAACAGACTGGACAAAACAAAAGATAATTAAAATGTTAGGCTGATAGGAATCAATTGTTATTCATGTCTTTTCTGTGGTATAGACGTTTGGCTTCTGTTTATATTAATGAACCATAAAAATGACCCTTAAAAGATAGAGGGTTGCTTGTGATGGACACAGCCAGGTCACGTTCTAGAGCTAAAAGAATACACAACAGGGAAGAGATTACATGCTTGCTCTGCGTAAATTCCATTGCATCATGTGGATAATGATTATTATGTATATATGATGTACATGTTCATGTTCACAAATAACGTTGGAACTTGTGTATATATAATTGTTTGTACGTACGAGCTGCACACGTGTTACAATGTGAACTAGCCCTGTGTAATTGTCAAGATGATATAAGGTATGCTTACCTTGCTCTACAACAATAATGTAGTTGGCACTAGTAAAGTGGTGTACTGCAGTAATGGATATCAACATAGTGCCGGAAAATACATAATAGACAATATGTTTCATATGTGATTAATATCCTTTACAGATGACATGCCTAAATCAAACTGGTGAACCCTAAAAAAAAGGGTGCATGCTAAATTACCCAGTGTAGTGTTGCGCTCTAGTCGTTATGCTGCAACGTAATGACGTGGAGCATGACCACCATTTTGGCAGTGAGCGTGGAGCCTGCGAACAGTGCAGACGTGGCTCCCAGCGCTCTTCCAACACGCATAAATAAAAGTTTATACTTACCTGCAATCTTGCATGCGCAATTCATTCATAGGTAACACCACTCTTACACCCAGTGCAATCTTCACTAAAGTTGACGTTACGAACATGTTTCAAACGTGACTTTTGTGCGATTATAACTAATGCGGTACTGACTAATTGCCAAAAATGTAATAAACTATATGACATAAGACATTGTCAGAAAATTGAACACCGCACTAATCGTTGCTTGGTAAATATTCTCCAGGCATATTGAATTGTTAATATGGTAACAACACACTCCTCAACATGGCGCCCATTTTTCTGCTTAAATATTAACAATGTAGCCGAGTATTACACGAGGCAAAACAATTCTATGCAATCAAAACAGATGCAGAATTAATTGCTGGTAGTCAGATAATGTCAATGTGACGAGGTTAGAATTTTGAAATTTGCATTGCTTGTCCATATTGGGCCCCCAGGGGGACTGGGCAAAGCCGATGTCCCCCTGGGGTATTTCGCGCGAGGGATGACCTCACACGACCTGATTGGGTGGCGGGAGAGTGGGAGGGGCCGAGTCCAAGCGCGGGGAGGGTGAGGGAGGGTTGACGTCACTCGGAGCGAGTGAGAGAGAGCGGTGGTGTCGCGTTTGAGCAGCTGTGAGGAAATTCCTGTCAGTGAAGTGCTATTTCGAGTGTGTTTTCGACGGCGGTTTATTGTGCCAGCTGAGTCATGTCAGCAGAAGAGATTGCTGCTGAGGCAATTCGAGCTTTGGTGGCTGTGGGGCGGAGTGACCTGTTACGTCCCGGCGCTATTGTGGACACTGATGTTGAGGTAAAGCATCCTCGTCGCCTAGCAGCTGAGGGAGTCATGCGCGCTGTGGCCGCCTGCAGGTCTGTGGCAGGTACTTTCTCTGAGGCTGCATGTGGTGACAAGGTGCCAGCTGTGAGAGCTAGGAGAGCGCGTTCAGCGAGCAGAGGAGGCCGAGGGAAGAAGCCCCCACCCCTGCGCTCAGTATCGGCTCCAGGTGTGGGGAAAGGAAGTCGAGTGGTTTTTCCTGCACCAGCTAGAAAACGAGTTGGTCGGAGAGGAGGCAGAGTCAGCAATTTCTTTGACACTCGAGTGTCTCATGTCCAGCTGGCTGACACGGCTGATGTAAGCGGTTGCAATGACAGTCTGGTCATCGCGTCACAGGCACCAGAGGTATCAATGGGGCAGTCCACCATAGCAGTGTCACAGGATATGACTCAAAGGTCAGAGGGTGTCTCAACGGTCAGCAATAGAATAGAAATAGCGCCTCATGTTTCTTTTGAGGGCCAGAAGCTTAATTTAGTCGCTTATTCCAGTGATAGCGAAGTGGATGATTACGGACATTCAGGAGCTGGTGATGAGGAAGATTACATGGGCGAGGAGCAAGAGTCGGCTGATCTAATGCAGCAGAATGAGTTCATGGACTGCCAAGACATTGTGGTGCCTCAGCCTAGAGGTCCCCCGAGGCAATTCATTGATTCAGATGTAGGGGGGGATGAAGCATATTCTCAGTTTATCATACGGGATGATCAAGTGGTGGGGGGTGCTGATGGGTATCAGCGAGTTGGGGCACACAAAAGAGGGAAGGGGGGATGGGGGAGGCAGAAGGTTTGGGGGGCGAGTCATGGAAGGTGGGGTTTTGTTTCCAGAGCTAGGCCTCTGCCTCGGCAGCCTCAGGTGGATTTTAACTCGGGAGCAGGGTCACAGCAGGGCCAAAGGGTTTGGGTTGCGCACACAGATCTGCCAAGGAAACAAGGGTATGATACGTCAGCTCACCAGGTCCCAGGTAAGTATGGAGCGGTTCCTCGCTGGAGCGGCGGGAACTTTACGGAGGATTCCGGTGTTGCTCCGGAAGTGCAGATTTCTTTTTCTCAAACAGCGAAGCAAAATGCGGCTTTTAGGGGAGGGGTGATTTTGAGAAGCGAATCTGGTGCGGATTTTAGGCCTACGACTAGGCGCTTTACACGGAGGCCTGAGTCTGAGGTAAATTATCAAGATATCAATGTGGCGTCTGGCGCTATGCCAGGTAATAATTTTGAACTTGCTGAATTTGGAAATGTATATGAGGATGTTGACGATTTTGATAAAGAAAATGATATTTATCCAAGAAGTGGGGTGTTTTCTGAAGTGGCGGGTGGTTTGGGTGGACGGGCGTCTGGTGGGAAGGGGGTAGGACAAGTAACCTCTTCCAGTGTATTTCAGAGATCTGAAACGGTTCTCTCACAGGCACAGATGAATCTTGGCGGACATCATCAGCGTGATGGTCTTGAAGAATTTCGTCAACGAGCCTTGCCACTTCCAGCAGGTAGGGCAGACTGGTGGGCTGCGTGGACACGGCCGTTGGCAGGTGGCGCAGGTGTTGGGCCTGTGGAAAGTGACAAAGGGATAGTGGCGCTGGGTCAGGGTTTGGATTTAGGGGCAGGGGAGAGGCCGCAGTCCGCTTCAGGGTCTGTAGGGCAGAAGGACAAAGAGGGAGGAGGGAGCCCTGTTTCATCAGTAGCTAATTCAGTGCACAGTGCACCTTCGAAACTTAGCGGTACAAAATTGCCATATATGGGGGTGGCTATGCCCTTGGGTATCCATTTGTCACAGAGAACTAGGCAGAGAATTTGGAGCCACGATTATGTGGATATTTTCCGCCTTCTGCATAGAGATTTGCAAGCCAGGGAAGGGTCAAAGGAGGAGGAGTTGGAGTTGTCGCGCCGCCCAAAAGTGCCAAAAACAATAGAGAATTGGACGGCTGCATTCCTTATCTATGCCAGTGTCTACTGTGAGCATTATCCTGAAAGGGCTGTATCACTGTTTAAGTACATGGATATAATTAGAAAGGCGCATTTACAGGCGGGAGGGTATGCCTGGTTAAATTAGGATGAGGAATTTCGGGCGAGGGTGAGTTTATTTAATGATAAACCGTGGGGAGAAGTTGATCAAGAGTTGTGGTTGCAATGGTTGTCAGGACATTCGTCTTCTAACACAATTCATACAGCAAGTGGGTTACCAATATCTTATCGGCCCTTTTCACAGCGTCCCGCCACACTGGGGGGGGGGGGGTTTTGGAAGAGGTCAGTTGCCTACAACAG
The DNA here is from genome assembly GCF_964261635.1 of Lissotriton helveticus. Lineage (NCBI taxonomy): Eukaryota > Metazoa > Chordata > Amphibia > Caudata > Salamandridae > Lissotriton > Lissotriton helveticus. Next base: position 21,312,816 of record NC_136060.1, on the reverse strand, counting down.
GAGCTTGTTGGGGTTTCAATAGAGGCTCCTGTGTGCGTCAATACTGTAAGTTCAAACATGAATGCGCACAATGTGGGGGTAGACATGCCATCTTTCAGTGCTTTCCTAACCAACAACTCGGAGACCATGGGAGGGGGCAGAGGGGGCACGGAGCATTGCCACCACTTATTCCAAAGGGCTCCTACCCCAATTAAGTTGCAAGCGATGAGGAGCTACCTGGAAATTTACACAGACAAGGAGGCGGCACTTAAGTTGATTTGGGGTTTTCGGCTGGGCTTTCGAATTGGCTATCAAGGTCCTAGGCTATTGCGCTGGGCGGATAACCTCAAATCGGCGAAGGAATTGCCTGCGGTGGTGCGGACTAAGTTGCAAAAGGAGTTGGATTTAGGTAGAATAGTTGGACCTTTTTCACACTGCCCCTTACCAAATTTGATGGTGTCACCTCTTGGTATTATTCCAAAGAAGGCCCAAGGTGAGTTTAGGCTTATTCATCATTTGTCTTGGCCAGAAGGACAGTCAGTGAATGACTTTATATCGTCGTCTGATTCAGCGGTATCATACTCGTCTGTTGACGATGCTTTACTGATGGTTCGTCAGGCTGGGACAGGAGCAGACCTTGCAAAATGCGATATTCAAGCAGCTTTTCGTCTTTTACCCATACATCCCATGGATTTTGAATTACTGGGTATGTACTTTGAGGGAGCATACTATGTGGACCGAGTGTTACCCATGGGTTGTGCTATTTCTTGCTCGCTATTTGAGACATTTAGCAAATTCTTGGAGTGGTGTGTCATTCGGCGCTCCGGACATGCGGCAGTTTGTCATTATTTAGATGATTTTTTGTTTGTTGGAAAAGCTGGTACGGAACAGTGTTCCAAGGTTTTGCAATGTTTTCAGGATATGGCAAATGAGTTTGGAGTGCCGTTGGTGGAGGACAAGACGGAAGGGCCGACAACAACATTGGTCTTTCTGGGTATTGAGATCGACACCACAGCGATGGTGGCTCGATTGCCGTTGGCAAAAGTACAAGAGATCAGGCTTTTTCTACAAGAAGTGATTGGTGCCAAGAAAGTGCAACTGAGGCAGGTTCAGAGGCTATTGGGTTACTTGACGTTTGCATGCAGAGTGGTAAGAGCGGGTCGGACCTTTTGCAGGCGCTTGGGTTTTGCAATGGCGGGGGCGGTATTGCCACACCATCACATACGTTTGACAACCAAGATCAAGGAAGATTTGCTTATTTGGTTGAGATTTTTGGAGGAGTTCAATGGAGTGTCTGTCAATTTTGTGGCTGAAGACACGGTATGGCAAGTACAGATTTTCTCAGATGCTTCTGGAGCCATGGGTTTTGGTTTGTTCTGGGAAGGAAGGTGGTGTGCGGAGCTGTGGCCGCCACATTGGTTAGAACAAGGTCGTAGCATCGCGTTTTTAGAATTCTTTCCACTTTTGGTTGCGCTACAGGTTTGGGGCGAGGAATTCAAGGACCGCTGCGTGCTGTTTCATATAGATTACATGGCAGTGGTGAGTCTGGTCAATGGGCAACGGGCAAAAGATGTGCGAGTGCTACAGTTGTTGAGGGCGTTCATGTTGCGTGTCCTTCAATTGAATATTGTGTTTAAGGCACAACACATCCCTGGGGTGAACAACTCAATTGCCGATGCTTTATCTCGTTGTCAGTGGCAGAGGTTTCGGGAGTTGGCACACGGAGCAGACAGACACAAGACATCGATCCCTTCGAGCATGTGGGACCTGGGGAACTGAGGATTGCAGAGCTGATTGAGCAGTCAGTAGCAGGCTCCACGAGACGCAGTTACCAGCTGGCATGGTCTGGCTTTCTAAGCTATGCTTCTCAGCGCGGCATGGACGGTACCGCGGTGCAAAATGAACAGTTGATGTTGGAGTTTGTGTTATATTTGATGGATAAGGGTTTGTCCCATTCAACGATTTCAGGCAAGTTAGCGGGTATCTCTTTTTACAGTCAATTGTTGTTGGGGCAGCAAGTTCGGATAGGCTTCCGTTTGAAACAAATGTTGAAAGGATTTGGAAGAACCTGGTGGCATGCTAAACAGTTGAGAGATCCCATTACATTTAATTTGCTACAAAAATTGTTAGGTGTCCTGCCCGTTTGTTGTTATAATGAATGGGAATTGTTGCGTTTTAAGTTGTGTATGGTATGGTTGTTCTTTGGAGCTTTTCGTATATCGGAGTTACTTGGGTTGCGTAATCAGGTGGGGATCCAAACATCGGATATTCAGGTCCTGGGAAGTGGGATTTTGCAGATTAAGTTGAAGCAGTCAAAGACAGACCAAAAGGGGATTGGGATGTTGGTGAGACTCGGCAGGAGTGGGGTGAAGGGTTGTTGCCTGGTGGAGGAGTGGGAAGCATTTGTTCAGTCTGCAGTGTTTAGAGACGGACCGATATTTTGCCGTAAGAATAAAGTCCAGTTGACCTGTTTTCAATTTTTGGCGGTTTTGAGAAAAACTTTGGCATTGGTGGGGGAAAACCCAAAAAGTTTTGGGACACACTCTTTTAGAATAGGTGCGGCTACTGAAGCTGCTAGGTTGGGTTGGGGGAAGGAAGAGTTGCAGCAAATTGGGAGATGGAAATCTAATTGTTGCTATAGATATGTCAGAATGTAATGTTTAAAAAAAAAAAAGACCTTTTTCTCTGTGTATAGTATTAATGTTAGTTTTTGTTATCACAGGTCGAGTTGCGGATTTCCCTCGCAAAAAGAGGACTTGGATTGTTGGTCACTCAATAGTAAAATGGGCTGCAATTTTTGCAGGACAGCAGCTTTGTGGGCGAGGTCTAGGTTTGTATAGCAATGACCATGAGGTAATCTGGAAAGGGGTTGGTGGGATGAAATGGAAGGAGTTATTTCCTTCACTATCCAAGCTGGCTGCGGCTTGGGGTATTCCAGATTTGTTAGTATTGCACCTGGGCGAAAACGATCTGGTGGACTTGTCCGGATTAGCGCTCATTAAACAAATGAAACTGGATTTAGCGGTAATCAAAGACAAGTGGGTGGGCACTCGGGTAGTCTGGACTGAATTTTTGTACAGAAGTCACTGGAGAGGTGCCAGGGTACATGCGGCTGTGGAACGAGCTCGCCGCAAAGTGAATAGAGCGTTAAAAACATTTTGTACAGCAATGGGCATCACGGTGCTAGCTCACGAGCATTTTAACAGCAAAATGCTGCATTTGTTGAGGGAGGATGGTGTACATCTCTCACAGATGGGTCAATCATATTATCTCATGGAGTTGCGAGATGCAATGGCTAACTTGTGGTGTGTGGATTTGTGGTGCTCACAGAAAGACATTTAACACAAAATTAAAAGGGGAAGTGACTTGCTCGCGTGAGGTCACCTGGCAGTTCAATTGAGTCACTTAGGTTGGGTCGAAGTTTTTGGGTGGGGCAGGAAAACTCAGAAGGTTTTCCTGGGTGGCGTGTTTTAAGGGATAGGATAATCTAGAGCGGATTCATCCTTTCTCTAGGGGGAGGGTTTGGGAGGGTAGGTTGGAAAGAAAAGGAAAGATGGAAAATCATACTGATGGTTATGAAAACAAGTTATGGTTGGTTGTGAAGAATAAAGCATTGGGGAAAAGAAATGTATTTTATGGAAAAGGTTTTGGGAAAAATAATGCAAAGTATTGTTGGTAAAAGTTATTGTTGCGGGGTCTGTCTTTGGCTGTCCTGGTAATAAAGGTGACCTTTTATGCTAATATTCAGAGTTGTGTGAGAGTCCTTATTTGCGCGATGGGCCCCCAGGGGGACTGGGCAAAGCCGATGTCCCCCTGGGGTATTTCGCGCGAGGGACGACCTCACGCGACCTGATTGGGTGGCGGGAGAGTGGGAGGGGCCGAGTCCAAGCGCGGGGAGGGTGAGGGAGGGTTGACGTCACTCGGAGCGAGTGAGAGAGAGCGGTGGTGTCGCGTTTGACCCACCCTGGTTTTGAAAAGAAGCCGGGGAAGGTGTTTTTTGTTAAAAGTCGTTGTCATGTGGTCATGTTGTCAAAAAAAAAAAAAAAAAATAAGAAATGTCACCTTAGGGCACTAAGGGATAGGATAATCTAGAGCGGATTCATCCTTTCTCTAGGGGGAGGGTTTGGGAGGGTAGGTTGGAAAGAAAAGGAAAGATGGAAAATCATACTGATGGTTATGAAAACAAGTTATGGTTGGTTGTGAAGAATAAAGCATTGGGGAAAAGAAATGTATTTTTTGGAAAAGGTTTTGGGAAAAATAATGCAAAGTATTGTTGGTAAAAGTTATTGTTGCGGGGTCTGTCTTTGGCTGTCCTGGTAATAAAGGTGACCTTTTATGCTAATATTCAGAGTTGTGTGAGAGTCCTTATTTGCGCGAAGGCATATTCTTAGATCAAATGCATTCTAAATTTAGAAAACATGCACCTTTTAAGATGGCGCCCAGCTTTAAGCGTGGGTCATGTGGCCAGTAGGCGCTTTTTGGATGACAACAGGTGTGAGCACTTGGGACTCAGTATAAATTACGTACGATAAAAGTGCTCGGTTCTTTACAATTTTGAGGGAACCAGATGTCTGCCTTTGCACAGAGGGCTCTACACTTTGCCGTGAGTACTGAGGTGTGCTACACACATGATATGTGTGTTTAACATGACATTAGGTTTTGTTTGGTATGTTTGGGAGGATAAATCTCCATATGATTGTTGAAATTAAGAACAACCAGGCATTGTTATGATTAGTCGGCGTTTTAATTATTTTCCAGTTTGGACCGTTGGGAGTTGTAGAACCTGATTTCGCAGTCGCGAGCTGCTAAAAATCTTTAATGGCAGCACACAAAATGTGATTTTAAGTGGGCTGTTTGTGGTAACGGGGTATTACAGCGACATTGTTGTCATCTGTTTGACCTACATTGTAGGTGCCAAGCTGCATAAGCTTCAGGACCAAAAAGATTAATGTAATCGTTTCCATGCACATTACTGTCTTATTTGGGTTTTATATATGGTATTATTTCTTGCCTTTATAATAGGAGGTATACGAATAAGCCCTGGACTCCCACTTCTAATTATGAAATTTAAAATTTAAGAAATCAGGAACTCATGTGTTGTCTTTATAGTGTAACAACACACCATATAGCTACAAGAGGCGCAGAACAGCCTTCCTGTTTCAATGTTTTTACAGCAAATAACTACCTCGTTACCGGTTACTTCAAATCACCGGCTCACAGGAATTCTCTCTGATGTTTAGTGGCACACACAGATAAAACACAGACAACGCAAATTTTACTATCAGTAAGTGTTTTTATATACCACTACTCATATAGGGGCATATTAACAAGTGGCGGCAATAATTATCGCTGGCGGCGCCTAGCGCGAGTTTCCCTATCGCTGGAATTCATCGCCAAGCTAGCGCTGTATTTACAACGCTTAGTGAATTGGCGATGAAAATTCCAGTGATAGCAGGGAAATGTCCCACCATCGCTGGAAAACCAGCGATGTTCCCTGCAAAACAGCAATGACCTTACTGATACGACCCTGTGGTGGTAACCCCACATTCCACCTCCCATGCAAAGTATGCCTAACACTGGATTTTAGCAGACGTTAAAATCCAGCATTAATGGCTGGTTAGCGCAATTTTGTTTATCGCTACGCCGGCTGGGGCATTGTTGTGAACATCGGGAAGCTGCCTTCACGATATTTTCCCATGTAGTCTATTGAGGCACGCCTACTTTGCATCTCATTAATGATGCAATGCAAAGCAGGTGCTAAATTACGGAAACACGCGCTAGCGTGTCCTTGCTAATATTGCGATAAAATTATCGCCGCTTTTCGGCCGAAAACGGACGCTTAAGCGGCAGTAATTTTATCTCCCCCTCTTGTTAATATGCCCCATAAAGTGAAATTAAGATAGTTAAGTGTATAGAATAGACAACAATATGCAGAGTTTGTATGCGAAAGAATAAATAAAATGTACTCATTTATAGATTTAGTGCTGCATTAATACGTTTTTTTAGTTTTTAACGTTTGATAATCATGCTAGTGCCAAAGACACTCATTAAGGTGTGAGTTAGACCTTGAACCTCTTCATATAATTGTACATAACCGCTGTAGGCTATTTTTAGGATAAGAATCACTGAAGAATCGAACTTTACTATTTGGTAATATTTACTTTTATAACTGCCCAACAAACAAATGCTTGGTGTTTGCTTTGCCAGTGATATTATGTAATTGTGTTTGCTTTACGAATTATAATATTTATGTTATTACTTGTGCTTTAGTAACAGTTCATCTTTATCAGAGAAGTAGCTCAAAAGCCAAATATTGTTCAAAACGTGTACTTATAGTGATATAAATAAATATGTTTATTCATAGATACACAGTTTCATCATGCTGCTTTTAAATCTGGCTCGAAACTTCATTTAATACCGACAGCAGATACAGACTTTGATTAAGGTACAAGTTAGGGTGCAAATATTATCATATGTGTACATATTATATATATATATGTCTGATTCTGAATATGAATTAGTGATCAATGATGATTAAATCCAACTTCGCAAATATAGCATTTTAAATATATTTAAGGACGTTTGTTTTGAAGATGATATCACCATTGCTACTGTTTCTTTGTTGCAAGAGACAGGTTAACATTGTACCTACAAATAAAGCATAGGCGTGATGTAAGATTCACGGCAATAGATTTTTTTACTTGTCTATTTTGTTCCCTCCCTTGGCAAAAATGATTGTGTTATAAATATTATGTGATACTTTGAATAGCTTCCCGGTGATCCAAAAGTAATAGGATGAGAGCCACGTTTAACCATGATTGAGACCAATAGCAGTATGGTGCTAATTTAATAATGGATTATCATGAACTGCATAGTTCTTGTGTATTGTATGTTTTTATTGGGTTCATATTGTAAATAGTGTTTTGTAATTGCTTTTAGCTCTGAAGATGTCCCATGAGGGATTAACCACTTTGGCAAGCAATTGTGTGGTGCTTTTAAAGGAAGTAAGTGCTTTTCAATAAAAGATTCATACTGACTACAATCAAGAAACATGACCGTCTGTTATTGTCTTCTGGGAAGCTAGCTTTTAATATACTTCTCTATGGTCTAAACATGATGTACTAGGATATCTATACACAAGAGTACTTGTCTTTCTCGGGTGCAGGGTCAATCTTTAGTCTTGCATAGCTTCACCCATGGTGGTCATGTGTCCGGCGGCCATTTGTAGTCAGTTTACTTCGCTTTTGCCATAGATCTGCATGTGTTCTTTGTTGTCCATGCCTTCGTCCTTGGTGGCCATGTGCCAGGGCAGCCATTTTGTGTAGCAAGTGTGTTCCACTGTTTCAAACCATTTACTGGGAACACTGATAGGAAGAGGCATAAGTTTTTTTGTGCTTTTCCCCCCATATATACTTGGGGATGATTGCAGAATGTATGTACAGTGTTTTGTATTTATCTTTTCCCATAGAATTTCTTATTGTCCCTAAGGTGACAAGAGCAATATTTTGTTTTATATATTTGATTTTTTCTTCACCCCCTGCCATAGGTGTACACCAGCAATAATTTTTGTTAGAGATTATTCAATTTTCCCCCTCTGCCCCCTGCCTACCACAAATCATAGGTGCATATCAGCAATAATTATTTTAAAGGATTATCCAATTTCTTGCTTGCACCTTCTGTCTGCCTTAGGGCACACCAGCAGTAATTATTTTAAGGATTATTGCATTGCCCCTTCACCCTCTACCTGCCACAGGCCACAGGCGCACACCAGCAATTATGATTTTAAAGATCAATCCATATTCCCACAGCCTGCAACCCTGCCTGCCACAGGTCAAAGGCACACACCAACAATCATTTTCTTAAGGATCATTCCATTTTCCTTCTAAACCCCCTACCTGTCATAGGTGTCTCATAGGCCTTCGAATTACATAAACGTAACTTTTCAAACTATATGTTATTGAAATATTATGCTATGGTTTGGGATGGATACACAATGGTAACTATTTGTGATGTAATCTCACTAATTTTATATTTTTTGTTGATTGAAACTGCAAATGTTATGTTTCACTGATTTATTTTCTTGTTTGTTTGCTTTTAGGTGCACAAGAGACATCATGACACAGTACAGCCCGACAGAAGGCCGGCAGTGACACTCACCACTTGAGTCCTCCTCTGCTTCGCTTGTGTTGCTAAGTGGCAACTGCTGGAACTAAGAAAGCACTTGAAGATGGGTCCAAAGAAGTGTTTTCCTGCCAAGGAAGTGACAAGGGAGGAAGAGAAGAAGGGTATTGCCACCACTACTGTGCAGCACTCCACTTTTTTTCAGGAAATGTGTTGTACCTGCTTCACCCTCTTCTGGGCAGCAAAAGGCTGGTAGCAGCACTCCCGCATCGTCAACAGCACCACTCTAGCCTAAGCCCAAGCCCAAGTCTCTCAACAATGCAGTCACTGTGGTTATGGCCATGAGCAGTGAGTCTGAAATGGATTTGTCTCAGAAGCGAACTATTACCCAATTGTTGAAGAAAGACAGGAGTTGCAGCCAGTAAAAGTTCATCCTGAGTAGGAACAGAACAGGAAGTTGAGCTTCTTGCTGACCAATATATTTCTCCTCAATCATTTGCTTCACAATCTCCATCAAGACAAAAAGGGTACTCCATTATCCTCACCAAGCCCCCCTTCTGATGATCTGGATGTAGATTAGACCCCGTCCGAGTACAAGATATGCCCTGAGAAAGAATAGAAAAGGAAAGTTCCTTAAAGCCGTAGAATTATGGAAAGTGACAGTGATGATGGGCCAGTGATTGTCAGTATGAAGGGTGGATCTGAGGCACCAAGATGGGTCTCCTATTCAACGTGCTCAGAGGAAAGGAGGTTCCACCACCACAATCTCTAGCTTCCATATTGGTAAATCTCCTGTCAAGAACCACTACTACAGTCGAATTACGCCCTACAGAGAGGCAAATGACACAATCACCTACCTTCAGCTCTTCAGGCATTGGCGGTGGCACATTAAAAAGTTCTCCTCCCCAGTTTGAAACTTCTTTATGATTAGTAAGCAGGAGGATAACATTGCAGTATGCTCCGTTTGCCACTCATCAAGGAAAGCCAGGTTTGCCCTATGGTACTCGAGACCAAGCGGCTCATTGGAGAAAACATCATACAATCCAGTGGTAGGAGCCCCTCAAAAAGATAGCTGGTGGTGATGATGAGAGAGAGAAAGCAGCTGAGTGCACAGTGATAGAAGAAGAAGGTGGTAATGAGGAAGAGGATGGAAGCATTACCGAAAGCAGGCATGTCCCCTGTAGTGTGCCAGCTTCACCTCCATCAGCAATCTCCAAATGGTACAAGACTCAGATGCAGAAACTTCTACCACATACAGTGATTCCTCTAAGACACACATTGAGTGCATCACCTCCTGGTTCTCTCTGGAAATCGCCTGTGTCAGTGGCACCACAAAAGAAAGAAATCCAAGTTACTATGACCAACATGTTTGGGCAGGTGAGGTACTTCCAAGTAGAGCAGTACTGGATCTAACTGACCACACAGGTGTTAGTATCGATGTTACGTCTACGATAGTACTCTACCAGTTAATGGTCCTACTGCTCCGAAACCATAAATCAAAGTGAAAAACAATATATAAAAGGAAGTGCATAGAAAGTCCAATGTTTTTGCTGAGAGTTCACCTGATCAAATATTAATTCAGATTGTTCAAACACATAAATTCGTCTTGTGGATTCAATATAATGCTGAAGGACATAGCAGAATGTGGATATTTCAGGGTCCTCTGTTTGGTGCATTGCATCAACTTGATTGTGCAGGACTTTCTAAAAAAAAAAAGAAGACATATTCAGCAACTTACTGGCCACCTGCCTAAGAATCTGCACTCCTTTCAGTCATTCCTTCAAAGCCTGAAAGTAGTTCAGCATTATTTTGATTGCTATTAGAGTATCGGTTAAAGCCCTCATATGGGAGATGCCAACACATTGGAACTCGACCTACCACATGCTGCAACGTCTGTTTGAGTATTAAGGACTGAACACTGTCTTTCAAAGAGGAGGGTAATAGCATGACACTGGAGATGTGCAAATTAGGGCTAGTCAAAAGCCTGACATAAATGCTACTTCCCTTGGAGGTTTTCAAACAGGAAGTCAGCAAGGAGAATAGTATGATAAGCCCAGCAATCATGTTGATACATTTGCTACAGAACCACTTAAAAAAGGTGTTGCACAGGTTCACAGGTGTGAACGAAGAAGCATATGAGTTAGTTCAGAATTTAGGGCCAGATGTACAACCATTCCATTTTGTGAGTCGTAAACTGCTACGTTTTGCAACTCGCAATTTGCGACTCGCAAAATGGAATGTACCACAGTGTTTCAGACACTGTTTGCGATTCCTAATGGGGTTGCTAAAGAACTACCTCATTAATATTAATGAGGTAGGTCACTATTTGCTACTCCTTATGAATCTCACATATAACAGGGTTGGTGGCCTGCTGGGGACAGCAGACCACCATGTCTGTGTTTGCTTTTTTATTAAAGGAACTTTTTAATTTTCAAATGCAGCCCATTTTCCTTAAAGGAAAATGGGATGCATTTAAATCAAAAAAATGAAAAGTTTTCTTTTCATGTTTTGAGGGCAGGCAGTAGTCCTTACTTTCGCTTACATTCACAGAGGGGAAGGAGTTGCCCCGGGTACCCCTCCTCATTTGCGAATGGCTTACCACCTACTTAAAGTAGGTGGTAACTGCGATTATTTTGCAACCACATTTTCGGTCGCAAAACAATTTTACATAGCAGTGCGACTCGCTATTAGGAAGGGATGTCCTTGGCATGTCCCCTCCTAATAGTGACTCGCAAACCCTATTTTACCAAAATAAGGTTTGTACATGCCACAACCCATGATAGCCTTCGCAAACGGGACGATCTGTCATTTATGACCTCTAAAAAGGGTTGTACATCTGGTTCAGAATCCTTTACTTGGCTTTTAATCCAAGGCTGCAAATAGAGATTGTGTCCTCCAAAAAGAGTACATATGTGAAACAATACTTGAACCTCAGTGCAAAATAATACCTCCCACTTTCATTCCTTTTTCAGAAGGAGATGTTTCACTGTAGAAAACTTGGATTCCTGACCAAGCGAGAGACTGGGAAGAAGATCAGTTGGAAGTTAGAGGCCCGGGCAGAAGTTCTGTCATGCAGCCTTCAATCTCCAGAGAGGGCAGTGCTGCTGCCTCACAGGCAACAACATCATCAGTCACAACACCAGCAACACAAGCAGCAGAAGAATCGGACCGAACCTCTGCAATGGTTTAGCTTAAAGTGGCAGGGCTAAAGTCGTGTGCAGTCTGAGGCACAGGCAACTGAGATTGAGCAAGTGGTAGCACCAACAACAATTCAGAGGATGGTCCAAGACTATCTGGATGGCCCAAAAGAGGTCTACCTGGATCGAAACCCATTGGTCTATTGGTTTAAGATGCAACAATGTCTACAGCTCAGCTGTGTGGCAATAAAGTATCTGGGTTGTCAGTAAGCTAGTGTGTACTCTGAGCGCTTGTGTTCAGTGCAGCTGGTGCAGTTGTCACAGTCAGAAGGATCAGGTTCTCAACTCAAAACGTGGAGAGATTGACCATGATAAAAATTAACCAACACTTCATACCACAAGATTACACTGTTCCTGCAATGGCACAGTAGGAGGATGGGGTGACTAATCAAACTCAAGTGTGTTAGCAGATCAATGTCTGGGCGAACCCCCTGTGGTTGAGGACGCACTCTACTTCCCTGACTAAATAGGCGACCACAGAGCTTTCATACATTATTTCAATCTGCTTTGCAAAAAAAAGAAAAAGAAAAAAAGGTATATAGAAGAACATTTATATCACTGGTGTCTGACTTATACAGCCCTACCATTTATTCACATATATTAAGTGGATTTGGACCAGTGTACACGAGAATCCTCCCCATTTGCTTCAAGGAAATGAAGGCAATGCCTCATATCCCTATCCTTCTTTTTTCACTGCCTAGCTGGGCTGCCAGTAAAGATCATTAATTATGAAAGACAGACATTAGGGCATAATAGCAAGAACCTCGTTAAAATTATCACCGTTTTAGCGGCAGGAAACTGCCGCTAAAACGGCGATAATGGGCTTGCTAATATGCGTTATAGAATTCCAATAGAATCCCAGGTTAGATGTCCTGCACATCTAACCTGGCCTTCTATTGGAATTCCATAACGCATATTATAATATTTTATGTTTTATATATATATATATATATATATATATATATATATATTACCTACTGGCGGTCGCCAGTAGGTATATATAGTTAGGATTTTTTCTCTATGGGATTTTTTAAAATTCTATGTCTAATAACTTTGGCGTTTGTGGACGGAATTGGCTGAAATTTTCAGGAAAATGGAACATTTTGTTTCTGAGCAGCCCCTGAAAATTTGGGGGGGTTTCGTCAAGGGGGGGCCGAGAAAAAAGGGGGGTCCCAAAACGCGTTTTTCCCATGTTAATTTCCATAGGGCGGTTGGCCTCACTTTTAGCCCGAACGGCTGAATGGATTTCCACCAAACTTGGCAAAATTGTAGGGACTGTTAGCCCGATGTGCCTTTGCTAGGTCTCAATATATGTGCTCCAGTAAATTTTTAGAAATTAACGTTCAAAAAAATATATATATCTGTAAGCGCGCTCCGGGCAGCGCCCCGGTTCGCGTACTTGACGCGTAACGGAACTTCGCGAAGCGAAGCTGATTGGCTCTCCGGTGTCTGTCAACATTCTAAACAGTCTGGAGCGGCCGCCATCTTGTCTCTCTGTAGGATCGAGAGACAAGAGGAGGCCAAAACAAAGGGGGAAATGACCATAAGGGGGCATAGTAGATCCTCCCTGACCCCCTAGGTTTGATGTGGAGGCTTTAAAAGGGCCCCGCGGGGCAAAAAAAAATAAAAAAAATTTAGTTTTTTTTGCGTGGGTAGCGCCCGGTACGCACACCGGGAAGCGGTCCGGGGAGCGTACTATAAGGAAAAAAGAATGATAGACTATGATATTTTGAAATATTGTATGTTTATTGATTGTTTTTTTTTTTTGTTTGTTTTTTTGTTATTTAAGTAGCAGTATTTATGATTATTAAATATAAATTTATTTTTGGAATTGTGCACAGTATACTATAAGTCTGACTTTACATTATAATCAATTTGGTACTAGTTTATGAATTACATATAAAAATGATTAAAGACTCAAACAATTTTTTAATATTAAATATAATTTTATTTTTCTGATTCTTTTTCAAAATTTAATAGAACGTCTAACATTTGACTGTCCGATATGTCCTCTTGTTGAGTGAACATAACTTCCCACATTTTAACGTCATCATAATGAAGTAAATGATCCACAGATTCTACACATTGTAGAAGTTCATGGTCTCGTGATTCATCCATGAATTCCAAGTCAATGGGTTCAATTATTTCCTCATTGTTCATGTCTAGGACAATTTCAAAGGAAACGTTCTGTTCTCCTTGCATTTTTGTGCTGAAATTTGAATAAAAAATAAATATATCAGTAGAGATAGGGCACTGTTGGGTTTAAGTTCAGACAGGTACTTTTGAGGCATGAAGTAGTACTATTAAAAAGTGCCTGTGAGAAAGCCTATGTAAATTCATAATAATACCACAGAAACCTAAATCAATCCATAATTATAATAAACAAGCCTTTCTCAATGTCTAACTCTTACAGAGGGATAGTATATAACTATCTGAAAATTTTTTCAAATTTATAAAATAATATCTTACCTTTTAAAAACAAGTTTAAGTTGTGAGTGAAAATGATCTTGCAATGTAGTTCAGGAAGTAGTAGTCAAAATGGCTGTGTTTTTCTCTCTTTTTTTTATATATATATTCAGGTACATAACCAATCAAATGTCAGGTAAAAAAAAGTAGAAAATGAAAGTAACATTTTAATTGGTTGTCAATTCCAACACTTCAGATGTGTTTTGTGAAGTAATTTACCTCAGGGTATTTAGAGAGGTCTACAGGCTAAATGGCTAAATGGAATTCCAAACAAATGTGTGAAAATGGTAGGGATTGGTATGTAGTATGAGCTAATCTATATTTGGTGAAAGTGTCTCCAGGGTTTCTTCTGTAAATTACTTTCCCACCTTTTTTAATGGAGCGTTTCCCGGTGAGCGCCCCGGTACGCGAACCGGCAGCGTTACGGGAGTCCACCATTTTGTGTTTCGATCGAATTAAGATACAAGATGGAGGGCAAATAATGTTCAGAATGGGTAGAAGGGGGCACGGTAGACGTATTTTGACCCCCTAGGTTTTCTGAGGGTGGCTGAGGAGGCCCATATGTGTGAAAAAAATCATTTTTTTAAAAAAATTCGCGCGGTTAGCTTCCGGTTCGCGTTCCGGGTAGCGCTCCGGGGAGCGTACTTTGTTGAAAATTAGTGAAAAAAGTTAGAGTAAAATAATAATTGTGAGTGATCAGATGTAGGGTAGCTCTGAGAAGAGCTTTTGGGTTTATGGTACATTTAGGTACTTATAAGTAGGTACCAATGCACATTTTTAAATTCAGAATGAAAATTCTGTTCCCTTCATATGAGAAGTGAACTCCATCTCCTCTGTAGATATCTTGCATGTAGTAACGTAAGTTATTGTTGTAGATGGAGCCCATTCCATGGTCTCTCATGTAAGCTGAAACAGATTTGTTTACATGCTTCCTCGATTTCTCAATTTTTGGACAAAATTGGTTCGACCACCTCCATTTCTGTCTTTGGCATATATTTGAATATACCAAGGCAGTTTGAGGAAAAAGTGCCATCAATTGCTCAAAGGTGTCCTTTAAAAGCATTTCCAGACCTACCCCAGTCAAAGTGCCCAAGTCATTTCCTCCACAGTGCACAATTAACAGGTCAGGTTTAGGCAAATGCATAAAGGTTTTCACTAATGGTATCAATTGGTGACATTTTAATCCTCTGTGGCCAAACCACTTAATTTCCACATCTTGTAAATTGAGGTTAGGTAAATTTCTGTTATCAGCATACCTCTGAGCCCAGTAGATGTAACTATGTCCAACAATCCAGACAGAAAACATGGTGAGAGGAGGTTCTGCTGCAGTCAGATGAAGTGTGGCAATGAAATGGGAGTTGAAAAAATAAGAGTTTAAAATGAAAAAAACTGTGGAGTTTCTGTGTTAATGAAGCAGTAGCAGTGATTGGTGGATTTTGATTGCTGAAGACAGAAAGTTAGGGTGCATGGATGAGTTCTTTGAAAGATGTAATTTGAATGGTCAAAAAAAATCATTTTATGAAAGATTGCACTGGATATGCAGGTGTACTGAGAGTTCAGAGTTCAATTGAAACATTGTTGTGTGAACTTGCAAACATGAGAGGTCTTTCAGGAGGTGGTTGCTATGCAAAAAAGGCAGAAAGGGTAGAGGGGGGAAGGGTGTTGATTTGAAAAAAGTGAGTGAAGAGTTTTGATTGGGTGACATGAGAGATATGTGTGATGAATTACAGCTTTTCTGTGCTTTTTATAGCTGCAGACTCTGGAGTGCATACCTTTTGCTCTGCTAAAGACAATTTGGTGTGTTTCTGAGACTGTTTTGAAACTCATAAAGTATTTGCTAAGGTGAGAAAAGATTCATTTAATTTAGATAGAGAATAGTATGGTTTAGGGAGAACATTATGAAGAAAGTTGTGTATTTAAAATTTTGATTTGTGTCAAGTGTTTTACAAATAGATTTCGTTTCTTTGTGTTACATAGCAATGTTAAAAGTGATGCTAAAATAGTGCAAGGGTCTTACAAAAATGCTTTCATGTGTCTTAGGGTATTTTAACTCACTTCCTCATGAATGTAGGTATAAAATTGATTTAGATGTTGTGTTTAAAAATGATTTAAGAAAACAATTAGGTTTCTGGATATGTACTGCTAGAGATTCATAGGTTGCTTGGGGCATATTTATAAGGCCTTTGAGTCTCTCTGATGTTATTTTTCACATTTTAATTTAAGACCTTTCTCTGTGGTGCAAGGTCCTTGTAAATATGCCCCCATCTGTGCTTGGCAAATTTTGATTTTAATTCTTTGACTAACATAGCCATGTTAAAAGTGACCCAAAAATGTTGCAAGGGCCTTAAAAAAACGCTTTCATGTGTCTTAGGCCATTTTAAGTAATTTCCCCTTGAATGTAGGTATTTAATTGATTTAGATGATGTGTTTAAAAACGATTTATGAAATCAATTAGGTTTCTTGATATGTACTGCTAGAGCTTTATAGGTTGCTTGGGGCATATTTATAAGGCCTTTGTGTCTCTCTGATGTTATTTTTCCCATTTTAATTTAAGACCTTTCCCTGTGGTGCAAGGTCCTTGTAAATACGCCCCCATCTGTGCTTGGCAAATTTAGATCTTGATTATTTGACTTACATAGCCATGTTAAAAGTGATCTAAAAATGGAGCAAGGGCTTAAAAAAAACGCTTTCATGTGTCTTAGGGCATTTTAAGTCACTTCCCGATGAATGTAGGTATATAATTGATTTAGATGATGTGTTTAAAAACGATTTTTGAAATCAATTAGGTTTCTTGATATGTAATGCTAGAGCTTCATAGGTTGCTTGGGGCATATTTATAAGGCCTTTGAGTCTCTCTGAAGTAATTTTTCCCATTTTAATTTAAGACCTTTCCCTGTGGTGCAAGGTCCTTGTAAATACGCCCCCATGTGTGCTTGGCAAATTTAGATTTTGATTATTTGACTTACATAGCCATGTTCCATACAGTTCTCACCTTCTGCATAGTCTTTGATATGCTAGACTCCATCTGCACTATGAGATACCTAAGCAAAGGAAACACAGGTGATGTGATTGTGAAATGAGGAAAAGAAACTCCACATTTTTCAATTACATCACCTGTGTTTTCTAAGTTTACGAATGACATTGTGCAGATGAGGTTTAGGTCTGTCCACGGACACAGAAGAGGTCTGGCCTTTGTTCAAGAGTGAAGTGGACATTACTTACTTCATTGGTAGGCTTTCACATGTATTATCTCCTCTGTACTCTTCAACAAGCGTAAATTTCATCTGCAACCCTGAGTAGGCCTCACCTTAAACAAACCTCTGGATAGGCCACACCTTATAGTCATCCTGAATCAATCATTTAAAATGTTAGGGACAGATTTATGATAGGTGTATGACTCTTTTGCGTCACTGTGCGTCACTTTTGTGACGCAGCGGCGGTGCAAAAGATTTGCTATGTGGCGACATATTTACAACTTGATGCATCTAGGCAGATGTGTCATGCTGTAAAGTCCCATGCCACATGAAACCGATGCAGCAGTGATGCAAAAGATGCACCATGTTGCAAGACAGGCCTCATTTCATCTCCAACAAGATAAGAAGCTGAATCTTCTGTAAATGTCAAAATTGTTGTATACACTGCTCAACTTATGTGTACTCTTTGATATGCTAGAGTCCATCTGCACTATGAGATACCTAAGCAAAGGAAACACAGGTGATGTGATTGTGAAATGAGGAAAAGAAACTCCACATTTTTCAATTACATCACCTGTGTTTCCTAAGTTTACGAATGACATTGTGCAGATGAGGTTTAGGCCTGTCCACGGACACAGAAGAGGTATGGCATTTGTTCAAGAGTGAAGTGGACATGACTTACTTCATTGGTAGGCCTTCACATGTATTATCTCCTCTGTACTCTTCAACAAGCGTAAATTTCATCTGCAACCCTGAGTAGGCCTCACCTTAAACAAACCTCTGGATAGGTCACACCTTATTGTCATCCTGAATCAATCATTTAAAATGTTAGGGACAGATTTATGATAGGTGTATGCCTCTTTTGCGTCACTGTGCGTCACTTTTGTGACGCAGCGGCGGTGCAAAAGATTTGCTATGTGGCGACATATTTACAACTTGATGCATCTAGGCAGATGTGTCATGCTGTAAAGTCCCGTGCCACATGAAACCAATGCAGCAGTGATGCAAAACATGCACCATGTTGCAAGACAGGCCTCATTTCATCTCCAACAAGATAAGAAGCTGAATCTTCTGTAAATGTCAAAATTGTTGTATACACTGCTCAACTTATGTGTACTCTTTGATATGCTAGAGTCCATCTGCACTATGAGATACCTAAGCAAAGGAAACACAGGTGATGTGATTGTGAAATGAGGAAAAGAAACTCCACATTTTTCAATTACATCACCTGTGTTTCCTAAGTTTACGAATGACATTGTGCAGATGAGGTTTAGGTCTGTCCACGGACACAGAAAAGGTGTGGCCTTTGTTCAAGAGTGAAGTGGATATGACTTACTTCATTGGTAGGCCTTCACATGTATTATCTCCTCTGTACTCTTCAACAAGCGTAAATTTCATCTGCAACCCTGAGTAGGCCTCACCTCAAACAAACCTCTGGATAGGCCACACTTTATCGTCATCTTGAATCAATCATTTAAAATGTTAGGGACAGATTTATGATAGGTGTATGTCTCTTTTGCGTCACTGTGCGTCACTTTTGTGACGCAGCGGCGGTGCAAAAGATTTGCTATGTGGCGACATATTTACAACTTGATGCATCTAGGCAGATGTGTCATGCTGCAAAGTCCTGTGCCACATGAAACCTGCGTCAGTTTTCATATAGGTGTTTTGTTGCAAGGTATGCATTAATTTGCATGAAAGCCCTGTAAAACTAACACAGTGAAATTTAGAAGATTTCACTGAGTCAGCTTTATAGCATTGCTGAATCAAATCCTTACGCCTGTTTGAAACAGGCATAAGAAGTGATGCACCATGCAATGTGAGGCTTCCTCCTGTGCATTGCAGTAGACATGTCGCGCTTATGACGTGATTCCTGCAATGTGCTGCTTTTACGGCACAGATGCGTGACGCATCTGTGCTGTTTTTGCTCAATGGTGCTCCACATTGTAAATGCGGCACACTATGGGTGGCAGAGCAGCGGTGCACATTAACTGGTGCATCCGTGGGGATGCGCCAGTTAACATGAATCTGCCCCTTTACATTTAAGTATGAGCAGGGGACACAGAGTCGGTGAGGGTTATCCAAGTTTAAGAAGAGATGAGTCCTGTTCACTGAAAACTTGGACATAGGCCTCACCTCCTCAGCATCACTGGACATGGCTAAATAATAGCTGCAAAATGTTACTCTTGTTAAACAATTTTACTATTATAGTCTCTGAGATTTGTCTCTTACTCTGCAACATCTCATTGTTGTTCTCTTTCTTTAAAGATAACGACAACATCAAGCATGAGTGATAATGATCAATCTGTTGATCTCGACATTATCATTGAAATTGTGATTGAAACATCAGTGGAAGTAGATCCCTTGGATGATTTAAATCCTGAGGATGATGAAGAACATGATGAGGATGCCGATTTGTCAGAATTGTATGACATAGGGTGGGAAGCTGACCTGCTTGAGCCTATGGAACTAGAAACATTTATTTTTAAAATTTACAATAAATGAAAAGTAAAAATGTAAACCGTTTCATTTAAAATTAAACACACCTTCAAAAACAGGTTATGTGTAGTGTCTTCAATAAAATATTAAAATATGATCATAAAATTAGATCAGATTCACATATAAAACAGCACAGGTAAAATGTAGAAGCATTCCATTTCTTTTCTGCTATTTGTGTATTCTAAATTTGCCAAAGCACTAAAAAATATTCTATGTAAAAATGTCAATTAGTGTGTTAAGTTTTTGATGACTGTTATTGATTTACTGTTTGGTAATAGTGGTTAATAACATTTTTTATTATAATTTACCACAGATTCAACTGCAGATCATTTCAAATTTTGAGAATGCCGTCTAAGGATAGAATCAGAAAGGCTACAAAACGTCAAAGACAGCAGGTTCATCAATTAATGCAGCAGTCCTCTACAATAAAAAATCGTCAAGTCACCAAGAAAGCACCGGGTAAGACCACGAAATCATTCATAAGAAACATTTGTAAAAAAAAAAGTAGTACTACAGAAAATGTTTTAGTCCAGAAAAAGAGAAGCAATTTAAACGGAAAGGAAAGGCCAATCAAAAATGTTACTGCTAGAGCAAGAGAAAACTCTGTGCATGATCGTAGAAGGAAACAACAGTTTAGGGACATTCGTAAACGAATGTTCCGCAACAGGATAATTGGCAATTTGTTAAAAAATATTAAGAAAGGTCAACAGAAAGTGGTTTTTTATAAGTGGAAAAAAAAAGTTGAGAAAGTTATTGATCAGGCATTCGAAATTAAACGAAAGTTATTTATTTTGATAATCAATAGAATTAGGAAGCTAAACAAGGCAATTTATGATTTCAAAACAAATAGTAGATGGAAGAGAACAGTTAATCGTAGTAATTTTTGTGAAGTTTTTTCAGGAGAATGGATGCATAGTTCAAGTTGTGAGGCATTTTTTAATGAGGAGAGTTATTTCCAGGATAATGATTTGGTGCATGCAGTTGACACCAATGGTCGAGCTTATGAGGTGAAAGATGGTTGTCCAGTTGAAAAAGAAAAACTTGTGACAACAGAGACAGAAGAGGTGTTAGGTAATGAGGTTTTAGGAAGACGTCCTAAGGGACCTGTGTACCCCTGGAAGTGTAGTAGTATTTGCAGTGTGCAACAGGATTCCATCAATTTGCTTTGTGATTTTGTACGGACATTTAATAAGAAAAGTTTAAAGCAGAAAATGAAGTTGTTGCAAGAATTAGATCCTTGCAGAGTGAGAGAAGTGACAGGTTTGCAAGGTCATTCACTGGCTTGTCTTTCCAGGAGAGTATGCCAGAGTGTTTTTCATCATTTCAGGATGCTAGCAGTGCATCATAATAAAGTGAGGAAATTAGTTAGAATGTTGTATTATGCTAAGAGTCCAGCAGTTATGCTTAAACAATTATGCGCTGCTCTTTTGCATGGTTCTGAAATAGATGTGAAGAATATGTGTGAAGAAATTGAGTTTTGTTACTTTGGAAGTAAAGAGGAGAATGTTGAAATTGACCCAGAAGAAGAGGGTAATGTGGAAGATAGTGTACAGGTTTCCAGTACAGATAATTTTCAGAAGGAAATTGCCACGTTTCAGGTGAAATCAAGTGAGAGGCCTAATTTCACTTGTGTGTGTTGTCGACGCACTTATTATAAGAATCAGACTAAGTTAGTGGATTTATATGCAAAAAGTGAAAGGGAAAATAATAGTGAATGGAAGGATTTTGCAACATACTTGATGGTAGAAAATTGTTTTGATTTGGGATCGGATCAACGTGTGTGTACTTATTGTTGTAATAAATTAAATCAAAACCAGATGCCTGCTAGAGCGGTTCATAATAATCTGGAATTGGTTGAGATTCCTTCTGAATTGAAGGATTTAAATACTTATGAATCTATTTTGATTCAAAGTATCCATCCCTTTCAGGCTATTGTAGGAATGGAGCCAAAGACAGGGAAATTGCCTCCATCAGATTTACAGAGAGGATTAAAGGGAAGAGTTGTTTATTTGACTCTAGATTTGAAGAAAAACATTAACACAATTGGAGTAGAAAAAGTGGAAGAGGAACCTCTGGTTATCTTAGTTAATGGGGTTCCGACAAAGAATAAGAAAATATGGCAAGATTTAGTGGATGTTAGGAAAGTCAAAAAGGCAACATTGTATTTGAAAAAAAACAATAAGTACTATAAGAATGTATATGTTGCAGAAGAGGAAGTAAGTGAGGAAGAGGATAGCGATTTGTGTGCTGGTCAAATTGAGAAAGTAGAACCCTCTAAAAGTGAAGAAATATATGAACATTATAGTGTTCATCCTTTGCATTCCAAGGAAGTCATGGGGAATGCTATTGAGTTGTTTCAAATGAAACAAGCCAAAGGGAGTCCCATTAGTGTTTTGGAGGAAAGTTTGGAAGCTCGGTGTTTCCCACAGCTATTTCCAACAGGTCAAGGAGGAAGATATGATGAGCGACCTCATCAAATTCCTGCTTCTGAATACCGGACTTTACGATTGTATGCAGAAGATGCTAGGTTTCGACAATGCATTCCCTATTTGTTTCATCTCCTGTTTGAAAGCGATCTGTCTGGACTGTCATATGCAGTGAACCACATCTTGAAAAGTGGTATACAGATGCAAAACATCTCGGCAAGTGACTTTATGGATAAAGTCAATGTCCAAGACAGTATTTTGGATTGTCACCTGATTAATCTCATGGCGTGTCAGCGTGGTACTAATGAGTACTGGTACCGTCGTCATGGTGATTTAAAATGTATGCTGAGGAACTTAGGAACTCCCACATGGTTCCTCACTCTGAGCTGTGCCGAGTATGGCTGGGAAGACTTACTTGAATTTCTACGAGAGGCAAATGGAAACATTGAAAACATCGAATTCAAGACACCCGGAGAACTGTGCTCTTTGGATCCAGTGAATGTATGCAGGTACTTCAATCATAGATTTGAAGCTATGATGTCTTTCATCATGAATAGGAAGAATCCACCTCTTGGAGAGGTGTTGGATTTCTTCTGGAGAAAGGAGTACCAAGCAAGAGGTGCTCCTCATATACATATGCTGCTGTGGATCAAGGATGCACCTAAGTTTGGAACAGATCCAGAAGACTTAGTGATGAGTTTCATACAACAGTATTCTACGTGTGCTGTTCCAAACGCAAAGGAGAAGAAAAGCCTAAGAGAACAAGTTCTACGTTTCCAAAGCCATCGTTGTGGAAAGTACTGTCGTCGTAAATTCAGAAACAAGGACAAGTTCTACACCAAATGTCGTTTTGGCTTTCCACGACCGGTGATTTCTAAAGGAAGAGTAAACAGTTTGATGTCTTCGCTGCGACATAATGTGATGAAGAAATCACCTAAAAACACATACAATTTGAAAAGGAACGAAGAGTCGAAGTATATCAACGACTACAACCCAGTGATTTTGTCCATGTGGAATGCTAACATGGATATACAGTTTGTGGCTGATAACTGTATGGCTGTGGCTCGGTATGTGACATCTTACATCACCAAAAAAGAAAAGACAGAATTGAAGGATATGTGGGAGGACATTTCCCATGAAAAGAGCCTCAGTAAGAAGTTGTACAGTTTCAGTCTGAAGATGTTGTCGCATTGAGAAATCGGAGCTTACGAATGTTCTGACCGGTTGTCTTCAGCAAGTCTCTATGCCAAATCTAGGAGTATCGTTTGGGCGAGTCTTGGTCTTGCTGCAACGCGTAATCGAGTTCTGAAACCTGTGCGGGAAATTGAGTATTTGGCGGAAAAGGAGCCAAACAGTACCGATATTTTGAAGACCAACATGTTGGATACATATTATCCAAATCGAAGCAGTCACCTCGAGAATGTTTGTCTGTATGAGGTTCTACAAAATTACATATTCAAGAGGAACATCAAAGAAGATATTGATAAAGGAGTGTATGCTGTAATTGGAAGTGAGGGATGTCTGGTCAAGCAAAGAAAATGCCACTTGGTAAACCATCGAAAATTGAGTGGCGAATCTCCTGAAAAAAAGGAGTTTTTCTATTTAGCACTTTTGCAACTTTTTAAGCCTTGGCGTGCAGAAGAGGAACTGCTTGGAGATTTCCTCTGTTACGAAGACTCTTTCACTGCCGCCAAGGAGACCATAGAATGTCCTGCTTTTCCCAAATATCTTGAAATGTTGAATGCGGAAATCGAGCAGGAAGCAACGATTGCAGCCGAGATTGCCAGAGACAGTTCTCAGGACAGTCAGAGTTCTGTTTCATTGAGTCAGGATCCACTAGGAGGACCTGTTATCGAAAATGAAGCTGCCACTGCCATGAATGAAGTGGAAAGAGCCATGGCACATGCTCAGGAGGATGTGGTTAACTTAGAAGACTTGGAAAGACAACTCAACGTTGAGCAGAGGAAAATATATGACGAAGTTACCAAGCAAATTGATCATGGATTAAGTCATGAGAAGAAAGAGTGCTCATGTACGTCGTTGAAGCCTGTCCGACTGTACGTGAGTGGAGAAGCGGGAACTGGAAAAAGTTTCCTCATTAAAACAATTTCATGTTATTTGCAGGAAAGGACTGAGTCATCGCTGTCTTGTGTTGTCACCGCTCCAACTGGACTGGCAGCACATAACATTAAAGGTATTACTTTGCATCGTCTATTGATGCTGCCAGTGGAGCATGATAACAAATTACAATACCACAAGTTATCTGGAGATGCTTGTTGTGAAGTTTCAAGAGTCTTGAGGAAAATGAAACTTCTTATCATTGATGAAGTAAGCATGGTTTCCAATGTTATGCTTGCCTTTGTGCATTTGAGAATGCAAGAAGTTCTTAAAACAGAGTATGATGTGTTATTTGGTGGCAAACACATCATTGTTTTTGGAGTTCTTCTGCAGCTGACACCAGTGAAAGGACAACCTGTGTTCAAAATGCTCACGCATGAAGATACCAGGAAGTGCCTAGGGAGCATTGGTAACGTCAATATATGGTTAAACTTCAATTATGCTGAACTGCATGAAAATATGCGTCAGGCAAAGGATGAAGATTACAAGAATATTCTACAAGATGTTAGAATTGGAAAAGTGACCGAGCATGGGAAAGAAGCTTTACATGCACGATTACTGTCAAATTTATATCCAGAACAAGACGTTGTGCCTGAGAATATTTTTCAGAAAATTACTGAGAAGAAATCTGGAATATGTTTGATGCCAACTCTTGCAGAATGTGCCATCTTCAACAACAAAATGTTGCATTTAGAAAACCAAGAGATTGTGAAACTGGAAGCTATTGACAGAGTAGAGCATATGGGATCAACAATTATGTTGTCTGAGAATTTGAAAACAAAATTGGATTCATTAGAGAAGACTATATCTAAAACTGCAGGTTTTGAAAAGACTCTGAATGTGTGCTTAAACTGCCGTATAATTTTAAGAAGGAATTTACATGTTGAAAGAGGTCTGGTAAATGGATCAATGGGTAATGTTGTTGATTTTGTGAAATACAGAAATAGAGATGGAATTGAATTTTTAAAAATTAAATTTGATGGCATTGAGGAAGTACAGCTAATTGGTCGTTGCTCTGCAGATTTTTGCTTGTAAAAGACTTATATGTTCGCCGTAAGCAGTTTCCTGTTTGCTTGGCATATGCGGTGACAATCCATAAATCGCAAGGTTTAAGTGTAGACAGTGCATTGGTGAATATTGGCAGTTCTGTGTTCAAGGAGGGTATGGCATATGTGGCATTGTCACGAGTTAGAACTTTATCGGGATTGTACTTGATTGAGTGTGATGTCACAAACATTTGTGCGGATCTAGATTGTGTAAAGGAATACAATAGCTTAAGAAGCGAGTATGCGCCACATTTGCCTCAATATCCTTTGTTTGAGAAACGTGTGGTAGGCCGGAAACGAAGAAATGTGACCAATAGTAGGGAGGTTGTAGCAAAAAGACGAAAAGTCGATGAACCTGAAATTATAAGCAGAAAGAAAAAGGATTCTGTTGAAGATGTTGGTTTTCAATTTGAAAACAGTTCTGGTGTCAACTGCTATGCTAATGTAGTGGTTAATGTTGTCTTTTCTCTAGAAAATGTAAAAGAAGAGATTGTGGTCAATTCGGATCAAAGATTTTGCAGTTTGTTGAATTCTGTGTTAGAGAAATGTAGCACTGATAGAACAAAAATAGAAAGTGTGTCTGAAATTCGAAATCTGTTAGACAGATGTTCAGGGCAAACACAATTCTCTCAAAATATTCAGCAAGATTGTCAGGAGTTTTTAATGTATATGCTTGATGTATTGCATGCTGAAGGTGTAGATATAGATCACCTGTTTGGGCTTTCTTATCAATGGCAGCATGACTGCGAGAACTGTAGGGTATCAAGTACTACTAGTGTAGACTCAGAAAGATTTATATATTTAACTTTGCCAGACAGTAAATCAGTGTCCTTTAATAAGCTAGTAAAAGCAGCTGATCACAACATGGAGTGTAGCCAATGTAAGTCTGAAATGTTGTCAACATTATTTATACGAACATATGGCCAGTATGTCATTTTAATGTTCCAACGATGTAGGCCTGATGGAACAAAATTGACTACTTTAATAAAAAAATTTGTGGCTTCACAGTTGTCAATATCAGGAAGGACTTTTGTAACTGCAGCAATTATATATCATGACGTTCCTTCAATAACATCAGGACATTACACAGCTTATTTAAAGTCTAGAAATGGCTGGTCATTCTGCAATGATTCTGTTTTAACTTTAAAAAAAAAATTGCCTTTTGACCTTAAAAATTCTTACCTGGTGTTTTTAAAACCAAAATTTTAGGGAAGGAATCTCAGGATTTGCTCTGAGGAATTTTCAAGAGGTTCTAATGGCTCCTACACGATTTGGCCTTGAGGATAAGTGTAGTACAGAGTCAAAAGGTATTTTTGAGTTTTAAATAGTTCCTGGAAAAAAAGAAGATTTTCTTACAGAAAGTGGTGGGCAGAGATTAGTTGAAGGACAACAGAGTATTTCCCAAAGCAAACGGTGTTCTTACCATAACACCTGACGTCATGGAAAAATAACTGCACTTTGTATGAGTTCAGAAAAACTGTTTCTTTTTATAAGCTAATTCAAGTAGCCAATCAAAACATGGAGTAGAGGGAATGTAAGTCTGCAATGCTGTCTAGATTATTGGTCCAAACTTTTGATTATAATGTCATTTTAAAAATCCAACTATACAAACCTGATGAAAGTAAGTCTTCAACTTTAATTACAAATGTTGTGGCTACACAGTCGTTAATTTTAGGAAGAACATTTGTAACTGCAGCTATTATATGGCATGATGGTCATTTGTAACCATGGGCGTAAAATCCGCTCCGCTCGCGGATTTTTCGGATTTTCGGCAAATTCGCAATCCGCGAACTCTCGCGAATTTGTCAAAAATCCGTGAATCCGCTCGCGGCGGATTTTTTGCTTGGTTGCGGTGCGCGGCGTGGTGCACGGCGTTCACTTTCCGTCATTAAGCGTTTGCCGAGTTGTTTTTCTCGATCATATTTTGCGAGTGCCGCGCCATTTTGGATCTTGCTGCGTGATCCCGCGGGAGTTTGGCGCCCGCGAATACGTAATCGCGGCTTGCCACCGTGCACAGCACACCTCGCGAGAGTTCGCAATTGCGAACACGTAGTTGCGGCGGAAAGGAACAATCTCGCACTCGCGAAATAGAGATTTTGCAATTCTGCACAAGAAATCCACCAGCAAACAGGATAAACCTTCAGAAAATGATGATTTTTATCAGAATCACTCCTCAGGTTGACATTTGCATGGCCTTTTTTTTTGCAAGGAGTCCATTTTTTGGGGGGGGGGGGAAGGAAGTGCCCCACAGTCTCCAACTTCCTGTTCCTGTCCAGCAGGCTCCTCCCAGTGCATTGTCCATCTCCTGGTCACTTTCATTTGGATCTGGAGCTGGAAGGATTACTTTTTGTGGGTGCTGCTGGATATTTGGATTTGAGGCCTTTTTGACTTTCTTTGGATCACTTTTGGATTAGAAATCAACTTTCACGAGTAAGTTTGTTTGGGGCATTACAGTTGCTGCAACTACAATTTTTGAACTTTTTCAGAACATTAAATAAATTATATTGTGGGTAGCCACAGTATCCAGTAGGACCAGGGTTGGTTATGGGTGCATGATACAACTGTTTTGTTGAATTTAAAGACCATTGAGGCCATGGATGGGCTGGGATTGTGCTGATTTTTGTTGTTTTTGTTGTTTTTTTGGGGCTGCTGGTGGGGCCCTTTGCCCAGGGGTGGTGAGTGTTGCATGGGCCTAGTCTTTCTGTGGGGTGTCTTCTTGAATTTAAACATCATTGAGGCCATGGATGGGCTGGGATTGTGCTTATTTTATTGTTTTTTGTCGTTTTTTGGGGGCTGCTGGTGTGGCCTTTTGCCCAGGGGTGGTGGTGCATGGACTGAGTGTGCCTGTGGTGTGGTCTCACTCTCTTTAATGTAAACATCATGGATGGCATTGGATTGTGGTGATTTCTGGCTTTTTTTCTGTTTTTTGGGGGTGTACTGTTGATGTGGACTGGCCATGTGGGTGGTGGTGGTGGCCATCTTGAGTGCTGGCTGGTACAAGCAACATGTGCTTGGGGTGCAAGGGGCCATTTTGAAGAGAGGCAGTGTCTGAGGCCTGCACTTATTTTGCCTACTTTTCATCCAATATGCCCAGGGGTAGTGAGTGTTGCATGGGCCTAGTGTTTCTGAGGGGTGTCTTCTTGAATTTAAACACCATTGAGGCCATGGATGGGCTGGGATTGTGCTGATTTTATTGTTTTTTGTCTTTTTTTTGGGGCTGCTGGTGGGGCCCTTTGCCCAGGGGTGGTGAGTGTTGCATGGGCCTAGTCTTTCTGTGGGGTGTCCTCTTGAATTTAAACACCATTGAGGCCATGGATGGGCTGGGATTATGCTGTTTTTTGTTGTTTTTGTCTTTTTTTGGGGGCTGCTGGTGTGGCCTTTTGCCTAGGGGTAGTGGTGCATGGACTGAGTGTGCCTGTAGTGTGGTCTCACTCTCTTTAATGTAAACATCCTGGATGGCATTGGATTGTGGTGATTTTTGGATGTTTTTCTGTTTTTTTGGGGTGTACTGTTGATGTGGACTGGCTTGGGGTGTAAGGGGCCATTTTGAAGAGAGGCAGTGTCTGAGGCCGGCACTTATTTTGCCTACTTTTCATCCATTATGCCCAGGGGTAGTGAGTGTTGCATGGGCCTAGTCTTTCTGTGGGGTGTCTTCTTGAATTTAAACACCATTGAGGCCATGGATGGGCTGGGATTGTGCTGAATTTTGTCGTTTTTGTCGTTTTTTTGGGGCTGCTGGTGGGGCCCTTTGACCAGGGGTGGTGAGTGTTGCATGGGCCTAGTCTTTCTGTGGGGTGTCCTCTTGAAGTTAAACACCATTGAGGCCATGGATGGGCTGGGATTGTGCTGTTTTTTGTGTTTTTTGTCGTTTTTTTGGGGCTGCTGGTGTGGCCTTTTGCCAAGGGGTACTAGTGATGCATGGACTGAGTATGCCTGTGGGGTCTCACTCTCTTTAATGCAAACATCCTGGATGGCATTGGATTGTGGTGATTTTTTGCTGTTTTTCTGTTTTTTTGGGGTGTACTGTTGATGTGGACTGGCTTGGGGTGTAAGGGGCCATTTTGAAGAGAGGCAGTGTCTGAGGCCTGCACTTATTTTGCCTACTTTTCATCCATTATGCCCAGGGGTAGTGAGTGTTGCATGAGCCTAGTCTTTCTGTGGGGTGTCTTCTTGAATTTAAACACCATTGAGGCCATGGATGGGCTGGGATTGTGCTGAATTTTGTCGTTTTTGTCGTTTTTTGGGGCTGCTGGTGGGGCCCTTTGACCAGGGGTGGTGAGTGTTGCATGGGCCTAGTCTTTCTGTGGGGTGTCCTCTTGAAGTTAAACACCATTGAGGCCATGGATGGGCTGGGATTGTGCTGTTTTTTGTGTTTTTTGTCGTTTTTTTGGGGCTGCTGGTGTGGCCTTTTGCCAAGGGGTAGTGATGCATGGACTGGGTGTGCCTGTGGGGTCTCACTCTCTTTAATGTAAACATCCTGGATGGCATTGGATTGTGGTGATTTTTGGCTGTTTTTCTGTTTTTTTGGGGTGTACTGTTGATGTGGACTGGCTTGGGGTGTAAGGGGCCATTTTGAAGAGAGGCAGTGTCTGAGGCCTGCACTTATTTTGCCTACTTTTCATCCATTATGCCCAGGGGTAGTGAGTGTTGCATACTTGCATGGCCCTAGTCTTTCTGTGGGGTGTCTTCAATGTAAACATCATGGATGGCATGGGATTGTGCTGATTTTTCTGTGTTTTGTCGATTTTTTGGGGTGTATAACTGAACTGATGTTCCTCTGTCTTCCATTGCTTTTAGGTGCACAAGACTCAAGAGAACCACCAGTGCCAGGAAGAAGTCCTGCAGCGGTGTGTGTGTGCAGCATAACGTCACGCGACGTCACGTCTGGACACAGACAACTCTGCAACTCGTGCAACTGCTGCCTGCTGTTCTGACCTGCTATGAAGAAGATGGCCCCAAAAAAAGTTACCCGTAGCTCCTCTAGCAAGAAAGGTGCCAGTAAGGAGCAGAAGAAGCAAGTTACCAAGGAGACTGGTG
Organism: Lissotriton helveticus; assembly: GCF_964261635.1. Taxonomy (NCBI): domain Eukaryota; kingdom Metazoa; phylum Chordata; class Amphibia; order Caudata; family Salamandridae; genus Lissotriton; species Lissotriton helveticus. The sequence continues at coordinate 21,282,733 of NC_136060.1, read as the reverse complement.
TGCCGGCCGCCCCTTTTTTTGGGAGTAAAAAAAAAAGTATGCCTGCAGCAGCAGCGGGATCTGCTGGGGACCAAGCTGGGAGCAGCACCCCCGCTCCATTGGGCTCAGTGCCACCACCACCACCACGCCAACTTAAGTCCAAGCCCTTGAGTGCTGCAGAGGCAGCCAGTATAGTTGTTCAATCACCATCGACCAGTGATGTTGGCTCATCGCAAGAAAGCAGCAGCAATGTCCCTCAATCAACACAGGTTGTTGTAGCTCATCTGACGAGTGTTGAACAACCACAGCCGCAACAACTATCACATGTGCAAGTACAAGCCCAAGTACATGTGGAAGGAGAGGCAGCGCAAGGAGATGCGCAAGCAGAGGTGCATGGAGGGTCACAAGTGCCCACAATAGTTGTTCCTCCCGAAGTAGGGGCACATCAGGAAATCGACAATCAAGGCGAGGTATCATTTGAGGAAGACACTCCTCCTGATGATCATTCATTGTCTTCCACACCCCTAGCAAGGAAGAGATCAAGGGTGGTGTCTACATCTTCTTCAAGCACACCTCCTTCTGATGATACGGATCAAAATTGGGAACCAGCACCCCTGCCCTCTGAGAGTGAGGCACACCATGATCTGACAAAGGTAGTTAAGCGTAAAAGGAAGCTCGTCCAAAGTCTCAGAGTTATGGAGTGTGATGATGAGGCTCAGCAAGAAGTGGCGGATACTGCTGCTGATGAAGACTCTGACAACGACGACCCAGTCATCATAAAGGTAACTGCAGCCCCAGCGGGCATGCAGCAAACAGACATTTTGACCCTAGCCCGAAAAGCTGCTGAGCGTGATGATGATGATGTTGTCGACGAGGAGGCAGTGGAAACACCACCACAATCATTGGAGTTAAGTAGTACACCAACTCGTACCGCTTCCATATTTCTTTCTGGCAAGAAGGGACCTCCATCCACCTCGACCTTAATTAGTGGCGGTGAAAGTGCACAACGTACAAAAGTTGGGCAATCCAGATCCTCCACTTCATCTGGCATTAGCAGCATGACCACCACCACCAGTATCGCCACCTCCTCCAGGCCCCACAGACACTTCAAGTCACCAGTTTGGGACTTCTTTACTGTTTGCCCAAAAAGGGAAAAGTTCGCCATTTGTACCCTTTGTAAGGTTGCAGTTAGTCGTGGTAAGTCAGGTACCAACTATGGTACCGGAGGCCAGAGAGGTCATCTTAAGAGACAGCACACTGTCCAATGGTTTGCGCACCTAAAGGCGATCAAGGAAGCCGGAATTGGAAGTCAAGAAAAAGTTGATGTTTCATCTGATGATGACGAGGAGGAAGAAGACGTGTCAAACACTTCACTTACACCCAGTACCCCTGTCAGCAGCACACCCCATGAGAGGCACACTAAGAGTGTTGGAGCGAGTGAGACACCAACGCGCAAAAGTTCACCAGCGAGCATAATTGCGTCAACGAAGTCATTATCATCCCGTAAATGCTTGGTCCAGGGCAACATTAGAACCATGTTTTCTTCAGACGCGCCATATGAACGCAACCACCCACTGACGCGTCTGTATAACACTAAGCTGGCTAAAATGCTAGCTGTGGACCTTCTCCCTTTTTCTTTTGTAGAAGCGGTAGGTTTTCTAGAATTAGTGGCAACGCTCTGCCCTAAATGGAAGGTTCCTAGCCGGTTCTATTTTGCCAGAGTTGCGGTTCCAGCACTACATGAAGATGTGCTGGAGGCGATTGGGGCAGCTTTGCAGAAGAGTGCTGTTCACACTATACATCTGACAACAGACATGTGGACCAGTGGCGCAGGCGCTGATTACATGTGCATCACTGCACACTGGGTCTCTTTTTCAGGTGTTAAAGCAAAGCTAAACGCAGGTGTTGACCCGGACCAAGTTTTTAAAGCTGCTCGGAAACATGCAACACTAGCCATGTTTGGCTTGGAGAAAAGTCACACAGCACAAAACATTTTGGACGAGTTTAACAAAAAGGTCTTTCACTGGCTGTCCCCCAAAAAACGCCGGATTGGTTATGTTTCCACGGATAATGGCGCCAATGTAGTTAAGGCCATGGCGCTGGGTGACTATTTCAGAGTGCCGTGTTTGGCGCACTGTATCAACCTGGTAGTTCAAAAATTCTTGAGTGATAGAGACAGTACAGCGTTCGAGGTAATGGCCACCTGCCGCAAAATGTGCAACCATTTCAGCCATTCTTTTAAGGCCCGGAAGCATCTGAGGAGGCTGCTACTTGAACGTCGAATGCCAGTGAAAGCACTCATCCAGGAGGTGGCAACACGTTGGAACTCAACCTTCTACATGCTTGAGCGTCTGTATGAGCAGTATACGGTACTCGATCACTATTTCTTAACAGAGGGTACAGCTCAGATGGACCTGCGGATGGGTGCGGCGCAATGGGACATAGTTAAAAGCCTGACAGACATGCTTCGTCCTTTTGAGTTCTTCACGCGTGCAGTCAGCCAGGAGGACTGTAATTTGGGAAAAGCTATCCCATTGTTGTGCATGCTGGAGCACCAACTGAAGGCGGTGTCTTCTGAGTTTGAAAAAGATGCCCAAAAAAAAGACCCTTTTATTTTGTCGGAGAAATTATTAGAGCGCCTACGTGGTGATGAACGTCTTAAAAAGATCAACTCAGAACAGCATTACATTTGTGCTACTATTCTGGATCCACGCTACAAAAAGGCGCTGGCAGGCCAAGCATTCTTTCCTTTTGCTGATGAAGATGTTAAAAAGTACAAACATTGGCTAGCCTGGTCAGCCAAGAGGTTTGAAAAAGAACGGCAGGATATTGAAGGAGAAGAAGGCAGTACATCAGCATCAGCATCAGCAGGCCATCCCCAGTCAAAAAAATCCACTTCTGCACCTGTGGCCGTTAAAGACACCGGCAACCGGATCATCTGCACCAGACACAACAGTAACAGTGGCTGCTGTAGAGGATTGGCTAACTTTGCTTGGGTATGGTTCTCGAAAAAATGTCACAGGCACAGCAAAAAGTAAGCAAAGTGGAGGAACCGCTGAGGACCTTGAGTCGATGGTGCAGGACTATCTGAATGACTCAACAGAGGTCTTTCTTAATGATGAGCCATTGCAGTATTAATTACAAAAAGGGGGTGTGATGGACAGAGTATCTGAGTTAATCAGAACACTCCTACCCAGTCAACAGATCAGGGCTTGATCCATCACCGTTTTTTAGCTCACTGCACCATCCCAGTTCAGAACCTGGCTATATGCAAATGAGTCTGTCCCTGGCCCAGTGCATCATGGGAACAGGGCAGACCAAACTACCAAGCCAATTCTTCACTGGAAAGGAAACAAACTTCCGGGGACCGGTTTCTGGCATTACAGCCGTCTTCGGCCCGGCTTGCTTGAATCCTGATGGTGCAATGAGCAAGGGACTCATGTCTGAGCATACCCTTCCACACTCATGGTGGCCAAAATAATTACAAAAAGGGGGTGGTGATGGACAGAGTATCTGAGTTAATCAGAACACTCCTACCCAGTCAACAGATCAGGGCTTGATCCATCACCGTTTTTTAGCTCACTGCACCATCCCAGTTCAGAACCTGGCTATATGCAAATTGGTCTGTCCCTGGCCCAGTGCATCATGGGAACAGGGCAGACCAAACTACCAAGACAATTCTTCACTGGAAAGGAAACAAGCTTCCGGGGACCGGTTTCTGGCATTACAGCCGTCTTCGGCCCGGCTTGCTTGAATCCTGATGGTGCAATGAGCAAGGGACTCATGTCTGAGCATACCCTTCCACACTCATGGTGGCCAAAATAATTACAAAAAGGGGGTGGTGATGGACAGAGTATCTGAGTTAATCAGAACACTCCTACCCAGTCAACAGATCAGGGCTTGATCCATCGCATCGAGCCATTGCAGTATTGGCATGGGAAAAAACAATTGTGGCCACAGCTCTCCAACCTGGCTATAAACTATTTGTCTTGCCCACTCGCAAGTGTGTCTTCTGAACGGGTTTTCAGTGCTGCTGGTGGCATTGTAACTCCCAAACGGAGCCGCCTCTCGCCCAAAAATGTGGAGCGGCTGACAATGATCAAGATGAATCAGCACCTCATACCACCAGATTACAAAGTACGAGAAAGCACGCCGCATGAAGACCAGGAGGACGGCAACGTAGATGAGGGGATTTGTTCTCTGTTCGGTCACACTGACCTCATCCTGCCTGAATTCGCAGAGTATGATGACGAAATCTTCTTCTTATTCCCTGACACCGAGCCCTGAAAATGAGACAATGAATCAATAACTTTCTTTTTCGTCCTTATTCACTTTTATTCCTGTGTGTCTGTCTTTCTTTGTTTTGCACAGTTAATTTAATTCAAACTTTAATCACCTAATCCCAAAAACAAGCCCATCAGCAGAACTGTCTTCACTTGTTTGCTTATTGATTTGAAGGTGCCGCAGTCTACATTCCTCAGGTTCACAAGTTCTGAAGAACATGCTCCTCTATCCTCCTCCTCCAGACTCCTATTTCCCTCAAAGCAGAGGGCTGGATTACGCCCAATGAAGAAAGACTCAGCACTTTTGGAGGTGTTCTACTTCTTTGCGGGTGAGTTGACGGCTCTGGGCCCATTGCTGTGAAGCTCTAATAACGGATAAAAGTGTTTTGGACCAAATATGACGCGGAAATTTCTTGCCGTTTTTGCTGACTTGCTTGCCTTTGAGGTGCTCTTTGGCGGGGTTCCGGGTGTTTGTGGGTGAGTTTTGGGGTCTGGGAGCACTGCTGCGACAGTCTAATCTTGATTGCATTTGTTTTTCAGGAACTCCGTGGTGGAAAACAGGAGTTATGATGATGACCTAGCTGCACAGCGCGTTTGGACCGAAGGCCGAGAGATATTGTAAGTATGAGATTTTGCTTTTTGGCTGTTTGGGGGTGTTGTCGTGTGCTTTTTGGCGGGTGGGTTGGCGGGTCTCTTGGGGCATTCCTGTGAAGGTCTAATAACGGATAGAAGTGTCTAGGACAAAATCCATGCTGATTTTTTTTTTGCTATTTCTTCTGACATCTTGCTCAATGTAGCGTTTCCGGGGACCTGTTTGAGGGGCTTCCTGGTGTTTGTTGGTGGGTTTTGGTGTCTCTGTCGGAGCACTGCTGCGACAGTCTAAACTTGATTGCATTTGCTTTTCAGGAAATCCGTGGTGGAAAACAGGAGTTATGATGATGACCTAGCTACACAGCGCGTTTGGACCGAAGGCCGAGAGATATTGTAAGTATGAGATTTTGCTTTTTGGCTGTTTGGGGGTGTTGTCGTGTGCTTTTTGGCGGGTGGGTTGGCGGGTCTCTTGGGGCATTCCTGTGAAGGTCTAATAACGGATAGAAGTGTCTAGGACAAAATCCATGCAGATTTTTTTTTTGCTATTTCTTCTGACATCTTGCTCAATGTAGCGTTTCCGGGGACCTGTTTGAGGGGCTTCCTGGTGTTTGTTGGTGGGTTTTGGTGTCTCTGTCGGAGCACTGCTGCGACAGTCTAAACTTGATTGCATTTGCTTTTCAGGAAATCCGTGGTGGAAAACAGGAGTTATGATGATGACCTAGCGGCACAGCGCGTTTGGACCGAAGGCCGAGAGATATTGTAAGTATGAGATTTTGCTTTTTGGCTGTTTGGGGGTGTTGTCGTGTGCTTTTTGGCGGGTGGGTTGGCGGGTCTCTTAGGGCATTCCTGTGAAGGTCTAATAACGGATAGAAGTGTCTAGGACAAAATCCATGCAGATTTTTTTTTTGCTATTTCTTCTGACATCTTGCTCAATGTAGCGTTTCCGGGGACCTGTTTGAGGGGCTTCCTGGTGTTTGTTGGTGGGTTTTGGTGTCTCTGTCGGAGCACTGCTGCGACAGTCTAAACTTGATTGCATTTGCTTTTCAGGAAATCCGTGGTGGAAAACAGGAGTTATGATGATGACCTAGCTGCACAGCGCGTTTGGACCGAAGGCCGAGAGATATTGTAAGTATGAGATTTTGCTTTTTGGCTGTTTGGGGGTGTTGTCGTGTGCTTTTTGGCGGGTGGGTTGCGGGTCTCTTGGGGCATTCCTGTGAAGGTCTAATAACGGATAGAAGTGTTTAGGACAAAATCCATAAGGAAAAACCTTTTGGCACTTTTTGTAACTTAGGGTTCGTTAGGGTTAGCTAACTATTATTTTGGCCATACTTATTTATCCTTAAAATGGTGACTCAGACAGAGTACGCAATTTCAACAATATTGTACTGTCTTAGGGAAATCAAAGTGTGACTTTTGCACCACACAGCGTACATACCTTATATTTATTTATCAGTGGTATTGTAATAGAACTTCCTGTTTTACGTTCAATAATTACAGGCCGGGTTTCAGTCAACATCCGCCAGGCAGGCAGTGGACAGGGTGTCTTCTGTCAGTGGTCACCAACATTGATGGACGAAGCATCAGCTGGAATGGAGGAGTGCCGCTAATAAGAGGAATTGTTTGCTGCATGCAACTTACTTACCAAATTCAACAGGACAACTCCAACAACATACAGAATACAGTTACAGTATCCATTGTTTTCTTCTATGAGTGTGACTGCATGTGGTTAGCTTTAGTTTGTACCCAAAGATTTCTTTATCTTCAATTATTGTTTGTCCATGCTGTGCTTTTTTTTCTTCTCTCAACAAAACCTACCCAAAAAGAAACCCCCATTCCCATCCATTTTCCAAACCCTAACCCTCTTCCCCCGGGCTGTGTGGTTTTGCTTGATGACTGACTAAATGACATCAATAATTCCACACACTTGCTGGGGAGGATAAGGTCATAGCAACAGGCTGGTGAAGGAATACGAGGATATATTCTAGCCTTACTCAGCTTCAGTACTATTTCTTGTAGTAGTAGGAGCCAATGTCAAATAAATTCAACGCAAGTACTAGTTATACTTGCAATACTTTACCATTTGTTAGGCTACATTGTGGCACTGTTCTAGTGTACTGTCACCTGCTATATTCTCGATCGTGCCGTAACCGTTGTAATGCTACAGTAAGGACAAACCAGGTTTTGTTTTATTTTTTTCCATAGGCATGCAACTGCCACTGTGTCACACCACTAGTACCACCGCAATGAGGACATTTTATCCGCCCAGGATTGCCAACCTTAATCCCCATTTCACGTGGAGCCAGCCCTGGGCCTAGCCCTAATTTCTAACACAAATTACAGGTAAGATAAGCGTTTGGTGGGAGGTAGTATAATGGAGTATTAGGACTAGACGAGAGATTGACGGTAGTACTACTAAAGTCCTAGGACTCTTCAGGAAAACAAACTTACTGTTACACCCCCACCCACCAGACTGAAAAGCAGTAAAAAACAGGTATGGTCAGATAAAGTTTAAAAAAGTATATTTATGTAGCCCTAACAAAATATTCTCCCTCAAGACCCTCCCTAACCCCAACGATTGTCTTTGAAAAGTCCCAAAAAGCACCCAACTCCCAAATCCCACCCCCCAAAAGTCTCTAAAAAAAGGGCAAGGGACACTCCACTACTGGAGGGTGCTGGTGAATTTTGCAGCCAGGGCATCATACTCCTTGCGGAGGGTGGCATGCACGAAGCGGAGGCCCTCCACCAAGTTCTTGTACCTATGGACCTCCTGCTCCAGGTAGGACATTCTCACTCCTAGGCGGCGCTGGCGTGCCTTGCAGCTCCTGTGGGGGGCAGCTGGTCTTTTTGCTGCTTGGCGGTGGCAGTTGGCTTTGTTAGCCCGGCTCCGTACCGCTGGAGCACTGCGCTGGCTGGCAGCCCGTGGGTTCACGGAGGAGGGTGCAGCTGTCCCAGTCGAGGATGTTGTGGTTGCACCGGTCGACTGCGTGTCCTCCGACTCCTCCAGGGCCACCAGCCGCCGATATTCCGCGACAGTGGCATCCAGCCTCCGTTGCCGGGCCATTCGAGCCTACTCCCTCCGTGATGTCGATTTGGAAGGAGCAACTATATGAAGAAAGAAAGACATAGTCTGTAACCATTGCTCCTTAACATTAATAACACAAAGTGATTGAGCCGAAAGTTGTGTCACAGTACAAGTAGCAAATTGAAAGCACAGTACATAACTATTGAGGACAGTATCTATCTAACCTCCCACTTCTGCATCCTTGCTCTAACATTAGTGGTAGTTTAATGAACAAATTCTACGACCACTATGGACTTCCATTACAGTCGACTATGACAGTACACCAGTTTTATTCTTCTTCTTCTCTCTTGTTTCGGAAAATTGGGACGTTATCTTATGCAAGCCGGCAGAATGCCAGCGCAGTGAACTTGCACCCGAGAAAAACAGACGCACACCATGATGAGTGAGACAGACTTGCGTTACTGTACCGGTCCAGTACATGCAGGTGGTGAAGCTATTACTTTTCTATTACGGGTGGCACTGAGAATACTCTGTTACAAGGGCTACTGCTTAATTAATTTACCTTTCACCCTACAGTGCAAATAAGTACTAGAAAAGGAAAATGAAGAAGCTAAATAATTAGATTATCTATCACTTCACATGGGATGTATTTGATGACATATGGGATGACTTTAGGTGCTTTGCTTATTATTGAGTGAACAGTGATACACCCACACATGAATGACGTACTACTACTAAACTAAAGTTATTAAGAGAGGTACGGAGTGTCCACCGTAATAACCGGATATATGCTGTGCTTGCAGTTGCAATACAAACTATTGCTACTATTCATGGTAGTATTGGACAAATTTACAATTTCTTTTCCTTGCCTTCCCTACACTGGAACGGACGTGCGGGTGCGGTGTTACATGCTCTTCAAGGTAACACTTAGTTCATCCAGTGACCATCTACTCTCTCTAGATACACATGTGCTATCTAAGAGTCAGATAATACCATGCTCCAGGCATCCATCCATTCAAAGTATATGCACACATACAGTTTATGTTTCACCCACCCAGGCTGTTGTCCTTCCACCCATCCTTGCTTCATTATTGACCCAGCCATGCACCATACCATATTCTTTCCTTCGCAGCCACCTCGGGGGCCAAGCAAACACATATCATTCTTCTTTGCCAGCCATCATAAAATTTCTCGTCCTTCCACACTTACTTACACCCTTCTTTTGCTTTTCGAATATATAGCTTACCTGTGCCCGCCACCACCGTGTCAACCCTCACAGGCACATTGGTGTTGTCCAGCACTCGCACCTCCTCCTCCCCAGAAGAGTTGTCCTCCTCATCCACCACCTCCACGCTGGCCCCGCCACCAGATGTTCCACCTACAAAGTAAATTTTTAGAATGTTAGAATACACCACTCACTACTGTATAATATTTGGCCGAGGAGGAATAAAGAAAGTTAAAAAAAACGAAATACAATGTAATAATTTGTAACTGTATACTCTACAGTAAAAATGTCCCTTTTTTCAGGGAAGGCTGTTGTCTTGCTGCACATTTTGTCACAACTGATGAATGCTTGCTTTTTATTTTTAACACACAACACTTTTTCTCCTAACAGAAGCTTGACTTCTAAGAACACGATCAGGGTCAAGCTCAAGTTCAAACCAGGTGAGAGCTCAGCTCGACCACAAGAAATGTGTCCAATTAATCGTTAGCACTAAGCACTTTTCCATTTTCAGTTAAACGTTTACTTTTATGACAAAGTTGATTTTAATAAATGTGTTTAGTTTTAATAAAGCTTTTAAACTTAAATAGACTCTGTGGTTTTTGGTCCTCCAGACTAGAGTGGATGAGCTAAAGGTTTTGGAATTTTTGCAAGCATGAGTGCCTCTGACACTTCTTGACTGTGACTCCGTACTCTTGCCCTGCGTAGGATAATCTAATGATCATTGGGGATCAATTATCGGTGACTTAGGGAGCTAAATGACTCTGCCACACTATCTAGTCAGTAAGGAGATTGGGGGTTCTTCAAAGTCTGATATCACTGAGGTATGTGGAAAGAAAGTCTACCTGCGCCTATTATAATTGATAAACAATGCACTATTTAGTGTTCATAGTTCGGTTTGTGCAGATTTGTCCCTGCAACAGTGGTAGAATGGATTGTCCTTCTATCCAAAACAAAAGTAAAGTAGTATCTTATTCTTTCTTGGTGGTCATTCACCTTTTTATTGTTGGCAATTGTCAAAGCATAAACATTTAGAAGACTTGAAAAGACATTATGGACAATCCCAGAGGACTGCACTCAGTGCATAGAGCTATTGCTGACTAGAATGGGAGTCCAATGGAATTGCCAAATGTGCAATCTTAGTTAGCTACACAGACAGACTAATAAGAATAATCTAGTAATACCACAGGGAGTCATAGTCGAGGCAGGATAAGAATTTAGATCCAGTCTACAAGAAGATCAAAGACGATTTAGAAAAAATCGAATGAGGAACGCTAGGAAAAAATAGGTACTCTTTATTAAAATTAAAACTTACTGGGGCCAGCAAAGGAGCCCTCGCCTGCCCGATCCTGGCCTGCATCCTCCTGAACAGCACCCTCCTCCTGTGTCCTCTTGCCCTTGGGGGGAGCTGATGTACAACATGAAAGAAAGAAAGACCAGAAAACATGGATGAGATTTGTCAACCAAATCAAACATTTCAAAAGAACTATAACAAAATATTTTTGAGAAATAGCAAATAGATAGACAACTATTCCACGGGATATATTGACCTATCTCATGTGGTATACTACGTTATTCGTATTGCCTGATTTGCGGACCGTTGACTTTCAAAGTTCCTATGTAACTCAATAAACAGACTACTAAAAAGGTTTGCCTAGGCCTGGCAGGCAGCAGTCCGCAGCACGCAAAGTGACAGACAAAGTCCATCCTGCTTGCAGATCAGTGAATACTCAAACTATCAATCCACCGACCACCACCACTATTTCTTCTTATAGCCATGTGTCTAAAGGAAGGACTGGACTTCAGTCTGTTGGGGCTGATTTAGAAGTCCCTTGCGGCTCATTTTCCTCCATTGTTGCGTGACTTTTGTGACGCAGCGGCAGAACAAAAGAGTCGCCATGGTGCGACGTATATATTTAAAAAAACGCATATGGGAGATGCATCACGTTGTAAAGCCCTGCGCCATCAGGGGGCGTTCCGGCGCAAGGGAGGGCGTTCCTGCGCAGGAACGAATCCTAAAAGTGGGTGAGGGAAATCTACAAGATGTCAATCAGTCACTTTTAGGACAATGATGCGTGACTCAAACCCTGCGCCTGCTTGAAGCCGACGTACGGCTTGATGCAGCATTGGGGAGATAGGGCACCCCAGAGCATTGCTGGAGCTGCGCCATCGTTGGCACGCAACTCCAGCAATGCGCCGCCTTTACGGCACAGATGCGTAAGGCTTCTGTGACGTTTTGGGCCAATGGGTGGTGGTGGCATGGCGCACAATTACTGCTGCATCCCTGCTACTTTGCAGGGATGCGCCGGTAATTGAAAATATGACCCTTAGTGTCTAGCATTACGCAGTTCTTATCTTTACACTACACTCATACATATTTTCTCAGGCCAATGAAATGAACACAAAATACAAAACAAATAAGCATAGTAGCAAGCAAGGCTACTGAGAAGGAGAGCAGTGCACCTGAAATGCATAGAAGATTTTGAAATATAATTTACCTACAATGTAATTGGCAGCATTATTGCTCTTGGTAAAGAACAAAGATTTGCAAATAACAGAGCCGGATAAAACAGAGTAGTGATGAATAGCTACTACTACTCACCAAGCCCGGGGACCTCTACGCCGAGCGCGTCCAGCAAGTCCCGTTCCCGGTCCATGACATCCGTCCAGCGGTGGGTGGCCTGGTTATAGGTGCGTCGGACCCCAGAGAGCTTAAACATGGCCCGGCACACCTTCTCCCACCGCTTCCGGCGCTCCCGGATGCCATAGCCGGTTGCGATCTTGCCGCCTCCCAGGATGGTCTTGGGGAGGCGGCGCTGGACGTAGAAGATTAGTGCGGCCACCTCCTCCGCGCTAAAGATCTCCCGTGGCACCACTTGCTCCCCCCTCAAACGCCCGCACGGGAGCCAGGCACGGGGTGCGGGACCCTTCCCCTTCTCAGGGTGCTTCCCGGCTCCCTTTACCATGGTCTGGGCAGAAATAAAGTTAAATGATAACGAAGAAATAGAATAGTGAAGAAGAAAAGAAAAGAGTTTAAAAAAGTAGTTTAAAATTAACTAAAAGTAGCAGAAAACACAAAAATATAGAGCTAGAAAAATAGAGGGATAGATAATAAGTAAAATAGATCAAAAAAACTTCAAACAAGCAAAGGATGGCAGAGATTCAGAGAGGATACAGAAAGCATGCCCAGAACCATAGCAATGAATGAGAAACAAGATGGCCGCGCCCATTCACGACCGCGTGGGTAAGTTCGCGCGAGATTTTCCTCGCGATCACGTGCGAAATTGTACTAGCTAGCAGCACACTTTGCGAGATTACACATAGCGGCCGGAAACGGAATTACGTCACGCAAACAAGATGGCCGCGCCCGTGTACGACCGCGTGGGTAAGTTCGCAAACGTATCACTACAAGCGCCTTGCGAACATGCAAAAAATCACGCGAACATACACGCCGCAAACAAAAAGTTAATGTATTCGCACGCATTCGCGGCTTCCGAAATCGATCTCGCACGGATTCGCGCCCCGCGAATAGCGCGAAATTGCAGAAAAACGATTTTTGCTAAACTGAAAGCAATCACCAGGTGCAAAAGTTCAAACTTATCATTAGTAACCATTCACTCTAGTGCTTCCTGAGGGGCCCCTCCAGAGTTCAGTTGCCTATTTGCAACTATTGTATGACCCTGCTATGACCCAAACAGCAGGCTCATAGAATAGCTACAAGTAGACCATAAAGGTCCTGTGAAAAAAAATAGCACTGCAACAGAAAACAAATTACAGATAAGGAAGGAAGCAGGTGCCAGCCAGACTGAAAGTTTCAAAATTACTGACACATTAATCACCCCCAAATTAATTCATGGCAGTTGAAGAAGGGCAGGTGTGCTTGCTTTCACTGCAACAGAAAGAAAATTACAGATAAGGAAGGAAGCAGGTGCCAGCCAGACTGGAAGTTTCAAAATTACTGACACATTAATCAACACCAAATTAATTCATGGCAGTTGAAGCAGGGCAGGTGTGGTTGCTTTTTTTCACGCCCATAATATACAGTGATAAACAAACCTAATGGGTGGCAGTGAGGATGTACCAGAGGGTGGCATGGGTGTACCAGAGGGTGGCAGTGGTGAAACAGAGGGTGCTGTGAACCTGTGATGATAAACCAGACGTAGAAACAACATAGTCGCGGCCGTTGCAAGCCGAAAAGTAAGTTCGCAATTGCGAAATGGTCCACAAATCCTCGCGAACGCGCGCCAACACAAAAAACGTAAAAATCCGCAAATCAGCGAGAGTTCGCGTATTTTTGCGGATTGCGAATCCGTAAATACGCAAATTCGCGTACGCGAGATCCGCTAGATCCGCCCATGCTTAGTCATTTGACAAGATCCGCTTATTACACAGCTTATTGAAAATGTAAAAGAATTTGCTGTTTCGGAAATTATTCCCATTTGACTACGATACAATGTTGTCTTTTTACTTAAAAATATTCTTACTTTCTGTTTTCAGAAAAGAGAATTTAGGGTAGGTAACTGGCGTGTAATGATTCTAGGGGTTGATATAATTTTATCTACTGTTTTATATTGCTTTGTGATTAAAAGTGATGTAGAGAATTAAATAATTGTAGTAGTCATAGAGGTAGTGTAAGTCTGCTTCATAGTAAGCAGTATCAGTGTCATAGGAAATGTAGAACATGAGTGAGCAAGAAGGGTAAGATATTACTAGTCCAGGATTGTGAAAGTGATCTTGAACGTTTTCTTTCTGAAAGTTGCGGAAATACAAAATGACGGGATTTGCTTACAATAATTCCAAGAGTTATAAATGGCTCTTACATGATTTGGCCTTGTGGAAACGTGTGGTAGAGAGCGAGAAGTCATTTATTGTATGTAACATATTTTTCAAAACGATGGAGGTTTTCTTTCAGAAAGTGGCGGGCTGAAAATAAAAACAGCACAACCGAGTGTAAGCTGTTCATAGGACATCCTTCGACGTCATGGAAAGTAAGTTACTTTTGAGGAGTTCTGATTTCTGATTGGTTATGTTATATGGGTTTTTTAAACACAATCATTTTGATTGTGGTTTTTTTTCCCCGCTGTTATATGATGAATACCTTCAAGTCACTGTTTTTAGTGAAATTTGATAAATTCTGAGAACAGCAAAAATAAACCATTTAACATGTATAATTAATTCTGTACGTTTTGTACTTATGATATACATTTAGAAATGTGTAGTAGACATGGAGAAGCTGAGGCTTCTGTAAGTGTCAAAGTTGTTGCATACAGTGCTCACATTCTACATAGTCTTTCATATGATAGACTACATTTCCACAATGAGATACCTAAGCTAAGGAAACACAGGTGATGTGATTGTGGAATGAGCAAAAAAAATTGCACGTTTTTCAATTATATTACCTGTGTTTCCTAACATTACACATCACATTGTGTAGATGAGGTTTAGGCCTGTTCCAGGAGACAGAGGAGGTCTGACATTTGTTCAAGAGTGCAGTGGACATGACTCACTTCGTTATTAGGCCTGCACATGTATTATCTCCTCTATACTCTTCAACAAGCCTAAATTTCATCTGCAACCCTGAGTAGGACTTACCTGAAACAAATCTGTGGATAGGTTACACCTTATCAGCATCTAGAAACAATCATTTAAAATGTTAAGGGCAGTTTTATGAAGGCTGTGTGCCTCTTTTACGCCGCTGTTCCGTCACTTTTGTGTAAAAGATGCACCATGTTGCAAGATAGGCCTCAGTTCATTTCCAGCAAGATACCGTCAGTTTAAAATGTATATAATTAGGACTGTGTATGAGGCATGGAGAAGCTGAGGCTTCAGTAAGTGTCAAAGTTGTTGCATGCAGTGCATACTCTTTCATATGCTGGACTACATCTACACAATGAGATACCTAACCAAAGGAAACACAAGTGATGTGATTGTGAAATGAGCAAATGAAATTGCACGTTTTTCAAATACATTACCTGTGTTTCCTAACATTACGAATCACATTGTGCAGTTGAAGTTTAGGCCTGTTCAGGGAAACAGAGGAGGTCTGAACTTTATTGGTTGGCCTGGACATGTATTATCTCCTCTGTACTCTTCAACAAGCCTAAATTTCATCTGCAACCCTGAGTAGGCCTCACCTGAAACAAACGTCTGGATAGGACACACCTTATTGCCATCCTGAAACAATCATTTAAAATGTTAGGAACAGTTTTATGATGATTGTGCACCTCTTTTGCGCTGCCATTGCGCCACTTTTGTGAGACAACAGCAGTGCAAAAGATGCACCATGTTCCAAGATAGGCCTCACTTCATCTGCATCAAGATACTGTTAGTTTAAAATGTATATCTTTAGGACTGTGTAGGGGGCCTGGAGAAGCAGAAGCTTCTGTAAGTGTCAAAGTTGTTGAAAAACTGTTTGTCCTTCAATCTTTTCCCTTGTCTTTTCTAATTTTTAAATACATGTTTTAATATTTTACAAATGTTTGTTCTCTCTTTCACAGATTGAAAGTATAAAAATAACAAGTGACTAAGTTAACGACAATTATAAGGTAAATGTTTTCTACTCTTTTCGTTACATTTCTATCACATTTAACTTCTATTAGTTTCACTACTTCATTTCTTTAACCCTCACTTTCCTGCCTTTGCTACTTCCCTCATTCCTTTCTCTATTACTTACTTACTCTACTCCTTCCACTCCTTTTCTCAGTCTTTCTCTTCTCATAGTTCCTCACTCTTGTTCACTCACTCCGTCTCTATTACTCTTAGTGTCTCTGACTGATCACTCTTTCACTACTTGTTCATTATGCTTTCTCTGTGTAGTTGAAGCACACTAAGGGGCATATTATGAACACAGCCAATAAAATTATTGCTGTTTTTATCAGCAGAAAACTGCTGCAAAAGCGGTTTTAGCGGCAGTTTTCTGCAGCAAAAGCGGCTTTAGCGACACATTTCTGCCGATAAAAGCTGCAAAACTTTTATTGCCTATGTTGATAATATGCCCCTATGTTATTTACATTTCTTTGCTGTTTCAATTATTCTTTTTCTGTTACTTCTTCTTTTCTGCTTTCTGTTTTTTCTCTCCGTTATTCCACATGTTTTAATCTTATTTTGAACATTCACTCACATTCTCTAAGAAACTCTTCTTTGTTATTCTTCTACTCTCCTTTTTTTCTTTCACTTCCTTATCTATTTTGTTTTTCACAATTATATCCTCTTACATCTTTTCTTCGGTAAATAAATCTATTAAACAGTATCTCTGGTTTAGACCCTATAGCTGTCTTTCTTTTAACATTACTCTCTGTTTACTTCCCTTATACTTACTCTTCTTTTTTTATTTTTTTTATTTTTTGGTTCGCTCCCGGTTCGCGTACCGGCGAGCGCACCGGGAAGCGAACCAAAAGAAATAGAGGTTGCCAGAGTGCTAAACATTCTAGCAATTTTTTTATAAAGGGGAGGTAGTTCTGAAAATAACTTTTTTTTATGTTTTTGTTGTTTTATATATTTTTTTTATTTTTCTGAACATTTTTTGTTTTTTTTGTATTTTTTGAACAATTTTATGTTTTTTTTTGTTTTTTGGGGGGGAAACAACGAAAAACAGGCATTGGAAAGGGCTCAACAGGAGCAAAAAAAAATTAATTTTTTGGGGCGTTTTGAGCACTTGTGGTTTTCAAATGCTCTGTTTATCAAATTAATACTCATATTGCCACATGAGAGTAAGGTACCGCAATATAAACACACTATCTTCATGTGGACAAAGTTGTCTTGAATGTTTGGCACTGTTTCCCGTGCCTCTGGCCCCGACAGAGTTACCTGTGCCGATGTCCTGGCCACAGGAGTTGGTGGGTTGTCCTGGAGGTCACGCATCTCTGCCCTGCTGTAATTTAGTGGATGCCACCTCTGCATGTGACGGTGCATAGTATAGTTGCCGTAACTATACTTCTTATTTGTGCCTCTAGATAAGTCCTCTTTGCATATGAGGCACGTCACATAGCGAGCATTAACTTTTTTTGTCCTTCAGGAAAAGAAAAAAACTGCCAAATGAAACAATTTTTATGGTGAGATATCCGGGGCTCCTCACGTAAAAACTGTGTTGGCTGTATTTCCTCTTCCTCTTCTTCATCCTCTTCCTCCTCTGTGTTGGGAAGGAACTGTGGAGGTGGTCCTCTCTTCCTATGAGGAGGTGGTGGTGGTGGTGGGGGTGCACCAGCTGCAGCTACTAGTGAAGCCAATTTCCACTCAGCAAAATAGGTCTTCCTTTCACAAAGTTGAAAGTCAGAGTGAGAAAAAAGGTGGGGGCTTTCATCATTTTGGAAAAAAAATAGTTCTAAACCAATGAAAAGTGTTATTTTTAGGTCACATGACCTAGCCTTACATCATTAGGAAACCAAAAGTGAAATGAACCAATGAAAAGTTTTATTAACAAGTCACATGACCTGTTACGCTTATGTTACGCGCTGCGGGACGCGCCCCGGATCGCTTCCGGGGAGCTGCGCTTCGCGCCTCGGTTCGCGCTCCGGAGCACTTCCGGGTGCGCTAACGCGGCGCGTCATAAGACGCATTACGCGACAACGTGATACGTCGCGCTTCCGCGACGCGTCACGATGTTGATTTTTAACGCGGCAGTTGCGCAAACGGAACGTTTACCGGTTCGCGGACCGGGTCGCGGCACCAAATTGAGCTAACGGGAAGCTTCCCGGTTCGCGAACCGGGAGCGAACAAAAAAAAATAATAATAAAAAAAATTATTAATAAACATATAAAATATATTTTTTGATTTAAAGAAGAATACATTTTACAGCTATAGATATGAGCTTTTAACCACTTGGATGCTAAGGTGTTTTATGGCTTTGAATGTAATTTCCATTGAAGTCAATGGAAACTCCATGACGAGCTGGGCTCGTCATGAGCGTCGAAGGGGTTAAAAAACCGATGAAATTCACTGAAAAAACCATAGGTTATAGACCATATATAGTTAGGAATTAGCATTTACAAAACCTTGAAAATTCACTGAAAAAACCATAGGTTATAGACCATATATAGTTAGGAATTAGCATTTAAAAAACCTTTTTTTACTCACACAAAACCATTGAAATTCCATATATAGTTAGTTGCACTAACTATATATCGCGCACCCGCAATCCACTGCTGATCATGTCACATATTACATCATTCATGACATGGTCAGTGACATCACTAATGACATCACTGATGACATCTCACTTTAACTTTGTGAATCACACCTTGTGTTGCTTACAGAATATATGCAACGTGGAGTAACCTAACCTTCTGTGTCCTGACTCAAGGTATTTGTAAGTTTAGATGTAATCTTTTAAATAAATTAAATAGTTACTAGCTTCCCAGATTGCTTAGAAGGTACTAATGCTAGTTGTTGTTTGTAATATTAATTTTTTGTCCTGGTAGTCTGGTCTCAGATTTTGATTACACACTAACGCTATGTTTTCCTTCATAGTTATCTATGATGGATAATCATTTTGAATAATTCTACAGTTGGAGTTCACCTCATTTGGAATAGATGAGAGTGTGACCTCGCTTAGTGATGGCTTCCCTGTTAGTGCTAGCCCAGTACAACCACCAGCATTAAGGAGGCCTTCTGAGAAACCCTGCAATATGATTAAATTAACCGGTTTTCTGTTCCTAAAGTCATCCTGGTTGTGGGGAATAATTACTGGACTGCAGGAAGAGGTAAGCAACCTCCTAAAGAATACAAATACATGGCAAGAGACTTCAGGTAGGGAAGGTCTAGGCAGAAAAATCTTTTTACAGTACAATGTATGACAATTTCAGAGGACAGCTTCTCGTTAAGGGTGGGCAGAATTCACAAAGTTTCACTCCACAGAATTTTACAGAGTTGCATGAAAACTCACTGACTGATGGGACTACACACCACTGTCCAGTTCTTTATCCCGACTGTTCCAGCGTACGAATAATTTGGCCATTGGGCCCAACTGACTCAGGCTGAGGTTTCCGGCCTTCCACACATGACTGTCTCACAACCAAACCAACACACCCACACTTCTGTCTTGAGGAAGACCCGCCGTGACCACCCATTGGGGCACTTACGGGTCGAAACGTCGGCGCCAGTCAAAGGTCCAGCACCACCAGGATGCCATAATAGCAAGAATAGGAATCTTTGGATATAAATTAGCATCTGGCCAATCAAAACACCTGTATATATGTGTATATATGAAAATGTTTTCACTGTATATATTTTTCACCACCTAAACACCATGCACAAATGTCACTCAATCGCACTTTAGCATTGATCCTGATAGTCTACCTATGTAATGTATGTATCATTGAATGGAGTAATTTTGATATAAATACATAATACCATCTAATTATTTGATCTCACGTCCTATTCATTAAGTGCTAGGTTTTAGAGCTGTGTTTGTTAGAGAGCTTACTTCTCTGACTGCATTAAGAGCTTTTGTTCTACCCAACAGAACCATTCTTTGTTTAACCATTAATTACCCAGGTTCTGAGGGACAAGGGGTTACCTCTTTTTCTTAAATTATCAAGGTGGAATAAGGCACTTTGCGGCACTCTGATTTTTAGCACCGGGAGCTCATTCCCCACTGAAAAATCAGTGCGAACAGCATCAAGTGGCACACCAGAAGGCACTGCTTCTCGAGTTGATATTTCAGCGAATCTAGTAGATTTTCTATTCAAGAGCAGCTTTTTCACTGCAAACAGGTGAGAGCACTTGCATTGGGGAAATCTCACCGGGTGTCCTCCTAATGTGCAAAAATAACACTAGGGAATGCCAAATCTCGCTTCTACTCACCAACTTACCGTTAGTGAGCTGCACGCAAGATAAATTCTGCCATTCTGCTGTTGGCAAAATTTGGTCAGAACTCTGCGTTACATGTGTCACACTGAGTAGCCACAACGCCACGAACTCTGCTGATGTCGTGTAATTTATCATCCACCCATACTTCTTGTCTCGCCCCAAAACAACAATGCTATGCTGCGCTAACTAGCAATGCAAAGACAAATATTGACAAAGAAAAAACATAAAAACCCATTTGTTTTTTTACATTAAAAACCAACCCCTCCACCCACAACAAACTCACCCACTCCCCAAGCAAATAAAAAGTCCCTTCCACCTTTTTCTCAACATCCCTTCCCACCCTCTTCACCCACAATGGGCCCTCCCGCTAAACAAAATGTTCTTTAAAAGTGGTCTTTGAGGGCACCCTGCTCAGTTTTTATGTCTGTCCCTTCCCAGGGCAAGTTCTGCTTCCCATGCCTGAGCAGCACCAGCTAATGTAGTGTGCGGTGGAGGAGGCAGTTGGATGATGATGAGGAGGGGGGCTGGTGGTGTTCCGGGACCCCGGCAGCAGGCGGCACTGACGCTTGCAGGGCTGGTTTGAAAACGGGCCTGGCTGGTGGCCCAAGGAACTGATAAAAGGCAAAGTTCAGGGTCAAAAATGGAGGGTTCTTCCCAACAATAAAGAGCAAAGCGCTCTTCCAAATGAAAGGCAAAGTTCAGGGGCACAAGGCTGGGCTCAGGCAGGCCAGCACACAGGACCCTCCAGCAGGGAGGCAGTCCCTTGCGGCAGTTCATCCTGGAGCCCAGCAGCAGCAGCCCCCAGTGTCAGGACCAGCAAAGCAGAGAACATTTCCATGGGGTCACAGCCCCTATATTTATATGAACAAATCCCTTTGTCACAGCACAGGGCTTGGGGATACCAGTTAGAACTGGTTTGGGGGAGCTTTGGAGCACTTTGTTTTCCTCAGCTCCTCTCTCCTTTGTTAGGTGGGGGCTTAGGGATCAGACATACCACAGGGGCCGGAGCCAGCATTGTGGAGGGGAGGCACAGCCCTATTCAGGTCCCAGATGCAACTCCACCCTCCCATCTGCATGCAGATCTCTCTATTCACCACTGGGCTGACTCCCCCTGGCTCATGGAGCCACCCACATCTCTCAGCTCTTGTCAATCACAAGCCAGACATGCAATTCGCATCAGGAAGGCTGACACAGAGCACACAGAAATGCCAATTTCTAAAAGTGGCATTTCTCCACCAGTCACCATAAATCTGCGCACACCATTGTGCAGCATTTATCCTCACGAGTTCATACATACTAAACTCTCCTCTGCACTCCTCTCATACCAGGAATTACCAATGTTATTTTCTAACTATAAAATCCCTATAACCTTTGTTTTTTTCAGTGAATTTCTAAGTTCTAATGTCCCTGTAACTTCTTTTTTTCTGTCAATTTCTAAGGTCTTTTTAATTCTATTTCCTAACTATAACGTCGCTGTAACATTTGTTTTTTTGAGTGAATATGTAAGGCTTTTTATTAAGATTTTCTACTTTATAATTTTATAAATATATTTTCTAAATATAACTCTTGTGACATTTGTTGTTATCAGTGGATTTCTACGGTGTTTTTAATTCTATGTCCTAAGTATAACATTGCTGTAATCTTTGTATTTTTCAGTGAATTTCTAAGTTTAAAAAATATATATTTCTTAACTATATTATCCCTGTAATTGTTTTTTCAGTGAATTTCTAGGGTCTTTTTAATTCTATTTCCTAACTATAGGGTTGCGGTAACATTAGGTTTTTTGAGTGAATATGTAATGTGTTTTTTAATAATATTTTCTACCTTATTTTTTTTTTTAATATAACATCCTTCTGGCGTTTGTTGTTTTCAGTGAATTTTTACAGTGTTTTTAATTCTATTTCCTAAGTATAACGTTGCTGTATTCTTGTTTTTTTCAGTGAATTTCTAAGATTAAAAAAAATAAAAAAATTCACTTTCATGTGTTTTTTCAATCCTATTTCCTAACTATAACGTCCTTGTAACCTTTCTTTTGTGAATTTCTATGGTTTATTAGAGTGGTTGTGAGGTGTGTATGGTAGTATGTTGCTCATATTCTTATTATTTTTTTTAGTTAAGACTCGCGCACCCGTTGCGACCTGACGAGGTGGAGTCGCAACTCCGATGTAGTTTTGCCAGAACTGAAAAAGATATATACACTTTAAAGGTTTTGTTTAAAATATGTGGTTTACTAATAAAGTCATAAAGGTAATATAATTACAGTGGAAATACATTTTAAAGGCTGTTTTAATACTTTTTTGGGAGTCACGACACCATCGCGAACTGTGCTGGCATGTATTACCGAAGTTGCTGAAGGGTTGCCACTCCAGCTTAGTTTTAGCAGTAGTAAAAGACATTTATAGACATTTCAAAGGTTTTGTTTGAGGCAGATTTACTAATAAAGTAATAAGAGTAGTATAATTAGAAGAAAATAGATTTTAATGGTTGTTTTAATACATTTTTGGAGTGGCAACACCGTCCTGAATCCCATGTGACACAGAAACAAATAGTTTGATAGGTTAGTCTCTTGAAGAATTGTGGGTTATCGAGAAAGCCATCAACACCCAACTCTCTGAGTTAATTGAAGTGAACAATGTCCTGGCCCTCTCCCAGTTCAGGCTTCAGAAGTAACCACAGCACCGAAACTGCTCTCCTTGCTGTTTAACAGATGACATCGCCACACTTGTCGACCAAGGCGAGACTGCTGCCCTCATCCTCCTGGACCTCTCATCTGCCTTCGACACTGTCTCCCACCACACCCTCTGTGCAAGACTACACGACACTAGCATCTGCAAAGAAGCCCTAGAAAGGTTCCGCTCCTTCCTCACCTGCTGAACGCAGAGAGTCAGACATCCATTGTTCATCTCAGAACCCAGAGAGATCAGTTGCAGAGAGTGTCAGGAATCCTCCCTGAGCCCCATCCCTCTTCAACATCTACATGGCCCCACTTGCAGCCATCATCAGAAGCCACAGACTCAACATCGTCTCCTACCCCAACAACACTGAGCTGATTCTCTCCTTCACAGACAAACCCACAGCCACCAAGAGCAGCTTCCACAATGGGATAAAGGCAGACACCACCTGGTTGAAGGACAGCTGCCTCAAGCTAAATTCAGACAAGACTGAAGTCCTTATACTGGTCTTCTTCCCCTCCTCCTGGGAAGACTCTTGGTGGCCCACAGCGCTTGCAATCCTCCCCACACCCATGGACCACGCACCGAAGGTTGACATCATCCTGGACTCTTCATTCTCACTTGAACCGCCAAATCAATGCCGTTTCGTCCTCCTGCTTCCACACGCTCCACCTCCTTTGTAAGATCTTCAAGTAGATCCCCACGAGTCCAGGAAAATGGTCACCCATGCGCTCATCAGCAGCAGATTCGACTATGGCAATGTACTCAACACCTGCACCAAATAGAAACTACCAAAAAACTGCAGACCATTCAGAACACCTCCGCAAGACACAACCTGATTATCCCATGTTGCAACCACATCACCGGCCACCTGAGAGACCTTCACTGGCTACCTGTCAACAAAAAAAATCCCCTTCAAGCTTCTCAAGCACAGCTACAAAGCCCTCAACAATGCCGGAACTGCATACATCAACCACCACGTCTCCTTCTACACTCCCACTAGATGTCTCCACTCTGCCCAACTGGTCCTGGCCACCATCCCTCAGGCCATAGCTGGTGGATGATCCTTCTACTACTTTGTTGCGAAGACCTGGAACTCCCTGCCTGTACAACTTAGTTAATCACCGTTTCTGCTGCAATTCAGAAGGAGCTTAAGACTTCGCTGTTCGACTGAACCCCAGACCCATCACCTCCCCACTGAGCACCTTGAGACCCTCACAGGTGAGTAGTCACACAATGTAAGATTACTGATTGCTTTTTTTGCTGTGTAAGTCACTATTTTTGGCTGACAAAGATGACATCTGCTGCTTTTCAGACTCCAGATGACCATGGCAATTCCTCCCAGGAAGATGAGCCTCTGAGACTGAAAAAAGAAAGCATTGTGTGAAAGTTTTTCTCCATTCCACCTTAAGTAAAAATGGTGAATGCCCACAAAGTAACTTGCACAATTTGAAACAAGGATCTCTCTAGAAGGTCTGAAAAGAAGTACTCCTGTGGGGCTATTAATATGATGAAGCACCTAAAAACAATCCACTACAAACATCTCGCAAGAGCAGAAACAGAGATCAAGACCAGACAGTAAGCAACATCTGCTGGAGACGGTGCACAACCAGGCTCCTCATCTGTTCCTGCATTTTCTATGTTTTCTACAGCCAGTGCTCCAGAGTTTGCGGGTGTTGGACCATTTTGTTGAAAATGTAAGGCAATATTGAGCATGAGAGCAGTCTATCCCTGCTCTAATTGCCAGCAACAACAGAGAATGTTTTTTTTCCACAAATTGTTGTTGCAATGTTTGTGCTTTTGGTTAAGAAGCACTATCTTTCAAACTTTTCTGTCAAGAAACTAAAAAGAAAAGACAAAAAAACAAATTGTTTGAAAATAAAAAAAGAAAAATCTTTAAAAAAAAGAGAAAAAACAACAGTTCTTGTTAGAACCACCAATTCTGACTAAAGAATAATTATGTTTTATGCATGTTTATAACCGAGTGAATACTTCTTGTTCTGTGTGTTGCTGTATGATTTAGTGTGAGTAACTGTATAAGTGAATGATTGTATGTGTGAGTGGCTCTATATGTGAGTGAGTATGTGAGTCATGTAAGGGTGTGTGAGTGCCTGTATGGGTGAGTGAATGTGTGTGTGCATGAGAGCATGGGTGTATGAGTGACTTTGTGAGTGTCTATATGGCTGTTTGACTGGCTGTGTGTGGCTTCATGGGTGAGTGTGTGGATGTGTGTGGCTGTATGAGTGTATGAGTGGGTATGTGAGTAGCTGTGTGAGTGAATGCATGCATTAGTAGAGTATGGGTTAGTGAGTGTATATGTCAGTGGCTGTATGGTTGAGTCCGAGGATATATGAATGGTATATGGGTGAGTGAGTGGGTGCATAAGCAGTATATAGAAAGAGTGAGTGACTGTATCGGTATGTGTATAAGTGAGAGAGAGGCTGTGTGAGTAGAGTACGAGTATGTAGGTGTCTCAGTGGCTGTACGGGCGAGTGCATGAATAGTGGATGGGTGGGTGAATGAGTACACGAGTGGTGTAATTGTGATTGAGTGGTTGCAGGAGTGTCTGTATAGGTGATTGAGTAGATGCATGACTAGCTGTATGAGTAAGTGATTGGGTGTGTCAGTGGCTGGATGGGTTTGTGAGGGCCTGTGTGAGTATACATATGGGTGTGTGAGTGTCTGGATGGGTGTGTAAGTAGCTGTCTGGGTGAGTGAGAGGATATATTAGTAGAGTATAGGTGAGTGAGTGGGTGTGTCAGTGTCATACGGGTAAGTAAGTGAATATGTCAGTGGCTATATGGGTGAGTGTCTACATGTGTCAGTGGCTGTATGGATGAGTTAGTGTGCATGGCTGCTTGTATGGGTAAGCGAATGCTTGTGTGAATGCCTGTATAGGTGAGTGAGTGCCTGTGTAAGTACGTGTATGGGAGTCAGAGTGGGTACGTGAGTGGTTATATGGGTGAGCGAGTGGGTTTGTTAGTGGGTTATGGGTGAGTGAGTGGGTGTGTTAGTGGCTGTGTGGGTGAGTGAGCACATGTGTGACTGCTTGCATGGGTCAGTGAGTGGTTATGTTAGTGTGTGTATGGGTGATTCAGTGGGTATCTGAATGGCTGTATGGATAAGTGAGTGAATGTGCGAGCACCTGTATGTGTGTAAGTGGATGTGTGAGTAGTTGTATAGGTGAGTGAATGGCTGTGAGTGTGTGTATGAGTGGATGAGTGAGTGGGTATATGAGTGGCTGTATGAATGGGTAAGTGGGGTAAATATGTGTGTGAGTGTATGCATGGGTGAGTTAGTAGGTATATGAGTGCATGTGTAGATGAGTGAATGGCTGTGTGAGTGTGTATATGAGTGGGTGAGTAAGTTGGCATATGAGTGGCTATATGGATGGTTAAGTGCATGTGTGAGTCACTGTATGAATGAATATGTATGTGAGTGTATGTATGGATAAGTGAGTGAATGTGTGAGTGCCTGTATGGGTGTGTTAGTGGGTGTATTAGTGGTTGTATGGGGGTATGAGTTCCTGAGTGGTGTCTGTATAGGTGCGTGGGTGCCTGTGAAAGTTCCTGTATCAGTGTCAGAGTAGGTGTGTGAGTGGTTGTATGGGTGTATGAATGATTGTATGGGTGAGTGAGTGGTTGTGTTACTGGATTATAGGTGAAAGAGTGACTAAGTGTGTGTGCCGGTGGCTATGTGGGTGAGTGAGTACATGTATGACTGCTTGCATTGGTCAGTAAGTGAGTATTTGAGGACCTGTATGGGAAATTGAATGGATGTCTGAGTGGCTGTATGAATAAGTGAGTGGAAGTGTGAGTTCCTGTATGGGTGTATAAGTAGTTGTGTGAGAGGTTGCATGGGTGAGTGAGTAGCTGTGCAAGTGTGTATATGAGTGGGTGAGTGAGTAGGCATATGAATGGCTGTATGGATGGTTAAGTTCATGAATGTCTGATTGGGCTGTGAGTGGGTGTGTAAGTCTCTGAGTGGGTGTGGATGTATGACGTTACAACGCATGCTTTTACCACGCATGCTGTTACAACGCGGTTTTTACAACGCATACCATTACAACGCATAGCGCTTTGGGGAGCTGGATAGTGAATAGTTTAATTTACTATTCCAACTCCAGTCCCCGTGGACACTAGGGAAGGTGTTGGATAGTAAATTAAATCTATTCCCTATTCTAGAGCGCCCCCCAGCGCAATGCGTTTTCGTTGTAAAACCTGCGTTGTAATAGCACTGCGTGGTAAAAGTTGCGTTGTAAAGGATGATTCCCGTGGGTGTAGGTGCGTAATTCTCTGAGCGGGTCTGTGAGTGAGTGGAGTGCATAAATGTCTAATTGGGTCTGTGAATGGGTACATGAATTGTAGTGAGAAATCCTATCTTATGGTGAAGTTGGATTTTTAGTTATGGTTCTGAAATTGCTACTTTTGAAAAGTTGTCATTTTCCTGCCTTAGATATTTAGTGCCTGTAGCCTGTCTCTGGGTCACATGACTGGGTGTAGTTGGCAGTTGGGTTTTGTGCACTTATTCCTCCTAGACAGCTGCACACACTATAGAGCTTAGGTGTGCCTTGATGGGTCATCACCTGCAGGATTGGAGTGTGGAGATATTCTCAGCCCTACTTACACTTGAACAGACTTTGTCCTGCCTCCACACAAAGGGCTTCATACCCCCTTGTAGTTAGTCTGGAGCCAGGACAGGGAAGGCACGATGCCTGGGGACTTCAAAGGGAAACCTCTAGAAGCTTCTTTCACTTCTTACACACCAACTCTTCAAGGGATACTCTGCTAAGAAGAAGGGTTTCCATGCTGCTGAAATGACTGCCGCTCTGCTGGACTTCTGCTCTAAAGGACTGCTGCCCTTCTGTGCTGACCTGCTGCCTGCTCCTTCCTGCCTGAGTGGGAAGGTCGGACCTGCATCTATTGAACCCAGGACCACCAGAGTGACTCCTAGGGCCAGTTGGCTGGCCTTCTGACTTGAGCCGCAGGGGCAGAAGGCTTCAACCACCTTGAACCGAGCACCTAGACTCTGCCATCTGTGAGTCTATCCTGAAAAGTGGTTTCCACCCCAGTCCTGGGCCCATGGAAGTGGGCCTAACATGCTCTGTCAGCCTCTGTGGATCCAGCTGAACAGATTATGTCATCTGCTGTGTGGCACAACCCCAATCAGAATAGATGCATCACCACCACTTCCTTTGTAACCCTGTTGTGAAGACCCACATCACATTACAGCTTGCAGCCTCTTCAGAACTGCTGCTGTGCTATGCATCCTCGATGCAGGCCCTCTCATCCAAAATCGATGGCAGACTTGATGACAACGCTGGACTCCACATTGCAGCTCCTTGGAACTGATACATCACCCTGAATGCGTAATGCATCCTCGACGTCGGACTTCTCATTGGAAGCCCTCACCAACAGGATCCTGGATGACAATGCAGAATCTCACATCGCAGCTGTGGTGCTCCTCGAAACCAATGAATCACATCCCTTTGGCTACGCAGCGTATCTTCAACACGGACTCTCACAACACTCCGCACACCAGGATTTAAGGTACTTTGTTCAGCTGGCCTAACTGGGGCCCTGTAGCCTGCCTGCCCTCCATCATGGTTGGCCTTTACTTTTGACTGTGTCCTAGTCCACCGCGACCAGCTAACCAAAATTGGAGCTTTGTGCTTTTTGCCACTATTTTCACTGAAACCTTTTAAATTGAATATTTCTGGTTGTACTGATTTGATTTTTGTTGTTTTGGTCTTGTTTTATTTATTAAAAATAACTTCATTTTTTAAATCTGGCTCAGGATCCTTTTTGAATGGTGTTCTTAACTTTATTACTGTTTGAAGTGTTGCACAAATGCTTTACACATTGCTTCTGAATGAAGCCTGTCAAGCTACCAGAGGCTTGTGCACAGGCTAATTCAGGGCTAATTTGTGACTCACCCTGACAAGGATTAAGGTTGTTGCTTGACCAGTACTCAAACACCAGTCAACCAACAACCCAATTTCTTACACTAAGCCTTCTAGGATTTACAATCAATGCACCTTCACCACAATGTCACTGGTAAGTGGATTCATACCCAGCACAGATATTAAGAAAGCAAATATGAATCTTGATATCATTAATATTCGTTTACTTTTTCATCAAAACCTTATGTTAAAACATTGAGGGAAACAGCTCATACCACGGTAAAACCATGCATGTTTTCTAGATGTTAAATTTTCAGTATTTGCCCGATCTTTAAACATGAGTGAAAATGTTCTGTGGGATCTGTCCTGATTCCGGGATAAGTGGTCACATTAGCCTGTATAAATACTGAAAACATTCCGAATTCGAAAAAATATCACCATTGACTACAATATAGTTAATTACAGATGGATAGTTGCTTTATGGATAAGTACTTTTTTTTCTGGATAATCGGAGTGAAAATGGCCCGTTAATGAAAGAATTGTTTTTCTCATCCCATAATGCAAAGTCTGTTCATGGGACTAAAGGAATCACAAACAATAATCTTATTTATTTAAAATTCATTTCACAAGTAGCAAGTACAGGCACACCAGCAAGAAATTGGTTTAAAAAAAGTTATGAGCTTTTGTATTATTTTAATCATCTGAAAATCATTTGATTAAATGTTCAGAAGTCTGCTTTTCTAAAGGGGTATTATCGACTCTCAATTTCTTACCATTATATTTGTATGTTACTTGTATTTGTCACAGTCTATGCACATTCATGCACCAGAGATTATCTGATCAGAAAAATCAGACAGGTCTACCCATGTCTCCCTAATATAGTCGGCAATTCTGTGTCTTCACAATGTATGTTACATTCCCCCAACTTTCATAAGAATATTTTTAGCTTGATCCTCACAGATACAATGACTGAAATAGAGATTTGTAGAGCACTCTACTACCCAAAGGTGTCTAGGCACTGATATTCTGGCAGGAGAGAAGAAGAGACCTAACAGATAGTCCTGGTAAAGTATCATGTGGATAGGTATAATGTAACAGAATTGCAACACCTATTTGTTGAAAAGCTAAGGGGTATATTCACAAGAACATGTGATAACCACCGCAAGAGTAGGGCAACGCACCTTTCAACATTGCAGCATATCGCAGGAAAATAACCCTGTGTCAACGTGGAATTCACAACAAGCTCGTACCATGTGATAGACACCAGATAACACAGAAAATGTGCGCGTGAAAATCAATGCCAAGCCGCAAGAATGTGATACGCAAAAGCAAAAAAACATGCGATGAGGCCAACCGTAGGACAAAAAGTAGCTAAAACCAGCCACTGGCCTGCTAATCCCACGCATCTGGCGGGACAATGCACCATAAAAACTCAGTGAAAAATACACCAGAAACAAGCCAAAGCACGAAGCAACATGGATGCACCCTAAACCAGCGCAGAGGCCTACTCGAACCCCACAACCCACACAGACCACCAGCAAGGAACAATGGGGTTGGAAAAGGCCAAGGAGAAGAGGCAGAAGAAGACAGGGTGCAGACCGCAGGAAAACAAGACCAGCGACACAGAGGTGATATAACACTACCAGCAACTGACCCACTAGCAGGATACCTGGAATGCAGTCGGAGGGGCCGAGGAGGCCAAATCCAGGAGGCCAATGGGCGACGGCATGACATGACAACCTTAACCAGGCACCAACCCGCTGCCAGCAGGTAGGAGCAACGGCAACAGGAGGTGGCAGTCCAACTCCCCTGGAGGAGCTGGAGGAAACCCAGCCCACAGTCTTCAGTGTGGAGCCGGTGCAAGGAGTAGGGAGTATGGACACAGCTCAGGAGGACCAGACACAACACCAACAGGGAGTGCAACAAACAGGACCTGGGGTGATGGGGAGATGGGCACAATGGCACACATGCACGAAGAGGCGTAGCACACTGCACACCCACAAACACACAGGATCATGTCCCAGATCCCCTTGGCACACTGCAGCACACACACATAGCACGAACAGCACACCCAAATTGATGACAACATGGAGCGACGCGCATAGCCGACACTGCAGAAAAGAGGACACAACTGGCCCCGCACATGCACAGAAACATGCCCACTACAACTGACAGAGCCAGTAACAGTGAAATTGAGTGGGTGATGACAAAGCTACATGTCCAAGCCCCATCCCGCTGCCTATGGTGACATGTCTGCATCCGTTGTACACCACACAATGTAAAGTTGGAGGGCCCAGGGCCCACATGCATATTACAAGACCAGTTGACTGGCTACGGGCACATGCGCCTGGCCCCTTTATTGACAGGGCCAGATATACAGTGCTGGATGTGTGTGGGGTGAGTGTAAGCTATTCCGTACGGAATGTCTGGTGAGGTACTGAAATTCTGGACCCGTCTCACAAAATTCGTCGTATCATGACGATTTTGGTAGCATTAGACCGAAAATGACAAGTGTAAGGTATACGAGCATTTTCGTCATACTCGAGTGGCAAGATCACCATGAAATCAGGGATTCCGTTCTGAACCCTCGGGTTCCATTTTGTATACGGCAGCCATTTTGTGGTTGCCCTCACATAGGCCGATGACAGTGGCCGAACGAGTCTCCAAGCACACGTACACTTTAACTGACTTCTGAATGACCTGAGCGAGCGACCCTCTTGCCAGAAGCCAAAACTGGTTAAACCAGTTCCTTTCCCAGTAGCTGCTAAGATTATTGATCAAGACACAAGACACCATCAAACCTTTTATTGCGCGCAACTATGTCTTATCTTGCTCACATCTGTCTCTGCTCCTTTCTTTATGGGCCGTTTACGATGGGGATGTGCCCGTTTTTATGGTGGGTTCGATCGACCGATCTGATGAAGAATGTTAGGTTTGACCAATAGTTGACTATGGGCTGGGCAAACTGAAAAACGGACTTGTCATCATGATTCTGCCTTTTTTTGTCGTGAAAACATGTGAATGGTCAATTGTAAATAAGGAATGTTTGCCTGAAGCATAATATTTGGTATAAAAAGGGATGACTAGCTTTGTAAAGTTGAGCAGTCTCCTGAGAACATACATTGTGTTGTACTTCTAGGATATCTGTTACTGGCTGCAGCTAATAAAATTGAACTTTGACATCACCAAGAAGTTTCCCGTGTCTCTGTACTCCAAGACAGGTGGACCAGGAGACTAGGGCGCCGCTGGGTCTTAAATAACCCGGTTCTTCATTTGGCGCCCAACGTTGGGCGATTTCAGCGGTACCGGTTCAAGCCAGAGGTTCGTGAGGAGCTTCGTGTGGAAATTCTGGAGGAAGGCCAACCACTTCATCGACCCCTGTATGTCGTCAGGGTCCGAAAGTCCTTGCTACGAGGTTCCCCGCTTTCCGACGGCTACGAAGGACTGCTGCCCTGACTATCGCCCTGTCTTGGAGCCTTTGATGATTTGTAAAGCGAGACGATAGACGGGTCTTCTGGTGCCGACATCAATACCTCAGTTAAGTATGAGTGGAGCGTCTCCCAGTCCTTAGTTTTTGGGTATCCCCTTGGGATCTTTGATTTGGAACTTGCAAGTACCAAAGGCGAGGGACTCGTGTATTCACGAGACTATCGTATTCGATATTCCCTTGAAGTTTGAAGCTAGACTAGTGAGCGAAGATGCCTGCCTTAGCAGACTTGGAAATTTGTTTTGTTGTGGTTATAATAGGGACTCCCGATTGGAGGACTCGTGCCCGGTTCCTCCGATTGGAACTCCAACCTATGAACTGTATGTGAAGCATGGCGTAGGCCCCATCGCATATAACGAAGTATGGATTCGTTACACAAAAAAGGATGGTGTCCTACAATGGCCCCGATATGGTAGTTTTGACACGGAAATTTTAGATAACCTAGAGGTTAGACTTTTTAAGAAGAAAGCCCGGCCGGCGATGTTTGACTCTTTCCGCCTATGGCGAAAGGAAGCCAAACAGAAAGAAATTAAATTAGCAAAGAGAAATAAAAGAGAAAAGGGTATCTCGATAATGCAAGCTGCTATGCAGTATAAAGACAATGAAGAAGAACAAGCGAGTGAGCAGTTGTACAGGCAACGTAAAATGGCGATCGATAAATGCTATCCAGTTTTGCCACCTATTCAGCAAGATGCAGCGAAGGAACTTGAGAAAGATCCTTTAATGTCACATTTGTTGAGTTCGCCACCCCCTTATGCGCAGAGTGCTACAGCACCTCCGCAACCTTTAGCGGCGCAACCTCTGGTTGCTTTGCCTCTTGCTATTGCACAGCCGCCAGCTCTTCTTCAGCTGGCTCCTACTCCTCTGATGCAGCCTTCTCAAGGGCTGCCGACTTTGCTACCTGTTCCGTCTTTAATCCCCACGACTTTTTCACCTGTTCTTGCTGTTTCCTCTGCTACTGCTCCTACATTAGCTTCTTCTCAATCTGCTTTATCTCCTGTTCTGTCAACTTCTCCTTCTGTCCGACAGAGAATGACGGATACTGTTACTAGTCTTTTGTCTCCTTTCTTTGGGTCATTAAACACGACCCCCGTTTCAGATCATAAACAGTTGCGTAGCCAACTGCCTGATTCTAGAGAAAAGGAAGTATTGGACCATTTGGCGCATAAATGGGTTACCGACCCTGCAAGATATGAGTTAGAGTCTGTTATGGATGTCTTCCGCCAATGGGAAGCACCGAAGCAGAGATATGTTTTTGATAAAACGTGTGTTTTTCTTTGTGAAGAATTGGAGGATAATGATTTGGAACCCAATCCACCTGAGTTGTGTCGTGTACGGTTCGAGTTTGCGAAGGGCACGATTGTGGGTTCCGATGTTGAGAGAGCAGTTGCGACATTGTTGTCATTTAGGAGTGAGGCTATCTCTCGGTCGTTGTTTGAACCTGATCCCTCTGTTAGGAGAAAGGCGCAACAATATCCAATGAGAGAAGTTCCCCCAGTTTGGAAAGAAGGGGATCTAACTGCTAATCCACCTGTTCAGCCTCATTTTCAGCGTGTTTGGGTACATGTTCCATGGAAGCGAGCTGAAGTTTTGGCTCTTAAACAGACCTTACCCGACCCCCGTAAAAATCCTGCAGGGTATTATAAGGAATTATCACAGACTGCAGACTCATGCGTTATGAATTTAGCTGATATAGACATGTTGTTTGTAAACGTGGTCCCACAGCCTTTATGGGGATTGATTCGTCACACGGATCATGCGCAAGAGTTAGGTGATACCTGGGTTAATATTAGTGCTGCAGATGGGCGACAAGTTGGTGGTGCTAAACCTGAGCCTTTAGTTGCAGAACTTCCTGGTAAGATCGTTACTTACATGAAGACTTTAATGCCTGCTATGCGAGTAAACTGGGACAAATTGTCTGCGTGTAAGCAGAAGAAAGATGAAACTGTGTCCGATTTCTTCACTAGGTTTGAAGAAACGTTTATCGACCACAGTGGTCAAGACATGAGTACTGAAGGTGGTCAACGGTAGTTTGTTGATAAGTTCGTGCATAATTTGCTTCTCGAGTTATGTATTAAGTTGAAGAATTCCGAGAGTTCGTGGGCTGTTTCCTCATCAGCACAGATATTGGCTACTGCACAATACTATGAAAATAGGGATAAGGATGAGAAGGATAGGGCAGACAAGAAGACTAAAGAGTTAAAGACAAAGGTTCTTTTACAGCAAGCGTATCCGCCCCGTATTACCCAGCGTGATTATCAGCAACCTCAGCAGTTTCAGCGAAACTCGCAAAGGTTCGAGCCTTCTCAACAACGTTTCCCTGTAGGCCCTAATCAATGTGCATATTGCAAAGAAGAGGGCCATTTTAAAAGTAGCTGCCCTGTTTTGCTACAGCGTATGAATGGTGTTTCTAGCAAAAGAGGTCGGGGTGTTCCACAAGCTCTTAGAGGTAGAGGACGTGGAGGATTCTCCCAGAACGCAGGTCCCTTTCCTCCACAAAATTCACTGAATAGTTTTGATCAGCAGAATAACGCGTCTGGTAGGACGACTCAGTATTATGCTAATGACTAATACGCAGAAGGTGAAAATATGGAAGGTGATGATTGCTAGGACAGCCATAGACAAAGAGAGGGAGTTGTTTCAGGTCCAGTAGATCAGAGTGGACCTTATGTTGAGGTGATTACATCAGGTGTGTCAGAACCTTTTCTGTTGGATACTGGTGCTACAAAGAGTTCTATTATGCACTCTAAACTCCCTGGCGCACCTTTGTCTGGTGAGACGAACGTTTCAGTAGGTTTTTCTGGCGCCCCGGTTAGGAACCCGATCTCTAGTCCTATGTCTCTTTCTGTTGGACCTTGTGAATTCGAAGCACCCCTTATTCTGACGACAGGTTGTGGGGAGAACTTGTTGGGATTGGATCTGTTGAAAAGATTGTAGCAACATTGTATTGTTCTCCCTCGGGAGTACAACTTACGCTGGGTAAGAAAGTGGTCTCCTCGATGTATTTGTCAAAGGATAAACTTCCGACAGAATTGTCGTCTCTCCCTGATATTCTTTGGGCTACTGGTCCTAATGACGTGGGTCTTTTGGAGATACCGCCATATGTTGTGACATTGAAAGCGAATGTTAAAATGCCACGTATTCCCCAGTACAAGATCTCGAGTGAAGGTGATAGGGCGTTGTTAGCGATTATTCATGACCTGATTGAGAAAGATGT
The DNA here is from genome assembly GCF_964261635.1 of Lissotriton helveticus. Taxonomy (NCBI): domain Eukaryota; kingdom Metazoa; phylum Chordata; class Amphibia; order Caudata; family Salamandridae; genus Lissotriton; species Lissotriton helveticus. The sequence goes on along the minus strand of NC_136060.1, from coordinate 21,247,552 downwards.
AATTGAAGAAACGAGAGGTAATGTTTGCAATAGCCCTGTTTTGCCTGTCTTGAAACGTACTGATTCTTCTCAGCCACCTGTTTACCGGTTTGTGTACGATCTTCGCGAGGCGAATAAGATTGTAGTTCCGCAATTTCCTGTCGTTCCAGATATCACTGCCTTACTGACCATGATTCCAGCTTCAGCCACGTGGTTTTCGGTGATTGATTTGAAGAATGCTTTCTTCAGCATCCCGATTGCCAAGGAGGCTAGGGATATTTTCGGCTTCTCTTTAGGAGGTCGAAGCTTCCGGCTTAAGAGAGCTCCCCAAGGCTATTGTGAGAGTCCATCAATATATAGTCAGGCTTTGAAAACACAGCTTGATACGATTGTTTTACCTGATGGTGCTGCTCTTATTCAGTACGTCGAAGATTTGTTAGTAGCTGCAGGTACTGAGGAGATTTGTAAAGAAGCCACCTTGTCGTTGTTGCGTCATTTGTCTGATTTACATCATAAGGTGTCTCTTTCAAAGTTATCGTATTGTCGACAAGAAGTGACCTACTTAGGTCATCTCTTATCGAAGGAGGGACGAAGATTGACCCCAGAACGAATTCAGGCGATTACAACATTGAGTGTGCCAATTACACAAAGAGAAGTGCGTGCTTTCTTGGGTATCACGGCATATTGCAGACAATGGATACCGAATTTTTCCCTACTGGCCAAACCTTTGGTGGCATTGACTTGTAAAGATACACCAAATCCCCTTCCGTGGTCCGAAGAGTGTCAGAAAAGTTTTTCGGAATTGCGCGATGAATTGTGTTCGGCTCCTGTGTTGAGTACCCCCGACTACAGTAAGCCCTTTACACTGTATGTCCATGAGAGGGAAGGATGTGCATTGTCAGTGTTGACACAATCTTTTGGGGACAAGCAGCGTCCATGTGCGTATTTCTCGTCGACTTTGGATCCGGTAGCTAGAGCGTTGCCTAGTTGTTTGAGAGCCACAGCGGCAGCAGCTGTTTCTATTCGACAGTCTGCTGGTTTGGTGATGAATAATACGTTGATTGTAATGGTTCCACATGCAGTGGATACTTTGCTAAACAGAACCAAGACACAGCACTTAACTAGTGCTCGACTGTCAGGTTATGAGCTGACACTTTTAGCGAGTCATGTGCACATAAAGAGATGCAACACGCTGAATCCAGCTACGTTGTTCCGATTGTAGCAAAGACAGATGTTTCTGAACAACATGATTGTTTTCTTAGGACAAAAGAGGAAACGAAAGGGAGAGTAGATCTTAGGGACACTCCTCTTGTGAAGTGTGATGGTACCTTATGGGTGGATGGTTCATGCTTCAAGCTTCCAAATGGTGATACGACTGCGGCATATGCTGTTACGACTTTGCATACGATTGTTGAAGCTGCACGTATCCCACATAATTCAGCTCAAGCAGCAGAGTTGATTGCACTTACGAGAGCGTGTGTATTATCAAAAGGAAAGAAAGTGACCATATATACTGACAGTCAGTATGCATTTGGTGTGGCTCACAGTTTTGGACGATTGTGGAAGGAACGTGGGTTCCTCACGTCTCATGGAACTAAGATACAGCATGGTCAGTTGGTGAATGAGCTTCTTGAGTCACTTACCTTGCCATTGCAAGTTGCGATTGTGAAATGCGGTGCACATAAGAAGGTTACTGACGACGTTGGTCGCGGTAATGCGTTTGCTGATGAGGTAGCGAAAGAAACGGCAAGAGATGTGATAAGTCGAATGTATGTTGCGGGCCCTGCAAGATGGATCGGTGACGTTGGAATGTGTGAAAGGGATCTGTAAGTTGTTGGCTCCAGTATGGCAAAATGCTGGAATTCCTAAGTGTGCAGAGAATGTGGTCAAGAATTGTGTGATTTGTTTGAAATACAATCCTGGTAAGGGAACTCCAACTCCAGCTGGTCATTTTGCTCCTCCGACGTATCCGTTTGAGGTTTTGCAGCAAGATTTCATTCACATGGAGGGATGCAACAACCTGAAGTACGTACTAGTGGTTGTTTGTGCCTTCTCAAGATGGGTAGAAGCATATCCCCATAAAGATAATACTGCCTTGTCCACAGCTAAAGCCCTTGTCAAAGAATTCTTCCCTAGGTTTGGTTTGCCGAGAATGGTCTGGAGTGATAATGGGAGTGAATTTGTGGGTCAAGTGATGAAGAGAGTGTGCGAAGGGTTAGGAATCCGCCAAAAGTTTTACGCTGCAAATCACCCCCAATCGGCTGGTCTAGTGGAATGCTATAATGGCACCCTCAAATTGAAGTTGGCCAAGATACAGGCGAGCTCTGGTCTTAAATGGCCTGATGCTCTGCCATTAGCACTCTTGTCGACTAGGATGACTGTGCATTCACGAGTGGGACTTAGTCCATACGAAATAATTTTTGGTCGCCCGGCAAACACACGGGGAGTGCCGAGGCCGACGAAATTCAGTGAGATTGAACACCCTATACTGCTTGATTACTTGTATGATTTGACGGCTAAATTGCGTGTCTTACACCAACAGGTTCATGATACACTGCCTCAGGCCTCTGAAGATCCAGGGCACGCAATCGATCCTGGATCGTGGATACTAAGAAAGAACTTCCAGTGGACAAAGAACGATCAGCCCCGCTGGATCAGCCCCTACCTGGTGCTTTTGTCCACGAGAACTGCAGTGCGAGTGCAAGGAAAAAAGAACTGGATCCATGGCGTACACTGCAGGAGGGTTCCCTTACCTCTGCCGTACGATCAGTGGGTCCAGGAGGGCACTCCTGATTCTGAGACTGAAACTGTGCCTCGTTTTCTGCCTTTTAGCGATGCACGTTTAATTGGGACAAGTTCTGAGCGTGAAAGCGACGATCTTCTGCAAGAGGCTTTGCCACTGTCAGTTCGATTGGACATTACCGAGCCTGAACTCCTATTTCAAGACCAGACGTTACCTGGAACAAGCCGTTATAATTTGAGACCGAGAATCATGGACAAATAAAAAATTCTTTCTACTTTTTTAAAGTTCAGCTCTCCCATCTGAGAAACTGTTTTGACCGATTTTTGTTTTTCGAACCGCCATCGGGTTCAGCTGTAGGGTCGCGGCGTCAAGTCTTTGGAGTGCAAGCCGAAGACACATGGTTGGTCCTAAGGCATTTCCTGGACTGACAGACGCATTCCTTAGCACGGAACACCCTACCTCCGCGAGCAGCAAGGTTAGAGGATGGAGTTTTTCGAGATGGAGAGACCGGTTGAAGAAATGAATTTTAGAGCCAAAATGTGTCGAATTATGAGCAGAAAATGTTTTTTAATATTGTGTGTTTTTATGTTGCTTAGCTTAATGATGTTTTTAATGGGATATGTTATATTCTCCTTTCAAGTGACGTTTGCACCCACTACACAGCCCATACTTTCTTCTACTGTTTCTTCGCATTCTTTTCATCCTCTGCCTGAACATGAGACCGTTAGAAGGTTGGAGTTTGTTAATAACTCTTTCGTTCAGCTCCTGCAACAACACCAATTAGTAGTGAACACGACTAACTGTTGGGTGTGTGGCCTTATGCCTCATACTACTGAGAAAGGTATTGCTTATCTGGTCCTGCCATTCAGTTACAATGGTTCTGTGTGGGCATACAGAACGATGTTTATCTATGCTCGTGAAGTCCACCCCCTACGTTCTGTGAAGGATAATCCAAAGAATAGTGCTCTAGTTAAGGGAATAGTCGATATGATTAAGGGAGCTAGTTCCTATGAGACTATCCCGGAAGATGAGACACTAGCATATATTGGATGGAACATGACTGGATATGGAGCGAGTCTGAGCGAGAACCAGCGAGCAAAAAGATCCTCTACGATCTGGATTGTACCCCATCAGGGTCATCTATGTCTGCAAGGTAATGGCAAGAATCCAAGAGCTCAGTTAGGGAAGAATATCTGCACTGAGACGTATGTTTTTGCGTCCCAGACTTCCCCATCGTTCCTAGTAGCTAAGGGTACCTATTTCATCTGCTATGATAGAGCATACACATGGTTGCCCCCTGATTTCTCGGGCACATGTTTTGTCTCGTTCCTGTTGCCTCCCACCTACACAGCTGTGGCAGATTACCACAAGACAAGGGTAGTTAGAGGTGTCTTCACTGAGGAAGATACTGCAGGACAAGAATTAGGAGATTTCTTGAAGGGTTTTCTGCCGTTTTGGGGACCCATGGTTAACAGCAGGAACATACGGCAATTGACGAGGGTGGTTGAGTCCACCGTAATTGAAACTGCCGGTGCCCTTAGTAACTTGACTGCTGAGCTCCAGTCGGATCGTCTTATGACACTCCAGAACAGAGTTGCGTTAGACGTCATACTTGCAGATCGAGGTGGGGTATGTAAAGTGATCCCATCAAGTTGCTGTGTTTTCAATCCAGATAATGCTGCGACAGTGTACCAGGCCATTTCCAAACTACATAAAATCTCTGAATCTATACATGTGGATAAAGGAGATTGGTCATTGATGGGATGGTTCTGGGAACTGTTATCCACGTGGGGATGGAAGATTCTGATGGTCATTGGGATGATCTTAGCCATTCTTTTCCTGTTCTGTCTGTGCGTACAGTGTGCTCCTGCTATATGTGGCCTCTGTGCTACATCGTGTGTAAGGAGACCTGTATCGAGAGACGTGCTAAGTAATAGGATGATGCTACAGCAACATCTTGATGACCTAATGAGTATGGACCTGGACTCAGACTGACATGGGTTTAGGTTATTGCCTATGTAAGGGCAAAAGGAGGGTCTGAGGTACTGAAATTCTGGACCCGTCTCATAAAAATCGTCGTATCATGACGATTTTGGTAGCATTAGACCAAAAATGACAAGTGTAAGGTATACAAGCTTTTTCGTCATACTCGAGTGGCAAGATCACCATGAAATCAGGGATTCCGTTCTGAACCCTCGGGTTCCATTTTGTATACGGCAGCCATTTTGTGGTTGCCCTCACATAGGCCGATGACAGTGGCCGAACGAGTCTCCAAGCACACGTACACTTTAACTGACTTCTGAATGACCTGAGCGAGGGACCCTCTTGCCTGAAGCCAAAACTGGTTAAACCAGTTCCTTTCCCAGTAGCTGCTAAGATTATTGATCAAGACACAAGACACCATCAAACCTTTTATTGCGCACAACTATGTCTTATCTTGCTCACACCTGTCTCTGCTCCTTTCTTTATGGGCCGTTTACGATGGGGATGTGCCCGTTTTTATGGTGGGTTCGATCAACCGATCTGATGAAGAATGTTAGGTTTGACCAATAGTTGACTATGGGCTGGGCAAACTGAAAAACGGACTTGTCATCATGATTCTGCCTTTTTTTGTCGTGAAAACATGTGAATGGTCAATTGTAAATAAGGAATGTTTGCCTGAAGCATAATATTTGGTATAAAAAGGGATGACTAGCTTTGTAAAGTTGAGCAGTCTCCTCAGAACATACATCGTGTTGTACTTCTAGGATATCTGTTACTGGCTGCAGCTAATTAAATTGATCTTTGATGTCACCAAGAAGTATCCCGTGTCTCTGTACTCTAAGACAGGTGGACCCGGAGACTAGGGCGTTATCCCCGGTGCCGCTGGGTCTTAAATAACCTGGTTCTTCACTGGTGGTGGCAACCACTTGAACATTGTACACCAGTGCAACGGAAACAGAAAACGCATGCATAACAGAGTCAACTGCTGAGCAACATGGAGTGAGCTGGACAAAGTTCGTAATACAGTCAACATGCAAACAGAAGTGTCCGTGAGTTGCAGTGCACTGGGCTTGGGACACTAGAGATGAGCGCACTAATGTGAAGAAAAAGCCTCGGATTGCGTCCCTTAGATACATTCCTGATACAGATGCAGTGGGGTGTGTCAGACCTGCATCATCTTCACCATCAATGCCTCAGGGTCCCCACACTGTTTGAGGTGACATACCTGCGCAACTGCTCCACAGCACAAAACACAATCAGCTATGGACAATGGCCTGTGGTACACTGAGCCACTGGCACCTGGAGTGCTGAGCAGGGAATCAGGTGGATGATGGCATCCACGACTGGCCTGAGCAACCATGAAGTCTGTCAGGACCACCCCCTCAACTCTGGCAGATGGCGTTTGGAGGTGGTCCTTGCAGTGGTGGCATGTGCCTCCTGCGGTGATGTGACCGGCTTTCGTCCGGACTGAGCCGCATCTTCCTCTTACTCCTCTATGTGGACTCAGCCATTCGTGATTTGTGACTAGGTGCTGCATATGAGACCTACTGCTCCGCAGGGTAGTCCTGGTCCCTCATCAACGGCTCACCGAATGGTGTTGGACAGGGTTTGTGGCGGCACAGCTCGTCGGATGGTGTTGGACAGGGTTTGTGGCAGCACAGCTTGCCGGATGGCGTTGGACAGGGTTTGTGGCAGGATGTATCACAAGATGCGCATATGGCACTATGCCTCACTGATCGAAGGGAGTCTCGTTTCTCTGGCCGCTGTCCAGGATTAGGGGTCACTGCCATTCAGGAGCCAGGTTACAATCTCACATATGGGACCCACTGAAGTCGCCGGTAGAATATGTAAACGATAAAGGAGTAATGTGGCCCAGCGTCGGGGGGACAGGGGTGGTCTGAAAGGCTGGCCGGTTTGCGGGCCTCAGGCTTGGAGCTTACACTGGCACATGGTGGGTCCTCCATGACGCACGTCGGTGTCGGATACAGATTTGTGTGGCCTGGCTGTGTAAGGTCGGCCCTGACGAGTTTGTGGTCCAGCAGGCCGGGGCATGGCAGACGCACAGGATCTCAGGCAACTCCGCTAACGAGGACGGTATCGTCCTCGTGGCGGGGTGGGAGGCGCCACCCTGGCAGAGACGTTGGGCTTCCCGGAAGAGGACAACGCCCAGGGATACTTGCTTTTTATTCACACGCCTACGCTGGCCTGGCATATGCCTGCCCATCCCACTCTGCTCACGCTTATGGGTGGGATGTAACAGGCAGCATTTCTGCATGGACCCCCACTGGCTGGGGTGACATGGTTGCGTCCACTGTCCACTACACTCCATTCACCAGAGGTGTATATCACCATGGATATGGGTGTGTTCTGCATACTGCGGTCTGTTTAGCACTTCGCCGCCACTCTTGACGTTGTGTACTTTCCCAATCATGGTTCTACTGCATCCTTCACAAATGCCTGGTTGCCTCCTCTCCCCACATTTGTCTATTGTGTGGCTGAAGTACCATGCCGTAGATTGGTCATGTTAACGGCTTGCCCAGGTTACCAATATGAGTTGTTCTATCATGTCTGGTGGGTGGGCATGTTGTTGTGCATCTTGGTTGTGGACTTGTGATATGTGCATTGCCAGAGTTGTGGATTGCATGGTTGTGGAGTTGAGGTGAGTGGGGTGTCAATTGGGGAGTTGCCAAGGGCCTGTGCATTTCCCTTTGTGCCAGCCTGGGACGGTTGGTTGCTGTTAGACTGTCAGAGGGTGAAGGGATCATGCTGTGTGTTTGGAGGTGACATTGGTGAATGTCCCACGGTGTTCTGATGTTGCCTGCACATTGATGTGTGACGTGTGCTACCTGTTGGGCTGATTGTGTGCTATGTCACCACTGGGCACAGGTGGGATATGTGTGCAGTGGATTGCCCCTTACATGTGTGTGCATCCGGCTATGGCGTATGGTCCTTACTTGGTCTCCAGCAATTCCTGCACTTTGTGTTGGCCGTATGGGGACTGGGGTGCCAGGATGAAGGTGATGTCCAGGACAGGTGTGGGGGTCTTGGATGTGGGTGGCTGTGAGTCTCCGCTGACTCTGGCGGGTATTGTTTTGTGGTGTGGCAGGGGCCAACAGGTGGTGCACAGCCAGCAGCTTGGTGTGGGGTGAGAAGTGGGTTGTCGGCTGTGTTGGTGTAGTTGGCTTGTTGGGCAATGACAGCCAGGATGCGTAGGATGGTTGTTCCTTTCAGCCTGTGGTGGACAGTGACATTGTCAGATGTTGAGCCTGTGAGGCAGGTGCGTTTCCTGGGGGCCGCTGTCTTTATCTGCGCGTGCGTCTGTGGTGGTCCGGGGGGTGTGCCGGGTGGGTGTTGTGGCCCTCTTGGGTGTCCAGGCTGCATGATGATTGGCTCCATGGCATCTGTTGCCCTTCTGATGACGCCCTGGGCTGGGCTCTCTATTGTGGGGCAGGTTGCCATCCGACTTTACACCAGGTCAGAGCAGGTGTAAAATTCCTGCTGCTAACACGCCTTATTGCATGTTTTGTGTTCTTATCGGAGATCTGTCTGGTCGTTGTGAATGTTGAGGTGTGGTGTTGTCGCAGCTTTTGTCACGAGAACACCTACTCTGCATCTCATTATCGATAGTTGTGGGGGTCCTCTGTGGCGATGTTTTTTACGGCTGCTATTGCTGTAAAAGTGGTGCTATGGGCTGTTAGCACCTGCTTGTAAATGGTGGGGTAAATTTATCACGACTTTGGCTGCGATAAAGTGCAGTTAAATCGGCGATAGCTCCTTGTAAATATGCCCCCAAGTTTTCAGAGTCAGGAGGTTTTTTTTTTTTTTACTCGATGGGAATAGAAATCCAAAGTTTGGCCGTTCCCACTACAAACCTTCTACCGCCTCAAGTAGCTTTCTTGACTTTGGGAATAACCAGATTGGCCAAGGATGCAGACCGTAAATATCTTGATGGCACATACCACTGAAAGTATTTTTCAAAGATTCAGGGCTGTCATGTTGCAGTGCCTTAAGAGCAATGCATAGAGAACTCCACCCGCTTTTTGACTAGGAGCCAGTCGAGTGCAGGGAAAGTGTGGGAGACCGATTGATATTTAGGGATCCCAAGAAGTAGCCTAGCTGATGCATTTTAAATCATCTGTAGGTTATGTACGGATTTTTTGGGCGCATTCAGAAGTACTCCGCTACAATAGTCAATTTTAGAGAAATTAAGTGCAGTGATCACTGCTTTTATGCAGATCCAGAGGAATAAAAGGAAAGATTTTTTTGAGAATTTTAAACATCAGAAAGCAAATGGAGGTGATGGAATTTACATGTTCTTCAAAGTAGAGCTTGTTGTCAAACTGGACTCCCAGATTTTTGACTTTGGTGTCGGGGGCGGAAGTGTTCCAAGTTCCTGCAGCCACCAGTTTGGGGGCCAGAACGATATTTGACTGCTGAATAACAGAAACCTCGTTTTTATCCTAGTTCAGTTTCAAACAATTATTCGTCATCCACCTACCTATCTGTTGCATCTAGTCATGAAAACAAGAGGCAGTCCTGTCGGGATTTTCTGTTGCCGACACCCAGGGCTTTAAGTGGAATAAAAAAACTGGAGGGTCTCTCAAGGGGGCGTCGCCAATGTAATTAAGGCCGTGGCTTAAAACACGTAAGGTAAAAATCTGTGCTTAGCGTAGGGTGCCGCCCGACTTGTATTTTGCTGTTTCTGTCATTGCATCCAGATATATGATACAAAAAGTCAGGACTATTGGCTTTGTCAATTGTTGTTAGTTGCATAAGATAAATAAGCAGCAACTATGGCTTGTATATAATATTGAAAAAACTTCTACTTAAAGCCCTGGGTGACACCATGACAAAGTTGCTGATCCTGAGTTTCAAAAAGAGAAGGGAAATCCAGAGAGAAAATGACTCTCTTTCAAGGATTTCCATTATCTTACAACGCTCACCTGGAATGACTTCATGCCTTAACTTCTCCTCTAGTGAGAAGTGAGCAGTGTGAGCACACACACGTGGATGTGCCTGCTGTCACTGCAGTCCGGAAAAAAGGGACCGTGTGTGCCAGGGCACAAAACACAGCCCGATAGCGACCCGTTTCGAGGCCTCCCTTAAAAAACTGCGGGTGCTCAGACCCGGTTAGATCCGGCCCACTTAAAGCACTGCCGACACCACAGATGCTGCCTTTGTGACACTGAGAAGTCATCAGACCCTCTGTTCCTTAATGTAGCTCTACATCCTAATGTGATGCAAGTTTTTCTTCCTCTGAGACATCGGAGAACCATTCTGGCATCTCATGCTAAGTAACTGAGTCACTTATGAATAAGCTCTCATCTGATTATTCGTTTCCTGGATATGTTGCACATGCTACAGGTCATTTTAGGTAAACATAAATGCACCTGTGTCTAACAATATTAGTATTTGTATTAGCTACACTGCATGCTAAACAGGATATGGGCTGAAATAGTGTTAACAGATTTGGCTGACGTGGCTGTAGAAAGGGACTTGATTCCATTAGAGCAAGCATGTGTTGGGTGCGACATTCTGCACTACACAAATGTTCTATACTTGTTCAACTGGTAATGGAATCCACCAGGCACTAGGGAAGTAATTGTTTTGCTGCTTTGCCACCTTTGACTAGGTGGACAGAGTGATTTTCTGGGAAAGGCTAAGGAATTTGGACACTTTAGATGACCTATTATATGGCTTAGTTGACATTGACTTGCTGTCAGGTCAAGAACGCTTATGGTAGTACATTGATTTAATTCAGAAGTAACATGAATGGTCATTGACATGCTCGCAGACAGGAGGAACAAAGTGGCTGGACAGTGCCTGGCAGGGTTGAGAGGTAGTGTGTAGTGCAGGGGAGCCTATGCACAGCCCTACAATATGTTGGCCTCTAACACACAGCATTTAATTATTAGAAATAATGTATTCCATGGCATTTTGTGGAGCAAGAAATAAATATTTAGAGGCAAAATTAACTCAAAATTCTTCCACTGCAGCTGTGTACATGAGGTGGTCGGCCACAAATATTCAGAGGTCAACTTTCAAAAAATCTTACAGGTCGAATTTATATGAGTTACCAAGCCATTCAACCAGGGGTGATGATTTGTCATGCACTGGTATATTCCCCAGGATACATTAATAAATGTAATATTTAGTTTTGTCAACTTTTCTGATGAGTTAGTGTTGACAAAAGTCACTAATGTAATCTTCTCCTAAAAAAATATTTGCTGTATAAAAATTCTTCCTATATTCACTGGTATGCTAGTTCTGGATACCTAGAAGCAGAGATACAATAATTGAACTATAATAGAACGCCGATTTAAGAATATAAACTCATATCACTTGAAGAGGGACAAGGCTCATTGGCCTGCCCAACAGGCAGTTTCTCCAGCTTGAGAGGCAGCTGAAAATGTCCAAACAGACATGAGTTTTGTTCCTGCAGACTCATAAAGAATTAGACATCTTGACAACCTTAGTAGACATGGCTGCTTCTGTTTCTTACTATACCAGGGGCGTAACACAGGCCCCCACACTCTAGGGGCCCCCTCCCTTTATTTATTATGACTGGCTGCATGATTTTAATGGCACGTAGTGCGCACGGCACACCCGGCCAGGCCAACCTTAATAAATTAAAGGATGCACACGGTAGGGGCGTAACCCAGTTGCGGGGGTCGGGGGGGCTGGAGGGGGGTCCGCGCTCCAGGGGCCCCCTCACTAACTGTATTTATAATGATTTTAATGGTGCTCAGTGAGCACAGCACACCCGTCCTTAGTTAATTAAATGGTGAACAGCTAAGACTGTGCACAGCAGCACTTCACGCCCGCCCCGGGCCTCAGAGGCTCGCTCTTTGACTGACTAATTTAATGGTGCGCAACTACTGTGCAGTGCGCACGCGCGAGCCCCGGCCGGGTCTCAGTCTGAGCCTATCTATGCAATAGTTAAATTGTGTGCGCAGCAGGCCCAGCCGGGCCTCTTAGGCTAAAATGGTTAGTGGGTGTGTGCGGCGTGCAGTGGTCTCCGCGACGTGCCTGCACGAGTCAGGGTGGGGCAGGGGCTGGTGTCGTGACTCGTGACCAATGCACTACATTGTATACTGATGGTCTTGCGCTTTGCAGAGCGAGCAATGAAAAATGCGGCGTGCGCGTGAGGCGAGATCCGATACCACAACCAGGTCAGACCAGGCAGCTACACTGAGAAGGACCGTTCGAGGTCCATCACCGACTGGCCATAATTTACCTCATTACTAGCACAGGGTCATGCTTGGCTAGCCTTGCCCAGTTGCCCTGCCAGGCCCAATGCCTCCTCTTCTCTGCTGCCGCTAGCGTCTACATGAAACTGCAGACCAGGCCAGGCCCAGCCCTGAGGTCAGGTGAGTCAAGCTGCATTAGAGTCTAGGCAGGATTGGCCGGTGTCAAGTATGTTTTCAAGACTGCAGTATTTGCATCGGCATAATTTGCATAACTGAAAGTGATTAAAAAAAACAAAAAAGATTGTGTACTTTTTATTTAGTGCAAATGTCGGTTCATGACATGCAAATGTGTGTTGTGGTCGCACAAAATTGTGCCACCTTGCGTTCAGTTTGCATTATCTGGTTCGTGTAAGGACTGCGGAATGTGTCTTTCCTTCTTTCCAGGAGGAGGAGCTGTTCTCATTGGTTCCTCCGCCCTTGTTACCCTGGTCTCTGCTAAGGTAGTGGTATTACTATTTACTTTCATCAGCACCCCCCCCACCCCTTTGAAGCAAGGAGAAGCATGTTAACCCATGAACGACAGCACAAAGGGTGAACCCTCTGATGTCACAAGTGGTCAAAGGGTGCATGACGTCACTTTCATTGCTCCTGGGATTTTGGTGAATGAATCAATCTCCACGTGAAAACCTCTTTTGCAAATTGGTTTTAATTTGTTTATCAGAGGAGTCTGGCTTATGTCTCTTCTAATATCCTATTTATGAAACCTCAGTTTCTCAAATATTTATTTTCTAATATCCCCACATCCCCGATAGCTGGGATGCATATTATAAGATTCCAGGGTTTGTTATTACTATGCTGTTTTGCATATAACTAAAACAATGCAAGATATACAAGGAATATGAGAAAGCAAAATCTAATCTGGCAGATAAACATACACATTTTTAATGAGGAATAGAAAAAGTGGCAAACTGAGTAAATGTACATGCTATATTATGGTAGTTAACGCCAGTGGAATTCTGCAGTGAACTCTATAGCCATTATGCCAACATGTTGGGTTTGTGAGATGCATTTTCTGATTTCACCGTCCACCTCACATCCCTTTAAATATATATGTATTGCTATGATCGTGAAGTAGCAAGATTAGGAACTGTAGTATGAGGAGCCTGATGTTCTCAGATTATGGCTCAACTAGTTTTTTTATTCATCCATACCATGAAATAGTTCGTTTTTGAAAACTATAGAAATGTGGTGTGAAGCTAAAGCACTATATCATAAATAAGGCTCCTATTTTTCAATTTTTACTGATTTTTACAGATAAATATTCCTTAAACATAGGCATATGTTAACATGTATTTGAAGTAAAATGCTAATATGCAGCAGTGGGTGTAGTGTTGTTATAAGTGGCTTTGTAATTTGTGACAATGCGACGGGCATCCACATATGAGTGCATGTCTAAGAGTTAAATAAATGTGGGAATATGCAATTTTACAACTCCATTTATCTCAAAACACAAAATAAATATGGATAATTACTAATAAGATGTCCCAAAAATAAATATGATTAAATACAGATGGAAATGTTATGCCATAAAACAGGGAGCCCTAATCATAAACAAGGTATTGTACGGGCTCAGTAATTGCAGCCTGTTGACATGAGGTCTGTCTGAACCTTTGTGGGCAGCACCTCTGAAGCGATCCACTTTGCGATTGTTATGGCACAAGAAGAGGTGAGAGGAAAAACAAGAAGTGGGGTATTTTTGCCCATAGACTCTAGTTGTTGCAATACCAGCTCTCCTACTCCTGCTCAGCACTGACTCCTTCTTTTTACGAACCGAATGCATTATTGAATGGGACTAAGAGGAAGGTGCATGGGACAAGGCAGTGATGGATATGAGTCTTAAAAAGATGGCTTTATATTTGATGCTTAATCATTGAAACAGTTAATACTCCCTCCTTTTTCAACTGGAGGTTCACGGTCCACACTAGTTGGTAAAGGAGAGGAACCCAAGTACATCTCATGTTTTTATGGAATTGCATATTTGGGTTATTGGGCAATAATGTCAATTCTATTTCAGACCCTTCATAGTACTTTGTTCTTCAGCCATAGTGTTCCTGAGACCATAGGATCACTCCTTGGCCTTGTTCTGATTGCTACCTCAGTTAAATAATCTGCTTTTGACAGTATTGTTACACATGGCATAGCTTATATGTTACGAGTGTTTCCCACTTTCTCATTAGAACTAAGAGAAAGACAACATAGAGGCATTTCATTTGAATGTTGGAGTTTTCAAATCAAAATTAACTAGATTTCTTGGTGGTAGGGCAAAGTGGTAGGTGGTGGGCTTGGCCGCCGGGGGGGGCCCAGTCCATGTGCTTTGCAGGGGGGCCCCCTCAAGTTTTGTTACGCCACTGTACTATACGAAGTGCTCCACACGGACCTGGCAGCAATGACTTTTTCAGCTTAAAGTCAGTGAAAAACTGATTGTGCTGATAAATTCATAGAAGAGTGCGTCAAGGTGTGCCTCCATGATAGAGGTGGTGTTGGGTTACACTTGTTTGAAGCAGACCCAGTTAACATTGTGCAAAGCACCTATATGACCCTGAGGTCCTCCATTTAATTAGCCCTCAGTGAATTATCTAGTACCACATATGCGGCATCAACAGTACCACACTTGCTCTAGAAATGCCTAGGTGCATGTGTTTCTGGGGTGCTGCTGTTTATAGACTGAGAGGTCCAAGGGTACACGGTTTATATTAAACCCCATTCGTATCCGACGGGTATTTCCACACGCTATAAGGGAGAACAAATGTTAGAAAAACATTATGGCATTGACACTGGTCTTGGAAATCTGCTGTATAGCAATACCGTGGCTACGAGCAGAGGCATCTGTGCTGTTTGCGTGCCAATTTCATAATTGCACAGTCCATCCCTGAGCCTGACCAGGTGGAATGATAAATTGAAAAATGTGACACACTGGAGGATGCAAATAAATTATTCACTGTACCTTCTGATACCAATCAATGGGTGAGTCAGTCTTGGATTAACGTGAACTAATGTAGTGCTCTGCTTTCACACTGTGTGAGAGCTTGCTTTGGATTATATCCTACTAATAATACTTTGATTATGCCACAGAACTGGGAATGACGTCTTTGGGATTGGTGACCAGAAAATGTGGCATAGATCTACACGTCCACATTTCTGCCCACTGAAATGTCCACGGCATGTTTTCTTGTTCTGCACAGTAAACTGTCATGTGTTGTATGTCAGAATATCTGTAGCAAAAATATAATCTTTCATAAATAGTGTGTCCTAAATATCACTTAAAAACATCGGGCCTATTAGCAAGAAATAGTGATATTTATCGCTAAACGTGGTTAGCGACTTTTTGTTTATCGCTGGATATCTTAGCGGAGGAAACATACTATTAGCAACGTTTTTCTCTATTGTGCTAAAATATCCAGTCATATTCTTGCATTAACGCCAACGGGGGCTTAATCTGATAATCCACCCCCCATTGACTATACAGGTAAGTCAACTTTTTAGCAGGCGTTAATTTATAGCGATAATCGCGCTTAGCGTGATTTTTTTTATCGCTTCGCCTGCCTTGCTAATAGGCGATAGCTGTGTTAGCGACTGTTTTCAGTCGCTAACAGTTTGGGTACGCCCACTTTGCATGTCATTAGCGATAAATATCGCTGACATGCAAAGCGGGCCCCAAACCTGTAGCTATCGCCTAAAAGCTGTCGCTAACTGCTGTTAGCGACAGCTTGCTAATAGGGCGATAAAAATATCGCCACCTTAGCGGGAAAAAGTCCCGCTAAAGCGGCGATATTGCCCTTGCTAATATGCCCCATCCTTCCTCTGGATTTGGATTTTTATTCTTAACTCTAAGGGGATGTTATTTCTGTAAAATATTTGCATCAGACAACATTTTACAATATTCGTTACCATACCTTCTGGCAACTCCGAGAAAAGGATGTCATGTATCTAGTGACATGTCCATGTGTAAGGGGGTGCTAGAAAAGGGTCATATTATAGAGATGTCATGAAATATCTCAGATTTACATACTTTAGTTTGGTTGCCTGGCCGCTAAGTCAGGCGACCTGCTACCCATCACTTCACGTTTTTCAAATACATTCCATATGATGTTTCGATGATATTTAAGAAAGACAAAATAAAGATGCAATGAGTGTTAATAACCCAACATTATTTCTTAAGGAAAATAAAACTGTGAAAATGTGTCGAAAACCTACAGTTTCCAAACTGCGGACTTAATGCAAATTTACCTTGACCACTAGCAGATAATTAGATGTATTTCTCCATTGTCATTGTCGATTCAGTCTTATGCATAATTTTACAAATACTATTTTTCATGAGCTTATCTGCCCATTGTGTCAATAGGGGAGAGGTGTCGCGCCCATTTATAGGTAAATCAGAGTGCAGAGAATTCTTGATTATACTGGTCAATACAGCATTCAATACTCAGCTATGCTTATACTTTTGCAATTTGACCTTTGGCTTGACAGCAGTGCTAGTCCTATATTCTTAGCCTTTGTAAACACTATGAGGGACTTGCCTGGGGTTCATACAAACAATCACAGAGCATACACGCTGAACAGGGCGTATACATAATGCAGTCTTTAAAGTGTTGCGACCATTATCTAATTGATTTTATAGTGCATGAATTTATACAACCCTGTCCCTTCTTCTATCACCCAAAGTTCCCACGATGGAATAATCATGACACATAGTTTACCTGGTACTATTGAAAATAAATCTCTGACACACACATATACAGCAGGTAGATTGTAAAAACTAATTTAATGATCTTTTTCAGAAGTTCTGGTCCTTGTGCAAAGGTCTGCTTTCCTCAAAACACGGTGCCTCATTATAGCCTTTAATCTCATACTGTCCCACCATTTAATATAGACCTCAAATTATTATAAGTGTGGCAGATGGAGAATTGGAAATAAATGGAAAAAAAACCTAAGCACCAAGAAGACAATTGAGTTTACGCTAAGCACATAAGCTCTATAAAATAAACATTCATCCTAAATGCTAAAAAAACACTTTTTGGGTGAATTCCCCACACTGTTCAACCTGGTGTTGATTACAGCCAACTTACCGAGTTCTTGATTACATGATTATTTCAGGACGTCTCTTTATCCACCAAGCTTAAAGGCAGTCAACATATGTCTGCTCAAGAAAACAGCCAAGATCCAGCCACGCTCAACAGCTTTATGCCTACTACCAATACAACACTCTTGATAAAAATCATCAAGAAAATAGTTCTCCATTAGCTCCAAAGACGTCTGAACACTGCCTTTCCATTTTTCAAACACGGTTTTCCCCACATCATGGGACAGAGTGGGCGTTGTTACAGTGTTCGGGCTGGCCCCTCGAGGTAAGCAGATGAGAGAAAGACCTGCATTCTGGTCAACTTGGCCGCAGTATCGGTACATTGAGTCATCGGATACTGTTTGACATGTCTGTAAAGGTGGCCCACACTGGGCCTTTGTCTGCAATGTTATTGTAAGTCCTTTGCACAGCATAGATATCAGAGTGTGTTCATTGGTCATGTCTGTAAAGATGTTTCCAAAAGTGGCACCCTGCAATGTTTACTTCCATGTCATGTCCTGTTTATTATCTATATGGCCCCTCTGTTTCATCAGTTCACCGGCTGTGGTGTGGAAGTACAGTCGTATGCAAGTGACATAAAATTGCATATTCAGAACATCAAGAACAACCCCAATTCTTCTTATGCTCTGCAGGACCTCTTATTCAGGATCAAACGTTGGATGAATTAGAGTGAACTTCAGTTGAACTGTGGTAAAACAGAGCTCATCATCTTTGAATTAAATAGAAAAAAACTCTCAGATACACCAATGCACCAATTATATAAACCTGGGGTTTACTTTAGATAATGGTATGGCATTAAAGCCGCAAATAGACAGCGCTGCAGGAAATTGCTTCCATCAGTTCTGAAAATTAAAATAGATTTTCCCCAAAACACAGTCCCGTAGTCAGAGTAATTATTAAATTGAGGCTGGACTACTCTAATGACCATTATAGCAGACTACTAGACACCTTATTAGCATGGCTTAAGAGGGTCTGAAATGCAACTATGTGCTGCATCTTACATCTCAAGCGGAGGGGTCAAGATTCATAGGAAAGAAAGTTACTACAGTGATTCCCAGTCACCGACAGGATAAGATACAAATTGTCTTTCTGGATGTACATATGTTATCATCAGTCTGGACCCTTGCATTAACCTTAGCTTCAGTATTTATTGTCTGAGGCAGGCTCTGTATTGTCACCCATTGGTCATTTCCAGATACAAACTCGCTAAGGGATAGAAAGTTCATAGCAGGAACTGTTCTATGTAACTCCCTCGCTCAACAGTTCAGAGTCTGCCAACATATACTATTCTTTACGGTGCCCTAAAACCTGTCTCTTGTACTTGACCCTCTCTGCAGGGTCACCCCCAAACTTTTTGCCTTTGCCCTCCACTTTTTGCTGAAATTTGTTTTGTTGGCCTTAGGAGTATGTGCACTTTACCACTGCTGACTTGGCTTACACCCTATTGGCATATTCAATTTGCTTATAAGTCCCTCATAGAGTGGGATACCATATTCCCAGGGTCTGTAAATTAAATGCTACGAGTGGCGACGCAGTACTTATTGTGCCACCCACTTAAGTACCCCCTTAAAAATGTCCCAGGCCTAAAGTTGCAGCCTCAATGCAGTTTGAAACTGGCAATGCGACTTGGCAATATAACCCCCTTGCCAAGCCTTAAACCCCCCTTTTCTTACATATATGTCACATCCAAGTTAGGCCTTAGGTAGCCCACATGGCTGGGTGCATTGTGATTAAAAGGTTCAACATGTACTTTTAGGTTTTACATATCCTGGTAGTGAAAAACTCCTAAATTTGCTTTTCATTACAGTGAGGCTTCCATAGGATAACTTTGGGTTGTCCTATTATGTATAATAAGTTCAAACTTTTGATTGATTGGGAACAGGTAAGCATTTCATGTTAGGTAACTCAGAAGTTATAATTAAAAATCTTATTTAATGGTAAAGTGAGATTTTAAGTTACATTTTTGGAAATGCCAGTTTTAAAAAGTTCAATAACTGACAAGGGGTTGGGTCCATTTAATGTCAGCAAGAGAGTTTGTGTCATGACATAAACAGCAGCAGGAAGAACTCTGAGACGCTAAATAACATGTTAAAAAAATGAGACAGAAAGCATTTATTACTGAGGAAAAACAGACGATATGTACTGCCAACAACTGCATTAAAAAACCGAGATAGAAGTCATTTATTACTGAAAAAACAGTCGCTTTGCACTACCAACAACTGCATCAGAAAGATCTAAGAGGAGACTCATATGACATACACTGCACTTGGCGCTCAAGTGAATCCACAATGCTCCATGCCTTGACCTGAATAGAACAATTTCAAAAAAGAAAAACACAGGCATATAGAATTCTGCCACAGGACACTATTAAAACTCATTTCTCTACAGTTCTTAGTCCTGAAGAGAACCCCTATTCAATGCTGGGTTTGACACGCATCAGCAGATTAATACCTAGGGAGTGTGCTTATGCTAAAGAGAACTATAGTCTGAAAGGGAATGATTGGGGTAAAATAAATTGATTGGTCAGATCTCTGTGTGAGGCCTTAAACTAAAGGAAAGGCTAAGTTGACACTTCTGTGTCATAAGCCAATAAAGCTGGGGCTGAGTAGGGGCATTCTACCTTGTGCTCCTTTGGTTGCTTTCAAATTCAGAACTGGTACATTTAATGTTACATGTTTTTGTCATGTGTTTTTATGTCGCGCACATTAATTCATCTAATTTTTTATGCAATAATGTTTACTTGATGTGGGATATGTAATGTATGATTTTGAATTCTCGTACATGAAGATGTTTCTCCTCTGTCACTGACAGTTGTATGTGGAATGGATTATTTTTAATGTACAGTGTGAAAATTACAGGGTGATCCCAATAATTAAGTTGTGTGATCACAAACCAAAATCATTGTTTTGCCGAAACAGAGTCAGCACTAGCGCTTATTTGTTACTTTTAGAAAGATGGCATTTTCTTGCTCTAGCTATTTTGTACCTGCACCCTGTCCTAGGTCACATGACTGGGTGTATTTGGCAGTTGGACTTGTATATTCCTCCCAGAACAGCTAAACAATAGAGGCATTAGTTGGGCCTGGATGGGCCATCAACTGGCAGGATGGGAGACTGAGCTGGGCACAGCCCCACTTGGAACTGAATAGGCTGTGCTCTGCCTTTCCACAAAGGTCTTGTCACTCCTGAATTTATAATGTAACCAGCTTGGAGCCAGTGCAGGGGAGTCAGAAAACATCGAGCAGTTCTCTAGAAACTTCTCTCACTTCAAAGGAGGCACATGGTATAAAAATAGGACCCTCAGACTCTCTTCAGTGCACATCTCGACCTGTGGAAGACTCAAAAGAAGGACTTCTGTGTTGCTTTGCTGCAAGAAGGACTGTCACCCTGCTGCCCTCCTGCCTGAATGAGTATGACTGGACCTGCATTTTGAACTCAGAATCACCAGTTACATCAAGGGCTAGGCCTGGGCAGAATATTTAATTCTGCCAGTGGAATCAGAGGAATTTGGTAATTCCAAGATACCTGTGTAATTCAGAATTACTTTGAAAGTCTGCCTCTCCATCAGCAGGATTAATCTGCAGTAGTTATGAGTTTCTCAGAAACAAAAGCTTAATCTGCAGTGGTTTTTACACATAGAGGGACTGCTCCCACTTGCTGCCCTATTTAGAAAAAAGAACTCTGCAGGCACACCCCTCAGTGCCCTTTGCAGTAGTTGCTGCAGAGTATGTAAGAGCACTGAGGGGTATACACTGCAGTGTTAACAGTGTTTTTTCAAACATAGAGGAAAGACTGCCACTCTACTGCTCTGCTGCCCTGCTTCTCTTCTGCCTGAGTGAGAAGGACTAGAACTGCATCTTGAACCCAGGACCACCAGAATGAATCCAAGGACTAGTCGGCAGGCCTCCTGATCAGAGCATAAGGGACAGAACAGGCTCCAACAACCTTGAACGTAACACCTGGACTCTGCTTGCTGTGAGTCATGTCCCCCATGTTGTGCCACCCCAGTCCTTGACCCTTGGATGTGGCCCTGAAGCTGCTCTGAAAGCCTATCTGTAGTTGTAACCGAACCCATGCAGCGCAATGCATAGCCTTGCCAAACTCCGCATCGGAACTAAAATGAACTTGTCACTTTGTCTCGATCTAGCACAACCAGAGAACTACAGCTGACGCTTTGTGCTCTTTTGTGCTACTTTCACTTAAATCTTTAAAATTGCCTATCTCTGGTTCTACAGATTGGAATTTGTTGATTTCGTCGTAATTATTTATAAAAAATGACTCTAATTTTACTAAATTGTTGAGGGAATTTTCTTTAGTTTTATTTCACTTTATTAGTGTTGGAATTGCTGCATGAATACTTTACTCATTGCCTCTAAGTTAAGCCTGACTGCTCTGTGCCAAGATACCAGAGGTCAGGCCACAGTTTAATTTGAGGTTTTCTTGTGATTTCACCTTGACAAGGATTGTGGTTGCTGCTTGAGTAGGGTATCACTCCCCCTCAACCAGTAACCCCATTTCTTCACCTTCCTAATGTAGACTTTTCTAAAAGACTGCAGTCAAAATAATTCTACTGATGAGCACCTTATAGGTATCATTGTTTATTCATTAATTATGCTACATGTTTTAAAACATGTCTGGTTAGTATCTACAGCTAAAGGAGATTGACCTATAATCAGTTTCTGTAAGAGTTCTTTCTAAAATAATCGTCTAAAACTGGTTTTGATTTATTGTAAGAGCATACACTATTGCAGAGCTATACCTTTCCATGGCATTATTATATAGTATACCTTGGGGGTTCATTGAGCATTAACACACCTGCCTTTTGTGCCTCTGTGGCACTCTGGTATTACAGAAAAGGCCACAGATGCTTGTGTTCATTCTGGAACATGGATTGTGCTGGCTCTAAATGTGTGCTCGGGTGATCTCTAGGGGGCACACCTCAAATGCATGGGAGGGTGGTCTCATGCCAATAAAATAATCAGTTGCACCCAAACCACGTTACATAGCTCTGCTCAGGCTCATAGAGGCTTTCAGCAGGTATGCTGACCTTCAGTGTCTTCTGAGGGTGCCATTTTGGAAGGAGCCACAGTTATCTCAGGGAACCCCACGGGCATTCTCCAGCAGTCGGGTGCAGTCATTCAATGCACCTGCCTGTAGGGTAATCACTACCCCTTTTTAAAACCTGGCTTCTGCCTGTAGTGAGAGGTGGACAAATGGCTTTCAAACAGTCTGTCTGCTTATCACAGTGCAGGTCTGAGTTTGTGTATGCACTGTGAACAGTGCATTTGCTGTGATGGAGCACACTGTCCCATTCTGCACACAACTAAGGGTAAATTGGAAGACAGTGCACCCTCTCTGTGAAGCAACATCTGATGTACTAACTCTCAGGCGATGCAAGAGATTAAATATCTAGAATTAGACCAACACTGAGTAGCAAAAAAGTCAAGAAAAAATCTTTCTATGTAAAAATCAAGGAGGGGACAGAATATATTTTACTGTTAATTTGTGCTGATACTGTCACATTTAGGGTATCCATTCAATGCAAACAGATTCCCATCAGTCGCCCCACCGAATCCGCCCTACATCATCTGGGATCTTTTTGTACCATCAAGGTAGAGTGGAATGCCCACAAATGACTGACAGATCACAAAACATTGACCTTTCCTGTGGGACCCAGTTTAGCTGTCGTGTGGGGTGTCTGACTGAAAAAGCAGTGCCCAAAAGTGTGAAAAAGTGAGTGAACCAGTGAGTTACCAAAGATGTTAAAATTGGATAGTAAAGAGGAAAAACACATTTTTAACATGTCCTCTTTTACTCCCAAATTAAAAAGAGTGCGAAGTGGTACTAACAAATAACCACTACAGAGAATGAAAGGTCGACATGTTTCTGCAGATTGAATGGATCCAAGAGGTATCCTACTGCTTCTTCAGGACCATTAGCGCTACTGCTATTAAGATTTAAAAAGGTAAAGAGGTTACCTGAATGTTAATTATTCCATCCTTCTCCTGAGGATACAAAGACAAATACATAGAAAGAGAAACACACAACACATAGTCATGGTTAGATCACTGTATTCAATACATATTAAAGCAATCATCATGAGGAGAACTACTTATATGTACATCTTCAGTCGATAGATATTCATATAGGACTCAAATACATCTCGTGTGGATACTCACTTACCTAAGTGGTAGGAGAGAAAAGCTCCACCTCACCTGGCTACAGCGCAGGTAAATGGAGCACCGCTCTAGAGGACAAATATAAACAGAGGGGACACAATGACACACAGACATATAGTTACTAACATCACACAGCTATCAGTAGTAGAACCCATTCGTTGGCTTGTCTCAAAATCTCTCAATTCAGTCGATACCAAAAATTGAGAAACAATCTAATCTCATTTTTAGTAGAGAAACCAAATCATTGACTTGTCTCAAAATATCTCAATCGAATCAGTACTCAAAGATGAGGAACAATCTAGCCCCATTTTTAGTATAGAAGGAAATAAATTAATAAAAAACCCATGTAAGGTTGCACTAGCGATGATACATCACATATCATCAGAATCTAAAGGTGCATATTTAGCTTCACCTGATTTGTTCCATGTGCTAGAACTATCTGTTTGCTTCGGTCATTTTCGTAGGTGCAGTGGTCTAGTTCAGGCAATAGTTTTTACGTTAGGGCGACCATGTCACTGATAGTAAAACAAAGCTTGGTCGGGTGTAAATACGTTTATTCAGCCAAACAATACCCTTCTGAGCCACACATGAGTGGACCGGACTCTTGGAAAGGGAGCTGCATGCACACATCGTGCGTGTAAGAAAAACGGCTCTCAAAACACACTCAGAACTCGCTCACAAGACCGAGGGAGAATTCGGCTAGGATCATTATTCGTTCTGCCACTAACCTGTCCGTCGATTCTCCGGACTTCCCTCTGGGCTGTTCGGGGAGGTATCCGAGCAGCCCTCCGATCGGCATTTTCAGTCCGTTTCCTGACCAGATTCGTCGCTTCTCGTGCGTCATACCTTTGCGACGGCAAAGGTTGCTGGGAGATGTAGTTCCATCCGATTGCGTGATATAATGCTTAGACAGTTGGAATGGAAAAGGCGGTATGCCTTTAGAAAAAGGCGTTCCAACTTATTATGGTTTACCCACATGTTTCTGTTAGGCTTAGCATTCAAAGACTAAGTTAGAAAAACAATTGAAAGGGAAACTAGATATTTAGTAGCCTCTTGATATCAGATGGCAACAGACATACTTAGGTGCTCTAGGTCGTTGCATGTTTATTTTGACAGCCAAAACAATATGCAACAAACAAAACTTTATTGACTGGTTTATAATCTAATCATGATCAATGACATTCTAATACACACATGCTCCGGAGTCATCAGATATTACTAGGTGTATTACTACAGTGGTCGTGTTTGGTCCTGGGTTTCTTGTAACGCATCATATCATTTGAAACAAGACCAGAATTGTAATCTTACTGGTGGATCTACAATCAGGAAGTAAGTAATGCATGACAGCATGCATCATTAGGGATCCACTTCCTGATGGTGTTACTAAGTATTCAGAACAAATACACACAACACCTAAAAAGCAGATCTTGGGGCAAACCATCTGGATGGCAGTGTCTAGGTAGACCACAAGGAATTTACTAGTGTAATGTGGTAAATTAATCCAAATATCCACATTAGATATATGATAGTAAATCCAGATATAACACAAGTTCTCAAAGTGCCATCCAAGGGATATTTTCGTTTAATCCGCTTTTGTCGGAGTTAAGTTTGTATACCCATTTCTGCCCTTTTCTGAACAAAAAATTGCTGATATCAGTCACATGAGGAGGGATCAAAGGTTGCTCAATCACCGTCCACCTTAAATCGGTGGGCAGATGTCCCACTTCAATAAAATGATTAGTTAGTCTTGTTGCCTGTTTTGTACATCTGATTGAACTCTTGTGCTCCGAGATTCGCACTTTTATCTTGCGCGTTGTCATCCCCACGTATTTCATACTACAGGGACATGTAATCAGATAGATGAGGTTCTCGCTGTTGCAGTTCGTGTACCGTCGTTGTTGCCATGGACGCATTGTTCCAAGATCAATGTAAGATGAAGCTGACGTCTGGGGACATGCTGCGCAGTTGCCACAGGGGTGGTGGCCCGTAACCGCAGGCATGTCCCACAGGGTCCCTATTGTCCGGGGGATGTTGGTTTTTGGTCTTGTGTGGACCAATTGGTCTTTC
This sequence comes from Lissotriton helveticus, assembly GCF_964261635.1. Taxonomy (NCBI): domain Eukaryota; kingdom Metazoa; phylum Chordata; class Amphibia; order Caudata; family Salamandridae; genus Lissotriton; species Lissotriton helveticus. The sequence goes on along the minus strand of NC_136060.1, from coordinate 21,222,272 downwards.
AAATTCTGTCCCCGTTTAAATGCAAATAGAGGCGGTGGTAGCCTCTATTTGCATTTAAACGGGGACAGAATTTGTGTCCATGGCAACATCATAGCGATCACGCGATCATCATAGCATCATTATTGATCGTTACACATGTTTCTTTAACTCCAATGCATTTCGGGTAATGATCAATAATGATGCTATGATGATCGCGTCGTACATATGATATGCTGAAAATATCAAATGATACTGATAACCAAATATAAACTTTGCAACATTTAACGAACACCGTTTGGGAGTCTATTTTTGATGAACCCAGTGGAGTGCCTCAAACAGGGATGCATTCACATGTATGTATGCACAACTCTCATTGTATTTGATAGCGTTCAGGACGGACACGCTTCCTGAGAGAGCACCCTATCTTATTGATTTTTTTCAAATTATTGGCCAAACCTAGAGCTGTGCATCTTCCAACATACTGTTTTGAATATACATTGTAGATTGTGACAGATCTAGAAGGCAGTTTAACATTGACAGTCTACCACCACTTTCAGCTGTGTCTACTGTATAATAGGCCACCATGTAGACCATGGTGGTCTGTTAAACCTGTCAGCCTTAGGGTGATCTTCCCTGAAACGTTTTGCCTGTTTGTATCACTTTTTGCTAATTTGTTTTTGTTAACACAAGGAGATGATGACGGAGCACTGGCCCTTTTCAGGCACTCACCCCCAGTCACAGATCTGGGTTTAATTCAACATCGTTCTTTAGCTCACCTCGCCACCCGAACTGCCAAGCCAGGTCTTTCCTGCAGACCGGCTTCGGGTTTATATCCCTCATCAGCCATGTTAACTTGAATCCAGTGGCAAAGTGAGCAAGGGACCCACTTCTGGGCATACCCTGCCAACTTTGGGCGAACAAAGCAAATACAAGGAGATCATGGACGAAGCGCAGAAACTTTTCAGACACTCACTCCCAGTCACAGAACTGAGTTGAATCCATCATCGTTCTTTAGCTCACTTCACTACCCCAGTTCAGACCCAGCCATGATGATGGATTAAACCCAGATCTGTGACTGGGGGTGAGTGTCTAAAAAGTTGTAGCACTCCGTCCATTATCTTATTGTGTTTGCTATCATCGCCCTAAGTGGCCCGGGTATGCCTAGATATTGGCCCCTTGTTCACTTTGCCACTGGTTTCAAGCTAGCCTGGCTGATAAGGGGTGAAATCCTGAAACTGGTCCCAGGATGCTTGTTTCCAGTCCAGGGAGGACCTGGCCTGGCAGTTCGGGCTATACTGTTATAATGAGAAACAGGGTCAAGACTGATTTGCATATGGCTGGGTCCAAACTGAGGTGGCTTAGTGAGCAGAAGAACGATGATGGATTAAACCCGGATCTGTGACTGGGGGTCAGTGTCTGAAACGTTTCAGCACTCCGTCCATCATCTTATTGTGTTTCATATGTTTTTGTTGGCCTTAGGACTCTGGGTACATCACCTTTGCTAACCAATGCTTAAGTGCATGTGCTCACTCCCCTAAAACATGGTAACATTGGTGTGTGCACAATTGGCCTTTTTAATGTACTTATAAATCTCTAGTAACATGCACTATATGTGCCCAGGGCCTGTAAATTAAATGCTACTAATGGGCCTGCTGCAGTGTTTGTGGCACCCACTTAAGTAACCCTCTAAACATGTCTCAGGCTTGCCACTGCAGCACCTGTATAAGCAGTTTGACGGCCATGTCGACTTGGCACTTATAACCCCTTGCCAAGCCTTAAACTCCCCTTCCTTACACATTAGTCAACCCTAAAGTAGGCCCTAGGTAACCCATAGGGCAGGGTGCTGTGTAAGTAAAAGGCAGGACATGTACTTTTTAGTTTTATATGTCCTGGTAGTGAAAAACTCTTGTATTCATTTTTTACCACTATGAGGCCTACCCCACTCATATGTTAACATTGTGTATTCCTTATTACATTTACTAAGTATAATTCCTGTTTGAGAAGGATTAGAACGGTCATGTTTAGTACCTATGGACTTGTAATAGTAGACCCGGTTTAATGGTAAAGTTGGATTTGCTATTACAACTTCCAAAATGCCACTCTTAGAAAGTTGGTCTTTTTTTGCTGTTACACCCTGTATGCCTGCTGTCTGTCTTCAAGACATGTTTGGGGTGGGTGACAGTTGGTCTTGTGCATTCCCTCTAAACAGCCAAACACAAATCGGAGATTAGGTGAGCCTGACGGGCCATTCACATCCTGTTGGGTCATCCAGCGGCAGGATGGAAGGGAGGAGCTGACACTCACACCTGAATTGGCTGTGTCCTGCTCACACATACAGTGTTGCTTAACCCCCTGGAGGGTGTCTGGTGCCAGGGCAGGAAGGCAGGACCTCTGCACTTCAAAGCCCCTATTTGAAGTCACCCCCACTTCAAGGGTACCATTGGGTGGAAGAACTGGACTTTTGACCCTGCCAATTCAATACACTTCTGGACCTGTGGATACTCTGCCAGGAAGAAGGACTGCTGTGCTGCTGAAGGGCTGCCACTCTGAGAGATTTGTGTTCTGGAATAACTGCTTTTCTGCTGTGTAGACCTGCCTGCTGCCCTCTTTGCTTGGGTGAGAAAGACCAGACCTACCCCATTTGAACCCAGACTGACTCCAAGGGATTGTCTGCTTCCTTCCTGTTTTGAAGTCTCAGGGACATCAGAGACTTCCAGCAACACTACAACAGCACCTGGTCTCTGCCATCTATGAGCCCTTCCCTGCCAAGTGGTGCCAATCCAGTCCTGGGCCCTTGGAACCAGGTTTTTCTGTGCTGAACCAGCAAAATCCACACTTTGCCAAAATTGCACGGGACGGAACCGATGCATCTCATTCAACGTATCAGCGCTCGAGGACATCATATCACCAGCTGCACGGCTTGACGATGATGCATCAGCTTCATTGAGAAGAGATCGATGATGATGAATCTCTGTTAGACCTTGCATCCTTAGGGTGGTCTTCTACTGGATGTTTTGCCTCCACGGTTTGCTGATTCTTTTCATTGGCCTTAGGACTCTGAGCACTTTACCACTGCTAACCAGTACTAAAGTGCATGTGCTTCTCCCCTAAACATGATAACATTGGTGTAATCCTGATTGGCATACTTGTTGCACTTGTCAGTTCCTTGTAAAGTGGTATACCATATACCCAGGGCCTGTACTTCAAATCTTACTAGTGGCATGCAGCACTGATTGTGTCACCCACAGAAGTAGCCTTTCAAACCTGTCTCAGGCCTGCCGCTGCAGTGGCTGTTTGTGCAGTTTACGGCACTTCGACTTGGTGTTTTAAAACTAATTTGAAAGCCTTAAACTCCTTATTTATTACATATACGTCATTCCTAAGGTAGGCCCTAAGTAACCCTAAGGGCAGGGTGCCATGTAAGTAAAAGGTAGGGTATGAACGTGTATGCTTTGCATGTCCTGGTAGTGAAAAACAGCCTATTTAGTTTTTCACTACTCTGAGACCAACCCCTCTCATAGGCCTGCATTGGAAATTTCTTGATACACTTTTACGCTGTAATTCCTGATCAAAGAGGAGTAGCTTTTTCATGTTTCATATCTTTGGAATGGTAATGATAAATCCACGAAGGAATCAGTCAGCAAAGAAACTGAACCTCAGAGGACACCAGTAAAGTTCATTGTGCTAATCCTAAATTTTATTCACAAGCGTCACTGCAGGCTGACCGGGTCCTTGACAAAACAAAACAGAACTTGACTACAATGTTGCAGTTCTGAAACTCTTTAATTTGAACTTGAGTATAAAATGAACCGGCAGCTTTGATCTAACAAGCTCAAAGTGCACCCCGAGAGGCCTGCTACAACATGAACTTTATCGGACATAAAACAACCCTTTAAAGCATTTAAAAAGTGACAAAACTCAGTACCCAGAAAAGAAACTTACCTTTAAGTCAGGAAGATTGTTTACCAACACAACTCAGATTACACCGTATTATTGCCCTAAAGAAAGTCCCTTGAGCAGAACAGGGATTTGAAACGCGTCAGCACTTTCTTTTTTCTTCCACCTTGATGGAGACTGATTAAATTGCTCTCAGAATCTGTAGAGGAAACATGAACATTGAATTATCCCCACAGATACCGAATATTCTCCTCAAGGATAGCAGCTCTACCAAAGAGGAAACATATTGAGTTCACGGTGAGTGCTCCTTTTAGAATAAATGTATATATTACAAACTAGTGTAATTTTATCATTGTTAGTATGATTCACACAGGCACTGAATTTAAGTATAATTGTTTTGATTTACACAGGTACTGAACTTAAGCACAATTGTTTTATGTGACGAAATGTACTGTTTGTGAATGTCTCATATTTTGACCATTTGAAAATCAGCACAGTGCAATATCGATTTGAAAGTGTATCACCACATGTTTTCAGACTTATAAAATTGTAAAAATGTTTCCTTAAATAATGTATAAATCATGACGAAATAATGTAGCCAGGACCAAGGATTATAAATATTGGCCCCTAGTCTGCTGAAATAAATAGCATCAACAGAAAAATGGTTGCTGGGTTCTATTTTTTGTAAAACTTTCAGAAAGTGGACATTTCTTTGTACTTAGTGCTTTTTGTGCCTGAGAAACCTGTCTCTAATACACGTCTGGGTTGGGGGACATTTACACTTTGTGCATTCCCTCTAGATAGCCACAAACACTGGAAGTGGAGGCCCATTGCATTCTGAGCACTCACCTGCATTCTGATGGGTCTTCCTGGGCAGGGAGGAATGGGAGGAGCTGACACCTTTACTTCAGGTAGTGTCCTGTCCACAAACAGAGCACTGATTAACCCCACCCGGGTTAGCCTTGTGGACAGGACTGGGTTGAAAGGGATCTTTGTGTACTTAAAAGAGTTCTTCTAAGTAACCTCCTACTTTTGGGTATAAGAATTGGGTCTCTGACCCCCTAAATTCAGACACTTCTGGATCTTGAATCTCTTTTAAAAGGACTGCTGTGCTGATTAAAGGACTCAACTAGACTGCATTTCTGGAAGGACTGTTTTTCTGCTAGTTGCCCTGCTGCCTGTTGCCCCTTGACTCTGCTGGAAAGTCTCTGCCTTCCCTCCAAATCATCTCCAAGAGCTTGTTAGCTTGCTTCCTGTTCTGAATTCTCAGGACACAAAAGACTTCCTCCAATTCTGATGGTGCTGCTGTACTCTGCCTTCTGTGAGTCCTCCCCTTGCCTGAGGTGCCCCCTCCAACCCCTGGGCCTCACACTTGAGTTCTGCAGCTGTTCTTGTCAAAAACCAACGGATTGCATCGACTGCATGAGATATTCCGCTGCATTGCTCTCAGATGTCACTGCAGAGGCTGCCCAACGACAGTGGTTTCACAGCCTTCGCAGCTTAATAATGTCTCTCTGTGCAGGTCGATGACAATGTTTACATTCACTTCAATGAAGCTCGATGATGACGCAGATTCCCCTTTGCACAGCTTGACGATGATGCAGTAGACTATCAAAATTGACGAAAGTTCCAGCCAAGGTATTTCTTCAGTGGGACCAGTCTGGGTCCTGTAGCCAGCCTGCCGTCAATCGCGGTTAGCCTGAACTTTGGCTTTGCATCGGGCCATCGTGACCTCAAGTAACCTTTTGACCGCTAGTGACTTCTAAGCACTATTTTTGCATTTAATCTTTAAAAATGTATATCTCGACTTCTACTGATTGTTTTTTTTAATTTTGGCCTCATTATACTCAGATAATTATTCTCTGCTTTTCTTTTTGTGGTGTATTCGTTGTTACTGTGTGTGTGTGTGTGTGTGTGTGTGTGTGTATGTTTTGCACAAATACTTTACACAATGCCTTTGCAGATTAGCCTGACAGCTCTGTGGCAAGCTAACAGAGGGTGAGCAAAGGTTAACTTACTGTGCATCTAGCTTGTCCTGACTACTGTGGTGGTTATTGCCTGGCCTGGGTGCATACCTCAGCCAACCAGGAATCCCATTTCTAACACTGGTGATGAGCGGAAACGATGGGTCTTGTATTTATATAAATACCATATAGTAACTCATTGTTCACTACAACTTCATACTGAGACCAATTCAAACCTTTTTCAATTCTTCCTGTTCTGACATCTTTTGATTTTTCCAAAGTCCTTCTGTCCAAGTCAAATTTTTCTCTACAACGTCTGTCGTCCTACCTGCAAGATGGAATTTGAGCAGGCCAACCTGGAAGCATATACAGTGGCTCAGCTCAAGCGGTTCTGCCAGGAGAGGCAGGGGTGTTCCACAAGGGAAGTGCCAAGAAGCCATTGCTTCAGAAAGCCTTGAGAGCATGGGCAGAGGCCCACCCAGACGGAAAAGGGGATGAGGATGGATCTGGTACTGAGGAAGGATCAGAATGGGACCTAACAGAGGCTCTTGACATGCAGACTACAGGGGGGGGAATGCACATTTCCTCCCACGGCTGGTAGTCCACTCTAAAGCAGGCAGCAGGGTGTCTTCTGGAAGACTGCCCTCATAAGAGCTAACAGGCAGGAGGGAAGAGAGGAAACTAAGGCTAAAGCTTGCCAAGACGAAAAAAAGGACAAGGAGCAGACCCTTGCCCTTGCTAAGCTTGTAAAGGAGCAAGCTCTTGGAGAGAAGAGGCTAGCCAAGGAGAAAAGGAAGATAGCCAATGAGCTAAGCCTCAGACAGCTGGATATCAGAGCCCTCCAAGTGGGTTCCAGTAACAGCAATATTGGTGGCAGCATACCTGCAGTGTCTGTGCATGAGTCCAGATTCCATATCCCAAAGGATATGGTGCCCAGTAACAATGTGAGAGATGACATAGATACATGCTTGGCAGCCTAGAAAGTGGCTTTGAAAGTACACAGAGATCCTGAGGAGTTCCAGGGGGGTACTCTTTGCCAGCATATGACCATGGTGGACAGTTACAAGCTGCTTACAGTAGAGGTGGGGGACCATACCAACTACAATGCCATGAAAACCATTTTAGTCAGGAAGTTTGGGTTGACACGTGAGAAGTATAGACAATGATTCAGGGCTAGTCACAAACACTCACAAACGTAGGTGAATTTTCTGGATTATGCTGGTAAGGCACTGAAGGGCTGGGTGAGGGGCAGCAAAGTTAATGATTATGAAGGGCTGTACAACTTGTCATTGAAAGAGCACATTTTTTACACTTGTTTTCCAGAGCTGCACCAACACCTGGTTGATAGCAAACTTACTGATGCTAGGAAACTTGCTTAGGAGGTGGACCTCTGGGTCAGCACAAGAGTGTTCAAAAAGATATCTTGGTGGACTCCTAAAAGGGCGGTCAGGGTCCCAACCAGAAGAAGCAGGGAGGAGATAAAGAGACAGTTCTCTAAAGGCCCTCAAAACAACTCACAAGGGAAAGGGTCAGGTTCACATTCTCAGTTTGGCCACCAGTAGAAAACTTACCCTGAAAAAGATCAGGAGCCCAAGCACATCAAGTGCTATGAGTGCTACGAGTATGGGCACTAATAGGGGGGTCTAAAGTGTCCAAAAAGAGCAACATTTACCACTGGATGAAAGAAGGATGAAAGATTCCAGGGATGGCTAGCATAGTGCTGGGGGAAGGGTTTGTCCCAGTTAATGGGGAGAGTTTACAGGGGTTACCCTAGAAACTCTGGGTGGCAGTGAGATGGGTCCTAAGGTCCATGTGTTCACAAATACTACAAACTATAGGCAATTTGTCTCCCTCAATGGGCACCGTGTTGAGGCTCTAAGGGATGCAGCAGCCACTATGAACATGATATGAAGTCTGCTCGTTTCCCCAGAGCAGGTAATTCCTAATGCATTCAACCAGGTTGTGGTGTTTTTTTTTGTTGTTTTTTTTTTAGTCCTCATACGCCACTTCCCACCCCTTCTTATCCTATGGCGCCCTTAGGTGGTTTTCAACTCAACTATGAGAGGTTGTTTCCTACTGCTTATACTGCAGGCTTGTAGGCTTAAGAGGGAGGATGGAAGGTACCACAGCCATACCTGGTGCAGGAAAGCATATAGACTACATTGACCTCCAAGAGCATCCAAAGTGACTTAATCATCGGACCGTTATTCTTCTCACATCATTAAAGTCAAAAGATATTTAACTCCCGTTTCCCTCACCCGTAGTGATTTAACAATAGATTCCAAAACTGGTGCTTCCTATTATTTTGCCCAGCCATGTCCAGCTTGGCTATGGCTCTCATAGCTCTAATCCACATTAAGTCTGTCGGAGGCTCTGACGATACCCATAGTTTACATATTTCTCTTCGAGCAATCAAAATGGCATAGAAAAACAACTTAGAATTGTCATCGAGGTCCTTACGTTGTGTGTCCAATCTACCCGAGATGATCTGTTCAGGGCTTACCGTGATATTTTGCTCCATCATTTTTGATAGCGTTGTACTTACAGCTGCCCAAAAGTCTTGAATCTCTGAGCATGTCACAAACATATGAATGTCATCTTCATTTGGACTTTTACACCTAGGGCATAACACCGTGCCCCCATCTTTGAATTTAGCAAGCCTCTTTGGGGTCCAATATGCCCTGTGGAGAGTGAACAAATGATTCCTCCTTAAATTTACAGGTTTTACCACTTTATAAAGAATCAACATATCTACTTGCCATTGTTCTTCTGTTGCGATCCTCGGCAAGCACTCTCCCCACAGGACCTCTGGAAGTAGGAAAGGGCCATCTTCCATTTTGACGATTTCCCAATACCACGTTGCCACTTCTTTTTTGATCCGAGTGTTTGAAACCAGCTTCTCTTCGAACTCGTTGTGTCGTCCAATTAGCTTTCCCTTACCTACCGCCCAGCTTTGTATCTGCAGATACTTAAATTTTGCAAAGTTACGACCCCAAAGTTGCTCGCAGACCGCCCACGGAAGCAAAGCTCCTTCAAAAAACAACTCGCCCCAAACCTGTGGACCCTCTGTTTTTAATATCCTAGCTAGATCATCTTCCGTCCAACTTGGAGCCCCCGGAGCCTCCCAGATTGGTGCAGCCACACTAAAATATGGAATTTTTATCACTCGCCTGATACGGTACCACACCGTAGCTAAGTCTCTTAAGACCTTCAGTCTAACTTTTTAAAAGTATTTTGGATCTGCAAATTTATATAAAAAACCTCGCACATGGCATTTTTCTACTTTCAACATGGCAGCAAAGAGGTCCCCTATTGATGAGTTATTGGGGGTTCCAAGAAGCATTCTACAGTTCTTAAGCAAAAAAGCCCAAGAATAAAATTGAAAGTCCGGGGCTGCTAGAGTTGTTGTGGTGGTTGACAACAGAGAGGGTCACTATCCTGTAGCCCTGGTTCCATTGAGTCTGAAAGTTGCATTGAGCCCAGCTATGCCTGTAGACTTGTTTGTTAGGTAATCAAATTCAAATTCAAATAATCTTTATTTCGATCACAGGATCATAAAAGATGTACATTACATTCTATATAAAATTTAAAAACGTATTAAACAGGATTGGTGATCAAAATAGGACTAAAAGTGGGAAAATTGCCACGGAATTATAATCGTCATGAATCTTCAAGGGTTTTACACAAGCATTTTTACACAGCGACTTCTAGTGTACCACACAGCGGTTAAAAATTTGGACAGTGCAAAAACTACAATGGGGGACAAATCTGTCTTTAGGACTCTGTAGGCGGGTAAAAAAGTTCTGAATCCCAGATTCCTAAGCAAGGGGACTAGCCAGTGTTTCCTGCTCCTCTCGTAGCCCCTACAAAAGAAGACAACATGAACATCATTCTCCCTCGGGTGTGCGCATACCGGACAAATTTCTGAGGCTGAGCGAGAAGACCAGGATGCTGTGAATGTCGCTAGGGGGAGAGTTCCATATCTCCATTGGAGAAATAATTTCCTGGTCAATTGTGGGGTAATGGCATCTAAGACACTTTCGAGATGATAGGAGTCTTTTGTTTTTATGAACTGGTTGGCCAGTGATCCGTCCCGGGTACCTTCTGTAGCTCTGGAGAGCATATGTTCATAGTAGGCTCTCGCAAGTACCTTTTTCGGGATCTTTGGACAGGTGTTTAATGGGTCCAGCCATAGTTCAGGGTGTCGGAGAAAAAAGAAGGGAATCAAAGCATAAGGTGCCAGCACTAATCCAAAAAGTCCCTATTAGTTTTAACAAACAGAAAAGGTGCAAACAAAGGGCTGGGAGCACAATTCCCTATACTCCCTCAATTAAGGCTGATTCAATGAACCTAACCTTCAACAATTTAACACATGGTAGCCCAGCACACTTTAAGAACAATTTATTTCCAACAAAGAGTTAAAGAAAATTTGATTTCATGAACAAGCCGATGTTTTCAGTTTCAATTGTTCTTTATTGTTCAATCTTAAAACCTTTGACAGCATCCCTTTTCTGCTCCAACAGGAATCACCACGATCGTGGTGATTCCTGTTGGAGCAGAGACGATCGAGGACCCTCTTTTATGGACCGGAACTACTTTATCCGGGTCACTATTGTGTAGAAATTGATCTTCCGACTATCAAATATGATGCTTTAACCAGATGAAGAAACGACAACGGGTCACCAAATAGAACATTTCTTCTTTTTATAAAATACCTTATTACCAAAAAACAATTCATAATAAACTGTCAACAAAGTACTGATAAGAACTTGCAAATCAGAATTGCCTATTTTTTCTACTCAAGCCCTGAAGAAGTCCCTTTTGGGGACGAAACGCGTTGGCGGTTCCAAAAGTGATGCTGTCAAAGGTTTTAAGATTGAACAATAAAGAACAATTGAAACTGAAAACATCGGCTTGTTCATGAAATCAAATTTTCTTTAACTCTTTGTTGGAAATAAATTGTTCTTAAAGTGTGCTGGGCTACCATGTGTTAAATAGTTCAGGGTGTCCAATTGCCTCCAGCATTCCCTTGATGTATGTAAGCCATGAAATACTTTTACTTTTGGCGTTGGACAGCTCTAAGAATTCCTGCAACTCAGCTCTATAATTTAAAAGGTCTGGACTACTCCATAAACGCCGCCAAAATGTCAAAGGCTTAAGACCCAGTTCCTCCGTTATTGATCGAATGCCCAAATCCAGTCTGAGCGGGAGTAATGGAGTACTCTGCGGAAGAGCAACTATCTGTCTCAGAAATTTATTCTCAGTTCTTAGTAATTTGGTTGATGGAATATGACCCCACAATTCGCCCCCATATGTAACACCCCCCTGTGCTTGGGCTTTGTAAATATGGATTATGGGGCTAAGTGGCCGATAGGGGGATTTGTTCGCCAGTCTTATAGTGCCACCCGCCAGCTGTGCCAGTTTTATGTTCATTTTCGACTGGTGGGACGACCACGTTAGGTTGTCATTAAGGGTGATCCCCAAGTATTCGATTATGTGCACACGTTCCAGTTGGACTGTTCCCAACGTAGGTGGTGCGCGGTTATGGGGTTTAGGATTGAGAATCATATATTTAGTCTTTTGTGAATTGATTTCCAATCCCCGGTCTAGACAGAATTGTAAGAACCCATCCAGAATACGTTGAATGCCCATAGGAGATTTGGACAGCAGCAGGGTGTCATCTGCAAACATAATTGCAGGCACCCTGCTGCCAGTCAATTTTGGGGCGTCAGTGTTGGGGATCCTAGTCAGATGGGCAACGACCCCGTTCACAAAGAGGCAAAACAGGGTCGGTGCAAGCACACAGCCCTGTCTTACCCCTCTGCGAACGGGGAACCTTTTGGTTAACTTACCGCCTCTGCCACACCTAACACGGGCATAGTTGTTATAATGCAGTCTCATCAAGATCGCCAAGATATCTGCAGGGACATTCAACTCCTCCATGACTTTCCATAATTTTGCCCTCGGTACCAAATCAAAGGCGGCACGCAAGTCTACAAATACTGTATACAAGGTACCGCCCTCGATTACAGCTGTTTTCCAATATAGAAGGTTCAGCCTAAAAATTTGGTCTATTGTGGACACCCCCTGTCTGAATCCTGCCTGATAAGGGGTCAGGACATCCGCCTCCTCTACCCAATACTGTAGCCGGTCCAGAATCAGTCGCCCAAAGAGCTTTTGGGATATGTCGATAAGACTGATTGGTCGATAGTTGGCTGGGAGCAGAGGGGACCCCTTTTTATAAATTGGGACCACCTCTGCACCCAGCCAAGTATCCGGGACCTCCCTACCCTCCAGAATAGCATTAAATATCAGTGTGAGGTATGGGGCCCATATCCCTGGTTCCTGCTTAAATAGGTACCCTGTCAAGACCAGGTGCTTTCCCTGCGGACAGCCCAGCTATAGCCACCCTCACCTCTTTTTCTGTGAAACGGTCGCAAATCGGGCCTCGTTCTGTCATACTGTTATGAGTATTGGGAGACCCCTTTTCTGCTGAGTACAATGACTCAAAATGGCTGCCATAAGCTAGGGGCTATATTAGGCTCAATTGCTGGGGATAAGTCTTCTGTACCGTTGGCGACTAAGCGCCAAAATTTGCGCGAGTCTTTGATGGTTAGGGATTTTGAGAGGTTTTCCCAATTTCTTGATCCCATTCGGACCTCGCATCTACCAGGAGCTTTCTATAGGATCTTCTCCTATCTTGTATTTCCTGCCTGCATTTACCTCCCTTAATGGCAAGTAGGAGTTGGGCCTTAGATTCCCTGCAAGTAGCATTATACCAGGACTTCTTGGCTGGGGGTCCTTTTCTTTTCCCAGGTTTAGAAAACAGATCTAGCTGCAGGGTACTAATTAGGTCTGCATGTATCTGAGCAAGCTTTTCTCTGTTGGCTGCACCTTCCACCTCCTTTCCTATCTGAAACGACTTCTCCAGGAACGGGATGATCCTAGCGTATAGTTTAGGTATTCTGTCTTCGCTAGTGGCCAGTTTCTCCCACCTGACTTTCCTCCTGTTGTTATCTAGTAGGAGTCCTGACTTGTCTATATCCATTCCAGGCGAGATGTCCTCGTTCCCTGGTGAGATATAAAAAAGTTCCAGGGCGTTGTGGTCACTATCCCTTCTCTCAATGACTTTAAAGTCTACTACTTGTGACCACATTGCTAATTTAACAAGGATATAATCTAATCTTGATTCCCTACCGGTTTTGTTGTAGGTACAGGTACTTGGTGTATCCGATTTACAACGACCATTGCAGGCCCTTAAACCTTGATTTAGAGTGAGGGCCGTTATCTGCAAAGCCAGGGGGGTCCAGGCTCTGGGGGGGGGGCGCCACCGTTGCAGGAACCATCCAACGTGAGTCTTCCTCAAAAGAGGGACCATCACGTAGGCCTGATAATGGTTCATACTGGGAGTTAAAATCACCTCCCACCAGGCATGGAAGTTCCCAGGGAATAACATCAAGGAAAACAGAGAGTTGCTCTATGGTACTAGATTCTTTTGACACGGGTACCGGCCTTGAGTATATATTTACAACTACCAGTTTCGAGGAATTTGGCCATTCTAGTAGGATTGCCAGAATATTGTCGGAATCAGTTTCCAAACAGGTAGCCTGGCAGCCTAGATCCGTTGCTACCCATGTTGCAAGTCCTCCCGATGGCCTGCCCCTTCCCCCCCACTTAGCGGGTTTAGAAAAGACTGCATATCCCTGGAATAGCAGTTCCTCACGCGCCCAGGTCTCCTGAAAAAGTAGAATATTTTTTGATCCAATGAAGGAAACCCAGTCTGTGGAGTCAATTTTACTAGCTAATCCTGCAACATTCCATGAGATCAGAGTTAGAGGGAGTGGTTTGGTAGTAGGTGGGCCTGTGATGGTGGTATTAGCAACACTGATCTCCGAGGGTTCTATCTGAATTGGGGGTGAGTGGACCAGAGACAATCTTTGATTGGTGTGGACCACAATAGGATCCTCGAAGATAGGCTCTAGGGCTGGATTTGGTTCCAATGCATTTTGCACCCTTATGTGTAATGAGGGTACCGAGGGCGAACTGTTCCCCATCTGTTCTGATGTGGGCAATTCACACCCCTCATTGCCCGAGTGTCAATCCACCAGTTCTAAGCTGCTATATCTATTATAGGTAGGGAAATGGGCTGGATAATGCATTCTATGGGGACCAGGGATTCCTCTCGTGTATCCACCCCCACCGCCCCTCCTCCGCGGGATTGTTTCCCAACCTCCCTCCTCCCCATATGGTAAAAAGTGGTCTGTAGGTCTTCCCCTGTAATTGAGTGGAGCGCTTCTCTCCCTGCGGCAATTTTCCCAGTCATCCAACAACTCTTGGTGGTGCCCCCATCTCTGATCCTCCAAGTTGTATAGACTTGATGGATAAAAGAATGAGAGGGGGAGGGGTTGGATGTTGCTGCCCAGGTCGTCAGGGGCCCAGGCACAAATGTAACCAGCGGTGCCTGGCTCTCTGAAGGTAACCAAAACGCAGTCTCCCCTTAATGATTTTCTAGAATGTCCCACCCACGTGGCCCGCCTAACCATAGAGATGTCACTGGTTATTCCTCTCGGGAGCGGTCTATATGTAGATAGCCAGCTAATAACCTTGTTCCTGAGTGAAGATGTAGCTTCAAATGTCTGGGGTTTTAGTTCCGGGACCCCTGCCAGGACTAGGGTATAAGGGGCGGCCTCTGGGGGGAGATTGACAGGTTTTGGTTTGCGGCTGTTGTTGAATTTCTCTCCCATGGGTGTTGAATCTCCCTTGCTATTAGTCTGGGTAAGAACAGTATCTTTGAGCGGGGGGATGGTAGCGGGAGTGGCAATTTGTGGATGTGAAATTAATGGTGGAACGTTGTTGGTATTAAGGTTTGGCGGAGGTTGGAGTGTCTTATTTTGGATGGCTATTGGGTTATGAGAGTCAGTGGAGGTTAACTTCTTCTTTACAACTGTTATGGATTCTTTACCCTTATTAGCATTTGGATCGGGCCCCCTTTCACTACTTTAGCTGCATTAAGATCAAGTTTCTTCGAATCAGCTAGTTGCACAGTAGATTTTTCGATATTAACTAGTCTTGCTTCGATCTTGATCAATCGGGCTTCGAGAGGGCTCAGAAGCGACCTGAGGAGTGTACCAATGTCCTCCAGTGTGATGTCATCACTGGAGTTATCCACTAGGGTCATGTTTGTGGCTGGTGGTGGTACCGTCCTACTCTGGGTTATGGGGGTAGTTGATGTGCCCTGCTTCTCTAAGTTGGTAACTGTAGTGCCTCCCTTTGCCCCATTTCCCCTTGATAGTTTGGAGTTTGGGGGGTTTTGCCTATTAGCTTCTTTGATTTCTTTGGTGTGACCCCCCCTCTTTTTTTGTATGGCACCTTCCCTAGCCCCCCTATCTCTAGCCGGGCTAGACTCTTTATCATTAGCTACCAGTTTTTTCGGCTCGGGGGTTGGGAAAGAAATTCTTGGTGGGGTGTGGGGCAATTGGGTGTTTGGAAGAGCCATTAGACTCATGTCCTCATTTTCACTGGGAACCTCGATTGTGAAGTCGGGATCAATAGTAGTTGCATTAGATGATTGATGTATTACCTGGTCGGTCGATTTGTTGGTTATAAGTTCAGACCTACCCTCCGGAGTTCTGGCTAGAGCCATTGGCCCTATTGAAGATCTTCTAACCCAGTCAATTTCCTGGGAAATTCTTCTTTCCAGGACCTCAATTTCCTCAATCAAAAGAGATCCGGCTTTTACGAAGTAATTGTCAATGGGGCCTTTAGCAGCTACGGCCGCAGCTAGTGACGATTTACTTCTGGTTTCTCTAGTGCTCATTGCTCCTTGGATTGGGAAACCGGAAGTAACAATAAAAAGAGGGGTGGCCCGGACCGGACTCTCCCGTACTCGAACGGCCTCAAACGGCCCGCTCTTTGCCCGGTCTTCGCCCCGAGCTCCGTCCCGCGTCGCGGAGGAGGTGATGACAGTAAAATGCGTGTAGGCGGTGGGCGTGTCCGCCGGGGGAAGAGGCACCAGCTGGGCTGACTGTGGAATGCTGGTCCTCGCAGTCCCCCGGACGGTACCCTTCACGCTAAAACTCGCCTCTAAGCCTCAACCCCTGGACTCCAGCTGGGAGCGATGACAGGTCTTGCCGATTGCAAGACACGCTCACACCAGCGAGTCCGCTGCGGTGGGGAGGCTTGTATTTCCAAAGGTGTTGCAGGTTATGTAAGGTTCTATCCGTAGCAGGCAGCAAGGAGCAGGAAGGACACTGTGAGCGGCACCCGCAAAGTGGGTGTCGCGAAAAGTAATAAAGCCGGGAGGCGGTGGGCGTGTCCGCCGGGGGAAGAGGCACCAGCTGGGCTGACTGTTGAATGCTGGTCCTCGCAGTCCCCCGGACGGTACCCTTCACGCTAAAACTCGCCTCTAAGCCTCAACCCCTGGACTCCAGCTGGGAGCGATGACAGGTCTTGCCGATTGCAAGACACGCTCACACCAGCGAGTCCGCTGCAGTGGGGAGGCTTGTATTTCCAAAGGTGTTGCAGGTTATGTCGGGTTCTATCCGTAGCAGGCAGCAAGGAGCAGGAAGGACACTGTGAGCGGCACCCGCAAAGCGGGTGTCGCGAAAAGTAATAAAGCCGGGAGGCGGTGGGCGTGTCCGCCGGGGGAAGAGGCACCAGCTGGGCTGACTGTGGAATGCTGGTCCTTGCAGTCCCCCGGACGGTACCCTTCACGCTAAAACTCGCCTCTAAGCCTCAACCCCTGGACTCCAGCTGGGAGCGATGACAGGTCTTGCCGATTGCAAGACACGCTCACACCAGCGAGTCCGCTGCGGTGGGGAGGCTTGTATTTCCAAAGGTGTTGCAGGTTATGTCAGGTTCTATCCGTAGCAGGCAGCAAGGAGCAGGAAGGACACTGTGAGCGGCACCCGCAAAGCGGGTGTCGCGAAAAGTAATAAAGCCGGGAGGCGGTGGGCATGTCCGCCGGGGGAAGAGGCACCAGCTGGGCTGACTGTGGAATGCTGGTCCTCGCAGTCCCCCGGACGGTACCCTTCACGCTAAAACTCGCCTCTAAGCCTCAACCCCTGGACTCCAGTTGGGAGCGACGACAGGTCTTGCCGATTGCAAGACACGCTCACACCAGCGAGTCCGCTGCGGTGGGGAGGCTTGTATTTCTAAAGGTGTTGCAGGTTATGTCAGGTTCTATCCGTAGCAGGCAGCAAGGAGCAGGAAGGACACTGTGAGCGGCACTTGCAAAGCGGGTGTCGCGAAAAGTAATAAAGCCGGGAGGCGGTGGGCGTGGCCGCCGGGGGAAGAGGCACCAGCTGGGCTGACTGTGGAATGCTGGTCCTCGCAGTCCCCCGGACGGTACCCTTCACGCTAAAACTCGCCTCTAAGCCTCAACCCCTGGACTCCAGCTGGGAGCGATGACAGGTCTTGCCGATTGCAAGACACGCTCACACCAGCGAGTCCGCTGCGGTGGGGAGGCTTGTATTTCCAAAGGTGTTGCAGGTTATGTCAGGTTCTCTCCGTAGCAGGCAGCAAGGAGCAGGAAGGACACTGTGAGCGGCACCAAGGTAATCATCTGAAGCACACTCCCTGGAAGGAAGTGGAGCTTAAGGCTTGTGTGGAGATCATAGGGTTACACAAGTGGATTTGTGCCACAACAGGGTCCATGGTTGGTGGGAACGGAGACAAGAATGGCTTGAGCCTGGAACAATGGCTCAGCCAGCTGCTAAGAAGACGAAAGGCAAAGGGTCCCTGAATGTACCTCCAGTGAGATAGATGGGGACCTGCAGTGACCGCCCCGGAGTCCACTGAAGGTTAAATTGCTTCCCTTGGTGACCCGCCTGAGCTTGCTGGATGGCATGTGAAGGAGGGCCGACCAAGGAGTTCTGTAGGACACCAAGGGAGTGCCCATTCCTTGTGGGCATGGGCAACAGACTGAAGCTAAAGCAGCAGGTGATGCCTCTAGTAGTCACCACATTAACTGGGAGGACAACTTCCTGTACAGTTAGCCTAGGGCTCCTGGGCATGGGATATCAAGGGCCCTGGTGGTCCTGCGATGCTACAGGGCATTCCTACAGGAACTGGCTCACAAGATTCCCTTGACACTCACCTGCATTCTGATGGGTCTTACTGGGCAGGCAGCAATGGGAGGACGTGACACCTATACTTCAATAGGTAGTGTTCTGTCCACAAACAGAGCACTGATTAACCCCACCCCCACCTGGGTTAGCCTGGTGGACAGGACTGGCTTCAAAGGGATCATTGTGTACATGAAAGAGTTCCTATGAAGTTACCCCCTACATCATAGGCACTTTTGGGTATAAGTACTGGGTCTCTGATCTGCCTATATTTGTCTCTGACCCCCTAACTTCACACACTTCTGAATGTTGAACTGAACCTCTATCAAAAGGAGTGATGTGCTGCTTAAAGGACTCAACTGGACTGCTTTTCTGGTAGGTCTGCTTTTCTGCTTGTTAGCCCTGCTGCTCAATGACTCTGCAGGAAACACTCTGCCTTCCCTCCAAGTGATCTCCAAGGGCTTGCTGGCTTGCCTCCTGTTTCTGACGTCTCAGGGATACAAAATACTTCCTACTATTCTGTTGGTGCATCAGGACTCTGCCTTCTGTGAGTCCTACCCTTGCCTGTGGTGCCCCCTCCAAGCTCTGGGTCTCAGAAGTGGGTTCTTCAGCTGTTTTAAACAAAAGCCAATGCATTGCATCAATTGAATGAGAAATTCTGCTGCAAAGGCTGCACAACAACAGTGGTCAGGACCCCCTTTGCATGACTCAACGACGAACCAGTAGACTCTCAACATCAACAAAAGATCCATCCGAGGTATTTTTTCAGCAGTACCTCTCTGGGTTTTGTAGCCAGCCTGCCGTCCATTGTGGTCAGCCTGAACTTTGGATTTGCACTGACCCTCAAGACCTCAAGTAACCTTTTGACCACTAGTGACTTCTAAGCACTTTCTTTACATTTGATCTTTAAAAATTCATATCTTGTCTTCTACTGATTGGATTTTTGTCATTTTTCACCTCTTTTTGCTCAGATAAATATTCTCTATTTTTCTAAACCTGTATGGAGTCTTGGTATGGTATATTCATTGTGTTACTGTGTGTGTGTCTGTTCGTTGCACAAAGGCTTTACACAGTGCCTTTATAAATAAACCTGACTGCTCTGTGACAAGCTACCAGATGGGTTATCTTATGGTTATCTTATGGTTTATCTAGCATGCCCTGACTAGATTGGCGGTTCCTGCCTGGCATGGGTGCATATGTCTGCCAATCATGAATCCCATTTTTAACAATCTTGGACTGCACTGATTGGTACAGAAGCATTGCCTACATCTGAAGGGATGGACACCAACGCATCGCCCCCTCAGCTCCTCTCATGAGACCATTGACGTCGACGCATCCTCCATCCTAGGTACTTTTTCATCGGGTCAAGGTTTTCTCAAAGTTTTATATAGCGCGAATGTTAGATTTGAGGATCTCTAGTTGGTACAGGTAGGTACTTGTGACAAATAGGGACTCTTGCCTCTAGTCAGGGTAAGGGGGTACATTTCTAAAATAACCCCTGCTCACCCCCTTGGTAGCTTGGCATGAGCAGACAGGCTTATCTCAGAGGCAGAGTGTAAAGCATTTGTGACCACATACAGTACCCAGTGACAACACTACAGATGGACACTACACAGTTGTTTATAAAAAAAGTATTCTTTATATAGACTTAACACAAGACCACAAATGACAAAAATACACAATACCATACTTAAAAATGGTAGTTTTAGCTTAGCTCAGTTCAGTTCTTAAGATGCGACACTTGCGTCAATGTACCTTACGATGTGTTGTGCTTCCACAACAAGTAATATTGCAGCGATGGAAAATGCGGCAAAGTTCCGGTGCAAAGAAATAAAGACGTTAAGACCTTCCAGTTGCGGCACGCTTCTCCGAGGATGCGAGGAGTCTCGGTTCAATGCGTCAGCTGCAGCAGTTACACCCTTGTTCAGCAATGCGATGGCAACAGCCTTGGCTGCGGCACTCTTCTCCGACATTGCGAGAAGCTTCTGCACAATGCGACAACTACAGCGCCGACATTCATGATGCAACGGCAGCAGCTTCGACAGCGGCGCGCTTCTCCATGGATGCGAGGCGCTTTTCTCGATGCCGTGCAATATGACAGCTACAGCGCCGACATCCACGATGTGACGGCAGCAACAGCGACAGTGACACGCTTCTCCTTCATTGCTAGACTCTTCTCCTGATGCGGTGCAATACGACAGCTACAGCGGCAGCACCCTCCCTTGGAGTTGCGACGGCAGCAGCAGCGACACGCTTCCTCTTCGTTACGAGGCGCTTCTCTCGATGCGGTGCAATACGACAGCTACAGCGCCGCCATTCACGATGCGATGGCAGCAGCAGCGACGGCGACATGCTTCTTCCTCGTTGAGTCGCGCTTCCAGCTCCTTGCAACACGCAGTTCCTTAGAAGGCCCAAAACAGCAGTAGGCACTTCCAA
Organism: Lissotriton helveticus; assembly: GCF_964261635.1. Taxonomy (NCBI): domain Eukaryota; kingdom Metazoa; phylum Chordata; class Amphibia; order Caudata; family Salamandridae; genus Lissotriton; species Lissotriton helveticus. The sequence goes on along the minus strand of NC_136060.1, from coordinate 21,201,931 downwards.
AGAACTCTGGGGAGCTGGGGGGTGAAGTCTCTTGTCCCTGAGACTTCAGCAGGAGGCAAGCTCTTTTCCAAGCCCTTGGAGATCCTTCACAAGTAGAAAGTAAAGCACACAACGTTCTTTCTCCTCTCTTTGGCAGTCAGGCAACCACTGCAGGCCAATCCCCTAAGCAGCACTTCAGCTTAGGAATAGTCTCTCTTCAGTTTCTTCAGGTTCCTCTCCTCAGCAGAGATTTCTTCTTGTAGTCCAAAAGTGATCTAATTTCTTAGGATCAGGGTCCCAATATTTATACCCCCAAATCCTTTGTTCTCTGAGGAGAGAGGGGCCTTTGCCCAGTCCAAACCAGTTCTGAAGCACTCTGTTTTCAAGACTCCTTCTTTCCTTTCACGGTGCAGGGAAGAAACATCAGAGGCCCCACAAGAGATGGAGCCTGCATTGTGGGGGAAACCACAGCCCTGGAGCACTTTGTTGACATCATTCCTTCTCTTCTTTCACAGTGCAGGGCAGAGACATCAGCCGCACCCCAGGAGGTGGAGCCAGCATTGTGGAAGGCAGGCACAGCCCTATTCAAGGTTCAGGTGTAACTCCTCCCACCCATCTAGATGCAGATCTCTCTATTCACCACTGGGCTGACTCATTCTGTCTCTTGGAATCTCCCAGCCTGTCACTCAAACTCCAGACAAGGAATACACAACCTAGCAGAGGCAGGCTTTGGATAGTTAGACAAGAAAATACCTACTTTCTAAAAGTGATATTTTCAAACACAGAACGTTAAAACCAACTTCACTAAAAGATGCATTTTATCATTCTGAGTCCAGGCATACTAAACCCGAATTTCTACCATGTTCTCTGAGTCAGTTAGGATTATAGAATGTAATAATCTATCTGCCCATTCTGGCCTAATGAGAACAGGTCGCCTTGCAATAGTGAAAAACAAAAATGGCTGTAATTCACTATTAGGACATGCCACACACATCAGGACTTGTCCTACCTTATACTTACAATGCACCCTGCCCATGGGCCTACCATAGGGGTGCCTGATATGAAGAAAAGGGAAGGTTTAGGGACTAGCAAGTGGGTGCACTTGCCCAGTCAGCATGACAGTACCAGACTGCACGCAGGCTCTGCAATGGCAGACCTTAGACACATTTTACAAGGCTGCTTCTGAGGGTGGCACAACCAGTGCTGCAGGCCCACCAGCAGCATTTTGATTTACACACCCTGGGCACACTCAGTGCACTATACTAGGGTCTGACAAGTAAACCAAATTAGTCAATCATGGAATCACTAAATAATACATTCATTTACAGTAGGGAGCACTTGCACTGTGGCACTGGACAGCAGTGGCACAGTGCCCAAAGCATCTAACACCAGCAAAAACACATGAGGCAACAGCAAAAACAGAAGGGAGACCCACGCCAATAGTGCCAGGTCTAACAGCGAACTTGACCCAAAATCAGGTATCAGAGCGTTTTACATGAGCACCAGCTGTGTTACATGAGGACACATTCATTTTTGTTTAGGCATGGGGAGATTAAGTGATTTACCCAGAATCACAGGAGGTTGAGCGTCGTTGCCAAGACTCAAACCCAGTTCCCCAGACTTGAAGTCCATCGCCCTAACCGTTAGGCTACATCATATGCCCAAAGTTGGTCCCTCTATCTGACTTGCACACCATCGCCGTCACCCTGAATTTTCAGGTTTGACCCGATCAAGCACCAGATAGACCTGGTTGGCATTTTATGTTTCTAAGCACTATATTTCAGTTTATTCTTAAAAATTAATAACTCCAGTTCTACTTATAGGATTTTTGTTGTTTTGGTTATGTTTTGTTCATTAAATTAATCTTCATGTTTCTAGCCTGGTGTGGATTCGTTTTCTGTAGTGTTTTCACTGTTTTTGTTGTCTTAAGTGTAGCACAAATACTTTACACATTTCCTCTTAAGAACCCTGCTCTGTTCTAGGCTACCAGAGGGTGAGCACAGGTTAATTTAGGGTGTGTATCTGACTTACCCTAACTTGGATTGTGATCCCTACTTGGAGAGGGTGCATACCTCTGCCAACTAGAGAACCAATTTCTAACATGGTTGGTAATTGTCTCTTAGTGGCTGGGAGAAAACACTTAGCAATTTAAAGCCAGTAAAATGCAGGTGTGAGACATGATGTTTTAGCTGAGGTCTGAGGTTATTCATAATTCCCTCTGTAGTGATTTCCATTATCTACCTTTATTTGATTAGGGTGACTATTGTTTTGTCAGTATGTTTGGACAGAGTCTATTTTCAACAGGCAAATGTGTGTTTCATCTTCTGCACACTTGAATCAAGTTTCATAACAATTTATTCCATCTTATGCTGCTTTTGTATAAGTGCATCACACGAAGAGCCTTCTATGGAAGAGTCCCTCTCTTTCTTTGGTTGATGTGCAGTCCCTTTCATCACCAGTTGGTTTCTTAGGCTCTGGGTTCCTCGCTACAACTTAGAAATGCCTCTCTGCACACTACAGTGCCCAGTGAACAAACAGCAGAGAAGGTGGTAAGAACACAGACTTTTGCTGTGTTTTTGAATCTTTAAAATGGCTGTTTTTCTACCCATGACTGTTTGAATCTCTTTTCCTGTGTGCAATTGATACTGTTTAAAACTATATTTTTGCTTGTGACTGTTTGAATAGAACTTTTGGTGTCTGTCCTATTTTCCCCTGTACTGTGCTTAGGCGTGCAGGGGCAACCCCCCAGAGGCCCTCTCCTTTTGGTTCTTTTAAACGTTTAAAAGGCAAACTACACCCTCATAGGCTAAGCAGAACTTGTTTATGAGACTGTTGACTCTGCTTTAAGGTTTAATACTGTGTTTGGAAAGTGCATGAACCCTCATTTTTGGCTACAAAAAGGGGTTTGTTGAAGTGCACGAAAACCAGTTTTTAAGTGGCTTAGATTTGGGCCTACCATAAACTAGGATCAACAAAGTGTGGATGGAGCCTGTCTGTAGCCAAGGAGATTATATTCTTCAGGAGAAGCTCACTGCCCCTTGGCCATCAGCCTGGGCCTTCCTGATTGGCCCTTTAGCTCTCAAGCAAAAACGGAGGCCTTTCCCTGACCTGCAGTATCCCTTCAGGTGTGGGCAGGGCACTCCAAGACAGCCACCTCCATCTTGTAGCCCCAGCCTCTCTGTGCCCTAGAGAGCCCAGTAAAAAAACAGCAAAGAGGGTTGTAAGAACACAGACTTGTGCTGTGTTGTTGAATCTTTACAAATGCTGTTTTTCTACGCTTGACTGTTAGAATGTACTCTGTTGTCCTGTGTGCAATTTGTTCAGTTAAAAACTGCATATTTTTGCTTTTGACTGTTTGAATTGAACTCTTGCTTTCTGTGAATTTGATACTGTTTAAACTGCTGTTTTTCTACACGTGACAGTTTGAAAATCTGTCCTAGTTTTCCCTTGATTGCGCTTAGGCATGCAGGAGCAACCCCCTAGATCTCCCTCTTTTTGAGTCTTTTAAAAGTTAAAAGGTCCGACTACACCCTCTGAGGCAAAGCAGGGTGTGTTTATGAGACTGCTGAATCTGCTTTAAGGTTTAAAACTATGTTTGGAAAGAGTATGTAACCCTTGTTTTTGTCTAGAAAAGGGGATTTGTTGAAGAGCAGGAAAGGCAGGACTTACGTAGCTTAGATTTGCGCCTCCTTGCAGGGTGAACCAGTGCCAGCAAAGTGGGGATTGAGCCTGTCTGTATCAAAAGCGATTCTATTCTTCAGGCGCAGCTCACTGCCCCCTGGCCATCAGTCTGTGATGGAGGTCACATGCTCCTTATATAAGTTTACTATTGGACGTTAAATCTGTGCTCTGATTCGTCCCTGGGTTTAGAGTTTCTTTTGGACTTAGGGTTAGGTTTCGGATTGACTGGTAGGTCTGGTGCTCTGATAGGTCCCTGAGGCTAGGGTTTCTATTGGACTTAGGGATTAGGGTTTGATTTCTGATTGATTACTAGGACATGGGATGTGTTTGGTTACAGGGGCTTGGTCTCCTATTGGTCTTAGGGCTTAGGGCTAGTGTTGTGATTATTAGGGTTAGGGCTAGGGTTACCATTGGCTGAAGGTATTACCTAACCTCCGGATAGTCAAGCTTGGCGTCACAGTTCTCAGCCAGCCTGAGTAGCTATTCCTCATTCCATAAAAGCCTGCCCTCCAACCCATGCACCAGCACCTGTATATGTAGAATTATATATGTAGATGTCTAGGTACTCATGTACACTTGTATCTGGTTTGGTGTACATGTGTTTTCAACTGTATTTGGTTTCAGTGCGCACATTATATTGATTTCAGTATTAGGTACTTGTACGAGGTAAAAATGTTGCTTACTACACCTTGTACCACAACCCGTAGCTTCCAGTCAGCCACTGTGCCTTGTTACCACTGTTTACTGTTGTAGGACCCACTGAGAGAGTTCCTGAGATCTCCCAGACTGCAGCAACTCTCACCAGCCATCTTGGGTGTGGTTTACCGAAATAAAACACACCCAAGCGTCCAGAGACCACTTTGCCTCTAGACTCTCCGTGAAGCAACACCCTGTTCATCAGAGAAGCACCGAAGACGCACACCTACCTGCAGTGAAGCTTTCCAGCAGTCGCTATTGTCCACCCGCTTCAGAAGTAAGTTCACACCACTCAGCCTTCCTGAAACCTGATAAAAAGAAAAAACAATTCAAAGTTACAAAGGTACCCAATTCAAGCAAGTGCAAGCCACAGTGCCTGTTTAATCAGTGTAAAGCTAAGTTTGCATAAAGCAGAAGGCTCTATCTAGTCTTTGCACTTGATTTGATTTTGTATTAGAATTAATCCTGGGCGGAGAACTCTGCTCCACCCGCCGAGTGTGTGGAGATTTGCCTACTCCGCGTTCTGCAGAGGACGAGGAGAAGGCAAATCTCTGCACACTCCACAGCAGAGCGGAGTTGGCCATTGTTAAAAACGGGACCCCCGGCCGGCCATGGCTCACGCTAAAGTCAGTCAGGGATCACCATTTCTAAGTCAGGGCAAGGGAGTTACACACCAAGTTAACCCCTGCTCACCCTCTAGGTAACGTGACGCGAGCAGCAAGGCTAATCTCGGAGGCGATGTGTAAAGCGTTTGCGCGCGCACCCCAGCAACAACTCCCAAGGCCCACCACAAAGGAAACTCCACACAAGGTTATATATAAAAATAGCCTTTGTATTATAATAAAAACACATCAGAAAAGACACATACTTTACAATGTGCCAATAGGCACAGGCAGAATTTACAAGGGATTATGTACAGGACAGGGCCACCCGGACCACTGTCAGGGGTATGCACTTTTTGGAAATAATACTTGTAGGTATAACACTTAGCACATAAACATATAATGACTGTAGCACAAAAATAGTATATGTAGCACACAACCAGTGATTACTGGTAAAGGGTAAATACCTCCTACGCAACCCTAACCACTGTAGGAAAATCACTCAGGGAACTAGGACCTTATTATCAGGACCTATGGAAGGGAAACAATAAACTAAGCATGTCACCTTTTAGCAAAGGAAAGGAAACCTAAAACAATCCTCTAAGCAGGTACCTTTTAGCAAAGGGGAAGAAAAGCAATCACCTACGCAAGTCACATTTAGCAAAGGTAATAAACCATAATCACTCCTCTATGCAGGTCACTTTTAGCACAGGGGAAGAATATAAACAATCACCTAAGCAGGTCACTTTTAGCAAAGGTGATAAAACATAAACATATTGCACATGAGGCATTTAAAACACATTCAGAGGTGCAGGTAGAACATTTGCGCAGGACTCACATAAACAAGTAAACCTTAAATTGTGCAACGTGCACATGGCACAGCACTAGAACGGTCGCTCAGGCCAACTGGCCTCGCAAGGGCTGGAATGCCCTTAGTCCAAAATGTCAGGGCAGGCTGCGCAGGCAGCAAAGAACAAAACCTAAACGTGGCAACTGTCCACTAAGTGCTGGACAGTTGTAATTACTGATGATGCCAACGTTGGAGCCTCATGTGCTCAAGAACAATGGTGAGGGCAACACAGCGTGGGAGCCACGGGGCTCTGACCAACTAACTGCCTGTGTCCCCCCCAGAGCCTCTCTGGCTCGCAAAACAAATATGATAGCACTTGAGAGCTTCAGAGCTCTTAACACACTCGTGGGCTGGGAGCCTCGCAGGCTCAAAAACGGAATGGCCCCTCAGAGCCTCGGGGCTCTGCAATAACTATGGGCGGGAGCCTCTCAGGCTCTGTAATCTCAAATGGCCCCCAGGAGCCTCGGGGCTCCACACACCAAAAATGCGGGCGTCGTTGGAGTCCTTCGTGGACTCGGTAACAATACAAAGGCCCCCAAGAGCCTCAACCGGCTCTTCACACCGGAGGGGAGGGGAGGGCACCGGCAATGTGCCCCGACGCCCTCGTCCCCGATACTGATCTGCGGGCCTCACTCACCGGTTCTCGCTGAGGATTTCACCTCGGTTTCCTGGCTCCTCTGCTGGGCTCTCCCGGCACTCGGGGAGTCAGGCGGGCGGCGGCACTTCTCTCTCGCCTCTCTGCTCGCCTTCGTGCTGCGGCGCCGAGGGCGGGACTTCCGGTCCTTTTCCAGGTCGGGCCGCGCTGCAATTGGTCGGCCGGCACCAATACTTCCGGGTCATCGCAGGCAGCGCGGGGGCTACACACACTCCTGGGCTGCGGCGGTGATCACGGGGCAATGCCGGGTGGGCTCTGGCTTTAAATAATTAAATAAAATGGGGCGAATGCGGCGTGGGCGCTATTGAGCGCTGGGGCAAAAATAAAGCGCTCCTAGCGCTATAAATCAAATAAAAGCACTTCCAGGCACTCTGGCAAGTAGGGCTTCAGCAAAGTCCTTGTAGGCAGGGGGGCAAGGCTGGGCCCAGAGCCAGCTCACTGGGTCTCCAGGCAGGGAGACAGTCCAAGTGGCGGACCTCCTGGCCCCAGCAACAGCAGCAGCCCCCTCTGGCAGGATCAGAAAAAAAGAACAACATTCATGGGGAATCAGCCCCTTCTTATACTGTGAAATCCTTTGTTTCAGGGTGCAGGGTGGGGGGAAACCAGTCGCAGCTGGTTTTGGAGCACCCTTGATGGCCATACCACCCCTTTCATTCACTGGGGAGGCTAGGGTTGTTAGACGCACCATAGGGGGGCGGAGCCAGTATTGTGTGGGGAAAGCCCAGCCCCATCAGGAACCAGGTGCAGCCCTCCCACACATCACTCATGCTGATCTCACACTCACCACCGGGCAGACCCACCCAGACTTCCTGGAGCCAGGCTTGCCAGCCAGCTCCAGCCAATCACGCTCCAGCACCCTCACTGCACACATACATCAATGTCTAGAAGTAGCACTTCCCCACTAGACACATACAAGCCGCACAGACCATCGCGCAGCATTCACTCTCACGAGTTTGCACATACCAAACTCGAGCCTGCACTCCCCATGCATCAGGAACTAACATGGACACACATATTCCCCATGCATTCCTATGGGAGGGCAGGCCAGCCATACTACACATACGCACTTTACCCTGGGACACAGGGAAAAAGTGCGCAGAGACCCAAAAATCACTAACTCAGATCACAGACCAAAAGCAAAAAGATTAGGGGTGAACCTGCTATAAGGGCCAAGTCCAACACAACCCCCTTCCAGCCAAAACACAGGGCAGACCAATCACCACTGTGAAGGACTTCCCTGCTTGGGGCGATAAAACACGGACGCGGGCCCGCAACTGCAGGGACACCCTCCTGTTTTACGCGACGGTGAACCTCTGGGATTCCTTCTAAAACTACTGTAGGGACTAACTGGGGTACCCCACTGGTACTCTCCAGCTGCCCTCGGCCAGGACCAGGCCCTAGGCCACCCAGGTGCCACTGGATCCTGCCTACTCACAAAGTGGGGGGTAGTAACCCCTGGCACATAGTAGCCATTCTCCACCCTTCCTGTCTGCAAGACAGGGCTAGACTGCCACTGGTTCTCCAGCCTAGGGTCTATAACTTCAGGTGGACCAGGAGTCTCAGGGAAGGCTCTCCTCCCCCTACCTCTTCTTCTCGGGTTCCTCCTTCTCCTGCGAGGGGTACCCTCAGAACACCATTCTCCCAACCTAGGGTTTAACCCCTCAGGTTGCACCGGGGTCAGAGGTGGGCTCTCCCACCCTCTGCACCCCCTTCCAGAGTCCGGCTCCCTCCCAACCGGGGCGGTACCTCTGGAAGAAGAACTGGTCAAGACACTGATTACAGTCGTCCCACCCACCTGGCCTTCCAACCTCTGGTCTAAAACCTTTGGTGGAACCAATGCCTGGCACTCCAGGACTTCTGGGGATTCACATACTATCCCCCAATCACTCCTTTCGCTGGACCCCTATACCCTCCCTACTGGAGCGGTACTGCCAGACTCTAGAACCATAGAAGCTCCGCTTACAGATGCTCCAGGTCCTCTACACACTAGGAAATCTCCCTCAAGTGAACTAACAAGAAAGCTTAGGTTCCCATCCTGGTGTTCCCTAAAGAAACCATCCAGGCTCTGAGGCAGGGCTTCGGGCGTCTGGGGACTCTCGGTCACACACTCACTCCTGCTCCACTGAGACAGACAGTAAGCCCCTACACCCTCCTCACTGTACTGGGACCTAGCTGGGCTACTCTCACCCTCCTCCACCACGCTGGGCTGGAGGACACCTGACCCACTATTGTTGGAATCACTCACTAGTGACTCTAAAGAACCTTTCGCACTGTCCCAGCGCTCTGCTTCCTCTGCAAGGTCCCACGGACAAAAGGAACCACACTTCAACAGGTGCTGGCGCAACTCTGAACAAACAACACTGAGCAACTGCTCTTTGAGGAACATATTCACTACTCCGTCCACCTCATTGTCCGAGTTAGCCGTCAGCCAGTCCCACATTGCATCAGAACAGTCATCCACAAAATACTTCCACTCCTGGTGGGGTGGTTTCCTAAGGTTCCTGAACTTCACCCTGTTCTCCTCTTCTGGGAAAACAGGTACCATACTTGGGGAACTGGGAGTGGGACTTTTTACACTGACATTAAAATAGCTGCCACCACTGGACTCAACCCTCCCTGGGGAATCCAGAAAATCATAACTGCACTCAGGGGATAACCTACCCTCTAGGGTTACCTTCTCCCTGAACAAGGCCCTTTCAGCCTCTAGCTTGGCGTGCTCTAACCTGAGCTGTTCCATCGCTAGCTGATGCTCCCGCTCTTCCCTCCTATCCAACCACTCTTCTGGGGACAGGGAAAGGGATGGGGCACTGGAACTGACACTGGACCCAGCAAGGGACTCCCTATCTATGGGGTCCTCACTATCTGCTGGTGCCCATTCACTCTCATCATCAGAATCTTCAGGGCTCCCCACAGACTCACCACCCTCATGGCGTGTGGCCCGGGCCCTCTCTCTCTCACTGTGCTCAAGATCCCATTGATCCTTCTGCCATTGGATCAGGCTGTCCCTAAGCTGGGACTGAGTATCCGACTCACTCACCTCCATGCCTCCCTCTTCACAGAATCTGACCAGCTCTGACCTACTGTACCTAAAAAGACCATAGAGATCAAAAACAGGCTCCATTTTGGCGGACGTTCTCAAGAAGAGTTTGACACAGGGAACCTGGGGGTCTGAGCTTAACAGGAATACACAATTACAAAAATTCAGCAAGATTCCTATCTCAGAGAACTTGCACTCCTCTGTCCAGTGTAACACACCACTCATTCACACACACTCCCCCTCGGTAAGGCAGTTTCTACCACCCCTGATTTCTCAACCTGACCATAAAGCGACACAGGTACCAATCTGGGAGCAGGGCGGGGAACAAATGTACTGGACACAATTATAAAATGACACCTTTCAGGAGAAGAAATACTTAAACTTCACCTAAAAAACAATAATCCCCCAAATGTGGTTATCTAAAAATGTAGCGTTTTGTAGTGCGGCCTGTCGCCACTGTGGTACAGCGCAAACGCAAGTCCAATCCGCACCGCTTGCCACCAATGTTAGAAACGGGACCCCTGGCCGGCCATGGCTCACGCCAAAGTCAGTCAGGGATCACCCTTTCTAAGTCAGGGCAAGGGAGTTACACACCAAGATAACCCCTGCTCACCCTCTAGGTAACGTGACGCGAGCAGCAAGGCTAATCTCGGAGGCGATGTGTAAAGCGTTTGCGCGCGCACCCCAGCAACAACTCCCAAGGCCCACCACAAAGGAAACTCCACACAAGGTTATATATAAAAATAGCCTTTGTATTATAATAAAAACACATCAGATAAGACACACACTTTACAATGTGCCAATAGGCACGGGCAGAATTTACAAGGGATTATGTACAGGACAGGGCCACCCGGACCACTGTCAGGGGTATGCACTTTTTGGAAATAATACTTGTAGGTATAACACTTAGCACATAAACATATAATGACTGTAGCACAAAAATAGTATATGTAGCACACAACCAGGGATTACTGGTAAAGGGTAAATACCTCCTACGCAACCCTAACCACTGTAGGAAAATCACTCAGGGAACTAGGACCTTATTATCAGGACCTATGGAAGGGAAACAATCACCTAAGCATGTCACCTTTTAGCAAAGGGAAGGAAACCTAAAACAATCCTCTAAGCAGGTCACTTTTAGCAAAGGGGAAGAAAAGCAATCACCTACGCAAGTCACATTTAGCAAAGGTAATAAACCATAATCACTCCTCTATGCAGGTCACTTTTAGCACAGGGGAAGAACATAAACAATCACCTAAGCAGGTCACTTTTAGCAAAGGCGATAAAACATCAACATATTGCACATGAGGCATTTAAAACACATTCAGAGGTGCAGGTAGAACATTTGCGCGGGACTCACATAAACAAGTAAACCTTAAATTGCGCAAGGTGCACATGGCACAGCACTAGAACGGTCCCTCAGGCCAACTGGCCTCGCAAGGGCTGGAATGTCCTTAGTCCAAAATGTCAGGGCAGGCTGCGCAGGCAGCAAAGAACAAAACCTAAATGTGGCAACTGTCCACTAAGTGCTGGACAGTGGTAATTACTGATGATGCCAACGTTGGAGCCTCATGGGCTCAAGAACAATGGTGAGGGCAACACAGCGTGGGAGCCACGGGGCTCTGACCAACTAACTGCCTGTGTCCCCCCCAGAGCCTCTCTGGCTCGCAAAACAAATATGATAGCACTTGAGAGCTTCAGAGCTCTTAACACACTCGTGGGCTGGGAGCCTCGCAGGCTCAAAAACGGAATGGCCCCTCAGAGCCTCGGGGCTCTGCAATAACTATGGGCGGGAGCCTCTCAGGCTCTGTAATCTCAAATGGCCCCCAGGAGCCTCGGGGCTCCACACACCAAAAATGCGGGCGTCGTTGGAGTGCTTCGTGGACTCGGTAACAATACAAAGGCCCCCAAGAGCCTCAACCGGCTCTTCACACCGGAGGGGAGGGGCGGGCACCGGCAATGTGCCCCGACGCCCTCCTCCCCGATACTGATCTGCGGGCCTCACTCACCGGATCTCGCTGAGGATTTCACCTCGGTTTCCCGGCTCCTCTGCTGGGCTCTCCCGGCACTCGGGGAGTCAGGCGGGCGGCGGCACTTCTCTCTCGCCTCTCTGCTCGCCTTCGTGCTGCGGCGCCGAGGGCGGGACTTCCGGTCCTTCTCCTGGTCGGGCCGCGCTGCAATTGGTCAGCCGGCCCTAACACTTCCGGGTCGTCGCAGGCAGCGCGGCGGCCCGGCGGGGGCTACATACACTCCTGGGCTGCGGCGGTGATCACGGTGCAATGCCGGGTGGGCTCCGGCTTTAAATAATTAAATAAAATGGGGCGAATGCGGCGTGGGCAGCTGCTAGAGTCAAGATAAAGCACTCAGAGCGCTAGAAGGCAAAGCGAAGCGCTATTGAGCGCTGGGGCAAAAATAAAGCGCTCCTAGTGCTATAAATCAAATAAAAGCGCTTCCAGGCGCTCTGGCAAGTAGGGCTTCAGCAAAGTCCTTGTAGGCAGGGGGGCACGGCTGGGCCCAGAGCCAGCTCACTGGGTCTCCAGGCAGGGAGACAGTCCAAGTGGCGGACCTCCTGGCCCCAGCAACAGCAGCAGCCCCCTCTGGCAGGATCAGAAAAAAAGAACAACATTCATGGGGACACAGCCCCTTCTTATACTGTGAAATCCTTTGTTTCAGGGTGCAGGGTGGGGGGAAACCAGTCACAGCTGGTTTTGGAGCACCCTTGATGGCCATACCACCCCTTTCATTGACTGGGGAGGCTAGGGTCGTTAGATGCACCACAGGGGGGCGGAGCCAGCATTGTGTGGGGAAAGCCCAGCCCCATCAGGAACCAGGTGCAGCCCTCCCACACATCACTCATGCTGATCTCACACTCACCACCGGGCAGACCCACCCAGACTTCCTGGAGCCAGGCTTGCCAGCCAACTCCAGCCAATCACGCTCCAGCACCCTCACTGCACACATACATCAATGTCTAGAAGTAGCACTTCCCCACTAGACACATACAAGCCGCACAGACCATCCCGCAGCATTCACTCTCACGAGTTTGCACATACCAAATTCGAGCCTGCACTCCCCATGCATCAGGAACTAACATGGACACACATATTCCCCATGCATTCCTATGGGAAGGCAGGCCAGCCATACTACACTCACGTACTTTACTCTGGGACACAGGGAAAAAGTGCGCAGAGACCCAAAAATCACTAACACAGATCACAGACCAAAAGCAAAAAGATTAGGGGTGAACCTGCTATAAGGGCCAAGTCCAACACAACCCCCTTCCAGCCAAAACACAGGGCAGACCAATCACCACTGTGATGGACTTCCCTGCTTGGGGCGATAAAACACGGACGCGGGCCCGCAACTGCAGGGACACTCTCCTGTTTTACGCCACGGTGAACCTCTGGGATTCCTTCTAAAACTACTGTAGGCACTAACTGGGGTACCCCACTGGTACTCTCCAGCTGCCCTCGGCCAGGACCAGGCCCTAGGCCACCCAGGTGCCACTGGATCCTGCCTACTCACAAAGTGGGAGGTAGTAACCCCTGGCACATAGTAGCCATTCTCCACCCTTCCTGTCTGAAAGACAGGGCTAGACTGCCGCTGGTTCTCCAGCCTAATGTCTACAACCTCAGGTGGACCAGGAGTCTCAGGGAAGGCTCTCCTCCCCCTACCTCTTCTTCTCGGGTTCCTCCTTCTCCTGCGAGGGGTACCCTCAGAACACCATTCTCCCAACCTAGGGTTTAACCCCTCAGGTTGCACCGGGGTCAGAGGTGGGCTCTCCCACCCTCTGCACCCCCTTCCAGAGTCCGGCTCCCTCCCAACCGGGGCGGTACCTCTGGAAGAAGAACTGGTCAGGACACTGATTACAGTCATCCCACCCTTCAGGTCAGGCTGATCCTGAACCTGGCCTTCCAACCTCTGGTCTAAAACCTTTGGTGGAACCAATGCCTGGCATTCCAGGACTTCTGGGGATTCACATACTATCCCCAATCACTCCTTTCGCTGGACCCCTATACCCTCCCTACTGGAGCGGTACTGCCAGACTCTAGAACCATAGAAGCTCCGCTTACAGATGCTCCAGGTCCTCTACACACTAGGAGATCTCCCTCAAGTGAACTAACAGGAAAGCTTAGGTTCCCATCCTGGTGTTCCCTAAAGAAACCATCCAGGCTCTGAGGCAGGGCTTCGGGCGTCTGGGGACTCTCGGTCACACACTCACTCCTGCTCCACTGAGACAGGCAGTAAGCCCCTACACCCTCCTCACTGTACTGGGACCTAGCTGGGCTACTCTCACCCTCCTCCACCACGCTGGGCTGGAGGACACCTGACCCACTATTGTTGGAATCACTCACTAGTGACTCTAAAGAACCTTTCGCACTGTCCCAGTGCTCTGCTTCCTCTGCAAGGTCCCACGGACAAAAGGAACCACACTTCAACAGGTGCTGGCACAACTCTGAACAAACAACACTGAGCAACTGCTCTTTGAGGAACATATTCACTACTCCGTCCACCTCATTGTCCGAGTTAGCCGTCAGCCAGTCCCACATTGCATCAGAACAGTCATCCACAAAATACTTCCACTCCTGGTGGGGTGGTTTCCTAAGGTTCCTGAACTTCACCCTGTTCTCCTCTTCTGGCGAAACAGGTACCATACTTGGGGAACTGGGAGTGGGACTTTTTACACTGACATTAAAATAGCTGCCACCACTGGACTCAACCCTCCCTGGGGAATCCAGAAAATCATAACTGCACTCAGGGGATAACCAACCCTCTAGGGTTACCTTCTCCCTGAACAAGGCCCTTTCAGCCTCTAGCTTGGCGTGCTCTAACCTGAGCTGTTCCATCGCTAGCTGATGCTCCCGCTCTTCCCTCCTATCCAACCACTCTTCTGGGGACAGGGAAAGGGATGGGGCGCTGGAACTGACACTGGACCCAGCAAGGGACTCCCTATCTATGGGGTTCTCACTATCTGCTGGTGCCCATTCACTCTCATCATCAGAATCTTCAGGGCTCCCCACAGACTCACCACCCTCATGGCGTGTGGCCCGGGCCCTCTCTCTCTCACTGTGCTCAAGATCCCATTAATCCTTCTGCCATTGGATCAGGCTGTCCCTAAACTGGGACTGAGTATCCGACTCACTCATCTCCATGCCTCCCTCTTCACAGAATCTGACCAGCTCTGACCTACTGTACCTAAAAAGACCACAGAGATCAAAAACAGGCTCCATTTTGGCGGACGTTCTCAAGAAGAGTGTGACACAGGGAACCTGGGGATCTGAGCTTAACAGGAATACACAATTACAAAAATTCAGCAAGATTCCTATCTCAGAGAACTTGCACTCCTCTCTCCAGTGTAACACACCACTCATTCACACACATTCCCCCTCGGTAAGGCAGTTTCTACCACCCCTGATTTCTCAACCTGACCATAAAGCGACACAGGTACCAATCTGGGAGCAGGGCCTGGAACAAATGTACTGGACACAATTACAAAATGACACCTTTCAGGAGAAGAAATACTTAAACTTCACCTAAAAAACAATAATCCCCCAAATGTGGTTATCTAAAAATGTAGCGTTTTGTAGTGCGTCCGGTCGCCACTGTGGTACAGCGCAAACGCAAGTCCAATCCGCACCGCTTGCCACCAATGTTAGAAACGGGACCCCTGGCCGGCCATGGCTCATGCCAAAGTCAGTCAGGGATCACCATTTCTAAGTCAGGGCAAGGGAGTTACACACCAAGATAACCCCTGCTCACCCTCTAGGTAACGTGACGCGAGCAGCAAGGCTAATCTCGGAGGCGATGTGTAAAGCGTTTGTGCGCGCACCCCAGCAACAACTCTCAAGGCCCACCACAAAGGAAACTCTACACAAGGTTATATATAAAAATATTCAATACACGGAAGGTGTTATAGGTCTTTCATGCAATCCAGACACACTAGGGGAATCTCAAAGGTATTCCACAACCAAGGCTGGAGTAACAGGATAAATAGAAGGATACAAAAGATGTGAAAAGTACCCATCAGCCCACTCAATAGTGGAGGCTCGTCATTTGGGATTTTGAATGAAGATAATTGGTGTCCAAATAGCACTGCCTTCAGTGAATACTGAGGCTAGCATAGGACCCAAAGGTTGGACCTTCAACCTAAACAAATGACAGCACAAGTGGCTGAAAAGGGGCTTAGTTGCAGTGCTCAAAGATGTGAAAAAAGGAAAATAATCCAAGTGATTATAAAAATGCCTATCTTGACGTCAACAAGAAAACTTTATTGGGTATGCCCGTCAAGATGGTATGATTAAAAACAGAGTGACAATAGCCAGAAAGATGGTTAGCTATGTATCCGAGATGTTATCTGGTCAACATGTTTCAGCCTGTAAAGGCTTTCTTCAGGACCTACGTATCACTACTGCAACACTTACTTAGTAACGTGTGAAAAAAGAAAGAATAATCTTTTCATGGGTGGTGTATCCCCTCCCAACTTTGTGGGATCAGGAGCCTCACCTCACCTGGCGACAGCTCAGGCTAAAGGAGGCCACGCACTCTCCGTCGTTGCCTCTGGCTTAAACTGAGCCGAGGGGGAGGTCAGTGCTATTTGGACACCAATTATCTTCATTCAAAATCCCAAATGACGAGCCTCCACTATTGAGTGGGCTGATGGGTACTTTTCACATCTTTTGTATCCTTCTATTTATCCTGTTACTCCAGCCTTGGTTGTGGAATACCTTTGAGATTCCCCTAGTGTGTCTGGATTGCATGAAAGACCTATAACACCTTCCGTGTATTGAATATGTTTAGTTGGGGGACAAGGTGTATGTAGGTCTATAACAATAATTCCCCTTGGGCCCTACTCTACTCTGTAGTTCTGTGTATATATAAAAATAGCCTTTGTATTATAATAAAAACACATCAGATAAGACACACACTTTACAATGTGCCAATAGGCACGGGCAGAATTTACAAGGGATTATGTACAGGACAGGGCCACCCGGACCACTGCCAGGGGTATGCACTTTTTGGAAATAATACTTGTAGGTATAACACTTAGCACATAAACATATAGTGACTGTAGCACAAAAATAGTATATGTATCACACAACCAGTGATTACTGGTAAAGGGTAAATACCTCCTACGCAACCCTAACCACTGTAGGAAAATCACGCAGGGAACTAGGACCTTATTATCAGGACCTATGGAAGGGAAACAATCACCTAAGCATGTCACCTTTTAGCAAAGGGAAGGAAACCTAAAACAATCCTCTAAGCAGGTCACTTTTAGCAAAGGGGAAGAAAAGCAATCACCTACGCAAGTCACATTTAGCAAAGGTAATAAACCATAATCACTCCTCTATGCAGGTCACTTTTAGCACAGGGGAAGAACATAAACAATCACCTAAGCAGGTCACTTTTAGCAAAGGTGATAAAACATCAACATATTGCACATGAGGCATTTAAAACACATTCAGAGGTGCAGGTAAAACATTTGCGCGGGACTCACATAAACAAGTAAACCTTAAATTGCGCAAGGTGCACATGGCACAGCACTAGAACGGTCCCTCAGGCCAACTTGCCTCGCAAGGGCTGGAATGCCCTTAGTCCAAAATGTCAGGGCAGGCTGCGCAGGCAGCAAAGAACAAAACCTAAATGTGGCAACTGTCCACTAAGTGCTGGACAGTTGTAATTACTGATGATGCCAACGTTGGAGCCTCAGGGGCTCAAAAACAATGGTGAGGGCAACACAGCGTGGGAGCCACGGGGCTCTGACCAACTAACTGCCTGTGTCCCCCCCAGAGCCTCTCTGGCTCGCAAAACAAATATGATAGCACTTGAGAGCTTCAGAGCGCTTAACACACTCGTGGGCTGGGAGCCTCACAGGCTCAAAAATGGAATGGCCCCTCAGAGCCTCGGGGCTCTGCAATAACTATGGGCGGGAGCCTCTCAGGCTCTGTAATCTCAAATGGCCCCCAGGAGCCTCGGGGCTCCACACACCAAAAATGCGGGCGTCGTTGGAGTGCTTCGTGGACTCAGTAACAATACAAAGGCCCCCAAGAGCCTCAACCGGCTCTTCACACCGGAGGGGAGGGGCGGGCACCGGCAATGTGCCCCGACGCCCTCCTCCACGATACTGATCTGCGGGCCTCACTCACCGGATCTCGCTGAGGATTTCACCTCGGTTTCCCGGCTCCTCTGCTGGGCTCTCCCGGCACTCGGGGAGTCAGGCGGGCGGCGGCACTTCTCTCTCGCCTCTCTGCTCGCCTTCGTGCTGCGGCGCCGAGGGCGGGACTTCCGGTCCTTCTCCCGGTCGGGCCGCGCTGCAATTGGTCGGCCGGCCCCAACACTTCCGGGTCATCGCAGGCAGCGCGGCGGCCCGGCGGGGGCTACACACACTCCTGGGCTGCGGCAGTGATCACGGGGCAATGCCGGGTGGGCTCCGGCTTTAAATAATTAAATAAAATGGGGCGAATGCGGCGTGGGCAGCCGCTAGAGTCAAGATAAAGCACTCGGAGCGCTAGAAGGCAAAGCGAAGCGCTATTGAGCGCTGGGGCAAAAATAAAGCGCTCCTAGTGCTATAAATCAAATAAAAGCGCTTCCAGGCGCTCTGGCAAGTAGGGCTTCAGCAAAGTCCTTGTAGGCAGGGGGGCAAGGCTGGGCCCAGAGCCAGCTTACTGGGTCTCCAGGCAGGGAGACAGTCCAAGTGGCGGTCCTCCTGGCCCCAGCAACAGCAGCAGCCCCCTCTGGCAGGATCAGAAAAAAAGAACAACATTCATGGGGACACAGCCCCTTCTTATACTGTGAAATCCTTTGTTTCAGGGTGCAGGGTGGGGGGAAACCAGTCGCAGCTGGTTTTGGAGCACCCTTGATGGCCATACCACCCCTTTCATTGACTTTGGAGGCTAGGGTCGTTAGACGCACCACAGGGGGGCGGAGCCAGCATTATGTGGGGAAAGCCCAGCCCCATCAGGAACCAGGTGCAGCCCTCCCACACATCACTCATGCTGATCTCACACTCACCACCGGGCAGACCCACCCAGACTTCCTGGAGCCAGGCTTGCCAGCGAGCTCCAGTCAATCACGCTCCAGCACCCTCACTGCACACATACATCAATGTCTGGAAGTAGCACTTCCCCACTAGACACATACAAGCCGCACATACCATCGGGCAGCATTCACTCTCACGAGTTTGCACATACCAAACTCGAGCCTGCACTCCCCATGCATCAGGAACTAACATGGACACACATATTCCCCATGCATTCCTATGGGAGGGCAGGCCAGCCATACTACACGCATGCACTTTACCCTGGGACACAGGGAAAAAGTGCGCAGAGACCCAAAAATCACTAACACAGATGACAGACCAAAAGTAAAAAGATTAGGCGTGAACCTGCTATAAGGGCCAAGTCCAACAGCCATCCTCCGCCTCCACCCCCCATTAACAAGTAATTCAATATTAGTTAAAAATAAATTTAAAGCCATTTAATATCTGTGCTGCTGCGTCCCCGGACTGCCCTCCTCCTCTTCCTTGTCATCACAGTAATCCTTGAGAAAACTGTGCATGTGCACACGCATGCGCATTTGAAATGTGTGGGCTCGCGCGCATGAGCAGTTTTCTCAAGGATTACTGAGATGGCAAGGAAGAGGGGGAGGGCAGCCCGGGGACAACGCTGTACAGAGGTAATTTGTTTTAAATTTACTTATAATTAATGTTGAATTACTTGTTAGTAGGGGGGGTGGAGCGGAGCAGAGTTCCATGGAGTCTGTTCGCAACTCCGAAGACCTCCGCATAGCCCCGCTACGCCCACTACGCCCAGGGTTAATTAGAATGTCCTTGTATATATGGCATAAGTGAACATAACTTAATGCCTGAAAACATGTGGAGAAGTGGCTATAGCTTGGTGCTTGAGGTATTTACTTTTTGGACATGGAGTTTGGGACATTTGAATGGTCCGTGCCCATGAACCTTGAGAACGAGAGGCACATTTCACCTAATAATATGTAGGTCAAGTGCCTGCAGATCTTGAGAACAATAAGCACTTTTAATCTAATGATCTGTGGGTCAAGAACACAGAGGAACTCGAGAAGCATTGGCCCATCTGCTTAATGGTGAAAGACATTAACAATACGTGCACCGCAATAGTGTATTGTGTAACACCATTTGAATATCAACAGAAACTGCATGAGCAATAACCTTGGGTGTAATACATATGTTGGTTTTATTCTTAGACTTACATTAACACGTACATAAACTCTCCCCAACTTCCTTATGGTAATTCATATCACAGGCAGAAATGTTGGGTACATGGAGCTGGGTCCCTAATGTCTCTGCAAAACTGGCAGTGTGGGTTGTCAGATAAGCACCGCTTTGTTTTAATCGGACACTTAGGGTTCAGGGTATCTCATCCTGCGCTTTGAAGCCAAGGGCGAAGAGGACAAGAACAGTTGCCTGTATGAGCCTGTTCAGTACTGATCAGGCCTAGGGCCAGAAATGCTGCACATTTTCCATTCATGAGCAAGCCCCCTAACCGATCCACATTAACAAACCTATTGACACACTTGCAGCAAATGCACTCCACTCATTTACTACAAAAATACATTAACCACAATTCACCCTCTCTACAACAACCAAAAACCACCACAACCCCCACGTATACACCCTTCTACCCAAGCTACCACAAAATGGCACCTTCACCGTCCTGACGCATTCAGAAGCGGTCGCTCCCTTCGCCACAGCCATCACCTGGTATCGTAGTTACGCTCAGAATTGTTTTTGCTGACTTTTATTTGCTGGCTCCTATTTAGCTTAACGCTATTGCGCATCAACCATTGTAGAACTTCAGAAATACTTATAGCGCTTTTAGGGGTTGTAACACTGTGAGCTGAATCGAGCATTTGCAGCTGTAGCACCATTTGTGTTGAGTTATTTAATGTGCATTGCCTGTATTTCCTAACAATTATATTCGCACTTGCAAGACAGACTGTCCCAGCCATTATCTAACTGTGTGCCCCAGCCTATCTCCACTTTCGTTTCTCGCGGCCATTTCTCCTGTTGTTGTGCCGGAGAGCCCGTCCTCCACAGCCCGCCCCGCCTCCCAGCTGACCCTCCCTCCCACGGACTGTATAGCCCGCTCCAACTCCCCTAGCGCTGTGACCGTCCTGACGCATTCAGAAGCGGTCGCTCCCTTCGCCACAGCCATCACCTGGTATCGTAGTTACGCTCAGAATTGTTTTTGCTGACTTTTATTTGCTGGCTCCTATTTAGCTTAACGCTATTGCGCATCAACCATTGTAGAACTTCAGAAATACTTATAGCGCTTTTAGGGGTTGTAACACTGTGAGCTGAATCGAGCATTTGCAGCTGTAGCACCATTTGTGTTGCGTTATTTAATGTGCATTGCCTGTATTTCCTAACAATTATATTCGCACTTGCAAGACAGACTGTCCCAGCCATTATCTAACTGTGTGCCCCAGCCTATCTCCACTTTCGTTTCTCGCGGCCATTTCTCCTGTTGTTGTGCCGGAGAGCCCGTCCTCCACAGCCCGCCCCGCCTCCCAGCTGACCCTCCCTCGCCCCTCCCCTCCCACTATCCACATATGCATGTTGCATTTGCACGCAGCGTTAACGCGCAGTGGTCGCGCCCCATGCGCACCGAAGGTGCGCCAAAGGTAAGCCCGTCTACGCCCGTCCGCGCCTGGCCCGCGCCCAGCGCCAGACCCCCTGGCCCCCGCCGCACCCAGTCCACCAGACTCACATACGATGCCGCAACTCTCCTCGCCCTCAACGTCGGACGCACACCACAATGCTGCGAAGCCACCCCAGGACGTACCCACGGCCCATTCGCCTGCCTCTCCTGCAAGTTCAACTGCTTCAGAACCCTCACCAAATCCACTTCCTCCACACACAGCTCCGACTCTAACCACCTGAAGTGCATCCTGCTCAACACCCGCTCAGTCCACAAACACGCTACCGAACTCTGGGACCTACTCAACACTGCGTCACCGGACATCGCCTTCCTTACCGAAACATGGATGAACACATCATCAGCACCCGACATAGCCATAGCCATACCGGACGAATACAAGATTATCCGCAAAGACCGCTCCAACCAAACAGGAGGAGGCATCGCCATCATCCATAGGAACACCATCAAAATCACGACTAGCTCGGACGACAATCTTGCAACCGCAGAACATCTCCACTTTCAGATCCACACCGACCCCAGGACCACACTTAGAGGTACCCTCATCTACAGGCCTCCAGGAACTCGCACTCAATTCAGCGATGTCATCACCGACTTCGTCAGCCCACATGCCCTCACCTCCGAGAACTACATTCTGCTGGGAGACCTCAACTTCCACCTTGAAAACAAAAACGACAGCAACACCTCCACCCTTCTGGATAACCTGGCCAATCTCGGACTCAATCAACTTGTTGACACCCCCACTCATGTAGCCGGACACACGCTCGACCCTAACTTCACCTCCAGCAAGCCCATTTCCTTCGATCGCACCACAGCTCTCCATTGGACGGACCACAGCTGTGTTCACTTCAGCTACAAGACCACCCTGACCCACAACCGCCCACAACCCATTCCTCGGAGAAACTGGAACAAAATCACCTCCGACCAACTCCTCTCATCACTCAACCAAAATCCTCCCACCCTCTCATTAGACCCTAACCAAGCGGCCACCGATCTCAAGCAATGGATCACCCACAGTGCTGACGAATTAGCACCCCTGAAAAAGCACCAGATCAAATCAACCAGCAAAAAGGCTTCCTGGTTCAATGAAGATCTCAAAAAATCCAAGAAACTATGCCGCACCCTGGAGAAAACATGGAGAAAAAACCCAACCACCGACAACATGGCCACCCTCAAGGCAGCCACCCGCAACCACCACCAACTGATCCGATCCGCAAAGAAATCAGCATTCAAGGATCGTCTCGACAACAACACCCACAACAGCAAGGAACTTTTTAACATCGTCAAAGAATTCACCAACCACACCGCAGCATCTAACGACATCACCCCCTCCCAAGACCTCTGCGACGCGTTATCCTCCTTCTTCTACAACAAAATCGCTGACATCCACAACAGCTTCGAGAACACTCCCAACGATCAATCCTCCCCACACCCCTCAGATCCCACTCCGCCAACTAACTACCTTAGCACCTGGAACACAATAACCACTGAAGACACCATCCGCCTAATGAACTCAATTCATTCTGGCTCACCAACCGACCCCTGCCCCCACCACATCTTCAACAAAGCTGACTCCATCATCGCTCCCCATCTTCGTAATGTCATCAACTGCTCGTTCAACTCTGCCACCTTTCCAGAAAGCTGGAAACACGCCGAACTCAGCGCCCTCTTGAAGAAACCCACAGCAGACCCCTCTGAACTTAAAAACTACCGACCCATATCCCTCCTCCCTTTCCCAGCCAAAGTCATTGAAAAAGCCGTCAACAGCCAGCTCGCCGCCTTCCTTGCATCCAACAACTCCCTCGATCCATCTCAATCCGGATTTCGAGCCAAACACAGCACCGAAACTGCCCTCATTGCAGCGACAGACGACATCCGAACACTACTGGATAACGGAGAAACTGCGGCCCTCATTCTACTCGACCTCTCCGCCGCTTTCGACACGGTCTGCCACAGCACCCTTATACAACGCCTCAGCAACATCGGCATACAAGGAAAAGCCTTGAACTGGATCATCTCGTTCCTCGCCGAGAGAACTCAAAGAGTCCGACTTCCCCCATTCAACTCAGAAGCCACAGAAGTCATATGCGGAGTACCACAAGGATCATCACTCAGTCCCACCCTCTTCAACGTTTACATGAGCCCACTCGCATCCATCGCACGCCAACACAACCTCAACATCATCTCTTACGCCGACGACACCCAATTAATCCTCTCCCTCACCAAAGACCCGAACACCGCCAAAACCAATCTTCACGAAGGCATGAAAGAAGTAGCCGAATGGATGAAACAGAGCCGCCTAAAACTCAATTCAGACAAAACTGAAGTGCTCATCCTAGGTTCCTCACCCTCTGCCTGGGACGACTCTTGGTGGCCTTCCGCTCTGGGCACAGCACCCACTCCCACAGACCACGCACGTAACCTTGGCTTCATCCTAGACTCCTCTCTCTCGATGTCCAGACAAGTTAATGCAGTCTCATCCTCCTGCTTCAACGTACTTCGCATCCTCAAAAAGATCTTCCGCTGGATCCCCCTCGAAACAAGAAAGACTGTGACCCACGCACTGGTCACGAGTCGGTTGGATTATGGTAACACTCTATATGCCGGAATCACAGCAAAATTACAGAAAAAACTCCAACGCATCCAAAACTCATCTGCGAGACTCATATTGGACATCCCTCGCCGAGATCACATCACCGGACACCTAAAGGACCTCCACTGGCTTCCCGTCAACAAAAGAATTACGTTCCGTCTTCTCACCCACGCACACAAGGCCCTCTACAACCTAGGACCCGAATGCCTCAACACTCAACTATCCTTCTACAAACCCACCCGCCAACTAAGATCGACCAAACAAGCCCTCGCCACAGTCCCGCGCATCCGAAAATCCACCATGGGTGGCAGATCCTTCTCCTTCCTGGCTGCCAAGACCTGGAACTCACTCCCCCCTCACCTCCGCCTTACTCAAAACCACATCTCATTTAGAAAGGAACTTAAAACCTGGCTTTTCGACAAATAATGAACCCCCTCCCCAAGCGCCTTGAGACCCTCTGGGTGAGTAGTGCGCTATATAAATGCTCGAACTTGAACTTGAACATTCACACATAAAAAACACTCTAGCCTATACCACTAATAAATCCACACATGACCAACATAACCCAAATCCATACTATACCTAATTCTATCCCATCCAGACACACATTCCCTGCCCATACAAAGCACCAGCTGTACCCTCTGCTTACTCTTAACAGCCCCCTTTCTGTCATTCAGCCTTCCATCATTTCATCCACTAACACCCTCCTCTTTTTACCAAATAAACACAACCAAACAAGCTTTACATTCCACTCTACACATATTACCTCTTCCAGTGATCACACCTAACACAAACACTCTCAACTCTTGACCATCCCCTCTCACACAACGCATACACTCTTTTCCAAAACACATCACCACCCCTTTACCTTTCAGTTTCCACTCATCAACAATACTTTAAACACAAATACTTCTCAGAAACAAACTACATCATCTCCTCTCACTACTCCTCAAAATTAAAACAACACACACACCAGCACAATAAAATCTCCCACTACCTCACAATACTTTCCATTACGAACTAGAAACATAAACCCACTCCCACCCTCCTGTCTTCACAAATAATACACACCCTAAACCAACTCTACTGCCAAGCTTTCCCACTTCCCCCACACCTAACACATATACAGCAACATAGCAACTCTCTTTCAACTGCCTCCCATCTATTGGACAATTTAGAACCTACAACATGACCCGCATGCTGCACCACTACCCCTAACTCATACACCTTCCACCCTAAACAGATGCAAACAAAATAAACAACATGCCACTCTTCACAACTTTGCATTTCTATCTCTTCTACATAGCAAGGATACTCTACAAAAACAACACACCTCACCAACTCACTCTCAACCACCATCTCCACCACATACACACACTCAGACCCATCAAAATACCTTCTTAGCCAGATGGATGAGGAATACGATACAGAAAAGCTACACTATTGCTATCCTCAAACAGCTCATACCAGTACTAAGAACACACCTACTACAAGTCCACAAAATACTGCTCACTCTTCTACAAAACATAGTCACACCATCACCAAAACACATTCTCTAAACTGCCTACTAATAAATGATTGATCACTCTCTGAAAACAAGCATTGCATCTACGACCTTCTCACTGACACACAACCTGACTTACGCTTCATGACTGGATCATGGATAGTAGATGACATGGCTCCAGTGTTGCATGAACCCATTCTTCTAGGCTATCACACTATGACACACAAATGTATAGGGAAAAGAGGAGGTGGCCTAGCTGTGGTATTCAAGCAAATATTACATATCACCAAGGCTGACAACATCTCCATACAAGGTTGTGAGGCCTTCTTCATCAGATGCAACCCTACACCATCTTCCTCCTATAGCTTCCTAGTCCATTACAGAGCTCCACCTAGCAATGCAACATTCCCAGACACACTTCTAGGCACACGTTCCAACCGATAACACTACACTCCAACCTTTGCATTCTTAGTGACCTAAACATTTGCTTTGGCAAACCCAATATGCCTCATCCGAAAACAATAATTGTTTGTCCTAGACGCACTGAACCTACTTCATATCATTCACAAACCCACACACACCGCTGGACACATCCTAGATGTCATTTTTGTAAGTACAGAACTAGTTACCTTTCAAACTATTACTCACGTCACATGGTCAGACCAACATTTGCTTGCTTTCCAACTAAAACAACACAAAGTAACACACCTAAAACCACTGTACATACATCCACCTATCGACAGTGTAACAAACTCAATTTTGAACACTTAGAAATACAACTAACATCCAATACATATCTAGGCACACTAAATTTCGTTTAAAAACTACATAAGTGGCTACAGGAAGCTTTTGCTATCATAATACCACTAAGAACAACAAAACGGGACAAAAATTAAACAGGCACCGTGGAGAAATATAGAGCTAGCTAAAAGAGATAAAACAGCAAATTAGAAAGCTGTAACACACCTGGCTCAAAACAAACACCAATCAAGACAAACTTTGCCTACAGAAACTTAACAGATTATACAAGTCAACAATCAAAAAAGCTAAAAAAAGATACTCTTCTGACAGAATTCAAAATGCTAAATTTGAAAATAAAGAATTCTATAAAATTCTCACCGAATTTCATAAACCAAATTGCCTAGAAGAAACTAATTCCATTACTCAAGAATGCACAGAAAAACTGGCAAATCATTACACATCCAAAGCAGACATGTTTGACTCCTATTTAAAACTAAGGAAAACCACCAGCGCTAACCTTTTTCCAAAAAAACCTCAAGGAGTAGACTAACCCAGCCTCAGCATTCCTTCCAACAAATATCATGCAATGAATTTATGGATCTGATCAAAGCAAGTAGGCCTGGCAGCAGCCCTTCTGGCCCATCTCTACCACAAACCTTCAACAGCATTCTCCTAACAACCTCTGATACCATACCAGTAAGAAACAAAATCAATAATTCCTTAACTACAGTAGACCTAAAAAAAAGTTATACATATGCTCATTACTAAAGAAAACAAACCTGGACCCGCTTAACCTGACAACAACAGACTGATTACAAATGGCCCTTTCCTGGGCAAATTGTTAGAAAGAGCAGCAGTCGCCCAGTTGTCACACTTCATTGAAGATAATTCCAGACTTCCAGACTTCCAAACATGATTCCTTCCAGGCAGAGGCACTGAATCTGCCGTAATTGCCATCAGTGATGACCTTAGGAACACAGTTGACCAGAACGGGGTTGCTGCAGTACTTCTCATGGACTGCTCAACTGCCTTTGACAAAGTTGACCATGACACTCTAATCCAAAGACTCTACGAAGCCGGCATAGATGGGAATGCTCTTGGCTGGATCCCATCCTACCTTAAAAATAGAACAAATGTCATGCATACCTCCCTGTCTTATCCAAACTGTACTTCACAAAAGCAGGGTCCCTCAAGGCTCTATCATCTCATGCATGCTTCGCAACACCTACATGAAGTCATTACCGGCACTGAGCAATGCATTTCACCTCAAATGCTATAACTATACAGAATCAAAAAGAACAATTGATGGACAGAATACAGAACAATATTATACATTCACCCCAGTACCGAGATCTGGGCCTAAATCCATCGTTTTTTTGCTCACAATGCCATTCCAGTTTGGACCCAGCCATATACAAATCAGTCTTGACCCTGCGCCCAATGGGAACAGTCCACCCCTAACTGCCAGGCCAGGTCCTCCCTGGACTGGATTCAAGCATCCTAGGGCTGGTTTCGGGCTTCCAGCCCTCCGGTAGCTTGACTCCTGTGGCATGGAGAGCACGGGACCCAAGTCAAGGCGTACCCATCCCACTCGGGGTGACAAATGCAAAAAGAACAATTGACGGACAGGATGCAGAACAATGTCATACATTCACCCCAGTACTGAGATCTGGGCCTAAATCCATCGTTTTTTTGCTCACCATGCCATTCCAGTTTGGACCCAGCCATATGCACATCAGTCTTGACCCTATACCCAATGGGAACAGTCCAGCACGAACTGCCAGGCCAGGTCCTCCCTGGACTGTAAACAAGCATCCTAGGACCGATTTTGAGCTTTCAGCCCTCATCAGCCAGGGTAGCTTGACTCCAGTGGCATGGAGAGCAGGGGACCCATGTCTAGGCATACCCGTCCCACTCTGGTGACAAATGCAAAAAAAGAATTGATGGACAGAATGCAGAACAATATCATACATTCAACCCAGTACAGAGATATGGGCCTAAATCCATCGGTTTCAAGCCATCCTGGCTGAAGAGGGGTGAAACTCCGAAACCGGTCCTAGGATGCTTGTTTCCGGTCCAGGGAGGACCAGGCTTAGAAGTTCGGGCTGGACTGTTCCCATGAGGCACAGGGTCAAAACTGATTTGCATATGGCCAGGTCTAAACTGGGGTGGCATGGAGAGCAAAAGAATGATGGATTCAACACAGATTTCTTGACTGGGGGTGAATGTTTTGATTTGTTCTGCATTCCGTCCATCAATTGTGTGTCTTTTGATTCCTCGCCCGATGTGCGCTGGATATGGCCAGACGTGGGTCCCGGGGTCACTGTGCCACTGGATTCAAGCTATCCTGGCTGAAGAGAGGTGAAACCCTGAAACCGGTCCTAGGATGCTTGTTTCCGGTCCAGGGAGGACCCGGCTTAGCAGTTCGGGCTGGACAGTTTCATGAGGCACAGGGTCAAGACTGATTTGCATGTGGCCAGGTCTAAACTGGGGTGGCATGGTAAGCAAAAGAATTATGGATTTAAACCAGATCTCTTGACTGGGGGTGAATATTTTGATTTGTTCTGTATTACGTCCATCAATTGTGTGTCTTTTTATAACTATACAGAAGGCATACAAATACTTCTTTAAACTAGAAAGACCCAAAGACATCGTAAACTCACAAATGTTCAGTTGCCTAAGAGCCCTTGATCGGTGGATGACATGGAGCCATCTCAATGTAAATGCTTCCAAAACAGAAATACTCACATGTGGCGTTTGGATAAATGATGACACACTTGGTGTCCGACGATTTGGGAACACCGCCTAATGTATCTAAAGAAGGAAGAAACCTCAGAATTACCATGGACTCCAAGCTATCAATGAATGCCCAAGTGCACAAACTAGCAAGATCAAGATTCATTACTATAAAAACTCTGCAGCGCACCTTCCTCACATGGGATTTTCACACAAGGTCCAGGCTAATATCTCTCTTGTACGGTCTAAACTCGAATATGCCAATTGTCTCTGCCACAAATCGTTATTAACTATGAAAAGACTACAACGGAATCCGTACTCTGCTGCCAGACTACTCCTACATGTAAAGCCACAAACCCACATCTACTCTGACTTGCAGGCCCTACATTGATTCCCGGTTTCCAGAAGATCCACATTCAAGCTGCTTTGTATCACCCACAAAGTGATACATGAAACAGGGTCGCTCTTCATCAAGAAAAAAATTGCCAAATACATTCAACAAAGGAACACCCGCTCTAGATTGGCACCTTACCTCAAAATCCCACCATAAAAGAAAATAAACATAGGAGGCACATACTTCTCTGTTCAAACAGCCGAACTATGGAACTTTTTACCCCTAAAGACAAGATCCATTGATAACTATCTTATCTTCAGAAGACTACTCAAAAGAGTTGGCTCTTCCCCATATAACCACCATACTCAAACAGAAATATACTGCATATTCCTGTATATATGAGCATTTATTTGGATTATATGTATGTATCTAGATATGTGTATTCCTTTGTATAAATGTATATAATATTTATGTTGATAAATGGATAGATATTTGTTAGGTCTGCTTAACAAATGTACATATTACCTATGGGTATATTATTCTGTGTTTAACTAGTTTAAAGGTCACTGCATAAATAAGTAAATTTGTTCATAACTATTTATCTACAGTTGCTTCACTATTGAATTATTAAAAGTAAAAAAGGAATTATGAAGACAAATAAATTAGTTTAAATGTCCAGCAAATCGTGAAAGTCTGAGTTTAACCCCTTCGATGCTCATGACGGAACGGTTCCGTCATGAGCGTCGGTTGGCCTGTGCTCATGACGGAACCGATCCGTCATGAGCACGTTGGCTCATTAGAACGCTCAGCACAGCGCGAACATTCGCGCCGCGCTGAAGCGGTTAATAAATACAACTTAAATCTAGATATATTACCTTTCTTATACATATATACCTTCCATGCACTTAGATATCTATATTTATTCCTTTACTTCTAACTCAGCATCTCTCATGCACTACCTTATATCTCGCCCTACATCTCTCTCATTATATTCTCTACCTCCACTCTCTGGCTCATTCCAAACCCCATTCTATGACTATGATCCCCAAAATAACCCTTTCTAGACTCTTCCTTCCTCTACCGCTCCTTGCATCATTTCGAAACGCTTTTACTATTCAGATATCCCTAACAAGCCTTTCTAAGCCCTCACCTCAGGTGTTCCCCCTAGACTCATCTGATACCTCATCTTTCTCCCTAATCCACTTCTAGAGACTCTCCCCCCTCCATCTCTCCTTTACTCATCCCAAATGCCTCCTACTGCTTTTTCTCCTAATAAACACTTCCAAGACCCGACCCTTTCCTCTTCTATACCTCCACTATCCTTTTCAATCCAACTAACAGACTCACATAACCACCACTCACAATTAATTTCATATTTCCCTATACTAATTCACCAATCATCCTTTTTGGGTTCCGGAGTAGTGTGCTTCTCGCCGTAAAGAGCTTTGACACCTCATCAGGGGTATTAAGCTCCATATAAATTCAATTACAATTACTGCCTTTCATTCAGTTCTCAAACCCTCTGGGCAGCTTCAGGTGCCACCTGCTCTGGTGCCCTCTTACCCAGGTATGTCTCAGACCCTGACATTTTCACGCCACAAGATTACTGAAGCTAGGGCACTCACAGACTACTATCGCTCCAAAAAGATACGTAATGCAGGGCACAAGCAGCCACCCACCACACACTGCACCGAGTTGGGGTCCTCTCACTATACCTTGTACCCTTGCAGTAAACAACATGATGTTCCTCAGTTGTTCCCAAGCTTTTGCTAGGGCCAAGTCAGTTTGTCCCATTTCTTTTTTATAAGCAGAAATAGTACAAAAATACATAATGTTCTGTTCACAGTACTATGGCCGCAGCTGTTCCACTCACTGAACAAAAAAAATCCAACAAAGCGGTAAAAACTACGGGAACTGCAGAGGGACAAAACGCAGGGACGGTATCAGGCTATTAAAGGACAGGCATAGGTGGAGACTAACAGGAGACTTAGAATGCTGCATCTAGCATGGATATGGGCGCAATCGGCATGCCTGTTGGACGCTATCTGCGATCCGTACCAAACTACGTGTTAGAAACACGTCTGAAGTATGATTACTTTGGCAGTCACGGAAAAGACGTTTCAATTCCAGCCTAAATGCAGCAGGAGCAGAGTCAATGAAAGGAAATTCCAGCGTGAGAACCTTTTGGGTGGCTCGCTTGCCAGTTCTCTGGTTCCTTTGTCACTCATTCCACCCCCACTCCCCCGGAGTACGCACACACCTTCCTGCTGACTTTTTCTAACACTTTCATTGTCAGGAAGGCACCTCCCCATTACAAGGGGACATTGATTGCATCTTAGGCAGAGAATTGCGTTGCAGTGTTTTAAAAATAGAAATAGAAAAGATCCCAAAGAAACGCAACAAAAGCCCTGAGGTTATCCTGACCACACCTGTGAAGTGCGTGCTGCGCTGGGGGGGGAGGGCGGAATTCGAACACCTCTGAGCTGTCTTCTAATAACAGCCCAATTGGCAGGCATCCTTTGTCTGAAATAGTATACATCATTAACAAGGAAAAGAAAACTAAAACGCATGCCAACAATAACAGCAGGGGTTGTGCCAATCGCTTATATTCCGCACCAGACAGAAGCAAGCCCCATAGCTTGGTCACAGTCACCGACGCTGAGAGGGGACTCGCCGACAATGGCTCTGATCAACAAAGTGGGACTTCAAGGCTGCGGGATATTCTTGCCTCTCTTCGGATGGGTTTTGTCTTGCACGGCTACCTGGGTCCCGCTATGGAAGAACTTGAACTTAGATTTAAATGAAATGGAAATCTGGAACATGGGACTCTGGCAGGTGTGCATCTTCCAAGAAGAAGGCCCGATGGAATGCAAGGACTACACCTCTTTCTTGGCTCTGCCGCCGGAGCTGAGGATTTCCAGGGTCCTCATGTCCCTGTCCAACGTGTTGGGGTTGCTGGGTCTCGTCTTCGCGATATGTGGCCTGGACTGCCTGACGTGCGGAGGAGAAGGCACCAAGAAGCGGCTGCTGCTTCTCGCAGCGGTCACCTTTTACTGCGCTGGACTCACCACTCTTTTCCCAGTCTCTTGGGTGGCGTACATCGCAGTCAAGGAATTTTGGGATGAAGACACTCCCGAGCTGGTGCCCAGATGGGAGTTTGGCGAAGCGCTGTTCATGGGCTGGTTTGGAGGCGTCTTTCTCATTCTAGGGGGCATGTTGCTCACGTGTTCTGCTTGCTGCAGCCGCGCGCAGCCACAGTTGCCGCATTATACCCCCACACAGCAACGAGTGCAATATGTATATGTGGAACCTAAAAACGCTGACCTGAGAATTTAAGACTCCTGTAGGGACCAGGACAACATCTCTGTGTTCTTGCAACACTGGGTCCAAAATGTGCACACCGGATTCCAGCACATCCAATGGAACATACCTTGGACCCTGCAAGCGCCCGGATACCCGCTCGTGTGATCAGCAGCGCTATACAAATCAACTGATTGATGGATTGTTGAGAATACCTGGTGTGTAGGGAATTATCCGACGTCGCTGAACAGTACTGTTACTTGTGTTGCACAAAGACTTCAAGCACCTTCATTCCGCTCACAGAGCAGTTGATGGGCTGGACTTTTAGCAGCAATGACGATTTCCCTTGGCTCTACCTAGGCTTACATCATGCACTACAGCTTATATTTGTTTTCACAGAATAGCCCGGTCTTTACATACAGTGGTATCCCGGAACACTTTGCTCTACTAAAGTCCTGAATTGTAATGTGCCCGTATCCGGGGCTGCTTTATGCAAAATAATGTTATTCACAATCTGCAAAATGATGTTTAATCATTGTAAAATGTACTTGACGCACTGATGAGAGAGTGTTTGTCTGTAGCCTGTTTTAAGGACACAAGCCCTCTAAATGAATGTATGTCTATTATATTTAAAAAGTAGAACGTTGTAGCCACTCCCTTCTAGGTTTCCAATTTACTGTTCATCATTTTCGGACAGTGTGATGACCGTTAACATTTGCTGGCCAACTTTGACTGTTCGCACAATATTGCCCAGTGCTCAGCATTCAGACTGGGTGGGCTCTGGTGTGGGATACACGGAGAACTCCTACATCATAGTTTCTACTTCAGTTCCCAGAAGAATGCGCTTACAATGATGGCTTCCTTAGTCTTCTGCCATTTTGGTTTCTTCAGCTCTGCTAACATTACGTAGCACGCAATGCCGGTTTTAGCCTTAGGTAGTACAGCGTTCACCAATCACGTCGTCATAGGTGCTTTATGCGGCAGACCCAGGGCTGTCATTGCGAGTTTCGCAACAACGGTGCGACACTCGCATTGACGTGAGAGGGCCAGTTCGACAGTTTCGAGGCTGGTGTGGTTTGGGAGGACGTGTGGTGCCCCAAAGGCAGTGCTCAGTAAAAAGATTGGTGGAAAAGTCTATATCTATCTAAATGCCCGAAAGACGCCCATGTTCTAGGAGAAGCTTAATTTCACTCGATTCGCTATTAAATCCGTTGGGAAGTGGTTGCCAAATGTACTTATAAATAAAAGTATTTTATGAATGAGCTCTGAATTGTGCAAGTTGTCTGTTGGTATGTAAATCGATTTTAGTTGTCAGAAAAAGTAGAGCATTAATTAAAAAGCCATCAAAGTGTTTTTCTAAATAGTTTTCAATATTTGTACACAAAATGCTAGGTTTTCTTTAACTCCTTTGAACTAGTTAACTGCTATTAACAATTCTATTTTAAGAACCCATAAACACATTTGTAAGCTATGGAACATTTTGAAACGCTCTTATAAGAGTCAGCTCTGCAGTTAATCATTTAGTGACAATGATCAATTTAACATTGCAGGTGCAAAATTCTCATGTGCAAACTGATTAAGGTGACTTTGTGTATATCCAAAGTACATTTGAACATATGTCTGGATGTGTTTATTGTATGGGTGATCTGCAACAGCCTTCCTTGCAGAGCAGTGAATCTAATGCACTTACATATTTGCAAACAGCAATTGCAGAAGTTAGAAAATACCAAAACCGGTGGCAAATTGAAAGAGCGCCATGTATCAGAGGCTGTGAGGAGGGTGATAAGGGGTGGCGATGTGCATTGGTGTGCCCAAATTTAACAACATTTGTGTACAGTGACGTGATGACAGAAAAGACGACCAGGTACAGTTCTGCTTATTTGCCATATGTTGCTAGGCACTTTCATTGCCCCTCCCGAGAGCCCCATTTATCTTGCTTTGTACTGCCATACTTAAATTTAAATCTAGTTTCTTAGTGCCCGCGTCTCCCGTATGTAGTGTATTCTCACTTTGCTTCTTGTCAAAAGATGCTTTAGTCCTGATTGAGTTCAGGCTGACCTGATGGGTGGGGTGGTTGCGCCGTGTTTAGACATAACACAGTTGAAAAAGCACCTGCTGCAGAATTCTTTGTGCGTCCAACAGTTGCAGGCAACAATGAACATGTCAAGATATCTCTGGTGGTTAAAATACTGCTGAAGAGAGTTAGAAGTTTTGCCTAGTGGCAGTTTAAACTCATCAATAAAGTGGCGCAGAGGGTTGATGTGCCTGCTGCAGAGAACTGGCGGAACTATATCTTATGTGAATCACTCAGTGCTTACTGCTTTTGGCACAGAGATCCTTTTGTTACTTGCAGTTCATACGTTGCAATTGTAATATAGCACCATGTGCTGTGAACTGGCATCAAAGAGCTGCATATAAACTCCATGGTATAGGTTAGACTGTTAAGTTTTTCCCATCTTTCATTTTCCTATTGTTAAAAAAATGCTAAAAAAAGGTTAATTTGGGTAGAAATTAATTTTTATTAGTAAAACCAGCCACAGTGGCACATTTTAAATCCTGAGTCTGTGCTTCTCCAGACCATAGATTCTTAAAATATACTGTCTACTAGTATCGGTGACCTGTGACTCCTACACATTGTATTGCTCATAGTCTTATGCAGGGCTTTGAGTGGGATGAAAAAAATGGGGGGTCTCTCAAAGGGGCATGGTCAATATAATTAAGGGCGTGGCTTAAAAACATGCAAGTTAAAATCTGTGTTTAGCACAGTGTGCCGCCCAACTTGTATTTTGCTGTTCCTGTCATTGCGTCCAGATATATGATACAACAAGTAACATCATACCTACAAGTCAGGACTATTGGCTTTGTCAATGGTTATTAGTTGCATAAGAAAAATAAGCAGCAACTATGGCTTGTATATGATATTGATAAAGCTTCGATTTAAAGCCCTGGTGACACCACGACAATGTTGCTGTTCCTGAGTTTCAAAAAGAGAAGGGACATCCAGAGAGAAAATTACTCTTTAAAGGATTTCCCTTCCTCTATAATGCTCACCACGCACACATGAATGTGCTTGCTGTCACTGTATTTCAGGGAAAAAACGGACCGCCTGTGCCAGGGCATAAAACAGAGCCCGATAGAGACCCGTTTCGAGGCCCCCTTAAAAAAGCTGCACGGGCTCAGACCTGGTGAGACCCGGCCCACTTAAATCGCTGCTCTAATGTAACATTTCTTATAGACTGATTTACACTCATATGATTTGTTGGCTCGGTATAATGTGTGTGTGGTAAAGTGCTCTGGCACCATACACTGGCAGGAGTAGCGCTATAAAACAAATTAAATGCATGTGGGAGAGGGGCTGTGAAGAGATGGGGGCACTGGTGGAGCGTGATAGTGAGGGAATATTTTGGAGGACGAGATTTGTTTGGGGGGAGGGGCGCCAACAATGATTGTCGCTCTGGGCACCACCAGCGCAAAAGTTGGCCCTGATTGAGTATTCACTCTCTCTCCCCTCTCACACTTCCTAAAGTAATGGATATGTGCTACATATGTAATCCATCTCACAAATCTGTATGCACTTTAGGACTCTGCACTTGTAGTGGTCTCAAACGAGTGGGGAAGTGCAGGTGGGGGCCACTCAAGTGTCCAAAGGGAGTGTCTGAACTTACGACCTTCAAGCCACTGCACAAAAACTCTACAACTTTGAGGACACTCACCCAACTGATGTATCATCATAATCTCTGTAGCAATGCTAAGAACACCTTACGCTGTGGAAGGGTGAGTCAAAGGCAAACCTTGAGGGTGAAATCCAGTAGAGCATTTCCATCATTCACGGAATACATTTACATACAGTACGTTTGACTAAGAGATAATTAACATATTTATTAGCTATAATGAAAACTTCACTTGGCACTGTCAGCAAGTACTTACAAGTATCAGACCCGGAGGCTGAAGGTTAAAGTCCTGCTGCAGACAGTGCACCTCTCTCTTGGACATATTATTTCTTTTCTCTTGAGAAACAAACAGCTCAGCAACCATCATCTGAAGGTAGTGCTGGAAGTAATAAAACTGTACTCTGGGAACCCAGAAATTGTGTGTATGTTGCGTGGCAGAAGGCGGTTAGAGTCATAGGGAGCAGGCCAATGACAGTTGGTCCATAGCTAATCATCACGAAGTACAAACAAACCAATTAGCAGCAAAGGAGAAACGACCTTACAGATGTGATGTTCTGGCTCACTTATATTTTCACAAACAGACGATATTTTAAGGGATCTCGAGATTGTCACCTTTTGCAGTGATATATTTAACAGGGTATAAAACTGAACAGAAATTGAAGATGGCTCCTTACACTTCCTGGAGAGATTTATGAGTAACCTCTGAAAACTATACTCATAGTTTTGAATCACTGCATAATTTAGAAGGTTGAAGTGTCTACTGCTGAGACGTAAATGCAATACGAAGATGTCTAGTGCTCAGCGGGTTAAGCGTTTTGATGCAGAAATCCTTATTTAACTACAACTCACAAATTACAACCAGGTAAAACAGCTCAGTGAATATAACCCCGTAAGTCATACTTTTGACTCCCTGCAGGGTTGAACTCAATGTGTTGTTAAAGTTATTTAAAATACGTCTGGTGGACAATAACACATACTTATTATTAAGTATGAAGAAAAATCAGTTTGTGTCTCAGCTATATAAAGGGTTATTAATTTTAAACACAGGCTAACCCGACGTTCCCACAGTGCAAACATTCGTGAATACCCACAGAGCTCGAGTAAAAGCATTCAAATCTTTCTCGATCTCTTGCCAACGTGTGAAATGACACCCACGTGTAGCTCTGTTTGGCTGCTAAGGCTAGCGGCCAGGATCAAGATGTATTTCTTTGAAATTCAACCTCCTAACCAGTATTCAGACAAAAGGAATGAGTGATTCTAAAGTGAGGCATTTACTGCCCTGGAAAGAAAAATAAAGTCTATCCATTACATATGGGAATGGGAATAGAATCTGTCCCAGAGTTAGCACATTGCATCGGACACATTTCACATGTCGACTCCAGGATATTAACTTCCAAAATAATGTCAAGGTAAGCATCTAAAGGAAAGTATAGGGTTGACTTTCTTAATTCACAACTACATGGCAATATGATTATGGAGTACATGTAAGAACAGGTCAATGCTAATAATTCCATATTTTGATAGTCAATGCTAATAATTCCATATTTTGATAGATCTCCCGGGGCTTAAATCGCAAACCCTCCAGCGAGTTCATTTCTAAACTTAGTGAGAAACTCGTCGGAGAGGCATAGCAATACCCCAAATATTCAAGACAGTAGGCCTGCATGCCCTGGCATATTTGGATAAAGTGTTTGTGAGCCCTGCCCTACTTTTGGCAACCAGGAAGTAAAACAATAACAGTATGTAAGTGTGCATGTGTGAAATGCTTTTGCATTCCTATCAGAGACTGGGGATGCATTGAGGAAAGGACAGCATTAATGCATAGAACTCTGGTCCGGTTCCTGCTTCCAGTTCAAGAAGAGCTGCCAGAACCAGAATCCAACTGGTATCCACGGAGAGAATGCGTGGATTGCACCTCTCAACACAAACAATTTTGTTAAGTGGCACATGTTATATTTGTACCATTGACCTGCACCGAGAGAGGGCTAGTCCTGGGTGCTTTGTTGTGCATGAGAACTGCCTTACAGCAGTTTCCCTAGGGCTGATTCCATAACTCTACCTTGTGTAGCGCTTCAAAAAGGCCAGAATTTTTGGAAAAAGAGGACTGTGGCTGAAGTTCTAAAGTAGCCAGCAGTATGTCCCAACCCTCAAATCGGAGACAAGGTATGTGTGTGTCTGCGTTTATGTGTGTTTGCGTAAAATATGCTATTGACTTGATTCCATTTCTATAATAAGAGGTGATTTATGTATTATGGCATGGGAGCACCAACCTCCATCCAATTAGCATCCACCATCACATATTTGTTGGAGTCTGGTGGAATAGTGAAAATAATAAATACCCATTGCAATGACTATCAGAGCCTGGATTCATGAAACTCGCTAGGAGTGAGAGTCAGGTAGCCAGACAATTTTAGGCATGCTACTGGTCAATTGAGCATGATAGGGGAGCAGATGAAGCCACTAATAAAAGGATATTCCCTGTAGAGACCCTCATTGCTATAGAGAAACTGTAAGGCACGTGGGCCATGGTTTCAATCCAACCTTAGGTGTTGTGTGAGGAAGGTCTACCAGAGGCTTCATATAATTCTACAGCAGTTACTTAATACTTTCCCACTTATTGCAGGGTGCGCTGTGATTACCAAGTCTCACTGGTCCTATTCCAACTCTGACATGATGGAAAGTGGTGGGGTCGCCCTACCTGCCTCACCACTGCTCAGAAGGTTTGGCACTGCACAGCGTGGCACTACTTGGCACAACTCTGTGTAGCACTGCTTCGCCCATAGCTCAAAAAGATATTACTGTGGAGAACTGGGAGCAGTGTGTGACCGGAAATAGGGAACATATGACGTCTGGTCGGATTACTCTTTTGACAGCAGGTTGGAGTCCGCTACCGTAGCTTAGTTGCCAGTTTTCTCATAAAGAAAATATTTGCCTGTGCTTGACAAACCGTTATCCTGATCAACATGACCACCCAAGTATTTGATGTAATAATTTCCGCAGTGTACACCAGATATATAATTGACTATTACAACTTCTGACATAGATAGGTAGGTAATAAGCTTATTTGTTCAATTAATTAATCGTTACCAAAAGAGACATCACATAGCATAAGACCCAGTTAAAAATACGGAAACGTTTCACTAATCATATAAGAGGTTTAAGCGTTATAACTTGCATGTTAATAAAATATACCGTTATCTAAAATCACTCGATAAAAATGCCTCGTATATAAAAAGAACAAAATAAAAAAAGGAATATCATGCATGTAAGCGCATTCTTATCAGTTCTACCGAATAATAATTCGTAATGCACAGGGACTTCTTACCAACCCAAGTGATGTTTCAGCCATTAGTCCGCACATCCCTCTTCTGCAGTGTCTGGCTCCTACGTGGCCACAGGACTTCTTTGGCCTTAGGACCTCCGCCATATTGCAGGTGTCCGTCCACTGAATGCCCCGAGTGTTGCATGAGGGATCAATTACAGCAGCGTCAAAGAGGGCGAACGGCTGCTTGTGGGAGCGGGGTTCCTGGTGAAGAAGCTAAGGTGATGTTCAGGCATGTTTTGCAGCTGTAGCTATACGTGTCTTAAACAGATTAAAAAGTCCTAGAGTTGTTCATACGGAGTCTGTGCCCTGGTGTTACAAAGGATGAACTTTTAGCAAATTTCGGATTGAAGCTATATATTTGCTAAATTTTGACAACTCTGGAGGAATCTCCAAGCAATAAAGTAGCTGTTTGGCCTCCCTACAGGTGTGTGCCCCACGTGCTGCGTTGAAAAGGGCCCAGCAGATGCATATTAGACGGTCCAGTGTTAACTCAGTGCTAGATTACGGGTCTGGAGGACCGCCAAACCCGCAGTGGTGTGACAGTCACCACCGCACCGAGTTCTGGCCGCCGAATTACAACTTCAGCAATCCCACCACCATGGGACCGTAGCAATTGTCCGGGATCGGCAATCCTTGGTGGTGGCGTTACAGTATGAGGCCCTAATATGCTGGGCGGATCCGCTACAGCCCGCCAAGCATATTACGAGTTTCTTTACTTGGCGGTGTTCATGCCATGAAACTGCTGGTGGTGAGGCCATGGGAATGCATGCACGGGGGAACATGGTGTGCTCCCCTGTCTGCATGCATGTCCAGTTACTGCGTAGCATGGACTTTATAGTCCATGCTGTGCAGGAACTTGCTTTGGCATTCCCATTGCGCTGCCTTTTTCAAATGCACTGCCGTGGGAACACCAAAGTGCTGCCCGCTAGACAACGAGAAAACTCATATTCTGGCCGGCGGGCGGCGGTCGAGTTTGGTGGTGCAGGAGCAGGACGGTGGTGTGCCGAACCACAAACCGCACTGCCAAACGCTTAACTATGCCCATAGTCTGCATGGACCAGTCATAGTGAGTAATTTCCAGCTTCCATTTAGATCTTTTATTGGGAAAGCCATGAGTCTTGCATAGAAAATATGCTTTAGCGTTGTCTACATTAGTGCACTTTTCAGGTAAGGCTGGACAGGCTTGGCTCAGTACAAGTTTGTCATTGCTTTGATGTTGGATTTAGACTCTTCAATGGTATTAATGTCTTCCTGCCTGGAGAAACCCTGACTTGTTATTCCAATGGGATTTTTAATGGAGTCTGGGAATTGAGAAGTTTTCCCAGCTCTCCCAGGCCAGGTTTAGTTTAGAGCGAGCCCCTGACAACTAATCTGACCAGGGATTCTTCATAGCTGTATATATGTCCCTCAAAACCTCTTTCATTGTGTGAGCCATTGAAACACAAACTTTGTGATGGTACTGGACCATGGATACCATAATCTACAAAGATTGTTTGCAAAGGCCGAACTCTAGGCATACTGGAGAATTAAGAACATGTGGAGGTATATGGAAGATACACTTATAGACTCAGCCTTGTGCCTTCTCCGTGGTAGCAATTAAGGCCACCAGGAAAAGCAAGTTGGCCATAGCTGATGGTTGGGAAGAGTTTTACTCTTATTACCCTCTGTATTGCTTCTGTAGATGTGCTGTGCAAATTGTAGTGCAGTTAGCACAAAGTGTAGGTCACAGTTTTTCCTTTCTTTTCCTTATGGGTGATATGTGATTTTGAATTTCTGCTACTTGTGAACAGCGCACAGAGGTAATTGTATTTTGGGGAAATCGCGATCTTCATGCTGCCTAATCTCCACTGCAGCTTCTTACTGATCTTAATAATATTATGCAACTCAATGGTGATCATGTCATCAACTTGCAATGATGACTGACTGAATAACTCCTGATTCAGTTAAAACATGACACTGCTGAGTGCCAAGTGAGTGAAATGCACCGGAGATCAGTTCTGATTGTAAATCTGCAGCTGGCGATGTCATGGCAGATGTTGGTAAAATTGTGGAATGCAACTTGACCCCTTTGATACATAAAACTAAGATAGAGTTTGGGAGCTGGAACAATTTAAGACATTGCTAATTAGGATAGGAGTAACATCATCAAAATGATGTTCGTGCCCAAAATGTTATATTTTTTTGGGCCATTTCCCTTGAGGTGGGAAACAACTGGTTCAAGGAATTGGATGGGAGGCTAACACAATGTCTTTGGGCATATGCTAAACCTAGGAGGGCGTTAAAATTGATGACTCTTACGAGAGATAGAGGTAGCTTGGCAGTCCGAAATCTTAAATCATAATACTGGCCCTCAGCAAAACAACAACTGACCACCCTTTTGCAAGTGGAGTAATTAGAGTCTGGGGGTATAATACTCTGTTGATATGTGAACTATTACTTGGGGAAAAGCCTGGGGGTGTCTGTTTCGACAGATTGAGTTTGGTTATTTCAAGAGAGTCCGATTTAAGACATTGGAGGCTGCCTTCCGCATTAGGGCAAAGATTTGAAAAATAGTGGGTATTGGTCGTTTTAAATTTTATACACCTGTGCATTGTAACTCTGTCTTATCCAGGATTGTTTGGGACTCATGTGTTAACAGGTGTTTAATAGAGGGGCCACCTAGAATAGGGGACTTTGTTTCCACAGGTGCGGTAAACACATTTGAGATTATACAGCAGAAATGTAAGCTGGAGCATAAGGAATTTTTTAAAATACTTACAGATTTGTGATATCTTGAGGAAAAAAGGAGGGGGTTGGTGGGGTTTTTAAGGTAGAAATTGTCGAGATCGTTATTGATGGGTTTACTTCAATTGGAACCCTAGATTGTGTTTTGAACAGCTTGATGCAGGACGACATGGATAAACATGCAAAAGGATAGGAAGATAAGATATATGCACAAGCTAATGATTTGGCTAATTCACTTGATGGGGCCCAATCTTATTTAATATCCTCTAATTTACAGGCTCAACATTTGAAAACCTGCTTAATTTGTATATAACCCCAGGGAAAATTGCAAAGTGGGGGGTCAATGGGCCCCAGGTGCCCAAAATGCAGCGAGTACGGGGCAGATCTGGTACATATGCTGGCTGGCTGCCCAGTATTGGGGGCTCTTAAAGAAGAAATGACTGAGTTTTTGGTAAATAGATTGGGCATGCAAATAGCTTTATCTCCCCAATTGGTGTTTTTAGGGGTTCATAATGAAGTAGTATCTATTAAAGCTCAGCCTTCATATGTTAGTCAAAGTGGCAGTATTGAGGCTATGCTTAACAACTGCCTGGCTCGACCTTACCCCCCCTCTTCTTCGTTTCATCAATGGCTGGCGCGTCTTCAGCTATTTATCATTTGGAAAAAGCTGTGTATTTACGGAAAGGCAAGAATGCCAGTAAAAATATGGCTAAAGTATGGGCCCCCCTGAGTGACTGGATGTTCTTAAAAACTGCTGGGGAATATTCTAATAATTGCTTTGCATTGGTAATTGTGGCCCAGCAAGGGATGGGGTCTAAGGCGTGAATTCTGTATTTATTGACAGCTGTACATGTCACTTTATGTCTGGTTTTTCTGTAAAATTGGTGGGGGTTTTTCTTTTGTATTTTTCTCTTCTTTGTTCCTGATGAATTATGTATGCTTTAACTGTTACAATTGGATTTACTTGTAACTCCCTTGTGTGTAGCAAGTATGTGTTATGTGCTACATTAACAATCAACCACAGATATATGGATAACCCTCATGTCACACTGTGTTCAATCTGTGTACAAGTGTTTAGAGAAAGCCAAATTCCTGAAGATACTCAACGTCCCTTCAAATATTAATACCCTCATACAGATAGCCTTTATCTGTATCAAAAGTCTCACTGTCACCAAACCTACATTGAGAAATCAAATTGATATGTGTAGAATAGTGGGCACTGTAAATAGTGTTTCCTCTATGGAGAGAGCTTACTCTGTACCACGCTGTTTGCAGACAGTGAAACTCTAATGAGAAAGACACCACAGAGTATTAAAAAGTATCTACCATGAACAGGGTACACTCCATGCAATACTTAAAAAAAAGACACTATTAACTTACTTCAAATAACTAAGGTCTGAAGGTGCTTACGATTATACTCCCTTTAGCATTCTTACTTTGTTGACAACTTTACTGATAGCTCATCTTCAGAAGCACATGAAGCACATGCACATAGGTTAGTACTTAGTGCACACACTTGTCTATATTATGTAGAAATTGTCATACTGAGATGAT
This sequence comes from Lissotriton helveticus, assembly GCF_964261635.1. Lineage (NCBI taxonomy): Eukaryota > Metazoa > Chordata > Amphibia > Caudata > Salamandridae > Lissotriton > Lissotriton helveticus. The sequence goes on along the minus strand of NC_136060.1, from coordinate 21,158,250 downwards.
TCTGTCAATAACTCAAGGTTGCTTACAACACTTAGGGGCCTATTATGATTGCGGAATTTCCGCATCCTCCGGGCCGGCGGAAGCCACCGCCGGCCCGGAGGATGCGGAAAAACCGCAGCGGACCCACCAAAGACCCACCGCCACATTAGGATGGCTGGTGGGTCCTGGTTTCCGTCTGCCGCTTTTCCGCCGCGGTTGGCTTACAACCGCAACGGAAAAGCTCTAATATGGTGGCGGTGTCTCTCAGACACCGTCCGCCATATTAGGATTGCTGCCAAGATATGCTTTTCCGCGGCGGGTTTACCGCCGTTGAAAAGCAGACGGATCTTCGCTGCAGGGGCCCGTTGCGGGCCCCCTAGGTGAAGGGGGGTGGGGGGTGCACATGGGGGGTACCTATGGTACCCCCCTGTATTTGTATGCAGAAAGCGGCAGGCACCGCGCGGTGCCTGCCACTTTCTACATACAAATGCAATGTGTGCATTTTTAACATTGCTGCGGGTGCAGCTTGAAGCTGCACCCGCCGCAATGTTAAAAATAGAGGATGTAACCGCCAGGGTGGCGGTCACATCCTAATAGCACAGGAGGGAACGCCGCAGCCCATGCGGACGTTCCCTCATCCTCGGTGATCGCGGACGGACTCAAGTCCGTCCGCGATCATAATCGGCCCCTTAGTATTTACTTCGTTTAATCTTTGCCCTATTGCACACTTTTCTGCAGAACCCAAAAATGTGCGTGGAACATAATGGACACAAGTCATCAACTGTCATCGGCACACAGAGCTACTCCTCAATACAAAGATGTTTAATGTGTTCATTAGCTTTACACGCCTATGATGCATTGTAAGCACTCATATTCTCATTACCTGGATACAGGCTGTACATAATCCGGTAGAACAGTATTATGGTAGCTACCCGCACCTAATGTAAACTATGAAACAAACTAACACACTCATTGGATGATGTTATCAGTGATATCATCGATGATGTCATTTGAGATGTCATCAGTGATGTCATGGAACAGTATTATCAGTACTCAACAGTTTCTAAACATGGGAGGGGGCGTGTGCGGTATAAGGAACTGCGTTCTGACAGTGCCCACATACCATCCTGCACCGTGATACAGTATTTTTTTTTAACTCCGTCATATAACCATCCGGGCCATGTATATATTTATATATATTTTCACTCTTGCACTACATGCGCACAGCTCGGTCACTTTCTTCGTTACTAGATACTTTCGGAACATTTTACACATTGTATTCTCCAAACACGGTAGCGTGTTTTTATACTTTTTGATATGCTATTTCTGTTCATTTCAGGTTTACGCAACCAGGCCCTTATCAAGAAGGCCTTGACAGGACGCAGTATTATGTGCCTGCTTACCATGCTTCCACGTGGATGACATTATAGAGCACCCACACACTATGCTCTTCATCCTACACTTATAACAAGAGGGGAACCAAGAACTCTGGCTCTAAATCCCGTTTCAATCCATTAATGTTATTTATTGAAACGCCAATCATAGTGCACACTATTTTAATCTAGCATTAGATACTTTTCAAGCCTATTAGCATATTTACTGTTCTGGTTGACAATTTGTTGCCGGATTGGCCCCTCCTAATTCAGGTATTCCACATTTATTGATCAGTCATCATTCAATCCCTTCTTTCTACTTTTCGCCCTTTTGAAGCTAGTTAGAGATTTTTTATTATTTACCATAGTTTTAATTGTTACTTTTTTTTGCACTTTCACCAATGTGCAGTAACTGCCAAAGTATTTTTTGCAGTGTCTTTTTCCGAAATCCATACTTAGGACACCCCTTGCAGTATAAGCCTCAATCAAGGTCCTAGTATACCATATAACTTTGAGCACGACATTTAGTGGTAAATACTAGGGCACCACCAAGGGTACTAATGTATTTTAGCGAGCATGCTAACAAGCATGTTTACTCCAGTGGAGGTTGTCATATGCAATGTGTTCACCCCGGTACGTGGCTATGTGGTTCTTGTCTATAGTCTTGTATGTCCTTTTTATAAACTTTTGTTTTTGTTTTCCAACCTTTGATTTGAGTTGTATCACTGTAAAACATTGTGTCAATCTTTATGCATGTGTATATTTATGTCATTTGTGTATTGTAATTTTTCAGTCCTGAAGAAGTTCATTCCTTAATGAACGAAATGCGTTGGCTGGAGCTCCTGCTGTCTGATAACGTTTAAAATAAAGGATTGCTTTATATAAAGGAATTGGTCAGTCTTACTCATTAGAAAAGACACTTTTGGGAGTGCACCATTTCACGCTTGTACGATGTCATCAATGATGTAATATTTGAGGTCATAAGCAGTGCTTGGTGGGGGTGCAAGTTATAGTTAGCGCTGCTAACTATAAGTTGTGAATTTCTGTGGGATTTTTTCAGTGTTTTTCAGAGAATTACTAAGGTGTTTTTTTTAAACAAAAACAGATTTTTTGTTAATCAACCAGTATTTGTAGAGCGTGACTTATCACCTCTGAGGGTATCATGGCGCAGGGTTGCTGTCCTTAGTCAAAAAGCCATGTCTTCAATCTCTTCCTGAATTCCGTCAGCAAGAATGATGTTCACAGGTGGAGAGGGTGGATGTTCCCAGACTTGGTGGTGAGGATGATGAAGGAACAGCCTCTGCTTTGGCTCTGGCAGATTCACAGCAGCTGTGCGAGGGAGGAGGAGCGAAGTTTTCTGGGTGGTTTGGGGAAATCCAGGTGATGGTTCGTGTATGCTGGTCCTTGGTCATGGAGGGCTTTTGTAAGCGTGTGTCAGTTGTTTGAATTGGCATCTTTTCTGATAGGGAGCCAGTGCCGGGTCCTCAGTTGCTTGGTAAAAATATATATATATATATATGTGTGTGTGTGTGAATATATATATGTGTGTGAATATATATGTGTGCCTATGTATATATATATATATATATATATATATATATATATATGTATATATATATATGTATATATAAATATATAGATAGATATATACACTGAAAAACCCATAGGTTTCAGGGATGTTATAGTTAGAAATTAGCATTTAAAAAACCTTAGAAATGCACTGAAAAAGCCATAGGTTTCAGGGACGTTATAGTTAGTTGGGCATTTCACTCGTACAAAACCAGAGACATTCCGCCATTATAGTTAGTAGAGATAACTATATCTCGTGCCCTCGCAATGCACTGCTGATGAGGTCACATAATACATCACTCATTACATGGTCTGTGACATCACTCATGACATCTCAAATGACATCACAAATGACATCATCCAGTGAATGTGTGTTTCTTTAAAGTTTAAATATGTTTTATATATATATATATATGTATATATATATATATATATATACATATATATATATATATATATATATATATATATATATATATACATATATATGCACAAAGGTGTGTTAAAGAATGAGTGGGTGTATAAATGTCTGAATGGATGATTTAGTAGGTGTGTGAATGATTGTATGAGTGACTGATTAAGAGTATCTTGAGAATGCATGGGTTAGTGAGTAAACTGTGTAAATCTCTATCAGTCTGTCAGTTGGTGTATACGTGGCTGCATGGGTTGGTGAGTAGCTACATGTCTGTCTATATTGGTTATTGATTGGTTGTCTGAGTATCTGTATGGGTGCCAGAGTGTCTGTGTGAGTGGGTGGGGGGTGGGTGGGTGACTCTGTGCATAGTTGTGTGAGGGGGTGATTCAGTAGGTGTATGGGTTAAAGAGTGCATATGTGAAGGGCTGTATGGGTGGGTGAGTCTGTGTATGGGTGTGTTGGTGAGTGAATGGATTTCTCAGTGGTATATGTGTGAGTAACTTCATATGTGAAAGGCAGTATATGTGAGTGCTGGAGTGTAGAAATGACTATACGTGAGAGTGAGTTATTGTGAGAGTGGCTGTATGGATGAGTGTGTGCTTCTATCAGTGATTGTATAAGAGAGTAAGCATGTGTTAGTATTTGTATAAATAAGTGAGGAGGTCTGGGTATAACTGTAAAGGTCAGTAAATGGGTTTTATTGATTCTTTGCAAGACTGAGTAAGTATGTGAGTAAGTCTATGGATGAGTGGCGCTGTGTGAGCATATGTATAGGTGTATGAGTGCATATGATAGTTCTGTATTGATGAGTGACTGCATGTATGAGTTACTGTATGGGTGAATGAGTGGATGTGTGTGTGTGTAGACCTAGGAATCACTTAGCGGGTATGTACTAACTGCTATTGGTCTGTCTATGGTTTCGATATTGGTAGTCTGTATTTTTGAGTGAGTGTATAAAAGGTTTTATTAGAAAGTGAGGAGGTGCATCAGATTATCACAAGGATGATGTCATCTGTGATGTCATTTGAGATGTCATGAGTGATGTCACTGACCATGTCATGACTGATGTATTATGTGACGTCATCAGCAGTGTATTGCGGGGGCGCGAGTTATAGTTATCTCTCCTAACTATAACAATGGAATTTCTCTCTTTTTGTACGAGTGAAATGTCCAACTAACTATAATGTCCTTGAAACCTATGTTTTTTTCAGTGAATTTAAAAGGTTTTTTTAATGCTAATTTCTAATTATAATGTCCCTGAAGCCTATGGTTTTTTCAGTGAATTTAAAAGGTTTTTTAAATGCTAATCTTTAACTATAACATTGCAATCTCGTTTTCAGAGTGGTGGAGAAAGGTGAGCATGGCCTCCAAACTCCTTTTAGCAATCCCACTGTGTGGGATTTGCTGGAGGTAACAGGAGGGGTAGTTAGACCCCAACATCAACCTTGGGGGGCAACTACCCCTTTGATCACCACCAGTAAGTCCCACACAGCAAGATTGCTGACTTGTTATATCAGGCCCGCCCCCTCCCTGCACCACTGTGCAAACACGCCCACTAGCCCACCAGGTACATCCAGTAAGTGGCAGAAGCTGCGTTTGCAGAGTGGTGTAAAAAGGGGTGTGACCTCGGACCACCTCTCTGCAACGCAGCTCTGTGGCACTTACTGGAGGTACCTGGTGGGCTAGTTGGCCCTCAGGGACCCTCAGGATTGAAGGCAACTTAATCCCAAATTTACAACGCACCAGGGGGCACATTTGCACACGTGTTTTGTTAGGCCCCACCCCCTCCCTGCACCACTGTGCAAACGCACCCCCAGACGTGTTGTAAATTGGGGGTTTAAATCCCCTTGAGCCCTGAGGGTCCCGGGAGACCAACTAGCCCACCAGGTATCTCCAGTAAGCGTCATAGAGCTGCGTTGCAGAGAGGTGTAAAAAGGGGCGGGGCCTCAGAACACCTATCTGCAATGCAGCTCTGTGGCGCATACTGGAGGTACCTGGTGGGCTAGTTGGCCCCACGGGATGCTGAGGACTCAAGGGGAATTAATTCCCCAATTTACAACGCGCCAGGGGGCACATTTGCACACTTGTTTTGTTAGGTTCGCCCCCTCCCTGCACCATTATGCAAACGCGCCCCCTGGCACGTTGTAAATTGTGGGATTAATTCCCCTTGAGCCCTGATGGTCCCTGGGGGCCAACTAGCCCACCAGGTGCCTCCAGTAAATGCCGCAAAGCTGCTTAGCAGAGAGGTGTAAAAAGGGGCGTGACCTCAGAACACCTCTCTGCAATACAGCTGTGTGGTGCATACTGGATGCAGCTGGTGGGCTAGTTGGCCCCCAGGGACCCTCAGTATTAAAGGGGAATTAATTCCTTAACTTACAATGCACCAGGGGGCACTTTTGCTCTGTGCTGCAGGGAGGGGGCGGGGCCTCCTTTGCAATGCAGGCTTTAAAAAAGATGCTTTTAGAAGGGGGGCTGTATGCCCCCCCCTTCTTTTACATTATTTGGGGCCCTGGGGACCCAATCCCCCAGGGCCTGACCATTTTTTTACAAAACAAATTAATGGGAAGGGGCTGCCTGGCCCCCCTCCCGAGGCCAATTTCGGCCCGGGACCCCACCCCTGGGGCATGGCCACATATTCTTTTTTATTTTAATATTTTTTAAGGAGGCGGCCTGCGTGAACTCCCTCTTAACGCCTCTATTGGCCCCGGGGACCCCATCCCCCGGGGCCTGGCTGTTCCGTTTGGGGAGCCCCAATGCCCCCACGGTCCTGCCAGCTCCCTGCCTACTGTGGGAGCCAGCATTGCTTTTCCACAAGGTGCGCTGCTGACATGCAGCTCCCCTTGTGGAAAAGGAATTCTGCTTTGCTTTATTGAAGCAAGAGCAGGCAAATCTTCTCTTCCTTCAATGAAGCAAAGCAGTTTTGCTATGATAGGGCGGGAGGCGTGCACCAGCCCTGCCATAGAAAACAGCAGTGTCCCGGGGGTGGGCACCCCGGGACACTGCAGGAGCCGGCCCTGGGGGGTGGTGGTTCCCAGGGCCATCAAGGGCTCCAGGAGGGGGACCGCGTGGCCCCCTCCCAATATTTAAATCCCCAGGGAGGTGGTGGTGTCTGGGGGTCCATAACAGACCCCCGCATTTAAATAAAGATTGCCCCAGGGAGGTGGTGGTCCCCGGGGCATGTGGGGGGCTCTTTTCCCCGACACTTGTATTTAAAAAAAAAGAAACACAGCCCGGGGAGGTGGCGGTCCCTGGGGCATCGTGGGGGGGTGGGACCCCCCACATATTAGGTTTTTAAAAAAAGCCCTCGGGCGGTGGCATCCCCAGGCTGCAGGGGGCTGTGTGCCCCTGCATATAAGCAACATAGCCCCTGGGAGGTGGCAGTCCCCAGGGCTGCAGGGGCCCTGCGGGCCCCCACTATTATTTATTGACAATGCCCCTGGGACCTGGCCCACCTAGGGGCCTCATTAAAATGAAGCGTGGGAGGCCGCCCTTTTTTTTGGCTATATTTGGCAGGATTCACGCACCCAGCATGAATTCTGCTGATTTTTGGGGTGAAAAGAGAAATGCTTTTTTTTACCCTTTGGGTCCCTGTGGGACCCACTGAGCAGGCCTAGGGGGTCAGGGTGTTTCTACCCTGCCCCTTTTCTTGTTTTTTAAACTTTTTACCCCTTTTTCTTGTGACTCGGTTCTACCGAGTCACAAGATGGCTGCCAACACTTCCTGCTTTGGAGAGTTGGCAGCCGATCAGAGTGAAACTTGTGCCCGGGAGGATGTGTGAACCCTACTCAGTGCTCAGATATTGAAACTTTCTTTTTCTAATTTCTCAGTAACTACCGAACAGATTTACACCATTTAACAACAAGCATTTGCAATGCAATAGGGCTCGCATTAGTAAAGTTTGAGGGATTATTATTGTAAATGACAAAGTTTTTGTTTTTTTAATTTTAACTTGTGGAAAATTCTAACTTTGGCATTTACAATGCTAATAGTGTTAATTAGTGGAAATGTGACACCTTCTGTTTGGACTTGAGCACACATTGCTTCCTATTAAAGATGGCAGTAAATGCACTGTTTTTTATTGAGCTATCTTTGAACAGTATACCGAAGGCTGCAAAAACTTGCACTTATGGTTGAGCGCTATGTTCGCGCGTTTCCTGCCTTTTCATATTTTTGAAGTGGTTTCTGTTCACTGAAACCATATCCTGTTTGCGTGTATACAGGGCAGCTTCCTTTCCCTAGTTTTTCGAATACCTTAAATTATGTTGAAGTACAGTACTTGAACGTATTGTGATATTGTTTTGTACTTTTTATCTTTAGGCTGACCACTGTGCATGTTGTTAACCTTTAATAGATAACAGGTCATTGTAATACAGCATGTACATTGTATGACTTTGATGTACACTTGTGTGCATTGTCGTCCGGTGGTGTGTATGCCTGGTGAAAGTGTGCACTGATGGCTGTTGATGTGTGTGTGTGTGCCTGTTGTGGGTGAGAGTTGCGCTGTATGAGTTGCATTGCATGAGTGAGTGGCGTTTTGTGAATGAGTGGCGTTGTGTGGCTGAGTGGCGTTGCGTGAGTGAGTGGGGTTGCAAATTTGCATGTGTGTGTGATTGTTAAAGAGTACACGGATATGCTGGGGTCCAGCTGGAGGGAGTACACAGACATGCTTGTGGTTAAGAGTGGCACTGCGTGGCTGAGTGGCGCTGTGTGGGTGAGAAGAGCTGCGTGGGTGAGATTGGCGTTGCGTGGCTGAGTGGCGTTGCATGGCTGAGTGGACTTGCGTGGGTGTGATTTGCGCTGTATGAGTTGGGTTGTGTGAGTGAGTGGCGTTTTGTGAATGAGTGGCGTTGCGTGGCTGAGTGGGGTTGCGTGGGTGAGAGTGAAGCTGCATGGATGAGTAGCGCTTCATGGGTGAGTGTGGCGCTGCGTGGGTGAGTAGAGCTGCGTGGGTGAGATTGGGGTTGCATGGCTGAGTGGCGTTTGTTCATATTAGCCGTTTTTGAACAAGAAATACTTTATTTAGGTGCTTGAAGCAAATGGAGGACAAAGAACTAACTGTGACTCTCGAGGTGCATTTTATTAGTGCGCACTGTGGTTACAGTAGAGCCGGGAAGCGAGGCAATAAAAGGGTGCACGGATTAAGCGAGGCAGGGCCTGCGGCCCTGAATAAGTGACGGGCGTCCAGTAGCATGTGGTTACAGCAGAGCCGGGAAGCGAGGCAATAAAAGGGTGCACGGATTAAGCGAGGCAGGGCCTGCGGCCCTGAATAAGTGACGGGCGTCCAGTAGCATGTGGTTACAGCAGAGCCGGGAAGCGAGGCAGGGCCTGCGGCCCTGAATAAGTGACGGGCGTCCAGTAGCATGTGGTTACAGCAGAGCCGAGAAGCGAGGCAGGGCCTGCGGCCCTGAATAAGTGACGGCGGGGGGCAGGGCAGCAGAAGCCTTTGATCGTAGCTTCAATTGTGGATGTGGCAGCAAAGACTTTGATGTGCCAAATGCTGCTGGCAGGGGGAAGGATCGTGCAAGCTCGTCCACGAAGAGCTTGTCACGTGATTCTATTTCTCGTGAACTGTTGGGAATCCGGCTTGAAGAGAGCCAATCAGCTGCCTGAATAGAGACCTTGGGGAAAGAAGCAGATCAGTGACATAAGGGCTCACCCCTGTTTTCTATTTCTGCGAAATAGAAAAGGGGCGAGCCCTAAAAAGGGCTCTTTCTAAACCAAGGGCTACCTTTTCACCAAATTTGGTGTAATTCCACTCAGCAGTTCGGGCTGTAGCTTTGTCTAAAGTTTCCTATGGAGGACAGATATCGAACCCATTCTTTTTCTAATTTCTCAGGAACTACTGAACGGATTTACACCATTTAAAAAAATGTGTCTTTCTGAACCAAGACCTACCTTTTTGCCCAATTTGGTATAATTATGCTGTGGGGTTTTAGGTTTAAACCTATAATAACTGATAAAACCCCACTGAAAGATAAATATCCCTCACCATTGAAAACATATCAACACTGAAAAAACACCTGCACAACCTCAAACTAAATGCCATTCAAAGAAAGGAAAAAGAGAGTGAAAGAGTCATTTTTTTATTCCTGAAGGTGTCAATACAATGTACCTTTGTTATACAAGCTAGCAGTAAGGAAGACTGGCTAACATTATTCTGTTTGAGTTTTGTTCTTTAGGGATGCCACTAAAATGTTGTTTCTTCTTCCTTTGACTTTTTTCAGTTATGTGGCCTGTGGTCTAAAGATGCAGGGTTTAGTTTCATGTTTTAGGTCTAGTTTAATTATTGTATCCACTGTAGAGTATCAGAAAATATCAAACTCATATTTGATATTTTGGCTGCATTTGAGTCTTTCACTGATAGGTAAAATGGCTGGTTTCATAAAAATCTTTCCTAATATGTGTCATCACATTTACCCACAGAGAATGGGTAAAAACCCTTATTACATCAGACCATAATTTCCAGTGGGTCAGTATTGATAGTAGGTGAATTGCCAACACCTCAGGCTTTAAACATTCAATTCAAGGTATAGTGACAAGTATATATATCACCAAGCATCTGGGATAGTGGTGAAAGCATTAAACTCAGTGTCACTTGTAATGCTCTGCAAAAAAGGTACTTTCCAAGTTCAACAAAGATTGGAGTGATATTGTTTGTATTTGCAGTGATTCAGCTACATACATAAAAAAGTTGTGTGATGACCTGTCAAAATTGATACGCGAGCTGAAGTGATTCCCTGTAGGAGATCCTTGCCACTTGTTAGATGGTATGCTGAAAGCATCTTTACCATCTTCAGAGTTAATGGGGGATGCTATTGACTTTTTAGTCCATTCTGGTGCACTGTTTTCTTATGCACAGGAACTAAAACGCAAATATTTATCATTTCTTGCTTTATGTAGCATCAAAGAAAGAGTCATCCCAACTGTGTCACTTAGCTGATGGTTCTCTGCCCAAGGGGCTATGAATGCGGAGAGGGCCTTTTCACAGAAGAGTACATGGGAAGGAAAGAGCGAGTGCACATGACCCAAAGACTCACTGAAGAAGTATTGCATGGTGTACCACAATAAGAATAATTTGCAAAAATCTATTTGGACCTCGTATACACTATAAGTGCACTGTCTATATACCATGTTATTTCAGTGCAGGAAGAAAGCAACAATAAGAGCAAAACGTTCCATAAACCCCGGAAAAACACTTTTTCTGTTGTTTTTAGTGGCGCGAAAATGTGTAACCACTGATAACAACAGTTTTTTAAGTTATTGATAACACTGAAAAAACCCCACCAGAATTTACCAAAAATAGAAACTGAAAACAGGAAAGCCTAGGTATAATTCAGTTTAGCGGTTCGGGCTGTAGCTTTGTCTAAAGTTTCCTATGGAAATTAACATGGGGAAAATGCATTTTGGGACCCCTTTTTCTCAGCCACTGCTTGATAAATCACCCCGAAAAGACAGAAGCTAACCGGAGCTGGCCAATTTTTTGAAGATTTCGTGAAGATTCATCAACCGGCGCTAAAGTTATTGGTAAAAGAATAAACGTTTTTTCTATGGACACTAGGTCCTAACTATAACCACCTACTAACGAACGCCAGTAGGTCATTTATGTGTGTATATATATATATATATTTTGACCACCAAAGTAATCCCGTTACCAAGGGCACACTGTTGCACAGCTGGTGCGAGTTCACAGGGACAGGCTTTCCCTGAAATTAATTCACCTCCAAACAATTTTTTTTATTCTGTCATTGTGCCATCACAGCACACAGCAATGTTATGCTGTGTGCTGTGATGGCACAATGACAAAATAAAACCTGCTAATTTAATATTCCTGGTCGAGTGCGAGTATAATTGTTTGGAGGTGAATATATATATATATATATATATATATATATATATATATATATATATATATATATATATACATATATATATATATATATTCACTGAAAAAACCATAGGTTATAGACCATATATAGTTAGGAATTAGCATTTACAAAACCTTGAAAATTCACTGAAAAAACCATAGGTTATAGACCATATATAGTTAGGAATTAGCATTTAAAAAACCTTATTTTACTCACACAAAACCATTGAAATTCCATATATAGTTAGTTGCACTAACTATATATCGCGCACCCGCAATCCACTGCTGATGATGTCACATATTACATCATTCATGACATGGTCAGTGACATCACTGATGACATCACTGATGACAACATCCAGTGATTATGTGTTTCTGTAAAGTTTAAATATGTTTTACATATTGAAGAATGAGTGGATGTATAAGTGTCTGAATGAAGGTTTTAGTAGGTGCGTGATTGACTGTATGAGTGAGTGATTAAATGCGTCTTACTGAATGCACGGGTTAGTGACTAAACTGTCTGAAAGTGTGCATCAGTATGTCTGTTGTTGTGCAAGCTGCTGCATGTGTTGATCAGTAGCTATATAAGTAGCTATATGGGTTATTGAATGGTTGCACAAGTATTTGTATGGGAGACTGAGTGTGTGTATGGCTGGCTGGGAGGTGTGTGACTCTGTGCAGATCAATGTGTACTTGTATCAGTGATTCTATAAGAGAGTAACTATGTGTTAGTATATGTTTCAAAAATGTAAGGTGTTCTGTGTTTAACTGTATAGATGAGAAAATGGAAGTGCGATTGATTCTTTTCAGGACTGACTAGGTGTGTGAGTAACTCCATGGATGAGTGGCAGAGTGTGAGTGTCTGTATAGGTGTATGAGTGCATATGATAGTGTTGTAAAGATGAGTGATTGTATGTATGAATGATTGTATGAGTGAATGTGTGTGTAGACATAGGAATCAGTGAGTGCGTATGTAGTAACTAGTATTGGTGTGTCAATGGTTTCAAAAATGATACTCTCTATTTAACACTGGGTGTAACGGAGGTTATATTACAGTGTGAGGAGATGCATTGTATTATCACATGAATGATATCATCAGTGATGTGATCATTGATGTCAAGTGAGATGTCATCAGTGATGTCATTTGAGATGTCATCAGTGATGTCATCAGTGATGTCACTGACCATGTCATGAATGATGTAATATGTGACATCATCAGCAGTGGATTGCGGGTGCGCGATATATAGTTAGTGCAACTAACTATATATGGAATTTCAATGGTTTTGTGTGAGTAAAATAAGGTTTTTTAAATGCTAATTCCTAACTATATATGGTCTATAACCTATGGTTTTTTCAGTGAATTTTCAAGGTTTTGTAAATGCTAATTCCTAACTATATATGGTCTATAACCTATGGTTTTTTCAGTGAATTTCAATGGTTTTTTAATAGCAAATATCATAAGCTGTCGAATGTCAAGTACGTGGTAAGTAAAAACATTTTCGTGTTTATGCACACTGATCTGCTTTGAATGCTGCCCCCCACCCCTCATTTCTATTAGGAGTACTCTCTCTTTGCAGATAGTGAAGGGTAGTTAACGCAGCCCTTTGCCCCCTTTGTAATCCGTCGTGCCTGCTTCTCTCTCCATTTGATTGATTGTTCTCTTTGGTTCATTCTCTATTTACAAACAAGCACAGAGTCAAAATACTCTGTTTAGTCTTTGCAGATAGCGAAAAACCGTGTAAAAAAACAAAAGGAATCGAGCAAAATCAGTAGGCCACTAATGGGATCTCTTTTTGACCTCGCTAAAATAGAAACATTAGGAACAACCTGTTGAAAATAGCAATGCGTATGTACATAAGCGGCGTTCATTTGTGTTCACAGTACCCCTTGTTGATTGTTTGAATCGAGCATTGAATTGTTCGAAGTTGGTTCTCTTAAGGATCTTCTCTGCCTGCAAACGAGGAAGAATAGGAATATTCTCTCTCCCTTTGCAGATAGTGAAGGGTAGGTAACGCAAGCCTTTAACACGTCGTACCTATTTCATTCCTCATTGATTGATTGATTGTCCGAACATTGACTGTTTGGGAATTAGTTCTTTTTGGAGGTATTCCCTGTTTGCAAATAAACGTAGGAAAATCTTTGCAAGTAGTGAAAGGGTACGTAATGCGGACCTTTCTCCCCCGTTGTAATCTGTCATGCCTATCTACTCCCCACTGATTGATGCACCTGTTTCACCCGGACCATTTACTAGACATACGTCATCTGGCCCGACCAGAGAGCACCCCTAGTGAAAAGGACATATGCAATAATAACGAAGTGATCACTGTATCCTGTTAACAGAAACTTTAGCATGAAACAACCTGGAAAGAAAAGAATAGGAAATCGAAAATCAGTAGGCCACTGATGAACATGAACTTTTATTAAACAACGAACAAAGAAACGATAACATAACGTAATGATAAAACCTATTAATGTCCTAGAAACAAGAAAACGTTAGAAATATGCCAGTGGTGAGAGACCAGAAAAACAGTAAGAGAAACCAAATCACCCCTCGCTGTCCCACCGCCTGCCACGCCAAAAAAATCGATAGACTAGGGAAAATGCAAGTCAGTAGAACATCCGCCCCCACTCTGGAAACTTCCAAGGTGGGGCAGGGTTCCGGCTACGCCCAGCCGGGAGCAGCCCATATAAGGCAGGTCCTGCTGCCACGCCTCGGCCAGGAGATCCTAACGTAGGGTGTAGCCGGAGGAGAGGCCGAGACCAGCGGGACCCGGCCAGGGGATTGCCTTTACAACGCTGAACAGTTGCAGGGGGGGGGAATGTCTCCTCGACCCTCCCCTCTCTCTCCCAGTCCGGCCGCGGTGGCCCTTGAGAGTTGCAGGTAGTCCCGCCACATGCTCTTCCGGTCCGGCCACCAACGGTCGGGGGGCCGAGGCCGACGGGATCCGGCTGCAGCCAATAAACCAAGAAACCCGTTCATGGGGCCAGAGCCAGGGGCGTCCGGCCGACATCTACCGGAAGCCCGGCCCGAAGACGGACGGGACACTTCTTCTTTCTTGTATAATTGCTGCAACAACCCTGGGGGGGGATGTCTTGCACATGCCTCCGACCCCCCCCCCTCGTCCTCATCGCCTGGTCCGGCCATAACAAATCTCAAGCGAGACGCCGTGGGGTGCACTGGGAGGGAGAGACGGTGCGAACAGGCCTCTCCCGCCTCCCCAGGTGGAGGCTTCCCAGCTGCACCCTCAGCGCTCCAGGCGCCCGGAAAAGGGTTCTTCCACTGTGGCCATGCTGCAACGTCTCGCCCGGCAGGGTGGAGCCCGTCCGCTCATTTGACCCCGCGATCGCCAGTAGCTACCGAACTCTCAAAATGGCGGTCGACCTGGCAAGAGCGGGCCCAGCATAAAGAAATGGCCCGGTCACTGGTTGACTCCACCACCGTAGTCCTCCACGACCTTGAAGATTCTAGAGGAGCCGCGGGAGTCTCCGACCCCCGATGGGGAATGACTGCCATGATCACCCGTGGAGTGACGAAACTGTATCCGCGGGACGTCGGCGCCAGCCTCACTTTGAATTACTAGAATCCTGCAGACCTCACTTCCGGTGAAAGCACAGTGTGACCCGGTAGGAAAAATTGTTGCACCCCCTCCCCTTTTTGACTGATAGTTCAAACCACCGATCCTTTCCTTTGCCCTTTTAACGGAACTTTGGACTGCCTCCCCCTCTTTTACATTTTCTAGAGAAAACAAAACATTAACCACTACAATAACATAGCAGTTGACACCAGAACTGTTTTCAAATTGAAAACCAACAACATCTTCAACAGAATCCTTTTTGTTTCTGCTGTGACCCTGCTACAGCACAGGCATTGTCCCCAGCAGTAATTCTGCAATGCCGGTAAGAATAGCTGTGGTGCCTACTGGACTCACTCACCCCCGCGGCGCCCCACGCCGTTATTTGCTGGGCGGCAACTTGCTAGACATCACTTTCGTGCCATCTAGATTTCAGCGCGTTCTGCTGCCTTGGAACTATTCGCACAACAGACCGCTACTGACAAGAATATTTCATTATTGGTGCTGTCAATTTCAATAAATCTATTGGATAATTCAAAAGAAATTGCCACGGTCTCTTCGTTGTTTAAATGTTTTTACTGTTTTTGTTTTGTTGTATATATTTATATGTTATTAAAGTTTTATATTCCTACTACTTTGTTGGAGTGCTATATATTTTTAATGTGACACATAATTGTAAAAACTTTGATGTACAAAGAGTGATTCCTGGAATCTTCCGCTTCAGGGTCGGTCCCCTCCCCAATCACAATACAGGATAGTTTTCAGATAGTAGGAACACGTGTGGTGTGACGGATCTCATCGGGTGTGGGCCTTGATCTACTATAACTCCTTTGAAGAGGGGTGATTCTTTACAGCTGGGGCCATAAACTACATCTGCAGGGCTAGCTGATAGCCTGGACAATCGGACACAGAGGAAGAGGAGTGTCAGAGGGTGCGGTAGTGAATAGGGCGAAAGGGAGGTGTCGGGCGGGCACAGTGTGATTCTCAGGGAAGAGCAGCGCAGATGGGGGGAGGTTTATTGCCCATGCATAAGACAGAGAGCGGGGGTGACCAGTGCCTGGGGAAGATGCTTGCGAGGGTGAGGAGCCATGCTACGAATCGACAGCGTGCAGAGAGTGGGTCTGGTCAAGACATCTAAAATGGCTGCCGTGCACAACAAAAGTGTGGCATTTCAAAAAAGGCAAGATGGCGCAGACAATGTTTTTCAACACTTCCTCATTTCCTTCGAATCGAACGTTAACAGACGTTGGGGCATATTACCAAAGTTAAGCGATATTTATCGCTAACGATGCTTACCAACGAATTTTTTACCGCTAAGCATCATCAGAAATTATCGAAGATAAACCTTGCTATTATCAAGGTTTATCACAAATGCGATAATAAACGGCCGCAATGCATGAATATCGCTAAAAACTCAGCGATATTCATACATTACCGAGCTAATGCTCTTAGCCATGTTATCCACCTCCCATTGGATAACATGGCTAAGAACTGCTCAGGGCAGGTGTTACTTTTTGGAGATATTCGCGCTTAGCGCGAATATCTCCAAAAGTTGGTAATAGGAGATAGATATCTTGCATGTTGTAATGCAAGATTTTGTGGTATATGGAACTCATACCATAATCTCTCAGGAAAGCAGAAACTGATCCTTTTGGGACCGCCTAAAAAGGCCTAGGGGGTGAGGAGTACTCTACTTTGCCCCCTTTTCACGTTCTGAACTATTTTATTTTACTCTCTTCTGTAATTACACAAAATAGCAGCGATAAGATGCATCGGAGACACACAGTGAGAGAAAGGAGGCCGGAGATGAAGAAGAGATGTCAAATACACATTGGAGATAATATAGTGGCAGAAGGGAAGTAAATATGAGTAAACTTACCATGTAACATAAAAATGTTGCACTCTATACTATAAGTCTCATTTTATACTACAATCACTTCGCTACAACCTCATAAATTAAAAATAAAAATGAATAATGTCTCAAACAATTTTTGATTTCTAAATATATATTTATTCTTCAGAATTTTCTAAATTTGAAAGAACTAGTAACATGTCCTCATCAGCAATGTCCTCATGAAAAGTCTCCAATAATGATTCTTGTAACTCTATGGTCTCCAAACACTCGATAAATTCGCCATCAAGAGATTGATCAAAAAAATCATTCAAGTCATCTCCTCCTTCTGACAATATTTCATTATTGGTGCTGTCAATTTCAATCAATGTAGTGGAATCATTCAAGTCATCTCCTCGTGACAATATTTCATTATTGGTGCTCTCAATTTCAATCAATGTAGTGGAATCATTCAAGTCATCTCCTCCTTGTGACAATATTTCATTATTGCTGCTCTCAATTTCAATCAATGTAGTGGAATCATTCAAGTCATCTCCTTGTGACAATATTTCATTCTTGGTGCTGTCCATTTCAATCAATCTAATGGAATCATACAAGTCATGTCCTCCTTGTGACAATATTTCATTATTGGTGCTCTCAATTTCAATCAATGTAGTGGACAATTCAAAAGAAATTGCCACGGTCTCTTCATTGTGAGCCATTTTATTTTGAAATTGCTTGCTGTAAATTGCAGAAAAAAATAATCACTTTCATTTATCGTTTTTAGTAATACATAATATAAAACTAACTTTATCAAGTATTTAGTATAACAGAAGGACTGCAAATAAATAACAGAAAACATTTTTCAAATTATCTTCAAGTGTACAACATAGTTCCCCTTACAAATTAACAACTCACCTTTTTAAAAGTAGGAAAAGTGTTAGTACTGTGTAAATCAAACACCAGAAATTCACCACCAAAAATTCCTCACAAATGTACCTCAGACAGTAGTATCACAAAATGGCTGTGGTTTCCTCTCATTTGACATATATACATAACCAATTAACTTTCATCACACACAAATACAAAACCAAAGTAACATTTTAATTGGTGTCTAAATTTCAACACTTTCAAATGTGTTTTCCCCATGCAATTTTCCATAGGACATTTACATACGTCTACAGCCTGAATGGCTGAACGGAATTACACCAAACTTGGCAAAATGGTACATCAAACCTAAGAGGTCAGGAAGGATCTACTATGCCCCCTTATGGTCATTTCCCCCTTCGCTTTGACCTCCTCTTGTCTCTCAATCCTACCGAGAGACAAGATGGCGGCCGCTACGGACTGTTTGGAATGTTGACAGACGCCGGAGAACCAATCAGCTTCGCAAAGCTCCGTAACGCGAAAAGTACGCGAAGCGGAGCGCTGTTACAGATATATATCTTTTTTTGAACGTTAATTTCTCAAAATCCACTGGAGCACATATATTGAGACCTAGCAAAGGCACATCGGGCTACCAGTCCCTACAATTTTGCCAAGTTTCGTGCAAATCCATTCAGCCGTTCGGGCTAAAAGTGAGGCCAACCGCCCTATGGAAAACTCAATGTTAAAAACACGTTTTGGGACCCCCCTTTTTTCTCGGCCCCCACTGGACGAACCCCCCCCCAAATTTTCAAGGGCTGCTCAGAAACAAAATGTGCCATTTTCCTGAAAATTTCAGCCAATTCCGTCCACAAACGCCAAAGTTATTAGACATAGAATTTTCAAAAAACCCATAGAGAAAAAATCCTAACTATATATACCTACTGGCGACCGCCAGTAGGTAATATATATATATATATATATGTATGTATGTATATATATATTACCTACTGGCGGTCGCTAGTAGGTAGTTATAGTTAGGATTGTTTTCCATAGGAAATCCATAACATTCTATTGGGAATAACTTTGGCGCCGGTGGACGAATCTTCGCGAATTTCTCAAAGAAGATGGCTCTGCTCCTTCCCTGAAAGTTTGGGGGCGATTCGTGAAGCGGGGGCCGAGATATTTGGGGGGTCCCAAAACGTGTTTTCCCCATGTTAATTTCCATAGGGCGGTTGGACTCACTTTTAGCCCGAACGGCTGAATGGATTTCCACGAAACCTGTCAAAATTGTAGGGACTGGTAGCCTGATGTGCCTTTGCTATGTCTCAAGATATGTGCTCCAGAGGATTTTGAGTAATTTAGGTAATATATATATCTATAGGCGCGCCCTGGTACGCGCACCGGGGAGCGCACCCTGCGCGTAACACGAGAAACGCGAGTTCGCGCGCGGAAAGCTGATTGGCTCTCGGGTGTCTGTCAACATTCCAAACAGTCCGGAGCGGTCGCCATCTTGTGTCTCGGTAGGATCGAGACAGAAGAGGTGGCAAAAACAAAGGGGGAAATGATCATAAGGGGGCAGGGTAGACCCCCCCTGACCCCCTAGGTTTGATGTGGGGGCCATAAAAGGGTCCCTCAGGACAACATTTTTTTTTTTTTTTTTCGATTTTCGCGGGGGGAGCGCTCGGTACGCGCACCGGGGAGCGTACCGGGGAGCGTACTCTGGTGAAAAATAGTGAAACAAGTTAGTGTAAAATAATCATTTTGAGTGATCAGAGGTAGGGTAGCTCTGAAAAGAGCTTTTGGGTTCTGTGGCTGATTTAGGTACCTACAAGTACATCCCACACACACTCACACGCACACACACCGCACACACACCCACACACACCCACACACACACTCCTCACACACACACACCCACACATCCCACACACACACACACCCCACACACATAACCCCACACCCCCACACCCACACACCCCCCACACACACCTCACACACCCACACCTCCACCCACACCCAAACACCCCACACACCCACACCCACACACACACCTTACACATCCACACCCACACCCACACCCACACACCCCACACCACCACACCCCCACACACCTCACCCCCACACACACACACACCTCACAGACACACCCCACACATCCCACACGCACCCCCCCACACACACACAACTCACAGACACACCCACACATCCCCCACACACACACACATCCCACACACATACCCCCCACACCCACACACCCCCCACACACACCTCACACACCCACACCTCCACCCACACCCAAACACCCCACACACCCACACACACACCTTACACACCCACACCCCCACCCACACACCCCACACACCTACACCCACACACACAACTCACCCCCCCACACACACACACACCTCACAGACACACCCCACACATCCCCCACACACACCTCACCCCCCCACACACACACATACTGGGGAGCGTACCATGAGGAAAGCCCAGTGAAACAGTAAAATAATAATTTAAAGTGCTTAGAGGTAGGGTAGCTCTGCATAGAGTTGTTGTGTTGTGTGGGTGATATAAGTCAGTCAAAAAGGGATGAAAGGGGAAAAAAGGCTATATAGGGCAGCCCCCCACTCAACAAATCTGAAACAAGAAGCCCTATTCAGCCTGCATGCTATAGATCTCAGACTAAGTAACTCAAGGGGCCATACCTCATATTGGCTCACCAAGCGGCCAGATCAAGCCAGTGCTGCGTTACAGGTCCGGACATGCCTTAAGACATACAAACAGAGATGTGCACAGGGTACAACACATAAAGAAAATATGTGTGAGAGCAAGGAAAGTACCTCACGGACGTGACACCCGAGGGGGTTCCCGGTCTGCAAATGACCGGTCTACCCACTTCTCATCATCGGTTACTTTCCTTGCTGGGAGGATGAAGAAAGTGCAAGAAGCATGTGCACAAAACAGAATAGAGAAACAAAGAGGGAGTGTACAAATACACTACCTAGTAGGACAGGGAGAAGTGTTCAAGAAAAGATTGACAAGTACCTACACCCAACACCAACAAACGTAAAATATAAAATAGTGAAGTGTGGCTGGCTGAATCGATTTTATTCTGGTGCTGCCAAACTTCACTTCTTAAAAAATGGTTAAATTGATACCATTCAATGTTATGACTGGACCGACATGTTTCATTGCCTTGTCATTGGCAATTTCGTCAGGGCAAATGGTTGGGTCTCTATTCTTAATCCTCCATTTTTCATATGGGAACCTTATGCTCGCAAATACTGGATATACCGTCGAGCATCAGAAGGACGGCGTGTCAAAAGATCACAAATCCGTCTTGGGGACTCCTCAATGTGAGTCACCGCTGCCGAGTCCCTCCGGCGCTTCCGACGTCTCACCAGACCGGGAACCCCCTCGGGTGTCACGTCCGTGAGGTACTTTCCTTGCTCTCACACATATTTTCTTTATGTGTTGTACCCTGTGCACATCTCTGTTTGTATGTCTTAAGGCATGTCCGGACCTGTAACGCACCACTGGCTTGATCTGGCCGCTTGGTGAGCCAATATGAGGTATGGCCCCTTGAGTTACTTAGTCTGAGATCTATAGCATGCTGGGTGATATAAGTACCAGCATGTAGGTACCAATTCAGAGTTTTAAATTCAATGTAGATTGTCTCCTCTGTAGATAATTTGCATGTTGTTACAGAAGTTTTTGTGGTATATGGAATCCATACCATAGTTTGTCAGGAAAGTAGAAACAACATTGAGGCAGGAGATGAAAAAGAGATGTCAAATATACATTGGAGATAATATAGTGGGAGAAAGGAAGTAACTATGAGGATAATTACTATGTAACATAAAAAAGTTGCACAGTATACTATAAGTCTCACATTATATTATATTCATTTTGGTACTATTTCATGAATTACATATAAAAAAGAATAATGTCTGGAACAATTTTTAATTATTAAATAAAAATGTATTGCTCTGATTTTTCAAAATTTAATAACACTTCCAACATTATATTGTCAGGAATGTCCTCATTTTCAGTCCATGATTCCATTGCCTCCACACAATCAAGTAATTCATGGTCTATAGACTCATCCATAAAGTCAAAATCATCATTCTCAGCAATATTTTCTTCAGGGTTGTTCTGTACAACAATTTCGAAAGAAATATTTGCTTCTACTTCCAAAGAAATATTTGCTTCTCCTTCCATTTTCTTGCTGTAAAATGCATAAAAAATAAATATATCAGTAGAGATAGGGCACTGTTGGGTTTAAGTTCAGACAGGTAGTTTTGATTTTTTAACAGTGAAGTTATCTTTGGGCAGTGTATGGTATCAGGCTGGAAGTAGAAATATAAAAAGGTGTATGTGATAAAGCCTAAGTCAATTCATAATTATACAAGAGAAGTCTAAGTCAATCCATAACTATAACAGAGAAGCCTATCTCAATCTATAACTATTACAGAGGGATAGTATATAACTATCAGAAAAGGTTTTCCCAAATTAACTTAAAGTGCACAACATACTTCACTTTCCAAAATAACAACTTACCTTTGTGAAAGCAGTTGAAGTTCTCAGTGAAAATCCTTTTCAAATGTACTTCAGGAAGTAGTAGTCAAAATGGCTGTGTTTTCCTCTCTTTTTTTTATATATATTCATGTACATAACCAATCAAATGTCAGGAAATAATAGTGGAAAATGAAAGTAACATTTTAATTGGTTGTAAATTCTAACACTTCAGATGTGTTTTTGTCATGTAATTTACCTCAGGATATTTAGACAGGGCTACAGGCCAAATGGATGAATGGAATTCCATCAAATTTGGGAAAATGGTAGGGACTGGTATGTAGTATTGCCTATTCTATATTTGGTGAACTTCTCTAAAGAGGTTTTTATGTAAATTAACGTTAAAATTTTTTTTAGGAGCGCTTACCGGTGAGCGCCCCGGTACGCGTACCGGTAAGCGCAACGGGAGTCCTCCATCTTGTGTTTCGGAAGAATTGAGACACAAGATGGAGGACAAACAACGTTGGGAATGGGAAAAAGGGGGCACGGTAGACACCCCCTGACCCCCTAGGTTTTCTGAGGGGAGTTTAGGAGCTACATATATGCCCAAAAAAAACAAATTCAAATTTTTTGCGGGGTGAGCGCCCGGTACGCGCACCAGGAAGCGTACCGGGGAGCGTACTCTGGTGAAAAATAGTGAAAAAAATTATAAAAAGATAATCATTTTGAGTGATCAGAGGTAGGGTAGCCCTGAAAAGACCTTTTGGGTGGTGTGGCTGATTTAGGTACCTACAAGTAGGTTCCAATGCACAGTCTTAAATTCAGGAGGAATATTCTATTCCCCTCATCTGAGAAGTGCACACCATCTCCTCTGTAGATATCTTGCATGTTGTAACGCAAGTTGTTGTTGTATATTGAACCCATTCCATAGTCTCTCATGTAAGCAGAAACAGATTTATTCACATGTTTCCGTGCTTTCTCAAATTGTGGACAAAATTGGTTGGACCACTTCCATTTCTGTCTTTGGCATATATTGGAATATACCAAGGCAGTTTGTGGAAAAAGTGTCATCAATTGCCCAAAGGTGTCCTTTAAAACCATTTCCAGACCTACCCCAGTCAAAGTGCCTAGGTCATTTCCACCACAGTGCAAAATTATAAGGTCAGGGTGTGGCAGATGGTGAAAGGTTTTCACCAATGGTATCAATTGATGACATCTCAATCCTCTTTGGCCAATTCACTTTATGTGCACATTTGGTAAATCAAGGTTGTGAAAATTTCTGATAGCTGCATACCTTTGAGCCCAGTGAATGTAGCTATGTCCAATAATCCAGACAGAGTACATGTTGAGAGGAGGTTCTGGTGCAGTCAGATGAAGTGTAGGAATGAAGTGGCAGTTGGAACAGTAGGAGTTTGCAAAAAAAAAAACGGTGAAGTTTCAGTGCTCTTGAATCACAAGCAATGATTGGTGGATTCAGATAGTTGAAAACTTAAAGTTAGGGTGCATGGTTCTGTTCTGTGAAAGAAGTCATTTGAATGGTCAAGAAAAAGTCATTAAAAGAAAGATTGCACCTGATAAGCTGGTTTATTGATAGGTCAAACATCCTTGCTGAGTTCATTCGCAACATTGTAGAATAAACTTTTAACCCTGAGAGCTCAGTGAGGAGGGAGTTGCTATGGTAACAGGTAGAAAGGGCTGAGGGGGGAAGGGTGTTGATTTGAAAATAGAGAGGGAAGAGTTTTGATTGGTTACCATGAGGAATATGTGTGTAAAAATTAGAGGTTTTCTGTGCCATTCATGGTTGCAGTGCCTGGAGTACATACCTTTTGCTCTGCTAAAGAAATATTGGTGTGTGTATCTGGCACTGTTCTCAATCTCCCAAAGCATTTGTAAAGGTGAGTTATGATTCATTCAATATAGATAGAGAGTTCAGATTAAGAAGCACATTGAGCTTCTTTGCTGTTGGTTTGTGTGATGCTTTTTGAAAATGCATGGTATCAATATTTACAATAGAGAGGAAATGTATTTTGTAAAATAGTGAGTTTTCAGTACTGAAATGGAATGCTTGTACATAGGACCTGTGCTCTGTTTCTAAAATGTTATTCAAAAAACGATTTTGGGGCAAATCAATGGCTTTTACATTTTTGAGAAGGAATAAATAGTGTGTGCATGATTACATAAAAATATTTGAACCTTTCACAATCATTTCACCTGTGTTACCTCAGATTAGGAATCAGACTGAGCTTCTTTGGTGTTGGTTTGTGTCATTTTTATTGGTAATGCTTGGTAGGAATGTTTGCAAGAGAGAGGAAATGTATTTTGTAAAATAGTGACTTTTCAGTACTGAAATGGAATGCTTGTACATAGGACCTGTGCTCTGTTTCTAAAATGTTATTCAAAAAACGATTTTGGGGCAAATCAATGGCTTTTACATTTTTGAGAAGGAATAAATAGTGTGTGCATGATTACATAAAAATATTTGAACCTTTCACAATCATTTCACCTGTGTTACCTCAGATTAGGAATCAGACTGAGCTTCTTTGGTGTTGGTTTGTGTCATTTTTATTGGTAATGCTTGGTAGGAATGTTTGCAAGAGAGAGGAAATGTATTTTGTAAAATAGTGACTTTTCAGTACTGAAATGGAATGCTTGTACATAGGACCTGTGCTCTGTTTCTAAAATGTTATTCAAAAAACGATTTTGGGGCAAATCAATGGCTTTTACATTTTTGAGAAGGAATAAATAGTGTGTGCATGATTACATAAAAATATTTGAACCTTTCACAATCATGTCACCTGTGTTACCTCAGATTAGGAATAAGAGTGAGCATCTTTGCTGTTGGTTTGTGTCATTTTATTTGGTAATGCTTGGTAGGAATGTTTGCAAGAGAGAGGAAATGTATTTTGTGAAATAGTGAGTTTTCAGTACTGAAATGGAATGCTTGTACATAAGACCTGTGCTCTGTTTCTAAAATGTTATTCAAAAAACGATTTTGGGGCAAATCAATGGCTTTTACATTTTTTGAGAAGGAATAAATAGTGTGTGCATGATTACATAAAAATATTTGAACCTTTCACAATCATGTCACCTGTGTTACCTCAGATTAGGAATCAGACTGCGCTTCTTTGCTGTTGGTTTGTGTCATTTTTTTTGGTAATGCTTGGTAGGAATGTTTGCAAGGGAGAGGAAATGTATTTTGTAAAATAGTGAGTTTTCAGTACTGAAGTGGAATGCTTGTACATAGGACCTGTGCTCTGTTTCTAAAATGTTATTCAAAAACGATTTTGGGGCAAAAAATCAATGGCTTTTACATTTTTGAGAAGGAATAAATAGTGTGTGCATGATTACATAAAAATATTTGAACCTTTCACAATCATGTCACCTGTGTTACCTCAGATTAGGAATCAGAGTAAGCATCTTTGCTTTAGGTTTGTGTCATTTTGTTTTGGTAATGCTTGGTAGGAATGTTTGCAAGAGAGAGGAAATGTTTTTTGTAAAATAGTGAGTTTTCAGTACTGAAATGGAATGCTTGTACATAGGACCTGTGCTCTGTTTCTAAAATGTTATACAAAAAACGATTTTGGGGCAAATCAATGGCTTTTACATTTTTGAGAAGGAATAAATAGTGTGTGCATGATTACATAAAAATATTTGAACCTTTCACAATCATGTCACCTGTGTTACCTCAGATTAGGAATCAGAGTGAGCATCTTTGCTGTTGGTTTGTGTCATTTTTTTTGGTAACGCTTGGTAGGAATGTTTGCAAGAGAGAGGAAATGTATTTTGTAAAATAGTGAGTTTTCAGTACTGAAATGGAATGCTTGTACATAGGACCTGTACTCTGTTTCTAAAATGTTATTCAAAAAACGATTTTGGGGCAAATCAATGGCTTTTACATTTTTGAGAAGGAATAAATTGTGTGTGCATGATTACATAAAAATATTTGAACCTTTCACAATCATGTCACCTGTGTTACCTCAGATTAGGAAGCACACTGAGAGCCTTATTTATGAAAACAGCGAGGCGTCACTTTTCACTGTGCACTCCTTGTGACACCAATGATGTGTTATATTTAATGTATGACGCATCATGGCGCAAGGACTTACAGATAAGTCAGTATTTCTGACATATCTGTACGGCGCAAAAGTGACGCATTGCTGGAGTGTGTCACAAAAGTGACGCAACTGCAGCAATGCGTCCTTTCACATGGGGAAAGCCCCATGTGAAAGGGCTTGCGTCAGTCTTACGCCTGCTGTGAGGCAGTTGTAAGATTTTGACGTAACAGCGTCCTAAAAGTGACGCAGTGAAATCTCATAGATTTTACTGCGTCACTATTACGAGGCTTTTTGCGGGGGAGCGCCCCCTCTGCATACATTATACCTGACGCAGGTATAATGTAGCGCAGGGGTTTATAAAGTGACGCATCTGCTTAGATGCGTCACTTTGTAAATAGTGTGCAACAGGAGGCATGTTTTACGCTGCCGATGCGTCACAAAAAGTGACGCACTGGCGGCGTAAAAGTGATGCACAGCCTCATAAAAGTAAATAGGAACTGCGCTCTGTTTCTAAAATGTTATTACAAAAACGATTTGGGGGTAAATTAATGGTTTTAACATTTTTGAGAAGGAATAAATAGTGTGTGCATGAATAAATAAAAATATTTGAACCTTTCACAATCATGTCACCTGTGTTTCCTCAAATTAGGAAGTGGATTGTGCAGATGAGGTGAGGCATGTCCAGGGGTGCAAAGGAGTTGAGGCCTGTGTCCATGAGTGTAATGGAGAGGACTTACCTCCTATAAACCCTAGACAAGCATTATCTAATCTGTGTCCCTTGGACAGACCTCAATACATTGAGTATAATTGATGGTAACAGGATGCAGATGAGATGTTTTTGGTAATGGTTGGTAGGAATGTTTGCAAGAGAGAGGAAATGTATTTTGTAAAATAGTGAGTTTTCAGTACTGAAATGGAATGCTTGTACATAGGACATGTGCTCTGTTTCTAAAAGGTTATTCAAAAAACGATTTTGGGGCAAATCAATGGCTTTTACATTTTTGAGAAGGAATAAATAGTGTGTGCATGATTGCATACAAATATTTGAACCTTTCACAATCATGTCATCTGTGTTATGTCAGATTAGGAAGCACACTGAGAGCCTTATTTATGAAAACAGCGATGCGTCACTTTTCACTGCGCACTCCTTGTGACACCAATGATGTGTTATATTTAATGTATGACGCATCATGGCGCAAGGACTTACAGATAAGTCAGTATTTCTGACGTATCTGTACGGCGCAAAAGTGACGCATTGCTGGAGTGTATCACAAAAGTGACGCAACTGCAGCGATGCGTCCTTTCACATGGGGAAAGCCCCATGTGAAAGGGCTTGCGTCAGTCTTACGTCTGCTGTGAGGCAAAATGTTTTTACAAAAATGTTTTGGGGTAAAATAATGGTTTTAACATTTTTGTGAAGGAATAAATAGTGTGTGCATGAATACATAAAAATATTTGAACCTTTCACAATCATGTCACCTGTGTTTCCTCAAATTAGGAAGTGGATTGTGCAGATGAGGTGAGGCATGTCCAGGGGTGCAAAAGAGTTGAGGCCTGTGTCCATGAGTGCAATGGAGAGGACTTACCTCCTCTAAACCTTAGACAAGCATTATCTAATCTGTGTCACTTGGACAGACCTCAATACATTGAGTATAATTGATGGTAACAGGATGCAGATGAGATGAGGCATGTCCAGGGGTGTAGATGAACTGAAGCCTGTTTCATGGTGCAGATGTGTTGAGGTCTATTCAGGGTTGCAGATAAGGTGAGGATTATCCAGGGGTGCATAGGAAGTGATGCCTGTGTTGAAGAGTGTAGTGGAAGAGAGGTCTGTCCAGGGGTGGAAAGAAGGTGAGGGCTGTATCTAAGAGTGTAGTGGGGGATAGTCTTCATAAAGTCCAGTCCAGTGCACTCTTAGACACCGGTCTGACCACCTATGTTCCCCTGGACAGGCCTTACCTCATGTGCACAATTTGCTTACTAATCTGAGGAAACACAAGTGATATGATTGTGAAATGTGCAAATATATTTTTTTAATCATGCAGATACTATCTAATCTTTGTCAATAATGTAAAACCAATTCATGTGCCCGAAATATTTTTTTAGAATTATATTTAAAAAACAGAGATAATGTCATATGTATAAGCATTATAGTGTTTATATTGTTTGCTTATTGTCATTGTTTTGTTGTTTGGTAATAGTGGTCTATAATGATTTTTTTTTTTTTGTTTACCACAGATTAAAATCAAGATTTCATTAGTAAGGAAATATGCCCTCAAGGGAAAGGAGACGAAAAGATGTTAAGCGGAAAAAAACAAAAACAGCAACGGAATTAAAGCAGTCTCCTACAACAAATACTTCAAAAAACAGGAAAAAAGCTCCTGGTAAGACAACTAAGGGCCAGATGTAGGTAATTCTATTTTACCGATTCATAAATACCGAATTTTACCGATTCGGTATTTATGAATCGGTAAAATAGAAGTACTGAGATGTAGGTAAATTTCTTTTTAAATTTACCGAATCGGTAAGAATCGGTATTTACCGATTCGGTAATGCCCATTGATTCCTATGGGCCTTGAAGCCCATAGGAATCAATGGGCAATTCCGAATCGGTATTTACCGATTCGGTAAATACCGAATCTTGCAAGGGTGCAGGAGGTGTCACTTTGACACCCTCTAGCACCCTCAATACAGGTATGTGTGCCATGTGGCAGACAGACATGCCCTAAGGGCATGTCTGTCTGTCACATGGCATAGGTGTGCATGCACACCCGGATTCGGTATTTTACCACCCAATTGGATTGGGTGGTAAAATACCAAATCTGTAAGGCCTGTGGCACTCTCAGGAGTGCCACCTACATTTGGAAATACAGAATCAGTAAAAATACCAATTCGGTATTTTACAGATTCGGTAAATTTACCGATTCGGTAAATTTACCGATTCTGTAAAATATATGCCCCTACATCTGAAAACCCAAATACCGGTCAGAAACGGCCGAATTCGGCCGTTACAGACCGGTATTTTGGCTCCTACATCTGGCCCTAAGTCTTTCTTACGGAACATATGTAGATAAAAAAAAAATGTTGGACAGAATGTAGAAAAAGAGAAGGAGAGAGCAAATTTGAAGAGGAAGGAGAGATCCCTAAAAAATTTTACTACTGCAGCAGGAGACAATAATATATATAGGAATAGAAGGCAAAATCAATTTAGGGACATTCGTAAACGAATGTTTCGCAATAGGGTGGTTTTAAATTTGTTAAAAAATATTAAAAAAGGTAAACAGAGATCTGCTTTTTATAAGAAAAAGAAAAGTGTAGAGAAGATTGTTGATCAGGCTTTTGAAGTTAAGAAAAAATTATTTATTTTAATAATCAATAGAATTAGGACACTTAACAAGACAATTGATGTTTTCAAATCAAAGAGTAGATGCAAGAGAGTAATTAATCGGACTAATTTTTGTAAAGTTTTTTCTGGAGAATGGATGCATAGTTCAAGTTGTGAGCCATTTTTTAATGAGGAGAGTTACTTTCAGGAGAATGATTTGGTGCATGCAGTTGACACCAGTGGTCGAGCATATGAGGTGAAAGATGGTTGTCCGATTGAAAAAGAGAAACTTGTGTCTAGAGATGCAGAAGAGGTATTAACTGATGAAGTTTTAGGGAGACGTACTAATGGTCCAGTGTACACTTGGAAGTGTAGTAGTATTTGTAGTGTGCGACAGGAATCAATCGATTTGCTTCGTAATTTCTTACGTACATATAGTAAGAAAAGTCTAAAACAGAAAATGAAAATGTTGCAAGACTTAGATCCTTGCAGAGTGAGAGAAAAGACAGGTTTGCAAGGCCATTCACTGGCTTGTCTTTCAAGAAAAGTATGTCAGAGTCTTTTTCATCATTTTAGGATGTTAGCAGTGCATCATAACAAAATGAGGAAATTAGTGAGAAGGTTGTATTATGCAAAATGTCCAGCACTTAAGCTTAAACAATTAAACAGTGCTCTTTTGCATGGAACTGAATTAGATGTGAAGAAGATTTGTGAAGAAATTGAGATTTGTTATTTTAGTGAAAAAGAGGACAGTGTAGAAATTGACACAGAAATTCAAGGTAATGTGGAAGACAATGTACAGATTTTAAGTACAGAAAAGTTTGACCAGGAAATTATCAGGTTTAAGGTGAAATCAAGTGAAAGGCCGAATTTTACTTGTGTGTGTTGTCGATGAACTCATTATAAGCATCAAACTAGATTAGTTGATTTATACGTAAAAAGTGAAAAGATAAATAATTATGAGTGGAAGGATTTTGCAACTTATTTGTGGGTGGAGAATTCTTTTGATTTGAGTTCTGATCAGCGTATTTGTAAATATTGTTATGATAAATTAAATCAAAACAGAATGCCTGCTAGAGCTGTTCATAATAGTCTTGAGTTGGTAGACATTCCTCCTGAATTGATGGATTTAAATACATATGAGTGTATTTTGATTCAATGTGTCCATCCTTTTCAGGCAATTGTTCGCATGGAGCCTAAGATAGGGAAATTGCCTCCTTCAGATTTACAGAGAGGATTAAAGGGAAGAGTTGTTTATTTGCCTCTAGATTTCAAGAAAAATATTGATACAATTGGTGTAGAGAAAGTGGAAGAGGAACCTCTGGTCATTCTAGTTAATGGGGTTCCGACAAAGAGTAAGAAAATCTGGCAAGATTTAGTGGATGTTAGGAAAGTCAAAAAGGCAACGTTGTATTTGGTCAAAAACAATGAGTACTACAAACATGTATGTGTTGGAGCAGAGGAAACAGCTGCAGATGAAGACAGTGATTGTTCAGCTGGCCAAATTGAAAAAGTTGATGTGTCTAGAAGTGAAGAAATATATGAACATTATACTGTTCATCCTTTGCATTCCAAAGAAGTAATGGGGAATGCAATTGACTTGTTTCAAATGAAATCAGCAAAAGGAAGTCCCATTAGTGTATGGGAAGAAAGTTTGGAAGCTGGTTGTTTTCCACAGCTATTTCCAACAGGTCGAGGTGGACGATATGACGATCGACCACTTCAAATTCCAGCATCAGAATACCGCACTTTAAGATTATATGATGAAGATCCAAGGTTTCGTCAATGCATCCCATATTTGTTTCATCTACTGTATGAAAGTGACTTGTCTGGTCTTTCTTATGCAGTAAACCATATACTGAAAAGTGGAGCACATCTCCAAAATGTTTCGGCGAGGGACTTTATGGAGAAAGTTAATCTGCAAGACAATATTTTGGAATCTCATCTAATCAATCTCATGGCATGTCAGCGTGGTACAAACGAGTATTGGTACCGTCGTCATGGGGAATTGAAATGTATGCTAAGAAACTTAGGAACTCCTACATGGTTCCTCACTCTCAGCTGTGCCGAATATGCATGGGACGACTTACTTCAATTTATACGCGAGGCAAATGCAAATATACAAAATAAAGAATTCAAAACACCTGGAGAACTGTGTTCTTTGGATCCAGTGAATGTATGCAGATATTTTAATCATAGATTTGAAGCTATGATGTCTTTCATTACCAACAAAAAAAATCCTCCCCTTGGAGAGGTTTTGGATTTCTTTTGGAGAAAGGAGTACCAAGCGAGAGGTGCTCCTCGCATACATATGTTGTTGTGGATTAAAGATGCACCCAAATTTGGAACAGATTCGGATGAGACAGTGATGAGCTTCATTGAAGAATATTCAACATGTGCTGTTCTGAAAACTACTGAAGAAAACAGTTTAAGGCAACAAGTTTTACACTTTCCATCCCATCGTTGTGGAAAGTACTGTCGTCGAAAATTCAGAAACAAGGACAAGTTCTACACAAAATGTCCTTTTGGTTTTCCACGAGCAGTGATTTCTAAAGGAAGAGTAAATAATTTGATGTCTTCTCTGCGACATACTGTGACGAGGAAATTACCCAAAAATACATACAATTTAAAAAGAAACGAAGAGTCTAAGTACATCAACGACTACAACCCAGTGATTTTGTCCATGTGGAATGCTAACATGGATATTCAATTCGTTGCTGACAACTCTATTGCTGTGGCTCGATATGTGACGTCTTACATCACAAAAAAAGAAAAGACAGAACTGAAGGTAATGTGGGAGGACATTTCACATGAAAAGAGTCTAAGCAAGAAATTATACAGTTACAGTCTAAAGATGTTGTCATATCGAGAAATTGGAGCATATGAATGTTCCGATCGATTGTCATCAGCAAGTCTATATGCCAAATCTAAAACCATCATTTGGGTGAGTCTAGGTCTTGCTGCAACACGAAACCGAGTTTTGAAATCTGTACAGAAAATAGAGTATTTGGCGGAGAAAGAACCAGAAAGTACAGATATTTTGAAGACAAACATGTTGGATACATACTATCCAAATAGAAGTCCTTATCTTGAGAACGCTTGTCTCTATGAAGTTCTTCAAAGATATATTTATAAGAGGAACATCAGAGAAGATATCAATAATGGAATATATGCTGTCATTGGATGTGAAGGATGTCTAGTGAAACAGAGAAAAGGTCATTTGATTAATCATCGAAAATTGAGTTGCGAAAATCCAGACAAAAGAGAATTTTACTATTTGGCGCTTTTGCAACTCTTTAAACCATGGCGTACAGAAGAGGAACTACTTGGAGATTTTCTCTGTTACGAAGACTCTTTTAATGCAACGAAGGATACCATAGAATGTCCTGTTTTTCCAAATTATCTGCAAATGTTGAACGAAGAAATAGAGCAAGAAGCAACAATTGCTGCAGAGATTGCGAGAGACAGTTCTCAGACAGTCAGAGGTCTGCTTCATTGAGTCAGGATCCACTAGGAGGACCAATTATCCAAAATGAAGCTGCCACTGCCATGGATGAGGTGGAAAGAGCTATGGAGCAAGCTCAAGAGGATGTAATTAATTTAGAAAATTTGGTGAAACCATTAAACCTTGAGCAGAAACAGATATATGACGAAGTCACAGAACAGGTTGAACATGGATTCAGTCACGAGAAGAAAGAGTGCTCATGTACATCATTTAAGCCTGTCCAACTGTACGTGAGTGGAGAAGCGGGAACTGGAAAAAGTTTTCTGATTAAAGCAATTGCAACTTATCTGCAGAAAAGGACTGAATCACCGCTATCTTGTGTTGTTACCGCTCCAACTGGGCTGGCAGCACATAATATTAAAGGGATTACTTTACATCGTTTACTGATGCTACCAGTGGAGCATGATAACAAATTGCAATACCACAAGCTATCTGGAGATGCGTGTTCCGAAGTTTCGAGAGTCCTGAAGAAAATGAAACTTCTTATCATTGATGAAGTAAGCATGGTCTCAAATCTAATGCTTGCTTTTGTGCATTTGAGAATGCAAGAAATTGTTAGAACAGAATATGATGTGTTATTTGGAGGGAAACATATTATTGTTTTTGGAGATCTACTGCAGTTGACTCCAGTGAAAGGACAACCAGTGTTTAAAATGGTCACGCATGAAGATACCAGGAAGTGCCTAGGAAGCATTGGAAACGTTAATATATGGTTAAATTTCAAATATGCAGTACTACTCCAAAATATGCGGCAGGCAAAGGATGAAGATTATAAAAATATTCGACAAGATGTAAGAATCGGAAAAGTAAGTCAGCATGGGAAAGAAGCTTTACATGGACGATTAATTTCAAATTTGTACCCAAATGAAAACATTCTTCCAGATAATATTTTTAAGAAAATTAACGAGAAGAAATCTGCCATATGTTTGATGCCAACTCTGAAAGAATGTTCCTTGTTCAACAACAAAATGTCAAAGTTAGAAAATGAAGAGATAGTGAAACTGGAAGCTATAGATAAAATAGAGCATATGGGAGCAACAATTATTTTGTCTGAAAATTTGAAATCAAAATTGGATTCATTAGAGAAGACTATATCTAAAACTGCTGGTTTTGAAAAGACTGTGTGTTTAAATTGTCGTATCATTTTGGAAAGGAATTTAAATGTTGAAAGAGGTCTGGTAAATGGAGCAATGGGTCATGTTGTTGGTTTTGTGAATTACAAAAATAGAGATGGAATTGAAACTTTAAAAATTAAATTTGATGGCATTGACGAAATAGAACAAATTTGTCGTTGTTCAGCTAGATTTTTGCTTGTGAAAGACTTATATGTTCGCCGAAAACAGTTTCCTGTTTGTTTGGCATATGCAGTGACAATTCATAAATCTCAAGGTTTAAGTGTAGATAGTGCTTTGGTGAACATTGGAAGTTCTGTGTTTAAAGAGGCTATGGCATATGTGGCATTATCACGAGTCAGAACTTTATCAGGATTGTACTTGATTGAGTGTGATGAAACAAAGATTTGTGCTGATCTAGATTGTGTTAAAGAATACAATAGGTTAAGAAGAGAGTATGCTCCACATTTGCCTCAATATCCTCTGTTTGAAAAACGTGTGGTAGGCCGAAAAAGAAGAAATGAGAATAATAGCAGTGAGGTAGTAGCAAAAAGACAAAAAATAGATGAAACTGTAATTGTAAGCAGAAAGAAAAAGGATTCTGTTGAAGATGGTGTTGGATTTCAGTTTGAAAACAGTTCTGGTGTCAACTGCTATGCTAATGTAGTGGTTAATGTTGTTTTTTTTCTTCAAAATGTACAAGAACAGATTGTTGAAAATCGGGATCAAACATTCTGCTGTTTATTGAATTCTGTGTTTGAAAAATGTAGCAGTGATAGAGCAAAAATAGAAAGTGTTTCAGAAATTAGAAATTTTCTAGACATATGTTCTGGTCAAAATCAATTTTTACAGATTATTCGGCAGGATTGTCAGGAATTTTTAATATATATGTTTGATGTATTGGAAGATGAAGGAGTAGATATAAAAAATCTTTTTAGCCTTTCTTATCAATGGCAGCATGACTGCGACAACTGTAGTTTATCAAGTAGTACTAGAATAGACACTGAAAGATTTATATATTTGAGTTTACCAGACTGCAAATCAGTGCCTTTTAATAATCTAGTTAAAGCAGCTGATCACAATATGGTGTGTACCCAATGTAAGTCTGCAATGCTGTCCACATTATTTTTACAAACTTATGGTAAATATGTGATTTTAATGTTCCAACGATGTAGACCTGATGGAAGTAAATTGTCAACTTCTATTAAACATTTTGTGGCTTCTCAGTTATCAATTTCAGGAAGAACCTTTGCAACTGTAGCTATTATTTATCATGACGGTCCTTCAACAACATCAGGGCATTACACATGCTATTTAAAAAGTTGTAAAGGTTGGACCCTTTGTAATGACACTCATTTTACTTTCAAACAACGTTTGCCTTTTGACTTAAAAAATTCATACCTAGTGTTTTTAGAACCAAAATTTAAGTAAAGGTAATTGGCCTATGAAGACGGGAGCAGTTAATAAAGGTTAGTTTGCTGTTTAAAATTATATTCTGAGTAAAAGTGATCAAGATAATATAAAAATTGACTTGTCATATAGGTACTGAAAGTGCATCTCATAGTAAGTGATATGTTGTATGAGCCTTTCTTTCAGAACGTCGGAAAAACGTTAATTTCAGAGTTTCTTATAATTAATTTGAAAATATACTCATACATCTGACACTATTTGGCCTAAAGGAAAAGTAAAGGAATGAGTAAAGAGTCATGACTGAAAAAAAGAAGTATATGAAAATAATGAAAATATTTCAGATGTTCTTGGAGCATTTCTTCTAGAAAGTCGATGAAATGGATTTTTTAGTGAACAGCAGAGTACTTTCCAACGAGAAAAGGACCTTCATGATATACTATTTGGCCTAAAGGAAAAGTAAGTGAATCAAAGATTAGTGTACATTTGTCATTTGTCAGTATCTAATTTTTGTTTTAAAACACAATCTTTTAGATTGTGGGTTTTTTTCCCCGCTGTCATATGATGAGTAATTTGAACTCACTGTTTTAAGTGAAATTCAATATATTCTGAGAACAGCAAAAATAAACTATGTAAGATGTTGTACAAGTTATTCTATACTTTGTATTGTGTAATTTAAATTGTATTCCCATTGTCTGACACTCACTTTCCTTTTTCTATCCTCTTTCAGCTCTTTTTACTCACTTATAATGTCTTTCTCTCACTCTCTCTCACCCCCGGTCCTTTACTCCACTTCTTTCACAACCCCTCAGTCTCATTTCAACTGTCTGCATCCCCTCTCTCACTTGCATAACTTTTCAGCTTTCAGTCTCTCTGCTTTACTTCCCTTTTCCATATTTTCCTCCTTTGCACTTTTAGTAATTCCTCTTTACTCACTCAGCAATATTGTCGCACTCTATCACTATAAATCACCCACTCTCCCTCGCTTATCTTTATTTGCTCTTTTCTTTTGACCTCTTCTCTCTATTTGTTGTTCACTACCTCTATGTCCTCAGTGCCTCACTCTCCTTGTGTTATGTTCACTTGTGTTTATCTACCTTCTATCATTTCTTTTACAACAACTTCACTGCTCCTCTCTCATCCTTCTTCATCCCATTTCTTTTACTCTGGTTCAATTACTATCCCTCATTTCCTTTCTTTCAGTGTCCTTCTCTTTACTTTCATCACCGAATCATGTTCTCTCAGTACCACTGTTTTAGTCCTCTTCTCCTCTCTTTCTTTTTTTTGCTCCCTTACTCATTTCCTTTGCTCACTCATTGTACTCCACTTCACTCAGTTTTTATCTAAGTCTGTCTGTCTACTAAATTCCTCACTCCATTTCTCTCAATCCTTGTATATTATCCTCTCTCCCTTCATCCCTTCACTCTATAACTGTTCTTCACTTACTCTCAGTTATCTTCCATTCCTCATTCTTCTAAATGCATCCTTAATTAGACTCTTTTCCGTCTCAGTCATTATCTTTTTACTTACTACTGTTTCCTGATTTAGTTTGGTAACTCACATTGTTTTAGTATCTTTCTTACCTTCAGTTAATTTCTCTGTTCTTCTCTTCCTCTCTGTCAGTGAATCTATATGCCTTACTCTTAGTAATTTGCTCTCCTTCTATTTCTTTTTCTCTCTTTTTGTCCTTCTACTTTACTTTATTTCCCTTTCTGTGTCCTTCACTCTTACTTTATTTCTAAATACACTGTTATGTTTTTTAACCTCTTCATTTGTATCTTTTAATTTAAAATACATATTTTACTAATTATAACTTATTTTTTCTTCTCTCTTTCACAGATACAAAGTGTAGTAAAAAAATGTAATTAAAGTTACATTTATTGTATGGTAAGTGTGAATAAAACAATGTAGTTTGTCATCACCCTTTGCTTTAACCTCACTAATATTTTCTCAACCAACCTCACTCCTGTTTCTTTACTCTGCTTCCCTCACTTATTCTTATTCTCCATGTTTACTCCCCTGTCCCTATTTCCCCTCTCATATTTAACTTCTTTCAGTCCCCATTCTTTACTTCACTTACCCTCTGTTCCCTTCCTTTGCTTCCTCACTCATTCTCTTTTTCTTAATTATTTACTTCACTTCTACACACCACCTCATCCCCCTCCCAACACATACACACACCTCTGACATACACCCCCCACACACACCACACACACACCTTACACACACACACACACCCACACACACTCCTCACACACACACACACACATTCCACACACACACACACATCCCACACACATACCCCCCACACCCACACACCCCTCACACATATCTCACACACCCACAGCTCCACCCACACCGAAACACCCCACACACCCACACCCACAGACACACCTTACACACCCACACCCCCACCTACACCCACTGACTCCCATGTGAAAGGGCTTGCGTCAGTCTTACGCCTGCTGTGAGGCAGTTGTAAGATTTTGACGTAACAGCGTCCTAAAAGTGACGCAGTGAAATCTCATAGATTTTACTGCGTCACTATTACGAGGCTTTTTGCGGGGGAGCGCCCCCTCTGCATACATTATACCTGACGCAGGTATAATGTAGCGCAGGGGTTTATAAAGTGACGCATCTGCTTAGATGCGTCACTTTGTAAATAGTGTGCAACAGGAGGCATGTTTTACGCTGCCGATGCGTCACAAAAAGTGACGCACTGGCGGCGTAAAAGTGATGCACAGCCTCATAAAAGTAAATAGGAACTGCGCTCTGTTTCTAAAATGTTATTACAAAAACGATTTGGGGGTAAATTAATGGTTTTAACATTTTTGAGAAGGAATAAATAGTGTGTGCATGAATAAATAAAAATATTTGAACCTTTCACAATCATGTCACCTGTGTTTCCTCAAATTAGGAAGTGGATTGTGCAGATGAGGTGAGGCATGTCCAGGGGTGCAAAGGAGTTGAGGCCTGTGTCCATGAGTGTAATGGAGAGGACTTACCTCCTATAAACCCTAGACAAGCATTATCTAATCTGTGTCCCTTGGACAGACCTCAATACATTGAGTATAATTGATGGTAACAGGATGCAGATGAGATGTTTTTGGTAATGGTTGGTAGGAATGTTTGCAAGAGAGAGGAAATGTATTTTGTAAAATAGTGAGTTTTCAGTACTGAAATGGAATGCTTGTACATAGGACATGTGCTCTGTTTCTAAAAGGTTATTCAAAAAACGATTTTGGGGCAAATCAATGGCTTTTACATTTTTGAGAAGGAATAAATTGTGTGTGCATGATTGCATACAAATATTTGAACCTTTCACAATCATGTCATCTGTGTTATGTCAGATTAGGAAGCACACTGAGAGCCTTATTTATGAAAACAGCGATGCGTCACTTTTCACTGCGCACTCCTTGTGACACCAATGATGTGTTATATTTAATGTATGACGCATCATGGCGCAAGGACTTACAGATAAGTCAGTATTTCTGACGTATCTGTACGGCGCAAAAGTGACGCATTGCTGGAGTGTATCACAAAAGTGACGCAACTGCAGCGATGCGTCCTTTCACATGGGGAAAGCCCCATGTGAAAGGGCTTGCGTCAGTCTTACGTCTGCTGTGAGGCAAAATGTTTTTACAAAAATATTTTGGGGTAAAATAATGGTTTTAACATTTTTGTGAAGGAATAAATAGTGTGTGCATGAATACATAAAAATATTTGAACCTTTCACAATCATGTCACCTGTGTTTCCTCAAATTAGGAAGTGGATTGTGCAGATGAGGTGAGGCATGTCCAGGGGTGCAAAAGAGTTGAGGCCTGTGTCCATGAGTGCAATGGAGAGGACTTACCTCCTCTAAACCTTAGACAAGCATTATCTAATCTGTGTCACTTGGACAGACCTCAATACATTGAGTATAATTGATGGTAACAGGATGCAGATGAGATGAGGCGTGTCCAGGGGTGTAGATGAACTGAAGCCTGTTTCATGGTGCAGATGTGTTGAGGTCTATTCAGGGTTGCAGATAAGGTGAGGATTATCCAGGGGTGCATAGGAAGTGATGCCTGTGTTGAAGAGTGTAGTGGAAGAGAGGTCTGTCCAGGGGTGGAAAGAAGGTGAGGGCTGTATCTAAGAGTGTAGTGGGGGATAGTCTTCATAAAGTCCAGTCCAGTGCACTCTTAGACACCGGTCTGACCACCTATGTTCCCCTGGACAGGCCTTACCTCATGTGCACAATTTGCTTACTAATCTGAGGAAACACAAGTGATATGATTGTGAAATGTGCAAATATATTTTTTTAATCATGCAGATACTATCTAATCTTTGTCAATAATGTAAAACCAATTCATGTGCCCGAAATATTTTTTTAGAATTATATTTAAAAAACAGAGATAAGGTCATATGTATAAGCATTATAGTGTTTATATTGTTTGCTTATTGTCATTGTTTTGTTGTTTGGTAATAGTGGTCTATAATGAGTTTTTTTTTTTTGTTTACCACAGATTAAAATCAAGATTTCATTAGTAAGGAAATATGCCCTCAAGGGAAAGGAGACGAAAAGATGTTAAGCGGAAAAAAACAAAAACAGCAACGGAATTAAAGCAGTCTCCTACAACAAATACTTCAAAAAACAGGAAAAAAGCTCCTGGTAAGACAACTAAGGGCCAGATGTAGGTAATTCTATTTTACCGATTCATAAATACCGAATTTTACCGATTCGGTATTTATGAATCGGTAAAATAGAAGTACTGAGATGTAGGTAAATTTCTTTTTAAATTTACCGAATCGGTAAGAATCGGTATTTACCGAATCGGTAAATACCGATTCGGTAATGCCCATTGATTCCTATGGGCCTTGAAGCCCATAGGAATCAATGGGCAATTCCGAATCGGTATTTACCGATTCGGTAAATACCGAATCTTGCAAGGGTGCAGGAGGTGTCACTTTGACACCCTCTAGCACCCTCAATACAGGTATGTGTGCCATGTGGCAGACAGACATGCCCTAAGGGCATGTCTGTCTGTCACATGGCATAGGTGTGCATGCACACCCGGATTCGGTATTTTACCACCCAATTGGATTGGGTGGTAAAATACCAAATCTGTAAGGCCTGTGGCACTCTCAGGAGTGCCACCTACATTTGGAAATACAGAATCAGTAAAAATACCAATTCGGTATTTTACAGATTCGGTAAATTTACCGATTTGGTAAATTTACCGATTCTGTAAAATATATGCCCCTACATCTGAAAACCCAAATACCGGTCAGAAACGGCCGAATTCGGCCGTTACAGACCGGTATTTTGGCTCCTACATCTGGCCCTAAGTCTTTCTTACGGAACATATGTAGATAAAAAAAAAATGTTGGACAGAATGTAGAAAAAGAGAAGGAGAGAGCAAATTTGAAGAGGAAGGAGAGATCCCTAAAAAATTTTACTACTGCAGCAGGAGACAATAATATATATAGGAATAGAAGGCAAAATCAATTTAGGGACATTCGTAAACGAATATTTCGCAATAGGGTGGTTTTAAATTTGTTAAAAAATATTAAAAAAGGTAAACAGAGATCTGCTTTTTATAAGAAAAAGAAAAGTGTAGAGAAGATTGTTGATCAGGCTTTTGAAGTTAAGAAAAAATTATTTATTTTAATAATCAATAGAATTAGGACACTTAACAAGACAATTGATGTTTTCAAATCAAAGAGTAGATGCAAGAGAGTAATTAATCGGACTAATTTTTGTAAAGTTTTTTCTGGAGAATGGATGCATAGTTCAAGTTGTGAGCCATTTTTTAATGAGGAGAGTTACTTTCAGGAGAATGATTTGGTGCATGCAGTTGACACCAGTGGTCGAGCATATGAGGTGAAAGATGGTTGTCCGATTGAAAAAGAGAAACTTGTGTCTAGAGATGCAGAAGAGGTATTAACTGATGAAGTTTTAGGGAGACGTACTAATGGTCCAGTGTACACTTGGAAGTGTAGTAGTATTTGTAGTGTGCGACAGGAATCAATCGATTTGCTTCGTAATTTCTTACGTACATATAGTAAGAAAAGTCTAAAACAGAAAATGAAAATGTTGCAAGACTTAGATCCTTGCAGAGTGAGAGAAAAGACAGGTTTGCAAGGCCATTCACTGGCTTGTCTTTCAAGAAAAGTATGTCAGAGTCTTTTTCATCATTTTAGGATGTTAGCAGTGCATCATAACAAAATGAGGAAATTAGTGAGAAGGTTGTATTATGCAAAAAGTCCAGCACTTAAGCTTAAACAATTAAACAGTGCTCTTTTGCATGGAACTGAATTAGATGTGAAGAAGATTTGTGAAGAAATTGAGATTTGTTATTTTAGTGAAAAAGAGGACAGTGTAGAAATTGACACAGAAATTCAAGGTAATGTGGAAGACAATGTACAGATTTTAAGTACAGAAAAGTTTGACCAGGAAATTATCAGGTTTAAGGTGAAATCAAGTGAAAGGCCGAATTTTACTTGTGTGTGTTGTCGATGAACTCATTATAAGCATCAAACTAGATTAGTTGATTTATACGTAAAAAGTGAAAAGATAAATAATTATGAGTGGAAGGATTTTGCAACTTATTTGTGGGTGGAGAATTCTTTTGATTTGAGTTCTGATCAGCGTATTTGTAAATATTGTTATGATAAATTAAATCAAAACAGAATGCCTGCTAGAGCTGTTCATAATAGTCTTGAGTTGGTAGACATTCCTCCTGAATTGATGGATTTAAATACATATGAGTGTATTTTGATTCAATGTGTCCATCCTTTTCAGGCAATTGTTCGCATGGAGCCTAAGATAGGGAAATTGCCTCCTTCAGATTTACAGAGAGGATTAAAGGGAAGAGTTGTTTATTTGCCTCTAGATTTCAAGAAAAATATTGATACAATTGGTGTAGAGAAAGTGGAAGAGGAACCTCTGGTCATTCTAGTTAATGGGGTTCCGACAAAGAGTAAGAAAATCTGGCAAGATTTAGTGGATGTTAGGAAAGTCAAAAAGGCAACGTTGTATTTGGTCAAAAACAATGAGTACTACAAACATGTATGTGTTGGAGCAGAGGAAACAGCTGCAGATGAAGACAGTGATTGTTCAGCTGGCCAAATTGAAAAAGTTGATGTGTCTAGAAGTGAAGAAATATATGAACATTATACTGTTCATCCTTTGCATTCCAAAGAAGTAATGGGGAATGCAATTGACTTGTTTCAAATGAAATCAGCAAAAGGAAGTCCCATTAGTGTATGGGAAGAAAGTTTGGAAGCTGGTTGTTTT
Source organism: Lissotriton helveticus (assembly GCF_964261635.1). Lineage (NCBI taxonomy): Eukaryota > Metazoa > Chordata > Amphibia > Caudata > Salamandridae > Lissotriton > Lissotriton helveticus. Next base: position 21,115,581 of record NC_136060.1, on the reverse strand, counting down.
CCACAGCTATTTCCAACAGGTCGAGGTGGACGATATGACGATCGACCACTTCAAATTCCAGCATCAGAATACCGCACTTTAAGATTATATGATGAAGATCCAAGGTTTCGTCAATGCATCCCATATTTGTTTCATCTACTGTATGAAAGTGACTTGTCTGGTCTTTCTTATGCAGTAAACCATATACTGAAAAGTGGAGCACATCTCCAAAATGTTTCGGCGAGGGACTTTATGGAGAAAGTTAATCTGCAAGACAATATTTTGGAATCTCATCTAATCAATCTCATGGCATGTCAGCGTGGTACAAACGAGTATTGGTACCGTCGTCATGGGGAATTGAAATGTATGCTAAGAAACTTAGGAACTCCTACATGGTTCCTCACTCTCAGCTGTGCCGAATATGCATGGGACGACTTACTTCAATTTATACGCGAGGCAAATGCAAATATACAAAATAAAGAATTCAAAACACCTGGAGAACTGTGTTCTTTGGATCCAGTGAATGTATGCAGATATTTTAATCATAGATTTGAAGCTATGATGTCTTTCATTACCAACAAAAAAAATCCTCCCCTTGGAGAGGTTTTGGATTTCTTTTGGAGAAAGGAGTACCAAGCGAGAGGTGCTCCTCGCATACATATGTTGTTGTGGATTAAAGATGCACCCAAATTTGGAACAGATTCGGATGAGACAGTGATGAGCTTCATTGAAGAATATTCAACATGTGCTGTTCTGAAAACTACTGAAGAAAACAGTTTAAGGCAACAAGTTTTACACTTTCCATCCCATCGTTGTGGAAAGTACTGTCGTCGAAAATTCAGAAACAAGGACAAGTTCTACACAAAATGTCCTTTTGGTTTTCCACGAGCAGTGATTTCTAAAGGAAGAGTAAATAATTTGATGTCTTCTCTGTGACATACTGTGACGAGGAAATTACCCAAAAATACATACAATTTAAAAAGAAACGAAGAGTCTAAGTACATCAACGACTACAACCCAGTGATTTTGTCCATGTGGAATGCTAACATGGATATTCAATTCGTTGCTGACAACTCTATTGCTGTGGCTCGATATGTGACGTCTTACATCACAAAAAAAGAAAAGACAGAACTGAAGGTAATGTGGGAGGACATTTCACATGAAAAGAGTCTAAGCAAGAAATTATACAGTTACAGTCTAAAGATGTTGTCATATCGAGAAATTGGAGCATATGAATGTTCCGATCGATTGTCATCAGCAAGTCTATATGCCAAATCTAAAACCATCATTTGGGTGAGTCTAGGTCTTGCTGCAACACGAAACCGAGTTTTGAAATCTGTACAGAAAATAGAGTATTTGGCGGAGAAAGAACCAGAAAGTACAGATATTTTGAAGACAAACATGTTGGATACATACTATCCAAATAGAAGTCCTTATCTTGAGAACGCTTGTCTCTATGAAGTTCTTCAAAGATATATTTATAAGAGGAACATCAGAGAAGATATCAATAATGGAATATATGCTGTCATTGGATGTGAAGGATGTCTAGTGAAACAGAGAAAAGGTCATTTGATTAATCATCGAAAATTGAGTTGCGAAAATCCAGACAAAAGAGAATTTTACTATTTGGCTCTTTTGCAACTCTTTAAACCATGGCGTACAGAAGAGGAACTACTTGGAGATTTTCTCTGTTACGAAGACTCTTTTAATGCAACGAAGGATACCATAGAATGTCCTGTTTTTCCAAATTATCTGCAAATGTTGAACGAAGAAATAGAGCAAGAAGCAACAATTGCTGCAGAGATTGCGAGAGACAGTTCTCAGACAGTCAGAGGTCTGCTTCATTGAGTCAGGATCCACTAGGAGGACCAATTATCCAAAATGAAGCTGCCACTGCCATGGATGAGGTGGAAAGAGCTATGGAGCAAGCTCAAGAGGATGTAATTAATTTAGAAAATTTGGTGAAACCATTAAACCTTGAGCAGAAACAGATATATGACGAAGTCACAGAACAGGTTGAACATGGATTCAGTCACGAGAAGAAAGAGTGCTCATGTACATCATTTAAGCCTGTCCAACTGTACGTGAGTGGAGAAGCGGGAACTGGAAAAAGTTTTCTGATTAAAGCAATTGCAACTTATCTGCAGAAAAGGACTGAATCACCGCTATCTTGTGTTGTTACCGCTCCAACTGGGCTGGCAGCACATAATATTAAAGGGATTACTTTACATCGTTTACTGATGCTACCAGTGGAGCATGATAACAAATTGCAATACCACAAGCTATCTGGAGATGCGTGTTCCGAAGTTTCGAGAGTCCTGAAGAAAATGAAACTTCTTATCATTGATGAAGTAAGCATGGTCTCAAATCTAATGCTTGCTTTTGTGCATTTGAGAATGCAAGAAATTGTTAGAACAGAATATGATGTGTTATTTGGAGGGAAACATATTATTGTTTTTGGAGATCTACTGCAGTTGACTCCAGTGAAAGGACAACCAGTGTTTAAAATGGTCACGCATGAAGATACCAGGAAGTGCCTAGGAAGCATTGGAAACGTTAATATATGGTTAAATTTCAAATATGCAGTACTACTCCAAAATATGCGGCAGGCAAAGGATGAAGATTATAAAAATATTCGACAAGATGTAAGAATCGGAAAAGTAAGTCAGCATGGGAAAGAAGCTTTACATGGACGATTAATTTCAAATTTGTACCCAAATGAAAACATTCTTCCAGATAATATTTTTAAGAAAATTAACGAGAAGAAATCTGCCATATGTTTGATGCCAACTCTGAAAGAATGTTCCTTGTTCAACAACAAAATGTCAAAGTTAGAAAATGAAGAGATAGTGAAACTGGAAGCTATAGATAAAATAGAGCATATGGGAGCAACAATTATTTTGTCTGAAAATTTGAAATCAAAATTGGATTCATTAGAGAAGACTATATCTAAAACTGCTGGTTTTGAAAAGACTGTGTGTTTAAATTGTCGTATCATTTTGGAAAGGAATTTAAATGTTGAAAGAGGTCTGGTAAATGGAGCAATGGGTCATGTTGTTGGTTTTGTGAATTACAAAAATAGAGATGGAATTGAAACTTTAAAAATTAAATTTGATGGCATTGACGAAATAGAACAAATTTGTCGTTGTTCAGCTAGATTTTTGCTTGTGAAAGACTTATATGTTCGCCGAAAACAGTTTCCTGTTTGTTTGGCATATGCAGTGACAATTCATAAATCTCAAGGTTTAAGTGTAGATAGTGCTTTGGTGAACATTGGAAGTTCTGTGTTTAAAGAGGCTATGGCATATGTGGCATTATCACGAGTCAGAACTTTATCAGGATTGTACTTGATTGAGTGTGATGAAACAAAGATTTGTGCTGATCTAGATTGTGTTAAAGAATACAATAGGTTAAGAAGAGAGTATGCTCCACATTTGCCTCAATATCCTCTGTTTGAAAAACGTGTGGTAGGCCGAAAAAGAAGAAATGAGAATAATAGCAGTGAGGTAGTAGCAAAAAGACAAAAAATAGATGAAACTGTAATTGTAAGCAGAAAGAAAAAGGATTCTGTTGAAGATGGTGTTGGATTTCAGTTTGAAAACAGTTCTGGTGTCAACTGCTATGCTAATGTAGTGGTTAATGTTGTTTTTTTTCTTCAAAATGTACAAGAACAGATTGTTGAAAATCGGGATCAAACATTCTGCTGTTTATTGAATTCTGTGTTTGAAAAATGTAGCAGTGATAGAGCAAAAATAGAAAGTGTTTCAGAAATTAGAAATTTTCTAGACATATGTTCTGGTCAAAATCAATTTTTACAGATTATTCGGCAGGATTGTCAGGAATTTTTAATATATATGTTTGATGTATTGGAAGATGAAGGAGTAGATATAAAAAATCTTTTTAGCCTTTCTTATCAATGGCAGCATGACTGCGACAACTGTAGTTTATCAAGTAGTACTAGAATAGACACTGAAAGATTTATATATTTGAGTTTACCAGACTGCAAATCAGTGCCTTTTAATAATCTAGTTAAAGCAGCTGATCACAATATGGTGTGTACCCAATGTAAGTCTGCAATGCTGTCCACATTATTTTTACAAACTTATGGTAAATATGTGATTTTAATGTTCCAACGATGTAGACCTGATGGAAGTAAATTGTCAGCTTCTATTAAACATTTTGTGGCTTCTCAGTTATCAATTTCAGGAAGAACCTTTGCAACTGTAGCTATTATTTATCATGACGGTCCTTCAACAACATCAGGGCATTACACATGCTATTTAAAAAGTTGTAAAGGTTGGACCCTTTGTAATGACACTCATTTTACTTTCAAACAACGTTTGCCTTTTGACTTAAAAAATTCATACCTAGTGTTTTTAGAACCAAAATTTAAGTAAAGGTAATTGGCCTATGAAGACGGGAGCAGTTAATAAAGGTTAGTTTGCTGTTTAAAATTATATTCTGAGTAAAAGTGATCAAGATAATATAAAAATTGACTTGTCATATAGGTACTGAAAGTGCATCTCATAGTAAGTGATATCAGTATTATACAAAATGATGAACATGAGTGACTCAGAGATGGTTTTACAAATATTTAAATATTGTGAATATGTTGTATGAGCCTTTCTTTCAGAACGTCGGAAAAACGTTAATTTCAGAGTTTCTTATAATTAATTTGAAAATATACTCATACATCTGACACTATTTGGCCTAAAGGAAAAGTAAAGGAATGAGTAAAGAGTCATGACTGAAAAAAAGAAGTATATGAAAATAATGAAAATATTTCAGATGTTCTTGGAGCATTTCTTCTAGAAAGTCGATGAAATGGATTTTTTAGTGAACAGCAGAGTACTTTCCAACGAGAAAAGGACCTTCATGATATACTATTTGGCCTAAAGGAAAAGTAAGTGAATCAAAGATTAGTGTACATTTGTCATTTGTCAGTATCTAATTTTTGTTTTAAAACACAATCTTTTAGATTGTGGTTTTTTTTCCCCCGCTGTCATATGATGAGTAATTTGAACTCACTGTTTTAAGTGAAATTCAATATATTCTGAGAACAGCAAAAATAAACTATGTAAGATGTTGTACAAGTTATTCTATACTTTGTATTGTGTAATTTAAATTGTATTCCCATTGTCTGACACTCACTTTCCTTTTTCTATCCTCTTTCAGCTCTTTTTACTCACTTATAATGTCTTTCTCTCACTCTCTCTCACCCCCGGTCCTTTACTCCACTTCTTTCACAACCCCTCAGTCTCATTTCAACTGTCTGCATCCCCTCTCTCACTTGCATAACTTTTCAGCTTTCAGTCTCTCTGCTTTACTTCCCTTTTCCATATTTTCCTCCTTTGCACTTTTAGTAATTCCTCTTTACTCACTCAGCAATATTGTCGCACTCTATCACTATAAATCACCCACTCTCCCTCGCTTATCTTTATTTGCTCTTTTCTTTTGACCTCTTCTCTCTATTTGTTGTTCACTACCTCTATGTCCTCAGTGCCTCACTCTCCTTGTGTTATGTTCACTTGTGTTTATCTACCTTCTATCATTTCTTTTACAACAACTTCACTGCTCCTCTCTCATCCTTCTTCATCCCATTTCTTTTACTCTGGTTCAATTACTATCCCTCATTTCCTTTCTTTCAGTGTCCTTCTCTTTACTTTCATCACCGAATCATGTTCTCTCAGTACCACTGTTTTAGTCCTCTTCTCCTCTCTTTCTTTTTTTTGCTCCCTTACTCATTTCCTTTGCTCACTCATTGTACTCCACTTCACTCAGTTTTTATCTAAGTCTGTCTGTCTACTAAATTCCTCACTCCATTTCTCTCAATCCTTGTATATTATCCTCTCTCCCTTCATCCCTTCACTCTATAACTGTTCTTCACTTACTCTCAGTTATCTTCCATTCCTCATTCTTCTAAATGCATCCTTAATTAGACTCTTTTCCGTCTCAGTCATTATCTTTTTACTTACTACTGTTTCCTGATTTAGTTTGGTAACTCACATTGTTTTAGTATCTTTCTTACCTTCAGTTAATTTCTCTGTTCTTCTCTTCCTCTCTGTCAGTGAATCTATATGCCTTACTCTTAGTAATTTGCTCTCCTTCTATTTCTTTTTCTCTCTTTTTGTCCTTCTACTTTACTTTATTTCCCTTTCTGTGTCCTTCACTCTTACTTTATTTCTAAATACACTGTTATGTTTTTTAACCTCTTCATTTGTATCTTTTAATTTAAAATACATATTTTACTAATTATAACTTATTTTTTCTTCTCTCTTTCACAGATACAAAGTGTAGTAAAAAAATGTAATTAAAGTTACATTTATTGTATGGTAAGTGTGAATAAAACAATGTAGTTTGTCATCACCCTTTGCTTTAACCTCACTAATATTTTCTCAACCAACCTCACTCCTGTTTCTTTACTCTGCTTCCCTCACTTATTCTTATTCTCCATGTTTACTCCCCTTTCCCTATTTCCCCTCTCATATTTAACTTCTTTCAGTCCCCATTCTTTACTTCACTTACCCTCTGTTCCCTTCCTTTGCTTCCTCACTCATTCTCTTTTTCTTAATTATTTACTTCACTTCTACACACCACCTCATCCCCCTCCCAACACATACACACACCTCTGACATACACCCCCCACACACACCACACACACACCTTACACACACACACACACCCACACACACTCCTCACACACACACACACACATTCCACACACACACACACATCCCACACACATACCCCCCACACCCACACACCCCTCACACATATCTCACACACCCACAGCTCCACCCACACCGAAACACCCCACACACCCACACCCACAGACACACCTTACACACCCACACCCCCACCTACACCCACTGACTCCCTATAAGTCATCCACAGTGCCTTACTTACCTTTCTTTGCTGTTTCACTCAAACCCTTTCAGGCACTGTTTCCTTTACTCTCTCTGTCCTTTCTCTCTGTCACTCCCCATGTCTTATCCTAATTTAATTTTTTCACCCTCTTTCACCCCTCTTTACTTACACTCACTGCTCTTTTCTCACCCTCCCTCACCGTTGTTCATTTATCCCGGTTCCGTCACTACCCTTCATTCCCCATTTTTTACTGTCTTTTGTTTTTCTTTCAACACCCACTCACATTCTCTCACTACCTCTACTTTAGTCTTCATCCTCTCTCTTCCCTTCTTTCGCTCCCTTATTCATTTTACTTTTCTCACTTTTACCCTATTACACCTTCTCTGTTTTTTACTATGTAATAAACAATCCCTCTGTGTTGCTCCCTCTAGCTCTCTTTCTCTTAACATTACTCTCTCTGTGTTCTTCCCTCATGCTAACTCCTTCATTAATTTTTTTTTTTTTTTTGGGGTGCGCGCCCCGGTGCGTGTACCCTAAGGAAGAAAGATTGACAGAGATTCTTTAAAAATATAGGTCTATTTTTGTAAATTAAAGGTAGTTCTAAAAAGAACAGTTTTTTTTAGTCTTTTTGTTGTTTTATATGTTTTTATTGTTTTTTTGAAAATTTTTTACTTTTTGGGGCTTTTCTGAACAGTTTTATATTTTTTTTGTATTTTTTATGGGGAGAAACAAAAAACAGGGAATTGTAAATGGCTCAACTGGAGCAAAAAAAAATCTGGAAAAAATTAGGTGTTTTTCGGGCACTTGTGGTTATCATTAGCACAGAGGATAAGTTATAGACTTTGCTCACCATAGCAAAGTGTCTTCCCACAAAATATGCATACGATTTTAAAATTTGCAAACTTGGGTTGAATTACAGACATTGTCTCTCTTGCCTCTGGATCTGATGGAGTGGGTTGCTTTCTTTGGGAGGTGCTTGCTGAAGATCGAGAAGGGTTCCTGGCCATTTCTCGGACCTCTGCCCTAGCATAATTGTTGGGATGCTTCCGCTCCATATGTCGAATCATGGTATAATTACCAAATTAATATTTTCTATTAGGGTTCCCCCTTGAAAGTTCCATGCCACAGATTAGGCAAGTCACCTTTGGTGCATTGACTTTCTTTTTGCCCTCTGGAATAGAAAAAAACTCCCATACTATGTGCTCCTTTGGCCTATATGGGGTATTGTCTTCTGGGAGGAATCTCCCTGTCCCCTCCTCATCCTCCTCCTCCTCGTCTTCTTCCTGACCACCAATGTGATGTTGTGGTGGTCCTCTTGGTGGTGGTGGTGGTGCAGATGCTCCAGCTGCTGCTGCTACTGTAGCCATTTTAAAGTAGAAGATATTAGAGACAGGTCTCCAAACAGGTCTTCCTCAGTCAAAGGACAAAGTCAGAATAAGGAAAAAAGGTGGGGGCTTTCATCATTTGGAAAACAAAACTGTTCTGGACCAATGAAAAGTGTTATTTGCAAGTCACATGATCCAGGCTTTCATCATTTGGAAACCAAAACTGATCTGCACCAATGAAAAGTGTTATTTTCAGATCACATGACCCGACGCGCTTACGCTACTCGCCCCGGGGCGCGTAGCGTAAGCGCATCGGGACGTTGCGCGATCGTATGCGCTCGTGTGCTTCCGGGTGCGCTTACGCAGTGCGTGATATGACGTATCACGCGGCTACGCGATACGTCTCGATGTTGTTTTCGTTCGCGGCAATAGCGCTAACGGGACGCTCACCGGTACGCGCCCCGGGGCGCGCCGTAACATTGCGCTTACCCGTGCGTTCACCGGTACGTGCCCCGGGAGCGCTCCGGGCAAATTTTTTTTTAAAAAAACAACTATTACATAATTATACAATATACAATTCATTAAAAAAAATATTACTTTTCATACCTATAGACATTTGCTATTAAAAAACCATTGAAATTCACTGAAAAAACCATAGGTTTCACACCAGTTATAGTTAGGAATTAGCATTTAAAAAACCTATTAAATTCACTGAAAAAACCATAGGTTTCACACCAGTTATAGTTAGCTGTAAGTTTTACTCGCATAAAACCATTGAAATTCCCACGTTATAGTTAGTTGGACTCACTATAACTTGCGCGTGCAATGCACTGCTGATGACGTCACATATTACATCACTCATGACATGGTCAGTGACATCACTCATGACATCACTGATGACACCATCCTTGTGACAGAGTGATAGACCCCCTTTCACTGTAATGTAACCCTTGAAACAAATATTCAAAAATAGAAACAAAAATTTTCAAAAAAATGGAGATACCCATACCACTTACAACAACCAATTCAATAATTCCACCATCTATATACACATGCACTAATTCACCAACAGTTCTATATAGTCACTCATACATATACTCACTCATCATATGTAGTGATACACCTATACATCCTGTTACACACCGACAGGCATCCAAAAGTTACTCACACACATACTCACACATGCAAATAAACTATTGAACATCCATTTATTTACATATACAGCTATACACACACTACCACTTTACTTCTAAGGAAACTTACACATACTTACTCTCTTAAACAATCACTTATAGAAGCATATACTAATTTAAACAGGAACTCTTAAAATCCCTCACTCTCACATATACTCACTTATATACATCAATATTCACATATACTAGATTAAAACATATGTAGTTACTTATAAAGACACTAGTGAGATAGTCATTCACTCAATAACACACACATATACACACTCATCCACCCATACAGTCCTGCACATATGCTGTCTTCAAAACACATACAAAGAGAGAGTCAGTCATTCATGCATCGATGTGCTAAGTAATACCCCCACCAAACCATACAAACACTCATACTGATACTAAGAAAAACATCTAATAACCCATATACATACACATGTACCTACTCACCAACCCATGCAGCCACTTATACAGAAAGTGAAACAATAATACATATATTTAAATATTTAAACATTACTCACTAATATTTATTTTTCAGAAAGACACACATTCACTGGATGGTGTCATCTGTCATGAGTGATGTCACTGACCATGTCATGAGTGATGTAATATGTGATGTCATCAGCAGTGCATTGCACGCGCAAGTTATAGTGAGTCCAACTAACTATAACGTGGGAATTTCAATGGTTTTATGCGAGTAAAACTTCCAGCTAACTATAACTGGTGTGAAACCTATGGTTTTTTCAGTGAATATATATATATATCCAAGTTTCGTGGCCCCGTTGAGGGCTTCCAAGCGCTCTTCTGGCGGTGCGTATCGGGTGCGGCAGAGCCTTGCCGCTTGTAAAGGAATCCCGTTTTTTGCGCAAACAAAGGTTCCCGCGCACTCTCAGCTTCTTACACCAGTTACGACCAGTACTCCAAACGTGCTTACTGTTGCTTTATTATCATAACAGCTTGTCCAGCAACACTGCTCGACGTGTTTCGCGGCCCACGCCGCTTGTTCACGAGACTGTTTGTGACAAAGTGTTTGTTTTTATGTTTAAATAAAGTGCAAAGTGAAAAAAATGTAAAAAACAGGAAGTGACTTAATACGTGTCATTTCCTACACTCACCGCTAAGCATTGTGGTATGTATGGTCCATAGTTATTTTGCCAATTTGTATGTCCCACAGTAATGCGTGTGATGTATCCTCAAATCTTACCTCGAATGGGTCTGTTATCGCCTAGCGCAGCTGAACAATTGACATTTTCGGACTACCATTTCTCACATCGCTGCCCTCCAGTGGGTCAATGATTATATATTATATCACCGGACCTCCGGTATTTATTACATATGTCTAATATTAGTGAGATTGTTCTTAGTCCTTATCTGTCAACTTGTTTTTACCTCTAGTGGGTATTTACAGTATGTGTCTATGACTTTGTATTTCTGTTGCTGCGCCTCTGCCAATGGGTACTGCTTGTTTATGTGTATCATGCCAATATGTGATTGGATAACCCCAGTTTTTGTCAGTTGTTGTAAAAACTTCTTCTCCAGTTGGTTACTAGCTATTTGAAAGTCTATATTAGTTATTGATTAGTTAACTGAGTATTTGAATGGGAGAGTGAATGTGTATGTGGTTCGTTGGAGGTGTGTGACTGCCCAAAGATGTGTGAATAGTTGATTTAGTAGGTATATGACGTTAAGACTACATGTTATAACAGTTGTTTGGGTGAGTGAATATCTTTATGGGTGTGGTGATGAGCAAATATCTCTCTTAATGGTACATGTCCAACAAAGTAGAAAAATAAAAGGCAATGTATGTGTCAGTTGTTGTTTATAAATAAGTATACATAAGACTCAGTGATTGTATGCGTGACTGTATGGATAACTGTATACTTGTAATAGTGATTTTATAATACACTAAGTATAATTTACTATCTATATGAATAGATAACAAGGTGTTTGTATAAGTGTATAGCTAAGTAAACATAAGTATGATCCATTGTTTGCATAAGTGAATAGGATGACTTTATAAGTGAATAGGATGTGTGCTGGTGTGTAATGTCGATAGAGGTGCATAAGTATATTTGATAGTGTTCTATTGATCCATGACTGCATGTATGAGTGAATCTGTAGCTAAGTGATTAGATGTGTGAATAGATCTAGGAATCACTGAGTGGGTTTTTAGAAACTTGTATTGTGTGTCAATGGATTCAAATATGGTACTCTGTATTTTACAGTGAGTGATGAAAGGTTATACTAGTGTATGATGAGGTGTATCGCCATGTGGATGATGTCATCAGTGATGTAATTTGAGATGTCATTAGTGATGTCACTGACCATGTCATGAATGATGTAATATGTGACATCATCAGCAGTAGATTGCGGGCTCGCGAGATATAGTTAGTACAACTAACTATATCAGAGGAATGTCAATGGTTTTGTACAAGTGAAATGTCCAGCTAACTATAACACCCCTAAAACCTACAGGTTTTTCAGTGAGTTTCAAAGGTTTTTTAAATGCTAATTCCTAACTATATCAAGTCTGAAACCTATGTTTTTTTCAGTGAATTTCAACGTTTTTTAAATGCTAATTCCTAACTATGTCAGGCCTGAAACCTATGTTTTTTTCAGTGAATTTCAAACGTATTGTAAATGCTAATTCCTAACTATATCAGGCCTGAAACCTTTGGTTTTTTTCAGTGAATTTCGAAGGTTTTGTAAATGAAAAATTTTTAAATGTATTATTTGTTATATTCTTTTTATACTGATTTACTATATTTTTAAAGCTATTTATTTTTAGGTATTTTATTTTTTAAATTACATTGTAATTACATTATACATTACATTACAAAATATACTTTCTCAGAATTAATTACTTTAGTTTAAATACTTTGCAAATAGGCAATAGACTTTTAAGTACAGTAGTTACAGTTGTTGCAATGGGCAACACAATTTCAAACACAGAACAACATTGGCCTCAATGTGTTTTTCTAGTTAAATGCAATTAGTTACTTTATGGATTACTTTTCTAACCACAGGACCGTAGATTCAGTCCTCGGACACCTCATGTAAATGGTTGAGTAAAACTCTTTTAGTTACAGTAGTGATTTTTAAGAATTATTATTGTATTTTAAAATTTGACAGAATTTTTTTCACATAGAATCACCAATGTTATCCTACGGGAGGAAATTCACTTAGCAGGTAAGTAGTGTAATCATTACTTTTTCTTACTCAGTCATGGCTCCTGGTTCCAGCACTGGTGCATCTCCTGTAAACAGTTGAAAGAATGTGTTTAAGTCATGCAGGCGATATTTTTGAAATATTTTTCGTTTATGAAAATAGACACAGAAACATTTCTGGTGAAAACCAGACAATGGATTCCTATGGTAGGAAATTCAAGTTACTGGTAAGTATGGTTAGAATTACTTTTCAGGATCAGTACTGGGCTCAAAGATGCAGCACTGAGGTCTCTCCTGATAACAGGTGAGTAAATCAGAATTCGTAGTTCGACTGATTTTAAAGGAATTTTTTAAAGTTCCAAAACTCTACACTTAGAAAAACTTCCAAGTGAAACCAGTCAATGTTAGCCTATGGAAGGAAATTCAAGTTACTATAAGTATTGTTAGAATGACTTTTCAGGATCAGTAGTGGGCTGAAAGATGCAGCACTGAGGTCTCTCCTGACAACAGGTGAGTAAATCGGAATTCGTACTTGGACTGATTTTACAGGAATATTTGTACGTTTCAAAAATAGACACTTAGAAACTTTTCTGGTGAAAACCACACAATAGATTCATATGGAAGGAAATACACGTTACTGGTAAGTATGCTTAGATTTACTTTTCAGGGTCTGTACTGGGCTCAAAGATGCAGCACTGACGTCTCTCGTGATAACAGGTGAGTAAATCGAAATTCGTTTCGCTGATTTTAGAGGAATATTGTGCTCAATAGTGAAGGAAGGGGGCCGGTCCTGAGGTGACATGTGTGCAAACACGCCCTGTGGCGCGTTTTAGGTTGGGGAATTAATTCCTCTTCAATCCTGAGGTACCCTGTGAGCAAACTAGCCCACCATGTACCTCCAGTATGCGCCAGGGAGCTGCGTTGCAGAGAGGTGTTCAGAGGGCACGCCCCCTTTTTACAACACTCTGCAATGCAGCTCCGTGGCGCTTACTGGAGGTACCTGTTGGACTAGTTGGCCCCAAGGGGACCTATGGATTGAAGAGGAATTAATTCCCCAACTTAAAAGGCGCCACAGGGCATGTTTGCACACATATCACCTTAAGCCCCGCCCCCTACCTTCACCACTGTGCAAACGCACCCCGTTGCACAATCTAAGTTGGGGGATTAAGTCCCCTTGTATACTGGGGGTCCCTGGGGGCCAACTAGCCCACCAGAAATCTCCAGTATGCGCCAGGGGGCTGCGTTGCAGAGAGGTGTACAAATGGGCATGGCCTCATTACACCTCTCTGCAACACAGCCCCCTGGCGCGTTTGCAGAGGGGAAACTAATTCCCCTTGCATACTGGGGATCCCTGGGGGCCAACTAGCACACCAGGATCCTCCAGTATGTGTCAGGGGGCTGTGTTGCAGAGAGGTGTAATGAGGCCACGCCCCTTTTTACACCTCTCTGCAGCGCAGCCCCCAGGGACCCCCAGTATTCAAGGGGAATTATTTCCCCCTCTGCAAATGCGCCAGGGGGCGCGTTTGCAGAGTGGTGCCTTAATTTTTGGGGGAGGATCGGCAAGGTACGCGTACCCCGCGATATTTTAAAAAAATATATATATTATTGGGGGTCCTTGTGGGACCCCCTAAGCAGGCCTGGGGGGTCAGGGTGTTTCTACCCTGCCCCCTTTTCATGTTTTTCGCGTTTCTTTTTCTGTTTTCTTGTGCCTCGGTTCTACCGAGGCACAAGATGGCTGCCAACACTTCCTGGTTTGGAGTATTGACAGACAGTTGACAGTCAATCAGCATGCAGCTCGTGCTCGGGAAGGTACGCTTACTGTACAGACTTCTGAAATCTGTGCCTAGATATCGCTATGATTTTACTTTTGATTTTCTCAGGAACTACTGAAAGGATTTACACCATTTAACAAAAAGCACAATCTGCGAACCGAACTCTACCTCTCTGCCAAATTTGGTGTAATTCCGTTCATCCGTTCGGGCTGTAGCCCTGGCTAAAGGTCCCTATGGAAAATTGCATGGGGAAAACACGATTTGGGACCCCCCTTTTTTCTCGGCCCCCACTTGACGAATCACCCCCAAACTTTCAGGGAAGGAGCCGAACCGAGAAGGCCATTTTCTTGGAGAAATTCACGAAGATTCGTCCACCAGCACCAAAGTTATTCCAAATAGAATGTTGCGGATTCTAGATATATATATTTTTTTTCTTTTGATTTTCTCAGGAACTACTGGAGCGATTTACACCATTTTAGCAAAAGCGTGATCTGCAAATCAGACTCTACCATTTTGCCAAATTTCTTGTAATTCCGTTCAGCAGTTCGGGCTGTAGCCGTGTCTAATCATCCTATGGAAAATAACATGGGGAAAACACGTTTTGGGACCCCCCTTTTTTCTCAGTCCCCACTTGACAAATCTTCAGGGAAGGAGCGGAGCAGAGCGGGCCATCTTCTTTGAGAAATTCGCGAAGATTCATCAACCGGCGCCAAAGTTATTCCCAATAGAATGTTGCGGAAACCAGGTCCTAACTATATCTACCTACTGGCGACCGCCAGTAGGTAATATAAATATATATATATATATTTATGTATATATAAGTATATATATCATTAGCATTTCTCCAATGGATGCCGTAAATCACTGAACTCCAGATCACGGGGGAGTATTGGCAAAGACAGAGACAGTCAAATGGTACCAAATTTATTAGCAATACAAAAAATGCATTTTCTATGGAAACCTTGACCTAACCATAACTACTGGCACAGGGTTATATATATATATATATATATATATATATATATATATATATATATATATATATATATATATATATATATATATTACCTACTGGCGGTCGCCAGTAGGTATATATAGTTAGGATTTTTTCTCTATGGGATTTTTGAAAATCCTATGTCTAATAACTTTGGCGTTTGTGGACGGAATTGGCTGAAATTTTCAGGAAAATGGAACATTTTGTTTCTGAGCAGCCACTGAAAATTTGGGGGGGGTTTGTCAAGGGGGGGCTGAGAAAAAAGGGGGGTCCCAAAACGTATTTTTCCCATGTTAATTTCCATAGGGCGGTTGGCCTCACTTTTAGCCCGAACGGCTGAATGGATTTGCACGAAACTTGGCAAAATTGTAGGGACTGGTAGCCCGATGTGCCTTTGCTAGGTCTCAATATATGTGATCCAGTGGATTTTGAGAAATTAACGTTCAAAAAAAGATATATATCTGTAAGCGCGTTCCGAGTAGCGCTCCGGTTCGCGTACTTGACGTGTAACGGAACTTCGCATAGCGAAGCTGATTGGCTCTCCGGTGTCTGTCAACATTCTAAACAGTCCGGAGCGGCCGCCATCTTGTCTCTCGGTAGGATCGAGAGACAAGAGGAGGCCAAAACAAAGGGGGAAATGACCATAAGGGGGCATAGTAGATCCTCCCTGACCCCCTAGGTTTGATGTGGAGGCTTTAAAAGGGCCCCGCGGGGCAAAAAAATAAAATAAATTTTTTTGTTTTTTTTGCGTGGGTAGCGCCCGGTTCGCGAACCGGAAAGCGGTCCGGGGAGCGTACTATAAGGAAAAAAGAATGATAGACTTTTCAAATATTGTATGTTAATTGATTGTTTGTTTTGTTGATTTTTTTTTATTTCTTTATTTTTTAAGCAATTATTTATTATTGTGATTGTGTTTCAAAATGTAATAAAATGTCTAACATTTCACTGTCTGAAATGTCGTTATTTTCATTGAACATAGCTTGTAATGTTTGAGTGTGTAAAATGTCCTCATTTTCAAGGAGGACGTCTACTGATTGCACACATTGCAGTAGTTCTTGGTCCCAAGTTTCATCCATAAAATCAATGTCATTTGGATCAATGATTTCTTGGTTGGTCTCTGCAAGGACAATTTCAAATGAAATTTTCTGTTCGCCTTCCATTTTGCCTGAAATTTGCATTAAAAAAAATATATATTAGTAGAGATAGGGCACTGTTGGGATTAATTTTAGATAGGCAGTTTTTAACAGTGAATTTATCTTTGGGCAGTGTATAGTATCAGAGTGGAAGTAGGAATATAAAAAAGTGTATGTGATTTAACGTAAGTAAATTCATAATTATACAAGACAAGCCTAACTCCATCCATAACTATAACAGAGAAGTCTATCTAAATGTATAACTACTACAGAGGGATAGTATATAACTATCAGAAAAAGTTTACCATATTAACTTAAAGTGCACAATATACTTCAGTTTTTAAAATAACAACTTACCTTTAAAAAGAAGTTGAAGTTATTAGTGAAAATCCTATTGAAATGTACACCAGGAAGTAGTAGTCAAAATGGCTGTGTTTCCTTCTCTTCCTTTATATATATTCAGGTACATAACCAATCAAATGTCAGGTAAAAAAAAATAGAAAATGAAAGTAACATTTTAATTGGTTGTGAATTCCAACACTTCAGATGTGTTTTGTGAAGTAATTTACCTCAGGGTATTTAGAGAGGTCTACAGGCTAAATGGCTAAATGGAATTCCAACCAAATTTGTGAAAATGGTAGGGATTGGTATGTAGTATGAGCAAATCTATATTTGGTGAAAGTGTCTCCAGGGTTTTTTCTGTAAATTACTTTCCCACCTTTTTTGATGGAGCGCTTCCCGGTGAGCGCCCCGGTACGCGAACCTGCAGCGTTACGGGAGTCCACCATTTTGTGTTTCGGTCAAATTAAAATACAAGATGGAGGGCAAATAATGTTCAGAATGGGTAGAAGGGGGCATGGTAGACGTATCTTGACCCCCTAGGTTTTCTGAGGGTGGCTGAGGAGGCCCATATGTGCGGAAAAAAACCATTTTTTTAAAAAATTTCACGCGGTTAGCTTCCGGTTCGCGTACCGGGTAGCGCTCCGGGGAGCGTACTTTGTTGAAAATTTGTGAAAAAAGTTAGAGTAAAATAATAATTGTGAGTGATCAGATGTAGGGTAGCTCTGAGAAGAGCTTTTGGGTTTATGGTACATTTAGGTACTTATAAGTAGGTACCAATGCACAGTCTTAAATTCAAAATGAAAACTCTGTTGCCCTCATCTGAGAAGTGAACTCCATCTCCTCTGTAGATATCTTGCATGTAGTAATGCAAGTTATTGTTGTACATGGAGCCCATTCCATGGTCTCTCATGTAAGCTGAAACAGATTTGTTTACATGCTTCCTCGACTTCTCAATTTGTGGACAAAATTGGTTCGACCACCTCCATTTCTGTCTTTGGCATATATTTGAATATACCAAGGCAGTTTGAGGAAAAAGTGCCATCAATTGCTCAAAGGTGTCCTTTAAAAGCATTTCCAGACCTACACCAGTCAAAGTGCCCAAGTCATTACCTCCACAGTGCAAAATTAACAGGTCAGGTTTAGGCAAATGCATAAAGGTTTTCACCAATGGTATCAATTGGTGACATTTTAATCCTCTGTGGCCAAACCACTTAATTTCCACATCTCGTAAATTGAGGTTAGGTAAATTTCTGTTCTCAGCATACCTTTGAGCCCAGTAGATGTAACTATGTCCAACAATCCAGACAGAAAACATGGTGAGAGAAGGTTCTGCTGCAGTCAGATGAAGTGTGGCAATGAAATGGCAGTTGGAAAAATAAGAGTTTAAAATGAAAAAAACTGTGGAGTTTCTGTGTTAAGGAAGCAGTAGCAGTGATTGGTGGATTTTGATTGCTGAAAACAGAAAGTTAGGGTGCATGGATGTGTTGTTTGAAAGATGTAATTTGAATGGTCAAGAAAAAATCATTTAATGAAAGATTGCACTGGATACGCAGGTGCACTGAGAGTTCAGAGTTCAATTGAAACATTGTTGTGTGAACTTGCAAACATGAGAGGTCTTTCAGGAGGTGGTTGCTATGCAAAAAAGGCAGAAAGGCCAGAGGGGGGAAGGGTGCTGATTTGAAAAAAGTGAGGGAAGAGTTTTGATTGGGTGACATGAGAGATATGTGTGATGAGTTACAGCATTTCTGTGCTTTTCATAGCTGCAGACTCTGGAGTGCATACCTTTTGCTCTGCTAAAGACAATTTGGTGTGTTTCTGAGACTGTTTTGAAACTCATAAAGTATTTGCTAAGGTGAGAAAAGATTCATTTAATTTAGGTAGAGAATAGTATGGTTTAGGGAGAAAATTATGAAGAAAGTTGTGTATTTAAAATGTTGCTTTGTGTCAAGTGTTTTACAAATAGATTTTGTTTCTTTGTGTTACATAGCCATGTTAAAAGTGATGCAAAAAAAGTGCAAGGGTCTTACAAAAATGCTTTCATGTGTCTTAGGGTATTTTAACTCAGTTCCCCATGTATGTATGAATATAATTGCTTTACAAGATGTGTTTAAAAACGTTTTTTTAAATCAATTAGGTTTCTTGATATGTACTGCTAGAGTTTCATAGGTTGCTTGGGGCATATTTTCAAGGCTTTTGACTTCCTTTGATGTAATTTTTCCCATTTTAATTTAAGACCTTTCCCCGTGGTGCAAGGTCCTTGTAAATATGCCCCCATCTGTGCTTGGCAAATTTAGATTTTAATTCTTTGACTAACATAGCCATGTTAAAAGTGACCCAAAAATGTTGCAAGGGACTTAAAAAAAAACACTTTCATGTGTCTTAGGCCATTTTAAGTCATTTCCCCTTGAATGTAGGTATCTAATTGATTTAGTTGATGTGTTTAAAAACGATTTATGAAAAAAATTAGGTTTCTTGATATGTACTGCTAGAGCTTCATAGGTTGCTTGGGGCATATTTATAAGGCCTTTGTGTCTCTCTGATGTTATTTTTCCCATTTTAATTTAAGACCTTTCCCTGTGGTGCAAGGTCCTTGTAAATACGCCCCCATCTGTGCTTGGCAAATTTAGATCTTGATTATTTGACTTACATAGCCATGTTAAAAGTGATCTAAAAATGGAGCAAGGGCTTAAAAAAACACTTTCATGTGTCTTAGGGTATTTTAAGTAACTTCACAAAAGATTGTATGAATATAATTGCTTTACAAGTTGTGTTTAAAAACGTTTTTTGAATACAATTAGGTTTGTTGATATGTAACGCTAGAGGTTGATAGGTTGCTTGGGGCATATTTATAAGGCCTTTGAGTCTCTCTGATGTTATTTTTCCCATTTTAATTTAAGACCTTTCCCTGTGGTGCAAGGTCCTTGTAAATACGCCCACATCTGTGCTTGGCAAATTTAGATCTTGATTATTTGACTTACATAGCCATGTTAAAAGTGATCTAAAAATGGAGCAAGGGCTTAAAAAAAACCGATTTATGATAGGTGTATGCCTCTTTTGCGTCACTGTGCGTCACTTTTGTGACGCAGCGGCGGTGCAAAAGATTTGCTATGTGGTGACATATTTACAACTTGATGCATTTAGGCAGATGTGTCATGCTGTAAAGTCCCGTGCCACATGAAACCGATGCAGCAGTGATGCAAAAGATGCACCATGTTGCAAGACAGGCCTCATTTCATCTCCAACAAGATAAGAAGCTGAATCTTCTGTAAATGTCAACATTGTTGTATACACTGCTCAACTTATGTGTACTCTTTGATATGCTAGAGTCCATCTGCACTATGAGATACCTAAGCAAAGGAAACACAGGTGATGTGATTGTGAAATGAGGAAAAGAAACTCCACATTTTTCAATTACATCACCTGTGTTTCCTAAGTTTACGAATGACATTGTGCAGATGAGGTTTAGGTCTGTCCACGGACACAGAAGAGGTCTGGCCTTTGTTCAAGAGTGAAGTGGATATGACTTACTTCATTGGTAGGCCTTCACATGTATTATCTCCTCTGTACTCTTCAACAAGCGTAAATTTCATCTGCAACCCTGAGTAGGCCTCACCTTAAACAAACCTCTGGATAGGCCACACCTTATCGTCATCCTAAATCAATCATTTAAAATGTTAGGGACAGATTTATGATAGGTGTATGCCTCTTTTGCGTCACTGTGCGTCACTTTTGTGACGCAGCGGCGGTGCAAAAGATTTGCTATGTGGTGACATATTTACAACTTGATGCATTTAGGCAGATGTGTCATGCTGTAAAGTCCCGTGCCACATGAAACTGATGCAGCAGTGATGCAAAAGATGCACCATGTTGCAAGACAGGCCTCATTTCATCTCCAACAAGATAAGAAGCTGAATCTTCTGTAAATGTCAAAATTGTTGTATACACTGCTCAACTTATGTGTACTCTTTGAGATGCTAGAGTCCATCTGCACTATGAGATACCTAAGCAAAGGAAACACAGGTGATGTGATTGTGAAATGAGGAAAAGAAACTCCACATTTTTCAATTACATCACCTGTGTTTCCTAAGTTTACGAATGACATTGTGCAGATGAGGTTTAGGTCTGTCCACGGATACAGAAAAGGTCTGGCCTTTGTTCAAGAGTGAAGTGGACATGACTTACTTCATTGGTAGGCCTTCACATGTATTATCTCCTCTGTACTCTTCAACAAGCGTAAATTTCATCTGCAACCCTGAGTAGGCCTCACCTCAAACAAACCAATGGATAGGCCACACTTTATCGTCATCCTGAATCAATCATTTAAAATGTTAGGGACAGATTTATGATAGGTGTAAGCTTATTTTGCGTCACTGTGTGTGACTTTTGTGACGCAGCGGCAGTGGAAAATATTTGCTATGTGGCGACATATTTACAACTTGATGCATCTAGGCAGATGTGTCATGCTGTAAAGTCCCGTGCCACATGAAACCGATGCAGCAGTGATGGAAAACATGCACCATGTTGCAAGACAGGCCTCATTTCATCTCCAACAAGATAAGAAGCTGAATCTTCTGTAAATGTCAAAATTGTTGTATACACTGCTCAACTTATGTGTACTCTTTGATATGCTAGAGTCCATCTGCACTATGAGATACCTAAGCAAAGGAAACAGAGGTGATGTGATTGTGAAATGAGGAAAAGAAACTCCACATTTTTCAATTACATCACCTGTGTTTCCTAAGTTTACGAATGACATTGTGCAGATGAGGTTTAGGTCTGTCCACGGATACAGAAAAGGTCTGGCCTTTGTTCAAGAGTGAAGTGGACATGACTTACTTCATTGGTAGGCCTTCACATCTATTATCTCCTCTGTACTCTTCAACAAGCGTAAATTTCATCTGCAACCCTGAGTAGGCCTCACCTCAAACAAACCTCTGGATAGGCCACACTTTATCGTCATCCTGAATCAATCATTTAAAATGTTAGGGACAGATTTATGATAGGTGTAAGCTTATTTTGCGTCACTGTGTGTGACTTTTGTGACGCAGCGGCGGTGCAAAATATTTGCTATGTGGTGACATATTTACAACTTGATGCATTTAGGCAGATGTGTCATGCTGTAAAGTCCCGTGCCACATGAAACCGATGCAGCAGTGATGCAAAAGATGCACCATGTTGCAAGACAGGCCTCATTTCATCTCCAACAAGATAAGAAGCTGAATCTTCTGTAAATGTCAAAATTGTTGTATACACTGCTCAACTTATGTGTACTCTTTGATATGCTAGAGTCCATCTGCACTATGAGATACCTAAGCAAAGGAAACACAGGTGATGTGATTGTGAAATGAGGAAAAGAAACTCCACATTTTTCAATTACATCACCTGTGTTTCCTAAGTTTAGGAATGACATTGTGCAGATGAGGTTTAGGTCTGTCCACGGATACAGAAAAGGTCTGGCCTTTGTTCAAGAGTGAAGTGGACATGACTTACTTCATTGGTAGGCCTTCACATGTATTATCTCCTCTGTACTCTTCAACAAGCGTAAATTTCATCTGCAACCCTGAGTAGGCCTCACCTCAAACAAACCTCTGGATAGGCCACACTTTATCGTCATCCTGAATCAATCATTTAAAATGTTAGGGACAGATTTATGATAGGTGTAAGCTTATTTTGCGTCACTGTGTGTGACTTTTGTGACGCAGCGGCGGTGCAAAATATTTGCTATGTGGCGACATATTTACAACTTGATGCATCTAGGCAGATGTGTCATGCTGTAAAGTCCCGTGCCACATGAAACCGATGCAGCAGTGATGCAAAACATGCACCATGTTGCAAGACAGGCCTCATTTCATCTCCAACAAGATAAGAAGCTGAATCTTCTGTAAATGTCAAAATTGTTGTATACACTGCTCAACTTATGTGTACTCTTTGATATGCTAGAGTCCATCTGCACTATGAGATACCTAAGCAAAGGAAACACAGGTGATGTGATTGTGAAATGAGGAAAAGAAACTCCACATTTTTCAATTACATCACCTGTGTTTCCTAAGTTTACGAATGATATTGTGTAGATGAGGTTTAGGTCTGTCCACGGACACAGAAGAGGTCTGGCCTTTGTTCAAGAGTGAAGTGGACATGACTTACTTCATTGGTAGGCCTTCACATGTATTATCTCCTCTGTACTCTTCAACAAGCGTAAATTTCATCTGCAACCCTGAGTAGGCCTCACCTTAAACAAACCTCTGGATAGGCCACACCTTATCGTCATCCTGAATCAATCATTTAAAATGTTAGGGACAGATTTATGATAGGTGTATGCCTCTTTTGCGTCACTGTGCGTCACTTTTGTGACGCAGCGGCGGTGCAAAAGATTTGCTATGTGGCGACATATTTACAACTTGATGCATCTAGGCAGATGTGTCATGCTGTAAAGTCCCGTGCCACATGAAACCGATGCAGCAGTGATGCAAAAGATGCACCATGTTGCAAGACACATGTATTATCTCCTCTGTACTCTTCAACAAGCGTAAATTTCATCTGCAACCCTGAGTAGGCCTCACCTCAAACAAACCTCTGGATAGGCCACACTTTATCGTAATGTTGAATCAATCATTTAAAATGTTAGGGACAGATTTATGATAGGTGTATGTCTCTTTTGCGTCACTTTTGTGACGCAGCGGCGGTGCAAAAGATTTGCTATGTGGCGACATATTTACAACTTGATGCATCTAGGCAGATGTGTCATGCTGTAAAGTCCTGTGCCACATGAAACCTGCGTCAGTTTTCATATAGGTGTTTTGTTGCAAGGTATGCATTAATTTGCATGAAAGCCCTGTAAAACTAACACAGTGAAATTTAGAAGATTTCACTGAGTCAGCTTTATAGCATTGCTGAATCAAATCCTTACGCCTGTTTGAAACAGGCATTAGAAGTGATGCACCATGCAATGTGAGGCTTCCTCCTGTGCATTGCAGTAGACATGTCGCGCTTATGCAAGATTCCTGCAATGTGCTGCTTTTGCGGCACAGATGTGTGATGCATCTGTGCTGTTTTTGCTCAATGGTGCTCCACATTGTAAATGCGGCACACTATGGGTGGCAGTGCAGCGGTGCACATTAACTGGCGCATCCGTGGGGATGCACCACTTAGCATAAATCTGCCCCTGTACATTTAAGTATGAGCAGGGGACACAGAGTCGGTGAGGCTTATCCAAGGTTAAGTAGAGATGAGTCCTGTTCACTGAAAAGTTGGACATAGGCCTCACCTCCTCAGCATCGCTGGACATGGCTAAATAATAGCTGCAAAATGTTACTCTTGTTAAACAATTTTACTATTATAATCTCTGAGATTTGTCTCTTACTCTGCAACATCTCATTGTTGTTCTCTTTCTTTAAAGATAACGACAACATCAACCATGAGTGACAATCAGCAATCAGTTGATCTCGACCTCATCATTGAACTTGTAATTGAAACGTCAGTGGAAGTAGATCCCTTGGATGATTTAAATCCTGAGGATGATGAAGAACATGATGAGGATGCCGATTTGTCAGAATTGTATGACATAGGGTGGGAAGCTGACCTGCTTGAGCCTTTGGAACTATAAACATTTATTTTTTAAATTTACAATAAATGAAAAGTAAAAATGTAAACCGTTTCATTTAAAATTAAACACACCTTCAAAAACAGGTTATGTGTAGTGTCTTCAATAAAATATTAAAATATGCTCATAAAATTAGATCAGATTCACATATAAAACAGGACAGGTAAAATGAAAAAGAATTGCATTTCTTTTCTGATATTTGTGTATTCTAAATTTGCCAAAGCACTAAAAAATATTCTATGTAAAAATGTCAAGTAGTGTGTTAAGTTTTTGATGACTGTTATTGATTTACTGTTTGGTAATAGTGGTTAATAACATTTTTTATTATATTTTACCACAGATTCAACTGCAGATCATTTCAAATTTTGAGAATGCCAACTAAGGATAGAATGAGAAAGGCTACAAAACGTCAAAGACAGCAGGTCCATCATTTACTGCAGCAGTCCTCTACAATAAAAAATCGTCAAGTCACCAAGAAAGCACCGGGTAAGACCACGAAAACATTCATAAGAAACATTTCTAGAAAAAAAAGTAGTACTACAGAAAATGTCCAGAAAAAGAGAAGCAATTTAAACGGAAAGGAAAGGCCAGTCAAAAATGTTACTGCTAGAGCAAGAGATAACTCTGTGTATGATAGTAGAAGGAAACAACAGCTTAGGGACATTCGTAAACGAATGTTCCGCAACAGGATAATTGGCAATTTGTTAAAAAATATTAAGAAAGGTCAACAGAAAGTTGATTTTTATAAGAGAAAAAAAAATTGAGAAAGTTATTGATCAGGCATTTGAAATTAAACGAAAGTTATTTATTTTGATAATCAATAGAATTAGGAAGCTAAACAAGGCAATTTATGATTTCAAAAGAAATAGTAGATGGAAGAGAATAGTTAATCGTAGTAATTTTTGTGAAGTTTTTTCCGGAGAATGGATGCATAGTTCAAGTTGTGAGGCATTTTTCAATGAGGAGAGTTATTTCCAGGATAATGATTTGGTGCATGCAGTTGACACCAGCGGTCGAGCTTATGAGGTGAAAGATGGTTGTCCAGTTGAAAAAGAAAAACTTGTGACAACAGAGGCAGAAGAGATGTTAGGTAATGAGGTTTTAGGAAGACGTCCTAAGGGACCTGTGTACACCTGGAAGTGTAGTAGTATTTGCAGTGTGCGACAGGATTCCATCAATTTGCTTTGTGATTTTGTACGGACATTTAATAAGAAAACTTTGAAGCAGAAAATGAAGTTGTTGCAAGAATTAGATCCTTGCAGAGTGAGAGAAGTGACAGGTTTGCATGGTCATTCACTGGCTTGTCTTTCCAGGAGAGTATGCCAGAGTGTTTTTCATCATTTCAGGATGCTAGCAGTGCATCATAATAAAGTGAGGAAATTAGTTAGAATGTTGTATTATGCTAAGAGTCCAGCAGTTATGCTTAAACAATTATGCGCTGCTCTTTTGCATGGTT
Source organism: Lissotriton helveticus (assembly GCF_964261635.1). Taxonomy (NCBI): domain Eukaryota; kingdom Metazoa; phylum Chordata; class Amphibia; order Caudata; family Salamandridae; genus Lissotriton; species Lissotriton helveticus. Next base: position 21,089,765 of record NC_136060.1, on the reverse strand, counting down.
CTGAAATAGATGTGAAGAATATGTGTGAAGAAATTGAGTTTTGTTACTTTGGAAGTAAAGAGGAGAATGTTGAAATTGACCCAGAAGAAGAGGGTAATGTGGAAGATAGTGTACAGGTTTCCAGTACAGATAATTTTCAGAAGGAAATTGCCACGTTTCAGGTGAAATCAAGTGAGAGGCCTAATTTCACTTGTGTGTGGTGTCGACGCACTTATTATAAGAATCAGACTAAGTTAGTGGATTTATATGCAAAAAGTGAAAGGGAAAATAATAGTGAATGGAAGGATTTCGCAACATACTTGATGGTAGAAAATTGTTTTGATTTGGGATCGGATCAACGTGTGTGTACTTATTGTTGTAATAAATTAAATCAAAACCAGATGGCTGCTAGAGCGGTTCATAATAATCTGGAATTGGTTGAGATTCCTTCTGAATTGAAGGATTTAAATACTTATGAATCTATTTTGATTCAAAGTATCCATCCCTTTCAGGCTATTGTAAGAATGGAGCCAAAGACAGGGAAATTGCCTCCATCAGATTCACAGAGAGGATTAAAGGGAAGAGTTGTTTATTTGCCTCTAGATTTGAAGAAAAACATTAACACAATTGAAGTAGAAAAAGTGGAAGAGGAACCTCTGGTTATCTTAGTTAATGGGGTTCCGACAAAGAATAAGAAAATATGGCAAGATTTAGTAGATGTTAGGAAAGTCAAAAAGGCAACATTGTATTTGAAAAAAAAAAATAAGTACTATAAGAATGTATATGTTGTAGAAGAGGAAGTAAGTGAGGAAGAGGATAGTGATTTGTGTGCTGGTCAAATTGAGAAAGTAGAACCCTCTAAAAGTGAAGAAATATATGAACATTATAGTGTTCATCCTTTGCATTCCAAGGAAGTCATGGGGAATGCTATTGAGTTGTTTCAAATGAAACAAGCCAAAGGGAGTCCCATTAGTGTCTGGGAGGAAAGTTTGGAAGCTCGGTGTTTCCCACAGCTATTTCCAACAGGTCAAGGAGGAAGATATGATGAGCGACCTCATCAAATTCCTGCTTCTGAATACCGGACTTTACGATTGTATGCAGAAGATGCTCGGTTTCGACAATGCATTCCCTATTTGTTTCATCTCCTGTTTGAAAGCGATCTGTCTGGACTGTCATATGCAGTGAACCACATCTTGAAAAGTTGTATACAGATGCAAAACATCTCGGCAAGTGACTTTATGGATAAAGTCAATGTCCAAGACAGTATTTTGGATTGTCACCTGATTAATCTCATGGCGTGTCAGCGTGGTACTAATGAGTACTGGTACCGTCGTCATGGTGATTTAAAATGTATGCTGAGGAACTTAGGAACTCCCACATGGTTCCTCACTCTGAGCTGTGCCGAGTATGGCTGGGAAGACTTACTTGAATTTCTACGAGAGGCAAATGGAAACATCGAAAACATCGAATTCAAGACACCCGGAGAACTGTGCTCTTTGGATCCAGTGAATGTATGCAGGTACTTCAATCATAGATTTGAAGCTATGATGTCTTTCATCATGAATAAGAAGAATCCACCTCTTGGAGAGGTGTTGGATTTCTTCTGGAGAAAGGAGTACCAAGCAAGAGGTGCTCCTCATATACATATGCTGCTGTGGATCAAGGATGCACCTAAATTTGGAACAGATCCAGAAGACTTAGTGATGAGTTTCATAGAACAGTATTCTACATGTGCTGTTCCAAACGCAAAGGAGGACAAAAGCCTAAGAGAACAAGTTCTACGCTTCCAAAGCCATCGTTGTGGAAAGTACTGTCGTCGTAAATTCAGAAACAAGGACAAGTTCTACACCAAATGTCGTTTCGCCTTTCCACGACCGGTGATTTCTAAAGGAAGAGTGAACAGTTTGATGTCTTCGCTGTGACATAATGTGATGAAGAAATCACCTAAAAACACATACAATTTGAAGAGGAATGAAGAGTCCAAGTACATCAACGACTACAACCCAGTGATTTTGTCCATGTGGAATGCTAACATGGATATACAGTTTGTGGCTGATAACTGTATGGCTGTGGCTCGGTATGTGACATCTTACATCACCAAAAAAGAAAAGACAGAATTGAAGGATATGTGGCAGGACATTTCCCATGAAAAGAGCCTCAGTAAGAAGTTGTACAGTTTCAGTCTGAAGATGTTGTCGCATCGAGAAATCGGAGCTTACGAATGTTCTGACCGGTTGTCTTCAGCAAGTCTCTATGCCAAATCTAGGAGTATCGTTTGGGCGAGTCTTGGTCTTGCTGCAACGCGTAATCGAGTTCTGAAACCTGTGCGGGAAATTGAGTATTTGGCGGAAAAGGAGCCAAACAGTACTGACATTTTGAAGACCAACATGTTGGATACATATTATCCAAATCGAAGCAGTCACCTTGAGAATGTTTGTCTGTATGAGGTTCTACAAAATTACATATTCAAGAGGAACATCAAAGAAGATATTGATAAAGGAGTGTATGCTGTAATTGGAAGTGAGGGATGTCTGGTCAAGCAAAGAAAATGCCACTTGGTAAACCATCGAAAATTGAGTGGCGAATCTCCTGAAAAAAAGGAGTTTTTCTATTTAGCACTTTTGCAACTTTTCAAGCCTTGGCGTGCTGAAGAGGAACTGCTTGGAGATTTCCTCTGTTACGAAGACTCTTTCACTGCCGCCAAGGAGACCATAGAATGTCCTGCTTTTCCCAAATATGTAGAAATGTTGAATGCGGAAATCGAGCAGGAAGCAACGATTGCAGCCGAGATTGCCAGAGACAGTTCTCAGGACAGTCAGAGTTCTGTTTCATTGAGTCAGGATCCACTAGGAGGACCTGTTATCGAAAATGAAGCTGCCACTGCCATGAATGGAGTGGAAAGAGCCATGGCACATGCTCAGGAGGATGCGGTTAACTTAGAAGACTTGGAAAGACAACTCAACGTTGAGCAGAGGAAAATATATGACGAAGTTACCAAGCAAATTGATCATGGATTAAGTCATGAGAAGAAAGAGTGCTCATGTACGTCGTTGAAGCCTGTCCGACTGTACGTGAGTGGAGAAGCGGGAACTGGAAAGAGTTTCCTCATTAAAGCAATTTCATGTTATTTGAAGGAAAGGACTGAGTCATCGCTGTCTTGTGTTGTCACCGCTCCAACTGGACTGGCAGCACATAACATTAAAGGTATTACTTTGCATCGTCTACTGATGCTGCCAGTGGAGCATGATAACAAATTACAATACCACAAGTTATCTGGAGATGCTTGTTGTGAAGTTTCAAGAGTCCTGAGGAAAATGAAACTTCTTATCATTGACGAAGTAAGCATGGTTTCCAATGTCATGCTTGCCTTTGTGCATTTGAGAATGCAAGAAGTTCTTAAAACAGAGTATGATGTGTTATTTGGTGGCAAACACATCATTGTTTTCGGAGATCTTCTGCAGCTGACACCAGTGAAAGGACAAGCTGTGTTCAAAATGCTCACGCATGAAGATACCAGGAAGTGCCTAGGGAGCATTGGCAACGTCAATATATGGTTAAACTTCAATTATGCTGAACTGCATGAAAATATGCGTCAGGCGAAGGATGAAGTTTACAAGAATATTCTACAAGATGTTAGAATTGGAAAAGTGACCGAGCATGGGAAAGAAGCTTTAAATGCACGATTACTGTCAAATTTATATCCAGAACAAGACGTTGTGCCTGAGAATATTTTTCAGAAAATTACTGAGAAGAAATCTGGAATATGTTTGATGCCAACTCTTGCAGAATGTGCCATCTTCAACAACAAAATGTTGCATTTAGAAAACCAAGAGATTGTGAAATTGGAAGCTATTGACAGAGTAGAGCATATGGGATCAACAATTATTTTGTCTGAGAATTTGAAAACAAAATTGGATTCATTAGAGAAGACTATATCTAAAACTGCAGGTTTTGAAAAGACTCTGAATGTGTGCTTAAATTGCCGTATAATTTTAAGAAGGAATTTACATGTTGAAAGAGGTCTGGTAAATGGATCAATGGGTAATGTTGTTGATTTTGTGAAATACAGAAATAGAGATGGAATTGAATTTTTAAAAATTAAATTTGATGGCATTGAGGAAGTACAGTTAATTGGTCGTTGCTCTGCTAGATTTTTGCTTGTAAAAGACTTATATGTTCGCCGTAAGCAGTTTCCTGTTTGCTTGGCATATGCGGTGACAATCCATAAATCACAAGGTTTAAGTGTAGACAGTGCATTGGTGAATATTGGCAGTTCTGTGTTCAAGGAGGGTATGGCATATGTGGCATTGTCATGAGTTAGAACTTTATCGGGATTGTACTTGATTGAGTGTGATGTCACAAACATTTGTGCGGATCTAGATTGTGTTAAGGAATACAATAGGTTAAGAAGAGAGTATGCGCCACATTTGCCTCAATATCCTTTGTTTGAGAAACATGTGGTAGGCCGGAAACGAAGAAATGTGACCAATACTAGGGAGGTTGTAGCAAAAAGACGAAAAGTTGATGAACCTGAAATTATAAGCAGAAAGAAAATGGATTCTGTTGAAGGTGTTGTTGGTTTTCAATTTGAAAACAGTTCTTGTGTCAACTGCTATGCTAATGTAGTGGTTAATGTTTTGTTTTCTCTAGAAAATGTAAAAGAAGAGATTGTGGTCAATTCGGATCACAGATTTTGCAGTTTGTTAAATTCTGTGTTAGAGAAATGTAGCACTGATAGAACAAAAATAGAAAGTGTGTCTGAAATTCGAAATCTGTTAGACAGATGTTCAGGTCAAACACAATTCTCTCAAAATATTCAGCAAGATTGTCAGGAGTTTTTAATGTATATGCTTGATGTATTGCATGCTGAAGGTGTAGATGTAGATCACCTGTTTGGGCTTTCTTATCAATGGCAGCATGACTGCGAGAACTGTAGGGTATCAAGTACTACTAGTGTAGACTCAGAAAGATTTATATATTTAACTTTGCCAGACAGTAAATCAGTGTCCTTTAATAAGCTAGTAAAAGCAGCTGATCACAACATGGAGTGTAGCCAATGTAAATCTGAAATGATGTCAACATTATTTATACGAACATATGGCCAGTATGTCATTTTAATGTTCCAACGATGTAGGCCTGATGGAACAAAATTGACAACTTTAATTAAAAATGTTGTGGCTTCACAGTTGTCAATATCAGGAAGGACTTTTGTAACTGCAGCAATTATATATCATGACGGTCCTTCAATAACATCAGGACATTACACAGCTTATTTAAAGTCTAGAAACGGCTGGTCATTCTGCAACGATTCTGTTTTAACTTTCAAAAAAAAATTGCCGTATGACCTTAAAAATTCTTACCTGGTGTTTTTAAAACCAAAATTTTAGGGAAAAAATCTCGGGATGTGCTCTGAGGAATTTCAAGAGGTTCTAATGGCTCCTACACAATTTGGCCTTGGGGATAAGTGTAGTACAGAGACATAAGTTATTTTTGAGTATTAAATAGTTCCTGGAAAAAAGGAAGATTTTCTTACAGAAAGTGGTGGGCACAGATTAGTTGAGGGACAACAGAGTATTTCCCATGGCAAACGGTCTTCTTACCATAACACTTGACGTCATGGAAAAATAACTGCACTTTGAATGAGTTCAGAAAAACTGTTTCTTTTTTATAAGCTAATTCAAGCAGTGAATCAAAACATGGAGTAGAGGGAATGTAAATCTGCAATGCTGTCTAGATTATTGGTCCAAACTTTTGATTATAATGTCATTTTAAAAATCCAAGTATATAAACCTGATGAAAGTAAGTCTTCAACTTTAATTACAAATGTTGTGGCTACACAGTCGTTAATTTTAGGAAGAACATTTGTAACTGCAGCTATTATATGGCATGATGGACATTTGACAAGATCCGCTTATTACACAGCTTATATAAAATGTAAAAAAAATTGCTGTTTCGGAAATTATTGCCATTTGACTACGATACAATGTTGCCTTTTTACTTAAAAATATTCTTACTTTCTGTTTTCAGAAAAGAGAATTTAGGGTAGGTAACTGGCGTATAATGATTCTAGAGGTTGATATAATTTTATCTACTGTTTTATATTGCTTTGTGATTAAAAGTGATGTAGAGAATTAAATAATTGTAGTAGTCATAGAGGTAGTGTAAGTCTGCTTCATAGTAAGCAGTATCAGTGTCATAGGAAATGTAGAACATGACTGAGCAACAATGGTAAGATATTACTAGTCTAGGATTGTGAAAGTGATCTTGAACGTTTTCTTTCTGAAAGTTGCGGAAATAGAAAATGACGGGATTTGCTTACAAGAATTCCAAGAGTTATAAATGGCTGTTACATGATTTGGCCTTGTGGAAACGTGTGGTAGAGAGCAAGAAGTCATTTATTGTATGTAACATATTTCTCAAAACGATGGAGGTTTTCTTTCAGAAAGTGGCGGGCTGAAAATAAAAACAGCACAACCGAGTGTAAGCTGTTCATAGGACATCCTTCGACGTCATGGAAAGTAAGTTACTTTTGAGGAGTTCTGATTTCTGATTGGTTATGTTATACGGGTTTTTTAAACACAATCATTTTGATTGTGTTTTTTTTCCCCGCTGTTATATGATGAATACCTTCAACTCACTGTTTTTAATGAAATTTGATACATTCTGAGAACAGCAAAAATAAACCATTTAACATGTATAATTAATTCTGTACTGTTTGTATTTATGATGTACATTTAGAACTGTGTAGGAGGCATGGAGAAGGTGAGGCTTCTGTCAGTGTCAAAGTTGTTGCATACAGTGCTCACATTTTACGTAGTCTTTCATATGATAGACTACATTTCCACAATGAGATACCTAAGCAAAGGAAACACAGGTGATGTGATTGTGGAATGAGCAAAAAAAATTGCACGTTTTTCTATTATATTACCTGTGTTTCCTAACATTACACATCACATTGTGTAGATGAGGTTTAGGCCTGTTCCAGGAGACAGAGGAGGTCTGACATTTGTTCAAGAGTGCAGTGGGCATGACTCACTTCATTAGTAGGCCTGCACATGTATTATGTCCTCTATACTCTTCAACAAGCCTAAATTTCATCTGCAACCCTGACTTGGACTTACCTGAAACAAATCTGTGGATAGGTTACACCTTATCAGCATCTAGAAACAATCATTTAAAATGTTAAGGGCAGTTTTATGAAGGCTGTGTGCCTCTTTTACGCCGCTATTCCGTCACTTTTGTGTAAAAGATGCACCATGTTGTAAGATACGCCTCAGTTCTTTTCCAGCAAGATACCGTCAGTTTAAAATGTATATAATTAGGACTGTGTAGGAGGTATGGAGAAGCTGAGGCTTCAGTAAGTGTCAAAGTTGTTGCATGCAGTGCGTACTCTTTCATATGCTGGACTACATCTGCACAATGAGATACCTAAGCAAAGGAAACACAGGTGATGTGATTGTGAAATGAGGAAAAGAAACTCCACATTTTTCAATTACATCACCTGTGTTTCCTAAGTTTACGAATGACATTGTGCAGATGAGGTTTAGGTCTGTCCACGGACATAGAAGAGGTCTGGCCTTTGTTCAAGAGTGAAGTGGACATGACTTACTTCATTGGTAGGCCTTCACATATATTATCTCCTCTGTACTCTTCAACAAGGCTAAATTTGATCTGCAACCCTGAGTAGGCCTCACCTGAAACAAACGTCTGGATAGGACACACCTTATTGCCATCCTGAAACAATCATTTAAAATGTTAGGAACAGTTTTATGATGATTGTGCACCTCTTTTGCGCTGCCATTGCGTCACTTTTGTGAGACAACAGCAGTGCAAAAGATGCACCATGTTCCAAGATAGGCCTCACTTCATCTGCATCAAGATACTGTTAGTTTAAAATGTATATCTTTAGGACTGTGTAGGGGGCCTGGAGAAGCAGAAGCTTCTATAAGTGTCAAAGTTGTTGAAAAACTGTTTGTCCTTCAATCTTTTCCCTTGTCTTTTCTAATTTTTAAATACATGTTTTAATATTTTTCAAATGTTTGTTCTCTCTTTCACAGATTGAAAGTATAAAAATAACAAGTGACTAAGTTAACGACAATTATAAGGTAAATGTTTTGTACTCTTTTCATTACATTTCTATCACATTTAACTACTATTAGTTCCACTGCTTCATTTCTTTAACCCTCACTTTCCTGCCTTTGCTACTTCCCTCATTCCTTTCTCTATTACTTACTTACTCTACTCCTTCCACTCCTTTTCTCAGTCCCTCTCTTCTCATAGTTCCTCACTCTTGTTCACTCACTCCGTCTCTATTACTCTTAGTGTCTTTGACTGATCACTCTTTCACTACTTGTTCCTTATGCTTTCTCTGTGTAGTTGAAGCACACTAAGGGGCATATTATGAACACAGCCAATAAAATTATTGCTGTTTTTATCGGCAGAAAACTGCTGCAAAAGCGGTTTTAGCGGCAGTTTTCTGCCGCAAAAGCGGCTTTAGCGACACATTTCTGCCGATAAAAGCTGCAAAACTTTTATCGCCTATGTTGATAATATGCCCCTATGTTATTTACATTTCTTTGCTGTTTCAATTATTCTTTTTCTGTTACTTCTTCTTTTCTGCTTTCTGTTTTTTCTCTCTGTTATTCCACATGTTTTAATCTTATTTTGAACATTCACTCACATTCTCTAACAAACTCTTCTTTGTTATTCTTCTACTCTCCTTTTTTTCTTTCACTTCCTTATCTATTTTGTTTTTCAGAATTATATCCTCTTCCCTCTTTTCTTCGGTAAATAAATCTATTAAACAGTATCTCTGGTTTAGTCCCTATAGCTGTCTTTCTTTTAACATTACTCTCTGTTTACTTCCCTTATACTTACTCTTCTTTTTTTTTTAAAAACATTTTTTGGTTCGCTCCCGGTTCGCGTACCGGCGAGCCAACTGGGAAGCGAACCAAAAGAAATAGAGCTTGCAGAGTGCTAAACATTCTAGCAATTTTTTTTATAAAGGGGAGGTAGTTCTGAAAATAACTTTTTTTTTAATGTTTTTGTTGTTTTATATATTTTTTTTATTTTTCTGAAAATTTTTTGTATTTTTTGAACAGTTTTATGTTTTTTTGTTTTTTTTGGAGGGGAAACAACAAAAAACAGGCATTGGAAAGGGCTCAACAGGAGCAAAAAAAAAAATATTTTCTGGGGCGTTTAGAGCACTTGTGGTTTTCAAATGCTCTGTTTATTAAGTTAATGCTCATATTGCCACATGAGAGTAATGTACCGCAATATAAACAGACCATCTTTATGTGGACAAAGTTTTCCTGAATGTTTGGCACTGTTTCCCGTGCCTCTGGCCCCGACAGAGATATCTGTGCCGATGTCCTGGCCACAGGAGTTGGTGGGTTATCCTGAAGGTCACGCATCTCTGCCCGGCTGTAATTTAGTGGATGGCACCTCACCATGTGACGGTGCATAGTATAGTTGCCGTAACTATACTTCTTTTCTGTGCCTCTAGATAAGTCCTCTTTACATATCAGGCACGTCACATATCGAGCATTAACTTTTTTCTGTCCTTCAGGAAAAGAAAAAAACTGCCAAATGAAACTAGTTTTATGATGAGATACCCGGGGCTCCTCTTGTAAAAACTGTGTTCCCTGTATCTCCTCTTCCTCTTCTTCATCCTCTTCCTCCTCTGTGTTGGTAATGAACTGTGGAGGTGGTCCTCTCTTCCTATGAGGAGGTGGTGGTGGTGGTGGGGGTGCACCAGCTGAAGCTACTAATGAAGCCATTGCTCAGTGATCACAAAGGGTCTTCCTCTCACAAAGATGAAAGTCAGAGTGAGGAAAGAAGGAGGGGTTTTCATCATTTTGGAACAAAAAATAGGTCTAAACCAATGAAAAGTGTTATTTTTAGGTCACATGACCTAGCCTTACATCATTAGGAAACCAAAAGTGAAATGAACCAATGAAAAGTTTTATTAACAAGTCACATGACCTGTTACGCTTATGTTACGCGCTGCGGAACGCGCCCCGGATCGCTTCCGGGGCGCTGCGCTTCGCTCCTCGGTTCGCGCTCCGGAGCACTTCCGGGTGCGCTAACGCGGCGCGTCATAAGACGCATTACGCGACAACGTGATACGTCGCGCTTCCGCGACGCGTCACGATGTTGATTTCTAACGCGACAGTTGCGCAAACGGAACGTTTACTGGTTCGCGGACCGGGTCGCGGCACCAAATTGAGCTAACGGGAAGCTTCCCGGTTCGCGAACCGGGAGCGAACAAAAAAAAATAATAATAAAAAAAATTATTAATAAACATATAAAATATATTTTTTGATTTAAAGAAGAATACATTTTACAGCTATAGATATTAGCTTTTAAAAAACCAATGAAATTCACTGAAAAAACCATAGGTTATAGACCATAAATAGTTAGGAATTAGCATTTAAGAAACCTTTTTTTTACTCACACAAAACCATTGAAATTCCATATATAGTTAGTTGCACTAACTATATATCGCGCACCCGCAATCCACTGCTGATGATGTCACATATTACATCATTCATGACATGGTCAGTGACATCACTGATGACATCACTGATGACATCTCAAATGACATCACTGATGACATGACTGATTGTAGTGTAGCTCCTATTTTCCCAATAGGCTCTGCGCATTGGAATAGTACCTACAGCAGTAAAGGCCTAGGCCAGACGTTAACTAGGTCTACTACTGTCGATACTAGACTTAATTTTTGGGTTTGCCAGCTAAGCTCAGAGTTCGCTAGAAACTTTCTCGAATGTTCAAGGAAGGAATTAACTCCCCTGATTAGACAAGAAGGGATTTAGTTTCTGACAACCATAGAACATGACAACTTTGCTCTCCCCTAATCAAGAGTCAATCTCAAGAGTCGTGTGAGCACAAGGCAATTATTTTACTCAGTCAGTACGTGCATTCTTAGTCTCATCAGAATGTAGAGAAAAGGAAGAGACGGGCGTGTTCAATAAAAGATGTTATTTATTGATCAGTCTCTTTTCTCGTACAAGAGAAATGGATCGATATTATTGCAATACTTATAGTTAAGTAAAGTGCATACATTAGAAGCAATAGTATAAAATAATACTGTAAAAACATTGATATGGTTTCTGAGCCATATGATGTTTTAAAATGATTAAAATATATTTACATACACATATACATTTGACTAAACGTACTCAACTGGTGTTTCTAAATACGCCTACCCCGTGTACCTGACCTAAGTCTAATACATGGGCGGGAATAGAAAGTTACAGTTTAAGTTAAGTTTGTTTTTGCCAAGTGAATAACTAAAGAATTCTCTAGGAGGGGTTATTCAGTTCTGTACCTGGAATTTAGGATGAGTGAGGAATGGTATCTCTTTCTCTGCTCTCGATATTCCAGGCTGCCTGCGAGGGCTACCCGGAAGCGCCGGTGCTGGGTCTCTCGGCTTGAGATAGCAGCGCGTCTCTCAGCGCGTCAGGAAGGCGGGGCTGCTGCCTGCGGGGTCTGCTTCTGCTCTCGGCTTCGGCAAGTATGGCTGCTCCGTCTTGTCACCACGCGTGTGTTTGCATAGGGCAAGGTCGGCAATATTTATACCTTAAAGGTGCCGGGATTGACGTAAGGATGGACATAGGTACGTCAATAAAGATGTCATACGACTTGCTCGTTAGCACATTCTTTACTAAAGTTCTCTGTGAAATCAAAACAATGGCCGCACGGATTATCCAGGTTGTCATAGGTTTGATTTGTTATGAGAACGTCGTATGCCTTATCAGGGGCTGGAGGAATGTCGCTTGTCTAATTAGATCTCAAGCGTTATGACCTAATCAGATAACACGTTCCTGTGCCGTAGTGTGACTGCGTCAGATAACGGTATCTGCATCATGGGGGATTTCTTGCCTCATGGGCTGACTGTTAGTTGACTAGCTAGGTAGTTTAACCAGAATAGGGTCAGGAATAGGGGGATCGATTCAGAACCTATAGAAATACACGACACCCACTCCACGCTAACTATGGTCATATCTACTAATCTATGCATAGTATAACATAGTACAACATACTATAGAGTATAGTGTATACCTTACCACCCCAAAATACATAAATGCATTTCGAAATTTTCAAGTATACTGAAAAATTGCAGTCATATATATTGTATGCACTTAAGCTATGAATTAAATGCAAAAGTAAACACGCATTTTATGCATTATTGCTTGTTGGTATATGAGAAATACACATGAAATGGCTCCTAATATGGCTATACAGAAAAAAAGTCGAAACCATTTCATCACATAAAATATATTGTGAACATACCAGCGGGCAGCTAAAGTCTATATAAAGTCTATAAAGTATCTAAAAAAATAGAAATCTTAGTTCTCTAGGAATAGTTTCTTACTTTAAGCAGAAGATCAGTGTCCCGGGAAAAAATATATAGAAAAATATTTTAGGGGCTTGCTGAAAAAAGTTGCTGTCCGTGAACTGGATTGTAATTGTTCATGTGACTTTATTTTTAAAGTTGAAGGCCGAATTCAGGGAACGCCGTGTGCGAGTTTACTCAAAAGTCTCTATTTCTGTTCCGGAGAGAACATCATATCATTCAGGCTTTCGAAAAAACTGTCAACAGCTTCATGGGAAAGTTCCTCTAAGTCGGAAATAGGGGTAACCATGCATTCGTGCGCATGATTGTCTCCATTGACATTCTGATTTGCATTGCTGACAGAAGGTCGTACCTGTTCGATACTGCTTTCATCTTGAACTTCACTACTCTTCAATCGCAGTGGTGAAGATTCCAGGAATGCCGTCATCAGAATTGGCAGCCTTTGAGGGCAGCACAGTGCGTGAACCTTGGTAGGAACCAGCAGTGTATCTGCATCCACCGGCGCATCCGATTGTAGCGTCAGACAGGTGTCTAACACGCATTCTTCTCCGCATAGCAGACACCTTAGTACAGGTAAAACACACCTTTGCCACATTGGTCGAAATGATAGAAACCAAGTCATGTTTAGGTCTCTAAGCCGGGAGAGTCCCAGGATTTTTGATATCCGGTCCCGGTATCCAATGGCTAGGATCGTTTCTTCCATTGTCGTCAGAGTTTGATCTGTGACATGGGTTGCCATAACGAAAAATAAGGACTAGGAATAGGATTCCTGCAATTAGTCCCAGGATCAGGGGAAGTCCGCCAAAAATCGAATGGACGAAATCTGGAAAAATACCCAGTATGGCTTTGAATGGTGTTAATGCCATCGAAAATACTGTCTTAAATACCTTTGAGACCCCAGTGGTATCAGAAATATTTAAGATTTCGCTTAGGATTTCCGCGAAATGTACGGGGGAATTAGTTGATAGTAATGTATGTATCTCTGCAGTCGTCCTTGCGACTTGTAGATCATGCGTTTCTTTTGATGACGTGAGCCTTGTAGGCGTCTGAAGAAGCACTGTTTTCATTCTGCTTAAAGTGTCTATTCGAATAGAAGTAATTTTCAAACTGGGCCATGCCCTCGCCTCCCTGTCTGGAAAGGAGCTGGGGAACAAAGAACGTCCACAGCACTTGACCTTCGCTGTCGTAGTGACGAGATAAGGAGTCCCGGGCATAAGACTGCAACATCTGCGGTCTACAATCAACCATTGTTTCCAATCAGGATGTGTTCTGTTTTGGTTAAGTATATGGTTTATGTCTATTTCTTCATCTGTATCAGAGTTATTGCTAAACATTGTTGGCTTGGAATAGACAGGTTATTTAAATCTTTGATTTTGGCTAAGCCAAGACAGGTAGTTTGTTGAACAGTGTCATTTAAAAATATCATTTGTTCTGGGATCATGCAGGCTCTAAACAAAGCTTCTAAACCCTGTACTTGCCATTCTTTCGTCCCCCAAACACTTTTCAAATCAACATTTTTGTCCCAATAATCAAATCCAAAAGTATTCATTTTTTCAAAGAATGAGTCAGAATAAATCAATTTTGTGTTTGTTATCATGGTTTTGGTCCCTGTCGTGTTTGACAATTTAAAATAAAATGTTTCCGCATTACTTGTGTTAAAACCTGAAAAATATGAATATTTGCCATACACGGTTCTTGAGCTCCCTTTTGGAGGTGTAGCACAATGTTCCCATTGATTAAAATTTAAAACATTTCTAGGTTGTGCAGATTTATGCAAGAAATGGTTACCATAATGGTTATAGCAGTACATGCTGTCATAATTTGTAGAACCCTGCAAATAATCATGTTTTGTAAATTTAGCAGACATTACTAAGTCAGACATCATATTGTTAATACTTTCAAAGTCCCAATCATCAGCAAATGAGTTTGGTTTTGCAAAGTCACTCAAGGAGATCTTGATTTGGTGTGGATATTTCAGGATCTCGACCGGACCATACATTTCATAGTCAGTGTTGTCCCAGGCTACCCCACCAGGTATTGGAATTGCTGTGAAGTTGGCTGAAGAAAGTTCTGAAGAAAGTTCTCGTTTCTCGACGTGTGAAGATGTGTGTGGTTTGAGGACCAAGTTGATGTTCTGACTTGCTGTGTCCATTTTAGCATATTTTCCCTCAATGAAGCGTCCCAAGGTAAATACCATGATGAGCCAAAGTATGAGGATAAATGCACCAAAACCCACCCAAAATTCAATCCATGGAGAAATCAGATATGTTTCTTTTAGTTGTTTCAAAAGTTCCTTTGCTTTGTCTTTAAAGGATTTTGGTGATGGCTGTGTCTTTTGTTCACTGAAGTCAGAGGAATCATCGAAGTTGATGAAGTAACCAGATGCAGTTCTATCAATTGTTCCAATTGGTTCAGGATTTTTGTTTCTTGCATTTTCACTTGGTACTTCAGTATAGATTGGTGTGTCTCTGCTAAATGTTTTTATTTGGGTTTTCAGAGGTCTGAGTTCTATTGCATTGTTGCATAGTCCTTGTTGTTCTTCTGTAGGCGTTTCGAATGTGATGAGCCTTTTTGATAGAACCTCTGTACTGGTAGCAAACCTTGGTGTTCTGCTACTTATTGGGAGTCCACTTGGCCTACTGTTTGTTATCGGCCACATGTTGTGGTTTTACCAGGTCGATGGATACAACTCGGTTCTCCTTTTTTCCAGCAAGTGGCGGTAGTACAACTGATCTTGTCCCGTTGACAGACAAGACAGGAACTGCTTTTCTGTAAGAAGGCCCAAATTCCTTCTTTACCGCGATCTTCTCCCTGACTAGATCCCCGACTTTTGGAATCCAGACAGGTCTTGCTGGGACAGGTGGTGAATCTTCAGTGGTCGTTGGCTGTTGTTTCAACTGTATGTTGCTCAGGTCTTTTCTTGTTTTGTTTAAGTCCTGCAAAATAGCCAAACGGTCTTTGACATCAAAGCTTTTTTCTGTTACCACTGAAGTCTGACTATCAAGGTCAGAGATCAACATCCTAGTTCCGAATAATAATTCGTACGGACTGAATCCCTTCAGAGAATGTCTTGGCAAGTTATTTAGACTACGTTGGACACTTATTAGATGTTTGACCCACCCAGCTCCCGAACCTAATATCCTTTCTATTATAGATTGCTTTCTGTCTTGGTTTTTTCTTTACACCATCCCATACCCTCAGGAAGGAAGTGAGAAGATTCCCGCTGGGCTGTGCTCATTTGGCCATTCTTTCCCCCCCCAGGCTGGATTGCCTGAGAAAAAGAAAAAAATGGTCGAACGTAGCATGCTCTTAGCGTATATGCCATTTAGACTCGCAAATCTTGTATAACAGTCCGGACGTCAGCCGAGTGCTGTGGATCTACATTATAAGTGGAAACTAGCCTGTATATGTTAATCGCAAGCCATTCTTTTTGTTGGTAATATTATCCGCCTTGCTACGACGAGGTATTAAACTGCTTCTCTCCCCACTGCGATCTCTGTTGCAGTTTGGGCAGTTTTTTACAAACATGGTGTAGTGCAGGCTCATGCCTGGCCACCAGTACCGTGATTGTAATTCTTCCAGAGAATCTTTTAATTTATGGTGTCTGAGACCCTCGCCCATGTGTGCGTCTGCGATTAACAAGTTTCTCCTGTCCATGTTTGGAATCACTCTATCCCCCACTCCAGGGATTCGAGCAAAAGGAATGGAGTTTGCATCTATGATGTATGTGTAATTGAGTGGATAGTTGATCGGTAACGCTGAGCAGTCGCCTTTTGATGACGTTTTCACCGCCAGCAATGTTTCGCCGTCAATGTATTTTAATGTACGCTTTTTCCGATCTACGGGAGCCGGTTTACTGGCTGCCGCTGCGGCTGTTTCAGCCAATGAATTCCCTACAACGTGAACGCCATCACGCTGGTGACTCAGTGAGTGTGTCACGTGAGTCTTTGGTAGTTCTTTTTTCAAAAGAGCTACCTGTTCCCAGAGCAGTCTCTGCTTTATTGGTGCATCCGTGTCATCTTTGTAACCGTTCTGAATCCAGGTCTGCAAATCCTTGTTATATGCTTTGACGCAGAAATATGAATCTGACACTATAAGTGTCGGGAATTCGCGATCCGCATTATCTAGCGCTATTTTCAAAGCTAATATTTCAGTTTGTAGTTCTGAATTAGTTTCTACTGAGTGTGATTTTGTTAATAGAGGTCTTAGTTTACCTCCGTGCCACACTTCTTTTGTAATCTCACATGTGGGATTGTATGCATGTTCTCCCCAAACGGAGGGTTGAGCATGTCCGTCTGTATAGATTACACAGGCGTAATGTCGTAGAGGCAGAATGTCGATTGGCAGAGGATACGTCTTTTCATATTTTAGATTTTTTAATTCTTCTAGTTCTTAAAAGACTGTCAACCAGGCAATACTTGATAATTCATATCCTCCGTACTGGATTTTCAGATGGGCAATTCTGGATTTTTTGAAGTTGAATTTGTAACCCTCTGCAGCGAAACCAAGTATTATGGTGTTCACTCTTTTCAAGTGAGTCTCCAAGTCATCATCTGTTAAGTAAATGTCATCGACATAAGATAATGCTTCATCATCATATTGTTGTAGTAATTCTGTTACTCTCGCTGAGAATACCCCCGGGCTATTCTTGTACCCCTGGGCTAACCGACAGAATTGTTTTTGAGTGCCATTTACTGAGAATGCAGTTAAATATCTGCTCTCTGGTGCTATGTTTTGACAAAAGAATCCGTTGGAGATGTCCAAGGTTGTTTTGTATTTTTTGCGCACTATGTTATTCATTAGTGCAGCACTGTGTGAGTTTTGCACTGCAAAAGTTTTGCAACATGTGTTAAGGTGTCGGTAATCCAAAACTAGACGGTACGAATTGTCTGGTTTGGAGACCGGAAACAAAGGATTGTTCATTTGTGAGGTGCAAGTTTCAATCACCCCCTGGTATTCTAGTTGATCTAGTATTTCATTTACTTGTTTTTTAGCTTCTTGCTTAATTGGGTACTGCCTTTGTGCAGTAGGTTGTGATTTTAACTGGATTTTGTGAGGAGGAGAATCCTCATCCCATCCTACATGATTTTTATATAAAGCAGGTGCTAAGGCCACTGCCCACTTTCTAGCAAGTGTGTATTTTTTATGAATCGGTATTTGATTCGAGAAGGCAGGCATAATTACTTCTTCGCCATGAGGGCACTCCCTGACAAACTCTGGTGGCCAGTCTTTTTCAGCAAGAAGGATGTCATAGCCCTTGGAGAGGTTATCCCAAAATAGTCCCCTAATTTTCCTAGTCTTATCTCCCTCTATACGTAATGTTATCTCGTATATCTTGTGGGGCTTGCTAACTCTGGTGTCTGCAGTTTCCACTGGAAGATATTCATTCGTGTCCACTGTCTCCAGATGATTCATAAGGACTTTGCGAGCTATGCTCACCTCTGCTGCGCTGTCTAGCATTGTCTGAGCCCACTCTCCGTTTTTCAGTTGTGTCCTCAGTATTCTCGGCATTGTTAACTACCTTGATACTGGCTACCTTCTTTTTGGGAAATTTTAATTTCTTTTTCAGTTGAGCAGGTTCCTTGTCTTTGGACTTGGCGTGCTCTTCTGACCGTCCTCTTCTTTCTGATTTCTGCGAGGAATTCTGAAAAGATTGAGAGGGACGTGTATCAATGTCTTGATATCTATCAGGTTTTTTAATATTATCCCTATTTCTAAGGTTATATCTATTCCCAGAGGGTTCACTCTGGGGTGACCTTTGTCTCGGGTTTGGAGATTTCTCTCTTCGCCTAGGAGACCTTCCTCTGGACTGGAATTTCTTTTCTTTAGGATTGGATTGTTTGTTTCCATCCCAGTTCTTTTTTGGTGAATTATTATTATTAAAAAATATTTTTTCTGGACTTGTAGTCAGTTGCGGTTTTACTGGTATTCCACCTAGACTATCTCTGCCTAGTTCTTCATAGGATTTTTCTATGATTCTGGCAATTTCAGCTGGTTGGTCTGCTATATCTGTCTCTTTTAACCTCTGGCGGATCGCCACGTTTGCTGCTTCACCCTTTATATTGGCTAGTAATATAGCCGAGACCTGCTTGAAGTCTTTTAGTAATTTCATACCAAGAGTTAAAGCAGGTTCTGGACCGTATTCATCTTGAATTTGTTTTAGCACATCTGGTGGTATTACCGAAATGGATGGAACACCGTGCGTTTTTGTGTAGATGGAAGCAAAGACTGTACCCCAAGTGTCACAGTCCTCAATGTGTGGTGCGATTCCCATTGGGAGACATATAGTCAGAATCCTGTGTTTTTCCAATGGGGTGGTGTCAGGAAACACCGCCTCTATTTGGGTAATTTTCTGTGCCAACCAGAATGGTATTTGTTCCCGTTTAGCTGGAACTTTACCTAGGCAGGATTGGATGTTCTGTGGTGTAATTTTATTTGTGTTCCCCTGGTGAGGGGTCAGCTGTGGAAGTTTAATCGCTGGCTGAATTGTTGAAGTCCGCATTACATACTGAACTAATTGTCTGTGAATTTTTAGTAGTTGTTTTAGCTGTATTAGCAGCTCTGCTGCAGGCATTCTTTCGATGTCTGGATATGGTGTGTATCCGGCTAGGACCGGCCACGTTGCTCCTGGTCTTCCTAAAGGACCGAGCCTTGTAATGTGATTATTATGTTTTAGGGCGCCATCAAATAAGAGCAAATGCTCTTGGAATTTGAGTGGTACTTCCACCTCCTCGAAAGGAGTGTACTCATTAGGAGGTTCCTCTACTTTGTAATAGTGGAAGTACTTTGTTATAGTATTAGCTGCTGGAAAATGTATCCATGTATAGTATACCTCTGTTTGCCGATATTCGTGTGCCTCGATTACGAATATGACTGTGCCACCTCTAGGTGTCAGTCCATTTTCTATAAGTTTTAAGGTTATAGATCTCCTTTTGGCGACCGGAATGAGTATTATATCCGCGTCTGCTGCTTGCATGGTAGCATCAGCATCTGCTATTTCAGTAGCTAATCTAGTAACCTCTCGTTCTTCATCGCTGTCCATTTTGCTGACAGGATGGTATTATGTTTATTTGTAGATCAGGTTTCTTTATGGAAACAGAGATTAGATGCACAATATTTTGGAACTGTTTTATCCTTCAACGTTGACTGGACCAAGAACCATACATAGGAATTCCCTCCTGCGAGGTTTTGGAGGATATTATAACCTTTCACCCACTCCAGACGTCTTTGGAGTATTTGGGAAAAGGGGTCTGAGTGAGAAAGCACGACTGAGTTACTCTAAATGTCTTACGTTAGTTTTATCGCCCTTTCCAAACGCGTTGGGCGCCATGTAGTGTAGCTCCTATTTTCCCAATAGGCTCTGCGCATTGGAATAGTACCTACAGCAGTAAAGGCCTAGGCCAGACGTTAACTAGGTCTACTACTGTCGATACTAGACTTAATTTTTGGGTTTGCCAGCTAAGCTCAGAGTTCGCTAGAAACTTTCTCGAATGTTCAAGGAAGGAATTAACTCCCCTGATTAGACAAGAAGGGATTTAGTTTCTGACAACCATAGAACATGACAACTTTGCTCTCCCCTAATCAAGAGTCAATCTCAAGAGTCGTGTGAGCACAAGGCAATTATTTTACTCAGTCAGTACGTGCATTCTTAGTCTCATCAGAATGTAGAGAAAAGGAAGAGACGGGCGTGTTCAATAAAAGATGTTATTTATTGATCAGTCTCTTTTCTCGTACAAGAGAAATGGATCGATATTATTGCAATACTTATAGTTAAGTAAAGTGCATACATTAGAAGCAATAGTATAAAATAATACTGTAAAAACATTGATATGGTTTCTGAGCCATATGATGTTTTAAAATGATTAAAATATATTTACATACACATATACATTTGACTAAACGTACTCAACTGGTGTTTCTAAATACGCCTACCCCGTGTACCTGACCTAAGTCTAATACGTGGGCGGGAATAGAAAGTTACAGTTTAAGTTAAGTTTGTTTTTGCCAAGTGAATAACTAAAGAATTCTCTAGGAGGGGTTATTCAGTTCTGTACCTGGAATTTAGGATGAGTGAGGAATGGTATCTCTTTCTCTGCTCTCGATATTCCAGGCTGCCTGCGAGGGCTACCCGGAAGCGCCGGTGCTGGGTCTCTCGGCTTGAGATAGCAGCGCGTCTCTCAGCGCGTCAGGAAGGCGGGGCTGCTGCCTGCGGGGTCTGCTTCTGCTCTCGGCTTCGGCAAGTATGGCTGCTCCGTCTTGTCACCACGCGTGTGTTTGCATAGGGCAAGGTCGGCAATATTTATACCTTAAAGGTGCCGGGATTGACGTAAGGATGGACATAGGTACGTCAATAAAGATGTCATACGACTTGCTCGTTAGCACATTCTTTACTAAAGTTCTCTGTGAAATCAAAACAATGGCCGCACGGATTATCCAGGTTGTCATAGGTTTGATTTGTTATGAGAACGTCGTATGCCTTATCAGGGGCTGGAGGAATGTCGCTTGTCTAATTAGATCTCAAGCGTTATGACCTAATCAGATAACACGTTCCTGTGCCGTAGTGTGACTGCGTCAGATAACGGTATCTGCATCATGGGGGATTTCTTGCCTCATGGGCTGACTGTTAGTTGACTAGCTAGGTAGTTTAACCAGAATAGGGTCAGGAATAGGGGGATCGATTCAGAACCTATAGAAATACACGACATGATAACAACATCCAGTGATTTTTTGTTTCTGTAAAGTTTAACTATGTCTTACATATTGAAGAATGAGTGGATGTATAAGTGTCTGGACGAAGGATTTAGTAGGTGCATGACTAACTGTATGAGTGAGTGATTAAATGTGTCTCACTGAGTGCATGGGTTAGTGACTAAACTGTCTTAATTTGTGCATCATTATGTCTGTTGTTCTGTAAACTGCTGCATGTGTTGATCAGTAGCTGTATGAGTAACTATATGGGTTATTGATTGATTGCCTAAGTATTTGTATGGGAGACTGAGTGTGTGTGTGGCTGGCTGGGAGGTGTGTGACTCTGTGCAGATCAATGTGTACTTGTATCAATGATTGTATAAGAAGGTAAGTATGTGTTAGTATATGTTTGAAAATGTAAGGTGCTCTATGTTTAACTGTATAGACAAGAAAATGGAAGTGTCATTGATTCTTTACATGACTGACTAGGTGAGTGAGTAACTCCATGGATGAGTGGCAGACTGTGAGTGTCTGTATAGGTGTATGAGTGCATATGATAGTGTTGTAAAGATGAGTGATTGTATGTATGAATGATTGTATGGGTGAATGAGTGAAGGTGTGTGTAGACGTAGGAATCAGTGAGTGCGTATGTAGTAACTAGTATTGGTGTGTCAATGGTTTCAAAAATTATACTCTGTATTTAACACTGGGTGAAACAGAGGTTATAATAAAATGTGAGGAGATGCATTGTATTGTCACATGAATGATATCATCAGTGATGTGGTCATTGATGTCAAATGAGATGTCATCAGTGATGTCATCAGTGATGTCATTTGAGATGTCATCAGTGATGTCATCAGTGATGTCACTGACCATGTCATGAATGATGTAATATGTGACATCATCAGCAGTGGATTGCGGGTGCGCGATATATAGTTAGTGCAACTAACTATATATGGAATTTCAATGGTTTTGTGTGGGTAAAATAAGGTTTTTTAAATGCTAATTCCTAACGATATATGGTCTATAACCTATGGTTTTTTCAGTGAATTTTCAAGGTTTTGTAAATGCTAATTCCTAACTATATATGGTCTATAACCTATGGTTTTTTCAGTGAATTTCAATGGTTTTTTAATAGCAAATATCATAAGCTGTCGAATGTCAAGTACGTGGTAAGTAAAAACATTTTCGTGTTTATGCACACTGATCTGCTTTGAATGCTGCCCCCCCCCCTCATTTCTATTAGGAGTACTCTCTCTTTGCAGATAGTGAAAGGTAGTTAACGCAGGCCTTTGCCCCCGTTGTAATACGTCGTGCCTGCTTCTCTCTCCATTTGATTGATTGTTATCCAAGCATTTACTGTTTTAGAATTGGTTCTCTTTGGTTCATTCTCTATTTACAAACAGTAAGTTGCCGCACTGGTGTGGCCATCCTACAATGTTGAAAGTCGGCGTGGGGCGCCCCGTTTTGGCACGTGAGGCGGCGTCAGTAGCGGACCGATGTGCGAATAGGCCGAAGGCAACACAACGCGCCAAGATCCGGATGGCACCGAGGTGGTGTCCAGCAAGTTGCAGCACTGGTGTGGCCATCCTACAATGCTGAAAGTCGGCGTGGGGCGCCCCGTTGGCCTGTGAGTTCACGTCAGTAGCGGACCGATGTGCGAATAGGCCGAAGGCAGCACAACGCGCCAAGATCCGGATGGCACCGAGGTGGTGTCTAGTAAGTTGCCGCACTGGTGTGGCCATCCTACAATGTTGAAAGTCGGCGTGGGGCGCCCCGTTGGCCTATGAGATGGCGTCAGTAGCGGACCGATGTGCGAATGGGGCCAAAGGCAGCGCAACAATATTTTCGGAACAGAAGACACCACAAGATGCTGAGATGCCAGCATCCGGATGGCACCGAGGTGGTGTCTATCAAGTTGTGGCACTGGTGTGGCCATCCTACAATGGTAAAAGTCGGCGTGGGGCGCCCTGTTGGCCTGTGAGATGGTGTCAGTAGCGGACCGATGTGCGAATGGGGCCAAAGGCAGCGCAACAATATTTTCTGACTAGAAGACACCACAAGGCGCTGAGATGCCAAGATCCGGATGGCACCGAGGTGATGTCTAGCAAGTTGCTGTACTGGTGTGGCCATCCTACAATGCTGAAACTCGGCGTGGGGCGCCCCATTAGCCTGTGAGATGGCGTCAGTAGCGGACCGATGTGCGAATGGGGCCAAAGGCAGCGCAACAATATTTTCTGAATAGAAGACACCACAAGGCGCTGAGATGCCAAGATCCGGATGGCACCGAGGTGGTGTCTAGTAAGGTGCACTGGTGTGGCCATCCTACAATGCTGAAAGTCGGCGTGGGGCGCCCCGTTGGCCTGTGAGATGGCGGCAGTAGCGGACCGATGTGCGAATGGGGCCAAAGGCAGCGCAACAATATTTTTGGAATAGAAGACACCAGAAGGCGCTGAGATTCGGTTAGCACCGAGGTGGTGTCTAGCAAGCTATGCAGCTGAGTTGTGTGTGCACTTGCGGCAAATAGGTCGAAGGCAGCACAACAATGTTTTCTGAATAGAAGACACCACAAGGCGCTGAGATTCGGTTACCACCGAGGTGGTGTCTAGCAAGTTGCTGCACTGGTGTGGCCATCCTACAATACTGCTCCGAATAACGGCGTGGGGTGCCCGAAGGGGGGGGGGGGGAGGCGGCGTGAACGGGCCTTCCTAGGTGGAGGCTCGTCTGCTGTAGTGGGGCGCCCCTTTACCGTTTCAGTTGCCATTCAGCTGAGTTTTGGCCGCTCTTGATGCTACAGCGACAGGCAGCTGCAACAGGACTCTCAAAATGGCGGCCTGTTCTTTGGATTTCGGCCTGGTCCACTAAAATGGCCCTGGGACACCTTAGAACTCGGACGCTCGATTTTTTTTTCCTTTCCTCTACATGCAAAAAAAGGTAAATGCCCGGTACGTTATACGCTTCATCTGCCACGATGTACTCTCCAGAGGAACCGAAAAAAAATATAGTTATGGTAACTATACCATGCATCGTCATATGGAGAGGTGGCACCAATTAATTATAGTGCTGCATAAAAGAGAGATTTGGAGGAGAACCCCCGACCTGCCAGTACATTCATCAAAGAAGTGGCACTGACAGCATCAGAGGCAAGGGAAACGGTCCCAAATATTTAGAAGAACTTTGCAAAGATTAAAATGACATGTTTAGATTGTGGCAAATTAATTTCATGTGGACAGATGAGTGTTACTCTATAAATACAGCATATGAACATCATCATAGTCGATGGTTGGTAGAGACATTTTGACTATATCCTGGACCTGCCCGTCCTCGCCCAAAATGGCGCCGGAATAAATGGGACTCGTAACTCCTTGTTGTGTACTGGTTGCAGAACCTTGAAATCACGAGATACGTATGCAATTTTGAAGCACATGGCGGGCGGGGACGAGAATTGATTGAGTATTTCGACATCCCTATTGATATTAAGTTCTGATGTGTTATTGATTACTGTACTATTGAAAGTTCGAATTAACGTCACGCATGGTACTTGCCCGCAAATGTATATCTAGATAATTTTATTGTAACTGGCCCTGTTGTATTTTAATTATAAAATGTACGTCCACCGATTCCGCAACTGTTAGACACCTTAGTTCTTGCAACCTAATGGCCCGCCCGTTACGTTCCTCTACAGTGTAAATGTCTACTCATCATATACGATTACAGTTTGCTCCGTGGCCGGCCCACGTGGTTATAGGCTCGTATTTGTATAATGAAATTTTCACAATAAAGGTTTTTAAAAGAAAACATGGTAGTAGTATATACATTGGTAAAGTTTTTAATAATAGTCACTGTTTTAGAATCATTAAAAGGCAAGTGAAATAAAGCAGACCATTCACATGAAGGGTAAAAGGTATAATACGCAGGAACGCAGTAAAGATAAATGGTCAAGGGCTGTTGTGTTTTCTACTCCTGCAACATAAAGTGATCGATAAGAATCTCATATTCAGGCGTATCGGCGACTAAGACAGCAGGTCGACCCTCTTTTGCTCAACGGCTCCACCATGGGACGAAGAAACGCCCTTTTTCTCGAAAAAAGAATATATTTTACTTGCAGGACAGTTGTAAATTTTCCGGGAAAGTACATTAGCCTGGAACATTATAACATATATTTAAGAAAAAATAATGTTCGGAAGTAATAAAAAGCGTAATTTTTAGGTCATATGACCAAGCCTTTCATCATTAGAATAAGAAAAGTAAAATGAACCAATGAAAAGTTTTATTAACAAGTCACATGACCTGTTATGCTTACGTTACGCGCTGCGCGTCGCGCCCCGGATGACTTCCGGATGCGCTAACGCGGCGCGTCATATGACGCATTACGCGACAACGCAGGTCCAGAATATAGTCAAAATGTCTCCACCAACCAGCGGTCGGAACACAACCCCTTTCAGCAGGCTAAATAGTTCTGTTAAATGACAATAGAAGGGACAGGCAACAAGAACCATCAGTCAAAGAGGGGAGGGCTAGTTCTTCTCTACCGGGTTACATTGGGGCGCTACCGGAACTGATCGAATTGGTAGTCTACAGTGTTTCTGGATGTTTCAGACTGAAGCTGGCGTTAGCATGAGAGCACCACCATTTCGTAGCTCCGTCGTGGCCATTCCGCGAGCAATCATGGCAGCCGCTCTTTATCGTTATTTTGGGCGGGGTGGGTGGCGGAGCCGAGCTGTATTGCAGCCATCATGGTGTGGAGTTCAGTTCATCTCACTAGTTTCGTATTTGTCATGAGGGGTTGTTCTTAATGTTTCTATTTTAGCGAGGTCAAAAAGAGATCCCATTAGTGGCCTACTGATTTTGCTCGATTCCTTTTGTTTTTTTACATGATTTTTCGTTATCTGCAAAGACTAAACAGAGTATTGCGACTCTGTGTTTGTTTGTAAATAGAGAATGAACCAAAGAGAACCAATTCTAAAACAGTAAATGCTTGGATAACAATCAATCAAATGGAGAGAGAAGCAGGCACGACGTATTACAACGGGGGCAAAGGCCTGCGTTAACTACCTTTCACTATCTGCAAAGAGAGAGTACTCCTAATAGAAATGAGGGGTGGGGGGCAGCATTCAAAGCAGATCAGTGTGCATAAACACGAAAATGTTTTTACTTACCACGTACTTGACATTCGACAGCTTATGATATTTGCTATTAAAAAACCATTGAAATTCACTGAAAAAACCATAGGTTATAGACCATATATAGTTAGGAATTAGCATTTACAAAACCTTGAAAATTCACTGAAAAAACATAGGTTATAGACCATATATAGTTAGGAATTAGCATTTAAAAAACCTTATTTTACTCACACAAAACCATTGAAATTCCATATATAGTTAGTTGCACTAACTATATATCGCGCACCCGCAATCCACTGCTGATGATGTCACATATTACATCATTCATGACATGGTCAGTGACATCACTGATGACATCTCAAATGACATCACTGATGACATCACTGATGACATCTCAAATGACATCACTGATGACATCACTGATGACATCTCAAATGACATCACTGATAACATCTCAAATGACATCACTGATGACATCACTGATGACATCTCAAATGACATCACTAATGACATCATTCATGTGACAATATAATGCATCTCCTCACACTTTAATATAACCTCTGTTACACCCAGTGTTAAATACAGAATATAATTTTTTAAACCATTGACACACCAATACTAGTTACTACATACGCACTCACTGATTCCTACGTCTACACACACATTCACTCATTCACCCATACAATCATTTATACATACAATCACTCATCTTTACAACACTATCATATGCACTCATACACCTATACAGACACTCACACTCTGCCACTCATCCATGGAGTTACTCACACACCTAGTCAGTCCTGTAAAGAATCAATCACACTTCCATTTTCTAATCTATACAGTTAAACATAGAGTACCTTACATTTTCAAACATATACTAACACATACTTACTCTCTTATACAATCATTGATACAAGAATACATTGATCTGCACAGAGTCACACATCTCCCAGCCAGCCACACACACACTCAGTCTCCCATACAAATACTTGGACAATCAATCAATAACCCATATAGTTACTCATATAGCTACTGATCAACACATGCAGCACTGTACAGAACAACAGACATAATGATGCATAAATTAAGACAGTTTAGTCACTAACCCATGCACTCAGTGAGACACATTTAATCACTCACTCATACAGTCAGTCACGCACCTACTAAATCTTTTATTTAGGCACTTCTACATCTACTCATTTTTCAATATGTAAAACATATTTAAACTTTACAGAAACACACAGTCAATGGATGATGTCATCAGTGATGTCATCAGTGATGTCATTTGAGATGTCATCAGTGATGTCATCAGTGATGTCACTGACCATGTCATGAATGATGTAATATGTGACATCATCAGCAGTGGATTGCGGGTGCGCGATATATAGTTAGTGCAACTAACTATATATGGAATTTCAATGGTTTTGTGTGAGTAAAAAAAAGGTTTCTTAAATGCTAATTCCTAACTATATATGGTCTATAACCTATCGTGAGCAAGGTATTTGAAATACCGAAACGCGTAGATCGTAACATCTGCCTGTGGAATGTAATGAGAAAATAAAAAATTTGCAAAAAACAACCCGTGGAGTGCGACCCAATCTGTTCCTTCGTGAGGGAGCTGTGACAAATGGATTAGCAGCGTGGTTCAGCTGCAGGGCTCCGCACCCGCTTTGAGCGCTGTCTGAGTGGCAAAGGGAACCAGCAAAGGAAAATATATATATATATATATATATAAACAAAGGTTAAAGGGATATTTTTGTTAGGTGAAAATAGCACGTAAAACATACCATTTGAAACTAACGACAGACAATTCAATACCCTAAAGCAACCATAGCTACTGCCCCGCCATGCATAGTATTATCAAAAATTATGGCATTTCAGATATGGTTAGGGATGTTATAAATGTACTCAATGAATATGTCATGAGAGATTTAATATGGAATGGTAAAAGCAGTGCATGGCAAGAGCGCAAGTTACTTTAGGATATGAGTTGTAGTTACTTGAGATAACTATAACTGGTGAATTTCAGTGGTTTTGTTAGTTTTAAATGGTATGTTTTACTTGACATTTTCACCTAATTATAAAAACCCTTTAACTAAGCATTTTTTAATGTAAAGTTAGATATTTTTATCATTCCTAACTAGAACGATACTTTAAGCTATGGTTTTTACAGGGATTGCCTAGGTTTTTAAAAACATAAAGAAAGAAGTCCATCCTAATGCATGGTGGGGGACAGGATGCAGGGTCTGGCCTAGCATTGTATGTTATGCTGCCCCCGTGTTTGCTGCCCTGCTCCCCTCCTCCTTGCCTTCCATTGTCCAAGTCCATACCTGAGCCCCCTCGTTCAGCCCTGTGTGGCTGTGTTGTTCTTCCACTGCCCTTGCCGGCTGCCCTGCACAGGTGTCTCACTGCCCCTACCCACCTCCTTCCTGCCCTCTTTTGTCTGAGTCCAAGCACCTGCCCCCTCTCTCCTGCCACATATGGTCTGAGTCTATGCCCCTGTCATTGCCCTCTTGCTTAGACCCTGTGCTTAGCTTGCGGCCCCAACCTTCCTTCCCTATGCCCTCTGATGTCTTTGTGCATGCCCCTGCTCCCACATGCTGACAAACCCCTCAACGACCAAGGACCAGCAAATAATGAGTCACCGCCTGACCTTCCACCAACCACTCAGAAACCTTCACTCCGCCTCCTTCTTGCCCACCATGGTCGTTTTGCTGCCAATTGCCCTCACGCTTGCCATGCAT
The DNA here is from genome assembly GCF_964261635.1 of Lissotriton helveticus. Taxonomy (NCBI): domain Eukaryota; kingdom Metazoa; phylum Chordata; class Amphibia; order Caudata; family Salamandridae; genus Lissotriton; species Lissotriton helveticus. The sequence goes on along the minus strand of NC_136060.1, from coordinate 21,060,852 downwards.
GGTCTTTCGTACTGCTACTTCCCCTCCCACCTGAACTGTGTGGTCAGCTTACTGCCTCTGAAACCCTGACCCCTTCCCACCTTCCCTCTGTTCTCTGTGTGTATGCCATTATAGTCTCCCTGTTGCCCTCCATTGTGTGTTGCACTTCCAGTGCCCATTGCACCTGCTCTGCATGATCAACCTGCTGCTCTTGCCCTGCCCGCTTGCCCTTGCCCTCTGTTTTCCATGTGTAGGCCCTATACCCTCCCTCCTGCCCATCATGGTCCATTGCACTGCAACTGCCCCTCCTGTCTGTCCGGTATGATCAGCTTGCTGCCTTTGCTTCTTCCCCTCTTGTTAGATTTGGGAGTCTCTAGTTGGCACAGGTAGGTACTTGTGACAAATAGGGAACCTCTCCTCTAGTCAGGACAAGGGGATTACACTCCTAAAATAACCACTGCTCACCCTCTAGGCTGCGTGGCGCGAGCAGTCAAGGCTTATTTCAGAGGTGTTGTAAGTTAAGCAGTTGTGACCACATACAGTAACCCAGTGACATCACTACAAATGGACACCACACAGGTTTTGTATAAAAAATAAGTAGACTTTACATAGGGTTATCACAAGACCATAAACAACAAAAATACACACTATGATTACTTTAAGATGGTAGATTTATGCTTAGTGATCCTGATCTGCAGGGCGTTTGTTTTTAGCTCTGTCTCCTGAGGCATCAGGTTGTGCTGCTTAACCTGCTTTTATTGTTTACCAATCGTTTTTCAAAAACATCTACCATTCTCCCAATTGATGAGGGTAAAAAGGATAGTCTCGGAACCAGAGCAACTAAAAATCCAATCAGAATCCATGATGGAAAGATTCAAAAATAGAGGATACCCAGACTCTATAATAGAACAAGCAAAGGAAAGAATAGCGCAAAAAAACAGAAAGGAACTATTCGAACCACGAAGCTCTCAAGAAGATCAACGCATCACATGCGTTAGTAAGTTCTCCACCATGAGCCACCATTTAAAAAAAATCATAAAGAAACATTGGGTATTATTAGCCACGGAACCGGATTTCATAGGGCAATTCAGCCAAGAGCCGCTTTTTGCACACACAAGTTCCAAAAACATTGGCGAATTACTCAAACAAAACACCAACAGAGGACCACCCACCAAATATAAGGGAACAATTCCTTGCTTAAACTGTCACAATTGTGGAAACATCATGAAAGGCGAACATATACGCCATACACAAAGTGGAAACTTGGTAAATTTGAAAGTAAATGGAACATGTGATTCCACAAACATCATTTACCTGTTAAGTTGCCCGTGCGAGAAGCAGTATGTGGGACAAACAGAAAGAAAATTAAAAGTAAGGCTCAATGAGCATAAAAGTAACATCAGAACCAAAATGACAAAATCCTCAATAGCCACGCACTTTATAGAGGCACAACATCAAATTGATGATTTGAAAGCTTGCATCCTGGAACAGGTGGAAAAAGTACCAGGAAGAGACAACAGGAAAACTTTGATCAAAAGAGAGAATCATTGGATTTATTTTTTACAGACCATGAAACCTAAAGGATTAAATGAAAGGATTGAATTTGCTTGTTACTTGTGAATAAGAAAATATCTGACATGACTTTTTGGGTGGACTTATGTAAATTCGATAAAAGTTGTATGATAGTGAATTACTGTCACGAAGGCCTGAAGTTCTCTCACAGGAGCAGTTCCGTAGCTGTACCCAATCACCCCTCCACCAGTGACCTCGCCTAACAGGCAAAGTGACCAGCAGAAGGGAAAAGGGGAAGTGGATAAGAAAAGAGACAACTTGAAATCTTCTGACACCCTCTTCAGACTCTTCTGACTGCAATGTGTAGGAAGTCTTGCTGAAGGTGTTGCACGGGTGCCAGAATCTTCCAAGTTATTGCCCCTCTTCTTGTGGAAATTAGATAGACTGCAGGATTCTCTTATCTTGAGAATATCCTGATAAGGTCTTTATATGGATTCTGTTGGTAGCTGCTGATAAAGAACCTTGTCTTGGCTGCAGACTGTATTTCAATCCGTGGCGCGCAAAAAGGTACCAGGTAGGGAAATGGGGGGGGAAGGAGAGATTAGGGGAAGCGCAATGAGGGACTGCTTAGTCTACTTGCAGCAAGAAGTTTGTAATTCAGTTGAGAGAATTGCTTACTACTTTCTTCGTGATGCAGCTTGTGGAATGCTGGAGCTCTCTGTCTTGCTTGAGCTCTCCGTTGTACTCGACTCTCCGTCGTACTCAACTCCTCTTACTCAGGATTCTCCAGAGGCTAAGACAAGGACTTACTGAAAATGCAGAATCTCCGCTGCCGTCAGGAGTGTCAGCCTTTTACTGACAGGACGAACTTAATTTTCCCAACAGTCTCAGACTTCTAATATACTAAACTTCGACCACACTCAAACATACTATGACTCGAAAGCCGCTATGCTACTTCCAGAACTCCTGTCACGAATACAGACACGGAGCAAGGAATTTAGCGGCCGCCTCAGGAAACGAAGCAGTTGAAGTGCGCAGATTCAAAGCTGCGCGCGGGGCTCGTTGACTAGACCTGACGCTGCTTTGAGTTTAACTCTAATGACCACAGCGGCGGCCATCTTAGGGAGGGACTTTGCTTGAAATGTAGTTTACTTGAAAAGTGAAAACTATTTACAACCTAACTGTGAATCTCTCCTAACGATAAGGGTGCCAGACATTCACCCAATGAGGTCTGGAAATAGTCTTTGCCCTCCTTGCTGGTTTGACCCCCGATATGGTAGCAACTCGCAACACCCTGACAATTACACACTGCACCTTTAAGAGTAGTTGAGGATCACAGGAAAGCTCCGTCTTTTTAAATAGACGAACAACACGCCTGCGCTAATAGCAGCACTCCCAGCATGCACAGGGTATAGAAACGGCTGAAGAACGCCAACACGGTAAGCGCTACTCTCCACGGAGGGCTCACCATACCAGTTAGAGAGCATTTATCTCTCGTTTCCAAACAGTTACGGTCCAGAAAAAGTAACTTGTTTGCAGTAAAGGGCGAGTTAAAATGTAAACATACAATGCAAGTTTGTAGGCAGCACGAAATGTTTAGCCAGCTAACTGAAGGATGTTTTTTAAGAAATGCCGTAGGGGAGACACGAAAACAAATGCTAGGAAGCAGACAGCAAAGGTTAAATGTGTGCACAAACACAATTGTTTAGAGGTCGCATAGCTATGATTTACGCTATTGAGCAATTACATGTAACATTTGTGCAATACGGTGGCATAGAACATTAGAATAATGAAATGTATTATTGTTGTTTTTTAACAGATTGATCCCTTGATAAAGGCGCGAAGCGCCGAAATGCATTGGGAATAAAGACAATCAGTTGACGATTTAAATTGTTAAAATGAGGATGTATTAAGAGATGTGACAACAACATCTAAACTAAATACGGAACTATAGGAACTATTGAATAAAACTTTTTTATTCAAATATCAATCAAGTGCAAAAGATTTATTTTTGAAAAACGATTGGTAAACAATAAAAGCAGGTTAAGCAGCACAACCTGATGCCCTAGGAGACAGAGCTAAAAACAAACGCCCTGCAGATCAGGATCATTCTTCAATCACTCGTGAGTAGTAAGTGATACCTAGGAGCACGGAAATAGCAAGCAACTAAGTATTCAACCAACGGTGCACATCCCTGCATCACAATAGTAAGATTTATGCTCAGTTCAGTTCAGTTCTTAGATGCGACAATCTGCATCAATGTACCTTAGGTTGCGTTGCGCTTCCACAACAAGCAATGTTGCAGCGATGGGAAATGCGGCAAAGTCAAGTGCAAAGAAATGAAGACGTGAAGATCTTCCAGATGCGGCACGCTTCTTGGGGATGCGAGAAACTCTCGGTTCGATGCGTGGACTGCATCGGCGACACCCTCACGATGCGACGGCAACATCTCCAGCGGCGACGCTCTTCTCCACGATGCGTGAAGCTTCCGTTCGATGCAGCAACTACAGCGGCGACATCCAAGATGCGACGGCAGCAGCTCTGATGGCAGAGCGCTGCTCGGGGATGCAAGATGCTCTTGGTCGATGCGGTGCAATGCAACAGTTCCAGCGGTAACACCCTCCTGCTTTGGAGTTGCGACGGCAGGCACAGCGACGGCGACATGCTCCGACCTCATAGCAAGAGTCTTTTCCTGATGCAGTGCAGTGCGACAGCTCCAACGGCGACACCCTCCTTCTTCAGAGTTGCGACGGCATTAGCAGCGACGGCGACTCGATTCCTCTTCGTTGTGGCACGCTTTACTCTGATGCGCTCAGTGCAACAGTTCCAGCGTCGACACCCTCTTTCGGAGTTGCGACGGCAGGCACAGCGACGGCAACACGCTTCTTCTCGTTGAGTTGCGCTTCCAGCTCCTTGCGACACGCAGTTCCTCAGAAGGCCTAAAGCAGCAGCAGGCACTTCAACAAGAACTCTGGGGCGCTGGGGGTGAAGTCTGTTGTCCCTGAGACTTCAGCAGGGGGCAAGCTCTTTTCCAAACCCTTGGAGATCCTTCACAAGTTGAAAGCAAAGTACACAAAGTTCCTTTCTCCTTCCTTTGGCAGTAAGGCAACCACTGCGGGCCAATCTCCCAAGCAGCACTTCCGCTTGGGAATAGTCTCTCCTCAGTTTCTTCAGGTTCCTCTCCTCAGTAAAGGTTTCTTCTTGTACTCCAAAGTGATCTAATTTCATGGGATCAGGGTCCCAATATTTATACTCCAAAATCCTTTGTTCTCTGAGGGGAGAGGGGCCTTTGCCCAGTCAAAACCAGTTCTGAAGCACTCTGTTTACCAGACTTCTCCTTTCCTTTCACAGTGCAGGGCATGCACATCAGACGCCCCACAGGAGGTGGAGCCAGCATTGTGGAAGGCAAGTACAGTCCTGGAGCACTTTGTTTACAGGACTCATTCTCTTCTTTCAGTGTGGATGGCAGAGACATCAGCCGCTCCCCAGGGGGTGGAGCCAGCATTGTGGGAGGCAGGCACAGCCCTATTCAAGGTTCAGGTGCAACTCCTCCCTCCCATCTAGATGCAGATCTCTCTATTCACCACTGGGTGACTCAGCCTGTCTCCTGGAATTCCCCAGCCCTGTCAGTCACAAAACCAGACATAGGAATACAAAAACTAGCAGAGGCAGGTTTGAATGGTTAGACTGGCCTATGGAGAACAGGTAGCCTTGCAATAGTGAAAAACAAAAATGACTGTAATTCACTATTAGGACATGCCACACACATCAGGGCTTGTCCTACCTTATACTTACAACGCACCCTGCCCTTGGGCCTACCATAGGGGTGACTGATATGAAGAAAAGGGAAGATTCAGGGACTGGGAAGTGGGTGCGCTTGCCCAGGCAGCATGACAGTACCAGACTGCACGCAGGCTCTGCAATGGCAGACCTCAGACACATTTTACAAGGCTGCTTAGGTGGGTGGCACAACCAGTGCTGCAAGCCCACCAGCAGCATTTGGATTACACGCCCTGGCACACTCAGTGCACTAGACTAGGGTCTAACAAGTAAACCAAATAGCCAAACATGGAACCACTGATTAGTACATCAATTACAGTAGGGAGCACTGTGTCACTGAATAGCAGTGGCACAGTGCTCAAAGCATCTAACACCAGCAAAAACACATGAGGCAACAGCAACAATGGAAGGGAGACCCACGCCAATGGTACCAGGTCTAACACCTCTGCTTTTTCTTATCCATGAGCATGGCCCTGTCTTCCCCTATTGCTTTTCATGCCATTGTGCTGCACTGCCCTTCTGCTTGCCTGTTGTTGTGCATTGTGCTGCTGCACCACCCTGGCTCCTGCCCTGTAAGGTCAGTTTGGTGCCCCTGCCCACCTCCCTCCTGCCCTCTATTGTCCAATCAAATGTCCCTACCTCATTACTCCTTCCCTCCGTGGTCCAATGTAGCATACATGGCAACATTGTACACTTGTTAAGAGGGAGATTTAGAAAAAACAATCTGGTGAATTGATTTTCCCCATTGACTTACATTGAGAAATAGGAGATTTTAGGCAGGAGACGGCTAGATTAAAACCTTTTTGGACTTGAAGCCATCAGGAGTCTCCTGTCTAAACCAGGTCCGTTGGCATTGCTACTGCCTCTCCCTTCTGCCCTGAATGGTCTGTTGTATTGCCACAGCCTCTCTTGCTTGTTCTGCATAGTTACTGTTTTGCCTCTGACCCCCTTTCCCCTGCTCTCAATGGCCTGTTGTGCTGCTGCTGCCCCTCCCCCCTGCCCACGTGGCCAACTGCTGCCTCTGCCCCCTCCTCCCTGACGCCGGTTGTAGAAGTATGTACCTCTGAACTCTGCCTCTCCACAGTGTTCTAATGAACAACTAGATTGTTAATATTCTACATTTATCTATAAAATGTGGACATATTTTCTGAGTTCTCAAATAGCAACAAAGCACTTTTAAATTATTTGATATATTTATACTTTTTTCCAGTTGATGACTTGATTATTTGTTGCACTTATGATAGAGGATGTGGCATTACGGCCAGAAACGCTGACTTTGAAACTGGGCAAATCACTTTATCTCCCCATGCCTAAAACCAAAATGAATGTGTCCTTGTGTAACATAACGAATGCATATGTAAAGCACTCCAATACCTTCGGGTCAAATCTGTACTATTTAAAAGCAAACAAAAAAAACAATTAAGAATTTTACACACTTCTGTCATTGAGCTATACTTGGGCTACATTTGCGAGATATTTGGGCTCTTTTTTCTTTGGTGCCCATCTTGGGAGATTATTTTGTCATGAACCTCCCTAATTTCCTCATTTACTGCAGTATCCTCAGTAGAAAATGCTGAGGATTCCATCAAGATGGCTTTCAGCTGTGCCATGCGTTTGGCATAAATTCAGAATGTTAGCGCTCTAGTTGCCTCTTTGACCACTATGGTAAAGCTACTTATCACCAGGGAGTTAACTGGCAATCTGCTGCCTGTGCTGAAAGTGCATGTTTCAGTCTGCAAGTCAAAATGTTTTAATGAAATACAAGAGGAAGATATTTGAGAACTCATTTAAAAGTTGCCGTAATTTTTCCTTCAACAGCACTAACTAAAAATGAACCCCCTCATTTTCTTTCTTTCTAAATGAAATATTACCAGTTGGATTCAATCACGATGGCTTCAGACATGCCACACTTTTGACATAAGTAAGACCGTTAGTGTTTGAGTAGTTCTTAAGTGCACTCTGACCCTGCAGTAGAACACTGGGACAGGGAATCAACTGACAGACTGCTCCTGATGTAAGTACATGCTTTACTGAGAATGTCAGACTTAATTCTCACATGGCTGAGAAAGATAGTGTGAATTTACAGAAAATATGATTAGATTTGATTTGATTTTTAGATTTATAAAGCGCAACGAATGCCTGGAGACATCTTGGCGCTGAAGGACTGAGAGGGTCGTGCATAGGTACGGTGACAGAGTAAAATTAGAGATCTGCTAGGAATAGCCCTGTTTTTAGTGATTTCCTGAATGATGTAAGATTTGGGCTGTTTTAAATTGTTAGTGGTAGAAGATTACAATATTTTGCAGATCTTAGCAGGTAGCTCCTTCCTCCCCAGTGTCCCTGCTTGAACCTGGAGACTTGCAGCAGATTTAGTTATGCAAATCTAAGGTTCCTAGACGGCACAATCACCCACATGCATCATTGTAGGAATTTGCGATTCCTAAATTGCGAAAAATAAGGAATCGCAATTTAGAAATCGCAAATTCCTATGCATCAAGAAAATGCAAACTTTTTTGCGATTTCTTATTTTTCTGTATTTGCAATTCCTTAATTGCGAATCGCAATTAAGGAATGGCATTACATTGATTCCTATGGGCCTAGAGGCCCATAGGAATCAATGGGAAGGCATTCTCATTTTGCGAATTCGTAATTAAGGAATCGCAAAATGAGAATGCAATTTCAAGGGTGCAGGGGGGGTCCAAAGGACCTCCCCCTGCACCCCTGAAATGTAACGTAAGTACATTTACTCACACACATGTCCCAAGGGCATGTGTGTGTGTAAAATATAAGTTTCAAAAATGCACTTTTGTGCATTTTTTAAACTTTTCGCAAATTACCACGAAGGTATACTTCATGGTAATTTTTCCTTTTAAAATTGCAAATTCGCAAATTTAAAAAAATCATGCATAGTATTTAAGAAATCGCAAAATTTGCGAATTCTTAAATGCCATCGCAATTTGAAAAATCGCAAAAAATTGCGATTTCTTAAATTGCGAAAAAAAATAAAAAAATTATGCATCCCAAAAAAGCTTTTTGCATTCGCAAATCGCCGATTTTTGCGATTCGCATCAACAGCTTGATGCATGTGGGCAATAGTATTTTATCCGTGACGTCAAGTAAGAAGGGCCCCTTGATTTGAGCGTCTTAAACGTGATGCAGAGTGACTTAAAGATTATTCGTTTCCGAACCGACAGCCAGTGCAGAGCTACTAGCTGCTGGGATACGGATTTGTGTTTGGGAATGTCCAAGATCAATCTTGCTGCTGCGTTCTGCAGACGTTGGAGCTTTTTCAGACATTGTGTTTGGATCCCCTAGTAAAGTGCATTTTCATAATCTAGCCTAGAAATGGCGAGGGCAGTCATCAAAGTTTTCAAGGCCTCAGGTGGAGTGAAGGAATGGATCTTTCTAATAATTTTTAAGATGCCCAGAAACTGGCGGTACAACAGTTGATCTGGCTGTCAAAATTTAGCCGACAATCAAAGATCACCCCTAGACTTTTTGCCTTGGAAACCGGTGTTGGGCACTCACCCAGCTCTGTGGGCCACCATTTCGAAGACCAGACCGGAGGAATGGCTACCAACAACAGAACTTCGGTCTTGCCACCGTTTCGTTTTAAACAGTTGGATTGCACCCAGTTGTTAACATGGGACATGCAGTTGTTAAAACGGTCGGCAACCTCATCCTCATTGTTGGTTATTGATGCGACCACTTGCGTATCGTCTGCATAACTAATTACAGAAAACCCGAACTGTCTGATCAATGCGGCCAAAGGGTCACATAAACATTAAAAAGCGTAGGGCTCAAGGACGAGCCCTCTGGCACTCCACAATGCAGATCGAAAGTTTGAGAGCTGGATCCGCCTAAGTCAACTCGGAAGGATCTCCCAGAGAGATATGATGTCAGTAGAGTCATGGCAGATACTTGAACGCCCAGCTCATACAGTGCTGCAATTAGTAATTTGTGGTTGACGGTATCAAAGGACGCCGATAGGTCTAATAATATCAAGGCGGCCTTCCCGCCTCCATCCAAGGATCTCCTGAGATCCTCACTCGCAGTGATTAAGACAGTTTCTGTTCCGTGACCCTCTCTGAACCCATTTTGTGAGTAGTCTAGCAAATTATTTGTGGAGATAAAGGCGGTAAGCTGGATGTTAAGCAGTTTCTCGAGAACCTTTGAAAAGAAAGGAATTCTGGAGATTGGCTGATAATTGTTAGGGTCATCTGGGTTCAAGTGAGGTTTTTTCAGCAGGGTTAGCATGGATGCTATCTTCCATGCCTCGGGGAACTTTCCATGGAGTATAACCCCCGAGACCAGCTCAATTAGCTGTACACTGAGAATCTCAGGAAAGAGATGAAATATTTTAGGGGGGCATGGGTCTGCAGGCGCCCCAGATTTCATTTCCTTTATGGTTTGCAAGATCTGTTCCCTTATGGAAGGAGAGAAAGAGAAACTGGGTGGGATCAAAATGGGGTCACTCCTTTCAGAAGGATGTTTGTTAGGGGAGTTTAAAATGGTTTTGTAAACTAACTCAACCCTATCGGCAAAAGCCTGGCCCAGTACATTACAGACATCTGGGTTGTTGACTGTTTTGGCTTTGCTCAGAAGTTTGGCCAATTTTTTAATGGTAGCAAAAGCTCTTTGCTAGAGTTCTTTGCTGCTGAACTTTTGGTTGAATAGTATCTGCTTTTTTCCTCCCTAATTAGTTTTTTATAGGTAGCCAAAGACTGCGCATACTTCATTTTCAGATCCTTATCGTAGTTTAGCCTCCACTGTTTTTCAGTTCTTTTACATAGCTGTTTTTGATTCCTCAGCTTATCAGAGAACCATGGTTCGGAAGGTTTATTCCTTCTCGAAGAGGTAGTTATTAGAGGTGCAGCTGTATTAGCAGCCTTAGTGATCCATGTGCTTAGATTATGCACAGCTGTATTGGTATCTGGCACCAAGTTAGGCTCATTTTCCCGTAGTGATCTCTGAAAATGGTCGAGGTAAATTTTGGCCCAATTTCGATAGATATGTGTCACGGGGGACTCAGTCCCTGCCTTTGATTGGGATGTGGCCTTGATCGTGAATATGATAGCTCTATGATCTGACCGCACAACAGGTAATACCTTGTGTATTTTAATCTTAGGATAAGAGGTAAATATGCCGTCAAGGGTATGTCCTGCAACATGGGAGCACTCTTTGACCAGTTGTTCCATACCCAAACCCGACATTACATTAAAGAGTTCGATGTTATTGGGGTCTAAGGTATTCTCTAGGTGGTAATTAAAGTCGCCAAGGATGGTGTAGTTTGTGTGGTTTACACTAGCTTCTAGAAACAGGGTAAGTTTATCCAGCAAAGGGGACTGGGCTTTAGGTGGTTGGTAGATTAATAGGCCGTTCAAGGAGTCATTTGGGTTAAGTAAAATCTGGAAGGAAAGCAGTTAGCAGTCTTGTGAGGTGCCCGAAGAGGATGCCATTACTGATACTTTGTTTTTGGCAATAATGGCAAGTCTGCCACCCGGTTTATTAGTTCTGTCTACTCTGGTAATCTGAAAGTCTGTGGGAAGTGCTTGTAATAGTTCTGGGTCGGAAGTATCATTGGCCCAGGTTTCTGTTACGAATACTAAATCAAGTCTGTGACTTCCTATCATCTCAGCCATTTCCATATTGTGTGTAATTAGCGAGCGTGTATTGAGTAGCATAGCTCTAATCTCTTCGGTGGTCCCGGACTGTTTTGGTTTAATTAGAAGCGAAGGCTGTTTAATTGTGTTATAAGAAAATTGTAGTTTACAATTTGCACACTCTTTTAGCTCCATCAGAGGGTCAAATTTAGGACAGCAGGGGGGAACCGACCGGGGTCCCCAGCTAACTAAGTCCTCTCAGGAGTAGCTGATGTGCACTGGGCTTTGCGGGGCAGGGGTTCTGGCCCTAGGCCCGGGCCAGGCACGGACAGGCGCAGACGGGTTTGCCTTTGTCGCGCCGCCGGCGCTCCCGCTGCGCTGGTGCATCCGATTGTGCCTAAATACTGGTGGGTGAGCAAATGTTAGAGAGCTGACTATACTGGAAGTAGCGTTTTCCACTCCAGGGGCCCTCCAAACAAATGGCACACGCCGCGTCGGACCGGGGCCGGGGAGAGCATCCCGGAATTACGTACAGGTACAATTAGGCTTAAGAAACAGCGTAAAATAAAGCAGACTGTAATGCCACAAACATAAGTATAAAAGTTTTAAAAACGAGCGCACCGCAGCTAGCAGCGTCCCTGCTGTGTCCGCTGTGCGTGTGAATCCGATTGTGCCTAAATACTGGTGGGTGCGCAAATGCTAGAGTGCTGACCACACCGGAAGTAGTGTTTTCCACCCCAGGGGCCCTCTGAACAAACGGCACATGCCGCGTCGGTCCGGGGCCGGAGAGTACACCGAAATTACGTACAGGTACAATTAAGCTTAAGAAACAGCGTAAAATAAAGCAATATGCTCTCATTTTAGCTTCTGGAGCACCTTCTATAAACCTCTATGAGCAAATAATGGGAAAACTGTTTTCTCTCAAACATGATTCATGAAACCCAGCACAAGGTCAGCATTCGCAGAGGGTAAAATCACCTTAGAACACACCACAATTCCTAAAATTAGTATGGAAACACCAAGAAATGTTTTATATTGTAACTAAAATCTGTTATCACCCTTTATATGTGCTCCTTTTTGAGACAATGAAAACCTGTTGTGCACTATAATTCATTTCAATGGTGTCCACGTCCCAAAATCTTGTAACAGCTACTTGCTTTTTGTTATTTATTTGGTGCAAATCCATTCAGTAGTTCTTGAGAAATGTTTGTTGAAAAAGATAGTGATATCCAGTGACTGTGAGTGTTTTTAAATACTTTATGAGTGTTAAATATATATACCAAGATGTATTGGTGAATCAGTGGGTATATGAGTGCCTGTATGGATTATTCAGTGGTTACGTAACTGACTGTAAACGTGAGTGGTTAGGTGTCTCAGTGAATGTATGGGTGAGTGACTGATTGTGTGAATGTCTGTAACAGTCGGTCAGGTGGTGTCTAAGTGGCTGTATGGGTATGTGAGTAGGTACGTGAGTGGCTGTACGGTGGAGTGATTGGTTGTCTGAGTAACTGTATGGGTGTCTGAGTGTCTATGTGAGTGGGTGATGGCATGTGTGATTTATATGGATGAGTCAGTGGCTGTATGGGTTAGTGAGTGCATGTGTGGGGGGCTGTGTGGGTGAGTGACGGGATATGTCAGTAGTATAAGGGTAACTAGGTATGTGAAAAGCAGTATGTGTGGGTGAATGTGAGAGTGACTGTATCGGTGAGTGCGTACTTGTGTCAGTTGACTGTATAGGTAAGTGAGTATATGTTAGTGTCTGTTAGAGTAAGTAAGTGGGTGTGTGTGTAGCTGTTTGGGTGAGTAAGTAGCTGTGTTATTGACTGTATGGGTGAGTAAGTGTGTGATTAGCTCTATGGGTGACTGACTCAGTATATGAGATGCTTTATGGGTGTATGAGTGGATATGTCAATGGCTGTATTAGTGAATGAGTGGGTGTATGAGTGGTTGTATGGATGAGCGAGAAGATGTGTGTATTTAAAAAAAAGAAATGTTTTATCCTCATATCACCAGAAAGCGTCTGCAATATTTTGTAGAGCCGCCCCAACAAACTATCCACCCTGCGGCCACTGCATCAGCTCTGGTCTGGGTACTCTACTTGACCAAGACCTTTGTCAGTGCCTTGGTATAATCATTGGACTGGATAGTCGATACCCAGAGATTTACTCCATATCATAAGATCTGACCAAATATCGGGGATGATCCCATTTTCGTGCAACTTTAATAGTTGCCCCAACTCAATCTTCCACATTCGGGGGCAGAGTATCCCTACATTTTATCCAAATTTCTCTTCTGGCGGTCAAAATCAGGTAAAATAGCAGCCCTCTATGTAGCTGCCTCAGCAGCTTGCTGACTTTGTCGTCCCCTCAGAAGAGAATGAGAACTATATTTAGTTTTATTCTACCCCAATAATCCCTCAGCCTCGGACATAAAAAAAATATGAAGATCCTTTGCTCCTATACAACTACATCTGGCACACTTGGGAGGGGGGCTAGAAACAAACTTTGCAATTTTAGCTGTAGTCCATTATAGACAATTGATAGTAAAAAAATGATTCCTCTTCAGGTTATCTGGTTTAACTAGGCTTTAGAGAAGCCTCAAGGAGTAGTCCCAGACCGTTTTAATGTTACATTCAAAGGAGGACCCACTCTAGACTCTAACTCTTTCGTCTGCCTCCAAAAGCTGCCCATACCACTTAGAGACTTCCTTGGTCTTAGGGCTCACATCTTGGAGAGATGACTCCAGTTACCAATCACCAAACCTCCTTTTTAATGGCTATAGACCAGGAAGAAAGTTGAATGAACTTAAACCTGGAGAAATAATTATCAATCTTTGCTTTTAAGACTTCCCATGGATACACATCCTACGATATCATCAAGTCTGTCCATGTTGTAATACCTGCCCTTCTGAGTGGTACACCTAGGCTATCTTTTAAACATAATGGGGTCCCAGTGGAGTCCCAGATTGGAGCTAACTCAGAACAATAGCCTAGGTCCCAGCTACTCCTGACATTGTACCACAGGTGATGGGCAGACCTCAGTATTTTTTGTCAGACTTTTTTAAAGTATCGGAGGGCACCAAACTTGTATAGGAACCCATCTCCACCCCATTGCTCTACCATCTCACCTAGGAGCCTCCCCCAAGTAGAGTTGTGTGCCTTCACAAGCAGCATCTGGATGTTCTTAAATTGAAGAGCTGCACAGTACCAATTAAAGTCTGGCAGGGCCAATCCCCCTTTGACAAGCCTACATTGAAGTTTTTTCCATGCCAACCTTGTACCCTTATAAGCCCATATAAAACTTATGGCCTTCCCTAGATGTTATCAATACCTGATTTGGGAAAACCAAGGGGGAAGCATTAAAAAGGTAGGTTAATTTGGGAAGCATAACCATTTTTATTGAATTGACCCGTCCAAATACGGTTAGGGGTAGATTTTTCCATCTAGCTAATAGTCTATTTCTCTTGCTACCCTTTGTAGATTGAGCCGCAAAATTTTATCTATCTCATCTACAATTGTAATTCCCAGATATTTGAAATTAGGGCTAACTATCCCATCCGAATCTTTAATATTCTAGCATATCACCTCAGTTTTTGAGGTGGTGACTGAATATCCAGATAGGGATTCAAATTCCTCTCAAAGATGTTCCACCCTCGGTATGGAAATAGCAGGATCAGCCGTATAGAGTTATAGATTGTCAGCGTAAAGCACAACCTTACTACTATAAGACTGAGATCTAAAAGGGATTACAGAAACATCAGATCTCAACAGCTGGGCCAGTGGCTTTATATGTGTATATATATATTCACTGAAAAAACCATAGGTTATAGACCATATATAGTTAGGAATTAGCATTTAAAAAACCTTATTTTACTCACACAAAACCATTGAAATTCCATATATAGTTAGTTGCACTAACTATATATCGCGCACCCGCAATCCACTGCTGATCATGTCACATATTACATCATTCATGACATGGTCAGTGACATCACTGATGACATCACTGATGACATCTCAAATGACATCACTGATGAGATCACTGATGACGTCATCCAGTGACTGTGTGTTTCTGTAAAGTTTAAATATGTTTTACATATTGAAGAATGAGTAGATGTATAAGTGTCTGGACGAAGGATTTAGTAGGTGCATGACTGAATGTATGAGTGAGTGATTAAATGTGTCTCACTGAGTGCATGGGTTAGTGACTAAACTGTCTTAATTTGTGCATCATTATGTCTGTTGTTCTGTAAACTGCTGCATGTGTTGATCAGTAGCTATATGATTAACTATATGGGTTATTGATTGATTGTCCAAGTATTTGTATGGGAGACTGAGTGTGTGTGTGGCTGGCTGGGAGGTGTGTGACTCTGTGCAGATCAATGTGTACTTGTATCAATGATTGTATAAGAAAGTAAGTATGTGTTAGTATATGTTTGAAAATGTAAGGTGCTCTATGTTTAACTGTATAGACAAGAACATGGAAGTGTGATTGATTCTTTACAGGACTGACTAGGTGTGTGAGTAACTCCATGGATGAGTGGCAGAGTGTGAGTGTCTGTATAGGTGTATGAGTGCACATGATAGTGTTGTAAAGATGAGTGATTGTATGTATGAATGATTGTATGGGTGAATGAGTGAATGTGTGTGTAGACGTAGGAATCAGTGAGTACGTATGTAGTAACTAGTATTGGTGTGTCAATGGTTTCAAAAATTATACTCTGTATTTAACACTGGGTGAAACAGAGGTTATATTAAAAAGTGAGGAGATGCATTGTATTGTCACATGAATGATATCATCAGTGATGTGGTCATTGATGTCAAATGAGATGTCATCAGTGATGTCATCAGTGATGTCATTTGAGATGTCATCAGTGATGTCATCAGTGATGTCACTGACCATGTCATGAATGATGTAATATGTGACATGATCAGCAGTGGATTGCGGGTGCGCGATATATAGTTAGTGCAACTAACTATATATGGAATTTCAATGGTTTTGTGTGAGTAAAATAAGGTTTTTTAAATGCTAATTCCTAACTATATATGGTCTATAACCTATGGTTTTTTCAGTGAATTTTCAAGGTTTTGTAAATGCTAATTCCTAACTATATATGGTCTATAACCTATGGTTTTTTCAGTGAATTTCAATGGTTTTTTAATAGCAAATATCATAAGCTGTCGAATGTCAAGTACGTGGTAAGTGAAAACATTTTCGTGTTTATGCACACTGATCTGCTTTGAATGGTGCCCCCCCCCCCTCATTTCTATTAGGAGTACTCTCTCTTTGCAGATAGTGAAAGGTAGTTAACGCAGGCCTTTGCCCCCGTTGTAATCCGTCGTGCCTGCTTCTCTCGCCATTTGATTGATTGTTATCCAAGTATTTACTGTTTTAGAATTAGTTCTCTTTGGTTCATTCTCTATTTACAAACAAACACAGAGTCGCAATACTCTGTTTAGTCTTTGCAGATAACGAAAAATCGTGTAAAAAAAAAGAAAAGGAATCGAGCAAAATCAGTAGGCCACTAATGGGATCTCTTTTTGACCTCGCTAAAATAGAAACATTAGGAACAACCCCTCATGACAAATACAAAACTAGTGAGATGAACTGAACTCCACACAATGATGGCTGCAAAACAGCTCGGCTCCGCCACCCACCCCGCCCAAAATAACGATAAAGAGCGGCTGCCATGATTGGTTGCGGAATGGCCACAACGGAGCTACGAAATGGTGCTGCTCTCATGCTAACCCCAGCTTCGGTCTGAAACATCCAGAAACACTGTAGACTACCAATTTGATCAGTTCCGGTAGCGCCCCAATGTAACCCGGTAGAGAAGAACTAGCCCTCCCCTCTTTGACTGATGGTTCTTGTTGCCTGTCCCTTCTGTTGTCATTTAACAGAACTATTTAGCCTGCTGAAAGGGGTTGTGTTTCGACCGCTGGTTGGTGGAGACATTTTGACTATATTCTGGACCTGCGTTGTCGCGTAATGCGTCATATGACGCGCCGCGTTAGCGCATCCGGAAGTCATCCGGGGCGCGCAGCGCGTAACGTAAGCATAACAAGTCATGTGACTTGTTAATAAAACTTTTCATTGGTTCATTTTACTTTTCTTATTCTAATGATGAAAGCCTTGGTCATATCACCTAAAAATTACGCTTTTAATTACTTCCGAACATTATTTTCTCTTAAATATATGTTATAATGTTCCAGGCTAATGTACTTTCCCGGAAATTTTACAACTGTCCTGCAAGTAAAATATATTCTTTTTTCGAGAAAAAGAGCTTTTCTTCGTCCCATGACGGAGCCGTTGAGCAAAAGAGGGTCGACCTGCTGTCTTAGTCGCCGATACGCCTGAATATGAGATTCTTATCGATCACTTTATGTTGCAGGAATAGAAAACACAACAGCCCTTGACCATTTATCTTTACTGCGTTCCTTCGTATTATACCTTTTACCCTTCATGTAATTGGTCTGCTTTATTTCACTTGCCTTTTAATGATTCTAAAACAGTGACTATTATTAAAAACTTTACCAATGTATACACTACTACCATGTTTTCTTTTAAAAACCTTTATTGTGAAAATTTCATTATACAAATACGAGCCTATAACCACGTGGGCCTGCCACGGAGCAAACTGTAATCGTATATGATGAATAGACATTTACACTGTAGAGGAACGTAACGGGCGGGCCATTAGGTTGCAAAAACTAAGGTGTCTAACAGTTACGGAATCGGTGGACGTACATTTTATAATTAAAATACGACAGGGCCAGTTACAATAAAATTATCTAGATATACATTTGCGGGCAAGTACCATGGGTGACGTTAATTCGAATTTTCAACAGTACAGTAATCAATAACACATCAGAACTTAATATCAATAGGGATGTCGAAATATTCAATCAATTCTCGTCCCCGCCCGCCATGTGCTTCAAAACTGCATACGTATCTTGTGATTTCAAGGTTCTGCAACCAGTACACAACAAGGAGTTACGAGTCCCATTTATTCCGGCGCCATTTTGGGCGAGGACGGGCAGGTCCAGGATATAGTCAAAATGTCTCTACCAACCATCGACTATGATGATGTTCATATGCTGTATTTATTAGAGTAACACTCATCTGCCCACATTAAATTAATTTACCACAATCTAAACATGTCATTTTAATCTTTCCAAAGTTCTTCTAAATATTTGG
The DNA here is from genome assembly GCF_964261635.1 of Lissotriton helveticus. Taxonomy (NCBI): domain Eukaryota; kingdom Metazoa; phylum Chordata; class Amphibia; order Caudata; family Salamandridae; genus Lissotriton; species Lissotriton helveticus. The sequence continues at coordinate 21,042,782 of NC_136060.1, read as the reverse complement.
GACCGTTTCCCTTGCCTCTGAAGCTCTCAGTGCCACTTCTTTGATGAATGTACTAGCAGGTCAGGGGTTCTCCTCCAAATCTCTCTTTTATGCAGCACTATAATTAATTGGTGCCACCTCTCCATATGACGATGCATGGTATAGTTACCACAACTATATTTTTTTTCGGTTCCTCTGGAGAGTTCATCGTGGCAGATGAAGCGTGTAACATACCGGGCATTTACCTTTTTTTGCATGTACAGGAAAGGAAAAAAAAATCGAGCGTCCGAGTTCTAAGGTGTCCCAGGGCCATTTTAGTGGACCAGGCCCAAATCCAAAGAACAGGCCGCCATTTTGAGAGTCCTCTTGCAGCCGCCTGTCGCTGTAGCATCAAGAGCAGCCGAAACTCAGCTGAATGGCAACTGAAACGGTAAATGGGCGCCCCACTACATTTCAGCATTGTAGGATGACCACACCAGTACAGCAACTTGCTAGACATCACCTCGGTGCCATCCGGATCTCGGCGCCCCACTGCAGATGAAGTGCCTCTCAACTATGAAACCACCACGGTGACATCCGGATCTTGGCGCGTTGTGCTGCCTTCGGCCTATTCGCACATCGGTCCGCTACTGACGCCATCTCACAGGCTAATGGGGTGACCCACGCCGAGTTTCAGCATTGTAGGATGACCACACCAACTTGCTAGACATCACCTCGGTGCCATCCGAATCTTGGCATCTCAACGCCTAGTGGCATCTTCCATACAGAAAATATTGTTACGCTGCCTTTGGCCCCATTCGCACATCAGTCCGCAACTTAGACATCACCTCGATGCCATCCGGATCTTGGCATCTCAGCGCCTTGTGGTGTCAGTCAGAAAATATTGTTGCGCTGCCTTTGGCCCCATTCGCACATCAGTCCGCTACTGACACCATCTCACAGGCCAATAGGGCGCTCCACGCCGACTTTTACCATTGTACGATGGCCACACCAGTGGCACAACTTGCTAGACATCACCTCGGTGCCATCCGAATCTTGGCATCTCAACGCCTAGTGGTATCTTCCATACAGAAAATCTTGTTACGCTACCTTTGGCCCCATTCGCACATCGGTCCGCAACTTAGACATCACCTCGGTGCCATCCGGATCTTGGCATCTCAGCGCCTTGTGGTGTCTTCTACTCCGAAAATATAGTAGAAAATATTGTTGCGCTGCCTTTGGCCCCATTCACACATCAGTCCGCTACTGACACCATCTCACAGGCCAACAGGGCGCCCCACGCCGACTTTTACCATTGTACGATGGCCACACCAGTGCCACAACTTGCTAGACACCACCTCGGTGCCATCCGGATCTTGGCATCTCAGCGCCTTGTGGTGTCTTCAAATCAGAAAATATTGTTGCGCTGCCTTTGGCCCCATTCGCACATCGGTCCGCTACTGACGCCATCTCACAGGCCAACGGGGCGCCCCACGCCGACTTTCAGCATTGTAGGATGGCCACACCAGTGCGGCAACTTACTAGACACCACCTCGGTGCCATCCGGATCTTGGCGCGTTGTGCTGCCTTCGGCCTATTCGCACATCGGTCCGCTACTGACGCAAACTCACAGGCCAACGGGGCGCCCCACGCCGACTTTCAGCATTGTAGGATGGCCACACCAGTGCGGCAACTTACTAGACACCACCTCGGTGCCATCCGGATCTTGGCGCGTTGTGCTGCCTTCGGCCTATTCGCACATCGGTCCGCTACTGACGCAAACTCACAGGCCAACGGGGCGCCCCACGCCGACTTTCAGCATTGTTGGATGGCCACACCAGTGCGGCAACTTACTAGACACCACCTCGGTGCCATCCGGATCTTGGCGCGTTGTGCTGCCTTCGGCCTATTCGCACATCGGTCCGCTACTGACGCAAACTCACAGGCCAACGGGGCGCCCCACGCCGACTTTCAGCATTGTTGGATAGCCACACCAGTGCGGCAACTTACTAGACACCACCTCGGTGCCATCCGGATCTTGGCGCGTTGTGCTGCCTTCGGCCTATTCGCACATCGGTCCGCTACTGACGCAAACTCACAGGCCAACGGGGCGCCCCACGCCGACTTTCAGCATTGTAGGATGGCCACACCAGTGCTGCAACTTGCTGGACACCACCTCGGTGCCATCCGGATCTTGGCGCGTTGTGTTGCCTTCGGCCTATTCGCACATCGGTCCGCTACTGACGCCGCCTCACGTGCCAACGTATTTTCTCCGCATTTTACACCCTATGCCGCATAACAGGTCATGTGACTTGTTTATAAAACTTTTCATTGGTTCATTTTACTTTTGGTTTCCTAATGATGGAAGGCTTGATCATGTGACCTAAAAACAACACTTTTCATAGGATGAAAACTTTTTTTTTTTCCCAAACGATGAAAGCCCCACCTTGTTTCTGGATGTTTCAGACTGAAGCTGGCGTCAGCATGAAAGCACCACCATCTCGTAGCTCAGTCGTGGTCATTCCGCGAGCAATCATGGCAGCCGCTCCCCACCAGAAGCCTGCAGGAGTCGGAGCCCCCAAAACTTTTGATGAATTCTCAAGGCGGAGGGGACGCTTTCGAGAATGGGGTCCAAGACCTAGCAGACAAGCGTCCGATTTCCAAGGTGTCCCAGGGCATTTCAGTGGACCAGGCCCAAAAAGGAAACAGCCTGCCGCCATTTTGAGAGTCCTGTGACAGCCGCCTATCGCTGCACCGCAAGAGTGGGCGCAACTCAGCTGAATTGCGGCTTTTGACACAGTGGACCAAAAACGGACGGAATGGCAACTGAAACGGTAAAGGGGCGCCCCACTACAACAGATGACACTCCACCTGGAGAGGCCCGTTCACGCCGCCTCCCCCGGGGCGCTCCACGCCGTTATTCGGAGCAGCATTGTAGGATACCAAAACCAGTGCGGCAACTTACTGGACATCACCTTGGTGCCATCGTTCTGCTGCCTTGGAACTATTCGCGCAACAGTTTGCTACTGATGACCCACCCCCCGCGACGCCCCATGCCGTTATTTGCTGGGTGGCAACTTACTAGACATCACTTTCGTGTCATCTAGATTTCGGCGCGTTCTGCTGCCTTGGAACTATTCGCACAACAGTTTGCTACTGATGACCCACCCCCCGCGACGCCCCACGCCGGAAATCTGGACGTTGTGCTGCGTTGGGACTATTCGCACAGCCGACCGCTACTTCGTTGTTTTTCCCTAAAAATGTTTATATGTTATTACTATTTTTGTTTTCTTGTATATATTTATAAATTATTAAAGTTTTATAATCTTACTACTTTGTCGGAGTGCTATATATTTTTAATGTGACACATAATTGTAAAAACTTTGATGTACAAACAGTCATCCCTGGAATCTTCCGCTTCAGGCTCGGTCCCCTCCCCAATCACAATACAGGATGGTTTTCAGATAATAGCAACGCTTCTGCTGTGACGGATCTCATCGAGTGTGGGCCTTGATCTACTATAACTCCTTTGAAGAGGGGTGATTCTTTACAGCTGTGGCCATAAACTACATCTGCAGGGCTAGCTGATACCCTAGGACCAGCCTGGACAATCGGACACAGAGGAAAAGGAGTGTCAGAGGGTGCGGTAGTGAATAGGGCGAAAGGGAGGTGTCGGGCGGGCACAGGGTGTGATTCTCAGGGAACAGCAGCGCAGATGGGGGAGGTTTATTACCCATGCATAAGACAGAGAGCGGGGGTGACCACTGCCTGGGGGAGATGCTTGCGAGGGTGGGGAGCCATGCTAAGGATCGACAGCGTGCACAGAGTGGGTCTGGTCAAGGCATCTAAAATGGCTGCCGTGCACGACAAAAGTGTGGCATTTGAAAAAAGACAAGATGGCGCAGACAATGTTTTTCAACACTTCCTGATTTCCTTCGAATCGAACGTTAACAGACGTTGGGGCATATTACCAAAGTTAAGCGATATTTATCCCTAACGATGCTTAGCAACGATTTTTTTACCGTCAGAAATTATCGCAGATAAACCTTGCTATTATCAAGGTTTATCGGAAATACGATAAAAAACTACCGCAATGCATTAATATCGCTGAAAACTCAGCGATATTCATGCATTACCGAGCTAATGCTCTTAGCCATGTTATCCACCTCCCATTGGATAACATGGCTAAGAACTGCTCAGGGCAGGTGGTAGCTTTTGGAGATATTCGCCCTTATCTCGAATATTTCCAAAAGTTGATAATAGGAGATAGCGATGTTAGCGACTGTTTCCAGTCGCTAACATCTTGGCATGCCCACTTTGCATGTCATTAGTGATAAATATCACTCACATGCAAAGTGGGGCCCAAGATGGTCGCTATCTTCTACTAGCCGTCGCTAACTGGTGTTAGCAACAGCTAGGTAATACACATATAATTTTATCTCCGCGAAGCGGAGCGCTGTTACAGATATATATCTTGTTTCTGAACGTTAATTTCTCAAAATGCACTGAAGCACATATATTGAGACCTAACAAAGGCACATCGGGCTACCAGTCCCTACAATTTTGCCAAGTTTCGTGCAAATCCATTCAGCTGTTCGATCCTACCGAGAGACAAGATGGCGGCCGCTACGGACTGTTTGGAATGTTTACAGACACCGGAGAGCCAATCAGCTTCGCTTCGCAAAGCTCCGTAACGCGAAAAGTACGCGAAGCGGTGCGCTGTTACAGATATATACCTTTTTTTGACCGTTAATTTCTCAAAATCCACTGGAGCACATATATTGAGATCTAGCAAAGGCACATCGGGCTACCAGTCCCTACAATTTTGCCAAGTTTCGTGCAAATCCATTCAGCTGTTCGATTATTATTATTTTTATTTTTTTTTGCCCCGCGGGGCCCTTTTAAAACCTCCACATCAAACCTAGGGGGTGAGCGACAATGTACTATGCCCCCTTATGGTCATTTGCCCCTTCGCTTTGGCCTCCTCTTGTCTCTCGATCCTACCGAGAGACAAGATGGCGGCCGCTACGGACTGTTTGGAATGTTGACAGACGCCGGAGAACCAATCAGCTTCGCTTCACAAAGCTCCGTTGCGCGAAAAGTACGCGTAGCGGAGCGCTGCCCAGTCCGCTGTTACAGATATATATCTTTTTTTGAACATTAATTTCTCAAAATCCACTGAAGCACATATATTGAGACCTACAAAAGGCACATCGGGCTACCAGTCCCTACAATTTTGCCAAGTTTCGTGCAAATCCATTCAGCCGTTCGGGCTAAAAGTGAGGCCAACCGCCCTATGGAAATTAACATGGGAAAAACGCGTTTTGGGACCCCCCTTTTTTCTCGGCCCCCCCTTGACGAACCCCCCCAAAATTTTCAGGGGCTGCTCAGAAACAAAATGTGCCATTTTCCTGAAAATTTCAGCCAATTCCGTCCACAAACGTCAAAGTTATTAGACATAGAATTTTCAAAAAACCCATAGAGAAAAAATCCTAACTATATATACCTACTGGCGACCGCCAGTAGGTAATATATATATATATATATATATATATATATATATATATATATATATATATATATATATATATATATATATATATACTACTATTATAAAGGAAGAACTTTGAGGCGGGTAAACTCGGGAACCACAGCGCCAATCCACACACCCGATACATCGTTGTAATCCTCAGGGTGTGCAGATGGACATAGGCTATATAAATAAAAAAAAAATACGTTATTTAAAAAATTTAACATAAAAAAAGTAGTCCCTTGCAAGTAGCGACGTGCGTGGTGACATCAGGAGCGCGGGGAGGAGCGGCGTGAGGAAGAGCGGAGGACATCAGCGCAGGGAGGAGCGGAGGAGCGGCGGAAATGATTGCGTGGAGGAGCGGTAAGGAGCGGCGGACAGACGGGGAGGAAAGGTGAGAAGCGGCGAGGAACGGAGGAGTGGCGGAGTGGCGGACAGGACGGGAGGAGCAGGTAGGTCAAGCAGCCGGGCGGGCGGGGGCCCTGAACACTTGCTCCGAACTCAGCAAAAGTCACCCTGTTAATGCCTATACAATGCCAAAAATAAAAGAAGCGCCCAAGACCCAGATCCTCCAGACTTTTCTTTGCTTTCGCAAATGTCTGTGTTAACCGAACTAGGGGGTGGTGCAGGGAACAGACGCTTGGCACAAAAAGGTATTCAGTAAAAAGCAGCCAAAACAGCGGGAAATTGACCATGTGAAGTTCTCAAACATCACAAACAATGTGCTGGGAATCAAACGTGCACTAGAGGGTGGTGCAGGGAACAGACGCTTAGCACAAAAAGGTATTCAGTAAAAAGCAGCCAAAACACCGGAAAATTCACCATGTGAAGTTCTCAAACATCACAAACAATGTGCCGGGAATCAAACCTGCACTAGGGGGTGGTGCAGGGAACAGACGCTAGGCACAAAAAGGTATTCAGTAAAAAAATGGGCGGGCGGGGGCCCTGAAGCCTGAGTGCTCCCGGGCAACGTCGGGACGCGCTGCTAGTATAAGCATATATATATATATATAATATATATATATATATATATATATATATATTCACTGAAAAAACCATAGGTTATAGACCATATATAGTTAGGAATTAGCATTTACAAAACCTTGAAAATTCACTGAAAAAACCATAGGTTATAGACCATATATAGTTAGGAATTAGCATTTAAAAAACCTTATTTTACTCACACAAAACCATTGAAATTCCATATATAGTTAGTTGCACTAACTATATATCGCGCACCCGCAATCCACTGCTGATCATGTCACATATTACATCATTCATGACATGGTCAGTGACATCACTGATGACATCACTGATGACATCTCAAATGACATCACTGATGATATCTCTTTTGACATCAATGGTCACATCAATGATGATATCATTAATGTGACAATACAATGCATCTCCTCACACTTTAATATAACCTCTGTTACACCCAGTGTTAAATACAGAGTATAATTTTTGAAACCATTGACACACCAATACTAGTTACTACATACGTACTCACTGATTCCTACGTCTACACACACATTCACTCATTCACCCATACAATCATTCATACATACAATCACTCATCTTTACAACACTATCATATGCACTCATACACCTATACAGACACTCAGACTCTGCCACTCATCCATGGAGTTACTCACACACCTAGTCAGTCCTGTAAAGAATCAATCACACTTCCATTTTCTTGTCTATACAGTTAAACATAGAGCACCTTACATTTTCAAACATATACTAACACATACTTTCTTATACAATCATTGATACAAGTACACATTGATCTGCACAGAGTCACACACCTCCCAGCCAGCCACACACACACTCAGTCTCCCATACAAATACTTGGACAATCAATCAATAACCCATATAGTTAATCATATAGCTACTGATCAACACATGCAGCAGTTTACAGAACAACAGACATAATGATGCACAAATTAAGACAGTTTAGTCACTAACCCATGCACTCAGTGAGACACATTTAATCACTCACTCATACATTCAGTCATGCACCTACTAAATCCTTCGTCCAGACACTTATACATCTACTCATTCTTCAATATGTAAAACATATTTAAACTTTACAGAAACACACAGTCACTGGATGATGTCATCATTGATCTCATCAGTGATGTCATTTGAGATGTCATCAGTGATGTCATCAGTGATGTCACTGACCATGTCATGAATGATGTAATATGTGACATGATCAGCAGTGGATTGCGGGTGCGCGATATATAGTTAGTGCAACTAACTATATATGGAATTTCAATGGTTTTGTGTGAGTAAAATAAGGTTTTTTAAATGCTAATTCCTAACTATATATGGTCTATAACCTATGGTTTTTTCAGTGAATTTTCAAGGTTTTGTAAATGCTAATTCCTAACTATATATGGTCTATAACCTATGGTTTTTTCAGTGAATTTCAATGGTTTTTTAATAGCAAATATCATAAGCTGTCGAATGTCAAGTACGTGGTAAGTGAAAACATTTTCGTGTTTATGCACACTGATCTGCTTTGAATGGTGCCCCCCCCTCATTTCTATTAGGAGTACTCTCTCTTTGCACATAGTGAAGGGTAGTTAACGCAGGCCTTTGCCCCCGTTGTAATACGTCGTGCCTGCTTCTCTCTCCATTTGATTGATTGTTATCCAAGTATTTACTGTTTTAGAATTGGTTCTCTTTGGTTCATTCTCTATTTACAAACAAACACAGAGTCGCAATACTCTGTTTAGTCTTCGCAGATAACGAAAAATCGTGTAAAAAAAAAAGAAAAGGAATCGAGCAAAATCAGTAGGCCACTAATGGGATCTCTTTTTGACCTCGCTAAAATAGAAACATTAAGAACAACCCCTCATGACAAATACAAAACTAGTGAGATGAACTGAACTCCACACAATGATGGCTGCAAAACAGCTTGGCTCCGCCACCCACCCCGCCCAAAATAACGATAAAGAGCGGCTGCCATGATTGGTTGCGGAATGGCCACGACGGAGCTACGAAATGGTGCTGCTCTCATGCTAACCCCAGCTTCAGTCTGAATATCCAGAAACACTGTAGACTACCAATTCGATCAGTTCCGGTAGCGCCCCAATGTAACCCGGTAGAGAAGAACTAGCCCTCCCCTCTTTGACTGATGGTTCTTGTTGCCTGTCCCTTCTGTTGTCATTTAACAGAACTATTTAGCCTGCTGAAAGGGGTTGTGTTCCAACCGCTGGTTGGTGGAGACATTTTGACTATATTCTGGACCTGCGTTGTCGCGTAATGCGTCATATGACGCGCCGCGTTAGCGCATCCGGAAGTCATCCGGGGCGCGCAGCGCGTAACGTAAGCAGAACAAGTCATGTGACTTGTTAATAAAACTTTTCATTGGTTCATTTTACTTTTCTTATTCTAATGATGAAAGGCTTGGTCATATGACCTAAAAATTACGCTTTTTATTACTTCCGAACATTATTTTTTCTTAAATATATGTTATAATGTTCCGGGCTAATGTACTTTCCCGGAAAATTTACAACTGTCCTGCAAGTAAAATATATTCTTTTTTCGAGAAAAAGAGCGTTTCTTCGTCCCATGACGGAGCCGTTGAGCAAAAGAGGGTCGACCTGCTGTCTTAGTCGCCGATACGCCTGAATATGAGATTCTTATCGATCACTTTATGTTGCAGGAGTAGAAAACACAACAGCCCTTGACCATTTATCTTTACTGCGTTCCTTCGAATTATACCTTTTACCCTTCATGTAATTGGTCTGCTTTATTTCACTTGCCTTTTACTGATTCTAAAACAGTGACTATTATTAAAAACTTTACCAATGTATATACTACTACCATGTTTTCTTTTAAAAACCTTTATTGTGAAAATTTCATTATACAAATACGAGCCTATAACCACGTGGGCCGGCCACGGAGCAAACTGTAATCGTATATGATGAGTAGACATTTACACTGTAGAGGAACGTAACGGGCGGGCCATTAGGTTGCAAGAACTAAGGTGTCTAACAGTTACGGAATCGGTGGACGTACATTTTATAATTAAAATACGACAGGGCCAGTTACAATAAAATTATCTAGATATACATTTGCGGGCAAGTACCATCGGTGACGTTAATTCGAACTTTCAATAGTACAGTAATCAATAACACATCAGAACTTAATATCAATAGGGATGTCGAAATATTCAATCAATTCTTGTCCCCGCCCGCCATGTGCTTCAAAACTGCATACGTATCTCGTGATTTCAAGGTTCTGCAACCAGTACACAACAAGGAGTTACGAGTCCCATTTATTCCGGCGCCATTTTGGGCGAGGACGGGCAGGTCCAGGATATAGTCAAAATGTCTCTACCAACCATCGACTATGATGATGTTCATATGCTGTATTTATTAGAGTAACACTCATCTGTCCACATGAAATTAATTTGCCACAATCTAAACATGTCATTTAATCTTTCCAAAGTTCTTCTAAATATTTGGGACCGTTTCCCTTGCCTCTGATGCTGTCAGTGCCACTTCTTTGATGAATGTACTAGCAGGTCAAGGGTTCTCCTCCAAATCTCTCTTTTATGCAGCACTATAATTAATTGGTGCCACCTCTCCATATGACGATGCATGGTATAGTTACCATAACTATATTTTTTTTCGGTTCCTCTGGAGAGTTCATCGTGGCAGATGAAGCGTGTAACGTACCGGGCATTTACCTTTTTTTGCATGTACAGGAAAGGAAAAAAAAAATCGAGCGTCCGAGTTCTAAGGTGTCCCAGGGCCATTTTAGTGGACCAGGCCCAAATCCAAAGAACAGGCCGCCATTTTGAGAGTCCTGTTGCAGCCGCCTGTCGCTGTAGCATCAAGAGCAGCCGAAACTCAGCTGAATGGCAACTGAAACGGTAAAGGGGCGCCCCACTACAGCAGACGAGCCTCCACCTAGGAAGGCCCGTTCACGCCGCCTCCCCCCCCCCCTTCGGGCACCCCACGCCGTTATTCGGAGCAGTATTGTAGGATGGCCACACCAGTGCGGCAACTTGCTAGACATCACCTCGGTGGTAACCGAATCTCAACGCCTTGTGGTGTCTTCTATTCAGAAATCATTGTTATGCTGCCTTCGACCTATTCGCCGCAAGTGCGCACACAACTCAACTGCATAGCTTCCTAGACACCACCTCGGTGCCATCCGGATCTTGGAATCTCAGCGCCTTTTGGTGTCTTCTCTTCAGAAAATATTGTTGCGCTGCCTTTGGCCCCATTCGCACATCGGTCCGCTACTGACGCCATCTCACAGGCTAATGGGGCGCCCCACGCCGACTTTCAGCATTGTAGGATGACCACACCAGTACAGCAACTTGCTAGACATCACCTCGGTGCCATCCGGATCTCGGCGCCCCACTGCAGATGAAGTGCCTCTCAACTATGAAACCACCACGGTGACATCCGGATCTTGGCGCGTTGTGCTGCCTTCGGCCTATTCGCACATCGGTCCGCTACTGACGCCATCTCACAGGCTAATGGGGCGCCCCACGCCGACTTTCAGCATTGTAGGATGACCACACCAGTACAGCAACTTGCTAGACATCACCTCGGTGCCATCCGGATCTTGGCATCTCAACGCCTAGTGGTATCTTCCATACAGAAAATATTGTTGCGCTGCCTTTGACCCCATTCGCACATCGGTCCGCAACTTAGACATCACCTCGGTGCCATCCGGATCTTGGCATCTCAGCGCCTTGTGGTGTCAGTCAGAAAATATTGTTGCGCTGCCTTTGGCCCCATTCGCACATCAGTCCGCTACTGACACCATTTCACAGGCCAACAGGGCGCCCCACGCCGACTTTTACCATTGTAGGATGGCCACACCAGTGCCACAACTTGCTAGACACCACCTCGGTGCCATCCGGATCTTGGCATCTCAGCGCCTTGTGGTGTCTTCTATTCCGAAAATATTGTTGCGCTGCCTTTGGCCCCATTCGCACATCGGTCCGCTACTGCCGCCATCTCACAGGCCAACGGGGCGCCCCACGCCGACTTTCAACATTGTAGGATAGCCACACCAGTGCGGCAACTTACTAGACACCACCTCGGTGCCATCCGGATCTTGGCGCGTTGTGCTGCCTTCGGCCTATTCGCACATCGGTCCGCTACTGACGCAAACTCACAGGCCAACGGGGCGCCCCACGCCGACTTTCAGCATTGTAGGATGGCCACACCAGTGCTGCAACTTGCTGGACACCACCTCGGTGCCATCCGGATCTTGGCGCGTTGTATTGCCTTCGGCCTATTCGCACATCGGTCCGCTACTGACGCCGCCTCACGTGCCAACGTATTTTCTCCGCATTTTATACCCTATGCCGCATAACAGGTCATGTGACTTGTTTATAAAACTTTTCATTGGTTCATTTTACTTTTGGTTTCCTAACGATGGAAGGCTTGATCATATGACCTAAAAACAACACTTTTCATTGGATGAAAACTTTTTTTTTTTCCCAAACGATGAAAGCCCCACCTTGTTTCTGGATGTTTCAGACTGAAGATGGCTTCAGCATGAGAGCACCACCATCTCGTAGCTCCGTCATGGTCATTCCGCGAGCAATCATGGCAACCGCTCCCCACCAGAAGCCTACAGGAGTCGGGGGCCCCCAAAACTTTTGATAAATCCTCAAGGCGGAGGGGACGCTTTCGAGAATGGGGTCCAAGACCTAGCAGACAAGCGTCCGATTTCCAAGGTGTCCCAGGGCCATTTCAGTGGACCAGGCCCAAAAAGGAAACAGCCTGCCGCCATTTTGAGAGTCCTGTGACAGCCGCCTATCGCTGCACCGCAAGAGTGGGCGCAACTCAGCTGAATTGCGGCTTTTGACACAGTGGACCAAAAACGGACGGAATGGCAACTGAAACGGTAAAGGGGCGCCCCACTACAACAGATGACACTCCACCTGGAGAGGCCCGTTCACGCCGCCTCCCCCGGGGCGCCCCACGCCGTTATTCGGAGCAGCATTGTAGGATACCAAAACCAGTGCGGCAACTTACTGGACATCACCTTGGTGCCATCGTTCTGCTGCCTTGGAACTATTCGCACAACAGTTTGCTACTGATGACCCACCCCCCGCGACGCCCCACGCCAGAAATCTGGACGTTGTGCTGCGTTGGGACTATTCGCACAGCCGACCGCTACTTCGTTGTTTTTCCCTAAAAATGTTTATATGTTATTACTGTTTTTGTTTTCTTGTATATATTTATAAGTTATTAAAGTTTTATAATCTTACTACTTTGTTGGAGTGCTATATATTTTTAATGTGACACATAATTGTAAAAACTTTGATGTACAAAGAGTCATCCCTGGAATCTTCCGCTTCAGGCTCGGTCCCCTCCCCAATCACAATACAGGATGGTTTTCAGATAATAGGAACGCGTCTGCTGTGACGGATCTCATCGAGTGTGGGCCTTGATCTACTATAACTCCTTTGAAGAGGGGTGATTCTTTACAGCTGGGGCCATAAACTACATCTGCAGGGCTAGCTGATACCCTAGGACCGGCCTGGACAATCGGACACAGAGGAAAAGGAGTGTCAGAGGGTGCGGTAGTGAATAGGGCGAAAGGGAGGTGTCGGGCGGGCACAGGGTGTGATTCTCAGGGAAGAGCAGCGCAGATGGGGGGTGGTTTATTACCCATGCATAAGACAGAGAGCGGGGGTGACCACTGCCTGGGGGAGATGCTTGCGAGGGTGGGGAGTCATGCTAAGGATCGACAGCGTGCACAGAGTTGGTCTGGTCAAGGCATCTAAAATGACTGCCGTGCACGACAAAAGTGTGGCATTTGAAAAAAGGCAAGATGGCGCAGACAATGTTTTTCAACACTTCCTGATTTCCTTCGAATCGAACGTTAACAGACGTTGGGGCATATTACCAAAGTTAAGCGATATTTATCCCTAACGATGCTTAGCAACGATTTTTTTACCGCTAAGCATCGTCAGAAATTATCGCAGATAAACCTTGCTATTATCAAGGTTTATCGCAAATACGATAAAAAACGACCGCAATGCATTAATATCGCTGAAAACTCAGCGATATTCATGCATTACCGAGCTAATGCTCTTAGCCATGTTATCCACCTCCCATTGGATAACATGCCTTAGAACTGCTCAGGGCAGGTGCTAGCTTTTGGAGATATTCGCGCTTATCGCGAATATTTCCAAAAGTTGATAATAGGAGATAGCGATGTTAGCGACTGTTTCCAGTCGCTAACATCTTGGCATGCCCACTTTGCATGTCATTAGTGATAAATATCACTCACATGCAAAGTGGGGCCCAAGATGGTCGCTATCTCCTACTAGCCGTCGCTAACTGGTGTTAGCAACAGCTAGGTAATACAGATATAATTTTATCTCCGCGAAGCGGAGCGCTGTTACAGATATACATCTTTTTTTGAACGTTAATTTCTCAAAATCCACTGGAGCACATATATTGAGACCTAGCAAAGGCACATCGGACTACCAGTCCCTACAATTTTGCCAAGTTTCGTGCAAATCCATTCAGCCGTTCGATTATTATTATTATTATTTTTTTTGCCTCGCGGGGCCCTTTTAAAACCTCCACATCAAACCTAAGAGGTCAAGGAGGATCTACTATGCCCCCTTATGGTCATTTGCCCCTTCGCTTTGGCCTCCTCTTGTCTCTTGATCCTACCGAGAGACAAGATGGCGGCCGCTACGGACTGTTTGGAATGTTTACAGACGCCGGAGAACCAATCAGCTTCGCAAACCTCCGTTACGCGGAGCGCTGTTACAGATATATATCTTTTTTTGAACGTTAATTTCTCAAAATCCACTGGAGCACATATATTGAGACCTAGCAAAGGCACATCGGGCTACCAGTCCCTAATATTTTACCAAGTTTCGTGCAAATCCATTCAGCCGTTCGATTATTATTATTATTTTTTTTTTTTGCCCCGCGGGGCCCTTTTAAAACCTCCACATCAAACCTAGGGGGTCAGCGAGGATCTACTATGCCCCCTTATGGTCATTTGCCCCTTCGCTTTGGCCTCCTCTTGTCTCTCGATCCTACCGAGAGACAAGATGGCGGCCGCTACGGACTGTTTGGAATGTTTACAGACGCCGGAGAACCAATCAGCTTCGCTTCACAAAGCTCCGTTGCGCGAAAAGTACGCGAACTGGAGCGCTGCCCGGTCCGCTGTTACAGATATATATCTTTTTTTGAACGTTAATTTCTCAAAATCCACTGAAGCACATATATTGAGACCTACAAAAGGCACATCGGGCTTCCAGTCCCTACAATTTTGCCAAGTTTCGTGCAAATCCATTCAGCCGTTCGGGCTAAAAGTGAGGCCAACCGCCCTATGGAAAACTCAATGTTAAAAACACGTTTTGGGACCCCCCTTTTTTCTCGGCCCCCCCTTGACGAACCCCCCCCAAATTTTCAAGGGCTGCTCAGAAACAAAATGTGCCATTTTCCTGAAAATTTCAGCCAATTCCGTCCACAAACGCCAAAGTTATTAGACATAGAATTTTCAAAAATCCCATAGAGAAAAAATCCTAACTATATATACCTACTGGCGACCGCCAGTAGGTAATATATATCAAATACCAGAGGTGAGAGGGGACAGCCCTGCCGTGTCCCTCTCAATATACTAAAACTGGGGGTCAGGACCCCATTTAACAGGACCCTAGCTGAGGCTGCCTCATAAATAATTTTTGGAGTATATAAGAGGATAGGCCCAAAACCCATTACTCGCATCACCTCCCACAAGAACTCCCAGTACACTCTATCAAATGCTTTAGCGGTATCCAGGGCCACCACGACCAAGGATTCGAAATGTTCATTGGCAAGATCTAGTGTACTAATGACTTCCTGAGTCTGCTCCTGTATGTACCTCTTTGGAATAAATCCCTTCTGGGCAGGATGTATTAACTGCGGGGCAATTTTTGCCAATCTCCCCTCTGAAATACTCATAAAGATCTTATAATCTGCATTCAGCAGGGAGATTGGCCTATAGGAATCAGCTCGAGTGGGATCTTTAGAAGGTTTCAAAATAAGTACAATTGTTGCCTCTTTCCAAGACCTAGGAACTTGAATCCCTAGTTGGAAGATTGAAAATAAACAGAGTTTCCAAGATTAGTACCAGCTCCTCTATCAAAAGATTATATAATTTGTTAGGGAGTGCATCGGTACCTGCAGCTTTGCCATTCCTGCTTTTACTGAGATAAATCTCCTCCTTTGTTATCGGGGCATCCAAAATATCACAGCTATTTGTTGTTAGGCTGGGTAATTTTATTTCACTCAGCCAGGCCTTGAGGGGCTCTGGATTTGGGAACATTAATTCCCTATATAGAGAAGAAAAGAGAGACTAAGCAGGCTTGAATATCCTCCATTTTATTGGAGACATCTCCATTCCCATTCACAATTATTTGGCTTATATGATTCCTAGACTGATTCCTAGCCTTACAAGCCAACAGTGCACCCACTTTCTCACCATACTCAAAATTCTGCATAGACCTTCTATACCATTGAGCTTTGCACTTCTGATCTAGCTTAACCCTGTATTCCTGTTGCGCCTCTTCCAGCAGTTTCTGTACTTGTTCCTTTACTTCGACCATCCCTGAATGTACCCGGCAGAGATCAGCCTCTAAAGAGCCCATTTTATCCTCCATCTTTTTTTAGGGTTAAAAATTCTGCTTTATTTTTAAAGTAGGTAAGACTATGTACAGTGCCCCTAATAAAAGCCTTAAAGTAATCCCATACCACATCTTGGGAAGTAGACGCGATGTTAACCGCAAAATAGCCCACACATGCCTATTTGAGTGCTTCTGCTATCTCTGCCCAGAAACAATGGGAAATGGGGAAATCATTTTTAAAAATCCTCTATCATGTCAGAAAGCTTTCTGTTTCGTTATAGTAATAGTTTTGACAGTACTTAGACCAAATATCCTTGACAATGGGAGTTAATGAGTTAGTATTCATTTCATTGAATGTTAAAAGTCTCAGGTGTAAGCGCAGGTAGAGAATGGTAATGAAATATCTTGAGCAAAGTGAGGCGCAGATATGCCTGATTCAGGAGATCCATTTAGATATCTTTGAGAGTCGAGCCATTTTTCCTGGGTAACCCTGTATAGAGTCCTTTTTATGTCTTAGACAGCTTATTGTAAGGGTGTCGCTATATTGATTAAACAGGGGGGGCTGTGTTATAGACTTTAGACTTTGGAGGGACAGAGTTAGCCTGTGCAACTTTCTACGGCACTAATATCGACGACCCTATCCACCTATCTAACCTCCAATGGAACTTGATGGAAATCGCAGCCCCTATAATAATTGGGGGAGGGGGACGATTTCAATGTTTTACTTTACCATCTGCTTGATAGATCGAATAGGAGTCGTCATGATAGTGCTCCTCAGGTTCATCAGGCCCTAAACAACATGATGCATAACTTGGCCCTATCGGACGTATGCAGGGCTAAGAAGGTGATAGCCAAGGACTCACCTTTCATAGTAAAAAGCATTGGCATTTTTCAAGATTAGATTATCTTTTCGCAGATAGATCTTTTATAGAATCCATATTCACTATTAATATTCTCCTAGTTATATATCAGACCATACTGCGATTTGTGTTTCTCTTGTGGGTTATAGCCAGCCATCTAGACCAAGAGGACTTGGTATAGTAAAATGCATTTGTGTCAGGCCTCTTTTCTCCCTCTTTACCCCACCTCCCCTATGTGCCTGCCCCTTTCTTAATTTCTGCAATCAAATCATCGACCTTCTTTACTGAGCGATGCAGATACATAGGGTTGTTCCCCATTGTACGGAGTGAGGCCGGAAGTTTTGACGGTGCCTCAGTCCTCTGTTTGTTCATCTCCTCCATCCATTTCCCCATTTCCCATTGTTTCTGGGCAGTAGTGTGACACACATCAGACCTTATCGCAAAAGAGCAGGATCCAGCCGACAGAGAACCTTCCTTTAATGATATGGACAAGATTGCCTCCTTCATAGTATACGTAAGAAAGTTGAATACAATGTTTCTCGGCTTCTGCACCGCAGGATTCTTTTTGAAAGGATCCCGATGGATCCACTGAATTTCCAAGCAGAGATCAATGTCCGATCTATTCTTTAAAGCCATATCTCGCAGCAACGAGATCACAAAGGCCTTGATGCCTGATCCTTCTGAGGCTTTGGGGACATTGATTAATCTTAGATTGTTTCTTCTTGAGGGATTCTCAAGGTGTTCCAATTCATCCCTCATTTCTTTGTTTTGCCTCACTATTCGGCTCATCTCTGCAGAGGATGTGTCTAATGCCAGCATTATTTTAGAGGTTTCCTGCTTCAGAGTGTCAGTTCTTATAGATACTTCTTCCAGCTTCTGAGCTAAGACTGCACAAGAGGGCTGGATTGCGACCTGATTTGTTTCAGAGACCGTAAACCTATTTTTCATTTCTTCCTTAAGGGCTAAAAGGATATTGGCCAAAGTCAATGGGGCCGTCTGAGGTACCTGAATCAGACTGTGGGGGGGTTCACCTGCTCCTCCTTCTTGTTCTCATCCTGTGTCTCCAACGTCATGAACCTATATAGTTATTGAAGTTTGCATGATTGCTCTAGGGTTACTTCGGTCAGCCAAACTAGGGAGCTGTGGGGTTGAATGAGGCAGGGATGCCGGGGACAAAATGACCTCATGAGATTGACTTCTGTCTTCCTCTATTGTAGTGGAATTATATTTGCTGGAAATATTTTCCTGAATAGCGACGGAGGCCAGTGACGCACGGACCTTGTAGAAAGATTGTAACGTGGGAGTTACCTTTACTTTGGATAAAGTGGCCTTCTTTCCTCTGCCCCTGCTCCTGGGGCTCTTGCAGACTGTGGTTGTCCTCTTCCCCTGATACCCAGTCCTCTCTCCATTTTTGGATGCTCAGGTGACTTAAACTTCCCTTTAGTTGTGTTTCCAAGGCCAATCTCTGGAGAATGAGAAGGCGCCAAAGCAGCCAATCCTGGCAAGAAATTGGGTTGTGCACCCCTTGCATGAAGTGTGTACCATAACACAGAAAACCTTTATTAGGGGGTCCGAGGGATAGGATTTTTTAAAGGCCTGCATGAAGTAGTTCCCCCTAAACACGTATATAAGTCACACAAAAACCTTCTGGGGTCTAACAGGGCTTGGAAAACAGTGAAGGTTCAAGATGAAGTGCAACTGTAGCTCAAAGAAAGAGCCTAATTGGGAAGCAATCCCTTTCAGAACGAATGCCCTCACTCACCAAAGTTGACATGCTTCATCATTTGGGTTTTCTCCTCCCAGTGGGAAAGCCTAGTCCCACTGAGGGCTACAACCACCCCTCTGAGAGGTGGGAGCTCAGGGATGTTTTCGTTATTCACTAGGCATATGGGAATAACTAGAGACCCATATGCAAGCAAACTAGTAGAGTGATGGTGCACCGCAAAAGAAAAGAAGTAAAAGGTGAATTAAAAATGCCTAGTGCAGATGAAAAGGAACTTTATTGGCTCATCTGGGCTGGCAGGATTAAAACGCAGTGCTACACAGTGTGTGATTAAACTGCTAGATTGTAAAGGAAAGTGGACATGTTTCAGCAAATGGCCATCTATCAAGTATGTTTGGCTTTCTTCAAGACCTCATAAACAAGCTGCTGCTAAAAGTGAAAGAAAGAAAAAGACTAAGTATCTGATACAAAACCAGTAATCCTAGGTGGTCAAGTGGTATCACTGGAACTCGTCTAGAAAAAAATTAGATACAGGAGAAAGTAATCAGACCAGACATTCTAAGAATTCCAAACAATATGTAAATGACCAATAAGTCATAACATATAACGGAGTCCAACAAGGTACACAAAAGACACTCACCCAAATTTGTAGGACAAGTGAGCCCACCTCAACATGGTCACAACTCAGGGAAGGGAGCCCCATTCTGAAACAACATAAGGGTATCACAAGACTATCAATTGTAGTACATCCGCTAACCTATGTTATTAAAGGTAGTGTAAAGGTAATGTTAAAAACAATCAAACAAAGCATCAATCGACGTGTTGGTGCAACAAAGACAATGGCAGTCAAAAAATCCTAAAAATGAGTGACACTAGAAATAGTCGGTCCTCATCTTTCTCAACTAGGAAACAAATGCATCATGAGGCTGACATTGGTGTTAAACAGCCGTAGCCTTATAGATCTAAACATGAAATCTGACCGGTCCTGTTTGACCTCCCCAGCATGATGGAGGCCAACCCTTCACTAGACAAAAAATGCTGGGATTCTGAGTTTGGATAACTCACAGTGAAAAGCGCCTCTCACATAATATTAGGGGTTGCATCAGTTACTATGCACACCCCTATAACCATGCACTACAAAATTAGGTACAGGCCGTTAGGTGACTCGACATTGTTAAGAGTCAGCACTACCCTCTGCACACCCCTAAGCATATGGACACTATAACTTCACTTGTACCGACATCAGCGTGTAAAGAGATAACACTACTACCTACACCCCCCTATACAGATGGACACTACAACTTAGCTTGTACCGACAGCAACGCGCATCACAAAGGCGCGCCCATCACTACAATACAAACACGCCCCACTCATACCGATGGTGGCAAGTGGCGGTGTTTAAATGAGCCTCTAGTGAGCCCGCCGGTCCATCCACAGGGTCCGATGGTCGTCCTGCGCAAGTGCCTGTTTGTACTAAGAGCATGCGCGCGAAAGTAGTATCTGCATGCGCGCATGCCCAATAAAGTACTTTGTCGTCAATTCAAACTTTACCAAGTCCTCCTACAGAGTTCAATACGCATGAAGACACGACTTTTGCGAGCATGCTCTATACAATGGCTAAGCTTTTATGGAGGACATGTATTGAACAGGACGACCATCGGACCCTGTAGATGGACCGGCGGGCTCACTAGAGGCTCATTTAAACACCGCCACTTGCCACCATCGGTATGAGTGGGGCGTGTTTGTATTGTAGTAAAGGGCACGCCTTTGTGATGCGCATTGCTGTCGGTACAAGCTAAGTTGTAGTATCCATCTGTATAGGGGGGTTTAGAGAGTAGTGTTATCTCTTTACATGCTGATGTCGGTACAAGTGAAGTTATAATGTCCATATGCTTAGGGGTGTGCAGAGGGTAGCGCTGACTCTTAACAATGTCGAGTCACCTAATGGCCTGTATCTACCTTTGTAGTGCATGGTTATAGGGGAGTGCATAGTAACTGATGCAACCCCTAATATTATGTGAGAGACGCTTTTCACTGTGGCATCTATAGGAGAGATGGTGTACATTTTACAGATGAGGGGAATAGAGTCTTCCTCTTGAATTTTAGAGTCTGCATCGGTACCTACTTGTAGGTACAAAAAACACCCACATAACACAACATCTCTTTTCAGAGCTACCCTACCTCTAAGTACTCTAAATTATTTTTTTGCTCTAATTTTTTACACTGATTTTCCCCGTGGTGCGCTCAGGGTACGCGTTACGGGAAGTGTACATGGGAACGCAGCCAGCGCTTACCCGCAAAAATTTCACCCCCCAAAAATTGTTTTTTTGCCCTTCAGGGTCCTTCTAGGCCCCCCTCAGAAAACCTAGGGGGCCAGGGGGTGTCTACCCTGCCCCCTTTTAATCATTTCCCCCTTTTTATTTTCACCTCTTGTGTCTCGATTCTACCGAGACACAAGATGGCGGACTCTCCGGACTGTTTGGAATGTTAACAGACACCGGAGAGCCAATAAGCTTTCCGCTCGCGCACTTCCGTGGCGCGCCGGGTGCGCTTACCGGTATGCGTACCGGTAAGCGCTCGAAGCGCGCAAATAGATATATATGTGTTTTTGAAGTTATTTTTCATAAAAACCACTGGAGCAATTTTAAACAAATATGGAAAAGGCCCTACTACGTACCAGTCCCTACCATTTTGCCAAGTTTGGTGTAATTCCGTTCAGCCGTTCGGGCTATAGCCGTGTCTAAATGTCCTATGGAAAATTGCATGGGGAAAACACATTTGAAAGTGTTGAAATTTAGAACCAATTAAAATGTTACTTTGGTTTTGAATTTGTGTGTGATGAAGTTTGATTGGTTATGTATATATCTAAAATGAGAGGAAAACACGGCCATTTTGTGATACTACTGTCTGAGGTAGATTTGTGAGGAATTTTTGGTGTTCAATTTCTGGTGTAAGATTTACACAGTACTAAATCTTCTCCTACTTTCAAAAAGGTGAGTTGTTAATTTGTAAGGGGAACTGTGTTGTACACTTTAAGATAATTTGAAAAATGATTTATGTTAGTTATTTACAGTCCTTCTGTTATAGTTATGGATTGAGATAGACTTCATCACATGCAGTGCTTTATATTTCTAGTTCCTGCCTGATACTATACACTCCCCAAAGACAACTTCACTGTTAAAAACTCAGAAGTACCTTTGTCAACTTGACCCCTACAGTGCCCTAACTCTACTGATATAGTTATATAATAATTGTTTTTTAAATGTGCATATTAATTTTAAAGAACTAAGGGCCCGATGTAGGTAGGCATTTACCGGTCGGTAACGGCCGAATTTGGCCGTTACCGACCGGTAAATGCCTTTTCCAATGTAGGGGGCATGTATTTACAGAATCGGTATTTTTACCGAATCTGTATTTACCGAATCGGTAAAATTACCGAATTGGTAAATACAGACTTGTTAAATACCGAATCTGTAAATGCAGATGTAGGTGGCACTTTCAACAGTGCCAGAGGCCCCTAAGAATTTGTTATTTACCATGTAATACTATTGCATGGTAAATAACGAATTCAGGTGTACATGCACATCTGTGCATGTACACCTATGCCATGTGACACACCCTTAGGGCATGTATGTGTGCCACATGGTACACAAGCCTGACATTGGGGTGCTACAGGGTGTCACCGAATCTGTAAATACCGAATCGGTATTTCCCATTGATTCCTATGGGCTTCAAGGCCCATAGGAATCAATTGGAAATACCGATTCGGCGTACCTACATCTGCCTACTTCCAATTTACCGACTCTTAAATACCGAATCGGTATGATTCGGTATTTAAGAGTCGGTAAATTGGAATTACCTACATCGGGCCCTAAATACTTGATAAAGCTAGTTTTATATTATGTATTACTAAAAATGATAAATGAAAGTGATTATTTTTTTCTGCAATTTACAGCAAGAAATTTCAAAATAAAATGGATCACAATGAAGAGACTGTTGAAATTTCTTTCGAATTTTCCACTACATTTATTGAGATTCTAATTGTCCCGGATATTGACAGCACCAATAATGAAATATTTTCTCTTGGAGGAGATGACATGAGTGATTTTTGGGATCAGTCCCTTGACGGCGAATTTATCGAATGTTTGGAGACCATAGAGTTCCAAGAATCATCATTGCAGACTTTTCATGAGGAGATTCCTGATGATGTGATTGAAGAGGAAATTCCTGATGAGGACATGTTACAAGTTCTTTTAAATTATGGACATTCAGAACAATAAATTAATATTTAGAAATTAAAAATTGTTTGAGATATTATTCATTTTTATTTCTAATATATGAGGTAGTAGCGAAGTGATTGTAGTATAAAGTGAGACTTATAGTATAGAGTGCAACATTTTTATGTTACATAGTCATATTTACTTCCCTTCTCCCACTATATCTTCTCCAATGTATATTTGACATCTCTTCTTCATCTCCTGCCTCCTTTCTCTCACTGTCTGTCTCTGATGCACCCTATCGCCGCCATTTTGTGTAGTTTCAGAAGAGAGTGACATGTAATAGTTAAGAACGTGAAAAGGGGGCAGGGTAGAGTGCCCCTGACCCCCCAGACCTTATCAGAGGGTCCCAAAAGGATCTGTTTCTGCTTTCCTGAGAGACTAAGGTATGCGTTCAATATACCACAATAACTTGCGTTACAACATGCAAGATATCTACAGAGGAGACGTTGTACATTTCTCAGATGAGGGGAACAGAGTCTTTCTGTTGAATTTTAGACTTTGCATCAGTACCTACTTGTAGGTACTTAAATCACCCACATAACACAACAGCTCTTTTTAGAGCTACCCTACCTCTAAGCACTCCAAATTCTTATTTTACACTATTTTCTTTCACAGTTTTTCCCTGTGGTACACTCAGCGTACCTGGAAGCGTACACGGGAATGCACCCAGCGCTTACCCCGCGAAAATTTCCCCCCCAAAAAATTGTTTTTTTGCCCTTCGGGGTCCATCTAGGCCCCCCTCAGAAAACCTAGGGGGTCAGGGGGTGTCTACCCTGCCCCCTTTTAATCATTTCCCCCCTTTTTTTTACACCTCTTGTGTCTCGATTCTACCGAGATACAAGATGGCGGACTCTCCGGACTGTTTCGAATGTTGACAGACACCCGAGAGCCAATCAGCTTTCCGCTCAACGGCTTACGCGTACCTATAAGCGCTCGAAGCTCGCATATAGATATATATGTGTTTTTGAAGTTAATTTTCGTAAAAACCACTGGAGCAATTTTCACCAAATATAGAAAAGGCACTTCTGTGTACCAGTCCCTACAAATTTGCAAAGTTTGGTGTAATTCCATTCAGCGGTTCGGGCTGTAGCCTTGTCTATTCGTCCTATGGAAATTAACATGGGGAAAACACGTTTTGGGACCCCCCTTTTTTCTCGGCCCCCGCATGACGAACCCCCCCCGAAACTTCCAGGGAAGAAGCGGAGCGAAGCTGGCCTAAATTTGGAAAATTACACGCAAATTCCTCCACCGGCGCAAAAGTTATTCCCAATAGAATGTTGCGGATTTCCTATGGTAGCTAGGTCCTAACTATAGCTACCTATGGTAGCTAGATCCTAACTATAACTACCTACTGGCGACCGCCAGTAGGTTATATATATATATATATATATATATATATATATTCCAACAAAGAGTGTCCTCGCTCAAAGGAAGCAACACAAGGTTGCCCAATTTGAATGAAGCCACACAGCCAAAGATTCCATTAAGTGAATTATTTCGGGAGGAAAGCAGCAGCTTGTAAACCAGAGCGGAGTCCTCATTCTTCATGTGCCCAACGCGTTTCGTGCTTTTTGAGCACTTGTTCACGCAAGCGCAGGACTTTGATCTTCAATCCACTAGGGGGTTTACATTGTCTTTATTTGGCCCCCCACAAGCCACTCACTGGAGCAACACTGTTCTGCACCACAAATACCAGCATGCAGCCTGAGCTGCCACACCCACTGAGGCGAGTGTGGAAGTACACAGGTGCGGTTCATTGACTCTTAGGACTGCCTTTAAGAACCAGGCCGTGAACAAGTGCTCAAGAAGCACGAAACACGTTGGGCACATGAAGAATGAGGATACTCTGACCCCATGTTTGAGAAACAGGGGTGTTAGTGACAAACGGTATGTGTCCAAAATTTATCTTTTTAGTCACACGCGATAATCTTGATGAGGCAGCGACTTCCAGTGCAGCCCCCCGTGTACTGTTGCGGGGATGTCACGAATACTGCAGCAACATTGCGAATATTGTGGTAAGTATAAAACTAAAAATATCTATATCTATATACACAGCCTCACTGGTCTCAGACTCATGTAACCTACTCATATATCTGCTCAGACACTTATTCATCAACTCACATGCCCACTCAGACAATAATGCGCCCACTCACAGATTCACTCAGAAACCCAGGTATGTACTCAGATTAATATTTAGAGGCTCATGCACCCACTTACAGATGCACTTAGAGACTCATGTACCTATTCACATACATAGTCAAAGACATATTTATCTACTCACAGACCCACTGAGACACTCACGCACTGACTCACAGATGCACTGAGACACTTATGCTTCTACTCATTCACCCACTGAAAAACAGATCCACTCAAAGACTTATGCACCCACTCATAGATCAACTCACATACCCACTCTCATACTCAGTCAGAGACATATACACCCACTCACAAACTCACTCAAAGACTCATGCGCCCATTCATATACTCACTCAGAAAGTTATGCATGTAGGAGAGTAGGGTCTGCTATCCTATGGTCACCCCAAATTTTTGCTTTTTGCTTCACTGGTTTATGACTTAATGTGGCTGTGGGCCTGCTAATCAGACCCACAGCCTGCTGTTCTCTCTCTAAATTGTTACCCATGCACTTTAGGTGCAGAACGAAATTGGAACTGGTTCACCTTATTGGCCCCTGTAACAGTGTACCCAGGTACCCAGGGCATAGGTGCTTCCAAGGCCTACCAGGGGCTGCAGCACGTATTGTGCCACCCCTGGCCTGGCCTCCATATTTGACACAACTGGCTGATCACTCAGCTGGGGTAAGTCGGTGTAACCACCCCTTACTTAGGTGTAGTATGCCTATACCTAACCTAAAATGGACACATATGTTCCTATCAGCCACTCCTATGGAAGGCCTCATCAATCCTGGAGGCAGAGTGCTTGGAAATATGTGAGATAGTGCTCTGTCATGAGCTGAGCCTGTCTGCAGCTTTCAGAACCATGTCCTTTAGCTGTTTCATGATACTGCCATACCATATACTCTTAAGTACATTATAATCCTCGCGGTTAAATGCTATCTTGGGTTTGGCTTTATCAAAACATGTCGAGTAAGGTGTCATACGAATTGGAATACTACCCCCTCGCCAGTTCTGGCGACGGGGGTAGCATTCCACCCTTCTAGAGGGACACGACATGTACCTAACCTGAACCCCGGTTAAAGTTAAACAGAGCCTCAGCATCACAAAATGAATGCTGCCACCACAGACACAAGTCTGACCTCCTGCTGCTGGGAGTCCTTCCAGCGAGGGCAGCTTGGACAAAGGGTTTCCTGCCTTGGGAGGTGCTAGAACCACCCCAGACAGGATTTTGTGTATTGGGTAGGACAGGGCTGAATAGAATCAGACATGCCTGGGGCACACAAGGTGTCCCTGTGCATAGGCCAGTTCAAACCGGGGCTGGGGCCTTCCAGCCCCTGTCCCGGCGCAAAACTGGACAAAGGAAAGGGGGTGTAACCACCCCCCTTCCTGGTTCCACCCAGAGGAGGGACCTAGTAGGTGATCCGGCCCCCCAGATTCGAATAAGAGTGGGAGCTGTGTCCTGAGACTTCAGATCATCCTGAATCAACTTGAAACTAAGAAGATGACTGGACTTCGACATTCTGCTGCACAGAAGACTGAAGAGCATCTCCCTTGTGGCCTAGGAGTGGCCACCCTGTGAACACAGGCACCATCCAGCAACTCGACGTCTGCTTTGCCGCCGCCTCCCGCCGGAGCCCGAGCCCAGAGCCTGACAAGACCCAGACTCCCAGATTTCTCACAGCCCGATCCACAGTCCCTGCAAAGAAGGGACCCGTGGAGGCACCGAGAGACGTGGGACCGGACCTCTTGAAAGACCCCCGAGAAGCTGACTGCGCAGTATCCGAGGCACCCTCGACACTGTGCTTTGGGGTCTGAGAAGCCCCAACCTCGAGCAGTCCTTGCACCGAAGATCAGCCCCCCAGCATCTCCACGATCTGCGTGGGGCCCTTTTGCACCGTGCCTCTCGACGCGCCATCCCGGCCACACGCCACGTGGCTAGCGGCCATCTTGGCAACGAAAACGACAAACTACACTGCTGGTCTGGTTGCTCCAGATTGGCCCTTGTTCCCCTGAAAAGGAGCACCCGCTCTGACCTTGCTGGTCTGAGTTAGAAGCTTGAATCACTTCCTGCATGGCTTGCGTTAGCCAAGGCCTGTTTGCTCCAATCAAGTTGCCGACACCGCCATCAGCGAGAGTCTTTGTGGGACAGCTCGTGACCAACGCCTGGACGTCCTTGACCTCTTCGTGTCCACGTGGCTGCAGAGACAATCTTCACGACATCACCTGTTTGCACCCGACATCGCCTGGATCCTGCCTGGTTCCACGGTAGTCACTGGCAAGTGACTTTGAACATTGTCCCCTCTGCTTTCAGGTCTTCACCTCTTCAGATCCACCCTTGGATCCACTGGAACTCTTCACATCGAGCCCCCTGCAGCATCTTCAGCTCCAAGCACCATCGACCTGCGTGGCGAAACCCGACACTACTTCGACCCTGTGCACCCGCTTCCTGTGGGTGAGGTAACTCAGCAACGCCGGTGTTCCCACACTGGTATACACCTCTAGTGTCTGTGTCTAAAGTTTCATCCTTCTAGGTCACTCGGAAGGTTCCTTAATAACTAACTTTGTAACTTTTACGCACCATTGACATTGCATTGGTAATGCGTGCACTTTCCGCACTGCACCCGAGTCCCGCGGGCCTTTCCCGACTTCTTCACTGCTAGTCCCGAACAGCTCCAGCGATTCCCCAGGCCCTAGGCCTCTTCACTTTCCCCATAGTGGTTCTTATACCACTATTTTAGTATATGGTTTAGGTGGCCCCTAGGGCTCATCCATAATTGTGCAACTTTTGTATATTTAAACTGTGTTTTGTTTTAACGCATTTGCTTCTGTGCTCATAAAGAGTATCAGGGTTATTTGTAGAAATAAATCTATATATATTTTCAATATATATCTGTGTGGTGTCCTTTCATTTGGTATTCAAGGGGATTGTGTATGGTAAAACAGCTTGCTTCACATGCCTTTACAGAGTTTAGCCTAAGACTTCTTAGTCCATGCTACCCCTAGGATAGCTTGTCTATAAGGTTGACTTTACAACCTGCACCAAGGGGGTTGTTTGGCATGGTACAAGGTGATCACTAGAACTAGTGAGCATCATATATCAGGCCAACTTCTCACATTGGTGGCAGCGGTGGGATTTGAGTTTGCTGTTGTTTTACCATTACAATCTTTTGAGAGTATCATTTGAAAGATCATACAGGTACCTGATAGGTACACTAAAACAAGACTAATATACTTAAGTTCTACTGAACTTAGTTGTTGTAGAGGATAGGGAGTAGCACACCCTGACTACAACTACTAGAAAGGTTTTGTAGGAAAACACCAGTGTAGGTAGATTGCAACACATCCACCACACTAGAGCAATGTCTGGAGCAGAGGGATCCACTGGACCCATCTCTGTTGAGAGTGACCCTCCAAGGGCACCATCCAAATTTGCTATCTTTCCATTTAAGGAACTGAGGCAACTGTGTTCCATGAGAGGAATCAAAACAGGTCCTACTCCTACAGCAGGACACCTCAGAGAGCTTTTAGACCAGTCTGAATCTCTAAAGAACTCCAAGCCAGGCCCCTCAGGGACTGGTGATGGAGGTTCTCCTTCTAAAGAAGAAAACACTGATGCCCCTGCCCCTGTTATCCACATAGATGAGGAAGACCAGGTCACTGGAGATACTCAGCCAGAGGATGAGGAAGAAGAGGAGGAGGAGGAGGAAAGTGGGTCTGATGATGAGAGAAATAGCCAGGTGTTAGTCAGCAGGCTTAACCAGGCTAACTTAAGCTTATTTGGGACTGAAGGTGGGTCCAACCCATTCAGACCCCCAAATGGACTTAACCAGGAGCATAGGAGGAGGAGGAATCACTCAGGTGAATCCAATACTTCCCATGTTTCTAGAGGTTCTCATGGCAACTCCAGAAGGGAGTTGACTAGCCCTCAGAGAAGGGAACATGAGGCCAAAATGAGAGAGGCTGAACTTAGGATCCAGAAGCAAGAATTAGAAGTTTCCCTGGCCAAAGAGAAACTTGCTAGAGCAAGGCAGCCTAGAGAGAGTGGATTAGGATCCACTGGTGGCAGCACTATCCCTAAGGATAAAGACAGGTCCTATGACAATAGAAACCTGGGTAAGATTGTGCCCCCCTACAAAGTTGGGGATGATATCCACAAATGGATGACTGCAATTGAGAGAGCTTGCAAAGTACAGCAGGTCCCTCAGGATCAGTGGGCAGCAATCTTGTGACTCTCCTTTGAAGGTAGAAGCCGAGACAGACTCCTCACAGTTAGTGATGGGGATTCTAGAAACTATCTGGTCCTGAAGAGTGCTTTGATTGATGGGTTAGGCTTAACCACTGAACAGTACAGGTTAATGTTCAGAGATACCCAGAAGACACAGACTCAGGACTGGTCTGAATTTGTTGAATGTGCCACTAAGGCTCTGGAGGGCTGGTTGCTGGGAAGTAAGGTTACAGACTATGAAGGATTGTACAATTTGCTTATGAGAGAACAGATTTTAAATAACTGTCAGAACCAGCAGTTGCATCAACATTTGGTTGACTCAGATCTAACCTCTCCCCAAGAATTGGGAAAGAGGGCAGACAAATGGGTTAGAACCAGAGTTAAGCAAAAGAATCAGAACCAGAACCAGGGTGGTGACCAAAAGAAAACAGACCAGAAGGGTGGGGAGCAGAAAGCTAAAGACCAGAAGTCTTCAACAGGGCCCCAAACTAATACTGAGGGTGGGTCCCAAACTTCCAAGAAGAAGAAGAAAGAAGGTCAAAGAAAACCCTGGTGTAGCTTTTGCAAAAACACCACTCACTGGACAAGTGATTGTAAAAAGGGTGGAGCCCCCAACACTGCAGCCCCTAAGGCACCTGCACCCACTAGTACAGTTAGCAGTGTTGGTCCACAGACTAAGGAGGTAGTGGGTATCACCTTGGGAACTGCTGGAGATTCTGGCCTAGTCAGAACTCCTACACAGGCTGTTCTGATTTGTGATGCGGAGATTGATTTCTCCCCTACTGTCAGTCCCAATAATTTGGGCAAGTACAGACAGACACCTTTGATTAATGAAAAAGTGGCTCAAGCATACAGGGACACATGTGCCAGTGTCACCGTGGTGATGCCTAGCTTTGTGGACCCTGGACAGTACATACCAGGTGATAATTACCTGGTGACCAATGCCAGCAATGTCACTACTACACATAGTGTGGCAATTGTTAACCTTTCCTGGGGAGGGGTAACTGGCCTAAAAAGAGTTGTGGTTAGTGCTGATCTCCCAGTAGACTGTTTGTTGGGCAATGACCTGGAGAGCTCTCTATGGTCAGAAGTTGAGTACAGGACTCATGCAGAGATGTTAGGGATATCATCACATGTCCTTGCTGTGACCAGGTCACAGGCCAAAAAGTGCCTCTCTGAACCTCAGGTCTTGGATCCTGGAACAATGGACCAAGTACCTCCCAAGACAAGGAACAGGAGGGTAAAGGCTGTGCCTTCCCAAATGCCTACAAGTGAGGATCAGTCTTCACAGGAAGATAATTCTGAGACCCCTGAAGGAACTGTCCCTATAGAGCTTGAACCTGATCAGGTTGAGTTTCTGGGGATAGGGGGACCTTCTAGGGCAGACTTGGGGCAGGCTCAGTTATCCTGTCCTTCTCTTGAACCCCTCAGACAGCAGGCTGCTGCTGAGGCTGCTGGGAATGCTCAAGGTACCCATAAGGTTTATTGGGATGATGGGCTCCTTTATTCAGAGGGTAGAGACCCCAAGCCTGGTACAACCAGGAGGTTGGTTATACCTCTGCAATTTAGGGGCTTCCTTCTTACCTTGGCACACGATATTCCCTTAGCAGGACACGTAGGCCAGAACAAAACATGGGACAGACTTGTCTGTCACTTTTACTGGCCTCACATGTCAGAAGATACAAAGGAGTGGTGTCGCTTCTGTATAACCTGCCAAGCAAGTGGCAAAGCAGGTGGTACCACAAAGGCCCCCCTGAAACCACTACCTGTGGTGGGGGTGCCCTTTGAAAGGGTAGGGATTGACATTGTTGGACCAATGGATCTCCCTACAGCATCTGGGCACAGATTCATACTGGTGATGGTGGACCATGCCACCAGGTACCCAGAGGCAATTCCACTTAGGACCACAACAGCTCCTGTTGTGGCCAGGGCCTTACTTGGAGTCTTCTCTAGAGTGGGGTTTCCTAAGGAGGTAGTATCTGATAGAGGTGCAAACTTCATGTCAGGATACTTGACAGCTATGTGGAAGGAATGTGGTGTCAACTACAAGTTCACCACTCCCTATCATCCACAATGCAATGGGCTTGTTCAGAGATTCAACAAGACCCTAAAGGGCATGATCAAAGGATTACCTGAGAAGCTCAGGCGAAGATGGGATATCCTTCTGCCCTGCCTTCTGTTTGCTTACAGAGAGGTCCCACAAAAGGGTGTTGGCTTCAGCCCCTTTGAATTGTTGTTTGGGCACCCTGTAAGAGGACCCCTATGTCTGGTGAGGGAAGGATGGGAGTTACCTCTCAAAAAGCCCAAGCAGGACATAGTGGACTATGTACTTGGTCTCCGCTCCAGGATGGCTGAGTATATGGAGAAGGCATCCAAAAACCTTGAGGCTAGCCAGGAATTGCAGAAAGCCTGGCATGACCAAAAGGCTGTCCTGACTGAGTACCAGCCTGGACAGAAGGTATGGGTGTTGGAACCAGTGGCCCCAGCAGCACTCCATGACAAATGGTCTGGACCCCATACAATCCCTGAGAAAAAGGGAGAGGTTACCTACTTGGTGGACCTTGGAACTCCCAGGAGCCCCCACAGGGTGCTCCATGTTAACAGGCTGAACGCATATGTTGACAGGGCAGACATGGGCTTGCTCATGGCTACAGATGAGGGGCAGGAGGAAGAGAGTGACCCTCTCCCAGACCTGCTGACTCAGAACCCTGAGGATGGATCAGTTGATGGTGTGGCCTTAGATGGCAGCCTCACTGAACATCAGCAACATGACTGTAGACAGGTTTTGCAGTCATATCGACATATGTTCTCCCTGACACCCAGTCAGACTAACTGGTGTACCCATGTAGTGGACACTGGTGATAGTCTTCCTGTAAAGAACAAAATTTACAGGCAGCCTGACCATGTCAGAGACTGTATCAAGGCTGAGGTACAAAAGATGCTGGAATTAGGTGTCATTGAGCCTTCAGAGAGCCCCTGGGCTAGCCCAGTGGTTCTGGTCCCCAAACCTCACACCAAAGATGGAAAGAGAGAGATGAGGTTCTGTGTGGATTACAGAGGACTCAATGCTGTCACCAGGACAGATGCACACCCTATTCCAAGGGCAGATGAGCTCATAGACAAATTGGCTTCTGCCAAGTATTTGAGCACATTTGACTTGACAGCTGGCTACTGGCAAATCAGGTTAGCTGAGGAGTCTATAACCAAGACAGCATTTTCTACCCCCAGTGGGCGTTACCAGTTTGTGGTGATGCCCTTTGGTTTGAAAAATGCCCCTGCCACCTTCCAAAGGTTGGTGAATCAAGTCCTTACTGGGTTGGATGACTTTTGTGCAGCATATCTGGACAATATTGCTGTCTTTAGCTCCACCTGGGAGGATCACCTGGTCCACCTGAAGGAAGTGCTAGAGGCTCTGCAAAAGGCAGGCCTCACTATCAAGGCAACCAAATGCCAGATAGGGCAGAGTAAGGTTGTGTACTTGGGCCACCTTGTGGGTGGAGGCCAAGTTCAACCACTGGAGAGTAAGATTCAGACCATAAAGGAATGGACTCCTCCAACTACCCAGACTCAGGTCAGAGCTTCCTTGGGCCTGACTGGGTACTACAAGAAGTTTGTTAAGAACTATGGGTCCATTGTGACTCCTCTTAATGATCTGACATTCAAGAAGATGCCCAAAAAGGTTCAGTGGACAGAATAATGTCAAAAGGCATTTGATGACCTGAAGAAGGCCATGTGCTCTGCACCTATCCTGAAGAGTCCTGACTACTCAAGAGAGTTTATTGTCCAAACAGATGCTTCTGAGTTGGGAGTGGGAGCTGTGCTTTCACAACTTAATGTAGATGGTCAAGACTAGCCCATAGCTTTTATTAGCAGAAGGCTGACCCCCAGAGAGAAACGTTGGTCAGTCATTGGGAGGGAGGCCTTTGCTGTGGTGTGGGCCCTGAAGAAGTTGAGACCATACTTGTTTGGCACTCACTTCAAGATTCAGACCGACGATAAGCCCCTCTTATGGCTTAATCAGATGAAGGGTGAAAACCCCAAACTGCTCAGGTGGTCCATTTCCCTACAGGGGATGGACTTTACAGTGGAGCACCGCCCAGGGACTGACCATGGTAATGCAGATGGTCTCTCCAGGTACTTCCACTTAGAACATGAAGACACAACTGGTCAAGGTTAGTCTAATGTCCCTGCGTTTGGGGGGGGGGGGTTGTGTAGGAGAGTAGGGTCTGCTATCCTATGGTCACCCCAAATTTTTGCTTTTTGCTTCACTGGTTTATGACTTAATGTGGCTGTGGGCCTGCTAATCAGACCCACAGCCTGCTGTTCTCTCTCTAAATTGTTACCCATGCACTTTAGGTGCAGAACAAAATTGGAACTGGTTCACCTTATTCGCCCCTGTAACAGTGTACCCAGGTACCCAGGGCATAGGTGCTTCCAAGGCCTACCAGGGGCTGCAGCACGTATTGTGCCACCCCTGGCCTGGCCTCCATATTTGACACAACTGGCTGATCACTCAGCTGGGGTAAGTCGGTGTAACCACCCCTTACTTAGATGTAGTATGCCTATACCTAACCTAAAATGGACACATATGTTCCTATCAGCCACTCCTATGGAAGGCCTCATCAATCCTGGAGGCAGAGTGCTTGGATATATGTGAGATAGTGCTCTGGCATGAGCTGAGCCTGTCTGCAGCTTTCGGAACCATGTCCTTTAGCTGTTTCATGATACTGCCATACCATATACTCTTAAGTGCATTATAATCCTCGCGGTTAAATGCTATCTTGGGTTTGGCTTTATCAAAACATGTCGAGTAAGGTGTCATACGAATTGGAATACTACCCCCTCGCCTGTTCTGGCGACGGGGGTAGCATTCCACCCTTCTAGAGGGACACGACATGTACCTAACCTGAACCCCGGTTAAAGTTAAACAGAGCCTCAGCATCACAAAATGGATGCTGCCACCACAGACACAAGTCTGACCTCCTGCTTCTGGGAGTCCTTCCAGCGAGGGCAGCTTGGACAAAGGGTTTCCTGCCTTGGGAGGTGCTAGCACCACCCCAGACAGGATTTTGTGTATTGGGTAGGACAGGGCTGAATAGAATCAGACATGCCTGGGGCACACAAGGTGTCCCTGTGCATAGGCCAGTTCAAACCGGGGCTGGGGCCTTCCAGCCCCAGTCCCGGCGCGAAACTGGACAAAGGAAAGGGGGTGTAACCACCCCCCTTCCTGGTTCCACCCAGAGGAGGGACCTAGTAGGTGATCCGGCCCCCCAGATTCGAATAAGAGTGGGAGCTGTGTCCTGAGACTTCAGATCATCCTGAATCAACTTGAAACTAAGAAGACAACTGGACTTCGACATTCTGCTGCACAGAAGACTGAAGAGCATCTCCCTTGTGGATTAGGAGTGGCCACCCTGTGAACACAGGCACCATCCAGCAACTCGACGTCTGCTTTGCCGCCGCCTCCCGCCGAAGCCCGAGCGCAGAGCCTGACAAGACCCAGACTCCCAGATTTCTCACAGCCCGATCCACAGTCCCTGCAAAGAAGGGACGCGTGGAGGCACTGAGAGACGTGGGACCGGACCTCTTGAAAGACCCCCGAGAAGCTGACTGCGCAGTATCCGAGGCACCCTCGACACTGTGCTTTGGGGTTTGAAAAGCCCCAATCTCAAGCAGCTATTGCACCGAAGATCAGCCCCCCAGCATCTCCACGATCTGTGTGGGGCCCTTTTGCACTGTGCCACTCGACGCGCCATCCCGGCCACTTGCCACGTGGCTAGCGGCCATCTTGGCAACGAAAACGACAAACTACACCGCTGGTCTGGTTGCTCCAGATTGGCCCTTGCTCCCCTGAAAAGGAGCACCCGCTCTGACCTTGCTGGTCTGAGTGAGAAGCTTGAATCACTTCCTGTGTGGCTTGCGTTAGCCAAGGCATGTTTGCTCCAATCAAGTTGCCGACACCGCCATCAGTGAGAGCCTTTGTGGGACAGCTCGTGACCAATGCCTGGATGTCCTTGACCTCTTCGTGTCCACGTGGCTGCAGAGACAATCTTCACAACATCACCTGTTTGCACCCGACATCGCCTGGTTCCTGCCTGGGTCCACGGTAGTCACTGGCTAGTGACTTTGAACATTGTCCCCTCTGCTTTCAGGTCTTCACCTCTTCAGATCCACCCTTGGATCCACCGGAACTCTTCACATCGAGCCGCCTGCAGCATCTTCAGCTCCAAGCACCATCGACCTGCGTGACGAAACCCGACACTACTTCGACCCTGTGCACCCGCTTCCTGTGGGTGAGGTAACTCAGCAACGCCGGTGTTCCCACACTCGTATACACCTCTAGTGTCTGTGTCTAAAGTTTCATCCTTCTAGGTCACTCGGAAGGTTCCTTAATAACTAACTTTGTAACTTTTACGCACCATTGACATTGCATTGGTAATGCATGCACTTTCCGCACTGCACCCGAGTCCCGCGGGCCTTTCCCGACTTCTTCACTGCTAGTCCCGAACAGCTCCAGCGATTCCCCAGGCCCTAGGCCTCTTCACTTTCCCCATAGTGGTTCTTATACCACTATTTTAGTATATGGTTTAGGTGGCCCCTAGGGCTCATCCATAATTGTGCAACTTTTGTATATTTAAACTGTGTTTTGTTTTAACGCATTTGCTTCTGTGCTCATAAAGAGTATCAGGGTTATTTGTAGAAATAAATCTATATATATTTTCAATATATATCTGTGTGGTGTCCTTTCATTTGGTATTCAAGGGGATTGTGTATGGTAAAACAGCTTGCTTCACATGCCTTTACAGAGTTTAGCCTAAGACTGCTTAGTCCATGCTACCCCTAGGATAGCTTGTCTATAAGGTTGACTTTACAACCTGCACCAAGGGGGTTGTTTGGCATGGTACAAGGTGATCACTAGAACTAGTGAGCATCATATACCAGGCCAACTTCTCACAATGCACTCACGTATAGACCTAGTGAAGGACTCATGCAGCCAGTCACAGAACCACTTGGAGACTTAAGCACCCATTCACATTTCCAAGTAAATAATTAATGCACACTGTAATAGAGATATTGAGAGACTGGTAAATATATTTATAGAGGTATTTAGATAGTGATTTATTTACTGTGATAGTTAGAATGAATTACATAATTTGTAATTTTTTTATGTGGTGGTGGCTATCGAATTCCTGCTGTTGCTTTGCATTTTCACGATGTATCCGCTGTGATAGCGGGTACCGATGTCATTGCAAGTCCATGGTTTTTAAAGAAACTTAGTACAAAAAACATGAGTTTAAACATGTTTATTTAAAGAATTTATATAATATTATGTGTAGTGTAATGTTTAGAATGGATTTTTTTAAAATAATTTTTGCATGTGGTGGTGGCTGTTAAATGTCTGCTTTTGTTTTGTGATTCCACAACGTATTCGCGACTTTGTCACAGAGATCCTCAAAAACTAAAAAAAGAATCTTTAGAAAAATAAATTACAATATTTTGGGAACTAGGGTGGTTCTGACAAGAGCCTTTGTGTTGATTGTGTGTGTAAGGCAGCTACACATAAGACTGGATGCAGAGTTTCAGGTTACTTAGAAACATCCTGTTGCCTTTGCTTGTAAAGTGCACTCCATCATTTCTATAAATTTCATGCATATCAAAACGCAGGTTTTCGTTGTATATTGAGCCCATGTTATAGTCTCTGAGGAATGCAGAAACAGTTTTATTAACATGTTTTCTGACTTTGTCAATCTGTGGACAGAATTGATTTGACCACTTTGATTTCTGTCTTTTGCATATAGTAGAGTACACCAAGACAGTGTGAGGGAAAAGCGACATCAGTTATGCAAAGGTATCCTTCATTAGGATTTACAGCCCTACCCCAGTCAATGTGCCTAGGTAATTGCCTCCACAGTGCACAATCATGAGTTGAGTAGCTCAGCAATCCACAAATTTTAACCAAAGCCAGCAACTAATGAAAATGTAACCCTTTCTGGCCAAACCAAGTAATCTCAACATTTGACATAACCAAGTCCCTGTCAAAACCTCTATTTTAAGCCTTTTTAGCCAAATAGACATAGCTGTTGCCAACAATCCACACTCCAAGCATTTTGAAATGAAGGTGCTATAGTAGTCAGGAAAAGGGTGGAGCTGAAAGAGGTAGTTTTCGAAATTAAAAGAAGTTAAAATGGAGGAGTTTTCTTAAAAAAAGATATATTTCATTTGATGCTGTCAGCATGTAAGTGAATACAATTAGGTAGTGTGTTGGATGAATTAGCGAAAAGTCCTATTATTGGGTATTGTTTAAAAAAAATGTAAAACAGACATGGATATGCTTTTGAATCTGTGGAGTAAACTGCTTTATCTAATTTGGAAGTAGCATGTTCTTTCTAGAATGAGCTGTGAACTTGTGACCTACTAGGGGTTGCAAGATACACTTAGCTGAGAGTATGTCATGGCTGGGTGTTAAAGAGACAGAAAATTGTTTTTTAAAAGGTTGAAGAGTTATGACAATTTATATAATGATGACATTTAATTTCAAACTCAGGACTATGTAATAAACTGTTGTGCAGTATTTAAATTTGAGAAAATGACGTTAAATATAGGTTTTCACGCTTACTCCACGATCATTGCAAAAGCATTGTGAACATGCATAGACAGGAATCTATTTTTTAAAGAGAGGGAAAGAGTTAAAATATGCTAAATATTCAAAAGGGGAGATAGAGTGGTCTAAAATGAAAGACATCATTTCATTTGCTGCCTTTCTCATGACCGTACAGTAGAAAGTTGAAGAGGTTGCCACTTTATGGTTGCTTTGTATGAGAGTGGTGTACCATTCTTGTGCATAGTTTTTACAAATCTTAACTGTGCCAAAACTATCAAGAAAGAGCTAAAGCAACAATATAATCTACAAACTGAGTTCACTGGTATGTACTTACCTTTTTAATTATTTTAAAGACTTACATTAGAAATTGTCATTGTAGTACTTTATTCGATAAAAACATTTATCATAAAAGTAAAAACCAATTTCGAGTACAACAACCCTTAAAAGTTCATACGCAACAGTATACATTAGAAATTAAGATGTATATGGGATTTTGATAAAAAAGAGTATCACAGTGATATAAAAAAAATACATCAGATGAACTGCGCCTTGAGACCCTCACGAGTGAGTAGTTAGGCTATACAAACTCCTGATTGATTGATTGAACTCCATCTGGCAGAGTGTATGTGTTCAAGATGTTTAAGTTGTTAGATCTGTTGAAAGGTAAAATGAGCAATGCCTTTAAAAATGGCAATGTTTCAAATGTCAAAGCATAATGTGCAGAACACACAGATCTAGGTTATTTGCTTTCTGGGAATTGAGGTACTTTTACTCACACTATTAAACACGAGTAGTGTAGTCATGAATAAAAGATAAGAAAATGTGCTGCGCCTGTATATGCATTATAAAGTTTTAAGTCTTGTTAGGTATGTATTAGGAAGTGTTTGTCAATGTGGTTTTTAAATGATATGACAGGTTTGCATTTGTTTAGATTGTGAGATATGGCCTTTGCAACGATGGCACTCTTGAGTTTACTTAACGATGTAGAGAGCTATATATTTTGAAGGTGTATATCTATATATGATTACATGGTAATCTATGCTCTTTAGGGCTGTTGAAAAGTTCATGTGTATGCTGAGGGCGGTGCATTTCTTTAAACATGCTGTGTTTAAAATTAGGGAGAGTTAATAGTGCAGAATTTCTGTTGAGTGTTCTTATGCTAGCTTTACTTGGTGTGTAACTTTGCTTTGCAAAATGCTGAATATGTGTTTTATAGACAAGAAATATTTGAGAAATGATGTAGGTATGCCAGAAAGAAATGGTTTTGTGATTTGAAAAAGTGAGTAGTTTTGTTTTCCGTTTTAGAAAGTTACTGATGCTTGTGCACGCTGAGTAACAGAGCAATGTATGCTCCTAGACAGCCACGTATGCAATTATTTAGCAAGTGTGGTATGTAGACTTCACTCACACATAGCTAAGTAGAAAAAGATAGATAACCTAAAATAGTTATTTTGATAGTGACAGAATAACTTACACAATGAGTCATAGATATAGTCAGAACTGTTATGTATCTAACAGCAATGGAGGTACGTTCACAGTCAAACAGGCACTACTCAGGCACTCATCCAAATCACCCAACCACTAATCAGGCTGTCATCTACTCACTCATGCACTATTCACACACTTATTCAATCACCCAGGCACTATACATGCACTCTTCCAATCACAAAGGCACTGATTACGTAGTCATTGAACTATGCGGGGATTACCCATGCATTAATCCAATCACTGAGGCTTTACCTATGCAGTCATTCAAACACCCAGGCACAACCCATGCACTCCTTCAAACACCTACATCCTCCAAACACCTACTTACAACCCATGAACTCATCCAATTACGCAGGCAGTACCATTGCAGCGAACTAATCACACATCCAGTACATATGCGCACTCATTCAATTACTGAGGCTATACTGTTGCACTAATACAATCACCCCAGTAGTACACTTATTCCATCCAACCAATTAAGCTTTAACAATGGACTCATGCAATCACTCAGACACTAGTCATGCACTCATCTAATCAGCCACACACTACTGATGAACTCTTTTAATTTTCAAATGCAAAACCAACAGTTGGTGGACAGAATGCAGAACAATGTCATACATTCACCCCAGTACAGAGATCTGGGCCTAAATCCATAGTTTTTTGCACTCCACACCACCCTAGTTAAGACATGGCCATATGCAAATCAGCCTTGACCCTGTGCATCATGGGAACAGTCCAGCCCGGACTGCCAAGCCATGTCTTTCCTGGACCGGAATCAAGCATCCTAGGACCGGTTTCTGGCTATCAGCCGTCTTCAGCCAGGATAGCTTGACTCCAGTGGTGTGGAGAGCATGGGACTCACGTCTGAGCATACCCATCCCACTCGGGGTGACAAATGCAAAAACAACAGTTGATGGACAGAATGCAGAACAATGTCATACATTCACCCCAGTACAGAGATCTGGGCCTAAATCCATCGTTTTTTGCACTCCACACCACCCCAGTTCAGACATGGCCATTGGCAGTTCGGGCTGGACTGTTCCCATGAGGCACAGGGTCAGACTGATTTGCATATGGCCATGTCAGAACTGGGGTGGCGGAGAGCTAAAGAACGGTGATGGATTAAACCCAGATCAGTTGACTGGGGGTGAGTGTTTGTATTGTCAACGCTCCGTCCATCATCACCTTTGGTTTTTCTTTGTTCGCCCTGAGTTGGCAGGGTATGCTCAGACCTGGGTCACTTGCTCACTTTGCCACTGGAGTCAAGCAAGCCCGGCTGAAGACGGCTGTAATGCCAGAAACTGTTCCTGGGAAGCTTGATTCCGGTCCAGGGAAGACATGGCTTGGCAGTTCGGGCTGGACTGTTCCCATGAGGCACAGGGTCAGACTGATTTGCATATGGCCGTATCTGAACTGGGGTGGCGAAGTGAGCTAAAGAACGGTGATGGTTTAAACCCAGATCAGTTGACTGGGGGTGAGTGTTTGTATTGTCAACGCTCCGTCCATCATCACCTTTGGTTTTTCTTTGTTCGCCCTAAGTTGGCAGGGTATGCTCAGACCTGAGTCCCTTGCTCACTTTGCCACTGGAGTCAAGCAAGCCCGGCTGAAGACGGCTGTAATGCCAGAAACTGTTCCTGGGAAGCTTGATTCCGGTCCAGGGAAGACATGGCTTGGCAGTTCGGGCTGGACTGTTCCCATGAGGCACAGGGTCAGACTGATTTGCATATGACCGTATCTGAACTGGGGTGGCGGAGTGAGCTAAAGAACGGTGATGGATTAAACCCAGATCAGTTGACTGGGGATGAGTGTTTGTATTGTCAACGCTCCGTCCATCATCACCTTTGGTTTTTCTTTGTTCGCCCTAAGTTGGCAGGGTATGCTCAGACGTGAGTCCCTTGCTCACTTTGGCACTGGAGTCAAGCAAGCCCGGCTGAAGACGGCTGTAATGCCAGAAACCGGTCCTGGGAAGCTTGATTCCGGTCCAGGGAAGACATGGCTTGGCAGTTCGGGGGGGACTGTTCCCATGAGGCACAGGGTCAGACTGATTTGCATATGGCCATGTCTGAACTGGGGTGGCGGAGTGAGCTAAAGAACGGTGATGGATTAAACCCAGATCAGTTGACTGGGGGTGAGTGTTTGTATTGTCAACGCTCCGTCCATCATCACCTTTGGTTTTTCTTTCTTCGCCCTAAGTTGGCAGGGTATGCTCAGACGTGAGTCCCTTGCTCACTTTGCCACCGGAGTCAAGCAAGCAAGGCTGAAGACGGCTGTAATGCCAGATACCGGTCCTGGGAAGCTTGATTCCGGTCCAGGGAAGACATGGCTTGGCAGTTCGGGCTGGACTGTTCCCATGAGGCACAGGGTCAGACTGATTTGCATATGGCCATATCTGAACTGGGGTGGCGGAGTGAGCTAAAGAACGGTGATGGATTAAACCCAGATCAGTTGACTGGGGATGAGTGTTTGTATTGTCAACGCTCCTTCCATCATCACCTTTGGTTTTTCTTTGTTAGCCCTAAGTTGGCAGGGTATGCTCAGACGTGAGTCCCTTGCTCACTTTGCCACTGGAGTCAAGCAAGCCCGGCTGAAGACGGCTGTAAT
Organism: Lissotriton helveticus; assembly: GCF_964261635.1. NCBI lineage: Eukaryota > Metazoa > Chordata > Amphibia > Caudata > Salamandridae > Lissotriton > Lissotriton helveticus. Next base: position 21,000,753 of record NC_136060.1, on the reverse strand, counting down.
GCCAGAAACCGGTCCTGGGAAGCTTGATTCCGGTCCAGGGAAGACATGGCTTGGCAGTTCGGGCTGGACTGTTCCCATGAGGCACAGGGTCAGACTGATTTGCATATGGCCATGTCTGAACTGGAGTGGCGGAGTGAGCTAAAGAACGGTGATGGATTAAACCCAGATCAGTTGACTGGGGGTGAGTGTTTGTATTGTCAACGCTCCGTCCTTCATCACCTTTGGTTTTTCTTTGTTCGCCCTAAGTTGGCAGGGTATGCTCAGACGTGAGTCCCTTGCTCACTTTGCCACTGGAGTCAAGCAAGCCGGCTGAAGACGGCTGTAATGCAGAAACCAGTTCTGGGAAGCTTGATTCCGGTCCAGGGAAGACATGGTTTGGCAGTTCGGGCTGGACTGTTCCCATGAGGCACAGGGTCAGACTGATTTGCATATGGCCATGTCTGAACTGGGGTGGCGGAGTGAGCTAAAGAACGGTGATGGATTAAACCCAGATCAGTTGACTGGGGGTGAGTGTTTGTATTGTCAACGCTCAGTCCATCATCACCTTTGGTTTTTCTTTGTTCGCCCTAAGTTGACAGGGTATGCTCAGACGTGAGTCCCTTGCTCACTTTGCCACTGGAGTCAAGCAAGCTCGGTTGAAGATAGCTGTAATGCCAGAAACCGGTCCTGGGAAGCTTGATACCGGTCCAGGGAAGACATGGCTTGGCAGTTCGGGCTGGACTGTTCCCATGAGGCACAGGGTCAGACTGATTTGCATATGGCCATGTCTGAACTGGGGTGGCGGAGTGAGCTAAAGAACGGTGATGGATTAAACCCAGATCAGTTGACTGGGGGTGAGTGTTTGTATTGTCAACGCTCAGTCCATCATTACCTTTGGTTTTTCTTTGTTCGCCCTAAGTTGGCAGGGTATGCTCAGACGTGAGTCCCTTGCTCACTTTGCCACTGGAGTCAAGCAAGCCCGGCTGAAGACAGCTGTAATGCCAGAAACCGGTCCTGGGAAGCTTGATTCCTGTCCAGGGAAGATATGGCTTGGCAGTTCGGGCTGTACTGTTCCCATGAGGCACAGGGTCAGACTGATTTGCATACGGCCATGTCTAAACTGGGGTGGTGGAGTGAGCTAAAGAACGGTGATGGATTATACCCAGATCAGTTGACTGGGGGTGAGTTTCTGTATTGTCAACGCTCCATCCATCATCACCTTTGGTTTTTCTTTGTTCGCCCTAAGTTGGCAGGGTATGCTCAGACGTGAGTCCCTTGCTCACTTTGCCACTGGAGTCAAGCAAGCCCGGCTGAAGATGGCTGTAATGCCAGAAACCAGTCCTGGGAAGCTTGATTCCGGTCCAGGGAAGACATGGCTTGGCAGTTCGGGCTGGACTGTTCCCATGAGGCACAGGGTCAGACTGATTTGCATATGGCCATGTCTGAACTGGGGTGGCGGAGTGAGCTAACGAACGGTGATGGATTAAACCCAGATCAGTTGACTGGAGGTGAGTGTTTGTATTGTCAACGCTCCGTCCATCATCACCTTTGGTTTTCCTTTGTTCGCCTTAAGTTGGCAGGGTATGCTCAGACGCGAGTCCCTTGCTCACTTTGCCACTGGAGTCAAGCAAGCCCGGCTGAAGATGGCTGTAATGCCAGAAACCGGTCCTGGGAAGCTTGATTCCGGTCCAGGGAAGACATGGCTTGGCAGTTCGGGCTGGACTGTGCCCATGAGGCACAGGGTCAGACTGCTTTGCATATGGCCATGTCTGACCTGGGGTGGCAGAGTGAGCTAAAGAACGGTGATGGTTTAAACCCAGATCAGTTGACTGGGGGTGAGTGTTTGTATTGTCAACGCTCCATCCATCATCCCCTTTGGTTTTTCTTTGTTCGCCCTAAGTTGGCAGGGTATGCTCAGACGTGAGTCCCTTGCTCACTTTGCCACTGGAGTCAAGCAAGCCCGGCTGAAGACGGCTGTAATGCTAGAACCCGGTCCTGGGAAGCTTGATTCCGGTCCAGGGAAGACATGGCTTGGCAGTTCGGGCTGGACTGTTCCCATGAGGCACAGGGTCAGACTGATTTCCATATGGCCATGTCTGAACTGGGGTGGCGGAGTGAGCTAAAGAACGGTGATAGTTTAAACCCAGATCAGTTGACTGGGGGTGAGTGTTTGTATTGTCAACGCTCCGTCCATCATCACCTTTGGTTTTTCTTTGTTCGCCCTAAGTTGGCAGGGCATGCTCAGACGTGAGTCCCTTGCTCACTTTGCCACTGGAGTCAAGCAAGCCCGGCTGGAGACGGCTGTTATGCCAGAAACCGGTCCTGGGAAGCTTGATTCCGGTCCATGGTAGACTTGGCTTGGCAGTTCGGGCTGGACTGTTCCCATGAGGCACAGGGTCAGACTGATTTGCATATGGCCATGTCTGAACTGGGGTGGCGGAGTGAGCTAAAGAACAGTGATGGATTAAACCCAGATCAGTTGACTGGGGGTGAGTGTTTGTATTGTCAACACTGCGTCCATCATCACCTTTGGTTTTTCATTGTTCGCCCTAAGTTGGCAGGGTATGCTCAGACGTGAGTCCCTTTCCCACTTTGCCACTGGAGTCAAGCAAGCCCGGCTGAAGACGGCTGTAATGCCAGAAACCGGTCCTGGGAAGCTTGATTCCGGTCCAGGGAAGACATGGCTTGGCAGTTCGGGCTGGACTGTTCCCATGAGGCACAGGGTCAGACTGATTTCCATATGGCCATGTCTGAACTGGGGTGGCGGAGTGAGCTAAAGAACGGTGATAGTTTAAACCCAGATCAGTTGACTGGGGGTGAGTGTTTGTATTGTCAACGCTCCGTCCATCATCACCTTTGGTTTTTCTTTGTTCGCCCTAAGTTGGCAGGGCATGCTCAGACGTGAGTCCCTTGCTCACTTTGCCACTGGAGTCAAGCAAGCCCGGCTGGAGACGGCTGTTATGCCAGAAACCGGTCCTGGGAAGCTTGATTCCGGTCCATGGTAGACTTGGCTTGGCAGTTCGGGCTGGACTGTTCCCATGAGGCACAGGGTCAGACTGATTTGCATATGGCCATGTCTGAACTGGGGTGGCGGAGTGAGCTAAAGAACAGTGATGGATTAAACCCAGATCAGTTGACTGGGGGTGAGTGTTTGTATTGTCAACACTGCGTCCATCATCACCTTTGGTTTTTCATTGTTCGCCCTAAGATGGCAGGGTATGCTCAGACGTGAGTCCCTTTCCCACTTTGCCACTGGAGTCAAGCAAGCCCGGCTGAAGACGGCTGTAATGCCAGAAACCGGTCCTGGGAAGCTTGATTCCGGTCCAGGGAAGACATGGCTTGGCAGTTCGGGCTGGACTGTTCCCATGAGGCACAGGGTCAGACTGATTTGCATATGGCCATGTCTGAACTGGGGTGGCGGAGTGAGCTAAAGAATGGTGATGGATTAAACCCATATCAGTTGACTGGGGGTGAGTGTTTGTATTGTCAACGCTCCATCCATCATCACCTTTGGTTTCTCTCTCTCTTCTCTCTTTTAATTTTCAAGGCACTACCCATGTACTTATCTAAACACCCAGGCCCTACCTGTTCACTCAACCAAAAACACTTGGGCAGCAGACATGTTCTCATCCAATCCCTAAAACACTACTCATGCACCCATCCAATATGTCAGGTGGTACGCCTACACTTAAACAACCATGTACACACTATCCATGCACTCTATAAATAGCCTTTATACTATGTATGTACTCCTGCAATCATCCAGGCACTAATATTGCACTCATTTTATCACCCAACCAGTATCTATGCATGTAATAAATTATTGAGGCATTAGTCATACACTTATCGAATAATTCATTCACTGCTCATGCGCTCATCCAAACACCCAGATAGTAGTAATTGATATACTCATGCAAACATGCAGGCAGTAACAATGCAGATATGGAACGACCCACTAAGTTCCCACCTGCTCAGGGAATCATCCAAAACTGCTGTAATGAACCCCAATGTCCGCTAATCTAGGCCTAGATAGTTACACAACCTTTTACCTACATTTGTCCTACCTTGCTCTATATAACGGTTCTAGCACCGACCTTTTACCAAGTTAGGTGCTGAATAAATGTCGATCAGTTTCATGAAAACTAGTCTAATTTATTATGCATGAGGATTCTTAGAAAAGTCCCCTGCACATGACGTACATCACAGCATGAACATACTCTGCGTAAAAGTCATGGTTATCTTCATCCTAGGGCGGAAGAATGGCTTTGCATAATTGCAGGTATTGTTCTAGGCTCATTGGCTTAATCGTTCACACAACAAATCGATTGTGTAGGGAATCCCAAGGCTATTTGTAGGGTATACTGAACACTAGATAGTAAGAGGAGAAGCGTCCATGCTGACACAAGATGCTGTGATCCCTGCATGCAGAAACTCCAGCACACAGTGGTCTGATATCCCTTGAGGGGTGTCCAACTCGAGACCAAGACAGGGTTCTTCATTCTCTGCTATTAGGTAATTAGGTAATGGGGTTGGCTCTTTGCCAGGGAATTCTTGACTTTACACCCACATACATGCTAGGTTCACTTAGGTGCACTTAGATAGGGTCCGCATAGTAGGAGTGCTCTTGATTACTGCCATGTGTCTATATGCCTAGATATATTCACTGTTTTATCACCATGGTAGAATTCTACCTTTTATTTACTCTGTTGGTGCTTTTAACCTTATGCATATGTTTCTGTCTAATGATTGTTGCAGCAAACATGTTTTATACTAGAATGACACTGGTTTAATAAATGCTTATTGAAAACGTCCCCATCGTTTATTCTGTGCATATCTCTGAGACTATGTGAGCACGAGTGACTGAGAGAAAAGTGCTGCCCTGTTTCCACAATCCCTGAAGGATCAAGGGTTGTCATGTTTGATAGTTGCCAGAAACTATTTGCTCCTTGGTAAGATTAGGGAGCTTTTAGTGGCACTGTGAGCCAGCTGATCTAATGGCTAACATATAATTTGGAGGTGTCTGGAATCAGTCTGGACACCAATCTCTTAGTTAATGTTGTCTAAAAGCGCAGATCCTATATAGATTTATAGGAACAACACAACATGGTGCCCAACTTTGGTTTGGTTCTTCTTTAACGGTCCAATCTGACTAGTTCGGTTGTGCTTTCTCAGAGACCCCTACTCACATTTACCCAGAGATGTCTGCAGTTGGGAGGGAAATTCAGCCACAGCTGAGTAGGTATATCGTATGTGTAGGTTTGAAGGATTATAGTTCCCTAGACTGTGCAAAACCTTATCTCATTTTCTTATCAATTTCTTCCTCAATGTCTTTCCAAGAAAGTGCTGCAAATACAGAGGAGGGAGAGCTAGAAGGAGCTCTTAACATTTCATAAAATTGCAGAAATGCACTTACAAAAAAAAGAAATGCAGATTATGGTCTCTCATCATTAGGGGGGACTGTTACTTTTGTGATTGAGGCACACAAGGCATTCAGGATAGAGGTATTGTATTCTTGGGTCAAATTCCCACCTACAGATGCACATACACATGGGTTTCATAATTACATTCCAGATGAGACATCTGAAGAATACTCTCCATAGGAGGACCTAGAATTCCTGTTTACTTACCAAGAGCATATAAATTGGTTTAAAGGCACTAGCCCCCACACCACAGAAAAATAGAGACTCTGTCCGCTTTGCAGAGTCGGAGCGACTTGGCCAGTCTTAGCTGCGCAGACACTGCATCCAGAGATTGATACATTGCCAGCAACAGAATTACATACATTTTACAAATAAATGGTGAAACTATACAGAAATCGTACACAGTTCGTAATACGAACACTTACGATTCAGCTTTCAAGGGTCACTCAAGCTGGTCAACCTCAAGGAACTTCGACAGAAATCACCCCACAAACACCGAATTAACCCTGGGCATAGGACTACGCTACGCTCATGTAGTTTGCGCAACTACACGCTACGCGAATTGCACGTAGCACAGTAAAAAAACGCATAGCATAGTGGGTACTTTTTGCTTGCTCGCAGCCCTCAGCGTCAAGTTGGCGACCGCGAGTGAGCAAAATGACATCCCGGTGATACTTTTTCCTCGTTCCCGATCAGCAACATCAAGTTGCCGATCGCGAGCCTTTGTTATCAGCTTTTGCTATGAATGTTCTACAATTAACAGCTGCCTGCCAGCCCACTGCTGTTAGCTGTTGAACATTCCTAGCAATAATATATTTTTGAAAGGCAGAGGAAAGAGAAAGGCAGAGGCTGTGTATTAGGACATTGAAACGATGAGAGCAGCGGGCCTATGCCAGTTCATATAGGCCGCTGCTGCTCCATTGACTTTAATAGAGCTCTCAACTTTCTAATGTTCTAAATATTATCATAATCATTAAAATGATTCAGATATAGAAGCACATTGGCAAAACCCATAGGACTTGCGCTTAATGTTTGAGCATATTAGAGGTGGGCAGAGCTTGCGGAGTTGCACTACGCAGAATTCTGTGGAGTTGCATACAAACTCAGTGGAATTCCGTGGAGTTCCGCAAGCGGGCATACTCGCTCCACTCACCCACCCCTGGCTAAAAGAGCATTATTTTGCCCCACATAGACATGCGCTTGTAGTCAGGAACATCAGCAACTGGCCCCCCTTCGAATCATGCAGGGGAGAGGAGGCATTGCTAAATTTTTACCCAGCGAGTCTCCAAGATGAAGTGGATAATTTCAGCAGACTGCTGCCCTTCTATAAAGTGACGAGTAGAAGAGACAGACCAGAGGTACTGAAGATGACCACAGCTCAAGGGAGCAGAAGAGGCACGCCCACTGTAATCGAACAGTTGCAAAAGGCTCCTGCCAGCTTCAGCTTGTTTTCTTGTCCTGGTGTCCCCCAACCGAATGACAGGCTGTCCCATGAGATACAAGGTGCAAGAACAGCACTTCTGGCAGATGTTCTGTTGTGACTAAAGGTCATCACTCTCCTTCGCTGGACATTCTGTGTGGACTGATGATGAGAGACCTATCACAGACACTGCACTGCTCACAGTCTCTTCAATGGTCTTCCCACTATGGTCAAATAGATTGCATAGAAGGCCTCCCCTTCTGCATAAAACTGTCTGCCTCTATTTCCTGCGCTGGCCTTTTGATGTATCGTCCCCCCAATTCCAGCTCCTCCCATTTACCAGCCCTGATGGACTATATCAATCAAGCCTGTATGCGCTATGCTAATTTTACGATTTTGGGGGACTTTACCCTACATGTGGATGATGCTACTTGCCCTCTCAGTTCGAATTTTATTTCTGCATTGGCAGCCTGTGATCTTATCCAACTAGTAGCGCTCCCCACACATAGAGCCGGTCACACGTTAGATTTAATATGCTCTAATCTCCCCAACATCCTGGGTAAGGATCCCATACCAGTTATATGGTCTGATCACTATCTTATTCCCTTTTCGGTCCATATGACTCATCATGATAGACCTCTTTTAACCCCTAAGGAATTTGGGAGAAATTGTAGTAAAATCTCCCCAGTATCCTTACAAGATTATCTTAAAGACTCCTATCCGCTCCCAGCCTCAGACCTTGACTCAAGTATCTCCAATCTTAATGAATGGGTGGGCAAAGCGATTGACTCACTAGCACCTCTTAGACCGATTAACACCTTCAGGTCCTCACCCGTAGCCCCTTGGTATTCGGAAGAATTGAGACTCCAAAAGTCCACATGCAAAATATTGGAACGCCGCTGGAGACTGAAGTATTCGACAGAAAGTAAAATCGAGTACCGGACAGCTCTTAAAGAATACCGTAAACGTATTCTAACACACAAAAGGAGCTTTTTATCAGATAGAATTGATAAAGCTAGCAATGCTCCCAGAGACATCTTCAATATTGTCAGATCTTTCACTGATCCGCAGGCTCTGAATCGGCGCCAGCCTATGTCTCAGTCTCTTTGCACTCAACTCTCTGAGTTTTTTTAAGAGAAAATTGCCCTTATCTATGCCTCTTTCCCAACTAAGGATAGCTCTGAGAACGAGGAGGAACTACTGGCCAATCAAACCTCTGCGTCAGTCCTCACGGAATTTTCTGAAATATCTGAAGATCTCTCCATCCAGGAACTGCTTAAATGCAAATCTGGCTCTCCTAGTGATCCTTGGCCAGCTAAACAATATAAAGCACTAGCAGCACTCCTTAACCCTCATCTTAATTCCATATGGAACGCCTCCCTGAGATCGGGCATTTATCCAGCGGTCTGGAAACACGCATTTTTAGTTCCTATCCTGAAAAAAGCCAATGCGGATCCAGAGATCCCGGGAAACTATAGGCCGATTTCCCTTCTCCCTGCCCCAGCCAAGATCTTGGAAAAGCGGCCCATCAACAACTTGCCAGCTTTATAGAGTCCAAGGGTCTCCTACATGATTACCAGCATGGATTTCGCTCGGGCCATAGCTGATTGAAATGGCGGACTCTGTGCGGTGGACACTTGATCGGGGTTCGAGGGCGGTGTTAGTGCTGCTGGATTTGTCAGCAGCATTTGACACAGTCTCTCATTGAATCCTGTTGAAACGATTGAAATCCATTGGAATCCAGGGTACGGTTCTCAACTGGATTACATCATTCCTATCTGACCGTAAACAACAGGTTCACACGCCCCCTTATACCTCCACAGTTAGGCCACTCAAATGGGGTGTCCCTCAGGGCTCCTCTTTGAGTCCACTCCTGTTAAATGTATACATGACCCCTCTTGCCGAAATGATTTCAAATAACATCATATGCCGACGATATCCAGCTCCTTTTCTCATATAATGAGTCTTCATCCCTCACCTTCGACCCCCTAAAGTCTTGCCTTAGGATTATTGCGAAATGGATGGATCTTAATTTTCTCAGACTCAATGTCGGAAAAACCGAGGTCCTGTTCTTTAACCAGCTAGCTCCATTAAACTCTAATCTATGGTGGCCACAAGATCTGAGCCAGGCCCCTCTTCCGAAAGATTCGGTTAGAAACCTGGTGGTCAGATGGGACAATCGTTTGTCCTTTGCTAATCAGGTACAAACAGTTTCCGCTGCCTGTTTCTCTAAAATTAAAATTTTAAAAAGGCTTATAAACTACCTACCCAGTAATAACCGCAAAACCATAGTCCATGCGCTCTTAACTTCGCATCTTGACTATGCCAATGGACTCTACCTGGGTTGTCTGTGCCAGAGACTCCAGACAGTGCAAAATGCCGCGGCCCGCTTGGTCGAAGGCATTCCACTTAGACAACATATCTCCCCATACCTGTGCAAACTACACTGGCTCCCCATCACCAAAAGGATTGAGTTCAAAGCCATGACCCTGGCCTATCGGACTACCAAGGGCAAAGGACCAGCCCATCTTAGGTCGAGTCTCAGTCCTTACAGTAATTCTAGAGTTCTACGCTCTAACACCAAATTGTTACTAATCACTCATAGATTTAAAAAGGCTCGATCTGGAGGTAAAACTTTTGAAGTGTGTGCCACCCAGCGCTGGAACAAACTTCCACCTCACCTCCGCATGATTCAGTCAGAACTTGAATTCCGCAGATCCCTTAAAACCTTTCTTTTCTCCTTGTAAGTTTCCGTTTTGGATCAATTGCCGTCTGCTCAATTAGCGCCGGGATACCCCGTTGGGGTAGCTACGCGCTTTATAAAATACACAAATAATAATAATGGGCTCTCTCCTTATCTCTAGGCTGTTCGGAAAGGCATTTAACCCAGCTGACGATGGAACTGCAGACGGAAAATTGTTAGTGATGACACCGGCCTCATCAGCGTCACCCTCTTCTACAAATCTCTTTGGCTATTGAACAGGGATTGATATAATAATGGTACTTCTAATAGAAGATATTTAATCCTGACATCTCAGGGGACAAAATCATTTTTCCTGTGCATAGCCATCATACTGATTGCAGCACTAAGACTCTTGGCTCAGGTGCTCGAAATGGTTTAACTCTCCACTTACAATGAACTTTGATCACAAAATATGTACTTAGCAGCTCAGCCGTTCAGCGTTGCCATTTCGTAGGCAGCCGTGGTGCCATTTCAATACATTCATGGAATGAAGGGCATCCCCCGACACCATTCCTATGCCTTCCATCCACGTGCTCACTGTAACAAACATCCCCTTCATATCTGCCTCCGGCCCCACACACTTTTATGTTCAAAGTCGCTTAAGACCTAAGTAAGTTTTTTCACATCGGAGGCGCATATTGCATCTCAAATACCACACAGTATAATTCACTCTCTCTTGATGCCAAATAACCCGCTGCACCAGTTACACATATCAATCAAAAACACACATGCTGCGCTGTCCACCAGTAGTATGACCCCAGGGCATGGCCCGAGACACAGAATACAAAATTGCAAATGCTCCGACCAAAACCCACATTACATAAATAAACGTGGTAAGAACACAAAATCTATGTATTTACAAAAAACGGATAGATCTTTAGTCCATTGGAGCAATTCAAGCAAGAACGAACGACAATTTATTTGCCAAAGCTCTTCTGACTATATTATAGATCTGTGTTCTAATGTTCTCCGATCAACTCAGTTATTTTTGCAATAGTCAGTAAGTGCTAATGTCCTTAAAGCAATTATCAGGCGAGAGGGGGGTCAATGCAAGATAATGATGGCACGAGTGCTGTAGCCTATACAATCAGGAAATGTTAATAAAAAAAGTAATTACGTCAGTGCATTCTATGTAATCGGGTAATGTGCATGCACATTTCCACTATTCACTGGTGCAATTTTAGAAGCCCAAACGTTGCTTGAACATTCATTTGGAAGTCGGATTACAATAGTTTGCATGGTGCGCATCACGTGGAAGAAGCAGACTAAATAGAACAAGTGTTTTGTTTACTTATAAACACTAGACCTGGTTTCACTTCAAAGATGATCCACACCTACATGTGAAATCATACTGGGATCCTAAAGGAAAGAGGAAACCAACTAGCCACTGTGAGAAGAGGTTAGCAAAATAATCATATCATGAGATTTTGGAGGATATTGCCTTTCAGATAAAAAAAACGTAAACAAATTAGGTGGCTCTAATTCAAATGTGCTGCTAGTGTGGCCAAGTAGTAAAGCCAGCAAAGATGACTGACTGTATATTTCCAGTGCTGCAAAAACACCAATCCCATTGCTCTGTTGACCTGAGCCAAGCAGAGATGTACATAAATATAAATTGTGTTGCAAAGGATGCATTCTGAATCTTAACTGAATATTGATTCATGTGCTGAGGGTGAAAGCCTCCCCCATAAATGATGTATTGATTCAGAGCCTGATTTTGGGAGCATACATTGGAAAGAGATTATCAGAGTGAGCTGGCTAGACTTTAGGGAATGCATCAAGGAGAGGTGACGCTGGGTGCATGACTTTGCACACGTCTTACTAGTTGCACTACATTTCCACCACATACGAATTATGATACAACGTTTGCACCTCAGCACCTTTCCATCATACAGCCCCATATTCTAACTTTATCTGCGCAGGTAGGACGCCTCTCAAGCTTTTCAGGCACTCCATAGAAAAGGCACCTTTTTCGTGAAGATACAGAAAGTACCATTGACAGTCCGTAACACAGTCCGTAACACAAACTATCATTATTAGCTATGAAATGCAAATGTACCAAAACAAGCGCACGTAATTCAAGGGCCTTTTGTTCCGGTGCACCCACGCTTACAGAACAGAAGAAACACCAAGGGGCAGATTTATGTAGGGCTTGCGCCACGTTTACGCCGCCGTTGCGTCACGCAACGGCGCGGAAACGTGGCGCATCCCTGCGACCTATTTACAACGTGACGCATCTAGGCAGATGCGTCACGTTGTAAAGCCCTGCGCCACATGAAACCTGCGTCAGGTTTCATGTGGGCGTTCTGTCGCAGGGTGGGCGTTCCCTCGTAGGAAAGCCCCGTAAAACTCACGCAGTGAAATCTACAAGATTTCACTGAGTCAGTTTTACGACGCTGCTGGGTCAAATCCTTACGGCTGCTTGAACCAGGCGTAAGGAGTGACGCACCACGTTATGTATGGGTGGTCTCTGTACATTGCAGGAGTTGCGTCGCACTTGCGACACTACTCCAGCAATGCGCCGCCCGTACACCACAAGATGCGTCACGCATCTGCCCTTCCTTGCACCATGGTGCGCCGCATTGTAAATGCGGCGCATCTGTGGTGCCGCAAGGAGGGAATTGCGTGACGCATCAGTTCTGGCGCATCCCTGCTGATTTGCAGAGATGCGCCAGAACTCATAAATCTGCCCCTAAGGGAACAGTTCAATGGCTTACGTAACTACCATGCTAGGCTTTGCTTGAGCTGAACAAACAAGGTATTACTACCAGCACACTCATGGAGCTTCATTTCAATTTCATTCATTAAGTCAGTCAGATTGCACATTTTAAATCAGGTTTCCAAATTTGGTGACAGGAGGATGCGCTACTGAAGATACTCTGTGACAAAAAGCCTCACTGAAGACTAAGGGCCAGATTTATCAAGGCTTTTTGTGTTCGCAAATGGGCCGATTCGCAGAATCGACCCATTTGCGAACGCAAATAGGCCTTTTTCAATGTATGTAACTTTTTGTATTCGCAACATAGGTAATCGCAATTTTTTTGTGATTATCTAAATTGCAAATCGCAATTTGCAATTCCCTAAATGCAATGCATGTAGCATTCGCTAAATGCGACTTTGCATTTAGGAATCACAAATTACCATCAACTTCAAGTTGATGGTAATTTGCAAATCCTTTGAAAAATGCACAAAAGTGCATTTTTCAAAGTGCCATGTAGCGCACCCATGCCCCATATGTGCACACTTACCTTTTTTCGGGGTGCATCAGGGGGGGCCTTAGGCCCCATAGCACCCTTGGATTTGCATTTGCAAATTGTGATTACCAATTTGTTATGCGCAAATTGCGAGTGCATTCCCATTCATTCCTGTAGGTCCATAGGAATGAATGGGAATCCATTCCCTAATAGCGAATTGCAATTTGCCATTCGGTATTAGGGAATGGTAAGGAATCTAAAAATATGTGGTGATTCCTACATACATTGCATTTTGCGATTCCAAAATAGCGAATCAGTAAAATTTGCTATTTTTGAAATGCAAAAGCATTGCTTGATGCATCTGGCTCTAAGAGTCTACTCACCAGGACTGGTCCTCTTCACTATCGCCAGTGACTCCTGCTGGCCGCAGGCGCTGGCTTGCTCCGGCAGACACACAGCCACCACGGGGCCGGAGGCACTGGTTACCAACACAGAACACTCAGTCACTTGCAGAAACAAGCGCAACTCCCCATGACAAGGAGCCCAAATCAAGTGCAAGAGCTACCAAAACAAGGCTAGTAAATCCAGGAAAGTTAATAGGTGAAAAACAGATTCCTGTAAACTCCGCTACATTAATTCTGCCTCTCCTACATCCTCTTCCTTGCTTTTTGGATAATTATAGAATTGATTACATTTTCCTCTTCCTTGCTTTTTGGGGGAGACAGGAAGCAGTAAGCACCAGAGCTCCCAGGCTCCCTGCAGCCAATCACAACACTCAGTCAGCGGCTGGAGGGGTGGGCATGTTCTCCACAAAGGCTGTAATTCAGCCTGCATGGAGAACATGTTATATGCGCATGACTGTTTAGGGTGGCCGAGAGGGCCAACCAAGCACTAATGCTCACATAAGGAGTGCAAACCACTCCTACCCCTGCTCTCAGATCAGCCCTGCCCCACAAAGACGGCGGGGAAAACTAAAATGATAATAACCTTGAGTTATTATCATTTTAGTTTTCCTTTTTTAACACTGCAAAAAGCAGTGGGCGACACTCCACCATCTTAGCCGAGGATCTGTCACCGTTAGTGACTAAGAACAATGTTGCCTTTCTGTATTACAACAATGCGATCTGCAAGCTATGCTTAGTTCCATTTCCCATGGGAACGGATGGACCACGAACTGTACCTTTTGCTATCGTACGTATTAGCAATTATGTTTCTTTTACAGCTGATGTGGACATGTGACTTTTTCTTTTCCCATGGAGCACATGAGAAGTTTTAGTGATGATTCTATTTCTTGGATGACATCTTTGCTAGTCATGAACTGACCATAGTCTTTCAATGGTGGGGTCACACAACTTGACTTGAACGTTTCACTGAGAAATGTTAAAAGAAGAAACCTCAGAAAAGGGGTAAGGGACACTCAAATTATTTTTCCTTTCGGTCCAATTACACGCAATCCATTTTGCTTTCCTTTGGGGTGCACAGTACACTCTACCTTTTTCCATGCTTACTGGACTCTGAGGATTATCGTTTATTTCCCTTTGGACTTGTGGCTTGTTGCTACTGTCGGTAGATGATGACCTGAAGCCCTTTTCTTGTCGCACCTGAATTCGAAGTGAGTTCGAACTTTTTTCCCCCTTAGATTTATGAACAATGCCCCAAAGAGACTTTACATTTCCCTTTCCAGATCATAGTAGAATATTGCTGTTAGTGGGAAAATCATCCTACTATTCTATGGTTAGCAGGACTGTTAGAAAAGGGAGTCTTTAGTTGGCAGAGGTAGGTACCCTTTTCCAAGTAGGGACCCTTCTTCCTAGTTGGGTACGGTGGATACACTTCTAAAATAACCCCTGCTCATCCCCGTGGTAGCTTGGCACGAGCAGACAGGCTTATCTCAGAGGCAGTGTGTAAAGCATTTGTGAACACATACAGTAATGCAGTGAAAACACTACAAATGGACACCACACCAGTTTTGAAAAATAAATAATCTTTATCTAAACCAAAACAAGACTTAGGGCGAGATGTAGGTAGCCCAATAACGGTTGGTAACGGCCGAAATTCGGTAATTTTGGCCATTACCGACCGGTATTGGGCATTCGGGATGTAGAGGACCAAAAAGTAGCTGAATCGGAAAATATACCGAATCGGTAAAGTTACCGAATCGGTAACGTTACCGAATCGGTAAATTTACAGAATCGGTAAAGTTACCGATTCGGAAACTTTACCGATTCGGTATATTTACCGAATCGGTAAAGTTTCCGAATCGGAAAAGTTACCGATTCGGCAAATTTACCGAATCGGTAAATAAGAAATGAGGTCCCCTTTTAAATACCGAATTTGCATGAAATTCGGTATTTAAGAGTCGGTATTTACCATGGATTGAAAGCAGGTGGTAACCAGGTACAGGCTATAAAAAAGGACCCAAAATGCACCACTTACACCAGAATGGCGGCATTCTATGTCATTGCGAGGCAGCTAAGGCTCCAGGCAGAAGGAGAGACGGTCTGGAGGAGGGAGGAGCAGGCATATAGGCAGAGGATCACACTATTCCAGCTCACTGAGCCTAAGATCCTACAGAGGTACAGGCTGGCCCCACAAACAATCCTGGACCTCTTCAGGGACCTACACCCACTTTTGGACCATCCTACTCCAAGGGCGCACGCCATCCCACCCCATGTGCAGGTGCTGTGCAGCCTACACCTGCTTGCATCTGGAAGCTACCAGAGTGTGGTTGCTGCGGTAGGTGGGGTGTCCCAGAGCTGTCTGTCCTGTTTCTTTAAGAAATTCCTTGATGCCATGTTGCAGAGAATGCAGCACTACATTAGCTTCCCTGCTACGCATTCAGAACTGCTAAGGACAAAGACAGACTTCTATCAGATGGCGCAGTTCCCTAACATCATTGGCTGCATTGATGGTACCCACATATCAATATGCCCACCTGCTGCTACAGAGTACATTTATCGAAACCGTAAATCCACCCACACCATAAATGTACAGGTGATCAGTGATGCAAAATACGTGATCACTGACATAGTAGCCAAATTCCCAGGGAGTACCCATGACTCCTACATCTTCCAAAACAGTGGGATCTACGCACGCCTGACTGCGGGGGAATTCGGCGAAGGATACTTGCTAGGTGAGACACTGTGTGGAAATCACTTGAATCGTATTACAGGTGGATGTGTGTGAGCATGTGATTAATGTCAATTTCTTATTACAAATAGGGGACAGTGCATATGCCCTCCGGTCCTTCATCCTCACACCCTACCTCAACCCAACAACACCAAGTCAGAGGAGATACATCAGGGCACACAAAACAACTAGAAACATTGTGGAGCGCACCTTTGGCATGTGGAAGAGCAGGTTTCGCTGCCTCCATAAAAGTGGAGGGGCCCGCCAGTACACACCAATCACCTGCTGCAAAATGATTGCAGCCTGTGCAATGCTGCACAACCTGGCGGTCAAGAAGGGCACAGAAGTGGAAATCTCAGATTATGAGGACCATGACGACGAGGAAGCAGTCCCTGAACCACACACATCTGGAGGAGCAACATCAACTGATGGCAGACACCGACGGGAAGAGGTCACACGCAACTATTTTTAAGTAAGTAAGGAGACAAAGACAGGCGTAGTATGCTACAACACTAGTTTAATTTTGTAATGACGTTGGTTTTTAAAGCACAAAAGTGCAACAAAAAGCATTTAACTGCAATGCTCTCAGTTCTGGTTAAGTTCACCATGAACTGTGAAAGTTATTTCCGAGCTCGCTTCCCAGTAACACTAGTAGGTTGTTCAACCTGCTCACTATCTTGCTGGACTGTGGCCTCAGCATGGCGCCTGCTCCTCCTAGTTTCAGTTACAGGAGTGCTCCCAATGCTGCTCCTGCTCGTGCTCTCCTCACTAATAGGCACATCCAGAGCAGCTGTGTGTGCAGTTTGTGCATTCAACAGCACCTCAAGAGCACTGGTCATCCTGCCCATGCCCCTAGTGACCTCATTAGTAATTTGTGTCATGGCCTCCTGCATGTTTGAGCTTCTCCTGCATAACAGGGATGTGGCAGTGGCCAGGTGGTTGATGGCTGTACTTTGGACATGTGCACGACGCCTATCCCTGTGCCTTGCAGCAAAATCATTGTGTATTTTTGTGCATAGTAGCTGCACCGAGTTGTTGATTCATCGCATCCCTGCTGCCATCTCCTTGTTGACCTGTACCATCTCCTTGTTGACCTGTACCATCTCACTGATGCCCTTTCCTATCTCTCCAATGTTACTATTCAGGGACCTCAGCTGTCGTTGGCATGCCTGGATGGCTCTTCCCTGCATACTTTGTATCCGCACCATGCTCCCCTCCAGACCAAGGAACACACTTTGACCCTCAACTGGTGCATCTGCTGGCCTTTCTTGCACTCTGCGGCGTCTTGCAGTACTATGGGCCATCCCTGCACTGGAGTGTGTTGTGCCAGGGCTCACTGCTACAGGCAAGTTCTGTTGTCCCGACTACGTATCAAGAGAGAGAGAGAGGACCAGAAAGCTAGTCCTTATCTCCGGGGTTTATATAATGTTAATCAAAAAGAGACTAGCTTATGCATTATGGATAGAACAGTGATTTAATGACTCAGGTATGTTTTGTCATGGGAGCATCTGGTTGGTATGCTCATGAAGCCCTCACCCACCAACCTAGTTGGTGGCATGCTTCATCATCGGGCCCACCCAGTGACACCTAGCGTGTCCCGGCTGTGCTTCGACGCCTGATTACAGCGGAGCAGGTATGTCGCTGAGTGTGCGGTGAAGAATGTTGTGAGTGTGACGTTAAAACGGCTTGGCGATGGTCCCAGTACCCGTAGGTGAATTAGACTTTAATACCTGGGCCACCGTCAGCGGTTAAAAAATAAGGCTGTGGGATGTTGGAGGCAAGTTACGACCTCCTACATCCATGGTAAGTCAACATGTTTCAGCCAGTGCCTTATGAATATGCTGGCTTTCTTCAGGACTAGTTAAAAGTAAGTGTAAGTGAGTTAGACTAGTGGGTGTGTAATCCAGACTATGTGTATACACGCCCTAAAGTGTTTATCTATGTGTGAGAGGGGGGAGATTCCCTTCTCCAAACACCTGTACATGTAACAAAATAGACAAAGACAAAACATACAGGGGGAAAGGAGAGTCATTTCAATGTACTGCATTGTATTCATCTGATTGCCGGCCTCGTAGCGGAAAGGGTGCAGGCTATAGGCGGCTGTTAGTGTAATGGTATTGGTGGTACCATTAGGGTGAGGTTCGCACTTATAGTTCGGGGGTGGAGTGGCTAAAACACGGTAAAACAAACATTGTGCATATCTGTGAAGAAAGGACGCAAGGTTGTTGCTTACGCTAGTTTAAGCAGTATTATGCTTCAAGGTTGTGAAGAGGCAGGGCGTTGACCCTGTGGGGAAGAAAGGTTTTGGCCAATATGATTAGGAGACCTGTAAGGAGAGAAGGTAGCGCTTACCCGTGGTCGTGGTGGTTGTTCAGCCATACTCACAGCTTTTCTGGTTAGGATCTGCTCTGAACCTGTGTGCTTCCTTCGCATACCGGTGTTGAATGACCGGTATCGACAAGCCTTTTATACCATAGTTAATTGGTTAATTGCTAGCATCTGTGTGGTGGAGGACAGGGTAGAGAGACTCAAACTGTTGAGTCATGGTGCTGGCGCGGGCGCTCGGCTGTTCTCTGCTGTACGCGAGTCGCGTTCACGCATGCGTGTTGTTAGTGGTGACAGAGCGCATGTGCGAGCATTGGTCTTATCTCCGCGCATGCGCGTTAAGAGGCGCGCGTGAGCGTGCCGTTGCGCTTGCGCGAAAGCGGGGCACTAGATGTGTGGCCCGGGTTGTACTATTTGTTAACGGCGCTTGCAGGC
Source organism: Lissotriton helveticus (assembly GCF_964261635.1). Lineage (NCBI taxonomy): Eukaryota > Metazoa > Chordata > Amphibia > Caudata > Salamandridae > Lissotriton > Lissotriton helveticus. The sequence goes on along the minus strand of NC_136060.1, from coordinate 20,982,108 downwards.
GGCATGTCGCTGGAGCGTGGAATAATTAAATTATGGATAGATGCGCCTTGCTAATGTACTGAACAGTTGGCATGGGGTGATACCCTGATACCATGGTCACAGGTGTGGGATGTGTATAGTCAGTGTGCTTAATGTTAATCATATGTTCATGGGTGCACCATTACACCAGTAATAAGAACTGTGAGGCTCTATCTCAGGGAGATAAGTTACAAGGGGTTACTTTTGTGATCCGTGGTAGGAATGTCAACCCTGGTGTGTCTACAGGGTGATCCTATTGATGTACTCCTTAGAGTCATGGGCATGTCAGGGAATTCCAAGGAATGGCGTCATTGAGGCCCTGGGTAGCCGTGGAAAGACGATATATCCATCATTGCTCTTTACTCAATAGTTTTTTGTCGTTGTCAATTGTGCTCTCTGGAACTTGCTCAATGACAGTCCAGTTTAGGTCGTTGGGTGTGTGGCAGTGGGTGATGAAGTGGTTGGTCAGTCTGCTGATGTTTTTCTTGCATCTGATGGTACTGCGATGCTCTGTTATTCTGGTCTTGACTTTGCGTGTCGTCATCCCCACATATCGGAGGCCACACGTGCAAGTGAGGAGGTATATCAAATTGCGTGAGTTACTATTGGTGTGGTTGCGTTGGGTCCAGATTTTATTGGTCTCCAAATCCAGTGTCTTTGTGTGTGTCGTAAGGTGACACACGCTGCAGTCATTGCAGGGATAGTGTCCCGTGACCTTAGGTAAGCCCCAAGCATTCAGGACGGTGTTCGTTGGTTGTTTTTGTTGTAGTCTTGGTCGGGTGCTGACCAATTGGTCTTTGAGATTGTTGCATCGTTTATATGCAAATCTCGGGGTGTCCCATGTCCTCTGTCCAGAGTTGATTATTCTCCAATGTTTTTTGATGATCTTTGCTACCTCGTTTGACCCTGAGTTGTAGGTAGTGACACAGGTGATGGGTTGTTCTTGGTCCTCTTTTATAACATTGTCCAGTAAGGCATCACGGTTTTGATTTCTAGCCCTTTTCTGCGTTTTACGGATGATGGCTTTTGGGTAGCCACGGTTTTCCAGTTTGGTGGCCAGGACCGCAGATTGTTGTTTGTAATCTGTGATACTGGTACAGTTTCTACGTATGCGTAGAAACTGGCCGAAAGGTAGGTTCTCTCTGAGCGGACGGGGGTGGAAGCTCGTGAAGTGGAGCAGTGAGTTCCTTGCAGTTGGTTTGTAGTAGGTTGTTGTGACCAATGTCCCGTCTTTGGCTCTAATATCTAGGTCCAGGAAGGGGAGCTGTTGGTTGCTTGCTGCGCTGGTAAATCTCAGGTATGGGTCCCTTACGTTGAGCCAGGACACAAATCTGTCTAGGTCAATCTGGGATCCCTGCCAGATGACTAAAATGTCATCTATGTATCTATGCCAGTTCAAGATGTGATGACTGAAGGGGTTGGTGTCAGTGGCAATATGGGTGCGTTCAAAGTTGTGTACATACAATCCTGCCACGCTTGGGGCGAAGACGCTGCCCATGGACGTTCCGTTCGTTTGCAAATAGAAGGTGCCTTCATAATTAAAGTAGTTCTCTTTGAGAGCCAGGGTTGCACATGCTAGTACGAAGTCCCTCGGGGTGTGATAAGGCCAGGGAGATTCCAATAGGATGTCATGGAGGACAGCCAAAGTTGCATCCTGGGGGAGACTGGTGAACAGGCTCTCCACATCCAGCCCCACCAAAAGTTTTGTGTCCGTGTTGAACTCCATGTTATTGATGACCTGTAGGAGGTGTTTAGTGTCTTTTATATAGGATGGTGTTCCCTGCACTAAGGGGTTCAGGAAGAAATCACAGTACCGTGATAGTGGTTCCAAAAGGGAGTTTACACCTGACACGATAGGTCTGCCAGGAGGGGGGGTTTGCCCTTGTGGACCTTGGGTACTGTGTAAAAGTAGGGGGTTCTGGTGTGTACAGGACATAAGTAGTCAGCTTCCTGTTTGGAGATGTGTTCGGCATCAGCAGCCCTCTTGACTAATGCATGGATTGTTGTCCGTAGTCCTTCTGTGGGGTCATGGTCCAATTTGCGGTAGTTCCTATTGTCACTCAGTAATCTGCGACATTCTGCGTCGTAGTCAGTTTTGTCCTGCAACACAATGCCTCCCCCCTTGTCGGCTGGTTTTCTGACAATAGTGGGGTTGTTTTGTAGGCGTTGTATGATTTTTCTGTCTTCCCAGGACAAGTTGTTGAAATCATTGGTAGGGCTGAGTTTCTCTATGTCATTGTATACCGCTTGTTCAAATGTTGTGATTTCTGGAGGAATGGTGGAGGGAGGTGGGACAAACGTAGATTTGATTCTAAGACCTGTGATATTGGGGTTGTCGTTGGGTTGATCAGTCTCGGGGGGTGGTTTTTCAAAGTAAGATTTCAGTTTTAATTTTCTGAAAAATTGCGCCAGTTCCACATGTAATTTGAATTTGTCGAGTCTAGTGGTGGGGACAAACAACAGGCCTTTCTCCAGGACTGTCAGCTCTTTGTTGGCAGGATTGTGTGTACACAACTTTGAACGCACCCATATTGCCACTGACACCAACCCCTTCAGTCATCACATCTTGAACTGGCATAGATACATAGATGACATTTTAGTCATCTGGCAGGGATCCCAGATTGACCTAGACAGATTTGTGTCCTGGCTCAACGTAAGGGACCCATACCTGAGATTTACCAGCGCAGCAAGCAACCAACAGCTCCCCTTCCTAGACCTAGATATTAGAGCCAAAGACGGGACATTAGTTACAACAACCTACTACAAACCAACTGCAAGGAACTCATTGCTCCACTTCATGAGCTTCCACCCCGTCCGCTCAGAGAGAACCTTCCTTTCGGCCAGTTTCTACGCATACGTAGAAACTGTACCAGTATCACAGATTACAAACAACAATCTGCGGTCCTGGCCACCAAACTGGAAAACCGTGGCTACCCAAAAGCCATCATCCGTAAAACGCAGAAAAGGGCTAGAAATCAAAACCGTGATGCCTTACTGGACAATGTTATAAAAGAGGACCAAGAACAACCCATCACCTGTGTCACTACCTACAACTCAGGGTCAAACGAGGTAGCAAAGATCATCAAAAAACATTGGAGAATAATCAACTCTGGACAGAGGACATGGGACACCCCGAGATTTGCATATAAACGATGCAACAATCTCAAAGACCAATTGGTCAGCACCCGACCAAGACTACAACAAAAACAACCGACGAACACCGTCCTGAATGCTTGGTGCTTACCTAAGGTCACGGGACACTATCCCTGCAATGACTGCAGCGTGTGTCACCTTACGACACACACAAAGACACTGGATTTGGAGACCAATAAAATCTGGACCCAACGCAACCACACCAATTGTAACTCACGCAATGTGATATACCTCCTCACTTGCACGTGTGGCCTCCGATATGTGGGGATGACGACACGCAAAGTCAAGACCAGAATAACAAAGCATCGCAGTACCATCAGATGCAAGAAAAACATCAGCAGACTGACCAACCACTTCATCACCCACTGCCACACACCCAACAACCTAAACTGGACTGTCATTGAGCAAGTTCCAGAGAGCACAATTGACAACGACAAAAAACTATTGAGTAAAGAGCAACGATGGATATATCGCCTTTCCACGGCTACCCAGGGCCTCAATGACGCCATTCCTTGGAATTCCCTGACATGCCCATGACTCTAAGGAGTACATCAATAGGATCACCCTGTAGACACACCAGAGTTGACATTCCTACCACGGATCACAAAAGTAACCCCTTGTAACTTATCTCCCTGAGATAGAGCCTCACAGTTCTTATTACTGGTGTAATGGTGCACCCATGAACATGTGATTAACATTAAGCACACTGACTATACACATCCCACACCTGTGACTATGGTATCAGGGTATCACCCCTGGCCAACTGTTCAGTACATTAGCAAGGCGCATCTATCCATAATTTAATTATTCCACGCTCCAGCGACATGCCGCCTGGAAGCGCCGTTAACCAATAGTACAACCCGGGCCACACATCTAGTGCCCCGCTTTCGCGCAAGCGCAACGGCACGCTCACGCGCGCCTCTTAACGCGCATGCGCGGAGATAAGACCAATGCTCGCACATGCGCTCTGTCACCACTAACAACACGCATGCGTGAACGCGACTCGCGTACAGCAGAGAACAGCCGAGCGCCCGCGCCAGCACCATGACTCAACAGTTTGAGTCTCTCTACCCTGTCCTCCACCACACAGATGCTAGCAATTAACCAATTAACTATGGTATAAAAGGCTTGGCGATACCGGTCATTCAACACCGGTATGCGAAGGAGGCACACAGGTTCAGAGCAGATCCTAACCAGAAAAGCTGTGAGTATGGCTGAACAACCACCACGACCACGGGTAAGCGCTACCTTCTCTCCTTACAGGTCTCCTAATCATATTGGCCAAAACCTTTCTTCCCCACAGGGTCAACGCCCTGCCTCTTCACAACCTTGAAGCATAATACTGCTTAAACTAGCGTAAGCAACAACCTTGCGTCCTTTCTTCACAGATATGCACAATGTTTGTTTTACCGTGTTTTAGCCACTCCACCCCCGAACTATAAGTGCGAACCTCACCCTAATGGTACCACCAATACCATTACACTAACAGCCGCCTATAGCCTGCACCCTTTCCGCTACGAGGCCGGCAATCAGATGTATACAATGCAGTACATTGAAATGACTCTCCTTTCCCCCTGTATGTTTTGTCTTTGACTATTTTGTTACATGTACAGGTGTTTGGAGAAGGGAATCCCCCCCTCTCACACATAGATAAACACTTTAGGGCGTGTATACACATAGTCTGGATTACACACCCACTAGTCTAACTCACTTACACTTACTTTTAACTAGTCCTGAAGAAAGCCAGCATATTCATAAGGCACTGGTTGAAACATGTTGACTTACCATGGATGTAGGAGGTCGTAACTTGCCTCCAACATCCCACAGCCTTATTTTTTAACCGCTGACGGTGGCCCAGGTATTAAAGTCTACCTTCGGGTACTGGGACCATCGCCAAGCTGTTTTAACGTCACACTCACAACATTCTTCACCGCACACTCAGCGACATACCTGCTCCGCTGTAATCAGGCATCGAAGCACACCCGGGACACGCTAGGTGTCACTGGTTGGGCCCGATGATGAAGCATGCCACCAACTAGGTTGGTGGGTGAGGGCTTCATGAGCATACCAACCAGATGCTCCCATGACAAAACATACCTGAGTCATTAAACCACTGTTCTATCCATAATGCATAAGCTAGTCTCTTTTTGATTAACATTATATAAACCCCGGGGATAAGGACTAGCTTTCTGGTCCTCTCTCTCTCTCTTGATACGTAGTCATATTGGCAGCGCGCAGCTGCGAGAGCATTACTAGTACCATGGCCGAAAACCATGGTCTGACCTTTAATGAGAGTGACGTGGCAGACATACTTGCTGACCCGTCTTTCCAAGCAGACTTCAACATTGCTAGCACCATCGCACAAACCACCGATTGGGAGACTCTATCCGAGAAAAAGCGCAACAGAATACGCACCATCCTTCATGGGACAATCCTTGCCCAGTATCTTAGAACCAATACGGCCCCAAGGGGACTTTTAGTGACCAATGCCCCCAGAATCTTCCTTGATGACCCCACCTTCAGGAAGGACTGGGCCCAGATCGCCTGGCACTGCACCAGGGACTGGATGATACTGATTATCAAAACATCAAAACGACTATCAGATGCAATCATTATTGACATCCAAGCTACAGAGAGCCATTTCAAAGCCACCATCACTTCATATAAGAAAAAGTTAGATGACCAAAACAGAGAAATTAATGAATACAAAGATTACCTAACCCAGGCAAAAATTAAACAATTTGACAAAGACCTTAAAAAATTCAGCTATGCCAAAGTGTACCCATATTCAGTAGATGACTACACACCACAGACAAATGGCACTAACATGTCCAACTCCTCAGGAGATGATAGCTCGGTTTCCAGTGGTTCCAGCACCACCTCGAACAAAAGAGGAGGAAGAGGTAGACGTGGACAACGTGGACAAAACATATGGCAAGGTGGACAACAAGGACAATTCTACGGCCCTCCGCCGAATTTTGGCCACATACAAAATCCATACTACGGCTTCCCACCAATGTACCCACCAGGACCCATGCCACTATTTGCAGGCAACCAAGTACCGCAGATTCCTTTTTTAGGACAGGGCCGAAGAGCACGGGCCAGAAGAAGACCATACCAACAACAACCGCAAGTCCACTGGGCCGAAGAAGAGAACCCGGTGAGTTCGAACACACGCCAGAAGGCGAAAGAGGCAACACCGGGACCCAGCAAGCACTAAGACTTACTGACCAACCATCATTGGTATTCAACTTATCGCGCACCCCTTTGTCCAACAAAGAGCTGACCGTCCTGGAGAAAGGCCTGTCGTTTGTCCCCACCACTAGACTCGACAAATTCAAATTACATGTGGAACTGGCGCAATTTTTCAGAAAATTAAAACTGAAATCTTACTTTGAAAAACCACCCTCCGAGACTGATCAACCCAACGACAACCCCAATATCACAGGTCTTAGAATCAAATCTACGTTTGTCCCACCTCCCTCCACCATTCCTCCAGAAATCACAACATTTGAACAAGCGGTATACAATGACATAGAGAAACTCAGCCCTACCAACGATTTCAACAACTTGTCCTGGGAAGACAGAAAAATCATACAACGCCTACAAAACAACCCCACTATTGTCATAAAACCAGCCGACAAGGGGGGAGGCATTGTGTTGCAGTACAAAACTGACTACGACGCAGAATGCCGCAGATTACTGAGTGACAATAGGAACTACCGCAAATTGGACCATGACCCCACAGAAGGACTACGGACAACAATCCATGCATTAGTCAAGAGGGCTGCTGATGCCGAACACATCTCCAAACAGGAAGCTGACTACTTATGTCCTGTACACACCAGAACCCCCTACTTTTACACAGTACCCAAGGTCCACAAGGGCAAACCCCCCCCTCCTGGCAGACCTATCGTGTCAGGTATAAACTCCCTTTTGGAACCACTATCACGGTACTGTGATTTCTTCCTGAACCCCTTAGTGCAGGGAACACCAACCTATATAAAAGACACTAAACACCTCCTACAGATCATCAATAACATGGAGCTCAACACGGACACACAACTTTTGGTGGGGCTGGATGTGGAGAGCCTGTACACCAGTCTCCCCCAGAATGCAACTTTGGCTGTCCTCCATGACATCCTATTGGAATCTCCCTGGCCTTATCACACCCCGAGGGACTTCGTACTAGCATGTGCAACCCTGGCTCTCAAAGAGAACTACTTTGAATATGAAGGCACCTTCTATTTGCAAATGAACGGAACGTCCATGGGCAGCGTCTTCGCCCCAAGCGTGGCAGGATTGTATGTACACAATTTTGAACGCACCCATATTGCCACTGACACCAACCCCTTCAGTCATCACATCTTGAACTGGCATAGATACATAGATGACATTTTAGTCATCTGGCAGGGATCCCAGATTGACCTAGACAGATTTGTGTCCTGGCTCAACGTAAGGGACCCATACCTGAGATTTACCAGCGCAGCAAGCAACCAACAGCTCCCCTTCCTGGACCTAGATATTAGAGCCAAAGACGGTACATTGGTCACAACAACCTACTACAAACCAACTGCAAGGAACTCACTGCTCCACTTCACGAGCTTCCACCCCCGTCCGCTCAGAGAGAACCTACCTTTCGGCCAGTTTCTACGCATACGTAGAAACTGTACCAGTATCACAGATTACAAACAACAATCTGCGGTCCTGGCCACCAAACTGGAAAACCGTGGCTACCCAAAAGCCATCATCCGTAAACGCAGAAAAGGGCTAGAAATCAAAACCGTGATGCCTTACTGGACAATGTTATAAAAGAGGACCAAGAACAACCCATCACCTGTGTCACTACCTACAACTCAGGGTCAAACGAGGTAGCAAAGATCATCAAAAAACATTGGAGAATAATCAACTCTGGACAGAGGACATGGGACACCCCGAGATTTGCATATAAACGATGCAACAATCTCAAAGACCAATTGGTCAGCACCCGACCAAGACTACAACAAAAACCACCGACGAACACCGTCCTGAATGCTTGGGGCTTACCTAAGGTCACGGGACACTATCCCTGCAATGACTGCAGCGTGTGTCACCATATGACACACACAAAGACACCGGATTTGGAGACCAATAAAATCTGGACCCAACGCAACCACACCAATTGTAACTCACGCAATGTGATATACCTCCTCACTTGCACGTGTGGCCTCCGATATGTGGGGATGACGACACGCAAAGTCAAGACCAGAATAACAGAGCATCGCAGTACCATCAGATGCAAGAAAAACATCAGCAGACTGACCAACCACTTCATCACCCACTTCCACACACCCAACGACCTAAACTGGACTGTCATTGAGCAAGTTCCAGAGAGCACAATTGACAACGACAAAAAACTATTGAGTAAAGAGCAACAATGGATATATCGCCTTTCCACGGCTACCCAGGGCCTCAATGACGCCATTCCTTGGAATTCCCTGACATGCCCATGACTCTAAGGAGTACATCAATAGGATCACCCTGTAGACAGGGTTGACATTCCTACCACGGATCACAAAAGTAACCCCTTGTAACTTATCTCCCTGAGATAGAGCCTCACAGTTCTTATTACTGGTGTAATGGTGCACCCATGAACATATGATTAACATTAAGCACACTGACTATACACATCCCACACCTGTGACTATGGTATCAGGGTATCACCCCTGGCCAACTGTTCAGTACATTAGCAAGGCGCATCTATCCATAATTTAATTATTCCACGCTCCAGCGACATGCCGCCTGCAAGCGCCGTTAACCGATAGTACAACCCGGGCCACACATCTAGTGCCCGCTTTCGCGCAAGCGCAACGGCACGCTCACGCGCGCCTCTTAACGCGCATGCGCGGAGATAAGACCAATGCTCGCACATGCGCTCTGTCACCACTAACAACACGCATGCGTGAACGCGACTCGCGTACAGCAGAGAACAGCCGAGCGCCCGCGCCAGCACCATGACTCAACAGTTTGAGTCTCTCTACCCTGTCCTCCACCACACAGATGCTAGCAATTAACCAATTAACTATGGTATAAAAGGCTTGGCGATACCGGTCACTCAACACCGGTATGCGAAGGAGGCACACAGGTTCAGAGCAGATCCTAACCAGAAAAGCTGTGAGTATGGCTGAACAACCACCACGACCACGGGTAAGCGCTACCTTCTCTCCTTACAGGTCTCCTAATCATATTGGCCAAAACCTTTCTTCCCCACAGGGTCAACCCCCTGCCTCTTCACAACCTTGAAGCATAATACTGCTTAAACTAGCGTAAGCAACAACCTTGCGTCCTTTCTTCACAGATATGCACAATGTTTGTTTTACCGTGTTTTAGCCACTCCACCCCCGAACTATAAGTGTGAACCTCACCCTAATGGTACCACCAATACCATTACACTAACAGCCGCCTATAGCCTTCACCCTTTCCGCTACGAGGCCGGCAATCAGATGTATACAATGCAGTACATTGAAATGACTCTCCTTTCCCCCTGTATGTTTTGTCTTTGTCTATTTTGTTACATGTACAGGTGTTTGGAGAAGGGAATCCCCCCCTCTCACACATAGATAAGCACTTTAGGGCGTGTATACACATAGTCTGGATTACACACCCACTAGTCTAACTCACTTACACTTACTTTTAACTAGTCCTGAAGAAAACCAGCATATTCATAAGGCACTGGCTGAAACATGTTGACTTACCATGGATGTAGGAGGTCGTAACTTGCCTCCAACATCCCACAGCCTTATTTTTTAACCGCTGACGGTGGCCCAGGTATTAAAGTCTAATTCACCTTCGGGTACTGGGACCATCGCCAAGCCGTTTTAACGTCACACTCACAACATTCTTCACCGCACACTCAGCGACATACCTGCTCCGCTGTAATCAGGCGTCGAAGCACACCCGGGACACGCTAGGTGTCACTGGGTGGGCCCGATGATGAAGCATGCCACCAACTAGGTTGGTGGGTGAGGGCTTCATGAGCATACCATCCAGATGCTCCCATGACAAAACATACCTGAGTCATTAAACCACTGTTCTATCCATAATGCATAAGCTAGTCTCTTTTTGATTAACATTATAAGTTCTGTTGTCCGTCACCCTCCTTGTCAGCTGCTACGGACTCCAAATCGGGGAGTGGAGCCACGACATGCCTCCTGCCTGGTTGTGATGGAGGTATCACATCATGCTGTGATGCTGGCATATCTGGTGATGACAGCAGGAGAGGGGACTGAGATCTGCTAGGGGACGCCAGCAATTCTTTGGCCATTTCTGTGTCTTGGGCAGGTGGATGGCTACTTGATGCAGCTTTCTCCTGTGGTACGTTGGGGGTACTTTGTCCTGCATCCTGACTCTCCTCCCTCTCAGGTGGTGTCCCTTCAGCCTCCTGCGAGCGCCTGCGAGACGTTTCACCTGTGAACATATGAGCGTACATTAGCTAAGCGCTACTGTCTCACTGTCACTACAATTAAATAATTATCACATTGGCCATGTTCTGTATGCAGTCATTACATGAACTTGTTGGTTGGTGTGCTGTATGACATGTCCTTACATTTCCTGTCTACATATCGCATCATGCATTGGCCCTGTATATTGCTAACAGTACTGGACTTGGGTTCACTTGCCCACTAAGGGTACAGGTAAGGGTGTTGCTATTGGGGGGAATGCAGTGCATTTGTCTTACCTTTTTTGCTTGCAGCTGTGGCCGAGCTGTCTACTTCTCCCAGTCCGCAGACGCTGTCTGGTTCTAGGATTGAGGCCACCATCTCCTCCAGGTCAGTCAGGGGGGGTGCTGGGTTCTTGCCTCCACCTGTTTTTGATGCCTGCTTGTGTTGTTCTGCCATTTTCTTTTTGGTTTGGCTCCTCAGGTCATTAAAACGTTTTTTAAGGTCCTCTATGTCCCTGGTGGTCACCCCCACGGCATTCACTTTCTCCATAATGTCCAGCCAGATTTTTCTTTTGCCTGATTCAGCCACAGTGAGGGACTGCCTGCCAAACAATTTGTGGTGCACCTTGACCACCTCCTCCACAAGGACCTGCAGCTCCATGCTGCTGAATTTCAGTTTCCTCCTCCTCTCAGGCTGCTCTTTTTCTTGGCTGCTTGTCATTTTTCACTTTTAAAAGTGCTCCAAACCCTTTCTGATGCTCCTGCACTCTGCTCAGAAGCTTCTAATTAGTTGCAGCTGCCTGTGTAGCCACTTCCTGGTAGGGAGGGGGAGGATGGTGGCACCTGATTGGCTGCCTACTTGAGTTTCACTTTTGTTAGCTTTCCGATTCGGAATTTACCGAATCGGTATTTACCGATTCGGTAAATACCGAATCGGTATTCCCTATTCATTCCTATGGGCCTTTTGGCCCATAGGAATGAATGGGGAATACCGATTGGGTAAATACCGATTCGGTAAGTTCCGATTGTCAAATACCGAATTTTACCGATTCGGTATTTTTTACCGATTTTTTACCTACATCCCATTTTCCGATTCTAAAATACCGATTCGGTAAAATTCGGTATTTTAGAATCGGTAAAATCGATTTACCTACATCTGGCCCTTAATGTCAAAAATCCTCAATACAGTAATCAAAAATTACTTTAAAATGGCAGAAAACATTTCTATTCCAAGAAAATGTGAAACGCAACCCTTTTGCACAAAGTACCTTGGATGCGTTGAAAAATGCACTTAAAAAGGGTTGCAAGGAAGGTGATACGTCATTTCCTTGCATCGGGGGAGGTGATGCGTCGGTTTCTTACTGCATCCCCCAACAATGCAACAGAACTGACGCTTCGATGCGATACGTGACGATCTGGTACAATGCATTGATTTTTCTCCAACCGGGCCTGCGTCAGAATCGGTGTGGGGATCTCAGACGTTGGAGATCAGTGCACAGGATTCGTCTCACAGCAGGCATTTAATTCGCGCGCAGGCGCTGCGTTGATTCTTCGGCAGCGGAGATGCGTCGGAATATTCTTCACGCACTGCTGTGATGCATCGAAACCAGGTGATGCATCGATGTTCACAGTTCTTGCGGTTTCTAGTCCCAAAACAACCTCCAGAGGTCCAGAACACTGGCAGGTACCTCTCAGCAGGTCAGAACTCCCAGCAAAGGAGTTCAGGGGAGACTGGGGGTGAAGTCTTTGTTTCCCTGAGACTTCAGAACAGGAGGCAAGCTCAATTCATACCCTTGGGGATTCTCCTCAAGTAGAGGACAGAGAAAACAGCAAAGCCTTTCTCCTGTCCTTGGCAGCAAGAAGCCACTGCAGGTCAACCCCAGACAGAAAAGATAACAGGGGCAGTATTCCTCCTGAGCTTCTCCAGATCTTCTCCTTGGCAAAGGTTCCTCTTAATTCTCAGAAGTGATCTAAAAGTCTGGGGTCTGGGAACCTCTTTTTATAATACAAAATACTTTGTTATCTAGGCGATAAGTGTCTTTGCCCTGCCAGAACCAGTTCTGTCCTCTACAGTGCAGCTTCCTGGCAGAAGGTGGAGACAGCATTGTCCTTTGCAGACCACACTGGAAAGGCAGGACACACCTCAACACCCCAAGGGGCTTTCTGAACAGAATGCAGCCCCTGCCACTCCAAAGCCAGATAGTCAATACACAACCTAGCAGAGGCGCACTGGACGGTTAGGCAAGAAAATACCTACTTTCTAAAAGTGGTATTTTTAAACACCATCATCATTGATAACTTTATTTCGGTCAACACAGACCATAAAAGTGCAAATAAGATACATACATACAAGCACAGAATAAATAAAACAATAAATAATATTACCAATAAAATGTAAGCCTAAAATAGATTAAACCTTAGTAGTTATCAAGATATACAGAGTAAAATAAGTGAATATACTTTGTAATTATAGAAAACTTTTCCATCTGCGCCACATACCAAGTAGAAACCGTGAGACGGCAAAAACAATAGGGGGGTGGGTGTCATACCTTAGAACCCTGCAAGCTTGGGCACATTGACTGAAGCCTAAGTTCCTACAAAGTGGGACCAACCAATATTTCCTTGTTCCCTGGTAAGCTGGGCAAAAGAACAAAACGTGGGGTACATATTCTTGCTTATAATTACACGCCGGGCACGTAATATTCTCTGTATTAGCCCATTTAGAGGTAAATACCCTAAGTGGGAGACTGCCGATCCTAAGCTGCATGTAGAGTTTCCTCGCAAGTGGAGGCTAAATTACATCCAAGAAGTCCTCCATTCTAGATTCAATTTTTACTTGGAGGAACTCTACCGTCAGTATTCCCACGGAAGTACACCTCTGTAAGGATAATGAATTCTGGTACCTAAAATGGTGTAACAACTCGGCTTTAGTTAACCCTGGGCAACTTTCTTCGGGATCATCCCACAGCTCAGGTACGTCAATCAGATGACTTAGTGCCCTGATGTGTAAAAGCCACGGTATGTTCTTGGTTTTTAAAGAAGCCCACACCTCTATAAATTCTTCTTTATAGACAGCCAATTCAGGCACTGACCACAGTCTTTTCCAATAAAGCATTGGCCGTGCTGATACTACCTCCTCTATAGGATCTAATCCCAGGTCCAAACGTAGGGGAATGAGCGGTGTACTGACTGGTAGGCCCAGTAGATTCCTCATAAAGGCATGATCTACCATCATGAGCCTGGTTATCCGTTGATGTCCCCATAATTCTGCCCCGTAAGTGGCGGCCAATCTGGCCTGAAGTCTACAGATTTCTACAGCCGGGACCTCTGGCTTAAAATCTGAGAATCTGTGGACTTTGCCGATTCCTCCCACCACTTGGGATAGCCTGAGGGCTGCCTTTGCTGTCTGTAAGCCCCAGTCAAGGTTTTCCGTTAAAGTAATACCTAGGTACTCGAATGTCCTAACTCTTTCCAGAGGAGTACCGTCCAAGAGTGGATTCGGGCGGGTCTGTTTGTGAGGATTAAAAATCATGAACATCATCTTATCTACATTTATCTCTAGCCCACGCAATTCACAAAAAGCTGTAAAACCATCCAGGGTGCGTTGGATGCCCGTTGATGTTTTGGACAACAACAAAGTGTCATCCGCAAACATCAAAGCGAGCATCCTCCCGGACGCTAGCCTCGGGGCATCATTATCTTTTACTTTAAGCAGATGGTCTACTAGCCCGTTTATATAGAGACAAAATAAGGTTGGGGCCAGGACTCACCCCTGGCGTACCCCCTTCTCCAAAGGGAAGCGAGCCGACAGTTCACCATGTCTCCCACATCTGACTTGGGCATAATTGCCCATGTGGAGTCTTGTCAAGACGTTCAACAAGTAAGCGGGTAGGCCCAGACCCATTAACACTCTCCACAACTTTTTCCTAACTAAGTCAAATGCGGCCCGCAGGTAAACAAAAATGAGGTAGAGGCTGCCACCCTCCGCTCTCACCGTTTTCCAGAATAGTACCTGGAGCCTAAATATTTGGTCTAAGGTAGAAATACCCATCCTGAACCCAGCCTGGAGTGTAGTCAATATCTCATTTTCCTCTATCCACCCCTGAATTCTGGCTAAGATGATCCTGCCCATCAGTTTTTGTGTGGCTGATGGGGCTATAGTTAGACGGGGTTAGGGGATAGCCTTTTTTGTCGATAGGGACTATCTCTGCTCCAAGCCAGGTATCTGGTGGGTCCATCCCCTTAAGTACTGCATTAAATAAAACAAGCAAATATGGTGCACAAATTTTCGGTTGAGACCGAAATAGATCACCAGTCAACTTATCTAGGCCATGCGCCTTGTTAGGTAAAAGTTTAACTATTGCGGTTTCAACCTTGGTAAGCGTGATGCCCAAGGGCCCACCCAGTTAGTACTCATGGGGGATTCCTGGTATAGCATGCGGGGAGACCACTACATCCTACCCAGTACAGTATCCAAAGGCCCCTCCAATTGATGCTCATGGGGGGGTCCTGGGGCAGAGAGCAAGGGGATCTCATCAGCCTCACCCATCACAGAATCCAATGGCCCCTCCAATCGATACTCATGGAGAGGTCCTGGGGTAGCGAGCAAGGGGGTCTCTTCAGCCACACCCATCGCAGTGTCCAATGACCACTCCAATCGATGCTCATGGAGGGGTCCTGGAGTAGAGAGCAAGGGGCTCCCTTCAACCTCGCCCATCGCAGTATCAGATGGCCCCTCCAATCGATACTCATGGAGGGGTCCGGGGGTAGGGGTCAAGGAGGCCTCTTCAGCAGGATTAGCATAGAGTGCTCCAAAATGGGTTTCCCAGGCCACAGATGCTATATTCGATACGGGCGCTAATCCACCATCACGCGTCCTAGAGCTGACATTGGATCAAAATGACTTGGAATCCTTGCGTGAAAGTGCTGATATTAGTTCTTCCCATCTATTTGCCTCCCACTTTTTCTTTTCCTTGCTAATAACCTGCTTGTACTTAAGCCAACATTGCTTAATGGTACTTATATCCTTTTCTTTTATTGCGGTTAGCAAATCTTTTTTTGCTTTCCGACAGGATGCTTTGTACCAAGGGTGGGTTAGGACTGGGGTTGCCTTCTTACTGGCATGAGGCTAGAACACATCAGACAATTTAGCAACCAACTGTTTATGGATTTCCAAAGTCCTGGTCTGCAGGTCTTGGTCGGGATCCTTTTTTCCCATCTCCCCCATTTCTATCAGCTGCGGTAATGCTAGCTGGTATATTCCTGCAAGTTTGGTCGGGGAGCCCTGGAAATATGACCATTTGACTCTCCATCTGTTGTTAGATAGCAGGAGAGGGGGTTGAACAGCATTAGGATCAGGGGCGGGGTTAGATAACCCAAAACTCCCTGGTTTCAATGTCGGGACCAGAGCATTATGAAGTTGAAGTTGAAGTTGGAAAGGATTTATATAGCGCTCTACTACCAAACGGTTTCTTGGCGCTGAGGACAGAAACTAAAAACTGAGAACTGAGGAAGAGGGGGAGTAGGAATTAAAGAGTATAGGCAGAAGAAAAGAGATGGGTTTTCAAAGCAACCCAAAAATCCCGGTAAGAAGAAATAGATCTGAGTGTCAGGGGAAGTGAGTTCCAAAAGAGGGGGGCAAGTGTTGAAAATGTGGAGCCACCCGATTTCTTCTTACGAAATAGGGGGACTGAAAGAAGAAACTGTGTGGAAGACCGCAGATGTCTAGCCGGGACATATGCGGTGATCTTTGATCTAATAAAGACAGGGGCGGTGCCAGCTAATGACATGTAGGTCAGGCAACCCAACTTGAAGAGTGAGCGCTCTTTTATAGGGAGCCAATGGAGAGTTTTGAGTAGAGGGGTGGTGTGACTAGATTTGGGGAGACTAAAAATGAGGCGCACTGCCTGGTTTTGTATAAGCTGCAGCCGGTGACATTCATAGACTGGAATGCCCACATATAGGGCATTACCATAATCTAGTCGGGAAAGAATCATTGCAGAGATCACCAGTTTGAGGGCATCAGCTGAAAAGTAGCGTGAGACTTTCCGGATAATTCTGAGGGAAAGGAAGCAAGAGGAAACTACTGTGCTTATCTGGGGGCGTAGCGAGAGGTCCTGGCTGACCTTGATGCCGAGGGTTCTGACAGCAGCGGAGGGAGGCGGGGGGGAACCAAGGATGGGGGGCCAAAAAACAGGGGACCAAGGGTTGGAGGGATCACCGATAAGAACCAACTCCGTTTTATCGGGGTTCAATTTAAGATGATTGAGGTTCATCCAATCATAAATGAAAGTAAGAATGGAATGGACCCTGATGGTATGGTATGGTCACTGTCATACCTCGGGTGAACCCTAAAATCCAGGACCCTATCCCAATGTCTGGTTTCAACCATTATATAGTCAATGATGGAATTTTGCCCTACTCTATTGAAGGTTGACGAGCCCGGTCTATCTGGTTCTACTCTCCCATTACACACCCGCAAGGACGCTGTAAGGGAAAACGATTTAATTTGGAGGAACAACGGGGTCCATGCCCTGACAGGGGGTATCTGCGGCTCAGGAATACACCAATATTGATCTTCGTCAGCTAGTCCACCCATATCTAAACTACTAAGAGGTTCAAATTGGCAATTAAAATCTCTGACCAACTAATAGGGCTACTGATGGATCGAGGGTCAGGATAAACTGCCTTAGTATGTCAATAGTACCCGATTCTTGCCCACTCTGCGTAGGCCTGGAATAGATGTTTAATAGGGCAATCTGAGTGGAGTCTGGGAGCGTTAGCCGGACACATTGGACATCGGGTGAGTTGGTTGAGATATGAGCTGCTTTGGCACCCAGGTGCGTGCCCACCCATATTGATAGGCCACCCGAAGGCCTGCCCCTACCCTGTGTTCTGGTCAAAATATTGAAAGTGGAAAAGCCAACCCTCACAGTCTCTTCCAAAGCCCACGTTTCCTGCATCAAGCAGATATCATGTTTTTCTATGAAAAGACCCCATTCGGGCAGAGATAATTTGTTTCTAATCCCTGCCAAATTCCAGGACAGGATTTTGATACTACCATCCATTGCCCTAGTGTTAGTTGGATCTAGACCTTCTCGTTGGGGAATAAGTGAAGCATAGAGAGTGTTAACACCAACATTACTCCCCACTCTCTCTACTTGGGGGCCTGGATCATTAGCTATTGAGGATGGGGACCGCTGGCTCTCGGGACGTCAATCCACTTGGTCTAACATGCTAAACCTATTACTTTGAGGAAACAATGAGAGTAAAGGGGTGGATGAATACGGTCCCTTCCAGTTAGTTGCCCCCTCTTGATCTCTGTGAGATAGCATATTCCATGCCCCCCAAGACTGCCCGCCTCTATTACGTTTAGGACCCAACTGGGGAGCAGGATAAAAATAAGATAGATGTAGGGGTTGAATTTGTGTTTCAGACCAAACTGGAGCCCAATTACAAATATAGTCCACAGCACAGATGTTCCCAAAGTTAATTATCACACAGTTACCCGCAATGGTTTTTTGTCTTGTCCCTACCCAATCAACTCGTCTTGCAAGCATTATTTCACCGGAGACCTGTGAGGGAAGAGGCCTATTAAGGTTAAGCCAATGTATACATTTATTTTTAAGTTCAATATAATCTTCATTTTTCCCCTGACCCAAAGCTGGGACCCCTGCAAGAACCACCACATAAGGTAATGACTCTGGGGGGAGATCGATGCAGGGTAAGGCTTTTTCAAGCCCATCTTCAGAAGTGTTTCTACTGGCTTGAGATTGTTGGTCAACACGGCCTATCACTCCCCCAGACACCCCCCTTCTAGGTTGAGAATTGCTATTATCCGCATTACTTTCCCTTGATGCTAGTGAAATAACATTGGGTGGAGGATTGTTGTTTACCACCACAGGAAATGCGGCAAGTGTATTATTGCTAATGGGCGGAATAATAGAATTGCCTCCTCCGTTACCATTTTGCTGCACCCCGTCACGAGTGCCATCACCCCCTATAGCATGTAAATCTACCCGTGCCTGAGCAGAATCAAACTGCGACTCTAAATGCAAAAGTCTATTTTCAATCAGGGTGAGTCTGTCGTATATAGGGAGACAGGTCTTTGTAAAAATTAGTTCCAGTTTCGCCCAGAATGCAGTTCCCAACTCTGTAGGATCCACATCACTGAAGTCCGTTGCAGCAATAGCCGATTGAGTAGTCTGTGGGATTGTGGCTGGGGTGTTTAAGGGTCTTGTGCTAGGTCCCTTGCCCGCATTATTCCTTTTTTGAATCTTCACTTTCTTGTTTGTTAAAGGGACGCCCCCCGTTTCCTTTTCACAACTGGGTCTGCTGCCACCTTTATGGCCTCAGGTTTAGTTTTCTGTTTCGATCTCGTTTTTGGCCTTAAGTTTAACGAGCCCGAGTCATCAAGGTTGAGGTCAAGCATGCTTGTGCTAGCTGGAGCAACGTTTGTGGCGTCTAGTGTGGTACGCCCGATCTTCACTACCTTGTGGTGGATTTCCCACCTCACTGCTAGCTCTCATTGGGCCGATAACAGTCCCCGGTTGCTTGTTTGGGGACATTGCATGTGAAAGTGGACCCAGAGAGGAACGTTTATCAAAAACAGAATCCAAGGACAGCCTTTTCTCGGTTAGTTAAATTTCCCGGGAGAGCACAGATGATGCCCTTGTTATAAAATGATCCAAGGCACCCACAAGAGAGTCACCTATATTGGACTTCCTCCCCTTCGGTTCCTTAATGGTAGCCATAGCAAAGTCTAGAACAAAAGTTGCTTTTCTAAGTGGTTGGTAATATAATTGCCACTCCAGCGGGCTTCAAGATGGAATTTAGATACACTAACCTTGACTATTTGCTGGCGAAAGAAGGTGGGCCCGTCCCGTCCTCTTCTGGGCTCTAACGGGCTAAAACTGGCCCGCCCTTGGCCCGGGCTTCGCCCGGCATGTGCCCGCGCGCGTCCCACGGGATGGGAATGAGAGGCTAACTAAATCCACCTGTGGAGGTCGAGGGCGTGGCTTTAGGGTGGCTCTATGCCCTGCTGTCTCCTGGGGAGCGTGGTTCTCTCTTCTCGTATTCCCCGCTACTGCTGCCAAAGTTTGCCAAAATCTGTGAGCGTCTCCCGTAAAGCGGGAGACGTGAGAGGTAATGAGCACCTGTGGAGGTCAAGGGCGGGACGGTAGGGCGGCTCTCAGCCTCGCTGTCTCCTGGGGAGAGTGGTTCTCCCTTCTCATATGACCCGCTGCTGCTGCCAAAGTTCACCAAAATTTGCAAGCACGGGAGACGCGAGAGGTAATGAGCAACTGTGGAGGTCAAGGGCGTGGCGGCAGGGCGGCTCTCAGCCCAGCTGTCTCCTGGGGAGCGTGGTTCTCCCTTCTCGTATGCTCAGCTGCTGCTGCCAAAGTTCGACAAAATCTGCGAGCGTCTTTAAACACAGAATTTAAAAATCATCCTCACTAAAAGATGCATCTCAACATTCTGTGTTGAGGCATATCAAACTTTATTTTCCTGTCTTGTTCCCGTTGGCAATTATGCTTATAAGATGTTATAGGCAAACTCCCCATTCTATCCTATGGTGACAGATAGCTTCACAATAGTTAAAAACGAAATTGGCAGTATTTCACTCTCAGGACATGCCACACACACCAGGGCATGTCCTACCTTTCATATACACTGCACCCTGCCCACAGGGGTATCTTGGGCCTACATTAGGGGTGACTCACATTTAAGAAAAGGGAAGTTTGGAGGCTGGGGTGCACTTGCCAGGTCGACATGGCAGTACTAGTCTGCACGCAGGCACTGTAATGGCAGGCCTGAGTTACATTTACAGGCTGCTTATGTGGGTGGCAGAATCAGTGCTACAGGCCCAATAGCAGTATTTGATTTACAGGCCCTGGGCACACACAGTGCACTGTACTAGGGACTGACTAGTAAATCAAATAAGCCAATTTGGAAACACCAATCCATAACAACAATTTACAAAGGGAGGACTTGCACGTTGGCACTGAACAGCAGTGGCAAAGTGCCCAAAGCATCTAGACCAGAAAAATGAAGTCCAACACACAGCAAAAATACAGCAGGCAAAGGCAAAAATACAATGGAAACCCATGCCAATGATCCCAGGTCTAACAAGGACTTTGTGACTCTGCAAATTGATTTCAACCATCCTTTTCACAAATGCTGAGTGCTCTGATTAAAACTGTTATTTACCTAACTGAAATGCTAGGAGGTTGCTAATACCAATGAATGTTGATTCTTTAATACAATAACTTTGAATCTGAAATCAATTGAGACTCATTTGTGTCTATGTTTCTTCATTGAAACTGTGTATTTGGATTGGGTTTCGGGCTAAAGAAAGTAAGTGATGGTGAGGTTTGGGAATGTATAGAATCACCCCTCCTGTTGTCTGAAAAAGTATCGAGAGGGACTTATGAAAACGAGCTTACTCTAATCATAGGTGGGCCCTGTTGGGTTGGAGTAAATAGAAATAGTACATGTATAATTTCACACCAGAGATAAAATTGTTTTTAGAGAGAAAATATCAAAAGTTGGATAAAATCTGGCAGCAGGAAAATGGTTTAGGCTAGAGAAATGAATTCTATAAGACCAACATTATTTTATGCCCAATAATTGAGAGTTGTTGGTTCAGTAAAGCAAAAGGTTTGGATAAAGGTGGATATAAAAAATATCTCCAGAGAAGAGTGCCATGTAGCAGTAACAGAGAGGTGGGAGTATCAATAGGGATGCACGTTGCTATGGCTTTGCTCAAAGATTGTAGGTTTCTTGAAATGGCTGTGTGTTGAGCGAAGTGAAGTGGTTAAAGTCCATGTATGATTGTTGCAATTTGGTGCAGAGTAAAGTGGTTAACAGGTCCGTCGTGGCCTAAGATTTCAAGACATTGCCTACTTGGTGTAGAAGACACTGAGTACCTTGTCTGCTAAGTATGAATGTAAGTCATGAGATGTCGTTGACTACATTTGGTAAGGGATTCTTGTATGTTAGTGGTAAATAATTGATGTAGTTGATCTTCAAGAGCAAGGGGATTAACAATATTAGTTATGGAGAGATTTGACAGCAAATGTGTAGAAAAGTTTAGATTACCTTGTGAGAATGAATATCCTTTAATGGAGCAGACAGTTATATTTGCTGATTGCATTGTATTGTTATTTTTGGCTGAAGAAAACACGTAACTGTAAGGAGTTGTGAAGGAACGTGAGCTGTTGCAAGGAGAGAGACTGATGTCACAGTGAGCCACTCTGTGACTGGTCGGTTGGTGTAAAGCCACGCTAAGATTGGATGACTACGTCATTTGTTCTGCGCTGCTATTGGTTGAAATCTCTGAACAGATTGGATTGTGGGAGAAATATTCCTGAGTTTATGGAAATCAATTGTGAACAGACACTGTGAAAATTAACATTTGCAAAGTTTATGAAAGTTGATTAAAGGAGTAGAGATAGTTTTTGCTAAAGCTAAGGTGGAAACCCCACCTGAGGGTATACCAGGATGCATTGTAATGTCAGACAAAGAATTACATCCATGTCTATGATTAGAATTTTTGTCTAAAGTTTCCACAATATGGGACATTTAATTTGAGAATTTCAGAAAATTTCAGTCCCAGATTATATGAAATGAAAGATCCATGTAGACCTACTGTTCTCTAAGCTTTAAATACTTGGAACATCTAGCAAAACAAAAAGATAGAGAAAAGTTTCAAAGTAGATACAAGAGGGCAATAGATCATTGTGCCGAAGTTAGATGGGATGCGCAACAGAAAATATAGAGAGCAGATATTATACATAGTGTTGGAGTATATCCAATAATACAAGCAAATGATGAAACAACAGGGAAAAGAAACGAGAAAAGGAATCATCGGGAATCAGGTAAAAAGGTAAAAAGGTTTGCGGGAAGGAAGAGGAAGAGGATGACATTGATGATGACATATTGAATGAAATGTTATTAAATAGCTCACCTCCTTATGATGAAGTTGCAGGTGAAAATGTAGTACCAACGAGTACATCCATTAGACTGAATGCTCCAGTAATGCCTGAGGTACTAAGAGAGGAAACTAGTTAACCACTTGCAATTAGGAGAACAGAAATTACAAATATTGTGACTATTTACAAAACTGGATGACAAATGAACAAGGTTCACCACCTGACTGTCCTTACTGGATTTAATCCAGTATGTGAAAATATGCCACACATGATGACAAACCCTTTGGTTCCTACACCTATAATTCTGATGCAGCTTTGCACTGTTGGAAATGTGAATTTGACACCTGAGAAAAATACTTTCTTAGGTGTGAGCAGGTCAAAAGCAGAATTGTAAGAATTAATTCAAGGAACACTCTATCCTTCAAGATTAGAATCCTATAATGAAGAAGAACTACTGTTCCTTTGCAAAGGCATTACCGGAAGAGCAAAATCTGCACACAGAGGTTTGGCTGATTTGGTACAAAAATATAAAATAGATATGCAAGCTTCAAAATGTCTACAGAGGACATATAGAATGGGTTTTACTGATAAAGACACAGAAAATATGAGAGCACCAGGAAAGGAACAGCAAATAAAAGAACTGATACCATTGATTTGGAAATGGGAAGATAGATAAAAAGGGGAAGGGAGCTGGTCAAAGAAGAATCAATCTGACAAAGTTTAGGAACAACAATCTCTGTTTGGGTTAGAAGGTTGTATTAGGGATGTATACATGCTCCCTATGAGAGAAGTTCCAGAAGGAGGCTATGTTCATGTGCCCTGAAATAGACAAGATGTTTTGTCTTTTACGAATGATTTCCCGAGACTCTGATAAAAAACGGTGGAATGGTACAGGCAATTTGAAAAGTTTGTGAAAATTATGAAAGTTTTGTGGATAGACCTGAATATGCTGTTTGAAACCGTGGTTCAAGTAGATTTGTGGCCAGAGTGTAAAATCACAGTAGACTGGCCATAGGGAGAACCTCCGAGAGATCCCAGGACAGGAGCCCCTTCATCAGAGGTAATGCAAAATTACCAGCAAGTGATGACTTATCTGAAAACAAGAGTCTCTCCAAAAGAGATTGCTTGGTTACAAATTGGCAGGACAACTCAGGAATCAAAAGAGTCAGTTCATGAGTATTAGGAAAGATTAGTACAGTACAGTGGTGCTGAGATACTTGCTGAAAGGGATGCAGGTCAGTTTGTTTACAAATTTGTCATGGGAATTAGACAGGAAATTTACAAAAGAATATAGCAGCAGAATCTCTGTTAGCAAACCAAATCAATGAATGAAAATCTAAGACTTTCTAATTATTGTGTGAGTGCTCTTGAGCTGAGACGTAAAAAGCTTAAAGAGAAGCTAACGATAGCCCAGATTAAATCAATTCAGAAAGGTCCAAATGCAACAGAATTTGAGAATACAGGACAAGTACAGAAAAACGATAATCAAGCGCCTATGATTCAGGGATTTAATGGTTTTCAGCCGCGGACTATTGAGTCCCATAGTTCTGAGAACTGGAATTGAAGTACCACAGCTGAAAAAAACAAACCCATGTCATGCATGCAGAAAGCTCAGATATTGGAGACGCTAGTGTAAGGAGGTTATGAATAAGTGGGTAATCCGATGCAAAATGTAGAATACGCACAGTCTCAAGGGAATAACATGGGTCAGATACAGCATGTACAGGGACAAAGAATGCAAATTCTGCTGGAATCCAACGAATGCAGATACCACAAGCTCCAATGCCCCAATCTAAGGCAGAGATACAAACATACATTATGAACCATAATCTGAATGTGACACAGCAGTTTTTGATTGACCTGAATGACAGTGATCAGGGCCCATTAGCATGATGGTGCCTGAGGGGGGAGGAGGACTGTGTGCTTGGCACAGCTGTAGAGGTAGGCCAGAGCAGACCCTATGTGGAGGGAGAAGTGGATGGAAATCCAATCTCTTTCTTGGTTGACACTGGTGCTACCCGCTCTATAGTGAGAACAGCAGAGGTTCCCAACGTACCCTTCTCGCGAGAAAGAATCCAAATCATTGGACTAAGAAAAAAAAGATGTTTATCCCAATCTCAGAACCAGTGAGAGTTAAAATAGGATCTTTTGAAGATAAATACCAATTCATGGTTTGTGATACAAGTCCAGTGAACCTATTGGGATGAGTCTTGTTGTGTAAATTGGCTTGTTCAATCTATTGCACACCTTGTGGCATAGAATTCTATACACATGATGAGGATGTGGTTTTCAAACTTGCACTGCAGAAAATAGATATTGGGATGTATCCTCTCCTGATGAGTGAGGATTTGCCTGATGAATAAGAAATACCATGTTGCCTGACATTGGATTGATCAGTACATATGGGAACACCTTTGTTTTGCACAGAAAACGAATCAAAAAGGCAGATTTATTCAATTTAAGGCCACCCAGGGTATTTTGTCATTCAATCCATGTGTGTCGGTGGACAGTTTGAATATCCATTTCGTTTCTTTCAAGAATAGGAAATTCGATATGTCACTCACATGGGATGGAATATGGGGTTTGTCCAGGACGGTCCACATGAAATCTGTCTCAGAATGGTTAGATTCCAAGAAATGTTTGGTCAACTTAAACACAGTTTTTTTACATCTAAACAGGCACTTGTGTTCTTGCATTCCCACATACTTCTTATCACATGGGCAAGTCATTTGATAAATCAAATTGGTGCTATTGCAGTTCGTGAATTGTTTAAGCACCCACAGTCGATCAGATGTAGAGGCAGGGATAGCACAATTTGGTCTTCCCACTCCTCTTCACAGACACCCCTTCCTTACCTTTTGTAGAGCGGGACCTCCTTCTATTCCTGAGCAAGGTTTCCAGGAGAGGTGAGGCTTACTCCCTGTACAATGCGGGTGAGTATGATTCATTTTCTAATTATGGACTCACTTATATGGGGTTAGCGATGGTTTTTACTTCCTCCAATATGACTCATTGTTTGTGTTGTTTGTCTTACACAGATCAATGATACACCAAGTTGATACAGAGGAAAACTAATCTTTATTTGCACATTGATATCCTTTTTTTGTTGCACCTTTTAAATGCAGTAGCAAGTATTTAGAACTGTGGCCCTGACGAAAGCCTTTGGAATTAGTCCAGTTTGGCTGAAACATGTTGGCCTTTTGATATGCAGCTATTTGGTTAAACTGCTTCACTTGCTTGGTTTTAATAAGTGAGAGAACAATGTTGATTAAAGTTTGTTCTTATTGTTGCTCTATCCTTTTTTAAATACACCACTTTTTCCTTTTTGCACTGCACTATCTCCTATCCAGATCATAGTTCTATGGCCATCACGGCGATTGAGGGTCTGACCCGGATGAGTTTAAGGCATGGCATGGTCTTATTGATCAAGAGACATGCCAGCCCAATCAGGATGACCAAATGATAAACATTTGATCTACACTCTGTTGATGGGAATCCTACTTTGCTCTGTATGGGTTTGTTCAAGCAATCGCAGTGGGTCATATGATGTGAGGTTGTATTTCTATCTTCATCAAAGGTGCTAAGCTTGTTCTAGTACCTTACACACTTGCTTACTTCTATAGGAGTTTAGTGTACCTAGGGATCACTAATAGCTCCCATTTAGACCCCCAGGTTGTTTTTTTGTGATTATGGTGCATAATCCCCCAAGGATATACGGAAAGCCCCTCAATATATCTAAATTACAGTTCTTCAAAACTGAGGCTTTGTATTTGGGACGCCATATTGAGAAGGGAGTGAGAAAGGTGTCACAGGAATGTCTGCAATTCTAAATATGAATCCTCCAGTCACGCATAAGGAATTGGGAATGTTTTTAGGTGTGGTGGGATATTGCCACCAGTGGATCCTGAATTTTTCTTTGACAGCTAAACATTTAAAATAAGTTGATATACATGGATGTGTCAGATCTGGCACTTTAGAATTACAAATGGATTTCAGCATTCACTGAGTTGTGAGAATGCCTTTGAAAGGCACCAGCTTTGTGAATGCCTGACTACAAGTGCTTTTTACTATTTTGCAGTGAAAGAGGAGGTTACTCTCTTTCAGTAATGACACAATGCACAGAAGCGACCGTAGGTCAATTGATTACTTCTCAGCGGTGCTTGATCCTGTTGCAGCCGCTTTGTCTGGATATTTGAAAGCAGTTGCCACACGGGTATGATTCTTGAGCAGTGTGAGAATATTGTCAAGGGACATTTGTTGACAGTGTCTGTGCCTCACTCTGTAAAGATATTTCTGACTTGTATGCAATATCCGACAAACAGTGCGTTGACAAAGTACGAACAGATCTTGTTGAGTGCAGAGAATGTAACGTTGAAAAGATGCATGGTATCAAACCCAGCCACTTTGATGCCTATGCCTGGAAATGAAAGTGAAAGGGATGAAGTGGAACATGATTGTCTGGATGTGACTCAGTTATGTATGAAACCCGGCCTGATATTTCTAATGTTCCATTGCCTGAATCAGATGATGTGTTGTTCACCGATGGATCATGCTTTAGAGACAATGATGGAAATCTAAAAGCTGTGTATACTATATGTGCAGTTGGAGGAATCGTGGATGCATCATGGTTACAAGGAGTGTTTTATGTGCAACTGGCAGAGCTTATAGCTTTGACAAGGGTGTGCACCATTTCAAAACTGTTGAGAGTAACAATCTATACTGATAGTCAGTATGTCTTTCAGTCATACATGACTTTTGGCAGTTGCCGTCTCAGCGTGGGTTTATGACATCCTCCGGCTGGCCCAATAGAAATTAAGAATGTGTAAGGAACATTTTACTGTCACTACACTTGCCTGCCCAAATTACTGTTGTGAAATGTGTTGCACATCAACAGGGAACTGATTATGTAACTGTGGGTAATAGATATGCAGATGAGATGGCACGCTACTTTGCCTTAAATACACACACATTTAACTAAGAGGTCTTGACAAATCCATCAGATGACACAGAATTTTCTGTAATGTTGTCAGCTCTAGATACATGGGAGGAAGTGAGCAAGTTGCAGGATTAGGTAACAGAATCTGAACAACAGGTTTAGATTCGAGCAGGCTTTACCAAAAGGGAAGACGATGTATGGATTTATGTTGATGGCAGGCCAGTGTTGCAAGACAGTTTGTTGTCACCAATGCACGTCATTATCATGGTTCTATAATCTTGATCCTGCACACATAGGCAGGGATGCAAAAGTGCGATTGTTTCAATGTGTGGTACAATCCTAGATTCAGAGTAACATACAAAGACTTTGTGCCATCGATGTGTAGTATGTCAACAACAAACTCCAGGAATAGAAACACAAGTTGTCATGAGTCAATTTAGAAAATCAGCTAGTCCTTTTAACTGGATGCAAAAGTATTTAATTGAAACGCCCCTTTGCAATGGTTTGATATATGTTTTGGTAAGTGTTTGTATTTTTTTAAAGTGGGTTGAAGACTACCCCACTCGCAGATGTGACAGTTTGACTGTAGCAAATTTATTACTAAAAGGACTGATTCCGCATTTCTGATTTCCAACTACTCTGGAGTCAGACTGAGGGACTCATTTTAACAGTGATGTCCTTATAAAAGTTATGTGCAGCAATGCAGGTTGAGCAGAAGCTTCCTTGCTGTTACCGTCCAGAAGTTTGAGAGCTGATATAACAGATAAATGGCACCTTGAAATCCATATTAGCAAAACTTTGTGCTTCAACATCTCTGAAATGGCCAGATGCATTGCCATATGTGTTGAGTATGAGGAGTATTCCTGATCAAAGAACTGGACTTTCTCCACATGAAGTGACCATGAGTTGTGTGATGATATTGCCAGCGGTTCCCTGAAATGCTCTTGTGAACATTACTGATGACCTTATACAGGACTTCTGCAAAGGTCCTGCTGATGTGGTACGTTCTGTTTCTCGGCAGGACGGAGAGGCAGATCAAGCAGTACAATCAGAGAAGTGCTATGACAGTGGTCCAGGAGACTGGGTAATGGTGAAGAAACACGTATGAAAAACTTGTTTGGAGCCTCGCTGGAAAGGACCATTTTAGGTGGTCCTGATTACTAATACAGCTGTGAAGTGTGAAGGTCTTTCCAACTGGGTGCACACTGTGCATACTCACAAAGTCCCAAGAAGTCCCCTGAATAATATGGCACAGCCTATTTCTCATGTGCTGATGGTGAAAGTGTGACAGAGGGATCAGGTCAGCCAGGCTGTTGGGGACTCGCAAAAAGCAGAAACCTCAGCATTTGCTATGCCTGAGAGGAGTCAGAGAGAGTCAACTGCTCCATCGGTGGGAACAGGGCAAGGAGAGCTGGCTATGAGGAGTACAGAATCCATCGAAGAGCATGGTGTAGCAATCCTACTGTTGCTCTCACTGGAGTGGGAATAGTAAATGTTACTGCTCCGCTATCCAACACTTTCCCTACTGTTGCACTCACTGGGGTTGGAATAGTAATTTTTACCCCTTTGCTATCCACCAATTTCCCTACTGTTGCATCACTGGAGTGGGAATAGTAATTTTTACTTCTCTGCTATTCTACACGTATCCTACTGTTGCATTCAGTGGAGTGGGAATAGTAATTTTTACCCGTCCGTTATCCAACACTTTCCCTACTGTTGCACTCACTGGAGTGGGGACAGTAATTTTTACCCCTCCGCTATCCAACACTTTCCCTACTGTTGCACTCGCTGGAGTTGGAATAGTAAATGTAATAATTTTGCTATCCAACACTTTTCCTACTTTGCACTGATTGTATAGGGCAATTTAAGTTTAAATATGTGTTCATAGTTTAATATTTTAATTTATTCTGGAATGTTTTTTATAATTTAAATTATTTATATATAGATATATTCAATTTGTATATAATTTTAAAGTTTTAAAATAATTTCAAAATAATAGTATATCAATTATTTAAGTAAATATATATATGTATAAATTATTATGTTTTGTGTTTATTTTGTTTAATTAAGTTTATTGGTAATATTTTGTAAAAATGTATATTACATGTAATTTATTTTGTTTAAGTTAATATTAAATATGTAATATATATAGTTTTACTTTTATACATATTCACTGAAAAAACCATAGGTTATAGACCATATATAGTTAGGAATTAGCATTTACAAAACCTTGAAAATTCAATGAAAAAACCATAGGTTATAGACCCTATATAGTTAGGAATTAGCATTTACAAAACCTTATTTTACTCACACAAAACCATTGAAATTCGCATATATAGTTAGTTGTACTAACTATATATCGCGCACCCGCAATCCACTGCTGATCATGTCACATATTACATCATTCATGACATGGTCAGTGACATCACTGATGACATCACTGATGACATCTCAAATGACATCACTGATGACATCACTGATGACATCTCAAATGACATCACTGATGACATCACTGATGACTACATCCAGTGACTGTATAATTCTGTTAAGTTAAAATATGTCTTACAAATTGAATAATGAGTGGATTTATAAGTGTCTGGATGAAGGATTTAGTAGGTGCATGACTGACTGTATGAGTGAGTGATTAAATGTGTCTTACTGAGTGCATGGGTTAGTGACTAAACTGTCTTAATTTGTGCATCATTATGTCTGTTGTTCTGTAAACTGCTGCATGTGTTGATCAGTAGCTATATGAGTAACTATATGGGTTATTGATTGGTTGCCCAAGTATTTGTATGGGAAACTGAGTGTGTGTGTGGGTGGCTGGGAGGTGTATGACTCTGTGCATAGATGTGTGAGCAGTTGATTCACTAGATGTATGGGTTCAAAAGTGCATGTGGAAACAGCTGTATGGGCGGTTGACTGTGTGCATGAGTGTATTGGTGAGTGAATGGATATCTCA
Source organism: Lissotriton helveticus (assembly GCF_964261635.1). Lineage (NCBI taxonomy): Eukaryota > Metazoa > Chordata > Amphibia > Caudata > Salamandridae > Lissotriton > Lissotriton helveticus. The sequence continues at coordinate 20,951,686 of NC_136060.1, read as the reverse complement.
GTGCCACATGTCAAAGTAAGTACATATGTAAAACACAGTACATGTGAGAGTTTACATATATAAATAACTGTGCATAAGAGCCAGTGAATGTGTGAGTGGCTGTATGGATCATTGTGAACTTGTATCAGGGATTGTATAAGAGAGTAAATATGTGTTAGTATATGTTTGAATAAGTAAGGTGTGTATAACTGTATAGTTGAGGAAATGGAGGTGTGATTGATTGTTTGCATGACTGACTAGGTGTGTGAGTAACTCCATGGATGAGTGACAGTCTGTGAGTGTCTGTTTACACTGAGTGTATCTAAGGTTATATTAGAGTCTGAAGAGGTTCATCGTATTATCACATGAATGATGTCATCAGTGATGTGATCAGTGATGTCAAATGTGATGTCTTCAGTGATGTCATCAGTGATGTCATTTGAGATGTCATCAGTGATGTCATCAGTGATGTCATTTGAGATGTCATCAGTGATGTCACTGACCATGTCATGAATGATGTAATATGTGACATGATCAGCAGTGGATTGCGGGTGCGCGATATATAGTTAGTACAACTAACTATATATGCGAATTTCAATGGTTTTGTGTGAGTAAAATAAGGTTTTGTAAATGCTAATTCCTAACTATATATGGTCTATAACCTATGGTTTTTTCAGTGAATTTTCAAGGTTTTGTAAATGCTAATTCCTAATTATATATGGTCTATAACCTATGGTTTTTTCAGTGAATTTCAATGGTTTTTTAATAGCAAATATCAAAAGCTTTAAAATGTATTCTTCTTTAAATCGAAAAATATATTTTATATGTTTTTAATACAATTTTTTTATGTATTCTTTTTTTATTTATTTTTTTTGTTTCGCTCCCGGTCCGCGAACCGGGTAGCTTCCTGTTAGCTCAATTTGGTGCCGCAACCCGGTCCGCGAACCGGTAAACGTTCCGTTTGCGCAACTGCCGCGTTAGAAAACAACATCGTGACGCGTCGCGTAAGCGTGACGCGTTACATAAGCGCGACGTATCGCGTTCTCGCGTAATGCGTCGTATGACGCGCCGCGTTAGCGCACCCGGAAGTGCTCCGGAGCGCGAACCGAGGCGCGAAGCGCAGCTCCCCGGAAGCGATCCGGGGCGCGGCGCGCAGCGCGTAACGTAAGCGTAACACGTCATGTGACTTGTTAATAAGACTTTTCATTGGTTCATTTCACCTTTGGTTTCCTAATGATGTAAGGCTAGGTCATGTGACCTAAAAATAACACTTTTCATTGGTTTAGAACATTTCTTTTTCCCAAATGATGAAAGCCCCCACCTTTTTTCTCACTCTGACTTTCAACTTTGTGAGAGGAAGACCTATTTTCATTACTTTTGAAATGGCTTCATTAGTAGCTGCAGCTGGTGCACCCCCACCACCACCACCACCTCCTAGGAAGAGAGGACCACCTCCTCAGGTAATCCTCAAACAAGAGGAGGAAGAAGAGGAAGAAGAGGAAGAGGAGCAAGAGAGGAGGCAGTTTTTGCCTGAAGAACCAAGGAGGTCCCATGTAAAAGAAAATTACATCTGGCAATTTTACCCATTTCCCCGGGGCCAAAAAAAAGTACATGCCCGCTACGTTACATGTCTCATCTGTAAAAAAGATCTGTCCAGAGGGACTGATAAGAAGTACAGCTATGGCAATTACACCATGCATCGGCACATGGAGAGGTGGCACCCTATAAATTATAGTGCTGCACAGGTACGTGACCTGCAGGAAAACCCCCCTCCTGTGGCCAGTACATCATCTGGAGAGGCAGTGACGGGACCAGAGGCGAGGGAGACGGTCCCCAACATCCAGTTGAAGTTCGGGGAAGTGAAGCAAGTGTGCATTTATTGCGGCAAATTAATTTGCTACAGGGAGAGTAGCATAAATTTGATCAACGCTGCTATTGAAAATCATAATTGTCCAAAACGCCACAGAAAGTAAATTATCTTTTTTTTTGCTCCTGTTGAGCCCGTTATAATCAATGATTTTCGTTTCCCCCCCCCAACAAAAACCAAAAAATATAAAACCGTTCAAAAAAAGTAAAAAAATGTTCAGAAAAATAATAAAAAAAATATAAAACAACAAAAACAATAAAAAAAAGTTCTTTTCAGAACTACCTCCCCTTTATAAAAAATTGCTAGAATGTTTAGCACTCTGGCAACCTCTATTTCTTTTGATTCGCTTCCTGGTTCGCGCGCCGGTACGCGAACCGGAAGCGAAACAAAAAAAATGTTTTTTAAAAAAAGGAAGAGTGAGTATAAGGGAAGGAAACAGAGAGTAATGTTAAAAGAAAGACAGCTACAGGGAGTAACACAGAGATACTGTTTAATACATCTATTTACCAAAGAAAAGATGTAAGAGGGTATAATTGAGAAACACAAAATAGATAAGGAAGTGAAAGAAAAAAAGGAGAGTAGAAGAATAATAAACAAGAGTTTCTTGGAGAATGTGAGTGAATGTTCAAATTAAGAAGAAAAACAGTAAAGGATGTGGAATGAGAGGTAGGGATAGAACCGGACTAAAAGAACAACCCTGAGGGAAAGTTTTAAGAAAAGAGTGAGTGAAAGTAAATAGAAATAAAACAAGATGTATGACAGTGACTAAGGTTAAAACATGTGGAATAACAGAGAGAAAAAACAGAAAGCAGAAAAGAAGAAGTGACAGAAAAGGAATAATTGAAACAGCAAAGAAATGTAAATAACATAGTGTGCTTGAACTACAGGGAGAAAGCATAATGAACAAGTAGTGAAAGAGTGATCAGTCAGAGACAGTGAGAGTAATAGAGACGGAGTGAGTGAACAGGAGTTAGGAACTATGAGAACAGAGGGACTGAGAAAAGGAGTGGAAGGAGTAGAGTAAGTAAGTAATAGAAAAAGGAATGAGGGAAGTAGCAAAGGCAGGAAACTGAGGGTTAAAGAAATGAAGCAGTGGAACTAATAGAAGTTAAATGTGATAGAAATGTAACGAAAAGAGTACAAAACACTTACCTTATAATTGTCGTTAACGTAGTCACTTGTTATTTTTATACTTTCAATCTGTGAAAGAAAGAACAAAAATTTGAAAAATATTAAAACATGTATTTAAAAATTAGAAAAGACAAGGGAAAAGATTGAAAATCATCCAATTTTACAAAGAAATAAAGTTAGAGATAAACATGCAGAAAAAAAGAGAAAGAAACGGTGATAGACAGTCAGAGACAAAAAGAAATTGTAATAGAGAAAATTACTAAGAAGATACTTTCAGTGACAGAAAAGAAGGATAAAAGAGAAAACTAAATTGAAGTTCTGTAAGCTACTAAAAGAAAGTGAGTAAGGTAAACTATATAAGGAAAGGGTGAATAAGGAAAAGAGAGTGAGGGAGAGAGAAGACAGAGGAAGTGAAGGAAAGAGTGTCAGATACAGACTGAGTGAGGCAACAAAGAAAGATAAATGAGTGAGGGTGAGTTATACTAACTGATTGCACCAAAAAAGGAGAACCCAAAAATATTTAATTTAGAAAACAAAAGGAGGAAAGATGGAAAAGACAAGCAAAGCAGAAGGTCTAAAAGCTGGAAAATGGTGCAAGGGAGAAAAGAAAAAGCAGAGTTGGATTAGGGAAACAAAGGTTGAAAGATAAGTGGAGTTAGAGAGCAAGGGTGAAAGAGAATAAAACAAAAGGCAATGTGAGTATGTAAGGAGGATTGATAGAAGGTAGTAAAAGATGAGTGAGCATGAGATAAGACGAGTACAAATTAAAATTCACTATACAAAGTACAGAATTAATTATACATGTTAAATGGTTTATTTTTGCTGTTCTCAGAATATATCAAATTTCACTAAAAACAGTGAGTTGAAGGTATTCATCATATAACAGCGGGGAAAAAAAACCACAATCAAAATGATTGTGTTTAAAAAACCCATATAACATAACCAATCAGAAATCAGAACTCCTTAAAAGTAACTTACTTTCCATGACGTCGAAGGATGTCCTATGAACAGCTTATACTCTGTTGTGCTGTTATTATTTTCAGCCCGCCACTTTCTGAAAGAAAAGCTCCATCGTTTTGACAAATATGTTACATACAATAAATGACTTCTCGCTCTCTACCGCACCTCTCCTCAAGGCCAAATCGTGTAAGAGCCATTTATAACTCTTGGAATTCTTCTAAGCAAATCCCGTCATTTTCTTTTTCCGCAACTTTCAGAAAGAAAACGTTCGAGATCACTTTCACAATCCTGTACTAGTAATATCTCACCCTTCTTGCTCACTCATGTTCCACATTTCCTATGACACTGATACTGCTTACTATGAGGCAGACTTACACTACCTCTATGACTATTACAATTATTTATATCTCTTGATCACTGTTAATCACAAAGCAATTTAAAACAGTACATAACATTATATCAACTCCTACAATCATTATAGGCCAGTTACCTACCCTAAATTCTCTCTTGTGAAAACACAAAGTAAGAATATTTTAAGTCAAAAGGCAACATTGTTTCATAGTCAAATGGGAATCATTTCCGAAACACCAGCTTCTTTTACATTTTAAATAAGCTGTGTAATAAGTGGATGTTGTCAAAGGAACATCATGTCATATAATAGCTGCAGTTACAAATGTTCTTCCTAAAATCAACGACTGTGTTGCCACAACATTTGTAATTAAAGTTGAAAACTTAATTTCATCAGGTTTATATAGTTGGAATTTTAAAATGACATTATAACCAAAAGTTTGTACAAAAAATGTGGATAGCATTGCAGACTTACATTACCTCTATTCCATGTTTTGATTGGCTGCTTGAATTAGCTTATTAAAAGAAACAGTTTTTCTGAACTCATTCAAAGTGCAGTTATTTTTCCATGACGTCAAGTGTTATGGTAAGAACACCGTTTGCTTTGGGAAATACTCTGTTGTCCTTTAACTAATCTGTGCACACCACTTTTTGTAAGAAAACCTTCTTATTTTTCAGGAACTACTTAAAACTCAAAAATAACTTTTTACTCTGTACTACACTTATCCTCAAGGCCAAATAGTGTAGGAGCCATTAGAACCTCTTGAAATTCCTCAGAGCAAATCCCGAGATTCTTTCCCTAAACTTTTGGTAGTAAAAACACCAGGTAAGAATTTTTAAGGTCAAAAGGCAATTTTTTAAAGTTAAAACAGAATCATTGCAGAATGACCAGCCGTTTCTAGACTTCAAATAAGCTGTGTAATGTCCTGATGTTGTTAAAGGACCGTCATGATATATAATTGCTGCAGTTACAAAAGTCCTTCCTGATATTGACAACTGCGAAGCCACAACATTTTTAATTAAAGTTGTCAATTTTGTTCCATCAGGCCTACATCGTTGAAACATTAAAATGACATACTGGCCATATGTTCGTATAAATAATGTGGACAGCATTGGAGACTTACATTGGCTACACTCCATGTTGTGATCGGCTGCTTTTACTAGCTTATTAAAGGACACTGATTTACTGTCTGGCAAAGTTAAATATATAAATCTTTCTGAGTCTACACTAGTAGTACTTGATACCCTACAGTTCTCGCAGTCATGCTGCCATTGATAAGAAAGGCCAAACAGATGATCTACATCTACACCTTCATCTTGCAATACATAAAGCATATACATTAAAAACTTCTGACAATCTTGCTGAATATTTTGAGAGAATTGCGTTTGACCTGAACATTTGTCTAACAGATTTAGAATTTCAGACACACTTTCTATTTTTGTTCTATCAGTGCTACATTTCTGTAACACAGAGTTCAGTAAACAGCAAAAACTTTGATCCGAATTGATCACAATCTGTTCTTTTAAAGTTTCTAGAAAAAAGACAACATTAACCACTACATTAGCATAGCAGTTGACACCAGAACTATTTTCAAATTGAAAACCAACAACATCTTCAACAGAATCCATTTTCTTTCTGCTTATAATTTCGAGTTCATCGACTTTTCGTCTTTTTGCTACAACCTCCCTACTATTGGTCACATTTCTTCGTTTCCAGCCTACCACACGTTTCTCAAACAAAGGATATTGAGGCAAATGTGGCGCATACTCTCTTCTTAACCTATTGTATTCCTTAACACAATCTAGATCCACACAAATGTTTGTGACATCACACTCAATCAAGTACAATCCCGATAAAGTTCTGACTCGTGACAATGCCACATATGCCATTCCCTCCTTGAACACAGAACTGCCAATTTTCACCAATGCACTGTCTACACTTAAACCTTGCGATTTATGGATTGTCACCGCATATGCCAAGCAAACAGGAAACTGCTTACGGCGAACATATAAGTCTTTTACAAGAAAAAACCTAGCAGAGCAACAACCAATTAGCTGTACTTCCTCAATGCCATCAAATTTAATTTTTAAAAATTCAATTCCATCTCTATTTCTGTATTTCTCAAAATCAAGAACATTACCCATTGATCCATTTACCAGACCTCTTTCAACATGTAAATTCCTTCTCAAAATGATACGGCAATTTAAGCACACATTCAGAGTCTTTTCAAAACCAGCAGTTTTAGATATAGTCTTCTCTAATGAATCCAATTTAGATTTCAAATTCTCAGACAAAATAATTGTTGCTCCCATATGCTCTATTCTGTCAATAGCTTCCAGTTTCACAATCTCTTGGTTTTCTCACTTCAACATTTTGTTGTTGAAGATGGCACATTCTGCAAGAGTTTTGCTATTGCCGCCCTAAGTGCGCTGGGGATGCCCAGACGTGGGTCCCAGGCACTCCACACCACTTGGAGTCAAGCTAGCCGGGCTGAAGAGAGGTGTTACCTCGAAACCGGTCCGGTCCTCGGATGCTTGATTCCGGTCTGGGAAAGATATGGCTGTTGTAGTTCGGACTGGACTGTTCCCATGGGGCAACAGGGTCAGAGCTGATTTGCATAAAGCCATTATCTGACCCAGGGTGGTGTGGAGTGCAAAAAAACGATGGATTTGGGCCCAGATCTTTTGACTGGGGGAGTGTGTGACATTGATCCACATTCAGTCCATCACTTGTTGTTTCTTGCAATTGCCGCCCTAAGTGCGCTGGGGATGCCCAGACGTGGGTCCCAGGCACTCCACACCACTTGGAGTCAAGCTAGCCGGGCTGAAGAGAGGTGTTACCTCGAAACCGGTCCGGTCCTCGGATGCTTGATTCCGGTCTGGGAAAGATATGGCTGTTGTAGTTCGGACTGGACTGTTCCCATGGGGCAACAGGGTCAGAGCTGATTTGCATAAAGCCATTATCTGACCCAGGGTGGTGTGGAGTGCAAAAAAACGATGGATTTGGGCCCAGATCTTTTGACTGGGGGAGTGTGTGACATTGATCCACATTCAGTCCATCACTTGTTGTTTTTTGCAATTGCCGCCCTAAGTGCGCTGGGGATGCCCAGACGTGGGTCCCAGGCACTCCACACCACTTGGAGTCAAGCTAGCCGGGCTGAAGAGAGGTGTTACCTCGAAACCGGTCCGGTCCTCGGATGCTTGATTCCGGTCTGGGAAAGATATGGCTGTTGTAGTTCGGACTGGACTGTTCCCATGGGGCAACAGGGTCAGAGCTGATTTGCATAAAGCCATTATCTGACCCAGGGTGGTGTGGAGTGCAAAAAAACGATGGATTTGGGCCCAGATCTTTTGACTGGGGGAGTGTGTGACATTGATCCACATTCAGTCCATCACTTGTTGTTTTTTGCAATTGCCGCCCTAAGTGCGCTGGGGATGCCCAGACGTGGGTCCCAGGCACTCCACACCACTTGGAGTCAAGCTAGCCGGGCTGAAGAGAGGTGTTACCTCGAAACCGGTCCGGTCCTCGGATGCTTGATTCCGGTCTGGGAAAGATATGGCTGTTGTAGTTCGGACTGGACTGTTCCCATGGGGCAACAGGGTCAGAGCTGATTTGCATAAAGCCATTATCTGACCCAGGGTGGTGTGGAGTGCAAAAAAACGATGGATTTGGGCCCAGATCTTTTGACTGGGGGAGTGTGTGACATTGATCCACATTCAGTCCATCACTTGTTGTTTTTTACATTCTGCAAGAGTTGGCATCAAACATATTCCAGATTTCTTCTCAGTAATTTTCCGAAAAATATTCTCTGGCAGAGCGTCTTCTTCTGGATACAAATTTGACAGTAATCGTGCATGTAAAGCTTCTTTCCCATGCTCGGTCACTTTTCCGATTCTAACATCTTGTAGAATATTCTTATAATCTTCATCCTTCGCTTGACGCATATTTTCACGCAGTTCAGCATAATTGAAGTTTAACCATATGTTAACGTTGCCAATGCTCCCTAGGCACTTCCTGGTATCTTCATGTGCAAGTAGTTTAAAGACTGGTTGTCCTTTCACTGGTGTCAGCTGCAGAAGATCACCGAAAACAATGATGTGTTTGCCACCAAATAACACATCATACTCTGTTTTAAGAACTTCTTGCATTCTCAAATGCACAAAGGCAAGCATGACATTGGAAACCATGCTTACTTCGTCAATGATAAGAAGTTTAATTTTCCTCAAGACTCTTGAAACTTCACAACAAGCATCTCCTGATAGCTTGTGGTATTGTAATTTGTTATCATGCTCCACTGGCAGCATCAGTAGACGATGCAAAGTAATACCTTTAATGTTATGTGCTGCCAGTCCAGTTGGAGCGGTGACAACACAAGACAGCGATGACTCAGTCCTTTTCTGCAAATAACATGAAATTGCTTTAATGAGGAAACTTTTTCCTGTTCCTGCTTCTCCACTCACGTACAGTCGGACAGGCTTCAACGACCTACATGAGCACTCTTTCTTCTCATGACTTAATCCATGATCAATTTGGTTGGTAACTTCGTCATATATTTTCCTCTGCTCAACGTTGAGTTGTCTTTCCAAATCTTCTAAGTTAACAGCATCCTCCTGAGCATGTGCCATGGCTCTTTCCACTTCAATCATGGCAGTGGCAGCTTCATTTTCGATAACTGGTCCTCCTAGTGGATCCTGACTCAATGAAACAGAACTCTGACTGTCCTGAGAACTGTCTCTAGCAATCTCGGCTGCAATTGTTGCTTCCTGCTCGATTTCCGCATTCAACATTTCTAGATATTTTGGAAAAACAGGACATTCTATGGTCTCCTTGGCTGCATTGAAAGAGTCTTTGTAACAGAGGAAATCTCCAAGCAGTTCCTCTTCTGCACGCCAAGGCTTGAAAAGTTGCAAAAGAGCTAAATAGAAAAACTATTTTTTTTCAGGAGATTCGCCACTCAATTTTCGATGATTTACCAGTTGGCATTTTCTTTGCTTGACCAGACATCCCTCACTTCCAATTACAGCATACACTCCTTTATCAATATCTTCTTTGATGTTCCTCTTGAATATGTAATTTTGTAGAACCTCATACAGACAAACATTCTTGAGGTGACTGCTTCTATTTGGATAATATGTATCCAACATGTTGGTCTTCAAAATGTCTGTACTGTTTGGCTACTTTTCCGCCAAATACTCAATTTCCCGTACAGGTTTCAGAACTTGATTACGCGTTGCAGCAAGACCAAGACTCGCCCAAATGATACTCCTAGATTTGGCATAGAGACTTGCTGAAGATAACCGGTCAGAACATTCGTAAGCTCCGATTTCTCGATGCGACAACATCTTCAGACTGAAACTGTACAACTTCTTACTGAGGCTCTTTTCATGGGAAATGTCCTCCCACATATCCTTCAATTCTGTCTTTTCTTTTTTTGTGATGTAAGATGTCACATACCGAGCCACAGCCATACAGTTATCAGCCACAAACTGTATATCCATGTTAGCATTCCACATGGACAAAATCACTGGGTTGTAGTCGTTGTACTTCGACTCTTCGTTTCTTTTCAAATTGTATGTATTTTTGGGTGATTTCCTCGTCACATTATGTCGCAGCGAAGACATCAAACTGTTCACTCTTCCTTTAGAAATCACCGGTCGTGGAAAGGCAAAACGACATTTTGTGTAGAACTTGTCCTTGTTTCTGAATTTACGACGACAGTACTTTCCACAACGATGGCTTTGAAAGCGTAAAACTTGTTCTCTTAGGCTTTTGTCTTCCTTTGTCTTTGGAACAGCACATGTAGAATACTGTTCTATGAAACTCATCACTAAGTCATCCGGATCTGTTCCAAATTTGGGTGCATCTTTGATCCATAGCAGCATATGTATATGAGGAGCACCTCTCGCTTGATACTCCTTTCTCCAGAAGAAATCCAACACCTCTCCAAGAGGTGGATTTTTCTTGTTCATGATGAAAGACATCATAGCTTCAAATCTATGATTGAAGTACCTGCATACATTCACTGGATCCAAAGAGCACAGTTCTCCGGGTATCTTGAATTCGATATTTTCAATGTTTCCATTTGCCTCTCGTAGAAATTCAAGTAAGTCTTCCCAGCCATACTCGGCACAGCTGAGAGTGAGGAACCATGTGGGAGTTCCTAAGTTCCGCAGCATACATTTTAAATCTCCATGTCGACGGTACCAGTACTCATTAGTACCACGCTGACATGCCATGAGATTAATCAGGTGAGAATCCAATATACTGTCTTGCACATGGACTTTATCCATAAAGTCCCTTGCTGAGATATTTTGCATCTGTACACCACTTTTCAAGATGTGGTTCACTGCATATGACAGTCCAGACAGATCGCTTTCAAACAGTAGATGAAACAAATAGGGAATGCATTGAGGAAACCTAGGATCTTCTGCATACAATCGTAAAGTCCGGTATTCAGAAGCAGGATTTTGATCAGGTCGCTCATCATATCTTCCTCCTTGACCTGTTGGAAATAGCTGTGGGAAACACCGAGCTTTCAAACTTTCCTCCCAAACACTAATGGGACTCCCTTTGGCTTGTTTCATTTGAAACAACTCAATAGCATTCCCCATGACTTCCTTGGAATGCAAAGGATGAACACTATAACGTTCATATATTTCTTCATTTTTAGAGGCTTCTACTTTCTCAATTTGTCCAGCACACAAATCGCTGTCCTCTTCTTCACTTACTTCCTCTTCTGCAACATATACATTCTTGTAGTACTTATTGTTTTTCATCAAATACAATGTTGCCCTTTTGACTTTCCCAACATCCACTAAATCTTGCCAGATTTTCTTACTCTTTGTCGGAAACCCATTAACTAAGATAACCAGAGGTTCCTCTTCCACTTTCTCTACTCCAATTGTATTAATGTTTTTCTTCAAATCTAGAGGCAAATAAACAACTCTTCCCTTTAATCCTCTCTGTAAATATGATGGAGGCAATTTCCCTGTCTTTGGCTCCATTCGCACAATAGCCTGAAAGGGATGGACACTTTGAATCAAAATAGATTCATAAGTATTTAAATCCTTCAATTCAGAAGGAATGTCAACCAATTCCAGATTATTATGAACCGCTCTAGCAGGCATCTGGTTTTGATTTAATTTGTTACAACAATAAGTACACACACGTTGATCCAATCCCAAATCAAAACAATTTTCTACCATCAAGTATGTTGCGAAATCCTTCCATTCACTATTATTTTCCCTTTCACTTTTTGCATATAAATCCACTAACTTAGTCTGATTCTTATAATAAGTGCGTCGACAACACACACAAGTGAAATTAGGCCTCTCACTTAATTTCACCTGAAACGTGGCAATTTCCTTCTGAAAATTATCTGTACTGGAAACCTGTACACTCTCTTCCACATTACCTTCTTCTACTGGGTCAATTTCAACATTCTTCTCTTTACTTGCAAAGTAACAAAACTCAATTTCTTCACAAATATTCTTCACATCTACTTCAGAACCATGCAAAAGAGCAGTGCATAATTGTTTAAGCATAATTGCTGGACTCTTAGCATAATATAACATTCTAACTAATTTCCTCACTTTATTATGATGCACTGCTAGCATCCTGAAATGATGAAAAACACTCTGGCATACTCTCCTGGAAAGACAAGCCAGTGAATGACCATGCAAACCTGTCACTTCTCCCACTCTGCAAGGATCTAATTCTTGCAACAACTTCATTTTCTGTTTTAAACTTTTCTTATTAAATGTCCGTACAAAATCACAAAGCAAATTGATGGAATCCTGTCGCACACTGCAAATACTACTACACTTCCAGGTGTACACTGGTCCCTTAGGACGTCTTCCTAAAACCTCATTACCTAACACCTCTTCTGCCTCTGTTGACACAAGTTTTTCTTTTTCAACCGGACAACCATCTTTCACCTCATATGCTCGACCACTGGTGTCAACTGCATGCACCAAATCATTATCCTGGAAATAACTCTCCTCATTAAAAAATGCCCCACAACTTGAACTATGCATCCATTCTCCTGAAAAAACTTCACAAAAATTACTTCGATTAACTGTTCTCTTCCATCTACTATTTGTTTTGAAATCATAAATTACCTTGTTTAGTTTCCTAATTCTATTGATTATCAAAATAAATAACTTTCGCTTAATTTCGAATGCCTGATCAATAATTTTCTCAATGTTTCTCTTTCTCTTATAAAAAGCCACTTTCTGTTGACCTTTCTTAATATTTTTTAACAAATTGCCAATTATCCTGTTGCGGAACATTCGTCTACGAATGTCCCTAAACTGATTTTTCCTTCTACTACCATGCACAGAGTTATCTCCTGCTCTAGCAATAACATTTTTGAGTGGCCTTTCCTTTCCGTTTAAATTGGCTCTCTTCTTCTGGACTAAAACATGTTCTGTAGTGATACTTTTTCGTCTGCAAATGTTTCTTAAAAATGATTTTGTTCTCTTACCCGGAGCTTTTTTGGTGACTTGACAAGTTTTTATTGTAGAGGACTGCTGCAAGCATGTAGTAAGCTGCTGTCTTTGACGTTTTGTAGCCTTTCTCCTTCTTTCCTTCGAAGGCATTGTGTAATTTTGAAATGATCTGCAGCTGAATCTGTGGTAAAATATAATAAAAAATGTTATTAACCACTATTACCAAACACTAAATCAATAACAGTTGTCAAAAAATTAACACACTAGTTATCAATTCTACATACAATAATTTTTAGTGCATTGACAAATTTAAAATTTACAAATAGTAGCAAAGAAATGGAATGCTTCTACATTTGACCTGTGCTCTTTTATATGTGAATCTGAACTAATTTTATTAGCATATTTCACTATTTTATTAAAGACACTTCACACAAGCTGTTTTTGAAGTTGTATTTAATTTTAAATGAAACGGTTAACATGGTTACTTTTCATTTTCAGTAACTTTTTTTTATTTTTAAAAGTCTTTATAGGTTAATAGGCTCGAGCAGGTCAGCTGCCCACCCTATGTCATACAATTCTGAGAAATCAGCATCCTCATCATATTCTTCATTATCCGCAGGATATAAATCATCCAAGGGATCTATTTCCACTGACGTTTCAATGACAAGTTCAATGATAAGATCGAGATCAACAGATTGCTCATTATCACTCATGCTTGATGTTGTCGTTATCTTTAAAGAAAGAGAACAACAATGAGATGTTGCAGAGTAAGAGACAAATCTCAGAGACTATATTAGTAAAATTGTTTAACAAGAGTAACATTTTGCAGATATTATTTAGCCATGTCCAGTGATGCTGAGGAGGTGAGGCCTATGTCCAAGTTTTCAGTGAACAGGACTCATCTCTTCTTAACCTTGGATAAGCCTCACCAACTCTGTGTCCCCTGCTCATACTTAAATGTAAAGGGGCAGATTTATGTTAACTGGCGCATCCCCAGGGATGCACCAGTTAACGTGCGCCGCTGCTCTGCCACCCATGATGTGCCGCATTACAATGCGGAGCACCATTGAGCAAAAACAGCACAGATGCGTCACGCATCTGTGCCGCAAAAGTGGCGCATTGCAGGAATCACGTCGTAAGCGCAACATGTCTACTGCAATGCACAGGGGCAAGCCACACATTCAATGGTGCATCACCCCTTATGCCTGTTTCAAACAGGCGTAAGGATTTGATTCAGCAATGCCATAAAGCTGACTCAGTGAAATCTTGTAAATTTCACTGTGTTAGTTTTACAGGGCTTTCATCCAAATGAATGCCCACCCTGCAACAAAACGCCCACATGAAACCTGACGCAGGTTTCAAGTGGCACAGGACTTTACAGCGTGACACATCTGCCTAGATGCATCAAGTTGTAAATATGTCGCAACATAGCACATCTTTTGCGCCGCCGCTGCGTCACAAAAGTGACGCACAGCGGCGCAAAAGAGGCGCACGGCCATTATAAATCTGCCCCGAACATTTTAAATGATTGGTTCAGGATGCCGATAAGGTATGGTTTTTGCTCATTTCACAATCACATCACCTGTGTTTCCTTTGCTTAGGTATCTCATTGTGCAGATGTAGTCTAGCATATGAAAGAGTACGCAGAAGGTGAGCACTGTATGCAACAACTTTGACACTTACAGAAACCTCAGCTTCTCCATGCCCCCTACACAGTCCTAAATGTATACAGTTTAAACTGACGGTTTCTTGTTGCAGATGAAGTGAGGCCTATCTTGCAACATGGTGCATCTTTTGCACCACTGCTGCGTCACAAAAGTGACGCAACAGCGGCGCAAAAGAGGTGCACGGCCATCATAAATCTGCCCCTAACATTTTAAATGAATGATTCAGGATGCCGATAAGGTGTGGCCTATCCAGAGGTTTGTTTGAGGTGAGGCCTACTCAGGGTTACAGATGAAATTTAGGCTTGTTGAAGAGTACAGAGGAGATAGTACATGTGCAGGCCTACCAATTAAGTGAGTCATGTCCACTGCACTCTTGAACAAAGGCCAGACCTCCTCTGTCTCCCTGGACAGGCCTAAACCTCAACTGCACAATGTGATTCGTAATGTTAGGAAACACAGGTGATGTAATTGAAAAACGTGCAATTTCTTTTGCTCATTTCACAATCACATCACTTGTGTTTCCTTTGCTTAGGTATCTCATTGTGCAGATGTAGTCTAGCATATCAAAGAGTACGCAGAAGGTGAGCACTGTATGCAACAACTTTGACACTTACAGAAACCTCAGCTTCTCCATGCCCCCTACACAGTCCTAAATGTATACAGTTTAAACTGACGGTTTCTTGTTGCAGATGAAGTGAGGCCTATCTTGCAACATGGTGCATCTTTTGCACCACTGCTGGGTCACAAAAGTGACGCAACAGCGGCGCAAAAGAGGTGCCCGGCCATCATAAATCTGCCCCTAACATTTTAAATGAATGATTCAGGATGACGATATGGTGTGGCCTATCCAGAGGTTTGTTTGAGGTGAGGCCTACTCAGGGTTACAGATGAAATTTAGGCTTGTTGAAGAGTACAGAGGAGATAGTATCAATCAATCAATCAATCATTGCATTTATATAGCGCGCTACTCACCCGGAGGGTCTCAAGGCGCATCGGGAGGGGGGTCCGCTACTGCTCGAACAGCCAGGTCTTGAGCTGCTTCCTGAAGGCGAGGTGGTCTTGGGTCAGGCGGAGGTGGGTCGGGAGGGAGTTCCAAGTCTTGGCAGCCAGGTGGGAGAAGGATCTTCCTCCCGTGGTGGCTCTTCTTATGCGGGGGATGGCGGCGAGGGCTTGGCTGGTCGAACGGAGGTGGCGTGTGGGAGTGTAGAAGTTGAGGCGGCTGTTGAGGTAGCTTGGGCCTTGGTCGTGTAGGGTTTTGTGGCGTGGGTGAGGAGGCGGAAGGTGATTCTCTTGTTGACGGGGAGCCAGTGCAGGTCTCTCAGATGTCCGGAGATGTGGCTGCGTCGGGGGATGTCGAGGATGAGTCTGGCTAATAGATAGTACATGTGCAGGCCTACCAATTAAGTGAGTCATGTCCACTGCACTCTTGAACAAAGGCCAGACCTCCTCTGTCTCCCGGGACAGGCCTAAACCTCATCTGCACAATGTGATTCGTAATGTTAGGAAACACAGGTGATGTAATTGAAAAACGTGCAATTTCTTTTGCTCATTTCACAATCACATCACTTGTGTTTCCTTTGCTTAGGTATCTCATTGTGCAGATGTAGTCTAGCATATCAAAGAGTACGCAGAAGGTGAGCACTGTATGCAACAACTTTGACACTTACAGAAGATTCAGCTTCTCCATGCCCCCTACACAGTCCTAAATGTATACAGTTTAAACTGACGGTATCTTGTTGCAGATGAAGTGAGGCCTATCTTGCAACATGGTGCATCTTTTGCACCACTGCTGCGTCACAAAAGTGACGCAACAGCGGCGCAAAAGAGGTGCACGGCCATCATAAATCTGCCCCTAACATTTTAAATGAATGATTCAGGATGACGATATGGTGTGGCCTATCCAGAGGTTTGTTTGAGGTGAGGCCTACTCAGGGTTACAGATGAAATTTAGGCTTGTTGAAGAGTACAGAGGAGATAGTACATGTGCAGGCCTACCAATTAAGTGAGTCATGTCCACTGCACTCTTGAACAAAGGCCAGACCTCCTCTGTCTCCCTGGACAGGCCTAAACCTCATCTGCACAATGTGATTCATAATGTTAGGAAACACAGGTGATTCACAGCATTCCTTTTCTTTATGAACCATTTTATGTCATAATTTGAAAACACAGCACAACTCCTATGTACAAGTACACCCTGTCAGTATTTAAATTTGCCAAGCACACATGGGGGCGTATTTACAAGGACCTTGCACCACGGGGAAATGACTTAAATTAAAATGGGCAAAATAACGTCAAAGTGACTCAAAGGCCTTGTAAATATGCCCCAAGCAGCCTATGAAACTCTAGCAGTACATATCAAGAAACCTAATTGACTTCAAGAAACGTTTTTAAACACATCAATTAAACCAATTATTCACCCACATTCATGGGGAAGTGACTTAAAATGCCCTAACACACATGAAAGCGTATTTTTAAGGCCCTTGCACCATGTTTGCGTCACTTTTAACATGGCTATGTAACTCAAAGAAACAAAATCTAAATTTGCCAAGCACACATGGGGGCGTATTTACAAGGACCTTGCACCACGGGGAAATGACTTAAATTAAAATGGGGAAAATAACATCAAAGTGACTCAAAGGCCTTGTAAATATGCCCCAAGCAGCCTATGAAACTCTAGCAGTACATATCAAGAAACCTAATTGACTTCAAAAAACGTTTTTAAATACATCAAGTAAACAAATTATTCACCCACATTCATGGGGAAGTGACTTAAAATGCCCTAACACACATGAAAGCGTATTTTTAAGGCCCTTGCACCATGTTTGCGTCACTTTTAACATGGCTATGTAACTCAAAGAAACAAAATCTAAATTTGCCAAGCACACATGGGGGCGTATTTACAAGGACCTTGCACCACGGGGAAATGACTTAAATTAAAATGGGGAAAATAACGTCAAAGTGACTCAAAGGCCTTGTAAATATGCCCCAAGCAGCCTATGAAACTCTAGCAGTACATATCAAGAAACCTAATTGACTTCAAGAAACGTTTTTAAATACATCAAGTAAACAAATTATTTACCCAGATTCATGGGGAAGTCACTTAAAATGCCCTAACACACATGAAAGCGTATTGTTAAGGCCCTTGCGTCATTTTTGCGTCACTTTTAACATGGCTATGTCACTGAAAGAAACAAAATCTATTTGTAAAACACTTGACACAAAGCAACATTTTAAATACACAACTTTCTTCATAATTTTCTCCCTAAAGCATACTATTCTATGACCCAAGCAGCCTATGAAACTCTAGCAGTACATATCAAGAAACCTAATTGACTTCAAGAAACGTTTTTAAACACATCAAGTAAACAAATTATTTACCCAGATTCATCGGGAAGTGACTTAAAATGTCCTAACACACATGAAAGCGTATTTTTAAGGCCCTTGCACCATTTTTGCGTCACTTTTAACATGGCTATGTAACTCAAAGAAACAAAATCTATTTGTAAAACACTTGACACAAAGCAACATTTTAAATACACAACTTTCTTCATAATTTTCTCCCTAAAGCATACTATTCTCTATCTAAATTAAATGAATCTTTTCTCACCTTAGCAAATACTTTTTGAGTTTCAAAACAGTCTCAGACACACACCAATTTTTCTTTAGCAGAGCAAAGGGTATGCACTCCAGAGGCTGCAACCAACAAAGGCACAGAAATGCTGCAATTCATCACACATATCTCTCATGTCACCCAATCAAAACTCTTCCCTCACTTTTTTCAAATCAACACCCTTCCCCCCTCTGCCCTTTCTGCCTTTTTTCCATAGCAACCACCTCCTGAAAGACCTGTCATGTTTACAAGTTCACACAACAATGTTTCAATTGAACTCTGAACTCTCAGTACACCTGCGTATCCAGTGCAATCGTTCATAAAATGATTTTTT
Organism: Lissotriton helveticus; assembly: GCF_964261635.1. Taxonomy (NCBI): domain Eukaryota; kingdom Metazoa; phylum Chordata; class Amphibia; order Caudata; family Salamandridae; genus Lissotriton; species Lissotriton helveticus. The sequence goes on along the minus strand of NC_136060.1, from coordinate 20,933,339 downwards.
CTTGACCATTCAAATTACATCTTTCAAAGAACTCATCCATGCACCCTAACTTTCTGTTTTCAGCAATCAAAATCCACCAATCACTGCTACTGAATCATTAGCACAGAAACTCCACAGTTTTTTTCATTACAAACTCCTACTGTTTCAACTGCCATTTCATACCCACACTTCATCTGACTGCAGCATAACCTCCTCTCACCATGTTTTCTGTCTGGATTGTTGGACATAGTTACATCCACTGGGCTCAAAGGTATGCTGATAACAGAAATTTACACAACCTCAATTTACAAAATGTGGAAATCAACTGGATTGGCCACAGAGGATTGAGATGTCACCAATTGATACCATTGATGAAAACCTTTTTGCATTTGCCACACCCTGACCTGTTAATTGTGCACTGTGGAGGAAATGACTTGGGCACTTTGACTGGGGTAGGTCTGGAAATGCTTTTAAAGGACACCTTTGAGCAATTGATGGCACTTTTTCCTCAAACTGCCTTGGTATATTCAAATATATGCCAAAGACAGAAATGGAGGTGGTCCAACCAATTTTGTTCACAAATTGAGAAATCGAGGAAGCATGTAAATAAGTCTGTTTCAGCTTACATGAGACACCATGGAATGGGCTCCATCTACAACAATAACTTGCGTTACTACATGCAAGATATCTACAGAGGAGATGGAGTTCACTTCTCAGATGAGGGGAACAGAGTTTTCATCCTGAATTTAAGACTATGTATTGGTACCTACTTATAAGTACCTAGAACTTACACAGAACCCAAAAGCTCTTTTCAGAGCTACCTTAACTATGATTTCTCTTTATAATTTTCAAGTGTACCTTTTTTCACTAATTTTCACTTTTGTTCGCTTCCCGGTTCGCTACCCGGTTCGCGTACCGGCAGCTAACCTCGCGAAAAATTCATTTTTTTTTCCCGACATATATGAGCCTCCTCAGCCACCCTTAGAAAACCTAGGGGGTCAGGATACGTCTCCCGTGCCCCCTTATACCCTTTTCCAACATTCTTTATCCTCCATCTTGTGTCTAAATTAATCCGAAACACAAGATGGCGGACTCCCGTTACGCTATTGGTTAGCTTCCCGGTACGCAAACCGGGGCGCGCCTCTAACGCGAAAAAACGGAATTTTTTATTTTTTTTATTTTTTGCCCCGCGGGACCCTTTAATAGCCCCCTAATCAATCCTAGGGGGTCAGGAGGGGTCTACCTTGCCCCCTTTCATTAATTTCCCCCTTTGTTTTTCTTCACCTCTTGTCTCTCGATCCTACCGAGAGACAAGATGGCGGCCGCTCTGGACTGTTTAGAATGTTGACAGACACCGGAGAGCCAATCAGCTTCGCTTTGCGAAGTTCCGTTACGCGTCAGGTACGCGAACTGGGGCGCTAACCGGAGCGCTGTTACAGATATATATATTTTTTTGAACGTTAATTTATCAAAATGCACTGGAGCACATATATTGAGACCTAGCAAAGGCACATCGGGCAAACAATATCTACAATTTTGCCAAGTTTCGTGGAAATCCATTCAGCCGTTCGAGCTAAAAGTGAGTCCAACCGCCCTATGGAAAATTGCATGGGAAAACGCGTTTTGGGACCCCCCTTTTTTCTCGGCCCCCCTTGACGAAACCCCCCCAAATTTTCAGGGGCTGCTCAGAAACAATATGTTTCATTTTCCTGAAAATTTCAGCCAATTCCGTCCTCAAACGCCAAAGTTATTCGACATAGAATTTTCAAAAATCCCATAGGAAAAAAATCCTAACTATATATACCTACTGGCGACCGCCAGTAGGTATTATATATATATATATCCCATAGGAAAAAAATCCTAACTATATATTACCTACTGGCGACCGCCAGTAGGTAATATATATATATATATATATATATATATATATATATATATATATATATATATATATATTACCTACTGGCGGTCGCCAGTAGGTATATATAGTTAGGATTTTTTCCCTATGGGATTTTTGAAAATTCTATGTCTAATAACTTTGGCGTTTGTGGACGGAATTGGCTGACATTTTCAGGAAAATGGCACATTTTGTTTCTGAGCAGCCCTTGAAAATTTGGGGGGGTTCGTCAAGGGGGGGCCGAGAAAAAAGGGGGGTCCCAAAACGTGTTTTTAACATTGAGTTTTCCATAGGGCGGTTGGCCTCACTTTTAGCCCGAACGGCTGAATGGATTTGCACGAAACTTGGCAAAATTGTAGGGACTGGTAGCCCGATGTGCCTTTTGTAGGTCTCAATATATGTGCTTCAGTGGATTTTGAGAAATTAACGTTCAAAAAAAGATATATATCTGTAACAGCGGACCGGGCAGCGCTCCAGTTCGCGTACTTTTCACGCAACGGAGCTTTGTGAAGCGAAGCTGATTGGTTCTCCGGCGTCTGTAAACATTCCAAACAGTCCGTAGCGGCCGCCATCTTGTCTCTCGGTAGGATCGAGAGACAAGAGGAGGCCAAAGCGAAGGGGCAAATGACCATAAGGGGGCATAGTAGATCCTCGCTGACCCCCTAGGTTTGATGTGGAGGTTTTAAAAGGGCCCCGCGGGGCAAAAAAAAAAATAATAATAATAATAATCGAACGGCTGAATGGATTTGCACGAAACTTGGTAAAATATTAGGGACTGGTAGCCCGATGTGCCTTTGCTAGGTCTCAATATATATGTGCTCCAGTGGATTTTGAGAAATTAACGTTCAAAAAAAGATATATATCTGTAACAGCGCTCCGCTTCGCGTAACGGAGGTTTGCGAAGCTGATTGGTCATTCTGTCACTGGGCTATAGTTGGGCTACATCTGGCTGATATTTGTGCTACATTTGTTTTTTTTGTCTCTGGCGGCCATCTTTGGGCTACATTGGGCTACATTGGGCTTCATTGGGCTTCATTGGGCTACATTGGGCTACATTTGGGCTCCAACATATATATAGGCCAATGTAGCCCAATATATATTTTTCAAAGTTAATTTTCGTAAAAACCACTGGAGCATATATCTTGAGACATAGCAAAGGCACATCGGGCTACCAGTCCCTACAATTTTGCCAAGTTTCGTGGAAATCCATTCAGCCGTTCGAGCTAAAAGTGAGTCCAACCACCCTATGGAAATGAAGGAAATGAATGGGTAATTTGTAATTAGCAAATAGCTCATCGCAAACTAGGAATGGTAAAGAATCGCTATTTATTCCTTAAAGTTCGCTATTTAGGAAATGCAAAAAACTTTGATGATACATATGGCGGTTCATCTCTAACAAGATAAGAAGCATAGGGATAGATTTATGATGACTGGCGCATCACCAGGGATGTGTTAGTCATTCTGTGCCGCTGTTCCATCACCTATGGTGTGCTGCATTTACAATGCGGCGCATCATGGGGCAAAAACAGCACAGATGCGTGATGTATCTGTGCCGTAAAGGTGGCGCATTGCTGGAGTTGTATCGCAAGTGTGATGAAGCTCCAGCAAGGGTCGGGGGTGCCCCTGTCGCAGGGTTTCTGTTCTCACACAGAACTGTGGACAGAGGATTGGAACCTCGGCGAATTAGGGTGCCCCAAAACTCACCTTAGTAATCAAAAACCCCTTAGCAAGCTAGGTACAGTGTCACATTGGATATAACAAACTCTCAATGTTTAGACAATCCAGAATATGAACTTATAGTACCTCAGGATACGTGGAACTCATGAACAGTCGGTCGTTATATATTTCTTAGAAACCAGAACATGGAGTTAAGAAGAACACATGTGTATTTGAAATGTTTATTTACTAATGCCGTCTTCTCAGGCGTAGTATCTTAGATAATACAAGTACACATATTATCAGTAGCAAAATTACCAGCATAGTTACTAGTACATAAAAAGCGAATGGTGACAGTATGTTAACATGCTGTAAATGAATAAGAGTTAGCAACACTTATAAGCAGCCACGGGCCGTGGAGGGAGTTACGGTGGGGCAGGGAGGCGGGGAGGGGGAGGGGCAGGGTGGAGAGGGCTCCACCCTGCTTCTCCCCCTCCCCGCCTCCCTGCCCCACCGTAACTCCCTCCACGGCCCGCGGCTGCTTATATCTCACCCTCCCTAATACACATATTATATTATTTGCTAAGAAGGTCTGTTTGTGTTGGTTTAGGGCATGCCCATACTTTAGTGTCTTAGATTTGAAGGAATCACATCAGCATACACCAGCTCTCTCTTCATGTGAACCGCATCAACTGTTGTGTATGTGTGTTCGGCAAAGCAATATAAAACCCGCCTCATGCCCAGAATTGGCAGAAGCTGCACTTATGTTATGAGTATGAAGTCGTGGAGATCAGACCTCATAACAATTCTGTATCGTGTTGTTCTTGAAACTTCAGCACTCGCTGTACAGATATAGTTTAACAAGCAAAGCAGATAGTAGAGCAATAACATATTATTCTCATGTAAACCACGATGAACTACTAGGTTGAAAGCTAAAGCAACAACTAAGTGTCGTGTGCAGAAGTTGCAAAAAAGGAAAAATGGCGTTTAAACCGGTAATGAGCCCATGCTAACTTAACACGGTGTAAAGATATCCAGGACCTAGATGACACCTCCCCATGATCCGGAAACGAACTGAATAAGATAATAGAAGTGCCATCTCATGAGAGCAGATTGCAACTTTATATGTGGACGGTCCGCAAGGTAAAACATTAAAAACTAGGAAAATTTAATGCTAAAGAAAAATAAAACAGCCAAGTACTTTATCGAGTCTTAAGCCAATAGGCAAGCTAAATAATAAAAACTTGACAAATAAGTCAATGAATTGTCAATGAAATGCTAGTACTCAGCATATCAAACATGAAAAAGGTCTATGACATAACTGTGTATGCAAAATAAGCTGCAACAGCCTCCAATAGGAAGTCACCGTCTTCATCCGAAAAGAGTTCAGCCATCCAATTTAAAAGCGGAAAAGAACATACGTGCTCTCCCAGCACCGGATCCTCTATCACCATCAGAGGACAGCTCGGTGGGTTTTCAAGAAAGCTCTGTTCCAAGAAAGACTGTGTTGCCGCCAGTAAATTCCAGGGACCAATTAGTCCATGCATCAATGCCACAGCCATAATCCTTTCGCCAGGACAAACCAACTCGTGAGTAATGATAGGAGTCATCAGCTGATTAAAGTCGACGTCAGGAGAAACCGGTCCGCAGAGACACAAATCAATGGCCCAATCGAAATCACAGGTCAGGCAGTGAAATACAGGCTGGACACAGGTGAAGTAGGAGAATCGAAAAGATAATCCATATGCCGTGCTTAATATCGCCAACGGCATTGTGCCATAATATTCTAGCATGCGATTGCGGAACAGTGTCAGCAGCTGCAGGGCGGGAGCTTGCACAGGAGGGACATCCATATTTAAAAATGTAAAAAAGCACAAGAGCGTCCGCTGGTAATGCAAGTAAAAATGGGAATCCACGAAGCACAGTGGAAAAAATAGAATGAAAGAAAGCAGGGATGACTCCAAAGATTTTCTCAAATGAAGTCACGAGACCACTGGTAACAACTTTAAAAAAGTGCGCCAGGGCCTTTGTGGAGGACGCGTTAAAGATAGTCCGAACCATCTTGCTGAAATGGAAAGGCGAATCAGTATTGAAAAGGGTCTGCACCTCTGTACGGGTGTTCGCTATGTGAAGCACGAAAGTTTCACGGGCCGAACTCAAGGCCACCTCTCTCTGAGACAAAAGAGCTCTTATTCTTGCCATGCCGTTGAAATCTGCTCCCAAGGTTGGTATTTGTGGCCAGATTGAAAACTCCCTATGTTCATGTGTGGGAGGAAATAGAACATTTCTGCAGCAAATAACCCGTTCACTTACTGTTACGATAAAAGGAATACTTTTAATTAACCCAGAACAATCTTCATTATTGAGCATCAAATAACTACCATTTTCCAACAACTTGAACGTGGGGATGATAGCAGGAACTGGCGTGCCTTGCAACACGCAAGCCATATTTGGTCGGTGTTTGTTGCATGAACCGTGTAACTGTATGTGCCTACACATTAGTGAATGATCTGGCGTCTCAGTGCATTCCTCTCCATTCAGATAAACTTCTTGATCATCTTTGAAACATCTGTATGTGTATGGAAGCGACCAGACCTCATGAAGAAAAGCACTACCTAAAGGTTCATAACGACCTATTGGTATATATTTCATACAATTTGAAAACTTATATAAAGCAAAAGGCAGCGTTATTAAACCGTGGATAAGGCACGTTGCCAAAAAACCCGCAATCCTCTGCTGATGATGTCACTGAGCATGTCATGAATGATGTAATATGTGACATCATCAGCAGTGGATTACGGGTAATAGTATCTCTAGTTTACTCCCCTATAGCTGTCTTTCTTTTAACATAAGTGTCTGTTTCCTTCCCTTATACTTACTGTTCTTTTTTTTAAAAAAAAATTTTTGGTTCACTTCCGGTTCACGTACCGGCGAGCGAACTGGGAAGCGAACTACGAGAAATAGAGGTTGGCACAGTTCCAAATATTGTACCAATTTTTTAACAACGGGGAGGTAGTTCTGAAAAGAACTTTTTTTTTAATTGTTTTTGTTGTTTTATATTTTTTTTATTATTTTTCTGAACATTTTTTTACTTTTTTTGAATTTTTCTGAACAGTTTTATATTTTTTGGGGTTTTTCTTGGAGGGGGCAATGAAAACGATTCATTGTAAAGGGCTCAACAGGAGCAACAAAACAAAAAAAAAGTATTTATTATTTGGGGCGTTTCGTACAAACTTGCATATGATAGTCAATAGCTCTGTTGATCAGAGTGATGCTTCTTTCTCCGTAGCAAATGAATCCACTGCAATATACGCAGACTTGTTTTACTTCATGAAATCTCGTTTGTATATTTGGCACCATCTCCCTGCCCTCTGGTCCCGTTACTTCCGGTACAACAGATCTTCTGGCCATAATAGGGAGATTATCTAGGTCGTTACGAAACTGTGCAGCACTGTAGTTGTTAGGATGCCACCTATAAGCATGGGCGGATTTTGCGGATTGGCAATCCGCGAACTTGCGTATTTACGGATTCGCAATCCGCGAAGATCCGCGAACTCTAGCGGATTTGCGGATTTTTCCGTTTTTTGTGTTGGCGCGTGTTCGCGCCGATTTTGGGACAAGTTCGCAATTGCGAACTTACTTTTCGGCTTGCAACGGCCGCGACTATGTTGTTTCTACGTCTGGTTTATCATCACAGGTTCACAGCACCCTCTGTTTCACCACTGCCACCCTCTGGGACACCCATGCCACCCTCTAGTACATCCTCACAGGCACCTATTAGGTTTATTTATTACTGTAGATTATGGTGGTTGAAAAAAGCTAGCACACCTGCCCTTCTTCAACTGCCATCAATTAATTTGTGTTTCATTAATGTGTCAGTAATTTTGAAAGTTCCAGTCTGGCTGGCACCTGCTTCCTTCCTTATCTGTAATTTGCTTTTTGTTGCAGTGAAATTTTTTTTTTACAGGACCTTTATGGTGCTATTCTATGAGCCTGCTGTTTGGGTCATAGCAGGGTCATAGAATTGTTGCAAACTCTGGAGGGGCCCATCAGGAAGCACTACCTTGAATGTTACTAATGTTAAGTTTGAACTTTTGCACCTGCTCATTGCTTTCATTTTAGCTCAAATCGTTTTTTTTGCAATTTCGCGCGTTATTTGGGGCGCGAATCCGTGCGAGATCGATTTCGGAAGCCGCGAATACGTGCGAATACAAAATTGTTTTTGTTGCGACGTGTATGTTCGCGTGATCTTGCGCGTGTTCGCGAGGCGCTTCTAGCTATTCGTTTGCCAAGTTACCCTATCGGTCGTACACGGGCGCGGCCATCTTGTTGGCGTGACGTAATTCCGTTTCCGCCCGCTATGTGTAATCTCGCAAAGTGTGCTGCTCGCGAGTACAATTTCGCGCGTACTCGCAAGGAAAATCTCGCGCGAACTTACCCACGCGGTCGTGAACGGGCGCGGCCATCTTGTTTCTCATTCATTGCTATGGTTCTGGGCATGCTTTCTGTATCCTCTCTCAATCTCTGCCATCCTTTGCTTGTTTGAAGTTTTTTTGATCTAATTTTACTTATTATCTAACCCTCTATTTTTCTAGCTCTATATTTTTGTGTTTTCTGCAGCTTTTATTTACTTTTAAACTACTTTTTTAAACTCTTTTCTTTTCTTCTTCACTATTCTATTTCTTCTTTATCATTTAAGTTTATTTCTGCCCAGACCATGGTAAAGGGAGCCGGGAAGCACCCTGAGAAGGGGAAGGGTCCCGCACCCCGTGCCCGGCTCCCGTGCGGGCGTTTAAGGGGGGAGCAAGTGGTCCCGAGGGAGATCTTCAGCGCGGAGGAAGTGGCGGCACTGATCTTCCATGTCCAGCGCCGCCTCCCCAAGACGATCCTGGGAGGCGGCAAGATCGCGACCGGCTATGGCATCCGGGAGCGCCGCCAGCGGTGGGAGAAGGTGTGCCGGGCCATGTACAAGATCTCTGGGGTCCGGCGCACATATAACCAGGCCACCCACCGCTGGACCGATGTCATGGACCGGGAGCGGGACTTGCTGGACGCGCTCGGCGTAGAGGTCCCCGGGCTTGGTGAGTAGTAGTAGTAGTACATTTACTACTCTGTTTTATCCTGCTCTGTTATTTGCAAATCTTTGTTCTTTACCAAGAGCAATAATGCTGCCGATTACATTGAGGTAAATTATATTTCAAAATCTTCTATGCATTTCATTTTCAGGTGCACTGCTCTCCTTCTCAGTAGCCTTGCTTGCTACTATGCTTCTTTGTTTTGTATGTTGTGTTCAGAAGCATTTCATTGGCCTGAGAAATTATGTATCAGTGTACTGTAAAGAAAAGAACTGCGTAATGCTAGACAGTAAGGGTCATATTTTCAATTACCGGCGCATCCCTGCAAAGTAGCAGGGATGCGGCAGTAATTGTGTGCCATGCCACCACCACCCATTGGCCCAAAACGTCACAGAAGCCTTACGCATCTGTGCCGTAAAGGCAGCGCATTGCTGGAGTTGCGTGCCAACGTTGGCGCAGCTCCAGCAATGCTCTGGGGTACCCTATCTCCCCAATGCTGCATCAAGCCGTACGTCGGCTTCAAGCGCGCAGGGTTTGAGTCATGCATCATTGTCCTAAAAATGACTGATTGACATCTTGTAGATTTCCCTCATCCACTTTTAGGATTCGTTCCTGCGCAGGTACGCCCTCCCTTGCGCCGGAACGCCCCCTGATGGCGCAGGGCTTTACAACGTGATGCATCGCCCATATGCCCATATGTGGTTTTTTTTTTAATATATACGCCGCACCAACACCATGGCGAGTCTTTTGTTCTGCCGCTGCGTCAGAAAAGGCACGCAACAATGGAGGAAAATCAGCCGCAACTTCCGCAAGGGACTTATAAATCAGCCCCAACAGACTGAAGTCCAGTGTCCTTCCTTTAGACAGTCACATGGCTATCAGAAGAAATAGTGGCGGTGGTGGTGGGTGGATTGATAGTTTGAGTATTCACTGATCTGCAAGCAGGATGGACTTTGTCTGTCACGTGTTGCGCACTACTGCCTGCAGTGCCAGGCCTAGGCAAACCTCTTTAGTAGTCTGTTTATTGAGTTACATAGGAACTTTCTAAGTCAACGTTCCGCAAATCAGGCAATACGAATAACGTAGTATACCACATGAGATAGATCCCGTGGAATAGTTGTCTATCTATTTGCTATTTTTCCAAAATATGTTGTTATTGTTCTTTTGAAATGTTTGATTTGGTTGAAAAATCTCATCCATGTTTTATGGTTTTTCTTTCTTTCATGTTGTACATCAGCTCCCCCCAAGGGCAAGAGGACACAGGAGGAGGGTGCTGAGGATGCAGGCCAGGATCGGGCAGGCGAGGGCTCCTTTGCTGGCCCCAGTAAGTTTACATTTTACTAAACAGTACCTATTTTTTCCTAGCGTTCCTCATTCGATTTTTTCTAAATCGTCTTTGATCTTCTTGTAGACTGGATATAAATTCTTATCCTGCCTCGAATATGACTCCCTGTGGTATTACTAGACTATTCTTATTAGTCTGTCTGTGTAGCTAACTAAGATTGGACATTTGGCAATTCCATTGGACTCCCATTATATTCAGCAATACCTCTATGCACTGTCTCCTTACTGACTAGATAGTGTGGCAGAGTCATTCAGCTCCCGAAGTCACCGATTATAGATCCCCAATGATCTCTAGATTATCGTACGCAGGACAAGAGAGTAGTACGGAGTCACAGCACAGTCAAGAAGTGTCAGAGGCACTCATGCTTGCAAAAATTCCAAAACCTTTAGCTCATCCACTCTAGTCTAGAGGAACAAAAACCACAGAGTCTATTTAAGTGTAAAAGCTTTATTAAAAGTAAACACATTTATTAAAATCTACTTTGTCATAAAACTATTTAACTGTAAACGGAAAAGTGGTTAGTGCTGACGATTAATTGGACACATTTCTTGTGGTCGAGCCGAACTCTCACCTACTTTGAACTTGATCCTGGTCGTGTTCTTAGGACTCAGGAGTCAAGCTTCTGTCTGTTAGGAGAAAAAGTGGTGCGTGTTAAAAATCAAAAGCAAGCATTCATCAGTTGTGCATAAAAGTGCAGCAAGACAACAGCCTTCCCTGGAAAATGGGACATTTTTACTATGGAGTAGACAGTCACAAATTATTACATTGTATTCTGTTTTTTTAACATTTCTCCTAGACCAAATATTATATAGTAGTGAGTGGTGTATTCTAACTTTCTTAAATGTACTTTGTAGGTGTAACATCTGGTGACGGGGCCAGCGCGGAGGTGGCTGTGTTGGACTTGGACTCGGAGGCCTCTGGGGAGGATGCGGCGTTAGAAGAGCTGGTGGCCGTTCCTGTGGGGGATCAAACGGTGGTGGCGGAAACAGGTAAGCTATATATTCCTTACTTATTGAGATTGAAGACTGCATAGTGTGCTTTCTGCACGGGTGTATTACAATTACAAATCAACCAGGTAGTAGCCTCCTCGAAATGTACTTCGACTTAGCTGTGAAGTTTTTGGTGAGAAGAATCCCAATAAGTTCTTAGACGAACGTGATGGATGGGATGAACGAAAAGCGAAAGAAGGGTGTAAGTAAGTGGGACGCGAACTTGTATGATGGCTGGCAAAGAAGAACGATATGTGTTTGCTTGGACCCAGAGGTGGCTGGGAAGGAAAGAATATGGTATGGTGCATGGCTGGGCCAATGATGAAGCAAGGATGGGTGGAAGGACAGCAGCCTGGGTGGGTGAAACAGAAACTGTATGTGTGCGTATACTTTGAATGAATGGATGCCTGGAGCATGGTATTCTCTGACTCTTACATAGCAAATGTGTATCTAGAGAGAGTAGATGGTCGCCAGGTGAAGTAAGTGTTACCTTGAAGAGCATGTACCACCGCACCCGCACGTCCGTCCCAGTGCAGGGAAGGCAAGGAAAAGAAATTGTAAATGTGTCCAATACTACCATGAATAGTAGCAGTACTTTGTATTGCGTTTGCATTCACAGCATATATCTGGTTATTACGGTGGACACTCCGTACCTCTCTTAATAACTTTAGTTTACTTGTAGTACGTCATTCATGTGTGGGTGTATCACTGTGTTCACTCAATATTAAGCAAAGCACCTAAAGTCATCTCATCTGTCATTAAATACGTCCCATGTGAAGTGATAGATAATCAAATTAGTTAGCTTCTTCAGTTTCCTTTTCTAGTACTCATTTGCACTGTAGGGTGAAAGGTAAATTAATTAAGCAGTAGCCCTTGTAACAGAGTATTCTCAGTGCCACCCGTAATAGAAAAGTAATAGCTTCACCACCTGCATGTACTGGACCGGTACAGTAACGCAAGTCTGTCTCCATCATCATGGTGTGCAACTTTTTTTCTCGGGTGCAACTTCACTGTGCTGTGTCCATGTCATTCTGCCGGCTTGCATAAGATAACGTACCCATTTCCCTAAACAAGAGAGAAGAAGAAGAATAAGACTGGTGTACTGTCATAGTCGACTGTAATGGAAGTCCATAGTGGTCGTAGAATTAGTTCATTAAACTACCACTACTGTTAGAGCAAGGATGCAGAAGTGGGAGGTTACATAGATACTGTCCTCAATAGTTATGTACTGTGCTTTCAATTTGCTACTTGTACTCTGTGACCCAACTTTCGGCTCAATCACTTTGTGTTATTAATAAGGAGCATTGGTTACAGACTATGTCTTTCTTTCTTCATATAGTTGCTCCTTCCAAATCAACAACAAGGAGGGAGCAGGCTAGATTGGCCCGGCAACGGAGGCTGGAGGCCACAGTCGCCGAGTATCGGCGGCTGGTGGCCCTGGAGGAGGAGGAGGACACGCAGTCGAGCGGGGCAACATCTTCGACTGTGACCACTGCATCCTCCTCCGTGACTAAACCAGCGGGACCGAGCCGGGCTAAGAAAGCCGACCGCCACCGCCAAGCACCCGAAATACCAGCTGCCCCCCACAGGAGCTGCAAGGAACGCCAACGCCGCCTACGAGTCCGCATGTCCAACCTGGAGCAGGAGGTCCTGAGGTATAAGACCTTGGTTAAGGGCCTCCGCTCCGAGCTTGCCACCCTCCGCAAGGAGTATGATGCCCATGCCGCATCATGCACCAGCACCAGCACCCTCCAGTAGTGGAGTGTCCCTTGCCCTTTTTTTATAGACTTTTGGGGGGTGGGATTTGGGAGTTGGGATCGTTTTGGGACGTTTCAAAGACAATCGTTGGGGTTAGGGTGGGTGAGGGAGATTATTTTGTTAGGGATAAATAAATATATTTTTCAACTTTATCTGACCATACCTGTTTTTTACTGCTTTTCAGTCTGGTGGGTGGGGGGCGGGGGTGTAACAGTAACTTTGTTTTCCTGAACAGTCGTAGGACTTTAGTAGTACAACCGTCAATCTCTTGTCTACTCCGAAATAATACTCCATTATACTACCTCCCACCAAACGCTTATCTTACCTGTAATTTGTGTTAGAAATTAGGGCTAGGCCCAGGGCTGGCTCCAGGTGAAATGGGGATTAACGTTGTCATTCCTGGGCGGGTGACATTTCCTCATTGCGGTGTTACTAGTGGTGTGACACAGTGGCAGTTGCATGCCTATGGAAAAAAAGAAAACGAAACCTTGTTTGTACTCCTTACTGTAGCATTACAACGGTTACGGTACGATCGAGAAAATAGCAGGTGACAGTACACTAGAACAGTGCCATAATGTAGCCTAACAAATGGTAAAGTATTGCAAGTATAACTAGTACTTGCGTTGAATTTATTTGACATTGGCTACTACTACTAGAAGATATAGTACTGAAGCTGAGTAAGTCTAGAAGATATCCTCGTATTCCTTCACCAGCCTGTTGCTGCTATCACCTTATCCTCCCCAGCAAGTGTGTGGAATTATTGATGTCATTTTAGTCAGACATCAAGCAAAACAACACAGCCCGGGGGAAGAGGGTTAGGGTTTGTAAAATGGATGGGAATGGGGGTTTCTTTTTGGGTAGGTTTTGTTGAGAGAAGAAAAAAAAAGCAGAGCATGGACAAACAATAATTGAAGATACAGAGTTTACAGACAATCTTTGGTTACAAAGTAAAGGTAAGCACATGCAGTCACACTCATAGAATAAAAGACAACAATGGATACTGTATCTGTATTGCGTATGTTGTTGGAGTTGTCCTGTTGAAATTGGTAAGTAAGTTGCATGCAGCAAACAATTCCTCTTATTGGCGGCACTCCTCCATTCCAGCTGACGCTTCGTCCATCAATGTGGTGGTGACCACTGACAGAAGAGACACCCTGTCCACTGCCTGCCTGGCGGATGTTGACTGAAACCCGGCCTGTAATTATTGAACGGAAAACAGGAAGTGCTATTACAATACCACTGATAAATAAATAAAAGGTATGTACGCTGTGTGGTTCAAAAAGTGACACTTTGATTTCCCTAATAGACAGTACAATATTTTTGAAATTGCGTGCTCTGTCTGAGTCACCTTTTTAAGGATCAATAAGTATGGCCAAAATATTATAGCGGATCTTTCCCCTCAAGGTGGGTGTACTACTGTGTTTTAGAACAAAATTTGACCTTCCCAGCAATGCTCCCACCAAGACCCTTACTAAAGCCAGTCGCAAAAATGTAGAAGAACCCAATCATATCTCCAAAAACGATGCCTAGCAGAAAAATGGTTACAAAACGTACTTTGAAAGTAACAGTAGACCCAAATACAGACCGTGGATTGTATTCAAACCACTTGCCTGCAAGCAAAAGTATCCATAGCCAGCATCGCTCCAACAGTGCTCTACAACAACAGAACCGCGTTGCAATAGAACCCCCCTAAACACATGCAATCCTGCTGCTAGGGCTAACCCTAACGAACCCTAACTTACAAAAAGTGCAAAAACTGGTGTTTCCTTATGGATTTTGTCCAACAAACTTCTAGCCGGTATTAGACCTTCCCAGGAATGCCCCAGGCAAGACCCGCCAACCCACCCGCAAAAAAACACGCGACACAACACCACCAAACAGCGAAAAAGCTAAATCTCATACTTACAATGTCTCTCGGCCTTCGGTCCAAACGCGGCGCTGTGCAGCTAGGTCGTCATCATCATCAATCATCATAACTCCTGTTTTCCACCACGGATTTCCTGAAAAGCAAATGCAATCAAGATTAGACTGTCGCAGCAGTGCTTCGACAGAGACCCCGGCCGCAACCCACCCACGAACAGCAGGAAGCCCCCCAAAACGCTACATTGAGCAAGATGTCTGAAGAAATGGCAAAAAAAAGGCTTTTCCTTAAGGATTTTGTCCAAAACACTTCTATCCGGCATTAGACCTTCCCAGGAATGCCCCAGCCAAGACCCGCCAACCCACCCGCAAAAAAACACGCGACAACACCCCCAAACAGCGAAAAAGCTAAATCTCATACTTACAATATCTCTCGGCCTTCGGTCCAAAGTAACGCGCTGTGCAGCTAGGTCATCATCAATCATCATAACTCCTGTTTTCCACCACGGATTTCCTGAAAAGCAAATGCAATCAAGATTAGACTGTCGCAGCAGTGCTTCGACAGAGACCCCGGCCGCAACCCACCCACGAACAGCAGGAAGCCCCCCAAAACGCTACATTGAGCAAGATGTCTGAAGAAATGGCAAAAAAAAGGCTGTTCCTTATGGATTTTGTCCAAAACACTTGTATCCGGTATTAGACCTTCCCAGGAATGCCCCAGGCAAGACCCGCCGGCGCCAACCCACCCGCAAAAAAACACCCGACAACACCCCCAAACAGCGAAAAAGCTAAATCTCATACTTACAATATCTCTCGGCCTTCGTTCCAAATGCCGCGCTGTTCAGCTAGGTCATCATCATCAATCATCATAACTCCTGTTTTCCACCACGGATTTCCTGAAAAGCAAATGCAATCAAGATTAGACTGTCGCAGCAGTGCTTCGACAGAGACCCCGGCCGCAACCCACCCACGAACAGCAGGAAGCCCCCCAAAACGCTACATTGAGCAAGATGTCTGAAGAAATGGCAAAAAAAAGGCTTTTCCTTAAGGATTTTGTCCAAAACACTTCTATCCGGCATTAGACCTTCCCAGGAATGCCCCAGCCAAGACCCGCCAACCCACCCGCAAAAAAACACGCGACAACACCCCCAAACAGCGAAAAAGCTAAATCTCATACTTACAATATCTCTCGGCCTTCGGTCCAAAGTAACGCGCTGTGCAGCTAGGTCATCATCAATCATCATAACTCCTGTTTTCCACCACGGATTTCCTGAAAAGCAAATGCAATCAAGATTAGACTGTCGCAGCAGTGCTTCGACAGAGACCCCGGCCGCAACCCACCCACGAACAGCAGGAAGCCCCCCAAAACGCTACATTGAGCAAGATGTCTGAAGAAATGGCAAAAAAAAGGCTGTTCCTTATGGATTTTGTCCAAAACACTTGTATCCGGTATTAGACCTTCCCAGGAATGCCCCAGGCAAGACCCGCCGGCGCCAACCCACCCGCAAAAAAACACCCGACAACACCCCCAAACAGCGAAAAAGCTAAATCTCATACTTACAATATCTCTCGGCCTTCGTTCCAAATGCCGCGCTGTTCAGCTAGGTCATCATCATCAATCATCATAACTCCTGTTTTCCACCACGGATTTCCTGAAAAGCAAATGCAATCAAGATTAGACTGTCGCAGCAGTGCTTCGACAGACACCAAAAATTACACACAAACCCCCGGAACCCCGCCAAAGAGCACCTCAAAGGCAAGCAAGTCAGCAAAAACGGCAAGAAATTTCCACCTCATATTTGGTCCAAAACACTTTTGTCCATTATTAGAGCTTCACAGCAATGGGCCCAAAACCGTCAACTCACCCGCAAAGAAGTACAACACCCCCACAAGTGCTGAGTCTTTCTTCATTGTGCGTAATCCAGCACTCTGCTTGGAGGGAAATCGCAGTCTGGAGGAGGAGGATAGAGGAGCATGTTCTTCAGAACTTGTGAACCTGAGGAATGTAGACTGCGGCACCTTCAAATCAATAAGCAAACAAGTGAAGACAGTTCTGATGATGGTCTTGTTTTTGGGATTAGGTGATTAAAGTTTGAATTAAATTAACTGTGCAAAACAAAGAAAGAGAGACACAAAGCACACAGGAATAAAAGTGAATAAGGACGAAAAAGAAAGTTCTTGATTGATTGTCTCATTTTCAGGGCTCGGTGTCAGGGAATAAGAACAAGATTTCGTCATCATACTCTGCGAATTCAGGCTGGATGAGGTCAGTGGCACCGAACAGAGAAAAAATCCCCTCATCTACGTTGCTGTCCTCATCGTCTTCATGTGGCGTGCTTTCTCGCACTTTGTAATCTGGTGGTATGAGGTGCTGATTCATCTTGATCATTGTCAGCCGCTCCACATTTTTGGGCGATAGGCGGCTCCGTTTGGCAGTTACAATGCCACCAGCAGCACTGAAAACACGTTCAGAAGACACACTTGCGAGTGGGCAAGACAAATAGTTTATAGCCAGGTTGTAGAGCTGTGGCCACAATTGTTTTTTGCCATGCCAATACTGCAATGGCTCCTCATTAAGAAAGACCACTGTTGAGTCATTCAGATAGTCCTGCACCATCGACTCAAGGTCATCAACTGTTCCTCCACTTTGCTTACTTTTTGCTGTGCCTGTGACATTTTTTCGAGAACCATACCCCATCAAACTTAGCCAATCCTCCTCCCCAGCCACTGTTAGTGTTGTCATTGTGTGTGGTGCAGATGATCCAGTTGCCGGTGTCTTTAACGGCTGAGAGGTCACTTGTGCCCCAGCCACAGGTGCAGAAGTGGATTCTTGTGACTGCGGATGGCCTGCTGATGCTGATGCTGATGTACTGGCTTCTCCTTCAATAACCTGCCGTTCTTTTTCAAACCTCTTGGCTGACCAGGCTAACCAATGTTTGTACTTTTGAACATCTGCATCAGCGAAAGGAAAGAATGCGTTGTCTGCCAGCGCCTTTTTGTAGCGTGGATCCAGAATAGTAGCACAAATGTAATGCTGATCTGAGTTGATGTTTTTAAGACGTTCATCACCACGTAGGCGATGTAATAATTTCTCAGACAAAATGAAATGGTTTTTTTTTTTTTCATCTTTTTCAAACTCAGAAGAAACCGCCATCAGTTGGTGCTCCAGTATGCACAACAATGGGATAGCTTTTCCCAAATTACAGTCCTCCTGGCTGACTGCACGCGTGAAGAACTCAAAAGGACGAAGCATGTCTGTCAGGCTTTTAACTATGGCCCATTGCGCCTTACTCATCCGCAGGTCCTCCTTCTGAGATGTAGCCTCTGTCAAGAAATAGTGATCGAGTACCGTATACTGCTCATGCAGACGCTCAAGCATGTAGAAGGTTGAGTTCCAACGTGTTGCCACCTCCTGGATGAGTGCTTTCACTGGCATTCCACGTTGAAGTAGCAGTCTCCGCAGATGCTTCCGGGCCTTAAAAGAATGGCTGAAATGGTTGCACATTTTGCGGCAGGTGGCCATTACCTCGAACGCTGGACTCTCTTTATCACTCAAGAATTTTTGAACTACCAGGTTGATACAGTGCGCCAAACACGGCACTCTAACATGGTGACCCTGTAACATGGCCTTAACTACATTGGCGCCATTATCCGTGGAAACATAACCAATCTTGCGTTTTAGGGGGGATAGCATTGACAACACCTTTTTGTCAAACTCTTCCAAAAGGTTTTCTGCTGTGTGACTTTTCTCCAAGGCAAACATGGCTAGTGTTGCATGTTTCCGAGCAGCTTTGAAAACTTGGTCCGGGTCAACACCTGCGTTTAGCTTTGCTATAACACCTGAAAAAGAGACCCAGTGTGCAGTGATGCACATGTAATCATCGCCTGGGCCACTGGTCCACATGTCTGTTGTCAGATGTATTGTGTGAACAGCACTCTTCTGCAAAGCTGCCCCAATCGCCTGCAGCACATCTTCATGTAGTGCTGGAACCGCAACTCTGGCAAAATAGAACCGGCTCGGAACCTTCCATTTAGGGCAGAGCGTTGCAACTAATTCAAGAAAACCTACCGCTTCTACAAAAGAAAAAGGTAGAAGGTCCACAGCTAGCATTTTAGCCAGCTTAGTGTTATACAGACGCGTCAGTGGGTGGTTGCGTTCATATGGCACCTCTGAAGTAAGCATTGTTCTAATGTTGCCCTGGACCAAGCATTTACGGGCTGATAATGACTTCGTTGACCCAATTTTGCTCGCTGGTGAACTTTTGTGCGTTGGTGTCTCACTCGCTCCAACACTCTTAGTGTGCCTCACATTGGGTGTGCTGCTGAGAGGGGTACTGGGTGTAAGGGAAGTGTTTGACACGTCTTCTTCCTGCTCGTCAACATCAGATGAAACATCAACGTTTCCTTGATTTTGGCCTTTCTTGATCGCAGCTAGGTGCGCAAACCATTGGACAGCGTGCTTTCTGTCAAGATGACCACTCTGGCCGCCGGTACCATAGTTGCTACCTGGCTTACCACGACTAACTGCAAGCTTACAAAGGGTACAAATGGCAAACCTTGGATTTTTGGGACAAACAGTAAAGAAGTCCCAAACTGGGGACTTGAAGTGTCTGTGGGACCTGGAGGAGGCGGCGATACTGGTGGTGGTGGTGGTCATGAAGCTAATGCCAGATGAAGTGGAGGATCTGGATTGGCCAACTTTTGTACGTTTTCCACTTTCACCGCCACTAATTAAGGTCGAGGTTGACGCAGGTCTCTTCTTGCCAGAAAGAAATATGGAAGCGGGACGAGTTGGTGTACTACTTAACTCCAATGATTGTGGTGTTTCCACTGCCTCCTCATCGACAACATCATCATCATCATCATCACGCGCAGCAGCTCTTCGGGCTAGGGTCAAAATGTCTGTTTGCTGCATGCCCGCTGGGGCTGCAGTGACCTTTATGATGACTGGGTCGTCGTTGGCAGAGTCTTCATCAGCAGCAGTATCCGCCACTTCTTGTTGAGCCTCATCACACTCCATAAGTCTGAGACTTTGGACGAGCTTCCTTTTACGCTTAAGTACCTTTGTTGGATCATGGTGTGCCTCACTCTCAGACGGCTGTGGTGCTGGTTCCCAAGTTTGATCCGTATCATCAGAAGGAGGTGTGCTTGAAGAGGATGTAGACACCACCCTTGATCTCTTCCTTGCTAGGGTTGTGGAAGACAATGAAGGATCATCAGGAGGAGTGGCTTCCTCAAATGATACCTCGCCTTGATTGTCGATTTCCTGATGTGCCCCTACTTCGGGAGGAACAACTATTGTGGGCACTTGTTGTGACCCTCCATGCACCTCTGCATGCGCATCTCCTTGCGCTGCCTCTCCTTCCACATGTACTTGGGCTTGTACTTGCACATGTGATTGTTGTTGCCGCTGTGGTTGTTCAACACTCGTCAGATGAGCTACAACAACCTGTGTTGATTGAGGGACATTGCTGCTGCTTTCTTGCGATGAGCCAACATCACTGGTCGATGGTGATTGAAGAAGTATACTGGCTGCCTCTGCAGCACTCAAGGGCTTGGACTTAAGTTGGCGTGGTGGTGGTGGTGGCACTGAGCCCAATGGAGCGGGGGTGCTGCTGCCAGCTTGGTCCCCAGCAGATCCCGCTGCAGCTGCTGCAGGCATACTTTTTTTTTTACTCACAAAAAAAGGGGCGGGCGGCACACCAGTGTCCTTGGTAACTTGCTTCTTCTGCTCCTTACTGGCACCTTTCTTGCTAGAGGAGCTACGGGTTACTTTTTTTGGGGCCATCTTCTTCAGAGCAGGTCAGCAGGCAGCAGTTGCACGAGTTGCAGAGGGTTCTGTGTCCAGACGTGACGTCGCGTGACGTTATGCTGCACACACCGCTGCAGGACTTCTTCCTGGCACTGGTGGTTCTATTGAGTCTTCTTGTGCACCTAAAAGCAAAGGAAGACAGAGGAACATCAGTTCAGTTATACACCCCAAAAAATCGACAAAACACAGAAAAATGAGCACAATCCCATGCCATCCATGATGTTTACATTGAAGACACCCCACAGAAAGACTAGGGACATGCAAGTATGCAACACTCACTACCCCTGGGCATAAGGGATGAAAAGTAGGCAAAATAAGTGCAGGCCTCAGACACTGCCTCTCCTCAAAATGGCCCCCTTACACCCCAAGCACATGTTGCCTGTACCAGCCAGCACTCAAGATGGCCACCACCACCACCCACATGGCCAGTCCACATCAACAGTACACCCCCAAAAAACAGAAAAACTGCCAGAAATCACCACAATCCAATGCCATCCATGATGTTTACATCAAAGAGAGTGAGACAACACCACAGGCACACTCAGTCCATGCACCACCACCACCCCTGGGCAAGCAAAAGGCCACACCAGCAGCCCCCCAAAAACGACAAAAAACAATAAAATAAGCACAATCCCAGCCCATCCATGGCCTCAATTATGTTTAAATTCAAGAAGACACCCCACAGAAAGACTAGGCCCATGCAACACTCACCACCCCTGGGCAAAGGGCCACACCAGCAGGCCCAAAAAAACGACAAAAAACAATAAAATCTGCACAATCCCAGCCCATCCATGGCCTCAATGGTGTTTAAATTCAAGAAGACACCCCACAGAAAGACTAGGCCCATGCAACACTCACCACCCCTGGGCAAAGGGCCACACCAGCAGGCCCAAAAAAACGACAAAAAACAATAAAATCTGCACAATCCCAGTCCATCCATGGCCTCAATGGTGTTTAAATTCAAGAAGACACCCCTCAGAAACATTAGGCCCATGCAACACTCACTACCCCTGGGCATAAGGGATGAAAAGTAGGCAAAATAAGTGCAGGCCTCAGACACTGCCTCTCCTCAAAATGGCCCCCTTACACCCCAAGCACATGTTGCCTGTACCAGCCAGCACTCAAGATGGCCACCACCCCCACCCACATGGCCAGTCCACATCAACAGTACACCCCCCAAAAACAGAAAAACTGCCAGAAATCACCACAATCCAATGCCATCCATGATGTTTACATCAAAGAGAGTGAGACAACACCACAGGCACACTCAGTCCATGCACCACCACCACCCCTGGGCAAGCAAAAGGCCACACCAGCAGCCCCCCAAAAACGACAAAAAACAATAAAATAAGCACAATCCCAGCCCATCCATGGCCTCAATTATGTTTAAATTCAAGAAGACACCCCACAGAAAGACTAGGCCCATGCAACACTCACCACCCCTGGGCAAAGGGCCACACCAGCAGGCCCAAAAAAACGACAAAAACCAATAAAATCTGCACAATCCCAGCCCATCCATGGCCTCAATGGTGTTTAAATTCAAGAAGACACCCCACAGAAAGACTAGGCCCATGCAACACTCACCACCCCTGGGCAAAGGGCCACACCAGCAGGCCCAAAAAACCGACAAAAAACAATAAAATCTGCACAATCCCAGCCCATCCATGGCCTCAATGGTGTTTAAATTCAAGAAGACACCCCTCAGAAACACTAGGCCCATGCAACACTCACTACCCCTGGGCATAAGGGATGAAAAGTAGGCAACATAAGTGCAGGCCTCAGACACTGCCTCTCCTCAAAATGGCCCCCTTACACCCCAAGCACATGTTGCCTGTACCAGCCAGCACTCAAGATGGCCACCACCACCACCCACATGGCCAGACCACATCAACAGTACACCCCCAAAAAACAGAAAAACAGCCAGAAATCACCACAATCCAATGCCATCCATGATGTTTACATCAAAGAGAGTGAGACAACACCACAGGCACACTCAGTCCATGCACCACCACCACCCCTGGGCAAGCAAAAGGCCACACCAGCAGCCCCCCAAAAACGACAAAAAACAATAAAATAAGCACAATCCCAGCCCATCCATGGCCTCAATTATGTTTAAATTCAAGAAGACACCCCACAGAAAGACTAGGCCCATGCAACACTCACCACCCCTGGGCAAAGGGCCACACCAGCAGGCCCAAAAAAACGACAAAAAACAATAAAATCTGCACAATCCCAGCCCATCCATGGCCTCAATGGTGTTTAAATTCAACAAAACAGTTGTATCATGCACCCATAACCAACCCTGGTCCTACTGGATACTGTGGCTACCCACAATATAATTTATTTAATTTTCTGAAAAAGTTCCAAAATTGTACTTGCAGCAACTGTAATGCCCCAAACAAACTTACTTGTGAAAGTTGATTTCTAATCCAAAAGTGATCCAAAGACAGTCAAAAAGGCCTCAAATCCAAATATCCAGCAGCACCCACAAAAAGTAATCCTTTCAGCTCCAGATCCAAATGAAAGTGACCAGGAGATGGACAAAGCACTGGGAGGAGCCTGCTGGACAGGAACAGGAAGTTGGAGACTGTGGGGCACTTCCTTCCTCCCCCCCCCCCAAAATGGACTCCTTGCAAAAAAAAAGGCCATGCAAATGTCAACCTGAGGAGTGATTCTGATAAAAATCATAATTTTCTGAAGGTTTATCCTGTTTGCTGGTGATTTTCTTGTGCGAAATTGCAAAATCTCTATTTCGCAAGTGCGAGATTGTTCCTTTCCGCCGCAACTACGTGTTCGCAATTGCGAACTCTCGCGAGGTGTGCTGTGCAAGGTGGCAAGCCGCGAGTACGTATTCGCGGGCGACAAACTCCCGCGGGAACACGCAGCAAGATCTAAAATGGCGCGTCACTCGCAAAGAAAAACAACTCGGCAAACGCTAAAATGACGGAAAGTGAACGCCGTGCACCACGCCGCGCGCCGCAACCAAGCAAAAAATCCGCCACGAGCGGATTCACGGATTTTCGACAAATTCGCGAGCGTTCGCGGATTGCGGATTTGCCGAAAATCCGAAAAATCCGCGAGCGGAGCGGATTTTACGCCCATGCTTAGCCACCTAGTCATATGGCGATGTATTGTGTAGTTTCCGAAACTGTATTTTTTGTCGGTCCCTCTGGACAGTCTATCTTGACATATAAGGCAAGTTACGTATCTTGCATTTACTTTTTTCTGACCTTTGGGAATTTTAAAAAATTGCCAAATGAAGTTTTCTTTCCGGTGAGACGTCCTGGGCTCCTCAGGCAAAAAGTGCCTCTCTTCGTGCTCGTCGTCCTGTTCCTCTTCTTCCTCTTCTTGCTGAATTATAACTTGAGCAGGTGGTCCACTCTTCCTTGGATGTGGTGGAGGTGGTGGGGAAGCACCAGCTGAAGCTACTAAAGAAGCCATTGCTCACTGGTAACAAAGGGTCTTTCTCTCACAATGATGAAAGTCAGAGTGAGGAAAGAAGGAGGGATTTTCATCATTTGGGAAAAACAATAGTTCTCAACCAATGAAAAGTGTTCATTTTAGATTATATGACCTAGTCTTACATCATTAGGAAACCAAAAGTGAAATGAACCAATGAAAAGTGTTATTACCAAGTCACATGACCTGCTGTGTTTACGTTAAGCGCTTTGCAGGGCCTCCCGGTTTGCTTCCAGAAACCTTTGCGACTCGGTAAGCGTACCAGTTCGCTAACGTAGCACGTCATATGACGTATCACGCGACAACGCGAAACGTCATGCGGACGGGAGGCGTCACGATGTTGTTTTCTAACGCGGCAGTTGCGGTAAAGAAACGTTTACCGGCTCGCGGTCTATTTCGCGGCATCAAGGTTAGCTAACGGGAAGCTTCCCGATTCGCGAAGCGGGAACGAAGAAAAAAAAATATTAAAAAAAAAATTATTAATAAACATATAAAATATATTTTTGGATTTAAAGAAGAATACATTTTACAGCTACAGATATTAGCTGTTAAAAAACCAATGAAATTCACTGAAAAAACCATAGGTTATAGACCATATATAGTTAGGAATTAGCATTTACAAAACCTTGAAAATTCACTGAAAAAACCATAGGTTATAGACCATATATAGTTAGGAATTAGCATTTACAAAACCTTATTTTACTCACACAAAACCATTGAAATTCCATATATAGTTAGTTGCACTAACTATATATCGCGCATCCGCAATCCACTGCTGATGATGTCACATATTACATCATTCATGACATGGTCAGTGACATCACTGATGACATCA
Organism: Lissotriton helveticus; assembly: GCF_964261635.1. Lineage (NCBI taxonomy): Eukaryota > Metazoa > Chordata > Amphibia > Caudata > Salamandridae > Lissotriton > Lissotriton helveticus. Next base: position 20,908,674 of record NC_136060.1, on the reverse strand, counting down.
CTGATGACATCTCAAATGACATCACTGATGACATCACTGATGACATCTCAAATGACATCACTGATGACATCATGACACACCAATACCAGTTACTACATACGCACTCACTGATTCCTACGTCTACACACACATTCACTCATTCACCCATACAATCACTCATACATACAGTCACTCATTATTACAACACTATCATATGCACTCATACACCTATGCAGACAGTCACACACTGCCACTCATCCATGGAGTTACTCACACACCAAGTCAGTCCTGTAAAGAATCAATCACACTTCCATTTCTTCATCTATACAGTTAAACACAGAACACCATACTTCAGTGACATCACTGATGACATCACTAATGACATCTGAAATGACATCACTGATGACATCTCAAATGACATCACTGATGACATCATGACACACCAATACCAGTTACTACATACGCACTCACTGATTCGTATGTCTACACACACATTCACTCATTCACCCATACAATTACTCATACATACAGTCAGTTATTATTAGAACACTATCATATGCACTCATACACCTAGTCAGTCCTGTGAAGAATCAATCACACTTCGATTTCCTCATCTATAGTTAAACACAGAACACCATACTTTTCACACATATACTAACACATACTTACTCTCTTATACAATCACTGATACAAGTACACATTGATATGCACAGCGTCACACACCTCCCAGCCAGCCACACACACACTCAGTCTTCCATCCATCCAGTCATTCTTCAATATGTAAAACGTATTTAAACTTTACAAAAACACACAGACACTAGATGATGTCATCAGTGATGTCATCAGTGATGTCACTGACCATGTCATGAATGATGTAATATGTGACATCATCAGCAGTGGATTGCGGGTGCGCGATATATAGTTAGTGCAACTAACTATATATGGAATTTCAATGGTTTTTTGTGTGAGTAAAATAAGGTTTTCTAAATGCTAATTCCTAACTATATATGGTCTATAACCTATGGTTTTTTCAGTGAATTTTCAAGGTTTTGTAAATGCTAATTCCTAACTATATATGGTCTATAACCTATGGTTTTTTCAGTGAATATATATATATATATATATATCGTTTTTTTACATCTATATTTTTTACAATCATATTTTTGATTCCACATTTTTGTGCTTACCTGTGTAGGTATGGGAGTCGATATCTTTATATTCTATTTTTTTTCATTATTTTTGACATCGTTGTTTTTGTCATCGATATTCTATCCGTGAACCGAAGGAAAATACTGAAAAAAACACACCCACATATGTGACAACTGCTGAGATAATTACATGATGGCTGAATGCCACCAAAGGGGGATTGATAGAGAGTGAATATTGAAAACATACATGTTCAAGAAAAATGAAAACACAAATTTGGAAAATACACATTGCACACATTATATAGAAATATTATGGGAAACACCGTTTAGTATAGCAGAGGCAACATAGCAGTGTGCTTTTAAACATAAGAGATTAGTAAACATGCAAATTTATACATTTACATATAATACTTGAAAAATGAAAACATGGCCTAGTGTCATGAAGAGTGCTGTTGGGAAATAACATAAGGTTGAAAATAGGATGATATTAATACTTAACAATGTGTTAGAAACCTGACATTTTTTTAGAATAATATTAGAAGCAATATAGTTTCTGAAAGTGTCAAAACAAATTTCTAATCTTAATAATATGATAACATGAAGCATTATAGAATTGATTAAATATAGCATAGTTGAGCATAAGTAGTGCATTATTATGAAAATACATGAATACTAATGAAGATGTATGAAATTAAGTGTTTATATCATTTTTTAGATACTTGCGTATGTATTAGGTGAAATGAATGCAAAGTCAAGTTAAAGGCTTCACTTTAGTATAGAATCAGGTTAACCTCTACTCAAGATGCTAAACAATGGCTTAGTGACTATGAATAATGTTGTCTTTCTGTATTACAATTGTGCGATCTGCGAGGTATGCTTAATTCTGTTTCCCATGGGAATTGATGGACATGAAGTGTACCTTTGCACTCCTATGTATTTGCAATTATGTTTCTTTTACAGCTGGTGTGGACTTGTGAATCTTTACGTTCTCATGGAGTGCATGAGAAATTTTAGTGATGTTTCTATTTCTTGTATGACATATTTGCACTTCATGAACTGACTATAGTCTTTCGATGTTGGGATGACACCACCTGACTTGAACAGATTCACTGAGAACTCCTTAAAGAAGAAAGGCGGAAGAGGGGTAGGGGACACTCAAAATATTTTTTCTTTAGCGCATTCACATGCAATCGATTTCCCTTTCCTTTGGGGTGCACAGAGAGCATTCTACCTTGACCAGGATGACTCTACTCTGATGATTATCGTTTATTTTCCTTTGGATTTTCGGCTTGATGCTACTGTCGATAGCCGATAGACTATGCCGAGCCCCGGGGGAAGCAGAGTCGCAGACTAGTCTTCCCCCTGGGTCATTCGTGCGAGACCCAGGCTAGCTAGGGGGAAAGGGAGGAGTTAGGGGGAGGTTATAAGTGCAGGGGAGGAAGGGAACTTCCTCTTCCTGCACTCAGCACCATCGGGAGGGTTGTTTCGAAAGGCAGGGGTTATCTGTAGGTTTAGGCGAGGGCTTACTTTGGCGGACGCTTGGAGCGGATATCCGGGATCGGAATCGGTGGTCGCTGGACGGCGACGAAGGTTGTTGCAGTAGGGGCAAATTTTTTCGGCGATTTGAAGGTATGGCGGGCGTCCCCGCAGATGAAGTTAGGGCGGCGCTGTTAGTCTTGGCGAGAGCGGGCCGGGACGTCCTATTTCAGCCCGGTGTCTTTTCCCAGGCATGGGTGGGTTGTGCTAGGACGTAGCGGGCGGCCTCAGCTGGGGTCGCGGCGGCGGTCCTGGCGTGCCACGAAGACTCTCGGCCGCCGATGGAACAGGCGGCCGGGAGGGGGCTGGGCGGGGCTGTGAAAGTCACGGGGCGGCAAGCGTAAGATCCTGCCCCCGCGGGAGTTTCCCCAGCTCCAGTTTGAGGCACCCGGGCAGAATGAGGCCTTTAATGTACAGGCCCCCATGGAGGAGCTGGGGGCAGAGGCGGTAGTTGGTGCGGTATGTGCAGGGGGGGCGGGGCTTCAGCCGTTGGCGTCGGGGGGGGCCCGGGGGGGTCAAGTGTCAGATCAGGTGGTTTTGGAGCAGCAGGAGGGCAAGGTGGTGGTAGGACAGCCAGTACTGCAGGTTCTTGCGCCTGCCAGGGCAGATGAGGAAAGGGGCAATGGGAGGACGCTCCCATTGACCTATCTGTTGGGTCCAGCGAGCACCCCGGCCCGGCTAGGAGTGTGAGGGTTGAAGCGAGGTCAGAGGGGCGGGGCGGGTTGGAGGTTGCAGGGGCTCATGGGGGGGCCCGGCCTTTGGGTCCCATCTGCCTGGATTTTGCCGCCTGAGTGGGGTTGCAGGGCTACTGCCTGCCCCTCCCCTCCCGAACTGGGGGCCAATGGCGTGGGAGGACAGGCTACGGGAGCAAAGGCTCCTGGTTGAGCTGAATGAGGCGAGGCGGGCTGAACAAACTGTGGCCCAGGTTGGAGCTGTTTTGGGGCCTGAAGTGGAGGGGCCGCCCACCCCTACGTCTGAAGAAGAGCGGTTGGCAGAGCAGGAAGAGGCGTACAGGAGGGTGAAGAGTAAGAAGGTGAGCGTAGGGGGGTCTAAAGGTAAACAGGCAAGCGTAGGGACTGCCAAGATGGCTCTGAGGCCCGATGGTGCTGGGGCCCACTCAGGCTGGAGCGACCTGAGGGGTGGGTGGGGCTCCAAGCCGGCAGGTGTCGGCAGAGGTCGAGGGGGCTTGGCGGGGTGCAAAACGCCTTCGAAACGCTGGCCAGAAGCAGCAGGGCGGTCCGCAGTAGCCATCCCTCCATCGCAGGATCGGTCAACGGTGGCGGGTGCGCCTGGTGTGCGGAGGGCGACTGCTGGGATGAGTAAAGGTGTGAAGAGAGCGGTTAAGGAAGTGTTGTGTGCGCCTGTGGATGTGGAGCCTGAGCTGGAGTTGGATTATGAGGACGAGACTGAAGAACTGGAGGACGGGGAGGTGCGGGATGACAAGGATGGCAGCGGAGAAGTTGGTGTTTTGCAGGCTCCTACGACGACGAAAGGCAAAGACAAGGCGGTGGCGGAGAAGGTTTTGACCCTCAGAGGACGGCCCCGGGAGGTGCACTCTGCATTATCAGGTGAGATTTCTTGGTGGGCAGCCTGGGAGGATGTGCCAAAAGGGGGAAGGAAGAAGGCTTGTAGGTCGGTGGATGTGGGGGATGGGTCGGTCCGGGAGCACCAACGGGCGGCCCACTTGCGGAAGGTAAACAGGCGGAGGGTACGTCGGTGACTACTGCTGGGGTGCAGACGGACAAAGGGGACGGTAAGGACAATAAAGGTGACAAAGGGGATACGAAAATGCAGAAGAAACTCCCGTATATAGGGTTGGCTATGCCCTTGGGTTCTCACCTGTCCGAGAAGATTAAGGGGAGGATATGGAAGCATGAGTATGTAGATGTTTTCAAACTGTTGCACAGAGAGGTGCAGGCGAAGGAGGGTTCGAAGGAGGAGGAGTGGGAGCTGACTAGGCGGCCCAGGGTCCCGTTCACTATGGAGAATTGGACGTCTGCGTTCTTGATTTATGCCAGTATTTACTGTGAGAAATACCTGGACAGGGCCATTGCTTTGCTGAAGTACATGGACATCATATGTAAGGCGCAAATGCAGTTTGGCGGTTTTGCTTGGTTGAGTTATGACGAGGAGTTCAGAGCTAGGGTTAGTGCTAAACCGGCAAAAAACTGGGGGGAGGTAGATCAGGAACTCTGGATGCAGTGGATGGCGTCTACGCATTCTGCTGCTTCTACACATATGGCCAGCGGGTTGCCCGTGGCGTATCGGTCTTTTCCTCCGCGTCCCGCCCAAGGCGGGGCGGTGGCAAGTGCTGCAGCCAGCACACTTACCACTGGACAGACCAACAAACCGGGAAGCCATAACACGGGGGCTTGTTGGAGTTACAATAGAGGCTACTGCTCCCGCTACCCCTGTAAGTTTAAGCATGAGTGCTCTAAGTGTGGCGGGAAGCATGCCCTTACGCAGTGCCTTACGCTGGTCACCCCCTCGGAGCAGTGGCGGAACGCCAAAGGTAGGGGCCAACCTGGACAGAAGGGCGCCTACACCGGTTAGGGTGGAGACGATTGCCCCTTGGCTCTCGTGTTACCCAGAACAGGAGGCAGCGTTGTGGCTTTTCTGGGGTTTCAGGGAGGGCTTTAGAGTGGGCTATCAGGGCCCCAGGTTGAGGAGATGGGCTGACAATTTGAAAACCGCTAAGGAATTGCCAGGAGTGGTGGCTGCTAAGTTGATGAAGGAGGTTGAGGAAGGAAGAGTAGCCGGCCCGTTTACTGATTGGTAGTCGGAGGATCTCATCATTTCTCCACTGGGGGTGGTACCGAAGAAGGAGGAAGGGGAGTTTCGGATAATCCACCATCTCTCGTTGCCTGAGGGGCAATCAGTGAACGACTTCATCGCCGAGGAGGACTCGAGGGTGCTCTATGCTTCGGTGGACGATGCGATTCGCCTGGTGCGGGTGTGTGGGCAGGGGGCGGAATTGGCAAAATGTGACATCAAGTCAGCCTTCCGACTTTTGTCCATACACCCGGCAGATTTCTCGCTCCTGGGAATGCAATTCGGGGGAGCCATCTACGTGGACAAGGTTTTGCCCATGGGGTGTGCTATTTCCTGTGCCCTGTTTGAACTCTTTAGTACATTCCATTAGTGGGCCTTTGTGAAGTTTAGTGGATGTCGAGATGTCACTCATTATCTGGATGATTTCCTGTTTCTAGGTAGAGTGGACTCTGGAGACTGTGGCAGGGCTCTGTCGTTGTTTCAGGAGCTGGCGTCGCGCTTTGGTGTTCCCTTGGCACCAGAAAAGACGGCTGGTTCCAGCTGCTGCTTGACATTCCTGTGGATTGAGTTGGATTCTGTCCAGTGGTGGGCTCGCCTCCCTCTAGCTAAGGTGACGGAGATTCAGTCGTGTCTGTTGTGGGCGATCGGAGAGAAGAGGATTGCTTTGAGGGCAGTGCAGAAGTTGCTGGGTTTCTTGAACTTTGCGTGCAGGGTAGTCAGGGCGGGACGGACGTTCTGTCGACGACTCGGCATGGCCATATCGGGGGCAGTGCTTCCACACCACATGGTCCGGATCTCCATGGGGGTGCGGGCGGACCTGTGGACTTGGCTGACGTTCTTGACAGACTTCAACGGAGTGTCTCTGGACTTTGACGATGACAGGGCGGTTTGGCAATGTCAAATTTTCTCCAATGCAGCAGGGTCAGCAGGGTTTGGCATATTCTGGGATGGCAGGTGGTGGGCTGAGAGTTGGCCGGCTCACTGGTTGAAACAGGGGAGGAGCATTGCTTTTCTGGAATTCTTTCCTTTGCTGGTGGCGCTGGAGGTGTGGGGGATGGAGTTTCGGAATAGGTTAGTTCTGTTCCACGTTGACAACATGACTGTGGTGGAATTGGTTAACCGCCAGTGAGCCAGAGACCTGAGAGTGTTGAGGTTGATGCGAAGTTTCATGCTGAGGTGCCAGCGCTTGAATGTGGTGTTTAGAGCCAAGCATGTCCCTGGAGCGAATAATGACATTGCGGATGCTTTGTCTCGTTCACAGTGGCAGTGGTTCCGGCGGCTGGCACCGGGAGCGGATCTGTGCAAGACCGAGCTGCCGGACGGCATCTGGGCCTTGGGGGTGTGAGAGTGATAGGCCTGGTGGAACATTCTATTGCTGAGACCACAAGAAGAACTTACCAAATGGCATGGGCTGAGTTTGGAGCATTTATGGGTTGGCGGCAGGATTCGGTGCTGAGGAACCAGGCAGCAGTGGAGCAGGGTGTTAGACGGTTTGTTTTATGTTGCATTGACAAAGGATTGACTGCGGCTACGATCTCTGGGAAACTGGCAAGAGTGTCCTTTTACTGTAGTTTGTTCTTAGGGTTTGATCCTACGAAGGATGTGATTTTGAGTAGGATGCTCCACGGTTGGGGTAGAGAGCGTCAGAGGGGGGGGGTGGGATCTTGCGGGAGGTGGTCACGTTTGAGTTGCTGGTACGGCTAGTTGGGGTGTTGCCGGAGTGCTGTTATGATCTGTTTGAGGCACGAGGTTTTCGGTTGTGTATGGTGTGGATGTTTTTGGTGCTTTTAGGGTGTCTGAGTTGTTGGGCACGAGGTCCCTGGGTGGCAGGAGGTATGACGAGATACGCTTGGATGGTGGGCGCTTGGGGATTTGGCTGGGGCACTCTAAGATGGATCAGTTGGGACGGGGTAAGTGGGTCTGGCTGTGTGAGGCGGGTTGTAGGGGCATGTGCCCGGTGGCCGAATGGAGGATGTTCTTGGCTGCCTCACAGGCTGGACAAGGTAACATTTTTTGTCATGAGTCTGGTTCAAGGGTGACGTCTGGTCAGTTGTTGGCTGTGTTGCGGATGGCTTTGCGGCGTCTGGGGCTGGAGCCGGCTGGTTTTGGGACTCACTCCTTCCGCATTGGGGCTGCGACAGCTGCGGCCCACTTGGGGTGGTCCTGGGATAGGATTCGGCAGATTGGGAGATGGAAGTCACGGTGTTATGAGCGGTATGTGCGTAAATGAAGGAGGTGTTTGGGGGGGGTCTGCAGGTGGGTTTAGGCGGTTTTGGTTTGTCCTAACATATCTTTCTTCCGTAGGTTGCGTGGGCGGAACGGGGGCCAAGACGGTCACCTGGATTGTGGGGCATTCCTTTGTGCACTGGGCATTCAAGTACGCGGAACAGCAGGTGTACGGCCGTAACCTGGGACTGAAAGGACATCAACATGAGGTGCACTGGTGGGGTAAAGGAAGGATGCGATGGGGGGCACTATTGCCTTGGCTCGCAAAAATGGTTCCGCAAAAAGGATGCCCAGACTTATTGATAATTCATTTGGGGGGAAATGATTTGGTGCAGCTGTCGGGTTTGACGCTCCTGCAGCTGATGCAAAGGGACTTGGAAGTGCTCAAGACAAGGCTTGCAGGGACTTGCATTGCCTGGACGGAATTTGGCCCCAGAAAGGTTTGGAGGGGAGCAATGAAGCATGGGGCCATTGAGAAGGCGAGGAGGAAACTCAATAGGGCAATGAGGCTGTTTTGTGGGGACAAGGACATACAGGTGATCTCTCACAGGGGCATTCGACTGGAGGAACGCTTACTGTTCAGGGACAACGGTGTGCATCTTTCACGTTTGGGGAATGCGTACTATATGATGAAAATGAGGGATGTGGTCAGCAGGCTATGGAATGAGGCGATATGGTGTTGTAGGTCGGTGTGATTGGGGTGTGGGGCAGGATGCACACGGGACAGGTCCAGAGGGGGGGGCAGTGAACCGCCCTACAGGGGGTTCCCTGGTTGGCGGTACTTTGGAGGGATAGGGGGGTCAAGTGCGGGTGCACCCATCCCTTGGGGGTGAAGTTTTGAATGATGTGGGGAGCTGGAGGCATGACTGGAAGTTCAGAGGTATTGGGGTAGGAGGCGAGGTGATTTGTGGAATTGGATGAGGTACGGTATTTGCATGGAGCGGTTGGTGATATGAGGCAGAGTGGCTGAAGAGTGTGAGGCATGAAGAGTTGATATGGGGGCTGTTGTAATGTAGATGTTTTCGTTATTGTTATTGTTGTGCAGCCTGGTCTAATAAATGGCCTTTTACGCTTTAACACATGCGTGGTCTGTTTATTGCACGAAAGCCCTTTTCTTGCTGAACCTGAGTTCGAGCTGAGTTGGAACTTTTTCTTTTCTTAGGATTATGGGCACTGCCCGTAAGAGACTTTAACTTTCTAATTTCTAGGTCAGAGTAGGTTATTGCTGTCAGTGGGTAAATCACCCTACTATCCTTTGGGTAGCAGAACTTTGTGACTCTGTAAATTGATTTCAACCTTCCTTTGCACAAATGCTGAGTGCTCTGATTAAAACTGTTATTTTCCTAGCCTAAATGCTAAAGACATTGCTTATACTAATGAATTTTGATTCTTTAATGCAATAACTTAAAATCCAAAATCGATTGAGACTCTTATTTGTGTCTATGTTTCTCCATTGAAACTGTGCATTTGGGTTGGGTTTCGGGTCTAAGAATGTAAGTGATGGTGAGATTTGGGAATGTCTAGATTCAGCCCTCATATATATATAGTCTGAAAAAGATTCATCGAGAGGGACTTATGAAATCGAGCTTACTCTAATGGTAGGAGGGCCCAGGGTTGTTAGAGTAAATGGAAATAATACATATATAATTCTGCACCGGTGATAATATAGTTTGTAAGACGAAAATATAAAAAGCAGGATCACCTTCCTCACATTAAAAGAGCTTGTACTGTACATTTCTTTTTCTGATTTTTCCTTAAAATATAGTACTACAGATTGCTTCAACATGTAAAATGCTCTTTAAATCTTTTAAACCGTGCTGTACTCCAGGAATTCATCAGCACACGTCGTCACTTCGAGAAATGTAAGCATTGTAATACAAATTATGAACAGAACAGGCATCAATGTAGGAGAAGAGATGAAATGGAGCTTTCTAACCTTAGCAAGTAAAGACTTTTGTCGGAATCCTGCTTCAGCATCTGGCTGAAAATTGTTTGATTCTGGGCAAGTAGCTATTCCCCTCCCTATACCGCAAATTTCAAATATGTGCAATGCAAGAATGTATAACAAGTGTATAAAAAATAATGTGTTGTCTAGTATTGCCTCAAATTACATGTTTCACCCTGACTCCCAATAACAAGCCGGTATCTGTAATCTGGGTTCATCCAGTCCAAAAACATTCACTTTATGCAATAAAAAATCGACTGAAACACTCCATTATCTCCTCGAGCTCTGTCTGCAATAAATGAAAACCCTTAAAACAAATACTACATTTGTTAGTGATAAAGAAAATGTAAAATACGTTGCCAGATAGCATTCCTTTAATCGTGAAGGTTTTATTTAAACAAAACAGACATTTCCTAAATCTTTTATAAACACTGGGGCATATTACCAAGCTATAGCGATAATTATCGCTAAGCTTGGTTAGCGGCCAAAATTATATCGCCGAGCTTCGCCTATTTTTATCGCTTAGGAGCCTTGATATTATCAAGGTTTATCTCCTAAGCGATAAAAATCGGCAGAAATGCATGAATATCGCTGAAAAGTCCGCGATATTCATGCATTACTGAGCAAATGCTCTTAGCCATGTTATCCACCTACCATTGGATAACATGGCTAAGAACTGCTCTGGGCAGGCGTTAGCTTTTGGAGATAATCACGCTTAGTGCGATTATTTCCAAAAGTTGGTAATTGGGAATAGCGATGTTAGCGACTGTTTCCAGTCGCTAACATCTTGGCACGCCCACTTTCATGTCATTAGCGATAATTATCGCTGACATGCAAAGTGGGCCCCTAAATGCCCGCTATCGCCTATTAGCTGTTGCTAACTGGTGTTAACGACAGCTAGGTAATAGGGCGATAAAATTATCGCCGCTTTAGCAGGAAAAATTCCCACTAAAGCGGCGATAAGGCCCTTGTTAATATGCCCCACTGTTTTTACGTTTGAGAACTGAACACGTAATTTTAATGCATATTGTCCATGTTTTTTTAATATATCTGACACGGTTACATTAAAAATATCCCTAATTATGGAAACTAACTCCATATCATTTCAGCATATGTGTATAGATACAATCTAGAAGAGCCTGGACTCTCATTTATATGATGTGCTCAGCACAAACGTGAATGATGAGGGCGCAAACGGCTTGAAAGGCCCGTGTAAACCCAGTCCTTGATGTACATGTATCGCGATGAGCAGGGTAAAAGGTTGTGAACAGGAAGTCCACTAGCAACTTAACATTGCAGCTCACAATTGAAGTGAATCAAAGTATATATGTCGGCCCGAGTAAATATGATTTTTTTTTAAATAAATGAATGATCTTTATGTGGAAAACTTTCAAGTTACATATAATGTAGCTGAAATGGTTCGTGTATGATGACAACGTACATTAATATGATTTTGCAAAGTTGATAGGGGTGTGGTGAGGACGGAAAAATAATCATTTTGAAACTGAAAACATTGCCGTCTTCTCGGGCTGCTGTCAATGACGTACTGTTTGTCCCTGCCAGTGACTGCCACTTTGTCCCTCCCAGTGACTGGAATAAGAGCTCCAGAGAAAATGCTTGCGCAGTTTGCTTTAATGTATGCATGTACTTACTACACACATGCGGGACTTTCATTTGGTGAAACATTTATAAGTCAACAGTGTGTGATTCAGCGGTGGTCATGGGAAATACTGCAGTAATATACGATTCCTGTTTTCATAAATCATTTCTTCCTCCAAGAAGACTGGGCACAATACGAGTGAAAAACATACCTCAAGAGAGAAGAGGTGGGCTTTACAGATGTGGCCTCTCCTTTAACATGGGGGAGGATTGGGCAGTAGCACCAGAGCAGGTTACATCGCGGGCTAAGGCCGAAAAGGAGAACTGTTGTATTTTCACACATTAGAAGGCCTGGGAATCAAGGTCAACATGTTACTGTTTGGGAACGTTGCTATCCTGTGGAAAAATACCTATCAGATCATGCTCGGAGTGGATGGAGTGACCCACAAGGAATCTTGGGAAGATACCTGTAATATTGGGACATTGTAAATACGGAAAGCCGTCCACTTCTTCTCTGCCTTTGGCGAGAAACCATCTCAGAACGAGCTCTGTCTTGGTAGCTTTATGCTACCCGAACCATCGATGGTGGAGAGATTTCTTAGGAAGGCTCCAAATGCTGACACCTTTTCACTTCTTTCTCTGACAATGCTTAAGTGGGAATGTCACTTTAGTGCTAGAGTAGGGATAGATTGATGCTTTATATTCATCAACTATAAAGAAAGTAATGTGAAACAGCATTGATCCAACACTATTAACAGATCTGTAGTAGTGTACAGGCTAGGGTGACCAGATTATTAAAGCCAAAAACCAGGACATCTCACTAAATAGAAGAAGGACTACAATTTTACTTCAAGCAATGAGAGTGCTCACCAGCAGAGTATTACAGAATAGGCAGTAAGAACTTACATAACATGCAATTGTTAAGCCCAGTAGCTTACCTGTTAATTAAATTGCTTTCTTGAAACAACTGCTAACTATTCCTCCTTGTAAAACATAAAAAAACACCTCCCACTGCTTTCAATCGACCCTCTACAAAAACGGGGACTTAAACTACATTTCTTGAAATTTGCTGGGTCAGCTGGTTAAAAACAGGGACCGTCCTGGCAAAACGGAGACACCTGGTCACCCTTGTACAGGCTATATGAGAAATACTCTCAAAACAGGGGTTTAAGAAGAGAACTAGATCTAATTCAATAACAGACAGACTGCTACATCAAACGGGGCAAATGGTAACTAGCAAATAAGAAGGAAACATCAGTATTGGAACCATTAGCAGTCAAGTAGAGTAGAGTCACAACAAGACCTACAACGAGGAAACATGGACGAAAGCTACCTAGAGCCAATTGGCATGAATGCTCAGAACATAAAATATCCAACCAATTTATCCAAAAATGCAGCCAAAAAATTCAAACATAATTTCTTGAGAAAAAACCCGGACACACTGATCTCTGACCCCTACTTTAGCATAGATAAAGGCACTATAGTGAATGACCTGATATTCTTCACAAGTAAAACGGCTAAATGGCGCAATGCCATCACAAGAATGCTTAACACAAAATCCATAAAAAATATCCCACATGGCACAAAAATGATGATCACACCGTCAACAAGATGCAGAGCGGAACTATGCATTACCATTTATAAAAATGGAATAGTGCTGATACAAGCAGCCAATAGCGAATTAGATAAATTCGACAATGTATTCCCGACCTTAAAAAAATCAGTAGAGGGCTCAAGATGTCAACTACACCAGACCCCACAAGAAGACACTCCAGACAACAACAATACTACTACCAGATTCGTCAAATGAACTGGAGGCCATCAGGATCAATCTACAAAACCAGGAGACAAAATTGAAATAGGAATGACAATATCTGAGAATGAGACGGAAAGTACAGAGATGTCTACACGGCAGGCGAACAATGAACAGGAGCAGCTCCAAAGGGAAGAGTCGCCGCCGCTCCCAAATGAAGAGTCATCGCACACAGTGCAGACATCTCATTCGAGTGAGCCACTCAATGATAACCTGGAAATAAATAAAGTAGAAGATATCAACGATTCCTTACCTCTCTCTAGTACAACATAAGCGACATCTAGAACCTTACCCACAAATGCATTCCTAGCATCACAAAATATAGATAACACATCCCACATAGCAAATAGAAACGGAACAGAAAACCAAACTGATGACAAAAAGAAAAGGATCTCGGCAAAAAGAACAGATCAAAAACATAGAAAAGCAAAACGCAAATCCCGAAAAGATAGATTAATCATTCCTAAGTGGTCACTCCAAAATCAGAAAGATATCAAAGAGCTTCAGAAACTAATTGGCAACATGGCACAAGACACACTTAGTACTCTACAAGCGATGGAAAAGATACTTGAAATGACGGTAAGCACTCACTCCAAGGTCGCGCATATCCAAAATCTTGTACACTCCTCTCAAAGAAAGAACAACGAGACGGCCATGACATTATCAAGTAGACACAACCAACCAGATAGGACGAATGATTACTTGTCGGAAGAGGAAACCCTTGCCTTACTCCGAACATATGAACCATCGGACCGCAAGAGAGGGGGGGAATCAAAACAGTACCGATCGACCCTAATAGAACATCCAGACAGAATGAAAGAAAGTCCAACCGTAACAATTTACAACAAGTCCAGCTAATAACCGAATTGAAAAGTCTGAACATTAGTAACTCAGGGAATCCTCTGATATGCCTTCTACTCAACTGTCGATCTGCAACCAAACATGCTTCAGACATAGCGGACCTCATCATCAACAAGGAAATTGATTTGACAATCCTTACAGAAACGTGGCTTTCGGAGTCATCGTCTTCAATCATGGATCTCTTAGTACCACCTCAGTATAACATTGTGAGACTAGATAGACTAAAAAAGACAGGAGGAGGTATAGCCTGCATTCACCGATCGGATATAGAGGTCAACCAAATACAATCTGACCCACTAGAATCCTGTGAATACCTATGTCTCAATATAAGATCAGCAGACAATCAAAGATGCAACCTGCATGCGCTTTACCACCCACCAGGAGATAACGCCACGTTCATAGATCAGTTAATGGAGATCATAACGGCCAACTCTAACACCGATGCCAATAACATATTCCTAGGTGATTTTAATTTACACTGGGATGACTGCAATGACAAACAGGTCAACGCTCTCAAAGACTTCCTAGCAGAGCTAAACTTCACACAAGCATGCACGCAACCTACACACTCGAAAGGAGCTACGTTGGACTGGATAATATCAAAAAACGAAGATACATCAATCCTCTCAATAGCTCTGTGTGACTGGTCAGATCATCATGCCATAACATTCCTGATACCCACAATGAAAAAGAGCAAGACCACCCAACCCATCAAGGTCAAAAAATGGATTAGAGATACAAAAGAGTCGAATATTGAGCTGCTAGTAGAAAGCTGTGAGAGAGACCTAAAGCCACCTAACAACCTGCAGAATGTAAATGATTTGACATATCACTACACAACATCAGTTGCGAATATTGTCAACAACACCATGCCACTAAAACTGAAAAGAGTCACAGAGAAGACAAAAAATCCATGGTTTAATGGGTCACTGAACGAAGAAAGGCGAAAACTGAGAATGGCTGAAAGAAAATGGAGACAACACCCTTCATCCCCCAAACTGAAATCCCTCAGAAAAATCAGAAACGAATATAACAAAAAGATCCTCAACTCCAAAAAGGAATTTATAAGATCAGAACTGGATAATGCCAAAAACAGACCACGGAAACTATTTGAAATCTTAAAGCAGCAATCAAATAAACTAGCCAAATCTGCCCAAGAGACTACAAAAACACAACTAAGCTGCGAAGAATTCTCAACATTTTTCACGGAGAAGGCCAACAGGCTTGAAAAAGAGCTCAAAAGTGCAGCTGATAACCTACCCAGCCAACCATTGTCAACGATCGATACCAGTTCGAAAACGGACTATAATAATGCAAAAAACAAGGCACAATGGGGTACCTTCAAATTATATGACCAGAATACCATCGCCAAAACGCTCTCGGATATTAAACCTAATAACCACTATAACGACCCTCTACCCGCAAAATACCTAAAAGAAATCAGCCATATTGTGATCCCAATCTGGACCAAAATAATAAATGCCTCGCTATCACAAGGGATCCTCCCAGATTGCCTAAAAACAGGTCAAGTCGTCCCCATCATCAAAAAACCTACAGCGGACGCAGCAGATCCGAATAACTTTCGCCCAGTGACCAACATCCCGTTACTTCCCAAACTAATTGAGAAATGCGTGCAAGACCAACTGAGCCAACACATCACCAACTTCTCCCTCCTAGATGATTGCCAATCAGGATTCAGATCAGGGCATAGCACGGAAACAGCGATCCTTCATATTGTTGATGACGCGCTACAGGCCCTAGACCAAAATTGAACATGCCTACTGATCCCCCTGGACCTGTCATCTGCATTTGACACAGTAAATCACGAAGCATTATTGACCAGGCTGCAGGACAGGATGGGAATGTCTGGAAATGTGCTGAAATGGTTCGAATCATTCCTGCGGAACAGAACTCAAAGATTCCTGGTCAACCAATCACTTTCACCATCCTGTCCTAACTCAATTGGAGTCCCTCAAGGATCTACTTTATCCCCATCTCTGTTTAACTTGTATGTCGAACCGCTTACAGAAATTCTCCGAAACTCAAAGATATCCTATCACATGTACGCGGATGACACGCAAATATATATAAAGATCGCGTCCCTGGAAGACATTAAGCTAATGAATGAGACATTAAAAATGACACTGCAATGACTAACAACCAATCATCTGAAGCTAAATGCTCGCAAAACAGAGTTCCAAGTAATTTCACCACCAAGGGGCCATACGGAAGTGAAGGAATGGACCAAGCTGGTGACAGCACTAAAATGCACCCCTACCCTAGTCAACTCAGCGAAATCGCTAGGAATCACATTAGATGAGAACCTAGACATGAAAGCCCACATTAAATCAATGGCAAAAAGTGCCCGCTTCCATTTGAACTACTTAAGAAAAATGAAACCATTCATCTCAAAGGCGGATCTCAAACTGGCAGTCCAATCCTTAGTTATCTCGAGGATTGAATATGGTTGCACCACCTTAGCCGATCTACCAAAAATGTCCACAGCACCACTAAAAGCATGCCTCAATGCAGCGGCAAGACTCATCACTGGATCGAGGAAATTCAACCATATCTCTCCTCACCTGAAAGCATTAAACTGGCTACCCTATGAAGCCAGAATTCAGCTAAAAATAGCTTGTATCACCCATAAAGCGCTCCACTACAACACACCAAGATACCTAGCCGGGAAAATTGAATTATCAGGAGGAAGCAGACCAGCAAGGAGTGCCAAAGAGCTGCTACTGAGACCATCCATTTTCCGGAAGAAAAAACTTATGACCGAGCGTTCTCAGGAGCAGCCCCCAGAATCTGGAATTCACTCCCTCCAAACATTAGAAACATTCAAAATACAGCAACATTTAAGAGGGAAGTGAAGAACCTCCTGATGAGTAAGTTCCTTACATAGGGAAGACTACTGATCACTGATCTGATTTATAGATGCCCTAAGACAGAACATCTACGTTAGTAGCAGGAAAAGTTACCGACGTGAATAGAGATAACGGCTGAACGATGATTCTGGACTGACATTACACCTTGAGACCAAGCTGTATCCTTATTTTCTACCTCATGTTAATGTGAATATATTTATATATTCACCTCCTTAAAGCCATATAATTATCCACCTCATATCTGTTTTTAAATTGTTTATTATATACGTTAATCTTTAACCTACCTCTTAATGTAAAGCGCTCTGATACCTACGGGTCTTGTTCGCGCTATACAAAACTCTATAATAAATAAATAAATCAACCCCTGATGCAGAGAAATTTGGACTCACTCTTTTGATCCTGTGCATCCTAATTCTTGGGTTAATTGTCTTGTGCATGTTGTACCAACTCAACGTATTTTGTAGATTTGTCTTTATGTTGAATCCAATGTATTTCTACACACTCATTTTGAGGTGTCTCTATGTTTGGCTTTGTAATACATTACCGAACCTTATGTAGTGGTCTGTGGTCACTATGGGCCAGATTCTCAAAAGTAATCTGAGACAAAATCCTAACCTTACGACTTTCGGTATTCAAAAAAGGCATTTAGTAGTAGTCGTAAAGTTAGGATTTTTCTCAGTTTAGTAGTAGTAAAGTTAGGAATCCCAACTTTACTTCTATTAAATGGCGAATACCGAAAGTCATAAAATTTGGATTTTGTCTCAGATTACTTTTGAGAATCGGGCCCATAGTGTCCAGAGAATTCCTTATTGAATTGATTGGCATTGTTAATGAGTTTCTCCCATCTACGCTTACATGCGGCTTAAAAGAACCATCAGATTGAAGTTCTAGAACAGATCTAGAACTTATGGGCCCGGCCCTTTCAGGGGTCATGGGGCTTGATAGGGCAAGCCCTTTTATTAGTCACAGGATTTACAACAAAAAGGCAAGCCGTAATGTATTATAGATCTTTCCAACTCACTCTTCCTGACTCTGTGCTAATCAGAAGGGGGAGGGACGAGAAAGAGTCTCTTTTCAAATTGTAATGCATTGTGTCAATGGTCTGACACTGCAATAGTCAGTGAAAACCATTGATGAGACCATCTCTAGACAAGGAGTGGCATTTATCTGCAAATTGGAAGTTGACCCTCAAACTTGTGGAGCGCTGTGGGAGCAGTTAGTGGTCCAGCGGACTACTGCATGCTTCTTTAATGCGTTCACAGATAGGATGAGCATTCACAGTCATGGCGGAGGATCTGCAGTTGTGGCAGGATCTCCATACTTGTTGCTGAATCTCCTCCATGAGTGCAGAGACTCGGCCACAACTGCGGAGCCCCAGTCACGACTGTGGAGGCTCTTTGTGAATCGGTCCCTCAGTGGCAATTTTTTAATGCAGTCCCGAGTCCTTCCTGTCAGCAAACACAATGTGATGGAAGGAATGTCTGAACAGGTCTCAGCCGCTGGTGATCACTCGGGCTATGTTCCAGGCTATCATTTTTCACCCATTGAGCCCCATGGACTGAGTCTCACCTACTGCAAATTAAACTTGACCCTCCAAAAGGAACAACACAGCCCGAGTTGCCAGGCTAGATCCCCAAATAGGAACACAAGCAACTGCTCACCGATGTCAGCCTACTTAAAATTGTCTACAAGATATAGCTTGAGTCTTACAGCACAGCCAGCAAAGGACCCACATCTGGGTATACCTTTCACACTTATATCATCTACTGCAGCAAAAACAGAGTGATGGGTTGAATGCTTGAATTAATCTGGGCCTATAGCAATGGCTCAGGCTGACTTCCAGTAATTTATTTTTCATCCACTCTGGCTAGAGACCCAACTTATGCAAATCAGTATTGGTAATGTTCCAATAGGAACACTCCAGCCCAATCTGCCAGGCCGGCTCCCGTTCAGATGGGATCACAAGCAGCCTCAGACTGGTTACAGCCTATTTAAGCCTAATCAGTGAGGCAACTGGTCTGGGGTTGATTGTTCCCTTTCAGGTGGCTGGTAGCTCAGACTGGATTGTTACGACTGGAGTTGGGCCAGGGCTTATTTGCAAATGGGTGTTTCCTATCTGAGGTGGTATGGTGAGTAAAACAAAAGTCAATGGACTGAGATGCTGCCCTGATGAATTGCTGGTGGCCAAGATTAATTCAAGCATTCAACCCATCTCTTTTTTGTTTTACAGGTATCCCCAGATGTGGGTCCCATGCTCACTGTGCCAGATGACTCAAACTGTGCCTTACAGATGAGACCCAAATAGGCTGGATCCAGTCTGGGGAGGATTGTAGTTCCATTCAGAGGGAAGCTGGCCAGGCAATTCAAGCTCAGTTGTTTCTCTTAGAGCAGGACCAAGGCTGATTGCACATGGCTAGTTTCTGCCTGAAGTGACATGGGGCAACAACATGGACTACAGAACAAAGGGGCATATTACCAAGAAGTGTGTTAGTAAATGCACAACGCACATCCCCATATCGCCGGCTATTTAAAATGGGATTTCTTTAATTATTTTCAAGGAAATCATCCGGCACTCACTCGTGGATATCTTTAAATTAGGCTTCTTTATTGAGTCTTAAATCACATCCATCAACGCGTTTCGGGAGTCATGCTCCCTTGATCACCTTACGGAAAAGGCTGCAGGCACCAAATGGCTAATGTATGGAAATGGGTAAACAACCTTTACAACGCAACTTTTACATCGCAGAGCCTTTACAACGCAACCATTACAACGCAAACTATTACAATGCATTGCTCTGGGGGGCGCTCTAGGATAGGGAATAGGTTAATTTACTATCCAATAACCTTCCCTAGTGTCCACGGGGACTGGAGTTGGAATAGTAAATTAAACTATTCACTATCCAGCACCCCAAAGCACTATGCGTTGTAATGGACTGCGTTGTAATACTTGCGTTGTAAAGGCATGCGATGTAAAAGCATGCGTTGTAATGTGGCAACTTTCTAATCACAATGAGTAATTTTTCCACTGAGTTAGATAATTTTTTAATTAAAAAGGGAAGGTGTGCATTCTGTCATTCTAATTTTTGTGAAACAAAACAGACTGTCCCTACGTTAGTTTGCACCCCGAGTTTAAATCATTGAAGACTATTAATTAAAGTATAGAGGAAATATTCATCACTCAGAAGGCAGCGCGATAATATGAACAACATCAGTGATGCTCAAATATGGATATTGTGAACACAGCGGACGAAATCAACGGACTCTGTAGCAAGGGGCATGAACGTTTTTGCAAATATTTGGGTGTTTCATCACGAGCTGTATTATTTTGAGCCGCATTATTTTTCTGCATCTGGATTTATGCTTTATTGTATTTAATGCACCATTCCATTGTTTCATGTCATGGTTTAAAACGGGAGGGAAGCACTGTTATTTAACAATTCAATAGTATGGTTGGGTTGTAGTTTGCACGAGCAGCAAGGGTGCGATTGCTTTTGGGCTTGATTTTTAGTAACATTTTGGGACTGTCTCTTTAAAGATTTGAAATGTGAATGGTTTGGGACACCGAGTAGAACCACACCTGTTTATCATTGAGCACTAGGTTAAAAGCGCGGTCGAATGGTTTTATTCAAACCGAACGCTGACAGTGTTAATGGGAGCTGTACGTTATGATGAGACTGCCATTCGTGGTTTTTTAAGGTGATTAATCTGCTTACATCTCCCAGCACATTTTTGGGTGGGATGGTTATTAATGATATCAATGCAGTGGGTGAATGTACTTGGGGTTTTAAATCACGCAGGGTATGTGAGCAAGGTTTGTGCTTTAATATATATATAATAATAATGGAACCTGCTCAACACCACAGACCCAGACGTCGCCTTCATCACGGAAACCTGGATGAACGCCTCCTCAGCGCCCGACATCGCCATCACCATCCCAGAAGGCTACAAGATCATCCGGAGAGACCGCGTCAACCAGATAGGAGGAGGCATCGCCATCATCCACAGGAACACCATCCGCATCATGACCAACACCGACGACACCCTCGCACCCGCCGAACACCTGCACTTCCAGATCCACGCCAACCCCAAGACCACCCTCAGAGGCACCCTCATCTACAGACCCCCGGGACCACGCACACAATTCAGCGAGGACATCGCCGACTTCATCAGCCCACACGCCCTCCCCTCCGCCGACTACATCCTCCTCGGGGACCTCAACTTCCAACTGGAGAACAACAACGACCGCAACACCACCACCCTGCTGGACAACCTCGCCAACCTCGGACTCAAGCAACTGGTGACCACCCCCACCCACTACGCCGGACACACACTCGACCCGATCTTCTCTTCCAGCAAGGACATCGCCTTCAGCCACGCCACGGGACTCCACTGGACGGACCACAGCTGCGTCCACTTCAGCTTCAGAAGGACTACGCTCCACCATCACCAGCAACAGGCTCCCCGCAGAAGCTGGAACAAGATCACTACAGACCAGCTCGCTACTTCCCTGAGCAAGAACCCTCCCACCAGCACAACCAACCCCAGCCAAGCAGCCACCAACCTCACGAAATGGATCAGCGACTGCGCAGACGACCTCGCCCCGCTGAAGACCCCGCCGAGCAGACCCGGCAGCAAGAAAGCCCCATGGTTTAACGACGAACTCAAGAGCTCCAAGAAGAACTGCAGAGCACTTGAGAAAACCTGGCGCAGAGACCCAACACCGGACAACATGACTGCCCTCAAGCTCGCCACCCGAAAACACCACCAGCTGATCCACGCCACCAAGAAAACCGCATTCAAGGAACGACTGGACAACAACGCACACAACAGCAAGGAACTCTTCAACATCGTGAAAGAGCTCTCCAACCCCAACGCCGGAAACAACGACATCACCCCGTCGCAAGACCTCTGCAACTCCCTCGCCTCCTACTTCCACAACAAGATCGCGTGAGGTTCCGTGACGATTTTTACCCGTGTTTGTAACATTGTCGCAAATGCATAATTTTGGTATCAGTGAACCGCAAATGATCCATTTAGTATATCCTGGTGTTTTCGCTATGCTACGAGCAAGAGCACTCCTGTTACAAACACATTTCTGTTCTACCCGTGGCATCCATCTTAGAACAAGGAAGCCATTTTGTATTCCTTGCCCTCACATAGTCAATGGACACGCAATGACCTCTTTGTCATTTAAGGACACGTAGGCTTTAGCCGGCAATTCACCTTGCTAGTGACACGTGCACCTTAGGCCAGCAACGCTGTGGCAGCATGACTCGGCAAGAGCTGCCTCCCCAGCCTGAGGCCAGTCCTGCTATACTGGTTCTCGTGGTCGTTGGTCTGATCATGATTAGGCGGCCGAAACTGGTAGCCGTGCCCATTTACGACCCACAAACATCTCTTATCCTACTTTTCTATCTTCTGCACCTGGCTCTGCTCCTTTCCTTCTGGGCCTTCATTAGGGGGAGGTAACGAAATTTATGATAAGGCGGTCCGGGTCTTGAATGGAAAATTGACATGGGATTATGATGGAATAGTGGGAACCCCTCGTTCGTAATGTTTTGACATCAGATATTGTTGACGATTCCTGTGCAACGCCAAATATTTATTGTACAAGACACAAAGGTTTTGGAATGTGCTAACATGTAAAGAATTTGCCTGAAGCCCAATATTCAGTATATAAGGAGCAACCCTCTTTGTACAAATTGAACAGGCTCCTAGATACTGCCCATGTGTAGTTTCTGTGACTTCTGTGTCCCTGCAGTAATAAACCTTTGGTCTTTGACGCCACCATCGAGAAGCCCGTGTTTCTGTTTGTTTGTGCACCGAGACAGGTTGAACTCCGGGGTCTTCGGGTGTTGTCCCTGACACCTCTGGACGGAACCAAAAAGTCCAGAACTCCAATTGGCGCCCACGTGGGGCGACGTCATTCGGTACCGGTCCAAAAGCCTGAAGAGTTCGAGAAGCTTCGTGTGAAGATTTCAGAGGGAGGCGCCCCACTTCATCGATCCCGGCATATCGCAAAAGTGGCCCGACGTTCTCTTCCACGAGGGTTCCCGTTCAGACGGCTGCAGTGGTTCGTTGCCTTGACCGTCGCCCTGTCTTGGACCCGAGGTGCAGTCCTTAGTACGGCGAGACGTGACGGGTTTCTCCTTGGTGACGTCTTCAGTGCCTCAGTTAAGTATTAAGTGGTTGATAGTTGGTTACTTCGTAAGGGTTGCTCCTGTTTGGATAATCCTTTTAGTTTTTTTTGGTTTGGTTCGGTTTCATAAGATTATCGCTGGTTATTCTGGTTACGATAATCATTCAGTTCAGTTCGGGTATCGATACGTTTGTCTGTTCTGGTAGGCCTAAGTTCTTGGTTCAAGTGCGCACCTTTCTTTAATTTGTGTTTTGTCTGTTTTGTGTTCCGGGTTATAAAATGGTAAGTCGGAAAAATTGTATGTTGTCTTGTTTTAGTTGCAACAGTGATTCCCAGTTGGAGGACTCGTGTTTGGTTCCTCCGATTGGAACTCCCCTTTATGATCTATATTGCAAATTTGGTGTGGGCCCTATCTCTTATAACGAGGTATGGATCCACTACACAGAGAAAGATGGTGTCCTTAGTTGGCCACTACATGGTAGTTTTGAACCTCAAGTTCTTGATAATTTAGAAACGAAATTGTTCAAGAAGAAAGCCCGGCCGGCAATGTTTGATTCTTTCCGTTATTGGCGAAAAGAATCTAAACAGAGAGAAATTAAAAAGTTGAAAAAAGAACAGAAAGAGCAAAAGTTGACTTTAGAACAGTCTGCTAAGCAGCTGCAACTCAACGAGTCTGAGAAAGCGATGGAGGTGGCCAATAGAGAGCATAATTTAGCAATTGACAAGTGCTATCCTGCTTTGCCATCAAGTACAGCTAAGATAGTAGAGGACCCTGAAAAGGATCCCCTGTTGTCTTACTTGTTACGATCACCCCCACCGTATGCACAGGGTGCTACGGCTCCACCTATACCGAATGTTCAATTACCGGTTGCTGGACAACCTGGTGTTCCCGCTCCTCTGAATCAAGTTCCTGTACCTCCTGTGGTCACTATTAATGTTCCTTCGGCACCCCCTCTTTCAGGGTTGCCGGCTTCTTTACCTATGCCTGTATCGCTCACACCTGCTAGTTCACAAGCTGTTTTGCCCGCTACTCCTACTGTTTCTAATCTATCTGTTCCAACTGCTACTCTATTTACTGCTTCTGCTAATATTATGACTCCACTTTCTGTTCGTCGAAGAATCACTGATTCTGTCTCTAACATTCTATCTCCCTTCTATAAAACTCTGATTAAGACTCCTACCTCTGACTCTGTGCAGAGACGTAGTCAGCTTCCCAGTACTGAAGAAAGAGGGATATTAGATTCCACTGCTCTTAGATGGATTTCGAAAGTTGGAAGATATAATGTACAAGATGTATTAGATACATTTATGCAATGAAACGAACCGACACAACGATATGTGTTTGATGAAATGTGCTTCCTTCTACGTGAGGAATTGGAAGAGGATGACCCTGAATCAAATCTAGAAGAATTAATTAATGTTCAGAAAGAGTTTGCTGCAGGTATGATAGTTGGACAAAATGTAAAAGAAGCGATGGAACTGGTTTTAAGTTATAGGAATGACCCATCCCTTCGTTCTCCGAGGGAGTCAGAGAAACGTAGTACGAAACAAAATCGTCAATATCCAATGAGAGAGGTTCCACCAATTTGGCGTGAGGCTGTGCAAGCTAATGTAAATCTTGGTATTGCAGCCGCTCCGGCCCAATTCCAGAGAGTATGGATACATATTCCATGGAAGCGAGCTGAAGTATTAGCAGTAAAACAGGCCTTGCCAGATCCGCGTAAAAATCCTGCAGGGTACTACAAACAGTTGGCTCAGACAGTTGACGCTTGTGTATTAAATCTAGCTGACATAGATCTGCTATTTGGTAATGTAGTACCGCAACCAATTTGGGCTAAAATTCGTAAAGAGAATCATCCAGTTGCCCTAGGTGGTGATTGGGCAGCTATAATTGCAGCGGATGGTCAACAAATAGGTGGTTCTAAACCTGAACCCTTAATTGCTAATTTGCCTGGTAGAATAATCGATTTAATGAAAACCCTAATGCCAGCATTACGCGTTAACTGGGACAAATTGTCCGCGTGCAAACAGAAGAAAGACGAAAGCGTCTCCGACTTTTTCACAAGATTCGAGGAGACTTTTGTAGATCATAGTGGTCAGGATATGAGCACAGAAGGAGGCCAGAGATTATTTGTTGATAAATTTGTGCACAATCTGTTGCCAGAACTTAGTGGTAAATTAAAGAATTCTGAAAGTGCGTGGGCTGTCTCTACGACTGCGCAAATACTTGCTACTGCCCAGTACTATGAAAATAGGGACAAAGAGGAGAAAGAAAAATCAGATAAAAAGACGAAAGAGTTAAAAACTAAAGTTCTTTTACAGCAAGCATATCCGCCTCGCACCAATCAGACCAATACACAGCAAGGGTCATATCAAAGAACGGAGTATAATTCTCAGAGGCCACAGTACCAATGGAATCAGTGTGCTTATTGCAAAATGGAAGGCCATTATAAGACTGAGTGTCCGGTACGGGCACAAAATAATACTGCGGCAGCTCAGAGAGGTCGTGGTGGTTATATGCAGAATTCTAGAGGTCGAGGAAGAGGTGCTATGCCTCCACAGACAAGTGATCGCCCTTCTAATTATTTCGACCAACGAAATGGACAATCTGCCCAACAGAATAGGTCTCAACAATATCATGTTGAAGATTACTATGAAGCTAGTGAGGAAGTTCAGCCAAGGGAGTACTAGGACAGCCATGGACAAAGAGAGGGAGTAGTATCAGTTCCAGTAGATCAGAGTGGGCCTTATGTCGCAGTAGCAACATCAGGTATAGTCGAACCGTTTCTGTTGGATACTGGTGCAGCAAAAAGTTCTATCATACATGCGAAACTCCCTGGCGCACCTTTGTCTGGCTCAACAAACGTTTCAGTAGGTTTTTCAGGCGCCCCTGTTCACAACCCTGTTTCTGGTCCTTTGTCTATTTCTGTTGGACCCCGACAATTGAAAGCACCCCTGATTTTGACGACAGGTTGTAATGAAAATCTGCTTGGTTTAGACTTATTAAAACGCCTATATGCGACATTGTACTGTTCTCCAGAAGGAGTACAGCTTACGTTGGGTAAAAGAATCATCTCTCCAATGTACTTGTCGATGGATGCACTCCCACCAGAGCTGCGTTCACTCCCTGATACTCTTTGGGCAACTGGTCCTAATGATGTAGGTCTTTTAGAAATTCCGCCATATGTAGTAACTTTGAAAGCGAATGTAAAATTTCCACGAATTCCACAATACAGAATTTCTACTGAAGGTGAGCGTGCGCTCCTACTGATAGTACAAGATCTGATCAAGAAAGGAGTTATAGAGGAAACTAGAGGTAATGTCTGTAATAGTCCTGTACTGCCCATTCTGAAACGAACTGACCCAACAAAACCTCCAGTATATAGATTTGTAATTGATCTTAGAGAGGTTAATAAAATTGTGATTCCACAGTTTCCTGTGGTTCCAGACATTACTGCATTGTTAACGTTAATTCCTGCTACAGCGGCATGGTTTTCAGTTATCGACTTGAAAAATGCCTTTTTCAGCATTCCGATAGCCGAGGAAAGCAGAGATATCTTCGGTTTCTCTCTAGGAGGACGAAGCTTCAGGTTTAAACGCGCTCCACAAGGTTATTGTGAAAGCCCATCCATCTACAGTCAAGCATTAAAAAGCCAGTTAGACTCATTTGTACTTCCTCCTGGTTCTGCTTTAATACAATATGTCGATGATCTTCTAGTGGCTGCCGATGACAAGGAAACTTGCAAAACAGCTACAATTTCCTTATTGCATCACTTGTCAAATTTGAATCACAAGGTGTCACCTTCAAAAATGCAATACTGTTGCCAAGAAGTGACCTACCTAGGTCATCTCTTGTCAAAGGAGGGAAGGAAGTTGACCCCAGAGAGAATGAAAGCAATTACACAGATGAATGTTCCTAGCACGCAGAGAGAAGTACGTGCCTTTTTAGGTATTACCTCATATTGTAGGCAATGGATCCCAAATTTTTCTCTTTTGGCAAAACCGTTGGTAGCTTTGACTGGGAAAAATGTTCCGAGTCCAGTGCCATGGTCTGCCGAATGTCAGGAGAGTTTTTCTGAGTTACGAAATGCACTGTGTTCAGCTCCTGTATTGGGTACACCCGATTACAGTAAACCATTCACGCTCTATGTCCATGAGAGAGAAGGTTGCGCGTTGAGTGTTTTGACACAGATATTTGGGATAAACAACGCCCTTGTGCGTATTTTTCATCAACATTAGATCCAGTAGCTAGAGCGTTGCCTAGTTGCTTGAGAGCTACAGCCGCAGCTGCAGCCTCCATTCGGCAATCTGCTGGTTTAGTAATGAACAACATGCTAGTGGTTATGGTTCCTCATGCTGTGGATACACTCATGAATCGAACCAAGACGCAACACCTTACCAGTGCTAGATTATCAGGTTACGAACTGACATTGTTAGCGAGTCATATTCAGATCAAAAGATGCAATGTATTGAATCCAGCAACATTGTTGCCGACTAGCCAAGAGTCGAGTGATTCCGAACCACACGACTGTTGTTTTAAAACTGAGGAAGAAACAAAAGGACGAATTGATTTAAAAGACACTCCATTATCAGATCCAGATGGCACGTTGTATGTTGACGGGTCTTGCTTCAAATTGGAGAATGGTGATGTGACTGCTGCCTATGCAGTAACGACTTTGAGTACGATTGTGGAGACTGCGAGAGTGAGTCAGAATTCTGCCCAGGCTGCAGAATTGATCGCGCTGACAAGAGCGTGCGTTTTAGCTAAGGGAAAGAGAGTGAATGTGTTCACAGATAGTCAGTACGCATTCGGCGTGGCCCATAGTTTTGGCCGTTTGTGAAAGAGAGAGGTTTCATTACGTCCCATGGGACTAAGATTCAACATGGCCAGCTAGTTAACGACTTGTTGGAATCTCTAACCTTGCCGACTGAAGTTGCGATTGTGAAATGCAGTGCTCATAAAGCAATCACGGATGATGTTGGTCGTGGGAATGCTTTTGCTGATGAGACTGCAAAACAGACAGCTAGAAATATGATGAGTAGAATGTATGTTGCAACGTCTGCAAGATGGATTTCTGAGTCTGGAATGTGTGAAGACACAGTGGAAAGCGTGAAAGAAATTCAGAAAGAGGCGACTGAGGAGGAAAAGCGTGCATGGAAAGAGAGCACGGGTAAATTGGACTCGAGTGGGTGTTGGATTGACTTGTCGGAACAACAGCGTTGGATGTTGCCTGATGCGTATGTGCTTGCAGTAGTAACGATGGCACATGGAACAGCGCACATCAGTTCAAAAGGGATTTGTAAGATGTTGGCTCCAGTTTGGAAGAATGATGGGATTAGTAAGTGTGCAGAGAGAGTGGTGAGAAATTGTATGGTATGCTTGATGCATAATCCTGGCAAGGGAATCCCCACACCTGCAGGTCACTTCGCTCCTCCTTCCTGCCCCTTTGAAGTGATCCAGCTAGACTTCATTCACATGGATCGTTGTAATAATCTGAAATACGTCCTGGTGGTAGTTTGTGCTTTCTCCAGATGGATCGAAGCATACCCGCTAAAGGACAATACTGCTTTGTCCACTGCCAAAATCCTCCTTAAAGAATACTTCCCCAGATTCGGAATGCCACGGATTGTATGGTCAGATAACGGAAGTGAGTTCGTAGGGAAAGTTATGCAGAGTGTGTGTGCCGGCCTAGGGATTAGACAGAAGTTTCATAGTGCGAATCACCCCCAGTCCGCGGGTTTAGTTGAGGGTTACAATGGCACCCTTAAACTAAAACTTGCTAAGATACAAGCATCCACGAATTTGCCCTGGCCAGATGCACTGCCTTTGGCTTTGTTATCAACAAGAGCAACTGTACATTCTAGAGTAGGGCTTAGTCCATATGAAATAATTTTTGGTCGTCCTGCAAATGTTTGGGGGGTACCTAGACCGAAAGAATTTAAGCAGCTGGAATACCCAATGTTAATTGATTATCTTTTCGACTTGACTGCTAAATTGAGCCTTATTCACCAACAGGTTTTCGATGCATTGCCAAAGCCACCGGAGAGTCCAGGTCATCAGCTGAAACCTGGGGATCAAGTAGTCATTAGAAATTTTGCAAGAACGAAAAATCTTCAGCCCAGATTCGTTGGCCCTTTCCAAGTCCTATTGGCGACGAGAACTGCTATTCGAGTGGCCGGAAGGAAGAATTGGATTCATACGACACATGTCAAACGTGTGCCTCTGCCACTTCCTTACGACAACTGGGTAAAGAAAGGAATCGGTGCCTCTGAAACAGAACAAGTCCCCAGGTTCATACCTTTCAGTGATGCAGAACTGATCACTGATACATCAAACTCTGACTCTCCTCCTGAAACTGCTCTTTTGAACCCTGAACACTTGCCATCTGCACCAAAAGAACATTTGTCATCTGCAAATGCGAACATTGCAGCGTCGGCTGAAAATATATTATTTCCAGATCAGACAGCTCCTGCAAAACTGAGATACAACTTGCGACCTCGCAATATGGACAAATAAAGCAGGAAACTGCCTATTTTCAGATTTGAATTTTCTATACATTGCCTTCAGCCAGGAAGTTTACTATTATTTTTTGTTGTTTTAAAATTTTGCCTTGCCGTCTGGGTAGCCGTAGGGTCGTGGCTGTGTGCCTAGTTGAATCTGCGGGGGTCAGACACAAGGTCGACCTTTCTGTTAGTTCTGGGAACTCCCAGGGCTGATAGAGGCATTTTCATCTACATACACATCATCAGTGGTCACGAGCGGATTGTAGAAGATGGAGCTTCCTGAGCCGCAACGAAAGAATGTAATTTATGTGCGCAGAAATAGACTGTACAGAATACTTCACAGCAAATGCTTTCTAATGCAATGTGCAGTTACATTTTTAATTGTTTTAATAATGTTGGTGGGTGGAATCGTCTTTGGTGTACATTTGATTTTTATGCCGGTAACTACAGTACCTCCCCTTGATCCTACTACTTCTACGGTTTCTTCTATGCATTCTTTTCACTCGTTTCCTGAACACGAACAAGCTCGACGCTCAGAATTTATTAACAATACATTTGTACAGCTCTTGCATCAACACCAATTGGTAGTTAATACTACAGACTGCTGGGTGTGTGGCTTGATACCTCACACTATGGATAAAGGCATTCCCTATCTAGTCTTGCCTTTTAGCTACAATGGATCATTTCAGGCCTTTCAGACCATTTTTTCATATGCCCTTGAGACCTATCCTCCGCGTCCACCACGGTCCACTAAATACAACTCAGCCAACAAAGCTTTAGTCCAGGGAATTATTGAAATGATTAAAGACGTCAATAATACTCCATCTTACCCTAGAGATGAATTACGGGTGTATTTGAGTTGGAACTCTACCGAGTATCGCCTTAGTTTGGGAGAAAGCAAGCGTAAAAGCTCCACTTCAGTCTGGGTCGTGCCTCACCGAGGTCAGGTCTGTTTGCAAGGAAATGGGAGAAATCTGAGAGCTCAGCTAGGGAGGAGTGAGTGCGTTGAGACTTACGTATTTCCGTCTAACTCCTCCCCTGCCTTCCTTACTGCTAGGGGTACTTACTTCATCTGTCAAGACAGAGCGTATACATGGCTGCCTGCTGACTTCTCAGGTTCATGTTATATTGCTCGATTGTCACCTCCGACATACACTGCTTCCTCTGATTATCACAAGACCAGAGTAGCAAGGGGTGTCTTCAGCAAGGAAGATACCGCTGGTCAGGAAGCTGGAGACTTCTTCAAAGGTTTCCTTCCGTTTTGGGGGCCTATGGCCAATAGTAGAAATCTACGTCAACTAACACGGGTAGTTGAATCTACTATTACAGAAACTGCTGGTGCCCTTAGTAACTTAACAGCTGAGCTTCAGGCGGATCGTCTCATGACGTTGCAGAACCGTATGGTTCTAGACGTAATACTTGCAGATCGAGGTGGGGTATGCAGAATGATCCAATCGAGCTGCTGTGTTTTTATTCCCAATAATGCTCCAACCGTCTATGAAGCGATCTCTAAGCTACACAAGATTTCCGACTCTATACACGTAGACAAGGGAAACTGGTCCTTCATGGAGTGGTTTTGGACTCTGGTATCAGCGTGGGGATGGAAGGTTCTGATGGTCATTGGTGTCATCCTAGTATTTCTGTTCTCATGCTGCCTTATTATCCAATGTGGTCCGGCTTTGTGTAGCCTCTGTGCTGCAACCTGTTTCAGAAAACCACCTGCATTAGGAGAAAAGGCACGAGACAGGATGATGATGCAACAACATGTCACTGACCTAATGAGCATAGAGTTAGATTCTGACATAGACTGAGTAATTGCCTATGTAAGGGCAAAAGGAGGGTCTGAGGTTCCGTGACGATTTTTACCCGTGTTTGTAACATTGTCGCAAATGCATAATTTTGGTATCAGTGAACCGCAAATGATCCATTTAGTATATCCTGGTGTTTTCGCTATGCTACGAGCAAGAGCACTCCTGTTACAAACACATTTCTGTTCTACCCGTGGCATCCATCTTAGAACAAGGAAGCCATTTTGTATTCCTTGCCCTCACATAGTCAATGGACACGCAATGACCTCTTTGTCATTTAAGGACACGTAGGCTTTAGCCGGCAATTCACCTTGCTAGTGACACGTGCACCTTAGGCCAGCAACGCTGTGGCAGCATGACTCGGCAAGAGCTGCCTCCCCAGCCTGAGGCCAGTCCTGCTATACTGGTTCTCGTGGTCGTTGGTCTGATCATGATTAGGCGGCCGAAACTGGTAGCCGTGCCCATTTACGACCCACAAACATCTCTTATCCTACTTTTCTATCTTCTGCACCTGGCTCTGCTCCTTTCCTTCTGGGCCTTTATTAGGGGGAGGTAACGAAATTTACGATGAGGCGGTCCGGGTCTTGAATGGAAAATTGACATGGGATTATGATGGAATAGTGGGAACCCCTCGTTCGTAATGTTTTGACATCAGATATTGTTGACGATTCCTGTGCAACGCCAAATATTTATTGTACAAGACACAAAGGTTTTGGAATGTGCTAACATGTAAAGAATTTGCCTGAAGCCCAATATTCAGTATATAAGGAGCAACCCTCTTTGTACAAATTGAACAGGCTCCTAGATACTGCCCATGTGTAGTTTCTGTGACTTCTGTGTCCCTGCAGTAATAAACCTTTGGTCTTTGACGCCACCATCGAGAAGCCCGTGTTTCTGTTTGTTTGTGCACCGAGACAGGTTGAACTCCGGGGTCTTCGGGTGTTGTCCCTGACACCTCTGGACGGAACCAAAAAGTCCAGAACTCCACGCGGACATACACAACAGCTTCAGCACTCAACCGACGCACGCCACGACCGAACCACCGCCCCCCCACCACCACCCTCCGCGCCTGGACCCCGATCAGCACCGAAGACACCATCCGCACGATGAACTCCATCCACTCCGGATCTCCGACAGACCCCTGCCCTCACCACGTCTTCAACAAGGCCGATGCTGTCATCGCACCCCACCTGCGGGACATCATCAACACCTCCTTCGACATCGCCACCTTCCCGGAGAGCTGGAAGCACGCCGAACCCAGCGCTCTACTCAAGAAACCATCAGCAGACCCAACCGACCTCAAGAACTACCGCCCCATCTCGCTGCTCCCGTTTCCGGCAAAAGTCATCGAGAAGACCGTCAACAAGCAACTGGCCGCCTTCCTCGAGACGAACGGCTCCTTCGACCTCTCGCAGTCTGGCTTCCGGGCCAACCACAGCACCGAGACCGCCCTGATCGCAGCTACCGATGACATCCGAGCCCTGCTTGACAACGAAGAAACAGCGGCCCTCATCCTCCTGGACCTCTCCGCGGCCTTCGACACTGTCTGCCACCGTACCCTAGTACAGCGCCTCAGCAACGTCGGAATCCAGGAGAAGGCACTGGAGTGGATCACCTCCTTCCTCGCCGGAAGGACACAGAGAGTCCGCCTCCCCCCGTTCAGATCGGAGGCCACCGAAGTCATCTGCGGCGTTCCTCAAGGCTCCTCGCTCATCCCAACACTCTTCAACGTATACATGAGCCCCCTCGCAGCCATCGCACGCCAGCACAACCTGAACATCATCTCCTACGCCGACGACACCCAGCTGATCCTCTCCCTCACTAACGACCCCGCCACTGCCAGAGCCAACCTGCACGAAGGGATGACAGACGTAGCCACATGGATGTCGAACAGCCGCCTGAAACTGAACTCGGACAAGACGGAAGTCCTCATCCTGGGATCCTCACCCTCCGCCTGGGACGACTCCTGGTGGCCCCCCGCCCTGGGCAGCGCACCCAAACCAACAAACCACGCACGCAACCTGGGCTTCATCCTGGACTCCTCCCTCTCCATGAACAGACAAGTCAACGCCGTCTCCTCGTCGTGCTTCAACATCCTGCGCATGCTACGTAAGATCTTCCGATGGATCCCCACCGAGACCAGGAAGACGGTCACCCAGGCCCTCGTCACCAGCCGTCTGGACTATGGCAACTCCCTCTACGCCAGAACCACCGCCAAACTCCAGAAGAGACTCCAGCGGATCCAGAACACCTCAGCACGACTCATCCTGGACATCCCCCGCTGCAGCCACATCTCCGGACACCTGAGAGACCTGCACTGGCTCCCGGTCAACAAGAGAATCACCTTCCGGCTCCTCACCCACGCACACAAAGCCCTACACAACCAAGGACCAGGATACCTCAACAGCTGCCTCAACTTCTATGCTCCCAAACACCAGCTTCGATCGACCAGCCACGCCCTCGCCGCCGTCCCCCGCATCCGAAGAGCCACCACAGGAGGAAGGTCCTTCTCCTACCTGGCCGCCAAGACTTGGAACTCCCTTCCTACCCACCTCCGCCTGACCCAGGACCACCTCGCCTTCAGGAAGCAGCTCAAGACCTGGCTGTTCGAGCAGTAGTGGACCCCCTCCCCCCAGCGCCTTGAGACCCTCCGGGTGAGTAGTGCGCTATATAAATGCATTGATTGATTGATTGATTGATTGAATATGTTTAATATGTTTACTAATTTGTTTCCACATAATGCATTTATCGTGCACTATTTACTTCTGGTTTGGGCGAGGAAGTAACGTGGGAGGGTGGAGATTTGCGTTAGGATTAAATTGCAGTGTGTTTTAAAGATGTGGGCTCATGCTACACCAGGGATACAATTTTTTTGTACTGTAGAGAGTTGCATTGCACAAAACGTTGAGAAGTCCTTTTATTATCCATTCTAGTGACCCCTGACAAAGGGCCCCTGCGGCCTGAAATGCATTGGGTGAAAAGAAAATAAACATCTTTTGAGGTAAACGAGTTTCTAATGATTCTTTTCAACGTGTCGCTGTCGAAGGCCTGGAAGGCATGCAGGAGATATGTGAAAATTTTAAATGAATCAAGCTGGAATTTCGCTGCTACCACAGTGATGTTGTAAATATGGATGAACTTTTGATAAAGTATTGGATTACAGATTTGTTTACTGTGAAAAAATGAGCACTACAATCATAAGGAATAATGAAGAAGTTGATGGTTAGGATACATTCCTTAATCCGCAGTGCGACATATGGGTGCGTATTACCGCACCCTTTTGGACAAACTTTCTAAAAGTGTCATTCTCAGAATTGTAATTAAAAATCTAACTTTAACATAAGATTCCTAAGACACCAAACATGAACTAGGGACCTGTTTCCATTTGGAAGATGCAGCCTTTTGAATGCAATACGGTAATTTCAATGTTATCCTCTGAGAGAGGTAGCCCTTGCAGTAGTGAAAAATAAATGTGAGTTTTTTCCTACCAGGACAAAGAAAACATAAAAAGTATACATCCTACTGTTGAAAAGTGGATCATTAGTAGGGGCAAATGTATATCTGCCGCTGGCAATAAGGCCACTAACACAGTATAGGGCTCAGAATATGCCTTAGAAAAATATTCCCATGCTCAACCCTTGGTAGCTTGGCTGCGAGCAGGCAGGCTTAACTTCAAAGACTGGTATGTAAATCATTTAAAAACCCAAATTCAGTAAATAATTAAGTCACAATGCACAATAACAATCCAACACCAATTTAAAAAATGAGGAAATATTTTTATCTTTAAAATTAGACCAAAGCAAAAAAATCCAATGTAGGGAACCGGAAATATGAATTTTTTTTAAGTTAGCATTATATAGCACGTAGAAAACTAGAGCGCCTTAGCGGGACATATGCTCGCAATAGACTGGATCAAAGTTAAAGTTTAAGGCCTGTGTGGCTACCCCTTGCAGTAGGTGTTGGTCAAAGTATTTACCTTCTGACTTAGAAACTTTTCTGGATCTTTTCTGCCCGCAGTCTCTCGAAGCTCTCAGCCAGTGTGGATTCGTTGAGGGTTCTCCGGATTGCCTTGAGACGAACTCCGTGTCAAACTTATGGAAATCCGATCTCCGGAGCGTTCCAGCGGGACAAACCAAGGATCCAGGTTCACTTTCAGTTGAAGGCGGTTGCTCCCGGTCACCTTTTCTTCATTTAGACTTAGAAACTTTTACAGAGCTTTTTCTTGCGGGGTCCCTCGATGCTCTTCACCAGGCCGGATTCGGTGAGGATTTGCCATCCTTGGATTTTGCCTACTCCCGGTCAAACTCTGGAAGTCGGCCCTACAGAGCTTTTCAGCAGGATGAACCTGGACGGCAAGCCGACTTGCGGTTGAAGGCAGGCGGCTAAGTTGGCCAGGTGGAGTCCGTCCACTTATGGAACTATTTTCCAAAGTTGCTCCAAACTTCTCCAAACTTCTGGAACTTCTTCTTGAAGTTCCCCAAAGGGTCAAAATGGTCTCAAACTTACTCAAAAGGTCTGGAAACTCCAAGATGGTCCTTGAAATGTGAGGACTTCTGTTCCCTCAATCCTCTTGTTCAAAACCCTTACAAATCCACTAGTAGTGCTCCAGGTTGAGGATTCTTGGTGGTGATGTACCAGGTGAGCTCGGTTAACCTGTAGCTTGCAGGGAATCCACTTTATAGTCCTTTTACAGCAAGGTAGTCTACAGGGCTGTAGTTCAGATGGGGTAGAAGGCGCAATCTGTATGAAAAGTAACAACCTAGGCAATTATATTATCTTGTCCGTACAATGACAACAGGGAGAGCAAAAAGCGTTATAAGTAATATGTGGCTACTCCTGAAGAAGGCGCTGGTTCACCGAAACGCGCGTCGATTTAAATAATGTGCCACTGGTTGTTTTCTTTTTAATTTATTTTTGTGATTTTGACTTATTCATATTGTGTGATTTGGTCTATATTTTATATGGATACAAGTCTTTTAATGAAATATGTATTTTATATGTAACTATGTTAATAAAAACCAGAACCATATTTCATATTGTGTTACCTCTCCCTGTTGTCATTGTACGGGCAAGATAATATAATTGCCTAGGTTGTTACTTTTCATACGTATTTTCCTTGGAATTGAAGGAAGTATTAACTCAGGGGGTCCTTGATATATACAGTGCAGAAGGCACAATCTTCAGAGTGCAGGCCTTAGGGAATGCACATCAAACTTCTCATCATGGTCCTTCTTCCTCTCTTAGGTTTCAAGCAGCAGACCTGAGAGGCTCTGCCCCTCTTAGATACTTATTCCAAGTTCTATGGGTCAAGCAGGAGGGCACTCCTGTCTAATGGGGGCAGGGTACCACCCTAAGGTATGACCATTTCCTTCAAAGTGTGGCACTATTTTGTCCCAGAGTGCACCAATTCTTACAAATTCATCATGGCTGATTTTCCAGCAGGGACAGAAGAGCTGGCTAAACACACCCCTAGGATGGCTAATCTCCATAGTCTCTTACCCCTACATCTGCTCTTTCCTTCCTTAAGCCTAGCATCTGGCTGGGTTCAAAAGAGTAGCGTTGGAAATTACACTGGTGTCTTCCCCTTCAGTTGAAGTCCATTGTTTATAACTCCTCCCCCTGCTCTGGCATTCCTGTGTAACAAAACACTGCCCTCCCAGCAGAGCTGGTTAACCCCAGGGGCTCTTTATTACCTCTTTAAATGAGCCTGGCTAATCCACGTAACTCTGACCAATCAGGACAGACCACTGGAAGCCTGAATCTGGGCTTACAGAAAAGAAAGTCTTATAACGTCTTGTCTGTACATTGTAGGAGAAATTCAACAATATCATTTTGTTGGATTTATTAATACCATTCTGGGAAGTCTTTGAATGCTATTTTTACCATTCTCCTATCAGGATGTATTAGTTAATAACTTCTTGCCATGTTAACCTACGTGGCAGGGGATTAGCAATGAGAAAAATGACTTGGGCCATGTTTCCAGCACCAGGTCTTATAAAAACATATTTTATAAGTACTCTGCCTATATCTACAGGACCCCCACCCCTGGAACACCTAGGGGAGACTTTAGGTGTTCTGAATATGTAGAAATATTGCAGATTTTCCCTCAACAGTGCTCCTAGCACCAAAGTCAAGTTTGTGCAGCGCTTTATCACAATGTGTGGAGCGATATGTGCACATTCAATTAACCAAGGGCATATAAAACTCATTTTATAAGGGACCTCCTTATAAATGCACGTGCAGAAAGGGCTGCTGGCTTTTAAACTGCAATGCCCTATTATATACTAGGGACTTAGAGGAAGTTTCAATCCACCTGCCCCATTATGTACTAGGGCCTTATAGGTAGGTCATGCCAATCATAGGAGTACCCCAACCCATAGTGTACCCTAGTGTTTGTAGGTGTTTTCACTGTTTTCAAAGTGTCTCTTTCAGCATAGCACCATCCCTGGGCCTGGTTAGGCAGAGCCCATGGTCAGTCAGAGTCAGTTACCACCAGTACCAGTCAGCAAAAAGTTGGGGCTGCCCAGGGCACAGGATGACTTTGCAACACCTACTTTTTAAATAAACTTCACCCTGCCCTCCTGGTTGTCCAGGGCCTAACCTAGGATTGACATATGTATTAAAAAGGGCGGATTGGCCCTAGATAAAGGTTTATTTTGCCAGGTTGAGATGGCAGTTTAATACTCCACATACAGCTTGGAATGGCAGGCCTGAAACATGGTTGAAAGGGCTACCTAAGTGCATGGCACAATCAGTGCCCACTAGTAGAATTGAATATACAGGCCCTGGGCACATGTAGTTCCACTTTACTAGGTACTTATAAGTAAATTAAATAAGCCAATTGGATATAAGCCAATGTTACCATGTTTTAAGGAGGGAGAACATTGCACTTTAGCACAGGTTAGCCGTGTTAAAGCGTGCAGAGTCCTAAGTTCAGCAATAATGAGATCAGCAAAAGATGGAGGAGGAAGGCAAAATATTTGGAGGGAAGACTACTCTGAGGCTGACAGGTCTAAAAGTAGTATAGTGTCAAACAACACAGTTCAAAGCCACATCTTTGACCTCGTCTTCTAAACTTCATTAGCAATCCAATGCAAACCACTCATACCTCTGGACTGGAGTGACCACTTGACCATACCTATCTCCTGCTCAGAATCCTACCAAGAATCCATCCTACCAAGAATGCAAAGTCAATCCAAAAGAGAAGACCAAGCCTTCAGATCCTTCAAAGACTTCTTCATCCAGTCTAATACAATACAGATAACTGTACATCTTTCACATTATTTAGGTTCAATTGTTTTTTAGTGTTCAACCATTTTCACCATTGCAAAGGAAAGACCAGATGTATGCACAGGCAGCCTTCAAATAGTGGGTATATCAACAACCTATTTCTTCAAGCCATCTCTCAGCCTGCAAACTTCACATCTGACATTACCACCCTTCTAAACAAGTTCAACTCTATTTTGGAAAACTATGTGAACATCCACACTCTGTCAACACCCTAATGCTTAAACTCATCTCCCAAACTGCTGACTTCATGTTTGAAATTACACCCCTTCTAAACACC
Organism: Lissotriton helveticus; assembly: GCF_964261635.1. Classification (NCBI taxonomy): domain Eukaryota; kingdom Metazoa; phylum Chordata; class Amphibia; order Caudata; family Salamandridae; genus Lissotriton; species Lissotriton helveticus. The sequence continues at coordinate 20,869,889 of NC_136060.1, read as the reverse complement.
ATCTACTCTTTGTGGAAAATTATGTGAACATTCACTCTCTATCAAGAACATAATGCTCAAACTCATTTCTTACCCTACCAACGTATTTGCTCCATTGACACGCTAAAGCTTAAACACATCTCTCGCCCTGCCAATTTCATATCGAAGAATAAAACCCTTCTGAACAACTTCAACACTTTTTGGGAAAACTATGGGAACATCCACGCTTCAACTAAAACAATCAGTGTAAGCCAAACCCTTAGCAAAGACCTTGCTGACAATAACTGTTCTATCCACAGGCAGGAAGAAAAAAATAATTCCCAATGACTTCATGATGCTCCTCCGTGCATTCCTTCATCACTAAGTCAACTGAAGCAAAGTAGTATACCAAAACCATCAATGAACTTACCTACGAAAGCAGAGCCCTTTTAAAGGGAATCAAGCACTGCAATAACACCCTACATGACCGATCTATCCCACACTCTATTGTGAAGAGCAATGTCATTAACCTGCTCTTCATTTAAAAAATATAGGGCCTGATGTACGACCGTGAGAAATAGCCACTCACAATTTGTGAGAATTAGTAAGCGCAAATTACGAGTCACTACATCCAATGTACGTACAAATCTGGCCCTCAATTTGCGACTCGTGATCGAGTTGCTTTGCAATTACCGACCTCGCATTTAGCGAGTCGGTACGTGCTCCACAAATTTCAACATGGTCCTAATTTGCGATTGAGGTTGCAATTAGCATCCGCGGCTTTAAAAGTAGCCAATCACTTCCTGGAACAGCAGAAGAACACCAAACCAGGAAGTGGTATCCATTGTGATTCCCGCATAGCAGTAGTAGCACACTGTAGAGCCAGAAGCACACAGCAATTCTGCATCCAGGCACTAAGCAAGTCCTGCAATGGCCAGCCAGCAAATCAAGAAGGAAGCAAAGTAGTGCAGAGATAAATTACATTTACAGAAAGAGAATTGGAAATTCTTACTGATTGTTTCTGCAACAACCATGAACAACTGTTCAGGCGGGCCTCCCAGACATTTCCTGAGTCTGAAAAGCGAAAGATATGGAGGGAAATGCAGCAATAGATAAATATCCTGGGAGTTGCAAATAGGTCCATTGATGATCTTAAAAAAAGATGGTATGACCTGTACTCTCGAGCAAAGGAAAAGATTGCAGCATGGCTTGGACAGTCACAAGGGTCCAGAGCAGGACCATCTAATGCCCCCCCCCACCTCTGGAGCCACAACAGGATCCTGGACAGGATACAGAGGGCACGGGTGCCTCAGGGACCATTCACACCTCTACCCCCACCCTCTGGCAGTGCAATATACTTATTATTCCAACATACCTGCTAGAACCTTGCAGTCCACAGGCATGCAACACAGATACTCCCTAGACTCCATTTCATGCATCAAAAGTCACAGCTGTTGCATCATGGGATAAGTAGACAGGTACATAAACAGCGGAGAAACTCTGACATGAGGTGAATAATGTGGTTTGATGACTGAGATAGTGTCTCACACATGCTTTTATTTTGTTTTACATGTGCCAAAATGATACACATGTGGGAGTCCAGGACACACAAGAGGAAGCAGGAAAACAGCAGGACCTTGACCTGATGGAGGAAGAACTGGATGTCCAAGCAGAGTTGCAGCCAGGTACATCTGACGTCCAAGCTAACACATCCCAGTAGGAAAATGCAACAGCAACAACTCCTGTCTCCAGGGTACGGCAGCTGCGTCCATCACAGCACTTGCAGAAGTGGCAGCAGGCAAGGCCTCATGCCCACTTCCAGGCAGGCATGGGCGTCCAGGTGGAGATAAACTGCATCAAGCAGGCAAAGCTACAAATTTAGCAGCTGCCACAGAGACAGTTGAGGGTGATTAACAGTAAGATGGCCCAGGGATTCACAAACCTATCTCTCCAATTGGCAGATAACCAGGCCCAACTGGATGTCAAGTTTGATGCACTCACTGTGGTGATTGGCCAACTCTGCACCAAGCTGGTGGAGAAGAGAAGCCAGCAGAGGCACAATGAAAGGAGCGGAGCAAGCAGGATGGGGTATTGTCCCGGCCGATTGGCAGCCTGGCCCAGGTAACCACTCAAGACACACACGGGCCCTGCAGGTGGAAATGGGCCACTACAACGGAGATGTGGCCAGAGCTCTGCAGCATATAACCGGTCCTGTTGAGGCCATACAGACCTCCAGTCTTGTTACTGTGGTAATGAGAGATGCTCCTGACAGTGAAGTGACCAGCAGCAGCAAAGTCTCTACTGCGGAGACACACATGCCGCGTAGAAGCAGCAGCAGGCAGCCCACATCCCACAGGATAAAACCCACCAAGCAACCCAAAGAGGCAGGACGTGACTACACATTGCATGTTTACCACGCTATTGTTCCCATGGACCATTGTTGGCAGTGTAGTAACCACCCTTTATCGAACACATTTTGTTTATGTTGCCCATGAAGGACATGTTGTCCTGCAGTTCATTTCTGAATACCCTGATTTTAAAGGGCTTCCCAGTTTGTGAAATCTACTACCTGTCTTGTCATTTGCAGATGGTGTTATGTAAATGAAAATGTCTATGTGGTCCCTGCGCTGTCTCCCCTCTGCTTCTTTACTTTGCCCAGGTGGGTGTCGGACAGGTGAGCCTAGGTCATTGTCCTCTGAGTCTGACTCTGACACCTCAATGGGTAGGCACCTCCTGCAGTCAATGCTGTGAAGATTTGCACACGTAGGAACAATTTTGCACGCAGTTATAGACTCATACTGAAATGCCCCTCCACTTTTATAAAGGAATGTGCGATTTCACAATCCCAAAAGTGTGTTTTTTCACACTCGTGGTGTGTAGTGCTATACCATCTCTCGTGTGTGTTGTTGGAATTCAGGTAGGGTATAAGGATTCATGGGCACAGGACAAATGCACTATCACCTGGTGGGATATATATGAGGGTGAGACAACATACAGAGAGTAATGTTTGCACTGATACATTTCACTTTGTACACCACATTGCATTACCTAGTACGTATTCTTCGTCAAAGTCCCCCCTTTCTACTCGCTGGTGAATACCAGGAGTCATGGATGCTACCTGCAAATTTTGCTACAATATGCGTGATGATGTGTTGTGCATTACAGACAACCTGAATGTTTAGTTAATGTGTGTGTTTGCGGTTCCAGAATATGTTTTCAGGTGGGATGGGGGACATATGGGCCCATGGGTCCTGTCTATGAAGCCATATTTCCTGTGTAAATGTGGCGATCCTGTAAAATTGGGTTATTGTATTCTGAATTTCTTCATCATCCCAGGGCAGGTACATGTGTTTTTGTATGTAGTGGATCATGGCGTCAAGGCACTTGCAAAAGAATTGCAATAGTGCTCTTTGTGAATCCCTCCAGCTGCAATTACATTTTGGCAGCTACCACTTGCTCATAGGCAGAGGGAGTACAACACCTGGACGTGGGTGAGGATCGCATTGCGGCATATCGTACTGCTCTCAAGGAGTGTCTGTAAGGTGTCTATTAGCTCCAGAATCACACTGCTACTCAGCCTGTATTGGTCGTATACTTCTTCCTCTGTCTTTTCAAATATAGTCAGCCTGACTGTGAAGATTCTCTCCTGTCTCTGCCTCCTCTGCTGAGCAGCCAGAATTTGCCTCTTCCTTGCTAGCAAGTACATGGCAGCCATTGTTGAAAGGTCTCTTATGCATTCTGAGCCCGTTTTTATAGGTTGGGCCCTGTTACCACTTGTTTTCAGTTTGTGGTACATAGGATGTGCAAATGGGCAATTTTTCGCTTACTCCCAAATTGTAGCTCGACTGTACATGACAGTTAGCAACTCACAAATAGCAACTCACTATTTGAGATGCGCAAATTCCGCCCCCAGATTTGTACGAGTCGGTAATCTGTTGCATCACAAAATCTAATTTTTTGAATTCCTGTCGTACATCGTTTATGATTCATTTTGTATGCATAAATCGTTTTGCAGTCATTTTGTGACTCGCAAAATGGTCTTCCATGTGCCCATAGACCTAACAGCACATCAACAACACCAAGCCTACTTTTCCTCCTATGCCACGCTCTTTTCATAGAATCCTGGAATGATAATCTTTCAAAGTCCTAACTCCTGCATTTCTCAACAACATATTAAACTCCCTCAAAGGCCCTTCTGATGTCTTACCCCTGTCCTTCATCGAAGCTTTCTTGGGGATGCTCTCTCAGCCCTATTAAGCACTGTTAACAACTCCCTCACTCAAGGCATTTTCCCGGAAACTCTCAAGACAGGCCAGATCCTTAAACTCTAAAGAAGTATATATGAGACCCTGATGATTTCGTCAACTACTGGTCTGTCATTCACCTACCATTCATCTGCAAGATAATCAGAAAAGCAATCTACTCTCAACTTTAAGATCACATTAATGCTAACCATCTCCTGAACAACTACCAGCTTGGCTTCAGATCATGCTCCAGCACAGAGACCACTGCCTTATGCATCATAGACAATGGACCCCAGACCACACATTAAGTTGACCTCCTGCCTTCAAATATTACGGGACCTCTCAGCTGCTTTCAAAACACTCAGCCATTCCACCATCATCCACACCTTAGAATTTCGAATGGGATTCATTGGCAGTACTGCCCACTGGTTCTTCTTGTACCTTTCCAATCTATATCAGTTTTTTCACATGGGTACCTCCAGATCCCAAAATATTCCTTTCACATCTGGAGTCCCCCAAGTACTATACTGTTCCCTGTTACCTTTAACTTTTAAATGGAGGCCTTAGGGGCTCTACTCACAGATAAGAGAATCAAAATTCACCAATTTGCCAATGATACCCAGCTCTACTTGAAAGTCTCATCTGCTTCAGATATCCAATCCCTCAAACACAGTGTGCATCTCATCTAGACCTGAATGCCCTGTTCATACTTGAAATTCAACACAATCAAGACAGAATTCCGATTATTTGCCAAGAACAAAGTAAGAAATAGCACAAATGTGACTCAATGAAATGACTCAATGAAATGAACTCTGATAGCTTTGAGCCCCCATTTTCAACAAATGCTAAGCCACTTCCATTCACCTGGACACCAACCTCACCTTCAATGAACACATTGTAAAAATAAAATAATGGGATGGTACCAGCTCGCTCTTGCTTCTAAAGAAAGTGAAACTGTTATTTCCAGAAAGGGACTTCAGAAATACGATTCAAGCTCTTGCATCTGGATGGTTATAATGACAAGCTGCATGGCCCTGGTATCTCTTTTAGGCATCCTACATGCCGCAGCACATCACCCTTGGCCTAAACAAATATGATAACATCACCCCATTCTGATGGACTTTATTGGCTCTCTTTGCCTTTCTATTCAAAACCAGCTCCATTACTTACACAGAAGCAATGACCAGCACCCCTGCTTATCTTGCAGATAAGCTCACCATCATTTATGGCTCTCAGCACACCTGCAGTCAGGATTTAATCAAAATGGAAACAAATAACTGTAAAAAAGTCAAAATAAAGCAGAAGACCATATCAATCTATGGATAACTACACTCAAGAGGGTTAACCTATTTTTACTGTGATCTCTTCATCAAGTGATCTGTTGTGTGGTCCTTAGTATATCCCTAGAGAATGAGGGATCTGCACCCAGGTAAAGTAGTGTGACCCTGGCATCACTTGGATATTTTTGCTTTGGTTTGCGGGAAACCAAATAGATAAAATTATGGATGATATCCCTTGATAAATGCGTGACTACAGTGATCGCCCACCCCAACTACATTATGATGGCTAACTAATATTTAGGTCATGGACCATAAAGAGGAAAAGGTCCTTTATCGTCTGGATGTTCGCGTGACTGCTTTATTATGTTAGTTTGATTGCACAAGTCTAACAGTTGGAAGTACCAACCACGAAACATAGGTATGTAATATATCTCTTGGTCCTGAAGAAAGCCTACTGCCGGATGCGGGCATTTTACAGGCTGACACATGTCGACCAATTGATGTACTGGTCATTATAACCACTAGACAACTCACTTTTGTAATCCTGCCTAAGCCCCTTTATAGTATAAAAAAAGTTAGGATCCGGAAGGCATTTTAAATTCACTCACAATCCCTTGTTCTTAGTATAAGAGCTCTGCTTACAAACTGCATTGAGCCCACCCACTTACGCTAGGAGATCACTGAAAACATAGGTCAACCCTCTCCAGTGTAGTTATTTGTAGTAGTCTAGAGGTTGAGGGTTTCACCTTATATAGCTTCTCACGCCCCTTTCCGGTTAAACTTATCAATCTGTGCCTGGAACAACATCTTCATATCCTTCGGGGTAAACCAACACTGTTTCAATTTACGAACGGGTTGAAGACACACCTCATTCAAGAACACAGAATTCCAATGCATTACTAGTCTACAAACTAGCTACCTCACCTATCACTCATTGACTGTATGCTTATCTTTGCCCATATACAGCACTATGCTGCCTTTTCGCTAGGTGTATGCTATTCAAATGCCACATACATACATAGATACAACACTGCACATTCTGAGACTGCATAATTCAGAATACACAATGAATATGCCCAGGAGCAATAGCTCAGCCATATCCCATTTAATGGCAAACAAACTACATTGTTGCAGTAATCTCCTCTCCTCAGAATATAGCAAACAGAATTCTCAGACGTTTCACTTGCACACCGAGCCTCACTTCTCAAAGCCTGAAGGTAAGAGCTGCCTCTCTCCCACTCATCACATAAACAATACACACAAACCAACATAAGCATCGTTGACCTTTATATGTTATATTATGTTATGTTATATTGATTTGTTTAGCAAACTAATCACCCAACAGGGTATCCAGGCACTTGGGGAGGTGTGTAGGCTTGTGGTCGCCAACGTGCTATACAAAGAGCCAGGTATTCAGATTCTTGCGGAACTCAAGAAGTGAGGAAGAGGTTCCGATGTGTTGAGGGAGGATGTTCCATGACTTGGATGTGATGTAGGAGAATGAGCGTCCCCCTGTTTTGCTTTTGCAGATGCGACGAATGTGTGCAGTTGAGAGTGAGGCAGAGTGCAGCTGTCTTGTGGGTTGGTGAAAGTGTATGCAGCTGATCAGGCATTCTGGCCTTGTGTTGTGTAGGGCTTTGTGTGTGCATGAGCAGTTTGAATTATCTGCGCTTGTGAATGGGGAGGCAGTGAAGTTCTCTGAGGTAATGTGGGTGCGGCGTGGGCGGTCAAATATTAGTCTTGCAGCAGTGTTCTGGATGGTCTGGAGTCTGTGTATGAGTTGTTTGGAGATTCCAGCATAGAGAGTGTTGCTGTAGTCCAGCCTTCTGGTGATATATGCTTGTGTGACAGTCCTTCTGGTGTTATACTGCATCAGTTGTTTAAGATAGTAAAGCAAACTACAGGAATTACTCGGAAGGTTTTCCAGGGCAGACATCCTGACCCAAAGGTATTGACTCAACCTGAACCAAAGGTATTGACTCAGTTGACTACAGCACAAAATGAGAAGTTGCAAAGGGTCATTAGAAGTGAACTAAATTACAATGAATGGGCTAAAATACTGGGATACAATATACAATCACCAAGCAATTTGAGATTTTGGTAAACACAACACAAATTACTGCTGAGGGCATATCCTGCTCCATCACTGATGGGAAAAATTAACACTATGAAATCTAAAAAATATCTGAGATGCGTCATAATAACGCTGATCTCCCTCTTATGATATGGCCATGCCCTGTTGTAGAAGTATATTGAAACATATCATAGATGCATTGAAAATAGAGGAGGGCCGTACAGTTACATCCACAATAAAACATTGTACATCAGTGTATATTGTGTCTACGTCAAAGGGGAGAACCATTTATCTCAGAATTGGAACCCTTTATTGCAAAACAACACATGCTGCAGTCACATTGTCTCTTTTTCCATGTGTGGAAGAAATATGTTATAGAATGAGAGGTAGAAGAAAAGACTCATCTGAATAGGATGAGAAGTGATGGTAAACTGGAGAAAGAATTGAGAAGTTGAAGTGAAATATTGACTGATTTAATTAGGGAAGAGGAGGCATGCGCATTATCTTTATAAGTAGTCACACATGGACAGTATCTGTTTAAATTTAATTGAAAAGACAAACAATTCCAGATGTTGAAAGTACCTTGACTGTTTATGAGCTTAATGAATACATTTCTTGATACAGTTGCAGAAGTGTATTTTTGAATATACAGTAATTTATGAAATGTGTATTTCACTATTATGTTTTTAATGTGATATCGACGACTTTTGCTTGCTGTCTTTGAAAAAGTAATACAATGTATTTAAAAAAAGATTGAACAGAAGACACGAATTACCAATTTCTATTTACCAGATGTTTCCACAGATGTGCATTGATAGCGAAATGCCATTACATGACCTAAATACCCCAGTAAATCTATATCAAATATGATGTATTATTCTCCAAAAGGGGGTTTGTTATTGAATTAGTTATGTCATATTGACAAGAGATGGTGATAAAATTACTACCAGTAGATGGCTGGAAAAAGATTATATAGACACAATAGTTAGCGGTACCACTTTCTTTTACTATTTGCTTCTGCAGTAGCTTTGTTTATAAAATCAAGGCGGATGTATCACTAACCATTACTAAATGTACCTGGAGTACTTTAAGTTAGCTTGGAAAAGGTACAGAGCAATTTAACATTACCCAATGTTGCTGCAATTGTGTTAGAGAAGCAGTGTCATAGTATTATGTATCCTTAATTAGTGTTACTAGATTTCTTTCTAATTGTTAAAAAGTAAAGAAAGGACACTACATGAATTGATATCTACCAAGTGTGAAAAAGTTGATTACTAGTTGGAGTGGATGTTAGTCAACCACAAGTACTAATGTCACTATTCTTGTCAGATCCGGGAAACATCTTAGCAGTTTAAACCTGATCTAATCGCCTGGTACCTATGACACAGAGCAGACAGGCTTTAGACAAGCATTTAGAAGTACCAAACAGTTGAAGAAGTCAAAAACACAGCACAGTAAAAAACATATTCTCACTTATAAAACCAGAATTTTTAAAGATTTAAACGCCAACTGGGGTCATCAGGTTGTGCTTGACCTGAACAATGGTAAGTTTTAAGTCGAACTGAAAAGGAGCATAGGTCGGATGCAAGGACTAGGTTTGTCCCGGTGGAAAAGTTACCTTCCAACGTTGACTACCTTCAGTGAAAGCTCTGGGCTAGCACAGAGAGAAGGGAATAGATGTAAATGGACTTGGGCATTAGGATGGAGCCTCAGCAAAATCATTGCTTTAAGTTTTCAAGCCCGGCGGGTCATCAGCATCAATCGGGTCCTGATCAACATCAAGAGAACTGTTGAATGGGCACCAACAAATTCAGGTGTCGACCACGGCATATAGCATGAGCTATGTTGAAGTCAGGCCTACCAGCGATGCACCCTCAGTGGATCAACTGGCAGGTTGGTCCCAGTGCCTCAATGGTTCTACGGGCACATTTGCAGAAAGTTTCTAAGTATCAATGTATAGCTTTAGGCAGGAGGAGTACACTCTGACACCAATCAAGGGCTCTACAACCTCAGGTGCAGAACTGGGGGTCAAGACTTACTAAAATGGAAGCCATTAGTAGGGTCCAGGACAAGCCCAGTGGGAACTGGTCAGCTTAGCTCTTCTAGGAAGTGGGTTCTTGCAGCCTTTGTGTCTCTGTAGCCTAACAGATGGTGAGAAAACGGGCCTTTGGAATCTATTCCTTAGTCAGGCAGGCGGTCCAGCCATTAGGGTTCTCCACACAGGACTCAACAGCAGGTGCAGTCCTTCTTTCGTTTTCCACAGGTCCAGTAGGATTTTGAAGAGGGAACCCAGGAGTGCCAAATCATTATATGCCTGGAACTAGACTCTGGGTGCTTCCTAGCCCCTCCCTGACCCATAGGGAAAAGGTTCCCAGGGGTAACCTTACCGACATTTGCAACAGTTCCTATGTGCTGTAGTGCACACAATCCCACAGTGCCCCCTCCACCTAAAACCAAAATGACAGAACCTTTCTTTCCCTGTGCGTAGCTCCTATGCCCACCCAGAGGTGTGATCAGGAAAATGAGCAACCTCTCAAACCCAGTTCTGGGAGCAGCTACTCTCCCACTAAAATTGGTTGGAACGTGGCTGCTGGAGGGACAAAAGAGGGGACAGGCCCAAGTGTTTGTTACATCTGCTTGTGACAGGGTTTGAAGATAATTAAGTTCCTGGCCACTACCCAGATGATCATCCTGTCAGAGGAAGGGAACACCTCCCCACACCCAACACCTTTGTGTAAGCTCTGAGAGGAAATTCACACCTCATCAAGGAGCTATTGAGCTCCTGTGTGACAGTTGGAATCGCAAGCAAATGGGCTTCTAGAGGCTGTAGGTAAGCAAATTGTGACATTCTAAAAGTACCTTCTGTTAAATATTTAGTATACATCAGAAATTACCAATGCATTGGGTTTGTAATAAATATTTTGAAAAATCCAAGAATTAACTTTCTATCTGGTTTCTAGTCAGAGATAACATTATTTAATTTGAATATTTCAATGCTTTTCTATGGAACAGCTAACCTTATTACAGTGAAAGTTGCTTTTAGGGCCTAGTCATTGTAATGACATGTTTTACATTAAACATTTAAATATCTTACTTTTAAATACCATGCACTCTGACTTATTGGGCATTAAAGCTTACTTAGTGGTAGCTTTATGATATTTCAAAGAGGGGTTTAGGCCTGTCAAAAGGGGATATTTTGAAAGGATGAATTTGAAGTTTAAACATGCACAGCCAGGTTACTGGGGCAGGGCAACAGTCATGTTTTGCATTGTCACTTTAGTAGTATGCTGCAGTCCATTAGTGACATTTAATGTACAGCCCCTTGGATCCACTTTGTATCATATACAGGTGTGAGAAAGTAGATTGTTAGTTGGGGTGGATGGTAGTCCATTACAATTAATACTGTCACGATTCTTGTTAGGTCCAGTAAAGGTTTCATTAATTTAAACCTGAGCTCAACCACTGGTAGCTATGGCACAGAGCAGACAGGCGTAACCTGTGCAACACATTTACAAGTACCAAAACAGTTAATAAGTCAAAAGCACAACACAATAAACATCTCTCTCCAATTTATAATTCTAGAGTATATTTTAATGAACAAAAAGAGACTGTTAGACTTCACATCCTTGGCATGATATTCCCCCAGACATTTAGCATTTACTCCCCTATTTTTCCGAACTCTTTTTTTTGTTGGCATTAGGACTGTTAACCAGTGGGAGCATGCTTGTGTTCTGGTAAAACTGGTGTATACCTACCAGGGACGTTTAATGTACTTATATGTTCCTAGTAAATAGGACTACATCCAGAGAGAGCCTCTAAATTAACAGCTACAAGTGGGCATCAGCACTCATTGTGCCTCCCACTAATGTAGCCCTGCAGAACATGTCTGAGGCCTGCCGCTGCAGCCTGTAGCGCAGATTAAAACTGCCAATTCAACCTAGCAAAAGAAGCATTTTTGCAAGGCCTAAACCTTCCTTTTTAATACTTATAAGTCACCCCTAAGGTAGCCCTTAGAGGCTCATAGGACACAGTGGATAGTGTTGAAAAAGTAGGGGATGTGTACTTAAGATTTACATGGCCTGACAGTGAAAAACTCCTAAAGGCTTTTTTCACTCTGGTAAGGCTATCTCTCCCATAAACTTACATTGGGTTGCCTTATTAATTTTAACTGATAACTTAAGTTGGCTAACAGATAGAGAAATACTTCTCCGACTCAGATTTTAAGTTGCTATTTTGAAAATGCCACTTTTTTTTAGAAGTTGGCATTTTTCTCCTAAACCAAATGTGCTTTTCTGACAGTATCTAGAGTCACATGACTGTGAGTGTGTTTCGCATTCTGTCCAACGACTCAGACAAAAGTGGCCTGGGGTTTAGAGGGAGTGGGTCACCTGCACTGGGTGGCTGGGAGGAGCTTGTACCCTGCCCTGATTACACTTTAAAAGACCTTGCCTGCAGCACATACAAGGGGTCCTTGACACCAGGTCTGCCCTTGCATTAGTCCCCTTAACCAGGTTGGAGCCAAAGCCAAGGAAAAGGAGTGAACTGATCGGCACTAGTTTCGGAGTAGTTCATACCACAGAAAGGTTGGCATTCGGTATAAGAATGGCACTCTCAGAACCTCTCATCAGAACACTCTAGGACATCTGGAAGATGCAAAAGAAGGAACACCCTGCTGTCTAAAGAAGCAAGACTGGACCTGCTTACTGTGTACCCAAGATCCCAAAAAGTGAATCTAAAGGTCAGTTGACTGACCTCCTGTTTGTGTTACAGGGACACAACAAGCTTCCAGAGGCCATCCCTGCAACTGCCAATCTGACAAGCACCACCTAGACCTGCCTGAGCCTTGCTGCTTGCCTCTGCTGGAGTCAGACCTGACCCCAGGATGCTCCTAAGGTTCTGAACCCTTGAGTGGCATAAGAGTGTACTCCTCCAACTTCAAAATCAAACTTCAGGTGCAAATCTAGAAGTTTGGGGCACTTCATGACCTCAAGTGAGCTCCTTGGGTCAGCAGCGTTTGCTTTGTCTCCCACCAACGCAAACTGCCATTGGCGACCTGCTCTTCATGTCAAACAGTGACTGCCCATGTCTCCTGTCAACATGAAGCTCCAGCGATGACCTGTTCCTTGCTCCAAACCCGACCTGCTCATAGCCCCTGCAACCGGAATCTCCAGGTGATGCTCCTCACGTGGAGTTGGACTCTGAAAGGTAAATCTTTTGACCAGGAGGAGCCTGGTCTCTGTATCCAACATGCATTCCAACACAGTCAGCCTGAACGTGTGACACTGACCTGGTGCAGCGCGACAAGATATCCGTGAGTGGCCCTTTGTGCTTTTTGGTACTTTTTTCACCCACAAACGTAAAAATTCATAACTGCGGTTCTACTTATTCATTTTTTTTTATTTCAGCGTAATTTAATTTATTAGATTTTATTTGTTTTTTATAAATCTGTTTGGGATATTTAATCTGTTGTGCTTTCACTTTATTAATGTTTGAGTGCTGCATACATACTTTACACATTGCCTCTAAATTATACCTGACTGCTTTGTGCAAAGCTATCAGAGGGTCAAGCACAGGTTTATTTAGTAATGTTTGTGGTCCACCCTGAAAAGGTTTGTGTTTATTACTTGAGTGGGCAATAAGTGAGAACAAGGGAGAACCCTGCCAATACTTTTTTAAGTGGTTATATACAAGGATCCAAGGGTACACACAAGACATTGGAGCAACCAACCGGCGACTCAAGGCATCAAAACCTGCGGTATATTGATTCTTTTTGTTTTTTATTTATTTTTTCTATTTTTTCAATTTAGTGCATTAAAATAACAAAATTGATATTTATACATTATAAAATCATTAATAAAAATACATTCATGATTTTAGACAAATAGAGTCCCCCACACACCGTTCAAATCTCACACTCAACACACATATGAACCCGCATTCAACTCGAAACCACACCATCAGTCTCACACTAATACTAGAGAAAATAATCTCAGTGGTACATAGACGTCACAGAATGAATTAGTGACCAGATGAAAATAAAATCTTCAACCAAAGGAGAGGGGGGCAGGGAAACATTAGGGACTGGGAATGGAAAACACAATCCTGCTGCCTATAAAAACAACGCCGACGCGCGTTTCGGTGAAAAGGCCCCACTTGGGCCACACCTTCTTCAGGGCGAAGATTTACCACGGGGTAGGGGACAATGCATCTGTGGGTAAAAAATATATATATGTCTATATGTACATCTGTATACATCATCACAATACAGATTCATACATATTGTTTTACATAGTTCATATTAGACCATGACTCAAATGGGTGCTCCGAGTCATAGAAATGCATTCACAGTATAGATCATTAAACAAAGGAAAACTAGTAGGTCTGGAATCAGCAATTCACAAATCTTTACACATGCAAAGCCGTAATTAGTGCACTTAATGGTTAGAGATGATATCACAATACATATCATAATAGACAAAGACAGGTCAGAAGGTCCACCGGGAGTATCCAGAAAAAGACTGAACCAACATACAAGACCCTCTTCCTTGAGTATCAGTAACGAGAATAAAAAACGGAAATGATGAAATAAAGAAAAACGTACACACATGAAACATCAGAATACCTACTTAAAACACCAAATCCAAAACGGAGAGCTTTTTCTCTGGGCCAACTAGCTCCTTCCCTATGGATGAAACAAATAGGATATAGAATTCTATCACCTATCACTCCAGGTGGAAAAGTTCTTAGTCCCACCCTGGTATGCATAAAGCCTGCGGTGTTCATCATGTTAAATCCCACGTCAAACATGGTCAATGAGCTTGCATATAAGGGCGGTACTCACCGGGGTTAGGCCAACTGTATTATTGACAGTAGAACCAGCTTCAATTACGGAATGCGACAACTGATCAGCCTGCGGGCAATGTCCAGGTTCTGTCAGTGATCGACGAAATCTATAGACGCAAAAATACACACAAGCAACAACACATGATGTATATGTGTCGTGGAAAGGGCATTCAATTAAGCCTTATCACCCTAGCTATGCGTATGATTCAAGCCGCTATATTGCCTTCCGATTATCTATGAAGGAGTAGATAGACCCTCCCCCCACATGGACAGTTCTTCAAGGCAAGGAATTTCATGGAGGCCCCAAGCAAAGCTGGGGACACCCTCAACTCGCTTTGCCGCCGGAGGCACAATGTACCCCAGGCTATTAAGGACTGTGAGTGTCATACATAGGATAAACCTTAAAGGTTAACATGTGTCACTGGGCCGCTCGCAGATTAGACTAGCTAGTCCCGAGGTCCGCAGCATACCAGGACAGGCATCTTCACACCAGGACACTATTACTTGAGTGGGGTTCTCACTCCTCTTAATTAATAACCCGATTTCTTACACTGGTTACAGCCTTGAGAACCAGTACTTGTGTCTGTGCAGTGCCTCTCAGTAATTTATATAAAACCAAAATTTCCTTGTAAAAATCTGACATAAGAATCCATTTTTTAAACATTCTCCTTGATAATTGATTGCCTACTTTTCCCTATTTCCAAATTTAATTCCTGACTCATATATTTGCCCTGTGATATTTGTTTGCAAAAATGTAAGGAGTCCTTGGCAACACTGAAGGCTACTCTGTGGCAGAGTTGAAACAGTTGTGCAGGGAGAGGAAGCTGCAGATGGCAAAATGTTCAAAGGAAAGGGAGTACATAATAGCCCTCACAGCCTCTGAGCGGGACTAACTGCTAAAAATTACAGAACAGGAGCATTAGGACAATGTGGAAGGAGAGGATGAATTGGAGGATGAGGGAGAAATCTTCCTTATCATGTCCCCAGAGGAGAGAGGAGGACCCACAGGAATGAAGTCCTCCGGAAACATGTTCCCTGGGGAGTTGGAGGACAGGGGAGCATACATATAGCTGACACTGCAGATGGCCAAGTTGAGACTGACTATAGAGGAGAAAAGAGAGAGCCTTGGCAAAGAAAAAGCTGAGGCTTAAAGAGCCTTGGAGGAAAGAAAACGTGCTCTGGGGAAGAATAAACTCTTGCTGGCTCACAAGTTCCACCTCTTGTCAGATAGTGTGCTCCACGTCCTTTCCTGACAGACAACCCACTGGCATGGCCATACGCACAGCTAGCTTCAAGGAACCTGGAACCTCCCACCCAATTTAAAGGGAACCAGAGCCACTATATAGTGACTCACCAGGTTGTCTGCTGTCATACCTTGGTGGACTACATGAAATATTACCTCCTCTTAGGGTACCAGATGACTCCTAACAGGAGTCATACTGGCTCATGTGTCTCTCAGAGCCTCTACTCTGCCCATTGATTGTGAGCCACTGCCTGTATTTCTTCGTATTGTCAGGCATGTGAACCTTTAGCAACATCTCTCTGTCACCTAGAAACTGGGTTAACCTCTGCACTCTCCCCCAACACTAACTGGGTCAACCTTCTCCCCAAGCACTACACTCACAATTCCTAGGGGTAGGGGGCTACCTAGTGGGGTGCTACTTCTCGGGCTCACAGATGGGATCCCCCTCAAAGTGCCCATACAGGTAGCACCCATGGCACGTGGGCGTAAAGTTGCCTGAGGGCTTCTTCCTATTGGAAAAAACGGTTCTTTTGTTTAAGATGGGACTGGAAATCTCTCCCCTGAAAAATCGTTTGGGGGCTTTGTGAGAACTCCCTTGGTGTTTCCCTTTCTCCCCCTATTTCTTCTGGTTGGCACCCTGTACATCCTTCTGGTGACCCCTCCAGGTACCTTCTTTGACACTCTGGTACTAATCCAGATGTCAGCCGCCTTTGCAAGTTCCCTTGGTACAGTGAGCTTGATTTCTATCAGGCGCAACTCTGTAAAGCAATTACTGAGTATTAGAAATGGGGTTTCTGGTTGACTAGGGTACGCACCTAAGCCAGGCAGAACCAACCACTCTAGTCACGGTAGGAGAGTTACACAGACAACATAACTCCTGCTCACCTCCTTGGTAGCTAGGTAGAGGAGTCAGGCTTATCCCAGAAGCAATATGTAAAGCATGTGTTCAACACACACACACACCAGTGACACACTAGGTACATAACAAAAGAGACTCCGGACAAGGTTATATAAAAATATCTTTTGTATTATACACCAAAACACATTAGACCACAAATCACATGACCGCATGATGACCAACTCTAAAACGCCTGAAACAAACCCTATCGTGTTTGGTGTCAAACATTGTGGAATCATACCCCCACACCAGTGTGGGAGGTATGATTCCACCCGTCAGAAGCAAGCTTTGTTGGATCCCTGGTGTTCCCGGTACCTGCCGTCTAGTCACGGGCAGCACAAAATGGTTGCTGCTGACCAGAGACACATATCTGCCCTCCTGCTGCTGAGCCAAGCTCGAGCAGGGAAAGGCAGAACAATAGGCATCCTGTCACAGGGAGGTGTGACCACCTCCCAGACAGGATTTAGGGTCACATGCCTCATTGTAAATACCGGTCACAAAGGGGCAGATTCTGTGAATCTCCCCTTTTGCGACGGGTATTTTTGCATTTTGGATGCATCAACCCAAATGCAATCTCGCAATTTAGATCATCGCAAATTTTGCGATTACCTGAATTGCGAATTAATTTATGGAATCGCAAATTGTGATTCCCTAAATGCAATGCAATTAAAATTGCAATTTCGCAATTTGGGATCGCAAATTACCATCAATTTAAAGTTGATGATAATTTGCTAAAACTGAAAATTGCACAAAAGTGCATTTTTCAAGGTGCCATGTTATACACACCTGCCCTTGGGGCATGTGTGTGCGCAACATGTGATGACATGCAAATTTCAGGGGTGCATCAGTGTTGCTTTTTGGCCCCATGCACCCTTGAAATTGCATGCACAATTTGTGAGTACCTATTTAGTACTCACAAATTGCGCATGCAATCCCCATTCATTTCTATGGGCCTCCAGGCCCATAGGAATGAATTGTAAGCTATTCCTTAATTGTGAATCACAATTTGCAATTTGCAATTAAGGAATATGTAGGAATTGCTATTATTTTAGCAAAACCTACTTGCATAGGCAATTGCCATTCCATAATTGTTATTCCTTAATAATCGCAATTATGGAATCGCCATTGCCTACAATCGTGCATGTGCCCCTTAGTGTATTAGGGCTGGGTGGGTGCTCTTGCCAGCGACCGAAAGTCTGCATGAAGGGCACATTTGGTGTCCCTGTGCATAGTCCAGTTCAAACCAGTCTTGTGAGCCGTTGGCTCCTGCTCTGTCCTGAAACTTGACAAAGGACATGGGAGTAACCTCCCCACTGTCCAGAACCTTCCCTGGGAGGGTCCCCTGAATCTGTGCAACCCTCTCCTGTAGGTATAAAAGGGCTTACCTGGCTGTAAGACCCTAGATTCGATGTTTACAAGATTCTGATATAGAAAGCACTGACCTTCACCCGTCTGGACACTCTGGACTTCGCTGGACTTCGTTTGGGCCCGACTTCATCTCCCTCTCAGTCTGAAGCATTGTCTGTGCCCGGGCACCATATAGGCTCCATGCAGGACCTGTGGAGCATCAAGGACAACCAAAGATATATTTCCCTTGGAGTGAAGGAGTCATTCCCCTGCATTCGCAGACACCACATAACGACTGACTTGTCTGCTGCTCCTGAGCTCCTATGGACTACAAAGGCTCCAGCAACACAAAAGGTGGGTTCCTATGTCCCTTGATGTTCAAGCTGCCCACTTACCAAGTTGGAAGCCAGAATCCCTTGTACGGGTTGCAATACCTGTACCCCTGTGCACAGCGTTCATTTGGAAGTGCATATGCTTGTTGGCATTTCCCGAGCAAGTGCATTGGGCTCCGAGTAGCCCCAACCTATGGCACCATTTTCTACCAAGAACTCTGGCCTCCTTCCACCGAGTGCTCCGTGTGCTGCTGTTTGGTGAATTCACTTGCGGTCCTCTTGCGACTCCTGTGCCTCCGGCCTGTGAGTCCACTTGAGGGTCAACTTTGCTTTTCTTGGTATCCCCTGCTTGTTTCAGGCCTGACCTGACTCCCCTTGCTTTAGTGAGTCTCCTGAACCTTGCTGGTCTGAACCTCAGCCTCCTTTGACCTTCTTCATGGGTTGCTGTTGCCAAAGCTTGTTGGTGTTCCCAACGGACACTGACCCCTCAGCACTCGACATCCTTTGTGGGAAAGCTCATATCCAGCTCCTGGTCATCCTCAATGTTTCCTGGTCCACATGGCTGCAGAGTCAGGAGCCCCCTTAACGCACCTGAAGTACCCGACATCGGTGGGCATTCGTCTGCCGAACCCCTGGTCATTCTTGAGTGACCCAGACTCTGTCCCCTCTGCTTTCAGGTGCTCTTCAACCAGAATCCACCTTTGGATTCCAACTGACACTTTTCTTCCTGCCAGCAGCGGCACTTCTTTGAAGTCCTCCATTGAGATTGACTCCAGTTTCCGATGCCACTTCAGACCTATGCCCCGGCTCCCCTGGGATAGGTAACTCTGGTACTACGGTATCCAGGGGGTAGGGTGCCTCTCCAACCTCCAAACTTCCACGGGGTTTCCTCGAAGTCCACTGGGAAGAGTCCTTAAACTTTAAATTTTCAACCGCGACTTTCCCATAGAATTGTACAGAGCACATGTTTGTGTTCCCACACTGCACCTGCCCTCCGTGGGGTCCCTACTTACTCACGTTTGGTGGTTCCTTGGGATTCAAGCAATTCTGCCACCTCTAGACACTGTCTTGACTAGAGTTGTGGTTCTTATACAACTATTTTAGTATATGGTGTGGCCCCCCTGGGGCCTACTGTGTATTAGTTCTATTTACTATTGTTTCTGTGCTACAGTATTGTGTGCTTTGTGAGTATCTTCATGAAGAAGATACTGTGCCGTACTAGAGAGTTTTATATTAATACATACAAAAAATTATAACTACTGCGTGGTTCTCTTTTCATTTAACCAATACTAAAAGGTTGAACTCTGGTAAAAATACAAGCTGCTTAACATTCCTTCAAGACTAAGACTGAAGGCTGCTCTCCACAGCTACCACTTGGATAGCTTTCTAAGGTTATCTTTGACCTCTTAAATCACTATAAGGGTTGTTTAGACAGGTGCACGGTGCCCACTTTAATTAGTGGACAACATATACCAGACCAACTTCTCACATTGGTTTGCAGCAGTTGAGATTGAAGCATGCAGTGTTTACCAGATACATCTTTGTATTGATTAACTGAAAACCACTAGTACTAGGTACATATAATACTAGCTTAGAATAAGTAAGTTCCACTGAACTTAGGGTTGGGTAAGTCAAGGGTTTAGCACACCCTTACTCCAATCTCAGAGAGATTAGTTCCCACTAGGTTAGGTAGGTGCAACACCTCACTACACGTAGTATGTATACTAAAGGAGGTGCCAGTGGCTCTCTGCCTTCTAGATACAGTGAGCTTTCATTCCAAGAATTGAAAGCCCTGTGTGCCTCTAGAAAGTTGAACACAGGGAGAAGTACTGTTACTGTTAGAGGACTTAAGAAAGAGTCCTGGGTCAGATGAGCAGGACAGAGTGGGTGGGACAGGGAATGAGGGCAGGTCAGGAGATGACAACTTTGATGACCAGGAATTAAAACCCTGACCAGGTAGAACCAGATTGTTCTCACATGGATAACTCAGATCTTCAAGAGGAGGATGGAGGAGGCCATGAAGGCCCTCTCTTTACTCCTCCTAGAAGAGTGTAGAGTTTACCAAGGAGATCTAGATCTCCCTCTGCAGAAAGTAATCACTCAGGACAGTCTGTAGGGGCCTCTGTATCTTGCAAGACAGACCACTCTTTTGACAGGGAATACACATTTCTTGAACTTGAGAAAGCTAGGCTTAGGCTCAGGCAAGAGCAATTGGTCCTTGCTAAAGAGCCCCTAAAAGTCCAGAGACCTAGATAAAAGTTGGGACTAGAGTCCCATGGTGGCAGCAACAGCGTCCCTAGAGTTAAGGAACATTCCTTTGATACAGGAACCTGAGCAAGATTGTCCCTCCGTACCATGTTGGGAGTGACATCTATAAATGGATAACTGCTTTAGAGAGGGCCTATTAAGTTCAGAGGGTTCCTAAAGAGCAGTGGGCCACTGTCTTGCTGACAGAGGAAGAGATAAGCTCCTAACTGTTAGAGAAGAGGATGCTGACAACTGCTCAATCTTAAAGAGTGCTCTAATTGATGGGTTTGGCTTAACCACTGAACAGTATAGGATAAAGTTCAGAGACACCCAGAAGGCACAGAATCAGGATTGGGTAGACTTTGTGCATAGTGTCATTAAGGCTCTGGAAAGCTGCTTGCTTGGCAGCAATGTGAATGATTTAAAGGGAGTGTACAATTTGATTATGAGGGAGCAGATCCTTAATAATTGCCAAAATCAGTTACTGCTTCAATACCTGGTTGACTCTTATCTGACTTCACCGCAAGAATTGGGAAAGAAGGCTGATAAGTGGGTCAGAACCAGGGTGAAGTAGAAAAAACTGAACAATGGTTGTAACCAAAAGAAATACGTTTCTAAAACTCCAGATAAGGGTGGGGACAAGGGTAAAGATCAAAAACATCTTCATCAGGGCCCCAAAAACCTTCATCTGGGGGGAGTCACGATCTAACAAAGGTAAAGGTGAAAAGAAACATTGGTGTTATCTCTGTAAACAGAAAACACATTATGTTTTTTAATTATTTTTTTTAAGTTTTATAGAGCGCGAACTTGACCTGTGGGGGTATCAGAGCGCTTTACAGGAAATATCACAGTGTACAAAGTCAATGTGCAGAAGTATACAGAAACTGTACAAAGGGATGTGGAGGGACAGGGGTGTGGGGAACATAGTGATATTGGGGACACGAGATACTGAGTGTCCAAAAGCCAGGGAAAGTCCTCCTACCACCACTGCCCCTAAGGCAACTGCACCCCCTAGCACAAGTATAGGTGGTGGTACAGGGAACACGGGATTAGGATGGTTAACCTTGGGCTCTGAGATGGGTTCTGGCCTAGTCAGACCTCCAGCTCAGGCTGTGCTTGTCTGTGATGGTGGCATGGATCTTGCCACCTTATTTGTCAATTCCAGTAACCTGGACAAATATAGACAACAGCCTTTAATCAATGGTAAAGAAGCCATGGCATACAAGGACACATGTGCAAGTGTCACTATGGTGACAGACAATCTTGTGATCCCTGACCAAATCATACTTGGAGAAATGTACCAAGTGACCAATGCTAACAATGGTAGGACTGATCATTCCTTGGCAGTTCATAATTTCAGCTGGGGAGGGGTAACTAGCCCATAATTTCAGCTGGGGAGGGGTAACTAGCCCTAAGAAAGTTGTGGTTGGTTCAGACCTTCCAGTGGAGTGTTTGCTGGGCTATGATTTGGAAACTTCAGTTTGGGCTGAGTGGAACTAAGGACTGAAGAAGCAATGCTGGGAATCACTGCAGATGTTTTTGCAGTGACCAGGTCACAGGCCAAACTGAATAACACTGAACAGGTTATGGATCCTGGAACAATGGACCAAGGGCCTACCAAGAGAAGGAACAAGAGAGGTAAGGCTGTGTCTTCCCCCAGACTCAGAGGGAGGATCAGTCTCTTGAGGAACATGATCCTAGTACCTGTAAAGGAACGGTTTCAGAAGAACTTGAACATGATCAGGTTAAGTTATTGGGGACAGGAGGCCCTTTGAAGGCAAACTTGAGTTTGGAGCAGCAAACATGCCCCTCTCTTGAACCCCTCAGACAGCAAGCTGCTGCTGAGGCTGCTGGAAGTGCCAGTGGATCCCACATGATCTATTTGGATGAGGAACTCCTGTACTCAGATGGTAGAGACCCTAAGCCTGGTACAGCCATGAGGTTGGTCACACCTCTGAAGTTTAGGGTCTTCCTACTCACCTTGGCACATGACATTCCATTAGCAGGACACCTAGACCAAAGTAAGACTTGGGACAGGCTTGTCCCTCACTTTCACTGGCCTGACATGTCAGAGGACGCAAAGGAGTTTTGTCGCTCCTGTACCGCCTGTCAAGCCAGTGGTAAGTCAGGTGGTACCACAAAGGCCCCCCTCATACCACTACATTTGGTGGGGGTCCCTTTGAGAGGGTTGGGATTGATATCATTGGTCCCATTAACTCTCCTACAGCATCTGGGCACCGTTATATTCTAGTTGTGGTGGACCATGCCACTAGTTATCGAGAAGCAATTCCCCTTAGAACCACCACAGCCCCTGTGTTGGTAAGGGCCCTATTGGGAATCTTTTCCAGGGAGGGTTTCCGTAAGGAGTTCTTAACTGACAGAGGTACAAACGTCATAGCAAGTTATATCACTGTAATGTGGAAGGAGTGTGGGGTGAACTATAGGTTCACCACACCCTATCACCCACAATGCAATGGGTTTGTTGAAAGGTTCAACACAACCCTCAAGGTCATGATCATGGGCCTCCCAGAAAAGCCTAGGCAACAATGGGATGTCCTGGTGCCTTCTCTTTGCCCACAGAGAGTTACCTCTCAAACCTCCAAAGGAAGACATAGCGGACTATGTACTTGGTCTCTGCTCCAAGATGGCTGAGTACATGAAGAAGACCAGCAAAAACCTTGAGTCCAGTCATAAATTACAAAAAGATTGCAATGGCAAAAAGGCTGTTCTGACTGTTTATCAGCCAGGGGAGAAGGTGTGGGTGTTGGAGTCTGTGGCCCCAATAGCTCTCCGAGACAGGCTTTGGCAGGCAGCCTCACTGACCAACAGCAGATTGATTGCAGGAAAGTCCTCAATCAATATAGATACATGTTCTCTCTAACTCCTAGTCAGACCACCTGGTGTACCCATGAAGTGGACACAGGTGAGAGTCTACCTGTTAAAAATAAGATTTACAGGCAGCCTGACCATGTCAGAGACTTCAGGACTGAGGTCCAAAAGATGCTAGAATTGGGAGTCATTGAGCCTCAGATTGCCCTTGGGCTAGTCCTGTGGTCTTGGTACCAAAACCTCACACCCAGGGTGGTAACAGAGAGATGAGGTTTTGTGTTGAATACAGGGGACTCAATGCAGTCACTAGGACTGATGTGCATCCAATTCCAGAAAAGAGATGAGCTCATTGACACTCTGGTCTCAGCCAAGTTCTTGAATATATTTGACCTTACTGCTGTCTATTGGCAAATCAGAATAGCTGAGGTTGCCAAACCAAAAACAGCATTTTCAACCCCTGGTGGGCATTATCAATTTATTATAATGCCCTTTGGTTTGAAAAAATCCACCTGCCACATTCCAAAGGCTGGTGAATAAAGTCTGTACCGGCCTGGAAGCCTATAGTGCAGCATATCTTGATGATATAGCTGTCTGGGAGGATTACCTGGTCCATCTGAAGAATGTTTTGGAGGATCTGCAGAAATCAGGCCTCACTATCAAGGTTACTAAGTGCCAGATAGGGCAGAGCAAGGTTGTGTATCTGGGCCACCTTGTGGGTGGAGGACAGGTTCAATCATTACGGAGCAAAATCCAGGCCATCATGGACTGGGTTGCTCCAACTACCCAGACTGAGGTCAGAGCTTTCTTGGGCCTGACTGGGTACTACGGAGGATTTGGGAAAAGATATGGGTCTATAGTGACTCCCTTCAGTGGACAGTTAGCAGTCAGAAGGCATTTGATGATCTCAAGCAGGCCATGTGTACTGCTCCCATTCTGCATAGTCCTGACTACTCCAAGCAATTTACTGTCCAAATAAATGCATCTGAGTTGGGGGTAGGGGCTGTATCATCACAACTTAATGCAGAGGGTCAGGATCAATAAGTACCTTTTATCAGCAGAAGGTTGCCAGCCAGAGAGAAACGTTTGTCAGCTATAGAGAGGGAAGCCTTTGCTGTGGCCTGCGCCCTGAAGAAGTGGAGGCCATGCCTGTTTTGCACTCACTTCATTGTTCAGACAGACCATGCCCCAAACTTTGGAGGTGGTCAATTTTCCTACAGAGGATGGACTATACAGTGGAACATAGATCTGGGAGTAACCATGCCAATGCAGACGGACTCTCCAGTTATTTCCACTTAGAAAATGAAGACTCAACTGGGCAAGGTTAGTCTCATCTCCTTTGTTTTGGGGGAGGAGAGGTTGTGTAGGAAAGTAGCCGTTTTACCAAGTATGGGGCCAGAATCCCTTGTGGAGGCTGCAATACCCATACCCCTGTGCACTGCTTTCATTTGCAAGTGCATATGCTTGTTGGCATTTCCCAAGCAAGTGCATTGGGCTCTGAGTAGCCCCAACCTCTGGCACCATTTCCTGCCATTCCTAAAATCGCTCGAGGTCCTCTTGCGACTCCTGTGCCTCCAGCCTGTGAGTCCACTTGGGGGTCAACTTTGCTTTTCTTGGGCTCTCTTGGCTGCGTCAGGCTTGCCCCGACTCACCGTTCTTTGGTGAGTCTCCTGGACCTTACTGGTCTGAATCGTAATCTTCTTTGACCTTCTGCATGGGTTGCCGTTGCCAAGGCTTGTTGATGCTCCCGCCGGACACTGACCCCAGAGCACTCGACAACATTTGTGGAACATCACGTATTCGGCTCCTGGTTGTCCTCGATGTCTTCTGATCTGCGAGGCTGCAGAGTCAAGAACCCCCTAAACGCACCGGAAGCACCCAAAATTGGTGGGCATTCATCTACCAAGCCCCTGGTCACTCCTAAGTGACCCAGAATTCGTCCCCTCTGCTTTCAGGTACTCTTCGACCAGAATCCACCTATGGATTCTAATGGACACTTTTCTTCCTTCCAGCATTGGCTCTTCTTTGAAGTCCTCCATTAAGATCGACAGCGGTTTCTAACACCACTTCAGACCTATGCACCCGGCTCCCCTGGGATAGCTAAATATGGTACTATGGTATCCACGAGTGGTGTGACTCAACCTCCTATCTTCCACATGGTTTCTTTGAAGTCCACTGGGAAGGGTGCTTAAACTTTAAAACTTCATCCGCAACTCCTCCATAGAATTGTACGGAGCATGCTGTTGTGTTCCCATATTGCACCCGTCCTCCGTGGGGTCCCTACTTACTCACCTTGGGTTTCTTTTGGTCCCAGCAATTCTACAACCTCTAGACACTGTCTTGGCTCGAGTCGTGGTTCTTATACCGCTCTCTTAGTATAAGGTTTGGTCACCCCCTGGGTGAGTGCTATTTACTATTGTAACCCTACTATTGTACACACAATATAGGTACACTAGTAGGGTTCACATAGTAGGAGTAAGGCTAGATTACTGTCTTGTTTATATGCCTGCATATATACACTGTTTAGCACCATGGTAGAACAATATCTAATATTAACGCTCTTGGTGCTTGTAATCATGTTTATCTGCTTCTGTCTATTATTCATTGCAGCACAAGTATTTTAGGCAAGAATAACGGTGGTTCAATAAATATTATTAAAACATCCCTGTATATTCCTTGTATATTTCTCTGAGAATAAGTGAGCATAAGTGACTGAGCAAAAGGTTCTGCATTCTTTCCACAATCCCTAAGGGGTCAGAGTTGTCATGTACAGTGGTTGCCAGAATACCATTAGCTCCTGATAGGTCAGGGGGGTTTACGGTGGCATTGTGAGCTAGCTGGTATCTAGGCCAATGTATCCTGAGGTGGTGTCCGGAATCACTCTAGACACCAAGACATTAGTTTATGTTGTCCAAACAATGCACAGATCCTATGGATTGGTAGTAACTACACGACATAAAAAATGTCCACTTTCTAAAAGTGCCATTTTCAAACACAGAATGTAAAAACCACCTTCACCAAAAGGTACGTTCATAAATTCTGAATTCAGAGAGCCTAAACTCCATTTGTTCATCTTATCCATATGGAGAGTCATACTTGTAAGATGTTACAAAGCAACTCCCATGTTAGCCTATGGGACAGATAGCAGTTCAATTGTCAAAAACGAAATACACATTATTTCACTATCAGGACATGTCACACACACCAGTACCTGTCCTACCTTAAACATACACAGCACACTCACCATGGGGGTACCTTGGGCTTACCTTAGAGGTACCTTACATGTTAGGAAAGGGAAGGTTTGGGCCTGGCAAGTGGGTGAACTTGTCAGGTCAGCATGTAATTTACAACTGCTCTCGCAGACACAACAGTGGTAGGTCTGAGACACATTTACAGGGCTACTCATGTGGGTGGCACAATGAGTGCTGCAAGCCCACTAGTAGCATTTGATTGACAGACCCTTGTCACATCGTGCACTTCACTAGGAACTTACTAGGAAATCAAATATGCCAATCACGGATAACCAATCCTGTCACAATTTATACAGAGAGCATATGCACATTAGCACTGATCAGCAGTGGTAAAGCACCCAGATTCCTAAAGCCAACAAAAACAAGGTCAGAAAAATAGGAGAATAAAGCCAAAAGGTTTTGGGATAACCCTGTCAAAAGGACCAGGTCTAACACTGAGCATGTGGTCTCTCAGAAGCTGATTACATAGTCCATCAAAATCACTCACTTCACTGCCCTTCACTCACCCATTCAGTTCCTTGCTGGAGTAATTCACAAAATCCACCCAAAACTGAACCTCAAGTGGTACTTCTCTGGAGTGAGAGCAAACGTGGTGACAAGGGCCATGTTAATGGGGGCATAGGTAACTTGGTCAGCTTTCTATATGACCAGCAGGGTATCCCTCATCATTAAGTGAGAGGTCCTCTTGTCATGCCTGTTGTTTGTCTACATGGATGTGCCTCAGAAGAGGGTACGGTTCAGTTCCTTTGAACTTCTGTAAGGTCACCCTCTAACAGCAACTCTCAACCTTGTAAATGTAAATGTAAATGTCGGAATTTGTAAAGCGCACAGCTACCTCCACCGGAGGTGTCTTGGCGCTGTCCGTATACCGCTTAGGAACCCTTCCTGGCTTTCCTGGGAAATGTCCACTCCTGGGCACCCCCCAGGTGCATCCAGGCATCCCAGCGCTTTTGTGGCCGTTGTGGAGACTAAGCAAGCTATTGCCCAGAGTTGCAGCGTGGGATCCATGATCAGAACAGGCACTGAGGTGAGAATATCCAGTCAGGGGAATTAATGAGCCGGAGACCCGCCGAGGCAGGAATCGAACCCTGGTCCCTGGCCAGAGCTCTGCATCAAGGTCTGCCTGCTCTAACCATTGAGCCACACTTCTCCACCTTGTGAAGTAGGGGTTGGAGCAAGTTCACAAGAAACCTCCCAACGATGTAGGAAGCAACATGGTTGCTCTCCAGAATCGGATGAAGCACTTTTGGATTAAGGCCACTTAGAATATGGAGGCCAGCCAGGAAGCTCTGGTGCAAAAAGAATGCTAACCTGGTAGAGTTTGAACCTTATCAAAAAGTGTGGGTGATGGAGTCAATGGAGCCCTGGGCCTTGCAGGACCGGGGGACTGGGCCCTATTAGGTCCTCTAGACCTCATAGGCCCTATGGACCTCTAGACCCTCAGGAAGCCTTTAAGGGTCCTGAATGTCAATTGTCTCAAGCACCACTTTGAGAGGTCTAAAGTCACCATGCTCTTGGTAACCAATCGCAATGAGGTGGAAGAAAGCAAACATCTCATGGATTTTCTGTCCTCTAAAGAGCAAGAGAGTTCATAAGATGGCATGAGCCTTTCCCCCTCTCTGTCTCCCCATCATGAGAAACAATGCCGTCATTTTCTGGAGCTATTCTCATCCCTGTCCACTTTCCCCAGTTTTCCATGACCTCAACACAGGAGAGAGCATGCCTGTCAAGAATAAAATCTACATGCTATCTAATAAAGTGAGAGTCAGCATCAAGGAGGAGGTGTCCAAGATGCTGAAGTTGGGGTGATTGAACACTCATACAGCCCATGGTCCAATCTAGTGGTTCTGGTACCAAGGCTAGCCCACCGGGTGCCACCCCAGTACTCCTGTTCCGTGTGGATTACAAGGGACTCAACTTGGTCTCCAAGTCTGATGTACACCCCATCCCCCAAGCTAATGAGCTCTTGGATCAGGTGAGAGCTGCCATGTTCCTGAGCACTTTTGACCTGACATCAGGGTATTGGCATATTGCCTTAACAGAGAGTGTCAAGGACAGGTCAGCATTCTCTACCCCAGAGGACCATTTCCAATTTAGAGTGATGCCCTTTGGGTTAAAGAATTCCCCTCCCACCTTCCAGAGATTGGTCAACCTGTTTCTGGATGAGTTGGAGGACTTCAGTGCCACCTACCCAGCCAATATTGCAGTCTTCAGCCCAAATGGGATGAACACTTTCATCAACTAAGAACAGTGCCTCAGGTCCTGCAGAAGGCAGGCCGACTGTCAAGCCCATTACATGCTAGATAGGGAAGGGATCAGTTATATACTTGGGCCACAAGTCAGTGGGCGCCATGTGCAGCCTTTCTAGCCCAAGATACAAACCTTCCTGGCTTGGAAGCCTGCTAAGACCCAGACTCAGGTGAGAGCTGTTATAGGCCTCACTGGATATTAGAGGAGATTTGGTGAGGGATATGGCACTATTTTCCCCTTAACAGAACTGACGTCTAAGAAGCAGCCCAAAAAAGTGATCTGGACAGAGATGGGACAGTAAGCGTTCAACACCTTGAAGAAGGTCATGTGAACAGCATCAGTGCTCAAAGCATCTGACTTCTCCTAAAACCTTATAGTGCAAATTGATACATCAGAGCAAGGGACTGGAGCTGTTCTCTCACATCGAAATTATGAGGGCATGGACCAACTTGTACCCTTCATCATCAGAAGGCTTCTTCCCAGGGAATAGATATGGAGTGCAATAGAAAGGGAGGCATTTGCAGTGGTCTGGGCACTGAAGAAGTTGAGACCATACTTATATGGGACTTACTCATGGGTTCAGACAGACCTCAGTGCCCACAGATAGCTGATGTAAATGAGGGGTGAGAATCTGGGCACTGTACTCCTGCTTAGGGTCATCTTAACAACATTATAGGACCCCGGGCAAAGCAGTGAACTAGGCCCTCCCTAACAACCACTCACAGGAATAAAAATGTTTAATAGAAAATTTGAGTTAAATTCTGGACTGCGTGAGGCCCCTATGCTCGTGGGGCATCTGGCAAATCTCCAGCATGCCCATGTGTTAAAGACAGCACTGCTCCTGCTAGCAAGTGTAAAATGCTGGTGCTCTCTCCCTTAAACATGGTAAAATTGGTAAATACCCACCTGGTGCATTTAATTCACTTAGAAAATCCCTAGTAAATGGTACTACATGTACCCAAGGCCTGTAAAATAAATGTTACTAGTGTAGTGGGAAGCAGCACTCATTGTGCCCCCACTAAACTAGCTTTGTATTCATCTCTCAGGCTTCTTACTGCCACTTGTAGTGTAGTTTTACACTGCCATTTTGACCTGGCAAAACAAATCTTTTTGTCACTAGCTGGTGCCAAAATGGTGCACCAGACCCAATGTGCACTATCGGCTGGTGTAAGCCAGTAAAGTCAACAATATTAATCCCGTTTTTTTTTAATTTTTGTCCATTTACTCCATTTGTTTTTCATAGTTTCATCAATAATTTTCTGGAGACATGATGATTCCAACATTCAAGTTCATGTAAGATATCACTCCAGGCTTTTTTGCAGCATATAGAGTCTCATAATTTGTTACAAGTGACAATGATTATATAAACTCAATGCACTTAAGGACTGTGCCCTTCGTCAGGGGTAACTGTAATATGAAATGATTGCAAAAAGGATTCATCAGAACCGTTAATAAACTACTTATCTTCAACTATCTATAGATAATAGGTTACTTGATAATACACATTCCAGAGTCATATATGTAACGTCCATTACAAGATATCAACATGTGGACTCTCCAGAAAGCATTCAGTAGGCATGATGACCTCAAGTTCACTAAATACTGATGTGAGACCACCATCAAAGTAAAACATTAAAACTATCCCTATAATTGAGAAACCTAAATGACTTGTGCTGAGTGATATGCCAAAATCCATGTTTATCATTAAAAAAGAATATGCCCCATGCGTGTGAGTTTATAAAGGACCAAGCTTGTTCTAAACCAAAAACCAGGTGAAAAGGAAATATTTTCAAGAGTAAACAAACACTAAACACACTGTGGGCCTCAATACGATGTGACTCAGAAAGCCTCCGCACGTCAGAGGCTTTCTGAGTCAGATCATAGGTTTCATTTCCGACCATTGCATTACAATGTAGGCAGTCGAAAGTGAAACTGGGCAGTCAATCTGGCTGGATTCCAAAGGGTTCAAGGAGCCCACCATAATCCCTATGTATGTCTTTTCCTCCGTCGGTAGTACGATGCTGGTTTCCAACAGGCTTTCTGTTAGATTTGGGGGTCTCTAGTTGGCACAGGTAGGTACTTGTGACAAATAGGGACCCTCTCCTCTAGTCAGGATAAGGGGGATTACACTCCTAAAATAACCCCTGCTCACCCTCTAGGTTGTCTGGCGCGAGCAGTCAAGGCTTATTTCAGAGGCGTTGTAAATTAAGCAGTTGTGACCACATACAGTAACCCAGTGACAACACTACAAATTGAGACCACACAGGTTTTATATAAAAAATAAGTAGGCTTTATATAGAGTTACCACAAGACCATAAACGACAAAAATACACACTATGATTACTTTAAGACGGTATATGTAAGCTTAGTTCAGTTTAGTTCTTAGATGCGACACTCTGCGTCAATGAACCTTAGATTGCGTTGCGCGTCCACGACAAGCAATGTCGCAGCGATGGGAAATGCGACAAAGTTCAGATACAAAGAAATAAAGACGTGAAGATCTTCCAGATGCAGCACGCTTCTCGGGGATGCGAGAAGTCCTCGGTTCGATGCGTGGACTGCAGTGGCGACATCCATACGATGCGACGGCAACAGCTCCACTGGCGATGCTCTTCTCCCACTATGCGTGAAGCTTCCGCTCGATGTGACAACTACAGCGGCGACATCCAAGATGCGAAGGCAGCAGCTCCGATGGCGACGTGCTTCTCGGGCATGCAAGGTGCTCTTGATCGATGCGGTGCAGTGCGACAGTTCCAGCAGCGACACCCTCCTTCGGAGTTGCAACGGCAGCAGCGACGGCGACACGCTTCCTCTTCGTTGCGGCACGCTTCTCTCCGATGTGGTGCCGGTGAAAGCTCCAGCGCCGACACCCTCCTTCGGAGTTGCGATGGCAGGCACAGTGACGGTGTCACCCTTCTTCTCGTTGAGTCGCGCTTCCAGCTCCATGCAACACGCAGTTCCTCAGAAGACTCAAAACAGCAGCAGGCACTTCCAAAAGAACTCTGGGGAGCTGGGGGGCGAAGTCTGTTGTCTCTGAGACTTTAGCAGGAGGCAAGCTCTTTTCCAATCCCTTGGAGATCCTTCACAAGTTGAAAGCAAAGTACACTAGGGGCCAGATGTAGGTAAATACCATTTACCAATTCTAAAATACCGAATTTTACCGATTCGGTATTTTAGAATGGGTACATTTTATGTAGGTATTAATTCGGTAATTTTTACAGAATCTGTAAAATTCTGTAAATACCGATTCGGTATTTACCAAATCGATATTCTCCATTCATTCCTATGGGCCTCCAGGCCCATAGGAATGAATGGGGAATACCGATTCGGTAAATACCGAATCGGTAAGGGGGAAGACCTACAAGGGTGGCAGGGTGTCACATTGACACCCTGTTGCACCCCTGAATAGTGCATGGGTGCACATGTGGCACACATGCATGCCCTAAGGGCATGTATGTCTGCCACATGGCACTGTTAAAAATGCACAAAATTGCTTTTTTAACGATTTTCGTTATTTACCACCAGCTTGTAGTTGGTGGTAAATAACGAATCCTTACAGGTGAAAAGCACTCACTTGAGTGCTTCCTACATTTCAGATTCGGTCGGTATTTAAGAATTCGGTAATTTACTGAATTCTTAAATACCGATTCGGTAAATTACAGAATCTGAAATGTAGCCACCTATATCCCAAATGCCTAATACCGATCGGTAACAGCCAAAATTCGGTAATTTCGGCCGTTACAGACCGGTATTAGGGTTCCTACATCAATCAATCAATCAATCACAGCATTTATATAGCGCACTACTCACCCGGAGGGTCTCAAGGCGCTAGATCTAGCCCAAAGTTCCTTACTCCTTCCTTTGGCAGTAAGGCAACCACTGCAGGCCAATCCCCCAAGCAGCACTTCAGCTTGGGAATAGTCTCTCCTCAGTTTCTTCAGGTTCCTCTCCTCAGTAAAGGTTTCTTCTTATAGTCCAAAGTGATCTAATTTCATGGGATCAGGGTCCCAATATTTTTACCCCAAAATCCTTTGTTCTCTGAGGGGAGAGTGGCCTTTGCCCAGTCCAAACCAGTTCTAAAGCACTCTGTTTACCAGACTTCTCCTTTCCTTTCAAAGTGCAGGGCAGGCACATCAGATGCCCCACAGGAGGTGGAGCCAGCATTGTGGAAGGCAAGTACAGTCCTGGAGCACTTTGTTTACAGGACTCCTTCTCTTCTTTCAGTGTGCAGGGTAGAGACATCAGCCGCTCCCCAGGGGGTGGAGCCGGCATTGTGGAAGGCAGGCACAGCCCTATTCAAGGTTCAGGTGCAACTCCTCCCTCCCATCTAGATGCAGATCTCTCTATTCACCACTGGGTGACTCAGCCTGTCTCCTGGAATTCCCCAGTCCTTTCACTCACAAAACCAGACATAGGAATACACAACCTAGCAGAGGCAGGTTTGAATGGTTAGACAAGCAAATACCTACTTTCTAAAAGTGGTGTTTGCAAACACAGAATATTAAAATAAACTTTACTAAAAGATGTATTTTATTATTCTGAGTTCAGGCATACTAAACTCAAATTTCTACCATGTTCTCTGTGACAGTTTGGAATATAAAATGTAATAACTCTAACAGCCTATTCTGGCCTATGGAGAACAGGTAGCCTTGCAATAGTGAAAAACGAAAATGGCTGTAATTCACTATTAGGACATGCCACACCCATCAGGGCTTGTCCTACCTTATACTTACAATGCACCCTGCCCTTGGGCCTACCATAGGGGTGACTGATATGAAGAAAAGGGAAAGTTTAGGGACTGGGAAGTGGGTGCACTTGCCCATTTAGCATGACAGTACCAGACTGCACACAGGCTCTGCAATGGCAAATCTTAGACACATTTTATAAGGCTGCTTCTGTGAGTGGCACACCCAGTGCTGCAGGCCCACCAGCAGCATTTGGATTACACACCCTGGCACACTCAGTGCACTAGACAAGGGTCTGACAAGTAAACCAAATAGCCAAACATGGAACCACTGATTCATACATCAATTTACAATAGGGAGCACCTGCACTGTGGCACTGGACAGCAGTGGCACAGTGCCCAAAGCATCTAACACCAGCAAAAATACATGAGGCAACAGCAAAAAAGGAAGGGAGACCCACGCTAATGGTGCCAGGTCTAACACTTTCCATGACAGGCTTTCCGACATGGAAAGCTTGTCCGAAAAAAACTTTGGGGGCTCCTAGCAGGGCCTCCTGCCTCCAGTTGGTGGGCCGAGGGGGCATCTATGGTGCCCTCCTGTTAATCGCTGCACCGTATGGCAGGCACCGTGCGGTGCCTGTCAAATGGTCTAGGATTAACAGAAACTCCCATTTCTCTATGGGAGTTCGTGGTACGGCCCGACTAGCTATAGTGTCAAATGTGACACTTTAGCTAGTCGGATTGGGGTTCTGGGCACTAAGGTGGGTAGTTCCGTTTAGGCCCTTTATCAATTGATGGGGCCACTTGGCCGTTTTGGCTGTGTCCACCCCACACCGACGTTATCTAGCAGTTCCAGTGGATGAGCTTCGTGTGATGCACACCTCTTTGATACGGGTGCGTAGAGCTGTTGCACGATATGCCCTGCGCAACGTTCAGGTGGGACCACCTGGAGGTGCTGAGCAACCAGCTGGACCTGGTGGTGTGACTATCAGTCCTGTCATGGTTAATTCAGTAATGGGAAGCCTCCTCAGAATAAGAATGATTTACCTTATTGGCTTGCTGAGAAATTTGACCAGCTGGAGGCGGTATTTCTGAATACTTCTCCTGTGGAGAAAGACAGGATTTTTTTTTTTGAAAACACTTTTTTATTGTCATATACGGAACACAGCACAGGGCCCTGCCATCCAGGGGGCTGTCACAGTAAGCAGTACATCATTATCAGTGAATGACATTTTTATGCAATATAAACATACAAAGTAGCGGGGCAATCAAGATTCTCTGCCACCCCCCAACTCAACTACCCCCCACACTCTCCCCCTTCCCAACTC
Organism: Lissotriton helveticus; assembly: GCF_964261635.1. Classification (NCBI taxonomy): domain Eukaryota; kingdom Metazoa; phylum Chordata; class Amphibia; order Caudata; family Salamandridae; genus Lissotriton; species Lissotriton helveticus. The sequence continues at coordinate 20,835,084 of NC_136060.1, read as the reverse complement.
CGAAAAATCCCCAGCCCAACTTCCCCTCCCCCCCAGCCCACCCCCCACCCGTCGCACAGCTCTCACAAGGCCCAGAACCTTACAAATAATATATGACCACCATGAAGATGTAGTCTGCCACATTTTCAGGCGGGCGCTACCCAGCCACTGGAAACGTTCACTCCCCCCGCCAGACACCCTAGCATAGCCCCCCTCACACATCCTGAGGCAAGTCATCCTGCTCCATAGGCGGCTCCAGCCACACTCCCCTGTACTCTGCCCAGCGTTTCCAAATTTTAAAATGTTTCCGCGGGCAGCCCCTAGCAATAAAGATCAGACGTTCCAGCCCCATACAAAAATCCAATCCCCGTTTCCAGACCGTCAATTTAGGCAGACGGGGGTCTTTCCAACTTTTGGCTATGTCTCTCTTGGCAGTAACCAAGCCCAGCAGTAGCAGGTGCCTTTGGTATATATTACCCCCCACATTTTCCATAACATGTAGAAGAGCAAATTGCGGTGTGTGTGGGAGCTCCCATCCTAGTACCTCAGCTAGACAGGCCAGGACCCCTCCCCAGAAACGTGCCACCGCCTCGCAACTCCACATGGTATGCAGGAAAGTCCCTTTCTCTCGCAGACAGCGGAGGCAATGTGGTGAGGCTATGAGACCCGCACGAAATAAACGAGCTCTAGTGAAATACACTCTATGGAGGTAATTGAACTGGATCAAACGGAGACGCACTGCTATAGCCGCACCCTTAGGCGAGGCCAAAGCCTCCCTCCAATCCTCCTCCTCCAGCTCACCAACATCCCTCTTCCAACGATCTCTGAGGGTCTGACGGGCAGGGGAGCTATGAATGACCAGTGTTTGGTAGATGCGCAAAATTTTCTTGGTTACTAGATCACCCATAAATATCTTCTCCTCCAATGGGCGGAAGTCCGGCAACGTCTCTAAACCCACCAGGCTAGGGGACAGGGCATGTCGAAATTGAAGGTAGCGGAAAAACTGGGAACTGGGCATGTCGAATTCAGCCCGAAGGTCTTGAAAGGATTTAAGAACAGTGTCCTGCATTACATCCCCCAGAGTCGATATACCCACTCTTTCCCATCCCACAAAGCCATGTAAGGCGGCCAGGGCCGGCAAACGGCCATTGTGCCATAGGGGTGTATCAGCCGTCAGAACATTCCACCACCCTATGCGACGCAGGGCCAGTCTCCAGATCAGAAACACTGTCCGAGTAACCGTGAGCAGTGCATTGCGCAGGGGTGCCGAATAAAGAATAGTATGGAGCGAGTTGGAGCCCATCAAGAAGCGCTCCATAGCATAGGCCGGATCTGCACGATCCCCATACCACCATTCATTTAACACTAATAAATGGGAGGCCTGGTAATAGGATAAAATGTCCGATGTGGCCAGTCCCCCACAGAAGGCAGAAAGGAAACAGAAACACAGGATTTTGACTGTTAGTTTGCAGAAAGACTTAATTTCTGAGTTAATAGGTTGTAACAATGGGGGCAAAGTGTTTGCTGAATTATATGCAAAGTGTTTCGTCACTCCTTCAATGACCATACTCCCTTCTGAAGATAAGCACGGCCCTGAAGTGGCAGTTGAACTGGGAATTAGGTTGATGGGGGTGTTTGATGTAGTTGCTGATCTCATTCTTGCAAACGTGAAGGGAGATGCAGTGAACTTTCAAATAGCTAATGCTTTGCCTCGTCCCAGAGGGTGAGAAGCCACGCGAATTGCCAAAAATTATTTCCCAGGCTTATAAGACCATTAGCCGCAATAGTTTGGGTGTTAAGCCTTTTGCTAAAATACCACCTCAAACACAACAGAAGTCTCAGTCTGATAAAGACGAGCGTTCAATCTTTTCTAAGAAAAATTGGAGAACTAAAAAACAGGGAAAGCAACAACACAAACAGGGGTCACATGTTGCGTCACCGATACCTGTGTCTTCTGAGCGCACTTATAATTTGCGCGACAGTGCGAGAATTAGGTCTCCCGACAGGTTTCGGGTTCCTAATCAGCGTTCTCCTCGTTCTTTGCAGGAAACATCAGGCTCATAAGCCGTTGGAGGGGAACGCCAGGATCATGGCAGAGATCGGGGTGCACCACAAGGGCGTGAGCAGCCTTGGCAGACTGAAGGAAAGGGAAAACAAGACAAATTTCCTCGTCAGCGCCCTCAGTTTCAGAAAAAGAAAGTTGCCGCTTTAACTGCCAGATATGTCACCGATGGTGAGAACCCAGCTCCTGAATTTAACATGGGCTGTGACTTTACTTGACAGCGCAGCGGAAGTTAACATAGTGTGGCAGGCACTACATCCATTTCTGGAGGCAATAGCAACTGAATCGTTTGTTACAGTTGAAACACTGACATTCGAGTGGCTCCCCCTGACAGGCTATATAATATAGTTCTTCTAATTGAAGGTAACATGCAACTTGTTCTTAAAGGGATTTTTTGAGAGAATCTATTATCTCCTTATGACATTTTGTTGGCGGAGGCAGATTGACCACCACCTTTTGTTTTGCACGCTCAGAAAGGGGAGGAGGTGATACTTCCGAGTTTTTCACAGAACGTCTCCAAGGAGCATGCAGAGGCTTTTGCAGTAGAATGGGCTTTGGTGCCTGCACCGGCTCTGTACCGTACTCATGTGGGCTGGGATAAGGATTTTCTGCCCCACGAGATAGCATTGCGGTCTATTCCACAGCCTCAACCCCAATATCCCCTCAGGCGGGAAGTGAAAGGTCCAGTTTCTGAGATTATAACGCTGTTAGAGTATCAAGGAGTGATTGAGACATGTGTGTCACCGATGAATAACCTTCTTTTTACAGTTACCAAACAGTTACCAAACCAGATGGGTCATACAGCATAGTTTTGGATTACCGACATTTGAACTCTCATTTTCGCACTTTTGCAGTACAGAATACGCATAGTTCTGCCCTTGTAGACAGTCTTGTTTGTAAAAAATGTAAAACAACACTAGATATTTTCAACGGATTCTTCAGTCACAATCTGTCCCCTGCATGCAGTCAATGGACAGCATTCACAGCCGGCGGAAAACAAAAACAATTTAGGCGATTAGCAATGGGCTACAAAAACAGCCCCAAGCTATTCGCCGCCCGTGTTGTCTATTTACTAGACAGCATAGACCCAGATGCGTTCTCATGATATTTATCTCACGGACGACGAATTATGGCTGCATCTTTGCAGTCGGCTGTATCATTATTTTGTTTGCGGACTACAGTTACAAATTTAGCTTTGCTAAATCACACATTGCAGAGTATACAGTGTTGTTTTTGGGCTATGAGCTCAATAATGCAGGTAGAGGCTTGGTGCCTCACTTCCTGAAGCAATGCGCATGTTTGCGACCTCCAACAACGCTGAAAAAACTTCAATCATTGCTGGGATTTTTGATCTTTGGGCGTTTTTAAATTCCCGAATACGCCCAGCGTATCAAGCCGCGTTATGCTTTGATACAACCTACATTTTCAAAAGCCTGCTGGCTTCCGGAACATTCAACTATCCTGAAATCTTTGCAGTCTGATCTTCTTGAATCGAAATACTTGTTAACACATGATAACCACACAAACCTGGTGATACGAATCATGCCAGGTGCAGTGGGTTTCACTTACTTGACGTTTAATGAAGGCGATACAGTACCTATTGCTTACAAATCACATTTATACACTTCTGCCGAGTTGCGGTTATCCTTTTTTTTTAACTTTATTTTTATTTTGCAGTTAATAGGAGGCAAACAGACAGAACATAGAGATTAAGGAAACAAGTAGCTACATCGAGTAAATGCAGAAACATAAATAAAAAAAAGAAGTTTTGACAGTTCATTATCAATTCTAAATAAGCTAAACAAAGTAAGAAGAAAAACCGTCAAATGCAACAATAAAGAAATAAAGAGAAATACATTTCAGTGCGAGAGCCAGTCCTCAAAAGGGGCCCAGTTCTTAGATGCAAGTATACGCCGTGTCGTCCCCCTCAACAAATAGACCGATGATTCTAATTTATGCCATGCAAGCATCCTGGCTTTCCATTGACTAAAAGTAGGGGCCTCAGGGCTTAACCACTGTGATGTTATGCATAGTCTAATCATGGCCATTACAATAAACAGAAATGAGCGAGTATATCTTGTTCTTTCGAAAACAGTAGAGTATTCATACCCAGTTATAATTAGCTCTGGTGTAAACTGGACCTGAATCTTAAGTACTTGATTCAAAAAATCTCGATTTCATTCAAAAATATATTCAGATCCGGACATGAAAAAAACATGTGAACTGCATCCGCGGAGAATAATTTACATCTAGAGCAAGAATCCCCCCTAGATCCTCTAGCATCACCCCAGTTTGCAATCTTAGCAGGAGTATAATAAAGGTTAAACAAGGCCATATAACTTTGGGTTCTTAAAGTACCAGAGACTAAAACAGATCTAGCTAGTTGAAGTGAAAGAGTCAGATAAATTATAGGGACACCGAATTTAGCGGCTAGCTTTGTATTCTGGGGTTCTAGATCATCCGGAAGTTTGGATAACATATGTTGATAAAGGACACCTATTCTAGATTTTTTCTTTATCAATTCAACAAGGAGATCTTGACATACATATTAGTGTTTCGAGAGAGATATTTGTCCAAAAAGCTTCTGACTTGCAGATATTTAAAAAAGTGATTGGAATGGAGCTGAAACTTCTCCTTAAGAAAGGAGAAGGAAGCCATTTGGCCATCCTGGCCTAAATCACCTATTACCTTCAGGACTAAGGACCTCCATTTGAGCATTATCCCATCTTGAAAGATTGATGGTAACAAACCGGAGGCGGTAAATGGGGTATAATAATTGAGCTTTGGAATGGCAAAGCGGGAGCGGATTTTATGCCAGATAGAAAACAGGGTCCAGCAAGTCTTAAATTTGATTTTCTTAAAATAGCTTGGTTCCAAAACAAGAGTCAAGACCCCCCCTTTGCAGCATCCCCAAGTACTATATCGTAAACGGATGGATAACAACTCAGAGGAATATGATCGGTCGTGTCCCGACCGGGGATGAACCCATGCTGACGGTTAGATACCAAAAGGGCTATAATTTGCACCAACCTAGACGCTAGAATCCTCGAGTATATTTTGCTATCGGTATTGATAAGCGTTATTGGCCTATATGATGCAGGATCTAACTCATCCTTTCCTTTCTTCTTAAATAAAACAATAGTAGCATGACGCCAAGAATCTGGAATATCACCCGCTTGCGCCGCCCTGAAAAGAGTGAATAAATGTTGTCGCAATGTTGGGATAAAGGTCTTGTAAAACTCTAGATGAATAAGATCAGGGCCAGCAGCCTTGCCATTAGCCAGGGATTTGATAGCACGTTCAATTTCCTCATAGCTAATGGGGGCTGATAACGCCTGATTTTGTTCTGTTGTTACCTTAGTAGTGTCAATAGGCAATAAGAATTCATCTAGCCTAGCCTGATTTTGGATAATAATAGGCTCCTCTGTGCACAGATTGGAGTAAAAGCTCACGAAAGCATCCAGAACGCTACTTGCAGTCTCACAAAGAGAACCCTCGCGGTCCCTCACCCGGACAATCCGATTTGCGATAGCTCTTTGTTGTAACCTTTTCGCTGGGACCCTCCCAGAGTTTTCCCTGAATTCGTACATTGACGTACGGAACTGGATATATTTAGCTTCTAAGTCCTGATATAGTGGATCAAGCTGATTAGATTTACATATAGCGACCGACTCCTGACTTTGTATTGACGGATGCCCCGATCAAATATTGGTGGTTAATTCGAGCTCCGCTGTCCTTAATTCATCCAGCCTGTTTTTAATCTGCTGCGGAGCTCATTTCCATCGGTATGATCCAAAACCTTTTGTTTCTCCACGCACCGCGGCTTTGAACGCGTCCAAACCACACAGTATCGGGCGGTCCCCCGATTAATATCCATAAATTCAGACATCCAAGAACCCATATGCTGCTGATACTGTTGGTCTAATAGCAGCTTCCTATCAAATGTCCAGGATCTAACAAATTTACTAGGGCGATCCCAAAGCATATCGGTAATTATAGGGTTATGATCCGATAACGTCCTTGGAACCACCTCGATTTTGACCATTCCAACACAATGATCGGACAATAAAATATAATCGAGACGGACCATTTTACTATGTGGAATAGAGCAATATGTATAACCCGCCTGGTCATGGTGATGATGATGCCAAACATCGATTAAGCCTTGTTCTATAGCTAGCGCCTCCAAGGCTTTAAACACTCGGGGCTTCCGACCAATATACCTATGGTGGGTTAGCAAATCTATTTGACTAGATAAATTGATGTTGAGATCCCCGCAGAGTACTAATGGCTGTGGCCAGACTGCTAACTCTAAGTTCAGATCCCGAAGCACCTCAGGGTCGTCCAAATTAGGACCGTATACTGAGCAGATTGAAAGTGGGCGAGAGTTAACCAATAATTCAGCAATCACCCACCTGCCTGCACTGTCCTCTTTGACTCTTTTGCACAAGCCGAGCCCATTCTTAAGCAGGATAGCGACACCCCTTATCGTAGAAGTTTGTCGAGAGCAGGCCACTAACTCAAATCTAGGAAATCTCAGAAGACTACGGCTGTTCCATATGGGTCTCCTGTAAACACATTATATCGACCTGCATAATTTGGAGGATTTTAGAAAAAATCCTACACTTCTTCCCATCATTTAACCCACAGATATTCCAAGTGGAAATTCAAAGTCTATCTCCCATCATTTAAAGATGACACAAACCAGGACTCAAACATATTGATAATGTAAACATTATTCAGCTTAATAACACTAAGATCAGAAAATATTCGCATTGAAACAAAGAGTAAGTATCCGCCACTCAAACATAATACTTGAAGCAGATGGTGCCTCCTACAGTTCCTGAAAACCCCCCACCACCAAAACACCCTCCCCCAGCCCCCACCTACCCATGAGCCCACCCACCGGCACCCCTCCCCCCTTTCCCCCCTTGTGGCGCAGCAGGACTGTGGTCCTTATGATGGTTTAGGTTGGTGATCCCCCCACCCTCCCGGAACCAGAGACTCCCCCAGGTACAAACTTCAAGGCAACCCTGTTTACGCAAAAATAACAGTCAAGACACTTCTAGGAAAAAGGCAGTGTTCGGGTTGACTTCTGCTTCAGTACATCATTATAGCGGACCGAGTCCCGGATTGATAAATAGAAATCTAACAGTTCTAACTAGATAGCACCCAAAAGATCACTTTTAGCTTGGATGGGAAAAGCAAATATGCCTGAACACCCTTAGACTGAAACATCGTGATCCGCTGGCGAAGATGCCACCTGCGTTCTACAGTCGCTGGACAGAAATCGGGTCGTGCGAAGAACTGACAGCCTTTCCCCATCCATTTCTTGTCAGGTCTTGCCAAGTCATAGATTTTCTCCCTAGCCAGGAAATTGTTAAAGGATATCAAGATTGCACGTGGGAAGTAGTTTTTTGAACTTGACGGAGTTGGGGACTGGCGCTTCTTAAACGGGAATCGGTGTGCGCGCTGTATTTCCAAGCTCCAATCCCACTGTGTTACTTCCGGGAAGGCCTCAGAAAATAGTTCAACTATAAACTGTCGGACATCATCACCTTCTTTATCCTCGTCAATACCGAGAATTCTTAAGTTGGCTCTCTTGCGCGATTTTCTAAATCCGTAGGCTTCCACAAGATATCCTCCCGTTGCTCCTTGATCTCAATTGTAAGCCCCTTCTGGACAGCAGCTGCGTCTTCAAGGGCAGAGATACGCTCCTCAGCTTCCCCAACCCTAGAAGCAATATCCGTACAAGTTTTTACCACCCTTCGTAGGGAATTCTGCATTCTGCGACAAGCCCCTTGGGTGTGTATATTTTCCTGCCGTGTTTGCTCCCTATGCATCACCATAGTTTGATAGATTGTCGAAAGGGACATTTCAGCCGGGTTTTCGATTGCCGTAGACAGAGAGTTACATGGTATATGTTCAGTATTAACAGTAGGTTGATCTGAAAATGTAGGCTGTAGGTCTACCACCGTTAAAACTGCAGACAAAGCGGTAGCCCTAGGGACTTTACGAACAGTACTAGAGACACCAGCTGTCCTCTCGTCTTTAGAGGCATCATTAAGGTGCCAATCCCCAGATTCGCTGTCATAGTCAGACCATTCCAGCTCTACTTCATCATCCTCAGCCGATGAATGGTCTGACATAGAATAGAATTTGTCAGTGGCTTCAGTACTCTCCAACTCCCTTGTAGCTAAAACAGAGTCTATAGAGTCTATAGAGGAGACCACGGGATCTATAGAAGGGACCCCAGGATCGGGAGTATGGAGAGAGATAGCAGCAGTTGACTGTGAAGTAACTGGGACTACATCGCCCAGCTTGCATTGGGAGGGAGAAGCAGCCACTATGCTGGAGCCATCAGCTGATGGTTGTAAAGGCTGTGATACTGATAGCGATTGTGATAGTAAAAGAATAGGGGCCAATGGCGCCTCATTACCGGCAGCTGCTTTTACATTTTTCGGGGAGTCCCGCGGCTTCTCAGGATTTCCAGGAATTCCAAGATTTCCACTGGCCTCAGAAGTCTGTTCCTTTAGATTTCACCAATTAAATAAATCCGGAACAGTCTGCGGTAAAATCTGCCCTTTCCTTGATGTTAAAGAGCCGGTGGAGACTGACTTCACCGTAGTAAGCTTTTCATTCAGCTTTTCACCTCCTCCACCGAAGGGGGTTGTTTGTTCTCTCGACTCGGGTTCAGGAGCATTTCTTGAGGAGCCGCGGGTTTTTGAAACGACCGCAGCTCCCTTCAGTGGCTTCTTCGGAGGCATTATCGGGGGCGTAGTAAAACAGCTGTGACCCGGCCAGGAATTGCTCCGGCGAGAGCAACAGAGCGGAGCTGGATCTGGAGCCGGGGCAGCGTGGTGGCGATAGCGGGAGCTGACAGGAGCATGCCAAACGGAGAGCAGCTTGGCGGTAAGACCCGACCGAGCAATTTTGATTCGGGAGAAAAACCTCATGCAGGATAGCTCTATTATGTTAAGAAACGCCGGGATAGAGGCCCGCAAGGGGGAGATGGAGCATGGGAGGTTGCAGCACCAGCCTACTCGACCGTGAGCACGGCCGCCATCTTGCGCCGGGGTCACTTTCAAGTTTGATAGAGTTGAGGTTTTCCACAGTTGAAAAAGTCTTGACAGCTGTACAGATGGCGATCCTGAAGGAACGCGCACTGGCACAGGGCAAACGCATTTTGGTGACTCAGGAGTTCTTGCTGTATGAATTTGTTCATCCTCCTCCTCTGTCAATGCGCCCGCTTGAGGTGTACAATTGTATCATTTACACCGATGGTTCGGCGCAACCGGCCACCAGGTCTAAGCATGCTTATTCGGCGGCTTATGCTATTGTGGCAGGTACTATAGTGAACGGTGAGTTCAAGTCCAGTGGTGTTCATACGCAGGCGCAAAGTGACTGTACCTCCCAATTGGCCGAGCTGCGCGCTTTGGTGCTTGCTCACGAGTTTGCAGATCCTACTGTGACTACTCCCATTGTAAGTGATTCTTATTACTGTGTTCAGTCTTTCAATGACAACTTGTTCCTTTGGTCTCAGAATGACTACTGTGATTCCAAAGGCAGCGCAATTAAGCATAAAATGCTTTGGGTCTGAGTGGCAGATCTTAAAGAATGTCTGCCTCTCACACATGTGACTCACACTTTTGGCCACCTGCGTGTGGGAGCACACGCTTTTGGTGACTGTTTTGTTGATGAAGTAGCCAATTCAGCAGTAGCCACATGTTTAGTTGCAGCTGTTACAAGAACCATGACTCAGATTGATAATGACATTTTGGCAGCTATTGTTGCTACTGAGAAGGGTGGTAATTACCCACAAGGGTTCCCTTCAAAGTGCTCTTATAATTTAAGTCCCGACAAAGTTCTGTATGTAAGAACTAATGAAGTTGGAGATAGGCTGATTCCCAACGCGGACCGCAGACTTTCCTTGATAACAGCTGCACACGAAGGCTTGGCTTCGGCCCATGCTGGCGTGTCTGCAACAGTTTCTATCTTGCAGCAACCTTACTGGTGGTGTGGCTTATATATAAACAGGCTCCTAATTATGTACTATCTTGTGAAGTTTGTCAGAAGATTAAACCTTCTACAGTTACACGTCCCCCACAAACACAGCTGTGCATTTCTAATAAGCCTTTTGGCTATGTATATCTTGATCACTGCAGTCAATTTTCTTCAGATACTGCTTATAAATACATCTTAGTTGCAGTTGAGACGTGCACACGTTTCATTTGGGTTTGGCCACAACGCAGTGCTGACGCTCAAAGTGTCATCAGGGATTTGCGTGTCTTTGAGAGAATTTTTGCCTGTAGTACCTTCCAATTTGACCAAGGTCTAGCGTTCGCCTCTAAGGCGTACAAGGATGTGATGAAGTCTTTGGGGCTGCTGGTGCAGTATTCGTCTCCATACAGGCCTGAGGGCAACTCAATTGTGGACAGAATGAACCGTGACTTAAAGCAATCCTTGACAGCTAGAGTCTTAGGTACTGGAAGGAACTGGTTGGCCCACTTGTATAGCATGTAAAGTGCACTTAATAACCTCCCAAGAAGATCTCTGGGTGGGCGGACCCCATATGAGATGCTCTTTGGCATACAAATGTTTGTGCCAGACCTTGATGGTCTAGACATGGCGGCGGAAGTCGCAACCTTTGATGTAGATAATCATTCTACTATATTACAGGACTTACAAGAGATCTGTGACAGTCTTGCAAATGAACATTTACCCTCTGCCACTGACGCTGCACTGCAGATTCCGGTGGCTGGCTGGCTACCCAAAGTTGGAGATCTTGTACACAGGTTCCAGTGCTTGGCGTGAAGGGTACTCGTACAGTCATTTTACCACCACTTCCTGGTCACAAAGACAATAGATACATCTCAGTGGACAATGTCAAGCTACAACATCAGGCAGATTCTGAATAGTATAACACCTGCTGCGTCATGTCCAGCAAGTTCAAGGAATCCTGTGATTGGTGCATCTGACACCATGCAAAACGACACTACCATCGAGATGGACTCCTGCCAGCTTCCCCCTGTAACAAGAAAACTGAATATGCTGATCCCACAAGCGAGCCATTGCCTGGTTTGCAAACAAATACCCTCAACCAGTCACGTTTTTCTTTTGACTCAAACTCCACCTCATCATTTGGCCCTACAAAATTCAGTATTTTTGTCTCCTGGTTTAAACAGATTTATTTGGTCCCTCAGTGAACATACATCTGGTTGGTGCTGATCCTGATTTTTAAGTTCATGTCCATTGGTTTTGTGACAGTTGTTTTCTTACTCATCAATGGTCACTACTTGCCAGAACGCTCTGCTGTTCAGTTGGTTACTGGAACGTTGGCTCCGCACTCGTCTTCTCACATCATGAAACGAGACCAGGCTCTTGTTAACATTTCCGCCTTTCCAGTCGCTGATGGCATAGTCTGGGATGCAGTGGATTTCCAAATTCATGGCCCAACAGAGATAATCAATGTACCAAATGTCCTTTGTGTTTCAATGGGAGATGTAGTGAAACAGAACATATGTTCAGATGATTGGGATGTGCAGGCAATACAATCATTGTTTTCTGATTTGAAGTATTATGCTGCCTTTGATGCTGAAGATTTGTATTTAAAAACTGCTAATTATGCTGATTTATATTGTTACCAACATTATGGACACCATTACCTATATAAAGCTAATGCGTTTAGAAATGTTTTAATTACACACAGTGGGAACATTGCCCAACTCCATTAGAAGGCAGCTCAACAACTCTGATAAGGAAGTTTACATATTTTACAGCTTTTGATATGCCCAACTCGGAGTCCTATTATTCTAAATTAAACATTTTATCTACTCCCAAGGTAATGTTAACTCACACAAAACTATTATATTCCAATTCGTTTATTAATAAATTGTCAGTTGGTGACTATGAACTTTGGAACGCCACCATTGATTTAAAATCTGTTTGGGATTCTAGATCCTGGCAGGTTCGCTGCACTGGAGCTTTACATTGCGTGTGCCTCATACCAACACAAATTCTACTTTTAAATGATTAGATTTACCAAACTACTTGTTTTGGTTTGGCGACTGCAAAACAGATGAATGATCCTACCATTCCTACTCTGGCTCCATATCATAACTGGAGCTTGCATACCAATTATTCCATTGAGGAACTGCAAGTTTTGCTTAAAAAAATAACATTTAATGTCTCTGGTTTAGATCCAGTTGGATGGTTGGTTTGGCAGACGACTTCTGATGCCTGCCAATTACGTTTTCATAACGTAGTCCCTGGTTACAAACAGGATGGACCTGATCCACGTTTTGCAAATACACATTCAGTTAGCACGTATTCTGTGCGTAAATTATGCCAAAATTGGTTACAGTACTCATCCCTATCGTCCATGAAACAACATTTATCGCTGTTATCCAATAACATTGATTTGGCCGACTTTATCAAGGGACCTCATGGTCCTAGAACAAAAAGATTTATTTATGCAGCTTACAATGAAATATAGAAGCTCTCTCAAATTGAAGCTGCGTCACGTTTAAGGGAAATAGATCAGACAAATCTAGAAGAGGTCCATGCTCTTGTTGACAATAGTATTAACACGCTGTCTTCCCGCATTTACACCTTAGATAATATTGTTTAATCTGTTGTTGATATTGTTCAAGATGATGTGTCTGTGTTATATCTTGATCAAAATCAATTGCATTCAGTAATCCAGTTTGCATGGACTTTGCAGACTCTAAAATTGGGTAAAGTACCATGGGATTATTTAAGCACATCTGCTTTGTTTTTACCTTTTAGTTTGACAGACAAACAGCAGTTTATATCCATGAAAGATGGAACTTACACTCTTTTACATATTGAAAAGATAGACCCTTCTCCTTGGTTGAAACTGACTCTGCTGTCTGGCTCTTACACGGGGTTATCTCTTTACCGTTCTCTTTGTTTAAATTTAGCTCCTGCATGAAGCATTACCCGCTAGGTCACTATGAACCCTTAGGTAGCGCTTTCCGGCATGAAGTGTGGCCCTTGCCTTTCACATACAGATGCCTGTGACATGACAATGAGGTATACCTTACTGGGGATTTCTGTGATTCTACAATGGGTCGTTCCCTTGTTTGCAAAAACATACAGTTACACAGGGCGTGCAGTGTTACCGCCCTAAACCTTGCATGTGCTTTAAAAGGTATTCCAGTCCCAGCTATAAAACCCACTTACACCCTGCTTGCTAACGGTAGCTAACTTCTTTTAAATAACGAAGAATGTTGCATTTGCTGGCTGGCATACCGTACATTGTGTAACCACAAAAGGCCAGAATATATCTGGGACGAGGGAACTAGAGGCACGGGGTGCCAGGAGCTAGCGGCCTCCAACAATAATGTTAAAACACGACAGAGCTGCTCCCAGTGTGAAGGATCTAAGTGCAAATGTTTCTCCGTTCGTGAGTGCAGGCATCTCAAAGAAAGTGAAGGACTGGTCTCACACCCCACCTGGTGTCATGCTTCATCATTGACTAGTCCTCGCCCTCTAAAAACTTGGTTTGATAGAGGGCGGGCATACACCTGACGACATGGATGCACTTCTAAACTAAGTGGGGGCCCATGTAAAAGTACTGTATATTGTGACAGTTTCACAGCGTGTAGTTTGTTGTTAAAATGTGCTTTTTCCTCCCCCGCATCGGAAACTCCATAACTTGATTTGGCCTTCTATACCAACTTTGAAAGCAGACTTCAATAAGTTGAGCAGAATAAGAGCACTATTATTCCAACAGGAAGTCCCCCTTACTTCTGCGTGCGAGACATTTGTGCTGCAGGTGGCCAGCAACAATTCTGAGATTCAAGCCCTTCTAAATACCAACCTCCCACTACATTTCGGTGAAATGATTCATCGCATTTTCAATGCGTCTAATACACATGGCCTGGCACATTTTTTAAGGTTTCTGGCTCTGGCCTTGTGACCTCCTTTCAGGCTTCATTCGGTGTAATACCGGCCTTTATTCATTCTCGTTTTTCCAGCATGTTTGGTGGATTGCCTCTAATACTCATCATATCTGCTGGAATACTTCTATTGATTTGCCTCCTATTTTTATTTTATTTTATTTTGAAAGATTTAGAGAGCGCGAACAAGATCCTGGCGGATATCAGAGCGCTATACAAACAATAATTGTTACTTTATACATCAAATAAGAGCCAAACCACACAAGTGAATAACGCATGTAGTAAAAACAACATAGCTAGATCTACCATCAAGAATTGTCTTGTGGTTGGGAGCGTGTACGCATCTCGTAACAGGGTTTCAGCAAACCCTATTCATGCGTATTTGGCCATGAGGATGGCTTTAACTTCCTTTTTAAAAGAGGTAGCGGACGGGTTGAGTCTGGTTTCTGGGGGCAGGGCGTTCCAAATTCTAGGTGCCATCCCCGAAAAGGATCTGTTATAAGTTTTTTTCTTATGGAATTTTTGTGGTTTCAGTAGTAGTTTATCCGCATTTCTTGAGCGTCTGGACCCACCCGATATCGTCAATTTCTGTGCCAGGTAACTGTGTGTCTTTTGATGCATGGCTCTGTGCGACATGCACGCAATTTTCAGCTGAAGTCTCGCCTCTAGGGGTAGCCAGTTCAGGGATTGAAGGTCCAGGGAGATGTGAGAGCTGCGTTTAGATTCAGTCATGAGTCTTGCTGCGGCATTGATTGAAGCTCTCAGAGGTGCAGTTGATGCCTTGGGTAGACCACAGAGAGAGACACATCCGTATTCCACTCAGGGTATAAGTAGAGCATGGACTGCCTGCTTGAAGTCATTGTGTGGTAGGAAGGGTTTCAGTTTCCTCAGTGTGTTTATCTGGAAGTTGGCTCACTTTGTAGCACTACTGATATGTTTTTGCATGTTAAGATTACTGTCTAACGTTATTCCTAGTGACTTTGCTGAGTCCACAATGATAGGTTGAACGTTGAACGCCGTAATATGTTTGATCCAGTCTTGCATTTTCGGGATTTGAGCCGGTGGAGCAATTAGTAGGAATGAAGTCTTTAGGGCATTCAGTTTAAGATGATTTTCTGCCAGCCAAGTTTGGGTATTCCTAAGCGCTGTATTAAGTAGTTTGATGTCCTCTAGGGTATGTATCTTGAGGTATAGTTGCGTGTCATCTGCGTACATGTGATATTGCACGTTAGAGGGTTGTAAAATTTCCGTGAGGTGTTCCAGGAAGAGATTAAACAGTGTTGGAGATAGTGTGGATCCTTGCGGTACACCCAGGGATACTGGAACGGGCTTGGACAAGGTGTTATTGACTTTGTATTGTTGTGTCCGATTTTGGAGAAATGAAGTGAACCAGCTTAGCACTGCCCCAGATAGGCCCATTCTGTGTTTCAGTAGGTCCAGCAAGTTCTCATGCTTGACCGTATCAAAGGCAGAGGAGAGGTCAAGTAGGATGAGTAGGCAGGATCTATTTTGGTCAAGTATTTGCAGCGCATCGTCAATGATGTGTGTTATGGCTGATTCTGTGCTATGGCCAGCACGGAAACCTGATTGGTGTTTGTTGAGAAGGTCAAAGTGATCAATATGTTTCGATAGCTGTAGATGTACACATTTTATTAGCAACTTGGCTAAGGTGGGGATATTGGAGATAGGTCGATAGTTGTTAAGGTCCTTGGGATCTGCCGTTGGCTTCTTTAGAACGGGCGCAACCTGGCCTACTTTGAGAGAATCTGGGATGCATTCTTGTTGAAGTGAGCAGTTTATGATCTTGGACCAGAGAGGGAGAAGCAGTGGAGTAAGGTCTTTGACTGCGTTCGCCGGGAGTGGGTCAGAGAAGTGGTTGGCTGGGTTCAATGCACTGAGAATTTTGCCTACGCCATCTTCGGAGTAGAAGGTAAATGATGACCAGTCTGCATTATTTTTTGGTTTGGACTTTGCTGAGGGTTGGTCTGGAGTTGTTCTGGGAGCAGGCAAGGTTAGTGTATTCGGTCTCGCGTATAAGGTAAGATCCTTTAGGAGGTCGTTCTTGATGGTGTCGGTCTTCAAGGTGAAGTAGGTGGAGAATTCTTCACAGTTTGGCTGCGAGCCTTCTCTATCTAGTAGGTGATGTGGTGCCTCCTTAGATTGGGTTTTGATCAGATCAAAGAGTTTTTTGGGACGATTTCTTGCCTGGTCAAGTTGAAGGCTGAAAAAGTCAGCTTTGGCGCGCTTAATCTTCCGGAAATATGCGTTTCTCTTTGTCCTGAGGGTCTTGAGGTGGTTGATGGAAGGTAATACTCTTCAGGCCCATTCTGAAGTTCTGAGTGAGCGCCTATCCTCGTTGAGTATACCGTTGTACCAAGGTTTAGAATCTTTTAAAGAAACTCTTTTTAGTTGCAGAGGTGCAACCTCATCTATTATTGATGTCATGGTCGAGAGGTAGTGGTTGGTGAGATCGTGAACTGTGGAAGATCCTGCGGGAGGTAATAGAAGGTTGGAACAGGAAGAAGGCAAGGTGTTGGGCTTGAGATTTTTTAAGTCTCTTTTCCATACTTTAGGTCTTGTGGATTGAGCTGAGGTCAATTTCACTATTTCCTTAATGATGAAGGTGATGATGTGATGGTCAGACCAATCTTAGGGTAGGATTGACTCTAGCTGAATGGAGCCTGTTTTAGATATTAATAGATCCAGAATCGATCCTTTGTCGTGTGTTGGGGTGTGCAGAATTGAGTTAGGTCTAGGTCAGCAAGGAAATTCTTAAGACTGTTGTTATATTCTGGTCTTCTCCTTACCTACTGCTCAGCCTGTGTGTGTGTGATGTCATCAGAATGTTTGTGTATGCATGCTTTGAATGTGTGGTCAGTTTGAGTGAGTGGGGCTGAGCAGCTGGGTGCTGCTCCCAGTGGGGGCTACTTTACTATCTAACCTATGACTAATAAATTTACTTAATTACACCAACGGCTACTGGATTTGCTTACCTTCCAAAGAACTTTCTTCAATGTAACAGTGGCGACGATCCTGAAAGAACTACGCATGCAGAAACAAGAAATTTGACAAGAAACTACAAAGAAGTTTGACGGAGAAGCCTTAAAATAAGCTTGATAACGACCTCGATGCCCCACCGGTGTCTTTTTCATCAGACAGCCAACAAAGGTATGTTTTGGCCGTTGGACAGTGTATGACTCGTTTTGCGTTAAATCAACCTGTCTACAAATGGTTATTTTGAGTATTTTGTGAGATGGAGTTTGAGACCTGAAACCTGCTACTACGACCGATTTTTGGGATGTTTTGAACATTGCTTCTGTCATCAGTTAAATATGCTTTCATTGTGGATGAGCAACTTGCTTTTGACGCTTTTACCAGCATAAATATGCTGTGTCAAATTTAGGGACATGGATTGATGATATTACGTACTCGTTTTTCACGTAGCTTTGAACCTCTTCACTGTGGTAGCAAATGTTCAGCGTTATCTGTGACCATCTGTGCATGTTTCCGGTTTCTGGATTTTTAAAACAGTAAAGTTCGTGCCTAGAAGACATGTGTGTGGCACGAATGGCTTAAACCTGCCTACTTGTACTGCATCGATGGTGTCAAGCAAGAAGAGACCTGGACATTTTAATCGGAATGTGTAGGACTCTCTGGGACCGCATTTTCATTTCACTTTTACTGTGCCTCAAGTGCCTGTGTTTCAAACGGTTTCAGGCGGTGCCTTATCTTACACTGGAAAGGAGTCTAGTGAGTTATAGAATAGCCTGTTTATTTGAAACTGTTGGTGCAGCCCATGTGTGATCCTCGGCAAAGGCAACGGCACATTTCCATTTTGTTTTGATTTAAAAGTGATTGCCTGTGACGTTGCTACAGTTAATCTTCTGAGTGCCAGCCGACATCTTTTTTGAAGGAATCTTTCAGCTTTGTTGCGTCAGAGTCATAGTCCCCGCATTCCAGAACGTAGCTTGAGCAGGTTGTGAGTGATGAGTCATCACGCAGTGATGACAGGAGAGTCGTAAACCAGAAGAGACGCACTGCGTGATTATGTTTGTCTGACACCTACCCGGAACTGTGAAGTGTCCTGAGTAAGCATCGTAACTCACTCTCTGTATCAGCATGGCAGCGACGCTTTGTGGAGAAGTAATTACACAGATTTGGAGATGTGGAGCTGCGCATTGAGTCAACGGTGACTACATTTATTATTTCAATTTATTATTTTGCCAAGCTCAGGTCTTACAGCATTATCGTAACAACGGTGTCTACTTTTATTTTTTTTAATTTATTCTGTTGCCTTCAGACTCGTATCTTATGCATATAGTAGTGCCTACTATGTTTTGCTAAATTTATAGTTATTTGCTGCAAATTTTTATTCCCCTATATTTTGTTGATATGGATGTCACATAATCTGTACCATGTTTTATTTTGGTGTGTGATTCGGGTAGTCATGGAAGTCATGTAACCTGTGCAGAGTCGTGGAAGTGCTAGATTTTTCTTTTATTGTAGTGAACCACATATGTGCTCAATTTATTTGAGGTGTTCATTCCTATTTGTATTTGCTTTAATTGCTTAAGCCATATAAGTGCGCAATTTGTGTTGGGGTGTTCGATTTAATTTATTTCTAGTGATTTCTTGTAGGAGCCTTTGATACTGCCATATGTTTTCGAACAACTTTTGGTAATGCTCCATATTTTTTTATACTTAAGGTGATGAGATGTGTTGATGCTCCACGTTTTTGATGAACCACGTTTTCTTAGTGCTCTATTCCAATAGAGGGGTTCACATTTTTTTACTGTGAGGAGTCGTACAGATACTAAATTTTCTTTTATTGTATTGAACCACTTTTGTGCTCAAAATGATTTGAGGTGTTTATTTCCATTTGGAATTTTCTGAAGATTAGTTTTTCCAGTTTGGACTTGTTAGAGTGTACCTTTGCGGAGCCACATATGTGCTCATTTTTGAGGTGCTCCATCTGTTTCAGGTTTGATGATATGGGGCTGCAGAGTTCTCAGTTCTGTTCATGCTCAGTTTTGTACATGATTTATATTGTTGAACCACGTCAGTGTTCTATTCGGTTAGAGGTGTTCAGTTATACAGAGAGCTGCTGGGGAGTCATGTACCCCGTGCAGAGTGTTGTAATTTGAGTACATTAAGTTGGGTGTCATGTACTCTTTGTAGTGTGTTCTACCCTGGTGGTGTTCTATTGTTGACTGTGTTGTGCGGTGTGTTGCTTAGTTTAGAATTGCTGCGTTCTGTCTTTGTTATTCTTTGGGGCGCCATTTTATTTAGTGTTGGTTCCCTCTTTATTGCTTTTCGTGACAGTCTGGCCAACTGGCATGATTTGTTATATTTAGGGTTTTTGGTTTGTGATGAGGGATGGTGGTTATGTGAGGTTGAGTTTCTGATTGAATGGTCATTTGTTGTTTTTGCATTGGGCATTGTCAGATTGAGTTGACATGTGATGTTTTTGCATTGCATTGTTGGATTGTATTATCATTGTGATGTTTTGTCATTGCATTGTTGGATTGTATTGTCATTGTGATGTTTTGTATTGGTTTCGTGTGTAATGCTATTAATTATTCCATTATTTATTTTCTCTTGCTTTATTTTGTTTTCATTGTTTTAAAGGAGGGAGATGTGTTATATTCTGGTCTTCTCCTTACCTGCTGCTCAGCCTGTGTGTGTGTGTGATGTCATCAGAATGTTCGTGTATGCATGGTTTGAATGTGTGGTCAGTTTGAGTGAGTGGGGCTGAGCAGCTGGGTGCTGCTCCCGGTGGGGCCTACTTTACTATCTAACCTATGACTAATAAATTTACTTAATTACACCAACGGCTACTGGATTTGCTTACCTTCCAAAGAACTGTCTTCAATGTAACAACTGTTCACTGTTGTATCCTTAGAATCAGCCCAATAGAGATTGAAGTCTCCGAGTAATATTTGGGTATTTTGTCGCCCTGCGTATGATGAAACTGGGTCCATGAAGTGTTCGGTGAAGGCGAGGTTCTCACCTGGGGGGTGATAGATGATGTGCAGAGAGTAGACAGGTTTGCCCTTGCTAGTGATGTTAAGGCACATGTATTCGCATGACTGGAATAATTGGGCGATGGCTCTGTTTACAGAGATGTTAGTACAATGTATGCACGCTATGCCTCCCCCCGACTTATCAGCTCGAGCTCTATCTAGCCAGATGATGTTGTAATTAGGTGGAACTAAAATATCAATTATTGGCGTAGAGGATTCCTTTAGCCAAGTTTCCGTTAGCATTATCAGGTCTGGCTCATATGTGAGGATGAGGTCAGCTATGTCCGCAGCATGTCTAGCGTCCGATCTGCAGTTTAGGAGCATACATTTGAGTTTGGGCGTACTGATGGTTGTAGAGGGTTCCCGAGTGATAGTGATTCTTCTAAGGTTGTTGTTTGTAACGCCTCTAGTGTTTGGTTTAGTGGTCCTATGGGGGTTGGGGGGCATAGTAGGTATCACGATGATGTGGGAGTGGTAGGCTCCATGGAAGCGGGGTCGTATGAGCTCACCAGGGAGAGTAAATCGCTCTCTGAGAGCAGATTGGTGCTTCCAATTGGTCGAGATGAATTGTTGTAGGAGGGGACTGAGGACCAGTTGGGACAATAAGGATTCAAGTTAGTGGTGGTTTGATTTCTGGGCCAGCTCATTTTGGAGTGTCTAGTTGCTCTAATACCCCATGGTTGTTTCACTAAGCGATCGTTGAGTGCTTGGAGTTCTTCTTTGATTTGGTTCAAAGTTAATACATTCTCATCAAGTGTGGGGTTTTGTGCAGGTGGGCATGTGATATGTGGCTGTATTGTGGGTGTGGATTTGGATGCATGGCATGGGGTCTGGTCTGGCGTAATATTTGTAGTGTGTGTGTGTGTGTGGAGTTTGTAGTATGTGTGAGTGTGGATGAGATAGGTGCTGCTGGTGAGGATGTGCGTGTTGGGTGGGCTGTAGGGGTGGTTATGGATGGGGAATGTGTCTGTGTTGAGGGTCTGGATGTAGGGCCTGTAGCCTGGCTTGGTGTGTGGTCTGAGCCCACTGCGTGTGGGGCAGGTAGGGGTGTTGCAGGTATGAGAGTGTGTGTTAGGTGGGCTGTGGGGGAGGATGGCAGGACTGATGGTGCGGGTAGCGTTGTGGGTGATGGTGGGTGGACTGTGGGAGTGGCTATCTGGAGTGTATGGGGTGATAGGTGGGCTGCTGGAGAGGGAGGAGTTGCGACTGATGGTGAGTAAGTTCTGGGAGTGGATGGTTGGGATGTGGGTTTAGGAAGAATGCTTGGGGTTCTGGTGACAGCATCGGGCCATGCGTCCTCAGTGTCATCTAGGTGGGATGTTTTACCGTGGTCTGACCGCTGAAGTAAGGGTGGTGGTCTCGCATGAGGGTGGTGGTTACTATGGGTGACAGTGTTTGGGAAGGTTGCAGAGGCATGAGTGTTAGTGAGGGATAACAGGGGGTTATCCAGAGGGACATCTGTTGTAGTAGTGGTTAAGTGGTGATCGGTGTTTGCAGAGGGAGCGTAGGTGGGTTCGGAAGTGTTGGGTTGGGTGTTCGGGGTGGTGTAAAGATGTGTGTTGGCAGGTAATGGTCGGAGTGGAGTGGCGTTGTTGTCGGTAAGGATTGTATTTGCGGTATGATGAGTGTTAGCAGCAGGGGTGTCCTGAGTGCCCGTATGGGGTTTAGATACTTGCTCTTTGATGATTGGGAAGATGTTGTCTAAGAGGCTTAGATTACGATCTGTAGATTTCATGAGGATGGTTCCATTAGTATAGATGGGAATGGTTGCAGTCGCTTGGAACTGTTGGGAGGGGGCGATGTATATAACCAGACCATGGGGTATTTTCCTGGTGGCGGAGAGTGTAAATAGGGTTAGGAATTCATTTCTCCATTGCGCTCTTCGCTACGTATGGAAAATTATATCATTAGTTGTGTGTCCGTTGTGTATTGAGAAATAAGGGTCCGCTATGGGTGTTTCAGGATGATGTTTTATAAGATTGTGTTTAAAGCGTTTGGCTGCGCTTTTAGAGAGTTTGGGGGAGTAGGTGATAGTGTAAGTGTGTGTACCTGTGAGCTCCATCATGAGTACCGATTAGATAGTGCAGGTTTCTGTAAGCAGTCTGTATTATATTGTGTGGGGGGTGGCTCTGGGGAAGGTGTTAATCTGGGTGCGGGGGAGGTATTAATCTGGGAGTGTGGGAGGGATGAGGGGGGTCAGGCCTAAAGAGGTGAGTGGATATGAGGTAGGGCGTGAGGTGTAGCGGTGGTGGGTATAAAGGTAAAATAATGGAATGTGGAGTGAAGGAGCATAAGGTCTATTGGCAAAAAGAGTGATAACCGATCTAAAGGGCGAGAAAATAATGTAGGCAAGAGGGATCAGCAGGGCGACAGATAGTGGGGGTGGCTATGAGGGGGGTGCTAATCTGGGTGAGGGGGGGTAATAATCTGGAAGTGTGAGAGGGGTGTGGGCGATCCTGCTTACGCGAGTGAGTGGTTATGAGGTAGGGCGTGAGGTATAGTGGTAGTGGGTATAAAGGTAAAATAATGGGATATCAAGTAATGAAGTAAGGGGTTTGTTAGCAAAATGATAGTTAAAAGCGCTGCCGGGCGTAAGTTAGTGTAGGCAAAAAGGATCCACAGGCCGACAGATAGTGAGATAAAATCATAGGTGTTAAGGCCTGTTGGTTAGGTGTTAGCGGCGTTATATGGACATTCTGACCTGTTCTGACTGAATAGTATGAACGGCTGATGCAGGCTGCGAATTATGTAATTGTGGTGGTGCTTTTCCAATATGGCCGCCACATTTGTACCAAGCCTCCTATTCAGCAGTAAAGTCCTGTTTCTTTTTCCATTGCTTGAGGGCTGCTGGTTGTAGTCTTGTTTTTGTTTTTATTTCTCCTCACTTGTCCTATTTCAGTTGCAATGAAGCACTTGTCCTATTTCCCTTGCAGTGGTAGATGTTTGGTTTGGGATGGTGATGGACTGCGACTTTGTTTACCCAAGGAGCGGGGGTGTGCCTCTCAGCCTCGTTGTTTTGCTCTTTTTTCACCCACCATCCCTGTCAGCCATTTTGATTGTGCCATTGCAGTAGGGTAAAAGTACCGGAGATCGGTAAACTCCAAATGAACAATGGGCGCGATGCTGGTGTGTGAGTTGTGATCAGTAAAATGCCATTACAGCCATTCTGAGCTAGATGACCTTTGATGGTGCGCTGCATGGGGTGTCTTCCCTTCCTAGACCGACCTGAGCAGCATGTGGTGCCCCTGCTCATTGTTGTCTAGTTACGGTGTGCGCTCTCGGCGCTGATCCACATCGGGCGGGGGGCGGGACTACCCGGTAGTGTCCTCCGGACATCACCTGATCTGTTTCAAAATGCTCCTATGGTCGCTGTCCCTCACTGTGCATCAACACCCTTCCGCCAGCGTGAGCACATGCGAGGATCAGGGTAGACGCGAGAAATGCGAAGCCCTCGAGGCGGAGGCAGCTACCAGCGTCTTTGTAGCTGCCGGTCTCTGTAGCTCTTAGGCTTGCGGCTGTAGGGAGATTACGGGACGGCTGGTCCAGCCTCCACCGCTCCGTCTTCCCTCACGCGCTAGGATCGAGGGTGGTCACAATCCATCCACCATGGGGGTCAGGCAAGCATCTGTGCGTGTAACTCCCGATGGTCACCTACCTTCACTGCAGCGCTTTGATCCCTCCGGTCAGACTGCCCGGCGTGGGGAGCGGAGATCTGGAGCTTCCATGGATGCCGGTGAGTGTCTCCAGAATAGTTTCAAAATGCTCCTGTTACCCTTGTCACTTCATCCCGTTTCCTAGTTCCGTTCCGTACAGATCGCTGCCAGCACTAATAGGGATTTTACGATTAAAGTATCCCAAGCGCCCGGAGCTCTTCCACAGAGCTCCTACCAGTCGGCTGCACCTCTTGTGGCCCTACTCAGCCCAGACCGGCTGCAAATGCTCCATAACCGTGTGTTTGAATGCTTTAGCACACTGCTCCAGGCTACACTCAGCATGGCTTATGGATTGTCTTTCCACTTTGCGTACTACACTTGTGTGCAACCCATCTTCTAATGTCTACGATGCCCCTTCTCATGGGCGTTGGATGTCTGCCTCTCCAATACATCATGTTCGGACCCGGATTACGACTTGTTAACGGGTCCCTTAATGGCCCATGAGCAAGAATGTTCCGTAGTTGCCCAAATGGCGTGTGCGGCTGCACTTGGAGTGTTGGCACAATGGGATATCTGTGTGGCTGGCAGAATCTCCCCCAACATAGCTTAATTGAATATCACGCAAGTTGTCCTGCGATCCTCTTGGACACACCCTATTGTGAGGAACATGAATTTTCATTCAGCTTGCTGAATTGGATGGCATCCCTTTTTGCTACAGATGACAATGATTTCCTTTTGGAGGCAGTTGCGGTTTATTGCGCATACACTCTGATGGATTAGGATGGTTGGCTCACCATACACTTCTGTGCCAGATTTTTTTGTATTTGTTTTCAAAATATTTTTTTTCCAGGACCCTATTGACAATTTCTTTCTTTTTTTTTCTCAAATTCTGGACGCTCTTGAACTCTGCTCTGACTTGTTGAACTCTGTGTTCATCCTATGTCTACATCCAGTAGACTTACCAGGGGAGGGTGTAGTGAGGCTGCTGTATTCACTGCGGACATTGCTAAGTTAGAATAGGTTAGCACAAGCTTGGCTGCCATGTTGCTGCTGTTGCGCACGTTACCAAATGACTTTGTTTTCGCAAAACCTCTACTTGTGCCTGTTCACACGAGAACTGTCTGCTTTTCACGTTCCTTGCAGTTCTCTGTGGTTTTCGTCTGCACATGATGTTCAAGGTCGAAAAACAATGCCCCTTGTTACTCTGCTTTGGTCAGTCCCCCGCACTTAGACATAACACGAAAACACAGCTGCACTGCTGAAAATGGAGTAATAATACACACACTCCGCTTTTGGCCTAGACTTTGCCTGCACACAGTTTATCCCTATTGTTACAGGATGTGCTCATCTCTTTGGGTCAACCAAAAAACCCAAGCTTTAAACATAGAAAAACAAAGGTTTGAGGAACACTAAGATTTTTACATCATTTTAAGAGTTCCTTTTACAATTTACAACTTCTAGAACGACAGCAGAAGACACCATACATCACACAATTCAATCTCTAAAACATGTTCTTTTTCATGTTCTTTTAATTTTCAATTTCATAGCATTATAGATGGACAAATCCAAAAATGTGCAACAGTCAAATGTGCAACAGCCTACGCGTTTCGTCCCTTTTTATTTTCTGATGGGACTTCTTCAGGGCAACATCTATCTGCTTTTGTGGGAGTTTGCCTCTTCAATATTACTTCAAATAGCTCTTCGTGACCCTTTATCAAAATCTTGAAATCATGTCTTCTAGCAATTGAGTGATTCTAGCGTACCTTCTGTAACAAGTTTCCTGCTCTTTTTGTAACTTTCTCCGCAATCTATCACTAAACAGTCCCAAACTTGGGTCAACCTTGTCCGTGTTCTCTCCAAACTTCTTTCATCATCATTATCTCTAGCTTTCACAGGTCTGTTTGTGGCATCGGGTGACAGCGGACTGCGCCGGCAACCAGAGGGCACTACACACCTCGGTGGTTAGAAATGGACAAGTGAAAGGGAGAGATAACGATGATAAAACATGTTTGGAGAGAACACGGACAAGGTTACCCCAAGTATGCTTATTTCCGATCCAGGGAAGACATGGCTTGGCAGTTTGGGCTGGACTGTTCTCATGAGGCACTGGGTCAGACTGATTTGCATATGGCCATGTCTGAACTGGGGTGGCGGAGTGAGCTAAAGAATGATGATGGATTAAACCCAGATCAGTTGACTGGGGTGAGTGTTTGCAATGTTTAACACTCCGTCCATCATCCCCTTTGGTTCTACTTTGTTCGCCCTAAGATGGCAGGGTATGTCCAGACGTGGATCCCTTGGTCACTTTGGCACTGGATTCAAACTAGCCTGGCTGATGATGGCTTACTAGCCAGAAACCTGTCCCAGGATGCTTGTTTCAGGTCCAAGGAAGACATGGCTTGGCAGTTTGGGCTGGACTGTTCCCAGGAGGTACAGGGTCAGACTAATTTGCATATGGCCATGTCTGAACTGGGGTGGGGGAGTGAGCTAAAGAATGATGATGGATTAAACCCAGATCAGTTGACTGGGAGTGAGTGCGTGCAATGTTCAACACTACTGCCATTATCCCCTTTGGTTTTGTCTAGTGAACTAAGCACCTATGTGAAGAGGAATGTTTCTGTTGTGAACAGTATGTTCTTTCTATGTGATTGACTTTCAATATACCAATGCTGCCCGACACCATCAACAAAACAAGGCTCTAGCTTTGAAGATAGCAAGTTCACACATAAACAGAAGCAAGACTATATTGAACTATTCATTGCTGTCTGGCAAATTGAAGTGCAGGTTGAATTGCAAGGCAGTGTTTACTATAGTCCTACATTCTTTTTTTATGTGTAAAGGAGGTTGGATGGCAAGTGAGCTTTTGTTACTGCACTCTTTAAGATCAGATGATATTTCACATACATATTGATTTGAAAATGTCCCTTGACCATAAAATTGCGGTCAAAATATTTTGACTATAAAAATATCATGGATAAATATATGAAGTAAAGTATATTATTGTTTTAATCTTTTTACAATCACATTTTTATTACATTGTTTTATTGTATTAAATTCATTGATTTTTTCATTATTTATGTCATTGTGAAATGTGTTTGAATTATTTTATGAACAATATAGCATTTTATAGCTGGGTTGATAGTGCTTTCCAACTCATACATTTTAATTGAAATTGATAAATATGCTTTTTATTTATTTTTTAATTGTTGTTCATTTGTTACATATTTATTAAATGTTGTAAATATGTAACTAAATTACATTTAGAGTTGTGGTATTTATTGGGGGACAGACTGGGTTGTGGGTTTAATAAGATAAACATATATATGTAGACATTAAATGACTACCATATTAATTATGGAGATTATTACATTTAAAATAGTTTTTATATGTTTAATTATTTTAAATTATAAAATGATGTGGTTGTAATTGTTTAAAGACTTATGGCCTATTTAGAATGTCGGTCAGAGTTTCCTTTGACCTACGTCCCTGTGTCTCGAGACCGACTGATCTCGGGCCGGCTGTCCGAATCTGCAGTTACAATGCGACCACACATGGTGAGGTCTCAGAGGTGCAGGGATGCACAGGGGGCCGCCTTGGCCTCCAACCAGAGGCCGTGGACGCAAGGGGGCCCTGCTAGGGGCCCCATTTTTGCTCTCTGTCAGGCTTTCCATGGCGGAAAGCCGGACATGTAAAGCCTACCGGTGACTGAGGATCATAATCCCAAGGGGCGGAAAGGCCGCCTTTCGGATTACGGGCCGGCCTGAGGCTGGCCTCGAGAACGACTGATCTTAGGCCGGCTGTCCGAATTTGCAATTACACAATGCGACCACACATATGAGGTCCCAGAGGTGCAAGGATGAACAGGGGGCACCATAGGTGTCCCCTTGGCCTCCAACCGGATGCCGCGGAACCAAGGGGGCCCTGCTAGGGGCCCCATATTCGCTCTCTGTCAGGCTTTCCATGTCGGAAAGCCGGACATGGACAGCCTGCCGGAGACCGAGTATCATAATTCCAAGGGCGGAAAGGCTGCCTTTTTGATTACGGCCCAGCCTGAGACTGGCCAACAGGCTCCTTGAGCCTGTCAGAAGCCAGCTGGAATGACCGGGCGGTTTAATTTGTGACCACCAGCATTGTAATGCGGTGGTTGGAAATTAAACCGAGATGCGGTCCAGAAAGGTTCCAACTAATGGTCAGAGCCTTTCCGGGCCGCGTCAGAATCAGCCCCTAAATATCCCTAGGAGCAAAAGGATCTAATGGAATGTCACAATACACTAGTTTTGTAAATCAGCTATGGGGGCAAAACAAATGCAAATGAAAATTACCTTTCTTTTATCCTACTTGTTTTCATTATTTTTAATTTCAACAATTATTTGTTTTTATAGTTTAAATCTTTTTATTGATATTTCCAATCATACCAAGCCAATACAGCAGCTGTTGTGAGTCACTGAGGCATACAAACATCTAAGAGAGAGACTGACTATATGCCTTGCTACGACTGATACAAAAACAACCCCACAAGGGGAAAAAGGATAACCAGAGAAAAGGAAAACCCCACGTGAGAACCCCCCAACTCCCCCCTCCCCAACCCCACTCACCCTGAAGCAAAATCTATTCAAATGACCCTTTGCAAAGTTCAGAATTGTGTCTACATAGTATAGCTGTTTGTGTTCACCAAAGGTTTCATAACTGTTTCCTTCACATACAGCAAAAGTAGATAGAAATCACAAACGAATGGAAAAATAGACTACCAACTATACAAAAGGCAAATACTGTAGTAAAACTAGTTTTTGTTTAGAACTCTGCGTGCTTCCAAAAGAAGACAAACCTTTTGTTGCTATCATTTTTAGGAAAAATAGAACATATGTTTTTTTGCAGAACCCATGTTTTTTAAAGTAGTCAAACATGTTGATACACTTTGGTCTGCTCCTTCCAGGAGAATCCACAAACTTTGAATATCTTTACAACAGTGGCAGCCGGCACAGGTAGGAGCGGTGAGCGGGGACCAGGTGGCGTGGGGGCATCAGGGAACTCGACATACGATGGGATACCGCTCATCCCCCACTTCACCGCATCGCTCTTACCTGTGTCGGCTGCCACTGCTTTACAATAAATAATTTGTCAAAAAAAGGGGCAGAAATTTGTCCTGGAAAACCCTTCATACAAAAACAGGTAGAACGGCATAAATGTGAAGTGTCTCAAACATCAAAAAAGTGGTTCAGCAGTCTGGTGGTAAAATCCACAGCAGCTAAAGGGGTAAATATATTTAATTTGTAATGTTTGACATTGATATTTATTTTTTTACATGTTGTATAATTTTAAAATATCTCTTTTTCGTTTCGGGATGTCGAGTATATTGGGATTTTGGGCGGGTTGTTTTTTTATTGATATATGTAGTATAGTGAATTTAAACTGATTTTATTTGCCTTTTGTGTTGATTTGGTTACAACATGTTACTTCATACTTGAATTTTTTAAGGATATTTTTAGCTTATTTAATGTACAACTATATTTTTTCATTATTTGATACGTTCTAATATTTATTATGCAGTGCATTTTAAAATATTTAAAATGGGTTTTTTTCAAAGAAAATATATATTAATTAGTGCAACATATTTTCAAAAATTGTATACAATGGTTTAATGAATGTATTTTGTTATGTTTTGAATGAATAATTACACGTTTCTATTGTGCTTCAAATATGAATTCATATTTTTATTTCATTTAAGGGTTGTTATTTTTTACAGTACATTTATTGTAATTTCTTGTTTTTTTATGTGCTTTGGCAACATTATTTTTTAATTATATGTATTTTAATAATATTTTTATCAGTGATAAATCAATTTTTTTATATTTGTTATCATTGAAATATTTGTAAACTTGTATTTTACATTGCATTCGTTTTAATTATATTATGCACACATATATTATGGATATTCTATTGATATTTTAGACTAGTAGATTTTGCTACTTGATATTTTTGCACTTTACACTATAATATGTTAAGACAATATTTTTGAAGTAGATATTTTGACAACAATATTTTTGTACAACAATATTTTCATAGTTGGTATTTTCTCATGCAACAATGAAAGAGGCTTTTTGTGCGTTTTGTGACATTGGCACACGCTTAGTACATTGGCTACCCACATGAGAAATGTGTATGGTTAATACATTGATTTCTTTCTGCCATTATATAACATATTTGTGTCTCTTTTGAAAGACACATTACACAACATACCACTTTTCATATCTCACACATCTCATAAAAGAAATTCACAGTGTGCAACATTATCAAAGTGTGACTACGTATGCCAAGTGACTGAGGCAGTTAGCTTTATTTGATAACACTGTGAAAGCTACTTTTCATGTTAAATGCAGACACTAATCTCAATTTCAGAATGAATTGCAGCTCCTCACAAACAAGATCTGGTGTGGTATATACTATTGCTTATCTGACGTGGGAAAAAGAGCATTCATTTTACTACTTAGGGCCTGATTCCAATGTCGTTCGTAAAGCATTCTGAACAAATCAATTCCGGAATGCTTTCCAAACGACTTGGCTAGGAGAGTCCGACCTAGCGATTTGGATGCATCCGGATGCTTCTGGATAAGAGTCGTTTGGACTCTCATTGACTTCGATGGGAGCATGTGTTCCGAACGAGAACGCAGGTCCCCATTGGAGAAAGGGGTGGTGGGAAAACCTTGCAACCTGTGGCGGGCACCCCATGGTGCCTGCCACACTGTGCAAGGGGGGTTGCTTGGGTACCCCAATGGACCTGATTAGGAGGGCCCCGGGTGAAGAGGGGCCTGCTATGGCCCCCCAAAGACTGTTTCCGGTTGCCATTTGGTTCCGGAGAAACCGATTCGGAACAGCTGTCCAAATCGGTCATCGTACTCGCTACCTCGGAAAACAGAGTAGATAGAGTGGTACTATTCAGCTCCAAAAGACATGACCTGCCAGAATGCCTTTCGGAACCAATTCGGTCAGCCCTAACAGATTCCAGGCATCGGAAATGGTTGTTTGGGAAGTGTATATAACACTACCGTAGATTGGGGGTCTAGAGGGATGATTGATTATAGACTAATAGGTGTGCGTTCCCTCATGCAAACCAACTACACACATAGAACACCTGAAGTCTAGAACATGTGTATGTAAGCCAATGTTGAGTGCCTCTCTCAAACGTACTGCTACAAGCGTAAAATGGCTGGGGGAGACATCCCTTAAGGATAAGAACCCTCACTCACCCGAGGGTGAAATGCTTCATCATATGGGTCCTCCTTACCAGTGTGGAAAACCTAGTCACCACTGGGAGCTACTACTTCGGTGTTTAAAGAAGGAGCTCAGAGATGTTTTATTAGGTAAGGGACAGGATGATGATCCCATATGTGAGATGATGGGTGTAGTGAGGTATGCAGCGCTGTGTGAAAGAGTGAATAGGTGAATTTAAAACTGCCTAAGTGGAATCACTGAATAACTTTATTAATGTGTTCAACTTGACAGGGTTAAAAAGAAACAGCACAGTAGTATGGATGTGAACCACTGTCACTTGATGGTCAACATGTTTCAGCCTGATGATCTAAACCATAGTATCAGCGGCTTTTTTCAGGACCAGATATACTACGTGCTAATGCTGCTGCAATTATGTGAAGAAAATATATATATAGTAATAAAGAAAAGTTTTATACAAAACAGGTATTCCTGCTTTTCATTTTCTCTGTCAGGTCATACCCAGGTATCTATGTATAAACACAAGTAGCAAGAAAAGGAGAGAGAGAGACACAAAAACAATGTGCTAAGTTATCACGTGTAACATGTTGTATAATATATGCATTTGTCACTGTATTGAAAATATATTGATGCTAGTACTAGTCATAAGTTGCAAGGACTTACCCTCAACTGTAGGATAGTCCTGCCTCACCTCTACCTGGCTGGCTGCTCTGGAAGGAGGCCCCGCTCTGCGGGAAAGGAATACAGGTGTCTGAATAGGTACACCATTTTAGCTTCTAAAAACTCTTTTGCTCTGTCAAACAGAAAGACCAAATTGCCCAAACACGTTTAGGGTAAGTCCTTGCAACTTATGACTAGTACTAGCATCAATATATTTTCAATACAGTGACAAATGCATATATTATACAACATGTTACATGTGATAACTTAGCACATTGTTTTTGTGTCTCTCTCTCTCCTTTTCTTGCTATTTGTGTTTATACATAGATACCTGGGTATGACCTGACAGAGAAAATGAAAAGCAGGAATACCGGTTTTGTATAAAACTTTTCTTTATTACTATATATATATTTTCTTCACATAATTGCAGCAGCATTAGCACGTAGTATATTTGGTCCTGAAGAAAGCCGCTGATACTATGGTTTAGATCATCAGGCTGAAACTTGTTGACCATCAAGTGACAGTGGTTCTACATCCATACCACTGTGCTGTTTCTTTTTAACCCTGTCAAGTTGAACACATTAATAAAGTTATTAAATGATTCCACTTAGGCAGTTTTAAATTCACCTATTCACTCTTTCACACAGCGCTGCATACCTCACTACACCCATCATCTCACATATGGGATTATCATCCTGTCCCTTACCTAATAAAACATCTCTGAGCTCCTTCTTTAAACACCGAAGTAGTAGCTCCCAGTGGTGACTAGGTTTTCCACACTGGTAAGGAGGACCCATATGATGAAGCATGTCACCCTCGGGTGAGTGAGGGTTCTTATCCTTAAGGGATGTCTCCCCCAGCCATTTTACGCTTGTAGCAGTACGTTTGAGAGAGGCACTCAACATTGGCTTACATACACATGTTTGGGAAGTGTGCCAATTCAGTCGGAAACAAGGGTTCCGGATCGGATTCGGAAAACACAAATCCGATTGGGAGCCCTTCCGAACAACATCGGAATTGAGCCATTAGTCAAATTCTGCTTTACATAGTATAGACCATTAATGCAACAAAGAAAAATCCATCGCAATCAAACATAATAACAAGTCCTACACGTCTTAATAAATTTGGAATATTCTGCAGGGCTTTCAAGTCTTCCACTTATTCACTTACTTGATTGCCCTCTCTCCCAGCCACTGCTACACGTTTTTCTACTCTCCAAATCACTGAACTATTACAAGTTTACCCACATTCTTAGACTTTCACTCAATCGCACACTTTTTCCAATTCATGACTCATTAGCTCATTCGCTAGTTCACAATTACACTTTAACTCACTCATTTTACACTCACTCGTTCACTTAGTATTGCACTTGTGCTCACTCATTCTTTCATTTTTACACTCTTACTGACTCACTCTTACAATTGTACTCATTGCTTCATTCGCTCACATTCTCACTTACTATTAAACTTTTTCCTTTGCTCTTACAAGTTTCCACTTACGTAGTCACTCATTTTTACATTCTTATTTGCCCACTCATTCAGTCATTCACTCTAACCGGTTGTGACCCTACTCTAGATGCTCATTTCCTCAGTTGTTGAAAATTATCCTCTTCTTTTGTGTGCCAAACACAAGAACACTGATATCCGACAGCTCATAATAAAATACTACATTGTGTTGTATCCACTTTAAATGTGAAGTTCTTTGCTATATTACATTCAACTTTCACAGGCTACTTCCATAAATCAAAGGCATCTTGCTTTTTGCCTGGTTATCTCATGTGTGGTCTTCCGCTTCTATTATCTCAATCTACAATGTTTGAAATTCAAGGCAAGCTCTGCTGGCTTTCCCAATGTCTTTTTTACTCTGTGGCAGCTCTTATTACAAGACTTCGGAGGTATGGAGTAAACGAGAAAGGTCAGACAGAAATGATGGATGGCTGTTAAGGAACACAAAGTGCCTTGAATTTGTTTGCTAATTTGCGACAGCAGCTTACCTTTCAAATATTAATTCCTTATAAATGAGTCTTTCTTCTAGTGCATCCACTTCCTTTTGGAATAAAATTGCAGAGCGTCATGGTTCACATTTCATTAGCATTCTTGGCCAAACACGTGTTGTTTTAGCCTTTCAGATGTCATGCCATTTTAAAGCAGTTTGCCTTTTGGCACCTCTTTTGTTTGGCTTAAAGCAATATGCAGTCGTTGGTTGACCTGAACAGATGGTTTTAAGCGTTATTTGAAGTGTAATCGATTTTAAATCAATAAGCCATGTATTCCCATTTATTAGGTCGAAGCCTATCAGAAAACACTGGTGCCTAGTTGTAAAGACATACTGGGGACATGCAAAAAACTTACCTTGGAATGCATTTCACCCATTGCTTACTATTGGCTTTGTGTTTTTTCACTCACATTTCCTTGATGGATATACACTGGCTTTATTTGTTTTAGCCTGTCCATCTTGTCTTTGTCAATCCCGCTCCTTCTATTCTTCCACAATGCCTGTTTTTCATTAACTCTTTTTTTTCATTTTCATACAGCACTCCAAGAGAGTGCATGGGTTTTCCAGATGTCTCCTGGTGTGCTTTTCTACCTATCCCAAGCATGATACATTGTTTTCTCTCCCATGCTCTGCTCTCCCATTGCCTACCATCCTCTGTTCTTTACTTTTTGCCTATTCTCCCACCCTCTGTAGCCATTTTCTTTCTCTTCACCTCCGTGCCCACTGCTTATTTGTTAGTTTGCTTCACTCCCTGCACCCTCTGTGGTGCATCCCCCCATGTGCATACCCATGTTGTTCCCGTCCTGCCCTAAAAGCACTGGGTGCCACTTACAGTTATTTAGTCATGTGAAATGGTGTGACAGTCACAAATTAAGCCCAAATGCGATGGCGTATGGGCCAGATACAGGGAGTATGTTAGTCTACAATGTACAATGTACAAGTCCAGCACGGATTGTTCAGCTGCGGTAGAGGAGGCCACCTCAAGCATGGAGACCACTTGAATGGCTGTAGTTGTAGCACGAACAGCAGGCTTGGTCATCACTGTAGCACGACATGAGGGGAACCTCTGGGAGATGACTCATCCCAGCACATGCCAGCAGGGCTATGGCAAATCCAATTGTAGGTCCAGGCAACAGGGCAACTGGGTAGATGCAGGGAGGCCTATGACGCTTGTCATGTCCCTGTAGCTAAAAACTGAGGTTAGTCAGCTGACCCTTGGAGTCACTTCAGTCAGAAATAAAGGGTGCAGGTCCAGTCTTCCTCACACTAAGGAGGGATGGCCCATCCTGCCAACACTCAAACTCTCTAGTGTGAATCTGTCTGGGAGGAACTTACAGAGGTGAACTGCCAACTACAATTAGTCATGTGACCCATGAACAGGCTGCAGGCACCAAATAGCCAGTACAAGAAAGTGCCAACTTCCTAAAAGTGGCAATTTCAGAATTGTGACCTACAATCTGACTTTACCATTAAAGAGGGGTTTAAATTACTATTCCCAAAACACTAAACATGACATTCCTACCTACTCCTACACAAATATTATCACTTATTAAATGTAATAAGGTACCCCAATGATATCTTATGAGGGAAGTAGGCATTGCAGCAGTGAAAACTAAATTTAGTTTTTTTTAACTATCATGATGTAAAACGTAAAATTACATATCCAACTTTTTAAATGCAGCGCACCCTACCATAAGAGCTCCGTAGGGCCTATATTAGGGTTGACATAAAAGCATAAAATAAGAAGAGTAGGGCCTAGCAAAAGGTATCTTTTGCCAGGTCAAAATGGCAGTTTAAACCTGCACACTCAGGCTATAGTGGCAGGCCTGAGACAAATTTAAAAAGGCTACTTTAACACACTAGTATCATTTTTACATGATAAAACAAAACTGACACTGGAACCATCTTGCTTATGTCACATGAGTGCATTGCTATTGCACTAATACACAAAAGAGCTTCAGCAAATTCGAATTAAAGGTATTTTGCAATTTGCCTAACCACTTGCAGCCGTTTGGGGTAGCATTCCAACCCATAGTTCTTTTGCCGTCCATACTACCTCAGTTTGGACCCAGTCATATGCAAATCAGGTTCAGCCCTGCTCATATAAGAGCAGTCCAGCCCAAAGTGCCAGGCCAGGTCCTCCCTGAATGAAAACACACCCAATCCTAGACCGGTTTTGCCCTGTTTGTGGCTCAATAGTTGATTGTAGCTTGGTTCCAGTGGCACAGTGAGCACAGGATCCATGTCTGTACATACCCTTGCCACTTAGGGAGACTCAATATTAATTATACTGCTGTAGCCAGATCATTTGAAGATTATTGATTTCTTTTATTAGTGTTGTTTGTACACATTTGCACTGCCCACGAGCACTGCATAGTTCTTCATTGTACATGGAGCACTCTGTTTGATCTATATTGTGTACATATTTTGTTGCCAACTAATATAGACAATATGCTTCCTCCCCAGGAGAATGTACAATTGTTTCATGTGTATGTGTGATTTTCTTCTAGTTATTTATTCAGTCATATGACTCAGTCATGGACTACATCAGCTGTTTGAAGAAATCATTTAAAAGTAATTCTAACAGAAACAGTATTTCATGCAACATTTCTGAATTCAGGTTCTGAGAATGCAGGGAACCTCATCGAGTGTCATGCTGTTAGCAGTAGTGGCTGTCCCCAATCTGCCTGTACATACAATGGAAGAGGTTAAGAACATTCAGGAAGATACAGGACAGGAGGGGAAACCAGAATGGAAGCAAAAGGGTTGCAAGACGAATGAAGTAGAGATATGGGTGAATACAAAAAAAAGAGCTGTGATACAGAATTCTTTTGGTACCGTAGATGGTGAAATTATTCTATGGACCCAGCCACTCAGGCAGAGCCATAATGACAGCTAGTTTTCAACACATGCTGGAATAACCACTTCTGAAAGTGTACCCAAAATATTGTTCACAGTGCCCGATTTTTCAGAAAAACATTGTGGGAAAGTAAACTGTGTTTACTATAGGTCCTTCCCCTTTGCCATGTGGAACATTTTTGAGACTGCAAATTCACTTTATCGAGATGCCACCGTGCAGAGGATATAGATATTTACTGTCAGAGATCTGCATGTTCTCGAGATGGATGGAGGCCTATCCCACACCAGGTGTGATGTTATGCCTATGGCACTGATCCCATGGTAAGAAGTATCCATGTATATAGAGAGTGATCAGGATAGCATTTCAAAAACGAAATCATGAAACTAATATGTGAGGCTGCAGCCATTACACGGAGACTGCATTGTGCTTATCATCCACAATCCTCAGCCATGATTGAGCGCATGAATGGCATCATTAAGAACAAGCTTGAGATATATCAAAGGATTTGCAGAGACAGCATGAGAGAGGAAACCAGGATTTTGGGATATTCTAGGAGACCAGCTAGGGAGATAGGGAAAGTGAATTTTTGGCCACTAAGGATTAGCAATTGTTGTATTTTGCTTTTATTGTGACTAATGTTACTAATTAATAATTTTCCAAAACCATCTTTAAAAGAAGAATCAAAGCAAGAGGACTTAATTTCCCATCACTCACCAGCACAGGAAGTTACATCCCTAATTTCTACCATAACCATCCATAAAAGTAGAAGCCAAGCAAGAGAAGTTCATTTCCTATCAGCACAGGAAGTGACATCACTGGATCTTCCATCATCCATTTCACAGGGAGTGATATCACTGTGTTCCCTCCCCTCCCAGGAGCTACTTAATGGCACCTGCAATGCGGACGTGCAGCAGACACACTGTTGGTGTGCGGAAGGCCCGGCAAAGGTTAGCCTGACTGCACCTGTCCATGCCTGGACCGCGCCCAGCACCAGAAATCCAGGCCTATTAACTCCCCAATAATACTCCGCTGCGATCCTCTCATTGCTTGACCCAGGATGTTGCTCCCCTGCTGCTGTTATACCATCCCACACACCACAGTAGGAGCCTTCACCTGCACCCATGCCAGTTCTCCTGCAGTCAGCTACCCACTCCCCGCATGAAAGCTCCAGCAATGCCAGCAACACCCCCAACCAACACCACAGGCCACAGCAAGTTTCACACCAACACTCACCCGCATGCATGCTACTCAACACACGATCTTTCAACAAACACGCAACCAAAATCTGGAACATGCTGAGCAATGCTGCTCTGGACCTCCACTTTCTCATAGAAACCTGGTGCAACTCTACATTGGAACCTAACATAGCCATGGCAATCCCAGTGGGATACAAGATTGCATAACAGAAACATATTCACAAGTCAGGAGGAGGACTAACAGTCATCTACAAAGACTCTATCAAGTGTTCAACATCCACGGAGAGTGCCACTCCATTCGTGGAACATCTGCACTTTAAGCTCCAAATCTCACAGACCTTCACCCTGAATGGAACCCTCGCCCACTGACCACCTGGTCTGTGAGCCACTTCACCAACTTCACCGCCCCCTCACCCTCAACTTCAGAGCCCACATACTCCATGGTAACATCAACCTCAAACTGGAAGACAGAACTGACACTTCTTGAAAGCCTGAACAACATTGAACTTGCCCAGCTTATCACAGGGCAAACACACACAGCAGGACACATACTGACTTCCTCTTCATCACCAGCAACAGTATCAAATAAGGGCCACATCAGCACTCACATGGACAGACCGCACCAATTCCAAATCAACACACGGCAAGTCAATGCACAAACCAGCAATAGCCTGCCAAGCCGCAGTTGGGGCAAAATCTCAGAAGCAGATTGGAAGAGCATCATCAGTACTGATCAACCCAAACCCAGGGACAGCCTCAACGAGGACTTCACCAACTTCAACAACTGGATCAAGAACTGTATACTCCCCCGCACCCATTAAAGCCAACAATCAAAGATGATTACAAATGCTGGCCAGATGGTACATGGAAGACCTTCAAGATGCCGAACGACACTGCAAATAGCCAGGGGGAAAATGGAGGACCAGCCACTGGTAGAACCACCTACAAGGCTGCAATTGGATACAACTGCCAGCAACTGATACACGCTAAGAAAAGAGCAATAACTGAATGCATCAAAGAGAGCTCCAACAGCTACAAGGAGATCTTCTCAATCGTCAGAGACTTAACCACGTCTTCGGCCTCCACCAACAACATCACCCCGTCCCAAAGAAACCTGTGATGACCTGTCACAGAAACATAGCAAACATCTACAGCAACTTTGCACATCAACCTGTCCCCAGTGATCTCTTTACCAACTTACCCATCACAAACAAAGAAGGCAGCCTAACTGAATGGTCAATCACCCCCAGAGACAATACAGCAACAATCATAAGGACCGTCCACTCAGGGGCCCCATCGGATCCATGCTTCCACCACATCTACAGCCTGGTACCTTCACCAATTAGCACCTCCCTCACTTGCATCATCTACACTTCCATCACATCTGCCACATTCCCAGAAGACTGGAAAACTGCATGGATCAACGGCATCCTCATGAAGCCATCAGACGATCCAAACAAACTGAGCATCCTCCTATCGATCTCCTGGCTCCGTTACCCAGTAAAAGTGAAAGATAGGGCCATCAAAGAGCAACTCACAACCCACCATGAACTACACCACTGACTGGAAAACAATCAATCAGGATTCAGAACCACAGCACCAAAACAGCACTCATTGCAGCCAATGATGACATCTGGATCTGAGGAAAAATAGCAGTCCTCCTCCTGCTTCACCTCTCCGCTGCATTCGACACAGTGGTCAACAACACACTTATCAGAAGACTCCACAAGCTCGACTTCCAAGGACCCGCACTCAACCCACACTCAAATGGATCAGTTCCTTCCTCATGGCAAGAACGCAAACTGTCAGACTGCCACTCTGCACATTGGAGACCAAGAACCTGCTCTGTGGAGTCCCCCAGAGATCATCCCTGTGCCCCACCCTGTTGAATATCTACCTGACACAGCTCACCAACACCATCCATTAGCAGGGTATCAACATCATCTCTTACTCCAAAAACACACAGCTCTGTCTCTCCTTGACGGATTAGACAACCACCACCTGAACCAACTTTACTAACGGCAAGTCCATGGTAGCAGAAAGGATGAGTACCAATTGCTTGATGCTCAACTGCAACAGGATGGAATTACTGGTCTTCAGAAACAAGACCTCCCCATGGGAAGCGGCCTAGTTCGACAAGATGGAACTAACAAAAAATCCCACCAACCTCGCCTGGAAGTTATGGAGCATCCTGGTCAACAAGCTCAATATGACAGTACAAGTCAACGAAATGAGCGCTGCCTACTTCCACATCAATGTATGCAATGAAAAATCTTCAATTGGCTGTCACAGAACACCAGACGTATCGTCATGCAAGCACTCATCACTAGCAGTCTCAACAACAACAATGCACTCTCTGCTGGAATCTCCAAGCAGCTCCTAGACAGACTCCAGACCATCCAGAACACCGCATCAAGACTCATACTCAACCTCTCATGCCAAACCCACATCTCACCCAACCTCAGAGAGGTCCCCTGGCCACCCATTCACAAACACAGCCAATGCAAACTCCTTAAGCACACATACAAAGCCTTACACAACACTGGTTCAGCATACCTCAACAACCGCATTTCCTTTCATCAGTCTAATAGACACCCATGCTCAGCATCATTCTCACTCATATGCATCCCCTGAATTCACAGGAGCAGGAAAGGAGGTTTTTCATTCTCATACATTGGACCCAAAAACATACAACGCCCTCCTACAATACATCAGAGTCTCCTCCTCACTTCTTCAGTTCCACAAGGAGCTGAAGGTCTGGCTCTTCAAATTGTTCTGAGGGGACACTCACCTACACACCTGCTCAAGCGCCTGGATACACTCCCAGCTGATTTGTGCACTATACAAATACACATAACATAACACAGCGCAATGTAATGTAATGTAATATAACATAAAGTAACATAACTAATATGTGTAGGACCAAGCTTATGCTTAATGTGCTTAAATATGGGAAGAGATTGTAGAGGCCCCAAATGTTACCAGCTGTGATAAGACTATAAGGAGGTAGAATTAAAAAGGGAAAACAAATTCCAGAAGGAAACCAGGTGTCTGAATGACACTGAAGGGTAATGCGGTTGACATGCACTACAAAACTGCACTAACAAAAACCGGACTCCATCCTGCATATGTCTTGTTAACTCATTGCTATTACACTAACACAAGCACAAGCTCCAGAGAAATAGTTAAGGGTATTTTGTAGAACTCCAGATGGTATGAGAAGACTTACGAGTGAGATATGATGTTTTCGCTCTGGCATTTGCAAGTAACCCCCCAAGTTGGAGCTGCCATGGGAACAGCGCCCTGTTTAACATAATGTTATTAATGTACCAGGAAGGAGTTATTACATGTACAATGGTTGAACATCTGTCTGCTGGGCCTGAAACCTAACCTATTTGGTAGATTTCCATTGGTGGACAAGGGTATAACTACCAACTTGTAGAGGTTTTTTTTTTAACATTTTGCTGGAGCTCCAGGAGATTCCATGCCATTCAGCTGAATCAACCTCACTCTCAAAGAATGATCCTGCTTATGAATTTTATTGAACGTTGTGGCATTCATAACACCAGCTTTGCTCTGCTGTCCCACAAATGCTGCAGAGGAGTGCCACAGAGGAGAAAAGTAGTGTCTCAAAGAGCTCCAAGTACACCACAGTTTTACTACATCACAATTTGTAGGTCAATGTTTTCTGCATTGTTACATTATGCTATTTTAGCTATGTTTTCAGATATCTATTGGAAACTCAGGTCGTACATGATTCTTCTACGGTCAGGGCTGAGTAATTCAGATTTGAGTACCATAATTGGAAAGAGAGCATACCCTAATCATATTTTTTGATAGGAACTTGGAAGAACCAATCATCTGTGCAGCAAAGATTGCATTCCAATATGTACTTCTAGAATTTACACTTGAGGAATGGTGAGCTTTGGTCATAAAAAGACACAGTGAACCACATACAGGTTGTTGGACTGGACCCTCTAGGCCACTTGCTGCCAATAACGTAAGAGTAGTACAAACAGTGCTCTCAAAGACTAGAATATGAAAGACATTTATTGTCAAAAAGAACTCCCAGGGTGTCTTCCATCAGAAGAGTACATTTGGGACGCCCTTAGGGCTCTGTTCCTTCAATTCCTTTTTGAGAAATTACCATCACTTTTGTTTTACAGAAATTCAGAATTATATACTTTTGGATAGCAGTTTGTGATCTATCATATATAGACAGCACATTTATTGTAAAGTACCCCACTCAGGCCTTGCACTTTCACCATCACCCTGGATTCTTCTGTGTAATATTGTGCTGGCAATATGCCCAGTCAGTACTGTGATCAGGAAATATCAGGGTACAGGGTAGGATGTATCTACTTACTATTGCACCCAGTTCTTGATGATCATTGCTGAAGGATGTTTATCGCAGGCACATTGTGGTGCTACTGAAGGAGGGGGTTAGGGGCAGGGTATGGCTAAAGAACAGATCCTTAACTGTGAGCCTTCTGGACTTGAATAAAGACCAACCCATGTACTGCAAGCTTTCATTGGAATGGCCAAAGGCCATGCTTGATGACCTCTGGGACCAGTGCAACTGAGTAAAGCATATATCCAAAAGCCAAAAGCATACAACTCCCACCAATGCACTGTTCATGAATTTACCTGAGAAAACACAAGTATGATTGGTAAATGACACACAATCTGGCTGCTAACACAGTACATACCATTTTTGATGTACTAGTGTATATGGTATGATATGAGATATAAGATGAAAGTGTCATTACTGTAACGTCTTCCCCAGCCCTGTAGCATGCGAATGAAATACACCACAAAGGAGCCGCAGTCAATCACTTCTTTATTCTTCAACATACACTTACTCACTGTGCATTATCGCATACTCAGCATTAACCACACCTTAACTCCTCCTTGCGTATGTTCGAATATACAATATAGAGCACAGCAGAATTATTTTTAAAACTGACTCTGTTGTCAGTCATTTTAAATTTCAAACAAGCAAATTGAGACTAATCGAGGAAATGTGATTTTAGTGATGTCTGCCACTTTTTATTTAATAAAGGGGGAGAAGTAACATATTGATGTTATATGCACTGGGACTCTTGTGGCTCTGGTCGAACTCTGAACAGGAACTACGTCATACGCATGAAGGTATCACACTGGGAACAAATGGCAGTGGTTATAAAAAGAATGATCAGCTACTCCGTAACTTTTGCAGAGTATTAAAGAACCTCGTATATATGAATGCTCAATACAAAACACTGTGCCACTTATCCAGTGTTACCCTGTATGAGGAAAAGAGATTCCCCTCTATACATAGACTCAAATTACAATATAGAGCACAGTAGAATTATTTTTAAAACAGTCTCTGTTGTCAGTCAATTTTAATTTCAAACAAGCAAATTGAGAAACGCAACTTAGGTTACAGACTAATATGGTCCAAATACAATCCAATGTAACTGGAGTAATGTCCAAATATGAAGTGTCAATCAAGCTTATAGCATTGCTGAACTGTATTAATCACGTTATTGCAGACAGCCGACACATGTTTTGTCGTTTAGACAACTTCTTCAAGGCTGTAAAACAAGATGTATAATACAACGCAGATGCTATAAAGGTTGTATTCGGAAATAAAATTATTCTCTACTGTCAAACATTACATACTAGAGGTAATTCATTGACAATATGTGATGGCTACAGACACACCAACCTCAACCATTTTACCAAATCAAAGTCAAACACCCTGAAGTGTAACAAAAGAAACGGTGGACAAAGAGAGAGAATAAGAGAACAAGGTTCAGAGAGTGAACAGACACACCCTAAGTGAAATAAAGCTTGAGGAAATTGAAGTGAATTTAAGCACCAAAACCAACATTACGAAAATGACGCAAATAATCATAGTGATACACGAAGTTAGAGAGTACCTTGAACGTGGACTTAGTAGACACAAGTAGAGTCCGTAGTCCTCTAATCGTTTTGTTGAAAAGTAGAATTAGACAAAGGCAAGAATCGCAATGTCAAGCGTCATACCACAAGTATAGAATACTGTAATGGAAAATATATAAATATTGTTTTCAAGTCCAAGTCCAAGTAGAAACATATTATGTATTATATATAAAACCCGATAAAATCAACGATGAAAAGAAAGGGGGGAGCTATTATATTCTGGCCCCCAGCAAATTTAAGTTAATATTCGTCTTCTAAAGATTCTGAAACAGTCCTCTCATTGTCATGACTATAAGAAGACACAATCAAGAGTGAATTTGTAACTAATACCGAGTAGAACTTAGCCTTTCCCAACTCAATTGAAAAATCAGCTAAAATATGTATTAAATAAAACATAGATCAAACTAGAGATGTTCCGCACACCTTAAAGACGCTTGGGAGGTCCACCACGGATAGTTCCGATTGAGTGGAGGGAGTGCTGCACCACCCGGAAGTGACGCAGAGCTTCCAGGTCAGCTGGCTAGCGGCCTGGAACTACAAAAATGCATGCCCTGGACAATGCGCAGCAGACGCGCTAAGAAGCAAGCACTTGGCATTCATGATTATTGACTCTTGACGGTACAAGCTACACCCGCAGAAGCGCCTGGTGAGGGCTCCACACTCTGCTTCCCTCCTCCTCAGCTCGCACGCAACTTCAGCGTTATTTTTTAATAACACCACAAGCGAATCTGATTTTTAAACGGCAGTAATTATTTTAAAATCACGCTTGCTTTGAATTGTATGTCACAATTATTTCTGTTCTTACCTAACATTCACGGAGCAAGGTCACAGGGCGTTGCCTCCAGTGTCCACCATGGATAGTTCCGATTGAATGGAGGGAGTGCTGCACCACGCGGAAGTGACGCAGAGCTTCCAGGTCAGTTGGCTAGCGGCCTGGAACTACAAAACGAATGCCCTAGACAACGCGCAGCGGATGCGCTAAGAGGCAAGCACTTGGCATTCCTGATTATTGATTCATTGACTCTTGACGGTACAA
Source organism: Lissotriton helveticus (assembly GCF_964261635.1). NCBI lineage: Eukaryota > Metazoa > Chordata > Amphibia > Caudata > Salamandridae > Lissotriton > Lissotriton helveticus. Next base: position 20,790,523 of record NC_136060.1, on the reverse strand, counting down.
GCTACACCCGCAGGAGCGCCTGATGAGGGCACCACACTCTGCTTCCCCCTCCCCAGCTCGCACGCCACTCCAGCGTTATTTTCTAATAACAGCACAAGCAAATCTAATTTTTAAACTGCAATAATTATTTTAAACTCACTCTTGCTTTGAATTGTATGTCACAATTATTACAGATCTTACCTACCATTCACGGAGCAAGGTCACAGGGCGTTGCCTCCCCGGTCCACCACGGATAGTTCCGATTGAGTGCAGGGAGCGCTGCACCACCCGGAAGTGACGCAAAGCTTCCAGGTCAGCTGGCTAGCAGCCTGGAACTACAAAAACGCATGCCCTGGACAACGCGCAGCGGACGCGCAAAGAGGCAAGCACTTGGTATTCCTGAATATTAATTCATTGACTCTTGACGGTACAAGCTACACCCGCAGGAGCGCATGGTGAGGGCTCCACAATCTGCTTCCCCCCTCCCCAGCTCGCACGCCACTCCAGCGTTATTTTTTAATAACAGCACAAGTGAATCTAATGTTTAAACGGCAGTAATTATATTAAACTCACGCTTGCTTTGAATTGTAATTGGGGGTGGGGTCGCACACTACTCACACACCAGCGGGATCGCCCCTAAGGACTGTGGTAAGTGTAGTTCATGTTCCGCGATGCATCTTCTTTCGATTCTCTGCTATCTTCGCCATCCCTGGACACGTGTTTCGGGGTATTTACCCCTCATCAGTAGCGATTAGGCCGTGTTCTGGGGTTGCCGGTGGCTGCCAAATATTGCCAGGTTTAGTACCACTCAGGCGCGCAGGTGCGGGGTCCCAGGCCCGTCAGCCAACTGCTCGAGGGAGCTTTAACATTACAATTGGGGGTGGGGTCGCACACTACTCACACACCAGCGGGATCGCCCCTAAGGACTGTGGTAAGTGTAGTTTGTGTTCTGCGATGCATCTTCTTTCGATTCTCTGCTATCTTCGCTATCTTCGCCATCCCTGGACACGTGTTTCGGGGTATTTACCCCTCATCAGCAGGGATTAGGCCGTGTTCTGGGGTTGCCGGTGGCTGCAAAATATTGCCAGGTTTAGTACCACTCAGGCGCGCAGGTGCGGGGTCCCAGGCTCGTCAGCCAACTGCTCGAGGGAGCTTTAACATTACAATTGGGGGTGGGGTCGCACACTACTCACACACCAGCGGGATCGCCCCTAAGGACTGTGGTAAGTGTAGTTCGTGTTCTGCGATGCATCTTCTTTCGATTCTCTGCTATCTTTGCTATCTTCGCCATCCCTGGACACGTGTTTCGGGGTATTTACCCCTCACCAGCAGGAATTAGGCCGTGTTCTGGGGTTGCCGGTGGCTGCCAAATATTGCCAGGTTTATTACCACTCAGGCGCCCAGGTGCGGGGTCCCAGGCTTGGCAGCCAACTGCTCGAGGGAGCTTTAACATTACAATTGGGGGTGGGGTCGCACACTACTCACACACCAGCGGGATCGCCCCTAAGGACTGCTGTAAGTGTAGTTTGTGTTCCGCGATGCATCTTCTTTCGATTCTCTTCTATCTTCGCTATCTTCGCCATCCCTGGACACGTGTTTCGGGGTATTTACCCCTCATCAGCAGGGATTAGGCCGTGTTCTAGGGTTGCCGGTGGCTGCCAAATATTGCCAGGTTTAGTACCACTCAGGCGCGCAGGTGCGGGGTCCCAGGCTCGTCAGCCAACTGCTCGAGGGAGCTTTAACATTACAATTGGGGGTGGGGTCGCACACTACTCACACACCAGCGGGATCGTCCCTAAGGACTGCGGTAAGTGTAGTTCGTGTTCCGCGATGCATCTTCTTTCGATTCTCTGCTATCTTCGCTATCTTCGCCTTCCCTGGACACGTGTTTCAGGGTATTTACCCCTCATCAGCAGGGATTAGGCCGTGTTCTGGGGTTGCCGGTGGCTGCCAAATATTGCCAGGTTTAGTACCACTCAGGCACGGAGGTGCGGGGTCCCAGGCTCATCAGCCAACTGCTCGAGGGAGCTTTAACATTACAATTGGGGGTGGGGTCGCACACTACTCACACACCAGCGGGATCGCCCCTAAGGACTGTGGTAAGTGTAGTTTGTGTTCCACGATGCATCTTCTTTCGATTCTCTGCTATCTTTGCTATCTTCGCCATCCCTGGACACGTGTTTCGGGGTATTTACCCCTCACCAGCAGGGATTAGGCCGTGTTCTGGGGTTGCCGGTGGCTGCCAAATATTGCCAGGTTTACTACCACTCAGGCGCGCAGGTGCGGGGTCCCAGGCTCGGCAGCCAACTGCTCGAGGGAGCTTTAACATTTCAATTGGGGGTGGGGTCGCACACTACTCACACACCAGCGGGATCGCCCCTAAGGACTGTGGTAAGTGTAGTTTGTGTTCCGCGATGCATCTTCTTTCGATTCTCTTCTATCTTTGCTATCTTCGCCATCCCTGGACACGTGTTTCGGGGTATTTACCCCTCATCAGCAGGGATTAGGCCGTGTTCTGGGGTTGCCGGTGGCTGCCAAATATTGCCAGGTTTAGTACCACTCAGGCGCGCAGGTGCGGGGTCCCAGGCTTGGCAGCTAACTGCTCGAGGGAGCTTTAACATTACAATTGGGGGTGGGGTCGCACACTACTCACACACCAGCGGGATCGCCCGTAAGGACTGTGGTAAGTGTAGTTTGTGTTCCGCGATGCATCTTCTTTCGATTCTCTGCTATCTTCGCTATCTTCGCCATCCCTGGACACGTGTTTCAGGGTATTTACCCCTCATCAGCAGGGATTAGGCCGTGTTCTGGGGTTGCCGGGGGCTGCCAAATATTGCCAGGTTTAGTACCACTCAGGCACGGAGGTGCGGGGTCCCAGGCTCATCAGCCAACTGCTCGAGGGAGCTTTAACATTACAATTGGGGTGGGGTAGCACACTACTCACACACCAGCGGGATCGCCCCTAAGGACTGTGGTAAGTGTAGTTTGTGTTCCGCGATGCATCTTCTTTCGATTCTCTTCTATCTTCGCTATCTTCGCCATCCCTGGACACGTGTTTCGGGGTATTTACCCCATATCAGCAGGGATTAGGCCGTGTTCTGGGGTTGCCGGTGGCTGCCAAATATTGCCAGGTTTAGTACCACTCAGGTGCGCAGGTGCGGGGTCCCAGGCTCGGCAGCCAACTGCTCGAGGGAGCTTTAACATTACAATTGGGGGTGGGGTCGCACACTACTCACACACCAGTGGGATCGCCCCTAAGGACTGTGGTAAGTGTAGTTTGTGTTCCGCGATGCATCTTCTTTCGATTCTCTTCTATCTTCGCTATCTTCGCCATCCCTGGACACGTGTTTTGGGGTATTTACCCCTCATCAGCAGGGATTAGGCCGTGTTCTGGGGTTGCCGGTGGCTGCCAAATATTTCCAGGTTTAGTACCACTCAGGCGCGCAAGTGCGGGGTCCCAGGCTCGTCAGCCAACTGCTCGAGGGAGCTTTAACATTACAATTGGGGGTGGGGTCGCACACTACTCACACACCAGCGGGATCGTCGCTAAGGACTGCGGTAAGTGTAGTTTGTGTTCCGCGATGCATCTTCTTTCGATTCTCAGCTATCTTCGCTATCTTCGCCATCCCTGGACACGTGTTTCAGGGTATTTACCCCTCATCAGCAGGGATTAGGCCGTGTTCTGGGGTTGCCGGGGGCTGCCAAATATTGCCAGGTTTAGTACCACTCAGGCACGGAGGTGCGGGGTCCCAGGCTCATCAGCCAACTGCTCGGGGGAGCTTTAACATTACAATTGGGGGTGGGGTCGCACACTACTCACACACCAGCGGGATCGTCCCTAAGGACTGCGGTAAGTGTAGTTTGTGTTCCGCGATGCATCTTCTTTCGATTCTCTGCTATCTTCGCCATCCCTGGACACGTGTTTCAGGGTATTTACCCCTCATCAGCAGGGATTAGGCCGTGTTCTGGGGTTGCCGGTGGCTGCCAAATATTGCCAGGTTAAGTACCACTCAGGCGCGGAGGTGCGGGGTCCCAGGCTCATCAGCCAACTGCTCGAGGGAGCTTTAACATTACAATTGGGGGTGGGGTCGCACACTACTCACACACCAGCGGGCTCGCCCCTAAGGATTGTGGTAAGTGTAGTTCGTGTTCCGCGATGCATCTTCTTTCGATTCTCTGCTATCTTCGCTATCTTCACCATCCCTGGACAAGTGTTTTGGGGTATTTACCGCTCATCGGCAGGGATTAGGCCGTGTTCTGGGGTTGCCGGTGGCTGCCAAATATTGCCAGGTTTAGTACCACTCAGGCGCGCAGGTGCGGCGTCCCAGGCTCGTCAGCCAACTGCTCGAGGGAACTTTAACATTACAATTGGGGGTTGGGTCGCACACTACTCACACACCAGCGGTATCGCCCCTAAGGACTGTGGTAAGTGTAGTTCGTGTTCCGCGATGCATCTTCTTTCGATTCTCTGCTATCTTCGCTTGGTGAATGTTTATGCTCCTTGGAGCTATGAACTGACGAGCTCGGGACCCCGCACCTGCGCGCCTTTGTGTGGTACTATACCTGGTAATATTTGGCAGCACGCAGCAACCCCAGAAGATAAGAAGATGGCCTAATCCCTGCTGATGAGGGGTAAATACCCCGAAACATGTGTACAGGGATGGCGAAGATTTGAAGATACGCGAGAATTCGAAAGAAGATGCATCGCAGAGAACAGTACTACAGTTACCATGGTCCTTAGGGGCGATCCCGCTGGTGTATTAGCAGTGTGCGACCCCATTTTGGTGAATGCTTTGAATTGTATGTCACAATTATTTCTGTTCTTACCTACCATTCACAGTGCAAGGTCACAGGGCGGTGCCTCCCTGGTCCACCACGGATGGTTCCGATTGAGTGGAGGGAGTGCTGCACCACGCGGAAATGGCGCAGAGCTTCCAGGTCAGCAGGCTAGCGGCCTGGAACTACAAAAACGCATGCCCTGGACAACGGCAGTGGACGCGCACAGTGAGCGGGCCAAAGGCAAGCCCATCTGTGCCCGTCCACGCCAGACTGTCGCCGGGAGCTGGAATCACTGCCGGTTTTGCTGTAAGTAAGGCAGTCTGCCCCGACCTATTGTCCAAATACACCACACAAGAGCTATTACACATCAGGGACAACACACAACCTCCCGATTCATATAAAGGGGTGCTCTCCTGCACAGCCAAATTCACAGCATCAATAGAAGGTCCTCTGACATGCCGATCCTGCGGTTATCAGAGCACCCCCTACCCCCACAACTTACCGATGCTCCTAACAAATTCCACCCGCGCAAATCCGGTGAGGAAGGAGCAAGCTTGGCTAATGTTCGTTCCCTCCCAAAACATGCAATAAATATCTGGGACCTTCTCTCCTCCACTCTCCCTGATATCGGTTTCCTTACTGTGACATGGTTGAAGGCCTCCCCTGCTCCAGCCATCGCTATGGCCCTACCCAACGGATACCGCATCCTTAAATAAGACAGACCACGCAAAACAGGAGGTGGGGGTAGCCATCTTATACAGAGACCCTATAAAAGCAATAACACTAGACCAATTTAGCAGTGATAAACTGGAAATCCTATTTTTTTAAATTGACCTCCACTCACAGATGAGCTGGAAAGGAGCCCTTGTATACCACCCCCCGGACCTCTTTTGGACTTTACCAGTCTCCTCCTAAATTTGATTGCCCCTCACGTGATGTCATCAAACAGATTCCTTCTACTGGGCAACTTCAATGTCCACAGCGAGAACCCCAAGGACCCTGAGGCCTCCTCCTTTCTGACCGAGCTGGCAACACTGGAACTAACTAAAATAAATGACGCACCCAAGCACATCGCAGGCCACACCCTGGACCTGGTTCTCTCCAACTCAACACATGTACTATACAAAGCCACCAGTCCCCTCACGTGGTCAGATCACTCTATCATCAAATTCAGTCTACGGGGTCCTCCTGAGCAAACAGTTAAGAAAACACCTTTTATACGTGACCACAGACAATGGCACAGACTAACACCTACACTGTTTGGCGACACCTTCGTCCCTCCTATTTATTTTTATTTTTAGTGTTTTTTATAGCGCGAACATGACCCTGCACAGGGTATCAGAGCGCTTTACAATAGCATATAAACAACATTCTTAACTTTACATGTTACTAGCCATAGGTGATTACGTATTAGCAAATCCGTAAGAGCTAACATAACCAAAAAGTTCACATATAGATTTCTATAAAGTCTTTGGAACTAAATGAGATAAAAACTAGAATAACATTTCAACCTAGTACAGTGAGTTGCTTGTGTGGAACTTCTACCAGCCAGGCCGAATGAAATAAAAGAAGTACAGTTATAAGGATTTAAGGGAGAAATGTCCTCATATAAAACGATTTTGCTTCCTTTTTAAAATTTTGCGATGGTTGGAATTCTTCTCAACTCCGGGGGGAGGGCGTTCCAAATTCTCGGTGCCGCCCCTGAGAATGCTCGGTCATAAGTTCTTTTCTTATGGAAGCGCGCCGGTTTCAGTAGTAGATCAGCATTGCTCCTGGAGGAACGGGACCCTCCCGACAACGTGAGTTTCTTGGCGAGGTAGACTGGATATTTGTTGTGAATTGCTTTGTGTGTGACACATGCCAGCTTGAACTGGATTCGTGCTTCGAAAGGAAGCCAGTTGAGAGCTTTCAAGTGGGGGGAGATATGGTCAAATTTTTTGGATCCCGCTATGAGTCTTGTGGCTGCATTAAGGCATGCTTTCAGTGGGGCTGTTGAGATCTTAGGGAGCCCGGCTAAGGTTGTGCAACCGTATTCAATCCTTGAGATGACCAATGCCTGAACTGCTGTTTTGAGGTCTGTTTTGTTTAAGAAAGGCTTTAGTTTTCTTAAGTAGCTTAAGTGGAACCTGGCGTTTTTTGCCATTGTGTTGATATGTACAGACATATTAAGGTTTTTGTCCAGAATGATACCCATAGATTTAGTTGACTCCACAATCTTCGGAGTGCACTTTAGAGCTGTGATGAGGTTGGACCATTCAGCAATCAATGTTTTGCTTTTTTTAGGAGTAATCAGGAGGAATTCCGTTTTTTGAGGATTAAGTTTTAGGTGGTTCTTGGTTAGCCATAGAAGTGTTCTTGCTAGAGCAATGTTCATTGTCTTTAAATCTTCAGTCGACGCAACCTTAATGTACAGCTGAGTGTCATCAGCATACATATGGTAAGCAATGTTAGCATTTTGAAGTATTTCCGTAAGAGGTTCTACGTATAGATTGAAAAGTGATGGAGATAGCGTTGAGCCTTGAGGAACTCCTATAGTATTGTCAGTTGCATTTGAAAGGGTTTGATTGACCATTATTTTTTGTGATCTATTCTCCAGAAAGGAGCTGAACCAGGATAGCACTGTCCCCTCGAATCCCATCCTGTTTTTAAGTCGATCGAGGATATAGGCATGGTTCACCGTGTCGAAAGCTGACGACAGGTCCAATAAGATTAGGAGGCATGTTTTATTCTGGTCCAGAGCCAGTAAAGCGTCATCTACTATGTGCAGAATCGCAGTTTCTGTACTGTGATTTGGACGGAAACCGGATTGGCAGTCATTTAGAAGCTTGAATTTAGAGATGTGTAGGCTCAATTGATGTTGGACACATTTTTCCAGAATTTTGGCCAACATGGGAATATTGGTTACCGGTCTAAAGTTGTTCGCATCTAAAGGGTTCTCAGTCGGTTTTTTTAGGAGTGGGATGACTTGTCCTGTTTTTAAGCAGGCTGGTATTTGACCTTGAGACAACGAGGCATTAATGATCTTGGACCAGGCCGGGATTAGCAGGTGATTTATGGAGGACCAGCATTTCGCCGGAAGGGGATCATTGTAATGATTGTTAGGTTTCGAGGTCGCCATGATTTTTGAAATGTCTAATTCGCTGACCTGTGTAAAATCTGACCATCTCGCACTGTTTTTGGGTTCGGCTGATTCTGGTTCCTCCGGCACCTTATCTCCCCAGTCCTTCACCAATTCAATGTCATCCGCCGCTTTTTTGAGTTCCCTCTCCAATGAGTTGGCTTTGTTTGTAAAGAAGATCGAGAAGTCTTCGCTGTTTAAGCAAGTTTTGGCAAGGACTGGAGCTATTTTGGCCGCCTTGTTAGATTGATCTTTAAGTAGATCGAATAGTTTCCTTGGTCTATTAACTGCATTGTCCAGTTCTTTCCTGAAGAATTCTTTTTTAGATTTAATAATGCTTTTATTATACGCTTTCCTGGATTGTCTCAGTAAGGTTAGCTGGGGTGAGGAGGGGTGTTGTCGCCATTTACGTTCAGCTGATCTCAGTGACCTTCTTTCTTCATTTAGGGCTCCGTTGAACCATGGGTTTTTGTCTTTGTCTGAGAATCTTTTTAGTTTTAGCGGGGCTATGTCCTCAATGATGCTGGACATTGTTTCGTTGTAATGTAGCGTGAGGTCGTTGACGTCCTCCATGCTCATGGGTGGCTGCAGATCAATATTGCATCGTGCCGCTAGGTTTTCCATATTAATTTCTCTGGTGTCCCTAGACCATTTTTTAGGTTTAATAGTTTGTGTAGATGATTTAGATTTTCTGAGGAGGATTTCGAAGGTAATTATGTGGTGGTCCGACCAGTCGCAGGGTGTGATTGCAATGTTCTCAATAGATTTCTCTTTAGCTATGATCCAATCAAGAATAGATCCTTTATTGTGGGTGGGGAGATGACATCCTTGGACTAAGGATTGGCTATCCAGGAAGGATTTTAATAGGGTGATTTGATTGTCATCATGATCTTCCCAATGCATGTTGAAGTCTCCTAAGAATATATCGCTCGTCTGCAGATTAGAGTTAGAAGTTATGATTTCTATCAACTGGTCTGTGAATTTGGTCTTAGTACCCGGGGGGTGGTATAAGGCATGTAGTTTACAGTTCATGTTATTTGCTGCTCTTAAGGACATGCCTAGATATTCACACGACTCTAAAGGCTCAGCTTGTATTTTTGTTATGGAAATGTCAGATTTATGTATACAAGCGATGCCACCACCTTTTCTGATGATTCTGTCCTGCCTCAAAATCTGGTAGTTAGGGGGGACCAGTAGGTCTAGGCAGGGCGACGAAGAGTCAGAGAGCCATGTTTCCGTTAGAATGATTATGTCAATGTTATGGTTAAGAATGAGATCAGCTATGTCTGCCGCATGTTTATTTGCCGATCGACAATTGAGTAGAGCGCAGCGAAAATGCTCAATGCTCAAGGGTGGCAGAGATTCTTCAGGCGTTAATGCCACTCTCCTAATATTGTTGGCATTGATCCCTCTAGTATTAGCCTGGGAGTTTCTACAGGCTTTCGTTACTATAGTTTGAATATTATGGTTTTCTTCTAGCTTAGTTTTAGTGGTAGGCCTGGGTTCATATGTAGATACAATAGATAATAGCTCACTATCAGTCAGATAGTTGAGTTGCGTGCGAGGACGGTAAATTCTGTTCGATAAAGCCAATGGGGTGGAGCTTTGTTTAACATGCGTTTCATGGTGGGAAGATTGAAAAATCTCCATTTTTGCCAGCCATTTTTCAGACAGGCACAGTAGGTTTTTCATATCTTTAATAGCGTCAAGCATAGCTTTGTAAGTTTTACGAGATTGGGCACTGAGGTTTAAGAGATCATTATTAGTTTGATTGATTCCGATCCTAGCAGAGTCTGAAAAATCAGGTGTGTTAGTGGGTTGTGCCGAGGGTGTCTCTCTAGGAGGTTTTATTTTAGTTATCCCCGTAGGCTCTAAGTGTATTCTGTTATGTTTAGGGATGGTTCCTTGCTTCTCCTTGAGGTTCCTCAGCGCTCCATTTTTGCTGACTTGAACTTGCTCCGTCTGAGCGGTTTCCATCATGCTAACAGTTCTCACTAGTGGGTCGATATCAGTGTTAGTGGAAGGCTATGAGCTCAGGACCAGATTCGGGGGCATTGTTGCTACTGGAGTGTTGTTGTCCCTGTCTACTTCTTGATTGGAGTCATGACAAAGACGTTGTACTAAGTTGGGTGGGATGGTTTTAGACCACAATGCGGAATCAGACTGTTGTGTTTCTATCGCTATGTCTGCATCAGAGTCCTTAACGCTCAAGTTGTTGTCATCCTGACGTGCTAACTGAAGTTCCGTATTGGTGTTTCTGCTGATAGGCGTAAATGCGCAACCATTAGCATTAGTCTGTGGGTTCCTGATTGCCTGCAGTAACATTTGATTTTCAATCATGTTGGTGTTTCTGCTGTCAGGCTCAAGGGTGCTATCATTGGTATTAACCTGTGAGTTACTGGTTTCCTGATGAAGAGTTTGAATTTCATCATTAGAGTTGCTGCAGACTGTCGCTGTAATTTGGGTGGGGTGATTGGATTCCATCTCCTTGTCGACTTCACTTGTAGTCCTACCCGGAACGTTCCCCGGTGGCACAGTGCTAGTTTGGGACTTAGTGTTAGGCTGGATCCTTTTTAGAGTGGGGCTGCTGAGGACGTCATTTTTTAGTGTTAAAAACATTTCATCAAAGCGTTCCAGATCTTTATTGGCCGCTTGTATGAGAAACGTGCCATTTTTGTAACACGTAATATTTAATGAAGCCCTACATTTCCTAGACGGGGTAATGACCAATTTCGTTCCATAGGGAATGTTTTTTGATTCTTGAATTTTCAGAAAGTTATTTATAGCATTCCTCCATCTGGCCGTTTTTGTACTAAAGAATATAAAGTCGTTTATAAATGCGCCATTTTTTTGGTTAAAGGAGGGGTCAAGTATCAGTGTTTCTGGGTTAGATCTGAGAAGGTTGTGTTTAAAGATTTTGGAGGCATTTTTTGAGATAGTAGGAGGGTAAATTATAGAGTAAGAATTTGTTCCTTCCGGTTTTAGGTGTTGACCTGGCATTGTGGAGTGCTACCGGGTTCTATATAACGTATATCGTATATGTTGCTGTAAATCAGAAAAGTGTCCACTTTTAACTTCCCTAGTATGATAAAAAAAAAAAAAAAAAACAGATTGAGCTATTACTGAGAGTATGCCCCTTCCAAGATGGCAACCTTGTAGTACTAACTGGTGTGCAGTCCTATGTCTCTGTTCATGAAGCCTGTTCTCAGAGCTACTTAGTCCTATGTTAGTTTCTAGAACACCATCTCCCTGGTGTAGTCCTCTGTCCACTCTTATACCTACAGCCAGCAAAGTCTCTGAATAGCCTCACAAAATGGTGGCCATATTTCCTTAATCATCAACAAGGTATGTTATAAAAAGAAGGTAATCCATTATTCACCTACAGCTCTCTTCCTTGCAATCAGGACAAAACTAGCAACCTGTAGCTAAAACAAAACACTAATTTCTTCTGGGCACAGCAAAGCGTCTCACCTTTTGAATTGGTGCAATCGCCAATCCTCCTGTTCAAAACAGATTTTCTCTTTTCATTTCTATCTTTATTTATCCTCTGCAGAGGGAGGAGGGGTGGTGGGTCGCTCGGTGCTCTCTCTCCGTGCTCTCCGTGTCTTTATCTATCCTCAGCAGAGGGAGGGGGGGTGGCGGGTCGCTCGGTGCTCACTCTCCGTGTCTCCGTGTCTTAATTATCCTCAGCAGAGGGAGGGGGGGTGGCGGGTCGCTCGGTGCTCACTCTCCGTGTCTCCGCGTCTTAATTATCCTCAGCAGAGGGAGGGGGGGTGGCGGGTCGCTCGGTGCTCTCTCTCCGTGTCTTCACCCGCAGCGGTCCAGATGTGAGGCCGGTAGGCTCCTTGCTTTGCCCAACCGGTCTGCCTTGGAGGGGGTCCCGGCTCTGCTTTGCCGCCACCGGACCTCCGTATTTGCCAGGGGCTCCCGTCTCAGACCCCGGCTCACCCGCAGGCTCCTTCCGATCCGTTAAGGTCAAGGGTGTCGCAGTGAGGCTCCCACGTCGCTGCCTTCCGCCTATGTGGGGGGCTTCCTGAGTAACCGCTTGTGGGGCAGGGGGCCCCAACTTGCATCTGCCCGCGATCCAAATCAGGCACCCGAAGCAGGGCACTATCGGGTCAGAACGGACTCCTCTGAAACGATGTACCTTCCTGCTCCAGGACCCCTTCTCTTCTTCTCCGACGACCGGGTGAAGCTTTCTGCTCGTCGATGTCTTCAAGTAAGTTTAATCCAGTTACTTTTGTTTGCCATAGATAGGCTTTATTCCAGTTTCTTTTATTTCCCTTTGCTTGCTGGCGAACATGAGGCTAAAAAGGGATAAATCAGCATTTAGGATCCCATGCCTGTGGAGCTCATCTTCCGAGCTCCTTTCCAGTCGCCATCTTGAGTTCACCTTCACTGACACTGTAGAGGGACGCTTAACGGTCTTTCAAGACGCAATAAAATCTACCATAGACATTCTCATTCCACCAAAGAGATCATCTGTGGTACCGAAATGCCCCCAGACCCCATGATACTCTACAAAACCTCGGATAGAGAAAAGCCAATGCAAAAAGATTGAGCGGCAATGGCGCCGAACACAGTCACCCTTAGATAAAGAGATGTATAAAACAGCCTTAAACACCTACCACAAAAACATAAAAATTGCCCGGAAAAATCACATAGCCAGCCAACTGGAACAAACAGACAACACCCCCAAAGTCCTATTCCAAGTACTCAACACCCTTATCAATCCTAAAGCCTGTAACCCAATAGATGCACCAAACCAGTCTCTCTGCGATAATATCGTAGGTTTCCTCTCACAAAAGATTGACAATATCTACAAAAAGATAACTTCCTCCACTTCAATTTCAGGCCACATTACAATCTCTGATCCTGCCCCTGCCCCACCCAACCCTTATACCTTAAAAACATTTCCTCTGCTCACCATCCAAGAAACAAAATCCCTGTTATCTACTTCGAAATCAGGATCCCCCAAAGACCTTATTTGTTGAATCTACCAACTGCCTGGATTAATCACAGTCAGGATTCCGTCCTAGGTACAGTACAGAATCGGCCTTGATAAATGTCATAGATGACATCAGAATGCATGCGGACGCTGGCCGAGCAGTAATTCTCATCCTGCTCGACCTGTCCCCAGCATTCAACACTAACTCACACAAGATCCCACTGGAAAGGTTACGTACCATAGGCATTCAGGAAATAGCCCTTAAATGGCTGATGGACTTCCTCGAGGAAAGAACCCAGACGGTAAAACTTGGTCCCTTTAAATCTAAGACCACTATGGTATCCAAGGGTGTACCTCAAGGTTCCTGCCTCAGCCCCTTGTTATTCAACATTTATGTTGCCCCTCTATCAGCACTTCTAAGAAAAATAGGGTTTACCCCCATTTCCTACGCAGACGACACTTAACTCCTCCTCACCTTTGACAAAAACACCCCTAACATCGGTAACATCTTTTCAGAGGGCTTGGAAACAATAACATCTTGGATGAGTAGCAACTTCCTTCAGTTGAACGCTGACAAAACAGAAAAATGCTATTTAAAAATGCCACCACCCGCTGGTCACCCAGCTGGTAGCCAGAGGAACTAGGTCCTACCCCTCTTCCAAAGACAGTGGTCAAGAGTTTCGGAGTACTAATAGATAATAAACTAAACCTGGATGAGCACAAAATCGCAACCAAACGGGCCTGCTTCCATGCACTCAGCCTGCTCCGGAAAGTCTTCCACTTTCTCCCTTCCTCCACACGCAAAACTCTGGTACACGCCCTGGTACTCAGTCGCCTAGATTTCAGCAATGCCTTGCTGATCTCTGCCAAGGAAACTTCCTTGAATAGTCTACAAGTGGTACAGAACACAGCAGCGCGCCTTGTAACCAGCGCTCCTCCTCGTACCCCCTCACTCCCCCTTCTCCACAAGCTGCACTGGCTTCCCATACGGAAAAGAATACAATTTAAAAAAATGCTGTTTAGTGTTCAAAGGCCTTAATCAGATGGGCCCTACAAATCTGTCCGATAAACTGATCAGACACTCCCCTCCACGTTCCCTTCGATCTGAAGGGAAAGGTCTTCTCACCATACCGCGTATAAAACAAACCAGACTAGGAGGCAAAGCATTCTCCTACCAAGCCCCCCATTTCTGGAACCAACTACCCTTAGATATCCGACAATGCACTAATTACTTGACCTTCAGGACAAAACTCACGACATCACTTTTCTTGCTCCTTGTCCTCATCTCTTCATGTCCTCAGCATGGAGATACCCATCCGGGGTGATTCAGGCGCTCTATAAATGATATAAATAAATAAATATATGCCTCGTATAATACACGAGATTGGAGGTACGTCGCTCGGGGCACAGTACGTATTAGTAGATATCTGAAGGTTATTATTGCCCTTACTTGTCAAAGTAGAAACGGGAACAATCTGCAAGGATTCAGAAGATAGTAGGCATTAAAAGTAAAGCACAAATGCCCACCTGGTCTCATTTCAAAACACTGCTAGGTAACTAGGAAGAAACAGTAAGCCAAGTATATGTCAACCAAAGGTAAATATTACAAGGGCTAAACATACACCTCAGGGGGAACGAGAAAAAGTGAGAGTTCCCTATTTGTTATCTAGTAGTTCAACCCACATACCTTAAACGTAGGAAAAGTCGGAAAAATCGCTGTAATAACCGAAAAGCTAACAAATGTATGATAGCATCAGTGGCCAAAGAATGCTCCGAACGGGAGGCACCTTAAATTGAGCAAAATAAGAATCATTGTAAACATTGGAAAACCATTGTTTTTAGCACAAATACCTAGATCTAACATGTCTAAATGTATATATCCACGAGCAGTAACACTTGCTAATTCTTATGGGCTCTTCTCAGGATCCTAATCAATCACTATGGGCCATATTGGGGTTAGCCAAACATATCAGTGCTCAGCAAAGTACCCCGGTTAAATCAGTAACTATCAAAATATCCAGAGTAAAGGTATAGTTATAAGCTCCTAATCAGAATGTGAACAAACACATGCAATAATACTGGTTATGTCTGTACAGCCTCTTAACAGAATCATTTTCAAACACTGTGGGCCATAAGAAATATATAGAGTAAACTACCCATTCTGTAGATATTGTCCCGTTCAGGTAAAAGAAATTCTCGGGTGCACGGATCCCTACACCAGTTAAAATAGTCCCGGTGGCGCTTGTAAATGCGCATAGACATAGAGAGAGGAGATAATCTGTTTGGTGAATCAAATGAAACCAGCGTCATCTTGGAATGTTTATAGTCCTGTATTGTGTTTTCAGTGAACTGCGTGGTTGGTACCAGTCACATAGAACAAACTAATATACAAATGTGCAGCACGAAAAATGGTACGTCTGGGCATAAAATAAGGTCCAAACTATATATAAACCGTCTATCGTGAAGGCCTACATAAGCTCTATAGTAAGGAGCTGTATGGACCGTCTAGCGTAGAAACAATCCTGTGCTCTATATGAGTGAGCTGTATTTGTAATCAGTAGAAAATAGTGCATTAGCACATGTATATATCTGAATGGCTAATCCCCGTCAGCATTTGTTGCACATATAAGCGCATATATTAAGTGGAGATAGTGGAACACATTTTTTCTAAAAGTAATCAGAGGTCTAGTACACAAAGATATACAGAAGCACATTAGTCTCGAGACTGTATAGTCTGTGGAAGCAATACTCAGCATAGATTTTAAAATTTTGGAACAAGAAGGCCACATTTTACAAGTTCTAAACAAACATTTGTATATAGAAAATATGTATAGAGATCCAGTGAGGAAAAGAAAAAAGCGGTTTGAGAAAACTTGGGTAGATTATCCTAAGTTTGATGTTAGGTATATCAGAGAGGAATCATGTAACTTGTACAGGATTCCTATATATGAAAACCAGGAAAGTGTGAATCAAGTGGGTGTTATCAATAACCCACCTAAGATAGCCCAGCAAAAGGGTATCGTAATTCAATTCAAGTGATAACATATCAGTATGACTATGACATAAAACAAAGCAAAACCAAAGGAAATGATGGACGGAGCGTTGACAATACAAGCACTCACCCCCAGTCAACTGATCTGGGTTTAATCCATCACCATTCTTTCGCCCACTCTGCCACCCCAGTTCAAACATGGCCATATGCAAATCAGTCTGACCCTGCGCCTCATGGGAACAGTCCAGCCCGAACTGCCAAGCCATGCCTTCCCTGGACCGGAAACAAGCTTCCCAGGACCGGTTTCTGGCATTGCAGCCGTCTTCAGCCGGGCTAGCTTGAATCCAGTGGCAAAGTGAGCAAGGGACTCACGTCTGAGCATACCCTGCCAACTTATGGCGAACAAAGCAAAACCAAAGGAAATGATGGACGGAGCATTGACAATACAAGCACTCACCACCAGTCAACTGATCTGGGTTTAATCCATCACCATTCTTTAGCCCACTCTGCCACCCAGTTCAGACTTGGCCATATGCAAATCAGTCTGACCCTGCCTCATGGGAACAGTCCAGCCCGAACTGCCAAGCCATGCCTTCCCTGGACCGGAAACAAGCTTCCCAGGACCGGTTTCTGGCATTGCAGCCGTCTTTAGCCAGTCTAGCTTGAATCCAGTGGCAAAGTGAGCAAGGGACTCACGTCTGAGTATACCCTGCCAATTTATGGCGAACAAAGCAAAACCAAAGGAAATGATGGACGGAGCGTTGACAATACAAGCACTCACCCCCAGTCAACTGATCTGGGTTTAATCCATGACATAAAACATACAGTCAAGATTTGGAGCAAACAAACAATTTGCACATCACATTTTTAGATGTAAACTCCAAATTAACAGAAAGCCAGATCATCTCAGATTATCTTACAAATTAGTTGGGAACAGGATGGTTTGGTCTGGTCCAGATAGTAAATAGGACCATAATCAATATATACATAAGTTGGTACACAGCAAGGGATATATTTCAAACATTTCTGTCAGATCAAACTTTTGTTTTTTGTGATGAAAAGGTATGAAATCATCCAGATCAATTCAGCAGAGCCTATTAAGGTACACTGAACGTTATGCATCAATCCTTCAAAAACACCAACATACCCCTATCTATATTCAGACCACATTCAACTGCCCTTAGTTCATTTATCCAAATTGCCTCCACCTTGCGTAGGCAGTGTACCTTGTCCCCTCCTCTTGGATTATCAGGAACCATATCTAGCCCGTAAAATCGTACACAAGTCAAATCTGCTATCCCATGGGCTGAATCAAAATGCACGGCCAGGAGGTAATTGGTGTTTACATTTCTAATGGCCCATATATGTTCTTGTATTCTTTCTTTAACCGGTCTGATTGTACTGCCCACATAGATGTGGTTACATACATATATGTTACAGTATACCATAAACTTGGTGTTACAGTTCATAAATGTATTTATCCCGTACTCTGTACGGGTATTGTTTTTAAAACTCTTGATTTTTATTTAGAGTATAGGGGCATATATAAAAACCGGCTGGCGGAGATCCAAGCCAGTGTGTATCTCTCTTAGGTCTCTTGGGGTTATTACGAAGGGTTTGGCCCCGTCTGTAAATGACAGCTGGTCTTGTTGTGATGACCTTATTAACAATCGGATCAACTTGTAAAATGTGCCAATGTTTATTTAAAATTTTGAAAAGCACATGACTAGCCAAATTGTACGGGGGTTATTAGAGAAACTTTGGGCCATATGATCATATAAAGCTGCGATAATGGGCTGTGTACCTGGGCTTCTATGGGAATTCACTAGGGCATATTATCAAGCCCATTATCGCCGCTTTAGTGGCAGTTTCCTGCCGGTAAAGCGGCGATAATTTTAATGTCGTTCTTGATAATATGGCCCTTTGTCTTTAAATTAATTTTGAACCATTCTGTGTCTTATTTGTATTTCTCAATAGTTGATGATTGAAACCCAACTCTTTGTTCCTGACCTTATCAACTGTCTTTTGACTATATCCCCTAGGTTTGAACCGTGTAATTGCCTTATCCATTTCCTTCTTAAATATTGCATCTACACTGCAGTTCCATCTTAATCTGGTTAGTTCCCCAAAAGGTATTGATTCTATTTGTGCTTTGGGATGTGCAGTGTCTGCCCATAATACTTCAATGCAAGCAGTAGGCTTTCTATATAGGGCCAATAGAATGTTAGCATCTTTTGCATAGTTTTAAATCCCAAAAGGAAATTTCTTCTTTGCTATGTTGATAAGTGAAGTTGATGTTACAATTGTTAGAATTCAGGAAAGTACAGAAATCATGCAACAAGTCCACAGTACCCCTCCAAATAAGCAGGATATCATCCATATATTGCCCCCAGTATATCACATGGTTAATCATGCTGCCAGGACATTTAGACCAAACATAAGTTTTTTCCAGCCAACCCATGAACAAATTTACAAACAAGGGGGAACATTTGGACCCCATTGCTACCACTTGATGTTGTTTAAACCATGTGCATTTGTGCAGAAACATGTTGTTGTCCAAAACCAGAGTATTCATTTCAATTAACGTAACAGTATGTTACCAAAGTGAGGCATTTCTACCTGACAAAAAATATTTAATTGCCTCCAGCCCCGAATTTATAGGTATCGAGTTATAGAGGGCGCTAATGTCAAGTGTAACAAAACAACATTCCTCCGTCCAGGTAAAATCACTGAGTTGGTTAAGTAGATCTTTGGTATCTAGGATATAGGATGGGAGATTGCTCACTAGAGGTTGCAGAAAGTGATCGATATATTCGGAAATGTGTTCGGTGGAAGATCCTATTCCCGAAATGATGGGTCTACCCGGTGGGAAAGCACTGGGTTTATTTATTTTTGGAAGGACATACAGACAAGGTGCTACAGGATATGCGACATATAAATATTTGAACTCTAGATCACTGATGAGATCAAGTTACTTCCACCTTTTGATATTAGTTTCTAACAGAGTAGTAAGCTCCCTCATTGGATTAAAGGTGGCCTTCTTGTTCTTAAATTCAAAAATCTGTGCTGAGTATTGCTTCCACTGACTATACAGTCTCGAGACTAATGCGCTTCTGTATATCTTTGTGTACTGGACCTCTGGTTACTTTTAGAAACAAGCATTTGCAATGCAATCGGTCTCGCCTTTGGGACCTTATATGTATTTGGCAATGCAGCACATTGCCTGGGTGGTGAAACATCTACTGTTCTTTAACATGGTGGAAAGTACGCACCAAACTACGTGGCATGCCAGGTATGGGAACACATGGGGAGAAATATTGCCTTTCAGGGAAATGGTATACTCCAAAACTCTGTTTTTAATATAAAATGAGGGCCTTTGGTGATCATATCACTGAAAATACAAGATTTGAAAAATATATTACTGTCTATGGGTGTTCATGGAAGACAATTTCTATGGACTGGAATCTAGAGGATGCTTAAATGATGCTGGTATTTTACTGACCTCTGCTGGTCATTTTCTATCAAGAAAGTTAAATAGAGGCAGTTGCCAGGAAAACTTAAAAAAGAAAGTCCCTCAGTAGAAAGCAATTCTGGTATTTTACTGACCTCTACTGGTCCTTTTTTATGAAGACAGTTGAATAGAGGCAGTTGAACAGGAAAAAAAGTCCCTAAGCGGAAGCAGACAAGTCCTAGGGCTGATCTCCAGAGCCCACAAAGTACATACACATATAAGTATATACTAATATATAAGTATATACTAAAGTATATACAAGAGGTCTTGAATGCTCGACCTAAAAATGGGTTCTCACTATCTCCACTTAATATATGCTCTCATGTGTGCAACATGTACGGACGGCAGTAGCGGTCTGTGGTGGAAGTGCTGCCTGGCGGTGATGTGGGGCGGGGGAGGGGCAGGGTGGGGGGTAGTAAACTACGGAATACGGCCAAATACAGGTAAACATATAAATAAATGAAATTAATTTTGTTAAGCGCACTGCATCGCAATTTGTTTTATTTATTTATATGTTGACCTACCTGCATTTGCCCGTATTCCATAGTTTACTACCCCCACCCTGCCCCTCGCCCACCTGACCTTTCACTGCCCAGCATGCACTCCCACCACCGACCGCTACTGAATGACGGGGATTAGCCATTCAGAAATATACATGTGCTAATGCACCATGGTCTACTGATTAGAAATACAGCTCACTAATATAGAACACAGGATTGTTTTTGAGCTAGACGGTCTATACAGCTCCTTACTATAGAGCTTATGTAGGCCTTCACGATAGACGGTTTATATATAGTTTGGAGCTTATTTTATGCCCAGACATACCATTTTTTGTGCTGAACGTTTGTATATTTGTTTGTTCTACGTGACTGTGTACCAGCCACGCAGTTCGCTGGTAACACAATACAAGACTACAAACATTCCAAGATGGCGCTGGTTTCAATCGATCCCCCAAACAAATCCTCTCCTCTCTCTATGTCTATGCACATTTACACGTGCCACCGGGACTATTTAAACTGGTGTAGGGATCCATACACTCGAGGATTTCTTTTACTTGAACGGGACAATATTTACAGAACGGTTAGGTTTCTCTATATTTTTCTTATGGCCCACAGGGATTGACAATGATCCTGTTAAGAAGCTACACGGACATAACCAGTATTGTTGCATGTGTTTGTTCACATTCTGATTAGGAGCTTATAACTATACCTTTAGTCAGTATACTTTGATGGTGACTGATTTACTCGGGGTATTTTGATGGGCACTGATATGTTTGGTTAACCCCAATATGGGGATTGATTAGGATCCTGAGAAGAGCCCGTAAGAACTAGCAAGTGTTACTGCTCGTGGATATATACATTGACATGTTAGATCTAGGCATTTATTGGCTCCAGGGACTATGCGTGGGCTTCTTTGTGCTAAAAACAATGGTTTATTAATGTTTACAACACTATTTCTATACTTGGGGTATGACGCTTGGCATTGCAATTCTTTCCATCGTCTAATTCTACTTTTCAATGAAACGATTAGAGGACTACTGACTTTACTTGTGTCTACTAAGTCCGCATTCAAGGTACTCTCTAACTTCGTGCATCGCTATGATTATTTGCACCATTTTCATAATGTTGGTTTTGGTACTTAAATTCTCTTCACTTCCCTCAAGCTTTATTTCACTTTTGGGTGTGTCTGTTCCCTCTCTGAATTTTGTACACGGACCTGGCATGATAATTTAGCTCTGGGTCTTTTCTCTTAATCTCTCTCTTTGTCCACTCTTTCTTTCATTACACTTCAGGGTGTTTGAACTTTGATTTGGTAATGTGGTTGAGGTTGGTGTGTCTCTATCCATCAAAGATTGTCGATGAATTACCTCTAGTATGTAGTGTTTGACACTTGAGAAATATTTTCAAATACAATCTTTATAGCATCTGTGTTTTTATTATACATCTTGTTTTAGAGCCTTGAAGAAGTCGTCCACACGATGAAACACGTGTCGGCTGTCTGCATCAATGTGATTACTACAGTTCAACAATACTATAAGCTTGATTGACACTTTATATTTGGACATTACTCCATTTGTAATGTCTTGTATTTGGTCCATATTTGTCTGTGCATTAAGTTGCTTTTCTCAATTTGCTTGTTTGAAATTAAAATTGACTGACAACAGTCAGTTTTAAAAATAATTATGTTGTGCTCTATATTGTAATTTGAATCTATGTATAGAGGGAACTCTCTTTTCCTCATACAGGGTAACACTGGATAAGTGGCACAGTGTTTTGTATTGAGCACGCATATATACGAGGTTCTTTAAGACTCTGCAAACCTTACTGAATAGCTGATTGTTCTTTATATAACCACTGCCGTTTGTTTCCAGTGTGAAACCTCCATGCGAATGATGTAGTTCCTGTTCAGAGTTTGACCAGGGCCACAAGAGTTCCAGTGTATATAACATCAATATGTTACTTTTCCCCCATTATTAAATAAAAAGTGGCAGACATCACTAAAATCACATTTCCTCGATTAGTTGACGAGGTGCTCGCACTTGTCTACAGATTGGGTGATCCAAGATGATCAGCAGGACTCCCACCAGTTGTGTAGTGAGGGATTGATCAATAGGTCTGTAAGGCCAGGCACAGGGCACGCTTTAGATCAATCGCCTCCATGAAAGCTCATTGAATGACATTCTTGAGGGTGCCCATGAATCTTTCAATTACACCATTGGCCTGGATACACAGTTCAGCGTAGGGTTATCACAATATTCAGAAATAGCACGGCGCTCAACAGATAGTGGGTATAAGGTAATTTTTGTAGCTAGTAGTTGTTGGTGCTGCTTGATCAGAGATAACCCTGTTCTCTGGGAGAGAAGGGGGAGAGGAGCTCTGCCTTCTGTATGTCTGTATGCAAGGTCAAGCGCACACAACCTAAGTATGTTCAACGGTTGGTTGTGTATCTTTTGATGGAAGGATAAGATCAGACTTCACTTTAGTTGTTTCTTTCCTTGTTTATTATATCCATTGACAGAGTTTGTTTATACACGAAAACCAGCCGACACGTGTTTCGTCAAAAAGCGGGGTAGACCCGTGACTCTTCAGGGCTGTCGGAATTAGGGCTGCGGGCAGTATCGTCGGACCGGTGATAATTCCAAGCCGGTCCTAGTCGGGTGTCAAATAATATACGTGGACGTAAAGGGAGTACTTCCTTTGTGTCCAGTGGATCTATGAAGTATAGATTGTGCCGCCGTCTGGTATGTGGTCGGTCACACAGGGGCAAGCAAATCCGCTTGGCCCATCATTTCAGCTTGTTGCCAAGCCGATTTAGAGTGGAGTCGTCTGTCGGTTCTTCGGAGTGTTTGAAGAACCGACAGACGACTCCACTCTAAATCGGCTTGGCAACAAGCTGAAATGATGGGCCAAGCGGATTTGCTTGCCCCTGTGTGACCGACCACATACCCGACGGCGGCACAATCTATACTTCATAGATCCACTGGACACAAAGGAAGTACTCCCTTTACGTCCACGTATATTATTTGACACCCGACTAGGACCGGGTTGGAATTATCACCGGTCCGACGATACTGCCCGCAGCCCTAATTCCGACAGCCCTGAAGAGTCACGGGTCTACCCCGCTTTTTGACGAAACACGTGTCGGCTGGTTTTCGTGTATAAACAAACTCTGTCAATGGATATAATAAACAAGGAAAGAAACAACTAAAGTGAAGTCTGATCTTATCCTTCCATCAAAAGATACACAACCAACCGTTGAACATACTTAGGTTGTGTGCGCTTGACCTTGCATACAGACACCATTGGCCTGGGACCAGAGGGGTGTACTCTTTTAGTGTTTGACATTGAGTCGGACAATACATTCTTTGAACTCTTTCATAGTAAAGGGCAGGGTGTTATCAGTTTTGAGGATCTTGGGGATGCCTCATGTTGGACAACTGTTATCAAGTCGTTCTATGACTGTGTCATGGGTTGTCTAAGATAGGTCTTCCACCAAAGGGAAACATTAATACATGTCTATGACTACCATGAGATGATGTCCATTTCCTAAAGGCCCAAAAAAGTAAACAGTAACCCTATCCCCGGCCTGGGCAGGAAGGTTAGACATTGTCACTGGGTGCTGCCTCACCTTAGGGAACAAACAACTGTAAATCTAGCACGCCTTCAGTTTCTTCTGAACTCATTCATCTTGCCGAGGGAACCACACTCGATCTCTTACGGCTCTCTTGGTGACCACAAAACCACAGTGTCCTTCTTTCGGCCAGCTCGATGACCCACTGTCTTAGGCTTCCAGGTAGGACAATTTTTGTGTCTCGCAGTATTACACCTTCTTGGGTGACTGTTAATGCACCCTGTACATTTTTGAACTTTTGGAATTCAACATTATCGGCAAGTGGGCAGGTACTTCTCCATAATTGTTGGGTAATACATTCTTTGATTATGGTAATGTCTTTGTCTGCATTGGTAGCAGGAATTATTTCTTCCATAGAAAGTGCTGCAGGTGTGCTGGATCTCACAATGAAGTTGAGATAGGCCTCAGATGTCTTGGATAATGAACTGTGATGATATAGAAGCACTTGTGGAAAGTAATCTGCTGGGTTTTGATCCTTCCCTGGTGTGTGCAAAATCTCATAGTCGTATTCTTGCAGTCTCAACCCCCACCTCCTAATGTAAAGGGGGTATCTTAACCTTCGGGTTTCCAAAAATTGCAAGCAATGACTGGTGATCTGGTACGACAGTAAATCATTTTCCGCAGAGGAAACATGAAAATGTTCACAGGCCCACAAAAAAGCCAGGTTCTCCTTCTCCGGGCCCATTCTGTTTCAGACAGGCTTCAACCGCCATAGGACACAATATGTCTCTGAGCATTCGGAGGCCATTGTGTTGAGCAAGGATTGCCCCTAGCCCTTCCAGGCTCACATCATATGTTAGCTTGGTATGTAACTTGGGGTGAAAGTAAGCCATTTCAGTTGCAGTCTCCATTGCATGTTGAATGTCTTTGAAACTCTGGTTGCAATCTGGAGACCAATGAAACTGTACATTTTGCTTTGTCAAGTCTCTCAATTGGGCATTCACTGTAGCAAAGTTGTGAATCAATCAATCAATCAATCAATCAAAGCATTTATATAGCGCACTACTCACCCGGAGGGTCTCAATGCGCTGGGGGGGGGGGGGTCCGCTACTGCTCGAACAGCCAGGTCTTGAGCTGCTTCTTGAAGGCGAGGTGGTCTTGGGTCAGGCGGAGGTGGCTCGGAAGGGAGTTCCAAGTCTTGGTGGCCAGGTAGGAGAAGGACCTTCCTCCTGTGGTGGCTCTTCGGATGCGGGGGACGGCGGCGAGGGCGTGGCTGGTCGATCGAAGGTGGTGTTTGGGAGCGTAGAAGTTGAGGCGGCTGTTGAGGTATCCTGGTCCTTGGTTGTGTAGGGCTTTGTGTGCGTGGGTGAGGAGCCGGAAGGTGATTCTCTTGTTGACCGGGAGCCAGTGCAGGTCTCTCAGGTGACCGGAGATGTGGCTGCGGTGGGGGATGTCCAGGATGAGTCGTGCTGAGGTGTTCTTGATCCGCTGGAGTCTCTTCTGGAGTTTGGCGGTGGTTCCGGCGTAGAGGGAGTTGCCGTAGTCCAGACGGCTGGTGACGAGGGCCTGGGTGACCGTCTTCCTGGTCTCGGTGGGTATCCATCGGAAGATCTTATGTAGCATGCGCAGGATGTTGAAGCACGACGAGGAGACGGCGTTGACTTGTATGGTCATGGAGAGGGAGGAGTCCAGGATGAAGCCCAGGTTGCATGCGTGGTCTGTTGGTTTGGGTGCGCTGCCCAGGGCGGGGGGCCACCAGGAGTCGTCCCAGGCGGAGGGTGAGGATCCCAGGATGAGGACTTCAGTCTTGTCCGAGTTCAGTTTCAAGCGGCTGTTCGACATCCATTTGGCTACGTCTGTCATCCCTTCGTGCAGGTTGGCTCTGGCGGTGGCGGGGTCGTTGGTGAGGGAGAGGATCAGCTGGGTGTCGTCGGCGTAGGAGATGATGTTGAGGTTGTGCTGGCGTGCGATGGCTGCGAGGGGGCTCATGTAGATGTTGAACAGCGTGGGGCTGAGCGATGATCCTTGTGGTACGCCGCAGATGACTTCGGTGGCCTCCGATCTGAACGGGGGGAGGCGGACTCTCTGTGTCCTTCCGGCAAGGAAGGAGATGATCCACTCCAGTGCCTTCTCCTGGATTCCGACGTTGCTGAGGCGCTGTACTAGGGTACGGTGGCAGACAGTGTCGAAGGCCGCGGAGAGGTCTAGGAGGATGAGGGCCGCTGTTTCTCTGTTGTCGAGCAGGGCTCGGATGTCATCTGTAGCTGCGATCAGGGCGGTCTCGGTGCTGTGGTTGGCCCGGAAGCCAGACTGCGAGAGGTCGAGGGAACCGTTCGTCTCGAGGAAGGCGGCCAGTTGCTTGTTGACGGTCTTCTCGATGACTTTTGCCGGAAACGGGAGCAGCGAGATGGGGCGGTAGTTCTTGAGGTCGGTGGGGTCGGCTGATGGTTTCTTAAGTAGAGTGCTGAGTTCGGCGTGCTTCCAGCTCTCCGGGAAGGTGGCGATGTCGAAGGAGGTGTTGATGATGTCCCGCAGGTGAGGTGCGATGACAGCGTCGGCCTTGTTGAAGACGTGGTGAGGGCAGGGGTCTGTCGGAGATCCGGAGTGGATGGAGTTCATCGTGCGGATGGTGTCTTCTGTGCTGATCGGGGTCCAGGCGCGGAGGGTGGTGGTGGGGGGTGGTGGTTCGGTCGTGGCGTGCGTCGGTTGAGTGCTGAAGCTGTTGTGTATGTCCGCGATCTTGTTGTGGAAGTAGGAGGCGAGGGAGTTGCAGAGGTCTTGCGAAGGGGTGATGTCGTTGTTTACGGCGTTGGTGTTGGAGAGCTCTTTCATGATGTTGAAGAGTTCCTTGCTGTTGTGTGCATTGTTGTCCAATCGTTCCTTGAATGCGGTTTTCTTGGTGGCGTGGATCAGCTGGTGGTGTTTTCGGGTGGCGAGCTTGAGGGCAGTCATGTTGTCCGGTGTTGGGTCTCTGCGCCAGGTTTTCTCGAGTGCTCTGCAGTTCTTCTTGGAGCTCTTGAGTTCGTCGTTAAACCATGGGGCTTTCTTGCTGCCGGGTCTGCTCGGTGGGGTCTTCAGAGGGGCGAGGTCGTCGGCGCAGTCGCTGATCCACTTCGTGAGGTTGGTGGCCGCTTGGCTGGGGTTCGTTGTGCTGGTGGGAGGGTTCTTGCTCAGGGAAGTAGCGAGCTGGTCTGCAGTGATCTTGTTCCAGCTTCTGCGGGGAACCTGTTGCTGGTGATGGTGGAGCGTGGTCCTTCTGAAGCTGAAGTGGACGCAGCTGTGGTCCGTCCAGTGGAGTCCCGTGGCGTGGCTGAAGGCGATGTCCTTGCTGGAAGAGAAGACCGGGACGAGCGTGCGTCCGGCGTAATGGGTGGGGGTGTCAACCAGTTGCTTGAGTCCGAGGTTGGCGAGGTTGTGCAGCAGGGTGGTGGTGTTGCGGTCGTTGTTGTTCTCCAGGTGGAAGTTGAGGTCCCCGAGTAGGATGTAGTCGGCGGAGGGGAGGGGAGGGCGTGTGGGCTGATGAAGTCGTCGATGTCTTCGCTGAATTGTGTGTGGGGTCCCGGGGGTCTGTAGATGAGGGTGCCTCTGAGGGTGGTCTCGGGGTTGACGTGGATCTGGAAGTGCAGGTGTTCGGCGGGTGCGAGGGTGTCGTCGGTGTTGGTCGTGATGCGGATGGAGTTCCTGTGGATGATGGCGATGCCTACTCCTGTCTGGTTGATGCGGTCCCTCCGGATGATCTTGTAGCCGTACGGGATGGCGATGGCGATGTCAGGCGCTGAGGAGGCGTTCATCCAGGTTTCCATGAGGAAGGCGACGTCTGGGGCTGTGGTGTCGAGCAGGTTCCAGAGCTCGACGGCGTGTCTGTGGACGGAGCGGGTGTTGAGCAGGATGCATTTCAGGTGGGTGCTGCTGGAGTTCGGCTTGGTGGGTGCTGGTGTGGCGTGGGTCCGGTTGCAGGTGAACTTGCAGGAGTGGCAGCTGAAGGGTCCGTGGGTGCGTCTCGGTGTGGCTCGGTAGCAACCCGGGGTTCGGCCGGTGTTGAGTGCGATGAGTTCGGTGGCGTCGTAGGTTTGTCGGGTCGGCTTCCGTCGGTGGGGGCCAGGTGTCCTGGCACTGGGCGCGGTCCAGGCGCGGACGGGCTTACCTTTGGCGCGCCTTCGGCGCACAATCGGCGCACCCTCTGCACGTTATCCACTCTGCCATAAGTGGAGAGTGGGGAGGGCGGAGCGAGGGAGGGGCAGCTGGGAGGCGGGAGTGGGGAGGGCACAGAAAGGAAGAGGGCGTGGCCGTGAGAACGGCGGTGGGAAGCGGGGAGCGGGGCGGGAGAGCGCTCACAGAGTGCGAGCGTTGCCTGGCAGCAGAGCACGCGGCAGGGGGAGGCAGGTCAGCTGGGCAGAGGTCTGGGGCGAGGCTGAGCAGCAGCGAGGGGAGAGGGCACCGGCACAGCTGGTGGCCGTGCGGCGCTGGAGTGTCCTGCGAGCAGGTCACGCGGGTCAGCGCCGCGCGGTCACTATATATGGACCTGTGGGAGGGAGGGGCAGCTGGGAGGCGGGAGCGGGGAGGGCACAGAAAGGAAGAGGGCGTGGCCGCGAGAACGGCGGCGGGAAGCGGGGAGCGGGGCGGGGAGGGCACAGGCGGAACAAGCATGAGAGAAACGTGAGAAATAAGCAGCAGTCACAGGTCAAAATACACAAATACTGAACTAAACTAAACTAAACAATAGTACTGAAAGAAAAACCGGGCAGCAGGGTGCTACCTGATCCGGGGGAGCCGAGATCGAGGGGGAGAGCGCTCACAGAGTGCGAGCGTTGCCTGGCAGCAGAGCACGCCGCAGGGGGAGGTGGGTCAGCTGGGCAGAGGTCTGGGGCGAGGCTGAGCAGCAGCGAGGGGAGAGGGCACCGGCACAGCTGGTGGCCGTGCGGCGCTGGAGTGTCCTGCGAGCAGGTCACACGGGTCAGCGCCGCGCGGTCACTATATATGGACCTGTGGGAGGGAGGGGCAGCTGGGAGGCGGGAGCGGGGAGGGCACAGAAAGGAAGAGGGCGTGGCCACGAGAACGGCGGCGGGAAGCGGGGAGCGGGGCGGGGAGGGCACAGGCGGAACAAGCACGAGAGAAACGTGAGAAATAAACAGCAGTCACAGGTCAAAATACACAAATACTGAACTAAAATAAACTAAACAATAGTACTGAAAGAAAAACCGGGCAGCAGGGTGCTACCTGATCCGGCGGAGCCGAGATCGAGGGGGAGAGCGCTCACAGAGTGCGAGCGTTGCCTGGCAGCAGAGCACGCCGCAGGGGGAGGCGGGTCAGCTGGGCAGAGGTCTGGGGCGAGGCTGAGCAGCAGCGAGGGGAGAGGGCACCGGCACAGCTGGTGGCCGTGCGGCGCTGGAGTGTATCTTGAGCAATCACTGGTAATGACTGGAAAGGATCGCAGCATGTTAACATTGTGGGGAATGCAAGTGAATGACAGTGCTTGCACCTTGTCTGGTCTGGAGTCATTCCTCCATCAGAGACTACGTGCCCAAAAACCTTGAATTCAGCTGTGTGAAACTCACACTTTGCAGTGTTCAGACTGAGACCTGCATCAGCAAGTAACTGGCACAATTGGTTATGGGCTTTGTCGTGTTTTTCTTGTGTTCTCCCAAAAACCAGTATGTCATCACTGTAAAACTGAAAGCATGAGTAACAGGGTGTATTACTCGGCGAATGACGTTCTGAAATATCTCCGCAGCAGAGGATACTCCAAAACTCAGTCTCTTATGTTGCTTGAACATGAAATACCTTTAAAAAACAAGAGCCAAGAGGCGTTTGGCAAAACAGGAACCGTTTGTTTAATTAAACAATGTGGCCTGGAACACAGTCACAGGCATAGGGTCTGAAGATTGCCTAAATTTACAATCTGTCTAATTTAGACTTTTATACAGTTTGTTGAATACTATAAAATAGTTCAGGTGAATAATTTTTTGGTAAGGAATGTGAACTTCTGTCTTTGGAACCATAAATTAATGTATTGGATGAAGAACCCAGGTGGGCCTCGACCTTGCTTAGACACAATGCGGCCAGTGGGTCCAGATGTTTGGCATGGGAAGCACTCGATCACTGCTTATAGTGTGTGTGATGTGTCCTGATTGGCTATGTGTTCCTATGTGTTCCTAACTTCATGTGGCATCTGACTGTATGGTGTTTTGGGAATGCGCGTACCCCTCCAGCCATGTGTGCTTTATTGGGGCCAATCCTCTGGACCATTGTGGTATCGCTGCACCTAACTGTTGGATTGAACTGGGATTTCCTGTTCACGCCTTTGTCTGCCAGCTTTGTACCACCCCACTTGTGACCTGACCTCGGGCCTGGGTTTCACTGCCTGCCTCACTATATACTTCTGAGTTGGGATTGACATGGAGTTTACAACGAGTAAATTAGTCAATAAAGATGTGATTTTGTTTTTATACATGAATGTATTGTAATGCATATTGGCATCAACATTTTCAATAGTACCACTTATATCTGAACAAACCAACATGAGTCGAAAAGGTAGTAATGTACCTGCAGTTTTTTCCAGCTTGAGTTGATGGTATCCTTTATTCAGGTCAAGGCAGGAAAACACTGTTTAATTGCATAATCATGTTCACGATGTGTGAACTAGGCCTAGGAAGTGAACTCTGCTCCATTCATGGAGTTTGCAGAGTTATCCGCATCCCATGCTCCACTGAGCATGTGGAGTTCTGAAACATCCAATTCATTGGTGGAGTTTTTAACCTCACTCGTGCTCCCATATGTCATTTTGGCAAGTGTGAGTGAGGAAAATCCACCTCCCGCCGAGATTACTCAACATGGGTGGTTGGATTTCTTAACACAGGCTCAGAGATATGAACATTTGTGTTGAGAAAGCTGCCACTTGAGTAGAAAATCTACTTGCGTGGCAGAAAGAAGCGCACCCTCTTGCGCTGTGCATGGTGCAGTTTGCGCAGTTTTCAGCATGAGAAAACCCCCGGGCTGAAAATCAACATGAACAGTGTGACCAAACACACTCCGCCGCTTGTGGAACTCTTGTTATTCTGTTGGAATTTTTGGTCATTTCACAGAACTATGCGAAGTACACCGATGCCTAGTGCGGACCAGGGTGTCTCTGCCTCTCAAGGGCTTTGTTAGACTGGCGCATTTCAATGCAAATGTGCACTGCTCCACTACTGTCCTTTTTTGGCACTACTACTATGGGCAAAACCCATGGTGTGGGGACTGTGGAGCATTCAATGATGTTATGTTTTAAGAGTGCTTCTAACTCTTTCTCTACAGCTTCCTGTAGATAAAAAGCAACTCAATTCAATTCATGAAGCTTTATTCGGCACATATAAAATGACCATAAAAGCACAAGAAAAAAAAAACACAGAAACATTATACACAAATATTACAAATTTCAGATAAAGAAAATACCAAAAAGGATACAGACATAATTCTTAAAAAAGCATGCTTTTCCGTGCATTAAAAGACTGGTTTAAAAAAGTAGCAGTATAAAAACATATATCGACAGATTTCAGATTAAATAATACATTTATTGCCTGATTAACTGGACGTACACCATATTTAACAAACATAGGTTTCAAATAGGTAGTACGAATGTTCGTATACAGTTTACAGAATAATAAAAAGTGCAAGGTGCTCTGTTTAGATACGCTATCACACAAACACGGCCCTGTTGGATGTTTCTTAAGGTTCGGTAGAGCCACTAAGTGATGTGCAACTCCAATACTCAGTCTGGTTAGCACAAACTTATGGGATGGCCTGGTCACCATAGCTAGATAAAAGGGAAAACCTTCCGTGATAGTATATCTACTGTAAAACATAACAGTGGACATGAATCCATTTGCTAAAGCCAGTTTCTTGGCTCTACTAGCCAAAAATTTAGTTTTCAGCTCTGCTTTGGGTATCAGGGATGCGGCACTTGGGTCGGTTAAAACGTTTAAGTTAAATATTTCAGAGAAAAAATCAGCAACGTATTTTAACCATGGAATTTTTCTTTGTTTATCCAGTGATAGACAGTCTTCAATTATAGATCTATTAAAAGATTTTTCATCTTGAAGCCAAATGGAACGCCAAATCATAAGTGGCCTTAAAGATAATAGATCAATTAAGAAATTGATATCCAATTCCCGGTGAATCAGCTCAGTGGGGGTGGTGGGGGTAAACACAAGAGCTTTTTTAAAAAGGAGTTTTCCTCCTGCTGCAGGTTTTGTACACAGCTATGACCCCAAACACCGGCCCCATACAGTGCTGTTGAGGCACATCTTGCTCGATAGAGTTGAAGCATGTCCTTAGTACGTCTGTCCCCAATTTTTGCCGCAAATCTAAACACACCATGGGCATTTTTAGCCATTTTATTGCTTATATTATTAAATTCATTTGTCCATTTTCTATCTTTTGAGAAGGTTATACCAAGATAGCAAAATGTATCTACTTGTTGCACCTTTTCACAATCAATAAAAAAAGTATTAGAGGATTTGCTTTTTACCCCGCAGGTCACAGTGTGCGTTTTCCCCTTGTTAATGATCAGATTTCTATCCTTAATAAAGATAGAAAATCTGTCAATCAGGCGCTGTAATCCAAGGGGAGTTCTTGAGAGCAGTACAGCGTCATCAGCGTATAATAACACCGGCACAGGGACACCATTGATCTGGGGGACATCAGCTTTAAAAAAATTAAGTCGATTTCATTAATAAACAATATAAAAAGTAGGGGGGCCAATACACAGCCCTGTCTAATCCCTCGTTTGACACTAAATTTAGGGGTACTTTCGCCTTTTGTGCCGTAGCGCACACATGTTTGCAACTTTTCGTACAGCCTGGCAAGAAAAAAGATTATACCCTCTGGGGCTCCTAGCTGTAACTGGCTCGGCCATAATATAGTATGGTCCACCATATCGAACTCACTACTTAAATCTGCGAAGCAGAGATATAATGAGCCACGTTTGGCTTCAGTGTATTTACCGATCAATAAATCGAGGTTAATACACTGGTCTAATGTCCCTTCCTGAATCCATACTGGCTATCGGACAAGATGCCCTCTCGCTCAACCCACTCTTCTAGTCTAACCAACATAGCTCTACTCATGATCTTGACTGAGAAGTCTAGAAGAGAGATGGGACGGTAGTTTTTTACATCTGACCTACTACCCTTCTTGTATATCGGGATTATAATTGATTCTCCCCAGGTTTTTGGGGCCTCAGTGCATACTGCAGCATTAAAAACAATAGCCAAAAGAGAGCTCCACACCTCTGGGGCGCTTTGTAGACATCAATAGGGACCCCATCTGGTCCCTGGGCTTTCCCCCCCTTACTTGTACGTATGCCAAACTCAACCTCATTAATAGTGATGTCCAGTGCTAGAACGGTCCATCTACTAGTGTTAGTATCTACACAACTATCTGAGTCAAAAATGTTAGAGAAATGTGACACCCAGCCATTGCTAGGGACATTAGAAGTTAACTCAGGTATGTTTCCCTCCCTCAGAAAAGGGGGGTTAACCGTTGCCCAAAATAGTGTATTATTAGATAGCTCAGCGGCTTGGTTAAGACAGTCCCAAGCCTGCTCCTGTAACTCACCCTTCCTACGTTTCAAAGCTTGCTTGTACTCTAATCTTAGTTTAGTAATTAGATTAGTGTCCCTGGGTTTTTTGGCAAGTGCATATTTTAACTCAGTTAATAAGGTGGTGCACGAATGATCAAACTAACCCGGTCCATTTCTACACTGTACTCTTTTAGAGCTGGTGAACCTGGCATTGATAGATTTATTAATATCATTAAAAGCAAATAAAACCCGTACAGGATTAGTATTATTTTCAAGGATAAGGGTGATATCTATCAGACATTCTTTAACAATAGAGCTTGTTAATTCTTTAGCTTTCTCCCCTATCCATCTAAGTCTGACTCCGTTTGGTCTGTGTGGTTCCACATTGGTAACAATGTTTCCTACTCCAGCAGAACTTTCGCCCCAAAGGATACATTCTAAAATAATACAATTGTGATCCCTTAAAAAGCTCACTTTAATCCTGGGTGACGCACAATAGGGAATAATATTAGAGGAAACAATCACATGGTCAATGACTGAACTAGTCTGCCGGTTCTTAAAAGTAGGGATGGTCTGACCCTTTTCATCTTTGGAGAAACCCATGATTTCCATATCACAACAGCCCATAAATGTATGTAATATTTCTCCATAGCTGTTATGTCTAACGTGCAGGTCATCCGTGCCAACATTTTTTTTGGACCCCACAGACTTTTTGGGTTGACAGTTCACATAATGAAATATTAAAATCACCCACCCAAATAAAATCAAAAGAAACATTAATTTTATCATTTAAATTATCAATGACACTAGCCAAGTCACTTACTATTAACGCCTGTTAGAAACGGGACCTCTGGCCGGCCAAGGCTTGCGCCAAGGTCAGTCAGGGATCACCATTTCTAAGTCAGGGCCAGGGAGTCACACACCAAGATAACCCCCGCTCACCCTCTAGGTAACGTGGCGCGAGCAGCAAGGCTAATCTCAGAGGCGATGTGTAAAGCGTTTGCGCGCGCACCCCAGCGACAACAACCAAAGGCCCACCACAAAGGAAACTCCACACAAGGTTATATCAAAAATAGCCTTTGTATTATAATAATAAAAACACATTAGATAACACACACACTTTACAATGTGCCAACAGGCACGGGCAAGATTTACAAGGGATTATGTACAGGACAGGGCCACCTGGACCACTGTCAGGGGTATGCACTTGTTAGAAATAATACTTGTAGGTATAACACTTTAGCACATCAACATATAATGACTGTAACACAGAAATAGTAAATGTAGCATACAACCAGTAACTACTGGTAAAGGGAAAATACCTCCTACGCCACCCTAGTCTCTGTAGGGAAATCACGCAGGGAGCTAGGACCTATGGAAGGAAAACCTATCACCTCCTACGCCACCCTAGTCTCTGTAGGGAAATCACGCAGGGAGCTAGGACCTTATCATCAGGACCTATGGAAGGAAAACCTATCACCTCCTACACCACCCTAGTCTCTGTAGGGAAATCACGCAGGGGGAAGGAAACCTAAAATAATCACCTAGGCAAGTAACATTTAGCAAAGGCAATTAAACATCAACATTCCTCAAAGGGAAATAAAAGAACAAGGCATTACCTAAGCAGGTCACTTTTAGCAAAGGTAATGACACCAACAATCCTCTAAGCAGGTCACTTTTAGCAAAGGGGATAAAAACAAAGAATTACCTAAGCAGGTCACTTTTAGCAAAGGGGAATAAAAGAACAAAGAATCACCTAAGCAGGTCACTTTTAGCAAAGGCAATAACAAACAAGGGCACATGAAACATTAAAACACATTCAGAGGTGCAGGTAGAACATTTGCGCACAAATCAAATGAGCAGGAATCATAAATTGCGCAGGGTGCACATGGCACAACATTAGAAATGTCCCTCAGGCCAACTGGCCTCGAAAGGGGCTTAATGCCCTGAGTCTCAGTGTCAGGGAAGCTGCGCAGGCAGCACAGCACACAAAAGCCTAAACGTAGCAACTGTCCACTAAGTGCTGGACAGTTGTGAATAGCAAGTAGGCAAACGTTGGAGCCGCGTGGGCTCAAGAATACAGGTGGGGAGACACAGCGTGGGAGCCTCGGGGCTACAACCAACTAGCTGCCTGTGTCCCCCTAGAGCCTCTGTGGCTCGCAAAACAAAGGTGCTGGCACCAAAGAGCTTCTGCGCTCTAGACCAATGATGGGCGCTCAAGAGCCTCTCTCAGGGCTCAATGGGCCAGGGTGCCGGCACTCGAGCCTCTCGGGACTCGTGAACAAATGCAGGTGCTTGGAGCCTCGTGGGCTCTTAAAACGAATGCCCCCTCGAGCCTCGGGGCTCGTAATTATGCATAGGGCGGGAGCCTCGCAGGCTCGACAAAGATCAATTGCCCCCGGAACCTCGGGCCCGTAAAAGAACTATGGCTGGGGCCCCTCGGGCTCACAGAACAAAGAATGGCCCCTCTCGTTGGAGTCCCTCACGGGGGACTCAGAAGACCTGGCACGTGGGAGCGGCCCGCTGCCAACCGGGGCCGCTCTCAAGCAACAAAAGACCCTGTCCCCGCACTCACCGGTCCTTCGCTGGTGCTGCGGGGGCAGACCCTGCCGGCTCCTCTCGCGCTGCTCGTCTCTTTCTCCCGGGGCTCCTCTCTCCACTCGGGGAGCCTCGGGGACACGGCCGGCTGCTTTCCCTTCGCGCTGCTCGGCTGCGGGGGCGGGACTTCCGGTCGGCCTCTCCCGGGCCGCGCTATGATTGGCCGGTCAGGCCAGTGCTTCCGGGTCGCCGCGGGCAGCACGGCGGCTCGCTTTAGACAGGCAGGCGGGCTCACAGTATCCGAGGAGTGGGCTCCCTCGTGATACTTACAATATCCAAAAACGGGGCAATGCCGGGTGGGCACCGGCTTCCAAATCAAAATATAAAGCGAGGTAGGCACTCGCTATGCCTGACAAAGCGCGCCAAAGCGCTATAATCAAAATAAAGCGCACCCAGCGCTTAGGGGGAAAATAAAGCGCTCTTCAGCGCTAGGAGTAAAACGAAGCGCTCCCAGCGCTGGGGACAAGGGAGAGCGCTCCCCCAGCACAGCAAAGCTCCAGCAAGGTCTGGAGGCAGACAGGGGGGCAAGGCAGGGCCAGAGCCAGCACACTGGGTCTCCAGGCAGGGAGACAAGCCAAGTGGCGGTCCTCTTGGCCCCACAGCAGCAACAGCCCCCTCTGGCAAGGATCCAAAAGTAGAACAACTTCTGTGGGGACACAGCCCCATATTTATACAGAGAAATCCTTTGTTAGGAGGTGCAGGGTGGGGGGAAACCAGTTGCAGCTGGCTTGGGAGTACCCTTGATGGCCCAACCACCCCTTTCATTCACTGGGGAGGCTTGGGTCATTAGACAAACCACAGGGGGGCGGAGCCAGCATTGTGTGGGGAAAACCCAGCCCATCCAGGACCCAGATCTACTCCTCCCACACATCACTCATGCTGATCTCACACTCACCACCAGGCAGACCCATCCAGACTTCCTGGAGCCTGGCATGCCAGCCAGCTCCAGCCAATCACGCTCCACTATCCTCACTGCACACATACATCAATGTCCAGAAGTAGCACTTCCCTTCTAGACACATACAAGCCGCACATACCATTGCGCAGCATTCATTCTCACGAGTTCATACATACTAAACTCGAGCCTGCACTCCCCACACATCAGGAACTACCAGGGCACACACATTCCCCATGCATTCCTATGGGAGGGCAGGCCAGCCATACTACACGCACGCACTTTCACTCTGGGACACAGGGAAAAAGTGCGCCAAGACCCAAAAATCACTACACAGGGTCACAAATAAAGGCAAAAAAGATTAGGGGTGAACCTGCCCTAAGGCCCAAGTCTAACAACGCCCTAGAATTATCGAAGACATTATTGTAGAAATTTACTAATAATATGTTGCCACCTTGACCCTCATGGAGCCAAAGAATCTGCGCATGTGCTCCCACAGTCAAATACCTTTTTACTACAATTTGCCGATTAATAGAGACTAATGTCAAAAGGCCGCCTTTAGCTCTCCCTGATGTAGAGCCTTGTGCCAACAAATTATAGGAGGCAAACCCCTCATAATTAACATCTTCCCTACTCCAAGTTTCCTGGAAACAAAGAATATCATGGGTATTAATAAAGTTATTCCAGCCCAGAACAGTCCCTTTATATTTCAATCCGGCAATAATCCAGCTAACAATTGTTATTCCTTTAGTCCCCCTTATTCTACTACTATCCGATATGATGTTTTCTTTAAGGCCGTCTCCCACATTGGGTTTTCATTAAATATATCCCTACTATCATTAATCATATTTAAGTCGGCCATCAAGGTTAGCTCCGGGTCTATAGGCTTCTCGCTTGATTCAATCACCTGGCTATTTGTAGACACACACAGGGGAGACCCACAGACCTGGGTATGTCAATCATTTGAATCCAGGGAGCTTAGGGCTTGGTATCTGTTTACTGTTGGGACTTCGAAAACTGGACGGTTAATAGGTGTAAAGGGTCTACTTCTACTATTATCAAGGGGTACTTTAATAAGATGACTATAGAAGTAGCCAAGCGGGCGCGCCACATATATTATTCTCATCATGAGTTAAGGAAGCTGCTCTTAACAGGGCAGTTGCAACATGTTGAGGATGTTTAAAATTAACAATAACACAATCTCCCCTACAAGTCTTTTTGGAGTTGCCAATCCAGTCTACCATTCTAGTGGTTAATATTTGATCAGAGTAAGCAGTTGGAAACCCACATCGCTTATTCAACCACGAGACTGTTTTATTTTTAAGGGGTTCATGTGATTCCAGTTGATGCTGGGTCGGGTATTTTTCAGAGGATGGTACATTAGTTAAAACGACCACATAGGGTGCACAGTCAGGGGGGAGATTTATAACACCTCTTTTCTTCACTTCTATCGACTCTGCCTTACTTTCTGGTGCTATTAATGCCTGTTTTTTCTGACATACTATTGGCAGGGGATCGGGAGTAGTTACTTCAGTTACAATTAACCCCCCATTAGGTGGCTTTGATACATCTTTGCTAATTCTAGTATCCTTATCAACAGCCCTAGGTCTTCTGGCCAGATTAATGTGGGTGTCCAAAAGGCCTCCCAGTCTTTGTACTTCTGCTGAAATCGGTCAACTTTAACCACTAGGGGTTTGATAATCTTTCTATCTTAGCATCTATAATACTGACTAAAAGATCAAATTGCTCAGTATTCATTTTAACTGTGCCTTTCTTATCCACTGGCTCCACGTCACCTTCGGTACTTTTAGGTGGAGTTTCTGCTCTTTTATTATTACGATTTCCCCCCGTTTAGTTTGTACTTTTCCTACCTTCCTACATGCCCTCAGTGCTCTAGGAGCCGGGGTGCGCTGCACTGGGGTATCATAGGGTGCGTCCTGTTGATCCTGATCAGACGCTAGTTGGGCTGGCACTTCCGTAATTGAGACATCATGGTTACCAAATTCGCTGCTATCATACAATGGTAATATGGCCAATGGGGTAGAGGGTGTAGGGGATATAGCAGGTGGACTTCCCCGGCCTAACGCTAATCGCCGTTCCTTATTAATTTTATTCACCACTTTCACTAGGTAGTTATCCAGCTTAGCTGACACTGCCGGAGTTTTTACAGCTTTCTGTTTAGACATGATTAAGACTAGCAACAAATCCTAAAATATTATAAAAGAAAACAAAAAAAGAAAGCTCTCATGAATTTCAAATTACAACGATGATAAAATGTATAGCTCTAATTCCTAACGCTTGGTAGCTCAGTTAATACTCATACATGCTGGGGGATTCAGTAGTCTCACTTGGCAGCTAAGTTCATAACCTCTGCTTCAAGGACCGAGATCTGTGGCTCAGCCCAGCCTCGGCCTGCCCCGGACTGCCACAGACTGTCCCGCCCTTGTCCCGGGCTTCTCCCGGCGCGTCCCGTGCGCGATCCCGGGACGGGGATGTTGGGATGCAACTTATGTGCCTCCTGGCACGAGGAATGCGGGCGGCGGCGTCTTCCGCCGCAGGGGAGTCTGGGGATTGCAGTTCTCCAGTCCACGTCCCCCTCCACACAGCGGCCGCTAAGGATTGAGGCTGCGGCGGCGGGAGGGAGACAAACAGGTAGCAACTTGGGCGGTCGAGGAGGCGAGATGCAGACAGCCACAGGTAAGCCCCCAAAAAGCAACTCAATGGTGTAGCTGAGCAACTGGGTGAATATCTTCATGAATATGAAGCTGTGCTTTGAGTGTTCCCTAGTTGTGGAACAATGATGGGAACCGGCTCACGATCTCTGACTGAGCACAGAGGTTGTATTTGAGGGATGTCAAGTCCATGTCAGCAGCAGTGGTAAAACTGAGCAAACAGGCACTCAACAATGTCCCTTGAAAAATGTGAATGGTATCTCACACCAATGTCTTTTTGTGTCTCATTGTCGCTGTGTAAACCTTTGTGACGGACAGACTGAGGTGAGGCACAGGGGATAGGATGTTAAACTTTTCCACAGGCATGATGTTAATCAACGCACCACTGTCTATGATGAAAGTTATTGATTGATCGTTTTCAATGTGATTTTAGGACAATGCCCAAATCCATTTTGTTGCTTTATTGAGTAACCTGTCTTTGAATTGCGACTTTCCTTACAGGTGACTAACCCCACATGTGAACGCCATTCTTCTGTAGATATCATCAGCATGCACATGATTTTTTCCTATCTAAGCACAGTTATAAATTGTTTTTTTCCAACAACCTCTGTAGTCTTCTCATATGGGTGGACATTTACCTTCATGGAGAAATGAAAATCTACATAGGAAGCATAGTTTTGATTTCCATCAAATTACATGCATCTTGCTTTGTTTGTATTTGCTTTTCATAGCCAAGGCCAATTCTTTATGGGCTGTTCCTGCTTCCATTTCAGCAACTTTTCTGTCTGCTCATTCTTTTGCTCTCGCAGCCATCAGCATTTTCTCCAATATGTGTGCTTCTTTCAATTAGCGCCTATTAAATGAATCTGAAAGACAGCGAGCAATGACTTTGAGGTACATTGGTTCTTCATTGGTGAAATCACAGAATTTGCAATGTTTAATTAGTGTAACAAGTCTTTCAATAAACTCATCCATTGTTTCAATTATCTGTTGCCGTGCCTGGTTGATGATGTACATTTCATAGTCGCCTCCAATGCTTACTTTACCTTCTGTTATGATTTTGCATCAGTCTGTAAAATGTTCTTTAGCACTTCTTTCACTCCATTGCCGGCAAGGTTTTTCAAGTATTTGATTTTCTTTTCATCTTCTTCTTCTGGAGCATCTATCAAGTCAATGAATGTTTAAATACACACAGCCCACCTCGCACTAATGTTCTGCTTTTTATAAGTATTGAAGGGCAGTAGTGACTTCAGGAACATGGCTGCATTGTATTTTGCGTTCTATTTTTCTGCCATTGAGAAAAGGGCTGCACAAACAGCTTTAGCTGTACCCACCAGGCTCTGCAACTCCTGCAAGCACAACCCTTATGCCTGGACTTGTGTCACCATGTCAGATCTGAGGTTATTGAATGCTTCACTTGTCTTTGACAGTGAGTAAATTCTTTGTTTCTCATACCTGGTTACTGCAGTCATTATCTTTTTGCTTCATTTGAGTAATTGTTCCATATTCATGGCATAGCGCAGTGTTTCTGTCGAATGCTTCATTGGCGGTTTGGGCAGGCATTTTGAATGTGCTGCTCTACAAGGCCTTCACTTTCTTCTTTGGACGTGTATGGGCTGGTGCAAGTCTTTGATTCCACATGTACCAATCACAGACTGCTTTGCAGAAATTTGAGGTACACATGGCTCACACAAGAAGTTTTTTTTGTGGCAAAACCGAGAGAAAAATCTAAATTCGAAAATGTAGCACCCCATTGGTTGGAACATAATCACAATCTGGTGCAACTTCGGTATCAAGTTCTAGATGTTGTGGAAATTAATACTGGGTTAAATTACTGCAAAATATTAACTCAAAAAGAAACTTATTGGATAACATGATTTAATATTCTTATACCTAAAAGTCAGACTAACAAAATAGAATTTAGTTGTTTCTTATGATCATTTGTACACACAGCGGGATAAATAATGTTTTCCATCATGATAAAACCTAGAGGTTTTATTATAAGTAGTTGATTTGCATGACTTCCAACACAGAATAACAATAACACACATAGAATGCTGATCACTGCATTACCTACATAAATAGTATTTTTCCTAAATGAATCGTATAGCTTATCATGATGGCATAATTGAAACTGTGTACGATGACAGATCACTTGGTCATAATACAGTATCTCTTTTTGATTAAAAAAACATTTTGACAGAATTGAGTTTGTGAGCAAAGATATATGATATGATTTAGCTGTGAACAGAAAAGTCACTTCAACTCACTCTTTATAAAAACATCTCAGATTTTGTTTCTCTGTCACATTCTAAGGTCTTTTATCTTAGTTCTGTGCACATTTCTATTAGGGACTAAATTTATCCTCCCTACATTTCATGCACAGCTACACTGATATTAAAAAGGGCCTTGGTTTTCTTAACGTGATGTTGGACTCATTATTTAATCCAACTTGGTGTTCATTATGCACTTTAGTCCTACTTGTTATCGTTTAAAATGACTGAATCCATTCAACACTACATTTGTGCTTTTCTCTCGCGTGGTCCTGTTTCTATGGTTAAATGTCTCAGGCTCAAGTCACACGACGGTGTCACACATAATTTGAATTAGGAGAACGTCAGTTGTATCAACGGTGGATTGATAGCTGTTTTCAGACCACTGTCGAGATTTGGAAAACATTTTGTAAGACACTCTTTTGCTCATAATAATAGTATGCCATTGCCCAACATACCTTTATAACGTTGCAGGAATGAGGCAATAAGCGAGACAGCAGAAGGAGCTTAATTCAAAAGGCTGCTTCTCGATAATCCTACAGTATGTCTTCTGTATAGCATAAGAACTAAATGGATTTAGATCATCCATATAAAGTTAACAACTTTGTTTACTCATGTTGTAGGGACGTATTATTAAATGAAGAATATCATTCATCAAATTATCTCACATCTCCTTCCGTTTGGTTTTGCAGTCATTTCTACAACGTGAGTGTCATAACTTTCACTAAATGCTCATATTATGGCCCGCTAGCGGTTAGTTTCAGCACAGTATTTTCTGTAGCACTCGGCATAACACAGTGGTTCTATAGTCAGCATATTTGAGCTCACACAGATGTAAATAAATTTGACTTAATGCTGAATGCATGTTTTTTTAGGAGCCTATCTTCACCATTACACACTTTTTCAGTTGATGGGTTTTACTTCGGGTTTTCACATTCTATACTCCTGTTTAATATTCTCATTGCTATCTTTCAACTATATTGTTGTTCGCATGAGAATGTGCTAACATTCAATATATTTCCCCTGTCTCCTTACTTTGTTTCTAGTTTCCCCTGAAGAAGGAATTATCAGATTCCAAAATGGATTGGGTGTACATCATACAAAGAAAATAGTTTTGGATTGTAAAATGATTTTAAAATGTAAACTGTTGGCATATTTATGTCAATTTGTAATTTGGTAAAATTGTTGAAATCGATCATAAAATGTACACATTGGTTATTTTGATTAAGATTGTAAATAATGTTTTGTCCAATCGGGAATCAAAAAAGACATGATAAATTCAAAAGTAGTGCATTCTGTGTTTCCACACAATCATCATCATCTGGTTCCTTGCAATATAGCACATGTGCAACAGACAGGACACATTCCAGAAAAGCACACAAGAACAAGATTACTATTTGATTAAATGGTTTACGTTGATTTAAATTAGGTGTGCATCGTACATGTATCGATAAAATCACAAAAGCAGTTGGCCATATCATTGCACACTCTCAGGGAGAGCAGCCTTGTTTTATTTGGGGCACGTATCCCTTACTTATCGCCAGATATAGCATCTTCCCCAGCCATGGCCATTCAATTAAAATACCCCACACAGGAGCTGCAGTCAAGCTTTTCTTTATACTTTAGTATACAGTCAAACTCTGTGCATTATCTCATACTGAACATTAACCATGCCCTAACAGCTCCCCATATATTAAGCAGTTCCTGTTTAGACCCATGAGGGTCCTAGTGCTTATAACCTCAACATGCTACAACTAGTCATTAGTGTTCTTCACTTTGTACAGAAAACACATTATACACAGAACAAAGGCAACCATCACTTTGAGATGACAGCACATGTCACTGCCGTATTATGGGTAGAAAGAATATAGTATAGTTTGGTCTTCCATATCATTATTATTATTATTTCAACAACAGGACTGCTTGATTATAAAATGATAAAATAAAATATTAATATTTACAAGAGGGTGGAACATCAAAAATACCCAATTAAATGTATGTAGATTAGCGGTATTTGAAAATATTGTGATCGTGTGAATCTGACAGCAGCTTCAGAATATGACAGCACTCTGCCAATCTTTAGGCACTTGTGGAGTATGAGACAGCATTCTTTGCAACATGAAGTGAATCTGCCTTTTCTGCATGGTCACCCCAGATGTTTCACCATTTTGACCTATTTTGGCTGGCCTTAGAACAAGGTGTATTCTTACCCCGCTAAACAGCAGTAAATTACCTTTGCCCCCCCTTTAAACATGGTTCCATGGACTTATCCCCGAATTATGTATTGAACCTGTCTACAAGTCCCTGGTATATGTTGCAGAAAATGCATCAAGGGTCTGGTAGTGAAATGCCACTTGTGGACTGCAGCACCTGTTGTGCCATCCAGAGAGTTAACCTGTAAAATTTGGCTTCTGGCCTACTGTGTGTAGCCTGACTGCTGCAGCCTAAACACATGCTGTAAAACCAGTAAAAACAACCCTTTCTGACAGATAAAAAACCTTGCATATTCCTACGCGCCCCTTGTTTGCCACAAGGCATGGTGACTGA
This sequence comes from Lissotriton helveticus, assembly GCF_964261635.1. Classification (NCBI taxonomy): domain Eukaryota; kingdom Metazoa; phylum Chordata; class Amphibia; order Caudata; family Salamandridae; genus Lissotriton; species Lissotriton helveticus. The sequence goes on along the minus strand of NC_136060.1, from coordinate 20,746,581 downwards.
TATTTAAAAGTGGAAATACATTTGGCATGCTCCTCCATTGACTAGTCCTTAGAAACTATTTTCACTTTCAGGAATGTAGTTGAATGCGAGAAAATATCAAAATAGGGAATATGCATTTCAATCTGTAGATTTTGACAGAAAATGGCTTTAAAAGTCATTAAAATTTTATTTTCGTTATTTAGTCAACATCCAATTTATTTGTAGGGTTAGCTTTTCAATACATATTTGGGAAAAGTAACCTTTATAAAGGTACCTTGTACTTACCTGGAGCTCCTGAAGGCAAATTTGCATTGACCTACCTGAAGCTGTCCAACCGCTGCTTGACCTGCTCCAGATCAGAACAATGGTTAAGGTTGCTGGGGACAGGATGGGCTGGGTTTGGGACATGTGATACCCATTAGTTCAGGGAATACATTTGAGGAGGTTCCAGGAACTTCATCAGCTTGAAAGTAACAGAGGGTAAGTCTGTGCATTTATAGTTCAGTTTAAAAGGAGACCAGAAAGGGGAAACACCTTTGTTCTCTAGGTTCACACTAGTCAGGCTGGATTTGAGCCCAGTGAAAGGGAAGCTACCCCCTAGAACTAGTTTACATGGGTCACTTCCTCACTGTGCCACTGTAACCAACATACACCTAATTGAAGTATTGGGGCAAACCATTCTTGGTTTGCTTGTATTCCAGTTCAGAGAGGATGAGCCCTGGTAGTACAGGCTAGGTGGTTTCACTGGAGCAGGACCAAGTCTGATCTGCATATGGTTGGGTCTAATCTGAGATGGAATAATGGGCAAATAAATGATGGGTTGGAAAGCTATCTAAAGTGACTCCCACTAGTTATATATGTTGCAAGCACCCTCCCACCATGTTTTGCGTATTTAACCCCTTCCATGCTGCCGTCGGCACTACCTCGCTGGTGCTGCCTTCGGCCAATGGCCGACGTGGCCCCGCCCATTTTGCAGAAGTGCCGCACTTCCGCAAAATCGCGGCCGCATGGAAGGTGTTAATATAACACCCTAAGTGGATAAAGGAATTGCCAGATGTGGGTCCCTTGCACACTACCCACTGGAACCAAGCTACACCCAACTGAAAATCTTAATCAGGGACAAACCAGTCTTGGGTCGCTTGTGTTCTGGTTCAGAGAGGACTTAGCATGGCAAATCGGCTGGGCTGCTCCTAATGGAGCAGGCCCAATACTGATTTGTGTCTGGCTGGGTCTAATCTGAGTGGCCTAATGGTCAACATAATGATAGGTTGGATAGCTGCCTCAAATGATTGCCAGTGGTTTGACTTATTGCAAGCGTCTGCCCATCATGTTCAGTTTTTCAGGTCTTTAAGGTACTTTAGAATCTGGAGTTTGGGTTTTAGCAGAAAAATGTCATGACTTTGAATTGCTTAGGCTGGGATTGATATAATTTGCCTACTGCCTGTTGTACCTATACGATATGACCAGGAGCCAATTGATGTGCTCAGCACCTGCGTCCAATAATCGTTGAACCCCTACCGAGCACCACAGTGTCTTCTTTTCCAATTTTATTGTAATTTGCTGAACAGAATAAAAGCTCCTGAATGGTTATCAAACTACAAACCATGGTGAGATACTTTCATTTTTTTATTTTTATTTGCCTGACTTTAATTTTGGTGACTCAGACATGACTTTAAAACTTGACCACATACATAACGTATCATATTGCAACTCACTAACTCCCATTGTATGATTTAATGTAATTATTGCATAACATGTATACTTCCCTCTGCCAGAGAATGTTTCATAAGTGCTGAAACACCACTCTTACTAGTCATTTCTCGACTAATCAGTTTCGGCACACTCCTGATAAATGTAGCAATGGTGTGCTGAATCAACATATAATTTGACTCTCAGTCCCTAATGTGGTGCAATCAGTAGAGACGCATGGATGTCTATTATGTGTATCCAGGGGCAGCCACCTCTAATTTGGATTTCCACATGACTGATACCTCTTTCGCTGGCTTTCCTACCTCAGGTGTCAGAGGTTACGAAGTCCGCAGCAGAATCAAAATGTAAACTGCTCTATTTACCTCCGTTTCGACTACATGAGATGCCTCTAGTCTTCAGAAGCAAATAAAAAGATGGGATTAAGTTGGAACTTAACCCTGACCTCTCAACCCTGAGATTTCATTATAGGTTGTGTCACGTTTACTAAAACAACTAGTTTTAGCGAATCGATATCCATCAAGTGCAGCAGTATCTCTTTTTCTCTATTTCCCTGGTTCAGGGTCAGCCCCTTATCCTGGCACACCCAGGATTTTGCCTAGGGTAACAGCATATGAAGAATTACAAGTACCTTTCATTTCTGTAAATAGATTAAGAGGAGTGGTCTCTGTTTCTCAGAGAACATGCAAAAGTGAAACATGGGTCCCTTTCGCACTGTCCTACAGGAAGCAAGCTGCGCCAAACTGATGACTTCCAGTCAGGGAAAACCTTTCTTGGGTGGCTTGTATTCCGGTTCAGGGAGGACCTTGCCTGGCAGTGCTGTCTTGGCAGATCCATTGGAGCAGGATCAAATCTGATTTGCATATGGCTGGGTCTAATCTGAGATGGAATAATGGACAAAAGAATGATGAGTTGGAAAGCTACCCCGAGTGACTGCCAGTGGCTAGACATGTTGCAGGCATCCTCCCATCATGTTTTGTGTGATTGATGTAACACCCTAAGTGGATAAAGGAATGGCTTGATGTGGGTCCCTTGCACACTGTCCCACTGGAACCAAGCTACACCCAACTGAATATCCCAATCAGTGAGGAACTAATTTTGGGTTGCATGTGTTCTGGTTCAGAGAGGACCTAGCGTGGCAGTTTGGGCCGGACTGTTCTTAACAGAGCAGGACCAAAACAGATTTGTATATGGCTGCGATCAATCTGAGTGGCATAATGGGCAAAAGAACTATGGGGCATATTAGCAAGAACCTCGTTAAAATTATTGCTGTTTTAGCGGCAGGTAACTGCAGCTAAAACAGCGATGATGAGCTTGCTAATATGCGTTCTAGAATTCTAATAGAAGCCCAGGTTAGATGTCCTGCACATCTAACCTGGGCTTCTATTACAATTCTACAACGCATATTAGCAAGCCCATTATCGCCATTTTAGTAGCAGTTTCCTACCACTAAAACGGCGATGATTTTAACAAGACTCTTGCTAATATGCCCCTATAGGTTGGAAAGCTGCCCCAAATGATTGCCAGTGGTTAGACTTCTTGCAAGTATCCTTCCATCATATTCAATTTGTCAGGGAATTATAAAGGTCTTTCTTTATCGTACTTTAGTATCTGTAGTTTGTGTTTCAGGACAAAACCTTCATGCCTCTGAATTTCTTAGGTTGGTAGTGATATAATTTTTCCACTGCCTGTTGTACCTACCCGGAATGACCAGAAGTAAATTGATGTGCTCAGCACCTGCGTCCCAGTACTTGTTGAATCCCTACCCAGCAACACAGTGTCTTCTTTTTCAATTTCATTGTAATATGCTGTATCAAATATTGATCCACAATCATCTGGGATCCCTTTTAAGTCTGTCCAATTTAATTTGGACACAATATGCTCAAAAGGATAGACGTAAAAGTTCGTATACAGTCTTCAAACTAGGAACCATGGTGAGATTCTTTCATTTATTCTGTTTGTTTGCCTGACCTTAACTTCAGTGACACAGACATAAAATAAAGACTTAAAAACGTACATAAAGCATCATATTGCATCATCATCATGCGAAATACACCATAAGAGAAAACTAGTAATGGGAGATAAATAAGGTATCAAACGTGTGAATACATCACTCTGGGAGTTTAATAGCAACTCAGTAACTTCAATTGTATGGCTTTATGTAAAGATTGCATAACATTCACATTTCCCTCTGCCAGAGAATGTCTCATAAGTGCTGAAACACCACTCTTACTTGTCATTTCTCATCTAATCAGTTTCAACACACTCCTGATAAATGTGGCTATGGTGTGCTGAATCAACATATAATTTGAATTTCAGTCCCTAACGTGGTGCAATGAGTAGAGGCACCTGGATGTCTATTATGTGTATCCAATGGCAGCAACCTCTAATTTGGATTTCCATATGACTAATACCTCTTTCACTCCCTTTCCTACCTGAGGTGTCAGAGGTTACGAAGTCCGCAGCAGGATCAAAATGTAAACTGCTCTATATACCTCAGTTTCCACTACATGCGATACCTCTAGTCTTCAGAAGCAGATAAAAAGACTGAAGTTGGGGCTTAACCCTGACCCCTCAACCTTGAGATTTCATTATAGGTTAGAAGGTGTGTTCTGTCACGTTTACTAAAACAACTAATTTTAGTAAATCGATATCCATCAAGTGCAGCAGTGTCCCTTTTCAGGTCTTGCCTACGTAGCGCGCACGCGCTGCATAGGCAAAATGACCTATTCTTATCTCTTCAGCTTTTCAGCTAAACACCTGCATGCGCTCCATTGCCTTCAATGGCAATGCATGCACGTGAGGCAATTTACTTGCGGGAGTGCGTGGCGACATATAGTCGCAAGGGAATCGCGCAGGCCCCTTCCCATTCCCCCGGCTGCCGCGTGAGCCCTTTAGGCTTTGCCAAGGCTTGTTTTTATTATTATTATAAAAAAAGGCCCGGTTGCCTGACAATATGTTCCCAGCTTGTGCTGCATGAGGCGGCAGAAGATACCAGCCTTAGCTGAGTGCCCGTGACTGCAGGGGCGGGGCTGGACGGGACCTTGCTCGGCTGGTGTTCCAGGTTACGGCATTTCTGTTGAGCCGCTCTGGGCCATTGCTTAGATGGGACGGCTGCTCGTCCGCTTCCTCACAAGCGCCTGCGCCCGGCCTAGGCTGGGAGCGGCATGGACCAGTTACACCGCGCCTCAGTGCTGGCCGCCTCCTGCCTCAGCACCCCTGTGAACCCGCCCCCATCACCCTGTACGAGCGGCAGCAAGAGGAGGCAAGGTGGCGACACCAAGGTACCGAGGGTTGCACTCCTCAGTGTTTCTGAAGAATGCACGCCTTTGTACAGACTTCCTGTGGGTCACTCGGGCAGAGTCTTACAGGCACGCTCTGTGTACGTACACAGTACTGCTTGTACCGAGGTCCATTGTGATGCAGCGTGCAGGGGTTGTGGGGGGGCATCATACAAGCATTATCCATGCACGCTGCTTTGCCTGTCATCCCATCACTTTGCAGAAAATTCTGCTATGTATCAATTATCTGACCTGTACACCAGTCCCCACAGTAGCCGATATCGCGAGCTAAGCCATCCTCCAGGCTTCTGGGACAATCACTCACTACTCTGCTACTCACCTCCGTACACTCATCAACGGCTATACGAGTTTCCCAATCACACTATTGCTGTCCAGCTGCTCCAGTACCAGCCACTTACCGCTTTTCTACACGTTCAGTGTTATGCCAGGCTCCTGACCAATAAACCCACCCGGTCTTCTCCCGTCGCTGTCACTGTCAACCAGCAACTGCTCTTTACCCACTAACCCACCGCTTTAGCAGCCAACCCTCCCCTGGTCGGCCGAGTAACACTTACTGGTCTCCTGTGCTTTCTTCCCCCCCCTCCCGCATCACAAGAGCAGAGGAGCACAGGACAGCCCAGGGCAATCTTAAGAAGGTCGGGGGCCTTGGGCCAAATGTAATTTGGGGGGTCATGTGCGGAACAGTTTTGGATTCTTGATCCAATATCAGCTCTTTCAGGCTCTCTTTGGCCAGGTCACCGAAAGTGCACAAGCACACTTGTCCGTATTCTAAAAGTGTTTACATTTAATATTCAAGAATAGTGACATATTTTCAATTTTAGAATATACAGCAGCAGCAGCTCACTAATATTATTGGAGCTAATCTTTGCAATCCTCACCCATTTCTCTTTTGTAACGTCCTGTTTTTATCTAAAAGGAACATTTTTACGGATGTTGCATAGTGTTGAAAACCCAAATAGATTCTCTTCAAAAAGTCTGTAATAGACTCCCACATATCAACCACATTAAAATTAAATTAAAGGAAGATGCTTGTTAAGAATTATTCAAGGTCATCAAGGCAAGACTCTGCGGAAGAGCTGGCTGTATCAGGGGGTACTCTGAAAGTCTGGGGCCCTGACCCAGGCCCCACTTTGTCCATGCCTTAAGAGCCTCTGTAACAACCACTAAATCAAACCCTGGTTCCCAGTCACTCAAGGCTTGTTATTAATTTTTCCGTGGAGGCAGTCGCCGCAAAACACTACTAAATAGTTGTACACTCGCCCAAACTGCATGGAATGGTTTGAATGTGTGCTAGGATATTGTGGCTTGCTTGTGTGTAAGAGTATAATAACCCCCTTTCGTCGCCCTTCCTGGCAGAGCAGCGCACCTCGTCATGCTCCAGTGTCATGCCGATATTTCATATTCTGCAACGGAGGAGGCTTGCTCTTGACATGAATAAATCACTTGACGAGATCTCGAAGACAACCGGTAGCACCGATCTATATCCAACCCACTCTGCAATGGGCTTAGATGCTCGACACTGGGATCTGTTCACGAGCCCTTCTGAACTACCCTCGCGCGCAAACATCTTAAACACCGTCAAAGAATCCGGTGCGGGGACACACAAAGGACATGTTTGAAAATATTGTTCGCCAGCAGAGATGTATTTAAAACACATAGCAGCAGTATAGCACTGCTGTTAAATGCAAGTGACACTCTCCCTCAATATATTTGTTTTATCTGTTTCTAACACGTTCAACATGTGGAGGTTTGATGAAAACCCAAGTATTCTACGGCAGATGGTCTGTTAAACACTAGCATACTTCACGATTACTACTGCTTGCAATAACATAGGGGAGAGGATGTGGCACAATTGTCAGATCTGCCGACTTTGGAGCAGGGGAACCAGGTTAGAGTCTCAGCGTTGGTTCAACATCCTGTGATTTTGGGCAAATCACTTGGGGCCATATTATCAAGAAAGGGCGATACATTATCGCCGCTTTTATTGTCAGGAAACTGCCGCAAAGCGGCGATAATGAGCTTGATACTATGCCCTTGTGAATTCCCGTAGAAGCCCAGGTTAACACCAGAACCTGGGCTTCTATGGGAATTCACAAGAGCATATTATAAAGCCCATTATCGCTGATTTAGCGGCAGTTTCCTGCCGATAAAAGCGGCGATAGTGTATTGCCCTTGCTTGATAATATGGCCCTTAGTCTCCCTGTGCCTACCAAAAATGAATGTGTCCTTGTTTAATGAAACTGGTGCTCAAGTAATGCTCTCCAGAACCTTCGGGTCAAGTTTGCGTTATAAAAAACTGCACATAAAAAAGACATTGGGTGAATGAAACTGGATGTGACCAACGAAGCACATGGGGTAAAGTCCGGTGATGGATTAAACCCAGATCTGTTGACTGGGTGTGAGTGTTTGATTGGTTCAGATGCTTCGTCCATCACCACCCCCTTTTGTACCGCTTTGTTCGCCATAAGTTGGCAGGGTATGCTCAGACGTGAGTCCCTTGCTCACTTTGCCACTGGATTCAAGCAAGCCTGGCTGAAGACGGCTGTAATGCCAGAAACTGGTCCAAGGAAGCTTGTTTCCGGTCCAGGGAAGGCATGGCTTGGCAGTTTGGGCTGGACTGTTCCCATGAGGCACAGGGTCAGACTGATTTGCATATGGCCATGTCTGAACTGGGGTGGCAGAGTGGGTTAAAGAACGGTGATGGATTAAACCCAGATCTGTTGACTGGGTGTGAGTGTTTGATTGGTTCAGATGCTCCGTCCATCACCACCCCGATGTGTACAGAGTTAAAGCTATTGGCATTGTAATGACAATGCCTTTTATTTATTTGTTTTCAAAACACACACATAAATAAAAAGCATTGTAATTTATAATGCCAATAGCTTAAACTTTAGCAAATGCGAGATTAGGTCTTGCGTGTGTTGCAGGGTGAAGTGATATGGGGTTAAACAGCTGAAGCAGCATTTCAGAGATAACGTAGCTGAAATGCGTGTAATTGTTTCCTGGTAGTTCACCATGCCTGTCCCTCCAGGAATGGGGGGTTGGACAGTAATTCTAAGTTCTAAGGTTTCACCCAGGGCTCTGGCTCTTGAAGGCAGCCAAAATCTATATGTGGAACTCTGAAGGGGCATAAGGAGGTACGCGCAGAATTGTTTATAGTATTTTGAATCCCCCAGGAACCCCATTTCCCTAGAGAGTCTCAGGATTCCACTGGTATTCCCCGGTAACTCCACACCCCGAGACACTAATATCCTGATATTGGTGACTCTAGGCAGTGGGGTTTCAGCAGACTGGCTGGGGAATCCCAGAGTGAGGTTCCAAGTGAATATGAGATAAATGTGTGATAACATTAAACAAGATTTGGGTACATTATGGGGACATACAATCTTACTGAGTATCCGAAAGCAAGTATCCCAAAGGGTTGTCAGTTTTGTATGTCAGATTTGCAGCCAAGGCAATTAGTTTGACAACCACAAAACCATTTGTTTTTAGGTATTTGCAAACATCCAGCCATGTGCTTTTCATACTAATTTGTGATCCCAGTAGCTACACATATAAGTGATGGAGATAGACTGGTAAATTTCATTGTAGTAAAATCTGCTTTTTCACAGGTTACGCCCAGATATTTTGAACTGATTGATCAAGCATGCTTGTGAACCTCTGATCAGGGAGAGGCTCCCACTGAATGTGTCCTGTCCCCAATGCAGTTTGGTAAATAATAATTGGCTTATTTCACTTTCAGATAAGTCCACAATAAAACTGCCAAAACTGTGCAAGTGGCATGAAAGTCAGATTCCTCTTGTGAGTTGCAGTGTGGCATTTCACCATCTACTGTTGGAATTTAAAAGAAAGAAAAGGGCTGACAAGCGAAGGATCTAGTGTTACCATATAAATATAAAATGTGCTGATAAAATTTAAACGTATCTGACATTAAGAAGTCCACAAGCCAGGTTGCATACTAGAAGTAAAACATTAAAGTGATGATAACCTGTCTGTTCAGTATTACCAGAAGCGGAAAAGTGCTGTTAGAGTTTAGGCTGCGAAAAAGACAGTTGATGAGTAGAATGTTGAATAATGTCAAGCATTCACTCCAGTACAGAGATATGGGCCTAAATTGGTCATCTTTTTGCTCCCCATGCCATTCCAGTTTAAATCCAGCCATATGCACCTAACCCTGCTCCCCATCTGACTGTCCAGCCAAAACTGCCAGGCCAAGTCCTCCCTGGACCAGAAACAAGCATCCTGGGACCGGTTTCGGGGTGTCACCCCTCATTAGCCAGGGTAGCTTGACTCCAGTGGCATGAAGAGCACGGATCCCATGTCTGAGCATACCTGTCCCACTCTGGGCGACAAATGGAACAAGCATTTGTAATGCAATAGGTGTCACATTTGCGAGAGTTTGAGCTATTGGCATTGTAAATGAAAATGCCTGTTATTTATGTGTTTTGAAACCCTGCAAGTGGTGCATAAACACGTACTTTGAACTTATAGTCCTTGCTTATGAGAAGCAAGGCTGGCAGTAACTGTGCCTCTTTTACTGGCAGCTTTTCTTCTCATAAGCAAGGACAATAAGTACAAAGTGCGTGTTTAATCACTACTTGCAGGTTTTCTAAATACATAAATAAAAGGCATTGCCATTTACAATGCCAATAGCTCAAACTCTTACAAATACGAGACCTATTGTATTGCAAATGCTTGTTCTTTATTTCCTGGTTCAGGGTCACCCCCTTATCCTGGCACACCCAGGATTTTGCTTAGGGTAACAGCATATGAAGAATTACAAGTAACTTTCATTTCTGGAAATAGATTAACCGGAGAGGTGTCTGTTTCTCAGAGAACATGCAAAAGTGAAACATGGGTCCCTTTCGCAAGCTGCGCCCAACTGATGACTTCCAGTCAGGGAAAAACTTTCTTGGGTTGCTTGTATTCCGGTTCAGGGAGGACCTGGCCTGGCAGTGCTGGTTTGGCAGATCCATTGAGCAGGATCAAATCTGATTTGCATATGACTGGGTCTAATCTGAGATGGAATAATGGACAAAAGAATGATGGGTTGGAAAGCTACCCCGAGTGACTGCCTGTGGCTTGACATGTTGCAAGCATCCTCCCATCATGTTTTGTGTGATTGATGCAACACCCTAAGTGGATAAAGGATTGGCCTGATGTTGGTCCCTTGCACACTGTCCCACTGGAACCAAGCTACACCCAACTGAAGATCCCGATCAGGGAGTAACTCGTTTTGGGTTGCATGTGTTCTGGTTCAGAGAGGACCTAGCGTGGAAGTTTGGGCCAGGCTGTTCCTAACAGAGCAAGACCAAAACTGATTTGTATATGGCTGGGATCAATCTGAGTGGCATAATGGGCAAACGTCCTAAAGGTTGGAAAGCTGCCCTAAATGATTGCCAGTGGTTAGACTTCTTGCAAGCATCCTTCCATCATGTTCAATTTGTCAGGGAATTATAAAGGTATTTCTTTATCGAACTTTAGTATCTGTAGTTTGTGTTTTAGCAGAAAACCTTCATGCCTCTGAATTGCTTAGGTTGGTAGTGATATAATTTGTCCACTGCCTGATGTACCTACACAGAATGACCAGGAGAAGTAAACTGATGTGCTCAGCACCTGCGTCCCAGTACTCGTTGAACCCCTACCCAGCACCACAGTGTCTTCTTTTTCAATGTCATTGTATTATGCGGAATCAAATAGTGATCCACAATCATCTGGGAGCCCTCCCTTTTAAGTCTGTCCAATTTAATTTGGACTCCATATGCTCAAAAGGATAGACGTAAAAGTTCTTATACGGTCTTCAAACTACGAACCATGGTGAGACACTTTCATTTATTCTGTTTATTTGCCTGACATTAACTTCAGTGACACAGACATAAATAAAGACTTAAAAACATACATAAAGTACCATATTGCATCATCATCATGCAAAATACACCACAAGAGAAATCTACTGATGGGGGATGAATTAGGTATCAAAAGTGTGAATACATCACTGTGGGAGTTTAATAGCATCTCAGTAACTTCCATTGTATGGTTTTATGTAAAGATTGCATCACATGTATATTTCCCTCTGCCAGAAAATGTTTCCTAAGTGCTGAAGCACCACGCTGACTTGTAATTTCTCGTCCAATCAGTTTCGACACATAAATGCGGCAATGGTGTGCTGAATCAGCATATAGTTTGACTTTCAGTCCCTAATTTGGTGCAGTCAAAAGAGACGCCAGGATGTCTATTATGTGTATCCAGGGGCAGCAACCTCTAATATGGATTTCCATATGACTGATACCTCTTTCACTGCCTTTCCTACCTGAGGTGTCAGAGGTTACAAAGTCCGCAGCAGGATCAAAATGTAAACTGCACTATATACCTCAGTTTCCACTACATGTGATACCTCTAGTCTTCAGAAGCAGATACAAAGATGGGCTTGGATTGGGACATAACCCTGACCCCTAAAACCTGAGACTTCATTATAGGTTTGAAGGGGTGTTCTGTCACATTTACTAAAACGACTAATTTTGGGGATTCGATATACATCAAGTGCAGCAGAATCCCCTTTTCTATATTCTCTGGCTCAAGGTCAGCCCCTTACCTTGGCAGACCCCGAATTTTGCCTACGGTAACAGCGTATGAAGAATTACAAGTAACTTTCATTTCTGTAAATATAGATTAACCTCAGAGATGTCTGTTTCTCAGAGAACATGGAAAAGTGAAACAAGGGTCCCTTTCGCACTGTGCCACTGGAAGCAAGCTGTGCCCAACTGATGAGTTCCAGTCGGGGAAAAACGTTCTTGGGTTGCTTGTATTCCGGTTCAGGGAGGACCTGGCCTGGCAGTGCTGGCTTGGTAGTTGCATTGGAGCAGGACCAAAGCTGATTTGCATGTGGCTGGGTCTAATCTGAGATGGAATGATGGACAAAAGAATGATGGGTTGGAAAGCTACCTCGAGTGACTGCCAGTGGCTAGACACGTTGCAAACATCCTCCCATCATGTTTTGTGTGTTTGATGTAACACCCTAAATGGATAAAGGAATGGCCAGATGTGGGTCCCTTGCACACTGTCCCACTGGAACCAAGCTACACCCAACTGAAGATCCCAATCAGGGAGAAACTAGTTTTGGGTTGCATGTGTTCTGGTTCATAGAGGATCTATCGTGGCAGTTTGGGCCGGGCTGTTCCTAGCGGAGCAAGACCAAAACTGATTTGTATGTGGCTGGGATCCATCTGATTGGCATAGTGGGCAAAAGAAGTATAGGTTGGAAAGCTGCCCCAAATGATTGCGAGTGGTTAGACTTCTTGAAAGCATCCTTCTATTATGTTCAATTTGTCAGGGAATTATAAAGGTCTTTCTTTACCGTACTTTAGTATCGGTAGTTTGTGTTTTAGGAGAAAACCTTCATGCCTCTCAATTGCTTAGTTTGGTAGTGATATAATTTATCCACTGCCTGTTGTACCTACACGGAACGACCAGGAGAAGTAAATTGATGCGCTCAGCACCTGCGTCCCAGTACTTGTTGAACCCCTACCCAGCACCACAGTGTATTCTTTTTCAATTTCATTGTAATATGCTGAATCAAATATTGATCCACAATCATCTGGGATTCCTCCCTTTTAAGTCTGTCCAATTTATTTTGGACACAATATGCTAAAAAGGATAGACCTAAAAGTTCGTATACATTCTTCAAACTAGGAACCATGGTGAGATACTTTCATTTATTAGGTCTCGCCTGTCGATGCGCATGCGCATCGAGCTTGCGAGCCTATTGCGGCTTAAACAATGTTTAACTAAGAAGCAAGGAATCGTGGCGATACCTTGCAGTGCCCGTGACTTTTAAGCTCAATGCGCATGTGCATTGAGCTTAAAAGCGCGTGCACATCAGTTCCCTCAGCCGCACTCCAGGACCCTGCTGTTTTCACACCCCCTCCCCGCTCCGCCCCCTCCCCTGCCCGCCGTGTCGCATTTCTCCTCCCCCCTCCCCTTCTCTGCCTTCCCTCCGTCTTGTCTCTTCACTTCGCCGTGCCTCCCCTACTCTCCTCCCCCTCCTCCTCCTACTCTCCTCCCCCCTCCTCCACCTACTCTCCTCCCCACTCTCTCTCTCCCAGCACAACCTTGTTTGCGCTTCTTCCCCGTCATTTGGCCTCATGTGTAGTTAGACTTCTCTTCCCTTTTACAGAGAAGCACGTTGTTTAAATGTGAGGAAGAAATGGAAAGGGCAATTGCTTTTCCCCATTCATATTTTGATCCTCCAAAATACAAACAAATGAACTATAGATGAGAGCCTGCAGCGTTTCCCTTTTCAAGCACGTTTTGAGGCTTCGGGGTTGTCGTGCGCTCACAGCACGCACCCCCTCCCCGCCCTCCATTGCACGGGCAGTGCGTGCTGTATAAACACAGTCAGCAACAGTGGTAACATCTCTTGTTTATTTTCTCTTCCTTGTTTGTTATATCTTCCTCCGCATTGCTGGCTCGCCCCTCCCCCTCCACAGCGGCCCTTATTGTCACCTCGGCTTACACTCACCCCTCCTTTCTCCCCTTTAGGCTGCTTTCGGATGCTTTGTTCGCAGCTTGTCATTTACTTTTGCATTGTGGGCGTATTATGATTATATTTCTTAGGGAAGGGTAGTGCTAGTCCAAGGTACATTGCGCGCTCCCACCTTTCTCTGGCCTCGTCTTAATTTGTCTCTGTAAATAATTAAAATTTAGCATCTGAGGTATTGCGGGTTACCTGTAAATGTGAAGCGATCTAATTTTAGTTTCTGATTTGACGTTTCTGAATTTAAAAGTTTGTTTTCATTTATCTGAACAAACCTTTTACTGGCACAGTTGTAACTGTTCTCACTGTGGATACAATCATGTTTGCAAGCGCTGCTTCTAGTTCGAACCTTTGTAGACAGGGCCTATACTGAGCGTGTTCTTGTGCTAGGGCTTAATTTCAGCCGGGGTTTACCGGTGCGCACATTGGCGTTTAATTCCTGGCGCTTACTCTGGGCATGTTGTAATACATATTACTTAAGGAATATGCTGTTTCCGTTTTTTAACACCCAAAAGTGTAAGTTATCTGTGTTCTGCTTATTATGTTATTCATCCTAGGTGTCTGGGCCACGGCAACATTTGTGCTCTTGTGCTGCCCACACAGGAAGCACACCAGCCCCCTCACTGTAATAGGAGGCAGACCCAGCACCTCTCCCATACTTCTAACAAACAGCTCTACAGTAAACAGTCTGTGTACTGCTTCTTATCACTGCAATCTATCTCCGTTCACTGGCTCCTCACCCGCCCCCTTCACTCCTCTCTAAACATTCCTTCCCATGGCGTTTGGATCTCGGGAGAGAGCAGTGGCACACAGCTGCATTCCTCCCCTGTTGTTGAAGATTTTACCACTAATTAACACAGTGCAGTCGAGGTCGCTTTCACTTTTGTGTCCACGCTTCTTTTACTGGTGAATTTCATGCCTATCTGTGCTCCTCACATTCACGCATAATAAAGTGTAATTCATAAAGCACATTCGGTACCCCTCACTGTGCAGGTCGCAATAACTGACTTACTTTAATAATTGGGTGGCAATAGAAATATCCAACACTCCAACATGTATCACAGTGAGCTGAGCACGTTGTTATAACTACTTCCCTTTTGACAAACTGCGATACACACTGTGACAAAGGCACACTTCCACGTCTCTCTGGCCTTCTTTTTTTTTGCCTCTGTAAATAATTAACATTGGCACCTGGTGGATTGCGGGTTACCTGTAAATGTGAAGGATGTAAATTCATTTTCTGTTTTGACGTTTCTGAATTTAAAAGTTGTTTTCATTTATCTAAACAAACCTTTAACGGGCACAGGTGGAACTGTTCAAACTAATAGATACAATAATGTTTGTAAGCGCTGCTTCTACTTAGAACCTTTGTAGGCAGCGCCCAGAATGAGCGCGTTCTTGGGCTGGGGGCTTAATTTCAGCAGGAGTCTACTGGTGTGACCGTTGGCACTTAATCATTAACACTTGCATTTTGTGTGTATTATGAAACATATTTCTTATTTAATCTTCTGGATACTGTTGGACTGCTGTAGTAGAGGTAAGATGTGTAGCTACCTCAGCAGTTCATAGTCTTCTAGCTGCCATTGGTAGGGCCCATAACTATACCTTTTTATATTGTAGTATGCTACATTTAGTTTGTCTTGATGAAGACACATGAAAAGGTGTTGCAAGGGGTCAAAACGCTTATGCTTCCACTGATACCGTTTGCAAATAATTCTATGCATTGCAGCCTTCACATTGGGTGAAGTCTGTGCCCTTGCAAATAATTTATTGTAGAAGCCAAAAAAGAGACGTTGTTTCTCTTTTTAATTAACTTTCTCCATGCACCTAATACGTGTTCACTTGCACTGTGCTGCGACTTGGAGCACATTTTGATGAACTATAGTTTTTGTGTAGTTGTGACAAATCTATATATAGCTTATTTTGAATTTTATACAAGTGTTTACTCTATATCAATTTTTTCTCAGCACTTCGTCGGAGACCATTTGCTTTCTTGCTCCCTCGTTTGTATACCGCTTCCCACTCACAACCACCAGTATTTTATTTTATTTTTATTAACATGCTTTCCTCACTCACCCTCACTCACCCTCACTCACCCTCATTCACCCTCACTCACCCTCACCCACCCTCACCCTCACTCACCCTCACCCACCCTCACTCACCCTCACCCTCACTCACCCTCACCCACACTCACCCTCACCCTCACTCACCCTCAATGCCTCACCCTCACTCACCCTCAACCCCTCAACCCCTCACCCTCACTCACCCTCAACCCCTCACCCTCACCCACCCTCAACCCTTCACCCTCAACCCACCACTCACCCTCACTCTCACTCACCCTCACTCACCCTCAACCCCTCAACCCCTCAGCCTCACCCTCACCCTCACTCACCCTCAACCCCTCACCCTCAACCCCTCACCCTCACTCACCCTCAACCCCTCACACTCACTCACCCTCACCCTCACTCACCCTCAACCCCTCACCCTCACTCACCCACCCTCACCCTCACCCACCCTCACCCTCACCCACCCTCACCCTCACTCACCCTCACTCACCCTCACTCACCCTCAACCCCTCACCGTCACTCACCCTCACTCACCCTCACTCACCCTCACTCACCCTCACTCACCCTCACTCACCCTCACTCACCCTCACCCTCACTCACCCTCACCCTCACCCTCACCCACCCTCACCCACCCTCACCCACCCTCACCCACCCTCACCCTCAACCCCTCACCCTCACTCACCCTCAACCCCTCACCCTCACTCTCACTCACCCTCAACCCCTCACCCTCACTCACCCTCAACACCTCACCCTCACCCTCACCCACCCTCACCCACCCTCACCCACCCTCACCCTCAACCCCTCACCCTCACTCACCCTCAACCCCTCACCCTCACTCTCACTCACCCTCAACCCCTCACCCTCACTCACCCTCAACACCTCACCCTCACTCTCACTCACCCTCAACCCCTCACCCTCACTCACCCTCAACACCTCACCCTCAACCCCTCACCCTCACTCACCCTCACCCTCACTCACCCTCAACCCCTCACCCTCAACCCCTCACCCTCAACCCCTCACCCTCACAACACATATTGTGTTACAATAGGTGTCACATTTGCGAAAGATAAAACTATCTAGAGATGTAGCATAACGACCAGAGCTGCCATATAAGTCACGTAAATACAAAACATGTTGCATTCCAAATGCTATAGGTGTCACATTCGCAAAAGTTATAACTATTGGCATTGTAAATGACAAAGCCATCAATTTAGCAATTTTAACAACGAAAAAATAAATAAATTATGTCATTTACAAGACCAATAACTACAACTTTTCTAATGCGAAACCTATTGCATTCCAACCCCACTCACCCACGCAACGCCACTCACACACGCAACGCCACTCACACACGCAACGCCACTCACACACGCAACGCCACTCACACACGCAACGCCACTCTCACACGCCACTCATCCACGCAACGCCACTCATCCACGCAACGCCACTCATCCACGCAACGCCACTCATCCATTTGCAAAACGAAAAAAGTTAAACTCTTCTATTGCGAGACCTATTGCATTTTCAATGCTTGTTTCGGTTATTTGCCTGACTTTAACTTCGGTGACACAGACATAAAATTAAGACTTTCATATTGCATCATCATCATCATGCGAAATACACCACAAGACAACTAATGGGGGATGAATAAGGTATCAAAAGTGTGAATACATCACTGTGGAAGTTTAATAGCAGTTCAGTAACTTCCATTGTATGCTTTAATGTAATGATTGCATAACATGTATATTTCGCTCTGCCAGAAAATGTTTCCTAAGTGCTGAAACACCACTCTTACTTGTCGTTTCTCGTCCAATCAGTTTCGACACATTCCAGATAAATGAGGCAACGGTTTGCTGAATCAGCATGTAGTTTGACTTTCGGTCCTTAATTTGGTGCAGTCAAAAGAGACGCCTGGATGTTTATTATGCATATCCAGGGGCAGCAACCTCTAATTTGGATTTCCTTATGACTGATACCTCTTTCTCTGACTTTCCTACCTCAAGTGTAGAGGTTATGAAGTCTGCAACAGGATCAAAATGTAAACTGCTCTGTTTACCTTTTTTTCCACTACTTGCGATACCGCTTGCCTTCAGCAGCAAATACAACGATGGGCTTGAATTGATACTTAACCCTGACCCCTCAACCCTGAGATTTCAATATGGGTGAGAAGGGATGTTCTTGTCACATTCATTAAAACGGCTATTTTTAGTGACTCGATATCCATCCCTGGTTCAGGATCAGCCCCCTCACCTGGTACACCCAGACTTTTGTCCAGGGTAGCAGCATATGAAGGATTGCCAAACACTTTCATTTCTGGAAATATATTAACCTTAGAGGTGTCTGTTTCTCAGAGAACATGCAAAAGTGAAACATGTATATCTGCCATCCATAGCCATCCCTCACTATTAACATACAAATACTCTTTTCAAAAATATAAGAAGCACGATTCATTTTATTTACTTAATAACAGTGAATAATGCACCTTATACCCAGAGCCACTGGAAATATATGATTTTGTGGCAGCTGCTTAAATAATGGAATGCCCCAATTGCCGCATAGTCCATCAACTGCTGCATAATCTACAGATTGTATTAAAAAAACTTTTCAAACGATCAAAAGTTACTAAAAATGCAGCAACACATGTTGCAGTGGAAGACCTTTCGCAAAGGTTGACTGGTCATCTTTCTGTTGCTTATCGCTGTATTTGGGACTCATACTGGTAGTAATGAGGTAAACATATTTCCTAAATGGTGTTATCGTGTAAAAATGACAAAATAATGAGGTAATACTATTGCAAAATGTACTGCATTATGCAGCATAATTTGCCTTTTCTTGATGCATAATTTAGGCAATCATGACACATAATTTGGTCCTAACCTGCTGAATAATTCCAGTGACCCAGCTTACTACTATGGTAAGGAACGCTAAAATTTAATTTGTTTAATGATTTTTTCACCCTGAGTGAATTCTAAGCTCCATTATTCCTTAACGGTGAAAGAGATAAATGTGACTAGCAGTAAGCGAAAATGAAATATAAATATAATTTTAACATTTATGACTGATACTATTTATTAGATTTCTTACCTTCCTTTTTCTCTCAGTTAGGAGGCTGCTTAGAAGCACTAATAAAATTATAGCATGATTACAAATCCCATATTCTTTGTCACGTTTTATGTATTTCTGCTATCAAGTTTATGAGTTTGAATTATAAATGATATTAACATTAGTGCATAGCTTTTAAAAGAAATCTATTCGTTCATAAACTTCTGTTTCTTGACTGCCTGATCACTATACCGCCTGGAAAGATAACTATAGCTATATATTTGATTTTAAAGAACAAATAAGTCTACATGCACCTTGTAAAATGTACTGTTGCTAATGGTCCTAGCTCAGGATGAAATGTATATGTTAAATACATGAAAACAACAAAGAAGCATCAAAACCAAGCTTGTGAGAAAGAAGCGAGCATGCAGCAAAATTCCCAGTCTCATATTGGCTGTGAGAAGAAACCTCTTATGGTCATTTAGAAAGCCCTCACTCACCAACCTGGTTGGTGACATGCTTCATCATTGGACCCCACCAGGAGTGGCCGAATGCCACACTATTGTGCTTCGACGCCAGGTTACTGCGGAGCTGGTTTTTTCTTGAGTGAAGAGTGATTTTGGGTGATTTAAATATTTACCAATTGTGTCAAAAGAACGATTTTAATAGTTTTGTAAATTGTACATGGTTAAAAACAGAAGTGAATGGTAAAGGACCAAAATTAAAAGTCCAGATTCACCCTGTGTCGTTTGGTCAACATGTTTCTGCCACAAAGATAATGGTATATCGGGCGTTCGTCAGGACAAATGTGTCTCTTTTTGTAATGCCCCAGCTGCACATTTTGCTTCCCCATATTTACAAGGACACGAAAAGCGGCCCAGTGTGGCTTTTCCTGTCCTTGTAAATACAGCCCTTTTACACTCATCACTTTGCGTGAAAGGGGCGTTCAATGGGTGTTCCCACACAACACCCATGGAACCTGACATATTTCCAGATTTACGAGAAATCATAAACCTAGAAATGTGCCCAGGGGAGGCGCAACGAGGACAAATGTATTTATTTCTCCTCGTTCTTTTTCCCTCTTTCTATGCCTGGTGCATTCTTCAGCTCACATAGAACAAGGAAATCACCTATTATGATTGTTTGTGTACAGGAAGTTGTCCCTTCCTGCACATAAACAATCATTAAAAAAATGACATTTTGCAAGTTCTATGTGCGCTAATGCAGCACACGTAGAAGTTGAACATGCCATTTCAGACTGTTTATGTGCAGGAAGGGACACCTTCCTGCACATAAACAATCATCCCGATGATGCAGGCATCCTTGCACTATGGTCCAAAGGTGCCTGTGTCAGTCCATGGCAGCTAATTGTGTGCCAGCGCATAGGAGAGCAAAGGGATACATCATATTCTTGTAGATATGACGTATCCCTGTGCTTTGAAAGTGATGGAGTGTGGCGCAGCCAAAGGGATTGCAGTGCAGCGCTGTGGCACTTTCTTGTAAATGAGGCCCTTGGTGTTTTCTGTATGTGTATGGGCTTAATGGTCGTGCCGGTGTATGGAGCAAAAAACAA
This sequence comes from Lissotriton helveticus, assembly GCF_964261635.1. NCBI lineage: Eukaryota > Metazoa > Chordata > Amphibia > Caudata > Salamandridae > Lissotriton > Lissotriton helveticus. The sequence continues at coordinate 20,726,379 of NC_136060.1, read as the reverse complement.
AAAATGCCTTTGATCATATGAGAGATTTTAATGTTTCCTTTGCAAAAATACATGATCCAGAGTTTTCTGATATATTGTAGTGCCAGGATAACACCACAAAAAGGCCCAATACACTGGAGCGATACTTAGTCATAGATGCTTTGTGGATTAGCTCACTCCTAATTTACAGCGTTGTGGTAATTTTGAATCATGGACAAAAATCTGTTTCTCCCTCCAGCAATGCCCCACATGAGCATTTATGTCAAGACAAGAGGCTAGCAGTAATCATTACACCCTTTAATGTTAGAACGGTAGCATCAATACTGCTAAGTATGTCAAACGAAAAGAAGAATATATATTTCCACTACGCTTCAAAATGTTCCTCTTATGAAGGTTGCTTTGCAAAGAGATTTCAAAAGCGCTAAGTACGTATGTTTTGTAAGACATATTTGTATAACTTTGAATAATTTGTATGATAGTTAAGTCGACTTGTTTCGATAAAGTATTTTTTTATATTCTTGCTCTATAACATGTTTTAAAAATGTATTTCTTGTTGTTTTGCCTTTTATCAACATTCTGAAGCAGTGCTGGAAAGTAGGAGATCACACCGCAGTGGCGTAGCTAGGGGGTGGGGGGGGGGGGCGGACCGCACCAGGCGGCACTGTTTTGGAGGCAGCGGCCGCACGGCACTGGTCTGACACTTTGTCAGTCAGTGTTCCCAAATTAATTCTAAAGGCCGCCGCAATGGGCCACCAGTGCCGCGTGCGTGCAGCCCCCTTTTGAAGCAAACTCACGTGACCTTCTACGCTGCACGCAGGTGTGGTGCGTGCGCAAGGTCAGATAATGCAGTCTCTGTCTCTCCCGGGCAATCCGCACACAGAGACACTGGCTAAGGCAGGGACGAGTCACGGTCCCGCAGTCATGCGGAGGTCAGCTGCTGCCCGCAAAGGTTTATGCTGCACTTTTAGGCTGCGCCGTAATTCTAAACTGCGCGACAGTCTGGAAGCCAGCTTCAAGTTATTCGACCCTGTCCTGGTGGGTGGGGATCTTGAGGAATGGATTGAATCCCTCCACCAACGCATGCCATCCAGGACAGGCGGGCCAAGGCATTGACGGCTGCTGTTAAATTTAGTCGGTCAACTGCCTGCTAAGTGCTGGGCAAGGCCGCTGAAAGCGGCTCAAAGCAGCATGATGAGATCCTGCCTGGCGACTCGACCCATGATCTTAGGCCTACCTGTGGCTTACTCGAGTGAGGCAGGCATTCTGAGTCGCCGGTGAACCTGTGGAGAAGTATAAGAGCTGTCTAAGCTTCTCACGTGGGGGCATCTGAGCGCGGGATCCGATGCACAGCTGCCACAAGAAGTCATTCATCTTCAGTCAGTAGAAGTGCCGGTATGTTTTAAAGCAAATACTTGTGTGCAGTGCCATATGTATTTTTAAGACTACTTTTACAGCCTGCTGTGTTATGCGCACTGGTGCAAGTACTGTTAGATAGCTCAGGCTTTTTAATGCTCACTCTCTCAAAAAGTATATATTTGAAATAAAACTGCCTACAGCCGAGTTGTGACCCCTAGGCTATGTGTGCTTTAATCAAACTTTTCTCCTGAGGCTTTAATGCACACCCATGCTGTATTGTGCCTCAGTGTTAATTGCTTAGACTAGCCATGCAACAGCTTCAGCCTCAGGTTGTTAATAAATAAAGGGTGACACTACAGACCCTGCTGTTATCAGCAAATTGATTTTTATCAAATTGTTCAGTGTGTCTTTTTGAGATAAATTACAGTCTGCAGAGGGGTTGTGACCTCTAAGCTACGCGTGTACCCCTCCATTTCAGTGCTTTGCAGCCATTTAACAATCTTCTTGCAGTTTCTTGTTGCTCAAATGGGTGTAATTTCGGATATTTATGTTTCCGTTGTTTTTATTGATTGATTTTCCTAGCGAAAAAATTGTCACTCATAGTTGTTGAAATGTCACTCATAGTTACGCTGACATTATTAAAATGTCACACTTAGCAATCTGAAACCTTGGCAGCTATGCTTCCTTTATGTCCGGCCTGCTGTTGTTAGCCGTACTTCTGGTGCCAGCTGCGCCCCTCCACGTGCACAAACCATGAGTTGAACATTGCAGGCATTGCCCAACGTAGGCATGGCTGTCGGTTGTACAGTGGGGTGTCGGAGAACATTCCATAAAGTATAGAACCCTGTGAATGCTGGTAATTTCTAACTTGCAAAGACATACAGTTTTGCAGATAAAATATAGCGCACAAACGATGTGTGGAAATCGGGTGTCAATCAATCAAACAAACAGGATTTGCATAGCGCTACATATCACCTGTGAGGTTATCTAGGCACTGGGAGCGGTGCTGCTGATGAGGGACGTTAATCGAATAACCATGTTTTTAGGCCCTTCCTGAAACCCTGCAGGGTGGCAGTCTGTGTTCTCCTTTGTACTGCCGGTCACCGGTGTATTTCACTGTGTAGCCTTGGACCGTGTCATGTATGTGCATGTAACTTGCATGATCGAGGTAACTATTAGGGGCAATACTATGTGTCTCTTGGTCCTTTTTCCCTAGTACCCCTCCTCCCTCCCCCTCCTCATCAGGGGCGGCAATCTGAGGGATAGCCCCGGGCGCCACGAGCTCTAGCTACGCCTCTTTCACACCGGATCCTGATTCCAGCAGCTATTTCTGTCCGGTTGTTGCCAACCCACGGAAACATGCTGAGTTTGTCCTGGTTTCATTTTATAACACTAGGCACAGTGGCGGCTGGCACAGATAAGAGTGGTAAGGAGAGAAGTCGACAGACGATGGGATAGATAAAATCAAACCACTTACCTTGAGCTCACCGCATCGCCGAGTCGACAATGTAGAGAGCGGAAAGTGATTTATTATTTTTTTTTTTTTACCTATCCCATCGGTTGTCGACTTCACCCCACTCCACCCCGCCCCACTGCTCTTACTTGTGCCAGCACCATTGCTGGGACATAATTCAGCAGCACGTGCACGTTTCTGTTCCTGGCACACTGAGGACATCTTACTCCGGTAAACAAAAAGTGATGGGTGGAATGCTTGATGAAACACTTCTAATGGTAATTACTCAGATTGCATTAGTGTCTTTCACTTGTTGGCTAACTGTGTCACTTCACACAGGAACAACTTATGAAATCACCCTTGCTTCTGCTCCATTAGGAGGTGTCCAGACGAACTTTCATGCCATGTCTCCTCTGATTAGGAATAAGAGTAAACCCAGTCGAGTTTTGTAAGAAATAGGGGTGTTAGTTGAGGAGAGCGAGTGCCCAGCTCAAGTAATAACACTTAAAGTCACTAAAGTAACCTGAGCTCAACTCCCTGGTAGCTATGGCAGAGAGCAGACAGGCTTAACAATGAGGCAATCATGGTATCTTGTGCTCTCTCTTAGCCAGTGATGTAACCTTCAGAATGTAGTGATGAAATCGGCCAAGGGATTCCACAAGTGTCAGTTGAAGGCTGTGGATTGGGCTCTTGGGGAATAAAATTGATGCCTAATGAAAACCACTTGCAGTTCTTTTTGGACTGTCATTCTGTTTCAACAATTTCTCATTTTGGTGACAAGTATGGTGAAATTCGTAGTTCTAGACACACATCTGGTGGATGGGTCAGAAAACTCTAAGAAGCGTAGGAGTGTGAATTGGGCCACAGTGTTCGAAGGTGAAGAACTCCTCAGACATACATCACACAGCGTGCTTCACAGCCATTTTGGATTGGTCCAAAATGCTTTTATTGGTAGATTCTGTGTATCGTGAGCAATTGAATTGGCTTTACATTATTCATAGTCATCAATGGATTATGGCAGTGGGATGTCAGCGAGCCTGTCACGGAGAGAGGAGAAAAGAGGGTTACTAGCACTCGGTGATAGGCAATCTTACCTGCACTCAGTGACAGGCACCCCTTCTTTTGGTTTGGCAAAACTTGATAGGTAAGAGGGCGTTTTTATAATAAGATAAAGCAAGACATGTTGTCGATTGGAAATCAAGGAGAAGAGAACTGCTTCCTGTGTTATTCGAACATTAATATTTTGTTTTTTCTTTTCAAATTTATTGATTTGAATTTTATTTGGTGTGTGGAATTTTGGGACATAGTTAGACTAGAGGGTACCATGCAAAATATAACGCCTTCCCTATTCTTTTTGGATAATCGTGTATCCCACTTTTGAGAGAGGGAAGTGAAAGAAGGTATTGAAAATTATGAGAAAGTTTGTGGTCCTAACATGGGCACTGAAAGGAAGGTGACTTTGTTGATGCATAGTTTAGGCACTGAGGGTCAGGAGATACCAGAAAATCTACCAGAATTAGAGAGAGATATTAGCAGGGTTTTAAATGAATATGACATTTGCATAAAAAAATTAAATTTTTATTTTTTACCCGGAGTTTCAACAATATTAAAAAGCGTAAAGAAGATGAGAATGAGACAGTGGAAGAATATGTCACTGAGCTACGTAAGTTAGCAGCAACATGTTCCTTTGGTTCTCTGATGATGAGCGGATCAGAGATTCATTTTTATTATGCTGCAGTTCTGAGAAAGTTCATGAGAAGTTATGGCTTAAAGATCAACCACAGTTAAATGAAGTTGTAATAGAAGCAAAAAGAGTTGAACACATGATGAACTGTGGATCCAAGCTGAAACAGAATAAATCTAAAGACACAGAAAAGGAAGCAGTCATGACTGTGAGGAAGATAAAGAAAGGAAAGGATGACGACGAAAGGAAAATGTTCATGGGTCAATGTTTCAGGTTAGGCCTGCTATTAGCTCAAACTGTAATATGATTGACAGGAAGGAACATTTTGTGAAGTACTGTAGAAGTGTGGGAGTTGAAAAGAAAAAAAAGAAAAGAAGTGCAGGAGATACAGGAGGAGATTTGTGTTGAAATATTCTTCAGGATGTGGGAAGAAGTGGAAGAGCGGGTCAAAATTGTAGGGAAAGAGGTTTTGATGATGTTTAATTCCTGTTAGAAGCTCGCTATGATTTCAAGAAGTATGTATTCAAGGTTATTTGAAGGGACTGTGAGTTTCAAAGCGATGGACATTAAACCTGGAGGGTATGGGGCAAACCCATAGAAATGATGAGTTACTTTTACTCTAAGATTGTTTTTTCATCAAGACTGATTGGGGGGACTGTTAATATGGCATGGAAAAGTTGACGAAATCCTATGTTGGGCACATCATAAAGAGTTAGGATAATGGTGGATCCTAATGCCCTGCCACAGGTACAAATAGAGAGTGCACAACTGGATTTTGTTAACATGTATCTTGAAGTATTAAAGCACAATTAGGATGTTTGAAATACAAAGTTCACAGAATGGCTATGACAGAAGGAGCCAGGCCTGTTTCAGCCAAGGTGCTTACATTACCAACGGCTGTAAAAAATGAAGTACAGGAGATAGATAAGTTTTGCAAAACAGGAGTCATAATTCTTGTCAAAGTCACAGAGTGGTTTTCTCCCATTGTTGTGGCTAAGAAAGCAAATGGAGAGGTTCATTTGTGTATTGATTTACGAGCTCTAAACAAAGAGGTGACAGGGGAGACATTTCTGTTGTCAAATATAACGGAAATGTCGATGAGTCTGGAAGGGGCGAAACTATTTACAACATTTGACCTCACATCAGCATATCATCAGATCAAAGTATATACGGGTTCTCAGAATTATACCTCATTTATCACTCCTGTGGGAAATTTTAAGTTTCTGAGAATGCCATTTGGTTTTAACCCTGGGTGTAGTTGCGCTAAGCGTAGCTACGCGAAGTGCACTTCGCACTACGCGTAGCTACGCGAACTGCGTAGTGCGGTAGGAAAAATGCTGTTTGCACTGATTGCACAGTGCTGGATGCTCGTCCGCACTGTGCAATCATTACAAACGCATCTTGCAAAGTGCAAGCGGTCATTTTCTGCCGCTAGAGTAGATTTGTACTCGAGTGGCAGCTTTCTCAACACAGACTGGTAGTTTCTCATCGCGAGCGGTCGTGAGCATACGTGACCACTCGCAATGAGAAACCTGAACTCCGCGCATTGAGAATCTCGCCAGGAGGTATATTTTCCATGCTCGCGATCGGCAACTTGATGTTGCTGATTGCGAACGAGGAAAAAGTCTCGCCGGGATGTTGATTTTGCTCGCTCGTGGTCGTCAACTTGACGTTAAGAACCGCGAGCAAGCAAAAAATGCCCGCTTCGCGTTTTTGCACAGTGCTACGTGCATTACGCATAGCGTGTAGTAGTGCAAACCACGCACACTCCGTGAGCGTAGCGTAGTCCTACGCCCAGGGTTATATACAATTCTTTTTCATCTCTGGACTTTGGTGTTAAGCTTTATAATATATCTTGACTCTAGCATTGTTTTATCCCTGTCTCCAACTATGATATCACTAGGTATTGAGTAGATGACAAAATGTTTTAGGTTGTGATCATTACTCTGATGCACTTCCTCGAAATTCCTGGCCGCCAGGTCATTCTTGTGCCTGCTTAACGGCTCCTACATGTTTGTGTATTGTCTTATGGACTTGCAGGATTGCTCTACCTACATATCTCAGTTTACAGGGATACATCAATAGAAATACTCCAGTTCACTTTTGCAGTGAATTGTGTACACAGGACACTGAAGAATTCCTGAAAAGAATTGTGAGGAAAGTAGTATTTTATTATATAGTTTGGTTGTGCAACACCAATTTATAAAAATAGGCTCTAATTTGTATGAATTTTAGACACCAAAATTAACAAAATCCACTGGATGGTTCTGAAAACATAAATTATTAAGCAAATAGTAAATCACTGCTTTTCAAATCGCAAACAAACATTGGCAACTACCATGATTCACAGTTACTTGGAAAACGTATTAAAACTTTTGTATAGAGGTGTTTTTGACTACTCCGACCCACTTTAGGCAACCAACTCCATCAGGGAGTGAGACACAAGGGCCAAGGAGGCTTGGCAAGACAGTTACCTTGCAGTCAAAGATGACTTCACTCCAGTCGAGTTCTAGGTTCTTTGGGCGATCAGCCATAGACATCTATGGAGTGGTCTGATGCAAGGGATACAGGATGCTGGTGATGCTGATCCAGTGATGGGGTCCTCCTGGGGGCCACCTCTTTCTCCATGAACATAGTAAGGGACTTTGACCACAGAGGTCCATGTCCCTCGAAGTCTATGGGGCATCTGGCCCAAAACCAGTTGCCATTGGTCTATTGATCTCCGGTTCCCGAGAAACCAGCGGTTCCCTTTATCTGAGGCTAATGTCGATCTTGGGAAACCAACAAAACAATGGACCACTGCAATTTAATCCAAGGGTCCTGGGGGATTTAAGAGGATGTATGGAGTATGTCCTCCCAGCAAATATTCTACAACAAAAAATACTCCAAAAGCAACCTATTAGAAGAACAGGTTGTTCAAGTTTAGGAATTGCACATAGGAGAAAAAGGGGTTTGGGTGAAAGGGGTTGGACCTGTGTGCTCGGTGGGATTAAACACTAACTCACTAGGGATGTGTTTAATATGCTAACCATATCTGTGTGTATGGAGGGGGGCAACACCTGTTGTTTTTAGTTACCCTCACACACCCTAGTGGTGTCATGCTTCATCATTGGGTCACACCGACTCCTACAGGTCGGGGTGGGCTCAACCACAGTGTTGGGAAGCTCTTATGATAAAGAAGGCAAAAGTGTATACATAAAATACCTCAATCAGACCCCTGGTATCCCTTTATTCATGGGTCTGGTTGGATTATTAAAAAATAAGTAAAATTTGGGTCTGTTAGGATTTTTATGGTCCTATGACCCTAGTGAAGTGCCGACATGTTTCAGTCCTTGTAAGGCCATAAAGGTCCCGGACTTTCTTCAGGGCAAGAATCAGTACCCCCCTTATGTGTGGGGATGTTAAAGAGGGGGAATTCCCTACTCTATCAACGTGGCGAGGGAAGAGTAGCTTCTCCTCATGTTTATATGGTACAATTATTGAGTAATGCCAGGCTCCATCAGTGGAAAAATATAGCATATGAAATTTTATCAGAAACAGACATTATCCGAATTCTTGTGTAGAATCCCATGTGTGGCATGCTGATTACTCAGTGAGCACGCTCGATTGTGGAGAACACGCGTGCTCTCCTCCAATGTCACTCATACCAGTATATAGTGACATTCTCATTATGTGACACCCTATGGTTAGTGTCAAATATCACACACTATTTCGCTTAAATGGTGTGACAGTGCAAGATAAAGTATTAAAACATTGGTCGAAGTCTCGATTGCAGCAGAAAATCACATAAAACACACATACACACATGTGCTGAAGTCGTATAAGGCACCACCGAAATGTACATTTACATAATCCATGCAGCATTTGATAACTCATATCAACACTTACCCAAATTACGTTGGGCGTAGGCACCTCAGTAAGCGGGACGCTAGGGCATACTCTCCTAATTAAAGTGTGGTTGAGAGATAGGTATCGATTTAGGCATTAGTGGATCTAGCGTCAAGCGTAAGGATCCAGCGGGGTTAGGGTTAGTCCATAGAGACCCGCGATTACTTAAGGAGGATCGCTACTTACTTGTTTAGAGGACGCTCCCTCCCGAAATTAACAGAACCGCTCACCGGCTTGTCGCTGCTGTACTGGCCATTGCGGGTGAGAAAACACTGTTTATTTCCGTATCGGTCATCGGGCGTGTGACGCCATAACCGGAAGTGGGCGCGTCCCCAGCCTCAAGGGATGATGGAAAATGTAGTGTTTGGGCTGATTTGTCGTGTCTGTGCCGGAAGTGCCGCGAAAAAGAAGGGAACATCATAACATGAGCTAATACTTGCAAGCGCAAGTGTATTTATATAAAGTCTAAACACAGATGTGTATTAACATGCTGTCAAAATATTTCCTTTTGGTGGATAGAAATAACGAATTTATTTTTATGATAAAGTAATTAGAAATGTAATTAGAATTCGGATGTTGTATACTCGGCACATCAGTTTGTATTGTACCAGCTACAAATGGCGCACAGATACGTGAAAGTATACGTAATGTAGTGGTTGACTCATTGGTATAATCATTGGGAATTACAATAAAGGAAGCCTAGTTTCTAATAAACGCGCCAATTTTTGCTTCATATGCCCAACGTATCTAGTCTTCTACATTACTGGCGGGTAATGGAGTGCTTATACCTGGTACCAGTTGGGTGCAGACATCAACAGAAATTCCCAGATGTACGATAATACAAGTGGGGGGAACATTTCGTCATAGACTAGACATCAACGATCACTCCACTTTGTTCATCACCGGGTATTTTACGTTTTCAAAATGGTCTAATCAGGTATCCGTCGTTCCTGATATGTTGGTGACCCAGAATACTTTGGTACTAGTTCATTGTGGTTACTGGTCTATCATATCATATTGTCATTTTCTCAATTGAGCCCATGGTATTGAATCATTAAGGCCCGATATGTGAGTTTTTAGACGATAGACCCACCGCTGTTCTTTCTCTAGAAATACCTTTTGTAAGTTAGTGCCTGGCTTAACTTTTTCAATCACCGTCCATTTTATATCAGTGTCCTTGTGATTTTTCTCAACAAAGTGTGCAGTAAGTCTGGTAGCAGTAACTGCCCTTCTTATTGTACTGCGATGTTCGCTAATACGTATTTTTATCTTACGGGAAGTCATTCCCACAGAGGATAGTTGACACGGGCATTTGATCAAATAAATTACTGCCTCTGAGTTGCAGTTCATGTGGCACCTTTGTTCCCAAGGTGTATTAAGGCCAAGATCTAGATTTGTGGTATGTTCAGTGAATTCACATGCCACACAAGTGCCACATGGATAGTGTCCCATCACTGGAGTAGTATTCCAAAGTGTTGTTTGTGTATTCATCGCTGGTTTGAAACTGTTGGTGTGCACAAGTGAGTCTTTTAGACTCTTACTTCTCTTAAAAGAAAACATCGGTTTTTCGTATTCCAGGGTATTGGACGTTAAAATGTTCCATTTTTTGTTTATGATTTTTTTGATCTGATTAGACGAGGAATTAAATGTGGTTACACATATTAGTTGTTGTGATTCTGTTTTTTCATTTGTTTCGAGGAGGGATTCCCTTGGTGTGTTTCGTGCTCATTTCCTGGCATTCTCAATTATTCTCGGAGGATACTTCTTCTGTTTTAATTTGTTTGTCAAAATATCAGCCTCCTTTTTGAAGTCCTTGACATCGGAGCAATTTTTGCGAATTCGCAGAAATTGGCCCACGGGTAAATTTTCCCTTAGGCTTCTACGATGTGCACTGTCAAACCATAAGAGACTGTTCTTATCAGTGGGCTTGGTATAAAGAGAGCTGGACAAACTTCCATCCCTGGCAAAGATGTTTATGTCCAAGAATGGTACTGTTCTCTTATTGCGGTTCATTGTGAAACGAAGGTAGGGGTTAAGACCGTTTATCCATTGTGCGAAACTCTGCAAAATTGTCTCGTCCCCCTTCCATATCAGCAGAACGTCATCAATGTACCTGTACCACCTACAGATGTTACTAGTGTAGGGGTTGGGAGCCCAGATGTTGTGATTTTCAAAGTGGCTCATGTACAGACACGCTATAATCGGGGAAAAAGTGCTGCCCATAGACGTGCCATGGGTTTGCAGGTACATCTGGTCTTCGAATTTGAAGAAGTTTTCTGTCAGCGCGAGTCTTATGAGGTAAATTATCCATTTGACGGTGGCTGACCACTCCCAATGTTCATTCTGAAGTAAATCCTGGATCACTTCTACACTTTCAGTTTGTGGAATATTGGTATATAATGCCTCCACGTCAAGGCACACCAAAATGTGTTGATCAGGGTCGTACTCCATGTCCACGATCAGATTTAGTAAATGTTTCTCTTTATTGACTTCCTCTAATTTCTTTTTATAGATGGTTAGTTTCATTTCTGTGAGAAGATGATCTTCACTTATCTTGATTTTGATAAGCATGGCTTCAGATAGGCGTTTGGCTGTATTGATGATTAAGATGAGCCAATCTCGCGAACAACGCCAAGCTATTAATGACCACTCCTTATTGAATAGAGGGTCATCCAAGAAGATCCTCGGGGCATTGGAGACCAACAAGCCTGTTGGTGCAGCATTCCCCCTTAAATATTCCGTCATGATTGCTCCATGAAGAAGGATACACATTTGGTTGCGTTTCAGCTCCTTCAATTCATCCCAATTTTGTGCTTGGGTCAGACTCTGGTTGATATTTGTGTCTGATAATAGGGATGGACCAGCCAAAATGGCTGAGGCATCATCGTCCGTATATCCAATGCTCATTGGATCGGCCATGGCACTAATCAGCTCTATGTGTTGAATGTGACGAAAAAACTGCAAGAAACCTCTAATACTGGTAATACATTTCTTTCCAGAATTTCATAATACTGTACTGGACAGTATTGAGAACAAAAACCCACAGCTGTGCGCTGCTCAAAAACCTACAAAACAATGGACCACTGCAATTTAATCCAGGGGTCCTGGGGGATTTAAGAGGATGTATGGAGTATGTCCTCCCAGCAAATATTCTACAATAAAAAATACTCCAAAAGCAACCTATTAGAAGAACAGGTTGTTCAAGTTTAGGAATTGCACATAGGAGAAAAAGGGGTTTGGGTGAAAGGGGTTGGACCTGTGTGCTCGGTGGGATTAAACACTAACTCACTAGGGATGTGTTTAATATGCTAACCATATCTGTGTCTATGGAGGGGGGGCAACACTAGTTGTTTTTAGTTACCCTTGCCCTGAAGAAAGTCCGGGACCTTTATGGCCTTACAAGGACTGAAACATGTCGGCACTTCACTAGGGTCATAGGACCATAAAAATCCTAACAGACCCTAATTTTACTTATTTTTTAATAACCCAACCAGACCCATGAATAAAGGGATACCAGGGGTCTGATTGAGGTATTTTATGTATACCCTTTTGCCTTCTTTATCATAAGAGCTTCCCAACACTGTGGTTGAGCCCACCCCGACCTGTAGGAGTCGGTGTGACCCAATGATGAAGCATGACACCACTAGGGTGTGTGAGGGTAACTAAAAACAACAGGTGTTGCCCCCCTCCATACACACAGATATGGTTAGCATATTAAACACATCCCTAGTGAGTTAGTGTTTAATCCCACCGAGCACACAGGTCCAACCCCTTTCACCCAAACCCCTTTTTCTCCTATGTGCAATTCCTAAACTTGAACAACCTGTTCTTCTAATAGGTTGCTTTTGGAGTATTTTTTGTTGTAGAATATTTGCTGGGAGGACATACTCCATACATCCTCTTAAATCCCCCAGGACCCCTGGATTAAATTGCAGTGACCCATTGTTTTGTAGGTTTTTGTCCAGTACAGTATTATGAAATTCTGGAAAGAAAGGTATTACCAGTATTAGAGGTTTCTTGCAGTTTTTCGTCACATTCAACACATAGAGCTGATTAGTGCCATGGCCGATCCAATGGGCATAGTATATACGGACGATGATGCCTCAGCCATTTTGGCTGTTCCATCCCTATTATCAGACACAAATATCAACCAGAGTCTGACCCAAGCACAAAATTGGGATGAATTGAAGGAGTTGAAACGCAACCAAATGCGTATCCTTCTTCATGGAGCAATCATGACGGAATATTTAAGGGGGAATGCTGCACCAACAGGCTTGTTGGTCTCCAATGCCCCGAGAATCTTCTTGGATGACCCTCTATTCAAAAAGGAGTGGTCATTAACAGCTTGGCGTTGTTCGCGAGATTGGCTCATCTTAATCATCAATACAGCCAAACGCCTATCTGAAGCCATGCTTATCAAAATCAAGATAAGTGAAGATCATCTTCTCACAGAAATGAAACTAACCATCTATAAAAAGAAATTAGAGGAAGTCAATAAAGAGATAACAGAACATAAAGACTTCCTAATGCAAAGTAAAATTTCTAAATTACAAAAAGACTTAAAAAAGTTCAGCCATGAAAAGGTATATCCATATATTAAAGATGATTACCAATGTGAGCAACTATCTTATACTGGATCTACTAGAAGTAGTAACTCAGGTTCGAACGATTCTGACCAAAGCGGCTACTCAAGTGATAGTGGCAGAAAGAACTGGAATCAGAAACAAAGACGTCCTCACAGAGGCGGATATAACCAGAATTATGGTCCACCACAAATGTACCAGTGGCCAGTACCCTTTGCCCCAGGACCATTTGATATACCACCACAATATCCGATGGGGCCATTCTTTCAACCTAACTACAATCATTTTTTAGCACAGGGCGGAAGAAGAGGCAGACGCGGCAGAAGGGGGAACAACAACAACAGGAAGGTCCGATGGGACCAAACTGAGAAAACAACTCCCAACACGAGGAGTACGACAAAAGGCCAACCACAACCAGGACCGAGTGGAATGAGGGAGTAGTTGTGAACCTTTCCAAAATTGGCTTGACAGAAGACGAAGTCAAAGTACTGGAAAAAGGTCTAGGCTTCGTTCCCACGACATCCCTTGATAAATTCAACTTAAGATGTGAATTGGGAGAATTCTTCCGTAAAATTAGATTGAAAACTTTCTTCAAAGATAAAGATGAGGCCAACATTGAAGGCAATTACACAGACTTAAAGAACAAGTCAACGTTCGTACCACCAACAAACCTTATGCCACCTGAAGTACTAGCTTTTGAGGAAGCAGTTGTGAAGGAAATTGAATCACTACCACAAAACACAACGACTTACAACAACTTGAGTAGAAAAGAGAGAATGGCACTGGAAAACTTGAGGAAAAATGCGGCGATAACTATTAAGCCTGCTGATAAAGGCGGGGCTACAATGATACAGGACACAGAGGCGTACAAAACAGCATGTCTCACACTATTACAAGATGAAAAGTTTTACCAGAAAATAAACAGAGATCCAACTGAGAGGCTGAGAAAGACCATCAGCGCAGCAACATTGGATGCATTGGAGAGGGGGTGGATCTCTAAGAAAGAACATAAATTCCTTAACCAACAAGAACCTAGAACTTCTTTGTTCTATACAATGCCCAAGATCCATAAAGGGAAAATACCACCACCGGGCAGACCTATAGTGTCCGGCTGTGGATCAGTTTTGGAGCCTCTCTCACAGTATACTGACTGGTTCCTACGCCCACTGGTCAAACGTATCAAATCTTATGTACAAGACACAAAACATTTACTAAATCTAATCGTGGACATGGAGTACGAGCCTGATCAACACATTTTGGTGTGCCTCGACGTGGAGGCATTATATACCAATATTCCACAAACTGAAAGTGTAGAAGTGATCCAGGATTTACTTCAGAATGAACATTGGGAGTGGTCAGCCCCCGTCGAATGGATAATTTACCTCATAAGACTCGCGCTGACAGAAAACTTCTTCAAATTTGAAGATCGGATGTACCTGCAAACCCATGGCACGTCTATGGGCAGCACTTTTGCCCCGAGTATAACGTGTCTGTACATGAGCCACTTTGAAAATCACAACATCTGGGCTCCCAACCCCTACACTAGTAACATCTGTAGGTGGTACAGGTACATTGATGACGTTCTGCTGATATGGAAGGGGGACGAGACAATTTTGCAGAGTTTCGCACAATGGATAAACGGTCTTAACCCCTACCTTCGGTTCACAATGAACCACAATAAGAGAACAGTACCATTCTTGGACATAAACATCTTTGCCAGGGATGGAAGTTTGTCCAGCTCTCTTTATACCAAGCCCACTGATAAGAACAGTCTCTTAAGGTTTGACAGTGCACATCCTAGAGGCCTAAGGGAAAATTTACCCGTAGGCCAATTTCTGCGAATTCGCAGAAATTGCTCCGATGTCAAGGACTTCAAAAAGGAGGCTGATATTTTGACAAACAAATTAAAACAGAAGAAGTATCCTCCGAGAATAATTGAGAATGCCAGGAAACGAGCACGAAACACACCAAGGGAATCCCTCCTCGAAACAAATGAAAAAACAGAATCACAACAACTAATATGTGTAACCACATTTAATTCCTCGTCTAATCAGATCAAAAAAATCATAAACAAAAAATGGAACATTTTGACGTCCAATACCCTGGAATACGAAAAACCAATGTTTTCTTTTAAGAGAAGTAAGAGTCTAAAAGACTCACTCGTGCACACCAACAGTTTCAAACTAGCGATGAATACACAAACAACACTTTGGAATACTACTCCAGTGATGGGACACTATCCATGTGGCACTTGTGTGGCATGTGAATTCACTGAACATACCACAAATCTAGATCTTGGCCTTAATACACATTGGGAACAAAGGTGACACAGGAACTGCAACTCAGAGGCAGTAATTTATTTGATCAAATGCCCGTGTCAACTATCCTATGTGGGAATGACTTCCCGCAAGATAAAAATACGTATTAGCGAACATCGCAGTACAATAAGAAGGTCAGTTACTGCTACCAGACTTACTGCACACTTTGTTGAGAAAAATCACAAGGACACTGATATAAAATGGATGGTGATTGAAAAAGTTAAGCCAGGCATTAACTTACAAAAGGTATTACTAGAGAAAGAACAGCGGTGGGTCTATCGTCTAAAAACTCACATATCGGGCATTAATGATTCAATACCATGGGCTCAATTGAGAAAATGACAATATGATATGATAGACCAGTAACCACAATGAACTAGTACCAAAATATTCTGGGTCACCCACATATCAGGAACGACGGATACCTGATTAGACCATTTTGAAAACATAAAATACCCGGTGATGAACAAAGTGGAGTGATCGTTGATGTCCAGTCTATGACGAAATGTTCCCCCCACTTGTATTATCGTACATCTGGGAATTTCTGTTGATGTCTGCACCCAACTGGTACCTGTTATAAGCACTCCATTACCCGCCAGTAATGTAGAAGACTAGATACGTTGGCCATATGAAGCAAAAATTGGCGAGTTTATTAGACACTAGGCTTCCTTTATTGTAATTCCCAATGATTATACCCATGAGTCAACCACTACATTACACATACTTTCACGTATCTGTGCGCCATTTGTAGCTGGTACAATACAAACTGATGTGGCGAGTATCCAACATCCGAATTCTAATTATATTTCTAATTACTTTATCATAAAAATAAATTCGTTATTTCTATCCACCAACAGGAAATATTTTGACAGCATGTTAATACACATCTATGTTTAGACTTTATATAAATACACTTGCGCTTGCAAGTATTAGCTCATGTTATGATGTTCCCTTCTTTTTCGAGGGACTTCCGGCACAGACACGACAAATCAGCCCAAACACTACATTTTCCATCATCCCTTGAGGCTGGGGACGCGCCCACTTCCGGTTATGGCGTCACACGCCCGATGACCGATACGGAAATAAACAGTGTTTCCTCACCCGCAATGGCTAGTACAGCAGCGACAAGCCAGTGAGCGGTTCTGTTAATTTCGGGAGGGAGCGTCCTCTAAACAAGTAGCGATCCTCCTTAAGTAATCGCGGGTCTCTATGGACTAACCCTAACCCCGCTGGATCCTTACGCTTGACGCTAGATCCACTAATGCCTAAATCGATACCTATCTCTCAACCACACTTTAATTAGGAGAGTATGCCCTAGCGTCCCGCTTACTGAGGTGCCTACGCCCAACATAATTTGGGTAAGTGTTGATATGAGTTATCAAATGCTGCATGGATTATGTAAATGTACATTTCGGTGGTGCCTTATACGACTTCAGCACATGTGTGTATGTGTGTTTTATGTGATTTTCTGCTGCAATCGAGACTTCGACCACTGTTTTAATACTTTAGCTTGCACTGTCATACCATTTAAGCGAAATAGTGTGTGATATTTGACACTAACCATAGGGTGTCACATAATGAGAATGTCACTATATACTGGTATGAGTGACATTGGATGAGAGCACGCGTGTTCTCCACAAATGAGCGTGCTCACTGAGCAATCAGCATGCCACACATGGGATTCTACACAAGAATTCGGATACTGTCTGTTTCTGATAAAATTTCATATGCTATATTTTTCCACAGATGGAGCCTGGCATCACTCAATAATTGTACCATATAAACACGAGGAGAAGCTACTCTTCCCTCGCCACGTTGATAGAGTAGGGAATTCCCCCTCTTTAACATCCCCACACATAAGGGGGGTACTGATTCTTGCCCTGAAGAAAGTCCGGGACCTTTATGGCCTTACAAGGACTGAAACATGTCGGCACTTCACTAGGGTCATAGGACCATAAAAATCCTAACAGACCCTAATTTTACTTATTTTTTAATAACCCAACCAGACCCATGAATAAAGGGATACCAGGGGTCTGATTGAGGTATTTTATGTATACCCTTTTGCCTTCTTTATCATGAGAGCTTCCCAACACTGTGCTTGAGCCCACCCCGACCTGTAGGAGTCGGGGTGACCCAATGATGAAGCATGACACCACTAGGGTGTGTGAGGGTAACTAAAAACAACTAGTGTTGCCCCCCCTCCATACACACAGATATGGTTAGCATATTAAACACATCCCTAGTGAGTTAGTGTTTAATCCCACCGAGCACACAGGTCCAACCCCTTTCACCCAAACCCCTTTTTCTCCTATGTGCAATTCCTAAACTTGAACAACCTGTTCTTCTAATAGGTTGCTTTTGGAGTATTTTTTGTTGTAGGATCTTGGGAAACCAACCAGCACTCTGACGATTCTCCCTGGTCCAACAGACTCTGCTGCAACATTTGAGTGTCAAGACTTGACCTCCCTGACTGCACTTCGGCAGTTAGGCAATTGCAGCTATATACTCACCATGGCAGGCTTCTTTTGCTTTTGTGGCCCTGTAACTGCAACAGAAAGTCAGCCAACTGACTTTTGGAGTCACTTATTCTATCTGGGGCACAGGGATAACTTTTCCTCAAGGCACCACAGAAACAGTCCTGTCTTTGCTAGCACAAGATCAGCAGGTGCAGTCCAGTATTGGGACAGCCTCTCATTGTTGGATACAGGAAACAGCAGGGCAGTCCTTCTTTGGTCTATAGATGTGATTTGAGGTCTGGGTGCAATGGTTGCCACATTTAGTCCCAGAACTTCTCCATGATCAATGCAGTAGCTACTAGTCAATGGGCTATCATGTTCCCTCTCTCCTGATGACAACTTCCTGGTAAGTGTGGCATCTAGCTGTCCCAGAATGCAATATTCTACCCACTTCCAAGTTGGTAGTACCCCACTCCTGGTGTGTGATGCTGGGTACCCCACCCTGGAGGAGTGGCTACCTAAGGGCTACATACCCACATAAAAACTGGTTTGGCAACTGCTTCCCCCACTCTGTCCCCAACACCAACCTGCCTATCAGAACAAAAGAGCAGACCCTCTTGTGGGTGACCACAATTTGCCCTTCAAAGGCAGCTTCCCCTTTGAAGCTCACCTTTGGCCTCGCCCCCAGTTTGGTTTTACTTTACCACTGCTAACCAGTTCTAAAGTTACTGTGCTCTCCCATTCAAACATGATAAAAGTGGCATGTACCTGATTGGTACATTTAATTTACGCGTAAGTCCCTAGTAAATAGTAGTACATGTACTCAGGGCCTGTAAATTAAATGCTACTAGCGGGCCTCAAACTGGAATGGCATAGGGGAGCAACAAAACAATGGCTTTAGGCCCAGATCTCTGTACTGTGAGGAATGTATGACATGGTTCTTCATTCTGTGAATCAATTGTTCTTTTTGCATTTGTCACCCCGAGTGGGACGGGTATGCCCAGACGTGAGTCTCGTGCTTTCCATGCCACTGAAGACAAGCTATCCTGCCTGATGATGGGTGAAACCCTGAGACCGGTCCTAGGATGCTTGTTTCCAGTCAAGGGAGGACCTGGCCTGGCAGTTCGGGCTGGACTGTTCCCATTGGGTGCAGGGTCAAGACTGATTTGCATATGGCTGGGTTCAACCTGGAATGGCATTGCGAGCAAAAAAATGATGGATTTAGGCCCAGATCTCTGTACTGGGGTGAATGTATGACATGGTTCTGCATTCTGTCCATCAATTGTTCTTTTTGCATTTGTCATCTGAGTGGGACGGGTATGCCCAGACGAGGGTCCCGTGCTCTCTATGCCACTGGAGTTAAGCTGTCCTGCCTGATGAGGGGTGAAACCCCGAAACCAGTCCTAGGTTGCTTGTTTCCAGTCCAGGGAGGACCTGGCCTGGCAGTTCAGGCTAGACTGTTTCCATTGGGCGCAGGGTCAAGACTGATTTGCATATGGCTAGGGTCAAACTGGAATGGCATGGAGAGAAAAAAAAACCGATGGATTTAGGGCCAGATCTCTGTACTGGAGTGAATGTACGACATTGTTCTGCATTCTGTACATCAATTGTTCTTTTTTGCATTTAGCGGTCCTGTAGCACTAATTGGCCACCCACTGAAATAACCTTTTAAAATATGTCTCAGGCCTGCCACTACAGCCTGTAGTGCAGCTTTAAACTGCCATTTCCGCTGGACAAAATAATCAGTTTACCAGGCCTAGCCCATCCTCCTTTCTTTTTAATACATATGAGACACCTCTAAGGGAGGCCCTAAATGCTCATAGGGCAGTGTGCATTGTATCTAGAAAGCAAGACATGTGCACTTAATTTTTACATGACATGGAGTGAAAAATTCCTAAAGTTGTTTTTCACTGTTGCAAGGCCTACCTCACCCACTGACTAACACTGAGTTAGTTTATTACATTTAATACTCGATAACTTTAGATTGGTAGCATATGGAAATATACTGTTTACACTCAAATTAATTGTAATTTAAACCCTTTTTAATGGAAATGTCAGTTTTTAGGTCTCAATTAGGAAACTGCACTTTTAGAAAGCTGGTGTTTTCTTGTTCTAACTATTTGTGTCCTCTTCCAGTGTTCTGGGTCACATGACTGTAAATGGCTCTGCCTGTTGGGGTTTGTGTATTTTTTCTAGACATTAACACAAAGGGGGCTTAGGTGTGGACAGAATGGGTCAATGAAGCAGGATGACTGGGAGGGGCTTTACCCATTCCCACTTGCACTTCACAGACAAAAAAATCTAACACCAGGGTGGCCCTGTCTTTTGTCACCCCAGTCTTCTTCGAGTCTTGACAGAGGAAAGGAAGAACTTTACAGAACCATATGTGTGGGTAGTATAGGGAATCCCCCACTTCAAAGGCGGCTGGCACTGAGTATAAATACTGGACCTCCAGAGCCACTCATTAATACACTACTGGACCAGTGGACGTCACAGAAGAAGGACTGCCCTGCCACCAGAGGACTGCCCTGCTGCTAGCAGAGGGCTACCCTGCTGCATGAGGACTGCATCACTCATTGAGAAGGAAGACTGGACCTGCTCCCTTCATCCCAGGCTAACCTGAGTGACTCCAATGGTCAGATGGTTGATCTCCTCTCCGAGTAACAGGAACACAACAACCTCTAGAGGCCCCACTGCAATCGCCCAGTTGTCCTATGGCACTGAACCAACAACTGGACCTACCTGAGCCCTGCTGACCTCTGCTGGAGTGAGTTCCTGATTCCCCAAGATGTGTCTCTCTAGGTCTTGGACCCTTGGTAGGCCTCAGAGTGTAATCCTCCCTGCCTAACTGTGGATTCCATCAGAACCCACCCAACACAATACAACTTGACACAGGACCTCACGTTGCAGCCCCTTACAGTTCCTGATCGGCTGCCTCATCAGAATCAATGCAGCACGATGCAACTCAACGCAGGACATCGTGTCACAGCTCCTGATCAGAAGCCTAATTGTAATCCATCGCAGGGTGACACAATTTGCTGTAGGACTTTGCATCACATCCCTCGCAGATCCTCATCTGAACTGATGCAACATGACATAAAGCCTCACATCCAAGACATTAAGTACAACTCTCAGGGGGACTAATTTGGTCCCTTTATCTAGCCTACACTCCATTGCGGATGGATTGAACTTGTGACTTTGCCCGGTCCGAGGCAACTACATAACCGCAATGGTCACTTTGTGCATCTAAGAGCTATTTTTGCCTAAACCATTAAAGGTACATATTGTGTTCTAGTATAATTTTATGTAATAAAATGCAGTCTATATTTTTCTAATTTGGTTTTGGGTCTTTCTTCTGTTTATACTTTATTACTGTTTGTGTGCTGCATAAATATTTTACATATTGTGACAAGCTACTAGTGGGTTAAGTACAGGTTAATTTAGTGACTGTTTGGGTTCACCCTCACAAGGACTATAGTTGTTGTCTGAGTGGGTCTTCTACCCCTCTCAACCAATAACCTGATTTCTCACAATGATAATTTGGGGTTATTACTGTTAGGTCGTATAAAAACACATGTCCCATTTTTTAATATACTGCACTCTGCTTAAGAGCTCGATAGGTCTGCATTAGAGGTGACATATATATATTTTTTTTTAAAAGGTCTGAACTTTGTCATTAGTTTAAATGGTATAATCAAGTTTGCAGTTCTCAATGGCAGGCTGGAAGTCTTGCTTTGCTTTGCCATGCTCGTGGTGGCACAATAAGTGCTGCAGTCCACGCGGGATGCTTTAACTAACAGGCCCTGGGTACCCCTGGTGCGATATATTAGGAACTTATAAGTAAGTTAGCTTATGCCAATTGTAGGGGGTGGGGCGTGGTCAAGATGGCAGATTGATCAGACGCACAGCCTAGTGCTCCAAGTTAGGTCTACAAATATTTTGCCTGATCCTGCTGTCCACCACTCCTGAGCTGTGAGTACAATAGTGGATGACTCCGGTATTACTGAGAGGCTCAGGTCAGACATGGAGGAGACACTCTGAGAATGAGCATGAGCCCCAATGCTTGGAGCCATTGCGGTGAGGCAGCCAAGAGCAGAGTTGAAGGCCTCAGATGCGACCGGCACTGTGACCAGAGAAGCAGTGCCCAAGAACACAGTGCCTTAGGGAGCGTGATCGACAACCCCCCCTCCTGGGATATCGAGGGCTACAGGACGGAGAGCCCAAGTGATGATGAATTGGGGCTGGCCCCTCTCTTCCGGGAACAAGTGCAGTTGTGGACTCGATCCTTTAAGCAAGTAACCAGCCTGGCCTTAACCACCACTCTGCAGAAGGTGCTTGATCCCTAGGCACTGTGGCACATAGGAGCCTGGGGGGATGGAGGCTTGAGTTGGGATTGGGCCGTCTCTATCGACCTGCCTACGAGGACAGACCAAGTGAGCCTTGAGGGGTGCGATGGCATGGGAAATAGCCCCCAGCCCGAAAGACTCCCATTGAGTGACTGCCCAGGGATCGCAGAGGTTTAGTGCATGTTCTCAGAGTGTATCTGCCACAATCGAAGGCTATGTCCTGACGAGCCTGTTCGGGAGACTTGTTGCAGGGCTAATGCTACCCAAGCATATTGGTGGGGGAGAGTTCCAAGACCACCTCTGTGACTGACATTGGTGCGGGCAGCTTGAGCTTGAGGAGAGGTACCCCAAGTTGCAGTATTGGGCTGGGCATGTACTCCCTCAATTCAATTCAAATGAGCTTTTTTGGATTTTGGCAGTAAAATCATAAAACCACATGATATCATATAATATTATAAACAGTTTGTTAGACCTGGCACCATTAGCGTGGGTCTCCCTTCCATTTTTACTGTTGCCTCGTGTGTTTTTGCTGGTGTTAGATGCTTTGGTCATTGTGCCACTGCTGTCCAGTGCCACAGTGCGAGTGCTCCCTACTGTAAATTAATATATTAATTGGTGGTTCCATGATTGACTATTTGGTTTACTTGTCAGACCCTAGTACAGTGCACTGAGTGTGCCCAGGGCGTGTAAATCCAAATGCTGCTAGTGGGCTTGCGATTCAGAAAAGGGGGTGGTGATGAACAGAGTGTCTGAATTAAGCAGACCACTCTTACCCAGTCCAAAGATCAGGGCTTGATCCATCACCGTTATTTAGCTCACTGCCCCATCCCAGCTCAGAACCTGGCTATATGCAAATTAGTCTGTCCCTGGCCCAGTGCATCATGGGAACAGGGCAGACCAAACTACCAAGCCAATTCTTTACTGGAAAGGAAACAAGCTTCCGGGGACCGGTTTCTGGCATTACAGCCGTCTTCGGCCCGGCTTGCTTGAATCCTGATGGTGCAGTGAGCAAGGGACTCACATCTGAGCATACCCTTCCACACTTGTGGTGGCCAAAACGATTCATAAAGGGGGTGGTGATGGACAGAGTATCTGAATTAAGCAGAACACTCCTACCCAGTCAAAAGATCAGGGCTTGATCCATCACCGTTTTTTAGCTCACTGCACCATCCCAGCTCAGAACCTGGCTACATGCAAATTAGTCTGACCCTGGCCCAGTGCATCATGGGAACAGGGCAGACCAAACTACCAAGCCAATTCTTTACTGGAAAGGAAACAAGCTTCCGGGGACCGGTTTCTGGCATTACAGCCGTCTTCGGCCCGGCTTGCTTGAATCCTGATGGTGCAGTGAGCAAGGGACTCACATCTGAGCATACCCTTCCACACTGGTGGTGGCCAAAACGATTCATAAAGGGGGTGGTGATGGACAGAGTATCTGAATTAAGCAGAACACTCCTACCCAGTCAAAAGATCAGGGCTTGATCCATCACCGTTTTTTAGCTCACTGCACCATCCCAGCTCAGAACCTGGCTACATGCAAATTAGTCTGACCCTGGCCCAGTGCATCATGGGAACAGGGCAGACCAAACTACCAAGCCAATTCTTTACTGGAAAGGAAACAAGCTTCCGGGGACCGGTTTCTGGCATTACAGCCGTCTTCGGCCCGGCTTGCTTGAATCCTGATGGTGCAGTGAGCAAGGGACTCACATCTGAGCATACCCTTCTACACTTGTGGTGGCCAAAACGATTCATAAAGGGGGTGGTGATGGACAGAGTATCTGAATTAAGCAGAACACTCCTACCCAGTCAAAAGATCAGGGCTTGATCCATCACCGTTTTTTAGCTCACTGCACCATCCCAGCTCAGAACCTGGCTGCATGCAAATTAGTCTGACCCTGGCCCAGTGCATCATGGGAACAGGGCAGACCAAACTACCAAGCCAATTCTTTACTGGAAAGGAAACAAGCTTCCGGGTACCGGTTTCTGGCATTACAGCCGTCTTCGGCCCGGCTTGCTTGAATCCTGATGGTGCAGTGAGCAAGGGACTCACATCTGAGCATACCCTTCCACACTTGTGGTGGCCAAAACGATTCATAAAGGGGGTGGTGATGGGCAGAGTATCTGAATTAAGCAGAACACTCCTACCCAGTCAAAAGATCAGGGCTTGATCCATCACCATTTTTTAGCTCACTGCACCATCCCAGCTCAGAACCTGGCTACATGCAAATTAGTCTGACCCTGGCCCAGTGCATCATGGGAACAGGGCAGACCAAACTACCAAGCCAATTCTTTACTGGAAAGGAAACAAGCTTCCGGGGACTGGTTTCTGGCATTACAATACTGCTGACCAGTGCTAAAGTACATGTGCTTCTCCCCTAAACATGGTAATATTGGTGTATACTCAATTGATATATTTAGTTTACTTGTAATTCCCATGTAAAGTAGTATACCATATACCCAGGGCCTATAACCTAAATTGTACTAGTGGACCTGCAGCACTGATTGTGCCACTCCCATAAGTAGCCTTTCAAAAGTGTCTCAGTCCTGCCATTCCAGGGTCTGTGTGTTCACTGCCACATTGACTTGGCATTTAAAACCTTTAACCAACTCTCCTTTTATTACACATATGCCAACCCCAAGGTAGGCCCTAGGTATCCCTAAGGGCAGAGTGTTTTGTAAGTAAATTATAGGACATGTACTTTTATGTTGTACATATCCTTGTAGTGACAACAGCCACATTCTCGCTACTGTGAGGCCTACCCCTCTTATTGGTTAACATTTGGGATTCCTTAATACACGTTTAAGCTCTAATTCCGGATCTGAGAGTTTATTTATTTATTTATTTTATTTATTCAAAGTTTTGTATAGCGCGAACAAGATCCTTACAGATATCAGAGCGCTTCACAGAGACAGGGGTAGGGGCAGCAGGAAAGAACAGGGATAATGGGGGCAGTATAATAGTCACTAACATAGTAGGATAATAATAACGTACAGAAAACATATCAATATACAATCAGGTAGACAAGTAATATAAGACGGCACAAGTCATTAATCTCACTACAGAAGTTTTCAGGTAAACCTTGGATGTGTGGATGGCTTATACCAAATTCTTAGGCTAGAGAGAACACGGAGTGGGGCATCGGGAGGGTGAATCAGTGAACCAAAGTGTATCATATATTGGTCGGTAGTAAGAGGGTAGCGTAGTAGAATCATCATCAAGTAGAGGTATAGTGCCGATGGACAAGGTGAACAGTGGTACAAAGCGATGCAGAGTCTCTGATCCAGTACCTATAAAGTTCAGGAGATCATGGTTTTCACCTCTTTCTTGAAGAGTGCAGTGGAGGAGATAAGCCTGGTTTCAGGAGGGAGCGCATTCCAGATCCTGGGTGCCATTCCTGAGAAGGAGCGCTTGTATGTTTTCTCTTTCCGGAATCTACGAGGTTTCAGGAGTAGATTTTTTGTACTTCTGTTGGATCTCGAACCTCCTGATATAGACAACTTTTGAGCGAGGTAGTTGGGTGCATTGTGGTGCACGGCAGCGTGTGTCATAACTGCAATTTTTAGCTGTATTCTGGCTTCAAAAGGCAGCCATTTTAGAGACTTTAAGTCTGGGGATATATGCGAGTGTTTTCTTGAGCCAGTAATGAGTCTCGCGGCAGCGTTCAGGGAGGATCTTAGGGGTGCCGTTGTGGATAGCGGGAGTCCGCTGAGGGCCACAATTCCGTAGTCTATTCGAGGGATGACTAAAGCTTGTACAGCAGTTTGGAAGTCTTCGGCAGGGAGGAAGGGTTTAATTTTCCTCAGTGTGTTGATTTGGAAGTTAGCTCCTTTTGTGGCTTTGCTAACGTGCTGCTGCATGTTGAGCTTGGCGTCGAGTGTGATGCCTAGGGATTTTGCCGAATCCACGATGGTAGGTTGGACATTGAGTGCTGTTAGGTTATTGAGCCAGGTTTGGGTGGTGGAAATTTTCGCCGGGGGTGAGATGAGTAGGAACTCAGTTTTCAGAGCATTTAGTTTGAGGTGATTATCGGCCAGCCAAGATTGAGTGTTAATAAGTGTGGAATTCAGATATTTGATATCTTCCGGGGATTGTAGCTTTAGGTAAAGTTGTGTGTCGTCGGCGTACATATGAAATTGGACATTGGAAGCTTGGAGCAAGGTGGCGAGCGGTTCCATGACGAGGTTGAACAGTGTGGGGGAGAGGGAGGATCCTTGTGGAACACCTAGATCTGCAGGCACAGGTGTAGATAGCACATTGTCGATCTTGAACTTCTGAGACCGGTTATGAAGGAAGGATGAAAACCATTTGAGAACAGTTCCCGATAGACCCATTCTAGTGCTTAGCAGCTCCAGCAAGTTCTCATGTTTGACCGTGTCAAATGCTGAAGAGAGGTCAAGAAGGATGAGGAGGCAAGACTCATTGCGATCAAGGATTTGGAGGGCGTCATCAATTATGTGTGTCATAGCTGTTTCCGTGCTATGTTTCGCTCGGAAGCCTGATTGATGAGGATACCTGTAAATTAAATTCTACAGTGTTTGTGTTTAGCTTGAATATATATGTATGAATCAAACTTTCTGTAATTAACTTTAAAATTCAAAATTGTAGTTCTGCTTAACTCAAAGTATCAATTTTAAGTTTGTATTGTGCAGATTTATGCTACCCAGCCCAGCCACCCAGCTCAAAATTGTACATCAAGCACAAAAAGACATTAAAATACAATCACCAACGTAACTTTAGGTATCCAGTTACCCGTTCATGGTTTATATCTTTGGAATAGTAATTGTAAATTCTCCTTACTTATGACGTTGGATGAAACATAAGTGAAAGGTATAAATAAAAGTACCGGACCAGATTTAATGAATCTTTTTATTTGGTTTGCTATTTCTTTATTTGGGGTTTTACATAGCACTCCGCATTACCAGAATGAGGCAAGTGAGTAAAGACTTTGTATGTTGTGATGATGAGTAAGTAAAAATCCAAACACTGCTATGAAGGCACCTGCCCGATATTCTTCAATTGCTTGATTTTCTAACCTGTCCTGAAGATTTGCATTTTGGCTCTTCAATTAAGCTTAGATTTGGTGCATTCCATAGATAAGAGCAGAGGATTGTTTGCAAACTCCCTCCATGTTTCAGTAATTTAAAAGAAGAAAGCATGATGAGATTTTCGATTCTTGTTCGTAAATTTCTATTTGGGAGGAATTGTGGGGCTGACTGCTTTTTAAATATCGTTGTCCTTTTCTCCATTAAGCTATTTGGACGGTACAAACCAATTAGAATTGGAGGATTAAATAGAACGGCCAATGGGGAGCTTCCAAGGCTGGGTTGATATTCTTGCATGCACAGGCATGTTCTGGCTGCTTGAATTGGGTCTTTGCAGCCTCTCAGTCGACTGATGTGGGAGCCTGATGCTGGCTATGTTGAAGTAGTCAAGGTGTGGTATCACTAGGGCCCAGATTAACAAAACTCACAAAACACATCACAGCACACAAAGCTGCTGCGCTGCATTGTGTGAGAGGGAGAGAACAGGAAAGCGCCATATCTACAAAGGTATGGCATTATCCTGCTCTGTCCCTAACGCTGACGCACAACTAGGGGGATATTTACAAAGAAGTGGAGGAGTGGAGCTTTAGCCGGTATAGCTTAACACCTCACTACGCCACTCAAGAAACACAAGGCTGCACCAAATTTACAAGGATATGGTGCAGCCTTGCGTTCCCCCCTGCACTGGCACTACACTTAGCAGTGTAGTACCAACACAGGCACCATTTGCACCATAGTGCAAGGGTGTGTGTGTGCAGGGGAAGATTGTTGATGTGCAGGAAGGTCCCCCTTCCTGCACATAAATAATCTTGAAATGCCATTTTGTCGCTTCTAAGTGTGCTGCTTAATGCAGCACACATGGAAGTTACAAAATGTCATTTTCTTTAAAGGATTGTTTATGTTCAGGAAGGGTCACATTACTGAACATAAACAAACCAAGGCATTTTGTTTTTATTTATTCAGAATCCTACACAAGAAAATCAGGAGCCGAAATGTACATCATCAATCAGTCATTAAGGGGCATATTTGTAAACAAAAAGCACAGTGCAGCAAGTCACCTTGCTGCACAGCATGATAGGAAAAGGACAGGAATGTGCTCTACTTAACAATGCACAGTGCATTCCTGTCTTTTCCATATGCTGGCGAACAATATGCTGCCTAGCATCAACACAGACATCCTTGCACCATAGTACAAGGGTGCCTGCATTTTTAGCAGGATTGTTTTTGTGCAGGAAGGGAAACCTCCCTGCAGAAAAACAATTCTAAGAGGCAGTTTTCTCTTTCTATGTGCGCTGCAAAAGGCAGCACATGTAGAAAGGGGAAACAACAAGAAGAAATAAAGATATTCCTCCTCTTTACACAAGTGGACCTCATCGCCCCAGTGGTGTAAAAAGGGGTATGGCCTCGCAGCACCTCTCTGCAACACAGCCCTGTGACATTTACAAGAGGTACCTGGTGGACTAGTTGGCCCCCGGGGACCCTCAGGATTGAATGGGAATTAATCCTCCAACTTAAAATGAGCCACAGGCTGCGTTTGCACTGTGGTGCAGGGCCTAATGTGACAAGTGTGAAAACGCGCCCTGTGGCACGTTTTGAGTTGGGTGATTAAGTCTCATTGAATCATGAGGGTCCCTGAGGGCCAACTAGCCGATCAGCTACCTGCAGTAAGTGCAACGTGCTTCATTTTAAAAAACAATTCTGGCGGGATTCGCGACCCCAGATCAAATTTCGCCAAAAGAAAAATGAAAATGCTTTTTTTGGCCCTGGGGGTCTTTGTGGGTCCCCCTGAGCAGGCCTAGGGGTTAAGGGTGTTTCTACCCTGCCCCCTTTTCTTTTTTTTCACCTTTGTTTTAGTGTTTTCTTGTGACTTCCTGGTTTGGAGTGTTGGCAGTCAATCACTGTGAAGCTCGTGCTCGGGAGGGGTCGCGACTCCACTGCGTCCCTAGATAGCAAAACTTTTTCTTTTTCAAATTTCTCAGGAACTACTGAACAGATTTACACCATTTAAAAAAAGGTCTTTTCTGAACCAAGGGCTACCTTTTTGCCAAATTTGGTGTTATTCTGTTCAGCAGTTCAGGCTGTAGGTGTATCTAAAGTTTCCTACGGAAAATTACATGGGAAAAACATGTTTTGGGACAACCCTTTTTTCTCAGACCCCGCTTATTGAATCACCCTGAAACTTTCAAGACAGTAGCTGACTGGAGCGGGCCGCTAGTTTTGAAAATTTCGTGAAGATTCGTCAGCAGGCGCCAAAGATATTGAGAAAACAAAAAAGCTTTTCTTATGGAAACTAGGTCCTAACTATGGGGGCGCTAGGTGGCGCACAAGTGGAATGGCCGCCATGGGGTGAGGCTCCCACTGACCTGTTAAACAATCCTTCAGTTATCCTGCTCTTCGCCTGCATCTAAAGTAATAAATTGCAGGGTGTGATTCATATCGACTTGGGAGTTACAGCGGTGCAGTTACTGAGGCTGCTGGAGGTGTCGGTGTGTGCTGGTGAGCGAGGGAAGTGCCGGGCAAACTTTCCTCTCACTGTCCCTGGAGCTGCTGAGCGGGGCACTCAGTCATGGGAGGTCCCAGCTCCCCACGAGGTGACCAGGCCGGCGCGAGAGGCAGAGTGACAGATAAGCGGAGGGGGCCAGCATGGAGAAGTACTGCTACCGCTACTGTGCGGCATATCTGGCAGGCGCATCGGGGCTACGGACTTTCAGTGGCTGCCCCCGAGGGTCCCGCAACGGCAAGGTTCCCTTTCCTGTATGTACGGAGCGGCCATTTTGGTGGTGCTTTCTGCGGACCCTGATTGCGCTGATGCCCGCATTCGCGCTACTGATAGTGCCTCCTGCCATCGCCCATGATACCTGCTTGAGCGGTGAGTGCAAATCCGGTGTGCTGTTTGCGGTTCCTGTGAGATCGATTGGTGGCTGCTGAGGTGGAATAAACAGAGGAGGTAGACGAGCTGATTGGCGCTGCCATTTCCCACTTTCCATGGTGGCGCCTGCAAGTGAGAGACGCCGCACTACTCCTAAGAAGCGTCAGCTGCTGTGAAACGCGAGGAGAGAGCACGGGCCTGATTGTGTGAAGAAGCCTGGGACCATACAATTGTTGCTGATGCCAGGGGTATATGGAGGGACGGTGAACGGTGCTGAGGGTGCACTACCCCTGTGGACAGTGACACGGAGATCGAAGCTGGGAGCGTACCCTCGTGCAGATAGGCGGCTGTGCTGTTCTTCCTCCGGGGTGCGTGGGGCTAAGTGCTGCAGGAATTGGTGCATGCAGCAGGCGGTTGGGGTGTACTTGCACTGTTGGATGAAGTCCTCCCCCCCATTGTTCTGGCTATGGACTTTTGATTGTGGTCACAGGTGAAGGAGAGGCAAACATACATGACCTCTGACTGGTAGTGGTGGTGACAGGAAGAATCGTCTGCTGGCTGAGGTGCAGGATTGAGCACTAGCGAGTGGAGTGCCAGGAGGTGCTGTTCCCAGGTCGACACTACGAGTTGTTTCTATATGTGACCGTTGTCAGGGGGTGTGCGGTGCGAAGCATTGTGACCCTGATCATCTCTACTGTAGGTGCTGCTGGATAGCGGTGGGTGCCAAACTGGACACACCTGAACTTAGTTGGACTGGCGGTGTGGTAGGGCAGCACATCTTGTTCAAGAAATCGCAATGTCCAGTTCTACTGTACTCACTCGTATTGGACCCGGAGTCAAGATGGGGAGGCTAGATGCTTGTCAGTCGAGGCTTACATTTGAGACTAAAAAGGCTAATAAACAGCAGAATGCAGAAGACGGTACTGGAGCGGAAGCTCCTCAACAGGATCCCCTACAAACACTGAGTGAGGATCTTAAGTCGCTTCTCACAGAGGTTTGGCAAGGCTTTGCGACCATGGCCACTACGCGAATGGATGCCATATGCGCACCATTGAGGGGCATGAGACGAGCATTAAGGAAGCGGAACAACGAGTCTCGGATGTAGAGGACACCACTGTCCAGAAGAAAAAGGCGACGACGCAAATAGACAGGCTGCTCAAGATCATAGCGGCAAAAAACGAGGACATAGAGGCGCGTAGTCGCAGAAATAACATCTGCGTCCTTGGAATTCCGGAAAGTACAAACACTGGGCGGATGGAGGAGTATGTTAAAAATTTGCTCAAGGCTGTGGTGGGTACTGATCTGCTGTCTCCTCATTTTGTAGTGGAAAGGGCGCATCGATTGCTGGGGTCAAGGCCTTCCCCTGGTAGCCCTCCTAGGCCTATCATTGCTCGCCTATTAAATTATGGGGACAGGAACGTCACTTTGCGAGTCGCTCGGTAGAAAAAGCAATTGTCTTATGATGGCATAACTTTCACCATGTACCCGGATTTTACCATTCAAGTGCAGGAGGAACGCCAACATTTTTTAGGAGTGAAACAGAAGCTCAGGCAAGCTCAGATTGACTACACTCTACTATACCCTGCTCCCCTTCGCGTTACTCATCAGGGGACACAAAAATTTTTCACTAATCCACAACAGGTAGAGTATTACTTGTAACAACTTAAGAAGCAGAAACAATCGCAGCAGGAACTGGAGGGTTCCCCTAGATCGCAGTCCCCGGAGGCAGAATGAGGATCTCCGAACATGGCTATGTTGCACTGTATAGGGCCACCTCATGCCTTGCTGATATGGTTAGTAACCTGAATGATACTGGTAGGGTAGTATGAGACAATTTGCATGCCCGCTACATAGCCATTGGTTTGCAGATATTGCAGAGGGTGAGAGAGAATGTTGAACTACCGGTCACTCTCGAGTTGGACCTGGAATGCCGCGGTTAAACGGCGTGGCTTTTGGGCTAACAAGAGGTTTAAGTGGGCTACCTAGGCGCACTTCCCACCAGTGAGAATCCCAAGTTTGGTGCTATCTTATTGATGTTTCTCATCAGTCTTACCGTAAGTTTATGGGGGGATGAATTAGCCCCTGTTGGTCTGTTTGAGAAGAAGTGGGACATTTGGAAGGGGGTGGGCTGTATATTGCTGGCATGATTGGGATGCTTCAGTGGGAGGGGAGCGGGGTGGGGGGGTAATTTGTTGTCGCGGTGATACAAGTATGCAGGTCTCTGTAGCCACCCATGCCTTGCTATATGTACAAAAACTGGATTGTCCACATGCGCTGCAAGTTGACCAGGAGATGAATCCCTTGTTTGATGAATCAGGAGGGCAGCGACACCCTTAGGGTGATCTCCTGGAATGTACGGGCCTTGGGGATCCGAGAAAGCGGAGAAAGGTGTTGGCATATCTTGACAGGCAGTGGATTCAAATAGCACTCCTACAGGAACCCCACATTGCACCAAGAGCAATGCACTTGCTAGCCGATGGGCGAGCTGCCGAGTGGTCTCCTCCTATTCCTCCTATGCTCGTGGTACAGCAATACTTTGCAGTAAAGCTATACACTTTGAAAGGATGGGGGTGGAGGAGGATTCACAGGGTAGATATGTCATACTTTGGGGGCGATTGGGTAGAGACACTGTAACAATAGCTTATTGTTATGGCCCTAATTCAGACTGCCCAGAATTTTTCGCCAATTTGTGGGGTAAGATTCTAGCGATTGGGTCAACTCACATTATCGGGGGGGGGGCAATTTTAATGTGGATCTAAACCCACAATTAGATAGGTCCAATGCGCGTTCGCAGCATTATACCAGAGCACAGGAGGTTCAGCAGGGAATAATACTGGAAGGGGAGCTGATTGACAGCTGGAGATACATGCATACCACGCAAAATGAGGGTACACATTTTACATCCTAAAGGGGAACCTGGGCGTGCATAGACTATTGTCTGGTGACTAGGGGCCTTGGGCCGACCATTGGGAATGTTATGCATCTGGCCCGGATGTTTTCAGATCACTGTCCGGTCAAGGTCTCACTGTCACTCCCGGGGTATGATAGACCTCGGCCAAGTTGGAGGCTCCAGCCCACGGCCCTGTTGGACTTGGTCTTTCGAGCAGAATTGGGGGAGGAGATCAAAGACTTTTTTGTCCGGAACAAAGGCTCCGTAGACAGCATAGACCTGATATGGGAAGCGTTTAAAGTGACGATCCATAGGCACTGCATATCTAAGAGTTTCGGAGGTTTGAGGGATATACAGAATACAATACGTAAACTGGAGCAAGAACTGAACGGGTTGGAGAGACGGATGGGGCGGGTGAAGTGGGGCACGTAAAAAATGACTTTTGTATACTTTTAACTGAATGTGAAGATGCTGCGCACAGAGAGGCAAAGTTTAGGGGGCGGTACTGGACAGCCCGCAAATACGGGGAGGGTGACAGGCCAGGGAAGGTGCTAGCGGCACTAGCTAAGGGCCCTCGTTTCACCATACACGTGCTGGAAATACAGGAACCGGGAAAGGCCACACATAGGGATTCGCTACACATACTGGAGGTATTCATCATGCATTATACAGCACTGTACACTTCTCAGAGGCGGGATACCATTGATCTGGAGGATTTCATGGGGGATGTCGCACTCAGGTGGCTTGGGGATACACAGCTGAAGTTCCTCAGCGTTCCTTTTGAGATTGATGAAATTAGGGAGGCTATCATGCAGCTTCAGAATGGGAAGGCGTCGGGTTCCGACAGCATTCCAGCCGAATTTTATAAGGCCTATATTGATATTATGGCACCAGTCTTGAAGGAGGTTTGTGAAGAGTCCCTAGAGGTGGGAATTCTCCCTGCTTCGATGAGGGAGGCGATAGTTACATTGTTACTAAAACCGGGGAAACCACCAGAGTCCTGTGATTCCTATAGGCCACTATCGCTGATGAATTGTGATACTAAAATATTGGCGAAAGTGTTGGCTAATAGGTTGTCCCTCCTACTAGATAAGCTGGTACTGCCTGACCAGTAGGGATTTGTACCTAGTAGGGCCACCTCCCATCACCCTAGGACTTTATTCTCGCTGGTCCAGAATGTAGCGCCAGATTTCCCACTCGCCGTAGTTTTTTCTAGATGCCACTAAAGCGTTTGACTCGGTGGAGTGGGACTACTTATTTGGAGTGCTATGAAGGATGGGTTTCCCGGAGATGTACTTGTCCTGGATCGCTCTGCTGTACCACCGTCCCACGGCTCAGGTCCTGATCAATGGCCATTTATCACC
Organism: Lissotriton helveticus; assembly: GCF_964261635.1. NCBI lineage: Eukaryota > Metazoa > Chordata > Amphibia > Caudata > Salamandridae > Lissotriton > Lissotriton helveticus. The sequence goes on along the minus strand of NC_136060.1, from coordinate 20,692,150 downwards.
ACCCCTTACTATTTCTAGAAGCACTCATCAGGGGTGCCCGTTATCTCCGCTCCCTTTTGCCCTGGCAGTAGAGCCCTTGGCTTGTGGGTTGTGACAATTGCATCACGACAAAGCATTTCGCTGCTGCCTACGACAAATTCTAGTCTCAGTGTATGCGGACGACATTGCGCTTTATATCAGAGATCCACAACAGAATATTAACCCCATTTTACAGGAGTTTATACAATTCGGTCGGCTGTCGGGCATAAGCATTTACTGGGGGAAGTCACAGTTTTTCCCTCCTATTCCGGCGGTAAAGCAGTTCCCACTGGATTTTGCGATAGAGTGGTGTGACACGGAATTAGGGTATCTCGGAATACAGGTAACTCACGATAAGGATGACACTATACGAGCAAATTATGGTACAGCCATCACACGCCTTAATGCCAATGTTACTCGCTGGATATCATTACCTCTTTCGCTTGCCGGAAGAGCTTCTCTCATTAAAATGGTTGTATTACCTCAGTTTCCTTATTTATTTCTTAACATCCCTTATGACCCGGGGCGGTTCTTCTTTAAAACACTGCGCTCTGAGCTGCTTAGGCTCTTGTGCGGGGGCGGCAGGCGATACTTAGTTAGTCGACACTAACGAGGCCAAATGAGCAGGGGGGGTTTGATGTTCCAGATTTTGAGATTTATTTTTTAAGAGCAAGGGCACACTATGCTTATTATTGGATGTACCCTCCTCGCTACATGCCACAGATCACTGTAGAAGATTGGCTTGCTGCTCCATTACCATTAACTGGCGTGATACATGGGACTGTCAGCATACGGGCAACACCGCCTACGACTGTCACCGGTACGGTGGATGCATGGCGTCGGGTTACCACGTTGCTCGAAGTGTGTCTTCTTTATTCCCATTGTCATATCATCCTGACTTATCATTACTACATGAGAAAGGCTATCAGAGTCTATGCATGCGTGCAAATGTAACCACCTGGGGGGATTTATTCCACGGCGGGGTGTTCCGCTCCTTGGACCATCTTTTGTCATTTGAGATGTAATCAGTGATGTCATGAGTGATGTCACTGACCATGTCATGAATGATGTAATATGTGACATCATCAGCAGTGCATTGCGGGCGCGTGAGTTATAGTTAGCTGAACTAACTATAATGGGGGAATTTCAATGGTTTTGTATGAGTGAAATGTCCAGTTAACTATAACATGTGTGAAACCTATAGTTTTTTCAGTGGATTTCTAAGGTTTTTTAAATGCTAATTCCTAACTATGACGTGTGTGAAACCTATGGTTTTTTCAGTGAATTTCAAAGGTTTTGTAAATGATCATTTTTAAATGTATTAATTATTATATTTCTTTCTTTTTATACTAATTTCTTACATTTTTATTATAAATATTTACATTTATTTTATTTTTTTTAATATATTTAATATTCTTAATGTAAAATAATAAAACTAAATTCAAATTATTTTTTTATTAATTAATTTTTTTTTCAATATATTAAAATTAAATTCTATATAATTCCTTTTTTTGGGGGGGTAATCGCACCGTACGCGTACGGTGATCGCACCATACTTTGTACGGTAAATCGTCCACTGCGCTTGCCCGAGCACGCGTTACGGATATGCTTTGACGTTGCGCGTCGCATCAACGCTTCCGCGTGACGTCTTGTACGGCGCCTCGTACGAGTACGGCGCAAAAGTTTCTAATTGTTCAAAAACATATATTAATGTATTTAATGTACATATTAAGGGAAGACATCTGGAATAATTCTGAAAATAGTTTTTTTTACTTTTAATAAGCGTATATTACTTTTAAAATCAAGTACGCAAATCGCGGAGGTACGACGTTCGTACTCACAGCGTAAGAGCACCGTAAGCACACCGTAAGCATACGCAAAGCCATGTGACTTTAAAAGAAGAGATTTGATTGGTTCATAACACTTCCTATTCCAACTGTTGAAAGACCCCTCCTATTTTAATCATTCTACTTTGACTTTCTAAGTAGAAGCATCTCTTCTCTGAAGCCTGACAAATTAGAAGGAAAACAAACATGACAACACCTATGGACTCATCTTCCAGCCATTTTTCTGATGGAGAATTCATTGCAGAAGCACCTCGGAGGAAGAAAAAAGAGGCACTTATATGGAAGTTTTTTACTTTCCCTGAAGGGGAAAAAAAGGTTAATGCTCCACTTGTGGCCTGTAAAATTTGCCAAACAACACTTTCCAGGGGCAATCCTGCAAAAAAAGACTCATTTGGCACTGCGAGCATGGTGCGGCACGTGAAGAACTTGCACCCCAACAATTTTGCAAGAGCTTCAACACGGAGGCTGTAAGAGGATCCACCTGCTGCTGTAGCAAGTATATCAAGTGCTCTATCACCTGTGGGAAGCAGTCCACACCCACAGATCAAACCTGATTTTGGTGAACTTAAACTCCTTTGCATTTATTGTGATGAACTTTTATGTTACGGGGAACAGTCTATCGACCTGATAAAATGCAGGAAGTGGGAACATCGCTGTCCTCGTCATTAGTTTTTTTTTTTTCACATTCCATTTTGTCCCTGTTGTTAAAAAAATACAAAAAAAATATAAAACTAAAATGACAAAAAAACAGTTCTTGTCAGAACTACCTCCACTAGTCAAAGTAAGAGCTACATTTCTATGATAGTGTTTAAAACTTTGTCTGAATGAATGTGTAGTGCATAAATGAATGAATGAATACATTAGTTGTGTATGGTGAATGTGAAAGTGCATAACTATAAGGAAGTGCTACAGCATAAATCTATAAGGTGTTTACCTATAGTATATTGTAGTACCTCCCAAGCACTTGAATGTAACATATGCACATAAATATGTTACAAGGCTATGCTTCAATTTGCAATGCTGGTGAAACTGCCTCGGTGAATTTGTATGTGTTAGGGGCGGAGTTACAACCCCCTTGTGCCTCTTTTACACAGCCGTTGCGTCACTTTTGTGACGCAGCGGTGGTGCAAAAGATGTGCCATGGTGTGTAGTATTTACAAAGTGACGCATATGGAAAGTGCATCACATTGTAAAGCCCTGCGCCAGAAGGAGGCTTTCCTGCACAGGGGAGGGGGTTGTTCTGGTGCTTGAACGCCTCCTAAAAGTGACTGAGTGAAATCTATAAGATTTCATTCAGTCACTTTTGGGCTTAGGGCCCCAAGAGCATTGCTGGAGCTGCAGTGCGCTTGCAACGCAAGTCAAGCAATGCGCCACCTTCACAAAACAAATACATCACATATCTGTGCTGTTTTTGCCCCATAGTGCACCACATTGTGAATACGGTGCAACCATGGTGCTGATGTCACAGTGCACAATAACTGGCATATCTCTGGGGATGTAACAATCAGAACTATACAAAGATAGTATCCCTCTTGACCTATATTTCTTTTATGTGTGGCTTTCAAAAAGCTCACATATGGGGCACATGAAAAAAAGCTCTGCTACACATAAAACAAGTGTTTCATTTATACTTATTTTATTTTATATATTTGTTTTTTTTGTAGAAAAATATTTTTGTTTATATGTTTCAAAGCATTGGTAAATCAGTTCTCAATTACATTATATATATTTTACAAAGAGAAACTGTATGGATCATTTTACATAATACAGTGTGTACTGATCATATGGAATGACACAATTTATACATTATTTACAAATATCAATCTTCTAGAGAAATTCAGAACACAATCACCCCAAACATACATGCCTCTTATTCTTCTACATACGCTTCACTTGCACTCACTACAAACATACTACACACCCCAATACCACACTACATACACAGATGAAACCATAGGGGTGAGAATCTCAACCCTCTGATGCTGCGCTGAGAACTAGGGTGTTACACAGAGGCTGTTCAACGCGCGTTTCGATGGCTTATTCTTTCTTTGCCATCTTCTTCAGGACCTATGACTTTGAAGATATATTGCGGGCTGGATGGAAAAGAGCGAGAAGTATTCTGAAAATCATAATGATGCCGAGCGTTACTGAGTTACTGTAGAACAGCCCCAGAGGAGTTATCTTAATTCATATCCTAAGAACATGAACATTTTTTAGACAAATGGGCTAAACATAAAGTGTTCTCATAAGGAAAGTATGAATGCACCAATAGTTGCATAAAAGGCTAGAATAGGTAAAGAGAAAGAGAAGAAAAAGAGAAGAAAGAAAAAGATTTATCTGCTATACTTCTTCATTGCTATTAACCACAGTCTGTATAGCGCTAATGACTGTAAATTCAATGGTCCTATACCTATGAAGTGTGTTTAAATATTATCCTGCTACTGAGGTATTACTCCCCACCTGTCTTATACTAAGGCCTACTGACAGGCCCAATCACCACTCTCTCACAGTTTACCTTAGTCTTTACTGTAGAGATTGCTAGAGTTTCCTTAGTAGTAAGAGGCTTTGATGTCCTATCTCACAAACTCACAGCACATCTTCATGGGATCATAGGAGTTCCCCAGGTCTACTGAGGGGTCAATGATGTATTACTCCTAGGGTCTAATTGCCAACCTGCATTGGATTACGGCCTACTATAGGGCCCAAACATCATTTTAGCACAATTTACCTTATTTTACTGCAAAGGGACTACTTAAGATAACAACACACCAACTCAATGTTGTTTCCTGTTTCCAAGAGGCCGTGCTGAGTCGTCGTAGGTTCGAGATAAGCCTGGAAATTAGAGGAATTTGTGAGAAAACAGACATACATTAAATATTGTCCCTTATATACATAGAGTCCTATCAATTAACAACAGAAACTAATGTGGAATTGGTGTTATCGGTAGTAAAATGAACAGAGTGCACACACAAATTCTTGTCGCTTGGGTGCACCCTGCAGCCTATTGAAGCGTGTGGCTTGATCCCAGTTGTGTTTTTTTGCTTCCATCACGATGGGGGGGCACTTCTTTGCTGTAGATGGGCCAAAAGTGATGTGAAAAAAGTCCATCAGTATTGCGCGCAGCTCAATGTATGGCTTATGCTCGTATGGCCTGTGTCACAGTGTGGAGAAAGTGGGTACCTACCTATTGCTCCTTATGTTTATATGAGCTCCCACATGCGCTGGTACGTAGTTTCCTCTCAGTTTGGCTGCTTGTGAGAAGGCTTTGATCTGCCGTCCTACGGGTTAATGGATGTATTACTGTAAAATAATGCTATATACATAATGTGCACACAGCGTTTGAAGGGCAGATATGTTATCTGTCCTACGATATTATTACAATGTCCCCTAAAGGTTAGTTGCAGGGATAGCGCGGGCTGTCCGAGTATATAGTTCTATCATGGCTGATTGTGCATAGTCTTGAAAGAAAGCATGTTTAGTAAAAGTTTGAGCACGCAGGATAGTTTTAAATCCAGCCGCTCCAACACGCTCAACCACGCGTTTATTCAGAGGAGGTGCCTCGCCTCGCGCCAGGCTACAAATTAGCTCAAAAGACCCCACGAGCGACAATGCCGGGCATCATTAGGCATTGCTAGGATCATGCCGGCTGCCCTGTCCGGTCCTAGCCCAGCGGTGACTAGCCATTACGTACTCGCCACAGTGAGACTACATAGCCATTAACCAACCATGTTGGCTATTTGGCGTTGTGCTCAAAGGGCGAACATCGGACACTTTTAAACGCCCCTTCTTTGCGGTGACTCATGTGCACAAAAATAGTGTGAAGTCATACAGGATGACTCGGCGGCCCAACAGTCCATGCCTCTACGTGCTATGATGCCGGGATAACGGACAAGAATCCCTCAATTCTTACCTCTCATATACACGTGCGGCATGCGTCCCTGGCATCTACAGCATATTCATGTCTGCAAGGAGGCGGCTACCTGTTACTGCTATTTAAATATGCTTAGAAAGCGGAACTAACGGCTCATTAATGATGGGAGCCAGCTGCGTGTACAGAGTACGTCAGCGGAAACGCGACATGATTGTGTGCGCCAGGTTCTGTATTGGTGCTACATCAGTGCCATATTGCAATGGTTACTACTGCCGATGAATGGGTAGAAGCAGACAATGCGCTGGGCCCCGTATCGACATCCCGCCTTAGTGATGCGAAATGTAATAAGTATAGTAGGATCGTAGTATTATCACCATAATTATGTGCATTTCTGCCAAAAATATGTGGAAATAAACAGTGTACTGAACCCGGTTAAACATCCCGCATGGATGATACGAGATATATTAAGTATAGTCGCATCATAGTATTGTCACGATTATGATATGCATTCCTATGGGAAAAATTGAAAGATAAAAAATATGAAGTATAGGAATAACAAAGACACCTCCCCTCGCGCCATCTTGGAGCGGTGTAAGGGACGTTGTATAGCCAGACCAGACCATATACCATCCAAGGTATTATCTATTACTTAGGGCTCAATGGATTTGAGTGGCCTCATTTTTACAACGGAAAGAGCGTTAATCCGGACCTCAGTGTGTGCTCATCTCTTATGTTGCATAATCTAATGTCATCTAATGTGCTGCATTGGGGATGAGTATCTTTTAATAGATACTTACTGTGATACGCAGCGTGGGTAGATGTATCGAGATTGATCAAAATAACCCACCTGCATAGTGTATACAGGGGAAATAAGACTCCTACTGCAATTGTGAAGTGAAATCGAGCTGGTTACAGTATAACTGTGTGAGCTTTATGGTGCCTGATCTTTGAACATCTATATAGAGGCGGCATTTCCTTACTATCCAGTTAATACTGGGGCATTCTGCTATATTGATACTGTGGATATCTAGTCAGTCACAGTGTGCCAAATGATTTCCTCATTTAGGCCATTTTTTACTGTGTCTAATGTGTAGATCCGTGAAACACAAGAATTTTGCCTCCACCACCCTTGCTTATACCAGATTTTACTTAGACAAGTCAAACGACAATTTTTTTGGTTTGACCTGGTATTTTTATTTATCCCTTTCTTTTATCTTTTTTCCCAAAACTTTTTTTTGGGTTCAATTGTGCAAAAAAAAATGGAACTACTGTACATACATCTATTTACACTAATATACAATAGAATTTACAAACATGAATACACTTTCCATATATATACTTAATTAAGAAAATGTACATCATACATCACAGAGAAACCTTTACATGAGACAAAACAATCTGATTCTGTATTTTTGGACAAAGTCAAAAAAACAAGGATTACACTCATTAAATGAAAACAAGGAGTACAATCATTAAATGAAAGCAATTGTTAGGATGCGTTATTGGTGACAAAATTTGACTCCTACACATTCGCCGACGCGTTTCGAATCCAGGAAACCAGTTCCCGGAGTCTCATCAGGGCTTGATAATGGCCATGATGGACGTGACATCCCTATATACGCAGATCCCACAGGATGAGGCATAAGAGAGAGAGAGACCCCATAGAGTGCCCACCTCTTTCATCTTAAATTTGGCCGAGGTTGCATTAAAAAATAATTCTTTTTCTTTTAATGATCAATTCTTCATGCAAGTGAAGGGGACTGCCATGGGGTGTCCTTATGCCCCAGAGATGGCAGTACTTTACATGGCACAATATGAAGAGAAATTTGTGGAGACTAATAATCCATTAAAAAATCACATCTTCCAGTGGTTACGCTATATAGATGATATCTGGCTCCTCTGGCAGGGGAGCCAGGTAGAACTATTGGCGTTCCATGAATGGCTTAATGCCAGACATGCAGACATAACATTTTCCATTGAACACAGCACAACTAGGATGACTTTTTTGGACGTAGAACTCACATGCGTCCAAGGTCAATTAAAAACATCACTGTATAAAAAAGCAACTAACAAAAATACCATCTTACATCATAGGAGTGCCCATCCAAGAAATTTAAAAGCAAATCTTCCTTACTGGCAACTATTGCGTATAAGGAAGAATTGTACAGAATTGAGGGCCCGATGTAGGTAATTCATATTTACCACTTCTTAAATACCGAATTTTACCGATTCGGTATTTAAGAAGTGGTAAATATGAAGGGGGGAGATGTAGGTATTCCCAGATGTGTAAATACCGAATCTTTAAGATTCGGTATTTACCGAATCTGGAAATACCGAATTGGTATTTCCTATTGATTCCTATGGGCTGTGAAGCCCATAGGAATCAATGGGCAATACCGATTCTGTAATTACAGAATCGGTAATTACCGATCATAGCAAGGGTGCAGGGGGTGTCACTTTGACACCCTCTGGCACCCCAAAAATAGGCTCGGGTGCCATGTGGCAGGCATACATGCCCCAAGGGCAGGTCTGCCTGTCATATGGCAGAGGTGTGCATGCACACATGTGCATGCACACCGGAATCGGTATTTTACCATCAAATTGGATTTGATGTTAAAATACCGATTCTGTAAGGCTTGTGGGACTCAGAAGAGTCTCACCTACATCTCAAATTTACCGAATCGGTAAAAATACCGATTCGGTATTTTACAGAATCGGTAAATTTACCGATCGGTAAATTTACAGATTCTGTAAAATTCAGGGCCCTACATACCATTTCTGAATTACCGGTCGGTAACGGCCGAAAATACCGATTTTCGGCCGTTACCGACCGACCTACATCTGGCCCTGAGTGACTATGAACAACATGCTTATAATTTCTGTGGAGAAATGAAACAGAGAGGTTACCCGAAAAAACTTTTAAAACATTCATTTAAAGGAGCACGGTTTACACCTCGTGAATGCCTCTTGCAAGTTAAAAAGAAACCAGAATTAGACAGATTAGTGTGCGTAACAACTTACGAACCCGACACACACAAAATGCTGCAGGCGGTACTCAATAATTAGCACCTCCTTGAGGGCCTGGAATGTTCTTTTCCACGACCCATTTTCACCTACAAAAAGAACCAAAGTATAGGCCAACAAATTGTCAGAGCAGATGTTGCATTACCTAAAGTGAAAAGTGACTTGCTGTCACAATGGAAATTGAAACCTGTTGAGGGACACCACAAATGTGGGAATTACGTGGCGTGTCCGAATACAATCGAAGGGAAGGAATTCTGCCATTCAGGAATTAAATGGAAACACCTTGAGTTCTCCAATTACAAGACTAAAAACCGTAGTCTATGTAATACTGTGTCCATGCATGAAGGTCTATATTGGCAAGACCAATCAACAAGTCAATTTGAGAATCAGCCAACATAGATCACGCATAAAAAAGAAAATAATGACGGCTCCTATGGTCGAACACTTTGTCAATAAAGGACACGATGAGAATGATTTTAAATGGTCAATTTTGTTTGTAATGACTCAAACAAATCACCCTCCTGATGTTGACAGAGTGTTGTTGCAGAAGGAAGCGTATCTAATTCTAAAATTCGACAGCACCCAGACAGGGCTTAATAGTCTGTCAGAGTTAGCAAGACTGTGAATCATATCAATGTCTGTTGAAAATGTAAACACACAATATAATGGTGTTTAAAATCTTCTGTTTTTTCATGAAGTGTCTTGGTTCGGATCTACGATAAATCATAGGTGTGGAAATACTTCCAGTAAAACCAGAATTGTGTACCCCATAATTTCCATCACAATAAATTGGCCTCCGATATAAACTGATAGATGACCAGCGTTCGTTGGGTGACAAGTTTGCCCTGCTCAATGGAAAATTAAATGCCCCACCACTTCTGCATCAGACAATTGCTATGAGAAATGGTTTTCAATATATGACATCATGGCACTTGAGTGGTCACATACTAGGTACACATTCCACTATTTGAAATACCCAATGTGCTTTAATTATTTCCAAAAACTATGTGTCCCATAATTCCTTGTTCCACACCACTAAGAAACAAATTGGGAAACCATCAAGATGGCTGCCGCCTTTAGCCGATAGAGGGACAGACTGGGGCGCCATCCAAATGAAAGGTAAATTCAATGCTTTCACCCGGCCGGATTTTGAGTCAAGGTTAGCGTTTTTTTAGAAATTGGAGAGAACACAATCTTTAACAACCGTTCTTGTGTCAACAGGGACCTTTGGATCTTGAACACAACGAGGTGGTTTAGAAAAGAAAGTACACGCTACTGGAAACAGGTACGCTCTCGCTAGCAAGTGCGCTCAAACACGAGGGTCTAAATGTTTCCCCGTTTGCCTTCTTTCCAACAGTTTGGTGACGGCCGGTTACAGCATAACTGTCGAATAATTAATTAGACCTCCATTTTCCATAATAATCTCTAAGGTATGTTACATAAGCGGCCCAATAATAAAACGCAACATTCGTTTACCGGGGGTTTGAAAATGGTAACAGCTTTCGTTTCCCCCACTAGATTGTGTGGTGTGATCACAAATTGGAATTGGCGACTACGAGCTGGGTAAATCACATCCCCACACATGGAGTGATTTCATATCGCCCATTGATTCTAGGAATTACGGCTTATGTAATTAAGAAATGTGTCACCAAAAAGCCCCCTTTTTTCTAAAAATCTGGTAGGTTGATTTAAATAGATTCATATAGGTACAACCTTGTGCTAAAATTTAACAAGTGTAGCTGTAATAGAGATCTTCTCCAAGAGCAGCCATCTCAAATCTTTTTCATTGAGGTTTGCATGATGTCCTACGTGTCCTAATGTCTGACTTTTGTTCACTGTATCGTATCCTGAACTCACGGCCTTTTTCTCCAACATACCCTTGAGAACAAGGGCATAGGATCAGGTATACCACATGGTGACTTCTACAGTTAGTGAAGTCCCTTAGTTTACCTTTCTTTCCCTGATATTCACAATTCTGGGTGACAATAGCACTGTCACATGCTATGCATGTCCCACATCTGTGGTTCCCTAGAATGGGCGGTCCTACAATGGTATTTTGTTTATTGGTCACATTCTGTTTGGGCCTGGTATGGACTAAACTGTCTTTAAGATTCTTATTCCTGCGATATGCAATGATAGCTTTTTGGATGATGTCCTGTTCTTCGTCTATATTCAGAATATGCCAATTTTCTCTAGAATCTTTTTTATTTTAAAATTCAGCGTCGAGTGGTTTACCACACACCATTCTTTCATTAGCAGGACGTGTGCTTCCTGATAGTAGGGCATCGCGATTGTAGTAGCGAGCCCTTTTAAATGCTGTCCGGATCAGGTATTTGGGGTATCCTCGTTGTAACAATCTCTGCTTCAGTTCCTCCCCATTGGTGTCATAGTCCCTAAGACTTGAACAGTTTTGTCTGATACGTAAAAAAAATTCCGAAGGGGATAGAGTCCTTTTGGCAGTTAGGGTGGTAACTGTCGTGAGACAGTATGGTGTTCTTTGCTGTGGGCTTTCTAAAGAAGTTCATAGAGATTTCTCCTTCCCTCCTTTCATGATGATGTCCATAAACTCCACAGATATCTCTGGGGATGTACCACGTATTGTACATCTGCTGATTAGTGTTTTAATGTAGTGAATAGATTACTACACACTGATCAATGAGTCACTACAAAACTATAACAGGAGTGCTAGAGTGTTTGATGGAAGTGTAAGGATAGAGACTGGGCAATTGAATATATAAAAGGCAAATTTGCAGGTGCATAGAAGAGTGCATGCATAGTCTATAGGGGTTTGAAGCAGTCCATGCCCTAAGGCCCACTTTGCACCATGAGTACTTGGGTACTGGCTGAATGATTACAATTCTGCAAGGAGAGTGTCAGGCTGAATGTATAGCAGCTTCACTTTTAGAACAATGTATAGATAAGCACATACTGCTGTATGGTTCATTACAATACTGAAACAGTAGTGTGAGAGTGTTTGGTGAAAGTGTAACAATACAGACTGGGGAATTGAAGGTATAAAAGGCAAGTTTGCCGGTGTATAGAACAGTGGATGCATAGTCTCTAGGGATTTGAAGCAGTCCATGCCCTAAGGCCTACTATGGTGCATGACTACTTGGAAACCAACTGAATGCTTACAGTTATACAAGGAGACTCTCTGGCTGAATATATAGCACCTTCACCTTTCGAACAGTGCATACATAAGAACATACCGCTGTATGACTCACTACAATAGTAAAATAGCAGTAGCAGAATGTTTCGGGGCTCAATTGAAACGTTGGAAACCGTGGGGGGAGACAATGTTCTATCGAGCTGTGTACCCCCTACACTTGGCACATGTGTTCCGTCTGCGTGTTTCGGTGGATATTGTGTGCATAGGTGCCATATCTGCCCCACGTCTGGATGTGTACCCTAACGGTTTGCACTCACTGTGCACATACGTGTATATTTTAGAAAAGGCACTGTGCGCGGTCCATCAATCTGACATCCTGTTTGACCAATCACAGCTCTGAAACCCTCGTACATATTGGTTAACCAATGACTGTCATCCTAAGTTATAAGTAGCCTCCCATCCTTGTACAAGTAAACTTTTAGTAACCTCGCATCTTTCTAGACAAGGTTGCCAGATTGCGCTATTTCCTGCACAATTGGGCGACTTTTTTCCCAGAGTGTGGGAAAAACCCATGCCTAGCGGTGGGCTAGTTTATGGGCTACAAGAGGATACCGTGGGGTGATGCCATCACGCCCCCTCAGTGTCAAATCAGAGCAGAGAGCGTGCTACGAGAGTGGTTACAAGTGTTCTCTCATTGGAGGTCCGATTTTGGGCCTGCCTCTAGGCACATGATATCCCTGCCCCCGTCTCTCTCTGTTTTCATTTTTTGGTGCACACACTCACACTTGCACATGCGCGCTGCACGCCCGCCCGCATCTTTTGTGTGTGCTTGAATTTCTGTGTTGTATTTCTGTGGTAGGCCACATGGTTTGGCCTCTATTCTAATTAATTGTGCATGCATGATAGTATTCTTTTTTTACTGCGTCACATGGACCCCCCAGCTCTGTTTTGCTTAATTTTTGTGCGCCACGTGCTTTGTGCTTCATCGTATTTGCTCCCTCCTAATTCTCCAATGACTTTTAATATTTATTACTGCCTCACGTGGCCTTCCAAGGCCTCTAATTGTGCGTGCATGAATTTCTGTGTCGTATTTTTTAAGTGTGTCACGTGCTTTCGTCTCTGTTCTTATAAATTTTACTTGCTTGATGGTATTTTTTTTGCCTCTACTGGCCCTCCCAGCTCTGTTTTGCTTTATTTGTGTGCGCTACATCCTTTGTGCTTCATCGTATTTGCTCCCTCCTAATTCTCCCATGACTTTTAATATTTATTACTGCCTCATGTGGCCTTACCAGGTCTCTATTCTTATTAATCGTACTTGGATGATCGTAATATTTATTTCCTTCTGCGTCACGGGGCCCTCCTAGGCCTCTTTTTAATAAATTGTGCGTGCATGAATTTCTGTGTCGTATTTTTGAATTGTAAAAAACAGAATTGTGTCACGTGTTTCTGTCTCTGTTCCTATAAATTTTACTTGCCTGATGTTATTTTTTTCTGCGTCACGTGGCCTTCCCAGCTCTGGTTTGCTTTATTTTTGTGCGCCACGTGCTTTGTGCTTCATCGGATTTAGCTCCTTGTAATTGTCCCATAACTTTTAATATTTATTACTGCCTCACGTGGCCTTCCCAGGCCTCTATTCTTATTGATCGTGCATTCATAATCGTAATCTTTCCTTCTGTGTTACTGGGCCCTCCCAGGCCTCTTTTCTTATAAATGGAGCATGCATGAATTTCTGTGTCGGATTTTTGAAGTGTGTCACATGCTTTGGCCTTTATTTTTATAAATTGTGGGTGCATGTTATTATTTTTTACTGCGACACTTGGCCCTTCCACCTTTGTTTTGCTTTATTTTTCTGCGCCACGTTCTTTGTACTTCCTTGTATGTACTCCCTACAAATCCTCCCGTGACTTTTAATATTTAATGTTGCCTCACGTGTCCTTCCCAGACTTCTATTCTTATTGATTGTGCGTAAAAGATCGTTACCTTCTGCGTCACGAGGCCTTTCCAGGCCTCTTTTTTTATAAATTGTGCGTTCATGAATATCTGTGTTGCGTTTTTGTGCTATGCCACGTGCTTTGTGTTTCAACGTATGTACTCTCTCCTAATCATCATAACTGCTCCCTTTTAATCCTCCACTGACTTTTAATGTTTCTTGCTACCTCACGTGACCTATAGTTGTTTTTTTTTATATGGTCTAGTTGGCCAACGAAAGTTTTGCCTCCTGAGACTAGCATAGTCTTAATTGATGATAATTAATAACTATTTGTGCACTTGTGGGACCTGAATTCTGTGCTCAAAGCTGTTATGTCAATCTAAGAAAACTGTTTGTAGTGCCTCACCGTGACGCCTGCATGGTTATGACCTGTGGGTCTTCTTAATTTTCTTACTCTTTTCTGCTTTTCCCTCAATGTGGCCTATTTAATGCCATAGTTTTTTTCGGTTGTATCCTGTCTCTTGGCTGCACAGTTGCTGGATTTGTAAACTTGGCACTATGGTGATGTACTGGCCCTTTATTTGGTTTAGGTTCCCTTACAATTTTTCCCTCTATCCTAAATCTTTTTATGACATGCTTTCGCCAAAATAGATGTTTTGGACACTTCACCATTTCATGATCAGTCTTTAAGTGCAATTGCTCCCTTTTGAAAGTGTAATGGTAATTGTTTGTCCATGATTGATATGTTAGTCTTAATAGTTATGTATACTATGTATTCCAGGGCATGTAAATGCTACTAGTGGGTACCACACCCTATAGCCAATTGCCTTCCTTCATGCGGGTATCCTGAGGTTTAATTATTAGGTAAGCCGTCACTCAGTCCCCACGTTCCCAAATTGTATTCCATGTCGCACGCTCACCACAGCCTCCCCTTATTCCTGACAGATCACGGTTACTACGTCGCCTCGACTACCAGTGACACAAACTCAACCTTCCCGCAACCTTCTGGGTCAATGTATGTACCCTTCTTACGGCACCTTGCGGGCCATTCTGTCTCGTAATTCAGTCACCTAACGCCTTTTCCCTTGCTTAGATTACCCAACTGGGAATTACATTCTCCACCGCGTGTGCTTGTCTCACAATTCTTGGACCAGCCCAACGCCTCCATTCCCATGTGCTTGTTGCACAATCCTTGGAACATCCTTATTCCCTCATTCGAGGTTGTTAAGGTACAACCTTAATTTCCCTGCACTAGGATAACTTGTTTGGCAAGGCCCTTCACCAGTCTGCATCTCACCCTAGACACCGAGACCGTCACAACACCTGTATGTTGGTTGGATGTCACTTCACGCACGTATGGAAGCTATTCACTTTAAGCATGGCCTGGAATCCTTAATGTCATGCCTTACAGATTGGAGGTTTTAAACAAATGCCCTTGTGTTTTTTGTTTCCCCTTCTTCCTTCCCTTACAGGCTTGCATATTCAGGCAATAGAATGTTAGTCCTGATGATGATCCTCTATTTTTAATAGGATCGAAACGCCGTCGACAGTTTGTGTAGATACACACCAGTTTTCCATTGTGTTACCTAATTATGTGTTTTACTACATGAGTACAGCTAGTCTGAGCCTTTTTACTTCACTAGCGGCTCACAAAGTTTTAAATTGCCTGAGAAATACCTTACCCTTGTCAATATTGTTTTGTCTTGCCCTGTTTTATGTACTGGATGCAGGATTGTGTCCCACTGTAATTTTGTTCACTTTATTTGTTCTTTATCTTACCATTGATTAAATCAGTGTCCGGCTGGACACTTCCTTCTTTATAGTGCAGATTGTTGCCTATAAATTTATTTAAGAGTTTCCACAGTCTAATTTGTCAAGGACCGCTGTTGCTTGATAATACTAGTGGGCCTGCAGCACTAATTGTGCCACCCACACAAGTAACCCTAAATATAAAAGTCAGGCCTGACACTGCAGTGCCTGAGCGCCCTTTGTTAAACTGCCATGTTTTCAAACTGCATCCATTTCGCAGGACTTACCAGTCCCTTTGTATGGACTGTACTCTATATCCCTCGCTTAAACTTTGTGGGCGTATTGAGCTGTGAAGACGGGGTGACAATTCTTTTACTAATTGTATATTCACACACCTTTATAGTTACTTATGTCTGTATACTTGAATGTGAGCATGTAAAATGTGTTCTTTACATCTATAATGCTTTTCTTTTAACTTTTTTTTCCGTTTATCTTCATTTTCCATAGAAATAGATGCCACTAAGTACCAAGGTATTTCTGATTAGCTTTTTTTGTTTGAGAAAGGTTTGTGGTAGGTTGTTTAAGTAATTTCTTCTTTAAAAATGTTTACTTTTTCAAAACTTTTCAAAATTAATTTGCAGGAAGAATGACGAGTGATAATTCTCCAGCACCTGTACCATCTTCAGTACCTCTAGCATCTTCATCACCTGTTCCATCTTCATCACCTATTCCATCTTCATCACCTGTATCATCTTCAGCACCTCTACCAGCTATAGCACGTTACCATCTCCAGCATCTAGTCAATCTATATCCCTGAAAAAAGTTTTGGATGTGTAGAAGAAGCCAGTAAAAGAACGTTTGGAAGCAATAGTTTCAAGCTTTAAAATATACAACAGTTCTTTTTGGTCACTTAAAACGGACCAATGGATAGTTGATGAGGTTAGTTTCTGCTACATGTAAATTGTGTATAGTATGGCTAATGGCGTATGATGTACATGTTGGTTCCTCTTTAGAAGCTCATGTGCTTTCAGATATTTGTACAGGTAATCGATGCCTTCCTCTCAAAAATATGTTTGTCAAGACCAAATGTATGTATATTTTCATTCCTAATACAGTTACCTATCTTTAAGTAATAATTTCCCGTCAATGTGTGTACTGAAATTCTTTAATTTTAACCTTAGTGTTTAGCAATATCAGCAACAGTGTCGTCCTGTATCTTCCTCGGCAAATATCGCTCTTCTACTTTTCGGGTAAATATTCATATCTGTTATGTGACTTTTCAGTGTTACTGGTGCAAAGCAATATTGAAACTTAGTGATTCTTTGAATTAATGTTTGATAGAATTGAGTAACGTTTTGAAGAGTGAGAAATGTAAGCTGTTTTTCAACGGCAGTTTGTCGATTTTGAATATATATTGTGTTGAGATTTACGTTTTCGAATTGTTGTAAGTCTAAACGTATGTATTTGGTATGTAATATAATACAGTTTTTCATGATTGCCATTTTTAACTCTTTAGATACCTTTTGACAAAATAGACACTGTTCTTTGCCGACAAATACTGACTGTCATTGGATAATTTTGGTAAGTGCAACTTTTTTTACATTTATCAATCTATTTTGAAAGTTCTTCTTGGAAAATGACTGGTTGCAATAGTTTAAATTGCCCAAGAAATATTTTTCAAATATTTTAAATGCTAATATTTCTAAATGATTTTGTAATGTATCTAGAGCACTGTTCTTTACCATAAAATGTAAACTCTACATACTAAAAATCTGATTCCAATTTTTTTCCAGATTTTGAAACCTTTAACCAAGACAATAATAGTTCATGATTCACTGAGTAGCAACTTTTTTACTTATCGAGACTTTTTACTAAATTGGAGGTAACCTTTCCCTAAAAAACCTCCTTTACCTCTCTTTTTATATCTTATAGGGCATAATTATAAAATTGTCAATACGATTCCTCTTTATGAAATTAAACATAGTGAAATATTTACCATAACCATTCGTAAATCTCTAAAATGTTTTCCTACAGCAATTGAAACATCCCGACTATGACCAATGGCAGTTAGTCGTACAATGTAACCAAAAGCAACAGGACAGCTATAATTGTGGTGTATTTTGCATACTGGTAATGATACTTCCACTATGGTTTTTTTAAACCTAAATTTGTTGAAGATACATTACTTTATGTTAATAGCTTACTTTAAATAGGAAAAAGGGCTTTTAGTAATGACATTTGTCAAAGCATACCGACCATGTCCATACAAGCCCACCTGGCTCCTGCGCTCCTTGGGCGCTGGCTTGTTTTCGGTCCCTAGAATTAATAGGGCAAGAATGGTAGGGTGCTCCTTTAGTTTCTTAGCCGCACGAAAATGGAACTCCCTCCCACATAAGCTCCGTGCGGAGCCTTCGGAGGTGCTGTTCCGAAAGGAGTTGAAAACTCTCTTGTTCCCGAAGCCCTAATTTTCTGGCGCAGGACTTGTCTTGCGGCATCTGCCCAGGCTGCTGTTCAGTCCTTGACAGCGCGGGGACACACAGGCGCTTTAAAAACTCAGAATTATTATTATTTCAGTGCCCGTCAGAAGCATATTGCTGTTCACATATGACTTTGTCTGACCACTCGTATGGTCCTAACGCAGTTGCTCGGAAACCTATGATTGCTTTTCAACCTCAAACCCTTTGTGATTAATTGTTTTTATGTACATTAACATTCAGGTTTGGCTTTAGCTCAACATATACATTTGTTAATATGTTTTCAGTTTGCTACCTAACTCAGCAGCCAGTTGCCCAGATTTTTACTAATGTACTATTTCTGGGGAATTATCGACTGAAAATTGCAATGGACCTAATGGAGTCATCAGGTTTGTCTTTAACATTTCAATGATAAATAAGCTGTCACACTCTAGTGTTGTCCTGAACATTGGATTATTCTGTATTTTGTTTTTTCATAGTAAGTCTTTTATAGATAAAGGCAAATCATTAATTTTTAACATAGTATAGTAAGAAATTGTCATTATGGTTGTGAATTTTCAATGATGTTCGTAGTGTAGCCATTCGAATATGTTTGCAACAGTTGTGACTGTCTCTATTCCTGGATCTGAAAACACCTAGAATCATGCATGATGTATTCCAAAATCAGTTTTCAATTGTTAGCATTGCTGTTATGAAGTGCTAATGTACATCTTTTTTTACATTTAGAGTCTGTTTAAAAGTATTGTGGTGTCTGCAACCAAGATACTTCATCGATTTATATGCAAAATTTAATGGTAAGTACCATCAATGACTCTAGACGGAAGATCAAAATTAAGTGATATAAGTCCTTGGGGTGTTTTGGTGGCATTAAGCCTCCAGTTCACATTCATCTGATGGAGGGTGTATGTTAGTATGGCTCAGATAACTGGGGCATTTACAAGGGTCTTTTACAGACTTGCGTTCGCCATTTTGGATAGCTGGCTATGCACCCTTCCTAGTTAGGGACTCATTACCACTTTCCCACTGAGTGTTAAGAGGTCACTATGTTTACTATGTAAATACATATAAAGTTTTCATTTCAAAAAGCTATTGACCTTTAAACAATGCAATTTTATAACAAGTTACTTTTCACTATCTTCCGAACAGGCCAAATGTTTCGAATGCCGCAGATGGATCCACCTTGAATATATCAAAACGAATGTAACATCCTGGTTACCTTTTACTGGTTACAAATGTACAAAAGGTATGTTTTAAAGTAAAGATGTGATTGCATGCAAAATGTCTAATTAGATGTTTTGCATACTCCTGCCATCTAGTGTTGTGTCCGGATTATCATAAGAAGTAATATTGAGAAACACTTACTTCAGCTGTCACGACTTGCACAATCCTTTTAGAATTGGGCCAGACTTCCTCTAACATTCCTACTTAATTTTCTTTTTGAAATCGAGCAACTATTTTGCTAAGGTTTTGAAATATACATGTAAATCTTCCTCCTCTTTGAAGGTCAACAAGCAATCCCGCTTATCCACACGTTATTGTTCAATGGTAGTCTAAGAAGTAGTGGTAATTCCACTATCACTAAGGTTGACGTCTGACAGTAGAATCTATAATATAGTTACACCACTTTCCCGGAAGGGCAAAAAAAGGTTAATGCTCCATTAGTAACCTGTAAAATTTGCCAAACAACTCTTGCAAGGGGTGATCCATCCAAAAAATACTCCTTTGGCACAGCGAATATGGTGCGACACGTCAAGAACTTGCACCCCAACAACTTTGCTCGAGCTGCAACACGGAGGTTCCAGGACAACCCACCTGCTGCTGCACCAAGCACATCAAGTGCTGCAGCAGCATCTTCGGCAAGCAGTCCACACTCACATATTGATCCTGATTTTGGTGAAGTTAAAATTCTATGCATTTATTGTGATTAACTTTTGTGTTACGGAGAACAGTCTATCGACCTGATAAAACGCAGGAAGCAGGAGCATCGCTTTATCTAGCCTTTTTGTTGTAGCTACTACCCCGGCATAAGGCAGAGGGAAATTTGCGCACATGCTGCCTTTCTTGGCTGGGGTTATCAATTACTGTTCAATTTCATATTCTGAATCAAAGACAAGGCCCTTTATCGAGCCTTTTTGTTTTAGCTACTATCCCGGCCAAAGGCAGTGGGAAATTTGCGCACTTGATGCCTTTCTTGGCTGGGGTTATCAATTATTCTTCTTGTAATTCAAATTCAAAGTGCAGGCCCTTTATTGAGCCTTCTTGGTAACTACTACCCGTGAATGTCAGTGGGTAATTTGCACACTTGCGTCCTTTCTTGCATCCTTTCTACTGCACAGTGTGTGTACTTTGTGCACTTGCTTGCCTCATTAGATGTGGTACCCGTTTCTCAGGCTCCCACTGCGGAATCCGCCGCCCTGTCTGTGTAATGAGCTGGAATTCCAAAGATCCACTTCCCTGACAAGGCAGTGGGTAGTTTATGCATCTGCAGCCTTTCTTATTTTTCACCTTATTCATCTTCCACTCATTCAACACATCATCCGCACATACGCACACCTACTTACTGCCTTTTTTGGCTGGGGTTATCAATTATTCTTCTATTTCATATTCCTATTCAAAGTGCAGGCCATTTATCGAGCCTTTTTGTTGTAACAACTACCGCGGCCGAAGGCAGTGGGAAATTTGCACACTTGCTGCCTTTTTTGGCTGGGGTTATCAATTATTCTTCAATTTCATATTTTGATTCAAAGTCAAGGCCCTTTATCGAGCCTTTTTGTTGTAGCAACTACCCCGGCCAAAGGCAGTGGGAAATTCGCGCACTTGCTGCCTATCTTGGCTGGGGTTATCAATTATTGTTCAATTTCACATCCTGATTCGAAGTCAAGGCCCTTTATCGAACCTTTTTGTTGTAACTTCTTCCCCGGCTGAAGGCAGTGGGTAATTTGCACACTTGCACCCTTTCTTATTTTTCACCTTATTCATCTTCCACTCAAACCACACATCATCCACACGTAGACACACCTACTTGCTGCCTTTCTTGGCTGTGGTTATCAACTATTCTTCTATTTCATATTCCTATTCAAAGTGCATGCCCTTTATCGAGCCTTTTTGTTGTAACAACTACCCCGGCCGAAGGCAGTGGGAAATTTGCACACTTGCTGCCTTTCTTGGCTGGGGTTATCAATTATTCTTCTGGTAATTCAAAATCAAAGTGCAGGCCCTTTATTGAACATTCTTGGTAACTATCACCCGTGAATGGCAGTGGGTAATTTGCACACTTGCGTCCTTTCTACCGCACAGTGTGTGTAGTTTGTTCACTTGCTTGCCTCAATAGATGTCGCACCCGTTTCTCAGGCTCCCACTGCGGAATCCGTCGCCCTGTCTGTGTAATGAGCTAGCTGGAAATCCAAAGATCCACTTCCCTGACAAGGCGGTGGGTAGTTTGCGCGTCACCAGCCTTTCTTATTTTTCACCTTATTCATCTTCCACTCAATCAACACATCATCCACACGTTCACACCCCTACTTGCTGCCTTTCTTGGCTGTGGCTATCAACTATTCTTCTATTTCATATTCCTACTCAAAGTGCAGGCCCTTTATCGAGCCTTTTTGTTGTAACAACTACCCAGGCCGAAGGCAGTGGGAATTTTGCGCACTTGCTGCCTTTCTTGGCTGGGGTTATCAATTATTCTTGAATTTCATATTCTGATTCAAAGTCAAAGCCCTTTCTCGAGCCTTTTTGTTCTAGCTACTAACCCGGCCGAAGGCAGTGGGAAATTTGCGCAAAAGAGGAGACTTAATTTCTTACTCCAAGTTGTCAACTTGCTCACATCTTCTTTTATATTTCCATTTTAAAACAGACACACACACCGACATTTAAAAAGATCAAACTTTATTTTAAAAGGCAGCATAGCCCTGCATTGGTATCTTTCGTAACTACCTGCAGAGTCGGTGAGTGGGTAATTTGTGCTTCTGCTGCCTTCGTTGGATGTGGTAGCCGTTTCTCAACAGAAAATAGACTTTATTTCTTTTACCCAGTTGTCAACTTACTCAAACCTTCTTTTAAATATCCATTTTCAAACCTGAAAGATTATGCATTCAAAGCCAAGCAAAAAGTATTGGCTGTTCGGAAGAAACCAGTGAAAGGACGCATGGAAGCAATAGTGTCGAGCATACATTTGTATGATTCCTATTTTTATTCACTAAAAACGGAACAATGGATAGTTGATGATATTAGTTTCTATAACATGTAAACATGTACATCCAAAATAGATGTGAGCTTGTTCTACACTGGTAAAGAAATAAACTTCTTCAAAGAAAAACAACTTTCAAACATCCTCACACAACACGAGATGGCAGGACTCTGGAAACCATCTAAATCTACAGCACTACATGCCAAAAAGAAATGCTTACTGTGTAAGAGACATTTTCCATCTGTAAGATGTAAGATCAGTCAATAATAAAAAAAAACATGTTCTCAGTGAAGTGAAATTAGTTTTTGTGATACATTGAAACTATTTTCACAACTTGTTTACTGTTGTGTGTTGTTTCTGTGTTTATAGTCCTCACGTTCAATATTTTGAGCTACACTGCAACTATTTTCACAACTTCTTTACTGTAATATCGAGGTTTGTGGTGCTCACATAAAACATTTTGTGATACCTTGAAACTATTTTTGAAACTTGTTTACTGTAATATCAGTGTTTGAGGTGCTCTCATAAAACATTTTTGGATACATTGCAACTATTTAAAAAAATTCTTTACTGTAATATCAGTGTTTGAGGTGGTAACAGAAAATAATTGTGATACATTGAAATTATTTTTACAACTTCGTTACTGTAATATCGGCATATGTGGTGCGTCCTATGAAATAAATTAAATATTTATCTTGTAAAAGAAGCAACAATATTTTGTACTTGAGAGTATATTTTGAAATTATTCGAAAAATAAATAGTGTCACTGCATTGTGTCATGTGCTTTATTTAGGATGTACAGGAATATGTTACCTTTGATTGTCATGACACACAAAGCCAGACAAGATACAACATTGCAACTCAAGCGCATTACATAATGGTACAAAGCATGTAATTGGAAGATTGGTTATTAGGATGGCATACAGAGCTCACATATAATTTGATTTCAGAAACTTGTTAATTTTTCTATGGAAAAGTCTGGTAAGGTCTTTCCTAGAAGATTTGTAAAATTTAAAAGGTGAAAGTAGGAGGTGAAGGACAGAGGTAGGAGGTTACATCTCAGGATGCAAAAATGGATGAAAAGGGTGGTCCAAGGTCTGCATGTACAATGGCGAGTGGAGACGTTTTGAGGGCGAGTATAGTCAAGGTGTTGTATAATGTGAAATATAAGGTGGTGGTACCACCACACAGAAAGGGCAAGGGCAGATGAAATGATAGATTGTATGTGCTTGGACTATGATGACAATACACTGTAGGAGGACCACGGTTAAGTGCAGTGATTTAATACTTAAGGCATAGCAAAGGAGGTGGCAACAAGGGGCAGGAGGATCCAAGAGTGGTGGAGGCTGGGTTTCTTAATCCGTGTCCTACCGACTGTGTTGCAAACTTACAACAGTGACTACCAGAGTGCCTTACTTTGTCTCCCCCCATTACATTGTCAATTAGGGCGGAGGGTGGGAATAGAAAGAAGTAAACTACATGTCTACAGATGTACTGGTATGTTCAGGACACTGGATCAAGCACTGAATAACCAAAGTGAGATACAAAAGAAGATACAAAAAAGAAGGCTGCACAAAAGATACACAAAGGAAGGCTGCACAAATACGACGGCGGATCTTGTACACAAACTGGTAAGTCTGCAAAAGAACAAGAAGGCTAAGAACACTGGAATGGATGCTACGCTGTGGAACTGATTGTGATCAGAAGTAGAAAGATACTGTAAAAAAAGCGGAGTTCAAATAAAGAAACAGTAAATAAAGATATACATGATGACAAAGACACTGGGGTAATACTCTATTGTCCAACACAGAAAAGATTTTGCAGAAATAATATGTTCGAATGTTTAAGGAGCTGCAAAGGGGGTACACAAACACCATCACCCTAGTCAACACACACTGCCAACCTAGAATCAGCCTGTATAAGCTCCCTTTAGACTTAGGGGGTACACAAAACCACTGGGAGCAGAAATACTATCTGCTCCCCAACACCGCCAGCCGAACCCTAGTCAACGCACACTGCCAGCCTAGAAAAGGCCTGTATAAGCTCCCTTTAGACTTAGGGGGTACACAAAACCGCGGGGAGCAGAAATACTATTTGCTGCCCAACACCGCCAGCCGAACCCTAGTCAACGCACACTGCCAACATAGAATCGGCCTGTATCAGCTCCCTTTAGACTTAGGGGGTACACAAAACCACGGGGAGAAGAAATACTATCTGCTCCCCATCAACGGCAGCCAAACCCTAGTGAACACACACTGCCAACCTAGAATAGGCCTGTATAAACTCCCTTTAGACATAGAGGGTACACAAAACCACGGGGTGCAGAAATACTATCTGATGCCCAACACCGCCAGCCGAATCCTAGTCAACACACACTGCCAACATAGATTCGGCATGTATAAGCTCCCTTTAGACTTAGAAGTTACACAAAACCACAGGGAGCAGAAATACTATCTGCTCCCCAACACCGCCAGCCAAACCCTAGTGAACACACACTGCCAGCCTAGAATAGGCCAGTATAAACTCCCTT
Source organism: Lissotriton helveticus (assembly GCF_964261635.1). Classification (NCBI taxonomy): domain Eukaryota; kingdom Metazoa; phylum Chordata; class Amphibia; order Caudata; family Salamandridae; genus Lissotriton; species Lissotriton helveticus. Next base: position 20,667,409 of record NC_136060.1, on the reverse strand, counting down.
TAGACTTAGGGGGTACACAAAACCACGGGGAACAAAAATACTATCTGCTCCCCAACAACGGCAGCCAAACCCTAGTCAACGCAAACTGCCAACCTAGAATAGACCTGTATAAATTCCCGTCTGGACACGGGACAGGAAAAAGCTAGAACACCTGTATTTTAATATAATTTTTATATCACATGATATATATATGTATTTGCATATAAATCTATTTATTAACACATATATATGTGTATATTTATAAACTTGTTTTGACAACATTTAAATACTTAAAACACAAAGAGTTTATGTAAATATGTAAAAAAATAATTTTCTTTCAAACATGCATATGACATGTGACCGAAAATAATTCAATTGATTGAAAATAATCGCTTCTCATAATATTGACCAATACACTATTGTCTCAAGTTCGTTCACTACACTTCTGTATTCATTAGTTTTTGCATATCTTTAAATAATTGCTGGATATACACTTCATGACTATACGTATGCAATATCATTTCAAAGTGAGATGCAGTAAGACAGCGCAGGTGCATGTATGGGGAGCACAGACAGATAGGGGGGCACCCCGGGACACTGCAGGGGCAGGTCCTGGGAGGTGGCAGTCTCCAGGGCCACCAAAGGCTCCAGGACGGGGGCCGCGCGGCCCCCCTCCAACATTCAAAAGCCCCAGGGGTGGAGGTCCCTGGGGCTGGGGGTCCATCACAGAGCCCCTATTTTAAATATTTCTGCCCGGGGAGGTGGTGGTCATCGGGGCGTGTGGGGGGGCTTGAGCCCCCCCACACATACTTTTTTTTAAAAATTGAAAAAAGCCCCAGGGGGGGTGGTCCCCGGGGCTGCGGGGGGGCCGTGAGCCCCCCCGAATACTTCAAAATAAAGCCTTGGGGGGTGGCGGTCCGTGGGGCTCGGGGGGCCTTACTGGCCCCCCATTATAGAAAAGAATTGCCCCCGGGATTTTGCCCCCCCGGGGACTAATTAAGAATAAAGCGGACTTCGAGGTTTTTTTTCTTTTTCACCGCATACGCGTACCATACTCGTGCCCCTTTGGGGCCTAAGGATCCATGTGGGACCCCCTGAGCAGGCCTAGGGGGTCAGAATGTTTCTACCCTGCCCCCTTTTCTTATTTTTCAACTTTGTTTTACTGTTTTCTTGTGACTCGGTTCTACCGAGGAACAAGATGGCTGCCTACACTTCCTGGTTTGGAGTGTTGACAGACAGTTGACAGCCAATCAGCATGCAGCTCGTGCTCGTAATTGTACGGTTTTCGGTACGCTTACCGTACACGTACGGTACTTCGTCTGAGAAATCTGAGAACCGAACTCTACCTTTTTGGCAAATCTGGTGTAATTCCGTTCAGCCATTCGGAAAATTGCATGGGGAAAACACGTTTTAGGACGCCCCTTTTTTCTTGGCCCCTGCTTCAAGAATCACCCCGAAACTTTCAGGGAAGTAGCGGAGCAGGCCATCTTCTTGGAGAATTTCGCGAAGATTTGTCAACCGGCGCCAAAATTATTCCAAATAGAATGTTGCGGATTTCCTATGGAAACTAGGTCCTAACTATAACTACCTACTGGCGACTGCCAGTAGGTAATATATATATATATATATGTCGCGCAATGGGGACCCTTCCTGAAGTGCTCCGAGGTACAGCGGCAATGACCTGGACCGCGGTTAATCCCCAAGAAGCAGCGGAATCTGTTGTCAAGATGGCAATCCATCACATATGGACAGACGCGGCCACTAGAACCGACGTCTCCAGACGTGCTGTGGATGGGGACCAAGCGGCTGGAAGAGAGGACTTTAAACACCGCTTATGGTCCAGCACAAGTGCAGGGGTTCAACTTGAATCGCATCCCTATCAGCCCCTTACTGGAAGGTAATCAAAACGCAGGCTGACAGAAACACTCACTTGCAGATGAGAACAAACTGCATGCTGGATAATGCAGTCTTCCACAATCAAACAGCGTGAGTGTTTCCGGTTGTGATACGGCGCAGGTGTGGCCAAGACTACTTTAGGGGGATGGGCCGACCAACACAATGAGAAACTGAACGGACCCCCAGCACCCGAGGCATCTGATGAGGCTAATCGCCGAAACGCGTCATGCCAGAAATCAAATTAAATGGTTTTAAAGTCCTGCAGTGTCCCCATATCTCTTTTACGGAAGTGATAACCTTGGATATATATATATATATATATATATATATATGTATATATATATATATATATATATATATATATATATATATATATATATATATATATATATATATATATATATATATATATATATATATATATATATATATATATATATATATATATATATATATATATATATATATATAGTGAGTCCAACCGCCATAGGGTGGTTGGACATGTTAGAGCCCAAATGTAGCCCAATGTAGCCCAATGTAGCCCAAAGATGGCCACCAGAGACAAAAAAAAACAAATGTAGCCCAAATATCAGCCAGATGTAGCCCAACTATAGCCCAATGACAGAATGTCCCAGAGTGTTCTAAAGAACAACTAGAGCGCTAACAGTCTTACTTATGACAAAAGTATGGCACACCTGAAGTCATCTTGATTGGAATAAAGTGTTAACACTTAAAACATTTAATTTGCAAAGGAACAAAATGAGGGGGTTCATTTTGCCATAGAAATTATGATTAGTGCTGAAGAAAGAAAAATTAGGGCACATTTTGAGTGACTGACTTCTCAAATCCTCTTATATTTCATTAAAAAAATTCTGATATGCAGTCTCCCAAGATGGCCACCAGAGACAAAAGAGCAGGTGCTTAAAAACTCTGTTAGCAAAGCAGGCATTTGAGATTTAAAAAACTTTTAATATATAAAAACGTTATCCGCTAATAGAATTAGCATTTAAAAAACGTTGCGAATTCAATGAAAAAACCATAGGTTTCAGGCCTTATATAGTTAGGAATTAGCATTTAAAAAACCTAGCGAATTCACTGAAAAAACCATAGGTTTCAGGCCTTATATAGTTAGGAATTAGCATTTAAAAAACCTTTGAAATTCACTGAAAAAACCATAGGTTTCAGGCCTTATATCGTTAGGAATTAGCATTTAAAAAAAACTTGCAAATTCACTGAAAAAACCATAGGTTTCAGGCCTTATATAGTTGGGAATTAGCATTTAAAAAACCTTTGAAATTCACTGAAAAAACCATAGGTTTCAGGCCTTATATAGTTAGGAATTAGCATTTAAAAAACCTTGCAAATTCACTGAAAAAATCATCGGTTTCAGGCCTTATATAGTTAGGAATTAGCATTTAAAAAACCTTTGAAATTCACTGAAAAAACCATAGGTTTCAGGAGTTATATAGTTAGGAATTAGCTTTTAAAAAACCTTTGAAATTCACTGAAAAAACTATAAGTTTTAGTGGTGTTATAGTTAGCTGGACATTTTACTCATACAAAACCATTGAAATTGCTCCTATATAGTTAATTGTACTAACTATATTTCGCGCACCCGCAATCCACTGCAGATGATGTCACATATTAGATCATTCATGACATGGTCAGTGACATCACTGATGACATCTCAAATGACATCACTGATGACATCATCCACGTGACAATCACATACACCTTTTCATACACTATTACAATTTTTCATCACTCTTTGTAAAATACAGAGTATCATATTTAAATCCATTGTCACAGCAATACAAGTATCTAAAAATCCACTCAGTGATTCATAGATGTATACACACATCTAATCACTTACCTATGGATTCACTCATACATGCTGTCAATGAACAATAGAACACTATCAAAAATACTTATACATCTATATCGACATTAAGCAACAGCACGCATCCTATTCACATATGAAGTCATCCTACTCACTTATGCAAACAATGGATCATACTTACATATTTACTTAGCAAAACACTTATACAAACACCACTTCTTCTATTCATTTAGATAGTAAGTCATACTTAGTGAATTATAAAATCATTATTACAAGTATACAGTTATCCATACAGTCACTCACACAATCATTGTGTCTTATGTATACTTATTTATATACAACAACTGACACATACACTGCCTTTTATTTTTCTAGTTTGTTCGACCTGTACCATTGACAAATATATTTGCTCATCACCACACCCATAAAGATATTCACTCACCCAAACAACTGTTAGAACATGTAGTTTTAACTTCATATATCTACTGAATCAACTATTCACACATCTTTGGACAGTCACACCCCCCCCACCGAACCACACACACTTTCACACTCCCATACAAATACTCAGTTAACTAATCAATAACTAATATAGAGTTTCACATAGCTAGTAACCAACTGTAGAATCAGTTTACACAACAACTGACAAAGTGATACAGATATTCACACAGTTTAGTCACTATCCACTATATTTAGTGAGACATTATAAATTGGTCAAGTAAACAGTCAATTATGCTGCTACTAAATCCTCCATCCAAATATTTATTTATATATATCCACTTATTCTTCAATGCAAATTGCTATATATATAATGCATATTTAAATAACGAAGCAAACCACATTCACTGGATGATGTCATCAGTGATGTCATCAATGATGTCATTTGAGATGTCATCAGTGATGTCACTGACCATGTCATGAATGATCTAATATGTGACATCATCAGCAGTGGATTGCGGGTGCGCGAAATATAGTTAGTACAACTAACTATATAGGAGCAATTTCAATGGTTTTGTATGAGTAAAATGTCCAGCTAACTATAACACCACTAAAACTTATAGTTTTTTGAGTGAATTTCAAAGGTTTTTTTAAAAGTTAATCGCTAACTATATAACTCCTGAAACCTATGGTTTTTTTCAGTGAATATATATATATATATATATATATATATATATATATATTACCTACTGGCGGTCGCCAGTAGGTATATATAGTTAGGATTTTTTCTCTATGGGATTTTTGAAAATTCTATGTCAAATAACTTTGGCGTTTGTGGACGGAATTGGCTGAAATTTTCAGGAAAATGGCACATTTTGTTTCTGAGCAGCCCCTGAAAATTGGGGGGGGGGTTCGTCCAGGGGGGGTCGAGAAAAAAAGGGGGTCCCAAAACGTGTTTTTAACATTGAGTTTTCCATAGGGCGGTTGGCCTCACTTTTAGCCCGAACGGCTGAATGGATTTGCACGAAACTTGGCAAAATTGTAGGGACTGGTAGCCCGATGTGCCTTTTGTAGGTCTCAATATATGTGCTACAGTGGATTTTGAGAAATTAACGTTTTAAAAAAGATATATATCTGTAACAGCGGACCGGGCAGCGCTCCAGTACGCATACTTTTCGCGCAACGGAGCTTTGTGAAGCGAAGCTGATTGGTTCTCCGGCGTCTGTAAACATTCCAAACAGTCCGTAGCGGCCGCCATCTTGTCTCTCGGTAGGATCGAGAGACAAGAGGAGGCCAAAGCGAAGGGGCAAATGACCATAAGGGGGCATAGTAGATCCTCGCTGACCCCCTAGGTTTGATGTGGAGGTTTTAAAAGGGCCCCGCGGGGCAAAAAAAAAAAATAATAATAATAATCGAACGGCTGAATGGATTTGCACGAAACTTGGTAAAATATTAGGGACTGGTAGCCCGATGTGCCTTTGCTAGGTCTCAATATATGTGCTCCAGTGGATTTTGAGAAATTAACGTTCAAAAAAAGATATATATCTGTAACAGCGCTCCGCTTCGCGTAACGGAGGTTTGCGAAGCTGATTGGTCATTCTGTCACTGGGCTATAGTTGGGCTACATCTGGCTGATATTTGGGCTACATTTGTTTTTTTTGTCTCTGGCGGCCATCTTTGGGCTACATTGGGCTACATTGGGCTTCATTGGGCTTCATTGGGCTACATTGGGCTACATTTGGGCTCCAACATATATATAGGCCAATGTAGCCCAATATATATTTTTCAAAGTTAATTTTCGTAAAAACCACTGGAGCATATATCTTGAGACATAGCAAAGGCACATCGGGCTACCAGTCCCTACAATTTTGCCAAGTTTCGTGGAAATCCATTCAGCCGTTCGAGCTAAAAGTGAGTCCAACCGCCCTATGGAAATGAAGGAAATGAATGGGTAATTTGTAATTAGCAAATAGCTCATCGCAAACTAGGAATGGTAAAGAATCGCTATTTATTCCTTAAAGTTCGCTATTTAGGAAATGCAAAAAACTTTGATGATACATATGGCGGTTCATCTCTAACAAGATAAGAAGCATAGGGATAGATTTATGATGACTGGCGCATCACCAGGGATGTGTTAGTCATTCTGTGCCGCTGTTCCGTCACCTATGGTGTGCTGCATTTACAATGCGGCGCATCATGGGGCAAAAACAGCACAGATGCGTGATGTATCTGTGCCGTAAAGGTGGCGCATTGCTGGAGTTGTATCGCAAGTGTGATGAAGCTCCAGCAAGGGTCGGGGGTGCCCCTGTCGCAGGGTTTCTGTTCTCACACAGAACTGTGGACAGAGGATTGGAACCTCGGCGAATTAGGGTGCCCCAAAACTCACCTTAGTAATCAAAAACCCCTTAGCAAGCTAGGTACAGTGTCACATTGGATATAACAAACTCTCAATGTTTAGACAATCCAGAATATGAACTTATAGTACCTCAGGATACGTGGAACTCATGAACAGTCGGTCGTTATATATTTCTTAGAAACCAGAACATGGAGTTAAGAAGAACACATGTGTATTTGAAATGTTTATTTACTAATGCCGTCTTCTCAGGCGTAGTATCTTAGATAATACAAGTACACATATTATCAGTAGCAAAATTACCAGCATAGTTACTAGTACATAAAAAGCGAATGGTGACAGTATGTTAACATGCTGTAAATGAATAAGAGTTAGCAACACTTATAAGCAGCCACGGGCCGTGGAGGGAGTTACGGTGGGGCAGGGAGGCGGGGAGGGGGAGGGGCAGGGTGGAGAGGGCTCCACCCTGCCCCTCCCCCTCCCCGCCTCCCTGCCCCACCGTAACTCCCTCCACGGCCCGCGGCTGCTTATATCTCACCCTCCCTAATACACATATTATATTATTTGCTAAGAAGGTCTGTTTGTGTTGGTTTAGGGCGTGCCCATACTTTAGTGTCTTAGATTTGAAGGAATCACATCAGCATACACCAGCTCTCTCTTCATGTGAACCGCATCAACTGTTGTGTATGTGTGTTCGGCAAAGCAATATAAAACCCGCCTCATGCCCAGAATTGGCAGAAGCTGCACTTATGTTATGAGTATGAAGTCGTGGAGATCAGACCTCATAACAATTCTGTATCGTGTTGTTCTTGAAACTTCAGCACTCGCTGTACAGATATAGTTTAACAAGCAAAGCAGATAGTAGAGCAATAACATATTATTCTCATGTAAACCACGATGAACTACTAGGTTGAAAGCTAAAGCAACAACTAAGTGTCGTGTGCAGAAGTTGCAAAAAAGGAAAAATGGCGTTTAAACCGGTAATGAGCCCATGCTAACTTAACACGGTGTAAAGATATCCAGGACCTAGATGACACCTCCCCATGAACCGGAAACGAACTGAATAAGATAATAGAAGTGCCATCTCATGAGAGCAGATTGCAACTTTATATGTGGACGGTCCGCAAGGTAAAACATTAAAAACTAGGAAAATTTAATGCTAAAGAAAAATAAAACAGCCAAGTACTTTATCGAGTCTTAAGCCAATAGGCAAGCTAAATAATAAAAACTTGACAAATAAGTCAATGAATTGTCAATGAAATGCTAGTACTCAGCATATCAAACATGAAAAAGGTCTATGACATAACTGTGTATGCAAAATAAGCTGCAACAGCCTCCAATAGGAAGTCACCGTCTTCATCCGAAAAGAGTTCAGCCATCCAATTTAAAAGCGGAAAAGAACATACGTGCTCTCCCAGCACCGGATCCTCTATCACCATCAGAGGACAGCTCGGTGGGTTTTCAAGAAAGCTCTGTTCCAAGAAAGACTGTGTTGCCGCCAGTAAATTCCAGGGACCAATTAGTCCATGCATCAATGCCACAGCCATAATCCTTTCGCCAGGACAAACCAACTCGTGAGTAATGATAGGAGTCATCAGCTGATTAAAGTCGACGTCAGGAGAAACCGGTCCGCAGAGACACAAATCAATGGCCCAATCGAAATCACAGGTCAGGCAGTGAAATACAGGCTGGACACAGGTGAAGTAGGAGAATCGAAAAGATAATCCATATGCCGTGCTTAATATCGCCAACGGCATTGTGCCATAATATTCTATCATGCGATTGCGGAACAGTGTCAGCAGCTGCAGGGCGGGAGCTTGCACAGGAGGGACATCCATATTTAAAAATGTAAAAAAGCACAAGAGCGTCCGCTGGTAATGCAAGTAAAAATGGGAATCCACGAAGCACAGTGGAAAAAAATAGAATGAAAGAAAGCAGGGATGACTCCAAAGATTTTCTCAAATGAAGTCACAAGACCACTGGTAACAACTTTAAAAAAGTGCGCCAGGCCCTTTGTGGAGGACGCGTTAAAGATAGTCCGAACCATCTTGCTGAAATGGAAAGGCGAATCTGTATTGAAAAGGGTCTGCACCTCTGTACGGGTGTTCGCTATGTGAAGCACGAAAGTTTCACGGGCCGAACTCAAGGCCACCTCTCTCTGAGACAAAAGAGCTCTTATTCTTGCCATGCCGTTGAAATCTGCTCCCAAGGTTGGTATTTGTGGCCAGATTGAAAACTCCCTATGTTCATGTGTGGGAGGAAATAGAACATTTCTGCAGCAAATAACCCGTTCACTTACTGTTACGATAAAAGGAATACTTTTAATTAACCCAGAACAATCTTCATTATTGAGCATCAAATAACTACCATTTTCCAACAACTTGAACGTGGGGATGATAGCAGGAACTGGCGTGCCTTGCAACACGCAAGCATATTTGGTCGGTGTTTGTTGCATGAACCGTGTAACTGTATGTGCCTACACATTAGTGAATGATCTGGCGTCTCAGTGCATTCCTCTCCATTCAGATAAACTTCTTGATCATCTTTGAAACATCTGTATGTGTATGGAAGCGACCAGACCTCATGAAGAAAAGCACTACCTAAAGGTTCATAACGACCTATTGGTATATATTTCATACAATTTGAAAACTTATATAAAGCAAAAGGCAGCGTTATTAAACCGTGGATAAGGCACGTTGCCAAAAAACCCGCAATCCTCTGCTGATGATGTCACTGAGCATGTCATGAATGATGTAATATGTGACATCATCAGCAGTGGATTACGGGTAATAGTATCTCTAGTTTACTCCCCTATAGCTGTCTTTCTTTTAACATAAGTGTCTGTTTCCTTCCCTTATACTTACTGTTCTTTTTTTTAAAAAAAATTTTTGGTTCACTTCCGGTTCGCGTACCGGCGAGCGAACTGGGAAGCGAACTACGAGAAATAGAGGTTGGCACAGTTCCAAATATTGTACCAATTTTTTAATAACGGGGAGGTAGTTCTGAAAAGAACTTTTTTTTTTATTGTTTTTGTTGTTTTATATTTTTTTTATTATTTTTCTGATTTTTTTTTTACTTTTTTTGAATTTTTCTGAACAGTTTTATATTTTTTTGGGTTTTTCTTGCAGGGGGCAATGAAAACGATTCATTGTAAAGGGCTCAACAGGAGCAACAAAACAAAAAAAAAGTATTCATTATTTGGGGCGTTTCGTACAAACTTGCATATGATAGTCAATAGCTCTGTTGATCAGAGTGATGCTTCTTTCTCCGTAGCAAATGAATCCATTGCAATGTACGCAGACGTGTTTTACTTCATGAAATCTCGTTTGAATATTTGGCACCATCTCCCTGCCCTCTGGTCCCGTTACTTCCGGTACAACAGATCTTCTGGCCATAATAGGGAGATTATCTAGGTCGTTACGAAACTGTGCAGCACTGTAGTTGTTAGGATGCCACCTAGTCATATGGCGATGCATTGTGTAGTTTCCGAAACTGTATTTTTTGTCGGTCCCTCTGGACAGTCTATCTTGACATATAAGGCAAGTTACGTATCTTGCATTTACTTTTTTCTGACCTTTGGGAATTTTTAAAAATTGCCAAATGAAGTTTTCTTTCCGGTGAGACGTCCTGGGCTCCTCAGGCAAAAAGTGCCTCTCTTCGTGCTCGTCGTCCTGTTCCTCTTCTTCCTCTTCTTGCTGAATTATAACTTGAGCAGGTGGTCCACTCTTCCTTGGATGTGGTGGAGGTGGTGGGGAAGCACCAGCTGAAGCTACTAAAGAAGCCATTGCTCACTGGTAACAAAGGGTCTTTCTCTCACAATGATGAAAGTCAGAGTGAGGAAAGAAGGAGGGATTTTCATCATTTGGGAAAAACAATAGTTCTCAACCAATGAAAAGTGTTCATTTTAGATTATATGACCTAGTCTTACATCATTAGGAAACCAAAAGTGAAATGAACCAATGAAAAGTGTTATTACCAAGTCACATGACCTGCTGTGTTTACGTTAAGCGCTTTGCAGGGCCTCCCGGTTTGCTTCCAGAAACCTGTGCTTTGCGACTCGGTAAGCGTACCAGTTCGCTAACGTAGCACGTCATATGACGTATCACGCGACAACGCGAAACGTCATGCGGACGGGAGGCGTCACGATGTTGTTTTCTAACGCGGCAGTTGCGGTAAAGAAACGTTTACCGGCTCGCGGTCTATTTCGCGGCATCAAGGTCAGCTAACGGGAAGCTTCCCGATTCGCGAAGCGGGAACGAAGAAAAAATTTTTTTTTTTTAAAAATTATCAATAAACATATAAAATATATTTTGGGATTTAAAGAAGAATACATTTTACAGCTACAGATATTAGCTGTTAAAAAACCAATGAAATTCACTGAAAAACCATAGGTTATAGACCATATATAGTTAGGAATTAGCATTTACAAAACCTTGAAAATTCACTGAAAAAACCATAGGTTATAGACCATATATAGTTAGGAATTAGCATTTAGAAAACCTTATTTTACTCACACAAAACCATTGAAATTCCATATATAGTTAGTTGCACTAACTATATATCGCGCACCCGCAATCCACTGCTGATGATGTCACATATTACATCATTCATGACATGGTCAGTGACATCACTGATGACATCACTGATGACATCATCTAGTGTCTGTGTGTTTTTGTAAAGTTTAAATACGTTTTACATATTGAAGAATGACTGGATGGATGGAAGACTGAGTGTGTGTGTGGCTGGCTGGGAGGTGTGTGACGCTGTGCATATCAATGTGTACTTGTATCAGTGATTGTATAAGAGAGTAAGTATGTGTTAGTATATGTGTGAAAAGTATGGTGTTCTGTTTTTGCTGACTTGTACTGGTGGTAACTGACACTGACCAACCAGGCCCGGAGCAAGTGCTATGCAATACACATAGAATGCAGTGAAAACACCTACATACACGGGTACACTATGGAATGGCGTATCCCTGTGATTGGCATCACCTCCCCTGCAAGAACCTAATACATAATAGGGCAGGGGGATTAAAACTACCTATAAGTCAGAGGTGAAGAAAGAGGCAAGAGAAGTGCAGAAAGAAGCAACAGAGGTGCTGAAAGAGGCAAGAGAGGTACAGAAAGAAGCAAGATAAGTGCAGAAAGAAGCAACAGCTGTGCAAAAAGAGGCAAGATGGGGTGGAGAAAGAGGTACTAGAGGTACATAAAGAGGCAGGAGTGGTAAAGAAAGAAGGAAGAATAGTGCAAAAAGAGGCAAGAGAATTGCTGAAAGAAGCAACAGGGGTGTAGAAAGAAGCAAGAGAAGTGCATAAAAAGGCAAGCAAGTTTGAGAAAGAAGCAAGAGCAGTGCAGAAAGAACCAACAGAGGTGCAAAAAGATGTAAGAGGGGAGCAGAAAGAGGTAGGAGAGGTGCAGAAAGAGGCAATAGAGGTACAGAAAGAGGCAGGAGGGGTACAGAAAGAAGGAAGAGAAGCGCAGAAAGAAGCAACAGAGGTGCTGAAAGAGGCACAAAGGGTGCAGAAAGAGGTAAGAGAAGTGCAGAAAGAAGCAAAAGAGGCACAAGAGGTGCACAAACAGGCAGAAAGAGGGAAACAGTGGTGCAAAAAGTGGCAAGAGGGGTGTAGAAAGAGGAAAGAGGGGTGCAGAAGGAGGCAAGAGGGTTGCAGAAAGAAGCAAGAGGGGTACAGAAAGAAGGAAGTGAGGTACAGAAAGAGGCAACAGAGGTGCACAACGATGCAAGAGAAGTGCAGCAAAAAGCAAGAGAAGTGCAGAAAGAGGTAAGAGAACTGCTGAAAGAAGCAACAAAGGTGTAAAAAGAAGCAAGAGAAATGCACAAAGAGGCCAGTGAGGTGCAGAAAGAGGCAAGTGAGGTACAGAAAGAGGCAAGAAAGGTACAGAAAATGATAAGAGAACTACAGAAAGAGGCACGAGGGTTGCAAAAAAGAGAAGAAGGGTGCAGAAAGTAGCAAGAGAACTATAGAAAGAGGCAAGAAAGTTACAGAAACAAGAAAAAGAGGTACCGAAAGAGGGAACATGGGAGCAGACAGAGGCAAGAAAGGTGCAGAAATTGGAAGAGGGGTGCAGAAAAAGGCAAGAGGTGCAGAAATTTGCAAGAGAGGTGCAGAAAGAAGCAAGAGCAGTGCAACAGAAGTACAGAAAGAGGAGAGCAGGTTGCAGAAAGAGGAAAGAGAAGTATAGAAAGATGGAACAGAAGTGCACAAAGAAGCAGGAGTGCAGAAAGAAGGAATAGACGTGTAGAAAGAGGTAAGAGAGTTGCACAAAGAGGGAAGAAAGGTACAGAACGAGGCAAGAGGGGTGCTGAAAGAAGCAACAGAGGTGAAGAAAGAAGCAAAAGAAGTGCAAAAAAAGCAACAGAGGTGCAGAAAGAGGCAAGAGAAGTGCAGAAAGTGGCATGAGAGGTACAGAAACAGGCAGGAGACATGCAGAAAGAGGGAACAGGGGTACAGAAAGAGGCAAAAGAGTTGCAAAAGAGGAAATAAGGGTGCAGAAACAGACAAGAGGGGTACAGAAAGAAGCAAGTGAGGTACAGAAAGCGGCAACAGAGATGTATAAAGAGGCAAGAGAGGTGCAGAAAATGCAAGAGATGAGCAGATTGAGGCAAATGAAGTACAGAAAAAGAAAGAAAGGTGCAAAAAGAAGCAACAGAAATGCAGAAGGAGGCAAGAGAGGCACAAAACGAAACAAGAGTGGTTTACACACCCTTAGTACCCATTTAATACCCACATTTTGCAATAAGTAACAGGTGACCGTTCTAGGTTTGCACAGGTCCTTCTACCACGCTGTAACACTTGTCGCTGCATTTTTTGTAACGGAACCGTTTGAGCTAGACACAGTTTTTTTTTGTTCAAATCTGCAGATTATGCAGCAGATGATGGATTATGTAGCAAATATGGAAAAAGTATAAAGTGGGTACAGCCAAATAGTCACATAATTCCAGTGGCCCTGCTCATACCTCTGACTAGGTACAGAAGTGCTCCTCAGTGGTTCCTTCTTTTTTTGTCTCATTGAGTTTATAGTTTAGCTTCTATGGAAATGAGGAAGACTAAACCTGAGTTTACAACTTCACAACACAGACTATCATACCAGACCATTACTCTCCATAACACATAATCCTACTCTACATAATTCCTACAGACCAAGCACCACATACTTTCTATCCACATAATTTCACTGCACAACATACAACACAATTCCACTACACACGACCTACATCCACTTCACTCCAAGACACATTATTAAAACACTTGACCATTTACAATGCCAATAGCTCTACCTCTCGCAAATGCAAAACCTGTTACATTGCAAATGCTTCTTCAACTGGTAGTCGCATTTGCAGAGTGGTGGAGAAAGGGCCTCCAACCAGAGCTCAGGAATTCCGCTGCGTAGGACTTACAGGAGGTACCAGGAGGGCTTCTTGGATGCCAAAGTCCCTCAGGAGTAAAGTGGACTTCTTCCCCCTACCCGTATTGTGCCAGGAGGTGCATTTGGAGAGTGGTGGAGAGAGGGGTGGCCTCTGAAGTCCTTTTAGCAATCCTAATCTGTGGGACTTACTGGAGGTAACAGGATCATCACCCCACACTGCCACCAACAGTGCACAAAGAGGCGTGTTTGTAGAGTGGTGTAAAAAGGGGCGTGACCTTGGACCACCTCTCAGCAATCCCACTGTGTGGGGATTACTGGAGGTACCTGGTGGTCTAGTTGGCCCCTAGGGACCCTTAGGATTGAAGGGGACTTAATCCCCCAATTCAGAATGCACCAGGAGGCCCATTTGCACAGTGGTGCAGGAAGGGGTCGGGCCCTCCAGTGAGATGCCGGTTTATCCTTTTTTAAAGTATTTTTAGAAGGGGCTGTGTGGCCATCCTTTTTTTTAGTATTTTAGTATTTATTAAAAAAAAAAGAACAGGAAGGGGGCCACTTGGCCCCCCTTCCCTGGGCCACTATTGGACCCAGAGACCCCTTCCCCCAAGGCCTGGCCTAGTTTTTATATATTTCTTTTTCTTTTTCCAGGAGGGGGGCCGAATGGCCTCCCTACCCTGTGCCACTTCTAGCCCTGGGGACCTCATCCCAGGGGCCTGGCCAGCCTGTTTTTTTGCATGAGGGGGCCTGCATAGCCCCCCTCCTGAGGCCAGTTATGGTCCCGGAGTCCCCATCCCTATGGCTCGGCCTTATTTTTATTTTATTTTATTTTTTAAAATAATGAAAAGGGAGGGGGCCAAGTGGCCCCCCTCCTGGGCCACTTCTGGCCCTCGGGACCCCATCCCCTGGGGCGGGCCCTCTAGTGGGGGGGAACCGTGGGGGGAACCCCAATGCCTTCACAGTCCCTGCCGGCTCCCCGCCTCCTGCAGGAGCCAGCATTGCTTTTGGGCTAGGGGAGCTGCTGACATGCAGCTCTCCTTGCCCAAAAGCAATTCTGCTTTGCTTCTTGAAAGCAAGAGCAGGTTTCCTGATCTCGCTTCTAGGAAGCAAAGCAGAGTTTGCTATGGCATGGCGGTCCTGCCATAGCAACCTGCAATGTCCTCGGAGTGAGCATCCTGGGACATTGCAGAAGCAGGAGCCGGCGCTGGGGGGTGGCAGTCTAGAAGCCCATAAAGGGCTCCCCTCCAACATACGTGCAAAGCCCCCAAGAGGTGGTGGTCCCCAGGGTCCGCTACAGACCCCTGAATTTAAATTACTGTATGACCCGGGGAGGTGCTGGGCAGGAGCTTCCCCACCCACACTTTCTTTTTTTTAGAAAGCCCCGGAGAGGTGGCAGGAGCCTCCCCACGCATTTAATAAAAACACAGTCCTGGTGAGGTGGCGATTCCCGGGACTGCAGGGAGGCCGCGTGTACCTCGTATATTATAAATAAAGCTCCGGGGAGGTGGTGGTTCCTGGGGCTGCGGAGGCCCCCCTTGGCCCCCACCCCATTATTAAATATTGTCCCCGGAACCTGGCCCACCAGGGAGCTTTAAGAAAATTAAGTGCGAGAGACCCCGCACTATGTTTTTTAAAAATGTTCTTCCGGATTCGCGCACCCAGCTCAGCTCCGGAGGAATAGTTTAAAAAAATGTTTTTTTGGGCCCTGGGGGTCCCTGTGGGTCGCCCTGAACAGGCCTAGGGGGTTAGAGTGTTTCTACCCTGCCCCCTTTTTTTCTCTTTTTTCTTGTTCTTGTGACTCGGTTCTACCGATTCGCAAGATGGTGGCCAACACTTCTTGGTTTGGAGTGTTGGCGACCAATCAATATGAAGCTCGGGCTCGGGAGGGTTCGCAAATCCTCCTTGGTGCTTAGATATATACATTTTATTTTTTTTAATTCCTCAGCAACTACTGAACAGATTTCCACCATTTAAAAAAAGCACGCTTTCTGGACCAAGACCTACATTTTTGGTGGAATTCCGTTCAGCAGTTCGGGCTGTAGCTTTGTCTAAAGGTCCTATGGAAATAAATATGGGGAAAACGCATTTTGGGACCCTCTTTTTCCTCGGCCCCCACTTGATGAATCACCCCAAAACTTTCAAGGCGGGAGCTGACCTGAGTGACCCATTAGTTTTGAAAATTTTCACGAAGATTCGTTAAACGGTGCCAAAGATATTAGCAAAAGAAAAAAATATTTTTGAATAGAAACAAGGTCCTAACTATAACTACCTACTGCATGCATGTCATATGACCAGGCGGTCAAAACGTGTAATCGCAGTTAACAATAAATAAATTGAAACTGCCTGAGGTGCTTCAATCCTGTTGGAGGAGAGTGATTGCTTTTATATATATATATATATAGAGAGAGAGAGAGAGAGTGAGAAAAAATATTTACATATCCCTTATGCTTACCTATTCCTAAACCTTATAAAATTATTAAAATCCTTTCTACCTCCACGACCCTGTCAGATGTGCAAGCGTGGCTAGATGAAGGGACTGCATGGAAGGCGAGATCCAAAGCCGCAGATAGCTGGAGAGATAGCCGAGTGAGTCCACAGAGCTCTCAGGCGGTCGAGCGGAACCGGACAAGAGAAGCCTGCGATCCTGGAGATCGAGATCCATGAGTCCAATGACCTTGGAGGCCAAAGGAGAATGAACTCCTCTCGCCTGGCATCAGACTCAGGGACTCATTGCAACACTCAGTTATGTATAATGTTGGCTCTTTGACATGGAGGTGGCCTCTACCAAGCAGGATGGGCACTGCGGGACCTGCAGGACTGATAGCGTACCATAATGCCTCTTTCCTAGTGAGGGCTGGTGTTGGGCCCCCAGGGGGCTGAGGCGGTGCCACATTACATCCCCTGTAACAGTTGACGAGTTATCTGGCCGGCAGGCTCCCTGCTAGTTGGGGATGTGGGTAGGTTCAAACCCACACAGCAGGGTAGCAGGGAGGGAAAGGACAGTTTATGGGGTTCTCTCATTGGTGCTTGTATTTTTTCTTTCATGGGGACACAGGGAGGGGGGTAGGGAGGGGTGTGTTGGGTTGGGGGTCCACATTTGTTCAATGTTACAAGTGTGTTGCATTGACAAAACGTGCCGACATCTATACAGAGGGACTGAGGACTTACTCTGGGTTCAATGAGTACACAATGAGACAAAAGTGCTAAAATACTGAGCTGGAATGTCAACAGGCTTAGAGATAAAGTCAAGCGTAGTGTCATCCTGCAATATATTAAACAGCAGGCCCCTGACGTTATCATGCTTCAGGAAATGCACTTGGTGGAAAACTCCTGTAGGCACTAAACAGGTGGGGCTACAAGTTGGTGGCACATGCGGGGTTCACGACCAGCTCACGTGGAGTTGGCATTATGGTAAGAAACTCATTTCCCCTCACTGTGAGTTCCACATGGTCAGATGACCGGGGAAGGCACATAGGAGTCACAGGTTTATGGGAAGGCTGGTGAAGTGGACCTGGGTCGAGGACTGCAGCGGCGCTTTGCTGTGGCTCGCGTGCGCTCGCTCTCTCAGCGCTACTCCTGATTTTAAAATTGCCCGTTTTTATTTAATTTTGCTTCTTTTGCATTTTCCCTTGCTTTTAAACCTCAGGGTCTCTGGCCACTCACCCGCACTTTAAAATCTCTGTTACCCACCACTTTAGAGCGGGTCCGGTTCCGGGGAGGCAGAGGGCAGGGAGCGCCATCTTGGAGTGGGGAGTAACTGTGGGTGCCATCTTTGAGCGTCCTTACGCTCGTGGACTGGGGGAGCTGCCTACTTAAGGCGGAGCGTCCACTGGGTCAGTCTGGTGAAGTGGACCTGGGTCGAGGACTGCAGCGGCGCTATGCTGTGGCTCGCGTGCGCTCGCTCTCTCAGCGCTACTCCTGATTTTAAAATTGCCCGTTTTTTATTTAATTTTGCTTCTTTTGCATTTTCCCTTGCTTTTAAACCTCAGGGTCTCTGGCCACTCACCCGCACTTTAAAATCTCTGTTACCCACCGCTTTAGAGCGGGTCCGGTTCCGGGGAGGCAGAGGGCGGGGAGCGCCATCTTGGAGTGGGGAGTAACTGTGGGTGCCATCTTTGAGCGTCCTTACGCTCGTGGACTGGGGGAGCTGCCTACTTAAGGCGGAGCGTCCACTGGGTCAGTCTGGTGAAGTGGACCTGGGTCGAGGACTGCAGCGGCGCTTTGCTGTGGCTCGCGTGCGCTCGCTCTCTCAGCGCTACTCCTGATTTTAATATTGCCCGTTTTTATTTAATTTTGCTTCTTTTGCATTTTCCCTTGCTTTTAAACCTCAGGGTCTCTGGCCACTCACCCGCACTTTAAAATCTCTGTTACCCACCGCTTTAGAGCGGGTCCGGTTCTGGGGAGGCAGAGGGCGGGGAGCGCCATCTTGGAGTGGGGAGTAACTGTGGGTGCCATCTTTGAGCGTCCTTACGCTCGTGGACTGGGGGAGCTGCCTACTTAAGGCGGAGCGTCCACTGGGTCAGTCTGGTGAAGTGGACCTGGGTCGAGGACTGCAGCGGCGCTTTGCTGTGGCTCGCGTGCGCTCGCTCTCTCAGCGCTACTCCTGATTTTAAAATTGCCCGTTTTTTATTTCATTTTGCTTCTTTTGCATTTTCCCTTGCTTTTAAACCTCAGGGTCTCTGGCCACTCACCCGCACTTTAAAATCTCTGTTACCCACCGCTTTAGAGCGGGTCCGGTTCTGGGGAGGCAGAGGGTGGGGAGCGCCATCTTGGAGTGGGGAGTAACTGTGGGTGCCATCTTTGAGCGTCCTTACGCTCGTGGACTGGGGGAGCTGCCTACTTAAGGCGGAGCGTCCACTGGGTCAGTCTGGTGAAGTGGACCTGGGTCGAGGACTGCAGCGGCGCTTTGCTGTGGCTCGCGTGCGCTCGCTCTCTCAGCGCTACTCCTGATTTTAAAATTGCCCGTTTTTTATTTAATTTTGCTTCTTTTGCATTTTCCCTTGCTTTTAAACCTCAGGGTCTCTGGCCACTCACCCGCACTTTAAAATCTCTGTTACCCACCGCTTTAGAGCGGGTCCGGTTCCGGGGAGGCAGAGGGCGGGGAGCGCCATCTTGGAGTGGGGAGTAACTGTGGGTGCCATCTTTGAGCGTCCTTACGCTTGTGGACTGGGGGAGCTGCCTACTTAAAGCTTGCCTCATGGCGCGCAGCGGTGACACGCAGCGGGCGTGCCTTCTCTGTGCCTGAGTCGTGCCAGAGTCCTGCCCGTCTGCGCTCGTCAGCGTCTCGGAGGGCGGCGAGGTAGGCTTGTTGTGACCTTAGTGTATCGCTGTTTGGGTGGCACTGCAATATCTATCTCACTGTTATGTTATTTTATTCTTCGAGCGAGCTACTAGCGCTTAGACGCTCTGTCTCATCATGCCATCATGTCTTTCCGGGCGGTCGTCCGCTCAGGAAGGGCTGTACTGGCTGTGGTTGGAACCTGTTTTACAGGGAAGAGCCGTCTCCCGGGCCATTACCCTAAGATTTTCCCTGTTACTTGCTGAATACTAGATCACTTAGCAAGCATTCCACTGACATCTGGAATCTGCTTTCGGACTCGATAATGTCATGTCTGTTTCTTACCGAGATGTGGTTGAGCGAATGCTCTGCCCCTGACGTAGCCGCCGCTATCCCCCCCGAATTATACCATTCATAGGAGGGATAGAGGCGTTGGCAGAGGTGGCGGAGTGGCTATTATAGTTGACAAAAGTATCTCATGCTCGACTTTTTCTGTTGATAACATTACTGGCAGTGAGGCCCTCGGCTTCACTCTTAAATTGTCTCCCCGTCAAACCTGCACTGGGATCATCATTTATAGGGCTCCTGGCCCGCTAGGCACTTTTTTCGATGATCTGCAGACTGCTCTTTCAGTGCCGTGTCTCAGATCAGAGCACTGTATTCTTTTGGGAGACTTTAATTTCCACATGGATAATTTAACAGACTTGGACACTATGAAACTCTTTGACATCGTGTGCCCATTCGGGATGATTCCTTATGTCAACAGTCCCACTCATAATAAAGGCCATGTGTTGGATCAGATCTTTTCCACCAGGACTATTGAGGCCTTCCCTCCGTTGCCAGTGCTGTGGTCTGACCACTTTTTGATAAAATTTTGCATCCTAGCTGCAGCTGCGTCTAACTCGAGAGGGTGGAAGGATGCTGGAAGGTTAGGAAGGTTATCTAGACCTTTTTACCGAGTTACGGCGGATATGCTGGCCGCTGCTCTCTGCCAGCATCCTTGCCAGCTAACTGGCCATCTGGAAAAAGATACGGAACTGGTTCAGAAATGGCTCTCGTCTAGATTCGAGGAGCTTGCCCCTGGTAAACCTAGTAACGATTTGGGTAGACGTATATCGGCCTCTTGGTTCACCCCTCTCTTGGGCAGGATGCGCCAAGATTGTAAGAGGGCAGAAAGGGCCTGGAGGCGTAGGTACGATCTGGAGGACAGGAGCAAATACAGGGAGCTTATCTGTCTGTATCATAAGCATATCTTTGATGCAAAAAAGGTGTATTTTGAGCGCAGGATTGACGCGGCAGGTAGTGTGAGCAAGGACATTTTTAAAATTGTACAGGAGTTTGTTTCGCCAGCTTCTAGTACACCCACCTTGGCTCATACTGAAGCCTGGATTAACCAACTTAGTGATTTTTTCATTAACAAAATCAAACTCATTCAGGGTTCCTTTCCTGGCCCGGGGTTGAGCCCTGCCGCTGGCCTTCTGACATCTATGGTTCCATCTGCTGAGGAGGAAGTCCCCTTGCTTGTAGCTTTCCCTCCTATCTCTCTTGCTGCCTCCATGGACTATCTGTCTCGGTTGAAATCAGGTTCGCCGCTCGATCCCTGCCCTGCTAAGTGCCTGGGGAGAGTGGCATCAGCAGTTAATACACTGCTTAATCCTCTGCTCAATGCCTCCCTGATGTCAGGAGAGGTGCCCAAGGCCTGGAAGCATGCTCTAATCCTTCCGCTGTTAAAAAAACCATCCTTAGATCCCCTCGTACATGCGAACTATAGACCAATCTCCCTCCTCCCTTCTCTGGCCAAGGTGATTGAGAAGCACGTGCACCTCTCTATCTCGAGTTTTATAGAGAGTAATAACATTCTGCACGACTCTCAGTCGGGTTTCCGTGCTAATTTTAGCACAGAAACAGCTCTTCTCGAAATCACGGAGGCCATTCGAGAGACACTGGATAGGGGGGAAAAGCCATCCTGGTCATGCTGGACTTGTCGGCGGCGTTCGACACCGTACCCCATGCCGCTCTCCTTTTAAGACTCTGGGAGATCAGCTTTCGTGGGACGGTGTGGAATTGGTTCAAATCCTTTCTTACCAACCGCCGGCAAGTGGTCTGGGCACCTCCGTTTTCAGCCGAAATGCCGCCGCTTGAGGTGGGGGTCCCTCAGGGATCTATCCTGAGCCCCACTCTTTTTAATATCTACATGGCCCCTCTCGCGGTGGTGGCTGAATCGTATGGTGCCCAGATCATTTCCTATGCTGATGACACCCAGCTTTTGTTCTCGTGTGGCAAGGGGGAAGACTTTGACAGCGGTCGGATTCGGGAATGCCTGGAAGCCGTTTTCAACTGGTTTCAAAGGCATAGTCTGAAGTGCAACTCAGACAAGTCTGAGCTGCTCTTCTTTGGCTGCCAGCCGGATCCGGGCTGGAAGTCATGGTGGCCCTGCGACATGTCTCCACCTGACATGGCAACACTAAAGGCGAAAAATCTGGGCGTCCTGTGTGATGTCGATCTTTCCCTTAGACCCCAGATCATCGGGCTAACGGGGAAGTGTTTTGGCATCTTAAAAATGCTGCGGAAGTTCCTTCCTTTTTTATCTCTCCAGCATAAAAAAACTATTGTGCAGGCCTTGATAGGCTCTCGACTTGATTATGCGAACGCACTTTATTCGGGTCTTCCGAAATACTTGATGGCGCGCTTGCAGGCCGTACAAAATTCGGCGGCCAGAGTAATCTTTGGATTACCAAGAAGGGCACGAGCTTCTGAGCTCCTTGCACAACTCCATTGGCTTCCGGTTGCCAAGAGAGTCACTTTTAAGATCTTGACGATGGCTTTCAAGGCGCTGCACCGGATCGGCCCAAGCTATCTTGGAAAGCGGATTGCCTTCTACGTTCCTAGAAGAACTCTTAGGTCTGCTCACGAGGCCAAGGCCGTGGTTCCTTTCATTAGGCGCACACGCATCGGAGGTCGTTCTTTCCGGTATTTAGCACCGCGTTGCTGGAACGATCTCCCCTTATCTTTGAGAACAGCTAGCAATCTGTTAGCTTTTAGAAAGGAGCTGAAGACTTGGCTCTTCTCTCTGTAATTGCTGCATGGGCCTTACGCATTGCTATGTTGTGTGTTCATCTCTTTTTCTCTTCGCCAAAGCACCGGGACACTCCTCGGAGTAGCCGTGCGCTATAGAAGAGCGGTTTTAACATAACATAACATAACATAGACGTTAACACTCATTTCAGTCTATGTACCACCTGGTCTCTAGAGCACCACATTTAAAGACCTGTGCACTCTCTTACTCTTGTTACCAGAAGGTCTCCTAGTGATCGGGGGGATTTCAAACTCAGAGGCCTCGGGCACATTAGACCGTCACCCACCATGTGAGATTGGATCATCTAATAGATGGCTGCCTGACTTCCTGGAGGTGCTAGGGCTGGGTGATGGGTGGAGGAAATACAACCCAGAAAGAATCCAGCACACTTTCCACTCCGGCCCATTATAGCCTTTCCCGCATAGACTATATCCTAGTCCCCACTTCACAAGTTGCTAACAACCACAAAATTAAACATTTAGCTAGGGGAATCTCCGATCACTCCCCGGTATGGGTGAAGATAGTCCTTAGCTAGGCATGGGTGGGGAAAATTGCCACCATCAACCCGAAGTATCTCCGAGACCCTGTAGCCCATAAAGCGCTACTCACAGCCATAGACAACTATTTCCAAGAAAACGAGGGGTCGGTAGACTACTCCCAGACTCTGTGGGAGGCATTTATATCAGTAATACAGGGAAAAGCACTGTTGTTAATTGCTTGGATGAAGAAAGACAGACAGAAAGAGATTATGGAAACTGAGGCAGGAATCCGCAGGCTGGAGGAAAAATTTGAAACTGAGGTTACACAAGAGAAAGTCCATTCACTACGCCTCAAACAAAAGGACTACAAAGCTCTAGCAACTGACAGGGTCAAAAGTCTGGGGAGGGAAAAGTTGGGCAGAATATATGACCTGGGAGATAAAGCGGGGAAACTAATCGCATGATAAAAAGGAATGGGCTGAGGGGGCGTGGCCTGCAGCCGAAGGGAATGGTCACTTGCTAGCGCGACTCCCGGCCCTTGCCCGACGATCCGCCTCATTAATCCGCCCTAAGACCGGGGACTCCTCTGGAACTAGGGAGAACCCCAGTAGGACACGCTTGTGCATGCCTGGAAGAGGTGCTGGCCCCATCTATGCTCCTCGGCGGCGGAGAGGGCCCGATCCGGTGAGGTCCCCCGGGGCCAGCAAAATGGCAGCCATCTCGTAGCTCCGACCGGCCTCCTGACCGGCTCTGGCTGAGAGTGGCTGGACCTCGGCCGACTTCAAGACCCGTCTTGCCTTGCCGCCGCTTACCGGACCTGCTCTCCATCCTTCGGGGGAGAAGCGGGCCCCCCTGCATGTCCCTGAGGCCGTCCCTGACCTGACTGGAGGAGAACTGCGGAGGCCACCTGCGTGACGGGGCGCCATTCACGTGACGCCCCTACTTTGAG
This sequence comes from Lissotriton helveticus, assembly GCF_964261635.1. NCBI lineage: Eukaryota > Metazoa > Chordata > Amphibia > Caudata > Salamandridae > Lissotriton > Lissotriton helveticus. Next base: position 20,643,742 of record NC_136060.1, on the reverse strand, counting down.
GCCTACCATCTTTGAACCTCTGGTTCATTCTCCGTCTGCCTCACGGAGCCTCGACACGACATTGAAGGGGGGTGCCCCGGGCGGGCCTGAAGGCTAACTGGATTTGACGACCTCGGACCTTGCTTGGCGGACTCTATCCGGCGTCGGAAATCCCATCTGAGATCTGATTTGCATATGAGACTACCTGGGGCTGGTTGGTCATTCATTTACAGTGGACCTTACGACTTCCCCATCATCTGGCCCTACGACATCGCAGTAACTGCGCTCCTGGTTCCATGCCCTCTTGGTGCCCTTACAACTGACCCTCCATTCTGTGCCTGGGTGATGACCCCCCCTTCCTGACCCAATGAAACCTTGCTGCATCACGGAGACCCGCCCTCAACAAAGGTGGGCTCGAACCCACTCGAAGCCGCCCATCGGGCCCCGTGGACCTTCCTGCGATATCTCACTCTCCACGACAAGATCCCGGACACTAATCCTGTTTGTGCCTCTGGACGCTTACAAGGAAAGCCTTGCTGGTGTCGCGACGGGGGGGTGCCAGAGGCGGTACGGCACGTGCTCCTGATCGTATCCAACGTTGCGGGAAGATACTGGTCTCCATCTTCTATCCGGCTCCACCCCATCCCGCTCGCTCCAGGAATCCACTGGGCACTTGAGATGGCATCTGGCAAAGGGTCAAGGCCCTCTAACCAGAGACAGATTACCAAAAACTTGTGGGGCACTAGAGGAGATAAAAGGGAGGCTGCCCCCCCGGAGACCCAAAGCTCGCGTCCCCATCGCAGGGAGCAAAGACACTCACCCCGGAGGATGTAATGGAGGCTATCGCTGGAGTCCGCTCCTCTCTTGAGACCCGAATAGACTCCGTGAATATTGAGGTGACTCTTACGTGCTGACTTGCGCAAAATGGACACCAAAGTTAAGGATGTGGAGGTCAAGACAGCGGCCCTAATCGACAACACAAGTATGCTTCAGCAGCAAGTCGCCCAGCTTCAGAAGCAGCAGAAGCTGATGAGTGACCAACTGGACGATTACGAAGGGAGAGCGAGAAGGAACAACATCCGTATCTTAGGGGTTCCGGAGCGAATGGAGGAGCCCTCATCGGACCTGTTTGTGGAGAACCTGGTCACGACACACCTCAAACCGAAACAACTCTCGAGTTACTTCTCTATTGAAAGGGCACATAGGGCCCCTGGGGGTAGACCTAAACCCGGAGCCCCCCCCCGCCCCATCATCGCGAGGGTCTTCAACTTTCGACATCGAGACGCTATACTTCAAGCAGCCAGATCCGGTCCACCTCTTCTCCTAGAAAACATTTGCATCTCCATGCTCCCGGATTTCATGGTGAAAGTGTAAGCGAGGCGTCGCAGCTTTCTAGAGGCCAAAAGGGCACTGCGCGACAAAGGCGTCATATACTCCATGCTTTTCCCTGCAAAACTTCGCGTTGAGATGGATGGGAAAACATGGTTCTTTCTCTCGCCAGAGGAGGTGTGGGACTGGTTGGAGGGCTGGCGTAAGGTCGGGGGATCTCCGCGGAACCGAAGTACACCGGATGATCTCCCACGAGAGGAACACATGCCTGAAAGCCAAGACCTGTTCACTGGAACTACTGACGGAATCGAGTGACATCTCCCTGCTACGGTGGGGAGTACCTGCAGTGGCTGTAGTCTTTGATATGCTGATCCCTGGCGTATACCGGCTGCTGTCTGAGGCAACCAGCTTCCATTTTGCAGTGAACTATGTTCATGGGTCCTGTTTCCTTCGGCCAGGACTGGGCCGCACCAGCTGACTGATAAGTAACTTTTCTATTATGTGAATGCTGCATAGAACTTCAGCTGTGGTCTTACATATGTGTTCTATTTACGTTGGCTCTTTGAGTCGGGCAAGTGGCGCTGGCTGCTCACCTAGTACCCCAATCATGAGTGGGAGAGCGACAGGCGCTCTGCCTAGTTGAGGTGTGGATAGTTCTGGATCCGCGGGCAGGGAAGCAGGGTGGGGGGGAGGGGTGGGGGGGGAGGGGGTTGGCAATGTTTAAATACTATGTTGTAGTTTGCTTTTGTTCTCAGCAGAGTTTTTTTTGGTCTCGTAGCCACTCTTATTAATCCTTGTGTCTTCAGCAGAGTCGTCTTTAGTCATGTTCTTTTGTCCGTCCTTGGTCCCATATTGAAGAGTCGGGTGCTCTGCCTACTACCCAGTTCCCGGGGAATACATGACCTACTCGGTCCCATGCTCCAAGGTGTCCTAGATCCTGGCCGTCACGGGGGGTTCCTTCCCGGACGCTCCCCCTACTTGATCATCCACTCCCACCGCCATGACACAGCAACTTTCTAGAACCCTTACTATCCTCTCCTGGAACATCAATGGTTTAGGTCACAAAATCAAAAGAAGTGAAGTTCTCCAATTTCTCAGGCGCCACTCCACTGATATTGTCCTGTTGCAAGAAACACACTTGGTCGGCAATACTTGTCAGGCGCTCTAGAGAGGGGGATATAAATTATTGGTCCACGCGGGGTTCACCTCTGGGTCCCGAGGCACGAGGATTTTGGTTCGGAAGACTCTTGCACTCACTCACTCACTCACGGAGCTGGGCTGACCCCCTTGGCCACTTAGCGTTGGTGGAGGCCACCTGGGAGGGGCGTCCCTTGAACATCATCTCTGCGTACCTTCCACCAATGTTAGTACGAGATTCCCTTAAGGAACAGGGTATTCAATTGTTAAGCCTCTCCCCGGGTACGCTCATAATTGGGGGGGATTTCAACATCACAATGTGTGACGACCTGGACCGCAAGCCCAGGAAGGGGTCGCACCGTCAGGGCTCGGATCTGGCTGACTTCACCCATGCTGTGGGGCTAAAGGACATTTGGCGCCTCCATTTTCCAGATACACCATACTTCACCCACTATTCGAATGCACACAATGGTATGTCCAGATTTCAATATTTATTTTGCCCTATCGCGGACGTCGGTTGCTTTGTCCGCCCGAGAGGTCTCCCTCGTGGTATATCCGACCACTCGCCACTCATGGTGGACCTAACTTACAATCGTCAAGATGTGAGGGGTCCCATTGTTATTAATCCCTGGCTATTGCAGATCCCAGACATCAGAGAGGCGTTGCAGGAGCGCACTGAACTTTACTTTGCTGAAAACGTTGGCTCAGTGGACTCGGCGGTCACGCTCTGGGAGGCGTACTTGGCGGTGGTGAAAGGTGAGGCGCTAGCCCTCAAGACGGGCTATCTACGTAAACACACCGAACAGATCACACATGCGGAAACTGATCTAATCAGCCTTGAGGCGTCCCATAACGCTGCACCATCTGATACCACTGCTGCTTGTCTCCGTGCCCAACAACTGGTCTATAGGGAAAGTGCACAGGCGCGGGTGCTCCATACACGCCATCGGGTCTATGAGTTTGGAGATTGTGCAGGCAGATGCTCGCCTGGCTGGAACGTCGCGACCAGGGTTCTAGGTGGATGTCGACTATAACTAGACCAGATGGATCTGTGGTGACCGACCCGCAGGATATTGCGGAGGCGTTTGCCGACCACCTGGAAAGGGTATATAAAGCTGGCGAGGGCTATTCGTCCTCTGAATCTAAACAACTATTGGAGGAAATGCGCGTCCCGATCATCTCGGATTCGCATCGGCTTGCCCTGGGCGCCAACATCTCGGCAGAAGAGCTCACTACGGCATTGTTCGCTGTTAACTCCGGCAAGGCTATGGGCCCTGACAGAGTCCCTGTCGAATTCCTGAAAGGAATGGTCCCTGACATCATTCCCCATCTCCTGAACATGTTTGAGGAGAGCCTGGAGCTAAGGGTCCGCCCACTTGACCAAAGACTGGCTTCGATCGCGGTCATTCTCAAACCCGCCAAGCCTCCCACTGACTGTAGCTCTTATCGGCTGATTTCCCTGACCAGCGCAGGAGCCAAGGTCCTGGCTAAACTACTAGCGACTCGCCTTCTCCTAGTACTCTCTTCCCTAATACATGACGACCAGTCTGGTTTTCTTCCGGGCCGCAACACGGCGCTGAACCTCCGTAGAGTGCATAACGTGATGAGCCGCCAGCCCGTCATACAACAGGACACTGCCATCTTATCCCTTGACGCTGCGATGGCGTTTGATTCGATCGAATGGCCATATCTGTTCGAAGTCCTCCGTCGCTTTAGACCCCAATTCATTAACTGGGTGCGTCTTTTGTATACGAACCTCCTGGGCCAGGTCCGGGTTAATAATCACACATCCCGGAGGTTTCCTCTCCTTCGGGGTACCAGGCAGGGCTGTCCCCTATCCCCCCTGTTGTTCGCCCTCACCCTGGAGCCTCTGGCTCACTGGATCCGCACAGATGTCTCTATCAGAGGCCTACATTGGAACGATGAAACGGTGGACAAGATCTCTCTCTATGCTGATGACCTCCTGATATATGTGTCGTCCCCACAATCCTCCATTAATAGCCTGTTTCACGTTCTTACCAACTTTGGGAAATATTCTGGATACGCTGTCAACTGGCTAAATCAGTGCTATATATGTTGCATGGTCCAACGCCTCGCCTGCCTCGTGGGTTCTCTATCACGGTAGCCACGGAGGGCTTTCAATATCTCAGCATATATATTACACCTGACTTCAAAAAGTTCTATGACCGTAATCTACAGGGCCCATTGCGTAGGCTTCGCAGTGATGTCACTCATTGGAGGTCACTCCCGCTCTCTCTCCCGGGCCGAGCGGCATTATTTGAAATGCTGGCGCTTCCGCGCTTCCTGTATGCCCTACAGAACTGCCCCTTCCCAATCCCGGACTCATATTTCAAGACGGTGGAAAGCGAGCTCCGACTGCTATTGTGGGATGGAGGTGCCGCCCGGATAGCCCTCTGCAAGTTGTTTCAGGGCTGGTATGATGGGGGAATTGCCCTGCCCAACCTCCGCCTTTATTATTGGGCGTCACAGCTTGTGGCGGTCAACCACTGGTTACACGGTTCGCCTCTGAACCCGGCCTTCCTATTAGACAGAAGTCAGACCGGGCGAGAGGGCTATTTAGGGGCCCTTTACAGTAAACCAACCAGAACTAGATATGTTGGACCTATGGCGCATCCACTGGAAATTTGGCACAGAGCCAATAAGAGACTGGGATGGGCTGGCAGATTTACTAAGGCCTCACCTCAAAGCCTGGGTTCCCTCTGCTTCCTCCAGGGCTTCGACAGGTGGGACTTGATTGGGATTTCCGAGGTGGGGGACCTAGTCCATAAGAGTAAACTGCTGACCTTCAGTGACCTCCAAGCTAAATATGGCCTTGCACCCGCTGAGTTCTTCAGATACCTGCAAATCACACACGTAATCCAGGCCGCTCTCCCAGACCTCACCTCCATACCTAATACCTCCCCTTTGGAGGACAGGTTGCCGTCAGAACCTCTTCCTGAGAAGGCCATCTCCCTTACCAACCGTAAGCTCTGCAATAATCTCCCCGATCCCTTCCTATCACTACGGACCGAATGGGCGGTGGACCTGGGTGCTTTAGAAGAGGTAGAATGGCGGTCGGCACTAATGTCCCCAAGGGAGTTAGCTATCTGTCACAGGTTTAGACTGATCCACCTAAAGGTGTTACACAGAGTGTACATGTCTGCCCTCACCCTAGCTAAAATTGGGCAGCGCCCAGATACAATGTGCTTGCGTGGTTGTGGACTCCCTGGCACCTTTTATAATAATCCACATTTGTATTGCGCACAATCACCCGTTAGGGTCTCTAGGCGCTGGGGGCCGTCGGGAAGATTAAGCAAGCTATTGCCCAGAGTCACATGGTGCTGGGCTAACCTGCCGCCGGAGCCGGGGATCGAACCCTGATCCCCAGATTCCAGCGTCAGTCGCCCTGGCCGCGGCGCCACACCTCTCCATCTTATGGGAATGCCCAGTGATACAACAGTTCTGGAAGGCTACACTTAGTAAAATGAGCAGATCGCCTAGGAAATGTGTCCTTAACATCTGGGGGGCCAATGACTTGAGTGCCCAGGAGTTACAGTGGGCGGCGCTAGGTTTTCTACTCACCAAACGCTCTATAGCAATGAAGTGGGGATCCCCAGACAGACCATTGGTGGTGGGCTGGGTGGCCACAATGGACCAATGCATGATTGCTGAGAAGACCTAATAATAAAATAAGAAGTTGCCCCAAAACATGGGACAAGAAATGGGGACGTTGGAATGCCTACCGTGGCGTACTGTGTGAATCTCCTACAATCGAACTAGCAATGCCCCGTGGGGGACCCGGAGGTAGATCTATACGCTAAAGGTTAAATATGCCTGATTTAACTGTGGTCTGTCTACGTTTTTATGACACTTGTGATAATCCCCTGATTTTGTCTATGTATCAATAAGCACCTAAGGCGACCGAATCAACACTAGTCTGAGCTGGACCCTTGGGAAGGACTGTCAGCTATTTGACTCTCTCTGCTGGATTTATGTACTTAATGTTTTGTTCCTGATAAAAACAAAAATGTGGTGCAATTACCCTTTCTGTGTCCAATGCAGGCTTTGATTTGTTTTCACTATAGATATGCTTTGTTGATATGCCGTCTGACCTCAGGGGTGTGGACTGAATGGCTGTGTATTACAATCTGACCTGAATATTGTTTTAGCACTATACCTGCTTGTGCGCGGCAGTAAAAGATGCTTTTGTTTTCTTGCAAATCACCACAATAAAAATAATTAAAAAGGAATGGGCTAGTCGACTGGTCCCGGAACTAATAGGCACAGATAGCAGATCCACAACCGACCCACAAGATATTGCAAATCAATTTGCAACTCACTTCAATACGGTATACACGGCCAGTACACCATACACAGAGGACGACTCCCAAGAGCTACTGCACAATATAGCGTTACCCACTTTATCAGAAGAAGACCAACATTGAGCTCTTGGCTCCAATGACATATCCATTGAATTGTACAAACTCAAGCCCGACAAATTAGCCCCATACCTGAAGGCCATGTTTGAAGGGAGCAAGGAGCTGGGGATACTACCAATGGACCAGAGGGTGGCTACACTGGTTACTATACATAGGGAGGGTAAACCCAAGACCAACTGCACCTCGTATAGGCCGTTTCTCTGCTAAACGCGGAGCCCAAATTTCTAGCCAAGCTCCTCGCAAACCACCTAGTCAAAGTAATTTGACAATTTATTAAATCAAGAAAAAGATTTGTTTGTTCACAAGTGACATAACAACAGTGCCCAAGGGAGGAGAGGGGGGTGTTTGTGCAAGGTGGGTGTGCGGGTTACGGGAAAAAATGGGAAGAGCGTGCTAGTCAAAGTAACCTATAAAGTAATTATTACTGTGTTGGCTTAGAGATACAGCCACACACTTCACATAAATGTACAAAAAGTTATCACATGCCATCATTGAAGCAACCATTGTAAATAAATCAACATTCTGGTCTATTTCCAATGAAGTGACCGACGCTGCTGCGGCTCCCATCTCCATGAACGCGATGTTTACCGACCGTCTACCGGCGGCATCAGCATACTCCAATCACGAAGCTTATCGCGCTCAGGACCCTTATCGTGCTACCGGCTGACCGATCCCAGGCGGCACATACATCGATTTTTTACAAGCATATTGGGTTCCAAAACTATACTGAATTATCCTCTTCTCACACATGGAGCTTCAGGGCCCTTCATTGCCATGTAGTCCTTGACCGTGACCACTGGCAATCACGGTTCCTTGCCTTTCCTTCCTTGTCCTGAAGAAGACTCAGTCCTAAGGTCACACTGTCACCTAGAACTAAGTGGGTCGAAACATCGACGATCATCCTATCTGCCTACAATAGACCAGAATGTTGATTTATTTACAATGGTTGCTTCAATTATGTGAAGTGTGTGGCTGTATCACTAAGCCAACACAGTTATAATTACTTTATGAATCAGGTTACTTTGACCAGCACTCTCTTCCCTTTTTTTCTCAGTAACGCGCACACCCACCTTGCACAACCTCCCCCCCTCCTCCCTTGGGCACTGTTGTTATGTCACTTGGGAACAAACAAATCTTTTTCTTGATTTAATAAATTGTGAACTCATTTTCATGTTTTGAGTCATTGTGATTACATAACAGTGAATCTTAATTGCATTTATTCCTTCTCAATTTTCCTATTTCTCTCTAAAACATTTCTGTACTGGGACCCTCTATTCCTGTACTGCTTACTACCCAGGTCCCAGTGACTTCTACTGGGTATACCCTTCTTGGTAACATGGTCAAAGTAATTGGCGGTCTAGTCCATCCTGACCAGTCAGGTTTCATGCCGCACTGTAATACGGTGTTGAACTTGCTCAGAGTACATGGGGTACTGGGGAGGGCAGCTACGATCCAAGAAGCAGCTATAATTGTATCATTAGACGCTGCCATGGCGTTCGACAGCATCGAATGGTCCTACTATTGGCAGTACTTGAGAAAATGGGGTTTGGTCCAGGCTTCATCCACTGGGTACGGATCTTGTATTCGGAGCACCTAGCACAGGTCGTGGTCAACAACAAGAAGGCGGACAAATTCACACGGTTGTCCTCTCTCCCCTCTCCTGTTCGCCCTCGCCCTGGAACCGCTGGCAGCACAGATTCGTCAGGACCCAGTAATACAAGCTCTGCGATGGTCCCCCGATGGCAAGGACCGTATCTCTCTCTACGCCGATGATATTCTGTCATACCTAGCCTCCCCAAGGATGTCATTGATGAGTGTTCTGGACATCTGGGCAATCTTTGGCAGATTCTCTGAATTCTCCATCAACTGGAGTAAATACCTCCTGAACATCCACAATGGTGACCCACCCACTCCACCACAGGGCTGCCCAATCCAAATTAACACAGTAGGCTTCAAATACCTAGGATTTTTGTTTCCTTGGATCAAACACTCAGTTTTAATCACAATCTTCTCCCACCGCTGCAGAGGCTTAAACATGATATAACAAGTTGGAAAACTCTTCCCTTCTCGCAACTGGTCAAAGCAGCCCAAAACGATGTCGCTGCCCCGTTTTTTTTATGGATTGAGGAACTCACTAGACCCTGTTCCAGCGGCCTACTTTAAGGAGATTGAGAGGCTACAGAGGGACTTGTTGTGGGACGGGAAACCTCGCATAGCATTGACCAATCTTACACTGAATTGGTATGACAGGGGATTAGCCTCCTGAATATCAAAAAATACTACTGTGCGGCACATCTCGCGGCCATCAATCATGGCACCTATGGTCGCCCGGATGATCCGGGATATGCCATGGACAGGTGGCTTCTGCTGGGAGGGAATTACAGTAGGGCACTCTATTCCAAACCCAAACAATACTCCTTGACAGGACCAACTGACCACACGGTCCAAATATGGCACACTGCTAACAAAACTCTAGGATGGGAGCGAACACTCACGTTGGCAATCCCCTTATGGGACTCCGAAAAGTTGGGTAATTTGTGGAGATCGAAGGGATTCGATAGGTGGGATCTCACAAATTAAGGATATGTGGGAGAAGGGTGAAGTGAAAACATTTGCCTCTTTGCAGTAACAACATGAGCATGAACAATTAGCTGACTCAGAGCACTTTAGATACACTCAGATCCATCACGCCTTACGGTCCCACCTCCTAAAGGCTCCTCCCCTCCAGAATCCTCTCCACTGGAGGATAGACTGATGGATGGTCACCTGCCCGAGAAAGCTATATTGTTAACTTATAAGAAATCAATCAATAATACGGCAGACCCCCTCCAGCCACTACGTGAGAAATGGATAAGGGATGGCATTGAACTAGATGATGAAGATTGGCAGGAATCGGTACCCTCCCCAAGAGTGGTAGCAATCTCGGATAGGCTCAGGCTAGTTCAACTCAAAATTCTCCACAGAGTGTATTTTAAAGGGCCTTGCCTGGTATGCATGGGTAGGGCTGAAAGAGGAGATTGTAGGCGACAATGCGGTCAAGAAGGCACATTTATACACATAATATGGGAATGCGACTTCATACAATGATATTGGCGCAAACTCCACCACATTCTAAGTTAAGTGCTCACAATTGTCCTCCGCCCTGAAGCACGTAGATGCCTCTTGAATATATGGGAACCTACGGACCTGAATAGTGACAACACGCAGTGGGTCACATTGGGATTAATGTTGGCAAAGAGGAATATTGCACAATTGTGGGGAGCATCCCAACCGCCTAATGTAGAGGCCTGAAAGAAGACCTAGACTGGTGTATCAATAGAGAAAAGATGGTCCCAAATATGGACCCCCTGGAACGCCTATCGAAGGTATATTTACAACACGCCACATAGCATTGATTCGGACGATCCCCCACCCCGTAAAATGTCCTTACAGTGTACTGACGCGAAAGTCTGTCTATCATTGCCTTCAGTAATTGAAATTTACTTGATTCCTCTGTAATGTATACTCTATGTCGATGAATGTTTAATAAAAAGAAATATATACAAATATCCTCACTATCTAGTACCCTTACCAACACCTGAACCCTACAAACCCATTCTACCTCCTACCCATCCATGAACGCTAAAAGTCCCTTACTACCCTCCATCCACTCCAGAACCCTAAAAACCATTCATAACCTTATTACCCCATACCCTTACCCATCCCTGAACCCTAAAAACCCTTTCTACCTTTTACCCAACACTGCATCCTAAAAGAAACCCTTAAAACCCTTTGTACCCCATACACTTACCCATCATTGAATCCTAAACGCACTTTATTATCCCCTACCCATTACTGAACACTAAAGCACCTGCAAAACCCTTACTACCCCATACCTAAACCCTAAAAATCCCTTTAAAACCTTTATTACCCTTACCCACCTATGATCCCTAAAATACCCTTTAAGTTGCCTACCACCCTGAACCCTTATGTATCCCATAACCATTAAATAATATTTTTTAAATAACAAGCATTGGCAAAGCCAATAAGTCTCGCCTTTAATTGAGGAGTGCTGATGTATTGTCATTGCCAAGGTAGTACTGCTATTGAATGGTGTGGAACTGAATCCTGCCAGGCCTTGCCAACATCAGATAAAAGCAGTTACTGCTTAAGTCACTGAGATAGCTTACAAACATTCAATCGTTTTGTTATGTTATGCTCCTTTTGCAATCGAACACACAAACACCATCAGCTTTTAAAGGTACAATATTGCCGCAGTGACATATGAAACTGATGGCTTGAGGAATCATAGATGATGCCGATTAGAATGAAGAAAGACATCTAAATTGGCGACATGCCAAAATTAATGAAAGGAAGGAGGCGATTAATAACTTCATTACAAGTGGTCACTTGACAGAGATCTGTTTATGCAGTACAAGTGCCAATTGAAAACATGAATTAATAATATAAAAAGGTGAGCACACATGAAGACTTATCTTTTACTTATTTCCTTGAACCTTGACTGCATTCTTTGGAATCTAACACACCTGACAACAAAGAAAGCAGGACTCAAATCCTTTCCATTCAGGCTAACAACTGAACCTTTAAGCCCCCAGTGAGATTCAATAAATGGGCAAAAGTTGTATGATCTCATCATTAAAAGAATTGCCATAAAATTAATTCCAAGAAATTGGCTGCACATCGCAGTTGCACAAACTCAGCTGTGGCAAGCTGTTATACAATATCCGCACTCTGTTTAACAACGCCAATGTGCTGATTGATGGCGAATAATACAGGTCCTGACAGCAGTAAAACCAGGGCCGGACTGGTAAGTCCGGGCACCGGGCAATCCCCCAGTAGGCTGGATGGGGTGGGGGCCGTTTTTGTGCCAGGGGGCCGGTTTTGAATGGACCCTGGCCCTGGTGACGGTCCGCGACCCGAGTCAGTTCAGTAGCAGCTAAACCTGTATGCTGCATAATTAATGCTATATGCGATTTCGAATGCTGGCAGTATTCTATGAAACAATTATTAAAGAAATGCACCTGCTGCTGCTGTATGGCGCGCGCAGCGCGCAGATGTCTCCTCCGCCAGGCCCCCGTGCCTGGGCGTGAATGGTGTTATGTTTTGGGTTCATAATCCGCCCCTGGCGTAAGGGGCGTGTAGTGTGGAAGTCATGTGACCGCCTATAATAAAAAAGGCTCCGCACGCACGTACGCCATTCTGAGACGGGCGCACGGAGAGCCAACAAGTTATTTCCCGTGTCTGCATCCTTTATTCCTAGGGCCACGTGTCAGGCCTAGTGCCGATTAGCTGAGTTGGTCCAACCTGTCTGAAGGACACAACAATTGGCGACGAGGGTGGCTGCTGGATCCTCGCTGGGTGAGAGTACCTGCCTCCTGCCCCGTGTGGCGGCCGCGAGCCTGTCCCTCGGCTCGTGGTGCTCGTGCCGTGCGGCGTACTCCACCTCCGCGCAAGCGCGCCTGGGAGGATGGCGACGATTCCGCCCATCGAACCCTTTGTGGTGGAAGGTGCGCCCTCAGCGCTCGCTCCCAAATGGAAGGAGTGGGTGGATAGATTACTAGTGTTCTTTGAAGCTACGAAGACGCACAAGGAACAGAAACGGGCCATGGTGTTACATCTCGGCGGCAAGGACATACACTCCATTGCTCGGACCCTCCCGGAGGCGACCCCCAGAACCCATCACACGCTGATTAATGCCCTCAATGCCCATTTTGAGCCCATGGCCAATCAAGATTATGAACGATTTGTGTTTAGACAAGCGCGCCAGCTGCCCGAGGAATCGCTGGACACATATCACACCAGGCTCAAGAGGTTGGCGCTCACGTGTGGGTTTCAAGATACCACTGAGGAAATTCGGGGGCAAATCATACAGGGATGTGCGTCGGCCAAATTAAGGGAACGGATTCTGGAGGAGTCTGGCAAGCCGCTGACGGACATCCTAACTCTTGGCCGCACGAAAGAACTCTCCAAAGCTAGGGCTGCGCACATGGAAGCTGCGTTGCAGGCATCGGTCAAAGTGGAACCGGTCAACAAGATACAGACACACACGCCCACCAAGTGGCCCAAGAGACCGCCCATTCAGGGTGGAGCGTCGGGACAGTCATGTGGGTATTGTGGAGGTCCGCGACACCAGATGGCAGAATGCCCAGCACGGGGCAAGCGGTGTTCGGGATGTGGCCGGCAGAATCATTTTGAAAAGGTGTGCCGATCGAAGAACTTCCGTAAACCACGCCCCGCTGTGCAGGCCATAGTGGAGGGGGAACAGAGTCACAGTGACATGGATGATGACGAAGAAGAAGAACGGTCGGTGCACAAGGTGCACATGATTGGCACCGCTGCCCGCCGCACCAGGCCCCTGCCCCAATGCGCCATACAGGTAGCGGACCAAGATCTTATAGCCGTGGTGGACACGGGCGCATCCATAAACTTGATGAGTGTTTCCCTCTACAGGACCATGACCACGCCTCCAGCACTGCGCCCCACCCCTATCACTGTCTTCGCGTATGGGCAAGACACCCCTCTCGAGATTAGAGGAAAGTTCAAAGCAGTAATCCGCCATGGGAACAAGACGATCAAAACCAATGTCTTCGTGTCAGAAGAAGGCCAAGGCATGCTGCTGAGTTGCAGAGCGGCGGAAGACCTGGGAGTGGTGACATTCGCCTTCGGGGTCCATGAGGAATCTGTTCAACATCTCCTCATGGAGTACCCGAACCTTTTCGAGGGCATTGGCAAGTTCAAAGGCCGAGAAATTCATCTGCACATTGACCCAACGGTGCAGCCGGTGGCCCTGCGACACCGCCGCATTGCGTTCCATCTACGGCCGCTGGTGGAAGAAGAACTGCACAAACTGGAAGCGGCAGGCATCATCGAAAAAGTTTCGGGTCCCACCCCATGGGTTTCGCCCATCGTGGTCACCCGGAAACCGAAGCAACCCGGAGCGGTCAGGATATGCGTGGACATGCGCCTCCCGAATGCTGCCATAAAACGGGAGCGCCACATCACGCCCACCATAGATGACCTCATCGGAGAGATGGCAGGTGCCCGTTGGTTTTCCAAGCTGGACTTGCGGTCAGGGTACCACCAGTTGGTGTTGGACATGGAGTCGCGCAACATCACTACTTTCTCCACTCACATCGGCCTTCGAAGATACACTCGCCTCAGCTTCGGAATCTCCAGTGCAGCGGAGGTGTTCCAGAATGTCATCCAGGAGCTAATCGCTGGAATACCTGGAGTGATAAATGTCAGTGATGACATAATGATACATGCCCGCACCATCCCGGAGCACAATCAAAGGCTGGCCCAAGTGTTTCGGAGACTCAAAGACGCAGGACTAACGCTCCACCGAGAAAAGTGTGAATTCCTGCGAGACCGGCTAGGGTTTTTTGGTTACGTCTTCTCAGCCGAGGGTGTCAACCCGGACCCGGATAAGGTGAAGGACATTAAAGATGCGCCACCCCCGCAGACCGTTACTGAAGTCCGGAGTTTCCTGGGCATGGTCAACTATTGTGGCCGGTTCATCAGAGACTTGGCTAACCTCACGCTCCCCCTGCGGGACCTCACCAAAGACTCCACTCCCTGGCACTGGGGACCGGAGCAAGAGAAAGCTTTCCGAGACATCAAGGAGTCTCTGTCCAACAACACCACTCTCGCTTTCTTTGATCCCCGCAACTTCACGCTTATTGCTGTGGACGCGGGGCCTGCTGGACTGGGAGCGGTTCTCCTGCAAAGGAAGAGAGACGACATCGACTGGACGCCTGTTGCTTTTGCGAGCAGGTCTCTCACGGACACGGAACAGAGGTACTCGCAGATTGAGAAGGAAGCGATTGCCATTCATTGGGGGTGCCGACATTTTCACCTCTACATATATGGCAAGCCATTCACTGTGGTGACCGATCACAAACCCCTGCTGTCCCTGTTTGCGGGAACCTCATCCAAACCCCCGCCCCGCATAGAAAAGTGGCTGCTTCAACTGCAGGAGTACAACTGTACAATCGAGTATCAGCCCGGAGCCAAGAACCCGGCAGATTATCTGTCCCGACATCCCAGACCCGCCACAGCTGAGGAGATGGAGGAAGCTGAAGAAACAGAGGCCTATGTCAGGTGGGTGGTGGCGCGCTCTTGCCCTCGTCCCATCTCTCTCAGCGACATTGTGAGTGTCACAGCGCAGGACGCCTGCCTCCAGAGGGCCAAAGAACTTGTTCACACGACTAACTGGAATCGGGCCAAGGAGGGGTGGAAGATGCTCACGCCCGAAGCTCAGAAAATAATGGAGAGTCTGTACCATGTCCGAGAGGAGCTCAATGAAGATGAGGCCGGATGTCTCCTGCGGGGGCATCGCTTGGTGATACCCTCAGCCCTCACTGATCAAGTCATACAGTTAGCGCACGTAGGTCACCAAGGCATGGTTAAAACCAAGGCACGCTTACGGACAAAGGTGTGGTTTCCTCTGATGGATGACATGGTGGAGCAGGTGGTGAGGGCATGCGCTGCATGTCAGGTGACGGGGGACGCCCCTCGGGAAGCCCCGATTGCCGTGGAACCTCGTCCACAACAGCCATGGGACAAGGTCAGCATGGACTTTGGCAGCCTCCCGGATGGGAACTACACGCTGGTCATGATTGATGACCATTCCAAGTATCCGGAAGTGGAAATAATAGCCAGCACCAGCGCAGAGTGTGTGATCCCGAAGGTAGAGAAGATCATTGCCACCCATGGAGCTATGTGCGAAATCCGCACAGACAATGGACCCCCATTTCAAGGGCAGGAACTGGCCACCTACCTGTCATCTCTGGGCATTCGGCATCGACGCATCACTCCCCGATGGCCACAAGCGAATGGGGAAGCGGAACGCTTCATGAGGACTCTTAATAAAGTGATTCGCATTGCTCATGACAAAGGACAGTCCGTGGAGATGGCCATTTTCACGTTTCTTCGCAGCTACCGACAAACCCCCCATTCAACTACTGGGATAGCCCCGGCGCATCTTCTGATGGGACGGATTGTACCCGATTCCATTCCTCACCACCCTCAATGGGCCCCTGCCCCCGTGAATGAAGAAATAATTGCCCGCAAGCGAGAGACTGCATTTGCTAAAATCAGCCACAAGAGAAGAGCCATGGTGACACAATTCAGCAGAGGAGATGTGGTGCTTCTCCGTAACAGGGTGACGAGCGGAAAGTTTCGTTTGAATTATGAGAGAAGACCCTGGCGAGTGGTTGGTGTGAAAGGAACACGCATCACTGTGGTCCGCGGAAGGGAGACTGTAACCAGGAATGTGTCGCACTTTAAACATTTCCATGGGGGTTTGAGCGCCTCGGATTCACCACCTCTGGTAACCGAAACTGAAACTGCCCAGGACTTGCCAGGCAGGGAGCCGACGCCCAGTCTCGAGATCACACAAAGTAACACTCCGAGGGTGGTGATCAAGGAAACAGAAGGCGGTGCGGAGGCCCAGGAAGGGGTGTCAGATCCGGAGGAGCCCGACTTGGAGGCGCCTGAGACCGGCTCCGCCCCAGAGACAGACTGTTCAAGCCAGAGGGGCGTGGATCAAAGGCTGAGACGTAACCCGACGCCTTCCTGTCGACTACGCGTCTGAAGGACACAACAAATGGCAAGCCGAGGTGTAGTTCACCCCTTTGGGTGGGGTTTGGATTTGGGTCCGGGCTCCCGCAAAGTGCACGTGCGAGGTCAAGAAGGCAGGCATCGATCTCGTGATCATCATCTCATAGGCAGAGAGAGACGAGTGAGCCAGTCAACGACAGAGAAAAAGAGAATTTAATTATTTCTAGCCCCCCGGCCTCCTGTCTGCAGGTGAGTCTCTAGTCAGGACCGTCCGATTCAGTCATTTGAGTTGCTGAATGCATGCTGTGTGTAAGGCCTGCACGCTGTTGTGTAATTGTAATCCGCTCCCTGATTCATCATGGGGCAGCAGGGCTTGCGTGGGCTGGATTCGAAATAGAAATGAAAAGCAAAAGGCCTGGTGGTTAGGCCCATGATCGGGACGGGCAGGGCAGGGGCAGGGCTGCTTATGAATTGTGATAATACTTCACTACTAAATCTTAACACCTTTACAAAAGTTCATAAAGTCCCCCCTCTTATTTTAAGGCCCCCCGCCATGAAATGCTCAATGTAAAGTATGTAGAGTATGTAAATTGTATGACCGTTCTTTGCACACGAATCTCTTACTAGAGGCAGACAGTGAAATAGTATGAATATCTCCCACTGATGAAAGACCTGTGTAAGGTCCAAAATACGTAGGGGTTAAAAGAAATGTGTTACAAATCGGTGTTGATCAATCAAATGGCACATACAAGTACAAACCTGGAGTTGGACTTGGACGACTCCAACATCCTCTGTATCTCTCTGTACCATTTATTAAAGGTGCAAAAACTGACGTTAATGTACAGTACTGGTCTATTTTGATTTAATAATTTCATGTAAGAGAACATAAAAGTATACCAGTATTGCAACAAATAGCTGTGCAGAAGGAGATTATACACTTTCTGGGATTAGTTTATACTCTACTATGCAAGGAATTTCATCACTGACCTTCACCACATCTTCTCTTCAGAACTCAACTTATCTTAAAAATATCAAAAGATCAGTGGGACAGCTCAGTGAGTTAAGCGGACTCTTCTGTGAGACGTGTATAGCTTTCAGTTCAGGGATTTAGTTCCAGAAGGGTAGACTAATTCTGTTATCCTTCAAAGGCTGATAATATGAGTATCTTTAAGCTGTATAATAGTACAACTCCATATATACAGTGATTGAAACTGGGAATAAATTTGCAATGCCAAGCAGAACATAAAGAAAAAAAAATATTCTTATTATTCTATGCCTACGGTCTATATCGTCCAGTACTTTCCAGGATGTAGCCCACTGTGGCCCTCACCTGCTTCGGCAGCTTACAGGTTACACAGTCACAACAGAATATTTCTTGCTATTTTGTTGAAAAACAAAATCTGTCTGGCATCATGCAGGAAATTATTGACCCTGCTTTGAGAAAAGATTTCTATGAAGCCCAATATTACTTGGGAGCACCCTGTCCTGCTGAGATCCAAATTAGCAATTTTAAGTAATCATTCTTCCACACCTTTTATCTTCCTGGAGCTGCTCGTGCTATTGGATAGTTCTCGTATTACAAGGATTGTTGTCAATGCATGAATATTGCCATGGTACATTCTGCTAAAGATATCCCTAAGATCTGATGATCTGAATACTTGCAAACTAATATCATTGAGAAGATGGTTGTTACAATTCTTTGCAAATATCAATGTACTGGATTTATTCAAGATAGGATGTAGGCCCCACTAAAGCATCAAGCTGATGGTAGTATCTGGAGGACCTACTCTGGCTGGGTGTTGGTGGTGAGGTTGTGGCCCTGGTTTTGTTAGACGTATCAGGTACCTTTGATATTATTGACTACAACATCCTATTAGACAGATTGGCCCAGACCAATTTTTAGGACTCTGTCCTAGTCTATTTGAAAACATAGCTATGCAGTAGATTTCAGTGTGTTGTCATGTTGTAATTTTCCTCTTAGTCTACAGAAATCAACCATGGTGCTTATGTCCTCTAGCAGTCAATATTATCTCCCTTCTAATCAGTGCATGAGGTCCCATGATAGAGAGCATTTTACATGCATGCCAAGTACAATTACACTCAGATGATCATAAGCTGTCAAAACATGCAGTTAGGTCAGAAGAGATCCAGGCCCTAATTCTGTATATAAGTGCTTTTACATGACTTGGTGATAGATGTCTCTTTTTGTAGCTCAATCCTACAAAAAACTACATCTCCTTTTTACTGTGAATGGAACCTTCTGGGAGAGCCTGATATGGCCACAGCCCATCACCCCATCCCCACTAGTTAAGGCACTTTAATATCTGGATATATTATCAATACTTGAATAAGGAGTAGTTTCTTTCCTGTAACTCTAGTTCTGTAGTAGGGGTATCTCTGTTATAGTCATAATCTAGTGAATAGTTCCACCCATGTGCGTGGACCCCGGAGCAATCAAAAATAATCTCTTAAATTGTCAAAAAATGCAGAACTGCGCAGACACTTAAGAGAGAATTTAACGACAGATAATGCAGCCTATATCCACAGGCTACACTGTCTAGTACTTCAACTAGAAATTCCACCAAAAATCCACAAACAGCACAGCCTGTCCAGATTGCTCCACCTAGAAAAACTTGCCTTTACCAGCAAAACCCTCTGGAATGATAGAGAGTAAGGAGTGGACAGACAAGCCCCATAGGCTGCCATTATGTGGCTCAGAACAGGATACCGTGCCTTTAAGAGAACTTTCCAGAACTCTCTCAGTATACCAGAATGCACTGCAGGTCCCTTTTACTTTCAGTTCTTTTTGAAGGCGTAACACGCCAGACCTGTATCATTCCTCACATGAATAACTCTCTCCTTCTCCACCGGGGAGGAGGGCGGGCGCTTATGACTATAACAGAGATACCCCTACTACAGAACTGGAGTTACACGACAGAAACTACTCCTTCTGTAGTAGGGGATCTCTATGTATAGTCATAATCTAGTGAATAGAATGGCAAGCCCATCCCCACACCAAAGTGGCGGTGGAGAAAAAAGGAAATAACACCACTACTGTGCGAACAGATTTCGCAGCAAAGCTTGCCCAACCTGAGCGTCTGTCCTGGCATCAGTGTCCAGACAGTAATGCTTAGCAAAGGTATGGACCGACTTCCAAGTGGCCGCCTTGCAGATTTCTGCAATTGGAACATTACGTAGCAAAGCAGTCGTGGCAGCTTTGCCCCTGGTGGAATGAGCCTTAGGTTTACCCCCTAAGGTCTTATTAGCCTTCTGGTAACACAATTGTGTACAGGACACAATCCACCTCGAGATGGACTGTTTTGAGGTAGCAAGACTGGTCCTGACTGATCCATAATTGATAAACAATTGGTCTGACCTACGAACATCTTTGGTTTTATCCAGATAAAATTTCAACACCCTCCTGACATCCAGGGAATGCCGAGACCTTTCCGCTGGAGAGGAAGGATTCTGAAAAAACGTAGGTAAAGTTATGGTCTGGTTAACATGGAAATCAGATATAACCTTCGGAAGAAATTTAGGGTGAGTACGCATAACAACCTTAGCAGCATGAATACAGTATAAGGTTCTTGACAACACAACGCCTGACTTTCACTCACCCTGCGGGCCGATGTAATGGCCACGAGGAACGCCGCCTTCCAGGACAGGTGCTGCAACGAAGCCTTATGAATAGGTTCAAAAGGCTCCTTCATCAATCTGGACAGCACGACGTTCAATTCCCATGAAGGCGAAGGAAGCCTGACAGGAGGGAACACTTTCTTCAAGCCTTCCAAAAAATCTTTGGTCACAGGGATCTGGAAGAAGGAAGTCTGTGAAGGGCATTTCCTGTAGGCAGTCAGCGCAGCGAGATGAACCTTAATGGAATGGACATTAAGGCCAGACTGCGCCAAATGTAGAAGATACGGAAGGATGACATCTTCCTTACACATCGTTGGGTCATAGTTCTTGGACTT
Organism: Lissotriton helveticus; assembly: GCF_964261635.1. NCBI lineage: Eukaryota > Metazoa > Chordata > Amphibia > Caudata > Salamandridae > Lissotriton > Lissotriton helveticus. The sequence goes on along the minus strand of NC_136060.1, from coordinate 20,623,326 downwards.
GCACCAGATGCAAAATCTCTTCCACTTGTAAGCATAGGAAGTCCTAGTGGAAGGTCGCTTAGCCTCCTTCAGTATTTCCATACAATCTTCTGGTAGATTCAAATGGCCATATTGCACTATCTCAGGAGCCATGCCGCCAAACTCAAAGATGAGAGGTTGGGGTGCACCATCTGCTCCCGAACTTCGTGAGAAGGTCCGGCCGGCACGGCAGCCGTATGTGAGGAAGGAGAGACCGGTGAAGCAGGTCCGTGAACCACCACTGCCTGGGCCATTCCGGGGCAATCAGGATCATCCGCGCCCTGGACTGGGACAGCTTGATGAGCACCGCCGGAATCAGGGGAATGGGTGGAAAGCGTACAGAAAGCTGTTCGACCAGTTGATCCATAACGCATTCCCCAGCGTCCCCTGCTGGTAGTACCTGGAGGCAAAGTCTCGGCATTTGCTGTTTTCGGCGGTGGCGAACAGATCTACGTCTGGAGTCCCCCACCTTGCGAAGACTTCTCCTAGTACTTCGTCTTTTATGACCCATTCGTGGTTTTCCTGAATCAGTCTGCTCAGTGCGTTGGCCTGAACATTCTGCACACCTGGTAGATGGGTAGCCGTTATCGTCAATCCTCTGGCTAGAAGCCAGCGCCAGATCACCTGCGCCTCCTGCGACAGAGTGCGCGATCTCGAGCCCCCCCTGCTTGTTGAGGTAATACATCGTGGTCGTATTGTCCGTTTGTACAAGCAGAGAGTTGGTCTGGAAGGACGGATGAAAGGCCTTCAGTGAACAGCTCTGAGTTACAGGAAATTGATGTGATACGTGGACTCCGTCGGGGACCACGTTCCTTGTATCTGTAATTCTTCGGAGTGCGCCCCCCAGCCGTGAAGAGATGCATCTGTCACGATAGTCTGTGTGGGAATGTCCTAGTGGAAGGGAACCCCTCTGAGGAGATTCTCCGCTGAACACCACCACTTCAGAGACTGAAGAGCATGCAGAGACAGTCGTATCTTGTCGTCCCAAGATCTTTTCCTCTGACCCCACTGATCCTCTAAGCACTCCTGCAATGGTCTCATGTGCAGCCGTGCGTGTGGCGTGAGGAAGATACAAGAGGCCATCGACCCCAGTAGAGAAGACACTGTCCTCACTGTTGTAGATGGAGCGGTCATAAGAGCCTGAGCCTTCCGAAGGAGTGATAATCATCTCTCCTCCGAAGGAGACACACTTGCTGACAGCGTATTGATGGAGGCTCCCAAGTACTGTATGCACTGGACCGGAGTCGGGACAGACTTGGACATGTTGATGAGCAACCCCAGCTTGTTCAAGAGAACGCACGTCTTCTGGAAGTGCGCTTGAGCTTCCGAGAAGGAGGAGGCCTTGATCAACCAATCGTCCACGTACAGGTAGACAAACACCTTGTTCTTCCTCAGGTGTGCAGCTACCACTGCCATGCACTTCGAGAATGTTCTGGGCGCAGCCTTCAGCCCGAATGGCAGTACTGTGTACTGATAATGATTGGCGCCGACTTGGAATCGCAGGAACTTCCTGTGTTTGTGTGCAATGGGCACATGGAAGTACACATCCTGTAGGTCTATAGCACAGAGCCAGTCTCCCTGTTGCAGCGGAGGATAAATCTGATGCAACAACAGCATGCGAAATTTCTCTCTGCTAATCCACTTGTTTGCTTGTCGCAAATCCAGAATGGGCCTCAACTCGTTCTTGTCCTTCTTGCGAACCAGAAAGAACCAGGAGTACAGACCTCTTCCCCTTTGAGACAGAGGTACGTCTTCTATTACCCTTTTCCTTAACAGGATATCGGCCTCCGTCTGGAGCTCGCGCAGCTGAAACTGCGAGCTGACCGGTGGAATTGCTGGAGGCGGGCTGGTGAACCGAAGACTGTATCTATTGCAAACAATATTCAGCACCCACTTGTCCTGAGTAATTTTTCTCCACTCTGCCAGAAAAAATTGATTGCTTCCCCCACTGGAGTGGGTAACGGATGTAGGGGAAGGAACCGCTCAGGGCCTAGACCCAGCCGGGCCCTTGTTTGCCACTGCGGACTGCTGGCCTCTGCCCTTCTGGCGCTTCTGGAAGGGCCTCCGGAACTGCTGCTGCTGTTGTTGCTGTTGCTGTCCCGAAGCCTGGCCTCGCCCTCTGCCTTGCGCCCGAACCGTCTCTGGAACGGGCGGTAGGTCTTCTTCTCCTTGGGCTTCTCCAACCAGACAGCCGTCAGGGTCTCGGCTCCGCTTTCATGCGGGCCATTTCGTCGTCCGCATGCTTGCCAAACAGGGTTTCCCCCGAGAAAGGCAGGTTTGCCACCCATTGTTGGGCCTCTGGCTTGAGGGATGTAAGGCGAAGCCAAGCGTGGCGCCGTTCAATCAATCAATAAATCAATCAGGCATTTGTATAGCGCGCTAATAACCCGCAGGGTCTCAAGGCGCTTGGGGAGGGGGGTCTGCTATTGCTCGAACAGCCAGGTCTTGAGTTGCTTCCTGAAGGCGAGGTGGTCTTGGGTCAGGCGGAGGTGGGTGGGGACGGAATTCCACGTCTTGGCCGGCCAGGTAGGAGAAGGCTCTTCCTCCTGTTGGGGCTCTTCGGATGCGGGGGACGGCGGCGAGGGCTTGGCTGGTCGATCGGAGATGGGGGGTGGGAGTGTAGAAGTTGAGGCGGTCGTTGAGGTATCTTGGGCCTTGGTTATGGAGTGCTTTGTGTGCGTGGGTGAGGAGTCGGAACGTGATTCTCTTGTTGACGGGGAGCCAGTGCAGGTTTCTTAGGTGTGCGGAGATGTGGCTGTGTCGGGGGATGTCCAGAATGAGCCGTGCTGAGGCGTTCTGAATCCGCTGGAGTTTTTTCTGGAGTTTTGCAGTGGTTCTGGCGTAGAGGGAGTTGCCGTAGTCCAGACGGCTGGTGACGAGGGCCTGGGTGACCGTCTTCCTGGTTTCGGTGGGGATCCATCGGAAGATCTTCCGTAGCATGCGTAGGATGTTGAAACATGACGAGGAGACGGCGTTGACTTGTCCGGTCATGGAGAGGGAGGAGTCCAGTATGAAGCCCAGGTTGCGTGCGTGGTCCGTTGGTTTGGGAGCGCTGCCCAGGGCGGGGAGCCACCAGGAGTCGTCCCAGGCGGATGGTGACGATCCCAGGATGAGGACTTCCGTCTTATCTGAGTTCAGTTTCAGGTGGCTGTTCATCATCCACTCGGCTACGTCTTTCATCCCTTCGTGTAGGCTGGTTCTGGCGGTGGCGGGGTCGTTGGTGAGGGAGAGGATCAACTGGGTGTCGTCGGCGTAGGTGATGATGTTGAGGTTGTGTTGGCATGCGATGGCCGCAAGGGGGCTCATGTAGATGTTGAACAGCGTGGGGCTGAGTGATGATCCTTGTGGTACGCCGCAGATGACTTCGGTGGCTTCTGATCTGAACGGGGGGAGGCGGACTCTCTGTGTCCTTCCGGGGAGGAAGGAGATGATCCATTCCAGGGCCTTCTCTTGGATTCCGACATTACTGAGGCGCTGCACTAGGGTGCGGTGGCAGACAGTGTTGAACTCCGCGGAGAGGTCCAGGAGGATGAGGGCCGCTGTTTCACCGTTGTCGAGCAGGGCTCGGATGTCGTCAGTGGCTGCGATGAGGGCGGTCTCGGTGCTGTGGTTGGCCCGGAATCCAGACTGCGAGGGGTCGAGGGATCCATTCCTCTCGAGGAAGGCGGCCAGCTGTCTGTTGACGGTCTTCTCGATGACTTTGGCAGGAAACGGGAGGAGCGAGATGGGGCGGTAGTTTTTGAGGTCGGTGGGGTCGGCTGATGGTTTCTTCAGGAGGGCGCTGAGTTCGGCATGCTTCCAGCTCTCCAGGAAGGTTGCGGTGTCGAAGGAGGTATTGATGGTGTCCCGGAGATGAGGTGCGATTACGACGTCGGCCTTGTTGAAGACGTGGTGAGGGCAGGGGTCGGTTGGAGATCCGGAGTGGATGGAGTTCATCGTACGTATGGTCTCCTCGGTGTTGATCGGGGGCCAGGCGCGGAGGGTGGTGGTGGGGGGCGTTGTTACGGTTGTAGGGTGCGTCGGCTGTGTGCTGAAGCTGTTGTGTATGTCTGCGATCTTGCTGTGGAAGTATGCGGCGAGAGAGTTGCAGAGGTCTTGCGATGGGGTGATGTCGTTGTTTCCGGCGCTGGGGTTGGAGAGCTCTTTGACGATGTTGAAGAGTTCCTTGCTGTTGTGGGCTTTGTTGTCCAGACTGTCCTTGAATGCGGTTTTCTTGGTGGCGTGGATCAGTTGGTGGTGTTTTCGGGTGGCGAGCTTGAGGGTGGTCATGTTGACTGGTGTCGGGTCTCTGCGCCAGGCTCTCTCGAGGGCTCGGCAGTTCTTCTTGGAGCTCTTGAGTTCGTCGGTGAACCAGGATGCTTGGTCACCAGCTGCTTGAGTCCGAGGTTGGCGAGGTTGTCCAGCAGGGTGGTGGTGTTGCGGTCGCTGTTGTTCTCCAGGTGGAAGTTGAAGTCCCCTAGGAGGATGTAGTCAGCGGACGGGAGGGCCTGCGGACTGATGAAGTCTGTGATGTCTTCGCTGAATTGTGTGCATGGTCCCGGGGGTCTGTAGATGAGGGTTTCTCTGAGGGTGGTCTTGGGGTCGGTGTGGATCTGGAAGTGAAGATGTTCAGCGGCTGAGAGGGTGTCGTCGGTGTTGGTCGTGATGCGGATGGTGTTCTTATGGACGATGGCGATGCCTCCTCCCGTCTGGTTGATGCGGTCCCTCCGGGTGATCTTGTATCCGTCCGGGATGGCGATGGCGATGTCAGGCGCTGAGGAGGCGTTCATCCATGTCTCCGTGAGGAAGGCGACGTCGAGTCGAGGAGGTTCCAGAGCTCCACGGCATGTCTGTGGACGGAGCGGGTGTTGAGCAGGATGCACTTGAGGTGGTTGCTGCTGGTGCTCGGCTTGGTGGGTGTGGTGCAGGTCCGGGTGCAGGAGAAGTCGCAGGAGTGGCAGGTGAAGGGTCCGTGGATGCGTCTCGGGGTGGCGCGGTAGCAGCCGGGGGTTCGGCCGATGTTGAGTGTGTTGAGGGTGGCTGTGTCGTAGGTCCGGCGGGTGGGCTGGCATCCTCGGGGGTTGACACCATGGCAATATCCATGCGCCGCCAGAAGGGACACATCAGCAGCTGCGCTGGTGACTTGGCTCGATACCAATAGTCCCTCATTGAGAATCTCTTGAAAGGAGCTCAGCGAATTGCTGGAGGGATTCCCACAGGGCTCGATCATATCGCCCTAGCAAAGCCGCGGCACTTGCAGCCTTCATTGCAGTAGACGCCGTCCCACAGACCTTCCTGCCAGCCTAGTCCAACCAGCGGATCTCCTTATCAGGAGGCACCGTGGACGACGGGGTGGTGGCATGCTGCTTCCTAGCAGCTGTCACTATGACCGAGTCCGGTGGCGGATCCATCCTGAGAAAGGCCGGGTCAGAATCCGGAGCCCGGTACTTCTTGAGGAGCCTGGAGGGAGCCGCCTTTGTCACCGCCGGAGTGAGAAACAACTCCTGAGCGGGCTCTGCCAATCCTGGTACTAGGGGTAGCAACGGCCGAGACAGGTGCTTTTTATGTAGCGTCTCGAAAATCACGGACGTCGTGGGTGTGGGCACCGTCACCGTGATGCCCAACTTAGCCGCACCCCTCAGCAGAACATCTTGGAATGAGACGATGTCGTCCACTGGCAACACCCTCGTCCCCGGGGATTCCGACAAAGTCGGCGAGTAGTCCCTGGTCCCAGAAGAGCCCATGTGGGATCTCGATCTGCGCATCCTGTGGCGTCGCCTTGATCTTGGCGACGACCGGCGACGACTCCGCGATCTCTCCCTCCGTCCGGAATGAGAGCGCGATCTCCTCGGCTTCGGACGCTCCGCAGGTCTCACAGGAGCAGGAGACTGCGGCCTGATCGGGACCCTTGGCTGAGGAGTCCCCTTAGGAGGCGTCGGCTACCGTGGTAGCGAAGCCGTCCTCGGCGGAACCAGAGGCAGTCCTTGAGGAGGTAGCAGAGGATGACCATGAGGGGGAACTAGAGGTGGAGGCGGAGTGGGAATCTGTGGCGGAGGTTCCTTGCGCAAGGGAGGAGGAGGGGTAGCCGATTTCGGCTTGGAAGGTGTATATACCTCGGAGTACACAGAGCCCTGTGACTCCCTCTTCTTCTTAGGCGGAGGCGATGGAGAGGCCGTGTCTCCTATTGGAGAACGTCGCCGAGGTGCCCCAGCGGACCCAGAGGGACTGCTGGCACCAGAACTCCTTCTGCACTTCTTTGGCGTCGAAGAACGTCGCCTCGACGTCGAGGAACGCCATCTTGACGTCGACCGGCGCCCTCGTCTCGACGTTGAATCACGTCTGGACGACGAACGTCTCTTCCTCGACAGCGACCGTCGACCTCTTGACGTCGAACGTTTCCTCCGCGGCGTCGAACATCTTCTCGACGACGAACGCCATCTGGACGTCGAACGCCTCCTCGACGTCGAACACCTGCGAGTCTTCGACGTCCTCCTCGACGCCGACCTCCTCTTCTTCGCCGACGGCGAGCGGCGGTGTCGCCTCGACGGCGAGCGCCGACGCCAGGCCGAACTCCTTCGACGTCCATGACTCGACGACGACGACGATGACACCGTCGACGGCTATCTCGACGGTGGCCTCGTCAGTCCACTGGACGTCGAACATCGACTCCGCTTCAACCCACAGCCCTGGGGAGACGGGGAATTGACTGCTGTCATCCCTCTCGACGCCGTCGTCGATGCTATCGACGTCGGCGGAGAAATAGGACATTTGCTGGCCTTCCTGCTTCTGGGGAGCCCCCCAGAGGCCTCAACATGGGCAGATGAAGCATGCCCAGACCCACCTTGTGTCTGCAGTCTTCTATCTTCCAGGCCTTGGAGCCTGATCTTCATCCTCTTTCTCAGGGTCCTGGTGGATAATGTCTGGCAGATGCCACACTCCTCTGGGACATGAGATGAGGGAAGGCAGACGATGCACACCTCATGTGGTTCCGACTTGGCCTTCTTCCTCGGACACTCTGGGCATTTGTCAAACATAGCAGGCATCTTGACAAATAAAAGAGTGACCAAGACACACACAAGGAAGAAAACACCAAAGTACTTCAATGAAAGCACTCAAATAAAAGTGAAAAAATCACCAATAAAGCCGAAAAAAAGAACTGAAAGTAAAAGGGACCTGCAGTGCATTCTGGGATACTGAGAGAGTTCTGGAAAGTTCTCCTAAAGGCACAGTATCCTGTTCTGAGCCACATAATGGCAGCCTATGGGGCTTGTCTGTCCACTCCTTACTCTCTATCATTCCAGAGGGTTTTGCTGGTAAAGGCAAGTTTTTCTAGGTGGAGCAATCTGGACAGGCTGTGCTGTTTGTGGATTTTTGGTGGAATTTCTAGTTGAAGTACTAGACAGTGTAGCCTGTGGATATAGGCTGCATTATCTGTCGTTAAATTCTCTCTTAAGTGTCTGTGCAGTTCTGCATTTTTTGACAATTTAAGAGATTATTTTTGATTGCTCCGGGGTCCACGCACATGGGTGGGACTATTCACTAGATTATGACTATACACAGAGATCCCCTACTACAGAACCAGGTTCCCAAAGGTTTCAATACTTGTTTTTTTACAACTAAAGATCCTGAAGAACTTGCTCCCTGTGGGAGGGATGGGCGGAAATAGAAGCTAGGAGGCTTGATTGGTTTATCAATGGTTAGAGTTTATTAAAGTCCTTGTTTCAAAACAATCGTCTGAATGTGGAACTGGTGGTTGGGCATCAGGGCCGGACTGGTAATTCCGGGCACCGGGCAATCCCCCTGTAGGCTGGATGGGGTGGGGGCCGGTTTTGAGACAAGGGGCTGGTTTTGTTGCTGGGCCAATATGTACCCTGGTCCATGACCGACCCGAGTCAGTTCAGTAGCACAACTATCAACAAGTCTATCTGCATAAGTAATGCTGCCTGGCTGGTGCTGCACACTCGTCACCGCATGCACCGGTCAGCCCGTGTCCTATTCATCAATATTGTATTAAATAAATGCACCAGCTGCACAATCCATGCCGCTCACAGCGCGCAGATGTCTCCGCCCGCGGTGTAGTTTACCCTTAGGGTGGGGTGGGGTATGGATGATGATCATGCGCATTTGGGGCGGGCTCACGCAAAGTGCATGTGCAGTGAGGTGAGGTCAAGGAGGCAGGCATCTCATGAACTCAGAGCAGGGGCCAGAGAGAGACAACAACAGAAAAAGAGGAACAGGCATGCATGCACCCCATAATTTAATTATTTCTAGCCCCCCTGTCGACCTGTCTGCTGCCCACAGGTGAGTCATTTAAATTGCATGTTGCAATCCCTGATTCGTAGTGGCACTGTCTGGGGGCATGTCGCCGTAGGCCCAGGCACGGTAACTTGGGGAGACAGAGTTAATAGACAGTTAGACACAAGAAGAAAGCAGGCGATTCCAGGAGCGAGGGGTGAACATGCGATGGGGAGGAAATGGGGTCAATCAGGTTATGTCCTGGAGTGAAGTAGGAATAGGGACAGCTGTTCATCCACCAGCAGTTACCAGCGGTCACACCTTGCGTTTCTTCTTCACAGCTTGCGTTTCTTCTTCGGGCCTTCTTAAGTGCGTAATTATTGGGCATAATGGCATCGCCAGAGGAGTGTACCAGTCTCCGGCACCTCACAGGCCATCCAGGACTCGGTGCCTAATTAGCATTTTGAAATGTACATATCCAGGGCCCGCCGGCTCTAGGGCGGTGCGATCGGTGCCACCGCACCAGACGTTGACTTGGGGTGGGGGCGTCCTTTTCCAAGTATATGATCATTTTAAAGAACACAGAAGGATACAAAGTTCCCCAGGGAAGAGAGTATTACAGTGTGGAGAGGGAATAAGACATCTAGAGTCAAGGAACGAGGGAAGTTCCTTTGTCGGAACTAGAGAGCCTCACACACCCAGAGCGTTAGGTGTGAAAGACACCCTGACTGTAGGATGTCCAGTTTCATCATCGGCTCACTGCTCCTCGTCAGACCGGCGCTGCAATGTCTGATGGAGTGCCGGAAGGCACCCTTTTGGCGGAGTTCTTTTGTTCCTTGCCGATGGTGTGTGTGAGTGAAAAAGAGAGGAAGTGTAGTCGGTGCAGAGTGAGTGTATATTAAAATAGGGTAAACAGTCCACAATGGGTTTTATTGACGTGGCTGGTTCCCTGATTAAAAGGGGTGAGAGGGGAGCTAGAGACTGTGTGAGGGTACAGAAAACTAACTCAACCCCCTGGTGTGGTCAACATGTTTCTCGCCAACCGGCGATTCGTCAGGACCAAAATAGGGTACTACACGTAAAAAAAGGGTGATACAATGCTCATTCAAAAAGTAAAAAGCAAATACAACCTCACTGGGTCGGGTACAAAGAGGGCCAGGGGGTCCTGCTCTAGTTAGGCAACCTAAAGGTAGGAGGAAAAAAAGGATTAAAAGAAAGCTAGTCAAGTCATATCTCGAAATTGTGAATATACATTGAAATAATGTAGGGTGACTTGTAGTCAATGCTCTCCACACTATAGGGGGGGTGAGGGGGGTGTGTGCAGGGAAAACATTCATACTGAGCACAGGGTGGATGAAATTTTTTCTTCATAATCGGTCTGGGTATGGTGCGACTATTATCCCTCATTGGAGAAACCGGAGTGCAGTGGAAACACTCATCTAAAGTGTCTAGCCGAATCTGTCCATGCAGCACCCATTCCTGGGAGAAGAAAAGGAAGGTTCTTACCCTAAGGGAGAGTAACACGTGCCTCGCAGTATGCTCCCGTGAGGCCAGCGCTGTCTGGTGGGTGTACCTACAGGGTATGGAAGGGGAGGAATGAATCATGTATAGCAGGATACAGGGTAGTGGACTAGTGCCTGGTAGTCGAGGCTCCCCCGATGGGGGAATGGGGAGGACCGGGCTCAAGCCAGAGCAAGGCCACGTGGAGGGCACAGGGGTGAACACTCAGTGGCCCTCCAGGGTTAGTAGGCCCAATACCAAGGGAGCAGTCGTCGGGTAGGCAGGGAAACAGAGCCTCTGTCCGGGTGGGGCGTCTGCATCTCAAAGGAGCTCCCAGCGCGGGGCACAGCTCGCACACCCAGCCTGCCACACTGTATGCTCACAAGCCGTGAGCGCAAGTCGTGACAGCGCCGAAGTGCAGCGGGGCACCGCGCAAGAAACAACCCCCAGAGTGCAGCCTCAGGAGCGTGAGTAGGACCGGGGACAGGAGGGCGCTCCCCACCTCCTCTGAACCGCCGGCCGCAATGTGGCAAATGGACGGGAAGCCCGGACGGGGCTGTGGGCCACCCCCGCAACCGCCTGGGCTGAGGTGCTGCCAGCGTTTGAGGCGAGGCTCAGGTCATGAGGGCAGAGGGAGAGAGAGAGCTTACCTCTGTGCAGACGCTGGGACGGCGGAGACACCTACCCCTCACGCTCGCGGCACCTGGTCAGGCTGCGGAGCAACTGGTAGTGTGTCCCAGTGGTGTCTGTCTATAAGAAGGCTGAACGCTAGTTCCCCCAGGCGCCGAGAGTACGGTGGCGCCTATCGCGCATCATGCGCATGCGTACAGGGAGCCCAGGATCTGGAGCTGTTGATAGGCAATGATGGCAAACGTGGCGGTCATGTTGGAAAGGTCGCTGGTGCTGGCAGAGGTCGGATGTACAGTCTGCTGGGGGTTAAAGTGGCGCTGGGTTGCTGCTCAAGCTGGATATTATGCGGGTGTTGGATCTTAATAAAGGTAACCTATCGTGAGGCGGAGCTGAGCGACTGCTGGGGGCAGGGTTTTTTTTTTTTGACCAGTCATCAGATCTCGGGAATAGAGTACACTCCATGATGGACACTGGGATATTGTGCTCATGGTAGAGACAAGGCGGGTCAGTCAGGTACTTGAAGGGACATCGTGTAGAGATAACTCATTGGGGAACATCAAGGGTAGGACATAGACCCTCTGTGATGCAATGGCCGGGGCCAAAGCTCCGGTGTATGTAGTGAATAGGCTGAATGGGTACAGGGGCTAGCTACGAGGTCATCTAGAGACGGTGGCCCAGGGGACTGCATCATTAAGCCCTACTGTGTCAAGCTGAAGGCGGTGCACCCATCTCTGTTCCAGCCTAAACAGTGCCTGCCTGGACATGGCTGGTTGGGACTCGAGCACTAACCACTGGATGCTGTCTGCAGGATGATTGTGAAGTTGGTAGTGTTCATACAATCTCGTGCGGGGGTGTCCTTTTCCAAGTATATGATCATTTTAAAAACACTTGCTGCCGCATTCAAGGCATCTAGCCACTTTCAAGCATCAATTAAAATATCAAGGGAACTCCGGTGATTAATCATCTTCCTAGAAACAGCCGAGGATTGTCTAGTGGAAGTTTTGACTGGTCCTAAGGTAGCGCAGAGGGTTACAAGAACCTGTCCTGTACCATGCAGATAATAAAGTGCATATAATGTAAATAGGTCAGTAGGATACTGCTTCTGTGAGAGTGCTCCTTCTGTTACTTTTTGTTCATAAGTCAAAATCCTAACATAGAACATTGAGCTATTAGCTGTCATCACAGAGCTGCATGCAAACTGCAAGGTATATGCTAGAGCTATATGTTTTTTTACCCAATCTTTCATTATCCTAATCTTGCCAAAGAGTTCATTTGGTTAGAAAACAATTCTTATTATTAAAGGGAACCCCTAACTATGATGTTATGTTTTACAATCTGAATTAGGGCTTAACCATAATAAGGACTCTTAAACTATATTGCCTATCATTATCAATGACATGTCACTCCTACGCTACACCTTGTACTACTGTCTGATGTAACATTTCCTACACACTGATTTACCCACATATGATTGTCTCTGTGCGCAGTGTGTGTGATGTAAAGTTCTCAGACACCACCCACTGGTATGAGTGATGCTATAAAATGAAATGAATCTGAGTTTCAGTGGTTATGGAGACTTGAAGGGGCACTGTTAAAGGCTGTTAGTGAGGGAATCCATGGCAGAGGTGGTCATGGGGGGGCGCCGAAAGACATTGTCGCATATGGCGCCACCTGTGTTAAGGCCGGCCCTGTATATCTGCCTCATTGCCAGACCCCACCACTCTCAGAACAACAGATATTGGGTCTCTTGGGATCTATACATGTCAAAGATAGGGGCCCAGTGTAGGGATGGATGTTTAATCTGTGTTCTCACTTAGCCAAGCCACAAACAAGGAATTCACTGGCTATGCACCACTGGCTGACAGCGTCCAGGCACCCCCCTTCCCTTTGGCCATCACGGTGCAATGCGTTCTAACTTATATGCCACACGACACAAAGCATATTATCCAAATAAGCAAAGCATCTTGCTGCTTTCATTTTTAAGTGACACGTTTAGCATGGTGCGCCACGAAAGAATAAACACTATTTAAGTTTCCTCTGAATGTTTGCCAGTGCTCTGTGAATTGTGATGTGCTCCACTGCCCTGTGGATGGCCTGGCTCTAGGTTATCCGTGAGGAGCAGCAGCGATGATGATAATGTGTACACTACTCTGGTGTCGCCTCGATGCCTTTTCCTCCTGCTTCGCCCAGAAAACCAACTCCCTTCAATCAGCCAAAACAGCGTCAGTGACGCGGTTTTGACTAATTGAAGGGAGTTGGATTTTCTGGGCAAAGCAGAACGAAAAGGCATCGAGGCAACACCAGGTCACTCACATAGACAGCTCCTACTCTTACACAGAGTGATTCTGAAGGGCCACAGTACAGCAGTCTATCACTGGGTTCGCCCAAGCGGTACCTCTGATGATCAGAGCCACGAGGTGGGGCCGGGGGGGGGGGGATCATTGTGCAGTTCGAGGGCTACTCAGTACTCACTCACTGGGGCAGGCCCGCGCAGGCAGGTACACTGCCTTATAGTTCATGTGCTGCAACAATTTTAGTTATCCTGAACGCCCCCATCACAATGCTCCTCCTGTTGCCTCATCACTTTCATTAATCTGGAAGCTGAAATCTACGACAAAAATCTGGCAACTAGATTGTGCAAAGCTGCTCAGTCACTCACTGATACACAGTGACCAGTACGCCGTAGTTGCCTTTATAATATATGATGGTGCACTGGTTGTATTTTGAACCTGCGAGGGCTTTATCTTAGATATACTGTGATAAATCTGTTGGGTCAAACTCTTACAATGTCTTCCGCAGACATCTTTGTCCTCTCATCAAAGCTCATCCATCCATCCATTCATCCATTTAAATGGGATTACTCTCTGTAGTCCCCTCCAGGTTCTTTTGAGATTCAAAAGGCAGTGCACATGCGATGCACATGTAAAGCACATGCCTGTCATAAAGTGTCCTACAAGTTGTTACACAAGTGAATTGTCACATAAGTGCACTTGAGGACAACCTATGCTTCATGTTCACGGTTGGGCTAAATGGTTGGTGGTAGAGTCTGTAACTATTTGCTGCTGATACAATGGCAGTGGGATATGCCTATTATTAACTCCTCAAAGTAAATGGACATACGTATTTGCTAATCTGCTTCACATAACACTCAGAATACTTTACAAGAACTTTAAAGAATATGCATCCGTAAACTCTCTCCTTTGTTAAACATTCAAAATTATACTGGGAATTGATGGGTATATGCTCTTCAAGGATGGTGAGCTGTAGCACTAGTCTTCCGCAGGCCTCCCTTGTGAAGTGTTTTTTAGATACATACTGTTTCTACTGCTGAGACATGGTTAGATAAGTCCTTTTTGGCCTCAGATTCCTCTAAATTAAATTCAGGTTTGATCTGATTTATTATCAAAAAAGGCCATTTTTGTTGGCTCTTAGGGCTCAGTGCACTTTACCACCACTAAAGTGCTTGCTCTTTTCTTTATTCATGCTCAAATTGTCTTACACCGAATTGGCAAATTTAATTTACTTGTAAGTCCCTACAAATGTGATTCTACATGTACCCAGGGACTGTAAATTAAATGCTACTAGTGGGCCTGCAACCCTTATTGTGCCACCCACGTAGGTAGCCTATTTAAACATGTGTCAAGGCCAGGGCTTGTCATTGCAGTCTGCCTGTGCAGTTATAAAACTGCCATTTTGACTTGGCAAAAGGAACCTTTTGCCAGGCCTAAAAATATTCCCTTTTACTACATATGTCACCAGGATGTCACCTCTAGCGCAAGCCCTTTCCATAATGCAGTGTGCAGTATGCAGAGTGCAGTGTATTTAAATGGTTTGGCATATACTTTTAAGTTTTAGATGTCCTCGAATAGGCGAGGCTCAATTGCTACCCTTGTTCTTTGTCTGATTCTTGAATGTTTCACAATCCCATGATTACTTCAGTGATGTACAGGCAACATTGATGGCAGCACCCACACTCTGAAAAGTGTTCCAGTGCCACTGGCCTGGGTGCCTTTGTGTGAATTTTTCATGCTTTCTGGCTAGGGTGCCATGTGAGTATTTGAAAATTGCACGCAATTTGAAAGAAAAGTATATACAAATATTGGTGATATATGGGTTGGTGCTTTTAGTGTGTAAAAGTGGTCCACTGTCCATATTGTTTTGTACAAAATGCCATGTGAGACATTTCCATGCCTTCTGGCCGTGGCAGCCTGGGTGCTTATGTGTGACGTTTCCATGCTTTCTGGCCTGGATGCTCATGTGTGATATTTCCATGCTTTCTAGCCTGAGTGTTTATGTGTGATCTCTCCATGCTTTCTGGCCTGGGTGCTTATGTGTGCTATTTCCGTAGTTTCTAGCCTCAGTAACCTGGAGGTTCATGTGTGACATTTTCATGCTTAGTGGCCTGGGTGCTTATGTGTGACGTTTCCATGCTTTCTGGCCAGGTGTGAACTGCCCTGGGTCAGTGCCTAGGTGCTGTAAAATTCAACATTTTGGTCTGTCTTTTCCCAAATTTTCTTGGGGGGAGAACCCCCCCAAACCATCCTAGTAGTCAGACCCCTTCGCTGCGCTTGCTCACTACACACCATGTGGGGGCTGTTTTCACTTTTACTTTGTTCTCTCTGATTCACTACTTGTGTCTATTGTTGGTGCTCTCTGAAAGAATGTCTATGTGTACATGATGTGACTGGGTGGGTAACCTGGTGCTCTTTAAGGTCATCATCTACTATTTACTGTACTTTGAAAGTTGATACAATTGAATATGTAATCGAAAATGTACTGTAAAATTCACTATTTTGGTCTGTCTTTTTCCCAATTTTTCTTGGGGGGAGAATCGTCCAAACCCCCCAAGTAGTTGTCGGACACTAAGCGCATGGGATTGCAGCAATTGCAGGTGCCTTCTTCCTTACTTTCATTGCAACAAAGCCTCTAAAAAGGCAATAAATACAAAAGAACAGGCTCTCTTTACAAAGTTTGGCGCTCGGGCCCACGGCAAAGAAAATCCTGCATCCAAGCATTTATACTAGCACCAGTTTAGACAGGCAATGCAATAAACTGAAGGGTCAATATCATGAATGTACGTCCTTCAGATATCCCCCTCTCTAACATCTTCTCCAAATAAAGCACCCTTTCTCTAATTTATTTAGTCCCAAAAAGCAAAGAAATGTTACTTTTGTGAGGAAGCCCACCCTTGGTTGCTGGCCTGTTTAGTACAACTGGATGGGGAAGACTGCCCATGTGAATAGGCGACTTTCATGTGTGATTCCCTGGAACACTTAGACCTGTCTTTAATGAAACTAAATCGGGAAACAAAGCCCCAAAAAAAAATCATCCCAAATTGAATTTACCATTTGATAGAGGTGCGATTTCAAGGCAATGGAGACCATGGAGTGGATTGCTGATGTACTGTGCGCTGTATTCTAAATTACAAAATGCTTTCTATACAGATGCACTCCAGCTCCTAGGAGGGCAGTTGGTGGCATGTGACGCTTTACAATGATCATCCAGTACCTTGAAAGAAGCTCTTTCCACAGCATGTTTTATTAGTAAGCAGGCCAGAGGCAGAAGCTGCTGAAGAACGATAGAAATGTGGCAGGGTGGGGCCTCTTTGTGCATGTGCGCCATGCACTTTGGAGGGGTAGATTTCAGATCCTTGTAAAAGTTTTTGAAGAACTTCAAATGTCCTGGAAGTTTTTCTAATGTTGCCTCTTCCCTAGCTGTGTCTGTAGCTTCAGGTCCTGGTTATCAATACTATGGCTGGTGTTGGTGAGGAAACAGAAAGAAACGTCAAGCCTGGTGGGTTGAAAGGTTAGAGAAAAGATTAAAAAGAAAGTACAGAAGGGAGAATGGAAAGAATGATAAAGGTTTGGTGCGGGACCTAAGCCAAGAACACTACACAGGGACCTAAGCCAAGAATACTGCACAGGCAAAGCACAACATGTTTTGGTTTCTTAAGTTTATTTATGTAAACTGCCATCATTTGTTGCATTCTTGCAGGGGTTTTGCACGCACCAACAAGGTTTTTCTTCCAATTTGGAAAGGAGATTTTTTTCTTTTACTAAAAGTAGGAAGAGGATGGCAAATACCATCTGCCACAAAATAATCCCCTGGACAGTTGCCAAATGTGGTCATAAAAGTGTTCAAAATATATTTTTACAAGTGTTCCATGAGTGTTCTTATTTGTGCTTGTAATGTGTACAGCGGGGACACAGGGGGCTGGATCCAGAGTCTTTTACAGGGTGGGTCAATTTCATTTATTGTAAAAAAAAAAAAAAAAAAGATACACCCAGTCTCATTTGACCACATGCCAATTGTGTGTTGAGTAGAGAGGGGACAGCCCATCTGATAACCGTCAACTAGCAACATTACTTAACTTAGTAAAAAAAAAAGGTTACTCACACGAACGATGACTCTAATTCAGAAAATGGGGTAATCATGAAAGGCACACTTGGACCATTCTGCAGAGTTCAACTATTTCTTCTTTCTCTCACAGGTATGGCGGCCGCTTGCCTACTGATCATGGCCAGGCACTTCCATAAGCAGTAACAGGATAAGCGGGAGCATTTGGTCCCCGGCTTCACTTTTAACTGCCAAGAATCGGTCACACAGATATAATGGGGAAAAAACAAGGTTAAGTATACTGTGCATAAGTGTTCCAAAGACTGAAAACAGAAAAGGGCACTTTTACAATGTTTGGACATACTCAGCAGCATCTATGACAACTTCTGCCACAAAGAGACTGAAAGTCTGTTTAATGTGTTAACAAGAGCAAGCAGGGCAGGAGCATGGCACCCGTACTTCTATATGTAATGCCCTCCAGTTTTTGTAACTGTGGGAAAGCAAATGGCTGCTGTATTAGAAAGCCCTGGAGAGAGCAGGAGGGGCTGTAAACAGGGAAAAGCATTAAGGCCTTTCATCTGAAAGGTCACAAAAAGGATTTCAGAACGAGCACCCTGGGACAGCACCACCGACAAAGTCTATGTGCACCCCAGAAGATATCAGCCAGGGTATCTGATGAATTTTTAAGTTCAGAAATTCTTTCTGACAAATATCCTTCTAATTCCTACATAGCTTTGTAGGTATTCTGGTTTTTTTTTTGAAAGGCTGGATGGGCTAAGTTACTTGTATTATTACCTCGTGTTGCTGTAAATCCACCATGACAGTTTAACAAGCCTTTAAACTGGCCAAAGAGAGAGCCTTCCCATGCCACTGGAGACACCTCCCAACAACATGACAGAGGAAGAAAACGTACCTTCCTGAAACACGTTCAGAAACAAAAGAAAAAAATAGTGTAGAGGAACAAGCCTAAATGCACACAAGTGGAAGGCTATGCGTACTGGGGTGTTGCTCTGTGGAAGTGAGTAACTGATGTAAAGAAAGGGGCAAATAGGAATGATTAACGACTTGGAAGCAAGGATTTTTAAAGGATAATGAAATAAACCAATGAAAAGCAATGGGTGGGCTGTAAGTCCACATCGTATAACAACATGTCTCAAAGACAGTGCAAGCACTGCCTAGGCTTGACCTAAAAAAAAATCCTGTGTGGTGAAATACTGGGTGGTAAAAGTACTAAAAAGGCCTACTTAGTACTTACTTTGGTGGTAATGCTGTTGGTGATAACCTGAAACTGTATACCATATGTACATGGTAATAGCTCCCTTCTTCTGTAAGATGGGAGCCATTCTTACCCTTACGCCATTCCTGTGCAACATGCTACTCTGAGGCTCATCAGCATGCAGGTCTTCAGGAGTAGAAATGGACAGAAGGGTGCTTGGAATGTGGGAAATACCTAAACTCAGACTTGCATCTTAAGATGCATTTTGTAAAACACCTGAACATAGAGAAGAAGAGCTACATGTCCCATGAACTGGCAGGACTCGGACATAACAGTGGTGGCAGCCACTGTGAAAGCATATGGTGTAAGTTTCTCATGTTCCATAATATCCTTGCTTGGCAAATTTGAAGCATAGTTGCTGCAGATTGGACTTGTTTTTGGAATCCTTCCATGTGTTCTTCTATAAGGTTGAAGTAATCCATATTGGAACCAAAGGATTATCTTGAAAAGGTATAGACTTGCATGTGCAATTTTCGAAGTCATTGATTATCATTACAAACTGTATGGCACTAGTTTCACAAGGACTCATCCATTTAGATTGTGAACCCTATTGCACATATTCATTTTCACAAAAAGTCCCTCTGAACACTTTTTCCCATGTGTGTTATGAACTAACCTGTAAACTCTAATGGAAGAATACTGGCAAAATATTTGCTGACACCAATGTTAGCAAATATATAATGATCATGTGTAGAAATTAGACATGCAATACTAGCAAATACATTTTATGTTACTGGTATCTACTTATTGCTCTGAATGTAAACCTGAAACTAAAAGCTATTTCCTAATATTGAAGTTCTCATTGGCAAATAACCTTTTGTAACTTAATCCTACTGCATTGCAGAAGAAGGATCCAGGTTCAAAATATAAGCATGAGCGGAAATACAGAGACCGCAAGTAGATCATAGACAATATCTCAAGTTAAAACTTCAATGTTCAGACTACGGTCATGTGAAAGATCTTCTTTACTCTTGAGATATCAATGCTCGTGTAGTGTAGACTACGCCATCCGTGAAACCAGGCATGTAACAAAATGTATTTTTATTTTTTCTATCTCATGTCCCATTCTCCTTTACATAGACCTAGAGCAAATCTCCATGACACCAGTGAAGAATGGGCAATAGGTTTTGGCGAAGTGTGAAAACTATCATTGCTTCTGCGGATCCAGATATCCAGGTTAGTGTGTTGTGACAGAAATCTTTATGTATACTTAATTGTCGTTCACCTCTTAAAGCATGCCTTGGGATATTTGATATTTCCTTCATCTTGAAGGTCAAGAATCAGCAGCCAGTGGTGTCAGTGAATGAATCCTGTCTTTGATATGATGGCAAGGCCAAACACAGTCTATTAATAAAAGTTTTTTGTCAATGTCAGTGAAGGATTTTGACTACAGTGAATGACAAAAGCAAAGCCCTCTCCAAACAATCAATTTGTTGCATTTTCATTAAAATTCAGGGACTGCTGTTCTACTAAAAGTAAAGCATTGTGCCTGACCCATGAAAGCAATCTTAGTAATGTTTCATTTTCAAGTCACCATTAAACATCACTTAATTATTTATGGCTAAATTCTTAAATTCAAGCTTTAAAATGTCAGAAACTACTCCTGTTGGTTTTCCTTTATGTTTGAGGTATATTTCCAGCGTTTGTGAAGTCTCAAGGAATATCAGACAGATGCCTTGAAATCTAAAACTGTGGAGTACAAAGAGTACTCCAACTTCCACAATGTACTCTTAGTGAAAGATTTGCATGAGGAATGAGTGAAACATTTTTCTTCAGACAAAAAATATTTTGCTTTTAGAGAAACCTGCTGGAAAGGCACTTATTTTCCATGCCTTTCCAGAGTAGGAAACAACTCTCCATTGTAAACATCAATCAATCTTCTTTAATTTGGTTAATTAAAACCATTGATGTAACACAGTAAAACTAAGCATCAGATTACTAAAATAAGTAGAACAACGTTTAATAAAAGAAGACTACAGAAACCACATCATTTATGCTGAGTCAAGGTGCATGCAAGGTGCAAAAGGGTTCTGTTAGGTGCCAGTTGGCAATTTATTTTTCAGGTGTATTATGTTATAGTAGTTGCATGTAATGTAAAAAGTGAAAATCTGGTATCTGATGGATGGTAGCAGTTGTTACCTGATTGATCTTGCTAAAAAACAATCCATACAATTCATACATTTTATAAATATGGTCACCAATTGAGGATGCAAAACCAACAGTTGATGGACAGAATGCAGAACAATGTCATACATTCACCCCAGTACAGAGATCTGGGCCTAAATCCATCGTTTTATTGCACTCCACACCACCCCAGTTCAGACATGGCCATATGCAAATCAGCCTTGACCCTGTGCCTCATGGGAACAGTCCAGCCCGAACTGCCAAGCCATGTCTTTTCTGGACCGGAATCAAGCATCCTAGGACCGGTTTCTGGCTATCAGCCGTCTTCAGCCAGGATAGCTTGACTCCAGTGGTGTGGAGAGCATGGGACTCACGTCTGAGCAATTGAGGATGCTCACCTTGTAGGCAAAAGATAATAATGTGGTGAAAAGTACGACTTTAATCAATTAAAGGAAAGGCGTAACTTGTTCCTACTTTCTGAGACAGAAGTAGGCAAGTGCATAAGCTATGGCATTGTTTCAGGTTGGTCTTTACAAAGCTTACATTCCTGCCTGGCTGAATGCTCAGCTTATTTTGGTAGAAAATCCAACCAAGGGAGAAGATCAAATTGTAGCTGTATCAGTCTTATGTTGCAGTGTTATTGATTGGTGTCAACTAGGTATTTCTGCCGGTGAAAGGCTCCCTAAGTGTTAATTACTGTCCCTGCATGGCTCCTTTTCTTTCTTGAATCTTGATGTGTCTGTCAAGAAGGATCATTGTTTCACAGTTTTGTTGAGCACACTCTTGAATGAGGCAAATGGGAGATTGTTAACAGCTGCTTCAATCTAGCTAGTAGTGATGTAGACTGATGGAGCAATGGAACAGCCAAAATGCTTCCTCCAGGCAGGGGGAGAAGGGTGTGGTACCCGCATACTATACTGACATATCCTGGTCTCTTCCACTCAGCTCTAATCAACCCTACATGCTCCCCACGCATGTCCCCTCTTTGCCATAGTCCTCAACCCCTCACATACGCATAAGAAGGGGGGACAGGGCTTAGCGAAGTAGTGGAAAGAGCAGGAGCAAAGGGGAGGGAGCCATGGAGACACAGGCATGAGTACACCAACTGCTTCTAAAGGGATCAGAGCCTCATAAGTTTACCAGCTTTACAGACGAGCCAAAGTCTAACATGCAAGTACCTGCTGGATCAGAGGTCTTCAGGGCTCTCAGACCATCAGCTGTGGCTAGCTCACTTCTCAACAGCTACTACAAGCCTGCCTGTGAGTTCTGATCGAAATTGACAACCAGGTCACTTCCATGATGTTCAGCACTTGACACTTACCCATAATCCAGGTCTGGATCTTCTGCTGTCCAATGTAAGGACAACTGTTTTAGGAAACTACGATGTCACCACACAGTAGAGTATGTGGTAGGGAAGTGCCTTTCGAGAAGCTGCCATCTTTCTTAGGAGATAAAAGCCAAAGGTACAAAAAAAAACTCCTTGCTGATGAAGTGTTCACAAGGTTGGAGAAAGCCAGGAGTCAGAAATCCAGGCAAGGAGTCTCAACAGTGAAGAGTCAGGCTCAGCAATTGGTGAAAGTGAGGAAACAAGAGAATGAAAACAGGTTTGCTGCAGTGCACCCTCCAACCAGAGTACGGCCTTTAAATAGAAAAAGAATATGTTAGATTCAGCGGTTTCTGGTTGGCTGCGATGCAATGAAGCCAGACAGAATCCCCGTCCTAGATAGGAAGAGTATGAGACACTTCTCCGATAACTTGTGCCCACCCTTGGGTAGCTTGGCACAGGACAGTCAGGCTGATCCTCTGAGTCAAACTGTAAAGGATTGGTACAACATCACTTTCGCAACGCACTGAGGCCAACTACTCTTTACACAAGCATTGTCATTTGCCTCATTCCATTCACTCCTATTAAAAGCACTGTCACATATACATGTAACTTCAATCTCTTCAAATTATTCTTCCACATTCTTAACAACTTCTATTGGCATTCAAGAAAAGAAATCTGTCATTATATTCTTCCTTCTGATATATACTCCAACTTGTATATAAAATCCTGTAACATTAGGGATAGCCTTGCCAAAACAGTGGTTGGACTCACCACCCCACTAGTTGAAAGAACTTTAAGCAGAGGGTTTTGATCACACCTCATTACAGATTCTCTACCTTAAATAAAAGGCCAGAAGTGTTCAGGTGGCAACGAAGATCCTAAGGTTTCCCCCTTGATTACAGAATACTTCTTCTCTGCTGGAGATAAAGCCCTTGAAGCAAAAACCACTACATGCTCTTTGCCTTCATCATCCACCTGAGACAACACTACACCCAGTCCCTTTCCACTTGCATCTATTGTAATCATACTACTGCAATATGTATCCTAAACAATATAATGTAGGTGCTTCACAAATAGCTTCTTTGATTCTCATAAAATGTTCCTCGAATTTTATAGTCCATTCAAATTCAACTTTCTCAAAGGATAAGACCAATCAGAATAAGACCAATCAGCAAACTTATTGACACATTTTAAAAAAATTCTACAAGCCCTAAAAAGGACCCAATATCATCTTTACAACTGAGAGATAGGGCTTTTCTATTGCTCCTAGTAACTCTGCCTTAGGTCTAATTCCTTCACAACTAAGTTTGTGACCCAAATATGTTATATTATGTTATGCTATGTTATGTCCAACAGTCTTGTAGAGTGCATAGCTGCCCCAGCAATGGGGCTTCCCAGCGCTAAACCAAGAGCAAATGGTACAGGAACATTATGTACCCTTAGACAAGGAAATGTGGCGATGGAAAAGCTCATTTGAAAAGTGCCCAACCTTGAGTGATTTCTTAAAGTGCAAATGAGTGAGTTTTTCTGAGGAAGATAAGCAGTGTGTTCCATAGGACAGGGGACAAGGCTCGGAAGGAGCATCCTCCTGTTCTTGCTCTCTTGACCCAAGGAACAATGGATAAGTTGAGACCGGCCAACTGAGGAGGCCTTGGTGGCAAGTACATGGGAATGATATTGGAAAGAATATGAGCACTCTGGGAGTGAAGGATCTTATGAGCAATCCACTGGGTATTCAAATGTACATGCTTGTCCACAGGAAGTCATTCGAGCTTCTGGAGGATCCCGGTGGTGGAACAACATTTTTAGGGAGAGCAAACTAGCCTCGCTGCAGCATTTTGGGCTTTCTGAAGTCTTTTGGTGACTATTTTGTTGGCTCCTAGGTATAGGACATTGTAGTAGCCTAGGCGGGATAAGATTAGGGATTTAATCGTGGTCTCCTAGTTTTGAGGTAAAAAAAGCCAATGATATGTTTAAGGCTTTTCACAAGAACAAAGCAGATACCCATCAGTGATTCGGCTTGGGCCTCGAAGGCAAGATTTCCGTCCATCACTACTCCTAGGTTCTTAATGACCGGTTTGGGCTTGGGGTGGTTTGCGACTGACTGGCCACAAGTGGTCTCCCAAGTGTGAGTGCGTTTGTCTAACAGAAGTATTTCAGTTTTGATAGCGTTTAGTTTCAAACAATTGTGATTCAACCACTTAGCAAAAGCAAGCATGCCTTTCTGAAAATGTGTCATGTCTTGCACTGAGTTTTCTGAAAATGAAAGAATGAGCTGGATTTTGTCTGTGTACGATACCGATGAGAGCCTGAAAGATTTTACTACCTGGGCAAGAGGTTGGATGTAAATATTAAATATGGCAGTGCTCAATGAAGAGGCTTGAGACTCCATATTGCAAGGATTGTTGGTGGAATATATATGGGGGTGAAATTATTTGAAAAGAGCGCTCACTCAAAAAAGAGGAATACCAGGTCAGGGCTGACCCTCGTACCTCAATATCATTGCGGCGCTGCAGAACTACTTTATGTAGACTGTCTGTCGAACACGGCGCCTAGGTCCAGCAGGATTAAGTCCAAAGAACTGCCATAATCCAGTGCACTGTGGAATTTCTCTGATAAGCTAGGAGTGCAGATTCAGTAATATGGGCAGGCCTAAAGCCATTTTGGGATGAGTCCAAAATATGGTTTTCTTCCAGTAACTCTTTAAAATTTGTTATTGTCATGTTTCTCTGTTACCTTGGCCAAAAAAGGTGGGAGAGAGATGGGTCGATAATTTTCAGAATTTGCTTGGTCAAAGGCAAAATGGACAAAAGAATGGTGGCCCAACTGTTTGGGTCCTCTGCCTACGCCTAACCGGGAAGCAAAAAATCTAGGTGTCTGGATAGACAATAAGCTGTCTTTCGATAGCCACATCAAGAAAACAGTTGGCAAATGTTTTGGAGTAATGAAAACACTCAACCGCACCCTTGACTTGCTGCCTCTGAACTCCAGACGCACCATGACGCAGGCACTGATCACATCCCGCATTGACTACGGGAATGTGCTGCTCCTGGGCACATCTGCCAAAAACATTAAGAAATTACAGGTTCTGCAAAACTCTGCAGCACGCCTGGTTCTAAGGCTGCCTCGGAGAGCTCCTTCGAGACCCTCTTTAGTATCCCTTCACTGGCTACCTATTAGTAAGAGGATTGTCTTCAAAGCTCTACTATGGTGCCATAGGATAATCCACCAAAAAGCGCCGGCTTATATGTCAGATCTGGCATCACGGTATGAACCGAACAGATCTCTCAGATCGCAGGGAATGGGCCTGCTCAGAACACCTCGCCCCAAAAAAGCCAGAATGGGGGGCAGATCCTTCCGCTCCATGGCTGCCAGGCACTGGAACCTCCTTCCCACGTACATCAGGCTAGAGACAAATGAGGCCTTTTTCAGAAAGCGGCTAAAGACCCATCTATTTACTGCATAATGTCACTCCTCTTTCTCCTCAGAATATGCTCTCTCCACAGCGCGGGGACACGCCGGGAGGCGTCACCAGGCGCTCTATAAACCCCTTTAAACTAAACTAAACTAAAGGAAAGATTTTAGCACTTTGGACTGCGCAAATGTACATTTATTAAATTCCATTGTTAGGTCATTACCATCTAAAATCTTTATTACCTTCTTTAACTACCAGTCATGACCCTTCTTGTTTTTTCCAATAACCAAAATATCATCTTGAAAGAAAAGCACCATCTTAACCTTGACAGCAGATTCTTCATTACCCTCTGAAAAACCGCAGCAGCAAAAGCTAGACTGAACAGCATCCTTTTAAAATTGTAGCCCTGCATAAAGAATGTTGCTAACCTCTTGCTATACTCATGAAGAGGCACCTGGTGGTAGGCTGCTGATAAATCAATACATGAAAAAGCTTAACAGCCTTAACTATCGCATTTCAATTATTTTAGTTAGGGGAAACATGTCCACAAATAAGCTCATGTTCAGATTCCCCAAGTCGTTGCGCAAGTTTATCTTCCCATTTGGCCATCCAGCAACTTCAAGGGGGAAAAGCCAATTGGAGGATTTGATAGGTTTAAATTCATTTGCTTCCACCAACTTCCTTTCGGAACACTCCTAACCTTATGAAGCTTAGGAACCGCCTCATCTTTTAGCACAATATTATGTTCACATCTGCATAACTTTCCAATCTTCCCTCTGAAAACATTAGGACATTTTCCTAAAACGTCTCTGCCAACTGTCTCTTCCTCATCTAAAATAATTGCTTCTTCTTTACTATTAGGGTCCATAACTGTATATAAGTATCCCTGTTTAAACCACCCAAGGACTGAGGGCCCCTTTTTACCACAAAGATTTTCAATAGTATGTCCGTTCTTGAACCTGAACATTAAGTACCAGTTACTTATAATATCAACTGGTTCCCCACCATACCCTTCAGGTCTAATATTGGGTTGCAATAAATTAGACCCTACTTTATTGACAAGCTACTCCATCCAAGCCCTCTCTTCCACAATGGTGTACGGAGTGCCTGAGTCCGCTGTCATGCGAATACCGACACCATCAATGCTTTAAAAATGGGTAGGTTTTTTCCTTAGAACATTGTCTTCCATAACATTCAAGATAACTTTTTCTCTAACATTCAGGACATTTTTCAAATCTGTCTCATCACTTCCAAAGCTAGATGTTTCCTCAAGTAAATGTATACACTTTCTTTTTTTCTCATCTTCTTGTTCTTGCACATTTAGCGAGGTGTCCTGTTGTTCAGCAAGTACTCATTTTTCTTAGTGCAGGACAGTTCTTGCTATTTGCCAGATGTTTAACACCATCACAACGACAACAACAGATAACCTCACTTTCTTGCCCAACGACAACAGATAATCTCACTTTCTTCCCCACCACATTCTTTACAGTCCTGATTGGCAAACCTGTATTGTTTTTTTTAATTTACCTTCACAACTACATCAACATCTGTAACAGTAATCTTTTTTTTTTAATGTTGTCGCACACTTTCTAGACATTTTTGCTTTCCTAACTATTGCCATAATTCATATGAGATTCATCATTAATCAACAGCCTTTCCTCTATTGCAGGTTTGGCAGTATGCAGAACTATTTGATCTCTTATTAGCTGATCATGTAGAGCAACAAATTTAGACTTACTGGCAAGTTTCATCTGTGACTAAACATACTTGCCCACGGGAAACACCCATTACAACGCAACTATTACGACGAAGTACCATTACAACGCAACTTTTACCCCGCAGGTGCCATTACAACGCATTCCATAACAACGCGTGGCATTACAACGTAGGTGCTATTACAACGCATGCCATTACAACGTAATATAGGTAAGGTAAGTATTTAGTTTTAGTATGTTTTTTTTAGTTTTAGTAATTATTTTATTTAAAATAATTATAATATTTTAAATACATTTATTACTTTTTAAATTATTATTTAATTGTTTTTTTATCTTTTACCCCTACACTATCTAGCACTTACCCTACTATTACACCCCACTGGAGTTAGAATAGTAATTTTTACCCCTACACTATCCAGCACTTACCCTACTATTACACCCCCCTGGAGTTAGAATAGTAATTTTTACCCCTACACTATCCAGCACTTACACTACTATTACACCCCCTTGGAGTTAGAATAGTAATTTTTACCCCTACACTATCCAGCACTTACCCTACTATTACACCCCCCTGGAGTTAGAATAGTAATTTTTACCCCTACACTATCCAGCACTTACACTACTATTACACCCCCCTGGAGTTAGAATAGTAATTTTTACCCCTACACTATCCAGCACTTACCCTACTATTACACCCCCCTGGAGTTAGAATGGTAATTTTTACCCCTACACTATCCAGCACTTACCCTACTATTACACCCCCTGGAGTTAGAATGGTAATTTTTACCCCTACACTATCCAGCACTTACCCTACTATTACATCCCCCTGGAGTTAGAATAGTAATTGTTACCCCTACACTATCCAGCACTTACACTACTATTACACCCCCCTGGAGTTAGAATAGTAATTTTTACCCCTACACTATCCAGCACTTATCCTACTATTACACCCATCTGGAGTTAGAATAGTATGTTTTACCCCTACACTATCCAGCACTTACCCTACTATTACACCCCCCTGGAGATAGAATGGTAATTTTTACCCCTACACTATCCAGCACTTACCCTACTATTACACTCCCCTGGAGTTAGAATGGTAATTTTTACCCCTACACTATCCAGCACTTACCCTACTATTACATCCCCCTGGAGTTAGAATAGTAATTGTTACCCCTACACTATCCAGCACTTACACTACTATTACACCCCCCTGGAGTTAGAATAGTAATTTTTACCCCTACACTATCCAGCACTTATCCTACTATTACACCCATCTGGAGTTAGAATAGTATGTTTTACCCCTACACTATCCAGCACTTACCCTACTATTACACCCCCCTGGAGTTAGAATGGTAATTTTTACCCCTACACTATCCAGCACTTACCCTACTATTACACCCCCTTGGAGTTAGAATAGTAATTTTTATCCCTACACTATCCAGCACTTACCCTACTATTACACCCCCCTGGAGTTAGAATAGTAATTTTTACCCCTACACTATCCAGCACTTACACTACTATTACACCCCCCTGGAGTTAGAATAGTAATTTTTACCCCTACACTATCAAGCACTTACACTACTATTACGCACAAAAGGAGTTAAAATTATAAATGTAAATATATTTTTAAAAATTGAACATTAATTACAACTATTTATTAATTTTTTTTAAAAATGTAATTCATTTTAAATTAATATTAAAAAAATTAAATACTTACCTATACTTACGTTGTAATGGCATGCGTTGTAATAGCACCTACGTTGTAATGCCATGCGTTGTTATGGAATGCGTTGTAATGGCACCTGCGGGGTAAAAGTTGTGTTGTGATGGCATGCGTTGTTAATGCATGCGTTGTAACGTCATACATCCCTTGCCCACAGATTCATTTTTAAATTGTTTCCTAGAAAAACAATTGAACCTGTAATACCTATACATACTGTGGGCTATAATAAGCAAGCTGCAAAGACATCTATGAATACATTAGTGTCCCCAGCACCACCAACCCTCAGAATACATTCGGATACATTTATTAACCTGCAGGACCAAGTGAATAAAGCTTAATGTGTTTTTCAAGAGTAAATGAATGTGATTCATCCACAGTATCCAATTAGTTCATGAAATACTCATTTTATTCAGACCATTGTAGTGAGGGTTCTCGATCAACAGTAACAAATTCTGTACGAGTGTTAATATTCAATCTGTTCACAGCAGATGCCAAAACACTGATCAGGGTGGATTAGTTTTAAGCCCAGGCTTCATCTTTTCTGTAAATCAAAGTAATGACCTGTACTTAAATTAAATGAAAGGACTAGTTCTTGCTCCACTCCACCACTATGGCCCCAATGTAAACAAGAGCAAGACGCACATTCTCCCACCTTCAGATACAGCCGGAAAAAATTGTCGAACATGCGTGCTGAAATCCTAATCACAATATAAACTGCTGCGTTCGTAGTGTGCAAAAACTCTAGTTTAAAGGCGGTAAATGTGGACTGTACACTAGGTGTGTGATGAAGAGTGCAAGACTTCTATATTTCATGATGTCTGTGGGAAAACAAATGGTGCTTTGCCTCTTTTCCAATATTAACACAAGACAGCTGGGGTTTCATCATAAATTGGGTTATTTCACCAAGCGATAACTCCAGATGACATAACCCTCGCCTCATTACAAGTGTCAGGGCCGCAGGTATCATGTTTGAAAACTGCAGACCCAATAACTCTGGAGAGATCGGGCCAGTGAGTTGTTGGAGAGCAGGGGCTGTGGGCAGCAGATTGCCTGGCCCCTTCCAACCTCCTAGAGAATCCCTCCAAACCTGTGTGTGTGCAAATATGGCTGTTCTAAATGCATAATAAATGGCTCTCAGTCACATCCTAGCACACAGGCATGAGTGAATTCCTTTTCTGTGTGAATTCCATGTCTGCTGCGCCACACTTAAGTGTTTGTCACTACAAGATATTGCTAAATTTGTCAGTAAACAATTAAAAATAAGGTTTTTACTAATACTCTCTCGCAGTCCTTCATACAACGGATGAATCATAACTATATTTGTTGCAGCCTTGAGAAAACTCCAGGCCTCTGCTTCACAAGGGGATCAATATTTTTGGGCTCTCATCCCACGTCACTGACTGAAGATAACCAAAGTAACAGAAAATACAGGTCTTATGAAAACAGTTATAAGTTTATCTAGTATATGTAAGAGTGTTTTTTTTTAAAATAATTAGGAATGAGTGCTAATTCAGATTTGTTTAAATTAATCTAAATAGGCTGCAGTTGCCATGAGAAGACTGCAGCCATCTTGCATTGACATCCATTTCCACATTTGTGTGCATTCTGCCTTTTTAACATTGCAGACTCTGTGCTTGTTTGTCTATTTAAATTTATATGAATAATTAATACAAATCAATTAATTTCTTTTATATGCAGAGATTTTAATTATGTATAACACTAAATTTGAACTTGTCTGCCTATTGATTTATATTTAGACTTTCCTTGACCTTTTAAACTGAGCATAGTCTACGAGTTTTTTTTATTGACTTTATAGTTGGTTCTGGCTGATTACTTGTTTCACAAAAGACCTTATATTAGTCCTCTCGCAAATTATGATTTTCGCTATTAGGATACAAGTTAATTCATGATTTGACAAACAATCTTTTTGCCTTCTGTAATGATCTTAATTTGAACAATCCATTATGGTTTTAACTTGAATTCCTAACCGTGTAGGTTTTATCAATTGGTATTAGGTTTTAGTCTTACGAAGACGTACTACGTCTTACAAAGATTCAGACCCTTCCAGTCCTGCATATCAACCATCCAATTATTTAATTAGAACATTTAATTAGACTATTGATGTTTATGATTTGTGATTTTGTAAAAATTAATTTCAAATGAGTGTACAAGAATTTAGACTTTGATTGGATTTAGGTAGAAGCATTCCACTCTACATCTGCTTACCTTTAGTCTGTGATACAGGGCCACACCCATGGTCCTAGGAATGTCCCTATACACCAACCTAATTCACAATCGCATTTAAAGCTTGGCACTAGAGTGAGTGATCTAGGCCTTGAGGCCCATTCCTTCTCGTCAGTATAGTTTCTTTATTCAGTTGGGAAGGGTGTGTGGTATATTTCATATGGCTTGGTTTTGAGAGACTACTAGTGTGCATGAGATATGTATGTTGATTCTTCTGGATGGGGTCTGGGACCAGTGAGATATTAGAGGCGTTCCCTGTGACATTATTAATTGGATAGGGTTGTGTGTGCTGTTTGTGTGTGCTGCCCCTCATGGCCATAGTCATACTGCAGACAAAAATATTTTCCAATTGTTATTTTCCCATTTCAGGAGGAAATGTTTTATAGCTTATATATACTTGGAATCTCATATGTCAGCCCACTCTGCTTGGCTGTAGAGAATGCTTAGAATGATGTACAGGTCAGCACAGAGTGTGAAAGGTGTAAGCGACTGAGAGGAGAGTCACTTGGAATCAGCAGGAGGATGAGCATGAAAGCTGTCCCACTCTCAGTGGGACTGTTATTTGCAACGTTATGCTTAAATAAAGAATCTGTGCGTCTCATCCTATAGCAAATCCATGTTTTATATTGAAATAAATCACCAATGAAGAGCATATTTTGTTAAAAAAAATCATTTGTTTAATCATTGGAACACATGAAAGGCGCGTAGACTAAATTAATCTATGTGATGCAGTATTTGTATACTGTTACAGACAAAGACAAAACGAAAACAGAAACAAATTTGGAATATAACCTGATTAAATACTTAGTTCAGTTCTGAGCATTTGATATTTAAAAGTACAGAAATATACTGATAACAAAACAGGATTTAAACAACATTATTTCACATGAATCCCCTACAAATCTCTACTAAATTTGGTTCATTTGACTAAACATATTTATTATTTTGCAGCTGCAATTCTTTGATTCAGATGTCGAGATATAATGATATAATTGGAATAATATAAGGATTATCAAAACTGAGTTCTACATTTTAAATTTCTTTATGCTGTGCTAAATACACTTTACTTTCTCATAAGTAATATTTCAGTGTTATACCTAAATGGGTTTAGGCGTCTTCACGTTTACTTGTATTGATGTTGGCTGATGAAGTCACATATGCTGCTTGTTGTCATTTCGCCTAATTTGAAAACAACAGACCAGCAAACGTAATTAAAGCTGCCACTGGTCCAGTTCAAAACGCAATTGTGTCATATATTTTGAAAAATAATAATATACATTTCTGAAAACACAAAAACATCTTCACTGCAGACTAAGCCAAAAATAGCGGGACATGTTGAAATGTTCTCTGAATTGCATAAGTTAGCCAGGGCCAGTGTCATCGAGTTCTCCAGCGGCTTTGAGTAGAGCACAGCACCTGTTTTTATGGGCCTACAATACATGAAGTCAGTTCTCTTAATACAATATTTCTCTGAGATATTTCATTATTTCAGACACTAAAGCTCAGAACGAGGCAAACACTGCTCACTGTTTCTGAGCTGCACTATCTAAAAGTGAAGCTCTCATTGGAGAAATATTGGGTTAAGTGGATTGACTGTATGCACTGCAAGCACATGAAAACAGACACTCGTCTCTGTGGTGCGCCAGCAAAGCCCAACATGAGCCATTCAAACTACTTCTCAGAGAATCCCTTACTATGCTTATGACAGTTACCAAAGTATTGAGAGACTTGATTTTCTCTAGCCATTGCCTCTTTGATGCGAAACAAAATGTCCAGAACTGAACTACACTGAAATAGAACATAAATAAATTGTAAATAAATAAACAAAGAAAACAGCTCTTAGGATACAACTCTACACATTGCTCTACAAACGTTTACAAAATCAAAACGAGAAGCTGTGATAGCCAACCTTCATTACTTTTCTATATTAAATATCTTCAAATGATGTGAATTCTGTAACATTTGACCTCATAACGATAACGTCTTTTATTTAACCAGTTCAAAGTTTAAAGGGCCAATGAATAAGGATTTGAAGGGAATGTGTTGAGTTGGCACAACTGAAGCTCCCGCTTCCAACAAAGATGTCTATCATGTGGCTACGTGTGTTAGCCAACAATAACGTATTTGTGGGTTCAATGCAAATGTCATGACCACAACATATATATATATATATATATATATATATATATATATATATATATATATATATATATATATACACATGCACAAAGCTGGTAGTTGCACAAAACAGGAATTCTTCACATGCCTTTTATGATTAGTACATCCTTCAATAAAATGGCAATGCCTTCCGAGAGGCTGGTGGTTGTTCTGTTCAGGGATTTAATGACAGAAACACTGGCACAGGTAGCTAGAATTAATGAGTGATCTGTATTAGGTTATTTTAAATAAACTAATCAGTGATGTTCTGCAGCTTAAAAGCTCAGCAGGGCAAACAAATAACAGCGCACATTGGGAACGCTAACAGTAAGTTCCTAACTTTATTAACATAGGGGAAAAGTGTTAAAAACTGGATCAGATATTTGAAATAAGCTCAATTTTATATCATGTAGTTTCCTTTGTAGGGTGCCTCTTGGTTAAATTTACACATAAAAATGTCATTCTATATGCTAATTAAATAATAAGAATATTATCATCCTAATTATAATGGTTTAACCATGTTCTATAGCATCAAATGTGTTCCGGTGCTGGCTTTGATGCAGTGAGAAAGGACCAAGGTTCTCTTGAATAATAGGCAAAGTGATTCACTATAGGTCTTCATGAGGCAATGGGGTTGTTGGTAACACATCTATACAGCCACCATATCCTCAATACTTGGTTCTCAATTGCCACGGTCCAGACTGAACGAATTCTTAGGGAGTGCAAATATGTCATATGTAATAAAAAAGTTTAAAAAATAGTCCATTACACGGAATATGATAAAAGCAGGGCCCAATTTTTGATTGATCATGCAGGTTCAGTAAAGGGAATACTATGGCTCAACTCAGGAGATTTCCATTGAAAAAAGGTTATTCAGTGTGATAACCATTTAAATATAATTAGAATTCAACAAGGCTACACCGTACAAATTAAGCTACTGTAGTCCAAGTGTGGCAACCTCAGTGAAAAAAGTTACATAGGACCGCACCGTGATGTACTATTAAAACATGGTTGTTTCTATCTTTAAAGCAAGTGCCATGGTTGTTTTACTACAGATTACTGTACATATATTACTATCCATAAAAATATATATTTTTTCTGTATAGAAAGCTTCAACATTTTAAGCCAGAAAATTGTGTTTGGGTAACTTTAAGGCATTCAATGCCTGATATGGGGGCTAAATGATGCTGAATCACCAAGAATATAGGAACTCTCTTAGTCACCTTTCAGAATCACACAATCCTGCATCCTCACAATGGGTGCACAAAGTATTTAACCTGTTTTATATAAATATGTGTGTTTCTGTAGGTTTTAAGTGTTTATGTGCGGACTTTTATTTTGATCAGGACATCAAAAACATAATGTTACGAGAAAACAATCGTTGTTGCATTTATTCATATGATTCACCCTTTCGGTGAAGGAGTATGGACACACGTTTTACAGGTTTTAGGTCCTAAGCACAAAGAGTACAGACCACACATGTGATCCTAACCTCCATATACCCACCTAGAGTTGGGAGAATATCATCTTCACAAAGAAAGCTACTCCTGAAATCATGTATTTTACTAACAAAACAAACCAACCAGGGCTAAAAGAGACCAAGATTTGGTAGGGGTGCCATTTGGTGTGAGGAATTACTTTAGCTGTTGCTGCTTGGCAGATCTTTAAGAGTGTAATTAGCATTAGCGAAAGGCTTCAAACTGAGAGGACTGGGAAGAAAAAAATTCACAACAGTGCCACAATCTGCACAGTGTATACAATGCACTAGACGGGTGTCTTGGCTCCACAAGCAATCTACGCATGATCTAGACAGCCACCACAAATGTGAACTTGTGACAATTAAGAGGCCCATTTCTATAGATGCCAACTAAATGGGAGCAGCACTAAAACCTTTTATTGTGGGTTCTTATCAAATCATAAGATGTTATTTCAGTTTGATGACTTCTGAACTGGAAAACAATTGCATGTAAGGTGAAAGGATGTTCTACCCTTAGAATAATAACAGATCAAACCAGTGCTCCTTCCGCCAAGGTAAAGAGCAAGATAGCTAGCTGTAATTAGACTATTTTACTACTGGTGCATTTCTCAGGTTCGGTAGACCGCTGAAATAAATTTTGTGAATAACGGTAATGGATCGGTGTTTTGTGGCATTAAGGACAACTGCAAAATTCACAAACTGCTATAAGCTGTTACAAATAGGAATATGGCTGTGCTGTTTCGGGTGTCATTTACACCTCACTTGAGCCCCAGTTACTTTTTAAGTTAAGTAGTGAGTGAAAAGTTGTAAAAGTACAACACTAGATGATACTGTGTTCATCGTGGTGCACCACTGAGAAGAGACGTGTAAAAACAACAGGAGTATAACCCATAAACCAGGTTGAGGTCTGGGTAGGTACACAAAAAGAAGCAACAATATCTCAACTGGTATCACTAAGGGAGTCGATTAAACAAGTATGTGCAATACATTACAAAGAAGCGAAAAAGGGCGACTCATGATACGTTTTTGAAATGTGCACATGGCATCATATAATTAAAGTAATAATTAAAAATGGTCCAGTTGTAGCAGCACTGTAGGCATAGAATGCATCGGCAGCCGGAATGGGGCTTGGTGCACAATCGTGCTCGTGACACATAAAAGTGGCGACGCAAGTGACAATGTGAAATCAGCGGAAAGGGCAAGGTGACAAAATTGTGAAATATGTACAGAGGACTGTGTGGGTCAACAGGAACGATTTACAATGATTGGGTAGGTAATGACTGAGCGATTTAATTGAACCACAAGAGGTTTTGCGCCGTCAGTTTCGATACTAGAGATTCAGGATCATCTTCAGGACCGGGTTGCCGGATAGGCAATGCTGAGGGTCAGGCTGGGTGGAACAAGCTTTGTTGAGGGGGGGTCCAAAGGTGGCGCAGCGAACAATGTCTGCGTGAGGGCGAGACGGTGGCTGAAAGGGACACGGTCCTGTGTCCACAGTATGGCGAAAGGAATCAATCCAGACAGGATGGCTGTAGTTGGGGGACGGCGTATCGCCCTCATGCAGACGATGTTTGCTGCACCACCTTTGGACCCCCCCTCAACCAAGCTTGTTCCACCCAGCCTGACCCTCAGCACTGCCTATTTGGCAGCCCGGTCCTGAAGATGATCCTGAATCTCTAGGATCGAAACGTCGTAGACTTCTCAGCGCAACTCACGCCGCAAAACCCCTTGAGGGTTCAATTAAATCGCTTAGTCATTACCTACCCAATCATTGTAAATCGTTCCTGTTGAACCACAAAGTCCTCTGTACATATTTCACAATTTTGTCACCTTGTGCTGATTTCACATTGTTACTTGCGTCACCACTTTTATGTGTCACAAGCACAATTGAGCACCAACTCCAATTCGGGCTGCCTATGCATTCTATGCCTACAGTGTTGCTACAACTGTACCGTTTTTAATTATTACTTTAATTATATGATGCCAAGTGCACATTTCAAAAACGTATCATGAGTCTCCCTTGTTTCCCTTCTTTGTAATGTATTGCACATGCTTGTTTAATTGGCTCCCTTAATAATACCACTTGAGGTATTGCTGCTTCTTTTTGTCCACTGAGAAGAGACAAAATGTCTGATAGTTGTTGCCCTGATACCAATTCATTATGAAAGGGAGGGTGTTTAGTCTGCCCCAAAACAGTGTGATGCAGCATGATTCTAGAGTCTTGGAAAAGAAGAGGGGCCTGTCCTCAGCTTCTTTTGCATTTTATGGTATAGATCACTTAATTTATACCTCATTATGGGCCTGATTCACAGAGGTAAACTTACATTGCTCACATAAAAAAATAGGACATGCAGAATTGTAAAACTCCACACATAGTTTCTGAATTTCATTTAACATGTACATTTACCTTCTGAAGCAGGGCCTCAATATCAGAAAACCAAGCAAAAGCAAGCTTTAGGTATTGACCGAGTTGTTTTCTATTGGACTACATCTTTAAAATAGTAGGTTAAAATTATTGTCAGATTTTTTTTACCTTCTACAACTGTCCTAACATCATTTTGTTAAAAACATGAACCGTCTTTTATATGCAGCCAAGTGCTGACAACTTTTAAGTAAACACTATTGTGCATGTAACAATGACCCTATTTTGCAATGAACAAGGGCATGTCTCTCTGCATAAATCTCTGCATTTATATGGACCAGAATCCACCTCAATTATTAGAACAGCTGTTGTTTGGTGTGTTCAGTTTTACTAGCTTTAGGGTTACCACTATCCCCCCTCCCCAAAACAATCCTTCATAAAACCTTCAGTAGACTTAAACATATTTTAAATAGAAAAACCTGTCAAAGTCCACAATTAGTACTCTACATTACATTGCTTAAACCAAAAGACATGTACAAGAACCACAACATGATTATCGTCAAGGTTCTAGACACTCTGAGGCACCCACGCTGTGAGGCAGCCGTACAATTTTGGAATGGAGCTTCCATTAATATTCACGACACACTCTCAGTCACTCAATGTAAATATACATATACACATACTGCATGGCATATATGCCATCTTCACAGTCTGCAAATACGAAAATAGTAAAAAGATTACATTATTTTCTGCTGAACTTAACATTTTCACATAACAGTGCGGTTCAACAGGATATACACTCGGTAGTCGGTACTGCTTTTGTTCTTTTGATCCATCTTTACAGGATAAAAGCACGCATAAAATACTTACAAACTGTACAACATTAGCATCAGTGTATCAGAATTAGCCTACTTTGGTTTTCTGAAAAACAGATGTGCTTGTTTGCCTTTACATACAAGAAATTCAATACAACGTATCTTACAAATAAACATTTCTATAGTTTGTCAGAGCATACAATATTTTCTTAAAAGCAAGTAGCTATACTACAACAATGTCATCTAAAAAAGATGGCAACTGTAAAAATACTGCGCGGAAAATATATTCATACATCATCGGCGGGGAGAGAAGGGATGCTGATCTTTGCTCTGGTAAAATAAGCCATCTTCTCCCTATAATAAAAAGAGAACAGTTTGTAACTATTCTTATATCATTGTTATACAAGCAATCAGCAATACACCTAGGAGTTTAATGCTTCTCCATTAATGAGCGTTGTACACACCACATGCTACTGCATGCACTCTCTAGCAGATTATCGGATTCACATTTCTCAGCTTGAGAATTCTGTATTAGAAAATAAATAACCTCCTAGTCCTCAGAACAGTGAGTTTTTTTCTGATTTTTCAAACTATCCAAAAGATCAACACTGTAGAGGTATACCTAAAACCCATGAAAACTATATGCAATACTCATAACCTCCCCCTTGATGTGAGAGACACAATAAGAAATGTGATACATAATCATAAATATGATATTACATCACATTACAATTAACACTATGAATGAGGCTACAATGAAAGTAGTATTTTTATCGGTTTTATTATGTGCTGTTACTTTTAGGCGTTTTACCTATTAGTATAAATATTGTGAGGTCATAAGCATTGCCTTTGGTGTGCAAATTAAGGTTTGTATGGATGTTATGCTAGCTGTGGATTGCAGAACTATAACTGGTGAATTTCAGTAATGTTTAGGTTTTATAACCATGTCATCACTTTAATTGTGTTTTAGTATTTTTTAATACAAATGTTATTGTAGTATAACCCATCCTGATCACAACTTGACTTTGTAAGGTTTTTGACACTGAATTTCTATTTTTAATGCTATCTTAAATTCAACGTTTTTGAAAGTATTCCATTCCTCACTGTGCAAGGCCTTTTGCTGGGCACAATAAGATCTAGCTGTAGGGTCTTGCAATCAGTAAGTGTACGTACTGCACCCAACCTGCTGTGAGCAGACAACACTCTCTGGGAATGGTCTTCAGGAGGACAAGCATGAACTGGGCCCTTTTATTTATTTATTTTTAATCAATTTATAATTATTTTGAGGAAGAATGTGTGGGGATGCTTTAACCAGTGCTGGGCCTCCTCTCAGATTCGTGGACCCAGTCTCAAATCTACGAACCTGAGATCGCACCCAACAAGGATCCATGGGTATTTGCTCCATGGCTTGGTGAATCCGAGGCAGGCTTTGCAAACCACACAGCAGTGCTGGAGGGCAGCAAATCCTGTTTCGAGCTGTGCAAATCAAGTTGCAAAGTTTATTTTTTTCTCCAATCTAATTTGGCGAGGTTCATTTAGGCCTCCACCATCAGGAAATGATCTCCCACACCTCTTACAGTGCCTTAAGATTTTTTTTTTTTTTGGGTGGACGCTGGGACCGAGTTAGTTACTTATAACTTTATTACATTTTCTTTTAGATCATAAAAGTACATAGAAAATACATCATGCAAAAAAGAATCGGTATCCCAAATCTCCCAACTTTCAAAACATATGTACATAAAATCCACTTAAAGATAAAAATGCATAGAATTAAAATAGTGGTGGCAGAAGATACGTGGACCCAGCTTTGAGATCATGGACCCAAACTGGATAAGAGGAAAGGGCTCCCTCATCCAATCAGATTCAGACATTTATTTAAATTGGGTCTGCACCTGAGTTCTTGGCCATCTGTCGAATAACGGGCCAGGTCTCTCTAAACTTTTAACTATTTCAAGCCCATAAAACACATTTATGTTGCACTCATTTTTCCAAAACTATTCAACAAATGTACACCTAATGAAGTGTAGGCACTTCCTTGAGTAAAGTTCTACGGTTATGCCAAGTTTGGCTTAATTCCATTAAGCCGTTTTTTCAGTGGGGAGAACAAATATTTCTACAGGAGATAAAACGAGAAAAAGTCACTTTTTGGAGCACCACATTGCACAATACTTGACAGATCTGCATAATACTTGCCATGCATAACCCGCATTGAGTAGGTCTTTTTTGTGGAAAGGTTTGCAAAGACTTGTTAAATACTAGCAGCGTTATCAAGAAAATAAGAAAACCCTTTTCAATGGAAACTTTAACCTATGTATATATTAATGTAAACATATTAGTTAAGGGGAAGGTTGTGATGGAAGCAGTCAGTCAGTATTCCATCAAAAATCATGACTTTTTATGCACAATGTCAATAATATAAAACTCCAAAGAATCGAGGTCTGCCAACTAAATAGCTATGCAACTTTAACTTCCACATTGCCTTACACTGCTCATAACCTCACATGACATCAAAGATTACACTATAAATGGCTTCTTTAATGGTAATGTAATACATTATGTTGTCAATGAGGTCATTTGTGATTTCATGTGTGAGGCCCTAACAATGCACGGCTGAGGTGTCAGTTATCGTTTCCTAATGATCCTAAATGAGAAATTTCAAAATATTTTCTTTTTTTTAACTGAGAAACTGAATCAAGTAAACTCTACTGTCTCCAACTCAATCTTAACTAAGGGGTTTTCAGTAAATTTAAAAAGATGCTCAATGATATATAAGTCCTAGTGTTCTCCGGCCCAACTGCACATAGGTGATGCCTGGGGTGCTGCAGACCACGATATCAGGTTGTGCCCTGCAACCAGTCCTTCTGCCAGCAAATTCGCTGAACACAACCTTTGGCTGTGAGCATGAGGCAATCAGCATATGATGTTTCAGTCAGTCACACTCTGCTCCCAGTCGTGTGCCTCAAACCTAATGTGCACAGCCCATAAGAACCAGAAATTGCACAGCAGGTATTTGGCACAGGACACAACCTTTTGTTATACCCTGCTAAGATTCTATGCGCCTGACCCTACTGCTTAAAGCCTTTAGCTTTCTGCAGTGGGCACTAGATGTAGTGCCTACTAACCAGGCCCTGTGCCTGAACTTTGTGTTGTCAAATTTATTGCACAAGGAATTTAGCCATGCTCAGTAGGTACCGAGTGCAGGGTATAACCTTCTGCAACACTCTGCACCAATCTCCATTATCCTCATCTAGACCTGTGGCCATGCTGAGCAGGCATTTGGCCAAGGTTGTAATCTTTGGCTGTGATGTGCATCTAGTTTCTATTTCTCTATACCTACTGCGCACTGGCTTCAGCCATTGACCTTTGTCCTGGCTGTGTCCTTTTTCCCCAGCCCTTAGTTTGAGCCCACTATGTATGTATTTGGACATGTGGAGTGGGCACTCAGTCTGGGGTATGGTAAATTCCAACACAATAACAGCATGTCACTATTGTCCATTTGGCTCAAATGTGGCTTTTGCACTCACTCTCAGCACCCATTTACTGGCCCTCCAAACACACTGTTCACAACCCTCAACTGTTGTGGCAGGCACTGAGCATAGTGCTTGGATCTCAGCCATACAGTGCAGCTAGTCTCACTAGCTTCCAAGCCCATTCTAGCACACATTATCTTCAGCAATGTGCACGGGCATGTCAACCAACAATTCCTTTCCCCTTTGCCTACAAACCCACTTTGCATTGACTATGACTATGCACAGATACCAGTATGCACACTGTGTGGCATTCCATCAATTACCTCCACGCACTCCTCTGACCTCCATTGGGGGCCTATGGTAATTTGCCGTAGTTAATAGCCACGTA
Organism: Lissotriton helveticus; assembly: GCF_964261635.1. Taxonomy (NCBI): domain Eukaryota; kingdom Metazoa; phylum Chordata; class Amphibia; order Caudata; family Salamandridae; genus Lissotriton; species Lissotriton helveticus. Next base: position 20,582,135 of record NC_136060.1, on the reverse strand, counting down.
GCATGAGCTTTCAACTAGAAATGCTTATCACAGTTTCCACAACATGACTACACATCACTGTTAGACCTGTCAGCCTTAGGGTAGTCGTCCCCAAATTCTGTGCCTACTTACCTCCAATGTTTGCTGATATTCATTTTTGTTGGCCTTAGGACTCTGTCCACTTTACCACTGCAAACCAGTGCTAAAGTACTTCTGCTCACTCTCCTAAACACGGTTTGATTGGCATATACCTAATTGGCATATTTCATTTACTTATAGGGCTCTTGTAGAGAGATACACCATATACCCACGGCCTGTAACTTAAATGTTACCAGTAGGCCACAGCACTTATTGGCTCACCCACTTAAGTAGCACTATAAAACATCTGCCAGGCCTGCTATTGCATCTTGAATGCAGTGTTGCATTCCTATATCGACTTGCCATATAAACCCCCTTGCCAAACCTTTTACAGCCCTTTTATTACTTAAGCGCCTAGGATAGACCCTAAGTAGCCAAGAAGGACAGGGTGCTTTGTAATTAAAAGTTTAGACATGTACTTTTAAGTTTTACGTAGCCTGGTAGGGAAAAAACTCCCAAATTTGTTTTTCACTACTGTGAGGCCTACCCCTTCCATAGGATAGCATTTGAAATTCTTTATTACATTTAATAAGCTGTAAATTCTCATTCGGAGCAGGTAGATATGTCATGTTTGGTATCTATAAAATTGTAATCATAAACCCTCTTTAATGGTAAAGTCGGATTTTTCATTACAATTTTAGAAATGCCACTATTAGAAAGATGTCATTTTCCTGCTCTTTGTGTCTGCGACCTGTCTTGGGTCACAAGACTGGGTGTGGCTGACAGCCTTTGTGAATTCCTCCCAGACAGTCACACAATAGAGGGATTAGGTGTGCCTCAATGGGCCATCTGCTGGCAGGATGGGGGGCAGAGATGAGCATAGCCCCTCTTACATTTGAAAAGCCTGTGATCTGCCTTCACACAAAGGGCCTAACAACCCTGTATTGTCACTGCAGCTAGCTTGGAGCCAGGGCAGTGGAGTCAAAAAGTTCTATGCACTTTAAGCAAACTTTTTAGAAGCTTCTGAAATCTTCCAGAGGAAGGGCACTAGGGTATAAAAATAGACCTTCAGACCCAATTTTCAGTTCACTGCTAGACCTGTGGAAGTACTCTTAGAGGACTGCCTGCTGCTGTGATCTGTGCTGCACTTTGCCAGACTCCTGCAGCATCTGGGAGGACAGCCTTGCTGCCTGGAGCCTGCCTAGAACCCCCGGAAGACAGTCCTGCTGTTGAGATCTGCATCTTCACATGACTCAGGATCACCAGAAGTGAGTCCATGAGCTGGTTTGCTGGCCTCCTGTTAAGAATCACAGGGATAGAAAAGGCCCCACCATCTTGAACCCGCACCTGAACCCAACCTGAGTGAGTCCTGGATCCCCAAGAGGTGTCCAACCAGTTTGGACACTTGGTTGTAGTACTAAAGGTGCCCATATGGCCACAAACCAAAACTGAGGAACTTAGACAAATTTTGGCCCAAAGTGATCGTAGGACTTATCAGGAGACCGGGACCAACCTGCTCGCCTACCTACATGATGTGCATCGCCAGTCGAATTAAGTTCCCAGTTTCTCCCGCTATGTTCTTCTTTGCTTCAGCATAATCTTTGTCAGCAGCCTTTTGCTAAATGGGTATTCGGCCATGTGGAACTGTCTTCAGCTACAGCTCTCTGCCTCTTCCCGCTGAAAGTATTCAACTTCCATTTCGGCTAAGTCCGAACGTAGAAATCTTCAATGTGGCTCCGACCCAAGGCCATCTGATAACGAAGCTCCCTCCTTTAACACCTCCTGCAGCCTTGCCCGCTAAACTTTACCTTCTCAGCACATTTACTTGAAAAACAAAATTTAAGTCCGAAAGTAAGTGCTGACCCGGCCCAATCCACTGCTTATATCAAAACCGCACTCCATTGCGGTCGGCCTTAGCTTTCAACTTTGACGTTGTCTTGCACAACTATATGTCTACAGTTGGCATTTGGTCTTTTAGATGCTAGTTTAAAAAAAAAAAAAAAAATCATAACCCTGGTTCTACTTAGCGTATTTTTGTTGTTTTGGTGTCAAATAATTTATTAGAGTGTATGCCATTTTTCTAAATTGGCTTGGGATTTTTCTTGTGGTGTGTTTTCCCTTTATTATTTATTGTTTGATATATAAATACTTTACACATTGCCTCCAAGCTTAGCCTGACTGCTTTTTCTGCCAAGCTATCCAGGGTTAAGCACATGTTAATTTAATGACTTTTTGGGGTTCACTGTGCCAGGGACTGTGGCCGTTGCTTGACCACGGCTCGCACCCCAATGAGCCGACAACCCAATTTCTCACAATCAAACTGAAAAATGTTTTTAAAGAAATTGCACTGTTCCTAAGGTGGAGCTTTAGAAATGTCTTAGCCTTTGTGATTCATAACTGGTTTTGATTAGTCAAAGTCTCTAGCCAGCTTTCCAGGTGACATCCTTGTCAAGAGGCTCCAATATTAAATCACAAAGAAGGTCTTAACCCAATCTGGTATAGAATTACAGACCTGAAAAACTGCACTTGCACCGGGACTTTTTGGCTCTGCTCCCGTAACCGGCAAACATCTTTTGAGGCCTTCTGCATCAATTTCTTAGCATTTGCACCCTGTTTCTGTTGTTCCTTAGATTGTTCAGCCTAGATAAAAAGGATAATTACTTAAATAAAATGAATAATCACACAAACATAACAAACAAAATACTTTTACTATAAATATTCCAAATCAAAGTATATAATCTAATAATACTGATAATTTTAAAATTGTATAACACCTTTTGTAGTTCTAAAGTCGTACATGGAAGTGAGGTCTGGGGGTTTATGAGGACAAACAAACTACAAAATGAAGAAAACAGTTACTTTAGGTAATTGTTGAAAGTCCCCCAGAGTACCCCTGCTTTTATTGTCCATGAGGAGTTGGGGTCTAAATATATTTCTGACCTGGTGGCGGTGAAACCACTTTGGTGTTGGGTGAACATAGGGTCCAATAAGGAGACAGATTTTAATAGGCAAGTAATTCAGGACTGTCTCTCTTTGGACCATGCGCTAAAAATCCCCTGGCTGAATATGTAAAGGACACCTTCACCATGCTTGGCAGAATAGACCTGTTCTCCCATCCAGATATGGTGTGTGCACAGGATAAAGCTATTGTCAATGATCTATTTTTAAATATACTGTGGCCCAAAGGGAGGAAACCGAACTGAAAAAACCCACGGTTAGAAATTATATTTTAGTCATGTCAACACAAAGTATAGAACCGTACTTAACCCTCATAGCCAATGCACATGATAGATTTTTACTTACACGGTTTAGGTTGAATTTGTTTCATCATTTACTGGCTGGACCTACTGGGTATATGGCACATCATGAACAAAAGGGGCCACGTGACTGCAACATTAGGTCTCCACAGGATACGCTACATTTTGTTCTTCTATGTCCGTATTACTCATTTCCGATTCAAGCAGGCCTGTGTGGCCCTGCTGTTTTTTAAACTGTCACCAGATGTTTTTACCCTATTCTGTGTCTAGAACTTTTTAAGATCTGCTTTAAAGAAACACCAGGGGAACATAAAAGCAGAAGACCTCCTTAGCTAACCTGTGTATTAATTATGAGAGTTTGTAGAGTCTTTTAATGCTTTTTAGTAACCATTGAGTACTGCTTTTACTGTATTATCTTTCCTCTAGAGTTTTTTACCCCTATGATCACTGTTTTTATATTGATGTGTTGATGAAATTGTATCTTTTATGGTCATATTTTTTGTATATGCTGAATAAATATTATTATTATTATATTATCTAATCTCATAAGTGTAACCAAAACTAACGTACTGACCCTCATTTTCATTTAAAAAAAATATGCTGGTGATTTATGGGCTGCTCTTATTTTTGGCTCGAGATTGCACTACACCTTGAGCTCCATTGAGTTTTCAGTGTTTTGGGTCTCGTCAACAGACAGCTTTGGGTGTCTGTTGGTGAAGACCTATTGTGAGCAATCCAATTCATAGGGTGGGCTTTGTGTCAGCTCTTTGTTCATGATTAGATGGCTAGTGATTTGATGACTTTCCTCCCCATTCATGTGTGTTTATCCTGCCTAAGTTGCATTTCTGTTTGTGTTCTGTTTGGATGGCAGGTGTTCTTCCACTGCTAATGTCAGACATCCTTTAATCCAACCCCTTCCTCCACTGAAAACGATCTCCCCTCCCACAAGAACTCTTATCGTGCCAATTCACTAACGCTAGGAGTGCTGCACACTGCTCTATCAAGTGGCCATCTGACATTTATTTTAAATCATTCCAAGACAGCTGCTTCAGCATACAGGCGTGACAAGCACCTTTTAATTAATTTACTTATACTTTAACAAACCCACTCAAAGATAGCTACTGCTGATGTACGAGCATTTGTGGCAGCCATCTTTCAATGGATTTTATTAAGGCAGGCTCCCGCATGTAAAGTATGCATTCCTTCGCTCTCCATTATATGCATGAACCCATGAATATCTGCGTGCTAATTTACTGTAAACAGAGGATGGGTGAAAACGTACCTAAGGGAATGGTTACTCACAACTTTGCTCTATCTTGGACCCCTATTAAACTGAAAAGCTGTTAGACTTTTGTTCTTTCTGCAACTGGTACAACATTTAATGAAAATGTGTAGGATGCGATTATCTCTTAAATATTTACAAAGAAGTGAGCTACATTGATCTTCACAGTATTAGCTGTGAAAGATGCTCTATGCTACCCAAACTAATAGAGTATGCAAATTTGCCAAAATTATCGTGGCTACTATGCTTAGGACATAGCATTGCTATTGATACATTGTTCATCATTGTTACTGCTGTTGTTCCCGGCAGTCCATAACCCCCTGAACGCTGGTCTGCTATGCTGAGAGCAGCTGACTGGACAGGACTGCACAGCATGCACAGGCACTGCAGATGTGTCTGCATGCAACGTGGCAGCAACATGGGTGTGGATCCTGGAGGAGCGTTTGAGTTGTGCAGTGGGAACAGGGAGTTCAAATCTGCTTTCACCTACACTAGTAGGCTTCAACTTCCATCCGGTAGTGCAGCTCAACATGATCTGCAATCAGCATCCGCCCACGCCAGAACGGTGCAGGAGGGCTCCGTCCCGTCTACTGTCTCGATAGCATGAATGCAGGTGAGTGCCAAATCAAAGGGAAGCTGAGGTAAGCACAGGCATGCATGCCTTTCTTGGTGGGAGGCAGCGCATCTTGTGCCTGAGCCTGGGGTCAAATCTGTCTTCTCATGAAAGTGAGGGGCGAGATGCACAGCAGTAGGGAAGGAGGGTCTTGTGTTAGTGTCTCTGTATTGAGAGTGGCTCTTCAAACGCTTCTACATTAGATGAAAATGTTATTAGTTGGCTCAAAGTGCAGCATTTTTCACCTGAACAGAAGCCATTGCACCTGACCTCTTATTAAGTGCTTGTGCCCAAGCAGCTCTCCTTTTCCACAATGTTAGCCAATTTGTTTATTGCTTGGATTTCATTTAGAGAAATGTATTTTGGAATGCTTAGTCATGGTAAAAGAAAGAGTCAGCAGGAATGTCTGCACCCTGGCTGTGAGCGTTTGTGTTTGATGTGGCGTGTTTATAGTTGTTCATTCCTGTCCATGACAAGTCTACTCTGTAGGATTGACTATTGTGAACACAGTGGAAATGGAGCTTTGACAATATGGTGCCCACAAAACACAGCCATGCAGCTTGGTAGGAAACAGACATTGTAGAAAAGTAGCCTGCATACTACCCTTGACAAAAACAACATAGTTACACACCTCTGTTCAAATACGTACATACCTGTGCATGCTTGCACAAACCAAAATGTCGCCATGTCCAACATTCCAAGAATTCTCCTAAAAATAATTGTGTGCTGATCAAGGAAACAGCATACGATAAACATCCATCTTTTCTGCACAGCGAAATACCGTAACACCTAAACAGGTGTAGTAGGACGGCTACATGTTATAGCAATTGCTGATAGAAAAAGAGTTCACAAACCGCTATGCTCATTAAACTAATGTGATTCATGTATAATATTTCGATAGTGCACGCTCCTAAATCCGAATCGGCAGTCATTTTTCTGGGTCACAGTGCGGGTTTTGGTGTTCCGAACTATAGTTAACTGTCTTGTGGGAAAACAAAAAGCGCTGGCAATGCCAAATGGTAAGCTAACAGTTGTTAAAAATATTAACCTACTCTGGATATAATTTAAGCAATGAGCTGATTTAGTGGAAAAAAATCCCTGGACTCCTCAGTTCAGGTTAAAATGTCCCATTAACAAATGTTCATTAATGTACATCCAACATAAAAAAATGTAGATTCGGTAAAAAAAAGTTTTTGGAGTAATGACTCCAACTTTCTTTCATTTGCCCACATCTTGGCTCTTCATTTCTGTCGTCGTCATCCGCTCAAAAGTTAAACCTGAAGGGAGCGATGCTTGCAAGTAGTCTAAACTAGTCTCTACCGAACCGTGGGTCAAGAGCCGATTTTTAGTTGTTCGTATAAAATCCAAACAATAAATAAAGATACCTTTAAATTCTGTATTCCTTTTTTGACATTTGCTGAGCTTCAAAGACAGTGGTCAAATCAAGGGTGAATCTTCTGACAAATGGCTACTAATGTTTTTTAACATGGGGATTTGAGTTTACAAACTACTCTCACTTTGAAGTCAGAGAAAGAAAGGTAAAGAGAATTATGTAGCAATCTTGTCGGTGTACAGTGAGTATGAAAGGAAAGGAAGTAGGATGTCATTTTTTACAACACACAAAATGTAAATATCTATAAATGAACTGGACAATCTTAGTAGTTAGGAAAGCAAAAATGAAACACATTCTTTTGTCATTCTGAAGTTTAATGGAAATAAAATGTCAATATGATCAAACAAATCAAGACACTTGACAATGCACAAATGATGAATATTCACCAAAACCCGATTTCACCACATTATTATTTGTGTGCAATATAGTTTTTTCAGTTGAACTGTATGCCTGTACAAATTTAGTGGCCATTTCAATGTAAAATATGCTGTTCGTAAATGACAGTACACTACTACAGGATGCTTAAGTTAAAAAAAAAGGAATCCCCACCTTATGTTCTTTAAAGCTAGGTGTATAGCGAAGGTTTGTCAGTTTAAAAATTGGGTCGTGAATCTAAAATGTTTGGGAATTACTGGTCTAAACAACTGGCAATTGCTTTGGGTGGCATTTCAATCCATCATTTGCGCGACCATTGTGCCACTCTAGGCAGAGGCTTGTCTTATGTAAATTAATATTGACCGTGGTCCTCACAGAAACAGTCCATCCTGAACTGCCATGTGAGGCTCCCTCAAGAAGAAACCACAAGAAACCTAAGACCGGTTTCGACCTTGTTGGGCTTTAACAGAGAGGTATATCTTGGATTCTGTGGACAGAGTGAACAAGAGACCCATTTCTGAACAAACCCTTGGACACATAGGGTGTTAAATCAAACACACAACAGTGATGCCAGTGGTTAGAATATTAGCAATCATTGCTTCCATCACTTTATGTGAGTTTTATGTGATCACCGGAATGGTCAAACACACCTGGTTCTAACTTTAGCCAGTGGGTTCAAGTCATAAAACAAAGCATTATTTAAGGTTCCTCAATTCCAAAATACAAAAAATGCCGTACACATTTTTGACTTATTTATAAGTGCTCCCTAGTAATATGGCTAGGATCCCACCCAACCGGCATTAAAAACATTGACTGATCCTGCATCTATTTATTTATTCATATCACTTGTAAAGCGCTACTGCCATCTAACTGGTATCCCGGCGCTTTTGCCTTACTGGTTGTGAGTGGAAATGACAAGTTCTGTGCTGGGTGGCAGTCCGAAAACAGTATAGAACAATATTAAAATCAGAGAAAAGTCTCTCGGCATCAGGAAGGTGATTCCTTTTCCGAGCTGCTTGAATGAGGAAAACCCGTCCCCCTTGCCTGGTTTTTTAGGTCTCGGCTAGCGTAGGCTGCGCATGCGCAGTCTCGCTGGCGAGATCTTATGTCTCAGAGTAGTGAGGCTTAAACCCGCCCCTCTTCTCCATTGGCTGGCCTCCTAAACAGTGGCCAGCCATTGGAGAAGAGGTCTCTGTGACGATCTCTTTTCGCTGTAAGCTCCGTCCTTTTCGGATTGAGGGGCGTGTTTTTTTTGTTTCTTTCTCTAAAGAAAAACGCACCCCCCAATGCGAAAAGGACGGGGCTTACAGACTCCTGCTGCCCGTCTGCCCGCGTCTTTGTGTGTTTATTTTTGTTTGGCTGTCACTGCAGAGTCAACTTTTGCTGTTTGACGTCATGACATCTTACTGGAAGTGTGCGGGAGATACGATCATTGCGGCCACAGTGGGAGAGGAGTGGGTGGAGTGACGCGAGCTCAAGTGACTCGTGCGGCGATCACCCCCGCAGGAGCAGCACTTTCCCTTTGACCCGCTCCCTCCCTCCTGCTCCATGGCAGCCCATCTCCCTCCCTCCCTCTACCGCTCCTCAGGCCGCCCGCCATGTTACTGGGGAGATTGTAACTGCAGCTCCGAGGGGTACCTGCTGTCGCTGTCCTTCCTGCGGAGCTGGGAGCGCACCACGCACCGGAGAGGGGAATGAAAGGAGGCGGGCAGGAAGGTGCAGCAGCCCTGGGAGCAGCGAGTGCAGCACACGTCCCTCTGCCCTGCAGGGTCCGAGCCGGCGCTGACTCTCTCCTGATCGCTGGCGCCGGGGGCAGGCACAGTTTGTCACTGTTTGTGTGGATTGTTGTTTGGCTTCTTGGCGCTGGCCGGGCGGCGCTGCCAGGGAAGGCTGCGCTGAGATTTCCCCGGGCTGCCGCTGAACTGGATCTGATGAGCTGACTGCCCCGTCCGCCCGCGCAGCGCCTTCCCGCGCCCCAGGTGCTGGCTCGGCCGAGCTTTCCCGTAACATTTTCTGGATTGCGAGCGCTGTGATTGCCCCGTACGCAGGATCCCGGGGAGGAGGAACTTATGTGTCCCCCGGCCCGCAGCTTGGATAACGCAGGTAAGCTCTCCCTCCACCCCGTGCCCCCTTGTTGAGTGCTCGCTTTTCTTGCCTCTGTTCCCTCGTTGTGATTGTTTTTCTGCCCTCTGTTCCCTCGTTGTGAATGTTTTTCTGGCCTCTGGTCCCTCGTTGTGATTGTTTTTCTGTACTCTGTTTCCTCGTTGTGATTCTGCCCTCTGTTCCCTCGTTGTGATTGTTTTTCTGGCCTCTGCTCCCTCGTTGTGATTGTTTTTCTGCCCTCTGTTCCCTCGTTGTGATTATGCCCTCTGTTCCCTCGTTGTGATTCTGTTCCCTCATTGTGATTCTGCCCTCTGTTCCCTCATTGTGATTATGCCCTCTGTTCCCTCATTGTGATTGTTTTTCTGCCCTCTGTTCCCTCGTTGTGATTATTTTTCTGCCCTCTGTTCCCTCGTTGTGATTCTGCCCTCTGTTCCCTTGTTGTCATTCTGCCCTCTGCTCCCTCGTTGTGATTCTGCCCTCTGTTCCCTCGTTGTGATTGTTTTTATGCCCTCTGTTCCCTCGTTGTGATTGTTTTTATTCCCTCTGTTCCCTTGTTGTGATTGTGATTCTGCCCTCTGTTGCCTCGTTGTGATTGTTTTTCTGCCCTGTGTTCCCTCATTGTGATTGTTTTTCTGCCTTCTGTTCCCTCGTTGTGATTGTTTTTCTGCCCTCTGTTCCCTGTGTGTGGCTCTGTGTGTGTATGTATGTATGTATAGGTATTCTTGTATAGCGCGAAATCTGTCACCCAACGGGCATCCTGGCGCTTAGACTGTCCTGACACTTACACCTACAATACATGATTACATTGCCCTGGGAAACAGGTGAGTTTTCAAAGTTTTTTTAAAAGAATTAAGATTTTCCAAGCCTCTCAAACCTAAAGGAAGGGAAGTGTGTGTGTGTGTGTGTGTGTGTCTGTGTGTGTGTGTGTGTGTGGCTGTGTGTCTGTGTGTGTGTGGCTCTGTGTGTGTGTGGCTCTGTGTGTGTGTGTGTGTAGCTCTGTGTGTGTGTGTGGCTATCTGTGTGTGTGTGTGTGGCTCTGTGTGTCTGTGTGTTGGGCTCTGTATTTGTGTGTGTTGGGCTCTGTATTTGTGTGTGTTTGGCTCTGTGTGTGTGTTGGGCTCTGTGTGTGTGTTTCTGTGTGTGTGTGGCTCTGTGTGTGTGGCTCTGTCTGTCTGTGTGTGTGGCTCTGTCTGTCTGTGTGTGTGGGGCTCTGTCTGTCTGTGTGTGTGGCTCTGTGTGTGTGTGTGGCTCTGTCTGTGTGTGTGTGTGTGGCTCTGTCTGTGTGTGTGTGGCTCTGTGTGTGTGTGTGACTCTGTGTGTGTGTGGCTCTGTGTGTGAGTGGCTCTGTGTGTGAGTGGCTCTGTGTGTGTGTGTGTGTGGCTCTGTGTGTGTGTGTGGCTCTGTGTGTGTGACTCTGTGTGGGTAGCTTTTTTATAGATGGCTCTATGTGTGGGTGGCTCTGTCTGTGTGAGGGTGGCTCTGTGTGTGTGTAGGTGGCTCTGTGTAGGTGGCTCTGTGTGGGTGGCTCTGTGTGTGTATGGGTGGCTCTATGTGAATGACTGTGTGGGTGGCTCTGTATGTGTGTGTGGGTGGCTTTGTGTGTGTGGCTCTTTGTGTGGGTGCAAATGCAATAGGTCTCGCGTTTGCGAGCGATATAGCTATTGGCAATGTAAATGACAATGCCATTTATTTATATGTTTTAAAAACAAAAACGTAAATAAAAATAATGTCATGAGCAATGCCAATAGCTCTAACTTTAACAATGCCGAGACCATTGCATTGTAAATGCTTGTCTAAATTTGGCCACACGGCCAGATTGGCTGAAGAGGAGCGTAAGCTCCTACTGGGGATGTATCATTTTATTCCGTTTTGCAGGGGGGTCAAACCAAATCCATGTAAATATTTAAAAGCAATACAAAGGGACTTAAAAATGATTCTTTGTCTTGACAGTTACCAGTAAAATCTTTCAAAGACAAGGATACCGAGGATCTACGGGGTCTGTTCAGGGCGGATGTATGATAGTACAACGCGGTACATAACCCACAGTACCATCACAACGCAACTTTTACAACGTAAGTCGTTACCACGACTTGCGCTGTAGGGTGCTGGACTTAGGAATAGTATGATTTACTATTTCAACTCCAGCCTATGTACAGTAGGGAAGGTGTTGGAATAGTAAATCACACTATTCCTTAGTCTAGAGCGCCCTCCAGCGCAAGTCGTGGTAACGACTTGCGTTCTAAAATTCGCGTTGTAATGGCACTGCGGTGTTAAGACCGCGTCGTAATGGTTGTTTTCCGTTCAGGGCCAATTTTGCCACTGCTGTTTGAACTCTATGAAGTCGATTGAGCAGGTATTCCAGAGCTCCTAAGAGCAAGGTGCTACAGTAATCTAGCCTGCTTAGGATCACACAAAGAACTACCAGTGCTGTAGATCTAGCAGATCTGAGTTGAATCATTTCTATATTGTAACTATTCACACTATATTTTCCTCTACAAACAATTAAACCTCTTTACATCCACGTTAATGCATATCTTCATTTTCTTTTTATAAAGATATGGCTGATCAGGATCCCTGCTAACTCCTGATGTCATTTCAGTGTATATGTTCTATACTGTACTACTATCAAAGTGGGCACTGCAATACTTATAAAAGGAAAACATTTAAAACAAGTATTGGCAGGTGTTCTGACCATACAATGACAATGGTTTGTGATGGTATTAGTGGTGGTGTTGGTGCTGTTATTACTGGTGGCATAGGTGGCATTAGCATTGTGGTGCTGGGGTTATTGATAGTAGTTATGGTGTGGTAGAAGTGGTAATGGTGGTGAAAGTAGCAGTAGTATTAACATTAATGGTGGCGATAGTGGTATTGGTCCTAATGCTATTTGCGATTGCGATGATATTAGTGATATTGATATTGGATGTGGTGGTATTGATACGGATATTGGTATTAGTAACATAGGTGGTTGTATGGTATTTTAGTGTTGGTGGTGTTGTGTTGTTGCAAGTGTGGTATTAGTGGTAGTGTGACACTAGTTGTACTGGCCAGGTGTGGTATTGATGTTGGTTGGACTGGGGTGACTAGTGGTGGAGTAGTATTTGTGGTGGTGGTATTGGTTGGTACTGTTGATGCTGGTTGTGGCATTGTTGGTTATGCTGAAGGTTGTATTCTTTCTGCTGGTGGTGGTATTGATGGTATTCATGGTGGTGGTATTAGTGACATTCGTCATATTCTTTGTGGTGTTACAGGAGTTGGTGGTGCATGATTAGTTGTGGTGTGGTATTAATGGTGGCACTGAGGGTGATGCGGCAATGGTGGTGGTATTGGTGATGTGCTTTTGGTTATATGGGAATGTGTATTGGGATAATGGTGTTTTTAATGGTAGTGTATGTATGTGATACAAAAATTGAATGTGACAAAGTGTAATGATTAGGTGTACAGTTTAGTCTTAAAATAGTCCTTCTTGCACTATATTACAAATACACAATAGGAGGTGGAATAATGCACCAAACAGACAATAACAATAGCATACGTGTCTAAGCAAAGTAAAAGCTCACTGTGTATATTTTAAAGCACTGGTACCAAAAGCCATAGTTAAAGCTGTGCGTAGCCAGGCCTGAAAAACTGCAAGGAAGAGACAAAGGTGGGGACCGACTCCTCCCCATTGGGAGGCATATTCATATTTTGTGTACTGCAGTCAAAGGTTGGCCATGGAAATTGTGTGTCCAGCAAACAGACAGCACTGAGTACCGAAGGTATAGTGACTTTTCGGATCAGACCTCAGTCAACCAATTCCACAAAAACTGACTGTATTATGAGCATACCCAGCGATAGCTGGCAGAGGTGGGTGTCTCCCACCCAGATCTCTTATCTCTTATCCCACCACCTACTTCTTCGGGATACCATGATGTTATTGTGTAGGATATCCCCACGGGAGGCATTACGGGGGGGTGGAGGGAGGTGGACTTCCAAGGAGGAATAACTTACCCTGTAAGGCAGGGATGGCCTATTGGGTATGTGGAATGGAACAATGTTGTCATCCCTCTCTCGCAATACCTTGACAGTCTTGGATTTCACGTGTTCTGATTGGTATGGCTATCTGCATTAGAGCAGTAATTTGTGTTAGGCTTTAAACTTGCTGTATGCTTATTTGATATCGTATTGACTATTGTGTGTCTTTCACTATTGTGAAGTTTAGAAATAAAGAATGTATTCTATTTTAAAAGTCTGTATTCTCCGATGGTTGACTTGAGCTTCCTGGCCCAATTTAAGTAGAACTCCCTTTAAGGTGCCTGGAGACCTCAAGTAAGGGCTGTACGGTGCAGACGTTCATTGCTTGGGGAATCTGCATCTCAATTCACAAAGATTATGCAGGACTAGGCCTTTTAGAGGTCAAGGCACATAAACATTTAAGTGGGCCAAAGCATTATCAAAGCTCACAGTTTAGAACCCCAACATAGCCTGGCAAGTTAGGTCTCAAGGTGATAGCAATACAGAAAGCAGAGACTTGGATGAACTGAACAACAAAGCTAGTCCGGAGTTTGGTGAGGTCATAAAGGCTTTAAAACAGTCTTTCCTAAACTTCTGTCTTATGTGACTCCACTAAATCACTACTGGAAACCATGGATTCCAGTAGTAATCAATTTCTACTAATTGAACCCCAGAACAATAGATAAGATACAAAAATAAGTATACATCTAACAAACAACTTATGAAATATTTGATTTAATTTACTAACAGAAAAATACACAAACAGATTCAAACTTTCATTTTGACGAGACGGTTGAAGTATTTAAAAAATGTATTTTATTTCTAAAAGTCGAAGGGATATGCTAGACATATATATACACAAATATAATTTCATCTTTTTTGTTCCTATTGCATGCTCACTTTTTGCCAGCACACACCAGTGCTTCACTTAAGAATTGAGGCTCCCAATCAAGACACCAACTAACCAATTTTCTAACCTTCAAATGTACATTTCTTCACATTTACACTGTTTTAAGACTTGTGAATTTTCATTTTGCTTTTTGTGTATACACCCTAATAATTTCTTAACAATATTATTTTTTCTAAACAGTCACGGAAGCCAAGTGTAGAATTGTTGCTCTTAAACAACATATGCTCAAAGCCAGAGAAATGTCTTAGGAAATGAGCAGTAGAATTCAGAGGCTACTAAAGTCAAAATAAAATCACATACACCTATGTGTTTCTCTTACACCTTTCCAACATTTCACTCTGCTATAGTAAAGCCTTTGTGTCTGGTTGTCTATTGATAGCATGCTGAATTTCCAACTGCCCTGGAGAGGGCTGGTGTTTTGAGCCTTCTTCCCTCTCTGAAAAGAGGAGCTGCTGTTATCTGGTCTGATCCTCATTTTAGGGAGGGGTTCTTTGTATCCTGTGCTCTACTCCTTCCATAGGTAAGGTCATGTTGTCTTGCACTTAGTTTGCATATGTACTGCAATGTACCTCGTGGACAGGATGAAAAACGAGGTTTTGCTTGGAGTCACGTATGGAAGAGCAGACCTGTCAACTATGTACTCACCCTTGGTGGTAGCACTTTTGCGGCATAAAATATTTTACTGGCATGACATCTTTTAAGGCCACACTGAAAGACCAAGATGGTGGTGTTGCACTCATACCAGGAACTCATTTAATTGGATATGGTGGCTCCCATAAGTGACAGAATTTCAGTTTTCAGGCAATGCTGGTATAATTTTGGGGGTCTGGTATCCCCTGGAACTGGCAACTGTGCAAGTTGCTTTCCGGTTAACACAGGAGCCATTCACCTGACATTTCCCAAGCATGTTAACTATTCCCCACCACCTGGTTTGCGTTCCCGTTTTGTTTTGCTTCTTTCCTTGCTCTCATTTGTTCTCCAGCATATACCCAGTCGGAATCACTACAGTCATCTTGCTCATGCAACTACCTTACAAGTTATTTTACCCACAACTAGTAAGCAAATTGGGCAGTGCTTTGCATGTTTTTTTGTGAACTCTTCAGTTTCTTGACACAACAAGCACCAATGTAATCATATATTCATATGCATTACACTACATCATAATCTAGCCCTCTGTGCCTAGAGTTAATGTGTGTCTTTTCCTCCCTTTGGTGTGTCTTCTGCTCTCTGCTTGAAACCTGTAGTTTATGGTGTGCCAGTAAACTAGTACTAATAGAATGCTAAAGGGGCTTTGCTTCACATACCATCTCTGGTAAAGAGCTGCTCACAAAGCTATGTTGTGCACAAGACATAGCTCAATTTCCTTGCGGAGAGAAGAGTGCACTGAAGAGTTACTGATAACTCAGGTGGTCACTTGCATTAGACTTTCCGTCACAAAGGAGAAAATTGCCAGTACAAAACTGCAAAGACTAAACCCTACAGTTATGCCTGCCTGTATTACAGGGAAACATGAGGAGTGCAGGAGGAGAGGAAGACCCTACCTGGAATACCAAAACTGCCATGTTTACCACTGGATTCAAGCTAGCCTGGCTGATGAGGCGGTAATACCCCAAAACCGGTCCGAGGATGCTTGTTTCCGACCCAGGGAGGACCTGGCCTGGCAGTTCGGGCTGGTCTGTTCCAATTAGAAACAGGGTCCAGACGGATTTTCATATGGCTGGGTCCAAACTGGGGAGGCATAGTGAGCAAACGAACAATGGATTAAACACAGATCTGTGACTGGGGGTGAGTGGTTGAAAGGTTTCAGCACTCTGTCCATCATCTTGTGTTTGCTATGTTCGCCCTAAGTGGCCGAGGATATGCCTAGACGTGAGTCCCTTGCTTGATGTGCCACTGCGAGCCTGGCTGATGAGGGGTAATACCCCGAAACAGGTTGAAAAGTTTCAGCACTCCGTCCATCATTTTATTTAAAAAAAATATATATATATTTTTTTTAAGTTTTATATAGCGCAGGCTAGACCCGGAGGTATCAGAGCGCTTTACATGAGCATCAGATCATAGTTACAGGTTACATCATTACAAAGGTTACACAGTTCTTAGAGCATGGCAACATAGTTACATGTAAGGTCAAGATAACAATAAGCACAAATACGAAAGGGGAAAAGCAGGCAAGGTGAGAGATTCAGGGGAGGGGGGGTTGGAGTACGGGAAGTAGACAGATAATGAGGGCGGGAAAGGGGAGGGAAGGGGAGGATGAGAGAAACAGCATGGGAAGAGGAGGGGAAGGGTGATGGGGATTCAAACCGGTAGATGAGTCAAGGCAACATCCAAAGTCCAGTAAGCTGTGATCCCAGGGCAGACAAGGGGAGAGATTCAGGGGAGAGAGGATAGGAGCTAGGGAAGAGACAATAAGGAGAGACGAAAAGAAGTCTGCCTAAAGACCGACTGGGTAGGTGACGACCAAGGAGGGAATCCACGGCCCATCTCCCCTATAGCTAAACCAAGTAGCTCCATCGGGCGTCAAACAAAATAGTTCAGTCTCAATACATTGAGAGAGGAGAGAAGGAGAGACATAAATAGAGGGAGGATGCGGTAGGAGACGACAGGAGAGACGAAAGGAAGTGTAACAATGTGGTTCAACAATATACCAGAAAAGATCAACAAGTAAACATTATATCAAACAATCAGCAATACAATTAGGGGAGGAGAGAGAAAATAGTGGGGGGTAGAGGAGGAGGGAAAGTGAGGATAAGGGAAGAGACAACCGTAGAGACGAGAGGAAGTCTGTCTAAAGACCGACTGGGTAGGTGACGACCAAGGAGGGAATCCACGGCCCATCTCCCCTATAGCTAAACAAGGTAGCTCCATCGGGCATCAAACAAAATAGTTCGGTCTCAATACATTGAGAGAGGAGGGAAGGAGAGACATAAATAGAGGAAGGATGCGGGAGGAGACGACAGGAGAGACGAAAGGAAGTGCAACAATGTTGTTTCGAGAAAAGAAAGAGTGGATTTGCATACTGAGCTTTGGAAATGGTACAATGCTGAGAGTGAAGCACTGTTTGAGAGCAAAGGAGTGGGAAAAGTTGATAAAGTGTTTAGGGCACTCTGCCGGTCAAGGCTAGTACCCAAAACAGACACAAAGATTAAGTCAGGATTAAATCCCGGGCTACTTTTCTAAACAACAATGGCAAAAAGAGACACCAGAATACAGCATATTGTCAAAGGATTTCGATTGTCAAATGAGATGTTGAATAAATCACTTTTCTCAGATCCTCAGTTAACAGAGATTTCTAGCAAAAAGGGACTGGATTAAGGATGATCAAATTTAAGTACCTGGTCATGAAAGAAGTTTGTACAAGCTATTCACAGTACTTAGTCTTGTAGTTCTATTGCTATGTTCCCCTTCATCTCAGGTGACATCGCAACCATTAAGAGACAGCATGGATCAACGTTTTGCTTTTGCACTGATCTGACTCCTCACAATGTGTAAAGATCCCCATCAAAATATAGCTGGCAGCACTCTGGGAAATCCACCACTATAGTGTGAGAACAATCTGTTAGATCAAACACCAGCTAAAGACCTGAATCACTGTACATGGGTTCAAGAAAGACCTGTGAAATGTGCTTAAATGAGCTCATTTGATGGATAGGAGGCCAAATGATGTGTAATTTCTTTGCGAACTCGAACCGGCTGTGGTCCACTGAGCTGAGGCTTTTGGGGTGATCCTTGACAGTTCCCACAGTAACATAACTAGGAGTGAATAAGTATTGGGGAGTCAAAAGTCTGTGACAGTTATTGTTTGAGAGCCTTATTGCTAGTGATGGGATAATTGCGAGGCATATCCTCAGACAGTCATTTACTTGAACAGTTTGCATACATATGCAGTAGCTCATGTCTACTTGGTATTCGGAATGAAGTAGACTGGACACAATAACTATATCAGGCACTTTAATTCTAGCAGAATGTCAGGGAAGTTAGTGTTCTACAAACTGTAACAAATACAATTATTCTGCGCACATCTGTTTTTTTTAAGGAATAGCCACAAAATGATTTATCTCCAGATCTGTTATATTTCATATTAGTACTCTAATATCTCTGATAAAAGGAGGTTCTAGTGGCACTGCGAGCTAGCTAATGCAAAACATAGGCTAACATATTTGGCGGGGGTGTACAGTCAGTCTGCCAAAAGACCCACAGTATATGTTATCCATAAACAGCGCAGGTCCTGCATGAAGTTTACCATAGGAACTACACTACAGATCAATATCCCTATATATCGTGCTGGCACATTGTTAGAAATTGGGTTTCTAGTTGGCAGATGTAGGCACCCTGTCCAAGTAGGAACTACAATCCTAGTCATGGTAAGCTAGATACACACTTAAAGATAACCTGTGCTCACGCACTGGTAGCTTGGCGCACAGCAGTCAAGCGTATCTAAAAAGGCAGTGTGTACAGTATTTGTGCAACACACACACACAGTAACACAAAGAAAACACCACAAACATTTTACACACAGGTTTAGAAAGGTAGAGAATAATTTTATGAGTACAACAAGGCCAAAAGGACACAAATCCAATAAGTAGAACCAGAGATTTAAATCATAAATAGTGCTTAGAAGTCAATAGTGCTAAAGGGTGACTTGAGGCAATGCTAGACAGGGGTGAAACCAAAGTTCAGGCCAACCGCAATAGAGGGCAGGCCGGCTACAAGACTCGGGCAGATCCCACTGACAAAGTACCTTGGATGGGGCAAATGTCGAAGACTCGATGCAAGGAGGTGAGGAGATGCTTCGTCATTGTGGATGGAGAAGAAGCATCAGCTTTGATGCGCGCAATTGATAAAGGCTTTGTCAATCACCCCTTTATGATGCAGCCATTGCTTTGTCATTCAGCTGCGATGCCCATCATCGAACTGTACAGTCCGTCGTGGCGATGTCGATTGGATCCTGCATCAGCGCGAAGGCCAATGCATCACCTCCAATCAGCGCAAAGTTGTCTCTGCGTCGAATTTGATGGTTCTGAACAGCAAAATTCACCTTTCAAGGGCACAGAACTGGCACCACTTGGCAGGGTAGGACTAACAGATGGCGGAATTCAGGTGCTGTTGCAGAGTTGAAGTAAGAATTTGATGGCCTTGAGACTTCAGAAGAGGGGGCAAGTCAGCAAGCTCTTAGAGTCACTCTGCGTTCAAGTGATCTGCGTTGAGTCCTTGTCCTCACTAGGGCAGAGATCAGCAGGCTGAAGGGCAGCTCAGCAAAGCAGAAAGCTGTTCCTTCAGAGCAGCAGTCAGACAGGGTTATCCTTGTAGCTCAGCAGTCCTTACTCCTGGCAAAGTTCTTCACAAGTCCAGTAGTGTGTTGTCTTGGCAGGGTCAGGGCCCCAGTACTTATACCCAGTTGTATCTTGAAGTGCACAGGTCCACCTTTCATTCCAACCCTGGCTCCAGACCACCAGCAGTAGGTAATAAGCCCTTTGTTTGGGACACAGAACACTGCCTATTCAGGTGAGTCAGTTTTCCCTCCCTCTTTCTGCCTCAGTCCTGCTATCAGAATGTAGATGAATGAAGATGAGTTCTCTGTCACACCCACCCTTCCTGTGTTAGTGGCTGTATAGAGGGAATGCACTAAGTGTCGCTCTCACCCATCTCAGACGTGTATTGGGGACAGGCTGAAAGGCACACAGAGCAGTAAGGTCAGAGAAATGTCCACTTTCTAAACGAAAGGAGATCGGGGTGGGAAAGCACACCGCTATTTAAATAATTTAATCATGTAATATAATTGTAAAGCATTTGTAATCCAATGGTGCTGCAGTGTAACACTTGCTGTCTATCAAGTGTGGACTAAACAAGAAGAAAATGTGCTGCCGAACGCGGTAGCAAACACTGTGCACTTGTGTCCCGTAGGACTCTAGCAATATAATAAACTAATAATTAGTAAACAATCAACATGCAAAAAAGAGATTCTTCGTGTAGTAGCAAAAACGATTGTATTCATCGAAAATGCATTAAGTCATCATTATGGACTATTGTTTATACAATGATTGTAGATAGCTTGTAGGCAGTTCAAAAAATATCAATATACAGTCATTACTTCATGACATTTACAATGACAAATACATTAGTGTAATATAGTTTACAAATGCTTGAGAACAGCCCGATGCATTTCGGGACATTGATGTCCCTTCCTCAGGGGAAATCTACAAAGAAAACAACATACAACTTACTACTGATGAAATACAAATTAAATGAGTATACATAAGACATCCATGGGAGAGAGAAGTATTACTAAGGAGATTATGAGTAACACACAGTCTGCTTATAACAAAAAGGATACTGCTAACTGAATGAGAATCCTGAAGGTATAGAAAATCAAACATGTCCAAGGTAAAAAAATCAATAGCTGAAAAAAAGGGTGCCTCCAAGATACCATAGTGAAGTGAAGGTTCTGATTGGCTTGAGAGTAGTAAAAAAAAGTAGTGCGTCACTGATCACAACCACTGACAGGAATCAATAGTAAATTGACTGAGTGAAAGAGTAAAGAAAACAAGTTCACCTGTTGTGCAACCCAAAAAAAGAATCACGATAAGTTTGAGATGACGAATAATGTCCCCAGGGGTACCTGGCTTAATGATCTCGTAGGGATCTAAAGGTTTGGGCAGCTGCCAACTCGATCGAAATGAATGGGTCTGCAGGGTAGCAGAAAGCTGCAACAGAACACAACTAGTGTAGCCACACCTAGACACGTGCAGTAACAGTACTTAATTAATCTGGTGGATGCCACACAGGGAGCTCACCTAAAGATTGCGGGAGTGCAAGCTGCTGATATTACTCCAAACGAACCCTCATGTGCCTTACTGCACGCTGTAACAATTCCTCGGTGATAAACCTGAAGCAAAGAATGTCGACCGCTTTAGGAAAAGGCATGTGGCTCCTATGGCCCTCGCTAAATAAAAATTAAAGAAACCAATGGCCCTAAACTTACCGGGGAGCAAACGATAACTCCGTGTCCTATGCTAGGTAACTCCGTCGTCAGTGGATGCCTGCCGCTGCTGGCGTCGAGAATTAAAAGTGTGCGGGGTGTAGTGCCACAGTCAACATAGACAGAGGACTGAGTGAGGCAAAAGAGTAGGCGCCATGTTGGAGTGTGGTGTGAGGAACACTGTACCAATCTCCGGGATGGAGAATAAGCATATGATGAACAACGTGATAGATAAAGCTGGGGTAAAAGAAACAGAAATAAAAGTATGACGAAAACGAACTGAGAGCCCCACGTGGTACTGATAACAGCTACTCAAACTAATGGTGTCCGCCAGACAAATTGTTGCAAAGAACGCTGGAGAAAGGGAATCTGACAAGCAACAATCTAAACAGCCGTGGGTGGGGGACTTCGTAAAATACATGTACATACTGCTGGTATCCTAAGATACTGAAGTCTAGAAATTAGAACAATGAACCCGTGCATGGCAAACTCGAGGAGAATAAATGGAAAAGCGAAAGGTGAAGAGGAACCAAAAAGTGATACGATGATTACCAAATAAAAAGAAGAACCAGAAAAGTGTGTATGAGGAAAAACCATAAAAAGTAATAACCACAAAACAAAAAAAAGGAAAATAAAGAAAGCATTTCTCTAGATGTAGAGTGGATTAACAACCAATGCAGTGCAGTCATAAGTAAGAAAATCAAGAAATGCATACAGGCCAAACATATGGCGGGACCACAGTACAAGATAATGCATAAAAACACTACTTGAAATGAAAATTCTGACAAAAATATGTAAAACAACATTCATAAGATCGTCACAGGAAACAAGACATATCAAAACGATCATTGAGACCTGTCGGGTACATTGTCCCTAGTGTTTGAATCCAAAAGAGTTCCCTTTGGAGTACTAGTCTGTTTGTATCTAAACCTGGTCTGACAGTGATTTGTTCAATAATCTGGAACCTTAACTGGGATATAGCGTGTTTTGCCTCCTCCCAATAGGTTGCTAAACTCGAAGTTGTACTTTGGGTGCGAATCCGACTCTTATGTTCGGTAATTCTAATTTTCAATTTACGTGAAGTTTTACCAACATATGCCATGCCACATGGACATTTGATGCAATAAATCACATGGGAAGAATTACAATCAGTGGTATGTTTTAACTAATCTCAGACTATGTGTTACTCATAATCTCATTAGTAATACTTCTCTCTCCCATGGATGTCTTATGTATACTCATTTAATTTGCATTTCATCAGTAGTAAGTTGTATCTTGTTTTCTTTGTAGATTGCCCCTGAGGAAGGGACATAAATGTCCCGAAATGCATCGGGCTGTTCTCAAGCATTTGTAAACTGTATTACACTAATGTATTTGTCATTGTAAATGTCATGAAGTAATGACTGTATATTGATATTTTTTGAACTGCCTACAAGCTATCTACAATCATTGTATAAACAATAGTCCATAATGATGACTTAATGCATTTTCGATGAATACAATTGTTTTTGCTACAACACGAAGAATCTCTTTTTTGCATGGTGATTGTTTACTAATTATTAGTTTATTACATTGCTAAAGTCCTACGGGACACAAGTGCACAGTGTGTGCTACCGCGTTCGGCAGCACCTTTTCTTCTTGTTTAGTCCACACTTGATAGACAGCAAGTGTTACACTGCAGCACCATTGGATTACACATGCTTTACAATTATATTACATGATTAAATTATTTAACTAGCGGTGTGCTCTCCCACCCCGATCTCCTTACTTCAATTTCACGGTCTAAGAGGAAGCAGCACCCCACCCTGACAATGTCGTTCGATGCAATTACCAACATAACTGAGACTAGAGCGAGTACCAAGGCTTACACAGCTGATGTTGAAATTGGATGTATAAATCACTTTAGGTTAAAAACGGTGGAACTCAGATATACGAAATAATAATTAAAGAAAATATGTTCTTCTTGTATTATCTTAACATGCAGCCACGAGCGTTAGATACCCGGGTGGAACGAAAATTACCATATAACAAAGGTCTCCTCTAACAGGTGAGCCCTAGAGTTAATCTGAAATAGATCATTTGCCAATATGAGTATTAAACATTGAACTAGTTACTCCTTTCTCAGAACAGGGAGGAGAAAACATATTGGCGGACATAGAATATATGGGATGACCAAGGTTAAAATATAAGACAAGAACCTTAAGGTAATTATTCTTGACACGAGTTGTGAGAAAAAAGGAAAAAAAAAACTGAGATAACCTGCATTAAAATCAGGTATTAAAAAGAAATACTCTCTTTTAAATAGGAGCAGAACGAGGATACTGAAATCCAGTACTGAAACACATCCTGTTTCAAGCGAAAGGCTCCGTCATAAACCAATTGTCGAAGTTAAACAGGTAAACAGCCCAACTTTGAAATTAGGATGCTAGAGTGATAAGGTTAACTATCACGAAGGAGGGTACACTAATGTGTTGTACCTATCCATATCCAACAGGTACGCGGGAGATCTGAATTTACCAAAAAACGACCCCAAACAAGATGAAGTCCTGATCAATTTTTAACCACCCAGATGCATTTGCATAGGTGAGTTAGGTGCAAAAGTGTAGATATGGTGTTTGGATGGTGTGGTCAAAGTACTGTGTGAAAGTTGGATAGTGAGACTATTGTTTAAATTATTTTCGAATTATTTTCGAATTATTCTGGGTAAATGCTCTGTACAATACGAAAAAACACTAATACATGTGGCCCTGTCGATCCGTTATTTTGTGAATTCTCTTTGATCTTTGGCATGTTGTCTGGAAGGGGATACAGAAAATAGAATGCTTTCTAGGCTGTTGCACAATTGTTATTGTTGAAAGAACATGCAAGGCTTACTATCATGCTGTTGAAATGTTATAAACCGATAAAAGGAAAAATAACAAGAGTTGAACCGCAATACCGTGAACGAATGAAAGTTATTCATTATGTAAACAATCTAGAGAAAAGGGCATAAAAAAGAGGCTGATGTTTCTGTTTACACATATTTTTAGACAGCATGCAAAGGTCTAACATCAAACCGTTTACTTAAAATAATGTTTTATGTGCATTAGGTGAAATACTGACTGTGGAGAAAATTATACACACTGTCCTGAGGAAGGAGGCTAATATCACCACAAGCTTCCGAAACGCGTCGACGCATTGCACAAGGGTTACATTTGGAGTTGTCAACTAAGTATTGGGTATAAGGAAAATATTTCTCCCCCAGGTTGTCAACAGAGTGTCCAAATTAACATATACCAAAGACAAAGTGCATTGTCTTGTTTCATACTTCTCCCACTTCACTTTAGGTGATTTTAAATGTATTGTGTTAGATTTGATACTGTATATGGATTCATGTATTTTTATTGAAAATAAAGGTGTATACTTTTATAAATTAGGTTTTTTCTTTTGTTGAGCATTTCCCAAACAAATAGTTGATAAGTTCCCTATTGAGTGTGAGTATTTGACTGCATGAGGTGTCTGTCTGAATTTGAGATAATTTAATCCCCAAAAGGAAAAAAACTTTTTTAACTTAACGGTATATTGGAGCTCTATTTCCCTTTGGGTTACATTGAGCCCCACTCTTTGGTTTAAACACTACAGTGAGCACCGTCTAAAGAAACGGGCGATGCCAACATGAAAGTAAAAGTGTTTATGGGGTGCTTTCACCCTAGGTGATTTTTTTTATTTTTATTTAGAAAGGTTCTGTAGAGCAGTTGCTTAAGTGAAAGCGGCCCACTCTGTTAAATAAATAAATAAGAGTGCCCGCTAAAGTGAAAGCGGACCGCGCCGTAAATTAAATAAGCAGGGTCGCAATAGTTCCAGTGGATCACACTGTAATTTAAAAAAAATAATTTCTAAAAGCGTGCGGCGAAGCAGTGGGTGGAATAGCGGAAGATCATTAAAGGAAGTAGTGCTCACAGACTTATAAAGTAGACCGTGTAATGACAAGTAAAAAGTCCAGTCGTTATAGGAGGTTAAAATGCAGACAAGGCGGTACCAAGAAGGGACTATTAAGCCTATTCACAAATGAAAAGCAACAATTTTGCAAGGAGAGTAACCGGAGCCAATAGAAAAGACGGGCGGGAAATGGGCGAAGCATCTATGCCATACCTCAAGACAGCATGCCTCGCTGAGCAGAGCATGCACTGCCCAGGCTCGACCTAAAAAGTGGTTATGCTTATATACGTTATGTGTTTAAGGACTTATTGTCAAAATACATTTTTCTTTTGATTGACAATAGAACACGTAATTCAAATAAGCCTGAACTGATGTTGAGAGATGAGCTCATACACCCTGCCTCAACTGAAAGTGCCAAATTCATCATTCCTTGCAGCGTACCAAACAAAGCCCCATATTCCTGTGAGCCCACACATGGTGGGGGTACTATTCCAACCACTCCAAAAAGAAAGCCCACTCAGGAAAGTTCACTGAGGAGAGACAGACTCATACACCCACGACCCCCAAATAGAGCATTAGATTAAAGTGCAGCACGTTAAAGGGAGGCAAACTCCCACCTTTCAACACGTAGCAATTGCAAATTACCTCAGAGTACAAGAAGAGGCGGGAAAATCACACCCCCCTCACTTTATGTCTCATCCCCACCCTCATAAAAAACAAATCCAACGAAACAGAGCAATGCTTTCTTATTTTCCTCTTATCCCGGTCAATCTGCATTTCGTCCGGTAGAGCACCTTGTCTTCTCACTCGGTCACACTACAACTTTGTGTCTGCTTCCATTTCAGTCAGTGTTTACCAGAAGTTAGGAATGGCATGATAGCCCAAATCCATCCACAAATTGCCTAAAATAGCCCAAAAGTGCCACTCTGCTATTTATTCACATTTAACATTCTTTGAAGGCCCTGGCATGATACTTAAATAGACCTTAAAAAAATAGTATATATCCACGTCTAATGTGACAGTTCTGTCGTTGTTCATTTTAATTATCAGTCAGGGATCATTAAGGCAGGTCTAAAACACATTTTAAAGCACTATGACATTTCCTATTTACAGTACGTACTGATAAAGGGAAAAATGCTGACTTTAGGTGATGTTCCTTATTTTTGTACCTGCTGAAACAAAATGGTGGTGATGCCAGTGAAAAACTGCCCAGGGGCCCTAGAGGATATCGGAGTTGTAGTGGACAAACAAAAAGTAGGAATACAGCACAAGTGCACTCAAAAAATCTAATTTAAACCCAGTAATCCAATCAGAAAAAAAATTAAATTCAAGTGTGCACCCTGTAGGGGACTCGGTCAGCCGCCCTAATACATAAGTAATCAAAATCAGCACGGATACATGTCCGGGAGCTCAAGGTGCACTACAAAAGTGTCACTTTATCCAAAGTGTACTAGAAAGTAGCGAGAATACTTTGCATGTATTATATCATAAAACTAGTAGTCATAGGCTCAAATATTAATTTAACAAAAAGTGCTCAAACCATCCCTAAAAAATTAAAAACGTAAATGATGAACCAAAATCTGCTTTTATTCAGTCTTCAGCAGAATTTCTTCAATACAAGCGTAATGATGCTTTTCTCAGCATAGTGAATTTGGTAACAGTAGCACTTTCATTTCCTAATGCATTTCGGGCGAAATTCTGCCCTTCGTCAGGGGAATCTACAACGTTAATGAATACAATAAATATCATAAGCATATCTTGCTCAAATTAAATTAATCATATTAAAGGTTACGGTGCTCATCCAGACAAATAAACAGGGACTTCAATTATAGCTCGTTAAGTGATGAAGGAACCTAATGAAAACAGAAAAGTGTACAGAAAAGTATAAAACCCGGACATTAAGAAGTGAAGTGAACGCAAAGTGGTGAAATGTGCTTACCAGGTGCGGAGTATTATGAGTGGCGTAACCCTTAGCGTTAGTTGTGAAAAGAGTCTATGTGAACCGTAACCTGTGAAAGTCAAATCCTACGAGACATAGTACCTTAAAAGGTATGCCAAGTTTTTTCAAAAACGAGGAATCTCGTCAAAAACTGATGTCAACTGAGAAAAGAATGGAAAAATAAGATAAAATGCCAAGATGACTAAACCGAATTTCCCGAGTTTCGATCTAGGGTAAAGAATTACCTGGTGGTTGACGACGAAAAGTCGAAGAGTGAAGCTAAATGGCTATAAGATAAAAGGGAAAAGGGAAACTAACGTGAGTAGTAGTGGAAGCATCAGGGTGAAGTGGAGTACTCTGCTGGCTCTGTTGGAGCCCCACTCCAGGACTTCTGCTGAACTGGGTGCAGACTGCTTCTGCGTAGGGTGCTGCTCTTGCACCGGAGCGATTAAGTGCCAGTACTCCATACCGGATAGTACCGGCCCATTTAAAGCAGTGCTCACTTCTACCCCGGTATTTCTTTCACTCCTCTTTGCCTCCTTCCTCTCCTCCACTTCTTAGAAGTATCGCCTCGCTTGTAGCCCCTGCACCCCCTCAAGTACAGCCCCCCCTCTGTCCCCCCACACCCTCCTTGTCTGAGCCAGGCCTCCACCCCTCCCCCTCTCCTCGTCGCTGCCTGCCAAGCCTGGCCAGGAACCAGGGTTCGGAGGGGCGCACAATACAATGGGAATTCCCTCGGCACCTGCCCCATTGAAGGCAGAGAAAAGCCCATACACCCCGCCGGACCCAGCTGCTCCCCCGGCTCCATGGTCAGCCGCGCAGCCGAATAAATGAGCGTCCAGTGCTCCGAGAGGCCCTTTAAACGAGTGGCTAGGCGCGCCTCAAGGGCGGGGATCAGTGCGCTGTCCCGGCGAGCGCTCACTGAAGACACGCTTCTGTAGCGCAGCGCTTGGTCGGCCACTTACGTTCAGCCATTCGTCCGCTCTTCAGCATTTTATTGTTTCCAATAACATTCGATTTAAAAGGGCTAGTCTGATAACGGATCCAGTGTGTGTCAGTTTACCTCACCTACCTACCAACCGAACCGATTGATTAACAATATATTTCACCCCCACTTTGTCTTTCGCTTGTTCTGACTCAGTCGGTCTCTCTCGAGCAACCCCCAAGCAACTTTGACTTATTTCTCCTTATTCTCTCCATCTATTTAACTAGCGGTCACACTGTCTGTCTCTCTTTCCCCGCCTTTCTCTGTTGCCACATTTACAGACACACACAGCACAAACAACCACTCATAGGCACACATACACAACAGGCAGAACCATGCATCCACGCACACCACACAAACAATGTACCCACTCACGCACGGCTCCGGCTGGCATTGTTTGTGTATCCGCTCCGTTCCCAAGTCCATGGAGCTGACGTACCGAAGGGGTTTGCAACCACGAAGCATTCGGTCCTCCAAATCACAGACTTTGCCACTGCAAAACCTCCAGGTTCAAAGTACAAGAGGTACCAAGAGTCCCAACTGCCTTTGTGACGCACTATGTATGAACTGAGAAGAAGAGGGGTCTGTGAAACGAAATGTATCAAGGTTTGGAACTGCGAGTTTTATCGTCAACCGTTTTGACATTGGACTCTTCAAAGGGTGGTACTCCACCTGCAAAATGGAAGCCACTCTTGTATGTCTCTCCCTGGCCCGTGATTCCACCCACATGACTCTTTTGCTCATTTAAGTAGTGGCGTTTAGTGGCAGATAGCAACAGTTAGCCTTATCAGGTCCCGGGCCGGCAGCCAATCACAGCGCGGCCTGGGAAATGACGTCACGGGGGTGTCCCAGGTCGCCAGCCAATCACAGCACGGCCCGGGACACACGGCAACAAGGGGCGGGACTTAAAAAAAGAGTCAGAAACGCCCACGATTGGCGTTCTGACCGGGAAAGAGTGATGGACAACCATGTCTTCCAATGGCTAGCCTCCATTTATGGAGCTAGCCAATGGAAGAAGGGGCGGTTTCAAGTCCCCACTACTGAGATAACATTAGATTTCGCCCTGGGCGTAACCTAATAAAACAAGCACTGGCGTTGCCAATAGGTCTCGCAGTAGGAAAGTTGGAGCTATTCGTTTTGTAAATGACATTTTATATTTATACATCGTTATTGGCATTGTCAATAACAATCTATAAATATAAAATGTCATTTACAAAACCAATAGCTCCAACTTTCCAAATGCGAAACCTATTGGCAACGCCAGTGCTTGTTACTGCAGTTGAGAAAAGCTTTTTCCTGCTCCTTACATGTTGCTGTATGCAGGCGGACGGGCTGGGGCAAGGCATGTCAGCTGCATTAGACTCCTGGTCTGGTTTATCAGATCCAGAGTGGATAATTCCGAGACCAGAGAAACCCCGAATCCTGGGTGTATTTCTCTCGTGTCAACTCGTTACAAGGGCTAAAGTAAGCGATTGTACGAAAGACATCACATGGAGTGAAAAATTCCTAGCGCATGACTGAAGGATGGTTAATGCACCCGCTGTGCAGAAACTGAAAATCCCCTTCTTATAAGGTGCACTGCTAGCGCCATGTTTTTGTTTCTGACAAAAAGAAACACTCTGGAAACAAATATCTCATGAATGGGAAACAAAAAATACTGGTGAGCAAAATCGTGAGGAGTAAATGGTTTAAAGGAACAATGACAATGCTGAAAGTAAGGATAGGGTTACATTTAAAAGGTAAATGGAGAGGGTTGGTTTAAATGATAAGGGTTGAAGGAATCCTCCCGGGTAAATTTAAAAACAAATACTCATTTGCATTTTAAATAACAAGCATTTGTATCACAGGGGCAACGGAGAGAGGACGTGAGAGCGTACCAAATGAGTAACCTGATAAGATTTATGGCCCTTTGAGGGAGATAAACTATGCGGACTGGGGATATTGTGAGGTCTGGCAGGGAGGGGCCCAGAAGAGAGACTCCGGAGGCGAAGCTCTGCCTAATTTAAGTGAATACCCTTGTCCTGTGCTGGCACAGTGCTCAGGGAAACGGCGATTAAAACATATAAACATAGTTGATACATATGGTGAGACGGAGTGGCATTACATGCAAAGTTGTGAACGTGGTTCGAGTCTACGCGCACTCTGTGCCTTCCCTAAAAAAAATGCAGACATGTCATGTATTAAAAGTTTTGTAAAGAAATAGCAAAACGCTGCAATTTATTAGTGCACTTGTATGATTTAAAAGGGGATGGCAAGTGGATGGAGTGGCGCGAGAATACTTAATGACAAATGAAAACAAGTGCTTGTGTTTTCAGGCGATCCTAGTACGTCGAATCAATTAACGAGGATCAGCGAGGATCAGCTGAAAACAAACGTGCTAATTAACCACACACACATTTAACCCCTATCTACAGCTATTATACTGGGGAATGACCATCTTACCCGAGTCCCAGGGATGTTCTTCGCCTCTAAAGAAAGGGGAACCGCGCATACACACCACATCACAGCTAGAAAAAAACAAGTTTACAGACATAGCACACATGGAGTGTGCAAACAGCATACAGAGATCGCCCTGTTCCCCTACTCTGGGCATAGAGGCATCATGCCAACGGATAATGCAGAGTAAAAAACAATGCTTGTGGCATGCATCCATAAACACACACGAAGGAGACTGAATGTACGGCAGTCACAAAAAAGCGCGCACACACAGTACATATAGGGTATGACTAACAGATGACGGAGTGAACACACACAAAAACACACGCAGAATGCAGTCTGTTAGAGTAAACACCGCCAGTAATCACAACAGCTGCATGAGATCTATCGATGACCAGCGGACGCACTTACTTGCTTGAGCCATGCAAATTACTGTCTCTGTGGTGGCATGGAGCTGGGCAAGCCGTGCAGAAGAATAGAAATGCGCGGTCGCCGTTGTTGAAGCTGAAGCGCGGCATGGAGCTTGCCTGCCATACCAGCCTTGCCATGGTGAGTGAGAGTGGAGAGGGCCGAAAAGCCTGTGCCAGCAGGCGACCTCCTCAAGGTGTCATGGTTAGTGCATGGGTGGGGGTCAGTTTAGTGGAGCGGGATGGGGTCAGATATGGAGAGATGGTGGGCCGTGCCATGGGAGAGCAGTCGCGATGAGTGAGTGAAGGGCTAAGATAGAGTTTGGTGAGCCGCGCAGAAGAAAAGAAAGGCACGCCGCCATGGGAGAGCAGTCGCGATGAGTGAGTGAAGGGCTAAGATAGAGTTTGGTGAGCCGCGCAGAAGAAAAGAAAGGCACGCCGCCATGGGAGAGCAGTCGCGATGAGTGAGTGAAGGGCTAAGATAGAGTTTGGTGAGCCGCGCAGAAGAAAAGAAAGGCACGCCGCCATGGGAGAGCAGTCGCGATGAGTGAGTGAAGGGCTAAGATAGAGTTTGGTGAGCCGCGCAGAAGAAAAGAAAGGCACGCCGCCATTCGTGTAGAGTCAAATTGCAAGGCAAAATTCTTGGATGAGGGAGAGGGTGTTAGTATGTTAAGAGGGAAGACTGCTAGGATAGCAGGAGCTAGAGGATCCAGATAAGTATTTTACTTCCATCATGGAGGGCATTGCTGTGGGGAGGGGGTGTAGGAGAAATGCACAAGGCGGGCAGGGGAGGGGGCGGAGCGGGGAGAGCGGCATGTGGGTGTTAAGAAGCCGGGCCTTTGAAGTGAAGCTAAGCTTCACTTCAAAAGGTGTCACAGGAATGCGGGAGAGAGGAACAGATGGCGCTTGCGGCTGTGCACGCGCTTTTAAGCTCAATGCACATGCGCATTGAGCTTAAAAGTCACGGGCACTGCAAGGAATCGCCACGATTCCTTGCATCTTAGTTAAAGGTTGTTTAAGCTGCAATAGGCTCGCAAGCTCGATGCGCATGCGCATCGACAGGCGAGACCTAAAAGGGGGGTTTAACGCCTGGCAAATGCTTTTAAATTCCAAGTCGATGTCAGAGTAAACTCCACATACAGGCCTTGCACTGGCAGGCTTGAGACCGGTTTGGAAGGTTACTTGTGTGGGTGGCACAACTAGTGCTGCATGCCCACTAGTAACATTTAGATTACTTGCCCTGGGTATATCGTATACCATTTTACTAGGGACTTATAAGTAAACTAAATATGGCAATCAGGTATACACCAATGCCACCATGTTTAAGGGAGAGCACATGCACTTTAGCACTATTTAGCAGTGGTAAAGAAATCAGAGTCCTAAAAAGATACAGGAAAAAAGTTTGGGAGAAGACCACCCTAAGGATGACAGGACTTACACACGTCTTTTCAAAATTTGATTAGGGAGCCCTCAATGTCTATTTTGTCCCTGTAAATTATATTCTTGGCTTTCATGAAATCTGATGATAGCTAGGAATATACGAGAATTCAGAGGCTCCTGTCATATATATCATGGCCTCATTTCAGACATTTGTGCTGATGAGGCACACAAGCTATGTCTAAATATTTACATATTTACCTAGAAACTTAGCTCCTGCCAGAGGAGTGCAGTGCGTGGATCCATGCTGCAAAAGTAGGTTACATACACACTGATCTTTAACTTGTAACACTTTAGGCCACTAGCTTGTCGGCATTCATAGAGTATCTTTCTCTCCAGGTGCTCTGTCAACCGGCTATGTGCTCATCAATGTTTGTCATCTAGAAAGAGGACTGGGGCTTGTACTTTGAATAGATTCACTTGCAGTGGCGTCACTGAGGTAATTTGGTAGTATTTAGCTACAGGAATATTTATGGGAAATCAAATGCAGGGCAGGTTTTTCATCACTTAAAACATGCGGCCAGTCGTGTAACTAATTACTACTTTGAAAAAATATTACACAGAAATCTGTCACTTGGAACAGGCAGACTCGATATTCAGGAAATATAGAATTAAGAGGGCTGCAGATGAATCACTTAGTACACTTGCCTAGCTAAATTCTGTGTGTTACCAAGGAAAGTACCTTTGAAAAATCTGTCTTTGTCTGAGGACTTGGGCCGCTTGGCAGCCATCTTTCGTATACTACAGCAAGTGGAATAAAGTTCTGGATTTTGATCCCCCATCCAGGGGTAGACAATGGATAGCCAGGAAATGACCTTGAGCTCCTCTTGGGTGACACACTGACAGGAAGTTGGGACGGGCTGCAGCCAAGGGTAAACTATCCTTAATTTCCTGGTTCTGAGATCGCTTCCAGAGTTAATTGGTTTCAGCAGACAGAGACACTGCCCAAAACAATAGGCGCCCTGTTAAATGCACATTCCAATCCGCTCGGACAAAAGGTATAATTTGATGGGTCATTCAGCCCTATGAACTGGGTAATACAAAGGTTATCAATAGATGTACGCATGCCAATATCAAACAAGTAAACGGCTATGTGCTTGTTGCTTTTAATGCAATTATAAAACGCAGGAAGGAAAGTTATGAGCGCACCGATCGTTTCCAGGACTGGGAAATGTTAAATTAGTTTCCAGAAAGAATGGAAACAAAATACTGTTGGCCCGGCATTGACAATTTCTAGTTATTGAAGCAAGTGATGCAGGTTCTGGACAAGCAACTCAAAAATATCAGCAATTCTATTAAACTTGGGGTCATCATACAGCAAAGGGCCAGCGTCTGTGAAGCCTGTAAATGCAAGTATTTTTCAATCCCACATCCACCCGCCCTCTCCCCAAGGTCTATTACCAGCCTTAGCAAAAACAGTAACAGAATGCCTAAAAAAGTATAGAAGGCATGCTTCCACTGATTAAATGATAGCAATCATGAGGTGAGCAAAATTCTTTCCAAGAAACCACAAGTCACAAACTCAGACACGATTCACACATTTAGAGCTACATCATGAGGCCTTTGGTGTGGTAACTGTCCTCACAGAATTACAAATATCGCATGCAATTTCTGAAATATGGGCCTTTTCACAGGGGCAAATTACACCAGGTTTGCCCCATTGAATTGGTCCCCAGTATTACCTGTGGTAATACCATTTGTGATATTAGTTGCTAAGCTACAGGTGCATTTCAAACAGGTATGCTTTATATAGATAGAGATAACGCTAGATAGAACAAATACACAGTGTTGATGGCTGCACACTAATCAGACGACATTAGCACTTTCTAAATATTGATCATGCTCTTTCATTGGCACAGTTGCTCGCATATAGCCAACTTGCCTTTTCCGGTAAAAAGTGGTGGTGAGCGGCACGGACAGCAAAAAGAAGTTGCACTGCAAAATGTATTACTTTGTCAAGAAGGGCAGAAGAATACTTCAAGAGACCCTCAAGCTAAAATGGGATACGAGTTGGCAAACCCTGCATACTACTTCTGAAGTGGATGCTCATCCCCCAGGGCCATGGCATGTAGTCCAATGTCTGTTGAGACTAGGAAGCCTGCCTGTACAGTGTTTGAAGATCTGTGGTAGTGAAGTTGTCACACAGGCGTGTTATGGATAGTACGCCCATCTGTACTGCGTTTAAAGAGGTGGAATGGTGTGGTCGCAGAGGTGTGCTATGGATAAGAAGCCTGTCTGTACTATGTTTGAACAGGTGGAGTGGTGGGGTTGCAGAGGGGTGCTATGAATACGATTCCTGTCTGTGGATAAGATTCCTGTCTGTTCTATCTTTAAAGCAGAGGACTGGTGTGGTCGAAGAGGGGTGCTATGGATAAGAAGCCTGTCTGTACTATGTTTGAAGAGGTGGAGTGGTGTGGTTGCAGAGGGGTGCTATGGATAAGATTCCTGTCTGTGGATAAGATTCCTGTCTGTTCTATCTTTAAAGCAGTGGAATGGCGTGGTCACAGAGGGGTGCTATGGATAAGATTCCTGTCTGTTCTATGTTTGAAGAGGTGGAGTAGTGTGGTTGCAGAGGTGTGCTATGGATAAGACACATGTCTCTACTATGTTTGAAGAAGTGGAGTGGTGTGGTCGCAGAGGGGTACTATGGATAAGATTCCTGTCTGTGGATAAGATTCCTGTCTGTTCTATCTTTAAAGCAGAGGACTGGTGTGGTCGAAGAGGGGTGCTTTGGATAAGAAGCCTGTCTGTACTATGTTTGAAGAGGTGGAGTGGTGTGGTTGCAGAGGGGTGCTATGGATAAGATTCCTGTCTGTGAATAAGATTCCTGTCTGTTCTATCTTTAAAGCAGTGAAATGGTGTGGTCGCAGAGGGGTGCTATGGATAAGATTCCTGTCTGTTCTATGTTTAAAGTGGTGGAATGGTGTGGTTGCAGATGTTTGCTATGGATAAGACACCTGTCTGTACTATGTTTGAAGAGGTGGAGTGGTGTGGTTGCAGAGGTGTGCTATGGATAAGACACCTGTCTGTACTATATTTGAAGAGGTGGAGTGGTGTGGTCGCAGAGGGGTGCTATGAATAAGATTCCAGTCTGTGGATAAGATTCCTGTCTGTTCTATCTTTAAAGCAGTGGAATGGTGTGGTCGCAGAGGGGTGCTATGGATTTGATTCATGTCTGTTCTTTGTTTAAAGTGGTGAAATTGTGTAGTTGCAGAGGTGTGCTATGGATAAGACACCTGTCTGCACTATGTTTGTAGAGGTGGAGTGATGTGGTTGCAGAGATGTGCTATCGATAAGACACCTGTCTGTACTATGTTTGAAGAGGTGGAGTGGTGTGGTTGCAAGGGTGTGCTGTGAATAAGACACCTGTCTGTACTATGTTTGAAGAGGTGGAGTGGTGTGGTCGCAGAGGGGTGCTATGTATAAGAAGCCTGTCTGTACTATGTGTGAAGAGGTGGCGTGCTGTGGTCGCAAAGGGTAGCAATGGATTAGGAGTGTCAATGCAATGGTGGGTTCTGTGTGGAACTGGTAAAGATGGACAGTTTGTGGAGCTGGCACGGGTAGGTGTAATGAAGAAGGGGCACTTCTGAACAGTGTGAACTTACACCAAGGTTACACTGGCAAAAATTATTTTCGGCGCTTTTACTGTGTCAGTAGTTCACATTGATGTGTGAACTGATAAGCTAGCACTGGTAGGCAGTGTGAGAAACAGTCACTTTTGGGCACTCAAGGAGGTTTTGGCTATTTTGGCCTCATCACTGAGGTGCAGCTTGAGTCCAACAACCCTCTGAGCATGGGACCCACATCTGAGGGAGTCTGACTTGGAAAAACACCTTATGTGGAACACTTGAATTAATCTCAGCCACTGCTATCAATCAATTTTTTGGCCACTCGCCACGCTAGACATTTACCAGTCATGTGCAAATCAAACTTAATCCTTCTCCAATGGTACAGTCCAGCCAGAATAACCAGATCATGTCCATTCCAAGCCAAGAAAGCCTATGTCTCCGAGCGTATCCTGTCAGCTCCCTGTAAGTCGAAGGAGATTTTTAGAGTTCTGGACGAGTTCACGTCTGACGCCAGAACGCTTTTGTCCCAGGCCCCTACCCAGGAATCTTGCAATGCACTTAGCACCTTTTTTTTACAGAAGATTGTTTTGATTAAGGGCACTATCCCGGTCACTTCATTGGATGCTGTTCCCATCACACCCCCTCATAATGCTTTCTCTATCACCCAGCTTCCCCCACTAGACGCTAGATCTCTAGCCAACCTGGCTGCCCGGATCAAGTCTGGCTCCCCTGACGACCACTGTCCACCTTCCATACTTCGCGACATCTGCCATTCTCTACCCGACTGTATCCTTCCTCTGCTCAATTCTTCTCTTCTTTCCGGGACGGTACCCAGCTCCTTCAAGGAGGCCGTTCTAGTGCCTCTGTTGAAGAAGCATGGAGCCGACCCTGCCGTCCCTGCAAACTATCGTTCCATCTCTCTCTTACCTTTTTTCTCAAAAATCTTGGAAGCCCATGTCACTGCCTGTCTCTCGGGGTTCATCGAGAGTTCCATCTTTCTCGAGGCCAACCAGGCCGGCTTCCGCCCTGGTCATTCTACGGAGGCTGTGATCCTGGCTGTCCTAGACACCTTGAGAGACGGAGCCGACAAGGGTACCTCCCAGGCCCTGGTTTTACTAGATCTGTCGGCCGCTTTCGACACGGTGGACCATAACATCCTTCTCCACCGTGTCGAACAGGCCGGCGTCCAGGGCCTGGCGCTGGCCTGGGTGAAATCTTTCCTTATGGGGAGATCCCAGTCCCTCAGCCTAGGTACATTTAGGGCCCCTAGGGAACATCTGCCTTGTGGGGTCCCTCAGGGCTCCTCTCTATCCCCTCTTCTTTTCAATCTCTATCTTCGCCCTTTTCTCTCTTCTCTGAGGCGGTGGGACGTCCGCGTCTTCAATTACGCGGACGACCTACAACTCATTTTCTCTCTTAACTCTCCCTCTTCTATTCCTACTTTTCAGGCAGTCATGTCCCATATCTTTCAGTGGATGTGTCAGAACCAGCTGAAATTGAACCCCGGTAAGACGGAGCTCCTCCTGCCGGGTAAGAGCGCCGTCCACTGGGGTCCACATTTCTGGCCGACAGAGCTTGGCTCTCCTCCCTCCCCGGTAACCTCGGTGAAAAGCCTCGGGGTCACTATTGACGCTGGGCTCTCTCTGGGGCCGCAGGTGGGGACAGTGGTTTCCTCCTGCATGTTCCAACTGCGCAGGATCAGGAAGGTGGCCTACCTTCTTACTCCCGATGCCTTGCTTCAAGTCATCATGGCCCTTGTTCTCTCCCGCCTGGATTTTTCAAATTCCATCTATCACGGCTTGCCCAAATGCTCCATCAATAGGTTGCAAGTCATTCAAAACCAGGCGGCGAGACTGGCCCTCGGGATTCCGAAGTGGCAGTCCGCCAAACCCCTCCTTATCAAGCTACATTGGCTCCCGGTTAGCCTAAGGGCTGCCTTCAAGGTTGGCTGTCTTATTTTCAAATCTCTCTCTGGTTCCTGTCCCGCCTTTCTGAAATCCCTTATCTGCCCCTACTGTCCCTCACGTAACCTTAGATCACTTCACTTACATCTTCTGGTGGTCCCTCCTTTCAAACTCTGTAGATCTGGGGGTCGAAGATTTGCCTTTCTCGGCCCCAAACTTTGGAACTCTCTTCCCCTCTCAGTTAGGACTTCCGGTACTCTCATTCAATTTCGCAAATCACTAAAAACCTGGCTTTTCCCACAATCCCGCTAAATTCCCTCTGTTTCCTCAGCACCCTTTCAGCGCCATGATACCTCCGGTGACAGTGCGCTATACAAAATTCCCTTAACATAACATAACATAACATTCCAGAAGGAAACACACAAGCAACCCTTTTGAACATAGTCAGAGAAGTGCAACCTGAATTCAATTAGTCCACTGACACAGTGAGCATGGCACCCAAGTTTTTGTACATACTTCCCTGCTCGTGACAACACTAAAGCATGCTCTGAGAAAGCTACAGAAAGCAGAAGCCATCTCTAGCTCAGCATCATTTGATAGGTGACTTGCATGTAGCTAAGTATTTCACAGGGTTCGACTTTCTGACACAAGCAAAGATACATTTCATCTGCCTCTAGCTTTCAGTGATTTTTGTCCCCCTGGTTATGTGAAAAATTGCAGCCAGGTTGGCTCGAATTATTAGTGTGGGCTTGACAGATCAGTCTGTTCCCAGACCTTACAAAAAGAGCATTCAAAAGCTATTGTACCCTGCACACAGCGACACTGGTAGCCTTGTAGTATTAATTCAAGTCTTCTTTATTGGTTCCAGTTCAGGGTACTGTCAATCTCAGTTCAGCCATGTACCAGCTCCTACATCTCCTACACCAGCCCCACCAGGAGCAGCCTGCCTAGCTGCTCAGCCCATCTCCAACTGTCACCACTCATCTACACAGGCACCCAGGCATTCCATTCATCACAGTCACACCAACATTCTGTTACCATCTCTCACTCTGGCTTAGCAGCTAGGAGGACCTTGGCTGATTACATGTAAATGTAATACTTAGGTTATAACATTATCCCTTTCCTTTTAAAATGAAAACAAACATTACAATTGCAAAGAAAAAACCTATACACAAGAAAGCAGTAATGTTCATAACTCAGAGATGCAAATAAAAGCAACACATCACCAGAGAGTGAACAAAGCAAATCAAGAAAAGATGGGCAAAATACAACATATAAAATGTGCATCAATATGCCCCATCCTCCCTCATGAAAATTATTAAGACATTTAATTAATAAATCACAAAGAATGTTAAAACGCAGAGAAGAAAACTAATGCTGCGTACTTTTGGGAAGGAATGAAAAATGTCAAGAAATAGCAATAATAAATATCAAACTAGCAATAACCCCATCCTTCCCAAAAAAAACATTAGAAAATAATGTTGTAAAGGGTGGACACACCCCACGACTAACACGCGAGGCCAAAGACAGACAACAAGGGTGAACCAACACCAAAATACACTGTTCCACAATATGGACCACATAGAGGGTACAACAGTGAGGAGCAGGGAGACTGACAAACAACAACATCTGAAGCGCCGGGCGACTTACATAGGACAACACTAACAAGTGAGGTGCAGGGCGACTTACACACAACAACACCTGAAGTGCAGGGCGACTTACACAGGACAACACGTGAGGCGCAGGGCAACTTACACACATACTAACAGACAAGATGTGCAGCGCAAGGTGACTTACCTACACATGTGACCAAACGTGCAGACCAAACGTGGAACGCAAGACGACTTACACACATTGATCACGACACCAAACCACATATGTAACATAACCACAACAAACAGAGGAGGGAAACCACCCACAAAGACCAGAACAACCCTCATGTAAGGGATAAACTGTGATGTCCACCCACCAGGAGACTAGGACGTCTCAAACTATTAATAGCGTAAAACTGTGGCATCACAAAATATGAAACTTTAGAAATTACAAATACAATTCCATCTATTGTAGAACACTGAACTGACATACATGAGGTATCTTTGCTGTAAGGTAACGAGTGGAAGTCCACTAAAAACACTTGCATTAGCTGCAAATAAGATACAGCGCTAGTGCCACCTTGAAAATCTCTGTGGCTGCTCCACAACAGCATACTCAGTGACTTCATGCATCTCAAAATTAACCAGGTACACTTCATGGGCAAAGGGCACAACTCCACTGAAGTACGATGTAGAAGACATTCCATTTTTATGGCACCAGGTGTCTCCAAGATGAATAAGGTGACTGCCTCACGACTGTGCCCAATGTTCAGTCTTAACCTCACAACTATGTCCAATGTTCAGTCTTAAGATGGACTCAAAATGAAAACATTACCTGTGGTTTTATGTTTTTACAAAAACACCCATCACCAAAATTAAAACTGCAGTCAATCTTGCCAACCCGACGTCCCCTGACACCTTCAGATTACACAAAACCCAGAAATGCACCCGAATTAAACAGTACGATGTTTCATGTCACGTGTGTTTTGATTGAGAATGCTGAAAAGCTCCTCTGTGCCACTGACCTTTTAAAAAAATCTTCGCTACACTGGTTGCAAAAATGGAGACTCCTGTGCCGCAATTTCAGTTCTCCCCACAAAAGTCGATGCGTCCACAACGTACAACTCCCGCGGTCCCCAGACTGCATGACTTCATGTGGAAACTTTAATGAAAACTCTTTCGCACCACAAACAGTGCAGCGTGGTTGGCAATTTCAATGGGAAGATAACAATAATGTAGAATGTGCCAGCCCCAAGATGGCGGCACGTTTTTGGCATTGTGTTGGGTGGCTGACGGCACGCCTGTGCACTCAATACGAGTGAAGCCAGTACAAAGAGCAGAAGCAAACAGGAACGTCACTGCTGAATATTCCAAAATCGTGAATGTAAGACGACGTCACTGAAGAGTCAACGCGCGGCACCCATGTAGGTAAGTACGCTCGCACAGCTCATGGCTCGTGCTTCTGATTTGAAGTCACGTGCGTCGGTTAAACTGGCAAGGATGCAAGGAGGCCTCAAGTGAAAAAAAATAAAATAAAAGACAAAAAAAGCCTCACCATCTGTGTCATGTTGCTGCTGTTAACACTCCTTGGAAAATAAATTCGTGCCAGTAACACACCAAGTGAGCAAGTCCCCAAGCTCTCCTCAGTAAGGCTCTTCAAGTAGGGCTCTTCATGTCCGGGTTAGCAAAGTAATGGTAGAAATAGGACACTTAACAACACAAAGAAGTAAAATGGCACTTCAGTTCATGTGCCAATAGACAAACATTGCGCATACCCATAGATGAAGACATCTGTCGCAGCGCTTGTGGATTTCACGGGTCCGTTAGATATTTCTTTGATGAAAATAGATCTCCAGGCACATTACTCCCACACTGTTAAATGAGCAAATTTGTACTTTCTATGTGCCAACAAATGCCAATGTTTGCAGAACCACACCGCTCCTGTGTCACCTATGAATTAGTTTCACTGAGTTAATCCTTAACTCAAATCTATGCAGCAACATTTCCTTTATGCAGTAGATACATCCATATGGCAGATACAAAAGGACGTGGTAGGGTGAAAGTTAGCCCATTCATACCCTAACATACAGTTCAGGCTGCACACACACGGTGGTTGGGGTCGTCCGATGCAATGGACACTGGTGGAGCTAGCTTGCCTTTTACTCCATTCTGCTTCATGTAGATGCTTATTTTTCTTGTAGTTACACTGATAACTGGATTTCTTTAGTAATCTCTGAGTTTCTGTTCTGTCCTTAAGTACACTTGGGTCCAGGTCCCATCGTCGCCAACATAAATGCTATACCCTGCACACAGAGACACTGGTAGCCTTGAAGTATTATTTTAAGTCTTCTTTATTGGTACCAGTTCAGGGTAGTATCAATCTCAGTTCAGTCATGTACCAGCTCCTACATTTCCTACACCAGCCCCACCAGGAGCAGCCTGCCTAGCTGCTTAGCCCATCTCCAACTGTCACCACTCATCCACCCAGGCACCCAGGCATTCCATTCATCACAGTCAGACCAACATTCCGTTACCATCTCTCACTCTGGCTGAGCAGCTAGGAGGACCTAGGCTGATTACATGTATATGTAATACATAGGATATAACAGAAGCCCTAATGAGAGAGGAGCAATGGCGTCAC
Organism: Lissotriton helveticus; assembly: GCF_964261635.1. Classification (NCBI taxonomy): domain Eukaryota; kingdom Metazoa; phylum Chordata; class Amphibia; order Caudata; family Salamandridae; genus Lissotriton; species Lissotriton helveticus. Next base: position 20,540,345 of record NC_136060.1, on the reverse strand, counting down.
CCACATGTTGGTTGCTCTAAGTAAATCATTTGATTGAGCAGAGGTATTGTGCTTCTGCTGCAAAAGATTGCTTGTATTGCAGTTTTTGCCCTTTGGGAAAGCTGATGCTCAATGATCATGCCTATAGGTCTGACCATTTATTATTTAAAGTTATGTAGTAGATGTAGCATATTTATTTTGTAATTAACATATCATGTAAAGTACAATGGGTCTGAGTTGCTTATGGTGCACAAGCAATGATAAGGGATACAAGCCTGTGTTAGTTTATTGGGAAACGTTATGTAAGATACCATATATCTGATCTGATCTGGAAAGGAGATGTTAAAGCAAAAGAGTTTTGAGGGTGGATTGTTATGATGCATTAAAGGCTCCAAACAAATATCTTGCTAAATGGACTGCCACAAATTACTATACTATGCAAGTGGTTTAGTGTTGCTCATCCCCTCTAACAAATCAGTAGGACTGAAGATGTGCAATGTGATCATCCTAGTTAGGTCCTTTTAAAGGGGCTGAATATGTTTTGGCAACAGTAATTTTGCATATGTGATTTTAGGACTGATGGTTAATATATCTTACTCACAATACAGTAGGCTATAGAAGTTTATAGTGACATGCCTATGACAAAGGTTAAAGGGTTCATTGGTTCACTGGGAGAAGTTATGCTACAGCTCACATTAGTATTAGGCTTAACCTATAAATTGAAAATGCAGTTTTTGAAGGCTTGGGTTGCGAGCTGAAGGGTAGGATGACTCCTGGGCTCTTTCTAACCACTGGGGTAAAGGTTCCCAGGGCAGCCCCATGCACTTTTGCAGTAGTTCCTGTTCACCTTCATGCAAACAAGCCCAAAATGCTATGAGTTAGTGCACATTCATGATGGAGAAAGTCTTTGGCCACACTAAATTTGGTCTCTGAGGAATAGGATGCATGTGGTTGTATCATAAGTGAAATCACATCACATCTAACACTAAAATCCAGCTTGAAGCAGGCACTGTGCTCTCAGCAAACCCAGAGATGAAAAGTATGGTCCTCCATTAACCAGACAGGTGATACACAAGCATTGTCTTGGCATCCCTTTCTCTCTTTTTTGAGTGTACCCTAAGTGTTACATTGGCTCAACACACCTGTCAAGCAGGATTTGACAGGGTGGTGTGACCGGATGCTCGTAGACCCAACTCTGATATTCTGTGGAATTTTCAGGAGTCAACTCTGTCCAGTCAGGTCAGCATATTGTTAGCTCCTGAGGTAGGCAATTCACACCTCATTCACAAGTTTTAAGACTGAGTACAGACTGGGAGTTGCTGAAGAGTTAATGCAAATTTGCCTCCAATAACTTCAGGCCGGGAGAAAGTAACCTTCCAAAAGTTACATTTCCTTACTATCTATTAAAACTCCACCTTCATGATTAAAGTGGACTTTTAATAAATACTAAAAATAGTGGTTTTTATTTTTAGCTAGTCCTTTAGCAGAGTTAGCAGCATTAGTATTTGAATTTGCACACTGATTTTCTACGTAGGACAGTTAGCCCTGACAAAGTGGAAATAGCTTGTTAAGCTGTGTAAGTGTAGGGAAATGGTAACATTAATCTTCTAGATGTCCCACTTTTAAATCTAATGCATCCTACCTTGTGGACTAAAATGCCTATATAAGGGAGTCTTAGCAATACATAAAAGGTAGGCTTTTACCCGCCCAAAGGGGTTATTTCAAAAAGTCTCAGGATTTACACTGCAGCAGTCAGGCTACAAGCCATGTTTTCTTTTGTCACACTATTGGTTGGCATAGAACGTACTGCAGTCCTCATGTGAGAGTTAACTTTGCATGCCATGGGTGTATTTCTGCACTATATACTATGGCATTATATAAATTAATGCAATCAGGAATCAGCCAATGTTCTCCTGTTTTAGGGGTCAGAATACATACACTGGACAGCAATGTTGCAGGCCAGAGTCGAAAAAGCAGCAACAAAATAGGGTCTAGCAAAAGACAACTAATTGGGGGTGTTCACACAGAAAAGGTAGATATCCTATAGGATCGTAAATAGTGGTTCACATATGCCCTCAAAGACTCAAAGAAATCCTGCCGCACCCTCGAAAAAACCTGGCGCCAAGAACGGACAACAGAAAACATGACAGCCCTCAAGAACGCCACTCGCGAACACCACCAGCTGATCCGCACCACCAAAAAGACATCGTTCAAAGAGCGGCTGGACAACAACACCCACAACAGCAAGGAACTCTTCAACATCGTCAAAGAGCTCTCCAACCCAGCGCCAGAAACAACGACATCACACCGTCGCAAGACCTCCACAACTCCCTCGCAACGTTCTTCCACTGGAAGATTGTAGATATACACAACAGCTTCGGACCCCAGACTCCGCCTCCAGTCATCGAAGCAACAACCCCTACCAACACCCTCAGCGCCTGGATCCCCACCAGCACCGGAGACACCACCGTCATGAACTCCATCCACTCCGGCTCCCTCTCTGACCCATGCCCCCACCATATCTTCAACAAAGCTGACACCATCATCGCACCCTATCTCCGGAACGTCATAAACAAATCCTTCACGTCAGCCACCTTCCCTGAGAGCTGGAAGCATGCAGAAATCAACGCCCTCCTAAAGAAACCTACAGCGGACCCCAAAGACCTCAAAAACTTCCGCCCCATCTCTCTTCTTCCCTTCCCGGCTAAAGTCATCGAGAAGACCGTCAACAAACAGCTGACTGCGTTCCTCGAGGCAAACAACTCGCTCGACCCATCCCAGTCCAGAAGTCGAGCCAACCACAGCACCGAGACCGCCCTCATCGCAGCCACAAACGACATCCGGACCCTGATGGACAAAGGAGAAACAACCGCTCTCATCCTCCTATACCTCTCGGCAGCCTTCGACACCGTCTGCCATCGCACCCTAATAACCCGCCTCTTCCACACCAGGATCCAAGGAAAGGCCCTAGACTGGATTACCTCATTCCTCTCCGACAGAACCCAGAAAGTCCGCCTCCCTCCCTTCCGCTCAGAAGCCACAGAGATCATTTGCGGCGTACCCCAAGGCTCCTCGCTCAGCCTAACCCTCTTCAATATCTACATGAGCCCCTCACCGCCATCGCACGCAAACACAACATCAACATCATCTCCTACGCCGACGACACCCAACTGATACTCTCCCTCACCAAAGACCCAGCCACAGACAAAACCAACCTCCAGGAAGGAATTAAAGATGTTGCAGAATGGATGAAGCTCAGTCGCTTGAAACTGAACTCAGACAAGACGGAGGTCCTTCTCCTCAGACAATCCCCATCAGCCTGGGACGACACCTGGTGGCCCACAGCACTGGGCTCCGCACCAACACCCACGGACCACGCACGCAACCTGGGATTCATCCTGGACCCCTCCCTCACGATGACCAAGCAAGTCAACGCCATCTCATCATCTTGCTTCAACACCCTGCGCATGCTCCGAAAAATATTCCGGTGGATCCCCACCGAAACCAGAAAGACCGTCACCCAAGCCCTCGTTACCATCCGACTGGACTACGGAAACGCCATATACGCAGGAACCACATCCAAATTTCAGAAACGACTACAGCGCATACAGAACGCCTCCGCACGACTCATCCTCGACATCCCCCGCTACAGCCACATATCCGCCCACCTGAGAAACCTGCATTGGCTCCCCGTCAACAAGAGGATCACGTTCAGGCTCCTCATCCACACACACAAAGCGCTCCACGACAAAGGCCCCGAATACCTCAACAGCCGCCTCTCGTTCTACACCCCCACTCGCCAGCTCTGCTCCGCCAGCCTTGCCCTCGCCACCATCCCACGAATCCGCAGAACCACCACCGGAGGAAGATCGTTCTCCTACCTGGCAGCCAAAACATGGAACTCCCTGCCGGCACACCTACGACTGACCCAGGACCATCTCACCTTCAGGAGACACCTCAAGACCTGACTATTCGAGCAGTAAGCGACCCCCCCCCCCCACCCCTCCAGCGCCTTGAGACCCCCACGGGTGAGTAGCGTGCTCTATAAATGTATTGATTGATTGATTGATTGATTGATACTTAGTTACAGGGAGAGTCACAGATCACTGTACTACTCAGGAATCCTGAAGTTTGTTACCTACTTCGATAAAGCCTCAGGGTAGATGATTTGCCCTACTAAAATCAATATTAGGCCCTGCAAGAAGGGCTCTATATTGTATTGCCAATGTAATTTTGTAAAAATGCATAATTGTATAACTAGATGTCTGATGGTTGCCCTGTGGAAAACGTGCTCAATGTAGCATGCCATTGGTTACAAGCCAATTTTAAAGGATATAGGCCACATTCACTTCCTGGAAAAAAGTTATTTCAAATTGCATAAGTCTGATCTGTTATGAAAAGCTATGAAAATGCTTATTTTTTTATGAAAAGTTGGTATATCAATCAATGAGCCTTAATGGTACATTGTTATTACATTTTGTTAAAACCCACAGACAAGTATTGCGCCTCATGGAATCTCAATAATTACCTTAGTAGACATGAGTTTTCGGTGTTGATCACCCCATGTGACCAAACCTGGGGATAGAAGGTTTATATTGTACTGTAATGGGCCTTGCTAGACCCTCACAGAACAACCTGAAAGATGTAGTTGTCTGTCAAGCTCCTGTGATAAATATAAATCAGTAAAATACATACATAAAAATACACACACAAACCGACACACACACAGAGGTCTTTGGATCAACTCTCTTCTGCTATTTGTCTGTCCAAGTGTCATTCTAATTCTGCTTCTATGCATGACAACATCCAGCACGGAGCAATGGGTTAGCCTAATTGAGTGACTGGCTCCATTGCCCCAAGAGTGACTGAATGTTAGCTGACCAAATGCGCAGCTCTGGCTCAAAATGAGTGTGAATCAGCGCCATGACTAGTCGACCATTCCATTAGTGTTACATTTTCTTATTGAATAGGTTCCTGATCATAGGATTCCTTCTTTTTTAGGTCTCTCCTAGGCAGTGCTTGCGCTGTCTCTTTGAGACATGCTGTGTTCAGGTTATGGGCATTAAGTAACACCCATCTTTCTAAATGGCTCCTTTAATTGTTCTTTGTAAATGTCTGTTTTTCATTGGTTAATCTAGTCAGTAGTCCTTCCTTTTTTACTTTTGTTACCTCCCTTGAGGACTGCCCCTCTTACATGTGATATTACTCGTCATGTTATTTATTAGTGCCTGAGCACTCTTTTTTTATTTCTCGCTTGCTCCCCCGCCTTGGCTATAGCAGCTTAAGGTCATGCTTTATATTTACAAAATTGTAACCTAAGGAAGGCTTGGGTGCTAGGCTAACTGGATTAGACCACCAATAATTATATACTAGAAAGTATCCAGTAGTTACTATTTAAAGTTTAATCAAGAAAAGAGCCAATGGCATAAATTAATAGGCTCTTGTGATTTATTTCACATTTTTTTGGGTTATTCCGTAAATGCAACAACATTCAATTCATGTCAAACATTAAGGACAACACAAACTGATGACATTTTTCAACATAGGAAATACAAAAACAATTAACAAATAAGAAACAGTATGTTCAAAAACTCACCCCATGCCGCGCTTTAATTAAAATATGGTGGCAGCACCTATTGTGTGGCTGCTTATATTTACAAAAAGTGCTCGCCACACAGTGAGACGTTGATTTAACTTTAATTATGTTTATTTGTGCAATGCGCCACTGAGTGCTTCACATTCATCAAGGTGGTAGTGCACCTTTGTTTTGTGCTGTGTGGCTCACTTAAATTAACTTTTAAATCATTCAGGTTTTTTTCCAACAGTGCGCCTTGCCATGTATTAACAAATCCCGCCTAAATTAACTTTGAAATCAGTGGGCTTTTTTTCTTTCAACAGCGGAGCCCGCTGCCATCTTGGCATAATCACTTTCATTTGGTAAGAAAGTGTCCTCTTTCTATGTCCTTGGCGGTTTCCCTTCCGTTTCTTCTGACATGTGGGGCAGATTCGAAAATCTTCGCGCCCACCTGTTCTGGTCAGTATCTGCTTGTCTTTCAGCCTCTCACCCCTGCATGCCGGTATGCGCCCCGTATCCAACTATTTCAGTAGTGCTCCGAGTCCGCTGCAACTTTGGGATTCCTCTCATCCTAGTATGAACCAGCAACACCAGGGTCTGACTTGCCTGCCCCTTCATACAGCCTTAGTGCCCCGTTAACTTCACCACCTACTACCTTGTCACTCCTGCTCCCTCCCAGCGCTTCTTGGACCCACCCAACCTCAGTGCTGTTTTGAAACCCTTTCCCAGCCTCAGTCGTCTTGATCCCGTCTGCAGGTACTGTGGTCCATTGGCCCCCTTCAAGCCTCAGCTTTCTTGTAAGTCCCTCTGTAGCTTCTGGGCTTCTTCAAGCCCATTTGTAGCTTCTGGGCTTCTCAGAGCCCCTATGCAACGTCTGTGCTTCTCTGAGCCGCTCTGCAGCTTCTGAGCTTCTCCCAGCCCCTATGAAGCTTCTGGGCTTCTCCCATCCCCTCTGCTGGTCCCACCTGCAACTCGAGCCCCATTGCAGCCATTCTGTAGCTTCTGTGCTCCGTTGTCTACTCCACCCCCTGCCTCAGGGCCCATCTACAGCGCGTTTAACTCCCCGCTCATCCCAGAGCTGTGCAGGAGAGACCCATACCACAGGTAGAATGCCCTTGGACTGGATATGATAAAGATATGGTAAGTTATAGGCAAGAGATATCAGAACCTTTATCCATTGGATTAAAGAGGAAGTTGAAGTATTTTAGCTTTTCCTGAGGATACCAAAATTCAAAAAAGTGCTTCACAAAGTCTGTAATCAGCAAAATGAGAAAAGTAAATCTGGGCAGTGTGTGTTCCAGTCAATAAATGTAGAGATTCCTCCTCAGGAGAAGGAGGAGAAGGGAAAAATGGAAACGTGATTTTCAGCGGTAGACAAAAAGAGGATACTACTTTAGACTAAAATCTGGATCCAGTCATAAACCCAATCTGTCAGGGAAAACATGAAGGGAAGCAATTTATACAGACAAAGATCCCAGTTCTCCTAAATCGATATAGCCGATAATAGGAGCAAGGAAATCTTTAGAATCGTTCAGGAATTCATTTCCCCTGCTGCAAGTTCTCCAAACCACTCTCATATGGAAGCGTGGATTTGCCAGCTAAGTGAATTCTTTGTAAATAAAATCAAGCTCATCCAAGATTCCTTTCCTGATCTAGGTCCCAGTGCTAGAGCGTGTCTTCCGAGCTTTTCACCTGCACTTTCTAAGGAATCAAGGCCGCTGCTTTTGGACTTCCCGGCTATGTCCTTGGCCTCATCCCTTGAACTGCTAACCCGTCTCAAATCAGGTTCGCCATTGGACCCTTGTCCTGCTACCTGCCTTGGAAGGGTTGCTCCAGCAATTAACACACTCCTGAATCCACTGCTCAATGCCTCCCTTACATCGGGTGAGGTACCCGCAGCCTGGAAGCACGCCCTGATCTTACCGCTGTTAAAAAAATCTACATCAGATCCCCTTGTTCACGCGAATTATAGACCAATCTCCCTTCTTCCAGTCATGGCCAAGGTGATTGAGAAACACGTGCACTTCTCTATTACCAGCTTTATAGAGAATAATAACCTGCTTCACGATTCTCAATCAGGTTTTCGTGCGAATTACAGCACGGAGACAGCTTTGCTAGAGATAACTGACGCCATTCGAGAGACTCTGGATGGTGGAGGGAAGGCGATCTTGGTCATGCTGGACTTGTCGGCGGCTTTCGACACCGTCCCCCATGTCGGTCTCCTTTCAAGACTATGGGAGATCGGTCTGCGGGGGACGGTGTTCGAATGGTTTAAGTCATTTCTTACCAACCGCCGTCAAGTGGTCTGGGCACCCCCGTTCTCCGCTGAAATGCCTACGCTGGAGGTAGGGGTCCCGCAAGGGTCCATTCTTAGCCCCTGCCTTTTTAACATCTATATGGTTCCTCTGGCGGAGGTAGCGGAGTCTTTTGGTGCCCAGATCATATCCTATGCTGACGACACCCAGCTACTCTTCACGTGTAACAAGGGTGAAGATTTTGACGGCAATCAGATCAGGGAGTGTTTGGAAGCCGTATTTGAATGGTTTCAGAGACATAGCTTGAAATGCAACTCTGATAAGTCGGAGTTGCTTTTCTTTGGAAGTCCACCTAATTCTGAGTGGAAGTCCTGGTGACCACAGGACATGGCACCACCGGGGGAAACTTCGCTCAAAGCCAAAAATCTGGGCATTCTATGTGATATAGATCTCTCTTTTAGACCTCAGGTCATAGGATTGACTGGAAAGTGCTTTGGTATGTTGAAGATGATGAGGAAATTCCTCCCTTTAATATCTCTCCAACACAAAAAAATCATAGTTCAAGCCCTGATAGGTTCACGGCTTGACTATGCAAATGCCCTCTACCTAGGCCTTCCCAAATATCTCTTAGCTCGTTTGCAGGTTGTGCAAAACTCGGCCGCTAGAGCTATCTTTGGCCTGGCGCGAAGGGCTCACGTGTCAGAGCTGCTTGAGAAACTGCATTGGCTCACAATCGCCAAGAGAGTCACTTTTAAGATCTTGACTCTGGCCTATAAAGCCCTTCATCACATCGGCCCCAAGTACCTCCGGAAACGGATGGTCTTTTATGTTCCAAAGAGAGCCTTAAGGTCTGCACAACAAGCTAAAGCTACTGTCCCCATAATCAAGCGTGCCCGTACTGGAGGCCGCTCTTTCCGTTATCTGGCCCCTTGCTGCTGGAATAAGCTCCCTATTGCTCTGCGATCGATGTCCACTTTGCTTGCCTTCGGAAAACATCTGAAGATGTGGCTTTTCGCCCAGTAATACCGTTGCCATCTGCGTAGAGCACTGTGTTATGTACTGACCTTTCTCTCTTTGCCAAAGCGCCGGGACACTCTTGTGAGTAGCCGTGCGCTATAGAAGAGCTTTATAACATAACATAACATAACAAATGTCACGCAGAGGTAAGAGCAACAAAAAATACCATTGAGGTTATAAACTTTAATTCAACCTGTTCCAGCAATTCGAAAAAAAAGAAACAGCAGGGCATTAGGAATCAACAGCAACCCTCAAGATGGTAGGATAATAAAAATAAAATCCTTAAGACGTTTTCACATAAGAACTCCATCTTGGCTGGACCACCCCAAGAAGATCAGACAGCCTTAAGTGAAAACAGCCAAACACAGATTGAAATCATCCTGAAGGAATTGCACAATCAAGTTAGGCTCAAAGTTAAAATGACTAATAGGTTTGACAGTACACTAAGCAGAAAAGGATGTCCAACAGCATTCATAAGCCTTTTGAGGAGAGTGACTACTTGACTCTTCAATGGAAGGTGCAAACATAGAAGGAAATGCTATTGCAGCCCCTCCGCTCAACTGCCAGACTGACATAGATGTTGAATTCCTTGAGGCCTATTATTAATCTGTATTTTTTACAGGTCTTCAGAAAATGAAAATCCATGGGAACAGGATCAAGTCTGTAGTTTGTTTTGTTCACTGCCAACTGTATCTTGTTTTCATGTTACGTATGGTGTTGATGGGAGATGCTCCATGTTGCTTATGAAATGACAACAAACTTGGCCAAAACCATCAAACACTATAATTTTGAGGAACCACAGGCATCTAAAGCTATGCTCGTGTCAATGACACTTGTAGAAGGATGGTTAATTCATCCTCTATAAGCTCAGCAGACAGTAGAAGGACTTTACGTTCTCAACATTATTACAAAAAAATTAAACATTATTACAAAAAAATGAAGGAGGGGGAGTTAGTCAATGAACTCTGCTCTCTTTATAAAAACCCAAGAACAAGACGTGAAATGCCGGAAAACAGGCCTGCAATCGTCTATGCCATAAAAAGTATTTCTTAGATCACCTGTGCCCTTTACGTGAATTATTTCATGGGAGCTTCCCAACTGGCTCCTCTTTAGATCCATCAGCCGCTAAGCCTCCTCCACGCTTCCCCCATTGCAGGAATTCAGCCAGGGTCTGATTTTCTTTCATCTGCTTGGTGGAAGGTAAGAGGAAGGTGGGAAGAGGAGGCCTCCTGATGGTGTTTACTTTCCTACCCGGCCCCTGCAGTAAGTTTTACATCCAGAATAATCAGTTGGGGCCAGGAAACCCAGCTGGTTTATCTAAAGAATGTCTGCGGAAGCAGTCAAAAAAACAGAATGTGACACAGGCATCCCCTGCCTACATTAGCCTAATTAGCAGGTGAGGACTAAGGAGAAGTTTTGTTTGGGTGCGTCAGGAGATGGCCAGGGGGAGGTGACATCATCTCAAAGTAGTAAGGATTGGGATGAAGGAAGGGTTCTAGAGGTAATGTCACATGCATTAGTTATTCATGATTCACAAACGTGTAACTACAGGCTCAGGTGTGAAATACATGTACATAATTACCTCACATGTGTCTGTGTTTGTTTGTGTATAAATGATTTCCATATTTCATGTGATAAATATGTCTACATAAATACACGTACATAGAGAGAAGTAAAAAGGTTACACCTGTTTAAATAGTGTGGTTATAGCTTAGGCATGCAAATGGGGTGGGAGAGGTGAAATCCAACCCTTTTCTAAATTTGCAAGCTGAGTAAAATTGTTCTAGAAAAACTGTCCAAATTCGCTCTGCATGCAAACCTGAGAAACAGGTGATTCTTAAGTGTTTCTTGTGGCTCATCCACTTGGTGGTTCTTGCTGTTCTCACTGGACTGTGTTTCAATAGTGGGAACCATTTGAACTGCACAGTCTAGATAGACTGCGGTTTGTATGAAGGATGCCGTCATCCCCCTTGACTTATTTCTGCTCTAGTAGGCAGAAGCGAACTTCGATAAAATAAAGTAAATACTGCCAAGCCGTAAATGATACGGTGCAACTTGTACATGGTGTCAATTACACATTAGCACAAATCATGCCCATAGCGCCAATGGTAAAACTGTTGTACAATATCATTTTAAGTGACTGATACCTGTTTCTCAGCTTGCTTCAAAAGCTTTTGGAACCTCTCATTCTCAAGAACACACTGGGGTAGCTCTGATTCTCCGTTGGCCTTCATCTCCTCCAGCTTCAGTCGGAGGTCTCGTAGGGCCTGCAGCTCATCATTCAAACGGTGCTGTCGGGTCCTGGATGCCTGGAGGTCCAGCTCCAAGTCCAGAGATGTGCGCACAGGATGCTCCTGGGTGGCTCGTCTCATGATCGGCTGGCATAGAGGCTAGACCAAAACCAAGGGGAAACATATGCAATACATTTATTTAGCAACCAAATAACACAGCTACTTGTTTTGCACAGTATGACTGTGTCTGTAGTGAGGTTTGTGGCAACAACATGTTACTGGTACCACTTACAGCACTTGGATTGATTATAAACAAACTTTACAAAATACAATTAAAAATGAGTATTGACAAACCTAGAAATGTTAAATGTTGTATACTTGTAAAGCGCACTGCTGCCCCAGCAAAGGGGCGTCCCGGCGCTGTATACCGCTGGGGAACCCATCCTGGCTTTCCCTGTGAGATGGTCCCTCCTGGGCATCTCCAAGGTGAAGACAAGCATCCCCGGCGCTGATGGGGCCGTTAGTAGAGATTAAGCAAGCTATTGCCCAGAGTTGCTGGGTGGGACCCATGGTTGGAGTAGGCACCGAGGCGAGAATTATCAAGTCCGCTGACCATGGCCCAAGACCCTGCCGCATCGGGAATCGAACCCTGGTCCCGGGTCGACCTCTGCTTCCGGGTCTGCCGCCTCTAACCAGTGAGCCACACCACTTTACGAAAGACATACCTCATGTGTTACTAGCTTAAAAGATATTCACAACTGTTAGACCTGGCATCCTTGGCGTGGGTCTTCTCTACAACCTTCCTGTTGTGCTGATTTCATTTTTGCTTTTGGACTCTGCTTACCATACCACTGCTAACCAGGGGTAAAGTGCTTGTGCCCTCTCCGTAAAACATGGTTGACTGACACCCAATTGGCATATTTAATTTGCTTATAAGTACCTAGTAAAGTGGTACTACTTGTGCCCAGGGGATGTGAATAAAAAGCTACTTAAGGGCCTGTGGCACTCATTGTGCCACCCGCTAAAGTAGCCCTAACACATGTCTCAGGCCTGTCATTGTTTTAAAAGGCCATATTAACCTGGCAAAGAAAAACGTTTTGTCAAGCCTAAATCCTCCTTTTTGACACACATAAGTCACTTCTAGGGTATGCCCTAAACAGCCCAGATGGCAGGGTGCAATGACCTTAAAAAAGTAGGACATGTGCTTTTAAATTTTACATGGCCTAGTAGTGCAAAACACTTAAATTTGTTTTTCACTACTGCAAACCCTACCTCTCTCATTGGATAACATAGTAGGTACCTTATTGCATTTAATGATCTGCAACTTCCAATTAGGAAAAGGTAAACAGAGTGAGTTTGGTGACTAAAGAATTGTAATTAAAAGCCCTCTTTAAAGGTAAAGGTGGATTTGTAATCACAATTCCAAAAATGACACTTTTAGAATGCTGCTGGTTTCTTGTCCTGACAATTAGGTGCCTGCACCCTGATGATCCTGGGTCACATGACTAGGTGTAGCAGGAAGTTAGTCTTTGTGTATTGTTCCTAGGCAGTGGGACAAAGAAAATATAGGTGCTGGCAGAATGAGCCACTGTGAGTTAATGAGGAGTAGGAGCTATCATCTACCACACTTGCAAGTCACAACGCACCTGCCTGAGCCCTCTCACAATGGGTTTGTCACTAGTCCTTTGAGACCCAGACAAGTTGAGGCCTGGACAGGGAGAAAGGAGATGCAGGACACCTCAGGGGGGAGGAAAACTCTAGAATCTTCCTCCAATTCAAAGTGGGCACCAGATATAACTACTGAACCCTTAGACTCAACTCTTCAGAATACTTATGGACCTGAGGACTCAGGCAGGAAAAAGGACTGCTGTGCTGCCCTTATGCTCGACTGCTGCTCTGAATGATTTCTGCCCTGCTGTGCTGACGTACTTCCCGCCTTGCCTGGGTGTGAAGGACTGGACCTGCATATCTAAACCCAGCATCCCTAAGTGACTCTAAGGTCTCATTGGCTGGCCTCCGGATCACTAGCCTCAGGCACATAACAGGCTTTCAACCACCTTGAACCAAGCACCTGTGCTCTGACATCTGTGAGTTCAGCCCTCCCAAGTAGTGCCAACCCAGTCCTGGATTCTTGGAAGTGGGCCTGAAGGTGCTCTGTCAGCCTGGCTCTTATGTCCAACCCATCTGGATACAACAGGACCGGTGCATCTTCTACGCAGAGGGATGCAAACCCTTTAGAACCAATACATTACTTCTGCTGCTTAGACTGCCCAGATGCAAGGATTCAGCATCACCTATAGCAGCCCATCCTAACCACTGCTGCACGATGCATCTCCACACAAGGCCATCACCCCGCTCAATGCAGCCTGTTGGAACTGCCACTGCGCAATGCATCTACATGCAAGGACATTGCCTTGCCCAATGCAGCCCATTGGAACCATAGCTGCGCAAAGCATCTCCACGGAAGGATATCGCCTCGGACTTCGCAGCCATCCATGGTTCTCCCCTAACTTTTTGCCCTCAGCCTTCCTGTTTTCCTGACTTTGTTTTAGCTAGCCTTTAGGACTCTGACACTTTACCACTTCTAACTAGTGCTAAGGTGCTTGTGCTCTCTCCTTAAAACATGATAGAATTAGCTTACACCCAATTGGCATATTTAATTTGTTTGTAAGTCCAGAGTAACGTTGTACTACTTATGTCCAAGGCCAGTAAATTAGATGCTACTAATGGGCCGCAGCACTGACTGTTTCACCCACTTAAGTATCCCTTAAACATGGTTTAGGCCTGCCACTGCCGCCTGTGTGTGCAGCTTTAAACTGCCATGTTGACTCACAATAAGCCTTTTGCCAGGCCTAACCCCTTCATTTTGATACACAGAAGTCACCCGTAGGGTAGGACCTAAATAGCCCAGAGGGAAGGGTACAGTGTATTTAAAAAGTAGGACATAGGACTTTAAGTTTTACACGTCCTGGTAGTGAAAAACTCCTAAATACATTTTTTCATTGCTGCTAGGCCGGCGTCTCCTATAAGACAATATTGGATTTACCTTAATACGCTTAATAAGTCGTAACGTCCAATTGGGGTAGGTAGACAGTTCGAGTTTGGTGTCTAAAGAATTGTAATTAAAAGCCCTTTTTAATGGTAATGTCAGATTTGTTACCACAATTCCGAAAATGGCACTTTTAGAAAGTTGGCCTTTTCTTGTCCTGACCATTTGGTGCCTGCAGCCTGATCCTGGGTAACATGACTAGGTGCAGCTGGCAGTTGGTCTTTGTGTATTGCTCTCAGACATTGAAATTAGATATTGGCAGGATGGGCCACTTTGAGTTAACAAGGAGAGGAGGGAGCCGTCACCTACGACATTTGCTGTTAGACCTGTAAGCCTTAGGGTGGTTTCCCACAAACCTTTTGCCTCTCTTCCTCCATATTGCTGAACCTATTTTTGTTGGCCTTAGGACAAACTGACACTAACGTAAAATGTGGTCATATTGTTGATACCCAATTGGCATATTTAATGTACTTATAAGTCCCTAGTGAAGTGGCACATCATGTAACCAGGGCATGTAACTTAAATGCTGCTAGAGGGCCTGAAGCACTGATTGTGCCACCCACTTAAGTAGCCCTTTAAACATGTCTTGTGCCTGCCATTGTAAAGCCTGTGTGTGCAGTTGTAAACTGACATTTAGACCTGGCAAAATAAACTGTTTGCCAGGCCCATACCTTTCCTTTTAATACATATAAATCACCCCTAAGGGATTGTAGGCCCTGGACAGCCCAGAGGGCGGGGTGCAATGTATTTAAAAAGTAGGAGATATACTTTGAAGTTTTACATGTCTTGGTAGCGAAAAACTCTTAAATTTGTTTTTCACTAATGCAAGGTCTATCTCTCCCATGGGATAACATTGGAGTTGCCTTATTACATTTTTTAAGTGTAATTTAAAAATGGGAAGGGAAAACCAGTTCATGTTTGGTGTCTTTGGAACTGGGGTGAAAAGCCCTATTTAGGTGAAGTCGGGTTGTTGATCACAATTTCAAAAAGGCCACTTTTCAGAAAGTTGCCATTTTTCTGCCCTTTGTGCCTATAGCCTGTCATAGGTCACATGACTGGGTGTAACTGACAGTTAGTCTTTGTGAATCCCTCCCAGACAGTCACACAATAGAGGTATTAGGTGTGCAAGAGTGGGGCATCTGCTGGCAGGATGGAGGAGCAGAGTTGAACACAGCCCCACTTACACCTGAATAACCTGATCTCTGCCTTCACAGAAAGGGCCTAACACTCTTACATTGTTTGGAGCCAGGGCAGGGGAGGAAGGGAATTCCATGTACTTCAAAGGCACTCCTTAGAAGCTTCTCCAAACTTCCGACATCAGGGCACCAGTGTATAATAGAAGGACCTCAGACACCACCCCTTTAGTACATTCCTCGACCTTTGGATACCCTACAAAGAAGGACTGGTGTGCTTCTACAAGTACTGCTGGACTGCTGCTCTAAAGGAACTGCTGCCCATCTGTGCTGCCCTGCTGCCTGCTACCCTCTAGCCTGGGGAAGAAGAGCTGGACGTGCAACTTCATCTGGAACCTAGGACCCCAGAGTGACTCCATGGGCTAGTTTGCTGGCTTCCTGATCTGAGCTTCAAGGATATAAAAGACTCCACAACAGCTGCTGGACCAGAGAGTTCCTGAACCCCAAGTTGTAACTCTGAGGTCCTGGACACTTGGTGTGGCTTACGAGCTCTTGAAATCAAGCTTTTGGGCTGTTTGTGACTGTGAACGGGCAGGTGAAGGAGTCACCCGGTTCCTTCGACCCTGGACACCATTCTTACGTGCTCTGCCGGGCCGCTTTTCAGGCCCCTTATTCCCCGGGATTGAAGCTGTGCCAGATCACGATATCCTTGGTGTTCGTTTCACCTCATTCAAAGGATGGCTCAATTCTGTTGTTTTAAGGTCGTTTTTCACTGGCGGCCCCGGTGCTACTAACTTTACTGCATCATTGCTTGATATTCGTTTTGAGATACTTGGAATTTATTTCTTTGTACTGCTTTTATTCCTGGTGCCCTCGTACATTTGGATCCCTTGTGGACCTATTCTAATATGCGCTATTCATGACCGATGAAACCCTTGGATTGTGAGCCACATATTTAAGGGGCCTCGTTATTATTGGGTTTTTAGAATACCCACACACAGCCTTGCTGCTACTAGGACCGCTTGTCAGGACCGTGTCACAGACAATATCTACTCCTTTTGTCTGTACAATATTTGAAGTGCGCCCTGATGAAGGAAGCCTTCATTGGCACTTGTCCGAAACGCGCGTCGGCGCTTTTCTTGTCCTTGTGTGTAGTGATATGGATGTGAATGTCTGAGTATGAATTTGATTGTATAAAAGGTATGTTTTGATGTATGAGTGGATTTATTCTTCTGTCCGTTTTGAGGTGTTTTTTTGTGTCCTAGCTTTTAGACTGTTTTTGTATGTTTCTGATTATGTATATTTTTTCCAAATGTTATGCATTGTTCAAATGGAATCACTTTATTTATTATCCCAAAAAAATCGTGTTGATTGTCAAAATGAAAATTAAAAACTTTTTTTGAATATATTTTCTCTTTTTGTGAATTGGTGGGTATTCTGTTAATATTTATTAAACTTTGATCTGTTCTATTTGGGAACACCCCTTTCATGTTGTTCTCTCATGTTCTCGCCCTGGCGGGTTGTTCCCTTGTTGTAGTTTTTTTCTTAGATTCAGGGCCCCTCTGCTGTTTTAAGAATTGTGACTGTGAACGGGCCTGTTTGTACCAGAACCACACCACTTGCACTGAAATTTAGAAGGTCGCCACCAGTCTGTCTCTTCAAACAGCAAGCATCGATCGCCCATGTAGGACCGGCCAACACGAAGTCTGCCAATCTTCAACGCCCAGCCTGCTCTTCGTAACACGTCGACTACCACCTGCGCCTTTCTCCTTGCGACCCTCCCCAATGTGACCAGGACTCTTGGCACAAAACCTGAGAAGATAAAAATTCAGCTGGCCTAATCAGAGCTTGTATCCAACCAGCGCTTCATCGCAGTATGCTTGAACTTTTTTGTTTGACCCGATCTATCGTGACCAGATAGCTGTGGTTGGCGCTTTATGCTTTTAGGTGCTATTTCACCGTTTATTTTTTCAAATTAAGAATTCAGGTCTACGGATTGAATTTTTGTTTTGTTAAATACATTTTCTCTATTTTTTTTAACCTTGTGTACTTTTTGTTTGGTGTTCACTGTTTTACTGTTTTAAGTGTAGCAACAATACTTTACACATTGCATCTAAGTTAAGCCTGACTGGTCTGTCCCAAGATACCAGGGGGTGAAAACAGGATAGCCTGGGGGTTGCTTGTGCCTCACCTTGACAAGGATTGAGGTTGTTGCTTGACCAGGGCTCAAACCCCAGTCAACAAGTAACCAATTTCTAACATTTGCACATCACAAAGGTCCTAACTCAGAACTCCAACAAAGGGTTTGTCACTAGACTTTTGTGACCCAAAACCATCTAGGGCCAAAACAGGGAGGAAGGGGATGCCTGACAACTCGGGGGTGGAGGGTGGAAACCTCTAGAAGCTTCTTCCACTTCAAAGGGGGCACCAGGTATAAATATTAGACCCTTAGACCCTTAGACCCAGCTCGTAAGTTCACGTTTGGACCTGTGGACTTTTCCAGGAAGAAGGACTGCTGTGCTGCTTTTCTGAAGCCTGAATGACTACTGACCTGCTGTACTGACCTGCTGATCTCCTTGTCTGTGTTAGAAGGACTGGACCTGCAATTCTAAACCCTGGACCTCAGAGTGACTACAAAGGCTAGTTGTCTGGCCCCCTGATCAGAATTCTCTGGGAAATAACAGGCTTCAAACAACCTTGAAGCCAGCACCTGGGCTCTGCGATCTGTGAGTCCTGCCCACCCAAGTGGTGCCATCCCAGTCCTCGACCCTTGGAAGTGGACCTAAAGGTGCTATGCCAACCCATCTGTTGATTCAGCAGGACCAACCCATCTCCTCTTCAGCGGGCGCATCTCCCTCAGAGCCAGCACATTGCTTCTGCTGCTCGATGCAACGCCCTCAGAATTAATGCATTGCGGGTGGCCTTGGATTCCCTGGGGGATGCCACCTCACCCAGCAGGAAGACTAGCATGCCTTGGCCCCCCAGTTCTTGTCACAGGCAGAGGTCTAACAGAGCTTTCCCTCTTCACGCAGCTTGTCCGACTGCTTGGCAGATGACAATTTTCGGGGCCTTAAACTCCCCTTCTTATAGTCCATTTACAGACACCAAATGTGATTTGTAGTCAGAGTCTTTGAAGTTTTGTGATGGGGTTCTGCTTCTTGTGAAGGGTTCACTCCTCTGCTCTCTCTTCTTCTTAGAAAGCAGACTGTCACAGCAGGAGTGTATCCAAAGCTGACAGCCCCACAACACAGGCAATAGCAGCGACTAGAGTTCACATCTGGATGTCAGACACAGTGATATATAAGGCATTGTAAATGCACTTAAATATTGCTTCCTACCCCTGACGGGGCGTCAAAACACTTTTTCAGCGATTAAAACGCTACTCCGGAACCCATAAAGGATTAATGGTGAATCAGTAGAGTGAAATATGAAAGTAATTTGAGCAGTGGATATGTTAGTCAGTTATTTGGATTTAGAAGGATAGTGGCAGGACAGAAAAGGGAAAAAGGTTTGCATGTATATGGCGCTTGCTACCCCCGATGAGTTGTTGACGCACTTTTTTTCGGCTAGTAGCATGCAACTCGGGAACCCATAATGGATTAGTGGTGAATAAATATAGGGAAATATTAAAGTGATTTGAATGATGGACATGTTAATCTCTCATTTGGATTGAAAAGGGTAGTGGAGGGATAGAAGAGCGAAGGAATTCAAAATCTTTTTTTTTGTTTGTTTTGGAGCTCATAGCTGTAGGAGGAGGCTTTGGATGAGTAAAAGGGAGGTGGAGGGTGAATAGTCAGAGGGAATGGTTTAAAAAGGCTTGTTTTGGGGAATCGGAATAGTAAAAGAGGTATGAGATGATGCAAGGAGAGGTAGAGCAGGGAAGAGTCTAGAAAGGGTTATTTTGGGGATCATAGTAGTGGGATGGGGTTTGGGATGAACAAGAGAGTGGAGGTAGAGGATATATAGATAGAGGTATAGTGTGAGAAATAGGGTAGTGCATTGGAAAGAGTAGTTGAAAGAGTTTTGAGAAGAGTCAGAGTGTTTAGGTAGAGGATATATTGAGCATGGTATAGGCTGAGAAATAGGGTAGTGCATTAGATATGCTGAATTAGAAGAAAAGTAATAAATATGTAGATCCATAAGTACATGGAAGGTATATAGATGCATTAAGGGACGCAGGAAATGTAGATTAAAGATGTATTAAATAAACTACGGCTTTCAATTGTTGTTGTAGTTTAAATTAATTGTATTTATTTATTTATATATATATACTTTTTTGTAATCCAATAGTGAAGCGATTGTAGACAAAAAGTTATGATAAAATATTTACTTATATACATGTTAAAAGCATAGAATAATGTAACTATCAGTAATATGTACATGTGTTAAGCAGAACTAATGACAATCTATGTATATATAATTTTGTTTAAACAATTTCTCTACATGTTTATACAAAGCAATAATATAGGTACATATATATATATATAGTACACATACATGCTTATATACAGAGGGATATGCTGTATATTTCTGTTTATGTATGGAGGAGTTTTCTGAAGATAAGGTGGTTATCCTTGGATCTTTTGTTGAGGGTAAAGAGATCCATAGTTTGGGTGCTTGAACAGAGAAGGATGTGCCCCGCATGTTTTTTTTTTCTTGTAAATTGGGATTTTGAGGTGAGGTGCTAATCTAGAGTGGAGGTCCCTTTGTTGAATGTGTTTGGTGTTTTATTCCTGATGAAAAGCATTCCTGTTCCATGTATAGCTTTGTGGGTGATACAAAGCAGCTTAAATGTGAATCTTCTGTCAACCGGTTACCAATGCAGGGCTTTCAAGGCAGGGGAGCTATGGTCTTGTGGTTTTTACATAAGAATAGTCTGGCAGCCAAATTCCTAATCCGTTGCAGTCTTTTCATGGTTGTTAAAAGTGATACGTGGAAGAGGTTATTGGCGTAATCTATTTGAACAGAACAAGGGAGATGGTAGCATGGTGCTTGTGTGAAAATCCCAAATGGGGGAAGATTTGTCTCAAAGTTTTTATAGTAACAAAGCTTGATCTTGCTAGTTTGTCCACTTGGACATTCATCGATAGCTGAGATTCCATGGTCATTCCGAGGTTTCTTACTACCTACGATACTTTAGGGGGTATTCCCAGATCATCAGGCCATGAGGCGAACGGGTCATAATGTTTCAAAATACCACGCAAGTATTTGCGTTTTCGAAGCATTCAATTTGAGATTAATCCACATCATCCATTAATCCACGGCTCTGAGACAACTGAAAATTTGCAAGTTTCCAATGTCTTTGGGCCATTCCAGTTGAAGGAGTATTTGCTTGTCATCTGCATAATTATAGCAAGTGAGGTGAAATTGATTGATCAGTGCCAGTAATGACTTCAGGTACATGTTAAAAAGCATGGGCGAGATGATAGAGCCTTGAGGGACCCCATTCTTTTGTGAAGTACGGTTTGGATGAGAAAGGTGGGGTATGGATGACATTAGTTCTGTTGCGAAGGTAGAATGCAATCCAGTCTAGAGCAGTCCCCTCTGTGCTGACTTCGTAGAGTCTTTGTATCAGAGTATCATGGTCAAGTGTCAAAGGCAGCAAAGAGGTCCAAGAGAAGTACGCAGAAACCCTGTTGTGGTCAACTGTGTTCTTCTGGTCATCCCATATGGCAAGAGGGGCAGATTATGTGCTTCCTCCTGGACAGAATCCTGTTTGGAAGTCTGAAAGTGTGGCATTATTTTTAATGGATTGTGGCATCTGGGTGAACGCTGCTCTTTCTATCCGTTTGCCCATGAAAGGCCCATTTGTAATCGGTCACTAGTTGTCAAGTTTCAGCCAGTCCAAATTTGTTTTCTTTAGTAATGGGCATATATATAATTTTTGAGTTATTCTGGAAATATTCTGGTAGTTATGGAGTTGTTGATGATTTTTCTTGCTGGAGTGGCAGCAGATGTTTTTAGAAGAATTGTCTTGAAGGTTTGCGGTGGACAGGGGTCACAAGGGTTGCCAGCAGGCCTGCTTGCTTTGACTAGGTCCATAAATTCATTGTGCAAAATGTGTTGGAAGGAATGGAGAGGCTCGGTTAGAGTTTTCTTGGATTGTTGTTTTGCAAAAGGGTTAGTGCTGGTGCTTTGTCTTTTTAGGTTTTGCCTGGCGAAAAGATGCGCTCTGCGCATCTTTTTCGCGCAGGCGAAAACCTAATGAGAACTGTAGTGTGGGTTTGGGTCGGCCCTCGTCATTCATTGGCTGGCTCCATAAATGGAGCCTAGCCATTGGACGAGGCGCCTGTCCGTCAATGCCGGACCAGATTCGGGGGCGTTCCCGAGATTCTTTGGCTTTTGCCGACGTCACGCGACGTCAGCCGAAAGCCGGGAACGCCCCCGAATCTGGTCCGGCATTGCCGGCACTTCTGCGTCTCTCCACCCCCCTTTCCCGCCCCCTCCCGCTTGTTGTCAATGGCATGGAAAGGTGTTATTTCCGTGGCGGTCGGCTGTGACTTACCACCACCAAGCCACCTCGAACGCGCACCACATGTTCAGTAAATTATTGTTTTAAAGGCAGAGATATTCGCGCCCGTTTAATTTGACCTCCTCTTTAAGCACTTTTTCCGACAGCGGAGTTCTTTATGTCATTTTCAGTGCTTTCTTTTCCTTCCAACAACTGGACCATTTCTCCGTCAGTCAGAGAATGCGGTATGTCCATGAGACCGTAGGAGCAGATGCCCAACTGCATCCCTTTCGCTGATGGGAAATACACTCACGTGCAGTCGGTAACACTGGCTGTAGACCCTTGTTTAGGCTGGCATTTCAGATTGTTTTTCGTTTATTTGATATATTGGAGATCAACGAGTCAGATATAATATGTGCTAGTCGGAACGCATCTCTGTATTTATTTTGAATTCATGCATAATATTTTAGCACGTCTTTCAGTATTTCTTTCTTCTTGTAAACGTGTATGTACACTATTCTTTTGCTTTCCTGTACTTTCGACATTCTATACAAAAAGTAATGTATTTTGTCGCTTGTGACCTTGGTTTTCTAACACCAGGAGGTGGGAGCGCATTGCTAGGATATCGTAAATGCGCACCTCTGAATGTGACCCCTCCCCTAATGCCAGATAGAGTGGTTATTGCTGCAGGACACAATGGAAACCCCGCTCCCTCCCCATACCTCTGACGCAATCCTGGACTGCCCTACTCGAGTTGACACGCTTGTAGGAGGCACATCGTGAGTAGTCACTACGCTGAAAGGGAGAAAGCTGGGATCGAGCCAGGGACTGGGTGAGTACCAGAATACACAGTAGGACTTTGTCCAATGCAGAGATCCCAGATAGTTTTTAAGTACAATTTGAGTGTTTTAAGCCAAAAGTTGGCTAAGACTGAAACTGCCTCAAGGTATTAGATACGCTAACTCTGAGCAGGACTTAAAGTACTTGAGATCGTGACTGTGCTCAAAGGTTTGAGGATCTCACCCTAGCAATGCGACCTAGTGGGTTTGACATCAAGTCTGCTGCATCCTTAGGTGAGACTTTAGGTCGAGACTACGTGCTGAGTATAGTAGTAAGATCTAGGGTGTGTGAAACTGAGCCAGACTGCTTAAACATGTCAGCGAGGAATCTATGTAAAAGTTGTAATTAATTAGATCGAGCGTGTTTGAAGAATAGATAAGGCCGTCGTTATAGATATTCTAATTGTGGTCGAAAGGGTCTTCTTTTCATTCGCCCTCCCCCCGTTTCTCATAATTTCCACGTTATTTGACAGGTACGCCAGACCCCCCATTGCATTTCCTAATATTGACAATATTTTCCTCGTTATCTATTTATTTCACCGTTTTCTCATGAAACTAGGTGTCCTAAAATGCGACACGCAGCTGAGCTGAGTCCACAGCAGGATCGCGCTGTGACCCAGTGGCGCCGCCTCCTGTCGCTCCAGCCTGTGGGCTTTATAAATACAGGCTGCGGAACAGACCACAATGAGAGTGCTGAACAGAGCTCTGGGATAGAGCAGCGGGCTAGGGAGGGTCAGAGGAGTAAACTTGGGCGCACACTCATAGCGTCTTCACGAGCAGGACTCTATGACGACATAGAGTGATTGCGTGGTATTCAGGCTACACCTTCAGTACACAGTACCTTTTACCTAACTATAACTACACCCGGACTATTTATTGGACGCCGCCCTCCTCACCGGACTGCCCTCATCTAGCCCTTGCACTCAGCTGTGCTCCTTCCACAGCAATATCCAACAGTTCATAAAGTACCGGGCATCTGCACTGGATTAAAGCCCGGACAGGCACCTCGAGAACTAGCACCGGAAGAACAGAGGCGCGTCACTTCACTGTCCCCTCCATCCGATGGCAGCCCAGAAGCTGGGGAAGCGGGTGCTGGGCAAGCTGCACTCCTCCCCGTGAATGGGTAACCGGTCCCCGGGGGGCCATGGGGGCATCCAGACACACTGTTATTATTCACACAGCTCTGATGATGCACCACAGGCATGGGCTGACACAGTTATTATTCACACAGCTCTGATGATGCACCTCAAGCACAGGGCTGCCTGCTGTTATTATTCACACAGCTCTGATGATGCACCTCAGGCACGGGCTGACGCAGTTAATGACCAGCGTCAGTGGCACCCGAGGCTCAGCCAGTCTGGCATGCCACTGCTGCGCTGTCTGTCCCAGCTCTACTGGCCTGTCCTCCGACAGTAACACCAGACACAAGTACCTTCCTCTAACATACGGGGCCTGCATTACTACTTCTTCCATCAGGTTAAACAGGTTTAATATTATCCTAAATGTGTCCTTTGTTTAAAACTCTTTAGACTGCAAGTTCCTGGGATAAAACTCTACGTAGCCTTTCTTTGGTCATGGTAAAAGTTTAATAAAGTAGGTTCATGGTCTGTGAGACAGAGCTCAACTGACCATGGACATGACAAGGATGTCTCATGACCTCTCCATCCTTGGATGTCACTGTCAGCAACGCCCCCCCCCTCTCATTCAAGGGCAGTCCACTTTTACGGCAGCCTCTTAAACAGAAACGAGACGTATCTTCTGTGAGGCGAAACCTCCCCGACCAAGGGGCGCATGTTCATGCACGGTTACTGACCCTGCCCCATACCTTCTATCCTTTCTGGGACAAAGGCGTTCGAGGGCGACTCCTCCTACATGTAAACATTCCTACGCAGCAGGGGCGCTTGCTCTCTTTCCACGAGAGCCAGGCAGGCAAAAAAGAAAGAAAGTTTCCGGAAATTGCAGGCTCGGTCCGGAAGAAGCTAAAAGGGGAAAGCCGAGGGTCAGTTAGACTGAGTAGACACGCATCCTTCAAATGCGCGTGAACGGCGGATGCCACGTTCCAGAGGCGGAAATGAATTTATGTCCTGTTAATTTACGCCGCTCGGACAAAACCTGACACCTTTCCCGGCATCAGCCTCCTAGGGACTTCTGCACTCGACCTTCCTCTCACTTTTTGGAGATTCTGATGTTTAAAATAAGATTCCCGATTTTCACATGTTCCCCAAGAGTCGTTTCTATGGTCTAGCATTATTGCTACAATTTATTTTTAATCGATTGTTATAGCTAATGTTTAAATAAAAAAAAGAATCGTTGCAATTTATATACGTTTTTTTCTTGTCGGTTTGAGTCATGGTAAGGCAAACTCCACCTTTTATCCTTCCCAGGTTGGCTGAGCACTAATACATTGGTTCATAGTACCGACGGTTACTTACAGCGCATAGAATCGGCAGATGTGATCCGTGGAGCGCCTCCTAGAGCCTGTTATTATTGCCAATCATTTGCCTGTGATGTCACAACTCAGCTAAAAGCTGGGACAAGTGCCCCATGCTACCCCTTGGCCCAACTGCCCTCCCGAAGCCTTACCTTTAAGTGCCTCAGAATAAAATGTAAATGGTGGCATATTATTCTATAAATTACAGCTAAGGCTATAGTGCTTGCACCTGCGCTGTGATTTTATGAACTTCATGTATTCCCATTGTTAGCACGTGCTCTTTTGACATTTATTTTCAGAGTATAAAATAGTGTCTATTAACCGGCTGTGAATGCACAAAGTTGCATATGAAAAGATATGGCGCCGTTTTTGAACCCTCCCTGCTTCCCAGTGCCTGGTGTGTTAATTACAGCTCCTGTTTTCCATATACTTGCCGTTCAGTGGTTAAGCCCGGGAGCATTCATTACTTCCGCCCTGTCCCTCCCCTGCCTCTCCGCGGGCCTGGTGCCGGCACATATGACAATCGCGGAATGCGGGGCCTGCACGCTTAGTGGTTCCCATGAACTGCCTGCTCGCTGCAGCTGAGAGGGCCCACCCGCTCTAGTGGACGAGCCGAGGGCTCTCAGCCTTTCACTGGTGGCCGCCATTTCCTGCTTTCGAACGCATGTTTAAAACATTGCTTTCCGTCGCTTCAGAGCAGGTCTTGGTGCTGTTAGACAAGGACTGCTGGACCAAGGCCCACAAACTCTCCGAGGAAATATTTCCACACCGAACCTATATTCTTCAAGCACTTGCGGCGCGCAGCTCCACGTACTCTAGGTTTGTATCCCAACATCCACCCTTCCTCTTTGGTATATTGTTTGAAAATGATGCCAAACTATTCAGTTGGAGACGATGTGGCTTACCGACAAGAGCTGCCGATGTTGGAACTGGGCAACCAGCTTCGAGTTTCAGAGTCGGAGAGCGATGTGGACCACTCCAGTGTCGCACTGTATTTGAGAATGTGAAAACGTCTGTCTTTGGCTACTACATCCTGCCTTGGCTTTCTAGCAGGGTATGTGTATAAATGCCCAGTATTGACATTTGAAAGTATACTTCAGGGGTGCGTGTATGCATGTGCAGCAGGGTATGTGTGTGCTTTGAAATCTGGGTATCTTTGTCTTCAAGGTGAGTGTGTGTGTGTGTCAGCCTACTGGGAGTATGTACTTCTGTCTAAAGGGGATCTGTGTGTCTGTACATGCGAACGTCTGTGCATGATAGAGTTTCTGCATTAGTGTGTCTGCACTGTGGTGTGCCTCTGTAGGGAGGGCTGTGTGGTACTGTGCAGGGGTGGGTGCATCTGTGTAGTGTGGTTGTCTATGTGTAATTGGGTTGTCTGTATTTCCAGTGGTTAAGCAATAGGCAAAGACAAAATGTAAATACCCATTGATAAAGAATTAGGAAGACAGCATGGAGAATTTCCAGGTTTGAGCTAATAAGACAGAATCAACAATATTTTGGCGTATAGACTGAGTAACAACTGGTGAAAGAGGTAATGAATGTCAGTGCTGGAAGCGAAATTAGTGCACATCCATAAGGCCTAGTACCACATTCAAAATAAAAGCCGTTTTTTTTATGGACTCTGCTTGTGCCTCCGTGTGCCCCTGTTGCGCCTCTGTGTGCCCCTGTTGCCTGCTTGTGCCTCTGTGTGCCCCTGTTGCCTGCTTGTGCCTCTGTGTGCCCCTGTTGCCTGCTTGTGCCTCTGTGTGCCCCTGTTGCCTGCTTGTGCCTCTGTGTGCCCCTGTTGCCTGCTTGTGCCTCCGTGTGCCCCTGTTGCCTGCTTGTGCCTCCGTGTGCCCCTGTTGCCTGCTTGTGCTGTGTGGGTGTGTGTGGAGGGCTCCGTGTGGCTGTGTGTGTGGGAAGCTTTGTGTGGCTGTGTGTGTAGGTAGCTTTGTGTGGCTCTGTGTGTGAGGGGCTTTGTGTGGCTGTGTGTGTGTGGGGGGCTCTGTGTGGCTGTGTGTGTGGGGGGCTCTGTGTGGGTGTGTGTGTGGGGGGGGCTCTGTGTGTGTCATTTGCGGGAGATAAAGCTAGTGGCATTGTAAATGACAATGCCATTTATTTATGTTAAAAAAAAACATTAATAAAAATAATGTCAAGAGCAATGCCAATAGCTCTAACTTTAACAAAGGCAAAACCATTGCATTGTAAATGCTTGTTTTAAGTATGATTCCAATGTGTCTGCTTTGGCCGTGTAGTGATTTGCTAGTTTGTCTGTGAAACCTTAAGTAATGGAATAAGCCCCTTCTAGGCAATATGGTATACAAAATACATTGAGAATTTTATAGAATTCTTTATTTGCACATTTATCAGTTTGAATTCTGTCTGAAAAAGTATCTTTTCTTCACTTTTTTGATAGCTGATTTGTATAATCTGTTAACTTTCTGTAGGTGAAGTTTGTCTTGATTGGCGTTTGTTTTGAGCCAGGCACGTTTTAGCTTTCTAATTTGTAGCTTTATCTCTTTTATCTCTGTATTTCTCCTAGGTGCTTGTTTTCTTTAGTTCAGTTCTGTGTTTTTTTGTGGTATTGGGATATCAAAAGCTTCCTGTAGCCACTGATATAGTTTTTTAACAGAATTGATTGTTTCTAGATCTGTACTTGATGTTAGTTGTGTTTTTAAGTGTTCCAAAGTTTGTTCCATGGTCGAAAGATGGATGCACGTAAGGTGGTTTTAGGTGAGTCTCTTAGTGTTGTTTTATGTTGGAAAGCAAGCAAACGGTGGTCTGACCATGTGACGGAGTTATTGTTTGAAAGGTAATTAATTCTGTATCTAGGATGTGTCCAGTGTTGTGTGTGGGTTTGTCGATGATCTGATGCAGGTTCAGTGTGTCTAGGCCAGCGAAGATTGTTTTTGGATGGGGCATCTTGGGAGTGTCAAACCAAATGTTGAGGTCACTCAGAATGCATAGGTTCGAGTGTACTGCTCTCAGGTTTGAACCCGTGTCTAGAAATGTGTCTGGGAATGTTGCATTGCTAAGTGCAGGTCTGTAAAGGAGCAGGAAGTTACAGGAGGAAGATGGTGTAGGATTGCAACTGGTGAAAAGGGCCTCAACATCTTTTATAGAGACGCTGTCAACTTTAGTGATATTTAATGTTTGCCTGAACAAAACAGCTAGGCCACCTCCTTTTATTTCCTACACGATTTTGGGTGAAAGTTTGATAGCCTAGAGGAACAACTTCATGCAGGACTGGAGCCATATTATCTACCAACCATGAATCAGTTATGAATAGTATGTCAGGTTTTGCGTCAATGAGGTCGTGGATGTGATGTTTGTTCTTGGAGAGTAATCGAGCATTTATTACTAGACAGTTTAGAGAATGTGTTTTGGAGATAGTAAGACTTTGATTTGTAGAGGAGGGAGCTGTATTTTGTGGGCTTGTATCTGGTGTGTCCTTTGTGTTGGTATTAGGTATAGGAGGATAGACATTGTGTAGCTTTTCTGTATTGTGATCTTCGTCCAGCAGGCAAAGAAAGCATTTTGATGGGTCTGCCTGTGTAGGTGGTAGAGACGGTGTTTGAGAGTGAGTTAGTGTGCTGTGCTTGTGGTGTAACCTTGTTGCGCAGTAGACATGGAGCAGCAAAGTTGTGAGGTGTGGCACATTACTTATTTTGCTTCCTGTCTGTTTAGGGCAGAAGGTGTATGAGTTAGGGGTGGTGGTGCAGCATGTGGGTCATGTGGTAAAGTTCTAAACTGTCCAACGGATGAGATGCGGTAAAAAGAGAGTTGCTGTGTTGCTGCATATGTGTTAGGTGTAGTGGAAGATCGAAAGTTTGTTCATTTGTGTAGTTTAAAAGGTGGGAGTATGTTTGTAGTTTGTGATGGTATTATGAGGTGCTGCGCTTGATAGATTTTATTGTGCTGGTGTGTGAGATATGTTTTGTTTTTGAGGAGTAGTGAAAGGAGGTGATGTATTTGTTTTATAAGATGGATTTGTTTGTAAAGTATTGTCTGAGAGTGGAAGTTGTAAGGTAAAGGAGGTGGTGATGCATTTGTGAGTAGAGTGTATGTTGTGTGTAAGAGGGAATCAAGTAGAGTTAAGAGTGTTTGTCTTAGGCTAGTTTTCTGCAAGAGGTAATGTGTGTGGTGTAGTAGAGAATAAGTGTTGTGCGGTTGTGTTATTGTGGTAGAAAGAAGAGGAGGGTGTTGGTCGGCCAATGAGAACCCTACGCCTAACCCTAGACAGTCACAACACTAGCCCTAAGCCCTAGAACCAATAGAACACCATCCTCTTACAGACAATCAAATCCCCAGTCCCAGCAGCCAATCAGGCAGGAAACCTTAAGCCCTACGTCCAATAGAAACCTAACCCCAACCCTAGTCACAACCCTAGTCCCACCAGCCACTTAAGCTGGAAACACTAAGCCCTACATCCAATACAAAGCACAGCCCCAGCAACCAAACTGAAATCCTAAACCTATACCCCAATCATATAACTAGCCCTAAGCCCTACATCAATAGAATCACTGACTTAGGAACCAATCAGTACCCTCAACTACCCGACCAATGAGAACACTAACCCTAATCCAGTAGAAACACCAGATGCGACCACCCATCAGCCCTCACATGTAACATCCAATAGCAGCCTATATAATGCCCCTGCGACCACAAGCAATGTTTTCTGGCCAGGGAGTTGGAAACTGCTCCTCAATTCAGAATCTCCTAGGAGACAGACAGGCGCAATCCACACTTTGGAGTTCTACAGGCAAGGGCCTTACAAGCTTTGCCCTCTAACATTACTGTTTGTTCAAAGCTTTACTCTCTCCTAGCCAAAAAAAACGAGTGTACAATCCTTAAGAAACACAGCATAAACAGATAACAGCAGATTACTGCTGTCTCAGAGCACCCTCTGTTCACTCTCTGATGTAGAAAATATTGCTGTTGCTAAGGGGTAATTTGGTTTCAATCACTTGCTAACACAAAATGTGAGCTGGGGTGGATTGCTTAACACACAGCTCTGAGCACAGAGCAAGTCAGAAATGAGGAGGGAAAAACAGGTAGTGATCGGCAGTGTGAAAAAACTGATTTTGGACTGCAAATCCCACAATTCAACAGGTAAAATGAAACAGTCACGGGCAAGTAAAAAACACATTTCTAAACAAAACAAGTGAAAAATGATGAAATCACGGGCCATTTAAAAACTTCATTTTTTAAACTGTAACAACCACTCGCAAACAAGTGAAAATTATGCAATCACGGGTGGAGGCAAACCGCTTTTCAAATTTTAGGAAAGAGACAACACTAGTCTGCCTTCTTACCACCTCCTGGTCCTTTGTTCACTTCAATCTACGACACAGGGAAACTGTAGCTCACAAAATGGAGGTGAATGTTTTGGGGTTCACCCAACAAACCCTTAAAGGGCCTGGGCAGGTGTGAGAGGAGGGCTCAAGGTTGCTTGGGAACTAGCATGAAAACATTAGCCAGGGCCCACAGCCCTAATCTTTATGATTCTCTATCTCCTTCCTAAAATGTGCCCAGGCCCCTTCCTTGTGACCTCTCACTGAATCAGAGAGCACCCTATGAAGTGTAGAGAGGAAGTATGGCTCTTCCCTCTCCAGTGTGTGTCCTACTCAACTTACAGGAATGCAGCAATACACACATCTGTCTGGGGAATTTCTGTACCTCCTCTCCTTGTTTCACCAAGCCGGCCTCGGTCTCTCAAATGGAACCCGGGCCTTCCATGAATTGTACCACTCACAGGCACACATACATCAAGAACAAGCATTCACAATGCATGCACTGCACAGCACTGCATCCTTCATATATTTTACCACTCATTAACACACATCTATCCAGCATTCACTCTGCCTGAACTGCCCAGCATTGCCTTATGCCTTTATTGTTCCCTTCCCAGACAAACATACACCCAGTGCAGATAAACCACTTCTGCACTGCACAGCACTTTATAACAAACCAATGTAGGCCAAGGATGGCTTAAACACACAGCAGCGGAATTTTAAAAATAAGTGAGCCTGTAGGCCTCACTCCAGTGACACAAGTTAAAAAGGACCTTTTTATTCTACTGATCAGTAAACGGTATGCTGCCACCACTGCGCTCATGATGCTTAACTACTGGCGAAGGCAGTAGCCTTTCACCACTATGAGGGTAGCGATATGAGGACACCTGATGGTCCAACAAGACCGCAATCCGTGAGACAGGCCTATGTCATGGCACACACATATTATCTGTGTTTGCCTATGACAACAAAAATCAGCTTTAAGGATCCAGACATCATTATATTAGGGCACTCAGGGCCAGGGTGCATTTCCATTACCATGCAGAAGACTTTTTCGAACCAACAGATTATTTGGATAAGGATCTCATGATTTACTTTTTGTAAAGTTTTACATCTTGTTTTGTTCTATTTTTTCATAAGTGTGCCTGCTTGCCATTGGTTTATTGCAAGGTCGCCCTCAAATTTCTCAGTTTAGGAGTTTGATTTGAATGGATTCTTGGGAACTGCAACCTGGCTCTCAAGCTTTCACTGGCTGATCACTATGCTACAGCTCACAATAACACCTGCACTTCCGAATTCCATTCCATTGAACAAGTAGTCCCAACCATCACATAGGGAGCTATAGAACAAAAAATTAAGAAGAGAAATTCAATTGATTTGAAGGATTGACAGCGTGGACCAGTTAGTCAACAAATATGCTAATTGGCATAACTACTTCCTTTAATGAACAAGCATTTGCAATGCAATAGCTCTCGCATTTGCATGCACTTGAGCTTTTGGCATTGTAAATGACAATGCCTTTTAGTTATGTGTTTTAAAAGCCTGCAAGCGGTGCGAAAATATACACTTTGCACTTATAGCCCTTGCTTACGAGAAGCAAGGCTGGCAGTAACTGCGCCTCTTTTACTGAATTAACAATAAGGATTAAATCAAGCTAATGAGATAGTTCATGTACAATACATGGTAGAAATAACGGTGGGTGAAAAGTATTAAAAAAAATTATCTTTTTCATGATCTTCCTGTTCTTTATCAATCCATTTTCTCTTTGAGGTATACACTATAGTCCAGCAATGTCATTCATTGTAACGTTATCAGAATCAAGTTCATGAAGCATCACTACCTGTGATTAAGGGTCAAAGATCATAAGTTTATAAGATGTCACTTCATGTGATGTCATTGATGTCAAATGATGTGTGATGCCACTTCCATTAACCCAAGCATTTTGATGAATCAACATCCGTGGTATCTCACAGCCGATGTGGGATGGTGGAGGCTGCAGTAGTGCTTACTGTGCGGTCAAATTATGGAACACTCTTCCTGCTGACATGAGAGAGGTCAACTCTCTCTTTTCTTTCAGAAAAAAATTGAAAACTTGGCTGTTTTTAAATGAAACCTTCCTCTTCTATTCCCACAGGGCTTACATTCCAGTTCAGCGGCAAGACACCTCAGGGTATTCGCGCGGTGTATGAGTTTCATTAACATTAACATTATAATTAGGTACTCTGCCTTTTTACATTTTCATTTTATAGTATCTAAAGAGTTTCACACCCAATAAGGACTTTAATTTAAACTGCAATTGTAGACATGCATCTGTCTAGTAAAATAACCCATCACTATTCATACATATATAATGGCTATCATATATTTCATAATAGACAAAACGACGTATTATATTACAAATTTAAAATAAGAAAGTGCTGAAAAAGTATGGTAGGTAACATTTATTTGAATTGGGCATTAATAAATGACAACACTATTAAGGTGAAGCCACACAATAAAGTCATTAAAACGTTAACATATGATTAATTGAAAAGTTCATGAAATGGAATCTACCTACATGTAAACAGTCACCGAACAAGGTTATTGTACTACTGTCATGCAACATTTTGTATCTAAACTTCTCACTTCTGTGGTTCAAAACATCCTATTAAAGGGAGACTAAAAAAGGGGAAAAAAACATGTGCAAAAATAGGTGCACGGCATGTACAACCAATTAGTAATCAAACAGCCTACAGGAAAACATAAAAAAGGATCAGGCACTTACCCTTTTAACTCTTAAGCTGCGCCGTTCTGAAGCATTTCTCACAAACGGACACTTTTTTCCCAACGTGGAGCTGTCACTGTCACTCCGATTTAACTGTACAAATAGAAAAAAGGGAAATGTAGGTATGAATTCAATGTAACATTCATAATAGTTTACACGTTCTCAACAAAAGTTCTGAGCTTAGCATCTTAAAGGTTTACTGCACCAGGGAAAGATGTCAGAGGTGCTCACTGACTTCCGCTCCAGTAGAGCCGTTGCCTTTGTCCTTTAGCGGCTGACAGTCTGGTAAGTTAGTACTTAACCTGTTTTTGATGGCTGTATATGACACAGTTGAACACATGTTTTTTTATTGTTGAAGACTTGCGCCAAAAAACAAAATCTTTTCTGTGGACATGGATTCCTTGGAAGCGATGTGTTATATAAGAAATACGCTTTGTGATGTGTAACGAAAAGGTGTTATTCCAACTAACTTATTTAAAAAGGCGACACAGTTATTTTTAGGTCTCGCCTCAAGACATGCTGTATCTGGAACATTGCAAACACAAGGAGATGATGTAACATTGGCTTGAAGCACCTCATATGTCTTCTTTTTGCCCCAGTTTATGACCTCTGTAAATAGCTGCTATTGATTGGAGAATATGGTTAAATTGTTCCGCCTTTTGCTATTTCAGACCCTCGTAGCAGACTGTCCCTGTTACATGTGTTCTTCCTTTTTTTATTTAGGTTCGTTTGTGGCACTATTTTCTTTTATTGTTTGCCTCAGCTTGTTTATCTGGTTATTACAACAAGGGGTTGGGCCTATACTTACGTCCAAACAAGTCCACCTTAATACTAAGGGAAATAGAGGGGGTGTTTAGGACGTCCCCTGTTCTAATGATACTTTCAGGAATCACCACCTTTAGACATTAAGTGGTTGTAGTGCTTTAAGTTCACCTTTTCTTATTTCATTCATAGTACAAACTATTACGACATTTGATTCACGTCATAGAGGAAGACACTGTACAATATGCGTAAATACAGATAAACATTGACATAAAGCACATTTCAAACAGAAATACTTGAAAAAAACAAATCAATAAACAAACAAGTATATACAAAAAACAATATGACAAACATCAGACTAGTCCTTATTAGTGGATGCCACTACCAGTATTGCTCGTCTAACAAGTATTAATTGTTTGCACTGCCATACAAATAAGGACTGGTCTGATGTGATCACACATATAGAATTCACTCGGTAGTGACTCTCTGACAATACTTCTGGGTGCGCACAGTGGCGGCGGCATCATTGTCAGCATCTTGTGGGCAGTGTGCCTGTGAATAGGTTCTAGTTGGTGTGTGTATACTGTGGGTGTTTTGAATGGGAGGATGTTTACTCACTTTTTCTTTGTGGCTCTGTAGTTTTGTGATTGAAGCTTTTTCTCTTTGTTGCCTAAACCTTGTTTTCTAATTACAACTTACGAAGGTCCACTGTTTTTGTGTGTGTGCTGCCTTAAAATTATGCAAACTCTTGGATGATGCCTAAGGAAGTTTCCAAGCAACGGATGCCAGTGAATGCAGTGGTGGCCATTGTTGTGGACAAGTGATAGGACAGGCGGGGGAGGGGGAGCATAGTGGTCACGGACGGGCGCAATACAAAAATAATAATTGAAAAAAAAAACGCCTGCTCTCTTCCGCATCACACTTTTCTGATTCTCTTCTTGCCGGCACTGGCTCCCAGACTGCCCTGCGGCCAGTCCTGAAGCTGCTCTCATGCAACACAGCAGCTTCAGGATTGGCCTGAGAGGCCTCGATTTGCAATCACAGACAGACTGGGAGTCTGTGCCTGCTCTTTCCAACCCAGCATTGCAGCTGGGTTGGAGAGAGCTTCAATGTGCATGACTGTTTGGCTGGATTGAGACGCCGGCCAAACCGTCATGCACACTGAAGGTAGTGTACTACCACTCCTCCTGTAATCCCCTTGTCCCCGTCCCCAAGACTCAGCAGGAAAGGAAAAATAAAACAAGTCTTTACTATCATTTTATTTTTCCTTTCCTGCCATTTTTTGGGGCCATTGCAGAGGAGCCACAGATGAATGAGTGGTGGGAGAGTCTCCCTGAAGCCCTTATTTTTGAAAGATATTGGTAGGGGGGTTGACCCAGTTAAAGTTACGGGACCTGGGTTATCAAGTAAGTGAAAAGAAAGAGTCCCAGTAGCATAGGAACAATTAACCACACTAATGAAAATAATCAAAGAAACATAAATTGAGTCCACACTGTTTACTTCACAATGGGAATGCGTATTGGATATGCAAGATTATTATACACACTAATAGATCAGTAGTTTACAAGGTGCCCCAGAGAGAGAAGCGGGAGGGGTGGTGTATTGGTGTGGGGAATTGGTGAGGAAGAGAGTGAAGATTCATAAGTGACAGTAAAATCAGCAATTGTCGATCATTTGACAAAGTTACAGACTATGTACACAAAAATGAGACCAACAGGTTCATTGTAGGAATGTTTCGGGTTAGGGTTAGGGTCACAGACACCATCGATAGTCAAATCTGGCAAATACAAGGCGGAGGCGAATGTTAGGGAAACATAAGGAAACTGGCGTGGTCAGACTGCTTACTGCATTATAGACGGAATCGGGACTCACCCAATTGCCGTAGTGCGGACACGTCCGGCTGGAATCGTGGTCCGTGGCGGTCAGGTAGGAAAACTCTCGTTGTATAGTCTAAAAAAGGAAGGTACGTCGTACACTGGAATTTAATTTTCTGAACAAACCACATCCACGGTTGGCCACTATCTACACTATACCCAAGATACACAAATCAATGGTCGACCCCCCTGGCCGGCCTATTGTTTCCGGGTGCGGCTCTATCCTCGAGCCCCTGGGAAAATACATTGAGTTTCCTTATGTTTCCCTAACATTCGCCTCCGCCTTGTATTTGCCAGATTTGACTATCGATGGTGTCTGTGACCCTAACCCTAACCCGAAACATTCCTACAATGATTGGTGTAAACTACGGTGAGTTCCTCACCATTGTTACTAAATACCACCTTTTGTTAATTAAATAGTGCACTCTCTAAAACCTTGATACACTTATTCTACAGATCTACTCGTGATACTGACTTCAAACGAGATCTGGTCCTGTTAATACCACGTTTGTGGTAAGTTTTAATTACTGGTATCTCTACGATGTGATGTATTTAGCCGCATATTATTCCGTGGCCGAGACATTGCTCTGGCACAACGCTGACCATGCTGTATTCCTGAGCAGTCACCATTCTTGACACCGTCCACCTTGTTAGATCTGGCCTATCCTCAAGTGCTCCTGACTAGATGGTATTAAATAAGTCTGACGCTCTAGCGCTATTTAAATTAACTGCATTCTTCGTGTTGACTTTGTCCCAATAATTCGTATGGGATGCTATATATTGACCTTAATTTAACCCATATTGGGGTGATGTGCTTTAAACGTCTGAAATAGATACAGGGATATTGCTTCCCGTATTTACAATACATATTTATATATTAAATAGGTTGTGTGTCCCCTCCAGTCCTGATGAAGACCCCACAGCAAGATAACCACTGATATCTGCACGTCTGAGGGTCGAAACGTCGACATCTGTTTATTCTCTATCGTCAACTCCACACCCCATTGCTTTCATTTATTGTACTGCTTGGAGTATGACTATTTCTGAATAATCCAATGAACCTGTTGGTCTAATTTTTGTGTACATAGTCTGTAACTTTGTCAAATGATCGACAATTGCTGATTTTACTGTCACTTATGAATCTTCACTCTCTTCCTCACCAATTCCCCACACCAATACACCACCCCTCCCGCTTCTCTCTCTGGGGCACCTTGTAAACTACTGATCTATTAGTGTGTATAATAATCTTGCATATCCAATACGCATTCCCATTGTGAAGTAAACAGTGTGGACTCAATTTATGTTTCTTTGATTATTTTCATTAGTGTGGTTAATTGTTCCTATGCTTATTTTTGAAAGGCAGATTGGAAAAAAGGAGTGATTTATTTGGTGGAGTGTAGGGACCATTACATTGGTTGAAGGATAAAATGAACTGGTTCTTGGTCATTACATGATTGTTTTCTGTGAAGAAAGGAACTGACAAGCACAGTCACCATTTTGATTATGAATGGGTAGTCCTTATAGGAAACAATATTTAAAGGTATGTCACTGACAAGCCACATATTTTCACTACACACCTTCACACCACACCACACAATCCCACACCACACAAATCCACAACAAACAATTCCAAACCAACACACCTCTCCATTGCACTTCCACCAACCGTCAATTCTCCCACACACACACACACTCACTCACTACCCCTCTCATCTCTCCCTCACACTGCCACAACTCCCTGTCATCTTGCAATCCCAGTGCCCCCTCTCATTCCTCCCTCATGCTCCCTATGTCCTTTCTATACTGCCTGCTCACACACACTAAGCACAGTTTCTTTCCTGTGACTTTTCAAAGTTTTCGTCCCTCAAACCCACGCTCTCCTCCTCTTCTTAAGAGTGTCGTCTGTGTACACATTTCCTTCCCAGTAACAGCTAGTGTCAAACCAAAGTAGTAAAGTGGGGGGGTGGGACGATGACATAACACAAAACAAAACACAAAAACAAATAACTTACCTGCCTCTTCACCGCTCTTCTGCTCCTCTCTGGCTTCAGTCCACTAGAGGCAAGGCTCCCAGACTCCCCGGTGGCCAATGCAAATGCTGTTCTCAAGTTGCTGGCAGCATGAGAGCAGCATCAAGATTGGCCTGAGCGCCCTTGATTTGTGCTCCCAGAGAGACTGGGTGTCTGTGCCTGATGTCTCCAACCCGGCAACGCAGCTCGGGTTGGAGACAGCTCAGTGCGCATGTCGGGTTGGCCGTCCTAAGATGGCTGGCCAAACCGACTTGTGCACTGATAGCAGTGCCCACCACCCCCAATACTTAGAAGAAAAACAAAAGAATAATAAACATGCTTTAATATCGTTTTATTTTCACGTTCCGAGGCTGCTGTCGGGGGGGGGCAAGCTCCTCCGCCATAGCCTGGAGGCGACGCTGGACTTTCCACTTGATGCGTCTGTGGCCTGCTCACCCCTTCTTTCTCACAGGTTTTTTCTGCTCCTCTGTCTCGAATTCATTCATCACTCAATGCACATACTACCTATATCTCTATATCTTCCATTCTCTCTATTCTGTGCAGCTCTCACCCCTATCTATTCACCATGCCACATAATTCCACCACACTCCACACCACACCCCACACAATTCCACTACTAACAATTCTGATATAACCCACATAATTCCACTCCCCACCACATACATCCACTACACTCAAAACCAAAACACATATCTTCATTTCCAACACCAATTGCTTTAAGTCTTCCAAATGCGAGACCTATTGCATTGCAAATACATGTTTCTCGAATGATTTTATTTAATTTCACAGATCAAAATACATTACAAATGCACTGATGTCAAAACGGAAAGTAAATTTGTGGTGTAAACAAATATACATCAACACAGAAACAAAAACCTTACTTTCCTCCCTTGCATCCCCATGTACCCATCGAAAACTAGTGTAGGTACAGTGTGGTACTGAGAGATGAAGGTAGATGATTAATCCTTTAATTCTAGCTTCAAACCCCCTTGCAATCCTTGAAGTGCAGCAGTACTGGAACACAGCTAACTTTAGGGACCTACCACATCCCATTGCCCCCGAGTTTCCCTTGTACGAAGTTAAATCAGTCTGAGTGCTCCCAGTCTAGGAGGTGACAAACAGAATTGTTCAAGTTTGGGGGAATAGTGTATTAATAGAGTCCCTCTAGCAATGAATTTAGTCTCCAACTGAGATAATACTTGAGGGCAACAGGTTAGGAACTTCTCCTTCCAAAATACAGTGATAGGTTGCATTGTGCCTCCAAGCATGTGTGAAAACAGGACCTAATCACTGCAGTGGTGTCCCTCTAAAGGCTAGAGGGCACTGGCCCAGTATGGAGAGAACCTCTCTCCAAAATATCTGTACTTCAAATAACACCAGTAGCTTGCCTGCACACAGGGGAAGATGTGGTGTAGGCATGTACATCAAATCATATGCTTCTGAATGTCTTTGGGGTATCGGACCACAATGATGCCTCATGAAACCTAGTCAGTAATCAATTCATTTAATTCGCTTTCCCTCCTATGCTAGTAAAACCCCTCCCTGCCCATCCACTCTTTTGCAGTACCCTATAAATACTGGTAATGAGGTTTTTTGGCTACAGATAGGACTCATCAAGTTTTTCAAAGTCGGTCAGGTCTCTGGTCGCTGCTTTTATGTTGGAGTAGTGCAGGAATCAGTATCACAGTCGGCAATAATGGTGCCTGTCAGATTCTTAGATGTGGTTGTTACCACTGTAGGATAGTTTTCCTATTACCCTTATGGCATTGGTCTGCCAAGGTTCTGTATCCCCCTCGTCCCACAGCTGCACACTGCTCCTTTCCAAGGCTGGGTGAAGTTAGTGTTGTGTAGTATATGGGTGTGAGGAAGGGGAAGGCAGTCAACCCTATTTCTAGAGTAAAAGTGTACACAACAAATACAGTAATGATTTATCTAAAGCTTCCGCAGATGGCAGCAATGCACTAGGAATATTGGCTAGAAGTCCTAACCCTCACAGGGGTCAGAGGGGCTAGGTTGAAGTCACCAACCTAGGCTGATGCAACAGTTTCTCTGTGCTGATGATACAGTATTTCCTGTACGATATTCCAATAGGCAATGTTGTCAGTTTGCTGTGTGACCCAATCCCATGAATTCTGGAAAATGATCCTATGACACAGCAAATCAACTGCTTATATGTAACAGATTTTAGATGGTCCTGGACTCCTACATATAATGTATAACATTTGCCTTTTCAACATGACTACTCTAAGATTTACCCATTAACCAGACACAGAGTCAGGCATGGCCAACATCCCGTTATAGCAGGGATTGCACCAAGGGAAAAACAAATCATTTTAACAGAGCATGGGAAGCTGAGGCCTGGAGAGGAGGTCTCATGTGGTGTTTGGCCAAAATATTGAGTTACAGAAAATATGGGGAAAAGAATATTGTGATACAAAAATATTGTGATGCAGAAATATTGTTGTCAAGAATATTGATTTTTTTTAGGTAAGTGATATCATTGTCAAGAATATCTTTGTTGCTAATATTGTTTTCAATAATATGGTAGTAAAAAAAAACGTTTTTTAATTATCTATGTTTATTAGTTCATATATTAATGTTGTTATTATTGTTTGTATATTTACTAATATTTCAAAATACCATTTGAAATTTCAAGTGTTTTATCATTTTTATTTAATTGCTAACAATAATTTATAGTGTCATAGAGCAGGGATGTGGAATTCCTATAGCCCGACGCCCAGGACATATTGTTTGGGGTCAAGGGCAACAAGTGTTCATGTGTATTTTGTCCTTGGGACAAGTAGGCCCAACCCCCTGCAGCACAAACCCTTTGGCTGCCAGTTTTCAGTAGCACATTATGGGCCAGGGAAGGGCACTGCCTGAAGTTAAGTTATTATTTGTGTGCCTATGTTAATGCTGTTCAAACTTGTATTTATGGTTCAATAATTGAAAGCCTTTATTATTAGGGTGCACACTCTAAGTAAATGTAAGTTCTGACTGCACTACTGACAGTGGTTACAGTATAAAAATGTGTACTCACGGTTTCAAAGTTTAGCAATATGAGGCTATGCATAATGCTCCCAGAATGCTCTCTGATTAGATGCAAATATTTGTAGAAGCTGGATAGCAAGATTAATGACTTTGCTTTCAATATAAAATATTCCTATAAAAATGAAAGTAGGAAAAAAAAACATTTGCTACACTACTGTGAAATTTCAGGTACCGTTTCTTTGCAGCATCATTTAGTAAGGTGTGTTGATGCATGCTAGTATTTTGCAAAAATTTTCATATTGGAAAATCAGTGTAACCAGTTTCAATAAGATTATGAGTAACATACAAATAAACAAGCATTGGCAAAGCCAGTAGGTCTGAAATTAGTGGTCAGCATTTTAGTTTTGCCAATATGTGAATTGTTTTGGCATGGTTTTTGTAAAGCCTTCTTGATGTGAGAGCTGCCGGGCCCTCACCATTATAACAAACATTGGCAAAAGCAACAAAAAATTGTTCTAAAAAAAGCACACTGCCACATTAGTTACTGCCACTGTCGATACAGAGAGAGGGAGAGAGAATTTTAATAAACACAAAAGGTTGTGGTTAACACCAGACCAAATTAAGGGCCCCATTATTAAAGAAAGTCTCAAAAGTGCACCCTTGGAATATGTTCTTGCATTAAGTGCAGCTATATAGCTTTCATGAATTTACAAGAATTTATTAAAGTAGGGCAAGAAATGTACACCTGGAAAATATTTGTGAACTGCAGTTTATCATGAGCAAATATGCATGTGTAGATTTGCTCATGCGAAAACCCGAGTGTTTGCAAGGTCATTTTCCCATGAACCACTTTTTTCCCAACCCTGGAAGAAGGTTTACGTCTGCCATTGTCAGGAGTAAATTTCCAACATTTCTCAGTATGGGAAAAGATTAGAGAAGAGTTCATGAAAACCCTTAAAACATGTAAGTTAGTAGATTTGCACAGACTTAAAGGGCATTCCAACCCTGGAACTATTGCTTACCACTACCTTCAGTCCCAGTATGTAGATCTGCAGAAACGTGGAAACATAAAGGGATTGCTAGTATTCAAAAACTACTACGGTATGAGTCCTGTCATAATCAGAGAGGCCATATAAGAGCTCTTATATAATGAGATTGCTGCCATAATTTGTCACCGAGCCACATGGCACCAAATGGACAAGTGAATTTTGTTACAGGACAAGTAGATTTATTAAGCAACTTGCCCCATGGACAAGTAGATATTTCAATAAATTCCACACCCCTGTAGAGAGTTGCTAGGTTTGTAGGGCCATAGGGTGAGAAGTTAATTAAGCATAATTAACTACTGATTAATTATTCATGTTATTGTCATTATTCATCATTATTTAATTGATTATTAATTATGTAAATTGTGTAATGATTATATTTTCGAAGTTACATATTAGTTGTGGGCTGCTGGGTTTGTAGGGGTATAGGGTTGGAATTTAATTTAAGTAACAATAAAAAATAATGTATAATTAATTAATTAGTCATGTAAATTGTGTGATAACGTTATGTTTAAAGTTATATATTAGATTATTTCAAGCGTGTGCTACTAGGTTTGTGGAGGTATAGTGTGGAAAGTTAATTAAGTAATAAATAATACTTTTTTTGACTTGATAATTCATTATTAAATTGTTTAATAATCATGTATATTGTTTTTTATTGTTAGAAACATTAATAATTTTCATATTAAGAGCTTTATATTTGTTGTACATTAATAGGGCTATTCAATATGTTATTCTTTTCAAATGTAGTGCTTTCCCTACTGTTCCACAGACTGGAGTGGGAATAGTACATTTAACCCTCCAAAGTCCAAAGTTTTCCCTACTGCTGCACAGACTGAGTGGGTGTGTATAGTGAAAGCTATCTCAAGTAACTATAACTTGTGCCCTAAGGTAACTATAACTCACACCCAAGCCGTACACTGCTAATTACCCAACACATTAATTCACTCATTACATGTTTTCTGACATCATTGGTAATATCACTGCAACATCTACTGTAAAATTATTGATGAGAAAACTGTGCATGGTGGGGGCATGAGTTATAGTTACCTTAGGGTATGGGTTATAGTTACTTGAGATAACTAACGTTACCTGCTGAACTTCTTTGGTTTTGTGTGTGTAAAATCTGATCCTAACTATAACGTCCCTGCAACCTTAGTTATTTAAGTGAATATATACTACTTCAAAAAGCAAATATATTTTTATTGTGGTAAATTTAAAAAATCACCCCAAAAATGTAATGTAATGTAAGATATATATTTTAATAATAGTGTTACATTATATATATATACACACACACATATAAACATGTGTTTATATATGAACATATTTATATATAAAATATTATTTAAATTCACTTAATTAATATTACATTAATATTTTATGGTAACGAATTTAAGATTTACTATTTTAAAGTATATACATATCTTAATAAACAATATCTTTGTAAGCTTTTTTAACAATATTGGTGTGAAACAATAGTTCTTGTTGGTTTTTTCGTACTTACCATCAGAAGTATAGGGAAACAATATTTTCTAATCAATATTTTTGACACTATGGGACTTATTATGAAGTCTGGCGGAATCACTTACACCCGACATCAACTCTGCCATGGGCCCGACCGACACCCGGTCAGCGGTCCTGATCGCCGCATTAGGATGTGACCGTAGACTGTTCGGTCGCATTCCTATATTTCGCTATGGGAGCAGGCATTGCAGCCATAAACCGGCCGTAATGGGAGGTGTGGTTTAGGTGCCTGCCACAAGGTGCAAGTGCTCCAACTGGAGGCTGTGCACCAAAGCGAGCCTTGCTGGGGCCCTGTAACACGCTTTCCGACATG
The DNA here is from genome assembly GCF_964261635.1 of Lissotriton helveticus. NCBI lineage: Eukaryota > Metazoa > Chordata > Amphibia > Caudata > Salamandridae > Lissotriton > Lissotriton helveticus. The sequence goes on along the minus strand of NC_136060.1, from coordinate 20,496,805 downwards.
GTTTCCATGCCGGACAGACCAGCATGGAAACCATGCCGGAAACCGTGATCGTAATCTCAAGGGCGGAAAGCGCCACTCTTGAAATTAGGCCATTTGAAGCCAGACGGAATGACAGGCCAGTTTCCTTTTCGAACGCCTCCATCATAATTAATAACAAAAACAAAATGTCCAGGAAGGAAACATTCAAATATACATTCACTTATTCAAATGGTGTCATAGATATGAACACTTAATTCATTGAAATCATAGGGTTTGCATGCAAGACACTATTATTGTATCAAAAATAGATTTGAATCCTTAGTACACATACTGGCATTTCTTCATAAATAAAAGTCTGGCAACAAAATACTATCAATCAGTTATAATGGATACACATTCAATGGTAGTAAAGAAAAACACCTTTCGCATATAATATGGACAGTTGATTCAACCATATTTAGGTGAATTAACACAGTACATTAGGTGAATTTAGACATCAATTGATTTGATATTTATGCAAAAATGGCGTAGTGCGTCGACGTTTCCGTCCCCCGTTGGTCTAATAGATCCTTGGGACCATCATCAGGACAGAACAGTTGCACAATAACATCTGTTACAAAAATGACAACAATATAATTATATCAAAATCATACCGTATGATACAGAAGAGTAATGTAAACAGCTCACACCACAAGGAAAACAAATAGACCCTGGCCTTATCACCACAAGCTATAATTAGTGTAAGGACAACCTCTAGTGCAACCACAAACTCCAAACAAACACTAAAGTAAATCATTAAGAAGTGAGGAAAACCTAATAACCCCGTGCAACAAACATGAATGTTACTCACATGCCTCAAAAATTAGACAAAATCACTGTCTATTCGAAAAAAGGAACGAAAAAATGTAGTACTCAATATCAACAAAACCATGTACTGAACATGAACCAAATTGGTATCAGCACATAACTCGCTGATGTTTTATACTTACAAGAAGACAAGCCAGACAGGTCATCTGCAAAACAACATAACAACAAAAATGTATCATAAATGCCACCTCACATAACATACACACACATCTCTGTCATAAAAACAGAAAAAGCGGAAGGAACACTCACGTCGAGAAAAGCCACCAGGTGTCCTACAAATAAGATATGGCCAGACGTTAGTCTCACGAATAAAAAGCTTTGAAGCTACAAAATTAATTAATTAATTAGTTACATGAACCAGCATGACACTTACTTAAGCGGCCAGGAGACCGGCAGTACTCAGTCCCGATATCCCCGGACAACACTCAGGGAATCGGCATGAAGACCGGCGTACCGCTTAATACAAACGCCGAGAAACAGATGACGTCATGCACCCGGGAACCGGGATGGCCATATTGGAAAGGAGGAAAACTAGTGTTAATGCAGCGAGACACTGCGCACAAGGGACCAATCAAAAGACTGTGTGTAACGGAATGGAACTACATTATACCTCCCATTCTCCATAGCAATTATACCAAGGTAAATATACCATTAAATGCGATAAAAATAGAAACAATGAAAATGGCGGCCATGTTAGAATGGGTCCCAAAAGCAGTCAAGTTACTGCGATAGACAAAGTGAGTGCAGAGGGGCTTATTAATGACAAAACATAAATGCACGACCAAATTATAAAATTCAAAATGCCTGAGTTACCCCACTACCTAAACAAAATTTGCCAAAACCAGAACAGATTCTACAAAAACGACTAAGCAAGCCAAAAAGTCACTGTGATATGCTGACACTCAGCCGAGTGTGAAAAACATCACAATATACCAGATACAGATACATACCAATGGCGTCAAAAGCACGATGGTTACTTTAAGACAGCCATCATAATTAGGCGGTCAGAAAGGAAACCGACCGGCCCATTACGATGCAGCCCTAAAGGGTCGGAGCTTTTATGGGCGGTATAGTAAGCGGCCCCTATATTTCTGTATTTCAATATTGTAGTTTTAAATACTGTGTTAGTGATCCCCTCATAAAATGCTTGTCCAATATCAAGATGCAAAAACAAATCAGTGACTCAAGAGGACATCCTAAGCAGAAATTCTGCATAAATTTGACGAAAGGTCAGAAATTACACAGAGGCGCTCTGCAGAGACGGAATTCTAAAAATGATATGGTTGAGGTGACTTTATGAAATACAAATTTTTAGATCCTACGTAGCGAAGTGTGAATGCATAGGTCTTATCCAGGCAAAAATAGGAGTACCCCCTTGCATTGTCACGATTTATTTATTTATTTATGAAACTTGTAAAGCGCGCAAATGCCCGAGGGCGTCTCGGCGCTGCGGACGTGATAGTGGGGGGGAGATGTTATAGATTAAATAACCAGGTTTTTATTTTTCTTCTGAATGCCACCAATGTTGGGCAGGATCTGATCTCCAGGTCAAGGGAATTCCATAGCTTTGCTGTGGAGACAACAAAACGTCGATCGCCCCAAGAGGCGGTTTTGGTCCTTGGCACCGACAGTAGGTATGCGTTGGAAGAGTGTAGTGGCCTGTTGGGGACATGAAAGGCTAAAGAGTTTAGGAGAAAGCGTGGTCCTAGATTCCGAGAAGCTTTGTAGGCGATGCACAGTGTCTTAAACTTTATTCGGTTCTTCACTGCAAGCCAGTGGTAGCTTTTGATTACATGGGCAATGGGTTTAAATTTTGGGGTACCTGACAGCATTCTGGCTGTGGCATTCTGCACTGCTTGCAGTTTTTGAATGACTTTTTGTTGAGCGTTACTAAAAAGCCCATTACAATAGTCCAGAGAGGACATCACAAAAGCAGTGACCAGCGTTCTTCCTGAATTAGGAGGGAGGTACGGGAGGATCTTTTTAATGGTTTTGAGTTTGTAGAAAGAGGCGGAGACGATTGCATTCGCATGGGATGCGAAGGTCAGTTTATTGTCAAAGATAAATCCCAGGTTTCTAACCTTGGGGACAGGATTGGGTGGGGGACCGAGATCTAAGGCCCACCAGGAGTTTGAACAAATCGTAGAGAGCATTCCAAAGATCATAACCTCCGTCTTATCGGAATTAAGTTTAAGGCAATTGTTGGCCATCCAATTACTGATGGCCAACATGCCGTGCTGGAAGTTGGCTGCTATCCTTTCTCCGTTGTTTTTTATCGTCAGTACCAGCTGGGTGTCGTCTGCGTATGATGTTAGGCCCATCCCTTGCGACTTGATGACTCTGGCTACATAGATATTAAAGGCGTCGGACCTAGGGATGAGCCTTGCGGAACACCGCACGGTAACGTCATATGGGCAGAGTGGAAATTGCCCAATGTGACCGTCTGGGTACGGCCGGAGAGAAAAGAGAGCAGCAGGTCTCTGGCTTTGTCCTGGATACCCATTGCAGTGACACGATGATGAGCTCTCTGCACATGTATGGCACAAATCTGTTCAATGATCACATTAAGTGCCCTTGAAGTTGTAAGAGGCAGTAATCTAGCAGAACTAGTAGTGCCCAATGCAGGATGGATGACCTTATTGAAGTTACCCAACAAGATGGGGTGTTCTAGCTACTTGTGTGGGATTTCTTGCATGGTTTTGCAAAGCTGTGTATGATTAATGTTAGGTGCATAAAAAAGTAGAAGTAATATGAGTTTGACTCAGCTACACAAACACAGATATCTGCCACCCGTATTAGATATCTTGCGCTTGATTTGTAAAAAGATAAGTGTCAGGGCTCTCGTCAGGAGGCCACTGCAGCTTCCACCACAGATTGCCAGTGGCATGTTGGCAATGACAACTAGTAACCGTCACACACGTTTGACAATTCAGACTATTCCAGGCCCCCACAAAAAGGTTTGGGTTACAGCTAATTGTAATTTTTAAAGTATATTGAATTCATAATGAAATGTTTTTGTGGTCATCTCTAAATTAGCCAGACAGTGCCACCTTGTGCCAGACTGTCACAAGTGCCGGTATTAATAATTAAACCACTGTCTCAAATTAAGCACTGTTGATATTATGTGATTTACATTACCCATAATGTCACTCCTGAACCGGACATTTCAATGAAAGAATATGGCAATTTTTTTAAAGTTCGCTGTTATCTGGAAATGTGTCCTGCAACATCTGTGTAGCAAGTTTCTTGCGTTGGTATTACCACACCCTTTGCCGACTGTGTACAGCATTCTGTTGCCTTTTGTCTAGCTTTGTGCTATATAGATAACATATGCATACAAACATATACAGAAATATACCTAAAACATGATAGATTACTCAATCATCTCCAAAATATACATAGCAATCGTTTAGCCTGATCCCATTAAACATTCTGCATTAAATAGCCATTTGTATGAACATTCCTGCATACTCTAGGGAATCCTTAAATAAATAGGTTCAAGTCTGCTGTGCAGTTCAAAAATCCCTATAGCAAATGGGTCTGTGAGTTGGTGGGGATTGGGGTTGCCTGGTGATACTTGTTTATACTGCTGTTTCTCAACAGGCAACAGACATAATAACACGCTTTCTAGCCACTGGAGCATCTGTGCAGGAAGGTGAGGTTAGGCACCCTCTGGGACAGTGCGTGAGACTGCGCCTGAGTCATGGCTGGCCTATGCCCTCACCACTTGTTGAAATGTGCCTGCTGGCCACGGCCAAGCCTCAGGTGGCATTGCCTTGGAGCAGCCACAGATGCTGTCTTGCTCCTTGAAGCTGTTTTGCTCAATTGGTGCTTCAGGAATTTTTCCTGCAATTTTTCACTTCCTTGTTGAGGTTTCCCCAGTTGCATTTTTCCATCCAGCTTGGTCTCTACCACCACCTTCTGTATTCCACCTGTGTACGATGCTCGTCTGAGAAACCAATTCTCTGCAACATCCTACTGAGCATTATTGTTATTGTTATTGTTATAGTCAGCTTATATAGCGCCAAATCACCTACAGGTCCCAGGGCGCTTTTGAACTGTCAGACACCACAACCTAGACGGTGACACAATGGTGGGGGAGCTAGACATGATTTACCTCTGCTCTAAATAAGATGGTTTTAAGGGATTTTCTGAAGCGGAGCAGGTTTCCTTCTTTACGTAAGGCTTCGGGTAGTTCATTCCAAATCTTTGGCAGTAAGGTCGAGAAAGATCTCCCACCTTTTGTTGCTAATCTAAATCGGGGGCATACCAGTAATTGGGCCTCCGAGGATCTCAGGTTTCTTTCAGGTCGGTAGATCTCTAGTTTTTTCTTAATGTAGGCTGGGGCTTGTCCATAGATGGCCTTGTGGGCTATGCAGAGGCTTTTGAATATGGATCTCTGTGTTACTGGCAGCCAGTGGAGGCTCTGCAGCAATGGGGATGCACGTGATCTTCTTGGAAGTTTAAAAATAAGTCGTGCCGCATCGTTTAATACCACTTGCAGTCGGTTCGTTAGTACCTTTGGTAGACCTAGGTAAAGTGCGTTTCCGTAGTCCAGCCTTGACAGTATGGTGGCCGAAATTACAGTGCAGAGCATGGACTGGGAAAGAAGCGGCACTAGTTTGCGCAGTTGTCTTATGAGCCCATTGCAAGTTCCCACCACTGCGGAAACCTGGCTCACCATTGAAAGAGCACTATCTACCTTAATGCCCAGACTTTTTACCGTGTTGACGGGGTTGGGGGTGGGGCCAAGTTCCTGAGGCCAGTATAGGTCGCTCCAGGGGGAGCAAGTATGTGACACTATTAGCACTTCGGTTTTCTCCGGGTTGATCTTCAGGAGATTCCTGGACATCCAGTTGACAGTATACCTAAGTACTTTCTGCGCCTGTAGCAGGGCCTGTGCAGTGTCATCTATGCTCAACAGCAGTTGGGTGTCATCAGCGTAGTTGAACACGCGACAACCCATCTCTGCCAGGGCGCTTATAAGTGGTTGTAGGTACAGGTTGAACAGGAGGGGTGATAGGGCAGAGCCCTGCGGTACCCCACATGTGAGTTCCCCCACTCCTGACACCCCATCTCCCAGCTGGATCCTCTGCGTTCTCCCGGACAGGAATGATTCTAGCCAGAGATAAGCTGAATCCCGAAACCCCAATCCTGTCAGCCTTTCCAGGAGTAGGGTCTGGCTGACGGTATCAAACGCCGCTGACAGATCTAAAAGTATCAGGGCGCTTGGATGTTTTTCCGTCAGCCATACCTCTGAGGTCGTCCAGTACTGAGAGCATAACCAGCTCGGTACTGTGGTGAGCACGGAACCCCGCTTGCATTTCATGAAGCAGCTGGTTAGATTCCAGGAAAGCCGATAGGGATTTCAGGACGTGCTGCTCCAAGACTTTGGACAGGAATGGCAGCTGGGATATCGGTATGTAGTTCTTTAACACTTTGGGATCTGACCCCACTTTCTTTATGAGTGGCCTGACACGGGCTTCTTTGAAGCAAGCCGGTAGTTGCCCCATGTCCAGGGATTTGTTTAATAGGGACAGGATGTGATCTTCTAAAATGGGGCGGGCTAAGCGAAACACGCTTGGAGGGCAAGTGTCCGCTGGGGAGCCTGACTTAATTTTCCTCATCAGGAGTTCCAGGTCTAGTGGTTCAATCGGCGGAAAGCTAGACATAAACATCCCTGCTAGGGTTTTGACTTGTTGTGGATCTGTTGGATCAGTGGCAGTATTTTTTATTTCTTTCAGAATGATGTCTACTTTCTCTAAAAAATATGTCAGGAAAGCATCGCAACTAATTGTATTGTCCGTGTGTTGTGTTCTCTTGCTAAGTTCCGTGAGAATTTTGAAAGTCTCTTTCTGGACATTTTCTGCTCTATTGATACGTGTTTCATAAAATAACGCTTTAGCTTCCTGTATATGTCTTTTGTAAATGCGAAGGGATTTCTTGTATTGGTCCCGGGATACTTCATCTTTTTTATTCCTCCAGTTTCTCTCGATGATACGTAGCTCTCTCCTATAATCTCTCAGGGCAGGTGTAAACCAGGAGGCTCTTTTCCCATCACCATTTTTTATTTGAATTCTTACTGGTGCAATCTGGTCGATTGCTCTCGACAAGCTATCTGTTATCTCCCTGTACTCCTGGTCTATGTCCGTGTCTAGGGCCTGAGGATGGATAAGTTTACTGAGTGACATAGTCAGTGTTTGTGAATCTACCTTTTTCCACTGACGGGTTTTTATAATGTTTGATGATGGTTGTGGAGGTTTGCCATTAATGGGGACCTCGCAGTAGATAAGGTGGTGGTCAGACCATATACAAGGGTGCACTTTGGTAAGAGTGACCTTGGGGTTTAAGGTCCAGATCAAGTCAAGGGTATGGCCCTTTGTATGTGTGGGGGAGTTTACCAGTTGTCTAAAGCCTAGGGAGGTCATTGTTATCTCCAGAGAGCTGGCTGCTGGCTCTTTTCTCTCCTTGTCCCAGTGTAAGTTAAAATCCCCCGTGACTACAATGTTCTTATAGCGTGAGCATATGTCGGAGGTGCTGGCCATGAATAACTCATTAAAGGCTGAAGTGGAGTTAGACAGTGACTATGATTAAGCATGTGTTTTCAAACGTGATTTTTACTGCGATCATGTCGGCCAGGTCCACTGTTTCTGCCAGGATTTTAGTAATAGCTAGGGTTTTTTTAAATAGAATTGCCACTCCTCCACCTCGGGTGTTCCCAACACGATTATGCCAATGTATGTCATAACTTGATGGTACAGCCGCTATAATGTCAGGTAAAGAGTTTTCCCCAAGCCAGGTCTCGGTCAGAGTGAGGATATCTATATCTTCATCTTGAAGCAAAGTGAAAACCTCAAGACTGTGACATTGAAGAGACCTTGTGTTTAGGCTAGCCAGTTTTAGAAAGTGGGGAGGAGGAGTCGTCTTACCTATACGATGGTTTCGAATGGAGAGCTCATCTAGTATGGCTAGTGTCGTTGTATCTAGGGACTGTGTTCCCCCATTGAGTTGGCATAGGTCGTCCCGAGAGTAGATAATACTACAGCCAGAGTTTCCAGCCCCTGCGCCCGTCCGTGCGCGGACGGGCGCAGACGGGCTGGACTCTGGCGTGACTCCGGCGCGGCTCTGGCGCGTCCGCCGACCGCGTCCGCTGCGCGGAGGCATGGTAGTCCGTTTTTATGCTGGCGACTAGAGCGCTCAGCGCGTGGGGCCCAACCCAAGATGGCCGCCACAGAAAGTCACGGGCCCGGGACCCGGGGGCTTCACCAGCTCTGCCCAGCGCCGCCGGGGATCGTGGGGGATAAGGTATGCAAGTTGGCAATAAATGTTTTCAAGGAGCGTGGTGCCAAGTAAGTGCAAAATGAGCAAAGTCTGTCTAAAGTGCAAGTCACAGGATAAAATAATCAGGGGTCGGACACAAAGGGAATACTACAATTTTTAAAAGAAGCTTTGTTAAAAATGTCAACACAATGTAGAGAAAAAAGAACCACCCGGTGTTGCGTCGGGGGTGTAGTGAGTGCAGTCTCCCGCCTCACTAGAATTCCCTCCTTTTATGCTGGTGACTAGAGCGCTCAGCGCGTGGGGCCCAACCCAAGATGGCCGCCACAGAAAGTCACGAGCCCGGGACCCGGGGGCTTCACCAGCTCGGCCCAGCGCCGCCGGGGATCGTGGGGGATAAGGTATGCAAGTTGGCAATAAATGTTTCCAAGGAGCGTGGTGCCAAGTAAGTGCAAAATGAGCAAAGTCTGTCTAAAGTGCAAGTCACAGGATAAAATAATTAGGGGTCGGACACAAAGGGAATACTACAATTTTTAAAAGAAGCTTTGTTAAAAATTTCAACGCAATGTAGAGAAAAAAGAACCACCCGGTGTAGCGTCGGGGGTGTAGTGAGTGCAGTCTACCCATAGCGTATTAGGGAACGTTTGGGGTTTTGAGAGTAATCATCCGTATAATCTTTACTTTTTCAAAAATTTCCATGATTGGTGTCCCACACAATGTCAATCTTTCTTCAGTAATCCAATGAACCGATATTAGCCAGCATTAATAGCACACGCTGAGCCCCAGAGTCCCCTCTCTCCAAGCTCCCAGCCTGCCTTCAAATTGAATTATTTTGGTTACCTTATGGAGTACAGTGTACCTAAATTAGGAAGTAAGGCACTACATGCATTTTTGCTGGTTCTGCTCTGAGAGGTGGTATAATGGGGGCCCAATAGGTGTTAGGGACCATCAAGTCTCACTGGGACCACTGTGTTCCATTGTTGGTATAGCTGGTGTAAACTGCAGCTTAGGATGCTAGGTTACCACCTCACGTTTGAAAGATGTTTTTTTGCTCAAAGTTACTTTGTGGATTGACTCATAGACAGACATTCAAGGCATGAAGCATTACTCATTTGAATCTTACTTTGTGTCTGTGATTCAGAGGAGTCACACACCACAAAAATGGTAATTTCTCCTAACTTCTGTAATATTGATGTTCAGGGAAAAGCTGTGCCGTGGAGAGAGATGGAGGGCCAAGGATTTAATGGCAGGGAATGCACTGGTTAAGGAAGCAAGGGAGCGGGGAGGATCCTGCGGCATCCACTGCTTTTAGGGTTATTGAAAGAGGACAGGTGGTATATGTTAGCCGGGGATCACTGCTCCCCTATAGATTAAGACATTGTTTCGTGTTTTTCTATGAAGCCGGTCAAGCTAAGAGGGGTTGTATTCACAATGAAAATGTGCTTTCCACAGCTTTTGGCAAAGCCCCAATTCGGGCCTGAAATACACAGTTCAAAAGATATCTGAAATATCTGAAAAGCTATCCTTGGAAGGCACTGCAAAGCCTCGCCAATAACAGACTCTGAGCTATAGACATCCCAGTGTAATATCCCTTCTGAACAGCACTGTTTCGGAAGAGGCAGTCTTAAAGACTCTGCCGTTTCCCAGGAGCTTTAGACATTTATCAAGAATTTGCTTTTGTATGCAGAACTGGTTGGGGTGGCTTCCCTTTTCAACTGCCTCTCTAGGCCGTTCTGCAAACACAACCTTTGTAAAGAGTGATGCACCTCACAGCAAGATAGTCTCCGGCCATTAGCACCCACAAAGGTACAAAGAGATGTGAACTATCTGCTCTTGGCTAAGGACCTCCAAGAAGACAGTCTTTAAGAAAGAGGCAAAATGCTATTCTCACCTAAAGGTTCATTCACCATGAACAACAGAGACTGCAGCCCCCCTGTCCTCTCACTTCACTTATCAACCAATTGGCAGTGCTACAGGAAGTCTATTTAGGAAATCCTCACATCAAAAGGACCAAATCGAATTTCTATAGGAACCCTGTCTCCTTTGTCCCCACTTTCGTGATAGGTATCGTCAGTCCAGCAAAGGATTGTTAGCAATACACTTCCACTCTATGGGCAAACAACATTATCCCCATCTATCACGTGCAAAGGAACAATCAACATGAAACTCAGAGGACTCCATTACTCTGCTTCCATTATTCGTACAATGCATATCCAATATGGCCCAAACACACACACCACATACACTTGGAATGTTAGCTGTAAGTTCCTTTCATATCAGCGGTTACTCAGATGTGCTTCTGAAACAACCTAGAATGGGAATATGTAAAAAAACAAGTATAAAATCTGCACATTGACAAGACACTCTCACCTAATGTCAAATAACTAATTTTAGTGAGTGAGTAAAACAAGAAAAAACTTTAATACAGAATAGTCAGAGAAGATCATTAAATTACACCTTTTCTTTATTTCTGTACCAACACCTATTATGCAGCGTACAGACCCTGTACCAAGGCTGGCATACTCCAGACTATGTTTAAAAGAGCTGTACTAGGGTTGACAATCAGCAGGCTGGACTATTAATGTTAAGTGATGTTTTAAGCTATGTGCCCCGGACATGGAGCACTATGTAAAACGTTTTTTTTTCTTTTTTGCCTTTTTTCTTTTGTTTTTGGTTTACAGCTTGCATCTTCAGATTGCTGTCTACAGCTTACATCTTTACAAGGGTTGCAATTCCAGAAAGCTGTATCCCACTATACTCCTGAAACCCTGCCTGAAAAGGCAGAACATGACTGATTTCTGCTTGATTCCTTTCAGCCTGATTCTTCTCCTTTTTTTCTTCAGAGTGATCCTCTTTTTTACCTTCTATCCCTCACATGCCTGCTATTTCTGACTATAACCTCCTCTTAGCCTCATGCCTCTTTGCCTTAATCTTTCTTATTTTAATTCTGCAAAAGTCTGACACCTCATTTCACAGATCAGAACCTCTCCTCTTTAAAACCCTATCCCTGTCTCTGCCAGCCTTACTATCTCACTAACCACTCACCTGACACCACATATTCCCCACCAATAATCACAAGTTACTGATTTTAATATAAGCTATCACACAGTAACTGAAGTAAATGCATGTAATGCATATTTTCTTCTTGTGAATACATGACCAATCACAATAACCAGTGATTAACCACTGGATTAACAGATAGGATTTCAAGAAACAGAACTATATTGTTTATTTTAATGAAGTAAGAACTAATACGCCAGAGACATCCTTGTTAATAATAGTAGTCAAAGAAAGAACATTAGTTAATGTATGAGGCCAAGAAATGCCTCCCAGTTTGGCCCATTATCTTTCTTTGTGTGTTCAGTTTGCCTGCTCAAGCATATTTATTGTTAGGTTGCTTGATTATCGGTGAGTTGTAAGGAGGCATTATACTATGCCAATGATTTCCTGATTCTTGTGTGAATTACTTGAGACACGGAGTCTGCACACAGAAAAAAAACAAGTGGGACAACAAGTATTCTAGTTCTTTAGTACAAACAATATTTCTGAATGAATGATGTAGGTCCTTGCAAGGTTGAGTGCATGAACAGGTTTCGGTCCCGGGCATGAAATGGCATGTTACCATTCATTTTAAAACCGAATTAATGAAGCTTCACTTCACCTCGTGTGGTGGAAAAAAAATGGAAAGGAAAGATTTTACAGGGCTAGTTTAGCCCAGCACATGTTTTTGTATTCATGGAATGGCCCACAATATTAAATGCAAGACACATTTCTAGATTTTTTTTCTTCAATGGAACTTCTGTCCCTTTTCCAATTTCAAGAGCAAAAAATCAACGGTTGGGCCCTAATTATTAGTCTGGCAGTCCGAGGACCGCCAGACTCACTAGGGCGGTCCAGTCACTGCTGCACCAGCAGTCCAACCGCCCCATTACGAAAGGGACAGTCGGACCACCCTGGGATTGCTTACGCAGCCAGAGAACTGCCGTTCCCTGGGGGTGGTGCGGTGGTCACGAGGACGCAATATACGTTGCGGGACCGCCGCCGTCCAGCCACGTATAATACAAATTACCTCTCCTCCAGGGTTTACATGGAGGTTCTTATTTCATGTAAACCCTGGAGGAAAGGAAACAAAAGGGGCCCTACAGGACCCCTGTGCCTTCTATGCTTGTGGATGCATACAGAGTGGCACAACATTTGCCCCCCTGTATGCATGACAATAGTTTCCACATGGCATGGACTTTCGAGTCCATGCCGTGCAGAAACCTTGTGAGGTGTTCCAATGCAGTGGCATTTTCAGAGGCAACGCTGCCTATGAATGAATCACCGCCCTGGGACAGCCATGCTGCCCGCTTTCCAGACTACCTAAATGCCGTAATCTGGTGGGTGGGACGTAGCGACCTTCGGCGGACCGGCGGTACAGAGGTTTGCAATGCAATCAGGCCGTAGGTGTTCTACAGTCTTTCTCTCTGTTGCACATAGAGAAGAGGCACATGTTATTTAACTACTTAACCCCTTCCATGCTCATGACGGAACGGTTCCGTCATGAGCTACGGTTGAGCTGTGCTCATGACGGAACCGTTCCGTCATGACCACGCCCGTTTCTATTACCGCCCAGCACCGGAGGGGGAAACGCGGTCGCACGGAAAAGGTTAATGGATTAATTATTATGAGTACTGCACTTGTATTACCTATTACTGGTAAAAAAGCCAAGCTCCAAATGTACTGAGACTTCCAAAGGGATTACTTAATCAGCGGGATTGGAGTCAATGCAATTCTACTTTTATCTAGCTAAACATACAATGTGCTAATACCACTGTGGCACTATTGCCATTGGTGACAACACTTTGTATTGTTTTGTAGTTCACAGTTGAAGGAATGCTAGTTTTTAGCACCAAGCTTTTCAGTTATTGGGCATATAAAAAATATTCCTTTTATAAAAAATATGCTTACACTCACAATTAGCCCCTAGGAAACTGGTAAGGGGAGCATTGCAAAGAGCGTGGTATACTCCTCATGAAAATCTACTTATTCCTAAAACTAAACACGACTCAGAGCAATTGATATGTGTAGTTACCTTAACCCCAAGGCAAATAAAGTGAAACAAATCATCTTAAGGAATTTGAGGCTAATTGAACATCTGAAAATTCCTAAGCCCTTGTTTGCTTTTCGACAGAGGAGGAATTTGAGAAACTACATGGTTAAAGCAACACGCCAGCAATCCACACCAGCAGACCTAAGAGGACTGCTGGGTTTACCGGGGTAAATAGGGCCCTATATGCGCAACGGTTGCGTGGTATGTCCTCAGACAAAAGACTCAAAATTTGTAGAGATTAACAATAAGCAACATAAGCAATTGTGTTTCTTCAATTATAACACTAAAAATGTAGTGTACTCTGTGACATGCCCATGTGGTAAATCGAATGTTGGGCAGACGACATAAGCCATCAAGATGCGGATATTACAGCACAAATCGCGTATCCGTTGCAAGAATTAAGGAGCTCCTATGGTCCAACATTATATTGAAATGGGTCATGACAAGAATTAATTCAAATGGTCTATCCTGTTGTTGGTGGTGAAAGGGCCCAATAAAATAGCAATACAAAGCAATCTGAACCGTTTAGAGGCACGCATGATAGAAAGCTATCATACGTCCACTCAAGGACTGAATGACCGCAATGAGATTTGTGCGTAAATCTAATACTTCAATACCCTAAGATTCGTACAAGATTCGTCCGTTAGAAATTGAACAGGACATATGCAGGTTCTTTACTAATATATGATATCAGGAGGAAGGGGAGATTGAGTCTGTGGTTCAGAAGATAGGCTGCATTGTAGTTACAGTTGTGATTACTTTTTAATGTTTATGCTTTAGTCACCATGCATAATACATTGCCTAGATGTGTACAGCTTATATCTTGTATATAATATAAATGTTTATTTCAGATGGGTAACCTTTCATGTGTTTTGAGTAAGCTGGCTTGTAGAATCCTGTGACTGCCAAATATGTTGTCTTTTAACACTTGATTAATATAGTGAACATATGTGTAATTAGTATGCTCTAGGATCTCCCCATTTAATCCTGTATTTATTTATGCAAGTGGACAATGGGTCGCTCCCCTTGATATAGGGAAGGACTTGTGAGGTTTCCTTTTTTGAGGCACCCTTACACCCTTATAACAAATGAGTTATGGGTAACTACGAGCTGTATTTACCTGGGCATGATGAGTGGTGTGTAGTGTCTTGTAGCAGCAGGCCAGGATTTTTCTGGAAGATATACATCTCCAACATGTCGGATATTTTGCTCTGAAAAGTGGTTACCTTTGTGACCGCGGAGACCGTGAGTCCCATTTCTATGACCATGCTCATAGTTACGGGCTGGCGCGACGTGAGGAGGAGATATTACACGGCGTGGCACGGTTTTAAGCGGATGCACTTTGGCGGCCGTGGCAAACAGAAGAGAACTAAGGAGTTTAAGATCACCAGATAACCAGAAAGTTTCTACATTCTCGTTGCGAGGGGTATATGTGCGTGAAACTTAGACTTTTAAAATTGTAGGGGAAATTTCCTTAGAGTTGTATGTGTTTCTGTCATGTAGGCAGATTACTTGTGAATAAATGGAATGGATAAACAAGATGCGGATGGTGATTGACTAAATGCACACTAGCGGAGGGTGTTCCACCACATAAAGTGGGAGGTAAGCGCCAGGCTGGTGATTGCCACCTGGACTGACTTCAGTTTGATTATGGAATAGACTTTTTTGCATACGCTAGTTCTCCATATTGCCCCTCTAGTTAAAGTGTATTCAGACCACTGAGAAAACAATGTGATACTGTATATTATGAACCTCGGTCTTTTGATGGTTTGAAATATGTAAGTCATTGAGTTCTGAGCAAGTTTTGGATTTCTTTTGCGCACGCTACACTTGTATGCGGTATAAGGGTCTTGATTTTATTTTATTTTATTTCATTTTATTTTACCTTGTAGTCAGTTTTGGTAGGGGCTAAGTGGTTGGTTGTTCTTGTTCTGCAGTGTGCATATTTAGTGAACTAATATTGAGCATACTAACACACAATAAGTTGTTAGTTGTTGCGGCACTGGTGTTTGGTCACTTGTTGGTGTTTTGGGTAGGCACATTTTGGTGATACGGGCAGTCGCGATTCTCAGCCAGTTTGCTCTCCACATATGAGAAGGTTGGAGTAATGTTGTTGTTTTTGTTTTCTTTAGTAATGTATAAAACCTGTCCTGAGGAGGTCTAAGAAGAAAAGGTTGAAATGTGGTCACATCGACACTTCTAAGGAGGAGTAATTGGAATTATAGTGATTTGTGGATTTGTAGGGTGTCACACTAGAACGCGGTGTACTAGTTGACTAGCCTTAAGTGTACCACCTGGACTACCTCTAAGTGGTCCGGCCAGAATTGTAAGGAGGACACTAGCAAGAATAATTCTATAGGGTTACTGTGTCAAGTACTTTTGTTTTTATTTATGTACAGAATGTTGGGATATATGTAATTTCTGTGTTTTTTCATTGATTAGGTATCATTGTTCATGTGTGTCATAAATATGTTTTGATACATTCATCAAGAATAATATTTGCGGAGAGGGTAATTAAATGTGGTCTACTCAGAAATTGTTCTGTATTTGTTCCTTTATACCCTTTTCCATTGTATAAGACTACGTCCCATACCCAGGTATAAACGGGTACTTTGGGTATACCCCTATTGATTTTGACTACACCCACAATTATGGTATAGATTTCAGTGGATGGAACAGTCAACAGAAACACTGGTACACGGGTGATTGCTAAAGAGCACACCATAAAAATTATATGAAAAATTGAATAAAATATTGCTAAAATAATAAGGTTGAATGGTAGATAAAGGCCAGGGCAATAATCGGAAGATTCAACAAAAAATATGGCTCGTCTTCTATGATCCCTTTTCAAAGGATTTTTTTAAATTCTAAAAATGACATTATTAGAGAATTTCCTAACCTGCCTGTTGAGTATGAAGTAGGGAAGAGAAATTAGAGATGTTCTGGATCATCAAATTACTCTCCACTAGGAGTAAGCATAACTTGTGTAATGTGCTATAGCATAAATATGCAAAATTACAGCAAAATTAAGCGTGATTATGTGGATTTCAGCCAGGAATGTAACTCAGCATTTAGCGCTATTTTCTAAAATCAACCAGACGATGCATTTTGTACTTGGAAAATAGCACTAAATGCAACAGAACAGGAACAGCAGATGCATGCACCCTGTTCCTGTATAATTGAGAAGGCATTTTTCCCCAAATTAAGCAAACAGAAATAATGGCATCATTTTGGAGAATTACACATCACAAGATTAAAACAAAATTATTGAAATTACACCGATTACTCAAGCGTAATTAACATTTCACTCAGGCCTACTCTCCACATGACAGAATCTTGAATATTTTATGCAACAGGCAATAAAGCAATGGGCAATGAAGCATGCACAGACAGAATGCAACCAACATAAAAATGTGAGCTCTTACCCTACAAATGTACTGATTTCTTTCTCCTGGTGAAAATGTCTGTGAGCGTACAATCATACTGTTCCTGACAAAAGGACGCTGTCTAGACGATAAGCTTCCTCGGTCTTTGGGTCGAACTGCTGTGCTCACATTGGATGATTCATCTGTGTTAGTCTCTTTATCAACCTGTGCAAGTGAAAGAGGGAGAAAATGAATAATTTAAAGGAAGTAGATTAGTGCCCGCGCAGCCTTGTACATATAAAGTTACAACATTTTATAAAACAATAACAAATGTAACAATACAAACCTTAGTGCTTTCAATTTCAAATTTTCATGCTTACATAATTTACATTCAGTCTTTGGATATCTTTGCACACATTTCTCAGTCACAATAACAATTAAAATATTTGGTTAGTTCTCTTGGCTCTTGTCTGCTAGCCATCAGGCACATGAATAGACCAACACTATATTAAGACTGACTGGGGAAAGTGTAACCAAAAATAAAAAAAGGTTGGGGATATGGAAAGGAAAGCAGACAGAAATAAGACAGAGGGGAGTATTCGCGAAGATACACTTACACATGAGTAAATCTGCACATGTAAGTTTACTCTTACACTTTTCAGTAACTTTGCAAATTTTGGCTATTTATCATTTACAAGTATAAAGTTACTCAAAAGTGTAGACATATGTCCCTACATCCTGAATCCAGGGGGTAGAGCCTAATTTACGTTACTGCTTTTAACTGTTACACGTAAACAGAGGTCTCTGCCATCAGGGCAGAGTTCACCCTATAGGAAAAAAAAGGGAAACGTTTAAAAGTTTATTTAACTTTAAAAGAAAGTGTAAACATATTTTAATATGAACCATCAATGTAAATTAAATTAAACTATTTGTTTTGAATTAGAACAAAATAACAAATGGTAAATTAACTTACATTTTAATTAAATATTAGCAAATCTTTAATATATTACATTTAAATAATGTATATGAGAAAATCATACCGAAAGTTTAATATTTACATTTCTTTTGTAGTAAACATTGTAAAGTTAACTACGGAATTAATTTAAATTATTTATTTATTTTAAATAAAGTTACTTTAATATTTACATTTCAAAAAGGTTATTTACATAGTTTATCGTAAACTAATAGTTATGTTATATTTATAAACACATTTTGACATTAGATTATATTTTATTTATATTTTTTTAAAGTTAAAATTAGTTAATTTAATTTAGAAAGAGTTCTTATCTGCTATTATTTTAAGGTAATGCTGCCATTATTTTCTGTAGGAGGGGGTTGCATTATCAGTGATTGGCCAAGTGTGGTGCTGGATGTACTTCAGCTGTGAGCTGGAGTGCGCTTATCTCCGTTTTTTTTCTTCTAGCGGTATTAAATATAGAATTGCAGTTTGTCAATAGTAATGGGCTAACTTTTTGTGTGCGTGAGCGCCTAAACTCATCTCTAGACCTCCTTTCTTCTTCCTAAACTCTTTCCATTTATTCATCAGTATTCCTAATTTTCCAGACACACCACCCTGTCCCACCCACGTTTACTGCTACAATGTATACCTACATGTGGGGAGATTCCCCCACATAAAAATAGGAGAGGTAGAGGGATAGACCTCCACGTGAAGGTCAGTGAACAACTTTTAGTAGTAAGTTAGCTGTACTATTATAGTACTAGTAAACTTACTACAAAGTACAGTTTGTGAACAAGCTCCATTGTACTCAACTGACAACGTTTTTTTTTCCAATGTGGAAAGTTGCAAATGGAAGAATATACATTTTGAGCATGGTAGATTTTACAGTACCTCAAATGTGCCTATCCACAATGTGTACTATGAGCAAATAACTAAGTGCACACGATAACAGGATAAGCACAAAATTTGCCAATAAGTCTGACTCCAGTGTGAGGCAAGCTCTGAGCCAAATACTCTGCTCTTTAATGGAAAGATGCTCCAGAATTTACAGTCTGCTTTGGCTCACTTCCTTTGTGAGGGTTCAGAATTGGCGCAGTACTGAGGTAAGAAAATTCTGTAGGGGACTCGTGTATCCTCTGTGTCAATAGTGGACCCCACACCATCTAAGCTGATGCAGGCCATGTCAGGTCTGATGTACTAAGAATTGGTTCAAAAAAAGCAGTTGCAAATTCTGCACTGAATTTTTGCAAACTGATTCTGCAAATGGACCTATGTTCTACTAGGTTGGGTCACAAAATCCTCATTTGAAGTCGGTCGCAATCCAATCTATCTCTTGAATAATAATGGGGTAAGTTGCAAATTGCAACTCACTCTGAATGGAGGCCATCACAGAGATGGTGGCCTGCTCCCATACAAGCTTTTTTAACATTCACAAAGTTGCATGGATATCCAGGGCATCCTTTTCTTTTGCAAATGAGTTATTACCTCCTTGAGGGCTCAGTAACTTTTCAATGGTTTGCAATTGGAATTCGGGTCGCAAAGCACTAATACATCAGATAACGATCTGCAATTTGGAATGGATACCCTAAACATGCCCCTTTCAAATTGTGATTTGGTAACCATTTCTGAATGCAATCTATGGTTCAGTAAGCCATTCCAGAATCACAAAATGAGTAGTGAATACCAAAACGCCATTTGGTAATAAACTGTCTACTTTTGCGAATCACAGCGTTTGTGACTGCAAAATGGCTTAGTACTTCAGGTCCATCATTCCGGTACCTAAAACATGATTGGGAATGAAAATCTCCAATTTCACAGAGGGGTCCTGTTAGACCTGTCTGCTTCTGGGAAGACTCTAACCATCATGATTTATTTTTTTTGTCCCCCTTAGCCTCCCAGAGTTTCTATTTTTTATTTTTACATATATCCATCAGGGATTTTTTAATGCTGTCAGGGGGCTAGGTGTTCCTTGGCGATGACGCCATTTTTCCCTCATAACCTGTGAGGCCTAGTCAGCCCCCTTGAAAATCTAGGGATCTCCAGAAACCTAAGATGGTGTCCACCAACTGTCATAACGGACACAACTGGAGGATAGGTCCATAGGATAACATTAGGGAACTTTCTGGAATTGACTAGAGACTTCTGCAGGTCTCAGGCCACCCTATATAAGGCCAGTGACCAGCAGCCATTTTGTGCTGACCCCAGAGTAGAGGAGTGAGGCAGTGGTGAGAGGAGGTGGACACACTGAGAGCAGCTAGTTTGTCACTGAGGCTGACAGTTACTTCAGAGGATTGTTCCCCCTTCAGCCTTTGACCGATCCCTCTCTCAAGACAACCACTACTGACAAAGAAATCGAACTACTGAAGGAAGAAGACCCTTCTATCCCAGAGCCCTCAGCAAAACCACCCAGAACACCCTTAACTGAGGGTATTCCTGACTGTCCATATCCAGCGCTGTGCTCACCGTTGTTGTGGATCAGCTGTAGTGAAGGTGGGCGTCTGTGGCACCTTAGCGCCCTGAAGAGCGAGGGCGCCGTGTGTGCGCATCCTTCCTGAGAGGCCGGAGCTGAAGGTGACTGAGGAGGAGTAGCGGCGCTGTGTTCGCGGATTGCGGGACCCCGGGGGCACCAGCCGCGTCAAGCAGAGCAGGAAGTGCTTCCGCGCATGCCCTCAGCGCGCCCGCTATCGAAAGCAGGAGGGGCCTAGGGTCGGCAGGCCCAGGAGAGCAGCGTCGCTGTGAGGAACAGTGTCCTTCCTGTGAGCGAGTGCGGAGGCGGGAGTAGAGCGAGCGCTTCCGCGCATGTCCGGCGGAGAAGTGCCAGCTGGAAGAGAGTCATCGCGTCAGCCGAGGAGCGCCGCATCGACGATCTCCGGAGAAGAGGCAAGAGTGCCACAGCGGACGACGCGGTAGGGAGCCCTGGGCCAGGGAAGCCTTCCCTGTCTTCCCCCTTCCGCCTGACTGCTACCAAGCTCCATCGAGTGTGGGGAAAACAACCGCTGGGACACTTCAAACCCCACAAGTAAGCCGGGTAGAGAGGGAGCGGGAGGCAGCAGAGCCAAGTGCCTGACATCCGGGACCTCAGGGATAAGCCCCAGAAATCTAACTGTCTAATACCTGGAAAACGAAATTGGGTTAAGTGACTCAGAGAGCCACAGCAAAGACCTCACTACTTACCACAAAGGAGAGAGGTGTAATCTGTGATTTAGAGTGAGGGGAACCTTGCTAATGTTATTGTATCTTCCCTTTTAGTTACATAACTGGTGGGTTATGCAGTGAAGAGCTACAACCAGGTCATTCTGGGAGTTGAGCAGTGCTTTAGAGCTGTGGGGTAATGTACCTGCTAATGAATCTTTAAACATATATTGCACTGACAGACTGCATCTTCCTTTCTGTAAATCTATTGGTGAAGCATTGTGACATTGAGTATTAATGTATAGTAACCCTGCATGGTGTGGAGCTAATGAGATTCTCTTAATCATCCAAAAAGTTACCATTATTCATTACTGAATCTTTGACAAAAGAATGTGGTTTACTGCCCTTTTTCCACAGCAGGAAGAGTGAAAAGTAATTTCTCAAAGCAAAAGTGTAATGTTTATTCCTGAAAGAAATTGATGTTGTATCCTGTATGATTTGAATCTAAAGAGACATAATATTTTTATAAAAGGTAACGGTATTTTTCCAAACAGTGGTGTTGTGTCTTTATTTTAGTGGTTCAACACTGAGTTACTGTGAGTGAGACTTGTAAGTACTTAGCCAACGCCTTGAGTTAGCTGTAGACCACTACTGTGCCAAGCTACCATATGTAGGCTTGGGTAATCTAGGTCCAACATAATTGGTGGCAGCGGTGGGATATTTTTTAATAAAGGTGCCAAGAAAGGAGAGTTGCTGACAAGCATAAGGGCATGGTTAGAAGCTCGTCTAAGGGAGGAACCAGAAACGGAAGTGGGTGATGGGGACACTGTTACTGAGGCTGCATTGCTGAACCAAATGGGGAGAGGGAATCTTCTGACAGGTCCCAGGATACCTTCAAGGGCAAGCAGCAGCGTTTCAGACAGGGGCTTAACCGAAGCCGAGCTGGAAGATAGGAGGGAGGAGAGGAGGTTGAAAATAGAACTAGCCAGGATGGACATGGAAAGGGAGGATAGGAGGTTGGCGCATGAGCGAACCATCAAAGAGATGGATTTACAAGCCCTAAACCGAGGATCCCCCAAATCAGAGAATGGTGGCAGCGATATACAGACCAACACCAGGGAACCTAGACCGTACCTACCAAAAGATATTATGGCTTGTTATGTACCCAGTGACGACATTGCTAAGTGGCTAGCCGCCTACGAGGTCTCGCTAAGGGCCCATGGGATTCTGGAAGTCCACTGGGGAGGTGGGTTATACAAATACATGCCCCCCACTGGCAGGGATACTTTGTTGGCTCTTGACCAGAGTGAACAGACCTACTATCCGGCTATGAAATCAGCGCTGCTCAAGAAGTTTGGGTTGACCCCTGAGAAATATAGGCAAAAGTTCCGGGGCAGCTACAAGCTGGGCACGCAAAACTGGGTAGATTTTTTGGACTACTCCAGGAAGGCCCTGGAGGGTTGGGTAAGAGGCAGCGAGGTAGGAGACTATGAGGGACTATATGACCTCATACTCAAGGAACACCTACTCGAGAAGTGTCTTCCCGAACTAAGACAGCATCTGGTGGACAGCAAGCTGACCAGCCCCAGGAAGCTTGCTGAGGAGGCGGACATCTGGGTTAGTACCCGGGTGTCGACTAAGGGGACTGGAGGGAATTCCCAGAAGCAAGGACAGGGCGCCCCCCAGAAGAAAGAGGGAGGGGAAACTAAGAGGGAGTTCTCAAAAGGGCCACAAAATACTTCGCAAGGAAGGGGCAGAGGATTCATCCCCAAGAGTAACCCCCCTCGCAACCCTACCCCTGGCCAAAGCCAGCAGCCAAGGGTTGTTCATTGTTTTGAGTGTGGTGGTGTGGGACACTATAAAGGAGATGTGAGATGCCCAAAAAGACCACCCCCTCCCACTGGAGGAAAAGCCCCGGGAATCACTAGTGTAGTGCTCGGGGAGGAGATGCCTTTGGTTAATGGAGGGGAGCGGGCGGGTGTCACCTTAGTGTCCCTGGGAGATAAGGAGATGGTTCCCAAGACCCAGCTGCCCTCTAATACTACTAAGTATGAGCAGTGGGTCACCATCAATGGCCGTAGAGGGGAGGCTCTGAGAGACACAGGAGCCAGCATGACTATGGTAAGGAGTCAGCTGGTGTCTCCAGAGCAGGTCATCCCAGATGTACTCCATCCCGCCGTAATGGCTGACGGCAGATTGGGCCACTACCCTGTGGCTGAGGTTCCCTTTGAGTGGGGAGGGGTTGCAGGTCCACTTCGAGTTGCCGTAAGCCCTGCCGTGCCTGTTGACTGCCTGTTAGGGAATGATATGGAGCACAATGCTTGGAGGAGGGTGGAGTACCAGACTCACTCTGAGATGCTGGGACCCCCTGACTGGACTTGTGTCAGCACAAGGTCCGCGACTGCCCGAAGGGGGAGTTCACTGACGCTGGAGCCTGGAATAATGGCCCAGCCGGCTGCCAGAGAGGAGAAGGACAGGAGGCCGGAGGACCCTGCCTCGACATCTCCATCTCGTGAGACAGCTGGACCACCTGCGGAGGTGGATCTGGAGTCCACCGGGGAGAATGTTGCTTCCCTGGAAAACCTAACCATCCCAACTGAATGGCATGTGGAGGGAGGTCCTTCCCGGGAAGAGTTCTGCAAAGCTCAGAAAGAGTGTCCTACTCTCGAGGGGCTGCGGCAACAGGCCAACGCCCAGGCAGCGGGAAACATTGAAGGGAGCTACCGGATTTACTGGGAGGATGGACTCCTCTACAGTGAGCCCAAGTCACCTGGCCACGGTTCAGCCAGAGCCTTGGTGGTCCCTCAATGCTTTAGAGCCTTTCTACTGGAACTGGCTCATGAGATACCATTGGCAGGACATCTAGGACAGGACAAGACCTTTGCCCGGCTTGTCCCCCACTTCTACTGGCCTCGAATGAAAGTGGCGTCGGATACATATTGTCGGACGTATGTGTCTTGCCAAGCCAGTGGGAAAACTGGGGTGAAGCTAAAAGCTCCCCTGGAACCACTACCTGTCGTTAGCACCCCCTTTGAGAGGGTGGGCATCGACATTGTAGGGCCATTGGATCCACCAACTTCAGCTGGACACCGGTTCATACTGGTTTTAGTGGATCATGCCACACGGTACCCAGAGGCAATACCTCTGAGGACCATCACTGCACCTGCAGTGGCAAGGGCCCTGATGGGGATCTTCACCAGAGTGGGTTTCCCCAAGGAGGTCGTTTCCGACAGGGGGACTAACTTCCTTTCAGCATACATGCGGGCTATGTGGAAGGAGTGCGGCGTTACCTATCGGTTTACCACTCCTTATCACCCACAAACCAATGGTCTTGTGGAAAGGTTTAACAAAACCTTGAAAGGTATGATACGGAGTCTACCTGAGAGCCTACGGAGGAAATGGGACATCCTCCTACCCTGTCTCTTGTTTTCCTACAGGGAAGTGCCACAGAAGGGAGTGGGCTTCAGCCCCTTCGAACTTTTGTATGGGCACCCTGTAAGGGGACCTCTCAGCCTGGTGAAAGACGGATGGGAACAGACTCCCAGGAAGCTTCCCCAGGACGTGGTGAGCTACATGCTGGCCTTCCGGAGCCAAATGGCTAAGTTGTGGAAGCAGGCTTCAGACAACTTGGAGGCCAGACAAGCAGTTATGAAAGAGTGGTATGACCACAACGCTCACCCAGTGGAACTGGAGCCTGGACAGAAAGTGTGGGTAATGGAACCTGGAGAGTTAAATGCCCTCCAGGACCGTTGGACAGGCCCCTTTGAGGTTTTGGAGAAAAAGGGGAAGTCCACCTATTTGGTGGATCTTAAGACCCCGAGGCAGCCCCTCAGGGTGCTGCATGCCAATCGTCTCAAGCCACATCATGAGAGGCCCGAGGTTGTCTTAATGCTGGTAACAGATGGAGCAGAGGAAGAAGAAAGTGAACCTCTCCCTGATCTTCTCTCGTACAAAGAAAAAGATGGGTCAGTGGAGGGAGTGATTTTCTCGCCATCCCTGACTTCTGAACAGCAAAGTGATTGCCGCCAGATCCTGGAGCAATTTTCTCCCCTGTTCTCCCTTGTCCCAGGTAGGACCCACCTGTGTACCCATGACGTGGACACAGGAGACAGCCCACCTGTGAAATCTAAAATCTACCGGCTGTCGGACAAGGTGAAGGCCAACATCAAAAGTGAAGTCGCCAAGATGCTGGAGTTAGGGGTGATTGAACCTTCTGGTAGCCCTTGGTCTAGCCCGGTGGTTTTGGTACCAAAAGCTGCCCCACCAGGCACCACACCTGAATTGAGATTCTGTGTGGACTACCGAGGCTTGAATTCAGTAACCAAAACTGACGCCCATCCCATCCCACGGGCGGATGAGCTTATTGACCGGCTGGGAGCTGCTCAATACTTAAGTACCTTTGACCTAACTTCAGGGTACTGGCAGATTTCCCTTACCGAGGAGGCGAAGGAAAGGTCAGCCTTCTCTACACCTGAGGGACACTACCAATTTCGTGTGATGCCCTTTGGGCTCAAGAATGCCCCTGCCACTTTTCAGCGGCTGGTGAACAGGGTCCTTTCGGGAATGGAAGCTTTTTCTGCTGCATACCTGGACGACATAGCTGTCTTCAGTAGCAGCTGGGAGGACCATTTGCAGCACCTGCAAGCTGTTCTTCATGCCCTGCAACAGGCTGGCTTGACCATCAAGGCCAGCAAGTGTCAGATTGGACAGGGGTCGGTAGTGTACCTAGGTCACTTGGTGGGCAGAGGGACGGTGCAGCCCCTCCAGGCAAAGATTGAGACCATCATCGCCTGGGAGCCCCCCAAGACTCAAACAGAGGTCCGAGCCTTCCTGGGCCTCACTGGATACTACCGTCGCTTCGTGAAGGGGTATGGCACTATTGTGGCACCCCTCACTGAACTTACTTCCAAGAAGCAACCCCGACGGGTAGTCTGGACGGAGGCTTGCCAGCGAGCCTTCATGACCTTGAAACAAGCATTGTGTTCCGCTCCCATTCTCAAGGCCCCTAATTTTGCTAGAGAATTCATTGTCCAAACAGATGCGTCAGAACATGGCATTGGGGCAGTGTTATCGCAGCTAAATGATGAGGGCTTGGATCAACCCGTGGTCTTCCTGTCCAGGAGACTACTCCCCAGGGAAAGGAGGTGGAGTACAATTGAGAGAGAAGCCTTTGCGGTGGTTTGGGCTCTGAAGAAGCTGCGACCATACCTGTTTGGTTCGCACTTCCTAGTTCAGACTGACCATCGCCCCCTTCGTTGGCTGATGCAAATGAAGGGGGAGAATCCCAAGTTGCTAAGGTGGTCCATCTCCCTACAGGGAATGGACTTTAGGGTGGAACACCGACCTGGGGCGGACCATGCCAACGCAGACAGTCTATCCAGGTATTTCCGCCTTAGTGATGAGGACTCTCAAGGGGTTGGGTAGTTCTCCCCACTTTCAGCTGGGGGGGACGCGTGTTAGACCTGTCTGCTTCTGGGAAGACTCTAACCATCATGATTTATTTTTTTGTCCCCCTTAGCCTCCCAGAGTTTCTATTTTTTATTTTTACATATATCCATCAGGGATTTTTTAATGCTGTCAGGGGGCTAGGTGTTCCTTGGCGATGACGCCATTTTTCCCTCATAACCTGTGAGGCCTAGTCAGCCCCCTTGAAAATCTAGGGATCTCCAGAAACCTAAGATGGTGTCCACCAACTGTCATAACGGACACAACTGGAGGATAGGTCCATAGGATAACATTAGGGAACTTTCTGGAATTGACTAGAGACTTCTGCAGGTCTCAGGCCACCCTATATAAGGCCAGTGACCAGCAGCCATTTTGTGCTGACCCCAGAGTAGAGGAGTGAGGCAGTGGTGAGAGGAGGTGGACACACTGAGAGCAGCTAGTTTGTCACTGAGGCTGACAGTTACTTCAGAGGATTGTTCCCCCTTCAGCCTTTGACCGATCCCTCTCTCAAGACAACCACTACTGACAAAGAAATCGAACTACTGAAGGAAGAAGACCCTTCTATCCCAGAGCCCTCAGCAAAACCACCCAGAACACCCTTAACTGAGGGTATTCCTGACTGTCCATATCCAGCGCTGTGCTCACCGTTGTTGTGGATCAGCTGTAGTGAAGGTGGGCGTCTGTGGCACCTTAGCGCCCTGAAGAGCGAGGGCGCCGTGTGTGCGCATCCTTCCTGAGAGGCCGGAGCTGAAGGTGACTGAGGAGGAGTAGCGGCGCTGTGTTCGCGGATTGCGGGACCCCGGGGGCACCAGCCGCGTCAAGCAGAGCAGGAAGTGCTTCCGCGCATGCCCTCAGCGCGCCCGCTATCGAAAGCAGGAGGGGCCTAGGGTCGGGCAGGCCCAGGAGAGCAGCGTCGCTGTGAGGAACAGTGTCCTTCCTGTGAGCGAGTGCGGAGGCGGGAGTAGAGCGAGCGCTTCCGCGCATGTCCGGCGGAGAAGTGCCAGCTGGAAGAGAGTCATCGCGTCAGCCGAGGAGCGCCGCATCGACGATCTCCGGAGAAGAGGCAAGAGTGCCACAGCGGACGACGCGGTAGGGAGCCCTGGGCCAGGGAAGCCTTCCCTGTCTTCCCCCTTCCGCCTGACTGCTACCAAGCTCCATCGAGTGTGGGGAAAACAACCGCTGGGACACTTCAAACCCCACAAGTAAGCCGGGTAGAGAGGGAGCGGGAGGCAGCAGAGCCAAGTGCCTGACATCCGGGACCTCAGGGATAAGCCCCAGAAATCTAACTGTCTAATACCTGGAAAACGAAATTGGGTTAAGTGACTCAGAGAGCCACAGCAAAGACCTCACTACTTACCACAAAGGAGAGAGGTGTAATCTGTGATTTAGAGTGAGGGGAACCTTGCTAATGTTATTGTATCTTCCCTTTTAGTTACATAACTGGTGGGTTATGCAGTGAAGAGCTACAACCAGGTCATTCTGGGAGTTGAGCAGTGCTTTAGAGCTGTGGGGTAATGTACCTGCTAATGAATCTTTAAACATATATTGCACTGACAGACTGCATCTTCCTTTCTGTAAATCTATTGGTGAAGCATTGTGACATTGAGTATTAATGTATAGTAACCCTGCATGGTGTGGAGCTAATGAGATTCTCTTAATCATCCAAAAAGTTACCGTTATTCATTACTGAATCTTTGACAAAAGAATGTGGTTTACTGCCCTTTTTCCACAGCAGGAAGAGTGAAAAGTAATTTCTCAAAGCAAAAGTGTAATGTTTATTCCTGAAAGAAATTGATGTTGTATCCTGTATGATTTGAATCTAAAGAGACATAATATTTTTATAAAAGGTAACGGTATTTTTCCAAACAGTGGTGTTGTGTCTTTATTTTAGTGGTTCAACACTGAGTTACTGTGAGTGAGACTTGTAAGTACTTAGCCAACGCCTTGAGTTAGCTGTAGACCACTACTGTGCCAAGCTACCATATGTAGGCTTGGGTAATCTAGGTCCAACAGGTCCCCAACAATGTGTTGCACATAGGAACAAATGAATACAAGTTAGCTTCTTTAATATTCATGGAGGATTTCATTTTTCTAGAGAGTGCCACGTTTCTTCAGGCTATATTGCCCCATATTGTTTCCTCTTAGTCCACCTTTTAATCTGTAAATCTTAATCTGTGCATTCAGAAAGTTTGTCATTCTTTAGAACTGGCTAAAACAATCATGATACAAGAATGGTGTATGCTGACCAGCCCCATAAGTAATATGGACAGAACATGATTAGGTCTTGTTTGAGGCAGTTTTGTTCTCCTGCATTCATGTCTGAATCTGCTTGCTCATAGTCATGAAACACCTGTCATGGACTTAGGCTGAAACGCATTAGGCTTTTACACACACAAAGTATCAAGAATACCGGAGGTCTATACCTATACTGGTGGGTGATCCCATGGCTGCTTTCGGTCTAGGAAGTTGGAACATGCATACTTATTAAGAGCCAGATGTACGCAAACTGGAAATCGGCCTGTTTGCGACTGCAAAATAGGTCTGCCCTATTGCAAAACCCAATTTTGTGAGTCTGTAACCTATTATCGACTTGCATAATAGGGTTTGCAACTCGCTATTAGGAAGGGGCGTGCCAAGGGCGTCCCTTCCTGATAGCGACTCGCACTTCAATGTGAGACAGTGATCCCACAGACCACTGCCCACTCTTAAAAAATTAAACAGTAAGGTTTCATTTTTCTTTTTTAAATGCATCCCATTTTCCTTTAATCATCACAGACATGGTGGTCTGCTGACCCAAGCAGGCCACCATCCCTGGGAGTGCTAGCCATTCCAATGGTGTCATAAATTGCACCTCCCTCATGAATATCAATGAGGCAGGCAATTTGCGACTCCATAAGGAAACAACGCAAATTGGAAGGGTCATACATCTGGCCCTAAATGAACAAATCGGAAAGTAAATATATAACTAAAATATCCAGTTGTAGATATATGTTGATTTTCACACTTGTGACAACGTGCCAAAGTTTTTTAAGTGGATGAGTAGCATTCTATTCCATACATTTCAGACTATGAGAGGGGCTCAGAAGGTGATTATCTGCTCCAGCTGAATAAAAGAAATAGCTCTCTGGGCCAGTCATGGCCATGTGACGTGGGGCTAAAGCTAATCAGTTTCAATGGGCCAAGAGTAGAGGTATATAACCTCTGCAAAAGATCAACAATGATGACATATCATGAACTCTAAACCCTGTAAACAAAAAGACGATGAGGTAGAAAAGGCGTGATTCCTGAGTGCAAATTAACATGTGCAATTTACATGAATTTCCACTGGTAAATGAATTTTGCACATAATATTATAAACGTATAGTGTAATATTACATGGGGGAGTAAATGTGCCTCATAGTGGCAATACCATTAAACTTTAGTCATCATCATCATCATCTTTATTTCGGCATCATGTGCCATAAAAGGTACATAAAACATTAAAACAGTAAAGATTAAGATATATACAAGCATTAAAAGATGTAGAACCATTATACAAATACAAGGAACAGCCTTTTAACATTCTCAAAATATCTACCTCAGAGTTTATCATTTTAACATATTTCATATTTCATAGGTCCCCATTTAAAAGATGTCTCCTCTTAAGCCATACGGACCCCAAATATTTGGCTAAAGCAAAGACAATATGCCCAGAAAGATCCGTCTTTAGAACCCTGTATGCTTGCAGGCAATGGGAGAAGCCCAGATTTTTACATAGTGGGATAATCCATTTTCTCCGGGCCTGCACATACGCATTACAAAAAAACAATATGTGCAAATCAGTTTCTTGTTCAGATTTGCATCCTGGGCAATGAGACGGGGATGGCTCGGCCCATTTACTAGTAAGGGCCCGTAGTGGTAGACTACCATACCTCCATTGGAGATACAGTTTTCTAATTGATATTGGGGCTATGATATCTAAACTTTAGTGAAAACCCACACACTTGTGAATATTGGGGTATTTGAAAATTATGCCTAAGCACATTCTTTACTTAAACATGGGCTGGGATGTAATCATGTCATTTTCAGTAGTAAATCCATATACAGGATGTAAATGGAGCGGTAGCAATTCCAATTTTGGTGGAGGTGTAGAGAAAGTGTCTCTGCTTTGTTACTTTTAGTAATATCTCTGACTTTAATTTCAGTATTATAATTTTCTTCTAAAACCTTTTCACCTTCCTCTCTCTTTCTGAACCCAATAACGGGAAAATAATTTGAAGATGATGATGACTACTTACTGGGACACTGTGGAATTTCACTTGACATCATAGCATGTCACCATGAACCTACCTATGGTCGACACCCGTATTTAAAATCGTTTTGGGGCCGCAGCCAGACTTATCCTCGACATCCAGCAACATG
Source organism: Lissotriton helveticus (assembly GCF_964261635.1). Lineage (NCBI taxonomy): Eukaryota > Metazoa > Chordata > Amphibia > Caudata > Salamandridae > Lissotriton > Lissotriton helveticus. The sequence continues at coordinate 20,466,288 of NC_136060.1, read as the reverse complement.
ACCACATCACCCAACACCTCCGTGCCCTCCACTGGCTCCCGTCAAAAGAATTATAACCTTCAAACTGCTCACACATGCCTACAAATCCTTCCATAACACCGGACCCCAATACCGCTACAAACGTATGTCCTTCCACATCTCCAAGAGAAATCTCCATTCAGCTGACCTCGCCCCAACCACAAGACTCACATCCACAGGGCCAGAGCAGGGGGGAGATCGTTCTCCTACCTCGCCGAGTCCGATACTGCACCAGTTCAGAAAGGACCTCAAGACCTGGTTCTTAGAATGACCAATTGAGCTGCTCACAACCCCATGGGCGCCAGGACGCCCCTTTGCTGGGGCATCTGTGCGCTCTATAAATCCGGATAACATAACATAACATAACATAACATGTACACCATTCACTGCAAAAGCTCTGATTATGAGTCAGGTGGAGCATATTTGCCAGATGGAATTCTACCCTGCCTTATTGAGAGTGGGCTGAGGTTCTGCACAGAAAAATAACTTGAGGTTTTGGCGCATCCACCCATTGACCTATTCTTGCATTCACTCAGCTATCCACCCTCGACAAAACACACACAAACTCAAAAAGCATATGTAAAATAAGTGAAAAGAATAAAAGTAGATAAAAGAAAACATGCCACTGCCCGAATTGATAAGGCGTATGGTTGCAATAAAAAACATCAGTAAAGATAGTAGCAGGCAGCCGTCCAGGTATTGTACGCGGCATATATATATTTTTTTGTAACTTCTGACATGGCTGCCACGTATTGAAGCAACCACTTCCCAGCTTAGAATACTAAATGAATGATAAACAATGGACAATTCCATAACAAGATGGCTGGCCGGTTTCCAGGAATACAGACAAAATCAGTGGCCAGTGCTGTGTAGAGCTGTAATGTAAAAATATTATTTTTCGGCAGAATTTGAGGAACACGGGTTTGGTACTCGATCATGCCAGAAAGTATTTACTAAGCCAGTAAATAGACTATGATGAAATAGTTGTTAATCCAGGCATAAAATGTATGTAATAACCACAGTATTTGTTATATTGTTTAGACTATCAAAGATGTCTGCCAGTGTTCATGCGAAAACATCAGTGTTGGGACGGGTAGTCCTACTTTTATTTTTATGTTTAAAGCACTAGATAATGGAGGCATTCATTAAACAGATTCACCCGTGACCAAGGTGCGGCTGCTCCGAAACGCGTTGGGTGTTTTTTTGACGCTTTTATTACAATAAATAACACGCTATAAGAATTTGGGCTTGAGCTTCGCTTTTTGTACGACAAACAGCATCTTTGTAAATATTGGAGGGGTCGCTCCCTCGCTCGAAGCCTGCCATCACTTGAGGCTGGAGGATTGGCGAATTTTATCAATGGAATATATATATGTATATATATATATATATATATATATATATATATATATATATATATATATATAGAGAGAGAGAGAGAGAGAGAGAGAGAGAGAGAGAGAGGGGGGGGGAGAGAGAGAGTGTGAATGTGTGCGTGTGAGTGTGAGTGTGAGAGTGTAAGAGTGTGTGTAAAAAATATGTTTTGATTGTAAAAGTCTGGCACACAAAACCTATTCTTTTGGGTGTGTGTGTGGTCCACCCCTGAACTGCCCATCTATAGGTGTGCACTCAAGGAGATTGTCAACATTGGTAACTGTAATACTATCCCCTGGATCAGCTATATAAAGGTGCAGTTTAACACTTTGAGCTTGGGCTGTACTGGTCAGATCCTACTCTAATCAAACCTAACTTAGTAGTTGTAAAGGAGAATTTGATTGAATTGTACCATTGAAATGTGATGTCAGGTGGGTTGACAGATTTCTGGACTTAAAATTGTCCATCACTAGAGCCATATATGAATGCTTTTGTTCCAACCCTAGCGCTCACTCTCTTAACTAAATTTAGACTTGCCACCCTACATGTGAATACATTCAAGTGCAAATGGGAAACAGGTGGCTCTAAATCACAGAATTGCATGCTTTGCACTAACAGCAGAGAGGATGTAGAAAATGTATTGTATTTTGTCCCCTTTATGCTAAATCTAGGAGATAATGGATCAAACCAATATGCATTTCTTTGGGAACAAGACACTTCAGTGATCCTTATTGGATCTTAAGATCCAACATCAGTATCCGCAGGGCACTAAGTTTGGGTAGATATCTTTTAACAGTTAGGCATAAAAGGAAATGTTCGGGCCTTCTGCTGTATCAAACTAATTTGCCCTTAAGTGAAGATGCAGTCTGACCCAACCTGGGAGTTACATTGATGGGCTTACACAACCCAGATTGGATTTGATGTTCACTGTCATAGAAATATGATTGTTTTTATAACTGTTTTTATTGTGAATCTTGTTCTCTTAGTATGACTGGTGCCTTTTCTAAATCTCAGGCCAGCCATGTATTTTTATTATATTTAAGTGTATGAACCAAATGTTATAATAGGGCTCCCTTGTAAACATTTGTCCACTAGGTTTAAATAATATTTATTTTGCCAGGTTCCCCTTTATTTTTTTCTACATTTGTAGCTCAGGTGCTAAATGGACATTTTAGGATCTAACTGCTTCTCTGCTCATTTTGCACTTTGACTATGAACTTGGTTTTGAAGTGATTTACTGTGTATATGAACTGAATGACATAACCTGTCTTATTGCACCGGTTTGTCCACTTGGCCTAAATAATATTATTGGTATGTATCTTTTTGCTGTTTCTTAATTTGTAAAATTATACCTCAAAGATTTGTTTATTATCGAATTGCTACTCTACTCATTTTATAGCTGTTTTTAAAATAACTTTATTGCCATTTAGGGAATCACAAACAACACATTTCAATAGTAGTCAATCCTCCTTCCCCCACCATCCACATATAATTGAAAGATATTCAACATGTTGCATTATCATTAAATACCAAGACATTCAAGGAGGAGTGAGAAAGGTAGAGCAAAGTCCACTAAAATCTCTTGCAAATAAATGTCTCAATACTCATCCATAGTCAAAGAAGCAATAGCTAGGATCCACCATAGTCTTGTTACCCTAGAGAGAGAAAACCAATCTATATTATCTATGGAACTCCGTGCCATTTTATAACAAGCTTATCTCCCACCCTCCTTCCCAGCCTACTTCTGTGCAAGACCAGCATATCAACAATAATTTATAAATGAGTCCTGGTTATCTAAGTCCCTTTTCAGTCCTCCCCTCTGCTATCTACCTTGCAATCACCCCTCTGAGTATACAGACACCACTTCTTCATCTGCATCTCCAGGTAGAGGTGGTGGCCGCGGCTCTCGTAATTCCGACAGTATGTATGACCAACCCCGAAGGTTGTACTCAAGCTTTTCATCCCTCCAGATATGTTTCATCCGCACCTCTTTTGCAGTCGCCCATTCACCCATATCTTGCAACCACGCCTCAAAAGAAGGGGTTGTATGTCTATGCCGTGTGATAGCAATACGTCTTTTCAACTTTACAAGACCCAAAAGGACAAATCTCCTACTTAATTCTTGTTTTTTGGGGGAAGGAAGTAAATCGAGCAGTACCTGTCAGATCTCCATGTGGATCCCCCAGCCCAGAGCTTTCCAAGGCGAGTAAGTATGTCTCCCCAGTAAGAAGTAAGGGATGGACAAACCCACACCATAGGGATAAAACCAGCCCTAGGGACTCGACATGTGAGCATGCCTCTGGGCGGGCAGGGGTCATATGTAATGTACGTAGGGTGAGAAAAGTCTGGTGTACAAAGTTGTATGTAAGGAGTTTAAAACGTGCATTAGAATTAACCGTATAGACACCCTCATCGGTCCATTCATTCCTTCTCTTTCAAGAGTTTCCCCACCAATGCGTCCCATTTTGCCTGTACGGGAAGAGCTACATCCGGCAAGTCAACACGTAAAGCCTGGTAGAAATGAGATATCAACTGACACCCCTGGACCACATACAGTATCAAAGAATACATTTTCTAAGAGGGTCAATGGGAATATATTTAACGACCTGTCATCTCACTTCCCTATCATCAACATATCAAAATACAAAATAAAGATGACCGGTTCTATGTGTGTGCTACTGTGTTAGTAACTAAAAACCACCAGGACTCATGCAAAGAGTGAGTGAGTTACATCTGGCTGAAATATTCCCATCAGCCCACCCTTCTGGCGGAATCTCATCATGTGGGATTTGTTAGTCCATCTAAAAACCGCCCAAGCCATCAACTGATGGTGCGGATATGGATATTGGAAAGAAACTTTGCCAGAATGTTACTCAAGAGGTAATGCTGAGGGTGTGCAGTGCAGTGCTCTAGTGAAGTGAGTATTAAAATTAACTACTTAGACAAAAAATGTGTTTAATTAGGATTGTCCAAGTGCCAAAGTTAAAACCACGCCCGGTAGTCTGAATCTATAACTACACTGTGGCGCTGTGCAGGAAGGTGATACATACAGTATCACCATTACTATATTCGTTTTGGAGGGTTCCTCTGGAAAGGATGGCCACATCTCCCTCGCAACACTCAACACCTTCCAGTATTGGAGATATTGCCTGACTCATAAATGAAAGGAAGTCACTGCCTCCTGCCGAGTTATAAAACAAAGGTCAACATAGAGATCTCACAATAAATGGCACCCTCCGTCCTTTCTACAACACACTGACATAGACTCAGTGATGCACATAAAAGGTAGCGCCGCTTAGAGAGGCATATCCGGTGCATAAGGGGTATGTCGCCAACCCGTCTGACAAATGTCTCCCACATGATAGTCACATGTTCTACAAAGCGATGCGGGAATTCTGGAGCAAGGCATCAAAAGGTTCAGTAAAGGGCTTCCTCCGCATGTACCTGCTAAGTGTCGTTTCTCCCAGTTGTCATCATCGTCTAACCAATTAACTACTATATAATAGAATTCCAGGTGGGGCACCTTAAGCCCTCACTGGCTGCATGTCCTTTGTAATGTCTTAAGTCCCACTCTTCTGTGATTGGAGCGCCACAGAAGGTCCACTAGCATGCCTTTAAATGTACAAAAATAATGTGTGGGAACCACATCTCTATATATTTATTACATTTCTTCTAATTCAGCATATCCAATGCAGTATCCTATTTCTCACCATATAACACTATCAATATTTCCTCTACCTCAACTCTGTCACTCATATCAAATGTCATACTACTACTCTTTCCAATGCACTACCTTATTTCTCACCATATACCACTCTCAAATATATTCTCTACCTCAACTCTCCTGCTCATCTCAAAATTCATTATAATACTCTTTCCAATGCACTACCCTATTTCTCGCCCTATACCTCTATCAATATAACCTCTACCTCCTTTCGCTCATTCATCCCAAACACCATAACAGTCCTATGATCCCCAAAATAACCCTTTCTAGAGTCTTCCCTATTCTACCCCTCCTTGCTTCATCTCATACCTCTTTTACAATTCAAACCTCCCAAACAAGCCTTTCTAAAGCCTTCCCTCTGACTCTTGCCTCTCCACCTCCCTTTTAATCATCCCAAGCCTCCTCCTACTGCAATGAGCTAAAAAAATGTTTTAAAAATTCTAAATCGTTCCCTCTTCTATCCTTCCACTAGCCTTTTAATTCCAAACAACAGACTAGCATGTCCACCACTCAAATTAATTTCATATTTCAATATACTAACTCACCACTAATCCTTTATGGGTTCCGGAGTAGCATGCTACTTGCCAAAAAAGCACTTCAACACCTCATCAGGGGAAGCAAGAGTTATATAAATGCAAACCTTTTTTCCGCTTCTATCCCTCCACTATCCTTCTCGATCCAAATAACTGACTAACTTATCCACCACTCCAAGTACTTTCATATTTCCCAAAATGGGGTCGCACACTGCTAGTACACCAGCGGGATCACCCCTAAGGACCATGGTAACTGTAGTACTGTTCTCTGCGATGCATCTTCTTTCGAATTCTCACGTATCTTCAAATCTTCGCCATCCCTGTACACGTGTTTCGGGGTATTTACCCCTCATCAGCAGGGATTAGGCCATCTTCTTATCATATTTCACTATACTAGTTCACCACTAATCCTTTATGGGTTCCGGAGTAGTGTGCTACTCGCTAAAAAAACACTTTGACACCTCGCCAGGGGTAGTAAGCGATATATAAATGCAATTACAATTACAATACAAACAAGCATTTGCAATGCAATTGGTCTCGCATTTGCGAGAGTTTAAGCTGTTGGCATTGTAAATGACAATGCCTTTTATTTATCTGTTTTGATAAGTAATACATTAATAAAAGCCATTGTCATTTACAATGCCAATAGCTCAGACTCTAGTAAAAGAGCGACCTATTTTATTTCAAAGAAGTGACCACCATTGCCCCTGGGCGGTGAACTCTGCTCCGCTCTTGGATTTTGCAGAGTTTCCCGCACTCCGGATTACGCGGAGCTCACGGAGTTCTGAAAAACTCCGCTTTGCGCAGTGGAGCGGAGTTTTTTTCCTCGCTTGGGTTCACCAACGCCAAGTTGGCGGGCTTCAGCGAGGAAAATCCACCTCTCGGTAAGATTTTTCCTCATTCGCGATCGACAACATCAAGTTGACGAGTGCGAGCGTTTAAAATAAATCTCCTGGCGAGATTTCTCAACGTGGGGGGGGGTCAGGGTTCTCATTGCGAGTGGTTGCGTATTCTCATGACCGCTCGCGTTGAGAAACTGCCCGATCGCGTTGAGAAAGCTGCTGCTCGAGTAAAAATCTACTTGAGCGGCAGAAAAGGTAAGCTTGTGCTATTGGTAATGATTGCACAGTGCGGACAAGCATCCGGCACTGTGCAATCACCGCGAACAGCATTTTTCTACTGTACTCCGCCGCTCACGGAGCTATGCGTAGTCCGGCAGAGTTTTTTTTTTGCACTTCGCGTAGTGCAACTCTGCAAACTCCACCCAGGGTTAATGAAAACAAATCAAACCAATAGCATTTGACATAACTTTTCACAGTGAACCAATCAAAGTCTTTCCCAATGATGTGTCACCATAACAAACTCAGGGATACTGTATTGAGCGTACATTTTCCTACAAAGCAGCCTCAGGCGACAGTAATACAGTTACAAATTGGTATAAAATTACAGTTAGCAGAACAATACACAACTCTTTCCAGGAGTGGGTTGGGAGGTTGGGGCAGAGGCAACATTGAGCAATTGGTGCAAAGCCACTAGACGGAGAGAGCATGAGAAAAACAGCAACATGGAGGGGGGCATAAGCATTGAGGTGAGAGAGAGCAACATGAGTACACGGGGTAGAGGGGCATATGGACAGAGAGCGTGAAGTGGAAACAGTTTGAAACACATGCACTCTCATGGAGCACTTAAACAAAAATAAAAAAAGAGTCCTCTAAAAGCGAGCAGAGGAAGCATAAATGGTAGCCAATCAAATAGATGTTAAAGAGGCTATGCTCCATGAGAGGGTCAAACGCAAGATCGATAAAAAAAAGCCATCAAATAAGAAGTAGCCAAATGAGAGTGACATGAAAGCCAAAGAATGGTAAGCAATGGGCATGCTTCAATCCATGTATTTTAGTGGTAAGTCCACATTATATCGTTCGCAACCAGACTGCTTGCTCTGTCTGGTAGGCTCGACCTAAAGGGACTTCTTGTGAACATCAAGTATTGTGAGGCTGCACCATTTACTACAATTATATCAATAGTACTGCACTAGCCCTCTGGGAATTTCTAGCACTGTTTGATACTCGTTTCAGTTAATTGTATAGTTTTCAAGGCTGACCTGGTGCTTGGAGATATTTTAAAGATAAGAAATCTACAGAAAGATGAATATTTTTATTTTTTTTATTTTGGGAATTTTCCTATAGTACTTTACAAGGCACAAGAGCATCACATCACTTCACATAGCACAGTGTGAGAGTAGAGGACAAAAAGGCTCTATATACATCAAAGGTTGAAACAGGGCACTAAGTGATAGATAATTAAACAGGGAAAGCATTAGCCATGGGACAAATCAATAGGAGCGAAACTATTAATGTTGGTGTTAAACACTACGTCATTAGTATGTTGCACATGGAACATAAACAGTGTATAAGCAAGGACTAAACCAAGATGAACAGTGGCGGATAAATTAAACATATAAGGCATTCTCAACCTGAAATATTAAATGAAGCATAAAATATCAACACTATTGTCAAATGAAAGGTCATAGTTATCTTTGCACATAAGTGGAATGAAACAGATATAACCCAAACCAAAACAAATTGCATTTTTAAAGCGCACATTCATTCCTTGGGGCATCTTGCTACCGAATCACAGATGTTTACTATTACCCAACTTAACAATATTTATGTTATTGACTAGAGAAGGATGAAAGGCTGAACAAATACGCCGGGGTTTGAACCTGTGACCACACATCTTTAAAATGCAAGAATTAGTCCATGCAGCCACTGGGCCCAGCCACCAGGAACAAATGTTTCAGGGCACGATGGTTCTCCATAGATTCATGAAAAAAACTGACCATTTTGGCATTAGGAAAAGAGAGCTATTATATAAATCAATGATTGTGAGTAGGTCACTTCCACAGGGCATGCAATAACTGTAATCCATTTAATGTGAGTACTGCTCCATGTGGCTATGTGGAAGGAAGGTGACGAGGTAGAGAAGAAAGTGGAGGAAGAGAAACCGGCATATAGTATGAGGAGAACGAAAAAAAGGTTAGAGGAAGAGAAACAGGCATATAGTATGAGAAGAGCGAAAAAAAGGTTAGCAAGAAACTGTTTTATTTCCTTTTTAAAAGAAAGAACCGAAGTGGTGGTATGAATAGCCAGAGGAAGTGAGTTCTAAACTTTGTGTGTGCAGCTGAAGAAAGATTGTTTTGTTGTATGGTTTTTGTTACACGCCTGTGTTTCCAATGAGTGACAGCTCTGAAGTTGACGGCGACAGAGATCTTCAGATTCTTTGCCAAGTCGTGTGAGTGATCGTGTATGTGTTTATGAATAATGTATGAATTGTTGTAAACAGCTCTTCCTTAAATTGGAAGGATGCCAATCCAAAGAGCCGGGTCTGGTGGCGCAGTGGACTAATGCGTCCACTGCAGGAATCAGTGTTCGACCAAAGAGTGACAGGTTCTAATTTCGGTGGGTCCACTGAGCCTTTCATTCTTCCGAAGATGATAAAAGGAGTACCATTGATCTGGGTAACAATAAACATCTGTTAGTTCAGTTAGAGCCAAAATGTCCACGCTGAGGTGAATGTAGGCTTTACAAATGCACTTATTTCATGTTAAGAATAGAAGAGTGGAGAGATATGATCTTATTATCCCGCCTCCAAATTCAGACTGGCCACTCCATGCAGAAAAGCTCTCAGAAGGGAAAGGTGGATTTTAGAAACACCTGATTGTACTGTGAGGCCATAATGAAGTCTGGATAGAACAAGCACTTGGAAGACCTGCTTCATGTATTGTTCTGGGACAAACGTTTTGATACCCTTGATAAGACTGAGACGATGGTTCGCATTTCAAGCCATGGCATTGATTATGATTAATGAAGCCTATCTTCTTTAAAGGTTACTGGTTGGATATAGGAGGAAAAGGGGGGGAGGGGTGGTATTCCTCCTTGTTAGAGAAGTGCCCTCACACACTCATAAGAGTGTCATGCTTCATCATTGGGCATTGCTCCTCGTGGGGGTGGTGCTGCTGTCCCCCAAGGGCCCCGCAAGAGAGCTATTTATCTGAGATCCTTTTAGAAGAACACAGCAATGGTGAGTGTGGGGAGTGGTGTGGGTGAGTAAAAATATCCTACTGGTACCCTAAAAAAGTTTTATTATTCCCCTTTTTTACTCTGATACCCAACCAGTAACCTTTAAAGGAGATAGGCTTTCTTTAACCTGTACTTCAAGCAGCCAAATAGGCAAGCTACATTTCTAGGAACAGTTAACCTCCAGTGATTGACACGTTGACCTTGGGAGCACGGGTACTGGACCTCTCTCTATTAGCTCCTAGTTCCCCTTCTCATGTGTTTTTGATTGCTTATGATTGGCCACGCTATCAAGAATAAAACGAAATAATTTTACATGTTCAATTATCATCAGAGACCAGTCTAGGGTGTTGATGGAATCTAGCAATCATTGAACTAGGACAGAGTGTGTGGTGAGGTGCATGGCAACTTCGATTTGTTGGGATTCAATTTCAGGTGAAGAGTTGTTACTTATACAGGACTGTGTGTTTCAGAGAGTTGAAGCCAGCAGGAGAATAATATCTCGCAAGGAGACCTTCAAATATAGCTGAGTGTTGTACGTATATTGATGATAAGATATGCCAGACTGATTTATGATGTCACGCAGAGGTTTGAAATGCAGGTTAAAGGCGGCAGGGACTAGTATATACTCTGGAGACACTCCTTGTGTTTCTTCATCTGAGTTGTAGAGTTATGAGTCTTGATCGATTGGGAATACAAGGCTAACTATGTTTAAACTAATCTAGAACGTTACCATCCAAACCTATACCTCATCACCCATGAATAGTGATGTCATGCTTCACAGAGTCAAATACCACTGAAAGGTCAAGTTGGATCAACAGCCAGGAATCACTATTGTCAAGAATGCAAACGCCATCATTAGCAAGATATCTGTCTCTTTACTGCAGCTGGGTCTGAAGCCAGATTAGACATCATTCAGAAGAATATTTTCATTGATTAACTTCTTAAATTGACAGTTATCACAACTTTCCACAGTTTTTGTCAGTAAAGTTAGGGTGGTCACAGACTAGACGTTGTTGAAATTGTCCAAGATTGCTGTAGGTTTTTCTTCAGGAGGGACAGCATTGATAAAGTTTTAGGCAATCTGGACACTCGTGGGAAAGATATTGATTAATCAGGGCAGACAAGTAAGGGGTAAGGCTTGTCTGAATTTCTTTGGTTAATTTAACTATTATTGGATCTGAAAAGTGGTTAGAGGAATTGAGTTTGGAGATGGTGCTAGGGAGATCAGTATTTGATACGTCTTTGAAAGTAGACCACCAGTTATTTGGAGATTTTCTAAACAATGCACGTGGAGTAGACGTGTGAGGGACTCTCCAATGTTTTAAATCTTGTTATCAAAGATGCAGGCAAACTCCTCACATTTAAAGTAAGAGTTGGCTAGTTTCAGAACAGTAGCCGAACTCGTGACTCGCTTGACTATCTCAAACAGCCTCTTGGGTCTGATCTTTGCCAGATCGATTTGAGATTTGATAGAAAGAGATCCAGATCCATACAAATAAAAAGCTCAATAAATGCAATAAATTGGCGTCAGGAGCCAAGTAGTGCTCACACGTTTGAACAGGATATTCAGAAATAGCTTTAAAGTGTACCACATACAACAATGTGCACTATGCTAAACTAAGCAGGTAACAGGGACTCCACGTCATATCAGAGGTAATATTTAAGGTAATGGCATGAACAAAATAAGCTAACAGTAAACTCAGATTGGCATTAGACATTTACAGTTAAGTCACTAAGATTTGACAATACCTCTTTGATGAGTCTTGAAAGGACTTCAAAATTACTTCTTGACGAAACAAGAAGGAAAAATATAGAAGCTCTGGTTTCATACTGTGAGTGCCAAGAAGGACTGTGTTATTAAGCCAGCAAGTACTGAGCAATTACCTTGTTTTGTGCTTATTCAGAAACATAACACCTGCAACAAAATACAGGCAAAACAAGAAGGCCTTTCACGCTTAATCTGGAAGAAAAATCTTAATCGTGGCGGTTTTATCTAACGTAGCTCATAATCGTGTTTATTTACTCTGTTGAATAGGAAGTTTTCATAACTAGATATTTGTTGGCAACATCCTTCCCTATTCATAATTGCTCACATTCTAGAATGTATTTCCGGGGATTCCGTTGTTACACACTTTATTGCTCAGACCTTTCCTGTCTGGGGCAGAACACACTTTAGAAAAAGTACGCTGATGTTGCCAGCAGACTTGTTGTGTACCCCTGGCAACACAAGGCTTCTGGTGTGTGTGCTTTAGCTTAGAGTGGGTCGGAAGCGAGGGTTAAAGGTCAGATAAAGCAACAAACACTTCCACCAGCGCTTGCATGACGAAGAAATAAATGATACCTCGAGCTGTAATAAAGGCCATTTAAGCACATGACTTTGTCTAAGTCTCAGTGTGTTAGTGAGAATGTACAGTGCCTACTACCCTGTGTGTAACTGACATTGGGCCAGCGTGTCTGGTTCCATGTCTCTAGGAGGACAGCTTCCCCGAAGATGGACCCTGCGTCAGCAGTGATGCTCGAGGTAATGTCGGTCGCAAGGTTCAGTTGTTTCTCATGTGAGATCAAAAAGGACTAGCCTATTTGTGAATTTATATAAACACTGACCGAAAGTTTCGTGAGTAAGCCGAGCGCTGCAGCTACAAGACGGGTAAGCTCTCTTTCCACAGGTCCCTAACCCCCTGAGGCACCTTTATCTTCCCAGGGTCCACTCCTCTGCCGGACTACTCCATGGGGCAAATTTGGCAACAAGCCAACATGAGGATAATCTTCCTTTCATGCACTTACCACCGTTTTTTTGTGTTGATGCGCTTACGATGACCACAAAACTTCATGTATATATGATAACTTTCACCCTAGCCATATCACCAATATGGCTACACCATTTGCCGCTTATTTATCGTCTACACAGCACAATAGACATCGACAATCAAACTGTTTTGTGAATATGTTACCATACTAAGACTCTCCCCTGTATGTGTGTTTTGTCATACTTGTTGTATGTCCAGTAATGCTCTAAGAGGGCATACCCCTCACACATGTAAAGCACCTTAGCGAGTGCTACACATTTTTAAAAATTACACAATCACTTAAAATTAAGTAATTTGCACCTACACACTTTGGTCCTGAGGAAAGCCAGTTTTAATCATAAAGGCATGGCTGAAACATGTAGACCACACCTGGATGTAGGAGACCCTAATTAACACTCCTATAACATCAAACAGCCTTTTTTAATGCTAACAGTGACCCAGTTATTAAAATATAATTTACCCTCGGATACTGGGATCCCTGTATAGCTTTTACATTTTCACCTTCACGTCACTACACTGTACACTCAGAAACATACCTGCTCTGCTGTATTCAGGCGTCGAAGCACACCCGGGACACGCTCGGTGTCACTGGGTGGGCCCGATGATGAAGCATGCCACGAACCAGGTTGGTGGGTGAGGGCTTCATGAACAAACAGAAGGGTTTGTACCCTGTCTTACAGTCTTGAGTCTGTGTAAATTCACAAATAGGCTAGTCCTTTTTGATCTCACATATAAAACCCAGGGGGATACGGACAAGCTACCTAGTCCTCTCTCTCTCCTTTGATAGTAATATCAGTTGTTTCTCACACATCAGCAAGCAGTGTAGCATTGGGCCTTCTGGACCAGGGTTCCAGGTGAGCAAAATGGTTCAAACCATTCAACATTTACATTGTTGCACTGGGAGTTCAATATGACGAGCGCAAGGGAGGCTTCCGGTATGATTGTGGGGGTCACTCCATCATGCAAAATGTTATATTTGATCTTTCTGACAATTAAACTTAGGAAGGCTCCCATGCATATGAATTAATGGTTTAGGACTGAAATTGTGCATTCCACGTTGTGAATATAAAAAGAAAATTTTGTTTTGGGAAAAAAAACTAAAAAAACCTTTTCTTTCTAAATGCAGTCCCGTTTCATTTAAGAAAAATGGGCTGCATTAAAAAAAAAAGTTTACTTTATTGAAACACAATCACAGACAGTAGGCTCCTGACTCCAGCAGGCCACCATCCCTGTTATGGTCAGCAATCAGAATAAATCACAATTTTCGACCTACCTCGTGAATATTAATGAGATAGGTCAGATTGTGACCCACTCACAATCTGAAATTTCCAAAACAATCTATTCGTAAATTGAAATAATTCAGTGGTCGCAAAAATACTGTCACATGTTGCGACCAGTATTTTGTAAGCAGTTCCTTGCCTGAGATTTTCAAAATATAGTGCAAATTTAGCATTGTGGTTGAAAATCATTGCAGCGTGTGAATTATCTAAATTCTAGAAGAAGCTCCCTCCGGAGCCTTTAGAGTTGGAAGACATCCTCATGGCGGCACCTGAGCTCACAATCCAGGCTGAAGCTATCAGATGTTGCAGGTGCTCTATACAAAGAGGTGTGTCGCATAAATAAGCCAAAGTGTGACTTAGTACCAGTTTCCTCACATGGTGACTGGTCAGTACTCACCAGTGAATGCAAGCATGCTGGAAGAAGGGTCACTTGAGGAAAGTATGTGAATGTAAAGACTTTCCAAACACTTGCTGTTTATTGGGTACCTCTCCAAAGTTCAGCATTCGATCAAGAGACTATCACTGAAGATCAATTGAAAAGTGAATCTTTTCCTTCCTCTCCAACAGGAATAGCCTGTGGATCACTGAGTATGCTCCTTCTGCAACAATGTTATGGTCGATGACGACATCACGTAACTTGTGCTAAACATTCATCTATTTGGTGAAAAAGCCTTTTGTCATTGCCACTGGTGCTGCAATTAATGGCATTAATACCACTAAATCTGCATCACATATTATCCACTTTCAGTTGCAATCTACACATATGCCTAACACAATCCACTTGTGTACAGACTGTGCTTCAAAGCTGTACTCTCTCACCAAGGAGGTCCAGTTTATTTTGATACCAATGTGACTGATGCAATGGCAGACACAGGGGGGGTGATTATGATGGCGGGCGGATCGCCATCTCCACCTGATTAACCCACGCCATATTATCATGGCGGGGTGCCGCGGTGGACGGAAAGTCCGTCTGCCGCTTTTCCGCAGGTTGGCAATCGTTATGATTACCAGCCGGGCGGAGCTGGGGCATGATATGGTCCATCCATATTATGATGCCTGTTTGTAAAGGTCTTTCCAAAGGCTGGTGGGGATGTGCTTTGGGGGCCCATTGCAGGCCCCCAGGGGGGTGGGGGTGCACTTGGGGGGTATCCATGGTACCCCCCTGTATTCCCATGCACAAGGTGGCAAGGGCCGTGTGGTGCCTGCCTTGTTGTGCATGAGAATGCACAACATGCCTTTTCACCATTGCGGCAGGTGCTGCTTACCCGCCGCAATGTTGGAAATGTGAAATGCGAAATGCAACCGCCAGAGTGGCGGTCACATCCGAATCAGTGGTGCGGGACCGCCACATATATGGCAGCCGGTCCCAGCACCGCTAGGGTGGCGGGCATCATCCTAATCAGCCCCAGGATATCTCTTGAGTTTTCGAGACTGGCTGATTTCTGAAAGCATATGTAAAGAAAGTGCCCCATTGCCACTTTTGATGTCCTCTCTCCCACAAGCAGCATGGGAAGAGGTAGCAGTTGATTCCTATTGCATCACTGCTTCACGTCAGCATCTCTTGGGAGTCATGGATGAGTGCTAATGGCATCATTTACTGTTTTAAGTTAATAATAAAGTAACCCATGCACGTTTCCAGGTTGACCAGCATTCCTGTGGGGACAGGAATTTCCCCTGTGTTGGACAGGCCACATGAAGGGCTCGCTCCCTCCCCGCAGGATAGGGCCCGGGCCACCGTCAGCACCATTGCCCGGCCCAGCCGCCATCTTGGACACGGCACCACGCGGCCGCGCGGCCTCAGCCCGACCCCAACCCTGGGCCTGGCCAGGCCCCGACATCCCGGCACCACCCTCCACCCAGGAGGTGAACGGCCCACTTGGCAGGTCAATGGGAGTACGAAGTGTCGATGGCTCTCCCCCGCCAGGTGCCGAGCACCCCAAGCCTCCTCGGGCGCTGGCTCCACCCCCCTGCTGGGTGTCTGGACTCCCTCATCCCAGACCTCCCGACCTCCAAGAGCGAGGGTCCGGACATCAAAGGGCACCAGACCTATAACTGAGGCAGCCCCAGGACAGGAAGGGAGTTGTATCCTGGAGTCGAGAGACACCGCGACGAACTCATCCTTGACGGACTGTTGGCGCTGCCACAGCCCTGCCTTGTGAACTATTGTCCTGCCTGCTGGCGCTGCCGCGGCCCTCTGCAACCTTCATCCTCGTGGGACCTGCTGGCGCTGCCGCGGCCCTCTGCAACCTTCATCCTCGTGGGACCTGCTGGCGCTGCCGCGGCCCTCTGCAACCTGCATTCTCGTGGGACCTGCTGGCGCTGCCGCGGCCCGTTGCACCCTGCATTCTCGTGGGACCTGCTGGCGCTGCCGCGGCCCGTTGTAACCTTCATCCTCGTTGGGACCTGCTGGCGCTGCCGCGGCCCGTTGCCACCTACGACCTCTTCGGGACCTGCCGGCGCTGCCGCGGTCTGACCCATCCGAACACCGAGCTCGAGGATTGTGAGCTATCACCGTTACACACCCGTACCCGTGGGTACCAAGACTGTCCCGCTACCCCCTTCCCTTACTAGAGACTAGAATTGAGAGGATCATCGTGTCCTGATCGCCTTGTATCGTACCACTCTACTACCAGAAGTGCCTATAAAAGGTGTTACCATAATCTTTGTGTGGTGTCCATCTGTGGGGGGGAAGTTACCTGTCTGTGCGATCACTGTGCTCGGCCGACCCTCCAGGTCCCCGTCTAACATTGGTGGCTAGCGGCGCGATCCGAACCAACGCGTACCATACAGACAGTAACTCACCCTACGACTAAAACCACAATGACGACCAAAAAGAGCGGATCGGCGGAGAAGTTCCAGATGGAAAAGCTGGAGGAATACAACCACCGAGAGCTCAAACAATTTTGCATGGACTTAGGCATTGCTACCACCGGGCTAAGCACAAAAGAAGACTTCAAAAACGCCCTAGAGGCCTGGACAGAGACAAATACCGCAACCCCCCGGGACCCCGCAGCCCCGGAAGTCAACACCACCCGGACGGAGGAACGGAGAACAGGCCCCTCCCATGAAGAGATCCAGGAGCGGGAAAAAAATAGATTACACGAGTTGGACTTGGCACGACTCAGATTAGACGGAGAATTGAAACTGGCGGAACAAAAAATAAACTTAGAACACTTACGGCTCAGAGAAGAGCGAGAGGAAAAACAGAGACAGAGAGACCTCGAAGAAAAAAGACTGGCATACGAGCACGAGTGCAAACTAGCGGAGATAGAAATACGCAAACAGAACAAAAACCTAGGGGTGCCCGAGCAACCGCACTCCCCGGGTCCTACCGAGCAGAAGGTCCACATCCCCAAGGATGTGGTCCGAGAATATCACCGGAACGACGACATACAGCAGTGGTTCAAAGCCTATGAGATTGCCATGACCGCCCACCGGGTCGCTCGAAGTGACTGGGGAGCCGGTCTATGGGGGAGATTCGTCAACGAGGGTCGTGATGCCCTGCTGCAGCTTCCGGACCATCACATGACGTCCTATGACCACATGAAGGCCGCCCTCCTCAGTCGATATGGACTTACACCCGAAAAGTACCGCCAGAGGTTCCGCAACTGCACCCGGATCCCAGGTACGACGTGGTTGGAATACGTGAACTATTTCAGCCGAGCCTTCGAGGGGTGGATCAAGGGGAACAACGTAACCACTTACGAACAACTCTTCAATCTCATTGTATGGGAGCACCTCTCCAACAACTGCTTTGTCGAGCTCAGGCAGCACCTCCTCGACAGTAAATTGACTGAACCCCGGCAGCTCGCCACCGAGGCTGACCGGTGGGAGAGCACCCGAGTGGCCCGGAGTGGGCCGAATGAGCAGAACAGAACCAACCAAGGTCACCATCGCCCCCGGGGAGGAGGAGGAGGCCCGGGCCGGGGCAGAGACGCCGCCCCGGCCGCACCCCCTAACGCCACCCCGGCCCCAGCAGGCCGGGGAAACCCCCCGTTGCGCCCGGGGTTCCGAGCTAACGTGACGTGTCACCGATGCCAGCGAGTCGGCCACTATGCCAGTGACCCGACCTGCCCGAAGAACCAGGCCCCCGGGCCCCGCCAGATGGCGGCCGCCGCCCTGGGAGAAGAACAAGTCTCCGAAGACACGGAGACCTATGAGTCGGAGCAGTTCGAGTGGGAACCCGCCGCCATGACCCTGGCATGCCTGGGAGGAAGAGACATGGTCCCGCGGACTCCCCTGCCCGCCAACACTCGGAAGTACAGCCAATGGGTGAGCATCAATGGGCGCAAGGCCGAGGCCCTGCGTGACACCGGGGCCAGTGTGACGGCCGTCCGCTGTCACCTGGTGACCCCAGAACAAATCCTACCAAACGTACTTTGCCCCGTCCGATCGGCAGATAACTCGGAGAGCCTGTGTCGGATGGCCTGCGTCCCCTTCGAATGGGGAGGAGTGTCCGGCATGCTGAAAGTAACCGTCCGTGACGATGCCCCCGTAGACTGCCTCCTGGGGAACGATCTCGAGAGCTCCCCGTGGGCCGCTGTGGAAAGAAGAGAGCATCTCGGGATGTTGGGTCTCCCGGAATGGGCATGCGTAACCACCCGGTCCATGGCCACCCGCACCATCCCTAGACCAGAAGAACCAGAATGGGCAGCACCTCCGCCCTCGATCACTCCAGAAGAAGACTTCCTCCAGACCGACCACCCGGACCCCACCCCAGAGGGGTCCACACAGCCCCCCGAGCTTCCCGACCTGGCTCAGTGGCGTCAAGAAGGGGGGCCCACCCAGGAACAATTCCGGCAGGAGCAAAAGACCTGCCCCTCCCTCGAGGGATTGCGACAGCAAGCGCTCGCCCAGAGCCAAGGAGACACCACCGGGGCCCACTGGGTTTATTGGGACAATGATCTCTTGTACAGCGAACAGAAAATCGCAGAACTGGGGGCCGGGCGAGTGCTGGTGGTGCCCCTCCACTTCAGAGACTTCCTGTTGAACCTAGCCCATGATGTCCCCCTGGCCGGGCACCTGGGCCAAGACAAGACCTACCACCGCCTGGTGACTCACTTTTTTTGGCCCAAAATGAGGAATGACGTATCCAACCATTGCCGGTCCTGCCCGACCTGCCAGGCCAGTGGGAAGAGCGGCCGCAAACTCAAGGCACCCCTACAACCATTCCCCGTGGTGACCACCCCGTTCGAAAGGGTGGGAATAGACATTGTGGGGCCCCTGGACCCCCGAACAGCACAGGGACATCGCTTCATCCTGGTCCTGGTGGATCACGCTACCCGCTATCCTGAGGCGGTCCCCCTTCGTACGATAACAGCCCCAGTAGGGGGTCGAGCCTTGATGGGGATCTTCTCTCGAGTGGGCTTTCCCCGGGAAGTCGTCAGCGACAGGGGTACGAACTTTATCTCAAAATACATGAAGTCCCTCTGGCAACAGTGTGGGGTCACCTACCGATTCACGACCCCCTATCACCCTCAAGGGAACGGACTGGTTGAGCGGTTCAACCGCACGCTCAAAGGGATGATTGGGGGGTTGGAAGAGCCCCTCAGTCGCCAGTGGGATGTGCTACTACCGTGCCTTCTCTTTGCCTACCGAGAAGTCCCCCAGAAGTCCCTCGGCTTCAGCCCTTTCGAACTCTTGTATGGACACCCGGTGCGAGGCCCGCTCAGCCTAGTCAAAGAAGGCTGGGAAATGCCCCCTCTAAAGAACCCTCCAGATGTTTTCAAGTACCTCCTAACCCTCCGCAACCAGACCAGAAGGTTCAGAGAGATGGCCAAAGCAAACCTGGAGGCCAGTCAGGAGGACATGAAAAGGTGGTACGATCAAAATGCCTCCTCCATCGAATTTGAACCCGGCCAACAAGTGTGGGTAATGTCTCCCACCGAACCATGCGCCCTGCAAGACAAATGGACGGGGCCCTTCAAAGTAATCGAGCGCAAGAGCCCTGTCACCTATCTCATTGATATGGAATGTTCCCGAAACCCTCTCCGGGTCCTCCACGCTAATAGACTGAAACCCCACTTTGTACGCTCCGAACTCAGCCTCCTGATGGCAACCGACAATGGAACCGAGGAGGACTCCGAACCCCTCCCTGACCTCCTACGGTCACGGGAGAAGGACGGCTCCGTGGACGGGGTCCGACTGTCGGAGGCCCTCACCCTGGAACAGCGCCAAGGCTGCCGAGTCCTCCTGCTACAGTTCTCCACCCTGTTCTCCCTCACCCCAGGAGTCACCCCCTGGTGCTTACACGACGTGGACACTGGAGACAGTCCCCCTATCCGCCATCGGGCCTACCGCGTACCAGGTCGGGTACGGGCCTGCATCCAAGAGGAGGTGGCCAAGATGCTCACACTCGGGATCATCGAGCCCTCAGACAGCCCCTGGGCCAGCCCAGTGGTACTGGTCCCCAAAGCGGCCGCCCCCGGCGCCACGCCGGAGCTCCGGTTCTGCGTCGACTACCGGGGCTTGAATGCGGTCACCAGAACAGACGCACACCCCATCCCCCGAGCAGATGAACTAATCGACCGCATGGGAGCTGCCCGCTACCTCAGCATCTTCGACCTGACAGCGGGCTACTGGCAGATCGGTCTCACACCGCGGGCCCAAGAACGATCTGCATTCTCTACCCCGGATGGCCACTATCACTTCAAGGTCATGCCATTCGGCATGAAGAATGCCCCCGCAACCTTTCAGCGGCTAGTAAACCAGGTCCTGGCAGGACTCGAAGGATTCAGCGCCGCCTACCTGGACGATATCGCTGTGTACAGCCACCACTGGTCCGACCACCTCCACCACCTCCGAGAGGTGCTACAGGCCCTCCAACGAGCTGGCCTCACGATCAAGGCCAGCAAATGCCAAATTGGCCAGGGGTCCGTGACCTATCTCGGGCACCAGGTGGGAAGCGGTCTGGTGGCCCCTCTGCAACTCAAGATCGCTGCCATCCAGTCGTGGCAGTCCCCCATCACCCAGACCGAGGTCCGCGCCTTCTTGGGACTCACAGGCTACTACCGACGGTTCGTGAGGGACTATGGCAGCATCGTAGGGCCCCTCACGGAACTCACCTCCAAAAACCAACCAAAGAAGGTCAACTGGACCCCAGACTGTCAAGCGGCCTTCGAGAAGCTGAAGGCCGCCATGTGCTCTGCCCCGGTGCTCCAGGCCCCCGACTACAGTCGGGAATTTATCGTCCAAACAGATGCCTCCGACCATGGCGTTGGGGCCGTCCTTTCCCAGCTGAACCCCGAAGGACTTGACCAGCCAGTGGCTTTCATCAGCAGACGGCTCCTGGCCCGAGAACGACGCTGGAGCACCATCGAGAGGGAGGCCTTCGCCGTGGTGTGGGCCCTCAAAAAGCTCCGGCCTTATCTCTTCGGCACCCACTTCCGGGTCCAGACCGATCATCGACCCCTGCAATGGCTTATGCAGATGCGGGGGGAAAACCCGAAACTACTACGTTGGTCCATCTCCCTGCAGGGGATGGACTTCACTGTGGAACATCGACCCGGCCAAGACCACGCCAACGCGGATGGCCTGTCCCGCTTTTTCCGCCTCGACGAGGAAAGTCCCCAAGAGGATGGGTGACTCTCCCCGCCTTCAGCTGGGGGGGACGCATGTTGGACAGGCCACATGAAGGGCTCGCTCCCTCCCCGCAGGATAGGGCCCGGGCCACCGTCAGCACCATTGCCCGGCCCAGCCGCCATCTTGGACACGGCACCACGCGGCCGCGCGGCCTCAGCCCGACCCCAACCCTGGGCCTGGCCAGGCCCCGACATCCCGGCACCACCCTCCACCCAGGAGGTGAACGGCCCACTTGGCAGGTCAATGGGAGTACGAAGTGTCGATGGCTCTCCCCCGCCAGGTGCCGAGCACCCCAAGCCTCCTCGGGCGCTGGCTCCACCCCCCTGCTGGGTGTCTGGACTCCCTCATCCCAGACCTCCCGACCTCCAAGAGCGAGGGTCCGGACATCAAAGGGCACCAGACCTATAACTGAGGCAGCCCCAGGACAGGAAGGGAGTTGTATCCTGGAGTCGAGAGACACCGCGACGAACTCATCCTTGACGGACTGTTGGCGCTGCCACAGCCCTGCCTTGTGAACTATTGTCCTGCCTGCTGGCGCTGCCGCGGCCCTCTGCAACCTTCATCCTCGTGGGACCTGCTGGCGCTGCCGCGGCCCTCTGCAACCTTCATCCTCGTGGGACCTGCTGGCGCTGCCGCGGCCCTCTGCAACCTGCATTCTCGTGGGACCTGCTGGCGCTGCCGCGGCCCGTAGTAACCTTCATCCTCGTGGGACCTGCTGGCGCTGCCGCGGCCCGTTGCACCCTGCATTCTCGTGGGACCTGCTGGCGCTGCCGCGGCCCGTTGTAACCTTCATCCTCGTTGGGACCTGCTGGCGCTGCCGCGGCCCGTTGCCACCTACGACCTCTTCGGGACCTGCCGGCGCTGCCGCGGTCTGACCCATCCGAACACCGAGCTCGAGGATTGTGAGCTATCACCGTTACACACCCGTACCCGTGGGTACCAAGACTGTCCCGCTACCCCCTTCCCTTACTAGAGACTAGAATTGAGAGGATCATCGTGTCCTGATCGCCTTGTATCGTACCACTCTACTACCAGAAGTGCCTATAAAAGGTGTTACCATAATCTTTGTGTGGTGTCCATCTGTGGGGGGGAAGTTACCTGTCTGTGCGATCACTGTGCTCGGCCGACCCTCCAGGTCCCCGTCTAACACCCTGCATGGTAAATAGGCATGTATCCCTAACTTGAGTGCCTGACTCCATGTGAAGCTGGTATCTTTACTTTTGTTGTGGCCCTGCCATCACAGTAAATCTAGCATGTAGGCAGAGGTCCTGGTCTTTCCAAGACTATGTTGTTAAAACACAGAGGGAGGAACCCTACTATTCAAAAATAAGGACAGTGTAAATACAATTGGCAAAACTAAGACGTCCCAAGCAGCTTGTATCAAATGTGCGTGTGTTACCGGCAAGACACAATATTACATAAACAATGTACAGTTATATATGCAGAGAGGGTCAAAACAACAACAAGCACTGGGTAATCAGAAAAAATATTTCAAAAAATACAATGTATAAAAAATATTTTATTACACAAAGCTTAAAAACAATTCATACATTAAAACATTTCATGATTACATTTAAAACAACAAAATCAACAATTTATGGTTTAAGAAAACAAAGTCGACACTGCGTTTCGTTGATTCACAAAGATGTTCACCTTCTTCAGGACAGTTTTCTAAACGGTAAGAAACAATTTATAATGTTATTACTAATAAATGTTGTTGACGAACACCCTCTATTCCCTGCACAATGCATTATCTTGCCCTGTACCCACTATCAGGTACTTACACATTCTTATCATCATTAGTCCCCTATATTATTAGCATACCATTTCATAGGAGGAACATACATATACATCGCATGAGATTATGAGTAGTACTTTAACCACATGGCTGCTGGAGTTGTTCATCTGCTGTGCTGGACAGCAATAAAAACGGGTGTGGTCATGACGAGGTTCTTCTGGTTTCCCAAAATGATGTAAAGTTTTACGGTCTGGGTCCCCTTATTTATACTAGCAAATCCTTTGTCCTCTGAAGGCAGAGGGTCTTGTACGAAGTCCAAACCAGACAAGACTCCTTCTTTCCTTTGACAGTGTGGACCAGGGACATCAGACGCATCACAGAGGGTAGAGCCAGCATTTTGGAAGGCAAGCACAGCCCTATTCAGGTCCGAGGTGCAACTCCTCCCACCCATCTACATGCCGATAGCTCTATTCAGCCCCGTGCTGACTCATCGTGTCTCCTGGAATCCCCCAGCCCCTGTCACTCAAACTCCAGGCAAGGAATACACAACATAGCAGAGGCAGGCTTGGACAGTTAGGCAAGAAAATACCTACTTTCTAAAAGTGGTATTTTCAAACCCAGAATGTTAAAATCAACTTCACTAAAAGATGTATTTTATCATTCTGAGTTCAGGCATACTAAACTTGAATTTCTACTTAGTTCCCTGAATCAGTTAGGATATTAAGATGTTATAATCAAACTGCCCATTCTGGCCTAAGGGGAACAGATTGCCTTGCAATAGTTAAAAAAAGGAAAATGGCTGTAATTCACTATCAGGACATGCCACACACATCAGGGCATGCCCTACCTTTTACCTACAATGCACCCTCCCCTTGGGCCTACCATAGGGGTGACTAATATGCAGAAAAGGGAAGGTTTAGGGACTGGCAAGTGGGTGCACTTGCCAGTCAACATGACAGAACCAGACTGCACACAGGCTCTGCAATGGCAGACCTAAGAGACACTTTACAGGCTGCCTCTGTGGGTGGCACAATCAGTGCTGCGGGCTCACCAGCAACATTTGATTTACAAGCCCTGGGCACACGCAGTGCACTGTACTAGGGTCTGGCAAGTAAACCAAACCAGCCACTCATGGAGTCACTAATCCATACATCAATTTACCATAGGGAGCACTTGCAATGTGGCACTGAATAGCAGTGGCACAGTGCCCAAAGCATCTAGAACCAGCAAAAATACGAGGTAACAGCAAAAAATGAAAGGGAGGGCCACACCAATTGTGCCAGGTCTAACAATAATCATCAATAATAGACTAGCCAACCATCTAAACAACAGCCACCTCCTCGACCCCACCTCATGCTGTTTCAGGTCCAACCGCAGTACTAAGATTGCCCTCAGATGACATCAGATGACCTCCTCCTACAAGGACCTATACATAGCTTTTGACATCATCACCCACCCCATTCTCATTCAACGCCTCCATGAAGCAAGCATACGAGGACCAATTCTCCACTGGAGCCGCTCCTTTCTTGCTGTATACACCTAGTCAGTCAGCCTGGCTCCCTAGACCTCGACCGCCATCAACCTCATCTGCGGAGTGCCCCAAGGATTATCTCTCAGCCCCACACTGTTCACTCAACACCTACATGGCCCCCATCATCTTAACTCAGGGAATCATTGTGATTTCCGATGCCAACGACACCCAGTTCATCCTTTCCCTGTCCTGAGAAACACAGAGCACCCAAACCAACTTCACCTCCTGTGGGACATGGTACTCCCTCCAGATCAAAACGAGATTCAAATTGTAATCTGCTCCTTTTCAGGGGCTGACTCTGTTGAAACATAAAACAGCTTTGAAAACATGTAAGGACATGTTTTTGTAGCCCATGCACATTATTTTTCACAATTCGAGCATTCCAGATTTGTGTAATACGGCATTTTCACTGAACTTTGGGGCTAAGTTCACAAGACAACGTTTTAAAGCACAGATGTTTCTGAACCTCACTCTGCTACCTACTAATGTTCTCGAGCTGGAATAAAAGGTCTAACGACTCTATCAAGATTCTAATCTATTGCCTCCTGAATACAGGACAATTAAAATCATGAACCATTTTAGTGCCATTCCCTGGAAACATTCCACACTCTAGCTAAGTGTTTACATTCACCCTCTTCTAACTGCGTTAATGCAACCCAGACTCCAATTAACCAAGCAGAGCCTCGGTTCACATGACAAATCCAAAAGTGAGCTGTTTGCACAGGTAAACAGAACGATATTAACTTACAAATGTCAACATAGATATGTGACCAAATGTACTCAACACCTTTGATTGAAAAGATCTTTTAAAATGGACTGTCATTGGAAACCTTTCACATTCAGCTCGTTTAATTGAATTGGCTGAAGCTCACTTCATTCGAAAGAGGTTTTACTTGCAGACATGATGAATTCAGTTGTTTTGTAATTCACTTTCCTGGCATTACTGTAAAGTAAAATCAAAGGGCAGCAGAGAACAACCCTCAACCATACATAGTGCAGTTAAAACGGCAGGTCTTCGCATCAGAAACGAAAACAACATTTCTCAAAATTCGAAAAGTGCTTTTTTTCAGGTCAACGTCAGCCCCGTTAAGCTGCCGATAAGGTCCCAGGTCTCCAAGCGTTTCAAATAAGACCATCTCTTGAATCTGTGACAGTAGCGTTCTACCTGGCCCTGCCCTGACACGGATTCTGTACTTCTGCATTAGTAGAAAAGAAGTACGTTTTCATTGAGGATGGGCGTGCCTTCAGGCTGTGGCTACCGTCAACAGTGGCGCGTTGGCATGGAGCGGTGTTATTACCAAGACATATGCAGTAGAAATAATCACTCAAATTTTATATAGCGCGACATATCTCATTTCCGCACTGTCTAAATACCTGTTGTTATTACGACACAATGTAATGGTACTCAATTTACTGGCCTTGGAAGGATATAAGGCTCAGTTGGACATGCAGGGATTTAAAGTTGTGGCCCGCAGAGCTAAACTACAAGCCAGTAACATGTTAAAATCACATTTGCAAATCAGACTCCACCTGAGGATTCCGGGAGGTAATTGCCTGCAACCGGAGGATATAGTCTGTGAACAATTAGAGACCATAGAATCAACTCTTACATATCGAATGGTGAGGACGCACCCCAAAATAGCAGTCCTGAAGTCTCAAAACATTGCAGCTTTTGCTGTTTATCTTGCAAGACCTAGAGACACTCGTTTTGGGGTCTGTCTGTCCAGATGTGAAAAACGAAAAGCCAAGATAGGGGCCATAATAGGGTCAGATTTACAGTCGTGTTCTGTAATCAGAATTAATAAATGAATGCAACAAACGTGTGATGGTTGAGTGCAGTGGTCGAAGTGGGAGGGAACGGCAGGGTACGGCGTGCCCCTACTACTTTAATTCTGTAGATTCCGTCAGAAATATTCTGTTCGTGGACGGGCGGTGAGCAGAGAAGGAAAAGGTCTCTGTCTCTGACTTCCTGCCCACACAAGACAAGGAAGGTGTCCGCTTCTGCTCTGCCGCTGGCAGCTGCCCCCTCTTTCTTACTCCTATTCCCTCTCGTTCTGTCTAACTCCTTCTCTCTTTTCCGAAAATCATGAATCAAGAAATGGTTCTCACCGTCTCTTCCTGTCGTCCATTTGTACCCCTGTGAAATGGATGCAAAAAAGAAAAACACTTTTGCTGGAAATGCGGTTTGACATTTTTTTATTCCAAAGTGCAGCCTCGGAAATAAAATGTTCAAACTCTGAAAAATAATTAAATAAAGCAAGATGGAGTGTTCTTAAAGTGGCCAGATAATTTTTTTCAAACCCCAACCCATTAGCGCCACTTTTGTTTTCTTGTCTTTCTTTGAACAGCAGTGTTTTCCTCCAGTACCTCCTACCTGAAGGCAGGGCCGGCGCTAGGCTTGGGCAGTGTGGGCAGCTGCCCAGGGCCTGGCTCTCTGCCTGCCAGGATGGGACCCCTTACAATGGCAATTAACACCCCACTAGTTCTCGTGTATGTCTGCCGATCAGAGTGAAAGAAATGCTTCACAAACGGGCAAATGGGAGCGGCCCCCCCTCCTGGGGCCACTAAGGGATGGTGTGGGAAGGCCTAGGGGAGGGTACACCTCTCAGGCAGCCAGTTCAGAGACTCGGCAGGGCGCCCATTGTCAGCACTTTAGCCCACACAGGTTTAACTCAGCCCCCAAGCAATTCTCACACCTTCAGTTCGAAATGGGCTGTACAAGAGTTGCTTGGGGTGGCTGAGATGAGGAGCTGTGGCCCAAGTGGAGTCTGCACAAAGCAGCTTCCCTGAGATCAGAAGGTGTCACTTATGTAGATTTCAGGGGCCTCCCACATTCCCTTTTACCTAGGGCCCCGAAAATCCTAGGACCGGCCCTGCCTGAAGGTACTGCAATACCTGGTTGATGGGTGGAGTGGAAAACGAAATGTGTACGGCGGCTTTGTGTTCACAAATGTGGTCTTTTGAAACCATACTGCTTACGTTTTGTAAGCATGGACATTGAAATGAGTCCTTTCTGGGCCCTGTAGTTATGTCCTTAACGTTTCAGGCAAAAATACTTGTTGATTTCTGAATAATGACTGTAAAAGCGTTGAGTTAAAAATGTTCCTGCTTACATTTTACATGCTTTATTAAATCTTTCATTCCTATGAGTGTTTGCTTTTTCCAGGATGTTGTTACCTTTTCTTTTAGGCAGCATATTGCTCTTGCCTAGTGTGTAATTTGAATTGAGTCGCATCCAGTTATTTATAGCAGGTCACATTGGATTGTAGCTGAAGGCAGTATGAGTTTCTCTCAGTGGGGCAGTATGGTGTTCAGTGAGGGAGCAGATGTAGCACTCGGGGCAGCGCTGCTAAATTTAGAACTGGGGAACCAGGTTCAGCCTTCATGAACAGTCCCCCAGACCACTCTCCTGAGGGAGCACATTCCCATTCCAGACCTTAGAAGGCACCAGAAAAGCCCTGGGGCCTCATTTATGAGAAATGACGCATCGCTGCGTGAAAGCAGCGATGCGTCACTTCTCAGTGCGCACTCCTTGCAGCATACCTGAAGCGTAATATTTAATGTATGATGCATCATGTCGCAAGGAGTTACAGATACGCCAGTATTTCTGACGTATCTGTAAGCGCAAAAGTGATGCAATGCTGGAGTGTGTCACAAAAGTGACTCAACTCCAGCGATGCGTCCTTTCACATGGGGCAAGCCCCATGTGAAAGGGCCTGCGTCAGTCTTACGCCTGCTGTGAGGCAGGCGGGAGGTTTTCACGCAACGGCGTCCTAGAAGTGACGTAGTGAAATCTCAGATTTCACTGCGTCACTTCTACAAGGCTTTTTGCGGGGGAACGCCCCCACTGCATACATTATACCTGACGCAGGTATAATGTAGCACAGGGAATTACAAAGTGACGCATCTGCTTAGATGCGTCACTTTGTAAATAGTGCGCAACAGGAAGCATGTTTTACGCCACCGATGTGTCACAAAAAGTGACGCACCGGAAGCGCAAAACTGACGCATGGCCTCATAAATGAGGCCCCTGTTGTGTTAGCACCAGCAGGTGGACCCTTGCAGTGGCAAGTGTGGGTTCACCTTGAAGGCTGGCTTGCCCACCACAATCCATACTGAATTCACCTCCAGTCTTGCGGGCAGGCCTACGAAGTAGCAGACCCTAGAGCAACAGTGACTCTGTCACTGAGGTCACAGGACCCCTGACAAGAGCTGGCTCTAGGGCGGTGCGACTGGTGTGACCGCAACGGGCGCTGACTTTGAGTGGGGGCGTCGTATATTATGGTTTTAAAAGCACTTGCTGCCTCCTTCCTGGCCACCAGCTATTTTCGGCAATAATAAAAATGTCATGATAACTCTGATGAATAAACTTCTTCCTAGAGCGAGATCGGAGATTTGTCTAGTGGAAGTTTTGACTCATGGAAAGATAGCGCAGAGGGTTAATGTGCCTGCTGCAAAGAAAATGTACCAGGCCCATCACAAAGTGCACATATTGTAAATAGGTCAGTGGGTTACTGCTTTTGTCAGTGAGATCCTTTTGCTACTTGCAGTTTATAAGTTAAAATCCTAACAAAGAACCATGAGCTATCAACTTTCATCTAAGAGCTGCATACAAACTACAAGGTATAAACTAGAGCGTTATGGTTTTTTCCCTAAGCCTTTGATTATCCTAATGTTGCAAAAAGTGTTATTTTTGATACAAATCAATAATGATTTTTAAAGAGAACCCCCAATCGTGGTATTAAGTTTTAAATTCTGAGTTCTCCAGGCCAATCACTATTAAACTATACTGTCTACTAGTATGGTTATCATGTGACTCCTACACCTTGTAGTCCTTTGTCTTATGTAACATTTCCTATACAGTCATTTACACACGTAAAATTGATTGTCTCTGTGTATATTGCTGATGACAGAAACTCCATGGCTCAGAAACAAATGGCTCGTGCTTCCGCTTTTAAACATTTTTGGGACATTCTGTGATTAAAATAAATTCACAAAGTGGAATATGTTTTTAATGTCAATAGCTCATATTAATCGTTAAATAATCATGTGTATCCATTGGTTGAATTAGATAACATAATAAGCTGTAACTGGTCAGTGAAATGCCACACAAATACTAAAGATTGGGATGTTTTGCGCATCCTGGCCACACCTCTAACTCCGCCCACTGATCCACTGCTCAGGTTATTCCCGCCCTCTGATTCTCCGCCCACAGTTCCCCTACTTATTTTTCCCCACTTCGGCCACTGGTTGAGTGTACCTTTTCGGTATGCAATAGCCCCTCGTGAATTGCAATGGGGCCACTTCATAGAATACAGAATGATACACAAAACAGCCAAAAGCACGAACTGAGAGCTGCATACTCTTCGAGGGTGATTCAAGGAGTGAATAACAAAGTCTCAAAGCAATGGCTGCACTGACTCACCCACTCAAATCAATGGCTAAATAGGAATGACCCAGTGAAACTGGTATTAGAAAATAGTTTCAATATAGAGGACTTTCTTGCATTATTAAATAAGAAAAACCTGGCTGTTATGTGTAATTCCCATAATTACGCCAATACGCCACTACACATAACTTACGAACCACTCATGCTAAAAATTTGATGCAAAAGTTTCATTTGACATTAAAAAAAAAAAAGGATGAGAGTACATGTTCTGGCATCGTTCACAAATGGGGGTCTCTAGTTGGCAGTGGTTTGCAACTTTGTCCGAATGGGGACCCTTCCTTCTAGTCAGGGTAAGGGGGATACAATACTGAAATGACCCTTGCTCACCCTCTTGGTAGCTTGGCACGAGCAGTCAGGCTTATCTCAGAGGCAGTGTGTAAAGCATTTGCACATAACCAACAGTAATACAGTGAAAACGCTACAAAAACACACCACACCAGTTTTCGAAAATAACCAATATTTGTCCGGGGCTACAGCGATGCTGAAAATAACAGAATCCAACAGTTACGCCCAACTGCGTTGGTACAGACTGGCATCAGTGTCAGCAGACTCGTAAACAGTACCTTTGGTTCCAGGCGACCGCATTGGTGCGGGCCAGACGTGGCAACTGTCGCGGTTGCGATGTGAAGCGTAGTGGTGTGGTGTGCGGTGCCTCCAAATCGCAGTGCAGGCAGCGGCTCGTGATGGTCATCCAGCAGTGTCTGTGAGACTAGGGCTGCGGTGCAGAGTGAAGCGGTGCTCGTTGCGGTGCTGACAGGTCACAGTGCAAGCAGCAGTACCAGTTGATGGGAGCTGGCTTCGGACGGCCCAGACTAAGGTGTGTTTAATTCCGGCGGGAGAAATAACTACGGGCAGAGACAGATTGCGGGATTGAGTGCTTATTTATTCTTGTTTCCGGACTCAGCGGTGATCAGGGTTCCTTTCCTTCTTGTTACTTGTAACGGGTGATCATGGTAACGGCTATCTGCCTTGAATTTCCTTTCTCGCCTCACCAGCACCCAGTCTCCTTCCTGGATATCAGATGTCTTGGTGTATCTGCAGTGGTCTGCATATTCCTTCATTTTCGCCTTCTTGGTCCGATCCAATTCGACCAATATCTTGTGGTCTGACGTTGTGATTCTGGACTGCATCTGTGGTTGGTATCTGGATGCGAGTGGTCCGGCCGAGCATCAGAGTGGCAGGACATTGATTTGTGGTGCCATGTGGCATGGTCCTGTATGCCCGCAGTACTTCATTTAATGCTTGTGGAATATCACAGTAAGTTAACTCAGCTTGTTGGACTGTCTTTTTCATGGTGGCCATAAATCGCTCCACCAACCTGTTTGCCTGGGGCCACAGGGGAGTAATTTTCCGATGCTTGAAATTTAGGTGTCTCGTGAATTCTGCAAACTCTTGTCCATTAAAAGGCGGTCCATTGTCAGACTTCACTTCTGTGGGGATTCTCCATACGGCAAATGCTTCATCGATAACTGGTATGACAGTGGTCGCTTTAGTGGAAGAAATCTCGTGAGCAATGGGGAATCGGGAATATTCATCCATGATGACGAGCATGTACTTTCCCGACTTCAGTCAGCCAAAGAAGTCGATGGCTACATGTTGCCAGACACTATCTGGTAAGTCCAACATCTGCAGGGGAGCGTGTGGTTCTTCTCGCCCTACTAGTTGACAGTGTGGGCAGTTTTGTAGTGTGGTCTCCACCATTTGATCAAGGGAAGGGAACCAGACACGCTCTCGCAGCGCTTTCTTCGTGGCTAGTACTCCTCAATGACTTTCATGTGCTAAATTTAAAATTCCTTGTCGCAACTGGCTGGGAATGACGATTCTCCAATCTCTAAGTAGTAGTCTATTGTTACTGATGGAGAGTTCGTCTTTGATGAGTTTGAATGCCCTGAGTTGCAGTGTGTTGATGGCGTCACTTATCTTTGGATCTTCTATGTGCCGCCAGGAGTCCGTGCGAACACAATGCATGATGTTTTGGATCGTGAAATCATTTGTAGATGCATCAATGATGGCTTCTAACGGAACAGCCGCTGGGCAGGCTCGATCAATGACAAAGTGGATGTATTCCTCCGCTACCGAGTGTCGCGCTCGTGTCTGGGCTTGGCGATGCCGTGAGATGTAGTCTGCCGGATTCTCCGTCTTCCCCGGTTTGAATGTACATGTAGTCTTGCAGGCAGATGACCCATCATTTGATTCGTAGAGGCATCTTCGCCCTGAGGGTTTCCAAAAATGGTTATCATTGCTTGGTTGTCCGTGATGAGTGTAAAGTGCTTGCCATACCCGAAGCGGTGAAAATGTTCAGACGTCCATACAACTGCTAGGCTTTCTTTTTCCGGTTGGGAGTATGCCTTTTTGGTGTCAGTAAGACTGCGGTTGGCGTATGCAACAATGTGGCGTTGGTCAGCTTCGTCATCATATTGCACTAGAATCGCTCCTAACCCAACAGGGCTGGCGTCTACAGTGATTTCTGTCTTTCGCTTGGGGTTGAAATACGCCAGGTTGATGGCTGAGCTCACACCTGCCTTGATTTTGTTGGAAGCTCGATCATACGTGGCTGACCATTGAAACCTTTGTCCTTGTCGAGTTAGTTCCCTCAGGGGGTAACTGATGGTGGCGTAGTATTTGATGTAGCGGGCACAGTGACTGGCCATACTCAGAAACGAGCGTATGTCGCTGACATCTTGTGGCTGCGGAGTGTCTGACACTTTTTTGGGGTCAGGTTTCATGCCCTCGTTTGAGAATATGTGTCCATAGAATTTGAGAGTCAATTTGTGGAACTCACATTTGTCCTGATTGAGTGTAAGGTTTGCGTTGAGAAGGGCGTGGCACACTCGGCCCAGCGCTTTGTCGTGATCTTTCTGGGTTTCTCCAAACACCAAGATGTTGTTGCTGTAGTTGAAAGCATTGGGGATTTCTTGTATGACCCGCCGAACAGCCTCCTGGAAAATCTCAGCAGCTGATGAGATCCCGAAGTTGAGGCGTTTGTACCTGAAAAGTCAGTGGTGTGTGGTGAAGTTGGTGATGTATCATGATCGTTCATGCAATTCGAGCTGGGTCTAATTTTGAGAAAACTGTAGCCACATTCAGGCGTGTGATCATGTCGCTGATGTGCGGGCCTGGGTGTCTCTCTCTTTAGATGGCTGTGTTCGGGGCTCGCATGTCTAGACACAGACGTACATTAAGGTCCTGGACTTTCTTGGGCACATTCACGACTGGTGACACCCATGGGGTGGGTCCCGTTGATCTTTCTATGATGTCTGCCTTTAGTAGCTCTTGGAGTTTGTCATCTACTGCTTGTTGTAGGTGTAATGGCACTTTCCTGTGATGCTGTGCCACTGGCATCCCTTGCTCATTGATATGTAACTTGACCTTGAAATGAGCTAACTTTCCTAAGCCGTTAAACAACTTTGCAAACTTGTTGACAATGTCTGGCGAGTCGTCCACTTTGTACAGGATCTCGACTAGCTTTAGGCGTTCCGTCGTTGGTAGGCTGAGAAGACAGTCCGCCGCTTCAGGGCTTTCAATCACGTGAATTTGTGCTTGAATGTTCCTGTCCTTGTAGGTCAGTGTAGTACGAAATTGTCCTAGACAAGGTAGTGGTTCTTTGTACATCCACGTGTATACCCGTACTGCGGCTGGCTCTAATTTAGGTTTCGGGTTCATGCTTTGGTATTCCGTGGCGCAAATGAAGTTGAATGATGCGCCTGTGTCGAGAACAAACTTGGCAGAGTGACTTCCTATTCGGATGTCTAGTCGCGGGTACTTCTTCAGTCTATCTGGATCCGCCACCATGCATACGTATTCATCGCTGTCTTGTGAAATAGGTGTAAGAGAGGATGATTCCCTGGATGTTGACCGTTGCGATCGATATGAGCTGTGTGACTGTGTACTGGATTTTGATGAGTTTGTGGAGTGGGCTCTCCGTCCCTGTACAGCCCTTGCATGATGGCGTGCTCCAGTGTTTTGCTTAGCCTGTCTCGTCTCTGTGCACCTGGCTAGGCAAGCAGCTTCGAAGTCATTGTCTTTCCCACATCGGTGGCATTGTTGCCCAATGGCTGGACATTGACCTGTGTGCGGGTAGTCTTGGCCACACCAGTAACACTGTGAGGGGGGCCTACGGGAATGACTGTTCTTTGTCCCTTAGCAGGGTGTCTTCGTACGAGGTGATCTCGCGAATCTTCCTGAGTTGTGACAGTCTGGACGGGGCCCCGGTTCTGTGCGAGATTGCACACGCAGAGCTTGTTCTTTCTTTTCAATTTTGCTGGCCTCCATTTTTTTTGCGTGCTCTTCCGCTTGATCGTTAATGCGAGTAAGTTCCTCTATTTCGTCTAAAGTGTAGTGCTTCTTCAGTAGTCGGCGGCGTAGTGATTCAGATTGACACCAATCAATGACTGGTAGAAGTAATGCGTCTTCTGTGGTGAAGTTGTCGAATTCACAATAACGAGCCAGTCATTTTAGACGGGGGATGAAGTCGCCCATTGGTTCGTCTCGCTCTTGGGACGCGAGGTTGAACGTGTACCTCTCGTAGTCTAGGTTCCGCTTGGGAAGAAACTTCTTGTTCAACGCTTCTCTCACGTCCTCATATGACGCAGCGTTGGTCGGAGGTAGGTCTTTGATGATTTGTCCAATGTCTTTGCCTACAAGGTTGCGTAGGGCTATAAGTTGTTGGTCGGAGTCACAGACTTGTGACCCCTTCATGAAGTCCTCAAAGTCCTCAAGCCAACTCTTCCATGCAGGCCCACGCTGCTACCAGACGTCAGTGGTAGTGGTTCAGGGGGGTGAAGGTATGATACTCCCAGGGGTATCGGTCCAGGAGGCGGTACGCCATGTGCTGTACTGGTTGAAGCTTGCTGCGTGGAGTCAGGGTCCGATATGGTAGGGCGCAGCGTGACTCTTGTGGGCCTTGGAGACATTCGCAAGAGTTCAGTCTCACTTTGGTAGGCTCCAGGGGTCTTTTTAGTAAATGGCCTTACCTTAAAATGGCTGCCGAGTCAGGACTAAGCTTGCCTAGTGCAGAGTGCCTGACTTTAAAATGGCCGTCGGAGGAGACTCATGCAGGTGCTTCAATTCCAATTTCATGGGGCATTATTACTGAGCTTACCCCTCTTTTGATCACCGCTTGTCAATTAGGCCCTCCGCCGCATTCTTTCTTTAATTATGGACCGCCGACACCAGCTGTCTTCGTCCTTCCTGGTATTTTAGGAGCTCCGCTCTCATTAGCAGCAGCGCGCGCTTCTTCAAGTTTTCGGGATAACGAGGATGTTTTTGGGATGCCTCTGATCCCACCACTCGTCGCCAGTGTTTTATCCCATCAGGAGAAATAACTACGGGCGGAGACAGATTGCGGGATTGAGTGCTTCCTTATTCTTGTTTCTGCTCTGCCCTGTTTTTGACTGCCGCTTCCTCGTGCGGCTCCTCCCTTTCCTCCCTCTAGCTACGCCTAACTCCGGGACAATTGGAAGACAGGCATAACGATGTGACAAGGTGTGGGATGGGGCGGTGCGTTGTGTGACTTACAAGCGGTGCCCCCAAACCATGGTGCAGTCACGGGTGTTAAGGTCAACGTGTAGCAACGTCATCATTGAGACCAGGGCGGCGGAGTGAAGCGAGGCGGTGTGGAGTGCGGTGTCCACAGGTCACAGTGCAAGGAGCGGCTCATTGGCTGCAGTGGTCGTCTTCATTGGTGAGACCAGGGTTGTGGTGCAAAGTGTGGTGGGGCGTTCTGCGGTGCCTTCAGGACACCGAGCCAGTAGTGGTGACGGTGTTGGATGCTTTCCCCCTCTGTTGCAACTGAAACCCACGGTTCCAGAGGTAGTACCCAGAGGTAAGTGTAGTCTTTGGTGTCCCTGAGACTTTGTGAACACGAGGCAAGCTCTATTTCAAGCCCTTGGAGTTACTCAGAGACAAGTGAAGAAAGTTCAGTCCAGTCCTTTCACTGCCCAAGGCAGAAGCAGCAACTGCAGACCAACCAGCAAAGCAACACAGCAGCAAAGGTGCAGTGCTTCTCCTGGCAGTCCGTCCAGCTATTCCTCTTGGCAGGTTCTTTGATCCAAGCGAGTTCTAAAGTTCTGTGGCCTGGGCCCCAAGATTTATACTCAGTTTCTCTTTGTTCTCTTAGGCAGAGAGTGTCTGTTCTCAGTCCAAACCAGTGTGGTCTCCTCTGGCTCAGCTTCCCGGCACAAGGTGGAGAGACCATTGTCCAAGGCAGACCAGGCCCATTCTGGTCAAAGGAAATCTTCTCCCACTACTCTAAATGCAGTCCAGGTCTATTCAGCCCAGGCCTGACTCATCCAGGAAAGGCAAGACACACCTCAATGCCCCCCAGTGGCTGTCTGAAGAGAATGCACATCCCCAGTCACTCCAAAGCCAAACTGTCAATCCACAACACAGCAGAGGATTGCAAATACACTGCACCCTGCCCACAGGGGTACCTTGGACCTATCTTAGGGGCGACTCACATTTAATAGAATGGAAGGTTAGAGCTTGGCAAGTGGGTGCACTTCCCAAGTCAATATGGTAGTAAAAACTGTGCGCAGACACTGCATTGGCAGGGATGAGAACCCTTTGAAAGGCTGTTCTGTGTGGGTGGCACAATCAATGCTGCAGGCCCACTAGCAGCATTTGTTTTATAGGCCTTGGCACTCTCAGTGCACTTTACTATGGACTTACCAGTAAATCAAATATGTCAATCTTTGAAACACCAATTCATAATACAATTTACAATAGGAGCACTTGCACTTTAACACTGTACAGCAGTGAGAAGGTGTGCAGAGACATTAAAGCAGTAAAAACAGAGTCAACACCGGGAAGTAAGAAAGCAAAAAGACAGGGGAAACATGCCAAACGATGCCAATTCTAACATACACCCTTTGATATTTAAGTGGGCATGGTCCGAGCAGCAATTATAGGCTCCACACATTTCAGATTGCAATACCCTCATAAGGCACATCTGGAGGTTATCCCATGTACAGTTCATGTTCAAGATGACATGAAACATATGCTTTTAATTGGAAAGGTTTATCAAAAGCAGTTAGCTGAATACAGTATTCTAATCTTTAGGTCCATGATCATTTAAAATCACTTAAGTTAGAGGATCAAAGTCAAGATGGGGTGTGGCAGTCGTCCAGCAAAGATGGCCACCTCAGCCTTGAACATCTGCCCACACCAACTCTATCCAGAGCAAAATCCTCACATTGAGTAGGTATCTAGGGGTAAAAGACCCCACCTGGGGGAGGAAAATGCCTTTGCAGTGGCTTAGTTGGAGACCTTCGAGTTTAGCGGCTCCAAAGGTGGGTCACCATTTACGGTGTGCCACGGAGGTCTTGAGTCTGGCCAGGCTCGAGGGCCTTGTTCGTGTGGCTCTCTGATGTTCCCTGCTGTGTCTGCTTTTCTGCATTGTAGTTCTGACCGCTCGGCTGCTGCTTTTGGGACTAAGCACAGGTTTGGTGGCTTGAAGGCACAGGCCAGCTAGTACTGAAATGGATACTGACATCAGGCCTGCTGGGACACGGACTGTGCCCTCTACATCTGGGTTAGATGTGAATGTGGGTTCCTAGCCGCAGAGACAGTAGGGGAGGGGCCTGAACCTGACTGGCCTGTGGGTGCCCCTGTGATCAAAATGGCTTCCTGAATAATACTGATTGAAGATAAGATGTGAGTGAGTACATTGGATTGAATATAGCATGAAATATCTGCTGCCTTCCTCGTCCGACACTTTACTTTACAGTACTACTTGCTTTTAACCCTGACCTTTGAGGGAGAAATATTACTGAACTACTCTGGTTGCTGCACTCGCAGGCATACATGTGGAGCTGCTGACCACATACAACAGAGTTTTGGAGAAGAAACTATTACTCTGAGTTCCATGATAGCCCCTGAATGTCACTATTTTGTGCCTTGGGTGGAAAGTTAATCTCTGCGCCCTCTATGCTACTCAGGCATAGACATCATTGTAAGTTGATGCGAGGCAGTCAAAACTCACTTTTGAAGGCTGAAAATATTTAAAAGCAGCAGAGCCTGAGAGTATATGGGATGAAATGTTGCTCCCTGAGCAATCAACCGCGTATGTGGAAGGCATGAAGCATATTCTGTTAGAAATGAAGCAAAATATTAAGGCAATTGATCAGCAAGTGGACGCAGGAGATCTGCACTTGGATCAAATGAAGTAGCACCTTAAAAAGTAGGCTACAAGACTTGATTAGGATGAATAGCGTACTTCTGACCTCGAGGATGGCATGGAGACTTAAAAAAATATACTTGGGTGTCTTCTAGTGCCAAATACAAAGAACTAGAGGTGCATTCAAGGCGCAATAATTTCCGCATGTTAGATATTGCTGAATCCACTGATTTCGTAAAGTCGGAACTTTTTGTGGAAATGCTTCTTTTGGATATCTTCAATCGGGATACATTTTCACAGTACTTCACAGTGGAGAGAGCTTATTGGGCACTGGCTCCAGTACTGCCACCAGGTGCCCCTGCACGTATAGCCCCCCATCCTTAATTTGTTTCAGATAGAGACCTCATGCTGAGAATAGACAGATAGGAAAGCCATTTAATGCCAAGGTGCCAGGAACGCCTTCCTTCCTGATTATGCAGTTAAAATTCATGCGGCCAGGAGATCATTCATGGAGGCAAGAAGTCGCCACACAAGGCAAACCTTAGTTATTCCATGCTGTATCCTGCCAAGCGTCTTGTGGCAGTGGAGGGTTGCACACTTTTCTTTAACAAGCCGGATAAGAGTGCTCAAATTTTGTAAAACAAATTGTTAAGAAATAGAATTCTGCACACTCCTCTAGCTGTTTAAGTGGTTTTCGTGTGCCAAATGTTTGGGTAGGAGGTTTGACCTGTGAATGTTTATGCACGCTTTTATATATACATAATACCTCATGTTAATTACATAGTACTTAGTGCTTGGGGGAATGGTTGCTTCCTCAGACTCACAAGTGAAGTGGGAAGGACATTCTGGAATATGTCTCTTCACTAAATAAGATTGGTCTGGACATATGCAGGTAGCAGAGGGTGACAAACACCTCTTAATCCAATCCACCCACAATGATTAAAGATTATTTTATAGAGTTGGGAAATTATTGGAGTCTAAACTTCAAGTTCGAGAAAATGCAGTTGAATGGGTGGAGGATGGGGAGGTGATCAGGGTATTAACTTGGTTAGCTGTCCATCAATCAAGTATGACTGGTGCCTATCTTATGGCATACACTGTATTAGTTGCTGCCCAGTTAGATATCCCTTTTGACTATACACATGCCAAATGCTGTTCTGGATTGCCTCAACTGCACAACCTGGAACATTCTAGGGCTCAATAACCCCAAGAAGGCAGGGCTTGCTTTAACCTACTTGAACAGACTTAAAATAGATATAGTGCTCATATAGCAGATGGATCTAGACCTGGGGTGCCCATGAAACGTTGCACAGAAGTGGGGGCTGCTAGAGATGTAACTATCTTCATTAGGAAGGCAGCTTATTTCACTCTGGTGGACATGCAGGACAAACACTGGGGTGGATGCTCAATTATGTCAGGGGTACTGTATGAGCAAGATGGCCCGGGAGAACAACATCATCACTGACCTGCAATATGGCTTCCAGAAGGGGCTCGGAACGGTCGAACAGGCCCTAAATCTTGTCCTCTTGGCTGGAAAGTACGCGCGCGCTAAAGGAGGCAACATCTTCCTGGTCTATGTAGACCTAAGCGCGGCGTTCGACTGCGTACAGCATGCAAAGCTATGGCAGATCCTAGAACATCTCGGAGTGGACCCACCCATATTAGCCTTCCTAAGAGAGTTATACACCAACGCAGAAGGCCGAGTTCGATTTGGCACTGGCGGTGAACTATCACGACCCTTTAAAATCTCAAGAGGAGTAAGACAGGGATGCGTACTGGCTCCCTTCCTGTTCAACCTATACACAAATGGGCTTGAACAGGCTATGCTGGAAGGGAGCCAGGACCTCCCACAGATAGATCACCGCCCGATACCCATTCTCCTGTATGCCGACGACTCGGTCATTCTGGCACGGACCCCGAATCAACTCCAACGGCAACTTAACAAATATGTGACCTTCATGGACTCTCTAGGCCTTAAAGTTAACATTAAAAAAAACTTTTACAATGAACATCGGCCCAAGGCAAAGAGTCTCCAAGCCCATACTCATTAACAACAGCACACTAGAAAAAACATCGGTGTACCCATACCTGGGCATTCTAGTGGATGACACAATGACTTGGCGTAAGGCAGTGGAAGCCAGAAATCTTAATTTCCGCCGTGCTACATCAGCACTAATTACCTTTTCAAGGAAACTAGGCAAACCAGCTCCAGCGGAACTGTTAACCATATACTATGCGAAATGCTACAGCGTGGCTACATACGGAGCAGGTGTCTGGGGCTATGGATGTATTGACCAACTCCAGGTCACTGAAAACGCCTTCATCAAGTACATCCTAGCCCTTCCCCAAAGTTCCCCGACCTCAGCTTCACACCGGGAGCTTGGCATGGAGTACATTATTGACACCATACGATGCCAGCCTATCCTTCTGTGGCAGCGTATATGGTGCAACCCCGAAAGTCATATTACCCGTTCCCTCATCACAGACTGTCTTGGCCTAGTGCACTGGCGGAAAATTCCGTGGCTTACCTACATCCACAAATTCTTTGTAGACATTGACTGTGAGCACTACTTTCTCGAACCACCCTCTATCGAAGACATCTCGAAGAGACAGCTGAAGCAAATATGTATGGGCCATCTAAGGGAACTCCGCAATCAAGCCGAGATTACCAAAACACAAAACGAAAAAATTTGCATATTGCAGACAGGGAAACTCATTCAGCCGTACCTGACATACTTTTTGTCGAACCATGAAAAATTTTTAATCACAAGATTCCGGTTTGACCTCTTTCATCGTTTGGTCTCATTTCCGGAAACGAAAAACTGGTCCCGAAATTTGATGAGCTGTCCTTGTGATGGAGTTTCTGTACAATCTACGATCCATGTCGTTCTTTTTTGCAAATACTACAGACCAGCAAGAAAAACATGGATTCTTCCTATTCTCCGATTTAGCGGAATAAGACAATTGTATCTAGCACTTTCCCACTTACAATCCCCGAAATCCCCGCATGAAGCAAAACTGATAGCAATTTTTCTTAAAACAGTAATATCAACCCGTCGCAAAATCTCTACCTAACCCTGTATTCTTCCATTTTCCGTAGAAACAGTATCACCATTTCGAAACTCTTGTCTTCACAGTGATTCAAGTTTTGTGACCCTCTGTTTAATGATTTTAATCTCTGATTTATGTTTAAAAATTTCTTCTTTTTGGAAAAATGTACTTTTTATGATTATACATACCTATAATCGAATAAAAGTTGATGAAATGAATGAGCAAGATGCTATATATTTTACATATATGCCTCTAATATATAATCCCCCCATTCTTTGAAATATTAGACACCATTCTGCAGAATTATGAGCACTCAAAACTGATTTGTGGAGGAACTTTATTTTACCATCTGCTGGGTAAGCGAAGCGCGTCAGGTCACTATCTTTACTATTGAAAGAATATAGCCAGCAGAATATCTGGAGGTTTAAGAGAGGGCAGAAGACAGTTTTATCATCTTACTCCTCAGTACACAATAGCTTTTTGAGACTGGATTTCTGATTCCTTAGTGCTGATACTACTCACTGGGCAATTGGAACTGAGTATCTCCCATGAACGCTCTTGGCCCATGACTCAGGGGCAGTGACGTAACAAAACGTGAGGGGGGCCCCCTGCAAAGTACATGAGGAGGGCCCCCCCATGCTCCAGAACCAGTCAGGAGCTCATAGTCTTGACTGTGCATATTGCCAGAGGGGGGCCCCTCTAGCTCACCGCCTCGTACCGCGGGGGCTTTTGTTATGTCACTGCTCAGTGGTGGTGGAGTTTGAGATTTAACTGACTCGACTATACAGGCTTATTTGAAGATTCCCTCAACAGAGTGTTCTGTGAGAAAATGTGAGTCTTGTATGCTGAATTATTTTTAGAATAACATGGGCTCTGTTAGACAGTATGCTACTTTGTGGGAGATCTTTACACACTCTATAACCTTAAAATATATCCAACATCTTCAGAGGTTAGAGGTTGATCTGTCCATACTGGAAACAAATATTGAAAGCCCTCAATCTGAACCACTTGGTAGTATTAAATTCATGCTGCTGTATAGGGAATGGGTGGATAGAGTGGTGAAATACCTCAGCAAATACACATTGGCTTACTGTTACGGCAAGGGAAAAATAGCTAAACTCTACCACATATCTTTAGGAAGATGAATAGGGGTACACCTCCTTTGACAGACCTTCACACTATGGAGGAGGCAAGGGATACAACATAGAAGTTACTTCTAATTATTCTGGCCTATGTACAGTCAGAAACACTTTGTGTACTGATGAGGTTGGGGCCTACTTGGAAGAGGTTGGACTTGCTTGGGGACAAGCTAAGGGAGCCACTGGTTAGCCAAACAGTTGTTAAAGAAGTAAAACATTCAAGAGACAGTTTCCAGACAGGAAGTCTCATTGTTCACATTGACTCACTGACAAGTTTTATAAAACTTGAAAAGAGATCCATGCTCTTCATCCCTTAAATATATACAGTGATGCCTTCGAG
Organism: Lissotriton helveticus; assembly: GCF_964261635.1. Lineage (NCBI taxonomy): Eukaryota > Metazoa > Chordata > Amphibia > Caudata > Salamandridae > Lissotriton > Lissotriton helveticus. The sequence goes on along the minus strand of NC_136060.1, from coordinate 20,423,528 downwards.
TTAGGACGGCTACCCAGCACTTAAGAGAAGCGATCGTTACTGTCCTGCCCAAGCCCAGTAAAGATGGGACAAATTGCCAGTCATACTGTTCAACATCTTGAAATCTAGGAGTAAATATAGATCAATCCTTATCCATGAAAGATCAAGTTAATGGTACTTGTGGCACTTGCTTTGCTACATTGAGGCTCCCAAAAAAAGGTTTTCCCTGGCTCACGTCAACTTCTAGAAAAACTCTTGTCCAGGGTCTGACAATAAGCCACCTGACCTATGGAAACACATTATTGGTAGTAGCAAATGACACCCTGCTGGACATACTGCAAGTTGTAAAAAATACAGCCGCACAGCTGATCTGAAATCTATCTGCACAGTTGTCCTCTGCCTCCATACTAAAAAAACTGCATTGGTTGCAGAAAGCCGGCCGTTTTTAAGCTCTACTGTGTGACGCATAGGACATTATACAAGGCTCATCTTGCATACTTTCATTCGAGACTTAGGACCTGATTTAGACCTTGGTGGGACTCCTGTTGTTTCTCCATGGCAGAGTTTACAAGTACTCGATCTAGCTGAGTGATTCCCGCCCGCTGTATTTAAATGTGGGCTGGCTGATCCATCATCAGTTTTAACAGACTGTTTTATGTTGCGTAAGTGGCTTACCGCCTTTGACGCAACACACTCCTCTTCTGGCTAACAGTACTCTGCCACTGCCAGGGTGGCGGGTTTGCGCTGAGCCTATCTAGATTTCACAGTTGTGCTAGCATTGTCTGAGCGGCGGATTTGTGACAGAGTGAGTTCATAGTGGGATGTGTTCAACATTGTACTATTCATGTGCCTTTTGGATGGATGCTAACATCACACACCTGATGTGTTGCTGTCACTTGCATACCTCCAGGCATCACCTGGAGGCCCAGAGGAATGGTGGTGGTGGTTCTCCCAGCACCCCTTACAACTTTTTCCTTGGGAGGAGAAGGTCTTGCAGGTAATCAATCTTGAAGGTCTGACAGGAATCCCTGGTGGAGAGGAGACTGGTAAGTAATACTTTTTAATCTGTCGCTAACTGTTGCAAATGTGTTGTGCCCTTTTTTTAAACATATAGCATAGCAGTCTCCTCACTCACTCGGGCCTCCCAACCAGTCCAACCTCCTGCCCCAACTCAGGTTCTTCCCTCAACCCAATTCCAAACTTCCAACCCAATCCCAAGCATACTCGCTTCTTTGCAGGCACCCACTTCAACAGACTCAAGCAGCAAAATCACACACACACAAACACAAACACATAAATAACATACAAACTCTATTCAAACTACACCCAAAAGTACCACAACCACAACACCAAGAACCACCACAACAAACTCAACAAAACCAACACACTTATACAAAAGCACACCTACACACAAAACACTACCCACAAGTAAACACACACACTCACCAGATTATTTAACACCAGCTAAAACAGACATCTAAACATACACAAGAAATACCAGACCCACAAGCAACTGCCAAATATACAGTCACAAGCACATCACCAACTCCAGCTCCATTTACGTCCAAAAGCCAATCTTCTACCACCCATCATAACCTAACTCTTTTTTTCTTAACTTTTCTTTTTGTAATTGTCAAAAAATACATGAGAGAATGATCTCCATTAATTTTTTGAAATGTTTAATGTTACAATTGAAATTTGTTTCAAAAGTGTTATTACAGGTGTGTATATTTTAACTTAAGTGAAAAAATGAACACACATGAATTCCACATAAGAAAAAGAATGCATGTAAGAGTAATTTAAAAATGCAGAGCAAATGTAAACAGACAATTCATGAGACACCAAGAATAAAGGTATCAACAACGTAGTTGATTTGCTTCGTGGTCAAGTGGCAGCAACAATGGAACGACTTAGACAATTGGGTTCATGACAGAAACAGAAGTGGAAAACAGAACAAAAGATAAGCCTCTACCTCATATCCCTTCGATTTAAGCCAACTCAGGTTTGGAGGTTTACCCGCAACAGTTTCCTAGATTGAATCGTGATTAGCCCGATGGAAATACTGGCTGGCCTCCCTCCGAAGCCGCTTTTGCCTCTGACGCCGTCAACACAGCGGCATTCAGACAGACTATCGTCCATAGACCCGCCAGCATTTAAATTGAGGGGGCAGACTGCCTAGTAGGCGGGCAGAGAAATCGTTGGAAATGAGATGGCGGGACCAGATCTGCCAAGATCTTAATTAGGCCCTTGGTCATAATCAGTCTTCCAGACTGCAAAAGTTCTCAAATAAAGGTGTCTTGCAGATTCCACACATTCACATCTCCAGATTTGGAGTCAGATCTTTCTCGTATATGGCCCCGTATCACTTAAACAGACTCCCTCTCCATCTTCGTACCTGCCCTGATTTTCTGAATTTTAAGAAGAACTTGGATGCTTTAGAATGTACCAGTTCTTCTCATCAGCAATGTGCCGAGATACTCCTTCAGAACTGAGTTGTGTGCTATATCAGGAACAAGAAATAAAATAAATAAATGGATAATGAGAATACTTGTAAAATATGTTGCTGCTAGACTAGCCCATTTATGGTCAAGTTAGTTTGCCGTGACCAGCCAGAATGTATCCAGGTAGGGCAACATCCCACAATCTTTGCACCCTTTTTGCAATGATGCTAGAAGGGCTGGGTTTCGCTTTGATTATGGCAGTGTCAGAAGAGGTTGGCTATGAGGGGAGCCATTTGAGAGACAGAAAGACACATGGACAAAGCTTTGTTCTTCCTTTTTGCAAAGCTTGGGAACAATGTGATATGTGATTAATTGATAAATAAATTAATTTTGAGACAGTAACAGGTCATCCGTCAGAACAGTAAAGGAAGAGAATGTGTAGGTAGTCTGCTGTGATTTACTAAGAGGATTCTGCCAATCACTATTGAAATAGCCTGATAAAATACAAAAACTACTACTCTCAAATCTAGAGTCCTGCTTGGTCTAAGGCAACAACAGAAGACTGTCACTTAGGTTAATTTCTATGTGCCCTTAGAAGGACTTAGCAATGTGACTCCTATTACCCTTTCCCTCAATCAATCACTCAGTAAATCATTTGCTTGAACCAATAAACACATTAAACACAATCAGATTACAAACAGTTAAAAAGTTAATCTTACTTTAAAATGTAACACATAGCTAAAAAATCAGGAACTGTGAAATATAAGTATAAGACTATAAGCAATAATATAAAAACAACTTTTTTTCAATAATTCATTTTGGTATACAGCAACTGGGCCACATGTTATCTGAGGACAGAGAAAATAGGTAATCAAATGCCACAGCCACACACTGAGTGCCACACCAAATAAATATTGTCTCTAAATATCTCTTCTGCTCATAAACTGTGTCAGAACATAACATCAACATATGTATATGGTCGCTGATACCTTTCCATAGCTACTTATAAATAAGTCTCATGTTTTAGTTTCTTCATTTTAACCAATTGCCTCATATGAAACAACAAAAGGTTTCTACGTAAAGAAGGGCTAAGTACACACTGTAACTAATCAGCCTTTTTGAACAACTCGTTACTTCTAAATAGATGTACCAATTATAATTTACTTTTCATAAAATGTGTATCTGACATACAGAAAAGCTACATAGATTTTTCAAGTTAAGTCCTTTTTAAACAATGTACAGGTTTCCCCCAAATTGTAGGTCAAATTTAGCAAAAATATTAGTAATTTTGCTAATAGCATTTTACTGAAAGAATAATCTTAAACATTCAAGAGCTACTGATTTTGAGGTTTGTTGAGTAAGAGAGTAAAAATGTAAGATTTGAAAGTTCACTTTCCAAAGTATTCAAAATTAACCCTAACCTTAGCCATTAGGTCACCATTCCATTGGTGCTAAAAGGGAATGCCAGCCTTCAAGAAAATACTAATTTAGAGGATTCCCCGTAATGAATCATTCTGCCTCATAGGTAGAAGGAGGGCATTACGCATGCCAGGCAGAGAAAAAGGCGCCCCCCTAATTAAGGGGCCACCGATTCAGTTTAAAGCTCATGGATATCGTTGAGATATGGGAGTTTCAGGAGCCATTCACCACATTCTGTGGGGGGCATCAGTTTTCATTACATCACTGCATATATAATTCACTCAACAGACTTTCAAATTTGGGTTTAAAGAGAAAACCCACATTTTCAGTTAGAAGACCATAGTCTCTTCATGCTTGTCAATCCATGGACAAACAGCAACTGTTCATGAATTTTAAATGACATCAGAAAATGTAGCACCCGAGTACTTATATGATGTTACTCTCTTCAAGACACCATTGTCTAATATTGACCGATTCACACATTTCCTCTTTCTCATAAGCTCAACTTTTCTGAAGTATTATGAATTAGATTATTTAGTTTATTAATAGATATTTACTTCTTTTCCTATTTCTGCAATCCTACTGACTTACAGTCCATGACTACCAAATCATTAGCAAAGAGTAGTAAATTATTATGTAGCAATTTTTCCTGATGGGTATTCCTTTCACTTCCTTCATGGCTTTCATAATGTCACACACGAAATACCAGGTCCTCTGCATATAGTAGTAAATAATATGTACCCATTTTTAATACTGTGTATTTTTTTGATTCCTTCAAGGTTTTCAGTAGTTCACACAGGAAGAGAGGACTAAATAATCTGCATAGAGTAGTAAATAATATGTACCCATTTTTAGTGATGAGTATTCCTTTTTCTCCTTTCGAGGTTTTCAGTAGATCACACAGGAAGAGAAAAAAGCCGGGACTCAAGCATGAACCCTGTTTCAAACACTCCCTGTTTCAACACATAAGCCTAGGTCCATGTGTTAGAGTGAAGTGCAGCAAGTAAAGTTAACAATCTCCCCAAAATACCTCTGTTTGGTAAGTCACAAAATCAAGCACAAATTTAAAGTCCACATAACAGATCCATGAAGAACCATTCAATGTTAGCGTCCTCATTTAATAATTAGGAGTAAAAATATACTGTAACATGGAATGCTCATGTTAAAACCCAACCGGCTCTACTGCAATTAAATGCTTAGCTGTAGGCCATTCCTTAACAAGATTTAATAAAATCATCCCATATATTGTAGAAAACACAAAACTAAAAGGGTCTATGGTCTCTTCAGAAATAGTCCACCTGTCATGGATCAAATATTATGACATGAAGAGTGAGGCACATTTACAACCAGAGACAAAATCAGTAATGAAAACCAGCAAGAGCAGTTGGAACTGGGCTTATGATGATTGTCCTGACTTGTAGTCGGAAGACACTATTTCCTCCCTTAAGCCTGGTGTGAACAAACATTTCCGTTTAACAACTTTTTGAACCACCAAGGAAACATTATAACATTTGTGCTACATGCTCTGAAGATCTGGGCATTTCTTTCCACCTACTACTTTAGAAACAAGGACACTTGTTCTTGTAATTGAATGCACCTCTGCTTTTTATGGAAACCGTTTTCCTACAAAAAATGTTTTGTTTTAAATATATGACATTGAGGGGCATTGATTGGATTTATTCACAATAATGAATGCACTTTTACCAATTGGGGACTGTTTCTAGATTCATAAACACAGCATTGGTGTATTAAAGTATGCCCTTCCAAAGACTGCCTTTTGATACAAAAATCCTCCCAGTTCGTTTTTAATATATCCAGTTCTGTAAAATCAGCTGTACAATATTGTTGTGTCATTTCAATCAATAAGTTGTTTTAACTGCAGTAATTTACGAATGCTTTCATGCTTGTTTTGTAAACTCGGATGTTAGTTTGGTGCTGCTATTGATGTGTCACATACACCTTTCTCTGCTCTTTTTCTTGCAGCTCGTATCTGGTAAGATCAGGAATTCCCACAGAAAACTGACTTTATTTGACTGTGATGGAGCTCACCCATAGCTCATGTCAAGACGGAGGCTTCCACGTAATCAAGCTAACCCCGATTGTGTATAAAGTTCGAATTAAGGAATCCTGACTCTCCCAATGGAGCATGCATCAAAGCTTCATAGTGATTAAGAAGAACCCCGTGTTGCCCTGAAACTAGAATTGGAGGAATATGGACTTCCCTAAAGCCAAATGGAACAAGCAGGCAATGCAAGCTCCACACAGGACAGTCAAAGATCTCCTATAAATATTTGACCCTCTAAATGCACCATTATCCTTCTGTTTGGTAAATGGTAGAAGGGCTGCATGGCCCTCATAGCTCCTAGGCAGCTTACTACCTGGAATACCCTCCACATAGGTCTTCATTTAACTGTACCTAGCTCTCAATGTCAAGGCTATGGACAATGGGTAGTCAAGAAACTCATCTTCCCTGGCAGAGCACAGCAGCAGAGTAATCTCATTGTCCAAGTCAGGCTTCTGGAGTATTTTCCAGTGGTCCAGGGATGACAGCACTGTAGAACAAATACAAGCTGACCCCTCTTCCTCCTCTCTCTTCTTCCCCTCCCGCACAAAATAGGGGTAAGATATCATGGCTGAGTATAAATTAAACTTAATCCCCGAATCTAAGACTGAGGATGAGTTTTACATTTGGGGATTAATGTCCCCAAATCTAAGACCCTGTTGACCCTGTCCCAAATGTCACTGTGTTGAAGATCAACATCGTGACATTTGGGATGTTGCTAACAAGTTAGAAGGTTAGAGATAGTTTATAGCTCTGAATAAGTGGCAAGGTGGAAATAAAAGCACAGAAAGCAACAGAAATTGGTAAAGAGAAGTTTAGCTGCTGTAACCCTCCTAAAGGAACAAATAAGAGAGCTGCATCTATATAGTACATGCGTAAATCCATTGCTTCACCACTGCATCTAGCTACCATCATGAAATGAAAATCAAAATGCCAGAGAGGAAAATCAGGGCAAGAATATGTGAGCATGTGATGGGCTTTTTAGGAGAAATTAACCATAAACTTAGAGTAAAAAGACATGCCGTTGTCTTTAGTCTATGGTGCCAGGGCATTCCTAATAGCTTCTACCAATATCTATTTCCACTTCATTCCGCTACATGTAGACTCATGACCCAATACATTATGCTCAACAAATTTGCACTTCTGCACTATAGCAACATTTCTCAGATACCTCTAGAACCTTGCATAAATGATCATCGTGTTCCTCTGTGTTTCTGCCTATCATTATTACGTCATTTAAAAAACAAGTAACAGCTGGCATTTTACAAAACAATTTAGTCATTCACCATAGATAACCAGCAGCTACTGAGGACAGTTCAAATGGCAGATTAAAATATTTAAAAAGGTTTAGTAAACACTGTTAATGCTTAGCTTGCAGGATATAATTGAATCTGTTGATAGGTGGAAAACAAGTCAAGGGTGGAAAACAATTTTATGGCCATAGTCAATGATAACTGTTCATTAATCCTGGGAAGGAGGAACTGGCCAAAAAATGTTTTTTTCCACACCTCTGAGGTTTACTCATAGTCTTACTTTACTATTGCAAGTATTTCTATGATGAACAATGAAATCCTCTCAGCCAATTCAATGAGTTCAATAATACTTGCATCCCATAACCTCTTTTGCCTTCACCTTGTCTCTAACACTGAATAGTATATTACTTGCTTTCTTTAGGATTTAAAATAAAATTTTAAAGTACCTCTCCGGTTTTTTGTGCATTTTTGAGTGTGTTGTTCAATGACGCCAGAGGGTCTGGTATCTCAATTTGTCCTTGAAATATTCTTTTGGGACTGAATTTAACCCAAAATACTCCCTGCACAGAATTGCTCAGTGAGTTGTGTATGAATGTAGCCCAATTGGATTTCTATTTCGTATTGGTGCATTGACTATTCCTTGCGCCAGGCGGTTAGTGGATAGCTCCTGAGGGACTTGAGGGTAACATGGGATCATGCAGCTTAACCGTTAGCAGAACCCAACCAGTTCTCCCACCAGCTTCTGTAGACCTCGTTTGAGGGACTGGCCATAGCACAGCTTGTTACATCATTCCAGGCCGTCTTTCATTCAATAACTTGAAAAGCTGCAGTCTTACTTGTAGCTAACAACGCATAGGTCCAAGGATGCAGTCCTAGTATCCATGTTTCCAAATTGTAGTAACTTCACCAGGCTGTACAGACTCAATGGTAGGGTTTATTGTCAGTAAACCACTTCCCAGGTCAGTGGCAGATCAATTGTTAGCATGCCTGCTGAAGCTCTCTCTCCCAGATCACCACAGGCACGGCCTTGCAGGTAAGAGTAGTGGGGCGGGGCAGGGGGGGATTCAACATACTGGGGGGACGAGGTAAACTTACATTTAAAAAAAGAAAAACATGTTTTTTTTAATTTAATTTTCTCTTGTTGTCGTATGCCAACCCCCCCCTCACCCTGACCCCGCCCCACCGCTCTTACCTACACGGGCTGTGCCTGGGTCACCGTATGTATAACATTATTCCCAGAGAACACAACATTCCATTTAAGGGAGAACAGATAAAATTTAGAGAATAAGTGTAGAGTAAGGTGGTTTACAGTATCAGTCAAGGTACACACTACACTATCCTTTTCTTTTAACATCAATATACGAAATCTAGATTGTCATTTAAATCATATAAAGATGAGCAGTATATGCAACATTGTAAGTAAGCAATATAATTTACAATAAATGATGATATAGAAATATGGCTCAATTACTCACCAGTGTTGGTGAAATACCCTCTGCTTGCCCAGTGCAGTCATCAGTATTGTTGATGCCACCTTCCTCCTTCACAGTTTCGGATGAATCAATAAAAAAAATCTGCTCATCTAAACATTCTTCCTCATCCACCATCTTCTTTATTTGGTCATTCTCTTCTATTACAACTTCAGAAGCTGCATCGGCCAGCATGTCAACCCTTCAATAAAACGATAACAAGACTTAGGCAGGATTCTTAAAATACTGTAAAAACACCACCACCTTGACAAATGCAGTTGCATGTTTGCCTCAGAAAGGCGGAGCTTGGTTTTAAAAGTTGCATCGGAATATGTTTACACTGCATTTGTTTGGTTTGGAGGAAGGCTGCTATTTATTTTGTTTTGAGTTGTGAAAGGTATTTGTTTGATTTGTTAACTGCAGGTATTTAATGTTTGAAGCTGTACCCATGCTTTTTCTCCTTTTCTGCTCTCTTTGGACCAGGCTGTTCCCTTTGTTCTCTGTCACCACTCTGTTCTTTGTCCATCCTCTTTTCCTGTTCATATGGGAGAGCAGACATACGGATAGGAAACACACATTCATTTCCAACTCAGACAGATTGGGCTGCTGGCTAGTCAGACTCACATTTATTTATTTTACGGCTGTGCCATCTATGCAGTGTCAGCCTGATTGAGGTGCAGTGTGCAGCCTCTTCCAGGTGCTGCAAATCTGCATGCTCTCTGATCTGTTATTGTTATTGTTATTGTTATTGTTAATATGGGCTTGTATAGCGCCAACTCACCGGCAGGTCTCAGGGCGCTTTGACCACAAAACATAACGGCCTAATCAACGTCAGGGAAGAGAGAAGGCTAAACTAAGTTCAGCGCTGCCCTAAACAGAATGGTCTTTAGGGTCTTTCTGAAATGAAGCCTATTTCCATCCCTACGAAGGGCTTCAGGTAGTTTGTTCCAAATCCTCTGCAGCAGAACCGAAAAGGCTCTTCCACCTTTTGTGGCTAATTTAAACCGGGGACACACCAGCAATTGAGCCTCAGAAGACCTTAGCCTTCTTTCAGGTCGATAGATCTCCAACCTTTCCTTAACATATGCAGGGGCTTGGCCATAAATAGATTTATGGGCTATGCAGATCTGTGATCTGGAGTATATAACGTTTTGGCAATTAGAAATCCATATGTAACGGCCAGCCCAGTACAGCAGTATACAAAAGCCCAAAAGCCCCCACCTGATGCGCCAAATTGGGAACAGGATAACCAGTGACTCCAAGAGGTAAAAGGGTGACAAGGTTGAGGAGCGACAGTGGGACACAAGGGGTCGGTGATGCCAGAGTCCTGCTAGAAACACCGAATAAACACTCATTAGAGTTCTCTCCTGTAACCCCCCCCCCCCTCATGTGTGAGCTGTGATGGAGCGGGATAGAAAACAGAAATCTGTTTAAACCCGTGAAGTCACACTTTCATAAATAAATTAATAATGCTAACAATTTGTGCTGTGTGTGCTAATTCAACCTAGTTTAAAGTTGCATTTTCACAGAACACGTGGGAAATTAACATGTGTGCTCATAAATGTGCATTATGTTGCATTCTCATGTATGTAGAAAATAATAAATTAATCTTGTCTATTGTCATGTCATAACTAATAGCAGCTGTTTTTAAAATAATGGCATGTGCTTATTTTGCTTCCCTTGTCTATGTGATGTCATTTCTACTATTCTAGGTGCACATAAGGCTTTGTGGATTAATGAAGACTGGTAGATATAAAATGCTGCTTTATTTGTGCTTTACTGCTAGGTAATTTAGACTAATGGGTTAATTATTAGCAATGATGGGAGGCAACAGAACAAACTGTATTTCTTTCATTAATTATTCTTTGTGTTTGTTTATATAATAGTTTTACAAATGAAGCTTAGAGATGGCTGCAGAAAATTAGTACCCTTTTAAAAGTGACGCAGGGACAGTGGCGCAGAAAATTGACGCTTTCTGAAAGAGGCCTAATGATGAAAATGGCTCAAATGAAAATAATTCTGAGAAGGATGGAAAAGGCCTCTGAGCTTTTATTTTGAAAGGTTTTGGATTGAACTGCTAAAAAGATGACTTTTTGGAGAAATTTGCTAACGTTTGCTAACGTGCCACGGGAGTTCAGAGCTGACTAGCTCAAGGTTAAAAGGAAGCTGTTGCTACAAAATGTAGCAGCCTAAGGAAGAGCTGCCAAGACTTCTAAATGAACAATGGACTAGTGAATTTGCCCGGGCATGTAAGAAGGAGGTGTCACAGTTTACTGTGGTACGAGGTGGCTCAGCCAATGGAGAACTAGAATTCGTCTGCTGAAATGTGAAAAATAGTTAGCTCAGCTAATTTAGGGTATAAGAATAGGTTCAGAGAACACATAGTTGGCTTACGCTCGAGAAATTCTGGAGGACGATGTTATGCTGATGGACTTTACACGTGAGGACAGGAGTTTTTATTAATTACTTTATTACTAGGTGATGAGGGTAGAGACAGTGAGATATAGTTAGGATTTTGGGAAATGCTTAATTTTACTTATTCCTGCTAATGAATAATAATTTTTGATTTATGCTCTTTTTATTAATACTGAATAAATCTTTCTTTATGACATTTTTCTAATGCTTGTTTAATAAAATACCAAAACCTAAGTTTTTCTAGATGTGTTAAAATAAACTTTCTAAAATGACAAGCTGGTCTTGATTATTGCAGATGGTTTAAACAACTATATTTAGATCTTATCGCCTCATGATTCAAGCGCTCTAATGTTGTTATGGGCCTAGTGTTGTAGTGAAAGTTTTGTGGTAGTAGATAGTGTCATTTGTGCAATATTTTGGTGAGAGCGCTGGATCAATTTCTGGTAGCAGAGGATGGTTGATTGAAGAGAATAGTGACAATGGTTGAAGTACATACTTGTTAAATTTTAGGTTTTCTGTTTTTTGGCATAAGGCTGAAGAAAATCTTGTTAGGTGACACAAGGTCGAAGAAATACTGTTAGCTGAAAAATTAATTTGTGACATTAGGTCGAAGAAAAACTGTTAGAAGGTTTAAAGAGTATAAAAAAAAAAAAAAAAAAAAAAAAAAAAAATTTGAAAAAGGGGGGTGTTAGAAATTTTTAGAAAATTTAGGTAAAATTTTTAAAATTTTTGTTTTATTTTTCTTTGCAAGCTTAATGCAAATATAATTCTGCTTTGGTTAATTTAGGTTATTGTTCTTTGAGAAATTAATAAGGAGAAGTTTAAAGTTAATATGATAAGCAAGATACAGACATTTTATTAGTTATAGTTTTTACAACACTTTTATTGAAACTTAATTGTATGTTACACAAGAGAAAGAAATAGAACTAGAGGGGTTTCTTAAAACTCAATATGAGAATTGTAGATAAACTGATGAGATAAATCTTTAGAAATACTAACACAGGTGAAATTGAATCATGTTCATCTTAGATAAAATCTTTGCTAAAATATTGGGTGGTGGTGTGGTGATTTGTTAATCACCAGATGAGGGAGTTGATGGAGCGGGATAGAAAACAGAAATCTGTTTAAACCCGTGAAGTCACACTTTCATAAATAAATTAATAATGCTAACAATTTGTGCTGTGTGTGCTAATTCAACCTAGTTTAAAGTTGCATTTTCACAGAACACGTGGGAAATTAACATGTGTGCTCATAAATGTGCATTATGTTGCATTCTCATGTATGTAGAAAATAATAAATTAATCTTGTCTATTGCCATGTCATAACTAATAGCAGCTGTTTTTAAAATAATGGCATGTGCTTATTTTGCTTCCCTTGTCTATGTGATGTCATTTCTACTATTCTAGGTGCACATAAGGCTTTGTGGATTAATGAAGACTGGTAGATATAAAATGCTGCTTTATTTGTGCTTTACTGCTAGGTAATTTAGACTAATGGGTTAATTATTAGCAATGATGGGAGGCAACAGAACAAACTGTATTTCTTTCATTAATTATTCTTTGTGTTTGTTTATATAATAGTTTTACAAATGAAGCTTACAGATGGCTGCAGAAAATTAGTACCCTTTTAAAAGTGACGCAGGGACAGTGGCGCAGAAAATTGACGCTTTCTGAAAGAGGCCTAATGATGAAAATGGCTCAAATGAAAATAATTCTGAGAAGGATGGAAAAGGCCTCTGAGCTTTTATTTTGAAAGGTTTTGGATTGAACTGCTAAAAAGATGACTTTTTGGAGAAATTTGCTAACGTTTGCTAACGTGCCACGGGAGTTCAGAGCTGACTAGCTCAAGGTTAAAAGGAAGCTGTTGCTACAAAATGTAGCAGCCTAAGGAAGAGCTGCCAAGACTTCTAAATGAACAATGGACTAGTGAATTTGCCCGGGCATGTAAGAAGGAGGTGTCACAGTTTACTGTGGTACGAGGTGGCTCAGCCAATGGAGAACTAGAATTCGTCTGCTGAAATGTGAAAAATAGTTAGCTCAGCTAATTTAGGGTATAAGAATAGGTTCAGAGAACACATAGTTGGCTTACGCTCGAGAAATTCTGGAGGACGATGTTATGCTGATGGACTTTACACGTGAGGACAGGAGTTTTTATTAATTACTTTATTACTAGGTGATGAGGGTAGAGACAGTGAGATATAGTTAGGATTTTGGGAAATGCTTAATTTTACTTATTCCTGCTAATGAATAATAATTTTTGATTTATGCTCTTTTTATTAATACTGAATAAATCTTTCTTTATGACATTTTTCTAATGCTTGTTTAATAAAATACCAAAACCTAAGTTTTTCTAGATGTGTTAAAATAAACTTTCTAAAATGACAAGCTGGTCTTGATTATTGCAGATGGTTTAAACAACTATATTTAGATCTTATCGCCTCATGATTCAAGCGCTCTAATGTTGTTATGGGCCTAGTGTTGTAGTGAAAGTTTTGTGGTAGTAGATAGTGTCATTTGTGCAATATTTTGGTGAGAGCGCTGGATCAGCTGCACAGATGTTTGTAAATTAGAATCAAACTGAGGTAAAAGTTTCAGGCCTCCACAGATCAAGTACTTCGGCATTGATCTGCCAGTGGAGCATCCTTATGCTCTTCTTCTGAAGCTCAGCCTCTTTCTAATCATCCTCAACCAACAAATCATATTCTTCTCTGTGCAAATTCTCACATCTCAGTTTCTCTGCAGGTCGACCCCACTTCTTGGAGGGGTATTGAGCTGAGTTTTTGGGGCTGGTGAGTGTGTGTGGGTGTGTGTGCGTGTGCGTGCAAGCATGTATTGTGGTTTTGAGTGCATGTGCTTTTCATGTGAAGTTCGGGCAGCTACTGCCTGTGCTATACCTGTTTCCTGTGTGTGCGTGTGTTTGCAGTAAATGCCAAACCTATCCATCGCTACTCCCTATATGGGGAGCTGCTTCATCCCACCTTAGCTCCTGTGCTGCTCAATCTTCTTGGATCACTACGCTGCATACTCAACTCTGTACTATATGGACCGCCATACTTCTTGCTATTGTGCAGCTTCTTATCTTTAGATTCCATGATGAATTTACACATATTGCCTCAGCCTTCCGTTAATGGCAATTGATTTACATGTTTCACCAATCTCAGCGAGCATATGCACTGGAATTTAGGGACCCTAAAAGCCGTATTGCTCCTCGCCAACTTAGACTGTGAGCTGCTCTTCACTGTTGTGAAATTCTTGTCGGTTCTCATCCCTGGACCGTGAGCTGCTCCTCCCACACAAATACAGCACTGCTCCTCCCCTAGATTCTGTACTGCTCTCGCTTAAACCCTCTGCTGGCCCTAAGGACACTGCATGGTTTTCTCTCACACATCCTGAACTACATATATGAAACCCTGCACTGCCTTTGCTTGTAGAGCCTTGCTTTACCCCCACCCCTTTAACCTATTGCTGTTATCTGACCTTTGGATCCTGTGTTCCTCCACTAGCTCCCCGATGTGTTGCAAACTCAGCCCTGCAAGGTTACAGCTCCACACCTTCTTTGAACACTGAGCTGCTCCCTGCACTCCTTGATCCTAAAAATTCTCTCACACTTCCCGATAGAGCTATTGTGGACGTTTTTTATGTGCACATTTTGTGTGACACGTCATTTGTGAGAATTAGTCATTTTAATGATGCATGTGGTCATAGTCAATGAACTAATGAAGGTGCACTTGAAACGACTTAATTAAATAGTTAAGTGTGATTATTAATGTAGCATAGTTATGTCAAATTTTCATGCAATATCCCATTTCATTAGAATGAATGAATCTCCCAGTGTTCTGCTCATCTTGCACCTGCTTATTGCCCTCTCACAGTTTCTGTGGAGCACAGAGTGTTATGACGTAAATGCTGATAGTCCTTAGAAAGTGTGCATTGTTAATGAATTTTTCCACCCCGTACTCTATGTATCATATTGAAGGATTTCTGCGGAAAGTTCTGATGTAGGCCTGCAGAAGAACTTAGGCCTTCATTATGATGTCGGTCGGAAACCATTCCGACCTAATCTGTCTTGGAATGTTTTCCGACCGTACCGGATTTGGAAACTCCGACTGAACGAGTACCAAGCTTCCGAACACCGTTCGGTCAGACTCCCATTGACTTCAATGGGAGCCTGTGTTCTGACCGACAAGCCTGTGGTGGGCACCCCATGGTGCCTGCCACACTGTGCATGGTTGTAAAGAGCGGTCGCAGGGGTACCCCTACAGGCCCCAATCGGAGTGCAGTAGGTGAAGGGGGGCCTGCTACAGACCCTAAAGTCAGATTCCAACAGCCGGTCCATGTCAACAATACTGCCTTATAGTCTATTCTGGCAGACATCTTGAACAGCAGCAGGAAAAAGTGTTCAAGGGGCACCATAAAGAAGTTAAGTCTCGCTCCTCCCCCCAAGCAGCAACCAGGAAGTAGCAACACTGAAATAAGGCTAACTCGCCCTCAGCAGAAAGGGAAAATGGTCATCCCGAACATTGACAATAACTGACAAAGGACTAACACTGCTGTCTGACTACATACTATTGCGGCAACCATCCTGAACAACTTGCTGAGCTGCAGTAATTGCCAAAAAAAAGGTATTTACATCACCACACACTCGAGTACATTGTTTACCTTTCACATATCTATGTACCTACACCTCCGGGTGATAGAGTCCATACCTTTACTGCAGTATTACACTCCCACGTGTACCTGGATATATCCACCTACACTTAATTCACGCTGCACCTATTGCACCTATCTCACGATGCTCACTAGCGTCACCTGACGCTTTAAATTGCAGTGGACATATGTTTTTGCCACAATATTTCAGCAGTAATATACACATAGCTGATTGTTTATATATATAGTTATATACCTATGTATGCTGCTCCCTTTGCCTTCTATGCCTATAATGCACCTAGTTGCTAATACATATTGAGCTCACTCACTAGTGCCTCCTCTGCCCCTGTAACACATGGTCTGCAGCTATCTCATGTGACCCATGTAACATACTGTCCCACTAGTGCCCTTTCTGACACCTGTAACATATGGTCGGCAGTCGCCTCTTTTGACCTATGTAACATACCGTATACAGGCATTGGTATTTTGTTTGCATCCATCTGCGATCCTGCACATCTCCCCTGCTTAATCTCCCACACCCACCCTGCACCTTCCTAACATGGATCACTGCGGCAATCACACATTTAAAATAATCTACCCACCCGCACTCACAAAAAAAGCTGCTAAACGCTTTAAACACAACCTCCTGAGGTCCCACCCTGAAAGACCCTTTGCCGACACCTACTTCTCTCCGGCTAAGGGATCCCTGAACACCGATATCATCTTCCACACCGCACGTAGAGCTCAATGGAGAAAAACCTTCCAGGCCTTGCTCAACGTCTCCACCATCAGGAAATCCGCTCATGGACTATCACTCTCCATCGCTCCATCCAATCGCTTCCCTGGCAGTACAGCCATTACTATTTACAATAACGGGATTGTTCTAATTCAAGCCACAGACAGGAACCTGGAACTACTAGACGACCTGTTCCCCACTTTCAAAGAGCACCTCTCAAATCGGCGGCCCTCCACTCATACCCCAATACAACTGAACCAGAGCCCCTCACGTCCAACTAACGTCTCAGAACGACCCACCGCCTCTGACCCTCACAACGCGACTCTATGTCCTCCCAACTACCCCTCCAATCTCCCCACCCCCGCCACCCCCCACACCCTACGCCGCACCTAGCTCCCCCACCCGTGTCCTCTCTCCCCCCACTCCCTGCGCCCCCCCTCCTGGCCCCCACTCCTCCCTCATCACCCCCCACCCTACTCTTTGCACTCAAACAACTCATGTCAGACACACCTCCTTCAACATCTCCCCACTCACTCCCTGCACTCCCGCCACCCCTAGCCCGCACTCCTCACTCAACGGCGCCCCTTCCAGTCTCTGCACTCATCGCACTCCAGACCTACACCCCTCCCTCAACATCTCCCCCCCCACCCCACCCAAAGAAATACTGACATACACCCCTCCCTCGACATCTCCCCCCTCACTCCCTGCACTCCCGACACTCCGAGCCCCCACTCCTCACTCAACGGCGCCCCGTCCAGTCTCTGCACGCAACGCACTCCAGACCTACACCCCTCCCTCAACATCTCCCCCTCCACCCCCACCCAAAGAAATACTGACATACACCCCTCCCTCGACATCGCCCCCCTCATTCCATGCACTCCCGACACTCCGAGCCTCCACTCCCCCCTCATCAGCGCCCCCCGTATGCCCGACACTCAACCCAGGCCAGACATACACCCCACCCTTAACATATCCCCTCCCGCCACTCCAAGTCTCCACCCTTCCCTCAACAGTCCACTCCCTCCCACCCTTAGCCCTCCCTCCACTCCTGGTACCCACTCCCCCCTCAACATCTGTCCCCCCACTCTCACCCCCCAGCACTACACTTGCCCCCCCACAACGACCAGTCTCCACTCGTCCCGCATCTGCCTCACCCCGCCTGTCGCTGATTACCCTGCCAATAACTCTAACCCCACTCCCAACGTCACGCTGGATATAATTATGACCGCCCTCCTCCAAGTGAAAGAAGAGCTTCACTCGCTCAAAGAATTACTCCTCCCGCACCCCTCCCGCACGACCACATGTCAACGAATGTACAACACCCCCCCACATCTCAGGCACCCCTTACATGGGATTTCTATCCCCTCTCGCAATACCTCCAACAGGCCTAAGCGCACTATCAAGACACTTCCGAACCACCCCTCACATTGGACATCTATCCCCTCTCGCAATACCGCCAACCGCCCCCAGCGCGCTATCAAGACTCTCTCGGACCGCGACATACAAACCCTACTCAGCACATATGTCCCGGCAACCCAAAAGAGCTTAGCCACCACGCACATGTCCATTTCTACGATTCTCTCCAACCCCAGTAGGCACCCCACGTATAGCAACAGAGGCTCTGTTCCCAACAACCTCACCAAAGTCCCTCTCACTACGGAACCCTCCACCTCCCCCTGCACCCCCAGTCTCAAATGCACACTTCTCAACTGTAGGTCGGCCCAAAAACACTCGATGGAGGTCGCTGACCTCATCCGGTCTAGGAACCTTGACCTGGCCATACTAACTGAAACATGGTTAACTGAATCCTCCAGTCCTATCATGGACATCCTAGTCCCCCCCAACTACTACATCACTAGACTTGACAGGCCCAACAAGACAGGTGGCGGAATCGCCTGCATTTACAAGAGCAACCTCTCTATTAATAAAGTCACCGCCCCTTCTCTTACCTCCTGTGAATACTTCTGCCTTGATGTCACCAGTGAGAATAAACCTGTATGCTCGTTACACATCATGTACCACCCCCCGGGGGACAACCTCGTCTTCTCCCAACAACTCATGGACACAATATTAATCAACGCAGGACGGCTACACACACAAATTTACCTTGGTGACTACAATCTCCATTGGAATGATGGCAGTGACGCAGTAGTTAACAGCCTCAAAAGTTTCCTTACCGCATCTGACCTCACTCAAATTTGCAACACTCCGACACACGACAAAGGCTCGACCCTCGACCTGGTCATTTCCAAAGAAGGCACCACTCAACTCGACTCAATACAACCTTGTGACTGGTCAGACCACCATATTATAACATTCATCATCAAGGAAAAGGTAAAACTCATCCCGGTGCAATACGCCATGCCCAAAGTCTGGAAAAGAGACATGAGGAAACTCAATCCAAACTCTCTACCCCCCAACAGCTGCAATCTCCTACTCCCCCCTACCGACACCTCTGATGTGCTGGTCCTAACTGACCACTATCTCAACTCCATGGCCACAATAATCAATGAGGCCGCTCCAATGCAATTGAAAAGAGTTTCCACGAAGAAATCCAACCCCTGGTACAACGGGAGTCTCAATGAAGAGAGACGGGCTATGCGATCAGCAGAGCGTACCTGGAGATCAATTCCCTCGACATTGCATCTCAAAACTCTTAGGAAAAAGAGAAATGCATACTTCAGGAAAATAAAACGCTCAAAGTCAGAGTTCTTCAGAATCCAGCTAGACCAAGCTAAAAACCGTCCAAGTAAACTGTTCGAACTAATTCGATCTCAATCTAAGGAACAACCCCCAGCTGTCGACATTATCAGCACTACCCCTTCTTGTGAAGATTTCGCAGCTTTCTTCAACAATAAAACTGACAATATAAAGAGAGACCTCCGCAATGACGCAAGCCTGTACTCAATACCCAACTGCATAACACCCTTTGAACTAAAAAACAATGCGACATGGTCATCCTTTGACACCTACTCTGAAGGAGAAATTGGCAGAATACTCAGCACTCTAAAACCATCCAATCACCTCACTGACCCTCTTCCTGCTAACGCCGTAAAAGACTTCATCCCTCTGCTACTCCCACTCTGGACTAAAATTATCAATAGTTCGCTACAACAAGGAACCATCCCGGACTCCCTCAAAGTTGGTCAAGTTACACCTTTACTGAAGAAACCAACAGCCGACCCAACCGATCTAAACAACTACCGTCCGATTACCAACATTCCCACTCTCGCCAAGCTGCTAGAAAAATGCGTCCAACTGCAAATGACAAAACACATAGAACAGTTTGATCTCCTCAACCCACACCAATCAGGCTTCAGAGCAGGGCACAGTACTGAAACCGCTATGACTCACATTATCGACGACGCCATCCAAATGTTAGATCAAAACAATACCTGCCTCCTCATCCTTCTTGATCTCTCCTCGGCATTCGACACAGTGAAACATGAGAGCTTACTCGAACTCCTAAAATCAAGAATGGGCCTATCTGGGACTGTGCTTCGCTGGTTCACTTCCTTTCTTCACAACAGGTCTCAAAAATTCAAGAGCAAAAACCTAATGTCTTCCCCAGTACCGGTATCGTTAGGCGTCCCTCAAGGATCATGCTTATCCCCTACTTTGTTCAACCTAGTTATGGAACCTCTCACCACTCTGTTACAAGCATCCAATGTACACTTTCACATGTACGCCGATGACACTCAAATATATCTCAAGTTACAATCCCCCAAAGACATCCTGAGTCTGAATTCAACTATCAGAAGCACCCAATCTTGGTTGGCTGACAACCACCTCAAACTCAATGCTATGAAGACGGAGTTCCTCCTAATCTCACCTCCCACGAAAATATCTTCCGCTCAAACATGGCTTAAGCACCTAACAGCACTCAATGTCCAACCGACCATCGTGGACTCAGCTAAATCCCTAGGCATAACACTAGACACAAACCTCAGCATGCAGCAGCATATCAGCAAGGCTACTAAGGGGGCGAACTTCCAAATAAACACCTTGAGAAAACTGAAACCCTTCCTCCCAGCAAAAGACTTCCAAACAGCAGTACAAGCTCTAGTCATCCCTCGCATAGACTATGGCAGCGTGGCCCTCTGCGGCCTCCCCCTAACGACAACTGCACCCCTAAGAGCGTCACTAAATGCGGCAGCAAGACTCATCACTGGATCAAAAAAGCATTCGCATATCTCTCCTGACTTCAAAGCCTTGAACTGGCTGCCTCTGGAAGCCAGAATTCAGCTGAAAATTGCCTGCATGACGCACAAGGCTATACACTTGAAATCACCCAGCTACCTCACTCATAAGTTGACAATCTCAGGTGGGTCCAGAACCACCAGGAGCACGAACAATCTTCTGCTGAAACCGCGAAGATTCCGGAAGGAAAAAACCTACAAACGCTCCTTCTCTGGTATGGCGCCCAGGATCTGGAACGCACTTCCTCCTGAAACAAGACTCATCTCTTCCTCCCTTCTTTTTAAGAAAGAAGTTAAAAGTATCCTTATGGCTAAATACACTTGAACAATTTCGCGTGTTTTACATTAAGAACAGTATTACCAGTCTGGCGCTATGATACTGCCTATATATTCCTATGCACGTGTTTATTTACAGCGAGTGGATGGCCGACGCTCCAATTTTGCCTGCTACCTCGTACCTGTACTATACGTTACATGAGTACTATGTTATATACTATATTGGTGCTATACGTTATATGAGTACTATGTTATATACTATATTGGTGCTATGTACATGAACCTGTTGATGACTTACGCTCCAACTATGCCCACTACCTCATACCTGTACTATACGTTATATGGGTACTATGTTATATACTATACTGGTGCTATGTACATGAACCTAGGGATGACTTACGCTCCAACTATGCCTGCTACCTCATACCTGTACTATACGTTATATTGGTACTATGTTATATACTGTATTGGTGCTATGTACATGATCATGTTGAGCTACCTCCCCACTATGCCCCCTTGTTCCCCTGCCCTCCACCTGCCTTTGTAAAGCGCTCTGTTATCTGCAAAGATCTTGTTCGCGCTATATAAAACTCTCAAAATAAATAAAATAAATAAATAAATGTCGGAACAATCGATTCGGTAAGGCTGTCCGAATCCGACATTGTAATACATCGGCCAGAAACGCGGTCCGTTGACCTGTACGAGTAGGCTCCGAATGACTCAGTTACTCTGAATGCCGTCCAGAACTGAGTCAGAAAGTCCGAATGGTTTCCGACTATCGTAATCGGTTGGTCGGAAGGCTTTCCGAATCGGTCAGAAAGACGGGTAACGAATCTGATTAGGTCGAACCGAATGCCATTTGGAGCCTTTACGATCGACACCGTAATGAGGACTACAATTGTCTGAGCTTCTTTTTGAGTAATGTATCATAATGCATTGTACATTTCCGAAGTGCGGCTGCTCAGGAAGAAAACTGAATATTTCCTGTTACCTTAAGAAATGATTTAGTGCTAAAAGTTTTAATGATTTCAATGTTGCTTTTGATTTGCAAGTGTTAGCTAACCACGATCTTGCCATTCAGAATCTGCAGTTTTGCTCATTGTTTTTGCATAAAATGTATGTAAAAACCCCTACTTTTGAAGGTTTGGGCGACTTCTCATTTTCTTCCCAAGGCTCAGTCTGATTTACATGCAAATTTTCTTCCTTCCCTTGGAATGCTGTGAGTGCTCTTTGGAATCTGCAGATATGTAACTGCTTAAATATGAATTCCTAATCTGATTTTGCATTCTGTAGCTGAGCCTCCTTGGCAATCTATGAATTTCTATGTATTGCTTATATTAAGAATTCTGTCATAAACTTGTCAAACTTATTATTGATCTAGAACTCATTGACTTGTCCGAGAATCTATTTGATTTCTACTCTGCTAATCAGTAGGTTAAATGCTGGGGAGTGTGGTGTCTCTTGCGACAAAAACAACAACAACAGTGGAAACTAACTGCCTGCACAAAAATCGGGTTGAGTAAATTGTTGGGGTGCAGTAAATTATGGAATTCGGCTCCCACACTATCATGTTTTTCATAATAAAAAAGTATTCACCAAACTTCACTAACATACAGTCTAGGTACAGAACAGGCAGAAGCAGAGCAAGTTTCAGTACATGTGGGACATTAGCATCCACTACTGCAACCCATGTGCTACGTTTTCCTTCACAACACTGAAGCTGGCAAACATCTCTTCAATACAAAAGCCAAACCAATTGGTAGTGTCAATGCTTGTTTGTTTTTGTGTAGTCCGTGAATATGCAGTCAATCAATCAATCAATCAATCATTTGTAGAGCACGCTACTCACCCGTTAGGGTCTCAAGGCGCTGGGGAGGCGGGGGGCTGCTATTGCTCGAAGAGCCAGGTCTTGAGTAGCTTCCTGAAGGGAAGATGGTCCTGGGTCAGAGTTAGGTGGGTGGGAAGGGAGTTCCAGGTCTTTGCTGCCAGGTAGGAGAATGATCGTCCTCCGGCGGTGGTTCTGTGGATTTGTGGGACGATGGCGAGGGCGAGGTTGGTGGATCGGAGCTGGCAGGTGGGGGTTTAGAACACGAGTCAGCTGTTGAGGTATTCTGGGCCCAAGTTGTGGAGTGCTTTGTATGCGTGGGTGAGGAGTCTGAACGTGATTCTTTTGCTCACGAGGAGCCAGTGAAGGTTTCTCAGGTGAGTTGAGATGTCGCAGCGGCGGGGGATGTTGAGGATGAGTTGTGCAGAGGCGTTTTGTATGCGTTGGAGACAGTTCTGAAGTTTGGTGGTGGTTCCAGCGTAGAGGGCGTTCCCGTAGTCCATTTGGCTGGTGACGAGGGCCTGGGTGACTGTTCTTCTGGTTTCAGTGGGGACCCATCGGAAGATCTTTCGGAGCATGTGTAGGGTGTTGAAGCATGAGGATGAGCCGGCGTTGACTTGTTTGGTCATTGTGAGCGAGGAGTCTAGGATGAAGCCCAGGTTGCGTGCGTGATCCCTGGGTGTCGGTGCGGTGCCCAGCGCCGAGGGTCACCAGGAGTTGTCCCACGCAGAGGGGGATTGTCCGAGGATGAGGATCTCCGTCTTGTCCGAGTTGAGCTTAAGAAGGCTGTGCTTCATCCAGTCTGCTACCTCTTTCATTCCCTCCTGGAAGTTTATTTTGGCTGTGGCTGGGTCCTTGGTGAGGGAGAGTATCAGCTGGGTGTCGTCCGCGTAGGAGATGATGTTGATGTTGTGTTTTTGTGCGATGGCGGCGAGGGGACTCATGTAGATATTGAAGAGTGTTGGGCTGAGAGATGATCCTTGAGGTACACCGCAGATTGTTTCGGTGGCTGAGGAGCGGAAGAGGGGGAGGCGGACTCTCTGAGTTCTGTCGGTGAGGAACGAGGTGACCCATTCCAGGGCCTTCCCCTGGATTCCCGTGTTGTTGAGGCGGTGTACTAGGGTGCGATAGGAGGATGAGGGCGGCTGTTTTTCCGTTGGGCATTAGGGTTCTGATGTCGTCTGTGGCTGCGATGAGGGCGGTCTCGGTGCTGCGATTTGCTTGAAATCCGGACTGAGAAGGGTCGAGCAAGTTGTTGTTCTCGAGGAAGGTAGTCAGCTGTTTGTTGACGGTCTTCTCGATGACATTAGCTGGGAAAGGGAGAAGTGAGATGGGTCGGAAGTTCTTGAGGTCCCTGGAGTCTGCGGAGGGTTTTTTCAGGAGGGCGTTGATCTCTGCATGCTTACAGCTCTCAGGGAAGGTAGCTGACGTGAAGGAGCTGTTTATGACGTTCCGCAGGTGGGGTGCGATGGTGGTGATGGCTCTGTTGAAGATGTGATGGGGGCATGGGTAGGAGCGTGATCCGGAGTGGATGGTGCTCATGACGTGGATGGTCTCTTCAATGCTGATGGAGTTCCAGGCGTTGACGGTGATGGCGGGGTTCGCTGGGCTGGTGTCCGGAGGTGTTATTTGGGGTCCGAAGCTGTTGTGTATGTCTGCGATTTTGCGGTGGAATGAGGTGGCGAGGGAGTTGCAGAGGTCTTGTGAAGGGGTGATGTCGTTGTTGCTGGCGTTGGGGTTGGAGAACTCTTTGACGATGCTGAAGAGTTCCTTGCTGTTGTGGGTGTTGTTGTCTAGTCGCTCCTTGAGCGATGTCCTTTTGGTGTTCCGGATCTGTTGATGGTATTCGCGGGTGGCGATTTTGAGGGCTGTCATGTTTTCCGTTGTCCGTTCTTGGCGCCAGGTTTTTTCGAGGGTTTGGCAGGATTTCGTTGCGGCTTTGAGGCCGTCTGTGAACCATGAGGGTTTCCTGGTGGTGGTCTTACTGTGGGTGTTCTTTAGTGGGGCGAGGTCGTCGGAGCAGTTGGTGATCCATTGTGTGAGGTTGAGCGCTGCGATGTTGGTGTCGGGTATGTTGGTGCCGGCAGGTGGGTTCCGGCTCAGTGATGTGGTGAGCTGGTCCATGGTGATTTTGTTCCAGCATCTGTGGGGGATCAGGGGCATGTGGTGGTGGGATGAGGTCCTCTTGAAGGTGAAGTGTACGCAGCTGTGGTCGGTCCAGTGCAGGCCTGTGGCGTGGGTGAAGGCGATGTGGTTGCTGGCTGAGAAGATGGCGTCGAGGGAGTGGCTTGCGAGGTGCGTGGGGGAGTCCACTAGTTGCTTGAGTCCGAGGCAGGCGAGGTTGTCGAGCAGGGTGGTGGTGGCGTTGTCGTTGTTATCCAGGTGAAAGTTCAGGTCTCCTAGGAGGATGTATTCTTGTGAGGCTAGGGCGTGCGGGCTGATGAGGTCAGCGATGGTTTCGGTGAATTGTGCGCGTGGACCCGGGGGTCTGTAGAGGAGTGTTCCTCTGAGGGTGGTCTGGGGGTCGTTGTGGATCTGGAAGTGTAGGTGTTCGGCGGTGGGGATGGTGTCTTCGATGTTGGTCGTGACGCTGATGGTGTTCCTGTAGATGATGGCGATCCCTCCTCCTGTTTTGTTGATGTGGTCCCTCCAGGTGATTTTGTAGCTGTCCGTGATGGCTATGGCGATGTCGGGGGCTGAGGAGGCGTTCATCCATGTTTTCGTGAGGAAGGCGACGTCAGGTGCAGTTGTGTCGAGGAGGTCCCAGAGGTCGATGGTGTGCTTGTGTACGGAGCGGGTGTTGAGGAGGATGCACTTGAGGTGGTTGTTATTGCTGCTTGGTTTGGCGGGCGTGGTGCGGGTTTGAAGGCAGGTGAATTTGCAGGCTTGGCAAGTGAAGGGTCCGTGGGTGTGCTTGGGGGTGGCTTGATAGCAGGCGGGTGTTAGTCCGGTGTTGAGTGCGCTGAGGGCGGCGGTGTCGTAACTCAGTCGGTTGGTCTGGGTCCGGCGAGGTCCAGGGGTTCTGGCGTTGGGCGTGGTCCAGGCGTGGATGGGCGTAGACGGGCTTGCCTTTGGCGCGCAATCGGGGCGCGCCCGCTGCGCGTGACCGCTGTGCATTCGTGGGGTCTTCTTCATAAATGGCGAAGTTGGAGTGAGGAGCAGGCGGGAGCGGGGTGGGGAATGGGGAGCGGGATCGGGTACAGAAGAGAAAAAGGGGGCAGGGCCGCAGGGGCGCAGCGGCGGGGATACAGAGCGGGAAACAATCACGGGGAGAGCGGCGAGGGGGCAAGCCTCGAAATAAGCACTGGCACAGGCAAAAATACAGTAATCAAAACAGTGGCACAAGCAGAATTAAAAGGGCACAGAACAGAGAAATGCACAAAATACTCAGGGCAGCAGGAGCAGCGGCGATCAGTTCTATACTCAAAATACAGTTTGGCTTTGTTAGATTGATATCAATTATTTGTGCAAATTATTTAGCAGGGTGTAAATGCACTCCAAAAGGGATGAAAACATTGTTAGTGACTTTGCAGGGCTGCACCATGCAAAACAAATAGAGAATGAATTTTTCAAAATCAAATGTTATAAAACGTCTTAAACTTAAATGATAACATGTTTAACATATTATTAAATAACTTATAGATTGTGTCACAAACTAGTAAAATATATGGACCAGGGATTTGCACTAAACAAGGTTGCTTACATTAAAATCACAGCTACAAGTTTGAGGATGAAGTTTGAAACGGTTTGAGTTACTCATGGGAATAAATCTTGAACTCATATTTCTCTCTCCAAGCAGCCAAAATAGTTTGACAGTCAAAGTGACTCTCAATTTAGCTTTCTACCAAGTATTTAGAGTTAGGGTCTTTTGAGTTGGGATACTATGCCACAAACATGGTGGATGTCCCATTACAAGTGCATTATAACCTCAGGCAGATGTAATGGGATTTCTATCATGTTTTAGGAGAGCAGTCCGTCTGCCTATACCCTCAGCTGGCCTTGCCAAAATCCACAGTTTTAACTTGCAGATCTCATGAGGCATCAGAGAACTAACAAAGTGATTTCACTAGTATGTAAAGTCCATGATATGATTCTGACTCTTCAGCTCACATCGAATGCCACAGAATTTACCAGTATCAAAGGTAAAACACTGGACCTTGCTATCTCAGCGCTTCGCTTCCTGACCTGTTGAAATCAACTTCTCTTAGACTGCCAGGACCAACACAATATCCCACTCTCCATAACATCATATAAGTGCTCACCCATTGAGCACCTAAAATGACATAAAAATAACACATTTTCTCCTTGCCGCCCTTCAACAAACATGTATCCCTGCCACAAAGTTTGACAACAGCATACGCTCAGAATCGAGTTACTAAACGTCAGTTCATAAAGGACTGCTATTCTCTTCTCTCCCCTACACACTAACACCCACCACTTTGGTACATTGAAAAGTTCAACACAAACCAAAGATGCACTTGCAAACTTCGATACAGATGCAAACCTTCAGTTCATAAAGGACAGCTATGCCATCTCTGCCCCCACACCAATACTCAAATCCAGTGCATGCAGGTACATTCAAGAGTTCAACACTAACAAAAGATACATTTGCAAACTTAAATATAAATGGCGCAACTCACTGTCACCTCAACATCTCGTAAAGCTGAAGGCAGCCTGCAGAGTGACCAAACCTAGGACCACCACAACCCAGTTTACTATCTAAAAACAATCTTCAAAGCCTACAGTAGGCAAGACACTCTTCAAGACTTTCGGCCTCTCCACAAGCCCTATCCTCGCTCATCCCACAAAGTCAGAAAATCCACTGAGCGAAATCACTAATTCATAAATGGAATCATACACGGTGGCAATGGAAAAAACATTCTACAGGAAACCCCAGAGATTCCCACTCATACAATAGTATATCACCCTGCACTAATATGTAGACTTAATATTACTAATTCAAAGTGCTGTTTGCTAATAATATTCAATGTCTCAGGTAACATTAGCACAATATGATGTCAGCTGTATGCTTATAATCCAATCCACCAGAATGAAATTCTGTTAATCAATGGTAGTATACTTCATTCACAAATCTTGGCACGGCTTGCTGACACGAATGTCCTTGGTTCTCACCCAGACTCCTCATATCCTTTTACTTTGACATGGTCTTCAACTTTACTTTAAATGAACACATAAAGAAGAAAGCCAACAGGGCCTAGTTCAAAACCTTCTCTATCCACCAAAACCTTCTTGTTAGAAATTGGGTTGTTAGTCAACTGGGGGTGCACACCTTTGTCAAACAGCAACCACAACTCTAGTCATGTTGAGTGTCAGGCAACCCTGAATTACCCTTTGCTCACCCTCTGGTAGCTTGGCACAGAGGAATCAGGCGTTATTAAGAGGCAGTGTGTAAAGTATGCATGTAAAACTTACAATCAGTAAAACAATGAATACACCACACAAAGATAAGACACCAAATTAGAGCAATAGGTGTGACGTTAATAAATAAAACAAGACCAAAACGACAAAAATCCAATAAGTAGAACTAGAGATACTGCTTTTTAAAAATTGTAAGCAAAAATAGAATTAAGAAGTGTAAAGCGCTAAAATGGGATATCTGGTGGCTCCAGACCGGCATAAAATGAAAAGTTCAGCCCGATCGTGGTGGAGCTTGGGTCCCAGTTAGGTCTGCAGTACCTTAATCTGAGGTTGCGGAGCATTGCATGGGTCCGGGTTAAGGATGCATAGCGCCGCAGAGGTGATACGACGGTTCTGAGATGGGGTGTGAGACTCTGATGCGTCGACATTAAGGATCCTGTCAAGGGGGCTTGAGCTGAAAAGACCGTTGTTGGGGATGCATTGCACAGTCAAGGCAATGCGTTGGCACTGATGAGTGGGGAATCTGTGATGCAGAGTTGTGTTGTTGTCGCAGAGAAAAGCACTACGCAAAGGCAGTTCTGAAGGCGGCGTGTAGGGTTTGATCGACGCAGCAGTTGCAATGTGTCAGTTCTGATCTACACAGTAGTGGTGATGCGTCGGTTTTGATCGACGCAGCAGTTGCAATGTGTCAGTTCTGATCCACACAGTAGTGGTGATGCGTCGGTTCTGTTCCCCACCACTGCATCGATGTGTCAGTTCGGCTGGGGATGCATCGGTTATGCTGGAGAAAATACCTTATGCCGACTTCCAAGGGTCCAGGACTGGGTGGCACCACTTGGCATGGCAGACTCATAGATGGCAGAGTCCAGGTCCAGAAGCAGGGTGGTTGGAAGTCGTTTATGTCCCTGAGACTTCAGATTAGGAGTCCAGCTATCAAGCACTTGGAGTCACTCGGAGTTCAAGTGATCCAGGCCCAGTCCTTCTTACCCAGGCACAGAAACAGCAGCCAGCAGGACAGTATACCAAAGCAAGATTCCAGCATATCAGCAGTTGAGCAGAATGGCAGTCCTTCAGCAGAACAACCGTCCGTCTTCCAGGCAGAGTAGTCACAGGTCCAGAAGTGTACTGAAGTGGTGGTGTCAGAGGTCCAGTACTTGTACCCAGTTGGGTCTTTGAAGTGGGTGAGACTTCAAAGACAGGCCTTTGATATGCACACGGTCCTGCTCTTCTTGCACTGTCTCCAGACTCACTACAAGGGGGTAGGCAGCCCTTTGTGTGGGGGCAGGACACTGTCTATTCAGGTGTAAGTGATGCTGGGTCCAGCTCCTCCCCCCCACCCACCCAGGATGGCCCATCAAGTCACACCTAAGCTCCAATTGTGTGTGGCTGTCTAGGGGGAATAGACAAATTCCAGCTCTCACCCACCCCAGACTAGTGATCAGAGAGAGGCAGTAGGCAACAACTTGCTAAAGTAAGAAAATGCCAATTTTCTAATAAAAGTGGCATTTTCAGAATTGTAATTTAAAATCCGACTTCATTATACATTAGGATTTTATATTAGGATTCCAGAGACACCAGACTTGGGGGTCCTATCTCGTCCCAGTGGAAATTACACTTATAAAATGTAATTAGATAATTCCAACGTTATCCTATGGAAGAGATAGGCCTTGCAGTAGTGAAAAATGACTTTGGGAGTTTTTCACTGCCGAACATTTAAACCTTAAAGGTACATGTCCTGCCTTTTATATACACTGCACCCTGTCCTCTGGGTTGTACAGGGCCTATCTTAGGGGTGGCTTAAAAATATAATAAAATGGGAAGGTTTGGGCCTGGCAAAAGGTTTATTTTGTTAGGTCGACAAGACAGTTTAAAATGCACACACTGCCTGTGCAGTGGCGGGCCTGAGACATGGTTAAGGGGCTACTTAAGTGGGTGGCACAATCAGTGCTAAAGGCCCACTATTCGCATTTAATTTACAGGCCTTAGTTACAGGGGTAACACTTTACTAGAGACTTCTGAGTAAATTAAATATTCCAATTGTGAGTGGATCAATCTTACCATGTTAAGGGGAGAAAGCACAAGCACTTTAGCACTGGTTAACAGTGGTAAGTGCACAGAGTTCTAAAGCCAGCAAAAGCGCGGTCCGAAATGTGGAGGAGGTTGGCAAAAAATTTGGAGGGAAGACCACCCCAAGGCTGTCAGGTCTAAAATGCCCCCCCCCCCATCGGAAAGTGGGGAAAGCTACCCAACCACTTGGGAGTTCTCTTCACTAAGGTCGAAGAACCTGTAGAGTTCTTCTGCATTGGCGTTGTCTGACCCCGGACGGTGTTCAACCGTAAAGTCCATTCTCTGTAGGGAGATGGACCACCTCAATAGGGGATTTTCACTCCTCATCTGCATGAGTGGCTTCTGAGGGGTCTGTGGTTAATCTGAACCAGGAAGTATGGTCTCAACTTCTTCATTCCCCATTACCACAGCAAAAGCTTTTCTTCCAGTGGCACTCCACCTCTTTTCCTGTGGAAGTAACCTCCTACTAATGAAGGCTAACGGTTGGTCTAGGCCCTCCTCATGACTGCCCCATGCCATTCATCTGTATGATGAATTGCTGAGAGAAAACAGGAGCCTTGAGTACAGGTCCTGTGCACACGGCTTCCTGGAGGGTATCAACAGCTTTCTAACAAGCCTCTGTTCAGATCACTACTCTGGGCTGCTTCTTGGAAGTCGGCTCAGGTATGGGGCAACAATGGTGCCATAACTCCTGTAATCTCTTGGGTTGTAACCTGTGAGGCCTAGGAGGCTCTCACTTTGGTCTGAGTTTTAGGTGGCTGCCAGGCCATGATAGTTTCAATCTTGGCCTGGAGGTGCCGTACCTTTCCCACACCCACCAGGTGACCCAGGTAGGCCACAGAACCCTGCTGAATCTGGCACTTACTGGCCTTGATCATCAGGCCTGCCTGTTGCAGGGCCTGAAGCACCTCATGGAGGTGATGATGGTGTACCTCCCAGCTGGAACTGTAGAGAGAGTTGTCATGTAAAAAGGTAGCACCAAAGCGCTCCTTGACAGTTAAGACCCTGTTAACTTCTGGAAGGTGGTAGGGGCATTTTTCAAGCCAAACGCATCACCCAAAAATGGAAGTGGCCTTCTGGGGTTACAATTTTTGACCTCTCTTTGGTTCACTCAGTCCGAGTGATCTGCCAATACCCTGATGTCAAATCAAAGGATCTGAGGAATTTGTCAGCGCCCCGCCTGCCAATGAGCTGATCTGCTCAGGAGATGGAGTGTTTGCCAGTCCGGGTGATGGAGTCCTCGATAGTCCACACAGAACCAGAGTTCTGGGATGTTGCCCGGTAGGTCAGTCTTTGGTGCCAGCACCACAGGACTGGACCTCCTTTTGGAGGGCTTAATCACCTCTAATGCCAGCATGTTGGAGACTTCCCCCTTGATGCTGGCCCTCGACTGGTCTGACAACCTGTATATTTTGTTCTTCACAGGTAAGCTGTCTCCAGAGGCAATATCATGGACACACAGATATGTGCGTACAGGGGTGAGGGAGAACAGAAAGACAAACTGTCCCAGCAATTGGTTGTAATCACTCTGCTGTTTTGGGGTCAGGGTGGAAAAGAGCCATCATGTTCCTGTGCAGAGAGGAGGTCAGGGATAGATTTGCTCTCCTCTTCCACTCCATCATCTGTCAAAAGGAGCATGTTCACTTCAGACCTCTTGAAGTGAGGCTTGAGTCTGTTCACATAGAGCACCCTCAGGGGCCTGCTAGGGGTCCAGAGTTCCACCAAGTAAGTGGATCCCCCCTTCTGCTCCTTGATTTCGTATGGACCAATCCAGCAGTACTGGAAAGCCTGAGGCTCTACTGGTTCTGAAAGCCATAGTTTCTAACCAGGGTTAAACTCTACCAGAGTTGACTTCTGATTGTACCAGATCTTCATGCCTTGACTGGCCTCAAGGCTACTGTTTGCCTTCTTTCAGAAATGGTACATCTGGTTGCTGTGGGCCAGAATGTAGCTGACCATATCCTGGATACAGGTGATACCACTTAACTAGGGTCTTATAAGTACACTGAATATGTCAATTGGGGATGGACCAATGTTACCATGTTTAGGGGAGAAAGCACAAGCACTTTAGCACTGGTTAGCAGTGGTAACATGCACAGAGTCCTAAAGCCAGCAAAAGCCAGGTCAGAAAAAAGTGGAGGAGGTAGGAAATAAATTTAGGGGAAGACCACCCTAAGGCTGTCAGGTTCAATAATTCTGCTCCATCATCCATTTCTTCAATCCTGCCTTACAAATTCAGTTATAATTCCCAGTGCTAGCACTCTGTCTTCCGAATACCATATTGGTCTTTTTGAAAGATAGCCAACATCTCACTGCCCACCTGATCATCAGTTTGCGTGAATTCAACCACATCACCGTCACATAAAAAAAGAGAGAGAGATTCACAGACTACACTACATTGTTGCTACTTGCCCTTTGTCAAACTCAAGGTAAAAAGAACAGAACCAAAAGC
The DNA here is from genome assembly GCF_964261635.1 of Lissotriton helveticus. Classification (NCBI taxonomy): domain Eukaryota; kingdom Metazoa; phylum Chordata; class Amphibia; order Caudata; family Salamandridae; genus Lissotriton; species Lissotriton helveticus. The sequence continues at coordinate 20,390,910 of NC_136060.1, read as the reverse complement.
AAGCCTTCCCCTTCCGTGCAGGAGATTCAGCAATTGTGGGCAAAGAATGTTTTCTCTATTGGCACTTGGAAAGGTGTCTATTGACCCGCTTGAAGAGAGGAATCCCCAAGACTTGGATCTCACCGATCTCCATTAGCATCTATTGTGTGACTGTGTTTATGTGTGATGTCACCTTTGTAGACACATCACATGCAGCACAACGTGGTGGTTGCCTGAACATGGTAAAGTCCATTTTGTCTTTCCTTGTATTTGATGCTCCCCGGGGCTGTATCTCAGAGACCTGGCATTAGTTCGCATTTGTTTAGTTTCTGTTTGAAATATGCTTAGAACATCAAGAGACGTATGTTAGCAAAGAAGTAAAAAAAATAATTTTGCGGCCTGAGCTACTATGCTCCCAGCTGTGTCCAGTGATATCTGAATATTGAGGGGACAAATATACATTCCTATGCCCATCCGTAGTCTTTCCATTTGTTTTGAAAAGACAAGTTTCCTGAAACAGGAGAGATCTACTTTTGAAGCCTGTCTGCTTCCCCTGCAATATACATCTGTGAGCATCGATTTTCTGCCAATAAAACGAGCATTACAATTTGAAATTGTTCTAACATTAGCCTGTGTTTATATTCTCCTCCATCTTGCCTCAATGTCGCAATATATCACGTGATAACTATTGTTAAATTCGGCTGAGTTCTAAATAACACGTAGCTAGTTTCCCTTGAGTAGGCAAAAAGGGTTCTCAGTGACATTTCCTAGATGCACTGAATCAAGGACGGTTCTTACTGTCCCCAGGCTTATGTTAAACAATGTATCAGTTTAATGGTACTGCTAAGACTGTGAGAATGGTTGAATCTCAATGTACCACTATGCTGAGAGAATCCACAAATGTGTTCTTTAGTAAAATATTTCTTCTAGGATGTTTCTTATTGGTCAAAACCCCTGAGAATCATGTATTCCCACACAATGTATGAACAGCTTAGTCTAAAGCCCTATATAAGAGTGTGGATTCTGCTAGCAAAAGAGAGTCCCTACTCCCCATTTTAGAAGGTGAATCTATGCTGGATTTCCTTTAGAACTGTATTGAGTATTTATGACTTATATGCTTGGCTGCTAATTTTGCTCATTGCATCTTTTCTGTATTTTACCAATTAATTCTTATGTAAAGCATTGAAATGAGAATCTATGTCTCTCATTCTTATGAGAATATTTGAACATTATTGTATGAGTCCTCCTAAATTAAAAAGAGACGGCTCTAGTCAAGGAACACCAAAGTCCGTATTGGGATTACGGTCCCACTCCTAGATGTTGGCGCGCCTCGTGACTTAGAATTTGATATACAATTTTGTGCCAACATATCCATTTGAACAAGCCTGCCCCTCCCCCACTCTTTGTGGAACTGCCTTAGATATGCTAATTCAGAGGCCACTAACCTTTTCAACATTGAGAACTATTTCTGATCAATGAAATCCACATCCTGATCTACAACTTAATAGTAATTTAGGTGTTCAGAAAGAAAGAAGACAAAAATACAAAAGAAGAAGAAAGGAGGAAAGGAAATGAGGTAGGGAGTGAAAGGGAGGGGGGAAATCAATAAAGAGAGGGAACAGAGGGAAGAAGCGTAGGCAGGAAGAAGTAGAAATAAGGCATAAAAGAAGAATACAGAAAAGTAAGGACACAGGAGTAAAGGAGGATAGGAAAGAAGGAACAAAAAAGAGAAGGAGGAAAGGAAAGAAGGACCGAAGAAGATTAGGAAGAAAGATGATATGGAGATAAGAAAAGGAGAGAAAGGAAAGAAAGAATCTAGGAAGTTAGGAAATAGAAAGGAAGAAAGTAAAGAAGATATGAAGGTGTGAAAGATGGAAACAAACATGAACATAAGAGGTAAGAAGAGAAAGAAAAGAGATCACAAAAGAGGAGTGACAAAAAAGAACCAACAGAAACAGAGACAAGATGTTGAGAAAGAAAGGAGAACAAGAAAAATGGGGTAAAGAAAAGAAGAAAGGAAACAAGGAAGGAGGAGAGAAGGAAGAATGAACAAATGAAAGGTACCCCTTTGAAGTGCCAAGTGTACAGAGAAAGACTGTCTGGCTACTTGAAAGAGCCGCTCCATCGTTCAGAAATGTGCTGGCCCAAGGGGATGCACGAGTTTGCTGTTGCTCTGGGTGCAGCCCATAAATAGTAATAGGCCACAATACCCTGGTCTGCGCTAGGTATATCTTTTTAAAGGGTGAGCCATGGTGCTGACTGATGCAGCGCTTCCTTTACATAATATGACCACTGATAGCTTCAGATGAGAAGAATCAATAACCATCTGAATCATCAGAGAGTTGAGCATGAGGGCATTAGACCATTGCTCCTGATGGTGTGCTTAGATTGCACCTTGGCTTGCTTAACTTTGTGGGAACCTGTATTTCTCCATTTTCAACCGGAGAGGAACAAGTGAGTGTTTTTCTTTGCTCTAACTGCAGAATACCTGTTCGGGTTGCCAGTTATGATTCTAGAAGTACAGTTTGAAATATCTCTCTGGGACATATGGTTCAGGTGACATTTCTGTGTATTGCTGCAACACTATCCAAGCTATAGAAACCCATTACTGGTGACAACTAGGGTATCCATTTGGTCACTTGGATACCATAGATGCCCTGGCCATCAAAAAATTCCAGTTACGACTATGGGGCCAATTACGATCTCGTTTGGAAAGCATTCCTACCCAATCGTCCCGGAATGCTTTCCAGACGCCTCGGATTGGGTGAGTCTGACCGAGTGATTTGGATGTATCTGGATGGCTCTGGATACAATTCGATCAGACTCTCATTTACTTCAATGTTCCGTACGAGAACACAGGCTCCCATTGAAGAAAGGGGTGGCTGGGGACAATCATGCACCCTGTGGCAGGCACCAATGGTGCCTACCACACTGTGCATCGTTGGAAAGGGGGTTCCTTTGGTACCCCCACAGACCTGCTTTGGAGGGCCCCGGATGAAAGGGAGCATGCTACGGGCCCTCAAAGACAGATTCCAACAGGCGATTTGTTCCAGAGAAACCGATTCGGAGGAGCTGTCCGAATCGGTCATCGGAATCGCTCGCTCAGAAACCGAGTCCATAGAGCTGTATGATTCAGCTCCGAAAGGCTCAACCTGTACGAATACCTTTCGGAACTGATTCAGACAGCCCTTACGGTTTCTGGACATCGTAATCGGTCGTTCGGAACTGGGTGTGATTCGGTCGGGAACAAGGGTTCCGAATCTGATTTGGCAAGCCCAAATCAGATTCGGTGCCCTTCCGAATGAGATCGTAATAGGCCCCAAAGTGTCTGAGAGTTATGTGCCCCCACTCAAAATATACTTTTGGGAGTTACGGCAAATCACTGCATCAATTATACACCTTATTGGGGCCTTAACTTGCATACCCATGGAGATGTAAATATTCATCCCAAGAACTGTGCCCAATGTCCATCTATATCCTACTACCAAGTCCCAGTATCCCAATAAAATGGGTGTTACATTTCTGAATTTGGGCCAGTTTTTTATGCTGTCATCTGTGTGCCTTGGGAATTTCAATTCACTTTTGTGTAGTGAGTTTTTGTCCTTTGTGAGTCCTTTGGGGAGTTCATGTCTCACACCCAATGTGTTAGCCCTCAATGGAGTCCAGACCATTACCAAAACATTAACAAATTAAGACGAAACCCTGAGATACCATAATACCTTGGACATACCTGTAACACTTAGTCTGGAAGCTTTAGTAATCGATAAACAGAATTAAAAACAATGACCCAAATTATTTTTGGTAATGAAAAGGACTCTGGACCTTCATCCCAATAACTTGTATTGCCATACACACTAATGTTATCCGAATATAAAACACACGACCTTCTAGAAACACGCTTGCTGGATATATTTCTGCCCTAGAAGATGCAGGACCTGAGGGAACTTATGTATTTATCTTAATATTTATTGATCTAAATTTAGCTTTTTCAATAAAGGCCTCTATTATTTTAAAAATACAATTCTGAATAGCCAATGAGCATCACTGAACTGTTTGTCACACTATCTACATTTCAAACCTTATCACCTAAAGGATACCTTGACTAGTCAACCATAGAGTCTCCTGGAGAGTCAAGGTGCAAATAGCTATACTAATGAACAGGTGGTTAGTGTACTAGTATATAGGACGAAAGACTGATACTTGCACTCTGTTGTAATCCCTGACTGTCCCAGGTCCTAGAGAATGGGCCTCACACTGCCTGTCTTTATATTCCCTTTCCTCTAAATATTTCAATCCTATCATTGTGAACACAGTGCACAAGCACTGGCATATTGAGCTAGTCACCCACACATACACCACCATCAATGAAAAATATTGAGTGTCTTTGATAAGCAGCGAGCTCCAAGCTACAAATTGATTTGCCTTGTTCCCTTAAGGGCTGAGAATGTTAATAATTGAACACTATTGCTCTAACTGGGTTGGTAGGTATCCTAAAAAGTGGCCCTATCATCCATGCTGTTCAAAACATCTTAAGGTGACTTTTGAAAGACGCACTATGTGCCATGGGCTGTACCCTCAAGAGATGCATGGAAGACGCTTGGTATTCAAAAACCACTGGATACTAATGCAGGTGGGAGCTTGGGGTCACATGTTTACAAGGATATGCGGTGCCCATGATATAATTTTCCTGCAGAATGCACAGTGTTTCTAGCATTCTTCAAAAAGACTTACAAAAACACCTTCTCAACAAGGGATTTACGGCAGGGAGTAATAATTGGCGGGTTTGATACACATATTATATTGTAGGCAAGATCTTCAAGTCCCATCAGGTCCCATCAGTTTGGATAAACAAACAAAACCAAAAATACATAAAGATCTCCATAACAAGCCCATTTAGGTTAATAAGACCAGAGTTGAATCTCCACCAGCTTAAAATCTCACCACTGCATGCTGTCCCATTTACCTTCAGATTTCTAGCTAGCTGCAAGCTTTATTAAAAGTTCTCTGTATGTGTCTTCTCTTTGGTTGAAAGACCGTCTAAGATACAATTGGTAATCCATTCAAACATGGAGATGTAACAACCTCCTCTCGACCTCTGTCATATCTGCTGGGCATATTGGCTCCTCAAACTGTGTTCTCTGTTCTAAGCAACGGTGTTCTAAGAATGCTCTATGGAGTTTGTACTGAATTCTCGAAACACTCAAAAAATGTTGTTTGAACTTTCAAAGGCCCTATTCGTATTGTTCTTTCTAGTTAGAAATTGACCCTGCTGCTATTGGACACCCATCAATAACTTTGCCGGCAGCAATGTACCACAACTGATACTCTAATGTTACATGTTTTACCTTCTCTTTATTGCTGCTGAAGCTGATACCGTCAGTTGAAAGAGAGAGTGTGTCTCTGTAGTCACCAAAGTATTTTCTTTGAATGTTATTTTTATAAACCGCAAACCCTGTACGCGCTAGTGATAATTTTCAAGGCAAAATGGAAAATGCCAGGATGTACGTCATTTTAAGACCTTTAAATAGTAGATGCCTGTACTGTGATAAAAGGCATAAAAGGTGTTGCAAATGACTGGAAAATAGATACATTTTAAGGGGGTGTAGTACTGTAGTCTATTCAATGGATTATCACACCACAGAAAATATACATACAAATAACAGATATGTTCTTAGAGCTTATTCTTATTAAAATATGTCCTCAGAGAAGCCTACCAGAGCCATGCAACAAAAAGTAGTAGATAAGGAAACCAAAACAATATTTAAAATGCATATGACACAAAATACGCATAGCCAAGTTACCTCCGGTGCACAAACATTGTTTGCAACTCAGTTCCAGGGCACACAGTTAATCGGTAAATGACTATGGATTATGTGAACCTTCATTCTTTTTGTTATCTGACAGATATATTAATTGCATCCAGGATTCTAAGAAATTTTATTGTCATTGGGGTTAGGGCTGAGCATATTTATTGCATAGGTATGAATATGGGAATTGAAGAAACAAGACAAAGGGTGTGACTGTATGGGTAGACCATCATAAAATGAAAATCCCGCACATTTTACCCAACAAATTCACCCTGTACTACCACAAGTTTACCGCACAAGACCCATCCACCAAGAACGGCAGCTGACCCCAGGAGTGTGTCTTGTGAGCCATAGTGCTGTCTGACTGACAGTTTGTGCCCTGGAGAACACATTCTGTCACTTCTGGATTGACCTACACAATCAGGAGGAGAATGGTCTGAGACTAGCCTGATATCAACCACAGCAAGCAGGATATGTTCACCCAAAATCTCAGTGAGTTCTCGATTATGTGTAGAACAACCTAGCAAAGTTTCACAGTAATCGGAGACGGACACACCAATGTCATACCTGGCTGGTGCACTCAATTGTAAAGTAGCTCCAGGAATGTCGGTCGGCAATACAGAGGCGCTGAACATCACAGAGATTTTGTTGCACTACAGTTCAGGTCAGCATGCGCCATCTTACTGCCATAGTAAGCAGGACTGGACTGGCTTATAGGGCAATGAGGCAGTGCCTAATGGACTGATCTGACAGCTCAGTGGGCGGGCCATTTTCTTAGGTGTTCGTGGGCCTGTTTGAGCAGCAGGTTGGCAGGTTTTAGTGTTTATTTCCCTGATATTTTAAGAAGCAATACCTGCAGCAAACACAAATACATGCAGTCTCCCATACCTCGTAAAATGCCCACACAGCATGTCTTTATAAGTTCAAAACTGGTCTTATTTCCAAATGTGGGCCATTTTTTCAGCTATCTGGTTCGCTAATACGCGCCACTGTTATTTTGGTGCTCAGGCAATTTTTTGTACCTGTTCGACCCTGGTAATTAGAACATTGGAATGCTGAGACCTCCATTGAAAACAATGGAGTGCTCTGGGCTTTTAATGGCCAGTATACGCCCGGAGCTCCAACATTCCAAAGTTGTCCTTCACAGCTGTTGCTGTGAACAAATGCCTCACGGAGCTCGAGGGGCTTTCTGCAGGTGGTTCATCATTTTTGCACTACACCACTGAATAAAACCGGTAGTATGGGTTTTTCTGAATTTGTTGCCAGTAGCCCATCAGAATGGTCTTAGCACAGGGCCATATCTTAGAAGTATTAGTGTCCCTCGAAGCTACTGATACTTCCCTGGACTGCATTGTACAGTTCAGGAAGGCATGGCAGCCTGAATACATTTTTTTTTCATGTTCTGGCAAGAAATGTGCCCAATTTTTATAGTTCTGTGCCGAGCGGATACTGGTGGGGTGTTTTCCCAATTTTGTCTCAGTCCAAATTTGAGTTGAATGGAAAACAACTTTGGGAAAGCAGTTTTGCCATCCTCCTCATGGCATTTTTTCACTAACCCGGCATTTGTTTGCCTTCCGTCAAATTGGTTTTTGAAATTGTCTGGTCTACATTAATGGCAGAAAAGAGTCTGATGAAATTTCAGAAAAATTAGGCTACTTCCCCTTTTCACAATCTGCTGATTTCATGAGCAGTTTTTCCTAGGCTAAAATCCGAAGAAATCCATTGGTCTTGGCCAAAAGATGTTTTGTCTTCAAGTGGTATCAATGGGCCAGATGCTTGTAGATAGCGTTTTGCGATTCCCTACTTGCAAATCACAAGGATTTGCAATTAGGAATTGCAAAAGGCAATGTATGAAGGTGTTTAGTACACCTTTTGCGATTTCTAGGGGGTCACAAATGATCTAGTTCATGAATATTAATGAGGTAGGTCGCAATTTGCTACCCTTTAGGAATCGCAAAAATCACAGAGATGGTGGCCAGCTGAGATCAGCAGACCACCATGTCCCAGACCACCATGTCCGTGACTGCTTTTCAATAAAGCAATCTTTTTTTTTGTAAAGCAGCCCTTTTTTCTTAAAGGGCTGCTTCCTATTTCGATTCGATTCGAAAAGCGGGGGCTGAGAAAAAGGGGGGTCCCAAAACGTGTTGACCCCATGTAATTTTCCAAAGGAAACTTAAGACAGCCCGAACTTCTGAACGGAATTACACCACATTTAGCAAAAAGGTAGCCCTTGGTTCAGAAAGAGACCTTTTTTTAAATGGTGTAAATCCGTTCAGTAGTTCCTGAGAAATTTGAAAACAAAAAAGTTTCGATATCTTGGGACGAGGTGGAGTCGCGACCTCTCCCGAGCACGAGCTTCACTGTGATTGGCTGCCAACATTCCGAACCAGGAAGTGCTGGCAGCCATCTTGTGACTCGGTAGAACTGAGTCACAAGAAAAGAGTGAAAAAAAATTAAAAACAAGAAAAGGGGGCAGAGTCGAAACACCCAGACCCCTAGGCCTGCTAGGGGGGGCTCACAAGGACCCCCAGGGCCCAGAAAAGCATTTTTAAAAAATTTCTGCGAAATTCGTGCTGAGGTCACAAATCTCGCCCAAATCTTTTTAAATATGAAGCGCGGGCTCCCGCGTTTCATTTAATTTGGGCCTCTAGGTGGGCTGCCACCGCCCGGTCTCGGAGCCCCGGGGACTGCCACCGCCCGTGGCTTGTTTAATTTGTGGGGGGCCTCCAAGACCCCACCAAGCCCTGGGGACCGCCACCCCGGGGCTTTTTTGAAATATTTGCGGAGGGAACACAGCCTCCCCCGCAGACCTGGGGACCTCCCCCTGGCGCTTACATTTTTATAAATTATGAAACTTGTGTGGGGGGTTTGAGACCCCCTCACATGCCCCGGGGACTGCCACCTCTCCGGCGCACTAAAAATGTAAAATGGGTGATCCGTTATGGACCCTTGAGCCCCGGGGACCACAACCTCCCAGGGTCTATTTTCTCGAAGGGAGCCCTCGATGGCCCTAGGGACCGCCACCATCAGGGCTGGCTCCTGCAGTGTCCCGGGGTGCCCACCCCCGGGACACTGCTGTTTGCTATGGCAGGGTGGGAGCCGTGTGGCTCCTGCCCTGTCATAGCAAACACTGCTTTGGATTTTGGAAGCGAGAGCAGGTAATCTGCTCTCGCTTCCAAAATCCATAGCAGATTGCTTTTCCACATGGGGAGCAGAATGTTAGCAGCTCTCGTGTGGAAAAGCAATCTGAAGGTCACGGGGAGCCGGCAGGACCGTGGGGGCATTGGGGCTCCTCCACGTTCCCCAACGGATAAGGCCGACCCTGAGGCATGGGGTCCCCAGGGCTAGAAGTGGCTGAGGAGTGGGGCCCCATGCCCCTCCTCCCCCTCAAAAATATTATATTAAATAAAAAAATAAAGGCTTGCCCGGGGGATGGGGTCCCCGGGACCAATGAAGGCCTCAGGAGGGGGGCGACGCAGCCCCCCTCATTAAACAAATATATATGTGGACATGCCTGGGGGGATGGGGCACCCAGGGCCGGAATTGGCCAAGGGAGGGGGACCCACGCAGCCCACTTCCAGTTCAGATGTTTTTTTTTTTAAAGGGGTCAGGCCCTGGGGAATGGGGTCCCCAGAGCCCAAAACAAGGAAAGAGAAGGGGGCCACACAGCCCCCCCTTCTAAAAGAAAAAAAAACAAAGACCGGCATCATGCCGGAGACCCGCCCCTTCCCAGCAACACTCTGCAAATACGCCCTGTGACGCATTCTAAGTTGGGGAATTAATTCCCCTTCAATACTGGAGGTACCTGGGGGCCAACTTGCCCACCAGGTACCTCCAGTATGCGCCTCAGGACTGCCTTGCAGAGGGGTGGTCTGAGGCCATACTCCTTTTTACACCTCTCTGCAACACAGCTCTGTGGCGCTTATTGTATGTACCTGGTGGGCTAGTTGGACCTCAGGGACCCTCAGGATTCAAGGGGACTTAATCCTGTAACTTAAAACACGCCGCACAGTGGTGAAGCGAGGGGGTGGGGCCTGATGTGACATGTGTGCAAATACACCTTGTGGCGAGTTTTAAATTGGGGAATTAATTGCCCATGACCCATACACTAACTCATGCACTGCTACAATACTCTGAGCGCCACCTGCGCCAAAACCCAAGCACTTATAAATTCACCATGCACACTCCTCACAGTACTCTATTAATCCAGTCACTACCCATGTAGTCATGCAATAATCCAGGCACTAACACATGCACTGCTAAAATCTCTGTGTTCTACCCATGCAGTCCTCTAACCACCTACAGACTTCTCATTCGCTCCTTCAATTCCCCTGGAAGTTCCCATGCAGTCCAGCAATCACCCTGTCACTCCCAGTGCAGTCCTCAAGTCACCCAGCCACTACCATGTACTAATCCAAATACTCTGCCAATACCCAAGCACTTATAAATTCACTCAGGCTCTCTCCTTGCAGTATTCTAATCTTTCAGTCAGTAGATATGTTCTCATGCAATTAACCAGGCACTAACTGATCACTATTACAATTCCATATGCCCTACTGTAGAAGGGGGCCTGGACCTACCGAGGGAAATGCGCCCAAAATACAGTGGTGGATCGCTGACCCGACCCTCCCCTCTTTACACCCCTACCAGAACGAGCGGAGAACGGACGCTGCCGAGCTGTGCACTGGACGGGGCGAGGAATTAGGAGACGGCCCCTTTAACCAGAACAGCTTTGAGGAGGAAGACACACCCCCGATTGACGCGGCACTCCAGGGATTGGGGAAAAGGGAGGAAGAGAAGTCGTCGGCGTGTGACATCACCGAGGAGTTCGTGTGCTGCCAAGGAGAGCGGATGTACACCAGAGAAGAAGAAGCCGGGCGGACGAAGGAGACGAGAGACAGAGGAAGTGAGATGCCAGTCCAGGAGATTGCTGTGCCTGGAGGCCAACGACACCGTGAACCGCCCAGCCACACTCACCGAGGAGGAGTGTGGCTCAGCCAGGTACGGGTACGTATATCAGGCTAGATGGGGAGGTGGGGAGTGAATGAGGGGAAAGCCGAGTGAAGCAGTCACTGTTCGCGTGCTGTCTTCGGATAAAGAAACTGAGTGCATTGCTCCCCACTCCACACAAGACACGTGCACTCACTTCTTTGCTTTAGCACGCTCATGTACTGTAGATACTAGCGCACCAGGTGATCCTACACACCCGGGTCCCCCCCCTGTGGTTGTAAACCCCAGAGAGTATAATCCCTGACCTCCGTATATTATTTTTTTTGTTCCTTTTTTCACATGTCCCGAGCTGGAGGGTCTGTTTCCAGAAGAAGTCCCTGTAAAGACCAGGACCCAGAAAGAACATCCCGTGCCAGAGAAATCACGGACCCTGCCATTTTAGCCCGGGAAAGACAGACACTAAGGAAGAAAAAGACCTCTATAAAAATAAAACCCTATATACCCAGGTCTGGTCTCTGAGCCCTTCCTTCTACACCGCCACACCTACCCATACAGTCCTGTATCCACTTACACACTTCTCATTTGCTCCTTCAATTCCCCAGGTAGCACCCAGCAGTGCCACAATCACACTGTCACTCCCTGTGCACTCCTCCAGTCACCCAGCCAATACCATGTACTAATCCAAACACTTCTCCAATACCCAAGCACTTATAAATTCACCAAGCACTCTCCTTGCAGTACTCTAATTATCCTCTCAGTACCAAGGCACTCATGCAATGACACAGCCACTAACACATGCACAGCTGCAACACCTTGAGGACTACATATGCAGTCCAGTGATCTCCCTGGTACTACCTATACAGTCCTCAAATCACCCAGCCAATACTATGTGCTTATCCGATCACTGCGCCAAAACCCAAGCACTTATAAAATCACCATTCACTCTCCTTGTAGCACTCGAATCATCCAGTCACTACTCATGTACTCATGCAATGACCCAGGCATTATCTCATGGCAAATATAGAGGAGGTCATGCTAATCACAGGGGTACCCCAACGAATAGTGTTCCCTATTGCATGTAGGGGTTTTCACTGTATTCTAAGTGTCTTTTAGCATAGCACTGGCTCTAGGCCTGGTTAATCAAAGTCAGTTACAACCAGTACCCATCAGCAAAAAGTTGGGGGCACAGGAGGACTTTCTGCTCCTCTGTTGGTTCTTTCTGCACATCTCCTCTTCTTCCTGCCCTTTTCTTTGTCTTTCTGGACTTCTGGAAGCCTCTTTCTGCATTTGTTTTGCTTAATTCTGTGCTTTTCTTCCTATTTCTTCACATGTACTACCTTTGTAGGTATAGTTAGAAATTAGCATTTAAAAAACCTTGGAAATTCACTGAAAAAAACATAGGTTTCAGGGACGTTACAGTTAGAAATTTTCATTTAAAATTTTTTTGAAATTCACTAAAAAAACATAGGTTTCAGGGACGTTATAGTTAGAAATTAGCATTTAAAAAACCTTAGAAATTCACTGAAAAAAAAACATAGGTTCAGGGACATTATAGTTAGTTGGAGCTTTCACATGTACAAAACTATAGAAATTCGGCCGTTATAGTTAGTAGACCTAACTATAACTCGCGCCCCCGCAATGCACTGCTGATGACGTCACATATTACATCACTGATGATATGCTCAGTTACATCACTGATGGCATCACTGATGACATCTCAAATGACATCACTGATGGCATCATCCACATGATCATCTGATGCACCTTCTCATACCCTAATAAAACCTTTCATACACCCACTCTAAAATAGAGACCACCAATATCGAAACCATAGACAGACCAATAGCAGTTAGTACATACCTGCTCAGTGATTCATACGTCTACACACACATTAACCTACTAACCCATACAGTCACTCATACACAGTCATTCAACTATACAGCCATTGATATATCCACTCATACACCCATATAGACACTCACACACTTCCACTTACCTAAAGAATTACTCATACACCTGGTCAGTCATGCAAAGAAACTATCACACACCCATTTCCTTGCTTATACAGTCAAACACACACCACTGCACGTATTTATACAGATACTAACAGATACTTACTCTCTTAAACAATCACTCATAGGAACACACACTCATCCATACGGATAGTCTTGCAATCACTCACTCTCATATAGTCATTTATATACTCCAACACTCACATATACTGCTTTACAACATATGTAGTTACTCACACATGCACCACTGAGACATCCATTCACTCACCAACACACCCATACACACACTCACCCACCCATACAACTGTTTACATAGGCACTCTTGAACCCATACACCCAGTGAAACAACAACTCACATATCTATACACAGTCACACCCCCCACCCACCCACAAAGACACTCAAACCCATACAGATAGTCAGACAGCCAATAGCTACTCACCAATCCATGCAGCTGCTTACACACCAACTAACAGACTAATAGACATTCACACAGCTTAGTCTCTAACCCATACATTCAGTAAGACACATGTAATCGCTCACTTATACAGTCGGTCACACACCTACTAAATCATCCATTCAGACACTCATACATCCACTAATACTTCAATATAGTAGTAGCCTTTGCGGAGTATATATGACTCCTTTTATTTGGAATGATGTGGCATGGAAGTTCAATACTAGCGCGAAGCATGTAGCACGGATGAATGGATATTGTTTAAATCCATATTTACGGGAGTATAAAACGCTATAACCTTAGGAGATTAAAGTCTCATGTATCCCTAGTAATAACAGTTGTGCGTGTAATTGGTAAAGGGAAGAAACCTTATGGAACATATTTATCATTTACAGGATATATATTGATAGAACGAGTGAATCGTTTACTTTCTACTTGAACACCTAATGGAATATTGAGCGGTAAGATTGTCTTTCATTTGACAATTATTGCGGTTTGATATGATACAATACTGTACGATATGCCTATTGTTTAACCAGTGATACTGGGTTATTATTTCCGACAGAGCTGGATTATAATTAGATACAGTAAGATTTTCTACTTGTGAGACGGACTAGGTGGTAGTTTTGGAATTGAGAGAACATCCAGATAGGTGAGCCAAAATTGGAACATCAGCATGGGGGTTTTCACTCACGGTTTTTTGGTCTTTTACTCTTCTCATTTCGAGGTGTTGCACTGTGTGTTCTCATATTCTATCTTAAATTTAGCTTAATCGATTTAGACCCTTCGCAACATGATGTACCTCTAGAAACGGAGTATAATATGTCTTTCTGTCCAGAAATGATTCCCTCACCTATGATTCACTCTGTGATTATATATTATCACATGGGTGGTATGGTGGTGGTGTTTTGACAAATGTACATGATGATACAGTATGGTTTTTAAATCTAATTTTAGCACTGAAGAAGTCATAGATGCGGGTGCATCGTTGTTGAGGAAACATGTGGTGGCTTTGGATGAATTGTTGAAGCTTGCAATATATGATTGAAAAGAAGATTTTGTCTGATTTGACGATTAAAATCACCACAAAAGAAGATTGATTGGACTTCTTTATACTCGGGGTAAAGTTGTGCTCAGGACATTGCTTCACACTTCATACATCAATACACCTTGGCGTATATATATATATATATATATATATATATATATATATATATATATATATATATATATATATATATATATATAATATATATATATATTATATATAATATATATATATATAGTATGAAGTGTGAAGCAATGTCCTGAGCACAACTTTACTCCGAGTATAAAGAAGTCCAATCAATCTTCTTTTTTGGTGATTTTAATCGTCAAATCAGACAAAATCTTCTTTTCAATCATATATTGCAATCTTCAACTATATATATATATATATATATATATATATTCAACGAGTTACACTCCAGACCACCTCCAGCTCTGAACAAACCGGCGAAGAAGGAGAACGGACCACTTAAATAAGACAAGATGTTATCTTTATTTGCCAAGTTCCAGCAGTAAATATATATATATCACCAAGATCGACCTCTCTCTCAGCACAAACCCCTCTTTTCTCAGGGAGACCAAGACTCCATCACTGGCTGACAACACCTTATTGACCCCGCCGACTCAATGGTCCGTCATCACGCCGATTCAGGAAGCAGAGATCGTCACCCTGATCGCCAACGCCAAACCATCATCCCACTCCCTGGATCAGCTTCCTATAAATCTGGCCAAAGTTCTGAAACACACCCTAGCCCCAGTTTGGTGCAAAATCATCAACAGCTCGCTGAGCTCGGGAAATATCCCAGACTGCCTCAAGGTCGGCCAAGTCACGCCGTTACTAAAAAAACAGGGTTGGACACGGAAGATATGAACAACTTCAGACCCGTGTCAAACCTTCCTCTCTTATCCAAAACACTGGAAAAATGTGTTCTCCCACAGTTAACCCAACACTTAGAGAACATCAAGCTCCTTGACCCCACCAATCGGCTTTCAGAAAGGGATGCAGCACTGAAACTGCCATCCTAAATGTCGTAGACGATCTACACAAATCTCTTGACTCAGACCAATGCTGCCTTCTCATTCTCCTTGTCCTATCGGCCGTGTTTAATACTGTTGATCACACACCCCCAAATTGAAGAATGGCTCAAAGCCATCGAAGCCCTCAATGGCACCCTCAAGCCGAAAGATTCCGTCAAGTCCCTAGATATCACCTTAGACCCCAAACTAGACATGACAGCGTGTGTTTGGAAACTGTCTACGCTTTTGTTAGGAAAGCGCGGGGCAGACTCTGGCCTTTTGTTTAAGTATTGCTGTTAATCGGAGCCCGTGAAGGGGCTCTGATTAACATCAATACTTAAACAAAAGGCCAGAGTCTACCCCGCACTCCCTCATAGCACCACAAGCCCTCCCCCCGCCTCCTTACCTACATGCCTACATGCTCCGCTTCATTCGCGCTTCATTTGCGCCGCTCGCTTCTTTCAAAGCGGCCAGCGGCGCGATGTCCTGACTGTGTGCGCGCTCCACGCGAGGTGGTGCGTGCGCGCGCCCTAGAGGGAACAGTGGTCATAATTATAACTGGAAAAAAAATACTTCTTTGGCGGGTGAACGTTTTGTGGGCTGTGATGGAACAGTGATCAGATAAACTCGGTGAAACCCAGCAATGCGCGAGAACTACGATGACCGTTGTGCTGTTTCCACATAGTTGAGATGAGTGGAATTGTTTTGCCCATGTGTCCTCTCTGAGGGGCTGAAAGACACCGGAAGTGAGCCGGCTCTGACCCCTCTCCCTGGCCCACAAGTGATATACTCGCCTTTATGTGTGGACACGGTGAGCTTTACTGTCTCTCCTCTCCCTCCAGACTGATCACTAACATCCGAGGTGGAGAGGAGAGCCAGTGGGCCCCTGTTCCAGCCGGTATCCTCTTCTGACAGGCCCTTGAACATCCTGTACCTGGTGTGGTGTGTGCACACAGACACACTTACTTCAAGAGCATGCTGAGGAGTAGGAAGTGGAGGGTCTTTATTCAACCAACGACCACACAGTAACGCCTCATCTAAAGGACAGTTAGCAACCCCTTTGGTTCACGGTGAGAGCCAATAAGTCCAGGGTGATGGCACCTTCTGCGGCAGAGGCCATCAGGGGGGTGTGATGAGCTGTGATCACACCACACACTGGGCCGGGGTGTGTATGTGCAGATCTGCAGTAAAACACTGTTCACAATCACATCACACAAAAGATACTCTTGTTTTGGGGCGGTCCTTCATAAAAGACAACACTTCACAAGTCTTTAAAGAACGAGAAGTGCACTTAAACCCGGATGACGTCTTACAAGTGACGTGCCGCTGTCTGCACCAAGCGCTTCACCCACTGAGCTATTTCACCACAACTGGCACGTGTCACCTGCAGGTCACACGATGATCCCCGCAGTAGGCACATCAACACTCTGAGCTGCTTTATGATGTTTCAAAAGTGGTACCAGAGCAAGTCCATTAACCACCGGACTTACCTTCCCAGTACAGTGCCCTGAAGCTTACTGCAGCTAGACTAGATTTGGGCAACAGGCGCTTTAACCCTCTGAGCTAGCTACAAAGCAGTCTGTCAGTGACAATCAAACTGAGCCACAAATGCTTTACTATCAGTTTCCCTTTGTTTTCAGATTCTTTCTGTCAGAGTTTATATAAATCCTGCATCCGTACCGTCAGCCTGCATTCATGACTGTCCTTCCTGGCTCTTCTTGCAACGCCCCTCACCCCCTCCTTCGCCTCCCCAGTTTTCAGATTTCCAGAGTAAATTCTATCCACTTCTAGTAGTTCTGATTATCACTCACCCTCTCTCTCCCCTCTCTCTCTCTCCACCTGGCATGTCTGCCTGTCTTCCCTCACTATCCCCCCGCCCCATGCCTCCTCCGCGCTCTCCACACTGCCCGACACCCTCCCTGTGCCCAGCAGCCCCCTCCGAGGGTCTCCCGACCACTCTCGTCTGTCGGACCCATACACGAGGAGGCGTTTCAAGGCGGCACGATATTTTAACGAAGATAAAAAGACACATCGGTAACTACGACAAGAAGACATAGACATACCAAGTTGATATTCAGAACACTTATAAAAAAGATTGTATACAACAAGTGATTCTACCTACTTCTAGACGCCCCTTATATCCATGGTGATCTGGCAATAGGAACAGCTAGACGTTACTTACAGAGCCGTTTCTCTATAGTGGATGGCATACAATTCGTCTCTAAACCCAACCAGAACAGCACAGTGGGATTACCTTGTTGTATCCCCATAGATGTCGATACAGAAAGCTTTATGTCTTGTGGTGTGAACGTTTGTTCTGTCAAGAGGTCCTGAGGAAGGTGGTCACAAACCCACCGAAACGCGTCGACCTTGCGTATTAGATCACATAACCACACGTGATCCCTCCAACACAGATTGTAGTATGAATGTAGTGTGTATGACAATTAGTGCATGAATGTATTAGAAATGAATATCTAGGTTTCTTTTGCTTGTACGATGTCTAGTGATGAATTGCTTTATAAATTTTAAATGTTGTATTGTTAGAACTGTTTTTCTATGAAATGAACGAAGAATTTAAAGAAATGATAAAAAATGAATAAATAAAAAAAAAAAAGTTCAAAAATAGTCACTTTTGGAGTCACCTTGTGTATATGAAATAAGTAGATATAAAAGTGTTTTTGTGAATACTTCAAGAGGTCGTGAGGGAATTTGTGTATTTTGATCTCCCGACCACTCTCTCCGCAGTGAAGATCCATCACGCCCCCCCTTGCTGACTCCCACCTCCACCAGCCCTCTCGGCGGACCCCGAAGGCTCCCCCTGCTCTTTTCTCCTCAGATCGCCCCACACTTACTGCCCTCTGCACTGGTGTGCTGCCAGCCAGCCTTCTCTAGCGCCCACCGCCCACCGCCCGATGACCCCTGCCCTTCCTGTCCATCTCTATTCTCTCCCCCTCTCTTCTGTCACCCAGGCTCCCCATCAACCTACACCCACTCCCTGACTGTTGCTCCGTACGCCACCCCCTCTTTCAACAAGCATTTGCAATGCAATAGGTCTCGCATTATTAAAGTTTGAGCTATTGGCATTGCTAAATAATGCAACACCAATAGCTCAAACTTTAATATTGCGAGACCTATTGCATTGCAAATGCTTGTTCTAAAGTGATATGGTCCACGACCGCATCCTGAAGCAGCCTATTTACTGCATGAATCCTATTAAAAAATAGTATGCCCACCTTAAAGTTGATATTTCTGAAAGCTAACACAAAATTCGTTTTTAAAAAATCTATTTATTTTGGGGTTTTTCTATCTCCAGGTTACTGGTATTTTTGTCAGAATCAGTCGTAAGATGTTTGTGTCTTAATTATTGAAGCACTTTTTACTAGAGCAGTGTTATGAATCATTCTATTTCTACAAATATGCTGTTAAAAATTGAATCTTTGTTCTAATCCGAGAGATTTAGACATGATGTGCTGTATGCTATTAAAAGACTACATTGGACCCTCTCCAGATCTAATCCAAATATTGGGACCCCCAAAACATATTTTTAAGCAAAGTTTATTTGGCTTAATTGTACATTATTATACACCGACAAAATGTAAATTCCTCAGTTAAATTAGCGTCATTATTTCCCTAAATTGATGTGATTTAATGGCAGAAATTTAGTTGAATGACAAGTCCCAGGCTGGAGTCCGTCACATTTACTCACAAAAATGTCTTTGTGAATCAGGCTCCATAAAACCTGAGCTATCAAATGAAGGAAGGGATTTGGGAGCATGGGCAAAAGTTTCTCTTAATTACTTCCTGGCACGAGGCTCTGCCCCTTCCTCACACAGTGACATTTAAAACAAGCATTTACAATGCAAAGGTTTCGCCTTTGGAAAAGTTTGAGCTATTGGCATTGTAAATGACAAAATTTGTATTTATGTGTTGGTTTTGAAAACAGATAAATAAATGGCATTGTCATTTACATTGCTAATAGCTCTAACTTTTCCGGAGGTAATGGGGAAGGGGCTCCAAAAAAGACTGGTGCACCAGGCGCGACCAGTGCTAGGACCAGCCCTGGCTGGGAGACTTAACACCCTCCCCCCCCACCCTTAAGTTCTGGTCTAGTTGCGCCCCTGGTCATATGATGTGCATTGCAGCACCCCCACAGTGAAAATTGTTCGCAGCACTACTGGCACCGACTTGTTCAAACAGGAAGTAATTCTACTTAAAAAAAAAAAAAAAGCCAGCCTGGTCATGTTCATGGTATTTGAAGGAGGCTCTCTGGTGTGCGTCAGTGCCTCTTAAATTGGAACATCCATGAGATTCCTAGGAGCAAAAGCGGAGAGATGCAAGCATAACTTTTAAAACACCCAGTAACTAACTGGATAAACCAAATTTCACTACAATAAAAAAAAAGCAAGCAGAAGTAAAGAATCTACGGGATGCACGAGACATGCAACCTTTGCTTTTGTTTTCCTCCACCCAGTCCACATGGGCTGGGACTGGAATATTTTCAAAGGGGCTGGTTTTATTCCAGGCCTTATTTGGTCTCATTAAGAAAGTCTCCCGCCAGCCAGCCTGGGTCCTGTAGGGGAGTGCAAGCGCACCCACCGGCGGACGCTGCACACGCCCGCAAAGAGCTGGGAAAAGTGACTTCTCAAAGCAGGAACCTTGTGAAAAGAGGTGTTGGTTTACACAATTAATAACAGAGCCACCGTGAGATTATGTTCAATGTCACTCTAGCGCCAGTTAGGGTACCATTAAGTTGCCTCACGCTAATGAAAGAGTTAACAGTTCCAGTCGGGGAGGATCTGGTCTCTCCAGTAGCCTTCTCACCAGTAACAAATCCGGCACAGAAACTGCTTCTAAACCTTCAGGGATCGTTAAACACCGATAGTGCTGCCTTGTCCTTAAGTGAGAATTTCGTGGTTGTTGTTCTTACAGTCTCACAGTCTTACAGTGTGTTTTGATTTCTAGGTACATAAATTTGAAAATGTTTTAGGCTGTCTTCGTAAAGTTTGCAGCCTTACTTCATGTTCATTAAAATACGCTGTGTTGTCAAATAAGCTTAAAGGGGGAAAAACCAGAATGACAGAGCTAAGAACAAGGAGTGAAGCCGAATGGTGTTAACGGATAGCTAAACCCTGGAGTGCAGAGTTGGGGACGAGCGCTAATATGCCTCATGATCTGGAAGAAAAACAAGCATTTACCCTCGAACCTGAGGAACCTGTGGAACGGACGGCTATTGGCTTCTTACTCTCACCGCATTCCCTAAGCAGATGGGGATTGGGGTTGTCAAAGATTGGTTGAGGAGTATTCTGAGCCCTCGCGGTGCTCTACCGACCTCCACATATTTTGTTAAAGACTTGTGCTCCCACCACTTCGTTACTTCACTTTTCATCTTTTTTTCAAGATCTTTTAAAAGAAATTTGACATCATTGTCCGTATTAGATTCCAATGTTCTTGTATCAGTACCGTTACTGCCGACTTTTGGTAAATTACTGAACAGCTCGTCTGCGGCTGCCTCTCGCTCGTGTCCTGCGTCTATGGACATTTTTAGAGGATATCTCCGTGAATATTTGAACCTCAACCTCCGTGAGTTCAACAACTTGTACTGCCAAAGGTCCTCTCACCCCGCCTACACAAATGCTGTCTCACTCACCAGTTTTCGATGGATTCCTTTCGGGAGTCCTCCGACTCAACCGACGGTGTCCTCTCACTGGCGTATGCTCTCCCGGACGGCGGGAGGGGGCGGGAGGGGGCGGGAGTGGACACGGACGGCGGGAGGGGGCGGGAGTGGACACGGACGGCGGGAGGGGGCGGGAGTGGACACGGACGGCGGGAGGGGGTGGGAGAGGACACGTACGGCGGGAGGGGGCGGGAGAGGACACGGACGGCGGGAAACGTGCACAGGACAGCGAGGGGGGGGCGGAAAGGCACATGGAGGGGGCGGGAATGGACAGACTTACAGTGAAAGGGGAGGGAACGGGAAAAAACGTAACTCCGCCCTGGGAAAAAATCTCGGGAACGCCCCCGAATCTGGTCCGGCCTTGACGGACAGATGTCTGTTCCAATGGCTAGCCTCCATTTATGGAGCTAGCCAATGGGACAGGGGGGCGTTTTCCATTTTCCTTACTAGAATCAAGAGATTTCTCTGGAGGCGGAGCTAAGAGCTCCGCCCTCCAGCGAAACCTAAAAATTGGCAAGTCTGAATGTGTGTTATGTAAATCATACAAAACATGTAAAATATGATAAAGTATCTCACTTATTTAAAGTGTGGAAGCTTTGACATTAATAGGACTCATTATAGCACTGCACTGAGAAGCACTTATTAAAAGTGATAGCTTTGTACAACTGGTAGACCGAGCTCACATATTCGTAAGTGCTTTTATGCGTGATAATGAAGAAAAAGAGTTTTGGTGAAATAAAATATTTGCCCAAAATCACACAATTTCAGCAAGGAAACTGCGATTTATCCAGGTTTTCTGGGTTAACTCAGTACAAATCATTCAGTAAATGGGTATCTATTTGTTTTTCTTTATTTTAATTCTTTGTTTTTACCTCTAAGTGCATTCGTCTACAGTTTTTAAAATATAGCGCATACTTGCGCCGAAGGGATTGGAGTTCTTTTCATGAGCACCAGTTACATTACACAACGTCACATTCATTGTTTATAGGCGCGGGGAGATTAAGTGATTTGCCCAGAATCACATGATATTGAGTCAACACCGAGACTTGAACCTGATTCCTGAGTTCCATAGGCCACAGCTGTGACTGTAACACCACATCCAGGTAGAGGGAGCGAGGCTGAAGCCACATGAAAGCTCAGCTTGTTATGGGCACGAGGTTCCAACACGACCTCAAGTTGAGGGCCTAAGAATATTGGAGAAGGGGTGCTAAACGTTCAAGGAGATGGTGATTTGGTAGAAGCTGAGAGTGGTTGAAATGAAAAACATGAACCATGTATATTACACTAGGGCTGTGATGTGGTAGGTGAATGAGAGTGACTCTCTGAAATCCTGATTAGTGACAAGGAACCTTTCTCCACACTCTAGTGGTAAGAGCACATATAGCATTTGTGAAGTGACCTTGCCTGTGGTGAAAGGACCTTCTACCTAGGACCGAAGCAGACAGTCCTAAACTGTGAGGAGATACAGAAACCACTTCATAATGAAAAACATACTCTCCCCAGAGTCGATGACAGCCGAATAGAAGAGAGGTGTTATGAATGGATGTGGTCCGATGAATAAAACAAAAGGCTGAAAAGTGGAAACAGGTAGATGATGCTAGAGGTAATAATATATAGAAGGGGCTTGCACAGAAAACGTTGTTAAATTTAGGGGCAAATGGAAGGAATACCTTGTTGCTTGAGATAATGGCTGAGACATATATGGCAGCAAGAAAACCTACTGTTATTGCTCTAACAGAGAACCATCACCATTAAAACCGATTGTAAATCTGGAAATTCACTGCTAAGACAATGCAATACTGTCAAATAAACGTATTTTTTTCACCATTGTTACATCATAAAAAACTCCCCGGTGTATCCCACCCCTATCCCGGCCTACTGAGACCCAAACAAAGGAGTCCTCAGTGTGCAGTTTTTTCTTTTTTTTTTGTAACCCTCTGTGTGCATTTATTATTAAATCTGACAGTGAAGGTTTATTAAGGCGAGGTGTTTGGTACCAAAACATCCCATAATACAGTGACGCCATCATGGAGCTGGGGAACTGGTAAAGACAAGTGCCCAGCCCATGTACTCCCTATCGCTTCCCTGTTCGCTTACAATGTCCTAGTATCAACCTAGAAATTGCAGGTGCATATCTTGAGAGAGGGAGATATTTTACTGTATGAATATCAGCTAGCATGGACCCCTGTGTGTAGGCCTTACTGTTCAAAAATATAGGCCTTGGTTAAATTGGCCACAGTACTGCCATTTTCTGTTTAAGTAAGCAAAAGTAGGTCTGATCAAGAATTCACCCAGCTCCACTGTCTGCGAGGCTACTCGCTCCTGTTCTGGCCCCCACCCCGCTTGTGTGCTAAAGGTCAACTTCCACCCAATTCTTTCGACATGACAGGAGGCCACATCCTCTAACTGTATTTGAGAAACGAGGAACTTGGGCCCCTCAGCAGTGCCATGCAGCTGGGATAGGCGTGGTAACAGGATATACAGAGGACAGGGACTTGTTGGGAATCCCACTCACACAGGGTACTGAGATAAGATTATCTACACTGCATCTAGTGAGACTGTGCCGCACAGTGCGAACGTATAGATCCCCTACCCATAGCCCACACCTTACACTTGAGGGACCACAGTACTCACAGGGCTCCCCATCTGTGAGGGACACTCAAGACATACCCTTGCAACTACCACTGGTGCTCCCATAAACATCCTATACTACTGAAGAGTCTGCCACAGAATTAACTCAGTCAGTAGGAAATATAGTAAATTGCGAGAGCACTGATCTCACCCACCAGTACTCATTGAGATCATCTCCTCCAAGCACTAACTGCCTGGAGAGGCAGGGAGATTCACAAGATACTCACGCCCGACAAGGTTGTGAGCATCACGCATTATTTCTGCAGGCACTATACGACCCCAACTTGCCCTGGTTTGTGAGCATCACACCAAGGAATACATGAGCAACTGGTGCAACAGCCCTCACCAAGTCTCATAGAGCTGTTACAGAGACATCCTTCCACAACGCATTACCCATTAGTGTGAGCATATTTACAAGACTGCCAGTTAAAAGGAGAATAATATTCCCACATTCACTGCCACAGATTGCTCACCTCAAAGGTAGCTCTAAGAGATGAGCAGACAGCCCATACAATACACAAGACTACACATCACGGTACACATAGAGAACGGTCGTGTAACTGCCCTTTCTGAGGATCTAAGAGCATCCTCTGTTCAGGTCGCGCCCCTAACGCATACAGTCATCTGGACACTAATATCAGCCCTGGGAATTGACACAACAAACTTGCAGCAGGTGAGACTGACAATAACACCTAGTGGAATTACACCCTTAGTCCTTCCTATATACAACGCAGAAGAAGAATAATGCCAACACCCACAGCAAATTCACCTGCCTTTGACGCAGATGGCATGTATCCAGGACAGGTTATCAAGACCGACCTAGAACACTTATCAAATGACCAGGCAGCCATAGGCCATGACGGTGTCTCAGTCCCAGACATCTCAGATGATTCACAAGACAGTAGGCCAGAGAGTACACAGGGCCAGCTATCCCTGAGCTCCCAAAACCCAGTACTGCAGGGCTCAGCATCTGGAATGCCAGGTCAAATTGACACGCTATTTACAATAAAAATGACACATGCTTCCAACTCTGCAGCCACCCAGCAGGAACAGGACCAAGAGAGCAATGGGGCCTCTGGCGGCTCACAGCATAGCTCACACATGCCACTCCCCAGACTTAACCGCCCAGCCCCCGCATCCATCACTAGGGATCATAATACCTCAAGAACAGGAACTAAACATTATGGCCCATTCCGATCCCCTAGCCAGCAGCGTTACAATACACAGACACACTATAATGAGTGGCAGCCCCTTAACACTGATCCCAAGCGACAGGAAGAACACCTGCTACAGTTTAATGAAGAAAATAGGGACAGCAAACAGTATACCTCTGAGGTAGTAACTGAGGGACATATGAGGAGGAGGACAGAGCACGACTCATACCAAAGAACGGGTAGAGAAGAAGGGGACATGACACATGAAAAGTACTCAAGAAGCCCCACTGGCAATACAGCAACACTCCAGCAACTGTCATTACACATACGCAGGGTAGAGGATAGAATGACTGAACTGATGGGTGGCTTGGGCCAATTTAGTAAGAAGCAACAACCAGCACTCAATGAATTAGCAGGTGCTGCATGCCTAGCAGGGTCACACAGTGGTGGAATAACAACTATCATGCCACAGCAAGGGCCATGGATAGACTTACATCAGGAAGCCCAAAGTGCAGCCCCACCACAGAGCAACACAGCAGCTTCTCTCACTGCCAACTTCTTAAGTCTACCCCAGGCTCTACCTACAGTCATTAACTACAAACCCCAGGTGACACCACCACCTACGCTTGTACCACAGGCATCACCTCCAGTAGTTACACCACGCAGGCTAGAAACACCACAGCTAGACCTAGACAATTTGGACCTGTCAAATGTGATTGAAAGAGCAGAAAATAGGTGGAGTAGACAGAAAAGAACAGAGATAGAAAATGTTACAGAGCTAGGTAATGAAGGGCGACCTGAGGACATCCCACAGGAATATGATGCATCAGGTACAGCACGCCTGCGCACAGCCAGATCTAGAGGACTGCACCACATTGCCCATAACAGGCCAGGACCGCCATTGACCAATGGTCTGACGCCAATTGAGATAGTAGTACTTGGAGAAGGGTCTGACTATTATGTCGATCCATTCTCAGATAACTTGGCAGACTGGACAGAAGATAATGCGCCTCAAATAAATGTCTGGCCCCGAGATGGATCTTTTGAACGAGAGGAAATAGCCACTGCTGAAGAATGTATCTTGCAGGAGGCAGGAGATGACGATTGGAACTACACCTACATGCGCCAAGGCCTAAGGGTCTGGCAGAAATACGCACGCAGGTACGGTCACACAAGACCCACAGGGGTAACACACCAGCTGCCCCTGCTGTCCGAAAAGGTCAACGACCCCCCCATCTCGGTCACTTGGTACCTAACGGACAAAGACAATATGAAAAATGAACTCCCACCCCTCACAGAGGGTGTGGGAAAGTGGATACAAGCCTTTGAAAATAACACTACAGGTGTGTCATTGGCTATTAGGGATGTGAAAAGTCTGCTCACCTACCTGATTGGAGAGGATGCAGAGGATATGTTTTCACGCATCAACACAAGACTTTCCACCACTAATTCAGAATTAGATGGTGATCCTTTCAATAAAATAAGATCAGCGCTATGGAACGAACTGCGCCGGAAGTTTCCCGATGTCTCAGACATCGGATCTCTAATGTTACAAACAAGGCAATTAGCAATTGAAAAAACAGGTGCTAAATTAGAACAGCAACAATTAAAGAAAAGAGAGACTCTTGATGCAGTTATGGTAGCTACGCCAGTGAGTCAAGTGACTACGGTCACTAATTTTTCACAAAATGCCTTGAATGTACTAGGAGGTAGC
Organism: Lissotriton helveticus; assembly: GCF_964261635.1. Classification (NCBI taxonomy): domain Eukaryota; kingdom Metazoa; phylum Chordata; class Amphibia; order Caudata; family Salamandridae; genus Lissotriton; species Lissotriton helveticus. The sequence continues at coordinate 20,364,470 of NC_136060.1, read as the reverse complement.
ACACAGGTAACAGCACAGCACATACCACAACAGCTACCTCAGCAACACATGCCTGTGTACCAAATGGTGCCCCAGACTCAAGCTCTTGAACCACAGGGAGCTACAGTACTGCCCCCCATCAATTCGGTTTCACAGGGCACCATCCAGCAGTACCAGGTTGGAGGATATTCAAGTTAGGACAGCCCACAGATAACTCTAGTGTGTCCCGTGTTGCCATGTCTCACAAACATTAGAGAGGACCCAGTTGTGCATGTCATGATTAACAACAACACGTATAGTTTCTTGATTGACACAGGTGCTACATTCTCCTGTATCAAGGAGGGGGCACTGCCCATCTCCAACCAGAGCACAAACACACTAGATTTCTCTGGGGCAATAAAAAGGGTCCCTTTCACCGAGCCAGTATCAATAGAAATATGAGGTAAATGTATTCAACAGCGTCTACTTTACACAACACAGTCCCCAGTAAATATCTTGGGACGTGATCTCATGGCCAAATTAAATATGAGAATATATTTCAATGAGAACGACACAATGACTTTCTCCATTCCTGGTACACCACCGACTAGAATGATGGCTGTCAAACAAAGATTCCTCAAGTTATGCCGTATTTTTCGATCGTAGGCCTGAAGACTGCCCTCTTCAGTGTCCCGTTGCACGCTGACAGCCAGTTTTTATTCACATTTTTCATTCTGAAATAGGCAATTTACATATCAAAGGTGACATCAAGACTACTGTGAGTCCCCCAGAGTGTTCAACAGAGTTGTCAAGGATGATTGTCGAACTTCCAAATACACCTGATCCATCACTTCCATACACAATTGATAGTACACAGCAATATGATCTCATTGCACAACTGCAACTCAGATAGATACAGGGAAAGTGCCCCACCTGAAGAAAAAGAATTGTGGAAGAAGAGGGGAGTACACAAGATGCATCAGATTTTATTTATTTATTTATTTACAGACAGACAATGACAGGAAGGCTTTTGCAGATAGCTCTCGCTTAGTTGCACCTTCCTACATATGTCCCTCGTGATATCATGTCCACAACTTTGCAGACAGAGTGGTTCATCCCCAATGCATATGAGCATATACAACTCTTTGTTCATTAATGCCTCATGTTGTCAACAGTATTCACTTAATCCAGCTATAAAAACAGTCACATCACCAATACCAAGGCCCAAGGGCCCTTTTTGGAGAACTCCACATTGACTATGTAGACATGACTGACAGATGCCAGAATTACCGATACCTCATTGTAGTGGTTTGCCCTTTTTCACGGTGGATTGAAGCTGGACCATGTGTCCATTGTGACACAAATATTTTTAAAAAGGGGGTGGTGATGGACAGAGTATCTGAGTTAATTAGAACACTCCTACCCAGTCAACAGATCAGGGCTTGATCCTTTTAGCTCACTGCACCATCCCAGTTCAGAACCTGGCTATATGCAAATTAGTCTGTCCCTGGCCCAGTGCATCATGGGAACAGGGCAGACAAAACTACCAAGCCAATTCTTCACTGGAAAGGAAACAAGCTTCCGGGGACCGGTTTCTGGCATTACAGCCGTCTTCGGCCCGGCTTGCTTGAATCCTGATGGTGCAATGAGCAAGGGACTCATGTCTGAGCATACCCTTCCACACTCATGGTGGCCAAAATAATTTCAAAAAGGGGGTGGTGATGGACAGAGTATCTGAGTTAATCAGAACACTCCTACCCAGTCAACAGATCAGGGCTTGATCCATCACCGTTTTTTAGCTCACTGCACCATCCCAGTTCAGAACCTGGCTATATGCAAATTAGTCTGTCCCTGGCCCAGTGCATCATGGGAACAGGGCAGACAAAACTACCAAGCCAATTCTTCACTGGAAAGGAAACAAGCTTCCGGGGACCGGTTTCTGGCATTACAGCCGTCTTCGGCCCGGCTTGCTTGAATCCTGATGGTGCAATGAGCAAGGGACTCATGTCTGAGCATACCCTTCCACACTCATGGTGGCCAAAATAATTTCAAAAAGAGGGTGGTGATGGACAGAGTATCTGAGTTAATCAGAACACTCCTACCCAGTCAACAGATCAGGGCTTGATCCATCACCGTTTTTTAGCTCACTGCACCATCCCAGTTCAGAACCTGGCTATATGCAAATTAGTCTGTCCCTGGCCCAGTGCATCATGGGAACAGGGCAGACCAAACTACCAAGCCAATTCTTCACTGGAAAGGAAACAAGCTTCCGGGGACCGGTTTCTGGCATTACAGCCGTCTTCGGCCCGGCTTGCTTGAATCCGGATGGTGCAATGAGCAAGGGACTCATGTCTGAGCATACCCTTCCACACTCATGGTGGCCAAAATAATTTCAAAAAGGGGGTGGTGATGGACAGAGTATCTGAGTTAATCAGAACACTCCTACCCAGTCAACAGATCAGGGCTTGATCCATCACCGTTTTTTAGCTCACTGCACCATCCCAGTTCAGAACCTGGCTATATGCAAATTAGTCTGTCCCTGGCCCAGTGCATCATGGGAACAGGGCAGACCAAACTACCAAGCCAATTCTTCACTGGAAAGGAAACAAGCTTACGGGAACCGGTTTCTGGCATTACAGACGTCTTCGGACCGGCTTGCTTGAATCCTGATGGTGCAATGAGCAAGGGACTCATGTCTGAGCATACCCTTCCACACTCATGGTGGCCAAAATAATTCCCCGGAAGCTTGTTTCCTTCCCAGTATAAGAATTGGCTTGGTAGTTTGGTTTGCCCTGTTCCAATCATGCACTGGGACAGGAACAGACTAATTTGCATGTAGCCAGGTTCTGAGCTGGGATGGTGCAGTGAGCTAAAAAACGGTGATGGATCAAGCCCTGATCTTTGGACTGGGTAAGAGTGGTCTGCTTAATTCAGACACTCTGTTCATCACCACCCCCTTTTCTGAATCATTGTGACACAAAGGCTGCCGCTACCTTCCTGCTTTGTGAGGTCATATGTCACTGGGGATTACTGGATGCCATTCGCAGTGACTTGCAGTGACAGTGGCAACCATTTTTCAAACGCCATTTTTGACACAATTGCGACAATGTTGGGAGTAAAAGTTAAGTTGACTTCAGCCTATCACCCCCAAAGCAATAGTATTTGTGAGTTCCTCAACAGCATGTTCAAAGCCAAGATCAGTAAGATAGGTGCCCAATTGGAAAGAAATGGGTATATTACCTTTCCGTTGCTCTGCTTACCTCACATCTCACCGGCTTGTCACTGACAGATCAATGAATATGGTTGTTCTCTTCACCAGACCCAAACAAGACACTGAGCCTTCTTCTGATATTGTGAAAGATGAATTGTTTGTTCATTTATGTGCCCTAATGCGTGCTTCAAGTTCATTTCCATTCAGAAATAAAAGACGAAGAACAAGGGTCTTACTTCTAATGAACTTCCGCCTATCTGCCTTGGGACACACATCTTTGTAAAGGAAGCAGTCCGGAAGAGGAGAGACCTCAAATTCAACAAACACTTGCAAATTGACTTTTTACCCACAGCCGTCCGAATAGCCAAAAAGGAATGGATTCATCGAAGCCACGTGAGGGTCCACCCGGCACCATCCGAGATTTGAACATTGACCAAGAGAAGGGCATCATGTACCAACTGACTATCTAAGAACGAGAGCATGGAGATCGTATGATGGCCTATGGGTTAAGACGCAGCAACAAAACCACCCTACATGTCAAGATTTCAATGAAAAAGATATGTACAATTGCAATTATTTCCTTTGTTATGTTTGTAGTTTCAATGGCTGTATTCCACTGGTTTACAGTGTGATCAGAGAGAGAAAGAGAAGCTACTAGCAATGTTAGATCTGCCGCCACAACAGGGCACCCCATGTTCAAGACACTTCCTGGTAACAAGCAAACTGGGATAAGCACCAGCAGTAGCTATGACACCTATGCACCATCCACCTTGACACTTTCCTCACCCCAAGCAGACCCCACAGAATGGGACATGGTAACTGATCTCACCCTGAATCCCCCTATGATAGATACACCTACACGTTCCCGCCAATATAAACGAAGTGTTAGAGATAAAATGGGTCGCGGGAAAGTGCCAGTCAGATATACATCACGTACCGAACTTAAGGAAGAACAGGCTATGCAAATTTCAGACTGGGTCAGTAATCTCCAAAACACAGTTGTTTACACTTTTTACCAGCACTCTATGCCTGATTTCCACTCCCAGCGCCCTAGTAAGACAGCAGAGGATAATGGGATTCACAATGCTCTATTAGACAATATGTGGTACAGAGACATGAGGGAGGTTGGAAGAAAGGTAGCAAATGAGTCCTGCTTTGTATGTTCACACATTCCTCACGCTGTAGGTGCAGATAAATTACTCTTTCCTAAAGAAGTCACACCGCCCACAGCCAAATGCCTCCTACACCTGTTTCTTTGCCGCATACATGGTCAGACACAGCTCCGCTCAGCCAAAGTGGATGATGCATTTGTAAATACCACAGAGTGGGATGACAAGTATGTAACATTTACGGTCATCACTAATCCATTGGAGATTGAAAGGAGAATGGAGGTTTACCGTGATATGAAAGTGCCTGCCGACATAATGCAGGTCTGGGAACATCATAATAAGATACTAGGGTACTTTACCTTCCCAACGCCCCCATCGAAATGCCACTCACCCGAACATCATCGATGTAATCATACCCATGACACATGCCCTTGTCAGTGGAGACCAATTCTGCACCTGAAGGCCAATATTTATTTCAACAGCAAGTGGAATGGTCCACATGACTTAATGTGTAAGGCAGCCTCCTTAGGTAGCCCAATTGTAGGACAAGAGCACAAACATTATTTCAATGAGGATATTGAGAAGGAGTGTGCTGAGATATGGGTACAGGAAATTAGAAGATACACTTTCAATGAGGGTACACCATACAAACAGAAAAGAGCATACAAGCTAAAGTCTACTCTCCTTTGCTTCCTAGGTAACGGAACAGTTCCTGTGGGTCGAAATACTAATTGCAGTAACACACTTTTTAATCTGGACCTTAAGTATGGCACCTCCAGCCTCATGGACATCTATTGGGCCTGCGGAGACCACATCTATCTGCAGCTGCCTCCCCACTGGCAAGGCCTTTGTTCCATCGTGACGATGCATGAACTGCATCTGGTTGTTCCAGCAGCGAACATTTCCAACATCCATACACACCCGATGACAGGTGATGTCACCCTGCTCCACCACCAGAAAAGGGAAGCCAAGAAGTATTTCTCAGATGGCCCTTTTCATGAGATTACACATGACTTTCGCCTTTTCAACGATGCTGAACTTTTCGTCGGGGGCGTTTTCCCCCTGTTCCAGACCAAAGCCAATGCTCGCTGGCTCCAAGTGACCAGGTACGAGCTGATGCAGCTTGTCAACAACACCCGTGATGGGTTCAACGCCGTGAAAGAAGAACTCCGACCTTTGAGACTCATGGTTCTGGAACATCGCTATGTTTTGGACCAGTTAACTGCAATGAATAGTGGTGGATGCGCCAAAGTGAGAAAGTCGTCCTGCTGTGTCTTCATTTTGGCCAATGATGCGGATAACGGAACACTTACAAAGGCCATTGAGGACTTTGACAATTTGGGGAGACAGATGCCTGAGCAAGGAGGTGCAAAAGCAGATGTTTTACGTAATTGGTCCAACTTGGACTGGATGCCTTCATGGCTATCTGCAGTACTAAAATTTATAATGCCTATATTATGTGTGTTGGTGATGTTGTATTTCGGGACACAGATTATACTGTATTGTGTTAAGAGATTCAGCTCAAAAGTGGTTGGGTTGAATTATGCAGACTCAGGTGAATACTCAGGAATATGCACGGGACAAGGGGATGGGGAAGAGTTAGCAACGTTAAACATAGTAGAGCTTATCATCCCTGACTCTCGCACATTACAGGTTCCTCCTGATAGTCAGTACCAGGCCCAGGTGCATAGTGGCCCACCACTTCCCTCAAGGAGAGACTTGGTACATCTTTATGAGACAATGTGTGACAAATTAGGGGCACCACATGAAGACTTGGGAAGTGCCCTGAACACTGAAGAACCGCTTCTTCATGACTCACCGTGGCCACTCCCCCCGGCACCAGCTAAATATGCGGATTGAATAATGATCAATGGTGTTCAATAATATGAACAAGAGAGGGGAATGAGAGAGGTAGATATTTTACTGTATAAATATCAGCTAGCATAGACCCCTGTGTGTAGGCCTTACTGTTCTAAAATATAGGCCTTGGTTAAATTGGCCACAGTACTGCCATTTTCTGTTTAAGTAAGCAAAAGCAGGTCTGATCAAGAATTCACCCAGCTCCACTGTCTGCGAGGCTACTCGCTCCTGTTCTGGCCCCCACCCCGCTTGTGGGCTAAAGGTCAACTTCCCTTCCACCCAATTCTTTCGACATGACAGGAGGCCACATCCTCTAACTGTATTTGAGAAAAGAGGAACTTGGGCCCCTCAGCAGTGCCATGCAGCTGGGATAGACGTGGTAACAGGATATACAGATGGTACATCCTCACATAATATGTACTGTAAGGCGCTTTCTCTGTTAAACTAAAAGCTAATTTACGGTAAGCCTCAAGTCAACAATGCATGACCTTTAGCCTAGAATAAGTGCCACGTTTACGAGAAAGGGCTGCTTTTCGAACATATCGATAGGAAGGGTACGGAACTGACCATAAATGACGCAGGCAGGATACAGAGCACGAGGCGGCGCAAGATGACTTATTATAGACTTCTCGCCATCTTAAAACATATAAAAAGGAGGTTCACAAAGACCTCTTTGAACTACTCCTCGTCTGTACATAAGTGTCGGACAAGTGAGTTTTTCCCAAGGGTTACTCGAGTACCCTTGTATTTGTACATGCACTCTAACTGTGCTGCTTTATGTTATAGTCTGTCTTATGAAATGTTGCATTTGCTATGTATTCTGTTAACCTGGCTTTTTCCTCATTATATTTGAAGTGTTTATATTGTAATTGCAGGATTTCTCACTTATAGGCAGATGTGAGTCTTCCCACATAATATGTACTTTGCTTTTTGAATGCATTCCTGCCACAAATGATAAATGTGTCCTTAAGGTTTAAATCTTCACTCTGACTATCTGAAAACCGTCATTCTGATGTCCACAAGGCTATCTGAGAATGCAGAGCTCTGGACACAGAACTAATGTGATTTTTATGCCTTTATATTTCTGGTTCTAGAAGTTACATCTTCTTAATAAAACTGTTAACCTTTCAGCTTCAGTTTCCACGACTCACATATCTGTTTTTCTCTATTTTTAGAGCAAGGGTTCCTGCACACACCGGTACAAATTAAGGTGCTCCTTTGTCCGTAGCTAACACTCACAATCATCCCAGCGCAGGCTTCTGAGCCGCTGCGCCCAGCCCCTTGACCCTTTGCCCCGTAATAAATCAGGCAGTCTCACCCATCTTCTTCTGCATCTCTTGGGTTTCCACAAACATGAGGGTGGTAGGAGAATGTTGGAAGAGCTCTGCTTTTACCACATGCCACATTCTTTGTCACCGTGTGTGATTGAGTTACTGAGAAAATACATGTGATATGAACCTCACAATGTCACTTCCTCTGTTATGCTTTGTGATTCTGATTAAGTTTATATTTTTTAATGTAAAAGTGCAGGATTAAAAACAAACTTAAAACGATTGCCTAAAGAAACAGGTGGTGACATTAGAGTTTCTTTGATGTACTCAGATATGGGTATCATAATTTTAAACCACCCATATACCTATATTTTGTAACATCAATGTTGGAAATAATTCAAACCCTTCTATATGTTAATATAAATTACGCACCCCACAAATATCATTTGAGTTTGTATGAATCTGTAAGGATGTAGAATTGTTGATATTGTTAAAAAAATAAGCGGGTCTAATAACTGGAAACACTTTACCAGTCTTCCTGCTGTTCATGATCTTCTTCCTCCTCTTTTTCTTGAGCTAATTCTTGTTCTACTGCTTCAAGCTCTGCAGATGTACGCTCTAGCAATGCTGAAACGGTATCCTATCAATGTAAAGAAAAGCAAACCATGACTTGCCAAGAGCACAATGATAAATGTATTCATATTTCTTTCTGAATCACATTTGCTGCCCCGCACAATATTTGTTATTTATCTAACATTTATTAATTTGTTCAGCTATTTCACTCTAAAGGATGTCACACTGCAGTAAAGATAGCTTTCAAATATCAAGGGTTTTCATAACTCGTACAAAGTGCAGATCAATTAAGGCGCAGATTACGTACAAGAGACAGCAAGCATTGGCAAAGCCAAAAGGTCTTAATTTAATGTGATAACCCAGGCATTAAAAGACAGGCATACAGAAATGCTGATTACACCCACTCTCCCCAGGGACCACAGGGGAGCCTGAAGGCCTCCGCATTCCCTGCCGATTCCACGCCTCCTATGGAAGCCGGCATTGCTTTCACACACAGGGAGATGCTGGAAATGCAGCCCCCTGTGTGTGAAAGCAATTTGTCTGTTTCCCCGCCCACTTGACAGCAGGCAGGGAAACAGATGAATGCTCCTCTTCTAGCAAGAGGGAGCATTTTTCTACTCTTGCTTGCTGGAAGCAGAGTGTTCATTGTGACTTGGCTGGAGTTTTAACCCCCCGGCACATAGCAGGAGCCAGTAGCCCTGCGAGGTTGGTCTATGGCTCCAGGAGGGAGTCGCGCTGCCCCCTCCTTTCTTGGATTTGGCCACCACATTCAATTTAAGAAAAGCCACAGGGAGGTGGCGGTTACCGGGTCTTTGGGGGAAGGGGTCAGCGTGTCCATCCTGCGTTTGATGAAAGTAAAGCCCTGGGGAGGTGCCATTCCCCTGCGCTGCAAGGAGGGATTTAAAGTGTAGCCCTGGGGAAGTGGGGGCCACAGGGCTGCGGAAGGGGTCTGCATGCACCCCCGCATTAAGTTATCATTGTTTGCCCCAGGAAGGTGGCAGTCCTCAGGGCTGTGTGGGGGCCCCTAGCATTATTTTACTATTGTTTGCCCGGGGAGCAGACGGACTCCAGGGCACGGCGGTGCTGTATGGGCACCCCCCCCCTCATAATTAAAAGCAGTGCCCCTGGGATTTGGCAATCAATTTTGGTGAAAAATTGACCCACCCAAAACATTTTTAACCTCTTTCATGCTCATGACGAGCTGAGCTCGTCATGAGCCACGGCGCTCCGGTGCTCATGACCAGCTCAGCTCGTCATGAGCCGTGGAACGCTCCCATGCGGGGATAATTCCCCTGCTGTGCTGAGCGTTCCACGGCAGGTAATGCACCTGTAACGAGCTGAGCTCGTCATGAGCACAGGAGCGCCGTGACTCATGACGAGCTCAGCTTGTCATGAGCATGCGGGCGCCGTGCGCGCCCCCCTCCCCCCAGCACAACAGGAAAATAACCCCCGCAGCGAAGGGGTTAACCCCCAGCGGTGTCTGTGGGACCCATCTGCCAGCCACCAGTGCTGGGGGTCACGGTATTTCTACTCTGCCCCCCTTTCTTTATTTTTTATGTTTCTTGTGTACTCAGCTCAGGGTAAGTCCCAAGATCGCTGCCATCACTTCCTGGTTCAAGTGTTGGCAGCCAATCAGATTTCAACACCGGGCTGCTGGATCCGCGTGTATATATATATATATATATATTTATTTAAATTTGAATTTCCCTTAATATTTCCAAAACTGCTGAATGGATTTACACCAAATCACAAAACGCATGATCAGTGGACCAAAAGCTAGCTTTTGGCCAAGTGTGGTCATTCCGTCCAGCGGTTTGGGCTGTAGTCATGTCTAAAGGTCCTATGGGAATAAACATGGGGAAAACACATTTTGGGAACTCTCTTTTTCTCTGCCCCCACTTGAAAAATCACCCTGAAGCTTTCCAGACAGCAGCTGAAGTAACGGGCAAATTTTCTGGGAGAATTTCATGAAAATTCCTCCACCGGCGCCAAAGAGATAGGCAACTGTAATCAACTTTTTGATAGAAACTAGGTCTCAACTATACTATAACTACCCACTGGCGACTGCCAGTAGATAATTTTATATATATATATATATATATATATATATATATATATATATATATATATATATATATATATATATTTATAAATAAAACTATACTATAACTACCCACTGACGACTGCCAGTAGATAATTTTATATATATATATATATATATATATATATATATATAAATATATATATATATATATATATATATATATATATTTATATATATATATATATATATATATATAGATAGATAGACAGATATATAAATATAATGTTTAATAAGTTACACTGTGACAGAAAATTGTCACCTAAGTATAACATCACTTTAACCTTTGGTTTTTTTCATTGAATATATAAAGCATATAGTAGGGTGGCACAGAGTGGGGTGGTGTACAGTTGAGAGGCGTAGAGTGGAAAAGCGAAGAATGGAGTGGTGAAGTGTGGAGTAGAGTGGAATTGAGTGGCGTAGAGTGGAGTGGTGCAGAGTGGTGCAGCATGGAATAGCATAGAATGCAATAGCGTAGAGAGGAGTGGCGTACACTAGTTTAGGACTGAGTGGCGTTCAGTGGAATAGACTAGGTGGAGTGACAGGGTGGAGTGGAGTGGAATAGAGTGAAACAGCGTAGAGTAAAATAGTGTAGGGTGAGGTGGTGTAGAAAGCGTGGAGTACAGTAGAATAGCAGAGTGGAGTGGCATGGAGTGGCGTAGAGTAGAGTGGCATAGAATAGAGTGGCGTACAGTTGAGTGACTTACAGTGGAGTGGTGTAGTGTAGAGTAGAGTGGAGTGGAATGAAGTAGAATGGAATAGAGTAGAGTGGAATGGTGTAGAGTGGATGATGTAGAGTGGAGTGGCATAGAGTGGAATAGCATAGAGTGGAGTGGTGTAGAGTGGAATAGTGGAGAGTGGAGAGGCACAGAGTGAAATAGAGCAGAGGCAGATGAGTGGTGCAGATGGAGGGGTGTCGAGCGGAGCGACATAAAGTGGAATAGCGTGTAGTGGCGTGCAGTGGAGTGGCATAGAGTAGAAAAGAATAGAGTGAAGTTTGATAGAGTAGAGTGACGAAGAGTGGAGTATAGTGGAATAATGTGTTGTGGAGTGGCATGGAGCGGCATAAAGTGAAATAGCATATAGGGTAGTGGTGTACAGTGGAGTGGTAGAGAGTGAAATCGAGTGAAGTGGTATAGAGTTGAGAAGAGAGGAGTGGCGTACATTTGAGTGGCATAGACTAGAATAACACAGAGTGGAGTGGCATTGAGTGGAGTGTTGTAGAGTTAAGTGGTGTGGTGTACAGTGGAGCAGCATACAGTGAAATAGCCTAGAATGAAGTCGCCTAGAGTCATGTGGCATAGGGTGGAGTATAGTGGAATGAAGCAGAGTGGAGTAGAGTGGAATGGTGTAGAATGGAATGGTGTAGAGTGGAACTGGGTAGACTGGAATAGCATAGACTGGAGTGGGGTGAAGTGGAATAGTGGTACAGTGCAGTGGCATGGTGTAGAGTAAAATAGCATAGAGTGGAGGTGTGCAGAGTGGATTGGAGTGGAATAGCATAGAATGAAGTGGCATAAACAGGAGTGGTGCAGCATGGAGTGGCATTAATTGAAGTGGAATAGATTAAAGTGGGTTGACTGAGTGCAGCGGCATAGAGCTGAGTGGCGTACAGTGGAGTGGCATTGACTGTAGTGGTGTAGAGTGGAGTGGCTTAATGTAAAATAGCATACAGTGCAGTGGTGTAGAGTGGCACAGAGTGGAGTTCTATAGAGGGAAATAGCGTAGAGTGGAGTGGCCTAGAGTGGAGGGCATGGATTGGAGTAGAGTAGAGTGGAATAGTGGAGAGTGGAGTGGCGTAGACTGGAGTGGTGTAGAAGGGAGTAGGGAAGAGGCGAGTGTCTAAGAGGCGAGGGGAGTGGTAAAGAGGGGAGTGGTGAAGAGTGGTATCGGGTAGAGTGGAGTGGTGTAGAGTGGTGTGGCGTAGAGTGGTGTGGCGTAGAGTGGTGTGGCGTAGAGTGCATTCATGTAGAGTGAAGTGTCATTGAGTTGAGTGGTGTAGATGAAGTGGCACACAGTGGAGTGGCATAGAGTGGCACACAGTGAATTGGCAGAGTGAAATAGCGCAGAGTGAAGTGGCATAGAGTGAAGTGGCCTATAGTGAAGTGGCGTAGAGTGAGATGGCTTAGAGTGGAGTGGGGTAGGGTACAGCAGAGTGTCCTAGTTTGGTTTAGTGTAGAGTGAAGTGGCATAGAGTACAGAGTTGTACAGTGGAGTGGGGTGGGGTTAAGTGGCGCAGATTGAGGTGGCATAGAGTGGAGTGGATTAGAGTAGAGTGAAGAAGAGTAGAGTGAAAAAGAGTGGAATAAAGTGGAGTGGCATAGAGTGGGATGGCATAGAGTACAGTGGCATAGTGTACAGTGGTGTGAAAGAGATATGCATAGAGTGGAGTTGAGTGAAGTGGCACAGATTGCAATAGCGTACAGTGCAGGCAGCATAGAGTGGATAGTGTACAGTGGAGTGGTTTAGAGTGGCATGGCATGGAGTGGAGTGGAATAGAGTGGAGTGGCGTAGAGTAGAGTAGCGTAGAGGGGCGTAGAGGGTAGTGGTGTAGACAGTGGCAGCTCCTCCGCTAAGGCAGAGAAACGTCACCACACTGCTCTTTGAGCAGTGCAAAATATAACAATAAAATGATAATAATTAAATGGTTATTTACCAGTAGGAGTAGTTTTGCAGCTTAAAGAGTTTTCTTGATTCACAGGTGCATTATTTCGTCATCTAGTGGTTGGGTCCGGAATAGTCTTTTTTTCTTGCTTGTGACGTTATTAACCACCATTTGGTGCTAGGTCCATCCCTTGTGTGATGCCAGACGGTGCCCATGAGATTCCTATGCGTGGTAGCCATCTTCGGATTTTTTCCCCCTTTTTTTCTCTAGGGTAAGTCTTAAATCCTGTTGTCTCTAGATGTTAGTCCCTTGATTTCAGTTATCTTTTGTCCCACCTGTTACCATGCCTCCTTTGAGCGGATGTTGGTGGGTTGCATGTGAATCCAGAAAACTCTCCAAGCTGCAAAACTACTCCTACTGGTATGTAACCATTTTGTTTTGCAGCATGATTTCTTTTCTGGATTCACATGCTATGCATTAGATTATGTAGCAGTTTCCCACTCCTTGGGGTGGCTGTGGTATGGTGAGGAAGACTTTGCGAACAGGTGTTGAAGTACCTTTTGCCCCACTTGAGCTTCCTTAGTCATCTGTATATCCATTCACTAATGTTTGGTGAATGTGTGTGGGGATGCCAATGTTGCAGCAGCACATATGGTGTCTATTGGTATGTTGGCCATCAACGCCAGTGTTGCTCCCTTTTTCCTTGTTGAGTGGGCTTTTGGTTGTGTCTTTTGAGTTTTTCCTGCTGAGGCATAGCATACTTGAATTGCCTCTACAATCCAACGTGTAATTGTCCCCTTTGTCACAGGTTCTCCCTTGTTGGACTTTGAGGGAGAGACGAACAATTGATTACCTTTACGGAGTTGTTTTGTCTCTTGTAGATAGTATAGTAAAGCCCTTGCGTCCAATGTATGAAGGTTTCTTTCTAGTCGTGTTTGCAGGTTTTGGAAGACGACAGCTAGATGTATGCTTTGGTTCATGGGGAACTTGCTTACTACCTTGGGTACAAATTGAGGGTTTGCCCTTGGGATAACTTTGTCCTTGTGGATTTGCATGTATGGTTCCTCAATAGTTAACGCTCGTGTTTCACTTACTCATCGTAGAGATGTTATGGCTATTAAGAAGGTAGTCTTTATGGTGATGTATTTGAGTTCTGCTTTGTGCATGGGCTCGAATGGTCCTGTCATTAGTTGTGTTAAGACAGGGTTTAAGCACCACATTAGGGCTGGAGCCTTTCTTGGGGGTGCATTCCTCTTAGACCCCTCAAGCAATCTTTTGATGAGTGGTGCTGTAAACGTTTACATGAATTGCACCTGGTTATGCTACAATTGCTGCCAGGTGCAGCTTGAGGCTTGAGTAGTTGATGTTACTGTCAAGCAAGTGTGTCAGATATATGAGCATGGTTTCTTGTGGAGAAATTGAGCTTAAGGTATTGTTTCTTGTGCACCATATGATGTACCGTTTCTATGTAGCTGCGTAGCATTGTTTTAAGGTCATTTTTCCTACCACCTTTAGTATTTCCATTGCTTTGGGCAAGTTTAAATGTTCGAACTCTATATATTCAGGGACCAGGCTGCTAGGCTGAGAGTTGCTGGTTCTGGGTGAAAGATTTGCCTCCTTTGCATTGTGAGGAGGTCCATGTCTGCCTTGAGCTTGATCGCTTGTCCCCTGGAGAGTTCAATTAGGCTTGAGTACCAGGTTTGTCTTGCCCAATGATGGGCTATGAGTATTAGGTTTGTTGCTGGTTGTCTGGCTTTCCCCAGAATCCTTTGTAGTAGGGGAATTGTAGGAAACATGTATTCATATGTACCTGACCAGTTTAGTGACAGGGCATTCCCTTTTGATAGGTGGTGTTGAAACATGGAGGCAAAAAATTGGCTTTTCGGCGTGGCCAAGATGGCAGAGTGAGAGGACGTGTCTCACCTCAACTCCTGCCAACGGCCTGTATTCGGCACCGGTTCCGGCGCCTTTTCCGACTGAAGTCGGTGTCAGGGGCTGCCGGAGCCGTCTCAGCACCAGAGCGGACTGTTCAGAGGCATCCATCGTCGCCGTGGGCAGAAGCGGAGCAGCGTAACGGCTCGAGGGCATAGGAGCGCCCATCCCCCCCTCTGGGTGAAAGCGAGGCCGTCGTGCGGCGGAGGACGCGGCCGCGGGAGGGTGCATCTGCTGGGCCCTGGGACGGGTCCCCTTCACGGACGTTTAGTGGCTGCTGCGGGTCCGGGACCCCCGCGAGAGGCGCCTGAGGTCCGGCGGAGCGAGAGAGGCGGCCCTGACGGAGAGGAGAGTGCATCGGCCCGCCCATCTCGGAGACCAGCAGTGTGGCGCGCACAGAGGTGAGAGCGGGCCCTGGGCACGTTAGGCTGCGTTGAGGGGGTCCCGGAGCGCGACAGGAGTGACTGTGCAGAGAGCCTCCCGGTGGGCATTTCGACCCGGGGTCTGCTGGGCCCTACCACCCCCTGAACTGTTTGGGTCCCCGTGGGGGCCCCGTCTCTGGGACATCTATTGCCATCCTACCAGAAGCGGCCCTGAGGAGTCTGGGTGGGCCTGCCCCCCTCCCGGTGTGCCGGATAGCGCCAACCAGGGAGCTGCACCAAGGAAGCACCACCGACCGCGCCGGGATCTTTTACCCCCACGCGGCCCCGCGGCCAAGACTTTCTTCCCTCCCCGGGGGCCTTGATCTTCACAGCTTGGTTGCCACACAGGCCCTCCACCGAGATTTGCACGGAGGTCGTGAGGGACGCGCGTTGATACTGCGCCACGACTGAAGGAGGGGCGGTTGGAGGGAGTAACGCCGGGGGACCCCTCGGCTGGTGGCGGGCTCGCAGCGGACCACGACCACCGACCAGGAGGGGCAGCGGAGGAGGGGGCGCCTGGGCCACTGGGACGGAGGAATGTCCGCGGGCAGGCCGCCCCGAGGCAAGACGGTGAAGGAAATGTTCGCCAAAACGCAATCCCCTCAGCAGAAAGATACTTTGGCCCCGGCGCCGAAGAAGCCGGGGCGGGCCCTGGAGGAGGACTCGGAACCCATCACGAAGGCCTTCCTGGAGTCCCTCTTCGCCACCCTGAGGGAGGACATCCAAGCCCTTAAGACTGAGTTTGCCAGCGAGATCCGGGAGGTGCGGCGCGAGATGGACGGCATAGGGGAACGGGTGGCAGACTTGGAGGCCAAGGGCGACGAACGGGAGACGGAACTTTCGACTCAGCAGCAGGAGATCATTCGCCTACATGATCAACAGGTGGATTTGCAACTTCATCTGGAAGACCTGGAAAATCGTTCCAGGCGACACAACATCCGTATTCGCAACGTTGCCACGTCTGACGCTACTCAGGACGCCTTTCGCTACGCCAGGGAACTCTTCAACCACGTGCTGGGGAGGCCGCTGGACTCACCCTTGCAGCTAGACAGAGCCCACAGGACTGGCCCACCCCGAGCGGCGACGGCCCCGCCGCCCGACATCCTGGTGTGTGTTCAGGACTATCGCACTAAGGAGGAAATTCTTCAAAAAGCTCGCCAGACGCACCCGATAGCCTTTCAGGGCACATCACCGCTGCTGTTTCAGGACCTGGCTGCGCTTACGTTACATAAACGCCGGCTCTTCAAGCCGGTCACCTCCTTCCTACAGCAGAAGGGTGTTCCATACAGTTGGGGCCACCCCTTCCGCCTGATCTTCAAGCTGGAAAATAAGCAGTACCAACTTCGGTCGGTGGCTGAAGCTTGCTCGCTGCTTGGCATTGAGACGCCGACGGAGGACGCGGAAGACCGGGGGCCCTTGCCAGAGACCGAGGGGAGGAGGCCACAATGGAGTCAACAGCGTCGTAAGAGACGGATTAAGAAACCCCCAGCGACGGAGATTGCAGCGGGTCAGCGCGCCGCGGTGGACGCCGTGGCCACGGATGGTGGTTCGGGCCCCACAGGATGACCATCTCCAGACACTGCCTGATTCATATGTCCGTTCTGGCCTTCTGGCCGTTGGCGGGAGACAGACTCCCGGACACTCAAGTAAGACTGTCTTGTTTTACTTCACTTTTCTCCTATTCATCCCTGGATGAGAGACTATGATCTTCTTTTGGACACACATTGAGGGTTTGCAGTTGGGGGGGAGGGGGGTGGGCCTTGGGGGTTGGGTGAGTTCTTTGTGGTTGGGCTTGGGGAGGGGGGGTGGGGAGTTCCAAGGTGCGTGGCTGGTTGGATGTATGGAATGCCGATGCTGCGGGGGAGGGAATGGCGGCATAGCGGGGAGGGGGATGGACTTGCTGTTGCGGGCATGGAGCGCGGCATTGAGGGTCAGCTGATAATCTTTACTTCATTGGACAACAATGGGTGACTTGGTAGTGCTCACTCTCAACGTGAGAGGCCTGAATAACCCTGTGAAACGTAAGGCGGTACTCTTGCTTCTAGAGCATTCCAATGCTGACATTTGCCTCTTGCAAGAGACACACCTCCTAGCTAAGGACTGCCACCGCCTTCATTCTAGTACATTTCCACTACAATTTTTCTCCTCCTGCACCGACAAGAAGGCCGGGGTGGCTATTCTGGTGGCGCGCACATTCAGGGGTAAGGTTTTGGGTAAGATGGCAGAAATTAAGGGCAGGTTGCTAGTTTACAGGTTTGCGTTAGGGGGTCTGAACTACACGATTGGCTCGATCTACGTCCCAAACGAAGGCCAGGAAAGGTTCCTACACTCCGCACTTACAGATGCGACTGACACGGTGGACCGCCACATTCTGCTTGGGGGGGATTTGAATTTAGTCCTGGACAACTTGCTAGATCGGTCCTGTCAGCGCTTTGGCCGGGTGGGTGCCTTGTCTCAGTCGGGTCTGGGCCGCTTGAGGGACCTTGGGCTTGTGGATGTGTGGCGCGAGCTTCACCCAGGCGAAACAGACTACACGCACTTCTCAGCAGCGCGTAGGACATATGCACGCCTAGATTACCTGCTTGTCTCCACTGCCGCTCGCCCACTTGTCACCAATGCAGACATCGGGACTGCGTCTTTATCTGATCACGCACCGGTCACGATCACCCTCAGAGGACCTCGAGAACCGCGTTTGGGCAGGGTGTGGCGCCTCCGGGACTCTTTGCTCCATAGGAAGGACACGGTCACTAGAATTCAGGACGCCATAAAAGACTACCTGTCCCACAACAGTAACGGGGACACGGCGCTGGCTACACAATGGGCTGCGCTCAAGGCTGTGCTGAGGGGTGAATTTATTTCGCTCTCCTCTGCGGAAAACAAAGACCGCCAGATCAAGAGAGACGAACTCACCCAAAAGACCAGAGAGCTTGAGCAAATCCATAGAAGGACGGGAGCCCCGAGGATTTGGCGCCAATTACGAGCCGCCCATCAACAACTGGCAGCTCTGGACATCGACAGGGCGGAGTATGCAACTTTACGGCTGAAACATGCCTACTACACTGGGGGGGATAGATGCGGGCGCCTCCTGGCACACAAGCTACGCACGGTGGCCCAGAAACGTGAAATTAAGGAACTCAAGGGTCCTGATGGCACTAGGGTCCACGGTGACCTCGCAATAGCGGAGGCTTTCCGCGACTTTTATGCCACTCTCTATGAAGCAGACCCGCCTAACCAAGAGGCGGAACTGGCTTTTCTCGCGGAGATACCGCTGCCAGCCCTGACCCAAGACCAAGTAGATAACCTGGAGAGAGACATCAGACCGGAGGACGTTATCTCAGCGATCTCACGGCTCAAACTTGGGAAGGCGCCGGGGCCGGATGGCTTCCCGGCGAGCTTCTACAAGACCTTTTGTGTTCAACTTGCCCCTTTACTGGCCAGACTCTATACCTCGTTTGCGGAGGACGGGGCGATCTCCCGGGACCTGCTTGAAGCGTCCATAGCGGTTATACCCAAGCCCGACAAAGATCTTACTGACTGTGGGGCGTACCGGCCCATCTCCCTTTTAAATGTCGATCTTAAACTCTACACAAGCATCCTCGCGTCTAGGCTGAGCCCCTACATGGGGGGCCTTATACAACCGGATCAGGCGGGCTTCATCCCCGAGCGCCAGACCTCTGATAATACCAAGCGGGCCCTCCATCTCATTGAGAAAGCATCCCGCACGCAGGGCGAGTATCTGCTGTTAGCCATCGACGCAGAAAAGGCCTTTGATAGGGTTCATTGGCCCTATCTTGAGAAGGTCCTCCTGAAGGCTGGTATGGGTCCCAAATTCCGGGCCAGAGTACTTAACTGCTATAAATTTCCCTCGGCATCAGTTAGGGTTAATGGCTTGTCGTCCTCGCGGTTCCAGATTGGGAGAGGCACACGGCAGGGGTGCCCGCTGTCCCCCCTCCTATTCGCCTTATACATGGAGCCGCTGGCACAGCTCATCCGAACGAACCCGGATGTTAGAGGCATCAAATTCGGGGCTGACGTTCATGTCATCAGTCTATACGCTGACGACGTCTTGTTATCGCTCGCGGATCCTCGGGCCTCTCTCCCTGCTTGCATGGCCGTCCTGGACAGGTTCGGAGACGTATCGGGCTTCAAGGTTAACCTGACTAAATCGGTGGCCCTCGACCTATCACTGGCAGTGGACACGCGTGCCACGCTGCAGGCCAAATTCCCCTTGAGATGGGCTGCGGAGTCGGTTCCTTACCTGGGGATCAAACTGGCGGCCTCCCTTCAGACTACGGTGGACGTCAACTACACCCTTCTCCGGCAGAAAGTTCGACAAGAGCTAGGACAGTGGAAACACTTCCCGTTGTCCTGGCTGGGCAGGGTTGCGGCGATCAAGATGACGATCCTTCCCCAGATTCTGTACGTCTTCCGCACTATACCTCTCGCCCCTCCTACAGGTTGGACTAAACTGGTGCAGTCGGATCTTTCCCAATTTGTGTGGAACGGGAAGAAACCACGCCTAAAGGCCCAAATAGCGATGCTCGCGCCGGAACAAGGGGGGATCGGGATTCCAAACTTGGCCTCCTACTTCCAGGCGGCGCAACTGCGCTTCCTGGCGGAATGGGTACAATGGGAGTCCGGGAAGCATTGGTTATTCCAAGATCAGGCAGTGGCGGGGCGTACGCTGCAAGGGATCCCGTTTATGCGCAAAATGCACAGGCCCCGCAACTTGTATGCCTCCCACATTACACGAGTCCCGCTTGAGATATGGGATCGGGTGAGTGTGGAGCTCGGTCTCACGACGGCCCCCTCCCCTCTCACCCCCATTTTTGATAACCCTGACTTTCAGCCGGGAATGGACGGAAAGGCCTTTGAACGTTGGAAGTCGGCCGGTTGCCGCTCCCTATGCCAGATATACGGGCCCGAAGGCGTAATCCCATTCCCGCAGCTGCGCCAGGACTTTGGCCTCCCGGAGACTGAGCGACTCCACTATTTTCAGATCCGGCACTGGGCCCTCAGTAATACGGTGAGACCGGACGCGGATCGGCGACTGACGCATTTCGAATATTGGTTGATTACCCGCAAGTCGGACAAGCAGTTAATCTCTGATCTATACAAAACGCTCACACTCAAGCACCAACATACCTACAGTGCGAGTAGGGCGCGCTGGGAGAGAGAGATGGGAAGGTCATTTACCCATAAAGAATGGGAGGGTGTATACTATAGGGCACGACACTCGGCGTATCATATGGGGCTCACGGATACTCTAACGAAAGTGGTGACCTACTGGTACTACACCCCAGAACGACTGTATGAGATGGATAGTAACAAGGACCCCCTGTGCTGGAGAGGTTGCGGACAATTGGGTACCCTCACGCATATTCTTTGGGAATGCCGCCTATTGCAGGATTACTGGCGCCAAGTGCTGGATGACGTGGATAAACATTTTGACACTGAACTCCCGCGCTTCCCGTCTTACGTCCTCCTAGGGCTCCCAAATGCACTGACATACCCCTTACGTTCGCGGAGGGGACGCCTGATAGCCATAGCTCTGGGTTCGGCGCTACAGAACATTGTCGCTCATTGGCGCACGACCCACGTTCCCGCATATCAGGGGTGGCTCCACCGTCTGTGGATGGTCCTAGGTATGGAGAGACTATCCCTGTACAAAACGGGGGATGGGGCAAGGTATGCGGAACTTTGGCAGCCGTTTCTAGCCCTTCTGTCCTCGGAATTTGTGGAAGTCACCTGCCCGAGGTATCTTCGACTTTTGAGGTTGACGGAGTGTGCCCCCATGGAGGGTGACGCCAAGCCCGCCCCCGAGCGATGATAGAATGGGATATGAGCTGCCAGACTGAGACCATGGAACTCCTGGGGGGGAGGTGAGGGGGAGGAGGGCGGTGGGGGTTGGGGGTGGGCTTATTGGGGTTGGTGTTGGGGATGACGGGAGGGCTGGGTACGGGAGGGTTGGGAGGGGTGGGGTGTTTAAGGAAGAGTTGATAGTTTAATAGTGTGTTGACAATCTGCACGGTTGAGGGGCGGGATTGAGCCAGGCCTTACGTCAAAGTCAGAGGGCACGAGCTGGAGACAGGAGTTGGAGCTACCCCGACTACAGTTGCACTGTTTTGAAACGCGGCCGGCCCGGTTGGGTTGTAGGCGGCTTGCTGTGTATAACTAAAACTTACTGTACGCTGTACGCCTTGCCCTCTGATGTACATGCGCCTTACCTCTGCTGATTTGTCTGACAAGTGATCGTGATTGTTGATGCCTGACCAGTGTTGATTTCTTCAATAAAAAAACATTTACTACTAAAAAATTGGCTTTTCTTGTTCTCCATTGTTGCGAATAGGTCTACGTGTGGTGTTCCCCAGAGGTTGAAGACCTGTTGCAGGCTTGTTTGTTTTATCTCCCACTCGTGCGAACTGCTGTTATGTCTGCTGAATTGATCCGCATCTGTGTTGCCCTTTCCTGGCAGGTGAATTGTGTGTAGGTAGATTTTCCTTGAATTGGCCGATTTCCATATTTCTTGAGCTAGTTTGCATAGGGTGAATGATTTAGTTCCTCCCTGTTTGTTGAGGTAAAACATAGTCGAGGTGTTGTCCGCTTGAATTAATACTGTCTTCCTTCCTATGTGGGCTTGGAATGCCTAGTGCCAGGAACACAGTCTTCATCTCTAGGAAGTTTATGTGCTTTCTAGAGGCTGCATTGTTCCATCTACCCCTTCCCTTCAGGTTTCCTGAATTGTAATGGTCACTGAGGGAGTTGGCGTTTTGAAAGTTCTGCCTAGTGTTATGTTCTTGGATGCCCACCATTGTATCTCCGTCTTAACCTTTTCTGTTACAACCACTAGATCCTCCCAACTCCCTGTGGTGTGTAACTAACTGCTGCATAGCCACTCTTGCAGAGGGTGGATGTGGAGGCCTGCATGATTGATGAGGGTGGATGCATGATGCTATCATGCCCATGAGTTTTATGACCATCCTACCTGTCAGAGACTAACCCTTCTGGTAAAGGCGAGTTTCTTGTTTGATGGCTTGTATTCTTCTTTGGGTCGCGAATGCCCATGTAATCTTGGAGTTTAATCTTGCTCCTCAAAAGGTTTTATCTTGTTCTGGCTTTTTTGATGATTTCTTATGGTTTATTGAAAACCCCAATTTTTGCAGTGTTTTGATCATCTGATGGAAATGTGTGTAACATCTTTGTTTTATATTTGCCTTCACCAGTCAGTTGTCTAGGTAGGGATAGACATGTATTTCTCTCCTTCGTAGGGATGCAGCAACCACTGCTAGGCACCTTGTGAAGACTCTTGGTGTTGATTTCCTCCCGAAAGAATGGACCTTGAATTGGTAGTGAGTGTTCTCGTGGAAGAACCTGAGGCGGTGCAGATAGGTGTCCTTTAGATCTATTGTTGTCATGAAATCCCCCTTTTGAAGCTGCGGGATTACCTCCTGCAGTGTTGCCATTTTAGAGTGATGTGTGCAAATGAATTTGTTTATGAATCTGAGGTCTAAGGTGGGTCTTAGAGTGAAATATTGCTTTGGTACCAAAAGTAAGGAGAATAGTTTCCTTTGCAGAGTTCCCTCCTTGTTACGATCTCTATTGCTTGTTTTTGCAGGCTTTCCTTTAATTCTTGTATTAATTGTAAGATTTCTGTTCCTTGGAATCTCTTCTTTTTTGGTAGGTTTGGTGGGGGGGGGGGTTTATTAGTTCTATACAATAGCTGTGGTGTACCACATTTAAAATACAGCTGTCTGTGGTAATGTCTTTCCATTGCAGTAGGTGGTGTGCTATTCTGCCTTCCACTGATGTTCTGTGGGGGTCTTTTGTTGTGGGCAAGTCACTTGGAGTTTGTTCCTCCTCCTCTCAAAGGTTGGTCCTGCCTCTTCATTTGTCCCAAAAGGGCTGCCTTGGTTGCTGTTGCCAGGCTTGGTATCCGGACTGCTGTCCGCCTCCTTGAGTTCATTTTTGTTTTTGGCCTGTTGAGAAGACTTCCCTTCCTGTGGGTTTTCTCGTGTTAAAACCTCCTCTTTTGAAGGTGCTCTTCTGTTGTAGGGCTCCCATAGCCCTGGCTCTTTCATTGTCCTTTTTTATTTGTTGAAGTGATTCATCAACCTCACTTCCAAATAAGCTTTCTCCTGTGAAGGGCCTGTTGATTATTGAGGTTTGTACCTCTTGTTTGAAGCCTGATATTCGGAGTCAGGCGTGCCTTCTCAAAATTGTGCCTGTGCACATTTGTCTGCTGGCTGTATTGGCTGCATCTAGAGCTGATTTTAGGTAGGTGTTAGCTATGTTCTTTCCATCCTGTATGATGGATTTTGCCCTATTTTTATCTTCTTCTGGGAGCTTGTTCATCAGTTCCTCGATGTCACCCCATTGTTGGTGGCCATGCCTGTTAAAGAGAGCATTGGAGTTTGCAATGTGCCATTACGTTGCTGCTACTATCTCCATCTTTCTCCCTACCATGTCCATTCTTTTGCATTCTCTCTCTGGAGGTGGACAAGTGGAGGAGTGAGCGTTGCCCCTTCTTCTTGCAGTGGTGACAATGATGGAGTCTGGCACTGTGTTTCCCTGAATGTATTTAGGGTCTTTAGTGGAAGGCTTGTATTTTTTCTCCACCCTTGGGGTTACCCTTTTTGCTGAGGCAGGCTCCTTGAAAGCCTCCTTGCCCTGGTCCAGGATGCTTGGTAACATTGGGAGGTATTGTGTTCCTTTAGTGGATGGTGCCAAAGTGTCTAAGAGGAAACAGTAGACTCCTTTCTCCTCCTCAAGGGGACCCCGAAGATATCATCTACTCTCTTGATGAGGCTGTTGTAGAAGGCTATGTCATCTGGCGCAGCGAAGCCTTAGAGGATAGCTACAGACCTCTTTTTCTGGGCTTTCTGTGTTGAGGTCATTCCATTCGTGCTCGAAAGTCCCCAAGTGTTCCTCTTCTTCTGGAGCGTAAAGTTCCTCTATGATGTTTTCCTCGTGCGGTTTGGGGGTTGCCAGAGTTTCGAGGATATCTTCCTCTCCTTCTGCATTTTTGGCGGCACCAGCGGGTTTCGAGGGAATTCGAAATTCCTTAAGAGCTTCGTGGAACTCTTTCTTTTGTTGAAGGAGTGCCGCCATTTCTGCTTCGAGGCTTCTTTTCTTTTTTTCCACCTTGAGGGTCCTTTCCGTGTCTTAGGCCAGGGAGGCCTTCTTCGTGGGTATGGTGGTTTCTGGTTCCGAGGGTGTGGTCTTTCACTTAGTGGCCTCTCGTTCGGCGCTCGCCTTTGTGGATTTTGAAGATCTTCCCTCGTCTGTATCCCTGCGGTGGGATCCGTGGGATTCTTTTGGTCGCAGCCGACTCTCGGTCATCATTTTCTTCGATGCCTAGATTGCTGTTTGCACCTTCTTTTTGTGGCCCTTCGTTTCCGACGGTTGAGGGTTTCTTACCTTGTCCATCTTCTTCTCTGTCGCTTTCTTCACGGTACACCTCTTCTCGGCAACCCCTTCGAGGATTTCGATGTCTGGCCCCTATGAGTGGACTCTACGAGGTATTCCTTGTCGCTTGAGCGGCTTAAGTCCCTCATTGAAGGTTATTTCTGGCTTTGGAGCATGGCTGCATAATTGTCTTCCCTCTGCTTTTGGCATACCTTAAGTGTCTTCGACACGAAAACCGCGCAAGCCTCGCAGTCCTTATCGTCGTGTGGATCATGCTGTGCATACTTGTGGTGGCACTTTGGGCAGAATTTGAAAGAGGTATTTTCCATGGCCCCCTACCTCGCCGTCTGTTGATCCATCTGCGTAGTTGCTCTGTCGGGGTCTCCCGACGTAAAACGGGTGTCCAGAGGTCCTTCTCCTTCTCCGGTGTCTTCGTAGTTGATGATCGATGGTTTTTTTCACTCAAATTCTGTGATACTTTCCGGGATTTCATCCAAATCTGCTGAGTGTCTCTCTTTGCTTCCAGACTCAATGGCATAAAAATAATCTAAAGATGGCTGCCACACACAGGAACTTCTGGGATGCCATCTGATGTCACCCAAGGCCTGGACTTAGCACCAACGGGTGGTCGAGGACACCCCAAGCAAGAAAAACAAAAATACCAAAGACTATTCCGTACCCAACCACTAGATGGCAGAATAATGCTTAGCATGTGAATCCAGAAAAGGATTCATGCTGCAAAACAAGACTTTATCATTTTATTTTTCCCTGCAGGACTCTGAGTCGAGTCAACATCTGGTTGGGGCAGGGCTGAGCTGTCCAGTGTGACTTGTCGTTTTCACGCCCTAATTATGCATGACTGTTTGGCCGGCCCTCTTGGACAGGCCAAACATTCATGCGCACTTATAATGTTCTCCACTAGGCTGTGCTGCGCAGCCCAGAGGAGAACATGCCCAGGCTCCCAGGCACTGCCTGAGCGGCCAAACAAGCCGCTCAGACCAATCACAATGCTGTGATTGGCTGGGAGTCCAGAAACCTGGGTGCTTCCATTCCTGCTGCAGTACCGAGTGAGGACAGAGGAGAGAAGGGGGCCGAAGGTAAGTTTATTTCATTTATTTTTCTTCCCCCACCTCACCACCCCCATTCTGAGGCAGCCGCCACTGGGTGTAGAGTGGTATCTCATAGAGTGGAGTTGCGTATAGTGGAATAGGGTAGAGTGGAGTGTCATTGAGTTGAGTGGTGTAGGTGAGGTGGCAAAGATCAAAGTGGCGTAAATTGGAACAGTGTAGAGTGCAGTGAGGTAGAGTGGAGTGCTGTAAAGTAAAATAGCATAGAGTGGAGTCGCATAGAATGGAATAGCATAGAATGAAATGGCATTGAGTGGAATAGCATAGAGTAGAGTAGAGTGGAGTGTCATGGAGTTGTGTAGAGTGGAGTGCTGTGGAGTCGTGTAGAGTTGTGTGGCTTACAATTGGATAGTGTAGCCATAGATCTGAGTGGTGAAGGCTGGAGTGCGGTAGTGTGGAGTGGGTTAGAGCCGAGTGGCGTAGAGTTGTACGGCGTGGAGTGGAGTGGCGTTTAGTGGTGTGGAGTGGAGTGGCATAGAGCAGAGTTGCGTAAAGTGGTATAGCATACAGTAAAGTGGCATAGAGTGGAATAGCGTAGCATGGAGTGGTGTGGAGTGGAACAGCGTAGAGTGGAGTGGCACTGAGTGGAATAGTGTAGAGTGGAGTGCCATGGAGTGAAGTGTAATAGAGTGGAGTGTCGTGGAGTTGATTGGCACAAAGTGGAGTGGCATATAGTGGAATAGAGGCGTGGAGTGGTATAGAGTGCACTGGCGTGGAGTGGCCTTGAGTGAAGCGACGTAAGATAGAGTGGCATAGAGCAGAATAGTGTAAAGTGGAGTGGTGTAGAGTGGAGTGGAGTGGTGTAGAGTGGAGTGGCATAGAGAGGACTGGCATACAGAAGAACATCATCGAGTGGCAAAGAGTGGGGTGGTGTACGCTTCACCAGCATAGAGTGGAGTGGCTATAGTTGTTTAGACTCCACTTATTCTGCTTTGTGGGTTATGGGTGGAAAAATAGTGTTCTACTGCATTATAAGTAAAGATGAAGGAATGAAGCAGTTTAGGTAAGTATGTAAAGATAAGGAAAATTGCTTAATAGTTTAAAAAAAAGGTTTACACGGTACCTCACTAGTACCTAGAAAGTACGCCGGTAAAAAACTGAAAAATACCCTGTAGCCCGCTATATTTCTGAAATATAGTGTAGTACTCTGTATTTTTTTATTTCTTTACAGATTGTATTTGTCTTTTAATTTCTGTAAGTGTTGCAGTGCTTTCTAGATAGGATCATGGTACTCAGTAATCTTGTTTAAAAAAACGAAATATGTAAAAGGTTTCAAATTCACTGTAGTAAACTAGATTGAGTGGAATAGCATAGAGTAGAGTAGAGTGGAGTGTCATGGAGTTGTGTAGAGTGGAGTGCTGTGGAGTCGTGTAGAGTTGTGTGGCTTACAATTGGATAGTGTAGCCATAGATCTGAGTGGTGAAGGCTGGAGTGCGGTAGTGTGGAGTGGGTTAGAGCCGAGTGGCGTAGAGTTGTACGGCGTGGAGTGGAGTGGCGTTTAGTGGTGTGGAGTGGAGTGGCATAGAGCAGAGTTGCGTAAAGTGGTATAGCATACAGTAAAGTGGCATAGAGTGGAATAGCGTAGCATGGAGTGGTGTGGAGTGGAACAGCGTAG
Source organism: Lissotriton helveticus (assembly GCF_964261635.1). Lineage (NCBI taxonomy): Eukaryota > Metazoa > Chordata > Amphibia > Caudata > Salamandridae > Lissotriton > Lissotriton helveticus. The sequence continues at coordinate 20,337,281 of NC_136060.1, read as the reverse complement.
AGTGGAGTGGCACTCAGTGGAATAGTGTAGAGTGGAGTGCCATGGAGTGAAGTGTAATAGAGTGGAGTGTCGTGGAGTTGATTGGCACAAAGTGGAGTGGCATATAGTGGAATAGAGGCGTGGAGTGGTATAGAGTGCACTGGCGTGGAGTGGCCTTGAGTGAAGCGGCGTAAGATAGAGTGGCATAGAGCAGAATAGTGTAAAGTGGAGTGGTGTAGAGTGGAGTGGAGTGGTGTAGAGTGGAGTGGCATAGAGAGGACTGGCATACAGAAGAACATCATCGAGTGGCAAAGAGTGGGGTGGTGTACGCTTCACCAGCATAGAGTGGAGTGGCTATAGTTGTTTAGACTCCACTTATTCTGCTTTGTGGGTTATGGGTGGAAAAATAGTGTTCTACTGCATTATAAGTAAAGATGAAGGAATGAAGCAGTTTAGGTAAGTATGTAAAGATAAGGAAAATTGCTTAATAGTTTAAAAAAAAAGGTTTACACAGTACCTCACTAGTACCTAGAAAGTACGCCGGTAAAAAACTGAAAAATACCCTGTAGCCCGCTATATTTCTGAAATATAGTGTAGTACTCTGTATTTTTTTTATTTCTTTACAAATTGTATTTGTCTTTTAATTTCTGTAAGTGTTGCAGTGCTTTCTAGATAGGATCATGGTACTCCGTAATCTTGTTTAAAAAAACTAAATATGTAAAAGGTTTCAAATTCACTGTAGTAAACTAGATGTGTGAAATTTAGTGTAGTACAGTGTCTTTTTCAGTATTTTACAGATATACATATGTTTTTAAATGTTTGCAGTTACGTAGTATGTTCTAGGTAGTTCTGTAGTAGTCCGTAAAAATGTTTTAAATATTTGATGTAATAAATCTACTTTTCCTAACTTTACATACTTACTTAAAGTGCCTCAATCCTCCCTATGCACTAATAAACCAATATAACACTTAAGTTCTACTTCTAACCCACAATGCAGACCAATGGCCTACTTAAGAGTTAGTTGGTCCATCCAACCGCTGAACCAGTGATGAAGGTGCGGTGGAGGTCGCGGACCGCAACACCAGCGGTCCGACTGCCGTATTATGAGTACGGCGGTCGGACCATTTTTGGACAGCTGCAACCGCCAAGGATCCGCAAGCCCTGGCGATCTTGTGGCAGTCTGGGTAAGCAATATGCTTGGCAGTGCTGCTGCAGCACCACCATGCATATTACGAGTTTCCCCATCCCCAACCTTTTCATGGCAAAAGGCAGGCAGCAGGGAAACAAAGGGGGCCCTGTGCACGGTGATGCATGCAGGGTGGCACTTGTGCCCCCGTGTATGCATGCACCCTTTTCTGCATGGCATGGACTGCATAGTCCATGCCGTGCAGGAACGGCCTTAGGCGCTCCCATTGTGGTGCCTTTTTTAGGACCACCGCACCACGGTCAGACAACGAGGAAACTCGTAATCTGGTGGGCTGTTGAATTTGGTGGTCTGGGAGCTGGGCACTGGCATGGTGTGGCGGCCAGATTATATTCAAGAAAGCACACAATATATGACATAACTCATGCCATGTTGTTCTTCTGTTCATGGCTGTCGAACATGATTTATCATATGTTGTGTGGGTTCTTAAAAATTAACTAACACATTTTAGTGGTTTTATGTGTTTTGGCCTGAAATATAACTAATAGATATTGCAATCTAGCCCCACAAACAAAAACACATTTACACACCCACTAGCAGATACAAGCAAAGAGATGTTATAGTCCGGATTTTTCAGAGTACATATACTTTATTTCTTATTGTACTTTTTAAAGCCAATGCACTCGACATAAGATAATAATAATTAATACTATACTGAAGTAAGAGGAGAATACAAAGAGATAGAGGGAGGCATATAGAAAGCAGGCAGAGAGGAGGGAAAGGACCCAGTTGGAGGGAAAGGTAAAAGAGTCAGGTAAAGAACAATCTATGCGAGTAAAGCAAAGGGACAAGGGAGAAGGGAATGGCTACGGAGCACAGCTCCGGAGAGAAAATATAGGCCACAATTAAAGTAATTTGGTATCATTCTGCATCTTGACCAGTGTTGAGTTCATAAAAATGTGGATAGGCCAAACTATATGCCTCATGTGTCCCAGGACTGACAGAGAGTACAGTACAGTAAGCCCCTTTTAACAAGTGTTGGTTGAACGGGGTTGACATTTCAAATATAAGAAATACAATGTATTTCAATATCAGAGTTCTATCCATGATGACTCCCTTTTCGATAAATCCAAATTCTTTCTTGCATCTTTTTACTAGCAAATACTATTTTAGTGACAATCTTCATCAACTTTTCCCAGAGACAGTGAGATCCCCTCTAACTTTTTCAGGAGTCGCTGCCAGGGAATGAGGGTGGAGGAGCAGGGTAAAGGCGGTGGTGGGGGGGGGGGGGGGGGGGGGGCTTAGCAATAAAAAAAATAAAAAACACTTTCCTCTTCTGCCGCCCTCTCTCCTCGCTTCTCTGGAATCTGGGAACCAGGAAGCACCCAAGCTACCCATAGCCAATGCAGCATTGTGATTGGTCTGAGCGCCGTGGATCTGTGTTCAGATAAGCACTGGGGGCCTGAACATATTCCCCACCAGGCTGTGTAATACATCCTGGTGGCGAACATGCTAAGTGCGCTTGACTGTTTGGCCGGTACCAGACAGCTGGCCAAGCAGTCATGTGCACTTAATGTGCACAAACCACTCCTTCCCCTGTGCCGCCAGCCCCACCCCACCCTAACCAAACCCCAAACCTGCGAAAAATAAAATGATAATAACTATGTTATTATCATTTTATTTTGTCTGCTCAAAGAGCAGTGGGGAGTCGCTCCTCTGCCTTAGTGGAGGAGCCGCCCCTGCATTTTTTAGTGAAGCGCTCAGTCGGAAAAATGCACAATTTAATGGAAATAAAGTTGGTATCCTTAGCTTAATTCGTGAAAGTGCAAGGACAGCAAACAGAAACTAGAATAGATGGTTGGCAGCCTGAATTGAGACACTGGTATGTGCTGACAAAAAGAGACAATGTGTTGGGAGCAAAAAATACAAAGTGATATGCTACATTCTAGCATATAGCTTTGTTTAAAAAAAAAACGAAATGTTGAAATGCTCAAACCTGTGAATAAAATGTTGATTTTTATATAGTGTTTTGTTTGTGAATAGTAAATAAACGATAACATTATTTGTTTCAGTAAACTTGTTTCCGTATTTGTGTATTGTTTTGAGGTCCAAATCGAAGAAATAGCTTAGGCAGCGGCCCGCGGCGTCAAGTAGTAATTCAGTGGGGGTCACAAAAGGCTACGACCCACTATTGCACACAGAAATACAAGCTGCGCTTGAATATGGAATGTAAAGCTCCTAAAAATAACTGATGAGGGGATCTGGCGTTTAGACGACCCATGCGTGTATCTTGTGAACTGCACATTGCAATATATGGCCTAATCTTATTACGTGCATATCATACTGCAAGCCACATAATAAAGAAAGTGTATTTTAAGAATTGACTTTCATAACCTTAAAAATTTAATTACGGAAATAGAAGCTTTACCCACACTACCTATATGCAGGTGTTAGCGGGTACTGAGACTTTCAGACTGCAGGAAAGATCACTTGCTGGCCAACATTCAAGATATACATAGTGAGCTACTGTGCATCATTTAACTGCACTCAAAACAAAGGCCAAGCCGTGGAGGAAGGAGCATAGTGAATCCCACCATCAAAAGACCAACACCATTGTTGCTTTGACCTAGAAGGACTTTGAGCTGGTTGTGTTTGGAGCTAAAGCCGAAGGATGTTCTTGCAACCCATTCTTGTCGACCTAGAATCATGCTGGCTCTAGATGTTCTCAGACTCTTGTATCTCCTAAAATTTGTGAGTGATGGTAAGTGGTGTGCGCAATAGTCCTTGCATCAATAACTCCATACACAATTGTAATTGAATTAAGTAAAGAAAAAGTGAGCATTGTGTCTTACCAGGTCTAGACATCCTGAGAGCTGCTTGCTAAGGGAGAAAATGGGATCCTCGGATTCTTCTTTGTTTTTTTGCACAGGAGTTTGTTTGCATGGCAGAAGGTTATACCACATGGTGTAAACGTCTTTACAAAATGATGTGTCTGCCATGCTGATTTGGGTTCCAGCCTAGAACAAATGTCAAAGAGAAGGCAAGTTAGGACTAAAATAATCACTCATCAGCTGCCATCAATCATGTTACTGCGCGCTCTGGTAGGAAACAAAACAACTTTTGTTCACTGCTATGCACCATGAAGGAAGAAGCATGTAATTTGTTTACCAAAAAGTAAAGGAGAACACTACAGCAACACACCAGCTAGGATCGGCGCCCACTTGGAAAGTTCTTTCAGATCCATTTGTTTGTCTTATTTATTGCAATCCCCATTGTCGACCCTCTCCTCAACTCAATCAGCAAAATACTAGTATTAATTACTCATTATAAATTCAGACTTGATCTGCAGAGTTCCACCTGTACCTCCACATAGCTTGCTTTGAGCAGACTACGGGATTATGTTCTCAATTCCCTGAAGGGCAGTTACCATGGCTGCAACCTTGTTTCATTTTAAGACTGTTGTTAATCAAGCTCTAAAGTTCCTCCTTCCCAAGTGAGCGTCATGAACTGAGACACTCACCTACCTCTCAGCCTCAACTGCTTCAAGGCACGATGCTCTGAAACTACTTGACCGAGCACGCGCTGAGAAGCAGGACAGGTAGGCAGTGTGCACAGAGTATTGGCACCTCGCGGAGAAAGGCTTTCCGCCTTTACTAGACATGCTAATGAGATGCCTGAGTTCAGTGAAAGGGATGGCATTTCCCGTAAAGCCACAGAACTCTCACAAGGTTGGTAAGTGGCGGTGGCCATTTTGAAGTCACAGAGCAAAAGTTCCTTGTGGTCTAGAGTGTCCTTGCTAGGCAATCAATATTCACATTGATTTACATGTCTTATTGCTAGAGTTAAGAGCAACCCTGAAGGCTGTCTGCAATTACTTTTGGACATGACTAGAGACTGAACAGGATACAGATAAATGTCCTAAGAAGCCATATGTTTTCAAGGATTTAGACTGCATTTAAAGGGCTCTTTTCCATTATTCTGCATAAGGGACAGAAAGGATCCTCAACTCCCCACAAACTTTGGGAACATTTGTTTTTGTCATACGTATTGAGTTAAGGTATCACTATAGGTTGAGAAAGTTATTATTTGTGGTCAGGCACACATTTTAATCCTAATTTGTTGTATTATCCTTTTTGGGAATAAGGAAGGATAGGGGGTACACCCACTAGCTGCAGTTTTTGGGCAGTATGGGTTCTATAGCCCCACTGCTGAGTAGTACATGCATCACCTCTTAAAGCAGATGCTGGCGTTCCCAGGAGAGCCTGTGTCTGCGAGGGTGGATATTTCGTGGTGTTTGTGTAAGCTGTAAGTGCTACCCCATGGCTATTATGTCTAGAGTCCACTAGTCTCAGGCTATCTATGCCCCGCGGACCCAAAACCCCTGCAATATTTCCCTGACAGGTATTAGATGATTGGGGAAAGGGTAAGGGTGTGACTACGTGGCATGTTCAGCCACTTTGGGGGCTGCACCTTTTCCCCTACCCAGGCTGTTAATTTCCGTGAATCCTCCTCTGTAGTAATGTAGAGAGGGTGTTTGTTGCTGCTACTGTCTGGCGAAGAATGTGGATGTTTCCTGGTGGTGGTTTTGATCTCCCCATGATATTGCTTGTGGAAAAGGAGCCACGAGCAGATGGAGTCTGTAGAGCACCCACAGCCTTTACTGTCTTAATTTTTCCCAACATCTCATCAACTTGTGTTCCAAAAAGATGTTTACCATCGAAGGGCAAGTTGAGGATATTTTATTGCACCTCTGTTTTGAAACCAGACACATGCAGCCAGGAGTGCCAGCACAGAAAGACACTGGTGTCAAAGCTTTGAGCAGCGGTGACAGATACTGCGCCCAAAGCAAATCTGATGTAGGTGTTGGAATAAATGTCCCTTCTGTCACTAACTCCTGCCCCCGCTTCTTACATTGGTCAGGGAGTTGTTGGATGAGATCTTCCATCTCATCCAGGAGGGCGAAGTCACACCGAGAGAGCAGGCCCACTGAACTAGTAAACCGCCAATGTGTGGTGGACTTGGTGGCAATATGTTTGCCTGTCGCATGTATCTTTTTGCTTTCTCAGTCAGGAGGGGGAGCTTTTGTGCTGTATGTGCAACAAGTGAGATGGGAGGTAGTTGGCCCTGATGTAAGGTGGATCAAGGGTGAAGTCTTATATTTTAATATCCACTCTTGGCAGCTAAGGGCTCTATCTCGCAGTTATCACAGCAGTCATCATGGGGACGCGGGCACATGGCTGATCATATGGAGATCTCTCCCCAGAAGTCAGAGAAGTGAGTGTAGCTTAGGGTCCACAGGCAGTAGTAGAGTGGTGGGCTTAGTGGGGAAGTGGTAGAGAAGGTGGAGGATGAGATATTGAAGTAGGCAATGGAGGACGTGGAGAGGTGCCCTTATCATGGCACTTATGCTTCACGGCATCGGCTCCAAAAGTGGATTTAAGACCTCTTGGAAAGTCAATTTCCTCTTGTAAAGAATAGGGTACTTAGGTTTGTATGGAGGTTTGCCTAGGATTCAACCGGTGTCAGGCTGTATGTGGATACTCAGCTGCTGGGCGTCAAGATCTTTTTGGAGGTGCTGGATGATCGGTTGGTCGAAATCATCATAAGCGTCAGAGGAGGCAGGCGTGGATGCCTATCTTATCAGAGCCTAAGGTCTTTGATGCCCTCGCGGCACTGAGCTGGGTGTTGGAGCCTAAGCCTTCGGCTCTGAGGTGAGTTACAAGGGTGTTTTCAAGGTGGAACTAATGCATCGATGGATGTGGATGGGCAAGACTTGGAGGAGGACTTTGACGCTGATGTCTGGGCGGGTAGAGGGTCTGAACACTCTGATTGGTGCCAACCATGGCCTTACAGCAGTGGCAGATCGAAGGCTTCATGAGCAGCCTGGAATCTAGAAGCTCTAACAACCCCAGAGTGAAAGTGATGTTGAGGAGTAGTCTGTAGGAGCATAGTACTCACTGCAACCATTTTCGTTAGGTGTGTGCCAGTGAAGCCTTGTCCTCCTCAGCCTCAGAACTGGAACTATCGGTCAATAACAGCGCCTGTATCTCGGAACCTCAGGTCTCAGGCTGCTGGTCGCCCCCGGTGTCTTGGTCGTCAAAGATGTATGTTGGGGTGTTTTCCTATTGAAGATGCACCATCGAAACAGGCAACACGATGGGCTCTGCGGTTTTCCAGAGTTTTTTTGTTGGAAAGGTGAGGCATGTTGGGTAGGAGTCCTCCTGGTGGTTTGGAGACAAGCAGAAGTTACAGACCTGGTGAAGATCTGTTTGTGAGTATATGAAGTGACACTTGGGACAAACCGGAAGAGGAGTCCTTTCCATCACTGCGACATTCTCAGGCATAGAGAGGGCCATGGTGGCTGGAAGGGGCCAGGCCCGAACAGGGCATCGAAAACTTCCAAATGGCAGAACTGAGTGGAAGCGTAATTGCGATTGGAGAACCTATCAATAAAGCACAAATGTAATCCCTTCTGATGAGGATCCTAGTGGGTCTGGTGAGAACACCATGCGGTGTCGAACTGGAGCTCAAAGGGACACGTCTGAAGCCAACAGTGGATAAAAAACAATCTAACTATAGAGCCTATGGCCATGAGCATTACCAGGAATAGGTAGAGTCACTATACCTCTTCACTCGAAAAGACTTCATGGGAAAACGACTTGCACAAGTTCGAGCCCATCATTACAGGGTAGGAATATGCAAAGCATGCGTATCTACACCTACACATGCTACAAGCAAATTATTTCTCTTGGGCTTTACAAGACACTTTGATTAATGAATGACTACTCAAACCAAACATAGCAAGACCCCACCTTTGAATATAGATTACTGTTGCAATAATAGTTCAGATATGTCACTTAAGAACTCAGGAAGCTCTGTGCTAAGAATGCTATACTGCATGACAGGCCCATTTTCACACAAAAAGTATTTGGAGTCGATGAAAGAGGAACAGGTGAAGGACTGGAGCTGGAATGGAAGTCGGCATCAGAGTCAGCGCAGAACGCAAGGTGGGTTAGAGGGGCACAGAAGGTTATTAGTTCAATGTACCGTAGAGATAGACAACAGTAAAACGAAAGGAGGTGGATATTCTGCAGGTGGGGAACCTACATGATTCCGGAGTCAGAGGTGGTTTGTACCAAATATGGGCTTCACCCAGGGCAAGTCTTGGCTATGACATCATTAGGCTGGACAGATCTCCTGGCAAGACGGGCGGGGGAATTGCATGCATTTTTAGGAGCAACCTCTCCGTCACTAAAGTCACCTCCCCCTCCCTTTCCTCCTGTGAACTCCTCTGCCTCGACATCACCAGTGAGGGCAAACAAGTTTGTGCTCTACATCTCATCTATCACCCTCCTGGTGACAATCTCATATTCACCCAACAACTCATGGACATGATCACTTCCAATGCCGGTCGGCAGACCACCCAAGTCTACCTGGGTGACTTCAATCTCCACTGGAACGATCAGAAAGACACAGTGGTGAATAGTCTCAAAACTTTCCTTAATGCGCTTGACCTCACCCAAATATGCGATAGACCAACACACGACAAAGGCTCGATACTCGATCTCATCATTGCCAAAGAGAACTCTACACAACTGGAGGCGATTCTACCCTGCGACTGGTCAGATCACCACATTATCACCTTCTTTATCAATGAAAAAGTTAAGCCTAACCCGGCTCAACCAATCAAATCTAAAACATGGAAAAGGGACATGAAGAATCTTAACGCCTCTACCTTGCCTCCCCACATCGGCAATCTCCTCCTTCCCCCTTCAGGTGCCTCGGATGTTCAATCACTGACCGACCACTACCTTGACTCTATGAATACAATAGTCAATGAAGTCGCCCCACTGAAACTGAAGAGAGTCTCCACCAAAATTTCTAACCCCTGGTATGACGATAGACTCAATGACGACAGGCGTACTATGCGAATGGTAGAGCGCACCTGGAGATCGGACCCTTCAGCACTGCACCTCAAAAGGCTTAAGAACAAGAGAAATGCCTACTTCAGGAAAATAAAGCGCACAAAGTCAGACTTCTTTAGCCGCCAGTTGGACCAAGCAAAAAACAGGCCAAGAAAGCTGTTCGAACTAATCAAGACCCAAACAAAGACACAACCCTTACAATCAAACAGCACAACAAGCGACACCCCACACTGTGAAGCCTTCTCTGCTTTCTTTAAGCTAAAGACTGACAACATAAGAAATGACCTCATCATGGATGTAAGCCGATTCCCAACCACACCAGAATGGCTAACACTCAACCTAAAAACAAGGCATCATGGCTGTACTTCGATACCTACTCGGAAGAAGCAGTACACAAACTGCTCTGCACCTTGAAGCCCTCTAATCACCTCACAGACCCTCTACCTGCTAATGCTGTAAAAGACTTCATCCCCTTGCTCCTCCCTCTCTGGACCAAAATCATCAATAGCTCCCTGCAACAAGGCCTCATTCCAGACTCCCTCAAGGTGGGGCAAGTCACGCCTATACTCAAGAAACCTACAGCTGATCCGTCTGACCTAAACAATTACCGGCCCATCACCAATATCCCCACCCTGGCCAAACTGCTGGAGAAATATGTCCAACTCCAACTAACAAAACACATTGACCAATTTGACCTCCTCAACCCTCATCAATCAGGCTTCCGAGCGAAACATAGCACGGAAACAGCTATGACTCACATAATTGATGACGCCCTCCAAATTCTTGATCGCAATGAGTCCTGCCTCCTCATCCTTCTTGACCTCTCGTTAGCTTTTGACACGGTCAAACATGAGAACTTGCTGGAGCTGCTAAGCACTAGAATGGGTCTTTCGGGAACTGTTCTCAAATGGTTCTCGTCCTTCCTTCACAACCGGTCTCAGAAGTTCAAGATCCACAATGTGCTATCTACACCTGTGCCTGCAGATCTAGGTGTTCCACAAGGATCCTCCCTCTCCCCCACACTGTTCAACCTCGTCATGGAACCGCTCGCCACCTTGCTCCAAGCCTCCAATGTCCAATTCCATATGAACGCCGACGACACACAACTTTACCTAAAGCTACAATCCCCGGAAGATATCAAACATCTGAATTCCACGCTTATTAACACTCAATCCTGGCTGGCCGATAATCACCTCAAACTAAATGCTCTGAAAACTGAGTTCCTACTCATCTCACCCCCGGCGAAAATTTCCACCACCCAAACCTGGCTCAATAACCTAACAGCACTCAATGTCCAACCTACCATCGTGGATTCGGCGAAATCCCTAGGCATCACACTCGACGCCAAGCTCAACATGCAGCAGCACGTTAGCAAAGCCACAAAAGCAGCCAATTTCCAAATCAACACACTGAGGAAAATTAAACCCTTCCTCCCTGCCGAAGACTTCCAAACTGCTGTACAAGCTTTAGTCATCCCTCGAATAGACTACGGAATTGTGGCCCTCAGCGGACTCCCGCTATCCACAACACCCTTAAGAGCCTCCCTGAACGCTGCCGCGAGACTCATTACTGGCTCAAGAAAACATTCGCATATATCCCCAGACTTAAAATCTCTAAAATGGCTGCCTTTTGAAGCCAGAATACAGCTAAAAATTGCAGTTATGGCACACGCGGCCGTGCACCACAATGCACCCAACTACCTCGCTCAAAAGCTGTCTATATCAGGAGGTTCGAGATCCAATAGAAGTACAAAAAATCTACTCCTGAAACCTCGTAGATTCCGGAAAGAGAAAACATACAAGCGCTCCTTCTCAGGAATGGCACCCAGGATCTGGAATGAGCTCCCTCCTGAAACCAGGGTTATCTCCTCCACTGCACTCTTCAAGAAAGAGGTGAAAACCATCCTTCTGGCCAAGATCTCCTGAACCTTATAGGTGCTGAATCAGAGACTCTGCATTGCTTTGTAGCACTGTTCACCTTGTCCTTTGGCACTATACTTCTACTTGATGGGGACACTACTACGCTACTCCCTTACTACCGACCAATATATGATACACGTTGGTCTACTGATTCACTCTCCCGATGCCCCCACTCAGTGTTCTCTCTATACTAAAACATTGGTATAAGCCATCCACACACCCAAGGTGTACCTGAACACCTCTGTAGTGGGTTCAATGACTTGTGCCGTCTTATATTACTTGTTTACCTGATTGTATATTGATATGTTTTATGTATGTTATTATTATCCTACCATGTTAATGACTTTTATACTGCTCCCATTACCTCTGTTTCATTCCTCCTGCCCCTACCCTGTCTTTGTGAAGCGCTCTGATATCTGTAAGGATCTTGTTCACGCTATATAAAACTTTGAATAAATAAATAAATATGGAATTGTAGAGAAGGCAGTGGTAGATAAGTGGAGTCCAGCTCTAAACGAGCTCAAAAAAACATGTAACCATACATATAGCTTTGAACAAGCAGGAAATAAATGTAACATTAAGGCTAATACTAACATACAGCACTGGTCACAAGAGAGTGAAACAATTGTACCGGAACTACAAAAACAACGCAGACATAAACCACAGGAGGTTGCAAGCAAATAGGAAGCAGACACAGGTAAGGAAATGTCAGAAGGCAAACAGGCTAAATCATTCAGCACATGGTCTCATGCAATGCACCTATTAAAGTAATTCAAGTAACCTTCATTAGGCATATCTCACTCCTGGATATCACATAAAGTATATTAGGGGCTGTATTATAAATGCAGTACATATGTATCACCAATGTCATCTACAGAGTGTATTCCCTTATTTTCTTGGGGGTGGGGCCACATGCGAATGAGGGAATCACTCTGCCTCTGTGCCCGCACCATATTATGGAACCTGGGACAGTGGCAAAAGAAGCATATTCGCTGTTTGCCACAAATAGGTGGTGCACACCTACAGTGCCACCTAAGGAAAGCCCCCTAGAGGGATTAAAGAGGGTCCCATGGATGCTTCAGACATCCCCTGCAGGCGGGTGCAGTCACTCCCTGTACGGGCCTCCAGGGAGATCTCTGTCCCCTCTTTAACATGCAGGTCCTTTAACCTGCACAGAGATGACCAGACCGGCTGTTTCAAACAGCTGCTCTGTCTTTAACTAATGTGCAGCCCCCAGGATACTATGAGTTTATGGCTGCCCGAGGGCAGTGCATTATTTGTAATAGGGCGCACCCTAAGTGTCTGCGCCCATCACACCTGTTTACAGGTGGACCATGGTTGAATCAGGGACAGTGAATCCTGTCTTTAACACAGCCCAGGAGGTCATGGATGAGTGCCCCAGATGTTGGAAAGATGATTCAGGATTCTGGCATATGATGTGGAACTACCCAATCCTGCTGCCATACTGGAGAGTTGGGACTGACACAATACCCAAGTAAATAAGTAAACGGGTGGACTGTGAACCAACTGCCTGCCTACTGGGGCTCCTACCTTGCGCTGTGAAGTGAAATCATAAACATAGATTGGTTTATTTGGCACTGGTTGTGGCTAAACAATGTATTGACATGTCCTGGAAAGCATAAACCACTCCAGTCTCGGTAATGACTCTAAACATCCTGTGATTCTGGGCAAATCACTTAATCTCCCCGTGCCTAACAAAAATGAATGTGTGTCCTCATGTAACGTAACTGGTGCTATGTAAAGCGCTCTGAAACCCGATTCGAGTCAAGTTTGCGCTATAGAAAACTCTGCAAAAAAAAAAAGAAGAAGCAGACCACGCAACAGTAAAGTATCTATCCAGACAAACTGGGGAGTCAGATATTTGCAAAATTGAATCAGCATGCAATAAAGCAGATTACACCTATTTCTAAATCTTACTATTTCTGTCAATTCACTTGATAGGAGGGAGAGGCACATTTCCCATGTGACTCCTCATGACTAGCACAACCCCCCACACCATGGTCACAGTATCTAGAGTGGGTGTTACTAAAGTCCACATACTGCGGAAATGTTGACCAAGTTGGATGAGAACTAAGAAGCTCTGTAGTAGCGACATTCATTGTTAAGTTGTTTTCTATGTTTATTACCATAGTAAGTTGATGTGATTTATCTATACACTATTTTTTGTAAGAGGTTATGATGCACAAAGTATTGACCATCTCACCTAAATGTAATGTCTTCAGCAAAAGAAAAACAAGCATTGGCATAGCCAATAGGTCTCGCCTTTGGGACCTTATAAGGGTTTAGTTATCCAGCACAATATCATTGGTGCATGGCTAAACACTTATAAGGTCCAAGAGGCAAGACCTATTGGCTTTGCCAATGCTTGTTTCTCATAACCAAACAAGTGTTCTACACATGGGATACCACTGTAGCTCATTTTGCAATTGATTTAGAGATTCATGAATGTTGTTGTGTGAGCTCAGCAGGATCACTGTTTGGTTTTTGTAAAAAAAACAAGTGAAATATTTCTTTGGATTGTAGATATCAGGGATATTTGTGTATCTAGAAACAACTTTAATTGCACAGAACCAGGGCAATAATTTGTTTTGAATTATGATGTCTTATTTGTTGTGTGTATTGTCTGTGTGATTTGTTCATTATTGTACATATTGCAAGAGTTGTGTCCCTTTGTTATGAAATGTTATTGAGTTAATGAATTGTCTCAAATTGTGATTAATGACGTTTTTAGAAAAACAAAATTATACATTAAAAAAAACACAAAGTAAAAAACTTTTTTGAATTAACAATCAAATGATCATAACAACTGAGGCGTGTGATAATTGGGTCTGAATGGAAGATTGAATGGTTATCAGTATTGGCAACAAAGAGGCAGGGGTGATTGTAAATGATGCCTTACGCTACGTCCAGTTTAGCACTGGTGCACGTCCTCACCTGATCATTCTTCTTCTTCTTGTACTTGTCCTTGTACATCTTGTTGCAGTGCTTCTTGCACATCCAGGGCTTCCTCTGCTTAGCACTCTGCATGCAGGTATCGGGGCAGCCCGGGCAGGTGCAGCTCGGGTAATGTTCTCGTTGTCTCTGGAGTTGTACTCTTCATCTAACACTAGTTCCAATTCTTCTGGGCTGCCGTGCTTTCCCGGGTGTCCGAGATTTCCACTGGGTCTTTGCTCTCGTCCTCTAGCTCGTCGTCCCCAGGGGTCACCATGCTGTAGTATACTCGGATCCCTCCCAACTCGAGCGTGCCCTGCGACGCCCGCAGCAGCTCTAGGCCACCCTGCTGCAACTCTGGGAAACCCTGCTGCGTGCCAGAGGTAGTCTGTTGCAGATCCATGCTGCCCTGTTGAACGATACATTGCCAGGCGTGGCCTGCTGCAGCAAATCCGGACTATCCTGTTGTGAACCCCGCTGTAAGATTAAGTTGCTCTGCTGCATGTCCATCGTGCAATGCTGTATTACCAGGTTTCCCTGTTGCACAGACGGATTACCCTGGGTCCCTGAGTTCTCTGCCTCTTCGCATGCCGGCATCAGTACCAAAGTCACAGTGGGGACCGTACCCGTGCCCTGTATACCTTCCATGTTGATACTGTTGTGAGAGGTGATTAAATGCAGGTCGAGACTCACCTTATAGCCTCAATGTTGTGACGATCCTCCCCTGAGAATATAAAAGAAGCATTGGTCGTGCGGCAGTAAAACCGTGCGTGAAAGCGATCTGTATTTTTTCAAAAAGTGTGCGCCTCGCGCATCAGCAGAGGAGGAGGCCTGCACGATTCCCCTGCAGGAGCTTGCGACCATATGGCACCACCATATGGCGCCGCACACTCCCGCAAGGAAATCGCCATGATGTGCACGCTTTGCCTTGCAAGCAATGCAACGCGCGCAGGTTTTTGCCCCCAAAGCTGTGGCGATGCCTACAGGTCTCTCTCCTATGCAGCTCATGCCCGCTGCGTAGGCGCAACCTAAATAGGGACTAACTCAATACAAATGATTAAAAAAAAGAACTTATGCAAGATATAGCCTGAAAATCCTCTCACATCATCACAGAGGTAGTCAACATTGGAAATCTAGTTGTGCTCCACTAGCTCGTTGAGTAGTCGAGCGATACTCTGCGCCCCTTGCCTGTGTGGGTGTGCAGAAGTCCAGATAGTTTAAATTCTATGGCTCTGCCCATAGCGTTTCTCCATTACTGAGCTAGACAAAATAAACTGTGTAATGCAGTAGGAACCCTCTACACTGCTTCTCTACCTTTTCACCATAGAAGAACACCCTCCTGTATGTCCTTGATGATTGCCAGCAGTGAACAAAAGATGAGTTATCATTACTCTTCCTTTGAGGGTGGTGAATTGGTGTACAATTTTTTTTAATGTTTTTGAGATTTTCATTATAACTTATACAGTTCTTATAATATCAAACTGCGATACATACCAGACACTCCTCCCGGTGACTTTTATCAACAGAGCAGATGTCCACTCTTAGGGTTTTTTGCTGCAAGGCTGCCAATGAAAGAGATAACCGGAACAATTCATTGAATAAAATGGTTTCTGTGGCAGGGTGAACTTTGGTGCGGAAGAGGCAGCTGGTATCATTTGAGGATGGAAGCACGGCAACTCTAAAATACCTGAATAAAGTAGAAACCAATCAAGCAGTCAGGTGTGATATGCCATCGCTCATAGAGCCACATTCTAACTAGGACAGTCATCTTTAGTCTACAGGGGACATCTCTACTTGTCCCTTTAAAAAGTCTGCCTAGCAACTAAGATCAGGAGGGATGAATGAAGTGGAGACTCAACATGTCTCAGTGTTTGATAGAAGTCTTTACAACTACCCATACTTTGCAGAGAGTTAAATTCTTGCTGCTGACATCTTTATGCCATATTTGCACATTTTAGCAGGACAAAATGAATCTACCCACCTTATAGGGTTTGTAACCTACGTAACATTCAATTGGATTACAATTATGTTATTTTTATGGCTTAAAAAAGGCAGAAATGTTGGATGAAGCACAACACAAAAAAGTATTATTAACCCCTCCCCTGCTGATGACAGAACCGCTCCGTCATCAGCCGCGGTCGCGCTTTGCTGATGACGGAGCGGTTCCGTCATGGCCCGCCCGGCACGCCTGCGCGGCGCGGATTCCGCGCTTGCGCTGAGCGTTCTATTGAGCGGGGCGGGCCATGACGGAACCGCTCTGTCATAAGCACAGCGCAACCGACGCTGGTGACGGAGCGGTTCCATCACCAGCATGCGCCCGCCGCTCTTCCGCCCCGCCCCCTTAGCACTGCGGCGGAATAGCCGCCGCAGTGAAGGGGTTAAGAAGGTAGAGCTATTGTCAATAAACATTGCCTGAAAGATTATATTTCTCGCTTTCAGGCCTTGAGCCAAGTACTTGCTCTCCTCAGAAGTTTGCCTTTTTTTTAGAGATTAGGACTGGCATTTCCAGGTTCTGCTGCAGAACTCAGTAGCAAATCAACAGTTGTGAATTAGATATGACTGTGTGCAACTTCAGATATAAGCTTTTCACAATGGATGCACATTCAACGACATACTGTAATGTGGACCTCCCACTATTATTGGTTGCTGGGTGGTCAAACAATAATTACTTTTTAGGGTGGTCCAACAATAATTACTTTTTAAGGCACTTTTGTTTGTAGTGGTATTATTATTTTTTGTGGTGGTATTCGCTATAGTGTAGACTTTATTTGTAGACATCCTTTCTACTACAGATGTAGAAATTCAAACATGATGTGTGTTGAACAGTATGATTGATGAGTGAGATGAGGTTAAGACTGGATAAGAGAAACTAAAACATGATCAAAGTCGATCTGGAAATATGTTGTTGGGAGAATATTAGACAAAGTACCCTACAGTTGATTTTATTTGTAAAAACAATTAATAATACCCATAAAAATGGATTGAAGAAAGATATGCTCCAAAAACCAATATAGAGGAAAAAAGCGGAAAATAAAGGAAAAATCTAACACATTGCAACGAACAAATGCATGCAACGAACAAAGGTCAATTTCAAATTAGCTATGAGTAAAACAGGAAATAATGTGCAGCCAAGTGAACGCGCACACTTCACCGGATATACAGGATTAACTTATTCTTAACAAATTTGGAAGCACTTTCAAATGTATTGCATTCTTCATACCAGTGCGCCTCCCCTTGTAATCCTGTGACTATTCATTCCCCTCTGTGGTGCTATGTGTATGAAGAGTAAGTCTGGGCGGTGAACTCTGCTGCGCTTGCAGAGTTTGCAGAGCTTTCCGCGCTCAGCGGTACGCAGAGCTCACAGAGCTCTAAAAAACTTGCGTTGAGAAACTGTCCCTTCGCTGTTCGCTTTGAGAAAGCTGCCGCTCGAGTAAAAATCTACTTGAGCAGCAGAAAGTAAGCAGCGCCTGCTTGAGCTCTACAGTGCGCCGTTCGCGTTGATTGCACAGTGCGGACAAGCACCTGGCACTGAAAATCACAGCGAACGGCATTTATCTAATGCACTCTGCCGCTTGCTACTTTCCGCGTAGAGCGGCGAAGTTTTTTGGGCACTTCACGGAGATCCGCGTAGCAGACGCTTCCTTGCAGGAGGGACTAGTTCCCTTGGAATGGAAACATGCCATGGTGCTCCCTCTTTTAAAGAAAGCCAACGCTGACCCGACTAAGCCATCTAATTTCCGTACCATCTCGCTGCTCCAGGTCTTTTCCAAAATTCTTGAAAAACATATTAACTCCCAGCTGATCTCTTTTGTTGAGTCTCAGAATTTTCTTCACACCTCTCAATCTGGATTCAGAGCTGGTTTCTCTACTGAATCAACTCTATTATGAGTCACCGAAATGATGAGGCATCGGTTGGACGAAGGCAACACGGCCGCTCTTATTTTACCCGACCTCAGCGCCGCATCTGATACGGTGTCTCACATTGTCCTGTTGAGAGCCTCACAGTCCTTGGGCCTGGAGGGCTCAGCCTTGCAGTGGCTCAGCTCTTTTTTAACTGGCCATACTTTTCAGGTCTTTTCTGCAGCGGCCAGCTCCAATTCCTATTTGTTACCCTATGGAGTTCCCAAAGACACTGCTGAGCTCTCTTCTATTTAATGTCTATGTCCGTCCTCTGGCAGATGTTGCCGAAGAGGCTGGGCAGTCCTTATTTTCCTATGCTGATAACATGCAGATCATCTTCTCCCCTTCTTCATCTAAGGGATCTTAACCCTCTACTCTTCAGTCTGGTATGAGTAAAATTGTGTTTTGGATGCAAAACAATATGCTCAAATGAAATAGAGACAAGACTAAAGTCATGACCCTAGGGAAAAAACACGATCTTTGGGGACCCCAATAATGGCCCTCTGAAATGGGTGTCTTACCCCTGCCAGTACATCAGGTTCATGATTTGGGCTTCATCATTAATGATGCTCTTTCAATGAAACAGCAAGTCACCAAGGTGGCTTCCACTTGTTTTACCATTCTAAAGTGGTTGAAGAATATTTTATGGATGATACCCCTCTCTGCTCAGAGAACGGTAGTTCATGCCATAGGTACGTCTAGGCTGGACTACGGCAACGTTCTCTATCTGGGCTCCAACAAAGCTATAATCCAAATACTTCAAGTGGTGCAAAATACAGCTGCTATGTCATGTACCCAACACTGTTTCAGTCTCTGGCTTTCTTCGCGACCTTCATTGGCTAAAGGTTGAGAATCGAGTAAAATTCAAAGCCTTGAGCTATATCAGAGGTCTTCAAACTTTTGTAGGTTGAGCCCCCCCAGCTGAATTTTTTTAGATGTTGGGCCCCCCCACCACCTGACAGAAATTTCTTGTGTACAGGGGTGAGTGAGGCGACCATATGAATTTGGGTGCGCATGTTAGTGCAGAGTGGGACGAATTAATGTATGGTTAGTGGTGGGCTTATTGGAGTGAGATTGCAGATTGAACAGTGAGGGGGACAGGTGAGTGAAGTGTTACAAGTGCAGGTTGACTAGTGTGCTTGTGTGACTGCAGGGTGAGGTACAGGGTGAAAAGCGCAAGTGCATTGTGAGTGCAGAGTGATCACTGTGAGTGGGGGGTAAGTGGGTGAATGGTGTGAGAACATGGTGATCAGTGTGAGTGCAGGGTGAGCGAGTGAATGGTGTGAGCGCATGGTGATCAGTGTGAGCGCATTGTGATCGCAGTGAGTGCAGAGTGATCACTGTAAGTGGGTGATCAGTGTGAGTGCATTGGGGTCAGTGTGAGTGCTGGGTGAGAGTGAAAGTGAAGGGCGAGAATGAGGAGTGAGTGGTCTGAATGCAGGGTGCATTCCCAGACACTTGAAGTAACTCAGCATGTTATATACGGCAGCGTAGGGTTTCAAATGCGTTAAACTATTGATATTATGGCAGTACCAGGGATCAGGGTGGAGGAAATAAATAATGTGCTGATCCCTCAACAAACTTCCAGTCTTATGATTAGAGTTGCCAGCTCATAATTTAGATGTCACAGATGGTATAAAAATAAGCAGTCACCTAAAGCTGTATTTTCAGCACTTGTCTGTGCATGCTTTGAACAGCAAATATAAACAGAAAGAACTTTTAATTGTTTTTTAGGGCTGCCTGAATGATCAATGGCTGATAATAAAAGGGAGCAAAGATAAAAAAAGTCACATTACAAATGAATCGACAAAAAGAAGGGGGGGCCGGGAGCTCGTTAACATTACAAATGAATACATACTTATTTATAACTATATTTAGCAATTTGCAAGCTGTTTAAACACATGGCTGCCTGGCATTTTGCGCGCCTGCCTGTGTAATTTTAAAAGAAACTTTCAGGGACGTTTTAAGGATTTTGTCGCCTGTGGGCCAAATGTATTTTTGGGGCCCCTGTTCAGACCAGCTTTGATTTTATGATCTAATCTCAGCTCTTTCATGCCTTTTTTGGTCAAATACTAAATGTGTGTACATCGGATATTCAGGGATAGTGATGTGTGTTTTCAGTATGTAACACAACAGCAATTCACTAATATTACTGCAAATAATCTGTCACACCCTTCTATTTCTCATATGTGAGGTCATGTATTGATCTAAAATAAACTTTTTATATGGATGTCGCATGATGCATAAACACATTTTGTCTGCAAAATGTATGTAATAGACTTACACACATTGAAAATGAATGATTGAAAAATGCTATTTACAACATTGCGTTTTAAAATGATTCAAGGTCCCCCCCACCCCTCCCCTACACACACACTCCCACCCCCTTTGAAAGGCTGGGGCCCTGGGCCAGAGCACACTTTTTTTTTTTTTTTTTTTACAGAGTTTTATATAGCGCGAACTTGACCTGAATCAGGTATCAGAGCGCTTTACATAGCACCAGTTGCATTACATGAGGACATATTCATTTTCTTTGTTAGGCACGGGAGATAAAGTGTTTTGCCCAGAATAACAGGATGTTCAGTTTCAATACCAGACTCGAACTCTGGAAACTTTGTCTCCGTTCTGGGAAGAGCTAACTCTCCCAGGAGGGGGTTAATTCATAGAGCTGAAATGCTTCAGCTGCAGTGGGAGGCGAGTGGTCTCCTCTGCTAAAACCGAAAGCGTGTCTGTTTGTTTGCTTTCGTTTTTAGCAGAGGAGACTCCTTGCCTCATACTGCAGCTGAAGCTAACAGCTCTGTGAATTAACCCCCTCCTGGGAGAGTTACCCAGACAAAAGGACGGGCACCTCCTGCCCCATCGATCTCCCCTCCCTCCCACTTCCACATACCGGAGTCCTCTTAGAAGATTTGCACGGAGGGACGCAGGGAACAAAGGGCAGATTGTAGTGGAGTATGCTCCCCCACTGGAAAGGTGTCGCGCCCCCCACAGATTGAAGAACACTGAGCTATATGTTCAAAATGAAAACTGGAATGGCTCTAAAATATTTGCAATCTTTAGTTCAATGCTACAAACCCTCACGCCCTCTGCGCTCTGCTGACTAGGTTCACTATCCCCAAAATCAAACTCACTCGCATGCGCAGTCGGTCTTTTTCCTACTTCCTACTCCTACCCTATAGAATTTTCTATCTATCTCTCTATGCCAGGAAACCGTGTATGGTAGATTCAAGATGCTCATGGGCCAGGAAAATGTATTCACGAACCATTTGACAAAATGAAACCCAACCAGACTATAACAAAGCAATTTGTCTTTTTCTTTTAGATACAGCAAACTCAACAAGCATTGGCAAAGCCAATAGTTCTCTGCAATAGCCAAGCTATGAGCTTTTGACATTGTTAATGCAAATGTTTTTTAGCCATATGTTGACACCTTTAGGTTTTGCCAATGTATTTGTACTTATGCCAGAGCAGAGCACGGAATACATGTACTTATCCTTTCCCATTTGCTTGGTTAAGCTGACAATGTAGCTTTTGAGCAGGACACCAGGTTGTTTCTGTCGTATTTGAATTCTTTCTTTTGGTTTAAATTTGTTTAATAAAAATGTTAAAGTTAACTTGGCAGCCCTGTTTATACAAAACAGTCCCTCAGGCGAAACAATACTTGCAGACAAAGAACGGTAGGACATAACCCATCAAACACAGAAGCAAATGAAAACAATGAGAAAAAGACGAATGAAAAGGAGTTCAGCGCAAGGCAACACCAGAGTATTCCAGCATGAACCACCTAGTCCAGGTAAAAACGCCATCATCAACAAGGACTGCATGCCCCCTTAGTCCCTCCAGCCACACATGTTGCTGCGCAGTGGAATGCTTCTTTGTAATAGTTCAATACTCACTTTTACTTTGCTTCCTGCTATATTTGAGTGTTGAAATGGTACTAATGAAATGCAACTAATCCCCAGACAGTGTAATAATGATAAAGTATTTAAGTTATCATGTCAAAAAATATGCTGCATTATGTGGCATAATTTGCCTTTTCTTGCCAGGTACAAAAGTCACGGCCATGACGTGCTTGAGTGTACACTAGTAAGAAGAACAAAAAAAGCATTTGCAATGCAATAGGTCTCGCATTCACGCAAGTTTGAGCTATTTGCGTTGTAAATGACAATGTCTCCTATTTATGATTTTGGTTTTAAAACAAAAATTTTAAGATTTTTCAATTATAATACTATCAGCTTAAACTCTCACAAAATGCGAGACCTATTGCATTGCAATAAAGAGCCTTCTCGACCATTGGTTAGATGGTAAATATCAGAGGAAGAGACCTGCCTGCGTCGTCTTCAAAGTAGCAAAAATAGTGCAGTAAAGAAGATATGTAAGTGTTGTAAATTACACAGACACAAAGTGTGAAGTGAGCGTTACATATGGTCCGAGCTATAAACACTAACAAAGTGCTTCAACACATTTTGCTCTGTGCTTACATTGTCGCAGCTCTGGAGGAAGAGCAGGTTGGGGGGGCTATTTCCTGCCCTCTTCGTGATTTGAGTGTGCAGTGTGTCATTGCGTAATGTCATTGCTATCTTTGGACTAATAAAACACTCCAGCTGTAGTAGGGCCCTGGCTTCACCTCCTGGTGCAGCTCCGGCTGTGTTTATGGCAGGCATGAGGGAGGGAGGGATGGATGGTCTCAGCTGCAGCTCCGGCCTTGTACAATGCCTCTGCTATCTCTAGTGAGCAAGAGGTGCTGAGGTGGTGGTATTGGTCGTGGTAGTATTGGTGGTATTGGAGGTGCTGGTAGTATTGGTGATGCTGGTATTGGTGATGCTGGTATTGGTGATGGTGGTATTGGTGGTGGTGGTGGTATTGGTGGTGGTGGTACTGGTATTGGTGGTGGTGGTACTGGTACAGGTACTGGTACTGGTACTGGTATTGGTGGTATTGCTATTGGTTCTGGTGGTGGTGGTATTTGTGGTGGTATTTGTGGTGGTATTGGTGGTGGTGGTATTAGTAGTGGTGGTCGTGGTGTTGTTAATAAAACAGGCTTTTGAAAACAACCCGTCAGGTGGCTTTAGTACAGTTGACATGTATCACAGATGCGCAGTTGTCAGCTTCAGCACATTAGCACAGGATTATGTGCTACATGGAATTCACATGACTTAATTCACTAATCATTTCTAAATCCATTTTACTTGGGGGCTTGAAACAGACACAAAATGATGCCTGGTTAAAGTGATTGAAAGCAGGCACCCGAGTTACGGGGCGGCTGTGCTGCTTAAAAAAACACAAGCAGTTTCAGCTGAAGCAGCGCATGTCCGGCCCGCAGTAAGAGAAACTCAATAAAGTAAATAGTGCTTACAGACTAAATAACAGGTCCGATGTAACAACTGAAGTAAAGGGCCAGTAGCCATGAGAGGGTACAAATTAAGGCAAGGCCGTACTAAGGAGGGACTAACAAGCCTATTGGCGAATCAGACGGCAGCATTCACGAAAGACAATGACACAAGCCAATAAAAAATATGGGAGTAGAGTGGGCGCGGCTTCTCTCCCATACTATACTACAGCAGTCTTGCAGAGCGAGCAGCGAATTCGTGCTGCCGCTAGGCTCGACTCATTACTGTTCTAGCCAGGAAAGTTCTTACAGGTCAATGATGCTACAGTGGGTAATACAAGATATAATGCTTTCCATTCTAAATACAATGTGTTACCAAAGCAGACCTTTTACATACATATATCACGGCAGAGTGTACAAATGGACATACAATACTGCAGAGACTTCACAGACAAACAGTGGCAGGCCCAGCATTATAAAACACATCAGTGAAAGCTGTGCATAATCATACAGGCGTCGTGGGACACCATGCAGAGACACTTAGCACAGCAGACCATGCATAATTAAATAGGCACCAAGGTACACCGAGGAGAATCACACACACAAATGCAGCCCATGTACAAGTATAGAACTCTCACCGAAGACCACGCACAATGTGCCATCTAGCACAGCAGGCCTCGCATCATAATCCCGTGATACACCAGGCACACTAAAAAATAGAGTGTGGAAAGCAAACAGGTGCAATAATTCACAGGTCCGGCAGCACACAATCAGACATATAACGAGACAGAAAAAGAAACACTTGCACATGCGCACACCATGTTAGATGGTGTTCAATGGGGGCCACATCACAACAGACCTCGCACAATCAATGCACAAGAAAACATAATGGCAAGCCCTGCACGTTCTGCCAGTGCCACTTAGAACCAAAGACAACGCTGCGGTGAAGAGGGTGAACGCTGCAGCACATGTCTGCAATTTTATGCAGTTTGGCAGTGTGTGCAGTGTAGCAGCAAAATGACAAGACTATGGGTGAGCAAAACCCCACGAGACTTAAAAAAAATGTATTGCAATCATTCAATGCGGTCAAGTGAAAATGCTAATCCCGCCTCCTGGGTCCTCAGTAGACATCAAAGTCAACGTGCATTGTATTAGAACAATAGGATTTGTTTAGCTATATTTTGACACCAGCTGTTGCCTTGTAACACTGCACATTCCAAATACTCAAGCCGTTTACCTCAAAATTATCCTATACAGGTATCTTGATTGTGAGTTGGAAATAATAAAATCAATGCTGTGAGAATATATACTACCCCCGCTCTGTACGTATTTTGTAATGTCCCCAGCCACCCTGCTCCATCAGTAAAGTTAAGTAAAGAAGTAGTCCTGAAGCAATGTCCCGTAATGGCCACAGCTTATGTTCAACAGTAGTTCAGGCAGTCGCCTGAGCAGGTCTAAAAAAACTGAAGAGGGATGACCTATGCATGCCCTGGTCAAATAGGATGCGTGCGAAATGGACAGCAATGGTTGCCGCCAATGGCAAGACAATGGGGGGGCAAAAGCCCAAGATGTAGAAACACCAAATCTTGGTCCGATACAGCGCATGCGTGCCGTCTTAGAGACAAGACCTAAAAATTACAGCAGCAGACCAACTTCTAAGGGATGATGACCAAATGGAGTATTTTAGGAGTAAGTGCAAAGCAGTCCTCTGATTGGGTAAGGCTAAAACAGTCAGCCTCCCGGGGACTGAAATGATACAGTAGATTAATTGATGGGCATAGGTTAAACTGAAAGAGCACAGCACATTTCAGGCACATTTTTGGATTGCTTCCACAGCTCCCAATAAAAAACTCCTCTCATTTATATTAGTGTCAATATTGATTAGCTATTTCTATACAAACAGGCCACTTGGGTACATTGATTCATGGGGCCACAGACCCATGGCCCCTTTTCACACAAGAGGAGACCGAGACCAACACAGGAAATGCACTATATTGATGTTGTTTAAGAAGATTCTAACAGGCTTGTTCTGGAAGTTTGTAAGGAGTGTTGTCCAAACGAGTCGCTCGGTATGTATGAGAAGCATCAGTCATTATCTAAACCTGATAATCTGGGAGTCAAATGTTTTCCCCACCAAGATATTTCTGTCCTTGGCACATTTGAGGGGTGACCAAAATAATTTTTGTAAACCTTTTTGTTCTAATACTTCCTAAAGGGAGACAGCCTTTACAACTCTGTCCTTACAACAAATGGTCTTTGCCATGCATCCTTTACCATGTAATGCTTTTACCACAAAAGGTTAGTATATATAAAACCAAGAAAGAAGTGACTCAAATAGATAGACTCGCTGAGAACAAAATCATATTTCCACTACAAAGTTTCAGCTTCTGTCTTCCTCGGGTAGTACAAGATTGTTTAAATTAAGATTATATAAATATTTTAATTTAAGATTATGAGGTATTGGGAGATATGGGTGTTTTTAGGTTGTGGTAAGGGTCTTTTTAGAGTTTGGCAGTGGGTAAGGGTACAGGGGTGGGTAGCGGTGTAGCGCGTTCATGGTGTTTTTAAGGTTTTGAGGTGGGTGAGGGTATTGGGTGGTAAGGGTGTTTTTAGGGTTCAATGGGGTATATTGTGGTAAGGGTGTTTTTAGAGTTTAGGGGCAGGTACGGATAAAGGGCAGTAAGAGCATTTTTCAGGTTTAACGGTTGGCAAGGGTATAGGTTGGAAGGAAAATGCTACTTACCAGTATGCATCTGTTCTTGGCATGTAGAGCTGCAGAGTTACACACTGTGCATAGATGGCCAACTAGTGTTGGGCCCGGATGTTGAGGTTTGGGGGTATAAATATATATGATTGAAAGTAGGGGTTCACTTTATATATACTTACCTTGTCTTGTAAAGGCATGCATGGTAAAGGTATATGTGTCTTAACGGTATATACATGCTAAAGGCATGCGTGGTGTAGGCAATGTGTGGTACAGGTAACGTGTGGTAAAGAAATTGCATGGTAAATGATGCATGGTAAAGGCATGGGTGGCAATGTTATACAATCCTTTCCAAATCTTAAGTGCATAAAGGTATCTTGAGGCAAGTGCAAGGTGCTATGAAGATGCAGTAGTCCACAGCACTTTAAAATGCAAAACACCATTGAAAGAAGCTTTTACCAGTTAGAAAAGGTACACTGTTCACCAATATGTCAATCCACCCCATGGAAACAAGATAGAAACTAATAATCATTCCTGAGAAGTAAAATCACCTTTTCAGACATCCGATTAGTCATCAAATGATGTACAAATGTGCAGTCTGTCGTCTTGAAACAGTTGAAGCTACTGCTAGAATGTAACCTTCTCCACATTGGGGTTGCTCAATATGGAATACCTGACCGCAGAGAAGCCCAGTAGAAACTCAAAGCAGGGCAAGGTACACACAGTGGTGTAGGAAGGAGGGGTGGGGGTGCACCCGGAGAGCACGAGTTTTGGGGTGGCAGCCTCTCTCCTTGCACTGGGTACACACCAATACACCTCTGACAAGCCTGGCAATAGAGTCAGCAACACACAAAGTAGGTGGCTGATAAAAAGGCCTACAAGGTATTGAACAATTGAAGGAAATTAGCCTTAAGCATTCAAGGCTGGACCTCTCTCTGGTTGTAGATGGCCACTGTAGTAAGATGTTTCCAAGATCTCGATGTCAAGGGTAGTACATAACAAATGTTGTAGACTGCAAAAATATCTGACTGTTGTGAAAACGATGTCTTTATCAGAAAAATAGAAAATAATACTGCGTCCATAGTGCACTAAAGATGTCTCCTAAAGTTCTTTAATTTGGGAGTTGTTTTACAGAGGCTAGTGAGATGGTTTGACTTTAGAGTGAGTATATCTTCAACAGGATTGCTCTATTTTGGTGTGTAAATTTGACACACACATCTATATATATAGCTGCGTGGAATAGCGGTCGGCTGACTGCTTACCAACACGTAGCTGACGCCTTCTGGCCGGAAGGAGAGGAACCCGAAGAACCCGTGGAGCCTTCGGATTTACCGTGCAAGCAGGTGGAACATCAGTGTGACGGGCGCGCCACACTGTGAAAGCGTATGACTGAGAGTGCTCAAGTCCTTCACACACAACGGAATAATGCTGGCAAGCCGAGAGGCAACACGTCGTGAAGCAGCTGAACTGCTGTTTATACCATTATCCAGCGATCAGGTAAATGGAGGGATATCGACGGGTAGTGTGTCTGATGAAACACAGAGCAAGCGGCAACTATGGGACAAACTGTGGAAAGTGGCTAAAATAGAGCAGTCCAAGTGGTGGGAAGCGACAGCCCTGCAAAAATATATCGACTGTGGTAGGGTGCCTAGGGGTTTGAGAATTTTCATCACCCCAACGTTTCAGGACCCAGACCCGAATTTAATTGAAGAATTTGTTGGACATGTACCATTGAGAGACATATTTGCTCATCACCACACCCATCAAGATATTCACTCACCCAAACAACTGTTTCCACATGCAGTCTTAAGCTCATATACCTCATATACCCACTGAATCAACTATTCACACATCTTTGGGCAGTCACACACACCCCACCGAACCACACACACATTTACTCTCCCATACAAATAGTCGGTTAACTAATCAATAACTAATATAGACTTTCACATAGCTAGTAACCAACTGGTGCAGCAGTTTACACAACAACTGACAAAGTTATACAGATATTCACATAGTTTAGTCACTATCCAATATATTTAGTGAGACACTATAAATTAGTCAAGTAAACAGTCAATCACACTGATCCTAAATCCTCCTTCAGATATTTATATTTATGTATCCACTCATTCTTCCATGCAGATTGCTATATATATAACCACTTTCACTGGATGATGTCATCAGTGATGTCATCAGTGATGTCATTTGAGATATTATCAGTGATGTAATCAGTGATGTCACTGACCATGTCATGAATGATGTAATATGTGACATTATCAGCAGTGGATTGCGGGTGCGCAAGTTATAGTTAGCAGAACTAACTATAACCAAGGAATTTCAATGGTTTTGTTTGAGTGAAATGTCCAGCTAACTATAACACCCCTAAAACCTATGGTTTTTCAGTGAATTTCTTAGGTTTTTTAAATGCTAATTCCTAACTATTACATGTCTGAAACCTATGTTTTTTTCAGTGAATTTCAAAGGTTTTGTAAATGACAATTTTTAAATGTATTATTTGTTATATTTATTTTTTTCATACTGATTTACTACACTTTTTTAAACTATTTTAAGATATTTTATTTTTTTAATTACATTATAATCACATTATACATTACATTACAAAATATACTTTCTCAGAACGAATTACTTTAGTTTAAATACTTTGCTTGCAAATAGGCAATAGACTTTTAAGTACAGTAGTTACAGTTGCTGCAATGGGCAACACAATTTCAAATACAATGCAGCATTGAGCTCAATGGGAATTTCTAGTTAAATGCAATTAGTTACTTTATGGATTACTTTTGTAACTACAGGACTGGATCCTAGATTCAGTCCTGGGACAACTCCTGTAAACAGTTGAGTAAAAGCGTTTTGGTTACAGTAGTGGTTTTTAAGGAATATTATTGTATTTTAAAAGTTGAAATTTTTTCACATAGAATAACCAATGTTATCCTATGGGAGGAAATTCTCTTAGCAGGTAAGTAGTGTTTGCGTTACTTTTTCTTACTCAGTGGTGGATCCTGGATCTAGCACTGGTGCATCTCCTGTAACCAGTTGAAAGAATGCGTTTAAGTCATACAGGCGATTTTTAAGGAATATTTGTAGTTTGTGAAAATCGACGCTTAGAAACTTTTCTTGTAAAAACCAGACAATGGATTCCTATGGAAAGAAATACAAATTACTGGTTAGTATGGTTAGAATTACTTGTCTGGGTCAGTGCTGGGCTAAAAGATGCAGCACTGGGTTCTCTCCTGAAAACAGGTGAGTAAATCGGAATTAATTGTTCGAATGGTTTTAGGTAAATATTTTAAAGTTCGAAAACTCCACACTTAGAAGAATTTCCAAGTGAAACCAGTCAATGTTAGCCTATGGAAGGAAATTCAAGTTACTGGTAAGTCCGGCTAAAATTACTTTTCTGCATCAGTACTAGGGTCAAAGATGCAGCACTGAGGTGAGTACATCGGAATGTGTAGTTCGACTAATTTTAGAGGGTCCCTAGGGTCAAAGTAGCCCACCAGGTACCTCCAATAAGCGCCACAGAGCTGTGTTGCAGAGAGGTGTAAAATGGGGCGTGGCCTCTAAACACCTGTCTGTATCGCAGCGCCCTGGCGCATACTGGAGATACCTGTTGGGGACTCTCAGTATTGAAAGAGAATTAATTCCCCAACTTAAAACCCGCAACGGGACACAGAGGTGAAGGAAGGGGACGTGGCCTTGTTTCCTTGTCGGTAGTGGGTGCAGTGTCGGTCTAATCTTAAAAAATCAAGCTCTTCAGCAAGGGTAAAGTTATTAAGGGTGTATTCTCCATGGGTCCGTCTGTCCCGCCCATCCTCCGAGTCGGTGCCACTTTCCAGCGCAGAGCTTAGCCGCGTTGTTTTCTTGAGAAACCCGTTCAGCTACGCTGGATTTGTTGATCCATTGGCGTCTAGCTGTATCAAACATCCTCACAAATGTAAAGATTTGCCCAGTCTCGTAGTCTGATTTGTCAGTGCAAATCTGAACACTTTCCTTGTTTTAATGATTTCCTCCTGGTTCTTGAGCTTGGAGTTTATTTCATCTCGGCCCTTTGCAATGAGGTCTTGCTGGTTCAATTTGTCTAATTCATTATTAAGTCTTTCAATTTCTTTCATGGTAGCCAAACGATCAATCTCAGCGTACTTGAGCAAGATAATAATAAGTCTCATAGATGCATCCAAGTTGCTCTCGGCCCACTCCTTTAGCATGAGTGGGTTAGGGTTTTCGAAACTTGGGGCTAGCAGGATTCTTAACCCACAAGGTACTCTTACAACAGCAAAATACTTTTGAAGTGATCTCCCCTCCCACCATTTGGTGAGTTCAGTTTTCATATGTTTTTAAAGTTGTTTCCATAATGCTTTATAGTCATTGTTGGTGGTCTCATGACTCGGACCAGGTTTGGCGGCTGGGTTGCGAATATCTGGTAGATTATCAAATAGCGCGTCAATGGCTGCCTCGCGCTCACGTAGCGCGTCTGTGGACATAAAGATGGCAAGAATAATAATGCAAGTATATGAAACTCGGTGGAATCAATAGCGTGAAGACGGTGCTGGCTGTTAGATTCTACACCATGCAACCTCCTTAAACCTGCCCCAAACAACGTAAACCTTCCCACTCACCGGCAGGCTGATAAGATGTTACGCACGTCTTCCGATTCACGTTCAATCTCCGCCTCATCCGATGAGGGTTGGTTAGTTTGCTGTAGGAGTCGGGGGGCAATGACCATTAGAATTCGGTACACGAAAAAGCGCCAGCACGGCTGCAGAGAGGTCACGTAATGCCCAATGGATGAGGAAGGAGGGGGTCTGTGTCCCGGAGACAGCCGTACTCCGTCAAATATCAGCACCAGGTCCCGTAGTGGTTTGCAGAATGCAGAAGAACACACAAGCACAGACCAGAGCAGCAGTTGAATGAAGAGTTTATTTACAGCATAAACAGGTCCACATAACGCATTTCAGCCACCGACCTGCGGCCTTGATCACATGAACATGCTACATGTACGAGTCAGCTTTTAAAGGCAGACAAATAAGTGTGTTACAAAAATGTAGTAAAATCACGGAATTAAATTGCTTTACGGTATCACTAGACACAGACGATGACAGTGCAAAACAGTTTCCTGTACTTTTACTACATAAGAAAGGAAAAAGTTACTGCATACAGGTCACTGCTCCTGGCCATGGCAGAATTACCCATGACAACAGAATGACAGTAGATGCCGGAAAAAAGGTGGAAAGACTAAGACAGGTGACGCAGAGTGGATAAGAGTAAACGGAAGAAAGGAATAAAGCCTTTCCAAACAAAGAAACTAGTTATGGAGCGCGTGCTGTCTACCCAGCTGATCGCATGTATATGATGGATGCGAAGACAACGAGGACAGTATAGACGGTGGGATGCTTGTGCAAGTTCGCTCTTAAGTGAAAACAAAAAGCTCATAGGCACCTATTGTAACAGTAAAGGCGGGGAAAGTGAATGAGTATGATCGCATGCATTTAAAAATCTGTAAAACCCGCTAATGGGATGACGTGGGTGGCGGACACGCAAATCAATAGAGAAAATGCAACATCCTTAGGGCATGCGAGTCAGAAAAACCCAATTAAATATTGAATGGCAGACTGCAGGGATGGCAGCGTGACGTAGAGTGTGCACTAGAACTGTGTAGAACAGATAAAATTACTCGTTCCCACAGAGCCAAGGTACTGTACTAAAAAGGATACCGTGTTGTGAGAATATCTGTGAACGGTGGTGCAACAAAGTAGCTACTGACTGAGTGCAAAATGCGACTATATTCACAAAGTGTCAAAAATAAAGTAAACAAAGCCCAACTCAGTGCAAAGGTGTAGCTTAATACCCAGCCGGGTATGGAACAAATCATGAGATAACTGCCTAATGTGCAACAGGAATAAAGTAAACATCCTACCTCCATACTGGGAAGTGCCGGTCTCCCCAAGAAGCTTTCTTGGTGTGTTGGACAGGTAGTAGATGTGCTGTGGAGGAGCGTAGTGGTCTGTTAGGTGTGTATAGGGAAAAAGCTTGTTTTAGAAACTGTGGTCCAGAATTATTGATCGCTTTGCACGCGATACATAGAACTTTGAATTTGGTCCGGCTTCTGATAGGCAGCCAGTGGAGCTGGCGAATGGCGCGTATAATGTGTTTGACTTTGGGGATGCAGAGTAGAATTCTGGCTGCTAAGTTTTGAACCAGCTGAAGCTTGCTAAGGACTTTTTCTTGGGCATTGAGCAAAAGTGCATTGCAGTAGTTGATGACATCACTGATGACATCATCCAATGACTGTGTGTTTCTGTAAAGTTTAAATATGTTTTATATATATGCCAAGGTGTATTGAAGAATGAGTGGGTGTATAAGTGTCTGGATGAAGGATTTAGTAGGTGCTTGACTGTCTGTATAAGTGAGTGATTAAATGTGTCTTACTGAATGCATGGGCTGGTGACAAAACTGTGTGAATGTCTGTATCAATCTGCCTGTTTTTGTGTAAGCCGCTGCATGGGTTGGAGAGTATCTACATGAGTGTATTTATGGGTTATTGATTGGTTGCCTGAGTATTTGTATGGGAGACTGAGTGTCCGTGTGGGTGGGAGGGAGGTATGTGACTGTGTGCATAGATGTCTGAGTGTATGTGGAAACAGATGAAAAGGTAGTTGAGTGTGTGTATGGGTGTGTTGGTGAGTGAACAAATGTCTCAGTGGTACAGGTCCAACTAACTACATATGTAAAGGTCAGTGTATGTGAGAGTTGGAGTATATAAATGACTATCCATGAGAGTCTGTGATTGTGAGAGTGACAGTATGGATGAGTGTGTACTTGTATCAGTGATTGTATAAGAGAGTAAGTATGTGTTAGTATATGTTTGAATAAGTGAGGTGGTGTGTGTATAACTGTATAGTTGAGGAAATGGGTGTGTGATTGATTCTTTGCATGACTGACTAGGTGTGTGAGTAACTCCATGGATGAGTGGGTGTGTGTGAGTGTCTGTATAGGTGAGTGAGTGCATATGATAGTGTAGTATTGATGAGTGACTGTATGTATGAGTGATTGTATGGGTGAATGAGTGGATGTGTGTGTGTAGACCTAGGAATCAGTGAGTGTGTATGTAGTAACTGGTATTGGTGTGTCGAAGGTTTTGAAAATTGTAGTCTGTATTTTACAGTGGGTGTATCAAAGATTATATCAGAGTGTGAGGAGGTGCATCAGATTTTGACATGGATGATGTCATCAGTGATATCATTTGAGATGTCATCCGTGATGTCATCAGTGATGTCACTAACCACGTCATGAATGATGTAATATGTGATGTCATCAGCAGTGCATTGCGGGGGCGCTAGTTATAGTTAGCTGAACTAACTATAATGGGGGAATTTCTATTGTTTTGTACGAGTGAATTGTCCAACTAACTAAAAGGTCCCTGAAACCTATGGTTTTTTCAGTGAATTTCAAAGGTTTTTTAAATGCTGATTTCTAACTATAAAGTGCCTGAAACCTAGGTTTTCTTCAGTGACTTTCAATATTTTTTAAATGCTAATTTAGAACTATAACGTGCCTGAAACCTATGTTTTTTCTGTGAATTTCAATGGTTTATTAAATGCTAATTTCTAGCTATACCTACAAAGTTAGGACATGTGAAGAAAGAGGAAGAAAAGCGCAGGAAGAAGCAAGAGATTTGCCGAAAGAACTAACAGAGGAGCAGAAAGTCCTCATGTGTCCCCAACTTTTGTAGTGACGGGTACTGGTGGTAACTGACTCTGAATAACCAGGACCAGAGCCAGTGCTATGCTAAAAGACACTTAGAATAGAGTGAAAACACCTACATACACTAGGGAACACTATGCGTTCGGGTACCCCTGTAAATAGCATGACCTCCTCTGTATTTGCCATGAGTTAGTGCCTGGGTCATTGTATGAGTACATGGGTAGTGACTGCATGATTAAAGTGCTGCAAGGACAGTGTATGGTGATTTTATAACTGCTTGGGTTTTGGCGGAGTGATTGGATAAGTGCATGATGCTGGATGGGTGATTGGAGGAGTGCATGGGTAGTGACAGAGGGATTCCTGGAGTGCATGGGTACAACCTGGGTAATTGGAGGAGTGAATCAGTACTGTGTAGGTGGTTAGAGGTCTGCATGGGTAGTGCACAGGGGATTGTAGCAGTGCATGTGTTAGTGCCTGAGTCACTCCATGAGTACATGGGTACTGACTGGAAGATTAGAGAACTGCAAGGAGAGTGCATGGTGAATTTATAAGTGCCTGGGGTTTGGCGGAGTGATTGGATAAGTACATGGTGCTCGCTGGGTGATTGGAGGAGTGCATGGGTAGTGATAGGGCAATGGCTGGACTGCATGGGTACTGCTCAGGGTATTGTAGCAGAGCATGAGTTAGTGCATGGGTTATTGCATGAGTGCATGGGTAGTGACTGGATGATTAGAGTGCTGCAAAGAGAGTGTATGGTGAATTTATAAGTGCTTGGGTTTTGGTGGAGTGATTGCATAAGTACACACATGTCCCATCAGTACCCGCCCCCTCCCTTCACCACTGTGCAAACGCGCCCCCTGGCGGGTTTTAATTTGGGGGATTCATTCCCCTTGAATCCTGAGGGTCCCTGGGGGCCAACTAGCCCACCATGTACCTCCAAGTAAGTGCCACAGAGCTGTGTTGCAGAGAGGTGGTCCGAGGCCACGCCCCTTTTTACACCTCTCTGCACTTTCGCTTACTAGAGGTACCTGGTGGGCTAGTTAGCCCCCAGGGACCCTCAGGATTCATGGGGACTTAACCCCCCAACTTAAAACGGGCCACAAGCGAGTTTGCACAGTGGTGCAGGGAGGGGGAGGGTCCTGATGTGACAAGTGTGCAAATGCACCCTGTGGCACATTTTAAGTTAGGGGATTAAGTCCCCTTGAATCCTGAAGGTCCCTGGGTGCCAACTAGCCCACCAGGTACCTCCTGTATGTGCCAGGGAGCTGTGTTGCAGAGTGGTGTTCAGAGGCCTTGCCCCTTTCTACACCTCTCTGCAATGCAGCTCTTTGGCGTTTACTGGAGGCACCTGGTGGGCTAGTTGTCCCCCAGGGACCCTCTGGATTGAAGAGGAATTAATTT
This sequence comes from Lissotriton helveticus, assembly GCF_964261635.1. Lineage (NCBI taxonomy): Eukaryota > Metazoa > Chordata > Amphibia > Caudata > Salamandridae > Lissotriton > Lissotriton helveticus. Next base: position 20,302,309 of record NC_136060.1, on the reverse strand, counting down.
CCCAATTTACAATGTGCCAGGGGGGTGCATTTGTACACTTGGTATGTCAAGCCCTGCCCCCTCCGTGCACCACTGTGCAAATGCGCCCCCTGGCGTGTTGTAAATCGGGGGATTAATTCCCCTTGAGTCCTGAGGGTCCATGGGGACCAACTAGCCCACCAGGTACCTTCAGTAAGCACCACAGAGCTGAATTGCAGAAAGGTGTAAAAAGGGGCGTAGCTTCTGAACACCTCTCTGCAACGCAGCTCCCTGGTGCATACTGGAGGTACCTGGTGGGCTAGTTGGCCACCAGGGACCCTCAGGATTCAATGGGACTTAATTCCCCAACTTAAAATGCAGCACAGGGTGCGTTAGCACACTTGTCACATCAGGCCACGCCTCCTCCCTGCACCACTGTGCAAACGCACCCCCTAGTGCGTTGTAAATTGGGGGATTAAGTCCCATTGAGTCCTGAGGGTCCCTGGGGGCCAACTAGCCCACCAGCTACCTCCAGTAAGCTCCACAGAGCTGCGTTGAAGAGTGGTGTAAAAAGGGTGTGTGGCCTTGGACCACCTCTCTGCAAGGCAGCTCCCTGTTGCCTACTAGAGGTACCTGGTGATTTAAAGTCATGTATATGAACCAACAACAGAATGCAAATTACATCCTGAAGGCATTTTGTTGAAACTAAATATGGTAAATGGATAACTCTTTAATTCAGATCAGACAACTATGAAATGCAAGTATGTCATTGAAGGCACTGGATGCTTAGATATTTATTGCATTACTCCCAATTTAAGAATGAGATGGCGGGCCAAAATCTGTGTATGACGAGCTTGTAGAAACATCAATTCGCCATGGTAACCTACATTCATGCTTCCTTGGTAGACAGATCTACTTTGACCTCTGCAACATTTCAAACCCATGCATGCAGTGGAAAGAGAGAACTGCACACGTTTCACAAACTATCATAGGTACATTTTTATACATTGCTTAACATTGTTCTAAATTCAAGGGTGCCTCCGCTGAACATTACTAAAGAGTCCAAAAAGATTATACATAAAGAACATTATCAACTGCAGTAACTAAATAGTAATTTTTAATGATCAATTTCCAATTTACTTACACTTTAGAACTCTGAGGCACAAAAAAGGCATGATGTCGAACCTGCATTATAATTATTACAAAGCTTGAATTGACCACATCATATCTGTGATAAATGGAAAAAATAAAGAAAGATTAAAAGAATTATGTGATATAATTAATTCACACTTTTAAAAGCAGATAGATGTAAATAGATTTGTATAAGCTACATTACTTACCTTAGTCCAATTTGGACTTTGGCTGTTTCTAGAGTTGCTGCATCATCTTCACCATCTGCAGTGTCTTCAAGCTCACTTGTTCTATTAAAGACGAAGCAACATATTTTTAAGTATGCCAGGAGTGCAAAATGTTAATATACATGAAGCCTGGGGATGTTAGCTTAATTCTGAGCCATTCTGCCGTATTGCACAATTAAAGCTTAACAGCAAACTACATTAGGGTCAAATCAGCAACTGGTGTGGGAGAGGAGAGGTGAGGATAGGTGAGGAGAGGATAGGAGAGGCGAGGCGAGGCGAGGAGGGAAGGGGAGGGGAGGGGAGGATAGGAGGAGGGGAGGGAGAGGGGGAGGGAGAGGGGAGAGGAGGGGAGAGGAGAGGAGAGGAGAGGAGAGGAGAGGAGAGGAGAGGAGAGGAGAGGAGAGGAGAGGCGCTGAGATATGGGGGACGGCCAGCTGCTCTGGTATACAGCAGGAGGAGAATAGATTCTGCAGGAAAAAAATACTGAATGTCCCTATTTCAACCTCCCACTACATATCTCATAAAGAGCTCAATATTAATTTTATTTCTGATTTTATCAGGGATCGCCAAGCACTTATGTGGATTGCTGTATGGATGAACGAAGCAGCCACCCTGACCCAGTCAATCATTAAGGATTGCTTAGGTTGTGCTAGGGGCCTAGATATCCCGTGGTTGGGTGGAGTGTTGAGCAGTTTGCGCAGTATAAATATGGAAAGCATTTTTTGGGACCCCTCACTTGCTGCTTTAGTTGCAAAAAAGGATATGCAGAATGCTCTGTACTCCTTATATAAGACCGAGCGTGAGGCAGTAGAGGTCTGCAAAACTACTGTGCGTAACTATATGGCCATTGAACATAATAGGCACCCACTCCACATCAATTTGTTACTACCGATGACTCGCTGGGAGACAAGTTTATTGTTCCGTTTAAGGGCTGGCACAATTCGTTTTGTACTCTCCTTCCCACTTGGTTATTGTTCTAATTTAAACTCAATCCCGTGCCCGTGTGATGGGAGGAGCGAACAATCTGTAAAGCATTTTATCTTCTCCTGCAAATTTTATATCAAATATTTTAAACAGTTTTTATGCTCGTATTTTAATAAGAGAAGACCAATTAGTTTAGAGGCAGCATTTGATTCCATGTTAACTTTAGATGATGAGGACCTTATTTTTCGCACTTGCACTTTCCTAAAAACGGCAGTAGGGGCACGCAGATCCATCGTTGAAGACAGAGTAATGTAAATGGTTTTGTACTGTGATGATCTTAAATTTTTCACTGTCACTTATGATTGTATAATGAATGTATTTAGACTATTTGATCGGTTAAAATTTTAATATGTATGTAATGTATTTTTAGATTGTGCTTTTATGGGTACTGTGGTACCCGAATAAAGATTGACTGACTGATTGACGGAAGTGTGTAACACCATAAACACACCCTGAAGACATACCCCTAATGTTTACTTTAAATTGCCTACATTTTATACTATGCCTTCTTCTGCATAGTATAAAGGCACCTTCCGTATTGCTTATAAGGGTGGCGTTTCCATGTTACTTCAGAATTTTTTTTACCTCCAACACTACTGTCCCATCCTTCAAAAATAATAAAAAAATTCTAGGGTGATAGAGTGTGAACTGATATTTGACTCGTGCAATAGACTTGGTCTTTTGTAATACCCTGTGAAATAAAAAAATTGCTTTCCAAATAGAGAGTTGTTAAGATCTGGAGCTAGGCAGTACAGATGAACGTCAACCGAGTCCTAACACTCCGGTGATCAATAGGTCCAATTAGGTCGTTTTGTGGTTTTATGTTTGAAGCATCATACAGATATGAGTAGTGTCATTTAAATACATTTTCTACAGATATGAGTAGAGTCAATTAAATATATTTCCCACTTAAGTAACATTTGCATATGTTCTTGGTGCAGTGAAGTTAAATAGGCCAATAAAGGATAACATGTGAATATTTGAGAAAAAAGGATGTTACCATCAATACTTACGGCTTCACAGATGGCTCATAGACGCCACTGTCACCAGCGACAGATTCATCAGACACAGCTGCAGATACACCAGTTGGTTTCTCCTCCAATAGGTGACCCACATCTCTTCTCTGAAGATCTAAGGCAGAAGATAACGACCAGTTAGGTATGTGTAAACCAATGACTGTTTAACAGTGGACTGCTTTAGGATAACAATCATTTGGTAATCCTTGATAAAAGAGAACATATTTTACAAAGCATCAAAATAACATCAGTAATACAATTCACATACATCTCTGTGAGTAGAAGATGCAGAGTCCTTCTCATTGGGCCAGTAACATCCATTTGGCTTAAAACTACCATTTTGGGATTACAACTTGTGTCAAATTACTGCATAGACCAGAGAGTTAGCCCTGTACAAATTTCCACCGCTAAAACTTGGTGAATTTTGTGAAGGGTGGCTCTAGGACTTGGCCTTTTTGGCTAAAGTTCCCTACGCTTTGTGCTTTCCCTCGAGACCGTTTTGCTGACATAGACTTGGCAAATGTAGCTGTTTACTGAGACCGTGCTGTGGCACACTTGGATTCCCTGCTCTTTGCTGCCTCACGCCTCGCGGCCCCCGCTTCGCGGCAGCCGTTCGGGGCATTTGCTCTGCCGGATTGCCTGACCTAACGAGGTGACCGCTGAGGGACGCTAATACCTTCAGGGACTGCGAGGACCAGCGGGCGCTGCGTTACCTTACTCGCCGCAGCTGGTCCTTTTCCCGCCCCCTCCCACCTGGATTTGAATAGTGGAGGGCTGGGTGTGCTCTGTGCTGTAGCTGTTTACGGAGACCGTGCTGTGGCACACTTGGATTCCCTGCTCTTTGCTGCCTCACGCCTCGCGGCCCCCGCTTCGCGGGAGCCCGCTAGGGGCATTTGCTCTGCCGGATTGCCTGACCTAATGAGGTGACCGCCGAGGGACGCTATTACCTTCAGGGACTGCGAGGACCAGCGGGCGCTGCGTTACCTGACTCGCCGCAGCTGGTCCTCTTCCCACCCCCTCCCGCTATTTAAGGATAGCCCTAGACGCGCTAGCGGGACGCGCGCGGAGCGAAGCCGGGGCAAAGGGTGGGCCCTCTGAGGCCCTCAGAGGCCTGCAGAGACTGGACTGGGCACCAGACGCCGGTGCTCTTGGGACTTGGGACCCCTGACAGCTAGGTACTCGTATCGACAACTTCTGTTATATTTACTCAGGATAGGCGCGACACTGAGTGTTGTAGCCGTGCTGTTTTGCTTTGTTCTTAATATTATTTATTTTAACCATTTGTAAAATCGTTTCAGAATCTGTATAATTGTAAGCCAGTAAAATGTATAAGGAGAAATCAGATAAAGGCCCTATGGACTATTTAATCCAAAAAATTACTCAGATTAACTCTAATAGACGTGCCTCTCTTGGCCAGGGGAATCTTTCAATGACTCAGGAGGAGGCGCTCCGAATTGATATTTCCTCGCCTAAAAAACCTCCTATTCCCGGTGGTAAGGTAGTTACTGCGACTGCACAGGTCCATGTTATAAAACTTTCTGACTATCCAGATATCGTGGAAAAACAAAATCATACCCCACCTGTAAGAATATTTAAAAAGGCAAAAACACGAAAGAGAAGGGGGAAGCTAATGCACAAAGTACAAGTACAAGCACCTAGAAAAAGCTCACAAATGGTTAATATGATAAGTAAAAGTACTTGTGTGGGCAATATAGGGTCAGCTCCATTGGGATCGCATGTACATACTAGTGTGGAAGAAATCAGGTCTCCCAATTTAGAAAAAAGGGAAGATAAAATTGGTGTATCTGATTATTCCACAACTGAGATCACCATACTAACAACTCCGGTTGGTTTGAAGCCACACCACCTGAGCCTATGTAGTACCTATGATGATGAAGGGCTATCTGACTCCCCCAGATTTTCTCCTGCACCACTTACTAACTTAACTCAGATGTCAACACTGAAAATTACTACTAATATTACTAAAAAAAGAGGGGGTTGTTCCATGCCGACTAGGGAAGCTAAAGTACAGAAGAGGAGTTCGACTCCAGTTGTGATGGATGCGGCGACCTTACCATCTCTCCCAATCTTACCTCAATCGACAACTCATTCTTGTTCTTGTGGTGAGACTGGTTTATTGGTGAAATTAGAAAGTCTATTAAAAGGCCTAATTCAGCCATTGTTGGAAAAAATGAATTTGTGTAACACCAGATTTGACCAGTCTGATGAAAAAGTAGGGAGAAATACACAATTACTAGCTGATCTGATACAGAGGGTAAATCTAATGAAATCTAGTGGTTTACCTGCGTCAATGGCGACTGCTCCTAAATTAGCATCACCCTGCCCAGCCCCTCCCACAAAAACTGCTCACGAAGGGATAAAATTGACTGGCCCTATATCTAAAAGTGCTCCACCTGTTACTCTGTTAAAAAAGAAGCCTGACATTAAACCTGCGAGTAGAGTAGGCGGCCAAGGTGAGGGAAAAATGTTGGTAAAATATAGGCCACAGATATCCCAATCTAACGGCATTAAGGAGAATGGCATTGCAAATCCTTATAATAGAAAACGGTACCAAAATAGAACGGTTGACCTACCGCCTGAAGCTGCCCCCTACACTATAGTCATGGCAGGCGTCCCTGAGTTACCTATGGATGCGAGGGAAGATCACCATGCATTAAGAAACAAAGTAACACATTGGTTATCCAATAACAGACCCCTGCCAGCGCATATTAATGGAGAAATCCTGACGGTGAGGCGATCAGTTTGGGTGGGCTCTAGACCCAAAGATAAGAAAGGGGATGTTATCATTGTAAATTTCAAAGACCACAGAGCTGTCCGCCATATAGGAGATTGGTATGAGTCAAAAGGCAGTGACTCTATCTCTACTCACTATCTTAGTTATTTCTATCCGTATTGCCCAGGACAAAACCCTGGAGATAGGGATAGAGTAAGACATCCTGTAGATTGGTTTTCTTCAAACCAACGTGGATATGGTTTGATTCCATTATCCCAATCTGGGACACAGCTTGGTATTAATCGGAGGCAATTCTTCCCAACTACGCCTGGAATGGATTATAGGAATAACAACCATTTCTGGGAGAATAGAGACCTTTCGCGCCCAGCCTATAATCTTCCAACCTACAATAGATTCGATGTATTTTCGGGCCTTGATTATGTCGATTGACATGAAAAGGTTTCCGATCGGACAAACACTCGGAGTCTAGAAGAGGTTGCTGTATCTAAAAAGAATCTTATAATGTCCACCTTAGGGGAGGGAAGCCGAATAACTTTATCTTCAGAACCGACCATAAATATAAATTCTGTTGCTGGTGAGGAGCCTACTTCTAATACTGCTATAGCCCAGAAGGTAGAGGTCAGGGATAACAGTGGAAGAGTAAGCCCCCCATGTAAGGAGATAGCTTGTGATACTTCCACGGTGGAAGAGGAAGGAAGTAACAAAAAAGGAATTCCTGTACATTCCTATCCTGGAATGTAGCAGGCTTAAAAAATAAGATAGGCAATCCATCACTGGAGATAATTTTAAATGAGCGGGATGTCGTGGTCCTTCAAGAAACGTGGACCACAGAACCTGTGTATTTAAGCGGGTACAGAACCTTCTTTACTTCAGCTGAGGGTGGTCTACATGGCCGTGCGAAGGGAGGCCTAATAACATTTCTCTCGAATAAGCTTAAATATGAGAAAGTATCTTTTAAATCTAATTCAAATTACTATCAACTTATAACCATATGCACAAAGGGATTTATTGTAATTTTGATTAATTTTTACAATAATATCCCGAAAGATGAAATATTGAATACCTTAAGAACACTTAGGGAAAATATACAACATGAAACTGATAAATCTAATAAGGAAATGGTAATTTTATGGGTGGGGAGATTTTAACTGTCCACTCTGTATAAGGGGAAAAAAGGGGATTTGTGGCCTCATGTTAGAACAAGATATAAATCTAACACATTTTGAACATTCCTTGATCGGGGATTTACTTAATGAACTAGTATTTATGTATGGCTTGGGTTTTGTGAATGAAATAGCTCAGAACCCCACTTCTTTTCAACCTACATTTGTTGGCAGAGGAGCCATGTCCACTATTGATTTTATTCTTGTATCAAATAGTTATAGTAATAGGATCAATAGTTTAAAGATCTTAGAGTTACCCTTAAGTGATCATCTGCCCCTATCATTAGAGGTTGAGAATCCTTTTTATGATCATTCTGAACATATTCTCACCCCAGATATAGCCTCTGATCTGATTTTGGGTAGTCAAAATGGGTATACACTAAAATGGGGCAAGGTCACGCCAGAAAACTTTTTGGCAAAACTGTTAAATACTTGTTCAGATAGTTTTTCTATTTGCCTAGGGGAGACGCCCTGCTCCATACAGATTTTAGAGCATTTTGATAAAATAGCCCATGAAATCAAGAAAAGTCTGTGGGTGGAGCTAAGAAATAAGACTAGGCGTACTAAAAGCTGGTTCGATACCGCTTGTACCAGGGCTCTAAGTGATTTGAAATATGCCATCCATAGGTCTCCCCGGGATCATTTAGTAATAAGAGGGTTAAGGAATACCTATAATAAAGCCCTGAAACATAGGAAAAATGCCATAAAAAAGGAGGCCCTTGAAGAACTCTGCGAGGCTGCACAGTCTAAAGATGCATCCGCTTTTTGGAGGGTAGTTAACGCCCCTTTCCTCTTTGATAATCATAAGGCTCGTATTGAGACGGCGATTACCAAAGAGGAATGGGTGGAATACTTTCAACTTTATATAGCTCGCAGGATGCTCCTTGCTGTACTAATGTTTCTAATTATGTGAATAGCGCAATGGGTAAGGAAAAGTTGGTGATATCCCTGGAGGAAGTCTTAATCGGGCTAAATGCAACTAAGGGTGGAAAGGCTGCTGGCCCAGATGGGATCCCTGCAGATCTATATAAAGCGAACATAGAGATTTGGGGTCCCATGTTGGTACAGCTTTTCAATGCCACCCTAGCTAATGGTCTGCATTCATCCTGGTTTACCTCGATAATCGTGCCAATTTACAAGAAGGGTGAGAGACAAAATTGTGCATGTTATAGGCCAATCTCCCTTCTTGATTCATCTGTAAAAATTCTCGGTAGAATAATTTTGGCAAGACTCCAGAATTGGGCTGATGAAAATGAAATTTTGAGTGACCTACAGTACGGCTTCCAGAAAGGTCTGGGAACCGTGGAACAATGTTTAAACTTAATGATTATCCAACAAAAATATACTAGGGTTAAAGGGGAACGGTTATATCTTACGTTCGTTGATTTGTCTTCGGCATTTGATTGTGTATCGCATACAAAATTGTGGGATATTTGTAAAGAGTTAGGTGTCGACGATGCCATAATTTGTTTCCTGAGAGATTTATACTCAGGCGCCACCGCATCAGTTCGATATGGCCATGGGGGTGAAAGTACTAGAAGATTTGGAGTGAGGCGGGAGTACGCCAGGGCTGCGTTCTGGCCCCGTTCCTATTTCTTCTTCACATCAACGGACTTGAACATCGTCTCCTGCAGGAGTGCAGGGACATGCCTAGAGTGGGGAAGAGGTCGATCCCTGCGCTCATGTATGCGGATTATGCCGTTCTAATGGCTCGAACCCCCTTGGCCTTACAGAAATTGTTAGTATCCTTTGAAAAGTTCATGTTGAGCTTAGACCTAAAAATTAACTGTGGTAAAACATACTCCATGAACTGCGGCACAAAATCTGGAAAAAAGTCGAAAAGCATGTTTTTAAATAACGTTCCCTTGGAAAATATTTCGTTTTTCCCCTATTTGGGTATATTGTTTCATGAACGGGGGGTGGTTAAGTGCCATAAAGGCTAGAACTCTTTTGTTCCAAAAAACCATAATGGCCGTCAAGACTTTTTCGAAAAAGCTGGGGAAAAAAACAATAAAAGAAATCTTGACCATATATAATGCCACATGTATATCCGTAGCCCTCTATGGGGCGGGACTTTGGGGCTTTTCTAATATTGACCCACTACAAATGGTTGAAAACAAATTTATACGGGATCTTTTATCTGTACCGCAGAGTCTTTCCACTTACATTTGCCATGTGGAGTTGGGTCAACCTTACTTATCAGATTTAATTAGAATACAGCCCATTCTCTTGTGGCACAGGGTATGGACTACTAATGAATGTGTAGTTAACCGGGCTGTGATACAGGACATTTTGAACATGGAAAATACGGCCAATGTTGAATGGTTAGCATATATTAAGCAATTTATGTTTGATATTGGACACTGCAAATATTATGAGGATCCATTATCTATGGGAACTATACCCAGAAGATCTTTGAAAAAACTGAGCCTGGAATACCTCAAGGATAAAAGAAGAAGAGCAGAAGCCAGCAAAAAGACAGTTGCTTTGCATAACCTGATACTGACTGGAGTAAAAGTACAGCCCTATTTGACCCTGTTGATGTCAAACCACGATCGATTTCTTTTAACCCGCTTTAGATTGAATCTTCTTTTTAGACTTCTGTCCTTCCCAAAGATGAATTCATGGTCGCAGATTTTATCAACCTGCCCCTGTGATGATTCCTCGTCCCAATCCGACATTCACATTTTATTCTTTTGTAAATTTTATATCATTCCTCGCCGAAAATTTTTAATCCCCTTTCTTAAAGACATGAATTTAAAAAGATGTCGTCTAGCTTTCCTTGAATGTCAGAGAATGGATACTGTTTTTACTGTTGTGGTTCTTTTAAACTATTTTAAATATGTTTTGAAATTAAGGAAAACTATTAGTGTAAATGAAATATAATGATTATGTGTATTTTCAGTTAGCTTTTTATATAGTATGTTGTTCATGTTGTTACTTTCATGGTTAATGATTTTTAACCGAATAAAGTACTTTCTGATTCTTCTGATTCTGACTTGGCAATTTAGATGCTTTGGGTACTTTGCCACTGCTGATCAGTGTCAAAGTACTAGTGTTTCCTGTGTAAAGTGTAATGGTAATTGGTTGGCAATGATTGGTATGTTTGCCTTACTAGTAAAATCCCTAGTGATGTGCACTGCGTATTCCAGGGCTAGTAATGCAAAGGTGCGCGGAGACAGGAACTCAGGCCTGCAGTGTAGAGCCTCAGCGCAGTTTGCTAAGTTAGTATGGTGTACTGACAAGTACAACCACTTGTCAGGCCTTACTTTCTCTTTTTCAAACACATTGGTTACCCCTGTGATAGGTCCCGGTTAACCCCTGGGCAGGGAGCAGTGTAAGTAAAAGGCAGGACATATATAAAGGTGGTTGTTATGTCCTAGTAGGGAAAAACACTCCATTTCGTTTTTCACTGCTGAAAGGCCATCCTGCCCATAGGACAGAATGGGGGAGGCTGGGTGTTGTGTTTGTTAGCCTAGATTTCTATAAGTTTAAAATGGAGAGGTGAAGTTTAGTATTAATGAACTCACAGGGTCATAACACATCTTTCTGTGAAAGTAGTTTTGTTACTGTGTGTTCAGAAACCTCTCTTTTAGAAAGTGGCAGAGTTTTGTGCTTTAAGCATTTCTGTGTGTCTCTCCTGAATGTGGATTGGCTGTCTGGATCTAAAAGGCGAGAGGAGCTGAGAGAGGTGTTGACCCAGGGAGGGGTTGAGATGGCACCAGGCCGCACAGCATCTGGAGAGCAGGGGGAGGAGAAGGTCTGGGTTGGTGCTATAAACCAATTGACCCATCTCCTGCTGAGTGATTAAGCATTCAGACCCCCAGTATTAAAGGGAAAAGGTGACACTGGAAGGGAGACACCCAGAACTGATTAAGGCAGGGGTCAGGGACCCCTGAGCACAAAGGTGCAACCAGAGGCACTGGTGAGGAGTGCCTGGGTAGAGTGTGCACCGAAATTGAAGTCTCCACAGTGCTGAGTGCAGGACTCGGTGTCCGCCGAGACCACCGGAAGGATGGCCAGGTCATTGGGCCCTCGGAGTGAAATAGTAGCGCCCGGACCGGCAGCCACGGAGGAGCTGAGCCGCCGGCCCAAGCTCGCCGTGCCCCTTGACGGAGTACTGGATTAAGGGTCAAGTCGCTGAAGGAGCAGAGGAGAGTGGGATGGCGCCCCCCCAGGTAACGTGGATCACCACCTGGGGTGGGGTGCGGGCTCGGAGGGACACTCTTTCGGCTTCTCGCTTCTTTCAGCTGCACGAGCCTGTTGCTTCGGCTCGGATCGAGGCCGGTGCTGGGCCAAGGAGGGGCAGTATTTGGGCCAGAGTGAGGAGCAACACTTTTGTGTCATCATTGATCCAGGTTGGGGGCAACTGTTATCGGTGCACCTAAACTGTCGTATTACACTTTGCATTATTGCTGCTAACGAACTATCGAACTGTTGTACAGCCCCTGACCTTATTTGTGCCTGGCAAACTACATGCTTGGTGCGCTACACACTGCGTTATTTTTCTCTTGCAGAGTACACGATTGTAACGGGGCGCATTGCATTATTTCTTCATTGCACAGTACATGATTGTAGCGTGGCGCATTGCTTTGCTTCTTCCTTGCACAGGGCATGCTGGTAGTGATGCGCATTGCATTATTCCTTCTATTGCAACGTACATGACTGTGGCGCTACGTATGGCATTGTTTCTCTCTTGCAAAGTACAGGAGTATATCTTTACGCATTCCAGTATTTCTTTTCTTTTGCAACGTGTGTGATTCTAGCAATATGACTTGCCTAACCTTTTGGAAATGGTTAGAAGTAAGCTTAACTGTTGGTTAGAAGCGGTGGTTGGAATTAGAACCTATCAATACACCGGAAGAAATACTACCCATTATTTTATGTTGTTTTTGTATCGTGTGGTCATATCGTATATCTTCTTATATAAAGATTATACTTGTTTTATAAAAACTTGTGTGGAGTCTATTTGTGGTGACATCATTGGGTTGCTGTGAGTGGTTGCACATACTGTACATTCGTGCCTTGGAGATAGGCCTGGCTCCTAGTGCCAAGCTACTAAGGGGGTGAGCAGGGCTATCTCAGACCCAGTCCTTACTTAGTCTAACGTTGAAACGAGAGGTCAAGATCTCTCACCTGGCGACAGCTGTATGGGACAAGAACTCCACCTCCAGCATTTGGTGGCAGCCGTGAGGGATAGGGACACCCACTTCAAACAATGGCAAACATGGTATTATGGTGTCATCCCTATCCCGACATGAAAACTCACAATGACGCAATGATAGCACACCTAGGAGAAATCAATCCCTACTGTATTGGCAATTATTTATCTGTGCAGCATTACCAGAATGTTTACTGGGGCATTCGGACCAAGCCCCATTGAGTACTCTTTTATGATAAAAAAAGAGGATGGGGTTGTTTACCACCACAGGATCCTGGGAAACCAGCACTGGAATCTGAGAATAATGAAGCTCAAAATGTGAGTCAGGTATGACCACCTGTTGGCAGGCAGCACAAGTCATAATTGTGCACATCCCGATGATGTCTTGTCCACTGAGGTTCAAATTCAGTCGCCCTCAACAGGTTAGGAATAATTATTTTGGTAAGTGCAGTACCACAGCCATCAAAAACAAGGTTACAGTTTGGTTTCACTAGGTACATAAGTAGATCTTAAACATTCGTACAGTTCATTAGATACGCGTAGTGACAAAGAGTACATGACTGTTGCTTATGGAAAGAAATGTCTCTTCTTTTGATAAATTCCAAAGAAAGATTTTGCTAAAAGAACATTAATGGAACAGAACTGAGAATGTATGCTTGCATACTATTGCAAAATAATCATTTAACTAAACTGTTAATGCTTCTAGGTGACTGAAGGATCCATATATTATGAACAATCAGGCATGATATGGGAATTCGTCAGCAAGACACTTCGTGCTGCTGAACAATTTAAGTTGGAGCACCTATGATTCGCAAGGGCCAATCAACATTTACTATGGGTGGCATGAGGCTCCACCAGAAGTCTTAATGCCTTTAGCCTCCTAAAATATATTTTAAATCATCTGGGTTAAACAAGCACCAAATGCATTGTGAACTTTTGGAGAACCCTGCATAGGGCATTGGTTGACCTCTGACCTGGAACTTTTCTATGGCGTCAGACCATACTATGCTAATTACTGAAAGCTCTATAACATACCCTGAAGGCCATCTACTGAGACAGAATTGCACAACAAAAAGCAAACCTAGATAAATTAGCCATCAGTACTCTAAAGGCGAAGGTTTTCTTTAATTATTTTATCAGCTTTTCTAAACAAAACAAAGAATAAGACTGTACATTACAGGCACATTTCAGACTACATCACTCGCGTTATTTAATGTGCATCACTTAATGGCACTTTTTTTATTTTCAGATATCATTTTCAGTCTGTCCTGACAAAATGCCTTATGGCATTTCTTGACCCCTGGATGAAAGTTGATACTTATAGTGAGAAGAGGAGTTTCTTTGTTTTTTTTTATTTTACCAAAGTCATCACGGTGCCTACCATACTTTCCCAGTATTTCAAAATGTAGCCACAGTTGCAAAGATTTTCAAAGTCTTACTCCTGTAATGTTTCCCAAAAAAATTGAGACTTACAATTTACAACGTATGTACAGAAATGGAGAGGGTCCAGAAAATCGACCTGGAATTCCTAGACTAAGAGTACTATTTTCCTATAACGACAAATAGTTCTGACATTTCTAAGGAAAACCAAGGCGATAGGCTGTATGTCTTGGTGGGGCAGAACATTTTCATTCAGCAATATTAAGGCATCAATAAAAAAAAGGCTATTTTGAATCATAATCTCTCTAGGAAGCAAGAACTTAATTTAAGGAGAATACCATAAATTTTCGAACTACTAGGTAGCTCCTATTTGCTGGATCAGGTCGTCCGTATGCCACCACGTATTTTGTGCAGATGGGCACGTAGGGCGCATAATGCACATGTCAATATTCAAACATAGGCATTTGTATTTTGTGAGATAGCACAGCAGAGTATTTGCTACTCTACCCAGTCTTGCCAATGTGTGTAAATGTAACTCCTGGGCAGGGAGCTCTGTAAGTAAAAGGCAGGACATATACTAAGGTGTGTGTTATGTCCTGGTAGGGACATAACACACCTAAGGGGCAAAATCATGCCAAAAGGAAACCAAAGCCAAGACTCTCACCTACAACCAGAAACACCTACAGCAATGATTTCACCGCATTCAGTGATGAACTTGCTAAAACAACAAAGCACACGCACCCAGCAACTACTACTGGAATGTTCTTTTTGTTAGCACCATCAAGAACAATTTCCACCTTTTCATTCCAATTGCTTTCTGACTACTGCTCTGCTTACCCAAGGAGTCTACACAGATCTGGAAAAAACTGCCTAAATCACCCCATCTTGAAAGAATCTATCCCCCAACATGAATCTCCTCTCCAATTTGAGTTCTCTCAAAACATGGCTAGAGCAACCAATAACGACATGTGTCTCCAACAAAATGACCTGGTACACCAACAATGAACAACTCCTGGTGGAATGCTAAAAGCATTGAAACTGAAACTCTAGAAAACTAGATGATGTCCATCGCACATAGGACGACATGCATTTTTGTAGACTTGTTCATCTAGATCTCTCGGCTTACACTAATACAATTGATTAATGAAGGCTTCTGCTAATCCTGGAGAACTGCATAGGGGCCCGTGGCCTAGCCTTGAGTTGGTGTACTTCCTTTGCTACAACTGCTTGCAATTAATAAAGATAGGTGAACACATCTCCAATGATGGTATGTGGTAAGCCCCAAACTCTATCTTGACTCCTATTTTAGTCAATCTGTATCTTGAAATTCTGAGTTTTGTCTCTGAAGGGACAGGCAAGGCCATTCTCCATTATGCATGGCACTCAATTTTAAATCAATACATCTTCAAATCAGGACAACCTCATCCTCGTCTGCAGCATTGCTAAATTTAACCACTGGATATCAAGCAAAAACATTTGCTGGCTATTCCCTAGAAAACTATGGGCCAGATGTACGACCCTAAATTGCATGCGCAAATGGGAGAGTGACCCGTTTGCGCATGCAAAATGTTACAGGGCCAAGTTACAATTCCTAATTAGGAATTGCCAGTTGCTATGAGGAAGGGGCATGCCAAAGATGTCCCTTCCTAATAGCGAGTCTCTACCCTATGTAAGAATGTTTTGCCACCACAATTGCGGTCGCAAAATGCTTACGAATTACCGCTGTCTTCAAGAGGGTGGTAATGGAGTCACAAATGGGAAGTGCATCCTGGGCAATGAATCCCATTTTCCTTTAAGGAAAACGGGCGGCATTTAAAAAAATCTGCTTTATTGAAAAGCAGTCCCAGACATGGAGGTCTGCTGAGTCCAGCAGGCCACCATCCTTGGAAGGGTCAGCAATTCCCAATGGGGTCGCAAATTGCGAGTGGCTCATTAATATTCATGAGCCTCGCCTTTTGCGACCCCACTGGGAATCGCTAAGAGTGTCTCTGACACTGTTGTACATTTGCTTTTGCGACTCACAAATTGTGACTCTCGATTTTTCATAATTTGCGAGTCGTGAAAGCAAATGGTCGTACATCTGGCCCAATATTCCTCTCATCCTCTTAAAAGTCAAAGATATTTCACCAAGCACTGATTGAGGAACTGAAGTTGTATAGCTCTGCTCTTTTACTCTTTTGCTCGGAAAGTTAATTGGAATTTACAATCAACGTCCACACTGTCACGTAATCCACACATCAACAGATTCACCATACAAGCAATTTGCATCTGCATACTCTCTAACAGATCAAACACCTACTGCATGTCAGTGGACAGCCAAACACATGCTAGTCACCTCTCATATAGATTAGGCCTGGGCGGTAAATTCCGTTGAGCTGACGGAATTTGTGGAATTTGGGTATTTATACGTTCCGCGGAGAACGCAGAATTGCCAAAATTCTGCAATCCGCGGAAGTTTTTGCTTGTTCGCTCTTTCAAAATGCATGTTCATGAGATATTTATCCCCGAGCATGCAAACAGCGTTCGCAAACAGGAAAAAAGTGTTGCGAATGGGCAGAACAAGCAATTCCGCATGTTCGCAGAACATTTGCGTGCTAGCTGAGATTTTTTACCGTTTAGTGGAGCTTTGCGTAGCGCGACTACGCAAATTCCACCCACCCCTAATATAGACTCTGGCAATGCAATTCATGCTGCGCTACCACAATCCTCACTTGCAACTATCCTCTACTGCCCAGTCAGGATTCTCTCATCTACCAGAAAATATGATTATATCAGGCCTGTTCTCAAGCAACATCTTAGGCTTTCCACTGAAGCGAGGATCAAACTAAAGATCTGTTGCCTTTATTAGAAAGCAAACACAAGGAGATGATGGACGGAGTGCTGAAAAATTTCAGACACTCACCCCCAGTCACAGATCTGGGTTGAATCAATCATCATTCTTTAGCTCACTTTGCCACCCCAGTTCAGACACAGCTATATGCAACTCAGTCTTGACCCTGTGCCTCAGGGGAACAGTCCAGCCTGAACTGCCAAGCCATGTCTTCACTCGAGTGGAAACAAGCATCCTGGGAACGGTTTCTGGGTAACACCCTTCATCAGCCAGGCTAGCTTGAATCCTGTGGCAAAGTGAGCAAGGGACCCACGTCTGGGCATACCCTGCCAACTTAGGGCGAACAAAGCAAACACAAGGAGATGATGGATGAAGTGCTGAAACTTTTCAGACACTCACCCCCAGTCACAGAACTGATTGAGTCCATCATCATCCTTTAGCTCACTTTGCTACTCCAGTTCAGACACAGCTATATGCAAATCAGTCTTGACCCTGTGCCTCATGGGAACAGTCCAGCCCGAACTGCCAAGCCATATCTTCACTGGACTGGACACAAGCATCTTGGGACCGGTTTCTGGGTAACACCTTCATCAGCCAGGCTAGCTTGAAACCTGAAACCGGTCCTAGGATGCTTGTTTTCAGTGTCAGGAGAACCTGGCCTGGCAGTTTGGGATGGACTGTTCCCAATGGACATAGGGTCAAGACTGATTTGCATATGGCTGGGTCCAACCTGGAATGGCATGGTAAGCAAGAAAACAATGGATTTCAGCCCAGTTCTCTGTACTGGGGTGAATGTATGACATTGTTCTGCATTCTGCCCATCAATTGTTCTTTTTGCATTTGTCACCCCGAGGGGGACGGGTATGCCCAGACGTGGGTCCCGTGCTCTCAATGGTACTGGAGTCAAGCTATCCTGGCTGATGAGGGCTGAAAAGCCCAAAACCGGTCCTAGGATGCTTGTTTCCAGTCCATGGAGGACCTGACCTGGCAGTTCAGGCTGGACTGTTCCCAATGGGTGCAGGGTCAATGCTGATTTGCATATGGCTGGGTACAAACTGGGATGGCATGGTGAGCAAAATAAGGATGGATTAAGGCCTGATCTCTGTACTGGGGTGAATGTAGGACATTGTTCTGCATTCTGTCCATCAATTGTTCTTTTTGCATTTGTCACCCCGAGTGGGACAGGTATGCCCAGACATGTGTCCCGTGCTCTCCATGCCACTGGAGTCAAGCTATCCTGGCTGATGAGGACAAAAAGCCCGAAACTGGTCCTAGGATGCTTGTTTCCATTCCAGGGAGGACCCGGCCTGGCAGTTCTGCCTGGACTGTTCTCAATGGGCGCAGGGTCAAGACTGATTTGCATATGGCTGGGTCCAAACTGGAATGACATGGTGAGCAAAAAAAGGTGGATTGAGGGCCAGATCTCTGTACTGGGGTGAATGTATGACATTGTTTTCCATTCTGTCCATCTATTGTTCTTTTTGCCTTTATTAGAAAGCCATCCACCTCAATGGACTCCTTGACCCAGCAAATGTATTCAACCACTCTTTATACCTCTAAATGCCTTTATCTGAGGCCCTCCAAGCACTGAACCATACTTCATCTGGTGTCCCTACAATCCTATGGATGTTGTTTCCAGTAGACCTTACTTTCCTCTACCATAATTCCCACTGAATCAGTTATCTTCATATCACTTTCTACTGACATTCAAAGTTTATTGCAAAGTGTAGAAATACTTCATGATGCTGGAGAGCTATATATAGCTGTTAAATACAATAAATAAACCGGATCCCAATTAGGCAGTATCGACAGAGGCCAGCTAGAGAAAGTAGGTCTGTTTTACTGCATGCCAGAGCTGAAAGTAGAATTGTAGGCCCAAAAAGCCACCAGTCAGTAGAAGCTGCAAAAATCGCCCATTGTCCTATAACATGGATAGAAACGATTTGTACACAGTGGCCCTCATCTCATGCATAGGAGAGAAGCGAGGATCAAAATGATCAGACATGACCCATGTGTGCTCTGAATATTCATATGTACTAGTTCTTAAGCAGTGTGGGTGCAGGTGAATGCCTACCCACTGTGGTGTGAAATGGCAGAGCATCTCTTTGTACCACAGCATGTGCTCTTTGAACTCTGCGGGTTCATAGCTCGCAGGTACATCTCTTTCCGCAGATAGGTGATTAGCCAGGTACAGGTGATGGAGGAGTGTGTACAGTCCCTACTGGATGCCTGATCTGGCTGGCTGATCACTATCCAAATGATGTATATTCTACAATTAATAAGTGTGCCAATTTCAATTGACCTAAGCGTGTTGCTGTATGACTTTATAGCCCCCCCGTCGTGTGTGTCAGCCCAGCTAAGACAGCTTCCTGGGCACATACACAGCCGCACCTGAGTAATCTACAGGTCTTCAAAAGACCATTTACTTGCTAACGAGGCTATGTTGTGTTTTCATCCCTTCTTAGAGCCCCTGCAGCGATACTCTGCATATTGCCGGAAGAATCAGCCCCCCCCCCCCCCCCCGAAAATTTTAGTAGCCTCCCCTGAAATTTGGCTCTAGTTTCGCCTCTGTTTGAACCATTTTATTCAAGAGTGCCCATATCACGTACAAACACCATATAACGTCATTCAAAATATAACATAGCAGCCGTACATACACACAATTTCAAAAGATAATCGGTAACGATGAAAAGCTCATGCCCACATACCCTCCCACCATGGATAAAAGTGCTGGGTGTGGGTGGGAGGAAGCGACGAAGAGGACTTTCGTACAGAAAAACATGTAAAACCTATAGTTCCTTGGACTCCTATAGGAGCTCTCTCTCTTTCTCAACCCTCTAATGGCATAGATTCTGGAAAACAATAATATAACAACTTTATAGTGGATGTCATTTTCTTATAATGTCTTTTTTTATTACCAATTTTTATTGACTTTTCAATAACACAAATATGTGTGTTACACACCAATCGACACATTAGAAGGCATAGCATTAGTACAGTCAAATTTCTTGAAAAGTCTTAATGAACTATTTCCTCCTATTACTGGGTCTATGAAGATCACATTTACTTGAAACCTTCCATCGTCCCAAGCCCATGGGGTCTCTCGCTGGAAGCTTTAATATCCTGGGGAGTGCCATTTCAAACTGGTTTCATGAGTAATAAAAGGTTCTCTAACATGTCCTTAACTGTAGCTTTCAAATTCTCCTCTCCATCCTCTTCCTATAACTCGTTAGGCACTTGAAGAAGAAATCAAACTTACACTGACACAAAATCAACTACTCTAGCTCATTGAAGCAATTTCACAACTCCTAAGTGGCTATAACACTATAACAATAGTAAACTGCCTAATTTATTTGAATCCTACTTGGATGAAACACTCTTATTATGGCTCACCCCTTACAATGTGAATGGCCATCAGCATGCTCGATTCTACAGAGCAATTCCCTCTTTACTTTCACCTTGTAGTACTTTGCAGTGCGTGGCATGTGCCCAAAGCAGCTTCCACTTCTCTGCAGCATTTAGGAATGAGTGAATCTGGTGTGAGTCCCTCAAACATTTACCAACTACATACACAATTACATAGGCAGCTGTACATGCTGAGGCTGGGTATTGGTAGGAGCTGTACCATCCTACATTGCAAGGACTAATTCAGGGATTGCTGTTTCTTTCTGTTGCCACAGTTGCTAAACTGGATATTGTTGATTGTAGTGGCATTCATTGCACCCCACTTTTGTCACCTGTAAATTAAGCACTAACCCACTTAGATACAAATAAGTCCACTTCTGATGATGACAGGAAAATATTTGCAGACGATTTATTCTCTGGGACAACTACGTCGGGTCCAAGCACTATTAACTGCTCCATAGAGATTCTTGGTATAAAGTTTATACCTCCTGAGCAAACAGGAACTATCAAACAGTGGAATGGTATTACTTTGACAAAATATATTGAAAACAAGAAAGTCCCTCGAAACTTACGCATATTAGTCTTTCCAACGTTCGACCACTTAAATGATGATCTTCTCAAAGGCTGGGTAGACAATTTGCACAAAAGCACTTATACAATGACGTGTATCCTAAAAAAGCCTTCAGAGAGCAA
The DNA here is from genome assembly GCF_964261635.1 of Lissotriton helveticus. Lineage (NCBI taxonomy): Eukaryota > Metazoa > Chordata > Amphibia > Caudata > Salamandridae > Lissotriton > Lissotriton helveticus. The sequence goes on along the minus strand of NC_136060.1, from coordinate 20,281,606 downwards.
AGCAACTAAACTAAAAAGAGAAATTGATTGAATTCGTAGGAAGCCACTGATAAGAATTTGACAAGACAGAATTATTAGTTAGAATTAAAGAACAAAATATGAGAAAAATAAGAAGAGATGATAATATTTATAGATAGGGTGTTAAGTATGAAGAGATGAATTGTAGGTATTTATTAATACCAGGTTAAAAGGCCAGCTTCGCATGAACAGCTCCGCCCAGCTGCTCCGAATACAGGAACTCTCCAACTGATCACCACTGATGACACTAGAACAGACTGGTGTCATCAGTGATGAAATAGAAGATCACGAGCACACTACAATCTGCAAATTAGAAATAGGAACATGTGCAACCAAGTCTGAGGAAACATCCTGTGCAGAAGTATGCTCCTCCTCAGCTTGTACATTATTTGAAGGATATTCAATTTGCAAAGAATTAGCACAATTAGAATCCAACCAATGAAAACTCCTTTCTTGAGACTCCACCCACTTGTCTAACTTCTCATTGTATTTTGCAATTCTTCCCATATGCCAGACTTTACCATCTGACTATCTGACAGAATTTTTAAGAATTTCAGTAACTCTAAATGGTTTAGAAAATGTACTTTGGCCTTTCCTCATTCTAAAGGGTAACGTTAAAAGGCCAGCTTCGCATGAACAGCTCCGCACAGCTGCTCCGAAAACAGGAACTCTCCAACTGATCACTGATGACACTAGAACAGACTGGTGTCATCAGTGATGAAATAGAAGGATCACAAGCAACAATATGCAAATTAGAAATAGGAACATAACATAGGGTCACATTTTCAACTTTGCATGAAAATTTTATAATATCCATGTATCGAAAGACAAAGTAGCAAGGAAGCCCCTCAACACAGATATATCTATGTTCTATGGATAGTAGTAGTTCCACCTCATCTGCAGAAGGAAGTGAGGGTGAAGAAAAACAGGCAGACGTTACAAGTAGCCCAGTGATTTTCCGCTGTTTTTAGATGAAGTGAGACAGTTTTGTATGGGAAGCAAAAACCTATGAGCAGACCAAAACTCTAAGAGAAGGGAAAAATGAAATGCAAGGCAGAAGAAGAAAAACAGGTGTACAGACAGGATTTCAAACAGAGAAGGGCCAGCAGTAACTCTTACTGCAATGGAAGGCTTATGGTTGATTTTGCCCTCCATGTGCCTGAGTAGTGGCATGTCTTAAACAGCTGGTTTGCTTACTAATGCATACAATAGGATGCACCTGATACGATGAACTACTCAACGCACTTGTGGAAACACTTGGCCTTGTTATAAATACGAGCCTGAAGAAGATCCAAATATGTCAGAAACAAAACATGTTGGCAGTTTTTCATGAAATTAAGAATAAAAGAAGATTTTAATTTGATTCGACGACAGTTCATGCTGTAATTTATTTGTGGCCTGCGTGTGCTCCTCGCCATTTATCAATGTGTTTTTTCTCCACTTTATGGCAGCAACACCTGTTGCAGCTGGGATTTGGCTGCAGACTCACCACCAGACATTGTAAGGACTGACCTACGGAGGGCGGTTACTTTTTGTTTCCAAAGCTGCTAATCTCAACATTTACAATTACGAACAATTAGAACATCAATTTGGGGGTACACACTGCACCTAATATCAAAAGTAGTAACGTAACCTGAACACAATGCCTTAGTAATGAGTGCATATATGGCCATTAAGTAATCAGAGGCTGAGGTAAAACCCTCACCTGTAGTGGGCCTGGTGCAATTGATTCTGCACTCTGCTCCAACATAGAACTTTGCATCAATATATGATAGCGTCACATATGCAGGTCCTGTGTGCTTACCCTCTGTCAGCTGATCTCCTCTTTGGAATGTTCCACTTTGCTTTCTAGACATTCATTTTGTGCTCTACCCATGACACACTGTGTGTTTGGCTCTACCCCAGAGAAGAAAAAAATTCATGCGCCTCTCAATGCTTCTATGTACAAAATACAGGTAACTGTCCCAGTTAATTGTCCGATGAAATACAGACACAATGCAAGCAAGGGATGTGCACTGTATTTAATAGCCTTTGAGACTGTTTAATTCCCTCGTCACCCAATAGCCTCAGTTATGGAGATCTTGGGATAGGACTAGAATTGGGGTTCAGATTTAGCCCTAGCTATGTAAGTGTAAGTCATGCGGCTATGCTGACGAAGACAGAGCCGTGTCAAGCCAGCATTGAAAGTGCTGGTCTTGGAATCGAGAATAAGATTTTCAAGATTACGCACTTAACGTACTGGGACAAGTATCCTTGTTACTTCCAAAAAACTACCTTGCAACTTTGTGCCAACAACAACCTTGCAATCAGCTGTCTAAGGATAAATCATGGCAGAAGATCCTTGGTAGTCCAGGGTTCAAGACACTTGTCTACCGTCCGCTTTGAGGTGAATACACCTATCTCTAAATCAGTACACTCGTGAAAACCAATTTTCAATCAGTACTCAACTACAACTAACCGACCCAAAGGAATGCTTTTCTGCTTTCATTATTTAAGCCGGATAAAGAAATATTGACGGATGATGACCCAAAGGAAGTGATTATGCCAGTTTTAGAACCTTCTCTTTCATCCAACTGTATTTGAACTTTTTTCTCTTGTTCGCTTTCTTCTCTCACACAGCTCAAAAGGTCACAGGGGTTGTATGTAAGTGACTATAAAGTGCCAGTATGTCATGGGTCATTACATCTCCTCAGGGGGATACCAATGGTTCCTCTCTTCTTTTATGTGTTTACCTTTACCCGCTGTCCCCCATTTTTAGGTCTCGACAATTCTATCCCTCAGGGATAAATAGACGAGAGTATAGTAGGCAAACCAAGCTCTGAAACCATTGCGGATTTCGTACAGATCATGTGGTGCACTCGTGCGAAACGCGCGTCCACATCAAGCCCATCAGCCTCACTCCCACAGGCATCTGAAGCTTCCCCAGCGTGCGCTCGGCCTCAGGCATTCAACCCAGCGCGCGCTCTGCATCACTTCTCCTCCCCCCCTAATTCACCCCTGCTGTTTCACTTTCACGGCCGTGAGGCCGTGCTCTAGCTCATTATGCCGAGAGCTTCACTTCAAAGGGGTCCGCTCCCCCGCCCCCTGCTTCACACTTTCTAGGAATGCGCACTGGCCCCCGCAATGCCAAGAGCATTTCCCGGCCGCTTTTAATTACATTTTGTTTTCTTTCGGCGATGTTCTTGTTTTCTTGGTTTGCCTCCAAAGCAGACCCCTCCCACCTCCAACAAAGCATTGAGCGGCGCCCGTCGTGCATCTTTATTTATATATTAATGCCTCCTGTGTGCTTTGATTTTTCTTGGCTTACCACGGAAACACACCCCTCCAACCTCCGACACAGCATTGAGCAGCGCTCCAGTGTGCCTTTATTTATATATTAATGGCTCCTGTGTGCTTTTATTTTTCTTGGTTTACCTTGGAAGCACACCCCTCCCACCTCTGACACAACATCAAACAGCGACCTTTATTTATTTATTAATGGCACCCGTATGCATCCGCTCCCCCCCGCCCCCTGCTTCACACTTCCTAGGAATGCACACCCCACCCCCGCAATGCCGAGAGCATTTCCCGGCCGCTTTTAATTACATTTTTTTTTCTTTCGGCGATGTTCTTGTTTTCTTGGTTTGCCTCCAAAGCAGACCCCTCCCACCTCCAACAAAGCATTGAGCGGCGCCCGTCGTGCATCTTTATTTATATATTAATGACTCCAGTGTGCTTTGATTTTTCTTGGCTTACCTTGGAAGCAAACCCCTCCCACCTCTGACACAACATCGAACAGCGACGTGCACCTTTATTTATTTATTAAGGGCACCCGTATGCCACCACAGCACCACTCAGCACCACCACAGCACCACTCAGCACCACGACAGCATCACTCAGCACCACCACATTATCACTCAGCACCACCACATTATCACTCAGCACCACCACAGCACCACCACAGCGCCACTCAGCACCACCACAGCGCCACTCAGCACCACCACAGCACCACTCAGCACCACCACAACACCACTCAGCACCACCACAGCATCACTCAGCACCACCACAGCACCACCACAGCACCACTCAGCACCACCACAGCATCACTCAGCACCACCACAGCATCACTCAGCACCACCACAGCACCACTCAGCACCACCACAACATCACTCAGCACCACCACAGCACCACTCAGCACCACCACAGCATCACTCAGCACCACCACAGCCCCTCTCAGCACCACCACAGCATCACTCAGCGCCACCCCAGCATCACTCAGCACCACCACAGGATCACTCAGCACCACCACAGGACCACTCTGCACCACCACAGCATCACTCAGCACCACCACAGCATCACTCAGCACCACCACAGCATCACTCAGCGCCACCCCAGCATCACGCAGCACCACCACAGCACCACCTAGCGCCAACCCAGCATCACTCAGCACCACCTCAGCACCACTCAGCAGCACCACTCAGCACCACCACATTATCACTCAGCACCACCACATTATCACTCAGCACCACCACAGCACCATTCAGCACCACCACAGCATCACTCAGCATCACCACAGCATCACTCAGCGCCACCCCAGCATCACTCAGCGCCACCACAGCACCACTCAGCACCACCACAGCATCACTCAGCACCACCACAGCCCCTCTCAGCACCACCACAGCATCACTCAGCGCCACCCCAGCATCACTCAGCACCACCACAGGACCACTCTGCACCACCACAGGACCACTCAGCACCACCACAGCATCACTCAGCACCACCACAGCATCACTCAGCACCACCACAGCATCACTCAGCACCACCACAGCATCACTCAGCGCCACCCCAGCATCACGCAGCACCACCCCAGCACCACCGAGCGCCAACCCAGCATCACTCAGCACCACCTCAGCACCACTCAGCAGCACCACTCAGCACCACCACATTATCACTCAGCACCACCACATTATCACTCAGCACCACCACAGCACCATTCAGCACCACCACAGCATCACTCAGCATCACCACAGCACCACTCAGCGCCACCCCAGCATCACTCAGCGCCACCACAGCACCACTCAGCACCACCACATTATCACTCAGCACCACCACATTATAACTCAGCACCACCACATCACCACCACCACAGCATCACTCAGCACCACCACAGCACCACTCAGCACCACTCAGCACCACCACAGCATCACTCAGCACCACCACAGCATCACTCAACACCGCCACAACATCACTCAGCACCACCACAGCACCACTCAGCGCCACCACAGGACCACCACAGCATCACTCAGCACCACCACAGCATCACTCAGCACCACCACAGCACCACTCAGCGCCACCCCAGCATCACTCAGCACCACCAGAGCACCACTCAGCACCACCACATTATCACTCAGCACGACCACAGCACCACTCAGCACCACCACAGCACCACTCAGCACCACCACAGCACCACTCAGCACCACCACAGCATCACTCAGGGCCTCCACAGCATCACTCAGGGCCTCCACAGCAACACTCAGCACCACCACAGCATCACTCAGCACCACCACAGCATCACTCAGCACCACCACAGCATCACTCAGCGCCACCCCAGCATCACTCAGCACCACCCCAGCATCACTCAGCACCACCACAGCACCACCTAGCGCCAACCCAGCATCACTCAGCACCACCTCAGCACCACTCAGCAGCACCACTCAGCACCACCACATTATCACTCAGCACCACCACATTATCACTCAGCACCACTACAGCACCATTCAGCACCACCACAGCATCACTCAGCACCACCACAGCATCACTCCGCGCCACCCCAGCATCACTCAGCACCACCACAGCACCACTCAGCATCACCACATTATCACTCAGCACCACCACATTATCACTCAGCACCACCACAGCATCACTCAGCACCACCACAGCACCACTCAGCACCACTCAGCACCACCACAGCATCACTCAACACCGCCACAGCATCACTCAACACCGCCACAGCATCACTCAGCACCACCACAGCACCACTCAGCGCCACCACAGCACCACTCAGCGCCACCACAGCACCACCACAGCATCACTCAGCACCACCACAGCATCACTCAGCACCACCACAGCACCACCGAGCGCCAACCCAGCATCACTCAGCACCACCTCAGCACCACTCAGCAGCACCACTCAGCACCACCACATTATCACTCAGCACCACCACATTATCACTCAGCACCACCACAGCACCATTCAGCACCACCACAGCATCACTCAGCATCACCACAGCACCACTCAGCGCCACCCCAGCATCACTCAGCGCCACCACAGCACCACTCAGCACCACCACATTATCACTCAGCACCACCACATTATAACTCAGCACCACCACATCACCACCACCACAGCATCACTCAGCACCACCACAGCACCACTCAGCACCACTCAGCACCACCACAGCATCACTCAGCACCACCACAGCACCACTCAGCGCCACCACAGCACCACCACAGCATCACTCAGCACCACCACAGCATCACTCAGCACCACCACAGCACCACCGAGCGCCAACCCAGCATCACTCAGCACCACCTCAGCACCACTCAGCAGCACCACTCAGCACCACCACATTATCACTCAGCATCACCACATTATCACTCAGCACCACCACATTATCACTCAGTACCACCACAGCATCACTCAGCACCACCACAGCACCACTCAGCACCACTCAGCACCACCACAGCATCACTCAACACCGCCACAGCATCACTCAACACCGCCACAGCATCACTCAGCACCACCACAGCACCACTCAGCGCCACCACAGCACCACTCAGCGCCACCACAGCACCACCACAGCACCACTCAGCACCACCACAGCATCACTCAGCACCACCACAGCACCACTCAGCACCACCCCAGCACCACCAGAGCACCACCACATTATCACTCAGCACCACCACATTATCACTCAGCACCACCACAGCATCACTCAGCACCACCACAGCATCACTCAGGGCCTCCACAGCATTACTCAGGGCCTCCACAGCATCACTCAGGGCCTCCACAGCATCACTCAGGGCCTCCACAGCATCACTCAGGGTCTCCACAGCATCACTCAGGGCCTCCACAGCATCACTCATGGCCTCCACAGCATCACTCACGGCCTCCACAGCATCACTCACGGCCTCCACAGCATCACTCACGGCCTCCACAGCATCACTCAGGGGCACCACAACATCACTATGTGCTACCACAGCATCACTGAATGCCACAGCATCACTCGTCGCCACCACAACATCACTCCGCGCCATCACAGCATCAATTTGTGCAACCATTCAACAACTGGTTCAAATATGCTCTCTCAATGTTTCAAGCTTTATTACAAATGTCACAAAAAGATGTTAATATTTCACTTCTGTTCTTGGATTTTCGTCACAATAAAATACACTGAACATAATCTTCACAAAAGTTATTTACAAAAGTTTAGCTATAGCCATTATAAATTACAATCACTTTTATTTAAGTATTAATTATTTCAAAAAATTAAAAGCCATTGTTATTTGTAATATCAATACATCTAAGTTACATAAATATAAAACATGTTGCATTACAAATGCTATAGGTGTCACATTTGCGAAAGTTATAACTATTGGCATTGTAAATGACAAAGCTATTAATTTAGCTATTTTCAAAACCAACACATAAATAAAAAAAATTGTCATTTACAAGACCAATAGCTCAAACTTTCCTAATGCGAGGCCTATTGCATTGCAAATGCTTGTTATTAATGTTACCTTTATTGGAAGACGATATGTTGTATAGCATTTTGAACAGTACTTATGTTCACTTCTCTACCTAACACATTGAAGTACTTCCTTTCAAACGCTATAAGTGCCCTTAAGGCTAAGACGGTGGTGAGTGCATTATTGTTCGATGGTTTAGGACACTCATCAGTGGTGTCACTGGGTTTACAGCCTCTTTTCTAGGAGTCAAGCAGTTTCTTGCTGCAGAGGCAGCACGTGTTCTGAGGTACACGATCAGGTACTGCAGGAAATATTTGTGTTTCAGTCAGGAAGTTGGGCCATCTTAGCAAACAATTACAGCCCAGCTATTCAACCAATACCACCCTGTAGGATCACACCTTAATGTTAGAGAGAGCTGAATGAAAAGTTGAAAAACGAGTTCATGCTATTCATGTCCTATCGCAAACATCATTCTTTTCTATCCCATGGGATCCCACCCTTTTCCCGTTGAATAAATAGTACATAGTGACAGAGACGCATAGCTGCCAAGGTTGCAGATCGCGAAGTGTGACATTTTCATAATTTCAGTGCAATTATGAGTGACAATTCAACGACTATGAGTGACACTTTCTCACATGCGAAATCGAGCAATGAAGACGAGGGACAAACATAAATGCCAGAAATTGCACCCATTTGAGCAAGGAAAAAAACTCGTAATAAGACCTTAAAACATCTGCAAAGCACTGCAATTGGAAAGGTACTAACCCAGTGCCCTTGTAATGGGTGGGAGTAACGTGTGTTCTACTTATTCATTGTGTCTCGACTTGGTCTGGGATTGTTGTTTTGCATTTTGGAATGATAAATAACAGCGAACATTAGAATGCATAGAAAATTCCAGGCCTGGGTAAAACATTCATACGGTTTCCATAGCTGCCAAGGTTTCAGGTTGCTAAGTGCGACATTTTTATAATTTGACTATGAGTGACACTTTCTCACATGCAAAATCAAGCAATGAAGACGAGGGACAAACATACATGTCAGAAATGACACCCATTTGAGCAACGAAAAAACTCGTAAGAAGACCTTAAAACATCTGCAAAGCACTACAATTGGAAGGGCACTAACCCAGTGCCCTTGTAATGGGTGGCGGTAACGTGTGTTCTACTTATTCACTGTGTCTCGACTTGGTCTGGGTTTGTTGTTTTGCATTTTGGTATGATAAATAACAGCAAACATTAGAATGCAAAGAAAATTCCAGGCCTGGGTAAAACATTCATACGTTTTCTCCCACAACAGACATCCGATGAAGAAAGTATATTTTATTGGGGGCAGCACAGCATTTCTGGATACCACTTAACTTTCAAAACGAAGCTTTTAATTCAAGAAGGCATAGCAAACCTTCATTACAAACCGAAACGGCAAAGACCATCGGGACTCGCACCTCTCTGCTGCATGCTGAAGTATCTTGCTAAGTGAGGGCGCGCATGCTGCAGAGTCAGAGGCCCTGTGCAATGAGGCAACATATCCGAAAACAGAGGAATCTTTCAACTGTTAAAAGTTGCGCATGGCCAGTAAAGCGCTTAGGCACACTTACTTTATTTTGAAGGCTGGACGGGTGCATTCCATCAAAAGGAGCACCTCGAGGGCATGGGGACCCACCCGACGACCACCGCTCCCGGTCTACACTCTCGGGTGGTCCAACCACGCGCCTCAATGCAACGAGCTCGAGCTGCCCGGTGTGGGGAGGCATCCAGAATAAACCTCCGTCTTTCCCTCACTAAGGACGGGTGACCAAAATCAAGGGCTGCTCCCGCCATGAGCCGACACCCGCTGCAATCATCTGCACGTAGGTTGGACAGTCACAGTGAATCACTGTAGGTTACTCAATGGATGATGATTCCGTTAGGGTCTCGTCCCACCCAACCACTTAGGCGGGCGGGCGGTAAATAATAATATTACATTTTGTATGCGCAGGCTCAGGCAGCGAGGCTGTGAGAGTGAGCAACTGAGGAAGCCCGCACGCTCACTCTCAGATTCCCCCGCCGACCGTACTAACTTCCTGTTGGCGGCCGGACGACGTGACGCGGGAGTACCGCACATCCGGATTTAGGACCCGGCCCCCTGGTGACACGTCGGTGATCATGATTGGCTGCACTATGGAGGCAGCCCGGCCCCTGCGCTGTCATCATGTGCTCGCATTCTGTTTGAGCAACTTGATACATTTGTAGCGCCCGCCGCCGGCTCTCAGAGAGCTGCGCAGGATGCTACTTACTGTTTGGGACACAGGCGGCACCTTGAGCAGCAGAGAGCCACAGTGAGTGACGGGCACAGTGACAGGCGCCGTTGGCTCACCTGGCAGGTGCCAAATGCGTGACATTTCATTTCAGTGCGGTGATGCGGATCACCGCACTGAAATGCGTGGGCGTCACGCGTGTTGCGTGACGCTTGGCAGGACTGGAGACGTAAAGAACTAAGGAGTCTGAACGATAAAGCGATCTGTCATCAAACAAGCACTCCTCTTTGACCAAAAAGAATGTTTAATACCAACTCCCACAACACAAGACAATTGTCCATTGTGTCCCAAGACTAAAATCAAAACATAAAAGATGAATATATAGCAAGACATACTTAGATGCATATAAAATATAAAAGAAGAAGAGAGGGCCCCACCGGCACTGCACCAACAAGGACAGTCAGTTAATAAACCAGTGCAATGCAAGGACCAATTAAAATGCAAATGCAAGGAAGCATGGAAACATATTAGATAAAATCAAATAAAATACAATCAAACAATAACTCAACAACAGTCTTTACTAGAGAGTACTACCACTAAAGACTAGGGACTATCAGATAATGTAACTATGCCATGAGTAAAACAGAGACATCATATTAAGGAGAAAATGCACATGCATAAGGAAATAGGAGGGGTCCCGACAGCAATTTATTACTTAAAACAGTGGGCAAATCTTTCAGACGTGATCAACCAACCCATAAATATGATGTTACAGATTTGAGAAAAAATTAATTGTCAGTCCTGAAGCAGGGCGACAATGCAGATTTCACACATTTAGCCCCATAAAGCCTAAAAAGGGCAAGAAGCCACTTGTGCCTACATGCGAAGACTTATATTGAACAAAACAGCAAAAAATGTCATAGGTTGTCCTTCCCTCCAAATTCTGAGTTACAATAGTCAGAAGCTTCTGAATAGATATTCCTGGTCAGCAGTGTGTCCAACCTGGATTTTATATATAATGTTCATTTGAACTCAGGATAGATCAGATCCAAATAGAACATACAGGGAGGGCTATGGCCACTGCTGAAAATTTTGCCCGATAGGAACCCAGGCTTCAGTGCTTTCTACTGCTTCATCCGCACGGACTCATGATAGCGATCTTTAATCAAATTTGCAGTATCCCGCCTTACTCTACTTGGGTCTGACCATAGAAACCACAACTGCAGCTCACTCAGGATTTACTTTACATAGGATGACCAAGTGTTCCTAGCAGAACCGCCTTACAATGCTGCATGTTCCAAAGATCTTAGATATGCTGTTGCTCTTCGATTTCTCACTTGCCTCCCAAAAGGTACCATCAAATATCTGCAGCTGTCCCAAAATGATGCAGTGAGAGTGGTTAAGGGCTGTGGATTTATCACAACATCCTTTTCAGCAAAACCTATTAAAAACGTTTTTTGCTGGCTACATTCAACTTATTACTAAAACCAATTTTTTTAAGCACTGTAAACATTAAAACAAAATCTTTGTGAACACTTTGTGAAAGACTATTTTACATTGTGTGCAACCGATCTCATACTGTGTGTAATATATATTTTAATCTAATGGGGTTTTGGGGGGGGGGGGGCGATCAGCGGGAGGCCTGCCACCCCCGGGGTTTTTTGGGGCCAGGAGGAAGGGGGGGGGGGGAGGGGCTAGGTTCCACAGGATGGAGGTTGCTTTGGGCTCTTTGGGCTGGTTTGGGCTCGTTGGGCTCCTTTTGGGCTGGGTTTGGGCTGGCTGGGCTGGGGTGGCTATATATCCGGCCATTTTGGGTCACCATTTTGGTGGAAGTGACCCAGCAGCCATAGGGGACCCTGTTGCGAATTTTTTGTTCGCGTGGTTGTCTCGCGTCTGGGCTTTGTGCTTCGTGTTTGGGCTAGCGGTACTGGAGCGGAAGTGGTGCATTCTCCGGGCGTGCTGTGAAGCGGTTGGTGCGGTGCCATGACGAGCGAGAATGACCCACGAGTCCGGGAGGTCCTGAGACTGCTGCGGGAGGCGGGCCGACTCGACTTAGTGAGGCCGGAGGTCCAGGTGAGGCCGCCGTGGCGCGCTGCCAACGGTGCCGCGGCAGCTGTCTTCGCGTGCGAGCCCCCGCGGTCTCGACCGCGGAAGGCTCGCGGTTCTGGCGAAAGGGGTGCGGGAGGTGGCAGGTGAGGTCGGGCGGGCGAGGCAGCGGAAGGAAAAAAGAGAGGGGCGAGGGGTAGGAAGGCGGCGCCAGCAAAAGCCGCGCTGCCGTTTGTGTCAGGCGGCGGAGTTCAGGATCCCAGTGCGGTGGGGGTGCAGGGCGGGGAGGGTGGAGACGTGCAGCAGGAGTGGAGGGAGGGACAGGAGGGTGGCAGGCCGAGTGCGATCCTGGGGGCTGGGGAGGCAGTGGGGGGAGGGCCGGGAGGGCTCGGGGGGGAGGGGGGTGGGTTATCCCCGGTACTAATTGAGGAGTCAGACTTGGAGGAGGCAGGAGAGGTGGATGGGGGTGGGGGGAGGAGGTTTTGGATTGGGGGTCATCGACGGGGGAGGAGGAGGGGGACATGGTGGCCCCAAGCAGAGCGCCGTCCCCGGCAGTGAGGCAAAGAGGACTGGGGAGAGGTGGTGGGGGTGGGGGGGTGGTGGGAGGGGCCAGTAGGGGGGAGGCAGAGGGGGTCCCCAGCGGGGCAGGTTTGGGCAAGAGAGGGGGAATGGGAGGGCGGGGTGCTGGGGGATGGGGCTGGGGGACGTGGGGTGGGGGTCCGGGTTGGGGGGGCTCGGCCTGGGAGGGGTTGGGGGTTCCGCGACTGGCGCCATGGGGGGTCTGGGGAAGGGGGTATGTGGGGGGGCTGGGGGAGGGTGCCTGAAGAGGCCGGCGAAGAGGGGGGCACTCCGCGGGGTGGGGGAGGGGGTCTGTGGGGGGTGGGGAGATATTGGGGTGGCAAGAGGAGCGGTGTTTCCCCGGCTTGCTGGACTCCACGTTTTTTCCTTGGCAGGAGCAGTGGGAGAGGCGTTAGGGAGAGGAGCTTGCGGCTCCAGCTCACCGAGAGGATGGGCCGGCTCTGCCTGGTACGGGCAGTCGCGCTTCAGCGAGGGACACGGCAGGAGAGCGCGACAGGTGGCGGGGCGGCAGGTCCCCACCCGCACCCCCCCGAAGGGTCGAGACGGCCGCTGGGAGTGGAGGGGCGCGCAGCGAGGTGGATTTTACAGCCCATGGTTCGCGAGTGACGGATGACAGGAGTGTGGGTGTGGATTTGGGTGCGTTGTTGCGAATGTGTTGGGAAAAGGGGGTTTGAGTCAAGTAGAGGTCATGGAGAGCGACCAGGAATGGCGAGTCTGAGGAGGAGGGGGAAATCAGGGATGGGGGGGGTTAGTAATGCTGTTGGCAGTGTTTTACAGGTTCAATCGCGGCTGGACGCACCCAGGGTGACGGCCCCCTCAGCTCCACTGGTTAGGCGGCGGGATCCAGTGCGGACGCCGGCCTTGACGCCAGGTAAGGTGGGGCACGGAGCGGGGAGTGATTTGGGCAGGAAGGGCAGCGCGCAGGTATCGGTGGGGACAGAAGGGCAGGGTGAAGACTGTGTGCGGTTGGTGAAGGGGCGCTATGTGACGGACGCGGGGGTAGGGACGGATGGAACGACACCAGCGGGGGCGGTGGACGCGACGGGCGTCGGGACACCTGGCACAGGGGATGCGGTGGCAGCGAGTGCGTTGGTGGTCGGGCGGTTGCCGGGGGCAAAGAAAGTTGTGTTGTGCCGGTGCGGAAGCTTCCCTATATGGGGGTGACCATCACGACGAGGGAGAAAATATGAAAAGGGGAGTACGTGGAGATGCTGAAGCTCCTTCACCGGGAGCAGACGGCCAAGGAGGGGTCCAAAGAGGAAGAGCAGGAATTGGCCAGGCGTCCTAAGGTACCGCTGACGATTGACAATTGGTCGGCGGCGTTCCTTATATACGCTAGCGTGTACTGCGAGAAGTATCCGGACAGATCTGTGGCACTATTCAAGTACATGGACGTGGTGCGGAGGGCACAGGTGACATATGGCGGTTACGCGTGGTCTCACTATGATGAGGAGTTCAGGGCTTGGATGGCGGCAGACCTGGACGCTAAGTGGGGTGAGCTGGGCTCCGATTTGTATCAGCAGACGATGGGCGGGGCGAAGTTTGGCCGCGCGATATATACGGCGAGCGGTTTGCCGCTCGTGCCTGCCCCCTTTTCGGCCCGCCCCACCTGCGGTGGGGTGGGGCAGGGGGAGAGTTCCGGATAGACCACAGTCGGGGCTTGTTGGGACTTTAATAGGGGGTCCTGTGGCCGGCAGGTGTGCCGATTTAGGCATAAATGCTCAAAATGTGGCAGGAAGCACCCGGTGGTGCGCTGCTGGGGACTCGGAGGTCCGCCAGGCCAGCAACATGCGGCGGCGGGAATGCAGAACGCTGCGTCGGGCACCCAGGCTGGGGGGCGGGGGGGTGGCAGGGGAGGGGCAGGGGCTTTGGGAAAAGGCTCGTACGCAGGTTAGGTTGGACAGGCTGGAGTCGTTGCTGGCGACGTGCCCACGAACAGGCGCTGCGGCGGTGTTGTGGCGGGGGTTTGGCGAGGGGTTTCGGTTGGGGTACGAAGGGCCGCGGATTGCACGTTGGGCGGACAACTTGAAATCGGTGCGCGAGCGGCAAGGTGTGGTGCGGGAGAAGTTGTTGAAGGAGGTGAGGGAGGGCCGGATGGTCGGCCCTTTCGCGGAGCCACCGATGGCGAACCTGATCATATCCCTGATTGGGGTGGTTCCCAAAAAAGAGCCAGGTCAGTTTCGGCTGATCCAACACCTGTCGTGCCCGGAAGGGTCGTCGCTGAACGACTTTATATCGGCAGATCTCGCGCCGGTGTCCTATTCCTCGGTGGATGTGGCGCGGAAGATTGTGGCGGCGGTGGGGCCGGGGGCGCTGATGGCGAAGTGTGACATTAAGTCAGCTTTCAGATTGCTCCCGGTGCACTTGGAGGATTACCAGTTGTTGGGCATCCAATTCGACGGGAGCATTTTTGTAGACAAGGCACTGCCAATGGGGTGCTCGATTTCCTGCGCATTGTTCGAGCGTTTTAGCTCTTTCTTGCAGTGGGTTTTTTCCTGACGGACAGGCTCTGAGACGGTGACGCACTATTTGGATGATTTGTTTTTGGTGGGACGGCCCGGTTCATCGGATTGTCAGCGGCAGCTGCGCAATTTCCAGGAATGAATGGGTCACCTGGGGGTTCCCCTGGCGCCAGAGAAGACATACGGTCCCAGTTCGGTGCTGTCATTTTTAGGCATAGAGCTCGACTCCGTGGCCATGGAAGCACGCCTACCGGATGACAAACGGGCGACAATGCTGGCTTTGGTGAGCGGCATGTTGGACAGGAGGAAGGTGACGGTGCAGGAGGTGCAAGTGTTGTTGGGACACCTCAATTTTGCATGCAGGGTCGTGCGCGTGGGGCGGACGTTCTGTCGGCGGTTGGGCTTGGCATTGTCGGGCTTGATGTTACCACACCATCACGTACGGTTGTCGGCGGGGACAAAGGAGGATTTGCGGATGTGGCTGGCCTTCCTGAGGTGCGTCAACGGGGTGCCTATGGCACTTCCGGAGGATTGGGAGTGGGATGTCACGATGTTCTCCGACGCAGCCGGGGTCGGGGTTTTCAGCTTGTACTGGGCGGGGCGATGATGTGCGGAACAGTGGCCCCCGCAGTGGCAGGCGGGGGGCCCCAGCATTGCTTTCTTGGAGTTGTTCCCTTTGGTGGTGGCGGTGTCCGTCTGGGCCAGGGAGCAGGCACACAAGCGGGTGTTGTTTCGGGTAGATAACATGTCGGTGGTGCAGGCGGTGAACAGGCAGTCGGCTCGGGACCCACAAGTGTTAAAGCTGATGAGGGTGTTTGTCCTGCGCTGTCTTGAGCATGACATTTTGTTCCAGGCCAGACATGTGCCGGGGGTGGACAATGACATTGCGGATGCTTTGTCTCGTTCACAGTGGCGGAGGTTCCATGGGCTAGCCACGGAGGCGGAGGAGTCCAAGACGCCGGTGCCGAGGGAGCTGTGGTCCATAGGAGACAGAGGGTCGTTCAGCTGGTGAGGGCGTCGGTGGCAGCTTCCACTTGGAGGGCATACGTTCAGTCTTGGGAGGAGTTTCGACAGTCCGGAGCGGTAAGGCGAGGGAACAGGTGGCAAAGGGAGGAGCAGGTGGTGCGTTTTATGCTGGAGCTGATGGACAGGGTTTGTCGAAGGTGACGAGTGCGGGGAAGCTGTCGGCGGTGGCTTTCATGGATAAGATGTGGTGGGGGTACGCGCCGTCGGCTGGGGAGCTGGGAGCGAGGCTGCTGGAAGATTGGCCGCGAGAGATGGTGCGCGGGTGAGCCAGCGGCGTCCAATTACGGAGGAGATGCTGGGGGGCCTATTGAGGGCACTGCCGTCAGTTTGTTGCGATGGTGGGGAGACGTTGCTGTTTTCAACGATCATGTCCTGGCTGTTCTTCGGGGCCTTTCGGATTTCTGAACTGGTGGGCTTGAAAGGTCAGCAGGGGGTGGTGTGGGAGGATGTTGAGGTCCGGGCGCAGGAGGTGGCGGTGAGATTGCGGCGATCCAAGACAGATCAGCGAGGAGTGGGGACCTGGGTGGTGATGGGTCCGGGGAGGCTGGTAGGGGTGGATCCAGCGGCGTGGGGCCGGCGTTTGGCGGCCGGGTCGCGGTCATACGGGGGGGAAATGTTTGGTCGCTGTGCAGATGGATGGGTGACAGCGCGGCAGGTGCTGTGGGTCCTACGGCTTATGGGTGAGGACCCCAGGGTTTTCGGGACGCACTCCTTTAGAATAGGGGCGGCGACGGAGGTGGCAGGGATGGGGGGGCAGAGGAAATAAAGCGACTGGGGAGATGGAAGTCGGATTGTTACAGGACCTATATACGGTTGCGGGGGGGACATGGCGCGCGGTAAGAGGCAGGTTTTCCGCTCTCTCACATGTGTGTCTTTGCAGGTGCTGTGGCGGGACCGGCAGCGGCGGCGATGCAGATATACATTGTGGGGCATTCATTTATAAAAAGAGCGGAAAGGGCTGAGTGGGAGAGCCACAGGACATTGAATTTGGACTTGGACGACAATTTGTTTAGATGCCATTGGAGAGGCAAAGGGGGAATGCGGTGGCACGAATTGATGCCGGTGTTGAATAACGTGGTGCGTGGTGGAGTGTGTCCGGATGTGGTGATCATTCATGTGGGTGAGAATGATTTGGTGGTATGCAAAGGGCTAGCGCTGGTGAAACAAATGAAGCGGGATCTGTTGGAGATACGCCAAAAGTGGGCCGGGTGTTATGTGATTTGGTCGGAATTCATCCCCAGGAGGGTATGGCAGGGGGCCGAGCAGCCAGGAGCTATAGACAGGACACGGAGGAAGATAAACAGGGAGATTAAGGAATTTTGTAGGAAGGAAGGGATAGGGCGTATGGAACATCCGGAATTGAGGTACGGGGCAGTCTATTTTTTCAGAGAGGACGGGGTTCACTTGTCCCGTTATGGGATGGAACTGTACATCATCCAGATGAAGGAGGCCCTGTTTGCAGCTTTGGGGGTGCGTAGGTATCCAAAGGGAGGGGATTCCTATGGGGGGGGTCGAAAGTCACTAGTTCCTTTCGAGTGGCACTTTTCCCTAGAGATAAAGGGGGGGTAAGGGTAGGAGGCCTGGGGCTGGTTGAATAAGGGGTGGGGATTGCAGAGGTCAAGGGATGAATCAGTCGGTAAGGAGGCATGTTGCAGGGGGTAGGCTGCAGAGTGTTGTGGGTGTTTTGTGTTATGTTGAAATGGGGGACAATCATTTAGGGGAGGGGGAGGGGGGTCGGTCAGATACTTCTTATTTAGTGAGGTATAGTTTTGTTCGGCACAGGCCAAGGTTTTGTTATTCTAGGATGCACCAGTTTCCAATAAAGCGGCCTTTATCACACTTTATTACCTGTCTGTGGTCGTCCTTCCCCCCCCACCCTCCTGGGTGGGCCCCAATGGGGTTTTGGGGGGGCGGCCGACCAGTGGGAGGCCTGCCACCCCGGGGTTTTTTGGGGCCAGGATGAAGGGGGGGAGTGGGCTAGATTCCATAGGAAGGAGGTTGCTTTGGGCTCTTTGGGCTGTTTTGGGCTCGTTGGGCTCCTTTTGGGCTAGGTTTGTGCTGGCTGGGCTGAGGTGGCTATATATCCGGCCATTTTGGGTCACTGGTCACCATTTTGGTGGAAGTGACCCAGCAGCCATAGGGGACCCTGTTGCAAATTTTTTCCCGCCCGCCCTCCCTGTAGTTGGTGGAGGGATATAAGTTTTTCCCCCTGGGCTGCAGGTCAGTGGAGGGGGGGGGAGGTAGGGGCAGGGATCTAGGTTTTTTTTTAGTAGGAGTTTTCTTGGTAGCATGGTGCATCGTTTTTAGGTTTGTTCGTTTTCGTGTCGCAGGAACAGGTGCAGCAGTATACTCATGAGCGGGCGCTTTTCCCTGGAGATAAACGGGGGGTAAGGGTAGGAGGGCTGGGACTGGTTGAATAAGGGGCGGGGATTGCAGAGGCCAAGGGATGAATCAGTCGGTAAGGAGGCATGTTGCAGGGGGTAGGCTGCAGAGTGTTGTGGGTGTTTTGTGTTATGTTGAAGTGGGGGACAATCATTTAGGGGAGGGGGTCGGTCAGGTACTTCTTATTTAGTGAGGTATAGTTTTGTTCGGCACAGGCCAAGGTTTTGTTATTCTAGAATGCACCTGTTTCCAATAAAGCGGCCTTTATCACACTTTATTACCTGTCTGCGGTCGTCCTTCCTCCCCCCTCCCCCCCGCCCTCCTGGGTGGGCCCCAATGACTTATTCGCCGTGTTTTCTGTCACATGTTTGTTTGTGCTCCTTTGCTCTAGAAATACAAGGTACTATTTACCCTGTGCACCGATCAGGATTTAAATCAATGATTGTCTGATTACACCCACAGACATCTAAAGTGATCGCACTAATCAAACAAACTGTTCAACTACAAAAATGTATTTCCAAGAGATAAATTTAAGTTGCATTTATTTTTCAATTAAGGTCTGTGCATTATATTTTATAAGCAGCTACATGTAGATAAACAATCAACAAAAAAAGTACTGAATATTCTGTTCTGTTTAGCCACGTCTATGGCCTCGTGCACTCGGTGCCCGTACCCTCGTTGTATTGAGGATCACAAGTCCCAAATTTTTCTGAGTGGGCCCCTCATAACTCTGGATTGTGGTCCCAATGCACCTCTGCTCCATTGATAGCTAAGAACCTGCTGCCTATTCATGCAATAAGATCATGGGTTAAGGTCTTCCACCAGTCTACACTCATGTGATGAGGGGCTTTTGGTACTGCCAACCCTAAAACAGCTACAGACATGTATTAATGTACAGGTCCAACATTCTCAAATGGGATTTCAAATAATTTGACAAAAGGATATTACCTTCTAACAAATTGTGTTTTGATACAAGTCTTAGGTATTTCTGCTATTTTTCTTACATATTTCAAAATACCCCTGTTATGATGAAGGGTGCTTTGAAGCAGAATAAACAGTACACAACGTATACATGTTTTATATATCTGGGTGTTTAGTTACAAAACTTCTTGGACATTTCAAAAATGTACAATAATCCTGTATAGTAATTAAATTAATGTGTTGCTGCCAAACAGTGATTATATGTATACCTTGTGCGAAGAAAAGAAATGCAAGGCTTTGCTTTTGAATGCATCGCCTGTTGGTACAATAAGATAGCTTTGTTGTGATCTACACCACTATTCATTAGAGTCCACATGTCCCTTTCAATCCAGAGATATTAAATTGGTAATTTCAAACTCTCAGGAATTACAGAAATGCTCCAGGTTATTTAATAAAGTATAACTAACATGTGTATGTAGTTCCTAAGCATGACCGCAAGGTGGCACGCGTAACTTAAAATCAAGCGAAGACCTACAAACAGGAGTTGAAATTTCCAAAATCAACAATTTATCTTAGTTTTTCCACCTCGTCGTCAGACAGCTCAGTTGTGATGGCGATTCTAAACCATAAGAAAACCTCCATACATTTCCAAGCACCTTTTCAATTTTTCAGAATGCGGTTCTTCCGATATCTACGTTTTCCGCCGAACAAGTGTACAAGAAGACGTTAATAAGAAGAGTAACCTGCAGTGGGTTCGCACACATTTTCTGAATCCACTGCCCATTCAACCTCGATTTGTCAAATGCCAGCGTCATCAACGTTACCATTCCGTCATCAACCTGAGTTTGCATTATCAATAACACAACTAGTACTCCTCCTCAAAAACCCTTAGTGAGATTCTCACAAATTCTCAAGTTACTTCTCTATAAAATGCTCGTTGTCAAAAGCATTTGAGACTTCACAAACCTGCTGTGCGAGAACAACACACACTTAATGGGCTTCACAATCCCATTTAGGAACAAAATTGATTCATAAATGGTTGAGCTCTGTTTACCTTGAACAGTGAGCAAAAAACAATGCACTGGAATGTGACACAGGAAATTACCAGGGTCTGAGATTAATTCAACCATTCCATTCACACCTTCTGATCCTGTCCCTGAGCCCATGAAGTCTGTTTTCAGACCAGAAGAAATGAGGTCCGAGAAGTGCTAGAAAGAGGAAACCAAGCCACAGCATCGCTTACTGCTACCACAGAAGCAGATGGAAGGGGGGTGGTTCCACCTGGTTATTTATAAAAAGATCTTTATTACTACTACATCAAGCTGCCGTGCTCTTCAAAATTTCCATCTGAAAGAAAAAACCCAACTTTTTGAAGAAAGGCTAATAATGCCAAGGGCTTGATCTGGTCTGTGTGTGAGTGGTGTGTGTTGGGCGTGGAGTGGGGCATTCTGGGGCAAACTTCCTTTTCCTTCTAACCTGTTCTGAGAGTTTGTTTTAAGTGGAAAAGGCCATTTTTTATATTTTTACAGCAAAACCCTAATGAACAATCTCACTTGCAGTGAAAGAGAACAGACGTTACCAAAGTCAATTCTTTGCATCTGTGGGTTTCTTTATCACTCAGCACCTCCTAACATTTCCTCTTGAACCATCTTCATGCGCGGGTGTCCTGTGGCGTTCACAATGATTTCTTTCCGAAGCGGATGGCAAAGCTGCCAGCATTAGAAGTTCCTTTCATCCGCAAGTGCATTGGCACACTCCATGCCCCTTTAACATCTTTTTAAAGTATATTTGCGCCTTAATCGGTCACAGTAGAGATGTGATTGCAGAGTTTCTGCTTTGAGCATGTGCTTCGAATAAGGCTTTTTTTCATCCCTTGAAGGCGAAGTGCTTTAGATGGTCTGTCTTCAAGGGGTGAAGGTGATGACATGCTGGATTGAACACCCCAAGGAACAACCACAGACAGCAGGTGACTGATTTCGACAACGACAGACTCACAGGACTTCTGGCTTCTTCTAACATGGTTGCTGCCAGCAGCGCCCTCACCGATGGAGGAAGCTGAGGAATATAATTGCTTCTTTCATCTCCCCCATAGAAAGAGTGGAGGAGACACTGCAACTGATTCAACGAGCTGTAGTGAACATGCTTCAAATTGATGTAAACTGCAAAGTCCGTCCATTTTTCAGGTCAGCCACTCGTGAGCTTCATGGATCACTTTTGTGACTGAATGTCCATTTTTTTGTGTTCGAATCATGCTAGTTAAAAGGGTCCAGAACAGTTTATCCAAAATACAAAAGGTGCATGTGCACTGCCTTCATATTGCCATGTAAATTCATACCGAACAGGGAAGAGACGGATACGGGAATGACCTGACAGACAAAGAAACAGAGACATTCAGGGGAAATGGTAATCACATGAACAGAGGGACAGAGATACAGGAAACAGGGGCGTTGGAATCAATGATACATCTATGGAGGAGCAGGTTGGGCAGACACCTGGACAGGGAGAAAACAAACTGGGAAAACAGGGGGCATGTGGGATAGACGGTTGTATGACTTAACACATGCAGTTAAAACACATGCCTTTACCATGCACCCATTACCATGCAAAGCCTTTACCTTTTACCACGCATTGCCTCTACAATGTAAGTCTTTGCCATACATGCCTTTTCAACACAAGGTAAGTGTATATAAGGTAAGTGAATCCCTAATACATATATATATATATATATATATATATATGTATTAGGGGCTGGACTGTTCCCATGAGGCACAGGGTCAGACTGATTTGCATATGGCCATGTCTGAAGTGGGGTGGCAGAGTGGGCTAAAGAACGGTGATGGATTAAACCCAGATCTGTTGACTGGGTGTGAGTGTTTGATTGGTTCAGATGCTCCGTCCATCACCACCCCCTTTTGTACCGCTTTGTTCGCCATAAGTTTGCAGGGTATGCTCAGACGTGAGTCCCTTGCCCACTTTGCCACTGGATTCAAGCAAGCCTGGCTGAAGATGGCTGAAATGCCAGAAAACGGTCCTAGGAAGCTTGTTTCCGGTCCAGGGAAGGCATGGCTTGGCAGTTCGGGCTGGACTGTTCCCATGAGGCACAGGGTCAGACTGATTTGCATATGGCCATGTCTGAAGTGGGGTGGCAGAGTGGGCTAAAGAACGGTGACGGATTAAACCCAGATCTGTTGACTGGGTGTGAGTGTTTGATTGGTTCAGATGCTCCGTCCATCACCACCCCCTTTTGTACCTCTTTGTTCGCATAAGTTGGCAGGGTATGCTCAGACGTGAGTCCCTTGCCCACTTTGCCACTAGATTCAAGCAAGCCTGGCTGAAGACGGCTGAAATGCCAGAAACCGGTACTAGAAAGCTTGTTTCCGGTCCAGGGAAGGCATGGCTTGGCAGTTCGGGCTGCACTGTTCCCATGAGGCACAGGGTCAGACTGATTTGCATATGGCCATGTCTGAACTGGGGTGGCAGAGTGGGCTAAAGAACGGTGATGGATTAAACCCAGATCTGTTAACTGGGTGTGAGTGTTTGATTGGTTCAGATGCTCCGTCCATCACCACCCCCTGTTGTACCGCTTTGTTCGTCATAAGTTGGCAGGGTATGCTCAGACGTGAGTCCCTTGCCCACTTTAGCACTGGATTCAAGCAAGCCTGGCTGAAGACAGCTGAAATGCCAGAAACCGGTCCTAGGAAGCTTGTTTCCGTTCCAGGGAAGGCATGGCTTGGCAGTTCGGGCTGGACTGTTCCCATGAGGCACAGGGTCAGACTGATTTGCATATGGCCATGTCTGAACTGGGGTGGCAGAGTGGGCTAAAGAACGGTGATGGATTAAACCCAGATCTGTTGACTGGGTGTGAGTGTTTGATTGGTTCAGATGCTCCGTCCATCACCACCCCCTTTTGTACCGCTATTTATATGTTCAGCGGACGGTTAAAAAAAAAAAATAGGGCCAATGAATTCCTACAAATCATCAAAGCCTTTGAGTTGATTGCAAGCTTATACCAGACATTGTGGGCCTCTATAAACCCCTGTGTTTTATGCAATTGCTAGTTGCTCTGAAGTCCATCAACTATAGAGAGGGAACATCGTAGTTCAAATCCATATTTGGGGTCATGGGACAAAGCGACAAAGGGCCACGGGACAAAGCGGGAATTAAGTAGCTGAGCGCAATGCTAAACACGAGCGGGAATGCAATGGGCTGATGATAGTAACATAATTTCCAATGTGAAGACTAGTACTAAGCATGGACAATCAAAATGCTGCCTCAATCTCAGTCCTTAGTTTTGTACCTACCTCGGTGCATACGAAATGAAAGTTCCTACAGGCAGGTTGGCAGAAAAGTAAAAACATGTATTTAATTTTCTATTTAAAAAGAGGAGCCACGGGGACTAATCTACACACATATACGGAATATTAACTAAATATTAACCTATTTAATGGAAAATATGTCAAAATGTTACTAAAAGCAGATAAGCAAATGCATGCATAGATTATAGAAACTATTCAATAAACCCAGCATAATCTCATCGCAATAGATAATGATATTCTTCAAACCCAAACAATATATTTTAGAATAATGAACCAAAGTGTTAGTAGTAATTCAATTATAAAATATAAAGACTGTAACCAAAGTACACAATACTGACCAATAGCTACAATATCTTTGCAGATGGACCTTAAACCGTCTCTGGACACAAATGTATAATATTATACATTCACAAATGTATAATAATATACATTTGAGTAGTCAAATCAGGGAGTATTGTGGGTCTTATTCGTCAGATTACTTTTATTTAGCGATAAAGTTCAAGTCATTCACTCAAGAAGTAATACAGTCCTTCTTCTTGAATAAGTCCACGTGGTTTAAGAGTCAAGTGCACTATCATTATTTTTTATTCTAGTTTCAGTATCTCAAGTATGCTTCTGCAAGTTACTAACACCACCAATTGGAAGCAGCCTATAATCATTATGATGATGTTTCTTTAAAGGGAGTGTCATGGGATATCTCTCCTCCTTAGCTCTGATGCTCATGTTCTCTCAAGCTCGGTACTTGGATGGCACTCCCCAAATACAGAAATCCACACGGAATCGGAGGACACAGATAACATATGAAGTCTGCCAAGTTAAGACTGACTTGATAGTAAAAATGTCACAATTTAAGCCCACTATTTCCTTGAACTTATAAATCGAATGGTAACATACTGGATAGCACCAGTAGAAGCTAGTCTCTGTTTTGCTCACAAGTGGTCTTTCTAAGAGTCTCACAGCCAATTTGTCTCTGGAAGATCTCATGATCTCTTTTCAAAATAGCATCACATAATAAAACACACCATTATTATTAATAATCTTTCTTCTTCAAAAATAGTTTATTTTACTCAAACAAGATCATTGACATAAAATCCCTTTGCATTTGTTACTCTGGTTTGAGTATTTATTTTCCAGTCTTAACATGCTCTCTTTAATGTCTTTGTTGTTTATTTATGGTCATAACTAACACATTTCTATTGAGGGCTCCTATTTTCGTGTGTTGCACACAATGTATCAGCTGTTTAATCTCTCACTGCAAATCTAGCTTCCTATTCATTAGCGACCATATTGTACTTTTTTTGATGTACACATTAATTTTTCCCTGATGAACTCATATAAAGGATTTCCACAACCGTGTAGCTTACATGACAACTCTGTGCAAAAAGTAGAGTCAGTTGCAGTATCATTCCTAAAACCTAAGATACGGGAGCTGAGATTATAAATATGCACATGAAAATTCAATAAATGTATTCAAATGCATGCGATGATGTTAGAAATGCAAGCTTTCTATGGGTTGACATTCAACCTCTTAGGTAATCATTTAATTTATCTTGACCAAGCTCCAAAGAATGGATGCACCATTAATATACACAGATTTGCATCCCTTTCTTTGATTGTTTAAACTCCGGACTCCAAGTAAATGTTTTTCCAGGAATATCCATCATGAGCCTTGCATATGTGGGGGCAAAGATTAAACACATAACCATCTAAATTAATGCAAAAAATATGCACCAAAGAACAAAAAAAAGTGTTACAAAATGAATTTGACCATGTCTGATAACAGGTGTGTTGTCCAAGTAAATGCCACAGCTGTGCTGAGAAATCACCAGAGGCTGCCCCGGATCAGAGGAAGTCTGTGCACGTACTGCGCATTCAGTGCGTTTCTGGATGCTGCACCCAGCATGTCTTTCCGAGCTAGTGGATTGTATATATAGGACACTTTTGGAAGTTTGTAATCCAAGTTATAGTATAAGTCCTTTCTCTGAAGTTAGTTCCTGTATAAATCTACAAAGAAAGGATGGCTGGGTGACAGTTGCGCAAAGTTGTGTAGCAGTTAAAACTCAAAATATAAATAGCTCAAAGGATAATGTGACGGCCATCCACCATCAACCAGAGAGTAAAGAAAAATCTACCATACAGAACAAAAGACAGATATATCCTGAGCTTGGGTGAACAGTTCCTGTATAAGTAATTCGCTTTATGACCTCTGTATGACCTCTGCTGTATACTTAATGCCGGGAGGCAATTATTTCACATACAGCTTCAGATACTTCAAGGAATTTCGATATGTTCTCCTTCAGCACTACTGAACTCTGTACAATAGGTCTAACCTGGAGCTGTTTAATTGACATATAGATTTTGGATGGGGAAAAATGGGTGGGGTCATTGGGAACTTTACATTCAACAATCTCCTCTCTTCTCTCTCAGCATAACCTACAGATATCTATTAGGAAAACTGATCATTAGCTGGGAAGACATTCAGAGTAAAAGGTATAAAATCTTGTTAGGCTCAAAACACAAATGTAATAAATAAACATGGGCTTAACCCTGGTAGCTGTGCCACAAAGCAGACAGGCTTAATTAACTTAAGGCAAAGAGTGTCAAGTATTTAGCAGTACTAAAGCAATTAAAAAGTCAGAACACAATACAAATAAAATCCCACAACTAACTTCTACATTTTAAATAGAAAAGTCACACACAATAAATGATTACAATGCAATAAGATAAGAAAACTGGTACATGTGAATTTTTACATTTCCAAGAAAAAGTAGGGAGGCAATGAGTAGTCACTATTCTCTATTTAATTGGACCAAGACATTATTTGAGGAATTCAAGCAGACGTCGAATTCACCAAGTGGGTCATTACAGTAAAAAATGTTATCTTATGAATTAGTCTGACATGGAAGTTGAAATCCTCCAGTATGGCAGGGCTGAAGGCTGCATCCAATAAAGTCCACACAAAGTTGGAAACCTGTTTGCCGAGGTCCAGCTGAAGCCATTAGTTTTGGTGGAAAAGCTCAAATTGAAAACTCAGTTTTGCTCCCATAGAAATGCTTGCTTCAGAGGGATGATTTTTGCTCCTTCACCCAGCCAAGATTTCCATCATCGGACTGTGTGTCTCCTTTTTGAATCTCGCTGAATCCTCCAGCTGGGCAAGCCTGAGGTTGTATCTGACAAAATCTTCTCTAAAGATACCTTTGCGGGAGATTCTGCTGAAGCTTAAAAGGTCTGAAATTTTCAGACTATCTGGAGCAGTTCCTCTTGGTCACTTCTAGGGCTTCCAGGAACTCACCACTTAGGGGCCAGGACTCACTTCTACAAGACAGGGCCCAGTCCAGGTTCACTTGTAACTGGTTATATCAGGAAAAAGGCCTTTTGCAGCTTCTGATATCCCTGTAGCCACACTGTCACGTTGTCCATGCGGCCACTGTCGTTTTCCCTATTTTAGCATGAGCTCGATGAAGACTGTCTTCTGCTTTGCACACATTACTACACAAAATTATTTTGCTTTGTGCCATGCTGCAACTTTCACATAGATCCTGCTGTTGTTTTTGCGTTCTATACTTTCCTGTGATTTAGTCTGAACATTGCTGACAAAGGCAAACAACAATGCCACTTGTTATTCTGATCTGGTCAGGCCCTAGCACCTAGACAAAACATGCAGATGCAGCTGTTGTTTGGGAACATGTCCTTTGGTCATATAGGTATACACAAATAGGTAACATACACACCTGGAGAGGGATCTTTCCAGGGAGGGGAGTGTGACAGCATCTGTGATGCCCCAGTTACTTACCGGTAATCTTCATTACTCCGAGTATAGTCTTCCTCCCCACATGACTAACAAAGTAAGCTTCAGCTCCACACCAGAACCCTCCAAAGCAAAAAAGTCAGCCTCCCATCCCTTCCCAATATGGCCGACCCATTATACCCTTGACCTCTATAAGAGGCGGGCCGGCCCAACCCTTCGGCCTGAAACTGCCAAGCATAAACATGAAGCCGATAGCCAGACAGGGAGGGAGGGATGGGAACTCATGTGGCGAGGAAGACTATACTCGGAGTAATGAAGATTACCGGTAAGTAACCGGGGCATTACCTCCTCATTAGTCTTCCTCGCCACATGACTAACAAAGTGAGCACATACCAAAGCCAAGCAGCTTCATGGAAACTCACATGAAACCAACAGACCAGAAAGGACGTCCATGAAGGAGGGCAAACCCAACAGACCAGAGGAGTGGAATGACCACCCAAGAGAGATGCAACCACAAGCAGGAAAAACCAGCCCGGGACAGAAAGACACTGGAAGGGCCGAAAAACCCAGACCTCCGAGACACGAAGAGTCGCCAGAAAATCCACCCCAACCAAAGGGCGAAGGATGACAGAGAAGGCACAAAACCCACCGCACGGAGCCAAAAGCAACAGCAAACAGGCCCCAGAACAGGAAGCATCAAGCTGGTCCAAGTACACCAAGACCACCCAACGGACAGCCAAAATCGAGAGGGGAGCAAAAGTCCAGACAGAGGAACCGAGGGCATCCCCGCCACAGTGACCCAACAAAAAGTCACAGCAGAAAAGAGACGCAGTCTGACAGAAACACAGCAACACCACACGGTGGACCACCAACTGCAAGAGAGCAGAAACCACCAGAGGAACGGGGCAGCGGTACCAGACGCAATCAAACAGACTGGCAGGAGCCACAAGAACAGATAGGGGTGCAAAGGAAACCAGAACGCCAACCGAGCAACCCCAAAAAATGAGGGTCACCACTACCCCACCCGCTAGGAAATAAACAGGTATGAAACGGACCCCAGTCGCCCAAAGGACCCCCAGAAGGGAGCGTGACACCAAGGAGAGGACCCAGGCAGGCACACAGCAAAAAAAGAAAACGACACCGAAGAGACCCTGCCACCAAGGGAACCCAACCGGCCCACAGCGAAAAGCGGAAAGCCCACAAGGCCAACCACAGAGCCCGAAGAGCTGAAGGGACCAGGCCCAAGGCCAAGCCACCAGAAAGGAAGCTAATATTCACCAGAGGCCACCATGCAGAAGAAAGCACAGAGCCCAGCAGGGAGAGGAACGCAGCATGGAGAAGCAAGACCGCCCCACACAGGGACCAAACAAAAACTGACCCAGTAACGTCCCACAAGAATAAAGCGAGCCGCCGAAGCCAGCACCCAGGTGGCCACATAGCCAGCCAACAACCAGACCCGGCCCAGCCGAACAATGAAGAACCTACAGGAACAGGGGCAAACCAGGAGGAAAATCCACAGGCAGCAACACACCCAAGGTGAGAAGGATAGAAGAGCTGGGTGAAACAAGCTCGGGCCATGTCAACACACCCAGGGAGCCACCCGAGCCAGTAGGCCCCAGGACCTCAAAACCAGGGACATAGAAGCTACAGCTGCAGACGCCACAAGAGAAACCCCCAGGCGAGCACCATCAACAGGACAAATGCCCAGGCCAGGCCAAACAAGCCCAGAACCCCTGGAAGAAAAGGGACCCCAGGAAAGCGCCCGGATGAGAAGGCCGAAGAGTCAACACCGGGGGCACAAACCAGAATAAAAGCGACCCAGGCATGGATAGCACCATTGTGCTAAAAAAAGGCAACAGTGACGAACCCCACAAACCCCCGGAGCACAAAGCAGGGAAGAAACTGCTCAGGAGAGTAACAAGAAGCTCCCGCAGGGCCGGGGCAATTCCCAGACAAGCCAAAGAACAGGCAACAGAAGGCAGATCACTGGCCCAATTAGGAAGCGTCCGAAGACGCGGAGCCACAACACACACAAGACATGGGTCCCACAGGAGAACTAGCCCACAGCACCAGGTAGTCTTAGGCAGAAACCGATCATGCAAAAATCGGGATCTAAAGCCCCTGCCTGAGCCCCAGAGGCCAAAAAGGTCACAATCACCCGGGAAAGGGACACCAGAAAAAGAAGACCGCAGGACCTACCTGCCGACAGGGAGGGAAGGGAACCGAGCGCCCGGCCCGCAACCCAGAAGAATGGGGAAGAAGTGGGCACAACCAACAACTAACCCAGACAGGACCAACTCCACAGGGCACAACCAATGGGCAAATAGAAACCGAGGGACAAGGAGACCACCGTGACAACTGAAGACACCCACAAGGAAACAGAGGAAGATGTAGGCCGGAGTTGAACCCTAGTCCTGTGTGAGCCTGCGCCACAGAGGCACAAGACTAGCCACAAGTCCACAGGACCTGGCAGCCCAGAGGAGCCACAGGCAGAAGATGAAAGCAACACCAGAAACTCCAACCACGGGACCCAGATGGGACCCGAAACCAGTGGGGCAGAGGGCAAACCAAGGGTGAGCGGCCAGTACCAGAACAGCATGCCACCACTACACCGAAACAGGCAGAGACCTTGAGAGGAAGGGGGGCAGGTCTCAGTCGAACACGGGAGGACCCGAAAGACAGCTAACTGCGCCACAGCAAGCACTGGCCAACAACCAACAGCAGCAAAGGTGCGAGCCAAATCTCTGACCTAACACAGCAAACACCATCATAAGGCAGCAGCCCACTCAAAGATCAACCTCCACCTGGCAAGAGTGGGCGAGTCCCATAACTGAAAACCGGGGACAGCAGGGCGACAAGGAAGGAGGCAGGATCCATGATCCTGAAACAGAGGCCACCCAGGACGCGAGGAGAGGCAAAAGACGGTCCCAACACAGCGCCCTTTCTACAGGGAGATTAAGTGATTTGCCCAGAATCACAGGATGTTGCGTGACCATGCCGAGACTCGAACCTGTATCCCCAGAATTGAGGTCGACCTTATTAGCCTTTAGGCCAACTCCTCACCCCAAAAGTACTGCATGAATCAAACCCACCATGTGAAACCACGAAAGCACACGTGGGAGACTAGAGCAGACACGATCAGGGTGGAAAGGTCACAGGCAGAGCAACCACCGACCTCGGAACCCAAAGCAGAACACCGAACCCTAGCCCTGTGAGAGCCCGTGCCAACCGAAGCACAAGACAAACCAGAGAGCCAACAGGAACGGGATGAAAAGCGAAGCTCAAGAAGATCCTGAAGAAACAGTCAACTGGGCCACACAAGCACGTGGGGCAGAAGACAGGAGCGAGGAACTGCGCACCCTAACCCGTAGGAACACCAAACACCCCACCACCCGGAACCCCTAGGGCGCCAGGAATCCACGGGGAGGACCACAGGGACCCACTGTCATGCACCCTGGATGGAGGAACAGGCTCAGGGTGCTGCACGCACTGTCGGAGAGACGGACTGCCATGGGGGGGTGAGGAGGGAACACGCGACAACAGTGCAGAAGAGGGGCAGTCAACAGGAGAGAGTCCCAAGGGAAAAACAAGATCCAAGAAGAGGCTCGACCTAGACATCCCACGACACCGGGAAGTAAATTGCACGGGGGTGCGGACGCTGACCCAGCGCCTGCACCGAGACCAGGAGTCAAAAGACTGAAAGGCAATACATGAACATATACCCAATGGGAAACAAGGAAGGCAAAGGCAGGAACTGGACCCTTTTGCCAGAAGAGATCGGAGAAAACAGTGGTACCTCAACCACAACATGCCAAAATAAAGGCAACCCCATATTGACCAGATCAGCACGCCGACACAAGAACACCAAGTCACAGACCAAAGACGGTATTTTACGCTCACACAAAACATAGAAGCCACGCTGAACACGCAGCACTCAGGTCCAAGACAGGAGTGTAAAAAACACCGCTCACAGATCACAGCCCAAACCGAACGCAGACAGACCTTGGTAAAGCAGGAGCGAGAGGGAAACAGATGTTCACCGACAGTGGGACCGGCGACACCAATGCCGTGAATAACGTCAGTCAAATGCCAAAGGGTACAGGCAAGCATTGTAAACATCCCCTGACCAGTGCATACTCCGAGATGAGCCACGAGTATCAGAACGAACAAGTGAGTCACTACATAGACTGAGGTAAAAACACCCATGAATGCGTATCCACCTACAAACACCCGGATACAATGCCAGGCAGAGGAGACGAGGCGACCCGAGAGCACTCAACAGCACTTGCCCACATACAACAACAACTGCAAACCAGGGAGTCCGGTCCGCTGCGGGAGAACAAGGAGGTGCGCATGCGCGTGTGTAAGACACCTCCAACCACAACCCAGGGCTGACTAAGGCAAATGTAGCCACCCACAATCGGAGCCGGGCAAGCCATGAAACCCCCCCCCCTAGGAGCAGAAAGAACAAGCCAGCGCCGGGGACTGCTCCTGCCCCGGACGACAAGCAGTTAAGCCCACCGAAGAGCTCGTTCCCAACACAAAAACGGAAGTGGAGCCGAGCTGCAACGCGCGCCAAGTGCCAGCCCCATGTGGACCGACACTGCGCGGGCTGCACGAGCCCTGAGGGCATTGCAATAACCCAACGGGGCTCATCGTTGGAAACCGTAGAATGGTCCACCGAGACCCCCAATCCAACAGCCGGTGCAGGAATGCCAAAATAAGGCCACAGCACCTGGAATACCCCGAGAAAACAGAGCGGGACGCACTGTGTCTGCACGAGTCAGTGTTAGGGGGTGGGTTGTGACAGCCGAGACCACCACGCCCTGTCTTCCCAGCCTGAGACCTGGAGCGGGAAAACACGGGTAAAATAAAAATCCCAGGTCAAAGGAGCAATCGCCCGGCACAAATAAAGGCCCCCTGGACATTGCCTACACAGCCGGGAGAAGGGGCCACAAGGCAGAGTCCCAGACCACCCCGGCCGCCCCCCTGTAAATCCTTTGCTCGCTAGGGCAGAGCCTACCCGGACCACACAGGAAACCGGGAGAAGAGGGGGGGGTCCTAGATCCCCAGATCCCGCTAGAGCAGGAACACCAACCAAGGACCCATGCACCTGCTACAGCAGGCACCACTTACCTGAAACACGCTCTAGAGAATCGGCAACACAGAACTAAAAAACAGCCTGAAGGGTTGGGCCGGCCCACCTCTTGAAGAGGTCAAGGGTGTAATGGGTCGGCCATATTGGGAAGGCATGGGAGGCCGACGTCTTTTGCTTTGGATGGTTCTGGTGTGGCTACACTTTTGTATATTATGACAGCTCCTTTTAAGATTTACGGACTACTTGCTATGCTGACCGTATTTTTGTTAGGTATTTTTCTACTTGTTGTGGCACGCATACTGCATACTAGAGCACAATAGTTAAAATAAACATTAAAAACTTTTCTTGTGTCTCTGTCAGATCTTATTGTGGACGAGTACAGGAGTGTGAGCGAAACAGTGTGTCCTGCAACCGTGTTTCCTGAGAGAGTCTGGAGTGTTGTGTCTGGGGTGTCTAAACACTTGGTCCTCTGTAAGTGAGTAGGAGGCACTTTAGCTAGTCTGTCCCTGGACTCATGGGTACTGAGGTTGGAGGATGACCTAGTCCCTGCCTACCAAAGTTCTATGACCGCAAGCATAGCTCTGTGACTTCGCAGACTTAATCATCAACACCGGTGCTTGAGCACCAGTTAAGGACACTTATTTTCAGTATGCACAGGGAGATAAAGTGATTCGTCGAGAATCACAAAATGTTGTTGACGCCGAGACTCAAACCTAGTTCCCCGAAATGGAAAAGATTGTTCTAAAAATCATATCCTATGGTGCCAAAACAGCTTCCTTTGAGATAATTCGAAATCCCACAGAAAATTTGTCTGTGCGCCGAAACGTGGACACTGTAAAATTGCGAAGGGGCCCTAGGCCCGCATGTTGGAGAGCAGCAATAATGTACACGCAGACACCAGATAGGGGTAGTGGGAATGGCCACGAGCACGTGCGCTCGGCCCCTTTTATTGGCAGCGTCATGTGACACCATGACGTCTGTGGTGGGTGTGTGTAAAGTATGATACATCACTCGTGAACAATAGAACGTGTCCATGCTAGGACACTACAGACACCTGAAACGGGTTTGGTAACAGACACCTTCAAATTAAACCCAAGGAACTTAAAACACATTATCAGGCCGACATGGAACGAATGTACGGAGAAAAATAATGGAATGCTTCCAATGTCTGAACACTATTTTGCTGCGCCAAGCCAGCGCAACCGGGAAATACTTGAATTTAATCTCTCAACATTTGAGACAGTAAAATAAAACAATTCGAAGGCCATTCCTCTCCTGAAAGTATTTTTCAAAGCAAAAGGACCACAGCATTGTTCACTGACCCATCAGTAAAACGTTAAGACGGGTAAACTTGAGTGCGTCTCTGTTCTTAGCAGAAGTTGTGGCGTCTGTAACTCTACTGATTTCCCCAGTCTCAGCACTGGTGGCCAGATGCTGATTTGGAAACCGCATTTTTTTAAACCCGATGTATACATCTTATGTAATTGTTCTTTTTGTAAGTTTATAAGGAGCGGATCTATAGAGGAATCAGTAACATTACGGTACATGTGAAACGGTGACTTTTAGGGGATACTTTTTTAACTTCTGATATTTAAAACGAGTGTTGATGTTGTGAATTTGTGTACATTGGAAACCTGTTTACAAATGAAACCTTTCTTAGGGTGTGATCGAAGTTTCCTAATGCTGTATAGTCGTGTTGTGTTGGTCGAGAGTTAACCTTGAAAACACAGAGCGCCTTTTGCGACTCATCCATGAGAAAAAAAAAAGCCTGGCTCCCAAGTTCGGCAGCTCTGGCCATTAAACCACATCCTCTCCCCACTTGTAGGTTTTCATGGCGTCTGTTTTACGAGCAGCCGTGGCCGGCAGTGGGAGTAAAAGTAGGGCAGTGACGTGGGGAGGGCAGGGTGGGGGGTAGTAATGTATGGATTACGGAGTTTTACAGGTAAATAAACATTTAAATAAATAAAACGAATTTTGTTGCGCGCACTGCGTCGCATTTTGGGATGCAGTGTACTCAACGAAATTCGTCTTATTTATTTAAATGTTTACTTACCTGTAAAACTCCATAATCCATACATTACTACCCCCCACCCTGTCCCCCCCTCCCCACGTCACCGCCCTGCATTTACTCCCACGGCCGTGGCTGTTTACGAGGCACTAACAGGAGAAGTGGGCTGGTAGAAACTGCCTCCTGAAAAGAGCACCGGCACTTACTATTTTACAAATTAACCACTGCGTGATGTGTACCACTTTTTAACACAATAATTAAATGAACGTGTTTTCAACAGGCCTGCGTTCAGCTGGAGTATTTTGCCCACCATCAAGAAAAAAAAACATTAACTCCAGTTTGTTTTTCGTGATTTGTAGATGGAGCATACACAATGCCCTAACATTCTATTCCGATTCGAAGGTAATTATCAAAGTCAGCCACAAGATGGCAGCACGCACCCACATAAAAACATAAATGCAAAGCATACAAAAAATGAGCAACATAATTATAATGGCAGGTTATTGACCGAATCTGGGATATTTATGATGTAATTTTTCCTGCCCGTGTTGGTGTAATATTCCTATTAAACCATCAGTAAAGCTGGTCGTGACTGAAAGCAGAAAAGTAGGGGGGTAGGATCGACAATATGTATTAGGGTTCCTGTCCAATTACATTATACTCGTTTTGTATCCGTGCAGCCCTACATTTGAAGTGCTATTACTGAAACAAATAAAATGTTGCAGCTGCCAAAAAAAGTGTTAAAAGGAAAGAAGGATGTTAAAGTAAGTTTTATTTAAGAACACAAAATAATGGTCGATCAAATAGTCTTGGCATTTTTTATGATTCACTTAGATATGTACCTGAGGCGCACTCGCGGGTTTGAGCAGAGATGGGCATGGTGAGAGATGTCTGTGCGAGTTATACAGTCTTGAGGCACTTGTCGAAAGAGCAATGCACTGGTGTGTATGTTGTGTCGTGTGCGGTATATTTTAGGGTGTCTGACCCGGTGTGGTGGGTGGGTAAACTGGCGGTTCTAGGTATGGGGCATGTAGTATAAGCTGTTTGGAAGGCAAATGTGGCGGGTGATGGGGGTTTTCTTTTATGCGTTGGTAGTGGAGGTTTGCACAGCCTATAGGCGACATTAAGTGATGCATATTTCATTCAAATGGACAGTACACATGCTCTTTGGGGCAGATTTACAAGCCCCTTGAGCCACTTTTGCGTCATTTTTAACATCGGAAAAGTGACGCAAAAGTGGCGCAAGGGGCTTGTAAATCAGCCCCTTTGTGTTTTGCTGTACTACGCTCTGTGCCTTTATACGCTACCTATTGTGTTCACTGGGTAAGGGCTATGCGCGTACATCTGTGCTCTCTGCACGCAAGCTGACAACTTTGTGGTACATATATTGTATAGTATGTGTTTGGAAGGGTGTGCTACTTCTTTCGTTATGCATGGTGAGTCCAGTGTTTGTGGTGTATCCTAGGAGTACTAGGTTTGGAGTCATAGGTGAACTAGTGTGGTGCTGCAGCAAACGAGTAACTGTGTGTAAGCGTGAAGGAAGCATATAGAGTGTGTGCACACATACTCACCACCGTCTGACAACTGGGCTAAAGCTATCACTACAACTGAGCTTGGTAAGTACAGAGGTCTTTCGAGATAAGAGCAGGGAGCTATTGCGCCTTGAGAGTGGTTTAGGCGCAGCAGTAAGCGACCGGATAAAATCCACAGCAAACAGAGAGTCAACATTTCACCCAAGAGGGAGCATATTCTTATGGATCACCAGTCAGCTGAAAACCTAACTAGGAATACTCTACTCCACACCAAGCGCCAGGGTGCAACCAAGAGGGAGACCACTCTACCCAGACAACCCGGTAGTAAAATGTTGCCGAGAGGTTATCCAGAACAGCTGGCATGCATACTCCTGCCTGCTGCCACTTCCCAACATCCAGATATGAGTTTATAGGTACTCTGCAGCAGTGCTTTAAATGGGCAGGTACTCACCGGTACGGAGTACCAGCACTTCTCGTTTTTACTGCTTTGAGAACCGGCACTTCTCTACTGCCAGGGAGAGTACCGGTACTCATCAAAGGAAGGCTGATTGTTGCCTTGGCTCAAGTGCATGAACGAGGCTGTCTGACAGCCAAAGCGCCTCCAGCCCAAGCTGAGCCACCTCTAAACAATTCAGCGGGCTCATCTGCATAATGTCTGGTGTTCACCACCACGCTATGTTTGACAGAGCAGGGTCCATTCAGGCCCTATGCTGTCAATCACATTCACACCGGTTGTATGATTTTACAGCGCATAACCTTTACCACGAATATTCCTTTACCACGCATGCGTTACAACGGAATGCTATTTCCACGCATAACCTGTACCATGAATATTCCTTTACCACGCATACTTTTAGAACGATTTTCATTGTAAATTCATGCATGGTAAGGGCATACTCTTGGTAAAGGTTATACCCCTCCCCTGTAACCTTACATGACTCCCCAGTCCCCAATCCTTCTTATAATTACCCCTGCCCGGAACCCTCAATCCATATATATATATTTTTTAAACTAAAAGTCCCCTTACCTCTTCACGTCGTCTCCTCTCCTTGATCTTCCTTGGTGAAGTCGTACGTCGTAAAGAGGAAGCGGAAGGGTCATTCCGTTTCCTCTAAAACGACGCCGATTGCCTCCACTTCTCGACGTTACAACAGGTGCTGTTTTTTTGGGAGAGGGAGACCCCCCCAAACCTCCTTGCTTTTCATACACATTTATTTTTATTTTTGGGAGGAGACCCCCAAGCCCCCTTTTTCTAATTGTAGCCTTTAACACACATGCTTTTACTACGAATCTCATATTAAAGGTATGCGTGGTAAAGGCTATTCGTGGTAACAACGCATGCGTTGTAATGCATGCATGGTTAAGTTTTGCGTGGAAATGGCCGCGTTGTAGTGGCCGTTTCCCATTCACACCATGGTGTGCATTTGTGCACCCACTCAAATCCAGGCATCCCGCTGACAGCAGCAATAATAGCAGCAATTAATAAAACCACAGGAGATAAGGGGTGTAAAATGGCCTTTATCGCACCTGAGTCTTTTGTGTGAGTGCCTGTCTGCTTGTGTCTGGGTGTTTGCCTGCTTGTGTGCGCATGTTTGTGTGTGTGAGAAAAGCGAGTGAAAGAGGGAGAGAATCCCGACTCTAGGGAGGTATTTTAAAGGACATTCTTGGAATGTTTTGTGTGAGCATTGCTGCTTGTTTCTGTGAGTGCGCACTCAAGAATATATAAGTATTCAGCCACATAGTAGAAGTGTCTTATATGTCTTGTCCTTAGACCCGCTCCTAGCCCCGCCCACTTGCTACACTTATAGCTCATTTTAAGAGTACCTGCACTTATTTTTCCCATTTAAAGCACTGCTCTGCAGCTGGTGACTGTGCGTTACCTCTCGGTGGGGCACAGTTAGTGTCACTTTACACAAGTGTTTGGCCACACACCCATGCTGAGGGAACACCACCTTAAAATAGCTCATTATGTGCGCCATCTGAATTAGAGATGGGGCCGCACAAATGCCTGCAGCCCCTTGTGTAACACTAAAGTGCACTGCAGCGCAGAAACAGGGTGCAGAGGCCAGTTGCACCCCTGGGCACTGTAAGTAATACGGCTCTTGGTGGTAACTGCTTGTGCAAACAGAAATGAGTACAATTTGCCAAAATAATCCCACAAGTGTGAAATTGAAGAAAAGAAAAAGAATGTGTTTTGCAGTTTGACACTGGTTTTGCCAACTAGGACTTTTTGATTACTGGGAATCTACTTTGGCTAAACCAAAAACAGGATAATCTAAAACATTAGGTGGCAAATTGATTATTCATTAATTTAATCTTCAAAATGATTTGGAAACATAAAATGGGCCATGTCCAATATTCCATGAAGGATTAAATGGGCTTGAAATGGTGACAAAGTTTGAGAATAGAAGGAATGCCACATTGTAACTGGCAAGTGAGCAGTTATAAAGTATGAAATTGACACACTTGACCACAAACACCCTCGGATGAGCTTTTAGGCTCTAAAGCCTGAGGAATACTTTTATGTGATGCAATCTGGGAGCGGAGCAACATGAAACCGAAAATGTCTGTCAAATCAAAGGTCTAGAGATTACATACTTAGAGTAATTAATAGTCTATGTTTCAAAGAGATACACCAGCGCTTGATCTGTCATCACAACTTTATTTCCGCGAGAGAGCATCTGAAAACCCAACATGCATTGGCAAAGCACATAGGACTGAGGCTGTTTTTAGATTTCTTATTAAAATATTTTTTCAAGCCTGCTGCAATGAAACACCAACACATTTGCTTTCATAATTAATACATCTATTAGGTACATAATGTAATGTGCGGTGATAGTACTTTAGAGATGTAACATAATCCCTCGTACAGTGTAATGTAAACACTCCATAGGTGGTGGAATGAAACAATAACATCCAATGGCATGATGACAGTGAGAAATACTCCTCTAGGTTGAGCCAAAGGCCACTCTAGGCATAGTTTAAAACATTGGTAGCAATAGGTCGCAGCCAGTTGTGCTTCCAAGCCAGATGTAAAATTGACATTCAGATGCAACATAAAGGAAAGAGCTTAGAAGAACAATACTATCATCAATCTCCAGCATGGTAAAGGGAGGCATTTTATAGTTTGCCTTCTTGCAGAGCAGGAAAACAATCTTTTTACACTTGCCTTTATTCTTAGTTTCTCCAGAAACGTCTTACCCTCCAAGAAAAAGGGCTCTGCCCGCGGTATGGAGCTGGAATCTCTGTCGCGTGGTTTCATGTGCAAAGGCGTACTACCAACTCGAGGAGCAGCAATAATGCTGCAAATCTTACCCATGCTTGAACGGGTAACCAGGGAGACCATCTCAATGCCGGGGTGATATGGTCCCTCTTGGAATATTAGTCATTAAATAAGCTCTGAAAATTTGGGCCACCAATAAATTATAGGTTTTATACTTGTCATGACAAGCATATGGCATGAATAGTCCATATTTCACCCTCAGATACCTCTCTAAATTGAAGCTCTTTGTGGCTCACTTAAGAATAGCAGCTTACATCTGGTCATATATTAATTAAGCGCTTTGCCTATCACCATTTCTGGGTCTACTGGGCAAATATACTCACGCCCTATTAGTGTATCACATTAAGAGGTTTTAATCGTAATCAGTTTTGATATAATATAGTTGACATATTTTGTAAAAAAACACTGTTTTGCATTAATTCAAGTGCAACCTATTTGTGTTTATGGATCATTGAACTGTCCGACAAACTTGATGAGCAAAAGTAAAGTAAAGTAAAGTCCACATTTGTAAAGCGCACAATCACCCGTAAGGGTCTCTAGGCGCTGGGGGGCCGTCGGGAAGATTAAGCGAGCTATTGCCCAGAGTCACATGGTGCTGGGCTGACCTGCCGCCGGAGCCGGGGATCGAACCGTGGTCCCTAGATTCCAGCGTCAGTCGCCCTGGCCGCGGCGCCACACCTCTTCCAGGCAAGAACCTCCTGCAAACTGCTGCTCAAGTGAAATGTCACAAGCATGCCTTGTGCATACTGGTAGAAGGTATCATCAGGCACTGTAAAACATAGTGACGGAACTGTACATGGATCTTAAATAAAGATGCTGCTAAACGCTCCTGCAAAATCCCACGGATGCTGGTGACGCAAATGTAGACCTCATTCCAACACATGTGCGAATGTACCACCTGGCATCCTATCTTAGCAAAAAGATCAATAAATAGTAAAGATTGAAATCCAGGCCAACAGGGCAAGGGGAAGATGGCCAGTAACTGAATGGCATTAAATAAAGGGAAGGACCTCTAATATACGGCTTGTGCACAGCTATGGACTTAGTTCCAGTACTGCACAGTACGGATGTAGCCACCAAGGGTTACTGAAACAGGAATGAGTATAGGTGTACCCAGGTACGCTCACAAGCAATAATACAGGCTGGCATCTGAAGCTTTGGATAGAGTGCTTTTGAAGGCTTCCAATGTATAGAACCATCAGATACAAAGAGAAGGCTGGTACAACAAGAACGTGGTTAGGTAATGCTGCTGGTAAAGAAAATGTAGACTATTACCAGAACAGTACTTCCTGGAGAGAACAACCATGAGGAGTAGAGCCAGAGACAATACAAATACCAGGACCATCAGAAGAACCAGGACGAGTATTGGGGGGAGAAAGAAGACCAGGAAGATGGCTAGGAGGAGGGTTTCTCAGACGTTCTGGAAGAGTAGAAAAATGAGGACCATTAAGATGAACAGCTGTAAGAGGAGAAGGAGGATGAATAGGAGGAGGAAGAGAGAGTACCAGAATCACCAAGAAGACATAGCACACCAGGATTAACAGAAGGTCAAATATACGATCAGTAGGTCCAGAACCTGGAACACCTGGAGGTACAAGACCAGGAGGAATAGGGCTGGGAAGACTAGGAGGATGGAGATGACGAGCAGAAGAAGTAATACAAGGATGAGTGAGGTTCTGTGAATTCTGAACCCGTGGGTTCCATTTTGTGTATGGCAGCCATTTTGTGGTTGCCCTCACATAGGCCATGATTGTGGCTGAAACCAGTCTTTTAAGGACATGTAGACCTTAGCTTGAGTTTGTGCTGACTCCTGTTTGACCTGAGTGAACTGACCCTGTTGCCTGAAGCTGACCTTGTTAAACCAGTTCCTGCCCTTTAGCTGATCAAGATTGAGGATCAAAGCACAGGACATTGTAGAGTTTGGTATGCACACACACACCCCTTATCTGTTTTCTGTTCCTTCTTTTATGGTCTGTTTATGATATGGGTTGTGGTCCTTTTATTATGGGTTTGTCCGGCTTGTGTAAGAAGGAATGTTAGGTATTTTGCATGCTTGCAAAAGCTAGGACTGCCCCTTACTTGTATGCTGAAGTTTGTAACCCTGAGAGCATATAAAAGGCCTCTGTTCTCTGTATTCCTCAGACTACCTCATTCAGTTGCTACGGCTTCTGTGTGACGTGGCCTCACTTATTAAATTTAATAAAGATGTCTTTTGTTATTTTCAGCTTCTGTGCCAAGTTCTTTTTATTAGTAAGTATTCCCTGAGAATGAAGATTACAGTTCTTCAAATGGCGCGGCCAACGTGGGCTTCATCAGAGAAGTGACTTTCTGTGGGAGTGATCTGGTCAGAGGACTGAAATCTACTGAGGAGGACAGAACAGGATTCTACTAAGGAGGTACTCTGTGCACAGGGATTCTGGAGATTCTTTCATTCTGCAGCCCAGTATATTTCTGATCTTCCTGATTTTGATCCTCCACATGATGTCACTCCTGACTGAGAACCTTTTTGGCGTGAGTATTCTAAAAAAGACCGTTAGGTCATGTAGAACTTGACAGTTAGAATTTGGATAACCTTTTGATTAATAAGAATAAGAAGTACAAGTGGGTCGCTCCCACGACTTTGTTTGGTTTCTTGGTTTTGTTTTGGTTATTGCAATTACCAAAGCCGAGGGGTTTGGTTTCTTGGTTTTTGATTTGGTTATTGCAAATTACCAAAGCCGAGGGGCTCGTATATTTGCGAGTGTATTGGTAGAGATAACCCCTTGAAGTTTGAAGCTAGATTAGTGAGCTATAAGATGCCTAATCCTAGCAAATTTGGGACTGTAGCTTTGGAACTTTGGAATTTGTGTTGGCCAACTTTGGATTTGTATAGGTTTGGATATGCGAATTGCAATTTGTGTAGGCAGGTAATGAGGAGATATTTCTCCATTTGGTTTAGTTGAACGGTGCACGTACGAAAAGTACCTTAAGCACCACTTTGATTATAATACTTGCGTATTCCGCAGTATTTTTTGGCATGCCTGTTCTCAAGCTCACATGGAAAAATGTGTTGCTTTTTTGGAAGGTACCATAGTGTGATGTGAAGTAAATTAGCCGGCCCCCCTAAAGGGAATATCTAAATAGGTTTAGATTTACAAACATATTTCTTCCTTTGTGATTTTGTATCCCCAGGGAATTAAAATATGACATAATACATATAAGGATCCTTTGTTCTGCGCAATGTTATGAAGGAAGATATGCAGAGCGATTTTGTTTGGTGTTCTGCTAGCCAAAGCTAGTGAATTGAGTGTATTTTCGCTTCTTGGACATACATCAGTCTGTTGGGCTGTTTTTGCAGTCTTTTTGAAACACAATTGAGAAGCGTTTCTTGTAAATATGACTTACAACTAATATTTACAAATGGTTTGGTTTAAGTACAGTCTGTGGGCTGTCCTTGGTTTCTGTCCTGAGTATTGATTTGTGGGTTAAATGTGTGTTTAAATGTCTTTGTGGGTTTCCCATTAGTGCAACTTCTGTAAGTACATAGCGATGGCGCTATTCACGAGATGCATGGCTAAAGCGCGCTGTATTGTGTGTCCTGAGTGTTTTGACTCCTTTCTGTTTATGTCTGAAATGAGCTCAATGTCTGGTCGTGGTTTTTCTTGATGTTTTCAGTTTATTAAGCAACATTTTGTAAGCATATTCTTGGGTCTGTTGCTAAATAAAATTGTCCTTTTTAGAAAGAAAAAAATGGCGCAAACATTTTGTCATGTTTCAAGTTAGGCGTCTGTGCTTGGGCTTATAAATGAATGCGTCTAAAAAGGATAGGCAAGGGATGCAGCTTGCTCTTATATGTGGAATTATCAAAAATAATTGGGTTTATTAAAAATAATTATTAATTATGAAAAATAATTATTAAAAATAAGTGCTACAAAATTCGTTTTTTACTATTCATGAAGCTTAATGCTCATACTATGACATCCTAGCATTAAAATTTAATTTAAGTTGTGCTATACCGCATAATGAGAACATTAGCATATGGAATTTCACTTAGCGCAGGCGTACAAAACTCATTTTTCTAAAGATTTACATGGGATATGTCTGATTAAAAATCTCTGTAATGTGTAAAGAACATTCTGAGGATGATTAATATGTATCACAAGTATAGGATATTTATTTTTAAGAGCCCCAAACATCAAAGTCGAATTTGCGTAAAATAGACCATTTAAAACAGCATTCTTGCCATTTATGATAGCTTTAAAGTGCTTTAGGCTTCAGTAAATGCATACATTTAGGTGTAATACAAATTTGCAGACTGTCCCCATTTGGGGTTTGCTTTTAAATGGCCCAGTGAGATTCATTTAATGTTGATGAAATGAGTACCATTGCATAGGGTAATAGCAAACATCTGTTCTAAAGATGGTATGTTATGTTATTATGTTTTGCGAATTAGTCACAGTAACTGTTTTAATAATCTAAGTATAGAAATACATTGTAGTCCCTAACAGGAGTAATATATATGTCATGTGTTTTAAATAGGGTTGGTTATTGCAGGTTAGAAAGAGTTGGGAAGGTTTTTTGTCTTTTTTCAGCCTTAAGAGTGAGGAAGAGATAGAGGGCTGAGGAGCCCGCAAGGCAGATTTTGACCTTAAGGTCAGTAAGGTGGGAGTTAGGAGTAAGTGTAAACAGATGGAGAAATGATTGCTTGGAAAAGCAGGGCCTCAAAGGGTGTTGGC
This sequence comes from Lissotriton helveticus, assembly GCF_964261635.1. NCBI lineage: Eukaryota > Metazoa > Chordata > Amphibia > Caudata > Salamandridae > Lissotriton > Lissotriton helveticus. Next base: position 20,237,512 of record NC_136060.1, on the reverse strand, counting down.
GCACGGGACACGCACAGTGTCAGTGAAAGAATTTTACTTTTGGAAAGTTAAAAGGGCTTCATGTTGCAAGCTGACTGACAAGATGGTAACAGTTAAGTAATGGAAATTTTTTTGGTGTCTGTTAATGTGTATTATGTTTTGTCTTCTGATTAAAAGTTATAATTGATGTCTGTTTGTTATGAGAAATGTTTCTCTTTTGTGTGTTGTGTATTTTTTTTTTTGCTTCTGCTCACAGATCCTTAATGGATTGTTCTGGGTGATTTTAAGGCTGACAAGACACGTGAGTTTGGTTGGTTGAAAAGAGATGTGTTTTTGCGTAATTTCTTTGAAAAGAAATGTTTGTGCATTTTACATATTCTTGCATTTTATCCTTTTATGAATTGTTCCTGCTGGCCCTGTGTGTCAGAAGTGACACACAGTAAGTTGCATTTGACAGCCAAATCTCCACTACCTGGTGATTTGCTGTCAAAAGGAGGGTGAGGATTTTAAACCTGACAAATTAAGCAGGCCCGAATATTGTTAGCACATGACCTGGTGTTGTGCGTCACCGCTCATTTATATATGCTATTGTTTTGTCTATGCTTTTTGTGCTTGATATACAGCGAGTATATCTGATGGCTTGACATGTCCGTTTTGTGCGTTTTGTTTTTTTGTTGCATGTTTTTGTTTTATGTTGCTGCTTATGATACTATTTCAAGTTTATCTGCGTTGTGAAGGGATATACATGACGATGTGTATCCTGCAAACAGTTGGGTAGATTTGCTTTGACACTAAATTTCACAGAAAAACAGACAACACTTCATCAGTGTATGTCAAATTTGGCTTTAATGGTATTTGAAGGAAAATAAAAAAAGAGATATACAGAATCAAAGTGTGTCACATGCTGTTAGTCACGTACTGCCCCTCCCCTTAAGGAACAGGCAGCCCTAAAATTATGTATCCTGATTGGACGCAAGGATAAATTATAGATTTGTGACTCTTGTACATGGTGACCTAATTTCTATATTACATTACTCAGTTTTGTTCTGCTTCCTAAGTAGTATATGGCTTTGTACCATAAAGGAAACCAGGTTTCATTTTTCCCTGAAGAAGTAACTGGAACATTAGCGGAGATTACCGTATATGGTGTAGCGGCCAGCGGTAGAGTTTAAATTTGTGTACTATTTTGACTTTTTGTGTATCACCCCCACTCTTGGTGTTGTGTCACATGCCTGACTATCACCCAAGTAATTTCTTGTTCTTCCTATAGATTTTTCTTTTGACATTTCTTCCCTGATTGATGTCACATTGTGCCTAGTTATTGGGATTTTAGCTGTGTCCTAGTTCCATTTCCCTTTTCCATATTCTTTTCACCAGTTAGCCCATTTCTTTATTGTTGGTGAATTATTCAGGTTCACACTTTCAGATTGTAGTGATGTACCATGGACCCCCATCTTATGTATAATTCCCTTTTGTATAACCAGACTGTTTTCCCTGATAATCTGTATTATGCGATTTTTCTTTTGAGATGTTCTAGATAAGGAATTTAGGAACACCTATATGTAATCATTGAGATAAAATGTGTTTACCCCATTAGACGATGCCACTATGTGTGAGGACATCCATTCAGATAGAATTCCCATGTCGCTATCTACCCTTAGATGGTGAAGGATATGCTCTCACACGGAAACCCAATTGAAGAGCCTAGAGGCACTGTTTTGCCTACTGCCTTTGTTTTTGTATTGCCTTTGAGAATGACAGTGTATTTCAACGCAGAATTGTCCCATGGCGTATGGCCACTCCTTTGAAGATTGCAGGCCACCTGTTTTCAGTCCCCTTGTTATACAATGAACTGTTTAAAGCATCGCACTTGCTCCATCAGACGGCATTGGACATCAAAGAACCAGAATTTCAGTGCAAAAGAGCGCCTGTCATGTTCTGGTAACCTCTGACAGTGTGCAGTCCCTTGAGTCCCTTGGCCTGAGTTTTGGCCACACCCCCCCTTTTCCTTTGCTCCAACGGAAGTGCAGTGCACCGGAGGATCCAAGATTGGCAAAAGGCACTCAATTCTGGTGCCCATGAAAGAGCAGCCTGAGCGTCCTCTGACACTGAATGACGAGTGTTGGAGTCTGAGAATGGTCCCGGGTCTGCACGAGATGATTTGTGCTCATGATCAATGAAGATCATGCTATCTGTAGTGTCTGCCGCAGAGGAGAGATATTGGTGCACTGCCTTGAGACATTGAGACTTTCGAATGAGCTATGAGTGTCAATCAATCAATCAATCAATCAGGTCATTTGTATAGCGCACTACTCACCCGTAGGGTCTCAAGGCGCTGGGAGGGGGGGGGGGTGCCGCTACTGCTCGAACAGCCAGGTCTTGAGCTTCTTCCTGAAGGAGAGGTGGTCTTGGGTCAGGCGCAGATTGGTCGGAAGTGAGTTCCAGGTCTTGGCGGCCAGGTAGGAGAAGGATCTTCCTCCTGTTGTCGCTCTTCGGATTCGGGGGACGGCGGCGAGGGCGTGGTTGGTTGATCTGAGGAGGCGCTTGGGAGTGTAGAAGTTGATCCGGTTGTTGAGGTAGCTCGGGCCTTGGTCGTGTAGGGCTTTGTGCGCGTGGGTGAGGAGCCGGAAGGTGATTCTCTTGTTGACCGGGAGCCAGTGCAGATCTCTCAGGTGTCCGGAGATGTGGCTGCGTCGGGGGATGTCGAGGATGAGTCTCGCCGAGGCGTTCTGGATCCGCTGGAGTCTCTTCTGGAGTTTGGCAGTGGTTCCGGCGTAGAGGGCGTTGCCGTAGTCCAGTCGGCTGGTGACGAGGGCTTGGGTGACCGTCTTCCTCGTCTCGGTGGGGATCCACCGGAAGATCTTACGTAGCATGCGCAGGATGTTGAAGCACGACGAGGAGACGGCGTTGACTTGTCTGGTCATGGAGAGGGAGGAGTCCAGGATGAAGCCCAGGTTGCGTGCGTGGTCCGTCGGTTTGGGTGCGGTGCCCAGGGCGGGGGGCCACCAGGAGTCGTCCCAGGCGGAGGGCGTGGAGCCCAGGATGAGGACCTCCGTCTTGTCTGAGTTCAGTTTCAGGCGGCTGGTCGTCATCCATTCGGCTACGTCTCTCATCCCTTCGTGCAGGTTGGCTCTGGCGGTGGCGGGGTCGTTGGTCAGGGAGAGGATCAGCTGGGTGTCGTCGGCGTAGGAGATGATGTTCAGGTTGTGTTGGCGTGCGATGGCCGCGAGGGGGCTCATGTAGACGTTGAAGAGGGTTGGGCTCAGCGAGGATCCTTGGGGTACGCCGCAGATGACTTTGGTGGCCTCTGACTTGTACGGTGGTAGGCGGACTCTTTGTGTTCTTCCGTCGAGGAAGGAGGTGATCCATTCCAGTGCCTTCTCCTGGATTCCGATGTTGCTGAGGCGCTGTACTAGGGTGCGGTGGCAGACAGTGTCGAAAGCCGCGGAGAGGTCCAGGAGGATGAGGGCCGCTGTTTCTCCGTTGTCCATCAGGGTTCGAAGGTCGTCGGTGGCGGCGATGAGGGCGGTCTCGGTGCTGTGGTTCGCTCGGAAGCCGGACTGTGAGGGGTCGAGGGATCCATTCGTCTCGAGGAAGGCGGCCAGCTGTTTGTTGACGGTCTTCTCGATGACTTTGGCCGGGAACGGGAGGAGCGAGATGGGACGGTAGTTCTTGAGGTCGGTGGGGTCTGCTGTGGGTTTCTTGAGGAGAGCGCTGAGTTCGGCGTGCTTCCAGCTCTCAGGGAAGGTGGCGGAGTCGAAGGAGGTGTTGATGATGTCCCGCAGGTGGGGTGCGAGGACAGCGTCGGCCTTGTTGAAGACGTGGTGAGGGCAGGGGTCAGTCGGAGATCCGGAATGGATGGAGTTCATGGTGCGGATGGTGTCTTCGGTGCTGATCGGGGTCCAGGTGCGGAGGGTGGTGGATGGTGGCGTCGTTGCGGTTGTGGCTTGCGTTGGTTGGTTGTTGAAGCTGTTGTGTATGTCCGTGATCTTGTTGTGGAAGTAGGACGCGAGGGAGTTGCAGAGGTCTTGCGACGGGGTGATGTCGTTGTTTCCGGCGTTGGGGTTGGAGAGCTCTTTCACGATGTTGAAGAGTTCCTTGCAGTTGTGTGCGTTGTTGTCCAGCCGGTCCTTGTATGCCTTTTTCTTGGTGGCGCGGATCAGTTGGTGGTGTTTCCGGGTGGCGAGCTTGAGGGTGTTCATGTTGTCCGTCGTTGGTTCCCTTCTCCAGGCTTTCTCGAGGGCTCGACAGTTCTTCTTGGAGCACTTGAGTTCGTCGGTGAACCATGGTGTTTTTCTGCTGCAGGATCTGCTGGGCGGGGTCCTCAGAGGGGCGAGTTCGTCCGCGCAGTTGCTGATCCACTTCGTGAGGTTGTCGGCGGCCTGGCTGGGGTTCGCTGAGTTGGCGGGAGGGTGCTGGCTCAGGGAGGCGGTGAGCTGGTCGGCTGTGATCTTGTTCCAGCTTCTTCGAGCAACCTGTTGCTGGAGGTGGTGGATCGTCGTTCTTCTGAAGGTGAAGTGGACGCAGCTGTGGTCCGTCCAGTGGAGTCCTGTTGCGTGGCTGAAGGTGACGTCTTTGCTGGATGAGAAGACGGCGTCGAGTGTGTGTCCGGCGAGGTGGGTGGGGGTGGTCACTAGCTGCTTGAGTCCGAGGTTGTCGAGGTTGTCAAGCAGGGTGATGGTGTTGCGGTCGTTGTTGTTCTCCAGGTGGAAGTTGAGGTCCCCCAGGAGGATGTAGTCGGCGGAGGGGAGAGCGTGCGGGCTGACGAAGTCGGCGATGTCCTCGCTGAATCGTGTGCGCGGTCCCGGGGGTCGGTAGATCAGGGTGCCTCTGAGGGTGGTCTTTGGGTTGGTGTGGATCTGGAAGTGCAGGTGTTCGGCGGTGGTGAGGGTGTCGTCGGTGTTGGTCGTGATGCGGATGGTGTCTCTGTGGATGATGGCGATGCCTCCTCCGGTCTGGTTGTCGCGGTCCCTCCGGGTGATCTTGTAGCCCTCTGGGATGGCGATGGCGATGTCTGGGGCTGAGGAGGCGTTCATCCAGGTCTCGGTGATGAAGGCAACGTCGGGGGCGGTGGTGTCGAGCAGGTTCCAGAGTTCTGCGGCGTGTCTGTGGACGGAGCGGGTGTTGAGCAGGATACACTTGAGGTGGGTGCTGCTGGAGTTCGGCTTGGCGGGTGCAGGGGAGGTCCGGATGCAGGTGAACTTGCAGGCGTGGCAGCTGAAGGGTCCGTGGGTGTGCTTCGGGGCGGCTCGGTGACATCCTGGGATGTGGCCGGTGTTGAGTGCGATGAGGTCGGCGGCGCTGTAGGTTCGTCGGGTCGGCTTCCGTCGGTGGGGGCCAGGGGTCCTGGCGCTGGGCGCGGTCCAGGCGCGGACGGGCGTAGACGGGCTTACCTTTGGCGCGCCTTCGGCGCACAATCGGCGCGCCCGCTGCGCGTGACCGCTGCGCGTTCGCACGGTCGCCATTTAAGGCGAAGTGCGCGGGTGGGCGGAGCAGCTGGGAGGCGGGAGCGGGGAGGGTACAGAATAGAAAAAGGGGCGGGTAAAAGCGGCGGTGGCGGGAAGGGAGGGCGGAGGGCGGCGAGGTAGGCGGGCAGCAAGGAAGGAACCACAACACGGGGGAAATATAAAATAAACAGAACAGGCACAATTTTCAACAAAACAGGGAAAAACAAGGAGAAAAACAAAGTTTATAAAATACAGGCACAAATGTTAGGCAAGACAAAGGCAAAAACAACCGCAGCGGCGCCTGCCGGCAATCGGCAGAACGAGGCAGCAGCGGCGCAGAGGGCAGGCGAGGGGCACACGCAGCAGCTGGTGGCCGTGCGGCGCGGGGGTGTCCCACAAGTGGGTCACCAGTGTTTGCCAGAAGGGCACTCCAACGGATACTGAGAAGCACCATTTACATGAAAGGCCTGAATGAAGAGGCCCATGCGGAAGAAAACAACAAAAGAAGATTTGATGGACAATAGAAGCCTGCCAGAGAGGCTTTTGAACGGACTCTGGGCATAGTTGGTTTCACAAGTGGTTTCCGTGCCATTGCATATAATGGGTTTAGGAGACTAATTTTTGCTGTTTTGTTGGCATTTTGTAATAGTGGTCATTACTTTCTCCTGTTGTCTATATGTTCTTAAAAACGTGTTTTCTAGTGTTTTTAAGCATGATGTTGTCTCTGATGGGTGGGATTGTTTTCACTACCCAATTGACTTCTGCACCCACCTCCCAACCTATGTCTTTTCCTACTACTACTTCTTTGCATTCTTTTCATATCTTACCTGAACACGAGCAGATTAGAAGGTCGGAATTTGTGAATAATTCTTTTGTACAGCTTCTGCATCAACACCAGTTGGTAGTGAACACCACTAATTGTTGGGTGTGTGGTCTTATGCCACATACTACAGATAGAGGTATTCCCTATTTTGGTTCTGCCATTTAGTTACAATGGGTCTGTATGGGCATATCAGACGATGTTTATTTATGCCAACGAAGTCTAGCCCTTGTGTTCTATGAAAGATAACTCAAGTAATAGTGCCTTAGTGAAGGGAATTACGGATAATATTGACATCGATTCAGATACAGACTGAGTGATTACCTATGTAAGGGCAAAAGGAGGGTCTGAGGTTCTGTGAATTCTGAACCCGTGGGTTCCATTTTGTGTATGGCAGCCATTTTGTGGTTGCCCTCACATAGGCCATGATTGTGGCTGAAACCAGTCTTTTAAGGACATGTAGACCTTAGCTTGAGTTTGTGCTGAATTCTGTTTGACCTGAGTGAACTGACCCTGTTGCCTGAAGCTGACCTTGTTAAACCAGTTCCTGCCCTTTAGCTGATCAAGATTGAGGATCAAAGCACAGGACATTGTAGAGTTTGGTATGCACACACACACCCCTTATCTGTTTTCTGTTCCTTCTTTTATGGTCTGTTTATGATATGGGTAGTGGTCCTTTTATTATGGGTTTTCCGGCTTGTGTAATTAAATTTAATAAAGACGTCTTCTCATATTTTCAGCTTCTGTGCCAAGTTCTTTTTATTAGGAAGTATTCCCTGAGAATGAAGAGTACAGTTCTTCATGAGGACGCAGATCAAGAAGCCAAAGAGGGGAGCAAGGAGAATGAAGAAAGGCAGGAACGCAATACTTACAGGAGGTCTACGACTAAGACCACCATGAGGTCCAGGATCAGTTTACTGGGAGAACCAGTACCAGGAGGACAAAGATCAGCTGAACCAGGAGAAATTCGGGAATAAGACGACCTGCGACACCAGCAGGCGACAATGACCACAGGACGATCAAGTGGACCACAAGCAAGAACACCACAACCAGAAGGAAAACATTTGGGAGGAGGAATAACAGGAGGATGAGGTACCCCAAAACCAGCATCAAAGTGGGAAAGACAATGAGGACCAGGAGAACGATGACTCCCATGAAGACAAATACCAGGAACAGTAGGTGCAATTCTGACCAAGAGGACTAGGACATGTAGACCCAAAAGCAGGACCAATGCAGAAGACAAAGAGTAATAATGGTTGAAGAATCAGGAGGTGAATGAAGACCAGGAGGAGGAAAAGGAAGACCAGGATCAAAAGGACAGAAAAGGGTATAGCAAGAAACCCATGAGGACCATTAAGAAGTGGAGGGCCTGGAGGAAAAGTTGATGGAGGAAAAGAGGACCAAGAAGCGGATGAGCAGGAGAAGGGGCAGAGCAACTAGGATGACAATTACCATCAGGACTAAGACCACCGGGAGGACTGTGAGCAAGAGGACCAGGACAATCAAGAGGTTCAGGACTATGGGGAACGGGGTGCCAGAAGAAAGCAGTCCCGAAAAAGGACCAGGACAACCAAGAGGCCCACGATGAAGGATCAGGATGATCAGAGGTGGTTCTGGGCCTCATATATTAGGACAAGCCCTGTTTACAGCCTCCCCTCTTGTAAAGGTTCTTAATTATGCTTCTTGGGTCACAACACATTTAGGAAAATACCTGACAATCATACAAGGTACTCTAAGCTCCAGCTATAGACCCCATTGCGCACAGCATGAGTAGTTTTTTTGGGCTGGCTCTCCGATACACATACTTACTACCTGCTTTCAGCTGGAAGCAAACAATGAAAGTCTGTAAAGGCAGATGCTTTTAGCAAGTCGTTTTAATTCCTTATGATAAGAGCTGATTACCTAATTATAATGCCGATTCAATGTTAACGGATGCCTCAGGTAACATGGAAGCTGTAGCAATGGAGGATTCATCTATACTATTTATCCATGTGGAAGGGCCATTGTTCGCCCCTACAAGCAGTACCAGCACCCCGCAGTCTCAAAAGCTGGACACCAGGCTGCGACTTAACCAGGTCCACTCTTCTAGTATTGTTCAAGAGGAACACAAACTCGAATAACCAGGTCTGCAAAAATATCTCCACTGCAAAAATACTCCAAATTTACCCTCCACGAAAGAAGGGCCTTGTACGTTCAACCATGAACACTTTCATCCAGAAACTCTACAGCAACTTTGAATAAGTACCAAAACTAAAAAGGTTAAACACACTACACAGTCATATGTGAGAATAGGCAATGGTAAGTTTTGACGTGTAAAACAAACATAGGCAAACACAAAAGGACTGCTGCACTTCGGGGGAGGGGCTCAGAGGTGCTTTAATATTCATATATTATGCAAGAATGAGGTGTTTAGTCTATTGTGAGCCTCGGTCGGTAGTGGGCAAGCTTGCACCAGGGTGATATAAGACCCAAAGCATTATTTACTTAGGACAGAATAGAGTTTGTAGCTAGTCTGGCATTTTGAGGTTAAGGACACCTTTACTTGCCCACAAGAGCAACTGGAAGGAGAAATATCAGTAAGGATGCTTTCAGACATATTTGAGTTGTTTTGGTGGAGGGTGCTTGCTGTACGTAATAATAATTCTTTATTTAGATATAAAAACATATCTTTAAAAGATTGCACAAATCACATTGTCTACAAATTTATGGATAAAATGATAAAACAGTAGAAAAATAAAATATGAACTTGGGCATGCTAATTAAATCATGTCAATTTGTAGATTAGCCCTTCCGGTCTTTACAAGTTCTATTAAAATACATGAGCAGTCTTGTCAGTAAGCAGTATGGCCTCAGCTTTGTCCATTTTGTCTAGGTTCCGATAAGCATGCTGAATAAATTTGGATAAATTTATGTTTAAAACAGTGTTATCTGAAGACAGGGCAGCAATAGTGGCATGCCTACAGGTCCGAACTCCCAGCTTGTTCCATTCTGGCTTAAGCAGACATCTGAGTTGGGAGTTAAATGAGGGACAGATACAGAGGACATGCAAGATTGTTTCCGTAGCTAACCCGCATCCTCTGCATGTTGTGTCCTCCTTCTTGCGACGCCAAGTGGGTAGATTTTGGAGGAAGCACCAATCTCCCATTCTTAGAGCAATCAGGCAGCGCTTTAGATGGAGTGAAAATGTCGTGGAGAGGTAGGCAGCAGGGGTCAGTCGTTTGTAAGAGTTGACTACTGCCCAAGAATGACTACGTTTCGTGACTATAGCTTTATCTGAAGCCAGAGATTTCAGTTTTACACTTCTTTTGATTATATTTTTAAAAACCGACTGACTGGGGTTAAGAGCCCAAAGGTCGGCAGCTGACATTTGATGAATATAATCGTTCAGAAGGCGCCCAAATGTTCCCCCTGGGTTAATTTCATTACTTTCTTTCCAGATTAGGGATTCGAGTGTACCTGGTTCGGCCTGTCTTAATTTATGACAGAGCTTAAGGTAAGTACCAACATTAGAGGCTTCATAGTTGGTTAAACCCAGCTCTAATCTGATCTGGGCTGGGGAGGCAGTACTCGGCAGATGAAGTACCTTTCTGTAGATTTTTATTGTGTGCTTGTTTAGGGCAGTGTTCATTTTGCCTTTAAAGATCTCTATGCCATAAGAAAGTGTTGGCCGAATTTTTGCTCTCAGAACTTCTAATAAAGGGGCAAAGGTTGGACCTGAAAGTTTCTTTGATAGCTTGGCCAAGGTTAACACTAGGGCCGTTGTTTTAGCTGCAATCACGCTGCTTTGCTTTGAAAAGCTGCCCCTTGTGTCCAAGTGAACACCTAAATATTTGTATGATTGGCCAATCGAGAGATTTATTTTGTTGATTGACCAACCACCGCCACTGTAGTATTTCCTGCCAAATGGGACTATCTGGGTTTTCTCCATGTTAATTTCTAGTTGGTTGTCAGTCGTATATTGCGATAATGCAACCAGTAGCCTTTGTAACCCTACTCTAGTAAAGCTAAACAGGACCAGGTCGTCGGCGTATAAAAGATTACATAGTGCCGCACGTCCTATTTTGGGTGGATGACTGTTTACCCTGTCTAGAAAACTTGACAAGTCGGCTATGAATAGGTTAAAGAGAAGAGGGGGCAGCACGCATCCCTGCTTAACACCGCGCGAGGTCATGATCTTTTGCAAGAGATGCGAGCCGAACCCTAACTTCACTCGAACCCATGTATCAGAGTAGAGTTGAATAATTGGGTTCAGTATTTTGCTTGGAATACCCCACCGAGTCAGTTTTTTCCAGAGAGCCGCCCTAGGCACTCTATCGAACGCTGCTTTGAAATCGACAAAGCAGCAGAAGACCATCCTGCGTGTTAATAGAGCTTTGTCGATTATAGTAGAAATTGCCAGTAAATTTGTTGTAGTTCCTGAATTGGGAACAAACCCTGTTTGGTTCAAGGGAATCAGAGCATGGACCTTTGCCCATTGCCTTAGGTCCTCCAAAATGAGTCCTGCTAAATGTTTTGCCTCTATGTCCAATAGGGCGATTAGTCTGTAGTTATTAGGCTTGGCTCGTGATCCGGTTTTGTGAATGGGATGAATTATTGCACCCCGCCATGAGTCCGGGATGGTCAATGTTCTCAGAGTGTGGTTAAAAAGATTTAGTAACACCCTGGACCAAAACGGGACATCCGATTTGAATAACCTTTGTGGAAGGCCGTTCGGACCTGGTGCTCCATCTTGTCTCCCTTTTGTCACTGCTTGAGCAACTCGTTCCTCGGTTAGTGCATGTACTGGGGTAAGTCCCCAGTTTATGTCCAAGGTGGTAATCAGTGATACATCATCTGCAATAATAGGAGCCCTGGGTGATTTAGTGCAGTCATGATTATCTTGTGCCTGCTAAATATGTTACCCAATCAGCTTCCTGGATATTTGCAGATCCAAAGTTTGTTAGGTTCAAGTGGGTGCGGTTGACAAGGGACCAGAATTTCCTTGAGTTTTTTTGCTTGCTTTCCCACACCAGTTTTACCCAGTACTGATTTTCCTGAGCCTGTTTCTCTTGGGAGACTGCCCTCCTGAATGCTTTTTGGGCATGATGATATGTGGCAAGGAAGGCACTGTTCCCCGGGAATTTTGAAACCAGCCTCAATGCGGTGTTCCTTGCTCTGTTTAGTGGTTTTATGACAGCGGAGGTTGGGGCCCCTACTGGTAGTGGGCGGTTTGATCTCTGCGCAGTCGCTGGGTATGAGTTGATTAGGTGAAGGCACAGCTGCGACCATTTCCATATTGGATTGGCATCTTTATCAAGACTGCCTGTTATGAAGTCCTTGCTTGCTTTTAAAACACTCTGACTGTTAGATTCATTCCATTTGAGGCGCTTGAGGTTTTCAGTATGGATTCCCTTGTATGTTATTGGAGCCGCTTTGTGGAATTCCGGATTTGTGATGAGAGTGATGACCTGGGGCCTGTGGTCGCTTTCAGACCGTGGGTGGATGCAGAAACTGTTCAACTTGAACAGTAATTCTGAGTTACAGATAGTGAAGTCTAAATAAGACTTTTTTGTTCCATCCGACCAGGTCCAGCTTGTTGTCCTTCCATTCACTACCAGGTAGCCTGCATTATAGAATCTCATCACAGAGAGCTCACCTAAAATATTTGGGGCTTGCATCAGAGGTTTAGATTGAGTCATAGCCTCAAAGATGTTAGTCAGGTCCGGGCCTTCCATGTCAGCAGCATTCCCCTGAAACAAATTTGTGTTGAAATCCCCCATAATAAAGCGGTCCGAATTGGGATATTCAGTAGCGATGTCGTTCATGATTTCACACAATCGGACCAGGTGATCTTTTTTTGTTCAGGTGCTGGGATTAATATACACATTGACAAGGAGAATTGGACGCTGCATACTCCGGAGGTTAATTTTGACCCCAAGTAGCCATTTTTCTTTGAAGTGAATTTGGTTGGGAGCTCCCTTTAGGTTGTTTGAGATGTATGTGGACAATCCGCCTTTAGGGTGGCCAAAGCGGCTGTCCCTGAGTGCTGGTTTCCAAAACTCAATATATCCTTCTATGGGACAGCCCTCTGTCGCCCAGGTTTCCTGTAGGGCGATAGCTACATGTTCGCGTAAGAAAGCCATGGTATCATCATTTGAAATTTTTTGATGAAGTCCGCTGATATTCCATGAACATAGTGAGAATGGGGGCCGTCCCTGCTTGTTATCTCCTTTGTGCTGTTTGTCCGCCGCTGGGAGGGGTATTCTAAAGGAATTGTGTGTTTCTGCAGGTGTTTCACCCGCTGGCGGTCAGTTTGAGTGTTTTGATGACAGGATTGCTGGCAACCACCCCCAGCTGTAGTTGGAATCTTCAGTGTCCCCCGCTTTTTCCGGCCCTTTTGGTTTGACATCGGCCCCATAGGCGTTTTTTAAGACCGAATAGGGTATTTCGCATCCTGTTATTTTGGATATAGCCAGATTACTGGGAGGGGGCGAACTTGTTAGCAGGGAGGTGGGATACCCGGGGGTGGAGTAAGGGTACACTCTGATTCCCCAGTTCCGCAGCGTCGGTTTCTGTTCTAGGAATGCTCCTACCCAACTGGCTGATGAAAAAGTTACCACAGTGACCTCAGAGGGTTGATTTCCTCGAGGGGAGAGGAATTCAATAGATTCTATATTGTTCGTGGCCAGTCCGGCTAGACCCGGGATTCCTTCTGATAGTTTTAACAGATTGGATCTGTTAATGTCATGCCGCCCTTTTGATTTATATTCGGGGGCCAGTAGAATTTGATGGCACGGTGGATCATTATTAGTTGGCTCCAGGACACTTATGGACTTAGTGTTAGAATTTTCAACTGTCCTGTCTGGTTTGATTTCGTGTGACTGTTGTGACAGTCGTTGCGAAGCTCTCTTCAGGGGTGAACTGTGACTGATCGCAGCTTTAGGATCATTGCAGATGGTTTTAGAATAGTTGAAACTTGACATTGCGTATTCTTTTCCCAAGGAAATGGGGGCCATCGATGGTCTGGATTTTTCTGGTGACATCTTAGGTCCGGTTACACTTGCCGTCTCTAAGCTCATCCTGGTGGTTTCTGTGTTGGCCCTGCCCTCAGTTGTTTCTGGGGCCATTGTTTGTATATTTTGGTCCTGTGGGCTCCTCATAGATTCTTGGGTGAGTCTTTCCAAGGTAACTCCCTTGGGAGTAATACTTCGCTCTGTTTCGCTATTTGTGACAAGAGCTTTTTTGTTTTCGGCTTTTTTGTAAAATTGGAAAAAGTTCCTGGTGAGCCATGTTGGAATTTGCCCTGAGTTTGTTTCTGGCTTTCCGCTGGCGTTTACGCTCTCTTTTACTACGTGGTAACACTGGCCCTGGAAGGGCCAACGCTGTTGATTCACTTTGAGAAACGGAGCTGTTTGTTTGCACAGGCTCAGGATGATCAGGCCTGGTTGTGCGACCGATTGGTGACGAAGGAGGGCCATTTTCTGCCGTCAGGTTTGTTTTTGATTTGGTGCTCTGGGGATGGCCGTTCAACTTCATTGAGTCAATAGTTATTCCAATAGTTGAAGCCTCTCCTTCATCTGTGTTTGTGTTCAGCGCGGAGAAGCCTCAATGGGTTTTAAGTATTCTTGCTGTGAGGGGGAGGCGGTTTGTTGAAAACGTCTCCTCCCCTCAACAACTTTACTTCCCTTATGACGGTGGTTAGGCATTCTGGGAGCAGAGAAAGTGAATCTATAATTGGGGAGCAACAGCAGGTTGGTTGGTCAAGCTTCGTAGAGGCTTGTGCTCGTAAAATTAAGGAATTAAGTTTGTCTAGTTTGCTGTCTATCCCAGACGTAAATAGTCCCACGGTGTTTAGTAGGTCGACCTGCACCTCCAATTTTATCGAATGGTAATTGAGTGCATTGACTGTTTGCTGCAGTGTTTGTAAGAGTTGTGGCCAAACACTGGTCCCGGTATTTTCTTCAGTATTTTGTTTTTCGTTTAGGGTCGGGCTAGTCCTGGATGGGCTTTCAGGCATCTTGAAAAAAAGAGACAGGTCTGTCATAAACTGATCGTTCTGGGCAAGCAATACTGGCTGACTTTGCGATGTGTCCTTTGTATGTTCAGATGGCGAAAATAACATATACGGGGGACTCGAGGCTGGTGGTGCTGTTGTGGAGATCATTATTTGCGAAGTTGAGGATTGTTGACTGCTGTTAGGGTGCTCTGCATTGAGTTGCCCGTGAATTTGTGCCGTCGTTGTTTGGTGAGAAGAGGCCACAAGAGGCATGGTCGTGGTAGCTGCATTAAAAACAGTAGGCTGAGGCGGGGTTAATTGGACCTTTGTTGGGCACGTAATGTACTCCAGCTGGGTTTGTAGTGCCTGGCAGGGCCAGTGTTCCTCTTCTGGAGACTCTGGAGGCTTGTCCAATGAGAGGTGATCGGGTTGAGAGTTTTTGCTATTTTGATCGCTGCAGGTAGACCCAAAAATGTAAACCTCTGGTGGCTCGGTTGCCCTCACGGTTTCTGGTGCCCAGTGTTGCGTCAAAGCCAAGTTAAGCGACTCTGGTTGGACCGAGTTAGTCGAGCCTACTTCCGCCAGAGGAGTGCTGGTTGTTGCCTCCGAAGATTGCACTCGTGGTTGTGGCGTTTCCACAGACTTTGATGACTTTTTTTTAAGAAATCCCGTATGCTTAGCGGTTTTTGTGTTTTTAGGCTGTTGTTGGAATTGGCCGAGGCCTCTGCGACGTCGAGTTGTATAGCTTTCTTTCTTTTAGGGGCTGTGTACTTCCTCTCTTTTCCTGATCTCATTGTTTCCCAAGGGCTTAGACTTAGGTCTTGGGCTTGGGATCTTTTTTGTTGCAGTTTAATTACAACAGCGCGTTTTCAAAAATTCAGGGTTCTGGGACTGTGGGCGAGTTGCTCGCTGTACAGCTGTGTTGAAATATGGCACCCCCCTGCTCACACCGTCCCTCCTGCGCAGGGTCCCCCAACACCGCCCCTACCTGCTGAGACCACCTCACCGCCTCTCCTCACTGAGTCCAAAAGCAACTGGGGCTGCGCACTGCGCCACTCTGGTTGGCGCGTGCGGGCACCACAGGGCCTGGGGGTGAGATGGAGACAACAGGATCTGGGCGAGCAGTCAGGACCTGGACCGGCACTGTGATGGGTAGCAGAGGGAGCAGCCCCAGAGCTGGTAGACTCCCGTTGCCAGCCAAACGGCGGGCAGCGGGTGAGGGATAACTGGGGGCGGTAAGCGCTAAGGGCGGAGGCACACACAAGAGCACAGGAGCACCACAGGCCGCGAGGACTACAGGGACTTGGCCGATGGGAGAAGCTCAGAGTGAAACTCAAAAAGCTCTGGGGCTCTATGTGCGTTAAGCTGCGTTAAACTGCCAGCACAGATACCGCACAAGGGCCAGGCAGGCAGCGCATCAAGGGGGGGGGGCTTGGGGGGGACCAGAGTAAAAGGCGATGATGGTGCGAGTAATTAACTTCGAATTAACCTCTCGATCAGCCCCTGTCGGTCCCTATGCCCCCACTCGCGTGCGCCGAGCGCTCCAAGCACTGCCTTACCGTTAGTAAGCGAGTCACTCCGATCTCAATCGGCCTCCCCCTCGGCTACAAGGCAACACTCTGCCTCGCTGAGCCCCTCGGCAAGCCCGCAGCTCCCTGCTCTCGGTTCGACCTCCGCACACCGCACACCCGCCGCCGACAGCGTCTCCACACTACTACGCTGCTACGCCTACGTGACGTGCCTCGGCAATCACGCTAGTGGGACGCGGCCAAAAAAACCAGTCACCAGGGTGCTTGCTGATGTTCCAGTTAACCACGCTCTTTTACAACTTCTCTGCCTCTAGTTCGATTGCTACTTTCTGAATTTCAGAGGAGACTGTGTGTGGGCTCTGATGATCCGCAGGGAAGAACGTGCCCTAAAATGTGTTTCATGTGAGTGTAAAAGAGGTTGACAGTAGTTGCGCGAAAGAAAACAGTCTCTAGCCATGTCCACAGCCCATTACTTTGAACATGGTGTGCTCCACAACAACGCAGGAGCCAAACTACAAAAAAAACAAATATAGGTTGAAACCGCACAAAGTTTTGAAATGTTTCTTGATATTTCAGCCCACCTGTTTTACAAAAAACGTAATTTGTTTTGTTTCTATGGACTACAAAGGAACGTTAAAGGCTATTGCAAAATTTAAAAAATACATGAAAAGGAGACGGTACTGAAGACATTTTTAAAATTGCTGGGAAAAGCTAAATTGTATGCGGTCATTTGCTTTGAAATGTGTATATCAGAAAAATGTAAACAAAGCAAACATTACGTTTGATATTTTCTGAGATGGATAGTTTATTGAATATATGGATGCTTTCTATACTGCTTTCCACAAATCATGGGTGTGATTTCTAAAGAGTTAAAAGGAGTGCTCCTACAGAACACTGATCACGCAGCTTAACTATATCATGTTTATAAAACATTCCCAATTCACGAGGTAAAACTCACTGTGCTTCCAAATGTCGAGGGAAAAAAAGAAGCTGCCACGTTTAAATAGTCAAGGTTCTAAAGGTACAAAAAAATCCTCCAAAAACTTGTTTTTTGAGTGTTTGAAACATCACCAGGACTATAATCCCTAATATTCCACAGAAGTACTACTATTCACGTATATATGTTTTATTCCCAATACCACACGATGACAGGGACAGCTTTTATTTTTACTCTGAGATGTGCTATTAATTACTGTCTGATGCAATGCTGTTGATGATGTGTGAAAATCTGTGTGAAGTTTCACTGAATTTCATCCCAGAAGATCTAAATTCCAAGACCACTTTCCCTTACAGACATAGTTGTGGAAACTGCCAGCTGCACAAAAATGATCAGTGTTAACTCGTGACATTAGCAACCCCAATGTGCAAACGGACAAAAGTATAAATTACACATTTCACAAGAAATATTGGTGATGCACTGCAAACTATGCCTTTCAAGTAATCGTGTGATTGGTGTAAATCCCTCTGAATGTGTGTTTGTGTTTTTTATATCCCTGCAGGTTTTGATACCCTGCCACAATGTGGACCACTGGGTGGGTGGGTAGAACAAACATTTCATATCTTGTTTTTTTATATCTCTTACCTGTGGGTCCTTCAAGTGCAGGTGGAAGCGGTTGCATGTTGGCTTCATGAAGACTGCAATCCTCTGTAAGAGCTGGCAAACCTCTTACTTCCGAAGCCTGGCTCTCGCCACCAATGAGCCCTGTAAAATCTGCAGGCAATTCGCAGTCCTCGAAGTCTGTGCTGAGGTGGTGCAGTGACATATCCTGCATCGAGATGGGGAAAGCTCCTTCCAAGACAAGAGGCGAGCTTGGAGGTGAAAGTGAGGATAAGGAGGATCTCGAAGACAGTGATGCCAAAGACTTGGATGGCTCAATGTTTTTAGATGCTTGGACCACAGCTGGAAATGCCAATGGATTGCTGTAGCCCAGGCGGCCATGGGAGTTGACCACTTCGTTCTCGTGGATAGTGGTGATGGGTCCAGAAGGAATGTAACTGCTCTTTTCTTGAAGGATGAAGTCCAGTTTGTACTGGTAGTCCAGGTCTGTTGCTTGATCCCCTTGGTTGTAATAGAGATCAGTGGAGCTGAGAGAGTTGAGTGAACCCCTACTAGATGTGTCCAGCGACCCTCGACTAGATGCTAGCGAGCCCAGACTGCTTCCCGAAGACACAGACAAGGTGCTGGCAGAGAGGCTGTGGAGAACACCAAACAGAAACAGTAAGCCATTCTTTCTCATCTTGGTGCATCATGTAGTCTTTGCAAGTAGGAAACAAAGAAGAAGCTATGAATTATTTTATACAGTGGTGCACCCAGCAAAATGTATCTTCTCTCCTTCAGAAACGATTCACAACACAAACCACAAGTCATAACCAGACAGCACACTGCTACAGTCAAGAGGAATGTCAAAGTTGTTGCTCACTAGCAACTCTAACAATACTCCTCAGCAAATCACTTTCTACAGTTGTAGATTCAGTTAAACATGATTCTAAGCACAGTAAAAATGGTTAACACACATTTACTCAACATGCGGGGGTCATGTCTGATGATTCAAGGCTGTTAGAAGGAGGCTCTTGTGGCTTTCAATGACATGTTGGGCTATCTTGTTCCAGAGACCTCATGATTTGCAGTTAAATAAGAGACATTGGGAGTGTAGATTAATCCTTCATATAGTAATTAGACTTGAGAGCCAAGACCTTAATTTGGATGCACAACAAGAGAAAGAGGCCCCAACAACACAGAATCAAGACACGAAAGAATGGTGGGCGGAATTTGCGTAATCGCGTTACGCAAATCTCCGCAAAATGGTAAAAAATCTCAGCGAACACGCAGAAATTCCGCAAACACGCGGAATTGCTTGTTCGCAATTCTTTTTTACTGTTTGCAATCGCTGTTTGCGTGCTCGGGGGGAAATAACTCGCAAACACGCATTTGAGAACATGAACAAGCAAAAAATTTCGCGAAGTCGCGGACGCAGAATTGTGGGCAATTTCACGTTGTCCGCGGAACGCGAAATTACCCAAATTCTGCAAATTCCGCGAGCGGAACGGAATTTACCACCCAGGCCTAGATATGATGACCATGGAGAGGATTTACAGGATCAAAACCTTAGTATCTGACTGCCAATGGCACTGCTCCTACTGCACAACCTCTGTGGCCCTGATTTCAACAATGAGGCTGATTTTGGTATGGGTGCAAATTCCTATTTTTGCTCAAAATAGGTTTCCATATTGGATATTTAATGGTGTTTCTCATGCCCTAACTGCACACGTGCTCTTTGTCAATGATCAATTTCCGTGCCCTGTTCCCTCTGCCTACAAGGTTAAAACAAGTAACACCTGGCATTAATCTATGCTGACAAACATCACAAAATTCCAATGTATTTATGCCGGATAGTTTGAGAAGCCACCTTCAGCTTTAGGTAGCTTGGTTTTTAGGTTAACCTATTTTATGCTCATGTGCCTTGTGGGCAGACTCATGTCTCTGAGGAGATTCAGATAGAAGCTGAGGGAGGAGGAAGGAAATCGAGCTGTCACTTTCAGTAGAAGGGACAGGGGGCAAAACTACAATGATGCCCAAACTAAGTGTTAGCACAAGATCCTCCAGGGACTTACTCTGGGCTTTAGCCATATTAAATTTTGTAAGTCCTCTCCAGCTCCGTTAAGCTCCTAGAAGCAGAAACATGTGGACAGATATTCCCTCTCTATTCTACCATCTACAGGAATGATCTCCAGGCAGCTCATCTCGAGTCCTTGTCTAGTATACTACAGCTAGTGCAGCAGATGACTCAATGGTAAAACAAATACCAAGTTTTGAGTTTACTATTTTAACTAACTGAGACCCATAGTGTCTTCCAGAGACCTGTAAACTTGCATACATGTTAACGTAAACTTAGTCAGTCCCTCAGATTTAACACCTTATGCTGAGCCTGAAAGCGGCTTCCGTCAATGTGTCTCAGTCCCTCCAGATAATCCTCCCTAGTAAATATTACATCAGAAGTGCAATTGTTTTTGTGTTCCACCTGGGAATAAATTTAAAACTGCTGTTTCCATGCTGTCGATTGTGAAGTACACTGGTTTCCCATTTTTGGGCGGGAGTAAACATTTTTTTAAATGAAACTAGATCTATATCAAAAGCGGCAACTGTACCCAGAAGCAATGATGTACACTTAGGTGTAAAATAAATTCCAAAGTAGATGCCCATGGCAAATATTGAGCCAGATTACCCAGCAGAGGTTTGCCCTGGAGGCATAAGCCTAGACTAGTCTGCTTACCATTCTTCATTAAAGTAGCGTTCCCTCTCCCAGAAGATACAACTTTAGCAGGAGTGACCAGGCCTCACAAGGGCTTTTCTTTCAGGATAATCTCTTTGTTGACACTATCAACCAAAGTGGGGAGCTAAGCAATAATGCTCAAAGGCAGAAACTGTGCAAGGTATTTGCACTGTATTACACCAAATTAACCTATTTAACATTTTATTGATGTATTTACCGTTGCTTTTCTAGCCATCATAAGTTGTATGTAGGACACTTTTGTTTTACTGATCATGTGATTTGTAGGACTGCGAAATGTTCTAAAGTAATTCAATCACTGGTATGATTGTGTGGTTCACAATGAATAAACAAATATTAAAGTATGTGGTTGGGCATACTTTAATACTTGAGAGTATGAGATAATCCACCCTCTTACAGTTCAGAATGTTCCCAATTTGCATAAGTTCAACCTCAGCAGTCTTTACAATGTGTTTTACTGTGTTAAATGTTTTCCTGAAGAAGTTAAAATACAGCTTTTCCTCCAATTTCACAAGGGGCTTTGACGTGCAGACTCACTTCAGTCCACGGTGGCCTCCTTAAAACGTTGTAAATGGCTAACAGAGTGTAGAGTTAGCTAGAGCTCAAGTTGTCCAATATAGTATGTTTCAGTGTTTTTATACCACTTTAGAACCAGCACTAGCCTGCGGCAGGGACCTGGGTAAGCACATCTATTAGGCAGCAACCTTAGGACGCCATCTAGAGGTGGTGTACATTTACTACAAGAGAACTGAATAGGTGATTTTCCTTACCCTGTAAACATCTGTTTGTAGCCTGGTGTGCCGCAGATTTACATGCTTTGATAATCCTGTCATCTAGTGTTGTGCGCGGACATAATAAGCTGCTCTTCTCCGAAGAAGCTTCGAGTCACAGGATGTTGTGTGACTCCTCTCTGAGTTCCAACGCGCATGGGGACAAACTCCACCCTTAGATTGTTTTCACAGGTGAAAATTAAAAGTGGAGTGCTGAGAGTAATAGGTATGTGCCCTGCAATTTGTTTTGAGTAAGATATATGTATTTTATTGTAATAAAAATATGTTATCACTGCCGACTTCAGGGGAAGGTTAGTTCATGTGAATCTATGTTCTTAATAGAGCCTCGCCAACCATAGCTTGTAGACAAGAGAGTGTGTGAGTGTGTGCGTGTGTGATGGTGTGTGTGTGTGTTGCATCCACCACAGCCCTAGGAGTAGGCTTCATTTTTAGCACCACTGGCGTCAATGTAAAAGATGTTCTCTTGATCTCCTCCCCCTCAGAGGCCCTGGAAGACATAGTCTGTGGGCTGGGCGTTGGCAGGTGTGCTGTGGCCTTTAAGAGCCATGCCTCTGCAACAAGGGGGTTTTGTTCACTGAAACGTCTGGTGCCTCAGCAGGCAAGTCTATTGTCTTTTTGCTATTACAACAATAGCAAAGGTGCACCACAATGCAAGGAAAAATATTCAATCTGTGTCGAGAATGTGTTCTTCAAAAATTCTTCTTTTATTTAGACAGGGTTAAAAGTAACAATCTTGATGAGTTACACAGCCGACGCATTTCGTCCATAAACATGGACTTCTTCAGGGCATCACTGGTTGACATGCAATGTGACGCTATAGTCTAGCCAACAAGTTATATGAGTTGACCGGTGTGTTAGAGTCCTTCTCCCATATTTAGTAGACCCCTGAAGAACAAAGTCTATGTTCAGCGAAAAAGAAGATGAGGGTCAGTTAAGTTGAAACATCTCGTATTATCATTGTCCGGAATGTTGGTTAAGCTTGTCGAATAACCTTTAATATGGGTAGGATGTACACGCTACAAGTCAGTTCGTAACAAGTCTTGTTCCTCAAAAATTAATGAAGGCCCAGAGAACTGGCTGTAAGCCGTAGCCAGCCTGAATGAGCCGGACAGTGTGTTGAAAAGCGTCTCCCGTGGATTCCTTGGAATTCCACTGATTCCTTGGAAACCACGGGAGACGCTCTTCAACACACTGTCCGGCTGTGTGGCAGTGGGTGCGTTGTCAGTGTGCACACAGAAATTTCAGTATCTCCAGGACATAGACATAATAAGGACAGTGGGTCAGGTGCTGTGTTCTATAGGGTACCATAGTCAAAGTTTTTTTCTTCTGTTATTGTCTTTTTACATCTAAAAGCAGTGCAGGACACAAACAAGGCTTGGAAGAGAGGCAGAGATTGCAGACACCATATGGTCAGTCCAAGGATACTTAGTGTAGCACTGTGGGAAACGCGGAAGGGTGTTTGACCCATTACTCTGTAATTGATGACATTTTCTTAGTCGCTATGTCTGGGGAAAGAAGGACTCAATGGAGGCTTTGGTTCTGAATCTGTCCATATACTACCACACTGTATGGATTTTGCTGGGTCAATTTCGATCAGCCTCTGTTAATCACGAAAAAAGAAGGACCGGTCTCCTAAACTGGTTGTCAAAGGTGTCAATGGCTATGTCCAAGAAAGGCCGGGGGAGGTTGCTGACCTTGGAGTCATTACAAAACACTACCTAACCCGATTGTGGAAAAAACAAATTGAGGGTGCAGTTGGTGCCCGTGCGTATTGGAAAACTAAGGGTTAAGTCACACAACACCGAAGCTTCTTAGAAGAAAAACTGTTTGTAATGCCCAAGCCCAGCTTTAGATGGCACAAGGATGCAAAGCATGTGAATCTACAGCCAGACATGGCAAAACATTACTTTTTTCCAATGTATGGCCAGTGTATGAATAGGTACTACTGAACCAAAGAAAAAGATACACCGAAAAGCGCAGAAAATATAGGCAGTACAGATCTTCAGAAGAAGGTCAAGTTTGAGCATTCTTCCAAGAGCTGTGTGACAGCCCCTTTTAGGTAGTTAATGGGATAAGGAATTGATAAACAGGACACTATGTATCGAAAACCTTCATAACATGATCTTTGTTTGCAGACGTGGGTAAGTACTAATGCCTTTGTTGCGACAGTTCGTAGGGACCTGGTTGGAACATCTCTGGGCAATCCTTTTGCACTAGTATCTGGGCAGTTTTTGGATACAGGTTATATTCCAAAGACAAGGCTGTGATCAAACAGTTTTTTGCAGTAGCACCTGTTGCAGCGGTTGCAGGTTGACATCAACTTGAATTCTTGATCTGAGCATCCACATCGCCAAGGGGGTCCTGTTCTGCAATAATCCCAGCTTACTAAGAAGCTCTTTAGACATACAGATGTGATGAGTATTAAAGCAAGTCAAGAGAATGTAATTTCAAATAAGTAGATGCCTCCTGAGAGAGGGTACTGGTGCCTGACCACTCGACCTGATAGGGCAACAGGAGGAATGCAACAACTGCACACGCAACTTGTGAACAAAATGAGGAGAAGCTCAGTTAGGGAGCGAAGGATGATTCCCACCTTCATCGACAGCAATGCTTCACTGACAGCGATGCTTCACCGACAGCGATGCTTCACCGACAGCGATGCTTCACCAACAGCGATGCTTCACCAACAGCGATGCTTCACCTACAGCGATGCTTCACCGACAGCGATGCTTCACCGACAGCGATGATTCACCGACAGCAATGCTTCACCAACAGCAATGCTTCACAGACAGTGATGCTTCACCTACAGTGATGCTTCACCTACAGCGATGCTTCACTGACAGCGATGCTTCACCGACAGCAATGCTCCACCGACAGCAATGCTTCACCGACAGTGATGCTACCACCGGCAGCAATGCTTCACCAGCAGCAATGCTTCACCGACAGCGATGCTTCACCGACAGCGATGCGTCACCGACAGCGATGCGTCACCGACAGCGATGCTTCACCGACAGCGATGCTCCACCGACAACGATGCTCCCACCGACAGCGATGCTTCACCGGCAGCAATGCTTCACCGATGGTGATGCTCCCACCGACAGCGATGCTCCCACCGACAGCGATGCTCCCACCGACAGCGATGCTCCCACCGACAGCGATGCTCCCACCGACAGCGATGCTCCCACCGACAGCGATGCTTCACCGACAGCGATGCTTCACCGGCAGCAATGCTTCACTGGCAGCAATGCTTCACCGACAGCAATGCTTCACCGACAGCAATGCTTCACCGACAGCAATGCTTCACCGACAGCAATGCTTCACCGACAGCAATGCTTCACCAACAGCGATGCTTCACCGACAGCGATGCTTCACCGACAGCGATGCTTCACCGGCAGCAATGCTTCACTGACAGCGATGCTTCACCGACAGCGATGCTTCCCCGACAGCGATGCATCACCGACAGTAATGCTCCCACCGACAGCGATGCTTCACCGACAGTGATGCTCACACCGACAGCGATGCTTCACCAACAGCAATGCTCCCACCGACAGCGATGCTTCACCGGCAGCAATGCTTCACCGACAGCAATGCTTCACCGACAGCAATGCTTCACCGACAGCAATGCTTCACCGACAGCAATGCTTCACCGACAGCAATGCTTCACCGACAGCAATGCTTCACCGACAGCAATGCTTCACCGACAGCAATGCTTCACCGACAGCAATGCTTCACCGACAGTGATGCTCCCACCAACAGCGATGCTTCACCGACAGCGATGCTTCACCGGCAGCAATGCTTCACTGACAGCAATGCTTCACTGACAGCAATGCTTCACCGACAGTGATGCTCCCACCAACAGCGATGCTTCACCGACAGCGATGCTTCACTGACAGCGATGCTTCACAGACAGCGATGCTTCACCGACAGCGATGCTTCACCGAGAGTGATGTTTCACCGAGAGTGATGTTTCACCGACAGCGATGCTTCACCGACAGCGATAGGTTCTCTCATTTGTAATTACAGCTCTATTTAAACCCTATTCTCTCAAATTTCCTGTTTCCCCATCTGACTGCTTTGTTAAGTCCAGGTTTTTTAGTTGGCTTGTGGCAACTGTAGTTCTGTTTAGCACAGTAAATGTGCCGGATGTCAAGTATCAGAAAGCATAGACAACAGTACTGAAGTTGCATGAAAAATCAGGAAACTTTAGATCTCTGAGAAGGAAAGGTCACACCAAAAAAGCAATGTTGCGAACTCGCGGCTGGCATACAGTGCACACAGCAGGGTGAGCGCCTCGAGCATTCTGCTGTCCGTCCCGGGCTTTGGCGCTCTACTGCTTTTCATATTTTATTTGTGCTCGGTCCTGTGCTGACAACCAGTTAGCATGCATCAAACTCTGAAACTATTTCAAATTCTAAACAACATGACAGGACCACCGAACCACCATTTGACATGCTTGCATATAAAGCACAACGGTTGCTTGCTGCACTTAATTGTTGAATATACACTCAAAGAAATCACATCTGGTGCACTTATTAAAATTATAGACATGTGTGCACTGGGTTGGAACCGCAGAAGCTATTTCACCCGCATGTGCTTGACACAAATATCGAAGAAAGCCCAGAGAATACTTTAAGCTTCAGTACACAGCAGAAACACACACACACACATACACACACACACACCTTCAGATCTGCCAGATAAGAACCAGGCTCGCTGTGCGCCCGTCCTTCGGGTCAGCTGCTGCGGAATGTATTCATTCTGCTGACCTACCTTTTAAGCTGTGATTGCAGATAGGTAGCTAGTTTTGTGGTTTCTTCAAGTTTCTGTACCAACTCTTTCCTTTTTTCTTGAAGTTTTAACCTGTGGGGAAAATATCAATTCTTAATGTCTGAAAAAGGTAATTTCAAAGAGAGAATGAATAGTAAGTCACACGGCAATGCATATGGGAAAGTGTTATTCATGTGTGCAACACAGGCCCATGTTTTTTATGTACACCCTGGAGGTTTGAAGGATGAAGCAATGTAGTCAGGCAGGAAGACAAGACCAAAGAGAGAACGGTAGCGTGTGACAGAAAGACAGAGGCTTATAAGAACAGACATCAAAAACAGATGAAGGAAGAAAAAAACAAAGCCAACGTGCGGAATGCCAGGAATCAGAGAATCAAGAAAGGAAAGTAAACCAAAGGTAAATAAAAGAAAGGATGAGAGTCAAGAACACCAGTGGAAGACGCAAGGCAGAGGTTTGATGCTTCAATGTCGACGGCAGACCAAAGTAAAGTGCTGAAATGAAAGGGACATAAACATACTTTAACTCCAGCTCATAACTTCATTCGCTGGCACAGCTAACCCACTGTGGCAGCCACTGGCGACATCTGTGCCTCGCCCCCTGCGCCCAGGTTTCAATCCTGGGCGCTCCACGCAGCCTTTCATGATTTACAGATCAACATGACGACTAACTTCGCGTTGAGTAGTAGTAACTTCAGTTATGGCTGTGCTATGGCCCAGCTGTGATAAAGCAATATACAGAAGTAGCCAGGTGATATTGCTGCACGCGTGCCATTTCATCCCCTGCTCTTACCCTCTATAGTCCTCGCTTTCATCGTGAATTTTATTCAGCTGTGTATGCTGCGGGTTGTATGGACTGACCGTGTTTAAGCACGGCACACATTGGCACTAATTTATTTTAATATCTATCTATCTATCTATCTATATATATATATATATATATATATATATATATATATATATTCAGCGATTTTCTATGATGATATACAGCATAACATGACTTCCAAGGCCAACTCCTCCTTGGAAAATGCTCGTTTGTTCGGCCTTTATAGAATTTCCGAGTTGCTTGTGTATTATTTTTGATACACAAAACTGCCAGGTGCACTGCTTCAAGATGCAGCAAGCGATAAAATATGCCACACACGACACCCAATATTCATGCACAATACAGAATACACAAAAGAGAAATAAAAATGAATACAAACAAGGGAGATATCATACCACAGAGGAGGAAATAAATGCCTTAATTATTTATCGCAAATTATACAGAGTAATAAGAACAAGCACTGGCAAAGTCATTATGTTTGCCTTTGAGACCTGTTAACTTTGCCTCTGCCTTTCACACCATCGGAGAAAAGCATTAAATGCTGACGCTGTGCAACATTCGTCAAAGATAAAGGTGTGATGACACTGCTGTTACTGGCATTTGGAAGGTATGTACATGCATGCGTCATCATAAGAGCGCATGTGTCACCGTGCATCTGTGTGCCGATGAAAGGACAAGCACGGGTATCATTGGTTCAGTAAAAATGTAAATGGATGAAACTGGAGAAGTGCAAAAGCGCTTTTTGGGAAGACAGAAGAACCGGCAACAACAACAAATGTATTTTGAAAAGATGTAAGTGAAAAAAATACCAGCTGGGTATGGAGGAGCAGATGGGGAAGGGGTGGCAGCAAAGTGGAGGAAAAGAAGGGAAAATCAGCGCAAAAGGAAGAGAGCAACTCAGAGGGCTAGGGAGAACCACCTAAGAAAGACCGAGCAGCACTAGAGGGAGAGAGCAATGTGGGTGTACGGTGGATGGGAAAAGCACATGAGGGAAAGAGCTGGGAAACACATGCACTCTCATGGAGTGCAGAAACAGAATGAGAACTTGGTTCACTAAAAGTGAGCAGTCATAGAATACAAGGTAATTGAAATGACGGTAAAGAGGCTATGCTCCAGGGGAAGGACAAACACAAGATGGGACGAGGAACGTCATCCTATAAAATGCAAGCGAAAATGTGTTACAATGAAGCAAACCAATAGCAGATTGGAGTGTTATGGAGTGGCATAGAGTTCAGTGGAGTGGCGTAGTGTTGAGGAGTGTTGTTGGACGGAGTAGAGTGTCATGGAGTGGATGGGAGTAGAGTGGCGTAGAGTTGAGTGCCATAAAGTGGAGTAGAGTGTAAGAGTGAAGTGATGTAGAGTGGAGTAGAGCAGAGTGGTATGGTGGAAGGGTGTTGCATAAAGTGGAGCAGAGTGTTGTAGAGTGGGGTAGAGTGGAGTGGAGTAGATTGTTGTAGAGTGCAGTGGCATTGAGTGGAGTAGAGCAGGAGAGTTGAATGGCCTAGAGTGGAGTAGATTGTTGTAGAGTTTTGCAGAGTGGAGTGGAGTAGAGTGTCATAGAATGGAGTGGAATCGTGTCATAGAGTAGAGTGGCATAGAATGGAGTAGTGGAGTGGATTAGTGTGTCGTAGAATAAAGTGGAGCAAAGTGCATGGAGTAGCGTAGAGGAAGTTGCAGGGAGCATGGTAGAGGGAAATAGTGTAGAGTGGCAAAGAGTGGAGTTAAGTGTCAGAGTGGCATAGAGTTGACTGGAGTAGAGCATCATAGATTGGAGTATCATGGGGTGTAGTTTCGAAGAGGGGAATAGAGCGGCTTAGAGTGAAGTGGTATAAAGTACAGAGAAGATTGGCATAGATTGCAGTGGCACAGAGTGTATTGGTTTTGAGTAAAGTGGTGTAAAGCGCATTGGTGTAGAGCGCAGTGATGTAGAGTAGTGACATGGAGTCAGTGCGTAGAGCGGAGTGCTACAGAGAAGAATGCAGTGGTGCAGAGTGAAATGGCACTAGCTGAAGTAGACTGGTGTAAAGTGAAGTGGCATAGAGTAAATTGTTTCAGAGTAGAGTGAAGTGGCGTAGAGTAGAACAGAGTGCAACAATGCAAAGTAGATTAGTGTGAGTGAAGTGATGCAGAGGAGAGTGATAGACTGTAGTGGCATAGAATGCACTAGCATAGGGTACAGCAGAGTGGGTTAGAGTTGAGTTGGTAGAGTAGAGTAGAGTGCAGTGGCATAGAGTCCAGAGGTGCAAGGTAGATAGGCGTGGCTTTCAGTGGCTGAGAGTGCAGTTCTTGTGGAGTACAGTGTCAGAATGCAGTGATATGGTGCAGCGTGCATTGGCATAGATTGCAGTGGAGCAGAGTAGAATGGTGCAGAGTAATGTGGTGTAGAGAGCAATGGCGTAGAGTACAGTGGTGCAGAGTATAGTGGTCTAGAGTACAGTGGTGAATAGTAGTTAGAGTAGAGTGCAGTGGCGTAGAATGCGTTGGTTTTGGGTAAAGTGGTGTAGAGTGCATTGGTGGAAAGTGCAGTGGTTTAGAGTAGAGTGGCATAGAGAGCAGTGGTGTAGAATAGAATGGTGCAAAGTAGAGTGGAGCAGCATAGATAGCAGTAGTGTAGAGTGCAGTGGCTAGAATGCAGTGGTGTAGAATAGATTGTTTCAGAGTAGAGTGAAGTGGCGTGGAGTGGTGCAGAGTAGAGTAGAGTGGTGCAGGGTAGGGTCCAGTGGCATAGAGTAGTGTCGTAGTGTGCACTGGTGTGGAGTGGTATTGAGTAGCATGCAGTGGCATAAAGTCCTGTGGCATATAGTGCAGTGTTGCAGAGTAGACTGGCATAGAATGGAGTGTCGTAGAGTGGAGTGGTACAGAGTAGAGTGTAGTGGCCTAGACTGGAGTGGAATAGAGTGCAATTGCGAAGAGTGTATTGGTGCATAGTAGAGTTGAGTGGGGAAGAGTGCATTGGCATAGAGTAGAGTGGTACAGATTAGATTAGAGAGGCGTAGAGTGAAGTGCTGGAGATTGCATTGCGTAGAGTGTAGTAGAGAGGTGCAGAGAGGAGTGCCTTAGCACATAGTAGAGTGGCATAGAGTCAGTTGCCAAGAGTGCAGTCTTGCTGAGTAGAGTGTCTTAGAGTGCAGTGGTGTAAAGTAGCACAGCGCAGAGTGGCGTAGAGAGCAGTGGCATCGAGTATAGTGGTGCAGAGCAGAACAGAGTGGCGTAGAGTGCAGTGATGTAGAGTACAATTGTGTAGAGTGGTGAAGCGTGCAGTGGTGTAGAGTGTTGTCAGTATAGTGGTGTAGAGTGCAGTGGTACTAAGTAGATTGGCGCAGAGTGAATTGATTTAGAGTAAAGTGGTTTAGAGTGCATTGGCATGGAGAGCAGTGGTGTAGAGTGCATTGGTTAGAGTAAAGTGCAGTGGCATAGAGCAGTGCAGGGTAGAGTCAATTGGTGTCAATTAGAGTGCTGCAGAGAAGAGTGGCACAGAGTGGAGTGTTGCAGTTTAGATTGCAGTGGTTTAGAGTGGAGTGGCATAGAGTGCAGTGTTGTAGAGTGGATTGGTGCTGAGTAAAGTGGAGTGGCGTAGACTTCAGTGGTGTAGAGTGCAATAGTGCATGGTAGTGTAGAGTAGTGTAGAGAGGGAATTGGCATAGAGTGGAGCTGTAAACAGTAGAGTGCAGTGAGGCAGTATGGAGTGGAATAGTGTGGAGTGGTGCAGAGTATAGTGCAGTGGCGTGGAGTAGTGCAGAGTAGAGTGGAGTATGCATGATGTGGTAACAAACTGCCATTACAGACAACACATATTCAGCTGAAATGATCATTACATTTGCACATACATACAGTTTTAATGATAAAAGTATACAGCGCACTAATGATAATGTGTGGAAATGTCATCACCTAGTTTATTGATCTGTTCTGATCTTATTTTTTTTGTTTTTTATTTTTATTATTTCCACTTTCCAGACACATGACATTTCAGCATATACATAATAATAATAAGTCCATCAAAAAAAGCTACTTATCTAAGAGGGTTAGCCCGGCGAGTTATACATACAAATTAATCTCGTTTTGAATCCATTGTACATAAACTATACATAGGCTACTGAGCGATCTATAAATCAGACTTGATAATCATATTTTTAGTAAGCATAAAAATAAACACATTTAATCATGTAATACTTTCATACTGACCACTTCCTACTGTGACTCTCCTCATCTTAATATATAATATGTGCAGCTTAATCACATCCTCCATTATTCATATAATTTAGAAAACGGTCCCATATCATGAGCCCCAATTTTCGATTTTTTGATCCCTTTAAAGCATATAAACTGAATTGCAGATTGGCGAGTCTATACATTTTAGCCCTCCAAACCTCAAACCTTGGTGGTTCAGGGCACAGCCAGTCTGCCGCAATACAGAGACGAGCAACAGTCATTGCCACAAATAGAAACAGTCTGTGTTTATACATAATAGATCCCTTTGAGACTGTCCGCCCCATCCCTAAAATCATCAAAGCAGACGAGATACACACTGGGTCCCCTAATATATTAGAAAGAAAGCGTTACATATCACTCATAAACACGCTTAATTTAGCACAACTAAAAAAGATGTGTTCTATGTCTGCATCTTCTGCCCCACAATGGAAGCACTTTCCATCGTGCCGATTGCCCCATTTCTTCATCCGTGCTGGCGTGTAATATAACCTAAACCTAGTTTTGAAGAATTGTACTCTTAAATTTGCTGACATCAGGACCTCATTAGATCTGGAAATTGCCTCATCCAAAGGTATATCCAATTCCCTCTCTCCTAGTATCTCTACCCATTGTAGATTTTGCTTCTCCAGGTCATCCTTCTGCCCAGAACTTAAATTCTTATACAATGCGCCAATCTTATTCTGAGCCATTAAGGCTTCAATCAAGGGGCTAGTAATTAAGTTTAATTTCCGTTTTAACAAAAAATCACGAATTTGTAAAAATTTGAAGAACTGAGAATGCGATAAGTTATAAACCTTTATTAACTCCTCGAATGATCTAATAATCCCCCTTTGATCGTAAAAGTCGCCCAATAACACAATGCCCTTTTCTTGCCAGGCCCTTGCCATTCTGTCATTAAATACAAATGGAAGTAGATTTTTCGCACTCATCGGAGTATAATAAGAAAGCGCTCCCAAATTAATCAATTTACGGACCTTCTTCCATACTTTAAATGCTGCAGCTACGGTCTTAAACTTAGTTCTTTTAAAATAGCTGCAATCAACTTCCCTAAATAGGCTGCGATGCGCTTCTATCCTCAACGTTAACTGAAATATAGAGCTATTAAGTCCTAGTGTTGTTGCATGGGCCTCCACCCCTTCACCTAGTAGCACAGCCATTTTTTGAAGGAAACAGACAAAATAATATAAAGTAAAATCCGGTACTCCCAAACCACCCTTATCGCTTGATAGTGTCATGAATCTCATGGCTCTTCGCGGCTTTCCAGGAGCCCATAAAAACCTGGAGCATAGAGCCTGTAGTTTTTGTAGTTGAGATCCCGATAGTTCCAATGGCATTGCTCTAAAGAGATATAGTACCCTTGGTAATATATTCATTTTTAAAATATTTGCTCTACCAATTAGAGTGAAGTGCATTCTCTCCCATCTCTCCAAGGTCTGTGCTATATTGCTATATAATGATCCCCAATTTGCCTCCACTACCGCCGACATTGATGCCCGAATCTTAACACCCAAATACGTTGCTTCCACTACGACTCTTGGGTCATCAACCCTTGTACTCTCAGTACATACAGGCTGTGTTTTCAAAGAATTTAGCTTATATCCGGCTATACAACCAAACTCCTCAGCTAATCGTTCAATCTCAATTAATGCTGAAGCCGGATCTTCCAATGTAACCGCGATATTGTCCGCATATTCAAAAACTATATGGGGGATATTATGTGCAATAAATGGTTTAATAAACCTACTTCCAGCAAGCATTGTAATAAATGGATTTATATATAACGCAAATAGGAGGGGAGAACAGGGACATCCCTGTCTTGTCCCTCTAGTAATCTGGATTATATCAGAAGTTGAACCCATTGCAGCTAATCTAGCTATTGGTGACTCATATAAAGCTTGCAGAGCTGTCAAAAACTGACGTGGAAATCCCATACTCTCCATTAATACCCATAAATATTGCCATTCGACACGGTCGAGCGCTTTTTCCGAGTCTAATAATATAAAACCTAATCTACGTTTCTCCACCTCTGCAATGTCAAATAAGGTAATGACTTTATTAATATGTTTCACAGTCCCCCGTTCAGGTATGAACCTATGCTGATCTTGGGAGACTAGTGACGTAATTACTTTAGAGAGACGATTAGCTAAGATCTTGGAATACATTTTCCCATCACAATTTAAAAGTGAGATGGGGCGGTATGAGGTGGGTAGTTCTGCATTTTTATACTTTTTACTAAAAACTACAATTGTAGCCTCATTCCACGTTTTTGGTGGTGCACCAGTTTGAGCCGCCCTGAAAGTAGCCAGCATCATATCTTTTAAATCGTCAAAGAAATTTTTATAAATCTCCCCAGGTAGCTGATCCGGCCCTGCTGCCTTCCCACTTGCTAATGTTTTTACAGCATTAGTTAGCTCTTCTAACGTTATCGGATCTGCCAACAGTTCTGCAGCTTCGGAATCTAATTTACAAAGGTCACCAAATGAAGGTGAGTGTAATTCCACCCTCGCCCTTTGCTCCGTATTATATAGATTGGAGTAAAATTCATGAAAAATAGCCAGAATCTCCTTTGGATCCGACCTTAAAACCCCAGTTTTATCTTTTAACACTTTGATATTTCTACTTGCTTCATTCATTCGAAGTTTAAGGGCTAAGGGTCTTCCTACTGCCTCTCCATACTCATGACAGATTTTCCTGTGTGCCAGGTATTTTCTCGCATTTTCACTGTCCCATATTCCCAAAATTTTGGCCCGTTTTTTAGCCACTTCATCTGTTAAAATATCTATATTACCATGGGTAACTATTCCCTGCATCAAGTTCTCCTCAGCACGTTGTAAATCCCCATAACACATCTCCATTTCTATTTTCAGCTTTCTTTGACAATTCACCCCAAAGCTAACAGCCTCCCCCGTGAAGCAGGCTTTGAAAGTGTCCCACACTATATTAATATCTGCTGAGTCCCGATTATTATCAAAAAATTCCCTTATCCACCCTGTCACATGCTCTTTGAACCTCTCATTCAAACACAATTTTCGATCAAAGGAGAATTTCCTAACATTGCCGGCCATTCCCCACCCAGAAAGAGTTAAAACAATCGGTGAGTGATCTAATGCGATATTAGGGTAAATCTGCATGTTGGCTTTAGCTAAATATGGAATACTCCAAAAAAAATAATCGAGTCTCACTTTTTTTTATGAGGATGGGAATAAAAAGTGAATCCTGGATCTGTAAAAAATAAAGTGCTCCAAACATCCGCCAGACCATAGTCTTTTAAAATGTTAGAGAGAACCTTACAAACCTGAGGTTTCCAGCCACTATATCAATTAGTCCCCTAGCAAAATCCTGGCTGGTCAGATTAATGTTCATATCCCCACAAATAATTAATGGGGTAGCCCAAGTTGCCAACTCCATATGAAGCTCTTCGAACACAGCGGGTTCATCTAAATTAGACCTGTATACATTACATACGGTAAAACCCCTGCATCGCCCAGTACATTCTAATTCGGCAATTGCCAACCTTCCCAGATTATCCGCTAGCTTCCGCCTTACATTAAACATATTTCTTTTTGCTAATATAGCGACCCCTCGTGTCATACCCGTTTGTTGAGAAGCTAAAACACCGAAACCCAAATCTACTAGCACATTACGCTTGTTCCATGGCAGATGAGTTTCTTGAATGCAAACAATATCCGGTGAAACATAACGAAGTTAAGTAGCTACCCGCCTCCTTTTATTAAACTCATTTAAGCCTGAAACATTTAAAGAACATATCCGAATGAGTCTAGCAGCCATTACTCATTTGAAATTCCCCTATAATGTTTAACAACGCTAAACACAGTCATTACCCGTACCAAAGAAATGATCATGTTTCCAACTATACTCCGGTCTCTTTTTAACTCTCTTGCCATTTTATGGTTATCATTTTGTTTGTCTGAAAAAGTGGAATTTTTCTCTTTTTACCCACCACCAACACCCCACTTACCCCCCTGCCTCCCACCCACCCCCAACCCCAGCTGCGCCCAGCCCTCCCCCCCCATTAACGAGGCTTTAGGACTCAAGTCCTGCAGATGCCAGCTGGTTAATTCCTCTAACCCATTAGCAGATCCCTGTTGCTCTAAATCTACTAAATTCACTCCTATATCACAGGAGAAGTGATACAAAAACAAAAATTAATTATCTATCACTGGCCCTTCATTCCTGTCCAGAATACACAGTACATCCCTGGATCAACAATTGAAGAAAAAGAAATACAATAAACCTGAGAAAATAAGCACTCCATTCTGCCTACACCCGGCCTGTAAAGTTAACTAGTTACATTACAAGACAATTAATCTTAAGATTCCTCGCAAAGTCCAGCCCTTATTTTACAAGATTAACTCACATTTCCAAATATTTGCATGTTATTACATGTTGTTCAAAAATTCCTTGGCCGACCCTACATTGGTGAAAAAATGCGTACGGTCCTTATAAATGATCTTCAATTTTGCCGGGTTCAGAAGATACGTTTGAGCTCCTTTGGCTTGCAGTGGAGTGATCAATTGACGAAGCTGCCAACGTAGGTCTATAGTATATTTACAAAAATCCGGGGTGACAAAGAACTCAAACCCAGGGCCTAGTCTCCGTTTGTCAGGCCTAGCAAGTCTGTAAATATCCTCCCGGGCCAAGAAGCTGTTAAAGGAAATTAAGAGCACCCTAGGTCTATTCACGTTCCTATCGCCTGTGTTACTATTGCCTGGGCCCCGCATGTTAAAGGGAAAACGGTGTGCTCTTTCAATTTCCCTGTCCCACTCCCATTTGGTTAACTCCGGAAAAGCATTTTTTAATAAATCCACCACAAACTTGCGAGGATCCTGCCCCTCTTTACCTTCAGGCACCTGAAGGATTCTCAGATTATTGCGACGCGCCCTATCTTCAAAATCTGCAAGTTTCCACTGAGTGTCCTCCTTGACCCCCTGTAAAGTCTCTGTAACCCCTTTCTGTTGATGAACCGTGTCCTCCAGACTAGAAATGCGGGCCTCCACCTCATTGAATCTAGATGCTGAATCTGCTTGAGATTTCGCGATCCGGCGAACTGAGCTTTGGAGCTTCCGACACAGAGTTTGAACTCTTTGGCTTTCTTCTCTAGTCTCATCTCTAAGTGACATTACAGACTCATAAATCAATAACAAAGATATATCGCCATTTATGGCTTTTGGGCGTCCCTCCTGAGATTCTAAACCATCTCCATCTATATCGGGTACAGGTTTTGTAGTTATTTTACGGACAGTGGAGGGACTATCCTCCGTAATATCAACCGAGTCATCCAGGCAGATACTGCTTGCTTGACTACCCCCTTCCAAGCTCATATGTTTATTTATTGACATTTGTTGAGCGCGGCGAATACCCATAGGCGTCTCGGCGCTGACTTAGGGGATGGATCAGTATTTAAAAGACCTTACAAGAGTAGCACTATTGGCCAAATAACCAAGTCTTAAGTTGTTTGCGAAATATAAAAAGGGAAGGGCTGGTCCTAATGTGGAGAGGAAGGGTGTTCCAAAGTTTGGGGGCGGCAACCAGAAATCGCCTGTCACCCCAAGTAACTGTTCTAGTACGAGGCACAACTAGGTGGTTGTGATGAGAGGAACGAAGGGAACGGGTTGGGATATAGTAATCAAGATTGTGTATAAGAAAGTGGGGGCCTTGGTTATTGAGAGCCTTGTAAAGAATACACAGTGATTTAAATTTGATGCGGCTGCGTATCGGCAGCCAGTGGAGTTCCCTGATAGTGTTTGAAACCGATGCAAACTTGGGAAGTCCCGCCAGCATCCGGGCGGCAGCATTTTGGATTGACTGCATCTTGTTAGTCACCCGGGATTGTGCATTTAGGAATAGAGCATTACAATAGTCCAGTGCAGACAGGACTAGTGAGCTGACCAGAGTTCTCCCAGCAGTGTCAGGTAGGTAAGGTAGTATTTTTCTGATCATTCTGAGTTTCATATGGGCAGTTGCAGCAGTCTTGTTGGCGTGTGCCATAAAATTTAGACCTGCATCAAAGGTGATGCCCAGATTTCTAACTTTAAGAGCTGGGCTGGGAGGAGTTCCAAACGATGATGGCCACCATACTGGTGACCAGCCCGGAGAGAGGTGACCGAAGATGACCACTTCAGTTTTATCTGAATTAAGTTTGAGACAGTTTGTGGCCATCCAGTCACCTATGGCCACCATTCCCCTGGTGAATAACTTGGCCACTTCTTCCCCGTCCCCTTTGATGGCCAGTACCAATTGGGTGTCGTCGGCGTAGGAGGTCAGGCTCATCCCAAAAGCTTTGATGACACTAGCAAGGTCCGACACGTAGATGTTGAAGAGTGTCGGACTTAGGGACGAGCCTTGGGGGACCCCACATGGCAAGGACACCTTGGAAGATTGGTATGGTCCAAGGGATACCGCCTGAGTTCTGTTGGCCAAAAATGATACAAGTAGGTCCAACGCTGTTTCCTGGACACCTAATCGTTCGACACGGTCGGCCAAGATCTTGTGGTCGACCGTGTCGAAGGCCGCAGAGAGATCCAACAGGACCAAGACTGCTGTCCCCCCTGATCTCGTATGGCTCGGATATCGTCTGCCGCTTTTAGGAGGGCGGTCTCCGTGCCATGACATTTGCGAAAACCGAACTGCGTGTTGTCGAGCAGCTGGTACCGCTCAACAAACTCCGACAATTGTTGGTTCATACCTTTTTCTATGACCTTGGCCAGGAAGGGGAGACTGGCTATCGGCCGATAGTTTTTTAGTTCATCTTTGTTAAGATTGGCTTTTTTTAGAAGGGGTTTAACCAACGTGTGTTTCAAGGAGGCAGGGAAAATGCCCGATCTGAACACAGCGTTACAGACCTGTGTAATGACCGGAATCAACGTGTCCATAACTGGTGTAAGCACTTTCAGCGGGCAAGGATCCAGTGCTGACCCTGTTTTAATCCTTGAAATGAGGCTCTGCGTCTGGTCCATAGTAAGGTCAGTATGTTGAGCATACTGAGTAACAAGATCCTCACAAGATGAGGGTAGAGATGGCTCCGACATTGAATAAAAGTCGCCTGAGTCCGCG
This sequence comes from Lissotriton helveticus, assembly GCF_964261635.1. Lineage (NCBI taxonomy): Eukaryota > Metazoa > Chordata > Amphibia > Caudata > Salamandridae > Lissotriton > Lissotriton helveticus. Next base: position 20,199,789 of record NC_136060.1, on the reverse strand, counting down.
TCGCGTTGTAAAGGTAGCTCTTCACCCCCACTGCCCATTCCTGCAACTTGACACAGTCCGTTTCCATCAGGAAAGCCCTCTTTATTTTGCTGAAGTTCTTCAGTGTTTGAGGTGATATTAGAGATAGTAGTCCTGATGGAGGATACCGCAATTGCCTCCTGTACAGGTCCCCCTTTTGATTTTTCCTTCCCCGCCGCCATTATAAATATTGCCGGTATCACTTTGTTCTTATCCCCTCCAACTCCCTTAGATTTAGTTATGTCAGGGAGACCTTTAGAGTTTTTGTTTAACTGTGCGGGGAGCGCTTCCCCTTTGCTCACCTCAGTGGGGCTGCTGCTATCTCCTTGCTCTTCTTGAAGCCGCGGCTACCCCCTTACACCTTTAGGAGGCATGGCGGCTCCTCACGCTCTCTCCCTCTCCGCTAGCTTCAATCAGGCGTTTCTGCAAAGCAGGCTGACCCCAAATAACTTTTCACCAGGTGCGCCGCTCGGTAGCACGCCGGAAGACTGCCGCGCCGATTACAGCCGAATTAGGCCGATGCTGCTCCAAGCTCCAATCTCCTAAGCTCTGATTTCAGCCACCTGGACTCCCGAAGCCGTGGACGCCAATATCGTTAGCGTTGCAGTTGTAGTACACAGTTCCTGAAAAACTGACACACCGAGCCGGGTCAGTGCCTTCAATTGTAATTTGCTCGATCCGGCCGCGACCATGAACTAATTGGTGCTCGCCTTCCGCGTTTCTCCTGTTCAGTTCACCGGTCTGCTGGTAAGTCGAGGAGCGACCAACCTGTACGTCCACTCGTGTGGGCGCCATCTTGCCTCCTAAATGTTCTGATCTTATTAAAGTATGTGTTTCCACCACACTTCAGAATTATCAAAATATGTGCTTCATTTCTAGTTACCTAATTCTGATATAATATATTTTGTAATAGTTGTAGAGACATTTAAATTTTGCTGTGTGATAGAAAAAAACAATATAGTTTGTGCATTCTATCCAGAACATTCCAGTACCCTGCATGAATGTCACATAAATCCTCTCACTTTGAAGTCAGAGAAAGAAAAGTAATTACCAAGCTCCAGGAAAGACACAGCCTGACATGTGACCTCTGTCTTTAAATGTACAGCAAACATGACAAGATAAGAGCAAGATTTAAAGCCCTGTTTACAGAAATTGAGCACTAGTGGAAGGATAACGCTAGGATATGGGCCATGGAAGGGAGGATCTCGAGCTGGAAAGCCTAAAACAAATAAAGCCAGCAAATAGAAAGCCAGAAAATGTGAGTTACAGACCACTAAGCAACGGGGGGGAATGCATTCCCAGGGAGTTTTTCCGAAAGTCCCCAAGATGTAGTTAACAAACCAGAGAGCTGTGCTGTCTGGTAGGCTTCAACCTAAATAGGAAGGAAGAAAAGGACATGGATGGATAAACTAAAGAATAAACAGAAGTATGTAGATGGATTAGAGAAGGATGGAAAGAAAGAATTAATGACTACAACTGGAAGTAGAATGGAGAGAAAGAAGGAAATGTCATCATTTCCTCATAGGGCTACTTGCATTCATATATATTCATCTTCAATTGATGTTCTCATGTTAATGTTGCTGCAGCACAATACTAGGTGAGACTGTACCTCTCTGCCAGAGCTTTGCTGGGTGTGCTTCTCACAGAAAGCAAATCGTCCTCCAGTCTCCTCCTCTCTATCTCCAGCCGCTCCAGCTCCTCTTGCGTCCGTTTGCGCGGCGTCAAAAACTGAAGCTCCTTCAGAAGTTCCTCCTTCTCGTTGACCAGCATCAATTTCTCCTTCTCAATGTCCAGACCCCCAGGCCATGGCTCACCTTCTAACTTTGACAGCTCAATCTTCAGGTTCGCCATGCTGAAATAAGAAGAGCTCATCAGGAAAAATGGAGGAACTCCTGCTCGCACTGAAGCCATTTCTAACTTTGTTGAAGGCTACGTCTGCAATACTTTCCAGACAAGTGCAGGTAGCATACATGTCATTACACATAAAATGCTCACTGCTGAAAATTGCAAACACTTGTTTTATTAGATCTTGTGTTCTGTACCCACCTGGGATTGAGTTGGGAAGCACAAAAATTTTAATGTTACATTATGATTAGGACTCCCAGTTTTTTGGTATTTATTTTTTTAACATTTCCGTCTATATTTATACATATTTATATTTGGGAAATCTTATTGGTATTTAGCGATATTTCTTTTTTGTTTTATGAACAGATGAGGTGGTAACTTGTATATTTCCTTATTTATTTCACAGATAAACTTGCACACATATGTTGATGTCTGTCAGGTTTTAGCACATTACACTGCCCAAAATAATAAAATAATAAACCCAAATGAAAAAATAACTTAATAGCACAAATACATGTTGAGCTATGCAGTTATTTAAGCAAATCTTATTCAGTTTTGCAACTCCCCATGGTGCCAGTATGTACAGGTATTGGCCTGAAACTCAATAATCTCAGCATGGAGAGTCACTCAAAAGAAGTCACATTATCTGTACTTTTCTGCTTTTAAAAGTAGGTACAGACAGGAAACACAATGTTTTCTGTCTATATTTAACTTTAAAAATCAATAAAAATGGAAAACATGAAGCCGTAATTACGATTTACGGTAACTATATCATGCCAAACGCATTTCGGCTGAATATGTGCTGGGTCATTTCAGTATTTGGTAAATTGCTCCGTCACATTTGGTAAATATCCAAATGAGGTTTTAAAAAAAAAGCTGTTTTCAACCTTCACACAGACACATCTGGCAGACGTCTAGTCACGTGAGGTGCAGTATAAACCTGCCATGTATTTAATAAGAAAAAGAGCTTCTACCTCGGTAGGACTCTGGAAGCCACCAAGTGCTTTCATCTGGAATTTGTTTTAGTTGCTATTTTCCCTTTGGCTTACATTCACATATTACCATGTATTCTAGTTATTTATTTCGACACTACAAGGTAAACTATTGCACTGCACATGCCCAGTAAAACCAGGGAAGTCAAAGTAAGGTCGGAAGAAGTTCGTGCAGCAGAGCAGGGCTTTAAAGGGGATGGAAAACCTGGGGGGCGTGGGGGTCTCTCATAGGAGAGTGGCAGATGTAATGAAGGGCGTGGCTTAACATTTAAGCTAAAAATCTGTACTCAGGCTTTTGAGAGGGAGTTCAGAAGTGAAGCATGGCCATCTAATTCAAGCTCAACCCCTGAACGAAGCTAACCCTCGTACATAGAAAAAATTACTGCCATATAACCCTAAATAGGCATGGATGACCAAATGGGAAATAGGTCCAAAGACAGATGGCATACGAACTGTAGGAATTGTGCCAGGCGTGTTCTTGCTGGTCCTGGGCCAGCGACTGCTAGATTGAAGGGGAAACAGACTTTATACCGTAGATTGAACCACGCTGTGCCTTAACAGCGCGGTCTGAACCACGGATGCGTCTTTACAACGCATTCCTTTATTACGCAATTCGTCAGATCAACATGCCTTAAGGAAAGTGTTGCTGGATTGATGGTGGACTTTAAGTCCAACACTTTCCCTAATGTTGCACAGACTGGAGTTGAAAAAGTAGATTATACTATTTCATCTCCAGCGCTTTCCCTAAGGCAAGTAATTGTAACCACTTGCGTGGCAATGGAATGCATGGTAAAGACGCATCTGTTGTTCGCACCGCGTTATTAAGGCAGGCGTGATTAACGCCTGTGTGGTCCCAACATACAACCAAGTAAAGAGGGTTATATGAGGGCAGGAGTGTGGCAGCCTCGACATGAGCAGAAGCATTTGCTGAGGCTCTCAAGGACATGAGTGATGCTGCTACAAGGGCTACATATCACACCTTCATTCAGGACTACCATTCGGTGGTGGGTGCAGCTACTACTGGTGTAGCAGGTGCAGTGGGCACTGGGACCCAGAGCCCTGAGGGGCTCGTTGACTCCTGATAATTGCTGTGTTTTACAAACACAACAGCAGGCAAGGCAGCCATTGTCCTTGCCTGCAGCAGGGCCCCTGGCATCCATGCCTCGCTACAGGGTGGATGGAAGACTCCAGCTAGGGACCCAACCAGATATTGCACCACTTCTCAGCACGAGTTCCATTTTTGGGGTCTTACGTCTCTTTAAATTGAGGCTCATTGAGTAAGGACTGTGAGGACGTAGGTGGAAGAGGTGACTGTCGTAATAACTTACATCTTCATTGCTCAGAGTCCTAGGATTCCTCCCAAAATGGAACTAACTAAAATGCAGCTCTGCTGATTGAGGCAACAAACAAAATATCAAGTGGATTAAGGTTTTTTTCTCTTTTTTAAAAGATTAACAATACAAAAAGAAGAAAGGTAAAAAAGTGACAGGTTGTTTTTGTGGTCTCAGAGAACTGGTGAAATAAAGAAATGTTGTTTTGAACAAGGAAGCAAGATAGCCTTTCTCCAGAGCAGGGATCGCCTTAGGCAGCAAGGACTGTGTCGAGGAAGCATAGGTCTGAGTTTAATGAGTATACGAAAAAGACAATAGACTTTAGTAGAAACAAAACACGCTGTAATTGTAAGGTGCAACATGCGAAATGTAGCTTCAAATGTCATTTAAACGTGGGACAAAGAAGCATTTCTGTGTGTAACATGGCATTGAGAGAGGATCTAAATGCAAAACGTCCATTCAGACAATTAGTTCAATAAATTATATAAATAAACAATAAAAAAACACAAAGAGAAAGTGTTAACTATTTTACGGATGGTGTTAACAGAATTGCCCAGTAGATGTCACTACAAGCCCATGATATGTTAATACAGTGGATCATTTAGCACATAGCACATTTAACAAGGCTTCTATAACCCTTGTCATTACCTTCTCTTGGCCTCTTCGTATTGTAGACTTAGTCTGACCTTTTCAGCTAAATCTGATCTACTTTTAATTCCAATCTGAAAAAGGAAGAGAACAAGTACATCACCTATTATTTTCTGTACATGCTGTTTCTTTAACAACCAATTCTCGACACCGCATGTACAATAAGAAAGGCGTCCTTTCTGCAGAGTAAATGAAAGTAGACATTCTGCTAAGTTTCAAAGTAGTTCCACCAAACAAATGGCTACATGCCTGTATGTACAAAGACATAATAGGAGCGACTACAAACTCTTTCAGAAGGACAACTTAGTTAACAGTGAAATAATTCAATGTTACCGTTGGTTGTTTTTTGCGGCCGCCTGCGGATGGGCATCAGTTCACACTTACCCAGAGACACCTTAACATTGGTTCCGACTTTAGTTCCAAATCTCGGTGAGCAGTTTTATGGAGAAAGCCGGATTAAACGGGCAAGTTTCTCTACTTACATCATTATTGTTTAAGGAATAAAATGTGGGGTGCCTTATCAAAATTCTCGAGTCTAGAGATGTTTAATTGCCTAAGTGGAATTCCCAATTGTGCACAGTGTATACGTTCTAAGAAGGAATTTCGCGCTTATTGGTACAATTGTTCCCCAGATTTCCTCCCCCCACCATAAAAAACAAACAAACTTGTGGGTATATAGAGAACGCTATGCAATGTATACACCATTTACACACCAGCAAATACTGACCAAGTTGGAGCCCTGTTTTGGCGCAAACGAAACGAGTTTCCGCTCGTAATGGAATTAGATTTGTAGGTTTAATCAAGTACTTGGAAGTAATATGTCTCAATGCATTTAAATAAGAGTTAACAACTCCCTGCTCACTAGTAAGATAGCTTCGCGGATCAATGCGCCTGCTGCAGTGTGCAGTATAGCCTGCAGTTTAACATAGTAGAATCCTGAATGGCCAGTCACCCTTTTCTGCTTCACAGGTTGATAAAAACGAGTACAATTAACATCTCTTATTGAACACCTCAAGGTAACTAAGTTTAAATGTTCCAAATAAAAAGTTAATATTTTGCATAGCTAAGTACATATTTATATTTATATAATGTGATGGACAGAATGAGCTGAACTCACTTCTCATGCAGATCAGGACAGGAGCGCCTGCTGCAGTGGTTTGTGGGTAACCTGCAGTTTGCAGGGTCCAATGTCAGTGACATAATCGCAAGTAATTGAGTAACCGCTAGAGAGATCAGTGTGAACACTATAGGGCACTAGCGTCAAATTCAGTTTAACAGCTCGGTTGGTTAATGCGCCTGCTGCACAGTTAAGAATTGAACCTGCAGCTCACACATTCTGATGCTAGCAAGATAGTTCAACATGTTCATGCGCCTAATGTATAGATTTATGTGCGCCTTTCAGGTGCATGCTCCGATCACAGTATCATGACTTGGAATTCATGCACGTGTTGCACAGGTATGTGTGTAGCGCAGAGAGCTGGGTGCATCCTGAAAGCAGCTGGTCTCAATCGCATTAAGATAGCATATAGGGTTAGTGCGCATGCTTTCAACATCTGTAGGTGTCCTCAATATCGGAAATTCGACAGGATCAGCTTAAACCATAGGAGGGGGAACCTTTAAATGGGTTGCAGTCACAACTGCTATAACACGATCAGGATACCCCTAGATTACAAAGCTTTGTAGACGGTTCTTCTTCATAAAATGGCTTACTTTATAACTTCCTGAAATGAAGAGGCAGGAGGCGGTGGTACAAACCCATCCCTTTTCACTCTCGAATGGCCCGGGTCTAGCCACGCATCAACTTGCAACACAGAGACAAGTGGGGTGATAAACACGAGCAGGTTCTAAATCCTATATGATGCACAATGGGAAGACATGACTTCTGCACTGGACAAATAAGCAAAATACACAAAAACGCGGCACTCATCTTGTAAAATGAGAAAGGGCAATCTGGCCTTTCCTCTCTTTGCTGTCCATCTGCCTTCCTACACAAAACACAACTCCCACAGACTGGTGCAGCATTGTACTAAATTGTAAATTGATACTTGTATAGCGCACTACCCACCCGCAAGGGTCTCAAGGCGCTTGTACGAATACCGCTGTGGAGCCCATCCTGGCTTTCCCTGTGAGGTGTCCACTCCTGGGCACCCCCAAGGTGGAGGCCAGGCATCCTTAGCGTTGTGGGGGCCGTTGTGGAGATTAAGCAAGCTATTGCCCAGAGTTGCAGAGTGGGACTCCATGATTGGAATAGGCACCGAGGCGAGAATTATCAGGTCCATGGAATTTTGAGCCCAAGACCCGCCGAAGCGGGGAATTGAACCCTGGTCCCGGGCAAGACCTCTGCATTAGGGTCTGCCGCTCTAACCATTGAGCCACACTTCTCCACTGTTCCCTCTGCAGACATGCCTGCCAAGTATCACGCATAAGGTGCGATGCTCACGCATTTCAGTGTGGTGTTCTGCATCACCAAACTGAAATGCATCGTCACGCACTTAATGCCACTCTGAAACTCTGCCTACGCAGGGTGCCAGCGGGGGCCACCGGCGCCTGTGCACCTGCTCCGAGACATGCTTCCAGCAGCTGCTGGTTTCAGTTAGTTAATAGTTAATTGTGTGCTCTCAGCTCTGGAGTGGCTGAGAGTGACTGCTACAATGTTACAATTCTGCCCAGGCCACCAGCCTGTTGTGCCTGGCTGCATATTTCCTGCAGCACCGCGTGGCTTTGACACTGCTGCCAATTAGACTCTGGGGCGGGGCCTGCCCTCTGTGGTTGCTACTGGCTGTGGGACACTATGGGGGGCCCAGGATTATAATTTGGATGTGACCGTAGTGCCTCCTCATGTCCTGGAGGAAGAGGAAGTGAGGTAAGGTGGGTCAGAAGCGGTGAGGGACTCATTCTGAGTTGACGAGTCATTGGTGCACTGCTGACTGTCTGCGGTGCGCAGCGCTAGCGCCGCAATAACACCCCCGGCGTTCACGTTGCCAGACCTGCAGGGGGGCGAGGCCAGATCGAGACCATAGAGTGACTGAATAATTTCTATCACTGACTCCCTAATGGACAGGACTGTGTACACTGAGGGCTGCTGCGCATCAGAGGCATTATGCGTCTTTCATTTCTACCTGTTTTTATGGTGGCAGTTAGTGCCATACAAAAGCAACACGCATCCTTTCATAACGTGCATTCCACAGATCCAGTTCCCAGAGTCAAGATGGTAGTTCACTTTCGAATACATCATCTCTGTGCGTCTTTAGAAGCAAACAAAGCTGCTGGCCGAAGCGCTCAGCTTTGAGCCCCCAGGCACATGTGAAATGGCAGCAGGAAGGTTAGGCACCCGCTGTGCCCTGGGTTAATTTGATATCAGCAACATGTACTCAACTGTAGTAGGTTAAAATGAGTGAAACGGCATGAGTGTATAAGACGGGCTCAATGATAATTTCTTTACCTTTATGTTTTTTTGCACATTTTAATACCGTATCCATTGCAAATTGCTATTTAAAACAGTTTGAAAGGTAATGCCTGCTTTTACTGAATTTCCTCCTACTGCGGCTATGGGTCCATACACAAGATTTAGGGGCTCATTAGGATGGCGCACGGACCTGCGTCCGTCCGCCACCCTAGAGGAGGAGGGACCGTCCGCAGGGGCAGCGGTGGTCCCTCCAGTACAATTAGGATGTGACCGCCAGCCTGGCGGTCACATCCTCAATATTTAACATTGCGGCGGGTGCTGCTTGAAGCAACACCCGCCGCAAGGTTAAATATGCATGCTTAGCATTTGCATGCACAAAGCGGCAGGCACCACGCGGTGCCTGCCGCTTCGTGCACGCAAATGCAGGGGGGGTACCATAGGTACCCCCCATGTGCACCCCCACCCCCACAATCACCCTGGGGGCCCACAACGGGCCCCCAAAGAAATCACCGTATGCCTTTCCACGGCGGAGAATCCGCCGCGGAAAGGCATCTGTTTTCCGCCATCCTAATATGGCTGGCGGTGTCTGATAGACACCGCCAGCCATGTTAGAGCTTTTCCGCCGCGGTCGGAAGGCGACCGCGGCGGAAAAGCTGCGGACCGAATTTGAGACCCACCGCCATCCTAATTTGGTGGTGGGTCTTTTGTGCATCCTCAGGGGTTTTTCCGCATCCTCCGGGCCGGCGGTGGCTTCCGCCGGCCCGGAGGATGCGGGAAAACCGCGGTCCTAATGAGCCCCTTAATTTGGTCTTTCCAATGGAGCATAGGAAACATTTGAAAAACTTGCACATGCAGCCATGTATAATTTCTGCCTGTGTTTCTTGCTGGAGGGAAACTTGTGAGAGATTTTGCAGATAACGTTCCACTCTTTCAGTGGTTCAAAACAACACCTCCCACATGGATGTTATCTCATGAGCGACTGACTCTTTCTTCCTGCTTGGCCTACATGTTTTGATGATGTTCATTTATATGTTGTAACTGACCGTAGAGCACTGCATGTTCACTGGATGAAACACTTGTTCTTTGTCAATGGACGTCATGTGCCTTGCTGCTATACTCATGGTCTTGTAGGTTATATGCAGCCGCTTCGCTCTCTGAAGGTTTCTGCTGTTCTTGGCCTCCCATTCAACTCAAGGAAGTGACCATATGTGAATAATGAACTCCCTACTCTAATCATGCTTCAGTGCTCAGGCCCTACCCTCAGCTGTCTCCACAGTTTTATCCTTCAGACTAGCACAATTGCTATTATATTTCTGATTGCTACAATGTGATATTGGTGCCCTGAACAGTTATCTCATTGGTATCAGCATCATTACCTTTCATTTCAGGGGTTTTGAGCATTTCTTAGATATTTTAGTGCTTCCTATTGGCAAAAGGTTGTAATGTCTAATATTTCGCTCATTCAATGCGCTTCATTTTGCTCGTGAGAAAGTGTCACTCATAATTGTTGAATGTCACTCATAATTACACTGAAATTATGAAAATGTCACACATAGCAATCTTAAACTTTGGCAGCTATGTGCAGAGGCGCCACCAATCACTGCCAACAAACTGAAAAACGCACAGGAAGTAGCTATTCTATTTAACTCACTTCTAAATTGCACCCAAGACAGCGATCCACGCTCTCCATCTTGACTGTATGGACGGCCCTCCTTTCTCCTCAGCTGTCCCTGAAGACATTCTAATATCAAGTACTGACAAATCAAATAGCCCTGCAGTCGTCATTGTCAATGGTTGTTTTATGTTCACTCTTTTTTTAACGTTAATGTTTTATCCTGTATCTGTAGGCTTAAAGCATTTTTTTGTATCAAAAAGCGCACACTACCATAGTAGCCCCGGGCACGGAAGCGAACTGGTTTATGTGTAGCAATGTTCTTGTGAAAGAGCAGAATGCCGTCACTTACAGTGAAGTTGGCCAGTGGTTGAAGTGGGCTGACCCAAAGCTCTAGGGTGCATGCAGTAGGTGGAACAAGAAAAAAGTGATTACAAAGCAGCAGATTAACAAGAGAGAGAGAGAGAGAGAGAGAGAGAGAGAGAGAGAGAGAGAGAGAGAGAGAGAGAGAGAGAGAGAGAGAGAGAGAGAGAGAGAGAGAGAGAGAGAGAGAGAGAGAATGAATTTGAAAATCAAACCATCTTGGCCAGCATCAGGCCTAATAAAAAGAAGTTAGTGTTTGTTTCTATCAGTATAAGAAATAGAGCTGCGTTTTGAACATAACAAAACTTTCCAGACAGGAGCAGCAGCATTCCACAGAACTTTCAGAGACGTGTTCATCTTTAAAACCGAACTCCAAGTGTCTGTGCCCAGCTAGAGCCAGAGAGAAAAGACGGAAGTCTTTCTGCCACAAGAGGGCACTACCTGACAAGGCTTGCTGCTTTTAGCTGCCGGCACTCTGAGCTTTGTGAAGTAGAGTCAATAAGTCTTAAGGAGGCAGGAAGAGAGAGGTGGGAGGGCTGAAATGTTGGATGGGAGGAGACGAATATGATGGTATTCTCTTCCTTGTCAAGATGGCATTCCTTCGATGCAATACAAACAATGATTTCCGTGCCCAGTACCAAAGATAGGAAGGGTTTCTGATCAGCAAATTCGCCTTACTTCAAATGACAGACCATAGTCCATTGGCAGAAATAATGCCTAGATTCTTTCCTGTTTCACATTTTTGTCTTCCCTTACTTTATGTTTTCTAGAATTCTAAAGGCTTTTAAATGCACTGCAATCCATAGCCTCTCTCGCGCTCTCTCTCTCTCTCTCTCTCTCTCTCTCTCTCTCTCTCTACATATATATATATATCTATATATATATGCAAAAAAGAAGGAGGGAACTCTGGGTAGTTTTCCACCTAAACTGAAAACTACCCAGAGTTCTCTCCTTTTTTGCATCATTTATGTGTCACTATATGCCTGAAAGGGTTTTGTTTTGATATATATGTATATATATATATATAAATTAATAACTTATATGTGTGTATACGTATATATATTTATATCCCTGAAAAAGCCAAAGATTAAAGTCACGCGATAGTTAGATGAATATGTCCGTGACATTAACATTTTGAACTAAAAATAACACCAGTTATCGTTAGCAGAGCTAACGATAACTTGCGCCCCCACCAGACCCCGCTTATGATCTCTCATATTACATACACTACAGAGTATTAAAAAGTGTCTACTCAGAACAGTGTACATTCTAGGAAACACTTGGCAGAAAAGGCACTATTTGTTTAAAATAAGCAACATCTGAAGTGGCTAAAGATTATACAACCAGTATTATTAAGACTGTGGTTAGTACCTGGTGCACCCACTCTTCTATGTTACTTGGAAATTGTCATGCTGAGATGATTCTGTCTAATAACTCAAAGCTGCTTACAATATTTAGTATGTTGTACGTAGAATCTTTGCCCTGTGCCAAATTGTTCTACAGAGCCTAAAAACTTGTGTGGAACATGCTGAACACAAGTTGTCAACTATCACCTGCACACAAGTTACTCTTAAATGCTTTTATAACATGTTCAATACCTGTACACAACTACGATGCATTAGGAGCACATGCGTTTTGTAAACACTTACACCTATTAGCTTGACACACGCTAAACAAAATTAGATAAATAGGAATCTATGGTAGTTACGCACCACTATCTAAACTAAAAATTTAACAATCACACTCATTGGACGATGTTCTCAGTGGTATATTCGGTGATGTCATCAATGATGTCGTTAGAGATATCATCAGTGATGTCATAAATGATGTCACAGAACATGTCATGAGTTATGTAATATGTGAGGACAATAGCAGTGCTAACTATAACTTGTGAATTCCTGTGTTTTTCTAAGCTCAAAACTTTAATGTTGTCACTGACATATTTACCTAAATATAACGTTACTTTATCCTTTGTTTTTTTAATTAATTCCTAAGATTTTTTTTTCACACAAAAACAGATGTTTTTTTCACATCTAACTATAATGTTACTTTAATCTATCAATTTTTTCAGTGAGTTTATACATTTTTTTGTTAACCTAAGGTAATATTTTATAATAATAAGTTAAGCCAACCACCGCTGCACACATTCTTAAACTGTGTGTGACAGGCGTTGGTCACAGAGACCGGCTGCTGCAAACTCCCCCAGGGCCTAATGTTTTTTAAAGAGGAGGGGGACCAAGTGGCACCCTCCCCGAGCCTCATTAATCCCATTGAGCCATGGGATCCCAGGGCATTAAGTTTTCTTAAAATGAAGGTGGACCAAGTGGCCCCCCTCCTCGAGCCTTAGTAGGTCCTGGGAACCCCATCCTTCAGGGCATTTTATTTTTAGGGGGCTGCATGCGGCCTCCCATTAATAAAAGAAAGTGGCCCGGCCGCCATTTTGTTTTTTGTATTTTTGCTGATGTGGGGGTTTTTTGCCACCCATCCCGAGGGCAGGGGCACCCTCCCAAGGGGCATAGACAGTCAGGATATGCCCCTTTATATATTTTGTTTAACATGTTCAGGATAGGGACATCCCCATGTCCTTTAATGGCAGCCATTAACATGTTTCTCATGTTGCTGGCAGCCAATCATATAGCTCAGTCCGGTGGGAGCGTGACGCCCACAGAAGAGAACTGGCCCAAGCTAAAACAAGCATTTACAATGCAATAGGTCTCGAATTTGCAAGAGTTTGAGCTATTGCTATTGTAAACGACAATGCCTTTTATTTATGCCTTTTTTTACTTTCCAAGGGTGTTAAAAGGTTATGGCGTAGGTTGCAACGTCAGAAAAGGGAGTCGACAGGGTGACTTCATGAAGAGTTAAGATTGGAGAAAGCTTTAAAAACAAAAAAACAAATAGGGACCTAAATAATGCAAGCACTGGCCTAGGCCAGGCATCAATGAGCGGCAGCAGCTGAAAGCAGACGGTTGTGACTCAGTTTACATCACTGAGAACAGGAAAAGGTCAAGGAGAATCAATCTTCAAAAGGAGTCCACCCTCAAACGCCAGTGATCGCATCAATCACAGTAAGCACACTAAAGATGTAAGCATCAGGTCTTTCTTCCGAGACAAACCGTGTGGCATCCGCAATAATATGAAGGGCAACGCAGTGTACCGACCCACCCTGGCACAATTCATGTGAAAATATTAAACTGAAGCGCCCAGAAGCGAGGTAACCATAGCTCATTAACAAATCACTCACGCGAAAACACTTTAAAAAACACAATGGAGACACCAGTAGTGGGGCTGACAGTAAGTGAAGATCTATGGTTGTAGACCAAAGGAACATCACATTCAAATAAGTGCGAGAGGACATTAAACTAGAGAATGCTACAAGATGGTGCCGCTTAGGTCCTGGTTTGGCAACTGAAATTCAAGGTGATAAAAAAACACACACATTCCCAAATGGTTTGAAAAGAATTATTGTGTTTCTATTGGCTGTAACAAGACCATGCAGCTAAACTCTTAGGACGCATGACCTTGATGTGGAAAGCCTCTGCCTGTAAAACTGTGACCCTCAACTCCCTGATTATTTCTCAGTCTCTCTCCTTTGGGTAACAAAACAAACAATGAGCTTGGCTTTATAGTGTTGGCACGCAGTTTTACCTAAATAGATTCTACCAGCATGGATCAAATCCTCACTCCCTCTCTAATCTCTTCTCTTCATATCTTCATGTAACGATTCATCCTAATCTCGCATTTCCACGCCCCTTAGAATTTGCTGTGCCTTTCTGTCGAACCTGTAATAATTTACCATGTTGCTAAGTTTGGATTTAACCTTCAGAATGTGTGAAAGGCACGTGCAGAAGCCAATTATAAAGAAAGAAAAAAACTCCTAAAAAAAGATTACTGAAAACATTATCAATGACGTAAATATTGTGAGGCAAAAACGTTACTTTTTTATAATTGTATTTAGGTAACAGTTACTTTTACACTTTCCTTATGTATGTTAACAGGTAGCAGCAGTGCACCATATTCCAGCTGTGTCAGCAAAACACCTTCATCCAGATCCTGCCCACACACACACATGCACATGCAGTGCACCTCGAAAAAATGGTAACTTTAGCTCTGATGCATTGACAAAACTGTGCCACATGAAGGGGCTCAAAGCAAGTAAACATTATGTTGTCCCATGTAGGCAGTAATTTTCATAATATCTGGGACACGGCAATAACCCAAAAGTCAGAACAGAGGCCAGTGACCAGAAGACATGAGCAAAGACTAAGAGCATTATCAACAAAAGGGTTGTCCTACACCTCGCTAATCAGTCTAAAAACAGGTCTCAAGAAATACTACAAAGTTAGAAAAGCCGCCTTATGTTTTTCAATAGTTTCACATTCCCACTTCCTGTTGTAAACAACGTGGCAAACAGGCTTAATTAGGTATCCAGCATAGATCAATCACTATGAAAAATCAAGATTATAATAAAAGTACAGTACAAACGGCAGAAAAAAAAATCTAGAAGTTAAACAATGCACCATGTATTGCAGCTACTATCAATAATATGAGTTTTAAGCTCCGGGAAAAGATGCATGGTCTAGGTAGATAAATTATTCTCATAGTTTTAATTTTATGAGAAATTGTTCAATTAAGAGAGAAAAAAAAGTCGTTTAAGACTTCAGAAAATTCGGGAAAAAGTTTAAACTGCTGCAAACAAGTGTAAAAACCACAATTCAAGACATGTGTACTGGCAGCTAAGTGTTTCATGTTGAAATGGTATTAGGACAAGTCCAGTCCGGGTGGGCGGGGCCAAAGGGAGACAGGGCGGTCACCAACCCCACTTCCAAAAGCAAACCGACAACAATAGATATCGCAAGCGAGTAGCGCATGCACTGCAACGCTAGGCGAGACCTAAAAAGCTCACTGGGCCAATCAGAACACTCTATTTTTTTAATTGGGTTTGAGGGACTCTTGCAAGAGCCTCTCGAACCCAATCATCCAGATATCGGTACTTTTAAGCCTTAATTTTGCATAAACTACTGAACAGATTTACAATATATCACAAAAAGCACAATCTACAAAATAAGATCCAGCTTATGCCAATTTTGATGCATTTCATTTAGCAGTTTTTATTGTAGCCCTCTTTAAAGAATTCTATGGAAAATGCAAGGGGATTTTGCGTTTTGGGAACCCTTCACTTTTGACTCGCCCCCTCCTGATGGCTCACACTGAAACTTCCCATCCACAAACTAGTTAAAAAGTGGGACCACTTTGTAAAGATTGGTGGAGATTTGTCAAACAGTGGCAAAGTTACAAGCAACACATAAAATGCTTTTCATATGGAATTGCTGGCCTAACTATAGCCACTCAGTGGCAACCGCCACTGTGTAATATTTTTAACAAATCTTAACGAAACATACATACATATATAGCAAGACTGCTTGGCAGTCGAAACGTGTTTGGCAGCGGCGAAAATAAGGAACTAAGAACTGCACACAGCGTCGTCATGTTTTGGCTGTATTTCTTAGACTCGGTTCGAGGAGTCTATAAAGACGACGCAACTCTCGCTAAGGAGGGGCAGAGAATACTCGAGCAACACGCCGTTATACATATATATATATATATATATATATATATATATATATATATATATATATAAAGCAGGCACACCGGAGGCCAATTATTGTGTGAAATGCAAGCAATGAGGATGTAATGGCGATAAAGAAGGTTCCCCTGCACCGACCTCTGATGAGAGGAACAACTGCCTTGAAACGCGTACGGTCAAAGGACTTCAAAACGGAATGGAAAACTGCAATGTCCAAATAAATGTTTTGAAAACAACCTGCGAATGGTGTGCGGCCTCAAATCCGAGTACCCTTGTAGCAATACAAATCACGGCGGCTCCGGCCGTGGAGGGATCGCACTGCCTGGGAAATATCAACGGGACCGCCAGAGAGGAAATGTGCATCTTTGATGTGGCACGAACAGGCGATAAATTAACACTGCAGTGTTCCATCCGGGAGCCTAATGGAAGGCTTTCAAAGTGTCCTGAAATAATGGGCAGGAACCACAACACACTGGAGGGTAAAAATTGAGCCTTAATGACTACATCACCCAAAATGCATCATGGCAAATGGACGCTATTTAAAGCAGGCACACCGGAGGCCAATTATTGTGTGAAATGCAAGCAATGAGGATGTAATGGCGATAAAGAAGGTTCCCCTGCACCGACTTCTGATGAGAGGAACAACTGCCTCGAAACGCGTAAGGTCAAAGGACTTCAAAACGGGATGGAAAACTGCAATGTCCAAATAAATGTTTTGAAAACAACCTGCGAGTGGTGTGCGGCCTCAAATCCGAGAACCCTTGTAGCAATACAAATCACGGCGGCTCCGGCCGTGGAGGGATCACACTGCCTGGGAAATATCAACGGGACCACCAGAGAGGAAATGTGCTTCAAAACGGGATGGAAAACTGCAATGATCAAACAAGGAGGAGAACCTGCCCTGTAGATTCAAAGGGAGGCCTACAGAATGTCCAACCACTTATTATTACACTCTGAACCCTAATGGATGTCTCAAAATTGGATAGGCATATATATAATGAGAAACATTTTTATTAGAATTTCATTTTATTTCTTTTTCATTTATATTTTAGCACAAAAAGCAATACATATTTTAAGACAATTATAAATATAAGTGGATAAAATTCATCGCCCATACTCCCATAGGGACTTTCGACCTACACACAACAACAGCAATCATTCATACATCATACAACACTCCACACAATGGTCACAGATGCATACGATGGGTAGGGACTGATGACATATAGTCCCAGATGGTTCAGTAAGTTCCTAGGGTGGAACAAACTGCAATGCCCAAATAAATGTTTTGAAAACAACCTGCGAGTGGTGTGCGGCCTCAAATCCGAGTACCCTTGTAGCAATATATATATATATATATATATATATATATGCACTGAAAAAAACAAAGGTTACAGGGACACTATGGTTAGGCTAACATTCACTTGTACAAAACAAGTGAAATTCAGCAGTTATTGTTAGTTATTGTTAGCTGAGCTAACTATAACTCATGCCCCCTTCAATGCACTGCTTATGAATTCACGTATTACATCACTCATGACATGGTCAGTGACATCCATGACATCTCAAATTACATCACTAATTACCTCATCAACTCTTGGAGAGTTTTTAAAATGTTTATGAGTGTTAATTATATATATATATATACCTAGGTGTATTGGTGAATCAGTGGGTATATGAGTGCCAATGATTCAGTGGGTGCATGACTGACTGTATAAGTGAGTGCTTAGGTGTCTCTTTGAATGTATGGGTGAGTGACTGGTTGTGTGAATATCTGTATCAGTCTGTCAGTTGGTGTCTAAGTGGCTGCATGGGTGTGTGAGTGAGTATGTGAGTGGCTGTATTGGTGAGTGATTGATTGAGTACCTGTATGGTTGTCTGAGTGTCTGTGTGGATGGGTGTGTGGCTGCCTGTATGCATGAGTGAGTAGATGAGTCAGTGGCTGCATGGGTTAGTGAGTGCACGTGTGAGGGCTTGTATGGGTAAATCTGTGGATGGCTGTGTGGGTGAGTAAGTGGATGTGTCAGTGGTATATGGGTGAGTAACTAGGTATGTGAATGGCAATGTAGGTGAGTGATGGGGTACATGAGTGACTATGGGTGAGTGAATGAATGTGAGAGTTGCTGTATGGGTGTGTGTGTGCTTGTGTCAGTGACTGTATAGGTGAGTGAATATGTGTTAGTATCTGTATGAGTGAGTGTGTATGTGTGTATCTGAATTGGTGAGTAAGTGGCTCTGTGTGAGGTGTGTGAATGACAACATGGGTATATGAGTGGATATGTAATGTATTAGTGACTGCGTGGGTGTATAAGTACCTTTATGGGTGAATGAGTAGATGTGTGTGTAGATCTATGGATCAGTGAGTGGGTATGTAAGTGCTGGTTTGAGTCTGTGAAGGGGTTTATGAATGGTTGTGTGGGAGTGGGTGAATGAAAAGGTCCTATGGGGTGTGAGTGGGTATGTCTGTGATTCTGTGGATGATGTCATCAGTGATGTCATTTGAGATGTCATCAGTGATGTCACTGACATGTCATCAGTGATGTAATATATGAGGTCATAAGCAGTGCATTGCAGGGAGAGTGAGTTAAAGTTAGCTCAGCTAACTAAAACTGCTGAAATTCACTGGTTTTGTACGAGTTAAATCTGAGCCTAACTATAACGTTCCTATAACCTTTTGTTTTTTCAGTGAATTTCTATTTTTTTTTAAGTAGTAGTCACGTTTGCAGAGTGGTGGAGAAAGGAGGCTGGGCCTCCAACCAGCACTCAGGAATAGTGCTGTGTAGGACTTACAGGAGGTACCAGGAGGGCTTATTGGCCCCCAAGGTCCCTAAGGAGGAAAGTGGACTTTGTCCCCCAACCAGTAGTGTGCCAGGAGGTGTGTTTGCAGAGTGGTGGAGAAAGAGGGCATAACCTCTAAAGACCTTTTAGCCATCCTACTGTGAGGAACTTATTGGAGGTAACAGGTGGGGTAGATGGCCCTCAAGGATGTCCTTTGTCCCACAGCGTTGTACTTGCTGGCAGTAAAGTGAATGAGAAAGCAGACTGTGTGGAATAGCAATGCCCCAATAATAGACACACAGCTGCACTGATATAAGGGGATCATCCCTCTAACTGCACACAGAAGACACACATAGGGTAGCTGACAAACACAATCTCGAACACAGATGGACAGATGACTATGAGAAACCCTGGGAAATTATCCTGGGTGGCTCACCATCACCTGCTCCAAGTCTGTGTGGGGCCTTGAGCAGCCACTAACCAGAGTGCCTGGAGACAACGAGGAATGTTTACACCTGAACATTGCACTATCCATAGCTGGGATCATAATACCATGTGTGAGATGCTGTTACCTGATTAGGAAGTAAAATAGATAGTTCCCACAACAAGTCGAAAGAAAGGCGTTTCTAGGAAAGGCTGGCAACACTGCCGATAAAACAAACTACTCAGAATTCACAGGGGAGTCAAGTAAAAGGAAATAAGGAAATGTAGGCCAGAGTCAGAAGAACACCTGCCAGCAGAAGATGTGGAAACAAGTTTGCTGAAAAAGTTATTTTCTGGAATTAAAAAGCACGGAAAATCGTCTACCTAAAAGACACAGTCCTAAAGGATGACCTGCTTCTTAGGTCATACTCAAATGATTGGGAAGACACTTTTGAGAAAGACCTTGCAGTAAGTCAGCAACACCATAGTGGACGAGACACAACATGCAATAAGTACATGATTATCAATATCTATGGATAAAGGCAAGCTAAAGAAACCTAATAAATGTGGGTTCAAAAGATACATAGAGACGGTGAGAATGACAAAGGTGACTACAATATCCATCAAAAGAGGGCCACCTATGTAATGAGAAGGGAAACGATGGCCCAAAACAACACATTTGATAGTTAATGATCTTGTAATAAAGCAAGATTTCAAAAATTCCTACTGAGACACTCAGTGCAAGGCATAACACAAAGGCACCATCAACAATCTACCACTAATTCACCGGAAAAAAGCATGGAAAACACTTTTTCAGCAGCATAGATCACACAAACAAGAAGTTATCCTAACTGAAAGAGATACATGAACTGAGGAGCGAGCCATCCCAAGCACAGTACACCACTGGTGACTTCTGCATAAACTCTGCACACATACATCTTGAGGAAGAAGACCCTCGCACCATACTGAGTGAATCTGCCAACAAACTCGTCACAAGAAACACAGACCAACTGGGTAGAAAAAAATCTATCAAAAAAAGTGGCACATATAGCATTTCTCTCTGTCAATGGCCTAATTATAGGCCATAGTAAACAACAAACTCAACAAGGCCAATGGGAACACAAATGGAAAGTATTATCTCCAACCCTAAAAAAGGGCCACACCACAAACCCTTTACTGATGAACCAACTATTTCACCACAGTTGGCCAAGAAGCTAACTAGCTTCATCACAGCAGATTGGACCATCTACATTCAACCGAGTCAAGCAAAGGCATTGTGCACTTCAAAAACATTACAAGAAAAATCACCATTCTCTAAATCATATTCCTGAGTATTTGGCAACAAACCACATGGAAACCCTACACAAACAGGTAAACACAACAACTAAGGAGAAAGCCAGAGAGTCCCTGCTTTTCAGCAACTAAAAAAAGACAAACTCTAATGAGCAATCTGGCTCCTCTAAACCCTTCTTCTGACAACCCAAAAGTATGATGAAATACATGCAACCTTCAGTTTAGTTATGTTTGAATTTCTGTTTTTTACTTGACCCAGACTCAAACCACCAAGTCCTTGAGAGTAAATCTGATCAGTAGCCACTAGGTTCATAAATATTATTATGCATGTATTTAAATCCAAATACTGAAAACAAATACCAAATATTAGGTCCCACAAAATCCAGGTCCACATATTTGCCTTATTCAAGCCAGAGTGCTTTAGAGTGAGTTAACCAAGCTAGATTGAACGATTATAAGAACACAGGGAGACCAGGAGTTATGGAGGGATGAACTACTGTATGCAGATTATACACCTTGCACAAAGATCCAAGTATCCTTCGTTCAACTTATTTGAGTTACCCAAATAAATCCGTCATCCATTATCGCAGCAGCTATTTTCATATACAAAGATACTCCTTATTGGATTACTGATTGATTGGTTTTAATAGCTATCGAGCGCAGTACTACCCCCAAAATGCCCTGGTGCCGAAGTCTATAAAGGCCCTTACTACAAATTATGGCTCAGGGGATTCTACCGATAGGAGGCTTCAACCTACGAGTAGCGTTCCAGAGATAAAAAGGCAGCAGAAATTACAGAGAATATGCAAGCCAAAAGCATCAACTAATTTCTGGTTGATGCCTCAGGAAATTGCTACAAAACCAAAAGTAAGCTGACTGCCCTCAGTAGTCCCTCTCATTTTCCTTGTACTAGAAACCCCGGTCTGTTACTGGAGAGAAATGAAACTCTGTTAGGGTCTACAGATGTCAAGACCCACCACCACGTCCCCAGAGGCCTTACCTTAAACATGCTCACTACACCAGATTGCTGGTTCATTAAGGCCACATGGCGGCCTCGATAGTAGGTAGAACTAGCGTCTAGCTTCTTCATACAGCATGCACACAGCATCAATATGGTGTCTAGCTACATGCTGTCATGCTTTTCAGAATGCTGATCTACAGTGGGAACCTCAAACAAAATGACTATAAGTGCTTTTCAATTACTTTGATTTACAAGGGAAATAAAAGTAACTAGTTCCTCTCCCTACAGCAAGCTGGAAAGGACACAATTCTGTTTTTAGAGGTGACCGAGTTTCCCATTCCAAGGATATCTGCAGTGATGCACTCAAGTTATCTCCTTAACATTCATGCCATGCAGTCCTTCTCAACTGAAAGACTCACTGATACTGGTTATGGCTCCCATCTGCCTGATACTACTTTGCTCTATACTGGAAAATAAACACCAGGTTTGATTTACCATGCAAAACCACCAGCCTTCTTCTGGTGGAGTACTCTGAATGTTGAATTTTAAGAGTTGCACTAGGTCCGTTGTTGACTATATTGCACAACAGGTCTTTTACCTATTTACCCTGCTACATTTTATCTCTTCGGCTCCCTCTGAGCCATTCTCTCTTTGGACCATCCAGCCTCTTCCACTTTCCTCCTGTGTTTTCTTACTGGGCAATTCAGTGCCTCTCAAGTAAAACCCACTTATCCTCAGTTCTTTAAGGTATCCACAGTACTTCCATTACTGAACAAACATGTATTACTCTTCCCTCATTCCAACTACTGGACTGTCTCACAGCAACAATTCTTCTCTGAGATTCCCAGATTCTCAATTGTCAATAAGTTCAGTACCTACTTTTAAACAATGTGCTGCTTGATTCCAACCAATCCAACTTTCAGGACTTCACTCAAGTGATTTAGCTCTCTCACACCTCACTAACTTCACCCCCTTTCAGCTCACAACAACAATCAACCCACCATACTAGTACTACTTGGCTAGTAATGCCAACCACTCGATCCTCAAAAATCTCTCAGGCCTGTTGGCAAGGCCAGTAAATGGTTTTGGCCTTGCAACAATTTATTCCATATCTAAAGGATCTCATCTCACTCCTCAAACATACTCTCTCAGTGCGTGTCCTCCAAGACATAGTCCAGATTGCACAGATTTTTGTCACTCGACAGTAAATGACTCTGAACCGTATCTTTAGGCCAGGGCCGAACTGGTAGTAGCGGGCATCGGGCATTTCCCCAGGAGGCTGGAAGGGTGGGGCCCGATTTTGCAGCAGTGTGGTCCGTTTTTGTTTCTGGGGGCCTTGCGCTCTTGCATGTCTGTTAAGTGGTCCCTAGCTTCCTAGCTACGTTTTAGCTATAGAAGTACCATTAAATATATGCCTACACACTCAGATGCTGCACAATTCTTCTTTCGTTGTGATTAGATTCTCTTTCAGCTTTCCTTACCTTCTCGAGAATGATGATACCCAAGTCTTCCTTTCCTTCTTTCACTATCATCTCCTGTTCACTTTCAGATCTCCTCCTGCTTTAATACTATGAAGCAACGGATGGATTTACACTTCTCCTGCATGCTCACACCCCTTTCCCTGCATAATACTCTACACTGATTGGCGCTGCCTTTTAAATGCCGACAACAAGATTTCCACTATTTCTTACAGCCGTGGAGATCACCAGGTTGAAAAAGACCAGGAGTAATTGAAAGGAAATACATTTGGACAAGAACATACGCTAGTTCAACTATTTGTGAAAATGTGAACATTTTGCTCAATTTTGGCCCGACAGAAACAGGCAGTTGAGGTGGGTAGGTCAATAAAATATCAAATGAACTGAAACTAGCTCTAATAACTGGGTTCTGAGTCATTAGCAATCTAATAGGCACGCTGCTGAAGCAAAGGGAAAAAAATCAGGTGATTTTTTAAATCCATTCCTCAGGCAGATTAGTTGCAAGCATGACCTGTGCTTGACTTGTGCTCCTATCCACAAAATGCTTTGAACACGTATAAAAAGACATCGGCAGGAATGAATACAAAAAGAAAATGTGTAACCGAGTAAGCTGCCCATTTGATCAAACTAGATACAGTTGTGGCGCAATGAGGTCAGGATTTCCGTTCCTAGGAAAAAGGTAATGAGGAGTTTAGTGCTAGAAGTCAAACAGTTCTTCACTTGGGTGATGCACAAGCCGAACCCAATTCTAAATGCAACACAATTGTCAAGAAACAAGTTGCGCTTCAAGATGAACTCTAAGTATGTTATTTTTTTTTTTTTAAGTAATTGATGTAGAAATGAGTTTTCTGCAGATAGCTATATAGGTGGACAGGAACATTTCAGGAGGGCCTCTATTAAGTATGTTTTCGGTATATGTGCCGCACGAACCTAGGCAAAATGAAGCAGTGCGGTCTACACAATTAAAGGACAAATACCGTCAATGAGTGATTAGAGGCGAGGCTGGGCTCTGAAAGAGTAGGAGCACTGTGACTTTTTGTGATGTAAGATTGTTTTTACACTGCATCTTCAGCCCTTTGCTAAACTAGAATACCGTTGTGGCGATGCTAATCGATGTACAGGTGTGGTTCCAGATCCTGGGTGCATGAACAGGCATGACCCAGAAGTGAAAATGCTGCTTTGGAGCAGACCCAGGAAACATGCATTAGACTTGGTCAACGCAGTATCGTCAAACTCGGTAGGATAAAAAAAGGTGTTGTAATTGTGTAGGTATAAAATAACTTTTTGAAATACATCAAAAGCTGATGAAACACTCGCAGAGCAAGCAAGAAGCCTCCTAACCTGCCAAACTGGGCACGTGATCTCACTACTAAATTCCATTCTAAATGATTTGCCATTACAACATATAGATCTTTACTTGTGTGGAAGAGAAGACAGGCACAAACACCTAATCTTGTATTCAGCTACTCTGATGATCTAGGAATAAAAAAAAGTGCTTAATTGCTCAGTAATGAATATTGCAATGTAGTACTTCGTATCAAATTGTATGGCTACATCCTCAATTCCTCTCTTTCATAACATAACTATCACAACATAGGCAGACAAGCCAGGCCCTCTGACCAACACCTCATAAACAGTCAAATCCATACAGCACATGGTCTTTGGCAGTGCAAACATGGGGGAGGCCACTGGGCGTGTCCTGTATCCAACCCGCAATGAGCAGTCAATCCCTCTGCACACTCAGCCTTAGGCCATTTTTGGCGTAGTGTTTGCCATAGGCCAGGCCCACGCGTCCAAACCCCACTGGTGCCCAACCTCCCCACTCCACTGCATGCAAGCCATGTGTTCCAGGGGGTTGGGCGTAGGGCTGGTGCCAAAACTCCTATGGACACACATAGCTGAATATAAAGGGTGTCATTTTAAGTAAGGTAGAGCTACTGAATTTGTCAAAGGTTCAGAACAACAAAATATACAAAGTGGGTCTATACGCTCCGTGAAGGAGTCATAAAAACATATATAAACAACATGTATTGTTTTTTTTACCAATGATTATGGTAAAGGTATACACAATATACAGTACAACTTTCCATAAAATACAATTCATCATTTTGTGCAACATTAAAAGAATACGTTTAAAAATACATATTTCATCCATAGTTTTTCAATCTTAAAATACTTAAGGTAATATGCATCTTTTACACAAGCCATACAGTAAATATCTTGGCACTGCAAAAAAGGTTTATTAAATAAAACAAGTCTTTATTTAACATTTGTCAGCTACAAAGAGCAGCCATAGAACCAAACACAATGTGGCTCTGCACTCCAGCTGAAGAGCATAGAGTTCCAGCCAGGATTGCTTTAAAAAATATAGCACGTTGTCCTGGTGTCATGGATTTAGTAACTCAAGAGACTTACTATGTTTTTAAGTTGCAGAGGGGCTGCTGCACTCCCTGCAACGCCCCAAATATTAAAAAAAATAAAAACAAATACTGGTATTTTATATTTGTGTGTGTGTGTGTGTGACACACATACACACGTGTACATTATAGAGGATATTCTTTCATAATTAGGTTTTCCCAGTTGGGCCAACAAGCGGCAGCCTCTTGCTTCGCACATTGCTCTGTGTAGGGTACATATCTTCTGACTTCTCCGATGTTTACCGTATGAGTACAAATAAAATGTGGTACTTACATCTCCAGAAATGTCTGTCTGAGACCCTGCATCTAAAGTTTGCCTGGACAGCGACAGGTGTGAATTCACCAGATTAGATCTCAAATCAGGCTCAGAATTTCCCATCCCCTGGTCTAGGTGAAAGCGTTCTTTCAGTTTTGCAAGACTCTGCAAAAGGAAACATGAAAGATTTAGCTGTAAACATTTTCCTGCATTTATTTATTAACTAGAATATATATCCATTCCTGAACTTTTAATGGAAAGCAATTCTGCCATAAAACAATGTGTACACTATCAGGACACAACCAGGTGAAGGTATACAATACGCATTACAAATACAACCAAAGTGACTCAAGAAAGAACTTGCTAAAGGTATCACTCTAATCAAGGATACAAATAAAAAAAACAGGAACAAATGTAGAGACAATTGTTGCAAAGTCCACTTTCTGAGCAAAAGAAGAGAAGGTGGGAGTATGTGGAGGTTATGTGGTGAGTTCAAACGAGCTTCAGAACAGGTATGAGCAAGATACAGACACATTCTATGCAACATTTTGTAAGGTACAAGTGCAACTGAAATCAGGGTACATAAACCTAGAACACTCGTTCATATTAAAATAAATAGTTGTATCTCCCAAAACTCTGGCAAGAAAATGTGAAACTGAGTAAACTGCAATAATTCCCCAATGAGCCACCAAATGGGGAGAACTCAGCCCCTAGAATCTAACCTGGGATGTTTACTCCTGTGAAGTGAGCAATATGGCCTGTCTCAGGTGGAAACAATATACTCAATGTGTAGCCGTGCCTGGACCACTCGATGTTAGTACCTGGGGGGATGATGCTGCTGCCAAGATACAACATATGTCTACCACCCGTTGACATCTATTAGCACCACAAACATTTGCAGGTGAGGTGCCCGATACAGAACTTAGTTGAGCTTGAATCGTAGTAGGGAGATGATAATTGACAGCATATTTGATGGATAAGAGAAATCTTCAAACCTCTGTTTCATATTTAATTCATGTAAACTTGAGAGACGTGCAGTCAGGTAACACAAATATCCCAGTCTACATTGGCCTACAAGGGAAGCCTACTATGCATGAGACAAATGTCTACAACACAAGCAGTTCTAATACTGCTGTTGGAGCTGATCTCCTGAAGGTAGAACAGCTCAGGGAAGGCTTGAGGAGCAGGGCGAGTCTTGGAACTATTGGCTAGTTAAGGGTTGGATCTGTCAAATATCATTACACTGACTGAATCTTATGTTTGGCCTTGTCTTCTGTAGTAGGTGACCAAGACCAACTCTGTCTTTAGGGTGTTCAGCTTCAAGTAGGCCATTGATACCCAGATCTGAATGATAAAGAGGCAGTCCTTTAGTAATCAATACATCAACCAGATAAAAGAGACCTGAATGACAAAGAGGCAGTTGTTTAGCGATCAATGCATCTACCAGATGAAACTTTCAAGTAATGTGGTGTGCCATCTTTATGTTGTTGAATGCCAGTATACCCAAAGATTCCAATTGGAGTCTGAAGTTAATAAATGATAGGATTCGGTCTTGGGATGTCCCACGGCTCATTGGAACACACTTTGGATGAGTTGGTATTTTTTCTGGAAGTAAGAGGTGAATGTTTTTAAAAAGTGGTGCTAAAGCTCCCTTTTTAAATGAGGGCGTTCAGCAGAATCAGTTGGCCACAGTAGCAAACAATGCAGAGGATCAGATGAAAATAAGCAGTAAGGAATCACCACTGTGGGCAAGGAGGAGGGTGTACTTCTTTACATGACACAGGGTCATCGCTGCCGGACAGCTAACCTTGGGTTTCTCTAGAAGAAAAAGACTTTCTCTCAGTGAACAGAGCCAAAACTATATTTCTGGTACCAAAAGGAGCTTAGCCAGATTGACTGCCTTGTCACTGGATTGTTATCTAGAAGACCTCAACAACCTGCTTACCAGGTTTTCTATGTATCCATGCTCTAGCTCATTCTCAAAGCTACCACAGTGGACAAAGGCAACAACCTGAAGTGATTATTGCTCTGGAAAATCTTCCCACTGCTTCGAACTGGTGACCAGGTGGGAAGATCATAATACCTGATAATACCATTTTTATGCTAGACTAATGCAACATCATTTACACCAAGACTATTAGGTCACCTAAGGGCAAATACACAGAGTTCAAATATAGCAAGCCTCCAGCAGCAGAACGAAGAGACAGGAGTCTTGGGAAGCCAACGGCTGAGATCAGGAGTGGGTTTTAAGATGTGGGTCACAGCTATACATCTATCCAGACTTCTGACTTTCTGAAAAAGTTCCTAATGGGCTGTTGAAGAGCTGCATTATTTATTTATTTATTTTATTTAAATGTTTTATATAGCGCAAACTTGACCCATGAGGTTATCAGAGTGCTTTACACGGTTACACGGTAAACAAAGCAAAACAGTATCAAGTACAGAAATATACAAAGTTTGGGGCGGGGTAGGGTAGCTGAAGAGCTTAGAGATAAAGAGGGACAAATGAATGGTTATGGTTATAATAGGATCAGTAAAAACAGAACAGAAGCCCCACATTTACTTATCGGGGTGAAATTGGTAATCTGAGGAGGAAGTAATAGTTTTGTATTTGACAGGCACACTGTCGTAGATGCTAGCATGCCATTAGCCTATGAATTTACCCATGAGGAAAGTTTTGGTCTCCTTCTTGAAACGTGATAGAGAAGGGATTTTTCGGATGTCAGGTGGGAGAGAGTTCCAAATTCTTTGTGCAGCTTCGGAAAATGCCCTATTGTAAGTTCTTTTTTTTCTGAAAGCGGGCAGGTTGGAGCAGGCGGTTTCTAGCAGACTGAGAGTTCCTACTTCCTGCAGATATCACAGGTTTTTGTGCTAGATAGGCAGGGGAGTTTGTGTATAGGGCCTTGTGTGTAATGCATGCCAGTTTCAGCTGTATTCTGGCCTCCATAGGGAGCCAGTTTAGTGCTTTCATATGTGGAGAAATGTCAAATTTCCTAGTGCCTTTGAGTAGTCTCGCGGCCACGTTGAGGCAGGCTTTTGAGGAGCAAGAGAGATCTTGGGTAAACCATTGAAGGTGGAACATCCATATTCCAGTCTCGAGATGACTAGTGCTTGAACTGCCATTTTTAAGTCTGGAGCATCAATGAAGGGTTTCAGTTTCCACAGGTAGCTCAGGTGGAATCTGGCTGATTTAGCCACTGAGTTAATGTGACTGTTAGAACCGGGAGTCTCTGGTTGGCAAAGGTAAGTACCTTGGCCCAAGTAGGGACCCCTAGCTCCGGTCAGGGCAACGGAATAACCCTCTGAGATAACCCCTGCTCACCCTCTAGGTAGCATGGCGCGAGCAGTCTAGGCTAAACTCGGAGACAATGTGGATAACATTTGCACTTAACACAACAGCAATTCCCAATCCACCACAAACTGAGACCACACAGGTAAGTATATATAAAATATAACTTTATCTAGTTTCAGCATGTAAATGAAGCAGTTGCATGATAATCACTTCTTTAGAACAGATAGCATTTCTAGTTTAAAGGCTGCACGTTAAACACTTCACCTAGAACAAGGTTGCACTTAATTCTTAATTGGTCTTTCTTAATCTCAGGAAGTTCTCAAAACAAATGTCTCTAGTCTCTTAACTCAGCACTCAAAAATATGGCCACTGATTTATATGCCATTCGCTCTCAAAATGAGCCAAGGATCATGCCAATGTTTTATAACATAAACGGGACCCGGCCCCTAGCGTCAGGGACCCTTCGCGCCTCTAGCGCGTCTCACCGCAATGCTGTTGGGAGGGGGGATTCCCCTCCAGGCGCACCTCGCGGCGAGCGCTCACTAGCGCTCCAGCCCGGCCAGTCTCAGGACGCTCCACCGCCCGCTCTCGGTTCTCCAGGGAGCAGCGGGGAGCAGAGACGGCAGGCCGGGGGCTGGAGCACTCTTTCAGGTCCCTCGGCGAGGTCAGGTCAGTCTTCCCCGGGCCCGGCGGTGATCGCGGTGAATTCTCGGCTCCTCCAGTCGAGCGGGCCAATCCAGACGCGGCAGAACGGGCGAGCCTCCACAGCACCCGGGAGTCAGCCTATGGCAGTGCGGCTCCCGGGTCAAGCCTGCGATGACGCTCCTCGCCCTAGCCAATCACCACACGGCAACAGTGATGACGCTGCGCCGCACGGGCCAATCCCGTCGCGGCGTTTGGTGAGGGGGCCCGGCTCTCTCGGCCAATCGGAGAGCAGCGGGCTCGTTTTCGGTCGCGTTGGTACCAGCAAGGTACGGGGCCCTTCGTCGGGGGTTTACTGACCCCGGGTCGCGGTGGTGAAGCTGCACACAGGTTGTTTTAGGGCGCTCTGCTCGGGGAAGGCTCACAAACCTTCAGTCTGCACCTAACACGTGTCGATGAACACGGCGACCTCACAGCACGGCACAGCAGCCGGTTGGGCAGACAATGCACAGCGCAGCACCCTCCAGCCAAACAGAGGGCCGACGGTCAGGCAAACAGCAGGGCTTCACGATCTCTTCAGCCCACAGCAGCTTCAGGGGACACAGCAGATTCTTGTGGTCCTTGGGCAACCTTTATGTTCCTGGGTCGCAGACAGGGAGCCAGCTCTTCTCAGGCCCTTGGAGATTCAAGCTGTAGGCACAGCACACAGCAAAGTCTCAGCAGTTTCAAGCAGGCAGGGACACAGCCCACAGCAAAGTCCCTTTCCCCTCCTCAGCTTCCAGTGATACAGCAGAACAGGTCAGCCCTTAGAGCACACAGCAAGGCAATCTTCCTTTAGTTCTCTCGCCGTCCTCCTTCCAGCAGAGGGTCCGTCTTGATTGTAGAGTTTCAGAATCTAACTTTCTGCAGACAGGGGTCCTTTCCTTATACCCCCAATGTCTTTGAAGTTCTTGGTGCATGGAGGCCCTGGGTCCAGTCTAAACCAGTTCTGGGGGTTGCGGAGCACTGAGGTGTCTCTGGCTTTCTTCTTCCTGTCAGCTTCAGGGCCAGGGGGGTCAGTTGACCACCAGGAGAGAGCGAATGTGGGGGAGGTAGGCAGGCACAGCCCAGCACTTATCTGGCATTCCTTCCTCCCTCCTCCCAAGCAGGCAGATGTGCCCTTTCATCCCCGGGATGGCTCCGACCCTCTCCTCTGGGGCTCTGCAGCCCCTTCCTGTCACATCCAGACCAGGCAGACATTCCACAAACCCAGGCACATAGAAAAAGGTTTAGACAAGAGAACAGCCACTTTCTAAAAGTGCTATTCTCCAACACAGGATTTAAAAACACCCTTCACTAAAAGATGTGTCATTAAATTCTGAGTCCAGGGATATCTTTCATGGATGTTCCATCTTGTTCCTATAGGGAGATAGGCTGGGATCCAATGGGACCAGCCTCCCCAGGCTACCCTAGGGAGCCCTACAGCCCTACAGCAGTGAGCACACAAAGTGGCTGCTGCTCTCTACCAGAGCATGTTACCTGCACTAGTACACGCTCTACCCTATCCATTCACTGCACCCTACCCAGGGGGGTACCTGGAGCCTTCCATAGGGGTGGCTGATGTGCACAGACAGGGGAGGGTTAAGCCCAGCCAGTGGGGACACTGGCCGGGCTGACATGGCAGTCACTGACTGCACACAGGCTCCGCGCTGGCAGGCCTGAGTCACCATTTTAAAGCTACTCATGTGGGTGGCGCAATCCGCGCTGCAGGCCCACTAGTAGCATTTGTCATCACCGGCCCTGGCACACACAGTGCACTTTACTAGGGACTTCGTGGTGCTACAAATATGCCAATCAGGTATATTCAATCAATATCACAATTTACAGAGGGAGCACTTACCCTCTGACACTGATCAGCAGTGGCAGAGGGTCCAAAGCATCTAAACCAGCAAAAACGAAATCCAGCACAGCATCAAAACACATGAGTCAGAGGCAAAAAGATGGGGGAAGAACCACGCCAAAAGGTGTCAGGTCTAACACGTGTCCCCTCCAGCTGAAAGTGGGGAGAACTACCCAACCTCTTGGGAGTCCTCATCACTAAGGCGGAAGAATCTGGACAGACCGTCAGCGTTGGCGTGTTCTGTACCAGGGCGGTGCTCCACCGTAAAGTCCATCCCCTGTAGGGAAATGGACCACCTCAACAATTTTGGATTCTCACCCCTCATCTGCATTAACCATCTGAGGGGCCTGTGGTCGGTCTGAACACGGAAGTGAGTCCCAAACAGGTAGGGCCTCAGTTTCTTCAGAGCCCAGACCACAGCGAAAGCTTCTCTTTCAATGGCACTCCATTTCTGTTCCCTGGGGATTAGCCTCCGGCTAATGAAAGCCACAGGTTGGTCTCCTCCCTCATCATTGATCTGTGAGAGCACTGCTCCCACGCCTTGCTCTGAAGCGTCAGTTTGCACAATGAACTCACTTGAAAAGTCAGGTGCCTTAAGCACCGGTGCTGTGCACATGGCAGTTTTGAGGGTGTCAAAAGCAGTTTGACAGGCCTCAGTCCAATTCACTTTCCTGGGCTGATTCCTAGATGTCAGCTCTGTCAAAGGGGCCACAATGGTGCCATAGCCTTTGACAAACCGTCTGTAATACCCGGTGAGACCTAGAAAGGCTCTCACCTCAGTCTGGGTCTTGGGGGGTTCCCAAGCCAGAATGGTATCAATTTTTGCCTGTAGGGGCGCCACCTTGCCGCTCCCCACCTGGTGTCCCAAGTACACCACAGATCCCTGCCCTATCTGGCATTTACTGGCCTTGATAGTGAGGCCTGCCTTCTGCAGAGCCTTCAACACTTCAGTGAGGTGTTGCAGGTGTTCCTCCCAAGTGGAGCTGAACACCGCAATGTCATCCAGGTAGGCTGCGCTGAATTGCTCCAGCCCTGCCAGTACCTGGTTGACCAACCTCTGAAATGTGGCGGGGGCATTTTTCAACCCAAAGGGCATGACACGAAACTGGAAGTGTCCTTCTGGCGTTGAAAATGCTGACCTCTCCTTTGCCCCGTCAGTTAAGGCAATCTGCCAGTACCCTGAAGTCAAATCAAACGTACTCAGGTACTGGGCAGCTCCCAACCGATCCACCAGCTCATCAGCTCTGGGGATGGGGTGCGCGTCAGTCTTCGTGACCGCATTGAGCCCACGGTAGTCCACGCAGAACCGAAGTTCTGGGGGGCCACCGGGGGTAGCAGCTTTCTTAGGCACTAAGACCACTGGGCTAGCCCAGGGGCTGCTGGAGGGCTCAATAACCCCAAGCGCCAACATCTTGGAAACTTCTTCCTTGATGCTAGCTCTGACCTTGTCAGCCACCCTGTAAAACTTCTGTTTCACAGGCATGCTGTCTCCAGTGTCCACGTCGTGGACGCACCACTTGGTGACACCTGGGGTCAGGGAGAACAGTGGGGCGAACTGACCCAAGACTTGGCGACAGTCCTCCTGCTGTTCTGGGGTCAGGGTGGGGGAGAGGACCACACCATCCACTGACCCATCTTGCTCCTTGACTGCCAGGAGGTCAGGGAGAGGATCACTATCCTCCTCCCCTCCAACATCTGTAGCCATGAGCATAGTTACTTCAGTCCTCTCAAAGTGGGGTTTGAGGCGGTTCACATGTAGCACTCTCAGGGGCTGCCTGGGAGTCTTCAGGTTAACCAAATAGGTAACCTCGCTCTTGCGCTCCACCACCTCATATGGGCCAGACCACTTGTCACGGAGCGCACAAGGCTCCACTGGCGCCATCACCCACACCTTCTGTCCAGGTTGGAACTCAACCAGAGAGGTATTCTGGTCATACCACCTCTTCATTTCCTCCTGGCTAGCCTCCAGGTTCTCTTGAGCGAGCTTCCTGAAGCGCTTAGTCTGGTTGCGAATGGCCAGCACATAGCTGAACACATCCTGAGGGGTTTTCCCACGGGATTTCTCCCACCCCTCCTTCACCAGAGCCAGAGGCCCTCTGACAGGGTGGCCATACAGCAACTCAAAGGGACTGAACCCTAATGATTTCTGAGGCACCTCCCTGTAGGCAAACAACAGGCATGGCAACAAGACATCCCATTTCCGCCTCATGGGCTCCTCCAGGCCCATGATCATGCCCTTCAAGGTGCGGTTGAATCTCTCAACCAAACCATTTCCTTGAGGGTGGTAAGGAGTGGTGAATTTGTATGTCACCCCACACTCACTCCACAGGGACTTCATATATTTAGAAATGAAGTTTGTCCCGCGGTCCGAAACGACCTCCTTCGGAAATCCCACCCGGGAAAAGATCCCCATCAGGGCACGGCCCACCACTGGGGCGGTGACTGTCCTGAGCGGAAGGGCTTCCGGGTACCGAGTGGCATGGTCCACCAAGACCAGGATAAACCTGTTGCCTAGGGCTGTCTTGGGATCCAGGGGCCCCACGATGTCAATGCCCACCCGCTCAAAAGGGGTGCTCACCACGGGGAAGGGTTGGAGGGGTGCCACGCGCTTCCCTCCACTCTTGCCACTGGCCTGACAAGTCTGACAAGACTTACAAAAGGCAGAGACGTGCGTCTTCATCTGGGGCCAGTAGAAATGGGTGACAAGCCTGTGATAGGTCTTGTCTTGCCCCAGATGTCCTGCGAGAGGCACGTCATGAGCCAGACCCAGTAGGAAGTTCCTGAAGCGCTCCGGTACCACCAGCACACGGGCTGCGCCGGGCTCAGCGAACTTAGGCTCACTATAAAGTAAGTCATCCTCCCAATAGATCAAATGCTCCTTGGACCCCAGGCCGGCGGCCTGGTCTGCAGCCTGCTGCCGCACACCAATGAGAGAAGGGCACTCCTTCTGAGCCTGGCAGAATTCCTCCCTGGAGGGACCACCCTCTTGCTGCCACTGGGACAGCTCAGGCAATTCCCCTAGTTCGGCCACCTGCTCCCCTGTAGGTTCCAGGGCATCCCCCTCTGGGTCTGCCTCCTCCTGGACCGTGGGAACAGTGGGGGCCGGTTTCCCGCGCCCTCTACCCCTTCCTCTCTTGGCAGGTCCCTGGGCCATTGTTCCAGGCTCCAGCTCTGTTAGACCGCCCTCTCTTGCTGTCATTGCACGGGTGGACACACAGATCCACGCAGGCAAACCCAACATCTCCAAGTGAGTCCTGTGCTCCACCTCCTTCCATGGGGAGCTCTCCAGGTCATTACCTAATAGACAATCTACAGGCAAGGCATCACTTACAACAATCTCCAAAATACCGGAGACTCCTCCCCATTCAAATGGAACTTTCGCCAGCCTGCAGTAGCGCACTGAACTGTCAGCTGCCACCACAGGCCGGAGTACCTGGGGAACAATTTGCTCTTCAGACACCCACTGACACCTAACAGATGTCACGCTGGCCCCTGTGTCTCTCAGAGCCTCCACCACCTGTCCATTGATGGTCACCTTCTGCCCGTATTTCTTAGTGTTTTGGGGCAGCAAGGTTTCCTGGGCCATCTCTCGGTCTCCTAAAGAGACAAGGGTCATCACTGCTAACCCTTCCTCCCCACTAGAGATCAAATCCCCTCCCAAAGCTACACTGGCCAATGCCGGTACTGGAGCACCAGAGGGTGCTGGAGGTTTCTTTGGACATTTGGGAGCAATGTGCCCCACCTGCCCACATGTAAAGCAGGTAGGTGGGGGCCTGTTGTCCTGCTTGCCCTTACGGGGCCAGGACTTCTTAGACTTGGGGGGTTGAGACACCTTCTCCTGGGAACCAGTTTGGGGCCCTTTAGAAGACTCCTTTTGATTACCCGTGTCCCCCCCACTCTTCTGCTGGGGACCCTGTCCACCTTTGGCTGGGGTACTTACCACCCCCTTGTGGACCCTGGTGCTAGTCCACCGGTCCGCCTCTTTAGCAAGCTCACTGGGATCAGTTAACTTACTATCCAAAAGATGCTGGCGCAGCTCTGGGACACACAAACTACTTAAGTGCTCCCTACTAATCAAGTGACACAACCCCACATAATCAGTAACTTTGCTGCCCTTCATCCAACCTTCCAGTGCACGCGTGTACATACTCACACACTCCACCCAAGTACTTGAATCAAGCTTCTTGAAGTTCCTAAACCTCTGGCGGTACTGTTCAGCAGTGAGCCCATACCTGAGGCACAAAGCCTCCTTCATGGCGGAGTAGGACAAAGCATCCTCTGCTTCTAAGGGTGCCAAAACATCCCTCCCAGAGGCCTCAAAATGCTTCCACAATCCTGCTCCCCAATTCTTCTCAGGCACCTCATTCATCTTTAAGGCAAGTTCATACGCTCTGAACCACGCATAAATATCCTCACCCCTCTGATAATTCTGTAACAGATCCTTTGGTATGTATACCTTACCCGCCTGTACTGGTTGTGCGCTGCCACCATTAGAACTGGACACCCTCTCTTTATATTTGACGGCCAATTCCTTCATGCCCCTCTCATGAGCCAATTCGAGCTTCTTCTCCTCCAAAGCGAGAGCATCCCTTCTCTCCTGCGCCGCTCTCTCCTGCGCCTCTCTCTCAATTTCCAGGCGCAGTCTCTTCTCATCGGCGTCCGCTCTGAGTTTCAAAAGCTCAATCTCATGGGCCCTAGTTCTCTGATTCTCCTCCACTTCCTCTGGAGAAATATTCCTACTGGAGTGGGTGCTGCCGGCCCTAGACGCTGGCTTCGCCACTGGCAATTCACTGGGCAAAAACCCAATCTCCTGTGCGCCACCCTCTTCAATAGGAGCTTCTGGGACACCATGTTGGGCCTCCCACCAGGCCCTCAGAGCTGTCCGTAGCTCTTCCTTATTTGCGCCGCCCCTCACTGGGCATTCAAGCTGTTTGCAGACTTTTCTCAGTTGCTCCTTGTTATAGGTTAACAACTTCTGGATTTCAAATTCCACCTCCACGTCTCCATTCACGCTTGGCGCTTTCCGAGACATGATGCTTCCTACCCTTTTTCAACTAAAAAGGTTTCACCAAAAAGAAAAAATCCTACGCAACCTGTTCCGCTACACTAGACTAGTGATGTACAAGAAATCACTGCAGGTCAAGTGCAATCATTAGTTCAAAATCCCACCGCTGCCACCAATGTTAGAACCGGGAGTCTCTGGTTGGCAAAGGTAAGTACCTTGGCCCAAGTAGGGACCCCTAGCTCCGGTCAGGGCAACGGAATAACCCTCTGAGATAACCCCTGCTCACCCTCTAGGTAGCATGGCGCGAGCAGTCTAGGCTAAACTCGGAGACAATGTGGATAACATTTGCACTTAACACAACAGCAATTCCCAATCCACCACAAACTGAGACCACACAGGTAAGTATATATAAAATATAACTTTATCTAGTTTCAGCATGTAAATGAAGCAGTTGCATGATAATCACTTCTTTAGAACAGATAGCATTTCTAGTTTAAAGGCTGCACGTTAAACACTTCACCTAGAACAAGGTTGCACTTAATTCTTAATTGGTCTTTCTTAATCTCAGGAAGTTCTCAAAACAAATGTCTCTAGTCTCTTAACTCAGCACTCAAAAATATGGCCACTGATTTATATGCCATTCGCTCTCAAAATGAGCCAAGGATCATGCCAATGTTTTATAACATAAACGGGACCCGGCCCCTAGCGTCAGGGACCCTTCGCGCCTCTAGCGCGTCTCACCGCAATGCTGTTGGGAGGGGGGATTCCCCTCCAGGCGCACCTCGCGGCGAGCGCTCACTAGCGCTCCAGCCCGGCCAGTCTCAGGACGCTCCACCGCCCGCTCTCGGTTCTCCAGGGAGCAGCGGGGAGCAGAGACGGCAGGCCGGGGGCTGGAGCACTCTTTCAGGTCCCTCGGCGAGGTCAGGTCAGTCTTCCCCGGGCCCGGCGGTGATCGCGGTGAATTCTCGGCTCCTCCAGTCGAGCGGGCCAATCCAGACGCGGCAGAACGGGCGAGCCTCCACAGCACCCGGGAGTCAGCCTATGGCAGTGCGGCTCCCGGGTCAAGCCTGCGATGACGCTCCTCGCCCTAGCCAATCACCACACGGCAACAGTGATGACGCTGCGCCGCACGGGCCAATCCCGTCGCGGCGTTTGGTGAGGGGGCCCGGCTCTCTCGGCCAATCGGAGAGCAGCGGGCTCGTTTTCGGTCGCGTTGGTACCAGCAAGGTACGGGGCCCTTCGTCGGGGGTTTACTGACCCCGGGTCGCGGTGGTGAAGCTGCACACAGGTTGTTTTAGGGCGCTCTGCTCGGGGAAGGCTCACAAACCTTCAGTCTGCACCTAACACGTGTCGATGAACACGGCGACCTCACAGCACGGCACAGCAGCCGGTTGGGCAGACAATGCACAGCGCAGCACCCTCCAGCCAAACAGAGGGCCGACGGTCAGGCAAACAGCAGGGCTTCACGATCTCTTCAGCCCACAGCAGCTTCAGGGGACACAGCAGATTCTTGTGGTCCTTGGGCAACCTTTATGTTCCTGGGTCGCAGACAGGGAGCCAGCTCTTCTCAGGCCCTTGGAGATTCAAGCTGTAGGCACAGCACACAGCAAAGTCTCAGCAGTTTCAAGCAGGCAGGGACACAGCCCACAGCAAAGTCCCTTTCCCCTCCTCAGCTTCCAGTGATACAGCAGAACAGGTCAGCCCTTAGAGCACACAGCAAGGCAATCTTCCTTTAGTTCTCTCGCCGTCCTCCTTCCAGCAGAGGGTCCGTCTTGATTGTAGAGTTTCAGAATCTAACTTTCTGCAGACAGGGGTCCTTTCCTTATACCCCCAATGTCTTTGAAGTTCTTGGTGCATGGAGGCCCTGGGTCCAGTCTAAACCAGTTCTGGGGGTTGCGGAGCACTGAGGTGTCTCTGGCTTTCTTCTTCCTGTCAGCTTCAGGGCCAGGGGGGTCAGTTGACCACCAGGAGAGAGCGAATGTGGGGGAGGTAGGCAGGCACAGCCCAGCACTTATCTGGCATTCCTTCCTCCCTCCTCCCAAGCAGGCAGATGTGCCCTTTCATCCCCGGGATGGCTCCGACCCTCTCCTCTGGGGCTCTGCAGCCCCTTCCTGTCACATCCAGACCAGGCAGACATTCCACAAACCCAGGCACATAGAAAAAGGTTTAGACAAGAGAACAGCCACTTTCTAAAAGTGCTATTCTCCAACACAGGATTTAAAAACACCCTTCACTAAAAGATGTGTCATTAAATTCTGAGTCCAGGGATATCTTTCATGGATGTTCCATCTTGTTCCTATAGGGAGATAGGCTGGGATCCAATGGGACCAGCCTCCCCAGGCTACCCTAGGGAGCCCTACAGCCCTACAGCAGTGAGCACACAAAGTGGCTGCTGCTCTCTACCAGAGCATGTTACCTGCACTAGTACACGCTCTACCCTATCCATTCACTGCACCCTACCCAGGGGGGTACCTGGAGCCTTCCATAGGGGTGGCTGATGTGCACAGACAGGGGAGGGTTAAGCCCAGCCAGTGGGGACACTGGCCGGGCTGACATGGCAGTCACTGACTGCACACAGGCTCCGCGCTGGCAGGCCTGAGTCACCATTTTAAAGCTACTCATGTGGGTGGCGCAATCCGCGCTGCAGGCCCACTAGTAGCATTTGTCATCACCGGCCCTGGCACACACAGTGCACTTTACTAGGGACTTCGTGGTGCTACAAATATGCCAATCAGGTATATTCAATCAATATCACAATTTACAGAGGGAGCACTTACCCTCTGACACTGATCAGCAGTGGCAGAGGGTCCAAAGCATCTAAACCAGCAAAAACGAAATCCAGCACAGCATCAAAACACATGAGTCAGAGGCAAAAAGATGGGGGAAGAACCACGCCAAAAGGTGTCAGGTCTAACAGTGACCCTTTAGTAGCACTATTGATGAAGGGTGTAGATAAAAAGGCGCTGAAAACTACGTGTGTAGCCTCCTTTTGAACAAGAGCAAGTTGTTGAAATTACCACATGTGCCTCTGTTTTAGGGTTGTGCCAAACAAATATATGTATTTCTATACTGTTGGAAATTTAAGTTATTAGTTGTGTGACCAGCACAAGTAATAGTTCCTCAATTGTCCTCAGTGGGAACCAAACACCCCATTGTAGTACTTGACTCTCACAGGGTAGCGAGAAGGAGTAGTCTAAGGCCTACTCAAGAGAGGTGGTGTGGGCTACAAATCATCAATCACTGGCACACAATATTAACCCTCAATAAATGATTGATCAGTTAGTACTTTTTCATTAGAAAAAGGGGGAGTACATTTATTAAAACACACATTACTAAATGCTACCCAGTAATTTATAAATATTCATTTACATACCATTGACAACATTGTGTAATCACTGGTGACCCCCTAGAGTGGTCACCCAAACTTACCAATATTCATTGGCATACCATTGACGACAGTGATATGTAATTACAAGATATAACTTTCGCACAAATCATGGTCATAATTGTGCTAATGATGTATCAATAAATCATACAAATCATCATGAAACCGCAATAAAAGTTTATCATGAAATGAATTAACTTTGTGTGTTTGTGCATTCTTTTATATATGTGACATTAACCTGTACTGGTAAGAACCGACCCTATGCACATCATTGTAAATACGGCATGGAAAATAAACAATGTGGTGTGACCATGTAATCAACCCCTTCAGGGCATAAGCAAACAAACAATGTATTACACTTTTGTAAGGCCTCCAGGCCTTTCACATTATTACCAAACACCAGGCGCCTGGAGTGTTAACTACATCCGGCTCTACAAAAAAAGCTCGAGCCATGGGAGAACTTGAAAAGTGATGATTTTGGGGTCCCCCCTAACCTAGGGTGAGGACATGGGGGGGGAGGAGCATGTCGTGCTTAACAACCTAGTGGTGGTCCCATTGTCCTAAGACCACCACCAGCTGAGATATGGGCAAAAAGGCATTCCAACCTGAGAGTTGCACAAAGCATTATGGGGCGATTGCGTAGCAAGCAGTGAATATTAGAGCAGCGGCTCTCCTACTGTGCCAGTGAGAGAAGCATTGATTTCTCCATCTATTTTGTCTTTTTGCCAGCGGCTCGCACCGCGTTTTTGTGTTTGTCAGGGGCCCAGTGCCACCCAGGCACCCCACTGACTGTCCTCAATGGAGGGCAGCTCGGGGAGTCACCCCCAACTGCCTCCATCAGCTCCCCGGGCCAGCAGCACACACATCAGCTAACGCAGAAGTCGGCAGCTCGCATTTGGGTCTGCTTGCTACAGCAAGCAGATGTGCACTCTTTTGTGGCGTCGCCCGCCCCCCCAAACACCGGGAGTGGGGAGACTGGACCATGCATGGGAGATGTAGCGGCACTCCCCCATCCTCATCCTCCTGAATGGGGCCCAGTGATAGGGTCCTGGGCCCTGCATGCCTTCAGCGACAACGTCCCCCCAATCTTCAGAATCTCAGGAAAGAGCAATGGTTTTTCCCCACACCAGGGAACACACAGGGCTCCAGGTATGGGGAGGGATAAACCCACCCAGGGGAATGGGGTTCCCAGGCGAAGTGGCCCTCTCTCCTTTATCAGATACCAGTGCTTCCTTTTCCCATTCCCCGGGCCTTGGTCCACCCTGGGAGAAATTGATAAATGGCAGCGGAGCCCCTTGCACTCTGAGGCAAGAAAGCCCAAAGGTGCCAAACTTAAAAATAACATAATTCGGGCTCTATTGGGACGATTTGGATTATCTTGGGCTCGTTTTAACTTCTGGTGTGGAGCTCTATCCACCAGGACAGTTGTAACAATTATCGTCACTTTTCAAAGCAGAGCCGTACTCCAAAAGCTTACCCGCTTGACTCCATGCATCAGTTCTCCTTTGTCACTTTGTTGGTGGGCGCAGAAAAGTTCAGGGCTTCCCCCAACTGTTCCACAGGGGGAGTAAAGGGGCCAGCCTCACTGGCCCTTGCTGTGACCCATTGGTCCTGGGGTCAACTGGACAGAATCCCAGGTCCTAAGTGGGGATCAGGGGGTTCCACCTTCCAGTTCTCCATGCAGTCCTGGCATCCAGCAGTGTAGTAGTTAGAAAATCCGTGGGTAAAAGGAGCCTTCCCTTGTGCATGCGATTTAAAGGGGAGAGGAAGGTTCCAGAAGACAGGCCCTCCTAATCAATCCAGGGGTGCCACATCAACTCTCCACTCCTGGCCCAACACTCCTGAACAGCATGCTGGGACAATCCAAAATGGCGTCATCCAGGAGCCACTGGCCACGTCAGCTTCTGGGGTCTCAGCTTCACTCCTGGCTGACATTCAGGCACACTAGAATTTCAAAGGGGGTCCCTCCCTGGGTTGGTTTCAGTTGCCTGGGCACTCTCCTTTGTTCAGGGGGCTTGGGCAGGCCCATCCCTGATGCAGAGTGATGCAGATAATTCCACCCCACCCCTTTCCTTCTCATGAGCTGAGAGAAGTACTGCGAATTGCTTCTTTTGTGTGGGGCTGGCCTTTGTTTCTACTGCTTGAGAAAATGTAATTACTGGGCAAAGCATGGTGACAGGCCTGGGCTCTGATCCTGAGCTGAGCCAGAAAAATATGAAAATGTTGAATGACCCACAAGAAGTACAGTTATAATTTTGGAAGTTACAAATGTGATTGTCTCACCCCTTACCCTTGCTACATCGCAGCAGCCTTATCCTAAAAGGCAGTCTGTTTACCATGTGATTACTATGGGAGAGACACCGGTATCTCCAAAAAATGGGTGATCAGAAAATCCAGACATACTGCTAATGCAGTACCCAGTGAAACACATGCAAACATGTACATTTTGATTGATAAAAGTACCCAGCTTTTTACATATTTTTTTAACAGTTTCTTTGAATCTGTGAGTATTTCAATGGTAGTATATTGAAAGATTCAATGATTGCAGAGCACCTGGGAAATAAACTTGGATTTGGCTGTTTCTTTGATTTCATTTTAATTGTTGATATTTTAACGGTATTTGTTTAATACCATTTGGGTTAGATGTCAATATTTTCCTTTTCCTGTGCATCAGTTCACTCATGGTTTCTTTTCACTGGTGTAGATGGCTGTGAGGCTGCTAAGCAGCCCTACAAATCAGATATTAATTTCAGTTATTCTGCTATGTAAATCAATATAAATGAGGGAATTTTGTGTGGCGGTTTACTTTCAAATTTAGGGGGATATTTCTGCGAGCAAGTTGTCCAGCTGTAATATTAAACTATGTATCTGGCATCAAAGCCCCTAACTCAGTTCACCCGCTGCAACTTTATTAAGTACCAAATGGGTAAAGATCTGTGTGTAAGTGTTGGTTCCAGCAAGTGTGATTCATCTGCTTCTAGGTGTTTAACAAAATGAGTTACCTTTGTGTGCAGCAACATAGCATCTATGCAACTGGTCACTCTCTTCATAGAAGCCTAGATATTTTGGGGTTACAACTCATACAAGTCCCAGTGTGCCCTCACAATTTTTGTTCATCATATAAGAGAGACGCTGGAATCTATCCATTTCCACTATTATGGCACCCAATCACTTCAATGGGAGTTTGTGTTGCACAGACAATCAATCAATCATGGGATTTGTAAAGCGCGCTACTCACCCGTGGGGGTCTCAAGGCGCTGAGAGGGGGGGGGGGGTCGCTACTGCTAGAAGAGCCATGTCTTGAGGAGTCTTCTGAAGGCGAGTAGGTCTTCGGTCTGCCGTAGGTGGGTAGGTAGGGTGTTCCAGGTCTTGGCGGCGAGGTAGGAGAAGGATCTGCCACTGGAGGTTGTTCGTTGGATGCAGTGGACGGCGGCGAGGGCGAGGCTGGCGGAGCGGAGCTGGCGGGTGGGGGTGTGGAAGCTGAGTCTGCTGTTCAGGTAGCCTGGTCCGGTGTTGTGGAGTGCTTTGTGTGCGTTGGTGAGGAGTTTGAAGGTGATCCTCTTGTCGACGGGGAGCCGGTGTAGGTTTGTCAGGTGGGGGGTGATGTGGCTGCGGCAGGGGACATTGACGATCAGTCGGGCGGAGGCATTTTGGATGCACTATAGTCGTCGTAGGTGTTTGGCTGGGATTCCGGCGTAGAGTGTGTTGCAATAGTCCAGCCTGCTGCTGACGAGGCCTGTGTCACTGTTCTTCTTGTTTCGGTCGGGATCCACTTGTAGATCCTGCAAAGCGTGCGGAGGGTGTTGTAGCAGGAGGAGGAGACGGTGTTGACCTGTTTGGACATGGAGAGGGAGGAGTCGAGGATGAATCCTAGATTGTATGCGTGGTCGGTGGGTGTCAGTGCTGTCCCGAGAGTGTTCGGCCACAAGGAGTCGTCCCAGGCCGAGGGATTGGGTCCGAGGATGATGACCTCCGTCTTGTCCGAGTTCAGTTTCAGCCTCAGCTCCTCATCCAGTCGGCGATGGCCTTCATTCCGTCGTAGATGTTGGTTTTGGTGGTGCGTGGGTCCTTGGTGAGGGAGAGGATGAGCTGAGTGTCGTCAATATAAGTGAGTATTACACACCGCCCCCTTCCATGAGCGCTCTGTGGGCTACTTCACACACATGCAGGGTCAGAATGAGACAGAAAATAGACCCGGGCACCAAATTAAAAGTAAACCCTATAAGGGGAAGCAGATATCTAAAGGAAAAGTAGCAACATTTGTACATCGGGTCAGTTCTGAGCCTGTGAAGACACCCTGTATATGTGTTTTGCAAAGCTGGTAGACTGGCTGCATCTGTGCTTGCTGCAGGCAATGTTTGTGATAATATCAGAGAA
Source organism: Lissotriton helveticus (assembly GCF_964261635.1). Taxonomy (NCBI): domain Eukaryota; kingdom Metazoa; phylum Chordata; class Amphibia; order Caudata; family Salamandridae; genus Lissotriton; species Lissotriton helveticus. Next base: position 20,155,801 of record NC_136060.1, on the reverse strand, counting down.
ACCAACAGCAAACACTAGTACACCATTGCATGAAAGAGGCCCACAAATAGTCCAGAGAACAGCCCATATACTGAACCGGGAGATCGAACTTACAGGCGCTACCAGACTGCCGTATAGGCCAGTGAGACCCTGCACTTGCCACCTATCACACTAATAGTAATAGTAACCTGCCCAGCTCCACAGAGTAATACTCGCCAAAGGAAAATGTCCTACAGAACTGAGCCCTTTGTCATAAAATATTTGGAGTAGAAGGATTTGTCGAGTCCTAGCTGTAATAAATGACGCGGACTCGAGGGATCTTTCTGCTGCTTTATTGATACGTCTGTTCCCTTTCCCTCCCTACTCTACTCTGCCCATTTCCTTCTCTGACCCCTCCCTGTCCGGTCCCTCCCACATCTCCACCCCCCAACTACTAGAATGCTAACTGACACTCTTACAGGATTAAGTCCGACAGCCAATTCAGTAGAGCAAACAATGGCTCACACTTATCCTGCGGTATTCTTGCTGTTTACATAATAAAACATGTAATAAAATAATAAACCAATATGGGAAGAATACTACCAAATGATCAATTGTAAAACAGTGGGCCCTCATGTTTCAGTTTAAGGCAAAGAGACATTCTCCACTTTTTATTTTATAACTTAAAAAAACAGTGAAAAAACAATCTGCTGCATTCATGAAAACCATCGCGTGATACGACGTGTCGGTATTTCCAGTAATATGGCTTTCCGAGTTCGAGTTGTAACTCACAGCAGCATGGCCTCGACTGGCTCCACTTTCATGGATAAAACCTGGGTTACGACCTCTCCCGAGCATATGCTACAAGCCTGTGAGCTCTGGTGCTTGTTTCGAAATCGTTTTACCCAAGAGTCGGAGTACCACGGAAGGTGGACCGTGCACTTTTTAACGTCTGTTTGACATCTCTATTCATAGGTACGTCAACCACCTCTGGGAGGTAAAAAAGCACGTACCTGCATCTCCCCTCTTCTTAAACAAAGCAAAAGTCAATCATGTTGGCAGTGACTCGTCATTTCAATGACAATATGAACATATTTACAGTTCTTCAATTAGCCGCACGGGTCTTCGAATGGTTCGTCGTGGTCTCAGATACACTTCCGAGTTCTCATTTTCAGACTCAGCGTGATACTCGGGCTTTGACGAAGCGCTGCTGGCTACCGCACTTTCACCAGCCAAGACTCTTGACGAATCGGCAAGGGCATCTTTGACTGCAGAAGGGCATTTTATAAAGTGTTATACGTTTCTTGTGATTCTCTTATTTTCAGACTCCGCAGTGATCATAGTCCCTTTTTGCTGGGTGACCATCAACGGCTCAGCTCGATATCGACAGTCCGTTTTCCTCTGTTGCTCCTGTTTGACTAACACCCAGTCTCCTTCATGAATGGACGGAGTTCTGGCTCTCCTCCGGGCATCCGCATACGATTTCATTTTCTCTTTGCACTTTCGATCCGCGACAGCAATGTCGTCATGTTCGAGTCCATGCTTGTCGGACTGTAGAGCATCATCCAGAGTGGGTATCCTGGTCCGTATGGATCGCCCCAACATTAAAGTAGCCAGGCACTTGCCAGTGGTCGCGTGTGGATTTGTGCTGTATGCTCGCAAGACTTCGTTTAAGGCAACTTGTGGATCCTTCTTGTCAAGTGCTGCTTGTTGGAGTGTCTTTTTCAGAGTGGCCATAAATCGTTCAAAAATGCCATTGGCCTGCGGCCACAGAGGGGTAATCTTGCGATGTTTGAAACTAAGGTGCTTGGCAAACTCCCTAAACTCCTGACCGTTGAAGGGTGGTCCATTATCTGTTTTGATTGTCTTAGGTATGCCCCAGGCAGCGAAGACTTCATCCAGAACAGCGATGGTAAAGGCAGCTTTTGTGGACGAGACAAACTGGGCGATGGGGAATCTTGAATACTCGTCCATGACGACTAGGATGTATTTCCCGGATTGAAGAGGACCAAAGAAGTCCAGGGCAACATCTTGCCAGACGCCATTGGGTAGTGTGGACATTTGCAGGGGAGCGGGCGGTTCTCCTTGACTCACCAGCTGACACTGAGGGCAGTCTTTGAGGGTCAGTTCTACCATCTGATCCAAAAGCGGAAACCACACCCTCTCTCTGAGCGCTCTTTTAGTCGCCACCACTCCGCGATGTCCTTCATGTGCCAGATTGATTACACATTGGCGAAGTTGCAAGGGAATGACTATTCTCTGGTCTCGGAGCACAAGGCCATCCTCCGTGACAGATAATTCATCTCTTACATGTTTGAACGCACTCGGTTCTTGCCTCTCACTCGGATCTCTGGTTTCATCCTCGTCTGAGTGTCGCCACGTGTTTGTTCGGAGATGATGCTTCACTTGTTGCAGGACAGCGTCTTGCGTGGTGGCATCCCAGATGGGCATCCCAGCAGGTGGCCTGGCCGGGTCAACCATGAAATGGATCTATTCCTCAGCAAGGGAAGACCCTGCTGTGGTTGTGATTTTGGGGTGCCTTGACATGTAATCAGCAGGCTTGGCAGCCTTCCCGGGTTTGTGTATGATGGTGCACGTGTATTCCTGAAGACGGAGTCCCCATCGTTCTATCCTGGGAGGCATTTTAGCTCGTGGATTGCCAAAAATGGTGACTAAGGCTTGGTGGTCTGTGACTAATGTGAAATGTTTGCCATATACAAAGATATGGAAATGCTCGCAGGCCCATACGACGGCTAAGCTCTCCTTCTCGGGCTGAGAATAAGCTCTTTCTGTGTCTGTGAGACTCCTGCTGGCATACGCAATGATGTGTCGCTGGTCGGTATCATGGTCAAACTGTGCCAGGATGGCGCCTAGGCCAACGGGGCTGGCGTCAACTGTAATTTCTGTTTTCCTCTTAGGATTAAAGTACGCTAAGTTGTTTGCGGATTCAACTGCCTTTTTGATCTCCTGATAGGCTTGCTCACATTGTGGTGTCCAGTTGAAAGGCTGCCCTTGTTTGGTGAGATTGCGCAAGGGATAGCTGATGGTGGCATAGTCTTGTATGTATCGAGCACAATAGCACGCCATTCCTATAAAGGATCTCACATCCCCTACATCCTGAGAGCTCTTTGTGTCGTTCAACGCTGCTACTTTCTCAGGGTCTGGCTTCATCCCTGCTCCCGAGAATATATGTCCAAAGAATTTAAACGTGGACTTGGGAAATTCAAATTTTTCTTTATTCAATGTGAGGTTCGCGTCTAAAAGGGCATGACAAACTCTGTCCAGTGCTGTGTCATGTTCCTGCACTGTTGCACCATAAACTAGTATATCGTCACTGTAATTTAGGGCATTCGGAATGTGGTGGATTGTCCTCCTTATATCTTCTTGAAATATGTCCGTTGCGGAGGAGACTCCAAAACTGAGCCGCTTATATCTGAAAAGTCCAAGATGAGTAGCAAACGTGGTGATGGGCCATGATTTTTCCTGTAACTCAAGTTGATGGTATCCTTTATTAAGTTCCAACTTGGAGAAGACTTGGGCTCCGTTGAGGGACGCAATCATGTCACTCAGATGTGGCCCAGGATGTCGCTCTCGCTCAATGGCAGTATTGGGTACCCTCATGTCAACGGAGAGGCGCACTTTGTTTGGGGTACCCTTTTTTGGCACAATCACTACTGGCAAAACCCATGGAGTGGGTCCGTCAGTTCTCTCAATGATGTCAGCTTGTAGCAACTCTTGTAATTCCTCTTCAACGGCTTTTTGGAGATGAAATGGGACCCTTCTATGATCCTGAGCTACAGCGGTCACCTGCTCGTTGATGTGTAAGCGCACTTGACAGCAGGCCATCTTCCCAAGCCCGGTGAACAGTTTGGGAAACTTGTGGATGATGTCTGCGTCGTCACTTACACGATATAGGATCTCCACCAGCCGGAGTCGTTCGGCTGTGGGGAGGCTGAGAAGACAGTCAGCTTCTGGTTCTTCAATCACGTGTATATGAGTGAATATTGTGAGTGAGAGTGGTTGCAAACTTTCCCAGACAGGGAAAAGGTTTTTTAGACATCCACGTGTACACCCTTACATGCGCTGGACTTAGTGGAGGAATTGGATTCATTATCCGATATTCTGTCACTGGAACACAGTTCAGGGATACGCCACTGTCGAGCACAAATTTGGTCGCGTGACCACCTACACGGATATCAAGTCGCGGGTATTTCTTTAGTTGATCAGGGTCAGCCACCATGCAGATATATTCTTCACTGTCCTGGGACGCAGGAGATGGTGACCTCGACTCTTGCGACGGTGACCTTCTCGACCAGTATGATCTGTGTGATGTCCCACTCGATTGTGAAAATCCTGTGGAAGATCTTCGGTGATCACGGACCGCTTTGGCGTGGTGACGTGTGGTCGTCGGACGAGAAGACCTTCCAGGGTCTTTCTGCTTGTCTCTTCGGTATTCTCCGCAGACATTTTCAAAATGGTTATCTCTTCCGCATTTCCGGCATTGTTGTCCAAGAGCGGGACATGCATCAGTGTGGGGAAAACGTATCCGCACCGGTAGCATTTGAGCGGACGTTCCCGTCTCCTGTCCCTTTTGCTTGAACCATGACGTCTGCGACCCGTGTGTTGATGATGAGTTTTTGGTCTCGATGTTCTTTGTCTGTCACGAGGGGACCTGCGAGTGGTGCATGATTGAAGTCGGAAGGCTTGTTCACCCTTCTCCGTGCGTCCTGCCTCCATCTTCTTGGCGTGTTCCTCCGCCTGGTCATGAACTCTAGTCATCTCCTCGATCTCATCTAAGGTATACATTTTCTTTAATAGTCGGCGCCTTAGGGACTCTGATTGACAGCCCTTTATGATGCGTAACCTGAGAGCATCTTCAGTGGAAAATGCATCAAATTCACAGTAGCGAGCTAGCCGTCGAAGCCGTGTGATGAACGTGCTCATTGGTTCTTCCTTCTCCTGCGACGTTAGGTTGAAGGTTTACCTCTCATAGTCGACATTCTTTTTGTGTAGAAACTTCCTATTTAGTGCATCACGCACTTTGGTGTAGGATCCGGCATCTTCAGTGGGCAGTTCCTTGATGAGTTGACTAACCTCCTTTCCTACAAGGTTAACGCAAAGCAATTAATTTCTGATCTTCTTGGGACCCTTGCATGAAATCTTCAAAGTTCTCAATCCATTCTTGCCATCTGAGTGCCATTCCTCCTCCAGCCACAAGCGCGAGTGGTTCAGGTAGGCGCAAGAAGGAGACACCCATCATGCCTGGTCTGCTGGTGCCAGCTGGGGCTTGGGCTCTCCGTGAAGGTGAACCTGACATCTTTGAAACTTATTTTGTTACGCTTGCTGTATTTTCAAACAGTCACTTTATGGCTTCGGGGATTTCACTGCCCCTATCCGCTAGTGGGTACGGGTGCTTGTTAAATGCCTGTTCTTCTTCCCCTTCGTTATGCTCCAGTCATTTCTGCACAAGTTCGTGGCACTAAAATATCGGTTTTGAATCTGTATGTGCTAGTACTTATTTGGGAACCCCTTGCTGCCTGACTTGACAATGGCCACCGGCTATCCCTGACAGGGGATAGGTAGAAAAAGCCGGACTTTAAGATGGCTGCCGTCGTCAAAATCTCACTTCCCACGAGATTTGCCAGAGCTTCACATATCCCCGGGGCCTCAGCATACACGAGCAGGCACTCACCGGGTGGGCGATCACAGCGATCAATCAGGCACAGTGCCGAAGACTGGGGTGGCCTCCCGGCATCAGGTGGCGAATTCTTAGGCAGCAGGTAAACCGGAGCGGGCTCTCTGCATCCGAGCTACTTCAGGGGCAGCACACGTGGCTGGGGTGGGCACCCAGCTCTCGGCGCACGTCCGCGCTCACAGGCATCAACCTCCACCGCTTACAGGTCGGGGAGATCGGGACAGAATGCGGCTTATGCTTATGCCGAGGTGGGCACCAGATGAGCGCGCTTGTCGCGACACTATACATGCGGTGCTACGGGAACAGGTCCATCAATCTCTGGGAGCAACGCGTTCAGGCAATGCGGTGCATCCCACCTTCGTCGCCAGTTGTCGAGTCCTAGCTGTAATAAATGACGCGGACTCGAGGGTTCTTTCTGCTGCTTTATTGATACGTCTGTTCCCTTTCCCTCCCTACTCTACTCTGCCCATTTCCTTCTCTGACCCCTCCCTGTCCGGTCCCTCCCACATCTCCACCCCTCAACTACTAGAATGCTAACTGACACTCTTACAGGATTAAGTCCGACAGCCAATTCAGTAGAGCAAACAATGGCTCACACTTATCCTGCGGTATTCTTGCTGTTTACATAATAAAACATGTAATAAAATAATAAACCAATATGGGAAGAATACTACCAAATGATCAATTGTAAAACAGTGGGCCCTCAGGTTTCAGTTTAAGGCAAAGAGACATTCTCCACTTTTTATTTTATAACTTAAAAAAACAGTGAAAAAACAATCTGCTGCATTCATGAAAACCATCGCGTGATACGACGTGTCGGTATTTCCAGTAATATGGCTTTCCGAGTTCGAGTTGTAACTCACAGCAGCATGGCCTCGACTGGCTCCACTTTCATGGATAAAACCTGGGTTACGACCTCTCCCGAGCATATGCTACAAGCCTGTGAGCTCTGTTGCTTGTTTCGAAATCGTTTTACCCAAGAGTCGGAGTACCACGGAAGGTGGACCGTGCACTTTTTAACGTCTGTTTGACATCTCTATTCATAGGTACGTCAACCACCTCTGGGAGGTAAAAAAGCACGTACCTGCATCAGATCTCGCTTCTCTTTCTCACCGGAGCTGATGGCTCTTCGGATGGACTTCAGCTCGCTAAGGATGGCTTTGGCTTCGCTGAGTTCATACCCACTCTGGCCTCCGGACATTTTATGATCGATCCTGCAAAGGAAGGGCGAACGAGACACATCAATACAAATACATACATACAAACGCAAACCTCTAATGACGTTGTTCAGAAATACAGTTTCCTGGTCCTATCCAAAAAGATACTTACGTTTTGGAATACATTTGCTGTGAGGCAAACAGAATTCCCCCACTTGACCTATTTGATCAACAATAAGGCTATCCCAGAAAAGCGAACATGATTCAAAGCACACGTCACCACAGAAGCCTATGCCCACAAAAGAACTTTTAATTGGAGTTAACTGACAGATTCAGTACAAATGACTCATTTTTGACACTTCTGTACTCTTCGCCCATTGGTACTGTTGGATTGAATACACAGAAAACCTCACTAGTGAAAGAGCGCGTACGGCTGCCATGGCAATCAAAAACAGGCAGTGCCAAAGACGATATGTCTTGCCTTTTAGGGAACTATTGGCTTTGTCAATAATTTTTTTTACAATGGTGTGCAGCATAGGTAAAACAGAAAACACTTTTTGGTGATGCTGCCCAGCATTGGCAAAAAAAAGAAAAAACCTATATGACGCGAACATAGTGGTTACTCGTCATGGTACTACTGGCACGCCGTCATTCAGTAGGCACCCATATGCATGATGAGACTGATTAGTGTGGGTGCCATTTTTTGTTTACCTACATAGGATAGTAGACACCATTGGATCGGTAAAAAAAAAATGTATCATGTGCTAAAGTGCTTTTTTTATAAAGGCAGAGCAGCCTGGCAGCATGGGACCTCCTAATAAATGGTAATGCTCTTTAATTACCACAAGGAGTGGAGAAGCAACAATGGAGCAAAAAGCAGCACTAAAGGGAGAGTGCAAGTGGGGAGAAGAGAGCAATTCAGAAAGCTTGGGCAGAGCATATGAGGATTTGGTGAGGGGGAAACTGCAAATGATGGAGACCCTGAAAGCACATGCACACTCACTGAGTGCTTTGAGAAAAAGTAAAGAGTAGCCCCCTAAATGAGATCCGTGGAAGGATACAAGTAAACCAAATAAAAGGATGGTAAAGAAGCCATGCTACAGGAGAGAGACAAACACAAGAAAAGAAATGCTAATCATTGAATTTGAAGCAAGAAAATTAGAGGGAATTAATCCAACCAGTGATAAAGAGAGGGCAGGCTCAAAGCCTACTGTAACTTTATGGTATGATCCACAAGAGGCTTTCACTTACCAGGCAACTAAAAGCAGTCTGGCAGGAGAGACTTAATCAGGGGAGTACCCCAGGCACATGCTTAATTCTGCCTGCACTCAGGCAATGACCCCTTAATGCATGCTCAGCTTTCTTATCCATAGTTGCAACGTCTGAAGCTACATTTACAGGTTGACAATATATGAAGAAGCTTTGTTTAGTGATTTTAATATTTCAGACTTGGTCGGCATGACTTTAAAAAGCAGAGATCGATTTTCTTTGTTGGGGTTTACCAGCGGCAGCTCCTCCACTAATGCAGAGGAGCGTTACCCCACTGCTTTTCAGGAGTGCAAAAAAGGAAACATAGAATGAGAATAGCACAATGTTATTATCATTTTATTTTTCAGTGCAAGCCAGGTTAGGGTAGGATGGGGAAGGGCAAGGGGAGGAGGAAATATGCGAACTTAAGTGTGCATGACGGTTTGGCTAGCTGGCTTGGGCCGTCCAAACAGTCATGCACAATTAGCATGTTCTCCACATGGCTGAATTGCACAGACTGGGTGGAGAACATGCACAGGCTCCCACTCCCTGTCTGAGCGCCGAACCAGTCCACTCATACCACTGGTGACAGCAGTGTCGTGATGGGGTTAGGGGAGCCTGTGTGCTTTCTGCATCCGGGAGTTAGGAGGAGAAGCGGAGGAGAGACGACCAAGGAGAGACATCGGCCGTGCAGACAGGGCCGGACTGGCTACCGGGTAGTTGTGTGTGCTGCCGAGCAGGGGAATGCTTTCGTTGATGGGGACCTGTGTGTGCAAAACGAAATTCGTTTTGCTTTTTTTTTTCAAAGCGCACGCAGGTCCCCATCAACGAAATACGCACATACCACGGAGAAATCATCCCCCTGCTCGGCAGCACACACAACTGACCGGTAGCCAGTCCGGCCCTGCGTGCAGAGGTAAGTGTTATATATCTTTTTCACTCGCCCCGCGTACAAGCCCCCACTGGTGTTTACCCTTTTTTTTTTTATCATTCAGAAGTAGCACATTTACTGTGAATATGCAGCCTTGTTAACAGTGCTGCGATCACCTCAACCAAGTTGCAAATTCTATTGCCCATTGTGTCTTCCTATTTCCCTTTTTTGGCTCAATATTCCACATCATGCCTCTGGCGAAGCTTGTGTTTACAGACCATTCTTTATGTGCCGCATTAATTGTGCACCTGGGAGGGCTCCATCCATCCCACTCCTCAAAATTAAGTTTGCACAAAGAACACAACAGAGCCTGTGCCCCCTTAAAGAAAAACCCGACACAATTTCAAAGAGTTGTATTACTTTCAATATTTATTTATGTGGTTTTTATATACTGCCTGACAGAGCCCTAAGGGACTCAAAAGTGCTGTTCATTAATTTAGAACAGATACCGAGAAATACTAAGAGACACGTGTAGCCTGACAAAATTCACATTATTAGTATGCTGCAGTCGAGGGATCTGATGAAACAATCCTTTTTAAAATCTTTCGGTAATTCAACTTAAGGATCTTACAGTCAGATATATAGAGAAATATATTGATCTTTAAGTTCAAGTGTCTCAATACAGTAGCACCCAAAATCTACTACTCTGCAGGTTTCCTTTTTCAGAGAGTATTTCGAATATTTTCTGCGGATTGCTGTTTTGTTCATACTGGTAAAAACAGGAGAGTGTGTTGTACCCCGGTAGGAAATATCAAGAAATGTGATCATGCACTTGCTTTTCCTCTGGACTCAGCTGAGTGGGACGCACAATGGTGCATTCCTACAACTCTTGTAGATGGAACAATATTGACTCTAGTCCCAGTTAACACCTGGTTGCCAGCAGGCGCGCAACACCCATTGGGCTCACCGGGCTTCAGCCCCCCCCGTCGTGTGTGTCAGCCCGGGCTGACACAGCTTCGCGGCTGGCGACGTTTTAATTGCAGCCGCACCAGAGTACTTCACAGGTCTGTAAAAGACCATTTAAATGTAAATGAGGCTTTTGTTATGTGTTTAGCCCTTCTTACATCCACTCTGGTTACGGCTGGAAGAATTAGCTCCCCCCCCCCCCCGAAATTTGACTCTAGTTGCCCGCCTGCCTCCTGTAGTCGCCTCCACCCACACACCTCTGCTGATTATTTAAAGTGGGATTGGTATTCTCTGGGGCACTGTAAACCCAGCCTGATGGCGTGAAGCGAGACTTTATTTGCTGGGAGGTGTGAAGGTTTTAACGTGACAGTGGAAAGAAAAAAAATGTGACTACCCAGAATCGTGAATGTCCTGAAAGCTGTCTCGTAGTAAATAGGCAATAGGCATTACGTGAATAGGGAAATTATGCAGTATTCTGCTTCAAGTTAAACAGGTCAAATTTGCTTGATGATGCTGAATCTATTTTGTTCTAAAAATAAACATTCCCTTGTGTTCAGGTTCTTAATAGCAAAGGTTGCCTAATAAAGGGGTTTCATCTCTGGCCAGAGCAACAATTCTTAAGGCTACAGTCTACACTATTTAGTGCGCCTTTTACTGGAAGTAGTGCATACCTAAACATATAGATAAGAGGTTATAGGACGACATATTGTAGATGGTAATATGACATTTCAAGTACCATCCCAATTATTTCCGCAGACTAAAAAAATATAATGGACAGGGTGCAACAGTTGCTGAAAGAATGCAAGTCGTGGGATAGGGGTGGGAGGTTACACTTCCTTACCCACATATGACATAGGCGTCCTACTGAATGAATCTCAACCAAATATACATTTGTTAGAAAGGAGGCTAAGATGTTGAAGCAAGTATCGTTTTTCAGTTCAGATGAGTTATGCGCCGCCGATAAAAAAAATAATGCCCCTCAGAAAGGTATGTGCTTTGGTTTTATGAGCACAAATACTATCCAGAAGTAAACTTAAGAGAATATGTTACAAACACACTTAAGTTTTCCCCAACTACATGTTTAGACTTTTGACGTTTCTGAAATCAATTTGACAACTATATCGATTAAACATAGAAAGAAAAGGAGGCAAGAAAATTTGGCAAACTGAGCTATTAAAAAGCTTCTAGGCAGGAGGCAGATGGGAATTGGGAATGCATTGAAACCCAGAATAAAAGGTGGCCATCTTTATTTAACATTACGCTTAAAAAAATTGAATATGATTAGGCAAGGTGTCCAAGCAAACTTTTGGATGGAATTGCTTCTCCTAAAACCAAGAAACAATTTATGTAAATGCACTCAACAACTGGTAAATGCCATTTACCATTCAGTGGCATTACATTGTGTCATAAGACCAACAAAAAATCACTAATGTATTTCCTCAAGTGGTTCTATGACAGGTGGTTTATTAACATCAAAGCAGAAAGCTACCCCCAGAGATTTGAGAGGAACTAGAGCAATAAAGTGGCAATGATTTACCTTACTAGTATTTATTTTAACATACAAATACTCCTATGTAAAAGAACACTTCTAAGGGAAATCTGTAAAAGTTGCAAGGAGATACAGGGATGAATCCTCTACCTCCCCCACACACCCCTCAGTTAATTGGACTTCATATACGTCCAGATAGACTGAATGACATAAAGTTACAACAGCCCTTTTATTAAGAAGCAGACAAAGCTGAAACATCTTTCCAAAATGGTCACACCGCCCTCTGTGCCAAATTGCATTGACTGAACAATGATGTTGATTTTACCCAAACGCACGTCTAGACATCTAGAAATGGTGAAAATAGGGTTCAGATAATGTCCTCTCCATCTCCGTTCTGATTAGAACAAACCCTGTTGGAGGGCTGCTTTCAACCGTGGCCTTGGAAGTAATGTTTTATTGTTCATTTTGAATTGTTGCGTATGAACATTTTTACCTAGCACAGATACCATGACAACCGCTGTGCTGTTTTTCCACGTTGAGAAGACTGCTTAAGTCCTCTTACAACTACTGGTTCATGGCAGTCAGTGCTTTAGAAATAATAGTTATTAAACTTGTTGCCTTAGAACTTTAAAAAAAAAAAAAAAAAAAGGAAATTATGCAGTATTCTCACGTTTCCCCATTCCTTGCGCTAGAAATGTCCAGTTAACGTTTTCTCTGCATTCTGGTTCTTGTAGTCCTAAATTTGTAACGGGATGAACACTTCTATACGTGCCTGAATTTACAGAAAAACATTAACTGGAAAAGCTACTCGCGCACAAAAACAGGAGGCCTGAAACCTGCTTGAACGTTGTGTAAATTGCTGAGGTTCAAAGAAGGGAATAAAGGAAGCATACTCTTTTATCTGCAGAACTTCTGCTGTTTGTAGACAATCCACGTTCACGAGTAGTTGTGAAAAAGTGGGTGTTCTCAAAGCTGCACTATAAAAAGAATGAACGTCTTCTGCTGAATGGGAATAGTGAAGCTGTTGGTGGAATGGCCAGGGGACGGCAGTGCAAAATGAACGTACCCAGCTACAGATGAGTGTACATATCTGCCAGGCTAAGATGATCATGACCGCATGACACTTTACTGACACGCATTAAAATAATTAAAGCATGGAAACCTTTCTTCCCCAGTTAAATTTCTATTTAGGCTGCGTGTAGCATGGATGCTTTAGCATCCGAGAATGTGATTTTAATTACCCTTTCGGAGAGGCCCAGAACCAACCCCTGCCAGCCCGCCTCTGAAAGGTTTCAACAACCCTCCCTGCCCCACACCTCTTGTTTTGTTTGAGACGGGCTGCCACCGAGGTGATATCCTTGACTGAATGCAGGGATTTCACCTAAGCACTTTTGGTGTGTTGAATTTGTATTCAGCTGTTTTAACAAGGCAACGCAGCAGCTGCTTGGAGGGGAACATTGGTCCCAGACGGAGATCTATGCTTGAAGATAGGTGGTGCATGTTGTTTTGGGCACATGTCAACGGTTCATGAGCGTCAAGGCACCTGGGACATCATGGGCATGGTGTTAGGATCGAGATTCAGTATGGACGAGCCTGCATAATTGCTGTCAAATTCACTCAGTCTCCTATGATGGTGAATATCAACAATGGTTGAGGTGAGGTCTGTCACTGACCCTTGGGAGGAAAAAGGGATAAGGGAGGAAAAAGGGATAAGGGAGAGAGAAAAGGGAGACCCCCCAAAAGATCACCACAAGGAGGCGCCAATCAATGCTTTGCCATGGTCCATCTATCAGAGGGAAAGTCTGGAGTAAGTTAGAGAAAATATGATCAAATACAAAGTAAGAAATGTGAACCAAAAGATCTCTACATTAGCACAGAGAATTTTACTGCTAACATTCAGAACAAGAGTGACACCAGTCTCCCAGCTGCCTGAATCCAGCCAGAGAACCTAAGAGAAGAAAGGCAGGATACTTTGCTGAGGTGGAAGACACTGTCAACCCCATAGATAGAAGTGAAGTAGCTGCAAGCTCCAGATTCAGGTCCACAGAGCCAACCCCATACGGAACAAAATAAAACTGTGGTGACACAAACATGTGATAGAGCATCGTGGAGTGAATGTAACTCACCAGCTGCTGTCGCAGGTGAGAATACTCAGGGGACTGTGGCTCTTATTCTATCTCTGCTCATCCCTTCCTGGGTGTGCTCCCATAACCAGTGTTCTACCAAATCTGTGCCATGAGTGTTTCCATCTTTGTGACCCCAATCTATACTGTCAACCAGTGCATCCTTCAGCCATAGCCTGTTTGGAATTCTCCTTCGACGGGACAGATCAGTCCTACCAATTCTGACACTTTTCATCAATAGTTGAGATACGTTAATGCAGAGGGCAGGCACAGTCCTCACATAGTCATTGTGTTCCAAGAGAGACACACAATGCAGGGCGTATTATATTGTATTTGTAGAGCACTTACTACCCCTATGTGCGATGCTGAAGCACTTGTCCATGCGGGTAGCAGGTTACACCTTATGCTTGTGTGGTTGGAAGAGTGTTGTCTTTGCTTTGAGCCTCTGTGGAAAGCGTCTCCATGCGGTGCATGATGAATACCAGGGTGCAGTTTTGTAATGCGGAATCGCCACTTCTGTTTCTCAGGTTGGCCTGAGCATTACCTGATCCTGATTGTCTGCCATTTTAGCTCCGCCCCCCTTGATTACCTTTAGCCACGCCCCTTATTTGCTATGTTAGCCACCCCCGAAGTTAAGACCTAGTTGCGCCCCTGGTTGCCAGTGCCCGGATCAGGTTTCTACCCAAGAACCGTGTGCTAAAACCTACTGTCTTTTAAGGTTAACAATGTCATGGCATGCTGTGCCACTCAAACCGCAACTGCGTTATTCTTCCTGTAATTAAGACGGGCACGGACGGAGGGCCCTTTGAAACGTAAGATGGCGGCCTTCCTGTTTAAAATGAATGGCAGTGGAAGGGTTTCAAAGTGGCAGGCCTAATTCCTACAACAACTGTCCTTTGTTTTCCTGTGGTATGCAGCTGACAGTTCCTTAAACAGGCCTTGGATACCTACCAAAACTGCCTGCAAGAAAGCTCTTTTAAAACAATACTCCGTTGTTAAATTATTAGAAGAAACGCGTCGTGCTTGTCTAGATTTTAATCCTTGCTGGGAGAGTTGAGAGGATAATACCTCTGCCTGTGTGTTGGGAAATCTGTGTATTAACGAAAGCCTGATGTGGGCTTTAAAAAAATTCGGGTGCACATATCTTTGAGCTTTTTAAGAAACAAAATGGTGATAACTCCGTTACTCTGTGCACAATATGTATGTAATGTATACAACCTAGCCTACGTAAGAATACTGGAAGGAATGTAACATTGTACATTCAGACCGGGGTACTGGCTTAGCCCAGTCACGCTCCACGGGTTCAAGTGCCAGTCGCATTCCACTAACTTACTGCACTGCTCAATGTGCAGACAAGCATGTCTTGCAGGTTGCAAGTTCATAGGGGGCACACCTGTGCACTAGGGCTGAGCTCACTGACCCATCAATTAGTAATAACAACCCAGTCAGGTTTTTAAGATGCCTCCAGTGAATATGTATGAAGAGAGTTAACATTAGACCTTCAGTGAAGAGACTTTGCATATAATACATGGGATTCTGCAATCCCTCTATAAAAACCAGTCTCTAATTACTTTATAATTAGCGAATTGTGACACACCCAGTCACTCATTATAAAGATTATAATAACTTAATACAGTTGAGATCTGGCATCACAATGCTGCTGCCAGCAGCATAAGGAAAAGCAGGTCAGGTCATGGGGCCAATTGAAATGACAATTGGCTTTTCTTTCTTCAGCTCTGTTTTTCTAGCTGTAAAGTGACAACCAGAAAGAAGATTCATTGAAGCATGTTTACTTTTTGCACTCCTTAGGAAATTATAGAAAAGTTAGAATATGTTTGCATGCTTCTACCCTAAAAGCTACTGTGTATTTTTAAAATATATAAAAAAACTGACTTGCATTAAGCTGATTCTAACATCTTCTTTCAACAAATACCTCACGGCTTTTTTGATGCATTTAATTTTGCATTAGAGATTCCATTTTTGTCCTTCATGTTTGCAAACATGCTCTCTTTTTTTAAATAAAATAACTAAAAGGATAGAAATGGGCTGTGGAAAAGGTGATGGTATGACCATATATTATAAGCGTTAAGAAACCCCGCTCAACATGATAAGGATATTGGCCCACATGCATCATTGTTACATTTTGCACTTCCTAATTTGCGAAAAATAAGGAATCGCAAATTAAGAAGTGCAAAATGCTATGCATCATTATTTTCGGTATTCATTTGGGATTCGGTAAAAATCGCAATTTTTACCGAATCCCAAATGAATACCGAATTCTTAAGTACATTTTCGCAATTCCCATTGATTCCTATGGGCCAAAAGGCCCATAGGAGTCAATGGGAAGGCATCAGCAAATTGCGAGTGGCACTTAGAAAATTTCATGGGTGCAGGGGGGGGTCCAAAGGACCCCCCCATGCACCCCTGAAATGTATTTTTCGCATCATGTTTCACACACACATGTCCTAAGGACATGTGTGAGTGAAACATGAATGTTGAAAAAAACCATTTTCAACATTTTAAACACTTTTTCCAAATTTACCGAGTGGTTCAACCACTCGGTAAATTTGGCACCCTAACTGCGAATTTCCACTTGTAAAAGTAATGATGCATTGCTTTTAAGAAATCGCACATAATCGACTTCTTAAAAGCACCCGCAATTTTAGAACTCGCAACAATGTTACGAATTCTAAAATTGCTTCATGCATCCCAAAAAGCACTTTTGCATTCGCAAACGGCCGATTTTAAGGAATCGCACCGTTTGCGACTACAAAAATGCTTGATGCATGTGGGCCATTGTAATTCACCTTGAAGTTACACAAGGAACTCGGCCTTCAGCCTCGTTTTGCTATATGGTTATGGAGCTCCTTTGTGACTTACAATATCCTTATAATGTTCGGCAGGAGTTACCTTATCCCATATATAAATTGGTCAACCTGAAAACATAACTGACTTTCCCCCTTTGGGTATGCACAAGGAGAATCTGTGTTTCTGCGCTCTTTTGAGCCTTAAATTTCACTTACTTTCAACAGTAGAGTGTAGCTTCAGCCCACTTAAGACGAATATCAGATATTACTAAGCATCACTTTTCCACATATGCCTTTACACTGGAGGGCAGTGAAATGTTTTGTCCTTAACAATGCATGGCTCCACACTTCACGTCATTATAATCTTGAAAAATGCATTTCAGTTGCTCCTTTCATAACAGAGCCATATGCAGTCTGTATAGTCAGAGAAACACTTTCAAGATAAATCAGGGCAAAGTGCTTCTAACTATTCAGAAATCAAAATAGGATTTTGAACAAATGTTTTCTATCTTGTCTCCCTCTTCATTAATGTTGACAATGATGACATCACAAATTAGTATCAGTTCCCTCATCAAGGATATCAGTGATCACAAAACCATTTGCATCAATAAAAATATTAAGCAGAAGTTGTATTGCATTGAACTGCCCAGTTCCAGTCTGTGGTTGGTGCAGATTCTTTGGGTGCGCCTGGTGCAGAACCAGACTATGCACTATATTACAAAACCAGGTGGTCTCCCTACTGTTAACAAAAAATTACAGCTGCATTGGGGACAGTATAGCAAGGAAAGACAGAGTGCAGGTTTCCAGTCATGCCATCTTTTACTGAACCGGATGGCATGACTTTGAAGGGGATTGGAGGGCAGGCATGCCCTGACAAGCAGGTGCAGTGCATGACTGCACTGCTTCCTGGTTGATGCACATGGTGTACCTGATCTCCCCGAAAAGACACCAATGAGATGGCTGTACTAACTGTGCACCACTTTCTAGGTGGTCCACAGTCACTGCACCTCCGAGAGCCTGTTTGCACATGTGCTTGCGTGGGAAAAATGGCGGTGGCACAGGCCAACAATATTCCCTAAGCTGCATAGGACCACTACACAAAGGAAGTAACAGAGTGCCCCGTGAGATTACGCTGCTAAAAACTGTGGGCGTGGGCATTTGGTATTACAGAAGGAGCTGCACAAGCATCTGCAGCCGCTATTGTTATATGGAACTGTTCTGGGAACACAAGAACTAGGATTAATGCAACCCTGCGGCACTTAGTGTATACAGTAACAGGAAAGTAAATCAATAAGAATATGAGGAGTCATCAAGATGAAAACATGTATGATTTGTGCATCTTATTAAAGTTGTTTTTAAAATAGTCAGTGATCATTTGCAAGTTGTCTATATAGGAATTTTGCAATTTCTGCTGTTGCAGATCTGTTTTTCTCGGTTACCCCTCCAGGGCCCTTTAGTAAAACATCAATTAAAATAGAACTCACATGACTAAATTTCTTGAAAGATATATTTCTTTTGGCCCTGACTAAGATGGCAGCAGAAACATGATTCCACTGCTTGGGTCCATTCTCCTCCAAAATGAGGCATTAGCTTTATACCCGCTCCGTGCATCTACGGGCCCAAGGCATTATTAGAGCCCACCGGAACACACTAACCAGGCGAAGCTGAGAGTCTGAGACCAGACAGCATCGCAACACACAAAAAGGTGTAAATGTATTCGAAGGCTTGAACACCTTGCACAGCAACCAAGATATAGAGGATATCAACTCTGGAAGAACTGATTAAGGCTGTAGATAGGTGGAAAGTACAAGGACGAAGCCCACACAGTCAGTAAGGGGAAGACTTGGGCGTGAGCCAAGAATGAGTGTTGCAGCATAAGTACAGTAGTCAGATAATCATCCTATGGAACCACATTAGTCATTTATCTGCATATAAGCCAATATCACACTACAGCCAGGATTTAAGGGGAAAACTTCCTAGACAAGAGAAAGGGGGGAATTGGGTAGGGATGGCGGAGAGAGATAAAGCCTAACCTCAGAGCCCAGGACACTAATTTTATCCTGCATACATCATGTGTGTAGTAATATATAAAGCAATTCAACACCATATGTAAAACGTCTTCCCTAGTTATTTTGCACCAAAGGCATCTAGAGGACAGGCCTGAATTGATTTTGTTTATTTAGTTGCAGCTAGAAACGTCTTGTGCAAAAAACGAAAATGTATTTACTTGAAACAGGAACTGGTTGAAATCTTTTTTAAATGCTGGTCTTATTCCTTTTCCGTAATGGACTATGTGCACCCGACTTGTCTTTAGCTGATGTCACTTTACCACTGCAAACTTGTTGCAAAGTTCTACAAATATTGTTAATCAGTCCCTCATCCTTGGTTAGATTCAACATGTTCCTCATGATCCAAGTTGCTTCCTGTGAGCCTGAGAATGTTCTCTGTATTTCCCTAGCCCTATATGGCAAATGTGCATACTGAAGAAATTGACCCGTTCCAATACCTATGCATGCATGGGTGGCAACTTTTTAATGTTTTTTATTATAAGGATTTACAAACATTAAAAATAAAGTACTGCTGACAGAGCCAATGCCAGAGCTTGCTTTTTGTGCAATTCTTTTGGGTTTCCCTTGTACATCTTTCTCGGCAAGCGAATAACATAATTGAATTACTTCAACTATCCATCTTGCTATTGTTCCTTTTGATAAAGATGTTCCCTTTAAATTGTAGCATGTGCTATCATTGACGAGTTCTTATTTAGTTTGATGTGAGTAATATATAATAACTATCCTTCTAAAGTCTTGCATGGCTAGAACTTTTTCATCTTTTGTTTTTGAATGTTGAAAAAAGGCAGGTTTGTTGATAGACTGATGAACATGAAACAATTACACAACTTTAGGTATAAAGTTAGTATTGGTTTTCATTATAACATTGACTTTATAGTTTGTAAGAATGATTACTTGACAGTAAAGATTAAATCTCACTTGCTCTGTGTAAGGAAATTATTACTTTGAGGATCTGTTTTTGTAATATAAGGTGTTTAAGCGAAAGTTCTGGTTCAACAATTGTAATCCTGTTAAAACTAAATTGAGATTTCACGTAGGATGTAGTACTGATTTAGGTGGGTTTCCCTATTCTGCCCTTTCTAGTTGATTACTGCTATTCTGAACAGGTTTGTCCCCTCTTCTCCTGTACCACATACTACAATTGCAGTATATATAAGTGAGGCGTAAGATAGCTTTAACTTTATTAAGAACATTAGATATTGCACAAAAACAACATTGTTTGTTTCGATTTCTGGTGTATTTTCTCTGTCATACCACATAATAAAACATTTTTAATTTGTCATTTAGCATTTTTGAGTGTTTAATTTCTTTGCTTCCTTAATAACTTCCAAGAACTCTGTTGACAAGTGTCCAAACGTTGTTTATTTATGAGTAATGCTTCTAGGTGGAGTCTGAAAAGATCTGGGCGGCAGACTCTTCCCTGTAATGATGTTAATAAGTCCACTTTGTTTGGGATGCTTATAGGTGTGAATACCGTGTTTGTCATGTCAACTTAGGCGCTCTAAGGGTAATTGTCGTTTTTGCCTGTAATTGCTAATTACACTTAGAATCAACGGTATCAGTGTGAAAGTGTAAACAAATGTTCCATATCATTTAATCGAGAGAACAATGGCCTTGGGCTTAAGGTGCAGTTACTTGTAGGTAATGTTTAGGCATTTTGCATTTTCCATTGTTGCAATCAGATTTCTGTCTAGTTTGCCCCATTATACAGACATCAGGTCTAATACTTTGTTTCTTGGTTTAGTTTGCACAGATATGAAACCACCACTTGTGTGATTATTTTAGGTGCTTCTGTTTTTCTCTCATTGCAGGTGGACTGCAACCAGACATGTTGTTGTTGGTAGCCCTAATTCATATTTCCTTGCCTAATTTTGAAAGTGGACATGGTTTCATTTGCCGTTTGTTGATATAGAACATTGTTGCGGTGCTGTCCGTTTATATATGCACAGCATTCCTCTCTATTTGTGAATGAAAAGCTTTCAAGGATAGAAATAACTTTTTAGTCCTATAAGCTTCAAGTGCTTAACTACCTCCTTTTGTGTCCACTATCCCCTGTTATGTAGGTTGTCCATGTGTGCACCCCAACCTCTGTGTTCTGCATCCAGGGTGATTGTCATAGTGGGGATTGATTCCATTGACTGCCTGCCCTTTGCCACAGGTTAATGTGGCAATCATTTTCATTTGCTGCACAATGAGCATTAAATAGTTTAAACCCCTCTTTGACTATGACCACTGATTCATAATCAACCCTAACGGGCACATGCATAGATTTGTCAACAGGATACCTGGAATACAGGATGCCATCATTCTGTGCAACTTCCCCAGCATCCTGTCAGCGAATGAGACTTATGGTTTAGGTGAACTTGTTCTTGTAGCACCAGAATTATCTTTTGAGTTTCAAAGGCCAACAGCTACAACTATCCATATTGCTATTGTTCCTTTTGATACAGATGTTACCTTTAAATTGTAGCATGTGAAATCACTGATGCTTTCTTATTTAGTTGGTTGTGAGTAATACATAACTGTTCTCCTAATGCTAAGCATGTCTAGTGCTTTTTCAGCTTGTGTTTTTGGTTGTCGAAAAAATGCAGGTAGGTGGATAGATGGATTAACGTGCAACAAAGACACAATTTTGACTATAAATTTAGGATTGGTTTTCATTATAACTCTGTCTTTATAGTTTGTAAGTATGATTCCCAGATTCTTAAAGCTTGAATTTCACTTGCTCTTTGTAAGGAAATGATTTCTAGGAGAAACTCTCTTTGTAATATAAGGTATTTAACATAGCCTAGGGCACTGGTTCAACAAGTGTAGTCCAGTTAAAACTAAAATGAGATTTGACATCATTGTGGAGTAGCTAATTTAGCCTCCCAAAATGACTTTTACCCAAAGAAATGAGGTGAAGATATTTGCACGTTGAAAGCGAACCTTTGATGTTTTTGTTTTCACACTTTGGGCAGACTTTCCCTTTATCTCTTATTCCATCTTCACCCTCGTCCATTCCCTTCTCACTCGCCCTCTCCTCCTTCTCTCTCTACTTGTCTCGCCTGGAGTACACATGATCTCTACCCTGACAGCGGAGTCTGAGCATTTTGTCCGACGCCCGGTGGAGCTGCTCTGTTCAGCTATAGAGGAGATCGGCCTTGGTTCATCCCCTGATAGTCACCTGCCCAACCGGACCTTGGGCACAGTTTCTCCCCTTCTCCCTGTCTCGCCCACACCCCCCCCTTATCGTATTTCTGGCGCTCTGCTTTCTCTTCGTCGCCTTTCTTTCCAGCTTTTGTACCGATGCCCATTGGAGCTTCCTAGAAAGCTATTGAGGAGACTGGCTTTGGATTATCTCCCTGGCCATCTCCTACCCACTCGGTCTTTGGGCTAACTTTCCCTTTATCTCTTTTCCGTCTTCCCCTCATCCTCTCCCTTCTCACTCCACTTCCCCCCTTTCCCTCTCTATTTGTCTCTCCGGTCATTGGACACAGTTCTTCCTCGTCTCCCTGCTATGGCTCCTTCCTCCCCTCCTTTCCTATAAATTCTCTCAACCTCGTTGTTTGTTTACTGTACCTTACTACGCTATTGTAACTGATGTAATTTGTAAGGCAATGTTTCTCTGTTATAGCGCTTTGATACCTACGGGTCTAGCCAGCGCTTTATAATCCTTTTGATGTACCTTCTAATGCAACGTTCCCCTGGTTATGTGCTCTGATACCTCCGGGTCTAGATAGCGCTATATAACCTTCGCAAATCAAATAAACTAAAAACAGTTTTTTCCTGAACGCTGAGACCTGAGCAACATGACTGATGACCGGTGGAGCTGCTTGACAGCTAATGAGGATATTGGCACTGGTTTCCCCCTTGACCGTCACCTACCCAGCTGGACATTGGGCATTGTTCCTCCTCGTCTCTTCGCTATTACTCCTTCCTCCTTCGAATTATTGAAACATTGTTTATGTGTACTGTACCTTACTGTGCTCTTGTATCTGATGTAACTTGTAACGCAACGATCCTAAATGTAAAGCGCTCTTATACCCTCTTGGGTCAAGTTCGCGCTATATAAAATTTTTAAAATAAAAATAAATCTCCGAAGCGGTTGAAATTAGTTCCCCTTTATGAGCTAGTCAATTAGAAATGGTTACACATGAATCATGCGTGTCTGAGATGTGACACCACCACTGCTAATCATTTTGTGAACTATCTTGCAGACTTTATCCCAAAGGGTAAAACATTGAAGTGATAATGTTTGCCCCATCACAAAGCAGAAATATTTGTGATGGTCCTTGCTCAGTGGAACATGAAAAGATGCATCTTGAAGGTCCCTGTTTGTTAGATAATCTCACTGCTCCAGCATTGAGATTACTTTTTGTAGTGCTGTAAAGACTTAGGTTCAGAAAGGGTCTAAAGGTTAAGTCTTGTTTTGGAATCAAGAAATAAGTGGAGTAAACCTCCATACTGCGTTCTTCTCTTGGTACTCTATAGCATTTTTGGATAACATGACGTAAAGTCCCTAATGTCTGACACTATCATATGTAGGCCTCACTCATCTTAGTCCATGAAGGTCGACATCTTTATTAACTTAGACATTGTACACTACCATATTCCTTCAATTATGCAGAATCATTGTCATGTCTACCTTTCAATGCAGATGGTGCCAGACCTTATCTTTCTAGGAATTGTGATGTCGTAAAGTTCTCTGATTAATAACATAGATAGCCCATCTAACTTCAAGGTCAAATGTCTACCCTTCACACTGTCAAGGTTAATTAAGAACACATACAGACGTATAACTAAAATAATTTAGTCTTAATAGATGTCCTTGTGTCTTATATGTCCCTATGGAAATGATCTATGTCAGACACTACTAAACTAATGCCGGAAATTTCAAATTCTGATAAGATTTAGTATACAAGGAATGCTACATGACCACTTGTCAGGAGAGGTCCTTTGCCCAGATTATCATCTGAGATTCAGTCAAAAGACAGTCTAACCTGCTGCCAGCACGCTTCGTTTGTCGCAGATGTCACGCCTGAAGTTGATAACGCCAAGTCCTAGAGGAAGACAGACTGACTGTTACCGCAGCGATTGTTTGCCCCTCACAGGGAACACTGTCTTCATGCCTCCACTGATAAAGACAGCATTTGCTGTTAACAAGGTATGCAGTGCATGTCTTCCCCTAAGAAACTCTAGACTGCAAGTTACTCTACATTCCATAGAATAGCGCATAGAGGTAGAATTTACGATGCTAGGATTCAGATGACATTTTAACAATGTTCTGCTTAGTGCAGTGTGTGTGTAAATCTATGATTAACTAAATTGGTTTGTTACTTTTCCCACATGTCCCTGATCCCTTTGTAGGATTGTTAGTAACTCTAAAGCAATATTTTTATGCAGTGGTTAATTTGTGAAAAAATAAGTGCGGAGGTCCTCGTCAGGAGGCAGCTCGCACTAGCCCATTGCTCCTATTAGAACCTCCTATAACAGAACCAACGACTAACCATGAAACCCTACAAGTGGAGTCTCGGCGTAGGCTTAACATTCTGTGATTCTGGGCAAATCACCTAAACTCCCAGTGTCTTCCAGAAATGAATGTGTCCTTACCTGGTGCTCATGAAAAGTGACCTTTAGGTTTAGTTCATGCTATAAGCACCGGTCTTGACAATTAAGTGCCGGTGCCAAGCACCCAAAACCACCGGCTCAAATTAAGCACTGCTTTTAGGGCAATTACATATTGCATTGGATACTGCAGGCCTACTTTAACCTGCCTTTCACATTAGTCGTGGTGATTTGAACCAAGTTCACCTGTGGCACCCGTGGGTGAGAAAGCACCCCTTGTAGAATTACGCCAAAGTCGTAACTTACACAGAAAACAGTTATTATATATGAAGAAGGAGAATGTCTTTGTGGGAATTTTTGTTTTTAACAATTGCTTTTTGGTGGTACATTTATTATTATGTTGTGCACCCATTTGTTTGTCATGATTTAATGCCATTTATGCAGAAAACCACTTATTCTTACATGGACTGGAGTGTTGTGATCAGAGGTGTTCTGCATGGGCTTGTTCTTTTGGCCCTTGCATCTATGGGCTTGGGCTTTCCCTCTGCACCAAAGGTAGTGTTGTCTTGGCTAAGCAGATATCATAGAAAGATGGATGGCTGACTGGCTTCCTGCAGGTTGGGATTTATCAATACATAACTGTTAGACCTGGCACCATTGGTGTGGGTTTCCCCTCTATTTTTGCCTTTGCCTCTTGTGTGTTGGACTTCGTTTTTGCTGGTCTAGATGCTTTGGGCACTTTGCCACTGCTGTTCAGTGCCAAAGTGCAAGTGCTCCCTTTGTAAAGTATTGCTATGGATTAGTGATTCCCTGTTTGGCATATTTGATTTACTAGTCAGTCCCTAATACAATGCACTGCGTGTGCCCAGGGCCTGTAAATCAAATGCTGCTAGTGGGTTTGCAGCACTGACTGTGCCATCCACATAAGCAGCCTGTAAATGTAACTCAGGCCTGCCATTGCAAAGCCCGTGGGCAGCCTAGGACTGCCATGTCGACTTGGCAAGTGCAACCACTTGCCAGGCCCTAACCTTCCCTTTTCTTACATGTGAGTCACCCCTAAGGTAGGCCCAAGGTACCCCTGTGGGCAGGGTGCAGTGCATGTAAAAGGTAAGACATGCCCTGGTGTGTGTGGCATGTCCGGATAGTCAAATACTGCCAAATTCGTTTTTCACTATTGCAAGGCTACATGTTCCCATAGGATAGAATGG
This sequence comes from Lissotriton helveticus, assembly GCF_964261635.1. Lineage (NCBI taxonomy): Eukaryota > Metazoa > Chordata > Amphibia > Caudata > Salamandridae > Lissotriton > Lissotriton helveticus. Next base: position 20,130,663 of record NC_136060.1, on the reverse strand, counting down.
GGAGTTTGCTTATAACATCTTATAAACATAACTACCCCTAGGAACAAGGTAGGAAAATAACGTTTAGTATACATGAACTCAGAATGTTAAAATGCATCTTTAAGTGAAGGTGATTTTTACATTCTGTGTTTGAAAATACCACTGTTAGAAAGTAGGTATTTTCTTGCTTAGCCATCCAGTGTGCCTCTGCTAGGATGTCTATTGACTGTCTGGCTTTCGAGTGGCAGGGGCTGGAGAGGAGCACTGGCTCCAGAGAGTCTGGATGAGTCAGGGCTGGGCTGAATAGACCTGGACTGCATTTAGAGTAGGGGGAGGAGATTTGCTTTCACCTGAATGGGCCTGGTCTTCCTGACACAATGCTTTCTCCACCTCCTGCCAGGAAGCTGCACCAGAGAGAACAGAACTGGTTTTGACTGAGCACGGGGCTTCCCTGCCACCAGAGAACAAAGGATTTTGCTGTATAAAAAGAGGGGCCCAGACACCAGACTTTTAGGTCACTTCCGGGAAATCAAGAGGAGCCTTTGCCAAGGAGAAGAGCTAGAGAAACTGGAGGAGGGGTACTGCCCCTTTGCTGTGTGCTGACTGGGGTTGGCCTGCGGTGGCTGTTTCTGCCAAGGAAAGGAGAAGGACTTTGCTGTGTGCTGTGTCCCCTGCTTGAGGAAGATCTTGTGGCTTGAAGTGGAGCTTGCCCCCTGTTCATGAGGTCTCAGGAACATCAAAGACCTCACCAAGCTTCTGGGCACCGTCTCTGCAACCGCTGTTTTCAGTTATCTGGAGAAGGAAAGGGTAACCGACCCGGACATCGAGTCCGTCGCAGGATTCCGTGTCCTGAAGGCACCATAGAGAGCACCGCCTCATTTTGCAAAGCAATCATGGTCTTACTGATTCCGTCAACGAGCCGCTGCTTGACCATGTCCTGTGGGCATCGCACTCCGCACCGCTTCGCTACACGCTGCACTGATGTCATCAACTCCATCACTGTCCGACTCGATCATCGACCAGCGCCGTCGCCGCATCATGACCTGCCAGCACCGCATCGAGCACAGTCTCACCCTGCAACGTAAGCCTTGGTCTCACCAACCCCTTCAATGAGCCGCTGCCTGCACCGAGCCGTGAAGACACCGCATGTTGCAACGCTTCCATTTCACATCGCAACTGCAACGGCTCGTACCATTGTGTCAGCTGCAACAATAAAAGGTACTGCCTCCAAGTCTGTCGACACTTTAGCGAACCCGTATTGACACAGGTGTCTGCAATTGTTAGACAATTTAAAGGTTATTTTGCACAGTAACTATTTTTTAAGAGTATTGCAAGTTGGATTTTAGTCGTTTTTGGTCTTGTTGGTGTAGAATAGTTTGCTTATTTTTCTGAACTGGTGTGGTGTCCCTTTGTAGTGTTTTCACTGTGTTGCCATATGCATGCACAAATGCTTTACACACTGCCTCTAAGATAAGCCTGTCTGCTTGTGCCAAGCTAGCAAGGGGGTGAGCAGGGGTTATTTTAGAAGTGTATCCCCGTTTCCCTGACTAGGAAGAAGGGTCCCTACTTGGACAAAGGTGCAAACCTCTGCCAACTATGCCTGGTCCTCCCCTTGCCAACTATGCCTGGTCCTCCCCTTGATCTGCTCAATCGTTCCCTCGCCACCGGCTCTGTCCCCGATGCTTTTTAAAAAGCGGTGGTAGTACCCATCTTAAAAAAACCTGGATCTGATCCCACGGTCTTGGGGAACTTTCGTCCCATTTCTCTTCTTCCCTACTTGGGCAAGGTACTGGAGACCTACGTCACCCGCTGCCTTAGCATATTCATCGAGAAATCTCATTTTCTTGATGACCAGCAGGCAGGCTTCAGACCTGCCCATTCTACGGAGGCAGTGGTAGTGGCAGTGATGGACGCTCTTAGACAGGGGCAGATAAGAACTTGAACCAGGCCCTGGTATTGTTAGATCTCTCAGCCGCTTTCGACACGGTCGATCACGACATCTTGATCGACCGTGTCAGAAATGCTGGCGTCCAGGGCCCTGCCCTGTCTTGGATCGGATCCTTTCTCCAACATCGCTCTCAATCAGTCCACCTGTCCTCCTTCTCTGCCCCCTCTGTTTCACTTTCCTGTGGTGTCCCCCAGGGCTCTGCCCTGTCCCCCCTCTTATTCAACTTATATATGCAGCCTCTCCTTGTCTCTCTTCGTCACTCCCCCGTTACTGTTTTCAACTATGCAGATGATCTTCAACTCATTTTCCCCATCGATTCCTCTCCCTCCTCTTGTTCCAATTTCCAAACCATAATGCTCACCATCTACGAGTGGATGAATTTCAGCCAGTTGAAACTTAATCCTAGCAAGACCGAGCTGGTATTGATCGAGGGACCTTCGATTTCCTGGAGTCCCAACTTTTGGCCTTCGGCCCTCGGCCCCTCCCCTCGTCCTGTTAACACTGTAAAAAGTCTTGGTGTTATCATCTCCCGCGACCTCTCAATGAGGCCCCAAATCAACGCGGTTACCTCGGCCTGTTTTTACCATCTTCGAAGAATTGGGAAAATCCGAAGATATCTTTCCCCGGAGGCTCTCATTCTAGTTATTATGGCCCTGGTTACCTCACGTATCGATTATGCCAACTGTCTATACGTGGGGATCCCCGCATACCACCTTCATCGGCTCCAATTGGTGCAAAACCAGGCTGCCAGATTGGTCTTCCAGCAGCCGAAATACCAACACGTTACACCTTTGTTGGAAAGACTCCACTGGCTCCCGGTAGCATACCGTTGCATTTTTAAAATGGGCTGCACTGTCTCCAAGACTTTGTCTACTTTAGTTCCTGCTTTTATTTCCCTTAGTCTCCACCCTCACGTTCCGTCGCGACTCTTAAGGTCATCTGCCCTAAACCTCCTCACTACCCCCAGGTTCAAACGCAAGAAACACGGCGGCTCCAGTTTCTCTTTTCTTGCCCCTTCCACTTGGAACTCCTTTCCTCTCCCCATCCGCCTTGCCCCGGACTACACCTCCTTCCGCAAACTTCTGAAAACCCACCTCTTTCGCCTTGCCTATGACTAACCGCTCACTCCTGTGCCCTCCCCCCGCTGTCCTGTCCTGAGCGCCATGAAACCAATTGGTGAACGTGCGCGTTATAAACATCTTCAACATAACATAACATAACATAACAACTAGAGACCCCCATTTCTAACAATAACCTATACACATGATTTACCAATGCACAAACTATAACCTATGCATTCAAGCACAGTTACTGATTTAGTTAGTCACCCCAACACAGACCTGTGATTTCATATAGAAAACAATAAATGACGATATAGTGACAATAATTCTGCTTGCACACGTCAATCATATGTTATATCAAAGACAAACAACTGTAATGTATTCGTTACAGTTTTCCATGTTCTAGGAATTTTTTTGTGCAGTTTTCTGAAACTTACCTTTGCAAAGTTTCGAACCCTTGTTCTTTGTAAAGTAATTCTTGCTTCATTTGATTGAGTTCTCTTTTTAACTTCTTGACCTATTGAGGGAGAATTAGGTGAATGCTAGATTGTTCAATTACTTCAACACATTAATCCTCATATCACTTTTAGTTACAGTTTAATATCTTCAAAAAGGAAAATTGCTCCCACTTTAGTGAATGCTAAAAGTGTGCAGATTTAAAAAACAATGGACAGAATCATTAATAACTGATATGGTAACCATGCATGTACCAACAGAGTATGGGTAATGTCACAGTCGCTGCCTTAATTCAGGAAGGACCTCAAGACCTGGCTCTTCAACTGAAACGCATATCCATCTTCCCAAGCACTTCCGCACCTTGAGACCCTTAAGGGTGAGTAGTTACGCTTTACAAGAAACCTGATTGACTGATTAATTGATTGGTGTCAACTAGAAAAAGTGAGTATTAGGCTCTGTTAATTGGGATACGTGCAGTAATTCGTATTACTGCACCTATCGTAATTATGAGTTTTTGATAAATATTAGTCGGTCAAACATGGCAATAATTTCCTGTATTTAACAAACTGGGAGATTTTGGTAAAGTAAGCCCCAAAATCTGCATGTTATTTTTTTTAAACTTTTAAGTGGGTGGTATTTTTTGCACCCAATAAATTCCGACTTGGTGGAGGCGTATGTTATGTGTGATAAATATCACACCAATTAAAGGGTTCCTTGTAATAAGGGGCTTACAGACTCCCAGAGGTGTTGGAATCTCCACAAACCAATTAAATCTGTCAGAATAAATTTCGAGAATGTGGAGAATTCCATAGAAATGGCTCCTCTCGTCAGGTACACCTCCGATGATTTACATCTTATAGAATACAAGGCAGTTAAATGTGATGCCAACTAAACCAGTCGTAACTGAGCCTCTAAAAATGAGGCTCATTCTATGCCAAAGCAATCAATTCAAATTGGCAGTTCAACAAGGCAACTGAACCTGAGTAATATGGGAGTAGTAATGCTCGGATTGGGCAACATACCTTGCCCTTTAGCACACAAGGTCTGTAGTATACATAATTCCCTTAATACAAGTTCAACAATGAGGGTTTCCTAATGATTTTAGACTACAAACCTACAAGTGTATTCACCTCTTCATGTCACTCATTATCCTCTCAATCTCAGCCACTAATCAATATCACTTTTGTAATATGTGTTGGGAAAAGAGTTGCTTTCATTTAGTATTAGGCACATTAAGGCCCTCATTACAAGTTAAGAACTAAGGGCCAGATGTAGGTCGCCCTATACCGGTCGGTAACGGACGAAATTACCGAATTTCGGCTGTTACCGACCGGTATTAGCCTTTTCAGATGTAGGGGCTTAATGTTAGGATTCGGTAATTTACCGAATCGGTAATTTAAGGAATCTGTAAATTCCGAATCCTTAAATACCGCTTCGGTAAATCACTGAATCCTTAATGTAGGGAGCACTCAAGTGAGTGCTTTTCCCATTTTAGGATTCGTTATTTACCACCAACTACAAGTTGGTAGTAAATATCGAAAACCCCAAAATAAGCAATTTTTTGCAAATTATTACAGTGCCATGTGGCAGACATACATGCCCTTAGGGCATGTATGTCTGCCACATGTGCACCCGTACTCTATTCAGGGGTGCAACAGGATGTCAAAGTGACACTCTGCCACCTTTCAATGTGTTCCCCCTTTTACCGAATCTGTATTTACCGATTCGTTAATTACCATTCATTCCTATGGGTCTCCAGGCCCATAGGAATGAATGGGAATTTACCGAATCTTACCGATTCGGGAATACTTACCGAATAAATACCTACATCCCATTTACCGATTCTAAAATACTGAATCGGTAAAATTCGGTATTTTAGAATTGGTAAATCTTCATTACCTACATCTGGCCCTAAATTCCAACCCGTCTACAAACATACATCTAGCACAGTCATAGTAGTTATGAGTTATGTGATAATTATCACACCCGCATCATTTTCCTTCAATAAATTATGCCAGATCAAACCTGCTGAAGTTTAATTAGCTGGAGAATATGAGCTTTGGTACTTGAAATTAAGGCATGCATTTGAAGTCTACAGGGAGTAGAGAGATACTCTCCATGATTTTAATCCACTTGAATCTCATCTCACCAAGGAAACAATGGGAGGAAATGACATCTCCTACGTGTGAAAAACATGGGTGATTAACGTTTCAGGCCCTCTGATAAAATGAAGGTAGAGGTGGGAGGAGGATCTTGGAAATCTGGAAGGGGAGAACTGGGTCAGGGCTAAGATGGCAGCTAGGAAACTGGCTATCTTGACCCAGCTGAAGCTGATTGACGTTAAGCATTTTTGCTGAATATACTATACCCCGGCTAAACTGTGGAAAATGGGAAGAGGTGGAGGATGTGAGTGCATCAGATGCAGGTTAGCTAGAGGTACATTGATACGTGTGATTAAAGAATGCCCAATCATCGAACAATATTGGTCAGCAGTACTCGATAAATGTACTGGTGGGGTGGGGATCTCGATAAAACACAACTTAAACTGGCGATAGTGGGAGTGTCTGCAAGATGAGATGGGCACCGGGGTCAGAAAATACGGATAGGTATTGGATGCACACTGGCTAAACAGGACTTAGGGAGCCACTGTAGGTCAAAGGAGGTTCCCCCTTCTCTAAGTGGTTAAGAGGGATGGATTAATGCTCCATTGCTAGAAGTCGGTCTATAATTCCAGGGGGTGTCCCCATAAGCATGCAAATATAGGGGGGACCCTGGTGGGATTACCTTAACTGTTTATGCGAGGTCAAAATATAGCTGATTACATTCCAAGTGTATAGCAACTGTCTGTGCTTTCAGGCGTAGTTTAAGCCTGGGGAGAAAGACACGTGGTATAAAATTGAGCTGTTGTGTATTGGTTATAAGCAATTTGGTATGTAAAACTCAAAATCACAACAAAAAAGCCTTTTAAAAAAAAAAGGAAACCCGCTGAAATTTATTAGGAGGAAAAGGCTTGGAAAAAAGCAAAACATGCGGAATATGGTGTGCTAAAAACCAGTTCTGCATGCTATACCTCATTTTCTTGGTGAAAACGCAAAGAATGAAACATTTAGCAAAAGTGGTAACTATATTGACCCAGGATAATGGTTTAGATACACCACACCCTATTCCAACCAAATTGTAATGAGTTTGACTTTGATTCCAAGGAGATCGCAACTTTTATGTTTTCTCTTCTATGTAAAGCGCTCTGATACCTCTGGGTCTAGCAAGCGCTATATAAAACTCCAAAAATAAATTAAGAAATAAATAAATAATTCAATTCCAATCCCTGCACTACAGGAAGTTTGTGCACAGATCAAAATTCTGAATTCGCAGATTTCCCCTCAAAGATTTCATGAGGTAAAACATGGCAGTAATCAGGGGAAAGGGCAAGCAAAAGGGAAGAACAGGCACATAATGGTTACATAAATATGGAATCCCTCACTGTGCCTGATTCCGAGTTAGGGAACCTGGAATACGAGGTACTTCTCATACCTGGTAAATATCCTACCCCAAGGTATCAATATTTTCCGCTTGCTGTAAATACTCAACCCTGCTTCACTCTACTGGGAATCAGGGCCTCAGAGGATACATGCCTATTAAGAAAGTTTTAAGGTCACAGAGTAACACAGGCTGAACCAATAGGCAGCAAATAAGAGCTTCTGATGTAGACTGAGGTCGGAAAGAGATTCTTTCAAGCTCTGCTTAATCTGCACCAGGTCAGCTTTTGACACCTTTGATTATTCCATCTTGCTGTTGTGTTTAGCCATGGTGTCCAGGTTCTTAGTAAGAGGGAATGATGGTTAGCCTCTTTTGTGCAGAACCAACATTTGCTTGTGTGCAGCCATTGCTAACAAGCCTCAACCTAACCTGTCACTCCAGGGCTGAAGCAGAGACAGGCATTGTCACCCACTCTTCAGTTTCTAAAGGACTCTTATTTACACTCTACTGTTACCACTGTGCATTAAATGTCATAATTAGAACAAACAGATAACTATGGCGACCAACTTTTATTAATCTTAAACATACCAAAAAGACTCAGAATTAAAGAAGGAAAATATATTGCCATCCTGTCGGTAGCATCGAGTACTTAGGACAAGTACAGCCTATGGGGGAGGATTCAAGTGAAGGATTGAAGTGCCTTTCTGAAAAGGGAAACCATATTTCAAATAATTTCAAGGTCGTTCTTTTTCTGAAAGGTATGTCCCGGTGTAGTTGGCTTGCTCAGCCTTCTAGCCACGAATGCATGTTTAATCTGGTACAGGATTTAATTTTCAGTGGATTACCTTTTCTCCGACCGTCACACCTCTTGAGACAAATGAGTATTCACAATGACACAAGTGCCCCTCCCCCCCCCCCCCCCAGTAACAGGGATATTCTACATCAGAGGGTGCTTCTGTGAGCTGTTTAAACTGTATTTACTGGGGCCTGTGCACTTCGTTTTTTGTCCAGCAGGGGGAGTAAAGTTTTATTCAAACAGTATTGTTAGATTTCGAGTTAGTGAAGCCTTTTCCTGTAGAAGTCCAAAGTGTGGATTGAGCCTGTCTGTCTCCTAGGAGATTCTGAACAGGAGAAGCAACTTCCAACTCCCTGGCCAGCAAACCTTGTCTGAGGTCGCTGGGAGCTTATATGGTCTGCTAGATGTTGGCACATGTGTACACTGATTGGTGGTTGTATCTGGTGTTTCTATTGGGTTAGGGTTAATGTCCTCATTGGTTGGGTATTTGAGGGTTCTGATTGGTTTCTGGGTCTGTGATTCAATCATTGTAGGGTTGGGACTAGGGCTAGGGTTAGGATTTCTATTGGAAGTAGGGACTAGGGCTACCTGTACCATTGGCTGCTTGGACTTGGGTTGGGACTACTGGTAGGGCTAAGGCCTTTATTGGACGTAGAGATCAGGGTTTTTGAACTGATTGGGTGCTTGAACTAGGGCTAAGATTGGCAGTAAGGTCCTGGTCTCCTATTGGTTCTAGATTTTAGGGCTAGTGTTGTGATTGGATAGTGTTAGGGCTAGGGTTCCTATTGGCTGAAGGGGTCACCTGATTACTAGGGCTACACGAGGCCAGGGTTAGTGCATCTCAGCCCGGGCATCGAGGCTAAGGGCGGAGAGGACAAGGGTAGTTGCCTGTTTGAGCCTGTTCGGGACTAGGGCCAGGAATGCTGCCCTTTTTCTCATTTCTCTTCCTACTGCTAAGACCTAAAAAAAAAACAACAAAAAACACGTTCCCTCTTTTATCCCTCCACTATCCTTTTCAATCAAAATTAACAGACTAACATGTTCACTTCCCAAATTCCATATTCAACTATACTAATATACTGCCCAAATAACTGAATAACATATCTACTACTCAAATGACATCATATTTACACTATACTAATTTTAAACACAAATCCTTCATGGGTTCTGGAGTGGCGTGCTACTCGTCAGAAAAGCACTTCAACACCCATCAGGGGTAACAAGTGCTATGTGAATACTAATCTTTCTTCCCCTTTTATCCCTCCGTTATCCTTCTCACTCCAAGTAACAGACTAATATCCACCACTGAAATTACCTCATATTTCACCATATTAATTCACCACTAATCCTTTATAGGCTTCCAGAATAGCGTGCGTCAACAAGCGATAAATAAATACAAACCTTTGTCCTCCTCTATCCTTCTGCTATCATTTCATATCCAAATAACTGACTAACCTATCCACCACATAAAATGTACTTGCATGTTTCACTATACTAATTCAACACTAATCCTCTATGGGTCCCGGAGTACTGGCCGAAAAAGCGCTTCAACGCCTCGTCAGGGGTAGTAAGCGCTATATAAATGCAATTACAATACAATCTATTTTCACCATTTCCTGAGCGACAGCTACCGTGCCCCATCTGCGTGGGGCACTGGGGACACTGCACCACTGATAGATACGCCTCTGAGCACACCACATATGTACTGTTTTTGCAAGCTTTATAATTACCACTCCACATCAGAGGTTTTTGATTCTTGCAGTTCGAGCGATAACATAATTCTGTACTGGCCCTGCACCACTACATCCATCACTGGCAATCAGACAAAGAGATTTAAGTTACGAGATCTAGACATGTCTTTTTGACTGTTAATTCGGCATCTGCTGCCAAAGCACTGCTGCCTCACTGTCGTCATGAAAGTAGCCTGATTGACGCCACCCTGGTTCACATGTATATCTTTTTCATTTCTGATATGTCTATATTCGAAGGGTCCATCATTCCAGGTTCAATTTGAAATTCTCTAAACCAAATAGTCACCTTCACATTGGCACTGCTATTTTAGTACTCCAAATAATGTATTTTCCATTTTCGCCAATCTAACTTTTCGGAGGAGAATTCATTTTTAAATCAATATATGTGCACGTGTTGATAATGTGTCTAAAACTAGATACTTAAACAAAGAAGGGGGAGAAGGAGGTTAAACCAGACCAGGTCGGCCTCCAGTCTGTGTACGAAATACAGGGACCTTATGTCAAAGGTCCAGAGACCTGGTGGGTGTATTTATGGTTACTGCTTACTGAGTCAGTGTGTACCAAAAAATATATGTAAGAAAGAAAAATTTCTTTCTAGAGTCCCCTCACTCACCGGGGTTGCCCCACGGTGACATGCTTCATCATTGGGGCCATCCCAGTTCTCTACGAAAAGGGGCGTGCTGCGACAAGGCGACTACGCTGGAGCACTGGTTTGTGAGATGACTATGTGTGGTGCAAGTGTGATAATGGTGGAGTGGGTGTGGGATTAAAAATACCGTGCTAGTGGGCCTCAACAATTTATTTCGCTCCTAGTGTGGTATAAAAAAGTTAAAAAGGGGTAACACTGTATTCTAACTTTTACTGAGCTAGATCAGTGTTAAGGTCAACATGTTTCAAGCTCCCCCAAGCTTTTCTTCAGGACCATACAGGGTCCAGCCCTGTATTGCCACTCCTGTTTCCAAATGAAAAAAGTGTTGCTAAAAAATATATTTTACAATGAACGCTGTTGTTAATAAAACATGCGTGCTGTACATACGTTTTGTATTTCACTGCGTTTTATAAAAGAGTGTATGGTTACACCCCATGGTCTTAGGCAAGGGCAGGAACGCCTCGTGGAAACATTGTTCCTATCGGCAGACCCGCTCGGTACTACCTGGTTGCTTCCTCACCCGACCGCATACTGACAGGGGTGTAACCATACACTCTTTTATAAAACGCAGTGAAATACAAAACGTATGTACAGCACGCATGTTTTATTAACAACAGCGTTCATTGTAAAATATATTTTTTAGCAACACTTTTTTCATTTGGAAACAGGAGTGGCAATACAGGGCTGGACCCTGTATGGTCCTGAAGAAAAGCTTGGGGGAGCTTGAAACATGTTGACCTTAACACTGATCTAGCTCAGTAAAAGTTAGAATACAGTGTTACCCCTTTTTAACTTTTTTATACCACACTAGGAGCGAAATAAATTGTTGAGGCCCACTAGCACGGTATTTTTAATCCCACACCCACTCCACCATTATCACACTTGCACCACACATAGTCATCTCACAAACCAGTGCTCCAGCGTAGTCGCCTTGTCGCAGCACGCCCCTTTTCGTAGAGAACTGGGATGGCCCCAATGATGAAGCATGTCACCGTGGGGCAACCCCGGTGAGTGAGGGGACTCTAGAAAGAAATTTTTCTTTCTTACATATATTTTTTGGTACACACTGACTCAGTAAGCAGTAACCATAAATACACCCACCAGGTCTCTGGACCTAAAACTAGATACTGAAATTAAATTAAATTAAAAAGTCCTGGGATCAACACTCAATGGCCACAGCTGTGTTGTGAAGGATATTTTATGAGGGGCTGTGTTACTAACATTAGGACCCTTAGTCCAGTCTGTCCAATCCAGATATGGCAGAATGTTTCACACCATGCCTTCAGTCAGTCCAGGCACCAGCTCTTACACACCTTGGAGGGGGGCACACCTCCATCCTTTCGTAACATACACCACAAGTACATACACTCTGATCCACCCACAGGCTATCAGGCACACAAACCTAGACCCTGACCAGACAAACTGCCACGCAGCACTTAGGACTCAAGGCCCTCTTCACAGAAGACGCCATGCCTGGAAACAACAATCCGCCTCCAGAATGAAGGAAAACAAGATTATTGGAAACCACAGAACCCCTTCAATCACCAAGTAATCGAACATGTTTGACCATCCAAACCAAATGCACAGGACAACTGTAGCATATCCCCACAACTAATGGTCAACGCAACACCACTGACATTGTTGTAAACGTATCTAGGACCCTATTTAAATATTCCCGATTTATGCCCTTATGTGGTTATAATAAATCATATCCTTATATAGGCATAAGAATCGTATCCATATTTAGTCATAGCCAATACAGTCCAAATACGGCAAGGCTACTACCATAGACTCCTAGAAAGCACAACACGTTCTTAAACAAACCAAGCCTCCAGCAGCCCGGGAATTCCCCTTGCTTCTGTATTGATTTGTCCTAGAACTTCTGGAGTCCTAAAAAGAACTGCGAGTTCTTAGTGACGTCTTATGTCCAACCTTACGTCAAACTCGGCACCTTCCAGGTATAAATATACCAACAGCTGCCCTAGCAAAACACACAGTGGTTTGGAGCAGATCAGCTATCTACCTGCCCGACGCCCTGCTGTGGCAAGTGCCGAAGGAAGCCGACCCTCCCATTGACGCACTGAGAGAGACGCTGTCTTTTCTCCTGCCGAGAAATCCAGCTCCCTTGCGGGTTGCTGGGAGATCGAGTCCTGAGAAAGAGATACAAGACCTCCTTCATTCTATAACCAAGGTACGGAGCTGATTAGATCCTTAGAGAATTCTTGATTCAGATTCTTGGGAAAAACTATCTTAACTTAAACTGCAGCTCACTTACTCCTTCCCACGTACTAGGCTTAGGTTAGGTACACCGGGTAGGCGTATCTTAGAAGCACCAGTTGAGTACGTTTAGTCATGGTTTTATCTATGTATATATTTTATCTATTTTAAACACCGTATGGCTTAGAAACCATACCATGCTTTTACAGTATTATTTTATAATACTCCATTTACTGTACGCACTTTACTTTATAACAAGTATTGCAATTGTGGCAACTCACTTGTCTTGCATGAGAAAGAAGACTGTTCAATAAATAACCTCTTTTATTGAAAACGCCCGTCTCTCTATTTCTCTGCGCTTCTGGTGAAACTAGGCATGCACGATTGACTGAGTGAAATAGTTATCTATTGTTTCCGCGACTCTGGAGATATACTCCTTATTCTGGAGGGAGCAAAGTTGTCATGTTTATGCGGTTGTCAGAAACTAATCCCTTCTTGTCTATTCAGGAAAGTTAACACCTTGTTGTTTACTCGAGAAAGTTTCTAGTGACCTCTGAGCTAGCTGGCATTCATAAATTAAGTCTAACATATTCAATAGAGACCTAGTCGACCTCAGTCCTACGTCTAAACTATTGTTTATGTTATTCCAATGCACAGAGCCTATTGGGAATATAGGAACTACACTACATGGCGCCCAACGTTTGGTAAGGCGATAATTTAACGCTAGATACTAGAGTAACTCAGTCGTGCTTTTCACACAGACCCCTTTTTTCCCGTAAATACTCCAATAGACGTCTGGAGTGGGTGAAAGGTTAATATCCGCCAAAACTTAGTGGGAAGAGATTCCTATGTATTAGGCTTTGGTTTAGTCAACGTTGAAGGCTACAGTCCAAAATATTGTGCACCTAATCTTTGTTTCCTTGAAACTTGCTCTGCAAACTTTCTGTCAGCAAAATGTCAGAAGGTGAAGAGGAAAGAGAAAGAGAAGCGTTAGCAGCTCAACTTTTAGCAGAAGACACAAGTCTCCGGCAAGATGGCCCGGATGCTATAATCATCCCAGTCAATGTAAGGAAGAGTGTAACTTACAAACTTATAAATAAAGGAGTATCACCAAGAGGTGGTACAGTCATATTTGTGGTAGATGCCCATGAATATCGGCAGACAGATGTATTCTATTCCTGGATACATTTTCCAGCAGCACATGCTGTGACACGCGATTTTCACTACTACAAAATAGGTGAATCTCCAATGGAATACGTTCCTTTTGAGGACATTGAAATTCCACTAACATACCAAGAGCACCAGCTCTGGTTTAATGGCGCCCTAAAACATCAAAATCACTTCACCAGGCTCGGTCCACTAGGTAGACCAGAAGCCACATGGCCGGTTCTAGCCGGCTATACACCACATCCTGACATTGAAAAAATGTCAAGCGGAGAACTTATAGTTCAGCTAAAACAACTAATTAAAATACATAGACAATTGGTCTAATATGTCATGCGGAGTTTAACAGTCCAACCAGCAATAAGAATTCCACAGCACACCCCTCACCAGGGGAAAACAAATAAAATTACACCACAGACTATACAATCAGTCATTGGCAAATTACCCGCAAAACTGGAACAAATTCCATTCTGGTTAGCTCAAAAAATTACTCAGAAAGAGGCAGTATTTCCTGATACTACACCTCATGACAAACACAGAATTCTGACCATCTGTCTTCCAATGGGGATCGCACCACATGTGGAGGACTGTGACACTTGGGGCACAGTCTTTGCTCAACATACACAAAAACACATGGTGTTCCGTCTATGGCGGTTATACCAGACTTATTAAGACAGATTCAAAATGAATATGGTCCAGAGCCTGCTTTAAATCTAGGTATGACATTACTGAAAGACTTTAAGCAAGTCTCGGCTATACTATTAGCCAACATAAAAGGAGAAGCAGCATCCGCCAAAAATTGAAAGAAACAGATATAGCAGAACAACCTTTTGAACTTGCCAGAATAATTGAAAAATCCTATGAAGAATTAGGTAGAGATAGTTTGGGTGGGAAACCACTAAAACCACAACTAACTGAAAATCCTGAAAAGAGCTTTATTAAAAATAATCTCATTACACCAAAAAAGAAGTGGGAGGGTAATAAACAAACCACTCCCAGAGAAAAACAATTCCAGTCCAGAGGAAGGTCTCCCCAACGGAGAAATAGATCTCCAGAACAGGGGGGGGGGGCAAGTCTCCACAACGGGAGCCCTCTGAAAAAAGATACAACATTAGAAATAGGGATAATTTAAGAAAACCTGACAGATATCAAGATAATGATACACGTCCCTCTCGATCTTTTCAGACTTCCTCACAGAAATCAGAAAGAAGAAGACGGTCAGAACATAAAGAAGAGCGCATCAAGTCCAAAGACAAGGAACCTGCTCATCAAAGTAAAAAATTACAATTTCCCAAAAAGAAGGTAGCCAGTATTAAAATAAAACATGCCGAGGATTCTGAGGACACAACTGAAGAACGGAGAATGGGCCCAGACAATGCTAGACAGCGCAGCAGAAGTGACCATAGCTCGCAAGATCCTGATGAATCTTCTAGAGACAGTGGACACGAATGAATACATTCAGGTGGAAACTGCAGACACCAGAGTTAGTGTGCCCCATAAATTATATGAAATAACATTACGTATAGAAGAGGACAAAACTAGGAAAATAAAAGGGAGAACCTATCTAAAGGCTATGATATCCTGCTAGCAGAGAAAGACTGGCCACCAGAGTTTGTCAGGGAGTGCCCACATGGCGAAGAAATGATTATGCCTGCCTTCTCAAATCACATTCCAATTCATAAAAAATACACATATGCTAGAAAATGGGCAGTGGCCCAAGCCCCTGCATTATATAAAAAATATGTAGGATGGGATGAGGATTTTCCTCACCATAAAATTCAGTTAAAAAATCAACCTACTGCACAGAGGCAGTATCCTGTTAAGCAAGAAGCTAAAAACAAGTCAGGAGATCTTAGATCAACTTGAATATCAGGGGGTGATTGAAACATGCACCTCACAAATGAACAATCCTTTGTTTCCGGTCTACAAGCCAGACGATTCATATCGTCTAGTTTTGGACTACAGACACCTAAACTCCTGCTGCAAAACATTTGCAGTACAAAACTCACACAGTGCAGCACTAATGAATAACATCGTGCGCAAAAAATATAAAACGACATTAGATATTTCAAATGGTTTCTTTTGTCAAAACATAGCACCAGAAAGCAGGTATTTGACCACCTCAAGTATGGGGGCCCATAGGCAATTATGTCGTCTCCCCCAGGGATTCAAGAACAGCCAAGGATTATTTTCAGCCAGGGTAACAGAATTACTACAAATGTATGATGATGAGGCATTATCTTATGTCAATGACATCTATCTTCCAGACGATGACCTGGAGACACACTTGAAAAGAGTGAACACCATTATACTTGGGTTCCCATCTGAAGGGTACAAATTCAACTTTAAAAAGTCACGAATTGCCCACCTAACTGTCCTATTTTTAGGATATGAATTATCAAGTGAAGGCAAAAGCCTAGCAGACAACTTCTTAGAGAAGTGTGCAGTACTCCAAGCTCCAAAGACGCTGAAAAACTTACAATCAATTCTAGGTTTCCTGAATTTCGGAAGAACTTACATTCTAAACTATGCAGAGAGGGTTAAACCTCTCTACGAATTAATAAAACCTGATTTCAAACCAATCAATTGGACTCAGAAACACTCAAAAATTTTAAGATCAATACAAACAGATATGTTAACTAAAACAAAACTGCAAACACGCGCAAATGAACGCAACCTTGTAATCGAGTCATCCCAGGAAGATGCGGATTTACGTACCTAACCTCTAATGAGGGAGAAACGGTACCAATAGCTTATAAATCACACTTGTACACACAAGCTGAAATGAAATTCAGTTCTACTGAAAAAAATTCTGACTGCGGTTCAAACTGCTGTAGCAAAAGAAAGAGCGCTAGCTCAAGGGAAGAGCATATCTGTTTTAACAACAGTATCAGCCCTTGAGGCAGTAACAAGACCAAGCATTCCGAATGCTAAAGCTTTAGATCCAAAATGGATACAATGGGAAAATTCTCTTGCTGCAACAGACGTGAAACATGCATTTGATCCGAAAATCAAAAAACTAGAAGATCTGGAATACGAACATGAATGTCCTCTGTCAATCGAAATTCTGCCTCTCGAACAGTACACCTATGTAGTCTACACGGACAGATTTGCACAACACTACGTTGTGGAAAAACAAGTTTACAATGCAGCTTGTGCGATTGTTAAAGGTCGCTGGCGCTTAGGTAAATTCAGACTGATGGTCACTAAAACTGAATCACTCCGAAACTGTACAGCTCAGCGAGCTGAAATAAGATCTTTAAAGATGGCGCTTGAGAATGCCGATGGCGAATTCCCCACACTAATAGTGTGCAATTCGTATTATTGCGTCCAGTCTTACAACAAATACTTGCAGAACTGGGTTCAAAACGGTTTCAAAGATGCCAAAGGTGGCACAATCAAGCATAAAAAACTTTGGGAACAAGTAGTTCTTTTACAGAAAGAACTACGAAAGACTCACGTGATACATACGCAGAGTCTTCAACGTGATGGCGTTCACGTTGCAGGAAATTCATTGGCTAGCAGAGCCAGAACGTCAGCGGTTCAACCGGCTTCCGTAACTACAAAAAAGCGTTCTAAAAAACAAATAGATGGGGAAACCATGCTGGAGGTAAAAGCCTCATTAAAAGGCGACTATGCAGCATTACCTCTCAACTATCCATTCGACAATACATACATAATTGATGCGAACTCCGTTCCTTTTGCTCGAATCCCTGGAGTGGGGGACAGAGTAATTCCAAACACGAACCGTAGGGCTTACTTGATTCAAGAAGCACACATGGGAATGGGTCTGAGGCATCAAGAGATCTTGAAATCTCTAATAGAATTACAATCACAATACTGGTGGCCGGGGATGAGCGTGCAAATTTATAACTTTGCAATGGATTGTCAGGACTGCAACAGAGATCGCAGTTGTGAACCGGACCAGACACCAGCCCAGACACCTCTATTAGACAGCATTAAGCTATCTACACGCAGACATCCAGACGGAAAAATGCGATCCTATAATTATTAAGACGAGATTCATTTGGATGTGGCCCCAGCGCTCGGCTGACGCCAGAACTGTTATAAAATATTTGCGAGTGTTTATCGGCACATACGCAATTGGCATGCTACATCCTGACCAGGGTCCTGCGTTTAGCTCTCGAGCTTAAAAGGAGGCCATGGCCAGCTTGGGCATTGCATTGCGGTACTCTGGTCCATTCCATCCCGAGGGAAATGCGGTAGTGGAGAGAAAAAAACGTGACATAAAGGAATCTATACCAGCAAGGGTATTAGGTTCGGGTGACGTGTGGGTCAAACATCTAACAAGTGTCCAACGTAGTCTTAATAATCTGCCAAGAAATTCTCTGGGGGAATCACTCCGTATGAACTTTTGTTTGGTACTAGAATGATAATCGAAGACCTTGATTGTCAGAGTTCAGTGGTGCAACAAAAAACCTTTGATATCAAAGATCGTTTGGCTGTTTTACAGGACTTAAATGAAACAGGAAGAAGTCTAAGTAACACAAAACTAAAGCCAACGGCCTCTGAAGAAAAACCACCTGTCCCAGCAAGACCTGTCTGGATTCCAAAGATTGGGGATTTGGTCAGATGGTCAGAGAAAAGATCGCGGTGAAGAAGGAATTTGGGCCTTCTTACAGAAAAGCAGTACCTGTCTTAGCTGTCAGCGGAACAAGATCAGTAGTACTACCGCCCCTTGCTGGTAAAAAGGAGAACAGAGTTGTATCAATCGACCTGGTAAAACCACAATCATGTGGCCAATAATAAGTAGTAGGCCCAGTGGACTCCCAAGAAGTAGCAGAAGACCAAACCTTGCTACAATTCAAGAGGTTCAAACTGAGAGACTAATCACATTTGATAAACCTGCAGTGAATAAAAAAGGACTATGCAACAAAGCCATGGAACTTGTGCCTCTTGAAACCCAAATTGCAATAGTTTGTCAAGAAACACCAATCTACAATGATGTAGCCTCTGACTACACAAATGCAAAGATTAATAAAAATCCGGAAGCAATTCCAACAATTGACAGAATTGCATCTGGCTACTTCATCAATTTCGATGACTTTTTAGAAGATCCAAGTGAACATGAAGAAACGCCAGCAACTAAAACTTTCAAAGGAAAAATGACTGAACTCTCATCAACTCAAAGAAACATATCTGATTTCACCATGGATTGAATTATGGATTGTGTTAGGTGTACTTTTCCTCCTACTCTGGCTCATTTTGGTTTTAAGCTTGGGAAGAATGATTGAAGGAAAATATAGTACAATGGACACAGCAAGTCAGAACATCAACTTGGTCCTAAAGCCTCACAGATCTTCTCACATTGAAAAAAGAGAACTATCATTAGTGAACATCACAGCCATTCCTATACCTGGTGGTGTAGCATGGGACACTACTGATTACGACATATATGGCCCGGTTGAACTTTTGAGATATCCACATCAGTTCAAGGTTTCATTAAGTGACTTTGTATCACCTAGTACTCTCTCTGATGATTGGGACTTTGAAAATATTAATAATATGATGTCAGATTTAGAAATGTCAGCGAAATTTACAGTACATGATTATTTAGAAGGCTCATCAAACTATGAAGAAATGTATTGCTTTAATCATTATGGGCATCACTATTTGCATAAATCTGCTAATCCTAGAAATGTTTTTACCTATAATCAATGAGAACATTGTCCAATACCGCCAAAAGGCAGCTCGAAAACATTTTATGAGAAATTTCCATACTTCTCAGGGTTTAACATCACTGATCCAGAAACGTTTTATTTTAAAACGTTAAATAAGACAGGAATGAAAAACATGTTGACAAACACTAAATTGATATATTCCACAAAATGTTATCAAAAAATGTCTACATTTGGTTTTGAATTTTGGAAAAACAACATTGAAACAAAAACCATTTGGGGTACAAAAGATTGGCAGGTACAAGGTCTAGAATCATGACACCATTCAACAAACAACCTGTCTTGGCCTAGCCAAGATAAAGGACTTAAACAAACCGTCTATACCAAAGCCCATACCTGATAGTAATAGCTCTACAGCTGCGGAAATAGACGTGTCCCATATTTTAAAACAAAACAGAACTAATCCTGATTGGAGAAAATGGTTGATATGGCCCACAGACACTAATAACTGTCAAGATAGATTCCTGAATAAAATACAGGGGTTCAAACAGAACAGGCCAGACCCAAGATATTCCCAGAGACAACATCCAGGGATAATTACAACATACAGTATAGGGAAACTATGCCTCGAATGGCTACAGAAATCCACACTGCCTGAAATTAAGCAACACGTGACTTTACTTAAAGAAGGTGCTGACTTGTGAGATTTCATATTGGGACCTCGCAAACAGCGTCAAAAACGTTTCATATACGCCGGTATATACGCTGCTTACAACAAAGCTTGGAAAGTAACGCAAATTGAAACTGCTAAAAAAATACGAGAAATTGATCGTATTAATTTGGAAAAATCACTGTCTGTAGTGGACAATGGGTTAACGACTCTGTCCTCCAGAATTTATTCACTGGACAGCATTGTATCATCTGCTATTGATATAATAGAACAGGATATGCTAATGTTACAACATGGCCAGTCCCAATTGCGTTCTATTGTACAGTTAGGCTGGACGATACAAAACCTCCGTTCAGGCTACGTACCATGACGTCTAATCAACACAACGTCATTATTTTCTATCTTTAACCTTACTGATAAACAAATCTCTTAGGCACAAAAAGGAGCAGACTATACAATGCTGAGCATTGAAAAACTTGAAAAATTGCCATTAACAGTCTCCGAAAGACCCGTCATTGAATGGATAATACATGGCACAATTACAATTCCGATTACGACTTTTCAGTTTCAATATTGCCAAAAGCATATACCAGCAGGCCTGTATGAAAGGTTGGGTAAAGGTTACATCAAGTCAACCTGGAATCTACCTTATACGCATAAATGTTACAGTGGGGGAAAAAAAGAGGTATTTCTTAGTGGTAATAACTGTAAAAATTCACTAAGCGGTACACTTCTGTGTCAAGGAATTAACTTGCATGGAGCCTGCGAAGGTTCCTCAAATAACCTTTCATGCCACCTGCACGGCACCCCAGCTACACAGATAGAGCCTTTTTTCAGACAACTTTCTAACGGCAGTTACGTTATAATAAGGACCGCAGCTGTTGTGGCATGGTGCCAGGAAGGGCCTATCTCGTCAGTGTAACTTCCATGGTCACTTGCTGTATGCAAGTAGTGTATCCAAACAGCAAACCAGACAAGGAGGCAACGATATGGCCTTCTCTGAATATCTCTTCTATTCGAATTGATACTTTAAGCAGAATGAAATCCATTCTTTTGCAAAGAACTGTGCCTTTAACCTCGTCTAAAGAAACGTATGATCTGCAAGTTGCAAGGACAGCGGCAGAGATACATGCATTATTATCAACAAATTGCCCCGTACATTTCGTAGAAATGTTAGGTCAAATTTTAAACATGTCTGATACCAGTGGCATGGCACATGTATTTAAGAAAATTTTTCCGGGACTATTAGCACCCTTTGAAGCAGTCCTGAGCATCTTCCTGAATTTCGTGCATTCTGTGTTTGGCGGCCTGCCTCTCATCTTGGGATTCGTAGCAGGAATTCTATTTTTGTTCCTTCTGCTCCGATATGGCAAATCCAGCCACAAACAAAACTCAGGCAACCATGGAAGATACGATCCTAGCGATGAGATACCGAGAAAGAATAACTAAAGTACTCGGCTTAGCTCGGCTAAGAGATCTGAATACTACCTGGTTTCTTTCATTCAGACCAATCTGGCAAGATTACATCCTACCTGTTCTACGATGCCTGCTATGCGGAGAAGAATGCGTGTTGGACGTCTGTCTCACACTACCATCAGCAGTACCTTTGGAAATCGATACTTTGCTTGGTTCGGTAACGGCTCATGCAATGTGTTGTCCCCACCGGCTACCTATTCTGATGACGGCATTCATTGAGACCTCACCATTACGATTAGGTGACGGTGAGGTACGAGATGAAAGCGGCGCACTGGTACAACCTTCTGTGACCATTGCTGATCTAAACACCGATGATGGCAATGCTTCTCATATATGCACTATTTCTGCTTTTCCGGACCTGGTCCTACTTTCACCTACTGTTGTAGACAAATTCTTTGCCAGCCTATCTGAGTTAATGTTCTCTCCTAACAACGAGAATAACTTTTGAGCACATAGCGTTCCCTGAACTCTGAATTCGACCTTCAATTTGAAAAACAGAACTTCTAAAAAACTGTGGAACTATTTTTTGCCCTAAAAGCGATATTATTTTTCCCCGTTCCCGAAATATTTACCTTTTTTTTTGGGCACATGATACTCTGCTTAAAGTAGAACTATTCTTAGAGAACAAGATTTCTATTTTGAAAACTCTAGAGACAATATTTTGATTCACCCTCTAGCACATGTAAGATCTTGTATAAATATGAAATGGTCTCGACCTTCTCTTCTGTATTAAGAGCCATTTCATAAATGTAATTTTCGTGATTCATTCAGTCAATATTTCAACGTACTATATATGCATTATCTGAATGATACCACTGCTTGAAAACGTACAGTATATTACTCATTTTTCGTGTATATACCATTTCAAATGCATTTTATGTATTTTGGGGTGGGATGGAAAACACATGCATATTCATATGTTTAGAATTGCTTAGTATTTAGTAATGATGGACATTATACGTGGAGTGGGTGTTGTAAACGTATCTAGGACCCTATTTAAATATTATAACAAATCATATCCTTATAAAGGCATAGGAATCATATCCATATTTAGTCATAGCCAATGCAGTCCAAATACGGCAAGGCTACTCCCGTAGACTCCTAGAAAGCACAACGCATTCTTAAACAAACCAAGCCTCCAGCAGCCCGGGAATTCCCCCTGCTTCTGTATTGATTTGTCCTAGAGCTCCTGGAGTCCTAAAAAGAACTGCGAGTTCTTAGTGACGTCTTATGTCCAACCTTACGTCAAACTCGGCACCTTCCAGGTATAAATATACCAACAGCTGCCCTAGCAAAAAATACGGTGGTTTGGCGCAGATCAGCTATCTACTTGCCCGACGCCCTGCTGTGGCAAGTGCTGAAGGAAGCCGACCCTCCCATTGACGCACTGAGAGAGACGCTGTCTTTTCTCCTGCCGATAAATCCAGCTCCGGTGTTTCCAGTCACCCTTGCGTGTTGCTGGGAGATCGAGTCCTGAGAAAGAGATACAAGACCTTCTTCATTCTATAACCAAGGTACGGAGCTGATTAGATCCTTAGAGAATTCTTTATTCAGATTCTTGGCAAAAAACTATCTTAACTTAAACTGCAGCTCACTTACTCCTTCCCACGTACTAGGCTTAGGTTAGGTACACCGGGGTAGGAGTATCTTAGAAGCACCAGTTGAGTACGTTTAGTCATGGTTTTATCTATGTATATATTTTATCTATTTTAAACACCATATGGCTTAGAAACCATACCATGCTTTTACAGTATTATTTTATAATACTCCTTTTACTGTACGCACTTTACTTTGTAACAAGTATTGCAATTGTGGCAACTCATTTCTCTTGCATGAGAAAGAAGACTGTTCAATAAATAACCTCTTTTATTGAAAACGCCCGTCTCTCTGTTTCTCTGCGCTTCTGGTGAAACTAAGCATGCACGATTGACTGAGTGACATAGTTTTATTGTTTCCGTGACTCTGGAGATATACTCCTTATTCTGGAAGGAGCAAAGTTGTCATGTTTATGCGGTTGTCAGAAACAAACCCTTCATGTCTATTCAGGAAAGTTAACACCTTGTTTACTCGAGAAAGTTTCTAGTGACCTCTGAGCTAGCTGGCATTCATAAATTAAGTCTAACATATTCAATAGAGACCTAGTCGACCTCAGTCCTACGTCTAAACTATCGTTTATGTTATTCCAATGCGCAGAGCCTATTGGGAATATAGGAACTACACTACAACATCTCTATGAAATATACTGGAAGACAATACATGTGAACACTATCATGGGTCGCCATGTTACACAAACAATGCATGGGACAATAACAATATATTCATCGCAAAACACCCAAATCATTCACCATCCTCACCCTTATAACAACAACATTCCGACCATAAAATTCAGAACGATGCAGAAAAGGGGGTGGTGATTGCACCATCAGGATTCAAGCAAGCCGGGCCGACGACGCCTGAAATGGCAGAAACCGGTCCCCGGAAGCTTGTTTCCTTCCCAGTACAAGAATTGGCTTGGTAGTTTGGTTTGCCCTGTTCCCATCATGCACTGGGACAGGAACAGACTAATTCGCATATAGCCAAGTTCTGAGCTGGGATGGTGCAGTGAGCTAAAAAACGGTGATGGATCAAGCCCTGATCTTTGGACTGGGTAAGAGTGTTCTGCTTAATTCAGGCACTCTGTTCATCACCACCCCCTTTTCTGAATCATTTTGTCCACCATAAGCGTGGAAGGGTATACTCAGATGTGAGTCCCTTCCTCATTGCACCATCAGGATTCAAGCAAGCCGGGCCGACGACGCCTGAAATGGCAGAAACCTGTCCCCGGAAGCTTGTTTCCTTCCCAGTACAAGAATTGGCTTGGTAGTTTGGTTTGCCCTGTTCCCATCATGCACTGGGACAGGAACAGACTAATTTGCATATAGCCAAGTTCTGAGCTGGGATGGTGCAGTGAGCTAAAAAACGGTGATGGATCAAGCCCTGATCTTTGGACTGGGTAAGAGTGGTCTGCTTAATTCAGGCACTCTGTTCATCACCACCCCCTTTTCTGAATCATTTTGTCCACCATAAGCGTGGAAGGGTATACTCAGATGTGAGTCCCTTGCTCATTGCACCATCAGGATTCAAGCAAGCCGGGCCGACGACGCCTGAAATGGCAGAAACCGGTCCCCGGAAGCTTGTTTCCTTCCCAGTACAAGAATTGGCTTGGTAGTTTGGTTTGCCCTGTTCCCATCATGCACTGGGACAGGAACAGACTAATTTGCATATAGCCAAGTTCTGAGCTGGGATGGTGCAGTGAGCTAAAAAACGGTGATGGATCAAGCCCTGATCTTTGGACTGGGTAAGAGTGGTCTGCTTAATTCAGGCACTCTGTTCATCACCACCCCCTTTTCTGAATCATTTTGTCCACCATAAGCGTGGAAGGGTATACTCAGATGTGAGTCCCTTGCTCATTGCACCATCAGGATTCAAGCAAGCCGGGCCGACGACGCCTGAAATGGCAGAAACCGGTCCCTGGAAGCTTGTTTCCTTCCCAGTACAAGAATTGGCTTGGTAGTTTGGTTTGCCCTGTTCCCATCATGCACTGCGACAGGAACAGACTAATTTGCATATAGCCAAGTTCTGAGCTGGGATGGTGCAGTGAGCTAAAAAACGTTGATGGATCAAGCCCTGTTCTTTGGACTGGGTAAGAGTGGTCTTCTTAATTCAGGCACTCTGTTCATCACCACCCCCTTTTCTGAATCATTTTGTCCACCATAAGCGTGGAAGGGTATACTCAGATGTGAGTCCCTTGCTCATTGCACCATCAGGATTCAAGCAAGCCGGGCCGACGACGCCTGAAATGGCAGAAACCGGTCCCCGGAAGCTTGTTTCCTTCCCAGTACAAGAATTGGCTTGGTAGTTTGGTTTGCCCTGTTCCCATCATGCACTGGGACAGGAACAGACTAATTTGCATATAGCCAAGTTCTGAGCTGGGATGGTGCAGTGAGCTAAAAAACGGTGATGGATCAAGCCCTGATCTTTGGACTGGGTAAGAGTGGTCTGCTTAATTCAGGCACTCTGTTCATCACCACCCCCTTTTCTGAATCATAAAATTCAGAACAACATGCACATCAATCCAACAGACCTTTGGTGTAAACAAAACAGCAGCATACAGAGCTGAATACATCGCAAAAACATCCATTCTCTAGGAAAATTAGACAAAATTCCCTATAGCTCCATGACATGCAATTAGTTCATGTGAATAATGCAAATTGTATATACATTTGAACAGACAGTATATAAATGCCCAAACAAATGCACAATATAAATGTGCAAAGAAAAGAAAGTTTAGAGTATCCTGTCTAGCACTTCCTCAGTCACGTCACAGCTCTCTTACCATGCTTCAGGTTTTTGTAGCACAGTCTGAAATAGACTAAACATGCAAGTAAAGCATCTTCTGCTGCAATATTAGAGTCATCTTTGAAGTATTAACTGACTCCTCGCTTTATAAAAAATAAAATGAAAACATGAAGACCTATTGGCTGAAACCATTTTAAAACATATCTTTATTAGGTTATTAAGTTATTCAGTATATCAAAACATTTCTCCACAGCTTGGTTTAGGAACATAGTACATTCCACTGTAGCTTTGCTCATAATAACGAAAGGTCGTAGTTCTTCAAGATGAAGATAGCGCTTGGTACACCAATTGCATTACAATCATTGTTACACACTGTCTGCTGAAACCATACATTGTAGCTCATTTGGTACCTTCATGTGACCTCAGCTAACGTCAAACGGGCATGAAGTGTCCAAACGTGTATGATCATTTGACTTTTCACCTACTCTCTGTAAATGGACAAGCGCAAACGTCTGCAAGAAGGTAGAGTATCTGTCAGAGGTGTGAGACCAGAAAAAAATCCTTACATAAGGCAATTAAGGGAGTACTAATGCTTCAAAGTAAGGATGAACAGGTTCCATTTCTGGACCTACGAGGATGTTAATCACGGTTAGCTAAAGGTTTTTTTTCTCAACGGCAAATGCATTCAAGAGATCGCTCATGAAGAAAAGTCCACGTTTTTTGGACACAATCAAAGGGCTGATGATTTAGTAAAATTTAAGTATAAAACCAATAATGCACCTGCTTTGACACCTTTTGGGGATGTTGCTGAATGCACTGTTGCTGAGCCCCTGAAAGAGAAAGGGGAAAAGAGAGGAACATACTGGAAACAACCTGCTCCGTACTCCTTAGATGCATTTTATACGACAATGGTAAATGGGTTTACCACAGGTTTTATACTTGAATATAAAAATGGCCTCCAGCCCGCTAAGATCTCCTAACTGAGCCGGCTACATACTTAGATCATTGGTAAGAGCAAAGATACCCATTGATGAAATATGCCACTGGAAGTGGGGGAGGGTAACCATCCTCTTAAAATAAATATCCTCGGAGTAGGCAAGGGTCTGCAAAACAGTGTATGAAGTTGGACAATCATCTGGTATTGGTAGAGAAGTGAAAAGCTGGAAAATCGTGGGTGCATCTCACTCTACTCCTACTACCGCTTTTGAATTGATTAGGAACCATAATACCTGTTCAAATCTATAACCATGTTGGCTAGCCAAGCATAAGCATTAAGAGGTAAAAACAATGCATGCAATAACCTATGAAAAATGTAAAAGAAAGCAACTGGAAGTAAATAATGATATGGCTGTAAAAGAAAACTGTGGTTAGAGCGGATCTTTGAAAAATAGGCTTGGGTCAACGTCAAGAATATGTTTCATCTGAAAAGGTAATTCAAAATGTCCAATGCCACAGAGAGTTCTAGAGAAAGCCACGTATTCTCTTGAACTGATTGATGCGAACTAGTGGCATCTTATCCCAAAGTTGTAAAGTGTACAAGCAGTTAATGAGGAAGATTTTGGAGAGCTGTAGGCGGAATACGATTAAACAAACTAGGACGTAAATGTGTCTTCCTGTAAAACGTTTTGAGTTTCAGATAACTCTAGAGAATCAATGAGGCTAGTTTGAAGGCACAAGTATATGGTGCAATTCTGGGCAGCACAAGAAGAACAAGGCCAAGCATCTGAAAGATTCTGTGTGGAAATATTTTATTAGCTATTGATGTCCTTCTTGATCTTTCATATTGAGACTGTTGGCTCTATTATATGATTTTTACTGCTCTAGCAGTAGTTCTTATTTTATTTTATTTGTGCATAAATGGTAGATCTGTTGTTTGTGTAGCTTTACCTTGTTCCCTTGTTGTCCTATTCTTCCCTGTGTTGTATTTTGCATCCCTTGTCTCGAGCTTTGCGTCTTGTGTCTGTTGTGTACTCTGGCAAGTCTTTCTTGACCCCCTTTTCCCCATCACGTCTGTATTCACATGTTACGTGCTTCTGCCTGGTGTAGTTTTAAATCGCAGTGAAGACTGAGTGCTGTTGCTGTACCTCTTGGACCTTCTGCCATGACGCTGTGGGAGTCTCCAAAAAATAACTACTTCTTTGACCACGTTGTAGCCACCATACTTAAACATTTTCGTGGTCAAAACTCAGTGATTTTAGCTTAAAGGCTTTGGCTCGTCATTTTCCCAGATTCAAAGGCAATGCATTTTGTCTCAATGAGAACTGACCTGTGTTGCCACAAATTAGGTGTTGCTCTTGGCCGACTCTCTTATTTATATTTTGTTGTTGCTCACTTGTCAGAGTCCTGTGCTCAGGTCACTGTCTTCTAAGGCCAGTTTGGTTCTCTTCAAAACCCAAATGTTTCTCGGACATTCATTTGAAGCCTGCTAGTAAGTCTACCATGTCACACATCCTTTTAAGAGTGCAAGGAAACTCGGCATTGCCAATGGCAGAGCCACAGATGACTCCACTAAAGGAAAAACATTGCTAACTGCCAAAAATTTGACAAACTGCCCAATTTAGGTTCGCCAATCTGCACCATTGATCGCAAAATTACTTCTGCATTACACCACCATGTAAATTACAAAAGTCCTAGTAGTGTGTTTAATGGGAGACATTTGACGCATGCCTACTTTGGGGATACACTTCCAATACCTACATGGTGTGCGACTCTGCCATGGTGGAATACCCTGTACCATTCTTAGGGCAACCTCATCTCCTCTGGAGATTCATGCAAGCTTATAAGTCCTAAAATGCAAAGTGTATATTCTTACACCCTGAGTGATAAATGTTGATAAGATCTATTTGCTCATCAATTTATGAGAACACCTTTAGGAATCTATTATTGTTGTAGGAATGGTTAAACTACTATCACCAAATTATCCCACCTCAATCCTTCCCCTTAGATAGTTGCTTCTTACTAGATGGCAGTCGCTTAGAAAAACATTAACTCAAGCCATGGTGGCAAAGTGGTGCTCTTATTTTTCCTATTATAATTGTAAACCAATGTCATAACCAGCTAATTTGACTATATATCTTCTTCCAAATCTCCAGGAATCCTCAGCACCCTCCTTGTTAACTCGCTCAACTGACCTCACACATCTTACTAAACACAATTATTCTCACAGACAAGTTGGCAACCTCTCCTGTGCCCGTTAAGACTATTTGGCCCACTTACAATCAAGCTCTAATCACTCTCTTCCAACAAAACAGGAGACGGGCATTTTACTTACTTGAATATGGGTCCACCTTCGTGACATCACTTGGGAAAGGTAAGAAGGCTATCCTGATGCCAACCATCAAATCTCATATAACAACCTTTAGCACAGCTTGATTAAAGCATCTCGGTCATATCCAGCACTTGACTCTTTCTCGCCAGGTCTCATCCCTTTCTTGCTTCTCCAAACTATCCAGTCTCACACTGCTCTCTGGACTCCCACTCACAATGTTCAATAACTGCAGTAGTAAACCAATTGCTAAGACTGAGTCATCCCGTCTTCGAATTATAGTCATGCCTACAAGCTCCCTGACCTCTCTAACAGACTAGAACCCTGTTACAAGCTGAGAGGTACTGAATTTGGGAGTTGAATTCCTTCCATCCAATTATGAGTGGGCTGTTGTGCCTGGACCCAGATTTACTGGGTCAGGTAACAATGGACCCGATTTTAGCACCTTGTTAAATCACCTCGGGCCTGGGTTGCAGTGCACCCGGCCCATTGCCTGGCCTCCACCTCACCATCTTCCAAGATACAGGGAGAGCTGGTAATGCTCCTTCTGCTAAGCAACGTCCTTTTCTCTTACACCCTCCACATAAACAACTCTCCACCCCAAAGTAACCCTCATGTCCACATTTACTACGTTCTTAAAGCAGGTAGTAAATGTAAGCATTAATCCCCATGGAAAAGGGAATACTGTGCAAAATACCAATTGGTAAAAACAAATTCACATATTTCTCCCCCAAATTGTGGGGATTCATTTGGAACTGCACAGTAAAAGCAAGTTGTTAACATATGGCACCTGTATTTACAGGGTACACACTTCCCATCACCCTGGTGCTATTCAGCTTGTAATCATGCCTGGTATTCCAAAAACCCACCAGCCCCATACCTCCCAGAGCCCATTCAGCCCACAACAACCTGGAGTCCACACCATCAACATCACTCTCACAAGTGACTAGTCTCCTTGCCACAGCATACCATAACTACCTATCCCCTCACTTCATTCTTCCGGGACTATTAGCTGAATGCGACACAGCTGACCATCACACTAGCTATTCATACCCCCTTATGAATATGGAGTACACAGCTCGAACTGCTTCACCTCTCATGTTTTAAATAACTCTGTTTCTGTTTCATGGTGCTTCTAATACTGTTTGCACAAACAACTACCACCCACCATGATGGATTAGCATCCTTACCCGAACTTTTGTTGTTGAGATCTCTGCCTTCAGAATGTCCGGATCGTACTTTGTGCTGGATGAAGAACCTGAAAATACTTGAAACAAAACATGAGAAATGTTAGTACAAATGCATTAATTACTTGGGATTTAATGCTGCCTCCTAAAATAAGGCGGAATTCCTACCCGCAGCCATTAATTTGAGATACCAACTGCCTCAATCACTGTGTCACCAGCCAGTAAATAGCCACCAGCCAAGTTATCCACAGCAGAAAAATCAACAGCTCTCCACAATAACACCAACACACAGCCCCAAATTACCCCCATACGGCCAATGTGTCCCTTCCTAAATAGTAAAAATAAAGGTAACTATAGGGCTAATTTTAAGTTATGTGGTAGTGAAGAATTATCAGATTTCTTTAGGAGATCCTAAAGCAGGAATATCTCAACGTTGGAATTTATTTTCACATGCTAATCCAATGCCAAAGACAATGTTACCAGTTGATTCTCCTCTGGATTGTTAATGTCCTCCTAAAAGCTGAAGGTTTGCCATTACCACCGAACTCCAGATCAGGTATAGATCCCTGTGTTGCTGTACAGAGTATTGCCACTACCCACATACTAATAGTGCTATAGACAATTAAAGTAAATAAATAAAACTTGGTAATCCTCTCTTATCAAAGTAAATGCCACCTGAAAAAATACACTTTAAAAAACAATTATATTCAGATATTAAGATGAATTCAATGCAAAAATGTGGCATACTGTAATAACAAGATAGAGCTTTCATTCTTCCTCATTTAAATAAAATGAACATGGCTTAACTCACTTGTGACGGTGAGCTAAGTAAATTGCACTCTATAACAGAATGTTCGCAGGAAAAAATGATGAGCGAAACTGCTGTGATTACACTATCCCTTTACGCAGTTCTCTGCTCTCACTGGTTGAGATGTATGACTGCCAAACCAAAGTTATGTTTTAATGGTGTTATTATCCGTAAAGACTCTTTTACTCATACAGCTTAGATCTCCGTACTCCAGCCTTGTGATTCATCCTGACAGTGTACCAGGAAATATGTTAGGACAGCACAAAAGTTCATAAAGGGGGACCACAGTTTAGCTGGGGATTGTAAATAGTGCCAGCCTAGATCTTCAAATTCGTAGACTAAATAATTGATCTAACGGTTGTGGATCTATGGCTACTTCTATGAAGAAAAGATAGAACTTAAAAAACCTGCTCCTCCTTCTTTAGAGACTGACAAAATGTCTCTGGCTTATAAGCAACTACATCACAATCTCGTTCTATGGTGCAATCCTAATAGGCGAGTTCATGGCAAAAGATTGTTCTGAAAATCTTGGACAAACCGTTGTTGTGAAACGGTTATTTTCATAATGTGGGGCCGGGCCTTTTCAGCTACTTAAATCAGTATGTATTATTCAAGACACAGAAATGAGAAAATAAATAATCAAAGTACTTCACGTCTATACCAGTTTAGTAGCTAAAACTTGAATGGTGTGAGCAGGGAAGGAAGAATATCCAGGGTTATGCTCTGTAGTATTCCAAAAAAGTTCTTTATTGAGTATATTTCATAAATGACAAACAGTTCAGCCAACACATTTCGTTCTCATTGAGAACTTCATCAGGGCTTCGCAGGGTAATACCCGTGTGGAAGGAGAGAAATCTGTTAACTGTACGCAAGGCAGCTACCTCGAACACCAAAGAAATCTCAATCCAAAGTTTAAAAAATTTATCAGTAATATGTCTGAAGCAAGAACTCCCAATGTTGTCCCAAATCCAATAGTCTAGATAGGTCCAAGGACATTCCCTCAAATATCTGAAGATGGTATTTCTGAATTGATTTAGTTATGGTAGTAAAAGGTCACAATCCAAGTCATATGAAGATGGAGTCCAGCAGAATTATGATCTGGGGCAAGTATGGATAAATTTGCCTTTGAGAGATAAGGATTTTCATAAAAGAGATATTCTCCGGTGTCCCGAAATAGTCTTGAAGCCAGTACTTCTTCAAGGTTATCAGGGCAATATTTTCAAAGTAAAGGTGGGCACTAACCCAAGGCCAAAATCCAGCCTGTAGAGATGACGACGGCTTCCGAGGATAAATATATCAACGGCGTCCGAGTTGCCGGAAACGTAGCCTTGCACAGTTTAGTAGCTAGACTGTTGACAGACCATACTGCTTTCTCCATTGCCCTCGAATATTTACCTCAGTTTTTTACAATATTCTACATAGCATGATGTCTCCTGGTTACATCTCAACTTCCACAAAATAACCATCTGTGCTATAAAAACTATCATCTTCCGTGGTCATTGACATAGCAACACATCATTATGATTTTTTACACCGATTGTCAATGAAAAAATAAGCTATTTGCATATTACATCTAAAATAATATCATTCTGAAAGGTCAAAAATTCTGTGTGATAATCCATGCCCTCACGAGGAGGGACCATACTAACTCTGAAACACCCTAAGATACAGAATGCTAGAAAGGTTGTGATGCGGTGTTGGGTTGTAGTGTTACAGCACTGCATATCAATAAAAACATAGCTAAAAATACCAGTTATAGAGGGGCCAGTCTGCCCTTAACACATCTTATCATAAAATGATGAGTGAAACTCAAGGGAAAAACGACACCTTGACCACTGAGTACTCTGAAATGCAACTTTCCAGGAGAAAATAACGAAACCCACTTATCCTTCCAGCTGATCTTAACACTAGAAAAAAACTATTTTACAAGTCTTTATTTTCATATAGGGTCATAATTTCAAAAAGCGTATGAGACAAACATTTGAATCTTAAAAGAAACATATAAAACCAACAGTTCCCCTGTGCCACCCTAATTGCCAGAGAACAATGGCAGAATTGTTACCTGAGCACTATCAAAGATGAGAGTGATGGGGTTTCCCACATGTAGGACTCTAGGTACCCAGTCTATGTTAAATGTTAGCCTTCCAGGGCTCCTGGGCTCCAGGGTTGGTGTGGATAGGAAGTTAATCACTAGCAGGAGCAGAGGTGGTGTTGGGTGAACTGGAGTACAGTGCAACCAAATTCTCACAATTGCAATAAAAATATGAATGTCTAGCCAGAGTTGTGAGTGCACAAAACTTGAATAATAGCTCAAAAATATGTTATAGTACGAGTGGGAATCAAATAGTATAAAGCACACATTAATCGTCCTATGGATGTAGGCGATGGTATGTACATGTTTGAAACTCAAAAGATTTGATCCATATAACAATAAAATAGTAACACAACATAACAGAGTGGCCAAATAAGGGCCTCTATCTATAAATGATATAATGTTATTTGTGATCGCTAAATGTTTTTGAACCCCAGAAAACTCCTTAAATGTTAATACAATCACAACAGCAATGCATTTACTAGAACACCGGAAAGAGGAATGCTTGCAAAGATGTACTGGTCGCGACACCTACAATAAATACACTGGAATGTAGGGGAATGCAATCCTTCTATCAAAGCTAAAATGTGTTGTATTAGGTTTGCAACCGTTCATTATCCATGATCCTAATGATCGCAGACACAGAAAACAATTCCAGAGCAAAGTGGCAGTGTCTGGAGTTTGGGAAAATGAGATGTGAAGATGAATATCTCCAGAGGATAGAGTATTAACTAACTAACTAACTAGCTAACTAACACACACACCCCTTGCACTTCACAATGCAGGCCTCTCTTAATTAAGCTGGCTCTTGAGCTGAGAAACCACTGGTGCAAGGAGGTCGTTTGCTCGCCAAGCAGACCAACTACTCAGTTCACCTGTACTTGTAGAAGATAGTTTTTAGAGGCAGTCTTCCACCAGTCTCAGGTGGAGTGGAAAGGCCTCCCTGGTGCTGTAATAATGTCTCTGGGCTCTTTGAGCTAGCTGGGGGCATCCAAGTTGGCACGGTCAGAAGCAGGGCAAGCCAGGTAATGAGTAGGACTCAGCTCCAGGCTCTGGAGCACCACCAGCACAAGAGTACATGCAGGCCTGGCAGGTTGGGGGGCGGGAGAGTAAGCTCACATTCTCAAGTCTTGATAATTGGGCATCAGCCACCACTGCTGATCAGAGTCTGTACCTCAATGAAAATGTTAAAAGCCCACCAAGTTAGATTAGTGCTACCCTCCTCACAAATGTTTCTGGGAAGGTTTCAGTATAATCTTTTTTCTTAATATATTGGGGTGGCCAAGACTCAAGTTCAAGATTTAAGTTTTAAAGCGTTAGTGTGTTTTTTGTATAAAGGTTTTGCATTGGGTGGTCATTGCTTACATGCACATGGCCACATACAGCCTCAGGAGATTGTTCTAATAAGAAAACGTGTACAGTCCCACCAGACTGAGACAGAATGAACAGGGAAGGAAGATAATGTAGGAGATGGGGCAAGTCTTTGTTGACCTCTAAAAGCATCATGAATCAACAATATTGCAACTTACATTCATATATACAAATAACTATTCTTAATCGACTAATGGCAACCCTAAAGACAGAGGTGCCAATAGTAACTGCAAAGCATTTACCATATACAAACATTACAGAGTTAATAATCAACATTGCAAAAATTATACTCCTAATATTAGCAAACATCTCAAACAAAATGAAATAAGCAAAATGGAGCCCCTGTCTGCCTTTCGGTACTGGACTTCATTTACACGGGAGACCAGTGAGCGTATCCTTTGGGGGCCGCTACTGCACCCCAAAACCTATAATATGTTGTCACTAGCCAGGGCTTGTGTAGATGGACTGTTATGCCAACTCAGAGTGGACGTCATCTCAGAATGAAGAGGGGAGGCTAAGTGAAATAGATTAGGATACTGGGTCATTGCACAGCCTTGTGGTTCTTTCCTGGAACATAAATGACTTCAGTAAAATTTCAAAATCAGATACTTAAAAAAAATAATAGATATTCATGAGATTGTGTGTTTGCAAGAAACCTGGCTGTGCGATGAAACCCCCTCAATAGAAGGATTTGTCCCAGTCAATAAGCCCGCCATCAGGGGCAGCTAGGGCGACCAACAGGAGGAATCTCTACCCTAATAGCAACTAGAATAGCTAGAAAGGTAACACCCTTATCGGTAACTTGTAAATGTTTACTAGCATGCAAGGTGGAGCCCAGGGACCCATACCCTATGAAGGAAAATTTGATAATAGCTAATGAAAATATACAGGAGGGGGGGTCTGAGAATATAGGCTGGAAATGAAACGAATGAAAGAAGACATTGACTGGTTATGTGAAAGCTACCCGAAAGATATTCTTATATTGATGGGGGGACATGAACCATAGATTGAACCCAAATACAATGGATAAATGGTCCAAAGAGATGCTAAAATAATTGAATATAAAGGGGGCAACTTTCCCATTAACTAAAGGATTTAAAGGGGATATAGCGCAGGAAAAATATCTGGGCTCGAAAGGCCTGGTTTGCTTAAATGGGTAGGCGTGGATCAACTAGCACATCAGACCTTTAAGATCGGCCAACAATTATGTCCAATTGATTATATTTCTATGCGTGCCTGGAATTTTGATAAAATAAGGGATTTTAAAGTGGGCTCTGAGGAAGGAAGTGGTCACCATCTTCTGAAGTTAAAACTCAAAAGAGGAAATATAGTACAAAGGGAAAAGGTGATCCCAGTCCAGGTGGAATACCCCAAAAGACTGTCCAAAAAACTAACAGAGGAGTATATGAAAAAATTGTCAACTTAGCAAAATCAGCCAATGGGTGATAGCTTAGAGCCCCACCCGAAAGGGTATGAGAAGATCATTGGGCAGGTTGTACAGTGCTTAAGAGTAGCTTTAAATAGGAAAGGATAAAAAAATGTAGTAGCCTCAAACAACCAAAACAATAGAAACAATTGGTATACTAAGGAATGTAAGGCCCTTAAGGTGAAAATATGGAAAGGGGAAAGAAACCTTAAATTAAGGTACAATAGTGAAAACCATAATGAACTGATGAGGCTAAGGCGCAGGTATAAAACCTTAATCAGAGACCAGTAAAAAGAGCTCAAAGAAAAGTGTTGGAGACTTATGATAGAGGCTATTGACACTAAAACCACAAAAGACTTTTGGAAATTGGTACAAGAGAGGTCGGGAAAAACCTATGGTCAGATGGTCTGTGTAGTGGAGGAGCAAGCTTGGGTGGACCATTTGGAGGAGATATATGGTAAAGAAAGTGAGAAGGTGGAGGAACAGGCAACACCTTGGGAGAGAGTAGGTGAGTATATGAGAGACATGTTTGTATTAAGGAACATTAGAAAAACAATTGCAAGACTAAGGCTTGCCCGTGTTGCTGGTCCTGATAATATGCCCATAATAATAATAATAAAGAATCACCCGGATTGGTGGGTAGAGTTATTGCACAGGTTGTTTGATTGAATTCTGAGTACAGGGATTATTCCAGAAAGAGAGGAGCAATTATCAGACCGATCCATAAAAATGAAGAGATAAATAGCTAAAAACTATAGGTTGATTAACCTGTTAGATGTGACCCAAAAGGTATTTGCTAAAATAATCCTGAGAATGTTAAAAGATTGGACCGATGTAAATGGTATAGTACCACCGGAACAGGGGGGATATAAGGAACGGCACTCGACAGTCGACCACTGTTTGGCACTCTGGTCCATTGCATGTAAGTCTGTGGAGCAGCGGGAAGCCGATTTTGTTGCTTTGCAGCCTTTGATCTTGTTGATAGAATCCGCCTTGAGGAAGCATTGAGAAAATTAGATATCACTAAAGACCTCTTAAAGCTTATTCAAAAGCTGCATAGGAGGAATTGGCCCAGGTTATTCTGGATACCATGGGGACCTTAACTCAGAAAATACAAGTAAACAAAGGGTTGGGACAGGGATGAGTTTTAGCCCAGTTACTCTTCTCTCTCTTTTTTGCTGATCTGCCAGAGACTCTAGCCGCCGCAAATGGATATAGCCCTAAGATGAATGGCATGCCTCCTGTATGCAGACGATCTTGTCATTTTAGATCAGACCGAAATAGGCCTCCAAAGGAAATTAGAGAAATTTGAGAATTATTGCAGGTGGAAAAAATAAGTGGTGACTATGGACAAATCTCGAGTCCTTTGCTTTGGGAAAACTAAAAGCAAATTTAACTGGCACTTAGGTTCCGAGAGACTGGAAGTAGTTACTGAATACAAATACTTTGGAATTTGGTTTGAGCGGTCTCTGAAATGGAATATCCACCTAGAGGTCCTAAAGACTAGGGCTGTTGCCTCTGGGAGTGGGCTAAAAAATTTTAAGAAGTCCTTTGGAGATATGTCATGCAGACCGGTGCTAAAAGCCTATGAAGCAATGATCCCCCGCAACTCCTATATGGAGCTGAATTGCTATATATGAGGGGAAAAGACAGGTGGGATACTGAGGAGGGAACATTTTTAAAGTATTTACTGTCTCTACCCAGTTCTGCTATGATCCAAGCAATAAGATTGGAAACGGATATGAACTCACTGAATATGTTGCCTGCAAAAGCACTAATAAGATTCTGGGGGAAACTGAATGGGGAAGATGGACAAAACATTTCTCAGTTGTATATGAATTAAATTGTGCACAGTCAGGCGCGCGACAC
Organism: Lissotriton helveticus; assembly: GCF_964261635.1. Lineage (NCBI taxonomy): Eukaryota > Metazoa > Chordata > Amphibia > Caudata > Salamandridae > Lissotriton > Lissotriton helveticus. The sequence goes on along the minus strand of NC_136060.1, from coordinate 20,093,024 downwards.
CCATTGAACTCACCGGGCTTCAGCCCCCCCCCCCGTCGTGTGTGGCAGCCCGGGATGAGACCGATGCCGGGCACACACAGAGCAGCACCCAAACGTTTCACAGGTCTTTAAAAGACCATTTGAATGTTAATTAGGCCTTGCAGTTGTTTCGCCCCTTCTAAGAGCCCCTGCAGCTCCACTCTGCCTACTGATTAAATGTTCAGCCCTCCCGAAATTTTTTCTTAGCCCCCCCGAAATTTGACTCTAGTTGCGCCTCTGTGCACAGTGAATTAAAATGGGCAAGAGGGACTAGGGATAACCTGGTCACCGTCTGCACTACTATGAAAGTTCAGCAGCTTCCGCAATCCTTACATATTGATATTTCCAAAAGTGAGCTAAAAGCGTTAGGCAAAGAATTTCCTATGAAAATGACTACCAATATCTAAGAGAGAAAAAATCTGTAGATTTTATGTCAAATGCATGGCGTTATAAAGTAAGTTACCCATATGTGGACACTTTACCAAGTCCGTTGTTAAGATACGATGTGCTGAGGGTAAGAATTGGTCTCAACCCATGTAAGATAAGTTACATGGCAAAAGCAAAAACGATTGGCATAGGAGGGAATTGTGTCTATGGATTGAACACCAAATGTGATATGTTGCATATTTTGTTGGATTTTTAAAACTCAGACAACATCTGAGACAATGGTTACGCCAAATATTCTTGAAATATGGAATTATGACTCGAGGGCATGCCACAGACCTTTCAACTGAGATGCGTTTCTTATATATAGTATGTGCTATTGGTAGATTTATGAGGGCAGTTAATGCAGTGTTTATTGAAAACAAGTAGAGGTGTACTGTATTTTTAAGAATTGTATACCGATTTTATTGAAATATAAGTTTTATCTGAACAACTTATTTATGGTTTTACTAGGTGGAAATTACGATTACATATGTATTTGTTACCAAATTTTAATGCTGTACTGTTTAAAGGCCATTGGTCTAAATAAACACATCTTTGATTGATTGAGATGGACTGCAGTACGGGAGATCAATGGAGAGCTTCTGATGTCATGGTACAATAAATATTATACTTGTAGGACATCAAGTGTGAAGTTTGAAAGGTCCTTAAAGATTTGGGGTCCCACAAACGTGTTCAAGAAGAAAGAATGCAGAAATGGCCAACAAGCATACATGATAGGGATGGCACAGCTGCTATGGTAGTCCTAGATTACATCTAAATAAAAAGTAGATAAGGAGCATCGATAGGAGTTAGTTATGAAATCAAAAGATGCCATCCAAAATCATCTGTCAGCCTTCCCACCTTCTCAGGAGACACTCCCAAAGACAAAAACAAGATTGCCCAAGATTCCTTAACTGTTGAGCCAGCTAACAAACCCTCCAAACCAGAAGCAAAACATCTATTTCTGTATGACCTCAAAGAGGTAGAGTTCAGAATAGAGTTAGCTTGAAGCTAAGTATATATGACTGCCAACAATTGAGCCATCATTACGCCTGACTGGCACTCACCACTGCCCATTAGTAAACGCACAAAGCACTGAAACTCACTGGGCCAAGGTCTGTAATTACCATTGCTGAGATCGGTGCTTTGGAGTCTCTTTAGACTATGCTGATTGTAAACAGATTCCATTGAATTCTTCAATCTTGTCAATGAAAAAATATGGAATTTTGTTTACCATTTCTGAGTGATAATAATTATAGAAAAGTATTTGTGTCGCCCTTATACTTACTCTGCTTCCAGCCCCACAGTGTCCAGGCTCCTTGGAATATTTACAAGAGCTAAAAATCCTACAGCAATCAGGTAGAAGTTGGAAAGTCAAATACAGCCAAATGCACTCTCCAAAGAGGATTGGCCATGTTGTGCTTCGTATCTAGAGGACACATTACGTTTTAGCTATAAAGAGAAAGCTAGACATTTATAAAGCAGGCATAACCAAAAGGCATGCCATCTATTGAAATTGAAAAGTTCAAATGTTTGGTGACATGTAAAAAGGATACAGACTCTACTAAATGGGCTACATAAATGGACCAAGACGGGTTTGGTATTAATGGAGATGTAAAGTACATAACCTCGAAGTTATAATGCTAGGCTCAAGTGCCATAGATGTTTTCTTCAGGAAAGGTAGGTGGTTCAGCCAGATAGCACATCAATGAGAAATGCTAAATTTGTGATGTGTGCCATGTCTTTAAATTCAGAACCTCCATGTTGCCAAACCCCAAAAAACAGAGGAAATACTCCTTGTCGCCTGAACTTCTCTGTGATCACCAGACTACAATTTTGGAAGTCCATTCCTTCAACAGTGATATATAGTTGTATGAATTTCTCTCAAGACCAGGCTGACCGTGTCAGGTGCTGTAGGAAGAATCCCACTAAATTAAATCTATTTATATTAGTATCTGAGCCAAGAGGATTAACAGTCCTTGGTTTTACTCATTGGATGATTAACACACAGAAATTAGAGGACACCTTGCTGTGATGTAACATGGGAATCGTTGATGGGTACGCAGGCGCTAAACCTGAAAAGGATCTCAGAAGCTTTTATATATGGCCACTTAGGCACCTCATTGCAGACTCTCATAAAATTCGACCATTTGGATACCTTTGACTAGGTTATGTTGTCAGTATTCTTTAGCATCTGTAGGTCACCTCAGGAGGCCCTTATCAAACCCACCACCATGAAATTCAGTTACTCCCTACCTGCTCAAAGTCTAGAAAGAGAAAAACCAGGAGGATGTAAAAAAACGGAGGATTTTCATTCAGTTTCCATGCGGCAATGTTTTTTCACTCCATTTACGCCACGATCAAAAGCTAGCCAGTCACTGAGTACAATTTACCTCAGCAACCCAAGACCATGAAAATTACAAAGTGGGAACTCAAATCTCTGAGAACTTAGGGACATGCCTGGTATCTTTTGAAGCTGCAGACAACTGGGAAACTGTTTTTGCAAAAAACACAGTTGCTTTAAAATGGATCTCCATTAGTGGTTGCCAGAGGTATCAGCTGCTAGTCATGGCCTGTCCTTTGGCATCCCTGGTACAGCCAATGCTGCCTCAGCTCTCCATGTTTATTGAGGCAGCGGCATGGATAGAAAGACACATGACTTCAGGAGACCTTTCTCCTTTGTATAGTATGCCACTTATATCCCCTTCCAAAGCCCCTAGAACACATACAACCCCGTAGGAGGGCTAAGAGTGGCACAAAGTATCCACCTTTTGAAATTATGGAGGGGAGGGGGACAAAGGTGTGGCTACCACTTCTACTAAAGCATTTTGGAGAATTAACGTCACAGGTTTTGAACAAAACTTAAAATTGTGTGTGAGGTGCAACACTCTCTGCAGATGAACGTCCTGCCCCCTTTCCAAGAGGGAAAAAACGGTTCCACCATGGCCTATTAATTGCATAAGAGGCAGAGCTGTGGCATGGCTGCTTGATCACATAAGGCCTTTTTTTTAAATATGTTGCACAATGACAGAGGCACTCAGGTGCTTTGTGGAAAGGACATCCACTAGGCTGGAAGAATATGGGCAAGATGTGTTTGCATTACAACAATTACCACAATATACCCAAACTACTGTGTTCTCCTCGAGGAACAAACAGCATAATTCCAGTTTCCTTATCCGTGGTTTCCTCTATTTTCTACTCAATGGACCATTCATTCACTGAAAACCTATTCTTCGGTTCCTACATACTTACAACTAGTCCGAGAGCTTGTTTTCTCTTTGTAAGCATCGTTGAGGCGCACATACTCGTCCAAGGCTAGAGCCAGTCTCTGTTCTTTCACCTGGTACAGCTCCTTCTGTGTGCTGAGTGCATCCTGAGCCACCATCAGATAGTCTTTCAGCATGAGTTCTTGTTCTTTCCTCCATTGTTTCCGCGGATCTTCTATCTGTGTTGTTTCTAAAAAGCCAAAGCAACAATTTTGATGACTGCATAAAAAGGAAACTCTTATAAGAATAGGCAATGACTACTTTTACATACTATATTACACAACAGCCAATGCACTTTACTGATGAAGAGAGAACAAAAATCAAGTGAAATTAAAACTCATGCATCCAAGGGTACACAAAAAATAAGAATCGTGATGGGAATGCAATACGAAGTACACAAGTTTTATTTTTTTTAAACTGTGAGACATAAAGGAAGACACACAACCATGTTTTAAAATTGTAGTTCCACGAGGGCAACATAACGTAACACAGAATGAGAACAAAAAGCATAAAGATTGTCCAGATGTGAGAGCAAAGGAGTCTCACCTATTTATGATTGTACCTCATGTTTTATATACATTGTCTATGCTACCTATTCGGATTCCCATTGCCTATTTTTCCCAAATTAACTCTGCTTGTATAACATTTTTGTGGAACAACAAACGCCCATGAATTGCTCTAAATAAACATATTCGTCCCAAGGATGATGGTGGTGTGCGCTTCCCAAAGTTTAAAGCATATCACTCTGCTTTTTTGATTAAGCAATCCTTTGCTTTATCCTATGATTTTGTTGACATTCCTGTTTCCAGATGGATCCTTTTTGAACGTTCCTTATTAAAAGACTTTTCTTTTCAACATGTAATTTTTATGTCAAACTGCACCTTTCTATCTACTAACCCTATTTTAAAATACTACCAAAATCTATTATACAACACATTTTGTAAGGATTTTACTTCGTTTCAATGTTTTTTATCCTCCACTATATGGTATAATACATTTCTTAAATATAAAGGCAAATCATTCTATTACAAATACTGGAAGGAAAAGGGTATTATTTTTGTACACCAATTACTTCACCAAAATTCTATTATTCCCTTTCATGCCATACAAGTACAGTATCAATTGCCTGATTCCTGTCTCAATGAATATAACATCATTTTCAATGCCTTACAGTCTCACTTAGCCACTTTTCTCCTTCCAACTCATACACCGTCTTTATCCCCTTCCACTCCTCTATACTTCTTATTTCCAACTTACAGACCTAAAGCTGCTCTTGTATACAAGTTATTGTTATCAAATGTTACTGAAAGACTAAAACCCCATATTGAAACTGCGTGGGAAACTGATTTGTCCATTTCTTTTCTTATTGCAACCTGGGATAAATTGTGGCCTAAGTTATTCAAAGTTTCTGCTGCTGCTCGTATAACCCAATCTCTGTATTTTATTTACCATAGAGATTATTACTCCTGTTTCTATTTCAAGATTTTCACCATCCTGTTCTCCATTATGTTGGTCTTGTTTTAATGATACAGGAACGTTGAAACATCAACTTTATGAATGTTCTAAGTTTATCCTTTTGGAAATCTGTTTGGACTATTTGCATGTCAGTTTTTAAATGAGATGTTCCTTTATCATTACAAAATGTTTTTCTAGAATCGTTATCATCTGATGTTGTTGGTTTATCTTCTGTTTCCATGTTATTTGACCCTTTCATTGCATTAGCTTTTAAAGTTATCCTATCCTCCTGGAAAGACAACTCTAAAATATCTCTAGTAACTTGGTGGAATTTTATTTGTGATGAACACTGTTTCCTCCATCTCTCTCTCTCAAAAAATTAAATCTGATCTTCTTTGGCTACCTTTTACTACATATCTCTCTACTCATACTCCCATACACTAGTTATTTTCTTCCTTTCTCTATACTATTTTCCTATACAATGTTAGACCTTCCTTCCCTTTCTTTTTCTTTGTTTTTCTTTTCTTACTCTTCTTTCTCCTCTTCTCCTTCTTTTGCTTCCTTTCTTCCTGCAATTGTTACATTCCTATTACACCAATATGTTATTTGCCTAAATATATATTTTAATTATGCTATGTATATTTAATTATTGCTTCTCCTTTTTTTCCCATTTTATAGTTTCTATTTTCTCTTGTGTCTTATGTATTTGAAAAACTTCAATAAAAACTTCTTAAACAAAAAAAACAATATTCAAACTTGGTCAGTTCAGTCCATTGAAAAGCATTGAAGAATTAAAGTAAGGCCATCTGTCCGTTCATGTCCTGTTGATCAATCGATTTCAGGATTGGTCAACCACGTATCTCTGCTGTCGATGTTAATGCACGGTCTTGTTGTCAGTCAAGGACGCGAACGGGCGCATAACCTTACTTTAATTCTTCAGCGCTTTTCAATGGTGTTCCTGCTGCAGTTAAAGTGTAATAAGGTCATTAATAACCTTAAAGGTTCCCCAGATGCTTTGGAAGCTCGTCTGGATCTCCATATTTAATATGTTTGGCCAAAATGAGATCTTGCTTATAAAGTGCCAGTGCACTGACATACTGTTGACTTAAGCCAGGAGAACAGTCATTACCTCAATGGCGACATATTTTCTTGCATCCAGTATCAGCTCATGTAGTTAGGGTGAGTACCAGGAATTTATTCTGTCTACATATTTATTTGGACATTTTTTTACTTGAATTTGGGAACTTTATCAAAGAGTTGAGTCAATTTGAATTGAATTTGCAAAGAGGGTATATACATCTCGCTGACAGTGAAGAGGATGAAGGTGGATCCTTAGTGTTTCTATGACCTCTTTAAACATTTCTATAGAGAAACATTTCAGATTTCTGATTTTGTAGGAAATTGGTTTGGTAGGAACAAAATGCTTCCTGGAAATGGATCGTAAACAGGACTCCCATGCTTATGAGATATACAGCTACAAGGTACAGTGATCAGGGGACATTGCATCTAGGAGATATCTTTGCAATGAGTGTATTTGTGACTGAGTAGCCTGGCTGCATGTATGCTCAGAGAGGGAAGGAGAATGCCTTGCTCTGTAGGAGGGGAGACTGTCCAGGAGGATAACGCTAGTGGGTTGCCAATGTGAGGAACAGTCAGAGAGAGCGAGAGCCTGATAGGGAGTAAAGCCAGGAACGACCTGCATGTGAAAGGGGTCTCCTGAATGGTTCTGGCTGTGAACCACATCTAGCCTGCTACAGAAATCATGTAACAAGTGAGATCAGCGGCCCACTAAGAGACTGGTGCTTCTGCTGCCCATGTCAGAGTACAATCGATTTACCACTTCGATGTATACGTCCTGATTGGCTTGGAGGACACAACTGCTGAAGTCATCCACGACATCGCGATTATCAGAGAGTATGCCCCTTTCATACAAGTGTCCTGTCTGCACTCGGCCTAGGAAGGATTCAACTGTTCAAGACGAGAACTGCTGGAGTGAGCTGCCACACAAAGAGTGCTGAAGACAAAGTTCTAAGCGAGGCTGCGGCCCTGACAGCTCAGAACTAAGTTGCCACCATAAGAGCAGGACCACGCTACGCATGCATCCAGCACTCACCGACTTCAACTCCCAGAGGTGTCGACTATGAGACTGTGGGTCTTGAGACCTGTTTGTGAATGGGAGACTGAAATGCAGGATGAGGCCTGCTGAATGAATTACGTTTTTTTACGAACATCCCCTAAAGTAAAAAAACAAAACAAAGCTGTGTGGCGCTTTTATACCTTAGGGTGATTGATTGAACTGCACCCATGTCTAGCAAGCACTGTTTCCCAGATAAGGTGACAGGGATTATAGATGCTGGGGAACTCCGCTACAAGGGCTGGGTACTGAAAGGTGTAATATCTCAAAATCACATACAGGATTTTAAGCTTGTGTTGCATTCTCCTAAATGTGCTGCACAGTATTAAGTAAAGTACTTTCTTATATTCAAAACACAGATACTGGAAAATGCATAAATGTTGTCGGTTGGACTGATCGTTTAGATCTTGTTCCCCTCTTCACTACTCCCAGAGAAGCCTTTGACTGCTCGCCCTCGCTGACCTAAGGGTCAACTGCGGAAAGGGAGTACCCGCCCAGCCTTCAGAGCCACAGTAGGAAGGATCCCAGGATGGCTAATATACTCAACCACCACAGATTGCGGCCCAGTATCTATTGATTGCCCTGTGGAGCCTCCCAACACTAAACGGGATCTGACAAAAGCTGAATAAAAGGGTTCACAAACATGAATATACACTTTAATTTCAAGTCATTGGCAAAGGAAATGAGACCAAATTAAATCTATGGGAGCTGTGAGAGATAGAGGAAACAGAGGTCGTGAATGTTGGCTGCAACATAGTATTATGCAACATTTGACTGGTTTCTGTGATACACATAAGAAATGCAACAAGAAAATCTAAAATGTTAGTAGCTAATTCCAATTACTTAAATGGGTTAATACAGGAGAATAGAAAAAAAAGAAGAAGAAAACAAACCACCATTGCTGGCACATAGTCATTACCTCCAGCACTATCTTAAATGTTGCTGAAAGTTCTTGAACAATTGTGTACGTTTACGTTCACATTCAGATGAAAACAGAGGTATTGCGAAAGTCCCATTAGAATTCAGTCTCCAAAAAGGGCTCATCTAATTGTCTAGCATTTTAAAAACGCTATTAGGCACGCAGATAAAAATAAATATGGCGTAAATATGAGCCAAGCATGAAAATAAGCAGGGATCTCATAAATGTACAACGCCAGTGATTCTTCATTCTCACATCAACAGCTCAGCTCACCACAGTGCCAATGTACATAATAATAAGCAACCACTGACATAAGATTTGGCAGCATTTAATGTGCATCTCAGTCCTTCCATGACTATGCACACACAAACATGTGCACGCATCCTTTCCGTTATTCAAGTTCCTACATTAATAAATAGCTTGGACGTTTAAACTGCAATTCCACTCTGTGAAAATTTCATTTTAACAATGTTTGGAAAAATTATAACATTGAATCCATATTATACTGAAAGATACTTTGAAACATGTTTTGCATAGCTGTGTGGGTAATCTAGCATGGTGGAACTCGCCCTCTCAACGATGGCTTTTTCTGGTGAGCTTTCTGCTATCATCTGGCATAAACTTAGTTGGAAGGTGCCTGTAGTGATTTCATCCCAGAACAGGGAAACCTTTGTCCTATAAATTTAAACAGGCTTAATAGGTATGGCTAAAGAGGCCAGAGGGTTCTCTCACAGATCAGAGATCTCCAATTCAAGGGAAACCAGTGAAAACTCACAAAGAAGAAACATACTTTTCTGTGTGTCTGTGGGAATCAGTTGAATGAGAAGGTCATCTGTAGGCATCAGACCTTTCACCAAAGGAGAAACGAGCATGTACAATGCAGTAGGTCTCGACTTTGGGACCTTATAAAGATTTAGTAATGCAGCATAATGTGCGAGCTCGAAGCTTTCAGGATGCCAAGCTGCTGATTAGCAATCAGTGTCCTGTGATTTTGGGCAAATCACTTAAAATACAAGCAGCAATCTCAGAGGAGTGTGAGGCAGGGTGAAGGGGTAGGGAGAGATTGCACAGGGCGAGCAGGCTGCCACGAGCAGGAAACAAGATGTGATGGTGAAAATGAAAGCGGTGTCCAGTGATTTTGGGCAAATAACTTAAAATACAAGCAGGGATCTCTGAGGGGTGGTGGGTGTGGGGTGAAGAAGTAGGGAGTGACAGCACAGAGTAAGCAGGAAACAAGATGCAACAGCGAAAATGAAAGTAGAGATGAGGTGGGGAGAGACGGCATGCAATGTGACTTGAACAGCTTTTGAGATTATAAATGACTTCATCTGGCAACATTTAAAAAACAGCAATTAAACAGCTTCAAACATGCTGTGAAGGGCCTACGGTCAGAGCTGCCGGCTCTGGAGTTTGAGTCTCGGCTTTAGCTCAGCATCCTGTGATTTAGGGTAAATCAGTTAAAATACAAGCAGAGATCACAGTGGGGGGGTTGGGGGGAGGGGGTAAAGGAAGAGACGGCACAGGGTGAGCAGGCTGCACTGAGCAGGAAACAAGATGCAATGAAAATGAAAGTGGGCACATCGTTAAGAGGCACACAAGCTCCAAAGTAAAACAATAATTAAACCTGCGATGCAAATGCCAACCGAAACATGAAGCACAGCGTCTGTGAAGCAGGCGCTGTGCTGATACACAAGCTGATGCACACAAGAAAAAAATAGTGTGAACAACAGAACCTATATGAAAATAAACAAGCATTACAAATGCAATCGGGCTCGGATTTATTTGAGTTTGAGCTAATGGCATTGTAAATGCCAATGTCTTTTTGCCATGTGTTATGGAGTGTGTGCATGTGGTGTGTAGTGGAAGTATCTTGGTTGAATTGTAATTTTACCAATGGTGGCATGCTGTGCTTTATATGAATATGTTTAAAAGTAAAGTGTACCATACTGCGATTGCTTGGTGGAAAAGTGCACTGCCGGCTGGAGGTGTGTGTGCCTGGTGGAAGGCTGCACTGACGGCTGGTGGGTGTGTGCTTGGTAAAAGCGTGCACAGATGGATGATGGTTGTTGGTGTTTGTGCATGGTGAAAGCATTCATTGACGGCTGGGGGTGTGTTGTTGTGTGTGTTGTTTTCTGTGTGCTGGTGAGTGTGTGGTGGTGAGTCTGTGGGGGTGAGCCTGGGGAGTGAGTGTGGTGGTGAGTGTGTTGTGTTGAGTGGTGACAAGTGTGTGGTGTTGAGAGACTGAGGTGTGTGGTTTGTGTGTGCGTTATGTGTGTGTGGTGTATGTGTGTGTGGTGTTTTCTGCACACTCACACACTGCCCCTACACATTCACACACTGCTCACCCGCACACTCCCAATGTCACCCTGCATAGTCACACACTGTTTATCCTGCACACTCATTCTGCACACTCACACAATGTGCACCCTGACACACTGTCTCTGCAGTCACTCTGCACTCACTGTCACTCTGCACTCACTGTCACTCTGCACTCACTGTCACTCTGCACTCACTGTCACTCTGCACTCACTGTCACTCTGCACTCACTGTCACTCATTATCACTCTGCACTCACTGTCACTCTGCACTCACTGTCACTCTGCACTCACTGTCACTCTGCTGTCACTCTGCAATCACTGTCACTCTGCACTCATTGTCACTCTGCACTCATTGTCACTCTGCACTCACTGTCACTCTGCACTCACTGTCACTCTGCACTCACTGTCACTCTGCACTCACTGTCACTCTGCACTCACACTCACTCTACAGTCACTCTGCCCTCACTGTCACTCTGCACTCACTGTCACTCTGCCGTCACTCTGCAATCACTGTCACTCTGCACTCATTGTCACTCTGCACTCACTGTCACTCTGCACTCACTGTCACTCTGCACTCACTGTCACTCTGCACTCACTGTCACTCTGCTGTCACTCTGCACTCACTGTCACTCTGCACTCACTGTCACTCTGCACTCTACAGTCACTCTGCACTCTACAGTCACTCTGCACTCTACAGTCACTCTGCACTCTACAGTCACTCTGCACTCTACAGTCACTCTGCACTCTACAGTCACTCTGCACTCTACAGTCACTCTGCACTCACTGTCACTCTGCACTCACTGTCACTCTGCACTCACTCTGCACTCACTGTCACTCTGCACTCACTCTGCACTCACTGTCACTCTGCACTCACTCTGCACTCACTCTACAGTCACTCTGCCCTCACTGTCACTCTGCCCTCACTGTCACTCTGCACTCACTGTCACTCTGCACTCACTGTCACTCTGCTGTCACTCTGCACTCACTGTCACTCTGCACTCACTGTCACTCTGCACTCACTGTCACTCTGCACTCACTGTCACTCTGCTGTCACTGTCACTCTGCTGTCACTCTGCACTCACTGTCACTCTGCACTCACTGTAACTCTGCACTCACTGTAACTCTGCACTCACTGTCACTCTGCACTCACTGTCACTCTACAGTCACTCTGCCCTCACTGTCACTCTGCCCTCACTGTCACTCTGCCCTCACTGTCACTCTGCACTCACTGTCACTCTGCACTCACTGTCACTCTGCACTCACTGTCACTCTGCACTCACTGTCACTCTGCACTCACTGTCACTCTGCACTCACTGTCACTCTGCACTCACTGTCACTCTGCACTCACTGTCACTCTGCACTCACTGTCACTCTGCACTCTGCTGTCACTCTGCACTCACTGTCACTCTGCACTCACTGTCACTCTGCTGTCACTCTGCACTCACTGTCACTCTGCACTCACTGTCACTCACTGTCACTCTGCACTCACTCTGCACTCACTCTACAGTCACTCTGCACTCACTGTCACTCTGCACTCACTGTCACTCTGCACTCACTGTCACTCTGCACTCACTGTCACTCTGCACTCACTGTCACTCTGCTGTCACTCTGCACTCACTGTCACTCTGCACTCGCTGTCACTCTGCACTCGCTGTCACTCTGCACTCGCTGTCACTCTGCACTCGCTGTCACTCTGCACTCGCTGTCACTCTGCACTCGCTGTCACTCTGCACTCACTGTCACTCTGCACTCACTGTCACTCTGCACTCACTCTGCACTCACTGTCACTCTGCACTCACTGTCACTCTGCACTCAGTCTGCACTCACTGTCACTCTGCACTCAGTCTGCACTCACTGTCACTCTGCACTCAGTCTGCACTCACTGCCACTCTGCACTCTCAATCTGCACTCTCAATCTGCACTCTCAAACTGCACTCTCAATCTGCACTCTCAAACTGCACTCTCAAACTGCACTCTCCACTCTCAATCTGCACTCTGCACTCTCAAACTGCAATCTGCACTCTGCAATCTGATTCTGCACTCTCAATCTGCACTATCAATCTGCACTCTCAATCTGCACTCTCGAGTCTCATACTGCACTCTCAAACTGCACTCTCAAACTGCACTCTCAACTCTCATACTGCACTCTCAAACTACACTCTCAAACTGCACTCTCAAACTGCACTCTCAATCTGCACTCTCAATCTGCACTCTCAAACTGCACTCTCCACTCTCAAACTGCACTCTGCACTCTCAAACTGCACTCTCAAACTGCACTCTCAAACTGCACTCTCAAACTGCAATCTGCACTATGCACTCTGATTCTGCACTCTCAATCTGCACTATCAATCTGCACTCTCAATCTGCACTCTCAAGTCTCATACTGCACTCTCAAACTGCACTCTCAAACTGCACTCTCAAACTGCACTCTCAATCTGCACTCTCAAACTGCACTCTGATTCTGCACTCTCAATCTGCACTATCAATCTGCACTCTCAATCTGCACTCTCAAGTCTCATACTGCACTCTCAAACTGCACTCTCAAACTGCACTCTCAAACTGCACTCTCAATCTGCACTCTCAAACTGCACTCTCAAACTGCACTCTCAAACTGCACTCTCAATCTGCACTCTCCACTCTCAAACTGCACTCTGCACTTCGTTGTCACTAAGGCCTTTCTTTTGGAACTGTGGCACATTTGGGTGAAATAGATTATATCTGTGAAGACTTTCTGTTTTATGAAACATTGTCTGTTGTGTACAGCCATGATAGTTACAGTACGTGTTAACAGCCAGCTAAACTGTGTGTTATATGGGCTTATCAAGCTATTGAGGGTTTCTGATTGACCCAAGATTGAACACTGCCTTTTAAAAATATCAATATCACCTCAAAACTGCATTATGAAAATATAACATGTTACATGTACAGACTTGGCATCCATTTTTAGAAATATTATACAATGTATTTTTTTTTACATTTTTGTAACTTTGTATTAAGGTGATGTTGTGAAATTGACGGTTTCTGATAGAGCCTAAGAACGAAGGTTCACAGTGTATAAAGAGCATAAGGAAGACAGCATCACTGGAATATACTACGTTAAAACGTAAGCAATTCTTAGAAACCTTAAATGATGCAATTTTTTGCGTTTTCAATGGTGGGAAAAACGGTAAACAAGAAGTAACCTGAAAAGAACCCAATCACGTGATTTTATCAGATTATTGGTAGATGAAAAGGAACAGTTGCAGCTCTATCGGTAAACCAGAGGGCACCCCAGTTCTATTTACTATTGTCTGTTGCCATAGATACGCATCGTGATGAACCTTATTAGTGGATGTGGCCCTTTACAATGAGTTGCAGCTGGGGACCATTGTTGATAGTGACACTCCTCACAAGCATTTCTAGTTACTGAATGTGAGAACAACCATTGCCGGGCGCGGCCCATCTGCCTCATCATTTCCTGGGAATGGCTGAACACCGACCTGCCTGCCTTAAAATGGGGCCACAACGTAGTTCCTGTTTATTTACAAGGAAACTAGGAACGCGAATCAAGTCTTTTACTCCTGAAAGGTTGCTTTACAAGTCGGTTGCCGTCTTTCCATGCGCTAATGTTAGTTAACTTCCATTTATTTTTATTATCACGTAGTTGCTTCTAGAAGTTAGCCATCTGTTGGGCTGAAAACTGTCTGCCACCCTTTTTTTGCGGTGATTTTCTTTTCTCTAAAGATTTTACAAACAGGGTTTTTATACAAAGTGACAAAACAAATTAAGTCGGAAGTATTTGTTAGAAAAAACACTTTGGCTAATGCATTCAGAAAAGATGTAGTTGCCAGTTGATAACAAACTACAGAATGCGAGTCACTTATCCTTAACCAACACGGTCTCTTTAAGCAAACCACAACCTGATTTGACGAAGAATAAACGTCAGCGTCACAAATACATCATTAAACACCTTGCGGATGTGCATTTAATGTAAATAAAGTGCGCATGACGTGGTTTAGGGAGTAGATTTGTTTGACGTGATAAGTGTTTTTGAGTCTACCTGGAATCAGCTCAGAAATGTTAGCGGAAGAGGAGAGAGGCGGGGCAGAATCTATATGAATGCAACAGCTAGAAATACCACACGGCAGCTCTGACTGTACAAAGGCTCTGGGGCAGTGATTCAAATGTCAGATGTGACATTTTACTGCAGTTCTATGCATCGGCCGTGAACTGGCGCTGGTAGCAGTTGTCACCCCCGGCTACAAAGCATTCCCTTGATGCAGTCAGGGAAGGTTGTCAAAAGAAACTGAGCGCGTAGAAAAAAAAATTTCAAAACCTCATGCACTTTTAATTCAGCGCAGCTGAGACATCTTTGCGGTGGGCGCAAGGGAGGAGAGGGCCAGGAGCTGTCGTTTCTAATTCAGTGCACCCATGTATTGTTATAAATCTCTTTCCCTGTCTTTCCCGATCCACTACAAGGGAAGTCGATCCTTCTTCTCAAATAATAAACAAGAACAAGGAAGCTGCGCGCTGAGCGCTGCAGAATTGTGAACGCGCCCGGCCATCTGGATTCACTAACGGAGGCACCCTGACAGCTCCTAATTATAATTTATGTACTTCTTTGCGCAAGCACGCACGAAATATGCCCAAAATGGCGGAACAAAACTACATTGACCCTATCACTTCAAGCCTATTAAAACGAAAACACAAGGAAGACGAATCACTGGCCAGATGACAGAAAACGCTAAGGAATGTGTGGAATTCCTCTCACCAAGGCCCTAAGGATACTTCTTCTTTTTTTTCTTATAACATTAGGATCTCGAAACTCCTCCCCCACTTACAGTGGGGAGGAGTCCGAGCCCTAAAAAAGCATAAGACCACACGTATCAGGGGCAGTCTGCGGGGAGGGGTTAAAACACAAAACCTAATTTAAAAAGACTAATTTAGCATGCTGACCAACCAAAAACATGCATCTATGAAGGGCATGAACATGAACAAATGGAAAAGATGGAAGGTGCTTCAAGTCACAGTCTATGTTACAGCATGCCTCGCAGCGCATGCGCTGCCCAGATTTGACCTAAAAATTGAAATAGCAGTACTTGAAGACATTAATACAAAAGATGGACATCATAGATACAAACATGCAAATCAAAACGAAAATAAACTATTTATTTTAGATGGGAACAGAAAGGCCACTGATTGGTGTGGAGCCACCATCTTTTATGGAAACCTGCACCAAACTTTTTTCTGAAATAAACTCCCAAAGCAATACTTTGTTTCTGAAAAACAAAAACATAATGACCCCCATGCTCTGGGAATATTCTGAGGTGTCAAGGTCAATAATTATTTTTTTATCTGTTTGGGACAGAAAAAATGGACATCAGACCGTCTGATCTCAATAGGGCAGGAGATCTCATGCCCTTATTCAAACTGCGGCTATTTCATCAGGCCATCAAAATACGTTTTCTGTTTGACTCAAAATAGGGTACAGGGACCAAGGGTTTGGCAGACAGGGTGCCCTGTCATATGTGTGACAGAGTACTCTGTTCATCAAACTCTAAATCAGACACTTAATCACTTTTTGGGAAGTGACAAATCCTTTTGCAAGTCAAGGCTGGGAACCGTAGAGGGACAAAGCTCCACAAGGCCAGATACCAATACCACAAGGTCCTGCTGAGCCTGTTTTCACTGTGCAAGCTGTTTTCAATGCAGACAAAGTCTAAGACGGGAATGAACGTGATCTTCTTGTCCCATACCTTCCTGGGTAATCTCTGCACCTTGCCTCTGTTCTGTAGAGGGGGAAATTACTAAATCACAGGCTTATCAAACTGCTGGGAATGTTCCTACTGGTCAGTTGTACAGCCAAAAGACCACTGGGTGTGGTTTTATGCACCAGATCTCTCTCAAGCTCAGTTTCCTGCAGGGTACAGCCCTGTGTGGTCAGCTGTTCCCCCTTAGAGTCAAGAGTCTTTCTGCTTTTAATGTCCCTGAAGCAGGCTACAAAAGGCCAATACAGTGACCATTGGAAAGTAGCTGTCCTTTGTTCTGCCAACTGTTATTGTCCACAACCAGACCCCTTCTAAGTAGTCAGTAGTTAACACTCCTGTCCTTCCTGGCCTGAAAGGCAGGCTATCGTCTTCGAGACAGAGTCGTTAACTCTTCCAACCAAGATTGTTTATTCCATCTCTTTGGTGACTTTTGTGCATCCAACCATTTTTGGAGATGGTCTCTTTCCCGCCACGGACTCCCATGGACTTCTTTACTTTTGCCTTTGTCCTGGCCGCCATTTTGCTGCTGCTCTCTGCCGCTTTTCTCTGGATCCCGACCCAACATCTAGTCTATTCCCTGGTCTTTTACCCTTTTCCCTCGTTTCCCCCTTGACGGTCCTCAAATGTTTCTTCCCTTTTCTGATTTACCTTTTCTCCATACCTGTGTATCCCTCCCACCCTCCCTTGGTGCTGTGACTGCATCCCCCCTCCGACCCCACTTAATGGAACTCTGCTTTTCTGTTTTTTTGGGTTTTTTTCCCTGAGAAAATCTACTATGTGTATATATATGTATATAGAGATAACTCTAATCACTAGTATATGCAGTAGACCTTTGTACTCTCTACCATTCCTATGTGACTCTTAGAGTATATCCATTCTTATCTCTTCCTTGAGTGACTTTACTACTTGTACATTTGCAATTTTCCTTTCTGTTTGTATCTCCTCCTTGTGTGACTTTACATCTTGTACATTTGCAATTTTTTCTGTTTGTATCTTTTATGTAACGCATGTAATTCTAAGTCCTTATGTTTTGCAACTGGTTCTTATGTAAAGTGCTCTGACACCTTCGGGTAAAGTTTGCGCTATAGAAAATCGCATTAAATAAAATAAAATAAATAAAATCATTTTAAACCATTTCTGTATCATATATGCGGGTAAAGTAAAAACATGCTACATCCAACATATGACAGGTGCATATCAACAGGCCCCTGAGTGTCCTAAACACGGTAAACAGGGAGTTCCAATCACAAAAGTTTGGGGGCAAGCGCATGTGCTTTACTTCTTTTTAGCAGTGATAAATGCCAGCAAAAATAAGGAAATAATTGGGGACCATAAAAAATTACGTCAATCCGTACATCTCACTTCTCATTTCTCAATAAGCTTTGGTCACCCACTCCTATGCTTTACAACCAAAACAAGAGATGGTCTAGTCCTCTTAAAAAGAAGGGGTAAGTACCTAGGTCTCCTCGAGATCTAAAACATACATCATGCCCAATTAGGAATCGTTGCCGGCTGGTTTAAGTACTAGCTGAGGCTTTCGAATGACACCTACACCTGTGTAGAATGACCCAGTTGTTGCAGACGATATGGGAGATTCAACTACTCAACCAGCAGTGTTGCGCAGACAATGGAGTGGGGCTACTTCACAGACTTGGATGTACCACGTGATCCCCTAGGCTACGCAATCGCTAGGGTAGCTTGGGCACTGCCTTGCATGAGTGCCTTATCTTGTTCACACTGATGGTTAAGGTTTACAAAGGAGCTGAAGGGAAGAAGATAGTATGCCTCAACAGGCAGATTCCTGCAACGAATGGACATCTGCATATGCTAAAATTGCAAACTTTATGCAAACCACTAACTTCCCATCTCCCAAAGCAAAATAATATATTGAAATGGTAGTACAACAAACATATGCCCCTTCACCCCTGACGCCAGTTGCATTATACGTCCTAAAAGGGACATCGGGGAGGGATATGGAAAGAAAGTATGTAATGGTTTCCATGTTGCCCGAATTGTCATTTGCTGGCAGACAGCAGGTGAATTCGGCAACCATTCATTGCTTTGCAACCACATGAGCAGTGAGAAACCATTGATTCTTATCTTTCAAACCTCAAGCAAGAGTGAAACATCTGTATGCCACCCATCTTTATTAAGCGCCCAAGGACTCGCAATGTGTGCATTGTGAGTCACAATGATAAATGTGTCCTGCAATGCACTTTGATACTCCGCATTTTTCTTTTTTTACCCTCCCCAAAGCCTAACACTTTGTGCAGTGCAGGATCTGCAAGGGAAACAAAGTATAATATATAAGGCACCTTATTTTTTGCGAAAATAAAGTTTTTAGGTTTGATTGATCTTCCACATTTTTTTTGGTACTTTTTAAGAGAGGCATCATACCTTTTAAGTAATCTGAATTACTGAACATATTGAACTTGCATAACAATATCATCATTATGAGAACACATCAAGATGTAGCAAACAAACTGAGAGTGCAATACAGAAGTGGTAATTTTGTAACTGCGTGGCATTACAGCTGTACTTTGCTCTCTGCAAAAAACCTGGGGAATAACTTGTGACAGTACACTTATTGCTGATTATGATGCAGGCTCTCACTGTAGATTACCAGTTTATTTAGTGATGGTAATAGGGAGAATCAGCAGAAAAGGTACAGCATATTTGTACTAATCCGCTGCAATATCTTCTAAATCTGTGGAGGAGTTTGAATCAGTGATTTCAGCTCAGCAGATGACTCAAATGGATCATGCAGTATTCAGGCAAAATTCTTTATTTGCGTGAATACTTAAACCCCAACAGCAAAATACAACCAGGCCCATCTAATCATTACATTTCTGTACCAAAAATAGGTTTTACTTAGGTTCACATTTCTAGTGGTTTGGTTTCTATAAGGAGTGACTGATTTAATCTGAATTTCTTTGATATAGTGTCATACCACTCTTTTCTCCCGATTCCTAAATGCCATTGTTCATTTTCTTTCTGGTATTTCCACAGGTGCTTCTACACTGGCTGGCTCAAAGATGCCCATGCTGTTGTTTGCGGATGACGCTCAGTTGATCTCCTAGCGACCTGCAGCGAGCTCGGTCACGCTTTGAGGACTTCTGCAGAACGGGGGCCTGGAGATCAATGTTTCAAAAATAAAAGGGTACCATGGTCCTTAGCTGTTGGTCCACTCGAGAGGGCAGAAGTTTTTAATTATCCAGGTGTCACCATTTCCTCAACTACGTCGTGGAAATCCCATATAGATACAATGCCCCTTAAGTACATGCAAACCTCTGGAGGAATTCATAAAGAGCATAATAGTTCATTTAGCAAACCAATAGCATCTGCACTCCAGATATACAACGCAAAAGTATTTGGCTCAGCACTATATGCCTCAGAATTATGGGGGTTCACAAACATCTCCTTTCAAACTAACTCTGAGAACAACATTTTGAGATGTCTGGCACACCTTGCCCCTGTACTCCTGCTAAACCCCTGATGTATGACATGGGTGGAAAGACAGTATCCAGGAGAATAAGGCTGCGCACATTACTATTCTGGCAAAGGCTATGGGCAACACCTGAAGTGGTCCACTACACAGCTGCCCTAAAGGATGTGATGGATGCAAACTTCTACAATAAAATAGAATGGCTCCAGAATTTTTTTTTACTTTTATTGGCCATAGGAATGAGGGAACTATGGGAAAACGGGTCTTGTCTACCAACTCCATCAACATAGTTGTTGAAAAAGAACTACTGGTCCTGGATAACCCATAAGGAGCTTCTGAAGACGCAAGGCTCTTCATTGACCGGGAGGTTCTTTGATTTCAAAAGCTGCAGTCTACTTGAACTTAATTGGGGTATTATTACCCTGCCACTTGATTGGAAACTCTATTTACAATTCAGGGTAGGCGCACTCCCAGTAAAATCATTCACCAATAAATGGCCTCAAATAGGGACCCGTTATAACCTGCATGCCAAACCTCATTAGAAACAATAGCACATGTACTGTTTGTCTGCCAGGGCTATGCTAGCCTACGCCAACGAAGGATCAAACCGCTTTGCTGGCTACTGGGCACACAATGCAGCTCGACAGCGCTAAGAATCTTAAGGTTGGATCCCTGACCCCTGCTCCATTGCCAATTTTCTTGGCCGATTCTGGCTATTAAAAACTAGGCTTCTCACCCCATAATATACTGAAGTTTCACTAGTTTGGCTGCAATTTCTATTCTTATGCTTATCTTCTATGTCTTTTTTTTAGATTTCTCAAGGTTGTCTCACTGTTATGGCTCTGTTTGTACGACACATGAATTGCTTCTTTTTCTTTATTTTAATACAGAGCCACAACGACCTATTGTGATTATGAGAATCATTAAAGTTTGTATTTCGATGTATGCTGTGATGCCTTGGCTCTCATCCAAGAATACATTTATATATTGTCTAGTCAAAACTTTTTACAGCTTATCTAATTTTAATTGTTTAGGTTGTCTCTTTTATGGTCTCTGTTTGTAAGCAACAAGATAGTGAATATAGGATTTTATAAACCACAAGCCAACAGTGATGTATTTAGACTTTGCCTCATCATCAAGCACTGCTTTGTGCATGTATGCTGTGATGCATTAGCTTTCATACAAGAATCTATGTATAGCTTTTACAGTCGAAATGTTTATTCTCTTCTATGTGATGTATGTACTTCTGCTATTTCTACTGTTTTCATGGCCCTGTGCCGAAATAAAGCTATTTTGATGATAAGGTTATACTGCAAGCAGTAACCTTGTTTTTTTCAGAGATACATCCACCAGGTCAAACTTAGTGATTTTTGGCACAATGTACAAAGCCCTTTTTTGGCTGCAAACCCTCGCAATTCACAAAATCACAGGGTTTGCAATCACAAAAGGGCTTTTCTTAATATACAAAGGCCTTTTTACAAGTGGGAAAATTATTTCCGACTCGCTAAAAGAATTGTGCAATACTTTAAGAAATTCAAATAGGTGGGGGGCCATGAAAAGCGCGTTCCCACTTCGATTTGCGGTTTAGAAAGGAATGTATCAATGTTGTGTGACTGCAACTGCAGTCACAAACAATTGATGAGTTACCAACACCTAAATTGGCTTGGTAACTGATTCGCAAAAGTGAAGGTGGCCCCTTTGCGAATAATGTGTCAGTGACCTTGGGGAGAACAGGCAGTTTTGCAGACGACCTGTCCTGCCTGCTCCTCCTCCTCATGTCTTCCCAAAGAGGAAACATGTATTTGTTTAAGCAGCATAGTTCCTTTTTATGGAAATGGATTGCTTTTGGAAAAGTGTTTCCGTTTTCGAAAAGCAAATGCCGGGATTGAGGTTTGAGGTCCCTTGCAGGGCTCAAACCCTGCACTGGCAGCTATTCACAGGGACCCCAATTTTGACCTGCCTAATTTATTATGGCCTAACTTGTGGAATTTCATATGTGTATGAAACACCGGATTCATGGTAAATCCAATTCCATAGGTGAATAGTCATATTGGCCTGGTAACTAAATATCCTGGAATTACCTAAACACCCATCATATGTAATCCCAGATGAGAAATTACTGCATAACAATTACTGTGCACTCATAATGAGGACCTTCGCATCAACTCTTGCAGTGGCTGCTTCAAAAAAAACTTTTAAGGGATTGCATACTTTTTGCAGCACTGTTCATTGGTTGGCCATCACTATTAAAGTAGAATAGATATATAAACCTCAGCACTTCTGTTTAATTATTATATTAATTCATACAGTTGTTCACACAAGTCAATTTGAAGTACCAGCAGGACATCGTATTGAGTCCACTGGATATTTTCTAGTTTTAGTAGTCACATGGTCTTGGGCTATGATATGCCCCTTGTTTTTTTGTGAAACTCCCTCGCAGCGCAGTCTTCCCTGATTTAACACACAGGGCGTAGCCCAGGACCATGTGACTACTAAAACAAGAAAATAACCAGTGGACTCAATACGAAAAATAAGTGACACGGTCTTCTGTCTTAATAGAAAGCTAGAACATACTTAGGGAAAGACGATTCCCACACCAAAGAATTGGACACTTCTTCTGAATTTCTGGGTCGCCCATGTAATACAATGACTGAAGCCTTGAAAAAGTTTCTATGAAACGAAACACGTGTCGGCTGCTGGTTCAACGCTTAAAAGAAGGATTGTCACACCAAACTGTCTATTCCTGATATATCGTCATTGCTTTTTAAATTTGTGATTCAAGATTCTCTTATATATTCATATTAAATTGATACGGCAAAAACAGAATTGATGTCCTGCTGGTACTTCAAATTGACTTGTGTAAACAACTGTATGAATTAATATAATAATTGAACAGGGGTGCCGAGGTTTATATCTATTCTACGTTTTCACTGGGTCCAAATGGGCTTCAGTGTTTTGGCACCTTAGGCAGTGGGGTACAGTCATCTTAATCTTGAGGGGCACCAATTCTTGGATGCTTATACTGAATGCACAAAGAAAATAGATGTGCTACCAATCAAACCACCACTGCCATCTGTAAATATTATCACTATTAAAGTATTCCAAGTTCTTCAACTTAATAGTTCCGTATTTTACGAAGGCACTACAAATATGAACAGGATGTTGTCTGGGAAATTGGTCTCGTAACACACAGAAATGCCCACAAATGCCCCTCTCATAACATGTAAAAAGCAGGTTCATGTTCGCAGGACCCTGGGACTTGGTCTGATGGGCAAAGGTGTTCAATGAGTCTATGCCCTGTTTAACATTCCCTCTTAAAAGACGCCGTCTGGCACTTTAAGGCCAGCATTATGTTCAATGGAAGAAATTACCCTCATTCGGTTATGAACCTTGCATTATTCAATCATTTTTTAATTAAAGTTCCTTCCTATTAGGGACTGACTACGAGATGGCAGGTGCAGGGGGCCAGAATTAAACAGGATGGCCATTCATCTATGGGGCAACCAATTATGAGTTATTCTACCCTGAAACGGGAATAACCTATGGACCTACTATTGCTTGAAAAACATCTGCATTTGTATTCCCTATTCCGTGAGGAAAAATTAGGCTTTTTCGGCTTCCCATATTTGATCATTACAGATCAGGGAATGTGTCTGTGGAGGCTACTGCCAGTCGGGGGAGCCTTTAATGCTCCCTCATGCCTTAGAGGATATCAGGCTGTACTTTTTACAACACCCCTAACTTAATGGTCACTTGATTTTTAATGCCTGGCTTTTTTGGAGGTAAAATCAAGCCTGGTGTTTTCCTACATAGTAAATCCGGGTGTGGGAAGACTAGATTGCTTCTAACTGGTCTGTGAGCTATCTCACCCAGGGATACCACTCCGCCCAACACATACATACGGCTTCCTGGAGGTCCAGGGAAATTGTACTTGAGGCTATTTGTGGTATTAGTATCCGTAGATTATCTGCTTCAACAAAACAGAATCACTGTTTTACCTAATATTACAAAAGGGGAAACGTCGTTTATATCGCGATGCCATTACATCGCGGTTTATTAGAACGCAAATCGTTACAACGACTTGCGCTGGATGGCGCTCTAGGACAAGGAATAGTATAATTTACTATCCAACACCTTCCCTACTGTATGTAGACTGGAGTTGGAATAGTAAATTATGCTACTCCTAAGTCCAGCGCCCTCCAACGCAAGTTGTTGTAACGACTTGCGTTGTAAAAACCGCAATGTAATGGCATGCGATGTATTAGCATGCGTTGTAATGTCATACAACCATTTACAAGCATCTGGTTAACAACGAAAGGTTTATTACTTTTAGTTTTTTTACATAGATGAATCTTGCAATAAAACATGAGCAAGTGTTTTCTGAAAAGAATAGTGAAACATGGAAAGGATGCTTGAAAATGAACAGTTGATAGGTTTTGGAATACTAAGTTACCGTATTCTGTACACAAATGGCACTGTTAAAAATGATATGCTTTGGAATCCTCTGTTTGACATTCCATGTATGTTGGAAGCTTAGCAGAATATAATTCCGAGAGTTTATATATATGTACTAAACAAGACTACAGACAGGTGAGCTCATGGTACCCTGGAAGTTCCTCGATGGGCCCGATACTCATCTGTAACCTACAGTAAAGAAAAGATCTCAAGCAGTCAACTGCCACCAATTGCTCCACTGTAATATCCTTAATCGTGTGGTGTACCACGTCAATTAGGATGGATAGTGATACCATACCCAAAAAGTGGCTCCACCATTGCTAACAGTCTTCAAAATCTGCTCTCTCACTTCTAGATTTGCAGTCTCTGTTCCCTTACCAGGTATGAAGCCTGGTTATTTATTACCCAGAAAGAGTTGAATTTCTCCAGATGTTGATCCACCTGCCCAGTAAAGCTCGATTCTATTTCCTGGGTCAAAAACATAGCAGCTATACACTACAGACTCGGGCTATAGTCCGGCAGCTAGTTAAAGAAAGCCTCTTCAGCAGTGGTCTAACCCAAGCTTAAGAAACACGATGATCTTTTAACTACCTACTGTATTATTTAGTATCTTAGATGGAGCTTACACACACTATTGTGTGCCAATAGTTCTTATTACATGTATGAAAGACAAGTTTTCAACATGGCCTGCAATTATATCTGCAGTCAAGTAAGACACAGGTGCATTAATACAGTAAGTGTGAGAATATAGCTGCATGCTCTGTCGCTTTTGAGATCTTTTGTTTACTCAAACTGAAAGGGGGCTTAGAGTCCCTCCATTAATCACCTTTGGTTGGCTTAATCACTCATTTACTTGATTAGCATGGGTCAGCGTGTGCCATTTCTATTTTCTCTTCATGTGTTTGCCCCTTTGATGGAACATGGCCCAAGTACTGATTAACTGATATATTAGTGTCCTTCCGTTGCTCGCATTCAGGTACTATTTTTTCCTTCTTGCTTCCCCCTCATCATGGCTTACTCGTCGTCATTGCTTGCCTGTTGTAGGTAGCAGCCGCCCACCTCCCCTCGTTGTGGAATGCCCCCTTTCCCTCCAGTCATTGCTGCTTGTTGCCCCGTCTCTGATGTTTGCACTACTTCCCGCAACTGTTGCCTGCTTCCCCTCCCTCCCCGTCCTGTTTTTAGGTCGAGACCTGATTAGGCTGCGCTTGCGCAGTCGCAGGGAGAGATCTTATGTTGACAGTGAAGGGGGTTGAACCCGCCCCTCTTCTCTATTGGCTGGCTTCCTAAACGGAGGCCAGCCATTGGAGGAGAGGGGCATCGCTCCGTTCAAGCCCCGTCTTTTTGGGATTCGGGGGTGTGTTTTTAACTTTCTTTCTCTTTTCTTTCTCTCCTCTTCTCATTGGCTGGAATTTTACCTTCCAGCCAATGGGAAGAGGAGAGAACGAAAAACACGCCCCTGAATCCCAAAATGAGGCTGCGTTTCTCCGAGGCATTTCTGCCTCACCTCGGAGAAACATGGTGGTGTTGGATCCTGTGTCCCAGAACAAAAGCATGTTTCTGGTGTGTTCCTGTGCTGCATGTAACCATCAGGAGGTAACTTCTGCTCTTTGTCCTCGTGTTGTTGCCCCCAGTCTTCCCCCCGCCATTCTTCGGCTCTTTCTGGAGCTGCTCGGCTCCGCTCGCCTCCCCCCTTCCCTCTGCCCGCAGCCCTCCTCCGTCCTGCTCTCGCCTCCCCCTTCCCTCTGCACCCCCGTATGCTTTCCCTGGCTATTGAGAAGAAAGCGAAGCCCTGCCTGGCTGTGGGGACGGGGGAATGACCGCTCAGAACAGTCCGGGGCTGTGAGAGTCCCGGCTTCAGATGGGTATCTCTGGGCGAGCGTGGGATGGCAGCCGGGGCTTGAAGTGAACTGAAGCGTTCTCACGATTAGCCCTTTGAATCAGGTGCCCCCTTTTACCTCGCAGCCACCCAACGCCTTGTGTGATACTAAACACACCCTCGCAGCGCCCCTGATTGGTCCGCTCACCTCCCCCTTCCCTCTGCTCGCAACCCTCCGCGTCCCGCTCTCGCCTCCGCCCTTCCCTCTGCCCCCCCTGTATGCTTTCTCCACACGAGGAAATGGCAGAGGTGCACAGGCACACCCCATCCTATATAAAGCCACCATAAAGTAAAGGAAGGAGCCGTCACGGATTAAGAAATGGCTAATTAACATTTCCTACTGATTCTGAACATCAGAGAAGACCCACTCTAGATTTCATCCCCCGAGACACCAACGATGGGGGTCTAATGCCCCTCTGTACCCATTAGATTTAAAATGCACAGTTGAGAGTGTCACTAAGGGAAAAACTGGATTTTTACACTGATTTTTTTTCGCACAGCGTATTGAAGCTTCTTGGCGCTGTATGTTACTGATAAAATAAAGGAATTTTCAGCTTTTAGAGCTACAAGGTGATGCAGAGGGGAAGCGGATGTAAGGTTCAACCCAAGCTCCCTCTAAGCAGCATCCAGAAGGCGTCCCTGTGCTCTGGTCGCTGCACCAGCCCAGTGATTAATTTGTGCCAGCGCATGCAGTTGGTGGGCACCTCCACTTTTTTGGCCGCCAGGACTTATTTTTTTATGTCAGACTTTTACCGGAGCAAGAGAAGGCAGCAAGAAGAAAGGAGTGAAAGATAAAAAAAACAATGATGAAAGGAGAAATAAATAATAACCTACAAGAGAGATAAGGAGGCAGGTGATGGAAGAGAAAGGCATGTGATGTAACATTAGGCAGCCTTCGTATTAGCAGCAAGGGGGGTGGACTCTTAAAAAACCACACATAGGCCTCTGCAATCACGGTTACAAATGAAACACCGCCAGGCTCCCGGGTTCCTGGAGTGACTAACCAATAATCACATTCCAAGCAGATGAAAGGATTACGGATCCCCTCCCCCCCCCCTTCCCAGTGAGATTGGACGCCTGTAAACAATCACCCGGGTCTGAAATATGCACCAGGCCAGGTTCTAGGCTGCAGCTCAGCTGAAATTGGTGAGGATCGACTGCATTATAAAGGTTGTGAATTCTCAAGAAACATAAACATTGTTGAACTATGTAAAAAACTGAAATTTACCAGGACAGAGGGTGGAAAATCACGAATTTCCCACCAAATGAGGGACTCATGCCATCCACCGCGACTCACTCCAGAGGGACTGCTACCTGCTGAAAAGCTTCATGTGACTCACCACAGAGCCTGTGAGAAATCCTGTTAAAATACCCCAGAGCCCATGTGCCAACAGAAAAGTCTCACTGTAACCCACCCACAGTGCCTGGCGAAGTGTCACAGCTACTCACTCAGAACCTGGAGTAAGGCCTCAAAGTGACTCATCCCAGGGTTTGGAGGAAAAGCCTCATTGCACTGCACCCCTGAGCTCCGGTGCCTGTGGAAATGGCCCCCTTTGACTCATTCCAGCCACAGTCTGGGTGCTTTCCTCAGTTCTTCGTGCAGTGGCGGTGTAGGGCATCCTTTGACTCTCGTCTGCCAGTCTCAGATTTTTCTTTTCAATTCCTTATGCTGTGGTTAACTGCTACTACTTACTAGAACTTTAGTTCTCTTTTAGTCAAGAGGTTGCCTTACTGAACTGTGTAGGTGGCTCCTATAAATTGGTCTTTGCCCAGTATAAAAGTCCCATGTGTTTTTGCTTAGGGGTTGAAACATCAATAATTTGCTCACAGATTGTTTGAAGTCTAGACTCAATACATTCATGTACATCAATATACGCTTTCATCTGTACACACACTATGCCTCACGGCACACAGCGCTTGCACCAAAACACAGACCCCATGTCTCAAGGCACGCAGTGCTTGAACCAGCACACACCGAATGTCTCAAGGCACACTGCGCTTGCACCAGCACACACCCCGTGACTCTTGGCACACTGCGCTTGCACTAATAATCACTCATGCCTCATGGCACACTGTGCTTGCACCAGCACACGCACCATGCCTCACGGCTCACATTTGTGTTACTTTTAATTCCTACAGTTGCTTTTCTGCTCTCTTTTTCCTCACATCCTGTAGCTGCAGACGTTCATCCTTCACGATAATCATAATTTAATGGCATCTTAAGTTTGTGAGGTGCGGTGTAAAAAACAGCAGAGTATTGTAGCTGGAGATGTGACCCTTTCTAAGGTTTGCACACTGAATGCAGGGGTGCTGTGCATTATACATGATGGTGACTGATGGGAGCTGCTCTGGGCCTTCACAGAATCGCCGTCTGTGCTGCCCTCTGCAAGAGCTGTGCCACTGCAGGCGCGAGCTCTGTGCGCCCCGGATGCGGCCCAGCGCCAGAGCCTGCTGTCTCGTGAAGGTGAGATCAAGTTGCATTGTGTGTGGGTCTGTGTGTGTGGGGGTCGGTCTGTGTGTGGGTGGGTGTGTGTGGGGGTCTGTGTGTGTGAGTCTGTGTGTGTGGGTCTGTGTGTGTGGGTCTGTGTGTGTGGGTCTGTGTGTGTGGGTGTGTGTGTGTGGGGGTCTGTGTGTGTGAGTCTGTGTGTGTGGGTCTGTGTGTGTGGGTCTGTGTGTGTGGGTCTGTGTGTGTGTGTGGGTCTGTGAGCGGGTCTGTGTGTGTGGGTCTGTGTGTGTGTGTGTGTGGGGGTCTGTGTGTGTGTGTGGGGGTCTGTGTGTGTGTGTGTGTGTGTGAGTCTGTGTGTGTGTATGTGTGGGTCTGTGTGTGTGTGTGGGTCTGTGTGTGTGTGGATCTGTGTGTGTGTGGCTCTGTGTGTGTGTGGCTCTGTGTGTGTGTGGCTCTGTGTGTGTGTATGTGTGGCTCTCGTGTGTGTGGGTGCAAATGCAATAAGTTTCGCATTTGCGAGAGATTAAGCTATTGGCATTGTAAATGACAATGCCATTTATACATCTGTTTTCCAAACCAACACATAAATAAAAGAATTGTCATTTACAATGCCAATAGCTCTAACTTTTGCAAAGGCGAGACCGTTGCATTGTAAATGCTTGTAGTTGCTTGCCATCTCGTCATTGTTGTTTGCCACCCCACCCCAGCCCCTTGTATCGTTGTTTTCCCAGAACAGACGTCTGATATGCAAAAAGTGTCTGTGCCCAAGGCCCACTCCTGTGTGCAGATGGAAGAGAGACTGAGGCAAGAGACTGGGTGCTTCTGGAGGCCGGGGGGCTGGTGACTGTATGGGATGCTGTGGAGGAAAGGTGCTGCCTCCTTATCGCCATAGGTCTTGCTCTCTGTCTCAATCCTTTCCTTACTCCCTCCATCTGACCACCTGCTCCTGGTGCCAGGGACAGACGAAGGAGGTAAGTCTCGAACAGGAGCTGGCACTGGTGCAGGTCAGCAGTCGAAGCTTGCAAGCATCCGGCTAAAAGACGAGCCTCTGGTGGGGGCTCCCTTGCCTGTCAGGAGGCAAAGGTTTTCTCCATGTTTTGTGCAGTGAACCAATTTGCGATTAATGAGTTATAGCAATGCCATTAGGCCTCACCTATGTGAGAGCTTTTGGCTTTGTCAATGTTTTTATTTTCGATGTTGCACAGCAGTGCCGCTGCTGTTCAGTAAGGCTGGATGTAAAGAGGAAAAAACATTATGACACAGTTACCACTGGGAGCGTTTTATCGCTTTTTTCTTCTTTACTTTCAGCCATGCTGCACAACAGTCACACTGCTGCACAACATAGCTAAACAAAACCTTGACAAATCCAATTGTTTGCGCGTAGGCAAGACCTATTTGGATTTATCAATGCTTGTTGAGGAGGTACTTATGCAGAAAATACACATTGTACTGTATCATCCGCGAGTCAATTGGCTAGTGAATGAATGGTCTGTTAAACGTCTGCCTAGAACTTGCCATGTATTAGTATCACTGGGGAGGGTATAACTCAAATAACATTTTATTTCTACACAGTGACCTCTCAAAGTAAAGATACACTTTGGAATGTTAACAGTGAGATAAGCAGTGAAAGCGTTGAGTCCCAAAAGGTTGAAAAGAATGAACACTACTGAGGAATTTGCCAGTTACTTGGTGAAGAATCACTTATGCTAAATGCTGTTCAGGATGAAGACGTTTATGACTGGATAAGCCTATGAATTAAAATAAGTGCATGCTGGTGATGTGACAAGAGTAAAGAAGAAGACAGCCAAAGACTTCATTATGAGTGGTCCAGCCATCCTGCAGCAGCCAGCAGGGGGAATTAGCTGCATTATGATTACAAGACATGCAAAAACACCACTGGAAAAACACGGTTCGTGAGTTTACAAGCATATTCCACCAGCCAAAGCAGAAAGATGTAAAGGTGAAAAAATGCCAACAAATGGGGAATAATATGGGGAAATCGATGCAGTCCAAACAACTACCATATGCTATTCTCTGTGCCCAACTTGGAATGACCTAGTGAAGGTGCAGGTTTACCGAGAGGGATCAGTGTAACCCAGAGTATGCGGTTTTATCACTGGGCCACATAATGAGAGCCTTTGTGGTATTCAAGTCTTCCACAATGAGAACTGCCACCTCAGGAGCAACTTTCGTTAGAGTAAACTCCAGAGGAAGAGCAGCAGAAAAGTGTTGGACGGATATGTATGTGAATGTATACACTGTTCAGATTTCGGTTGTATCTGGGCACTAATATACGGAATCATGTCATAAATCATCCTTAGTTTTTTAGTTCTACTAATTTTGTCAGTGAATAATTCTTCAACATTGGTCTGTTTTCTATTTAGGAACTTAGATTATGAAAGACACTTTGCATGCCTTCACGTGAATGGAGTATTTGCAGTCTGTGGGGTTAAATGCTCCTGTCAGATTCCAGCCAGAATGGAAGAATGCCTCACACAAAGAAACAGCATTCATCAGACAGGACGCTGTGTCTTCATGCCAGAAACAGAAACTGGTTTGGCAAGAAATGACAGCGTGCTATATTTAGTGTTTCGCAAGATCATTAGCACATACCTAAAGTAGCATTTCTGACCCACAAACAAAGGAGTACCTTCAGTAATGCAGTCGCTTTTCGTTTCAAGTACAAACATTCTCCTGCTTTTTAACATTCCTCAGACAGTGGCCACGCATATTTACATCATGCACATCAAGCACAGAGTCTGTGCCCTCGAGAGAATCAAAAACACTACTGTGTTATGGATGACCAATAATTGCTTCATTCATGACCTTCCATGATGCCTGCAGATGCAGCTTACCAGTTTACATAATGTGAATAATTGACAATACCACTTGCAATATAAACTGTAATGAACGATCCCCATATTAACCACCAGACAAACCCAGTGACCATAATACTCAGGGTTAGAAATTGCCAGTTTCTGTGAAGCCAGGTAATGTGATGGCAGAAGAGACTTAAGACACCTGCGTGCAGCAGAAGTCCTGTGCTATCCATAGAAGAAGTCTTTCATGCACAGCACTCACTTTGCAGTCTTGGTGCTTCACACTGGTGCTGTGTAGTGCATAGCTGACACTCAGCATCGGATGCACGAGTCTGGGCCCAATGCAAACTCAGCATTTATTTATTTATTTTGAGAGTTTTATATAGCGCTGCCTAGACCCGGAGGTATCAGAGCGCTTTCCATAAGGTTCCACAGAAATTACAAAATTACATCAGTTACACGTTACATTAGTTACTAGAAAAACATTTCAAGAGAGTAGAAGACGAAATAAATGGAGCTTTGAAGGGCAAGGGGCTGGGGTAAAGGGGTAGGTATTCCAGCAGCATAAAGTGGGGCGGGGCTAAATGTTATAGTGGATTTGTAACGCGCACTAATACTCTCGAGTGTCCTGGCGCTAAAGGTATACAAGCATAAGCACTAGGCATAAAGGAACTCTACATGTTTGGACCAAATTCGGATTTTAATGGCTGAACTCGCATTGGGGACAATTCATAAAATGATTTGTGAGAATGAGATGTAGCAGTCCGTTACTACTCCTTCTCATACTCTAAAATACCTTTTTGAATGTCCCACAACATCTAAAATGAGAATAAAAAGACAATATTGCAGGTATATTCATATACGATTAGCACAATTTTAGGTCCAAGCACTCTTTTTATTCAATAAGTTTGTAAAACAATCTCCGAAATCAACATTCAAATGTATAAACAATCGAAGTAATACTTCATCTATTTTCAGGGAAGCATCCCTTTCTCAGGAGCTGTCTTAATGACTATTTTGTTGAGAAACTTTCCAACATCAGGAAAGAAATTGGTGCTACTTTTTCTGCAATCCGAGATAGGGCTCCTTCTTGCTCTTCATCACTCAATGTACTACCACAATCCTAGAGGAAGAATTAATCTCGCTAATACAAGATAAAAAATCTGGGTCCCCTCGTGACCCTTGTCCGATTTAAATTGTCAATGGTTTGTTCTGGAATAATTTCCCCACTGAGGACATTGTTAAATGCATCCTTGAATCAAGAAGCAGCCCCAACTCCTTTCAAAACTGCTATATTTATTCCTTACTGAAAAAGCAGGGCAGATCATGTTCATCCTAAGAATTTTTTGCCCATTTCCCTGCTTCCATTTGCAACCAAGTTGTTATAAAGACATGCTGGCCAGATCTTAGGCCATCATCTTCAGACTAATATTGTCTTTACTTTACAGGCATGTTTTAGACCTCCTCATAGCATGAAGTCAATACTGCTACCCGTGGTAGATAATTTGTCAAGGTCTCTGAACAGTAAGGTGCTCTGATTTTTGAGGCACCTTTTAGCAGCATTTTATATGGCTGATCATACTGGTTTGATCAATCATCTTGATGAGGCAGGCATCAACGACACAACTTTAAAATGGTTTTGTTCTTATCTGTCAAACCAGGCACAGGCTGTAAAAAGAAGCCAATATACAGGAAAGCAACTTCCTATCACTTGTGGTGGGCCTCAGGGATCTTGCCTTTCCCCACACTTATTTAAAATGTATGTCCTTCCTCTAGTGGGGCTGTTGGAAAACACAAGGATAAAAGCTTAAATCTACACTGATGATACTGAATTATTAGTGTGTCTAGAAAACAACTTCCCCTCTCAACTGGAGTTCCAAAAAATATGCAATTTATTTGGAATTGGATTGGGAGAAAAAATGTTTGAAGTTTTGATTGTATATGCAGTGGCGGCCGTCTCAGGTAAGTGAGGTGAGGCGGGAGAGGGCACGGCAGGGGGGTGAAGCCGACAGACTACGTATTATTTATTTATTTAATTATACCTATTTTGTCATCTGTCGACATCTACCCTCCTACTCCGCCTCCCCATGTTTACCTGTGCCAGCTGCCGCTGTGTGAATGGTCCAAGTGACTTAAGGTTTGATGCTTGCTGACACGCAGAACTGGGCAAAACTTCGACTCCCTTTGTGATAGTCAAGAGCCTGGGCGTCACAACTGATTATCAGATTAACGTATCAGTTCAGATTGCATCAGTGCCTTCAGCGCCTTGAGACCCTGTCACAGCGAGTTGAGACCCTTTCGGGTGAGTAGCTGCGCTTTATAAACCCCTTGGATTTGATTTGATCAGTGATATCCTACTGATCATATATTTGAAAATTCTACATCTGAGTTTTCCTTTGTAATTGATGGACTACAAACAAATAGCAGTGTGAGCCCTTGCTGGGTGTAGTTTAGGCTATGCAAATTATTTGTACTTGAAGTTAACAGCATGCCTCGTGCAAAAACTTCCCGTTATCCAGAACACTGCCGCACATACGATTTTTGTTGTCCCTTCAGTACCCATACCTAACCTGTACTTGAGAAACTACATTGGCTCTCAATATGACTGCATATACAATGTAAGGCATTCTGCATAATCTTCAAAGCCATTCAGCTTAATTCCCCTGGTTTTATCAGCAATCGTTTGACAAGACATATCCCCTCTAGAATGCCAAGTCAACCTTTGACAAACTCTCCTTTGTTCGCAGTTTTAAAGGCAATGAGTAGGCGGTCGATCCTATTCAAAGGCAGCAGCTAAACAGTGGAACTCTCTTCCTGTATGTTTAAGGCTGTTGCCTGCCATACTTGCTCAATTTTCGCAAAACATCGTAAGACCTGAATTTTCTGGCTAGTATTTGACACTTAAGTGAAAGAACATTTACTAATTAGGAGTTGGCTTTTCAGGAAAGATTTTTTATGAGCATGTTAAATAGCAATCTTGTAGCACTATTTCATGTGCTCATAAAAGCCTCCATGAACTGGCCACAGAGCTTTTAAATGAGTAGCTTTGGCTTACTCCCGTGATAGATGTGAGTTACACATGTGGCCAACACCTGACTCAAAAAGCATGTCCTGTCAGTACTTTCCTGGAATAATAGTCCTGGAAATTCATAAGTGAGTAGCACCTATTCATACTATAAATCTTTGTGAACTGGGTCCTACTCCAGGAGCTACATGTGGGAGAATGCACCTGTAGCACCAGCTCCAATACCAGAATTCTGGTGAGTGCTCTGTGCTCCATAAAAAGTATTTATTTGAAGGCTAACAAACTGGTACGATACCCAATTACCTAAAAGATGTATAAAGTACTTATGGGATAACTCTCCTCTGCTGTCACTCGATACATCTAAAAATAGCATTTTTATTCATGTTTTCAATTTAACTCTCCTTCTTCCTCTCAGGTCTTCTAGCATTCACAATGAGCCCATTCCTTCTAATGGACAAGTAGCATTGTGCCCCAGGAGTAGTTATGCCCTCGACAGAAGAAAACAGGTAAGTATCACCAGGAATATTATGTGGGTTGTGTTCTTTTACTTCTTCTATTTTTTGACTTACTATTTCTTCCTTGGGTTTTAGTGTGGTCCAGCTTTCTCATTCTTCTTTTTGTCTCCAGATAGTCTGACTGCCTTCTTGTAGTTTCCATCTTTTCCTTTCCCTTTCTTTTTTCTTATTTGTATTATTTTACCTGAATATGTCCAATGACACAGAAATCACAGGAAAACTAATACAGCAAATTTTAGAAAATCATTTTTGTATGCAATTGTTTCTTTCTATTAAGTCTTGTCCAATGAGTGCAATAACTGAGCTGACACTTATATAGCAAAGACACAATGTAGTTCATCATCCTCAAGCCTGTAGGCTAGTAGATAGACAGAATAGTATGTTAAAAGAATACATGATCACACTATAACCCTTTGTGTAAACCGTTTAAATCCTTGCTGTCATGCTCTTTCATATGAAAGAGATTATAAGGTTGCAGACATGATGACATAAAGCGGAATCAGTAGAACAAAATTAAACACACCAAAAAGCAACTAATAATTTATTGCATTAAGAGACACCAGAATGTGTTTTCACTGTTTGAAAAGCAGTAGTGATTATGTTCTGTGACTTGATTTCAACTGGGCTGCTGGCTTTGGCAGCAGGCATCATGACAACACAACTCAACTGTAATAAGATATTACAGTTGAGAAGCTAAGTCATTTCATTAGTACAGGTAACTAGAGAAGTTGCAATTTCGCAATTTGCATCTGAAATATAAATGCTATCCAAAAATACCTCTTCCGTCCCTCTGTTAACAGCATTTTATAGGATGTTTTTCCAAGTTTAAAAAGATCTGTGGAGGCCATCGGGGGCCATTTAAAATCCCTTAAACAGGATATGAAGGGTGTATTTTCCAAGAAAACTAGCCGGAATTCTGAAAAGGGTGCGGAGTGGCCATTTTGACCTTTCAGTCTTTGAAATCTTGAGAGAAAAGCTTGAAAGTCATAGAAAAAAAAATTCTTAACTTCATCCAATACACCACCAGACCTGTGAAGGAAGCTGGTAACATTTAAATATAGACAAGAGTCCACAATAAAAACATAGAGTATGTTCTTATTCTTCTTCTTAGTAAAAACAAATTGTGGGTTTCTTTCTCAGGGCATCCGGGATGGAGATCCAAATGTGGGGGCCTGGAAGGAGAGGGTTTGGTTAGCTGTATTGCTTTTTTCCAATTTAAGGATTTCGAAGAAGTTGATGTTTCCATTTGTAGCTCTTTAGCCACCTGCTGTGTAGTATTTATCTTTGAGTTAAGAAGGGAGGCAGACTTCAATAAGACTTTGGGTGATGTAGGCAATTTTGGAATTGATTGTAGCTTCTAGAATGAACCAGTGTAGTTGCTTAAGGATTGGGGGGCTAAGGCCTGATTTTGTTTGTGTTAGAGATGACCCAGGCTGCCACATTTAAAGTTGCTCTGAGCATCCACTGAAAAGTGAGACAACAAGGGACGGAACAGTGTTCCTCAAGTCCGCTAGAGGTACAGTAGATTTGATTTTCCTTAAGTGATACAGTAGGGGTGATGCTCATTTTATTAGCTTGTTGATGTGTTCAGTCAGGTTGAGGCTGGAGTCAAAAATAAAATGAAGGATTTCCCTGATGCTACTAAGGAGAACGTGGGAGAAAGGAGTCAAGCCTTTTTTTTAATTGGTGGTGGGAAGTTTTTTCTCAAGAGTATTAGAAACCCAGTTTTGCTTGGGTATAGTTTTAGAGAGGAGATCTGAAAACAGGAGTGGTACTCATTGGCAAAGCAAACCACTATGGAGTTCTATTATGAGGCCAGCAGATCCCGAACCACCACCTTGCCCAGCTAGTCAACCCAAGACAATAGTTATAGTGACGGACAACTAACTCTCAACCAGCTAAGTTAATGCAGTTGCATCTTCCTGTTTCTACACCCTAACGATTCCGCAAAAAATTCCTCAAATCACTCCCACTCAATACACACAAAACCCCCTCCCATGCCCACCATCACCAGCAAACTGCTAAAACAATGCACTCAATGTCGGCATCCCCGCTCAACTGACCAGACGACTTCAGATCATACAAAAAGCAGTGGCCAGACTCACACTCAGTCTCCCACCCTGCAAGCACATCACCTGGCACCTCAAGGAACTCCATTGGCTCCTCATGCACAAATGTGCACTCTCCAAGCTTCCCACACACACATGCATAGCTCTACACAATGTAGGTCTTTCTTACTTTAACAGCTACATCAATTTTCACACTTCGACCAGAATCCTCAACTTGGGAGTCCTCCTGCTTGCACACTCACCCTAAATAGAGAGCCGGAGCTGGGTGTCGCGTTTTCTCGTACCTCGCTTGCAAAGCTTGAGATTACCTCCCCTTTGAAATCAGAGCTGTATACTCAGTCCTTGAGTTCCGCAAGACACTAAAACATGGCGCTTTACCTAAATCATAGACTCAAGCAGAAAAGTCACCTCCTTTTCTACCACCTGAACACCCTCCCGGGAGAGACGCACACATCATCAGTATGCACACACACACTCTACAAGCATAGATACCATATCATGCAATACCATTCCTTACCATAAGCATAACAAATACATATTTCTATGGTGGCAAGAGATAAAAAGGCTGAAAATAACATTCTTTGTAGAACACTTAAGTCCCTAGACTGAAAGACATATCAAATGTGGTGCATCACCCACCAAGCAGGCCACTGCCTACTACTGGAAGGTTCTGTATCTGCTACATGGCTCATTACTGTGCAATTCACTCTAATGAAATAATCACTGAACCTTATTCTCTTCACGGACATGTTCTTAGTAAAACATAGCTTCATGAAACCATAAGAGCAGCCTTGTTGTTGGGGAGAAAAGAGATGAGCTTGAGCCTATGTGCTCATGACTTGGCTTGAGTTGACTTGGTATAATCCCCAGATCAAACTGTCGGAAAAATACATTCACTGGGCCTTCCGTTGCAGCAGAAGTGCAGACTTTATCAGCCAGTTATGGTTGATCAACAAAATAAAGTCACTCACTGAGTTAAGCATGAGATTCCATTTACAAAGGCCTGACATCTGGAAAAGTCAGTAATCAAATACAAGCGGATACATTTTATGCTGCATGTATTCATTTTAAGAACTGCCATTTCAAAATTTCATGTTACTTAAGGAGACAAAATAAATTAAAGTTTGAAATTTCTACAGAGATTTATGGTCTTTTAAGTCCACTTTTTGAAAGCTTTTATTCATACCTGTATTGTATACACTGTGTACCCAAGTACAAATGGTACATAACAAATAATGGATGTGATTTATTAAACTTCACTTGAGCCAATCAAATACTTACTCAAGACCACAATCAATTAGTAGGAATAGCCTTGTCAGAAGGTAGCATCAAAAACATGAAATGTTCCACTGGGCTCCTCCCTCTCTGAACTTTAGGATAGGTGACTGATGTATGAGAACGATGCGCTATTCCATCTCCATTTTGGCACAGGGGAAGCAAAGCACATCAATTTGTCCTGGTGCCTGCAGCACATATCTTTAGAGCTGAAAGACAGCAGTCTAAGCTTCCAGAGGACTAAAGCAATGCACTGGGGGTTAGGAACAGTTCAATCAACTCATAACCATGTACATGGATATGGCCTTAGGAAGACCATACAGCCAAATATCAAAAGGTGAATAATCTTGTCTATCAAGATATGCTTAGAGTAAATTTCTGACTTATCTGGGATTCACAGATTATCCCAGGAGTACTTCATGGAAGCTGTGACAGTTACAGCATACCAAAATATTTCCGGAATGTATCTATGAAAACCAAGTTAATGATGCACAAATGTATCTCTGCATATGTAAATGACGTAAATTTACGCGTGCCAAAATAACTCACAAGAATGTTTTGCACTCTAAAATGGCCCTTTTTTTACTGCCTATATGGAAAACGTTTTCCACAAAGAGAAAACTTGATCATGCTCTTACACCAATGTATTCCCACATCTGGCAAGAGGAGATTTTTAACTATGTCTAGGGAGAATAGGCAATGAAAAGGTTTGTGCGTACACACAAACACATGGGTTTGTGAGTTTTCATTGGAATTCATACACCCACCCCTGGGACCAGATTAACACGTACACGTTTGTACAAGTGCACATGCATATTTATTAACCCAAACATGGATATATACTCATAACATTGACCATTTGCACATGCCAGTTTAGGTACACAAATGGCCTTGAGACATTTTTATTACGAGCCTGCTTCTGCACCAATCATATATCTTTGATAAAAGCAATGAATATACCCTGTTTTTTTCTCTATTGTAACACAAAACCTGATCCTAAAAGTACGAACAGTACAGAATAATGGAGCACCGCTAATCTTAAATCGCAAGGAAGGGCATCATGTAAAATGCACTATGAAAGCATTCACTGACACAGGTACATCAAACAATGCATTGCAAAGTCCTGTATCATTTTAAAGACCCAGTGTAGAAGAGAAGGTCTTAGTTACCTTTAAAATCCTCCAGCTCTCTACTAATATACCTGACACAACAGACCAAAGCATGAAGATCAGATCTACCATCAGAAAGTGGGGTGTAAGAAGCACAGGAAAAGGCTTTTTCGGTCACTAAGCAATCATTCTGTAAGACCCCAATCCAACCTCTTAGGAAACAGCCAAGCTTTCAAGAATTGAAGAATTGAGGAAAGAACTCATGCTCATCACACAAGACTTCAACCTAGATGTTTTGGACAACCAAACTCTAAAAGAAAATAAATAATTTAAATACTCACACTGCTCTTATTACTTTGGAGAGGGATAAGTCAATTTATTACTTAGTTTTCAGATGTTTCCCAGAATTGGCAAGGTTGTGCTGGTTACTCCTGATGGAAGTGAATGTGAAGTGTATTCAAAGCTTTAGGGTCAGACTGTGGAACAATGTTTGAGTATGATGATTACATTAACATGCCTTTTCCACCAAAAATGTGAGAAAATCCTGTAGATTGTGCTTTAGGATTCAGGCACATTGCGTTCAAGTTGATTCATGTTACCTGTGGGGGTCAATGTAAGTCAAACATTACCAAAATACAGACACTGATACTTTAAGAATGGACAAAATATGGCCCAAAATGGACAAGCTTAGTGAAAGATAAATTCTTGTGGAATTTGTTAATTTTCAAACCATTAAATAGCCAAGTAAGGTCAGGTTCTTAGGTTTCGCCTGCACATTACTTGCCCTGCGCTTGAGAAATCTCTTGTTTTTAATATACACTTAAAATGGGTTTACATCCTGCCTCCTCTCATTGGCTCCTATGTGTTTGCTTACCTTTCCTCCATTTCTATTGGCTGTAGCAAATTCTCCTGCATTTACCAATGCCTGTTCCTCCTCTGCTGCTCATCAATTTCCCGTTGCTGAAATACCCTTATTGTCTGCTTTGATGGAACTATATTTTCATAAATAAAGTTTTGCCTTTTAATCTTGCAGCATATTTATATTACAATTTATCACCTGGAGAAATTAAGTGATTTGCATAAAATCACAGGATGTTGTGCAGCGCTGCTGAGACTCAAACCGTGTTTTTGAATTGCATCAATGACATTGATTGGAAAGAAGGTTATTGTATGATGGTACTAGACATTACGAGCCTCTATACGTGCATTGCACATAAAGATGCACTAGCAGCCATTAAGAGTTTTCTAGACACACGACAACTGAGTTTTTACGAACATAATAAGATGTTGCTTGAATTCATGGTGTTTTGCTTAACGAACAATATATTTTTGTTTCAAAATCAACTGCTTAAGCAAATGTCAGGAGTAGCCATGGGATCGTGCTCCTCCCCCAGTTATGCGAATCTTTTCGTTGGCTGGTGGGAGAAGCGGGTCGCATGGGCTGACTCTAACCTAGAATGGAACCTGAGGGTTAAAGCGTGGCATCGTTACATCGATGATCTTTTTATTATATTTGATGGTCCGCTGGAAATGGCTGGAGCATAAGTTGAAAGGCTAAATGATAACGATGTCAATCTGAGATTCTCAGGCGATATCAGCATCTCAGTTGTCAACTATTTAGATCTTACAGTGTATATTGAGGATGGGCAGATATGTACTAAACTTTTCAGAAAATCAACCGCAGGAAACTCGACCCTGTTTGCGACTAGTAACCATCCTAGAAAGCTCCTCAATAGTATCCCTTATGGGGAACTATTGAGACTCAAGAGAAACTGTACAAGCAATAAGGAATTCGAAACGGCAGCCAAATGTAGCATGCAACGTTTTTGAGTTAGAGGATATAGCAAAGCAGTGCTATCAGTTGCTCTATCTAGAGTGAATGCCCTTGAGAGAAGGGATCTGTTGACCACTAAAGCCAAGAAAGAACCAGACAGTGGGACCTTTAGAATGGTCACGAGTTTCTCGGACAATGCAGGGCAATTGAAACGGATATTGCGAAAAAATTGGAATATCCTTCTAACTGATAATGTTATCAAAGATGATTTACCTACGAATCCCCTGGTTACCTTTAGGAGAGCTAGGGCATTGCGAGACCATCTGGCACATAGCCACCATGATGTTAAACCTGTCCTTTCTTCCCTCAGACCATTTAATGGTTTTTACCCATGTGGTCGATGCAAAGCTTGCAAAGCCAGCAAACGTGCACTAACCTACGATATGCCCGGGCTTAAATCTAAGAAAATAATGAAATTTCTCACTTGCTCGACTGCCTATGCAATTTACTGTTTGATATGTCCTTGCTGGCTAAGATATATTGGGAGTACCATCCACCCAGTGAAGATACGCATATTAGAACATATGCAAGCGATTAAAAACATAGACGAAACCTACCCTGTAGCAAGACACTACAACAAAGTACCATCAATCACGCTAGACTTCTCGTTATCGGTGATTTTAATTTATGGCCTGGTGACCCGCGTGAGTGTCCAACGTCGGCAGCTCTCACAGAGCTACTAAGTGGGATGAATCTCACACAGCATATGAAGCTACCCACTCACACAAAAGGTCACATACTTGACCAGGTCTGGTCTTCCAACGTAGAGATCTTAGATATACAGATCACCCCATGTTCCTGGTCAGATCATTACCTCATCTCCTTTTCCCTCCCCGTTCCCCCTCATGTTAAAACCCCCCACCCAGGGTTCAGTAAAGTAAGAAACTGGAGCCGGGTCGACATTACCGAACTCTGCTCCTTTTTAGCCACCTCTAAACCCCGAACCCCCTCCCCTTCACGACTCTCATCTATCTCTTCACGTTCAGGCCGAGAACCTCAATGCCTGGCTGGCCACAGGCAGAGATAACCTTACCCCACTCAGGAATGTGAATCAGAAAAGACCCCATGACGCACAACGCTGGTTCACCTCTAACCTGAAAGAAACAAAACTGTCCCTGCGTCAAGCAGAGCGAAAGTGGAGACAGAACTACTGTCCTATACTGAAATCCTCCTTCGTAATGGTGCTGCATCAATACAAGGCTGCCATCCTGAAAGCAAAATCCGAATATTTTTCGCAAAAAGTTCTCAGTTCTGATAATAAAGCGAAAGAAATATTCTCTATTGTGGATGAGCTTGTCAAACCTGACAGGATCACCCCCAAACTAGCCCCGTCCCAACAGCTCTGTGACTCCCTTAACACCTATTTTTTTTATAAAATCGCCACGATCAAAGCTAGTATCCCCAAGACTACCACCCCCCGGTACCGCTGAGATATATCACAACCCATCCTCATTTGACTTATTTCCCCCTATCACACAAGAAATATTTTTCTCCCTCCTCAATAAAGTTTGTTCTGGTTCCCCTACTGACAGCTGCCCCCCCCACATTGCTCGTGAAATTTTTCATCAGCTCCCGGAAATTTCATTGTCTCTTCTTAATAACTCCCTGTCGTCAGGCATTGTTCCTAACTGCTTCAAAATGGCAGAGGTGCGACCCATTTTGAAAAAACCAGGAGCAGACCCTTCCGTGCCCAGTAATTTCCGGCCCATCTCACTCCTACCGTTTCTGGGAAAGATCCTGGAGGCCTACGTCACAAGCTGCCTTAGTACATTCGTGGAAAACTCACACTACCTGGACCCCCACCAGGCAGGTTTTAGATCTGAGCACTCCACAGAATCCATCCTACTAGCCGTCCACGATGAGCTGAGACAAGGTGTGGACCATAACATCCCGCAGACACTTGTCCTCCTGGATTTGTCGGCTGCTTTCGACACGGTCGACCATAAACGTTTGGTCGAACGTGTCGAAAGCGCCGGCATTCAGGGCACCCCCCTCAAATGGATATCCTCCTTTCTCTGTAATCGTCACCAAGCTGTCCGCCTATCTGACTTTACGTCCGAAAGAAAAGAACTTACCTGTGGGGTCCCC
This sequence comes from Lissotriton helveticus, assembly GCF_964261635.1. Classification (NCBI taxonomy): domain Eukaryota; kingdom Metazoa; phylum Chordata; class Amphibia; order Caudata; family Salamandridae; genus Lissotriton; species Lissotriton helveticus. The sequence goes on along the minus strand of NC_136060.1, from coordinate 20,049,786 downwards.
CAGGGCTCCTCCCTTTCCCTGCTTCTTTTTAACCTTTACATCCGCCCACTAATATCAGACCTACGGAAGAGGGATGTAGCCATCTTCAACTATGCTGATGATATTCAGCTCGTCTTTACCATCGACCCCTCTTCCCCCGCAATTGAATCCTTTTAGTCCACCCTAACATTCATTCGCTCATGGATGAACACAAGTCAACTCAGACTAAACCCAGACAAGACTGAGCTAGTTCTCACCAGGCCCACATCCAACTCCTGGAACCCTAACTTCTGGCCACCCACTCTGGGTCCCCCTCCCATTCCTGCCGGAGCAGTCAAAAGCCTCAGAGTTTTCATTAGTAGCGACCTCACCCTTAAGACCCAAGTCAACTCCGTAGTCTCCTCCTGCTTCTTTCACCTGCGCAGGATTCGAAAAATTAGTAAATTCCTCTCCTTTGAGGCCCTGGTTCAGGTCACCTTGGCCCTAGTAATGTCACAAATTGACTATTCTAACCCTCTGTACATCGGGATACCGGCTTATCAGCTACAGAGGCTTCAGCTGGTCTAGAACCAGGCGGCTAGACTTGTTCATGGCCTACCCAAGTCACATCAAGCCAAACCTCTCCTTAAGGGCCTCCACTGGCTCCCCGTGGCGCAATGCTGCCTCTTTAAGATCGGCTGCTTACCCCACAGAGCTCTCTCCTCCCATGGACCAATCTTCATCGCAAATAGAATCCAGCGTTACATCCCCCGCCGGACCCTCCGCTCTGCCAACGCGAATCTATTGACTCCCCTCGCCTTCAAGCGCAAGAAACTTGGGGGGATAAGATTTGCGCCCATCGCTCCCCAGCTCTGGAATTCCCTACCATCGACGTTACGCCAAAAGGAGACTTACTCCATGTTTAGGAAATCTCTTAAAACTTGGCTGTTTTCCCAGGCCTATGACCAATAACTCGTACCCCCCCTCTGCTCACGCCTCCTTACCCTAGCGCCAAGAAACCGTTGGTGAACGAGCGCTATATAAATCCTTTTTATCATATCATATAATATCACATAATCACAATAGGGATCTATTGTCATACTTTTGTTTGGATAGTGTTCCAGTGAATCCCAGAGGGGGGGATCGTCTACAGAGACTTAAGCGTCTGGAGTGGCGTTACATCATAGACTTACAGTGTAAAGCCCATTAGGCCTGAACAGCAGTGAAGAACTAGCAATACACCTAGGTTAATGTATTTTATTGCATTTTGCTTATCAGATCTTTTAGTATTCAGATACGTGTGCAAATGTGTATTCACATCGTGTCAATAACAGTATTCACTTTCTTGATTTGTAATGTTTTTTTTCCTTTGATGCATTTTTTCCTCATAAGAGTATCATGCTTTAGCTACACAATGTTTTCGGACTAGTATTGAAGAGGCTGATGCCCATCCAGGGCAAGATTGACCATTTAATTAATTATGTGTGTAAGTATGCTACATTGCATTTATCGGACGCATGTGCAGAAATACACTAATATATATTGTTGTATGAATTCATCTGTTTAATATACATATGGGATGTTGCGGCAAATTTAACCCGATATGGGGGTATGTTGTTGCGATTTACACACTCAAAGATGGCGACACTATGTTAAAGTCTAACACGCAGTCCTCTTTCTATGCGAATGTGACGAAAACACGTGTTTTTGTAATGTGGATATAATGATGGCGGCCGCGGCGTTCTTCGTGCCACAATTGACAAAGACTGTGTCCCGAAACGCGTCTGATGTGCCGAGGTTTCCTTTTGTCCAAATAAACCAAGTGGAAACCCCCCCTGAGAGTGCTGTCGTCTTTTGCAGGTACTCAATACTTGAAAGAGTGTGGAGCTTTGATTTATGGACGGGTACACCCCCGTTTGACATGCACCCGTTCTTGTGTGCGGCAGGCTGGTGTGTTGGAGCTGTATATATATATATATATATATATATATATGAACACCACAGTCCTGAAGTCGTGCTGAGCGCGCAAAAATCAGGTACGGACCACAAGATGATAAAGGTGCAATAAAGCGATTTATTCCTTAGAGGACAGCAGCATGACGCGTTTCGACCGGGTAAACCCGGTCTTGATCACATGACATGCCCAAAAACCACAAGTTTAAATACTGTTTCGTTCTCATGCAATGCTCCACCTACTTAGTCATAGACATAAAAAACATATTGCAGGTAAGATCGGCATAAAGTGCAATTCAACACATTTGGCATACACTTTGTTTGTACAAAGTAAATCAACAGAATAAAACCACCAAAACATTATTATTTACAAATGGTAAATCTACAAAGTGTAAAACAATATTATTACCATTATGTGAATAGCTGTAAAATATATGTAGCTAAAATACAGAGAATGGTGGTAATAGACTAATAATGGGCAAGTGCCCATACAATATCAAATCCAAGGCCAAAATGTCACTGCACTAACAAGTCAAATCTCTACCAATACTGATGATAGTGGCAAAGAAAGAACAGAGAACAGTATTAATATGTGCAAAAGTGCAAAATGCAAACCATATTAAATTCATAATAGATTGCATCAAACTAAAATACACATGAATCACATTTGCAACGAGCAGCAGACGTTGAATATGAAGGTGCAAAGTGAAAAAAAGTGCAAAAAGTGAAAAAACTGTTTTTCCCCCCTAATTCATTCATTCAGTTAGCAGCTAAGAAGGAATTATGTAAAGTGCCAAATGCATTTTATACAGATCAACGACAAACAAATCACATATTAAGAAATGTCAGATGGAACATGCAACATAACAGGATCAAAATAGAATGAAGAAGCCTGTTATATCCAGCAGGTACTCAACAATTAACAATAAAAATGATTAAATAAGCCAACCTTATACTAAAACAAATGCCACCCGATTCCCATACCTCATCTCCATCGAGCCTAAAACCAGTAAAACCGGAGAACCCAATAAAATCAGTTAAAAGCACGATTAAAAACAAGGCATAAAAGAATACAGATAAAATTATTTCAGTCAAAAGGTGGCCCAAAATTCATAGATATGTCAATAGCAGCATAAGAAAAATGGATCAAAAGATATATGTGGCTCAGATAATCTACAGTACAGTATGAGATTAAAGGGACCAGCCTGTCGCCTTAATGGATTTACAGAAACTAGTATAACCCTATAGATAAAAGATTATAAATACATATAACAGGTTATAAAAAGTTATGTAAATCCTCCCCAGTATTAAGATGTAATGGCTCTCCAATTGTCTTAATTTCCTTTCCCTATCACCACCCCTTTTGGAGAACGGAACTGCATCAATAACAAAATAACTCAAATCATTGAGATTACTTGGATGAACCAGTTTGAAATGACACGCCGCAGGATAGCTGGATTCAGAATTAACAATCACCCGCAGATGCGGCAGGATACTATTGAATACCTGGAGCTTAGTGCTCCCAATGTACTGCAAATTGCAAGTGCATTGCAATACATAAACGGCGTCATCTGTTTTACAGGTGAACAAGCTCCTAATCCTGCATGCATCTTTAGAAAAGGCCCCATGATATTCAGAGGTGTTGACCCCAAACTTGCAGGCTCTGCAAGAACTGCATTTAAAAAAGCCTGATCGATTGGAGAGCCAATTTGATGATTTGGTGACTTCCGGACTGGTCTTTACAAGAGCGTCCCTCATAGAGGGAGCCCTCCAAAAAGTGATAGCTGGAGTCTCACTGAGTAGTGGAGCTAATGTGATATCAGTTTTCAAAATGGGCCAATTAGACTTCAAGATTTTCCTGACTTTTTTCTCCTGACAAATAAAAGTCGTGATAAGTCTAACTGTAGTTTCGTTTTTCTTAGAGAAACTGTCTCCAATAGATATCGCTATCTCAGTGTTAGCAGCCTGGGGAGGATTGGCAACATTTAAAAGCATTCTTTTCATGGCATTTTGTAAATCCTTTTTATTATAGCCCAGAGCCAGAAATCTTTGAGTTGATTCATCAAGACAAATTTTGAGATCGATTTCATTACTGCAAATTCTGTGAATTCTTAAAAACTCCCCATAGGGGATACTTTTTATAAGGTTGTGAGGATGAGCACTATAGGCATGTAGAGTTGAGTTACCTGCCATCGCTTTCCTATGCAATCTGGTTTGAATTTCATTCTCAACAATATACATCTCAACACCTAAAAATTCAACAATCTCGTTACTGATAGTGGCTGTAAATTCTAAATTGAGGATATTAATGTTAATGTCAGCGACAAATTTTTCAGCAGACGCTCTAGATCCTTGCCATATTACAAACACGTCATCTATGAAACGCCACAAATTAACAATGCGTATATATATATATATATCCCCAGTCATCCATCCAACTCCAAGGAGAAAGTGGCACGTACTCATGGTCGGTGAGTATAAGGCTAATTTATTTTCTTCAGGTCTCCCACGACCCCGCAAAGAAAGAGAGACGCGTTTCGCCTGCACAGCAGGCTTTATCAATCTCAGTTGGCGCCATAAAATCCAAACTACATATAGCCCTTCCCTCTAGTACAGGCACTAATAGACCTAGAGAACAGACTACATGGGTTTATCCAAGTCTGAACAAAACCTTCAATACATCTTAAAAAGGTCAAGTGCATAGTGCAACACATCAAATAAATTAAATAACAGCATAATGCAAAGTTACCCTGTTGTAACAGTAGAGACATTGGGAGTACGTTCTCAGCCTGGGGAAAAAGCATATAACAATAGAATTCCTAAGTGAATTGGAAATTAATAATGGTACGACACCAAAGCTATCAAAAGCGTGCAGTCCAACCAATTTCTCTTCAAAATAAAACATACTTTAAAAGACGTGCTCATTGATACTTTCATGGAAGTCGGAAACCCACATTGTTGCCACATTAAGAAAAAGAAACACATTTCCCCAAAAAGCAAATGCGGCGAGCAAAACAGGACATAGATTTGATTACAGTTTATATACACCTTCAGGAACACATTAAGGAGATAACAGTCTTGTGAGTAATCCACGGGGCTAAGCTTGCACCAACTGAGTGCACTTCCGACCTGCATGTCAGCCTCCGGACAGTCTCTACAAGCTGATATATTTTAAAGATTTGATAACAAATCCCTATCAAGCCAGACCTAAAGGTGAAATTACCTATAATAGTAAGATACTTTATAGATTAGTTCTTTATAACCATGATTTAAAAAAAGAGAACTGTGACATTCTTGAAGTCTTAGATTAAAAGAATAAATTCAAGGGACCCAGTTCATAAATACATCTTCAATAGCGGAGTAGATTATGAGCTTCATGAATACAATGTCTACAATCAAAATCTACCCGTCACATATACCGTCAGCAAATATGGGAGATTCTGAAAATGTGTCAAACTTAATTTACACTTTTACTCTAATCTTTTTTAGCGTATCACTTGGTGTGTAAATGGGTAAAAAGGGACTAGTTCCCAAAGCCAATTGAACATGTATGTGTACCTTACATGTGCAAATGGCACACTTTATTCGTGTAAAGTATGAACAAAGGTGGCCTTCAACGATGGTGTTATGCTGTCTGTGAGAACCTTTTAGTCGAGGGTACAGGAGCGGAGATTCCAGAGGTAGTAAAAGGTGTCTGTATATGTTTGGGAACACTGACATACTTGAGAATTTGTGGGTTTTCTAAAAATTCTCTGCAAGCACTTCTCTCCTTAGATCTGGGCGACTGGACAACTGCTAAGAAGTAGTACATAACTCTTTAGGATGGGAAGGGAACATCAGATTTGTTTAGAGTGTAGGGAAAGGTGTTGCTGTGGTGGAGTTAAAGTTTAAACCAAAATCTCCAGGAAGATGAACTCTGCTTTATTAAGTTAACATAACATGAGGAGAACCACTAGAAACCAGCTCTGCACACAACAGGCACCAACTGACTGATCTGGAATCACTTTCATACATATAAATAAAGAGTCTATAGAATCATTATAGTACACAGTACAAAGAAAGATTATGAGGAAGATACCACACATCTTCCATTTTATACAGCCAAACCAATGCAACTCTAAAAAACATTTGCATATTTCTGCATCACAGAATTCTCATATTTCTCTGGTATGCTCCTGCCTCTCTGAATCCACAGGAAAGAAGAACAAGAATAGACCCAGACAAAGAATGATATGTAGAGCGTCTTAAATCCAAGTCATACCAACACATATGTAATTCGGAAATAACATCTTCATTTTAAATGGAGGGCAAACCAAGAGGATGATTCCTTCTTATAAATTAAAGTGCAAGGGTTCTGCAAAGTAAAATCATTAAATTAGATACATCATCCACAAATAACCTAAATAGTTTAAATTAAATATCAATCATAAAAATATGATCACTACTCTACCCTAAAGGGCAGAAGAACTCCTAAAGTAAGTGTTAATGCTTCTATGAATACTTCGTTCTGAAATAACATCTTTAATTCAAATAAAGTGCAAATCAGAGCAATAACATCTTCTCGATTAGAGTTGAAGAATAATCATGGTATAAGCTTTCCACTTTATTCATCTACAAACGAATAACAATCGTATTAGCAAAGTTCTAATCATGGCAATGAGAAATAGTATGTATTAAAGTCGAGAAGTGCTACTAAAGAACATTTTTCTATGAGACACCTTGTTAAAATGTGTCATATGATGATCCGCCCCCCTCCCCGTCCCCTCTCCAGAGTTGTTCATTTGACACCTAAAATATTGGTCTGGAATTGCTGAAATATTTTGTGAAGAGTATAATATGCTAGCCATCTCGACATAAAAGCAATTCTTTCAAAATTGTTCCCCCTTAGTTTTTTGTATCCCACCAACGAGATAGATTCCCTGTAATTATCCAGCAGCTAATAATTCCATAGATTTTATCCTAAAATGAAGGGAGCAAAGATGAAGATTTCCTCAGCTTAATAGCCCTATAGCAATTCCTGATCAATAGCAGTTAATTGTTAACTAGGAGTGTTATCACAGTCCTGTTATTCATCTTCAAAACGTTAACTGCAAAAAAAACAGATATCTGTAAAAAACTAAAAAAAAGTGCAGCCGAATCTCATCACCAAACTGCAATACCATCTCTGCCCAGTTTTACCGCTTTTGGCTGATAATAAAATCGTCAAATGTGTAAAATCCCTTGGCATTCCAGCTTTTCAAAATTGGTTTAGAGAGGCTAATCCTACAAATCTACAACCCTTCAATATTGTATAACCATGGCATGGCGGAACACACCAAGTGCTAAAAGACTGTTTAATGTGACTTTCTATTACATCTAGCACAGTTTATCCAGTTCTTTTCGGAAGCTTCGTGGGATTTTTAAAAGGCTCGCAGCTCAGTTTCTGATTCTTTCAACATTAGTAACAGAATAAACTTATCAACGGACTCGATTTCATGAGAGATTAAAACTATATTATCTAAAAATTATGCCTGATACTAATTCTGCATGTGAGGTAGAGCCAGTCCTCCCTAATCATTATGTATCTGTAAAATTGAAAACAGGACCATGGGATGTTTATTGTTCCATATAAATTTCCTTAAGAGGGAATCCACTTTGTTAAATTATGAACTATTGATTTTTATAGGGACATAAGTAAAAAGAAAAAGAAACACTGGCAGAATTGACATTTTGATTAAAGCAATACAGCCAATCAGATATCATGTTGGTGTTATTTAGTTGCAAAAGGGAAGTTACATTAGATGTTACAAAAATTCCCAGGAAACATAATGGACGCTGGGGAACATACTGTTGTTGGAGATTTTAAGGCAAATCGGTAGCTGTTGCATTGAATAATAAAAGCTCTGTCTTTGAGTGGCTAATTTTATAGTCCCCCCCCCACCAACAGAGGTATAGTCCTGGATTTCCTACAAAACTCCTTGAATAATTTTAAATGCAAAATGATATCATAGGTAAAAAGTAACATTTTCACCATCCCATCTAGTGGCAGAGTGGCAGGTCAATCAAAGCTTTATTACGAAACCTAACTGCCAAATTTTCGATAACAAAGTAAAAAGAGCTTGTGACATTGGACAATCCGGACAAGTGCCTCTTTTAATTACTATTGAGCCTATCTCTTGAATTTATCATTGTTCTGGCTTTGGCATCTTGGTATATATATATTTCAAAGCATTCTTAAAAATTGGACAAACTGCCAAAATATAAACTAATGTCTCTCAATTGATTAAATCTCACATCAGTCATCAATATTGCTGATTTCACCTGATTACTAGAAAGAAAATCAATAGCTTAAATCAGGAAATTTGTATTAGAAGCCATTGATCTATTTGATACAAAGCCGTTCTGATCTTAATGAATGATTTTGTTAGCAATAGGTGTCTTTCGTACTGCCAATACTTTAGAAAACAATTTATAATCTAAATTTAGCACACTAATGGGTCGATATGAATTAACGTTCATGATCAGTTCATCTTTCTTAAGAGAACTCACTATTATTTTTTTCTTAAAGGACTTGGGAATGTTGACTTCTTCCCTGATTTGATGTTATAGATCTGTTAAAAATGGGAATACTTTATTCACAAATTCCTTGTGAACTTCAGTCAGGAAACGATTATCTCCACACGCTTTTGTGTTAGCCATCTCTTTTATGACTTCTCTATTTCAGAAAAAGTTAGTTTTTACTAAGAGGGTATCCTATTTGATCTAGCTTCGAAGAAAGGACACAATCTGTTTTCTCATACACATCCTTATAATGTTGCATATAATCTCTGCAATTTCATAATCTTTAGCTGGTTGGACATAAGAAACTGAATTAAGAATCTCACTAATCACTTTATTATTTTCCCAGTCTTGGGAGAGCAGGCAAGAAACTTACCAATCTGCTGACTCTCCTCGTAAATTCTAGGTTCTAGGATTGCAGATTTCCTCAGCCAAAAAATAGTCTCTGAGAGTCTGTTATGCTCTCACAAGCTGATTTTTTAAAATGTCCTTACTTGTTCATTAGAATCTTATTCTTGAGTCTCAATGGCAATTATAGCTACATCAATATCTGCCTGTAGCTCACGTATTCTCATGAAACATACCTTACTTAATTTTGATTTATAAGCTTTTGTATGTCCCCTAAAAGTAGCTTTGAAAGCTGACCAGACAACATCAGGGGAGTGAATTCCAATTAACTTGAAAGAATTCCTTAATAAAAATTCAGATTTCCTCAAACCAAGTCTGATCTGATAATAAGAAGTTATCAAATTGCCATCTAGCTCTCCACATTGGTAGAGTATCTAATTTAATTTCTATTGAAACCATAGAATGAACCAAAAAGGCATTGGTCCAAATGGTTGTTGTACCTCTGCTAATTATTTGTATTATCAAAAAGTAGTCCAATGTGGATGCTGTATTAAATTGAAGTGAAAAACAAGTAAACTGAAAAGAATCTGGAAGATCTAAATGCCAAGGATCAACCACTCTAAAATCCTGCATAAAACTTGCTAATATTCCCGCTCTTTTAGGCTTAAACTGCCTCTTCGCACTGTTCGAAGTGTCCAGTTTTAAATTCTGAATAGAACTAAAATTGCCCCCAAAAACTATGGGTGCTACCAAGTCCATAGAAAATTCACACAGTTACCTGAGACACTCAAATTCATCTTCAATGAGAAAAATAATAATTAATTCAACAGAAATTCCTCTATTGAAACCTTAACAAACATCCATCTGCCTTTCTCATCTCTCATAACATTTAGTATTTGCCAGTTAACAGTGGTTGATAAATAAATGTCACCCCTCCACTGACTGCAGCCCCGGAGGATAAAAAGATGGCATAGCCGAAACTTCTACTCATCTTTGATTATTGGAAACCAAATGTGCTTCCTCTACACCAAACGTAGAAAACCAATTAATTATTTATTGACCATGAATGCTTATTCAGTAAACCTATAGCCCTACACGTGACTACCCTAATCAATTTCACCATTACGTTAGAGAAAAAAATGAAAAAATGTGAAAACTAAAACTTTAAACCCTTCCCTGGTCCCGAACTCCCGGAAGATTTCTCTATCCAAGAATGAACACACCACTAACTTTGATTCTCTTTATTTTGTCTTTTACCTAAATACTTCTGACTCACGATTCAGTTTTTTTTTTTACTAAACTTATACCATCTCCCCAAGGCGATTTCAGGACCATAACCAAAATACCCCCCACCTCCCATGAACCCATTTGTTGAGGGAATTCCCTGCTTTCCACACTTTATCTGGTGCCATGTTGCTGGACCTGGCATCACTCTTCCCCCCTCCAAATGGGAGCCCTCCCCACTCCATATGCCTCAACCACTACCAATAGCTAGCTCACCTAGTTTTCACCCCTCAGCTTGCTCTGAACTTAAGCCAACAGATCTTGAGCCTCTTCCACAATTGAAAGAAAATTAATATGTCCCTTGACAAGAACTTTCAGATTTGACTGTTGTACCACAGAGGCCTGGATGCCTACTGATTTAAGCTGCTCCACGAATCCTTGAAATTCCTTGTGGCATTGTGAAGCTGTGATTGACATATCAGAGAAAATGCTAAATTGAAATTTCTCAGGGGTTGAAATTTTTTTTCCTTTTGATAGCTGCAGTTAATGTTTGTTCCTTAATGAGATAATTATCAAAATAAACAAGGATAAAACGTGAGTATTTCCAGTTGGTTAAGCTTTGCGCTGGAATCCTGTGTGCCCTCATAATTGACAGGTCACCCGAAACATCTGGTAAGATATAGGATTTAATAAGAGATTCTAACAATTGAACTGTATTTTGGATGCTTCCTTGACTCTCTTCTGGAACACCTAAAAATTGAACGTTTGATTGTCTTGTGTGATTTCCTAAATCCACAATTTTATTCATGAGGAAACCAACATTCTTCAGCATGTTTCTTTATAGACTTAGACATGTGTCCTCTTGATATGATATTATTTGCTCTGCCACACTTTTCTTTATTTTTGCCAACCTCTTGTGCAGGGCAGCAATCTCCTGAGCTTGACCCGGTTTCAAATCTCTAATTTCTGAAAGTATCATCTCCAAAAGAAATGTTAATGGCTCATATCACCCTGCCCACTGCAGACAGCTTTGCCTTAGTTCTAGTTCTGTGGGCTGCAGAGTGTCTTGAGGTCCCAAATTCGCCCCAGGTCCTACAAATCTTTCCTAAGCAGCCACAAGAGTTTTGGGGGATGATACCAGAACCTGCGATGAAACAATGATACAGTTTTTGTTTTTGGAAGGGGGCTACACTATCTTGTGTAACAGGTGGGGTTGGACCGATGGATTCCATGTTGCTTCTGATCGCAAAGGAAGATATTTGTAAAGTTGTTTAGTCAGAGCAGATTTTAGCTTGCTTGATAAAAAGTGGATACTCTTTCAGACTGGTCTCACTAGACTGGCCTTCCAGCACCCATTCTGGATGAATTGGTAAGGCAGTAGATTGGTCACCCTCAGCCCCCTGATTTCCCTTGCTCCTGCCCCACCAATGAAATTAAAACTCAGGGTTTTGAGGGGCTAGGTCATTAAACAATGGGTTACTGTTGGACTTTTGCAGGGTCATCCCTGAACTTTTTGTCTTCCTCCTGTATTTGTTCTGACCTGTTGTTGGTGCTTTTATAACTTTGGGCACTTTACCACTGCTGATCAGTGCTAAAGTGCATATGCTCTCTATTGTAAATTGTTGTGATGGATTTGTGACTCCATGATTGGCTTATTTGATTTACTTGTCAGACTCTAATACAGTGCACCATGTGTGCCCAGGGCCTGTAAATCAAATGCTGCTGGTGGGCTTGCAGCACTGATGGTACCACCCACAGAAGCAGCTTGTAAAGTTTGGCTAAGGCCTGCCATTGCAGTGCCAGTGTGCAGTCTGAGACTGCGATGCCGACTTGGCAAGTGCACCCACTTGCCAGTCCTCAAACCTTCCCTTTTCTACATGTTAGTCACCCCTATGGGCAGGGTGCCTTGTATGTGAAAGGTAGGACATGCCCTCATGTGTGGGGAATGTCCTGATAGTGTGTTACAGCCAATTTCGTTTTTCACTATTGCAAGGCTACCTGTTCCCATAGGCCAGAAGTGCAGTTTGATTATAACATCTTAGAATCCTAACTGACCCAGGGAACAAGGTAGAAAAATGAGTTTAGTATGCCTGAACTCAGAATGATAAAATACATCTTTAAGTGTGGGTGATTTTTATATTCTGTGTTTGAAAATACCACTTTTAGAAAGTAGGTATTTTCTTGCCTAAACATCAAGTATGCCTTTGCTAGGTTTTTGTATTCCATGTCTGGTTTGTGAGTGACAGGGGACTGGAGAGGGTCTTGGCTCCAGCATTCTGATGGGTCAGGGCTGGGCTGAATAGGACCTGCATTGAAATAGGGATTAGGGGGAGGAGATTTCCTTTCAGCTACCTGGGCCAGGTCTGCTTTCAACAATGCTGTCTCCCCCTCCTGCCAGGAAGCTGCACCAGGGAGGACAGAACTGGTTTATGATGGATGCAGACACATTCTGCCTTCAGAGAACAAAGGATATTGCAGTATAAATATTGGTGCCCAGACCCCAGAACTTTTAATCACTTCTGGGAATCAAGATGAGCCTGTGATGGTGACTGTTTGGGGTTGGCCTGCAGTGGTTACTTTATTGCCAAGTAAAGGAGAAAAGGAACGTTGTTTATACTTTAATCATCTTGAAATTGGTACGACAACATGCCTTAGGCAAAGCGCTTGACTTTTGCAGTGGTATAATTTAATATTCCAACTGCAGTCTGCACAACAGTAGGGGAAGCGTTGAACTTTAAAGTACAACACTGCTTTCCCTAAGGCATGATGTTGTAATGACATGCATGGTAAAGGGATGCTTACTAAAGATGTTTACCACTCTAGTCAGGTTCAGAGATGAAGTGCCTTCGGGCACAGAATCCATGACCTCACTCCACCCTCCTTGTTGCAGTACCACATGGTCCTGAGGAATTGAACCAGACTCCCTTTGATGAACAGTAAGAAGGTTTTCAGCACCAGGCAAATGGCTCTCAACTCTAACAGACTGATGTAAAGACAAGTCTCTGTCAGAGACCTGAATCCTCGGGTGTCCAACTCATCCAGATGACCTTCCCATCCTGGCATTGCTGCATCTCTCACCGCCATTAGCTCTGGGCGAGGAATGGAGAGTGGTATGTCACTCATACAGCTGTAATTAAGTAATCACTGCAGGTTTGGTGCAGGCCCCCCTCCCAATACCTGAATGCAGGATACCAAGAATCCTAGAAGCCTCTGTGGCACTCTCACAGAAACCCAAGAAAGAGGTTTTGAAGCATCGGGATCATAGCTCAAGTGTCCTGGATTCATTATGGTGGAGGGAAGGCCCATAAATGCACTATATACATGATGGCTACAATGTTAGGAAGTTCACCTTCGTCTGGAGGTGGTCTGCGACTTCGGGTGGCAAGTCCGCCTTCAACAGCTAGTTGTCGAGATAGGGAAACCTGGAATACCATCCCTAACCACAAAAGGTCTACTGCAACTTCCACCATCACTTTCATGAACACCAGAGAGGCACTGGTACAGCCAACTGAAAATGCTCCAGAAGAGAGTGCAATAAGCAAGATTCCTGTGTGGGCAAGGAAATCTTTCACTGTGTGCCTTTCCGTTCAGGTGGCTTATAACACTACCATACAAACCTGCACTTTTAAATAAACTTCATACATACAGAGCAAATTTGAAGCTGCACAGAATCTCCCTATGAAAACATTTAAGATATATTTTGTACACATTCTCTATTCAAATTTCAAATCTAACACATCGATCAAAGCTCAAACAGAATAACACAAACCTCAGTGGCATTAGTGACCACTTGTATTCAATCTCCATATGAATGCCCATGTTGCAGCAAGTACCAGACCTCATTCCCTACCTGTCACATGAACTTAAAACATGCACACATCACATGCATGTCCTCAGACAATTAACACATACATCAGAACTTACTGCATAAAATGCAGAACACATTTGCAATCACCTTACACAAGTCACACTCTGCAGGAAGTCCTCTATAGCCTTCCAAAGATGTCGCACACCTCAAGAACATGAAAAACCACACAAATGAACTGGGAAACGTTATACTTACACTATGTATCTACACCAACGTAACACATAGACTCAGCAATAGCTGTACTAAACTAAAAAATCTAATCCCAAGTAAAATATACACTTTGCACATTTTACTCTTTCACCCTACATCTAATAATTTTTCAATCTACAAGTCTCTTGTAAAATAAATAGCAATAAAATAACACACGCCTAATCAGAAGCATACTAAGGAGTAGTCTGCTCTATAACACTCTTTAGATCAAGTTGCCTTTTCTTCATTTTAACAACACCTCTGTCTCTGGGATTACTCCTTAGTGCATACCTGAGACTGTGTCTTATTAGACCACTGGACAAAATCCACACTTCCGTCTGTTGCATAAAACAATTGTCCAGTCTCAGGACTACCTCCAGTCCTATGTCTCTCTTCAGTAATTGGAAGGCACATGGATAGACTCACCGCAGTTCCTTCTCACTTACAGCTGTAGGCCTCTTTCAATCTTAACTCAGAATGTCAGAGTTTTCCGCTTTCAAGTACTGAGAAGATGCCAAACTAGGAATCCCTCTGGTGCCTTGGATGAGACAGTAACCTGACATGCTTAGCTGTCAGCGCTGCCAATTGCAAGTACATTAATGCACACCTGCACAGACTGACGGTTTAAGGCAGATACTGTGTATCTTGACAGGGACCACTCTTGTTCTGCAACACATAGCCACAAATGCAACCTCGTGATCGACGTATCTGTTGGGCATTTGGCCCCTTGTGTTTTTTAATTCAAAAAGCATCGTAACATTTCAAAAATGAAGTGGACCAGTTAGTATTGGTCAAACTCAAAAATCTGGGCCCACTCGGAATATACAAAAACAAGCAAACTCACACTGACCATTGCTGAGAACTAGCAGGAGACTAGGGAGCTCACAAATCCTGTGTTTTCCCAACAGATCAAGCTATCTTAAACTCCAGTAGGCAAGCCACCACTTGTCTGGATCTGAAATCCACCAAAATAAAACCTTCATATACATCAAGCACTACCCTATGCTAGATCTCATCTCTCCTTCAGGAACGTCAGTCCCCATACACTGCTCCACCTTATCCAGCTGCTCTTGATGAGTCTTCTCCCTAATCAAGCTCAGTCATAGCAACTGATTTCAATGGTCTATAAATTAGCCAGCCAAGCACATGTCCTTTGCCCAACTGCAGCTTCTCCTTCCAGCTCCTCTAAAGGAAGTAGGACAGATCTGTATCCCAGTGTCCAACTCTAGCAAGTCACTGCAAGTCTCTCAATCCTCTCCCAAATCTCCTCCCTGGGCTACACCTGCTCAGGAGCACAAACTGATGCCAGCTGCAAGATGCCATCTGCCAAAGGATTTGAGGTTGGGTAACCCCAAACCACACCCTGGTGTTGAGAGCTTTCTCCATCTTATGTATAGCCTTGATACACTGCTCTAGTCAGGGTTTAATCCTACTACAAATTGTAACATTAAAGTGTTCCACTCAAAACATACACACACATATCACACAAAAAATGTATATCATTTCAGGCATACAGGGAACGAAGACACTCGGGATGAAATAATTAATGACCACAATACAACAAGGGTATTTATACTAATAGGCTAGCGATGCACAATAAACAATGATTGGGGCTGTATTCTGTGTTTACCCTTGATCTGGAGAGGCTTATTATTATGCTTATAAGTCTTGCATAATTTGGTAGAATTGTACATTATAAATACCAATCAACGTTTGTGTGCACAGTGATTTAGTAGGTTCAGGGCATAGTTCCTTTATCACCTGCAAGAGTAAGAGATCCCCAGACAGGTCTGTCAAATTCTAAGCACTCTTTTGCTCCTGTAACTCCAGAATCACCTAGTCATTCCCCTTTTCGTTCCAAAGGTCACACTTGCTTTGGGTCTAGAGAAATCTTTCCAGGTGACTCCCAAAAAATATTGGGGATCTCACTACAGTAAGAAAATGCTCCTTCTACTGCCTTACCATCAACCCTTCCTACATCATATTTTTGGGGGGTTTTGTATACCGCAAACGTAGCCCAAAGGTATCAGAGCGATTTACATGAGCACCAGTTGTGATACAGGTGGACACATTAATTTTCTTAGGCACAGTGAGATTAAGTGATTTGCCCAAAAGCACAGGATGTTGAGCGTCCCTGTCGACACTCAAACCAGGTTCCCCAGCTTGGAGGTCGACCGCTCTAGCCGTTAGGCCACATCCTCTCCATCACTGCAACACCATCTGCTCACTTTTGGGATGCAATTTTATCTTTAGTCTTCTTTCATGGGATCAACCCAATAACTCATCTCACATCTTTACAACACTCTAACTAAACTTTTCCTGCAACCAAACTTTAACTCAGTATCAAAATACCCACATACCTTAATGAGAGACCCCCATAAGCAAAAGGTCTCATGCTAACTTCGCACAACTCTACTTAACAAATAATTAGAGGAAGTAGTAGTAGTAAATCGTGGTTATTTGGAACCCAAAAACAATTTACGTATCCCATTGAGGCAGGATTATGAGGCATCCCAAATGCAAAAATACCAGCGCAAAGGGGCAGATTCTGCGAATCTACCCGTTTGCGACCGTTTTTTAGGTTGATGCGTGTGGCCCATTGAGTGTTACCCACTTGCTAAGAGACTGTAGCAAATGCTGAAAAATCAGAGCTAAGGACATGCAGACCTTCTGGTGAACAGTAGATTCCATGACATGCTCTTGCTTGTCTTCATTGTAGTAGGTCTCGCAACCACGAGGCCGCCAAGTTCAGTCTCAAAAATTGATATGCGAATTGACCTTCGATATGAGTGGAGGGAACCAAAACTCGCCTCCACTTACAAACAATTATAGAATCCTTTTTATCATCAACCTAATGGGGACAATTATTTGAACCTGAGGCCTCCTGCAGAGCAGTTTTCCGTGTCCCCACTGTGGGGGAGTTAAAGATGACACTACAGGCTCAAGGAAGATGAGCACTGCTTTATTAGCATAGGCTGATATGAAGAGCTGCACCAGCACCCAACTATGTAGAGAACACCGGTCAATTGAATGGGCCTGAATCTCCACCATACATATAGGTGGATAATCTAGAGAATCACAATAGTACACAGTACAAAACAGGCATTGGCAAAGCCAATAGGTCGCACTCATGTCTTTTAGTCATGCTGTAGAGCAGCGTGGCTGCATGCAGCATGGCTAAAAAAAAAGTGCTGACATGGGAACAGGAAGCTAAAAAACGATGTGTTATGATGTGGACAGCGCTAGCTGCTTGACAGCACATTTTTCTGACGGCGGGGCCAAAACCTACAATGGGAGGGGTGGGACAACTGCGCTAGCTAGAATGAAAACAAGCATTGGCAATGCCAATAGGTTACGCCTATGCAAAATCTATTTTATTTGTCAATGGGTTTTTTTTACCAGGTGGACAGTAGTTAACCTGCTGTTCAACGTGGCAAAGTATAAAAAAAAGCGGTATGACGTGGCCAGCATGACTGCGTCATGGTGTTTTTGTGTACTTTGAGCCATGTTCCACTGTAGCTTAATGGAAGTGCCACATGTAAAAATGTATTGACAAAGCTAATAGATTTCACATAGGTATTTTAGTATAGCGGATATTACCCCGATAAAATACTGTAGATTATATTTTTGGTCATATATGTGTGATAGTAATGCACACTATTGAAATTATAAACAGATGCCAGCTGAGAGCTCTCATATCAGCTGTAGTATTTTGTACTTGTGGTCGAATGTGAATTAAACAGTACACATTTGCATCTTTGTTTGGGGGTATGCACATACACAAAAACAAAATATATAAATGACTTGCAGCGCATGAAGGCTATATTAAAATATATCACTATGGAATAAAAGGGTGATGCTGGGGTTAAAGCAGTGACCTCACTATTTGTCTGTCTTTTTTAATGCGAAGGAGGACCACCGGCTGCATTATGCCAGCCTGCTCAGGATTAGAGCTAAGGTACACAATGAAATACTAGGTTGAAAATGAAAGGGCACTCAGTGCACGCACTCTGCACGACGCTGCACAGCCTGCGTCTAAACCACTGAAAAGTCTGACTCGGTCAGCTGCAAAAATATGCCTTCAACAGGACACACAAATTGGAGTTTACAATAAGTCAGCAAGTCAAGGCTTCTTCACATTGCATTCTGGGACCTGTAGTCAGGGTCAGACTAGGAACACAAACCAGCCCTGGCAATTCAGTTGGACCAGGGGGGTAACACAGGCCCCAAATCCCCCGGGTGCGGGGGCCCCCGAGCTACAGAGGGCTACCTCAGCAAGGTGCTTTGGCCTGAGCGCTCTGGATTAAATCCGGAGCAGGGGCCCCTCCGTGTACATTGCAGGGGGGCCCTTTAAACTTTCGTTACGCCACTGAGTTGGACAGGGCCCAGAGGGGGAGTTGAGGGGGGGGGCTAATGAGAAGCACTGCTGCCGGTCCTAGGCCTTCTGAGGCCCTGGGCGAAAGGGAAGATGTGAGGCCCCTCTAAGTGACATCACAGAAAGTGACTTCGCAAATTAATTGGTGAGAACGTACGGCAAATCACCAACTACCACTCAATTAACTATACTCTAGGCTCTCAGTATACGTGCTTCTTGAAGCAACATTTCAGCACAGTATGGCTCAGGTGCGAGCTTTATTAAACGCTCTGCGTCCTGAAATGCAACCCGCGTGTGATATTGTATATAAATCACTGTGCCAAACAGCTAGCAATCAATGTGCCAACCAGCTAGCATTGGAAAATAAATGGTCCTTTTGCCAGTAAAGAACTGGATAGAATCTGTATATCCCTGCCTAAGTCATGTACTTTTCCCAAGATTACCAGCACATAAACGTACACTGATCCTTGCGTTGTAGCCCATGGACCAACAGACTGTGAGAGTCTGTTTTCCACTTTTGAAAGGGCACATGAGTTCCCCGGGAGGCCCTGGCACCAGAATACATATGTCTATCAAAAAAAAAAAAAACGAAACATTTTAAATATCATGATAAAGAAACTAAGAATTGACAAACCAAGTAGGCTTGCATATTGGCACATGCACACATAAAGCACGCAAATATTGGCACATGCACACATAAAACATGAAAAATATTGGCACAAGAACACATAAAGCACGCAGTTATTGGTACATGCACACATAAAGCACACACATATGCACAGACACGCCAAAACACACACACACAGAATTTTTCTCAAGAGCCTAAAGACACACATTCACTAATCCACACACCCCAACAGTCACACATAACACTATACAGCTGAAGGCTCAGGGTGATGTGCCTCGGGGTGGTACTGAGTGATGCAACTCAGGCCACCACTAATTGATACGCCTCCATAGGACACTCGCTGCTGTGCATCTGGGAAGCAGGATAAAGTACATTTGAGGGATAAAAGGCTATTTGGCTAGAGAGGGCCTACAATGATGCGAACCAGAGGTCAAAGAGTTATGTAAAGTAGTGGCCTATGGAAATGTACTATAAGGTCACACTGATGTAAGAAGCAGGTGGGTTCATGTTGGAGTCCTCCCATGTCAGGGAAGAACAGCTCCTCCAAACTTCTTTTAGGTGAGACACCGCGAAGCCCTTTTGTTTGTGACAAATGACACAGAGAGGGCTTTTGGGTCAACCTTCTTCGGATATTGGTTGCTTTGGACCGTTTTTTAAGACAGTGTCATTCACATCTTGGTGGTTTGGACTGATCGGGACTGTGCATGATTTTCATTTGCACCTAAATTGGATACCACACTTCTGCATCTTTTGTGTCTAAACGTGCTTCTGTTCCTAGAAGTGATTTTTGCTCCTAATTGTACTTTCCCCCCTAAATATTACAGCACGATTCTGCTAATTTTGCATGCACATGTGTCTGTGTACCTGTATTGATTTTTTACTCCTGTATATGTTTTTGTACCTTAAAGTGTCCCCACATTCTAGTTGATGAAGTACCAAAGGTGACTAGTCTCCTAACTCTGTTTTTTGCACTTAATGTCTCCAGGTTCCTGCTAATGTTGTGCCAAAGGTGACTAAGCATCTTGAATCGTATGTCTGAAACATTCTAAGTATTATAATATAAATACGAAGCAGGTCTCTTACCTTAACTGCTCAACGACGACTCAACAAGGAGGCCGGGGCCCGACCGACTCCTGCCTGCAGCCCTGCCCACGCGGCCCGATTCGAGTAGTGACTGACTGCTCACAAATGGCGTGTGCGCATGCTGAGTGCGTCACACTGAGTGGGGGCTGGCCATAAAATCATGTCCAGGGCCGTCATTGGTAGCGCTTTCGCGCGCTACCAGATTGATGGCCCTGGGACCCACTGTCACCCGCAACATGAGCAAGGCCGGCGTCACGCCACCACCACTAAGGCACCACCACCACCAACAAGCTAGGTGGTGGGGTGCGTGCGTCACGGTGCGTGCGGTGCTTGCGCAGACAGTGTTTAGTTCCCGGCCTCCTTCCCTGCCTTACTTTTACTGCCTGCGGCCCGGCCCGGGCCCCTGCACGAGCGCGACGAGAGTGCTGTGCGCACTGCGCAGCGCTTTTCCCATGATTATAATTTATTTATTCCCGCTGCCCGCAACTGCAGGGCCGGCGGCGGGGTCCCCCCTGAGCGCGAGGCCCTGGGCAGCTGCCCATACCGCCCATGGCTAGGACCGGCCCTGGGGGCTCAACGGAAAAACACCCGGTGCCCGCTATGGCCAGCCCGGCCTTGCCTATAGTCCATGCAAAGCCAAAGAAAACCCCGAACTGGATGAGCTCCCGCGCTGCAACCTGGGAATCTTGCCAAGGCTGCGTGTAGCAATCTAGTGCTTTCTGGGTCTATGTGTTCCTCTTCCTACACTCCTGATAACAGAGTAGTTTTTGGGAGTAAATCCCCAGAACTGGAAACTGCAATTTGAGAACTACATAAAATACATTCAAGAGCCGAACAATTCTTATCCAGTACACAAACACCTTTGGATGTAATATCTGCTAGTTTTCCAAATTAAAACAAAAATAAACTGTCAAAATGTGAAGTATCAAAGCATTGGAAGTGGATGGGAAGGTGAGAACAGAGGAGAACTGACAATTTTACACGCAGCATGTAAGCCAGATGATAGTCTACCTAGGACAAATAAAACCAATAAACTATCCCAAAGAACAAGCAGGAAGCCACCTTGCAAACAAATAGACAAACATGTAGGTAATCCAAAAGACAGCAGGCAGACATACAGAAGCATGGACAGAGAGACAGAAAAACTATGCGTAGACATACCTGCAGATAGATAAGTTGACATGTAGTTTGAGTAGAGAGGTGACAATGCGAACTGTGCCATTTAGACTACCTCTTGGTTCAGACATGTCACTGTTAGCAGTGTTGCCTCCTAGAAGTGGGTTTAAACAGTGGGTTCTTGAGAGAGAGGCTACAGGGGTGGGGAGGGAAGGTTCTTAAAGCTTCCCTAGAGTGAGTCTCTGTGGCTGTTTCTCTCTCCCTCTCCCTCACTCACATCATCAGCACTTCTGGGTTTCTTATTGTGGCGACCACTGAAAGTGAGGTACTTGGGACTCTCCCACACCGGAGTACTAATGGGCTGTTGGTCATGTGTTCTCTATGATGGAACCCCTTGGAGGGCCGGGACGGGTGATCTCACCAACACTCATGAGTGAATGTGTTTGTAGTGAAGACAGTGGCATCTAGGTTCATGTGTGTCGGGTGATTAGCATAAAAGTTGCAAAGTATGTGATGGCACACGGTTTCATAACTGTTTCACATGATATCAATCCATTGCCAGAAAGTGCCACACGCCCTCTGTAACCTGAGTTCTAGCCTACTATATGCACGCTTTTGCGCAGCTGCTACCTGTGCGGTTTTCGTGTTATTTTCTCAATAAATTGTGCAGTCCTCTGATGTGAGCAAAGAAAAGTGAGCCTTACGTGCCTGGGACAGGGCCAGACATATCATCTCCCATCATTACTTTAACAAAGGTCCTTCAAAAGTGCGCAGAATTGTGGAAAGAGAGACCAGAGATGGCAGGGAAACATGGACTTGAGAGTTACTATTAAAGAGAAAGGCAGAGGAGCCCAGGGAGTAGGAGTTACAATAAAACAGTGCCAGTCCCCCTCATCGGCCCAACATCCTGTGATTGTGAGCAAATTACTTAATCTCTCTGTGGCTAGAAAAAAAACAAGCAACAAAAAGGTGAAAGCTGACGAGGGAGGGGGCTGGGCAAGCAACAAAGCAACAAGAAAACAAGACTGTGACACAGTAATCATCCAACAGGAAATCGTATCACATAGCATGGACAAGTCACACAAGTCTGTGGCAATACTTAAACAAGCATTGGAAATGCAATAGGTCTCGCAGTAGTAAAGTTTGAGCTATAGGTGTTATTTATTTTTTTGTTTTTTATTTATGTGTTGGTTTTTCTAAATAGCTAAATTAATAGCTTTCTTCTTTACAAAGCCAATAGTTATAATTTTTGTAAATGTGACACCTCTAGCATTTGTAAAGCAACATGTTTTGTATTAACAGGACTTATATGTGACTTATATGTATTGATATAAAAAAAATCAATGGCTTAAAAAAACAATTATTAATTAATACGTAAATAAAATGGATTTTATTTTATATTGCCAATAGCTTAAAGTTTATTAAATATATTTAGTGAAGATGCTGTGGTTGCGCTGAGTGAGGGTGAGTGAGGGTGAGGGTGAGTGAGGGTGAGGGTGAGTGAGGGGTTGAGGGTGAGTGAGGGTGAGGGGTTGAGGGTGAGTGAGGGTGGGTGAGGGGTTGAGGGTGAGTGAGGGTGAGTGAGGGTGAGTGAGGGTGAGTGAGGGTGAGTGAGGGTGAGTGAGGGTGAGTGAGTGAGGGTGAGGGGTTGAGGGTGTGAGGGTGGGTGAGGGTGAGGGTGAGTGAGGGTGAGGGGTTGAGGGTGAGTGAGGGTGAGGGTTGGTGAGGGTGAGTGAGGGTGAGGGGTTGAGGGTGAGTGAGGGTGAGGGGTTGAGGGTGAGTGAGGGTGAGGGGTTGAGGGTGAGTGAGGGTGAGGGTGGGTGAGGGTGAGTGGTTGAGGGTGAGTGAGGGTGAGTGTGAGTGAGGATGAGGTGTTGAGGGTGGGTGAGGGTGGGTGAGGGTGAGTGAGGGTGAGGGTGAGGGTGGGTGAGTGTGAGTGAGGGTGAGTGAGGGTGAGGGGTTGAGGGTGAGTGATGGTGAGGGGTTGAGGGTGAGTGAGGGTGAGGGGTTGAGGGTGGGTGAGGGTGAGTGAGGGTGAGGGGTTGAGGGTGAGTGAGGGTGAGGGGTTGAGGGTGTCCAGGAAGCACATATGTTCGATAAATACTCCATGGTCACCCCAAAAGCATTTTAGGCCAATAGAATGGGTGTCTGATGGTCGCAAATCATAAAGTGATTGAGAAATCTACCTCATTTACCTAGTACCTCCTCTGCCTGGCCTCTACATGACAACGCACCCTAAGCAGATTGTAGCGCCTAAAAGCATCCTTGGAGAAGAGCATTAGTCATGCATTTGTAATATTTTGGCCACATTTCAAGAGCTATCGGCAGCCTCATCTTCAAGCCCTCATAAACCAATGAACACTCACTAAAGCGTATAACTCTCGGTTGCAACATTGGGGGGCTGTACCCTAAGGACACCCCAAAGTGAAGCAACCACGGCTTCCCTTTAGCCAAAAAGTGTTGCCTCAGTGCGGTCACGTGACCCACCCACTTCTTAAGAAGTCAGAGCAGCCTCGTCGCCGCCAGTTCCCCTTCCTGGTTGCTGCAAGCCTCAGGTAAGCGAGGTGCAGGCTCGCCCACAGCTTGGGATGCTGCCCGTCCTCGCCATGTTTATTTCTGTATCTAGTGCCGACTTTTATAGTTAGCAGGTTTCAAAGCGCTGCAAAGGCTCTCAATTTCAAATTAAGAGACTGTGAACTAAGAGAGTGTGAACTTAGTCTATAGTGACTGTTTATGTGTGCAAGGAAGTCGAGTTATTTTCTTATCATAAACAATCGAACTTTTAACCTGTTGTATTAGTGGGGGAGGGATGGAGAGCGGTTGGACAGGAGAGGGGAAAGAGTTATAGACGCGAAGACAGAGGAAGTGAGAAGGTGAGTATCTAAAGGAGTGCATTGGGTGAAAGGAGTGAGATGACAAACAATGAGTGAAGATAGAAGAGAGAAAGAGAAAAGGCACAAAGGGAGGAAGAAAGAAAAGAGCAAAGGAGGGTGAGGGGGCGTGGAAGAAAGAGAGGTGGGTTTGGGGACGAGAAAGAGCGCTGCGGTGCTTCTACCCTGACACATCTGCGCTGGAAGCACCACATAGTTACTCCCACGGACCCGGAGTCACATCTGTGGACACCAGAGAGTTGAACGCCCACCTCAGCAAACATACACACTGTTAACTCTTTGCAAAGCCCGCAGTCTCCAGCCAGCCGCAGCTCCTTACACAAAATGCCTCTAGCTTGGAGTTGGAATGGTCAGTCTTGTAAACTCCCTGGTGGCATCTTAAGGAATTTTGGACCCTGGGCAAGACATACTTTTGAGATCCCTGCGCGGTGCAACTTGTACTTTTATTATCCTTTTTGTGCGAATTCAAGCCTGTATGGTTCCAAATAAAGTTTCCGAAACTGTGGTCGCTGAAAAAAACAGCTGAAATATGCCTGGAGTGAGGCGCCAAGATATCCTTAAGAAATGTAAAAGGAGCCTGGGTCAGAGGTACGCAGAGGAAAGCAGAGAGGTTTAGATGCAGAAATAGAGGCGACATTGAGAGTAAGTTCACTTTTCCCAGGGCGGGTAGGGCGGATGAGCTTGCATGGTGGGGGGACGGGGCAGTTGCCCAACTTGCCCAAGCTTTAAACTGTATCTGTCATCTTATCCACGATATAGTGCCGAGAAGCATTCTAGAGGGGGATGGTTTTTTTGGGAGAGAGAGAGAAAGAGAGAGAGAGAGAGAGAGAGAGAGAGAGAGAGAGAGAGAGAGAGAGAGAGAGAGAGAGAGAGAGAGAGAGAGAGAGAGATGGTGGCAGGGGATTCTTCAGAAGGGGACTGGTTTCAGGTTGCCGGTACGAACAATGATTTGAAGTTAATGAGACAAAGGATAAAGGGTGGGGTGAGGGGGAAGCATCGTATCGCAGGAAAGGCAACGCATTGGGTGGAAAGAGTTAAGACATGCACTGGCCAAGACATTAAAAAAAAAAATGTGAGTCAAAGAAAAGACAAGCATGGAGTCCAATGTTGTGAACTGCGCTAATGCAGCAGACACAGGATGCTTTTAGATCCACTGTTAGTGCTTGGAAGGGGCCGTCGGAGGCACACGACACGTTACAAATGACTTGGCATTACGGAGATTTAATTTCCTACCACAATTTCTGCTCAAGCTGTGCAAACACTTGCTCGTATGTCAGATCCAATGAAAAGAAGATATTACAGGTTCCGGAAAACATTCTGTTCCGGAGGACAGACCCGATATTCACAGTTTAAGAGCCAAACCATGAGCAAGGAGACTGTCTACAAGTCCTCAGCCAAATTCAAGGCTGCATCACAACACGAGTTAAACATGCTGAACGTACCTCCGTGGTGAGCAGAGCCCCGGATGTCCCTCTCTCTGCCTGCGTTACTCGACTGTGTGTTGTTGCCAGAAAGCATAACGAAAAAAAAAAAGGAGGGGAGGGGGGAGGAGAAATGCGTCTCGGCCGGAGCAGGGGGCGGAGCAGGGAGAGCGGGCTTTGGAATGTAATTGACACGGCCGGCCGGTCGTGAAACTGAAAGCATGGCCGGCCGGCCGTGAAAGCCTTTGATGCGGCAGGGGAAATGCGAGACGGCGGGAAGGGGAGGGGGCGGAGCGGGTAAACAAAGACGGACGTGCACGGGCTTTTAAGCTCAATGCGCATGCGCATTGAGCTTAAAAGTCACGGGCACTGCAAGGAATCGCCACGATTCCTTGCAGTGTGGATAAAGAGTGGATAAGTCCCAATACTCTCGCTTGCTCGATGCGCATGCGCATCGACAGGCGAGACCTAAAAACAAGCATTTACAATGCAATAGGTCTCGCAGCATTAAAGTTTGAGTTACTAGCATTGTAAATGACAATGCTTTGCATTAATTTTTTTTTTTTAATTTGCAATTGGTATATAAACATTGTTTGTGAATGGCATGATCAGCAAGAGCAGCAGGTGCGGTGATAGTGAGTGGCCTTGCGACAAAGAGGGAGAGTTTGTGTTCAGTAAGGGTCGCCCAATTAAGATTGGATTACACTGTACCTAACTCACAAATAAAAGGTTAAATGTGTTATGCAGAATCTAAAAACGGTGGTAACAGAGGATTTAAATGATAATAAAATTGCTGTTTTGGCTAACTGCGTCATTTACTAAATGAATAAATACAAGTTCCTTGTGGCCTACTATCTATGTTCTGCCTCTTTAGAATGAGTTTCCGGCCCCACAAACATGGTCTAAAAGGATGTCAAGTAGAGGACCCAGTTCAGCTAAATAGGACACGATACACATTAGTGTTTTCAATTACGAAAATGGCTCTGCACTAAAATAGAGCAGCACAACGTGTTCAATGATTAATACCATGACTCACATGGTGAACCTTTGAGGGTTGACTTAGAGATATGAGCAGACCCTTTATACTAGTACTCGATTGTCTGAAGAGACCCCAGTCATCCTATTTTGTCATCCAGAGCTCGGACACTCCTCCCTCCCCTCCCCCCATTTCTCTGAGCATGCCTGTAAGCCTCACCTTTCATCTCTCCTCTGTAAACCCACTGCCCCTCGTGCTGTGTCTCCACTTACCCTCCGCCCCATTTCCTCTGTAGTTTCCAATATAGACTACCCCATTGTGTTCAGGGCTCTGCTGTTTAGTACAATTTAAGCTGCACGCATGCAAGCTTCTGACTTTCTATCACCACTTTGTATGTTATCTTCACACATGTGCGCTCAGTCCGGGGGCAGTTTGCTGAATAGCCTTTATTCACACAATAAAACAAGCACTATCCACCAATATCCACTAAAACGGGAGTGGGAAAACAGAAGTGGATGCGGGTGTCCGTCCCTCCTTTAACTCTGAATGCACTTGCACCTAAGTGGATGCTAACAAATCACCTGCTTATTAAAAGACAAGGGCAAGGGCCCAACTTACGTACATAATTATTGTAGAAGAAGTGCTTTTTAAAACTTAACTCCCCCTAAAAAGTCCCCAATAAATATTAGAACGCCTTTCTGGATTAAACTTGTGCACGTGAAAGAAGATGTGCTTCTATTGCAAGTGCATCAACAGATACACCTTACATGTATGGTATGTGTAATTATAGGGCATTCACAGTTGGAGGTGCACGTCAGCCACATGACATTCTTTTCACGATCTGTAAAGGTGCAGAAAGCTTAAAAACGCGTTGGTATTAGGCGCTATAAAAATAAGCCGCATGCTTACATTATCTTCAGGGGTTAAATCTCGAAATCGAGAGCGAGGCTTCTTTCTCACCAAACAAATACATTTAAACAGAGATTGGACCACCCTGCCAGGACATCGCAAAACTGAAAATAATCAAACCAAAATATTACATATGTAAGGTGCTATTAAAACACATTACCAGGTCCCTTTTACTTCAGATGAGGCAGTAACAGAAGCTACAGACCGAAAGACAATTAGAAGATGTGCTGGATAACCCCGGATTGAGTTTGTTTCACCCAGAGATGTTAGTCCCGAAAAGCAGCTGATAGTTCTGAAAAGCAGCTGGAATCTTTGCATGAAACTACAGGGGGTATTCGGAATTGCCAATTCCCATCATAACTTTATTTTTTTAGTGCAAGATCAGGTGTTAACCTGTGACCCCATTAACTCTGTGACAATATTCCTATTTATTATCTGCACTTCACGACACTTGGGGAGGGGGTAAACAGAATTAGCAGGAGGATTACCAGGACACTGAATATAACTTGGCTCTATACATGTGGTATCTGTATAGTGCAAACCAAATGAAAGGCTTTGGGGCACTGTACAGAGGCACCCTGTAAACACACTGTTATTTGACTGGAGGGACAGAAGTGTTTTCAGAGTGAAGTGGAGTGCTACTGCGCCGTGATATAGTGTTCTTTAAAAGGGCTCTAAGAAGTATGCATCCTATTTTCTATCAGGTTTAAAAAGAACGGTCTCCATGATGAAAAACAGAAGTAACTGTGAATGCAAAAGTAGCCCTTTAATACAATAACCACAGAAAAATGACAAGCATTACCCCTTCCTCAAGCACTTCCGCCGCCTCCGTTGCTGCTGGTCGTGGTTCCTCCGCGGGCGCCGACGCTCGGCCCCAACTCCCCGCTGCCCTGCTCCTCTTCACACCAAGTCTCCGAGCTGAGGAAAAGGAAACTTAAGAAGCTGACGCGCGCGACCAAATCCTATCCAAGCTGACGAAAACAAAACTTAAAAAGCTGACGCGCGCCACCAAATCCTAAGGCGCGCGTTGTAATCCGACTCTGCCATGCTGTTTCAATGCTGCGCGTGGTGCGTGTGGCCAGCTCTTGTCTCCAATCTTTGTCGGCTCCAGCCGACGAATCGATGACTAAAATTCTCTGGCGAGAACGCGCTTCGCGCGCTTCTAGCCGAGACCTAAAAATGGATATGGATTATTACACACAGAAGTGTAAAAAATAAGTACTATATAATCGGGAGCCATAAGTATAACCTCAAGAAATTGCAAACAAACAAAATTCTAAGAAAGTCACTCAACAAAACATTCCCATTCCCAAAACTGGGCATATTTATGAGCAACTGAAAACAGCGCTCTGTAAAACAAAGTGAGAGTGGTTATACCTGCAGGTCCGTCTCAAGAAAACATTAGAAAAAAAGTGAAAAGTATAAAACTGGAGTTACTTTCTGTGTGATTGTGTCCTCGCCAGTTGGCATTGCCTTTCAATATCTCTGCATCAGTCATTACACCTTTAATTGCCACGTTAAACCTTAATCATAGCACCCTCTCCAATCAGAGGCTGGGTATTTAATCGTTGAGACACAACCTAATTGATGTCATTTAATGTAAATACTTTATTTCTGTCAAAGGCCCAAAATGTAGCAAAAAATATAAAAATACTTCACATCGCTCATAAACCAATTCGCAGTAGCAATTTGAATAATATGATTTGCAAAGTTCAATAATCTGATCCCAAAACACTGATATCTCCCACAAACCACTACTAAATCACTATGTGCCATTAGCTGCAACCCGTGCATTGCATGTGCGTTCCAGGTGCTCAGCACATACATACACACACAACTACACATTGATTTTTCTTGCTCTCCGCTCCAAGACCTGGTATCACA
The DNA here is from genome assembly GCF_964261635.1 of Lissotriton helveticus. NCBI lineage: Eukaryota > Metazoa > Chordata > Amphibia > Caudata > Salamandridae > Lissotriton > Lissotriton helveticus. The sequence continues at coordinate 20,020,426 of NC_136060.1, read as the reverse complement.
CCCACTGGCGAAGAGAGAAGATAGCCAGAACCATTGCGCAAGCGGTGCACGTCTTCACCGATGCATGCAATATTAATGCATGCATGAGTTTCCCTGTTTGGAAGAATTGTGAAAGCATTGTTTGGAAACAGGCAATGGTACCTATTAAAAGATTACACTGACATGTGTCAGATCTGTGTTGACAGTACAATCAGCCTGTTTTATTAAGCATAACTCCACCAGAAAGGTGCCAGCGCACTGTACAGAGAACCACTCGAGAGATGCTTAGGCATAGTAACAATGGCAACAGAGATGCAGTCGCTCCCTTGCAATGAGGTGCAGTGACAGTGATCTGGCACCTCGAGTGGCTGCTCAACCATAACCATTGTAGGGCGAGGCACCCTCCCCCATGGAGTGCGTGTTTGTGTGTGTGTGTGGGGGGGGGGGGGGTGCTGCAGTATTTACAGCGCTCGAACTACAGCTGTCGTTAAATCTATACATATGCACATGGACACATAAAACATGAAAATTAAAGCTACCTCTCATCTCACTCTCCGTTTAAAGGAAAACACGGATGTGCCCTGCAGTGCGCACCCCATCATGCCATGCACCACAACAACATGAACACCAAGCACGCCCACTACACCAGTCTGCACACGCTTCAGAAAATACACGTGAATTAAAAGGGTTTCTTACAGCAGCTGGAGAGACGGTATATGTAAGAAACTGCCCTTGGGGATTTCTGTGAAGCCCGACCTCACAAAGGACCTAAAAAGGAATAAAAAGAGAAAAGTTCGAACACGCCGCGTCGTTATCACCGCGCTGCTCTAACGCGTTCTTTTACAGCACAGACGGGCAGCATGCAGGTCCGCCACCTGCATAAGGCACCAGGCAGCGGCCAGGTATCACACATTACTGCAAGCAGACCCTGCGTTGCTCATCGAAAGCGCACAGTGCACGCAGCGGCTGCTGGTCCCCTGTCCCGCACCTCAGGAGGGATAACCGAACACTTACAGCGAAATGATATCTGGGAGGAAGTTGTCGGGAATATCCTTTGCCTTCTCACACAGCGCGTTGTCTTTGGTACAAGTGCACCCGCGGGGACATTTTGTCTTCATGGCCTCAGTCAGCAGGAGGAGGGAGGAAAGGTACAGGAGGTAAACTACCCTCCGAGAGGGCCTGCCGGCATTTCCCATCCTCGCGCGCCGCTCCCCTTCAGGTCAGTGAGAGGGGTAGGCTCACACATGAACCGCGCAGCGTCTCTCTCCTCGCACGGGTGCTGGGCTCGGTGTACGTGCCTGTGTCAAGATGGTCTTGTAGCGTCTTCTGCCACCGGAAGGAACGAAACCGAAACCTAGGAGCCGCGCGGCGGAGACACCGTCGCCGTGAGCGTGCGCGCGACCAAATCCGCGCGTGGCCAGCTCTTGTCGCTCCCTCTCCCATTCACAATGCTGGGCGCGTGCCCAGCTCGTCTCCCTTTGTCGGCTGAAACGATTGCCGTAGTTCTCTGGCGAGAACGCGCTTCGCGCGTTTCTAGACGAGACCTAAACAGCAGTCTAACAGTGAAGGAGGTAGCTCATAGCGATGACTAGTTTAACTCACTCAGACGTGGCTGCATCGCACGGAGAGCAACAATTTGGCAGGCAGCGTCGTAGCACAGCATAGATGAGTCTAAATGACAACAGAAAATGTTCAACCAAAAGCCACATACAGGGCATGTAGTGCGCATAGCATGAGAGGGGCAGAGGCAGGAATCTGAAAGTTAGACAAATATAAAAAATAGAACAATTTTCTTCTCTCTAAAATGCCCTGGCGTGCTAAAATTTTTAAGAGTAATGTGAATGTCAAAAAAACGTAATTAAGATTGGCCAGCCAGCTCACTTCCTGATAAAGAAAGGGAGCTCAATGCCACTTCCTAACAAAGAAAATAACTCAACACTGCGTCTGCTCATCATTTCGCAATGTCGTCTGCTGCTGGCACCACCGGAAAAGAGGGAGGAGGGGTGAAAGAGAGAGAAAAACATGCAGCCAACAAGCACGCTTGAAATACATGCAGACATGGGGAGATTAGGTTAAGGGCAGAGGACAAACAAAATAAGCACAGCGCTGTGCAGGCGAAACCTTAAAAAAAAAGTTCCACAAAAGCGAATAAAAAGTAGTACTTGGCCCATGGGATACTGTTAAGAAGAACACACGAAAAAACATATGAAAAACAACGGGAAATAGTATGCTACAACCAATTGAAACAGAGGAAAAGTAAGTGGCAAGCACACAAACAAAGGAAAAGTAAAGGTGGGATGTAAGCTCCTTTTAAGATTTATATTGAATACAATAAATTTCACAAGCACAGCGGCAGACGAAACCTAAAAACAGTACGCCAATCACAGCGCCCGCAGTTGAAGGACCCTAATTAAGATGAAGCAATCAGTACAGTCCATACTTCAGACTAAAGAAGAGGAAGTGAAGCCAGCAAGCCCTGCCCAATTAGGTGGCAGCAAATGAGAGTGATTGAGTGCATGCGCAAGCAGCACATATGCTGCCCAGGTGAGACCTAAAAAAAATATTTGCAGAGCAAATAGGTCTGTGTAATTTTAGGTGTATGTGTTCTTTGTTGTAATCTCTGCACTCTGTGTGTGATACACAGGTGTTTGCTCAATAGCTCACTGAATTCTACTAATGAACATGGATTTTGTTTCTTCACCGTACATGTCTAGCTTTAAAGTACCTCTCAATTTGACTAAATTAACAGGGTAAAATGTACTATTCAAACGCTGACAACTTACCCAGAACAATACTTGTGTGGGATGAGGTCATGAAATGTTGGGATGGGGTTTAGAGAACTGAGAAAAGGGGTTACAAACTCATTAATTCTTCCTTTAACAGATATTTCACGACTAATGTTAACATGGGACCTTTGTGCCAAGAGTTAACATTTCCCTTAAGAATTGAGTTAATAGCCTTTAGACATTTGGAGATGTTCGTGATTTACTCAAAAGTACACTGCACAACCTCAGCCTTCTACTAGATACAGTTCAATCTGCCCACCAGACAGTCAAGTTCAGGTTGCTACACTTCAGTTAGTAAAGTATCGATTCACTCTGCTGAGATTTGGACTCCTGTTTAAAGTTCCAGTGTTTAGATGCACTAAAGCACTGCCCATGACCCTTCCAAAATGGCAGAACAGCCCTCCCCAACATTCATAGATTTAATGGACATTACTGGGGTTGATGGTGGCAATGTCCAATGTTCAGTCCCAATGGCAGGTAATGGTCCAAGGGAGCCCATAAACCAAAAGCAACGGGCGGACAGGTCCTGCCTGTGCTCAGATAGCGGTACAAAAGGGTGCTTGTTTCCGGTCCATGGAAGACATGGCTTGGCAGTTCGGGCTGGACTGTTCCCAGGAGGCACAGGGTCAGACTGATTTGCATATAGCCATGTCTGAAATGGGGTGGCTGAGTGGGCTAAAGAATGGTGATGGATTAAACCCAGATCAGTTGACTGGGGGTGAGTGTTTGATTTGCTCAAGCGCTCCGTCCATCATCCCATTTTGTATCGCTTTGCTCAGATAGCACCCTGAGCAAAACCGAACTTGATGCCCTCCTGATACTATCTCCACCTCCTCCAACCTACAGACCAGTGGCTTTACACTCCTGCATTTTCTAAGTGCTGTTTATAAAGATTGTTCCTGTTACTCAACCAACTAGTACTTTAGATGATGTGCTACACGTCCATCATCCCCTTTTGTATCGCTTTGCTCAGATAGCACCCTGAGCAAAACCGAACTTGAAGCCCTCCTGATACTATTGATGAAGCAAAGCTTCGCATATTTTGCGGCTTGCCGAAGTCAAGAACCTCGTTTATGTGTAATAAGGTAACATAAGTATGTTTTACTAACGTTTATTTTTGTTTAGGCAAAGTTTATGAAGCTTGCCTACGTGTATTTCTAATACACTTACCCCGTGTACTTTAACATGGCCGCCGCTTGTATTTTAGTTACTGCGCATGCGTCAGCCACACTCACGTGTCCTGACGCGTCTGCAGAAGTGGAGGGAAATTTATGCGCATGCGTAATTCATAGCTGTGCTCATCATGTGGTACTGCTCGTGCCACTGCTCTTGTGCTCGTATCAATGTAGCTAACATTTAGAATGCGTAAGTTTATTTCTTGATGATGAGTTAAAAGTACAAACCCTGTGATGTGTTTTCATGATGACATTATTATGTATTAATTTGTTTTCGCTTACTTTTCATGTACCGCGGGGAATGGGGGTCTGTCTGTACTGAGAGCCATCTTGGAGGTCCCTTCTGCGCAGATGCGACTTTCCAGGGACCTGACAACCTTGGCTGATGGAACGTAGCCAGCTGGCACTAGTGGGCAAGATGCTCCTGAGAAATGACCTGCAAGCTCGGCTGAGCGGAGTCACATGACCCTACTACGTTACATTGTTAAAAATGTCATTGTGTTTCTGCACAGTTTCTCCTGGGAACCCCAAACTTACTAGGCGGTACCCAAGTATGCTAATGAAGGCTTAAAATCTTGTATTGTGATTGGTGTGTTACCCAAATCCTACCTTAGGACCAATCGAAATTGAGGGATTCTGACACTTTGCAACATTGGGGGGTGGTACACTGTCCCCAAACTGTATATCTACCCTGGGTTCCCCTAGGGAACCGTCCGACTTGTCTGGTTTAGCTGACCTGTCACTGACCCATCGTACTCAATAGGTGACTGAAGATACAGAGCGCTGCGGAGCACTCTGTCCGAATTTGACCATAGACTAAGGTTCTACTGAACCTTAAAGTGCTGGCGAAGCACTTTGCTGGGAGTTCGCTGACCCAATCGGGGTCTTGATCGATAGCTGCAGAGCGGGTGGAGCACAGGCGTTGCTTCCGAACTGTGGGTTCCGGTCCTGTCCTGAGAGGTCCTGTACTGAGGGTTTGCTGTCCTGTCCTGAGGTCCTGTCCTGATTCCTTACCCGAGGGTATCCTGTCCTACCCGGGGTGTCCATTCTGCACCTGCTGTCCTTTGAAAGGTATCCTTCCTTGAGGGTTTCCTGTCCTTAACTGACCCGTGGCCAGGGTTTGGTTTCCACACCTTTCTAGGTAAATATTGATCTGAACCTCTTAAAATCTTGCACCTTCTGAATTTCTAACTTTTGCTTTAATAAAGTTCACCATTGCATATGTTATTTTTCCATGTCTTTCCGCAAATATTGAAAGTCATTTGCAATTTTCACATAAGTTTGTTCCTATGTCTTCACACTTGTTAGAAATTATATTTTGCATTGCAGTTTGTCATTTTCTGATATGGTCTAGAACCTCATTGCCTAGATTGTTCAAAGGCCCGTTCACCTTAAGTGAAGCGTGTTACTCTTTATAGGCCCTCCTGTAGTTATACCTACATAGTCTGCCCCTGCTCAAATAATTCTGATTAGCATAGTATCTTCTCGTTATACTTTATACCAGTATTTCAATGATTACTCTGTCATTGTTTCTTTACAGCTATATCATTTACGTTATCTTGGTTATTGATTGCCTTATTTTACTGTACCTTATACACGAAGCAAATGAACTTTAGATAAACATTTTTAAAACTTCCAGTTGTCCGTGGTCATTTCAACAGTATTTTGAATGTTATTGGTTGGGTTTGTATTTTGCTGCCTTTCTTTTTACAGCTAGCTCCCTGATTCATTGTGGTCATTAGGTACTCGCATCGGTGGATGGTAAGTCGGGTGCACTGAGAAATAATAGTAGGGAACACACACACAAATTGGTAGAGCTCGTGAAGTCACCTGATCGATGTATATGGTGATTTGAAAGTATATGGGCCCTGAAGCCGGAAAACGGCGAAAACTATTGGTCGGGTGGCCTCGCGCGCTCTATCAGTTTTACTGGTAGCAGAGGATGGTTAGGGACTAGCTAAAGGTTAGGCAGGATTAGTTAGACTAGTTGAGTCGGAAGCTGCTAGTACATTAATGCTGCTATAAGAGTGGCTGTTCCGAGGGGACTGATCACTCTCTTGTGAATACGCTGCTGAAATAAATGAACTGTTTTTTCATTATTATTCTTGTTCTTATATTGTTATATGTATTAATCCATGCGTTTGTCAACCGTTTAGTTTCTTGTTGTCCGAACTCCCCGGGGAATTGAAAGGGCAAGTGGTGAATAGAATCCATTGTCCTGAGGTCACAGGCTTAAAGGAAAGTTAGGTGCAGGTTAGGATAACCGGGAAGCACTAACTAGGGTTTTCTGAATACATGTGTGAATAAATGTCAGTAACGAGGTTCATTGGCAAAATTCCCATAGTGGCGTAACCTAGTAAGGGTCACATCGGAAAAGTAGCAGGTTCCTCGGAGCTTGGGTGAAAGCAAAGGGGTCCGCTGAGAAACCTTAGACTCGGAACATATCCCGGAAAGAAGTGGATGAGTTTAGGGGAATAACAGGTTCACCGATGCTAAAGTGAAGGGTAGGCGGAAGAGATCTACTCGCAGCGAGTGAAAAGTAAATGGAAGTAGTTTACTTGCAGTAAAATAATTCTTTCTCTGTCTAGACCCTTGAGCACTGTGGCGTATGTGTATTTGTTGTAAAATAACCAAGCACTGAGCACTTTAAAAGAAAGAAAGTTTCCGTTACCTTGTGAAGGGAGGGAGTCAGTCGCGAAGCGCCTCTGACGTCACTCTGTGCCGCGCTGGGATTGGTAGAAGCAGCGGGCGGGTAGCGGAGCTGAGATTGTAAAGGAGGGGCGAGCGCCAGAGCGTGGGAACTGTCTCACGAAGGGGCCGCGCACCCATTGGCGGAGATTATTTAGAGTCGCGCACCCATTGGTTGCACAGATTTCTGAAGCGCGTTCTGATTGGAGGTAGTTTGTAAACAAAGTTTAGCGTAGAAGTCGTATGTGGCACTCGCAGACTACAGGAACTCGACCTGATCCAAGGCACCTAGGGTTTGAAAGGGATCAGTGGAAAACTAATAGATACGATATTATGTACGGAACAAAGAGAAAATTGTCCCTTGTAAGTAAGGTGAAAAATTATTTTAAAACGGACAAACCAATTAAATCTAGAGAAGGTGTTCTTGTCCCACCACCCAATACTCCTGCCTCATTCATGATGTTTGACCGAGGGTACAATACCTGTGTGTGGTTGGAGAATTGGGTGAAGTACACAAAAGATGACGGAGTATTGGCTTTTCCGTTAGATGGTACTTTCAATGGTAGGATCTTATTTAATTTAAGAACTCGGATGAATGAACTGCATCCCAGACCGAGACTAACGCAGTATGAGGCATTAGAGGAATGGGAAATTGAGGCTTTTGAAAGAGAAAGACCCCGAATGGACAAGGGTTTGACCAAGTGGTACCCCAGGCTGAAACAGGAGTCCAGGGATAAAAGGATGAAACAGTGGAGGCAGAGCATGATTGTTGAGGGTCTGTTTCCCATGATGCCGGCATGTCATAACCCTGCAGCGGGTGAGAAAAGTACCGAAAAGTGTAAACATTGGGGGGCCCTTGGGGAGTCAGATGATGAATTGATAGATGACATCTGTACCAGAAGTCCGCCACCTTATAATGAGGGAACCCGACCTTCCAGTGTAGGAGATGCTCCCCGACGCCACTTCCTCAAGGAAGAAGACAGGTCCCTAGGACTGGGAGGGGGTGGTCAAGGGTTACCCTATTTTGAGAAACCCGAACCGACGGAAACAAGGGATATATATCCCAAAGTGCCCGCAAGTCAGGAAGAAAAATACTCACGTACAAAAATGTTCCTTCCCAGACCACTGTATGAAAAGGAAGAGAAACAATTGAATTCAGGACTGCCTTTTGTTCAACCTCCATATGAGGAAGAACGCAGGTCCTTTAATACTGGAACTTTATTCCCGAAACCAAATTATGGTGGAGGACCAAGTGAAACGCATCCTACTGCCCCGAGTTTTACTCCTCCTCTGACCCCACAGATATTACATGACACGACTTTAAGAAGGATACTAGTGGAAAAGGAGCAAGAGGCTCTAGCTAGACAAAGGACAGAAATAATTCAGAAAATCTCCCAGTTAAATACCAGCCCTGAGGCATTGACTATTCCAGTAACTATTGGACCAGTGGTCCCGTTATACGGAAATGGTCAGGGAAATCAGATTACTCCAGTTATGACCCCAGTCATGGCACCCCCGAGACAGGAACCGATAATCATAGATGATCAGTCCAGTGAGTGCGAGTCTGAAGTTGCGTTCTTGGACTTGCCAAACAAACCGACCGGAAAGGGAATGCAGCAGAGGCATAACCCTTTTAATGCGAAAGAGATTAAATTAGAATCAGCAACAGGCACTAGGAATGTCTCTCTGGTAACTCCAGATGAAATTGAGAGTTGGAGTCGTGAATTAGAGAAACAGACTCCGCAAACGAAACCTTTAGACCTCTACAAACTGAGGGTAGAAATAGAAGAATTAATGGCAGGAAATGTGGGGTTGGATCGATTGAATACCTACTCTGAAGAAGAATTGTCGTTTATATGTAAAAGCTTTACAAGGAACACCAGAGTGCTCCACGAAAAACTGACCGAAACAGCAGTTAGTATGGGGGTAGATATCTCAAAATCCAAGCCCTTACAGAAACCGTACAGAGCAGACTTCTCAGACAAAGATATAGAGCACTTGAATGTGGCAGGAAAAAAGCTGCAGATTAAAGAATTATTGGGAGTACTACAGAAATGGGGAGATGTGGAAAGATGGAGAAGCAGGTGGGCGAAAAAGAGGGAAGAGGCTCGCTCCCGACAAGTGACTCCTGAATTTGCTTTAAGGGAGGTGGAGAAACCTGAACAGTTATGCCCCATGCGCGAAGTACCTGGAGGGAAATATGTGCATGTCCCATGGTCTAGACAGGATATTGTGTCCTTTACGAACGATTTTCCAAAATTACGAGAGAAACCAGTAGACTGGTACAGGCAGGTGGAAAGGTTCGTGAAGGTGCAGAAATGTCTGTGGAAAGACCTGGATGGGTTTTTCGACATTGTGGTTCCGGTAGATTTATGGACCCAGTGTAAAATAGCCATAGACTGGCCCAGTGAGGAGTACCCAAGAAATAAGGAAACAGGGGAGCCATCAAAGGATGTCATGCGAAAATATGAGCAGGTAATTCAGCATTTGAAAGAAAAGGTGCCCGCAAAGGAAACTGATTGGACAAAAATAGATAGAACAACACAGGAAAGGGACGAGACAGTGCACTCCTTCTATGAGAGGTTATTGCAGGTATTCAAAACATACAGTGGTATTGATAACATCGATTTGAAGGACATGACGCACTTTATTTACAGGTTTGTAAATGGGTTAAGACCTGAAATTTGTCAGTGGATAAAGGATAATAAAATCTGTTGGCATACCAAGAAAATGGATGAGGTCCTGCGGTACGCTAAGTACTGCGAGGACGAGATGGCAGAAAAGAAAAAGGCCCTTAAGGAAAAGGTGATGTGGGCTCAAGTAAAGCTCGCAGAACAGCAGGAAAAACAATTAAGTAACATGGTTAAAAATGCTGAGAACAAAAGTCCTGGGGGAGGGGGTGGAGGAAAGCCCCGGCCCAAATTTAGCAGGGAAGAGGCTATGAAGAAATTTCCCTGCCATCAGTGCGGCGAAATTGGACACTGGCGAAACGAGTGTCCCCAATTAATAGATGATAATGAAAAAACACCTGATTTAACTCCACAGACGCAGAAAGAAAGACCAAGAAAGACTCAACCTCAGGTAAAAACAGTTCAGGTGCCTCGTGCGCCAAAGCAAGTATACAGGGGAAAACAGGGAGAGGGTGAGGAGATAGAGGTTTGGGAAAGCGGTGAGAACAGAAATACAGCAACTTCGCAGTATCTGCTAAATGATACCTTCCTTTGTAATGATCAGTACTGACGGGGCCTGAGAGGGGAGGACGAGGAGTGCGTACTTGGCGCTTCCTTGCCGGTAGACCAGACTGGACCATACATTGAAGGAAAGGTCGACGGAAATGATGTCACCTTTCTATTGGACACTGGCGCTACCCGTTCTACTGTAAGAACAGTGGACGTTCCAAACCTACCCCTCTCGGGAGAAAACATCCAAGTAGTGGGTGTATCTAATCAATTGATTAGTACTCCTGTAACCGAACCAATGGAGATTTCAATTGGAAATTTTAAACAAATGCATAGGTTTGTCGTCTGTGACACCAGTCCAGTGAATCTACTGGGTCGTGATTTGCTGTGCAAAATGAACTGTACCATCTTTTGCACACCAAAAGGTGTTGAAATACAGACCCCGGATGAAGATGGCATTTATAAACTATTGTTACTTAGACCTGACTCAGAAATTAAAAGATTGACCCTGCAGGATTTGCCCCAAGAACTCCAGGAAGCGGTAAAGCCAGAGGTGTGGGATTTTACTGGAAAAGATGTGGGATTAATGAAAGATGTGGACCCCATACAGATAGCCATCAAGGACAATGCAGTATATCCTAACACTAAGCCCTACCGAATGAATGCTGAAGTGAAAGCAGGTGTCACTCTGGAAATACAAAAATTATTAGAAGGAAACATCATACAGGAAGTGATGAGCAGCCCATGCAACTCACCGATTATGGGCATCAAGAAGCCTAGTGGCAAGTATAGGGTAGTGCAAGACCTGAGAAAGGTAAACAAAATTGTAGTTCCTTGCTGCCCTATTGTCCCGAACCCAGCAGTGATATTGTACCAGATTCCTTGGGATGCTGAGTGGTTCACTGTGATTGATTTGTGTCATGCATTCTTTTCGATACCCCTGCACCCCGACAGCAAATTTCTTTTCTCATTTGCCTTCGAAGGTCACGTGTATTGCTGGAACCGGGTCCCTCAGGGGTATACAGAGAGCCCTTCTATCTTTAATCAGATCTTGAAAAAATGTCTAGAGACCTTGATCTTACCTGGGAACTCTGTCTTAGTGCAGTACATAGACGACCTTCTATTGGCGTCTAAAAGTCATAGGGACTGTGTAGTTGACACCATTGCCCTACTAAATCATCTGTGTGAGAAAGGGCATAAAGTGGCCCCTGACAAACTACAGTTCTGTGCAAAATCAGTGAAATATCTAGGACACCAGATAGAAAAGGGTGTCAGAAAAGTCACATCAGAAAGAGTGAGAATAATTCAAAAGATGCAGTTGCCCCGTACTCAAAAAGACGTCAGAATGTTCCTGGGTGTACTAGGATACTGCAGGCAGTGGATTCTGGGATTTGCAGTCTTAGCCAGGCCTTTGATAAAAATGACCACGAGAGGAATGCCAGACATTGTAGAATGGGACGATGAAAGCCTAATGGCTTTCACAAGACTGAAAAACTGTCTGTGTACAGCCCCTGCGCTGGGAATGCCAGATTATTCCAAAGAGTTTGCCCTATTCTGTGACACTCGCGATAATTGCGCATTGTCAGTCCTGACTCAAGAACATGGCACGACCAGAAGGCCTGTGGCCTATTTCTCTGCCACCTTGGACCCAGTAGCTGCTGGGTTACCAGGCTGTCTGAAAGCAGTAGCTGCTACCTGTGCAAGTTTGGAACAGAGTGAGTCCATAGTCATGGGACATCCTGTGACTGTGTATGTTTCACATGGAGTGGTAATTCTATTGACCAGAACTAAAACGCAGTATCTCACCCCTAGTCGGCTGACTAAATACGAGAGGATTCTTGTGGGTGCAGCAAATGTAAGCATTGTCAGGTGCGGTATTCTGAATCCTGCCACTTTACTCCCCGACTCCCTGGAAATGGAAGGTGGGGATGATGATGAACATGATTGCATTGATCTGACAGAGTTCAGCACAAAATCCCGCCCAGACATAAAAGAAACGCCATTGCCTGAGCATGATAAAGAGCTGTTTGTAGATGGTTCCTGTCTAAGACATGAACTAGGAGGCCTGAGTGCTGCTTATGCAGTAGTCTCTTTAACAAAAATTGAAGAAGCAGGTTACCTATATAACATCAAGTCTGCACAAGTAGCCGAATTGATTGCTATGATAAAAGCTTGCAAAATTGGGAAGAACATACGCATAACAGTGTATACTGACAGTCAGTACTGTTATGGAGTTGTGCATGACTTTGGCCAATTGTGGCTACAGAGGGAATTCCTGACTTCCTCAGGTACTCCCATTCGGAATGCAAAGGTTGTGCATGACCTTTTAGAGGCCATCCAGTTACCCAAGGAACTGGCAGTGGTAAAATGCGGTGCTCATAAGAAGAGCATGGACAAAGTATCACTGGGCAACGATTATGCTGATCGAGTGGCCCAATGGTGCGCCAGAGATCGGTATATCGTAAATCCAAAACGAGGGGGGTCAGGAACCAGCTGCCAACTTCAGGTGTTTGAGGAAGTGCCTACTTGGGATGAAGTGAGAGAATGGCAGGAGTCGGCTCCTTGGCAAGAAAGAGAGAAATGGAAGGAGGATGGGTGTAGACCGAGACGTGTGGATGGTGTCATCTTGGGCCCAACTGGTATGCCTGTATTACCCCGACACTTGCTTGGCACAATGGCAAGATTAATACACGAAGGGTCACACATTGGTAGGGATGCCATGATTCTGGTATTTCAACAGACTTGGTATAGTAAGAAGTTCAGGAAAGTAGCAGAGTCCCTCTGCCAGAGGTGCCTGTCATGTCAACAGATGAACCCAGGCAAGAGGACAATGGTTGAGCTGAGCAAAATTGGGAGATCAGGGGGTCCCTTTGTAAGGATACAGATTGATTTCATCACCATGCCCCGTTGTGAAGGGAAGCGATATGTCCTTGTCATTGTTTGCGTATTTTCAAAATGGGTAGAAGCTTACCCTACTCCCCAAAGTGACGCACTGACAGTAGCGAAGTGTTTACTAAAAGAGCTGATACCTAGATTCGGGGTGCCATTCATTATTGAATCAGATAAGGGTGGACATTTCCAGAATGAAATACTGGCTGAACTCTGTAAGGCCTTTGGAATAAGGCAGAAATTACACTGTGCATACCATCCAGAGGCTTCTGGAATAGTGGAACAAGTAAATGGAACTATCAAAAACAGACTAGCAAAGCTGACTGATGCAACTGGCATGACCTGGGTGAAGGCTCTGCCCCTGGTCCTGATGGGACTGAGAAGTGTTCCTGACCGCAAGACAGGCCTAAGTCCCCATGAAATCCTTATGGGAAGAGTGATGAGACAAGCATGGGTGCCAGGAAGCAAACTGTTGAGTATTACTGATGATTTGGTGCTTGAATACTGCAGAAGATTGGGTGACCAAGTGCGTTCTATCTCTCGCCAGATTGGAGACGACGGCATCCTCAATCCAACGACTCCTCTCCACAGCTTGGTTCCAGGAGACTGGGTCAAAATAAAGAAGCACACTCGATCAAGCTGTCTGGCACCAAGGTGGGGAAAGAAACGCCAAGTAATCCTGGTAACAACCACTGCAGTGAAGGTCGCAGGTGTTCCTCAGTGGATCCACGCTGGCCACACCCAGAAGGTATTGCCAGACAAGGGATTTGAAGAAGAAGGGCATCCAGCAGAGGACTCTGCAGGAGCCAGACCAGAAGCAGCTGACAACGAGCAGCCCAGCACCAGTCAGGCTGCAGGAACAGCAGACGTTGGCCCAGGAGTAGTTGACTACGAACTGCCAAGAATCCAGCCTGCTGAAGAGGTCCAGGAAGCTGAGCCAGGAGTAGCTGATGACGAGCTGCCAAGCATATGGCCAGAAGAATGGATACCGATGATTGATCTGACCGAAGATCCTATCAGAACAAGAGAGCAAATTAGTGAAGGTAGAGAGTGGACTAGTCAGGAAAAGCAAGGCACAGGCGAAGAACCTCAGCCGCCTGAGATTCACATCAAAACTGAGGAAGGAGAAGGTCAGACAGGGACAGAACAGGTGTTCGATACACCTCCACTAACTCCTGATGTGGATAAGGGACAGCTTAGAAATAGAGTAATAGTTCGAGCAGAAGAAAATCAAGAGATCGAAGTGCTTGAACAGGATCAGATAGGGTTAGAAGAACGGGTTCAGGAAACAGAAACAGAAACAGAAACAGAGACAATCGAAAGCCAAAAACAAAATATTCCTGAACAAGGCCAGATTAGTAACCAGGCAGAAGAATTTGATGCTAGCCCTGGAACTAGCGAGATAAGAGAAGAAGAAGAAGAAAGTGAAGCAGAATTGCCACAAGCTAAAGAGAACAAGAGGATAAGAGAAGAAGGTGAAGTCCAAGTACCCACTAAGAGACTAAAGAAAAGAAACAACCTTGAGCCTAGGTTCGTAAAGAGACTAAGGCTAAGGATAAAGACGGTGGAAGAAAAACGTGCAGAAGCAAGGAGAAGTGCACGGATAGCAGAGCAAGAAGAAAACTCTTCCAAAAGAAGGAGTGAACGAATAAAAAGACAAAACAAGAAGTACAAGTCTCCTGAATGGACACTCGTTTTGGAAGAACTTGAAGATCTTGATATAACTGACGTAAGCGACGGAGAGCCCGTCCCTGAGTACTCTGCTGAAGAAGAAGACGAACCACCGTGAATTTGCACAAAGTAAGCTAGCTGTGTAAAGACACAAAGAGGGGTCAAGAAACTTCTTCTGAGCCGAAATGTCTGATTCAACTGTGAATGGTAGACCTAGTTGCAGTCGTTTCAAGACGTGCTGCAAGGTGTGTATATGTAGTATAGTAGTACTGGTAGTAATTTGGATAGGACTAACAATTTTTATACCCTTCACTGTAAGTAAAGATATTAACATTGTCCCTACTGAAATTGTAAAAACAGACAGTGAAGAGTTGACAACCCAGAGTGTAGCAAGACATGAGAGAGCACTGAGACAAACAAAACGAGACTTAGAAGCATCAGATGAGGGAGGACTACATTATCATGGAATTAAGAACAGGACACACTTAAATGTTTTTGCAAACTTGTTAATACACTATGTAGAGACTATGGAAATTGAAGATTGCTATGTCTGCATGAAGCTACCTACTTCTGTGGCTGAAGGCGTGACATACCATCACTTGCCATTAACATATGGAATCTCCTGTAGCATTTTAGCTAGTTTATTTTACAAAAGAGGACCGTTACAGTACTATTACTCTAATAATGATGTAATCTTTTCTGAACTTCCTATACGTGGGAACTTGAATCCTGTACATACCAAAAGCAACACCATAAGATATATGGGAGACTACTTCTTGACTATAGGTAACATTGACATAGCTGATGCACACAGAGATAACTTGACTTGTTCTTTGCGTGAACAGGAAAAGATGTTCCTGAACATGGCAGAGAAAAGAAGAATTAAAATACAAAAGAAGGCTAATGACGAAAGTCAGAAAAAGCCAAAGTGGGCAGAGAACATGGAAGGCACCTCAAATGGTGGGGCGGGACCTGCTCTGTTGCTGGATTTTGAAAAGAAAGGCAAGCTATGTCTTCATCGCGAGAAGACTAGCTATTATAATAATGTTTTCATTGGTTCCAGTGAATGCGAACATAATTACAAGGTAATTGGAGGTTGGGGTTTCAAAAATGGGTCAGAGCCTGTGTTTCCTGGAATTTATTATATTTGTGGGGACAAGGCTTATTTCAAATTGCCGGATCACTGGTATGGAAGCTGCTATTTTGGCATTGTCTTCCCGAAAATATACCATGTGAATGGAAAAGCTGGAAGCAATGAAGATACTAATGGCTTAGTGCGTAGTAAAAGAGAAAGTATAGGTGAAATTATGGGTAGTATTTTCAGTGCACTGATACCTGGAGTGGGAGTGGTTCTGAACACTCGCAGAATTTGCAAATTGTCTACTATAGTGGATGTGCTGTCTACTGAAACAGCTCATGGATTTCTGCTGGTCAATACCGAAATGGTTGCGATCAGATCAATGGTTTTGCAGAATCGACTTGCTCTTGACACCTTATTAGCGAAAGAGGGCGGAGTCTGCCGGATGTTGAAGGCGCAACATTGTTGCACTTATATTCCGGATAAAAGTGTACAGATCAAAAGATATGTGAAAAACATTACTAATTTGACAAAGGAACTCAAACCACTCGAGGTTGATAGTGCCTGGAAGAGACTGGTAGATGGTCTCTCAAATGTAGGTCATTGGCTTGCTAGTGTAGGTAAAAGTTTGTTGTTCAAGATACTGATGCCAATTGGTATTATAGGTCTTATTATATTTTTCATTTTTATCTGTTGTAAATGCCGTAAGCGCACCAAGAAACACGAGGTAAATGCAAGAGGGTTGAAACGGAGTGTGGATGAGATTGAATTGGAGGAAGTGAATGATCAGATATACAAAAAGGTGAAGACTTCTCACCCTACTAGAACTGAGAGAGAAAAGTTAGAACGATTGCTGGAAGAGATAGAACTTTATAAGGTGTGAAAGAAAGTTGGCATCTGGTTCCATTTTTTGTGATGATAGTAAATATCATCAAAGAGGGGATTGATGAGGCAAAGCTTCGCATATTTTGCGGCTTGCCGAAGTCAAGAACCTCGTTTATGTGTAATAAGGTAACATAAGTATGTTTTACTAACGTTTATTTTTGTTTAGGCAAAGTTTATGAAGCTTGCCTACGTGTATTTCTAATACACTTACCCCGTGTACTTTAACATGGCCGCCGCTTGTATTTTAGTTACTGCGCATGCGTCAGCCACACTCACGTGTCCTGGCGCGTCTGCAGAAGTGGAGGGAAATTTATGCGCATGCGTAATTCATAGCTGTGCTCATCATGTGGTACTGCTCGTGCCACTGCTCTTGTGCTCGTATCAATGTAGCTAACATTTAGAATGCGTAAGTTTATTTCTTGATGATGAGTTAAAAGTACAAACCCTGTGATGTGTTTTCATGATGACATTATTATGTATTAATTTGTTTTCGCTTACTTTTCATGTACCGCGGGGAATGGGGGTCTGTCTGTACTGAGAGCCATCTTGGAGGTCCCTTCTGCGCAGATGCGACTTTCCAGGGACCTGACAACCTTGGCTGATGGAACTTAGCCAGCTGGCACTAGTGGGCAAGATGCTCCTGAGAAATGACCTGCAAGCTCGGCTGAGCGGAGTCACATGACCCTACTACGTTACATTGTTAAAAATGTCATTGTGTTTCTGCACAGTTTCTCCTGGGAACCCCAAACTTACTAGGCGGTACCCAAGTATGCTAATGAAGGCTTAAAATCTTGTATTGTGATTGGTGTGTTACCCAAATCCTACCTTAGGACCAATCGAAATTGAGGGATTCTGACACTTTGCAACATTGGGGGGTGGTACACTGTCCCCAAACTGTATATCTACCCTGGGTTCCCCTAGGGAACCGTCCGACTTGTCTGGTTTAGCTGACCTGTCACTGACCCATCGTACTCAATAGGTGACTGAAGATACAGAGCGCTGCGGAGCACTCTGTCCGAATTTGACCATAGACTAAGGTTCTACTGAACCTTAAAGTGCTGGCGAAGCACTTTGCTGGGAGTTCGCTGACCCAATCGGGGTCTTGATCGATAGCTGCAGAGCGGGTGGAGCGCAGGCGTTGCTTCCGAACTGTGGGTTCCGGTCCTGTCCTGAGAGGTCCTGTACTGAGGGTTTGCTGTCCTGTCCTGAGGTCCTGTCCTGATTCCTTACCCGAGGGTATCCTGTCCTACCCGGGGTGTCCATTCTGCACCTGCTGTCCTTTGAAAGGTATCCTTCCTTGAGGGTTTCCTGTCCTTAACTGACCCGTGGCCAGGGTTTGGTTTCCACACCTTTCTAGGTAAATATTGATCTGAACCTCTTAAAATCTTGCACCTTCTGAATTTCTAACTTTTGCTTTAATAAAGTTCACCATTGCATATGTTATTTTTCCATGTCTTTCCGCAAATATTGAAAGTCATTTGCAATTTTCACATAAGTTTGTTCCTATGTCTTCACACTTGTTAGAAATTATATTTTGCATTGCAGTTTGTCATTTTCTGATATGGTCTAGAACCTCATTGCCTAGATTGTTCAAAGGCCCGTTCACCTTAAGTGAAGCGTGTTACTCTTTATAGGCCCTCCTGTAGTTATACCTACATAGTCTGCCCCTGCTCAAATAATTCTGATTAGCATAGTATCTTCTCGTTATACTTTATACCAGTATTTCAATTATTACTCTGTCATTGTTTCTTTACAGCTATATCATTTACGTTATCTTGGTTATTGATTGCCTTATTTTACTGTACCTTATACACGAAGCAAATGAACTTTAGATAAACATTTTTAAAACTTCCAGTTGTCCGTGGTCATTTCAACAGTATTTTGAATGTTATTGGTTGGGTTTGTATTTTGCTGCCTTTCTTTTTACAGCTAGCTCCCTGATTCATTGTGGTCATTAGGTACTCGCATCGGTGGATGGTAAGTCGGGTGCACTGAGAAATAATAGTAGGGAACACACACACAAATTGGTAGAGCTCGTGAAGTCACCTGATCGATGTATATGGTGATTTGAAAGTATATGGGCCCTGAAGCCGGAAAACGGCGAAAACTATTGGTCGGGTGGCCTCGCGCGCTCTATCACTATCTCCACCTCCTCCAACCTACAGACCAGTGGCTTTACACTCCTGCATTTTCTAAGTGCTGTTTATAAAGATTGTTCCTGTTACTCAACCAACTAGTACTTTAGATGATGTGCTACACTTTTTCCTGTGTGAATGATAAAAGCTTCCTCTGCTAGCTGTCACTGTTGCCCCTATGATGATTGAGTGAGAAAAAAAAAAAAGAATGTCGACCCCCCTGGTTTCCGATTTTACTTCTTTAAGCTGTGGCTTGGCATGCCTGAACGGTACAAAAGGGGGTGGTGATGGAATGCTGAAATTAAGAGTTTTCTTCCATACATGGAAAAAACACGTGGTTTATTTATCATGTAATGTATTAGTTGTTTCATTTACGTTCTTGAAAATACGCCTAATGATTTCTGCGAAACATGGCTAACCATACGAATGCTAGTGGAAGGACGGGAGTAGTACTAAAAGGTAAAGGGCCCTGGAGGTCACAAATGGAACAGATACCGCAGACACTCACTGCAAAGGTAAATAAAGAAATCAATATGGATTGATCTGGTCAAGGGATTAAAACTGAAATATGTAAACAAATAGAGCAAAAAGAGGAAAAAAGATTCAGAAATGAGGGACGAAGTGGAGTCCAAGAAGAATAAGGTCTGGGAACAAATAGACGAGCACTAATCTTCTGAAGTGCAAATTACTGCATCCTGTGCCAAGAACAGCGCATGTCAGTGCCCACGCAGGAGCTGTGTAGGTTTTCCACCTTCTCAATACTAGAAAAAACAAGCATTTGCAATGCAATAGGTCTCGTATTTGCGAGAGTTTAACCTATTGGCATTGTATTTGACAATGCCTTTTATTTATCTGTTTTGAAAAACAACCCATAAATAAAAGGCAGTGTCATTTACAATGGCAATAGCTCAAACTCTCGTAAATGCGAGACCTCACTCCAAGCACAGTGAAAAGGAGGGGATGGGGGAAGGAAATGCAGTGGTGGGGAGGCCTGCATGTTAAAGGGCCGTGCTCAGCTGTGTAAGCGGCACTGAGACAGTGAATATGATGTCACGTGTTAACAAAGGGATGCGACCGCCATTAAAGTGAAATTGCAGCATGGGGAGCTTTCACAAAAAAAAGTTTTTGTGAACTTCACAAACAAATACGTTTTTTTTTTTGTAAAAGTGGCCCCTGCCATGTTTTCACTTTCATGGCGGCTGTGCCCCTTTCTTTAGACGCGGCTCGCTGTATTGAGCTTGACAATAAGCTGAATACGGCGAGCACCGTCTAAAGAAAGGGGCTCGGACACCAATAAAGCAAAAACGTGGCATGGAGTGTGTAAAGCAAAAAATATTAAATAGGCGAGCCAACATTAAAAAGTCCTGAGGAAACAAAAGGTGTAGACCGCTATATTAAAAGCAAGTCGTGCTGCTAAAAAAAAAAAGTAGATTAAAAGGTGCAATTTTGCCGCCATTTATAATAAAAATGTAAAAGTGGCACTGGCACCATTCCAGAAAAGCCTGTTGTGCCTGCAATAGGAAAAATTTGTTAAAGAAAATTGTGCTCACACACTGTAAATAAAACATACCATGTAACAACACAAGTAAATGGGCCAGTCCTCATGGGAGGTTACAAATGTAGAAAAGGTAGTACTATGAAAGTGACTACTAAGCCTACTCATGAATCAAAAGCAACCATTTAGAAAGGACAGTAACAAGAGCCAATTTAAAAGATGGGCAGAAAATGGGGGGGGGCTTTAAGTCTACACCTGAATACAGCATGCATTGCAGAGCAGCGCCTGCTCTGCCCAGGCTCGACATAAAAATGTAGTATGGTGGAACTCACAGACAGCAGTAGTGGGAGGTGAAAGAAACAGTATTGAATCACATTGGGAACAGCGGACGGGCACTGATTGAGTCAAATCAATTTGTGCTTGGTCCATAATCTACTGAAAGGATCGGAAGTGACATTTGGCCAGCACTGACCAATTAAGAAGACTGCACAGAAGACACTGCAGCCAACAAATGGTAAGCATTAGGCAGACTCCAAGCCTTTTTTGTAAACAATAGTGTCTCGCAGGCAAGATGTATGCGCTTGCACATGCTCTAGCAGGCTCAAACTTAAAAAGGGAAAAATCGAATTCTGCCAGTGCACAAAGATGTAGAGAGCCACCCGGGCTCCTCCATACATTGTTGCCATCTGCACATGCATTCCCACACCCTCGGGGCGGGCTCGCTCCAGGGTATAAATAAACAGAGCGGAAGACCGCTCAGGGTCTTCCGGCATAGTGCTAATCTGGTGTCCCTGTGTCGTTATTAGGCAGCCCAAGCCACGTGCAGCAGGCCCTGTCCTGGCCCACCACATTGGCGACGAGGCCGGTCTGAGCACACGCGTGCCTGATCGTGCCCACCCCCCCTGCAAGCAGAGCAGGTGCACAGCGCCGGAGCCGCAGAGCCCACCTGCATCGCTCCGGAGCCGGACGACAGTCTTCTCCCCGCCCGCGTTCAGGCTCGAGGCCCGCCCACGTATCTCCCCGCCGGGAGCGCCTTCAGCTGGCGGGACCTCGCCGAGCGTGTCCTGCACTGCGGGTGAGTTATCGCTGGCCTCCCCATACCCGCGCAACGTCCCGCCACCCGCGTGGTCCTGCATGCACCTCCAGCGGCGGTGACGGCAAGCCGCACGTTCCAGGCCCGAGGGGGAGGGGCGAAGGAGAACACGTTGAGTTCCGAGCGGTGTGGCCTTACAGGCGCCAGGGGTTGCGTTACCCCCCCCCCACTCGGCAACAAGCATCTGGTACCTCCAACGGCTGCATCGAGATCACTGGCCACCCCCCATACAGCAGCAAGTATTGGCAAATGCAAGGGGCCGCATGAGCTCCACTGGACACAGGTACCTCGCAGCTCTGCTCCACCCTCGGCTCAGGGTTGCGGTGACACACACGCACGGCAGCAGCCCCCTCGCCCGTCCCACAGGCACTGGAGGTCCACACACCTTTCTTGAGGAGAATGCGTGGCTGGGGCAGCTCTTCCCCCCCCCCTGTGCCTGCCGTCGAAACAAGTTGGGAGAAGGCGCACACCAGAGCACAGAGGAGCGCGTCTGCATCCACGTGGGAGGTGGTAGGCCGGACGTAGCCGGATCCTTCATCCAGGCGGGTAGTGGGAAAGCACCAGGAGGAGCTGAGACATGTTGAATCCAGCGATTGGGGCAGACCAGGCAGGAGGAGGCCAGAATCATGCCGCGGCAGTCGCACCGCTACCGCACGGCCACGCACACATGGGCGTGGCGCCCCTTCCCCCGTTCAGTGAAGCGGCGGATCCCGCGACGGCGGCGCCTTGATGGAAGGCCTGGGTCGGGAAGCTTAACCTCTATTTCAAAGGCACTCGAGAGACCGACAGGACAGTCAAGAGGTCCCTCCTCATCCTGTACGGAGGACCAGAGATCTACGACCTCTTCGAAACACTCCCCAACACCGGGCCTGATGACGACTACGACGCAGCGGTCACCGCGCTCAACACTCATTTCGATCCCCAACTCAACAACGACTTTGAGAAATTCAAATTTAAAAGGGCGTGGCAAACAGAATCAGAATCAGTGGACATGTTTTATGCACGGCTGCGCCGGCTGGCCAGCACCTGCCCCTTCACCAACCCAAGAGAAGAGATTAGAGATCAGATCATAGTGGGGTGTCGATCCAAGTTACTGAGGAAACTCATCCTCCGGCAACCTGGGATCTCGCTAGATGAAATCTTGGTTCTAGCCCGTTCGCACGAACTGTCGCAAGGCAGAGGAAATGGAGATTGCCCTACGCACACCGGTAGCCACGCCAGCTTCAACCAGGACAACACCGATCAAGGAAGAAAGGGTCAAAGCTATCCAAAGGAGGCCCCCGTCAAGCCGCCAACAGCACGCACCCACCCGGGGAACTCAGTGTGCATACTGTGGAGAAGATCACCCGGCGACGTGTGGGGCGAAGGGAAAAACGTGTTTGAAGTGTGGCCGGCTAAACCACTTTGCGGTAGTATGCCGGGGAGGAAGGTACAGACCGAATGCTCCCAGGTCCCGCGCAGCTCACGGACCCAGACACCTGTCACAGCGCATCCGACAGTTGTCACTAGACCAGGATCTGCCACCCCCAGACAGTCAAGCCCAGGAAAGACGACCACGATACGAAGACGATGACGATGACGATGATGAGGTGTACGTCATCTCATATGTCAGCAGAGTGTCCACGAAGAGGAGACCGCCACCCATGTGCTCCGTTTCCATTAAGGGCACGGAAGTGAGAGCCCTCATCGACACGGGGGCGTTGGTCAACGTAATGGACTAGGATCAATACGAAAAGATGTCACCTAAGCCCGCTCTTGCACCCTCCAGCGCGCGGATCTACACCTATGGAAGAACAGAGCCACTACCGTTGCGAGGCGTAATCAGCACCACCGTCGTGAATGGAGACTATTCGACGGAAGCACGTTTTCACATTACAGAGGGGAAGAAGGGCACCCTTCTGAGCTGCCACACGGCGGAGGACCTGGGGCTCGTATTCTTTGCGAATCAAGTACATCAGTCACATGCGGACAATCTGCTGAAGGAATTCCCCGCACTATTCCAAGGTCTGGGGAAACTCAAAGGGAAGAAATTTAGTCTACACATAGATACCTCTGTACGCCCAGTAGCCCTCCGGCACAGGCGAGTGCCGTTCAACCTCCGGCCACAGGTGGAGGAAGAACTCAAGAAGCTAGAAGACCTCGGGTGATAGAATTTGAATTTGAATTTTTGAAAATTTGTAAAGCGCACGTACACAATGCAGTTTCATGGCGCTAGTGGAGGAACCTGGGCATAAGGAAAGGGGAGGATTATAGGCCGAAAGCCTGCTGAAACAGAAAGGTCTTGAGGGCTCTGCGAAACTCCATGTAGGAGGAAGAGAGTCTGATGTGGGGCGGAAGGGTGTTCCAGAAAGTGGGCGCAAGAACCATGAATTTCTGGCCTCCCGATCTAGATTTCTTGAAACGGGGGATGACTAGTAAGGATTTGGTAGAAGAGCGAAGATCTCTGGAGGGGCAATAGTTAGTGATGGCGGAGTTGATGAATGCGGGAGCCGTGCCCATCCGAGCTTGAAAAGTGAGGCAGTCAAGTTTGAAAAGGGCCCTTTGTTTGATGGGAAGCCAGTGGAGGGAAATAAGGAGGGGTGACGAGTGATGAAATTTGGAAAGGCCATGTACCAGGCGTGCTGCCTGGTTCTGCACTAGCTGGAGGCGTTGGAATGCAGAGGCGGGGGCACCATTATAAATAATGTTCCCGTAATCGATTTTGGATAAAACCATGGCTATAACAATTAGTTTAAGTGCAGAAAGGGAGAAGAACCGAGATACTTTCCTAATAGTGCTAAGGGTAAAGAAACAGGAGGATACTACAGAACTAATGTGGGAGTGCAGGGTCAAATGATGATTAAGTGTGATGCCGAGGGTCTTAACAGAATAGGAGGGAGAAGGGGGTGGGCCGAGGGGGGGGGCCAGTAAGAGGGGGACCAGGGGTTACCACTGCCTCCAGTCAAGATCAGCTCTGATTTATCCGGGTTGAGTTTCAGGTGGTTGGCATTCATCCAATCCCGGATAAAAAGCATGACTGACTGGAAGGCAGTGACACCGGATGAGGGAGAGGAAAAATTAAAGATGAGTTGGAGGTCATCAGCATAGTTGTAGACTGTGACCTCCATTTGCTGGAGTGCAAAAATAAGAGGGAAAATGTAAAGGTTAAACAAAAGAGGGGAAAGAGAGGAGCCTTGGGGGACACCGCATTGCACCCTGCGCGGCGGGGCAGTGAATTCGGCCAGATGGACGGCCTGGGTGCGGTCTGCTAGAAGGAGCCTATCCAGGCCCTCCTATGCCCGCCGCCTCGGCACGGGACAAAAGGATGGAGTGGTCCACCGTGTCGAAAGCGGCAGACAGATCTAGGAGGACAAGGGCCTGGGGGGTATTGGTATCGAGCCCCTCCCTGAGCTGGTCCATGCCCGAAATGACCACCTTCTCGGTGGAGTGACGGGGGCGAAAGCCCGCCTGGCAGGGTGAAAGGTAGTTGCTGTCCTCAATGAAAGCGCTGAGTGCCTGAGTGACATGGGACTCAGCTACCTTGCCCAGGTAGGGAAGAAGGGAGAAAACGTGTCAGGTCCGACCCCCTGGGTATCCCCACTGGTCGTGGCACCCAAACCGAAACAACCAGGGGCAATCAGACTGTGCGTTGATATGAGGCTCCCCAATGCAGCCGTAAAGAGAGAGAGGCACATTACCCCCACCATGGACGACATCGTGGCCGACCTGAACGGGGCAAAATGGTTCTCGAAGCTGGACCTCAACTCGGGATACCATCAACTCGAATTGGAGCCAGAGAGCCGCTATATAACCACGTTTTCGAACCACGTGGGGCTACGAAGGTACCGGCGGCTGAGTTTCGGTGTGTCCTCAGCGGTGGAGGTGTTCCAAAACGCCATACGTGAGGTGTTGTCAGGTCTGAGCGGCGTAATCCACCTCAGCGACGATATCCTCGTCTACTCCAACACCCTCGAAGACCATCATGCCCATCTGAGAGCAACGTTACAAAGGTTGGTGGAAAGTGGATTGACCCTGCATCGGTCAAAGTGTTCGTTTTACCAAGAATCCATTGACTTTTTCGGGTACACCTTCACCCGAGATGGACTAAAGGTAGACCCCAAGAAAGCGGAAGCAATCAGGACAGCCAGCACTCCACGGACTCCCACTGAAGTGCGGAGCTTCCTGGGCATTGCCACTTACTGCGTCCGGTTCATCCCCAACCTGGCGGCTCTGGCGGAACCCCTGAGGGCACTCACGCGGCAAGACCACAAGTGGGAGTGGACGGTGGCAGCCAACAAGGCGTTTCAAGACATCAAAGCAAGTCTTTTTGACAAAACAGTAATGGCATACTTCCAACCACGCCGCAAAACAGAACTGATCGTGGATGCCAGCCCGGTGGGCCTCGGGGCGGTGCTCCTACAGGAGTACGGACTGGAGGAATGGAAGCCGGTAGCCTACGTGAGCAAGGCCCTGACTGACACAGAAACCCGATACGCCCAGATTGAGCGCGAGGCACTGGCGATGAAGTGGGCGTGCCAACATTTCCACCTCTACTTGTGTGGTCAAGAGTTCAGCGTGGTGACGGACCACAAGCCCCTGCTACCTCTGTTTGCAGGGTCGTCCAGACTAGCACCCCCACGGATAGAGCACTGGGCCGTCCAATTACAGGGGTACAACTTCAAGATTCTCTTCAGACCAGGAGCGCACAACCAAGCCAACTACCTGTCCCGGCATCCAGATGTTACCAAGCCCGCCCACCCCCTGGAAGAGGGACCGGGAGCAGAAGAGTTCGTTCACATGATCTCGCAAGCGGCGTGCCCGGACACAATGACGCTGAAGGAGATAGGAGATGCCACAGCGAAGGACGAAACATTATCTCGCGTCAGGCACGCTCTAGAAGGGAATCGCTGGGCTCACTTTCTGGATGGAGCCCAGAGCCTTCGATCAGAAGTCAGTCATTCACGGCAGCAATTGTGGCAAGTCAGGAGCGAGCTGAGTGTGGGTGACGAGGGGGTCATCCTCAGAGGGCACTTGATCGTAGTTCCGGAGAGCCTTCAGCCTCGGATGCTGGCGATAGCACATGTTATGGCCCCAGGCAAATGGGGAGGTAGAAAGACTAATGAGAACCCTCAACCGAGCTCTGAGGATTGCCGTGGACGGCGGGGAGGACCCCGAAGCAGCCCTTGACCAGTTCCTAGGTGCCTATCATCAGACGCCACACAGTACCACCAAATGTGCCCCGGCGCATGTGTTGTTCAAGAGAGCACCTCGGGACAGCATCCCGACCGACCACACATGGACCCCTGAGGCGAGGAACGGAGAGGCTATTCAAGCTCGGAGGCGAGCCACAAATCAAAAGGCGAGTGAAGCACGGAATGCCCAACATCCGATGCTACAGGAAGGAGACACTGTGGTGGTTCGGGATCGACACCCAGGATGGAAGTTTCGAACACCCTACGAGCCGGAGGTGTGGACAGTAGACAAGGTTCAGGGAACCATGGTCACCGTCCGGCGAGGCAGTCAGGTGGTAACCCGCAACGTGTCATGTTTCAAGAAAGCGGGAGGGCCGACCGGGCCCCCAGCAATGGCTGAAGACCAGGAGAACACGGAGGACTATGATTTGGACTTTGGGGGGTCGTTCTCAAGGTCACCACCGGCAAGACAAAACGAGGAAGCTCACTCGGGTGGCAAATGAAAACACCGGAATCAGCACCAGCCGACCATGCCCAGCCTCGAGTGGTGAGAGCGTGGAGGCAACCCCGGCTGGGGTTGCGGCATCCCCGTTTGTCCGAAGTCAGCGGTACAACCTGCGACCCAATCCGGGTCCGAGCCAGAGACTGAGAGACTTTGCATGGACATCACCCTGATGGCGCGAGCGCCTGAAGGAGCAGACTAAATTGAAGGCGGGATGTAGAGAGCCACCCGGCCTCCTCCATACATTATTGCCATCTGCACACGCATCCCCACACCCCCGGGGCGGGCTCGCTCCGGGGTTTAAATAAACAGAGCGGAAGACCGCTCTGGGTCTTCCGGCATAATGCTAATCTGGTGTCCCTGTGTCGTTATTAGGCAGCCCAGGCCACGTGCAGCAGGCCCTGTCCTGGCCCACCACAAAAGGCAAGGTCCGTTAATGCTTAACCCCTTCTATGCTAATGACAAGGTCAGCTCGTCATTAAGTACCACTGGACCTGTGCTTATGACGAGTTGACCTTGTCATGAACAATGGGAAAAAAGAGGACCCAGCGCAGCAGAAAAATACCCTGTAGCATTGAAGGTGTTAATAACTGTACTGCATTTACAATTATACATATGGAAAATGTCTGTACATTGTGGTAAATATAAATTCACAACGGATGTACAGATCTACACACCTGTGAGTATTTCAGGTTCCTTAGCAAATTTCTGGAAAACGTTGTGAATGGCTGAATTTCACCTATCTGCATTTATGCATTTTTTAGTATACTGTCTGAAATATTTGCGAATACCCACACCCATGACATTTTATGGTCATTCCACTACCCTCGCCTCACCCATCCACACCACAAGTCTACACTCATGGTGGAGGAAACGTTGTCCAGTGGCTGACTTGCACTCATATTGAGTGCAATTTGCACATGTAAAATTCCACTCATTCTAACAGTGCGAATCAGAAAGCAGCTTTTTGGGGGGACTTAATGGTGCGGGGGTGTGAGATATAAATAGTGAATATGGTCCAGAGCTTTTTTTCGTCTATACCAATTTTTTTTATTTCAAACGGTTTGATAATTTGTCATAAGAAAAGAAAATGCACGTGCAAATTTACTTTCTGCAATAATTTGAGGAAACACAAGGCAGAAATTCGAGAAAAGATCGCGTTTTGTTGAAATCCAATGCAAGGCTCAACAGATTACCCGACACTGTAGTTATGGGCACAGAGTGGTAATGCAGTTGGCACTTTTGCGCTTTTGCTATAAACTTGCTATGTAGCAATGGCTTTCGTCATCAAATATACAGTGGTTCAAGGTGGCAAAGTCAGTCAATGGCCTAACAGTTCGAGCTGGACTGTCATTCGTGCTAAAGGGTACGCCCGATTTGCACACAGTTAGTCCCTCTCTATAAAAGCACCGCTGAGCAAAATGGAATGGAATAAAGCTCAGAATAAATACCAGCATCTAAGATTATATCAAGCATTTACATTCATTTATGTTTGTTCTCCTCACTAAGCAAAACAATGTCCTCGTGAGCAGGTGATGTGGGACCATTTGTACATTTCCCTGCCCGCCTTAATTATCTGCCGTTCCAGGTGATGTCACATGGGCAGGAAGGGAAGAAACATTTCCACACTGCGTTTTTGTACCTAGAGGAGATGAAACGTAAACAGTGTCAAATGTGGTATTGTTATTGCGCCGTAAAGTTCCCTGATTTACAGCGTACATTTTTGGGTAATAGCATCACTTCATGTGTTGCAATGCAGCTTTCTGCTGGGGTCATGTGGCCTTATCAAAACACACACTCGCTAAGTGCACTTAAGTGTTTACCTTCAGAGCTGCTCTTAACGTGCACATTGTTCTCTTCACTTAGTAAACGTCCTAATGGAACAAAATGGCTCCCCTTTTGGATATTCAACAACTCGTACCGTTAAATAAAATGTAAAACAGATCCATGTACACACAGAGAGATTAAAGGGGACAATAGAAACAGGAAGCCAGACAGACAACAAGATTTTCCCATTACTTAAAACCACAGTAATACTAGTTTCCTTTTGCCCTGAGCTTTCAATATTTGCTTTGTTATTTTCCATTTCCGCAACCCCAGTGTGCAAATAGAACTGTAACATAGCATTTATTTATTTCTGTTGTGTGTTTATTCTGTCTGCCTATACGTCTACCGATGTTAAGGCAGTAACTCAAAATTAAGAACGTTTCAGAAGCCTTAAAATGCTGCCCTCCAATTGGGTCCCCTATCTTTCAGGATATAGTAGAAACAGGCTTGTGAAAAGCTTTTGTAGGGCTAAGGTTAACAAGAATTGGCAATGCCACTATGCATGGGTTAGGAATGCACTGTCAACCAAGACCAAACATTTATGGAGGTCAATGACTGCCCTCTTCCCATCTGTGCTGCTGCCAGATTAAAAAACATCATAAGTTAACACTTACCCAAGACACTTTGATAGCATTACAGTGTCATCTGTGCACCCCCTAAAGTTCTAGCTCAGTCAGCTGGATAAATAAGCAAAATGAGCACAGCTGTGTGGAGGGCAAGAACTTTTTTTGTGGAAGCACACAACTTCTGCCCTAACAACACATGTACTCCTGTGTACCCTTCTCTCCCACTCCCACCCTTTTCCTCCCTACACTATATGTATTGTAATTGTAATTGCATTTATATAGCGCGTACTACCCCTGACGAGGCGTCGAATATCTTTTTCGGCGGGTAGCACGCTACTTCGGGACCCATAGAGGATTAGTGTTGAATTAGTATAGTGAAACATGCAAGTACATTTTAAGTGGTGGATAAGTTAGTGAGTTATTTGGATTTGGAATGATAGCAGAAGAATAGAGGAGAAAAAAAAAAGGTTTGTATTTATATAGCGCTTGTTACCCCGGATGGGTTGTTGAAACATGCTATTCAGGAAGCCCGTAAAGGATTAGTGGTAAAATAATATGGTGAAATATTAAAGTAATTTTAGTGGTGGATATTAGTCAGTTATTAGGAGTGAGAAGGACAGAGGAGGGATAAAAGGGGAAGAAAGGTTTGCATTCATATAGCACTTGTTACCCCTGATGGATGTTGAAGCTCTTTTCTGGCGAATAGCACACCACTCCGGAACTCATAAAGGATTAGTGTTGAAAATTAGTATAGTAAAATATGAAGTAATTTGAATAGTGTATATGTTATTCCGTTATTTGGGTAGAGACGGGTAGGTGGCGGGATAGTGAAGGGAAAGAGGTTTGTATTTATATAGCGCTTGCTAGCCCTGATGAGGTTTTGAAGGGCAAGTAGCACGCTACTCTGGAACCCATCAGGATTAGTGTTGAATTAGTATGGTGAAACATGAAAGTCATTTTAGTGGTGGATATGTTAGTCAGTTATTTGGATTGAGAAGTTTGGGGAGGGGTAGAAAAGAGGGAAGAGTTTAGAAAGGTTTGTTTTGGGATGGTTTTGTGATGTATTCCTATAGGTTCTGTATCGATCCCCCTATTCCTGACCCTGTTCTGGTTAACAAGTTAACTAGCAGCCATCCCATGATGCAGAAACCGTTATCTGATTAAGCCACACCACGGCACAGGAACATGTTATCTGATTATGTCATAACGCTTGCCATCTAATTAGACAAGCGATATTCCTCCAGCCCCTGATAAGGCATACGGAGTTCTCAAAACAAATCAAACCTATGACAACCTGGGAAAAACCCTGCGGCCATTGTTTTGATTTCATCGAGAACTTCAGCAAAAGAATGTGCTAACGACCAAGTCGTATGACATCCTTATTGACGTATCTATGTCCATCCTTACGTCAATCTCGGCACCTTACAGGTATAAATATTACCGGTATTGCCTTAAGCAAACACACGCGGTGGTGACGAGATCGGAGCAGCCAGACTTGCCGAAGCCCAGAGCAGAGCAGACCCCGCTGGCGCAGCCCCGCCTTCCTGACGCGCTGAGAACGAGACGCTGCTTTCTCCTGCCGAGAAATCCAGCTCCGGCGCTTCCGGGTAGCCCTCGCAGGCAGCCTGGAATATCGAGACCAGAGACGAGAGATACCATCCCTCATTCATCCTAAATTCCAGGTACAGAACTGAATAACCCCTTGCAGAGACTTCTTGAGTCAGTCACTTGGCAAAACAAACTTAACTTAAACTGCTACTTTCTATTCCCGCCCACGTATTAGGCTTAGGTCAGGTACACCGGGGTAGGCGTAGTTAGAAACACCAGTTGAGTACGATTAGTCAAATGTATATGTATATATATATTTTATCCATTTTAAACCTGCATATGGCTTAGAAACCATATAAATGTTTTTACAGTATTATTTTATACTTCTGCTTTTATTGTATGCACTTTACTTAACCATAAGTATTGCGATAATATCGATCCATTTCTCTTGTATGAGAAAAGAGACTGATCAATAAATACCATCTTTTATTGAACACGCCCGTCTCTTCCTTTTCTCTACAATCTGGTGAGACTAAGAATGCACGTACTGACTGAGTAAAATAAGTTGTCTTTTGTTTTCACACGACTCTAGAGATACACTCTTGATTAGGGGAGAGCAAAGTTGTCATGTTCTATGGTTGTCAGAAACTAAATCCCTTCTTGTCTATCCAGGGAGGTTCAACTCCTCCTTGCCTATTCGAGAAAGTTTCTAGTGAACTCTGAGCTAGCTGGCAAACCCAAAACTTTAAGTCTAATATCGACAATAGAAGACCTAGTTAACGTCTGGTCTAGGCCTATACTATTGAAGGTATTATTCCAATGCGCAGAGCCTGTTTCCATAAGAAACCTGATCTGCAAACAAACAAAATAACCTTCCTGTCGGTAAAATGGTAGACAGTGATGAAGAAAGAGAGATAGCTAGAGTAGCAGCTGAACTCGTAGCAGCTGATAATACTATGCAAGAAGCAGACCCGGATTTAATACTCATCGCGGTCAACATAAGGAAATCTATAACTTTAAAACTTATAGAAAATGGACTGACACCTAGAGGAAGGCACAGTCATATTCGTAATAGAGGCACACGAATATCGGCAGACAGAGGTATTCTATTCATGGATAAACTTTCCAGCAGCAAACGCTGTAACAAAGGTCTTCCACCATTACAAAACAGAGGAACCTCCTGAAGAATACACTCCTTTCGAGGAGGTGGAAGTACCACTTAAATTTCAAGAGCACCTGCTCTTGTTTAATGGCGCCCTAAAACACAACAATCACATCACCAGGCTCGGTCCACTAGGTAGACCAGGAGCAACGTGGCCGGTCCTAGCCGGATACACACCACATCCAGACATCGATGGGATGTCTGCAGCAAATCTTTTAATACAACTAAAACAATTAATAAAAATACATAGACAATTAGTCCAATATGCAATGTGGACTTCAACAATCCAACCAGCAATTAAAATTCCACAGCTGACCCCTCATCAGGGGAACACAAATAAAATTACACCACAGAACATACAGTCCTGCCTATGTAAGGTACCAGCTAAAAGGGAACAAATACCATTCTGGTCAGCACAAAAAATCACCCAAATAGAGGCGGTGTTTCCAGGCACCACTCCTGTGGATAAACACAGGATTCTGACTATCTGTCTTCCAATGGGAATCGCACCACACATGGAGGACTGTGACACTTGGGGTACAGTCTTTGCTTCCATCTACACAAAAACGCATGGTGTTCCATCCATCTCAGTAATACCAGATGTGCTAAAACAAATTCAAGACGAATACGGTCCAGAACCCGCTTTAACTCTTGGTATGAAATTACTGAAAGACTTCAAGCAGGTCTCGGCTATATTACTGGCCAATATAAAGGGAGAAGCAGCAAACGTGGCGATCCGCCAGAGGTTAAAAGAAACAGATATAGCAGACCAACCAGCTGAAATTGCCAGAATCATAGAAAAATCCTATGAGGAACTAGGTAGAGATAGTTTAGGTGAAATACCAGTAAAACCCCAACTGATTGAAAGTCCTGAAAAAATATTTATTAAAAATAATCTAAACAGCCAAAAGAAGAACTGGGATGGAAACAAACAATCCAATCCGAAAGAAAAGAGATTCCAGTCCAGAGGAAGGTCTCCTCGGCGGAGAGAAAAATCTC
This sequence comes from Lissotriton helveticus, assembly GCF_964261635.1. NCBI lineage: Eukaryota > Metazoa > Chordata > Amphibia > Caudata > Salamandridae > Lissotriton > Lissotriton helveticus. Next base: position 19,987,598 of record NC_136060.1, on the reverse strand, counting down.
CAAACCAAGGACACAAGTCTCCCCAAAGTGAGCCCTCTGGGAAAAAATACAACCTTAGAAATAGGGATAATATAAAGAAACCGGATAGATATCAAGATTTTGATACACGTCCCTCTCAATCTTGTCAGACTTCCTCGCAGAAATCGGAAAGAAGAGGACGATCGGAACCCAGGGAAGGGCACGTCAAGTCCAAAGACAAGGAACCTGCTCATCCAAATAAGAAATTACAATTTCCAAAAAAGAAGGTAGCCAGTATTAAAGTATTCAACAATGCCGAGAATACTGAGGACACAGCTGAAAAACGGAGAGTGGGCTCAGACAATGCTAGACAGCGCAGCAGAAGTGAGCATAGCTCGCAAAGTCCTTATGAATCATCTGGAGACAGTGGACACGAATGAATACCTTCAAGTGGAAACTGCAGACACCAGAGTTAGCAAACCTCACAAAATATATGAAATAACATTACGTATAGAGGGGGATAAGACTAGAAAAATAAGGGGACTATTTTGTGATAATCTCTCCAAGGGCTATGACATCCTTCTAGCTGAAAAAGACTGGCCACCAGAGTGTGTCAGGGACTGCCCTCATGGCGAAGAAATAATTATGCCTGCCTTCTCAAATCATATCCCAATTCATAAAAAATATACACTTGCAAGAAAGTGGGCAGTAGCTCAAGCTCCTGCTTTATATAAAAATCATGTAGGATGGGATGAGGATTCTCCTCCTCACAAAATCCAGTTAAAATCACAACCTACTGCACAAAGACAGTACCCAATTAAGCAAGAAGCTAAAAAACAGGTAAAAGAAATCCTAGACCAATTAGAATACCAGGGGGTGATTGAAACTTGCACCTCACAAATGAACAACCCTTTGTTTCCTGTCTCCAAACCAGACAATTCATATCGTCTAGTTTTGGATTACAGACACCTTAACTCATGTTGCAAAACTTTTGCAGTACAAAACTCGCATAGTGCAGCACTAATGAATAACAGAGTGCGCAAAAAATACAAAACAACATTAGACATCTCTAATGGATTCTTCTGTCAAAATGTAGCACCAGAGAGCAGATACTTGTCTGCGTTCTCAATAAATGGCGCTCAAAAACAATTCTGTCGGTTACCCCAAGGGTTCAAGAACAGCCCAGGATTATTCTCAGCGAGAGTAACAGAATTATCACAAACATATGACGAAGAGGCATTATCTTATGTCGACGACATATACCTAACAGATGATGACTTGGATACTCACTTGAAGAGAGTGAACACCATAATACTTGGGTTCGCAGCAGAGGGTTACAAATTCAACTTCAAACAAGCATTTACAATGCAACGGTTTCGCATTTGCAAAAGTTTGAGCTATTGGCATTGTAAATGACAACATTTTTATTTATGTGTTGGTTTTGAAAACAGATAAATAAATGGCACGGTCATTTACAATGCCAATAGCTTAATCTCTCGCAAATGCCACACATACACACCCACAGAGAGCCCCCCCACACACACACACCCACACACAGCCCCCCCCCCACACCCACACGTTTGTGACAGACCTCCTGCTTTCGGGATTTAAAAAGATGCCAAATGCCACTGCTGTTCTCTTTTTTGCTGCGACAAAAGTGATGCTCGAGTTTTGTTTGGTATGTTATCATTTAACTTAAATGGGCGCTATATACCCTGCTAGGAATGCAAACTGCAGGGTGGGTAAGGAGGTTTCGTATTGAAGGTTTGCCGGGCTGGTCCCTTTCGCCCCGTCAGGGTTCAGCCAGCAGGAACCCCAGAGCCCTGCACGGCGCAGCTTTCGACGAGGCGAACTCTCTAAAAAGTAAGTCCAAACAACCAGGGCTTTAAGTAGGATAAAAAACTGGGGGGGGGTCTCTCAAAGGGGTGTGGCCGATGTAGTTGGGGGCGTGGCTTAAAAACACTTAAATTGAAATTCTGCGTTTAGCCTAGTGTGTTGCCCGACTGGTATTCTGCTGCTTTAGGCATTACAACCAGATAAATAACACAACAAGTAACATTATACCTACAACAAGCTGGGACTATTGGATTTGTCAACGGTTGTAGTTGCATAAAATAAATAAGCAACAACTATGGCTTTAATAGCATACTAAAAATGCTTCAATTCTGAAATGATGAGAATGAAAGTACTATAACGAGTCTCTTTGAAGTTACATAAAAAGGCAGTGAAGGGTGGTACTACTGCTGCAGAGTTAAGATTATTTTTTCACCCTGAAGGGGAGGGCAAAAATGGAGTGCCCGATAGGGACCGGTCTCAGCACCTGCTTTGTTGAACTGCCGGGTGTTGAGCACCTGCAGGACCCGGCCCGTTTAAAGCCCTGCAAACAACCCTGATAAAAGTCTGTGGGGCTAACAGTTCATGAGGCAGTCAATGCGGACAATGCCATGCTATGAAAAAGGTTAAAAAAAAAATCTCAAGGCCGTTGCTCGTGAGTGCGCCTGTTAAAATAGGCCTAGAAAGGGGTCGGTTTCTCGTTCTGTAGAGGTGGCACTCCTGGTCTGACTGGTAGCTCCCACCCTGCACAGACAGTGTGCATTACCAGGCCGATAATTATCGCATCCAATAAAAATGCGGCACAGAGATGTTGGTGAACAGTGTTTGAGCAGGCATCGTAGTTTATCAGATCACGTGCAATCAAACGCCTAATCTGTCATTCAGTTTCTCCCAAGGACAGAAAGCGCATTTGAACCTAACTAGTGTTCTGCATGTAGCCATTCATGGTTAGTCAATGCATCATCACAGCTGGTAAGATAGCTCAATGAGTGCAGAGTTCACTGCTTTGATCTGTGTTTGACATGCAAGCCGCACAATGGGATACCCTCTAATCATTCTGAGGCTGACAGGGCGAATGCCACAAGGACGGGCGACAGCGTCCCTGTGCCAGGAGGCAACTTGATTTGTGTTATAAAGATGGCCGTTATCATAAAATCATAGATCCATGACAACACTGGAAAAGCAAACACACTATTCAGTTCAATGTCGCAGCCTGCTGCTAATGGGACACAGGGACACATTGGAAACGCACTCACGCGCGTGAGAGGCAGTCCTGCTCACGTGCTGCATCACCACCAATCCTTCCCGCACCTTTCACTCGGCCTACCTTCGTCTGGGAGCTCACATGTATGGCCGTGGGGTTTAAACGTGGCTGTCAGTACACCAGAAACTAGGGACAACAAAGCATGCGGGCTGGTGCTAGGGATCGAGCAGGCCTTTATAGTGAGCACCGTACAGCCCTGGTTCGTTCTCAAGTTCTTAGGATCAGCTGTAACTGTTCTGTGACTGACTTCCGAATCTACCGGATTCCTTCAGAAGATGAATCAACATTAAGTTTACATTTGTGTAGGTGAGATACTGGAATTTTTCGCATTAACTGACCGCATCAATTTAATCGATCCGACCACAAAACATTTATACAAGACAGAGGGGCAGTAAGTCTGGCCTTGGTAGGGTTGTGCGGGCGGAGGGAGGGGGGAGCGGGACTAAGGAGAGCTGCGGGCGGGGGGAGGGGGGGGAGCGGGACTAAGGAGAGCTGCGGGCGGGGGGGGGGGAGCGGGACTAAGGAGAGCGGAGAGCTGCGGGCGGGGAAGCGGGACTAAGGAGAGCTGCGGGCGGGGGGGGGAGCGGGACTAAGGAGAGCGGAGAGCTGCGGGCGGGGGAGCGGGACTAAGGAGAGCTGCGGGCGGAGGGAGGGGGGGTAGCGGGACTAAGGAGAGCTGCGGACGGAGGGAGGGGGAGGGACTGGAACAGAGCAACAGGTCGTTTCGCGACATGTGAGCAAGCGAAATAGTTACTGTAAGGAAGCTACTACAGGGGAACCCCTTAACAAATGAAACAGAAGCGAAAATATTTCAAATGGGGACCTTCAAAACACGGCTCTGTCCGCAATCTACTGGTGACGAGCACAAACAAGTCAGGTCCCGGGCCGGCCAGCCAGTCACAGCGCGGCCCGGGGAATGACGTCACGGGGGTGTCCCGGGCCGGCAGCCAATCGCAGCGCGGCCCGGGACAAAGGGGCGGGGCTTAAAAAAAGCACCAGAAACGCCCCCGAATCGCGTTTTCATGAGAAAGCGCGATTGACAGCCTCTGTCTCCCAATGGCTAGTCTCCATTTATGGAGCTAGCCAATTGGAAACAGAGGCTGTCCTAACCTCACTATTGAAAACAATAGATTTCGATCTGGGAGGGGCTTCGCCCCTCGCCAGGTTTCGAAACCTAAAAATCCAGAATTGCCCATCTAACAGTCCTGTTCTTAGGATATGAATTATCAAGTGAAGGCAAAAGCCTGGCTGACAATTTCCTAGAGAAATGTGCCGTACTCCAAGCACCTAGAACACTAAAAAACCTACAGTCAATTCTAGGCTTCCTAAATTTCGGAAGAACAAACATTGCAAATTACGCAGAAAGGGTCAAACCCCTTTATGATCTAATAAAACCAGATTTTAAAAGAACCAATTGGACTCAAATACACACAGAAATTCTGAGATCCTTACAAACAGATATGTTAATTAAAACAAAATTAGAAACACGTGATAACACACGCAATCTTGTGATTCGAGTCATCCCAGGAAGATGCGGATTCACATACCTGACCTCTAACGAGGGAGAAAAGGTACCAATTGCATTCAAATCACACTTATACACTAAAGCTGAAATGAAATTTAGCCCAACGGAAAAAATTCTTACTGCAACACAGACAGCTATAGCAAAAGAACGAGCCCTGGCACAAGGTAAACGAATAATAATCGTGACACCGATACCAGCCCTGGAGGCGGTAACAAAGGCAAGCATTCCGAATGCTAAAGCACTACATCCAAGGTGGATACAGTGGGCTAACTCTCTTGCTGCAACAGACGTGGTATATGAATTTGATCCCAATTTAAAAACACAAGAATTTCTCCAATACGAATTCGAATGTCCTCCGCCGACCGAAATTCTGCCTCTAGATCATTACGGCTGTATAATATATACAGATGGATCAGCACAACCCGCAGTGGGGGGTAAACAAGCTTACAGTGCTGCGTGCGCGATTGTTAAAGGTCGCTGGCACGAAGGGAAATTTAAACCAGCTATCACCAAAACACAATCTCTGGGAGATTGTACAGCTCAGCGAGCTGAACTACTGGCATTCAAGATGGCGCTTGAAAATACCGATCGAGAATTCCCCACACTCATAGTGTGCGATTCGTATTATTGCGTTCAGTCTTATAATGAATACTTGCAGATCTGGCTTCAGAATGGTTTTAAGGATGCAAAAGGAGGCACAATCAAGCATAAAATGCTCTGGGAACAAGTAGTTCTTTTACAAAAAGAACTACCAAAGACTCACGTGATACATACACTGAGTCATCAACGTGATGGCGTTCACGTTGCAGGGAATTCATTGGCTGACGAGGCCGCGAAGGCAGCTGTGCAAACGGCTTCCGTAGCTGCCATCACACGGTCAAAAACAAAAATAGACAGCGAAATATTACAGGCTGTCAGCGCTACAGAAAAGGATTCGATAGAAACACTCCCGAAAGGCTTTCCAGTAAAATACTCAAACATAACTGATGCAAATAACGTTCCGTTTGCTCGAATCCCTGGAGTGGGGGATAGGGCAATTCCAAACATGGAACATAGGTTAGGACTAATAATAGCGGCACACGAAGGGCTCGCTTCTGTACATGCTGGCGTCTCAGCCACAGTATCATTGTTAAAACAGAGATACTGGTGGCCACAAATGAGAAGACAAACAAGGAACTATGTTTTAGAATGTGAAATATGTCAAAGAATGAAAGTATCAACGGTGAGACGACCAGCGCAGAGGCACCTTCTAATCTCAGATAAACCATTAGCCTGTGTTTATCTGGACCACTGTGGTCCCTTACAAAGGGATGGTAACTATAAATATATCCTGGTCGCAGTGAATTCATGCACGAGATTCATATGGATGTGGCCCCAGCGATCGGCTGACGCCAAAACTGTTATAAAAGATCTGCGAGTCTTTATCGGCACATACGCAATTGGCATGCTGCATTCTGATCAGGGTCCTGCTTTTAGCTCTCGAGCTTATAAGGAGGCCATGACCAGCATGGGCATTGCATTGCGGTACTCTTGTCCATTTCACCCTGAGCGGAACGGAATTGTAGAAAGAAAAAACCGTGACATAAAGCAATCTATAACAGCAAAGGTATTAGGTTCGGGAGCTGGGTGGGTCAAACATCTAATAAGTGTCCAACGTAGTCTAAATAACTTGCCAAGAAATTCTCTGAAGGGATTCAGTCCGTACGAATTATTGTTTGGAACTAGGATGTTAGTCTTAGATCTTGACAGTCAGACTTCAGTGGTGAAGGAAAAAAGCTTTGATATCAAAGATCGTTTGGCTATTTTACAGGACTTAAACAAAACAAGAAAAGACCTGAGCAATATAAAGTTGAAACAGCAGCCAACAACCACTGAAGAACCACCACCTGTCCCAGCAAGACCTGTCTGGATTCCAAAAATCGGGGATCTAGTCAGAGAAAAGATCGCGGTAAAGAAGGAATTTGGGCCTTCTTACAGAAAAGCAGTTCCTGTCTTGTCTATCAACGGGACAAGATCAGTTGTACTACCGCCGCTTGCTGGTAAAAAGGAGAACCGAGTTGTATCCATCGACTTGGTAAAACCACAATCATGTGGCCGATAACAAACAGTAGGCCAAGTGGACTCCCGATAAGTAGCAGAACACCAAGATTTGCTACAAATACAGAGGTCCAAACTAAGAGGCTAATCACATTCGAAACGCCTACAGAAAAACAACAAGGACTATGCAACAATGCATTGGAACTCAGACCTCTAACAACCCAAATAAAAACATTTAGTAGAGACACACCGACCTACAATGAAGTAACAAACGAATATGCAAGAAACAGTAATCCTGAAGCAATTGGAACAATTGACAGAACTGCATCCGGCTACTTCATAAACTTCGATGATTCCTCTGAAGACCTAAGTGAATCAAAAACACAGCCATCATCAAAAACCTTTAAAGATAAAGCTAAAGAACTTTTGAAACAACTGAAAGAAACATATCTGATTTCTCCATGGATTGAATTTTGGGTGGGCTTCGGTGCATTTATCCTCATACTTTGGCTCATCATGATACTAACTTTGGGACGCTTCATTGAGGGAAAATATGCTAAAATGGACACAGCAAGTCAGAAAATCAACTTGATCCTCAAGCCACACACATCTTCACACGTCGAGAAAAGAGAACTTTCTTCAGTCAACTTCACAGCCAATCCTATACCAGGTGGGGTAGCATGGGACAATACTGACTACGAAATTTATGGTCCGGTTGAAATCCTGAAATAGCCACACCAAATCAAGATCTCGTTAAGTGACTTTGTAAAACCAAGCTCATTTGCTGATGATTGGGACTTTGAAAACATAAATGATATGATGTCTGACTTAGTGATGTCTGCTAAACTTACCAAACATGATTATTTGCAGGGTTCTACTAATTATGATAGTATGTACTGTTACAACCACTATGGTAACCATTTTTTACATAAATCGGCACAACCTAGAAATGTTTTAAATTATAATCAATGGGAACATTGTGCGACCCCTCCAAAAGGAAGCTCAAGAACCTTTTACGACAAATATTCATACTTTTCAGGGTTCAACACAAGTAATGCTGAAACATTTTATTTCAACTTGTCAAATAAGACAGGGACAAAGATCATGCTAACAAACACGAAATTGATATATTCAGACTCATTTTTTGAACAAATGAATACTTTTGGTTTTGATTATTGGGACAAAAATGTTGAAGTAAAAAGTGTTTGGGGTACAAAAGAATGGCAAGTACAAGGTATAGAATCATTGTTTAGAGCCTGCATGATCCCAGAACAAATTATATTTTTGAATGACACTGTTCAACAAACCACCTGTCTTGGCTTAGCCAAAATCAAAGACTTAAATAAACCGTCTATTCCAAAGCCAACAATGGACAGCAATAGCTCTACAGATGAAGAGATAGACGTAAACTATGTATTAAACCAAAACAGAACACATCCTGATTGGAAACAATGGTTGATCTGGCCCACAGATACTAATAACTGTCAAGATAGATTCCTGAACAAAACACAGGGGTTCACATTGACCAGGCCAGACCCTAGATATTCCCAAAGACAACACCCAGGGATAATAACCACCTACAGTGTGGGCAAATTATGCCTTCAATGGCTACAAACTTCCACACTGACAGAAATTAAGCAACACCTAACTTTACTTACTGATGGTGCTGACTTGCGTGATTTCATTATGGGACCGCGCAAACAGCGTCAGAAACGTTTCATTGCAGCCTCTGTATATGCAGCTTACAACGAGGCCTGGAAGGTGACTCAAATTGAGACAGCAGAAAGAATACGGGAAATTGACCGTATTAATTTGGAAAAATCACTTTCTGTAGTGGACAATGGGTTAATGACTCTGTCCTCCAGAATTTTTTCTTTGGACAGCATTGTGTCTTCAGCAATCGACATTTTATCGCAAGACTTACTGTTGTTACAACACGGTCAGTCTCAATTGCGTTCTATTGTACAGCTTGGCTGGACGTTACAAAATCTGCGTTCAGGCTATGTGCCTTGGCGTTTAATCAACACAACGTCACTATTCAATATCTTTAACCTTACTGATAAACAAATCAGTATGGCACAAAAGGGTGCTGATTATACAATCCTGAGCATTGAGAAACTCGAGAGATTACCAGTGACAATGTCAGAACGACCTGTCAGTGAATGGATAATACATGGGATAATTAATATTCCAATATCAACCTTCAGGTTTCAATACTGCCAAAAATATATACAGGCTGGCATGTACGAAAAATTGGGAAAAGGGTACATTAAGACAACATGGAACTTGCCCTATTCACATGCATGTGTCAGTAATAAAGGACAGAAAGTGTTTCTTAGTGGCAATAATTGTGCGATGTCACTAAGAGGTACACTTCTGTGTAATGGAATTAGTTTGCATGGAGCCTGTGAAGGGAACTCGAATAACCTTTCATGTCACCAGCTAGGCACACCTGCAACAGAGATAGAACCATTTTTTCAAAGACTCTATAATGGGAGTTACATTCTAATTGTGGACCGCAGATTCTGTAATCTTATGCCCGGGACTCCTTATCTCATAACTACGACTGCGAAGGTCAAGTGCTGTGGACGCTTATTGTTCCCCAGCTCCTTTCCAGACAGGGAGGCAAGGGCATGGCCCAACTTGAAAATTACTTCTATTCGAATAGACACTTTAAGCAGAATGAAAACAGTGCTTCTTCAGACGCCAACCAGGCTCACGTCATCAAAAGAAACGTATGATCTCCTAGTCGCAAGGACGACTGCAGAGATTCACTCATTGTTATCAACTAATTCCCCCATACATTTCGCAGAAATCCTGAATGAAATCTTAAATATTTCTGATACCAGTGGAGTCTCAAAAGTATTTAAGACAGTATTTTCGATGGCATTAACACCATTCAAAGCCATACTGGGTATTTTTCCAGACTTCGTCCATTCGATTTTTGGCGGACTTCCCCTCATTTTGGGACTAATTGCAGGAATTCTATTCTTAGTCCTTATATTTCGTTATGGCAAACCGTGTCACAGACAAAACACCTGCGACAAGGGAAGAAACAATCCGAGCCATTGGATACCGGGACCGGATATCAAAAATCCTGGGACTAACCCGGCTTAGAGACCTGAACATGACTTGGTTTCTTTCATTTCGACCAATGTGGCATCGATGTGTTTTACCTGTATTAAGGTGCTTGCTGTGCGGAGAAGAATGCGTGTTGGACACCTGTCTGACGCTACAATCGGATGCGCCTATGGATGCAGAAACATTGTTGGGTCCGATAAAGGCTCATGCTTTGTGCTGCCCTCAACGGCTGCCAATCCTGATGACGGCATTCGTGGAGACTTCACCGCTACGATTAAGGGGTAGTGAAGTTCAAGATGAAAGCAGCATCGATCAGGTACGACCTTCTGTCAGCAATACTAATCAAAACGTCAACGGAGACAATCATGCACATGAATGCATGGTTACATCCTTTTCCGAGTTAGTGGAACTCTCCCAGGAAGCTGTTGACAGCTTTTTCGACAGTCTAAATGATATGATGTTCTCACCAGAGCAGAAATAGAGACTTTTGAGCAAGCTAGCACACGGCGTTCCCAACACCCTGAATTTGGCCTTCAACTTTAATAACAAAATACCATGAACAATTTTCCCTCCAGTTCACGGACAGCAATTTTTTCAGCAGCCCCAAAATATTTTTACGATTTTTCGGGACACTTATCTTCTGCTTAAAGTAAGAACTATTCTTAGAGAACTACAATTTCTACTTTTAGATACTTTATAGACATTAGCTGCCCGCTGGTATGTTCATAATTATTTTATTCTGTGATGGAATGGTCTCGAACTTTTTCTTCTGTCTTAAGAGCCATTTCATGTGTAATTCTCATATTCGATTAGTAATAATGTATACATATGCTTGATTACTTTGGCATTATTCTACAGCTTGAGTGCATATAATACATGTGACTATTTTTTCGTATATTAGATAAATTCGAAATGCATAATATGTATTTTGGGGTGGTAAGGTATACACAATACTCTACAGTATGTTTTACTATGCCTAGATTCGTAAATATGGCCATAGTTAGCGTGGAGTGGGTGTGATGTATTCCTATAGGTTCTGTATCGATCCCCCTATTCCTGACCCTGTTCTGGTTAACAAGTTAACTAGCAGCCATCCCATGATGCAGAAACCGTTATCTGATTAAGCCACACCACGGCACAGGAACGTGTTATCTGATTATGTCATAACGCTTGCCATCTAATTAGACAAGCGATATTCCTCCAGCCCCTGATAAGGCATACGGAGTTCTCAAAACAAATCAAACCTATGACAACCTGGGAAAAACCCTGCGGCCATTGTTTTGATTTCATCGAGAACTTCAGCAAAAGAATGTGCTAACGACCAAGTCGTATGACATCCTTATTGACGTATCTATGTCCATCCTTACGTCAATCTCGGCACCTTACAGGTATAAATATTACCGGTATTGCCTTAAGCAAACACACGCGGTGGTGACGAGATCGGAGCAGCCAGACTTGCCGAAGCCCAGAGCAGAGCAGACCCCGCTGGCGCAGCCCCGCCTTCCTGACGCGTTGAGAACGAGACGCTGCTTTCTCCTGCCGAGAAATCCAGCTCCGGCGCTTCCGGGTAGCCCTCGCAGGCAGCCTGGAATATCGAGACCAGAGACGAGAGATACCATCCCTCATTCATCCTAAATTCCAGGTACAGAACTGAATAACCCCTTGCAGAGACTTCTTGAGTCAGTCACTTGGCAAAACAAACTTAACTTAAACTGCTACTTTCTATTCCCGCCCACGTATTAGGCTTAGGTCAGGTACACCGGGGTAGGCGTAGTTAGAAACACCAGTTGAGTACGATTAGGCAAATGTATATGTATATATATATTTTATCCATTTTAAACCTGCATATGGCTTAGAAACCATATAAATGTTTTTACAGTATTATTTTATACTTCTGCTTTTATTGTATGCACTTTACTTAACCATAAGTATTGCGATAATATCGATCCATTTCTCTTGTATGAGAAAAGAGACTGATCAATAAATACCATCTTTTATTGAACACGCCCGTCTCTTCCTTTTCTCTACAATCTGGTGAGACTAAGAATGCACGTACTGACTGAGTAAAATAAGTTGTCTTTTGTTTTCACACGACTCTAGAGATACACTCTTGATTAGGGGAGAGCAAAGTTGTCATGTTCTATGGTTGTCAGAAACTAAATCCCTTCTTGTCTATCCAGGGAGGTTCAACTCCTCCTTGCCTATTCGAGAAAGTTTCTAGTGAACTCTGAGCTAGCTGGCAAACCCAAACTTTAAGTCTAATATCGACAATAGAAGACCTAGTTAACGTCTGGTCTAGGCCTATACTATTGAAGGTATTATTCCAATGCGCAGAGCCTATTGGGATAATAGGAACTACACTACAGTTTCACTGGCTTGTGAACACAAAATGGTGGCTGGGGGGCACTGTTTTAACATACAGGTCTTAGCACAGAGCAAAGGAGAAATTTGGAGGGAAAACAAAGTCGTCAGCAATGAGAGGGAAAAATTACAGAGTTGGGACTGCAAATCCCACAATTCAACATGTTAAATGGAATCCATCATGGGCAGGAAAAAATACAAGTTTAAAACACAAAACAGGTGATACAATATCCAATCACAGGCAGGTTAAAGCTACAATTGGTAAACTGTAACAACCACAGGCAAAGACAGAAATCACAGAAAGGGAAAATCGTTTTTTTAAAACTTTTGTTTTGGGGAAGAGACAGCACTAGTATGCCTCCTTACCTCTTCCTGGACTCTGCTCACTGCAATCTGGGGCTACAAGTTAAGGGTATGGCCTGTAAGCCTGCTAGAATATCGCCCCTGGTGTGCCCCTCCCTCGTGTGTCCACCACACCCTTCTCACCCATTTACTATCTTTTTCAAGTCGTCCCCTTCCTTTCTTCTTTACTGGGTCGAACTTATCTGCCCCTAGACCATCAATGAATCTCTTATCTTTTTTTTTTTTTTTTTTTTTTTTTTTTTATTTGCAAGACTTGTAGTGTAAACAGATGAAAGAGAAGATTCACACTGCGTCACGCCAACAACCCGGAGGCAGGCCGCTATCAATTAGAGCATACATAAAAGTGCAAAGAAACAATCCAGAGGCCGACATCCGTCCTGGTCAGTCAAGCAGATATAAACATGAATTACAATAAAATCTATAGCGTGCGCAGTGCAATATCAGCAAGGAAATGGTCATGCTTTTCTCATAGTGCCTCAGACAATTAGAAGATAACGAAGAATGGGGAGCCGCTCCTAAAGAAGCAGCGGTCAACTATCCGCTGCAGCGGCCCGTGGATAGGATATGTCTATCAGCACAATTGTTTCTCCCAACAGGACCCCCCCAACAAGTTAACCCAAAAACCGTCTAAACATAGGTGCAAGTACTAAGAAACAGCAGTCATACAACACTTCAGTCCACAAAAGAGACGCGCGGGCCCACAACGGATCACTCAGAGAGAGGGCAGGTCATAGTCAGGGCGTGTGTGCAAGATCATCTCCTCTGTGCCCGTATTGGCAAAAGGGCGTGTGGTGGGAGGGGGGGAAGGGGCAATCAATAGGCCACAGGAGGGTCAGCGGAAGGGGGAGGTCAGGGACACGGTCGGGGCCAGTGGGGGCAGCAAATGTCGAGCGCGCGCCAGGGTAGGACCTGACCACAACTGCGCCTCTCCATGGGACGAATGAATCTCTTATCTGAAATGAAGAGCGTATGACAGAATCCAGTCACAGGACACAAAACAGACTCTTAAGCGGGAAAGTCTTGCATATTGTTTACACTTTTAATTGAGAACTGTATGCATGCTTGAAACATCAAATCTGAGATGGTCCTATTTGTAATATGCAAGCAATGTTTGTCTTTTTGAACAAATAGAATACAAATACCTTTAAAAACCTGGCATTTTATCTTAAAAGTATCTGAACCGCCCACTGCCGGAAATTCCATAACAAACTTAGTTATCTGCCTTTGTACCTTGTCACCTGCAGATTATTCACAAATCACTGAAACAAAAATGTGTAACACACTGAACAATATTTTCTGGATCAGAACATGTATTTCATCTTTCAAGCTGAGCTAGCTTCCATTCCTTTGGCAGATGTACAGAATATTGTCAGGGATGAGACCTATCAGACTCTTGGTCGAATGCTGTTCTAGCTGTTTTTCTAAAAAAAGGGTATGGACCAAACAGATCGGCCATAACATCATCTATTAACTTTACCAGCAAGATAAACTAAGATCTTGGTAAATTGCTTTAACCAACTATTGTCATCTCTCGTATCTGCTGACTAACAGAGTTTCATTCCAGGTCGACACGTGACCGAACAACAGAGTGATCCACTGGCTACTGTCTTTTTAAATGCTGAGAAGGCCTTTGGCTTTCGGTCCTTTTAGTGGAAGCTTTTGGAGAAGAAAGTTTTTCTGGAAAATATATTCAAGCTATTATTGTCTAGTATAAAACAACTACTAGAACTGTTTGTCTTAATGACATGATATCCAGCAGATTTAAAATTAAACAATGGACAACACAAGGAAACCCACTATACCTAAAGCTACTTGTACCCTATCTTGAGACTTTTATTGTCCTGTTTCCTTAAAGGTTGGAGCAATACCTTGAGGCATGCAGTGATACCTTCCAGTTTGGCAGCGTTTGCACATGTCATTGAAATCATCACTGTCAGTCCAGAAATCAAGCCCCAGGAGCTCGTGGTCTAGCCCAACGATTCAGCTTACTATTTGGATATTGCCTAAAAGTTGCCAACTCCCAAAACTTAATATCAGGCTTACCCTTTTGCTTAAAGGATGGTTTGTGTGTTTCCACTAGCTCTGTGCAGGAGTAAGTCAAAGACCCATTAAACCAATAGATAGCACTGCCAAGCTGTTTTGCACAAACTCTCCACAATGTGGTCAAAAGACCTACACCTAAGGCCTTGCCATACAAACACTGTCCAAAGTAAAACAAATATTCCAGCCATGCATGAACACCAATCCTAAGATTAAACCTCATACTGAGCAAACATGAGAAAGAAAAGAGCCCATCCTGACATTCACTAAAAGACCTAATGGGTCCAACCCCTCTAGGATTCATGATGAGGAATGAATTGAGATGCTACCATACACACACATTTTGCCACAAATCAACATGGTTATGGCATGAATGGGAGAAAACGCAGTCAGTCCCAAAACTTCCTTTTTGACTGATCCTCGTCGCTTTTGAAGAGTTGAGGGTTACAAAACTTGCTACCAACATTGTCAGCACATGTTCAATTCTTTCATGACTGACTTAAGCGAAGAAACGTCACATAGTTAAATGACAGAAGATCTCTTTCGAGTTCCACAGTATCATAAACGTTATGCCCTGCTCTTTCCTAAACTGAGGGAGCAGAGAATTGCATACAATTAAGAAAACATGGCGCACAACTAGGTGAAAAGAATCCGCATAACAAGGAGAAAATAGTGCACCAGGGACAGTTAGCCTTCTGTGCATCAAAAGTACTGGCAAGACTTCATGCTTTTCAATATTGCACCTGAACCCATATGAGAAGCTTGTTTCAGTCTGAATTTTTATGGACTGTGTACAATGTGACCCAACGTCCTATTCCGGGAAAAAACGTATTTACAGGGAAAGAAGCAGGCTAGTCAAGAACTATATGGCTTCCCTGTTCAAAATAATGGCTAAGGGTAGTTTCCAAATGTTCAACGCTGGTGTTCCAGCCTGGGATTCCTAATGACCAGATGAATAGTGAATTACGGCGGCACTATAACCGTATAACCACTATAAATGTACTATTCTGAAAAAAACAGGCAGTCTGTGTTGGTATGAAAACCAAAAGGTGTTTGAGAAAAATATTTAAAAAAATGTTGTCATAAAGAAGAGTGAAAGCACAATTCTGCTGCCAGATCTGTTCACTTACCCATGCTTAAGCACGTCGGCTTACACTTGGCTGTATTTTGATTGCCTTATAAATGAATATGATAATATTTGGGAAAAAACATTACTAGTCTGCGAATTTTATTTTTAAGTGAGAACTGGTTCATAGGTATCTGCACCTAAATCACACATGTGTACCATGGTAGCTTACATATCCCTGAAAGCAGTTCTGTTCCCTGTAGCCAACACTGGAAACAGGGCCGGACTGGGAACCAAAACCAGCCCTGGCAAAGTGGTCGCCCCCCTCGGGGGTTGGGGGTGCCGCCGAGATCTTTGCCGGGGGCGGTTTTCAGCCGATTTTGTTACAGGGCCGATTTTGCAGGTATGCTGCAAAAACGGCCCTGTAACAAAAACGAACCCCAGGGGCCCAAAACCGGCCCCTACCCTTGCGGCGCACCGGGGGATTGCCCGGTGCCAACAATGGCCAGTCCGGGCCTGACTGGAAATGTCGCAGGTTGTGTCCCACTAGGATCCTTTTCTTATTTTATGTCATAATATTTACTGTATATTAAAAACCTGTCCGGCTGGACAAAGAACATAGCACTGATTGAGTGTATATTTACTTACATCATTCTGGATGTCTAGGGACCACTGTCTTTAGAAATTGTAAACGCACCCAAGATCCCTGACCAATTGCATATTGGGTTCCCTTGTTTTTTTCAACAATTCGTACTTGCCTTGGGTATCTATTTACTTACTTTTTTATAACTGTGTGCTTCCTCAGATGTGTCTGTAAAATCGACCATTTGACGAGAATCTGGACCCTTTGTCCTGAAAGGTTATAGTCACTGCCCAGAATTTTTCTCCATGTCTGCAAGCCAGTAGGCAGAAGTATATTTTTAGGGTGGCATGACCAAACATTAAAGATGTTCACTATAAGCAGATTCTTTCACAAATATTTACAGGGAAAAATGGACAATATGCGAGGTTTTAAAATACACAATGCTGTTTGGTGCTTTTACATTATTGGTGTGATTCTATTTGAAGGAATTCACAGAATGTCTACGGTACATATTAAAGCACACTCAATCAAGTTTCCACAATTCATTCTGAGTTTGCAATCCTTCGTGTCATTAGACACTACGTAGATAGTTGTAGGCTTGAGAAAGCTCCAGGCCTGCACACCAAAAGGGGAAAAACACATGTTGGCTGGCTTTCGTATGATATTCCAATTTGTTTTATTTTGAACTATGAATGTAAAATTGTATAAATAAACAACTAAATAGAGAATTCACCAACATTTACAGAATGGAATTTCCTGTAAACTTTAAAGCACAATGTCGATGATTGTCAAGTGGCTGTGATTATAGTACTGACTTCTCTATACCATTAGTCATATTGTACCTTTTGTTGTTTGTTGTTCTTTCCAAACAACAGAACTTCTGTCTTGATTGGGTTGAGCTCCCAGTAGGGCACTGTGCATTCAGTAATGACTGGTGTGCAAGCAGTGCTTAAGGCACTGTCAGAAGCTTGGAAACCTTTCAAGTAGAGCTGTATATCATCACTGTGTCAAAGGCAACTGAGTGGTCCAGCAACATCATGAGGCAGGGGTCATCTTCACCTGTTGTCAGGAGGGTATTGCCTTTGTTGTGTAAGCTAGTCATCCCCCTGTTGAAGCTTGAGATGAGGTCAGACAGGTAGCTGTGCATAAGCAAATGGCTTCATTTAAATGTACATGTACAAGGCATTCACAAAAGGTGACCGTGCAGTAGTAAATCCATGTACTTATCCTTCATATTTTTCAAGGTAGCATGATATTGCTCATGAGTAAATATTATCACAGGTTCAGGGAATTGGTGTTTGAGGATTTGGTCGCTAGGGAAAGTTGTGAATATTTACAAATATTTTTCCAACCCATTCCTACTATGAAAATGGCTCGAGATTTAGGGGCACGAGAAAATCGTTTTGGAACATGGGATGGGCCTGGAGCTCCCACAAAAACGGGGTGGTATATTGGAAAGTGGTTTTCCAAGAGCATTTATATTTTCCTGGTGGAGAAAAAAAAGGGAATTGCAAATACAAGCTGTGCATTATTAAAAGGAAGAAAAAGAAGACCGATTTTTTGGGTGAGCAAGTTTTTAAATATAACAAGAATCTTTACTCCCTTCGTTGTTTTTTTCCCCTGGTGACAGGTGAAATCTGAGCCCAATATTAGTGATGCTCTGAAAATGATCTTATCTGCTTGCACGAAGATTTAACAGAAGAATTATGGACCGCAATTCACTAAAATGCTACGGGTAGCAGAAATAACTTATCTTCCTCAGTGACATCACAGGAATTGTCATCACATGATCTTTAACAGCAATCACCACAGGAAGTAACTTCACACGACTTCTGACCGCAAGTCATCACACAAATTGACATAATTTTTAAGAACTGCATAATACGTGCACAAATAGTAGTTACTACAGTACAGTGTGTTTTTCTATACCACCTATATTTTAACTTGGGTTGTGCCACAATATTCCATGGGCTCAGTCATCACCTGCCCAGGTACAGCATCTTATGCTGAAAAACAGTTATATTCAGGTACGGCCTAAAAGACTTGGGCACAGCCTCTGTATGTCTAGCCTTTTATTGCCAGTGTGTAATTGCAATTCAGCTGCTACTCCTGCATGGAATGTCCAGTGCAACCTCCCCTCCAGCCTCCAATACACAATCCAGCATCCAGACACGAGTACACCTCTCTCAGGCGCAGCACCGGTGTCCAATCCCTGGGGTAATCTCTATAGAAGCAACCCAAGCCGTCAACTGACTTGCCTGCAGTAAGTCTACTCAAGTTTGATGTTCTCCAGGAGGTCCATCAAATCTCTTAATTTACCACTGATGAAAAATGGCGCTTTATGCAGGGTTATCCCCAAACGTTTTGCTTCTTTCTCCTTTGCTTTTCCTGACCTGTGGTTGTTGGCTATAGCACTCTGGGCACTTTACCACTGCTGATCAGTGCTAAAGTGCATATGCTCTCTGTGTACAATGTTATTGTGATTGGCTATCCATGATTGGCATATTTGTTTTACCAGTAGGTCCCTAGTAAAGTGCACTGAGTGTGCCAGGGCGGGTAATTCAAATGCTACTAGTGGACTTGCACCACTGATTGTGCCACCCACATGAGTAGTGCTGAAAAGAGGTCTCAGGCCTGCCACTGCAGTGCCTGTGAGCAGTTTGTTAACTAACTGCCATGTTGTCCTGGCCAGTGTACACACTTGCCAGGCCTGACCCTTCCCTTTTCTTCAACATTGGACATCCCTATAGTATGCCCAAGGTATATTCCCCCCCCCCCCCCCCCCGGGCAGGGTGCAGTGTAGGTGAAAGGTAGGACATGTTCTAGTGTGGGTAACATGTCCTGATAGTGAAATACTGCCAATTTCGTTTTTCACTATTGAAAGGCTATTTTGCCCATAGGATAGAATGGGGAATGCTGTGTAACATGTGTACCTGCATATCTTCCCATAGAAGCAAGATTGAAATTTGGAATCTGGTATCCCTGAACTCAGAATTTAATAACACATATTTTAGGGAGGATGGTTTTTTAATTCAGTGTTTGGAAATAGCACTTTTAGAAAATGGCTATTTTCTCCTTCAGCCTTTCTGTGTGCCTCTGCCTGTTTGTGAATTGACTGATTGGTTTATGAGTGACAGGGGCTGGGGTGGCTCTAGGAGGCTGGGTGAGTCAACACTAGGCTGAATAGACCTATCTGCATGTAGAGTGGTGGGAAGAGTAGCACCTGGGTCTGAAGAGGGCTGTGCCTGCCTTCCACAATGCTGGCTCCACCTCCTGCGGTGCGTCTGATAGCCCTGGTCCACACTCACAAAGGAAGAGGATGTGCACTGGCAGAGTGCACCCAGAAGTGATTGGGACTGGGTCCAGGACCCCTCACACATGAAGAACAAATACTTTTGGGGTATAAATATCTGAGCTGAAACCCCTAAATTTTAAACTAGGAACAACTTTGTGATCATGAAGGAATCCCTGCCAGAGAAGAACAGCCAGGAAGACTGAGGAAAAGTGCTAACATTGCTGTATGTCTGGGAGCTGACCTGTAGTTGTTGTTATTGCTGAGGAAGAGGACTAAGGGACTGTCTGCTGTGTGCTGTGTTCCCCTACTGGATGAGGAACTGTGCTGTGTGCTTTGTCCCTTTGAGGTGAACATGTATCCAAGGGCTTGAGAAGAGCTGGCCTCCTGTTGAAAACTCAGGGATACAAAAGTTTTGCCAAAAATTCCTACAACTCGCCCTGCACCATGCTCCGCTCTGGGGATAATTGAGTGCCTCCAGGATGTCGCTGGTGCCGCCGTGAAACCTGCCTTGCCTGCTGTCTGTCTACTCTTAAGAAGCATTGTGAGCGCTGCAGGTATCACCGCTGCCGGCCCGTGACCGGTGTGAAGTATTGAGGGCCGGTATTGTATCACCACCGGCCTTCGATCCTCAGAAGTACTGAGTGTTTAATTTATCATTTACCGCCGCCACTCGAGCTGTCTGCCTGAGGCCGGGTCCGTGATCGGAGAGGAGCCGCGTTGCAGCAAGAGCAGAGCCGGAGGGTTGCCTGGCAACCAAGAAGCATTCCTGAGGAAGCATGTAGTAGGAGGAACCGCCCAGCCGGGCGTCATCACCGCTCTGAGACCAGGAAGTGAGAAGCACCAGCGAACAACCAGACTCCGCCACGGGAGAACAGCTGTTGGTGACGAGGCCGACCGGACGATGTCCAGCGGGAGGAGCAGAGACGAGGATGCAACCCCCAGGTAACCGCTTGGACTCAGGTCTAGCGGGGCTGTGTGCAATTACCTGGGCGGGGTGGGAGAGAGGCAGTGTCACGGCTGGTGGAGGCTCCACACCCGATTCTTCCAGACAGCCTGTCCCAGCACAGCTGACGTGCTGCGGTACCGGGGCCCGCTCTCAGGAGCTGGACGCTTCCCCACAAACTGGTTAAAGCCGCAATTTAGCTACTCATACAGCGGGGTGAAGCAGGCGTATTGTCGTCCGTGAAGGACAGTGTTCCTTCCATCAAGTGCAGCACTCTTTTGCTATGGGTGTAGCGGGCATATTGTCGTCCGTGAAGGACAGTGTTCTTGCCTAAAAGTGCAGCATTTTTGAGCTACCAGAACAGTGGGGGTATTGTTGGTAGATCACATTATTTTTCAAGTGACTTTCCACAAGCTGCAAACAAGAATTTTACAACCATACTGAAGCTACAAGTACCTTTACTTTTACAAGGACATTTATTATTGCTAAACCATTCTATAGAAACATTGCTGAAGAAAGAATCCTTATGTATGTTGGTTCTATGTCGTTTTTGATTCTGCCTAATCAAATAAAGAGATTTATATTTTTATAAATAACTTGTGTGGCGTCCGTCTGTGGTGTTTTACTGTGTTACTGTGAGTGTTGGTACAAATACTTTACACATTGCCTTGGGGATAAGCCTGTCTGCTCGTGCCAAGCTACCAAGGGGGTTAGCAGGGGTTATCAACAGTGTGTTTACCCCTAACCCTGACTAGAAGCAAGGGTCTCTATTTGGTCAAAGGTGCCAACCTCTGCCAACTTAGAGACCCCCATTTCTAACAACCACTTTTTGAAAATAGGATAAACTTGCGTGTCTAATGTAGTGTCATTAGTGCCTTGAATTTCTTCTGTATCCATTAATTTTCAGTATGGTGTTAAAGTCATATAAGTGTTCAATTTTGTCTAAAACAATGGATAAACTGACCATTAAAATGTAATGTCATTTGAGCAAGCCATTCAGGATTGAGAAGCAAACAGGCCACCTTGGTGATATTTATTTCAGGAACAAATCATATCACAAATGGAGTACTGGATGCATAGTTGTACACATTGAAATTTAGCATTAGGAACACTTCTCAATGTTGCTGCTTTATTATAGTGGCAGCATGAAAGGAATACTTGGAAAGAGCATATTCATTTTGATAAAAATACAGATGCTTTATATCACCCCATTCAATGGCATAAATGTTATTCCTTCAGAAAATGCTGTTAGGGCGAGGCGAGGCTCAAACCTTAGACCATAGTGTCAAAGACAGCTGCAATGCTGTTCCGACATTAAATCATGCATTTACCCCTAACCCTGACTAGAAGCAAGGGTCTCTATTTGGTCAAAGGTGCCAACCTCTGCCAACTTAGAGACCCCCATTTCTAACAACCACTTTTTGAAAATAGGATAAACTTGCGTGTCTAATGTAGTGTCATTAGTGCCTTGAATTTCTTCTGTATCCATTAATTTTCAGTATGGTGTTAAAGTCATATAAGTGTTCAATTTTGTCTAAAACAATGGATAAACTGACCATTAAAATGTAATGTCATTTGAGCAAGCCATTCAGGATTGAGAAGCAAACAGGCCACCTTGGTGATATTTATTTCAGGAACAAATCATATCACAAATGGAGTACTGGATGCATAGTTGTACACATTGAAATTTAGCATTAGGAACACTTCTCAATGTTGCTGCTTTATTATAGTGGCAGCATGAAAGGAATACTTGGAAAGAGCATATTCATTTTGATAAAAATACAGATGCTTTATATCACCCCATTCAATGGCATAAATGTTATTCCTTCAGAAAATGCTGTTAGGGCGAGGCGAGGCTCAAACCTTAGACCATAGTGTCAAAGACAGCTGCAATGCTGTTCCGACATTAAATCATGCAAAGTCTGCGCTTCTCAACAGAAGTATTGTACTATTAATGGAAAGTACCAGCACTTCATAGAGGATATTAAATGACTAATTCCAAGAATCTAAGTCCCATTTGTAGCAAATAAAATTACTGAAAATACACAGAAGATAACTTCTAAATATTTCTTGTTATAGTCATTAGACCAGAAATTGGCCATATTTTTAAAACAACACTGTATGTGTTTGTAATTAATGTGTATTCCATGAAATATCACCACACAGAAACTGAACCAGACCTACAAATCCTTCAGCTGTCATTCTACATTACCTTCAGAAACTCAGGAACCCTCCGCTTGACATACTGTACCTTCTGTGCCATACGCTAGTGTTGGAGATTTGCATTTCCGGTAGGGTCAATCAGGATCATCTGCTTTTCATTGAACCCTATTTTTGTTGGCTTTAGAAGTCTGTGTACTTTACTCCTGCTCACCAAGGGTAAAGTGCTTCGACCCTCCTTTTCAAACATGGTAAAATGGTATACACTTGATTGTCACATTTAATTTACTTTTAAGTCCCTAGCATATGGTACCACCTGTACCCATGGCCTGCTCATCATGGAATGCTACTATTTGGCTGCAGCACCCATTATGCCACCCACTACAGTAGGACTGCAAGACATGTCTCCAGGGCTGCCCTTGAAGCCTGTGTGTGCAGTGTTAAACAGCAATTTTGACCTGACCAAATAAACCTTTTATCAGGCCTAAACCACAAATTGTAATACTAATAAGTCACTCTTAAGATATGCCTTAAAAGCCCATGGGCAGGGTGCACGGTATTTAAAAAGTAGATCATGTGTATTTATTGTTTTGCTTGTCCTGTCAGTGAAAAAACTCAACGACAAGGCTGGCTCTTCCATGAGTTAACACTGGTTGACACGATTACCATTAATAAGTGTTCAATTGAGTTGGGTAATAGCTGGAAAAATAGTTTAAGAACTTATTTTAATAGTAATTTAAAAACCAACTTAATGGTCAAGTCGGATTTTATACTGATATTTTTGAAAAGACACTTTTACAAAGTTGCATTTTCCTGCCTAAAACCAAAAGGCTTTCTTGCCTGTTTCCAGCTGTCACCTGAACCTGATGGCTCCCCTACAGTGAGATGTGTATTGCTCCCTGACAATGGATAAAGAGCTATGGGTGTAGGAAGTGGGACTCCTCCCTTGCCAGGAATGCTTGTGGGGGGCTGTGCCTAGCCCCTTCCTGAGCTTTAAAGGATGCCTATCTAGTCACTGGCAGATGCAACTCCCACATAGCCTGCCTCCCCATTGTCTAACTAGTCAGACTGGCAACTAATCAAGTGGGAGGGGAGGAACTGACCAGATCTGGTATAAGGGATGGAAAATGTATTGCCCTCTACTCACAGGCTAGCACTGGGAATAAAAGTAGACACGACAGACCTCTCATCAGAATGCTCCTGCATTGGTGAGGGATCAGACGAAGGACTGCCCTGTTGTCTGAAGAACCTGAGGGAAGACTTGTTTGCTTGTTTTGAGCCCAGGACCCAAGAAGTGACTCTGAGGGTCAGTTGGCTGACCTCCTCCTCTTTTACCTACAGAGACCCAACTAGCTTCCAGTGGCTCTCTCCCTGCAACTGCCCAACTGACCAGCTTTAACTGGACCTTCCCTGGACCTTGCTAATGGCCTTTGTTGGAGTGAATCCTAACCCCCAAGTGGTGCCCGCAGGTCCTGGAGTCTAGGCTGGGGCTAGAGTATACTTCTCGTATCCCTAAACTGCAAGAAATTACACTTAGAATATTTTTGGCAGCTTTCTACCTAGAGATCTGACAGGAGCTGGGATTGACGTAAAAACAGCAGCTGTTAATGTTGAATTGCCAGTCAGCCTCAACTTTCTGGTTTGCACCACTGAAGGAGATCTGTCTTCCAGAAACATTTCTAAGGCCACACGTAGTTCAGCATGGCTTCATCGGGACTCCTGCTGAACAGCATCTGATAGATATTGAGCCTTCCCAGGCACAGTCTTCGACCGCTCGATTTACAGCTTTCATCGATTACCTCACAGGGACCCCGCTCTTGTTATGTTATGTTATGTTATGGAATATTTATATAGCACCTATCACCGCCGGTCTCTAAGCGCTTAACAGAAAAAACATAACACACTGGTACCCATAGAGCCCTCGGCTGATATACCGCCTAAACTGTCATCAATGCCTTTCTGAATAGATGGGTTTTCAGTTTTTTTCTGAAGGGTAATAGCTGTGGTTCTTCCTTCAGGGTGGCCGGGAGCTCATTCCACAGTTGCGGGAGAAGCACAGACAGGGCCCTGCCTCCTCTAGTTTTTAGTTTGAACCTGGGTTGAAACAAATTGGGAGTTGTTCCTGAACGCAAAGATCTCCCAGGGACATACCTCTTCAGACGTTGCTTAATGTACTCTGGGGCTTTCCCAAAGAGTGCCTTATGGGCCACGCCGAGACATTTAAACTGGACTCGAAATTTCACTGGAAGCCAGTGCAACTTCTGAAGCAGGGGGGTTGCGTGCGAGTTTCTGGGCAGGGAGTGGATCAGCCTAGCTGCATCGTTCTGTACTACCTGCAGCTTCTTCAACAGCTTCTGTGGCAGGCCAAGATATAAGGCATTGCCATAATCAAGTCTCGAAATGACTGTGGCAGATACGATCGATTGCAGGGTGGAGGCAGATAAGATGGGAACTAGCTTTCGTAGTTGCCTCAACACACCTATGCAAGATCCGACCACAGCAGAAACTTGAGGGGCCATTGAGAGGTCCGCATCGATCCTCAGCCCCAGGCTTTTTACCACTGAACCAGGCGAAGGGGTGGCTCCTAACTCTGGGGGCCAATACAGGTCACTCCAGGGATTCTCTCGGTTGCTGATCACCAGCACCTCCATTTTGTCAGCATACACTTTCAACAGATTGTTATTCATCCAGTTGACCGTGAAGCTGAGCAAATTCCTCACTGATTCCTGGGCCTCTTTGGTATCATCCAGCTGGACCAATAGCTGGGTGTCATCTGCGTAGTTGAAAATTTCGCAGTTCATACTCATGAGCTCCTCCACCAATGGTTGTAAATAGATATTGAAAAGCAGGGGGGATAGGGCCGACCCCTGGGGCACCCCCCAAGTCACATCACTGATCCCAGACAACTGGTCTCCCAACTTCACTCTCTGAGTTCGACCTGACAGGAAGGATTCCAGCCACTTTAGCACCTGGCCTGAGATCCCCAGCTTCGCGATACTGTCCAGCAAGATGGTGTGGCTGACCGTATCAAAAGCCGCCGATAAGTCTAGGAGAATCAGGGCGCACGGCTGTTTATTGTCTGCCCTGACTCTCAGCTCATCGGCGACTGAGGCCATGACTAATTCTGTGCTATGTTGGGGCCGAAACCCAGCCTGCCTGGCATGAAGGAGATGGTATTCCTCCAGGTGACCGTCTAAAGTGCTGAGGACGTGATTTTCTAGGATCTTGCTCAGAAATGGTAACTGCGAGATGGGCCTGTAGTTTTTTAAGGCTTTCGTATCCGTTCCTGCTTTCTTTAAAAGTGGGGAGACCCTGGCTTCTTTCATCTGAGTTGGCAGATAACCTGTTTTCAGTGAATTGTTCAGTAGACTCAGCACCTGGGGCTGGATGCCTGGCAAGCCATTTAAAAAAAATTTGGGGGGCAAGGATCTATATTAGAGCCTGACTTGATCTGTTCGGCACATTCCGCTAGGCACTTGTCGTCAATGGGAGGGAAACTGTTCAAAGTCGTAGAAGGCAACTGAGCGATCAGACTGGGAGGCATAGTTGTGACTGGCCGTGCATTGATGTCAGAAATGATATCCTGTATCTTCCGAAGAAAGAAAGTTTGAAAGGAGTCACAGTCTGGTTGATCGCACGTAAAAAATGTCCCTTCTCGTTGTGTGAGTTCCCTTAGTATCATAAAGGTCTCTCGCTGTATGTTTATTGCCTCCCTAATGCTTCCCTCATAGAAAGCCGACTTTCTCTCTAGGATGTCTGCCTTATATTTTGAAAGTAGAGTTTTAAAAATTTCAGCCTCTATTTGACAGTAATGAAGTCTCCACCTTTTCTCTGCCTTACGAAGGGCTTGCTTCTTCTCCTTCAAAGAGGCGTCAAACCATGGTGCTCCCTTCCCTTTAGTTCTAGTCCTCTCCATCTGCTCAGGGACCAGTTTATCCAGAGCGGCGAGCATCCAGGTCTTTAGCATCTTAGCGTCATGGTCCAAATCTGTACCACTCATTTTAGGGGGGGTGGAGGAGAGCCGGGCCGCGATTAACAAGTCGGCCTCCACCTTGTTCCAAGGTCGAGTTTTCCTCCGTGATTTATTTGGGGCAGCCCGCACAGGGTCACCCGGAACCCAGCACTTTATCAGGAAGTGGTCCGACCAAATGCAGGGACTAACCTCCGTTATTTCAATATTAGGCAAGGAGGACCAAACAAGGTCCAATGTGTGGCCTTTCACATGAGTCGGGCCCACCACTAACTGCTGTAGGTTGAGCACCGAGAGATTGGCTTCAAACACAGTCTCCTTAGGGTCTCTGGGTACTTTGTCCCAGTGGTAGTTGAAGTCGCCTACCACCAGAAGAGACTTATATCTGGTGGCCAAATCCGTCAAAAGCTCAAAAAGGATGTCATTGAAATCCGATGAGCTTTGCGGCGGGCGATATACTACCAATATCACCATGCATGAAGATTTAAGCGAGACTTTAATCCCTAACAGCTCCGCGCAGGCACAGTTTTCTGCTATAATCTGTTTCACTACGAGACATTTTTTAAACAAAAAGGCCACACCCCCCCCCTTTGCAGTCATTTGGACGATTATGCCAAATGGCATCATACTCTGGGGGTAGGGCAGCCAAGATGTCTGGCGTTGAGGCGGAACCAAGCCATGTCTCTGAGAGGGCAAGAATATCAATTTCTCCATCGAGCAAACCTGCTTTTTTCTAGCCCCACTTTAGATCCATTTTACTCCACAGATGATTTCCCAGTGACCATAATTTTACACCCTACAATTTGTTAAGGCAGAAAGTAAACTTTCCATCATGAAGAACCTGGTCCCTGTATCCGACCTGTTCTCCATTGCGGTTGGCATTCACTTTTGCCTTTTACACGGTCTAGTACAACCAGAGGACATAGGTTAGCGCTTGTGCTTTTTAGTGCCCTTTTTATTTCAATCTTTAAACATTAATATCTCTGCTTATGCTTATTGAATTTATATTGTTTTGGTGTCATCTAATGTATTAAAAGTTACTACATGGGCCTGATTACAAAGGCAAACTTACACTTTTACGTTTGTTTGCTATTCACAAACATTTTTAGAAGCAGTATCTTTACGACTGCAGAGCTTCTGCACATGAAGAGATAGGACTGTCCTATCTTTTATTGTGCAGGGACTCCACAGTCGTAAAGATGCTAAGTGTAAAAATGTTAGTGAATAGCAAACAAATGTAAACTGACACAAAAGTGTAAATTTACCTTTTGGAATCAGGCCCCATGTTTTTAAAATAGCTTGAGATTTTTCTTGTGTTGTGTTTTCACAGTATTACTGGTTAAAGAGTTGCACAAATAATTTACACATTGATCTAAGTTAAGTGTGACTTCTCTGTGCCAAGCTTCCGGTTAAGCACAGGTTAATTTAGTGACTCTTGTGGTTTATTCTAAGAAGGATTGTGATTTTTATTTGAGGTGGGTTCTCACCTCTTCAACTAATGCTCCAATTTCTTACAGTGAGTAACACTGACAAACACAATTGCAAGAAATGTATTTAATTCAGTTTTGGGTAGGTATTCAATACACTGTCTAAGCAATGTAGGTTTCAATTGCTTTGGACACCAAGCTTTGTAAAATCCATTATGAAAGATGTCAATTGTGAATGATGTCACCAGATCTTAAAGAATCTGGACTCTGACACAGCCAGCATACACCTCTCCTTTGAGGTCACCCAAGAAAATCTGATTGTGCATTATGGAAATGGCCATACTGTAATAGACAATATTGATTGATTTGAGAAGGAGAGAAATGAGGTAGTAGTTGTAATGGTCTATTGTATCTTGGGTTGGCTTCTTCATTTTCCTTTCTTTTCCTTTCCTCTCTCACTTTCATTTACTCCCTCAACTCTTTGCCTTGTGTTCTCCCACTTCCTTAGCAGCACCTGGTTTGCCCTTCATTCTCAACGTGTTCTCTGCAGTTTATCTCTTTGATACTTAAACCCAGTCAAGTCAGTTTCTCACCTAGATTATTTTGGCACTGTGATTGAGTGCACAGCTTGAGGTGGGATGTGGGGGAAAGCATAAAGATCACTTAAATGCTTGCAACACAATGGAAAGGCAGCAATAAATACGGTTTTGTCATAGGTTGCAGGGTGGCACAAGCAGCAACATTTAAAACTTAATGGACATGCAGTTCCAGTACTGCATAGATAGCAGCATTGCAGGCTTCATGCCCACACAAAAGGTGGCAGAACACGGGTTAGAGGGCGAGATTTCATCACACAAAGAAGAGGTATGCCTTAGGCAGCAGTACTGCAAGCTTTGCTCACGCAAGCAGTAGTGGTAAAGCACATACGTAGCTTTGCAAGCTTCCTACACACTTACGAACACTGGCACATGCAATACAAGCTTCCTTCAGACAAGGACAAAAAAAGGCACAGTATACACAGCAACTATGAAGATCATTCTCAGGAAAAGTAACTACACCGCAGAAATTAGCTGGGCAGGCGTCTCTCACACAACATGGTGCATCCAGTAAGTAGTTGTTTAAACATCCTTTACATAAGTATATGAAGAGGCAGGAGACAGCTCTGTCACAATACAGCTAAAGGATGGTAGGAGTGGAGTGTAAGTCTTCGGACAAAACAAGAGCAGCATGCAGAGCAGCTCTTAAAACAAGTAGAGCTCTGGAAGCAAGTGCTATGCATGTTTGTACAACGCACTATCACCGAGGAGGGTGTCCAGGCACTGAAACTCATCTTCACAAAATACACAGCATGGACAACACCTCTGCAAATCTCGCTTATACAAAAGGACAGTGTGTACAGAAGCAGAGCATGACTACCTTACAAAATAGATGAAGAACAGGAAGCAATCATCACTTCACGCCTCCCTCACCAAACATGTACACACTGCTTGCAGGGACAGGTGTGCAAAGCTGCCATGGGGGAATCTTGTCATGGGGCAGGCTTTAGAGCAGTCCTTGATTTTACCCAACAGTACCGTATGTGCTGTGATGTTTACAGATATGATTTATGTGGTTAAAAGTGCTATGGGATTAAACATTAGAGTGGTAGATGGTATTATACATAATGGGGCCCACTGGCAGCAGTTATACGTGTGCAAGCAACAATTCTGAAGTGTGCAAGTAAATAAATTCGAAGACCAAGCAGAGTTATCCTGACAGTGCATAAACAAAAAGCCTGACAGTGGAACCCTCAGAGCCACAGCACCTGTGCTGCTATCCCTTTGGTATTCTGACCCCTCTATACTATTTGGGGTTTGTGTGCACACTGGAACGCACCCTCCATCACAGTGCCAATACTTGAGGGATCATAAAATTTTGAGACATAAGCAGAGGTGCACCACACATCAATTGCAAAGATTAAGAGAACTCAGTAGCAAGTGTAAAGGCAGCGTTCCTTATTGTTGAATAGACACAGAGAGCAAAAAATGTCAATTGCATCCAATGTGGGGGCAACGTCGGTTCTGCAAGGTGGCGCAAAAACGAAAGGGGATTACACCTGACACAGTCAAATACTGAATTTGAATATCAATCAGTATGCAGCTTCTTTATAAAAGAAGAGAAGGTATACATAGAGAGGATGTAACCCCCAGGCAAAGGCGGGCATCTAAACTTGGATCAAGTCAGCCTGCTTATGATCGCCCAGTTGGGCCGCATAAGCACCAAGTCATTAGCCCCAATATCGTATGCAGCAGATCCAAAATGTATCAGTTCAATAGTCAGTCAAAATACTTTATTGCGATAACTTAATATCATATAAAGACAATGGCAAAAAACAAACACACATATACAATAAATACAAACATCTAAAAACAGTTAAGATACAATACTCTAAAAATCATACATCTATTTACAATTCATTATGATGTAATGATACAAAGTGCAAAGTGCTAAAATGGTTGAAGTGCTGCGATGAAATACTAAAAAGGGAAAATCCCCAAGAAAATAGGCATTACTATCACAAAAAGTCCTTGTGAAAAAAACTTATATAATTACAGTTCCTGATGTAAATACAAGTAAATACATATAATTACACATAAGGTGTCTAATATGGGGAAATGGCCACGTTTTTTAATCTAGCATTCCTACTCCTAATAGCTCTAACCAAAAAACTAGCCACATAAAACATGATCTTGTGAGTCTGTAGAAGCTGTAAATAGATAAGAGCAGGTTTAACCTGGATAAATCCAGCTTCCCTAAGAATAGGCACCAAAAACTTTCTCCTGGCGTCAATATAGTGACTACAAAACATCACAAAGTGCATGGTGTTTTGTTCGGAGAAATAATCACAAGAACATGGTGACGCCTTATCAGGGGTAGACCATACAGGATAAAAACCAAGATTAAAATGTATCAAGTTAAAACGAAAACGAGTTAAAATAAACCTGTGGTAAGGATAGGTCACTGTATTCAAATAATTCTCTGGGCCGTCGGGTATGGACAATATTATACTAGCCCTGACACTGTTTTTTTTAACTCTTGTTCTTCTCTTTCCAGAGATAAAAGTTCTTTCATTGCAAATTTTGTAGACTCTATATCTTTAAATGTTATAGAATCTATTTCAGAATAAAGCTCAGGCCTCCCCAGCCTTATGAAGTTTTCCTTGATGTATGTCAGCCATCTGATGTTATTAACTTTGTCCAGACACAGACAGTCTCTTATAATGATATGGTTTAAGGGAATTTCCTTATTAAGCCACAACCTCAGCCAAGCAACTAATGGTGCTGTTTTTATTAGGTCTGTGATGTAGCCTTCCCCTAATTCCATATGGACAGTGTAGGACGGGGTTGACTGTGGAACTCCGAGGACAGATCTGAAAAATTTATTATCCATCGTCTGTAAGGGATCCAGTTCCCTATATCCCCATAATGAACCACCATAAGATGCCACTGAAATACATTTGGCTTTATAAATTTTCAATATGGCTGCTATTGGCCTAGCCCCAAGTTTCTTAGAAAACCCCTGGAGGGCTGCAGATGTTCTAGCTAATGCGGTAGCTCTATTCTTCACATGAGATCCCCAGTTACCCTTCTCATCGAAGGTAATCCCTAAATAGGGAAAAGAGGTTACGCCAGCAAGTTTTTCTTGTCCACAGGAAAAGATTTTATGATAATTCTTTCTAGCAACCCTGCCCATGAGCATAATTTGAGATTTTTTCACGTTTATCTTCAAATCTAATGCACCCATAAAGGATTCAAAGGCATCCAGGAGTCGTTGGAGTCCCGTCCCGGTACGCGCAAGAAGAACCGCGTCATCCGCGTAGAGGAGAACAGGAATCCCCTGATCCACTGCACGCGGAATATCGAGGCTCGCGTCCCTAAGGGCGGGCTCCAAAGCGTTCACGTAAAGTGTGAACAACAGCGGTGCCAAAATGCACCCCTGTCTAACTCCTTTCTCAGAGGCAAAAACGTTAGTACACCTTCCATTTGAGGAAACTCTGATTTTTGCAGTACGGCCAGAGTGCAGGTCAGCCAATAAATTGACTATAGACCTATCTAGGCCCATTTCCAGTAATTTTGACCAAAGCTTAGATCTATTAACCAGGTCAAAGGCTGAGGAGAGGTCCATGAAACCAAGGTACATGGACCCCTCCTTAGCCCTAGTATATTTTTCAATTAGCAAGTGAAGATTAAGGCATTGGTCCAGGGTACTTCTTTTAGGTCTAAAACCATATTGCACGTTGCTCAGAATGCCATTCTCGTTGACCCAATCATTTAATTTTACTAGTATAGCTCTTCCTAAAATCTTAACTGATGAATCAATCAGTGAGATTGGTCTATAACATGCAGGGTCCTGCCTGTTTCCCTTTTTGAACACAGGGATGATTATGGATAATTTCCATGACTCAGGAATATTATCATGGTTTAGTGCATTGAAGACCCTGCAAAGTAATCTTGACCAAAAATTAGGAAAGCATTTAAAAGCGTCTGCAGGAACTCCGTCGGGTCCTGGCGCCTTTTTCTTCAGGGTACAATCAATGGCATGTAAAACTTCCGATACTTCAAAGTGCAAGTAATTCCCAGCGGTGTTAGTGTCAACCACCTGAGCCCCTAGTTCTCCACTGGCATGGTCGGTATAAATATCACTGAAGTGTTTGATCCAACCTTCATCTGGAATATTATTTTCAAGGGGCGAGTTTTCCTCACCTGTAAATAGGGGTTGGTTGACAATCTTCCAAAAATCTCCACTGTTTTTCAATACTACTGGGTCTATAAGCTGCATCCAGGCTTCATCCTTAATCTGTTTTTTCCTGACTGCTATGGCCTTTTTATACTGGGCTCTACAAGTAGTAATAAGTTCACGATCTTTCGGTGCAACTTTTAAAGCATTTAACAATGCAGAATGTGCGTTTGAACATCTACGATCAAACCATCTTTTGATTGGCATTTTCCTAGATTTAGAGCCAACAATTAGCCTAGAATTAATCTTACCACATATACTAGCGAACGCAGATATCACTTCCTTATCCTCAGATTCACTAGATAAACACACTCCAACCTCGCCCTCAGCCTCAAAGAGTACCTCTTGTATAAAGGAATCCGGAATTATACTATCCCATTTCAGTCTGCGTCCTTGGTCTTTAGCCTTGAATACATGTTTAAAACTACAAGGGCCATGTTTCCGCCCTATGAAGTCTGAAGCCAATAGATCCAAGGAAACAGGATTGTGGTCACTGAAAACGGAAACCACGGTTTTGTACATTAAAACCTTAGCTAAAAAACATGCTGAAATAAATATATAATCAATAACAGAGCCATTGTCAGTTCCCTTAAATGTAGGGACCCTCTCCCCCCCCTCTCCGCAACCAGACTCATATAAGTTCCATCTTGCTAAAAAGTTCTCTAAACATTCCCCCTGTTTGTTGTGTTCAAGATGAATAGGCAAACAGTTTGGGGGGGATTCTGCATCATCGCAAACACAATTTAGTGAGCACGGGTGTATATTAAAATCACCCAAAAACACAATTTCAAAAGAATTAACGTTTTCACTATAGACTGACAAGAAAACATCCAATCTATCTAGACTGTATAGGGTGCAGTCAGATGCGTTGGAATTATAAAAATTTATAAATAAAATATTTGGGAATTCTACCGAGGAAAGTTCCACAATTAAACATTGCTCGGATCCCGAGTCACATTTCTTTAAGTTTCCTTTGATATTCAATTTAAAGAGGCTTAATAGACCTCCCTTTGCTCTCCCTGCGGTGCTAGACACTGCAGGTATACAAAAAAGGCTATAGCCCTCTAGAGAAAAGCTATTATTTGTGTCCCATGTTTCCTGCAATGCAATAATGTCGAACTTATCCATAAAATCTGACCATACCACATTGCCTACTTTAGCCTTAATTCCTGCGATATTCCAGGTAAGTATACTAAATGTTGATGAATAATTCTCTGTGCGACTTATGTGTTCATGCAAGAGTCAATCATTTTGGTCCAAAGAGGATAAGGGTGCAAAACGATTGGACAGCAAAAGAGGTTGTACAAAGGGGTTTTGGTAAACAGAATGGTTTAAAGTATTTCGATGTTGTTGTTCTCGACCCCATCTATTATTTGTTTCCCAATTATTATCCCTCCCAAAAGCAGGGGTCCTGGGGTAGGTAACATTCTGTTGTTCTCCGTAAAAAAAATGTAAAGTTAAAGGGACAACAGTGCCCTGCCTACGTTGTGGTGGGAGTAGGTTAGTGAGGATGTTTGGCAACACACCTGTATGTGAAAAACTTACAGCCACACAATCCCCTTGAAATTTTTTGGGGCGGTTTCCTAACCAGGGAACCCTTTTTGCATTCTTGATCTCCTGAGCTAATTGCTGAGCCCCCCCTGGGGCTAACCTCATATTATTTGTAAGCCATTGCAAAGCCTTGTTAGATAAAGTAGTAGGTGTTTCTACTATAGCAGCTTCTAAAGGAGGAACATTAGCTAGTACTAAACCAACAGGGGAAGCTTCCACTATGAATTGTAGAGGGTCTGTTAACAGAGGCTGTGCTGGGGGAATTTCAACTATTAAAGGAGCATCCCGTTTACCAACTGTTTCATTAGCTTCTAAAACCAATGACTGCGTTGGGAGATTATCAGGGGATAAAACATCTGTGGCATCACCCTCGGGGATAGCGTGCTCACCATTATTATTGCCCATGTTAACGACCAGAGTGGTAACATTTTCAACCCCCTCCACTAGCTTATTCTGCAAACCCCCTAGTTTTTTAACCTCGGTTTGTAATTTATCTATTTTAGTAATAAGAGGTTTAACAATGGTTTTGATTTTACTTTCAATTAGTTCAGCAATTTTGAGAAGCAAATCATCATCAACATTATACATTGCCCTTCGTTCTCCTTGATCCTTTGAGTTGACCTTTGGAGTATTTGCCCTCTTCTTCCTTACCCCCGATCTTAACCCTCCACGTTCTGGCAGGATTTTTGCCCTAGAGTTGTCAGGCCGAGAGGCCTGATCCGATATCGACTGGTCTTCGTCTGAAAGACAAGCCTGTGGCTCTACTTCAATGTCACTGTCTATATGGTTTGCAGAGTCCACAATGAGTAGCTCCGGGCTAGGCTCAATGTTTTCCATAAAATTACCATTATCCTGAATAGGAATGGAGTGAGCTTCACAATCCGTTTCCATAGATATAATATCACCTGCGGGGGGAGATATAGTAGGGCTCAATAGTCTTAAGTCTGGTGATTGACTCAACCCCAAAGATTCTCTCCTCTGTATGTTGATTTTTTTCACAGTTTGGACCATGTAGTTGTCCATCGTGTTTGCAGTAGAAACTGGACCTTTTTCCGGCATACTACCACAACACGCGAGAAACTATGTCCACAAATAATGATAGATACAGAAGTGGAAGCAACAGTATCTTACTTGAGCAGTGAATTATACCACCGGCGTCCAACAGAGTTTCTGGCCCTGTCCCTGTCGCCTCCTGCCGATGAGGGCCGTAGAGGGCCCGCCCTTTGCCCGGGCTTAGCCCCGGGCGTCCCGCTCGCGTCCCGCGATGCGGGGGTGTCTGGTGTTTTATTGCGCCAGCGGCGCTCTTCGTCCGCGTCAATTACGCGCCGCCGCGAGGCCTGCCGGGTGTTGTGGTTCCCGGAGCGGCGGCGCGATGCTTGAGGGCAAAGTGACTCTCAGCGGTGGCGGCTTGGCGTCCTTAGTGCCCCTGTCGGTTTCAGCGTGGCAGGTAAGTGCTATGGTCAGTTCAATAGTAAGTCGTATGTGAAAGATCAGAGGTCTGAAAATTTTATTTGGTACAGGTGCACAGCCTTGAATTTTTCAAACTATTCAAAAATAAAGTTCAAACAGAGTAAATGTGTTTTTAGGTGATCCGTGGGTAACGTCTTCCATCCGCGACGTTTTACTCAAAATACTTGTCGTGCTCCTAATGATCCATTAGTTGCATCCCCTTTGGGCACTCATATGCTGGTTCCTCTAAAGAAACGCGAGGACTCCATGCAGTTCAATAGTATATAGACTCTTTCTTTATTCGATATGTATTCGTGAATTCTTATTTCATGAAATTCATTTGTCTTTTCAGAAGAATTTTTATGTATCTTTTACACTTTTCCAAGCATTATCGTCTCATTAGCTCCTATGCATTTTGGGCTTACCACACAGCCCTTCCTCAGGGAGCATCACTGTTAATTCAAAATGAATAACAATCATAATTTTGCTGTTTGTGATCTGTTAGAAATATCACTAACTGACGAAGAGGTGTCGGTTTGTTGGGTGAAACGAAAGAAAAATCAGAAAATGTAAGAGGGACACCCTTGATTACAAGCTTAGGGAGGTATATACCTGGCAGAGGTTTATGCCCAAAGGAGAAGGAATCGCCCTTACACCCAACAAACCGACACCTCTTCGTCAGGTAGTGATATTTCTAACAGATCACAAACAGCAAAAGCCCAAATGGCATCAAGAAGCCAAGAGACACCACAGAATGAGGAATCAATAACAGTCAGCACAGCTACAGCTACAACTAGTGCTTTTTTAGACCAAGGCCAGATGCAACAAGCATTAGAAATGCAATCGGGCTCGGATTTATTTGAGTTTGAGCTAATGGCATTGTAAATGCCAATGTATTGTTGCTATGTGTTATGGAGTGTGTTCATGTGGTGTGTACTGCCAGTGATCTCATTGTGAGTGTGAGAATATTGCACCGTTACTGCCTGTGTTGTCCTTCTTGTGAGTGTGAGAAGCTTGCACCTCTGCTGCCTGTGGTCTCCTTGTGAGTGTAAGAAGCTTGAACTGCTGCTGCCTGTGATGTCCTTCTTGTGAGTGTAAGAAGCTTGCACTGCTGCTGCCTGTGATGTCGTTGTTGTGAGTGTGACAAGCTTGCACAGCTGCTGCCTGTGAGTATGAGAAGATTGCATTGTGCATCTCTGTGCTGTGCCTGTTCTTTATAAGGGACTCTTGCTCTGTTGCTGCTGCTGCCTTGGCACAGTACCTGCTGTGAGTGTGTGAGGGAATATTGCACCGCTGCTGCTTGTGATATCCTTCTTGTGAGTGGGAGAAGCTTGCACCTCAGCTGCCTGTGGTATCCTTGTGAGTGTAACAAGCTTGCACAGCTGCTGCCTGTGATGTCCTTCGTGTAAGTGTGCTCTGTCATCGGTAGTTGAGAGTGGTAGTGGAGAGTGTTAGTGGAAAGTGTTAGTGGAGAGTGGTAGTGCAGAGTGGAGAGTGGTAGTGGAGAGTGGTAGTGGAGAGTGCTAGTGGAGAGTGGTAGTGGAGAGTGGTAAATGGTAGTGGAGAGTGGTAGTGGAGAGTGGTAGTGGAGAGTGGTAGTGGAGAGTGGTAGTGGAGAGTGGTAGTGGAGAGTGGAGAGTGTTAGTGGAAAGTGTTAGTGGAGAGTGGTAGTGCAGAGTGGAGAGTGGTAGTGGAGAGTGGTAGTGGAGAGTGCTAGTGGAGAGTGGTAGTGGAGAGTGGTAAATGGTAGTGGAGAGTGGTAGTGGAGAGTGGTAGTGGAGAGTGGTAGTGGAGAGTGGTAGTGGAGAGTGGAGAGTGTTAGTGGAGAGTGTTAGTGGAGAGTGTTAGTGCAGAGTGTTAGTGGAGAGTGTTAGTGGAGAGTGTTAGTGGAGAGTGGTAGTGAGAGTGGTAGTGGAGAGTGGAGAGTGTTAGTGGAGAGTGTTAGTGGAGAGTGGTAGTGGAGAGTGGTAGTGGAGAGTGGTAGTGGAGAGTGGAGAGTGTTAGTGGAGAGTGTTAGTGGAGAGTGGTAGTGGAGAGTGGTAGTGGAGAGTGTTAGTGGAGAGCGGTAGTGGAGAGCGGTAGTGGAGAGCGGTAGTGGAGAGCGGTAGTGGAGAGTGGTAGTGGAGAGTGGTAGTGGAGAGTGGTAGTGGAGAGTGTTAGTGGAGAGTGTTAGTGGAGAGTGTTAGTGCAGAGTGTTAGTGGAGAGTGGTAGTGGAGACTGTTAGTGGAGAGTGGTAGTGGAGAGTGGTAGTGGAGACTGTTAGTGGAGAGTGGTAGTGGAGAGTGGTAGTGGAGAGTGGTAGTGGAGAGTGGTAGTGGAGAGTGGTAGTGGAGAGTGGTAGTGGAGAGTGTTAGTGGAGAGTGTTAGTGGAGAGCGTTAGTGGAGAGCGTTAGTGGAGAGTGGTAGTGGAGAGTGGTAGTGGAGAGTGGTAGTGGAGAGTGGTAAATGGTAGTGGAGAGTGGTAGTGGAGAGTGTTAGTGGAGAGTGGTAGTGGAGAGTGGTAGTGGAGAGTGGTAGTGGAGAGTGGTAGTGGAGAGTGGTAGTAGTGAGTGGTAGTGGAGAGTGGAGAGTGTTAGTGGAGAGTGTTAGTGGAGAGTGTTAGTGCAGAGTGTTAGTGGAGAGTTTTAGTTGAGAGTGGTAGTGGAGAGTGGTAGTGGAGAGTGGTAGTGGAGAGTGGTAGTGGAGAGTGGTAGTGGAGAGTGTTAGTGGAGAGTGGAGAGTGTTAGTGGAGAGTGTTAGTGGAGAGTGGTAGTGGAGAGTGGTAGTGGAGAGTGTTAGTGGAGAGTGGTAGTGGAGACTGGTAGTGGAGAGTGGTAGTGGAGACTGGTAGTGGAGACTGGTAGTGGAGAGTGGTAGTGGAGAGTGTTAGTGGAGAGTGTTAGTGGAGAGTGTTAGTGGAGAGTGTTAGTGGAGAGCGTTAGTGGAGAGCGTTAGTGGAGAGTGGTAGTGGAGAGTGGTAGTGGAGAGTGTTAGTGGAGAGTGTTAGTGGAGAGTGTTAGTGGAGAGTTTTAGTGGAGAGTGTTAGTGCAGAGTGTTAGTGGAGAGTGGTAGTGGAGAGTGGTAGTGGAGAGTGGTAGTGGAGAGTGGTAGTGGAGAGTGGTAGTGGAGAGTGGTAGTGGAGAGTGGTAGTGGAGAGTGGTAGTGGAGAGTGTTAGTGGAGAGTGGTAGTGGAGAGTGGTAGTGGAGAGTGGTAGTGGAGAGTGTTATTGGAGAGTGTTATTGGAGAGTGGTAGTGGAGAGTGGTAGTGGAGAGTGTTAGTGGAGAGTGTTAGTGGAGAGTGTTAGTGCAGAGTGTTAGTGCAGAGTGTTAGTGGAGAGTGGTAGTGGAGACTGTTAGTGGAGAGTGGTAGTGGAGAGTGGTAGTGGAGACTGTTAGTGGAGAGTGGTAGTGGAGAGTGGTAGTGGAGAGTGGTAGTGGAGAGTGGTAGTGGAGAGTGTTAGTGGAGAGCGTTAGTGGAGAGCGTTAGTGGAGAGCGTTAGTGGAGAGCGTTAGTGGAGAGTGGTAGTGGAGAGTGGTAGTGGAGAGTGGTAGTGGAGAGTGGTAGTGGAGAGTGGTAAATGGTAGTGGAGAGTGGTAGTGGAGAGTGTTAGTGGAGAGTGGTAGTGGAGAGTGGTAGTGGAGAGTGGTAGTGGAGAGTGGTAGTGGAGAGTGGTAGTAGTGAGTGGTAGTGGAGAGTGGAGAGTGTTAGTGGAGAGTGTTAGTGGAGAGTGTTAGTGCAGAGTGTTAGTGGAGAGTTTTAGTGGAGAGTGGTAGTGGAGAGTGGTAGTGGAGAGTGGTAGTGGAGAGTGGTAGTGGAGAGTGGTAGTGGAGAGTGTTAGTGGAGAGTGGAGAGTGTTAGTGGAGAGTGTTAGTGGAGAGTGGTAGTGGAGACTGGTAGTGGAGAGTGGTAGTGGAGACTGGTAGTGGAGACTGGTAGTGGAGAGTGGTAGTGGAGAGTGTTAGTGGAGAGTGTTAGTGGAGAGCGTTAGTGGAGAGCGTTAGTGGAGAGCGTTAGTGGAGAGCGGTAGTGGAGAGTGGTAGTGGAGAGTGTTAGTGGAGAGTGTTAGTGGAGAGTGTTAGTGGAGAGTGTTAGTGGAGAGTGTTAGTGGAGAGTGTTAGTGCAGAGTGTTAGTGGAGACTGTTAGTGGAGAGTGGTAGTGGAGAGTGGTAGTGGAGAGTGGTAGTGGAGAGTGGTAGTGGAGAGTGGTAGTGGAGAGTGGTAGTGGAGAGTGGTAGTGGAGAGTGTTAGTGGAGAGTGGTAGTGGAGAGTGGTAGTGGAGAGTGGTAGTGGAGAGTGTTATTGGAGAGTGTTATTGGAGAGTGTTAGTGGAGAGTGTTAGTGGAGAGTGTTAGTGGAGAGAAGTTAGATCACAGAAGCTCTTTGTGCTCCACGTGCCGCCAAGCTCTGCAGAACAGGAGCTTAAAGCGAAAGAGAGAAACTGGTGTGCTATATATAGTAGACAGACAGGTCCAAAAAAATATTAACGTTTCTTAACAGGCAGACGAGAGGATGTGGCTTAACAGCTAGAGCGGCCGACCTCCAAGCTGGTCCAACTATAACTGCAGGCAAATGCTATTTTTACAGCATAAACCCGAACACATTATCTCCAGGCATGTTCGTGGTATACAGAATAGAATGGTATGTCTTATTTATTAATTTTCCTTCCCAGAAGGTACCGAGAACGAGAGACGTAATACTACAGGAGAGAAGAACAGGAAAGATGCAAGCTTGTGTGGGAACAGGCACAGAAGGGAGAACTGACACTAGGTGACTAATGGGGATTAGGAGCAGGGTAAAGAGGAAGTGTTACACTACAAATCCCACGATGCACCGGAGAGCTGCAGCAGCACCCGGGTGGCACCAATGTCGGCCCGAGATGCCCACTGGCTGGATCCCGTAGTTTCCCGTTGAATTTCGGCAATCTTGGAAAGGAAAGAGGCCCGGCCCTTTGCCCAGAATCGGAAGGGTGCCCGATCTACGGGGAGCACGTGACATCAGAGCATGAGAAAGGGCACGCGAGAGATGTGCAGCGCGGAACCCCAGGCAGACAGCTGGAACTCATCTCTGGCAAGGCGGGGGTGACCACGGCAAGGAGCGCGAGCCCGCCCCTGGGTGCCAGGGAGGGGCGCGCGGTCTGGAAGGAGGCCACCGCCTCCCTTAGTTGTGCTTCCCAGCCTGGCATTCCCGCCTAGAATGCGGCATGATTATGAATCCAAAAGTTGTGAATAACATTTTAATAATATATTAAACATTCTGCACGGAAAAGTAAATTGTACTGGACATTCGGTAAACTTCGCATTAAGCATTAAGCATCTAAAGATCCGAGCATCGAAATGTGAGAGGCGCTTCGATAAATCATCACGAGGGGGTCGTTGCCTCTAGTCTTGTTATACGCAGATGACATCACTCAGATTAAAATTAATGTTTACCCTCCATGCATGAAACTATTATGTTCGCCTAAAAATACCGCAGGAACGAATACAGAGAAAGAGCAATTCTTGGGCGTTATAAATATATAATATAGCCAATCAGCCGGAGAGCAGCGATGCGCCGCAGTTTTCTTTCCGCTTTCTTCTGGACATCAGCTGCAGCGTAATTCTGCACACAACCCGCGGCAAGTAAAAGACACACAAACGGAGGAAGCAGGGTTTAAACTTCAACAAAGATAGAGGGCTCTGAGAGCGGCAGAAGCTGCAACGGTGTGCACAAACCAGCAAATGACAAGTCCTGATTAAATGACGACTCTGCTTCGTACCCCGTATTTCCAGTGCCCAAATGTAAACAAGCCCCGGAGACCACCGCAATGATCGGCATGTCTGGACCTCAGTGACATACGAAAGAAATTAAAGCGGCGCCATTACCGTATCCCCATTTAGTCATACAACGCAACGTAGTCATAACATGCAAGAACAAGGAAGCTGCGCGCTGAGCGCTGCAGAATTGTGAACGCGCCCGGCCATCTGGATTCACTAACGG
Organism: Lissotriton helveticus; assembly: GCF_964261635.1. NCBI lineage: Eukaryota > Metazoa > Chordata > Amphibia > Caudata > Salamandridae > Lissotriton > Lissotriton helveticus. The sequence continues at coordinate 19,945,958 of NC_136060.1, read as the reverse complement.
AGGCACCCTGACAGCTCCTAATTATAATTTATGTACTTCTTTGCGCGAGCACGAACGAAATATGCCCAAAATGGCGGAACAAAACTACATTTACCCTATCACTTCAAGCCTATTAAAACGAAAACACAAGGAAGACGAATCACTGGCCAGATGACAGAAAACGCTAAGGAATGTGTGGAATTCCTCTCGCCAAGGCCCTAGGAGATACTTCTTTTTTTTCCTTCTTTAACATTAGTTCTCTAACTCCTCCCACTTTCAGTGGGGAGGAGTCCGAGCCCTAAAAAGGAGACCCAGGAGGGGAAAAGGAAAAAGAAAAGGAGCATCCCAAAACAAGAAGCACAACGATACCGAAGAAGGACAAGGTGAAACAGAAAACGACTGTGAAGGACAACTAGTAATCAACATCTCGGATTACAATTTATCTTCTAACGAGATTAGACTGTTACAGAAAGGAACTTCATTTGTGCCCACAACCGACACAGACCCTCTCGAACTAGAAGTAAGCTTTTTCAAGCTTATGAGAAAATTAAGACTGAGGCATTTTTTTGACAACGTGTTACCCAACAAAGAAACAAAAGAACCTGATCAATTATTGGGATTGAGACCGAATAGTACTTTTCAAGCGCCCGTTAGCCACAAAACGTTAGACCTTTTTGAGAAACTGGTGAAACAAGATCTGACCAAACTGAATTTCAAGCACAGCAAAACCAAAAATATAACACAAAAGGATCTAAGCACACTGAAGAAATTGGCTAACAACAAATAAATCATCAGTGTGAAGGTGGATAAGGGAGGCGCCCTAGTGATCATGAATACCAACATGTACGAGACAAAAGTCATCGATCACATATCTGACTCAAACACATACATGAGGTTGAATGAGAACCCTACCAGGGCATATACTAAAGTTTTGAAAGTGATCATAGACAAAGCCTATGAGGCTGGGACAATTAATGAAAGAACAAATAATTTTTTGATAAAAAGCAACCCGAAAAGTCCAGTACTATACATGATCCCGAAGATTCATAAAAACTTAAAAGATCCCCCTTTGAGACCTATATTCTCAACACGTGGCAGTTTACATGAGCCAATAGGGCAGTTTCTGGATAAATACTTGCAACCTACAGTGAAGAGTATGCAGACCTATATAAAGGACTCAACAGATTTTCTATTAAAATTACAAGCTGTGTCAATTGAACAAGGTGAAAGCTTAATCCTGTGTACAGCTGACGTTAAATCACTGGACACCTCAATCCCACATTCATCAGGAATAGAGGCGGTGGAGCAAGCCATACTTAACACTGATTTGGAGTTACCAATGCAGACTTTTCTTATGAAACTAATGTTGTTCACACTGTATCAAAGCTACCTTAAATATGGAGGGTAATGGTATCAACAACTCGTAGGAACCTCTATGGGCAATTGCGCTGGTCCGGTATACGCGAACATTTTCATGAAGCAATATGAAGAACAGCACATACTCTCAAAAACGGAATGGCAGGACAACTGTAAGTTAATCGTCAGATACAAAGACGATATCTTTATAGTTTGGAAAAATTTATTAGAACGATTGGAGACAGCTTTGAGAGAACTTAACTCTCTAGATGAACGCATTCAATTAACCTGGGAAATCTCCAAACAGAAAGTAAAGTTTCTGGACGTGGAAATCACACTGACAGAAAAAGGATTGGAAACTGATATATATCGGAAGCCCACGGATAGAAATAACATGTTACACTACATGAGCTTTCATCAAATGTCATTATTTCCTAGTTCAATTATCAAAACCACAGTGGTTCGCTCCATGCACTGAGCGGATTTACCGTACTGTTCTTGTCCTGGGGGAATGACATGTAGCTTGTTTAACGCTGTTTCAGTGACAGCGTCGGACCCACCCTTCCACGGGAGGGGCTCTCCGCGACCTCGGCAGGCCGCATTACATTCCAAACGAAAAAAGCGCCGACAGTGGAGGCCCACAACAGCGTGTCAACCTTTATTCATTATATATAAATATATATGTATATATATATATATATATATCCAACAAAGCAGGAAAGCCCACAAGGTTGAAGTAAAGCCACATGAAGTTTGATAGGCATAGTTCGAAATTTGCATCCTGTGACCCAGCCGTGAAGAGTTGCCCACCGCCTGGATGCGGGTCCTTGCATGCTCCAAGTGGTTGCTTGCAGCTATGGAATAAAGGAGTACAGCGCCAGTGCAGGATGGTGCTGTCTTGTGGCACGTTTTCATTGCTGGAAAGCAGGGAAGGCAGCACCCTGTGTAGTGCTTTTCCACTTGGAATTTTATTGTGTTCAAACTTGAAGGGATTGGAAGTTGCCCCACGGGGGGAAGAAGGTTGGTTGGTGCACTGCAAAGCCCAGAAAGCTTTGCGAAGGGACACGCCCACTGTGGCAGGTGTTGGCAGGTGTTGGAAATCTTAACTAAAGTGCGCAATAAAAACTGCTCCCAATTCCTTTCAGAACATTGCCTCTGAAGAAAGGATGAGATTCCTGAAACGCGTCATGCAGATTATAACTATTTGAAGACTGCATTTGTGAGTTGTCTGCTGGCAATGAAATGGATTAAAATACGAGTGCCTATTGACTTTATGTGGCTTCACTTCGTTTTTTGGGGCTAACCTGCTTTGTTGGAAATATATATATATATATAATACCCTTTCAGGCATAGAGTGACAAATAACTTATGCAAAAAATAGAAGCAGAGAACTCTGGGTAGTTCTCAAATTTAGGTGGAAAGCAGCTCCTGTATAGGGCACTCTCAACACCAGTGACACTCTAGATCTGGTCACCTCAAATGTCTGCTTTTCTATCAAAGTCTTTAAGCATAGGATTAGCACAGTGCCATCCACACCGAGATAGAAAAGGACAAAGTCTTTTGCCATTTCTACAGCAACATCCAGAGAGACTTACTTAGATTATTACAAGTATTATATACTCGCAACTGGGCACAGACAATCTTGTACACAGAGGGATGTCTATCTCAGAAGATTGAAATTGGCAATGGATTGCGACAGGGGTGTGTATTGGCCCCTCTCCTTTTTTCATTATTTATTGTGAACCTACCTTTGGTTCTAAGCAAAGAAAGGGGGGCCAGTCCGAAGGTCGACGGGAGACATATTGCATGCCTTTTATATGCGGATGATTTGGTGGTAATAGACCAAACCGAGATTGGGTTACAAAGAAAGTTGAATAGATTTAATGAATACTGTAGGCTTAAAAAACTAGTAGTTAACATGGATAAAACAAAGATTCTAAAGATGGGACGAAGGAAATCAAGGTTTAACTGGTTTTTGGACTCCACAAAGTTAGAAATAGTGGATGAATATAGATAACTGGACTTGTGGTTTCAGAAAAATCTGAACTGGGCCACCCACCTCGAAGCATTAAAAGTACGAAATGTAATGGAGTTTAGGGGGAAAAGTCAGACAGACCAGTTTTAAAAGCTTATGTAGCCATGGTCCCACCCCAAATCCTTTATGGGGCTGAATTATTATATTTCAGTGGTAGATGAGGCTGGGATGTTGAGAAAAGAAAAGCGTTGAAAAACCTGTTTTCAATGGTTCAGGCAGTGAGGCTCAAAACAGGCATCACTTCATGGAGCATAACAGCCTGTCAGCCCTAGTAAGATTTTGGAAGCGTCAGGGATCAGAAGATGACTATATAGTTTCCCAATGGTGCAGAAACGAGATCTTGAAGAGTAATTCATCATGGGCCAAAGGGGTTAGATAGAGACTGTATTATTAAAGCAGGAGAGTGTTGAGTCTCAAAATTTGCCCCTTGACATTACATATTGAAGTTGAGAGAAGGGAACGTAGGTGCCTGGGAAAAGAATTATCTCGTGCCCAGGACCAGGACTACCTCATGGGGAAAAATCAGTATGCTTTATGGCCTTGTCGTGGCAAAATGCTGCTCAGTTTCCCTATATTGATAGGTTGTCTGTGGACGCTTGAGAAGAGAAGTATTAAGGCTGAGAATTGGGTTAAACCCTTGTTATCAGAATAATGAGACTAAAAGAGCATTGATTGATAGCAATGTGAAGTGAAACTGTATCCTGAGGACAACATGTGATATTTTACATATCTTATTGGATTGTTATATGGTGTTAGGGTTATGGAAGGAGATTTTATGTCCACTTTTCAAAAAGTATAGTATAACTAATAGTACACAGGCAGAAGAACTTTTAACTGAAATGAAGAATTTCGATACAGTCTGTGCCCTGGAGAGGTTTATGCAAAGAGCAAAAGAAAACTTGAAATGTGTCTAGTTTCAATATTCCCTTCTGTTCACACAGCTTGAGATAAGACATATGATTCAAAGGAAGGTTTAAGGATGTTAATCCAGAATTGTAAACTGATGTATTAATTGCCTGTGCCTGGGGGGAGTTTCTATAAAATCCAAAGAAACCCAACCAGAGTTAATAATGGAAGACTTGTCTCATGGTATGTAAAGTGAATTACTAGGTCTGAAAGATGCTACAGGATTTTATATCATGAATGTTAAGATGATAAGTCTATGTAAAAAAATGTATGATTGTATGAATTGTATTTAAGCTGATTGTATATGTTTAAGGACTGTGGAATCCAAATAAACGTTGTCTTGAATTGAACTCTCTAACTTTCTTCCTCTGTCCATAAATCTACCCTCTCTTACACTCTTCTGTCTGCCATGTACACTTTCTTTCAATCATTTTCTAACTCAATGTTTTTATAACCCAATCTCTCAATATATGTCTCCAATTTGAGTTTTACTACAATTCTAGAGTGTGTCTTGCAAATTCTACCTTTCTTCTGCTGTGCTTTTCTGTGTCACTCACACTCATTTTCATCCATCCCTTGAACTTCAATGTGTCATGTTATATTCTTTTGTGTTCTATTTATTGCCTTTCTGCAGTCAGTAACTACCTGCTTTAGCAAACATCAACATTTGCAGAATACCTCCATTCTCCATAGAAATTCAATGGATTTCGCTACTTTGAGTTCTGCAGTCCTCCAAAGGTGATTCAGGGAAGTGAAGGGACATTGTATTAGCTTTGGTAGTGAATAGACCCAGAGTCTGATTTCGAGTTGGGCGGAATGGAAAAGCCAGCAATTTCTGGAAAAAAGTGTTAAAACCAGAGGAGACTCGACGGTTATTTTCTTTACCAAACTATCTGTTTTTTAAGGAAACACCGCTGATGGGTTCCACTGAAGAGGTAATTCTTCCTCCAGGTGTCAACTAACTTCTAAATCAGGCCATAGACTACTGAACCATCAGAGAACCAAGAAGTGTATGAGGCATCAATCCACCTGTTCCTTATGCTCACTGAACAAGCAACCTCTAGCATGCTCTTCTCCATCCATGCTTTGTTTCATCATTCACTCTTCACTCTTTTCTTCCTTTGCTATCTCCTTTCGCTTCACTTTGTTTCCCATCCTTAACTCTCTATACCAGTCTGTCATTCAACCCTTCTTTCCACCCAATCTTTCATCTCTCCCCCTATGTTTGTCTATCCCTCACTCTCCCTGTCTTTTTCTTCTCTCCTCTCACCTTTCACTCCAGGATCGAGGGTGAATGAGGTTTTTTTTACAGTAACACTGCTGAAAAAGGTGTTTTCTTTTAATCAGATTCAATTCAGCTGTTTCTTTAAACGCAAAGTGACTTATACGTGAGTGGTTCTTGGTGCTTTTTCTCTCATTCCAGTACATAGTATCTGAAAGAAACGTCTAATCTCAGTCCGAGAAAGGTGTGGGCCCAACCATTGTGACCTGCTGTAGGGACTAAAGCCTCCTCTCCACACCGATGATTTGTTAGTTGCACTGGTCAAAAGACGCCCCACCCTCAAAGGCAAACTGTCATCTTCTGAGACCCTGGAGGGAAGGATGTGCACCCCATGATGCACATTCTTCAGCCACCCTAATGTCATTCTGCAAATAATACTTAATAGGGATAAACTGTGGTTAGCTCAAACTACTGCCCGCCTGAAGCTGCAGCAGTCAATTGGAATAATTAGCCCAGGTATATGAAGTTGCTTGATCCACAGACGAAAAAAAACGGCCGACTATCTGGCCTCTGCCACAGGCCCCTCAGGTATCGGCCAATTGCCCGCCCTGCCAATCCAATCCTGGTTCCTAGCAACTGGCAACCCTTGGCGAGTAGTCCCGGCAGCCGCTTACATAAATATAATTTAGCAAAAGGAATAAAATCATAAGTACAGGGCATCAATCACGCTACCAAAGGTACCGTTCATGTACTGTACCAGCCTCTCCGATGCACAGGCATAATTAGGTGGGGTGCAAACGGAACAGTGCACAGGAGTCAAGATCAACAATGGTTCAAATATATGAAAATATGATTAGGTGGGATTCAAAAGGCATAGTTCACAACAATGTAGAGTACTATTCACTCAGATATGTGATAGTACGATCAGGAGAGGCACAACAGGAAGGACACATTCTCATCAATATGAACTTGGATGGAATCATCTGAGGTAGGGACACGAGTACGATGTGTTACCACATACCCTTCCCCTCTTACCCCGGTGCTGGGGAACCTGCCCCCGCTCTCAGGAGGTAGAAAAGTTGATAATGTCTTTCTTTAGGCGGCACGCCTGTTGATAGACCAGAGATGCCAGAATGCCGCACTGCTGAGAATAGAACAGTGGTGGGTGAAGGTATGGTCAATCTACAAGATGGAACGTCTACCAGCCTTTGTGAGACAAAGTGTATACATTTGAAAAAATAGGGACACCATTCCTCAACTATATTAAAAGAGACAGAGACCATGTGCAGCCCCCACAATTGTTAAGCCTGGCTGGGATGGACGCGCTGGACGATCTCACCGATCGGGAAGCAGATACACGCGTGGAATGATCTTAATTGAAATATCATTTTCATGCCTTGTTGTACTTGTCCTTAAGCGCATGCCCATGTATGATAGATCAAGCTATCTAGACATGTTGTAAAGGCCATTTAATTCTTTAAAATGCCAAAATAAAAGTTTTTAAAAAAAAGAGAAAGGATACAATCATTCACTTGATACAGATGAACATTTTGGTGAAGCACAAGAATTTATTCAAAAGGGATGCTGGGTGCAAATCAATCTATGGGGGTATGCCGAGATGGGCCACAAAAGGTACAGCTTACTGGGGTGCGGTGCAGCAGTGGCTCACATGCATTAGGGGACAAATATGCAGGCTCAAAAGACACCATGGACCAGTAGTTCTTAACCTTTTGACATCTGCGGACCCTCATTTAATCATTATTGGAACCCAGGGGCCCCCAGTTAATCATTATTGGAATTTGGGGACCCCCACCTAGTCATTACTCAGAGCCAGTGACCTTGGCCTACGCATTTTCGACAATTCGAACCGCAAAACAATGCACACAAATATACAGAAACCAGCATTCATCAATCAAGTACACACATTATGAAATTGTTTATTTAATTTACAACCAATTTGTTTTAAAAGCTACATTTTCATGGGAAGGTTAAAGCTTTTCTAAATTAAATCGAGGCCACTCATCGTTCATACTATTTTCTGTTTGAAGCACTTGCACTGTTCCCACATATCTATCTGAGGATATTAACTTCATTTTTAGCATCCAATTTCAAATTCCTTCACATTTATGAAATGTCTTAAAATGTTAACTTGTCTTCTTTATTTATGTAAACTCTATTAATCTGCTAATATTAGTTAATTTTCTAAGCAGCCGCCGACCCCCTGAGTAGGCTTCCTGGACCCACAGGAATCTCTGGACCACAGGCTAAGAACCAAGCCCCACCTTAGAGAGGTGCACTAGCCACCCCTCCAGAAGCACTGCCAATTGAAACTGCTCATCCACGCCTACAAAGCCCTCCACAACGCCGGACCTGCCTACCTCAAACACCGTCTTAAGTTCCAGTATCCAGCTAGGCAACTGCGTTTAGCCACATTCTGCCTCGCACACATACCATGCATCTGCATAAGCAAAACAGGAGGAAACTCTTTTTACTACCTCGCCGCCGAAACCTGGCAGAACCTTTCCAATCACACCAGGACCTCCCCATCTTTACAAGAGTTTCACAAGAAACTGAAAACCTGGCTGTTAAACTAGGAGCTCCGATCGGTCTACACATCAATTCTAGCGCCTGGATACCCTCTCAGGTAATAAGTTGCTATAAAACTCCTCATAACCTAACATTGCCATAGGCAGTGGAGCAGAGCACTGATAATTCAGATGCCTGGGGTATGCTCAGGTGGGATGTAAAAGGCACAAGTCGCAGGGATACAGGGATCTAATCGCTTACATGAATGGGGTGCTTTAGAAGGGCACAAGAGGCACGGTCAGATGGATGCATGGCACAAATGATCCAGATGCAAGAGGGTACAGTGAGGTGGGCAGCAAAATACCTGGTATACAGGGCATGGATCACTGACTTCAGATGCTACAGTGAGGTCGGTGATAACAAAAAGAAAGGTAAAGCTGGGTGGCATATGGGTCATGAGAACAGCCATCACAATGGGTCCCATCCACAAAAGGCATTTTCAGTCATAAAAGTGCATTTTTGAACAGCAAAGGTAGAATTTGCGACTGCTAGGCCACTCAGCAGCATGGGATGGCTTGGGAAAGTCCAACAATATGGTAGACCTCCCCATGCATAGGAGTATGTGTGCAGGCGCACATGTATGACACTTCATTGTTAATCCGCCTCTCGATGTTCGTATTAGCAAGAGTTCACCACCGGAAGAGCCTTCTTGTCCGAACCCACATGCAGGCTACTTTAGCAGAAGACTCTACCTGGGGGGCTTCTATCATTCAGCAACAACATGGAGCGCGGGCAGAATGCCTGTTTCACTGTTCAGTAGGGGGCAATGTCTGTGCAATCCTAAAAAGAAAAGGGTGGACAGGTCTTCCTGGGACGGCGTGCACATTACACATAAGCAGCCATCTGTGCAGAGCCCGTCTCTCTGTCTTTGTGAACTAATCCCCCAAACCGTGCCCCTCCAAGCGCTTAGCACCTGTGCTCCGACAGCGCGCGCTTCATGTTTAATTGCAAGCACAGATAAGGAGCTGTCGCCTCCATTCAGACACAGAGCTCCTGACACGCACAAGCCCCTCATGAAGCACTAAAACAAACGCCCCCGCTGCGAAGGAAGGCCCCCATCGCAAAGCCTCGACCCCTGAAAGGCGAGGTTGACATTGACCCTCATAGGGTGCATGCCTTGCTCGAGTGAGCGTGGGTTTCTCTTTGCGTGGCTTTACCAAAAGCTTTAACTGCTGCTTTGAGTGATGAAATATTGTCACCCCTAAAAAGCGCTCCACAACATCTGCCAAACACCTCCCAAACAAAGCTCGGTCAAACCTTTCTTGGAATCTTCTCATAACCGCTCCAACACCCATTATTGTAAACTTCAATTCTGAACCTCTCACCCCCTCACCACTACCCGCCCACCCCAAGCGCTGACCGCTCGCCCAGCAGTATGATAAATATTATCCGGACCTGGCTTTGAAGTCACCATACCTGCCATGCCAAAAGCACCTGTTTGTCAGCAACAACATACGTAAACAATCCTTACACGTATGTCTGGCTCCACCAGCTTTTCCCATTCATGGTAAATTACAAACTCCTTAATCTAAATCATGAGGCGTTTGCACATGCGCGAATATGTTTATGGCTGAAAAAACATTGTATCAGCTCACAAAACCACATTCTGTGCAAGAACAGGAGGCAATGGTCATGTTTCCCCAATTATTAGTGTTGATGCGATCATGCGAGTAATGATCAATTATCAATTAAAGTGCCACACAGCCTACAATTATCAGGATTCGCTTTCTCCTGATGCTTGCGTGTTGGTTTCTCCTGATGCTTGCGTGTTGGTTTCTCCTGATGCTTGCGTGTTGGTTTCTCCTGATGCTTGCGTGTTGGTTTCTCCCGGTGCTTGCATGTTGGTTTCTCCTGATGGTTGCGTGTTGGTTTCTCCTGATGCTTGCGTGTTGGTTTCTCCTGATGCTTGCGTGTTGGTTTCTCCCGGTGCTTGCATGTTGGTTTCTCCTGATGCTTGCGTGTTGGTTTCTCCTGATGCTTGTGTGTTGGTTTCGCCTGATGCTTGCATGTTGGTTTCACCTGATGCTTGCGTGTTGGTTTCTCCTGATGCTTGCGTGTTGGTTTCGCCTGATGCTTGTTTGTTGGTTTCGCCTGATGCTTGCGTGTTGGTTTCTCCAGATGCTTGAGTGTTGGTTTCTCCTGATGCTTGCTTGTTGGTTTCTCCTAACCTCTTCAAATACATTCCCAATGGAAGGGGGCTGGTAGAAGGGTAACATTGCTAGAGCTGTGGACGAGTCGGTTCAGCACTGAATCTCGATGACACTGTCTTTGGCCATGAACCTATGCGGCAAACCAGTGGCGTGGATAGGGCTTTTGACGCCCACAAAAAAGTGATGCCTGGGGCGAATCGCTCCGCCCTAGCAATACCACTGCAGCAAACATCTTTAAAAGTGGAAGACCTCCTGGAGAATGAGAGACAGTGCATCTGGGTAAGCATATTGCAACCCCATGATCGGCGAGGGAGAACTGTCAATTATTCTAACCCCAAGAAGAGCCTGGCAGTGGCAATCTCCACAAAACCTCATAAGCCCTTTACTTTACATTACGTGGTGGTATTTGTACAGTACACAATTTGCCAGTGTTTTGCCATCACAGAACATTCGTACTGCTGGGACAACTTTAGTGCGATTCAGCTTGTGAAGGTGTGCAGTCATCAGTGTGAATGGGCATGTTACTATGTTGTGTGAATGTGTCAACTTCAGTGTGTTACTGGTGAATCTTCTTGGTGCTTGATGGCTTAGATGGGAGGGCTGTACTAAATTACTTGCACATCTTCAACAATAGCTGGCATTTCCATTGCCTACCAAATGCATGATGCGCAGCTGAGCTGCGTACGTTATCTTAACAAATGTACTATATTGCACCATTAATCTGAAAATCCACAGCATTAGGCTCTTTCACAAGGAGGGCAAGTCCTTCAGTACAATAAGTGACATTGATTACAGTCATTTACTCTAGACAAATTGCATTCATCTTACAAGGCCTATATTTCTGTATTTCGATAATAGGAATATCATGATACAAGAATATTGTCTTCAAAATATCGAAGACCAAAACATCGAAAGGTAAGTGCATATAGAGGAAGTATAAATTAAATACATATGACATTTTTGTGGTGAATCATTAAGGGACTGTAGAGATAAATGGAGGGTTCCAAAACAGATTTTCCCTCCAGTGTATTTTCCATAGTACACTGTTATCGACATAGCTCAGAAACAGCTGAATATATTTTGATTACATTTCCCAGGATTATACATTATAGTGTTTGGACGATCCTTTTTAGGTTTCGACCTGGCGAAAAGCTGCGCAAGCAGCGATTCGCGCAGGTGAAATCTTATGTCTTTCACTGTGTGGCTGGGAATCCGCCCCTCTGTTCCATTGGCTAGCTCCATAAATGGAGGCTAGCCATTGGAACAGAGATCTGTCCGTCAATTGCGGAGCAGATTCGGGGGCGTTCCGGCCATTTTTACTCATCCTGCCCCCTTCCATCACGTCATGCGGCGGTGGGCGGATGTTAATTTTTTTTTTGGTGCTTGCGGTTTTCGTCATTGTTGCCTCGTTCTCCTTGAGCACGGTGAGCAGTCCAAGCCTTCCCCGGGAGTCAGACATGTTCTTTAAACAACCCAGACAGACATGTTCTTTAAACAACCCAATGTGACATTTTCCCCCAAAAAAAGATTGTTTCTCTAATTACTTGTCCAATTGTCGGGACAGGAATTGTAATGCTGCGGCGCTGACTGCATTAAAAGGGCAGGGAGACGGAGTTCCCGTGATTCAGCAGGGGTGCGAATCTGTTTGTAATCTGAGGTACAATGTATGCATTCGGAGGCCTTAATTGCCTTTTCTTCCCTACGGTTCTGTCACCTAACCACATTCAACGCATTCCTGTGCTCGGCAGATTACAGCCAATCAGCGCATGCAGATGAGGGCCTTTGTCTCATCCTTGCCCAGGGCAGTGCTTAATGAAGAGAGGAGAGGGGGCAGGGGAGATAGCGCCCAAGGGCGGAATCCGCAGATGAATCTCAAAGCCGAGCTACCCACACTTTACAGTTTCACCCGTCACAAGCCGTGAATGTCTTACGGATTAAGAGAGGCACTTTCTGCTTTCTTTTACTCAGTATTTATTTGCTCAGCAAAAAACGTAGGTTTCACATGTCTGCAAAAAGTAACCCCATTTTGTTTAAAAATGTGGTCACTTTGGGACCATTTCTAAGCTCCGTTACTTTCTCTGGATGCACAACAATAAATAGTTTTTCCTACCGCAATTCTGCCGTTTCCAAGCGCTGCAAATAAGTGATGCTACTGTGTGATTTACAAATAAGAAATGGGTTTGATCTACTGGGTTTTGGTCACGTAGTCACAGAGAGTCACTTTAGTTAGTACCAGAGACCCCCGTTTCAATCATTTGTGCCCCGCCCCCCTCTCACAGTGTACCAGCAAAATACAACGCATCCCAGGGACATGCCCCGGTCACTCACTGTGCTTCTGCTGCGCCAAGGTATTCCACGCCCTCCCACCACCCTCCACACACGCAGCTACCAATTGTGAGCGTGTGCAGAGAGCAGCTGTTTCCTTCGTGGCTGGCCGGGCTGTGCCCCTCAACTGGTCACGTGCCCCTCCTGTGAAAGACCTAGCAGCCACGCCAAAATTCTAGTTATGCATGCATTCCTATCTTGAAATCAAGCGCCCGAATACCGTTGTCATATTATGTATATTTATATTGAGCTTTCGATGCCCCTTGAAACCCCTTGTATACAGTTCACCGAGTCTGTACGCCCTCTTTGCCGCAGGTTCAAAAGCTGCAGCATATTGTTTCAAAGGTGCAGCATACTTGGTACAATAAGTGCCAGATTTGCAAAGGGTCGTGCAAAGTGAGGCAAATCGGTGCAAACCCTTGGAAGGGTAATTTTTTCCAGCGTATTTTGCGCTGGAAAGGTGCAATTTTTTCAGCATACATAGTGCATTGCGCTGTCTTCAGAGCTTTAAGTGGGATGAAAAAACTTGAGGGTCTCTCAAAGGGGCGTGCCCAATGTAATTAGGGGCGTGTCTTAAAACTGTAAGCTAAAAATCTGGGCTTAGCATAGTGTCGCCCGCCTTGTATTTTGCTGTTTTTGTCATGGCATCCAGATTTATTATACAATAAGTAACATCATACCTACAAGTCAGGACTATTGGCTTTGTTAGTTGCATAAGATAACTAAGCAGCAACTATGGCTTGTATATGATATTAAAAAAGCTTCCACTTAAAGCCCTGTTGACACCAGGACAATGTTGGTTCAACGAGAGAAAACTGGGCATGCTACCTTGGGGTTTGGGGGTGGAGGGGACTGTACTTTAAGTGAAGCTCAGGTATCCAGTGATGCGTATTAAACTAAATTTGACGTTAATGAATTGTATAAGATCATAAACTTGAGGAATTCCTGCGCTCAGTTTATCAACGCCGCCACACGTTCTCATTAGAGCAGGACGTTGGATTTACTCTCTATCACTGTAGATAGCATTGCGTACATCGAATAGATAAGCTAAAATAAGAACAAGTAAATGGTCTTATGAAGTACTCTGGTGCGGCTGCAATAAGACGGACGCCAGCCCACAGCAGCTAAAAAACTGTCTGTGTGTGCGCCCGGGAAGTTTGGCTGACACACATGACGAGGTGGGGAGGGGAGTGGGTGGCTGAAGCCCTTTGAGCTCTATGGGCGTTGCGAACCTGCTGATTACAGGGCCACACACCCAGATACACACCTCCGTGGTCACATTTATTCCTCAGACAGCACACTCTTCGCATGCTGCTTCTACCGTGGACTGGACAGAGATACAGACTGACCGGGGAGGCTCGCATTCACCATCCCCAACGTACAATCTCCAACTGGAGTTAAGTTGCCCTAAAGCGCTTTTGCGAGGAGCGGCGGCCGCCGAGAGCGGCGCTGGGCCGCGCGCGCAGCCTGGTCTTGCGGGGGCTTTGATGGATTGTGAGCGCATCTGAGCGGGCAACCTTTTCCCTTCAGACAGCCTAGCTCCCGAGGCTCTTTCCTATAACGGCCTTATGGCTTCAAATGCTCTGTAAGGACACGTTAATTAAACTGTAATTAATCATACTGTCCGGAGCAAACTTGAACAATTACCCTAATCAAACAGAAGTTAATAACGGCCCGCGATAGCCCCGGGCTATAACTTTTGTTAAGCAGGCTCCCGTTCAACCAGAACAGCTTTAGCCCCGGCCCAACATATGTGTTACATATTAAAACAAGTATTGTTATTAAAATGATACTGCCCTCTGGGACATAATGTATCATTAAGTGTATTTGTCCTTGAAAGCAAATTTACAGTCAAATCTTTTTTTCCTTTTCCGGAATATGCAAACGTTTTCCTTCTCAAATGGATAGACTAAAATTAAAGCGAATTTCTGAGGCTATTCGGCTTTCCGGGGCAGCGCCTTCTGCACACATTGTTAATCTACAAATTTGTATAAACATTTCTGTGGTCGTCGGTACTCATAACAGCTCCCTACATTAAGACTCACACCTTAGTCCTACATTTTTAGAAATATTTAAATTGTCTATGTGCGCGCTCACATCTAAACACATATCGACTTCCTAGTATAAAATCCTAATAATATGCACCTAAAATATAAAATGGCACTTCTGGACACTTGAGTTATTTAAACACACGTGTAAAGAAAGCGTATCAGTAATGCTTCAGAAAAATCGCTGATTTTTTCTTCATTTTGAATTATACCATTTTTACCGTTCGTGTCTGGTATTTCATGTTTGTACTTTTCGAATGTGTAATACAGCTAGGTGGGTTTGTAATTTTACTACCTCTCTTTTACTCTCATTATATTATCACTCGTGACATCATTGCGGTGTACACGTGCCCTTCAAGTTCCCGATTATGGGATGCTCCTGTTTGCTCGCATTTTACCTGTTCTTATGTGGACGCCGATTGCATTGTTGTTACCAATAGTGTCTGGCAGTGATAAGCAACCAGTTACCTAGGGAAAGCTGTCTTTGTACCGGGGCCGGCAAGGCTCCGCGTCCCCATCGCAGTGTCCCCAGCATGGTGTGAGCAGACACAGGGCCCCCTGGGGCTGCCACAGGCCCGCCCAATGCTGGAGGATGTGCCCTTGGGACCCGGACGATGCAACATTTATGGGGTCTGGAAAAAGCCGAACAGAGGCGAACACGATCCAGCAGCTAGCCAGGTGACGCCTGTCCGCTCAGCCATAATTACTAGCTTATTCTGTAATTAGTCCCCAGTTTTTAATTATTCAAGGCCAGGGCAGGACTCATTGTGACCGGCTCTTGCAGGGGCCACATGGTCACATGAACTGTGTGGGTGTGTGGTGGGCTCTGTGTGGGTGTGTGGGGGGCTCTCTGTGTGTGTGTGGGGGGGGGCTCTGTGTGTGTGGGGGGGCTCTGTGTGTGTGGGGGGGGCTCTGTGTGTGTGTGGGGGGGCTCTGTGTGTGGGGGGGGCTCTGTGTGTGTGTGTGGGGGGCTCTGTGTGTGTGTGGGGAGGGCTCTGTGTGGGGGGCTCTCTGTGGGTGTGTGTGTGGCATTTGCGAGAGATTAAGCTATTGGCATTGTAAATGTCAATGTCATTTATTTATCTGTTTTCAAAACCAACACATAAATAAAAATGTTGTCATTTACAATGCCAATGCCTCAAACTTTTGCAAAGGCGAAACCGTTGCATTGTAAATGCTTGTTGCTATTGCAAGTGAAGTCGTGAAGTGGTTATGAAGATATAAGGGTCAAAATCGTAGTGATATCTGTTGTCGCAGAAGGACCACAGTAGTACCATGGTACTACCACAGTACATGGAAATGGCAAGTCATTATGTGATTGATAATGACTGCCTTTATAAATGTTAACGCCAGCCATGTTGTTTTTAGGTACAGTTTACCTGTGCTCTGCGTTTTGCCCTTAGATGCTGGTATATATTAGTTTGGATATGTATTACTTTCCTTGTAAGCATCTGTTCGTGGCATGTAGTGCTGTAGATTCACATGCTGTGCACACTCCTACGATCTAGTGTTGGGCTGGGACATGTGCAAGTTGATTTTGCTCGAAGAAGTCTTTTCGAGTCGCGAGGTGTGGTGACACCACCTACGGTAGGAAATGTACACGGGCATCAGCTCCGTAGTCAGATTGTTTTTCCTGAGGGCGAAGATGTAGTGGAGCATAGAGACACAGAAATAAATGATCATATGAAGTAAAGGAAATAAGATAAAAGTATGCATAACAAACCTCAGGCGGCCAAGGAGGAGAATGGGTGCATGTGATTCTCCAGCACTACATGTCATGAACAAATGCTTACATGGTAAATAACATTTTCCGCTGTAGATACACATGCTGTGCATAGACTGTAAAGCAGTCCTCCCCTACAGTGGTCGCTCAGCCTAAGGATGTTGCAGATTATTGAAATGGTGTAAGACAGTTTGGCCTACCCTAGTTTGTTGCCTAGCTAGGACATCAACACAGTAATGTTTAGTAAAATGTGAGGAATGGAACAAGTAGCTGCTTTACAGATGTCAGATAGTTGTATGTTCACTAAGATGGCCACAAAAGCCCCTTTCTTGTGCATGGAATGGGGTCTGGGATGGACAGGTAGGAATCTTTTAGCCTTAGCAAGTTTAGATACACTTAAAAAGACAACAAGCAATAAAGTTTAAAGCTCTCAGCTACATGCACAAGATTAAGGCTGGTGTAGCTCCCCGTTACCTTCAGTCTCTTGTTAAGCTCTATATTCCTTCTCGCTCCCTTTGCTCTTCTTCTCAACACCTATTTTGTGTGCCCAAGTTTAGGCTGTCCAGAATGGGTGGTAGTACCTTTTTTACTCTAGGACCCAAACTTTGGAACTCCCTCCCTTTGGCTATTCGTATGGAGGACAGCCATGCTTGCTTTCGAAGGGCAGTGAAGACCTGGCTCTTCAATCAGTAGCTTTCCTTGTTTCTGGGTCAGGTTGTTTTTGGTCAATTAGCGCCGGGAAACCCTTTCGGGTAGCTGTCGCGCTTTACAAACTCAATAAATAAATAAATAAATAAATGCTTTTGAAATAGCACATCCATATGTAGTTTAGAGTAAGACACGAAGAGTTGTTCCAATTTACGAAAAGGTTTTGTTCTACCCACATAATACATTAGCGCACTAACATATAGTGTATGGTCCGCCGCAGGCCTCCGAGCCTTGGAATCTGGACACAACAACAACTGCTGCCTTGCATCTCCATGGATCCAAAACGGGACCGTTCACCTGCCTCCACTCCAGATTCAGCTCCATTCCAGGATCGACTGGCCTGCAGAAACCCGAGCCATGCCACCTACCCCCCCAAATCCCCTCCCCGTTGCCTGCTACCTCACCGGAGCTGCTCCGATACCTCCTGATCAACACCACATCCCTCTGCAAAGACGCCACCAAAGTCTGGGAAACCATCTCTACCGCCGCCCCAGTGCAACCATCATCACAGAGACTAGGCTCACCTGGCATCGACCCTTGACATTGCCACCACAACACCCCATGGCTACAAGATAAAACACAGAGATTGTACCAACAGACACGGAGGTGGCATCACCATTCACATAAGGAATCACCTGCACCACCACCGAAGATGACACCACGCCAATCTTGGAACATCTGAACTTCCAACTCCACACCAGCCACAAAACCACCATCAAAGGCACCCTTGCAAATAGACTGCTACGACTCCGAACAGGCCTCAGCGAAGCCATCACAGAATACATCACCTTGCTTGTCATCGAATCCAAACACTATGTGTTCCTGGGAGATCACAACTTCCACCTCGATGATCCTACAAAACACCAACTCCACCGACCTCCTGGATTGAATGGACAACTTTGGCCTCACGCAGTTGGTCTCAGACCCCTCGCACAGAGCAGGACACACGCTGGACCCTACCTTCACATCCAGGTACAGAGTCAGATATAGCCACACCATGGAACTCACCTAATCCGCCAATTCATTGTATACTTCACCAGTGCCGGCCCACCCCGCACCCCCTGTCACATCACCCCCTTCAGCAGCTGGACTAAAGTCACACAGCACCAATGGACCAATGCTCTCAGCATCACCTGACCAGACGTCGCCACCAACCCGAATCAGGCAGTAGAGAACTATAACACCTGGATCACCAGCGCCGTTGACCGAGTCGCTTCCAACAAGCCAGCCAAAATTCACAGATTCACCAAACAAGCCAGCTGGTACACCCCAGAACTCAGCGTGGCGAAACACAGATGCAAACAACTAGAGAGAAAATGGCGTGCCAGCAGAAACAACACTGATCAAGCCACCTTTAAGTCTGTCCTCAACAAATACCACCATCAACTCAAAGATGCGAAAAAGGAGGCCCTGGCAAACCACATCACGGGCAGCACCAACCAGACAAAGGAACTCTTAACTGTCGTCAGATAGTTTACCTGCACATCAGCCACATAAAAAGCTGTACTCTCCCCAGAGGAACACTGTGACGCTCTAGCAGACCACTTCCACAACAAGATAGCCACCATATACAGAAACTTTGTTACCCAACCTACCAACCTCTCCAGCCTCCCTACCCCCACAAAGACCACCACCCACTCACCACATGAGAACAGCTCAGCACACCAAACACTACCACCTTAATGAACTCCATCCACTCAGAAGCACCCTCCATTCCATGCTCCCATTGACTCTTCAACCTCGAAAGCGATGAGATCAGCCATCAGCTCACCACCATCTTCAATTTTTCCATCACCACAGCCACCTTTCCTGATGCCTGGAAACACTCGGTGGACAGTCCCCTCCTCAAGAGACCCTCCATAGACCCCAGGGATCTCCAGAACTACCGCTCCATCTCACTTTTCCCATTTCCTGCCAATGTCCTGGAGAATGCCATCAACCTCTAATTCACTGATCACCTGCAGAGAAACAACCTGCTGAATCCCTCCCATTCAGGAGTCAGAGTCAACAACAGCACTGAAACGGCCCTCATCACTGCTACAGACTTCATCTGCACCCTACTCGACAAAAGAGATTCGGCTGCCTTGATCCTCCTCGCCCTACCCGCAGCCTTCGACACCTCCTCCCACCACACTCTCATCAAACATCTACTCCAGATCAGAATCAAAGAGGATGCTTTTAGATGGATGGTTTCCTTCCTCATGGAGCACAACCAGATAATCTGCTTCCCTTCATTCACCTCACAACCCAAGCAGACCATCTGCAGCGTCCCTCAACGTTCATCCCTCAATCCAACCCTCTTCACCATCTACACGTCGCCGCTAGCAAATATCAGCAGGACCCAAATCAACATCATCTCCTGCGCTGATGACACCCAGCTCACCTTCTCGCATTCATTTGACCCAGCCACCACAAAATCCAATTTCCACATCTGCATTAAGAATGTCTCAGCCTTGATAAAGGACAACTGACTTAAGCTCAACACAGATAAGACAGAGGTGCTGATTTTCGGCAGTCACACCACCCTCTAGAAAGGCTCCTGATGGGCATCAGAACTCTGGCCTATCTGGCACACCTGGTTTCCAGACTCGGCAAGGATGCCCGGCTGCCTGAAGAGAGCTATACGTTGAGTGTTTTTGGTACGCGACAAGCTGTAGATGGCAGATGCCTTAGTCATTTCACAGTCATTCTACGTCTTATCGGACCTGAGTAATTTTGGTTCAACGGCTTAGATGCTACTGCTGGGACCGCAGGAAAATTACTTATTCTAATAATGTATGAAATTGTATGCATAATATAAATATGTACAACCTAGCTGTATTGTGCACTACATGTTCCTGTCTTCACCTCATCATTTCATCGTATTCCCTGTAATCCAGTAACAAAAATGAATACAAACTCTTATACATACCATTCTGTTGTATGTACACTGCATCACATGCAAGATGCTGCAGCTATATAAAATGTGCTCTGTAAAGCAGTCACTGTTCTCTGAAGCAACCCAGTGTTTTCATATTGAGAGAGGAGTCCCTTTGTATCCTTCAACTCATTGGAAACACAATTAAACAGCACAATATACATCTCTTCACTTTTAGGGAGGCGCACAGCTGCACAGATGACACAGACATTTAGATTGATCAACCATTCAAGATGATGAACGAAAGTACTGTAAAGAATATGGCGTGGTGCCAAGATCCCTATAAAAATGTATTATATAAAGCAAGGAACACAGAATAGTCTTACACTCCGAGTTCTGCAGGTCAGAATGAGTCATAACACGTATTATTGTAGTTTGCACATATTTTCTCTCTTTAGGACCATTTGTCCTCCAGATTGCTGATGAACGATTAATAATGTAAAAGACAGAATCTCTATTTAGGCTACTTCGGTTTTAAATTCGGTTTCTGCCCGAATCAGAATTTACAAGGTACTTGGAACAAAATGAGCAATTTCATTGGGAAAAAAATAATACAAATATCAATTTTCCATTTGCATTTGTTTCCACCATGCAAACAGATTAATTCAAGTCTTTCCCCAACAACCAGCCACATACCCCAATAAGCCCTACAGAAACACAATCTGTCCGGCTAGCACAAGTCCAAAGAGCTAAATGCATTAGATTGCCATTGCTGGGAATTTTTGAAGGAAATAAATCTGGTCCCTGAAGTTCAAAATCACCTTAGCACAGAAAAGGTTAAAATGATGCTGTCCTCAGATTATGAAATTATTCTGCACAATGTTCTAAAAACACTGAGGAAATCGATCTGTTAAACTAGATACAGGCTGCAATAGATTTACAACATAAAGAGTAGTATAAGTTACAAATCCAAAGAATATTAACTATAATTGTTCATAAATAGACCAGTCTACAAATTATGTAGCAAAATCCTTCTTTGCAGTGTTTTTGTTCCAAATTAAAGTATTCATTCTACAGTGCTGCAATTTTTATCAGGGTGAGCCACTGAAGTAGCAAGACTGGTGCCCAGCTCTCACTCTATCAGTCAGAAAGTAAAATAACTAGCAAGGAAAAACTGGAAAGGGTAAATTGAGAAACAGGGAAAAACAAATAGCTGTACAATTATAGAGGTGTGGGTTAGTCAACAAACCTGAAGACTTGTGGCACACAAATCTATTGGGAAGAAAACCCTCACCTACCAAGATCATAGCCGAATCACACCTCAAGCCAGCCAATCAGATAACAAGCACATGACAATATAGCTCTATCCGCATTCTCCATCAAACCCCAAAGACCCACATAATCCTGAAGAACGTAATCAACTTTCATTCCTTCAGTTTCCACTGTGGTCATATCTAATAGTTTCTGGGGGGTTTCCCACTCCTCCAACAGTTTGCAGTGCTCTTGTTTGGCGGGGTGTTTTAATCCCTTGTACAGCTTTCATTGATCATTGTTTTGGCTTGATAGTGCAGCTCTTTGCAACACCTAGTGCAATTTCTTTAAAATATACAAAACGGCCTTGGCTCCTCCGAGAGGAGTATTTATTTCTTATCACATGCTGCTGGCTGTTTGGCATATCAATCCGCCTCCATTGGAGTGCTTACATTTTAATCTATGAAATACTTCTTTACACTTCAAAGGTACAGTGACTCGTGATATTAAATTTTTTCTTCATCTTATATATGCATTGTGTGCAGATAGCTCAATTTTTTGTTTTCTTTCACTGCAGAATACGTTTTTAACGTTTCTTTTTAAAATATTTTAGTCATGATTGGAATCCAAGCCAGACCCATTGGCTTTGCCAATGCAGTATAGCTGAATTTCCACTTCACCCTTGTATGTTACTTTTCAAATGGATTTGTCTGGTGTTACATAATTACCAACATGTAAAAGTAGGGCCAGCATGGCCCTAACAAGCCACTTTAAGGTGCAGCTATACAAGTACTTGTATAATAACAACTGACTAGAATGAAAAATATAAATAGCAGGGCATGTAAATAATGGCACAGACAACACATTAAATATAAGGAAAAGAAGGACTCCTAACAGTAATTTGCCGCTAAGCATAGAAATCATTCGTAATATTTAATGATTTAGATGCTAAACTACTGCTTTTCATACAGCACTTATATCTATCGATTCTGGATTGTTATCCTAGAGCTTTTAAAGGAAAAGTTAAAATGACGTTGCCTGGAAAACCAGATATGGTGCGCAATTAGCAGATGAAAGGACTACAGGGTTTTTATTTTTGCCACCACCCGTTGAGAGCTTCTGTGCTATGTGTGTGAACCCAGAGGCCAACAACTCCCTCCCCAGCCGCTGTCAGGGGGGGAGAGCATTTCTGAACGAAGGTGAGTGTGTGAACAGAAATAAGGCGTGGATACCAGCTTTAAACCCCTAGCTTTAAATGGAATCCCTGTAGCTGGTGGCAGTGATGTAGCTGGGGGGGGGGGGGGGGGGAGGACTCTCTTTGGGGACGGTGGAGGTGAGCAAGTTGTGTTTGTCGACTACCACTATCCCCCACAAACAAGTCGGCCGTCAGTCGCCAATACCCCCCTGCCTCCCACCCCCGGAACAAGACAACCGCCACCCCCCTTACCTGCACCAGCCGGAAAACTTAAAGGCCACCCCGGGTGGCAGTAAGTCTAGCTATGTCACTGGCTGGTGGTGGAGAGGCCCTCTCAGACCGCCAGAGTGAAGATAAAAGCAAACACCTGGCTGGTATCTGTAAGCAGCAGGCCATGTGGGAATGCCTTGAAAGGTACACAGACGCATTGATAATTTCCCCTTCCCCCATGTCGCATAGGTTGCTTGTATTACAATGGTACACCTACAAAAATGAAGCATTTTTCTGTCCTGTTAAATAATATTTTAAATGCAACCGCTTTAAACGCGCCACTGTTAATTATTTAGCGGGGCACAATATTTGAATATTAGTGACTCGTTCTGAGTTCCTGTTTTATCTGAATAATGAAGTTCAGTCACTGCACTGTTGCGTTTCTTGGATTTCTGAGCTTCATGTAAATAAAACTCATGGCCCTTGTCTTCTAAAATACTGGCCACTACATGAATGTGCTAACCTTGGCATCCAACCTCCCCTCGAGGACAACATGCCCTCGAGTAGTTGATATGTCATTATTCTGACAATACCACCCTCAAACATCTTACCTGAGCTCACTCAGATGGGAATGAGCACCGAAGACTTGGTGCTAAGGAGGTTTTGCTCTTCAGAGTTGGGTTGGCATGGATCGCGCACGTGAGTAGGTGATGAATGCTTGATTTGCAGTTCATATGGGTTTATAATCTTTCGCAGTGGGTGGTTTTGGAGTCTGCACCACTGTGCATCGACAGCAGACCTTAACTGATACTGAGGTTTTCCAGGGGGGCAAAAAGGTCATTATGAAATGTAGGCATCGATCTACCTAGTCTTTTACACACTAGAACCATATTTTTGAAGCACCTGTGTAATGTAGGGCACTAGCGGTAAACGCAGCGATCAGATGCCTACTGCAGAGGTGTTGCTGGTGCAATCCCATTTATGTGGTAAGATGAAATTTAGGTTTTGGTGAAGGGAATTTCCACCATGGTGAGAACCAGGACCCGGACTGGTGCGTTCAGCAGAATGTTAGCATAAGTGAGAAGCAGAACTTCAACAGTTGTACATTGAGCATCATGTTAGCAGCTTCCTTTAAATTGTGAATGATTATTAAATGATCAGCACCCGGAATGTTCGTGCAATACTCAGATTTATATCTTAGCAATCCCTACAAGTTTGGTGTACAATTGCACCATTATTGAAGAGACTTCATGTTTTCTGGCAAACACGTTTTGATTGCGTTTTATGGTTGGGAGCACTGATCAAATAAGGACTGCGGGCAGGGAAACAGATTAAAAGTCTGCTCCAAGCGGGCCGGAGCATTTTTTATACTCCTGTGTGGTGGGAGATGAATTCTATGTCAGGACAGGAGGCTCCGATTATGCTTTCTCATTTCTTTATGAAATGCTCAGCAGCCAATAAAAAACAGAACTACAAATCCCATGAACACTTGGGAACAACCATAGAGGATACACTATATAAGGTCCAAACACTAGTCCGTCTTCCTCTTTCTTTGCTGCTCCGCAGCCAGTTAAGTCTATTTCCATTTACTTCTACTACATTTGAAATTGGTTACATTGTTGCATGCGCTTACTGTCCTGAAGTACTCCGCTGCTTTGTTTCAGGTTGCGCTGCATTGTTTCAGCTGTTACGCGGTGCTCGCGTGTGTTGTTCTTTCGGCTTCTCCTTTGTGCCGGTATATTTGTCACGCTTGCTCGCGGCGTCTTCTTGGGAGCGCGTGTCGCCTCCCTGCGCCTGGCCGCTTGTGCCCGGTAGCTTGGTGGAGCGGGAGCAGGGGTCGTCGGCTCCTTGGGGGAGCGCGAGCGCTCTCGAGCCGGTTGTGGCAGTGGCTGCAGCGTCGCGCATGCGCGCTGCGTTTATTTCCGGTTGCTGGCTCTTTCCTCACGCCGGTTCGCTGACTGAACGCTTCCCAGCGCTCTTGCCCACAGCCCTGCACTTTCGACCCCATTTTGACGCCGGAGCACAGGAAAGTGTTCTGGTTGTATTTTCCTATGCATAGGCTCTGCCTAGAGTGATTAATAGTTGGCAGGCTTATCTCCCTCCACATTCTAATCTATTTACTCAGGGTTTGGTTGTTTCCAGCCTTACTCAAGCCTGCTTTGGGGTTGTCACTCCCCCTTTACTGGTATCTCTGATACTCCATATTGTTACAGTCTTGTGGGCATTGACTTTCTGCACATTGGTGCAATGGCTGATTTCTATGACGCAGATGCAGACTGTTATTATGATGAGGAGGAGGATACTTCTCTTGAGTATGACTTGGTCGAGGAGTTGGATAAAGGTGTTCAACTTTCTGTTAACAAGGCACTTGTGAGGGCTATTAATCCCCTAAAACGTCATCTCAATGCCTATGCTATTCAGCAGGGCTGGTTGCCGCCTTCCCAAAAGTCCGCAAAGTCCCCTCTTAACCCTCACAAATCAGACTTCCAGAGACTGGCGAAGGTTTTATCTTCAGACAAGCCCAAATCTTCTGCGTCTCTTTATACGGAAGATTCCGACCATGGTCAAGCCTCTTCAGATCATGATTCCCCTCCTGCAAAACGCCTCCGTAAGGAGCATTTTGTTGACGCTCCTGAGCGTCCCCGCCTTCTCAATTTCGAACCGGAGGACATGGTTCATCCAAATTCAACGTCATGGTTACCCGCTCCGGCGGTGGCGGCTTATCTTGAGGCACATGTTCGCCATCCCTTTGAGGCGCCTGTCCGGGCTCGGCTTCGCTCTGAGTGCCCGAGACCGGACCTTGCGGACCATATTGCTGAGACTCCGGAGGTGGACCCTATGATGGTCACCTACCTTAAAAAATACTCTAAGGATCCGAAGAAAGGCCTGGACCGCTCCTGGCGGTCTTGTCAGGATAAATTGATGGACATGTTGGGTCCCCTAGCTAAGATCCTAGACCTGGGTTTCAAGGCCAAGGAAGCCTCGGCAACTGTTAATCCTGACGAACTCATAGAGTGGGCCCAGAGGGCAGTGTGCATGTTTGGAAAAGCTAATTGTGCCATTTCAGCAGAACGACGTCGATCCATTCTCCTGAAACTGGATCCGAAATTGGCAGAATTGGCTACCTCTGAGGCCGGTCCAGAAGCGCAGGGCCTTCTGTTTGGACAGCCTTTCTTAAAGGAGCTGACTAAGTTTGTGTCCACCTTCAGCGGCATCGATAAAGCGCAGGCCTCCTTGCGCCGGGCCATGCGTCCGGTTTTCGCCAAGGCCGGACGACAAAGGGGACGATCGTTCGGCCGTGGATCTCAACAACAGTCCCAGAGGGGTGCCTCGCAGCAACGTGGTGGTCACTACGACTCTGGCTACTCCACCCGCGCCAACTTCTATCCTTCCCGTAAAGGAAAAGGACAGTACGGCAAAGGACGTTCTGGTGGCCACCAAGGCCAATATCAAGATTCCGGAGCTACAGGTGAGCCTCATTCAAGCTTGCGATGTGATGTTGGGGGGCAGAGTGCAATATTTTCTGAACAATTGGCGTATGATCTCCAACGATGCTTGGGTGTTGGAAACCGTTCAAGGGTTCAAGATAGAGTTCTATCACCCAATACATCAAACCCGTCTGCCGACCCCTATGCTTTTTTCGAGTCACTCTCAGACTTGTCTGTCGGAGGAGATAGAATTGCTCCTCAGCAAAGGGGCGATTGTTCCTACCCAACGCCATCCACAGGGCTTTGTCAGCTCAGTCTTTCTGGTCGAGAAAAAAGGAGGCGGGTCTCGCCTGGTTCTCAACCTGAAGGACTTCAACAGCGGGGTGATCTACAGGCACTTCAAGATGGAGGGCATCCATCTTCTGCGGGATCTCCTACGGGAAGGGGATTGGATGGTCCGTCTGGACCTGAAAGATGCGTATTTGTCCATCCCGATTTACAGGCCCCATCGCAGGTTCCTACAGTTTCAATGGCTGAATCAGTGGTACGAGTATCGAGTTCTCCCATTCGGCCTTTCGTCGGCACCATGGTGCTTCACGAAATTGTTGAGACCAGTTGTAGAGCATCTTCGTTCCAGGGGGGTCCGATTGATTATTTACCTGGACGACATTCTTTTTATGGCAGATTGCCCTCTCAAGCTTCTGCAACATCTGGAGTGGTCTGTCACTCTCTTGCAGTCTCTGGGATTTCTAGTCAATGTTCCGAAATCGGTTTTGGTTCCCACTCAGTCTATCGATTTTCTGGGGTTTCAGATAGATTCATTGACTTGTCAGCTTCTCTTGCCCAATCAGAAACTCCGCTACATCAGGAGAGAGTTGACGTCTGTTATTTCCAAACAGACTGTGTCATTGAGGTCGTTGGCACGTGTGGTAGGTCTTCTAGCGTCCTCCATTCAGGCAATTTTTCCGGGCCCTCTCCATTACAGGGCGATGCAACGCCTGAAGATTCAACATCTCCGGAAAGGCCTCCGATACTCGGATCAAATTCCTCTCTCAGAGGAGGTGCGGATGGAGATGCAGTGGTGGCTAGACCACATGGAGGCCTGGAATGGTCGAGCCCTGTTCGGGTCGTCTCCGGAGCTGGTGATCGAATCGGATGCCAGTCGATGGGGTTGGGGAGCCCGTTGCGGGTCAGTTTCGACAGGGGGTCGTTGGTCTCCCCAGGAGTTGTCTCTCCATATCAATTGTCTGGAACTCCTAGCGGGTTCCTTTGCGATTCGGTGTTTCTCCCCCCTACAGGCGAATTGTTGCATTCTTCTCAGGATGGACAATGTGTCGGCAGTCCGCTATATCAACAAATTGGGCGGGACACGGTCCAAGATATTAGCGGAGATTGCCAAGGATTTTTGGCATTTTTGCCTCCACCGGAAGATCACGGTTATTGCAGAGTACCTCCCGGGCCGCGACAATCAGGTTGCGGATTGGCACTCCCGACATCTTCGGGATTTCAGCGACTGGAGACTTCACCCTCGAGTCTTCCGCGCCATTCTTCGGCTTTGGGGTCAGTGTCACCTAGACCTTTTCGCCTCTCGCCTCAATACACAGCTTCCCCGGTTTTACAGCTGGAGACCGGACCCCTTAGCTCTGGCCACGGATGCTTTTCTCCAACAGTGGCCGTCGACTCTTTGTTATGCATTTCCCCCGTTCATGATGCTTCCCAGAGTCCTTGCTTACACCAAACGGTTTCGAGCGGAGCTGATTCTGATTGCTCCCTTGTGGAAAGCTCAAGCGTGGTTTCCGGTTCTCTTGGAAATGTGCTGTGCACCTCCCCTCCTTCTTCCCCTGAAGCGGAATCTGTTGCTGGATCCCCTCGGAGATCCGCATCCCCTCATTCTCGCCGGCACTCTCCAGTTGCTGGCATGGCGAATCTCGGGGATCGTTGGTCGATCCCAGGAATTTCTAGCGAAGCTGCCACTTTCATTAGTAACGCCTGGTCTCCCAATACCCACAAGCGGTATCGAGGAGCCTGGAAACGCTGGAGTGATTGGTGTGTTCAACGGGAGGTTGATCCCGTTTCGGCGGATATCAGTCTAGTCATAAATTTTTTGTCCTCTTTGGCCACTTCTGGTTTGGCTTATCGGACCGTTAATAGTTTTCGTTCTGCCATTTCGGCAGGCCATATCCACGTTGATGGTAAGCCTGTTGGTGAACATCATTTGCTGTCCAAACTCCTAAAAGGTATTCGCCTCGCAAAACCTCCCACACCGAAATATGTGTCTTTGTGGGATGTTTCGATTGTTCTGAAATTTTTAATGAATTGGCCTACTAATCTTTTGTTATCTCGCAAACAGTTGTCTGCAAAACTGACCATGTTACTGTGTCTAGTTTCTTGCAAACGTGTTTCGGATATTCGTGCTTTGGATCTTGCGGGTTGCTGTTTCACCCCTGAGGGGGTTACTTTCAATCTCTCTAGGAGGACTAAAACCAACACCTCCTCCATAACGTATCCTTCTTTTCCGGATCATCCCAATCTTTGTGTTGTCCAGTGTTTGAAAGATTACGAGGTGAGTACCGCTTCTTTACGCGCTGACATGCAAGGTCAGTTGTTGATCGCCTTGCAGAAGCCTTTCCGTCCTGTTGCACCGGCTACTTTAGCTCGCTGGGTGCGCTGGCTCATGTCCGAGGCAGGCATTGATGTTTCTGTGTTTGGTGCACATTCTGCTAGAGGCGCGATGGCCTCAAAGGCTTATTCCATGGGTGCTACTTTGTTTGACATCATGAAAGCTGCAGACTGGTCTTCGGACTCTGTTTTCAAGCAATTTTACTATAAACCAATTGTTACTGTTGCTTCTGTTGTGGTGGACAAGCTTTAAACAAGCATAATCGGAGCCTCCTGTCCTGACATAGAATTCAAAATTTGCAAACATTCGTGACAAGAATTTTCAATTCTATTAAGGACTAGGAGGCGAGGATTATCCCACCCTATGGTAACTCTGTTGCATTATCATGTATTGTACAATATTGCATACTGTTGCAGTTTTATTTCCTTGTTTCTTTCCCCCCCTGATCTGCTTTGATTATTCTCTCCGTTATTTGGATATTACGGCTATGTGTCTTTTGCAGGTTCAGACCAGAAGTGATATGGTTTTTCTGCCTCGAGAGTTTCCTCTGCCTCCTTGTTCACGGACCCAGGATGTCTCCATCTTCTGCTTCAGGATCCTTTGGATTTCGGCAGCTTGTTTGGAACTTTTGTTGTTGCTGTACCTGGGATTGTTTTTTGATGTGGAACTGTTTACCCAAAGAAAGAGGAAGACGGACTAGTGTTTGGACCTTATATAGTGTATCCTCTATGGTTGTTCCCAAGTGTTCATGGGATTTGTAGTTCTGTTTTTTATTGGCTGCTGAGCATTTCATAAAGAAATGAGAAAGCATAATCCTCGCCTCCTAGTCCTTAATAGAATTGAAAATTCTTGTCACGAATGTTTGCAAATTTTGAATTAATGTTTGCTCTCTCTTGGTGGAAGCTTTGCAATTTCTCCTGCCAAGCGAGAGCATACACAGGTTAGTTAACCTGCCTGCATCAGTGCAAGCAGGGAAACCGCTATGTACCGGGATGGGCACCCCGATAACTGGAGCTAGTCCTGGGATTTGGGGTCCTCAGGACCATTATTTAATCCAGGATGGGAGGATTTCCCCCCTCCCTTTTATGTGCATGACCAGGCCTCAGGGGTTGCGGTCCTCGGGGCCAAAAACAGCCTGGTAAGGTGGGGGCTCATGGCCCCCCCTTCCTTTTTTTTGGAGATGGCAAGGCCTCAGGGGTGGCAGTCCCCAGGGCTAATATTGGCCCAGGAGGGGAACCAGGCAGCCCCCCTCCCATTTTGAAATTCAGCCGGGCCCCAAAGGAAAGGGTCTCTGGGGCCAAAATAGACCCAGGAAGGTGGCTGTACTACCCCCCTACCCATTTATATATGCGGCCAGGCCCCGTGGATGGGATCCCCTGGCCATAATTGGCCTCGGGGAGGCCACATGCGCCTGCCTCTCCCTAATAAATAAATAAATCTCCCCAAGACCTGGCCTGGCCGGGGAGGGGCAAAGAAAAAGCACGCGTGGGTAACCGCGCTGGAATTTTTATTAAAATCTCCCACTGACCTGCAGACTCTGCGTGATATCGCAAGAATTAAAAAAAACATTGTGGGCCCCACCAGAGTCTATGTAGTTCTCCTCCACAAGATCTAGGGGGTCAGGCTATTCCTACCTGATCTCTTCATGTTTTTTTGTCATTTGTTCTTGGGACTTAGCCGAGTTAGACACCTAGAGCTTGCTTTTTGCCAAATTTGGTGTAATTCCGTTCAGCGGTTCGGGCTGTATTTGTGCTCAAAAACCCCATGGGAAATTGCATTGGGAAAGTGTGTCTGAGACCACCCCTTTTTCTTGGTACCCGCTTGACATATCACCCCGAAACTTTCAAGACAGCAGCTGAGGTGAGTGGCAAACTTGTTTTGAAAATTTCGTGAATATTTGTGAAAAAGCACCAAAGTTGTAGGCAAAAAAATCCTTAGGTAAGTAGGTCCTAACTTTAACTACCTATTGGCTATCATCAGTAGGTAGTATATATATATGTATGTGTGTGTGTGTGTGTGTGTGTTAGTGTGTGTGTGTATATATATATATATATATTCACTGAAAAAACCATAGGTTATAGACCATATATAGTTAGGAATTAGCATTTAAAAAACCTTATTTTACTCACACAAAACCATTGAAATTCCATATATAGTTAGTTGCACTAACTATATATCGCGCACCCGCAATCCACTGCTGATGATGTCACATATTACATCATTCATGACATGGTCAGTGACATCACTGATGACATCACTGATGACATCTCAAATGACATCACTGATGACATCACTGATGACAACATCCAGTGACTGTATGTTTCTGTAAAGTTAAAATGTGTCTTACATATTGAAGAATGAGTGGAAGTATAAGTGTCTGGACAAAGGATTTAGTAGGTGCGTGACTGACTGTATGAGTGAGTGATTAAATGTGTCTCACTGAGTGCATGGGTTAGTGACTAAACTGTCTTAATTTGTGCATCATTATGTCTGTTGTTCTGTAAACTGCTGCATGTGTTGGTCAGTAGCTATATGAGTAACTATATGGGTTATTGATTGATTGCCCAAGTATTTGTATGGGAGACTGAGTGTGTGTGTGGCTGGCTGGGAGGTGTGTGACTCTGTGCAGATCAATGTGTACTTGTATCAATGATTGTATAAGAGAGTAAGTATGTGTTAGTATATGTTTCAAAATGTAAGGTGCTCTATGTTTAACTGTATAGATTAGAAAATGGAAGTGTGATTGATTATTTACAGGACTGACTAGGTGTGTGAGTAACTCCATGGATGAGTGACAGAGTGTGAGAGTCTGTATAGGTGTACGAGTGCATATGATAGTGTTGTAAAGATGAGTGATTGTATGTATGAATGATTGTATGGGTAAATGAGTGAATGTGTGTGTAAACATAGGAATCACTGAGTGCGTATGTAGTAACTAGTATTGGTGTGTCAATGGTTTCAAAAATTATACTCTGTATTTAACACTGGGTGTAACAGAGGTTATATTAAAGTGTGAGGAGATGCATTGTATTGTCACATGAATGATATCATCAGTGATGTGGTCATTGATGTCAAATGAGATGTCATCAGTGATGTCATTTGAGATGTCATCAGTGATGTCATTTGAGATGTCATCAGTGATGTCATTTCAGATGTCATCAGTGATGTCATCAGTGATGCCATTTGAGATGTCATCAGTGATGTCATCAGTGATGTCACTGACCATGTCATGAATGATGTAATATGTGACATCATCAGCAGTGGATTGCGGGTGCGCGATATATAGTTAGTGCAACTAACTATATATGGAATTTCAATGGTTTTGTGTGAGTAAAATAAGGTTTTTTAAATGTTAATTCCTAACTATATATGGTCTATAACCTATGGTTTTTTCAGTGAATTTTCAAGGTTTTGTAAATGCTAATTCCTAACTATATATGATCTATAACCTATGGTTTTTTCAGTGAATTTCAATGGTTTTTCAATAGCAAATATCATAAGCTGTCGAATGTCAAGTACGTGGTAAGTGAAAACATTTTCGTGTTTATGCACACTGATCTGCTTTGAATGGTGCCCCCCCCCCTTCATTTCTATTAGGAGTACTCTCTCTTTGCACATAGTGAAGGGTAGTTAACGCAGGCCTTTGCCCCCGTTGTAATACGTCGTGCCTGCTTCTCTCTCCATTTGATTGATTGTTATCCAAGTATTTACTGTTTTAGAATTGGTTCTCTTTGGTTCATTCTCTATTTACAAACAAACACAGAGTCGCAATACTCTGTTTAGTCTTTGCAGATAACGAAAAATCGTGTAAAAAAAAAAAGAAAAGGAATCGAGCAAAATCAGTAGGCCACTAACGGGATCTCTTTTTGACCTCGCTAAAATAGAAACATTAGGAACAACCCCTCATGACAAATACAAAACTAGTGAGATGAACTGAACTCCACACAATGATGGCTGCAAAACAGCTCGGCTCCGCCACCCACCCCGCCCAAAATAACGATAAAGAGCGGCTGCCATGATTGGTTGCGGAATGGCCACGACGGAGCTACGAAATGGTACTGCTCTCATGCTAACCCCAGCTTCAGTCTGAAACATCCAGAAACACTGTAGACTACCAATTCGATCAGTTCCGGTAGCGCCCCAATGTAACCCGGTAGAGAAGAACTAGCCCTCCCCTCTTTGACTGATGGTTCTTGTTGCCTGTCCCTTCTGTTGTCATTTAACAGAACTATTTAGCCTGCTGAAAGGGGTTGTGTTCCGACCGCTGGTTGGTGGAGACATTTTGACTATATTCTGGACCTGCGTTGTCGCGTAATGCGTCATATGACGCGCCGCGTTAGCGCATCCGGAAGTCATCCGGGGCGCGCAGCGCTTAACGTAAGCATAACAAGTCATGTGACTTGTTAATAAAACTTTTCATTGGTTCATTTTACTTTTCTTATTCTAATGATGAAAGGCTTGGTCATATGACCTAAAAATTACGCTTTTTATTACTTCCGAACATTATTTTTTCTTAAATATATGTTATAATGTTCCAGGCTAATGTACTTTCCCGGAAAATTTACAACTGTCCTGCAAGTAAAATATATTCTTTTTTCGAAAAAAAGGGCGTTTCTTCGTCCCATCACGGAGCCGTTGAGCAAAAGAGGGTCGACCTGCTGTCTTAGTCGCCGATACGCCTGAATATGAGATTCTTATAGATCACTTTATGTTGCAGGAATAGAAAACACAACAGCCCTTGACCATTTATCTTTACTGCGTTCCTTCGTATTATACCTTTTACCCTTCATGTAATTGGTCTGCTTTATTTCACTTGCCTTTTAATGATTCTAAAACAGTGACTATTATTAAAAACTTTACCAATGTATATACTACTACCATGTTTTCTTTTAAAAACCTTTATTGTGAAAATTTCATTATACAAATACGAGCCTATAACCACGTGGGCCGGCCACGGAGCAAACTGTAATCGTATATGATGAGTAGACATTTACACTGTAGAGGAACGTAACGGGCGGGCCATTAGGTTGCAAGAACTAAGGTGTCTAACAGTTACGGAATCGGTGGACGTACATTTTATAATTAAAATACGACAGGGCCAGTTACAATAAAATTATCTAGATATACATTTGCGGGCAAGTACCATGGGTGACGTTAATTCGAACTTTCAATAGTACAGTAATCAATAACACATCAGAACTTAATATCAATAGGGATGTCGAAATATTCAATCAATTCTCGTCCCCGCCCGCCATGTGCTTCAAAACTGCATACGTATCTCGTGATTTCAAGGTTCTGCAACCAGTACACAACAAGGAGTTACGAGTCCCATTTATTCCGGCGCCATTTTGGGCGAGGACGGGCAGGTCCAGGATATAGTCAAAATGTCTCTACCAACCATCGACTATGATGATGTTCATATGCTGTATTTATTAGAGTAACACTCATCTGTCCACATGAAATTAATTTGCCACAATCTAAACATGTCATTTTAATCTTTCCAAAGTTCTTCTAAATATTTGGGACCGTTTCCCTTGCCTCTGATGCTGTCAGTGCCACTTCTTTGATGAATGTACTAGCAGGTCAGGGGTTCTCCTCCAAATCTCTCTTTTATGCAGCACTATAATTAATTGGTGCCACCTCTCCATATGACGATGCATGGTATAGTTACCATAACTATATTTTTTTTCGGTTCCTCTGGAGAGTTCATCGTGGCAGATGAAGCGTATAACGTACCGGGCATTTACCTTTTTTTGCATGTACAGGAAAGGAAAAAAAAATCGAGCGTCCGAGTTCTAAGGTGTCCCAGGGCCATTTTAGTGGACCAGGCCCAAATCCAAAGAACAGGCCGCCATTTTGAGAGTCCTGTTGCAGCCGCCTGTCGCTGTAGCATCAAGAGCAGCCGAAACTCAGCTGAATGGCAACTGAAACGGTAAAGGGGCGCCCCACTACAGCAGACGAGCCTCCAACTAGGAAGGCCCGTTCCCGCCGCCTCCCCCCCTCCCCCCCTTCGGGCACCCCACGCCGTTATTCGGAGCAGTATTGTAGGATGGCCACACCAGTGCGGCAACTTGCTAGACATCACCTCGGTGGTAACCGAATCTCAACGCCTTGTGGTGTCTTCTATTCAGAAAACATTGTTATGCTGCCTTCGACCTATTCGCCGCAAGTGCGCACACAACTCAACTGCATAGCTTGCTAGACACCACCTCGATGCCATCCGGATCTTGGAATCTCAGTGCCTTTTGGTGTCTTCTCTTCAGAAAATATTGTTGCGCTGCCTTTGGCCCCATTCGCACATCGGTCCGCTACTGACGCCATCTCACAGGCTAATGGGGCGCCCCACGCCGACTTTCAGCATTGTAGGATGACCACACCAGTACAGCAACTTGCTAGACATTACCTCGGTGCCATCCGGATCTCGGCGCCCCACTGCAGATGAAGTGCCTCTCAACTATGAAACCACCACGGTGACATCCGGATCTTGGCGCGTTGTGCTGCCTTCGGCCTATTCGCACATCGGTCCGCTACTGACGCCATCTCACAGGCTTATGGGGCGCCCCACGCCGAGTTTCAGCATTGTAGGATGACCACACCAGTACAGCAACTTGCTAGACATCACCTCGGTGCCATCCGGATCTCGGCGCCCCACTGCAGATGAAGTGCCTCTCAACTATGAAACCACCACGGTGACATCCGGATCTTGGCGCGTTGTGCTGCCTTCGGCCTATTCGCACATCGGTCCGCTACTGACGCCATCTCACAGACTAATGGGGCGCCCCACGCCGAGTTTCAGCATTGTAGGATGACCACACCAGTACAGCAACTTGCTAGACATCACCTCGGTGCCATCCGGATCTTGGCATCTCAACGCCTAGTGGTATCTTCCATACAGAAAATATTGTTGCGCTGCCTTTGGCCCCATTCGCACATCGGTCCGCAACTTAGACATCACCTCGGTGCCATCCGGATCTTGGCATCTCAGCGCCTTGTGGTGTCAGTCAGAAAATATTGTTGCGCTGCCTTTGGCCCCATTCGCACATCAGTCCGCTACTGACACCATCTCACAGGCCAACAGGGCGCCCCACGCCGACTTTTACCATTGTAGGATGGCCACACCAGTGCCACAACTTGCTAGACACCACCTCGGTGCCATCCGGATCTTGGCATCTCAGCGCCTTGTGGTGTCTTCTATTCCGAAAATATTGTTGCGCTGCCTTTGGCCCCATTCGCACATCGGTCCGCTACTGCCGCCATCTCACAGGCCAACGGGGCGCCCCACGCCGACTTTCAACATTGTAGGATGGCCACACCAGTGCGGCAACTTACTAGACACCACCTCGGTACCATCCGGATCTTGGCGCGTTGTGCTGCCTTCGGCCTATTCGCACATCGGTCCGCTACTGACGCAAACTCACAGGCCAACGGGGCGCCCCACGCCGACTTTCAGCATTGTAGGATGGCCACACCAGTGCTGCAACTTACTGGACACCACCTCGGTGCCATCCGGATCTTGGCGCGTTGTATTGCCTTCGGCCTATTCGCACATCGGTCCGCTACTGACGCCGCCTCACGTGCCAACGTATTTTCTCCGCATTTTATACCCTATGCCGCATAACAGGTCATGTGACTTGTTTATAAAACTTTTCATTGGTTCATTTTACTTTTGGTTTCCTAATGATGGAAGGCTTGATCATATGACCTAAAAACAACACTTTTCATTGGATGAAAACTTTTTTTTTTCCCAAACGATGAAAGCCCCACCTTGTTTCTGGATGTTTCAGACTGAAGCTGGCGTCAGCATGAGAGCACCACCATCTCGTAGCTCCGTCGTGGTCATTCCGCGAGCAATCATGGCAACCGCTCCCCACCAGAAGCCTACAGGAGTCGGGGGCCCCCAAAACTTTTGATGAATCCTCAAGGCGGAGGGGACGCTTTCGAGAATGGGGTCCAAGGCCTAGCAGACAAGCGTCCGATTTCCAAGGTGTCCCAGGGCCATTTCAGTGGACCAGGCCCAAAAAGGAAAGAGCCTGCCGCCATTTTGAGAGTCCTGTGACAGCCGCCTATCGCTGCACCGCAAGAGTGGGCGCAACTCAGCTGAATGGCGGATTTTGACACAGTGGACCAAAAACGGACGGAATGGCAACTGAAACGGTAAAGGGGCGCCCCACTACAACAGATGACACTCCACCTGGAGAGGCCCGTTCACGCCGCCTCCCCCGGGGCGCCCCACGCCGTTATTCGGAGCAGCATTGTAGGATACCAAAACCAGTGCGGCAACTTACTGGACATCACCTTGGTGCCATCGTTCTGCTGCCTTGGAACTATTCGCACAACAGTTTGCTACTGATGACCCACCCCCCGCGACGCCCCACGCCGGAAATCTGGACGTTGTGCTGCGTTGGGACTATTCGCACAGCCGACCGCTACTTCGTTGTTTTTCCCTAAAAATGTTTATATGTTATTACTGTTTTTGTTTTCTTGTATATATTTATAAGTTATTAAAGTTTTATAATCTTACTACTTTGTCGGAGTGCTATATATTTTTAATGTGACACATAATTGTAAAAACTTTGATGTACAAAGAGTCATCCCTGGAATCTTCCGCTTCAGGCTCGGTCCCCTCCCCAATCACAATACAGGATGGTTTTCAGATAATAGGAACGCGTCTGCTGTGACGGATCTCATCGAGTGTGGGCCTTGATCTACTATAACTCCTTTGAAGAGGGGTGATTCTTTACAGCTGGGGCCATAAACTACATCTGCAGGGCTAGCTGATACCCTAGGACCGGCCTGGACAATCGGACACAGAGGAAAAGGAGTGTCAGAGGGTGCGGTAGTGAATAGGGCGAAAGGGAGGTGTCGGGCGGGCACAGGGTGTGATTCTCAGGGAAGAGCAGCGCAGATGGGGGGAGGTTTATTACCCATGCATAAGACAGAGAGCGGGGGTGACCACTGCCTGGGGGAGATGCTTGCGAGGGTGGGGAGCCATGCTAAGGATCGACAGCGTGCACAGAGTGGGTCTGGTCAAGGCATCTAAAATGACTGCCGTGCACGACAAAAGTGTGGCATTTGAAAAAAGACAAGATGGCGCAGACAATGTTTTTCAACACTTCCTGATTTCCTTCGAATCGAACGTTAACAGACGTTGGGGCATATTACCAAAGTTAAGCGATATTTATCCCTAACGATGCTTAGCAACGATTTTTTTACCGCTAAGCATCGTCAGAAATTATCGCAGATAAACCTTGCTATTATCAAGGTTTATCGCAAATACGATAATAAATGACCGCAATGCATTAATATCGCTGAAAACTCAGCGATATTCATGCATTACCGAGCTAATGCTCTTAGCCATGTTATCCACCTCCCATTGGATAACATGGCTAAGAACTGCTCAGGGCAGGTGCTAGCTTTTGGAGATATTCGCGCTTATCTCGAATATTTCCAAAAGTTGATAATAGGAGATAGCGATGTTAGCGACTGTTTCCAGTCGCTAACATCTTGGCATGCCCACTTTGCATGTCATTAGTGATAAATATCACTCACATGCAAAGTGGGGCCCAAGATGGTCGCTATCTCCTACTAGCCGTCGCTAACTGGTGTTAGCAACAGCTAGGTAATACAGATATAATTTTATCTCCGCGAAGCGGAGCGCTGTTACAGATATATATCTTGTTTTTGAACGTTAATTTCTCAAAATCCACTGAAGCACATATATTGAGACCTAGCAAAGGCACATCGAGCTACCAGTCCCTACAATTTTGCCAAGTTTCGTGCAAATCCATTCAGCCGTTCGATTATTATTATTTTTTTTTTTTTCCCCGCGGGGCCCTTTTAAAACCTCCACATCAAACCTAAGAGGTCAAGGAGGATCTACTATGCCCCCTTATGGTCATTTGCCCCTTCGCTTTGGCCTCCTCTTGTCTCTCGATCCTACCGAGAGACAAGATGGCAGCCGCTACGGACTGTTTGCAATGTTTACAGACGCCGGAGAACCAATCAGCTTCGCAAACCTCCGTTACGCGAAGCGGAGCGCTGTTACAGATATATATCTTTTTTTGAACGTTAATTTCTCAAAATCCACTGGAGCACATATATTGAGACCTAGCAAAGGCACATCGGGCTACCAGTCCCTAATATTTTACCAAGTTTCGTGCAAATCCATTCAGCCGTTCGATTATTATTATTATTTTTTTTTTTTGCCCCGTGGGACCCTTTTAAAACCTCCACATCAAACCTAGGGGGTCAGCGAGGATCTACTATGCCCCCTTATGGTCATTTGCCCCTTCGCTTTGGCCTCCTCTTGTCTCTCGATCCTACCGAGAGACAAGATGGCGGCCGCTACGGACTGTTTGGAATGTTCACAGACGCCGGAGAGCCAATCAGCTTCGCTACGCGAAGTTCCGTTACGCGTAAAGTCTGCGAACCGGAGCGCTGCCCGGTCCGCTGTTACAGATATATATCTTTTTTTGAACGTTAATTTCTCAAAATCCACTGGAGCACATATATTGAGACCTAGCAAAGGCACATCGGGCTACCAGTCCCTACAATTTTGCCAAGTTTCGTGCAAATCCATTCAGCCGTTCGGGCTAAAAGTGAGGCCAACCGCCCTATGGAAAACTCAATGTTAAAAACACGTTTTGGGACCCCCCTTTTTTCTCGGCCCCCCCTTGACGAACCCCCCCCCAAATTTTCAAGGGCTGCTCAGAAACAAAATGTGCCATTTTCCTGAAAATTTCAGCCAATTCCGTCCACAAACGCCAAAGTTATTAGACATAGAATTTTCAAAAATCCCATAGAGAAAAAATCCTAACTATATATACCTACTGGCGACCGCCAGTAGGTAATATATATATATATATATTCACTGAAAAATCCATAGGTTTCACATCAGTTATAGTTAGGAATTAGCTTTAAAAAAAAACTATTAAATTCACTGAAAAAACCATAGGTTTCACACCAGTTATAGTTAGCTGGAAATTTTACTGGCATAAAACCATTGAAATTCCCACGTTATAGTTAGTTGGACTCACTATAACTTGCGCGTGCAATGCACTGCTGATGACGTCACATATTACATCACTCATGACATGGTCAGTGACATCACTCATGACATCACTGATGACACCATCCAGTGAATGTGTGTCTTTCTGAAAAATAAATATTAGTGAGTAATGTTTAATTGTATATATATGTATGTGTGTGTGTGTGTGTGTGTGTGTGTATATATATATATATATATATATATATATATATATATATATATTCACTGAAAAATCCATAGGTTTCACATCAGTTATAGTTAGGAATTAGCATTAAAAAACCTATTAAATTCACAGAAAAAAAACATAGGTTTCACACCAGTTATAGTTAGCTGGAAATTTTACTGGCATAAAACCATTGAAATTCCCACGTTATAGTTAGTTGGACTCACTATAACTTGCGCGTGCAATGCACTGCTGATGACGTCACATATTACATCACTCATGACATGGTTAGTGACATCACTCATGACATCACTGATGACACCATCCAGTGAATGTGTGTCTTTCTGAAAAATAAATATTAGTGAGTATTGTTTAAATATTTAAATATATGTATTATTGTTTCACTTTCTGTATAAGTGGCTGCATGGGTTGGTGAGTAGGTACATGTGTATGCATATGGGTTATTAGATGTTTTTCTTGGTATCAGTATGAGTGTTTGTATGGTTTAGTGGGGGTATTACTTAGCACATAGATCCATGAATGACTGACTCTCTCTTTGTATGTGTTTTGAAGACAGCATATGTGCAGGACTGTATGGGTGGATGAGTGTGTGTATGTGTGTGTTAGTGAGTGAATGACTGTCTCACTAGTGTCTTTATCGGTAACTACATATGTTTTAATGTAGTATATGTGAATATTGATGTATAGAAGTGAGTATATGTGAGAGTGAGGGATTGTAAGAGTTCCTGTTTAAATTAGTATGTGTTTCTATAAGTGATTATTTAAGAGAGTAAGTATGTGTAATTTTCCTTAAAAGTAAAGTGGTAGTGTGTGTATAACTGTATATTGAAATAAATGGATGTTTAATAGTTTATTTGCATGTGTGAGTATGTGTGACAGTATCTTTTGGATGACTGTCGGTGTGTAACAGGATGTATAGGTGTATCACTACATATGATGAGTGAGTATATGTATGAGTGACTACATAGAACTGTTGGTGAATGAGTGGATGTGTATATAGATGGTGGAATTACTGAATTGGTTGTTGTAACTGGTATGGGTATCTCCATTTTTTTGAAAATGTTAGTTTCTATTTTTGAATATGTGTTTCAAGGGTTACATTACAGTGAAAGGAGGTCTGTCACTCTGTCACAAGGATGGTGTCATCAGTGATGTCATGAGTGATGTCACTGACCATGTCATGAGTGATGTAATATGTGACGTCATCAGCAGTGCATTGCACCCGCAAGTTATAGTAAGTCCAACTAACTATAACGTGGGAATTTCAATGGTTTTATGCCAGTAAAATTTCCAGCTAACTATAACTGGTGTGAAACCTATGGTTTTTTCAGTGAATTTAATAGGTTTTTTTAATAGCAAATCTCTATAAGTATGAAAAGTAATATTTTTTATAACGAATTTTATATTGTATAAATATGTAATTTTTTTATTTTTTATTTTAAAAAAAATTATATTTTTTGCCTGGAGCGCTCCCGGGGCGCGTACCGGTGAACGCACGGGTAAGCGCAATGTTATGGCGCGCCCCGGGGCGCGTACCGGTGAGCGCCCTGTTAGCGCCATTGCCGCGAAAGAAAACAACATTGTAACGTATCGCGTAGCCGCGTCTGCGTGATACGCACGGCGTAAGCGCACCCGGAAGCACCCACGCGCATACGAACGCGCTACGTAAGCGCCCAGGGGCGCGCAGCGTAAGCGCGTCGGGTCATGTGACCTGAAAAAAACACTTTTCATTGGTTGCTAACATTTTTTTTATAAAGAATGAAAACCCCACCCATTTCCTTCACTTCTTCTTTCACTTTTGTGACTGAAAGACCGGCCTGTTTTGCTGTCGGTTCTTTGTTGGATATCTTGGATTATCATGGCTGCCAGACCATCCAGCAGTGAAGATGACTCCAATGAATTCATCAATGAAGAGCCTCCTCAGCCAAAATACAAAGAACATTTCATCTGGAAAAATCTTTCCATACCTGATCACCAGAAGAAGGTAAATGCTCCAAAAGTGGAGTGCAGGATCTGTCACACAGTCCTGTCACGGGGTAACCCCAATAAAAAATATTCTTTTGGGAACTCCACAATGATTCGCCATGTGGAGAGAAGGCACCCCCAGAATTTTGCCCCGGGAAAGTGTCAGGGCTCGGGCACAAAAGGTTCCCAGTGATGGGGCCTCTACATCAACCGGAGGACGAACACCATCGGTGAGGGGGAGATCACAAGAGCAGGTTCCGAACATTCAGCCTGCATTTAACAAAGGCACCCTTAAATGCAGATACTGTGATCACCTACTTTCCTGTGGAGAGCAAAGTGTTCTGCTCATGGTTCGAGCATTGGAGAACCATCACTGCCGTTACCACCCCTATTTTTTTTTTTTTGCTCCTGTTGAGCAGTTTCCATTCCCTGTTTTTGTTATAGTTCTAAAAAAAGAAAAAAGAAGAAAAGAAAAAAGTTCTTTTCAGAACTACCTCCAATTCTCATCAAAGAGCTATATTCTTAAAAAAATGAAAAAGAGTAAGTGAAGTGGAGTACATTGATAAATGAAAGGAAAATGAGTAAGAAAGAACAGAAAAGTATGAGAGGAGAAAGGAAGTGAAGTAGGGGGACTGAAAGAAGGTGAGTGTTGGGAACGAAAGTAAGGAGAAGGAGAGTGAACATGGGGAATGTGGTTATTCAAACAAAATGTAGAAAAGGAACGGGGTGTGGAAGGGTAAGAAAAGATGCATTGCTGGAGTTGCATCATTTTTGTGACACTCTCCAGCAATGCATCACTTTTGTGCTTACAGATACGTCTGAAATACTGACGTATCTAAAAGTACTTGCGACATAATACGTCATATAATTAATATGACGCATGAGTAGAAGACTGAAGGCCTCGTCACTTTTACTCCACCGGTGCGTCACTTTTTGTGACGCACCAGTGCTGTTAAAAATGCACCTTATTCAGTCATATTTACAAAGTGACGCATCTAGGTAGATGCGTCACTTTGTAAACCCCTGCGCCACATTATACCTACGTCAGGTGTAATGTATGCAAAAGGGACGTATTGACGCAAGAAAGGGTCGTACAGGTGACGCAGTAAAATCTATGAGATATCACTACGTCACTTTTATGACGCTGTTGCGTCCAAATCTTGCGCCTGTTTCACAGCAGGCGTAAGACTGATGCAGGCCCTTTCACATGGGGCCTGGCCCCATGTGACAGGATGCATTGCTGGAGTTGCATTATTTTTGTGACACTCTCCAGCAATGCATCACTTTTGCGCTTACAGATACGTCTGAAATACTGACGTATCTAAAAGTACTTGCGACATAATACGTCATATATTTAATATGACGCATGAGTAGAAGACTGAAGGCCTCATTTATGAGGCCATGCGTCACTTTTACGCCACCGGTGCGTCACTTTTTTGTGACGCACCAGTGCTGTTAAAAATGCACCTTATTCAGTCATATTTACAAAGTGACGCATCTAGGTAGATGCGTCACTTTGTAAACCCCTGCGCCACATTATACCTACGTCAGGTGTAATGTATGCAAAAGGGACGTATTGACGCAAGAAAGGGTCGTAGAGGTGACGCAGTGAATGAACTGGGTTTTCCCCATGCTACGCTCCCCGGTGCGCGCACCAGGCGCTCCCCCCGCGAAAATGTAAAAAAAAAATGTTTTATTTTTTTTTGCCCCGCGGAGCCTTTTATGGCCCCCACATCAAACCTAGGGGGTCAGAGGGGGTCTACCCTGCCCCCTTTTGGTCATCTGCCCCTTTGTTTTTTGCACCTCTTGTGTCTCGATCCTACCGAGACACAAGATTGCGGCTGCTCCGGACTGTTTGGAATGTTTACAGACACCCGAGAGCCAATCAGCTTTCCGTACGCAAGTCGCGTGGCGCGCCCGGAGCGCTCCCCGGTGCGCGTACCGGGGCGCGCCTATAGATATATATTTTTTTTTAACCTAAATTACTCAAAATCCACTTGAGCACATATCTTGAGACATAGCAAGGCACATTGGGCTAGCAGTCCCTACAATTTTGCCAAGTTTGGTGGAAATCCATTCAGCCATTCGAGCTAAAAATGAGTTCGACCGCCCTATGGAAATTAACATGGGGAAAACACGTTTTGGGACCCCCTTTTATCTCGGCCCCCGATTGACGAATCCCCCCCAAACTTTCAGGGAAGGAGCGGAGAGCCGCGAGGCAAAGTTGAGGAAAAATTCAGGCAGATTCCTCAACAGGCGCCAAAGTTATTCCCCATAGAATGTTGCGATTTCCCTATGGAAATCAATCCTAACAATAACTACCTACTGGCGACCGCCAGTAGGTAATATATACACATATATATATATATATATATATATTTATATATATATACACACACCCTTGAAACCTGTAAGTGTGTGTCTCTTTACCTCATGTTGTCCTCTCATACACTAGACATACACTTCTATGTTCAGAGGTAGAGAGCAGCTAGCAAAGCTCACTAATAGAATCAACTCCAGGACATATATTGCACTACATGAATGTGCTAACTTTGGCGTCCAACATCCCCTCAAGGACAACATGCCCTCAAGTAGTTGATATGTCATTATTCTGACAATACCACCCTCAAACAAACATCTTACCTGACCTCACTCAGATGGGAATGAGCACCGGAGACTTGAATGTGCTAACCTTGGAATCCAACCTCCCCTTGAGGACAACAAGCCCTTAAGCAGTTATATATATATATATAGCACAGGTTATTGTGGTCCAAATACTGTTGCGATGTGATGTAGAATTTGAGGTTCAGTTTATTGGCTGCGAGCTTGCCTTGTGAAGGTAACGATAATGGTTTATTGAGCATGTACCTTCCAGGGACTCTTGTCGCATATTATGCACGACACTCACTATATGGCTATAAACCATCATGTCTAAT
Organism: Lissotriton helveticus; assembly: GCF_964261635.1. Classification (NCBI taxonomy): domain Eukaryota; kingdom Metazoa; phylum Chordata; class Amphibia; order Caudata; family Salamandridae; genus Lissotriton; species Lissotriton helveticus. The sequence continues at coordinate 19,901,227 of NC_136060.1, read as the reverse complement.
GTATTTGATCATTTTATTAGAGTTCTCCTTTCTGTCCAGAACCTTCATATGATTTGATATGTAATAATGTCGTGTTCTAGGGACTGAATGAACTCTTTCTTTCTTCTTCCTTTTTAAGAATGTTGAAGTATTGGGATTTATACAATGTGAGTTGTATCGTAACATTTTGCGACTTATTTGGTAACATGAACTGTTGAATGCCTGCAGGTATAAAGGGGACCATTATGCCATCCATTAGTTAGAGGACCTTAGCCGATCCACGGCTTGATTCTGTTGTTTATCTCAGAAACTTATAATTTAATGTTTATACCCACTAAGTGTATGGATTAGCCCATCTAGGGGCCTTATTGTATAACCTGTGAGCACTATGAGGTTATCCATACTGATATTCCAAGATGGTGCCCAGAGTGACCATAGTGGGGTTGTCCTCTGTCTATTTCTATGTATGAAAAATAGAAAGTGAGAATGGTGTATTTAAATCCACCCGAGAGCAAAAATCACTGTAACCACACTGACGAAGGCGACACGCCGAAACGCGTTTGTGGAGAGTGCCTGCGAATAATAAAAACCTGCGGTGTTGAAAAGTAGCCCTCGAGTGCTGTTGTCTTCTTGTGAGTCGAGAGGATTTGGAGCGTCATATATATATATATATATATATATATATATATTATATATATATATATATTGGCGGGAGCGCTGGCACAATAAAATCACTTTAAATTTTGAACCAGCAAATTTTGGGTCTACTCTTCGTTATTTTTTGCTGCAGGAAGAAAGCAAGTGGTGGTGGCAACTTCTTTCATATATATATCTATGCATGCACATTCACACAGCACTCTCAGGCCATTGTTATGCGGCGGCGAGTGTGTCGGGCACAGAAAAGCCTGTAAACATAATCCAAAGGACGATGTGTTCTGACCTCACAGAACACCAAGGAACAAGCCCGTTTGAGTGTTGCAGGTGGTTTATACAGCTACTGTCATGATGCCCAACGCGTTTCGGGCTCATTTTGTTCTCCTGAAACGCGTTGGGCATCATGGCTGTAGCTGAATAAACCACCTTCAACATTCACATGGGCTCCTGTTTTGGTGTTCTGTGAGGTCGGAATGCATCACCCTTTGGATATATATATATATATATATGATCTGCAGCTTCAAAGTAATATTTCTTCTGGGTATTGTGAGCAAGATCTTTGCTAGAAAACTTTGCTAGCTAACATTCAGAACTCCCTGGAAATACTACTGTCTTCTTAAAAGTATATTTGGAATATTATGTTTGGTGTTAATCAACTCAAACGGTGTCTCTGGGACAACCCCATCCAAGTTCAACTGGCAAAGGTCGAGCATGTTTGCTGTATTCAGTATTCCCTCACTCACAGCAAAGGCGACTCCAAATGGTTCTGGGCCAAGGTGTGATTTTTTACACTGTTTATAGTTCCGAAGAGGCACTGCCTGTGTCACACGGCATTTGAAGGCATTTCATTTGGGTAATGCTAGGGTTAAAGGTCGTGTGGTAATATCAGCATTATGACCATTAGTAATTTTGAAGCCCAAAGCATCCTTCCCTTTCACTAGTATGTCAACAGTATTGACTCATGCAAGTAAAGAGCAGATGCCATTTCGCTGGTTATGAAACTGACGTGTAATGAAACGTAGCCTACTTCGACTAGTGCAACCAATGTGATCCCGTGTGACATATTCCTATTTTTGTTTAGGTTCTTTCAAAATAATATAAACCCATAAAAGTGCAATTTATGTCCTGGGGTAGGTTCTATCAGTGAGCGTTGCTAGCTGCTCTCTACCTCTGAAAGTAGAAGTGTATGTCTAGTGTATGAGAGGACAACGTGAGGTAAAGAGACACACACTTTTACAAGTTTCAAGGGCAGTTGCCACCAAGATGAATCTCTCTGAACTCTGCGGTGCCTCGGAGTGCAGCGCATTCCGCGCACGGCCGCTAGGAGGCGTGAAGCTCTGACTCCAGCCTTTGGCATGTTGTACAAATGACCCGCCCCTGACCTTCACCGCAGGCAGCTCACCTCCCAGAGACTCACACAAAGTGAGCCGCTCCGAACAATAACCGCACGCTCCACCTAGCCAACCTAGATTTTCCGCCAAGGTCCGAGGGGGTGTTTCACTAAAACTCTTACACGTTTACACACACTCGAGCGTAGAAAACCGCAAACGCAAATAAACGTTCTTATTAACAAAACCAGAGGGCAGGAACAAGACTTCAGGAATGAGCGAGCTGTGCTAAGAAAGAGAAACAAGACAAGCCCTGCTCCGAGGAAGCAGCGCAGCTATTTCTGATCCCGTGACATTACTATGGAGACAAGCTATGCGAGGCATGCAGGGCTGAGCTCGCATGCACTGCTGATCTCAGATGGCTGCAACGCTGAGAAGTCTGCGCAGTAAACACTTCACTTCTCCTTGAAATCAGTTAGCAAATCTACAGTAAAACTTATTTTTTGTCACAGTGCCTACGTGGAGTTTTTCCAGTTTGTTTCAAAATCTTACCAGTTTTTTTTAAGTTAAAATTCTACTTGGCATAGTTTAAATATATTGGTCAAACAAATATGCGCCTTATAATCTTCTATTTGATATATATACAGGAGTACAAAGTATAAAAATAAATATGTCCGTATTCGGATAGGGATTCTGCAATTCTATGTGCTAGTTACAGCGTGACTGTGGAAGGGCGAGATTTTGATCGATACCTTATCACTATTGATCCAAACCTCGATCTGGTCGACTGAACCTTTGTTGCCTGTCTTTGAGGAAGAAAGTGCATCTATTACCAAGCTAGTTCACCCAATAAAGGACTTCGCTCCCAAAGATCACAAACAACTTCTAGCTTTCAAAAGTTTATTGTAAGGATAGGATAAGCTGCAAATACAGGCATCTCAGAATGAGATTCACGAGATACACAGGTCCAACTACATACATGTGCTCTCTGAAAGCCCTCAGACGAGCAACGGAAATTACTAACACAAGTTCTAAGAATAATAAAGCTATCAGCATTGACGCATATCTCTCCTTCATTTAAGTTGGAGGAAAACGCACAGGTTAGGCTGTCCCTACCCTGCTCTAGATGGTATCCCTACTTAACCAAATCCCAACCTAACAAAGGTGTCAGCAGTGAATGACCCCCAAGGGAAGTCACTCACTCTAAGTCTCTTGGTGAAAACCTATAGTTCTCCAGTCATGACCCCTCTCTGCCTACCCATCCGCTCTCTAAAGGGTCCTCAGGTATCTGCTCTAACTCCACCCAGGGGTGCTGTCCCTAATACAAAACAGTCAACAACATTTGAGACGCCCCTCGCGAGACGCCCCTCACGTGGTGTAGCTTCTGGCTTTTTCCATGCTGCTTGTGTTGGGCCTCATACGTTGGAGTTGACCTTGCTTCTCAGACTCTTCTCCGGCCCGCTGATACCCCTTAAACATTCCGGAACCCTCCTCCATGTCTGGGCCGTCTACTGAACAGACCTCTATTCATTTTATTTATAATTGGATTCCCCCTTTTCTCTTGCAGACAGACATCTGCAGCCAAGATCCCAACTCTCATAGACTTCCAAAAAGGTTCGCAACATTTCTTGGCCCAGACATGTACGTGTAAATCAATGTTAAAACATTTCAGGCCTACAATATTTCTCATAATGATTATAGCATTCAACTTCTTCATTAATTAAAGCATGTTAATACTCTTATTCTATTATTCAGTAAACACATCTATAAATCATGGCCCATTAATGCAATGACCAAAACATTAGTACAATCTATGTCGTGAAAAGAAACACCTTCCCTTTTAGCTCTGGCCCTGAGGCCTACCACATTCTGCGTTTAACCACATACCATCTTACATCTTAACAGCTACACGACATGGATTCAGAAATAATCACATCTAATAAAATCATATAGTGTCACACATTTCTGTATTAGTTCCACTTCTACTTAAATCTCTACATTAGCTATACATTCAGAATATAATTTCAGATACTATTAGCACTCATGGCATTTCTCCTCATGATTTGTGCTTACTACGGGTAAGTGTGATGCACTCATACATTTAGGTCAGTTTGCGCTCTCTCAGTTCCCCCCTTTGATGACCTCTCGGGGTCATCACTAACATTTAAACTGTAGTTATTGCTAGCATAACTTGTCTCTGCGCTTCCAGAGCCCTCAGACTCCTGTACTGATTATCTTGTATGGCAGCCAATCTCTGCAGCTGCTCTCTTTGGGCCCTTTCTGACCTTCTTGCTCTGTACCATTTGAATACCCTCACCAATCCCCACAATATGATCCCACAGATCAATATTATGATGACAGGTTTTAGTATATACCACACAAAGCTTTTGCCTAGGGTGGAAATCCACCCTCCAACTTCCCTCATTCCGTGGCCCACCTTTTCCCAGACATTTTCTCTACTCAAATCTTCGATCTCTTTGTGAATATCAGTTATGTTCCTAATAACTTTCTCAAGGGGCTTCGAATTGTCTGGAATGTAAGTACAACATTCCTGGACCTTCAAAGCCTTACAGACTCCGCCCTCTTTTGCTAGTAGGACATCTAACGCAAGACGGTTCTGAAGAACCATAGCCCTTATCGATTGCATCTCTCCTTCTACCAGCATTAAGGACTGAGCAGTGCTGGCAGACAACCTGTCGACGACTGTTGCCAGTCGTCTAATCTTAACATCATTAAGGATTAGTCCCAAAAGAGGGAACATAGCTCCAAAGACATCTCCAACCATTTCTGCATCTCCTATATCTCTCCTTCCCCTCGATGATGTCTTGCCCTCAATGATCTCTAAGTCTTGTGCATGATATATTTTGGGGAAGACAATTGCTAGATAACATGATCCATACCAGTTGTCAGGTAGTCTCACGTAGGCATTTCTTCCACATACAAAATACACATTTGGAATCACTTGCATTCCCTTCAGGAAATCTTTAGTATAGTACTCTATATTGAAAGCATGTTCACAGTCGACTTCTCCCACGTATACATTTTCATAATACGTTTTGGCTCGGTGAAGACATAGCTTTCCTCTTTGCGTCTTATCTAAAGCTATTGGACCACTACTACCCTTTCTCTTGTGTGCCTTCTCTTCCTCGGTCCAATCTGTTTTCCATTGTCCTGATTTTTTCAAAATCTTTTGTCTCCTGTAACGATCATCCACCTGCCCTATGAACTTCTTCTCGACTTCTGACACCTTGCATGTCAGGTTATTTCTACGGGCATGTGAAGTATCTAAGGTAATCCAAGGAATGAAGAACTTGGCCAATCTGTCTTCACTCTTCCAGTAGTCCCATTTGTTCATCTGCTTATAATTTGGGACTTCCGGCAACACTGAATCATAGTTGGAGAAATAGTATTCAAAACTATCTCTCTCATAAAATATACTAAGCAATAAGCTACATGTAATGCCATATGTCAGCGGGAGGTGATGATATCTAATGCCTTCATCTACAGACGCCGGCAACTGCATGCAGACGTAACAGTCCTTAACCTCCATGGCATCCACGTATTCATATAAGAGTTTAGCATAAGCATTTGACCTAAAGTCTCCTTGGGACTCATCTACGTGTAACCTGCGGGCTTCTGCAGCTAATAACGCTTTCTCTTGAATGTTTTCCCTTTTCTCACCAGCAACAGTAGGTGTAAGCGTTTCTACAGATTTCACATCAGTTACCTTTGCCTCTTCCTCATGTCCCTTTACATAAGAAATTGTTACCACTAAAGCTATCAATATTATCACTCCTACTATTAGTGTACCTATTATACATTTAGCTCTGCGGTTCTGGGTGCCGGCTTCCATTTCGTCAGACAATATGGCTCTCTCTTATCTTAGCAAAAAGTTCTTTTCTTCTCGTTCCTTTACAGTCTCTTTTTAATCCTTTTGTCTTTAGAATCCACACAACTGGAAGCTGACAACCTTCTTCGCAAAAGTCCTTTAACAGTTCAATAAAGACAACCCTAGCCCTTCTCCATCAACTCAAGGGAAGTTCCCTAATATTCTCTGCTTCCTGGGCGCTAGGTAATCTTCTTTTTCTGCTCGCTTTATTTACAAAGTCCTTTAACAGTCTACTATCAAGTTTGTGCCTGCAGCTTCGATAGCAAAGTTCAGTATTTCCAAACGAAGATTGTGCTCTTCATGTGCTGTTATCGTTGTACCAAAGTCGGGGAATTGCAATTCTGAGAGAAACATGTGTTTTAACTTGCTGAGGCGGGGAGGTCTGGGGAGCATGAATGTTAGTGACCCTTCTTGTTCGACTCCGGGTACCAACAGTCGTATTTCCACGGTGACGATGGGCTCAGAACTGGACACCACCACCGCTCGGATCCTCCCTGTCTCCTGTTTCACAGACATTTGTCGCCAGATATGTCCACTCAGGTGTGGAGTATCTTCTGTTAGGCACACGCACTCTTCTTGACCTTCTTCGGTCCGGTGCTTCAGCGCCCTGAGCACCTTCTTCCGGGTCTGAGTCTTCTGATATCGGAGGAAGGGTTACCTCTGGAGTTGACCTCAGGCTAGAGCTCCTTCTTTGCGGCCAATTAGCTTCTCCACGTGCCCTTCTACTCCTTCTCCTTCTTGTCTGTTCTCGCTCTCTGTCAGACCTGTCAGTGTCTGACTCGTACTCCCAGCTACTTTCTCCTTCTGTAGCGTCGTCTGTTTCGCTGTTGTACTGACCGTCCTCAGCTTGGTCAGACTCGTTCCCTGCTTCCGCTGGCACCTCTACAGCTTGGCTAGCCCCCTCTATGGCTTCTCGGTCCTCTGCTGGACGTCTATCCGAGAGAGGAGCTGTTTCTTCCCGAGGTGCTGGAACCCTTCGCGTATGTGACGCGTGGATCCAATTGGGCAGGCCTCCCACCTTCACAGCCGTGTTCGTGATCAGGATGATCTGGAAGGGCCCACGCCAACGAATATCCAAGCAGTTTCTTCTCACATGTTTTTTCACCAGGACCCAGTCCCCAGGGTACAGGTCATGGCACGGGCCCTGGCACGATGGAACCTCGGCAGCCTGCACCTGAAGGGACACAGAATGAATGGCGTCAGACAGCCCCTTACAATAGTCCAGGATCATATCATCTGTGATATTTAACAGTGCAGTAGTTGGGACAGATGGCAGCCTCATTGCTCTCCCCATTAACACCTCATGTGGTGACAACCCCGTTCTTCTGTCTGGGGTACTACGAAGGCTCATGAGGACCAATGGCAGGGCGTCAGGCCAACTCAGGGTCGTTGAGGAGCACACTTTTGCAATTCGGGCTTTGATCGTGCCATTGATCTGCTCCACAATTCCTGAGGCTTCTGGTCGGTAACTGCAATGCAACTTCTGATCGATATTCAGAGCTGCACAAATCATTTTCACAAGCTCGCTGTTAAAATGCGTTCCCCTATCTGATTCCAAAAAGGCCGGCACCCCGAAGCGCGGAATGAGTTCCCTAAGCAGTAACTTGGCCACTGTGAGGGTGTCGCACCTACGTGTAGGGTATGCCTCAACCCATCTGGAGAATACACAAACAACCACCAGGACATAGCGGAGGCGGTTGCACCTTGGCATTTCAATGAAATCTATCTGCATTCGATTGAATGGACCTCCAGACCTTCCTATGTGACTCAGTGCAACTGGTGTTCTTTTCCCTACGTTCAGCTGCTGACAGGTCACACAACGCTGGCACACTGCTTCTGCTGCTATTCTAAACTTAGGATTGTACCAAGTCTGTCTAAACACTCTCAGCATAGCATCTCTCCCTAAGTGTACGGGACCATGTATGAGTCTGGCCATTGGACTCACCATCTCATTGGGCAACACTGCTCTGCCGTCTGCTGAGACCCAAAAATAGGACTCACCCATTACACATCCTGCCTTTTCCCATGTTTCTTTTTCAAAATCAGGAGCATTTTCTTGCATGTTTGACAGTTCATCCCAAGTATCAACAGTTTCCAATATCATGGCTAATTCAGTCCTTACATTTATTCCACCCACTTCCACCTCTGTGAAAGAGTACCCTTGCTCCGCGCAATACCGCGCAACTTCATCAGCATATCTATTGCCTTTCGAAACGAAGTCCTCATTTCTGGTATGTGCGGTGCACTTTACAACTGCGATACCTGCTGGGCATTGCAACGCCTCTAACAACAGGCGCACAAACTCTCCATTGCGAATGGGAGAGCCTGAAGAGGTCATGAACCCTCTTTGAGACCATAACTGCCCGTAATCATGAACCACCCCATAACCATATTGGCTGTCGGTGTATATGGTGACTCGAATTTGATTGCTTGCCAAGCAAGCACGTGTCAAGGCAATAATCTCGGCTACCTGAGCGGAGTGTACTCCTTCCAGGCACCCAGCTTCCACAACTCCAGTAATTGTACAAACAGCATAAGCTGCTCTCAACTGCCCAACTTCGTCTCTTACACATGAGCCATCGACAAAGAAAATTTCGTCTGGGTCGGTCAGTGGCTCATCTACGATGTCGGGTCTGGGTTTGGTGCATAGTTCAGTCACATCGAGGCAGTCATGGTCTGTACATTCATCATCATCCTCGATATCATTTGGGAGTGGCATCAAGGTGGCAGGGTTCAAAACAGAGCATCTCTTGAGGGTCACATTCTCTGCAGCAAGAATAACTTGCTCATAGCGCGTGAGCCTGCTGTTGGTCAGATGCTGTGTTTTGGTCCTGGTCATCAACAGTTCAACAGAATGGGGCACGCACACCTCTAACGGGTGCCCCATGACGATATTTTCACATCTCTCAATGCTGACACCCGTTGCAGCAACGGATTTGAGACATCCGGGCAACGCTGCGGCTACTGGGTCTAAAGTAGCCGAGAAATAAGCAACTGGTCTACGGGCATTCCCATGGATTTGGACTAACACAGACAACGCGCAACCTTCTCTCTCACAACAGTAAAGCAAAAATGGTTTATTGTAATCAGGCATTCCCAATGCCGGAGCACGACACAGGTCCTCTCGCAGCTGTAGGAATGCCATCAAACAGTCTTTGTCCCATGGTACCGGATCGCTCACCTCCTTGTGCGTCAGTTTTTGCAAGGGCTTTGCTTTCAGTGAAAAGTTCGCGATCCACTGTCGGCAATAACCCACCATCCCTAGGAACATCCTGACCTCTCTCTGTGTCTTAGGCGCATTCATTTTCATGATCGCCTCTATCCTGTCTGGTGACACCTTTCGTTTGCCTTTCTCTATTCTGTGTCCCAAGTACTGCACTTCTGTCAGGCAGTACTGCAACTTTCCCGGGGACACCTTGTGCCCATTGGCAGCTAGGTGATTTAACAAAGCAATGGAGTCCTCCCTGCAAGCTTCTTCTGTTTCTGACGCCACGAGGAGGTCGTCTATGTACTGGACCAGAACTGACTTCTGGGGCAGCACTAGACTTTCAAGATTTTTCTTCAAAAGCTGGTTAAAGATCGATGGGCTCTCTGTATACCCCTGAGGAATGCGACACCATGTTAGGACGCGACCTTCCAGCTTAAATGCGAAAAGAAAATGGCTTTCTTCGTCCAGAGGGATCGAAAAGAAAGCCTGACAAAGATCGATCACAGTGAACCACTCAGCTTGGAATGGAATCTGAAACAGTATCACTGATGGGTTCGGTACCACTGGACAACACGAAACGACTATGTTATTAATCTTTCGGAGGTCCTGCACTATCCGAAATTTCCCATTTGGTTTCTGCAGACCCATAATCGGGGAGTTGCATGGACTACCCACGATTTCTTTCAGTATTCCCTGTTTAATCATGGACTCGATCACGGGTTTTATGCCTGCAATCGTTTCTGGAGTCAATTTATATTGGGGTGTTCTTGGGAACTCAGCATGCGGTTTCACTACAATTTTCACTGGGTCCACCCCTTTGACCAATCCTATCTCTTCCCCAGTGAAATCCCATACTTCTGGTGCCACTGTCTCTCTCAAGTCCCAGGGGAGCTCATCTACTGTCAAAGTAGGGTACAGCTCCACGCATATTCTTGAGTTTGCAACTTTGAAATCTGCGTCATCATCATTGGTCAATACCTCCACTCCCTGAGGTGTACAGTATATTGTACAATTCAATTTACACAACAGGTCTCTGCCTAGCAGACACACAGGACTTGAATCGCAAACCACAAACTGGTGCTCATCGCTGTACTTCCCTATTTTCACCTGTACCGGTTCTGTCAATTGGCTGGTTATTCTCCTGTTTGCGACCCCTACCACTTGTATGGTCTCTCCAGACATGGGCAGGTCTGGAACTGCAGCTGATCTGATCGTGGATCTAGTGGCTCCTGTGTCCACCAGAAATGTCGTGGGGCACCCTGCTACTTCTGCTTCGACATAGGGTCCCCTCTGGTCCACCTCCAAGGCTGCCCCGAGGGTGCAGTCTTCTCTTTCCACTCTCTGTCCGGTTAATGGGTCCACATAATAGCACTCTTCTCCTTCTACAAACAGGGGCATTTGTCTATAGGTCTTACCCATAGTCCCTACTCGAGGAGGTTGCGGGAACTGGGCTCGGGGAGGAGCCCCCCCCCCTTTGAGCACCTTTCCCTGGTATGGCGTCACCCCTCTTGTAGGCGCGCTCTGGACCTCTTCCTCCTCTATCTCTTGTTCTCCTATCTCTACATTGTAGGGACACTCGCGTTTCCAATGCCCCACCTCGTTACACTGGTGGCACCTAGTCGTTTTCTTCAAGGCAGCTATGTCTATTCTGGGTCTAAAGGTGGAACTCTCCTCATTGCCCTTGTTCTGACTGTACTGCTTCTTTCCTCCTGTACCTGTTCCTTGCTGCTGTTGCTGCTGTCCCCCCTTTCCTGCTGCCTGCATCTGTACCACCATCAACTTTTCTTTTAGTTTCTTAGCCTTGGAGTCTATCTCATCACAGCAGTACCTGGCATATCTCAGTATTTCGTCTAGGGGTTTACTTTGCCAACAAATCGAGTGTTGCTGAATCATTAAACTAATATCCGGTCTCAGTCCCAGGACGAACTTGGACACGAATTGCCCTATGTCTTTTGGATCCATTACATCCAAGCCGCTATACTGTTTAAACGCCTTCAGCAATCTCTCGTAATATTCGTGGACGGTCTCTTTGGGTTCCTGTCTGGTTCGGTCTATTCTGACCCAATCTATGTCTTGCATTGGCACTTTCTCTTTCAGCCAAGTCATCACTCTCTCGAATTTTGCCATCACAATCTCGGACGGCCCATTAGTCTTAGCATCTCTCTCTGGCTCCGTTGTGGGCCACTCAGCGCTAACCTTGCATGCTGTCCACAGATCTCCTGGTACTACAATGTCGAACAGCGTGTTCAAATCTATCCATAGGACCTTTGAGATTTTTACAAATCTCTCGACTTGCTTGTACCACTCCACTGGGTTTTCCCGCAATTTGGGGAAGGAGGTGGTAAAAGCAGCTAAATCTCCCCTACTCCAAGGGACATGCACATAGTTCCCATTTGCGACTTCACGCAAAGGGTATGCTTCTATTCCCTGCAGTCCTCCTGGTGTCATACCAAGCGTGCTTCTCCTGACGGTCCCTTTCTTGGACCACCTCTCTTCCCACTTATCTAGTGCCCTCCATGTCCTTATTCCAGTGATCAGTTCCCTTATGTGCGTTTTCAGCCCAATCGTTCTCCTCTCATCTAGGTCTCGATCTGTGTAATGTAGCCTGTGGTTACCCTGTAATGCTTTGGTTCTTGACAGGTCCACCATATATTTGCCTGCTAGTTCGACTAACTTCTCATGGATTGCTCTCGCTTTTCGAGTAATGTCCTTTGCCATATACAGTATTTCATCTTGCTCATACATTTCCATTCTTTCTAAAGGCAGGGTACCATCTATCATGTCATCCAGGTCTGACCTTAAGCTGGCGACATCGAGTCTCTTGGCTTTTATCTCAGCTCGCAATATGTCTTTCGAAGGGGGCTCACTAGTCTCCCTACCATCCCAACTTCGAGCTCTACGTTTGGGCTCGGGAGAGTTAATGAGTGCCTTCCCTTGCTCCCATCTCTCCAGGTCCCATGCTCGGCCATCCGATCTTGGAAGGTGATGGAACACGGGCCTGTTACCCCCACTCTTGCTCTGCCCACTCTCTTCTTCTTCTCTCCTTTCACCGTACGCCTCTCTGTTATTTTCCCTCTGGTCGCTACTCTCCCTTTGCCTAGTATCACTCAGTATCCGATACGATCCTTCCTGGTTCCCCATCTTCCCTGGGCTGCGCTCATTTCCGTCATCACAGGGACTATGGTGCGACCTCTCACAACTCCCATTCAGTTCTCTGGTGCCGGGCACACAGTGTGGACACTTAAAGCTGTTTCTGTACTCTTGCGCTCTCCTCTCCTCTTCACTGAGTATTGGGCGCGCCACCCTCCCATTCCCGGGGCCCCCGTTTTCCAGGTCTGTTCTACCTCCACTCCGGGCCCAATGGGTGACTCCCCTACTATCTCTCTCTCTACAGTCCCACTCCGGGCTGCTCTCCCCAGCCCCGCAGTGAGTCCGAGCTCTGCTGTCCTGACTTTCCCTTTCAGCTTCTGCAGCTATGATGCTCTTGTGAGCCTCCACTGCCTCATCCCACTTCTTCATGTACTCATTTAGCTCTTGAAAGGATTTTCGTCCAGATCCCCTCAGATCCACTGGCCATCTAGGGCCCCCGGGATCCCCTCCTGGATCCCCTGCTGTGTGCATCGGGGTGCTCCACTCTCTTGGTATCGGCATCTGACTTGGGGAATTAATCGTATCGTTCCTCCTTGCCGTCCCTGCTCTTTCTCTGTCCTTCCGTACCCGTTCTTCCCCTCTTGCTCTCTCTTGGTCATATATCGATATTATAGGACCTATGGTAACAGGTACCTGTAGTGCATCTGGTAATGCGTAGGATGTGGCGCTCTCCGTTTCCGGCGCTCTTTGTACCACAAACCTCCCGACTACCTGTTGCACCTGACTAGGCTGGGACAGCTCTTTCTTTGCCTCAGGATCCCACTCTGAACTGGGAAGCGGTCCATGCTCTCCTGCATTGCCCCCCTTTTCTCCTTCACTATGCTCGACCTCTCCCCCTGCTCTATTATACGGGGGTGGCCTGTCTGTCAATAATCTGTTTATCAGGCTATCCTCTGTTTCGCTCTCATCATCTTCTTCTAGGGGGCTTTTATTTCCGGGCACCTCTAACACTGGGTACAGTTTATTTACTTCCATGTTATGCACTCTCCATCTTTTAGCATCCGCATCCCACCTGGCATCCTGCACTGCCCTTACCGATCGTTTCACCCTTTCTTGTCGTCTGTTCATATTCTTTTCATGCGCTGCCCTAATCCATGCATCAAGGGCTTCAAACTGGGTCGGTCTAGGCAAGGGTCTCATTGAGGTCATGACTGATTTTAATCGATGTAACACCTCTAATCTGAACGTCCCGTACTTCGGGAACGTCAGTTCCTCATTTCCTTCCGTAATCTTACTCCACTCTGATATCCAAAGGATCGTATGCAACCCAACATTCACTGCCATGTAACGAGCCGGCGTACCCTCCGGCGGGGCTTCTTCCCCTTCATACGATCCCCGCTTCTCTTTTTTAAACACCGCTCTCAGCCATTTAAAACACTTCATAATTATGCGCACAATATCCAGCCTCGCTACTCTGTTTACTTCCTGATGACAATCCACCAATCCTGTCGCGGCTTTGCTAACTTGGCCTATCGCAGCGCGGTCTTTCTCCGGTCGGCCAATCACAGCTCGACACTTTCTGACGTCTTTGCTAGCTGGCCTATCACGGCGCGGTCTTTCTCCGGTCAGCCAATCACTGCGCGACACTTCCTGACGTCACTTTTCTCCGCTTCGCAGCAGCACCCCTCCTTTCTCAACTCGTCTCCCGGTCATGCATGCGTCCCATTCATACACCGAAAAATGACTACTTCCGACCAAGCGGTCACTTCCCTCGACTGTACGTCCACAGTCTATATGTAATTGTCAACACAACTGACGAAATGTCTATCGTCTCTCTGATAGGTTGCTTACACACACAGTAACCTCCGACCAGCGTCCGTTACTCACGCACTCACTCTTACGTTCCCCCTATCTCGGTCTTTCGGGTGATCAATGGTACCTCATGACCCCCTTCACACTAGTTAACAATTACTCTGGGTGTCCGATACACCCGAACCACTTAAGCTCTCCTTGAACTTAAGATTTCCACCGGTTGCGCGCGCTCACAACCTGTTCCACAGTCACTCTACAGACATTCAACTCCGCCAGACATTACAACATAGATACAATACAAAAACACCGCAATCTAACACGCATGACCCTTTATACTCACTCTCGACCGATACTGCTGCTTTTTCTGTCTCACGTCATCCGGATCTTCTTCGGCGGGCGGTTCTTCCGATCATCGATTTCTAGGGGCCTTGGGGTAAGCTAACCTGGCCTAGGTCACCGTCCTCAAGAAGGCAACCATCCTCTATAGCTACCAACTGGAAGGGCGAGATTTTGATCGATACCTTATCACTATTGATCCAAACCTCGATCTGGTCGACTGAACCTTTGTTGCCTGTCTTTGAGGAAGAAAGTGCATCTATTACCAAGCTAGTTCACCCAATAAAGGACTTCGCTCCCAAAGATCACAAACATCTTCTAGCTTTCAAAAGTTTATTGTAAGGATAGGATAAGCTGCAAATACAGGCATCTCAGAATGAGATTCACGAGATACACAGGTCCAACTACATACATGTGCTCTCTGAAAGCCCTCAGACGAGCAACGGAAATTACTAACACAAGTTCTAAGAATAATAAAGCTATCAGCATTGACGCATATCTCTCCTTCATTTAAGTTGGAGGAAAACGCACAGGTTAGGCTGTCCCTACCCTGCTCTAGATGGTATCCCTACTTAACCAAATCCCAACCTAACAAAGGTGTCAGCAGTGAATGACCCCCAAGGGAAGTCACTCACTCTAAGTCTCTTGGTGAAAACCTATAGTTCTCCAGTCATGACCCCTCTCTGCCTACCCATCCGCTCTCTAAAGGGTCCTCAGGTATCTGCTCTAACTCCACCCAGGGGTGCTGTCCCTAATACAAAACAGTCAACAACATTTGAGACGCCCCTCGCGAGACGCCCCTCACGTGGTGTAGCTTCTGGCTTTTTCCATGCTGCTTGTGTTGGGCCTCATACGTTGGAGTTGACCTTGCTTCTCAGACTCTTCTCCGGCCCGCTGATACCCCTTAAACATTCCGGAACCCTCCTCCATGTCTGGGCCGTCTACTGAACAGACCTCTATTCATTTTATTTATAATTGGATTCCCCCTTTTCTCTTGCAGACAGACATCTGCAGCCAAGATCCCAACTCTCATAGACTTCCAAAAAGGTTCGCAACATTTCTTGGCCCAGACATGTACGTGTAAATCAATGTTAAAACATTTCAGGCCTACAATATTTCTCATAATGATTATAGCATTCAACTTCTTCATTAATTAAAGCATGTTAATACTCTTATTCTATTATTCAGTAAACACATCTATAAATCATGGCCCATTAATGCAATGACCAAAACATTAGTACAATCTATGTCGTGAAAAGAAACACCTTCCCTTTTAGCTCTGGCCCTGAGGCCTACCACATTCTGCGTTTAACCACATACCATCTTACATCTTAACAGCTACACGACATGGATTCAGAAATAATCACATCTAATAAAATCATATAGTGTCACACATTTCTGTATTAGTTCCACTTCTACTTAAATCTCTACATTAGCTATACATTCAGAATATAATTTCAGATACTATTAGCACTCATGGCATTTCTCCTCATGATTTGTGCTTACTACGGGTAAGTGTGATGCACTCATACATTTAGGTCAGTTTGCGCTCTCTCAACTGTCAATTTTTTTATGTCGTCTTTGGGCAATGTCTCACTTGAATCTGTTGTCATGGTAAGCTCTTAGGGCACCATCGACGGCATGAAGCCTGCAATATCTGCATAAAGAAACGGATACAACCAGTATGCTATTCAAGAAAATATTACACGTAATTTGAAAATACCAACCCACACAAATATAATAATTGAGTTTTTCGTAACACGTTCGATAAAGTGCAACGTTATTGTTAAAGAAGAACGTAAAAAAACTAGTGGCGGTACAGAGACATATATAAAAATAGAGAGGAATAAGTGAAAGGGAAATTAAGGAAAAAAGAAAATCTATAAAGAGACCATAGACAAAATAAGCAATCAGTGTCAATTTATATACAAACAATATCAACCTTCGAGGAGAGGATGTGGCTTAGGGCCAGAGCTGCCTACTTTGAAATGGGAAACCAGGTTCGATTCTCGGCGTCGGCTCAACATCCTGTGACTCAGGCAAATCACTTAATCTCCCCTTGCCTAAAAAAATGAAAGCGTTCTATGGTAATGTAACTGCTCCTCTGCAAAAAGCTCCAATACTTTTGGGTCAAGTTCGCGCTATATAAAACTGCAACAACAACATAAAAAACATACTAATAAGGTAGATAAAACATATGTATCAAAAACGCTCTGATTAAAAGTGTATGGAAAGTCAATATTAGTAAAAAATAATAATAAAGTATAGTACTCTAATGAAGAACCATAAACCTAGTCGCAAACCCTAGAAGGGGCATTTAAGCATGACCCTGAATCCAAATACACACAGAGTTGGGAAAAGGAAAGGTCAATGCTTGACTTTGAAACTGGATTCCAGATCCAAGTCTGAGATCTTTCTCACTCAAAAGTGCAAACAGGTTGGTGAAAAAACAATTTGAATATCTCCACCAGAGAGAGAATTGAATGCTTTAGAATTATTTAACTTCCACACAGCAGGGCTCCCTGAGATATTTAAGGCTTCCCAACACATCCAGCCCTACATGATAAGAATGACAAACCCCAGAGGGATGAGTCTGCTTCCCCTGGCCAGTCATGGAGAGCTCACACTTTGAAAACTGTTACTCAAAAGAAAACCGCCCCCTACAAACAGTTGTGCCAGTGGCGGAAAGAACTATTCAATTTCACCCTAAACTGCCCACTGCATCGGAGATAAGACAATCTTGCGAGCGGTAGTGAAAGAACACCTGGCATCAAACGTAGAAACGGTGTTTTACCTGCTCTGAGACCTGTCAGACACAACAACAAGACTGGTAGATTTTTGACAAGGAGCTAGGCAGTGAGAGACAAAGCACTTGCAAAAGCTGAGGTGCAGAAAGGTGGAGGAGAAATCAGAGAAGTTAGAAAAGTTAACTGTCCTGACACACCTCATAAAGTCAATGTAACCGTGCCAAAGACAAACCACTTCGCAGAGCCTGGGCCATACGTGTCACTATGTTCTAAGTCTCAGTTAATTCTGTGTCACTATATTCCCTATAGCGGTGTATTCCCTGTCTCGGCATCAGTGTGATCTTTGTCACTTTGTCATCATATTCCCCGTCTCAGGGTATTCTGTTAATGGCATTGCATTTCCAGTTTCGGTGTGGTCTACATCACTGTTTGACAGTTACAGGGTATCCTGTAAGTGTCACTATATTCCCAGCTTCAGTGTATTCTGTGTCATTGTGTTCACTGTTTTGGTGTCATTGTTTATCCTGCCTCTGTGTGTGTCAGTGTAGTCCGTCTCTCAGTGTCACTGTCTTCTCTGCCCCATTGTATTCCCTTCCTCCGTTTATTCCCTCTCTCAGTGCAAGTGTATGCACTGCCTCAGTATCAATGTGTTCCTGGTCTTAGTGGTGATATATCTCTTGTCTCTGTGTTGGCGTGTTCCCTCTCTTTGTCACTTTATTCCCTGTCTCATTGTCAGTTTATTCACTGTCTCAAGTCTCTGTATTCCGATTGCCATTGTCTGCATTCCCTGTCTCAGTGTATTTCTTGTCTCACTATATTCCCTGACTCAGTGTCAGTGTATTCTCTATCTCGTAGTCTGTGTCAATGTGTCCCCTATTCCCTGTCTCAGTGTAAGTGTTCTCCTTGTCTCAGTGTATCCCTCTCTCATTGTCATTGGTTTTCTTGTCCCTCTATATTCCACTGCATTCCCTGCCTCACTGTGTTCCCCGTGTCAGTGTACCCCCTGTCTCAGTGTCAATTTATTTCATGTCCCACTACATTGTCCTTCAAATTCAATTTGTAACTTGACTTGGTGTCAATGTATTCCCTGTTTAGGTGTCAGTGTATCTGCGGTCCCAGTGTCATAGTATTCCCTGTCTTCGCGTATTGCCTGACCCAGTGTCAGTTTCTTCCTTGTGTCAAAGTATTCTGTACTCCAGTGCCAGGATTTTCCTATTTCCTGTGTCACTGTATTTACTGCCCCAATGCCACTGCACTCCCTGTTTCAGTATCGGTGATCTCCATGCACCTTTGTGTTCTCTGGCTCAGTGCCAGTGTATTTCTATTCCATGTGTCCCTGACTTCGGTGACCCAGTCTCACTGTCCCACATGTGCCAGTGTCAATGTGTTCCCTTTGTGTTTTCCATGTCTCAGTGTCAGTGTGTTCCCTGTTTCTGCGTGTTCCCTGTCTCAAAGTCAGTGTATTCCCGGTGTCTGTGGGTTGCCTGTCTCAGCATCAGTGTATTCCTATGTCTGTCTGTTCCCTTTCTCAGTATCAGTATATTCCTTGTGGCTGTGTTCTTGCTGTCTCAGAGTCTGTGCATGCCTTGTGTCTGTGTGTTCCCTGTCTCAGTGTCAGTGTATTCCTTGTGTCTGTGTGTACCCTGTCTCAATGTCAGTGTATTCCGTATGTCTTTGTTTTCCCTGTCTCAGTGTCAGTGTATTCGCTGCATCTGTGCTCTCCCTGTCTCAGTGGCAGTATATTCCCTGTCTTTGTTTTCCCTGTCTTAGTTTCAGTGTATTCTCAGTGTTTGTGTTCTTCCTGTCTCAGTTTTAGTGAATTTGCTGTGTTTGTGCTTTTCTTGTCTCTGTGTCTGTGTTTTCTCTGACCGGTGGGG
Organism: Lissotriton helveticus; assembly: GCF_964261635.1. Classification (NCBI taxonomy): domain Eukaryota; kingdom Metazoa; phylum Chordata; class Amphibia; order Caudata; family Salamandridae; genus Lissotriton; species Lissotriton helveticus. The sequence continues at coordinate 19,882,307 of NC_136060.1, read as the reverse complement.
CCTCTACAGTCACTCACTTATCAGGCTCCTGAAAGGTCAGTAAGTCTTGGGCAGTCAGTCACATGTGATGCCTATGTCTTAGAGAGGCTACCAGATTTAACCTCTTTCTAAACACTTATAAGGTCCCAAAGGAGAGACCTGTTGGCTATGCCAATGCTTGTTTAGAACTGCTAAGTATTTCAGAGCAGCCGCCGTGCATTGTGCTCATTTCCTCTGCAACAGGAAAAGATCTGATCTGCCCCTGGACCTGCTGTCAACCTCCTCTCCCCATTGCTACCACCGTGCAATGGAGTTCTTGTATGATTATGTGGGAGAACCATGGATGATTGCTTGAAAAAGGCATTCCAACGAGTGAAGCGGCATGGTGCATGAAGTCTGCAGATGAATCTACTAAAGGCTCACTGTCTGTTGCAGTTACTCTATTTCCACTATAAATCACCTAAATAAATCTACCGCTCATCTTCATATGCAACTGCTAACTACAACTGACCTCTGTCCTCAGCTTACCTGCATAACTTCAGTCCCAGAATGAACCTGCTGCCTCCTGCCCTGTCCTTGAACTGCTTGCAAGTCCCTAGAGCTGCATGCTACAGTTGTCAGCCCAGCTGGTTTAGAGATTGCACTGCCCACAGATACGGTGTGTGTTGACGGAAGAACTGGCTTTCTACTTACGCACACTGCATTGAACCCATGTTACAATCTGCACTGCAAACAGGATGACCTCTTCATTTCAGTTCCTTGAATATGCAACATACATGCCACAAAAGGCCCACAAAAAGTGTAGACGGACTACGCACACAAAACATGTCCGTTTAGAAATTTTAGACTATCTACCCGATGGCGATGAAAGTCACAGGGCTCTTGGTCATATTTTTCCTGAATTTGTCTTTTTATTTGTGTTTATTCCACTCATATATAGCATCAAATGTCATGGCAAACCTAGCTTCCAGTTACCAAACAAAGACGCATAAGGCAAAAGAAAATGCAGAACAGGAAAATGCAAATAAAAAACTGAATATAAACATGAAACATTCAATAAACAAGAACAATCAGTTACAATGATCAGATTACACAATTATCCTGGTTGTTAATGTTTTTTTCTCAGTTTGACCTGGAGGTGGAGATGTGTGGGGTTAGACCACTGTTTGTAGGTAATCAGAGAAACATGCATGTAGAAGAGTGGTTAATCAGTATAACTTCACTTCATTTTGCAAATCAGTATAACTTCACTTCATTTTGCAAAAAGTAAGCAGCTAACACAACATTATTGATAATGTTTGCAAGATAGACTGCAATAATTGCGGTGCTTCTGGGATTTTTAAAATTATCAGAGGAACACATCGTTAGCATGTGCATCAAAGCATTGGCGGGAAACTCATCTCAGGCCAACATGAAGTCCTACACCCTGAAGCTAATGCAGCAATAGGTGGTGTCAGATCCAAACCAATCTGCTCCCCTACTGCCACCCAGTGCTTGCACAACCTAGCAGCCAAAATAATGCCACAATAAGAATTAGCATGGTCCTTCAGAGTGTCGGTGAGCTCACACCTGTTGCCCAAGTACTCTGAGGGACAATAATAATCCTTAAGGCTCACAACATTCCTGAAGACTCCTTAAGCTTAGGTGGATAGGTCAGGGGGCTACTGTCACCTCATTACTAGTGTCCAACTCAAAATCACCAGCTAGCACAACCATCAATTTGATACTAACATGGTGGATAATTGGTGGGCTGCTTTTGATGAGAATGTGGAGATCTCTCCATTCAATTTGTGGTATGTCCGATTCCGCCCTCACTTGTAATTGATGTCCAGCATGTACGAATCAGGACAATGACAGAGAAAGGCTTCCGCTTCCCCATGCCAAGCTTAAAATGGGGGCTAAAGAGTCACATTCTCATTGTAAATGGATACGCAAAAGGCAAAAGACTGTGGCCCCATTAGGCAGTGAATTAAATAACATCTGTAAAGACTGGATCACTCTTTCACCAGTCGCACGCCACTGAAAACCTCAAAAGCAAATAAAATATAACAGTGAGGAAGGAGAAATCCATTCCCGAAGCATGATGCTAGCAGTTCAGACAATTCCAAAACCGTGAACTGTAACCCAGTCCATACTAAATATTACCTCCATTATGCAACTGGCATATTTGAAAGCCTCTTTAGCACAACAACTGAACATGGATGTATTTTTCCCAAAACAGCAGGACTCATTTTGAAATGTTGGTTTTTCTCTTAGTACTTAATCATGTTTCATTCACAAAGAGCAATAGAGAGCCCTCAAACTTTTAACACTACTGCAGTTCACATATCCGTGCATGCGTCTTTAACACCTTGACCAGGTGTTTACCACACTTACCAGCTCTTGAAGACATCAGCACCAGTTAATAAGCAATCTCTGCATAATTATTGAATTCATGTTTATAATTCCTATAGGGTTTCCTACCACACAGATGTATCCTTAATTACTAGGTGCTCTTTCATTGTCGACGCGTCATTCTGTCACAAAGGATCGATCTGCATGATCAGTGGTAGTCAAAGTGGCTTCAAAACTGTGCCAAAATAATTTACGAAAAGGCTCTCACTTGGTCTTCTTATCATCAGACTTCTCAGTGAAAATAATTAAAGTTACAGCAGAAATGCAGCCAGCAAAATAAGTATAAAACAGAAAATCAATTGTATGCTCTGGGCACATACATTGTCCAAGGAAACAGCAGACAAACCAGATTAAAAAGACACTGAAATAACCACAACATTCAGAATATGTAACAAAATACTCTGCACATAAAAAAGAATATGTGCTCAAATAGATTGTATACATTTTGAGGTAGCCTGATAATACATGAAAATAAGCAAACCGTGCAACTGTGCCAAGTAAGTTAAAGTGAGCCTGCAGTCAAGAGTTTCTAAAATAAAAATATGGCCAACGAATAACCCACTAAAAACTTCTCTCTGCACCGGACAATAATTCAAGTCCATTTATACTGCTTTGCACCAAACACATTATACAGAGCAAGATTGGGACATTTTCAAATACAGAACATACTGTCAGCACGGGCTTAGGAGCAAGATTTTACACCGAAATAAAGACATTTCTCTTGCTTTCTGTCTGGAGCAAGACGGTTGTTAAAATACAAATACATTATGAATCTATGCACCAGAAGTAAAATAATGCCTTTAAAATACATTACACAAATCCATGTTTTTGCACTTTGCTGTTCCTGCACAGTTCTGTTGAAAGAAGCTTCACATAATACACAATGACTTCTGATAACAGGCTACAGCCTTCACCCATGAAATGTTTCACAGAGACCAGCCACGACCAGCGGATGCAAAGTAATTCACAATATTTTTCTGTTATAAAGAGGGAGAACTTATGCACGTTTATAAGTTGTGCGCATTTTAAAGGCCTATAATTAGCAACATGTAAACGTCAAGTACATTTTTAATTTGTTAATTAGCTTTCTCATCATCAGTGGTCATGGCCTGTGATCGGTCCAAAATAACACATTACCCACATCAATATCTCTCATTCCATCATGGTACAGCCTTCAATGCTAAAGAACTCTTGCCTGGATTACTATTTGACAACCTGAGCTGGCTTTATGAAACACAACTATTACATGTATTGATTGTTTCAATGGATCACCAATGTAGATGTGAGAATTGATCGAATTTTCTGGTGGAAACAGAAGTCTGGCTAATCAACGTAGGGCTGGCCTGGTAGATGCTAGTGTGTTATGAGGGATACCACCAGAATTGGCACTTCCAAATGCAGGAGATAGTTCATGTCCAGCAGTTTTGAAATGTGCAGGTGAAAGAAGGCGTTGGATCTCTTTGAGAGTATGTAGGTGAAATGTGGCTTATTTGGCAATTCTATTGATGTGTGGGATAAAAGTTTACTTTGAATCCCAGCAATTTTACTGATAATTTAATCGAAAATTTGTTTGGATGTCTCTCTGTATCAGCGGCGGCTCCTTCGTTGGAGCGGAGGAGCGTCGCACCAATTAAATTACCCCCAAACTCCTAGAGATGAAAAATAAAATGGCAATTCATTACCATTTAATTTTTCCGCTCCCATCCGGAACAGAGTGTCAGGACAGGGTGGGGCCTGCTGAGTGACATCATTCAGGGATGATGATGGGTTGTTATGCAATGCTTAAAGTGTGCCTATCTTTTTGGCCGGCCGTCTTGCTACGGCCGGCCGGCCACACATGCGCACTTTAAACATCTCTAACCCAGCTGTCTTAAGACAGCTGGGTTAGAGCAAGTGTGGGCCGCTAGAGCACTGTGGGGCACTGAGTTAACACTTTCCGTGCTCATGATGAACTCAGCTCGTCATGAGGCACGGTTGAGCTGTGCTCATGACGAGCTTAGCTCGTCATGACGGTTGGAATCTTCGCACGCGGGGATAATTTCCCCGCTGTGCTGAACGTTCGAAAACGGGTGTGGTCTTGACGAGTTCCGCTCGTCATGAGCACAGCGCCGCCGTGCAGAGTGACGAGCCGAGCTCGTAACAAGCACGGCGGCGCCGCACGCGGCCCCCTTTCCCCCGCACAGCAGGTGAAAAAGCCCCGCAGCGAAGGGGTTAAGGTGCTCCCTCCATTCAGGGTGTTGCTCTCATGTTGCAGTGCGGAGGAAGTCGTGTTGGTCGTCAGGTAAGTATTTTGTTTACATTATATTCACACGCACACTGCTGCCCCCCACTTCCCGTAGATGCCAGCCACCACTGTTCTCTATTCCCCCATATGTTAAATCTCAATTGCTGTGTTCTTTCTGATTCTTGCTATGTATCCCTATCTTATGACTCCGAGTTTGTTTGAAACTGCATCAAAAATGTCAAAAGCAGATACATTCAAATACATTTTGTTTCACTATAAATTAGAAAGTCAGAAAGTGATAACAACACATGCTCAATAAATATTATTTTCCCCTAAACCCCCAACATTTTGAAATGCTTGTGAATTAAATAGAAACAAAATGTTTTCCCCACTTTTACAGGCCCATTCATATATCAACCAGATCATGTCAAACCTCCTATGTGATTTCAGCATAAATATGAAACCATACTTACGGTTCGCATGGTCAATGTAATAGACCCCAATTTGAGGATCGTAGGCAGCTTCCCATCCCCACGGCAGTTCATCACCAACGCAGTCCGCAAATGACAGCGGCTTTGTTAACCTATAAAAAATGTAACATTGCAAGTTAGAACTCTAGAAACATAATCTGTAATGCATACAGTGTTCATAGTATCTAGCAGGGCTGGAAATCAAAGAGTAGGTTGAGGTGGTATTATAGGAACACAAAAGCATTTCTTGTACTGGCATATTTCCATGGTGTCAGTTACGCCTAAACTATTGTGTGTTCAATATTTACTCGAAAGTTTTTTCAGATTACAGGATCGTTTCCCCTTTGCGGTAATGGGTTGTCCCACCTAACCCCCAAAAGCATGAAAAAAGTTCTTCAACTTACATTTGACTATCAATTTTTAAGACGTAAGTATTCAATCATTGTTTCACCAATCTCCACAGTATGGCCCCTTACACACACAATACGTTTTTTCAAATCATTGTTTTGACTGATTGGGACTCCCTGACAGATTTGGCACTAAAAGCCCTTGAGTGTCGCAACATTGAATGCATGATGGCATGCACCCATCTGGCAGGTTGTTATGAATGATCAAGTTAAAGCAAGTAACTGAGCAGCAATCCTTTCTCTCCATAACACAATATATATGTAACCGATACAACAGAACAACTAAATCTATATAACCATACTTGGAGACTCAGGACATGGTAATTTATTTCCCTTACGTCTACACTATATCATCCAGTCCCATGTGTAAGTTCAAGTGACAGTTCAACATTTAAAAACTAGGTAAAGGTGCATTGTCCTTCCAAACCGTAGGTACACATTTGTTTTTTTTGTCATTTTAATTTCAAAGTATTTTATTAATTTTACAAGCAAAGACATTAGCATTTCTGTTACAGGGTTAGCCACACGTAGTTTGTACAGCAGTGTTTACAGGCACTTTGAAATATATGTTTAGCTAACCCCCTCTGACTTGACTTGCTGAACATCAGGAAAAGGTGATAGAAAGAAGCAGAAGAGAAAGGGGTGAAAGGAGGATACAAGAAAGGTTCTGTAGTAATGAGACTAATAAGACTTATTGCCGCGTGACAAAGCCGTCACCTCACTGACTTGCTTGTGGGGAGATTGGTAGCCAAGTCAGCCCACCCATTGCCCCATGGGGCCATGGTATTAGCGCTCCATTTCTTCATCCTACCACACATCGATCGGGGGGGGGGAGGTGGTGTGTCGTGGGGAGAAAAATTGTTTCATGGGGGTTCGTAAGAGTCTAGGTACTTGTCGAGTGACTTCCACATCCCCCTGGTCCTGGCCTCTAGGGTGAGTTCTGTAGTGCAATGTTATCCGCACCTCTGAGGTGCGTAACCCAGTTGAACCAGCCTTTGTATGAGGTCTTACTTGTGTCTTTCCAATTGGCTAGGACCATTTTTACCGCTGCGGTCAGCAGCAGGTCTAGTAGGTCTTTGTCATGCTCTGATCTTAGTCCTGCAGTCATGAATGCGGTGGTGAGGAAGGAAAAATTAGTTGTTAGAGTGCAGCCCAGTGCTCTATTTATGAAACCAAAGATTTTCTCCAAGAATGTTTTGAGTGTTGGACTTTGGTTTTGGTGCAACCAACTACTCTTTCATCTAATTTATAACATGCCAGTCTTGTCTCCTTTTAGTTCATTCAAGAGACCATACACACAGACAATTCCACAGGTAATTTTGATTTGTTTTCTCACTTAGCAAATCGTAATTATTTTCATTAGTTACAAACATCATCTATACGTGGCAAACTTATCCACTTTTTGTATTAATGGGTGACCATTAATCAAAAACAAATAACTACTTTTTTGGTCGTCAGAAAGGCTTGTGGAGTCAACGCCAGTTTTGAAATGGCCATTGAGCCAGTCTAAACAGCATTTGGATCAATTGAATATTTGAAACAAGCACTGCCAAAGTCACAAAGCCTTGCCTTATTGACCTATTAGCTTGGCACATGCTTTCTGCTGATGCCTTGAAGCACTGGCAAAATAATTTTTTTAGAAACATGCATGATAACGAGTAGCTGTCGGCCACGCCATTCTGAAGGCACACGCTTGCGCATGCGTGATTTAAGGCGGAGGATGCCATTTACATTGGAAAATAAAAATTACTTTTTAATTTCGCAAAGCCCTTTTTCCAATAGTGGAGTCACCTAACAGCAGATGGCAGCTGCTGTGCTCTCCAAAAAATGAAAAAAAATAATTTGAATGACAGTGAGGGGTGGAGGAGAGTGCATTGGGTGTAGCATCCTGCTACAATAACCACAGACACAGATGGGTGCTATCAATGGAGCTTTATTTACTACCTCTTACTCCTGCCCTGTCCCTGTTCTAACTGCCTCTTTCTCGTCAGTCCCCTCCTCTTCCTGTCCACCCCCTAAGCTCCACCCACAACCACTAGCCTGCTAACTTCACTACATCTCCCCCCTTTGTAACAAAACAAACAACATACTGATTTTCTAGTCCATTTCTTCAATAAGTCTTTTGGGTGGACGTATGTCACGATGAGGTCATGGTGACCTCATTCCCAGATTGGTATCACTCCTTGTTTCATTGATTGGACTAGTGTTCTCACGACTGACTGAAGGTGGTTCTTCCGAACCGGGAGTGTCCATTTCACTCATTGAGATATCAGTGGCATCGTGTGGCAATTTCTTGAAATGTGAAATATTTCTCATGATTCGTCTCTGTTCTGATTCAGCAGTCACCATAGTTCCTTTCTTTTTCGTAACCAGTAACGGTTCATCCTTGAATGGGCAGTCGGTCTTTTTCTGTTGTTCTTGCTTGACAAGCACCCGATCTCCTTCATGTAACGAGAGTGATCTCGCTCTTCTCCGGTGATCTGCATATGACTTCATTTTGTCTTTTCGGCGCTGGTCTGTCTTCATCATTTCTTGATGATCTCGAGTGGGTGACAATGATGGTCGTAATGCCCCTTCCCACGTTGGGATGCGATTCCTCATAGGACGCCCCAGCATGAGTGTTGCCGGGCATTTTCCTGTGGTAGCGTGAGGAGTTGTTCGGTAAGCTCGGAGGACCTCGTTGAGGACGACTTGTAGATCTTTCCCTTCCGCTGTCGCATGTTGAAAAGTCTTTTTGAGCGTGGCCATGAATCTTTCAATTGTTCCATTGGCCTGTGGCCAGAGGGGTGTAATTTTACGATGATGGAAATCCAGGTGTATTGCAAATGCTGCAAAGTCATTTCCATTAAATGGAGGTCCGTTATCTGTCTTAACCGTGGAGGGAACGCCCCAGGCCGCAAAGACTTCGTCTAATACCTTGAGAGTGCTGACGGCATTCGTAGATGACACAAAACGTGCAATGTGGTACCTAGAGTGTTCATCGATGATGGCCAGCACATACTTGCCCAATGCCAAGGGTCCATAGAAATCAATGGCAATTTCTTGCCACACACCAGGTGGTAGAGGGGTCATGTTTAGGGGTGCTGGAGGATCACTTTTGCTCGTAAGTTGACAAAGATGACAGTCCTTCAAGGTAGCTTCAACCATTTGGTCGAGATATGGAAACCACACTCGTTCTCTCAATGCGCGCTTGGTTGACACAATACCCCTATGTCCTTCATGGGCAAGGGCAACCACTCCTTGTCTCAGTTGAGTGGGAACCACGATTCTCTGGTCTCGCAGTATTATGCCATCCGTGGTGGCTGACAGCTCACTGCACACATGCCGGAAGGCTTGCATTTCTTGTTTAAGGACCGGATCAGTCTCTGCATCCTGAGAATCATGCCTCCATCTGTTATGTCGAATCCTGCGCAGGACCTTCTGCAGGATGATGTCTTGTGCTGTGCTTTCTCTGATGGTGTCCATCGGGATAGCGGGAGGAAGAGCCTGATCGGTCACAAAGTGTATGTACTCTTCCGCAATGGACGATTTAGAGACTGACGATGTGGCCGGGTGTCTGGACATATAGTCAGCTGGGTTTTCTGACTTCCCTGGCTTGTGGATGATGGTGAATGTGTATTCCTGTAGTCGTAAACCCCACCTTTCGATTCTTGGGGGCATCTTGGATCGTGGGTTTCCGCAAATGGTAACAAGAGCCTGGTGATCCGTAATCAAAGTGAAATGTTTTCCATATATGAAGACATGAAAATGTTCACATGCCCACACTACGGCAAGACTTTCTTTCTCTGGCTGCGAGTATGCCCGCTCCGGGTCAGTCAAGCTACGACTCGCATATGCAATTATCCGACGTGGGTCTGAGTCATTGTCATACTGTGCCAAGATTGCACCAAGACCAACGGGGCTGGCATCCACAGTAATTTCCGTTTTTCTCTTTGGGTTGAAATAGGATAAGTGATCCGCAGATGCTACCGCCTTCTTGATTTCCTTGAAGGATTTTTCACATTGGGGAGTCCACTCAAATGGCTGGCCTTGTTTGGTCAACAGGCGAAGGGGATGGCTGATTGTTGCGTAGTCCCTGATATAGCGAGCACAGTAACTGGCCATACCGAGGAACGACCTGAGCTCACTGACGTCTTGGGGGCTCTTGGTGTTGTTCAGAGTCCCAATCTTGTCGGGGTCAGGTTTCATGCCAGCGCCTGAGAAGATATGACCAAAGAATTTTAGTGTGTCCTGATGGAATTCGCATTTCTCTTTGTTGAGGGTCAGGTTTGCTTCTAGTAGTGCGTGGCAAACACGATTGAGTGCGATATCATGTTCTCGCAGATCTGAGCCATAGACAAGGATGTCGTCGCTGTAGTTGAAGGCATTGGGAATATTCTGAATGACCTGCCGAATGGCTTCCTGGAATATTTCAGCTGCAGAGGAAACCCCAAAGCTTAGTCTCTTGTATCTGAACAACCCCAGGTGGGTTGCAAATGTGGTGATATATCTCGACTTTGCCTCCAATTCTAACTAGTGGTACCCCTTGTTTAAGTCCAACTTGGAAAATATTTTCGCTCCATTCAGGGCCGAAATCATATCACTCAAGTGTGGCCCCGGGTGTCGCTCCCTTTCAATTGCAGTGTTGGGCAGGCGCATATCTACACAGAGTCTGACTTTGTTGGCCATGCCCTTTTTGGGAACAATAACTACTGGGGACACCCATGGTGTTGGACCCTCAGTGCGCTCGATTATGTCAGCAGCTAGCAAGTCCTGGAGTTCTTCTTCTACAGCGGTTTGGAGGTGAAATGGTACCCGTCGAGGGTGTTGAGCGACAGGTCTGATTTGTTCATTAATGTGTAATCGCACTTGGCAGTTCTTTAGCTTGCCTAGTCCTTGGAATAGTCTGGGAAACTGGCGGGTCACATCTTGATTTCCGCTGACCTTGAAAAGGATTTCCACTAGATGAAGGCGTTCAGCTGTCGGGAGGCTCAATAGACAGTCCGCTTCCGGGCCCTTAATGACGTGTATTACTGCTGGGATGGTTGTGTCCTCATGTTGGAGGGTCGTTGAAAACTTCCCGAGGCAGGGGAGTGGCTTCTTAGCCATCCATGTAAAGACTCTGACTGGTGCAAAGGTCAGTGGAGGACGTGGTTTCATTCTTTCATATTCGGTGACTGGAATATAGTTCAGAGATGCACCTGAGTCTAGTACAAATTGCGTGTCATGATTGCCAACTTTGATATCCAGTCTGGGATATGTCTTGAGCTGGTCTTGATCTACAGCTAAGTTCAGATATTCAATGGTGTAAGTTGAGTCTCTGGATGACGGTCTCGATTCCTGGGATGGTGATCTCCGTTCCCACCTGGACCGACGTGACTCTCGGCTGGAGTGTGATGACCCAGAGGACTGTTCAGCTTGGTCTTGGACAGCTCGGGCATGATGTCTTCGAGTACCAGATCGGGACGTTCTCAGGGTACCTCTTCGTGAGTCGGGCTGAGCTGTCTTTGTGGCACCACTTCTTCTCTCCTTGTTGTATTCCCCACACATCGCTTCAAAGTGATTAGTTCGACCACACTTCCGACATCTTTGGCCCATGGCAGGACAGCTGTCTACATGGGGGTAATCGTACCCACAACGGAAACACTTCCTCACGTTCTCTGATCTCCTTTCCTTCTTCCACGGTTCTCGCCGCTGATGTCCTGATCGCTCTGGACGTGATGACGGACGTGATCTCCAGTGTTTGTCACTCGAGCGTCTTCGACTTTCATTCTTGGCGTGCACGCGTCGCACTTGTTCGCGACTTCCTTTGTGTCCCGTTTCGATGTCTGCTGCATATTCTTCTGCTTGATCAAATATTCGTGTCATCTCCTCTATATCATCAAGGCTATGTTCCTTTCGCAATAGTCGTCTCCTCAATTGGTCGGAGTGACATCCATCAATTATTTGTGACTTAATTGCGGCATCTGTCGAGAAATTGTCAAATGCACAATGCTTAGCTAGTCTTCTCAGTCGCATCATAAAAGCACTCATTGGTTCCTCTTTCCCTTGACGAGCCGAGTGAAATGTATGGCGTTCATAGTCAACATTCTTTTTGTGAAGGAATCTCTTGTTTAATGCGTCACGCACTTTGTCATAGGTGTCCGCCTCAGCGTCAGGAAGGTCTTTGATTATCTTGACTATCTCCCGCCCGCCAAGTTACGCAGGGCAATCAACTTCTTTTTATCCTCAGTCACTTCTGATCCTTCGATATAATCCTCGAATTCTTCGAACCATTCTTGCCATTTGGGACCCATGGTTCCCCCAGTGGTCACTTTTAGGGGTTCGGGCGCTCGCAGGTGCGACCCACCTGGAACCTTAGGCTTGGCATCTGCCGGTGGCGGCTGATTTCTATCAACATCGGACATCTTTGCAGTGTTTGTTTGTGTCTTTGTCACACTCACTTGGTTTCACCAATGCTTGTCTCTTTACCAATGTTTGTCTGTTTTCGGGAACCAATGCTTGTTTCTTTTGCCAATGTTTGTTTGTTTGCGGGTACCAATGCTTGTTTCTTTGCCAATGTTTGTTTATTTCCTGGGTACCAATGCTTATTTATTTGCCAATGCTTGTTTCTGTCATCAGTGCCTGACTTCAAAATGGCCGCCGTGTAACAGTCAAGGGGTTTGTCTTGAAACTTGCCTGACTTAAAGATGGCCGCCGTCCCTGCAGGCACACACGAGGCTGGCTCTCCAGGCTCATTCATTCGGGGGCACTGAGGACTCACCGTCGGTCGGCTTCTGGGGCAGTCCACGGCAGGATTCACTCCTCCTCAGCCACCAGGGACATCAGGTGAGATCGGGGTGGGCTCCCAGCTCACCTCGACAGTTCCCGCTCTCTCTCTCGCCGACAACCTGCTAATCCTCACGCATCGGGCGTGAGATTCTCCGATGCCGGGATTCCTCGAGCTCCGTCCTGAGCTCAGTTTCTGTTGCGTTCGTTGGCGCTTGCTAGCGGATCCTCCAGGGGCACTCCCCTTTACTTTGAGCACCTCTCCTTCACTGTGGGGTGTAGGGCAGAGCCGGGGTGGGCACCCAACCTCTGTTGCAGTCGGGGCACATCAGATTACACGCATCAAGCGTGAGTCCCGTTTTGGCGCGAGTGCACGTTTCCTTTCTTCCGGCGCTCTGGCACTCGTTTTCTCGTTCCCTTGGGCCTCAGGCGATCCCCTGGCTCTGGGGAGAGGGTCACTCACTGCTGGCCCTTTTCTTTGGGTGGTACACAGCTCCACACAGCAGCGTTCTCCTTCTTGAGACGCCGCTCAGGACAGGGTGGTCTGGCTAGGGTTCTGGGGCACTGGACATGCCAATCCCATCCTCGTCGCCAGTTGTAGCATCCTGCTACAATAACCACAGACACAGATGGGTGCTATCAATGGAGCTTTATTTACTACCTCTTACTCCTGCCCTGTCCCTGTTCTAACTGCCTCTTTCTCGTCAGTCCCCTCCTCTTCCTGTCCACCCCCTAAGCTCCACCCACAACCACTAGCCTGCTAACTTCACTACAGTGGGGAGCAAGAAAGGAGCCGATGGGGAGCAGGTGGATTGAAGTAAGGGAGGCTTGCAAAAGTGCTGGAATGCGTAGTGGGCCCACAGAAAGCAGCAGCTTTAAATCTCTCCATTCAAAAAAATGTAATTAAATGAAAACATCCTTCAAGGACCAAGAGGGGCAGGGGAGCAACAGAGGAGCAGGTGGTTGGGGCAAAGTTCAAATACAGTTCAGTGAAACCCACAAGATAAAAAATAAAACATTGCTGCCTCACAGACTTCAAGTTACATGGACTTTACACAGGGTAACAACTCTTCTAATAATGATTTTACCTTACTGCATTCAGTTAATCCCTTAAATCACGGCTTTGGGTGAATGCCTTTAAAAGATTGGCCTAAAAATGGCATGGTGTAAACCACATTTATAGATGCACAGAGGGTCACTGTCACATGCTATGCATTACCTTATACCGAGGGAAGAAAGAGGCACCATGGCAGGCTCAAAGCTTGAGTCATGGCCTCTTCCCAAACTCAACAATGATATAAACATTTGGTCATCTTCTGCCACATAATCATACTAGCTCTGCCATGGTAAATCTCTTAATAGTAGTTTGGGGGCGGTCATGTGGATGAAGTCCATATTTCATAGGAAAGTGTGAAATATTTTCCAATCTTGAGGTTTCCTATGAAACATAGGTTTTGATATTACTGCGGTTTGTATAATAAAATCACCGAAATATACATTATATAGATAGCTATCTATATCGTTATACATGTGTATATATTTATAGGTGTATATATATCAATATGCGCCATTAATCTTATTAAAATGACTTTTCTGCCTCTTAATTTTCACTTACAGAGGCATTTTTTTAACCGCTTCTTATTGAAGCTGATGGTTTCCTACTGATTCCGTCACACTTAATACAGAATGTACACCTTTTGGATATACTTTAAGACAAGGAAGATGTTATGGTCTTTGTTTCAAAAAAGTATGTGAACACCCCAACAAGAACTATGTTCTGTCAACACAAATGGCATGCAGATACAATTAATTGGTATGCATACACAACGAATTACATTTATTAACAAATATCCACACTCACAAATGTAGCTCATTAGATGGAAAAACAGAAAGGGTTTCGTGAATTTCATGTGACGGGTTCTCCTTCGGGAGAGAGTTCCAATAGCTTATGTCCTGGTGACTGTCGCTTGACGTGCTTTGACCTAGGGTTATGTTGGAAAATCATCCAGGATAGGTCTGGAGGGAATTTATGATGTAGACAAAGGATCTTGAACTCGGCCCTCAAAAGCGCCATGGAGATAGTGGGAGCTTTGTCTTGGGGACATGATCTTGTTTCTTTTTTATGGGAACTTTATTTAAATATTTGTATAGGCTGGCACAGGAGCATTCAGCATTACCATTACAAGTATATAGGCATGTTGATCATCTCAATGATGTAGGGGATTTTACAGGAGTCCATGTTTCGGACAAGTTAATAACATTATACAATATTCTAGGAATCAAACGGCCGAGTGAAATTCAAATTGTCATATACAGGACACCGGTCTTGTGACAGAATATAGTGAACACGACAAGCTGTTAGTCATGTGAGGGTGGAGATAGGCATCACAAATCAGACCTCTTGACCATACTGATGGGAGGTCTGGTGACTTTCATAATTAAGCTATGGTCAAGTGAGCAGCCTGTAGCATGCGAATAAGCAATTTATCCACAGAGGTTATTAAAGGGTAGAAATGCACTTCCCTAGAATAACCCAAGAATAGTATTTATGAATCTAAGGGTAGTGAAAGTCCATTGATGTAAGAAATCAGGTGCCAAACCACCAAGTTTGGATGTTAGGGTCGGTCCATCACTTGTACAACACAGTTCACCAACCTTTACATCTTCCTTATTAATCATCAGTGGAGTCAAACTTAGTGTGGGGGTGTACTAGGGTAAAATCACAGCACATTAGGATTGCGTATGTGTTCTCGTTGTCTTGGGTGCATTTTGAGGACTTTGCAGATTTGCCAATTAGGTTTCTTGAGAAATCTCAATGCCTAGTTCTTATTCCAAATTTGACATGTATTTGTGCTTTTGGAGTCAGTGGTTTCTCCCAGCATCGCATAAAGCTTTGCAATTTCCTTGGTGATTCAATAGCCATGAAAAAGTGGTTCAATGGGCTTACTTTTGTGAAATTCCTTTCCTTACAGCTATCACGTTTTGGCCCAGAGCAGCATATGAAGCAGTCTATAAGTATTGACAGGAGATAAAATGAAATTAGTTACACTGGGGTCTCTATCCAGAAGCAAGACATTTACAGTCACTGTACAGTTCACCCAAGTGTGAAGGTAAGCTTAATCTCCATGTTAGGAATATTGGATCAACAATGATCACCATGGCCTGGAAATCTGGGCTGTGAACTCCTAAGTGTCATAGGGGAGAGATAGGTTGTACATGGTGTCCATTCCCTGACACACAGCTGACTCCCAGTGTCACAGTAATACCTTTAAGCAATAAAGAATAGATAGTCTACTCAAATACAATTTTCAACATTTGTGATTCCAACCACCCCCACCAGATAATAGTCAATACAATGTCTCTTCGCTGTTTTTGGAGCTCTGTTGCCCCAAGTAATGCTATTCATTTCTGCTGAATGCCATTGAGTGACTCAAGGACATTGAAGAAACAGTAATTGGGCGATGTATAGGAGGTGTGGCATGAAATTAATTTTGAACTATGAGATTTCAAGGAAGCCCCACCTATACACATTTTTATACAGAATGTCAAGGCAATGCAGAATATTACTCCCACATAGACTAAGCAGGTATAAATATCCCCTAAAACGTCATTGGTCTATTGATACAGTTAAAGCCAGCATCCAACAGCAAACAACTTTGGTTTAGTGAATCTACTACATTTAGGCACCTCGGTACTTGACCCTGAAGACAGAGGCCACTGACAACATCTAGATACCAGACACCAAGACAGGAACTGTTTTTTCTGAGTGGCTTACAAAGCACTGCACATTATCAACAAAAAGAGATCCTTTAAGGTGGAGACTTGTTGTTCTAGGTCTGTGATATTCAGGTTATTTTGGGTCCTTTGGGCCCAGAGTTCCACTGTCAATGTAATGAAAAGAGGCATCCGTGCCTAGTGCCTCAGGAAAGACTAACAACAGCAAACAAATGTTGATATTTTCGTTTTCAGACTTTGGAAGTTGGATTACATCGTTATGCACGTCTGGGCCCAAGGCTGTTTTGTCCCACAGTCTTTTTAGTAGTGTCCTTTCAATTCTATTGAATGCTTTCATAGCTTCCAATGACAACAGAGTCAAATGTGTGCTCGTATACCCAGACTGGGAAACTGATATTATTTCAACCCAGACAAGGCTAAAGCGAGATACTTGAATTTTTGTATAGATGTTTACAACTTGATTTAGAAGCCTATATGAGCTGCAATGTTTTCAGTCTTTGTTCACTTTCAATAATGGTGTGAGAGCGGACTCTTTGATTCTGTCTGTAACAATGCCTGTGTGTACAATTCGGTGAAAATGTTATGAAGTGTAGAGACCAATAGATCTTGAAACGTTTTATAGATGATGTCTATCAAGCAATTTGGACCAGGCGCTTTGCCGCCAAGCAGGCTTCTAATACCTGCTCTGTATTCTTCTTCTGAAATAGGTTCCTCCAATTGCAAAACAACTATGGGGTCAAGTGGAGGAAACTCAAAATTAGTAAAATAACTATGAACATTCATGAGGTCATACACCTGGATAATTTTTTTTATGGTGCTGGGCATTGTTTCTCGACATCTGCCTTTCTTGTCAATTATGCATCTAATGTAATTTCTTATTTTAAGCATTTTAGGTTCATGGTCAAACAGACAGTAAGCATTGTCTCCCCAGTCATAGTAATTTTTATTTATGAAACAAAAGTTTCCTTGCTGTTTCAGTAAGCAGAAGTCTGTCCAACAACCCTATTGCCTTTCTAAGATATCTTTAAGTAGTCTTTAATTTTCAAGTCGGCCCTCTAGATCTTGAAGCCCAGTCTTGAGGGATACTTTTCTTTGCTTTGCCAATTGAACAAATGTTACTGTCCGTGAAATCAGCAATCCCATGGTGACAGATTTTGTGGCATCCCAAACTATATCACAGGATACTATCTGTTCAGCATTTCTTGAAAAGATTGGTTTAGGGAATCTCTGATTCAAGTATTTAATACTCGGTCATGAAACGCCATTGTAAGAAGACATGGGAGTGCCCAAATAAGATCTTCATGCCTATTGTGGAGTCCAGAACAGACGCAATTTATGAGTAATTAATCTGGAAGACCTCTATTCAGGTTTACGATTTGTGCACATTTGAATAAAATGTGTAATCCATATCATCAGGGTGCTAACTTTGCCATATATCATTCAGATTCAAGTTCTCTATGCCTTGACGCTGTGAAGGAGATACTGTCTGAGTGAAGACGAAGGCTTGATTGCTACTTGATGGGATTGAGCGTGCTATTAAAATCTCTGCCAAAATTCAACCATCTTTGTCTTAATATTGTGCATTTAGGGAGATGGAATACCTCTTCAAAATAGTATTGGCACCCCTTTTTTCTTGGTGGGAGCATGATGGGGAACCATTATAACCATAATCTTTTGGAAGGACCTTTAACAAGTGGGTCTCCTGTAACATCAAAATGTCTCGGTCCTTAGTAGATAATCTTTTCAGCACTACATGCCATTTTGTAGGTGAATTCCATCCTTGAACATTCAAGGTCAAAATATCAAACGTTAACATTGGTTAAAAGTTGTAAAATATATATGAAATAGATCAATGTAACTACTTTTGATAGAAGAACCACAAATATATGCTAATTCCTGTTAGTCAATCACCCTCCCAAAGGTATGCCTGCAGCTATTGGCATCAGAGGAGATGTGTGGACCTTCATCCTGTGCCACCTTAGTGTTGTTTTTATGTTTCTGCAAAGAATTACAGTTCCTGCCAACCAAAATTACCATACAAAACCCTACACAATGAAAAACCATAAGAAACAAGTAATCAATTTGTAGCAAAATTATAAACAACGGAGTAACTGATTTCATATTATTAAAGGAAGGGGCATCTCCCTCAGCGCCTTTGTCTCTCCCAGCATGGTATGTTGGTACAGATCACAAGCAAATTTTGTGAGGTCATTGCCAACGCACATGCACAGTCCTAAACATCTTGCATTCTTCTAGCCGCCTCGGTGAAGCACAAATAAACAAAATCAACGTAGCTAAATGAGAAAGCAAAGCAGTTGACTACAATAATAAGAATGCATCCGCCTTCATTAGATAAAGTCTAAATTTGGTCCTTTTCATGTATTCATTGCCGAATTGCTCGCCATGCTCTACTCGACCGGTATCTCATCCATTGTGGCTCAGGTAGGCCCAAGCAAGATGATTTAGTCTGCACTGTAACATGGTCATCGTTTTTTAACTACATGACGTGTTCCACTTGGTCTACAGTCCTAGCCAATTTTGCCTTCCTGTTAAGAGAAAACAATAGGCAGAAAGGAATACTCACCTGTAAAGGATATTTTCGTTGCATATATGCATAGTAATCACTTTTATGTCTTTACTTTTGGCTGGAGTCCCCATGGACATATATTGATAAAGAGATGTTTTGTTGCAATACAATTATAAATCTCCTTGCTCTCAAGCTGTGGGATGTTTTCTACTACCTTGAAGAAGTGTCTCAAGGTCAGTAAATCAGGACTCAGACACCTTTTATTCTGGAATGATAAACAGACTCTATGAACATGATCTAGAAGCATGTCACTGTCAGCGAAAGCCTGCAAGAAATACCAAAAGAATTGCATGGCATATGACTCCAGGTTGGCATTAGAGATTTGCTTATTAAGTCCCCAACATAGATGTTGATACACTGGCTTCTGTTCTCTCTCGCTCCAAGATGGATACATGGTGAATTTCTAGGGATGCTACCTACTCCACCCACTCCAAATGGGAATGTGCTTGTTAAGCCACATTCTTCTCTCCTAGATCTTAGCAAATCCCAACTTTTTGTGGTATATTGTCAAGATCTTTTAGGGATGTACTGAAGTCTTGTTATAAACCAAGAATGTATGTTTTAAATTCCTGCCAGAGGAGTTGCATATTCCCTCTTGGAGAAAGTGCCTTGGATGTACGTATGGTGATCAGGTAGGTGTTGGCAGAGGATGGGGCATGTCTTTATATCTGTTTTCTCGATGGAAAGAAGGTCTTTAAGAGATGAAGCCCAGGTTCTGTACATGGTTTGCAGAGAGATGCTGTTGCTAGGATATGCCTTCCCTCAAAGAACATAGTGTGTTTCATTTGAGTTTAACTCTCACAAACTTTACTTCCAAGGAGGCAGTACTCATGATTGTGCATGATTGAGAAGAGTACGATGAAGGTAAATGTTAAGAGGAAGGTAAGAAGATAACCTAGTGGTGCCGAATACTGAATGAACCAAGAAACAATTGCTTAAACTTCACAAAACTGCTCGTGATTTACCCATCCAAAACCAACCTATAATTCCAAGAAGCACAATAGAGTAGAAACGGTTTTGTTTGCTTGAGCCAAGGACGCATAGGGGGCCTCTGTTCTGAGTACTGAGACAGAAACAAGATTGATAGATATGAAAACTATAACATATTTTCATATTCACTGACACTCGTGCAGTCAAGTGTTGTTATATAAGCTTGGAAGAAGCGAAGGACGGACCGCAATAAGAACCACAAGCAAATCTCCTCTTAGCACTGATTCATTAATTATGCAAATGATAAGTTAAAGTGTAGCAGAGGAAAGTTTTACTACAAAGATGGGGATTATGCAGGTGGGGAAAAAAAACTAATATGTCTCACATCTGCAGGAGGGAATGCAGTAGCAAATGGGCCTACGTTTTACAGGTATTTGGCACGATAACACAACTATGGAAAAGAGTCCTGCCACAAAAGAATGCAATCATTGGAGTGGTCGTGCCTCGGGACCCAAAGTATGTGATGCTGGGATTCCAGTGGGAAGAAATTAATTCAGAGCAAAAAAGACAACAGTTGCACCACCTTTTGGCAGTAAAACACCTAACTCTTTCTAAATGAGGCACAACACAGAAACCTATGGTAAGCGAAAAATAATAAGAACTATGGAATTTAATAGTGATTGAAAATATAACATATGCTGTTAACAGCAACCAGCAATAGTTTTCTGGCAGTGCGGGCTGGTGTGACACGGCACAGTGATATGACACTTAGTGTCTGAAATCAT
This sequence comes from Lissotriton helveticus, assembly GCF_964261635.1. Taxonomy (NCBI): domain Eukaryota; kingdom Metazoa; phylum Chordata; class Amphibia; order Caudata; family Salamandridae; genus Lissotriton; species Lissotriton helveticus. Next base: position 19,862,049 of record NC_136060.1, on the reverse strand, counting down.
CATCCAAGGATCCGCAGGCTTATCATTTGTACCAAGAAAGTAATGCCAGTAGTTTCAACAGGGTGGTGGTGGGGGGTGGGGACCTCGCTTGGAGACTCATGTGATGCGAGTAGGGGAAAACATGCTTGTTATAAAAAGACTTATGTTGTACCATTACTAGCAGCTAATACAGTTCCTGGTGATTATTTTAATAGCCAGCTCACTAGCAAGATGCACTGCCTCTTATGGATGATCCCCTTATGAAATATTGTATCCAGGCATTGTTTCCAGGGCAGGACAACTAAAGAAGTGGAAAGAGCAATATTGAACACATTAGATTTCATGTCCCGCAAGATTTGGAAGGACTACTTGAAATCTCAGCGACCATCTTGAACCTAGCTGCTATAAATAACACCCACTTCAGATTTTTTATGCTTCACATTGAGAATATGAAGGGCAGTAGAACTTCCTATTGCCAGAGGGAAACAGTGGTACTCTTCTTTGCAGCAGTGACAGTCAACAGGTGAGTGCATCCTCTGATTCTTTTAACAATAATGATTTGGTCTTAAATGATATTCCCTGTAACAGAGCGAGAGAGTGTTATTTTTTTAAACTGTGTGCACCAAGACTATCAAGTGAATATAACAGACCTGACTGCTATGCATCAACTGCACACTTGTGTCTAACTTACTTGTTCTTTTTCCCAATCTACTGAAGAGGAGAAATATACTTTGGAGAGTTTGAGACTGCACAGAGACTAAGGCATGCATTATGTATTGTTTGAGTCTGTCTGTGCATACGTTTAAATGTAGGAACAACATTCTAGAAAGCCCGTTTAATTTTATGCTTATAAACATTTTGAAAGGCAATGTGCTACAAGGCCAATTGGTAAACACATTTTTGTAGAAAAAACCTTTAGCCCCAATGCAAGTATAGGCCAGCTAAGCACTGTAAACTGTTTAAATATTGAGGGTTTCTTTGTCTGAAGATCTCTGGTGTGAGTCAACATCCGTCCTGCCTGGGGTGAGCAATCGCTTATTAGGGTAAGAAAGAAACTAGCAAAAGAATAGTCTGGATAAAAAGAGCAAACCATAGTCCTCGTTGTCTTAAACAGCTAACTGGCCTAGGGTTCTCCACAAATGCAGAGGGTGGAAGCTGGTACTCAGTCTTGGAAATTAGGCTGAAAACCTAGGAAAAATACTTTGCGAACAGGGAGATGTGAAATTTGTTTCATTTATATATTTTAGTTTGTTATGTGGTCTTGTTCTCCTTTCTGGTGAGTTCAACCAATCAAAACTGTGCATTTAACATGCTGGTAGGGTAGAATGAACACAGAGACCGAATGGCTTAAACTACCTTTGCAATCTCATCAGCGAGAAGAATCGGTATTTCGAAGCTCAAAGCAGGCCTGACACTGGGGTCTTGGAATTGATGGAATTATCTTGCCTTAATATGTTGGGAGTTCTCAGACGGTTGTTGCAAACACTGGATGTAATGGCTTTCAAAGGTCTAAGGCTTTAATACTTAAGCAAGTTGGTTATATTTCCGGTTCTCCTGAAGGTTTGCTACATTTTCGAAAGACAATAATGTGACAAGAGTACCTTGACAACGGTTAAATACTGTTTTCATTCTCTTCATTCCACATTGCTTTGAGAAATGGAAACTTTAGAACTTCGAAGCAGGTGATGGTTTGACAAGTGTTTACGTCAATGAAAGCTGTTCTATTGTGGAAAGAGCAAGACCTTTTTGTTGCTTCCCTACATGAAGAACAGACCAGTAGCAGGGGTAGGCATTTAAGCCGTGTGTGAGATATACAGTGTATAGAAGACCATCTCACTTTAGATCTGGAAAGCAGCAACTACATTCTGATTGAAAACAATCCTCCTTTTCGCCCAAACAATAACTGTTTTGTGCTAACCTATAGATGTTGTTGGAAGTATATTTAGTAAGATTTTAGTAAGATGTTTATAGCGCATGTCTGGGAGACATGCAGTACATAGATGTTAAAGGCACCAGAGCTTCAGACAGGTTTTTATACAATGTATACAGCCATTGCCTAGATCAAAAATATTATGCATGAGAGGAGTGAAGATATTTCAACCAGACCCATTTAAATTAGATTAAGGATGTTCAGAATGGAATGCATAACATTTTGTAACAAAAAGGTAGATACAATGCTACTAAAAACGTTTTTTAGTAGCAAAGATTAGAGGCAATTATGATTGTAAATACCCTATCTTAAGCTCCCACAACCAAACATTGAGAAAATCTAGGATTATTAACAGCATCAATGGCAGTGGATATTCCACTTGTTGGTCAGATTTTCCACTGTTTTAAGCTTAAAGTTAGTTGTGAGGCAGTGGTAGCCTGCCTAAGTGGATACCATGCAAAATGGAAATAACGACCAGAAAAGATTGTGGCTATTAAAAAACATTTTATGTGGCTATTCCCTCAATAGAAATACCTGTAAATCTGCTCCTGAAAGATTAGAGTAACTGAATTAAAAAAAAAATGATGGTTACAGAACAACCACAAATTTCATGGAGTTGTTAGAGCAATTGGTTCGCCAAAGAGAAATATTTTTCAATAGGATAAACAACCCCCGCCCCCCCCCCCCCGGCCAAAAAAACCCAGTACTGTTTAATAATGCATATTTGCATGGAAGCATTTGCAAAGCCAATAGGTCCTGTATTACTGTGATGAAAGCACATGCTTTTGCCAAGAGGTACCACATTAAATACATTCTTTCCCAATTTGCTAATTGTTATTTTTAACCCTGGATTGTGTGCCCATATGCATGTGTGTGTATGTATCTGTTAAACGTATATGTATGTATTAATATGTATATACGAGTAGGTGTGGGAGACTTGAACATGATGCCTGACTCAAACATTAGAAAGCCTGCTGCAGTGTACAACCCATTGGCTTTGCCGATACTTTCACTTATGCGCCATCTATTGACTTTGTGTCTGTTTTTTTTTTGACATGTTGCTTAGCAGCCCAGGCTGCTGTTCAACATGGTTTAAAGTTAAAACAAAATGTTTAAAAAGGTGCTGTGACGTTGACCACGTGATAGTGCTTTTTTCTCCTCTGTAAGCCATGTTGCACAGCAGCCCAGAGTGCTGTGCAGTATGTGCAAAAACAGCAAGGGGAGGCATAATGAGGGAGGTGCGTGGTAGGAGGAAGGGAGGAAACAAGTGTGATGTCGCATCCAACCAATGGTAAGTAGGGGCAGGTTCTAAGCCCTTTTAAAGCTTTTTTGTTAACAATAGATTTCGCTGAAAGTGCATGCGTGCTACTCAGGCCAAACCTAAAATTATTTTTTTTAAGAAAATGGATTGCTTTCTGTATACAATGCAGTCATGAAATATAGAACATAATGTGTGATGATTAGAGATTTAAAATAGACCCCCATACAGTTCAGTCAAGTTCTCCGTAGCAGGCTGGCCAATACATCAAATAACCAAAAGTATGAGGGAATGAGAAATACTTCTCGGAGCAGTGCCAAACCCCACATTGTGTCTATTGTAAAGAAGAGGCAACTGTAGGCCATACAGATAGCTGGGTTATGAAACTAGACCTTAGGACATACTGGGTTATGAAGCTAGACCTTAGGACATACTCAATCAGATTTTAAAGCTACTAGCAAAGTTAGATGAATAGGTTTTGCCAGAAAAGGGAGTCATGAAAATCTACGATGTACGTAGATTTAAACTAGTTGTGTGGATGTTTGTAAATGTCCTAAACCCAGGAAACAAACTTTAAATGTAGAAATTGATTTCATATTTTTATAGCCTGACTTTGTAAACTGGGAACAGATCTACTAAAGTCTTAAAATGGCTGATCTAGAACTAATGCCAAAACAGCTACCACTTACACGATGTAGAAACACTACTCAACTTCTTTCAAGTAAACTATACTTAATTTTCTGATAAATAACACTATTTTAACCAAACATATTCATAATTTAAATCTTAAACTAAACGAAATAGTAGTAAAACCTGTAGTGCTTTCAAAATCCTTGACCTTGGCAAAAACCCAACTTATCAGTGTTCAGTTTTTCTGGACTGTGCATTCTTGTGAACCTGGAGTAGCACTGAGCTACATACATCGCAATGGCGCCTTAACATTATGCAAATGCAAATGAAATATTTCTAAAGTAAGCTCACATTTACAAGAACCAAGAAATTATCACATCAGGAATGAGAAATACAAAGTTTATTCAATGAAAGATCCTGCATTTGGTAACAATGCTAGTCTGTGTCCCTAGTGTAGCATCGTGGCAGATGGAGAGCCACGGATGCTAGGACCTGGGATGGGAACTAGGGAGGAGGAAAACGGAAAGGGAGGAGTTAGAGGGAGGAGAGGCAGTTAGGAGTAGAGTGGGCAAGAAGAAGGAAGTATACAAGAGCGGTTGAATAAATAGCTCTAACTACACAGCCACGTGTCCATGTTATGTGTATATTGGCAAGGGACACTACAACTGGCGAGAAATGTGGACCCCGCCTGCTGATCGTACCAGTACGCCGCAGTGGAGTGCAGAACGGCATCTACCCGCATGTTCAATGGATTGGCTGATGCGGCTTCGGGAGCTCACCTCGGGCGTGCCTTTCTGTGACTGTACCTGTTCCTGACGCAGCATTGGGAGCCCACCCCGGGCGCGCATTTCTGCGGCAGCAACTGATTGCTGACGCGGCCTCGAGAGCCCAACCCGGGCATGCCTTCTTGCTGCAGCACTTGTCATGTGTACAAGCCAAGGGACAATACACCTAGCAAGCACTACTATGAATGAAAACGATAAAACTATTTTCCAAAAATAAACCTCTGAGATTAGGAATGAGCACAAATACAATGTACTATAATAGGGTAACCTTAATCAACCACCTGGAAATCTAATATGTAATCTTATAGTCAACAGGTTTTAGAACACCCTCACACTGAAAACCACTCTAAGAGAATAAAAGAAGGAGCAGGAAGTTAAAGAACTAGGGGAATCTCCTTGAATCCCATATTTCCCTTGGTTCTTTCATGTTTAAGGGCTTAGCCTTAACAAGGTTTCAAAAACAGTCGTGAGCATCAACGAAAACAAAGGTACTACATAGGGTTTTCCCCAAATACAGTAAATACAAAAAATAGTAACTGCAATTCAAACAGTTAACTAAAAATATCTACATATATATATATAAACTCCTTGAGGGGGCAACAAGATAATAACGTTTCCAGAAACAAACACTATTCCCATGTCACCAGCAAACAGAACATTACAAAAGAGCAACTCACTGATATACCCCCTCATTCCAATTCTTCTGTTTGAGCGATGAAATTAAATTAATTTTAAAATATTGTGAACCATTTAAAAAATAGTTTTTACTTCCAACATCACACAACAATGCATGGAATCACCTTCATCGAACGAGGCTCTATTCTGAACGTTAAAATATATATAGTCTACAATTTTTACATAGTAAGATGTATAATTCTGAATATATGGCACATTGAAACATTTAGAAAACAATACATGTACTAAAGCAATGTACATTGCAACTTCTGTATTTGCAAAATGTTGATTGATATTCATCTAAACTGTATCACCTTTCATGAAAAAATAAGTTATTCAATTTCCCAGCTATCACCGCTGTCTCAATTAACAGAAACAGATGTACACATTTTAACAAACAACCATCTACGCCCAATGTCTTTCTTTAACATGGTATTGATATGTGCATTGTGTCCACTCAATTAAAGAGAATATCATTCCATGCACAGTTTCAAAATGATATGACTTATTTAACGTGCTCATTTTTTCTACCCTTATAAAGCTGACCCTACTTCTACCAATGCTTTATAATTGTCAGTGAACCTGTTCCAACTAAAACAAAGTATATAATTTGTCCTTAAACTGAAAAAAGGACGATAACAAAACGTACTTTCACAGTGTCTTCACAAACATGCAGATTCCATGCATTTGTTTGCTGTTATTGAGTAAGGACTCAACAACACCACACTGTGTTTTACATAAAAGCTGAACATGTATCCATTTCAACCTTTTCTCATTGATTAAAACTACGCTCATACCTGTTTCACCCATCATCGATTTTCTCCATATCCACTTATTGTACAGAAACAGGCTCACAAGTTAACTCCATTTAATGCTACACAGATTAAAAAAAATACAAATATGCAGTAAAGTGTTTTAACTTGGATGATCATTGTGAGAATGATCAGATTCCTAAAATCACTCTATACACCATTGACTGACGCTTAATAATCAGAATTAGATAGTGATATTCAAACTGCTTACCACCAAATCTGTTCGCGTCACTGTAAGTAACCTGGTATGCATAATGTATTCAGTCAACCTACAAACTCCATCAAGCTAGTTTTGGTTTTTAATACATGATCACAACAGCAATAAATTGCCTACATAAGGATTCCAACAAAATATTAAAAAGCCCCACTGATAGTTTGCTACCACAAATCCTGTTAAAAAGTCTCCAGAAATTATCCAAAGAACCTCTGTGCAGTATGGAGATGTCACATACTTGAAGAATGAACATGTCAATAAAGCTCCACATTGTTTAAGAAAAACACTCCCCAATAATTTTCCTAAACAAATATATGACAATGACACATTTCCTAATTGGGTGGACACAATGCAAATATCAATACCATGTTAAAGAGACATTGGGCGTAGATGGTTGTTTGTTAAAATGTGTAAATCTGTTTCTGTTAATTGAGACAGCGGTGATAGCTGGGAAATTGAATAACTTATTATTTCATGAAAGGTGATACAGTTTAGATGAATACCAATCAACATTTCACAAATACAGAAGTTGCAATGAACATTGCATTTGCATAATGTTAAGGCACCATTGCGATGTATGTAGCTCAATGGCTGCCAACTGCTAATCTGATATTACTGATACCTTCAAAGTGAGACAAGCTTACAAACACACTTACCGCATCAGAATTAGCCAGGGTGATATTTGCTCATATCCTTCTGATGTCTTCTAATTTGCAAACAAAGTCCATAGTGGTTTGGAGGAACGTATTTCAAACACTAAAAAAATATTATGAAAACAATCTACTTATATTTACAGTGATTTTAATAAAGAATTGTTTGACAATTCTATCACTCCCCACAGGCTGTGGTGGATTTAATGTACTTTGATAAACAGTAAGTCACCGTAACAATTTAGTGTCAGTGGAATTACAAGTGAGTTTCAAACTACATTGCTTTCTGTTTTAAGTCTGCCAGTTTGATTGTTGGTTAGTACTTAGCATGTATCTGCAGTTTCCAAGACACCAAAGGGAACCTAAGCACCATAAAACTTCCTGATCATCAACACCACTTTTCTACCTTTATGTGCTGATTTCAGAATCAAGCCATTCCAACTCTCAAATCTCTGTAAACATGGACCTCATATACTCTCATGTAACATAGGGGTTTCACACTCATTTTTAGGTCTCTCCTGAGCCAGAGCCTGCGTTGCTCTGGCAAGACATTTAGTGAGTGGGCTTTAAAAAGCAGACCACAGCTTTGTGCGTGGCCTAGAGCGTGTGGTTACGAGCACAGTAATGTGCATTCCTCGCATCGCTCGATCAGGCGCCATCTGGCTTTCTTCTTGCTTGCTCTCCCAAGCGTGCGCTTCAACGCTCCTCCCCGACCACAGAGCGTGTCTTCTATAACCCTCTCTCTCCATTCTTCCTTCGACTGCCCATCACTCCCTTCCTTTCGCTACCCTGTGTCTCCTTGGTCTCCCCCTGCCTCCGCTCTCTCCTTTGTTCCTCCTGAGTCCTCTCCTTCGTTCTCCACCTCCCCGACGTTCTCTTCCTTCTTCACCCCCACCCTCTTCCGACTCGATTTTGCTTTTGCCTCCCTATTCCTAATCCCCCCTTCTCTTTCACATCTTCTTTTCCTCTCCCCTACCCCTCGCTCTCCTCTTCCTATCCGGTCTTTCCATCTGTACCCTCCCCTCCGTTCATCCGTTTTCTCCTTCCCTCCCCCCTCCCCGTTGCACACGCAGACTTGCTGCCCACCCACCCCTCACCGAGAGACATTCAATGCTTTCCTGAAATAACAAAGCTGCCGGCGGTGCAGCAGTGCTGACGGCGAAGAACAAAGGCAGGCCTGCTCAGGAAGTCACAAAGTGTGTTAGCTGCTGGGACACGCACCCTGCCTGTCTGTGAGCTGGCAGCGCCCCTGTGCCATCCCTGCCCAGACATTCATGGCATGCACATAGGTTTATGGGGATTTGTGATTCATTGGATGGCTATAGGTTTATTTGCATCTTTACAGAGGGTCCGCATGCATCTCTTTGAAAGTTTACTGAGAGGTGTGCACCTCTGTGTGTGTTTACTAAGACACGTATGATTCTTTGTGTTGGATACCCTCGCCAACAGTTGTGCATCTCTCTGAATGTTTACACACACGTGTGGTTCCCTCAGCATGTTTACAGAGAGGTACGTGTCTTTTGGTATGTTGAATGGCAGGTGTGGATCTCTGTATGTTTACAGACAGGTGCACAGCTTGTAGTGTATTTGCAGAGCTGTGCTGTGGTTCTCTTGGTATGTTTACTAAAAGATGTGGATCCTTGTGCATGTTTAGAGGGGTGTGCGTGCCTTAGTATGCCTGAACAGATTGATATCGTTCTCTTTGGATGTTTAAATTAACGAATGGTGTGATTCTTTCTGTTTACAGATGTGTGCATCTTAGTGTGTTTACAGATGTGTGTTATAGTGTTTTTGGTATGCTCACCAAAAGATTTGCATCTCTGTATGTGTACAGACAGGTGTGCATTTTAGTATGTTTACAGACAGGTGTGGTGTCTTGGCATATTTAATGGCAGGTGTGGATGCTTGTTTAATAGGGTCGTTCATTTGTACATAATTTTTACTTGGTTATAAATAACAAAAATGCTTAAACAGTTTATCATAACTTTTCAACATGCTGCACAGCAGCCACACTGCTCTGCATCATAGCTTAAACACATTGACAAAGTCAATAGCTCTCGCTTAACACTTATACGGTCCCAAAGGCGAGACCGATTTGGCAATGCCAATGTTTGTTATATAAAAGCACACGGTGCTGAGAAAAGGGATGAAATATGCATTTCTTTTCTACAGATTGTGGTGATTTTGAAAGTTTCAGACCTCTTTCTCAAATCCCTGTCTTGACAATTTATCAAGGTTTCCCCAGTTCTATGAGTTGGCACAAAAGTCACCCCTTTTCTTACCTTTTTCTTTTCAGATATACACATTTTATTGTTAGGAAATTATTTCAGTTCTTCTTTGGGTCACTGGGTATTGACTCATAATGTCATCCATGTTTTTCACATCTCTCACTATTATGATTTCTGTGTGTGCTCTTCATATTTCATTGAGAGGAAAAGGTATACCACTAAAAAAAGGAACATACTCCCATAGTATCTCTCAGCTCATTGACGATTGCCTTCCTTTTCTCACAGCTGTTTTTATAGTCAAATGTGCCGGAAAAGAATTTCAAGATCCAGGATTTTTAATGCCTCATCATTATTTATCACACTTTATTCAAGTCCTCCGCTGTTTGTCACCAGGTTAGACAGTTCTGATAATACCTTTCCTTTCTTTAATTTACATTTAAAAATAGGATCATAGCTGTTGTAGCATCAAAATCAGAATGTCGAAAGAACATTATTCAGGACCACTTGCAATAATGTTTACAAAGGGCGGGTTTTAGTAGTATCTTTATAGCCCTCTATGTTAGTTTGACCGTTTGATGTTCTATCAATGTTACTGTATGTAAAGCAGGATTCCAGTCTTTCCTTTTTAGGTCTTACCTGGGGAGCACACGCAATGTCACTTCCAAGACATTTTGTTTACCTACAGGGAATTTAGAGCCCCCGCTCCCCATTGCTTACCACTGATTGGCTTCACCATTCTTCTTAATTCCTTTCTTCATGCTGGCTTCACTTCTCTTCTTGTGTTTGTCCCTCCCTGGGGCCATGTCTCAAGTACTGATGATTTGCCAAGTGTCCTTCCACTGCTCATGCTTTCAGACCTGCATTTCTCTTATAGTTGCAGCAATTCTTAAGAGTGCATGCATTTGCAGGTTAACCCTCCATGCCCCATCCCGATTCCCGGAGCATGATTTTTAATATAGTGCAAAATCAGCCCAAGGGTATTGGAGCACTTAACATGAGCACCAGGTAATGGTACACGTCTATTGCATAATGTCAGATCAGCCTGTTGCCCACTCCTACTTGTAGGTCTTCCCTTTCATTACAGATGAAATCAACCCCTCACCCAGAATATGTCCTTCTCTGTTGATGCTTGAGAGAGACCAGAATGCAGGGTTCATCCTATCTGTGCTCAACAGCAGCTGATGCTTGTAGTGAACACAGGAGTGCAGACGTTTGGCGGACATGCTTTGTGGTAGAGTACTGTGAATACAATGGCTTTGGTAGCATTAGACTATAACACTGATTGAGACCCACCAAATACTCTTGCCATGCCTCTCTTACAAGCCTTCCTGTCTGAGGTCTTGCTTATTTGTTGCCTAGTCTACACATTTTTGCGAGCCTAAGTCTGTCTCACATAAGATTGTTGCTCATGATTATGCACCGAGAGTTGTGAGGCATAAAGTAGGATGCATGTTATTTATAGAATAACAGTGCTAGGCATCTAATGGAACTAAAAGAAAAGATTGACTGTGATGTTTACTGGAAAACTAGCCACAATCTCCAAGATCTCAGACGACAATTAGTTCTATTATGTTGGGCTTGGAAGCCTGCACTTAAGTTATCAGAAGACACATGTTCATGTTGTAATGCTTGATCTACATACAGACTCTCAGTCACAGGTGTTAATTATTTTATGTTTGTGCAGCCTCTGAGCGTGGCACATTATCAGATCTGACCTCTGGGTAATGGTCGTACTTGCATGCTTTTCTCAATAGGATGTCAGTCCATCTGTTTCCATTATGAAATCAGGACTCCTAAGCCCATCAAGCATTAAATAAAAAAGTGCAAAGACGTGGCTGCTGAGCATTGTCAATTTGAAGGCGCACATATGTGTTTAAAGCATGCTTGCACCTACAAAATAGCAAAGCCGTGCGGCCCCGTCCTCATGCTTATTTTGTATTTCTTTTTTAAGATCTGTACTTCATGAAGCACAGGATCTGCTCTGATGCTATACAGCATGAAGAAAAGACATTGGCAGCATCAATTGGTCTCTATGGCAACACTCATTGGCCTTGCCAATGCTTCTTTAGTGAATGATCCAATTGCATTTTTATTATTAGGGAAAACGCAAGCACCTGAATCAATGAGTCCCTCACTGAAGGCATTTTCTCACATGCCCTCAAGAAATTCCAGATAATCCTGCTTGTGAGGAGACGTTATCTAGATCCTGAATACTTTGCCAACTATCAGCCTATTATTCATCAACCTTCCTCTTAAAGATCACAAAAAGAAGTCTAGCCAAAACTCTAAGAACACACCAATGTCAATTGCCTGCATTACAACCAATCCTTATGAATTGTAGATGATGCCCTATGTCCACAAAAAAACAAATCCCTCCCTCTTGATACTGCAGGACCTCTCAGCAACCTTTGACAGTGCCAATCAATCCATCCTCATCCACATACTAGCATTTAAAATAGAATTAATTGGCAAAGCATTCACTGGTTCTCCTCCTACCAATGCGTAATTTGTGCCCACGACTCTGCTCAAAAGCCATTGCTGATACAATGAAATGTCGACATGCTGACTACCAAAGCTGTGTAGTCCTTAATCCAGCTCAACCTCTTATATCCACTACCATTAATCTCAATCTTGCAGGTTCCTTCTTTCTCCCTTTGTGACGGTTTTCCCATCTAACTCATCATCCATCTATGCGCTTTGGGTGCTATTACCTCTCTTGCTCTCGGGAAATGTCTAATACAGAAAAATAAACGCTGGGCACTAAAATAGCCGCCTCAAATTCAGCACTGCTTCCTATCTATTAAAGCAACCTGAGCCGTTCACAGAGGCCCTTCCCTGCCTGAGTAAAAAAGTAACCCATACAGAGTCCCCAGAGTTCCATCTTGTCTCCCTTATCTGCAATATCTCAATCTCCAAGTTTTATAAATTGAGCATCTATCTACCCATATTCGGGCTTCCAGGTGCCATTGGACTGGTCGAAGTGAGTAACAGTCGAGGGTTAAAAAGAGTTTTGGAGTTTGGGGAAAAGATTGATTTTAAGCGTTTTCCTAAGAGTTACAGAATTATCTTCCCTTCTACTACTGATTAGCAAGGAGTTCCAGAGTTTTGGTGCAAGAGAAATAAAACACCTGCCACCCCTTCTGGCTCTCTTGATTCTGGGGATTCAATGAAGCCCTTTCGACTCTACCCACAGAAAACAGTATCTAAAGTCACCAAAATACTTAAAAAACACAGCTCTACTTGAAAGTTTCTTCAGCTCCTGACTTCCAATGAATCGAACCAGGCCTGCACCTCATACCTTGAGCTCAACTTCACGATTGCAGAACTTATACTACGCAACAATAAAAACAAGCAATGACTATTCCAAATATGTCTCAATGACATGAACTTTGATAGATTCATACCCAACTATCTCCCATTGCCAAGTCGCTCAGCTTCACCCTCAACATGGACCTCAGACTCAAGAAACACATTGTCAAGAAACTCTATCTATAAATGAAGTGAAAATATTCCTCCCAGAAAATGACTTCACAACTGTTCTTCAAGCCGGTGACAATGTCCTGGTTCACTGCATCCTGGACTCCAAACTGGTCTCACTGTAGAGCACACTACATCTCAAAGCCCGCCTCAACAAGAACCTGAAGAGATATGACCACATCACCCATACCCTGACTGAGCTTCACTGGCTCCCCTTGCTGGCCTCCACAATCTTTAAAACCAGCTGCATCATCTACATCTACAAAGCAACACAATTATCAACACTGCTTCTCTGTCTGACCAGCCCACCACCTTTGATATGTCCTCAGAAGAAGTGCAATAAAGAAAAAGAAAAGTAAAAGGCCTTCTCCATTTATGCATCCAGATATGGGTATAACCTACCCATTGCTGACAGGTACACCCCAAACCTGCTCCAGTTTAGCAAAGAGCTGACAACACATTACTTTAAAGTACACTACATCGCAATGAATTAACAGACATTTCCACTTACAAAACCCAGCTGTTCCTCCAATCCCCCCATGCATGTATCTCTGCCTTTGACTATGCACTGCAGTCAACTGTCTTTCAGCTAGGTTTGTGCTATCTATACAAATAACACATGCACATACATTCATAGATTAATATAAACCTAGGTAGAAAATAGAACATGAAGATCCAATAAGTAGTTTTTTGCTCAGATCTTCCACTTTTACAAAACACAATATAAAATTATAGTCGCAGGCTATCTTACACCATCCTGAAATGATTTAAGTATATCTAGATTTCTTATGGACAAATCTCTTTTTGAACTTAGACGTAAAAATATACATACATTCCTGGCCAATAGTCTTTCTAAAGTAATCCCTGAAATTGTTTCAGAATTTCTCCATAATTATGTTCCTGGCGGTGACACCACCACCACACCAACACTAAAGTAAGACTTTTGTGAGGGGTGCAAAGCGATTAAGAGAAACTGGTAGTGATAATGTTAGAAGTAAAAAATGAATTTTACCAAGATGCCAGCGGTTTTATTTTGCAACAACTGGCGAGAAGAGATCTTAATGAGAATCTCATGGCATTAATAATGTCTTTATTATCAGCTCTTAAAGTTTGTATTCCTGCTAATGTTCAGAGCTACAGTCCATTTAATATGAAAAAGATCACGAATAGGTCTCATATGTAGTTAAATTAGTTAGTGAATTATGCACACACCCTCAGACATAAAAGCACTCTAAAATTATGTTGGGCTATTTATGGCAACCCAGCTAGACCATTTCCACTAAAAGAAGATATGGCAGAAGAATTCAGAATAAACTATAAAGAGAAGTTAAACATCGTATACTTATATCATCACTTTAGATCAGGAAACTTACTTTTATGAAGTATCCACATTTCATTAAAAAGCTTTAGTTGAATCAGAATATGTTTGCAATATTTTGTATTTATTAATTTAGCAAACCTTTACGATGTGTTGATTGTCTTACAAAATAATTAATAGCAAAAGCCTTCTCAGAAAGATGTGTGTTGTGTATGTTTGAACTGTAACGTTCTTGGGAAAATACATGTCTGAAACAGAAAAAAGTTTTATAAAGTTAAACATTGAGTAGGGCTGGAATCTGACACTCTCTGGATAGTTTTATGTCTTCAGATAACAGACCCACAGAAAAGAAATATAACAAGCAAAGAGAATGGAAATTCATTTTGTTTCTTACATGTTTTGAATTAATTAAAGATAGTGTCAGTATAAACCTGATGCCCTACTCCCTAGCTCCTAAGCAGCCCCGCAAATAATTGCAAGTCTAGAAGAGACACCACATTAGTGAAATTCTGTCTTATCCCATTCAAATTCGGAGGATCTTCTTTCTCATTTGCCTCCTTATTTTACCATTGTCCAATACACCACTTTAGGATCTGACCCATAGTGTCATCTTCGAGTTAGTTGATACAGCAAGTAGCCCCCTGAATGACATTATTACCAGTCTTCTGAGATTTCACTAGGGGCACTACTGTCTCGGCTTTATAGTTCTCTTCTTTGTCTCAATAGTATTTGGCTTTTTGTGAACTAAAATTACAAAAGAGTGTAACACGTTTTCCCTGTCAATCTACAGTGTCAGCAGTGTTTATTTGGAGCTAATTAATGTAAGCATCATGAAATTAGCCACGTAAAGAGGGATATAGCGCAACTGCACTTTTGGTTTTCCAACTAATTATTTTCCTGCTTGTGAAAGAGCTATTTTAACGTTTGGCTGCTGTATTGGTCTAGCTAGTCAAAAATAGAATGTATGTGAATCTCCACAATGTACATTTTTATTCAATTAAAACTTGGCTATTTAAAACAAACTATTTTAGCGGTTTGTTTCAGCACTGTGAACATTTTCATTATTTTCCACTGAGATCCAGTTAACTTTTTCACATCAGGTTTGCAACTAAATTAACATGGATTGTCTGCAAATATTTTTCTGGGGGTGGGCATAATCCGACTAATTCGCTGTTGCGTATTTACGAGAAATAACAGCAACATTATACAGTATTACATGGCATTACTCAGAGAGCGTAACCCGGCATTTAGCACTATTTCTTAGCCCAAACTGGACCCGATGATGCTATTTGCGATAAGAAAATAGTGCTAAATGCAACAAACAGAACCATCAGCAGTCAGAAGCCGCTTATGCTCTTTTCCTGTATTCTTAGGTAGATGTTTTTGCCTGAAATGACACAGAATTATGCAAACGGGTGTAAGCACATCAATTTTGTTAATACAAATTCACAGAAACTTCTTTGATTACACCACTGTAATTAAATGTTTTCCAGGGCTAGTGTTTACACAATTTTGCATGCTCAGGTAATCTGATATTATTAACAATTATTTGATATAGATGTTGCTGTCATAATATGAGCTAACAAAATAATACATCAACAGGGTCACAAAATAATGTGCCTAATTAATATTCATTAGGTGGATCACATATTGCAACACACAGCAATTGGCTACAATCACAGGAATGTTGATATTCAAGGGACAGCATATCACCATCCCTATAACTGCATTCCACAGTGTAAAGCATTTTTTCTTAAGGGAATCAGTGATGCTTTAAAAAATTGTTTTCTATTTTGGAAAATTTCTGGGGAAGCAGGTCTTTTGGACCCCTGAATGTTGGACATTGATTCCAATGGAATCCATTAGGACCCCTTCCCTTTTTCAAATCAGAACTGGCCGATGGGCTGTGCCCAGAATTCCATTTCCAAGCAATTGATACATAGATTACTGAATCACAATTTGGCAGAAACATCCCTTTCATGCCCTTCCAAAATGCAATTTGGTATGGGTCGCAGAGAACACTTTACAAGTTAAAAAAAAAAATACATAATTGCAAAATGGGTTCTGTACTATCAAACAATACATTATGGAAAGGGATTTTGAGATTGCAAAATGAGTCATTTTGTGAACCTCAGGGTTTGAGACCACACGATCCTCTTGTACATCTAGCACCAGGTGTTGACTCTGGGTAAGAAATAAATTCGAAGTCCATGGCTCATGAAAAGTTGGCATTTGCTACAATACAGATGATAATAACAAGTAAAAGCTACTTGACCAAGATCTAACTGTTTAGTTTAAGGAGCAAAAGGAAAGGATTTTGGATCAGCATTTCCACTGAACAGTTTAGAATGTGGCACACACGCTTATTCAGATGATTTATAGTTCACAAAAATGTGCACATGAGCCCTCACTTATCTCACGCGTGACAGGAGTTCTGATAAAAAGGTGGCGTATCAGAAGTGTCAATCAATAAATGTGCATCATTTTCTTGGAGAGAATGTAGTGTTGGGACAGATACTTCTCAATAATACTAATTACTTCATTTGTAAATTAGAAAATGTTAGAAATATATCAGACAATCTTATGGCAACCTATTTATATGTAGTGCATTAATGTGTGCAAAGTAGTAATGTGTATGTACTGACCCAATATTTGTTTGATCCTCATTTGTTTACTTGTGCTTACTGTATTTTAACTGTACAGTTTTTTGATATACAAATAGAGGAGCTATAATTTGTATAATTAATGATGCATAATATTACACTTTTTTGCTCAAGAAATTTTGCACCATCTCTCACATGCATTTTATTTCCACTGTCTCAAATCCTTCCTCCCAATAACTTCAATCACTTACATATGTGACAACAAACTAAGTCTTTTTCTTATCGGAACTAAAATCAAGCAAACTAAAATTATACCTGACTCCCTACTTGTTACAGATCATCAAAATCATTCTACAGGTGAATAAAGACAATGATTTGAATTTCCTCATCACCAAATGCAACATGATAGACTTCATTACCAGAATAGTGCACAGCATGTAAAAGAAAAACATGAAACAGTCTACGCACTCCATCTCTTCAATACTATACATCGTAAGATATAGCATTGGGAACTCAAGAAAGAAACTGGTGGCAAACAATCAGATCAGATAATACTTTATTTAGGGAGTGAAACACAGCCATAAAAGCACACTACAAAATAAAAAATCATTAAAACATATCTCATGATCTTCTCAATAAAACAAGTCTAACACACAGTCTTTGTACAGACAGGTCAAACTATCAGAATCTGGCAATAGCACTCTTTAAAAAAAATGCAGGTGCAAAGTGTAGGGGAGTTTAACCCTTGCAAATAGGACAAGGCCTCAGCACATCTTCTAATACCGCAGGCTGGGATTAAAGGAATTAAAAACCTTTTGGAGTATACCAGAAGAAGCATACAAAAGACAGTGAAATCAAGCAAACACTGAGGCGAAAACTCAACACAAGGACAGATTAAAACCTTAAAGGGAAGCTCAAATGACACCTTATAATGCCAAGTCTAAATCTAGTTAAAGGAGCTCTATCCCAGGCGGCGTCCACCCATGACAGATATGGGCGGTCTGCAGAGGCTCATACTCCCTTACTGGTGTCGATCAATCATATCTGAGCTTCTACTTAACTTGTGCTTGATGAGAAGTAAGTATAAAAATATTATCAGCCAAGCCAGAACCATCTATTTGAAAACTCAGACTGAGAATGCATACAATGGCTCTAAGAAACTATTATTGATAGACACGTTTAGTACACTTCTGTCCACAGCAATTTATCTCTTGCTAAGAAATACCTAGATCTTGCTGAACTTTTAAGAGGATAAGTACAATTACCTGACAAAAATACTAGTGCATCATAGAAAACCACTTCCAATACTTCATGGTTATTAGAAACACATGTAAATGTAGAATTTGACTGCCACAAGATCATCAACATTTCTGTACAGGAGAACTCTTTCAGAGATTGAAAACTGGCCGATTGAATTTTCCTAAAAACAGGAATTGAAGAATATTCCCCCCATTCCTAGCACAGAGAAGAAAAAAAATCTGTTGAATGCATATGTGAGTACCCCACATCTACTATCCATCTCTCATCAAGTAGTTATTCAAAAAATAAATTATCCCCATGACCTTCAAACCGTTCTGATTTCCTGTCCACACATGTCCACTTTTAAGTTACCCTTTGAGTGGTATGAGGCCACGGTCACCTACCCCATCCCATTGCTTTCAAAGTCAAGAGATAAAATGTGTTCTCTCTCTGCAGTCTTATCTCTGCATGATGTGATAAATGAAATTCAGCCTTTTACCGAAACTTCACACGCTAAATGTCTCCTCCAGGCTGGATTTCACAGTGGCAGGGGTGCTGAATCAGTTCTGAAAATGTCATAAAAGACCTTCACAGGTTTCTATGTTGGATGTTTGATTCTTTTAGATCTGCCAGTGGCATCAAAAACTATAAAACATTTTAGTATTCTGTACTGATTCAAAGAAGAGAGAATCTAACGCAGCGCCTTCGTCTCAAAAAGAGCTTTTCTTTGAGACAGGCAGCAATATATCTTCCATTTTCTAATTCTGATTCAATGAACATTACGTATGGCATACTACACGCTTTGCCTCTGAGAGATACTAAAGGTGGAGATACACACAGCCGCTCCTTTCAGTGCGTACCTCCACAATTAGTACCTCTTGTTTGGCCAATTCGTTTAAGTAAGGACCGCATTACTATACCTACAAATGCTCTCCTCCTTCATGGTTCGCTTTGGGGTAGCAAATGTTTTAACAGGGGCTCTAAGACATAGGAAGAGGTAGTCTATGCTGTAGTCAGGCTGCATTTGTCTAAGGTGCCCTGGGAAATATATGTGCCGCTCTGTGTCTGTCATAGTAACCATCTAGCCTGCCAATTAAGCTAATGTCTCATTACCTTTGCACTTTGTGTGTGATATTTTTATCTATATCTTACCTGTGCGATTCGGATTTTTCAAATGTACACGTGGAATCCCTTTAAGCTATTAGACCCTTGTCAAATGTTTTTAAAATGTTGCTTTTATGGCTTTTAGTAGGCGAATAAAGTATCTTTTGACTTGACTTACCTCTTATTTGCGAGAATCCGCTGCAATCGCTCGTCTAGAAAAAATACTTTTTTTCTAGAGACCCCCTCACCCACCATGGTTGGCCCTAGGTGGCATGCCCCATCATTGGGGTTCCTCTCAATTCTCTATGGATTGAGGCGTCCGGCAACTTGCGAAATACGTATGAGCACTTACTGGTGTAGACTAGGTGAAGTGCAGTGAAGTGGAATGGAAAAAGAAAACGTAAAAATACTATATTAAGGATGCAAAAACGTGCACACTTGATGAGCATGCACTGTGTATACATACAGTTTTTATAAAGAAATAATGCGTATTTCTAGAAACACTATGTTAATGCGTCATGGTTAATACCCAGGGATGGAGGGCTTGCAGTTAAACTATCATCAAAGCTGCCTCGGGTCGAATAACTTACTTCTCGCCCTGGAGACCACATGAAGTAGGTTATTCAACACGAAATGGTATGTAAACACAGTGAATGCGCATCAAGTGTGCACGTATTAGCATCCTCATTATAGGATTGACTAGGAGTGGCACACACAGGGCTGGACCCCGTGTAGTCCTGATGAAGAGCCATTAGGGGAACGGCTTATACATTTTGACTATACATTACTGAGACAACAAGACTCATTACGGTCCAGTCTTCTCTCAGTAACAATCCCTGATTTTTAGCCATACCAACTAGGGGCGGGAATAAAAGAGTGGCCAACTAGTTAGGTAATTTTAAATTTTCTTTTTCCACTCCACTTCAATGCACTTCACAGTCTACTCCAGTAAGTGCTCCTATGTATTTCCCAAGTCGCAGCACGCCTCAATCCGTAGAGGATTGAGAGGAACCCCAACGAGGAAGCATGCCACCTAGGGGCAACCCTGGTGGTTGCGGGGTCTCTAGAAAAAAAAGTATTTTTCTAGAGAAGCGATTGCAGTGGATTCTTGCTATATCCTATCAGATACTCCAAGGGCAGGTTTTCTTTGAATTACTCGAGTTTTGTTTTTCTACATAACTATCAGGAGGATAAACCTAGCCTCTACCTCTGCATCCCTCTCTTCTTTATTTGTATCTTACCTCTTGTTTGTTCATGTGAGTGTTGTTCCATGTTTAAATTGATAACTCAGCGGTCAAGCCCATGTGTCTTACTAACTATGACATGATTTTTATGGTCTGGCTTAACAGCGCTGTCGACAGACAATTATGTGAGAACCACTAGAGAGGGGCTTTGGCTCTGCCCATATGTTGGGGGCCAGGAGTACAGTTTGATTGGGAAGACGTTGTGTGCTTCCATAAAACAAAATGCATGCCCTCTACCAGCTATGATTATTTTGTGTATTTATCCAGCTGGCTGAGCTTAAACCTTCAGGGGCACACACCCTTGTAATTCTGTAAAAGTTTCTAAGGCAACTGGTTAATTTATGGTATTTGTCCTTCTCTGGCAGCAGCACGGATAGTAGAGGGCTATCATTAACTTACATGGATGTTTAGATCTGGCTTGATAGTGCCAATGTCATTTGACCTTTTAACCTACAACAATATTACTTTACAGTTCTTTGCTTCCACAAAACAATATTACTTTACAGTTCTTTGCTTCCACAAAAATTCACGTTATTTACTTGTAATGTTCCACATTACCATACAACATTCTCTCAAAGCCAGACCTACTGGCATTGCCAATGCTTATTGATAACTGCATGAAAGAAATGGACAAATGAAAGTACTACAATGACTTCAAACTGAATCCATCTAAAATTGAAATTCTTATTGCTCACAACTCTCTAGTCAGCAGTCAGCACACTTGGCTTTCCATGTGGGCACATGCCACACTCCTGCAGCAGTAGTAAGAAATATGTATTTTTTGTAGACTTGTCTCTGCCACCTAACTCCTCAATTTGAACAAACCAAAATAGTGAAATATTCCCATCAAACGTACCTTCAAAAACTACTTCTTGATCAATAGTAGACCTAAATCGATCATCGCACTGCTTCTATCCATTTCACATTCTCAAAATGTATTTAGGACTTAAATAAGAGATTGCAGTGCAAACCAAATGCAGTAGCCAGTGAAATGAAAACCCATTTATAGGTAGTCACGGCCAACATGACTCGCGGGTGGTGGGTGGGGGTTTGCGAGGGTGGGAGGGGGGGGGGTTATTAAATAATAAAAAAATAATTAAACGTACCTTCCCGCCAGCCAGGTCCCGTGTAGTCTCTGCTTCTGCTTCTGAACCAGGCAGCCAGGCTCCCACCCCTAAGCCAACCACAACGTTGCAAGCAGCGTTGTGATTGGTCGGGACACCGCTCAGCCAGGAGTTAATGGCCCGGCCATAATCTCCATGTAGGCTGCATTGCAGCCTGTATGGAGAAGGGCAGAGAACTCATAACTGGTTTGGTCGACCCCAGAGAGCCGCCCAAACCAGTCATGCGCACTCAGGACCAGGCACACTACTCATCCCTTGCCCAGCCCTGCCTGCAGAGCAGCCCTGCCCAATCTCCCGCCAGCAACCAAACCCTTCTGCTTTCTCGCAGTGCGAGAAGCAGAAACATAACATGGTAGTTATTACAATGTGTTGCGCTACAAAATAGTTTATACATACATACATACATCTGTCCATAATGGTATGCTAAATCTGGGGTTAGTACACATTTGGCGACTGCAGCATCCGAGCTTAAGGGAAGGCACATGTCATTCATATGTACATCATTCGTGGTCCCGCATTGACTATTGGCTGGTCACGAATGATGTGAACACTTGGACGCAGACAGTCTGACATCTGCCTAGGACATTGTCAGACAACTCCCCGGTTTTATTTAGTTTATCTCTACCTACCCACATTCCCTCACAGTTTCAGTGGTGCTTACAATCCTCCTCTCTGCTGAATCCGGTTTTCTGTGAAGTTGTTTGGGAAGCTATCTCAGACTACTTTCTCCACAACACCCGGTCAGTGCAATGTGTGGGGACGCTCTGGGAGGCATTTAAAGTGACCATACGTGACGCATGTATAGGTCTTCAAGCTGGAGTTTTGAAATCCCTACGGGGCACAATGAGACAGTTAGAGCGGAAACTGGGAGACCTGGAGCGCGCGTATGGCAATGTGGCCGACCCGTCCCTATTAGCAGACATTAATATGAAGGTCACGGAGTATAATGATGTGGCGGATCAGGAAATATGCCACATGTTGTGCAGGCACACAGCCAGGTACTATGGTGAGGGGGGCCACCTGGGAGAGCGCTGGCTAGTAGAATAGCGGACCCGTGGGGTAAGAAGTATATAATTAAAGCCATCACAGGAGATGATACTACACATTATTATACACCAAGTATACTTAGCACTTTTGCGCAGTATTACCAATCCATGTACACAATTTGCAGTCGGCACGGGAGGCAGAGATAGCGCAGTAGCTGGATGATGTGGCACTGGTGTGGTTCTCGCGTAGACAACAAGATTTTTTAATGCACCCTCTGACGCTGGAAGAAATTCGCAAGGCCATCACTGCGTTACCAAATGGGAAGGCGGCGGGCACAGATGGCCTACCGGATGAATTTTATAAAGAGTACATTAAAATATTAGCCCCTCGTCTCCTAGAGATGTACATGGAAGCGTACGATACTCAGCGTCTCCCTCCCTCTCTGATTGAAGCACTGGTTGTAGCATTGTTGAAGCCTGACAAGGCGCCAGACAGATGCGATTTGTATAGGCCTCTGTCTTTGATAAATACTGACTGAAAGGTACTGGCGAATAGATAGAAATTGCTCCTTCCAGTCATGGTTATTCCTGATCAATCAGGGTTTGTCCCCGCTAGATCTAGGTCACATAATCTACGCACGTTGTTTGCAGTGCTGCATGTGCTTGAGCCTACTCTACCAGGAGTGGCAGTCCTGCTGGACGCCGCTAAGGCCTTTCATTCTATCTCCTGGAAATACATGTTTCCAATTTTATTTTCCATCGCATATGTGTGCCGTTTATTTTTACGAATTGGATTAAGCTGCTGTACACAGACCCTGTGCACGCGTAAGAGTAAATGGGCATATGTCGGAGGTCTTCAGTATACAGCGTGGCACACGGCAGGGTTGCCCACTATCGCCTCTGCTGTTCACACTGGTGTTGGAACTGCTGGAATGTATTTTACGGCTGCGCTATCCACACGCAGCACTACATTTTTATCAATGGCCCCTTGCAGTGTCCATGTATGCTGACGATATGGTGCTGTATGTGCGCGAGCCTGCGACACACTTGGCCGAGCTTATCAGAGAATATAAAGGATTTGAATGGTTTTCCGGACTTGGGATAAATTGGACTAAATCAGTAATCTTACCCCTAACAGCACGTCACAGGTAGAAATGGACTAGCCACTACAGTGGTGCACAGACCCGGTAAAGTATCTGGGGATATGGATTCACAGGGATTCGTAGGTGGTCGTCCAAACTAAATATGGACGGGCCATCACTGGGCTCGAAGAGCAGGTGAACCGCTGGGTTAAATTGCCGTGGTCATTCACTGACAGGATTGCGCTCATGAAAATGGTGGTGCTTCTGCGGTTTTTGTATTTATTCATGTGTACCTAACGCACCATTTTTACAACACACTTCGTTCATTGCTCGTTACACTTGCATGGCCACGTGTTAACTGGGAAACCCTAACGCTTATGACATGGGTGGTTTCACAGCGCCAGATCTTCAGTAGTATTATCTCTGTGCCCAGGCGCATTACGCCTGCTACTGGTAACAGGCATCGGCCTCTATTCCCCATGTGGCGGTAGAAGTGGGAGCAGTGCATCCGATACCGCTTCCAGCTATGATAGTCAAGAAACATACAGTTTTTGATAAAGGAGAGGTAGACACGGTACAAAATACGGCCAGGGCATGGCAGGAACTGGGGAGATGTGCACGGAAACTGCTGCTGTATGCACCTAGCATGCTGCTCCTACATCACAATGAGATCTCAGTGACCGAGAAAACTGGTGCACTTAAAATTCTTAGTAAGTTAGGAATGTCGACCATGGGGGACGTGTTTCCTGGTGGTCAATTTGTGGAGGTTGCAGCTTTTCTAGTAGATGGGACGAACACTGTTATGCGAACATTTATATACACAAGACTGCGATCTGCAGTGTGTGCGGTATTCTCACAATTCCCTGCAGAACCTCCTACATTGGATGCACTGCAACTTCTCTATACCACCCAGACCCGAGCTAGGCTGGTCAGGCAATCATACAGTGTCTCACAGAGGGAAGAGGCTAGAACGGGGAGGTGCTCATTGGAGAAGTGGAATGTATCTCTCTCTGAACCGATGTCAGAAGATGACTGGAGTTACTGCTGTAGATTGACGGGGCAGCTCACAGCCAATGGCAATCTTAGATTGGTACATTTTAGATATTTACATCAAATATATTATACACCTGTTCAACTACATAAATATAGTTTACAAGAAGCCGCCAATTGCAAACGGCGTAGTGCCCCAGATGCCGACTTCCATCATTTAGCATGGTCTTGCCAGAAAATAAACTTATTTTGGGAGCAGGTCACACACATTCTGCGTCTGATGGTAGGGGTGCCCATAGCATGGACTCCACAACTTTGGCTGTTGGGTAATGTTATTGATGTTAAAGCCTCTATTAGGAAGTTGGTGGCTGTGGAGCTCTTAATAGCTAAACATAGAGTTTCTATATGCTAGGGGGGTAAACTCGCTCCGACTACTAGGCTATGCTGAAGAACTACCCAGCAAAACACACAAGATGATGGACGGAATGTTGCACAATGGCAAAACATTCACCCTCAGTCACAGATCTGGCTGAAGACGGCTGATAGCCAGAAACCGGTCCTGGGATGATTGATTCCGGTCCAGGAAAGACATGTCTGAACTGGGGTGGCTTGGTGAGCAAAATAACGATGGATTAAACCCAGATCTGTGACTGGGGGTGAATGTTTTGCCATTGTGCAACATTCCGTCCATCATCTTGTGTATTTTGAAGAACTACCCAGAGCCTGGAAGCCCCGTGACATATGGAGCCCACTTACTTCCTATTTGATCACTGTAAATGATATTTGATGGATTAATCTGCTCTGTGCTGTTCTGCTCTGCTCTTTCTTAAACGGGATTTATCAGTGTTATATTAGTGCATGTATTGATAGCACGGTGATCTGTACCTGGTGTAATGTGCTAAACATACTATTTATGCTCTATATGCCCAATGATTGCTGATAGATTTGTGGCTGTGGTGTGTTTGAAAATGTATAAATAAAATAAAAAAATTAAATAAACTTTTGCATTTGCAGTTTGATTACCAGGAGACCCTTTGCCAAAAGACTGGCAGAGAAAGTTGAATGCTTGCTAATAAACAAGCAGTGACCTTCAGGTCATGAGCTCGAATCTCAGCAAGGCCTATTCAGTTTCCATCCTTGCTAAGGTCAGTAAATTGAGAAACATAATATTGGGCAATAGCAACATCTGTTATTTACATCACTTAGAAACATTAGAAGTGCAGTATGAAGTGCTGTAAATTATTATTATTATAGTCAATGACCACTTAAGAAGAACCAAAACACGCCTTTGTGCCTAGCTGGACATATACTGCAATTAATACATGCTGGCTCCACATAGCATCCAAGATAGATGGTACCAATTAGCACGTGAGTGTTCACATACCAGCACACTCAACCGTTCAATGTCTACATGTTGCCCTTTACAAAACAATGCCAAAAATAAGTAAGTACACATTTAAATAAATGGTAGAAGGTCTGCCAGTAGCAGTAATCACGGTTCACAAGTAATCAATTGAACAGAGTTTATTATTTCAGGAGAAGCCATGTGGACAGAGTAGAACACTGAACCAACATGACAATAGTAATTGGAGGATTGTATAAATAAATACGATATGCTGCATTCGACGAGTATGTAGGATAGTAAACTTCAAGTTGTATGCATATGTTAACTTATAGTCCTACGCAGAACCGTAGAAATAGGGATATTACATATTCATTCATAGGGCTATAGCAAGGCTCTAATCTTTGTGAAAAAACAGCTTAACACAATCTCCGTCTGTACAATGTCGTGGCTGTTTTTACTTCTCATTGTTTATATTGTGCTGCAATGTTAACAGGGCAAAGGCAGCAGCACCGCTGGTATTCCATGATGCAAAATGCCATGGATTGATTGGTTCTTCTAGTCTTCTGTCAACGAGTTGAGGGGTAGCATCAAAAATCATTGTAGCAATTTCTCTAGTAGACTTGCAGAGTCTTCTGAGACAACTCATGATTACTTGCAACTCAACATTTGGAGTAAATGATGAGAAGTCATGCTGGAATAAACTGGCTCAATATTTTCCATTTTAAGGAGCAATTACAATTGTTTGCTGCTCTGTCAGAAAATAAACTGAACCCTACTATCAGATCAGCTCAGTTCAAAAGCTGTATAAGGATTGATATATTGCAGCAGCAACAGCATCCATTACAAACACATTACTTTTTCACCATGTGTTGTGAAGTCAACTACTAAGTCAGACTATATGCCTGTATTACAGTTTTATGCACACTGTCACTGATGCGTCAAGCTGCTGTGGCCCAGGGTTAAAGGATATGTCAGATTCAGAAACAAGCAGTGCCTTTAAGCATTAGGGATTAATTATACACATCAATACATATGGCTATGAGCTGATTTACTATCTCTCCCCGCCTCAGGGTTTTTAACGATGGAAGCTGGTCTCAATATTGTTTCCAATGTCTTGCAGACTCTCACGGTTTATCTGCAGCTTTACATGGTTGGTTTGATTACAGATAATCAATGTGTATTTGAAATTGCTGCTTACTTTCAATTTAAAATCCATGGTCCAGCTAGTGGTCTCAATCTTAATTTGTCACCAGTTATGCAGGAGATACAAGACTTCCGAGGTTGAATGCAGTCTTTTTATGGAGTTTCTAAACAATCCATTGAATTACAGATGATTTATTCTTTAGCGAGGATTTGCATAAACACCACTTCACATGTTGCTTCTGACCACATATTAAGCAACCACAGAATAAACCAGTTAATGCACTGTGGAAAGCTTGGATGATGAGATACTATTGGAAATGTTTCCTATATTCCACTGCATGCGAGTCAAAGTCCCCATAAAAAATGTAGACACAAAGAGGGCGCCATTGGTTCAAAGGTCAGAACTCAAAGTGAAGCAACCATATACAATAAACTATTAAACATGTAGCAATCAGTGCATTAATTTGGACCTATTCCCAAGAATATTTCCTTTCAAAGGTGGTACTCAAAATCCATTGCTGCCTCCAGCTGAGTAAGCAGAACAAATGTAATTTATTTTATTAATTCATGAATTTAATTCACCAATAAATAAATAGTAATAGTTCTCATCAATACAAATGCATTTTTTTTAAATTAAAAACTCATATCATGGAAATGTCATAATGTAGTATTACAGAGGCAGTCACAACATCACCACAATTTGTTTAATGCGCAGCGGGGTAATGCTTTATCATGCTCCAATGTGTATATACAATTCAAATCTCTGGATCTTTCATAGACAATGGGTGGTGCATTGCTTTTCCAATTTTTGCAAATCAAAAAATGAGTAAAAGACAAAGTAAATTATTAATAGTTCGGTTGGTTCGACAAGTAAAATGATAATTGAGTTACAATAAATAACACTTTAATTCCATATTGAACTTCAGTTCAGTGGATACCAAACCAAGGACCCAAGATCAGCAAGCGATTTCTTTATTATTTGAATTCCTTTTTTGCAACAATTTTTTATTTGTATTTAAATAGCAAATAGAAACGTAATGGGTATGGCCAGCATATCAAGACAACAATGCCTGCAGTCATTGTCACAGAGCTCAGAAGATATGAGGAAAATGGTTGAGTAACTAGACATATCTCATAATGAGGAACAACAACACCTACAGGACAACTTTACATCTCTCTCTCTCTCTTAGAGAGATAGGAAACAAAGATTGAGAGATGTTCCATCTAGAAAAATAAACCAATCTGTAAAAGGAAGTAGATGAGGGAATGGGCGGAGTATAGGGGTGGGTGTGGAAAACAAGGTAAAGGGGGAGCAGGTAGGGGAAAAGATTAAACACACACACCTACAGGACCCATCACAACATCTTCATAGGCATTAGAATGTGAGAGTCAGTACTTAAATACTAAGCATCCTATGTGTTCAATTCTTTTCTTCTGATCTACACGTACGTCAATTAGGAAACAACAGTAGACTGCGATCATTACACTGCATCTCATTTTTACTGGTGGCAAATCTCAAATTGTCTTCGCAATACATTGTTTCCTAAGCAGCTTCTTCGAGTTTTGTATTAATAATCTGATTGCTTTTTAATAACCTGATTCACCGTCCCAGTTGATAGTCACGTGAGCTGCTGAAAAGTTTTCAATCTATGAATTTTGGCCCTCTGTAACAACTGCAGTAGACAGCACAAGAATACTTATATTTTTGGTGTGCTTTCCATTTTTCTAATTCTTTTACTTTATTCTGCAGCTGTATTATAAAGCCAGCCTACACTGCTGAAATTCCTGAAACTTTTGCTGGGTAGATGACAGCTGCAATATGTCTTGCTACAGGTCTTTTGGATTCTAGCTGTTTGAGAGTAGTTTGGTCTTCATTGTAGCAATTCTTGATTGCAAGGTGTAAATTCATGTTTCATATCTTACTGGTTTGCTCTCAACACAGTAAGAATGTTGTGCAGTGCAATGCCTCCTATCTCTTAATCTCTGTTCAAAGGCCATTATATTTTTCTATTGCATGGAAGAAACAACATGTAATTTGCAAATATGCTGTACGCATTTTGCTCAGACTTACCACCGAAGCACCAATGTACTGCTCGTATGGACTCCAACCATTTTCATAAATTTGTGAGATACAATGGAGGGTAAGTAAATCATCCAGCTATGCATCCAGCTTTGGTTACGCCTTGGCAAGAGTCAATCTCGTCAACTGATGACTCACCCTAGCTATGCACTGGGTTTATTAGCCAATTGAGGAGTCAACTTCCCCTCCAAGAGCACCAGTATCAGGACTGCAAGCTCCACACTCCTCTGTCCTGCCTAGTATAGCAGGCCCCTCTCATCCACTATGCAGGGTGTCACTCACTTGGCTCTGCTCTAGCTTTCTAATATATCAGCACAACACACCACAAGGCATCAGCAGGGAAATGGGTCAACTTGCTAATTAGAGGACAGGGCTCTGCTCAGTGCAGATAAAATTAGGTTCCCACTGGTACTCGGAGGCTATGCTTGGTCATCTGCCGTCATCTTCGGAGACTTCCTCCATCATGTGATCAATTATATCAACTGCTGGTGCACTTCTTGGTCTCTCGTAACCTAGTCTTCTTTTTCAGAATCACCACACAGAGTGGGTTTTGGCAACAGTGGACTGAAACTTTGAACCGATTGATTTGCCACATTGAAAAATATAGATGGTAATGCTGCAACATACAGCTTTTTTGTATTCCCTGAAGTGTGCGCTGAAGAAATAGAACAGACTACCGACTTTGTCTCTGATTGAGTTTTACAGAGGCACATGCACAGTTTGTTAAAAGAGTTCTCTCTTTTCTGCATTAATCAAGTGCATTCACCTACACTTAAAGGGAAATGTGCGACTCCAAAAATCACAAAATATGAAAATGCATTCACAATAAAAAAGGTTAAACTTAACAAGCATTTGCAATGCAATAGGTCTCGCATTTTGCAAGAGTTTGAGCTATTGGCAATGCGATAGCTTAAACTCTCGCAAATGCGAGACCTATTGGATTGCAAATTACCAGTGCCCATGCAGCGCTTTCACATTCAAAGAGGCTGCGTCCCTTTCTTTAGACCAGCCGTTCCAAAGAAAGGGGCCTGGCCGCTGTTAAAGTGAAACTGCAGCATGGGAGCATTCACACAAAAATTAGGAATGAGAAAATGGAGTGATAATGGGAACTGCAAGCAAAATTGAGGAGAGAAGAGAGAAGGGGAATGAGTGAGAAGACTTGAAGAGAGGAGGCAATCATAAGAGCGATAGGGAGGGGACCTTAGAGAGAACATGGGAAATGCACTGCACAGAATTAAGAAAGAATATTCAAGAAGAGGCTAAGAAAAGGCAAGAAATACGGAAATTAAAGAAGGATAAAGGAAGAGGGGGAGCTAGATGGTTGTAAGAAAGAAAAAGAGCTGAAACAGGATCATAAATTCAAAGCTGTCCCGAACAGGGGCCCCCAAAATACGTTCGGCCTTAAGATGCCCCTAAACACTGTTTATGCTGTGAGCAGGCATCAGCTCTTCCTGGTAAATAAGCAACCACCAGCAGTGCTTCAGTGCCCTGAACCGAAAGTCAACATTTTTTAGGGAAGAAGCTCAAATTACCCTCATGTGGATGTGGCGTAATGGCCAGAGCTGCTGACACTGGAGCTGGGTAACCAAGAATTGTAGTAATGAGAGATGCTCACCCCTGTATCTGCTTTTCATGCAGGCAGGAGGGAATAATGCAGTGTGTTTGTTGTTACATGCAGACACCCGGCTGTGAGAGTCGGAGGGGGGCGTGGGGCAGGCAGGCAGCAGCTGACTCGACACTGGTTCGTGATGGGGTTCGGCCGTTTGCCTCCCCTTTCAATGCGGCTCCCGCGCGGTGGGGGGTGGACGTGCTGCTCGAGCCCGGAGTGACGGGGGTGTGACTTGAGGCGGGGGGGCACAGCGAGGCTTTATTAATACAAAGAATGCCGCCTCTGGTAGGCCTACAGTAAGAGGGGGTTTAGTTCTCCGAGACCATTGTCAAAAGTGTCTGTGCTTTGGGGAGGGGCTTAGACACGTGCATGGCTCATCCTACAAAGTGTTTGGCAGGTCCAATGACATTTAACTTTGTATTGTTCTCGCGTTTTATATTAAAGAGCAATTTAAAAGATAAAAAATAATCGTGTTACTTTTGGCCGGATTCTGGGACTTTCTTCTTCAAAAACTGCCCGTCTTGACCTTCTCGTCAGAAAGTGACACAGTGTGTAAATTATACCGACCTCTTTTAGATTGGACTTTAATTGAAAGGCCTCCGTGTTAGCGAATGGGCTGCTTCAAGCAGGGGGTGGGGCATTGAAAATGTAAATATTCACATTGAAAATGACATATCAGACTTCCGTTTTACGGCAAAATCATTGCTAGTTGCACTCGAGTGAGCCATAAAGGTTGGCACAGAGTGGGAACATGGAGGGATGACATTCTGCGTGTATTCTGCAATGCATGTTTATACATTTTAATGCGTGCTGCAGGGTAGCTTGAGAAATGCAGGGTGCAACATCTTTTCCCAAGCACGTCGGCAGATTTCGCATTACAAATGTATTTATCTTTAATCAGTCGAGACAAAATGACATAATTTAACGAGCGAGAAAATAGCTTAACCTTGCCATTTAATATCCCCAGGGGGTTACAGCCACTTTCATTTAGTGAGCCAAGTTGGCAGGGTAACTAACAAGCAGTGGTAAAGGAGTCACGGCCTGGCGGCCGTGAAGTGTGAAGCAGTGGGCGGGGAAGTAGATCCCTTTGAAGCTCTCGGAGGCAGGAGCAAATGGTAAGGGGAGGAGAAATGCGAGAGGAGAGAGGAGAGCTATACAGACAATAAAAGCATGGGTGCACAAACAGACACAGGCAAGAGATAGAATACTCTGGGAGAAATATAGCAACGAGAGATAGAGTGACAGCAATAAAGAGACTAGGAGAGTGAATGGGAAACTCGGAATTCCAATATTTTATGGGCAGAGTAGGAAAGAGACATGCCTTAGACAGGCAATGTGGGTGAGAAAAACGAAGATTAACGCACGAGAGGAAGAGAGCAATAAAGACACTAAGTGGAGACAATGAGAAATGATAGAGAAAGGTAAGTGCACCCACGGGAGAGACTGGGTGAGGCAGGACAGACAAAGTGCGATACAGAAAAGAGACATGCATCATCCAGAAGGGAAGGGGCAAAAAAGAGATAGAGACAGTAGAAAGAGATGGGCAAAAGGGAGCACAGTGAGAAAACAAAGATGAAACAAGCATTTGCAATGCATCGGTTTCACCTTTGGGACGTTATATGTATTTAGGAATGCAGCATATTAGCCTGGGTGCTGAAACATCTACCGTTTTTCAATATGGAGGGAAGTAAGCATCAAACTACGTGACACGCCAGGTATGGGAACACATGTGGGTGAGATCAGGCATTTAAGAGTGAAGTTAACGGAGAATGCACACTTTGTTTGGAAGGTGGTGTAGTTATTCAACAGGGCTATCACTGATTAAAGTTTGAGCTACGACCGCTTGGCCTCTGAATTGTAAACTTTCTGTCACACCAAAGTGCAAAAGCACTTATCAAGTAAGTTTATTAGAAGAACTCAACCCTGCACAAGGCACATGCCGATTAAGTAGCGTGAAAGATAGTTATATCTCACAGCATGAGTTTGACCCTTTATGTCAGTGTTGTGTGGCCACCCAGCTGTAAAATGTGGCAACCAATGTTGCGCAGTGTGGATTTCTTCTTTTATTAGTCGCTGATGAGTGTATGCAGCCTCCAGATACTTCTATAACCATATTGGCCAAGTACTTTCAGAGCCTCCATCTGGGCAGGAAAGTGGTTTATTGAGTCCAGTACCTAAACTCTCCCAGGCCTTCCCAGCTGTGCAGAGGCCAAACTCAGCTGTTCTGCCAGGTGAAGATCCCTGGATGCCAGAAGACATCATCCCAGATCCTGTTCTGATCAGGCCCCTACAATCGATTCACTGCAAAGTCTTTTTTACAGTCACGTACTGATATAGGTGACCATCCACATAGCATAAGTTCCATTTAGGAACTATGTAGGCCCATGACCTCCTTCACACAAAGAGAATTTATTAACATGTCTGCCACAATACAGATGAAAACCATATTTGTACATTTGGCTTTATCTCCCCATATATTGCCAAACATTAAAATCATACAGAAAGTGCATTATAGGCCCACTATTGAACGGTCCTTATGCTAACCATGATAGGTGGTGATGGGTAAACTGGGGCCACAGGTTGTCTGATGATTCTTGAGGTTGTTGGAGTGGAATGAACAGGAAAGCTGT
This sequence comes from Lissotriton helveticus, assembly GCF_964261635.1. Classification (NCBI taxonomy): domain Eukaryota; kingdom Metazoa; phylum Chordata; class Amphibia; order Caudata; family Salamandridae; genus Lissotriton; species Lissotriton helveticus. The sequence goes on along the minus strand of NC_136060.1, from coordinate 19,828,914 downwards.
GACAAAAATGTAAGAAATCTGTGCTTAAAGGGTTTGATATTCACTGTATGCTGGCAGCTGTGTTACTAATGAGGCAGGCATGCTGAGCGGCACCTATTAGGGTTTCAGTTCCCTTCCTTTACCATTAGTGTGGGCGAGTAAGGGTTCCTGGGCACAGCTAAAGTGAAGGGCATCGTGTATTTGTCCCTCTGGTGGGAAACGATAAGACTGGAGGGCATTTGGAATCAGAAGGGGGGACCCAGAGCAATGCTCCTGTCTGTGGCCTGAGTGTGGGAGTAAAAGAAGGCTCACCAGTCTAAGGATGCCTGCAAGGGGTGCTTTGTGAGACTTTATAGGGCCAGCCCCTGCACATCCATTCACAGAGAGGCCCATCCTCCATCCCCCAATAGTCTCTTGAGCAGGAGCCATGATGACCCAATGAAGTTTTTCAAACATGCACACCTAAGCATGGTTTGTGATAGATGCTCATGGGTTGCAGGAAGTTGTCATGTCTCCCGGCGCCCCTCCCTTTCGTCGGCTCACTCACCGGCCGGCGGCTCTGTCTTCACTCGGGGCTCTCCCTCCAGTCGGGGAGCCTCAGGGGGGGGGGGAGGGGGCAGGCACCGGCAATGTGCTTCGCGCCCCCTCCGCTCGCTTCTGAAGGCCGCTCCTCTCGCCGCAGGGCTCCCTCCGCTCACGGGGGCCCTGCAGTCCAGCTGCCATCACTCTTCCTCTTCTCCCCGGACCCGGCGGTGATTACCCGGCACTTCGGAGATTCCCTCGGCGAGGACGGGGTCGAACGGCTGACTCGGCTTCCGGATCCTCACTGGGGCGGCTCCACTGCTGCGGCCCAATCCGGTCGCGGCTCTGCGAGCCTCCATACACGCCCAGCTTCTGCGGGCAAGGCATCGAATGAGAGCGCGGCTCTCGGGACAGGCCTACTGCAAACGGCCAATCAGAGCGCGCCTCCTGTAAACAGAGGACCAATCAGGTCGCGGCCCCTTCGTTTCTCTCGCTTCAGCTTCTGATCACTTTCAGGCCCCCGGGCCGCAGCGGTGAGAACACGGGGCAATGCCGGGTCGAGGTGGCCACTCGATCGGGCCATAACAGGACAGCGAGGAGGGGGGACAGCGAGGAGGGGGGAGGGGGGACGGCGGGAGGAGGGACACAAGGCAGGACAGCAGGAGAGGGGGCGGGAATGGACAGCGCATCTGAATTCACTTTCAGTGAAAGGGGAGGGAACGGGAAAAAACGTAACTCCGCCCTGGGAAAAAATCTTGGGAACGCCCCCGAATCTGGTCCGGCCTTGACGGACAGATCCGGCACTCAATGGCTAGCCTCCATTTATGGAGCTAACCAATGAGAGCCGGGGGACGTTCCAGGAGTCCTTATTGACGACATAGGATTTCACCTGCGCTGAAGAGCTGCGCAGAGCGCAGCCTTCGGCAGGTGAAACCCAAAAACATAGAAAAGGGTAGCGAAGAGAAAAGGAGGCTGGCAGAAGACAAACTACGGGTAAAATAAACAAGCATAACGCGGCAATAAATGGCAGGCACTGAAACGGAAGAGAAGAGCAAAAGAAACGTGCTGGAAGCAGTGAATCAAGTTAAAACAAGCAAGCAATGTCCTGAGCAAATGGTAGGGGCCTGAAGCAGTGGAGTGGGAGAGGTGAGGGGGGAGTCACGGGGAGATTAAGGGACAGAAGGCAAGCAGAAAAACAAAGATGAAAAAACATAGAAAAGGGTAGTGAAGAGAAAAGGAGGCTGGCAGAAGACAAACTACGGACTGCAGACCTGATGAGCGAGGAGGGGGTGCGAGGGATGAGTGAGGATGGGGTAGCAGGGGAGGGAACACAGCCTGGGGGAAGCTGGCTGGGGAGGGGGAGGAGAAATCCAAGTAAGGCTGTGTGCGGGGAGAGAGAGGGGAGGTGCTGGAGCTGGGGAACTGATGGCCGTGAAAGTTTATGGCCCAAAAGCGCGTGCCTGTGGCCACGGGAACTCGAAGAAAACCGCACCAAAAAACCCTTGGTTTGACGAGTATTTTGACCACTAGAATTCTATCCATTTTCCATTCCTGCGGAATGGAAAAGGCGAGACCTAAAAATCAGACAAGAGACAAGCGAAGCTAAAAGTGAATTCAACATGAAAAGACAGTTAAAACAATACACAAAACAAAGAATGAAAAGCAAGAATGTATATTTATGCTAACTTAATAGAGGAAAAGGCAAAATAATTAGTACCAGTCAGAGGGAATTTTACAGAAACCACCGACATGACACAAATTATACATGCAAGACCTTTTTGGAAATAGAGCAGGTTATTTAGAGGTCTAGGGCAGTAGAAAGGGAACAAATGCATGGAGCAGGTGCTGAAAAGGCCTGATGGAGCAACTTCATATTTCAATCAAAAAACGAGGGAGGAGGATAGTCGGTCCATTCAGTTCCCCTGATCAGATCCACAATTAATCAAATAGAGATTTGGAATGGACACTAGTATCTACAGAACCATTGGTTCGAAATTGACAACCCTCATAGGCAGCCTGATTTTGCGATGCGGTATATCTGTTTTTCCGCCCCATCAGGTGTCATGGCATATTCATAGGGTAGTCAAAAAGTGTGGTATGCCTGCCTCACCCGAGGCCACCTCTGGTCCAAATAGAAGTATCCAGAAATAATGGGGAGGGTGTAGAAAATATAAAAGCAGTGATTCTCCAAAAATATTTTAATGGAAAAGGAGATAACACTGTTGATTAAAAATAAGGCGATATAATTGTAATCGAGTAACTAGATTACCATATATCTATATATATATGGGTGCGTCGTCAACATGTTTCAGCTCTCTGGGCCCAGCCGGGTCTGTAGAGCTTTCGTCAGGACAATAAAACAAACATAAAACATACATAAGGTACTCACACTATTAGTGTAGCTTCCTTTCGCTATTTATAGCGTTTCTTTTTTTGCCACCTGAAATATAGGAGCAGAAACATATACAATCCCAAGCATTGTGGTCTTGTGATTATGGTAATTAGGCATCGTGATTCAAAGAACCACACACACACAAACTAGAATTACTAGTGCATTTATGCGCATCACTTATAGACACATAAACGTTTTTTTTGCGAGAAAAAGTGGTGTGGAGAACAAGTGTAAATGTATTACAGGAGACATATTATACACAACTGGTTGGTGCTGCATGCAGTGATTTCATACACAGGTCGAGTGAATCAAGTCTATGGCCAAGAGGCTGAAAACACTGTATACTGCTAGTCATATGCAGATCATTCATATTTGTGTTATCTATTGGCAAGTTTAGTAAGAGCGTGTTAGCGCGCTGCTTTTAGATCGAATTATGGTGCAATAAAACATCGCGCACACTGTTTGTTTTAGACAAAATTCCGCGTTCATTTCCTCATGCGCCAAACAAAACCATCGCGCATACTGTTTTAAAAACGCGGTCATTTATTTAATTTGTTCGCAATGACTCATACCTTTATGGCTGTTTTTTCGTGCTTCAACAAGGTTACAGGAGTAGCTTTGCGGGGTCTCTACTGGAGAGATAGTATTAGGAATTAGGAGGTCGTAAGGACCAAACTTACCCGCGTTTCTCCATCTCTTCGTGTTTGCACTCATTCTTACCCTCGTGGACCGCGTTATGGGCCCTGTGCTGACTCTGCCCTTGGTTGCAGGCGGGGCACAGTAGCTGGGTTTTTCTTCAATGCGGCAATGACACAAAGAAAGGACTAAACAATCCACTCAATATGGCCACTCGTGTGTTTTTTTTGAACTCAATAAAGTTTAACATCAGTACTCTGCAGTGTTGTGAGCATTATTGATACACTGGGGGGATTAATTTCCATGGAATATTATCGTTCATTCGTTCAACGAATTCTCTTTGAAAAAGAGCAAAGATGGGTGGACCGCCTTGGCACCCATGTCTCTGGAATGAACGATAATATTCCATGGAGTCAGTTCAATTAAACTCCATTAGAATGCGAATGTGAATAATATCAACCCTCTACATCCCCAGATATATACATCTAATTGGGACGATAATGTAATTGAATTCAAATTAATTGAGTTTTGATATCGGGATCTATCTGGAAATTAATCCCCCCAGTGTATCAATAATGCTCACAACACTGCAGAGTACTGATGTTAAACTTTATTGAGTTAAAAAAAAACACACGAGTGGCCATATTGAGTGGATTGTTTAGTCCTTTCTTTGTGTCATTGCCGCATTGAAGAAAAACCCAGCTACTGTGCCCCGCCTGCAACCAAGGGCAGAGTCAGCACAGGGCCCATAACGCGGTCCACGAGGGTAAGAATGAGTGCAAACACGAAGAGATGGAGAAACGCGGGTAAGTTTGGTCCTTACGACCTCCTAATTCCTAATACTATCTCTCCAGTAGAGACCCCGCAAAGCTACTCCTGTAACCTTGTTGAAGCACGAAAAAACAGCCATAAAGGTATGAGTCATTGCGAACAAATTAAATAAATGACCGCGTTTTTAAAACAGTATGCGCGATGGTTTTGTTTGGCGCATGAGGAAATGAACGCGGAATTTTGTCTAAAACAAACAGTGTGCGCGATGTTTTATTGCACCATAATTCGATCTAAAAGCAGCGCGCTAACACGCTCTTACTAAACTTGCCAATAGATAACACAAATATGAATGATCTGCATATGACTAGCAGTATACAGTGTTTTCAGCCTCTTGGCCATAGACTTGATTCACTCGACCTGTGTATGAAATCACTGCATGCAGCACCAACCAGTTGTGTATAATATGTCTCCTGTAATACATTTACACTTGTTCTCCACACCACTTTTTCTCGCAAAAAAAACGTTTATGTGTCTATAAGTGATGCGCATAAATGCACTAGTAATTCTAGTTTGTGTGTGTGTGGTTCTTTGAATCACGATGCCTAATTACCATAATCACAAGACCACAATGCTTGGGATTGTATATGTTTCTGCTCCTATATTTCAGGTGGCAAAAAAAGAAACGCTATAAATAGCGAAAGGAAGCTACACTAATAGTGTGAGTACCTTATGTATGTTTTATGTTTGTTTTATTGTCCTGACGAAAGCTCTACAGACCCGGCTGGGCCCAGAGAGCTGAAACATGTTGACGACGCACCCATATATATATAGATATATGGTAATCTAGTTACTCGATTACAATTATATCGCCTTATTTTTAATCAACAGTGTTATCTCCTTTTCCATTAAAATATTTTTGGAGAATCACTGCTTTTATATTTTCTACACCCTCCCCATTATTTCTGGATACTTCTATTTGGACCAGAGGTGGCCTCGGGTGAGGCAGGCATACCACACTTTTTGACTACCCTATGAATATGCCATGACACCTGATGGGGCGGAAAAACAGATATACCGCATCGCAAAATCAGGCTGCCTATGAGGGTTGTCAATTTCGAACCAATGGTTCTGTAGATACTAGTGTCCATTCCAAATCTCTATTTGATTAATTGTGGATCTGATCAGGGGAACTGAATGGACCGACTATCCTCCTCCCTCGTTTTTTGATTGAAGCATTTAAGCAGCGTGCAGCTGCGGGAAATATATACTCCACCTGTATATTTATATAGTTGTTGGGGTAAATACAGCGAGAAAAGCAACATGGAGAACAGTGGCCTTAGTTTTACAGGAGAGGACATTAATGAAATATTAGCAGCACAATCGCTAATACAAAACACCGACTTGATTCAGGTCTTAGCTCAAACCGATGATTGGGATTCACTGACTAATAAGAAGAGGGAGCAGATTCGTACTGCCATCCACGGTATTATAATGACCGAGTACTTGAGATCAAAAACGGCGCCGAAAGGGCTGTGGGTCACTAATGCCCCGAGAATTTTCCTCCATGACCTAGCCTTTAGATGCGACTGGTCTTCCATCTCATGGAAATGTACCCTTGACTACCTGGTACTTATAGTGAAGACGGCAAAACGACTCTCCGAAGCACTTCTGATAGAAATTAGAGAGTGCGAAAATGAAATGAAGAAAAACATCAATCCACTAATATACAAGAAACGCCTGGAAGAAATAACGAAAGAAATGGATGACACCCATGAGTATCTAATGCAAAACAAGCTCCAGAAACTAGCTCAAAAAATTCAGCCAGGAAAGCATGCACCCTTATACAAAGAAAGAATACGTCCCAACAGATAATGGCTCAGACAATGGCTCTACAGGATGGAATTCCTCTGCAGGCTCTGATGCGAGTTCAGATGACACTACACCAAGAAGGGGTCGCAACAACTTTAGACAAAATCGTGCGAGAAGAGGCAATAGGTGGCAACGACCCCCTCTCTTTCACGGACACCAAATGCCATTTTTCCAACCATTCATGCCCCCCTTTACCGGGTGGATGAACCCGTATAATTCAAACGTACACCCTCAGCAACAATTAGAAAATCATCCTCTATCTAATGCCATAAATCAACCACAGCAACCTTTTTTAGGAAGAGGTCAAAATCAATCGCGAGGGAAAAAGAAAAATCTGACATGGCAAGGCCAGCCGAATGTACAGACCCGGAGTATGTCGTCAGTCCCAGGTCCAAGCAGCTAGATTCATTAGTCGTGAATTTGTCAAGCATCAACCTAACGGACGACCAATTGAATGTCCTGAATAAGGGACTCGGCTTCGTGCCGACACCCCCCACAGACAGATTCAAACTGAAATGCGAGATCTCGGAATTTTGCCGAACCTTAAAATTAAAAGCTTTCTTCGCCAATTCAGATGGTCAAACCAATGAAGGTGATACCAATCTGAGGAGAAAATCGAAGTTCTGCCCTCCATCATCTGCAGTGCCCATCGAAATACAAACTTTCGAACAGGCCCTCATGAAAGGCATTGACAACTTAGGACCAAAAAAGACATTCCAAAATCTCAACAAAAAGGAACGCCTAGCCCTAAAGGACCTGCAGGAGAATAACGAAATCGTTATAAAACCAGCAGACAAGGGGGGAGGGATAGTGATCCTGTCAAAAGAAGGATATAACCAACAATGCCTATCCCTCCTCTCCAATGAAACTTTCTACAAGAAGATTGAGGAAGACCCCACAGACAGACTGACGAATACTATCGCCATCATGGTCCATGAAGCAGAGGTGAGCGACTGGATATCCAAAAAAGAAGCTGAGTTCCTGACACCTAAGAGCCCCAAAACGCCGTTTTTTTACTCTCTGCCGAAAACTCACAAGAACAGGTCGCCGCCACCAGGACGTCCTATAGTTTCGGGCATTGGTTCCCTGCTAGAGCCCTTATCAAAATTTGTAGATGAGTACTTCAAAAAGATGGTTCAACGAACCCCTACTTATCTAAAAGATACTAGAGATCTTTTGACACAAATCACAGATTTCAATTACAACCCGAATACAATGACATTGGTGGGCCTCGATGTCGAGGCATTGTATACAAGCCTGCCTCAGGAAGACACGCTACAAATGCTTGAAGACCTACTGTTCAATCAAGACTGGCCATACAGAACCCCACGCCATTTTATTATGGAATGCTGTCGCCTGGTTTTAAAAGAAAACAATTTTGAGTATGACGGACAACTCTTCCTTCAAAGCCATGGGACCTCCATGGGGAGTGCCTGTGCTCCTTCGGTGGCGGGTCTATATGTGAGCCAATTGGAAGAAAACAAGGTACTCAACACAAGCAACCCTTTCGTTTCCAGTATTTTATACTGGAAACGGTACATCGATGATGTGCTTTTAATATGGGACACAAAAGAAGATCTGCATAAATTCATCGAATGGCTAAATGCGAGAGACCAATGGCTTAACTTCACTTTTACTGAAAATAAGGAAAGCATAGCTTTCTTAGATTTGACAATCTTCCATGAGAACGGGAAACTCGAAACCAAGACTTTCACGAAGCCTACAGCAAAAAACAGCCTGCTGTCATACTACAGTTACCATCCGCGGCCACTGCGGGATAACCTCCCCTTTAGTCAGTTTCTACGGCACAAGAGAAACTGTAGTAAAGACAGCGATTACAAGAAACAGGCGATGGAACTTAGTCACAAATTACAACAAAGGGACTACACACCAGCGGTGATTAATAAGTGCATGAAAAGGGCGAAACATCAGCCACGCGAATGCCTCTTGCAGACAAATGTGAAGGAACCGGTAAAGGATCTGGTAACATGTGTCACTACTTTCTGTCCCTCCACCTATGGGGTACAAAAGCTAATCAGAAAGAACTGGCAAATAGTCAACTCTGGACAATTTGACGGGCCAAAACCACGCTTTGCGAATCGGAGAACCAAGAACATTAAGGATGTCCTGGTCCATACACGTCCTAAAATAAAACCAGTACTCACAATTACAAGAGATGCTAGAATGCAACCTGTTTCGGGACATTACCCATGTGGCACCTGTGGGGTGTGCAAGTTCACCAGGCCAACAAAAACTTTGCAACTTACGAGCACCCTAACATGGACCCAGAGAAACCACACGAACTGCAATTCCTCGCACCTTATCTACATGATCACATGCCCGTGCAAACGCCAATATATAGGCATGACGTGTAGAAGAGTGAAGTTGCGAATCGGGGAACACCGGAGTAATGTACGATTGAAGAAAAACAACACAAAATTGTGTACACACTTTGTGGAAGCTGGCCACACCTGTGATGACTTAATTTGGACAGTCCTAGAGACCCTGCATGACAAAAATCACAATGCAGAACGAATTCTCTTTGAAAAAGAGCAAAGATGGGTGGACCGCCTTGGCACCCATGTCTCTGGAATGAACGATAATATTCCATGGAGTCAGTTCAATTAAACTCCATTAGAATGCGAATGTGAATAATATCAACCCTCTACATCCCCAGATATATACATCTAATTGGGACGATAATGTAATTGAATTCAAATTAATTGAGTTTTGATATCGGGATCTATCTGGAAATTAATCCCCCCAGTGTATCAATAATGCTCACAACACTGCAGAGTACTGATGTTAAACTTTATTGAGTTAAAAAAAAAACACACGAGTGGCCATATTGAGTGGATTGTTTAGTCCTTTCTTTGTGTCATTGCCGCATTGAAGAAAAACCCAGCTACTGTGCCCCGCCTGCAACCAAGGGCAGAGTCAGCACAGGGCCCATAACGCGGTCCACGAGGGTAAGAATGAGTGCAAACACGAAGAGATGGAGAAACGCGGGTAAGTTTGGTCCTTACGACCTCCTAATTCCTAATACTATCTCTCCAGTAGAGACCCCGCAAAGCTACTCCTGTAACCTTGTTGAAGCACGAAAAAACAGCCATAAAGGTATGAGTCATTGCGAACAAATTAAATAAATGACCGCGTTTTTAAAACAGTATGCGCGATGGTTTTGTTTGGCGCATGAGGAAATGAACGCGGAATTTTGTCTAAAACAAACAGTGTGCGCGATGTTTTATTGCACCATAATTCGATCTAAAAGCAGCGCGCTAACACGCTCTTACTAAATTTGCCAATAGATAACACAAATATGAATGATCTGCATATGACTAGCAGTATACAGTGTTTTCAGCCTCTTGGCCATAGACTTGATTCACTCGACCTGTGTATGAAATCACTGCATGCAGCACCAACCAGTTGTGTATAATATGTCTCCTGTAATACATTTACACTTGTTCTCCACACCACTTTTTCTCGCAAAAAAAACGTTTATGTGTCTATAAGTGATGCGCATAAATGCACTAGTAATTCTAGTTTGTGTGTGTGTGGTTCTTTGAATCACGATGCCTAATTACCATAATCACAAGACCACAATGCTTGGGATTGTATATGTTTCTGCTCCTATATTTCAGGTGGCAAAAAAAGAAACGCTATAAATAGCGAAAGGAAGCTACACTAATAGTGTGAGTACCTTATGTATGTTTTATGTTTGTTTTATTGTCCTGACGAAAGCTCTACAGACCCGGCTGGGCCCAGAGAGCTGAAACATGTTGACGACGCACCCATATATATATAGATATATGGTAATCTAGTTACTCGATTACAATTATATCGCCTTATTTTTAATCAACAGTGTTATCTCCTTTTCCATTAAAATATTTTTGGAGAATCACTGCTTTTATATTTTCTACACCCTCCCCATTATTTCTGGATACTTCTATTTGGACCAGAGGTGGCCTCGGGTGAGGCAGGCATACCACACTTTTTGACTACCCTATGAATATGCCATGACACCTGATGGGGCGGAAAAACAGATATACCGCATCGCAAAATCAGGCTGCCTATGAGGGTTGTCAATTTCTAACCAATGGTTCTGTAGATACTAGTGTCCATTCCAAATCTCTATTTGATTAATTGTGCAACTTCATATTGTCAACTTTACGAAATTTCAATTCAAAGAACGTCCTTAAACTAACTAACTCGGGAACCTATTGAAACCTTCAATTCCTCTGCTAAACATGCTCATTTTCTAAGGATAAGCGCCACAAAAACAGTTCAACGGGCCTTAATATAAATATATAGTGGAAGAATAGCCAAGGCAAATCAAGAACTATGGAGATACTACATGGCATATATCAATTCTACAGTGATTAGGGGCCATATGTATCATCATACCGTTTAGCGATTCCTAAATAGCGATTTTTAAGGAATCGCTATTTAGAAATCGCAAAACGGTATGTATGTAGGAAATCGCTTATTTTTAGCGATTCCTACACATTCCTAAATTGCGATTAGCAAATTGCTAATCACAATTTTCCCATTCATTTCTATGGGCCAGGAGGCCCATAGGAATGAAGGGGATGTTTGCGATTAGCAATTTGCGATTATTTTCAAGGGTGCAGGGGTGTCACAAGAACACCCTGCTGCACCCCTGAAAATGACATGTGTGGGCACATGGCGCACATACATGCCCTAAGGGCATGTATGAGCATCATATGGCACCTTTGGAATTTAAATAAATTGCTTATTTGAAAGAATTCGCAATTTACCACCAACTTGAAGTTGGTGGTAATCTGCGAATCCTTATGGGCATTTTTGCATGAATATTTCCTTGATACATTGCATTTAAGGAATCGCAGATTTTGCGATTCCTTAACTGCAATCGCAAAATAAGGAATGGCAAAATGTGCGATTCCTTATTTTGCTGGGAAAATTTTTCATACATACCATTTAGCTAATTAGCATTCGCAAAAGGCCGAAATTTCGGCCTTTACGAATGCTAATTAGCTTGATACATATGGCCCTAGGTGCACTGCTGAGTGCAAAACAGGCGTTATGGGTGAAAGAGATTAAATAAGTACAACTGGGAAAAAGAAAATTGAGTAAAGCACTAAAGCTGTGGTTCTGAACAGGAAGGAAAGGACCTTGAAACTTCTAATGTGAGTTTAAAAATGAAAAATGGATCGAAACACATTGTTTTCAATGAGGGGGCGACTGCTTTGATATGCCTTCTACAGACGGTAAAGAAAGACTGTGCTGATAGAAGGAGAAATCGCAGTAGATTATGCTTAATTTTTTTGACATATACAAGTTTGAGAAGGTGATAAGTTAGTCCTACGTTTATAGATAGCAATGATTTAAAATGAAATTATTTGCGGTTCTGATGTGTACTGATGGAAAAAGATGCCTCGGTTGGTCCATGCATATGCTAACAAGCATTGGCATAGCCAATAGGTCTCGCATTTGGGATCTCATATGTGTCTGGCTAGATTTATTGGCTTAGCCAATGTGTTTAAGGTATGTTGTAGAGCAGAGTAGATGCTGGCACTTTTTTCAGCCTGTTTTGAAATAAGAGTGCCAGAGAGAAAGAGTAGGAAATTGTGTGTGCGTTCGTTGTTTATTGTGAGATAAAGTAAGCAAGAGAGCCAATTAGGAAAGTGCAAGAGGGGGAATAGATAGTGTGTGTTATAGTGGGAGAGAATGAGTCAATTAATTTCTCATTACTTGAAATAGAGAATGAGTGTTTGGGTAAAAGTGAGATGTAGAAAGAGAGAAGGTAGAAGAGTAAAGACAGAGAGAAAAAAAGAGTAGCATACCGGAAAAGTAAAAGAGTTGCGGGGAATGGTGCGAGGATTATTGGGAAGAGATAAATTGAGGAGAGAAAGTGGAAGAGGAGAAAGGGCGATAGAGGAAGTACAAAAAGGATAGAAATTAATATTTAGGATGTTGTGAATTTTAGGAAAATATATGAAAGTTAGGGAGATAAGGAAAGTAGTGAAGGGGAGAATGTGAACAGTTGTGAAACAAACTGAATGCATTGTTTCAAAAGAAATAAAAAGAATGTATACAAAACTAAAAGTGTAAGTAATATTAGAAATAAAAAGCTGAAACACAAGAGAAGAAATATGGTAGGTATGAAAGAGTGAAAGTTAAGTGGGGTGACCGTAGTGGCAGAGTGGATGCGCACAAATAAAAATGCTATTGCATAAGCGTATTTTTTGGCCATTAAGCAAAACCGCACACACATGTAATAAGCAGAGTAAAAAAATCTGAATAAATATAACCAGATTAAATCACGCACCCGTCATTAAAAAACAAAGCTTGTGCCATTAACCAAAAAGCCTTTAGACTTTCGTGTTTCTGGAAGTTTTATATAACTTGAACTTATGCAGACGCACTTTACATGAGTACCGGTTGCATAACAAAAGGAAACATTAATTTTTAGGCACGGGGATAATAAGTGATTTGCCCCGAAGCAGAAGACGTGGAATCTCCCACCAAATGTTAATCTAGGCAGCCCAGCGTAAAATCTAGCCGCTCTAGCCGTAATGCCACGGGTATGTGTAGAAAAGACAGGAAGGGCTGGGAGAAGTGGCACGGTATGTGTTGCTTAATGTGCAGATGTGCCAATGTAAAATACGATAAATATGGTTCCCTTTAGTAAAATGTGGAGATACTATGTAATAAGTTTGTAAAAAAATGAATATTTGTGAACGTATTACTGCATTGGATTTACTGGAAGGGATGAAACAAGCATTTCTAGGTTTGGGTAGAGGAATCAAGTACGCGTCCAGGATGCAGTTTTACGTGATGTGGGTCAAAATAACTGTCGGGATAGCTCTAAGGTTAACCTACTCGAAAAAGCTCAGAGATCCAGAAGTATGGAAAATCATACAACAGCCCCACCCCAGCCAATTTTGTGCATGTTGCCACTCAACACCTATAAGAGAACAGCCTGCTGCTGAACCAATGGGGGATTTAAATACATTAGCTGGGTTTCTGTCGGGAAGAATTAATCTGTGGTACTTTATTTACAATAAGACACTTAATATTGGACATAACACTCTTTTTATATAAAGATTTGATCCTTCAAATCAAAAACACATTCTTCCTGATCCCTCTGCTCTTCTTGTAGAATGTTATGGCAAATAAATCTCACTAAATACCACCTCATTAGCAATACTTCTATTACTTGAGAAAATAAGCATTTATTTTTCTTTCTGTATAACTCATATGTAAAGCCATCATCATTCTCCACACAGTCCTTGTTAATATTCAAATCAGTCAATAAGAAAGCCACTCCGAGAATTGGAACATGGCCTGCCTGTGGGTAGTCCAAGGTTTGGTTCAATCAATCAATCAGTACACTTGTAGAGCGCGCTACTCACCCGTGAGAGTCTTAAGGCGCTGGGGAGGGGCGAGGGGGGAGGGGGAGTGCCGCTACTGCTCGAAGAGGCAGGTCTTGATATGTTTCCTGAATGTGAGGTGGTCATGGGTCAGACGTAGGTGGGGGGGGAGGGAGTTCCACGTCTTGGCCGCCAGGTAGGAGAATGATCTTCCTCCGGTGGTGGTTCTACGGATCCGTGGGACGGTGGCGAGGGCGAGGCTGGCGGAGCGGAGTTTGCGTGTTGGAGTGTAGAACGTGAGGCGGTTGTTGAGGTATTCGTGGCCTATGTCGTGGAGCGCTTTGTGTGCTTGGGTGAGGAGCCTGAACGTCATCCTTTTGCTGACGGGGAGCCAGTGCAGGTCTCTCAGGTGGGCTGATATGTGACTGCGGTGGGGGATGTCGAGGATGAGTAGTACGGATGCGTTCTGTATGCGTTGGGAGTATTTTCTGAAGTTGGATTGTGGTTCCTGCGTATAGGGCGTTCCCGTAGTCTAGTCGGCTGGTGACGAGGGCCTGGGTGACCGTCTTTCTAGTTCCGGTAGGGATCCACCGGAAGATCTTACGGAGCATGCGCAGGGTGTTGAAGCATGAAGATGAGATGGCGTTGACTTGCTTGGTCATCGTGAGAGAGGAGTCCAGGATGAATCCCAGGGTGCGTGCGTGGTCAGTGGGTGTCGGTGCGGTGCCCAGTTCTGTTGGCCCCCAGGAGTCGTCCCAGTCGGATGGGGATGGTCCGAGGATGAGGACCTCCGTCCTGTCCGAGTTTAGTTTAAGACAGCTGAGTTTCATCCATTCGGCGACGTTTTTCATTCTTTCCTGGAGGTTGAGTTTGGCGGTGGCTGGGTCTTTGGTGAGGGAGAATATCAGCTGGGTGTCGTCGGCGTATGAGATGGTGTTGATGTTGTGTTTGCGTGCGATGGTGGCAAGGGGGCTCATGTAGATATTGAAGAGGGTTGGGCTGAGCGATGAGCCTTGGGATACGACGCAGATGATCTTGGTGGCTGTGGAGCGGAAGGGAGGGAGGCGGACTCGCTGGGTTCTGTCGGAGAGGAACGAGGTGATCCAGTCCAGGGCTTTGTCTTGGATCCCGCCGTTGTGGAGGCGGGTTCTTAGGGTGCGGTGGCAGACTGTATCAAAGGCAGCTGAGAGGTCTAGGAGGATGAGGGCGGTGGTTTCCCCGTTGACGAGTAGGGTCCTGATGTCGTCCGTGGCTGCTTTGGTTGGCTCGAAATCCGGACTGGGAAGGGTCGAGGGATCCATTGGCCTCAAGGAATGCGGTCAGCTGTTTATTGACGATCTTCTCGATCACTTTCGCCGGGAAGGGAAGAAGAGAGATGGGGCGGAGGTTTTTGAGCTCTTTAGGGTCCGCTGTGGGTTTCTTCAGTAGGGCGTTGATCTCTGCGTGCTTCCAGCTCTCTAGGAAGGTGGCAGACGTGAGGGAGTTGTTTATGATGTTCCGTAGGTGGGGAACGATGATGGTGTCGGCTTTGTTGAAGATGTGGTAAGGGCATGGGTGGGAAGGGAGCCGGAGTGGATGGTGTTCATAGTGTGGGCGGTGTCTTCGGTGCTGATGGGGGTCCAAGCGCTAAGGGTGGATGTAGGGGGCGTTGGTTCGGTGGCTGGGGGCGGAGTCTGGGCACCGAAGCTGTTGTGGATATCGGTGATCTTGCGGTGGAAGAACGTGGTGAGGGAGTTGCAGAGGTCTTGCGACGGTGTGATGTCGTTGCTGTTGGCGTTGGGATTGGAGAGCTCTTGTACAATTTTAAGAGTTCCTTGCTGTTGTGTGTGATGTTGTCCAGCTGTTCTTTGAACGATGTCTTTTTGGTGGTGCGGATCAGCTGGTTGCGTTTGCGTGTGGCGTTCTTGAGGGCTGTCATGTTTTCTGCCGTCTGTTCGCGGCGCCAGGTTTTCTCGAGGGATCTGCAGGATTTCTTTGCCTCTTTGAGGTCGTCGGTGAACCATGTTGTTTTCCTGTTGCCGGGCTTGCCTGGAGGGTTCTTCAGTGGTGCAAGGGCGTCGGCGCAGTTGACTATCCACTGTGTGAGGTTGCGGGCTGCGTCGTTGGTGTCAGTGGTGGTGATAGGTGGGTTCTGGCTCAGTGATGTGGTTAGCCGGTTGTAATGATTGTCGCTGGTTAGGGGTTACGTCGTGGGAGGAATGAGGCAAAGTCACAACGAACGTACTGCACGAAGTTGGGGGTTTATTAGTATAAGTCTTAAGGCAACAACAACTCAAAGTCCCATAGGGCTGACAACAAAAAGAAAGTCGCTCTGTGGCTCCTTTCGTCTTTCTTGACAGGACTCCCCGGGTAGGTTCCAGGCGGAAGGTCTTCTTACTCGTAGAGACGTTTCCCCAAAACAGAAAGAAAGAAAGAATACGCCGGGTTACTGGCGTGACCAATATCACTTATGTGCACGAGGGGCGGGGAAAGGACGTGAAGGGGATCACCAGGGACCACCACCGTTCGGTGCTCTTTTCTGTCCGTGTCAGTGATAGCACTTGCAGGGTCACTCCCATCCCGTGACCACCCAGCCGCCCTCTACCCGTTCCCTCCCTCCGAGAAGAACACCCCCCGTATGCGAGCCCGTACCTTGCGGTGCCACACTTCTCCTGTTGAAGTGTGGCTGGGCGGAGCGTGGTTCCGTTGGCCTCCCGGCTTCAGCTGCGGCGGTCTGTTGGTTGGTCCTGCTCCGGTCTCTCGTGACGGCAATTCGGCTCCGGTGTCCTCCCGTCCAACGGCGAACTCGTCAGACGCTTCCTGGTCTGTTCCGGCGTTCGCGTTGTTCCGCTCCAGATCTCGCGTTATCAGCGCCGTTGAGGGCACTGATTGGCTAACCGGGGATGACGTTGTTGTTGACGTTGATGTTGTTGTTCCTGCTTCCGGGTAAACCCAGGCGGCCGTAGAGGGGGCGTGGTCATCCTGCGCGTGCCGAGGCGGAAAGGAAGAGGGACAATTGTCAGCTTCAGAGTCGTGGCAGGTAGGGACCCCCTGACACATCCCTCCCCCAGGATTTCCCCGATCGGGGGAAAGAGGAAACCGGGACAGAAAGTCAGCGTTCCCTTGGTCGAGACCCTTGCGATGACGGACCTCGATTTGGAAGGGCTGGAGAGCCAGAAACCACCTAAGGATACGATTGTTGTGGCCACGGTTTCGTTGCAGCCATGTCAGAGGAGCATGGTCCGTATAGAGGACAAAAGGCCGTCCTTCCAGATAATACCGGAGTTTGTCCACGCTCCAGCGGACAGCCAAACATTCCTTTTCTACGGTGGAGTAAGCCTGTTCCCTGGGGAACAATTTACGGCTGATAAACAGAACCGGTCTTTCCACCCCATCTGAGTCCTCTTGGGAAAGAACCGCCCCAATACCCACCCCAGATGCATCAGTCTGGAGAATTAAGGGTTTCGTGTAGTTCGGGGAAACCAAGATGGGCGAGGTGGTAAGGACTGTCTGCAGTGTCCGAAAAGCCTTGGTTTCTTTAGGAGTAGGGGCTGGTAGCCTAGGAGATGACTGAGATTTTTTTAACAAGTCCGTGAGGGGACCGGCTATGTCTGCGAACTGTGGAATAAACCTCCGGTAGTACCCTACTAGGCCCAAGAATGCCCTCAAGTCTCTTTTGGTTTTGGGATAGGGAAGTTCTAGGATAGCCTTCACTTTCTTTGTCTGTGGTTCTATAAGTCCATTTCCTAAAACGTATCCTAAGTATTTCACCTTTCTGAAGGCGACTCTGGTTTTCTTGCCATTAATGTGAAACCCTGTGGTTCTCAGGCTAAGGAGGATCTTCTCAAGGTGCTCTTTATGGTCTTCCCATGTCTTACTAAAGACGACAATGTCGTCCAAGTAAGCGGCAGAGTATTGTTGGTGGGAAGACAAGACTGTATCCATTGCCCTTTGGAAGGTGGCCAGGGCCCCATGCAAACCGAAGGGAAGAACGGTGAATTGATAGTGACCTGAGGGGGTAGAGAAGGCTGTTTTCTCTTGGTCTGCTGGGTTTAGCGGAATCTGCCAATACCCCTTGGTGAGGTCAATAGTCGTGATATATTGGGCTTCACCAAGACGTTCCAGCAGTTCGTCCACGCGAGGTAGTGGATAGGCATCTTGTTTTGATACCTTATTGACGGCTCTGAAATCTATGCAAAACCGGATACTACCGTCCGGTTTGGGAACAAGTACTACCGGAGAACACCAGTTACTGTGTGAGGGTACAATCACTCCAGAACGTAACATCTGGTTGATCTCCTCCTGAAAAGCGTGTCTTCTGGCTTCAGGGATCCTATAGGGTTTTTGTTTTACTGTGGTTCCGGGAGGAGTGGGAATGGAATGAACCGCTATGTTGGTTCTTCCGGGCTGGTCAGAGAAAACATCAGTGTAACGGAGAAGAAGAGACATGATTTCTTCTCGTTGGGCCTCCGTTATGTCTGGGTTGATAGGAGTGTCAAGTACAGTATGAGGGACAGTCGTGACGGTTTGTACCGCTTGTGGGGGTTTCCCCAGCCACTTCTTTAGCAGGTTTATGTGGTACATTTGTGTCTTATTCCCTTTCAGACGCAGGATGTAGGTGGTCTTTCCGATTTTTCGGAGAACCTCAAAAGGTCCTTGCCATTCTTTTCTGAGTTTGTGTGTAGAGGACGGCAATAACACTAAAGCCCAGTCACCTACATCCAGTTCCCTCCACTTCTTTCCCTTGTCATAGAACGTCTTTTGTTTCTTCTGCGCTATGGCGAGATGGTCATGGGCCAATGTCCTCAGTTTATGAAGCCTAGTCTGGAGTTGTCGTGTATAGTCCAACAGGGCCTCCGCCTCGTGGGCTCCCTCCTTTTCCCAACTGTCTTTTGTGATCTCCAGAAGCGTTCTTGGAGCACGGCCAAACAGTAGTTCGAAAGGAGAGCTGCCTAGACTGGATTGTTTTTGGCTCCGGAGGACAAAAAGGGCCAGAGGTAATAACTGGTCCCAATTCTTGCCATCCCCAGACAAAAGCTTCTTCAAGGTGAGCTTTAGACTACCGTTATACCTCTCAACTAGGCCATCCGTCTGAGGATGGTAGACAGAGGTTTTGATGTGTCTGATTTGTAGTTGTTTACATACTTGGGCCATCAAACGTGAAACAAACGGCGTTCCTTGATCTGTGACAATTTCGCGAGGAAATCCCATTCTAGAAAAGACCTCCACCAATTTTTGAGCGATGGCTGTCGAAGTAGCTGCCCGGAGGGGGAATGATTCGGGATATCGAGTGGCATAGTCCACTAAGACCAAGGCATACAGATGTACCCTTGCAGATTTGGGCAGCGGACCTATGAGGTCCATTCCAATCCTATCAAACGGTTTCCCAATGATGGGTAACGGATTCAGAGGAACCGGCGGGGGAACATAGGGGTTTCTTCGCTGACAAATTTGACACTCCTGACAATAGCGTTGTATCTGTGCATACACTCCGGGCCAGAAGAAATGTTTTAAGATGGCCTGCCCTGTCTTTTCTGCCCCTGAATGCCCTGCCAGTAAATGAGCATGTGCAAAAAAGAGTATCTGGTCCCTGAAGGCCACAGGTACTAAGAGTTGTGGTATGTCATCTGGTTTACCCAGTCTATACAATAACCCGTTTTTCTCAATGAAAGTA
Source organism: Lissotriton helveticus (assembly GCF_964261635.1). Classification (NCBI taxonomy): domain Eukaryota; kingdom Metazoa; phylum Chordata; class Amphibia; order Caudata; family Salamandridae; genus Lissotriton; species Lissotriton helveticus. The sequence goes on along the minus strand of NC_136060.1, from coordinate 19,809,737 downwards.
GGATACATCCTTTGTAGAGGATCCTGACCAGAACGGGCTATGTGCCAAGCGTTGGTGAGCTTGGCGGCGTTCAACTGTGCTGTTCTAAAGTGTGTATCCCTAGCCCAGGGTTCGGGAACAAGCAGAGCGTTGCGTGGAACGGTCTGTAAGGCATCAGTTAGCAGGGTGGAAAAACCCGGGTTGTCTGTTCCTATGATCACAGGTTCCGGTAGAGAAGCCATGACACCCACCACTACTTCGGTTCTAGTGCCAGCAGCGGTACAGGTAGCTAGCGGGTACTCCCTAACGTCCCCATGAACGCAGCGTATGTGCACAGTTTCCCCGGGCATTAGACATGAGGGAGGGACAAGTTCCTGTCGGACTACTGAATGTCTACACCCAGAATCTAGTAGGGCCCTGACCACTTTCCCATGTATGGTCACACTCACATAGAAGACTGGTCCTGTCTCTTGCGCGAACAGAAGCGAATATGGAGCGTAACTGACGTCCATGGGTTCTTCGTCTTTCTCCTTTGTTTTTTTTCTGCAAAATCTCGCTATGTGACCCCATTCACCACAGTCATAGCATTAAGGACCAGGATTAGGTTGTAACTCAGGTTTGGGAAAACGTGGCCGTGGGGGTTCAAACAGGGGTTTTGGGAACTTCTTTTCGGTTTTTCCTGGTGTAGGTTTCAGAGGTTTCTCTGGTTCTCCAATAGGGGGACGTCCTTGGGCGCGGGCATAAGAAGTGGCCATTTCTATGGCGTGTTCCAGAGTCAGCCCTGCGTGTTGCTTCAACCAACGCTGTGTGTCATAGGGCAACGCCTCAAGAAATTGCTCGAGGTATACTTTATTCATCACATCATCTATATTCCCCTCCTGTGGCTTTAGCCAAAGGTCAGCGGCTGCCTTCAATTTATAGAACAGAGTCTTAGGGAGATCCCCAGGTGTTCCACGTTCCTGTCGGAATTTGAGCCTGTGTGTCTCTTCGTCCACACCCAAACGGTCCAAGATATATTGTTTCACAACGGCATAAACAGAGGTGCCGTCTTTGTTGATCATTTGATAAGCGGATTGGGCTTCTCTCGTTAACAGAGGGGCAAGGTAAAAAGGCCATCGATCCCCAGGCCAAGTGCTGGCCCTAGCAGCCCTCTCGAAATTTAGAAAGAAAGCCAAAGGGTTGTCTCCTGGCGTGAACTTCTGTAGAGGGACTACAGTTCCTGGGGCGTTTGTCCTACCTTGTCCCAATACAGTCATAAGTTGGTTCTGACCCTCAGCTAATTTCAATAGGCTATCTGCCTGTGCCTGTATGGCACTAGTAAAAACCGTGCGGTCAGCTTCAGCCTGAGTAGAAGTTTGGCCAATTGCCCACTCGAGTTTGTCCTGGCCCTCTTTCATTTGCTGTATTAGGGCTTCCATCTTGTATCAGAGGACGGTTCGAGGATCCCACTTCTGACACGACTTGTAATGATTGTCGCTGGTTAGGGGTTACGTCGTGGGAGGAATGAGGCAAAGTCACAACGAACGTATTGCACGAAGTTGGGGGTTTATTAGTATAAGTCTTAAGGCAACAACAACTCAAAGTCCCATAGGGCTGACAACAAAAAGAAAGTAATGCAAGAGGGAGATTGCTGTACTGTTCCTATGTAGGAAAAGGGGGGAGGGTTTAACTGGCATGACCGGAGGTGTTTGAATGGCACCTTGGGGCATCCATTATGTTGGATGTATTTGCCTCACACACCCCGAAGGATGTCATGCTTCATCATCGGCGTTTGCTCCTCGTCGGGGAGGCGGTGCAATCCCCGACGGGCTCACCTCGAGAGGGGCTCTTTGGCGGAGATCTTTTATCCAACAGCCTTATGGTGAAGTGGGGGTGTGTGGGCAGGACTGTGTGTGATGATGGGATGATTGCTAAAATGTAGCTGGGGGTACCGGAATTCACTTTATTCTGGGGGTCCCCTGGCTGCAATTAAAACGTGGGGCTAGCTTACTAGGTGTCAACAAATTAGGTTGAGTGACACTAGTGAAGACTAGAGGTCATAAGTGGTCGACATGTTTCTCGCAGTGGGTCAAGTTACCCGCGATTCATCAGGACTCATCAGGACCTTATAACAAGTGAGAAGAGGGGAACATGCTCATGTCATGTATGTGGTGTGTGTTACCTCTGTGGGGTATCCTATGCCAAAAGGTCAGGGAAAACATGCCACATGAGGGTCGGCAGGATTAGATATCAGGGGCGAACCCATTAGGTGAGGCTCAGCATGCCTGTATCCTCGCTGTGTGACCTACCCGTCCCCGCCGAGCTCAGCCTGAGTAGAAGTTTGGCCAATTGCCCACTCGAGTTTGTCCTGGCCCTCTTTCATTTGCTGTATTAGGGCTTCCATCTTGTATCAGAGGATGGTTTGAGGATCCCACTTCTGACACGACTTGTAATGATTGTCGCTGGTTAGGGGTTACGTCGTGGGAGGAATGAGGCAAAGTCACAACGAACGTATTGCACGAAGTTGGGGGTTTATTAGTATAAGTCTTAAGGCAACAACAACTCAAAGTCCCATAGGGCTGACAACAAAAAGAAAGTCTCTCTGTGGCTCCTTTCGTCTTTCTTGACAGGACTCCCCGGGTAGGTTCCAGGCGGAAGATCTTCTTACTCGTAGAGACGTTTCCCCAAAACAGAAAGAAAGAAAGAATACGCCGGTTTACTGGCGTGACCAATATCACTTATGTGCACGAGGGGCGGGGAAAGGACGTGAAGGGGATCACCAGGGACCACCACCGTTCGGTGCTCTTTTCTGTCCGTGTCAGTGATAGCGCTTGCAGGGTCACTCCCGTCCTGTGACCACCCAGCCGCCCTCTACCCGTTCCCTCCCTCCGAGAAGAACACCCCCCGTATGCGCGCCCGTACCTTGCGGTGCCACACTTCTCCTGTTGAAGTGTGGCTGGGCGGAGCGTGGTTCCGTTGGCCTCCCGGCTTCAGCTGCGGCGGTCTGTTGGTTGGTCCTGCTCCGGTCTCTCGTGGCGGCAATTCGGCTCCGGTGTCCTCCAGTCCAACGGCGAACTCGTCTGACGCTTCCTGCTCTGTTCCGGCGTTCGCGCTGTTCCGCTCCAGATCTCGCGTTATCAGTGCCGTTGAGGGCACTGATTGGCTAACCGGGGATGACGTTGTTGTTGACGTTGATGTAGTTGTTCCTGCTTCCGGGTAAACCCAGGCGGCCGTAGAGGGGGCGTGGTCATCCTGCGCGCGCCGAGGTGGAAATGAAGAGGGACAATTGTCAGCTTCAGAGTCGTGGCAGGTAGGGACCCCCTGACACCGGTCTACGGTGATTTTGCTCCAGCATCTGTGGGGGATCTGTTGCGGGAGGTGGTGTGATGTGGTCTTCTTAAAGGTGAAGTGGATGCAGTTGTGATCGGTCCAGTGTAGTCCGGTGGAGTGGCTGAAGGCAACATGGCTGCTGGCAGAGAAGATGGGGTCGAGCGTGTGACCGGCGTAGTGGGTGGGGGTGTTTACCAATTGCTTGAGTCCGAGGTTGGCGAGGTTGTCGAGCAGGGAGGTGGTGTTGTTGTCATTGTTGTTCTCCAGGTGGAAGTTCAGGTTCCCTAGGAGGATGTAGTCTGATGAGGCGAGGGCATGTGGGCTGATGAAGTCGGCGATGGCTTCACTGTATTGTGAATGTGGGCCCGGGGGTCTGTAGACGAGGGTTCCTCTGAGGGTGGTCTTGGGGTCGGTGTGGATCTGGAAGTGTAGGTGTTCGGCAGGGTTGAGGGCATCTTCGGAGTTGGTCGTGACGTTGATGGTGTTCCTGTAGATGATGGCGATTCCTCCTCCGGTTTGGTTGACGCGGTCCTTATGGGTGATCTTGTAGCCGTCCGGGATAGCTATGGCGATGTCGGGGGCTGGGGAGGCGTTCATCCAGGTTTCCGTGAGGAAGGCGACGTCTGGTGCTGTTGTGTCGAGAAAGTCCCAGAGTTCGATGGCGTGCTTGTGGACGGAGCGGGTGTTTAGCAGGATGCATTTGAGTTGGCTGTTGTTGTTGCCTGGTCTGGGTGGTGGGATGTAGGTTCGGACGCAGGTGAATTTGCAGGTTTGACAGGAGAAGGGTCTGTGGGTGCGCTTTGGAGTGGCTTGGTAGGAGGCAACTGGTCAGCCGGTGTTGAGTGCGTAGAGGGTGGTGGTGTCGTATCTCAGTCGAGTTTCTTGGTTTCGGCGGGGGCCAGGGGTTCTGGCGCTGGGCGCAGTCCAGGCGTGGTCGGGCGCAGACGGGCTTGCCTTTGGCGTGCCAGCGGCGCGCCAGTGGCGTGACCGCTGCGCGGCCTCCATAAGAAGGGTTAAGGGAGGGAGGAGCCGCTGGGAGCGGGGTGGCGAATGGGGCACCAGGGGGGCGGGGCCACAGGGTGGCAGCGGCAGGAAGCGCAAGGGAGGGGAGCGGGTGGGGAGCAGGGGGGAGGGCACAGGCACCAGGGGCGATGGAGAAAAAAGAGATAGGTGAGCAATAAAGATAACAAGGAAAGGCAGAAGACTGGCAAAGAAAGGAGAACAGGAAAAGGAAAGAAAAAACAGTCTGAGGCAACGAGAGGACTTGCAGCACTCACAGGTAACACAGCGGGCAGCGGCGGCACAGGGGGACCGTGTGGCGGCTGAGGGGGCGACCTATCTGGTGACAGGGTCAAAGGTTGCCAGCCTATGCTGCAGCAATCAATCCTTCAAGCACTTAATAGCGACCTCTATCTACTTTCCTCTTTACACTTTGGTTGATTCCACAATACACATGGTCAATACGTTTCGGCCCATTCATTTCCGGCCTCCTCAGGACTCAACTTGGTAGTGTGTAAACCCTTAATTATAAATAAAACATACGTACATATTTCATCTCATACTCAGCTATGGTGAAACATAGGTCAGTAATACCAATGTGCCAAAGAGTGCCTCAGTTCTGTCATAACACAGCTCATGACATCCTGCAAGTACCAACAATGAACCGTTCAGTGCTCATTCTAGTGTAGACCGCAAAATAATACAACAGGTGTATCATAGGACAGTATATATCACAACTATGTTACTTCTGTGGTGTTGGAATCAACGTCGGTGCATGCTCTTCATGATGCTCAGGATACCCAGTGAAAAGGAACGTGGAAAACGAGGTACATACTCAGAGTAACAACCACAACTACTTATCTGAGAAATATACTGAGCACAAGAGCTATTATTCATGGTACACCATCATATTCAATACCAATTGTGTAAAGGGCTGTTTCATGCAAACTGAACCATGATACCGAATTCCTTACCTAAGTACAAAAAAATAATCAATGGCCAAGCAGCTCAGATGGCTCCGAGGTGACCGTGGTCACAAGAATTGATATTTCACAGATAATGGCATCATCCTTCGTGTATCAAGGGAAAAAGGGATAAAAGGAAAAAAGCAAAGCAGCTTACCGTGCAATTGCGGAGAGAAGAATGTTCAGCCCCTGTACCCAATGGTGCTCAGGAGGTACACTTGCACCGTGCGGGTATCAGACCCATATCAGAGTACAGGGTTACATCCCTAATCCAACCAGTTATTTGTGCGGCCCGCCATCTCCGCGCATTAAAAGCTGGGTGGCTGCAGTGCCTGAGTGCGAGTCTTGACTAGGGTGACATCAGTGTTCAAACACGACCCTCGGGGAGTGCAGTGCCGTTTCTTACTACAGCCACCATCTTGTAACAAGTATTTGGCATGTATTTGCTGCTAGGCTGCCTCCCGACAATATGATTCCCCAAGACTGTATAACCTTTGCATCATCCAACAGATCAGTTAAAAAGCAATGGATTGACAAACAATAAACTGCATGCCAGTGCCTGACCAGTTTTTTTCATACACCATCTTTTCATACACCAGCGTGAACAGTGGTAGTACAATTTGGTACTATAGAAAAGCCTTCCATATATTTAGGGATAACATTAGCATACCGGGAGGAGAACTATCAAAACAGTTAAATGGAGCATATATAATCTTTAGTGTAAATAAGAACACACTTATGGAATAATGTATCTAAAAAACAAGATCAAGTAAAATAAAACCTCCAAAATTTGCAAATAAGAACCAAGGTACACTTGAATCAAAATTCATACTTACAGGGCAAGAACAGTTCTATATAATTGTCATTGCCCAATTTGTAGATTTAATAGGGTAAACTCTTCTCCTGGAGTATCGTCAATAAAGCATATAAACAGAAGACACAGTACATATTTTAGTTTCTAATCAATAACCAGTGCTCATCATGTTCATTTAATCCATCAATAAACACGTTAAATTTCTCAATATATTTTGCTTCGATGTGTAATACTAATATTTCATTAGTACTGCCACTGCCATTCTAGGTAGCTACAAAATGAACAGACCATATTATGTCATTCTCAGTGTGCACTATGTTTCCATTGTGCTCCACTAACGGTGCCCCTTGGTCTTGCATCCAATTCTAGATCTAAGCTGTCAATTACGATTCTTCGCAGTTTGGCACATTTGTCCAATCCGGAACATGACACATGGCCATAATATACAGTACATAACATTTTGGTGATCCAATTCGAAAATGTCTGTTGAACCAGAGTTATACCATTCAATGCAACTTCTTTAATATTGTTTGTAAACTGACATAGTACAAAGCCTACATCTATAATGTGCTTGGACAGGGGGCAAATTTAAGAAATTAGTGAGTCCCTTTGTTACTGCTTTCCTGGCTGCTCTTACCAGATGTTGGTGTATATTTTTCCCCTTTTAAAAGAAAAAAAGAGGGCTAGCAATATTGAGGTTGGACTACATTTGCCAATTTGATTTAATGATCTTTTTGGATCTTGCTATTGGTGAAATATTCTTCTTTATGGGTACAGCGCCAGCATATACCCAGGAATTGCAGATTTTTTTTAAGCCTTACGCCATCTGGCAAAGTCAAAAGGGTGTTCCTATCTGTCAGTTTTGAGTATAGGCTCACCAACATCGGCCCATTATGATATTGGAGCCATAATTAAAGAAAATGTAGTCTATTATTAGATGGCAAGTCAGCTGTCCGTTGGTTTAATCCCTCATAAAAATCATATAAAATGGTTGTGGTGCCTCGCCAGATCAGGAAATGTCTATAAAGCTATGCCACGTTTTAACCATACACCCATTTTTCCTCAAAGTGTGAAATGTAGATATTCACTAACTAAGGGGCAAAGTATAAAAGCCCATTGTCACTCCTTTCGTCTGTAAGAATAGATGATTCTTAAAATTAAAGAAGTTTATCAGAGGGTACTGTGTGGGGCTCTCGTCTGTTGTTCAAAGTGTCTTTAATCACAGCTATGGCCTCATCCTGGGGGATGTTATTGTATAAGGACTTTATTTCCAAAGTAACTAACATTTCTTCAGTGGGATTAATGGGTAGTCCTTTAAATTCAAAACCACATCCCGAGATGATGGGTCTTCCGGATAAGTTTACCAATGACGCAAACTAGTCTGCTGCATGCAAAGCAAGTTACTGACAAGCTGAATTTGGATATTTCCCGGATCTTGATCATAACGAGCAGCTCGTGATCAGATGAAAGCTGGTAGGAATCTTCAAGCAGCCTCGTTCTGATGTCAGGAAAGAAAGGAAGAAACAAACTTAAAATGTGCAATAAGTTAATGTATCATTTATGCTTCTGAAATGATGTATATTGTTAATGTTGGGGGGAACATAAAGAGTCTAATGTCTAATGTCATAAGGAAAGGAGATGAGGGCCAAAAGAGACTGAGTAACTAAAGATGTGTGGGTATAGGAAGGCAGGAAAATTCCAGAACACACCTGTGAACAATACACGGGTTTCGGATTTTAATCTAGCTGGCGTCAGAAGCCAATGATAGCTGGAACAGAGGTGGGGCCCAAATGAAGAAGGGTGAAATAATGACCATTAGAACATTGGAATGTTGGGAGCTCCATTGCAGACAATGGAGTGCTCCCTGCTACTACGGGCCGGTAAAGGCCCGCAGAGCAACATTCCAATGTTCTACAAAGGCTTCTCGAAGTTCGAGGGGATTTATATCCCCTCGAGCTTCGAGAACCCTTTGTTTAATTTGTTAGAACATTCTGCCCTCTCGTGGCAGAATGTTCTAATAGCCTTCTAGCCCTTTGTAGCAGGGCTATACCGGCTATTAAAGTCCCGCTGTTTCGTTAAAGTCCCTCGCCTTCGGCTCGGGCATTTAACGATTCAGCGGGCCTTTAATAGCCGGTATAGCCCGCTACGGTGGGCTATAAGGCTATATTCTTGCTGCCTGAATTTGAAGACACCGAAGACAGTGTAATAAATAAAGCTTACAGCATTGCAGTAGGGAAGATGTGAGCCAATGGTTGCAAAAATTGCTCCATGGCAACAGTGTAGAGGGAACCAAGAAAGAATGGTACACAATGTACACATGTAAAAGGTACACAAGGACGCAATTGCTGATAATTGGGCTCACATCCTATAACTTCCACCTACTCTGACACAAGACTCTTATCAGAAGAGGAGAGTAGTAGGGTCCTAAATCTTATTAGTCATACTCTGGAGGGGACCAGTGGTCCGCACTACCATCTAACAGCAGCCCCTGAGCTTTGTCCAACTTCATCTATAAGCAGTTTTTCCAATCCAGTCTCTTACCTGTGACTAATGCTCTACCAAACTGGAGACATAAGAAGATTTTCCAAGAAACAACAAAATAACTCATTGTCATCTGCTTAGGTATAAAATTGCAAGTCCAGAGACTACATAGGAAGAACAAATTATCATTATTTTTATTATTATTATTAACAAATATTTGTAAAATGCATTGTTCAACTTGCAGGTATCATAATAAAATAGTTGAAAAAATCATGAATCAACAGTTTTCTCAGTATATGCAGTAATGAATTACTTCATCCCTCCAAATTTGGTGTCCGCTCAGAGCGTAGCACGAAGACAGCACTAGTCAAGGCTACTGAGGCAGTGATGGACACAGGGGGGGGGGGGCTGCTGCCCTAATTCTCCTTGACTTGTCAGCAGCATTTGATACTTTAGACCATAGACTGCTCAAACTACGGCTAAAAATTGGGTGTAAAAGATACTGCTCTCTCCCTGCTATCTTCCTTCCTGGCGGACAGAAGACAGTCCTTATGTGCTACCATGTGGAGTTCCACAGGGTTTGTCGTTGAGTCTATCACTGTTTAATATTTACATATCTGAACTAGCCCCTCTAATACAGAAATTTGGTTTTAATCTGATATCCAACGCAGACAACACACAAATTGTGGTGGCTGCTTACAAAAATGAACCCTTTCCTCCATCTCGGTTTCAAAACTGTATTAGCTAGATGCGTAAGCACTCTCTGAAGCTTAACTCAGACAAAACCGGATAATGATCTTCAGCAATATTCAACCAGCATGGGATGTCTCTTGGTGGCCTGTAGAGTTAGTGGAATTGCCAAAGCTAAACTTTAGGAGTTGTCTTTGATGATAAACTGTCCTATGTTGATCAAATAAATGCCACTGTTTCAGCTTCCTATTACTTAATCAAGAAACTTTAAAATAATCTTCCTTATTTACCCATGGACTCAAGGAGGATGATTGAGGCTGCACTTGTACTATCGAAATTGGATTATTGCAATGGGCTTCATCAGAACTTGCAAAGTCAACATTTTTTTTAAGTTGCAGATGATACAAAATGCAGCCATAAGGATCCTGTTGAACGTGCCTGAATACCAATCAGTGTCCAAAGAAATTTGGAAACTTCATTGGTTACCATTTGGGAGCTGGGTTAAGTTCAAAACTCTGTGTCTGGCCTTTAAAGCACTGAATAATGCTGGTCCCACTTTCCTAAAAAAATATTGTTAAATGGTATCAACATTGTAGGCAGCTTCATTCTACTGATGCCCGATTGATGACTGTTCCCATGGTTTCCCACATCCAACTGGTTTGCCGAAGCCTTAGTTACAGAACTGTCAAACTCTGGAATTCCCTCCCCGTACATATCAGGTCAGCTAATTCACTATTAACTTTTAGGAAGAGTCTTAAAACCTATTTTTTTCAGATTTAGGTCATGATCCAGTTGTGCTTACACTGAACTTCAGCGCCAAAACACCTCAGGCTATTTGACCCCTTAATAAATTGATATAACATAACATGCCGTTAACATAAAGCCCGAAACGTCATATAACCGCCTACTGACTTAGCAGCAGTTATCCTCAATATCGCATCTTTACGCCTCTTATTAGACACAGATTCAAGAGCAAGCATAACATAGAGATAAAGAAAAACAGTAGGCAAAAAAGGTGTGATTACCGTATGCAGATTTGTTTAGAAAACCATAAAGTAAAGGAGTGAATGACATATTATAAAGCTGAAACAATTAAATAACCAACTATCACAAAAGGTCGAATCATGGAGAGAGTGAGCTATTGGAACCTAGCACGGTTGGTGTGTGTTTTAAGGTATTTGTTGAGGAGATGGAGTTTCAGATTCCTTTTAAAGCAGGAGAAGGCGGGGTTGCATCTGATTGCTTTAGGGAGTGCATTCCATATCCTGGGCGCATTTCCAGAAAAAGAGCTGGTCTGGACGGTTTCCCTTTTTTTTTTTATTATTATATTTTCCTTTTTCATTAATACAACACAAAAGAAAAGTCATCATCACCATCATCACAAGCTTTATTTCGACACAAGAGTCATAAAAGCAACATGAAACAAAGATAACACAACCATGAGACTACATATAGATTTTAAATTACAGTGACATACATACAATTAGTCATAAACACATACAATATCTCTCATAACTTGTGAAATAAAAGTACACAATGCTACCATACTAAATCCAGTCTGATGAAATAATAACAAGCAATGAAAACAGGATCCAAAATTAAACCTGTGGCATCCCAATTAGTTGAAACTATAAAGGTTTAACAAAAAAGGGAACAAATGAAACAAACATTTGAATAATAAGGACACATTATCCCAAATCCAGGCATCTAGCTTGCCACGGGTGTCTCAATTTCAGTAGGGTTTATTCTAATTGACAGGCCCCCCCTCGTAGTGGCAGGTAGGAAAGGAGTCTCTCGAGCCCGAGAATTCATATAAGTGGTGTACAGACTCCAAAAGTCTTTAGGGTGATTTCTGGGAGGCAACAATTCACTATACACTTCTGTTTGGGTAATACGAAACAAAATGTCTCTGGACCATTGTGCCAAGGTGGGAGGGGGACCACGCAACCAGTGTATTGCAAGGACGCGCTTAGCGACTAACAGGGCCATATCAACCACAACCAACCGTCTGATTGGGGTTTGCATCTTCTTGGAATAGCCAAGCAGAGCTAATAACGGGTCAGGGCTGAGGGTTTCTTGTGTGACTGCATTTATTTCGGCGAAGACCTGTAGCCAAAAGGTCGCAATAGTGAGGCAGAACCAGGCAAGATGTATAAAGTCAGCCTCCCGCATCCCACACCTCCCACAGTCAGCTGTCTCACATAGCCCAAATCCGGCAATCCCGCTGGTGTGTGGTATATCCTATTAGGGAATTTAAATTGTATGAGGTGGTGCCGGCCATTGAGAGAGATTCGCTTGGTGGCCTCACAACAATATGTCCACATGGCGTCATCAATCAAGATCTCTAGGTCAGTCTGCCATTCAAGCCTAGCTTTTGTGTACATGTAACGCCGCAGCTCTATGGTTCTAGAGTAAATCAGGGATACCAGTCATTTCTGGCAGCTAAATCGAACCAAAGTAGTGAAGGAGTGTACCTCTGGGTGTTCCTGCAATTCCTCTCCGAGTAATTCTCGCAGTGAACTCCGGGCTCTGAAGTAATGGAAAGTGGTTAAGACAGAAGGCGTGGGCTCGATTCGTAACAAACTGTCACCATCTCTACTGGCCCATCCTCAAAGAAATCCCCAATAGTATCCAGACCCAGGGAATGTAATGCACTTATCATTTCTGGATCCAGTGAGCGTCGGCAGCCATTCACACCAAGCTATAGGGGTAGCTGGGGAGTATAAAATCGAAAGCGTTTGTTAATTAAGAAGATTATGCCAGGCATGCGTAGTGGCGTTGATTGAATCCAAGATACCGGTCATTTGACGCGGGGCATGGAACAGTGCCGTTGCCAAAGGGGCGGGTTGTAGATAGTCACTCTATGAGCAGATGCGGAGGGGCGTCTGTTGGTGTAGCCAGTAATATGCAATGGAAGCCTGGGCTGCTCGATAGTATAAGTCAAGGTCAGGAGCACCAAGTCCTCCCATAGAGTATGGTAAAGTGAGAACGGTCCAACTGGCCCCTGGTTGTTTGTCAGCCCAGGTCAATCTAATCAGTAGTGTCTGTAGAGTTTTAAAGAACTGTGCGGGTAATACCATCTGTATACTAAGAAACAAGATTAAAAATCAGGGAAGGACCACCATTTTTATGATGGATAGTCTGCCCAAAAGGGAGAGGGAAAGGCAGATCCACCCGCAATATCTTCCTTGAGCTTATTAATAGCCCGACCGTAATTCTCTCGGAAAACCTGGACCGGGTTCGTATGGAGCTGAATACCCAGATAGCGTACTGGGTCCGTGACCCATTGTAGGGGGAAATCTAGTTTCTCAGGAAGCATTGCCGGGGTGAGAGGAAATATTACAGATTTTTCCCCATTAATTTTTAGCCCAGAGCATTCACCAAACCGCACCACCTCATGGAGGACAGTAGATACATTTTGAGCAGGGTCGCGAATATAGAGCAAAGTGTCATCCGCTTATGCCGATATAAGGAGGTTGTACCCCGGGTATCGAATCCCTCTGTGGCTGTGATATTCACGCATTGCACAGCCTAGGGGTTCCGCCACCAATGCATACAATAATGGGGAGAGCGGGCATCCCTGTCTATTTCCCGAGATATCTGCAGTGGGGCCGTGGCTACATCTCCCACCCGCACTCGGGCCCTCGGGTTGATCAGACGTATAAAGACACTATTGTGAAAATCTCAACGGGAGCTCAGAGGGAAAAAGGAAAGGGTCGCCCTCCACTCAAACATAGTCATACAACAAAAGACCCAATCCACGGACGTCAAAGCATATCAGTGACTAAATTAGGAACTTTCAATATGTACTGATACCTAATGCTGTCCTCTATAATTTATGAGGGAACACTGCACTGTACTCTGCCCAAGTTAGCATTAAAAAGGAAGCCTAATCTCCTTGACAGTGTCACTGTCAAGGAGATTAGGCTTCCTTTTTAATGCTAACTCGGTATAAAGACACTACCCAGCCCCATTCTCTTCAGGGTCAGCAAGATGAAGTTCCACTCCACAGAGTCAAATGCTTTTTCAACATCAAGGAAAATCGCGGCAGCCTTAGTGTCCGGTTTGGTGTGCTGGATGGCTCCGAATACAGTGTGTAGATTGTGTGTAAGTGAACGTCCTGGTATAAAGCTGGCCTGTTCAACCCCCACAAGAGTCGGCATGAGGAAGCTCAGTCTATTAGCTAAGATTTTAGCGAAGATCTTTGTAGCCACATTCAAAAGTGAAAGTGGTCGATAAGAGGAGCAGCGTTGAGGAGGCTTTCCAGGTTTCAGTAGGACGACCAGGAGAGCCTCGCTCATCAAGGGGGGCATATGCCTTCCTCAGTCATTTCTTCGAACAGATTGAGTAAGTGGGGGGTCAGAAGGTCCTTAAATTCCTTATAGTATCCCACAGTGAGCCTGTGTTGCCTGAGCTCATGGTGGACAAAGCCGGAATGTATTTCCCATGCTTCGAGAGGGCATATCAGGTATTCTCTTTGTGCGTCCAACAGCCAGGGTAACTTAATGTATTCTAAGTACTCAAGCAGGTCAGAGGGTGTTGAGTGAGGCCGGGCTTTATAGAGATCAGCGCAAAACTGCCGAAATTGTTCCGCCACCCCATCCGAGTCTGCAACAGCATGAGCTGTGTTGCGGCGTCCTCTCAGGAGGTTTGCCAGTGTCGAACCCGGTCGCTCCCCTTCCCCGTACACCTGCGCCACTGTGTATTTGCCCATCAGGTGCACATATTCCTCTTTATGTCCGAGAGCTTTTGCTCCAAGAGAGTTAGCGGCCCTCCAATTGATTTCAGAACCCCCGAATGTTTAGGTATGGTTACCCCACATACATAGACCTTGAAGGTCTCCCAAATGGTGGAATAGTGTGAAACCGAGCCCAGGTTAGTCGCAAAAAAGGTCTCCAAGGCTTCCAACATTTCTGCCTTAAAGGCTTGGTCTAGTAACGTGTATGGAGGGAAGCGCAATGTAAACCGGGTGGCCGCCTGGCCGAAGTAGCTAGTGTTTGTGACAATGGGGAGTGATCCAAGTAGGTGCGCGGTAAGACCTCGCAGTCACATATTTGTTGCCTAGGAGAACCTGCCAGGAACCAATAATCTATTCGGGTATGGAGTTGTGGGGCACTGAGTAATGTGTAAAGCCACCTGTCACACCTGACTGGGTACGCCAAGCATCTATAAGGTGCAATTCCATCAGCGTGGCCAGAAGGGCCTCCGCTGCCTACAAACGGCGCCTCGCAGGGCCCCCAATCTATCTAGGTCAGGATGAAGTGAGCAATTAAAGTCCCCTCCCCATAATGTCAGGCAAACGTCGAGCAAGTGTGAGCAAGTCGTGGAAGAACTGGGTCAGTCATGATTGGGCCTATACACATTAATTAATATGCAATCCAAACCCTTCCCTCCTATATCTGTGTACAGTTCCTCGAGTATGAGGCGAGATTTGGGGTTGATCCAAGTGAGGACCCCTCGTGCATGGGAAGCGAAACATGCAGCATGGATCATGCCACAAATTTTGTTTCGGGTTTGCAAGAGATGTGTCATCAGAAGATGCGTTTTCTGTAAAAGAGCAATATCGATAGTGTGCCTTGTGAGATATGACATAACTTTCCTTGTCTTACGCTGGTCATTGAGACCTCTAACGTTCCAGGACAAAAACCTTAGTGTGATCTACATCTCCTAGGGTGGTATAGTGTGATTGCAACTGTCAGGAAATGCCCAAGGGGCATCTGGTTGATATGCAAATCGTGCGACAGTGACGGCATGTGTACCAATGTGTATGTATCTCTGAAAATAATACCCCAAAAAAAATAGGAAAATCCAATGAAAACAAAAAATAATTCACAACAAACCCGGCCTCCCCCACCCACGCCATGGCACCCCAATCGGGGCACGGCCTGATGGTACCCACCCGCCTCCCCCCTCTAGGTAAAAATGGCGACTAGCCATGTAGTATGTAACACACAGGGGCGGATGTTACAGAAGCACTACAAGCAGCCACCGGATCCTAGCCATATAGAATAATGCGTATACAGGCAATCGGTTATTAGTGAGGAGCCACTGAGTTAGGCTGGATAAGTGGGTGTCTTGCTATATGCAACAATCCCAGTGGTGCAGTATACGCATTGGAAAAATATCATAAAAGTATTAACAAGAAGAAGACTGCAATGTGTGTGCCTAAATAACTTCCTTTCGCACATAGTAAAACAAGCATATATCCACAACTTATTTGGAGTGTAAAGGAAGAGTTCGACGGGCGACCAGCTCGGGAGACCATCTAAACAGAGAAGACACACCCACCATTTCAACAGGGAAACAGTACAAATTATGCGGGCATTAGGAAAACAGAAGACAATACTTTACAGTGTGAAGGCATCCCAGTCAAATTGTTCTAGTCATTGTCTTCGAGGTAGCCTCCCTGTGCGCCCTATGCCGCCTCCAACGTGTGTTGTTGCGCAGCCTCAAGCGTAGATTTCTTGAGTATGTCCTTCATGTTTTTTTGCAGATTTTTCGGGTCTGTGGAGACGCAGAAAGTGCCATCCAGGTTCACCTTAAGTTTCCCCAGATACAGCATAGCGTAGGAGTTGTAATGGTCCCGGAGTTGTCGCTTAAGGGGGTTGAAGAGACGACGAGCATCCTGGACTTTGGCGGTGAAGTCAGGATAAAGTGAAATCGGTGAACCTTCATATTGGAGGTCCCCCAATTCCCTGGCCCATCTCAGGGCTGAGTCGCGATCTTGATAGTTCAAAAGCTTTGCTATCACTAGGTGCGGTGGAGCGCCCGGAGGGGGGCACGGGCCCAGTGAGCGGTGCGCTCTCTCAATCACAAAGAGTTCTGAGAAGGTATTGTGATGTATTCCTATAGGTTCTGTATCGATCCCCCTATTCCTGACCCTATTCTGGTTAACAAACTAACAAGTTAACTAGCAGCCATCCCATGAGGCAGAAAACCCCCATGATGCAGGAACCGTTATCTGATAAAGCCACACTACGGCACAGGAACGTGTTATCTGATTAGGTCATAACGCTTGCCATCTAATTAGACAAGCGATATTCCTCCAGCCCCTGATAAGGCATACGGAGTTCTCAAAACAAATCAAACCTATGACAGACCTGGGAAAAACCCTGCGGCCATTGTTTTGATTTCACCGAGAACTTCAGCAAAAGAATGTGCTAACGACCTGGTCGTATGACATCCTTATTGACGTATCTATGTCCATCCTTACGTCAATCTCGGCACCTTAAAGGTATAAATATTACCGATATTGCCCTATGCAAACACACGCGGTGGTGACGAGAACGGAGCAGCCAGACTTGCCGAAGCCCAGAGCAGAGCAGACCCCGCTGGCGCAGCCCCGCCTTCCTGACGCGCTGAGAACGAGAAGCCGTTTTTCTCCTGCCGAGAAATCCAGCACCGGCGCTTCCGGGTAGCCCTCGCAGGCAGCCTGGAATATCGAGACCAGAGACGAGAGATACCATCCCTCATTCATCCTAGATTCCAGGTACAGAACTGAATAACCCCTCGCAGAGAATTCTTTAGTCAGTCACTTGGCAAAACAAACTTAACTTAAACTGTAACTTTCTATTCCCGCCCACGTATTAGGCTTAGGTCAGGTACACGGGGTAGGCGTAGCTAGAAACACCAGTTGAGTACGATTAGTCAAATGTATATGTGTATGTAATATATTTTATTCATTTTAAACCTTCATATGGCTTAGAAACCATATCAATGTTTTTACAGTATTGTTTTATACTTCTGCTTTTAATGTATGCACTTTACTTAACCATAAGTATTGCAATAATATCGATCCATTTCTCTTGTATGAGAAAAGAGACTGATCAATAAATAACATCTTTTATTGAACACGCCCGTCTCTTCCTTTTCTCTACAATCTGATGAGACTAAGAATGCACGTACTGACTGAGTAAAATAAATTGCCTTTTGTTCACACGACTCTAGAGATACACTCTTGATTAGGGGAGAGCAAAGTTGTCATGTTCTATGGTTGTCAGAAACGAAATCCCTTCTTGTCTATCCAGGGAGGTTCAACTCCTCCTTGCCTATTCGAGAAAGTTTCTAGTGAACTCTGAGCTAGCTGGCAAACCCAAAACTTTAAGTCTAATATCGACAGTAGTAGACCTAGTTAACGTCTGGTCTAGGCCTATACTATTGAAGGTATTATTCCAATGCGCAGAGCCTATTGGGATAATAGGAACTACACTACATGGCGCCCAACGCGTTTGGAAGGGCGATAAAACTAACGTAAGACATTTAGAGTAACTCAGTCGTGCTTTCTCACTCAGACCCCTTTTTCCCATAATACTCCAAAGACGTCTGGAGTGGGTGAAAGGTAATATCCACCAAACCTCGCAGGAGGAAACTCCTATGTATGGTACTTGGTTTAGTCAACGTTGAAGGATAAACCGTTCCAAAATATTGTGCATCTAATCTTTGTTTCCATAAGAAACCTGATCTGCAAACAAACAAAATAAGCTTCCTGTCGGTAAAATGGTAGACAGTGAGGATGAAAGAGAGGCAGTAAGATTAGCAGCTGAAATAGTAGCAGCTGATACTGCACTGCAAGAAGCAGACCAGGATATAATACTCATCCCGGTCATCAAAAGGAAATCTATAACCTTAAAACTTATAGAAAATGGACTGACACCTAGAGGTGGCACAGTCATATTCGTAATTGAGGCACACGAATATCGGCAGACAGAGGTATACTATTAATGGATACATTTTCCAGCAGTAAATGCTGTAACAAAGTACTTCCACTATTACAAAATAGAGGAACCTCCTGAAATGTACACTCCTTTCGAGGAGGTGGAAGTACCACTTAAATTTCAAGAGCATTTGCTCTTATTTAATGGCGCCCTAAAACATAATAATCACATCACCAGACTCGGTCCCTTAGGTAGACCAGGAGCAACGTGGCCGGTCCTAGCCGGATACACACCACATCCAGAGTTCGAAAGAATGTCTGCAGCAGATCTTTTAGTACAACTAAAACAATTAATAAAAATACATAGACAATTAGTCCAGTATGTGATGCGGACTTCAACAATTCAAACAGCAATTAAAATTCCACAGCTGACCCCTCACCAGGGGAACACAAATAAAATTACACCACAGAACATACAATCCTGCCTAGGTAAAGTACCAGCTAAACGGGAACAAATACCATTCTGGTTAGCACAAAAAATCACCCAAATAGAGGCTGTGTTTCCAGACACCACCCCGTTAGAAAAACACAGGATTCTAACTATCTGTCTTCCAATGGGAATCGCACCACACGTGGAGGACTGTGACACTTGGGGTACAGTCTTTGCTTCCATTTACACAAAAACGCACGGTGTTCCATCCATTTCGGTAATACCAGATGTGCTAAAACAAATTCAAGATGAATATGGTCCAGAACCCGCTTTAACTCTTGGTATGAAACTACTAAAAGACTTCAAGCAGGTCTCGGCTATATTATTAGCCAACATAAAGGGAGAAGCAGCAAACGTGGCGATCCGCCAGAGGTTAAAGGAGACAGATATAGCAGACCAACCAGCTGAAATTGCCAGAATCATAGAAAAATCCTATGAGGAACTAGGTAGAGATAGTTTAGGTGGAATACCAGTAAAACCACAACTGATTGAAAGTCCTGAAAAAATATTTTTTAATAATAATTCAACATCACAGAAAAAGAGCTGGGATGGAAACAAACAATCCAATCCTAAAGAAAAGAAATTCCAGTCCAGAGGAAGGTCTCCTAGGCGAAGAGAAAAATCTCCGAACCAAAGACACAGGTCACCCCAGAGTGACCCCTCTGGGAAAAGATATAACCTTAGAAATAGGGATAATATAAAGAAGCCTGATAGATATCAAGACATTGATACACGTCCCTCTCAATCTTTTCAGACTTCCTCGCAGAAATCGGAAAGAAGAGGACGATCAGAACAAAGAGAAGAGCACGCCAAGTCCAAAGACAAGGAACCTGCTCAGCTAAAAAAGAAATTACAATTTCCAAAAAAGAAGGTAGCCAGTATTAAAGTAGTTAACAATGCCGAGAATACTGAGGACACAACTGAAAAACGGAGAATGGGCTCAGACAATGCTAGACAGCGCAGCAGAAGTGAGCATAGCTCGCAAAAGTCCTTATGAATCATCTGGAGACAGTGGATACGAATGAATATCTTCAAGTGGAAACTGCAGACACCAGAGTTAGCAAACCTCACAAAATATATGAAATAACATTACGTATAGAGGGGGATAAGACTAGGAAAATAAGGGGACTATTTTGGGATAATCTCTCCAAGGGCTATGACATCCTTCTAGCTGAAAAAGACTGGCCACCAGAGTTTGTCAGGGATTGCCCTCATGGCGAAGAAATAATTATGCCTGCCTTCTCAAATCACATCCCAATTCATAAAAAATACACACTTGCTAGAAAGTGGGCAGTAGCTCTAGCTCCTGCTTTATATAAAAATCACGTAGGATGGGATGAGGACTCTCCTCCTCACAAAATCCAGTTAAAATCACAACCTACTGCCAGAGGCAGTACCCAATTAAGCAAGAAGCTAAAAAACAGGTAAAAGAAATCCTAGATCAGCTAGAATACCAGGGGGTGATTGAAACTTGCACCTCACAAATGAACAACCCTTTGTTTCCGGTCTCCAAACCAGACAATTCATATAGTCTAGTTTTGGATTACCGACACCTTAACTCATGTTGCAAAACTTTTGCAGTGCAAAACTCGCATAGTGCTGCACTAATGAATAACATAGTGCGCAAAAAATACAAAACAACATTAGACATCTCTAATGGATTCTTTTGTCAAAACATAGCACCAGAGAGCAGATATTTGTCTGCATTCTCAATAAATGGCACTCAAAAACAATTTTGTCGGTTAGCCCAGGGGTACAAGAACAGCCCGGGAGTATTCTCAGCGAGAGTAACAGAATTACTACAAACATATGATGACAAAGCATTATCGTATGTCGACGACATATACTTAACAGATGATGACTTGGAGACTCACTTGAAGAGAGTGAACACCATAATACTTGGGTTCGCAGCAGAGGGTTACAAATTCAACTTTAAAAAATCCAGAATTGCCCATCTGACAGTCCTGTTCTTAGGATATGAATTATCAAGTGAAGGCAAAAGCCTGGCTGACAATTTTCTAGAGAAATGTGCCGTACTCCAAGCACCTAGAACACTAAAAAACCTACAGTCAATTCTAGGCTTCCTAAATTTCGGAAGAACATACATTGCAAATTACGCAGAAAGGGTCAAACCCCTTTATGATCTAATAAAACCAGATTTTAAAAGAACCAATTGGACTCAAATACACACAGAAATTCTGAGATCCTTACAAACAGACATGCTAATTAAAACAAAATTAGAAACACGTGATAACACACGCAATCTTGTGATTCGAGTCCTCCCAGGAAGATGCGGATTCACATACCTGACCTCTAATGAGGGAGAAAAGGTACCAATTGCATTCAAATCACACTTGTACACAGAAGCTGAACAGAAATTCAGCATTAAAGAAAAAATTGTTCATGCAGTTCAAACCGCAATAGCTAGAGAAAAAGATCAAGCTGACGGTAGACGTATCACAATCAGAACAGCAGAATCAGCCTTTGAGGCATTAACAACACCATGTAATTTACCAACAACAACATTGAATCCGGAATGGATACAATGGGTGAATTCAATTACAACGGACAAAATATACTACTACTTTGATCCAGAACTAGAGGAATTAAAAAATCTAGAATATGAAAGAACATTCCCTCTGCCAATCGACATTCTGCCCTTACGACAATACACATGTGTAATCTATACAGACGGACATGCTCAACCCTCCGTTTGGGGAGAACAAGCATACAACCCCACATGTGAGATTACAAAAGAAGTGTGGCGCGGAGGTAAACTAAAACCTCTATTAACAAAAACACACTCAGTAGAAACTAATTCAGAACAACAGACTGAAATAATAGCATTGAAAATGGCGCTAGATAATGCGGATCGCGAATTCCCGACACTTATAGTGTCCGATTCATATTACTGCGTCAAATCATATAACAACGATTTGCAGACATGGATTCGAAACGGTTACAAAGATGACACAGATGCAACAATAAAGCAGAAACTGCTCTGGGAACAAATAGCTCTTTTACAAAAAGAACTACCAAAGACTCACGTGACACACTCGCTGAGTCATCAGCGTGATGGCGTTCACGTTGCAGGGAATTCATTGGCTGAGACAGCCACAGCGGTAGCAACTAAATCGGCTTCCGTAGTTCGAAAAAAGCGTACAGTGAAGTATATTGACGGTGAAACAGTGCTGGCGGTGAAAACGTCATTAAAAGGCGACTGCTCAGCGCTACCGATCAACTATCCACTCAATTATACATACATAATCGATGCAAACTCCGTCCCTTTTGCTCGAATCCCTGGAGTGGGGGATAGAGTGATTCCAAACATGGACAGGAGAAACTTGTTAATCGCAGACGCACATATGGGCGAGGGTCTCAGACACCTCAAACTAAAAGATTCTCTGGAAGAATTACAATCAAGGTACTGGTGGCCAGGCATGAGCCTGCATCACACCATGTTTGTAAAAAACTGCCCAAACTGCAACAGAAATCGCAGTGGGTTGCCTTCCGGGCTTTCAATAGCTCTGGGCCACGATACCTCACCAAACGCTTCCCCCACTATAACCCGTCTAGATCTCTCCGCTCCTCCCACGACAACCTCATCCTCCCAGCCAAATTTAATCTGAAAACAAAAGGCGGCAAAACTTTACACCATCTGGCCTCTAAAGCCTGGAATCTCATGCCCAAAAACCTGAGATTCATAACCCAGGAAAAACCCTTTAGAAAATTGCTCAAAACCTGGATCTTCAGCCTCAAGGATGACTACGTCAAAGCCGCCATTTAACCTCTTTCCCCTTAATTACTGGATGTGATTTACCTCAGGGATTTTGTCAGCGCCATGATGCTCCTTCCGGAGCGACCGTCGCGCTCTATAAATACCACCACAAATACAAATACAAGTGGGGAGAGAAACGGTGTAATACCATGTCGTTTCACTCCAGAAAAAATCAACAGTAAAAAGCAAGGCTTGCGATTAACATATACAGGCTAGTTTCCACTTATAATGAAGATCACCGGCACTCGGCTGACGTCTGGACTGTTATACAAAGATTTGCGAGTCTAAATGGCATATACGCTAAGAGCATGCTACGTTTGACCATTGTTTTCACTCTAGCCCTCCAGCCTGAGGGGAAACATGGCCAAATGAGCATAGCACAGCGGGAATCTTCTCACTTCCTTCCTGAGGGATACGGGATGGTGTAAAGAAAAAACCAAGGCATAAAGCTATCTATAACAGAAAGGATATTAGGTTCGGGAGCTGGGTGGGTCAAACATCTAATAAGTGTCCAACGTAGTCTAAATAACCTGCCAAGAAATTCTCTGAAGGGATTCAGTCCGTACGAATTATTATTTGGAACTAGGATGTTAATCTCTGACCTTGACAGTCAGACTTCAGTGGTAAAGGAAAAAAGCTTTGATATCAAAGACCGTTTGGCTATTTTACAGGACTTAAACGAAACAAGAAAAGACCTGAGCAACATAAAGTTGAAACAGCAGCCAACAACCACTGAAGAACCACCACCTGTCCCAGCAAGACCTGTCTGGATTCCAAAAGTCGGGGATCTAGTCAGAGAAAAGATCGCGGTAAAGAAGGAATTTGGGCCTTCTTACAGAAAAGCAGTTCCTGTCTTGTCTATCAACGGGACAAGATCAGTTGTACTACCGCCACTTGCTGGTAAAAAGGAGAACCGAGTTGTATCCATCGACCTGGTAAAACCACAATCATGTGGCCGATAACAAATAGTAGGCCAAGTGGACTCCCCATAAGTAGCAGAACACCAAGGTTTGCTACCAGTACAGAGGTCCTAACAAAGAGGCTAATCACATTCGAAACGCCTACAGAAGAACAACAAGGACTATGCAACAATGCAATGGAACTTAGACCTCTGAAAACCCAAATAAAAACATTTAGCAGAGACACACCAACCTATAATGAAGTAACAAACGACTATGCAAGAAACATTAATCCTGAAGCAATTGGAACAATTGACAGAACTGCATCCGGCTACTTCATAAACTTCGATGATTCCTCTGAAGGTTTCACTGAATCAAAGACACAGCCATCATCAAAAACCTTTAAAGATAAAGCTAAAGAACTTTTGAAACAACTGAAAGAAACATATCTGATTTCTCCATGGATTCAATTTTGGGTGGGTTTTGGTGCATTTAGCCTCATACTTTGGCTCATCATGGTACTTACTTTGGGACGCTTCATTGAGGGAAAATATGCTAAAATGGACACAGCAAGTCAGAAAATCAACTTGATCCTCAAACCACACACATCTTCACACGTCGAGAAAAGAGAACTTTCTTCAGTCAACTTCACAGCCAATCCTATACCGGGTGGGGTAGCATGGGACAACACTGACTACGAAATCTATGGTCCGGTTGAAATCCTGAAATATCCACACCAAATTAAGATCTCATTGAGTGACTTTGTAAAACCAAGCTCATTTGCTGATGATTGGGACTTCGAAAGTATAAATAATATGATGTCTGACTTAGTGATGTCTGCTAAATTTACCAAACATGATTATTTGCAGGGTTCTACAAATTATGATAGTATGTATTGCTACAACCACTATGGTAACCATTTTTTACATAGATCTGCACAACCTAGAAATGTTTTAAATTATAATCAATGGGAACATTGTGCAACCCCTCCAAAAGGAAGCTCAAGAACCGTTTACGACAAATATTCATACTTTTCAGGTTTTAACATAAGTAATGCTGAAACATTTTATTTCAAATTGTCAAATAAGACAGGGACAAAGACCATGATAACAAACACGAAATTGATATATTCAGACTCATTCTTTGAACAAATGAATACTTTTGGTTTTGATTATTGGGACAAAAATGTTGAATTGAAAAGTGTTTGGGGCACAAAAGAATGGCAAGTACAGGGTATAGAATCTTTGTTTAGAGCCTGCATGATCCCAGAACAAATTATATTTTTAAATGACACTGTTCAACAAACTACCTGTCTTGGCCTAGCCAAAATCAAAGACTTAAATAAACCGTCTATTCCAAAACCAACAATGAACAGCAATAGCTCTACAGATGAAGAGATAGAAGTAAATTATGTATTAAACCAAAACAGAACACATCCAGATTGGAAACAGTGGTTGATCTGGCCCACAGATACTAATAACTGTCAAGACAGATTCCTGAACAAAACACAGGGGTTCAAAATGACCAGGCCAGACCCTAGATATCCCCAAAGACATCACCCAGGGATAATAACCACCTACAGTGTGGGCAAATTATGCCTTCAATGGCTACAAACTTCCACACTGGCAGAAATTAAGCAACACCTAACTTTACTGACTGATGGTGCTGACTTACGTGATTTCACTATGGGACCACGCAAACAGCGTCAAAAGCGTTTCATAGCAGCCTCTGTATATGCAGCATACAACGAGGCCTGGAAGGTTACTCAAATTGAGACAGCAGAGAGAATACGGGAAATTGACCGTATTAATTTGGAAAAATCACTTTCTATAGTGGACAATGGGTTAATGACTCTGTCCTCCAGAATTTTTTCTTTGGACAGCATTGTGTCTTCAGCAATCGACATATTATCGCAGGACTTACTGTTGTTACAACACGGTCAGTCTCAATTGCGCTCTATAGTACAGCTTGGCTGGACGTTACAAAATCTGCGTTCAGGCTATGTGCCTTGGCGTTTAATCAACACAACGTCACTATTCCATATCTTTAACCTTACTGATAGACAAATCACTATGGCACAAAAGGGTGCTGATTATACAATCCTGAGCATTGAGAAACTCGAAAGATTACCAGTGACAATGTCAGAACGACCTGTCAGTGAATGGATAATACATGGGATAATTAATATTCCAATATCAACCTTCAGGTTTCAATACTGCCAAAAATATATACAGGCTGGCATGTACGAAAAGCTGGGAAAAGGGTACATTAAAACAACATGGAACTTGCCCTATTCACATGCATGTGTCAGTAATAAAGGACAGAAAGTGTTTCTTAGTGGCAATAATTGTGCGATGTCACTAAGCGGTACACTTCTGTGTAACGGAATTAGTTTGCATGGAGCCTGTGAAGGGAACTCAAATAACCTTTCATGTCACCAGCAAGGCGCACCTGCAACAGAGATAGAACCATTCTTTCAAAGACTCTATAATGGGAGTTTGCATTCTAATTGTAGATCGCAGATGTTGTAGTCTTATGCCCGGGACTCCTTATCTCGTAACTACGACTGCGAAGGTCAAGTGCTGTGGACACTCATTGTTCCCCAGCTCCTTTCCAGACAGGGAGGCAAGGGCATGGCCCAACTTGAAAATTACTTCTATTCGAATAGATACTTTAAGCAGAATGAAAACAGTGCTTCTTCAGACGCCGACAAGGCTCACGTCATCAAAAGAAACGTATGATCTCCAAGTCGCAAGGACGACTGCAGAGATACATTCATTGTTATCAACTAATTCCCCCATACATTTCGCAGAAATCCTGAATGAAATCTTAAATATTTCTGATACCAGTGGAGTCTCAAAAGTATTTAAGACAGTATTTTCGATGGCATTAACACCATTCAAAGCCATACTGGGTATTTTTCCAGATTTCGTCCATTCGATTTTTGGCGGACTTTCCCTCATTTTGGGACTAATTGCAGGAATCCTATTCTTAGTCCTTATATTTCGTTATGGCAAACCATGTCACAGACAAAACACCTGCGACAAGGGAAGAAACAATCCTAGCCATTGGATACCGGGACCGGATATCAAAAATCCTGGGACTATCCCGGCTTAGAGACCTGAACATGACTTGGTTTCTTTCATTTCGACCAATGTGGCAACGATGTGTTTTACCTGTATTAAGGTGCCTGCTATGCGGAGAAGAATGCGTGTTAGACACCTGTCTGACGCTACAATCGGATGCGCCAATGGATGCAGAAACATTGTTGAGTCCAACAAAGGCTCATGCTTTGTGCTGCCCTGAAAGGCTACCAATCCTGATGACGGCATTCGTGGAAGCTTCACCACTACGATTAAGGGGTAGTGAAGTTCAAGATGAAAGCAGCATCGATCAGGTACGACCTTCTGTCAGCAATTCAAATCAAAATGTCAATGGAGACAATCATGCGCACGAATGCATGGTTACACCTATTTCCGAGTTAGTGGAACTCTCCCAGGAAGCTGTTGACAACTTTTTCGAGAGTCTAAATGATATGATGTTCTCACCAGAGCAGAAATAGAGACTTTTGAGCAAGCTCGTACACGGCGTTCCCTGAATTTGACCTTCAACTAGAAAAGCAAAATACCATGAACAATTTTCCCTCCAGTTCACGGACAGCAATTTTTTCAGCAGCCCCAAAATATTTTTGCATATTTTTCGGGACACTATCTTCTGCTTAAAGTAAGAACTATTCTTAGAGAACTAAAATTTCTAATTTTAGATAGCTTATAGACATTAGCTGCCCGCTGGTATGTTCATAATTATTTTATTCTGTGATGGAATGGTCTCGAACCTTTTTTCTGTATTAAGAGCCATTTCATGTGTAAATTCTCATATACAAATTAGTGATAATGTATAGATATGCGTGATTACTTTAGCATTATTCTACAGCTTGAGTGCATATATTACATATGACTGTTTTTTCCGTATATTTGATAATTTCAAAATGCATTTATGTATTTTGGGGTGGTAAGGTATACACGATACTCTACAGTATGTTTTACTATGCATAGATTAGTAAATATGTCCATAGTTAGCGTGGAGTGGGTGTGATGTATTCCTATAGGTTCTGTATCGATCCCCCTATTCCTGACCCTATTCTGGTTAACAAACTAACAAGTTAACTAGCAGCCATCCCATGAGGCAGAAAACCCCCATGATGCAGGAACCGTTATCTGATAAAGCCACACTACGGCACAGGAACGTGTTATCTGATTAGGTCATAACGCTTGCCATCTAATTAGACAAGCGATATTCCTCCAGCCCCTGATAAGGCATACGGAGTTCTCAAAACAAATCAAACCTATGACAGACCTGGGAAAAACCCTGCAGCCATTGTTTTGATTCCACCGAGAACTTTAGCAAAAGAATGTGCTAACGACCTGGTCGTATGACATCCTTATTGACGTATCTATGTCCATCCTTACGTCAATCTCGGCACCTTAAAGGTATAAATATTACCGATATTGCCCTATGCAAACACACGCGGTGGTGACGAGAACGGAGCAGCCAGACTTGCCGAAGCCCAGAGCAGAGCAGACCCCGCTGGCGCAGCCCCGCCTTCCTGACGCGCTGAGAACGAGAAGCCGTTTTTCTCCTGCCGAGAAATCCAGCACCGGCGCTTCCGGGTAGCCCTCGCAGGCAGCCTGGAATATCGAGACCAGAGACGAGAGATACCATCCCTCATCCATCCTAGATTCCAGGTACAGAACTGAATAACCCCTCGCAGAGAATTCTTTAGTCAGTCACTTGGCAAAAACAAACTTAACTTAAACTGTAACTTTCTATTCCCGCCCACGTATTAGGCTTAGGTCAGGTACACGGGGTAGGCGTAGCTAGAAACACCAGTTGAGTACGATTAGTCAAATGTATATGTGTATGTAATATATTTTATTCATTTTAAACCTTCATATGGCTTAGAAACCATATCAATGTTTTTACAGTATTATTTTATACTTCTGCTTTTAATGTATGCACTTTACTTAACCATAAGTATTGCAATAATATCGATCCATTTCTCTTGTATGAGAAAAGAGACTGATCAATAAATAACATCTTTTATTGAACACGCCCGTCTCTTCCTTTTCTCTACAATCTGATGAGACTAAGAATGCACGTACTGACTGAGTAAAATAAATTGCCTTTTGTTCACACGACTCTAGAGATACACTCTTGATTAGGGGAGAGCAAAGTTGTCATGTTCTATGGTTGTCAGAAACTAAATCCCTTCTTGTCTATCCAGGGAGGTTCAACTCCTCCTTGCCTATTCGAGAAAGTTTCTAGTGAACTCTGAGCTAGCTGGCAAACCCAAAACTTTAAGTCTAATATCAACAGTAGTAGACCTAGTTAACGTCTGGTCTAGGCCTATACTATTGAAGGTATTATTCCAATGCGCAGAGCCTATTGGGATAATAGGAACTACACTACAGTATCGCGGCCTAGTAAAGAGATGAGCAGTTTTTTGATTAATTGTTCAGCGTTGCCCATTGGGGTGGACTCCGGAAGGCCCGTAATACGTATGTTACTGCGGCGGGATCGGGCCTCAAAGTCCTCCGTCTTATCCTGGAGCATTGCAAGGGTTTTAGCCATCTGTTTTTGCACCAGGTCCGCCACGGTCTGGGCCTCCTCGACCTTGGTGATCCTGCATTCGGCCAGGTCTGTGCATTCCGCTTGCTTATCTAGGCGCCATGTATCTATTCGGTACACCAGTGAGTAAATTTTTGCATCCATAGCCAGTAAACTTTTTTGTATGGTGGCAAACATCTGTTTGACCTCAGTGGGGTCATCTTCTGAGTGATCTCCACCGGAATTCGTTGAAGGGCGCCCGGTCCACCTCCTTAGATTTAGTACTTTTGGTATCAAATGGAAGACAGGTTTGCGTTCTATTAACCCTACCCATGATGGAAGGTATGTGTGTGTTGAGGTCGTTGTGCGTGATGCAGGCGGTCTTGTAAATACATATTGCTTCAATGGGAAGCCATTTGAGGAACGTGAGTGTTGGTGTGATGTGTTCAAACTGTTTAACAGCAGTTATGAGCTGGGCCACCAAGTTTAGAACTAACCTCAGGGCGGTAAGGTGAATTTTCAGCGTACCTTCGAAGATGGCATTCCTGTAGTCAATTTTAGAGAGGACCAGAGATTGTACTCTCGAGGGGTTTTCGTGAATAAAGCACATCTTTGGCTGAGTTTTTTTTATGTGATCCTTCATTGACAAGTTCTTGTCCAAATTGAAGCCTAAGGACTTTACTGAGTTGGACAGGGTGAGGGAGCAATTTAGGGCATTCAGGCCAGATGTCCGATGTTTTTTGTCATCGCAAACGGCAAATCAGCCTGTTCGCGACCGCAAAATTGGTCGGTCCCATGTACAAACCCTATTTTGCGACTCAGTAAACTATTACCGACTTGGAAAATAGGGTTTGCGACTCGCTATTAGGAAGGGGTGTGCCAAGGGCATCCCTTCCTAGTAGCGACTTGCACTTCATTGTACAGTTGTTTTGCGACCGTCGCAAAACACTCACAGTTCACCACCTACTACAAGTAGGTGGTAAGCCACTCACAAACGGGAAGGGTTCACCATGGGGCCACTTCTCCTTTGTGAATGGATGCGAAAATATTTTTTAAGAGCAGGCAGTGATCCCAGTGGTCTTAAAAAAATGAAACATTTAAAAAAAAATTTTAATGCATCCCGTTATCCTTTGAGGAAAATGGGCTGCATTAAAAAAACTGCTTTATTTATTTAAAACAGTCACAGACATGGTGGTCTGCTGATCCCAGCAGGCCACCATCCCTGGGAGTGCTGACCATTCCAATGGGGTGGCAAATTGCACCTGAATCATGACTATTAATGAGGCATGCAATTTGCAACCACATTAGGAATCGCAAACAGTATCTGAGACACTGTTGTAAATTATATTTTGCGAGTCACAAAATGACGCAATTTGCGGCTCGCAAATTGTAAGGGTCGTATATCTGGCCCTTAGGTTCTTGAGCCAGTATTGGATTGGTAGGTGGTTACTTTTAGGGGATTCAGTTTTGTTCAGATTCAACTTTATACGGTTAGAATTAAAACAGGTTTATATCTTGGTTAGTGTGGCATTGAGGAGTAGGATGTCACTGGGTGATTTGATTTTATGGTAGAGTTGCATGTCATTCGCGCATAGGTAACATTTGCCCCCTGCTTGCTTCAGGATGATTGTAAGGGGTTCCATGTAGAGATTGAAGAGGGAAGGGGAGAGAATTGAGCCTTGTGGACACCAAGAGTAAAGAGTGACTTGTGTGCGTTTAGAGAGGCAGGAGTTGATTTTAATTTGTTGCAATTGGTGTTGAAGGTAAGATGTGAACCATTTTAGTATGGTGCCATTAATACCAGAGTGGATCTTAAGTGTCTCAAGTAAAGCTGAGTAATTAACAGTGTCAAAAGCCGCTGAGAAGTCAAGAAGGATGAGTAAACGTGTTTCCCCTTCATCTAAGGTTCTGTGAATGTCATTTGAAATATTTAGCATGACAGTTTCTGTGCTACAGCCCTGTCGGAATCCTGATTGGAAGGTATCATAGAGGTTGTAATCACCTGTATGTTGGTTAAGTTGTTGAAGAATGCACTTCTCCATGGTTTTAGCTAGGAACGGGAGGTTGGAGATCGGTCTGAGGTTGTTGTGATCATTAGGGTCTACCCCTGGTTTTTTGAGTATGGGTGTGATTTGTCTTGTTGGAGGGAGTCAGGTACAGAGCTTGAGGTGAGAGATGAGTTGATGATTTTTGTCCAGAATGGGGAAATGATGTGGGTGAGGTTTTGTACTATTGTGGACGGGAGGAGATCTGTGGTGTGGGAAGTAGGCTTTAAGTTTGCAATTATATTGAAGACTTCTTTTTCCGTCACGAGTTTGAAGGCAGACCAATTGGCATTGTTTTTCAGTTGGGTGAGATCAAGGTTGCCCTTAGTATAATTTAGGTCCATTTGGTCATTAATAAGCATAGTGGGGCAGGTTAAGAGGGATGGTGGATTTGTGACTTGGATAAAGAATTGATCAATGATTGCGACTTTATCAGTGAAGAAGCTGGCAATTTCTTTGCAACGTTCACTGGTGGCTGTTATTTCATGTAGGGATGTGAGGGAGGTCATCTTTTTAAAACACACATGCAGTCTTTCTATCTGGCTCTGGCTGTTGGTATTCAGAGACTAGATTAGCTGTGTGTCTTCTGCATAGTTAATGAATGAAATACCATAATATTTGACCAAGGTCAGCAGCGGCCCTAAATATAGTTTTCTTCAACTCGGAGCGCGATAGGTGGGTGGGGTGATTGAAATAGCTTGAAATCTACCCGATACATTTAATCCACTCCAGAAAAGTACCTACCACTCCCATCTCTTGCAATCTAAGTATTAGTATTTGCTGGTTGAAAGTGTTGAACACCGCTGATAGATCTAGTAATCTGACTACTGTCAACCATCATCCTCAATTCATCCATGGCCAGAATAAGTACTGTTTCTGTACCATGTGCTGGTCTAAAGCCCATTTGCTCACTCTCCAAGATTTGTTAAGTTTCCAAATATCCAGTTAACTTTCTCCAGACATATTTCTCCAGAGTTGCGAGATAGGGCAACAGATATTGGGGTCATTTATATCTGCCCTTTGTTTTTTTCAATAAGGGGGTGATTAGGGCTTTCTTTCAATCAGCTGGTACTTTGTAAGAAGGCAGTGATTGATTACAGATTTTAATAGCCATTGGTATAGTTCATCGGCTCTTTCTTTCCATAGTCTAGGTTGAATTGGGTCCAATAATTATTCTGAAAAAGATTGCAGAGGCCACGGTCCAAATGGATGCACATAAAGGTTGAACAAGTGTGGGAACACTATGGATCACAGGGATACTGAACATCAGATGGTGGTGATGGGGGAGAATGCATTCTGGTCAAGAATGGCTATTCACCTTCAGTTTGCACAAAAGAAGGTGAATCACTTAAGGCCACTGATGCCTGATAAATGGAAACAATGTAGTAGAAGGTCAAGATGAACTGTGTCAAATGCCACTTATAAATCAGTCAGAATATGATGCAAGGTGAAGTTAATTAATCGAAGCAAGAAGGACAGACTCACTACTGATGCCAGGTGAAAACCAGCATGAGCTTCATTACGAATAGTGTTATTTTAAAGCAAGGTACTGGCCAGATCTGCAAAGAGATCTTCAATCATTTCAGCAGGATACTATTTTAGCACTATTTTTGGTCTGACGTGGAGTAGAAATTAAGTCTCAAAATATGATTTCTTCAGAAGTGATTTCACCATGCCCCATCTAAATTCATTAGAAGTTGATGTATGAGAGAGTTTAACGACATCTTTCAGACACTGCAGGACAAGGGGACAAAACTATGGAAAACGGCTCTGTGCAAAGTGTCCATTGGGGAGCCTGATTTGCATTTAGTTATAAAGATTTGATGTTTTGAAGCAGCGAGTAGCTGACAAGTAGACCAGATTGCCAAATCAATGGTGTCTGAGAGATCAGGAATAAAAAGGAAACAAAGCTTGGCTTGGTTATAAGATCGGATTGATCTGGCCAATAAAGAATTTAAAGAGATTATCACTTAGTGCCTGAGACTTTATTTCAGAGCAGAGGTATTCAAACTGTTCAAACTGTTGGGTGCAACCTTCTGGGGGTCAGTGACTGTAATGCCAGAGAAACGCACATGCGTCTGCAGATACTTGTAAATGGCGATGGCCTACAAGAATAACCTTGTTTATTTGGCAGGTTTCCAGGATTACTTCCTGTACGTGCAGTGGTTGAAGTGCATAAAAAATTAGTGGGAACTGTATTCTGGACTGGATCAGTGAGCATGGTGACAAGGTAAAACAAGCATTTACAATGCAACGGTCTCGCCTTTGCAAAAGTTAGCGCTTTTGGCATTGTAAATGACAAATGTTTTATTTATGTGTTGGTTTTGGAAACAGATAAATAAATGGCATTGTCATGAGCAGTAGAGAGTGAGTAGTAGAGAGTGAGTAGTAGAGAGAGTAGTAGAGAGTAATAGTGAGTAGTAGAGAGAGTAGTAGTGAGTAGTAGAGAGTGAGTAGAGAGTAGTAAGTGAGTAGTAGAGTGTGTAGTAGAGAGTAGTGAGTGTGTAGTAGAGAGTAGTGAGTGTGTAGTAGAGACTAGTGAGTGTGTAGTAGAGAGTGTGTAGTAGAGAGTGTGTAGTAGAGAGTGTGTAGTAGAGAGTGTGTAGTAGAGAGTGTGTAGTAGAGAGTGAGCAGTAGAGACTAGTGAGTGTGTAGTAGAGTGGTGAGTGTGTAGTAGAGTGGTGAGTGTGTAGTAGAGTGTGTAGTAGAGTGTGTAGGAGAATGTGTAGTAGGGAGTGTAGTAGAGTGTGTAGTAGAGAGTGTGTAGTAGAGAGTAGTGAGTGTGTAGTAGAGAGTGTGTAATACAGAATGTGAAGTAGAGAGATTGAAGTAGAGAGATTGAAGTAGAGAGATTGAAGTAGAGAGATTGAAGTAGAGAGATTGAGGTAGAGAGATTGAATTAGAGAGATTGAGGTAGAGAGATTGAAGTAGAGAGTGTGGAGTAGAGAGTGTGGAGTAGAGAGTGGAGAGTCTGTAGTAGAGTGTAGTAGAAAGTAGTGAGTGTGTAGTAGAGTAGTAGAGAATGTGTAGTAGAGTAGTAGAGAGTAGTAGAGGGTGTGTAGTAGAGTGTGTAGTAGAGCGTGTGTGTAGCAGAGTGTGTAGTAGAGTGTAGTAGAGTGTGTAGTGTAGAGTGTGTAGTAGAGAGTGTGTAGTAGAGAGTGTGTAATGTAGAGTATGTAATGTAGAGTGTGTAATGTAGAGTGTGTAATGTAGAGTGTGTAATGTAGAGTGTGTAGTAGAGTGTGTAGTAGAGTGTGTAGTAGAGTGTGTAGTAGAGTGTGTAGTAGAGTGTGTAGTAGAGTGTGTAGTAGAGTGTGTAGTAGAGAGTGTAGTAAGTAGTGACTGTAGTAGATAGTGTGTAGTAGAGAGTGTCTAGTATAGAGTGTGTCGAAGAGAGTAGTGGCTGTAGTAGTGAGTGTGTAGTGAGTGTGTAGTAGAGTGTGTAGTAGAGAGTAGTGACTGTAGTAGAGAGTGTGTAGTAGTGTGTAGTAGAGAGTAGTGACTGTAGTAGAGTGTGTAGTACAGTGTGTAGTAGAGAGTTGTGACTGTAGTAGATAGTGTGTAGTAGAGAGTGTCTAGTATAGAGTGTGTCGAAGAGAGTAGTGGCTGTAGTAGTGAGTGTGTAGTGAGTGTGTAGTAGAGAGTAGTGACTGTAGTAGAGAGTGGGTAGTAGTGTGTAGTAGAGAGTAGTGACTGTAGTAGAGTGTGTAGTACAGTGTGTAGTAGAGAGTAGCGACTGTAGTAGAGAGTGTGTAGTAGAGTGTGTAGTAGAGAGTGTGTAGTAGAGTGTGTAGTAGAGAGTAGAGTGCGTAGCAGAGAGTAGTGACTGTAGTAGAGAGTGTGTAGTAGAGTGTGTAGTAGAGAGTGTGTAGTAGAGTGTAGTAGAGAGTAGAGTGCGTAGCAGAGAGTAGTGACTGTAGTAGAGAGTGTGTAGCAGAATGTGTAGTAGAGAGTAGTGACTGTAGTAGGGAGTGTGTAGTAGAGAGTAGTGACTGTAGTAGAGAGTGTGTAGTAGAGAGTGTGTAGTAGAGAGTGTGCAGTGATTTGAGTTTTACATCAAATTAAAAACGGGAACGGAACAAACTCATCCTATACATTATTGTGGTAGGTGCCCACGCATATAGGGTTAAATGATGCGTTAGATGCCACAGGTCCCACCAACACGCTTCCTTTATGATAGGAGAATGCCCAACATCGCGGAGATTTGCTCTCTGCTCTTCCCGGATATTTGTATTTTCAAATGTATAATGTTATCCTGCTAAACGAAGACGATGCTCAAACTATAAAAGAAGAGGGTTTCACAGATATGTTAGTCCTTCCGGGCAAACGAAATGACCCAAAGAAAGATCAAGTGACAGTTTAGAGCTCCAAGTGAGTCTTAATAAAATCAGTGTCTGGAACGCATAGCATCAAAAAACGAGCGGGGCATCAAACTGCAGTGTCATTCAATCAAAGCTTCAAGGCTTCTGAGCGCTAGCCGAGAATTATTTTTTGTGAAGCACTAATCACTGTGGAAGGTGCCCCTGCTATCCCAGATGTGAGAAGTCAGTCTGATATGAAAATAAGCAGTATTTGGAATGAATGTATTTGGCAGGGGGAAGGTGGGGCGGCGCAAGACCGTACTGACGAGTGAACAGGAGCCATTTTGTACCGAGTGATTCTGCCTGTGTGCATGTAGACAAACCAGGCAGCAGCATGAGCATGTGATTCGGTAAAATAACAAGCATTTACAATGCAATGGTTTTGCCTTTGTTAAAGTTAGAGCTATTGGCATTGCTCTTGACACTCTGAAGCTCCACTCTGCACTCTGAAGCTCCACTCTGCACTCTGAAGCTCCACTCTGAAGCTCCACTCTGAAGCTCCACTCTGAAGCTCCACTCTGAAGCTCCACTCTGAAGCTCCACTCTGAAGCTCCACTCTCCACTCTGAATCTCCACTCTGAATCTCCACTCTCCACTCTGAAGCTCCACTCTGAAGCTCCACTCTGAAGCTCCACTCTGAAGCTCCACTCTGCACTCTGAAGCTCCACTCTGCACTCTGAAGCTCCACTCTGAAGCTCCACTCTGCACTCTGAAGCTTCACTCCGAAGCTCCACTCCGAAGCTCCACTCTGAAGCTCCACTCTGAAGCTCCACTCTGAAGCTCCACTCTGAAGCTCCACTCTGAAGCTCCACTCTGAAGCTCCACTCTGAAGCTCCACTCTGCACTCTGAAGCTCCACTCTGCACTCTGAAGCTCCACTCTGCACTCTGAAGCTCCACTCTGAAGCTCCACTCTGAAGCTCCACTCTGAAGCTCCACTCTGAAGCTCCACTCTGAAGCTCCACTCTGAAGTTCCACTCTGAAGCTCCACTCTGAAGCTTCACTCTGCACTCTGAAGCTCCACTCTGAAGCTCCACTCTGAAGCTCCACTCTGAAGCTCCACTCTGAAGCTCCACTCTGAAGCTCCACTCTGAAGCTCCACTCTGAAGCTCCACTCTGAAGCTCCACTCTGCACTCTGAAGCTCCACTCTGAAGCTCCACTCTGCACTCTGAAGCTCCACTCTGAAGCTCCACTCTGAAGCTCCACTCTGCACTCTGAAGCTCCACTCTGAAGCTCCACTCTGAAGCTCCACTCTGCACTCTGAAGCTCCACTCTGCACTCTGAAGCTCCACTCTGAAGCTCCACTCTGAAGCTCCACTCTGAAGCTCCACTCTGAAGCTCCACTCTGCACTCTGAAGCTCCACTCTGAAGCTCCACTCTGAAGCTCCACTCTGAAGCTCCACTCTGAAGCTCCACTCTGCACTCTGAAGCTCCACTCTGCACTCTGAAGCTCCACTCTGCACTCTGAAGCTCCACTCTGCACTCTGAAGCTCCACTCTGAAGCTCCACTCTGAAGCTCCACTCTGAAGCTCCACTCTGAAGCTCCACTCTGAAGCTCCACTCTGAAGCTTCACTCTGCACTCTGAAGCTCCACTCTGAAGCTCCACTCTGAAGCTCCACTCTGAAGCTCCACTCTGAAGCTCCACTCTGAAGCTCCACTCTGCACTCTGAAGCTCCACTCTGAAGCTCCACTCTGAAGCTCCACTCTGAAGCTCCACTCTGCACTCTGAAGCTCCACTCTGAAGCTCCACTCTGAAGCTCCACTCTGAAGCTCCACTCTGAAGCTCCACTCTGAAGCTCCACTCTGAAGCTCCACTCTGCACTCTGAAGCTCCACTCTGAAGCTCCACTCTGAAGCTCCACTCTGAAGCTCCACTCTGAAGCTCCACTCTGCACTCTGAAGCTCCACTCTGCACTCTGAAGCTCCACTCTGCACTCTGAAGCTCCACTCTGAAGCTCCACTCTGAAGCTCCACTCTGAAGCTCCACTCTGAAGCTCCACTCTGAAGCTCCACTCTGAAGCTCCACTCTGAAGCTCCACTCTGAAGCTCCACTCTGCACTCTGAAGCTCCACTCTGAAGCTCCACTCTGCACTCTGAAGCTCCACTCGGAAGCTCCACTCTGAAGCTCCACTCGGAAGCTCCACTCGGAAGCTCCACTCGGAAGCTCCACTCGGAAGCTCCACTCGGAAGCTCCACTCGGAAGGGGCAAAGATCGGAGCATCACGGAACTAAAACAAATATAAACAAGGCAGTGAGTGCAGCACCGCCTTAGCAGTGGGATAGCAGCCTTGATAACATCGGAGCAGCCCCTGCGCCCGGCCTCAAAACAATAAAGGCAACTCTAGAATGCAGATTTACCTGTATCCCGCAAGAGATGTACGCAGATGGGAAAGAAACAAATAGCAACCTTGGAGAGCTGGCGGGGCAGGCAAACACAGCATCGGGAGACGCAATATAAATAAAATAACAGCTAGTATCAAATTATACAAAAGCCCAACGTAACGAATTGCTCAAAAAAGTCAAACATCATGTGTACATGAAGACGCAATATAAATAAAAAAAAAAAAACAGCCACCAACAGATTAAAGAAAAGCCCCTCCATAGCGGATCGGTAAATAAACTCCAAACGCATCTGTTTATGCAGCATCACACAACCATCGGGAGACGCAATATAAATAAAATAACAGCTAGTATCAAATTATACAAAAGCCCAACGTAACGAATTGCTCAAAAAAGTCAAACATCATGTGTACATGAAGACGCAATATAAATTAAAAAAAAAAACAGCCACCAACAGATTAAAGAAAAGCCCCTCCATAGCGGATCGGTAAATAAACTCCAAACGCATCTGTTTATGCAGCATCACACAACCCACATGCCCGTAATATTAAACAAACAAGTGATAGCCGCAAACCTTATCATTTAAATTAGTTAAAAAGCCGTTGTCCGAGCACCCGTGAATTGCCTGAGAGCTGGGGTACAAGCCTTCGCCAATGCAGAACGGGCACAGAGAGGCAGCCTGCTGTGGCGGAGCGCAAAATGATGCCCCCCCTGCAGAATGCGAAGAGGCCCCGAGGCTCTTGAGTATAAAGCATGCCTCGCAGATATGTAATGAGCTTGGGCTGAATAGGATCCCCCCGAAAGGCTGCAGGGTTTCTGCATGTTAGCCCCTAAAGAGCGGTAACATTATTAAAGCCGGTTTATGAGGTAATGGACAAAGTAAATGACTTCAACTAAAAAGGGTGTAAAAAAGGGCCGTGTCTTGATTTCGAGTGCTCGATCGGTTTATGAATTATGTGATGACTCGGTTCAGATATGGGGTCCAGGATCAGTACATATCCAAACGCCTTACGCTATCGGCTTGGATAGAAAGTATTGTAACCAAACTCGAGGGGACTTCAGAAGTACAGTGCCATAAAATTCAGCCATCAATGTTTAAAACTAAATAAAAAGGTAGCGTCCCAAAAAAATAAATAAATAAATAGCGCCTTCGGGTAAAGTCCGCGCTATATAAAAATGCATAAATAACTAACTAAATACATACCGCAAATCACTGCCGTCACTCTGCCGGCCTGCGACCAGGAAGTCAGGCAGGCCGGCGCGTCAACAGGAAACAGGAAGTAGGAGGGCGGGAGCCTACCCCGCCTCCCACGGAAGAGCCGCGATTGGACGGAGCCGCCGTGTTTGGAGCACCGGAGCAGGCAGGAGCCTACCCTGCGCCCCGGTGCAGAAGGAGGTAAGAAGAGTCCTGCTGCCGGGCCCTGCAGCTGAGGAGAGCCGCCGCACGAAGGAAGCCGGTGAGTGCGTTGCTGAGCGGGGAAGGGGGAGGCGGGGGGCGCGGGGAAGGGGGAGGCGGGGGGCGCGGGGAAGGGGGGGGCGCGGGGAAAGCATGTGCGGGCGGGCGGGCTTTGTATGTATGTGTGCGTGCGTGTGACTGTGGGGGAGGGGGGTGTGTGTGTGTGAGCGAGTGTCTGTGTGCCTGTATGTGTGTGCCTGCGTGTGCATGCGCTCGCCTGTGTGTGCGTGCGTGCGTGCATGCAGAGGGGTGGGGGCTGCCTGCCTGCGTCTGTAAAAGCAAGGGCTGTGAGTTACTCTGCGCATGCGCGGGGGCAAGCCTGTTCATTCCAAGCCAGCCTCAGCCAGCCTCGGGAAAAACGAAAGTAATAAAAAAGCGAAACTGACACTGCCACTGCAGACAATGCTGCGCGCTCCCGAGGTGAAATCCGGCACTGAAAACGCTCGTAACACTTTGGTGTCCACTCTCCTAAAAACGGATCACATTAGTTGTCGAGCTGACAGCATTCATGCTTCGCATGAATGCTAACGTCAGCTCGACCTAAAAAGTGGGTAAAAGAACAAAATATTCTCTAAGTATTTTATTGTTTTCTTACCGTTCTCACCCCTGACATTAATTATCTCATAAGCATGCCTCTTGCACACACAGCCCTGCCACTCCTGCTTCCCCAATCCTTGTAATAAAGTGTGGCTGGGGGCTTGACTTCAAAACATTTTGCTTGGGGAGGGGTAGATCAGAGCAAAAAAAAATTAAAACCTCTGTTTTAGAGGCAAGAAAAGACGAATCAATTAGCTGAATTACGATTTTGAAAAACTACTGCTGATCTAATGCAGATTGAACCCAAGAGTGGAAAATTTTATAGCTACTGGATGAATCACAATTAAAGGAAAAAGAGGTAAGTTCGGCTTGAAAACAGTCAAGCATAACTTTATTCCATTGCTCAGATTTGATGGACTAAGCCATGAGAGAATGCAAAGGGGAGATACTAGGCTCTTGAAATCTGATTAAGAAGTGGTTAGACCAGATATTCGGATCAGACTTAATGGCAGAAACATTTCACCATAAGAAAATAAAAGTTTTGTTCAGCTATGTGGGCCACACCAGCAATGAGTTAAAGGGCATTGCATTCAGAAAGATGCGAAAAGAGACCCTTTGACCCGCAAACCACCAAGATTCTCAACGTAAAAGTTAAAATCCCCAAAGATAATCAGTTCCTTTTTTCGATAATGAAAGAGAAAGGGAAATAGTCAAACTGGCAAGTGGGAGTTCAGAGTGCCTACTCTATACACTACTAGGAGTGTCTAAAAAGGAATAGGCAAGGAAAGTGTTTAGGATTTCAACTTTCCTGTGGTCGTGGCAATGAGTAATGAAGGAGAAAAAGACAGAATTGATAATCCTAGCCAAAGTGTCTGTTACCAGATCTATCATGAGGTAGCAGGGAGAATCTGCAGGAATGATTTTGACTAAGGCTTTGTGTCACCTGCCTTTAAGCCATCTTTTATTGAGACAACATATATCTAAATTGTGACAGGACAATACAGCATCAATTTCAAATGTTTGGGTACCGAATGCATATGAAATATACTGCTGGAGTGTCAAAGACACACACACACACACACACACACACTGAAGACTCATAACAGATGGGAAGGTCATTCAGCAACATTAGTGATCAAGTAGTGTCCAATCTGATTTGAGACCATAAACATAATAAACCTTAAGGACAGCTCCTGCTGGCGCAGTACCATACTGGATTGCACCTGTTCAGTTGAATCGTTATGTGGAAGTAGTTAGCGATAGACTGATTTATGTAACGTGCCACCGGCAATTATACAAGTAGCAAGCACTTCCATTATGCCTCCGTCTCACAATGCCTGACATTTTCAAACTTGTAAATTTGTTTCTGTATGGCTGATGCAGGGATGGTTGGTCTTCTGTCCCAGTCGTGGCCTACCTAAAGAATATTTGTACATTTGGCACTGGACTACTTAAAACTAGAGCATAACCCTATGCGATCTCCTTTTTCATACCTCTGTCGTTCAAAATCCAGTTGTTAAAACATAATCGACAATCATGAACATCACCGGCGCCATCTTGCATAACAACAGCCACCGTCCGACATTAACAGCATCCATTTTAGGTGCCGCGGCCATCTCACGCTTTGCGAGTCACCTATGATTCTCCCTGACCTCGCAACCATCCCCGGTGCCCTGATTCAGCATGACCAAATGCCCTAAGGTCATAAAACCTTGTCAGCCTGACAAAGCCCCGGAGCCACTTCCCACCCTAAAACACATTTGTCCTTTCATCCCCTGCACATGAGCAAGGCTTTCTGATAACCCCCAACTGCACCTGGCCACTTGATTTGGTCCCAGGCTGTAAACCAAGCCTTGCGGACGTACTTTATTGCCCCCACTCAGCAAGACTTGTTGCACAAACAGAAATGCTTGATCTTATCACTTGCATAACCTTTAGATCTGACCGATCCCACACACTTTTATATCCTGTCGGAATGTCCAGCTGCAAGATGGCAATCATCTGTTAGATTTGGGAGGGGGAACGACAGCTGGTGGGTCTGTGTGGGAACCGGCTGGAGGCAGGAATTCCTAGGATGTTTGACCACCAATAAAGTCACTGTAAATGGTATAAAAAGGGGAGCAGCAGAGAAGTTGTCGGAGCATCTCCCAAAGACATTCTGCGTGTCAGCGTCGACATGTTCTCCTCCGGAGAAATAAACTTGTTCTTGCTTTCCAGTTACCAGCGCCTGTCTCTTTATTTTGGTAACTATCGATATTGGGAATTAGAGGCGTCTTGCGCCAAGCAGCCTGGATATTCGTTAGAGATTGGCTGTTTTTCCACAATTGGCGTCCCAACGTGGCGCCCATCAGAGACATGTGGGTCCGGTGAGAGAGCTCCTAATGACAGAGTGAACGACTGCAACGATCGGGAAAGTGCACCTGCCTGAAAGAGACCCTCGCCTGGGCAGCCGATCATTCGAACTTCCCCGGTTCCGAACGGACCTCTCTCGAGTGACCTGCGGTCCTGACTGGGATCCCACAGGAGTGCTGCGGTAAAATTGGAGTAAGAGGACGATCGGGCGCTGGAAGGGAAAGGCAAAGAACTATCCACGTGGTCCGGGTAAGGTTAAGTAGGACGTTTTTACGTCTGATTGGTAGGATGGTTTATCCATCTGATTGATTGATTGATTGTTTGTATTGGAATTGTTTGGATTGAATACTAGTATTGAGCTTCATTGGTTCGTTTAGCTCGTTAGCTATTTGGTACGTTGGTTCTCTTTGAGATATTCCCTGCTTGCAAACAACGAAGAATAGGAATATTCTCTCTCTTTGCAGACAGCGAAGGGTAGGTAGTGCAGACCTTTGTCCACAATTGGTTGAGATCTTCATTTGTCCGATTATACGTCATGCCTATCTTCTCACCACTGATTAGTAATTGGTTCAACCCGGACCATTTATTAGAGGTCGGTCATCCGGCTCCACCGGAGGGCACCCCTAATAACAAGCATTGGAAATGCAATAGGTCTCGCATTAGGAAAGTTTGAGCTATTGGTCTTATAAATGATTTTTTTTTTATTCATGTGTTGTTTTTTAAAATAGCTAAGTTAATAGCTGTGTCATTTACAATGCCAATAGTTATAACTTTCGCAAATGTGACACCTATAGCATTTGTAATGCAACATGTTTTGTATTTACGTGACTTAGATGTATTGATAATACAATTAACAATGGCTTTTAATTTTTTTAAATAACTAATATTTAAATAATTTATTTAATTTGTAATGTCAATAGCTTAAACTTTTGTAAATAACTTTCGTGAAGATTATGTTCAGTGTTTTTTATTGTGATGAAAATCCAAGAACAGAAGTGAAATATTAACATATTTTTGTGATTTGTAATAAAGCTTGAAAACAGCTTGAAACATTGAAAGAACATATTTGAACCAGTGATGCTGTGGTTGCGCTGAGTTAAGCTGTTGTTGCGCTGAGTGATGCTGTGGTTGCGCTGAGTGATGCTGTGGTTGCGCTGAGTGATGCTGTGGTGGCTCTGAGTGATGCTGTGGTTGCGCTGAGTGATGCTGTGGTTGCGCTGAGTGATGCTGGGGTGA
Source organism: Lissotriton helveticus (assembly GCF_964261635.1). Lineage (NCBI taxonomy): Eukaryota > Metazoa > Chordata > Amphibia > Caudata > Salamandridae > Lissotriton > Lissotriton helveticus. The sequence continues at coordinate 19,766,747 of NC_136060.1, read as the reverse complement.
TGCTGAGTGATGATGTGGTGATGCTGTGGTTGCGCTGAGTGATGCTGTGGTTGCGCTGAGTGATGCTGTGGTTGCGCTGAGTGAAGCTGGGGTGATGCTGAGTGATGATGTGGTGATGCTGAGTGGTGCTGAGTGATGCTGGGGTGATGCTGAGTGATGATGTGGTGATGGTGAGTGATGCTGGGGTGATGCTGAGTGATGATGTGGTGATGCAGAGTTGTGCTGAGTGATGCTGGGGCGATGCAGAGTGATGCTGGGGCGATGCAGAGTGATGATGTGGCGATGCAGAGTGATGATGTGGTGATGCAGAGTGTAAAAAGAGGGAGAGGGTAAAAAGGGGGAGAGGGTAAAAAGGCGGAGAGAGAGGGGGAGAGAGGAGAGAGAGAGGGGGAGAGGGTAAAAAGGGGGAGAGGGTAAAAAGGGGGAGAGAGAGAGGGGGAGAGAGGTGAGAGAGGGGAGAGAGGAGAGAGAGGGGGAGAGAGGAGAGAGAGAGAGGGGGAGAGAGGAGAGAGAGAGGGGGAGAGAGGAGAGAGGGAGGGGGAGAGAGGAGAGAGGGAGGGGAGAGAGAGAGGGGGAGACAGGGAGAGAGAGAGAGAGGGGAGACGGGGAGAGAGAGGGGGAGACGGGGAGAGAGGGAAGTGAGGGAAAGGGAGAGAGGGAGGGTAAGAAGAGAGGGGGAGGACGAGAGCGAAGGAAGGAGGGGAGAGAGAGGGGAGGGAGGGAGAGAGAGGAGAGCAAGCAGAGGGGGAGATGGGGAGGGGGAGAAAAAGGAGAGCAGGGGGGAGGTAAAGAGAGGGAGAGAGGAGAGAGAGGGAGAGAGGAGAGAGAGAGAAGGAGAGGGTGAGAGGTGAGAGGAAAGTGAGGGAAAGGGAGAGAGGTAGACGGAGAGAGGGAGAGTGAGAGAGTGAGGGGAGATTGAGAGGCATTAGAAACGAGGGGCGACAGAAAATATTTATACCGGCGAACCTAAATGTAGCACAGCACTATGACATTTTTATTATATACAGAGGGGTACTTATTTTGTACCAATCACTGACCGATGTTAATGTAAGGGTTGTAGATGGTGGGTTGCGCATGCCTTGTTTTCATTTCCATTATAATGACAATAATCCTTTCTTTGACCCTGTGCTCAATCAACGTGGACTGTATTATAGTGAATACGAGGGGCTTAGATAAAGAAATAGGAGAGGCGAGGAGGAAGGGAAACTGGGGTAAGGAACAGCCGACGGAGGAGAACAAGACGGAGGGCATTGCTGTGGGGAGGGGGGAGGAGAAATGCGACACGGCGGGCAGGGGAGGGAGCGGAGCGGGGAGAGCGGCGATGAGGGTATGAAGGTCTCACATGAGGGGGCGTGGTATCTTAAGTCGTGTTGCTTTGGGAGGCAAGATTTTAAAAAAGCGCCATACTGAAAGAAAGGCGTGCGCCGCCTTGTTGAAAGTGAAAGGTGCTGAAAATAAACATATGCAGCGGCACTACTGCTGAAGCGCAAGTGCGGAGCTGGTTAAAAAACCATGAGTAATTGAAATTTAAGGGAGCCTGCTGTGAGGAAAAAAAGCCTCGCCCGCCATTGTTTGTATGCGCTGTGCTTTGCTCAAACATGAAGCATGACGCCCAGGCGATGAGGAGTGCACGACCCCAGAGCCTAACCCTGCTTGGTGTACATTTAAGAACTCCGTTTGGTCTCTCATGAAGGGGCGTGGGATCTTAAGTTGCGTCGCTGCGGGGGGCAAGATAAAAAAACAAGTTAAACAAGTTTTAAGAGGAGACGCGGCCGTGAAACTGAAAGTACGGCCGACCGGCCGTGAATAATTAGGGGGTGAGAAATGCGCTGGGAGGGCTGCCTTTGATGTGGTAATGCGAGGCAGGCAGGTAGGCGGCTGGTGGCATTGTGCACGCACTTTTTAGGGCTTGCGTTTGCGCAATGACCTAAAAAGCACATGCACTGCAAGAAATCGCCAGTTCGGTAAACTCTCGATAAGCCCCTATATATCTTGCTCCCGCTCAATGCGCATGCGCATTGAGATAGGTCGCTCGACCTAAAAAGGACATATATGTGAAAGACAGATTAATCGCTGTAGCTTTTAGCAAACTATGGCATAAAACTCACTAGAAAAAAAAAAAATCGAGAAAATCCGTAGGCCACTGATGGGATCTTTTGACCCCGCTAAAAAGGAAACACTAGGGATAGCCCTTCCCAAGAAATATGGAATTAGCATCGTGAATATTGATTGATTGGTAGTTTTTGAATAATGGTTACTATTTGCAAATAGTAAAGGACAGGTAATGCAGACTTCTTGTCTGAATTTAGGATTAATTGAGAGCTTTGTTTTGACCGAATATCCATCATGCCTGTCTTTTCTGAAGTTATTGGAAAATGGTTGTATTAGCTTGAATTGTTTGTCAAATAAAAAGTATGGTATTTGTCCCATAATGTATGACTCATTGTGGAACAAACACGCAAAGAAGAAACTCGAATTTAAATGGCCAGTAAAATGAAGTAACTCGATTCTAAAAAGTTAAAAAGATACAGTACACAGAAACAATGTCAAGAGAATAGTCAAGATCTGTTGTATTTTGCACTCTTACAACAAAAGCAATCGGTTAAGATCCTGACATTTAGATATATCCATGAAGGGGATAGTAGATCGAACCTCTTTTTACTTAGCAGCTCCCTCGGAAGAGCAAAATAGCGCCTTTTTCAAATTAGGAATTTTTGTTGTAAGGCCCCCAAAGAAGTACATTAGCCCGAAATTAGTTAGCTATGAACCCCAAGTGCATTCTGGTCCTTGGAGTCCTAAACATCGTAATCTTTGTCTTGCACACCACGTTTTTCAGAGTAGTCTTTCAAATCGCTCCTAAGCCTCACCAAAGGAATGCCACCCAGTCTAACATTAGGCAGAAGTAAGTTATAAACGTATTAAGTAAAAAGGAGAGAGAAATCTTCTCTAAACATATTTTCCTGCATGGCCAAAGCCAGGGCTAGAAAAACATCGCAAGAAAGCTCGTTTTAATTGTCAGCGTTTGATGTCCTTGCACAAGTTATATGATTAGAATGAACATTTTTGGGAAAAGTCCTGCTCTGTTTTAGCCTTTTCGTAATCTCCTAGCGCAACGATCATCTGTTTAGATTATTTATGAAAAACATTTCTAGGCACTGTATTTTGGCAGTCTGGCACAAATGCATATTACCGGTTTTTAGAAAGGCACAATTTCTTTTGTGTGTTATAGATTGGTATGCCTTACACCAACATTTCAGGCTTGGCCTAGTCCGTGTTTGTGGACCCCATGAACAGGTCTGCCAGACTTAGCAATTACAAATTTGTGAATTTCTGGCACAACTGTGCTCCCGCGTTATCGAACTAGAACTGCGCTGTGTCCTCCACCCGCCCGCAAAACTGATCTCCATGCAGACATTAGGCAAGTCTGTTAGTGGTCTTACCGTGTAGCAAAAATGCATACCATTGAAAGCACGAATGTACCCAGTGAAACTAGCTACCTCCTATAGTTTCCATGCTCCACGAATAAGGGATGGCCCAAGGCCACAGTAGATCGTTTTTCTTCGATGAAAACATTGATCCATCACCTTATACTGAGTACCTCTGGCCTCTGACCCTTTCCTACATGCGGTCCGTAATACCGCCCTCGAATGATCTATGTAGTAAACATCCTATTATTGGTTATCTTTGCCGCACTAACAGTTCTTCTGGGCTTCAATGCCGAGATGCCAAGGACTGCACCCCAAGAGATAAGTCAGGTAGATGGTAAGTAAAAATATTTTCATTATCACGGGCGCTGATGTGCTTTGAATGCTGCCCCCTCTCCCTCTTTTGTTTTTTTTAGGTTACATCGGAGTTTCAGCTGAAGAATGGAGAAGGCCTAAATGCACCATATTCCACGCGAAAAATAGGCTAGTACTGTAAGATGGTATGTTGTATGCAGAGGCTATCTCTGGGGGGGTGAAAAATGTGTATGATATGAATACGTGTGTGTCATGATTTGTATGGTATGAATGCGTGTGTGTCATGATGTGTATGGTATGAATGCGTATGTATCATGTGCGTCTGGGTCGATAAGAGAATGCTTTTTGTATGACTGAGGTGTTGATCGAGCAGTCAATGGGATGAGAAAAATAGGCCTGAATATGGTGCCAACATGCACAGTAACGAAATTGCAGTACAACAGGCCGACCCCGACCGATATCCCAAGTATGTGACCGCTTTCCAGGAACACCTCCCCACCCTGTATAGACCAAAATAATGCGCACCAGTGAGCTGATTTATGTACTGACCAAATAGAAAAATGAAGAGTCCCCTGGGTTGAAATTCATCCAAATCCTCCTACACCCAGAAGTTAAGAGATATTGTCATGTTTTAGATTTACCCCTTCTTCTTCCATCCGCATAGAAAGATAAGAACAGTACAGTTGCACGTCTGACTGGCATCCCTCCTTTACCTCAGCTTGGACCATCGTTGCTAGATGTTGGAGGACCCCACCGTGAGTATCAGTACGACTGGGCTAGAGTCCTACCAATTAAAGGGAGTAAGTATTTTCAAAATAGGTCACCTACAAAAATTATCGACTATTAGGAAGGAAGGAAAGAAGGAGCCTGACCCCCGAATAAATTAAGTAGAGTACTGAAATACGTAACGTACATGAAAAAGTCGTTTTGTCCAAAATAGCTCTGTGTTTTGTCTTCGGTTTTTTGTACTTGATGCATGTACTGTCGCGTCCTATTCAACATTTGTGTGTATGTAAACTATGCATTTATGTTTTTCCTCGGCTTGTGTATTTTATATGTAAATCGTCCTGTACTGTTCTATGTTGTACGTGTACTGAATAGCTTATTATTGTACACGCACTCTCTCTCTCTCTCTAAGTTGTACGTGTACTGAATAGCCTATTGTTGTGCATGACGCTCTCTTTCTCTCTCTCTGAGAGCTCACTTTTGAATAAATGACGACACTGTACCTCACCGGTACACGTCTAATTGGCTGTACACACGACAGTGTTTGAACAAATTGACCGGAACAAAATATCATATTTTGCCATATTACTACCTCTCCTTTCTGTAAAATGATGGAACTTAATTGGCTGAGAATGAAAGGACGGGTAAGACGACTGATGTCCCCTAATCTGGCCCTTAAAAGGGAGCTATATGTCAGTGGCTTTTGTTTTAGTGCCTTAGGGCCAGATGTAGGTCACCAAATACTGGTCGGTAACAGCCGATTTCGGCCATTACCGACCGGTATTTGGAGTTTGGGATGTAGGGGCATGTTAAAATACAGATTCGGTAAATTTACCAAATCAGTAAAATACCGAATCGGTATAATTACCGAATCAGTATTTTGACATGTAGGTAGCACTGTAATCAGTGCTACAGGGGTTTAAGAATTCTTAATTTACCACCAACTAGAAGTTGGTGGTAAATTATGAAAACCCTTTAAAAGCATTTTTTTTGCTTTTTAAACAGTGCCATGTTGCAGACATACATGCCCTTAGGACATGTATGTCTGCAACATGTGCACCCATGCACAATTGAGGGGTGGAACAGGGTGTCAAAGTGACACCCTGCTACCCTTCAATGTTTCCCCCAATTACCGAATCGGTATTTACAGATTCGGTAATTGACATTGATTCCTATGGGCCTCAAGGCCCATAGGAATCAATGGCAATTACCGAATCTGTAAATACCGATTCATTAATTACCGAATCATACAGATTCGGTAATTCATTAGTTAATATTACCTACATCCCGATTGCCAGTTCTTAAATACCGAATCGGTATGATTCGGTATTTAAGAATCGGTAATCTGGGATTACCTACATCAGGCCCTTAGTGACACAACCTTCATCGTTCATATTACCACGCCCGTTGCACATAAGTAGAGTGACTAAAACGTCCCCGATTTTCCAGAATGGTCCCAGTTTTGTACTAGCTGTCCCAGAAAATTTTAAGAAATGTAGCTCATGTCCCGGTTTTTAAAGATAAATCGACTAAAACTGGTAGAAGTTAGCCGTTGTTTCCAGAAAAGATTTAATTGACAAGCAAGCCGGCAGGTTTAAACTTGGCAATTTATGTAAGTTCTTACTGACCGTTTTGTAGCTCTCTGCTAAGGAAAGCACTCGTAGCTTGCAGTAAGATCGTAGTCCTCCCAATTTTGTGAAATGTCCCTAGTTGTTTTTACTTTAAGATTACGGTCACCCTAGATTTAAGTTGTATGGACATCACAAGTCCCTCATTAACTAATGAAGTAGCTATGTTGTAAAGGATGATGCAGAGATAAGAATAATGTTTATAAAAAAATGATTCGAACAAAAGTGAAAGGAATGTTGTAGTAAGCCCTGCTGATTGAGCACTGAAACCAAAATGTTTAGCTAAAAAAAAAAGAGGAACATTGACAGGATGGAACAATGCTTAGCCTGTGTACTTTATGGTAAACAATAGCTAGGAAGGGTACCTGTATGCCTATGATAATAGCACATCACAATTTTTGTAGTTAACAGACCTTGGAGAAAAATATAGCTCAACAGGAGTTAGTTCATAACGACGAGTCTCTGCCGGAGGAACCGGTTTGAATTTGACAGACCATATAATTGATAGATATTAGATTTCTTGCCACAATCACGAATGTAAAAGGAATGGACACCAAAGATAGAAATTATAGTGGAAATCCATAAAAATGCTCGCAGACCTGCACCACAGTAATGGTTTCACCAATGTAAGGATTAAAGAACATCCACACTATCGTCATTTTTGAGTATCCGATAAATGTTTCCCCAGCTACTTGGGGTTGGGAGAGAAATTGAATTGTGTAAACGTCTTCCCCTGCCAGTTCTCAAAAAATCGTTTTTGTACTTATTTAAAGATACCATGCAGTCGGCGGAGGAGAGGGGCCGGACGTGACGCACAGCCTGGCTGCAGATCATGGAACACCTATGACCACGACCAAGGTGGAGCCGCAGAGCAAAGAGATGCTGGACGAGGCACCATTCCCAACATGGAAAATGAAAGAAAGAAGGGCTGTCCAGAAGCCCCCCTAACCTGTTGATCCACCTGTGCCGGAAGTCCTAGCCCATTGAGACTAATTGATGGGCCCACTTGCGTGGAATTTCTGTCCCCCTTGGTCCATTTCGGATCTGACCCCGCTCCACCCTCTTTTCCCTCGACCTCCCGAACACACCCCCCTTTTCATATGGAGTTTTTTTAAATTGCCTTGATGAAGAAACACAGCGCACAGATAGAATAGGGATAGTAGAGATGGACTTCACGGATCAAGAATAGAGTGCGGGTACCCTGTCTAAGGTACAGTTAGGGAACAGGGCAAAAGGACTGTGGTCCGAGAGCAAAGAATGGCCACGCCCTGCAACATGAAATCTGGATCCGAGCTGGACGCATGGCTCCACCGCCGGTGCTCAACAGCGCCAACAAAAGAAGTGAACAATGAGAGCCTACCAGTGATGGCTCGCAGTAAAAAAGACACTGGAAAGAAAAGCCTTTGAACATTATCACTCCCTGACCATCACTTATATTAGGTTGAATTTCTCTCCCAATCACTTTGTATTGATTATGCCCCAATTGGACAAGAAAAAGATTTTCCTTTGAAACCTTACATCGGTCGCTTTTAATGTATATCAAAAAGTATAATTGTAGAACACCAGTTGTCCGCATGAATATGCTTTCTAGTTTGGATCCCCATGGAGTCTAGACCTCAAATGATACACTTAATGGTCCTTATCCTACAAGAACAATCTGTATGATAACATGTTTGTATTTGAATGAACTTACTGTATCATCTAAGAATTGTGCCCATCTCCAGGTCTAAACGTATGATACAACAAATATCATTCTGTATGCACTGCCTCCTCGCCTGTCACATTGACTGCATAAGGTTATTGCCACCAAAGACCACAATGGACAGCCCAACTGCACACAGCCCTTGTGTTCCCTATGTCTGAACCCTTTGTGCCCTAAGACTGTAGCAATATATATATAACACTGATCGAAAATACACTAGCAAGATGTATTGGGAATGTTCAAAGGGGCGACTGTTAAAACATAATCGACAATCATGAACATCACCGGCGCCATCTTGCCTAACAAGAGCCACCGTCCGCACGGCATCCATTTTAGGTGCCTCGGCAATCTCGCACTTTGCGAGTCACCTATGATTCTCCCTGACCTCGCAACCATCCCCGGTGCCCTGATTCAGCATGACCAAATGCACTAAGGTCATAAAACCTTGTCAGCCTGACAAAGCCCCGGAGCCACTTCCCACCCTAAAACACATTTGTCCTTTCATCCCCTGCATATGAGCAAGGCCTTCTGATAACCCCCAACTGCACCTGGCCACTTGATCTGGTCCCAGGCTGTAAACCAAGCCTTGCGGACATACATTTTTGCCCCCACACAGCAAGACTTGTTGCACAAACAGAAATGCTTGATCTTATCACTTGCATAACCTTTAGATCTGACTGATCCCACACACTTTTATGTCCTGTCGGAATGTCCAGCTGCAAGATGGCAATCATCTGTTAGATTTGGGAGGGGGAACGACAGCTGGTGGGTCTGTGTGGGAACCGGCTGGAGGCAGGAATTCCAAGGATGTTTGACCACCAATAAAGTCACTGTAAATGGTATAAAAAGGGGAGCAGCAGAGACATTGTCAGAGCATCTCCCAAAGACAGTCTGCGTGTCTGCGTTGACATGTTCTCCTCCGGAGAAATAAACTTGTTCTTGCTTTCCAGTTTCAGCGCCTGTCTCTTTATTTTGGTAACTATCGATATTGGGAATTAGAGGCGTCTTGCGCCAAGCAGCCTGGGTATTCGTTAGAGATTGGCTGTTTTTCCACACAGTTGTCCGGGGCACTTGATTGCTTCATATACTGATATGGCCTTCTATTTCCAGTCATGGCCATTAGTGCATTAGAATCCTAAACATAAGAAACAGACCTGACGCATATATACTAATTATACTTTCCTGACTAGACTACAGGCTGTGTCACTAAACTGAGGTTTACTAGTCAGCCCATGCTTTTGGTTATCAGGTCTGCAAAGACTATCTTATAACCCAAGGAGCGCACTTAAATAACTTTTCTACAATGGTACTAAAAGGTAAAACTCTCCGATTGAGTCACTGGTCGATTATGCTTCTTATTCAGCATCTCTGGGGTATTATCAAATATCGTTTTATTAAGAATTTGAGTTGACATTTGTGTATACAAACATGTTGCGGGTTACTTAAATGGAAAGTATCACTTATTATTGCAATGAAACCGAACTTTACAATAATATAAGCCATGTAGTAAAACCTAGGGGCTCATTATGCCTACTAGTGCTTGCCTTATGCTCACTTGCGGCTAGTTTCACTCTCCAACCACATTTTCTTGACGAAAGTTTAAATATATTCAACAATAATGAAATGCAAAGACTAAATTGCGAAACCGGTTCGACCACTATTTCTTGCTTTAGTATTTAATGTGATGGGTTCTTGTCATTTTTCAGTTTCAGCAGCAGGCAGCGGCTGACAACGCCTCACAAAATGAACAGCTGACTTCTGCAGGTAAGGGTTGTGAATTTTGTGGAGGAACTGTTACATGCTGATTCATAGCCGGCAAAGGTGTTGAATTTTTCAGATGGCTTTAGGATAAAAAATCCAAGGCCACAGCAACACCATGCCCAGGTGGTCGAGGAATATCAGTGGATTTGACATGTCAAAAGGATTCTGTAAATAGGTTAAAGTAATGTTCACGCTCGAATGAAAGCCAAAGACGTCTGGGAGCAGGACACAGCTGTAAAGGGATCATTATAAAACAGATTAGGTATGACAACTCTCTTGATATTGTTGGTTTGACAGAATTAGCGTTCTGTCAATCAAAAAAAACAGATGCATGCTAAAAGAAATCTGTCAGTCTCAGCAGCCATCTGCTGCAGTGAGCTGATCTGCTTAAGTTAAAAGCAACTTGACGGCAGATGATCAATTTCTGAATGTAATCATTTATTGTGGGCATCATGAAATAATGTGTGCTTACTTGAAGGTGTATAGATGTATAAGGTGGTCGTGTGCGTGTGTGTGTGTACACACATGAGTAACGTGTGTATAAACAACAAGGGAACCCAATTAAGTCAACCAAGGACCTAGGGATTAGTACTTTATAAACAACAGTGGTCCATAGGTAAAGTGAATTCAAAAACAAAATAAAATATAGACACAATCGTATCTATATTTGCTTTCTGGACCTGCCCAGCCGGGCAAGGGTCTGATATTTACTTTAAATTCAATAACACAAATGCTTCAAACAAATGTACAAAGCAGGGCACCAGTCCGTGTCCCACAAGGCACACAATGATATACATACAAAGGGAGACAAGAACAGGGGGGCTTTTTAGGCAAACTGCAGGAGGTTAGTGGCACTTCTAATTGAATAGTGGCAAAGAGCAGCACAACAATGAACTATAACACCTTTACACTTCTGATACATATGCTTGCTCAGTAGAAGGTGTTTGAAGGGTGTCAACGGCGTTTCGATTTGCTTTCTGAATCATGCGAATCATCATCAGGACATATATTATGCCTAAAGATAGCCTTAGTAGCCTAGGAGGGGAGGAGAGAAAAACAAGGATTATAGGAGGCCCTATAATGAGGCGCCCTGTGGAGATGAGGGGAAGAAAAAACATAAACCAAAACACTCGATACATTATGGGGCAGTCAGTTAGGGAGATATAATTGCCAAGGTGAAGGTCGAATTACTCCTTTGAATGCAAGCTGCATATGGAGCGTAATGGAGGCTAGAATTAAAATTTAAAACAAACATGGCGGATTTCTGATGTCATTTTGCTTGCATTGGTATTTCGCTAATAGACAGAACCGGGAATCTTCCGGCTGGGTAGGTCCAGAAACCAAATATAGCTACGATTGTGTCTATATTTTATTTTGTTTTTTTAATTCACTTTACCTATGGACCACTGTTTTTTATAAAAACACACACGAGTAACAGCAAAAGAGAATGCATGTGTGTTTGTGTAACTCTGTTATTTTAATGTCTAATTGGATTTCAAGTTAACCAGACCTTACAACTACCTAAAGCAAACTTTATTTTAGAAAATATCATCCCTCTATTGTGGCTACCCTGGGAGGAGATATTGACATTTCTGAGGGTCATAGTGGATCCTCACAGATGCATATTGTGCCTCTTCGCTGCCAAAGCTCATAGTGGATCCTCACAAAAGCATCTAGTGGTTTTTTAGGTCTCGCCTGTCGATGCGCATGCGCATCGAGCAAGGCGAGAGTATTGGGACTTATCCGCTCTTTATCCACACTGCAAGGAATCGTGGCGATTCCTTGCAGTGCCCGTGACTTTTAAGCTCAATGCGCATGCGCATTGAGCTTAAAAGCGCGTGCACGTCCGTCTTTGTTTACCCGCTCCGCCCCCTCCCCTTCCCGCCGTCTCGCATTTCCCCTGTCGCACTTCTCCTCCCCCCTCCCCTCTCTTCCCTCCGTCTTGTTTATTGTACCCGCTCCGCCCCCTCCCCTTCCCGCCGTGTCGCATTTCTCCTCCCCCCTCCCCTCTCTTCCCTCCGTCTTGTTTTCATCTTTGTTGTCTTCCTTTGTGACTGTTTTTCTATCTATATCTTCCTCGGTCTTTCTTCGTTTTCTGTCTTTCTCTGTTTAGCTCTGGGTCACCATCGAGTGTGCGGGCCCACCACCACAGGCACAATTTAAACACACCTTAGCTGTTAAGAAAATGTTACTTCCAATTCCGCTAAAAGGCAAATGTATCAGTGGAATAAAAAAAGATTCCCGATTTGTTGTACATTAAAGCACAGCTGCTGTGAACTGCCATGGTTTTCTGTATAATGGAAAATATTGCCGGTAACTTGAAGTTTGGATCAAATCTTTAACAAAATTATGTTACATGTCTGTATGCAGCGTGAAAAAAAATAAGTATTTTGAAATGGAAAAAAATGAAAATAAGTGGGCAATTTCCTCAGCTGCTGTATAAATCTAAAGATTTCCAGTTTATTTTTCATGGAATTTTGCACAAGCTCTATTTTTCAGTACTTAAAATTACAGCTCTTACCGTCAAACCATTAAGTCGAACCGTTTTTAAAAACATTTTTTATGCTGTTACGGTAGATAGAACACTGCCTAAAGTAGCTGACATCTTTCCGAATGTCCCTGCCTACCATATAGTTTCTAGTTTGCTACAGAGGCGTGGCAGGGTCGGCATCTATAGCATGCCTACGAACCCTTACCCTCCCCCTTTTGTTTCAAGTTTGTCTTGCCACTTGCCCCATTCTGCGTGTATTTTGCTTCATTTCCCCATTCTTGGTTGTGTTAATCCTTATCGCTCGCGCATTTATATCTTAAATGACCTGACGATTTTCAAAATCTCCTTTAGCAACACTACCCCCCCTCCCCCCCACCACCACCATATCTCCTCCCTGACTCCCTAATATGCACTTCAAAATTTGACCTAGAGTGTTAGAGAGTTGTTATTATGTGAACCTGCGTGAGATCGAATGAGTGGGTGCCATCCCTTGCATACCACTGTGTATCACCTCGGGTGGTCTTCTAGGCGCCCTGGTCCTGCTTCAGACGTCTGTCGAGTTAGCTCGAGCGGTTTGCATTATAACAAACGCTCATGTGCCGTCCGCTTCGTAATCTTTACCTGCAGAAGAGACTTGAATCATCGAAGATAGATTGAGTTAGCCTGGCAGAATTTCCATGCCTGCTTTAAGTGCGTCACAGCATTCTGCTCTCGCCTGGTCATGCTGTTTTCCCTGGAATGACTGTTTTGCTAAGCAGATCCCTCTGTCATTGTTCCAGCATGCTGCTTCACGGGCTACATTACGGAATGCAGCACTGTCTTAATTATTTGCATTTGGCACGCGACCTTCTAAATCTGCATCCTGTCAGGCAGTTCCATTTTCGGTGCGCCTTGCACCTTTTCCTGGAGTCTCCTGCGTGCATTGAAATGTACTTTATCCGTATTCTCTGAAGTTATCCAAGTTCTGGCAAGCACCATGCAGGAGTCCTGCAACACCGCCGCTGCTGCCGTGAGCAATTCACGGATTTCCGGCTATTTGCGCGTCCACAACACTGTACGCAGAACAAGAACATCTGGGGGCGCCGCCATGCTTTCAATAATCTCCAAATTCTCCACGGACCACCCTCCGGCGTTTTTCACAAAGCTGCTCCTATTTCACACTCCCCAGTCTCACGTGGTACACCCCTCCTACCAGCCTTAGTGGTACTCAACCCATACCAACCCCAGAGATCTTCTTGCCATTCCAGCTTCGCGCGGGTTCTCTGTCCTGCCACTGTCCCAGTGCGTTTCTACCCTGGGAATGCCCCACCGTGCGCCGGTCACAATATCTCACACAGTTCGCACCTTGCTGTCTCGCTGTGGTGCTCTCTCTGCCCTGCAAATCTCTGGCCGTTTTCCCGCTCTATCAACTCCCAGTGGTATTTATGCTATAGCCCCCTCCTGTGGTATTTCTGCCCCCCATAGCTTTGCGGTCCCTCACTCACCCTCAACCCCTCACCCTCACTCACCCTCACCCTCACTCACCCTCAACCCCTCACTCACCCTCAACCCCTCACTCACCCTCAACCCCTCACTCACCCTCAACCCCTCACTCACCCTCACCCTCACTCACCCTCACCCTCACTCACCCTCAACCCCTCACCCTCACTCACCCTCACTCACCCTCACCCTCACTCACCCTCACCCTCACTCACCCTCAACCCATCACCCTCACTCACCCTCACCCTCACTCACCCTCAACCCCTCACCCTCACTCACCCTCAACCCCTCACCCTCACTCACCCTCAACCCCTCACTCACCCTCACTCTCACTCACCCTCAACCCCTCACCCTCACTCACCCTCAACCCCTCACTCACCCTCAACCCCTCACCCTCAACATCAACCCCTCACCCTCACTCACCCTCACCCTCACTCACCCTCACTCACCCTCACTCACACTCACCCTCACTCACCCTCACCCTCACCCTTACTCACCCTCACTCACCCTCACCCTCACTCTCACTCACCCTCAACCCCTCACCCTCACTCACCCTCACCCACCCTCACTCACCCTCACTCACCCTCAACCCCTCACCCTCACACAGTGGAATAGGTCTCGGAGCATTTGAGTTAGAGCTTTTAGAAATGTTTATGGGTTTTTTTTTTTAATTCTTTAGCATTGGCTACAGGAAACAAAAATGCTAAAGATTTACAAAAAAAACCATAAACAATTCTAAAAGCACTAACTCTAATGCTGCGAGACCTATTGCATTTCCAATGCTTGTTGCTAGCAAGCGACCAGGGCCTGGTCCCCACTTTAGTTCATTCTGTTGCATGATGTAAGCAAATGGCACGGCCTAGCGCGCAAACAGTAATGCAAGACAGCAACTATGAACACTGCTGCAGAAAAACCAAGGCTTCTTTCTTGGCACAAAGTGAAAAAGGTATTATGGAAAGCCTGACAATCAACAATCCATATCGGATCCTTGACCTTGTACTTATACATTGACCATACCATATATACCTCAAAATGGAGATACAGTTGGTGTTGTCCTTTCTGGAAGCAGCATAGTGCAGCATCTGTGCTGTTCTGAAGGTGCTCTATCCTCCAGTAACTGCTTGCAGATGGCAGATGTGTTGTAGTATATATGGCTGTAGTATATATGGCGGTTGAGGCCTAGATAACATGCAAAAGAAACACAATGCAAATAGCGGCTCTGGCAAGAGAACAGTGATTGGACCAATAGGACATTTGACAGCTCCTGACTACTACAGTCAGTTAAGGCCAGCCCTCTGCTAAACTATAACTTATTTTTCATTCTAGTAGACATACATTTCCCTAACAAACTAATGAAATCTTTGAGACAGACACTACTCACTTTGACACCGCGTCCAAGGCATGGCTCCCTGCTAATGAATTAAGGAGCCAGCGTGCCCAGTGAACATCTGTCCACTGCTTTTAATTTTTCGTAGCTTTCGTTAAATTCAATTTGTTTGTATTTTAGTTTACTTATCATAATACATTAGGCACTTTATCGAGCCGAACATCCCAACCAATGCTTCAAATTTTAGGTTTACAAAGGGTAATCCAGGATGGAAGGAAATGCCATTCTCAATGCACACATTGTTAAAAACAGTATCTCAGGGCCCCATCGGATAAAATGGCCATGCAGGACACAAACAAAGATAATTTAGTAAAAATAAGGAAATAAATCAATAACAGTAAATATGTTGTGGCTAACATATATGCCTCAGAACATCAAAAAGTTGCCCAAGGAAATGTATTATACGAAGATAAAAAGCCGGTCCTAATTCTGTCAATCACATATCTACATGCTCACCCTTGCAACAGCTCCACAATACTGGTATTTATGAAATAATTTTATGAATTTGTTAAAATGTATTGATCTTGGACATACTGTGTCACCATCCAGTGACACGGATATAGCTTCTAATAACCAAGAATACAAATTACAACTACATCCATATCATGTATGTATGTCTGTTGATAAAAGATGATCACCGCTTGGCATCCATAATTCTTCTTTATTTGCTCATGTATGAATTTGCTGAGGAAATGACTGAAATCTCCAAGGGTTGGGGGCTACTAATACTAGAACCTAGACCATGAGCTTTCTGAGGGGATCTAGAAAAATTATCCACACCCAGTAATGCCAGATGCACTTAATGCTATGCTGCAAAATTTAGTAAGTCAAACAAAAAGATGACTGCGCTAATATAGGACGAAATCTGAAATCTGAAATCTGTTCATGGAGGTTCAATCAACTTTGCATATTATTGCTTGTCACAGATTATTCCACCTTCCCCCTCAAGTCTTTCTTCAAAATTAACAGGCACAGGGCTGTGTTCAGTTTCACAGCTAAAGCTTTTTCATGACAAAGCGATGACTTGTCGGTGGACTGAGTATATAGCCTTCTTTCAGACCACAAATTAAGGGACTCAATTAGGTATTTGAAATTTATACCAGACTCATTTCGAGGCACATAAGAGCCAACTTACTCTAAGGTGTTCAAAAACTGCAAACGACGTACAACAGTTTTTCTAGATGCTCATGTTCTACGCCACATAAACATTTCTAATAGCACTGTACTTGGTGTATTCTCCCACACCTAAATGCTTGGTTTGACAGGCTACTGTAATTCATGAACTTCAACACAAGAATTACTGAGTACCAATGCTGAAACTATTTTAAAAAGTATAGAAAACTCTAGTGGGCCAAATTATGCATCAAAAAAGCAGCGATGAGCTCTTAAATACCTCGTTTAACATTAGTGCAAATGTTCAATAGGAATACATCTCTCGTTATAGTAATACATTTTTGTGCCTAAGAACGAAAAACAAACAGCCACGAAGAACAAACAGTGGAATAAGTGATCATTCTTTGTTTAGGCAAGCAATTCCCTATTTTCGTGCCTATTGGACATTTCATTTGTCACAATTAAAGGTAACTTTGCTTAAGAATGCACTGATACAATGTTTTCAGGCTTCTAAAACCAACAGTTGAGCTTTGGTGGCATATCATGATTTTGTGTTGTAAATTTCAATAAACTCCGAGTGTAATAAAAAAAATACACAAATAATTGTACACATACACACACATTAGCACTACCCAAAATTGTTTTCACAAACATAACATATAACTTACTCATCACCGTTCGTGTTTAACTGAGTATAAGTGTTTTGTTGGGGTTCTATGCCTCTTGAACTAACAGTTCAATGCAAACCACATCAATACCCCACTGAGAATAAGGGCTTAAAAAAAACTATTAAATAAACAAACAAACAAAAGTTAAGCAATAGCTGTATGGTGCAGTACAGCAGATACTGACCACAGAATAACCTTTAAATGACCGCCATCTTTAAATACACTATTGATATTTAAATTCACTATGAGCAAACTAAGGTTTGGCAATACCACACATTCCAGGTCGATTGTGAAATACACACCCTCACACCTTTGCTGGAAGATCCGCATATTTGCCTAGCACACCAGCAACAACACTCAATACTAAAACCAAAGAAACGAGCAACGAGGAAAAAACATGCAGAAATACAGTGAGGTCGCTGGTATGTAAAAAGTACAAATTACTAAAAGGCTAAAAAATGTGGTAAATCACTCGGACCACCTGCCAGGCGAAAATGTACTATGGCTGGTTTAGTTTCTGTGACCGAAAACAATGCCTGCCTTCTACGTGCAGGTGCAGCAAGGTATGGCTAACACCAAGTACAGGTTCAGCAGCAAAGAAATACGGAGTGCCCGTGCAGACAGAATGAATGGAAGTACTTCCGGTGGTAGTCAGGTTGCAGGCGGCGTCAGAATGAGATGAGGGCCGAGGAAAACCCGCAAGGTGCTCATTTCTTCAGTATGGACGTTCATTGCCTTAGACTAGTTTGAACTCGCACAATCTCTAAATCTGAACTTAAACGATACTTGTGGTTATATATTTATTTTAACAGTTGTACTGAGCATGCTTCTTTGAATGCAACGATTAGAAAGGCACAGTCAACACCCACACAATAAATGTAAAGTTTTACTATCTCATAATAATGCCATACGTTTAGATGGGCGTGGCACACTTCTGTAACCAGTGCTTGATGCTTTGTTTCCATTTCCACTTTTTTTGAAGGGGTGAGGGACTTTACTGTGCTGGAGAGGTTTGGCCTTGTGTAATTAAGCGACTGCTTCGCTTTTTACCTGACCAATTGTAGGATTTGAGTAAAGTTGTACATTGCTTAGACTGCAGAGAATGATTATGACATGAACTTACCACTGTGCCCTCTCTGGTATAGTATATTTGTTCCATCTCCAGACACCTAAATATGATGTGAGCAATTGTTTCCTGAGATTAGTCACCTTAATTGCCAAAAGGCACATTGGTAATCAGTTGGTGAATTCGCAAGCAATATTTAGTCCACCCCCTTGCGTGTAATATTAATACCAGAAAAATATGCAAGAAACCAGCGGTGGCACACCGGCGCGCCATCCCAAATTTGCAGACATTTCAATATCATTGGGATGATTGGAGCGTGCCATCACTGGGATGGCAGGAAGCTTCCTGGCATTCATACTGCTCTTGATATTTGACACAGGACCAGGGCCGAGGGGGCTGCTTGGAACCCCCTCTGTCTTAACCAGCCATAGAATCCTTACATGTTAAAAACACAGGATGTCAGTGACGTCTCAAGATTTGAAGCTGCTCGACTGTGGCTATAAATAATCACTGAACATGAACATCCTGCAGTCGCAGTGTTTGAATTAACATTGCTTAAACAAATGTACAGTGGCCTTTAATCAGGGAAAAGGTATATGATTTTACTCTCTGTTATGTTATTGTCATCTTGAATTAAAATAAATGTGGTCACTACCCCTATAGAACTCCGAACCGCTCATAAATGGGGCAACATTAGTTCATGCTCCCCATCTCTGTTACAGGGGCCAAAGTTTCAAATTTGGGATTACAAACTGGAACACTTTTGGGCACATTAGGATAACGGACGGATCGCCACCGCCCATCAGTGGCGATCGCCCAACCAAAAACCTCCGCCCGCTACCAATTTCCCTCTCGCCACATTACCATGTCGGGGGGGAACCCGGTGGACGGGAAGACCGTCGACCGGTTTTCTGCCAGTAGGCAATCAGCCTGATAGCCTACCGGGCGGAAAAGCAGTTTATATGGTGGCGGTGTCTGTTAGACACCGCCAGCCATATTACTATGAGGGCGGAGGCATGCCTTTCCATGGCAGCATTGCCATCATGGAAAGGCATGCGGGAATTGCTTGTGGGGGCCCGTTGCGGGCCCCCAGGGACTCTGAGGTGTGGGGAGTGCACATGGGGGTACTTATGGTACCCCCTGCAGTTCCATGCACAACATTGCAGGCACCGCGCGGTGCCTGCTATGTTGTGCATGGAAGTAGCACGACATGCCTTCCTGTCATTGTGCAGGCGGTGCTGAGTGCACAGCCCGCCACAATGTTAGGAATGCAGGATGCACCTGCCACTTAGGCGGGCACATCCTAACGGCACCCACGGGAGCCCCGCCCTTATGGCAGGCGGTCCTTTTTTGAGACGGGATGGCGGCATCCTAATGTGCCCCTTCGTGTTATTACACCATGCCCTTAAGCGTCTGTTCCCTTCTTTGGCACAACTGATATCAGTGAAAAGTGTGCTTTATCTTGCATTTTACATGCATTGGTATTTATATAGCTCAAATCTAGAGCGGTGGACCTCAGACCTGGGGAACTGGGGTCGAGTCTCGGCAACGACACTACACATCCTGTGATTATGGGCAAATCACCTAATCTCCCCGTGCCTCACACAAACGAATGTGTTTGTAATGAAACTGGTGCTCATGTAAAGCGCTCTGATACCCGATGCCTCGGGTCTAGTTCGCGCTATATAAAACAAAAACAAAAAAAGGAAGTATCAGGGCACGGTCCATTATATGAAATTTTGGAGACGATCTACATGATCTTCTACATCGAGAAGAAATTATACAAATACATGTCAGACATCTTTAATCAATTCATTGCAACATTAACTCCTAATATGATCCATCAATACTAATGTTCAGTACACCACTAACTTAGGCAGCCCTGGTGGCCATAAAATCCCGAGACAATGTTAATTTAAAGTGGTATTTGCTAAATTATTATAATGCCACATCAAAGAATTAAAAAGAGCCTGCATTCTGTACTGATATACTGCATATCACCACGGTGTGCCTCCTGGGTTACAGTCCCCACTTTTGATTTGCATGCTGACATGTGGGGAACACCCAGTGAACAGATCCACAATTCCAAGGAGAAATTGTGAATTTAATAGCGATAATGCTGTGTTCAGAGAGAGCAAGACAAACAAGAAGAAAGCTTTGGATTCTTTCAGGTAGAACTGTTGCTGGTTGTGTTACTATTCTTTCACCCAAGCCTCGATGAAAACAATAATAGCCTTACAATAAGGTAGACTGTTTAAAAATAAATCTTTTACTATCCAAACATGTATCTCCACCTTCCACATAGGATGGCAAATTCAGCAGGGCCTGGGTTCCCTTCTTTTAATTCATAAATAGATCCAACATTTCTCTACAGAGTGGAAGTTTATCTGGCTGAAACTACAGAGAAATCCCGCCCCTTTCCCTCCATCAACACAGCCTCAGAACGTTGTCCTCCTTCAAGCTGTCCTGCAACTTCCGGCCCCAGCACCCTACATATTCAATATCCATCAAAAACAGTACACTGAGTTAACTCTGAGGTCAGCATCTGACTATTTCACGTGCTCACTCTCAAAAATATTCTGTGCTCTCTGAAAGTCCATCAGAAACGGACTCATTTCATATGTACCTGACTTCATGAATGGTATTTATTTAGGTCACACGTAATTTCTCATCTGCAAAAGTTCTGTCCCTTGATCCTTTCTCGAGACCTCAAAGACTTGAGTCTTTCAGTTCATCTCCTCGCCTTCTTTTTGATTTAATGCCAATATAGCATCTTCTTTGCCTTGTGGCATTTACAAAACGTAAAAATTTGGAGAACAAAATAACAAGTGCTCTACACGTAAGAGTTGTACTTTAACTGCAGTGCAGTGGAAATGACCATTGAGATTTTGCAAATTGTTGGCATGCTGTCTTGTCTTGGAAACCACTTTTTTAATAAAAAAGAAACATTTTAAAAAACATTTTTAAAATATAACTGTTGTGTACGTTTTACAATTCTTAAACACTTATTTTGAAAAAAACATAGATACTGTGTCAGATGTCCTGTTCTCTAGGCTGGATGTTACAAAAAGTCCCAGTATGATGCTGTACAAATATCTCGCAAAAGCGTTCATATTTCAAGACTTGAAGACTGACAAATAGATGGCGATATGCAAGCAGATTTGAAAAATAATGTGAGATGTCATTTTCGAACAAACAAACACAATTCAAACTCAACATTCCCAGCCTGGCTGTCACTTAAGATGTGCAGTAACTTGCCCATGCAGATAACTCTTTAATTTAGCTGAAGCAGCTTCAAAATGTGATCTGTCAGTGAAATTGCATTTTTGCTTGAATGCCAACACATCATTTTGTTCCACTTTATACAACATATTTCTACCTTCACAAAAAAATGAACTTTTGTGAAATAATGCTTGGTGGTGTAATTTGAAGTTATCACAGAGTTCCTGAAGAACGGTGCAACTTTCAGAAAAGTAGCATCAACAAGAGAGCATGATGTGACTCGCCTCTGTGACAGGAAGCAGGCTTCTCAATGAGCCAAGTACACTGTAGTGCTATATTAACATCTGACATACTTTTAAAAGCATTTATAAATTGAATATATAATGGCTTCTCCTTGTCCTACCCTCTCTACCAAAACGTATGCATTGGCAAGGACGTATTTGCTTTAAGACTGGCATACATATTCTAGTGATGGCTTGCCCTTATAGGCTTCAGGGCTACACCCTCGTTATTTTCTTGCCCATTTTTATTATACCTCCAGTGACTAAAAACCTGTTATTAACTCTTGGTATAATAAAGAAAATGGCATCCTTCGGGTTCAGGAGCAGCCAGAGACACTGCCCGACTGGTGAAGTTGCAGCTGTGACATTAGGGTCTTAGCACACCTCAGTGCCTTCCCATTTGTGACATGCTGAAGTATCAGACTGAAGGTAGCCCTGGGCAGTGTACGCTTAAGCCCTGCAGTGCCTGGAGCAACACGCCAATCATCCTTTCACCCTAGCCTTTTCCAACTTCTCACAAAAATGGGAGAGGGTGGTGTGAAAAAGCAGATACTGAAACCTGGTACCTGTGACTGCACAGGTTCAAGGTTTCAGTGTTTTAGTTTCATAGGAAGGAGCTGTGTGGTTGCATCAAGGGTAAATGGGGCAGGAGGAGAACCCAAACTGGTAAGTACAAGCATGCTTTTATATGTTGGCTGGAAGTGTGAGAGCTGTGTGTGTGTGAAAGAAAGAGAGAAAGTGTATGTGTCCACGTGTATGTGTGTCTGTGTGTGAGTGTGTGTGTGAGTAAAAGTGGCAGTGAGTGAAGAGAGTGAGTGTCAGTATGATTACTTAGAGTGAGTGAAAATGAATGACTGAGAATATTTGACAGTAAGAGTGAGTGTGAAAGTGAGAATGATTTTGAGAACGAGCTCAAACCAGAGTGAGGTAGAATGAGAGAGAGTAAATGGTGTGAGCAATGATAGAGAAGGAGAATGAATGAGTGATTGAGAGTCAGGGTGAATACAAGTGAGAGTGAGTGAAACTGAGTAAGAGTGAGTGCAAGGGGCTGGGAGTGAGAATGAGTGAAAGTAAGTTCAAGTGAGTAAGAGAGCAAAGTTTGAATAAGTGAAAGGGAGAGTGAGAATGAAAGACCGTGTAACTGCGAGTGAGATTAGGTCAGACTGAGTGAGTCAGAGTGAGTAAGAATAAGCAAGACTGAGTCGAAATAAGCGAATGAGTTCACATGAGCGTGAGTAAGTATATGTGAGAGTATAAGTGAGAGCAAGTGTGAATGACACCGGGAATGTGGATGAATTAGAATGTGTGAGAATGAGCGAACAGTAAAAGTGATTGTAAAAAAATGCGAATGCGAGCGAGAGAGAGTGAAATACGTGAGGGTGAATGAGTGAGTGAAGAGTAAGAGTGAGTGAGAATGTGTAATGATTAGAATGTGAATGGGTGAGGGAATTAAGGAAGAATGAGCAAAAGAGAAGGTGGTGTTATACTTGCGAGTTTGCTATTGACCTGGGCATGCCAAAGGTAATTCTTGGCTTACAGTCATTGGAAAATCCTAGTGCTTGCATACTGGAAGTAAGTCTTAGTCTAATAACACAGGTGAAAAAAATACTGGCCCTGTATTAATAGAGGTAATACTTGGCACTGGCATGCTAGGGATAGGCTTGGTACAGGCATACAAGAGGTAATACTTGACATATGGGATAACAGAAAAATGCTGGCATGGAAGGTAATTCCTGGCATACCTGGCACCCATGGCACAATACTGACTCTGGCACACTGTAGGCAATTCGTGGTAGTGGGGGCATCAGTGGCAACATGCTGGTGCAGCCACATTGTAGTTCGTTTTTGGCATGTGGCAGAACCACCATTACATCTGAGGGAGGCAACCAGGACAAAGTTCTGGCTCTGACATACAAGAGATAATTTTTAAATTAGGGTTGCCCACAGTATATGAGCAGCATAAACGGCAAATGCTGGCATTGGCATACGGTATGCACTTTTTGGCATAAGTGGCCACCCATGGCATACGTGGGGCAGTCATGAATAAATCCGGGCTCTGGCACAACAGAGATAGTTTATGACATATGGGTGTACTCACAGCATTTAGGGAGCATCAGGTTTCATCTGTTTGGCAAATCATGAAAGGGCTTCAATATTTAATGACTGCTCTTTCGAAGCCTAAGGCTACTGAGAAAATGTCTATTTAACCCATTTGTTCTCGGGTGGCCAACGCCCACCAACCCTTTAGGAATTCCGGCTCGCTCACTGCACTAGAATTTGAGCATATTGCGCCTCACCACTGTCAGTGCACGCCAGTGCCACTGCACATCACCCTATGTTCCCTTGCACTTGTTCCTCTCTTCTGTGTCTGCTTGCTCTTTAAAGTATTCACAATTGTTTGCATTTATGCATCGGGACCACCATAGCATGGCTACCCACAATGTCTAAAATAAACATATGCATTCAGTGTTAGCGTTGTGCTAGAGTAAGCATTATCCTCCAGCTGCACAGAGCATGCTAGTTTGAATGTTATGATTATAGAGGCACTTATGAGGCACAGTCAATATTACACGCATGGATGCTCACAGTATGTCTGGACCACTGTTATGCGAAGGCCACCATGACACCTAAAGTTGACGCTATCATGACATGGATTTTACCAATTCTGCCAGGACCGGGCATGGATGCCCACAAGTAGCCCGCAGGGGCGTAACACAGGCCCCCGCAGCCCCTGCGGTGCGGAGGGGCCTCTAGCTCCAAGGGGCCCCCTCGGCACTGCACTCTGGCCGGAGAGCTCCTGATTGAGCCCAGAGGGGGACCCTCTAAGTACCATGCAGGGAGGCCCCCTCAGTTTTCGTTACGCCAGTGGTAGCCCGGACATACCACACTTATGCGAGGGTCAGCCATTTACCACACATGAGCACGGATACCCACAGGGGGCCATTGCGCCAAAGCCAGCTTCTCTGACATCCTTCGGGATCAAGTTTGCGCTATATAAAACTTTATAAATAAAAATAAAATAAATATTACTAACGAGCGTATCATGACATGGACGCCCACAAGTTACCAAGAAATACTCCGATTATATGAAGACCAGCACCTTAGCAGGGATTGGTCCACGAGTTTCTAAGAGATACCATTAGTATGCAAGGGCCAATATTCCAGAGGGCAAAACTGTCATACACACTCGTGCATGCAGCCACACACACAAAAACAGATATGCACCTCCATATGTAGCATGCAGGCACACATTAACACATATTCTTTGTTGCAGTATCGCTACAGATATCACAGACAGCAGAGCATACAATATTACAGAGTTGAGCTTGTCAGTCTTGTTCATTACTATTGGCTTTGCCAATGCTGAATGCTTTTAAAATTGTTCTGTCATCGGCAAAGTCAATAGAAGTGTTTGGTCATCCAGAAAGTTTTTTTTCGATAATTTTAATATGGCTGCCATATTGCGTGACACCATCTGAAATATATGTTTAACAAATACAAGTGAACAGATTAGTGTGCGGTTGAAGGAGGGTTTAACGAAGAACAAATAGACATGATTCAAGTTTCAATAACAGGAAGAAAATGCATTTAATTCAATCACATACAGCTAGGCAGGGCCACTGGAACTATGTGGCAGAAGAAGGCCACATTATGTTGCAGGGTAAAGTAAAATATGAAGCAAGAAACTCCAAATTATGCAACGTAATGCAGCACATTTTTAAATAGTGTTCCTTAATTATTTTGTACTTTTTACACTTGTTAATACTGTCTGGGCATTGAGCGCCCCTCATTAGTACTAATTTAATACCCAACTATAGCAATAATCAACAGAAAGATGATCAGTCACCCTTTGCAAAAGGCCTTTCACTCCACAGCAACATGTGCTGCTCCGTTGTTCGTAACTTTTAAATCGTTTGAGCTAGAAACAAAATATATATATATATTTGTTAAAATCTGTAGATTTTGCAGCAGATGCTGGATTATGTGGCAAATGCCGCAATTCTAGAATTATGCGAAAATTGCAGCGGCTGCACAATTACATAATTCCAGTGGCCCGGGTCATTGGTTGTGCCCTACAATCAATAACAAGCTAATCAGTGTGGCTGTAAAGGTAATTTTGGAAGAAACAAGGGAATTAGGATGTATTGAAACAAAGAAATTGGGGATGAAGTGCATTAACCAGCAGAACAATAATCTTGAAGAAGGTTATTTGAATTGCAATGTATTATGTATAGGAGGTAGCACTAGGAATGGCAAATGTTTATCTCACTATGACACAGATATAGATGGGAACAAAGTGAATGCTATGATGGACATAGTGGTATGGTATACAATTATGGGAAATAATTATTAAGCAAACTGTGGGTGTGCAGGACTTTGTCCACAGGGTATTAACTCCTGAGTTATACAGGACAAAGTTAGATTTGACATTTAGACAGGGGCGAAGGTTTGGGAAAGAATGTGCCTGGTTTTGAATCTACCCAGGAATCAGAAGTGAGTCTGAGTAGCTGAAGCTCCAGGAATCCTGAGGTATAGGTTTGACAAAGGAGGAAGGCATGCTGTATGAAGACATGAATGGCAGAATGTTCATGAGTGGTATTATGTCGAGTGGACTTTGACTGAAGAATTTGAAATGGAACTGAATGGGCTTGAAGAGGCGCAAGTACGGAGCGAGGTGTCATGTCTACTCCACATTGCATTTGATATACATGTATTGAAGAAATAAAAAGATTTGAAAAATACATCCTTGCGTGGCTCGTCTACTTTGTAATACTTGCACTACTTCCCCACATCTGAATGGAAATAGCAAGTAGATAGGTCTCTGTGTGATTACGGAGCACAGGGCATAGCCTATGACTGGCACGAGGGATTATCTCCTCTTCGGCCAGAACCAGACCACGCTCCCTTCTTGGTGGCCCAGCCTTAACTTATACTGCTAACTATTTCTTCTACAACTTTGTAACCCACTGCTACGGTGGCATTACCAGCCAACCGTGTTAGTAACATACAATTACATCTGGCCACTACTGTATCCTAGTTATTTCGTAAAGAATAGTTTCTTGAAGGAGCTGTCCTACAATAGGAAGTGGTCATTGATTGGGTGGGGGGGGGGTCCTCAGACCCCGTCCTCAACCAACACCATCCTGGGAGAACAGTTTCCAGAAAAAGTACTGCAAAAAAAAAGACAGCACGAGAAAGATGGGGGAATACATAGACAAAAATAACAATGTAAAATGAAAGAACACATTTAAAAACATTTAGGAATTAACCTGGGTAACTGGTAATTTAAATTCTTGGCAAAGTGTGGATATCAGATGTAACATTACTAGTTCAACATAATGACTAGGACTGTGGATCAATCAGGAGTTAGTAAATGTTTGTCAGCTACGTATATGAACTATGATCATCTTTAGTCCATACTTTCCCACATATGGTTCCGTGGAATTGTGTGCTTATTAATAAGAGGTGATATACAGTACATTTTGTGATGACTCAGACGAGCTAAATTCATATGTATGAAAATAAAAACCGATAGCAAATCCAAGGTTATACCCAACATTTGTATAGTACAGAAAATATATATAAAAAGTATTGACAACATATATAATGCGTTCTGGCCAGATTTGTAAATGGTTGCATAAAGGAAAAAAAGACTTTATGGTATGCATTGATCAAAAAGATGACTCGAGAAATCCTTTTTCCATTATCCATGACGGTATGATGAATGAATTTGATTACATGAGGGGTTGCTAAGGCAGTGAACCGATATCTGCATTTGTATTCATGCAACACATGACACTGAAGTATTATGTGTATTCAAAAACTATCTATAACAATGTTAATCAGAAGGGAAACATTTCTTGTGATTCGCTTCTTTGTTCCCAAAATGGGAAAATGAATCTTAATCATGTAAACATTAAATAAGAATGAAAGATCAATAATTCTGATTAAGAGAGAGGACTTACGGACAATAATAGATTGGCATGCTGTACAGACGTTAAGGACTGATGAAGGCTGGTCACACAACACACGCTGACATTTGTAATGAGGTAGTGGAGTTTAAATTTGTCTCAATGTTCAACAAGGTCTCCATGAAAAGTCAGAGAAATGCCTCTTTGGCGCCTCTTTTTACATTTGCATTGTCATCATCTCAGTGTATCTGCCTCTCACACACACTTGTCAGCATCCTCTTGAAGTCCTAATGCCAGGGTCTCGGTCTGCTTCGCACAGATTTCCCACATACGTTCCTACATCATGCGTGATGATTTGTGCCCCCACACAGACACACGAACACGCACGCCTCTTCTCACTTCCTATTCGTGCAGTAATGCCAGTCTGTTTCCTCCCACATCTTTCTCCTCAAATTCACTACACTTTAGCGTCAGTCTCACTTGCAAATACATGGACAGCTGTACTTTGTGAGACATGTGCAAAACAACAGTTGATGGACAGAATGCAGAACAATGTCATACATTCACCCCAGTACAAAGATCTGGGCCTAAATCCATAGTTTTTTTGCACTCCACATCACCCCAGTTCAGACATGGCCATATGCAAATCAGCCTTGACCCTGTGCCTCATGGGAAAAGTCCAGTCCCAACTGCCAAGCCATGTCTTTCCTGGACCGGAATCAAGCATCCTAGGACCGGTTTCTGGCTATCAGCCGTCTTCAGCTAGGATAGCCAGGATAGCTTGACTCCAGTGGTGTGGAGAGCATGGGACTCACGTCTGAGCATACTCATCCCACTCGGGGTGAAAAATGCAAAACATGCCCAGACGTGGGTCCCTTGCTCACTAAGCCACTGGAGTTAAGCTATCCTGGCTGAAGCCGGCTGACAGCCAGAAACTGGTCCTAGGATGCTTGATTCCGGTCCAGGAAAGACATGGCTTGGCAGTTCGGTCTGGCCTGTTCCCATGAGGCACAGGGTCAAGACTGATTTGCATATCGCCATGTCTGAACTGGGGTGGCTTGGTGAGCAAAATAACGATGGATTAAACCCAGACCAGTGACTGGGGGTGAATGTTTAGCTATTGTGCAACATTCCGTCCATCATCTTGTGTGTTTTGCTGTTCACCCTATGTGGGAAGGGTTTGCCCAGACGTGGGTCCCTTGCTCACTAAGCCACTGGAGTTAAGCTATCCTGGCTGAAGACGGCTGATAGCCAGAAACCGGTCCTAGGATGCTTGATTCCGGTCCAGGAAAGACAGGGCTTGGCAGTTCGGTCTGGACTGTTTCCATTAGGCACAGGGTCAAGACTGATTTGCATATGGCCATGTCTGAACTGGGGTGGCTTGGTGAGCAAAATAACGATGGATTAAACCCAGATCTGTGACTGGGGGTGAATGTTTA
Organism: Lissotriton helveticus; assembly: GCF_964261635.1. Classification (NCBI taxonomy): domain Eukaryota; kingdom Metazoa; phylum Chordata; class Amphibia; order Caudata; family Salamandridae; genus Lissotriton; species Lissotriton helveticus. The sequence goes on along the minus strand of NC_136060.1, from coordinate 19,738,132 downwards.
GCCATTGTGCAACATTCCGTCCATCATCTTGTGTGTTTTGCTGTACTTTGTGAGACGTCAGAGCAAACATGTGACTGCTGCACTCAGGCAGTGAATTCTTATGCTCTAATGGACAGAACAGAACTGTGACTGGGTGCTTGAGACACTCAAACTAAATGTTTTCCCTACAGAGGTTAATTATTCAGGGCAGTGGGTCTCTGTTGAGAACATCCAGTAACAGAAGTAGGCTCTACAGTCTACACCAAGCTTCTTGGAGAATTCCCAGTTGACATACGCACAGAGGCAACAATGTAGCCACAGTTGAAGCTGATGTTGTTGAGGTAGTTTGTTTCAGGCATGATGAGGGTAATAGAAACAACTTGGACATGTACAAAGTTGATTTTCAGTGGAGGGAAATACACACCCCAGCATAACCCACCCCCTCAGAGCATCCTCCAGCACATTGGAAACTCAGCAATACCCTGGTATACCCAGGTATCTCTACTCACACTCACTCAGATGGCATCACACATCCCCTTGAAGCCATCTTCATTGTGGTAATATGCCAAATGTATTGTACAGACTTCAGTGGAGTTCGCCATGGAAAGCCTCTTCAGCCTGATTTTAGTAGTGTCAGCCACCACAAACACCTGGCTATAGCCTCCTTGAAGTTTATGGGCCAGATTACAATGGATCACCGAACCCTTGATGGAGGTGCGGTGGCAGTCGGGAACTGCTGCACCAGAGGTCCGACCACCGTATTACAAGTATAGCAGTTGGACGATTTTGAAACCGTCGCAACCACCAAGGATCCATGATCCCTGGCAGTGGGACAGCAGTGTGAGGCCGCAATATGCTTGGGGGGACCGCTCTAGCCCCATCAAGCACTTATGTGTTTCCTCACTACCAGCGGTCTCATGGTGGTATTCAAACCGTGAAACTGCTGGCGGTGAGGAAACTAAGGGGCCCTACAGGGCCCCATGTTGCCTCTGGCTGTGGGGATGCATGCAGGGGGGCATGCACGCCCAGTGCCTGCACCGCATGGACATAACAGTCCATGCTGTGCAGGAACTTGCTTTGGCGTTCCCAATGCGGTGCATTTTTCAAAGGCACCGGTGTGGTAACGCCAAAGGACCGACCAATAGACAACGAGAATACTCGAAAATCTGGCAGGCGTGTGGCGGTTGGTGTGCCGCCCTGCTCCTGCACCACTAAACTCGTAATAAGGCCCTTGGTATGTTGAGACATATGTTATATACACCCTTGAGTTAGAGAGCTCCATGACCAGAGAATGGATTTTTCTCTCTAAGCAGTTAATGCCTGTTCGCTCCTGTGCCTGCCTGTCTTTCTGGATTCCTCGCCTCTGCTTGCTTCTTCCTGGCCTGCCCTTAGATTTTGATTTTAGCCCTCATTGTAATTCTTCTACTTGGTTGAACTATTTTCCTACTCGTTTAACTAGTTATTGGATTCTGTCTTCTGTTGTTGAAAACTTTCATGATTTTTTACTTTTCAGTTTCTGGTGTACTTGCATTGGAGCAACAGAAAATAGTATCTGTCCCATAAGAGCGCTGGAAAAAAATCTTCGTGCAATGAAATACCTCCCAATAGTGTTTCTGGATTGCTTTTTTTCCCCACCGCAGCCAGCTGACAATGTTCTAACAGGCCACCGTGCATGCAGGTCCATTGCTAAGGCGCTTTTTTAAAATGAGCCAGGTGGAATGCGAAGAATGCCTGATTAGCAGAGATAACTCCCCGTCATAAATTGAAATAACACGATCTTTGACCCCCGAAAACAAATTCCACCTGTAAATGGATTACTAATGGCTGCATTGTTGAATACCGTTCGAGCTAATTATAAATGCATTACTTACTATCCAGTTCATTCACTGCTCTCAAAATGCAAGTTTAGGCATCGAAAAAAAAGCGCATTTTCTACAGGAAAATGCAAGTAATTCAACCGGGGCTAGGCTACTTTCCAATCTCAGTAACAAAAACTTTCCATTTTCACATTGAATTAGATGAGGTAGCACAGATCAGTGGAGCACATCTCCTGGTCCTTACTTAGGAAAACAACACTGCCGCGCATGAAACCCAAGAAGGTGAATGGCCGTGTTTACGCCTTTATGTCTGTACTCTGTGTTTTATTCCCCAGACATGAGGTATCACGCAGCAGCTAACACAGTGACACAAAACAGTCCGTGAACGTTTACACAAATCCGCGTTTTAATTCATTATCACATTAACCTATAATCTTTGCCAATGTTTGCATTATTATTGTCTAAACTGAAGAGATAGCCTGTTTCTAAGCACTACTAAGTCATATAAAGGAGAACATAGGAAGAGAAAGTGTTTCTCACGAGATCACTGGGATAGAACTTGTGGTTCCACTTCAACAATGAGTCACTTCTCCTCCAACAAATAAACAGCAGATTTGAAAAGAACAAGTATAATCTTTTATAAAAAGCTGAATAAAGTTCCCCCTTAAACCCTCAATGAAAACACATTTACGTTTCATATATGTATGCATACAGCGCTCCCATGCTGTGAAGCAACAGATCAGACACAAAAAATGGGATAGAAAATTCATGATTTCTATACAAGGAATCCAAAATGCTTGACATGTTTTTCACAATTTTTTTGGACACATGGATTCTGGAAGGGTTCTTGATTTTTGCTGGTTGTTTAGATTCTGTCGCCTTTGAATTAGCTGAGCAAGTTTCAAGAACATGAGCACATTTAACATGCATTGGCAAAGTCAATTGGTCTGTATTTAATGGGCAAATGCATTTAGCATTAGCAGATTAGAGCGAGGCACATGCGAAGAAGCCAACAGCAGCGGAGCGAGAAGGCTAAATTTGTAAAATTTCAATGCAGACAGTCAAGAGGAGGCAGAAGGATACACCCAAACACAATTAGGCCAGAGATGAGTTCACCACTGGGCTGCGCCAAGATGTGAGTGTTGTGACGGAAAATTCCTCACGTGGTGACCGATGCGGGCCCCTCACCAAAGAGCTCCAGCTGTGATAATACCTGGATCCTTGGTAATGATTTTTGGTCATGAGCAAACATGGATCATGCATGTAATATGACCTGGACCTGTTTCATGGATTGTGGTCTGCTTAGACCAGAAGGGGTGTCCAAAGCACTATCCTCAGGAGCTGCAAGGCGAATGCCTTTACCTGGAGTTAAGTAGCACAAGTGCGGTGATGGCAGCATACTGTGGTTTTAGTGATCAGTAGTGGGAATAGGTCAGTTTTGCCTCTGTAACTAGAGTGGTGCCTCCAGGCCCACCCCAGTATTGTTGCGGTATTGTGTACTTAACTGAACCCTGGGGTGCATTGAGTTGTCTGCAGAGTGAGAATGTATGTGTGCTTGAGTGATGTAACAGTGCAGGAGAAATAGCACACGATTGCGTATGCGCAAGAGGATGTTTATGTGCATATGAGATGGTGGAGTGTAGGAGGATTAGAATGAGCAATTGTGTGGGTTCACCAGGATAGTCATGTGCCTTCGGGAGGACTCATCACATAGGTGAGAGAGGGTGATGGTGCATGAGGACTCTAGGATGTATGTTTGCCTAGGCTAGGAAAGGTACAGTGCACAAGTCTAAATGCATATGGGCACAGGAGTAGGTCTGCTCTTGTGAAATGCACAATACACAGAAGTCACTGAGTCCCACTCTGGGAGGCTCAAACCTTGCTGAAGGAACAAGGAGAGGTGGAGGTTTCCCCCAGACAGATTTGTGGATTACTGCTTTTCTGAAATCAGGGTGGGACATACATGGGAGGGAGGAAGCCCCAGGTTGGGTGCATTTCAGTAGGGGCTCTATGATTCTGAAAGGCCACTGGTGAAAGGGGCATGGGCACATCAGAGGAAGGACATGGGGCTGATAATAGAATCATAAAGAGCAGGGCTGGGGCCCTTTGGTAACCTTTTGAAGCACATATCACTGAGGCCACCATCCAGATTTGAACCTAAAGTCACTCCCATGGTTGTGTTTGGGGCTATCAAGATTGGAGAAAGTCCGTCTGTGATAGACTGCTCTCTGGAGGAAAAGCAGAACAAAAGAGTGGGCACTTCAAAGTGATGTTTAATGTAATCCCCAAAACAAAAACTTCAAATACAGATACACTAAATCACAACTGTGTGTGAAAATGCAACATAAAAAAGGGGAGCTTGAGACTCCCAAATTGTCAAACTGAAGCTATACATTTGTATTGAAGAGTTCAGCACAAGTTCTGCCTGTTGTGACCAGGACTGGGGGCTACGGGTATGCTAATCTCCCATGCTGGGTGAGAGGGCATCACCCAGTAGCACCAGTTTCAGCCTGACACAAGACTAGTGAGCCCAGTGAGGTGAAGGAGTTCATTTGGAGGGAGTGAGGTCCAGTGAGGGTCCTATTGTGTCGATCCTTGGAGCAGAGTGTGAGATTCCGGTCCATTGGGACAGACGCACCAATTAGGCTGCTAGCTGGTTGTTAAAGTCGATGACTCCTTTGCCAGGTGGAGACTGCAGTGAATAAGGATTATTGTCCTTGGAGCTGCACCGTGAGAGACAGAGGCCCATTACCGGATACAGCACCATGACGCGCAGGAGGCCGACACCTTGTCCACACCACCTGCGACCCATATGTCACGTCAGGGCCACGGTTAAGAGAAAGAGTTGTCACTCTGTATTTTCTGCAGTGACCATACGTGCATGTCAGGAGGAAGGGGCCATGACGGAGAAAGTGGGGGTTGGCCTGCCCATACGTGTGGCTGAGAGGACACCACAGACTGTGACTTATGAAGGGCGAGAGCAACTCTCCCGTCTGCAGCTTTGGAGACCTTTACCTGGACCCCAGGATAGACTTACCACACTGGAGGAGCACCAAGGATGGAACCTGGTGTGACTGCAGCTTCCCGCCTCGTGGACTCCACCAGGAGGCTAAAGGGGTGCTTTGGGACTCTGTCCCACCACTACACAAGAGAAAGTTAGACTAACAAATGGGCTGAATGAATACGCTCCAGCGCGGGAACTTGGCGATCCTACCAAAGAGACCCCATAGAACTTCTGAGCCTTGAATGCATTACATGGCCCTAGCTTGGATGTCACCACATGTGGATGGGGAAAAACCATTAGCCATGAATGGGAAAGTGGGATTGGAAAACGTACCTGGGTTGTGCTAGTGACTTGTCTAAAAAAGGCTGTGTATATTATTTGCACTGTCTAGTATTGTACTTTGTGTTAGTAGACAAATAGTTCTTTGTTTAATAAAAACACTAATTTGACTGGACAATCATTTATTGGGGATGCTGAATGGGTTTTGAGTCTGTCCTTGCCTTACATCTACCTCCTCCCAGAGAAGCCCTGGACTGCTCAACCAACTCTACTATCACTGAGAGTCAAGTTTCTTAGGGAGTACTAGGCCCCTTTGCTCAGATCCAATAGTAAGCAGGACCCTCGACATCTGAATGGGGTTCTGACAGTGATTGACAAAGTCTCAACCCAATGGCTTAAATTAGCTGATTGAAGAAAGACAGTGGTTGAAAGGGGCATACCCTAAGCCCACTCAATATATACTGTTAGTAACACGCCTGAAACATGTACTGTGAAAGCTCAGACTTCAAAACTGTACCCCTGTGACCTTCAATGCAGCTACAACGGGACTGACCCACCACATTTTGAAAGGTCAGGTAGCTAGCATTGAAAGGCATAACACAGTGACAACATAATCACTGTGAGCTAGCATCAGAAAGACAGGCGGCCCATTCACTAAGGTATTAATTATGGTGTAAAGATGTTAAACAAATTCTCTCCTTCCAGAAAAAAAGTCACATTACCACACTTCCGGGGGACACAACAAGCTGTTAATACATCAGCTGTCTTTCACAAATAAGATCTTTTATGTGGGTATTGCACATAATTTTTCTTTCTGTGCAGGTGGCGACTCAAGAGATTTAACTTAAGTACGGATATGCATAAGGAGACTATATTGACTTAAACTTTGATTTCCAATGAAGGAATATGAAATAAATTATCTTACCTTATTTTACTATGTTAAGGATGTAATAAAGTAAAGGCCGGCAGCAAGCCCTTACTTCTATTCACGTGGAGAAGAACCAGGTGTGGTATAGTGCTGCTTGATTGTGCATCACGCCAATAACATTTTACTATATGGGGAAAAGCTCGCCAAAACAAGACAGTGTAGTGGATGCTGAAGCTGTCAATGATGTATCAAATTGATTTTGTGTTTGTGTTGAGTTGTTTTGTGAACCCGTCAAAGTTAATGTTCATCATCTGAAATTCACTGGTGGCCAATAGCTGTTTAGCTGTTTTGTATCTTAAAACAGAGAGAAGGCACTGTGAATAAAAGTATAGTAAACATACAGTGGTGAAGATTTAAGTGACATGCAAACCAACCGGCAATGTTGAACACAGAGTTACTTATATTGAAAATAAAAGAACGAGCACTAGCAAAGCCAAAAGATCTTGCTTTCAAAAGGAGTTAGCCAACCTTTTTGTTTAGCCAATGCTCGTTCCTGATGATCAACAGCATTGATAGAAAGGAAACAAATGTTTAGTGCCAATGCCAAACAACAATAGCAAACAAAAGTCTGAGACGGCCGAACAAACATTCATGCGCACATAAAGTGTGGTCACACTCCCCCTGCTCCCGTGGTGAGAGAAGCCCCACCCCGCAAAGCTGCTGCACAGCAGCACAAAATAAAATGATAATAACGCAAGTTATTATCATTTCATTTTTCCTTAACTTCTCTGCTAAAAAGCAGTGGGGAGACACTCCTCCATCTTAGCGAAGGAGCCACCACTGTGCCTCGTACTAGGCCCAACTAGGCTGAAACCGGTCTTGGATTTCTTGAGTTCTGGTTCAGAGAGAACCTGGCTGGTCAGGTCTGGCTAGACTGTTCCGATAGGAGTAGGACAAAGCTGATTTGCTTATGACTGGGTCCAATATAAGGCAGCATAGGGGGTCAAAAAAGTGTTGAGTCTGAATGCTACCCTGAGTTATTGCCACTGGTTAGACTTTTTGCAAGCATTCTTCAAATCCTTTTCAGCTAGTTTGATGAATAAAACAGTTAAACGCCGGCACATGGAGATCGGGCTTCAGAAAAAGGGAGAAACCTTGAAAGTGACTACAGATGATAAAAATAAGAGGAGGAAACCTTTTAAGATCTGGTTCTCTAATGAAATATTTTCATCTAAGGTCAGAAGCAGGTGTTTTATCTCACTGCATGGTTTGGGTGAAGGACCTGCAGTGGCAAACTATGCGCAGACATCCCATAAGGGTGACACTGAGTGGGCCAGAAATGGATTTAATTAAAAAGGAACAATCAAAGGGCATCCACCACCTAGTTGTCTCTCAACATAATGTGAGAACGTGAAGGTCCGATGCAAAAGACTCCTCAGTGGAACCACTGATCACCTTAAAGACAACCTGTGTCATCCGCACACACACACATATATAGAACATGTCCCACAACTCATGCATAAGAGAAGCCGAAGGATGCCTCTTAAATATGATGGGGTGGCAAGATAGATCCCTGCAAGACACCACAATTAATGGTTTTTGGACACAAACTGTTGGTTGTTGCAACACCTGAGACCTGCTGGATACAGAACAATAGGTGGTCAATTTAACACAGTTCCTATCAAAACTGCCAAGTACATGCGAACCATGAGGAAGGCATGATCAATTTTGTCAGAGGTAGCCATGAAGCCTAACAGGGCCAGGACCCAGACAGCGCCACAATCCACTTCCTGACTTAGATCATCCAGTGCAAACAGGAATCTCAGTTCAGCGCTTCTCAAAAGGCTCAATCCTGCCTCCTCAGGTCCCAAGAATAGATTGCACTCGACAAAAAATAGTAACCTCACAAAGTACAGCATTGTGCACAAACACTCTTGCATGCCATATGCTTGCCTTCCTGACACATTCAATTACCACAACATACAATCTAATTGCATGGTAATCAGTTTGTTTCTATGCTTTATAAGTATGCAAGTGAAAATGTGGGCACAAGCTTAGTTCCTGTTTTTTCTACCCTATTAGTAATATCCATATGGTGTATATGCTTTGTCAATTTACAGCAATAAGTCAGAGGGACCTTCCATGTTTCAGAATACTTTCAATCTCTTTGTACAGTCCTGTGCGTATAACCTTGTTTCCAGCGAGACGCTAATAATGTGCATGCACTTGTTGACGACATTAAGAATGCTGTAAAGTGCAAAAGGCGCAGAGTAAATTAAAGGGGAGTTGAAACACAAGAATGCAAAGCTTCTGTGCCATATTCAAAAGGCTGTTTGCATTCTCTGCCTGTGGGAAATATCTTTCAAAATCACGCCTCGCTGTATCTAAGGGGAGTTAAGATGCCATACATTTTCAAAATTCCAGTTATGCCTGAGAAGCCTTAAAGTATGTTTTGTGTAGAAGGCTCCTGGCTTCGTTTTATTTTCCACACCCTATACTACTATGTCTTCAAAAGTGGCAGTGCATTAGCGAAAAAGACACTTGAAAGACATTGAAGCAAATTATAACTGGTTTTAAAATGATCATGTTATGCTGCTGCTCTCTCTTGCTGAATATTGTCATGTTTTGTTGCTGTTCTTTCTCATATCACGGAATGTGGGAAGTGTACTTTTAAGGTTTTAACAAATCAAATAAAGTTTTGTTTGACTGACTGACTGACAACTAAACCAACAATCTGACAAGGTCACATTGAAAGGAGCAAATTGTGAAAGAAGCATAGACCCTTGTTGCCATTAAAACTGATCGAATGCCCTGCAGCACCGGGTACACTAAACCCTCGCGCTCACTAGTATTTCCCAGAGCCCGCACGCTTAATCCCTAGTTGCAGAGCATAACATTTTAATAATTGTTCGTCTTAAATATTATAGAAACCATCCCAAATATCTGCAGCTGTAAACCAACCATTGAGTGAAATTTGTTTTGTTTACGTCTTGCGCGCAAGTTATCCTTTTATTTTAGCAGAACACAAGTGTCGCTCAATCGAAAAAATACCACTAATGGGATTATGGGTGCAGCAGCTCCTCTGAAGAAACCCCATACCACCATGTCATCCAACCAGAAAAGGACGTGTGCCGGTGCGGTTTGCTCCAGCGGATCAAAGGATCCAGGACAAAAGAAGCAATACAATGGGCGGTTGTCCACCAAACAAGGCTTGACTGCTGGCGCATTGGCATGAAAATCTCATTAGCTCCCTGTCACTCTTCTTCGACCCTTAAAATGGAGGTGGGTCCATACCTACAATCAGGCACTCTGTAGAGTCCTCCTGTTGCACCTCCTCCTGCCTACTTGCACTGGTAACCTATAATGTAGGAAAGCTTCTACTTCCTGCTCTGTCCTGCTGACAGACCGTGCACGTGCCAAACTCATGTCCTCCAGTGGCAAGGCTTTGTTTGGGCAAAGCGATGGATGGCTGAAACCTTTAAAAAATCAGGTAGGTCCTTTGCTGAGCATGGAGCGGCCTGTTGTCACTGTGTTGGACAGGTACTTCATCACAAGATGCTGAGGTCTGTAATGGGTGCAATGCATGTTTTCTCTCATTGAAAAGGCAGAAGAGACAAAGTAAGATAGTGGTGAGCAAGACAGAATACTGACCAAATTCACAAACCCTCTGCCAGCTAAAAGGGGAGAGGAGTTGATCTAACGGCTAGGGCGGTCGACCTCGAATCTGGGGAACTGGGTTTGAGTCTCAGCAATGATGCTGAACATCCTGTGATTCTGGGCAAATCACTTGGGGGCATATGTATGAACAAGCCCTTTTGTGATTCCTTAATAGCGATTTTCAGCGAATTGCTATTAGGGAATCGCAAAATGCTACGTATGTAGAAATCGCAATATTAATTGCAATTCTTTAATATTCCTTAATTGCGACTCACAAATCGCGATTCGCAATTAAGGAATACCTTCCCATTCATTCCTATGGGCGTAGAGGCCCATATGAATAAATGGGAACACATTCTCAATTTGCGATTCGCAATTAGAGAATCGCAAATCGAAAATGCAATTTAAGTGCTTTCTTATTCCAAATTCACACAACTTAGGTGCTTTCTACATATGCAATCGCAAAATCGAGAATCGGAAACTTTGCGATTCTCTAATTTGCAATGCCTTTTTGGGATGATACATCCCAAAAGGCTTTTTCTGTTTGCAAACGGGCCAATTCTGAGAATCGGCCAGTTTGCGAACGGGAAAAGGGCTTGATACACATGCCCCTTAATCTCCCCGTGCCTAACCAAAATGAATGTGTCCTCCTGTAATGCAACTGGTGCTATGTAAAGCGCTCTGGTATCCGATTCGAGTCAAGTTTGCGCTATATAAAACTGGGAGAGGTGTGGCGCCGCGGCCAGGGCGACTGACGCTGGAATCTGGGGATCAGGGTTCGATCCCCGGCTCCGGCGGTAGGTTAGCCCAGCACCATGTGACTCTGGGCAATAGCTCGCTTAATCTTCCCGACGGCCCCCAGCGCCTAGAGACCCTTACGGGTGATTGTGCGCTTTACAAATGTGGATTATTATTATTATTATTATAAAAAAAAACTGAAAAACATAAAGAGATAGGCACAGGTATGCACTTAAGGAGCGTCTTTTGATTAAGAGCAGCAGGGATAGTGAAGGGCGTTACATATACCGAATGCCCAAATAAGTCAGCTTGCCTGAGTCTAGGAGATGCTCCAAGTATGAGAGAGGAGTTTCTAGATCTCCCTCTCACTCCTCTAAGCACAGCAGAGTCCGGGACTCATGGGACAGATTGCTGCCCTCCGGGCATCCATTTCTAGGGAGGAATTGAGAAGTGTAATATATGCATCTATTTGAACTGCAGAAGAAGCAGTAGACAAAGGCACTGCCAGTTTTCCATGCTTGAGCTTGAAGAGATGATCAGGAGTTTTCACATCTCTCATTGGGCAGCTGCATGCAGATGGTTTGTTGCACTCTTCGCCTTACTGTGCCACATAAAAGATGCGTGCACTGCGGCAGACCCAAGTTCAATTAGTCAAGTGCCAAGAAGTCCTGCATGGTACTATTATACCAGCTGGAATTTATGGGGAGAACGTTTTCAAAGATACGGCACTAGCGATCTATCCAGAAACCAATGACATAATGTTGCAGGATCTCATGTGTACACTCTTTCAATCCAAACAAGAAAGCTACAGATTTTTTCAGCTAATTCAGACATGAACTTAAAACCTGGCCCTTTTGCCAGGTTTATTAATTGTTCTTTCAGAGGCTGTGTCTACTCATTCATTTTGCTTCTTATGTACAAATACAATTATAATGGGGTAGTCATTGGAGTACTGTCTAATGCCACAAAACCTTGGTTGAACGAGTGCTGTTTAAGAGGCAATAAAATAATAGGGGCCTGCAAGATATCTCTAAATGTTCATACTTTCTTGGGGCCACAGTGTTTCAAGACTGAAGGCATCTTCACATGAGGGTGGTACTACAGTATTTCCTTTTCTGCAGAGCAGACCCAATCAAAGAATCTTCAGTAAGATGGCCCAAGCGATACAAATGTTCTGGCCAGAACCAAATTGGTTTTGTGTCAGGAGAACCTTTGAAGGGAGTGTCTTTGGATCCTCCATTTCTACAAATCATCGCTTCAGAAACTAACACGTTTGACGGAGGTACCACCCGGAAGCACTAGCTAAGGATGAGAGACAGGCTTGGAGTCTCTATGATCTTCTTAGTAGATGTTGTTCATCAGGGCATTCTGGAATGTGTGGACAGCACAGCGAATTATTCAGTGGTGAGTGGAACAGACTACATGGAGGTGAAGGTATATTTAACCAACCATGCAGTACGACAATTGAGCCTTTGATATCCTTAGCACCTGGGATTCTAGATGGGCTAAATCCCATCTAGTGCCTGCAGCCTAAATGCTATGCTATGTAATTTCATAATGTAGTAACCGAGCACATCTTTCAAATAATTTTCTTCGTACTTTAATAATTAAAAAACATAACAATTAAAGGAAATGTCTTAATGCAAAGAAATAAAGGCAGACTTCAGGGCATAAACAATTTGAATTGAGAAAAATTAAAATTGGAAAACGCCTGATACACAGCTTTATAGATTATGGTCATAGTTTTGGAACTAACACACTTGTGAACAATCTTAACATCTTTATTTTATTTTAATGAATGTTGTATAAGTAGACGATAAACATTATTACTTTTCCATTCTATAGTGTGTCTTAAAAGTTTTACCATTTTAATTATTTTAAACTCAATAATGATAATTTTATATCTGTATTTGTTGATCTTAGTTGAGGTCTGAATCAAATAAATCATTGATTGACTTTGATATATCTTCAAGGTACATTGACGTAGAGTTAAGAATAGTAAATCTGTACGTGCTTATTTACACTTATCTTCTTGATAGTTTGGTCCTTGATATTTGTGACACGATATTCTGTCCACACAATATTTTTGTTTCCAAAATTCTGTCAGTGATCCCAGAATTTGTCAAATGGGGTATCTTGATTTTTGGTCACCTTGCTAATTTTCAGCACATGTTGAAAGTAGTGAATGATTGAATGTGTATTTATAAAGTGTGTTTCTACCCAATAGGGTACCCTGGTTTAAGAACTCAATCTGTTTCAGAGGCTAACTTAAAAACTATTTTATAGATTTAAATAGAATGCGCAAGCAGTTACATGTAAGGTAAGTCAGCAAAAAGCAATGCACGATACACCCAAGTTACAGGGCCATCAGGACAAAGGGAGGCAATGTATTTCAGAGTTTTTTCAAGTTGACAAAAAGTGAGAGTGCAGACCCTGGGAAATGGCTGAACTAGAGCATAGCGGTAGAGCTGATTGGAGTACCAATGGCACACTGGATGTGGAAGACTGAAGACCTTGAGGCTGGACGTTGGGAGGGAAGGCCAGGGACCCAACAGGAGACCTTCATCCTCCCCTGGTAGCAGCTCTTTTTCCCTAAACCTATCCAAAGTGGGAGCAACCTGCAGGCCTCTGGGGCATGAAAGTGAGAATTGCTCTTCCGTGCTCTCTTACTAATTGGTGAGTAACTTTGATGTCATTCTCACACTTTTCTCTCCTGAGCAACCAAATGTGAACAACATGAACACGATGTAAAAATGCAAAGAGGGACACCGTCAGGGCCATGTAGCGCCCAGCCCCCACCCCCATAGGAGCTGACAAGAGGAATCCCCTCCACTTATCACTTTCTTCAGGAGTGCACTGCCTCTCGACCAGTGTGAATGCAGATGAGAGAAAGACCTTTGAAGTCTGGTGGCGAATGGAAGGCTGTTGATGGTATCTTTAGAAAACATACATGCAAAATGGGAAAATATGGAGACGAACATTGTTAAGTGTGAATTCAAAATGGAGCAGATTAAAACTAGAATGACAGAGGAAGACAAAAGATAACATCTCTACAGGACAAAATTGGCATGGGAACTGAGGAACCAGATGATGAATTCCTCTGAGTTCTAGAAATACATACTCCATTACCAAGCTGGAGTAGCAGGTTGAAAAAATAAAGAACATACAGTGGTCACAGAATGTAAGGATATAGGATTGGCCAATCAAAGATTGAGACTCTGTTGTTGTCATGTTCTCAGAATTATTATCTTTAACACAAAGTGGTCACTATAATAAACAGGAAAAAGAAGTGTTTAGTAGGAGGATTGCGAATGGTGATAAATGTTGCCGTTTTGGCTGTGTTCCAGGAGTAGGGTAAGTACTGTGATGTCATTAAAGCTATCACTACGAAAATAGAGCTGCCATTCCAAGATCAGAGAGTTATGATATTTTGTGACTTCAGCCAGACTATTGCTGGATCAGATAGAGGTGTAACTTTCAGTGGTGTACGCAGCACATCTGAAGGTGGTCATGTGAGGGGTCTGGAGTCATCACTATATTTCCAGTGAGAGGAAATAGCTAGGTATGCTGAAGGTGTCAGTCAGAGAGCTTGTGAAGGTAGAGGGGTTTAAGGTTAGCTGTGAAGCAGAGACTGAAATAGACTAAGACTGCTCACCTGGATTGGGGAATTAAGAGGGTAGATATTATTTGACTGGAAGAGGGTTCAAATTCTAGGGGATGCAATTATTTTTCATTAAAAGAAAATTCAAGTACATGCTTCTATCTTCAGTGGAGGTATTTGTTAATGGTTAGTCTTAATCTATTTTAGGTCTCGTCTACAGACTGCTTTAGTCATTCATAATTGAAACACCTATTGTTGACAACACCAATACTTGGAGTTGGCTTTGATTGAGGCCATTGTTTATTATTGGTTTGCTTTCTTGTCAATCTTGCTTGCTTTTCTTGTTATTCAACGGCTTTCTTTCTTCCTCTTGAGTTTGTCCCTCCCCAGCATTGCTTCTTTGCCATTCTTTTAAACAGATGACATATGTCTTTCCACTATTTACACTTGGGGACCAATTTTTTTTTTTTGCTTTCAGTACTCAATGGAAGTACATTTGCTCTCTTGCTTTCTCTCCCGCTCTCCTGTGTGCGGTTTCTGCTTTCATTCTTCCTGTGCCCGAATGTTCTGGGTGGCTTTCTAAATCCCCCCGCCAGCTAATCCACTGTATTTTTGTTTTATCTTTGTAGCTGAGCCCGACAGATGCAAGATGCTACTGGGCCGCTCCTTAAATAAATTGCACCACTGCAGACTTAGGGGCTGATTTAGAGTTTGGTGGAGAGTACTCCTTTGCAACAGCAACAAAATACCCTCTCTACCAAACTGAAGGTATTCCTGCCTGATTTACAGATGGACAGGCCTTCATTATGTCAATGAAGAAGAATACTCCATCTCGCCACCAACATAAACCTTTGACGATGTAAAGGCCATCGGAGGTTTGGCCATGTGTCCGTCCACCAGATTTAGAGTGAAAGAAAACATGGACAATTTTCACTGTCAGCCACTGCCATGTAAATCCTGGGAGTTAGGTGTAGTGAAAACTGTCAAATGCCCCCCTCGCTATGAAAAAAAACTCCAATGGCAAGGGGGGCATCATTTTATTCGTTTCCAAAATAAAATCCCACTTTGGGTTTTTGTATTGGGGGAGAACATTGTTAGTTTGCTGTGCAGCTCTGTTATGTTGATAAAGCTGTCCATCAAACTTACAATGCATTGACAGGAACTGCCATGATGGTGGTTCCTGCCAATGTTAGAGATGGTCACTTGGAGGTGGACATCTCGAAATTTGGCGGAAATCGCAAAGGAACTCAATCAGGGCGGCGGGATACTTAACCCTGTCACTTTGGCATAGTAAAACCCTGCTCGCCCAACTTTAAATCGGTCCATTTCTTTTTAATTTACTGCTCAAAGATGGAAGTCTGCCATCTTGCAGTGGTAGGTAAATAAAAATAAAAATCACAACCACAATTCGATGTATGCACGTGCATGCGTGGACACGTATGATTGTCTGAGATAACTCTGTGACTGCCATGATGCTTATGTCGGCATGTGAAGCATGCTCACGTAAATATAATTGCACTTTAGCATCAGCAATAACCCCGTTATGGCTGATGTTGGATAACATCAGTAAAAATTCTTGGCAAATCCAGTAGGCCACTGGCAAAGCAAAAAGTCGAAACCTACTGGCTTTCCTAATGCATGTTACTTTTATGGAATATTTGACAGGAGTACACTTCCGGGAACCAACGCGCACGGAGGCGCATAAAGCCGAGCAGCTCCCACTGAGGAGCGGGGGACATACCGGCGGACACTGACCTGTTGGAGGGTGGTTTGGCCACTTGCTTGCACCAACCGTCTGGGGCCCTGACGCTGTCGGTCTTCCCTGCCGCCACCGCAAAGTCCATCGCGGGGCTGCAGCGGGGGAAGACTACAGCTCCCAGACTCCTTTGCGGACACGCCCACTTCCGGGAACCAACACGCACGGAGGCGCATAAAGCCGAGCAGCTCCCACTGAGGAGCGGGGGACATACCGGCGGACACTGACCTGTTGGAGGGTGGTTTGGCCACTTGCTTGCACCAACCGTCTGGGGCCCTGACGCTGTCGGTCTTCCCTGCCGCCACCGCAAAGTCCATCGCGGGGCTGCAGCGGGGGAAGACTACAGCTCCCAGACTCCTTTGCGGACACGCCCACTTCCGGGAACCAACGCGCACGGAGGCGTATAAAGCCGAGCAGCTCCCACTGAGGAGCGGGGGACATACCGGCGGACACTGACCTGTTGGAGGGTGGTTTGGCCACTTGCTTGCACCAACCGTCTGGGGCCCTGACGCTGTCGGTCTTCCCTGCCGCCACCGCAAAGTCCATCGCAGGGCTGCAGCGAGGGAAGACTACAGCTCCCAGACTCCTTTGCGGACACGCCCACTTCCGGGAACCAACGCGCATGGAGGCGCATAAAGCCGAGCAGCTCCCTCCGCGTCGCGGACGCGCGCGGACGACGCCGGGCTAAGCCCGGGCAAAGGGCGGGCCCTCTGTGGCCCTCAGAGGCCAGAGGAGACCGGACCGGGCCTGTCCCTTTGTTTCGTGTGTAAGATCTCTCCAAGCTGTTACAGTAGCAGATTTGATGAACTACTCCTGGGGGATGTGATATTGCTTCAGTGTCCACATTAAAAAGCTGGTTCGCTATGAACTGCAAGGGGGCCATTAGAAATCCAGACATTCAGAGTAATTCACTTAGGGGAACAATGGACTATTATATTAAGAGCTCTGTTCTCCCTATTGCTCGTGAATTAGTGAGGATTGAGAGCTCGCCAGTTATGGATAGTTGTCCGAGTGTTTGTTTGTCTCCGCAGACTCCCGATACGACCCAAGCATTCTCATTACTGGAGGAGCTAAATAACATGTGCAGATCCTCATATGCACCTGTGGAATTAGAAGGTTCTCAATCTAGAGCTCCCATTTCCCCTATACCAATAATTAGCCCTAGGACTAGATCATCATCCCAATCTATCCAAACCTCACAGGCTACCTCACATGTAAAACGCCCAAAGGAAAATTCACACTGTGCTGCTGCTACTCAGGTCCCCTCCATCCAGGTCCCCCCTGCTAAAAGGAAAAAGGATGGGGTTCGAAATTCGGGGAGGCAGACTAAACAACCAACATTATCGACAAACTCCCCACTCCCTAATACTCCTAGCACTGTAAAATCTAAAGAATCTACCAACGCCACCTTATTGGCCTCGTTTGAAATGTTGATAAAGTCCATAATAGCTCCGTTAATTGACAAAATGACCAGCTTAGGGGATAGACTTTCAGGGGTCGAGGAAGCAATCAAGGCAAACTCACTATTTTTAAGAACCAAGGCAGGACCCAGTCATCAGCCACCGTGTACCTCTCGTCCACCACGTCCAGACCCCACAGAAATATCCTACCCCACCACACAAAGCAAGACCATTCACAAACAACCAGTAACCCCATATAGTAAAAACTCAAACATCTCGAAGGCAGTCACATCTTCACAGAGCTCCCAGCCTAGAAAAGGGCCAAATGAAGAAACGCCACCCCACAAGGGAATAGAGGTCAATTCAGATAATGCGCCACAAAAAACCAAACACCTAAATTTGCCACCTGAGGCCGCTCCTTTCGTGTGCGTCATCTCAGGTGTACCAGAACTCCCACCGGGGAAATACGAACACAATCAAGAGCTAAGAAATAAGGTAGTATTTTGGCTAACCAAAAATAGATCCCTCCCACCCAACATTGATGGTACTATACTTAGCGTCAGAAGGGTGGGCTGGTTAGGACCCCTCCCGAAACATATTGCGGGTGATCTGGTACTTGTCAAATTCAGGAACAGGCATGTCGTCTCATACCTTCAATCTCGACAGCCTCAGCTAGGAGATGGACCTATATCCACTTGGAGTTTAACTGATTTCTATCCCAGAATTTTCCATCCTCTGTCGTATTGCCAAAAAAAAAAAAAAAAAAAGCCTCTGGATGGCCAGAACTGGTCATGTCTTGAGTGGCCGATTTACTCCCACATTTAATTAACTCATCTTACTCCCCTGTTCTTAATGTTTAGTTGACTTATTTTATTGATTTAATCTTTGTTTAAACACATGTCACTTTTTACAAAATGGAAATTATTGATGTATTTGTTTTATTTTTGTTTGCTGTACTGTATATGCTTTTATGAAACGTTT
The DNA here is from genome assembly GCF_964261635.1 of Lissotriton helveticus. Taxonomy (NCBI): domain Eukaryota; kingdom Metazoa; phylum Chordata; class Amphibia; order Caudata; family Salamandridae; genus Lissotriton; species Lissotriton helveticus. The sequence continues at coordinate 19,720,052 of NC_136060.1, read as the reverse complement.
TTACTTTTCGAATAAAGCTAATTGAAATTAAAAATTGACAGGAGTATCATCAATGTGACATCTTTTACATGAGTAGCACTGTTGTTATGCTTGTACTATTACACGAGTTTTGTAGGGAATAGAAAGATGTTTAAAAACATATAATTGAAAAAACATCTTTTGAGAACCAACAATAAATATCTGTTAGGACCAAATAAAATATGTCGGATGAGTTTTAATGCTTAAGACATGAAAATACTAAGCTTGATATCATGTGATGTATTAGTTTCTCTTTAAGTCTTTGATGACCCTGCAATGTTGTAAGTAAGCTTAAACTGAACCACTTTTGGACACTATCTGGCCCCCGACGACTATTCTACGCTTGTTTAGGACAGATTTTTGTATGTTTAATTTAAAAGTTTAAAGAGGTGAACACTTCATACTCTTATACTTACCATCTACACTGACTTTTCGTTATGGCTTCTTTCAGACATTGCAAATCTGGATTCCTGTTCTTTATTGCTAGAGGGGACCTTCCCCCAACGTTCACGACAGCATAGCGACTCATCACTATATAGTAGAGTGTTATGAGTATTGTACCACTAGTTACATGGGTTAAAATCCCACCCAGAGACACATTTTGTGCTAGGATTTTTCAGGTCGACACCCGTATTCTAGTGGCTGTGCTATGCCTGCTTGCAGTATTAGTAAGATCCCCGCACCCATCACCACCACCATCTGTTTTGCATATCAAGCACGTATTTTGCGGTAGGTACCCTGCATGAAGATGGGGCTGGTTGCGCTACTTGAATAAACCTTCTCCGCTGTAACCTTCCCTCCACCGTTGAATACTCCTACACAAATAAGTGTATTCACTCTTTCATTGCCCTCAAATGTGCAACCAATGCAGATGGTGTCTACAGACCCATGTGCAGAACAAAGCAGAAGAAGTTGCACTAGTCAGCCTTGTCTGTGCTCCTTTACAGTATGAAAAAATGTAGAGGGAGATACCCTTTTACTTGGAAAAGGAATGGGTAACAAGCATTCAAAACAACAAATTTCCTTTTCCAAACTTTTTAGGCCGGAATCCTTAGGAGTCACTATATAATGTAGGGGCAGGTGAACTAGTGTGTAATGAGTATTTGCGCAGGTTACCAAATTTACAAAACTACTTGGATGAATTCTTATATACAAACCCAATGTCAAAATTCAAAATATATTATTTAATATTCACTGTTGAATTGCTGATACATTTCTAGAGTCAATTAATGTGGTTAAAAAAACATGGTCACATTATTTATAAAAACATTTTTGCTAAAAATTCAAGAATCACAAAACTTATGTGCACAAATTATTACACTTAAAACACAAAATGTGTTAATGAACAAATGTCCATACAATTTAGAGTATCCCATCATTAGGAGAAACCCGAACTAACAGGAATAGATTCTACTAGTCCCTGGCCCCTGAAACACACTTCACAATACTGTGTTGCTTGGTACTGTGGAGCCATTTCTGTACGATTGAAGCCCTTTCTGCCAGAACAGGTTCTCAGCCTTTGAATGTTAAAACTTCCCCTCCTCCTCTATCTAATAATTGACCTTCACTGACCACGTGCCTTGCTGCCTTAGGGGTCATCTGGGCCTGTCTGCTGCTATCAGCCTGGAATCCAGTAAAAGCAGAAGCCCCGGTGAATTCTTCGCATGCCAATCTACTGTGGAGAAAGCCCAAGGCAGCAGAGATTGTTTCACTTCTTAAACCGCACAAATCGAACTCAAGACAACAGCTGAGTGATTTGTTTGTCTCACCTGCAGTTAATGAGGGCAAAGTGCTCATTTGCAAACAAAATCATTAGTTCAAAATAAGGTCTGCGGAAATTACACTTGCACAGAGGCAGGTTCCCGAAACTCAGCTCAACTTCAGCAACTCAGCTACGAGAGACACTCGTGTCAATAGTAAACTCTAACCAGCTTAAGGAGAGCCATCAACAGAATACCACAAGCAACTGCTTAGCGGCAGAAAAAACACACTCTGTGAGGACTACAGAGTGAGTCCTCGCAGCAGCACAGCAACAGCAACCGTCTTCTGTCTTAGATCATAGAGCGTGGGATGGCCAGTCCCATGGATCAAAATTTGTAAAGTTTTGCTGCTGTGCAGGAGACTAGCACTCCTCGGTACTGAGCAGTGGCGGCTCCACCGCTATGGCGAAGGAGCATCGCCAAACTGCTTTCAAGCTGTGGCAAGTAGAAACATAAAATGATATTAACTTAGAGTTTGTGTCCTGCTACTTTGCGGGCAGGCTGGTCGGCGGGGCTGCTCTGCTCTCGGAGCAGGGGAGGAGTGTTTTTCCCCCACCTAAATGTACATTGACGGTTTGGTCGGACCTCTCAGGCTGCCCAAACCAGTCATGCGCACTTTCCCCTTACTCCATGCAGGCTGCATTACAGCCTGCATGGAGAACATGCCCACCCCTCCAGCCCCTGGCTGAGCACAGTGTCAGGGTGCTCAGACCAATCACAATGCTGCATTGCAGCATTGTGATTGGCTTAGGGGAGGGAGCCTGGCTGCCTGCTTTCTGTTTCTGGAGGCGGAGCCAGGAGAGCAGGAGTAGAGACGCGGGACCTGGCCTCAAGGTAAGTTTATTTTATTTTTTATTTCCCCCTGTGTGCGGGAGCAACCCCCCCTCCCGGGAACCCCCCGCCTGCCCTGCCACCCGCAAGTCATGCCGGCCGTCACAGATTCGGAGTAGTACTACTTGCCATTTGAGGGCAAGCTATGCTTCAAATTGAAAAAGGTACAGTCACTCAGGTTAAGCAGATTAATAAACATACAGTAAAGGAGAATTTCTCCTCTTCGGCACAAGTGATCCATTCTTCGATTAATCTGACATGGTCCTTCAGTGATTTGTGTCCACAACAACAGTCACACTTCTTGACAATGTCAATCTGATGCTCAATAACAAACTACAATGCATACTATTATCACGACTACCGTCTGACTTCTCAACACACAACCCACCTCAAGAATAGGACAATGTGTTTGATACAAGTATAAAAATCAGTGTTCCCTAAATTTTGCGTTGGTGTCGAGTGTGTGAAGATCGGCAAGTGATCAAGCAGTAAATATGAGAACAGGATGTAATGTAGTTGTATGGAAGGGTGGCTGGTCCTCCTTTAATACTCCAGTCTGTCCATTTTTTGTTTCTAATGTTAGTAATTAGCACTGCACAAGGACTATCATACATTAATGGACATGTGTACTATGCAAACCTTGAATATTCAGTCCAAGTGCAACACTACGTGCACATATTAACATACAAAATTGTAAATTCTTAACTCATTGGTGGATAAAAGGTACAGTTTGATGTTTGATAGAGGCTATGCTGACTGCAACCCCCCTTCCGCCCCAAAAAAAACAACCTCAGTGACAGTTGTATGTATATGTTAGTGAAGGGGGTAGAACTGATATTTAGGAACACGTATTGGGCCAGTTCTATTACTCAAGCCTTAATACAATTTCAAGGCCTCTTTATAAAGAGCTTTTGGGTGCTCTACCACAAGGGGGTTGTTCAGAAAGTGATGGCAAAACGTGAACCTTCAAGCATCACCATTAAGCAAAACATGAAGTCATTTTGAAACCACTTAATAAAAGGCGCTGGGTGTCCTCACCGAAGCAATGCTCAGAACACTACTACACACCGATGCACTTAAGCACAGTGTATCAGCAATGATGCTTCAAACCTGACGGGAATGAATAGCACCTTTATGAGGATCAAGAATCTCCACATGTCTCCAGCAAAGGTGCATGTTCTTTATTAAACCAGAAGTGCGTAAGTGGTATTTGCACTGCGAGAAACTTATCAAAGGAGAGTGAAGCACTATAAAGGTTCTATGGCACAGATGCAGTCAACATGTGTAAGGAGGAACAGCTGTTTTGTGGACTGTTCCTGTGCCATGAAGTAGTGTTCTTGAAGAGAGGATTCTACAGCTTTTTCCTAAATTGGAACCTTTTTACTACAGTCCCTTATCGATACAGGGATGTTGTTCTCAAAATTAGGGTCATAGATAAAGACATACTGCCAATTTCCATTTCGCTGGGTAATACACATATTGTGACAGGTATTCAGATCCCCCACTTTCTCTGCAACCTGAAGCTACTGTCTCCACATGAGCAATACGTTTGGCAAGTTTCTAAACTCCGTTCAACAGTTGAGGCCATTCCTCATATGGCTAGTATATGGTATGGGCAGCCTCTGCATGCCCCATAACAGATCTGGCCAAAAATGCTACAGTACAATACAATACAGAAGGATAAACACAAGTGAGTTATTTAATGGTTATGTGGAAAGTGAGTACTATATAGGCTTACCCGTAACAAGGTTGTACAAAAAAGGATGGGAGGAAGAGATGTAAATAAATCTGGGGACCAGCAGAGTCTCTGACATATACGAACAGTTACCGGTTATAAGTTGAAGACGTTATATAAACAAAAGGATGCTTACACCCAAAGAAAATTGTATGGACAGCAGGGCTGGCTCTAGGGCGGTGCGACGGGTGTCACTGCACCGGGTACTGGCATCCTGGGGGCGCCGTGTTTGCAAGTTTATTATGTTTTGAAGGAACCTGCTGCCGTGCTCCTTTCCTCCAGCAATTCCCAGCAAAACACAAACATGTCAAGATAACTCCTGTGATTAATCTTCTTCCTGGAGAGAGATCGGAGTTTTGTAAAAGAGACGTCCTTTTGTTACTTGCAATTTATAACTTAAAGTCCTAATATAGAAGAGTGAGCTATTAACTTTCATCATAGAACTGCATGCACACTGCAAAGTATAAATTAGTGCATAGACTAATGCTGCAAGAAGGGTTCATTTGAGTAGAGATCGATTCTTATTAAAGAAATCTCCCACCTATGCTGTTTCTTACTCGACTCAGAGTTTGTGCTTCTCCACACAAAGCACTCGTCCACTATACGGCCTACCAGTATGGATGACATGTGACTCCTACACTTGTAGTTCTTTGGCCTATGTAACATTTCCTATACACTGATTTACACATGTAGGATTGACCTTCCCTGTGTAATATGTGTGTGATGCAAAGTGCTCTGACATCCTTTACTGGTATGAGTGGCGCTATATAACTAATTCAATGCATCAGAGAGAGTGGTTATGGAGACATGGTCACTGTAAAGGGTGCTAGTGAGAGAATCCGTGGTGGAGGTGGTCACTGGGGGTGCCAACGAACATTGTCGCACTGTGCACCACCAGCGCTAAAGGACAGTTGGACAGTAATTTCTTACAGAATGTGATGAGCCTAATGTAGCACAGTAATGTCTTTGGCAATCTTGTACAGAAAAGTGAAAATAGTTGGGCTACGTTAGAAATGAACTAGGTAAGTGGAGGGTCTATGCAGTACTGAAAAAAATGTAAGTTTTCATCCTGGTATAATGACACCCTTATCCTGTGTGTGGAGTCTTAAGGGGTTCAGGTTTAATTATCCCCAGTCACCTTGCCAAGAGAATGAGAGACCATCTCCTATACCATTTACAGCATCAATGGAAAGACATGGTGGGTCTTCAGACACAATGGTTTTGGCATGTTTCTGGTGGAGGTCTTGCTGGGAAGATCAGCCCTCGGAAAAGAACCCATTCCACCTGCACTTAATAAAACAGAGGAACTCAGTGGTAGTTGATCAGGAAATTCTTATAAGAAATTTTACGGTTATCACCCATCTCTAAATGAGGCCTTTGATCATTTAAAGAAAAGTAGAAGAAAGTCTATGCAAAAGAAATATCTGGATGGTAGGAGACTAGCAGGATATAATTGCTTGTATTGTTAAGAGCATGCAACTACAAATTATCTGCATACATATATTTGAAAATAGACACTCTTCCAGAGAGAGAGGGTTGTTTGAGAAATTTGATGGCACGAGTCAAAAAAGATGAAGGAAAATAAAATCATAATTTTGCCACCTTGGTCTAGGTGCCTGTTCACTACTTTTAAAGTAAATTGCCATTGCTTTGGACACACATCACTAAATAAACGTGCAGCTAGATCTTCATAAGGATCAATTATGGGTGAAGAAGTACAAACTAGGAGGAAGTCATCTCATAAATATCCTCCACTGACTAAATCGCTACCACCAATCCCCCATTCTCACAGCAAAGGAATATAGGTTCCAGCCAAGACTGTAGCTACAAAACCCTGCCTGACAAACCGAAAAAGGCAGAGGTTACAACCTAAAACTCTGTCACTTTTAAATTAAAAATCAAGCTAATAGATTCTCGTCTTTAGATTCCTTTAAGAATCAGTAAGTGATCTGGTATATCTTTTTACGTCAATTCCAACGCAGTTCTGAACAAATGAATCCAGACTGGTAAATATTTACTTAGTCTAAATTATCAGTCACGGTGAGTTAATAGATATTTCAGATGGCCTTTTTTAAGATGTATTTTAATTTAAAGAGACACAGGATCAAGATAACAAAGGTAATTTAGAGTGATCAGGTAGACCAAGTAAAAGCAAATATGTCCACCTAATATTACGACTGGATGTAGAGTACAATTTTTTATGCATCATGTAACTTCCTCTTTCTGGAACCATAGACCTCTCTGGCCTCCCGAAAGAATGGGCTTGATATACCGATTGACATTGGGCTAGTGAAAAAGTCAAAATCCAATAACCAAACCCCACTGAAACAGCTCAAGAATTAGGATTATACAATACATTTGCCACATAAACCATCATCTGCCACATAATCTGTAGTTTAAAAAAAAATCTAGTTCAGATGTTTCAAACGTTATAAAAAATTCAGTGACATGTGTTGCTGCGCTCAGGAAGGCCCTTTGAAAAACTGGACTTGGTACCTTTCTGTTGCGCATTGCTATATTTGGGTGTTAAATTGGTAATTATGTGGTGCAACCAATGCCCAGACAGTGTTATCAAGTTAAAAAATGTCAAAATAATGAGGCAATACTATTAAAAAATGTGTCACATTGTGCCACATATTTTGCATTTCTGGTCAGATAATTTACTCAAACCTGCTACATAATTTGTCCTTCTCCTGATGCATAATTCCAGTGGCCCTGAAAATAGGCTAAACTATGAAGCTGCACTTTTCCTACCATATATAACAGGCTATTTTATCGCTCACTCCACGTTTAAGCACTGCTATGCAGCTGTTTGTGATAGGATTAGAGCACCCCCTGGTCATCTTGCACAACACCCAACACTTCCCACATAGGCCAGACTATAATTCCACACACTTCAAGAGGAGCAGACTCTCTGGAGCAGAGTGCAAACTATTTACTGAAAATAACTTTGTGGCCTCATCATCAGCCTGTATTTATATATGTATTTTCACAATTTTATATAGCATAAGAAAGATAGACAAGGGCATCTGAGCAGATTACATAAGAATAGTTATTACTGCATACATGCAGTTTACAATAGATTTTTAGGTTTCGTTGCATAATACCAGTTTACACAGTAATGTTAGATTAAACAACATGTCACAAAGAAGCTTATTTCTACAGATCATTATATACTTTTCCATGAAGATTTGCAATGACTGATGATTTTTACTTCCAACATGGCCACCATAATCATACAAAAATGGAATAGATATGATTGCAGTAAGTTTGCAGTCTAGTTAACATCAGGGAGAGCAGGGCACTTCATGGTGGCCTCCATGGGATACATGATGGGGTGGTGAATTAAGATGGAGTAGGCAATAATCCACGTGCCCCTACAGACAATAATGAAGAGGAAAATACTGCTCCTATGGGGGCGCGATTGGTGCAGACTTCATGACAGCTTGAGGGTTGCTTGTATCAGGTGTACAAAATGCACAGCCAGTGGAAGGAGATGGCTGGAAACAGCCCAGGCCATAGTCCTAAGGGTAGATGTTAGTAGATAGTGGAAGAGTCGGACCACTGCCCCACAGTTCACAAAGTCCAGAAGTGCACAGTTGAAATCTCACTCCTTGACTTCAGGGTACCTCCCTAGTGTCTCCTGGCCAGCTCATGAAGCTTGGACCAGGAGTCTCGCAGCATTTCGAGTGTCTCCCGAAGGGCCGGCTCCTCCACGTGGGAGTCGGAGCGTCACCCCACTGCTTTCTTGTAGCGCGAGAAGCAGAAACGTAAAATGGTATGAATACCATTTTACATTTCTGCTTCTTGCACTGCGAGAAAGCAGAAGGGTATGCCTGATTGGGGGTGGGTGGGTGGGCGGTTCAGGGAGGAGTGGCTAGCCCAATGTTATGGGAACTGACTGTTTGGTCTGCTCCAGGGCCAACCAACCCAGTCATAGCACTCTCCGTTTTCTTCATGTAGGCTGTTGCACAGCCTGCATGAAGAAACTGCCTCCCTATAGACGCATGTAAAGACGGCGTCCTAGCCAATCACAATGCAAACATTGCAGCGTTGTGATTGGCTTAGGGGAAGAGAGGGAGGCTGCCTGCTTCTGCTTCCTGTGAGCAGAGAGCAGGAGACGCGGGAGTCCGTGACCAGAGGCGAAGGTAAGTTTTATTTTTTAATTACATTTTATTAAATGATCCCCCCGCCCACTCCACCCGCGATTCATGCCGGCCGCGACTGGTCTACCGTCAATCTCCACTGTGCCGTCAGCCACAATACGCGGCAGTTGGCTGGCAGGCACAGGCAGATGTGCAGTGGGGGCACCCAAGGTCCTCAGCATTACGTGAAGTAGCTCCTGATCCTGCAACATCTTTCAGATATCTTGTGTTTGCAGTATACCGCCTCCCCCAGGACAGCTACAGTACAATAAAAAGAGTACCTATCTTGAAGCCACGATTCTTTATTACTGATCATATCAGAGCTGGGTAAAAAACTATGAGTCCACTTCCACCAGAAAGGAAAACTTATCCAATGAAGCAGTTCTCGGGTCATTCAGATACAAACTGAAGGAGCTCACTAAAGGACAATAGCAAAAGGCCTTCTAATACAAGAGACGCTCTTAGGAAAAATAGTCAGCCTTATGAAAAATCCTACCTGTTTAACGGTTTGCACAAATGGCTCACTTAAATCTCTTTTTCCTCATGAGGAGCCTGACGTTGTGGGATGTTTTGCCCACCTCTACTATTCATCACCATGAAGAATTGAGTAAAGCAAGTATGTCACTCTAAAAAGTTCAGTAACTGGGTTTCTTGAAGCCACACTGCTTTTGAAAATACGTAACTTTACACTGTGGGTGTTTACTTTTAGAATATCGACCCCCAAAATATCCCCATACACAAATATTGAGTTATAAATAACGATGTTGAAAATATCGACAGCCTATATTTATAACAGTAAGTACAAAAATATCAGGGGGAAAATATTGAGGTAAAAAATATAGTTGTAAAAAATATCGATTTTAATATATGTATAAAAATAATATTAAAAATATAAAATAATAATATTAACTTTGAGAAAATAAATGTAAAATACATTTGAGCAAATATAACAAATAAATGTAATTTATAAATCGAAACATACATATATAAAATGTAAGTTATATATATATATATATATATATATACTTTAAAACAATTAATAAACTATTAATTTATGTTAGAACTGTAGTTATGGAAATTTACATATAGATGTGCATACAGCACCAACACAAAATCTAATAAAAAAACATTACAGTATAAATTAAAACATTAAACTATTTAAAAGTCTTAAAACTTAAAATGTTCCATTTCAGTGAGTGCAACAGTAGGTAAAGTGTTGGATAGCGGAGGGGGAAAAATTACTATTCCCACTCCCGTGAGTGCAACAGTAGGGAAAGTGTTGGATAGCGGAGAGGTAAAATTACTATTCCCACTCCAGTGAGTGCAACAGTAGGGAAAGTGTTGGATGGGCCTTACGTCCTACGCAGATGACACCCAGTTGGTGCTGGCAGTAAACAGCGACGGAGAAGAGATGGCGGAAAGCTTTCAGGAAGGCATGCTGGCCATCAGTAATTGGATGGCCAGTAACTGCCTCAAATTTAACTAAATAAAAACGGAGGTCATCATCTTCGGAAAGCTGTCCCCGTCATGGTCCAACTCCTGGTGGCCACCCTCACTGGGAACTCTGCCCAATCCTGTCACTAAAGTTAGGAACCTAGGAGTTATGTTTGATGACAGCTTGAATTTTGTTTCTCATGCTAATCAAATAGTTTCCACTGCATTTTACAAACTCAGACTGATTAAGAAAGTGATTCGTTATCTTCCTGAAAGTGCATGTAAAACCCTGGTCAACACGCTAGTGATGTCATCCCTGGACTACTGTAATGGGTTGTTTGCCAATGCACAATTCAGGGTAACTAATAAACTGCAAACGGTCCAAAATGCGGCTGCAAGAATGCTGTCAGGGACTCCCAAATGTAAGCCTATATCGCATGTGATTAGGAACTATCACTGGCTTACGGTCAGGAATCGCATAAAATGTAAAACTCTATGCATTGCCTTCAAAGCTGTACATAAACGAGGCCCTCAGTTTTTGATAAATCAGCTATCCACATACTGTCCCAACAGGCAACTTCGCTCGATGACGGCACATCAGCTACAAGTACCAAGATCAAAGACAGTATCTTGGGGAGATATGCGTTTTGTGGCCTCAGCGACCAGACTGTGGAATGCTCTGCTGCAGATCCGTACATGCCATTCACTGATGCACTTTGGCAAGATGATAAAAGCATGGTTGTTTAACCAATAAATTAGCACCTGACTCTGTTTAGTCCACAGCGCCGAGACGCCCGAGGGCATTTGTTGCGCTTTACAAGTTTCAAAAATAAATAAATAAATAAATAGATAGCGGAGGGGTAAAAAATACTATTCCCACTTCAGTGAGTGCAACAGTAGGGAAAATGTTGGATAGCGGAGGGGTAAAAATTACTATTCCCACTCCAGTGAGTGCAACAGTAGGGAAAAAGTTGGATAGCTGAGGGAGAAAAATTTCTATTCCCACTCTAGTGAGTACAACATTAGGTAAAGTGTTGGATAGCGGAGGCGTAAAAATTACTATTCCCACTCCAGTGAGTGCAACAGTAGGGAATGTGTTAGATACCGGAGGGGGAAAAATGTATATTCCACTCGTCAGTTCAAAATTAAAAACAATCAACACAAAATATAAAATTTTTAGAAATGAAAAATATATACAAATATTTAAAATAATAAAATAGAAACATATTATAATGTTAAATAGATATAAGATACTTATATACATTATATTAAATAAAATAAAAAATTAAATAAAAAATTATTTACAAACAAATAACTATTTATAATTAGAAATTATTTATAAACAAAAACATTGTTCATTACATAAATGTAATCTTTTTTCTTTCTTACCCTATAACACCGCACAATTCATAACACATCTAAAAGAAAATTAATTTACCTCTATAATTAACATACTTAACTATCAATGAAACAAATATTATTAATTAAAATACAAAGTAAAACAGATAAAATTAATTTACTCCTCAAACGTCACTCCCATAAAAGCAAAACTTGCACACAAAAATAAACAATTACCCTAATTAATTATCAATTGATAAGTTGATATTAATAAACAACTAATTATTAATTAATTAATTAAACATACCCCTAGAAAACCCCACAACCCACACCTAAAAATCATTACACAATTACCATAATTAATTTTAAAAATAATAAAATATATATTAACTACTTAATAATTAATTAAAAATAAATTACTTCCCATCCTTTACCACTATAAACCCACAAATCACATCTAAAATTACACAATTGCCCTATTTAAATTAGAATGAATTACCAAATAATTATTAATTAAAAATAAATTACTTCCCACCCTTTACCCCTATAAACCCCACAACTTGCTCCTACAAAAATGACACAATTAACATAATTACAAATTAATTCATAATAAACAGACAATTAATATTTACTTAATAATAATTTACTTCCTACAATTAGTGCTATAAAATCTAAACTAAATACATATTAATACATTTTAAAAAGTCATTAATTTATGATAATGAAATTACTTCCCACCCTTTCCCCCTATAAACCCCACAACCCGCACCTAAAAGAATAACACAATTAACATAATTAATTACCAGTTAATTAAATATGAATTAACAACCAATCACTAGTTAATTAATAATAAATTACTTCCCACAGTTAACACTATAAAATGTAAATTAAATAAATATGACTAAATTAAAAATAATCATTAATTTATTATAATTAAATGTCTTACCACCCTATTCCCCTATAAACCCACAACCCGCTCTGGAACTAAAAATTAAACACATATATTAAAAAATAAAAACAATAATTATACAAAAAAATAGATCACATAAATTTAAAATACATACTAAAATACATAACACTCATTTTAAAAATCGATATTTTAAACAACTATATTTTTGCAAACGATATTAATGACTTACCTTAAAGTCTATATTCTTGACCACAATATTCTTGCTGTCGATATTTCTGTGTCATGATATTTCCAACTCGATATTTGTGTAAGTCGACATTTCCAACTCAATATTCTGTCTGCATACCCACTGCAGGATTACCACCATAGACATTTGTCAGCAACTATCCTAGTTTACTTCCTACGAGAACACACTTTTGTTTAGTGAAGTGCATTCCAGAAAGTGACGTCTTGAATGCGTCACTGTGCCCTTGCGATCTGCCTGTGCAGAGCACAAGGACAAAGTGAGTATTAAATGCCCACCATTTGTCACTGGCTGTGGCAAAGTGCATCAGAAGCGGTCTCTGTGATAAGCACACACGTATGCACACATGGTCTGTATCTGTTGTGTATCACTATGCCAGGTGAGCGCATTTATGCATGCATCAGGAAACATAACTGTGAAGCTATGCATTTTTTGTTGTCAAATAGAACTCTCTAGGCCCTCTTCCTGCCAGTTCTCTTATTGTACCTCTTTTCCTCTTCGTTTCCCACTACTCTTTAATTGCATCTAACTTTTACGTTCTTCTTCTCTGCATCTCCAGAGCCAGCTGCTCACATTGCTGTCACACAAAGGTATCTCTCATGCAGCAGAACCCGAAGTGGGGAGTTTTAGTGTAGCTACTGTGGCTCTTCCTGCCATGTTCAAGTTGTCCACAGCTGTAGTAGGTGACGGAAGATAGGGAAAAGGAGCAAGAATGAACCCGAATTATGTACAAACATATCTGTGGAAACTTGAGGTATACATGTGTGAACAATAACTGATTATCAGCTAAACTGTGGGCAGTAACTCATCACACATATTCATTTAGCAAAACTCATACTGTGGCTCTAAAGTTCTGCTAGTACTAGCAATTGCTTTCCTGGGCAAAACATGCATTTATTCTTCATTCGTTTATGTGCCAGTGGAAGGTGTGAACTGTGATCAATGTTTGTCTCGTGTTTTGGTCTCTTCTAAAGTCTTTAGCTGTCTGCCACAGACTTAAAGTGTACAATACCAATACTCAGAGGGGGTTTTGGCTCAGCCCATTTCTTATCATGAGCTTACTTTCTTGCCAATTTAATTTGCTTGCTTCTTATCCAATACGTTTCCTTCTTCTTTTTGTGCTTGCGCCTCCTCTTGAGCTTAGCTTCTTTACCATCCCTTGATTGGATAAATTGCATCCTTCAATAGATCAAATCAGGAAACTAGTTGTTTTCCTTATCTTTAAGGACTATATAGAATTGCATGAGTTTTCTTGCTATCCCACCATGTGCGAGTCCGAATCAGATCCCCACCCCCATGTCTTCCGTGTTGCTTCCCACCTCTCCCAACTCATCCATAAAGCACGTCAACAGGTATACTTTTGCCATGCTTTGAATACTATTCCAGTTGGTTTTGCTTTATCTTCTTTGTTCCACATGTGGCAAGAACGTCCAGGCATGGGCACGCAAAGGCAACATTTATAACACTTGGGAAGAGGCAGGCTCCTGCATTCGCTCAGCCAGCATTTGAGCAAGGTTGTTACTGCAGAGCACCAAATAATATGTGCATTTGTTCTAGTTCTGAGAAAAGCCCTGGCAAGCTTTTTCCTTTAAATTCTGGCACTTCTTTTATTCATGACCTGACACTGCTCCTATGCTCTTTAAAGCACCTGGAACTGGTATTCTGTGGTGTTTTTAATCTATGCAACGAGGTGTTTGTGTCAAAGTAATTCCTCATGGTATAAGGTAATAACCCGTAAGCTTAATATTTACAAGAAGCAATGAGACACACCAAACAAAACTTTCACTAAGTAACTCTCTTTTCCTGCGAAGCCCTTCCCTATGGAGGGTCTACAAAAGAAGCACGGAGAAGAATCAACAAGAGATGCCATTTGAGTCAAGACCAGTCACAGACAGTACTAACCTATTGGAGTCTTAAGCGCAGCAGTAGAGCATCTTTAATCATGTGGTCGTGTGTACGGTATGCATTGGTTACAGTTTTTTGAATATGAAGATTCACTCTCATAGATATAGGAGCACTTTCAGTACAAACATGTGAAACAAAACCTTAAGCAATACCAAAACAAGAACAAAGTATAAACAATTTTCCCTTTCCACACACGATTACAAAATAGGATATGGGTTGTGGCCCAGCCGTTGGTAAGACTCAGGTACAAGATCTGAACTCTAGACCCAAACCGAGACTGATCACACCCGAATGAGCACAGTTTGGAGAAGGCCTAGGAGATACCTACACTTACCAACAGACGATGTACTCTCTCCCGGCAGATGTGACAAAACGAAATGGCAAGTAGACAAATAAGTGGCTAAAGGTACCAGGAACAGAAAGCCCACAGGTTTCCAAACTCCCCTAGCCAATCACAATGCTGCTGATAGCAGCATTGTGATTGGTTTAAGCGCCAAGGTTCAATCCTCAGAGAGGGAGTGGGAGCATGTGCATGTTCTCATCTAATACAGCCTGGATGGAGAACATGCAAAGTGTGCATGACTGTTTAGCTAGCCCAAAATGGCCAGTCAAACAGTCATGCGCACTTTAGATGGAGCAGCTATGACTCCTCTTTCCTCTGGGTCACGGGTGCCCAACCCCGCCCTGCCTTAACCTGGCAACAACTGCAACACTAAAAATTAAATGATAATAACGTTCCGTTATTATCTTATTATTTTTACCTTTGCACAGTTTTAAAGCAGTGGGGCGAGGCTCCTCCGCCTTAGCGGAGGAGCCACCACTGCCTTGATTAGGATTATGGTTGCTGCTTGACCAGGGCTCACACCCAATGGGGATTTGGGGGGGCAGCCGACCAAGGGGAGGCTTGCCCACCCGGGGAAATTTGGGGCAGTAGGGGGGGGGGGGGGATAGGTGAGCACTCTTTGCAGGTGCTGTGGCAGGGCCGGAGGTGGCAGTTTTGAATTTGTATTTGGTGGGACACTCATTTGTCAAGCGGGCTGAGCAGGCGGAGTGGGACAAGCATCGTGCACTGAATTTGGGATTGGATACTGGACTGTATCGGTGTCACTGGAGGGGCAAAGGGGGTATGCGGTGGCATGATTTGTTGCCGCTGTCGAATACGGTGGTCAAAGGGGGTGTGTGTCCGGATGTGGTAGTGATTCATTTAGGGGAGAATGACTTGGTGCAGTGCAAGGGGCTGGCTGTGGTTAAACAAATGAAGAGGGACCTGAGGGAGATCAAACAACGATGGGCGGGGTGCCATGTGATCTGGTCCGAATTAATCCCCAGGCGGGTGTGGAGGGGAGCTGAGCGCCCAGGTGCGATAGACAGGGCACGGCGGAAGATTAACCGGGTGATGGGGGATTTCTGTGCCAAGGAAGGGGTGGGGAGAATGGTACTTCCTGACTTATGGAGCAGGGTATTTTTTCAGGGAGGATGGGGTACACCTTTCCAGATATGGCATGGAACTGTACATAGTGCAGTTGAAGGAGGCACTGGATGGAGCGCTGGGGGTACTCAGGTATCCTAGGAGGCAGGAGTCCTAGGGGGGGGTCGGAAGTAGTAAACGACTTCCGAGTGGCGTTTCCCTATGAGAAAAGGGGGGATTCACAGGAGGCCTGGGGCTGTAGGGGCAGTTGGGGAGCGGAGGTCAGTAAGGTCACTGAGGTCATTTGCAGTTGGGGGTAGGGTGCTGAGCGGATGTGGACACTTTGTTGCACTGTTGGGGATACAATTAGGGGTGGGGGTGGAGGGGGGCTGTTAGGCAGTTATTATTTAGCGAGCACTAGTTTTGTTGTGTAAGTGCACCTGATTCCAAATAAAGCGGCGTTTAACACACTAAGTTGGTGTCTGTGTCAGTGCTTCCCCCCCCCCACCTACTGGTGTGCCCCAATGGGGATTTGGGGGGGCAGCCGACCAAGGGGAGGCTTGCCCACCCGGGGAAATTTGGGGCAGTAGGGGGGGGGGATAGGTGAGCACTGTGGGCACCCGTAGCTGGGCTGGTTGGGCTGGTGGGGCTGGTTGGGCTCCTTTTGGGCGGTTTTTGGGCTGGCCAGGTTAAATACGGCCATTTTGTAGAGCCCGGCACCATTTCAGGTGCAGTGACACGGCAGCCGGGGGGTTTTGTCCGTGAATTGTTGTCCCGCCCTCCCTCCCTGGGTCCCGTGGGGTGGATTCCGGCCAAGGTGGGTCCTGGGGGTTGCGAGGGGCTTTGTTGGTTGATGGTGCACTTGAGATCAGGGGACAAGAGTGGTTTGTCGCTGGAACAGGTGCCCGGATGGGTGGCGTTTCCCTATGAGAAAAGGGGGGATTCACAGGAGGCCTGGGGCTGTAGGGGCAGTTGGGGAGCGGAGGTCAGTAAGGTCACTGAGGTCATTTGCAGTTGGGGGTAGGTTGCTGAGCGGATGTGGACACTTTGTTGCACTGTTGGGGATACAATTAGGGGTGGGGTTGGAGGGGGGCTGTTAGGCAGTTATTATTTAGCGAGCACTAGTTTTGTTCGGCACAGGCCAGGTGGGTGTTTGTGAGAAAGACCTTACACAAGGGATGTCGGTTCCATACCGGTGTACGAGACCCCGAGATCCAGATTCCTCTGCTCTGTTTCCACAGGATCGCGGACAGAGCTGTGACCCGGAAGTCCCGGCCTCGCGAACCGGAAGAGGAGTCTACGGGCCAATAATAGGAGGGGAAACAGAGCGTGAGGCGGACAGAGAAGACGCGGGACCCGACCAGCGGAGTGAAGACGCGGGACCCGACCAGCGGAGAGAAGACGCGGGACCCGACCAGCGGAGTGAAGACGCGGGACCCGACCAGCGGAGTGAAGACGCGGGACCCGACCAGCGGAGAGAAGACGCGGGATCCGACCCAGAAAAGACCTGGACGCCGGAGAACACCGAGGACGGTGACGAAACCTGGTCCGAAGACTGGTGGTGTCCGGAGGTGGCTGGGGAGCGGCCGTGACTCAGGAGAGTTACGGTACGTCAGGTTAGTGACTGTGGCTTGGGAGCGAGTAGGAGGAGGGTGGAGAAGGAGCGGGAGGGTCTCTTGCAGCAGCGTATAACAGAGGGACCATCCCAGTGCAACCCCTTTGTGATTTCATGCGCCTTAGACTACCTGATCCCGCACTTATTCAACATGAGAGCATACCCCCTTATATTGTAGAGTTTAAACATGTTAAACGTGACTTTGCTACACTGAAAACCATGCCCTTGTTTCCGTAGTTTATAGATATATTATCTTATCTTGGACTTATTCTTGGTGGTTGGCACTATATTCGCCTTATTCTTGATGGTTGGCACTATATTCGCCTTATTCTTGGTGTCACCAAGATGGTCTCATCCATCGAGGACAAAGCAACTCTTGCCAAGAGAGCACATGGATGGGTGGTGTTGGAAGGCTACACAGCTCTTAAACCACAACAGTACTTAACGACGGGCCTTACTCATACAACAAAAAATAAGTTCCTCAATATGCGCCTTGGCAATATACCCATAAGGCCTCACTTAGCACCCTGGAAAAGAGAAAACGCAGCAAATAGTTGCAGATTTTGTTGCTCTGGAAAAGAGGACCTGATGCACATTATCTGCATCTGCAAAACTTTCTTGGACATAAGACGCTCCCTGCTTCGGCCCCTATGGAATCAGCAGGGAATAACAAGCTGTAGACAGGCTGTGATGCTCTGCTTTAATCCCGGAGAAACTCAGTTAAATTGCAGAATAACGAGATTTTTTGACATTGTGGCCAAAAGACTAAAAGAAACAGCCGAAGGGTCTACCGTAAGCACTAGCTAAAACAAAAAAACTGCTAGCATCCAGCCGCCCTTAAGGACAGTACAATACCAAATTGTGCTTTTATTAACTAATAAGGGGAATCCACCCGCTATTTTAAGTGAAAAATTCTTGCCACTGATTGTTTTTAGAACTGTATGTTTTTAAATATTGTGAGTTTTTATTAACTGTACATTAAACTAAATCTTAAAATCTTAAATCTTAAATCTTATTCTTGGTGGATGGCACTTTCCTCGTTCAAGGCACCTTAAAAAACCCAGTGCACCTGGTGTTGTGATTGCAGTATTCCTTGAAACAATTCCATAAAACCATTCTGACAGCCCCTTTTCTCCATTTCTTTGTTCTCCTATGAGCCTCCGGGGTGAACACCACGGCCAAGGACCACCAGAAGACCCGACAAAACCCCTATCTTCATCAGACCAGACCAGTTCAAGGGACTCATCAGATGAAGAGAAAGAGCCTCCAATAACTATATCTCAACAACCTATTTCCTCTACTTTTATTAATAAATCTACTTCTAAACCCATACTTAAGCCTCCACGCCTGTTCATCAAGCCCGCCCTCCCACAGTGTTTGTTGTGTAAGTGCACCTGATTCCAAATAAAGCGGCCTTTAACACACTAAGTTGGTGTCTGTGCCAGTGCTCCCCCCCCCCCCCCACCTACTGGTGTGCCCCAAATCAACCAAAAACCTCATTTCTAACATTGGCCAAGTACTAACGTTCCCCTAATTGTACAGGGAAAAAGAAAAAAAAGCTTATGTATGGACTTTCCTTTATATAAATGGGCTACTGTTATTTTCAAGACAATCTGTGTTCTTATTTATGAAGCAGTGTTATATGATTCAGTATTTTATTTTACGTCACAACCATCTACAAGGTCTCACAGAGCTGCTGGTGTCATATTTTGTCACAGCTGAGGGTGCGCCTCCTACAAGGCTTCTTCACCTTCTATCAAACTGATATGTGTTTAGAGTTGGGAAGGTTTTTGATCTTTTGCTTTGCGCATTCCTACATTATTGTTTCTCCTGGACACGTGTCTTGTTTAGACTGGGGTGATGTGTCCAGACCTTGTGTTCACAACCCAGGGGTTGTTATGTGGCAGTCTGTGTGTGCTTTTGTTAGCGATTTCCTCAAGTGGGATAATGGGTCTTATGATTTTGCTACAAACCCATGTGGGCGGGATTATGGCTTGTGTTTTGGTGGTCAATGTATGACGGTGTGAGCAATTAGTTGGTCCCTGGGACAACAGTTGTAAGCTCTGATTTTAACATGTCCTTACGACAGTGAGATTTGTTTGACATTTGTGGGTCTGGTCTGGCATCCTATCCTGTGGATCATTAGCATGGCTTGGTGCGTGGCTTCATTAGTCATTAATTAACAGAACCTTTAACTACGTAGAGGAAAATACAGTGCATGGGTGTAAAATATGAGTAATAACGTATGTCTGCTGTTGTGTTCGAAGTTACTATAGCAATAAAAATAACATCAACAGTGCATTTTGAATGCTTAAAATTGTCTTTTGATGCTACATCTGCGGTTAGGTTAGAACATACCAAAAATATTAATGTCAGGCAAAAAGGCATTTGGAAAAGCTTTTTACACGTTAAAAAAATAATCTTTGCATATGACACCATTTAAAATCTTTGTATCGTTTTGTGTCCTAATTTCAGCTTTACATATTGCTAAATAGACTGCCACCACTGGCAAGTGCCCGCCCAGCCCTTCTTTTCACGCCCCTCCTCAGAATTCACATCCTTTACAGATGGCAACAGTTTTAAAGCCGCGATTTACAGCACCCTTTTATCCTAGACTTCAATAGTCCTTTGTGGAGGGAAAACAGTTTACAAATTCACACTCGTTAAAAAAATCAGTCAAGGCATATTAAACCGAAGGGCTAAAAGAATACCTAAGGACACAGCAAAGCATTCCATCTATTTTTCTTCAGAATAAACATTTTTAGCTAAAAGGCTGGGTCACTTGGCTAGAATCTATAAATTTCCCATCTCTAAAGATCGAGCCACAACAACGCCCCAAGGCACCGGGGCTCCTATTCAGATGGAAGCAGCTCGTAAATCTGGCTGCAGGGCAGTGAAATATTTCCATACAGATGTTGGTTGCTAACTGAGCCCCCCCAGACGAGGAAGCCTTCTCTCACTGCCCCGAGAGCCACTGAGCAGCTTCAGTTTTGATTCTGAAACTCCGCGTAGGGTGGAAAAACAAAACAAAAACAGTCCCGTTGATGCCTGACGACTTCAGATGTTGCATACGGTTAAACTGCCCTAGAAACTGCAAAATGTATACAAACACATTGAATTTCTGTCAGAAAAGGTGATATTTCTGCGCTTATAAGCCTGACTTTACAAGCAGACGATTAAGAACGGTGCTCGGGGAACCAAGGCAAGCTCACAAGCAAGCACGCTCCTGCGACGTAAGCAGGTCTGGGCTGAGTTGTATTTTCTGTATATATTTTTAAAGATGTTTTTAGCATGTTAGGAACAGAAGAGCACAGTTGCAAGCAAACACTCTACCAACTGTGGTCTTTCAATGTCGGTGGTTGTTCTGTTTCCTTGTCTCGAGGTCCTACTTTTCTGTTTTATATCTGTGGCCCAGCCTGAGTCTGTGGGGCAGTGGCTACTGTCCTTTTCCCGTGTACGTCTCTGGATGTTTTAACTGCTGCTATCACTAGGATTCAGTTTTTTGCGGCATCTCATCCGTCCTTATCAAAGACAGGGCTGCTGGTGGACCACTCTAGCCCTCCCTGTCTGCGGAGACAATGCCATTCTGAACTCAAGCCGAGCTCCAATGCACTAATGCTTAAAGGGTTTGACGCAGGAGTGTCCAATGCTAGCTGGTCCAGGTGGGGCGGCTCCATGGCGCGGCGTGTGAAAACCGCTGAACGTGCCATTTCCATTTATCGTATGCAAATTTATGTTATGGAGCCTGAAAATATGGTGTAGAGCCATAGTCTTCTTTTAAATTCTTTCTCTCAAGGAAACATAGCACTCCTAGGGGGGTACTTAGGTGGAGATAAGGGTGGCAACAACCTGCTGGGACTCTCCATAAGGAGGATGCAGGAGGGGGAATGTTTAGGGGGGCTTGTGCAGCCTTACACTAAGGACTGCAGGGTGTATAATGGGGAGGATTACAGGAGACTCGCTGGAACCCTCCAAAGACAGGCTAGGGATTCGACAAACCCTGTCAGGGTGGCCAGGGTTGCAAAGACAGGGTTTCCCCATGGCATCTTATCCCTACCCATACCCTAAGGAAGGTGCAGGTGCAAATCCACAGCAACAAACGAGCACATGCTCCCACTTTTTTCCATATAATTGTGCGGGACACTATTTTGCACGCTAGGCTAATGTTTCTCTTTGACCCGCGCAAACTGGCACATTGTGCTGGTTTATGTAAAACTGCAAGTCAAAGAAAACAAGTCATCCTTTGGTCTACCCTATGTAAAACTGGCCCCTGTCCTTGTAGCCATATTCTCTGATTCAGCTATCCACTGCTTCCTCTGGTGGAACTTTCTTCTGGCTGTGATTTCTTTAACCTTCTACACCTGGTCAGTGAACGCTTCCACAATTTTGAACTGAGCGCCTCGATGGATAAGCTCTGTTCCTCCTATAAAATAATTTGTTCAAAGTGGAACCCTTTTTCTTTTACCTTGCGTCTTTACTAGTTTTCCATACTCTCAAACGCACCGATTCATTGTGCTTCATTTTTACTCATCTCGTAGATTAAATGGCTAAGATCAACTCCCAGCTTGTTGGCCGGTGAAGAGTCCCAACAATGCAAACAAATATAAAAATCCAAATATTGTGCTTGTGACACACACATGCTTCTCATAGAAGCTGGGTACATTAATGGGCCCATTCACAACAGTAGTTACTCTCATAAATGTAAGTTTACGACCGAATTTATCTCAGTTACACCTGCCAGGTTTTCACAAAGGGATAGATGGAAGCCCTTTTATGGGTGCAGAAATCATAACTCTTAAAAATCCTACTCAAGGGACAAAACAGGCGCCTGGCTCTGCACTGCGTCAACAAAGTCCATCAGGATAGGTCACCAGAAGATATGAGGAAAATGGTCCATGTTTGATGCTCAGCCTCTGTCTTGCGTCTGCTGCTCTCCATTTCAGTATTGCTCTTTAGTCTGCACATTTGGTGCTACAGCTTTTAAAATATATATATATATTCTCTCCACCACTCTTCCAAAATTACGAAGCAAGCGAGACACCCAGAGCTGCAATTCAAAGATTTGGCAGATGACAAAGTTTCCACGACGCGTTTCGCCATTACGGCTTGCTCACGCTCGACTCGTGGTGTTGACAGCCATTTTTAAAACCCAACACCTAGTGCACATAGAATTTCATTACGGAATAATGGCAGACATCTTGTAATGTGTTACAATGACATACAATTCATTCCTGTAGTGCATGGATTTGATATCAAATGTCGTTGTACACTCAAAATATGTACATATAAATCATTCTCATGTTATATCATCGTATTATGGTACCTCCAAGTTAATTTAGATTTTTCACAGACAACAAATCTCAGTTGTTAGTTAATCTTAAATAACATTGAACGCATATCCGTGATGCTGGATAAAACTGTATTTCATCAAATGCAAACCCAATTGTGGAGCCACTGATTATTTTCAGAATTAGCGTGCAACTCTCCCTGCTATAGGCTGATGGCAGCCTAGCAACATAAATGACGTTTGTCAACACTGTCATGATTCATCAATAACATCGGGGTTATATTTTACAACCAAATAACGTAACCCCGCCCATATGTGGCAAACAGTTCAGCCCAAGTGGGCATGCCGCCCTGTGATTGCGGTTCCAAAGGTTACTGGTTATGCAGTTCTGCCCTAGTGGGCATCAATCAAAAATTAAATTTAATTCCAATTTGAGTCTTTTCAAGGGTACCAATATTTAAATCAAATCTGATCTGTATTACATCCAACATTACGTGTCATGCCATATAGATGGTTATAATCCTCAATTATCCCGTGATGAGTGAAATCTAAAATGAAATAAAATAACATATTTAAAATCAAGAAAGCAGTGGAAAATAGTATTGTTACTATATACAATGCGAATTATTCATATAAATGTATTGCCAGTTCTTCTGTCGTGTTCAACCCCTTTGGTGTCAGACATGCAAAATCCACAATGTATTTCGACTCTAATTTTAGAACTGGCAATACATTTATATGAATAACAGTGTTGACAAACGTCATTTATGTTGCTAGGCTACCATCAGCCTATAGCAGGGAGAGTTGCACGCTAATTCTGAAAATAATCAGTGGCTCCACAATTGGGTTTGCATTTGATGAAATACAGTTTTATCCAGCATCACGTATATGCGTTCAATGTTATTTAAGATTAACTAACAACTGAGATTTGTTGTCTGTGAAAAATCTAAATTAACTTGGAGGTACCATAATACGATAATATAAAATGAGAATGATTTATATGTACATATTTTGAGTATACGACGACATTTGATATCAAATCCATGCACTACAGGAATGAATTGTATGTCATTGTAACACATTACAAGATGTCTGCCATTATTCCGTAATGAAATTCTATGTGCACTAGGTGTTGGGTTTTAAAAATGGCTGTCAACACCACGAGTCGAGCGTGAGCAAGCCGTAATGGCGAAACGCGTCGTGGAAACTTTGTCATCTGCCAAATAAATCTTTGAATTGCAGCTCTGGGTGTCTCGCTTTCTTCGTAATTTTGGAAGAGTGGTGGAGAGACTATTATAGCCTGCTGGTGGCTACAGCGAGACCGCCCGAGACAGCGTGACTCTGTTACCAGCACTGGTGGCAAATATATATATATATATATATATGTATATATATATATATATATATATTTTCTTATTATTTTATACAAAACAACAAAAATAAAACAAGCCAAATGCGGTTGGCCAACAGGAGGCAAAGTGGTTGATGTTTCTTGTCCTAAAAGTTAGACTGTTTTTCCCTCTCCTTGTCTCGCCAGACTACTTCCTGTTTACAATATATCAATTTACAAACACAGTTTGGCTACCAGGTTAGCTTTGCAAATTTCACGTTATTTACAGTTCATCAGAAAGCAAACAAAAGTAATCATAATTTCCCACACAAAATCCAATCATTATTACTTGTCTGTTTAGCACCCTGGGCACACAGGTGCTCAAAACCAGGAGTGCAAATATGACAATATCAAAAGATATTAATTTAATCTATTTTCCTGGTGAATAAAATATCTTTCTGTGGTGGGTGTGCATTCAGGTAATGCATTCCAAAGCTGACCGGTGTCAAAGGTGATGGCTGATCCTCTTGCATCAGTCAATCATGCCGTAGGGACTGCCTGGAGAGGATTTCTACTAGAACAAACCAGACCGGGTCACAGGTGACCTAGTACCATGGCAAGATGATGAATGGGATGTACTTAGACTTGTGCCTTCAGGCCACTTTGGTGTTGGGTGATTTCGCTCAGATTACCTAAGAGTCCTGCTTCTTTTCATAGCCGTTTTTATTCGTGCAGTTTGTAACTACGAGCAGTTGGTCATCAAAGGGTTATCTCCAAATCAGGTTACTGCAGACTTGCAAGAGGAGAGATGAATGTTGATAATAGATCCAGAGTGTGTTATGTTGACCCCTTTGTTGGATTTATGATTCACTTGCAGAGATACTCATGACTGTGAAAAAGCAAGCATAACACAAACAAGAGTGGGTACTCCGGGGGGTGGAGGTAAACTGCATAGGAACAGGAGTTAACAGGAGAAACATTAATAAAGATGATAGGAGTGTGTCTATAAATATGATTGTAGAGAAATGGCATGGGGAACAAAAACTATGGAGATAGTGGTTTACTACAACGCGCATAGCCTTGGGCCAAGAATGCTTTACAACATATTAAACAGTACCCTATAGGCTTACTACACCCATCTCAGTGCAGAGTAGGTCTAATTCCTGACCAGTATTAAAACATGAAACGGTGAAAGACTGGACAAAAGGTAGTAGCCAACTGTTCTCTTAATGCATCCATCCGACCAAATACTAGAGGCATTAGAGGGGCTGATACTGAAATAATGAGGGATTTCAGCAACATTCTGGGGGTACCTTGTATATTTTGGGGAAATCTTGCATAACGGTTTCAGAAGCAATGGTTGCTGATATCTTGAGGTCACTTTGAAGGTTTGGGAGATCTTCATTGCTAATATTTTGAAGGTCTTTCATGCAAATATTGTTTTTGCGTGATGCAACACATTTTATTATTAAAGGGAAACCCCACACTAATGCTCCAGGGAACATTCATGACTATTTTGGGCCATCTGATGCTGGTATTTGGCAAAAATCTATATTGTCTTGGTAGAACATTAAGATATTTTAAAGGATTAGGATACATCCCATGGTGATTTTAAGGATGAGATTTGCTTGTTAGGTCGAGCCTACCAGACAGCACAAGCAGTCTCTTTGTGAAAGACCTAATGCAAACTTACAGTGGGTTAGAGCCTGCCCATTGCTTACCATTGGTTGGCCGTATGGTTTTATTTGTTGCCTTGTGTGCCTTCCTCTTCTGTGTTTGTCCCGACTTTCAAGCATAGCCTCTTTACTGGTGTCCTTCCGCTGCTTACTTTTCGGAAGCTACATTTTTTTTTTAGGTTAAGCACGCCCTTCCTGAGAGTGCCTTTGTTTTCCAGCTGTCTCCCTCATGTACTTCCTTTCCCTGTGATGCGCTCATGTGCTTCTCCTCTGACCCCCTCGGTTTAACAATCGGTCTTACGTACTTTTACTCCCCTGCATTGCTTTTTCACTAGTGTGTTCCTCACTCGAGTACTGCTTTCCCCCTCCAAATACCCATGTCTTCACCCTCCCACCCTCCCGCTCGCACTAGTGCCCTCTCCACCAACTGCAGTCTTTTTCTTTATTATGAATTTTTTTGTTTTGCGACGGACCTCGAAGGAAATTGCTGCATGCCCGTCTGCTTTAAAAGCACTTTTGCGCTACTACTTATTTGTTTGTTTTTAATTTACTGATCCATGCGCATATGCCTAGTAGAGCATACCCATGCCTCCCAAAAAATATAATTGCATCATCATACGCTAAAAAAAATGTTTTGGGATATTTTGCACAGCCATTTGACAATGCAATACAGAATGACTAAAATGCATTGGCAAAGCCAATTAGACCCCAAGAGCAAGGCATATTGGCTATGCCAATGCTTTTTTTTTAACTGCAAAACCTAACGCCTTGTTCAAGGAACACTGGAGTAAGAACAACAAACTTCATAAGGTGGGCAAGATATTATATTACAATCATTGCAGTGAGAGTGTGTTAGCTGCCTATATGATGAAGTATTTAAGACTTTAAAGCACATGAAACTGTGCAAATGAGAAACAAAAAGTACATCAAACTGCACTAAGATATGCTCTTCCCCGTGGATGTGATTTATTGCGCCTCATGTGACTACTACAACATCAGAGTAGGAACCTACAGCTCCATGATGGTGTAGCACAGAAAGTATCTGCCAAGCATTTACATGGAACTTTAAAAAGGAAAATTGTATGGTTGGCATACGAAAGGACTTTAAAAAAAAGAATTTGTATTTACCCTTTAATGGAGTATTTACCTACAATAACAAAAGGGTGAACATCTAGGGAAATGGGCTCTCCATTAAGCAATGCACACTTTATTTAAAGGGACACAATTAAAATAATTTCTCAAAAAGGTGATATTACTAGTGTGTTCCTTCCCATGATAAGAATTTAGAATGTATTAGGTAATTGTACAATTATTAAACGTCATTACGATGACACATCACAAACATATAGAAGTGACCACATACATACATCTGAAATTAAACTTAAGACTTCCGCTAAGTAGGTACTACAATAACAGCTCAAATTGTGCTGGTCTCACTGTTCCACTGTATTCAGCCAGCGGACTGCTGGTCTCCTTAATAACATACACAATAAAAGAGCCCAGCTGATAGGAGACAAGACGTGATATGCTGCAATAGGGTATGAAAAATCAGATTCTCAGCTAAAAAAAAGGGGGCTTCCCCTTAAAATTTTAAAATGTGATTATTTAAAGTACTGTCAGTGCAATACAATACCATACCTAAGAAAGTGAGCCCACGAGGGAGACATTAAAACAATCTAAAGTGCTATGAGGGCACATCCTGTGCAACAACTGCAACTTACTGCACATGTGCAGAAGACTGCTGCTTTAGGCGGGTGGCCAAGACCAAAAACCGGGGCTCCCTGATGGGAACTATATGTTTAAATTGCCACCTATGATACAGTCTATTTTTAGTCCCTACCAGGCCTATAGTCCCTCTAAGGATCTAGTGCAGACTCAGGTGTCAATTCTTGCCAGCTGCAGACTTCTGCCAGAATGCTCCAGGGCCCCTATCTTTCTCCATATCCACTGAGGGACACAGCCCTTCCACCCTATGTCGCCCTTTCTCAGATAACATAAAAAATCGAAACACAATTACAAGGCTCCTGGAGGACTCGGCCCTTTCTTAGCCATCCAAAAGATGCTAATATAGCCATCTTTAAAAAAAATATTAGGCATCAGGCCGATTGGTGGGTTAAACAGCACTCGACCTCCTTGTTACAAGCGTGTATGTTCAAGGATCTTAAATGTGGGCACAGCCATCATTTTCTAGGGGGTAGTAGCTTTTAACAAATGCAAACTACATGAATAAGCGACTTAGACCCTATAATGCAAAGTGTGTACATACTGTCCATATCACTGCTTCTCCTACCTTTCCAATATGCTTTCAAGGGAATTAACATGAATCTTAACTGTATCAGTTGTGTCTTCTGACCATTTTGGAAAGGGGCTGGAAAGAGGCTGAGATAAGTACATGGGCAGTGAGTGGGATTCATAAATCTACTGCCATGGTCACTTCCATGGAATTGCTCTTTCAGCACCTTCCTGTTGATATCTACTGAGATGATTTTTGCTTGCTTTAATAGACGTTTTGTGGACTGCTTTAGGAGACTTGAAAACCATATCTCACGAGCCTTTAAGTTAATCAGAGATATGTCCAAATACTGGGACCATGCAGAGCCAACCTGTAATATCACCGGCCAGAGATAATATTTCAAGAGTCCAGCCGTCGCCCTTTTCAATTTTTAACAATGTGGCACAAACCTAGCATTGAGTAACACATACTGCCTTGTTGGGTTAAATTCTAGGTATATTTGTGCCTGGCTGGTGCAATCTCGTAAAGAAAAATGTTTTCTGAAGCAATTACGTTGGGCATTATCCAGCCAAGTGTCCAGCCTATTTTTAAAAGCTGTCATGCCATAGGCCAATGAGGGCATTAGCTTGCTGTGGGTCACCGTCATTGGGGCTCTTAAATCTTAAAGGTCAAGGTCCTATACAATTTGCAAAAAGCCCATATCAAGCAGTATGAAGAGGTCTTTAGGGCCTTGGTGTGTGATGCATCTTTCATCCAATTATATCCTTACATATTTTTTGTCTGGAACCTTCTCTAACTTTCATTATGCTAGGACTAGGAGACACTTTTGATTAATTTGCACCTGAAAATCATGACCTTGGACTTATAAGTTAATGAAGGTGTTGTTTAGGTAGCAGTAACAGGCCAGTGCATTGAGCGATCTCTTCAGGCCAACGGAGGTCTGATTAAATAGCACTGTACCATCCCTGTATTGCAGTATTTGAATTTTCTGCAAAGCCATTTTGGGCAGAAAAGCTCATGCTTCATTCAGGTAGAATTTTAAATAAGCCAAGTATAGATTAAATAACAACGGGGCGGGAATGCACCCTTTTTTAACCCTTTGTTAAGAGAAACTTTTTATGACGTGACACATTTTAAGCCGGCCTTGATTTTGACTAGTGCTTGAATACAGGGAGATTATTGCATTTACCAGGGGAGATGGGAGACCACATTTATCTCATTTGGCCCCGAGTTTTCCTATTGACACATTATTAGAGGCAATGGTGTAGTCAATAAACGCTGTTCACAATAGTGTATACTTTTTTGCCATGGACTCATCAATCAAAGATGTTAAGCAGTGGGACTTAGAGAAAAACGAGAAATTTGAATGGTTAGGTGAATTTTGATGCCTTTAGAGGTCATGTAGCTGAGGAACTCTGCCCATTTTGTTAAATTATACTTGTTAACTATGTAATGTTAATGTTATGCGGCTGCTGTTATTTAGGATTACAACTTCAGAACAACTTGTCTAAATGAGGTATATAGTTGAATGAACGTCCCAAACTGGTTCTCTTTGTTTGTGCTATTTTACGATAGAGAATACAAGTTATGCCTCGCTCACTGAAGTATGCAGTATATTTTCAGTACCTGGAGT
Source organism: Lissotriton helveticus (assembly GCF_964261635.1). Taxonomy (NCBI): domain Eukaryota; kingdom Metazoa; phylum Chordata; class Amphibia; order Caudata; family Salamandridae; genus Lissotriton; species Lissotriton helveticus. The sequence goes on along the minus strand of NC_136060.1, from coordinate 19,690,550 downwards.
ATTGTGTTCATGTAAGGTCGATAGAGAAAGGAGCACGATTAACCTAAATCTTAATATCGACTCTACCACAATACTATACTGTATTCCCGCTCTCTGGGAAAAAGGGGTGCCAGCATGTGTTTTGGGACCAGATTTAGTGTGATCTATAGATTCCAGAAGAATAAGCGGTGCCTTTAGTAGACATTAAAATACAATAGAATTGCTGTTAATTGATTCTTCTGTCTGAAAGGATCCATCTAGCATCAATCAATCTAAGACATTGTAAATCCTGTTCTCATGTCTCAACTTAAGGCTTGCAGAGAAAAATATTGCTCATTTATCCATGGTGTTTGAATTTATTTATTGGTATGTATGAGTAGAATGAAAGGTGAGAATGGAAGAATGATGGAGTACATTTGTGGGTTGCTATAATTCAAGTCACTGTTAAGAAAAGTCAAAGAATGTATTTTTCTAATGGAAACGATAATGTGATTTTGTTTAATGTACAAATGTGTTTGTCAATATGACAGATTCAAAAAGAGAGTGTTAAAATAAAAAACAAATACATACAAATATTTTTGATAAATAAACACAACCAAAAAGAAAGTCAATTTCTGGGATGAGATTCTATGCTGTGAGGAAATGTTTTGATTCGAGTTATTACCATTTTGAGGAATAAGAAAGGCCAGATAAGAGGTTGCTCTCTTTGTATTCAGTTCCAGTTGGACATTACATTCCTTATCATAGAAAAACAACACAGGGACAATAGGTACATAGTATCTTATTCTCTGTTAACAACTGTACAAATTTCCCTTTTTGAGCTATCCATCTGGAGCCCTCTGTATTGTTGGTGAGGTTTGAATAAAGATAGAAAAGTATAGAAAGAGAGTAAAGGAGAGGAGAGTTAGTAAGCAAGAAGTGTTGTTTGGATCTATGCATAGCCTAGGTTGGGGACAGTGTTAAAGATTTCAGGAGTCCACTTAGATGGTAGGGGAAAGCTAATCATTAACAAAAAATAATAAGTGATAAACATTCATTGAATTCTCTGATCTTCTCTACATGGTGTGGCCTCACGGAGTTGGCCAACAATGAAGGGTTATGGGTGCCCCAATAAAAAGCTTCTGTGCAATGAATCCTGATACTTTGTTCTGCAGTGAAAGGAGGGATGCACATGGAGTGGGCATTCTCATCAGCAGTGTTAAGCTGTGTACTCTATACATTAGGGTCCAACTGGTCCCAAACTGATGTTGTCCCAAGAGATTCCAGGGTCTTGCGCGGTCCGGGGAACAGTATCACGCGAGTCAATGGGCTTACAATAGGAATGTGTTGCCATACACAGACAGAGCTAAATGTTCAAGAATTGAACAAGTGCAAATAGTTAAGAAAGGCACATGCATAAAAACTGTCTGCTTTATGGAGATGCGGTTTTTAAAAAGTATTTCTGCAGTTATTCCCCCTGGTGGCTCTCTCAGGAGACGCAGGCGCTTGAAGTGTGTTCTGGAAGGTTCTGAGAGGATGACTACCGCATCTCCCAGCAGATTAGCGCCGCAGCTCGATAAAGAATCGAGCAGTTAAAATGTCCAGGGATAAACTCTGGAATCTCGGTCATGTGGTTGGGAGGGTGACAGGCAGGCATCACTTGTTTCAAATTAGGCACTGAAAGAAACCACTTACAAGGCCCGTAAAACCAGCTATATAATTATTATGGCAGGGAAACCCGAAGAGGCGTCTCTATTCGTGCAAGTGTTACACTACATCAGAGCAAGTGCGCACCGCGGGCGCGGGCAAACACCGGACTGTGTGAAGCCGACACGCAGCATTTACAGAACGGCGATGAAAAATGACATTCCTCGTGTTAAGCACCAGCTAACTGAGGGAAAGGTAAATGATTTGCTCTGGCAAACGACTGCCAATTATGAAGGTCAGATGGGAATGCAGTAAAACAACTGACAGCTCTTCTCTGTCCCCGCCAGTAGTTCAGACAGAAAAACTGGGAGACGTCAAAGATATACATTAACAAGCTGACAACATTAGTTCTCTGCGGTTAAAAAACATATTGGAAATGTCTGGTACGTAATTGCTGAGTCCTTTCTTTTCCACGCTGAAAGCGCCAGTAATGCTTAAAAAGCCTACACGGAATGAGACATTTTAACTGCGCAAGCATTTCATGCAAATGCGACGTCTGCCAAATGATAACAAGTGCAAAGCCTAACTACTCTATCAGGATGGAAAAAACACAAACGCAGGCGGGGAGTGGGCCACCTCGCACAATTCCGAGTTTTAAAACTTAATACTTATCCGTTCCTGCTGTTGAAGCATGGAAAAAGCGCACAGATAGCTACTAGAGACTCGAATTATATCTGGATAATAGACCGGGTAATTCCTGGTCCCATGTGGTCTTCACCATTCCAGGCCAGCAAACTTGTAATGGGTGAATGGCGTAGGGATACCAGTTGCAAGTAGTACCTCCGAGTATTTCCATTTCTAGTTACCGGTCATCTTGCAAAGAGAATCTCAGTGTCAACCTACTGCCGAACAGGTTTCCTAAATAAATTGACAAGCTATAAACACTAAGCTGTTGTTCAATTGCAGCGTCTCTCGTTCTTAATGTCTGTATCAGGCGGTTGTACTTTCATTCTCAACTTCAAAAATAAAACTCCATTTGTCAGGCATTTTAGCCAGAAATACACTTCCTTGATGAAAGTGCTGCATGATGGTCACATGACCAACTCCCACCCCTTTCCTGATATTATCAGAATCTGTTCCTCTCAAACCCTTTCAAAGAATACACAGATTTGGTTTGGGGCTGATAAGAGGCTGCACTTTTCAGAAGTTCTTGAAATACAAAATGGTTAGGCAAAATGGAGGCACAGGGAACATTTGAAGTTGATGACTTTCAACCTAGTTATCATACACGTGTCACTATGGAGTTTTTAGAGAGCTTGGGGTGACTTTGTCTCAGCCCACTGCTAAGACAGTGAGGCCCAATCTTCTGCAGCGCCATTACAGCATAACTGCAAAAACAAACATTGGCAAAGGCATCAGCTTTGAGACCTATTGGCTTTGTCAGTGTCTTTTGGTGATTATGTACAGCATACACAAAATGCTGTGCAGCATGGCTAAAATAAGAAAAGAAAAAAACAAGGCACAAGGATTCGGACTCAGGGGCTGCTTCATTTTGTAGGCACGAGCATGTATCATTATGCATCAAGATAGAAGGGTAAAGAAAAGAAAAGAAAAATTAAGTAGCATGAAGGCTCCTTTTTTTGTTAAAGGTGGAAGTAATTTCCTTCCCCGTCATCCATTTAAAAGAAAATTGAGTAAAAAAAAAAATGATGGTAGGCATGGGGGGAACTGAGGAGTGGGTGGAGGAAGCAGCAGAGAGTGGGCGGGGGAGGAGAGAAACAGCACACAGTGGAGAGCAACACGGAGGACAGGGGAGCTTCGGGGCATGGGGAGAAACACACAAGAGAACTTACAACACGAGGGAGACAGCAACATGGAAGACGGGAGAACAACATTTCTGCATGCGGGGAGAGAGATGGAAAACATATGCACTCTCATGGTGAAAAAATACCTGCTACCTAAAATATAGCAGTGGGTGTACAGAAGCCAGCCAACCACAGAGATGGTAAAGATGTCATACTCCAGGGGAGAGACAAACACAAAATGGACAAGCTGGGACTGGGAACGAATTCTAATACGAAGCAAGACAATCAGAGTGACAATATAGCCAACTACTAGTAAGCAATGGGCGGGCTGATGGGCTCAAAATAAAAATTGGAGTCTTTGCCTCTCAACAGCATCTTCTAGTGGAGAGCTGGAGTGGCACCTAGTCTGTCTGATGGGCACAACGTGAGAATAAAGAACCAGCAGCATCAAGTCCATTTTAGGAAGGATTCTAGCAGTCAAAGCTTTAGACCCACAGCTCCATCCCTTTATAAGCACTGTTCCAAAGAGATAGCCCTTCCCAGCCGCTGCCTTCCACTGATGGTTGTGCTCGTGGGTCTTTGGTCACTGGAATTTGCACCAGTGCATGGGTGGGGGAGCGGACTGCGGGGAGTGAGAAGTAGGTGCTTCCATCACTGCTCCGATATTTCAAAAGGGTAGACCTATGGGCATGAGAGAAGAAGGCTACTGCGAGAATACTGCCTTCCCAAGGCACACAGGGGTGTACCCCGATATAAAGGAATTCAATTGAGCTGGTGAGTCAGGTTTTTTTTAAAATTCTGTTTCCTTTCTTACTTATGATCCCCATTACACTCTGTCAGGAGTTAGCTAGCTAGAGAAACAACTCACCTACACAAGCCCCACTTTAGGTTGTATTAATTTTACCGTATAAATGAAAAATGTTATTAAATAGGTCTGTTTCAATGGGGAAAAAGGACTTGTTTTGTTTGACTTTGTCAAAATATGAGTACTAATTTGTCTTTCGTTTTTTAAAAAACAAAATGCATATTTAACAGAAATACATACCCACTGATCGAGTGTATTTATAATATATCCTTTTATGTTACCTACATTATGTAGTAGATAACACAGAAACATGCTCGAAGAGACCCACTTTTGGATGAAAATAAGGATTAAAAATAATACATAATAACAAAAGAATGCTGGGCGTTTTCTTTATGCTTTGGGTCTTCCTTTGAGTAATTCTGAACACTACGTCAAGCACAAGCATAACTAACCCTACAATTATGTGAACTAATATACTATGCATGAGAAAATATCAATTAGGCACCCTTACTTTATATACAATTAAAACCTACTCAATAATTACAGTGTATAGTTCCTATTATGAAATATAACCAAACTGCTTTTTGTGTTTTTTGCTAGCAGGATCTGCCTCTCTGGGAACCTGCGCCACAACTCTACCGGGTTATGCTATCCCTGGCCCCTGAAGAGCCAGCCTTTACCTTATGTTGAGGATGTAGGCTTTGGTTGCTGCCATCTTGCAAATGCTGCTGCAACAAAACGTTTCTGTTGCTGGCAGCCAATCAGATCGCCCATATACTTCAATTTCCTCCAGATCCGAAAATAATCTGAAGGCTCTGATCAATTCGAAGAGATGCAAAACAAGGATAGCACTGCATAGAGCGCAGAACATGGGCATTCAAAACCTTTGCATAGTTTGCTTTGTGTGTGCCTGACTAGAGCATAGTTACTTCCTAGTTTACTGGACAGCTACAGGTCTAAAAGGTTTGGAGGTATATAAGCAATGCTCGGCAGTTCGTGAACATCTGAAGTATGAGCATTAAGTATAGCGGTATCTAAACGATCTCAAACCTTTATTTCATCTTGTAATCACCAATTCATTAATTTAAGGCTACCGTCCAGCATAGGGCTCGCTCCACAGACATCTTCGCCCTGCCATAATTTTGCCCCCTTCGGAACACAGCTTTGGTTCACCAGTGCAAGCCTGAGAAAATAGCATCGGCTCAGGCACCATAAATAACAACCAATGGTTCATTTGTAAAAAAAAAAAAAGTGCTGGCACTCTCGTCAGGAGGCAGCATACACCAGCCCATTTCAATTGTTAGGGCCACCTAAAACAGAATTTGTGATTCTACTAAAGGCCGTTGTTTAAAGTAAAGGCCGTTGTTTAAATATCTGCAGTCCGCATTCAGTGAGTGAAAGTTCCTTTAAGAAAAAGAAAAATGTCTTCCTCCTATATCCATTGCGCCCACCCTGAATGACTTGAAGTGGTCTCTCTCTTGATTGTGACACTGTATATAAGGCGGGCGAGTGACGGCCTCAGTTTCCCTCTTTCCCCCTTCCCATGATTCTTATGTAATACATGTTAAAGCCAGAGATGTTAGCAAAAAGAGAGAATTCTTACCTGTAATCGGAGACAGAAGATCCCAGAACAATTAGAAAGCGCAAGACGGCATCTGCGTATAATGCAGTTTAAAATTCATTGTCACACAAACCTAGACCTTTTATGAGCAGGTTATTTTGAATAAGAGGTTCTATTGATAAGGCAAAGGCCAGGTGAGAAAGGAGGTAGCTATGTCTTGTTCCCCTCGTGTTGGGGATGGTTGGCAAGATCTCCCTATTAATCTTGAGTTTGGTGGATGATTTTTTTGTACTTGGCAAGGATGACATTTTTCATTTTTGGCTAAATGGTGTTTTATCCAAAAGCTTTCAATAAACAGCCATCCTACTCTGGCTAAGGCCTACTTGACATCAAGCGAGAGAAAGGCCATTGTCTGCTTTGTTCTCTCTGTCACCTCCATCAGATCCACTGCAAGGAGAGTATTCAGTGCATGACGATTTCTATCAAAACCGGACTACTGCAGGGAGAGAAAACAAGGCCATACTGTCTGTATGCTGGTGACCAACACCAATATCATGATTTTCACGTTGTTAAGTAGGGCAGTGGGCCAGAAGGAGGAGCACAAAGCATGGTCCCTTTCTGATTGAGCTAATCCAGTAAGGGGCGATTACAACATTGTGTCTGTTACCTATCCTACATGTATAAATCATTCAAAACCGTCGACAACAACGCCAGATCTGCAACTGCATTATAGAAGGACATTGAAAAGCCATCAGGCCTGAGGGCACTGCACCCTGTAGATGTTTTATAGCCGCCTTGACATCTTTACTATAGATATTCTCCTCTAAGGATGGACAGTCTATTGACTTTCTACCACAGATAAAGGTGTCTAGGTAAGATGCCTATTTTTCCTGGTCTGACGACTGTTCGAGGAACAGCGTGGTATAAAATGAGTGAAAGTTCTTTAATATTCCTGGGGTATCAGTGCCTTTCTTACCCTGCTCAGCTTTGATCTCAGTGATATGATTTCGATTGCAAATCTGTTTGAGCTTATATGGCAAAAACCTGCCCTCCTGATCTCCATTCTAATATTGGTATTGTTAAACATACAAAAGTGTCTTGGTCACAGCACGAATTTAAAGCTGTTCCAGCTTCCATCAGACCCTGTGTAGCTCCCTAGGGGTTCTAAGTGAGCTGTCCAGTTTATGTAGAGATTATAAGCATTTTAGAACGTTTTCAATTTCTGCTGCCTCCATTCTCTAAGTTTCTCAAATGCTGCTCTATGGGAGATTGTCTTGCCGGTATGACTACCTTCGCTGCATCTCATAAAACACATTGAGGTATTGAGGTTCACCTCATCATTGTCATTCTCATTAAAGTATAAGTCAATAGCTTCCCTAATCTTTTCCCATAAAATCGGGCCTTTTAGAGCTACATTATTGATCATCCAAGGACGACATGTGTGGGAGCTATCAGGACTATTAGGTCCAGAGGCGCAACTAGAGCCACATTTCAGGGGGGGGGGCTAAGAAAAAATTTCGGTGGGGGGGCTGAAACTTTAAGCAGTAGGTAGAGTGGCGCTGCAGGGGCTCTTAGAAGGGGTGAAACATCAACAAAGCCTCTTTAACATGCACATTGTGTTTTAAAGACCTGTAAAGTGCTCGGGTGCGTGTGAGCTGTCTGAGCCCGGGCTGCCACACGCGACGGGGGGGCTGAAGCCCTTTGATTCCAATGGGTCTTGCGCGCCCGATTGGGTCCAAGGTCAACCAGACCTCTCCATGATCAGAGAGGATCTTTGCTCCAATGTCTGTGAAAAGGATTTGAGACGAAAGTTCTCTTGTCACCAGCAATAAATCAATACCTGAGTAGGATCTGTGAAAATTGGGATAAAATGTTGTTGGCTTCATACATCAATCAGATTAACATCCCTATAGCAAAGATGGTGGGGTTCATGTTAGCATAGTGGTGCTGGGATCTATCTATTGCAGGCTGAAGAATGGCATTAAAGTCACCCCCAAAAAAGAAGTTTGCCCTGGTTAAAGTGGCTACTCTGGCTACTCTGGCAAAGAAGTCAGAAAAAATGATTATTTTTCTTCATTCGAGGCATACTGAGAGAGCAATTCTACATTCTTACCAGCCAACCCTCTTGTAATACCAACATGTCTACCTCCTTTGTCTGGGCATTTAGCAAACAATTAAAACAACTCAGACCACATTTCAGAAGTATGGCCACGCTTCCTGTCTTGGTATAATATAAAGTATGACATTTTTGAGGAAACCAGTAGGAACATAGTAGGGAAGTATCCCAAGACACCAGGTGGGGCTCCTGTAGAAGTGCGACATCCAACTCTGCTCTTTAGCAATTGGTGGACTGCCCCCTTTATCTTAATCAGGGAGATTAGCACCATAGACATTGAGGAAGCTAAGCAATTTTACAAAAAATATATCACCTATTAGTAAAGAAACGTGTCTTAACATAAACATAGAAAATGAGTGATAAAACTGACATTAGGAAAATGTGCCTTTATTAAACGTGCAAAACAGAAAATCCTGCTTATTTCTGCAGATAGCTCTCATTTCTATATTTTTCACACTGCTAGGCTTCACTATTCTTTCATTCTTCTCTATCCCTTTTAGAATGTAAATGCTTTTCACAAAGAAAGATTTAAGTTTTAACTGAACCATAGAACCTGTACTCTATTTGAAATGTGCTGTTTCATGAAAATTGCTTTTCTCTTTTGCTCATACCATATGATTTCACTGTATTTAGATTATTTCATCTGCCACATATTCATAATAAACAAGAGAATTAATGATAGAAAACAATAAAATAGTTTATTTATTAATTGGTTTAGACCTCTACTCAGGTCAACAATAAACTACTGTATCTGTTTCGAGAACTCGGTTGAGTCTCCAGAACTCTTTGCAATAATTATATATGTCTCATGGCAATAGTAATGTGAAATCTTGACTTTACACAGCATTAAACATTAAAAATGACCGTGGCTATATATATTTGAACTAGCGCTGCTGTGTTGGACACCATTAGACATGATGAATATTGCACTGCAGTATAAGGAGCATTATGGGCATCGTAGTATTCGCTACATGTCATGTGGCTATGAAGTTATAAACACCTGCGGCTTGTGAAGTCATCATTTACCTACGATTAAGGCATCTTTGCCAAAACTAGTCAGAAGGTTACTTGTATTCTGCCTGCAGTATTTGAATAAATGCTGTTTGAATCCGGAACTGGGCTTGTCACTTTTGTTTGTGGATTTGAGCAAAGGGCCTCTCCGTCCCCATCAGCCATTGCCGCCTTGCATGGCTGGGGACACCCCCATGGGAGTGTGTGTACTGTTTTCCTGGAAAAATCAGAAAGCGACCCTTTTTTTTTAAATGGTGTAAATCCATTCAGTAGTACCTGAGAAATTAGAAAAAGAATACGTTTCGATATCTATGGCCACCGTGGGTTCGCGAAATCTCCCGAGCATGAGCTTCATTCTCGTTGGCCGCCAATACTCCAAACCAGGAAGTGTTGGAAGCCATCTTGTGACTTGGTAGAATCGAGTCACAAGAAAACAGTGAAGAAAAGGGGGCTGTATAGAAGTAGCCTGACCCCCTAGGCAGGCGCGGTGCGTCCATTGGGGCGTAGGGGCGTAGCCCCACTAAGCCCCATGGACCCACCGCGTCGTCACGAAAATTCAAATACAACAATCTTGCTCGCTACCTGCCGCCCGCCCGGGAATCCGGGAGACACCCGACTTTTCCGTGCGGGGGGGGGGGCGGATGGGCCTGCTGCATCTGCGCAAGTTGATTTATGGGCCGAATCATGTTCGAGCATGCGCAGATTGATTCCCTGTGCATTTCCCCTTAGAGAGAGGACCTGGGGGCGGGCCGCAGCCCCCGGGGTTACACAGGGGGACTGAGCGAGGAGTCATGGTGCCCCCCCAGCCAATCCTGACGGTTAGCGCGGCCGACTTTGGTGCTGGGAAACCAGGTTCGAGCCTCTTATTGTAAATAATCGTGAAATGGGAGGGGAATGTATAGATTTGTGTCAGAAGAATTGACACATATTTAAACTCGAAGTCTTATTGTTTCATCGTGAAAAGTAGCATTCAATGGGATTAAAAATGTGGTCTGCAGTGAACTGCTTCAGAGAGCAAAGCAAGAAAAGAAGTTCAGGTGGAAATCAGACGTATGAATTGAGGCCGGTTATCACTGTCACGCTGTAGTCGGAAGGATGTTCACACTCTTGTCAAAGCCATTTTATTCATTCACCTTGTTACTCTTATTGGACTTTATAAGCAGGAGTCTGCCCGATTTACCAAGACAAATAGGGCTCAGTTTGAGCAAAGATTTACGCTTCAATAAATCACGGAACTTAAAATAAAACAGAAAAAGGATGTGGGTTTCTGAGGAAATAGTAGCATTTACGTCACCCATCTGTATGCGTGTAACTACACGCATACAGATGGGTGGATGCATGAATGAATGATGGATGCAGGATGGATGAATGGATGGGTGAATGGATGCAGGAAAGGATGCAGGATGGATGGGTGGATGGATGGATGATGGATGCAGGATGGGTGGATGCATGAATGAATGGTGGATGATGGATGGGCGGATGGATGGGTGGATGCATGAATGAATGATGGATGCAGGATGGATGGGTGGATGGATGCATGCATGAATGATGGATGCAGGATGGATGGATGGATGAATGGATGGGTGAATGGATGAATGGATGCAGGATGGATGGTGGATGGGTGGATGATGGATGCAGGATGGGTGGATGGGTGAATGCATGAATGAATGGTGGATGATGGATGGGTGGATGCATGAATGAATGATGGATGCAGGATGGATGGGTGGGTGAATGGATGCAGGAAAGGATGCAGGATGGATGGGTGGATGGATGGATGATGGATGCAGGATGGGTGGATGGGTGGATGCATAAATGAATGGTGGATGATGGATGGGTGGATGGATGGGTGGATGCATGAATGAATGATGGATGCAGGATGGATGGGTGGATGGATGCATGCATGAATGATGGATGCAGGATGGATGGATGGATGAATGGATGGGTGAATGGATGAATGGATGCAGGATGGATGGTGGATGGGTGGATGCATGAATGAATGATGGATGCAGGATGGATGCATGAATGAATGATGGATGGATGAATGGATGGGTGAATGGATGAATGGATGCAGGATGGGTGGATGGATGGGTGGATGCATGAATGAATGATGGATGCAGGATGGATGCAGGATGGATGGGTGGATGCATGAATGAATGATGGATGCAGAATTGATGGATGGATGAGTGGATGAATGAATGAATGATGTATGGATGCAGGATGGGTGGGTGGATGGATGGATGGGTGGATGCATGAATGATGTATGGATGGATGCAAGGTGGTTCGGGCTCGCTCGCTGCACTCGCTCGCTGCGGTGCAATATGCAAATTAGTTTACGCCTCACCACTTTCAAATGTCACCAGCCGCCCCTGCCCCTAGGCCTGTTGCTAATCATGCGGAAATTATTTTAAAAAATGAAGCGCAGGCTCCCACGCCTCATTTTAATGAGGCCCCCGGGTGGGCCAGGTCCCAGGGAGGACCCCTGGGGACCACCACCTCCCCGGAGCTATGCTCTTTATGTGCGGGGGGCTTGTAGCCTCCCCGCATCCCTGGGGATCGCCACCTCCGCGGGGCTTCTTTAAATAATGAGGGGGGGCCTCGCTTTCCCCCCAAGCCCACCTCCCCGGGGCTTTGAAACTGAAGGGAGGGGGGCTGCGTGGCCCCCCTCCAGGAGCCGTTGATGGCCCTAGGGACCACCACCCCCCAGGGCCATCTCCTGCAGTGTCCCGGGGTGCCCACCCCCGGGACACTGCTGTTTGCTATGGCAGGGCGGCTCTCGCAGCTCCGCAAACGCTGCTTTGGATTTTGGAAGCGAGAGCAGGTTTCCTGCTCTCGCTTCCAAAATCCAAAGCAGATTGCTTTTCCACAAGGGGAACTGCATGTCAGCAGCTCCCCATGTGGAAAAGCAATGCCGGCTCCCACAGGAGGCATGGAGCCAGGGGGACCATGGGGGCATTAGGGCTCCCCCACGGTCCCCAATGGAAAGGGCCGGCCCCGGGAGATGGGGTCCCCGGGGTCAAAAGCCCCCTCCTTCAATATTGGAAAAAAATAAACAATAAAGAGGCACAGCCCTGGGGGATGGGGTCCCCGGGGCCACTAGAGTTGTAAGGAGGGGGTCCACGCAGCTGTGTGCCGCTTACTGGAGGTACCTGGTGGGCTAGTAACATAACTGATGACATCTCAAATGACACCACTGATTATATCATCCACGTGAAAAACTGATGCACCTTCGAACACTCTAATATAACCTTTGATACACCCACTGTAAAATACAGACTACCATTTTTGAAACCATCTACACACCAATACCAGTTACTACATACACACTCTGATTCCTAGGTCTACACACACATTCACTCATTCACCCATACAATCACTCGTACATGCATTTACTCTTCAATACAACACTATCATATGCACTCATACACCTATACAGACACTCACACACCGCCACTCATCCATGGAGTTACTCACACACCTAGTCAGTCATCGAAAGAATCAATCACACTCCCATTTACTCAACTATACAGTTATACACACACCACCTCACTTATTCATACAGATACTAGCGCATGCTTACTCTCTAATATAATCACTGATACAAGTACACTTTTTCTGGGGGTGCTGGAGATGCTGCCCAAAGTCCTCTCAGGTCTCAGTACCACTCGTTGGGCGCAGGTGCATCAACTAGAGCTCGTCAGCTCGCTTGAGCTAACGAGCTGACGAGCTCTGGTTGATGCACCTGCGCCCAGCGAGTGGTACTGAGACCTAAGAAGACTTTGGGCATCTCCAGCACCCCCAAAAAAAGTGTTGCTCTCTACTGAAGAAGGACAATTATCCTGAAACACGTGTCTAGAGATACACAGCACTGGCTGCACCAACAAGGGTGAAAAACAAAAGCCTAACACCAACAAAAGTGTTATCATGCACTGCATTTATTATGATGCATCGGGGCAAACTGAGTGCTGGAGTGTGAGGCAGCGTGCGCCCACCCCCCTCCTATATATATATGGTAGAGGGCACTTATTTCATTTATGTGTTTGTAGACACTAGAGTTGGTATCATGAATATAATGAGACCTTTGGGGTACACAGACTTTGTCACAGGGCTTAGTATGAGTATGTCAGGTTTTATACAATAGCTCCGGGTGTGGAGGTGGAGAGGGCCAGAAAGATGTCTTCACATTTTGATACCCATAGGGTATCTGCTACAGAAAAAAACCCTGAAAGGAATTAAAATCCTAAACCACAGTTGGTATTAAACTAGAACTTTACTTAGAAGTGTGAGATGGCGGTCGTGTGAGACCGCAGTGCGCACAGACCAGTGCTGAGGTGCAAGGAAAAATGCGGATTTGGCAGTTCAAACTATCAAAATGAAATCAAAATAAAATCTGAGTACACTTCTTAAAAACCTTCTCCTAAAGGTGGACTGGAAAAATTCTGGATATTCTGGATATACGTTAACACAGAAACCCAGGATATAGTAATGGAGACATTGGAGAACGTGATCATCGACAACACAAAAATGCCGCTAAGGAATCAAGTCGCAACGCTGGGATCCCTAATAGGTCTTATAGCGATGCGATATCTCTGCAACACCAGCCATAAGTCTCAGAGAGTTACTGATCAGACTTACCTGGTTGGGGCACTGGAGCGGTGAGGTGCTGAGGCGGTCAGAGAAAGCACTATGGAACCGAAGAATGCGGCTGTGGCGGCGGGAGCTGCAAAAGCAAGGGCGGCAAGATTGGCAGTCCGAGAAGCTGCGGAGCCAGTGAAGCAAGCAGGCGGTCCCCCGGAGCCTGCCCCGGGAGCGAACAAGAGCATTTCACCCAAGACACCGAAGCAGGCTGCAACTGCCACACGGAAGGTAAGTCAGACTGCCCTCTCTGTGGTTGACCTCCTCCGCAAGACGCCAGCGAAGCTCATTCCGGGTCGAGGAGGGGGGAGTCAGCCGAGCACTCAACACACATCAGTAGCTTCGAAGGGGGCAAAAGCGAAGTCAGCGGAGGAGCAGAGCAACTTGCAAAGCAACGAGGCAGACGACAGTGGGGCAGCTGGGACATTCGTGACAACCGACGAAAATACTGTAAGCCCAGTACGAAATGATACAATAGCTGGGGGCAATGCAAGTGGGAATGGGATAGGGGCGGTGGAGGCATCATGTGGCGGAGCTGCCGCGGGGCTAACTCAACAAATCACTACTCCCCCCCCCCCTTGATGACAGTAATTCTACTGATACCCAGGTGCACACAGATGGTTGTGAAATGCCTGATAGTGCAGAAAACCCTCATGCTGAATCTAGGAGAGCTACAATAGCTAACACTAATGACCCCGATAGAGATAAGGACCAGAGTGATTTTTATTCATTCTCTGACGAACTTGGGTGGTCTGATGATACAGGATCTCCTCTGAGTGACTCAAGCGATGACGAAATGATTGCAAAAGAGGATAGAGCAAGTCAAAAAACTGCTGCAAAGCGCAGAAAGAGCCACAAGGGGACATTAGAGCTAGCCTGGGACTACACGCCAACAACCCACCTCATAGCATCCGTAGTAACGCCAGGCACTGTAAATATAACACAACACTCAAACCACTCAACATGTCAAAGCTCGGCCTCACCCACAATTAAAACGGTACTTCAAGCGATAGCGGCGCACAGAGAGGAGACGTCTCATGACGGGCGCAAGGCCCAAGCTGCTCTCCGTAAAGTGCAAGGGGTGGTGCACAAACTTTCAAGAAAAGTTGGAACATTCAGTGATCGAATGACAGAGATGGAATCTAGAATTGTTTCTAACGGAGCTGAGACGGCCACAAATCACGAACAGATTGATGCGCATGAGTCTGAGTTATCAGATGTGAGGTGGAAGCTGGAGGACATGGAAAATAGTTTACGCAGGAATAATTTACGCGTGCTAGGCATCCCTGAGGAAATCGAAGGGGGAGATGCTCGCTCTTTCGTAATACAGCTTTTTCGTGACTCGCTCCCGGAACTGTCTAGCTGGAACTGGGACTTAGAAGTACAACGAGCTCATCGTGTCCTCCTCTCTCTGAGACATCCAGCTAAACCTGGGGGGTATCCAAGAGCTATGTTAGTCTACTTCGGCAATTTCCTTTTAAGACAAGCAATCTCGGAAAAGGCTAGGCCAGAAGCAAAAAGAACCAGGGGGCCAATAACATACTTCGTACACCCAGACTTCGGTCACACAACTGTGGAGAGGAGGTGGCGGCTTCGCCAACTCATTAAACCCTTCCAAGATCAGAAGTTACAGGCGTATCTGAATAACCCTGCCTGGCTGAAAGTTATAAATGGGGATCAAACGAAAATTTTCACCTTTGAGATCAAAGCGAAAGAATTTCTAGATAGTCTTAAATGAGATGCGCTTCTTTTTCTGGCCGTTTTTTTTTCTATGATTTAAGGATATTTAGGAATCTGGTTGGTAATTTTAATTATAGCTTTTCTGCTCAAAAAGCTTATCTATTAGATCACGGTGGAAGGGGGGGAACAAATGAAAAAAAAACGGGGGGGGGAGGGGGAAAAATAAAAAAAGAGTTAGAGGGCAAAGAATATAAGGGGCTATAAGGTTTCAAATTAGTACAATCCGAAAGGTTAAAAATTTTGTCAACTTATGCACTGGTCAGGAGGCGCACTTTCATCAAAACAGACTCTATTCGTTTAGCAGGTACAGAGTCGGATCTTTTTCCTATTTCACGTGGTACTAGACAAGGCTGCCCTTTGTCGCCATTATTACTTGCGCTATATATAGATTTTTTGGGGGTCAAATTAGCTGAATGTATACAGATTAAACCAGTAAGTATCAGTGGGATGGAATATAGAGCTCTTGCCTATGCAGATGACATCGGGTTATAACCACAGATCTGCACTCTGCCCTATCAACAGTAGAAACACTGGCAGAACAATTTGGTCATTTCTCGGGGTACAAGCTTAATATCAATAAGACTCAGATATTATACGTGGTGGATGATTCTCCGAGGAACTTAGCAGTGGTCACAGAGGCTACATACTTAGGGATAAAAATTACCTCTCCTATTAGCAGGATTCCCGAGATTAATATCAATCCAATCCTAGACCGAGTCAATTGTACACTAGAACGCCTTAACCATCTTCATTTATCTTTATATGGAAGAGCAAATGTTTTTAAAATGGTGGTTCTCCCAAAATGTCTTTATTTATTTAGATCGGTAACGCTAGAACTCCTGTTATCCTGCTTTAAAAGACTCGAAAACATCTCCTTAAGATTTTTGAGGGGTATAAATGGAGCAGAAGAGCCTTTAAAAAAATTCTACTTCCCAGATCAAGGGGGGGCTGGGGTATCCCGTATTTTTTATTTTATTATTGGGCATCTATTCTACAATTTATTTCTCCTTTAGTTGTCGGTAAAAAATGTAACCTACTGCAGTGTCATAGTCCCTTAATTTATAAATTTGCTATTGGAGAGGAGGCCAACGGTTGCTTCCTTAAAATACTTGAACCCAGCTACTACAAAAAAAACTAGGTTTAAGGTGCTGATCGCTGCATTTTCAGTTTGGAGGCAAATCAAGCGGCACTTAGAGCTCTCGCAAATAAATCGATATACCCCGTTTGAAGCAGTAGGAATCTTCCCTAATATTTTTCGAGATATAACAACTAGGAACTGGTATCGGTTAGGAATAAGTAATCTGGGGGACATGTTTCATGATTTGCAGCCTTTATCTTTTAGTGATCTACAATGTAAATATGATGTACATAAAAATGTTTTTTTTAAATTTCTACAAATTCGGAGCTACCATGTTAAGTTGGGGCAATATGATTCTCGGTTCAAGCAATTTCCATTGATAGAAGGGATGGGAAAAGGGCTTTCTAATAATTTTTGTTACTCAAATTTAATTATGTTACTTCCAGAGGATCTGGATCAACGTCAGAAGAAGTGGAGAGCCAAATTAAATATTACAACAATTGATTTATATTCCTCTATCTGCCTTGCTAAGGAGGTTCTGATTTCGAGCAAGATGGTAGCTCAACACTATATGGCCTTATATGATATGTATTATTCTACGAGGAAAGTTTCAAAATGGAGTACTGGTACTGGCGCTAGTTTTAGTAGATGTGGGTGTTACGCTGCCGATGCTCCACATATGGGTTTTTTTATGTCCTAAACGGATGTCTCTTCTTAGCTCTATTCAACAGTTTTTGTCTGAAATACTTGATTCTAATATATGCATTACTACAGAAATGGTATTGTTCGGTATGCCTAAGGAGCGGGTTTCTTTTCTTTTCATTTGTATGGCAGTACTGAGGGTCCCAGCTATTATCGATCTATAACCTTGAGGTGGCAATATATAAAACAAAGGGTATCCGGAAGAGGAGTAGAGGGTTAAAAATATGGACCCCTATTACTGAATGGCTTTAATATCCAGATTGCTTTCTTTTCTTTCCTTTCTTATGGGTTTATATGATTATATTATTGTATTGTAATAATTTATATTGTATATGCTGTATATATTATTTGCCGGGTTTAAATGTGCTCTTTGTATCCTATGTATTCCTTGCATTAAAAAAAAATTAAAAAAATTAAAAATAGAAGTGTGACTTTGCCTGGTTGAATGCAAGTTTGTTCAGTAAGAAATTAGAATTACAAAAAGTGCTAAGGGGACTTTAAAGGGTTACATTATTGAGATATTTTGACTATTAGCTTGCACACAGTTCAGGAACCAGGATTCTATGACAGCTTAAATATCCAAATGCAAAAAATAAAAGCACCCTACGTGGTAAGGAATCTTTTGCCCCATCACCCATTTTGGGATTAAGAATTCCTTGGAGTCAAACGGTCTGACAGGATGGCCATAACAACAACATTTCTGCGGCAGCTGCCAGAGCAGGACACAAGGCATGGCCCTGTGCCTCCCCCCCCACACCCTCCAAATAAAAGGTTAACAGACCACATAATGAGGCCGTGTGAGAAGGGTGGCCCTTTCATGCAGATTATCAGGTTAACCACTAACACCGTTGGAGCCTTGAAATTAATAAGGAGAGCAGAGCCAGGCAGTCTTTTGTGAGTTTAAGATCCCATGCGTGAGATTTCACAATATTTGCCACATAAACCATGCGATGACCATCAGGTCAAATATGATAAAAGATCTTCAAAGTGTATTTAACACGTTGAATCATTTCGCAATGATACTTCAGATTGATTCATTCTATTGAGAGGCACTGGCGGCACTCAACAGTTTGAACAGGCTCAGCACCGAGGCTGGAAGTGCACACAGCCTGATGCATGTGAATTGAAACCTTGTCTAAGAGACTGACACCTGTGTCCCTGTCTCGAGCATAACTACTTCGTCTGTGGTGAGGCTGCTTCACACAACACGGGACCTACCGGCATATTGCAATTTCTTAATACGTGGAAAACCAAAGCATCAATAAAAACAGACCTCAGAGTGATCGCAGCAGGATTTTCAGGCCTAGTGCGGACTTGGAATAATAAATATTCCGAGTGAAAACTGTAAGAATTTGAATATTCACTCATCTCCCGCAAAAGATTTCTCTTAGTGAGTTAAGCACCTACTCGTCAGTAACCTATATGTCACTCATGCCTTTACCGTTTATGTTCTTTGAACGATTAAGTTTATACAACTCTGCAATGCTGGACCTCTTCTGAACAAACAGCAATTACACTTATTTCCTTCTGTTAGAGAGGGAAGAGTGCTGAAATGCTGCCCTTATTCTTTGAGGAACTAAAGTTTGTACTGCTGTTTTCCGATTTGTACCGGTGTGTGCTGATGGTACAAGTCGAGCCTATATGTGGGTAGATGGGGCATACCCACCACTTTCACATGGTAGACGCAGTCTACCCTACCAAGAGGTTGGACCCCAGAGAAATATGCAAATCATGTCCCATTGTAATTTTTAGACACGGGGCACACTCAGCAGAGCCTTGTCTGCTTTCGTTCCGAGCAGCAACGTGCAGGCGGGGACAAGCCTTATCGAATTCCAACTGGGCCCATAACAAAGGACGAATTTAAGGGGCCATTGGGCCTCCTTTTGTTGAAGTATCCTGGCTGGGAGCTATTGGGAGCCTCACACCCAAATGCAATGGAGGGGAAACAAAGGCACACAAGGCTTATTACTTCACAAGTACTTAAGAGAGGCATGATTTTGAATTTGTTCAGTCCATGTATATAAGTGATATACCTCTCGACCCCCCCTCCTCTGGCTGCCCCTTCCACTCGTATTGGTGCTGCTCTCACTTATATTTGGAAACTGGACCATGTGCACAGCCAGTCTCTTTCCTTGCTCTGTTGGCACACAGGCCTCTCTTGGTCTGGTGCTCATCCTCAGTGCCCCGCAGCCGTCAGCTGGTGGATGGACACTGCTTCTCTAAACACCTGCCTTACTTTGAGATTAATACGGTTTCATCTGGGAAGAGCAACCAGTCCCCCTCTCTCTCTTGTATTCTCTCTCTCACACACTCCTGCTGCCTCTCTCTCATGTGGTTGACTTCAGGTCTTCGAGCATAGTTTATTTCTGTGTCTTTTCACGGTTTCTGTCCCTCAATCCCACGGTCTGCTACATTTTGCGGGGTGTTTTCTGCATACACAGGCAATTCCTCTTTATTGGTCTATCGCCTGCTCTCCCGCCTGCTCTCCCCTTCTTTCTCCCTTTCTCACACACTCTTTCTGCTCCTCAGTCTAGATTTCATTCTGCACGTCATGCATGAATTACCTGTCCCTCTTTATCTTCATATCTATTCTCTGCAGCTCTAGCTTCTGTATATCCACCATGCCACATAATTCCTCCACATAATTCCACCCATTCCACAACTAACAATTCCAATCCAAGCCACATAATTCCACTCCACGCCACATACATTCACTCCACTCCAAACACATGGGTAAAATACATTGTCATTTACAACGCCATTAGCTCTAACTCTAGCAAATGCGAGACCTGTTGGCATTGCCATGGTTTGTTTACATTTAGTACACATTCCACCTGCAGACTAAATGTCTAGATAGAGTTCTGAACACTTTCAAGCACACCTTAAAACATTTTTTTTAAACCTATGCTTTCAAAAACAACTGAAAAGACTTCCACCAAACCAAGCAAAAGCCCTTTCTTGAGTAAAGTTTCAAAGCGTAATTCAGCTATTTTTTTCCTGTAGGGGAAAGCAAAGAATCCCATTGGATTGAACATGGGAGAACTCATTCGTTTCACTTCTTCTTTTTCCCCTTTCCTCTCCTTGCATTAAATCTCAAATGGTATCAAAGTTAAGAAAACAAAATTAGCCTTTTCAATGACAACATTGGAATAGTCATAACTACAGAGGAACTATCTCTGCCTCCATAATAACAAAAGAAAAATGTGTAGGACTCCAAACCCAGCAGAGTTATTAAGACGTGATCAACAATACTGAAGAGGTATTTTCATTCACTCCTGGATAATCAGCAAGGAATTTGGTACCTCTGTGTGGTATGGTGGAAAAACGTATACTTCATAAACCTGTGGTAATGGTAATACGTAATATTTGTGAATAAAATCCTTCAATATCTTAGATGACCATATTTGCCCATTACTGGTGAAGTATAATGGGTAACAAGTCTTTGCAGAGTTTCAAACATTTTTGTGTTCCTCCCAAATGCAAAAAAAAAAAAACATGAACATGCTATGTGGAAACCTGGTGAGTGAGAAGTCTATAAACCCCAAACCACAAACATATATGAGAACCAGATTTTGTAGACATGAGATTTATGGACTGAGATTTATATAGGTGAAGAACTTGATGGCTTTCTAGGAAATTAATCCTTGTGGAGTCATACCGACCGGCGATACAACAAATGGCATATTTGTATAGACACCTTTAAAGAAGCAAGTGCTTTATTTAATAACCTAGCAATATCCTGGTTACTAAGAAAGAAAAATAGACTTCTAGGATTTCAAATTATTCCATGTTCACTGACCAAAGGTGTTGCCCAAAGGGAAATAGCTACAGCTAATGTTAAGCCATCTACACCACACAATCGAAGGTTTTGTCAGAAATCAAAGCTGTAAAAAAAAAGTGATATTCCATAGGTCTAAATGTACTCTTGCACACAAGTCACCCTCGTGTTTGGAAAAACTGCATACAACGTTACCACTTATTACAAACAATTCAAAGTTCCCTGGCAAAGCGTATTTGTATGCTGTCCATTGTTTCTATCATTCATTTTGTCTTTGAATAGTTAATGAGCTACAAGAAAAATCCTAGTGTGTGTTTATTTGGTCTCTCCTCAAGCATTCAAGGAAGAAGGCATCTTCAGTCATGAGGACTGCAAACAGCAAAATTAGGCAGTTTATTAATTGAATATCTATAAGGCACTCATATCAGACAAAGACGCATGGCACTAACAAAAGTTCAACAGACCAAAGTGATTCTTAGAAGTCATGTTAGAACAAATAGGTCTTTTTTTTCTTGCAGGAGGAGAGAAAAAGGTAGAGTTACGGGGTAGTGGCGTTTCTGACAGTTGTACCCTTATCCATGAGCCTGCATCCTCCGAGAGCAAAATATCGGTTTGAATGTACCCAGTTCAAGCTTTTGGAGTCAAAACAGACTGAGATTATGTGAGGAGCGCTAGTTAAAAAGGTACTCATGAGCGGTACGGAAATTATGAACTTTTGGAATCATATCACAAAGTTATTTATGAGTATGTGAGGTAGCACTAAAAGAGTACACATTTAGGTACTCATAGATGCCTTTGTGAATTACGCTGCAATGTCCAACATCATTAGGACACAGTTGTTGCTATTTGTACTAACTGTATGTGAACAGTAAAAAGTGTATGTGAACAATCCCTGAATTGTCCCAGTTTATTTTTTTGTTGTTGTAACTTTTTATTATATAAAACATAAAGAAACAACACATCAAACATACAATCAAGGCAATGCAGCAATGATACAGCCATTAGGTATGCGCTCAAGGAGGACGGGAGATACATAATCACAGGAGAAAAGATTCTCTGAATACAGATGAGGGGGGGCGCCAAAGGTAGACTTGCATATGAACAGCACAATATACACAGCTAGAAGGAATGTAGGTCAGGGCGACTGGGAAGGACTAAGAACAGCAGTGAGTGGGGACGTACAGATATCTCCACGGTATGAGTTCCACGGGTTCCAAATCTTCCCCCATTTTTTGGGCCCGCCTCTTGCCACATACACTGTCTTCTCTCTGAACATACACCAGTCCAGACTCTCCTTCCAAGCAGTCACTGTAGGCGGGCTCGGGGACCCCACAACTGTGCAATATCCCTCTTCGCAACCATATTGGCCAGAGTCACCCACCGAAGCTACGACACGTCATAATCATTCGGACCCCACACATTCAATAAACATTGTCGGGCTTCCGGCATCATCACAACACCCGTTACTTCATCCATCACCTCATGTATACGTTTCCAAAATCGCACCACCTCAGGGCATTCCCATATTATATGGAGATAGGTGCCAAGGAGACCACACCCACGCCTACACATGCCATCCGTGGAATAGCCCATATGGATCAGACGGGGACCGGTGACATAGATTCTGTGGAGGATCTTGAGTTGGACCAGACGGAGGCGGGCCGGAATCGCCACCTCCCTGGGAGAGGAGATCGCGGACTGCCAGTCCTCATCATCCAGTTCAATACCATCAGCAATCCAGGTTTCACGAAGGCGATCGAGCAGACTCGATCGGTCATTAATCAGTTTCTTGTAGAATAGCGAGATAGTACTGTCTGGCACATAACCGTCTAGTATACGATCTTCGAGGAAGGAGGAATCCGGAATATCACTACCCACTGGCAACACAGAGTGCAGAGCATGACGCACCTGGACATAACTAAATTTTTCCCTGTCACTCAGCTTATACTCTATTTGCAGATCTGAGAAGGTCTTCACCCCTCCTTTAACCCAGAGATCACGCACTTTACTAATACTGACGTGTCCCATTTATCAAATCCCTTCGTCTTCCATAGGCCACCCAACTTCGCAGAGGCATAGAGCGGAGTTGCACCAGTTAATTTATCACTCCAACCCATAGCCGCCGTTGCGCTATGCCATACCCGCACGGCTATAGCGGTAGGTCCCGAGAGTTGTGAACGGGAGGGTCCCGAATAAAGCGTCCTGTAGTAATCACCACCCGGTAGCAGCCACTTATCCATTTCAAATGCTGGATTCAACGCCAGGCCATACATCCCGTGGTTGATGGCAGCAAGGTGGGAGGCCCAATAATACCTACGAATGTCTGGGAGCGCTATACCGCCATCATACCAGGGAAGCGTCAATTTTGGAAGAGCGATGCGTGAACGTCCATCCCATATTAATTGCCTCTGCAACGATTCTACTTCCCGAAAATATTTCGACGGGATGACATCAAAACTATTCTGAAGTGCGTATAGGAACCGCGGTAAGGACATCATTTTAAAAAGGGCAGCACGCCCTAGGAGAGATAACGGTAATTTACGCCAACGCGCAACATCAGAGCGCAACCTTTGGAGTGGGGGGAGTAGATTACGTTCATAGCGAACCGCCGGATCCAACGAGATAAACACACCCATGTACTTAAAGCCAGACTGCGACAACTGGATGGGACAGCCCCGCGGCAAACGAGGGACATCCCCCGCAAGTACATAAACGTAGGATTTCGACCAATTAATGATAAGGCCCGAGTTCTTCCCGAAGGAGTTAAGTACGTCAAACAATACGTTGAGCGATTTTTGGGGAGATGTAAGGTATAATAAAATATCATCCGCGTATAAGGAAATGCGATCTTCGAAGTCCGGCGTCCAGCGTATACCCTTCATCGAAGGTTCCCACCATAGCCAAGCGGCGAGTGGCTCCAACGCCAAAGCAAAGAGGAGCGGGGACAACGGACAACCCTGCCGCGTGCCCCTCCCAAGAGTAAAAGGCACGGAGACACGGCCATTAACCACCACCTGTGCCAGTGGCGTTTCATACAGGAGTTTGACCCAACCAATAAAACCAGCGCCAAATCCAAATTTGGCAAGTACCGCCCAAAGATAAGACCATTCGATTGTGTCAAAGGCCATCGTGGCGTCCAAGGACGCCAAGATGGCCGGTTCACGCAGCGTCGGGGCCCTCGCGAGAACACCATGCAAACGTCGCAGGTTTAATGCCGTGTTACGGTGCGGGATAAAACCCGATTGATCCGGATGAATCAGGTCGCTAATAACCGTAATCAAACGATTAGCAAGCAGTTTGGCAAGGATCTTGGGCTCCGCATTTAAGAGCGAAATAGGTCTATAAGACGAGCAGCGATCCCGTGGTTTACCCTCCTTATGGATCACCACAATAGTCGCAAGACGCTGATCTCTGGGGAGGGAGCCACCGTTTCGCGCAGCCAAAAACATATCACGGAGATAGGGAGCAAGAGTATCAGGGCGAAGTTTATACAGCACATAAACAAAAAGATTCTATCAAGAAATGGGGGTGCAAGTGTTATGGTTTTTTAAAAAAGTTTTTTAATGAAAGTTTTTTAATGAGAAGGGGGAAAAATAAGGCTCTTCCTCAGATTGGTGAGATGAAGGCACTATGTGCTTTTAAAATACCCCTCACACACTGAGAACCCCTCAGTGTCATGCTTCATCATCGGGGTCTTCCCGTCCCTCTACGGGGCGGGGCGTGCTACGACCTGCGAGCTACGCGGGAGCACTATTTCTGTGAAGACGGACTATGTGTTAGTGCACTGTGAATGGGAATTAGTGAGGTGTAGGGACCTTGTGATGTGAAATAAAAGATAAAAATTCCCTGGCTAGTGGAAAAAATAATTTTATTCGCTTCCCTGGCTCGGAATGTTAAAAAAGGGGGTGTGAGGCAGGGCTGTTAGCACCTACCAGGTTTTTTCCACTAGCCAGGGAATTTTTATCTTTTATTTCTCATCACAAGGTCCCTACACCTCACTAATTCCCATTCACAATGCACTAACACATAGTCCGTCTTCACAGAAATAGTGCTCCCGCGTAGCTCGCAGGTCGTAGCACGCCCCGCCCCGTAGAGGGACGGGAAGACCCTGAGGATGAAGCATGACACTGAGGGGTTCTCAGTGTGTGAGGGGTATTTTAAAAGCACATAGTGCCTTCATCTCACCAATTTGAGGAAGAGCCTTATTTTTTCCCCCTTCTCATTAAAAAACTTTCAAAAAAACCCATAACACTTGCACCCCCATTTCTTGATAGAATCTTTTTGTTTATGTGGATCTACCAGGAGGGCGATTCTATCGATTCCTCTATACTTCCTCTATTGTTTTGGGGCGTAGTTTATACAGTTCAACAGGAAGGCCATTGGGACCCAGAGCCTTGCCGGAACGAAGGGAGCGTAGCGCGAGAGCCACCTCATCCACCGAGGGCGTGGCATCCAAACAGTCACGATCCGATTCCGATAAACATGGAAGTGCTATATCTCGAAGCAACAACTGCGAATCTTCCTCGGGCCTGTCGGACACCGAGGCATAGACCTCTCGAAAATAATCAGCAAAGCATTCAACAATTTTGACAGGGTCCGTTACACGCACACCACCACATGTCTCAATCACTGGAACCACTCGACTCGGTCTCTCCCATCTGTCCAGCCAGGCAATCAATTTTCCTGCTTTATCACCCACATCATATAGCCGTCCCTTCTGTTCCCTACTCATCGTCTTTGCCGCATCAGAAACCAAAGTTTTATATTCTAATTGTTTAAGGTGGAGGACATGCAATGCTTCTCGAGACGCCCCTCGTTCCAATTCAGTCTCCAGGTCTGTGATTTCAGTCTCAAGCTGAACGATTGCCTCATTCTTACATTTCTTAGCACACCCCACCAAAGACAATGCCTGTCCCCTGATCACAGTCTTAAAAGCTTCCCATAACGAAACAGGCGAGGATACAGAACCAGCATTCTCAGTAAAATACAGATCAAATGATTTAATCAATTCAGTGCGAGTCTTAGGATTAAGAAGATACCAGGGGTTAATCGGGGCTACCCTCCCTTCGGCGCCGATGCCAAGATTAAAATGAAACCAAATAGGGGAATGGTCTGATATACCCCGGCCCAAGTGTCTAATCTCTCCAATCGAGGGGGACAGGGCCCCCGGTATCAGGATATAATCCAATCTAGAAAGACTACCATGAGCTCCCGAATGGAAAGTAAACTGCTTTTGCTCTGGATGCATGAGTCTCCAACAGTCTATAAGTCCCAATGTTTCCAGGAAGTCGCCCAAGCAGGCTTGCGCAGCAGGAAGATGTCGGGGCGGATATCGGCCTATTCTGCCAGAAATGACGGAGTTAAAATCACCACCCAACATCAAAACACCCTCCGGGAGATCCAGAACCATCCGCCCCAGGTCCGTAAACGTCGTGGATTGTAAGCCCGGGGGGGACATACACCGACACCAGCGAAATTGGTTTTCCCTCCCACCGCCCAACAAGTGCAACATATCGACCCCTGGCATCAAGGATCACATCATCAATCTCGAGGGGGAGGGAAACCCTAAGTAAAATACCCACTCCTCTAGAACTAGATGTAAATCCGGAATGGGCAGCAAGACGATAACCCCGTCTATTAAGAGCGTGACAAGCATTTCCTATTAAGTGAGTCTCTTGTAGCAAAACAACATCAGGTGAAAGGCGCCGCAACAGCTGCATAACCACCCCTCTCTTTATCCGATCACCCAACCCATTCACATTCCAGCATAATACACTCAACCCTCTACCCCCCATCCAGATCCACAATGAACTCCCATCGCAAAACGAGCATCACACCAATGTCAAAGATAATGAAAGTACCTTGCCTTGAAGAAGAAAAAACAAACAATCCCAAAACATGTCCCTCCCTCCCCCCAAGGTTCCCAACACAACTCCCCCCCACCCTGCACCCCTGCACCGACTCAAAAGCCACCCCAATTTGCAGTGTGCCTGTCGCCCTAACACTTACAAAGAACTAATCTACACAAAGAAAACCCCAGAGGAGGAAAGGGTCCCGCCAGCCCCGCTACCCCCCAAAATACGAATGGAATGATCAAAGAAGTCAGTGAGTCGCAGCTGGTCACGTGGAATAGTGTTCCGGACACAGGCACCATAATCATTCTTGGTCCATCAGTCCTCCCTCAGCACCACCAGCATGTTCCTGGCCAGCACGGCGAGCCGGCAAAGTGTCCAACCAATCACTCGCTTCCTCAGGCCTGACAAAGAAGAATGTTCGATTGTAATATTCAACACGCAGCCGGGCCGGGAATAACATAGCGTATTTTAGTTCCATGTCTCTTAGTCGCCGTTTCACCCCTTGAAATCCCATTCGTTGTTTCTGGACCGATTGAGAAAAGTCCGGATAAAAGTTCACAGCAGCGTTCTCGAACTGCATAGGGCCGCTCGTCCGTGCCGCCTGCAAAATGGCGTCGCGATCTCTAAAGTTGAAGATCCGTGCAATAATCGGACGGGGAGGAAAACCGGGCTTCGCCTGACCCCCTGGCACTCTGTGTGCACGTTCGATGGCAAAGAATTTGCTCAGGCCTTTGGGTGCAAGATGATTAAGAATGAGGTCCTCCACTCGAAGATCAGTGGCGAGTGAACTAGAATCTTCCGGGACCCCGATAATACGCACGTTGTTGCGCCATGCACGGCCTTCAAAATCCTCCAAGCGACGAGCAAAAAAGTCATTAGCAGATCTGGGTTGCGCACTTCTGTTTGCATGTCGGACACATCCGTGGTAAGGCTGGATGTCTTTAGGTCCAATGACTTCACCTTCTCGTTCGTCTTGGCCAAATCAGTTCGAATGAGGTTAACATCAATAGCCACCGTGTCCAACTTCAGAGCCAAGGCTTCATACTGTTGGCCAATAGAAGACCGAATACCAGCAATGGCGCCCATCACGTCCTGTAACGTTAATTCCGCCAATACCGCAGGATCGTCGACAGCCTCCTCCCGGTTCTTAGGTGCGCCACCAGGGGATCCTTTAGAAAGTGTGTAGCGATCCATGACATTCGTCTGGGTTGAGCCTCCACGGGTGGTGGTCTTGACTTTCCGTTTCTCACTCTCAGGCTTGCCCGTCATGGCGAGCCGGGTACCCCGGAGGGAGGCTTGGGATCTGGTCCAAATGGCTCCTTAAAAATTCACACACAAGAATACAGGAGGCGAGGTTGAGCCAATTTGAGTCCACGGCCAAACAGTCGCTAGCTCGAAGCTCAATGAGCTGGCATCGGAGCTCGTCCGATCCACAGACACACCGCAGATAGGAGACAGTGCGCTGGAGAAACGAAACCGAAAGTGAAGTGAGGCTGTGGTCTGATCCCCCTCAGGCCGTTGTTGTTAAATTACGACCTGGGCACTGCTACAACTCAAGGTCCAGGCTGTTCCATGGAGAAGGCCGCAAAGTTCGGGACGGCAAAACTCGGGAACCCTGTGTCCGATTCCGACCCAAAAACCTGCTAGTACATCAGCCGGGTTGTGTCTTCAAAGACCTTCCATCAAATCAGGATATTATCCAGGATAAATGCGGGAGGCAGCGAGGGACCTCGGGAGCCCTGTGCTCACGCGGCCATCTCGGATGCGCGCAAAGCCGAATTGTCCCAGTTTAGATGATGATGATGATTGCAATTTATAGCGTGCACAGCTACTCCAAGGAGTGTCCCAGCGTGAAGCAGCGTGATCGGAAAATAAACAGAGGCTTAGGCCTGAGCAAAAAGCCAAGTTGAGCTCGTCATGAGCATAGAAGAGGTTAAACATTCCTGCACCACTTAAAGCCTGCAGCTCCAGAGGAAGTGGATCCAGGCTATCAAACCCAGGTACCCTAGACCCTCTTGCAACCTGAATCGTGAGAATCTCTGCCAACAATTTATTTATCTCAGCTGTCTTGTGGGGTTATAAAAACAAAATCTGACTCTAAGGTACAAGGCCCCCGATTGATAAAAGGCATTATGTACTAACACAATAGCCTTGAATTGGACTCTTTCCCTGATTGGCAGCCACTGAAGTGTCCGTAAATGAGGCAGAATCCGTGTTTTCATCAGAACATTTAGCAGGAGAAAGGTTGCCGCATTTTGGATCACTTGGAGTCGGTCCATCAGGTACTCTGGTAATCGAAAGTATAATGCATTACCGTAATCGATTCTAGATGTTATCAGTGCCTGAAGAACCGTTTTCTTTGCTGAAAAGGATACAAGAGGCAACATTTCTTTAGGGACCTTATAATCCCGAAACAAGTGCCTATCGACGTTTTTACTTGAGACCTGAAGGACAGCCCATTATCAAATTTTACACCCAGATTTTTAACTGAGTCAATCTGGGGTCGAAGCATCATTTAGTAGAAAAGGTTTTTCCAGCAATCTGATGGGATCTTACAGAAAAAGAGAATTTCTGTGTTCTCTTCATTGCATTTGAGTTGAGCAGTTGCTAGCCAATGAAAAACGGCAGTCAGGAAAGTTTTAATCTGTGCACCCTTCAATTTAACCCCCTAGTCCCAGAAGAAAAGCAGTTGCATATTACCCACTTAGGAGATCACTTTAGCTCCCAGTTTTTCTGCTAGTTGAGCCAGAGGGGTAAGATATACATTAAAAAGGGTAGGGCTTAGGGCAGAGCCCTGACGGACTCCCATAAGTACATCACATGGGTTGGTGGGGCATGTAGGAATCAAGACTTGTTGACTCCTCTTAGCTAAAAATGATGTTAGCCAGTTCAAGGCCCGCCCTGTTACTCCAATGGCCTGAAGACTGTCTAGCAGCATCGAATGGGTGACCGTGTGAAATGCTGCAGATAAGTCAAGCATGATCAATACAGCCACTCCCCCAGCATCCAGAGTTCCTCTAATATATTCTGATGCCTCCACCAATGCAGTCTCAGTACTATATCAGGCTCTAATGCCTGACTGGCTTGTATGCATCAAATTGTTCGCTTCCAGAAAATCGGAGAGCTGTTTACTCACCTCTTTTTCTAAAACTTTAGATAGGACAGGCAATAGGGGGAATCGGCCTATAGTTAGAAGGAATGTCCCGATCAGCTGTAGGCTTTTTCACCAGCAGAATAATCTTGGCCTGCTTCCACAAACTAGGAACTATGACAGTCATTATTGATGAATTTAGAATCAAATTGGCCAAGGGTTAATGATACCAGCCCCTGATGAAAGTAATTTAGGGAGATACGGATCTGCAGGAGAGACAGATTTAGATATGTTGTGGCTGTTGTGTCAGAGACCCTCAGAGTTTCTCTGTAGGCCCTTGGAGAGAATAACATTGACATGGATTAAAGCCCATGGAGACAATAATATTGACACAGAATAGGGTTTAATCCGGCTCAACAAGTGCAGAGGAAAGAGCTAATCTGCATTTGTATTCATGACATACATCACTTGGATGAATTCACTAACTCTTTGAAGAGGGGGATGGATTAAAATACCTTGCAGTTGTATGAATTTTAGATCTGAACTCTTGTGGTCCGGAGTTCTGGTGATGATATTAGAGTCAGACTGTAATTTAGCCATGGCATTTATGGACCACTAAGCAGTTATGGTTTGCCCACCCAATCGCATCTCACACTTTGGTTAAGAAGATGTATGAACTTTGCCTTGTTCTACAGCATATACCAAATATACACCTCCTTCATTCTCCTAATGATAATCCATATCTTCTAGGTGAGACTTCGGTATAGGTGCGGACAGCCCTTTCGGGGTCATTTTGGTTGCCAAAAGGAAAAAACAGACTTTGGACATTGACTGGATTTGCCACAGGCGCAATATTTCTTCCCTTGAGTATGGCAGTCGCCTGTATGCAGGAATGCTCCTCCACAGTGCTGTGTCAGCAAAGTCTGTTTTTCATTGGGCATTGTTTAGGTTTAGGGAAAATGGCAGCTTTTGTCATTTGGTTTACTGCTTCCGTCTCAATTGGTTTGTTGATCCCTGCAGCCATCCATACCATTCTGGAGTTAGAGAGAGCCAATTACTGGCGGAGCTTCAGGTAAGGACTTACCAGGCTCTCTAAAAACCTGCTGCCGTAATGTTGCAGGAATTAATTATTGAATAAGCTGTTTGTAAATCTCCTCAGTTTCATTGTGAAGGATGCACATGATGGCAAATTCTTAATTATTGCGTCAGTGGCAGCAAAATACATCTCATGACCCAAAGCTTCCAGTTGAAAATCTAAGATGAAGGGAAGCAAGGTATATTAAATGGTGTGAAGACAGGAATGGATGACATTTTACTTTTTCTTAAATATGTCAGTTGGCAAAGGAAAAATTCAGCACACTTTGCAAGATCTTTGATGAGTACTTGCAGGCTCTTGTCAAAACAGTACTGTCCAAGTGGTGGCCAATAAGCTGACCACTATTGCAGGAAGCAGGAAGTTGCGTTATAACTGCACAATTAAAGTTTGGCAGGGAGACAATGTCAACCCCTTTTTTTCTTGACTCACAGCACAGGGAGAAATGCAGGGCCTTGCATTGCCTCTCCGCTTAGCCTTTAAGAATTTACAGTTTCTTAGCTGGTGGAGGAGCAGTAGCCCTCGGAGCAGTATGAATGCCAGAATTGGTTGCCATCAGCCAACAGATTTCACATGATTTTACCACTCGGGTTCAGCTCATCAAGGTATGTGGTGGCAGGCTGTATGTCATCTGAGGGCAGATAAGTGAAGGTGGATTCACGGTGACCTCGAGCATACAAGGCAGGTGGGGCTACAGGTGCATGGTGTGCAACCAATTGTCAACAGTCTTATGCTGTAAGCACACTAGTATTTGGTTAAAGGGGGTCCAACAAACGAGGCATTGGCAAAACCACATTTTTTTCGATAACATATGGTCCTTGGACTACACAACTAACTCGCCAAAACAGTGGGGCGATAGTCATCAGGCAAATCATGGTAGCTTGCTCTATCAATACTGCGCCCAATTAAGCAAAAATGCTATTTAACACTGTAAAGGACCTTGCTGGAGAGAAAACGGTTGCATCGGCTTGCCCATTAAATAAAAAACAATGCCAAGATCTCGCTTCCTTTTTTAATGAGAAAATTGAAAACATCATCTCAGGTATCAGGAGCAATCTCCCCACCCCCGACCCCGCAGACGCAGTCCCCTCCTGGTCGAATGACATCAACATCATTGAGTCTTGGCCTTCCTTTACCTTGGAATCACTCATTTCCACCCTCAAAACAGTTAAATCAGGCTTCCCACGGGATCCAGCACCGGTCTCTGTTCTAAAAAAACTGGATGGTCCTTCCCTGACCATTATTGCAGAAACTATAAATTCTTCCCTCCAGCTCTCCACAGTTCCTGCAATGTGGAAACACACTATGGTCAGTCCACTCCTAAAAAAAACCCACTGCCAACCCGGAACTCCTTGCGAATTATCGGCCCATCTCACTTCTCCCCATATTTTCTAAACTACTGGAAAGGCACATTCACTCTGCCCTCACCATCTTTACCGAAGATAATTGCCTTCTTCATCCATCGCAGTCGGGTTTTAGAGCCGGTTTCTCCACAGAAACAGCCCTACTAGGAGTAACCGAAAACATCAGGAAACTCCTAGACGATGGTCAGACAGTCGCACTCATTTTATTAGATCTGAGTGCGGCTTTCGATACCATCTCCCATTCCACACTTCTGGCCATACTCGGGAGAAACGGCATCAGGGGGGATGCGCTAAAATGGATCGAGTCTTTCTTGTCGCAGAGAACATTTCAAATCACATCCCCAATAGCCTGCTCTGACACGGTTAGCGCCCCCCATGGAATACCACAAGGCTCCACCCTGAGCCCTCTGTTCTTTAATCTCTACCTCCGGCCCCTGGCTGACATAGCGGATGAATCTGGGCTTACCCTCATGACATACGCCGATGACTCTCAAATCATCTTCTCCTTGTCAGAGTCTAACCCATTGATCCCATCCCGTCTTAAACAAGGTCTCCACAACATCTTCAGCTGGATGTCCACAAACCAGCTGAAGTTAAACGGAGACAAGACGGAAATCCTTCTCCTGGGGAAAAATAAAGACCTTTGGAACACAACTCACTGGCCCCCCGAGCTTGGTTCCATCCCCACACCCACCACCCAAGTAAGAAATCTGGGGGTTACCATTGACAACACCCTGTCGATGAAGCAACAGGCTAACAAAGTGGCTGGCCTTTGCTTCACCATCTTGAAATGGTTAAAAAAGATCCTTTGGATGCTGCCCCTTGATACGCAAAAGACCGAAGTCAATGCACTTATTACATCACGTCTTGACTACGGCAACATCCTATACTTGGGTTCAAACAAAGCCGTCATAAACCGCTTACAACTGGTCCAGAACTCAGCGGCAAGACTACTTTGTAACATTCCAAAAACCTCCAGTGTGTCCAACCATCTGAAAGACCTACATTGGCTCAGGGTGGAGAGCCGCATCCGGTTCAAAGCCATGAGCTACATGTTTAGGATCAAATCTGGTACCGCCCCTAAATACTTACAAACCCTGGCAACCCCCTACTTTCCGGCAAGAGCGCTGCGTTCTCAACATTCCGCAAACTTTTCCACCCCGAAGTTCAGGCTAGCGAGAATGGGAGGAAGATCCTTCTCTGTCCTAGGGCCCACGCTCTGGAAAAAACTCCCTCTTCACATCCGCAAAGAAGCCAGTTATGTCATCTTCAGGAAACATCTAAAGACCTGGCTTTTCCAGAAATAATTCACCAGTCATGAATCCACCTTACTTTAATCGCTTCAACTCTGTCATCGGCGCCGGGAAACCCTTGTTGGGTAGCTGCGCGCCATACAAATGCAAAAAATAAAATAAATAAAATAAATGATTTGTTTGATTACTCGCCATACTTCAGGGACCAATTCACAAAGGCATCTATTGGTACGTGAAGTAGGACTACAGCAGTGCTACTCCACATACCTATAAGTGCCTTTGTTAATTGGCCCCAGTGGCTCTTCACAATCTGCAATCCACTCACGCCAGAGACACTGCTGAACCAATAAAATGCTCTTGTGCAGAATTCCAGCTGCAGCCTGGAGCTTGACTTGTACAGATAGCAGGCAGGATGGCTCCGCAAGGTAAACGGTTAGTAACAAACAGTGCGGTGATGTGCGGGTAATGACGTTGAATGTCGCCAAGCGAGACAGGTTTCAATCTGTATGAGGTTGCTGCAATGAGTACAATTTATTTAGCCAATAATAACACATATTATTTACAGTGCTTATTGACGGCAGAGGTATGGTATGAAACAATATGCAAACATCATCTTATTAATACACCAAATACCTCAAATAAGCAGACAGTAAAAACTCTGTTTTATGGCAGCCCAAGGTCATGAGAACATGAAGTTCTCTCTCCTCCAGTTTAGGTAATTCCACTGAGGGGTGTCATTAAATTCACAGGGAGAATTCAGGAAAATAACATTCATCTGTTGTGGATCCATACAGACTCTCACTGTGTTATAAAGGTGAATAATGATCAAGTCAAGGACCTTTAATGAAATCAAGCGAAAAAATAAATCTTTCTTTAACAGAGTACATTCTGCACTGGTCTCTTTACTCAAACACGAAAAAATCAATGGAGATGTAAAATGGACTGCACCTGCTTTTTTGCTAACTAATGTCTTATAGTGCTGTGGACAGCAAAATACTGGAGACTTTAGAAAATGTCAATTTTCTATTGTGGTTCGTGCCTCTGAAGTAATAGAAAACCCGTCTCGGCACAAGGACATCACATGGCATCATTCATCTTTCAGTCTTTTAGCAAGAAGCACTTACAATTGCTTTTGCTAATAAAACTCTGACATATCGGTACCTCTAAATCTTACTATTATTAATCTAAACCCACCACTTATCTCTGTGATATTCATTCCACAACTGGTGTCTGAGTTTTCATTTATAGGTTTGTTTTAAGTGCGGATCTGACTTCCTGAGCCTTGTACAACATACACAACGTTAACCTGAAACAATTAAAGCCCAAACGTGGCCTAGGAGGAATAAGCAGTTGCATGGATAAAACATAAACGGCGCTCAAAGGGGAGGTGGGTGGGTTGGGGGGGGAGGAGGGAAAGGATGGAAACCATAATTGGAGATATTAGATATAGGATATTTGGGAGCTAGAAAACAAAACGAAAAAAAAGGCAGCAGAGAACTAAATGCGTAGGTTTCTCAGCTCTGGCAAGTAGGGAGACTTTATAAGGCTTTCTTTCACGTGCTATGAGCAGGCTCGCTATTTACTTCCTTTGCACCCTTTTCATGGTGGTGACTTTAACATCACTGGATATTTAAGTGCACCCTAGTGGTAAAGGAAAAACCGGTGCAATCCATAATTGGGTCCCCATTTGCACCAGTACCTATTTACAACTGAGCGCAACCTACACTGGCTCATACCCGACGACACCATTTGTATTTCACTAGAGGTGATAGCTAGTACAAACGTCAAATATGAAGATAATACAGGTAAAACAGCAACAAACCTCGCTTCTGAGTATTTTTCACTATTTTTAATGGGTATCAATATAAAATCAAATGTGCACTCAGCAGCAATGCCCTTAGCGTCGGGGTGTTCTTGCACTTGTTATTACCAAATGGGTCTAAACGACTCAATACAAGTTCTCTCATGTTGCTGTAAACGGTTTCCCTTATTTAAGGAAAACCATTTATTAAGTCTAACCTACAGAAAGCTTTGGCGAGCCTCATGCAAATAAAAATTATCCTTAATAATTCATACCTACATAAACAAATACATATAGGGGTTTGGGTTAGCACTTTACATCCATTGGTCCGTTTGGCTGTCATTTACTTTTTGTTTTCGCCCATTACACCATAAAACATGGGCAATGGGTAAGCCCACTTCAGTCCTTGGCTCTTTGCCATCTGGTTAAAAATAAGTGCCCACCAGTATCGAGGCTGGATGGGCCAAAACATTACTTTATCGTTTCTTTTTTCTTTCCATTATTTATCCTTTTTGAGTCCTCTTTCTGTGTTTAAATCGTGCCTTAAATTTACAAAAATGTAAAGCCAATAGTAGATTTTCTTTGTACCAGTCAAAAATTATATTTCCCAGCTAACTGTATTAAAACTAAAAAGGATTTGAATACCTTTTGTATACGTGCCTGATAGCAAGCGCCTCTAATATAGTATAAAAAGTACATGCTAAGGGTATTTATTTGTAATTTTATTGCAGGAGTTCAGTAAAAAAAAATCCAAGTTGCACATATTTGGATTTTGTTGCACTTCTCAGATATTGAAGGTATCCAGATTAAGTTATTGTACCCCACTGTTCACCTGGGAGTCCATGACTTCTTTCGAGGCAAAAAAAAAAAATTTGACTCATGGTTACAAATGACAAAATGAGGGTAAAGTCAATAAATATAAACCATCAAAGGAAAATAACATTCAGAAAAAAACATTTTAAACCCATTATTAAATGCAGAATACCTCACAAAAACATTTGTTTACCCATTAACAAATGCAAGGTATCTAAAGAAATTCATTGGCAAGGTTTCTGAAAAATGCACAAAAAGACCAGCCTTTTTAAAAATATGCATTACTGCTGCTCCTTTCAGATATAATAAAGTGCATATACAAAGTTCAAGTTGATAACGTGCATATAACGTCAAAGTCAAAGTCAAAAAAGTTTATTTGTACTGGTACTCAACAGAGGACCACAAAATATACAAGTTACATATAAAATGAGATTCAACATTATCAATACAGAGATAAGAACGATTTTAAAAATTTATACAAGTTAAAACAAACAAATTCATTCGGAGGTTGCTTGCAAAGAGCAATAAGTTCACTCACTGTCGTGATTCTACATGAGCAATATATTGGTGCTAAAAATCTAGTGCGCGCAGAAATTACAATCTGGTTCGGACATACAAATAGAACATGTTCCAGAGTCTGATCACCCCCAGCGCACAATGTACATAAAGCAGATTCCCCCGGGGACCATCTTGAAATAAATGAAAGTAAGGGAAGAATGCCTAGTCGAAGCATAGTGATTGTTCTCCTAGCTCCATGTGTTAGGGTTAGCCCGATATAAGGCCGACTTTGTTTAAATTCTAAGGAATCAGCAAATAGTTTATAAGTGGGTAATTTGGTGCAGTGTCGGGAGTCCACTTCGTAACTGAGCTTTGGGGTAAAGCATTTTAAGAACAGTTTTAGTTGTGCTGGTGACCAATTTTGCAGCATATCAACAGTAATATTTGCTACACGAAATGCTTCAGCCATGTTCCCTCTAAAAACTTGCTTTTTAGCATCGGACTCAAAGGTTTCTTTTTTCAACAGTGACCGTAGTGTGTTCTCTTTTGCGTGCAATAAGTTGTAGGCCCACCTTATTACATTTGCAATTGCTACTGCATAAGAACTGGTCACTGATAGTTCCAGTCTCAGTGCTTGGACAGGAACTGCATCTGACAGTTTCATAATTTTCCTTAAAATCTTCCCCTCTTTCCGATCCATAAAAGCCCATTGTTTTATGGGGATGTACTCCGTCGCGTAAGAAAGTACAGGAGGTATTTTTACTTTATAGATGTTTATCAGAGATAAAAAATGTCTATTCCCTCTTGCGCTATATAGTCTCAGGAGGGCCGCTACATGTATATCTGATTTCCTTGACAAATTATTCAATTGCGTGATGTTAGATACGTTTTTTGAAAGGATCCTGCCGAGGTAGGGATAGTTCTTAACTTCTTCTATTTTTTCCCCTCCTAATCTCCAGGTATATTTCGCACTTTGTTTCCTCCCCGAGAAGGCCAGCACTTTTGTTTTTTGTATATTTGTGACTAGATAATTTTCTTTAGAGTATTTGTGTAGAATGTCTAGTGACGTTTGTAGTCCGAAGGGGGTAAGATCCAACAACACTATGTCGTCAGCATACAGTAAAGCAATTATTTTTTGATCAGCAATTTTTGGAGGTAGGTTAGAACCCAATTGCAGGTAATGGCACAGGTCGCTTAGGTAGAGGGAGAATAATATTGGGGCTAGAAGGCACCCTTGCTTTAGTCCATTTTCAGTTTTAATTCTTTCCGTATAACCTCTTTCTCCCCCCATTTGAACTTGACACCAAGTATTGGTGTGTAAGCTGATTATAGACTGTAATAGTTGTTCATTTATGCCAAGTTTCCTCAATTTTTCCCACAATGTTGGTCGGTCTACCCGGTCAAACGCTGTAGAATAATCTATGAAGGCAGCGTATACAACCTGATTTTTTTGTGTTATATATTTGTCGATGATGGTTTGAATAACTGCGATGTTGTCAGTTACCGAATGTTTAGGCCTGAAGCCTGCTTGAAACATCGGTATCCGGCCAGTCGTGAAGGCCCATTCTTTTAGACGATGTAAAATTTCTGCTGCAAATACCTTGCCCACGGAGTCCATAAGTGCTATTTGACGAAAATTGCATGCCCGGGTTTTGCTTTCCTTTTTGTGGATCGGGATGATTATACTTCCCTGCCATGATTTTGGGATTTGGCCAGTATCTAAGATGTAATTAAAAAGGGGATGTAACAGCTGACTCCATTCCTTTGGGGCAATTTTTAGTGCTTTGATCGGAATCTGATCTGGGCCAGACGCTCCTGTTGATCTTGCTTTACGTATGTTTAGTTCCACAGATGTTGCGGTGATTTTATTTAATGAGAGTTTAACTTTTTCTTTGTTGTAGACCCCACTGCTTTC
Source organism: Lissotriton helveticus (assembly GCF_964261635.1). Lineage (NCBI taxonomy): Eukaryota > Metazoa > Chordata > Amphibia > Caudata > Salamandridae > Lissotriton > Lissotriton helveticus. Next base: position 19,652,034 of record NC_136060.1, on the reverse strand, counting down.
TGATGAAACTATTGAGTTTGGTCTGTAAAGGTCTGTCAGAAAATTTTCCCAGGCATCCGGAGGGACCGGTATTGATTGTAGTTTCTTTTTGGATCCAGTAAGTTTTCCTATTAGGTACCAATATTTGCGCTGGTCGTTCTTGTTCGCCGCTATCTGTATATCTACCCAGTTACGATCTTGTACAGTTTTTTTATGTCTCAGATTCTCACGTCTTAGTTGATTTTTGGTTTTATTTATTTCCTTTTTTATTTCTGGAGTGGGATTCATATATTGGGCGCGTATATATTTGTTTAGTTTTTTCTTTACCTCAGAGTTCTTAAAGGTGCGGTTATTTTTATCTTTATTCTTACTGTTACCAGCTGAATCCTTTGCTATCATCTTAAGGATAAGAGATCTGTACTCTATTATGGTGGATTCAAAATTTTCGATGGGATTTTCTGAGAACGTTCTCGTTAAAAGTTTTGAATGATCAATCAGCGACGTAATTTTGTCGATGGTATAAGAGTTCCAGAATATACGTCTCTTATCTTTATTCACCACTACATTGCTTTTTAGATATGTTATATGACAAGGTGCAGAAGATTTAGGTAACCAATCTGTTGTCAAGTGCATTTGGGTATGATCGCTTTCTTGACAAAACTGGTTGAGCAGATATGAAACTGTTTCTAGCAAGTCATAACTTGTGATTACATAATCAATTATAGATGAAGTCCCATTTCCCCGTCTGGTATAGTTTGCAGGGATATCCCCTTCCATGCTACCATTCAATATTACTCCATTGATGTTTGTCAGAGTTGATAATAACAGTTTCCCTCTTTTGTCGGTCTGTATGCCCTCCGGGAATTGTGGAGATATTATGTCCAGACCTTCTTCTAAATGTAGTTTTGCCCATTTATTAATTTCAAAATTCGAAATTTTACTATTGAAGTCGCCAACAATTAAAAAGGATGAGTGAAGATGGTTTTCTGTTACACTCTCAATCCTTTCCATGATATTTAAGAGTGTTATATCATGCTTTTTTCCTGGAGGAGCGTATACATTAAAGATGAGAATTGTTTTAGGGTGAGCTGTACTGTGTGTTTTAACGGAGATTTTAATGCACTGGAGGTTGTCTGAGTTGGTATCTAATATTTCCTGGGCCCACAGATATTCTTCCCTTAACAAAATAGCTAAACCGCCTTTAGCATGACCTCGATGTGTGTTTATTGCCGGGATTTCGTAAACATAATAATTTTGAACAGTTGTAGGTTCGGTTGCCCATGTTTCTTGTAAAATCAAGATATCCGGCCAATTTCTAGTGGCCATGGACAATTTGTTCTTTATTCCACCTGCGATGTTCCAGGAGGATATTTTTATGCCAGTGCTAAACAGATTGTTGTTGAGATCTCTTGGGTTTGTTGCTATTTAGAGTCTCTGATACCCAAGCCCAAGATTTTGTGCTATTACCGTTCTCAGGTATTTTGGGAGCTTGATACCAAACGGCCCGTTGACCTTTGTTCACCAGAATTTTTAGTTTCTCTTGCCCGTGCATATAACGTTGAATAATATTAATTATGACAATTCCTTACCAATAAAATAAAGTGCTTAATGCAAAAAACAGAATAGTGTCAAAATGACCCCATCACTCTATAAAAGCAAAATGAAAAAAACACTCCAACAATAAAGTAAAGCAAGCCAAGAATGAGGTTTTCAATCACCCTGGAATAGAGCAGCTGAAGCTGTGGCGTACTAAAGAAGAACTGTGGCCCGACCTGGAGGATATGTAAAATGATTTAATATTCAATACCTACAAGTCCCCATAAATATAATAAAGTGTGTGGGTAAAACCATCTAGTGTCCAAAAGTGACTTTAAATATCAAGTGCATAAACCAGTAATATTTTCATCACACTCGATTAGATCGATCCTTCAGCCTGTAGTCCATTAAAAAAACAGGGGTAGCCCTTTTCCTAAAGACATGTTTCAACTTAAAGAGATCATAAAGTATACTGTATCCACAATCCCTTGTTTTCAATCAAGTCGAGGAGGCAATAAATTGCTTTAAACCCTGACCCTCTTTGCATAGGCATCCTTAAATTGCTTTGTTCTAATCATTTTATTCAGCCATTCTTGATAAGACAGGAACCTTACAGGTTCGCCAACTTTGCAAAATCAAAGAATGAGCTACAATAAAAATAATTGACAAGACCATTTGCCCTGATTTTACCAAGTTCGAAAATTGCCAGTTTAAAAAAAAAAACAATGAGTAGCAAGGCATGATCCAAATCAATTATTACCCCCATGGCAGAACTCAAAACCAACTGAGTCCTAAAGTGCATAAAAGGGTAGGATTAGGGGCGTGACTTGCCAGCCAACATGGTGGACGCGAGTTGCTAGCACTCCGATCGATATCCCCTAATAATCCGGCAATATCATCCTGCAGAGGTGCCATCAGTGCTGAAAACGCATGGAACTGGCGTGACACCACGAAGAGGCACCCGGGAAGCCCAACAAAGTGCTGCTCCCTTGGACATGGCCGAGGCGCGGAGAGCCGGTGAGGCCTGAGACGTGAGGAGGCAGAGGAGGAGGCCAGTGATGCACAGGACTGCCTGTGCTGGGGAGGACGGCCGGATCGGCGCGGCTCTGAGGCGGCGTGAGCCCCTAAGATCCGCACGCAGAAGACGGACCTTTACGACCCTCTGCCGGAAGGCAGCAATTCCCCCCAGGGCACCTGTGGGTAGATGGCGGCACCTGGAGGCGGTGGTGGCGGTGAGCTGTGAGGAGGTGCTGGGCCAACCTGTCGCGCGCCAGTTCGCAAGGTGAGGTGAGGAGCAAACGACGGCGGAATCGTGGAGCGGGAAAAAAAGAGAGTGAGGCTAAAGCAGTGGCCTGCGGCTGGCGGGGTGTTCAGTCGGTGGCAGCGGGTGAAGCGCCGCGGCCTGCAATGCGCAGGCCTGCACTTGCGGGGCTGTTGTTGCGGTCAGTGGGAGGAAGCAGACTGCTGGGCTCCTCTGCCTTACATTACACCAACAAGTGGGCGCCTGAGTACCCTGCTGCAGGGGACAGAGGAGTGGGGGGGAAGGCTGCCGATGCTCTGAGGCGGCCCCCTGCTGCCGCGGACATGCGGGCAGGCACTGGGCCGTCGCATCAACCAAGAGGGCCGGCTGTGCGCCTGCTTCCTTGACCCACTCCCCACATACTGGGACAGCTGCCATCGGAGAGGTTAAGGTGCAGCACACCACCTAGATCCAGGCCTCCACTGCGACCCTAACTGATGCGGGTGAACAAAATCAAGAAAAAGGGGGGGATAGACTCCCCACAGAGGATGCCCACAATGCTGAGGAGAACCGGAGGCCTGTAGAGGCGGCACAAGTGGAGCGGGCCTGTAGCCCCTGAAACGCTGGGCCAGGAGCGAGGCGCGATCACACCTCAGCGCCCCTGGTTCTGAACCTGAAGTGCTCCCTGTGTTACTGAGATGTGAACGGATCTGAACTCGTGCTGGCGAGTGGCAGCGGGGGCACTGTTCGACCCCCAGCGACGGGACCAAAGGCAGTCTGGTTGCCAATCGCGGAGACCAAAATCCCCCAGCAGGGTCCTGAGAGACAGGCGAACGCCACATAGCAGAGGCGGATAGCAGAGTGAAGTGGTGCGGGCGTGGGCCTACACGGGTTCCTCGCTGTTGCAACAGAGGCTGCTCGCCCGCCTGGCAGACTGGGGAAATAAAGAACCGACACAGGCCTGTAACCCTCGAGGGAGGAGGAGAATCACTGGGCAGCTGGCCACTGCTTCAGTGTGAACAAGAACGTTTGGGAAACCCCTACCAAAGCACCCCTAAACGGCCGCAGGAGCCCCGGGCCTGATAGGGCGACAACGGACAGACCGGGCGGCAGTGGGCGACCACCATAAAGCACAGAGCAGAACTGCAGGGGCACCATTGGGACACTTCTGGGGTGGTGGCAAGCCCGAAGCGCTGAAACAAGAGGGTGGGCCTACTGCAGAGGATCATTGGTGACACTTCTACCGGCCGCGCTGGCAGACTGCAGGCGGCCCTGCCCGCTGCACGACCACACAGCCTGCTTCTTGGGAGGCCTGCTCCTGGGCCGCGGCCTTGCCCACAGGGACTGACGCCCACTGAATCCACATCTAATTAACTGCACTGCGGACTGCTCACCAATGCCAACGGCGCAGCAGCTGATAATGGGCCGGTTACGAGACAAGTCGCAGCAGGAACAGCCACGCGCTGGGAGCCTAGACCCTCCACAAGCACGACATGCAGGAGAGATGGAATCGCAGGCGGCGAACCTTGCGGCCAAGATGGATTAGGTGCTCGCAGCAGTGGAAAAGATCGGTGCCACACTAGACCAGACCAAGGCGTCCCTGGAAACGCGGATTGATAAGGTCACCTCGGACTTCACACTCCTCCACGCAGACCATCGTAAACTGGCTGAGATGGTTAAGACACAAGGCCAAACCATCCAAGAACTTCAGCCCGTCACCCAGAGCCATGCTGCTGCACTACAAGACATGATAGACTGCGTACATGCACTTGAAGACTGAGTAGACGATGCAGAAGGGCGTGATCGCCGCAACAACGTTCGCGTGGTGGGTCTTGCGGAGGGGGAGGAAGGAACAATAGGTTGAGCGCTGGCTACAAGACCTGCCGCCTCAAGGGGACATTGTCAATGCAATTTGTGGTGGAAAGAGTGCACCGGGTGCCGGCGCAGAAGCCCTGGCCAGGTGCCAGGCCCCGCCCGTTCCTCTTCAAACTTCTTAACTACAGGGACGTAGTGTTGCGCGAAACCCGAAAACTAGGCGACCTAAAAGTGGGTGACGGTCGCGTCATGTTCTTCCCAGACAATACCGCACTCGTGCAGCGACGTAGAAGCAACTACATGGCAGTGAAGCATCAGCTCCGGTAACTGGAGTTGCCCTACTCCTTGCAATTCCCGGCTCGGCTGAGAGTACTAACAAAAGAGGGGACCCGCTTTTTCGAGTCCCCAGCGGAGGCGTGGAATTGGCTGGAGGAGTCGGGACTGTGGACAGGAACACGACCCCCGGGCCCGGATACTGGCAGCCTGAGGGAACGGAGACCCCAACAGCGAGAAGACGTGGGACACTCCGGTCTCCAAGGCCAGGCCCCGTGGTGCCAAGCCCAGAGAAAATCAGGATGGAGCAACAAGATGTCTTAGAGGCAGTAGCAACTCTCGGTGCTGCACGTAGTAGTGAACACCTGGAAGCCTACATTCGAGATACATCAGGAACTAGTGGCCCATCCTCTCCGTCGACTGCAATCTCTGAAGACATGAACCTGCCAGTAGTCACCCCACAAACTGCTGACAATATTATGTGATCTCATAACGTTGTGCTGTACTCAGTCGTAGTCAACTTACACAAGTAGAGTTTTGTTACCTTGTTCCTTTACACAAGTGGTAGGGCTACACCGCACGCTAGGGGTGCCATCAAGGTGCAAATAGGCACACACGATACATTGGGAAGCTACACATAGGCCTGACTGTACCGCGCTTCGCGCTGTGACAACTCCGAGATGGAGGCACTCCATCGCGTTCCACATCGGAAACGCGTGCTGCCTTATCCTACCAGCACGATGATGCATCTCCCAAGCACACTGGAGATAGTAGGGGTAGACAGTACAGACAAAGGCCCCGCTAGCGCACATACCCCACCAGGCATCACACTGGACTAGCTCACACTCCATTATTGTTACAAATGTTTGGACGGACACCCAACTGGGGATACGCCCCAATTGTTCTGTTGTTTGCAGTTGTTATGTTGTTTTCATTGCAGTAAATTGACATACCCTACCTTGATCGCAGCATCCGCTTGCCGGCGAGACCCCCAAACTCAACACTGCAGTTGACTAACCAGCTTAGCGATGACACAAACTTATATAGTAACATGGAATATACACGGCATACACACACCCCTGGGGCGCTACACTCTATTGTCCTACCTCCAACGACACTCAGTGGGTATTGCCCTTTTACAGGAGACACACATGACACAGGTGGAGCTTGATAAGACTTCGCAGAAGTTGGAGAGGGCAGATATACGGCACCACCTTTTCAACTCATGCGCTAGGTACTCTGATCTGGGTGCGGGCGGGCACTCCATTCATCTGTGAAGAGGTAGTAAGAGACCGGGAGGGCAGGCATACCTTCGTGCGTGGGAAGTTAAATGGCCAAATGATACTGCTGGGGTCGATATGTGCCCCCAATATGGATCACCCGTCATTCTTAACACAATTGTCACAAGCCCTGACCCCCTACACCGGGCTCCCTTGGCTGCTGGGCGGGGATTTCAACATGGTGCTTGATGTTCACATATACAGATCTTTTCCCCCTCTCCGCACGACACCGGTAGTGCCAATCGCGCAACCACTCGGAGACTGACTCTCGAACTGGGCACTGCGAGACCTGTGGCGTGACCTCCACCCAACCGAGCAAATCTACTCATATTACTCCGCAGTACACGATCTGCATGTACGACTGGACAGGTTGGTGGGTTCCCAGTCCCTGCTCCCGCTAGTGGCAAAATCAGAATACCTAGGGTGAACACACTCCGATCATAACCCCCTTTGGTTCCAGCTTAGTTGGGAAGCTGACCGCCCCCCTGTGCCACGTGGCGGCTCCAGCAGAGCGCACTGGAGGACCCGGAATTCCGTTCATCGCTGGGGACGGCTATTCTTGCATACTTCGACATTAACGAAGGGACGGCGAGCAACGCGCTAGTGGAATGGGATGCCCACAAAGTGGCGGACAGGGGACACTGCCTGGGCGTCACGTGGAATATACATAAGTCGTTATTAACCTCACTCACACAGCTGGAAAACAAGCTGTTGCAATACGAATGTGAAGGGGAGGGGAGTGGCAGGCGCTCGAGTCGACTGGAGGATCTCCACGCCCAGCATGCGGAACTCCTGGAGCATCTGAGGTGTCATAATTATAAGGCACACACAGCCCAGACGCACGCCAAGGCTGACAGAGCGGGCCAATTTCTAGCCTGGCTGCTACGGCAGGAGGGCAGCCACGCCCCGGTTGGAGCGACATGCACGGCGGAGGGAACCCTGGTGTACACGCAGCGTGAGATAAACCAAGCTATGACCGACCATTACGCCCAACTTTACAGGTCTGGAGGAAGTGGCCCCAGGCATGTCCTGGAGAGATTCTTGGACTCTGTCCAATTGCCCACTGTGCCGGAGGAACACAGGGAGGCGCTGAACGGGCCCCTTTCCCTGGAAGAGATCGGGGAGGCGATAAAATCCATGGCTTCTGGGAAGATGTCAGGGCCAGACGGTCTGACCGCCAAATACTACAATTTTTTAAGACACAAGGGGGACCCAACAGATAGCTAAGTACCATGGGTATAACAACGTTATAGTGAACAGAAGGTCCTTAGCTTATTTCACAATCAAGAACAAAATACTGTATAGAAACACAATGGAAAACTATACGTTTTAAAATTTCCAAACCCAGCCGGGAGAGGAGTTTATTTTATACAGAAACAATGTTCAATTCAACAATACAAAGGTAATCACAAGACACAAGCCTGTGCCGTACGTAAAAGTAGGAAAAAGAAAAAATAGAATAAGGGTGAAAGGGGTGTCTATCAGGCATAGAGCGTGAGCAAAGACAGGGCACTGTTGATAGGTAAAAAATCAATAACAGTATCGCCTGGAGTGGAATATAAACAATCTTATTGGTCAATATTGTAAATATGAGCCCACTCATGGGTGTCGACGTTTCGATCCCTATTGCTCAAATTAGATACATGGGATCATCATCAGGACAATTGTAATGAACAAGAAATGCCTGATTGTAAGGAAGCCTGTTTAGGAGAAACGAAGAGAAAATAGAGATATTTCAAACAACTTAAGAGTAGTTTTCAGACCCATGTCAACTATGTATCGAATTCGCAGTGTGTGACCAAGTGCACGGTGTTTGTGACCTAATCAAGCATCAAAAAACATTTACATACTCCTCGGAATCGCAGTGGCGTGCGTGAAGGGCTGCGAGGATCAGTCGTGACGTGATGGTGAACAATAATATTTCCGTCTACCGGGTACAAGGATCGCTAACGTGGAGTGTCAGTAACATGTTCAAAAGTTGCGTGACTAAGGGCGAGAGGCAGAGTTGGGGATTAAAAGTCACATTGAACGTGAAGTGGGAGGTATGCTGACCCTCTAGGATGTAATCCAAAGGGATACTGCTAAAAAAAGCAATCCAATTATCATCTGCAGCTCAACGCTTCAATGTAATTAGCACTGATGAACCCAAGCAAGACTAAAAAACAATACATGACGACTAAGCCCATCGTTCTGCATAATAAATTAGAAGGGATTAAGAAATTACATATATTGATCTACCTGCTTTACCAAGCAAATTTCAATAAGACTACAGATTGTTCATCGCAAAAACAGTGTAGAAGACATTACAAAAATAAATGGTACATAATGACTATACAACAAATATCAAGTAATATTAATTACATAAAAAGTTAAGATTGCTGACCTTTTAAAAGTTACTCGTGCTGGAGGCTGCTCAGAAACTTATAGTAGATAAGACCACCATCCTACAGGAGTCAATAACTGCTAAGGACGACAGGGTGGGGACTTCTTGCTTCAGATTTCACTTCTGGGTCAACAGTGATACAGTAAATTTACCTATACTATACCCAAAGCTTCTTACCTGGCAACAATTCGTAATTGTATTGGCTCTCCATTCCCGCTTTGCTCATGCACCTGACCATGCGTTCCAGCACCTTTCTTGTTTTTCCTTTCCCTGTTCCCCTCTGAGATAAGACTCCGCCATTGTGCTTCCGGGGCTTGCCCTCCTTCCTTATATGTTGTTGTCTAGCATCTGCCTGCTGTTCCTCAAATAGTTCCCCTTTCTTAGGCACCTTGGAGATCAGCACAGGCATCCTGATTGACATCCGATCTCATCACCCTCACTCGTGGCTCCTGGATTAGGCTAAGAGAATCACCCCAATAGTGAGAGACGTCACACGGTACAAGTTTACACTTGGAATTACAAGCTCACTGACTGTCTGACACTTATCTCTATGAAGAACAAACGTCACCTCCTACCTGAGAGTCAGTCATCGGACCAGTCCACTAACTGTTGCGCCCCTCCGGAACGGCGCTGAAAGAACACTGCGAAGCCCCATGAGCCTCAGCATTCTGACGTTGATGACCTCAGCAGGCGATCAAGGCTTTTCTCTGAAAATGACTTCCGGGCACCATTACGATGCTGACTACGATGCTGACTACTTTTTCCGGAGAGAGGCGGCTGGTAAGGGTGCTACAAGCACCAATTTGTTCCGTACCTTCTCGCGTGGCAGGCATTGGGCTCTATCCTTGTGGTAGCATTAAGGCTTCCGCGCTGCTCCTTCGGTTGCTCCGTTGGCAGAACCACTTTGCCGGTTCCTTGCAGAGCAACTCAGCAGCAGTGCCCTTTCCAACCTTGATTGAGGAGAAACACCCATTCTGGCCAACCAAGGTTTTTTTTTCTCGTAAGCGCTCCAAGCGTTTGGGTTATACTTTGTATACCGACTGGGCAAGCTAGCCCAGATACTATTTTACCTTGTTGGCGAACCGACCTCCGTTCATGCAGGGGAAAACGCCCTACTTCATAGCCCTTATCAAATGACTTGATTTATGAACAGAAAGATATTTCTTTACCTTTGCAAAAACTTCCAGAGCCTTGGGCAAGGCACCTTATGATTTTGTGAGCAAGTGATCCCCACGAGTGGAGTACATCAATTCTCACCAGTAGTGGGAATCTCCTTCTGTATTGGGCTGTACTCTTAGATGGCCGCTGCCCAAGACGTATTGTGGTAGAGGTCTGACTTTGCTTCCTGATTTTATGTGATTCACACAGTGGTCATTTGCATCATGTTTATTTCTTTGTGTGTCCAGTAGCAGGGGTACTGAAAGTGAGCAGGAGGATGGCTCTTCCGCTTCCCTGTCTCAGACTACCGGATTGATCAGTTGGTAGGTTAGAAGAATCCTATGCAACCCCTATGACATTAATGATATGTGGTATTGATGAACCTGCTGATTGTGATGTTTTGCCTCCAGATCTAGCCGAGAGTTCCTCCAAGCCATATGTGAATAACAGAGTTCGAAGAGAAGGTTTTATTTCTTTACAGGTACCACATCTTAGGGTTGTGTATCCTATTCAGAAAGGGTGAGGGTGTGAAAGGAAAGAACAGTGTAGTGGTTCTTTTATTAATACCTGTTCTTGTTTTCTTCCTAGGTCTCCCTCCCTGCTGTCCCCTTCCTCCATTCCCCCGCTTGACCACTCCACTGAGTCTGTGTATGTATACAGTCAGACCGTGGTGGTGTCGAGAGGTCGACCTCTCGACACCTCCACCAGGTGGACAATCCTGAGGATTCCAGCCACGACACTAACAGACACTAGTTCAGACTGTGTGTTACCAACGAGCCAACATCCCAGCAAGCGCTGATGTGTTTTCTCTCCCCATCCCCTGTGGTACCCCAATGTCTCTTGAGCTATTTGCGTGCTCAATACCTTAAGAAAGATTCGAGGACGTCAAGATGCTCATCATGTCTTTGCCAAAAGCTTGACAGTTTGTCAGGTCATTAATTCTATATTGATCCTGCTGAGAATCAAGTCCAGAAAATGGCTAAAGCTGTTACTAAGATTCAGGCAGGTCATGCAATGCCTTGTCAGGTGAGGACATTCCTGTCACATCTCCTTTATCAAATCATGTCTCTTGCCAAAGCTCCGCAATTCCCCAGCAGTTATGGACTCCAATGTAGATACTGAGAGTTATTCTGGGGCAAGTTAGACAATGGTAACTCCTTCAGTAGGTTCAGGACCACATCTTCTGCACTAGCTGTCATTTGTGGCCCAAGACATTAAAATCTTTTGTCAAGAAATTAGTACTTTTCCAATGACAAGGCAAATGTACATTTTATTTTGACTAAACTCACAAAAGGAAACTATGGCGTGGGTGACTCCTTTGATTATTAACATGATTCCCTGGCTTTCACATTACAATCAGTTTTGGCACAATTTACGGCTATATTTGGGAAACAACAAACCTTCCAGTCAGTCCATACTGGGATTTTTACGTTGCAACAAAGAAATCAAGACCTCATTCCATTCTTTAGTCAGTTTTATTAGTTAATGACAGAGGCCGCGTAAAGTGATACGTTGGTGGTTGTTGCCCTTTCTGAAGGTTTTTGAAGAAAATTCAAATATGCTCCCTCTTTGGAGGTTAACCAACCAGCTAAAACCACAGCTCCTGAGGACTGAACACTGCTGTACAACTGCAGAGAAGGAAGAAATAGAAAAGAGGGTGTGCCTGGTGGTTGTAATGAAAATGGGGGCTAAATAAAAAGAACATAGGAAAAAAGAACCTATACCTCTACTGTGGTAATGCAGGCCTTTTGTATGACAAGGGTGTTCACTTGTAAGGAAATTAGCCTGCCACTCCCTAGGAGACAGACCTTGGAAAGCATTTCTACTACCAAACAGTCTGTCTATCAAACATTTCAATTTTTCTTGCAGGTACTCTTGTGCCCTCCTAGTGGCCTAATTACCCTCCATGTTTTTTGCATCTCTTTCTGTTTTATGGATCATTTCTTTCACTTACAACATGCCATTTCCAGTAAGGGTAAAGCGGAGCTAGTGGACTTTAAGGGAATTGATGGCACCTCCCTCATCTGGGCTAGTACGAGAGGAACTAGACCTCTTAAGATGAGTACCTATTTTGGACATGTGTAAACTATACATTTCATCATCTACTTTCCTGCTTTTCCCATAGTAGTGGGAAACTCTTGGTTTAGGCACCTAACCTCGTGATTGAATTGCAAGCTCAAAGCATTTTCTTGTCCATTCCTTATTGTTTGAAGCATTAATATCCAACACTTGGGGACGTGGAATTGACATGTTTTGTCCTCCACAGGACAACTTAAATGGACCTGGAAGAAGTCAGCTATAGTTAGAAGCAGTCCCCATTAAATATGCTGATTTTCCTTGCATCTTTTTTATGAACCGAGGAGATACGGTTCTTCCAAATAGAGACTTTGATTGCATGATGGGTTTCATTTCAGAAGAATCCATTCCCCATAGTCAGATTTAGCCAATGATGGTGAAGGATGATTCAAATTAAACTCTCATCACAGTATGGAATCACTGTCCTCTCCCTCTCAACTAACTGAATTAAAATCAAAGTCTTTTTCTAAACTTTGTTTAAGAGGTGCTTACAGCCTTTTGAGGATTTGAGAGGGGGTGGAAGACAGTACTCCATACATGGTACAGACATATTTATATCTTGTCATGCCAAATAGTTTATGGAGTGCCACTGCTGCATTCCACCACTTTGCTAATGACATTTTTAGATACTTACTAGATACCTTTGTGGGAGTATACCTGGACAATATCTGCAACTGTGCAGAAAATCTACGGGAGCATAGAGAACATGTCAAGGAGGTGCTTTCATGGTTAGACACGCTCTCTTAAGTAAGAGAGACAAATATCTTTATGAGGTTTGTGAGAGTACTTTTTTTAGCACTTCAAATATCTGAAAAGAGAACTGGAATGGATAACTCAAAGACAAGCCTTGTCCTACCAGACTGATCTATGTAATGGACAACCCAATGTACCCTTGAGGGCTTGGGCAAAGTAAGTGAACGGGTATATGTACCTTCAAGGGCACATATACCCGCATGCGGAAACGATTGTTCCCTTATGCACTCTTCACGTCTGGGGATCACAGACTCCAAGGCAACAGAGTACGATAACAAGTCTGAGAAGTTAACCGCCTATAAAATTATATGGCACACAATTTTAACAGAAACCATCTAGTTAATACTCTATAGGCTTCATTCTCAAAGGCCATTATGTACGGCTCGACTGTCGCGGCAGACCGCTTAATATATATGGATGCATTGCCGACTACAGGGGTCAACTGTTTACAATACATCACAGTCCTGAAGATGTTCTCATCGACGCAAGCCTGAGAGACCGAAACGTCGACAGAAACACTTTGCTTTTTGAATTTATGTTTGTACTTAGACTATGGAAAGTGTTTAGAGTTGGAATTGTGAAGGTTGAGATATCATAACTGTCGCCTTCTGATTTCAATGTTTGTATTATTTTGAGTACCCTTTATGATAATACAAGATAAAATCGACTACTTTTAAGATACACACAATGTTTTGCTGCTTATTACTAAGTATATTTTTGTAAAGGTTAATTTATGAGTATAAAAGGAATTTGTTATCAAAATATCACTGAATAATACATTAGGCAGACAATTACTACATCTGATATCCTTCGGGATCTGGTTCGCGCTATGTAAAACTTTAAAAATAAATAAATAAATCTGTGTTAGATTAGGATAGTAAACAAGCTAACTCGTAAAGAAGGGCTTCACAACAGCTCCCATTCTTTGCCATTAAAACCTTTAAATTTCAGTCATAGTCACGATTCCATGCTCCATCCTTTGAGCTACAGCTCGTGCAGTCATAGAGGAATCCTCAGATAAAAGCCTTTTATGTTAAGGCCTACTATTTTCATTCTTTGATCCAAATATAACAGAATTACACTATTTAAGAGAGGAACTGTCAAGATTCAAGGAAGCTTTACCCTAAACTGTCTTCATTACTTAGAAGGGACCAACTATACGATCACATTCATTCATTATTTTTCATCTTAATGAAGTGTGCCAATGCTCCTCATGAGAGTTGCTCTTTTTTTTACCATTTCGACTATGACATTACCTATTACTCAGGCCATGGTTATGCGAAAATTGAAGGCAGATTGATTTTGCCAAATTAGGAGAGTATTAGCCATCAGATAGTTGGCAAAACAAAAAACTTGGAACCTATTTTTGGAGTACGTAGCAGGAGCCCGGGAATTGAATAATCATACTTAATGATTACAGTGGGAATATAAGAGACACCAGAAAGAGTCTTTGCTCTTTCGTGGGGAGATGCTGCACTTCCCTTGCATGGAGAGACTTTATCACACACTGTGTTGGTGACATGACTCTCCAGCAGCCAGCCACCCAGGTCCTAGGAAATCACAGGATTTTCTAAGGCATAGTGTTTGGTAGCCAGGATTAAGTTGTATCATCAATAAATACATACAATGGTGTGCGGTGTGTGTTCAAGCTAAAGCTTCTCATACTAGACTGGCTGCATTCTTTCAAACCCTGCCAGTGCCGCAACAACCCTTGTCAAATAGTTTTAGCGACTTTACATGAACCGCCCAATTTACAAGTATTAATCGCCCTGTTGGTGCTCATAGACTACCTTTTCAAGCCTGGTAATTTCATGAGTTTGAAGAAACTCCCTACAGCTGTAGAATTAGCCAAAGATATCTTGTATCATATTTTTGTATACATGGCCTTCTTGATACCATTGTTACTGAGAGAAGCTTTCAATTTACAGCATACTTCTGACTGAACTCATAAAAAGTTCAGTATTTTACATTTCAAATATGCTAGTTATCATCCCCAGACTGAAAGACAGTGAATCAGTCTAGAATAGTACCTTAGGTGCTTCTTCATGAGTCACCAATCAGACTGTTACAATCTGCATCCCTTGCAGAACTTGCTGATAATAATTATTTACATGGATCATTAAAATGCCTCCCTTTATTGTACTTATGGTATCCATCTGGCTATGCAGGTTCTGAGAGCATCTGCCTCTAACATACTCCCAGAATTGTTGGATCAAATCAGTACCAGTCAGAAAACTGTTAAACAGCATTTAGTAAGGAGCAAGGCAGGCTACAAACGTAAGGCTGATTTACACAGTAAGGCCCATCCTTCCTATCACCCAATAGTGGTCCAATATATTTCTCTTGACTCCGAGGTCACATCCAAAGTTCACATCCAGATTTGTAGTCCCCTTTGAGATTGTATGGTTAATCATAAGGCAACAGTCAGATTAGCACTTCCAACAAAATAACAAATACACCCTATTGTATATACTTCCAGGGTCAAATCTACTACTTTGGAGATGGACTCTTCCACTTACTACATGAATTAATGCCATACCTGATTAAAAAATAAAGACTACTGCAGATTCTAGGGTACAACATGGGAAACTGCAGTACCTGCTTGCCTGAAAAGGATATATTTCAGAAGATCATGGGAACCAGTCTCCTTTGTACTTGCCAACAGCCCAATATGTGTCTATAGTGGTAGAACATTACAAACCATCCTACACTCATGGCTCCTTGCATGTCAACCATACTTTTGTAAGGGCTCTCCACCCCTGCTTAGTTCATCCACCAACCTTGTGTTGTGGCAGCTTTCTTGTTTTTTCGCTTCACTGTCCCATTTTTGGGTTAGACCCGGTCATTGTGTTTTGTGGGCTTTGGCCTTGATATTCGCTGTTTATCAATCGCCTGGATGCTAGTTATTGAAGAGCTCTGTGCTCTTTGGCATCCTGGAGAACATGGTCAACGACTAGAGTCTTCACCACCTCTCCCGCCCTAGATCTGGGTGATATACTCACCCCAATAATGAGCAACATTATACTGTACATGTTTATACTTTGTGTTGCTACCTCATTGAATTTCTGGCATTTTATTTTCGTCCAGAACTCACTTTACCTTCTGAGAGTCAGTCAGCATACCAGTCCGCTAAAAGAACACAGTTCGGACTGGGACATCACACAACAGCAAGCAGAGTTGAGCTTTCCCATCACCTTTCCTGTTTTCCCCTTCTTTCTCGTGTGAGATACTTGAGCACTTGATACCTCTAGAAAGAGCCAGGGAAAGCAGGGATTCTTAGCAAATCCACGTCTTTGACCAAAGCTTGATATCTCCCCACCTGCTCTTACTAGCCTCTATGGACTCGATGTAGGCAATAAGATGGGTAACTAGTACTAGCCTTGTTTAATTTGCAAACTTTTTAGATAGCTCCGTAACTGAAAAACTCTATGCCCATTTAAGAGAACCTACCTAACTAAAAGTAGTCAGAGAAAAAATCCACTCAAGTCGCCAGAACTGTGACTGCTCTACTGGGAACTTTATCAATTGCAGAAAAGAGTTTTCTTTGAATGCCATTTAACCTGAAGAAGTTGGTATCTTTCAACACTATCATGCTTTCAATGTGTCTTGCTTGTGCAGATCAATAGGGTACCGGGAGGTGCCCTGGAATTGGCCTGTTTAAGTCCATGTGTGAGAGCTCATCCAGCCTAGGTTAGTTTTTTGAATTCTGGGAATAGTAGACTGTATTTTATGATGGGATCAACAGGACTACAAATCCCACAATGCAAAGAAAAATCAACTAAATGAAATGCTCACACAAGGAACTGGGAATGTTCAAAATACTTTAAAGGTAATTAGTATTAAAGGGTTATATAAGGGGAAAATATGTCATCATCGCCTTTAACATCAGACCCACATCGATATGAAGCATCCGAGTGTATTGCTACTACACACCAGCATGATATATTAATCCGATATTAACTGCAAACATCTTTTAGGCAAATGGGCCCATGAGAAACTGTCCTAGGTTTCCAAAGCTAAAGAGCTTAATCGTGAACGTTAAAAGCTGCCTGAATTAAACAAGGTAAAGGGCTTCCGAATGTACTCCAGGCAACTGCCAAGACAAACTAGATTGATGAGGAGCGTGGCTGTCCATGCAGCAAAAGGCAAGCACAGGCATTTGCAGTGCAATAGGTCTCAATAATGTGATATTTTGAGCTATTGGCATTGTAAATGACAATGCCTTTTATTTGTGTTTAAAAACCCTGCAATAAGAAAAGGCACGGTCATTTACAATACCAATAGGTCAAGTTTCTAAAATGCGAGACCTTTTGGATTGCAAATGCTTGTTGTTTACAAGTGCCCCATGCTGCGCTTTCACGTTAACAGAGGCCATGCCCCTTTCTTTAGACAAGCTCTGTCTAAATAAAGCTCCGCAGCCGCTATTAAAGTGAAAGCGTGGTATCGGGTGCTTTTACCAAAAAAAGCATGTTTGTCAAGTTGCCAAACAAATGCTCTTTTTTGTAAAAGTGCCCTGTGAAACCGCGCATGGCGTGCTGAATGCGTTGAATGTTGCAGGAAAGCACGTAGTGCCTGCAGTCGGAGAAACCATTAAAGAAAATAGTACTTACAGAGTAAATAAGACGTACGGTGTAACAGCCGAAGTAAAAGGGCCAGTCATCATGGGAGGTTACAAATGAAGACAAGGCGGTACTAAGGAGGGACTAACAAGCCTCTTAACAAATCAAAAGCCAGCATTTATGAAGGACAATGACACAAGCCAATGATAAATATGGGCGGGGGAGTGGGCGGAACTTCAAGTCCATACTCCCAATACTATTTTAATCAAAAGAGGGAGTGGAGAGAAGGCGTGTCCCGCGGGACACAGGGAGTGGATTCAGTCTCCCCTAGTCATATTTTATAAACATAAACATAAGGAATCCAACCATAAGGTATACAGAGGAACCTAATTCAGTCTTACTAGTAATGTGGTTCCTACTTTGGTGGGAAGCACATTGTGTTTTTAAAATACTCCTCACACACCAAAAGGGCCCTTGGTGTCATGCTTTATCATAGGGGTCTTCGCACTCCTCTATGGAGTGTGGCATGCTACTAACCAGCGAATACGCGGGACACTTGATGTGACCACTATGTGTAGTGTGTGAGAGTGTGGAAGTGAGTGGTAGGGTCAAAGGTGATTTGTGAGTGAATGTTAAAAAATACCTGGCAGGTGGGACTAGGAAGAATTTTAATAAACCCCCTGCTGGTATTAATAAAAGACGTGAGGCGGAGGATTAAAATGTATTAATGTACAAAAAAGCCTCCTATGTGTCTCTGTCAACATGTTTCGAAGTTGGAAACTTCTTCACAAGGACGGGTACACAGATCCCTACCCTGCTCGCAGACAGTAAAATACTGTCAACACATAGGGACTACTATGTGTATGTTTTATATGAAATAAGCCTAATCAGCTCGATATGTAGACAAGATATTATCTTGATCTCCTTCTGAAAAAATAAGGTAGAAAAAGAACAATAAACTAGATCAGTTGATTCCAGGCTGGATTGTCATGACCTGTAAATGTAAAACATACAGAGATCATGCAACCCAAGGTGGGCTAAAAGGTTGTCGTGTAGGTGCAGAGACCTGGAAAAAAACACTAACATGGACACAACAAACAAAAACATTACACATACACCACACACACATTCATGGTGCACTCAATTTCTGCAGAGTGTCTCAGTTTGTGATGTAGCAAGGAGGGAGAAATGCCTTCAAAAAAGTCATGCAGATTAGTTAATAGTGCTTACTTGCAAAACAGTTGTTTTCAGGCCTCATGAGCCTTCTGAGAGCAAAGTGTAGGGGACCCTGTGCTATAATTGAGCACTCTTTATGGGAGAAAGTTGCCATGGTTAGGATCCAAAAAGTGACATCATCTGAGAATTACTCGCTGGAATATGGGCGAAGAATCGGCTATGCCGTACTTACATATGGGAGGATACTACCTCACCCGACCGTCCCCTCCGTGGCTCCGTGGATTTATGAGTGGAGCGGGAAAGGGACGGCATATGTAGTGCCCTTAATTGAATAATTGGCCCTTGCAGACGTGCCTAACCGCATGTCCGAAGTATACAGGCTGGGTCAGAGAGCCGATGCTAGTAGTGCGTTAAAGAAACTGGACCGATAAAGCAGCCTGCGTCTACTTCCGGAGTCGGCTGACCTGGTATGTTGCTGGCCTCTTGAGTCTTTCACTTTGATGTGGTGAAAAGAGCATGCGTATGCCAGGAGGAGGGAGGTGTCACATCAATGTAGCCTACTACGTCCCGCATAGGGGTCTGAGGTTCGTTAGTGGCTTCAAAGCGTTAGCTGCGCATGCGTGTGCCAGAATGGGGCGCGGCTACCTCAGTAAAGCCATAACTGTCCCGATTAAAGTGGATCCAGGGACACTTATGTTTGTAAGTGCGAGTTAAAAGTAAATAGGTACCCAGAATTTAACAGGCATGGGGGATTTAAGCGGAGCAGAAATTGCTCATTATAGCAGGATAATTAACTTTAACCGGAAAAAGGGACGAGAACCAAAAAAAAAAAAAAAAAAAAAAAAAAGGAGGGGGGTATTGTGTCCTTCCCCATGTGAAGATAGAGACATTGTTATATCCACCATACACAATAGGTTAAGATAAAGATAATGGAGGCTATCAAAGAATTACAAACGATGGGCGCACAATGTAGGGATAAACCAACTGTCTAGAAATACAGTGACAGTATAGCCAAAGGATATTAGGGTCTAGGTCTGTAAAAAGACCTAAGCTTAGTTAAACCATGAGAGTGCAGCATGTCTGAGATAGTCATGTTTTTAGTTGAACATATTCCAAGGTATATTGTCGTTCAGGCCCACTGTGTTAGTGCATAATCTAAACACCAAACGCTGCTCTTTTTCCAAAAGGCCAGTGTCTGTTACAGTTGTTCTATTACTGTCCTGAGGAGGTTGTTGACGCCGTGGCCCTCGGTCAGGTAGTGTGTTGCCATCTTTGCGGTGCTTTTTTTGCATCTAACATTACTTTTGTGTTCTCCAATGCGTATCTTGATGGGACGTGATGTCATCCCTACGTATTCCAGGCCGCATGGACACGTGATCATATAGATGACATTGCGACAGATAATATCCTGTCTACATATCGAGCTGATTAGGCTTATTTCATATGAAACATACACTTAGCAGTCCCTATGTGTTGACAGTATTTTACTGTCCGTTTGTGAGCAGGGTAGGGATCTGTGTGCCCGTACTGATGAAGAAGTTTCCAACTTCGAAACATGACACAGACACATTGGAGGCTTTTTGTACATGAATACATTTTAATCCTCTGCCTCACGTCTTTTATTAATACCAGCAGGGGGTTTATTAAAATTCTTCCTAGTCCCACCTGCCAGGTATTTTTTAACATTCACTCACAAATCACCTCTGACCCTACCACTCACTTCCACTCTCTCTCTCACACACTACACATAGTGGTCACATCAAGTGCTCCCACGTATTCGCTGGTTAATAGCACGCCGCACTCTGTAGAGGGGTGCGTAGACCCCTATGATGAAGCATGACACCAAGGGCCCTTTTGGTGTGTGAGGGGTATTTTAAAAACACAATGTGCTTCCCACAAAAGTAGGAACCACATTACTAGTAAGACTGAATTAGGTTCCCCTGTATACCTTACAGACATACTCCCAAAACAGCATGGCTCGCAGAGCAGCGCATGTGCTGCCCAGGCTCGACCTAACAAGTCCTGTTATTTTAGGATTTGCTTTCTGAGCCTTTAATTTGACTGACTGCAAAGGTTTACCTGTTTTTCCAGAGCCCCTAATTTAACTGTATTCTTCTTTTATTTCTTCTGGTAATTAAAGTTACATTTTTGTGTTTGCTAGTGTACTCCAACTTACATATCTGCTCATAAAATTTAGACTGCACTCTCTGCCAGGATACAAGGCCAGCAAAGTGGGACTCAATTCAACTTCTCCACTCCCCTCTCAAAGCTCTAAGAATGCAATAACTGAACAGCTTCCCAGTCCGGATAGATGCTCACCGATGAATAAGCACAGTGGCAATTCATATGATTAAAAAAGAAAGGCGGGACATCGGAATCCTCTCTTGGCCACTTCCACCATGGTGAGATCCACAATGATCCCCGCTTCTTTCTCCTGAGAAAAAACTCCAACAAGGAACAAGCATTGGCAAAGTCAATAGGTTACTCCTTAAGTACCAATTGACTTTGCCAATGTTTTTACCAATGCTATGTGGTTTAGGCAAAAAAGAATACAAGGCTTTCTGCTGTGGCGTTTAGTATGCACATACTTACATCACTATGCATGCGCTTGCCAACAGAATGCTGCTAGTGCTATTTTTTCTTATTAACCGGTACAAGATAGCTGCACCACTGAGATTGGTGAATTTAAATAAAGGAGTTTTAGTGGCGCAAAAGTAGTTTTAGTGGTGCACAGCAGCCCAAGTACAAAACTAAAATACAATTGTTTTAAACTATATGGACCACAAGGGAAGCAATGGAGGAAATGGTAGGAGAGAAGCAACAAGGAGTGAGCAATGGGCGAGGAAGCAAAAAAGAAGTGTTTGTGGCTGGCATGGGAGACCTTAAAAAACATATAAGCCAGCAAAAGGTCTGGAAAGTAATGAAAAAGCTCAGGAGAGAGATGTGGGAGCAACTTGGAGCAGGGGATGGAGCAGAGTTTGGGCATAAAGCAGCACAAGAGGAAAGGAGCCAAAAAAGATTTGTGCATTCTCATGAAATGCTAACAGAAAGAAGAAATTCCCTGAATGAGAGCAAAGGAAAGATGCAAGTCAACCAATCAAAATGTGGTAAAGAGGCTATGCTCCATTGGGAGGAACACCCACAAAAAACAAAGGGGACCGAAAACTATTGAATAAGAAGTAAAGGAGAGTAAAGGAGAGCGACAAGAAAGCTACCATTGGTAAGCAATATGCAGGTTCTAGTCCCTCTGTGAGTTTTTGACAAAAGCTTAAAGCCTTCTTTTTGGAGGGACCTAACAATGTCAAGCAGTGTTACTATTGGCCACAGCTCTCTTCCAATGGGAGCATGCATTAATGCAAAAATGAGTCTAGCAGTGCTACTATTGGGACATAGCTCCTTTCTGCCCAACGAAACTCCCTAAAAGCAGAAATGTAAGATGTGAGATATTTTTCACAACTTAAAAGCCCACATGCAGATTAAATGAGATCACCTTCAGTGGCCAGGATAAAGATACAACCTTACTTTTGGATGGTTCCTGTTAGGCCTGGCACCTTTTGGCGTGATTTCCCCGGTCTTTTTGCTTCTGCCTCCTGTTTTATGACTGTATGCTGGACTTCTATTTTGTTGGTTTTAGGACTCTGGGCACTTTACCACTGCTGTCCAGTGTGCTAAAGTGCAAGTGCTCTCTTCATAAAAGGTAATAGTAGTTGATTTTTACATGATTGGAATATCATAATTGTAAGTCCCGAATAAAGTGCACTATGCATGCCCAGAGACTGTACATTAAATGCTACTAGTGGGCCGGCAACACTGACTGTGCCACCCCCGAGTAGCCCTGTAAATTGTCATTTCCACCTGGCAAGCGCACCCACTTGCCTGGCTTAAACCTTCCCTTTTATTACATAGACGTCACTCCCACGCTAGACCCAAGACAGCCCCAAGTGCAGGGCAGGGCAGCGTTACAGTGTATTTGAAAGGTAGGGCATGTACTGGTGTTTTACATGTCCTAATAGTGAAATACTGCAAACATTCTATTTCACTATTACAAGGCCTATCTCTCTCATAGGGTAACATGGGGGAGGGGGATAGCATTGAATTCCCATTGAGAGCAGGTGGAGATATGGAGTTTGGGGTCTCTGAACTCACAATTTAGAAATACTTCTTTTGGTGGAGTTGGTTTTGAATTGCATGTTTGAAAATGCCACTTTCAGAAAGTGCAAAAAGAACAATTGATGGACAGAATGCAGAACAATGTCATACATTCACCCAGTACAGAGATCTGGGCCTAAATCCATAGTTTTTTTTACTCACCAAGCCATTCCAGTTTTGATCCAGCCATCTGCAAATCAGTCTTGACCCTGCGCCCAATAGGAATAGTCCAGTCCGAACAGGCCCGGACTGGTGCTTTCGGGCACCGGGCAATCCCCCGGTCGGCTGGATGGGGGTGGGGGCCGGTTTTGGAACAGGGGGCCGGTTTTGTGGCTGGGGGGCCGATTTTCATTCCGGCCGTCACTACTTCAGAGAGAAGTCTCCAGGTGTCGTGTCTGAGAGTCTCAGACAGACACTACACCCGGCTGGTGACTTCTCTCTGAAGTAGTGATGGCCGGACTGAAAATCGGCCCCCCAGCCAAATACTGTACCAGGCCTGAATACCGAGACGAGTCCACTCCGCTCTAGCTGCAGGAAAAACAGCAGCGCCAGGCCAGCAACAGCAAGGTTGATTGATTGACCGTCCGCCGACTGGTGTCTGTGCAACCAAACACGGAGGAGGAGGAGGTGCCTGTGCGCAGCGCGCAGAATTATGCACTGTCTCCTCCTCCGCCGCGTCTGCGCGCCTCTCTAGGGTGCGCTGATGATGTAAATCCCTGATTCCCGCATGCGCACAGCGCATTGAGCAATTAAAATTGCGCGTGACTGCAGTGACGAGAGTCACGAGACAAGTTGTCAGCAGAGGTGAGCACTTCTTCACCGTCCGGAGCAGCCATAATTTAATTATTCTACTGGCTAGCTGACTAGCTGTAGCCCCCCTGTGTCTGCCCTCAACAACAGGACTGTAGTGCAGGAGGTGAGTACGTTTTTCCGCCCGGCACCAAATGATTGTGTTCATGATCTGGTGGCACAGAGTTGGCGGGCCTCACGTAGTTGCGGTGGTCTGACTCTGATCT
Organism: Lissotriton helveticus; assembly: GCF_964261635.1. Taxonomy (NCBI): domain Eukaryota; kingdom Metazoa; phylum Chordata; class Amphibia; order Caudata; family Salamandridae; genus Lissotriton; species Lissotriton helveticus. Next base: position 19,628,641 of record NC_136060.1, on the reverse strand, counting down.
GTGTCCTAAGGCCTCCTCCCTGAGTGCCTCTTCCAGTTCCTCAAGCCAGGGGGGAACTGGAACCGTCCGACTCCTCACACCTGTTATTCTAGGGTTACTGTGTAGCTGCTGGGAATACAATCTGATGACCTGTCAAGCCGCAGCAGATAAGGCGGGCTCTGGTTTCGCGTTGTCTTTGGCCCTGGCTGGCGCTATTACAGAGAGCACCCACCGCTCGCTTGCTCATTTCCTGTGAGGAGAATGATTGGCGGACTGATGGGGTGCAGGAGACAGGCAGACTTAAGTGTGAATAATAATTATTGTGGGTTAGAGAAGTGTGAGTGGTGGCGGGAGGTAAAGAAAGATAGCCGAGAGAAAGACACGCAGAGAGGGAGGAAAGGGGAGATGAAAAGGATTGGATAAAAGGACGGGTACTAGGAGGAAGTGTGGCCGAGCCATTCTCACAAGAATTTGGGGATGCATTTTTTCTATTTTTGTTGTTTTGTGGCATAGAAGTATCATATTACTCACCTGTATTGTTGTCCAAAATGTGTTTCCTTTCAGGGATTGATGTGGTCTTCTTTCCAAAGGGCATTGCCCTGTAAAATGCATGTGTTTTGTATAAAGCGCTGGAGCACCCCGTGGTGGCTTCTGTGAGCCTATGCAACCTGTCTGTCAGTGAGTGTGAAAGGGAGAGAGTGATGGAAGGTGACACCATCTAGGGGTTGTCTCTGAAAGGCCTGGGGAGTGGTTGGTGACTGGTGAGAGCCCCAGCGAATTTGATGTATGCTTGAGGGAGTGTGTGCCAGCCCCCGGAGCACGGCTTTTATATTTCCGCTTTGTGTGCGACTGCGAGACGCAGAGGAAAACAACAAGAGAGACCTGATTTCATGAAGGGCCATATCTGCATACACATTTTCCCATGCTTACCATGTGGCAAAGGAAAGAGGCTGGGCTTAACCTACATATATGACAAGGTAGCTAAAATGTCCCTTTGTTCTTTCTCTGTCCGCAACCTGTGCCTGCCAGCATGTACCTTGACCTTTGACTGGGTCCACACAATGCCTTGAACCAGTCAGCATCTTCATGTGTGGTGTAAGCAGTCCAATGCAGATCGACTTTGAGACACAGAGAATTTGGAAAGTTTGGACACATATTTACATTTTTTGATCTACATCACTGTTCCTTATGGATTCTAGTTTAAAGCACAAAAATTATGCTTAAACATGAATTATCTTTTGTTTTGTAGTCAATTTATGATTGTGAACTACATCACACTGAGATACGTGGGAAAGGAATACAGTAAAAAGAAGGGTGCAATGTTTATACGATTGTTTTCATCCACCACTCCACCATTCATAGGTAGGAAGGAGCGCACATTCAGTCTATGCAAACACTTTCTTATGTCTGGCTTTAGTCAATGCATTTTGATTTTACTGACATAAATATAATACATTTATAGGGGTTTTCGCCAGCCTACTTCATTTATATAACTGTAATTAAGTCATCCATATTTGTCTTACACCCACAACAGCACACTGCACGTGGCAGTCCGCTTCAACCACTGGCAAACTTAACTGAGATTGAAGCAGTGCTTAATTTGAGCTGGTGGTTTCTGGTGCTCAGCACCAGCGGCACTCAATTGTCAACACCGGCACATAGACAAACTGCGCTACCAGGTGCAGACTGCCCTAATTTAGATATCAGCACAACAACATTTGTTTATTAATTCAATTTACATTAAAAAGGTCTAAAACATGTGCCACAATCCATTGTTATAGCTATGAGGGACTCAAATAGTCTGAATTGTCACACTGCTAGGTGTGTGGTGGTTAGTAGATGTGTTGGTACTGGTATTGGCAGCACTGGTAGAAGCTATGGGTGGTGAAAGGTGCAGTGGCTTTCTGACGAGCAGCCCCGGCACTTATTATTTCACAAATTAAGCACTGGATTGAAGGCATTCTGCCCTTTGTCGAGGAGCACATCCACACATTCATTTAAGTGCCAGGGACTGGCAATGTGTGTTAATTTAAACCAAAACATATATTGGCTTTTAGTATTGAGGAGGCCTGTAGATTCCACAAAAGTGGGCAACCGGAAGCCAAATCACAGTTATGCTGCCCTCAGTGGTCCTATGTTTCAGACTGTTATTTATATCTCCTCTAAATCACAAATAAACAACTAAAAACATAAAGGAGCATGTTTAGTGCGCAATGCATATGCTGCACATAAATTTACATCGTGATCCTCTTCATCTTATGAGTAGAATATTTTGTGAGCTGTCCACATTTTGTATGAAAAGTGAATGAGTGGAAAGGATTTCTCAGACTCAATTCTACCCGCCAAAAACAACTGGTTGAAAGAAAGCTATCATTTGGGACCTCTGTGTCAAATATAGCAAAAATATCAAAAGCAGGAATGTTCATCTTGGCGGAAAACAACAGATGTGTGCCCAAAGCTCTGCAATGTGCCTCGTTTTGCGTCAGACACTAAATGAAAACATAGAGCAAATTACAGGTGACACTATATGTCTATATAACAAAAGACGGGGACCACGTAGCTGTGCCCTCAGCTGATAAACTGACAAACTCGAGCACAGTTTTTATCCTAAACTGCAACCACAGACATTCAAAAGCATATAATGCATACACAGTGCAAGCTTATAAAATATTACAATTGATTGCGTTATTTGACTCCTTCAAAAATAATAAAGGAATTCTATCCAAACTTTTGTAAAATATGTTCCTCTGTTGCATGGTCTGAGTCTTCATTAAAAGCAAACATACAAGTTTATACTTTGGATACAATTCCTTTATATCCGTTGGCAAGATGTCTAAAATCCCAAATATATTTAAAGTGATCTATTTTACAATCTTGACTTCCGGTGATCAGTTACATCTGCTGACTAGTTTAATCACCATTGCCCCCAAATTAAGTCTTAGATATTTTCTCTTCTCAGGTTCATTGAATATATTATTTTGTCAAACATTCTAGCCTCTAACATGTGTTAGGCAACACTGATTTGCATATGTGTGGTCTCTGTCTAGAATGGCATACTGTGTGAAAAACAATGACCAGTAATGAAGTCTAAGCAAAGGTAAGAAGCTGGGATTAATAATATCATTCCCTTCATTGTATTGTCCCTTTGAAGCTATGACCTGTGCGTGACAAGCAATGTAAAGAAGTCTTCCCTTTAAAAACTTAGGCCCCATTTCTGAAAGTCTGTGGTGTGCAGAACACTAAGTGTTGGAACTGTTACTGCTGGCGTTAACAAACTCCACTTGGCTTGTGAAATACATTAGCATCGTTTTGCTGTTTGTGTAATAACGAAATGGAGTAAACATCTCTGTATCCCTCTCTCTTTCTCTATCCCTCTCTCTCTCCCACTCTCTCTCTCTGTCTCTTTCCCTCTCGCGGCTTGCACCCCCTCTTTCGCCCTCCTTCTACCTCCCTCTCTTTCTTTCTCTCACCCATCTCTCCCTTTATTTCTCTCCCTCTCTTGCTCCCTCTCCCTCTCTCTCTCTCTCTCTCTCTATTTCTCTGTCCCTCTCTCTCGCTCCCTCACGTGCTCTCTATTTATCCCTCTCAATCTCTCTCTATACCCATCCCTCTCTCGCTCTCTCCCCCTCTCTCTACCTCCCTCGATCCCCCCTCTCTCCCTCTCTATCCCCATATCTCTCTTGGTTCCTCCCTCATTCTCTATCCCTTTCTCTCTATCCTTTTCTCTCTCTCCCTCTCTCTATCCCTCCCTCTCTCTCTTTTCTATCCCTGTACTTCTCTCCCCCTCTCTCCTTCTCCCCCTCTCTCCCCTCCCTCTCTCCCCTCTCTATCTCTCCCTCTCTCCCTCCCACTTCCTTTCTCTTGCCCCCTTTCTCTCCCTTTCTCTCTCTCCCTCTCTTGCTCCCTCCCTCCTTCCCTCTCTCTCTCTCCCTATCTCTCTATTTCTCTATCCCTCTCTCTCGCTCCCTCACGTGCTCTCTATTTATCCCTCTCACTCTCTCTATACCTATCCCTCTCTTGTTCCCTCTCCCCTCTCTCTCCCTCCCTCTATCCCCCTCTCTCCCTCTCTATTCCCATATCTCTCATGGTTCATCTCCCACTCTCTATCCCTTTCTCTCTATCCTTTTCTCTCTCTCCCTCTCTCCCTATCCCTCCCTTTCTCTTTTCTATCCCTGTATTTCTCTCTCCCCCTCTCTCTCTCCCTCTCCCTCTCCCCCCTCTCTCTCCCCTCTCTCTATCTCTCCTCTCTCTCTCCCTCCCTCTCTCTATCCCTCCCTCTATCTCTTTTCATCCCTCTCCCCATCTTTCTCTCATTACTCTCCTTCCTCTCTCTCATTCTCTTCCTCTTTTTCTCCCTCTACTTCTCCCTTTCTCTTCTTCTGTCTCCCTCTCTCTCTCTCCCCCTTCCTCCCCCCTCTCTCCTCCCCACGTAAAAATATAGCCAGACCTATTGCCGCAGTCAGTGCTTGTTCATGCTCCCAGCGTTTCTACACAATATTTTTTGTCAATGAATGTATTATGCAGACGACTTCATTTGTTTTTCATGAGTGTTCAGACCTCTTGGCAGATCCGCCTGGGGGTTGGGGTATTTATTTTATTTATGCGTTTTTATATAGCGCGGACTTTACCCAAAGGCGTCCGAGCGCTTCACAATAGGAACAGAGCTGATACGTGAGGAGAACATTACATGTGAACAGATTACAAAAGCAGACGTTAAGTTACATGAGGTAAAAGGGACAATTGTGAGCAAACAAAATACATGAGGTAGCAAACAGTGCACAGGAGGAAAAGGTGACAAGTGTGCAGGTTACAAGAGAAAACAAAGTACAATTAGAGGTATAATACTGCAATATATGCTAGACACTCAGGCACAAGAACAAACGTTACGTAGGCAATGGTGACACTTGTGCAAATATCAAAGGCAAACAAAATGTGAAAGGTAGCAAACAGTGTGTTACAAGAGAAAAGTGGCGTGTGCATGTTACAAAAGAATACCCAACACAGGTACAAGGATAATACTGCAATAAATGGCAAACACTCCAACCACAAGAACACACTGGGAAGGCACTTCCATAGTCATGGAGAATAGAATTTTCAGTAATGGGAGGTCTTCCTTCAGATAATAATGAGGACGTGAATTACTTTTGGAGGTGTCTTTGGAGGAGGAGAACTTGAGGTCCGGTTTGAAGGCCTGGGAGGAGGCGGTGGTCCGGAGCTGAGGCGGAAGGGAGTTCCAGATTCTCACCGCGTTGCCTGAAAAGGATTGGGCCATCGATCTTTCCTTCTTGAAAGTGGGAGGTTCAAGCAGTAGATTTTCCACATTATGTGATGGTCTAGAGCCTCCAGAGAGTTTCAGTTTATTCGACAGGTAGTGAGGAGAGGAGGAGTGCAAGGCTTTGTGGGTGATACAGGCAGTCTTGTAGATAGTTCTAGCCTCGATGGGAAGCCAGCGGAGGGTGGATAACATCGGTGTGATGCGGTCGCTTCTTTTGGCCCCATAAATGAAACGAGCTGCTGAATGGAGAACAAATTTTAGGGGGGACAAGTGTGATTTGGGGAGGCTAGTAAGAAGAGAATTGCAGTAGTCTAATCTGGAGCGGACCAGCGCACCAGGGTTATAAGGTCCTGCTCCGGGAAGAAGCGACAGATTCCCCAAAGAAGGCGCAGTTGGTATCGAGCAGTCTTTGCAATGGAATTGATGTTGGGGATTAGATTGAGTTTATTTTTGGTGCTCTCTGAAAGAATGCCTATGGGTACATATGACTGGGTGGGTAACCTGATGTTCTTTACGGTCATCATCTACTATTTACTGTGCTTTGAAAGTTGATACAATTGGAATATGTAATGAAAAATGTGCTGGAAAATTCACCATTTTGGTCTGTCGTTTTCCAAAATTTTCTTGGGGGGGGGGTAATCCCCCCAAACCCCCCTAGTGGAGGTCGGGCTCGCTCGCTGCGCGCGCTCGCTCGCTACACGCGCTGGACGGGGGCTGGTCTGGCAAAATTTGCCAGGGCTGGTTTCAGTTCCCAGTCCGGCCCTGAGTCCGAACTGCCAGGCCAGGTCCTCCCAGGAATGGAAACAAGAATCCTAGGACCGGTTTCGGGCTTTCAGCCCTCATCTGCCAGGATAGCTTGACTCCAGTGTCATGGTGAGCACTGGACCCACTCGGGGTGACAAATGCAAAAAGAACAATTGATGGACCGAATGCAGAACAATGTCATACATTCACCTCAGTACAGAGATCTGGGCCTAAATCCATTGTTTTCTGCTCACCATGTTGGTCCAATTTGGACCCAGCCATATGCAAATCAGTCTTGACTCTGCTCCCAATTTGAACTGTCCAGCCCGAACTGCCAGGCCAGGTCCTCCCTGGACTGGATACAAGCATCCTAGGACCGGTTTTGGGCTTTTAGCCCTTATCAGCCAGGATAGTTTGACTCCAGTGGCATGGAGCACACGGGACCCATGTCTGGGCATACCCATCCCCCTTTGGGTGACAAATGCAAAAAGAACAATTGATGGACAGAATGCAGAACAATGTCATACATTCACCCCAGCACAGAGAGCTGGGCCTAAATCCATTGTTTTTTTTGCTCAGCATGCCATTCCAGTTTGGGCCCAGCCATATGCAAGTCAGTCTTGACCCTGCGCCCGATGGGAACAGTCCAGCCGTGGGTTCCTCCACTGGATTCAAGGTAGCCTGGCTGATGAAGGTTAATACCCAGAAACAGGATCCAAGATGCTTGTTTCCGGTCCAGGGAGGACCAGGTTTGGCAGTTCGGTCTGGACTGTTCCCGTGAGGCACAGGGTCAAGACTGATTTGCAAATGGCTGAGTCAAAACTGGGGTGGCATGGTGAGCAAAATAACAATGGATATTACCCAGATCTCTTGACTGGTGTGAATGTATGATTTATTCAGCATTTCGTCCTTCATTTATTTGCGTAGCACTTTTAGAAAATGAGCATTTTCTTGCTCAACCATTCTGTGCCTCTGCCTGTCTGTGGACTAGATGTCTGGGTTGGTTGACAGCAGGCCTCTTGTGCATTCACTCTAGACAGTCACCCAAAGGTAGCTGAGGTGTGCTGTGCATATCCTGAAGGCCCATCACCAGGGTGATAGGCCTTCCGGAGCTAGATTGGTGGAAGGAATTGTCACTGACACCCGAATAGGGCTGTGCCTGTCCTCACACAAAGCTGTCTCCACCCCCCCAGTAGTGTGTCTGAAGTCAGGGCAGGGAAAGGCAGGGTCTTCTGCACCACAAAGACTTTCCTTTTAGGTTTTCCTACTTCAAAAGGCAGAAACTGGTATAAGTACAGGAGCTGTGGCACAGAACACTTTTGGACTGAGGGCATCCTGCCAGAGCTGGAAAAGCTTTAATTGGGGACTGACACTTAGCTGTTTGCTTTGCTGTGTTGGCCTGCTGCTTCTGTCCTGGGAGTGAAAGTTCTGGACTTTGCTTTCTGTATCCTGCTTTCCAAGTTTCTCCAAGGGGTTGAGTTGAGCTTGCCTCTTGTTAGGAAGTCTCAGGGCCATCAAAGACTTACCCGGCCAGTGCCTGTGCTCTTCTACAGAGTCCTGACAAGCCAACTGGTGTCAAATCCAGTTCCTGGGTCCTTGGAAGTAGAATCTGGAGATTTAGGAAGTAACTCCACGCTTCGGCTCCCAACGCCTATTTTATCGATGCACCAAGGCCCAAGATCGACACAACACAGTTGTCTTCCCCGAAGCATCATTCCCGATTGGCGCATCACCCACGGCTTCACCGCAGGTCCCAGCTTGCCATCACAGTGCATCTGAAAAATTGCAGCAGTAGGAGTCCTGAGCCCTGTCTCACCGATGTCTGTACCACCCGCTCAAACTTCGATGCATCCCGTTTGCGGCTGTGAAAATGATACAGTGCCTGCAACGCTGCTGCTGCATTGGCACGTCATCCCTGGGTGCCAATTCTTCTTCGACACTGCACCGCAGTAAGGAACCGAGGCTGCAAGCCTGGACCCCGCCGCATCACCTCCTCAACCAGCAAGGAATCAAAGCATCACCTCCCCTGTCAGCAAGGAATCAACGCATCACCTCCCCTGCCTAGCAGTAAGGAACCAATGCGTAACCTCTTCTGCCAGTAAGGAATCGATGCATCACCTATTCTGCCAGGAAGGAATCAACACATCACCTCCACTGTGTAGCAAGTAACTGATGCATCACTGTGTTTTTGGGCACCTCACCTGCCCTGCAACCCGCATCGTCTTTGTTGTTAATGCATCCTAGACACTTTATGCTAAAACACCTGCATCCATTGATTTCTATTGATTAAGAATTATTGAACCTTTTAAAAGGGATATCGACTTGTTTAGTTTGGAAGGTGTGGTTTTGGTCTGGTTATACTCAGATAAATAATGGCTATTTTTCAAAACTGGTGTGGAGTCCTTTTGTAGTGTTTTCACTTTGTTACTGTATGTGTGTGTAAAAAACACTTTACATATTTGCTCTGGGACAAGCCTGACCGCTCTGTGTCAAGCTACCAAGGGGGGCAAGCAGGGGTTATCTTAGCTGTGTAACTTACTTACCCTGACTAGAGTGAGGGTCCCTACGTGGACAGGGTGTGTACTGATTGCCAACTAGAGACCCAATTTCTAACAGTTCCTTCATAACTTTTGGACATAGATTGTCTTTTATGGTTCTTGATCCTGAGAGATGTAAACCACAGGTGAGCAAAAAAAATGTCTTGTGAGGAGAGCTGCTGGGTCCGGCTTGTTCACAATCTAATGAAATTGACACTGACACATGGCTCTTACCGTTGCTTACAGTGCGCAATATTCCGCATGTGCACTACATGTGGCAACCATCTTTAAATTAAGTTTTAAATTATTAAAGGATGCCATTCCTGCATAAGCATGTGAGTACAAGCACAAGGATGGGAAAGTTAGAATTTGCCTTTTTTAGGTCTCGCCTGAGCCAGCGCCCCCTTGGTGAGACATTTAGTAAGACACATTTGGAAGTGCTTCCAAAGCGGCCAAGCGGCAACCAGCTTACGCTCACGCACACAAGCACGCGCGCCACGTTTTCTTTCACTTTCGTGCCGTAAAGTCGTGTGCCGAGACTATACTTTTGCTATTATCACGGCACGTGCACTTTAATTTTAATGTTAAAAATAAAGCGCGGGTGCCGCGATTATAGCAAAAGTAAAGAAATAGAAAAAAACGTCCATTTCTTTACTTTTGCTATAATCGGGGCACCCACGCTTTACTTTTAACATTAAAAGTGATGGGAGGATGCATTGGCATAGCCAATAGGTCTCTCCTTTGGGACCTTATTAGTGTTTAGCCATGCAAGTATATTGTGTTGCATAACTAAATACTTATAAGGTCCCAAAAGCAAGACCTATTGGCTATGCCAATGCTTTTTTTTTTTACTAAAGTGTGATAAAGACTAGTCAAAAATGGCCTCCACTGCCTGAGGACATGTGTGGATACATGGGAGGTCACCTTGTTATGGTTTTTCTAATGCTTTAATAAACACCATTCAAAGATGATCGGCATTGCATGGACAGACATTCTACATTGGTGTTTGGCAAGGTATAATAAAAATCCTTACAAGATGGCTACACATGGTTCCGCATGCATGTGCACACAAGAGGGCCATCATTGAATTGTTTTTGTAACACAAGCCAATTAAAATAAGCAAGCACTGGCAAAACCTATAGTTCAATTGAATACTATCAACCTGCACACCCTGTGTGATCAGTTTGAACTGTCTATGCTCCTACAATTCCAATGATACCCAGTGTGTGCTGCTTCGTGCATAGGATCTGCCTCTGTGCAATGTAATGAAATGAAATGAAAATGCAACTTATAACGCGCTACTAAGCCCGAAGGCATCAAGGCGCCTAACTAAAAAGGGAATCATAAAAAGGCAAAATCCAGAGCTAAGGATAGGCTTTGGCAAATAGCCAGGTCTTAAGAGCCCTCCTAAAGGCTTGCATTGAGGGTACGGACTTAATTTCAGCCGGCAAAGTGTTCCACAGCTTCGGAGCAAGGCTCGAAAAAGCTCTGTCCCTCAATAGATGCCTTCAAAGTTGAATGCACAGAAAACTGTGCACCATATTGAAGCGCACAACTCAATGACCCCAAAATGTTCAACACAAACAGAGTTTTAAAACCCTCCTCAAAACCTTTCACCAGTAGGGCAGTGTCCTTTTTGTCATTTAACCCATCGGCTAACCTACTGAGCTGGTGCGTGTTTATGGGGGACCTGGCTAGCTGGAAACTTCCCCATCTCGTGTCCCTCCCACCCCCAGTGTTCTTGCTACTGCTAGTGCTTTTTCTTCTTCTCTTTTTTATTGCTATGGTGTTTGTTGCGCCTCACCCTGAGACCGGGTCCCCCCTCACAGCATTTGCAGGCAAAGCATGCCTAAATTTGCTTGCCGCCGCCCATGTGCACTTGTCTGAGTTGTATTTGCTGACTGTCCAACAGTCAATAGAGAACAAAGATGGATTTTTGTCTAAAACACACTTGCGCTGATTGAACGATGACATTCCATGGCATTAATGCAACAGCTGAAGCTGAGAACTATATGTCCCAGAGTCATGCAATGCTGAGAACCACATGACCCGGAGTCACCCATGATCATGACACCCTCTGGACACACTTAAAGGCAATTGTCACATTACATTACAGATCTCTCCCAGTTAGGAATGATAGTCAATACTCCGTTCCTGGAGAACCCAGAGTCATACATTGTTTTGAACCACATGACTCGGAGTCACCCATGATCATTACACACCCTGGACATGCCTAAAGGCAATAGTCACATAAACATTTGGATCTCTTTCAGTTAGGGACTATAGTCAATAATTATCCAATTCGGACTGAATCCGAGACCAACCCATTGGGTCCCAAGTGTATTCATTCAATGCAGTATAGGAGCGTACATGTTGGGCACAACTCATTAGTGGCCCAACTATTGCCGCAGCCACTCTGACTGGGCTGGCACATTTTTTAATGTTATGAAGGGCCTCTCTTCCCAGTTTTTGGAGAGTACCTCAGTCAGGGAGTCCTTTTCATCACACCTAGATGGCCGTACGGATTTGTTCTTCCCCGTGATCTATTACACCTAGACCCGACCAACTCGTGACCAGTCAGTGTCACTCGACAAGCCCAGCAGGGGTTAACATACAAAACACAAGATCCAGTTTCCGACACTGTCACCTGCCAGTCACAGTCATGGCAGGGCCAGGTGAATTCAACAGAATACCTTCAATCACATCGAAACAATAGATGCCTCCCACCTATATATCGACTAGGTTAAGATGGGCGCACCAGTTTGAAAATAAACAGTCACCCCCTTGCCCAGCACGCTACCTCCAGACGGGCAGAGAGGATTAGGTCACGAGCAAAACATTGCGTTGGAGTATGTGAATTACAGCTGAACTACTCCAGGCTGCCAGCGGAGTCTGCTCACATCCCTTACATAAATGTCTTTAACGTATTATATGTCTTACAATTTTGAACTGCAGTTTACATGCGGTTCTCTGCCTTGATCTAAGGTGCAATGGCCAATGCGCTAGCAGTGTAAGAGCTATCCCTACCCTAAGCTGGGATACAATTCTATATGGGTATTGAAGTGTCTGACTTGGTTTAATAATGTCTGTTTACTACCGTCATGTCACTAACCTGATCCACTGTGTGCTCTATTTTTGACCAAATACAAAGGAATAACGATAGTGGTCCTAGCACATTTTGGATTAAATTATAAAGCATAAGAAAGATGACTGTAAATACCTACCGCTATTTCTTAGGAGTTTTTCTGGAATTTACGCACCATATGTACTGAATTTATGCAAACTTCTTTATACACTGTATGATTTTTCTTCTCACTGTGTAGGTTGGAAATCAAGATCTCATTAGGGACTTCACATGCAGGTACAAATGACTTGACGTATCCCCTAAGATCATCAAATTCTTTTCAGGTATATACCTCCCGCTCAGGTGAAGGGTAGGGATTACTCACTAACTTAAATTGGTCCTGAAGAAACACCATAAATCCCTCTTGGACCAAACAGGTGTGAAACATGTCGACCTTATGATCACACACTGCGAAATTGTCACGGCTCATAATACAGCCTTCACACTCTTGAGGCTATCCTCACCGACCCCTCACTATTTGCTAGCAGCTTTGCCGACTACTACAAGCTACTATAAGCAGAATAAGACAGGCTGCCAGAAGCCACCATACAAATGTTTATCAATGACCTCCCCCTGAGAGCCCTCTCGGATGCCGCAGGGAGAAGCTTGATGCTCCACTCACGATTGAGGAATTAACAATGGCTGCATCCGGGCAAGGCTCCAGGCCCCAACGGTTTTCCGTGCAAATTTTTCTAAAATGTATATGCCACAGCTAGGCTCCCCTTACTACAAATTGGAGTACAGGAGGGATCACTTGAATGAATGAATGAAAATGTTTTATAAAGCGCACATTATCCGAAGGTGTCTTAGCGCTGAGCAGATCAAGAGCCGAAGGAGGGACACCTCAAGCTGACTTTAAAGTGAAATGACTCTGTTTTTTAAAGTGGGAACAGCCAGTTCTTTAGCTGCTTTCTGAATATCTGCAGGCTATATTGTGACCGGAGAGCAAGGGGAAGGGAGTGCCATAACTTTCTCCCCAAAGTAAACAAGCGTTCTTCCACCCCAGTTTACCCGTTTGATTCTAGGGATCCTGACCATGTGCGCAGTACTAGATCTCAGGATTCTGCTGGGCATGCACCGGGGGAACCTTTCTTGAAAGTAGGCTGGACCAGTACTATGGAGAGCCTTATGCATTAGGCACAGCGCCTTGAATGAGATCCTCTTCTCTACCTGCAACCAGTGAAGGCCATGCAAAAGGTGCAACACTGGTTTAAACTTGGGGATTTTCAGAAGAGTTCTTGCTACAGAATTCTGTAGAGACTGCAATTTTTTTGTCAGGTGTTTGGCCATCCCTAAATAAAGGGCATTACAGTAGTCCATTTTGGAGCCAATAAGGGCCACCAGACTGCAATCCAAAAGGAGGTCTCTTTCCCAAAGAGCAACACCTCCATTTTGTCCGAATGTAGCTTAAGACAATTATTCTGCATCCAACTCATGACTGCAGACATACACCTGCAAAAATTGTTTGCATCATTCTCAGCCTGAGATGAGATGGATACCACTATCTGTGTATCATCCGCGTAGGATAGTACGGTCAGACCCAAACTAAGGATGACCTTTACCGGGGGGTGACATACACGTTGAAAAGTGTGGGACTAAGCACCGATCCCTGCAGCACCCAGCAGGGGAGAGAAAAAGGGGTGGACTTCACCCCTCCCATCTCTACCCACTGTTTCCTGCTTTCAAGAAATTAGCTCAGCAGAGTTAGTGCAGTGTTCCTGAAGCCTAAGGAGTGTGGACGCTTAAGAAGTAGACCATGGTGGACCGTATCAATTTCCACCGGACTGCAGACATGCTGAAGTGGTAGTCTTCCTCAAACCAAATCGGCCCCCGTAGTATCACTCTTCATATCGCCCAATCTCTCTCATGAATATCAAGGCTAAACTGCTTGGCAAGGTATTAGCCAATCGACTCATGCCCTATTTAACAAACTTGGTCCACGCAGATCAAGCAGACTTCATGCCATGGTGTGCTACACACCATAAAATCAGACGTGCTCATAACACCACAGCAGCCATCGGTAGCCTGGGAGCTCCAGATACCTTACTCTGAACCGACATAGATAAGGCCTTCGATTTTGTTAACTGGATATGTCTTTTTGCACTACTGCGATGTTTAAATATCGACCTCGAATTTCTAACATATATTGGCTTATTACACACAGATCTTACAGCTTCGGTGCGAGTGGCTGGCTCGGTTTCTCCTCATTTTCCTATACATAGAGGTACCCACCAGGGCTGCCCCCTATCTCTGCATGTTTTTGCATTAGTCATGGAACCATCGGCAGCATGGGTGAGAATAGACTCCCAGCTATGCTGCTTTGAGAGGTCGACGGGGGTATCGGACAGGATTGGGTTATTAGTCAATGACGTTCTATTCTTCTTAAGCGACCCCCACAAATCATGCCCCCAACTCCTACGCATTATGCAAGTGTTCGGTGAGACATCCAGAACCTACATGAACACCAACAAATTAATCCTGTGGCCTATACTGGGGATACGGGATGTTGGGACTTGGCGGCTGAACTAACCATTGCCACAGAGGGCTTGACATACCTGGTGTCTTTCTATCTGCCTTGCTCCACTAACAGAACGTGTTAAGACAGAGGTGAAATCTTGGGCCCACCTACCTATTATGCTCTATGGCCGATCTGCAATCTTAAAGATGGTCTGACTACCTTGCCTTCTATATCAGTTGCAGAACCACCCGTACCTGGTCCCAGCTACCTGGTTCCAGCAAATTAATACACTACAAAGCCAATTCCTTTGGGAAGCAGGTGCAAGCAGAGTCCCCTTACACACCTGCTATCAATCCCCATACTGCAGTGGCATTGCAGCAGCTGATATACAGTATTATTACACAGCAGCTCATCTACAAGTGTACATTGTAGGCCCTACAGGCCACACATGGCTGGAAACGCAAATAAAATATGTTTTGGGAAAAAAAAAACACCTGACCCTCCCTTAAACCATGCACCCTACGGTAACCCATCCTTAAAATTTAGTTTGACAGAGTGTATAAAATGGGCAAGTCCTACTGCCACATCTAGATAACGCTTTGCAGACAGCAACTCCATTGCTTCCACCATTTGTACTTTTCTACATTTAAAAAAAAACGTCTTAAAAACTTGATTGGGTTAGAAATATAAAAAGCACAATCCAGTATGTGTAACAAGAACATTTTTACATTTAGGGGTCACAGGCAACGACCGTTAGTATCCTGAGTTGTAGCACATCCAGCCGCGGCCGGTAGTGGGAGTACCGGCCGGGCGGTGACGTGGGGAGGGGCAGGGGCAGGGGCAGGGTGGGGGGTAGTAATGTATGGATTACGGACTTTAAAAGGTAAGTTACCATAAAAATAAATAAAACGAATTTTGTTGCACACACTGCATCACCAAATGCGATGCAGTGTGTGCAACGAATTTCGTTTTATTTATTTTTATGGTTACTTACCTTTAAAAGTCCGTAATCCATACATTACTACCCCCACCCTGCCCCTCCACCTCCCCACGTCACCGCCCAGCCGGTACTCCCACTACCAGCCGCGGCTGAGCACATCGGATGTGGGATGAGTAAATAGGGTTGCATCCCACTCTCACTCTTAAAATTTCATTCCGCAATGTCATCCCAACAAAGTTTGAGGACCTTTGCCACTTCACAGTCTGAGTTCTTATTAAAAAATTATTTTAAACTTTGAAGTAAGAGTACTGTATTACCAGAATGCAATGGAGTGAACAGTGCTGGGATGAGAGGCCATGTGCTCCCTCCCACCTTATTTCAGGGTGGGCGGGCAGTCTCTCCACCTCCTTCCTTCCATTCGGCGGAGCGATGTGCGGGTCAGGTTCCCCTTGTCACTGAAGATCACTGCCGGTGTTTTTTGTGGCAATCTGCTCCTTCGACCAGCTCCCTTTAAGAGGCTGGCTGCACATAGTTGTATCGCCGCACAATGCAGCAGTCCTCTGCCGGCAACAGGTCGGGTTTGTTGAGCAGGGTCGGGTTTGCTGAGCAGGGCCAGACTGACTACCGGGCAGTTTGGAATGCTGCCGAGCTGGGGGCTGATTTAATTGCAGTGGGGGCTGATTTCGTTAATGGAGACCTGCGTGTGCTGCGAAATAATGAAAGCAAAACAAATTTCGCTTCGTACACACAGGTCCCCATCAACGAAATCAGCCCCCAGCTCAGCAGCATTCCAAACTGCCCAGTAGCCAGTCCGGCCCTGTTGCTGAGGCATGCCCTCAGGTTCTACTGGCTCACCCCGTGAGGGTCGGCCGAGTCTCTGCTTCCTTCTCCCCTGGCTGTGGCAGTGACACAAATAGTTCTCTGCACTGAGAGTCAACCGCTGACAAAGCAGAGGTGAAATGAAGGGAAACAACGCCCTGACTTTGCTGAAATAATGGTTAGGGAAGCATTGCGGTTTCCTAGTCACTGGGCCCAACTGCTGCTTCAGGTAGGCTGATCAAAACTCCACCCACAATTGCCTCCTTTTGCTCAGTCTTGTGCATTGCCCCTGCTCCTCGAATAGACCATTTTCAGGGGCAGCGCTGTCCTTTAAGCCCCTGTCCTCCAGAACTAGGGTGTGGCAGTGCACCCCCACCCACCTTAGGCAGGCTCATAAAATTACTTGGGCCCTCATTGGCCTGGGGTTTTTGCGTCCAGCTTGGTGCGTTCTTTGTACTCTCAGTAGGGGGTGCAGGACGCCTCTCCCTTTTGTTGTTTGGCATGTGATGGTTGCCAAAACTGGAATTTACGGGTCCCCGGCAGATGGTATTGCACCGGCCCTTGATGCTCACTTCGGGCACGTCCTTTGCCAGATTGCACTGTTAAAAAAAAACTTGAAAATTTTCTTCCACAATAGGTTAACGACTCGTCTCTCCTAAACTCATATCATTCTTTGGCTACCTTCACTCACTTGGTCTCCTCCCATCCTAGGTCTCTCCTTTTTTATTACTCAAATGTGTGGCAAAAGCACATTGGGTCCATTCAGAATAAACCCTATCTCCACAAACACCATCCTTTTACTGGACTGGTATCTTGTGGATATAAACTGAGGACTTTCAATTATATAACACGAGTCCCAGAATAAACTAAAAAGCCAATCAAATCCAGCCAAGCCAAGAGTTAAGAAAACATGGCATAAAAACAAGCTCCTCGAACTGAAAATAAGGGTCTCAAGATAAGGAGCCCTCTTATTATACTTTATACCAAAGTTTAAGTTTAGAATTTTTCCATGCCAATGAAAGCAGAAACCAATCTGACTACCTGGCCTGTACCATTATTCTACAAATAAAGATAAAAATGTGCACGTGTGCATTAAAGTGCTCCAAATTAAAGGTTCCAAAATGACAAGGAGGCATCAAAGAACTACACTGTGCACGAGCCAACAGGCTCCCAGTGCCACCCTCCATCCGTGAAAAGGAAACACGCAATATTACACGTGACTGCTGGGAAACCAAGATTTCAAAACACCTCCTAAATCCAACAAATGGAGCTGATATTGAGTTTGCTCAGTCTGATAACAGAAGTAGATGGCTTGTTAAAAGCACGATGTGAAAACAATGGTTACCAGCTTTCAACCCTCCTAGTAAGAACTACCAACAGCTTCCAGTATGAGCGGAGTCGTCCTAGCTTATATACATTGTTTGCTTTACGATATTGGGTAACAATCATTTAACAGGATGGCTGTAACACAGTCCATAATGGCAGACGTCGGTCTCTCCCTCCTTTTCCATGCTAAAGCTTCCACCTTCCTATCAACCCTCACCTTCAAGATCTCAGAGTGGGCAATTTCCGCCACAGTCAGAACATAAATTTGAACCCAGAATATAAATAAATGATGAACAGAATAATGGGATCTGAAGGGCAAATCACGGATACCACCACACTACTCATAAACAAGTGGGTATCTCTCTCTCTCGCTCACATCCACTCATCCATCACACCAGCAAGCCCAGTATCCCAAGATGAGAGAACATCCCTGGTCACTCACACCACATGAAAATAATTCCCGCATCAGCTTAAAACAAAGACAACGCAATCCCAACTATACTCCTACATGGTGTAGTAGCCTATCCGTGTGGCTAACAATTTCCGAGCACCACATAACGGTACCATCACCGGGAAAAAAAAATAGGCCTGGCTTGAGAGCACAGCTCAAAAAAGAGAAAGGCGATCGAGAGGGATTGAAACGATATCAAGGGTGCACTCCACTCAACAAACCAAAACAACAACACAGCACATGATATTTGTCACACACAGTGCATATCTCTATATGAGCACCACTCTGAAGCCAAAGTCTTTTTAGGGGGAGGTCAAGCTCCGATTTAAATTCAGAGTCAGACCCTGTACCAAATTGTGACACTTTTCAAGCAATATATGGAATACACAGGAAGTGCCTAACATCAGCGATCACCAGGATTATGGCTATTATTCACCAACTTGTTCGCTTGATCATCATCGGCCTCTTTCCTATATTGACAGTCAGAACCAACACCATAAATAAAGCTTATAGTGTTTTTTGTGTATACTTGCTTTTTTTGATTTCAAAGTATTTTATTACTTTTATAAACAAGTACATTCGCATTTCTGTTACGGGGTCTAGCCAAACTAAGCTTGTGTTGCAGTAATACAGTTACTTTGATATACATGTTTAGCTAATCCCCTCTACATTGACTTGCTGGGAAATTAGGCAAAGAATGATAGAAAGAGAGAGAATGCATAAACAAAAAAACACATGAACCTCTGATAGATCCTTATTGAAGAAGAAAAGACTATGCTGTCTATCTAAAAAGAAAAGTCTAAAAAAAATGAGCCAGATACGGCTCCAACGAGATACGTGTTGTAAAACCACAGCCATTGGCTTGTAATCCACCATGGGCCTGTTATAAAGTCATGCCCCCCTTTTTTCAATGCCCTCTGCCTTTTATGATCTGTATGAGCAATGCCATTATGAGAAAAAAGCAGATTGGGTGTACATATTTAGACTTCATCATTTCATCCAATATGGTGTCCACTGCAGCTTATAATTAGGACTAGCGGTTTTATGGTATTTATTTTTTTACATTTCCGTCTGTATTTATCCATATTTATTTTGTGTAGAAATGAAGCTGTAAAACTGTACCTTTCCATATTTATTTAACTGATAGAAACACTCTCATACTTTGTCTGTCGTCATCAATACATCCACTAATTATTAGGATTATACCACAAAGGCATGTTGACATATTCCATTATTTAAGTAATTTCATCTTGTTTCTTAATTTTCCATGCTGTCCATCTGCTCAGCTGTTGGGCTACAATTCATGAAAGATAGCATGAAGAGTCACTTCAAAGAAGCACAATTTTCTGCATTTACCCACTTTAAAAAATAGATGCAGACAGAAATCACATTGTTTTCGGTCTGCATTTATCTGTGAAAACAGGGAGCCTTAATTAT
This sequence comes from Lissotriton helveticus, assembly GCF_964261635.1. Lineage (NCBI taxonomy): Eukaryota > Metazoa > Chordata > Amphibia > Caudata > Salamandridae > Lissotriton > Lissotriton helveticus. Next base: position 19,609,551 of record NC_136060.1, on the reverse strand, counting down.
TAATTATTAATTGCCAAGTTGCCTCACGCTGCTTCTTTTAGTTTTCATTGACCCCCTTTTTCCATTTGTGCAATACCCTTAGGGCTGTGGTTTTAACATACATGACTAGTTGGAGCGCTGCTGTCAAATTGCCTTCCACCGCTTCTTGTAATCTCTCATTGGCCCCCTCCTTCCCCTAATGGCCCGACTGAATTGACACAATGTGTTGAGTTCGGTCCCCTGATGACGTTCTTATGGATGATTGAATGGATCAGAATACACTGGTGCTTATGGAGGTTTGTACCTTACTCAATATGGCGCCCAGTGTTGCTCACGGTCTAGCATATGCATCGCGATGATGTGACATGTCGGAGTGCAGTTGTTAAAGCATCAGTAATGGTCTTGTGGCTTCAGATGCAGTCTGCCAACACAGACGGTGAGTTTGCGGTTGTGTTATGTGGCTTGAAAGGGGTTGTCTTGCTCTGGGAACTTGGAACCTGAGAACAGGGGGCTGGTCCTTGATGCTTTCTGGAAGGAATATTTTTCTCCTGGTATGCGACCCGTATGCAAAAAAATATGGGTGGCAGCCATAGCTGTTATGCATGTCTGTGTAAAAATGATCATTTGAGTGGAGTGCTTTACACCTAAATATGGAGGCGTTATGGGTAAACAACAATGCACTGATGTATATATACATATAAAAATGGCCCAGAGCCAAGCATCCAGTAGTGGGAACTGTTCATTAGCATAATCCATTGCACACATGTACTACATTTTTAAAGCATACCGACTAGGTCTCCTCCCTCTAGGCGACCACAAAGTATGTTCAGACACGTTTACCTATAGCCTACTGGTAGGCATTAACCTGGGGGTCATAAGTAAATACAATAGGCCAATGCTACAGAGGAAAAGATTGGCGAGTGAGGCGTTTTAAATCCACTTTATTGTAATTTGTAGGTGTTCCACTTCCGGTTTTCTGTACGTTTTTTTTTTTAGTAAAGGTCCGGTGCACAACTGGGTAAATACTGATCCTCATGCCCTGATGAATTTGCCAAAAAGTTTTATGTGGCAATTAAATATGTCTGCTGTTCATAAAAAATGGTCTAAACGTGCAGCCTTGTTTTCAATCTTGAACGTAGGCATAGAATAAACACTTGTGAAAAATGCTATATCTGACCAATTTTTAGAAGACTTCATTTGTTTATATGAAGACAGCATCGTATTTTCTTCCGGAATGAGGACCTACTGTAGGTTCATGTCTTTTTTTGTTTAAAAGTAAAGTATACACAAGAAGCACTATTAGCATTAGGGTTTCAAATGTCTTTATTTAGATATAACACGGATATCTTTAAAAGAAGAATACAAAATTCACATTATAATACAAGTATTGAAAAAGAGTAAAAAGACGCGGTTAATTATTTGACGGTTGTATATAAAGTGGAAATTACCCACAGCTTGATCCTTCTTATTAAATAACATTATAAGCTGAACACAACCAGTAGTATCTTATATATAAAAACAGACCAATACTCTTACAATACATTTTATGATCGTTTCATTTTTACTTCCTTAGAAGTTAATAGGTATTGTATGGTATATTAGTAGTTAAAAAGATCTCGGCAAGACTCAGTGTGGACTCAATTGGTTAAAATTACGGTATGCTTGCTGTATAAAAATGGCTAGCCCTATATTTAAAACTGTGTTTTCTGGGTTCAAGGCCATAATAATGGCTTGCCTACAGGTCCGGGCACCCAACCTGTTCCATTCAGCTTTTAGTTTGCACCTACGTTGAGAATTGTAAAAAGGGCAGAGGCAGACCACATGCAGCAAAGTTTCCCCCGTTTTGCCACAACCTCTGCAGGTTGTATCTTCCACCGAACGTTGCCAGGAGGGCTGGTCTTGCAAGAAACGCCAGTCACCCATTCTGATAGCTACAAGACTACGTTTAAGATACAGAGAGTATGTACACGACAAATACGTTGCGGGGGCTAGCCGTCTGTATGAGTTTATAAGTGCCCAGGAGTGGCTACGTTTTGCAAAAAATGCTTTGTCCATATTTAGTGATCTCATTCTGACACATTTTTTAATAGCAATTTTAAAAGCTGACTGACTGGGGTTCAGGACCCAAAGATCACTCACTGACATTTGATCAATGGCGTCCTTAAGGAGGCGACCATACGTTCCACATGGGTTGATCTGAGTGATTTCTAGCCAGACTAAGGCTTCTAGTGTACATGGAGCATTAGTTATGGTCTTGGTTTCCTCCGGTCAATGTAGGAAAGTGGCCGATTGTGATAAAGCGAGCAAGTTGGTGAGTAGCAGCCAACTGACTCATGGTGGTCACTTACGTGAGGCACTTCCTATACAGTCCGTATATTTCATATGGATTTTTTAAATTTATATTTACCTTGACACCGGGCTTGATAAAAGTATCACACTTGGATAGAGGGTCTGACTCCGAATTAATATTGGAGATTGACCTCTCCCCCTTAAACAAGCATTGGTATAGCCAATAGGTTTCGCTTTTGGGACCTTATAAGTATTTAGTTATGCAGCACAATATCCTTGGTGCAACAACATCAACTGTTGCATGGCTAAACACTTATAAGATCCCAAAGGCAAGACCTACTGCCAATGCTTGCAACACCTTTGTCCAATGTACATTATTTGAGTGTTAACTTAATTTATATACTGAGTTAGCGTGTGCTATAGATTTGTATGCTTATTATCGGGTTTTCTCAAATAGGGTTTTGGGGAAGTGGGGTGATTAACTTCCTGCACTTAAAGCACCGCCTATAATGACTATCAGAATTATGTTTTAAATACATCTGTGCAATTGCCCCTTAGCACCAACACCGGTCAAATCAGCCTTCTATATTACACCAGTAAAGTAACCATTTTTTGACTTGCGTGTCCCTGGTAATGAGGAGATTGTGAGCCAACTAGATTTATCATGGAAACTTGACACCCACACAATACTTACCTCACTAATTTGGAAAAAGAAGTTATGGGTAATTATACATCCTCAGGGAAAAGGACTTGCAGAAACCCACCTCCTGCACTTCCAAACCTGCCCCATTTCTACACCATGACCACACCCCTCTCTCCATAGATAGAAGTGGAACACAGGTATGGTATGGTAACCATTGATTCATTTTTTATGCCATACCGGGGGCAGGAGAAGGGTGTTACAAGTGCGGGAGGAGATCGCCCAAAAAGTACCAACTCGGACACAAGCTAGATGCTGACTGAATACTGAAATTCTTTTCTCCAGTTCAAATAATTCCATAATTGAATAGATCATTAAGTGGTTCTATAAGGAAAATAATCATTCCACAATTTCCCACACAAATACTTGTGATAACCCTTTATTTTTTTAAATCGACACATCCCATGATGCTGCCAATCATGAAAGTGACCTGCTTAGAAACAAATCAGAGAGTTATTATGTCTATGTATATCGCTCCATAATGATTTTTTTTTTTTTTAAAAGGCCACTATATAAAATTACAAAATTGTCTTGAACAGAAAGGATGTCTAAGTTATAAGGAAAGAATGGGCCCACTGATTTGTCGGATCAAACAAAATTGTTCGAATTATGGCCAATTACTTTATGTCTCACCAAGAGAGATGGACGAGGCCTGTTACCAACAACACTTGACAACATTTGCTGATAAAACATACTGAATGTTACCGAAAATTATATGACGCACTATATCACTCCAAACTCTGATCAATAATGTATAAATTGTTTCCTACCTCGTGGGTATCATTGAAACATTTCTCAGTTTGAACTAAAATTAAAAGAATGGATAAAAATTGACCAATAAAAAAGGAGGCATCAGCACACCTTGAAATTGGGAAAACGCTTTCAATCACCAACTTCTTAAAACAACGGGTTCATTATTTTAGCAGTCAAGGTCAAATAAGGAGCTCGGTTGGGAAAGCAATCATGTGCTCCCCAAGCCTGGAAAAACTTAATTGAAGCAGAAGAAAGGCTAACCTTGAGCAAGAGTCCTGAAAAAATGAAAAGAAACATCCAGTCATACACTAGATGAGGTGGTCGATTTGATTTTCACACATTTTCAGAGATTTATGCCCCTTAAGTACCATTTTCATGGGGTAGTGCGGTGGTCTTTCACTATGGGCCATGAGACTTTCTCTTCAATGCCATATCCATCATGGATTTCGGTAGTAGCTATTTGCGCATTACATAGGTGTTTCTTACTTTTTATCAGGGCACAAGACCTAAAAATAGAAGGGGGGGGAACTAACCAAGTTAGGCAGTGTGGAAGTGGCATCATGGTGCGTGACATCACAGGAAGTGACATCTCAACCACGACCTCACAGGAGTAACATCAGGTCTTAACACTTCACATATGTTTCGCATGTCGATAACGAGTACATTGGAGGCCGAGTATTTGTGAATAACAACGTGTGACTTTGTTTCCCATTATTCGCATTTGCACCTATGTGTGAGGCTCAGATATCTCAGAGTCAGGATAGTTAAACAAAAGTTTATATTATACTCGGGGGTTACGACATGGTAACACTGTGAGCAATTCGCAGAGCGCCAAACAATAGGATTGTATTAAAAAAAAAATGGCCCTTAACGCATGGTCAAACTTTTGCGTACTGCAAATCTATATATATAAAAACGAATGTATGTCTGTCTGTCAGTTTGTCTGTTTGTCCTTTATGCATTACTACACCATTCATCCGATCGCCATGACACTTTGGGTAGTTGTTGAGTACACTCCCGCGAAGGTTTCTGGCATAAAAATGTTTTAAATATCGGCCCCCCAGGGCCCTCATAATCTTTCGAATACTGAGGTACGCAAAAGACGGAAATACAACAAATCGTGTATCCACAAGCACTCGAATAAATAAATAGAATTAAAACAGCATTCATCTGATCGCCAGGAAACTTTGGGAAGTTGTTGAGTACACTCCCGCAAAGGTTTCTGGCATAACATTTTTTAAAATATCGGCCCCCCAGGCCCCTCATAATCTTTAGAATACTGATGTACGTACCAGACAGAAAAACACAAAATCGTGTATCCACAAGCACTCTAATAAATAAATAGAATTAAAACGACACTCTGAAATGTTTTCCATATTAAAATGAATGTTTCAATAAAAATGACACAATGTAAATTGAATGTTGTCATAACGAGTTTTCTTGAATTTCCTTTCTTCGGAGATTGCAGCAACGCGCGACTGGTAAGCTAGTACGTAAATATAACACACACACAGCCCTGTTACAGTACTCTATTTGGCTACTTGACTAAATTCCCCCCTCTCCTCGCACCCCTTATATGTATCTACCGGCTGTGGTCAAAAATAGAATAATTTCAGTTATCTTTGCATAGAAAATGTAAAGTAGGAAATTATAGTTATTTTTATTTTAGAGGCCTCACTTCATGCCTATTCTACCACACTACTCCTATTGCTAAAGTTTATTTTAACAGTTTTTTTTTTTGCCAGACTAGTACATCTGACGTGATCGGTTAAATGCCGCGCTTAAAATGACACCAATTGCGGTACTTACATCGACCGTCCAGTCACCTCGGTTTAATGTTTATTGTCAGTATAATAATGCACAGACATTAGAACTTCCGGGTTGCAAAACAGCCAATCCCACTTATAAACATATTACAGAAGGTGCATGGAAGGGAGTGGTAACATATAAAGTGGCCTAGGATTGGAGAATTAGTTGCACATTATCCAATCCTACTGCACGACACAGAATTATAAAGTGCTGATTGGCTGTGAATCCAATCTCACAGCCAGAGAAGAAAAGACTGTTGTCCACGTGTTCCTGCACTGAGAGTATCAATCACAAATGTTCGTTCAGGTTGCGTGCTTCTTGTTGCTGACTGTGCGGAACATCGCTTTTGGATTTTGTCATTAGTCAGTCGAGAACTCAATTTTAAATTTGAGTCGGGCGGTGGTAGGATGGCTTAGATGTCACCATTCACTATTTTAGAGGTCAGAAAGGAGGCGGATAGGTGAGGATCCATTGGTACCGGCTGTATTGCATACGTTTCATGTGTTTAAACGGGGTTAGTCATTGACATAAGGGGTGAGGTGGGGCCACAGGCAGGGTATTCTTGTAGTGTTTTCAAGCACAATTGGTCCAACTGGTTCAGTACGTTTTGGAAAGGATTTTGAACACTTTAAAACAAGTGGTGAATGTGAGAAGTTGGCTTGGCATATGCTGTCCACTATTCTATTGAGCACCTTGCACCAGTCCAAAACTACCCTTATTGATGGTAGGTTTAAAGACAAACTATATAGAAAGCTATCTTATTAGTAGCTGTGGAGAGCAGCCTTCAGGCTAAGTCTTGGAGAAATGTAAAGCAGCTTCTTTTACCAGTCTATAATCTCATGAATGACCAAATGAAAGGAGAACCGCACAAGGTATATATATATATATATATATATATATATATACATACATACATACATACACACACATGTATACATATATATATATATGTAAAATATATGTATTTATTCTAAACACATTCCTCTAGTCTCTTTATGAGGCTAGAAGTAAAAGTACATACAGTAAACTTATTTAGCACACAGTAAATTAGCACAATATATGGTTAGCCCCAGGGGCGTACCAAACCATATACTAAGGAAGTGGTATAAGAACCACGACAGATATAGAGACAAGGCCTAGGGCCTGTAAAACCGCTGGGGCCACCAGGAACCACCCAAGGTAGTGACACAGGGGACCCACAGGGGACGCGTGCAGTGTCTAAGCACAGCCGCGAATCACCATTGACTTCTATGGAGAAAGTTGCGATTAGAATTTTAAAGATTAGGGACTTGGAGGAAACCCCTTTAGAACTAGGCAGTTCTACAGTCAATATCCACCGGAGTACTCGAGTTACCTCACCCAGTGAAGCCGAGTTCACAGGTGTCTTTTCGTGTCGGGTTTCGTCGTCATTTTCTATGGCGAGCTGCTGAAAAGTGCTGCAGGCGTCCAAGTTGGAAAGTGTCCGGATGGATGCAAGGGTGGATCAGAGATCTGAAGAACCTGAAAACAGAGGAAGCACAGAGTCTGGGTCACTAGCCAGTGACCAGGAAGGCGATGAGCAGATGCCCACCGAAGTCGTGTGATTTCAGGTGCAGGAGGTGAAGCTTGACTCTTCAGCCATGAGGACCAGGAGGCATCCACGACAACCAGGAGCTGTTTTTTTTAGCTGTCCCACGAAAGATGTCAAGTGCTGCAGTGTCAGTATCTGGATTGGACCCAACAAGCCTTGGCAACAGCAACTCAAGCAGAAAGCAAAGATTGGCTTCGGTGCAGACCAGCAAGGTCTGAGGGACTCACCGTTTGGAGGGGAGTCAGAGCACGTCTGGTGCAAACAGGAAAGCCCAAGAAACAAAAGGGTTACCTTCGAGGGGTCCCACCAGTTGACAGAACAGGGATTGCAAAGGAGCCTCGAGCAGGGAATGCTAGAAGCGGGTTCACAGAACACTCGTGGAGTGTAGGCCCACAATCTTTTCACGTGAATGGTGCTCAGGCATGGACTACAAGTAGCCCAATGCACGACTTCGGGAAAGCTCGGGAAGTGGGTGCACTTGCAAATGTGCTCTGTGTCCAGGAGTTCCAGTTCCACATCACTCGTGAGGGCTGCGGGTCTCAGCTTTTCTGGGATCTCGGGTCGACCTCTGAGAAGTCTTGAAGTCTGTGTCCTGAGTCACAAATCCTTCGGGATCCGGTGGGAGCCTTGGAAATGCAGACTGGCAAGATGCTTCTTTGGTGCCTGTTTGAACAGGGGAGTCTCTCCTTGACCCAAAGGGAGATTCTTCCATCTTCTAGTCAAAATAGAATGTCGAAGGTCCAGGATATATGTTGCAGAGTTTTGTCCAGGGTAATCTAAAGTCCTAAGGACTGGGTTCCTATACTTATACTAAGTTTAGGGGTTGGACTTACTCTAGGGTTACATCTATGGGAGGACCCAGGGAGGGGGGTGGTTACACCCCTTTCCCTTTGTACAATTTCGTGCCAGATCAGGGGCTGAGTGCTCCTGCAAAAGGTTTGCACTGGGGTATGCACAGGGACTCCAAGTGTGTCCCCAGCACTGTCTGAAAAGCATTTGATGAATGCGCCCACCCAGCCCCAACACACTAAAGCCTGTCTGGGAGGTGGTTACACCTCCCTGTGACAGGAAACCTATTGCCCAGGCCTCCCCTGCCAGAGTTTCATCCAGCAGCAGGAGGTCATACTTGTGTCTGTGGCTGCAGCATCCATTTTGAGATGCTGGGGCTCTTGTACACACTTACCTGGTTGGTAATAGTTTAAATGTCTTCTCCCTCTAGAAGTGTGGAATTCTACCCTCGCCGCCAGCCCTGGCCGGGGGGGCAGGATTCCAAAGTATTAGACACCAAATGTGACATGTTTCCATGTAAAGTGGTACAAAAGGGGGTGGTGATGGACGGAGCATCTCAACCAATCAAACACTCACACCCAGTCAACAGATCTGGGTTTAATCCATCGCCGTTCTTTAGCCCACTGTGCCACCCCAGTTCAGACATGGCCATATGCAAATCAGTCTGACCCTGTGCCTCATGGGAACAGTCCAGCCCGAACTGCCAAGCCATGCCTTCCCTGGAATGGAACCACGCTTCCTAGGACCAGTTTCTGGCATTCCAGCCATCTTCAGCCAGGCTTGCTTGAATCCAGAGGCAAAGTGAGCAAGGGACTCACTGTTGAGCATACCCTGCCAACTTATGGCAAACAAAGCGGTACAAAAGGGTGTGGTGAAGGACGGAGCATCTGAACCAATCAAACACTCACACCCAGTCAACAGATCTGGGTTTAATCCATCACCGTTCTTTAGCCCACTCTGCCACCCCAGTTCAGACATGGCCATATGCAAATCAGTCTGACCCTGTGCCTCACGGGAACCGTCCAGCCCGACGTGAGTCCCTTGCTCACTTTGCCACTGGATTCAAGCAAGCCTTGCTGAAGACGGCTGTAATGCCAGAAAACGGTCCTAGGAAGCTTGATTCCGGTCCAGGGAAGGCATGGCTTGGCAGCTCGGGCTAGACTGTTCCCATGAGGCACAGGGTCAGACTGATTTGCATATAGCCATGTCTGAAATGGGGTGGCTGAGTGGGCTAAAGAATGGTGATGGATTAAACCCAGATCAGTTGACTGGGGGTGAGTGTTTGATTTGCTCAAACGCTCCGTCCATTATCCCTTTTTGTATCGCTTTGTTCGCCCTAAGTGTGGCAGGGTATGCTCAGACGTGAGTCCCTTGCTCACTTGGCCACTGGATTCAGGATAGCCTGGCTGATGAGGATTATGAATCCGAAACCGGTCCCAGGATGCTTGTTTCCGGTCCATGGAAGACATGGCTTGGCAGTTCGGGCTGGACTGTTCCCATGAGGCACAGGGTCAGACTGATTTGCATATAGCCATGTCTGAAATGGGGTGGCTGAGTGGGCTAAAGAATGGTGATGGATTAAACCCAGATCAGTTGACTGGGGGTGAGTGTTTGATTTGCTCAAACGCTCCGTCCATTATCCCTTTTTGTATCGCTTTGTTCGCCCTAAGTGTGGCAGGGTATGCTCAGACGTGAGTCCCTTGCTCACTTGGCCACTGGATTCAAGATAGCCTGGCTGATGAGGATTATGAATCCGAAACCGGTCCCAGGATGCTTGTTTCCGGTCCATGGAAGACATGGCTTGGCAGTTCGGGCTGGACTGTTCCCATGAGGCACAGGGTCAGACTGATTTGCATATAGCCATGTCTGAAATGGGGTGGCTGAGTGGGCTAAAGAATGGTGATGGATTAAACCCATATCAGTTGACTGGGGGTGAGTGTTTGATTTGCTCAAACGCTCCGTCCATTATCCCTTTTTGTATCGCTTTGTTCGCCCTAAGTGTGGCAGGGTATGCTCAGACGTGAGTCCCTTGCTCACTTGGCCACTGAATTCAAGATAGCCTGGCTGATGAGGATTATGAATCCGAAACCGGTCCCAGGATGCTCGTTTCCGGTCCATGGAAGACATGGCTTGGCAGTTCGGGCTGGACTGTTCCCATGAGGCCCAGGGTCAGACTGATTTGCATATAGCCATGTCTGAAATGGAGTGGCTGAGTGGGCTAAAGAATGGTGATGGATTAAAACCCAGATCAGTTGACTGGGGGTGAGTATTTGATTTGCTCAAACGCTCCGTCCATTATCCCTTTTTGTATCACTGGATTCAAGCAAGCCTGGCTGAAGACGGCTGTAATGCCAGAAACCGGTCTTAGAAAGCTTGATTCCAGTCCAGGGAAGGCATGGCTTGGCAGTTCGGGTTGGACTGTTCCCATGAGGCACAGGGTCAGACTGATTTGCATATGGCCATGTCTGAACTGGGGTGGCAGAGTGGGCTAAAGAATGGTGATGGATCAAACCCAGATCTGTTGACTGGGTGTGAGTGTTTGATTGGTTCAGATGCTCCGTCCATCACCACCCCCTTTTGTACCGCTATGTTTCCATGTAGCCATTCCAAAGTTAGCATTTACCGCGAGGTTATGATGCACTTAAGAGTATATGGTCTGGCTGCATCACAGCACAGCATCAGAGAATAGATTCCGAAAGCTGCAGAGGGGTCCTACTCATGCATGGGCACCCTCTCACACAAAACCAAGCACTCTGCCTTCAGGATTGATAAGGCCTGTCACAGGAGTGACTCATAGGTTTATATGTGTCAGTGATTAAAGGTAGATATAGGTAACCTATATCGTAGTAAGGGGTGCATGCACCACCTTACCCAGGCTGCAGTAGCAGTCCTGTGGTGCCATTTTGGAAGGCTTCCCAGGGGTGGCATAATGCATGCTTCAGCCCCTGGTAGGCCTCTGAGGTACCTATGCCCTTAGTACCTAAGGTACCATATCATATACTAGAGACTCACAAGGGTAACCTAGTAACCAACCTGGAGTGTACCTCAAGTACATGCAATAAAGTTAGAGAGGAAGCAGATAGGCTGGGGCCCTGAATAACAGGATCCCTGCCAAACTAAGTCAAAACACCAGAAAAAAAGTGGGGGCAACCATGTAGTCAAATTCCACCTGCCTTCAGTGAAGATCAACAATCCACTTGATCCACACTGCTAGTTACACTAGACACCTAGAAAGCAAGGTTAATATACATTCTTTAGAATGTCCAGGCAGAACTTCCAGAAAACAGATGCCAAAAATTAATCCACAAGAATTTCTTTATCCACTTCTTTTAAATACACATCGAATGAGAAGTTAGCATTCCAGATGCGAAAAAACTATACTGTGCATCACACCTACTAGTAGTAACTTGAAGATAGCCTAGTGATTCATTTTGTGAACCTGTGCATGGGACAAAGAGGTAGAACCTGTGAGTTGCATGGCAGAACAATGAACAAAAAGGAGCCTATTACCATGAAGGGAGAGATTAAGGTAAAAATTAGGGTCACTGATAAAGTGGTTTGGAAAGGAAAGGTAACCTTGCAAATTCCAACTGGATCACCGGGGTAATCTCAGATGAACACAGATGGAGGGTTTGAAAGATAGAAATATAAAAGAATCAAAGTATAATCAAACGTGTTACAGCGAAGAAAAATAAAGTGCCAATATTAACTGTAAGGAGAATATAGCTTAACCAGCAAAGACTCCAACATGTGTTAAACTAGAGAACACCAGAGTTTGAGATGATCTCTGGTCAATGGCACTAGGGGCCAACTTTCTGCTTTCGCAAATCTATCCATTAAGGACAAACATTTAGAGTAGATGAGGCTGGACAGGATGAGAGATGTGGCACTGCAGTGAGAAGAAGATTGGTCCCAAGCACTGCATATCCTGAGGAAGGTAACTAGTTACTCTACAGCCACCATGATAAAAAAACTAAGTGCCTGTAGAGAATCTACTACATAAAATGAGAATGCAGAAGAGTGAATGGTGCCTATGATATTAGACACAAAGGTGATTCTGCACAGCACTAGCTAAACATGCAAATACATTCAGGGATTTGGGTCGAGTTAATGGAGAAGTTCCAGACAGTGGAGAGATGGAAAATAGCAGGAGACCCAAAAAGATTCCCTTTTAAAGTCTGAATTAAAAAAAAGTGAAACGGTTAACAGCCTTGTTAAATTACTATGAAGACACATAGTAAAAGACATGTAAAATGTATTAACAAATGGGTTGGCATTGCAGCCTGCTACCAGTTACTAACCTCAGCTTCTATCTGCCGGATACCACTCCAGCATCGTACATGGCAGGCAGTGCTGATTCTGATCCAGAAAAGACTAAGACACAAAAAGGCACATTCTTATGAACCCCATGCAACACATGTAAATGTCCATCAGATTTAGAGTAACAAGCATTGACATAGCCAATAGGTCTCGCTTTTGGGACCTTATAAGTATTTAGTTTTGCAGAACAATATCCCTGGTGCAACAACATGACATGTTGCATGGCTAAACCTTGTACCTTATAAGTGTTTAGCCATGCAACAGTTGATGTTGTTGCACCAAGGATATTGTGCTGAAGTTATCCAGCACAATATCCTTGGTGCAACAACATCAAGTGTTGCATGGCTAAACACTTATAAGGTCCCAAAGGCGAGACCTATTGGCTATGCCAATGCTTGTTTTTTCAGTTTTGTGTGTCTTTCTGGCTCTAGTTTGTCACTGTTTGAGTTTGTTCCCCAGAGAGCCCTAGCCCATTTAAATCACCACTTACACTAATTCTCTATAGCATTCTGAGTTTTCAAAATTAACTTTCTGCTCGATATCACATGCTTGAAATAGTTGACTGTCAACTTTTTCTTTGAAACTGTTAAAGTCGGGAATCACAGAGAAACTTCCTGGTTGGGTTCTTTGTACCAAGGAAACCAGAAGGGGCTAGGTGTCACACTCCCCTACTGGGAAAGAGAGCTCAACTAAACAAGGAAGGCTGTTTCATAATACCATAACTTTGCGTCCTTGCTGCACTTGATAAGGAGCCCCGAATCTGGTGAAGTGGATTAACAGGAAAACACAAACGTATGAAATAAATACTTTTTTAGTGGAGGCAGGGACGTTTTAAGGATTTTGGGGGCCCGGGGCCAAATGTATTTCGGAGGCCACTGTTCGGAACAGCTTTGATTTTATGATCCAGTTTCAGCTCTTACTTGCCCTCTTTGCTCAAATCCTAAATGTGCGTACTCTGATATTCAGGAAAAGTTATGTGTGTTTTCAGTATTGTAACACAGCAGCAGCACACTAATATTACTGTACATAATCTCCGTGATACCCTCCCATTTCACATATGTGAGGTCCTGTATTGATCTAAAAGAAACGTTTTATATGGACGTTGCAAGAAACAAACACATTTTGTCTGCCAAATGTCTGTAATAGACTCTAACCGATTAAAAATAAATGATAGAAAAACGCTCTTTACAACAATCTGTTGAAAACTTATTCAAGGTCATCAGGGCAAGGCCCTCTGCAGAACAGAGCTGGCTCCGTCAGGGCCCCCTGAAAGGCGGAGGCCATGGGACAGAGCCCACTTTGCGTATGCCTTAAAACGTCTCTGATTGGAGGCTGGAAAGCGCATTACGAATCTGTGCAAAGAAGCTATGCTAGTCTCTGACGTCGATAGCCAAAGCCCAGGCAAAATGAGAGAAGGATTTAGGATCCTGGTTGTCTCATGAAGAATGGTCCACGTCCACTCCAAATCAGTATCACGCAGTAAGCAGAATGGAGGATGAGTGATGAAAAAGTGTCACCCCTTTCAGCCTTCCTATATCATTGGGTGAGTAGCTGGGTGAAGCGAAAAAGTGCGAGGGTGGAAGAAAACAGTGGCATCACAGATGTTTGCAGCTTCCCTCTTCAGGGATTGGATGGATGGATGCATCGTGACGAACTCTGACCTTTACCTCTATAACTTTCGATAACGTCAAGCAATTTTTTTTATTTCAAGTAGGGTTCCGAGCGTATGGTACACAACATTGTAATATAGGTTAGATTTTCATGTCATCATTTTTAGGTCGAGTAATTTTAATTACTCAAAACCTATTACATCTGAACCAAAGTCTCTTGAACCAGCCGGATTTCCTACAATGCATGTTAACTTTTCAAGCGTGACGCTTCTCCAGCGCGTGCTTGGCCCGTTCCCTCCCACTCGCTGTTATCCCGCCCCCCCCACCAGGCTCTTGAAGCGCGACGCTTCACCAGCGCTTCCCTCCCACTCACTCACTCCCCCGCCCCCCACCCGACTTGTTATAGCAGAGACTTCGCCGAGACTTGAACCCGGTTCTACAGTACCAAAGTCGGAAGTTCTGTCTAATACGTCACATTACTAAAGCTTGTTTGTTTTGCTCCGTCCATGTCTTATTGCCTTTAGTGTCACAATAAGGTCGTTTTAGGGATGAGCTCATAGTAGGCTTTTTTTTTTTTTTACAAGCTCTACAAGCTCTTGTGCTTGTTACCTCATTCTCATTGTCTGCACATGCAGTGCCGTCTTTCCAGGGGGGGCGGAGCGAGAGACAATCTACTCCGCCGCCATGTGGTTTCTATTTTATTTCTTGGTCATTCTGAGCGGAGTGGAATCGCTGTCGCTGCTCATATTTATTATATATTTGTTGAGTTTTAGTTTCAGCCATTACGTTTTGTTTTAGGGCTTTTTGTTTTCAGGGTAACTGCTAAGATCACACACAGGAAGATGTTTTTCGATTCGGATGCAAATACGATGAAGCTTCAAATCCACTCGCTCGCACCCCGCCCCCCCACCAGGCTCTTGAAGCGCGACGCTTCGCCAGTGACTTTTTTTTTTATAGCAGAGACTTCGCCGAGACTTGAACCCGGTTCTACAGTACCAAAGTCGGAAGTTCTGTCTAATACGCCACATTACTAAAGCTTGTTTGTTTTGCTCCGTCCATGTCTTATTGCCTTTAGTGTCACAATAAGGTCGTTTTAGGGATGAGCTCATAGTAGGCTTTTTTTTTTTTTACAAGCTCTACAAGCTCTTGTGCTTGTTACCTCATTCTCATTGTCTGCACATGCAGTGCAGTCTTTCCAGGGGGGGCGGAGCGAGAGACAATCTACTCCGCCGCCATGTGGTTTCTATTTTATTTCTTGGTCATTCTGAGCGGAGTGGAATCGCTGTCGCTGCTCATATTTATTATATATTTGTTGAGTTTTAGTTTCAGCCATTACGTTTTGTTTTAGGGCTTTTTGTTTTCACGGTAACTGCTAAGATCACACACAGGAAGATGTTTTTCGATTCGGATGCAAATACGATGAAGCTTCAAATCCACTCGCTCGCATCCCGCCCCCCCCCACCAGGCTCTTGAAGCGCGACGCTTCGCCAGTGACTTTTTTTTTTACAGCAGAGACTTCGCCTAGACTTTAACCCGGTTCTACATTACCAAAGTCGGAAGTTCTGAATAATACGCCACATTACTAAAGCTTGTTTGCTGCCTGCAAGCCTAGGCTGCAAATATTTAACTTGATGTAACCCCCGTCACCTCCTCCTCCCTCGCAAATGGGATCAGAACTGTTGCGCCATCACATCTCAATAATTATCGCTAAGGGAGAACATTCGATGTATTTAAGGGCATACCCCCAGCTCGGTTGAATCAGCTCAGAGACACGAGAACAGGTCTCCCTCTTCCTGGGTAGCAGATGTATTTATTGCAAATGGCAGACCAGCAAATGGAATAGATTGGTTCATTTGTCGAGATGGATGGCCAATCACTGTCCTGTTTAATTAACCCCACACCTATACTTCACGCTACCCTCGTGAATTACAGTTTCCGTGAGCTGGTTTTCTAAAATATCTCCTATTTACAGGCGCAGGGTACAAGAACGGCAAATGCTTGATCTAATGACTAAAGTTTGATCCATAAACAGGATTAATCATATCCGCAAAGAATAACGTCACTTCCTGTGCTGTTTTATCTTTAGCGCCTTTCCAATCATGTCTTGAAACCTTCTGCGTCCGGTTGTGGATGGCAGGAGCCAAAGGTCAAACTGGAGCCTGCATAGATACATGCAAGTCCACGAGACAGTGTTAATTATTTTTCTGCGTGCTGGAAAAAATATTTTTTCAATTTGGATATTGCATTTTGTACTATTCTGTATGAATATAGAAATTAAGCCTGTCATACAATACTTGGCCAGCGGATCTGTCTGAGCAGGATAATGTATACTGCATTCTATGTCATACTTGATCAGGTTTCATATATGTGCTATTCCGCCTTATTTTATTATCCCCTTATTTTATTATCTTTAATATCTGCCCTTCCTATAACCAGACAGGGCTCTCATTCAAAGCGCAGAGGCACAGTCCTCTAATCAGAAGTGACAAGCTATATACTTTCCTTCACCCATTACCCGATAGCCTAGAGCAAAAAGCCCTGTTTCTTTGTAAATGTTTGGAATTGAATTATTTTTATTAAAGTATTAAAATAATTCTTCAGTGTTTAGGTTATAATTTAAGAACTCCTGGAGAATTAAATAAGCTTTCAGTTCAGTAGCCAGTGGTAGTTGATCAAATGAACTTGCAAAAATAATGTTTTCAACGTTTCCCTAATCAGAAATCACAAACACGGGTAAGGAATACAAATGTGCAACATGTTACAATTATTACAATCATTAAAATATAGAGGCATTAGTTTAGGCAACGATTGAAGCACAGTTATTGAACTGGTTTCCTGTAGAGTTAAGATTGTGATGTCAGATATCATATAAGCGTGCCACTTCCAGAAAACTGTCCAGCTGTCTCGCTTTATATAAGCTAGTTAAACACTGTGACACTATTGTTCTTTTTGCGGAGTACGCATCTTAAATTGCTGTGTACCATATATAAACATACATGCACACTCGTACATGCACCATATATTCAAACACTTAGTGCAGGATTCACAAAGATGCCATTGGTTCTTACTCTTATTTTTGGTGTTCCTCGTTATGTTCTGATGTACTGGAGGAGATGGAGCAATGGACTCTTAAGAACCTACAAAAGCCTGCTTTGGATTGAAATAACCCCGCCTCTGTAGCTCTGCCCCCTGTTTACTGTGCTCTTCCCTGTGCGCAATTAAGAACACATTGATTCACAACTAACAATTCCTATTCAAACCACTGAATTCCACTACAAACAACATACATTCTCTCCACTGCATACAAAAAAAATAAGTGAAAAACATGGTTTCATTTGCATTGTCATTGTCAGCACCTCCACAGCATCACTCAGCGCCATCACTCAGCGTCACCACGGCGTCACTCAGTGCCACCACAGCGTCACTCAGTGCCACCACAGCGTCACTCAGTGCCACCACAGCGTCACTCAGTGCCACCACAGCGTCACTCAGTGCCACCACAGCGTCACTCAGCACCAACACCGGATCACTCAACGCCACCACAGCATCACCCAGCGCCACCACAGCATCGCTCAGCACGACCATAGCATCACTTAGCGCCCCCACTGCATCACTCAGGGCCACCACAGCATCACTCATCACCACCACAGCATCACTCATCACCACCACAGCATCACTCATCACCACCACAGCATCACTCATCACCACCACAGCATCACTCATCACCACCACAGCATCACTCATCGCCACCACAGCATCACTCATCGCCACCACAGCATCACTCATCGCCACCACAGCATCACTCAGCGCCACCACAGCATCACTCAGCGCCACCACAGCATCACTCAGCGCCACCACAGCATCACTCGGCGCCACCACAGCATCACTCGGCGCCACCACAGCATCACCCGGCGCCACCACAGCATCACCCGGCGCCACCACAGCATCACCCGGCGCCACCACAGCATCACCCGGCGCCACCACAGCATCACCCGGCGCCACCACAGCATCACCCGGCGCCACCACAGCATCAATCTGTGCAACCATTCAACAACAACTGGTTCAAATATGTTCTCTCAATGTTTCAAGCTTTATTACACATGTCACAAAAAGATGTTAATATTTCACTTCTGTTCTTGGATTTTCGTCACAATAAAATACACTGAACATAATCTTCACAAAAGTTTAAGCTATTGCCATTATAAATTACAATAACTTTTATTTAAGTATTAATTATTTAAAAAATTAAAAGCCATTGTTATTTGTAATATCAATACATCTAAATCACGTAAATACAACACATATTGCATTACAAATGCTATAGGTGTCACATTTGCGAAAGTTAAAACTATTGGCATTGTAAATGACAATGCTATTAATTTAGCTATTTTCAAAACCAACACATAAATAATGTCATTTACAATACCAATAGCTCAAACTTTCCTAATGCGAGACCTATTGCATTGCTAATGCTTGTTATATTTTAACAGCCGCATAGCCTGTTAATATAGCAGTTATACATAAAATTGCTCTCACAGTGAGCACAGAGGACATCAATACCCCTTTGAGGAATTATGGCTCTCATCACAGATGGAAAGGTAAAAAAGCATTACACTCTGGCCAAACCGTAAAAAGCTTATCTGCTTTAAAAAGCGGAACATATTTTGCTGCTTTCAATGAATAATAAAACTTTAACTGCGCTATTCATGACAGAAGCTTGTGGGTGAACGTGCGTCCTACTTCAAATACCTACTTTAAATACCAAACGCTGACTAAAGATTTTGACGAACTCTCGAAGTGGATTTCATGTGAGGGGTTCTTAGGAGCAGACATTTTGGCAAAAAATGACCACAAAAACTCACAATCGGGGGGACTCCGGCAAATATCCAAATAATGTTTCACCATCCTTATTCACAAACCCACTTCTTTCTTATGTGCTGCTGTCTTTCAAATTTTGTCCAATTACTCATCAGAGAAAGATACATTTTGATAAATGTTTTGGGGAGCCGGCGCATTTCCTTGCAGTCTTCTGAGCACACCACCGGTCGTCTTTCCAATACTGTTGTGAGTTGGCTTTGGAAGCGTAGGACCAAAAACCACGCGGTTTGCAACTGAGTTGGGGTGTGTTAGTAAAGGCCGTCAGGACAGCTTGTTAGGACACAACCTCTGTGTTCTTGGAGTCTGACAGGCACCACCGGCCTGAGTGAAAAGGCAGACAGTGTTAACAACTGCAGCCCCAGCCCAGACTTGACGGGCAGCTCCCGGGGTGCTGTGTCTTATCGCAGTCATCAACTGGCGGCTACAGTTCCCAGATGCAGCAGGTTGAGGCAGACAAAACGACCCTGTTTGCTTTCTCAATAGGCTGCAAACAATTGCAATGTGCCTGTTGTTTACTTAGAGCGCAGCGAGCTGATGTGTGAGTTTAAAAAACGATGGCATATCTGAATAAATACTCTACTTATCATGGGGCAGCTAAGTGCTGCAATACACTTAACCGCCCTGGCCACCAGTGCCCTATTCAAGCAACAGAGAGCCCTTCCAGCCCGTTTAGACTCAGATTGATGGGTACACTAAAGATGTTCCATTAACTGTTTCGGATGGAAATCCTTTTTTTTCTTTTTACTGTTTTGTAGGAAAAATACAGATCTACGGCTCATATGTTTGAAGCACTACTGACTCCAACATTGCCAGATCGATAACGCCTTTGAATAGTGAACCCTGCAGGGTCTTCAGCATTGCATTAATAAGATGCCGACTAATGGAGTACAGGCCAACACGTGTAGAGCCGCTTCGTGGATTTGTTAACATTAATAACCATACATGAGGCGCATGCACTAAATGTAATGTGCTCTAGATAGTTGCTGTGCCAGTGTGTGTTCACTTTTTGTAGGATGAGTAGCATGGTATAGTGCCTTGATGGCGTGTCGCCAAGGAAAGCACACGCTGTTTGTTTGTTTATTTGTAAGTAATACAGATCTGAGAATACGCCGCTCCCGAGCTCTCAGAACGGCAAATAAATCATGCTGACTTTTGAAAACCTCCGTAGATGAAGTGTCGAGAGCACAGCTCCTAAAATGACGGAAAAGGTAACGCCAGGAGCTTTGCCAAAGAAGCGGGTATTTTAAGAACAGCAAACACTGCGCTTTTGCCTCAAATCGAGCTCAGCCGTCCAAGCATAACACCGCAAGCAAGGACAACAAGCATTGGCCGCGTGCGCACCTCACGCTCAGTATAGAGAGGCAGGGGGGAGGCCAGCAGAGTGACGCGATCTGTGGTGGGGGAGGAAATTGAAGCGCAGAGAGAGGCACCAAGGCTTAATGAGCCTTGACAGAACCCACATAGCGGCTGCACCCGTGCACGTGCACACAAGCTTGAGGCCAGGGAAAGCCTCTGGTGGCACTTTTAAAAGCCCGTTTACTAAATTTCTCGCAGAGCAGCACATGTGCTGGCTCAGCGAGACCTAAAAAGGGAGGCTAAGCGAGATCTCTAGATTTTAAAATGGTCAGGCATGCTGGCCTGATCGTCTAGTTCAGGAGTTGCTTCTATACCTCTATGTACTTAAGGCTGAAGTGTCTGCTTAGCTCAGTTCACCAGACTCCTGTAGCTCTCCAGCAATGTCTGTATACATCGGGCATATAAGAGAACATTCAATACATAACAGTGTATTGGTTAAAAGAAAGCAAATGAGGATGACAGCATCGGGTTTGCTACCACATACGACCCTCTCTCCACACCAGTGCTTAATTTGAGCCAGTGCTTTCCAATCCTCCGCACTGGTGCTTATAGCACCATTTAAGGACACCCTTATTTTAAAGGCACAGGATTTTCTCCAGCGACACAGGATGTTTAGCCAAGTCGAGACTTGAACCGTGTTCTCCAGCTGTGAAATCGGCAGCTCTAACCATTAGGCCAAGTCCTCCCCAGGTTAATAAGTGCTGGGGCTCTAGTCGGAAGGCAGTTTGCACCAGCACATTTCTCCTGTTAGAGCTGCCTCCTGAGGAGAGCCTCGGCACTCTTTGTTTGACAAATTAACCACTGCTCCACACACATCAAGATCATCAGAAAAACTGGTGCATTTTGAAAGTTGGGCAGTGGTTCATTTGTAAAAAAAATGAAGTGCAGGGGCTGTAGTCAGGAGGCAGCTTGCACCAGCCTATTTCTCCTGTTAGCGCCAACAGAGCCAACTACTAACCATGAAAGTGGGGTGAGGATGTGGCATAATGGCCAGAGCAGCCGCCTTCTGAGCTGGGGAACCAGGTTCGTGTCTCAGCGTTGGCTCAACATCCTGTGATTTTGGACAAGTCACTTAATCTCCTCATTCCTACCATAAAGAAATGTGTCCTTAACTGGTGCTCATTAAAAGCACAGGTGTCGGTGATTAAGTGCCTGTGCTGAGCACCGGAAACCACAGGCACAAATTAAGCACTGAAGTTGGGAACAGACCCATGCCAAAACTACAGTTTGCGTTTAAAAGATCCAGTAATCCAAAAGATTGACAAGGTCATTCCACTCCCCTCTCTAGCCCCCAGCCACCAAAAGCCTGATTGGCTTTACCACCACCAAAGGGGGACACAACCTGTGGAAATTTCAGCACACCTTGAAATGGTAAACAATGAACACACAATGAACACACAACAGCTTGACAAATTTCAACATACTGTTTAGACAGTAGAGAGCATGCCACTGGTATTCCTAGGTATGATGACTTGGAGGGATAAGCTAAGGTTCCAAGAACATACTAGTACCATTAAAAACAAGAAAGACACTACCAAGCTAGTCTTCCACTTCACTGAAGTCAAACACAAACCACCAGACTGAACATGAACTCTATTGTAACATGTTTCTCGGACCTATTATTGGGAAGAGGAACTGTCACTTTAAAAAGATGCAAGATTGATTTTTCCGACAATCTACCAACAAAGGTGGCTTCATTGATGTTGTGGTACAGAATGCCCTCCTGCAAAAACGTAGGTGCTGTGGTTAAATTAAACAACATCCAGTTATTTCTCTCTGCTAGGATCCTGGCTTACCAGATCATCCTTGATAGATCCAGTACTATAGGGTAAGCAACCAGAACAGAAAGAAATTTGTTCTATAGAACTTCAAGCATAGGATTTTTAGGTCTCGGCAACGAGAACTATTGTCGCCGAGTAAGCTCGCAAGGGAGTACAGAGCGGTGCACGAGCCGACCAGGGTCTCTGGACGCGCACACACAAAGGCAGGCAGGCAGGCACACACCAGACACACACAGACAGACAGACACATGCACACACACGCACACACACACACACACACACGCACACACGCACACGCACACGCACACACACACTCCCTCTCTGCCCACTCCCTCTCTGCCGCCCCCCCTCTACCCCCACTCACCGGGCTCTTTCCCTCCGCAGCGAGTCAGGCAGCAGGCAGGCTCGGTGTCTTCTCCGGCGATCTTCAGCTGATGTGCACGCTCACGCTGCGTCTCGTGCGCGCCCACCACGCTGTTTCGCGCCTGTTGATCCTCAACTCCTTCTAACCCGGATTCTAAATTACTATTTCTTGGTTCTCTAACTCCACTCTGTTGATTTGTAACAAACTGATATTCAGCACATTTCACAGTCTCGCTTTTGCTTCTCATAAATACAATAAGATTATTTGAAGCAAATGTCTACCCTTCTTTTGGTCCTGTGCCTATTATGCTTCGGACTATGGAGTTTTAGAAAGTGTGGTGGAAGATTCCATGATATCGGCGGGACTATAGAGTTTTAGAAAGTGTGGTGGAAGATTCCATGATATCGGCGGAGGGCACAGTGCAGAGTGAGTGTGCAGAGTAGAGTGTGCAGAGTAGTGAGTGCAGAGTAGTGAGTGCAGAGTAGTGAGTGCAGAGTAGTGAGTAGTGAGTGCAGAGTAGTGAGTGCAGAGTAGTGAGTAGTGAGTGCAGAGTAGTGAGTAGTGAGTGCAGAGTAGTGAGTGCAGAGTAGTGAGTAGTGAGTGCAGAGTAGTGAGTAGTGAGTAGTGAGTGCAGAGTAGTGAGTAGTGAGTGCAGAGTAGTGAGTGCAGAGTAGTGAGTGCAGAGTAGTGAGTAGTGAGTGCAGAGTAGTGAGTAGTGAGTGCAGAGTAGTGAGTAGTGAGTGCAGAGTAGTGAGTAGTGAGTGCAGAGTAGTGAGTGCAGAGTAGTGAGTGCAGAGTAGTGAGTGCAGAGTAGTGAGTGCAGAGTAGTGAGTGCAGAGTAGTGAGTAGTGAGTGCAGAGTAGTGAGTAGTGAGTGCAGAGTAGTGAGTAGTGAGTGCAGAGTAGTGAGTAGTGAGTAGTGAGTAGTGAGTAGTGAGTGCAGAGTAGTGAGTAGTGAGTGCAGAGTAGTGAGTGGTGAGTGCAGAGTAGTGAGTGGTGAGTGCAGAGTAGTGAGTGCAGAGTAGTGAGTAGTGAGTAGTGAGTGCAGAGTAGTGAGTGCAGAGTAGTGAGTAGTGAGTGAAGAGTAGTGAGTAGTGAGTGCAGAGTAGTGAGTAGTGAGTGCAGAGTAGTGAGTAGTGAGTAGTGAGTAGTGAGTAGTGAGTGCAGAGTAGTGAGTAGTGAGTGCAGAGTAGTGAGTAGTGAGTGCAGAGTAGTGAGTAGTGAGTGCAGAGTAGTGAGTAGTGAGTAGTGAGTAGTGAGTAGTGAGTAGTGAGTAGTGAGTAGTGAGTAGTGAGTGCCGAGTAGTGAGTGCCGAGTAGTGAGTGCAGAGTAGTGAGTGCAGAGTAGTGAGTGCAGAGTAGTGAGTAGTGAGTGCAGAGTAGTGAGTAGTGAGTGCCGAGTAGTGAGTGCAGAGTAGTGAGTGCAGAGTAGTGAGTAGTGAGTGCAGAGTAGTGAGTAGTGAGTAGTGAGTAGTGAGTAGTGAGTGCAGAGTAGTGAGTGCAGAGTAGTGAGTGCAGAGTAGTGAGTGCAGAGTAGTGAGTAGTGAGTAGTGAGTAGTGAGTAGTGAGTAGTGAGTAGTGAGTAGTGAGTAGTGAGTAGTGAGTAGTGAGTGCAGAGTAGTGAGTGCAGAGTAGTGAGTAGTGAGTAGTGAGTAGTGAGTAGTGAGTAGTGAGTGCAGAGTAGTGAGTGCAGAGTAGTGAGTGCAGAGTAGTGAGTGCAGAGTAGTGAGTAGTGAGTAGTGAGTAGTGAGTAGTGAGTAGTGAGTAGTGAGTAGTGAGTAGTGAGTAGTGAGTAGTGAGTAGTGAGTAGTGAGTGCCGAGTAGTGAGTGCAGAGTAGTGAGTGCCGAGTAGTGAGTGCCGAGTAGTGAGTGCAGAGTAGTGAGTGCAGAGTAGTGAGTGCAGAGTAGTGAGTGCAGAGTAGTGAGTGCAGAGTAGTGAGTGCAGAGTAGTGAGTGGTGAGTAGTGAGTAGTGAGTAGTGAGTAGTGAGTGCAGAGTAGTGAGTAGTGAGTGCAGAGTAGTGAGTGGTGAGTGCAGAGTAGTGAGTGGTGAGTGCAGAGTAGTGAGTAGTGAGTGCAGAGTAGTGAGTGCAGAGTAGTGAGTAGTGAGTGAAGAGTAGTGAGTAGTGAGTGCAGAGTAGTGAGTAGTGAGTGCAGAGTAGTGAGTAGTGAGTAGTGAGTAGTGAGTAGTGAGTAGTGAGTAGTGAGTAGTGAGTGCAGAGTAGTGAGTAGTGAGTGCAGAGTAGTGAGTAGTGAGTGCAGAGTAGTGAGTGCAGAGTAGTGAGTAGTGAGTGCAGAGTAGTGAGTAGTGAGTATTGAGTAGTGAGTAGTGAGTGCAGAGTAGTGAGTAGTGAGTAGTGAGTATTGAGTAGTGAGTAGTGAGTGCAGAGTAGTGAATAGTGAGTGCAGAGTAGTGAGTAGTGAGTGCAGAGTAGTGAGTAGTGAGTAGTGAGTAGTGAGTAGTGAGTAGTGAGTGAAGAGTAGTGAGTAGTGAGTGCAGAGTAGTGAGTAGTGAGTGCAGAGTAGTGAGTAGTGAGTAGTGAGTAGTGAGTAGTGAGTGCAGAGTAGTGAGTAGTGAGTGCAGAGTAGTGAGTAGTGAGTGCAGAGTAGTGAGTGCAGAGTAGTGAGTAGTGAGTGCAGAGTAGTGAGTAGTGAGTATTGAGTAGTGAGTAGTGAGTGCAGAGTAGTGAGTAGTGAGTATTGAGTAGTGAGTAGTGAGTGCAGAGTAGTGAGTAGTGAGTAGTGAGTGCAGAGTAGTGAGTGCAGAGTAGTGAGTGCAGAGTAGTGAGTGCAGAGTAGTGAGTGCAGAGTAGTGAGTGCAGAGTAGTGAGTGCAGAGTAGTGAGTGCAGAGTAGTGAGTGCAGAGTAGTGAGTGCAGAGTAGTGAGTGCAGAGTAGTGAGTAGTGAGTGCAGAGTAGTGAGTGCAGAGTAGTGAGTGCAGAGTAGTGAGTGCAGAGTAGTGAGTGCAGAGTAGTGAGTGCAGAGTAGTGAGTGCAGAGTAGTGAGTGCAGAGTAGTGAGTGCAGAGTAGTGAGTGCAGAGTAGTGAGTGCAGAGTAGTGAGTGCAGAGTAGTGAGTGCAGAGTAGTGAGTGCAGAGTAGTGAGTAGTGAGTGCAGAGTAGTGAGTGCAGAG
Source organism: Lissotriton helveticus (assembly GCF_964261635.1). NCBI lineage: Eukaryota > Metazoa > Chordata > Amphibia > Caudata > Salamandridae > Lissotriton > Lissotriton helveticus. The sequence goes on along the minus strand of NC_136060.1, from coordinate 19,584,225 downwards.
TAGTGAGTAGTGAGTGCAGAGTAGTGAGTAGTGAGTGCAGAGTAGTGAGTGCAGAGTAGTGAGTAGTGAGTGCAGAGTAGTGAGTAGTGAGTGCAGAGTAGTGAGTAGTGAGTGCAGAGTAGTGAGTAGTGAGTGCAGAGTAGTGAGTAGTGAGTGCAGAGTAGTGAGTAGGATCAGTGAGTGCAAGAGAGTGAGTGCAGAGAGTGCAGAGTAGTGAGTGCAGAGTAGTGAGTGCAGAGTAGTGAGTGCAGAGTAGTGAGTGCAGAGTGGTGAGTGCAGAGTGGGAGAGGAGTGAGTGCAGAATGCAGAGTGGTGAGTGCAGAGTGGTGAGTGCAGAGTGGTGAGTGCAGAGTGGTGAGTGCAGAGTAGTGAGTGCAGAGTAGGTGAGTGCAGAGTAGTGAGTGCAGAGTAGTGAGTGCAGAGTAGTGAGTAGTGAGTGCAGAGTAGTGAGTAGTGAGTGCAGAGTAGTGAGTAGTGAGTGCAGAGTAGTGAGTGCAGAGTAGTGAGTGCAGAGTAGTGAGTAGTGAGTGCAGAATAGTGAGTGCAGAGTAGTGAGTAGTGAGTGCAGAGTAGTGAGTAGTGAGTTCAGAGTAGTGAGTGCAGAGTAGTGAGTGCGAGTAGTGAGGCAAATGTGAGTGCAGAGTAGTGAGTGCAGAGTAGTGAGTGCAGAGTATTGAGTGCAGAGTAGTGAGTGCAGAGTAGTGAGTGCAGAGTAGTGAGTGCAGAGTAGTGAGTGCAGAGTAGTGAGTGCAGAGTAGTGAGTGCAGAGTAGTGAGTGCAGAGTAGTGAGTGCAGAGTAGTGAGTGCAGAGGAGTGAGTAGTGAGTGCAGAGGTAGTGAGTGCAGGAGTATGAGTGAGTGAGTGCAGGGTAGTGAGTGCAGAGTAGTGAGGAGGTAGTGAGTTGCAGAGGAGTAGTGAGTGCAGAGTAGTGAGTGCAGAGTAGTGAGTGCAGAGTAGTGAGTGCAGAGTAGTGAGTAGTGAGTGCAGAGTAGTGAGTGCAGAGTAGTGAGTGCAGAGTAGTGAGTAGTGAGTGCAGAGTAGTGAGTAGTGAGTGCAGAGTAGTGAGTGGTGAGTGCAGAGTAGTGAGTGCAGAGTAGTGAGTGCAGAGTAGTGAGTGCAGAGTAGTGAGTGCAGAGTAGTGAGTAGTGAGTGCAGAGTAGTGAGTAGTGAGTGCAGAGTAGTGAGTAGTGAGTGCAGAGTAGTGAGTAGTGAGTGCAGAGTAGTGAGTGCAGAGTAGTGAGTGCAGAGTAGTGAGTGCAGAGTAGTGAGTAGTGAGTGCAGAGTAGTGAGTAGTGAGTGCAGAGTAGTGAGTAGTGAGTGCAGAGTAGTGAGTAGTGAGTGCAGAGTAGTGAGTAGTGAGTGCAGAGTAGTGAGTGCAGAGTAGTGAGTGCAGAGTAGTGAGTGCAGAGTAGTGAGTGTAGGGCAGAGTAGGGTGAGTGCAGAGTAGTGAGTGCAGAGTAGTGAGTAGTGAGTGCAGAGTAGTGAGTAGTGAGTGCAGAGTAGTGAGTAGTGAGTGCAGAGTAGTGAGTAGTGAGTGCAGAGTAGTGAGTAGTGAGTGCAGAGTAGTGAGTGCAGAGTAGTGAGTAGAGAGTGCAGAGTAGTGAGTAGTGAGTGCAGAGTAGTGAGTAGTGAGTGCAGAGTAGTGAGTGCAGAGTAGTGAGTGCAGAGGTGAGTGCAGAGTAGTGAGTAGTGAGTGCAGAGTAGTGAGTGCAGAGTAGTGAGTAGTGAGTGCAGAGTAGTGAGTAGTGAGTGCAGAGTAGTGAGTGCAGAGTAGTGAGTAGTGAGTGCAGAGTAGTGAGTAGTGAGTGCAGAGTAGTGAGTGCAGAGTAGTGAGTGCAGAGTAGTGAGTGCAGAGTAGTGAGTGCAGAGTAGTGAGTGCAGAGTAGTGAGTAGTGAGTGCAGAGTAGTGAGTAGTGAGTGCAGAGTAGTGAGTGCAGAGTAGTGAGTAGTGAGTGCAGAGTAGTGAGTAGTGAGTGCAGAGTAGTGAGTGCAGAGTAGTGAGTGCAGAGTAGTGAGTGCAGAGTAGTGAGTGCAGAGTAGTGAGTGCAGAGTAGTGAGTGCAGAGTAGTGAGTGCAGAGTAGTGAGTGCAGAGTAGAGAGTGCAGAGTAGTGAGTGCAGAGTAGTGAGTGCAGAGTAGTGAGTGCAGAGTAGTGAGTGCAGAGTAGTGAGTGCAGAGTAGTGAGTGCAGAGTAGTGAGTATTAAGTGCAGAGTAGTGAGTGCAGAGTAGTGAGTATTGAGTGCAGAGTAGTGAGTGCAGAGTAGTGAGTAGTGAGTGTAGAGTAGTGAGTGTAGAGTAGTGAGTAGTGAGTAGTGAGTAGTGAGTAGTGAGTAGTGAGTAGTGAGTAGTGAGTAGTGAGTGCAGAGTAGTGAGTGCAGAGTAGTGAGTGCAGAGTAGTGAGTGCAGAGTAGTGAGTGCAGAGTAGTGAGTGCAGAGTAGTGAGTGCAGATAGTGAGTAGTGAGTGCAGAGTAGTGAGTGCAGAGTAGTGAGTGCAGAGTAGTGAGTGCAGAGTAGTGAGTAGTGAGTGCAGAGTAGTGAGTGTAGAGTAGTGAGTGTAGAGTAGTGAGTGTAGAGTAGTGAGTGTAGAGTAGTGAGTGTAGAGTAGTGAGTAGTGAGTGTAGAGTAGTGAGTAGTGAGTGCAGAGTAGTGAGTAGTGAGTGCAGAGTAGTGAGTGCAGAGTAGTGAGTGCAGAGTAGTGAGTGCAGAGTAGTGAGTGCAGAGTAGTGAGTAGTGAGTGCAGAGTAGTGAGTAGTGAGTGTAGAGTAGTGAGTGTAGAGTAGTGAGTAGTGAGTAGTGAGTGCAGAGTAGTGAGTAGTGAGTGCAGAGTAGTGAGTAGTGAGTGCAGAGTAGTGAGTGCAGAGTAGTGAGTGCAGAGTAGTGAGTGCAGAGTAGTGAGTGCAGAGTAGTGAGTGCAGAGTAGTGAGTGCAGAGTAGTGAGTGCAGAGTAGTGAGTGCAGAGTAGTGAGTGCAGAGTAGTGAGTGCAGAGTAGTGAGTGCAGAGTAGTGAGTGCAGAGTAGTGAGTGCAGATAGTGAGTAGAGAGTGCAGAGTAGTGAGTAGAGAGTGCAGAGTAGTGAGTGCAGAGTAGTGAGTGCAGAGTAGTGAGTGCAGAGTAGTGAGTGCAGAGTAGTGAGTGCAGAGTAGTGAGTGCAGAGTAGTGAGTGCAGAGTAGTGAGTGCAGAGTAGTGAGTGCAGAGTAGTGAGTAGTGAGTGCAGAGTAGTGAGTGTAGAGTAGTGAGTAGTGAGTAGTGAGTGCAGAGTAGTGAGTAGTGAGTGCAGAGTAGTGAGTAGTGAGTGCAGAGTAGTGAGTAGTGAGTGCAGAGTAGTGAGTAGTGAGTGCAGAGTAGTGAGTAGTGAGTGCAGAGTAGTGAGTAGTGAGTGCAGAGTAGTGAGTAGTGAGTGCAGAGTAGTGAGTGCAGAGTAGTGAGTGCAGAGTAGTGAGTGCAGAGTAGTGAGTGCAGAGTAGTGAGTGCAGAGTAGTGAGTGCAGAGTAGTGAGTGCAGAGTAGTGAGTGCAGATAGTGAGTGCAGATAGTGAGTAGAGAGTGCAGAGTAGAGAGTGCAGAGTAGAGAGTGCAGAGTAGAGAGTGCAGAGTAGTGAGTGCAGAGTAGTGAGTGCAGAGTAGTGAGTGCAGAGTAGTGAGTGCAGAGTAGTGAGTGCAGAGTAGTGAGTGCAGAGTAGTGAGTGCAGAGTAGTGAGTGCAGAGTAGTGAGTGCAGAGTAGTGAGTAGTGAGTGCAGAGTAGTGAGTAGTGAGTGCAGAGTAGTGAGTAGTGAGTGCAGAGTAGTGAGTAGTGAGTGCAGAGTAGTGAGTAGTGAGTGCAGAGTAGTGAGTGCAGAGTAGTGAGTGCAGAGTAGTGAGTAGTGAGTGCCGAGTAGTGAGTGCAGAGTAGTGAGTAGTGAGTGCAGAGTAGTGAGTAGTGAGTGCAGAGTAGTGAGTAGTGAGTGCAGAGTAGTGAGTAGTGAGTGCAGAGTAGTGAGTAGTGAGTGCAGAGTAGTGAGTAGTGAGTGCAGAGTAGTGAGTGCAGAGTAGTGAGTGCAGAGTAGTGAGTAGTGAGTGCAGAGTAGTGAGTGCAGAGTAGTGAGTAGTGAGTGCAGAGTAGTGAGTAGTGAGTTCAGAGTAGTGAGTAGTGAGTTCAGAGTAGTGAGTTCAGAGTAGTGAGTGCAGAGTAGTGAGTGCAGAGTATTGAGTGCAGAGTATTGAGTGCAGAGTATTGAGTGCAGAGTAGTGAGTGCAGAGTAGTGAGTAGTGAGTGCAGAGTAGTGAGTGCAGAGTAGTGAGTGCAGAGTAGTGAGTGCAGAGTAGTGAGTGCAGAGTAGTGAGTGCAGAGTAGTGAGTGCAGAGTAGTGAGTGCAGAGTAGTGAGTGCAGAGTAGTGAGTGCAGAGTAGTGAGTGCAGAGTAGTGAGTGCAGAGTAGTGAGTGCAGAGTAGTGAGTGCAGAGTATTGAGTGCAGAGTAGTGAGTGCAGAGTAGTGAGTAGTGAGTGCAGAGTAGTGAGTGCAGAGTAGTGAGTAGTGAGTGCAGAGTAGTGAGTGCAGAGTAGTGAGTGCAGAGTAGTGAGTGCAGAGTAGTGAGTGCAGAGTAGTGAGTGCAGAGTAGTGAGTAGTGAGTGCAGAGAAGTGAGTAGTGAGTGTAGAGTAGTGAGTGTAGAGTAGTGAGTAGTGAGTAGTGAGTGCAGAGTAGTGAGTAGTGAGTGCAGAGTAGTGAGTAGTGAGTGCAGAGTAGTGAGTAGTGAGTGCAGAGTAGTGAGTAGTGAGTGCAGAGTAGTGAGTAGTGAGTGCAGAGTAGTGAGTAGTGAGTGCAGAGTAGTGAGTGCAGAGTAGTGAGTGCAGAGTAGTGAGTGCAGAGTAGTGAGTGCAGAGTAGTGAGTGCAGAGTAGTGAGTGCAGAGTAGTGAGTGCAGAGTAGTGAGTGCAGATAGTGAGTAGAGAGTGCAGAGTAGAGAGTGCAGAGTAGTGAGTGCAGAGTAGTGAGTGCAGAGTAGTGAGTGCAGAGTAGTGAGTGCAGAGTAGTGAGTGCAGAATAGTGAGTAGTGAGTGCAGAGTAGTGAGTGCAGAGTAGTGAGTGCAGAGTAGTGAGTGCAGAGTAGTGAGTGCAGAGTAGTGAGTGCAGAGTAGTGAGTGCAGAGTAGTGAGTGCAGAGTAGTGAGTGCAGAGTAGTGAGTAGTGAGTGCAGAGTAGTGAGTAGTGAGTGCAGAGTAGTGAGTAGTGAGTGCAGAGTAGTGAGTGCAGAGTAGTGAGTGCAGAGTAGTGAGTGCAGAGTAGTGAGTGCAGAGTAGTGAGTGCAGAGTAGTGAGTAGTGAGTGCAGAGTAGTGAGTAGTGAGTGTAGAGTAGTGAGTGTAGAGTAGTGAGTAGTGAGTAGTGAGTGCAGAGTAGTGAGCAGTGAGTGCAGAGTAGTGAGTAGTGAGTGCAGAGTAGTGAGTGCAGAGTAGTGAGTAGTGAGTGCAGAGTAGTGAGTGCAGAGTAGTGAGTGCAGAGTAGTGAGTGCAGAGTAGTGAGTGCAGAGTAGTGAGTGCAGAGTAGTGAGTGCAGAGTAGTGAGTGCAGAGTAGTGAGTGCAGAGTAGTGAGTGCAGAGTAGTGAGTGCAGAGTAGTGAGTGCAGAGTAGTGAGTGCAGAGTAGTGAGTGCAGAGTAGTGAGTAGTGAGTGCAGAGTAGTGAGTGCAGAGTAGTGAGTAGTGAGTGCAGAGTAGTGAGTAGTGAGTGCAGAGTAGTGAGTAGTGAAAGCAGAGTAGTGAGTGCAGAGTAGTGAGTAGTGAGTGCAGAGTAGTGAGTGCAGAGTAGTGAGTGCAGAGTAGTGAGTGCAGAGTAGTGAGTGCAGAGTAGTGAGTGCAGAGTAGTGAGTAGTGAGTGCAGAGTAGTGAGTAGTGAGTGCAGAGTAGTGAGTAGTGAGTGCAGAGTAGTGAGTAGTGAGTGCAGAGTAGTGAGTAGTGAGTGTAGAGTAGTGAGTAGTGAGTGTAGAGTAGTGAGTAGTGAGTGTAGAGTAGTGAGTGTAGAGTAGTGAGTAGTGAGTAGTGAGTGCAGAGTAGTGAGTAGTGAGTGCAGAGTAGTGAGTAGTGAGTGCAGAGTAGTGAGTAGTGAGTGCAGAGTAGTGAGTGCAGAGTAGTGAGTAGTGAGTGTAGACTAGTGAGTAGTGAGTGTAGACTAGTGAGTAGTGAGTGTAGAGTAGTGAGTAGTGAGTGTAGAGTAGTGAGTAGTGAGTGCAGAGTAGTGAGTAGTGAGTGCAGAGTAGTGAGTGCAGAGTAGTGAGTGCAGAGTAGTGAGTGCAGAGTAGTGAGTGCAGAGTAGTGAGTGCAGAGTAGTGAGTGCAGAGTAGTGAGTGCAGATAGTGAGTAGAGAGTGCAGAGTAGTGAGTGCAGAGTAGTGAGTGCAGAGTAGTGAGTGCAGAGTAGTGAGTGCAGAGTAGTGAGTGCAGAATAGTGAGTAGTGAGTGCAGAGTAGTGAGTGCAGAGTAGTGAGTGCAGAGTAGTGAGTGCAGAGTAGTGAGTGCAGAGTAGTGAGTGCAGAGTAGTGAGTGCAGAGTAGTGAGTAGTGAGTGCAGAGTAGTGAGTAGTGAGTGCAGAGTAGTGAGTAGTGAGTGCAGAGTAGTGAGTGCAGAGTAGTGAGTGCAGAGTAGTGAGTGCAGAGTAGTGAGTGCAGAGTAGTGAGTGCAGAGTAGTGAGTGCAGAGTAGTGAGTGCAGAGTAGTGAGTGCAGAGTAGTGAGTGCAGAGTAGTGAGTAGTGAGTGCAGAGTAGTGAGTAGTGAGTGTAGAGTAGTGAGTGTAGAGTAGTGAGTAGTGAGTAGTGAGTGCAGAGTAGTGAGCAGTGAGTGCAGAGTAGTGAGCAGTGAGTGCAGAGTAGTGAGTAGTGAGTGCAGAGTAGTGAGTGCAGAGTAGTGAGTAGTGAGTGCAGAGTAGTGAGTGCAGAGTAGTGAGTGCAGAGTAGTGAGTGCAGAGTAGTGAGTGCAGAGTAGTGAGTGCAGAGTAGTGAGTGCAGAGTAGTGAGTGCAGAGTAGTGAGTGCAGAGTAGTGAGTGCAGAGTAGTGAGTAGTGAGTGCAGAGTAGTGAGTAGTGAGTGCAGAGTAGTGAGTAGTGAGTGCAGAGTAGTGAGTAGTGAGTGCAGAGTAGTGAGTGCAGAGTAGTGAGTAGTGAGTGCAGAGTAGTGAGTGCAGAGTAGTGAGTGCAGAGTAGTGAGTAGTGAGTGCAGAGTAGTGAGTAGTGAGTGCAGAGTAGTGAGTAGTGAGTGCAGAGTAGTGAGTAGTGAGTGCAGAGTAGTGAGTAGTGAGTGTAGAGTAGTGAGTAGTGAGTGTAGAGTAGTGAGTAGTGAGTGTAGAGTAGTGAGTGTAGAGTAGTGAGTAGTGAGTAGTGAGTGCAGAGTAGTGAGTAGTGAGTGCAGAGTAGTGAGTAGTGAGTGCAGAGTAGTGAGTAGTGAGTGCAGAGTAGTGAGTAGTGAGTGCAGAGTAGTGAGTGCAGAGTAGTGAGTAGTGAGTGTAGACTAGTGAGTAGTGAGTGTAGACTAGTGAGTAGTGAGTGTAGAGTAGTGAGTAGTGAGTGTAGAGTAGTGAGTAGTGAGTGCAGAGTAGTGAGTAGTGAGTGCAGAGTAGTGAGTGCAGAGTAGTGAGTGCAGAGTAGTGAGTGCAGAGTAGTGAGTAGTGAGTGCAAAGTGGTGAGTGCAGAGTGGTGTGTGCTGTTGAGTGCAGTGTGGTGAGTGGTGTGTGCTGTTGAGTGTTGAGTGCAGAGTGGTGAGTGGTGTGTGCTGTTGAGTGCAGAGTGTTGAGTGCAGAGTGGTGAGTGGTGTGTGCTGTTGAGTGCAGAGTGTTGAGTGCAGAGTGGTGAGTGGTGTGTGCTGTTGAGTGCAGAGTGGTGTGTGCTGTTGAGTGCAGAGTGGTGTGTGCTGTTGAGTGCAGAGTGGTGTGTGCTGTTGAGTGCAGAGTGGTGTGTGCTGTTGAGTGCAGAGTGGTGTGTATTGACAATGCAAATGACAATGCCATTTATTTATGATTTAAAGGAAAAAAAAGAAATGTCATGAGCAATGCCAATAGCTCTACCTTTAATGATGCCGAGACCATTGCATTGTAAATGCTTGTTACAAAAAGCATTCTTGCCTCCAACAGCTATGTACGAAGTCTTTCATTCTAGCCAGTATGTGAGGACAATTTGTATACTCTTTCTACATGGTGCCAGCGAGCCCTGCTCTATGGTGACATGTCCATTCCAGCGACTTGATGACGCGTGACTTATGCGTCACTTCCCCTATACCAGGGGCTCCTAACCTTGGGTGCTGGCAACCCAGAGGTTGCCAGATAATAATAATAATAATAATAATCCACATTTGTAAAGCGCACAATCACCCGTAAGGGTCTCTAGGCGCTGGGGGCCGTCGGGAAGATTAAGCGAGCTATTGCCCAGAGTCACATGGTGCTGGGCTAACCTGCCGCCGGAGCCGGAGATCGAACCCTGATCCCCAGATTCCAGCGTCAGTCGCCCTGGCCGCGGCGCCACACCTCATTTGAGGGGGTGCGACAAAGAGGGAAGTATGCACAGTATGCCTAACAAGAAGCTGACGAGTTTAGTAAGGGGTGTGAGCATTAATCAAACATTTGCGAGTGGTGAGGGGCATAGAAAATGTTGGGAACCCCTGCCCTAGACTGGCCCGGGCTAACAAGATAACCTGGTACTTACAGCACTATGGCGTCAGTGAACTTTAAAATGTGATCAGGAGAATCTCCCCTGGAAGGACAGGTAAAGTGCATGGGCATCTCCAAGCATCTGTTAAGTGCACTTTATCATTTCAGTGTTATTTCAGTGGAATCTGAAGAACGCCATGACCCTGTGTTTATGTGCGAGATTGTGATCGCCTTTGTAGTCTTTTCTGCCAGCACATTTGACGAACACACCCATTCACCAATACAGATAGTTGGGAAGGATATGGAGGTGTGCAAGGTAGTGCAAGAGTAGTGGGGTTGTAGCTAATCTATTGCGTATGCATGATGTTTGGGTGACATTTTTCTGGGATTCATACGCTTACACGTTCCCTAAGAAACAAATGTTGTACGGTGAGGGCGTTTCGACAGTATAACAGTAACACTCTAATTTAAAGTCTAAAATGTGTTTAAAAAAACAGAAAACAATACCTATTAACAGTTTATCATTTTCTGAATCTTTTATAAGAAACCTTAAAGTTAGGTCCGCTAGCAAACATACCTTTCCTAAATTCAAACTAAGTAGAACCATACAACATTGTGGCCATGAGTTGAACTACTGAACTTAAGCTCTGGTGGTATTTTGTTCATAAACACTTGATTATTTGCCATAACAAAATTGAAAACTTAATTGCAAATATACTGGGAAAGTGCCCAATATGCTGAATATGAAATTGCTATGAATAGTGCCATTAATATCAAAAGATAGATGCTTCCACTTAATAAAAATCATACAGATTCAGCACGTACAATGGGAAATATATTGCAGTAAGAATGCAAAAATAATACAAATGTGGGTTAGAAGAAGCACAAATGTCACCCTAAATAAATTATCTAAAGCTGGCTCTTTTGCTTGGGACCGCTGGCATTTTCAAATCACATTGATGTAGTTTTTTTTCTTTAAACACACTGCGGGGGCGGAGTTTGACAGCATGGTGCATGGCGGCTCGTTGCTGAGGCTCTGAAGAAGATGGCATGGTTTTACTTGATTGAAATCCTAGCTAGAACCGTGGATCAGAAGGCATACTAACTCCCGACACAGATGGCTATCTTTCGGCGGTGCATCTCGTTGCTGTGCTCTCAGCATGTGGGGCGCACGTCCATTTTGGAAGACTCCCCATCTGGCCAGATGGAGGAGGCATCAACATCTTCAATTTTCGTCTCCTGGGTCAGCTGCCAGGTCGGACACAATCTTCTCACTTTTCTGTAATTTCCTATTTTTTTTTTTTTTAACATAGATGATCACAAGACCAAGCTGCTTACTTAACTCTCTCCTATCATGTGATAACTGGAGGCGCATGTCTATTGAATAAGAAAGCACAAAACCTAAGATGTCTCAGCAATGGCAGTATTTCTTTTTTTCTTCTCTCCCTATTTTATTCCTCCATGAGATTGGTGAGCTGGATTTTATGGAAGAAAACGTTTCTTTTTTCCTTGGTGGTGACACGAATTTTGAAATGGTAATTACCATTAAGTTGATCGGATTTTCAACAATTGCCATCTCAAACCAGGAAGGGAAAAAGAAAAGACATGGGAGGGGAATGGAAAGAAAAGAGTAACGAGGGATACTATCATCATAGAGGGTTTTTTCCCCTTTTGTATTCTCCTCCCACCTATATCTCTATGTCAAAGTTTAAGCATGCCAGACATTTATCATACTCCAAAGCCTTATTAACCAACCCTAAAGACAAGGAACCATCAACTGCTATGGCAAACAGACAGGATATCCCTCCGTCAGCTGTGGATAATCTACTCAAGGAATTGTTGGACATTAAAAACTTGATCACCTCATTAAATAATGCAGTATCTGCTACTACTATGGAAGTGTAATCTTTAAGGAGCGAAGTCAACCAATTCAAATCACGCATGCAACTTATGGATGGACGTGTCACAGAAGTTAAATCAAGAACTGATACACTCACCTAACATAGTCAAGATATTTGGTACCTTCAACCTTGATTTGGAAGATCGAAGCAGAAGAGACAATATTAGAATTATTGGAATGCCGGAACAGTTAGAGAAGGATGATATTTTTCAATTCCTCACAAATCTGATTCCCACATTGATGGGAATCACTTTCTCATCCCAACTTGAATTTCAAGGTGCCCACAGAGTATGCTCACAGAACTCTACTTGTACTCAACAACGTCTTTTCCTGGCTTCCTGCATACACCATCAACATGCATGTTAAGTCATTGCAGAAACAAGAAAACATGGACCATAACTAAACGATAAAACTCAGATTATCATTACTGAAGACTTTTCTGCTCCAGCCATTCTCAAGAGGAAGCAGTTTTTAGCACTACGACCTAGGTTAAAGAAGAGAGAAAGCAAATATGGACTGTTGGAACTATCCACAATTCTCGTGACTTACCTAGGAATATTTAGACGTGCACAAATTGGAAGATTTTTTTAATGACTTGGATGGCAATGAACTAATGATGGAATATAAAGATTCATCCCTGCCAACCACGCACATACGAAGCAGTGAACTTCAGATCTGGACAAACATGACAAATGGGAAACTGTGACTCGGAAATGGCCCCATGGCGGCAAAGATAAAGCTTGAAGTTGTCGACTCCAAGAGATAAATCTAGATCACCTCTGAAAACTTAATAAGAGACACTCCTAGAACCTGATTGTCGTAATACAAAGACATGTATTTTATCACTTATGTGATTTCTCGATTTTCTTTTATTCTCTATCTTTTTCTGCACTATTATAGATTCAAATATCGTATTCAGTTATGTATAGTATTGTTAAAATGCTTTTCCCCTTTTATGTTTGCTGTGACATGACTTACCAAGATATTGTATGCTGATATTATGTTCATATTAGGATTCTATCTTTAACAATCAATATTTAGGAAGTACACAAGATATCGTTATTTAGGCCTTTCAAGTGTGCAGGCCTTGCCTATCCATAATTCCATTTGCCCTCTGTTACAAACATCCCCCCGCCCCCTCCCCCAGTTAAAAGTTATTAGTAGACTCACCAAAGACCCAACGACCGCCAAAACCAACCTACACGGGATGAAACAAGTAGCCGAGTGGATGAAGCACAGCCGTCTGAAACTGAACTCGGACAAAACGGAAGTCCTCATCTTAGGCTCATCCCCTTCCGCCTGGGACGACTCTTGGTGGCCAACGGCCCTAGGAAAAGCCCCCATACCGACGGACCACGCACGGAACCTGGGCATCATCCTGGACTCCTCACTCTCGATGACCAGACAAGTCAACGCCGTCTCATCTTCATGCTTCAACATCCTACGCATGCTCAAAAAATCATTCCACTGGATCCCCACCGAAACAAGAAAAACGGTCACCCACGCACTGGTTACAAGCCGTCTGGACTACGGAAACACGCTCTACGCAGGATCCACCGCGAAACTACAGATAAAACTCCAACGCATCCAAAATGCTTCAGCCAGACTCATACTAGACATCCCCCGCACAGACCACATTTCCGCCCACCTGAAAGACCTTCACTGGCTCCCCGTCAACAAGAGAATAACGTTCCGTCTCCTCACCCACGCACACAAAGCCCTATACGAACTTGGACCTGATTGTCTCAACACACGCCTTTCCTTTTACACCCCCACCCAACAGCTGCGTTCGTCCAACCAAGCCCTCGCCGCTGTTCCGCGCATCTACAAACCCACCATGGGAGGAAGATCCTTCTCCTACTTAGCGGCCAAGACCTGGAATTCCCTTCCCATCCACCTCCGCCTTACTCAAAACCACCTAGCCTTCAGAAAACAACTTAAAACATGGATATTCGATAAGTAAACCTCCCCCCCCCCCTTCCTCAAGCGCCTTGAGACCCTATGGGTATGTAGTGCGCTATATAAATTCTGACTTGACTTGACTTGACTATACAACATTGTGTAAACTATTTGTGTTGTACTCGTGACTAGAACACAGTATTTATGTACATTCTTCCCATACCCACAAAAACAATAGAAATACCTAATACTTCTTTAGTGAACTACTTTACATTTAGAGACGACTGGCTCACACTAATATTAAAACCCTTTCTATAATTAAGACTATATCAAAAGTTACATACTTTCTTCTTTCATTTACAAAACCTTTCATCCTACCTTCTGAAGTTAACACCTTTGTCAGCACTATGCAAACATCTCATAGTAGATTGTTTAAAGTAGTATCTTTTAATGTTGATGGATAAACACATTTTATTAAAAAGGAAAAAATGCTTATCTATATTGGTCCACACCACAATGAAAACGTGGAGTAGCCATTCTTAATAATAAGCACCTGCCCTGTAAAATATTACAAACATGGGAAGATATTGACAGGAGGTACATCTTTGCTAAACTTTATATAAGCAATAACTTTTAAATTGTAGGTTACATATAGGCACCTGCGGACTGAAAAACTGTGTTTATATCACAACTTAGTAGACTACTGACTTCTTTTGGCTACTCCAAAGTCATAATTGGAGGAGACTGGAATATTTCCAACGACCCGTTTACTGATTAATTGGGCAGAATTGATACATATCATAACAGAGACAGACATATTCTTATAGATTTCATACTGGGTCCTGCCTTACAAGAACCTTGGAGATTGTTGCATCCCAATGCCCACTCGGTACATACGAGATTCAATTACTTTTTAGTCTCCCCTTCGTTTTTACAATTAGTAACCAACCAAATATCCTCTCATATAGTACAGCTGATCATGATCTTACAGATATGCAAATAGATCTAGGACTCTCACTACCCTTGAAACCTTAATGGAGGCTGAATCTGACGTTTTACAAGACCCCACAGGCAAAACATAAACTAGGTTTATACGTTGAACGATTTATAAAGGACAATGAACATTCTGTTACTAGTGCCCACACGTTATGGGGAACCGGTAAAGCAGTGTTGTGCAGCAGCTTGATTGCAAAGGATGCAGCTTTTGCAAAAAAACAAGCACATTTTTCTAGAATCTGCTTAGAAAAGTAAATCACAAAACTTACTTCCATTTATTCTCAAACACAATTGCCAGACACATTGAGGAAATTACTCACTGTAAAATTTGCTCTTAACAGCCTTTATACGTCCCACGCTGAGAAATGTCTATTTTGCATTTGTCAGCGCCATTATGTACGAGGACAAAAAGCTGGGAGACTATTAGCACACCAACTTCGCCAGCAGGAATCTTCTAGAATGATCCCCGCAATTAGAAATAAAAATGGTGAATTTCTTACTCTACCCTTACAGATTCGTTCCCAATTCCAGAAATACTATGAAACACTTTATGCATCAATAAACTGTCCAGATCAGACAAAAGAAGACACCTTCATCTCTAAACTCAATATCCCTAAACTTACATCACAGTAGAGAGACAAATTGGAGGGTGAAAATTCTGATGACGAGTTAGCTATGGCCCATATTACCGACGGGATCGGAGGTAATAGTTACAAAAGGCACCTGCTGTTCCTGGGGCTTACCTTAGCTAAATGCGATATCGCTAGGGCTTGGAAGGCGACTCTCCCACCCTCTGTTGGGGCATGGAAGAGAGGCCTTCATTTCTCCATAGGGCTGGCACTTCCGATTTTTAAAGCGCTGGTATGTCCCCAGAAAGATCCCAAAATATGGAAGCGATGGGCCGACTATTGAGGTATATAACTTGAATCTCTCCCCCCAGCCCCCTGTGCCGAAGATTTGCCTTGATGATCAGCAGCTGGGTATGCGCATCTTGATTCATTGCTCACATACTGATATGTCCCGATCGGACTCACTACCACCACAAATTACATGGATGTACGCTGGGACACTGTTGCTCCTGGTTTACGATGTTTTCATTTGTTTGACTGTCACATATATCTTATATTCTTTACCGAGGGGAAGATGGATTTCCCATTGAATTTCAAAAGATTATCCAAAATTATGCCTTTCCAATTCTGAAATCGGTCTATAATAAAGTGTTTCAAACAGGGCATCTATCACGCAACTTTTTAAGAGCTGACATCACAGTTATCCGAAAACCTGATAAAGACCACTTAGAATGCTCTAGGTATAGGCCAATTTCTTTAATAATTTGGATGTTAAAATCCTGTGGCAGCTAAGAAAGGAAACAGAAGAAAAAGTCCTCCTTTCCCAAAATGCGGAAAAAGCATTTGATCAAGTAGAATGGGGTTATTTGTTCCACACTATGGAGAGGCTGAGATTATGTAGAAATGTAATCACATTAACTACAGGAATGTATCCCTCACATGCAGAGGCTATTACATGTAGGGGATTCACATCTCCTTATTTTAAAATCCATTGTTGTACCAGACAAGGTTGCCCTTTATCGTATTTGCGGTTTCTTTTGGCTTTTGAAACATGATCCATAGCCATACGGGATAAAACCGATATTAAAGATTTTCACACCACTGTAGGTGAAATAAAAGCCTTCTATTATGCAGATTATATTAACATGACTCTCTCACAACCAACACTCTCTGCAAATTCATTAATATCTCAATTGATCATCTTCTCAAAATTCTCTGGCTATAAGATCAATTGAACTAAATACGAGGCACTGCTATTGACCCCCACTACTACTTCTGCTTCCCTTAACCTCTTCCACGCTCATGACGAGCTGAGCTCGTCATGAGCCACGGCGCTCTGGTGCTCATGACTAGCTCAGCTCGTCATGGCCCGTGGAACGCTCAGGTGTGGGAAAATTCCCCCGCTGTGCTGAGCGTTCCACGGGAGTCAATACACCTGTGACGAGCTCAGCTCGTCCTGAGCACCAGAGCGCCGTAGCTCATGACGAGCTGAGCTCGTCATGAGCATGGGGGCGCTGTGCGCGCCCCCCTCCCCCAGCACAGCGGGGGAATAACCCCCGCAGCGAAGGGGTTAGAGAACCTCCTCTTTAAGTGGCTCCAATTGAGGTTGTAATACTTAGGGATACTCATTAATCAAGGACTAAAAGACATGATTATGGATAACTTAAACACACTAGTTGAATAAATTAAACGAGTCTTCCAGCCCTGGTTGTCTTTGAACCTATCACTTTCAGGAAGTGTACAGATCATAACAAGCATTGGCAAAGCTATGCAAGAGCTATTGGTTTTGCCAATATGTATTAGCAATGTTGTACACCAGAATTGCTGCTGTTCAGCAAGGCTAAAAGTTAGTGGGGTGAAAGAGAGTGGCACGGAGTGTCGTAAAGTGCACCAGAGTGGAGAGGAGAGTGGCGTAGAATGCAGTTGCATAGAAAGTAGTCACTTAGAGAATTTTTCAGAGTAGAGTGAAGTGGTGTAGAGTAGAGTGGTGTAGGTTAGGGTAGGGTACAGTGGTATAAAGTAGTGGCATAGAGTGCAGTGTTGCAGAGTGGTGTGGCCTAGACTGGAGTGGTGTAGAGTGCAGTGGCAAACAATGCAGTGGTGCATAGTAGAGTGAGATAGAGTGCACTTGCAAAGTAGAATGGTGCAGACTAGAGAAATGTAGAGTGAAGTGACGTACAGTATAGTGTAGTGGTGCCTAGTAGATTAGAGTGGCGTAGAGTGTATTGTTTTAGAGTGCAGTAGAGTGGTGCAAAGTAAAGTGCAGTGGCATAGAGTAGACTAGCATAGAGCACATTGGCAGGGAGTGCAGTGCTGCCGAGTAGAGGGTTGAAGAGTGCAGTGGAGTAGAGTGGCACAGAGTGCATTGGTGTAGAGTGCAGTTGCATAGAGTGCATTGGTGTACAGTGCAGTGGCATAAAGAGGTGTAGAGTAAAGCGACAGAGTGCAATGGTGTGGAGGAGAGTATAGTGGCATACAGTGCAGTGGTGCAGAGTAGATTGGCATAAAGTGCAGTAGCACAGAATGTATTGGTTTTGAGTAAAGTGGTGTAGAGAGCATCGGTGCAAAGTGCAGTGGCATATAGTGCTGTGGTGTGGAGTTGCGCAGAGTGAAATGGCACAGAGTGAAATAGAGTGGTGTAAACTGCAGTAGCATAGAGTAGATTGTTTTAGAGTAGAGTTAAGTGGCATAGAGTTTGGTGGTCTAGAGTAGCGCGTTGAAGAGTGCAGAGTAGATTACAATGGCTTAGAATGGATTTGCATAGAGTACAGTGGCGCAGAGTGGAGATATGTAGAGTGGCTTAGATTTCAGTAGTGGAGAGAGCCGTATTGGAGAGTAGAGTGACGTAGAGTGAAGTGGCATAGAGTGGTGCAGTGTGGAATGGTGGAGGCTAGGGTGCAGTAGCACAGAGTGGAGTGGTAAAGAGTGCAGTCATGAAGAGTAGAGGGTCTGAGTGCAGTGGAGCAGAGTGTGACGTATAGAGTAGCATAGTGTAGAGTGGTGCAGAGTAGAGTGCAGTGGCGTGGTATGGTGTGGTGTAGAGTGGAGCAACGTGGACTATGCATGGTATGGTAGCATACTGTCACTACAGACAACACATCTTCAGTTGAAATTACCATTAAATTTGCTCTCACATACAGTTTTACTGATAATAGTATACAACGCACAAAAGATAACATGTAGAAATGTCATTACCCAATGCATAGATTTGATCATCAGCACAGTTCATTTACAGATATTTAAATTTTGTTGGGTGCTAGAAAAAAAACTTAACATCGAGTTTGTGGAAGAATACAGTAAACAAGGTTTGGGAAACGAGATGGATGAACTCGAGCTGGTCAGCCTAAAGCAAATAAAGTCAGCAAGTAGAAAGCCAGAAAATATGAGTTACAAACCACAAAGCCAATGGTAAGCAACAGGCGGAATGCATTCCTAGGTCAACATTTGACTGTCCCCAAGATGTCTTTAGCAAACCAGTCAGCTGCACTGTCTGGGAGGCGGCGAACTTAAAATGAATAGGATTGCCAAATATAATTATATTTTTGGGATTGCACCACCATCACTAACTATTCCACGTTCATTCTTTAAAAACAGCGACTTCCATTATTAATTCGCATTTTGTTTGGGGGGGGGGGGGTGACAGACCACATTGAAGAGCTCAAAATTACATTTAATCTTCAGCAAAAGGGGGTCTACGTTTGCCTCATTTAGAAGCTATTGGATTGTACAACTTCTTGCAATATATGTACACATACATATATATACACACACACACACATACTACCCACTCACGGGAACACACCCCTTTGGGTCACAATTGAGCAGACATTACCCGAAACCGATACAGAGCTAGCAATCGACTACACTAATCGCCCACAATTTACGAATTCTACTAACATAGTCATCTATTCATCACAATCAGCTTGGCAGAAAGCGCATGAACGAATGCCTTCACATAACCGCTTACATCTCCACGCTCCATTCTGGAGCAATGCACACATCTTATATAAGGGAAGTGAGTTTAATAGGCCCTTCTGGCCCAAACAAAAACTAAATCAAGTCAATGTTATACTCAGCCAACAACACTCCTAAAATTCATTCTTACAAATACAACAAGATTTCGGACTCCCTCCTTCACAACTCTATAGATACAATCAACTTGCAGGTGTTCTTCCATCGACAACGATAAAAACTCACGACATAACTCCCATATGCCCAAGTGCACAATATATACACACACAAAGAAGAATTGCAAGGGAACAAACAGTTTCTGGTTCATACAAGATCTAAATTGAATTTTCCCTGGCACCCAGTCAATAAAAGGATAACATAACTGTGGTAGCCCGGGGAGAGAGCTCTCTGGAACAAAAAAAGTGATAAAAAACCAAGACCTTCTGCACTAAATTAGACAGACTGTATTTTAATTACGTTTTATTCTATTTAAATAACAAATTTGGTATTAGACTGAGAATGCTCTAGAGCATACCAACAGAGATCGTACTTATATATCAAGAAATGTTAAACACATTAGTCGACTCTTTTTAAATGTATTGTTGTGGTTTTAATTAACTGAAACAATACAAGTTTTCTTCTTCTTCTTCTTAAAAAAAAAAATTGAATTTTCTTTCTCTACTGACCTCTCTTCCTTATTACAACAGTGGTGGTCTTCACGATCAAACATACAATTTTCGGACGAGAGTTGGGACACCTTCCTAGAAAACTACAAGAGGTGCAGAGATTCTCATCCTAAATTTAGTTATTTTAGAGTACTGCATTGCTGGCACTGGCCAGCTTCGTAAGCTATATCTAGTCAAACATAGCCCCACCTCTCTCTGTTGGAGAAACCAGTAAACAGATTGTGACATTGTTCATATATTGAGGGAACCTCAAATAAATATTTTTGGGTTTCAAGTTTATATTTGAATGACTGCTCTCCCATTAACTTTTCCTTATCTGCATGTTTGTCACTTTGCATGATCCGTCTGACGCACCCCACCCCCTCCCCCAATGCCTATACAAACGTATAAATGGCTTTCCACAGCCCTTGGTCTCTTTAACATAAATATACTCCAGGCAACTTAATCCTGGCTTGAAGATATGTAAGAAGTGGCAACATTTGAGAAAATGATGTATAACCAAAATGACAACTTGTAACAATTTTTTTGTATTTGGAAACCCTTTTCTGGAATGACAACAGCTGTAACATTGTTACCTCATTTATATTTAGGAATATAACTATCCTGGAAGTTGTATCCACTTAAGTGTTATTTGATATATTCAAGAGATATGTTGAGGTGATTGTTCTCATATGCAGTTGATTGACATACATGAATGCTATTTGATCCTCCCTTTCTTTGTTCAATTTATCTTCAAATGTATTAATTGTATTTCATGTACAATTGTTTTCATGTGCTTAACATATCCTGTTATATTTGCAATAAAAAAACGATTAAAAAATAAACACAGTGCGACTAGAGGGGCTGATACATTGTTTCAAATGTATGACACACTTGTATAAACATTGCACAGAACAGTGGCAAAGGCGTCCCACGCGTTCTTATAGTTGTAAATATGAACGGGAGCTGGCAGGGATAGTGTGTGAAAGGTGCCGTTAAATCCAAACAAGAATAAGGTGACTTCGCCGCAGCTCTCTTCCATGACCTCTTGACCCCAGACTGAGCCGTGCTCGAGTCCTGTCCAGTAAAGTGTGTGCAGCGTGACCTTTTATTCATTTCAATAGGGGTGAAATTGGCTGTCTTTACTTGTACCCAAGACATGGTCTGTTCAAAAGTTACACAGTGTGTCAATTGAAATAATGTCCGAGCAATATATGAACCTGCTCGCGTGCTCCCTTGCCAGTCTTTAAAAAAAAAAAGTGTTTTGAATGCTGTTGATCGCGTCACAGGACATTCCGCGCTTGCTCCCCGTCGTAAAGTTCAATCTGTTATTAAACAATGCATGTATTCACAGGGGCGGTGTCCATCTACACGGCGATGCAAAAAAATGCAGATCTTTCAAACTATTTATAGTTGGATGTGGTCATGCTCGCTTACAAAACAACATGGGCAATAGCCAAGCGTTCCGGCCTCGTCGCAGCCAAATATCCGGAGCCCGAGCCCTTGTGGGTATCCGTGACGCGTCGCAGATGTAATTTCCCTGTGTGTAGAACCAACAACAACATGCGTAGCTTTCTGATCGAGTGACGGCCCAGCACTCCTCCCCCACCCCCTTTAACTGGAGAGTGGGATGCCCCCTAACTTCCCACACCTCACTGACATCCATGTACTTTAGCAGACTGAATTGGACACCCCCGAAACGTAGGGGCGTCCTCTGCGCCGGGCGTGGGTGTGGGAGGGGGCCCCTGCCACCATAAAGGTCCCTTCCATTGCCGGCTGCGGTGACCTCCGTTCCCTGTCCCGCTTAAAGTCCACGAACAAGGGAAAGCGCGTCTTTTAAGAGCCACTTCAAGGGTGGCGGTCCTTCTCCGACAGGAAAGTTATGATTTGTAAGAGCGCGTTCTTCCTGAGAACTTCTTATCGATTCCGAACTAACCCGGGCCTCCTCCGAGTCACTCCCTCCTCTCTGGGGTTCAGACACTCATTCCCTCCAAACAGCCTGGCTCTGGCCGGCCCTCGGCCCTCCCCTTCCCAAAGTGGGCTCGTGCGCCGATACGTTCGCGTCCTCCTACCCCCTTCCCTCCCTTTTCGGCCTCTCTGTATCGCTTCAACCCCTCCCACTACGGTCTACAAAGAAAGGGGGGTTCGTAGTGCCCTCCCTCGGGTCCCCTTTGCTATTATTTGGCAGAGAGGACCCCGTGTTTTGTCTCGTTGCCCGCTGCCTCCGTCATGCGCCCTCTCTTTACGCACGGGTGTGGGGCAGATGTAGATTCCGAGCCCTCGGTCACCGGGACAACGCCGGGGCTTGCTGCACACAATACCGAAGCACGGGTGCAGCACTCGTGCTCCCCGGTCGGTATCCCTCCCCCGTTGTCGGAAAGTTGTCTCTTCTAAGGCCTCGTGCATGAAACAAGGCATCGGAGCGGAATATAGCGGGGCACACATGGTACTCGACGCGGGTGTTTCTGCCCAAACCGTCCACCTCCTGCGCGCCATGCATCCACGTCACTTCATTACTAATGCCACATGTCGCAGTAATTGCGGAGTTTCATGTACCTCACGGGCCCTTCGCAGGCCATAAACTGCCCCGCGGGGCGTTACAGTCTGCTGCGGCCAAGCTCCATAAGTTGTGTGCAGTGTGTGAGGGGGATACCTTACTTTGTGCCCCAAACGACGGGAGGCGGGGGCTCGCTGTATTCTGGTCGGTGTATGCAAGGGGTGCCTTAGGTTGTGATTACATGATGTGCTAAGCCTGTGCAGTATGTGCTGGGACTCGTTGTTTTGTGTAGTTTATGTGCTGTGGCCACACGTGCCCTTTTCAGTGCCTCGAAGACCCATGTGTCAGGTGCAGAAAGGCACTGAGGTGTTGTCCCTGGGTGCCCTCTGTTGATACAATATGCCTTGTGACTCACATGCGTTGTGCAGCATACACGTTGGGATCCATCGAGACTCTCGTATGCAGGGAATGCTCTGTGCGGCAAATGTGCTCAAGCCATGTGTGATCTGTGCAGTGGGGGCTTGCGGTCTCATGTTTGGCGCATGTGCTGCAGCAACATGAGTCCGGTTCAGCACATGCACTGGGGGTGCAGGTGACATACAGGAGTCCAACCTGTTAGGGGCTGCGTGTGCTGGCACTGTCAGGCCGGCGCCCACGTGCCCCGATTAAGACCCGTGTGCAGTCTAGGTGATGACGTCTCGGTCTTGGGGGGTCACAGGTTTCGTGTGCTAAGGTGTCACGTGTGCGTGTTGGGATACCATGTCATGTGAAGGTTCTGTGCAATAAATGTGTTAAGGTAATGTGTCAAGGCTCTCCCTGCCCAGAGCCTTACAGGCAGGTACTGGAGCCATTGTGTTCTGTGCAGTGCATGTGCTGGAGTCCCCCTGTCTTGTGCAGAGGGTATAAGCTGAAGGCCTGGTGTTCTGTGCTGTATGTTTTGCGGCGTGCGGGCGGTCGGACCAATGCCCCCCCCCCCCCTGCACTGTATGTGCGGATTCTCCTTAAGTGCAGGGTTGTCTTGGGGCCAGAAGTGACCTTTACGGAGCGTGTGCTCGATTCCCACGCTCACGCCCTTAGCCGCCTGTGCACTCTGTGATGGGGACCTTATTTGTTCTGTGCAGTTGTTGTGGTCAGCACTCTAAACCATGTGCACTGGAGGTGCATTTACTCGTGTATACGTGAATTGTATGCGCCAGTGTCTCTTGTGGTAAGTATGAGATGAAGCCACATATGTTCATGCGGAGTTCCTGCAGGGGTCCCGGGTCTCTGCCTGAAGCCATGTATATTGTCTAGGGCATGTGCGAGGGCAGCCGATGTGCAGCTGTGGAGGGGGTGTGCAGGAACAGTAAGTGGTTGTTACCACGGTACTTATCCTATGGGCTGACACGCCACATCTCCAGCGCAGTGCTCGAGTGCTGGGACCACGTTTGCTGGAGCCACAGGTGAGCTATGCCAAGCATGTGCGGGGGTACTGTGTGTCCTGTACAGTGTGTGTTCTCTGGACACGAGCACTGTACGCAGTATTTGTGCGGGTACCGTGATGGGCCCTGTCCTGTGCAGTGAGGGTGCTGTCCACTTTGCGTCCTTTGCACTACATGTATTAACCACCTTTCCACATCCACGGTGCGTGTACTGAGCCCCAGGTGTCATGTGAAATGCACATGCTAGGCCTGCATGTGGTGTGGAGTGTGTCATGGGATGCCACGTACCTTGCGCAGCGCAGCGCTGTGCTTAGCCTCCTCGTGCACTGTGCAGTCTACACGAGTTTCTCTCTTATGGCCTGTGCAGTGACCCGCTTGTGCAGTGGTGGGTTGGACTCGGTGTATTTGTTGTCCTGGCAGTTTCTCTGCCCTGGATCCCATGTACCCAGAGCAATAGGACCCAACAGGCCTCGTGTAGTGCATGTTCTTGATGTCCCATGTGTCGTTGACCCATTGCGTGTCCTATGCAGAGGACTTCTGTGATGGGATCTTATGCGCCACATGGGGGTGCATGTGCTTGGTCCCACATGCCCTTCACCCCATGTGTTCAATGCAGAAAACGTGACATGTGCCCCATGCAGTGTATGCGTTTGGTCCCATGTATCAAATGCTGCGTGAGTGTGTCTGTTGGACGCCCTGTGTTACTTGCAGTACATACAGGGCACATGTTACCTCTTCTCCCCTGTGCATTATGCGCGCGCGCTGGATACATGCGTTAGGACCCCGGTGGCCTGTGGAGAGTGACCCGGCACCCTGTGCCCGCCGCCGTTTATAAGTTCGGGTCGTATGCGTGCTGGGACCCCATGTGTCATGAGCAGTGTGTGTAAGGATCCCATGTGCGCTGTGCTGTGTGCATCAAGTGTCCAGTGCAGTTCCCGTTCCAGAATCCCACGTTTCCGCCCCTTCCTCCCTCCCCCCACCGGTGCCCCTTCCTTCGCCCCCTCCGAACACTGTAGTAAAGTGTATTTCTGCCGCTTCCTACCTATCCCGCGGGTCGATCCAGCTGGTCTGCTTGGTGTTGTGGTCAATGTAGAAAACCTTGCCGTCGAAGTCCCTCGCTTCCTCCCAGCCATCGGGTAAAGGCAGCTGTCCATTCCCCTTCCTAGGCATGGTCAAGCCCCGCAAACTCCTCCATAAGTACGGGACGGAGCGGGGTGGGGGCCGCCAAGTCAAGCGGACAAAAACAAAGTAGTTCTCCCGCACCAAAGAGGAAAAAAAACGCGGAGAAAAAAGTGCTACTCGAAGTATGTAAATCCAGTTTTGGGGGCAAGAAACCAAAAAAATCCACCCGGGCTCAGTCCACCATGTCTGCCTGCGTCCCTCCTCCCGGGCTCGGGCAGCCCTGCGCCGAGAAAGCCGTCTGCATTGGGACCGGGGGAGAGCCAATAACCCTGCCTTGTTCCCAAGCAGCCCAGCCAGGGGCTCATTAGCATGAGATTAGCATGGGCTCATCTGCATGCACATTCCTCTCTCCGGCATTCCTGAGCCTTAACCCTGCCCGCGCTGTCTGCGGCGAGCACTCCTGCCGGTGACAGACACAGACCAGGAGAGCGAGGGGGAGGGGCGGCCCGGGGGACTACGGCAGCCTTCTTGCTAAAAAGGCGCACACCCCTTACAAACCCGGATGTTCTCTTCCTGGTACTAGTAAGGATTTCTTTAAAAGTCAGCCGTTCCTTCAAACTTAGTTAGTTGGCGCGCGCTGTGCATAGCACATGGCGAAAAAATCTGTACTGGGCAGGGCACGCCCTATTTTGGCACACGCGGGAAGTGAAACAGGGTTATAAAGTGATGTGTCCAATATGAGACGAAGTATGGAAACGGGGATTGTAACTGAGGCTTCCTGGTTCCAAGGTGTATGAGTCCAGGAGAAAAGCAGCGAAATGTGAGAAACTTTCTCCCGTACAGACTGATGGATTCGGTAATATAGTCATATGGATTTTTATAAAGCGCTACGTAGGTAACCAGTTCCGCTAAGTGGTCCTACATTCACAAGCGCCACCTTCAGCCAGCAGTGCATTTTCAGCCAGCAACACTGAATTCTGGGACTTGTAGTTTTTCGTTTCTTAGTGTACTTGTTGTGAGTCGGGTATACAAGCATGAAAAATGTTAACAAAAAAGCCTTGACTGATTGAATGCCTGATCGACACATGACATGCGGTCGGTTGGAACCTATGTATCAAACTGCAAGTGTAGTGTTGCAGAACTTAGGAAGGAACATGGAAGATTCGTAGGTGATGGATAATAGTTAACATGAATTGCTACAGGTATTTATTTATCTGGAGTTTTAATATGCACTACGTGCAATTTACTTGAAACTACCAACGTTTAGCCAAGACAGCAAGTGCTTGTAGAAAGTCAGCCTTTTCTGCGTGGCCACCCCACATTTTTCAGCTTTTGCTGGACCCAATATTTTTTGCTTTCTTTAGTACCATGGGCATTTTACCCCGATAACCAATATTAAAGGGCCTGTGCTTCCTCTTTGTACAAGGTCAAATTGACATTCTCCTAATTGATATATTTAGCCTGCATATAAGTTCTAAGTATATGGTACAAAGTATACCCAAGTGCCTTGAAGTTAAATTCTACTGGTGCACTGCAGCACCCATTGTGACATCCACTGCAGTGGCAGTGCAAATACGGCTCCAGGCCTACCACTGCAGCCTGATTGTAACAGTGCAAAACACGCATTCCGGCTTTCAAAATACATCATTTTAACAGGTAAAAAAACCTCTCTTTTAGATATTAGTAAGTCATCTCTACGTAAGTGTTGCAGCACAAAAGGAAGGGTGGATGGTATTTATAAGTGGGACGTAGAAAATTAATATTACCATGTCCTTACATTGACAACACCATAAAAGCTATTTTCACTGTGGCAAGCCTAGCTGTCCTGTGTAGAAAAACAGAATACAAATTAAAATACTAAAATTATATCTCTGGAATGGAACATCTAGATAAATATTTAAAAAACAATTTTTAATAGTTATTAAAAATCAAATTTAATGGTAAAGTCGGATTTATAATACATATTAAGGAAAGGTAACTATTAAAAAGTTACCTTTTACCTGGCTGAACTGTCAGAAGGCTTATTATCATAATCCTCTACGAGCTACCAGCTTGTGCTCAGCCATATATAGATGTGAAAAAGGCATGAAATACCTTGCAGGAGCAAACAATAGGCTACCTTAAAAGACAACAAGACTCCTCTGAACTCTGCAGAATACAGCAGGAGGGGATGGGCCTCCTTTTGACAGGACAGTGTCAAATCCTGCCTGACAGGTCTGTGAACCACATGTAACACTTGGGGCACACATGAAAGGGAAATAACAGGATGGCAAGACAATAGCCACTGTGTAGTTCCTGGAGGGCCCTGTGTTTGACCCACCAGACTTCTGTATCTGGTTTGTTGTGGGTACAGTTCTCGCATCATACTGCTGTTAGATGTGGGAGGACACTAGAAATGCCATAGTACACTACCCGCCCCCCGCCCAGACCTCAGACCCCAAGTTTAGCATGGCCAAAGTCTTTTGCCATATTGAAAATGCCATGACACTTGACATTTTGGGCCTGTTTGCAGTAAGTTAAACAGGAATAACTGAAAACGTGGGTAGAGTGGGCCCTGGAATTTTTATACCATTGGTAAAGACATGCTCAGGAGTCACCCCAACCCACTAGCTTGTTCCAGGCATAAATGCGGCACCTCCACATTCTAACTGCAGAACACCTTCTGGACCTGCGGAAGATCAGAAAAGGACTGGACCTGCTTTCTGTGACATGAGAGGAATCCCATTCCACAGGTCCTGCTCTGTCTTGTACGCAGGACCAAAAAGTGGACACCAAGGGACAGCTGACTGACCTCCTGTGTGGTTCCAGGAAGAGAAAAACTGTAAATAGGCCTTTTCGTGGAAGTACTCAGCTGAGGATTGGTAACTGGACCTGGGCTGAACCCTGCTGGTAGCCTCCTCCTTAATCCCATAAGTCTTTAAGTACCTCCTCTAAGGTCCAGGGGGGTTCCGGAAATGTACTCCTGTGGAGGATTGAGGCCTAAAAAACGAAGTGCCTGGTTTATAATTTGGCAGACAGAGTGATCTCCGTTGGCCTGGTGGAGGACTTAACGTCTGCAAGACTACTACACCTGCCAAATTTAGAAATGACCACCAAACTGGCATGCATTTCTAAAGCATTGGCAGTAATCGCAGTCACAGTGGTTCCTGTCATTGCTGTGTACAGTTTGGTTCAATCAACATGACAAACCCCTGCACCAAAGTGTTTTCTTTTTTTATTTTCAAAAAGAAAATCTCTAAGCGGCCCCTAATATCTTTGGCCAGGACAAACCTGATTGGTGTATCCAACCTGTGCTTCATCACATTTTGCCTCTGTCATGACATTAGTACTTTTTGGCGCTATTTCTACTTAAAAACGTAAAAAATAATATCTCCAGTTCCCCGTATTTGATTTTTGACATTTTGGTGTCATTTTGGCTATGACATGGTACTCAATTTTTTTAAATAGCTTTGAGATTTTTATTATTTTTAATTTTAATGTTATTGCTGTTTTTGGTGCAGCATAAGTTCGTTACACATTGCCTTACGTTTTTTTGTTGTTGAATATTTATTTATTTATTTATTTGATGGTAGACATTTAGTACTCCGTTCATAGCGGGAGTATGTGATAACAGATAGTATCAGTACAGTGTACAGTACAATAATAACAGCAGAAATAACATAAATGCAGCAATAATACAGTGCAGAGTATCTCAACACACATTTGTCAGCATGTACAGATGGAAGCAGGAGTTGCAATCTCTGCCATGTGTGCTGTGAACTATCCTAAACAGTAGTTTAAAACAGAATAAAAGGGGGTCGGACCTAGACCTTCTTATATTTTACATTGTGGTTCAAGTGGGTTGCCTTGGACCAACGCTATGTTGGAGCTGGGTAATCGTGTGTTGTAAGATCATGGAATCATTGATTAACTCAATGATGTTCCAAAGAGGAGGGTGGCGGAGCCAGGGAGTAGTGGGCAAAGAGGTTGGCAGGATATCAAATATGTTCCTAGGATGCAGAGACGATTTCCCAACCCCACTTGTTTGGAGGCAAGCTGTGACACTGGAAGTCATGGGGGGCATCTGCTAACATGTCCTCAATGGAGATGAGGCATGCTCTCTAGTCGGGAAGATTGGGTGGAGTTGAGTGAACTGGTATGGTCCCATGGGAGATCTCAAGTTCACCAATGAGGGCTCTGCGCAGATCGTTGAGTCATGATTGAATGGGTGGGGCTAATTGTGATTTCCAGCACATGGCCACCCTGCACTTAGCAACCACCAAAGCTAAACCCAAAAATGTATTTAGTGTTAAATGCTTTGCTGCGCACTGAGTAATTCCCAGCAGGAAGTGCAAACCATCCAACTAACTGTTTATCAGTCAATTTTGTCGAGAGTTCTCCATCCAAATAAGCCAAAGGGTTGTGAGAGGGAGCGCCCTGTCCTGGAATATGTAATTATTGAGCATTGTAATCGCGTGCCGGGCAAAATCGTGTACAAGAAGTGTTTTGAGGAGTCTAGATGTCTCAGGCTCATCATGCGTCTTTCCCCATATTATGCGTAGTTAATGTGTCAGGGATGCATAAAAAAGAAAGGACCCTAGGAGAATCCCATAATTCTGCACCAGGTTGTTGAATGTACAGAGAAACGAGTCACTGAACAGATCTCCCCATGAGTAGTGGCGTAGCAAAAGGAGGCGGTCCGCCCCGGGCGGCATATGTTTTGGGGGCAGGGTCCTCCCTCCGTTCTTACCTGGTGTCTTGGGGTGGCAATTGCCAGCACCCTCGCTACTCAATGTGGCCATCATGGGGGGCAATCGGATGACTCGCCAGCACCCCCATTCTTGAATGCAGCCGCTGCTGGTTGACAAATGTAGGGACCGCCATGGGCGGGCAAAGGTCTAGCTACGCCACTACCCATGAGGTGACACCCGCATTGGCCCAGTCAGTCGCTTTGGGTCTTAGGCCCGGCGCTACATAACTGGGGATCACACAGAGGGGTAGTTTTGGGGCGTTACGAGGAAAGGATTGTTTCATGTGCAGATAAAGGGACCATCAGGAACGTGCTGTGGACATCAGGAGATTCCCTGGCCTTTTCAGAATTCTAACTTCTGAGCCCAGAAGCCATTCTAGCACAGCTGTCGGGCACATTTCAGTCACCCAGTGTCCCAGCTCCATTACATTTTGGCTAGCAAGCCAGCGCATTGGCCATTGTAACTGCGTGGCTGCATAATAGTATTCGTAATTTGGGGCTCCCAACATGCCCTCGGACAGTGGTATATACAGTTTTGCAATTGAGACCCACTTCCTGCTCTTACCCCATATGAGAGCCACCAGTAGTGACCTAAAGTCCCGAAAGAATTTCTGAGGCAATAACAGGTTTAGGGCAGCAAAAAAGTACAGCAGTCTGGGCAGTATTAGTATTTTAGAGATAACTATGCGACCCATGGGTGAGAGCTGTAACTCCATCCAGAACTGCAGAGAGGACAAAACACTACTTCCCATCAAATAATTCAGCTGAAGAGTGATATACTTGGAAATCCAAGTATTTAAAAGAATCACAGGTCCATGGGAGCGGAGTCTGGGGTAGCATTAACTCCTGGTCTGGAGTTAAGGATATCATAGGGAACAATAGAGACATGTCCCAATACACTTTCAATCCTGACATGCCCAAACCATTCTTGGAACGTCATAAATTCTGGTAGGTTCGACGTATTTCCGTGCAGATAGATCAGTGGCATACAGGGAAACTACGTGCCATTGATTGTATACCCTCATTCACCAATCAACAGCTCTTTGGCGGACCGAGAAAGCAAGTGGCTCAATTGCCAGTTCAAAAATAATCGGTGACAGGGGGCATCCTTGACAGGTGCCGCGTGCTATGACAAAGGAGTCCGATATGACAAATGTGGTCCTCACTCATACCGTTGGAGAATTATAGAATAATGAGGGAAAACAGACAATCTTTAACGAATAACAAGGCTGTTCGGAGCAGGACACCTTCAATCCCAATATCGATATTTACCAAATAAAGAGACAGGCGCTGATAAACTGGAAAGCAAGAACGGGTTTATTGCTTCAGTAGAGAACACAACAGGCCTGACACAAGTCAATATCTTTTGGAGGTGTTCTAACAACGTCTCCGCTGTCCCACATTATATACAGTTTACAGTAAGTTTATTGGTGGTCAAACATCCTAGGAATTCCCGCCCCCAGCAGGTTCTCACAGAGTCCCAACAGTTGATAGTCCCCCACCCGGATCTTGATTGGCGATTGATATCACACAGCCGGACATTCCAATGGGGACTGTAAATGCCTGGTATCAGTCAGATCTAAGAGTTATGTAGATGATAAGATCGTGCATCTCTGTGTGTGCAACAAGTCCTGCTGTGTGGGGGCAATAAAGTATGTCCGCAATGCTTGGTTTTACAGCCGGGGACCGGATCGAGTGACCAGGTGCGGTTGGGGGTTATCAGAAGGGCCTGCTCGAGCGGGGAGGATGAAAGGACAAACGTGTTTAGGGCGGAAAGTGGCTCCGGGGTTTTGTCGCGAGGACAAGGGTTTACGACCTCCAAGCATTTGGTCATGCTGGAGCAGAGCGCCGGGGATGGTTGCGAGGTCAGGGTGAATCGTGGTTGACTCGCAAAGCGCGAGATGGCTGCGGCACCTAAAATGGATGCCGTTTACGTGCGGCCGTCGGCTCTTGTTAAGCAAGATGTAAATGTAAATGTAAATGTAGGCGTATTTATAGAGCGCACTGATACTCAGGAGTGTCCTGGCGCTGTACTCATACCGCTAGGGAACCCATCCTGGCTTTTCCCGTGAAATGTCCACTCCTGGGCATCCCCAGGGTGCAACCAGGCATCCCCAGCGCTGTAGGGGGCCGTTATGGAGATTAAGCAAGCTATTGCCCAGAGTTGCAGCGTGGGACTCGTGCTCAGAGTAGGCACCGAGGCGGGAAATCAGGTCAGAGGATTTATGAGCCCAAGAACCGCCGAGATCACCGAGATCAGCCGAGGCGGGATTTGAACCCTGGTCCTGGGCCAGGCCTCTACACCAGGGACTGCCGCTCTAAGCAGTGAGCCACACTTCTCCAAGATGGCGCCGGTGATGTTCACGTTTGTCGATTCTACTTTTAACAGTCCTCCCTTTGAACATTCCCAAGACATCTTGCTAGTCTATTTCAATCCCCATAATGTCCTGTATCTCGGTATCGTGTATTACATTTATTCGAGCTGTGTGTGAGTCTAGATTTCTGGGGCACAAGGAGTTCATACATAGAGAACACAGAGGAGGTATGCAGTGTATCCCCAGGTAGCAGGCACATATTATAAATACTGGAATCAAGAGGATCATCAATACTTTCCATCCCCACTCTTTTAATATCCCCCAAAACCAGCTTCCAAGTGTCCTACTCTCTTGTCATTGATGGATCTCTGATGAAAGTCTGTGCAAATGTTCAATTGCCTTATAAACACAAGGCGAACTATCAGGAACGAAGGTGCAACAGCTGGCACCGATGATGCGGCATGCTCCTCCGCGGTCTGCCAGTACCACGTCGTGTACAAGGTGATTCTGCAAAGTCATGAGGCGGACCGCTTGAAGCTCGGCAGTGTTGTTGGTGAGGATGCCAGCTGTTACGTTCAAAGCTATCTCAACTGCCTTAGACAGGTGTCGAATGGCCTGGATGTTTGCCATCAGACCACAAAGTGGAACAAGGCCTTTAACTGCATCCAGAAACTGGGATGCAGCCGAGTCTGCTTGGTCGGTGTCTCCGGACCGCTTTTCTCTGTGATGCCCAGCAGGGGCAGTGTAGGTCGGAGGCAGAACAAAGGCAATGTAGCAAGTGCCCCCAGCGTTTTGGGAGCCAGGTGTAGGCTTTAGTTACACAGATGAAGTACATGCTTGGTGATGCAACAAATGAAGGAGGGTCGGTGGTATGTAGAGTCCTGGTGATGCGACAAGTACTGTGGCCTACATTTTTCGTCCCATGGCCTTCGATGCAAACAAGACCTGAGACGTTCACCACAGATAGGGCCACATTTGTGGTTGCAGCTGTTCTTTTCTTTAGAAAGGAGAAGGTGGGTCTGGCTGGATTATTGAACACTTGCATTTCCACTCGTTCTTTTGCAGGAATGTCCATTGGGAAGGTCGCATTGGAAGTGAGAGGACAAAAGGGAACAGCTGTTCTTCCAGTTTTGTTCAGCCAGAACTCGTTGTAGAATTGTTTTATTGTTCCATCAGATGTGGTATTGTCTCTGTAGCTTTCTTGTAGCAGCATTAACCAGGCAAGGCAGGACCCATGTACAGAGAAAGGTGAAGGGATGAAATGGATGGAGTGTTCAGTGGCATGTGGTAGCAGTCCACAGACCCAACAGTTCGTAGCATTTGCAACAAGATTGTGCTAGTGCAGCAGTGGGACAAAATAGTTATTCCAGAACTCTCTGCGTCTCTCTCGGAGGCGTGGCAACAGTGATACCAGATAGTGTTCTTTTTCAGTGGTGGGTTGCAAAGTGGGCATAAATGTTCGATGAGTAGGAGCACTCTCTTCGATGATCCAGACTGTCACTATTAGCAGGAGGCTTGCGAGTGATACTGCTATGAGTGCAATTGTCTTTATACTGTGAACTTTGGCAGTCTTGGCGTCGTCGCAGCGGTTCTTCGGTCGTCCGGGATCTTCCATCACTTTCAAGGGGCTCGATGACTCACAGGACCACATACTTCGTCTACCGTATCTCCTGGTAGCCTTTGTAGTGTTGGCTACCGATCTGAGACTTTTGACTTAGTTAGTGGTCTGTGTGTCGAGACGCCCTCCTTTTTTCGACCTCAGGTTGTACCCTTTCTTGGATGGTACAGAAGGGTCGGATACTCTGCCAGTTCAAGTGTCTCTTTTTGTGGGTAGCAGTTCAAGGCTGGTCGGTCTTTGGTCAGGAGCTCTTCTTGGACGTCCACTTCCTCGCTGGTTGTCAGGGTTGGTGAAATCCATCGACAGTGGTGGGCATGCAGCCAGTTCTTCTTTCCTTCCACTCGAAGGGCAGTTCGGGCGGTGATGAGGACCTGCCAGGGGCCCGTCCACCTGGGTTGTAGACTCTCCGATCTCTGGAAATTCTTTATAAGGATGAAGTCGTCCGGTTTGATATCATGTCCTGGACCCCTGGACACGTCCGGAATGGCATGCAGCACCTGTTGGTGAATAATCGTTAAATCGGTGGTAAGCTTATGCAGGTAATCAGACATTAGTATGTCCGGGACATCATTAATGGTGGATGGTTTCGGGGCTGCCCAAACATTCATGGGCCTGCCGAAAACCACCTCGTAGGGTGTCGACCTATGCTTGGTTGGGGTGGAGCGCATTCATAGCAATGCCAGTGGGAGTGCGTCGGGCCATTTCAACCCAGTGGTAGCAACTATTTTCGCAAGTTTCAGTTTTAGCGTGACATTGTGCCGTTCTAGTAGGCCTGCTGATTGGGGGTGAAAGACAGCATGGAATTTTTGTTTCACCCTTAAGCCCTTCAGGATGCCTTGGATTACTTCCGCTACAAAATGGGGAAATTGTCGCTCCATAAAATTCGACAAAGGCCGTACCTAGGGAAGAATTCTTCCAACAACACCTTAGCTGTAGCCGTGGCGGTATTGTCTCGAGTGGGGTATGCTTCCACCCATTTGATAAATGCACACACAATGACTAAGACGTATTTGAGACCATGGCACCTTTCTAACTGTATGTAGTCCATTTGGAGGACTTCGAAGGGGTGATCGGGGACTCCAAACCCTCCCCGTGGCACTGCTGTCCCCTTCCCTGGGTTGTGATGTAGGTACACCATGCATTGTTGTACCAAACGTTTTACCGAATCAGCGATCTTGCTGTTGTGACATACTCTTGTGATTTGCTTGTTCATGGGGGCAGATCCTATGTGTGCGGGTAGGTGTGCCATGGTCAGTATGGGGATCAGGTATGCGTTTGGTAACAGCCATTTGTCCCCGTCTTTTGTTCTCCAGCAGCCCTCTTCATCTTTCAGTCCCACCCGTGCCCATTATGTCAGTTCACTCTGTGTGCCTGTCATTTGTATGTCCCTTATAGTCGTCCTAGTGTCAGTCCAGTGTTCAGCTTGTCACCTGGTCACATACATGCGTGTCGTTGTTCTGTTTTGTGCTGTGGTTCGGGCGGTAATGTGTGCTAGTGCGTTTCCCTGTCCAATGAGATCGGTCACCTTCTTATGAGCCTGGCACTTGATTACTGCTAGCTGCTTGGGGAGGAGGACTGCTTCTGTCAATGCGGAGACTAGATCTCCATGTAGGATAGGTGTGCCGTGTGATGTCAGGAACCCTCTTTCCCTCCAAAGGATCCCGAAATGGTGAACTACCCCAAAGGCATATTGGCTATCGGTGTATATGTTGACTGTCGTGCCAGCCGCTAGGACGCAAGCTCGAGTGAGGGCAATGAGCTCAGCTGCTAGGGCAGATCGTTGGGTGATGCGGGCAGTTTCTACAACAGTTTGGGCTGTGGTTACGGCGTATGCTGCTGAGGTGGTGCCGTCAGGGAGTTTGAGACATGAGCCGTCTACCCATAGTTCCCCGTCTGGTTCTGGAAAGGCAGTGTCCCGGAGGTCAACTCTACTCTTAGTCTGTTCATCAGTGAGTGTAATGCAGTCGTGCAGTGAAATCGTGTTGGGGTCGCTTTCAGGAAGAGGTAGCAATGTGGCCGGATTGAGGGCGGAACATCGTTTCAGTGTAATGTGTGGTGCTAACAGAGTCAGTTTGTATCCAGTCAGTCGGGCACTCGTCAAATGTTGTGTCTTAGTCTGATTCAGCAATGTGTCAACTGCTTGTGGTACTAGCACTGTGATGGGGTTGGAGAGCACTATTCCCTCGCTCTGTCAAATGGAAACTGCTGCAGCTGCTACAGCGCGCAAGCACGCGGGCAGCGCTCTAGCTACTGGGTCGAGGGTGGCAGAGAAATACGCGCAGGGCGTTGCTTGTGGCCAATTGCTTGTGTTAGAACAGATAATGCGCATCCCTCCCTTTCGTGCGTGTAGAGGGAAAATGGTTTGGAATAGTCCGGTGTTCCTAGAACGGGTGCTGAGCAAAGGGCATCCCGTAATTCTTTGAACGCACACTGACATTCGGGTGTCCAAGGGAGTGGAAAGGGTGTGTCTTTGGCTAGGAGGGAGAGAAGGGGTTTGACAATGAGACTAAAATTCGGTAACCACTGTCGGCAGAAAGAGGTGAGGCCAATCAGTGAGCGGACTTGTTTCTGGGTTTTTGGATCAGGAGTGTCGAGAATGGTCTGGATCCTGTCTGGTGTGAGCGTTCTCCCTTCTTTCGACAAAAGGTGTCCTAAATACGTCACTTGGGGTTGGCAGAATTGTAGTTTCTTGCGGGAGACCTTGTGATCGTTCTCAGCAAGAAAGTGCCGTAATTGAATAGTGGAGTGATTGCTATGGGAGTGGTGTCCGCTGCTAGCAAGATATTGTCTACGTATTGTATCAGTGCTACACCGTCTGGCAATTGTATGGCGTCCTGCTGTCGTTTGAGTGCCTGACTATAGATGCTCGGGCTTTCTGTGTACCTCTGTGGTGCTCTACAAAGTCTGAATGAGCGGGACCTTAAGGTAAATCCAAAAAGATAGCGGCTGTCTTCATGAATGGGTATGGAGAAGAATGCGTTCTTAAGATCAATTACTATAAAAACGGTGGCACTGGATGGGATGAGTGTCCGAATGGTGGTGATGTCAGACACGACTGGGTATTGGGGCACTACGATCTTGTTCACCTCCCTTAGATCAATGATAAAGCGGTAGGCTTTTCTGTCTCCCTCCCCCTGCTTCTTTATGATCGGCAGAATAGGACTGTTACAAATGTTGCTCACCACTTCTTCCATCACCCCTGCCTCTACAAGTGAGTGAATGATATCTCTGAGTGCTCTCTCTCCCTCTGGTGATATTCTGTACTGCGGTATCTTTGACAAAATCGCGTCCTGTCATATTGTCACATGCACTGGGTCAATCATCATCTATCCTACAGCTCTAGCCCATAAGTGTGAGGGTAAAGTGTCCAGTAGGGATGCGTCTGCTGTGGAAATGGGATACATGTGTTGGGGTGGACTATCTCTCTGATGTTGGTTATTATCATATAAAATGACTCGCACTCCGTCCGGGGAACATCGGATAGTTGCACGGAAGTGCTTCAACAAGTCGAGGCCCATAATGGCATCTGGGGTGTTGCAAGAGAGAAGGAATGTCGCGTCAATGATGTTGTTTTCTAGATTAAAAGGGATGGGTCTGGACAAAGGGTTAGTGGAGGGCGTACCATTAAATCCTATTGAGGTCACATGTGAGCCAGACAAGGGTGCCCTTGGAATCAGTCATTTGGATAGTGCACTACGTGTTGCTCCTGTGTCTACCAAAAATGGCGACTTTGTGCCCAGGACCTTTGCGGTAACATAAGGGCCTTGCTGATCAACATAGAGCTCGACTGGATCAATCAATCAATCAATCAAAGCATTTATATAGCGCGCTACTCACCCGGAGGGTCTCAAGGCGCTGGGGGGAGGGGTCCGCTACTGCTCGAACAGCCAGGTCTTGAGCTGCTTCCTGAAGGCGAGGTGGTCTTGGGTCAGGCGGAGGTGGGTCGGAAGGGAGTTCCAAGTCTTGGCGGCCAGGTAGTAGAAGGACCTTCCTCCTGTGGTGGCTCTTCGGATGCGGGGGACGGCGGCGAGGGCGTGGCTGGTCGATCGAAGCTGGCGTTTGGGAGCGTAGAAGTTGAGGCGGCTGTTGAGGTATCCTGGGCCCTGGTTGTGTAGGGCTTTGTGTGCGTGGGTGAGGAGCCGGAAGGTGATTCTCTTGTTGACCGGGAGCCAGTGCAGGTCTCTCAGGTGTCCGGAGATGTGGCTGCGGCGGGGGATGTCAAGGATGAGTCGTGCTGAGGTGTTCTGGATCCGCTGGAGTCTCTTCTGGAGTTTGGCGGTGGTTCCGGCGTAGAGGGAGTTGCCGTCGTAGTCCAGACGGCTGGTGACGAGGGCCTGGGTGACCGTCTTCCTGGTCTCGGAGGGGATCCATCGGAAGATCTTGCGTAGCATGCGTAGGATGTTGAAGCACGACAAGGAGACGGCGTTGACATGTCTGGTCATGGAGAGGGAGGAGTCCAGGATGAAGCCCAGGTTGCGTGCGTGGTCTGTTGGTTTGGGTGCGGTGCCCAGGGCGGGGGGCCACCAGGAGTCGTCCCAGGCGGAGGGTGAGGATCCTAGGATGAGGACTTCTGTCCTGTCCGAGTTCAGTTTCAGGCGGCTGTTCGACATCCATTTGGCTACGTCTGTCATCCCTTCGTGCAGGTTGGCTCTGGCGGTGGTGGGGTCGTTGGTGAGGGAGAGGATCAGCTGGGTGTCGTCGGCGTAGGAGATGATGTTGAGGTTGTGCTGGCGTGCGATTGCTGCGAGGGGGCTCATGTAGACGTTGAAGAGTGTTGGGCTGAGCGAGGAGCCTTGAGGAACGCCGCAGATGACTTCGGTGGCCTCCGATCTGAACGGGGGGAGGCGGACTCTCTGTGTCCTTCCGGCGAGGAAGGAGATGATCCACTTCAGTGCCTTCTCCTGGATTCCGACGTTGCTGAGGCGCTGTACTAGGGTACGGTGGCAGACAGTGTCGAAGGCCGCGGAGAGGTCCAGGAGGATGAGGGCCGCTGTTTCTCCGTTGTCGAGCAGGGCTCGGATGTCATCGGTAGCTGCGATCAGGGCGGTCTCGGTGCTGTGGTTGGCCCGGAAGCCAGACTGCGAGAGCTCGAGGGAACCGTTCGTTTCGAGGAAGGCGGCTAAGTTGCTTGTTGACGGTCTTCTAGATGACTTTTGCCGGAAACGGGAGCAGCGAGATGGGGCGGTAGTTCTTGAGGTCGGCGGGGTCGGCTGATGGTTTCTTGAGTAGAGCGCTGAGTTCGGCATGCTTCCAGCTCTCCGGGAAGGTGGCGATGTCGAAGGAGGTGTTGATGATGTCCCGCAGGTGGGGTGCGATGACAGCGTCGGCCTTGTTGAAGACGTGGTGAGGGCAGAGGTCTGTCGGAGATCCGGAGTGGATGGAGTTCATCGTGCGGATGGTGTCTTCGGTGCTGATCGGGGTCCAGTCGCGGAGGGTGGTGGTGGGGGGCGGTGGTTCGGTCGTGGCGTGCATCGGTTGAGTGCTGAAGCTGTTGTGGATGTCCGCGATCTTGTTGTGGAAGTAGGAGGCGAGGGAGTTGCAGAGGTCTTGCGAAGGGGTGATGTCGTTGTTGCCGGCGTTGGGGTTGGAGAGCTCTTTCACGATGTTGAAGAGTTCCTTGCTGTTGTGTGCGTTGTTGTCCAGTCGTTCCTTGAATGCGGTTTTCTTGGTGGCGTGGATCAGTTGGTGGTGTTTTCGGGTGGCGAGCTTGAGGGCAGTCATGTTGTCCGGTGTTGGGTCTCTGCGCCAGGTTTTCTCGAGTGCTCTGCAGTTCTTCTTGGAGCTCTTGAGTTCGTCGTTAAACCATGGGGCTTTCTTGCTGCCGGGTCTGCTCGGCGGGGTCTTCAGAGGGGCGAGGTCGTCTGCGCAGTCGCTGATCCATTTCGTGAGGTTGGTGGCCGCTTGGCTGGGGTTCGTTGTGCTGGTGGGAGGGTTCTTGCTCAGGGAAGTAGCGAGCTGGTCTGCAGTGATCTTGTTCCAGCTTCTGCGGGGAACCTGTTGCTGGTGATGGTGGAGCGTGGTCCTTCTGAAGCTGAAGTGGACGCAGCTGTGGTCCGTCCAGTGGAGTCTCGTGGCGTGGCTGAAGGCGATGTCCTTGCTGGAGGAGCGTGTGCCCGGCGTAGTGGGTGGGGGTGTTCACCAGTTGCTTGAGTCCGAGGTTGGCGAGGTTGTCCAGCAGGGTGGTGGTGTTGCGGTCATTGTTGTTTTCCAGGTGGAAGTTGAGGTCCCCGAGGAGGATGTAGTCAGCGGAGAGGAGGGCGTGCGGGCTGATGAAGTCGGCGATGTCGTCGCTGAATTGTGTGCGTGGTCCCGGGGGTCTGTAGATGAGGGTGCCTCTGAGGGTGGTCTTGGGGTTGATGTGGATCTGGAAGTGCAGGTGTTCGGTGGGTGCGAGGGTGTCGTCAGCGTTGGTCGTGATGCGGATGGTGTTCCTGTGGATGATGGCGATGCCTCCTCCTGTCTGGTTGATGCGGTCCCTCCGGATGATCTTGTAGCCGTCCGGGATGGCGATGGCGATGTCGGGCGCTGAGGAGGCGTTCATCCAGGTTTCCGTGAGGAAGGCGACGTCTGGGGCTGTGGTGTCGAGCAGGTTCCAGAGCTCGACGGCGTGTCTGTGGACGGAGCGGGTGTTGAGCAGGATGCACTTCAGGTGGGTGCTGTTGGTGTTCGGCCTGGTGGGTCCGGCTGCTGGTGTGGCGTGGGTCCGGTTGCAGGTGAACTTGCAGGAGTGGCAGCTGAAGGGTCCGTGGGTGCGTCTCGGTGTGGCTCGGTAGCAACCCGGTTTACGGCCGGTGTTGAGTGCGTTGAGTTCGGCGGCGTCGTAGGTCCGTCGGGTCGGCTTTCGTCGGTGGGGGCCAGGGGTCCTGGTACTGGGCGCGGGCCAGGCGCGGACAGGCGTAGACGGGCTTACCTTTGGCGCACCTTCGGCGCTCAATCGGTGCTCCCGCTGCGCGGTCGCTCTGGGGGCGTCATAAATCTGGAGCCGGGAGGGCGGGCAGCTGGGAGGCGGGAGCGGGGCGTCCAATGGGCTGGTGGTGGGCGGGGCCGCAGGGAGGCAGCGGCGGGAAATCGGCACAGCCGGGTGGATCCCTCCCTTGCCCTTGGCTGTCCTATGCAAAGTTCGTGTACGTGTTGTCGTAGTCCGATTGCTGATACTGGTTCTGTCGTGGACGGTCAAAAGCATTTGTCCTACCTGGCCTATCTTCGCTAATGTCGTATGTGTGCCCTCTTCCTCGTCCTCTACCTCTGAGCCCATTTGCTATTTCCCTCATGCCTTTCTCTCTATTTATCTCTGCTAGGATTGGGCATTGGGATTTCCAGTGTCCAAAACCTTTACAAAAAACACACTGATTTTCCCTCTAGTCTCGGCGTCCGTTGTATGGGGCAGGCACGTTATTCCTAGGTGGTGGCGCTCTAGGGGTATCTTGTTGATATCCTCCCTTGTACTGTTCCCTTCCTGTATTCACACCTTGTAGCTGCGCGATCATGACTCTTTCCTTTAAGTCTTTCTTTTTCTTTTCATTGGCCCATTCGTTCTCGTTTTTCTGGTGCTCGTAGTACTTGGCCATCTGGAGGATAGCCGCTGGTTTAGAAGCCGCCCAACTACTCTCGCTAGTTTGTAATTTTTGTGAGACTTCTGGTAATAAACCTATGACATAGTTCTGCACGAACAAGTGGTGTCCGGTTGCAGTGGACATATCTTGTCCACTATAGTTCGAGAACACTGTCTCGAACCGAGAGAAGAACTCTGATACATCTTCCTGTGGTTTTTGGCGGCAAGCTGTCACGATAGACCAGTCTATCTTTTTCTCAGGGATTAAAGTTTTCACTTTCTGTACTATCTTGTCTGGGAGGTCTAATATGGCTTTTAAGGGTTTCTGTCCAAGAT
The DNA here is from genome assembly GCF_964261635.1 of Lissotriton helveticus. NCBI lineage: Eukaryota > Metazoa > Chordata > Amphibia > Caudata > Salamandridae > Lissotriton > Lissotriton helveticus. The sequence goes on along the minus strand of NC_136060.1, from coordinate 19,544,054 downwards.
GTCGTTGCTTATCTAGTCCATCTAGTTGTCCCCAGGTATGTCCGAACAGATCCGAGTGGTCTACCTTTCTAATCTGCTTCCACACATCGGCTGGCAGACATAGCCCAAAGAATAAGTCGATGTCGGCTAACGTCATGATCATCGATCCTTGGGCGGTGCCTAACTCTGTATAAAACGCAGTAGGGTTCTTACGTAAGTCTGGCAGGGATTTTCAAAACGTCAAAATGTCCTGTCTATCCCAGGGCTGATATACCCAATTATAGACCACCCTTCCTTTAGCATCTTGGTGATTTATATCTTTGTGCGTTCCTTGTCCTCTAGGGGGGACCCAATAGGGAGCAGCTTCCTTGATGGACATCATGCTATCTACTCTGTCTGTCGGGGGTTCAGTTATGTTTGATGCCGCTTCCTTGCCTGCCTGTCCTTGTTCCATAAGATGGCGATAGATTTCCAACGTTTGAGAGAATAGTTTAGCTATATCACATTCACTCTCGTCTCCTATGTCTACCTTTCTGTACAGAGTTATGAGCCGGTCGGGCCCTTTAGCGTTATATTTTTCTTCATATGATGCCAGCATATGGTGGCAAAATCGCACAACGAAGTGTCGTTTGCGATTGTCGGTGTACGAGTTACAGGTATCCGTTAAGTGTTCTTCAGTTTCCTTCCTATCGATTAGAGTCTTAACTATTCCATCGATGCCTGCTCGCTCATCCTTACTGAGTCGCGGGATTCTCACCGACTCCTTTATTTCCGTTCTGTTTAGCGTGTTATCTGGTAAGTCATTTGTAACGAGAGGCTCGGTCGGCGCGGAGGCCGTGGGTACTGAGGCCCTGGCGTTACCTTCAGTGGTACTCGGAGGTTCTTGTTGTTGCACTAGGGGATGGGTAGGGGCATAAGGAGGGGGCATATAGATAATCGGTGGACCTAGAAGTAGATCGTCATCGATCCTTTGTTTTGACGGGAGCTCAGAGTAAAGGGTTGAGGGAGTTCTAACCGGGTATTGACCCAAGATCTCCGCCTCTCGTTGTTTCCTAACTTTTTCCTTTTCTAGAATTTCTTCTTCTAACTTTTTGCCAGCTAGGTGAGCTGATTTTCGCAGTTCCTTTTCAACTCTTGCTTACTCTCTTTTCTTTCGTTGCGTAGTTTCTTTTCGCCATAAGCCAAAGCTGTCAAACATAGTTGGCGTAGTTTTCTAATCACGTAAAGCTATCTCTAGCACATCTATTTTAGCAGGATCAAAAGATCCCGCCAGTGGCCACTGATTTTCCCTATGTTTCTTTGTATGTTTATGCCATAGCTTACTGTAAGCTACAGCGACTAGTCCATATTTTTTAAACATGTCCTTATTAGGGGTGCCTTCCGGTGGAGCCGGATGATCGACCTCTAATAAACGGTCCGGGTTGAACCAATTACGAATCAGTGGGGAGAAGATAGGCATGACGTATAATCGGACAAATGAAAATCTCAAACAATTGTGGACAAAGGTCCGCACTACCTATCCTTCACTGCCTGCAAAGAGAGAGAATATTCCTACTCTTCGTTGTTTGCAAACAGAGAATATCTCAAAGAGAACCAATATCAATTAGCTAACGAGTTAATCAAACCAATAAAGCGCAATACTAGTATTTCAATAACAAACAATCAATCATCCGCTGCTAGTCGTTTTCACAACCTTACCCGGACCGTATGGACAGTTCTTCGTCTTCCACTTCCAGCGCCCGATGGTCCTCTTTTCTCCGTATTTGCCGCGGCACTCCTGTGGGATCCCAGTCAGGACCGCAGGTCACTCGAGAGAGGTTTGTTCGGAACTGGTGAAGTTTGGATGATCGGCTGCCAGATGAGGGTCTCTTTTGGGCAGGAGCGCTTCCCGATCGTTGCAGGGCACTCGAGAGAGGTTCTTTCGGAACTGGTGAAGTTTGGATGATCGGCTGCCAGACGAGGGTCTCTTTTGGGCAGGAGCGCTTCCCGATCGTTGCAGTCGTTCACTCCGTCGTTAGGACCTCTCTACCTGGACCCACGTGTCGCTGATGGGCCCCGCATTGGGACGCCAAATTGTGGGAAAACAGCCAATCTTTAACGAATAACAAGGCTGTTCGGCGCAGGACACCTTTAATCCCAATATCGATATTTACCAAATAAAGAGACAGGCGCTGGTAAACTGGAAAGCAAGAACGGGTTTATTGCTTCAGTAGAGAACACAACAGGCCTGACACAAGTCAATGTCTTCAGGAGGTGTTTTAACAACGTCTCCGCTGTCTCACATTATATACAGTTTACAGTAAGTTTATTGGTGGTCAAACATCCTAGGAATTCCCGCCCCCAGCAGGTTCTCACTGAGTCCCAACAGTTGATAGTCCCCCACCCGGATCTTGATTGGCGATTGATATCACACAGCCGGACATTCCAATGGGGACTGTAAATGCGTGGGATCAGTCAGATCTAAGAGTTATGTAGATGATAAGATCGTGCATCTCTGTGTGTGCAACAAGTCCTGCTGTGTGGGGGCAATAAAGTACGTCCGCATGGCTTGGTTTTACAGCCTGGGACCGGATCGAGTGACCAGGTGCGGTTGGGGGTTATCAGAAGGGCCTGCTCGAGCGGGGAGGATGAAAGGACAAATGTGTTTAGGGCGGAAAGTGGCTCCGGGGTTTTTTCACGAGGACAAGGGTTTACAACCTCCAAGCATTTGGTCATGATGGAGCAGAGCGCCGGGGATGGTTGCGAGGTCAGGGCGAATCGTGGTTGACTCGCAAAGCGCGAGATGGCCGCGGCACCTAAAATGGATGCCGTTTACGTGCGGCCGCCGGCTCTTGTTAAGCAAGATGGCGCTGGTGATGTTCATGTTTGTCGATTCTACTTTTAACAATAAGGATATCCATTTTTGGAAAAGGGTCCTATCCCAAAACCAGCAAGCACTGCTTGTGTGTTTTTCCAACCCAAGGTGTCGAAAGCCTTCTTAATATTGAGTGAGGCAACCTTCACAATTTGTGTCTGCCCAATCCATTGGCATGAAGAGTATGTGCACGTTTAGGAAGGTGTTCTGCCAGGTATAAAGCCATTCTGATCCTCCTGTACTAGTAATAGAGTTATCTTGATCAGCCTGTTAGCCAGAACTCTGCCAAGGATCTTATAGTCAGAGTTCAGAAGAGACAGCAGACGGTACGATTCAAGAAGCAACGGATCTCTGCCTGATTTAGGCAGAACCACCAACAATGTTTACCGGAGTGAGGAGGGCAGTACACATTGGTCGTAGGCAGCAATGTGCACACTGTGCAGTTGGGGAGCAAGTTGGGTTTGTAACGTCGCATAGAACTCCAGGGGTCAACCATCTGCCCCATGGGTTTTTCCTCTCGCCATCTGTTGGATCGCGTCCTGTACTTCAGTTCTGGCGATAGGGGACTCAAGCTCCACAAACTATGTGGGCGGGATACAGGGAAGAGTGATACCCTTCAAAATGTGTGTAATTCTGCTGGATCGCACTTGTGAGGGTCTTTCTACAGAGAGGCATAGTACAAGTGGAATGCAGTGTTAATGTTGACCTGCTTGTTTACTATGCATCCCACTGAGTTCCTCCACGGTGACATCATTAAGTCATGTCCATGCGATACCGCAGTGCTTAACCTACCTAATATGACTGTGCCTAGTTTAAGGTCCACTCTAAAGACCCACCCAATGGGAGGCACACTCTGTGGACGCCGCTCACTCCCACTTCACTACCAATCCACATATACGAAGCTCTGTCCTCCACGTCCACCCTCACGCAGTGCAGCATGGACCCCAGACATGAAAAGTTTGGCACTAACAGACACAAAATTATCTGTCTGACCAACCTCTCCAAAAATGCGACTAAAACCCTGAAACACAAGCTCCTTAAAGCCCACCCAGAAACCCTTATCTCCGACCCCTACTGCTGTCCTAAAAAAGGCTCTATTATGAGTGACCTGATCTTCTACACGAAAAGAAGAGCTCAGTGGAGATCGACTTTCCACTCCCTGCTCAGAATCACCTTGGTCAAAAAATGTCCTCACGGTCTGCGACTTGTGGCTACGAAGTCTCCCACATTCAGAGCAAACGCCACTATAACTCTCTACAACAATGGGACTATACTAATTCAGTCCACCGATTGTAACTTGGTCATCTTTGGTGACAGATTTACCCTCTTTAAAAGATCTTTGGTCATTAGCGACTCCCCTATTCAATCTAGGTAAGCTCTTCCTCCTACCCCCTCTCAGGTGGTCCCTGATCCCGCGCTAACTACCCACATCCTGTTGACTGCCTCACCTACCCTGATCAACACACACAGTACTTTAGATCCTCCAACCCCAGGCTCCCCTAATTCCCCCATCGTCCCACGACCTGTCCAAACTATTTGCAGTAATCACAGGTCAGTTATTATCCCTCGCTCAGACCACCTCTTCAACACTTCACCTACCCCCTCTCCCACTAGCCCTTGCCTACATAATTCCCACACTCGACAGCGGGCCTGCCCACCCTCCTACAGGAACACATCCAACCTCCCTTCCCCTCCCTTCCATCGCCCACTCTTCTTGCGCACCCGTACATCGAAGAGGGAACTCTTCATTAGTGTATTTACCCCATTCCCCCTTCCACCTGCCTGGTCTCCCCTCCACCCTCCCCACTGACCAACCCCGCCACCCCTCCACGTGACCCATAAGCCACACTCAGATACTGCTTCCAAGCTCAAGAAAATTACCCAGGAGCTTCTATTTCTCAAAAATATCATCCAAAAACTCATTAAGTCCGCCGAATATATAGCCCTTGACCTCTCTTCCAACATGTCCACACATGAGATCCTTCATCCTTCCCCCAACAGTACTTTACAGGAGATCCCTCCTCTCATCCAGCTGAAACCCCCTGACCAGAATTGGAATACCACTCCCTACCCCAACGCCCCCTCTAGACCGGCCATATGCAAAAGCCCATGCTCGGAAACTAATATTCTCTCCCTCCTCCTTAAGTACACCTCTCTTCTTTCAGCCATCTCAACCCCTACTGGAGCTTCACAAACAGCCCCACTAATTGCCCGTAGCTCGACATTCCCTAAACATGGTAATGGGAAACCCATCCAAAGCATCACACCCAACTCTCATAGAGCTTCAAGACTCAATGCCAATTCTATAAACACTAATAATCTCATGCAGATCCCCACTACACAGCCCGCGCTCACAGACACCCTGTACATATCACATCTAAAATGCATGTTACTTAACTGTAGATCAGCGGTGAAACATGCCACAGACCTTTCTGATCTCATCCTTGCTCAAGATCTAGGCCTCCTTATCCTCACTGAAACATGGCTCAGCGACTCCTCTGGCCCCATCCTTGACTTATTAGTCCCTCCCAGTCACAACATTATCACACTCGACCGAGTTAAGGAAATGTGAGGGGGCTTAGCCTGTATCTTCCGCAACTCTCTCACAGCAAAAAAGTCCCCCTCAGCCAATCTTTCATCCTGTGAATACCTATGCATCGATATCACTAGTACACACAGACTCTTATGCAGCCTTCACATCTTCTACTACCCCCCTGGTGATAACCTACCTCTAATTGAACAAACTATGGAAATCATCTCCTCCAACCATGGCCGACACTGCCCTCAGATCTTCCTTGGGGACTTCAATCTTCACTGGAATGACCCTCATGATCAGGCGGTTACAACCCTCAAAAACTTCCTAACCGACCTCTCTCTGACCCAATTCTGTGACAGTCCCACAAACAACTTAGGCTCGACACTCGATTTAATAATCTCCAACCCCGACTCCATCAATTTCGAATACATTCTCCCTTGTGACTGGTCTGACCACCACTATATCAACTTCCTGATTCTTGAAATATGGAACCACAAAAGCGCACAACCACTGAACCTCAAGCACTGGAAAAGATCTCTCCAGAACACAAGCGTTAATGAGCTCATAGAGCGCTGCAATTCTTCCCTTCCACCGCCTGCAAACATTTACAAAGTTTTTCGGTCTCACTAAACACTATACCAATGCCATGCTTTCTGCCTTGAATGCCACAACCCCCCTTCAACTAAAAAGAATTCCCATAAAAGACTCCAAACTCTGGTTCAATGACAGACTAAATGCGGACAGACACAGCCTAAGACTAGTGGAACGCACCTGGAGATCCACTCCCTCCTCGGATCTTCTAAAAACACCAAGATTCAAAAGAAGTAGATATAACAAACTCATTAGATCAGAGAAAGCCAACTTCTTCAAATACCAACTGGACAAAGCCAAAAATAGCTGATTAAATCTAAATCAAACAACACCTGTACACAATCTCAGCACCTCTCTCGCCCGCAACCAAACTGCAATGCGGTTGCTGAATTCTCGATAAGACAAACAAAATCGAAGCTGATCTAAGGTCTGCTGCACTCAGTCTTTCACCCTCTCTTGACTCCTCTGTCTCCACACCTCAGACCTCTCCTCATTGTCTCCCCCTAAAAAACAATGCTTCATGGAGTTAATACACTCCCCTCAATTACATTACCATCCTCAATATTCTCTCGACCCATGAACCCTCAAATAACTTCAATGCCCCCTTCCCCCAACTTCTTTAAAGAAATGATTGGATCACTAACACCGCTCTGGTTCAAGATCATCAATGCCTCACTTCCTTAAGGTGAGATCCCGGACTGCCTGAAGGCTGGCCTAGTGCTCCCTATTCCCAAAAAACCCTTGGTGGACCCTGTTGACCTAACCAACAACCGACCAATCCCAAGCATACCCACCCTGGCAAAACGACTGGAGAAATGTGTTCATGAACAACTACGCAAATACATTGAGCAATTCCAGCTTCTCAACCTATTCCAATCGGGCTTCCCCACTGGCCACAGCACTGAAACAGCCATCACTCACATAGTGGAAGACGCTCTCCCTTTACTTGACCAAAAAGAAACATGCCTTTTAATTCTGCTCGATCTCTCATCTGCATTCAACACTGTCAAACATGACAATCTACTCTACCTCTTAGAATGCAGGATGGGACTACATGGCATAATCCTTAAATGGTGTTCCTCTTTCCTCAACAACAGAACACAACCCGCCCGTCATCAGAACACAAAGAGTCCAATCCAACCAGTTTCTATCCAACCATAGTCCTTGCACACTAGGTGTCCCCCAAGGATCCTCACTCTCCCCCACACTCTTTAACCTCTTCCTGGAACCATTGACTGTAATTCCTAAAGCCTCCAAAATCCAATATCACATATATGTGAACAACACCCAACTCTACATGAAAATCTCCTCCCCCGACAACAACAAATCTCTAAATGGAACCCTTCTCAAAACCCTAAACTGGCTAACCTCCAACCATCTCAAATTAAATGCTCTCAACACCGAATTCCTCCTCATTGCACCCGCTAGGCAAACCACCACTGTTGTGAAATATCTCTGTAACCTCACAGCCCTCAACTGCACACCACACAGCATTGACTACACTAAATCATTGGGTGTTGTGCTAGACAAGAACCTAAACATGCAAGACCACATCAGATAATCGACCAAAGGAGTGAACTTACAACTTTGCATCCTTAGAAAACTCAAACCCTACCTTCCTCAAGACGACTTTAAATCAGTGGTGCAAGCACTTGTCATCTCTAGACTAGAATACGACAATGCTACTCTATGTGGACTGCCGAAACTCGGTTTAGCCCCCATCAGAGCATCTCTAAATGCTGCTACTAGACTCATCACGGGTTCTAAGAAGACTCACCACATTTCACCAGACCTGAATTTGCTCAATTGGCTTCCCTTTGAGGCAAGGATCCAACTAAAGATCGCTTGCATGACCCATAGAGCACTACACTTCGACACCCCACTCTACCTGACAAACAAGCTGGAACTATCTGGGGGCTCCTGGTCCACAAGGAGCACTGGCACACTGCTGCTCAAGCAAAGAAATGTAATAATCTTAAAACCTACAGGTGTTCATTCTCTGGCGTGTCCCCGAGAATCTGGAACTCCCTTCCAGTGGAAACAAGACTGATTCCCTCTACACTTGCCTTCAAAAGAGAAGTTAAAGCTCTACTGATGAACAATGCCTTGAACTAGATGCTTTGCTCCTCCTGCCTCTAGCTTACTGTACACATATCACTTGTTGCGACCCTTTGTCTCTGGCCATATTATGTGGTTTGCTATTGTTGCATATTGCCCAACTTTGCGTTCTCACGCAACCTGCTTCCTAAGTCTGCCTTCATTTTATCCTGCTACTTTTGTATTTTGTCCCACTGTTTCCTTGATTTCTCTCCACTAGCTGTTTTCCTATGTCTGCCTCAACCGTATGTAAAGTGCTCTGATACCCAACTGGGCCATGTTCGTGCTATGCAAAACTCTAAATAAATAAATAAAAACAAATTAATTCCCAGATAATTTCTAATAGCCACGATCGGACACCTACGCGCATCCGGTCGGAACAGCCATGCCAACAACTTGCTGGCTTTATCGGCCTCTGTGTGCCCTTTAGTCATGTGGACCCTGTAATCAAGGATGCCCAGGCGGTCCAGTGTCATCTTATATGCCGACCGAGCCTGGGCTAATGGAGCCGCAGCCGCCGGGGTAGTGGGGAACACCTGTTCAAACTGACGTTTCTTTGATTCCAAATGGCCAAGCTCCTTGCAGAGGGTCAGTCAAGCGCCGTAAACCGCCTTAATCATATGTCCTCAAAGTGCAGCCTTAATGCGCCCCATTCCACCCCGGTCCCGGATGCGATACTCCTGTTTTCTCTGAAGTAGATAGTAATATTGTCTAAAAGGGAGGAGCAAAGTGGGGCGTCTCGGGGCACCTCCATGGGTAGTTGCCTAGTTGGAATTTCAGGTTTACTTCTTTCCCAGGCCAACTGCAGTTGCAGTGGACAGTGGTAAATTAAGGTGCACCCGAGGTATTCTGCTTGGGACACCCTGGTGATGGCATCGCGCTAACCGATGGCCAAGTCTATTCTGGTGTGTAAGTCGTGTAACCCAGCATTGTATGAGTATTCCATAGAGTCTGGGTGTAGGCCCCGCCAGGCGTCCTGTGTTTGGAGGCTGGTAGACCTGTTCTGTAAGCAATGTGTAAGTGTAATTGAGTGGGTGCCTGGGAGGGTCTTTGTCGAGATTGGGGGTGCAATTAAAATCCCTTCCCCAGTAAACCAGGGCCAGCGTGTTCCGTAATAATGCTGGGGATAGTGATTGCAAAAAGGAGGGTTGGTTAGCTTTGGAGGTGTATAGCGACACCAGCGAGATCGTGAGGTCATCTTATTGTCCCTCCAGTATTACATAGCATCATTCTTGATACAGGTGTGCAAGACCTCCAGTGTTGTCCCAGGTGCGACCCAAATTAAAGTTCCCCTGGCATAGCTAGAGTACGTGGTCCCTATTAGCTTCCCCCTCCAGCGCCTGCACATTTCTTCTAGGGTTTGTGCAGTTAGATTGGTGGCCTGCAGGAGTGCTATATGGATCTTGCACCTGCAGAGGTTCTGATGCACTCTGTAGCCCTGCCAGGCCTCGGACATTCTAGGTTTACAACACTACTGTGGAGATCTGGTCACTTATCAACAAGCCATAATATCAAAAAATTCCCTTGAGGCAACGCTAAGAACAGGTGTACATAAACAAACCTCACAATATCACAAGTAAAATATCATACAGCAAGAAAATTGAAAGTTTAAAAATTCATTTGATTTTTGAATATACTCTAAAGGAGACAATTTTAGGGCTGACTGATCTAGATCCCTAATCTAAAAACATAAAGTAAAACAATACAGTCAAATGCGACCTGCACAATTGAAAAAAGGACAGAACAAGTACAACATAAAATTGTTAGGTACAACGGGCTCCGTTGTGTTTACACCGTTATTGTGTTGCTATAATATCAGCACATCAACTTTGGTGTTGGAGACTTGAATTATACCAGTAGTGGCCACCTTTGTCAAGACATACAATTATCTGTCACAACCAGGGGGTATATCAGTGTATTCAATTCGGACCCCCACTTGTACTGGACACTACCAGAAACTCGTCAGGTAGTCACTCAGAAGGCCAACAAGCGATTTTTGGCATTGACCAAAAGTTAATCTCGACATCGGCGAGAAACAGCTTCTATACAGATACCGCTGAAGTCTATTGTGGCCTGAAAAAAGAAAACAATTTAATAATCTCCAATTCGATCTTGGACACTTACGCGAAGTTGGATAGCCATAAATTGTACACACCCTAACAGGACAGATAGCAGGGGACGCCAAGTTTTCAAGTCCCTTACTTGAGTCTGCGTTTCGATCATGAATAGACCCGCAGTCTTGTGAAGCGAATGACATCCGGATCTTAGGGGCGATCTGATATACCCCCTGGTTGTGACAGATAATTGTATGTCTTGACAAAGGTGGTTAGTATAACGAAAACCCACCGAAACGCGCCGACGCCACTACTGGTATAATTCAAGTCTCCAACACCAAAGTTGATGTGCTGATATTATAGCAACACAATAACGGTGTAAACACAACGGAGCCCGAATATACAATTTGTACCTAACAATTTTATGTTGTACTTGTTCTGTCCTTTTTTCAATTGTGCAGGTCTCAATTGACTGTATTGTTTTATTTTATGTTTTTAGTTTAGGGATCTACATTAGTCAGCCCTACAATTGTCTCCTTTAGAGTATATTCAAAAATAAAATGAATTTTTAAACTTTCAATTTTCTTGTTGTATGATATTGTACTTGTGATATTGTGAGGTTTGTTTATGGACACCTGTTCTTAGCTTTGCCTCAAATGAATTTTTTGATATTATGGTTGGTTAACCTCATTTCCCTTGACTTGTTTAAGGGGTACCTCTCTGTTCTTATACACACTTGTCAGCAAGGCCATAATTTGACAATCAGGAGTAGCCCCATCAGCCATAACATCTCACCCCATGCACACCTTTTAAGCCCGCCCATGTGCATTGCATGTATGGTCCCGCACTTAACAGAAATGGAAGGTTCCTCTTGTGAGCAAGCAATACAAAACAACAGTAACTCGCAACTCCCACTCCTGAGCCAGAATGCCAAAAGGTGACCAGTCATTAGCATAAATGTGATAATAACAATACAGGTGAAGTGTCTGTAGCAGAGGATCTGTGTAGCAAGAGGGGGAGGCATATTTAGCGGCAGCAGTGGGTCCATTCCATGAACAGTGACTCCTGTGACCTGACCATAAGAGTCAATCTCGCTGTTGCTTGTTGCCAATAAGAGAACAAGCCTGCCCGACCACCCGTACCCTCTCCAAATCTATTCGATGCATGTCACAATAAGTCCCCAGATGTTTGAGGGGTGAGATTAGGGCCACCACCCAGTACTGCCGCAACCTGCGAATCCAAGAGCAACGGTGCGTCGTCTCGCTGGTTCTCCGCCTCCAAGCCCAAGGCAGAGGAAGATGAGACTGATGCATGCTTCTCCATTGCTCGGGTCCTTTCCTTTTCTGCTTGCTCCTTGGTGGGCCCTCGCGGTCGGCACCTGGAACGTGCTCTGTGCTGTTGTTTGCCATGGTGTGGGCGAGCTGGAGTTGTCCCCTTGTGCGGGAGCTAATCCCTTTTGCCCGAGCCAGGCCCAAGCCTCCAAAGAATCATACAGAATTAAGTGGGACCTTCATATCGCACTTGGAGAGTGGAGGTAAACTGTAAGGCGTATTTTACATGTGATCGCGTAAGCACTTCTTCACCCTGAGGAAGGAGGACCTGCGTCTCTGGACCTCCAGGGTGTAGTCAGGGTAAATATGCACTGGGGTGTTTTCAACGGTCCACGGACCCCTTGCTCTCATCACCTGGGTATTTTATCTCTGTCCCTATAATTGAATAGGTGCACCCCCACCGGGCGTTTTGGGCACCTTGGCGAGGTGGTCTCCCCAGGACACTGTATGCTCTTTCCACAGAGAAGAAGATGAATTGCTTGCCCTGCAATGTCGTATTGACAACCCAGTCCTCCAAGTTTTGAGCTCTTTGCTCAGATAGGCCCATTATGCGCATATTATTGTGCTGCAATCTCCCCTCCTCGTCCTCATTTCGACCTCAAAAGTATTCCACTTTTTCCTGCATGGCGCAGAGGCGTTTGTCGAAGTCTTGTACAGTGGGTCTCAGGGCAGCTAGTGTGGATCTAGATTCCACGACCCGGTCCTTCAGTTTTTTATGATCTTTCCGAAGGAGGCCTACCTCAGCACAGAGAAAGTCAAGTTTTGGCTCAAAAGTGGATTTAATGTCCAGGACTGCTGCAAGGAGTTTATCAAATCTATGGGAGTGGTCGGACAGTGTGGCCGCCAGTGTTTTATCTGCAGGGTCACCAACTTTCGGACATTCTTCGGACACCTGTGCACCGCTGGCCAGTGCGGGGTTCATGTCTGAATTGGTCTTTAACGTTGCGGAGCAGGCGGCATGACCTGGTGCTGAAAGAGTCATTTAGTGGTAGGTGGAGAGTGTTGGTGAGGAATGGCAACAGATTTGGATACACGACTGAAGGCGTAGTATAAAGTAGTGGATGGGGATAACGTGGCATCAACAAAGTCCATTGGAGCACTCCATGTGTTTTCCTCCCCTCTTTGAGTGCAAGCCCGACCACCGACTGTGGTAAGGCAGCGAGGTGCAGTGTCCCTTGTTCAGGATCAGCAGCCTCGCAACAAAGCAGGAAACAAGGGCAGTTTGAACGGTTGTTGGAGTATGCACTGAGGGGATGGACTGGTTTTCGTAATTAAGCTCATACACGGCATGATACAATAGCAAACTGCTAAATTGTCCACATATCAGGTCCCCACCAGCTCCGGAGCAGCTGGTATTTGTGAAGACACACTCACCACCATGTTGGTGTAGGCCCCATCCATATCCTGTAGGTGCTGGGAGCGACCCGTGGCTGCACACTGTTGTATAGCGTTTTAGGACCCTAGTGTAATTTTCCCGATTCATGCCCTTATATAGGTATAATTCACATTACCCTTATATAGCCATAGAAACATACCCATATTTAGACATAACCCATCCAGTCCAAATACGGCATGGCTACTTCCACTAGTTCCAAAAAGCCACAACGATTTCTTGGAAAACTCGGCTTCAGCAGTCAGGGACATCCCCTTTCTTGAATATTGATTTGTCCTAGAAATCATGGCGTTTTCAAAGAACTACCATTCCCTTGGGGTTCTTTGGTGACATTATTATGTCCGACTTTACGTCAAACCATGCACCTTCAAGGTATAAATATGCCACACTTGCCCTAGCAAACACACGGTGGTTTGGAGCAGTTCGACTATCTACTTGCCCGACGCAGCTCGCAACAGCAAGTGCCGAAGGAAGCCGACCCTCCAGCTGACGCACTGACAGAGAGGCTGCCTTTCTCTCGCTGAGAATCCAGCTCCAGTATTTCCAAGCTCCCCTCGCATGGTGTTGGGAAATCGAGTCCCGAGACAGAGATACAAGACCTCCTTCATTCTAAACCAAGGTACGGAGCTGATTAGATCCTAAGAGAAATCTTGGATAGATTCTTGGCAAAGAAACTAAACCCATACTTACTTCTTCCCTCGTACTAGACTTAGGTTAGGTACATCAGGGTAGGTGTATTTTAGAAGCACCAGTTGAGTACTTTTAGTCTTTGTTATTTATGTATGTATTTTATGGCTTAGAAACCATACCATGCTTTTAAAGTATTATTTTATAATACTCTTCTTGCTGTACGCATTATACTTTACAGCTAGTATTACGATTGTAGCAGTACATTTCTTCTGCATAAGAAAGAAGACTGTTCAATAAATACTTTTATTGAAAACGCCTGTCTCTCTATTTCTCTGCACCTCTGATGAAACTAAGCATGCACGATTGACTGAGTAAAATATCTATCTATTGTTTCAATGACTCTGAAGATCAGTTTTCTCTTGGGGAAACAAAGTTGTCTATTTATGCGGTTGTCAGAAACTAATCCCTTCTTGTGTATTCGAGAACGTTTCTAGTGACCTCTAAGCTAGCTGGCACTCACAATTAAGTGTAATATATTCGATAGAGACCTAGTCGCCCTAAGTCCTACGTCATATCTATAGGATATATTATTCCAATGCGCAGAGCCTATTGGGAATATAGGAACTACACTACATGGCGCCCAACGTTTGGTAAAGCACTAATTTAACGCTAGATACTAGAGTAACTCAGTCGTGCTTTTCACAGAGACCCCTTTTTCCCGTAAAATACTCCAATAGGCATCTGGAGTGGGTTAAAGGATAAAATATCTGCCATTACTGAGTAGGACGAAAATCCTATGTATTAGTTTTTGGTTTGTTCAACGTTGAAGGATACAGTGTGTCCTTGAAACTTGCTCTGCAAACTTTCAGTCAACAAAATAAGTGACGAAGAAAACGGTGGAGATGCAGTAAATGCAAACCAACCGGGTTTAAACCTTACAGGTTTCCAAGAAACCGATGCGGATGCTATAATCATCCCGAAAAACATACGGAAAACCATCGCTATAAAGCTTATACAAAATGGCCTATCATCAAGAGGTGGTAGGGTAATTTTTGTCATAGAGGCACACGAATATCAGCAGACAGAGGTATTCTTTTCATGGATTATCTCCCCTGAAGCAAATCTAAGAACACATGTGTTTCACTTCTACAAAGAAGAGGAAACTCCAACGGAATACAATCCTTTCGAGGACATTGAAATTCCACTAACTTACCAAGAGCATCAGCTCTGGTTTAAAGGCACCCTACAACATCAAAATCACATTACCAGGCTCGGTCCACTAGGTAGACCAGGAACAACATGGCCGGTACTAGCCAGCTATACACCACACCCTGACATTGGAGAAATGTCAGGTGCGGAACTATTCAACTAAAACAACTAATAAATATACACAGACAATTGGTGTAATATGTCATGCCGACTCTAACAGTCCAACCTTCTCTAAGGATTGCACAGTAAACCCCTTACCAGGGGAACACAAATAAAATTACACCACAGACTATACAATCAGTCATTGGTAAATTGCCCGCAAAAAGGGAACAAATTCCATTCTGGATAGCTCAAAATATTATTCAAATAGAGACAGTATTTCCTGACAGTACACATCATGGGAAACACAGAATTTTAACAATCTGTTTACCAATGGGATCGCACAACACCTGGAGGACTGCGACACTTGGGGTACAGTCTTTTTTTGCAATCTACACAAAAACACATGGTGTTCCGTCCATGGCGGTTATACCAGACGTCCTGAAACAAATTCAAAATAAATACGGGGCAGAGCCTGCTTTAAATCTGCCTGCTTTAAATCTGGGTATGAAATTACTTAAAGATTTCAAACAGGTCTCAGCTATAATATTAGCTAATATTAAAGGTGAAGAAGCATCCGTGGCGATCCGCCAAAAATTAAAAGAACTTGATGTAACCGAGCAACCATATGAATTGGCCAGAATAATAGAAAAATCCTTTGAAGAACTAGGTAGAGATAGTTTGGGTGGGAAACCAAATAAATCCCAGCTAACAGAAAGTCCTGAAAAGGTCTTTATTAAAAACACTCTCACTACTCCTAAATAGAAGTGGGAAAATACTAGACAGACACCTCCTAAAGAGAAGGGTTCTCAATCCAGGGGTAGGTCTCCTCAAAAGGAGCCCTCTGAAAAGAGGTATAACCTCAGGAATAGGGATAATTTGAGAAAACCTGATAGATATCAAGATACTGATACACGTTCCTCTCATATCTTTCAGACTTCCTCACAGAAATGGGAAAGAAGAGGACGGTCAGAACACAAGGAAGAACGCATGAAGTCCAAAGACGATCAAAATGTTCCAAAAAAAAAGAAAACCAAATTCACCAAGAAGAAGGTAGCAGGTCTAAAAATCAGACATGCCGAGGATCTTGAGGACACAACTCAAGAACGGGGAGTGGGCCCAGACAATGCTGGACAGCGCAGCAGAAGTTACCATAGCTCGCCAGATCCTGAAGGATCATCTGGAGACAGTGGACTTGAATCAGTACATTCAAGTTGAAATTGCTGATACCAGGGTTAGTGTACCCCATAAGTTATATGAATTAACGCTCCGGATGGAGGGGGACATAACTAGGAAAATAAGAGCACTTTTTTGGGAGAAGCACTCTAAGGGTTATGAAATCCTTCTAGCTGAAAAAGACTTGCCACCAAAATTTGTCAAGGAGTGCCCACATGGCGAAGACATCATTATGCCAGCCTTCTCCAATCATATTCCAATACATTTAAAATACACTTATGCCAGAAAATGGGCAGTAGCCCAGACTCCAGCATTATAAAAAAATCATGTGGGAGGGGATGAGGATTCCCCTCACTACAAAATCCAGTTAAAAAAATCAACCAACTGCTCAGAGGCAGTATCCAGTTAAGCAAGAAGCTAAAAAACAGGTCAGGGAGATCTTAGATCAACTTGAATACCAAGGGGTGATTGAAACATGCACCTCATCAATGAACAATCCTTTGTTTCCTGTCTCCAAACCAGACAATACCTATCGTCTAGTTTTGGACTACAGACATGTAAACTCTTGTTGCAAAACTTTTGCAGTACAAAATGCACACAGTGCAGCACTAATGAATAACATTGTGCGTAAAAAATATAAAACCACATTAGATATTTCAACGGTTTCTTCTGTCAAAATATCGCACCTGAAAGCAGATACTTGACCGCTTTCTCAAAAATGGGGACACAGCGTCACTTCTGTCGTCTCCCCCAGGGATTCAAGAATAGTCCAGGGTTATTTTCAGCCAGAGTAACAGAGTTACTACAAACGTATAATGATGAGGCATTATCTTATGTCGATGACGTCTACCTAACAGATGATGACCTGGACAGGCACTTGAACAGAGTGAACACCATAATACTTGGTTTCGCATCTGAAGGGTACAAATTCAATTTTAAAAAATCAAGAATTGCCCACCTCAATGTCCTATTCTTAGGTATACGAACTTTCAAGTGAGGCAAAAGCCTGGCAGCAAACGTTTTAGAGAAATGTGCGCTGCTCCAACCTCCAAAAATGCTGAAAAACTTACAGTCAATTCTACATTTCATGAATTTCAGAAGAACTTTCATTCTAAACTATGCAGAAAGGGTCAAACCTCTCTACGAATTAATCAAACCTGATTTCAAATCAACTAATTGGACTCAAAAACACACAGAAAATTTGCGTTCAGTGCAAACAGACATGTTAGCAACATCACATTTACAGACACGTGTAAACTTACGCAACCTTGTAATCCGAATCATCCCAGAGAGATGATGATTTACGTACTTAACCTTTAATGAAGGTGAAAAAGTAGCAATTGCTTGCAAATCACACTTGTACCCACAAGCTGAAATGAAATTCACTTCAACAGAAAAATTCTGACAGCGGTTCAAACTGCAGTAGCAAAAGAGAGAGCCCTCGCACAGGGAAAACGCATAAAAGTCGTTACTCCTGTACCTGCCTTAGAGGCAGTGACAAAAGCAAGCATGCCGAATGCAAAGGCTTTACATCCAAGATGGATACAATGGGTTAACTCTCTTGCTGCAACAGACGTTGAATACGTTTTTGACCCCTACTTAAAAACTCAAGAATTTTTACAATACGAACAAGAATGTCCTCTGCCGACTGAAATTCTGCCTCTATAATAGTACGAATGTATAATTTATACAGACGGATCAGCACAGCCGGCAACTGGGGGTAAACTAGCTTATAGTGCTGCGTGCGCGAATGTCAAAGGTCGCTGGCGCGATGGTAAATTCAGACCTATGGTTACAAAAACTCAATCTCTCGGAGACTGTGCAGATCAGCGAGCTGAACTACAGGCTTTCAAGATGGCGCTTGAAAATACCGATCGCAAATTCCCCACACTCATAGTGTGCGATTCATATTACTGCGTCCAATCTTACAATGAGTACTTGCAGAACTGGGTTCAAAATGGTTTCAAAGATGCAAAAGGTGGCACAATCAAGCATAAGTTGCTTTGGGAACAAGTTGTTCAATTACAGAAAGAACTACAAAAGACTCACATGATCCATACACTGAGTCATCAACATGATGGCGTTCACGTTGAAGGGAATTCATTGGCTGATGAAGCCGCGAAGGCAGCTGTGCAAACGGCTTCCGAAGCTGCAATCACTCGTTCAAAAACAAAAATAGACAGCGAAATAATGCAGGCTGTCGCCGCTTCCAATAAAGACAGCGGTAAAACGTTACCAAAAGGCTTTCCACTCAAGTACTCCTATATAACTGATGCAAATAATGTTCCTTTTGCTCGAATCCCTGGAGTGGGGGATAGAGTAATTCCAAACATGGAACACAGATTAGGACTAATTTTAGCAGCACATGAAGGGCTTGCCTCTGCACATGCAGGTGTTTCCGCCACAGTGTCTTTATTGAAACAAAGATACTGGTGGCAGCGCATGAGGAAACAAACCAGAAACTATGTTTTGGAATGTGAAATCTGCCAGAAAATGAAAGTTTCAACAGTGAAACGCCCGGCGCAGACGCCCCTTCTAATTTCAGATAAACAATTAGCATGTGTTTACCTGGACCACTGTGGTCCCTTACAGAGGGATGGTAACTATAAATATATCATGGTCACAGTGGATTCATGCTCAAGATTCATTTGGATGTGGCCTCAGCACTCGGCTGACGCCTGAACTGTTATAAAAGATTTGCGAGTCTTTATCAGCACATACGCAATCGGCACAATACATTCTGACCAGGGTCCTGCGTTTAGCTCTCGAGCTTACAAAGAGGCCATGGCCAATCTGGGCGTTGCATTGCGGTATTCAAGTCCATTCCACCCTGAGGGAAATTCTGTAATGGAAAGAAAAAAAACGTGACATAAAGCAATCTATAACAGCTAGGGTACTAGGCTCGGGTGACAGGTGGGTCAAACATCTAATAATTGTCCAACGTAGTCTTAACAATTCGCCAAGAAATTCTCTGAGTGGAATCACTTCATATGAAATTCTTTTTGGTACTAGAATAATTGTCGAAGACCTTGATCGTCAAACTTCAGTGGTGGAACAAAAACCCTTTGATATCAAAGACCGTTTGGCTGTTTTGCAGGACTTAAACGAGAAAAGAAGAAGTCTAAGCAACACATTACAGAAGCCAACGACCACTGAACAAAAACCACCTGTCCCAGCAAGGCCTGTCTGGATTCCAAAGATTGGGGATCTAGTCAGAGAAAAGATCGCGGACAAGAAGGAATTTGGACCTTCTTACAGAAAACCAGTACCTGTGCTAGCAATCCACGGATCAAGAACAGTGTTACTGCCTCCCCTTGCTGGAAGAAAGGAGAACCGGTTCGTATCAATCGACCTGGTAAAACCACATCATGTGGCCGATAATAAGTAGTAGGCTCAGTGGACTCCAAAGTTTAGCAGACAACCAAATCTTGCTACTATCCAAGAGGTTCACACTGAGAGACTCATCACCTTTGAATAAACTGCAGTAAGACAAGAAGGACTATGCGACAAAGCAAAGTCTTGGACTATACTAATATGACAAGGGACCAACAGCTCCAGCGATTTCAAGTTATCCGGATACCAACAATTGACAGAACTGCCTATGGCTATTTCATCAACTTTGATACATTTTCTGAGGATCCCAGGGAGCCAGAAACAACGCCAGCAAAGAAAACATTTAGAAAACAATTAACAGAACTTCTTCATCAACTTGAAAAAACATATCTAGTTTCACCATGGGTTGAACTTTGGATTGTGCTTGGTGTACTTTTTCTCCTACTTCGGCTAATCATGGTATTAACTTTGGGGATGCTGATAGATGGAAAACATAGAAAAATGGACATAGCAATGTAAGAAAATCAACTTGCTCCTGAAGCCACACAGTTCATCCCATCGTGAACAAAGAGAATTGACATCAGTGAACATCACAGCCGTTCCTATACCTGGTGGTATAGCATGGGACAGAACTGATTATGACATTCATGGTCCTGCCGAGCTGCTGAAGATTCCACATCAATTCAAGGGTTGCTTGAGTGACTTTGTTTCACCCAGCACATTTTCTGATGATTGGGACTTTGAGACTGTTAATAATATGATGTCAGATTTAGAGATGTATGCTAAATTCACAAAACATGAATACTTAGAAGGTTCATCAGATTATGCACAAATGTATTGTTATAATCATTTTGGTCATCATTACTTGCACAAATCTGCAAAACCTAGGAATATTTATAAGTACAATCAATGAGAACATTGCCCAACATCACCAAAAGGTAGCTCAAAGACATTCTATAACAAATTTCCATACTTCTCAGGTTTTAATGTCTCAAATCCGTAAACATTTTACTGTAAAAATACTAATAAGACAGGAATGAAAAGTATGTTGTCTAATACAAAGCAAATTTATTCTGCAGCCTTTTATGCCCAGTTGTCCTCATTAGGTTTCGACTTTTGGAGAGACAACATAGAAACGAAAACTGTCTGGGGCTCAAAAGATTGGCAAGTGCAGGGAATAGAAGCGTTATTCCGAGCCTGCATTATTCCTGAGCAAATAATGTTTTTCAATGATACTGTTCAACAGACATCCTGTCTTGACCTGGCCAAGATAAAAGATTTAAACAAACTGTCCATACCTGTACCTACAGCTGATAGTAAAAACACTTCAGAGGAAGGGGTCGATGTAAGAACTATTTTACTTAAAAACAGAACTGATCCTGATTGGAAAAAAGGTTAATCTGGCCCACAGACACAAATAACTGTCAAGATAGATTCCTGAACAAGACACAAGTGTTCACAGTAACTAGGCCAGACCCAAGATATGTCCAGAGACAACATCCAAGGATAGTAACAACATACAGTGTAGGAAAACTATGCCTCGAATGACTATAAAAATCTACACTTACAGAAGTTAAACAACACTTAACTTTACTTAAAGATGGCGCTGATTTGAGAGACTTCTTACTAGGGCCTCATAAACCACGTCATAACCGTTTCATATACGCCGGTATTTATGCTGCTTATAATGAAGCATGAAAGTCACGCAAATGGAAACTGCAGAACGAATACGAAAAATTGATTGTATTAATTTAGAGAAAGCTCTCTCTGTAGTTGATAATGGGTTAACAATTCTGTCATCCAGAATTTATTCTTTGGACAGCATTGTATCCTCTGCCATGTACATAATGGACCAGGACTTGCTCATGTTACAACATGGACAGTCTCAATTGCGATCTATAATGCTGCTAGGCTGGACGTTACAAAATCTTCGTTCAGGCTATGTGCCTTGGCGTCTAATCAACACCACATCATTGTTTACTGGATTTAACCTTACAGATAAACAAATCTCTTTGGCACAAAGGGGAGCAGACTATACGGTGCTGAGCATAGAAAACCTGGAAAGATTATCATTGACTGTGTCTGAGAAACCAGCCATAGAATGGATAATGCATGGCACCATTACGTAGCCAGGGATGATTTTCCAGTTTCAATATTGCTTGAAACACATACCAGCAGGCCTGTATGAAAGGTTGGGTAAAGAATACATAAAGTCAACCTGGGATTTACCATAGACACACAAATGTTGGAGTGAGGGAAAATAAGTATTTCTTAGTGGTACACAATGTAACAGCGCACTAAGCGGTACACTTTCTTGTCAGGGTATTAATTTACATGGAGCCTGTGATGGTTCTTCGACCAACTTATCCTGCCACCTGCAAGGTTCTCCGGCAGCAGTGATAGATCCAATTTTTAGGCAGCTTTCCAATGGGAGCTACATAATGTTGAATGATCACAGCTGTTGTGGAATGATGCCAGGAATTGCCTATCTCGTAAGTGTGTCAGCCAGGGTCACTTGTTGTATGCAAGTATTGTTTCCTAAAGCTAAGACAGACGGGGGGTCACCGTTATGGCCTTCACTGAACATCTCTTCTATTCAAAATGATACTTTGAGCCATTCTTTTAGAAAAAACTGTGCCAATGACCTCGTCTAAAGAGACATATGAACTACAAGTTGCAAGGTCCTCTGCAGAGATACATGCCTTATTATCAACAAAATGCCCCATACATTTCGTAGAAATGTTCGGTCGTATCTTAAACATGTCCGATGCCAGTGGTATTGTATATGTATTTAAGATGATTTTTTTGGGACTGTTAGCACCTTTTGAAACAGTCCTCTACATTTTTCCAAACTCCGTGCACTCTGTGTTCGGCGGCCTGCCTCTCATTCTGGGACTCATAGCTGGAATACTATTCTTATTTCTCCTGCTCCGATATGGCAAGTCCGGTCAACTACGACACCCAGATTACCATCGAGAACACTCTCCTGGCAATGATGTGTCGTGAGCGCATAATCCACATTTTGGGCTTGGCTCGTTTAAGAGATCTGAATACCACATTGTTTCTTTCATTCAGACCAATCTGACAAGATTGCATCTTACTTGTTCTACGATGCCTGCTATGTGGAGAAGAATGCGTGCTAGACATCTGTCTAACACTTCCATCAGCACTGCCAACAGATGTTGACGCTTTGCTTGGTTCGGTAACGGCTCATGCGTTGTGTTGTCCCCAACGGCTACCAATCCTGATGATGGCATTAATTAAGATCTCACAGACGCAATTTGCCGACGGTGAGATACGTGGATTGACAGGCACACAAGTACCATCTCCTGCGAACATTGCTAATGCGACTGACGCTGACAGCGATGCTTCTCATCTATGCACAATTGATCTGCTATATGAGGTAGTCCAACTTTCACCTACTTTGGTAGACGATTTCTTTACCAGCCTAGAGGATTTAATGTTTTCTCCTAACAACGAGAATGATTTTTTAAATTAGCACACAGCGTTCCATGGGACTCTGTATTCGACCTTCACTTTTCAAAACAAAATTCTGACTTTAGAACTCTATTTTTCTATGATTTGACTTTTTGGCACAAAGTAATCTGCTTAAAGTAGAACTATTCTTAGAAAACAAGAATTCTTTGAACACTTCCAAAAGACAATATTTGACCTCGTTCACGACCAAAACTGTTTTTATATTCTGCCATGAAATGGTCTCAACCTTTTTTCTGTATTTAAGAGCCATTTCATAAATGTAATTTAATGATTCATTCTGATAAGCATTTTTCTAATGTCACACTACATGCTTTGAATTAAAATATTGCTTTTTTTAAATGTGTACATCACAAATGCTCATTTTCGTATACAACCATTTTAAAAGCATTTTATGTATTTTGGGTGGGATTGTAAACCCATGCTTTAGATATGTTTTTGCTTAGTATTTAGTAATATCGAACATAATGGAGTGGAGTGGGTGTTGTGTAGCGTTTTAGGACCATAGTGTAATTTTCCAGATTCATGCCCTTATATAGGTATAATTCACATTATAACCTTATATAGGCATAGAAATCATGCCCATATTTAGACATAACCCATCCAGTCCAAATACGGCATGGCTACTTCCACTAGTTCCAAAAAGCCACAAAGATTCCTTGGAAAACTCGGCTTCAGCAGTCAGGGACATCCCCTTTCTTGAATATTGATTTGTCCTAGAAATCATGGCGTTTTCAAAGGACTACCATTCCCTTGGGGTTCTTTGGTGACATTATTATGTCCGACTTTACATCAAACCAGGCACCTTCAAGTAATAAATATGCCTTCACTTGCCCCAGCAAACACACGGTGGTTTGGAGCAGTTCGACTATCTACTTCCTCGAAGCAGCTTGTTACAGCAAGTGCCGAAGGAAGCCAACCCTCCAGCTGATGCACTGACAGAGAGGCTGCCTTTCTCTCGCTGAGAATCCAGCTCTAGTGTTTCAAAGCTCCCCTCACGGGGTGTTGGGAAATCGAGTCCCGAGACAGAGATACAAGACCTCCTTCATTCCAAACCAAGGTACGGAGCTGATTAGACCCTATGCGAAATCTTGGATGGATTGTTGGCAAAGAAACTAAACCCATACTTACTTCTTCCCTCGTACTAGACTTAGGTTAGGTACATCAGGGTAGGCGTATTTTAGAAGCACCAGTTGAGTACTTTTAGTCTTTGTTATTTATGTATGTATTTTATGGCTTGGAAACCATACCATGCTTTTACAATATTATTTTATAATACTCTTCTTGCTGTACGCATTATACTTTACAGCCAGTGTTACGATTGTAGCAGTTAATTTCTTCTGCATGAGAAAGAAGACTGTTCAATAAATACTTTTATTGAAAACGCCCGTCTCTCTATTTCTCTGCACCTCTGATGAAACGAAGCAAGCACGATTGACTGAGTAAAATATCTATCTATTGTTTCCACGACTCTGAAGATCAGTTTTATCTTGGGGAAACAAAGTTGTCATGTTTATGCGGTTGTCAGAAACAAATCCCTTCTTGTGTATTCGAGAAAGTTCCTAGTGGCCTCTGAGCTAGCTGGCACTCACAATCAAGTCTAATATATCCGATAGAGACCTAGTCGACCTAAGTCCTATGTCACATCTATAGGATATATTATTCCAATGCGCAGAGCCTATTGAGAATATAGGAACTACACTACAACACGTCGGGCCGACCCCCACACCTGCTGCAGTTCCTGGATTCAGGACTACAGTTCAGTGCCGGTCACAGGACTTCCCGCGGGGCCGTTGTGCAGAACAGTCGCAATTACAGTGAGAGCAGGAATATTGAAGGGGTAAGGGAGGGCTCCTAGTTCTTCCTGAGATTGAGGGCATGGCCGGTGTACAGCAAGGCCCAGGATCAACACAGATGGGCCATGGCCTCCATCCAACCGTATCACGGGTGCTGTCCACTGCAATCCATTTCCCTAGGCATCGAGGGCACGCAATGTATAGGGGGTCCTCATCCCGATCAGAGGGTGCAGCGCGGCCTGCAGCCAATCAGGTCAGTGTAGGCAAGGTCGTGGGGACGAAAGAGGGGTCCCTGCCCAGAAGCCCGCACTGTTGAGTCCTCGTCTTGTGGTCGCTGCCACCCAAGGCACCTGCAGCAGAGGATGCACACACATGGCGGAGGACTCCCTGTGCACAGGAGCCGGCACTTAGCTGAGGATATTACAAGATTTTGATGTGGTTCGCGCGGAGCTCGTTAATGCACGAACATCTTGGACAAAATCTTGGGCATGCCCCCACTTTGCCTTAAGTTAAGCCTGTCTGCCCTGTGCCAGGAGGTTGAGCTTAGGCTAATTTAGTTATTTTCAGGGTTCACTGTGACAAGGGTTGTGATTATTCCTCGAGGTGAGTAGTCAACCATCCCAAAAAAGAATCACATTTATTTAAGTGATATTGCAAGGTAATACTTCTAATCAAGAGGGGTTGGTGACCCTAGCCGATATTGTGTGACTGCAGCCTCTTCTAACCTGGCCTATTCATTAGAAGGAGAGTCTAAAACATTTACTGTTCAAGAGCTTCCTGAAGTGCTAGGGGTAGGGTGTGGATCACAAAGAAGGTTTGTGAGTATTCCAGAGTCATTGGCTTGCACACCCGGGAGTCTTCCTCCATGTTTCTTCTATTAGAACAAGACTTAATAAATCAGGATGGCTACCATGGAATTAGTCATTGTTGGTATTTTGGACCTTTTTTGTCAGAAGGCTATATATACAGTGAAGAAACCCTTAAATTTAATCCTGGGTTTGACAGGCAGCCAATGAAGAGCATTCAAAGCTGTTGGGACTGTAATGTCCCCTTCATAGTGTAAGTCATATTCCCCTGTCATTAGTGCCCAGCTCTGTGTATCTTGTATCCAGGTTTTCAGACAATGCACTACTGCTCCCTTCATGGTTTTAGCACATAGAACGGCGGTGGCAGCGTATTGTGTTCTGTGAATACATAGTTATGGTCAGACCTTTTTATCTGTCACTGAGGTGGAGGCTTACTGGCTACTTGTACTTACTGAACTTCTAGCTCGAGCATCCCAAGGCATGCATATCACATGCATCTCATGGCGTATGCAGGTGAGCCAGAGTAATGGAGGACTCTGGGATCAGTTTTGGATATCCCAGGCCTGCCTTACTGCACAAGATTGAGCTGAGGTTGTTTTTCAAGTTAATGAAAGTGTGCGGATGACATTCCTGAAACTGGAGGGAGACGACCTAGACACTGAAATGAGGAAATAGGAGACCAGTCTCCTTTACAAATTCAATTAACTGTTTTGCTGATCCGGGAGCTGCTGATTAGTCCTACTGAAGCACTGCCATTTGGTTTATTGTGGAAGCGCAGTGTGGGACTGCAGAATTTATTGTGCAGGTTGAAGGAGACATTTGAAATGAGGCCCAGTCTTTGGTCCTACCCTGAGCTCAATTTTCATCTCTTTGTTTCTGTGTTGTGGGCACTCCAGGCAGGAGACCACCCTGCTGAGAGAAGTGCTGACATGAATTTTATTCAATAACAAAATACTTACATTAATAATGTGATGAGTCCAAGTTGAAAAAAATAAATATGCTAAATGCAAAATTTGTAGTGGGTAACCATCCGTAAACGTTGTAGACCTGCACATAAATTAGGTGCTGAAATATGTTAGCCTAAGTGTCGATTCCATGTTAAATGAAAAATACTACAGTCACGCTGAAAGGCCTGTTTTTGACATTGAATAGTTGTTTGAGCAAGATGTTTTTCTTCTCTTTACTGCAGCCTCTGTTAGTTAGTGAATAGGCATTTAGTATGTATTACACAACTGTGAGTGCTCACTGAGAGAAGAGCATTTGGACGAAAGAATGATTCATAGTGCAAGAATACATCACTCTAACCTTTCAAGGGAAATGTCTGAAAGTCTATAATGCTCTGATGAGAAAATGGGGAGTTTGCGTATTCCCAGCAGTATGCTGAAATTCTATTATATTGTGTGGTTCCCTCTAATCTGTAGGATCTGCGCATTTGTTGGACAACATAAACTTTGGGTGAGGTGCCTAGACCGACTCCAAGCACCCCTGCAGGACCAGCTAGCTCACAGTGCCACCATAAGTCCCCTTAACCCTACTAGGGAGAGAATAGTTTCTGGCAACCACTAAAAATGACAGCCCTGACCCCTCTGGGATCGTGATAACAAATCAGGACTATTCACTTAGTCACTCGTGCTCTTTGCTCTCAGAGAAATATACAGAGAAAACACAGTGGGACGTTTTCAATATATTTATTGAACCAACGTTATTCTTGTATAAAATGCATGTGCTGCGATAATTAGTAGACAGAAGCAGATGAAAGTGATTACAAGCACCAAAAGAGTAAATAGTATATACAGCTCTACCATGGTGCTAAAACAGTGTATTTATGCAGGCATAAAATACAAGATCGTAATCAGGCGTACTCTTACTATGCGAAACCTACTCTGAGAGTTCCTAGAGTGTATGTAGGAGTAAAGCCAAGAACCCCACAAGGGACGTTCCAACCCCATTACCTGGCTGGAGAGAATGTAGGACCCCTGTAGTTATGCACTGGACACCCCTCATAGAGATGTCAGACCACTTGCTGCATGGTGAAGTCTCAGCATGCAGGGGCCCTCGCTGACCGCTGAAGTGTCTCTTTGGCTAATTCTATGAGATGCTGATTATTTATTATAAACGCATCCTTGTGATGTAAGTATGAGTATGTGGATAACCATGTCGCCCTGTGAATGAAGATAGTACGACATTTGTACATTTGTGCGTAATGGCCTTGTACTTGGTGTTCGAGGCATTGTGACAATGTTATGTGAAGTCAGATGTGTAAACAGAAGTAGTTTCAGAGAAACTAATACAACATTGTCAGACACACAAATATGATGTGCAAAAGGTCACAGCAGAAACGTTACTGTAAAAAGGAGGTCAATGTAAGAATTAAGCAGCTTCACTACATGGGCCTAACCCGGACACATAATAATTGGAGGATGAAGAAGATTACATTAAATAATGATTCTACATAGAATTTGTGTTTATATAAGTGTGTGTTTCTAGAGAAGATTTCAAACCTCAGATTGCAAGATGCGAATTCCTTCTAGACTCTCTGTTGAGAGACCTCCTTTTGTGTTTCTGATGCTTTTCTTCATGAGAGGCTGTCTTACTTAGATTTCTGAATTGTCTGCTAATATCATGGAACTGAGAACACTTTTCAGATTGTAATGCAAAGGATGTATGCTTGCACACTAATTCTCTCATCAGAACCCTTCATTGGGGTTCTGAATGTATTCCATGTTCTCTCCTTATCCCATTTTTTTAGACTAGGGAGCTTCCTTTATTAAACATGCTTGCTGTATTATTACTATATTGACTATGATTCTAACAAATATGTTGTTCAATTTTATAATCAAATATCGATGTTGTCGGACTCAATTGTGTGCATATCCATGGTGCTCTGAGTTGGTATCCATATGTAACCTTGCTATGCAATTTTGTTTAATAAAGGTTTTCGGAAAAAAAAAAAATACGATTGATGGATTATAATAACTTTTAAATGCTGACTACTAAAGATTAATACCTAATTAAAAAAAGGATGAAAGACTAAAAATATTTGCAAAATGAAATCCTTTAGCTCTCTAATTCTTTGGGCCAGATGTACGATGGGATTTTGCATGCACAAATGGGTTTGCGACCCGTTTGCACATGCAAAAATCCTGTGGGCCATGTACTAACACTACTTTGTGAGTCGCAAATAAATTGCGACTGGCAAAATAGTGTTTAGCGACCCGCTATTGGGAATGGGCATTCCCTTCCTAATAGTGACCACACAAGTCATGTACGAATCTTTTGCGACCACAATTGAGGTCGCAAAACACTCGCAATTTACCACCCTCTTCAAGAGGGTGGTAATGCAATCGCAAAAGGGAAGGGGTCCCTAGGGGACCCCTTCTCCTTTGCAAATACAGGGGAAAATATTTTTGGGGGGCAGGCAGTGGTCCCAGGGACCACTACCTGCCCTTAAAAAATGAAACGAAAACGTTTCATTTTTCTCTTTCAAATGCATTCCGTTTTCCTTTAAGGAAAATGGGCTGCATTAAAAAAACTGCTTAATTTAAAAGCAGTCCCAGACATGGAGGTCTGCTGAGCCCAGCAGGCCACCATACCTGGCAGGGCTAGCCAATTGCGCAAATTGCGAGTGCCTCATGAATATTGATGACGCATGCAATTTGCGACCCCATTGAGAATAACAAACAGTGTCTCTGACACTGCTGTACATGTCATTTTGCGAGTTACAAATTGCGACTTGCAATTTTGCGCAATTTGCGACTCGCAAAATGACATGGTCCTACATCTGGCTCTTTATTGACTAAAGGGAAAGTCTTTAATGTTTTATTGTTATGTAGATGATTGTGCCTCATTTCTCTTTATCAACCAAAAAAAGGTCCATACTACCAGTGGCGGGGGTTAATTAATGATTATACCCAAACATTGAGATATAGAAAACAATGCTCCCTAAGAAGCACCACTCTACGTAATGGTACTGTCTGGAAAGTAGCCTCAAAAGGACACCTTGAAAGGGGAACCACTCCAAAGCATTATTGGCAGTGGGTACACATCTCCCTGTCTGCTGTTACGATATAAAAGTGGGACCCACTGCCACATTTTCTGTTCTATTTCTAAACTCTCTATGACCAAGTAAGGTAGTTCTCTGTAGAAGGCTTTTTTGCAAGCTGATCTGGTGTCTACCTCACAGCAAGCATAAAAAATACAACAAGCATTGGCATAGCCAATAGGTCTCTCTTTTGGGACCTTTTAAGTATTTAATTATGCAGCACAATATCCTTGCATGGCTAAACACTTATAAGGTCCCAAAGGCAAGACCTATTGGCTATGCTAATGCTTGTTCTAGTGGGGGGCTCATTCAGGTAGACTATGCAATCATTTCGTGGTACAGCACAATGCTTTTAGAAGAAAGACTCTGAGGACTCTTTGTATGAAGCTGCTAGGGGGCCCCAAAGTATAATTCTTATCTGCGAATCACTATGCTCTTCACTACAGATCGGAGTAATAGTCAACGACATATTAAATGTCCTGCATCCATAGCAGTGGTATACTGTTCATCATGCTGTACAGTACCTAAGGCATAGTTCACTTTGGCTAACCGAAATGCAATTTGTGCTTACAATTATGACATGTCTCACAAAAGTAGCTGTAGTAATGATGTCCACGCGTTGTAGGTTTCCAGAACGTTTATTAAGTTCAATACAACATAGGTGCTCCCAGCTTGGCAGGATAATTCTGTCAACATTCTACTGCTGCCTTCAGGTGACAGCACGGGCTAAACCAAGAGGGAAGGATGCAGAGGGGGGAACCAGGAAGGGGTGGGAGGAACCAAGGGGTAAGTTACAACACATCATCCTCCCTAGGGAGACCACAAAGAGAAGGAGAAGAAGACAGGAGAAAAATGGGTGGGAGCGACGTAGAGGAAAGGAAAGGACGGAAAATAGAAAGAGCTAGGGTAGGGGAGAGGACAACCGGTGAACACAAAGGGGGAAGGGAGGGAATTAACAACATATGCGCAAAGAGGCACAACAGTGGGTCTTGCACAGAAGACCCTCGCCCAGGTAAAGCGCCTGGGACGACCTGATAGGTTGAGCCCCTGGCCCACGCCTAAACTGGCAGGGAGCCCCCCTAAATACATGTTAAACCAAATACGCCGGGACGGGGTGGAGTGATCGAGAGACGGGTGGTAGGCACTGGGACTATATCTTTTCTGCCCCCCCCCTTTACTACCAACCATAGGGGGGCTAGGAAACCCTTTCCCCCTCCTGTTATATCAAAAGCGAATAGGGATGTCCGATGTGGAGAAGTGTGGCTCACTGGTTAGAGGAGGCAGACCTGGAAGCAGAGGTCAGCCCGGGACCAGGGTTCAATTCCCGGCTCGGCGGGGTCTTGAGTCCTAAAATGTCCATGGACTCGACAATTCTCGCCCCGGTGCCTACTCAATTCACGGGCTCACACTCTGCGACTCTGGGCAATAGCTTGCTTAATCTCCACAACGGCCCCTCGCGGCGGGATGCCTGGCTTTCACCTTGCGGATACCCTGCCGGGGTTATCTCACAGGGGAATACCAGGACGGGTTCCCTAAGCAAGCGCTTAGAAACCGCTTGGTGATTTGCGCTATATAAATTCCTGTACATTTACATTTACATTTTACATTTACATGTAGACACCCCAGCTACCCAACTTTCCCGACAACCCCTGAATTATTAACCAGTAACTGTTAGGCAGCATGCTCCTAGAAATGCAAGTGTCTGACTATCAGTAAATCATGAAGACAAAGGTAAAAGGTCACTTCCCATATGTCACTGAAGTCTGTTCTAGAAATGACCAATAAGTCACAAAAAGGATTACTATCTCTAGGGTCTTTTTTATGCGTTTAGCTAAACCACGTCCGTGTGGCAATGACCACTTCCTCCTTCTTCTGTGGAGTGGCTGTGAACCAAGCTAGTTTGTTCCAAGTGGGCAAAGGCCCAGTTCTGTCTCTTCCTCGAGATAGATGAAAGGACTAACCAATAATTTACGATGTGTGCAGATAGAACCTGGAACTTTGCTCTCCCCCCACAGTTCCTTTAGGCAGCAGAACACTCCCCTGTATACTTCATAGTGAGGTTTATTGTGGGTAAGGATGTTTTTTTTTTCTTCGGAAATTTCCTGAACCATGTTACAATGCTTCTAACCCTGCTCATAGGACCAGTTTCCTTCTCATCGACCTCATAAGTATTTGGTCCAGCATAATTTCTCTTGTGGCCCTCTGTGCCTGAGCCACTCATACCTCCTTCTGTACATGCCTCCTCGGGTCCTAGACTTTCCCCTGACTTCGTCAAATGGGTTCCACTTGAGAATGTGGCTGTGTCCTCTGTGTTTTCTAACACGTATTCTTTCCAGCCTTTTATATGCAACCTGTACCTTCCTTCCGGACCTTTTGAGTGCTGACCTGATAAGTCTCTGAGAGGATCTTCACTTTCCTTTTCCGACTCTACGCTATATAACCGATCCCAGCACTCTCCTTGCTTGTTATTCTTAGACTTGATCATACTCTGACCAACTACTCCTTTCAGGTACATGTCATCAACATATTTTTCGCATGACCTAGATTTGGATTCGACCAGTGCCGTTAAGCTCCAAGCTTTCTCATCTTTTATTCGGGTATGCTTGCAAAGCTCCTCCTTAACCCTCGTGGATTGTGTATCCACACACGTTTCCTCATAGACAAATTCTTGTACTTCCAGAATATAATGTTCACTGATTATCTTCCCTAAAATTTTGTTTTTTCTGTCTTCCACATACTTTCCCAATGACGTATTCTGTTTTCTTTCAAATTTGACAATAGCTGCTTCTTTTATTCCCTTATACCTCCACACTCCTTGTGTCCCTGCTTCATTGTCCATAAATGGAGGCGTATTCACCCTCAAAATCCCCTGCCTGGTACATAGACTACTGTAGTTTACTGCCCACCCTCTCCTGGGCTCAGAACTATTGGGATTTTGCAATGTTCTTAATTTCCTTTGATCCTCTCCTTCCAGTACAGTAAACTCTTCTTCCGAATTATGAATCTTAGTACTTCTCTTCACGTGACACCAGTCCATCTCTCCTCCTTCACTCACGATAATGTATTCACCCTCTTCTTCTTCTTCTAATTCATTACCTTGTGTTTTTGACAATTCTCTCTTCCAAATGTTTTTGTCTTCTTCAGTACTATTTGACCCTGAGTCAGCGATGAGGCCCTTAAATGCTCCCCCAATGATGATGGTATACCTCTGTTTAGCTTCACTTTTGTTCATCACCATTACGTTATCTCCCTCCTCTCTGTATATTTCGTTCACACGGAGATTGGCACTCCCTACTTGCTTATAGTGTTCATTTAAAACATGCAAGATCTTTCCCCATACATTTCTGTCTGTCCCCTTTATGTTTCTCTTTTCTCTGTTATTATACACTTTCCATCCACCAGTTTCAGAACTGTGTAATGATGTTTCCGTTTTTTTTTTAGTTTCAGTGGTTCTTCCTTCACGTCCAAAACGGATAAACGTTTTTTATTACACTCCTTCCTCTCTTCCCCATCAGCAATTCTTGTTCCCTCATTTTTCATTAATGGATCAGGTGACGGTAGATAACTCATTTTGCTTTCGCTAAAGTAAATTTCTCCCAAATTTCCCCTTTATATTCACTAACACAAATAACTTCTTACTGTTTTTTTTTTTTATTTTTTTTATATGTGTTCCTCAGACAACCAAGTTTACACTCTCACCAGAACTTAACTTTAAAGGATACAGTCTTTGTGTTCTGCCAGCATTGAAGATCCGTAGATTATTGTCGAGTGCCACGCAGTGCGTGAAGAGCCCCGTAGGAATATACCGGACTACCTCATTAACTGGGTACCAAATTTCAACTAGTTTGGAAATGCCTTTAGTACTGTAATTCGTGGTTCAAGCTCCGATAGATGACTGATATTATTATAATTTTTTTTTTTTTTCTCTTTTGCTACCGCTTTAAGATGATATATTTCATTACATTTAGATCCTGTAATCGGGTTTCTTCATAAAGTGTCTTTCACACTCAAGATGGCACCCCTTGACGCTCTACGTAAAAACGTTAGTTCCTTCAGGACGGCGATACTCTGAGGGGAAGATTATGTTTCCTGCTCCGCCTCCTGTTTCCCCTCTCGGCTAACAGAGATTACTCAAAAAATGCTTTGCGCCGTTACCCGTGTGAGCTGACTACAGGTAATTTTCACAGTTAGATTCATCACACGTTTTTTTTTTTCTTTTTTCCCTTGAAAGGGGCTATCTTATACTTCTTGACGCTTGTAAAATCAAAATTCTTTTCAATCGTAAGTTACAGTTCTTAAGAAATGCGCATCACCTCACGGCGCGCTGCCTCAGATCAATTTCATACGCTGCACCAGGGGTTTGCTGTACACCCTGTTATTCTCACTTTCTTCATGAAATGTGCATCACCTCACGGCGCGCTGCTTCAGATCACTTTCATACGCTGCACCAGGGTTTTGCTGTACACCCTGTTATTCTCAATTTCTTCATGAAATGCGCATCACCTCACGGCGCGCTGCCTCAGATCAATTTCATACGCTGCACCAGGGGTTTGCTGTACATCCTGTTATTCTCACTTTCCTCATGAAATGTGCATCACCTCACGGCACGCTGCCTCAGATCACTTTCATACGCTGCACCAGGGGTTTGCTGTACACCCTGTTATTCTCACTTTCTTCATGAAATGCGCATCACCTCACGGCGCGCTGCCTCAGATCACTTTAATACGCTGCCCCAGGGGTTTGCTGAACACCCTGTTATTATCAATTTCTTCACGCAGCACCAGAACGCCGCCTTAGATCTGTTTCAAACGCGGGAGCAGGGGTTTACAGCACACCCTGTCCCGCTCCCGTCTCCTCTAACGGTTTCAATGGCTTCCCACACGCACTTGCACCACTTCTGTGTTTTTACAACTTGGGTCCAGCCTTCGGGAGTTTTTTCCTCAATCGCTTATACCAACATGCCCGGGTTCACAGAGGCCGTTCCTTACTCGCATCCGATAATACTTTGTTTAGAAAAACTAACTTCCAAATGCAGTCACTCACTCATGCTTAAATAGCTTGACGCACTGCCTCGGGTCAGTTCCACTGCGATGTCAGAGATTTGACAAAGTTCCCTGCTCAGAACACTTCTCCTCCGACAGCTTCAAAAGTCTCACCTCCTTGACTTGCGCTGATCCCCTTGTTCTCCGACATGAGTCTTGCTTTCCTGCACCATAAGAACATCAAGGGAACGCTAAAGGTAAAATCTGATATTACTTTCGCCTTTTTTTTCCTTTCCGAGTAATAATAATTTCCGACTCCTTCTCAAATCATTTCTCATATGGGATTCACTGCACCTCAATTCAAAAATTCATGGAGTAGGTTGAACTCACACTTGTAACAGCCATCATACACCTTGGCACCTCATGTCAACAATTCCACACGTAGGTAGTTCACCGTTGTGCCGTTCTTTACTCCGTTCAAATTACGACCAGCCTCCTTTCACCTCAGGAAATGACCGGCTCTTCAAGCAGGAAAGTAAAAATCACTTTCTCTTTATTATCCTTTTCCTCATCCAAGCTCAAACGCTTCCAGGGGAGAGACACCTTACTGACCCTGGCTCAGCTCCATTTCCTCCGTCGCCAAAATTGTAGTAATGATGTCCACACGTTGTAGGTTTCCAGAACGTTTATTAAGTTCAATACAACATAGGTGCTCCCAGCTTGGCAGGATAATTCTGTCAACATTCTACTGCTGCCTTCAGGTGACAGCACGGGCTAAACCAAGAGGGAAGGATGCAGAGGGGGGAACCAGGAAGGGGTGGGAGGAACCAAGGGGTAAGTTATAACAGTAGCATTACAGTAAAGTTCTCTCTGTTGTGGGCCAGACAGGGGGAGAGTTCAATGTTGAAGTCTCCCTTCTAACAGGAGACAGAATGTTCTTGTTAATAACACTGTTAGTGCCATCTGTTTTAAAATCTTCAGACAAAGAAAGCATATATTTAAAACAATCCACAATGCCAGATTATTACCTTGGAAACTTCGGAACACTCGCTCAATTATAGGGGAAAATAACTCTAACCCACTTTCTGGAGCCTGGTGTTCAGCCTCCATCGTTGGCATCAGACACATCAGAGTAATGTATGGTTCCTCTAGCTCCAAGAGTAATATTTTACACTAGGTCTTCCATCATACAAGCAAATAATATCTTTCTGAGTAGGTGCAGTAGAAACAACCGCTGCTGCTACAGGCTCCTTGCTCTCTACCATCAATCTGTTTTTAGTGTTGCTAAAGCCAATGCACTTCATGTTCGAAATGCTAGACATTTTACCAATATATTTCATTTTTCTTAACGATGCTAGACCTAGTCACATTTTATTGAGGATTTAGTCATTGCAAATTTGAATGAACTTGGACAAAAGAATGAGCTCGAGAATTTGTAGATCAAAATATTTTTACGTAAGTATAAAAAAAAAATATATTTGCTGCTCTTTAATTACGTTGGTGTTTAAAGCCCCCAGGGCGATTTCAGATTCCATCAAACTTTATCAATTCTTCAGGTAATACAGCCCATATTTCTCTCATAAACATTCGCGCAAGAAATCATTGTCCACACCTTCTTTTAGGAGCAAGAAAGGCCACTTTATTTTAGGACAGGTGCATCATAAAATTCATGAACACATTCATTATTTATTTATTTACATAATTCAACTCTACAGTGAGCCTACTAAACCTAAATCCCAAAACCCCGAACAAACTCCTGCCTACTACCCCTAGCCTACCCAACGCTACCCTTCAGGATGGCCAACCCGCTCCAGGCTGCCCACCCCCACTACCAAAAACCCGCCTCCAAAAGAACAAAGGCACCCATCCTAACAGTGGCAAGCCTAAAGAAACGAAACAGCGCCTAGAGCACCGCAAAATAAAAGGAAAAACCCATAAATAAATAAAAAAGAGGGAGGGTGGGTGGGGCAAAACAAACCTCCCTTCTCGCCTCCCGCCACGCAGTTCCTAACCGCCAGCCTGACTCCCCTTTTATCCCTTCCGCTAATCAACCCCACCTGGTTCATGATCCTCGCGCGAACCTACCCAGGAAGAGACCGGCTCGCGCCTGGCTCTCCCTGGGTCCCCCCTCGCGCAAGAAATCATTGTCCACACCTTCTTTTAGGAGCAAGAAAGGCCACTTTATTTTAGGACAGGTGCATCATAAAATTCATGAACACATTCATTATTTATTTATTTACATAATTCAACTCTACAGTGAGCCTACTAAACCTAAATCCCAAAACCCCGAACAAACTCCTGCCTACTACCCCTAGCCTACCCAACGCTACCCTTCAGGATGGCCAACCCGCTCCAGGCTGCCCACCCCCACTACCAAAAACCCGCCACCCAGGAAAACCTTTAGCGTTTTCCTGCCCCACCTAAAAGAAAGGAAGGAGCACACCACAACTGTACCTGAAGAACCTTGCTAATCAAATCCCTGAGTTCAAGAAGGTAAAAAGAAATACCCAAAGCTGAGAGATGCACACCGTCCTCACAAAATAAATGATGTTCAGAGACTTTTAAATGATAATGATCCAAACTGTAGATACCCCAGTGTTGACAAAAAGGTCGCATCGTCCTGTTCACTTTCCTTCTAGCCTTTTCCAGGGCGGAATGGTTCCTCGCCCCACGCCATTGCAAACGAGGCACAAACTCAGTCCATATGATCATGGTGCTCACCCATGTGGTTCTGATGATTTCCAGGTCCTGCTTCATTAGTTTCAACAAAGTCAACCCAGAGAGAGAAACCAAGTCATTCTCTCCCAAATGCAGCACCAGGAGATCCAGAGGGCCCCCCAAACACTGTGAAACCAAAGCAGCCAAGGCGGGGAAAAGCCCACCCCAGCGCATTCCCCCTGTTCCATGCCAGGAGACTTCGTGTGTCATACTGTTCAGACCAAGTGATCTCCCACATAGCTGACTGGCAGCGGCTAAAGCTGCTCGTTTAACAAAAGAGTGCCCCAGTATCCACACCCTCCGTTTGCATCCGGCGACTGATGGCCAAGGACCTAGGAGAAAAAGAAATGTTAGACAAGCCAAAATGCACTATTTCCTCACATACTTTTCACAGCACTTGGAACGCCAACGACCAATGCGTCGGATCTGGGACCAGTCCCACCCCAACCGAGCGGCCTCGGTCGCCGCACCAATTCTGAAGGAATGGGTACCAAACTGAACAGGGTCCTTCCCCAAGCGCAACAAAACCTTCCGTAATACAGCCAACAATTGAGATGCAACTATGGGACTACCATCCGCATGACAAAATATGGACCCCTGGAGAAAATGCGGAGAGGACACAAACACTTCCCATTCCCCAACCGGGCAACATGCAGAGACACCACTCCTACCAAGGAACACCCACTTACCCCTCCCCATCTGGTCGGTTTTGGATGCCCGCAGCCAAAGTCGCACTCTGTCACTTTCCAACACCACCTCACTGCTGGTCATACCTACCCTGCCCCGCAACCCCAGCAACTCTGATGCCCGAAATGCCCCAAAGAACAACCAAACAAAACACAAACGAAATTTGGCACACTCAAAAGCATCATGACAACACACCTCCAATTCCGGCAACAGCAACTGGAGCAACTCAAACGTCACTGGCTGCCGGAGCTGCTGACCACCAGCCCGGAGCCTGGCCAAACCTTTCAACAATTTACGAACCAACACCCCCCCAACCGGATCCCTCCCCCACCAAAGCTGCCCATAAAAAGAAACCCCAGCCAATTTGCCAGAAATGGTATTGGGCGATAGGCCTTTGTCCGCCAAATGTAAAACAAACTGCAAGATGCATTGTTCATCAGACCAACCAGCCCTGAACGGCCCCATCGAAACCTTACCAAACTGCAGAAACTCAGACCAGGCTTTCACATAACCCCGCCTGGTGGAGTCAGCCACTGAATTTTCTACCAAGTGGTGAACCCTCAATCCCCCAGGTCCCATACGTACTGTGGGATCGCTGTTGGTTCCAGGTCCGCCCCAGGAGCTAACTTGCGGAACTCGGACCACTGAAAGCGAGACAAAGAGTCAGCGATGCAATTAGAAGTACCAGGAACATGCCGTGCTTTAAAGACAATATTTAATTGCAGACACCGCAGCATGAATGCGCGCAGGAGCCGCAAAACCCGCAAATCGCGAGCCTTTTGGTGATTGACAAGGTGTACTACTGCCAAATTGTCCACGTGAAACAAGACTGAGCGATTCTGAAACTCATCCCCCCATAGGTGCAAAGCAACCAGCAGCGGGAAGAGCTCCAGAAACGCAATGCTGCGACCCTGATCCTTCCGGTGCGCCGGCCAGCCGGCCGCGCACCATCGACCCTCCCAAAATATTCCGAATCCGTGAGCCCCTGACGCATCAGTGAACAACTGTACTTGCCACACCATGTCCTCATCCGCAAAAAACAAGGACACGCCATTAAACTCCTGTAGAAAACGAAGCCAGACAGTCAAATCGGCACGCACAGCGGTGGTAATGCGCACCCTATGATGGGGAAGGCTTGCTCCGGACATGGACAGACCCAGACGTCTGCAGAACGTCCTGCCCGCCCGAACAACCCGGCAAGCAAAATTGAGGTAACCCAACAACTTCTGAACAGTTTTCAAAACAACTTTCCGCTCCCCCAACACCAGATGTATGAAAGCAGACATTTCCTTCACTTTAGCCACAGGCAGTCTCGCCACCATAGACAGAGTATCAATTTCAATCCCCAAGAAAGTCAGGGACGTACAGGGACCCTCTGTCTTGTCCGGCGCCAAGGGGACACCCAATTCCTCCGCTAGAGCCTGAAAGATGGTCAAAGCCGACTGACACTGCCCAGAGCGACCTTCCCCAATGAAAAGAAAATCATCAAGGTAATGACAGACCAACACGTGGCCACTAACAAAAGTGAATCGCCACTGCAGGAAGGTACTGAAAGTTTCAAAAAGGGAGCATGACACTGAACAGCCCATGGGCAACACCCGATCCACGTAGAAACTACCATCAAAATGCATTCCCAACAGACTGAAATCCCAAGGATGAATGGGCAATAGCCGGAAAGCCGACTGAATGTCGCTCTTCGCCAGCAAAGCCCCAACACCAGCCGTGCGCACGAGCCGTAAGGCATCGTCCACCGAAGCATAATTGACAGTTGAGTCAGCTGGATCAATAAAGTCATTAATTGATGGACCCTCGGGCCAGGACAGGTGATGGATAAGACGAAACTCCCCTTCCGCCTTCTTGGGCACCACGCCCAGGGGTGATACAATCAAGTCAGGCAGGGGACAATTCACAAAAGGACCAGCAATCCTACCAGCCGCAAGCTCGGCATCCAGTTTCTTCCGCAACACATGGGGACTCTCCTTCGCAGACTTCAAATTATCCGACCACCTGCCCACCCTGGGTCCCTGATACCCAATCCGAAACCCAATTTTGAAACCCCAAGACAAAATCTTAGCGGCCTCAAAATCTGGATAATCCACCAGCCAGAGATCGAGAACCTCCTGCCTAATAGGAGTAGGAGCCCTTGTAAACAGACTGTTGTTGCTGCCCCCTACCCCCTGAACCTCTTCCCTGATCACCCAATCGCTGGCCGGGAAAACACTGGGTGAGGGCATGCTTCCCTCCACACTGCGAACACTCATGTTTGTACCTGCAAGCAGGTCTGTTACAGGAACCCCTGTTAAAATGCCAGCATGTGCCAGAGGCGGCTGATTGACCTCTGCCCCAAACCCCCGCCCCAGACTGAGCGGGGCGAGCTGAAAAGGGCCGATAATACACTGGCTGCCCGCTAGCTGTGTGGGTCGTAGCAGGTGGGTTTGCCGATGCCATCCATTGCAACCATAACTCGGAATCAACCTCACCCCACGAACGCTCAGGGAAAGCGCTCATGCGCGCCCTAAATTCGTCATCGTAGGACAACCAAGCAAAGCCGCCAAAGTAACTGTGAGCCTTGCGGATGACATCTGCATATTTAAACATGTCTATTGCTTTCTCAGGATGACGTTGACAATAAACGCTGGCATAAATTAAAAAGGCCGAAGTCCAGTTCTCTATGGACTTCGGAACACGAGGCCTCCGAGCCAATTCTAATTCCTCCTCCTTCGACCCTTCTTTTGCCTGGACATCCCTAAGGAGAAGTCGAAAAACATCCACAAATGCCCCAGACCATATCAGATTCTTTGTT
Source organism: Lissotriton helveticus (assembly GCF_964261635.1). Taxonomy (NCBI): domain Eukaryota; kingdom Metazoa; phylum Chordata; class Amphibia; order Caudata; family Salamandridae; genus Lissotriton; species Lissotriton helveticus. The sequence continues at coordinate 19,503,443 of NC_136060.1, read as the reverse complement.
TTTTCGGACAAATGGGACCCCAAGGGCATCCCCACCCCAGAATAAGGCAACTTTTTCGGTAGGATACTATCCTCCGTGACCCGTGTGGCAGCCACCCCGCCATCCCCTGATGTAGAAACTTCTTTTGCAACTTGCACAGTAGAAACATTTGAAATTACAGGCCGCTCAAGCCTCGGTGCCAGAGCGACTCGCTCAACCACAACCCCATCACCCGTACCAACAGATCTTGTACTCTTAACAGGGAGACTCTCCCTAGGTTGCCACACAGACCACCACCCATCCTTACCTCTCGGTAACTGCTCCGACTGCTGTGTGACAGCCCCACGATCCCTCTGAGAAGGTCCAGACCACACTGCCCATCGTACACCTGCATGGTCCGCTCGAGACTCCTGCAAAACACGAGAAACAGTGGGTTGCCCCAACCCGCCCCCCTGGGCCCGTGCTGCCAAAAGCCCAACATCTTTATCTCTCAACTCCCCTTCTTCCAACTCATCATCATGAAAACTCCCACAGAAAGCTTCATCAGAAAATGCAACTTGATCACTACCACTGGGCATAGCCCCATCACCGATACCCCCATCATAAAACTGCCAGTCGATGTTGCGAAAGCTATGTGCACCGAAAGCTGTAGAAGAGCCGTCCGCTCCAGACAGCCCCCCTGTAAGCCCACCACTGGAAACAGCCGTGTGGACAGTTCCCGGGCCCGTAGAAACAGCCAACAGCCGCCCAGCCGAAGGCGTAGATTGAAAACTGCGGCCGCTCGAGCCAGACAAGGAAACGGCCCCAAAAACATTGCCCCCCACAGTGGAACCGCACTCACCCCCCGACGCCAGACCATGTACACCCACCGACCCAGCCTCAGGGCCACCCATAAGCCCACCTGGACAACCCCTGGGGACCGGGAACAGTGTCTGACCAGTAGCCGGGGGCGCCCCCTTGCGCAGCAAACCCTTACCACCCGGGGTCATGGACGTGTGGGGGGGGGGCCGGGAGCCAGGAGCACCAGTTACAGCAGCCTTGGGAGCCGGGGGAGCAGCATGTTATGTGCAGCACCCACCGAGACCACAGCAGGGGCCGGGGGCGGGGCCTCAGGGGGGGGGGGGGGCGGCGGCAGCGCGGCACGGGGGTGCCTGGCATCAGCGTCAACCGTGGGAGGAGGGCCAACATTGTGGAGGGGAGCAGGAACAGGCCCCGGCATAGCAGGGGAGAGCAGATAGCACTGCCCATTGAGCCACAAGTATGGGGAGACCCCATCTGACAAAGGCGGCACCGAGGGCAAAGAGGCAAGGGGCACCGCAGCAGTGAGAGAGGCGTGCAAGCGCCCGTGCTGCTCCAGGCTGCGCCCGCGCTTGGGCTTGGGGCCCGCCTGCGGCTTCCCCGACTTCCCAGATGCCAAACCGCCTGTGCGCGGGGTCAGCTGGCCCATAGAACGCCCCCGCCTCCCCCCGGGCGCCCCTCGTGCACCAGCATCGAAAAACGGTAACTCACATACCTGCTGGAGGGCGCCCGGGTCACACGGCGGGGGTTCTGCCTCCACGGCGGGCAAAACAAGCCCAGGCCCGTCTGCCGGCATGGCCGCCTCGCCGTCTTCTTCGTCCTCTGGGCCCGGCGACAAACACGCCTCCACAGCCCTGGCGACGCCCTCCGCAGCCTTGCGAGGGGGGCGGGCCATGCCGACCCACGCTTCCGCCGGGACGCCCGGCATTAGCAAGTCCTCACGCCCTGCCGCACAAAGGATTTGTACAGCCCTCCTGACCTCCGCCGCTTCCTCCATGACCCAGGCAAAGGTAACCACGAGCGCAAAACAAACCTCCCTTCTCGCCTCCCGCCACGCAGTTCCTAACCGCCAGCCTGACTCCCCTTTTATCCCTTCCGCTAATCAACCCCACCTGGTTCATGATCCTCGCGCGAACCTACCCAGGAAGAGACCGGCTCGCGCCTGGCTCTCCCTGGGTCCCCCCTTATACTCTGTCTTCACGTATTTTAATAGCCTGCCCACAAACCTCAACTAGTATCTGTCTTAGTGAACGAAACGTTTAAAAAGTCATGTCCTAGAACACAGTGGAGCTGAATCCCAATACTGTCAGACTGTGACCAAAGAGTTAAATAATATCAATATGTTTGCTATGTTCTTCAGGTTCCATTACGCTCACATGCTATTAAATCTTTGGTCAAATTATTTAAATTCAAGAAAAATGAATTCTATGATTGGCGTAGAATTGGATCCAGTGGAAAAAAAACAGCCTCCTTTGTCCAGAAATGCCCTGGATTTCGAGCTCTGAACTGGAAAAGTTTCAGATATGGCTTAAAATCTATATATATCACACAACACCTAAAAACTTCCAACACAAGCATAAAGACAGGGGTAGTCTAATGTTACCCACTGGCATTTGTGTTGCACATGTTATTACGCTTCTAATGCCTTATTCATAGCACTTAATTGACTGGATGTATGACGAGATCAGCAAAAACACATCTATCAGAATACAAATAAAAAGATAAGTGCGTGAGAATTGGCATCCTATAATGATCAATCCGACTAGGTGTAGTTGTAGCAGTTATTACGACATTCTACAATCACAACATATCTGAGGCCTGCATTGTTCTAACGGGGGCACACAGATGCTGTACCAGCGCGGGGACTGCCTCACCTCACCTGCTGCATAGCTTCTGGGCTCCACACGCAGCTGGTCTCCCCTGCTGCAGTTTCTACCATCGTTGCACGGCCACAGCAGAGGGAGACTACAGCTCCCAGGTATCCTCGTTGTTCCGCCCACTTCCGCCCTGTAGCGCGCCCAGAGGCGCTTAAACATCGGACGCTCCCTCGGTGGAGCGGGGGCCTGCATTGTTCTAACGGGGGCACACAGACGCTGTACCACCGCGGGGACTGCCTCACCTCACCTGCTGCATAGCTTCTGGGCTCCACACGCTGCTGGTCTCCCCTGCTGCCATTTCTACCATCGTTGCACGGCCACAGCAGGGGGAGACTACAGCTCCCAGGCATCCTCGTTGTTCCGCCCACTTCCGCCCTGTAGCGCGCCCGGAGGCACTTAAACATCGGACGATTTCTCCGCGTCGTGGACGCGCCAGGCTAAGCCCGGGCAAAGGGCGGGCTGTCGGTGGCCGTCCGGGGCCGGACGAGGCTGGGCTGGGCCACGGATTTTGGTTCTGCAGCTGTGGACTCATATTCCCCAAGTGAGACTTTTTATCTTTTGACTTTGGGCAGTGCCTGTTTTCAGTCAGTATCTTAGGATATATGTTTGTAACCCTAGCATTAGGGTAATTCGCTTTTTACGTCTGCTTTGTTATTGAAATATCTAAATATTTAAGTACTTAATGAATGATTTGATCATGTCTAAAGCTAAATCTGATAAAACCGCATCTGGGTTGGCCACCATAGATAATTACTTAGTGAAAGTGGTCAACAAAATTAATAATGACCGGAGAGCCTCGCTAGGACGGGGGAGCCCCCTTGCTTTACACCCAGTCACTCCTATCACACCGGTGGAACTACCAGTGGGTGATAGCTTTGATCTGGGTAATCGGGTTCCCGCAATGACTGAAGCACAGGTCCACTCTGAGCTCTATCAGGATATCCTGGACATATCTATTGAGGCAACGGAGCGGTACCCGCCAGTCCCCAGAGCAGTGAGGGCTTGTAAGAAATTACAAACTAAACGAGGGGGGAATCGTAGTAAAAAACAGAGTAGAAACAACCCAACTACCCCATAACAGCCCCTCTGGTGGAATTGACCCATAGGAAAGAGAAAGCGCAGCCAGTGTAAATATAAACCCTGAGCAATTTGAATTATTAGTCTCTGCCATAGAAGCTAAGATAGAGGCTAAGATGGAAGAGATGATTAAATCCCTAGTTCTTAAATTGGATACTGTTGCCCTAGAAGTTAACAGACCAGGAGGTTTGATAGCATCACATCTGGCCTCTGCTGAAAGGACTAAGATTGTCGCTAAGGGTCCTGCTGGGGAGGGGCAGGGTACTAGTAAAAGTATTCCACATCAATCTACCCAGCCAATACCAGCAACTGAAACTGCTTTGCCTGATCAAACATTAATAGATTGTAGGAATAAACAGGCTATAGCAGTACCAGAAGGTAAATTGGGGCTTAGAGAGGTTAGGAAAAGCCGCTTTATTAACCTTTCCCCTGACTGTGCACCCTACGTGGTTGTCCTAACCAATGTTCCGCCTACTGACCATCATCCTGCTCAGCCCCATGAGGAATCTCATGAATCACTAAAAAACAAAACAGTGTCGTGGCTGAACAAGAGATGTGGCTTCCCAATTACTTACTCTGAGCAAATACTGACCAGCAGAAGAGTAAACTGGATTGGCCCGTCTAGAAAGACATGTAGTGGGGATTGCGTTATTGTTAATTTCAAACACCCGCAACATGTTGCAACAGCTTTGTTTAGAGCAGCCTCCCTAGTCTATGACGTGAATAGTATATGTGTACGACCACTCGGCTACTTCTACACTCATCTCATTAAAGTGCCTGCTGATCCTAGTAGAAGTAGACCATTTACTCCTATTCACCGTCTTGCTCCTGAAGTAACACAACTTAATAATCCTGATAATTACTGTAGGAATGGGTTTAATGTTGTGACGCAAAATAGATTTGACCTACTCTCAGGCCTAGAGGCGTGTGATTGACGTGAGGACTCTGTGGAACAGGGTAGGGAGATAACGATTGACTTGGGAGGCATAGAAGCCACTCGGGTAAAGAAGAGTCATAATAATGTAATTTCATGGAACATTGCGGGTTTGGGTGCTAAGATGCAGGATTGCAATTGGATTAGTTACATAAAACAGTATCATATAATTTGTTTGCAGGGGACCTGGTCCATTGAATGCAATCATTTTTTAGAAGGTTACAAGGCATTTTACGTCCCCGCCATTGCAACCACCAGGGGAAGACCTAAGGGGGGGATGGTTACGTACATTTAGGTTGCATTGATTTGTAAAGTAAGTAGAGTACCATCTGCCAACCATGGAATTATCGGTCTAATTTTAACTGGAGAAAACTGTATAGCTGGTCTGGTTAATTTTTACAATTCTGTTAATCTATGCTCAGAATCCAGCCAAGTATCTGCGTTAAATGTTACGTCAATGAAACAGAGCCATCATAACCTTATGATTATGGGCGACTTTAATGTCCACCCCTGTGGTGACCCCCTTTTTAAATGTATTTTGGATCTGAACTGTGCACGATCTAATGGTTTACATTTAGAACATACGATTGAGGGGGAACTTCTTAATGACTTATTGAATGATCTGGATGTGACACCGACCATGGCCCTGATGGATCCTGTTAAGTGTTTCGAGATCCCGACCTTTAAGAGGCATGGGAGGGGAACTTTCATTGACTATATATTAATTTCATTACCAATGCAGTCCTTTGTGGACTCCTTTACTATAGAAGTCAGTGAATTTAGTGACCACAATCCACTCACTGTGCACTTGTCTGGACCGTGGATAGCCAAAGAAGGGCCGAACCATACTCAGGGTAGGCTGAGCACAACTGATGGGAGGCTCGGACTGAGATGGTCTAAGATCACCCCAGATCTGCTGTATAAAGACATTAAAGTTATTTGTGCAGATGAAATCACTACCTGCACTCAAGAAGGCGTACAGCCAAGTAAGGTACTCTGTGCGTTCCAAGGACTCTCGGATAAGGTCTCTAAGCTGCTGTCGGCACCAGCAAAAAATGTAGTCAATATGGGACCAAAGTGGTTTAACCATGACTGCTCTAAAGCAGCAAGTAACCTTAGGTTGGCTCTAGTAGCTAAACCAAGAATACAGGCGACTGTTCAACTCTGTCGAAAAGAATATAAATCTACTATTGCCAAACGCAAAGAACTCCTAAGGGAAGAGGCCTGGGATGAGATCCTTGATCCCACTGTCCTGAGGTGCAGCTCAAGATTTTGGGCTGTAATGAAAAAACCTTTTTTGGTTCATGAGCCCGGTGATGGCTTAGAATGTTATATACGTGCTTAGGGTATTAGAACTATCTTAGTACCCTTCAAAGTGTAAGGAAATAAACTTCGCTAATTGGACCCACTGTGATTATTGATAAGACCCGTACAGAGAAAATTGGATTCCCATCAAAAGTGAATGTAGATCAAATGTTCTCATTTGGTCATCCGAGTAGGGATGGTATGCCTCTTGATCATCGAGACTGATCCATTCCCTATACTCTGCTGGGTCATACCCTCAATCATCGTGGTGACCATGAGACTAGGATCAAGATGGGATCTAGTGCAGTGCAAAAACTAAAAATAGTGGTGAGTTATAAAAGGGTAGAGGATCAAATAGAAACAACTTTATTAGAAATTGTCCTCTCCCTCAATAAAAACAACAAGAACAGTGCAAAAAGAAGCAGTCTAACCATATAGCTGCTTTTCTAGGGCCAACATGTTTCAGCCAAGCAGGAGTGTATCCCAAGGCTTTCGTCAGGGCCACAGTTCTTACAATCTGCTACTGCATTTATAAAGTGAAAAATAAATCAATTAAAGGATATCAGTGTGAAAGTTGAATGTCGATTTCCTCTGTATCAACTGGTGTTTCATAACATCCGAATTGTACAGGGAATGTACCTCACCTCTCCTGGAACCTTGCTCAGGAATGGAGGAGGCACCGCTCTGTCCGTCGCGACCTCGTTGCTGGGTACTGAGCTCAGGGGGAGGCCTCCCGACAAGTGCACAGTGAGTGGATTGTGGTCACTAAATTCACTGCCTCCCCCTGAGCTCAGATTGCTGAAAACTCTTTTATGAAGCGTCTCCTGTGTGTCCCCGCAGGCACGTCCAATCTTGCAGTACACGAAGAATTGGGGATGCAATATATATGTGAAATTTTTTCCTTATGCCCCTTGACTTGCTGGATAAAACTGTGGCTGAACCCGGATATTCCTTTGACACATTTGATTGTGAGGGACTGTCTGTCCCAGGACAAGGCATTGGGTATTCCATGGATAAAATACCTGAAATCCAGCTTTGCCAGGCTGGGGCGTCCTGATCTGTTTGAACACCCAAGCCGGATTGTCAAGGGGGATCTGGAGGTAATCAAACGGGCCTTCCTTATGGATAGGAAGATCCAGAGGGAAGGAGTGGAGCTCCAGAAACAAAGTGTTAGAAAATGTGTCATGTTGAAAACGTGTGTAACCACCGAGCCATATTTATTGGGTTCCCTGACCTCTCATGAAAAGTTCCTGCTAACAAGGTTTAGGTTGAATCTTTTCCATAATCTGCTGGTTAGGCCAAAAACTGCTAATTTTAATAAGACTGCAGTACCTTGCGGCTGCGACGGGAAGTCTCCGCAGGACATGCTGCATTTTATATTTTTATGTAGGTTTTATGAATACCCCCGCAAGCGCTATCTGGTGACTCTTTTAAAAAAACGTAATCGTATTCAGATTAGACCGGCGTTAATTTACTTACAACTGTTGCACAGTGATAGTATTCTCCAAATTACTGAATTTTTAAAATTAAGTGTTAAACCGAGAAATTGTTTGGATCAGTAGTGGATACTTGCAATGAATTTTCTTAATCTTTTGATCTTTATGTAACGAAGATAGTCAACTCTTGCACTTTTTACACTTTATACAGATATGTTTTTATAACAAATGTATTTTGAATTGTGTTTTTATCGTATATGTACTTTTATGGTTTGAACCAAAACCGAAATAAAGTTTTCTGACTGACTGACAACATATCTAACAACTTAATAACCCATGAGAGCTATCAGCCAAAAGCTACCTTGACTGTCGGAAGAGGGATTAAAGGATGGCGCCACTTCGAAATAGGGTCCGCAGCACAGTGGCGGGTGATGCACAAAGTATTTTAAGGGCGTGAACCAGGCTGGCATAACGGTTCTAGTTTCTTGGCCACTGCTTGGTAAGAAATTAATACCGGCATCTCTATTATATGAGTGGAGAAACGCCTGGTCGAGAAGTACAATGTCCATCGTGGTTTATCTTAGTTTACATCAATATTGGTACCTTTATCAAAGAGTTTTAACATAAAAATAGAGGATGAAAAGTGTCTACAAATCTGCAACAATACTGCGGTGTCTGGGCAGCCCATTCTGCCTCCTAAACTCTAAGCCCTTACTTACCTAGTGCCCTGAAGCGTGCGCCTGACGCCTCATCCACAATGTAGACCACGGACCGCAGCCACTACGAGCCTCCCTGAATGACAGACAACCAGCAGAGCAGTCAGCTGATGCCATCATGTGATGGGGAGGTGTTGCGTGGTCATGTGACATAATACCGAAAAAATATAGTCTCATTGCTTGAGATTCCATAGAAAGAGAAAACGTTTTACCAATAAACTCCGATGCAGCAGTAAGCCTCACATTCAAAACAAGCATTGGTCGCGCAGCCCTGAAAGTGACGCAGCCGCGAAAGCGAAAGTGTTCTTATGCTTAATGAGGAAGAGAGGGGGTGCGGGTTGTGTGTGTAGAGTTAATGAGCCTTGATGAGCAGATGGCGGCTGCGCGCGTAACCGCAAGCGTGAGGCCAGCAAAAGCTTGTGGGAGCACTTTGAGAACCCCACTTACTAAATGTCTCGCAGAGCTGCGCATGCGCTGGCTCAGGCGAGAACTAAAGAGCAATGGGAGGAATGCTTACAAATAGGGTAACCACTGGCAATCGCTTGTGGTGGAATTCAAACCCTTCATGTTTTGCCCTCTATGCCTCTCTAGGCAAGGCCCGCCATATGCAAATCAGTAGTGACCTTGCTCACCATGGGAACAGTCCATCCCAAAATTCCGGGTGAGGCTCTCTACAAGCTACACCGGACTAGTGTCGGCCTCATTGGGCCTTTTCAGTGAGGTATAGCTTGGATCCTGTGGCACATGGCGCAGTGAACAATGGACCCATATTTGGGCATTGTGATGGTGGGGCCACATCACAGGCATATCCTTGGCCACTTAGGGAATAACATAATACAGCTTCCCTGCTTTGAGGGGACTTTCCCTGATTCTACTGCATGCCAGAATAGATGTTTATCTGAGACTATAAAAGTGGGCAAAAGCATCTTGAAGCCAGACTGCCTGTTGAGAGAGCAAATGTAATTATCAAAATATGCAGGAGGAGTGACTGTCCATGAGGAGCAAGGAACAGCTTGACCGTGCTGCTATAGGGGTCTTTCAGAAGGGGAAGACAGTAGAGAGCAATCTGGGTACCCTTATTTTTTATTTATTTATGCGTTTTTATATAGCGCGGACGTTACCCTGGTGCTGTTGAGGAACATACTCTCCACTCACAGTTCCTAGTGGGAAGTTTGATGACGCCAGCCAAAGATTGCCAGAGCCCATTCGGGGCTGTGACTAAGTCAGCGTGGCCTGCACTGCTATCTTGCCATATAAGAGTAGAGTGTACCTGGCCACTGTTCCCAAAAGAACTTGCAACTTGACCATAGCCACTGTGCCATAAGAAAATGCGACCAAAACCGAGACGCCATTCCTGAGAGAAGTGACGCCATTGAGTGACCTTTTTGACAGGGGTGATCAGCCTTTGCGTGGCTGCACTGCCCTAGAAGACCAGCCTGAGTATGGCCAGAGCTAGATAGGCCCAAGCCAGGCCACACTAATCACCTGCTCACCAGTTCTGTTTGCGATCCAGACTTCTGCGAGGATTTATTTGCAAGATCGCCATTTACAGCCATCAGAGACATGATACAGTAACCTGATTGAAGATGTGTGTTCTGAGTGGGCACCCACACCCACAGAAGAGGTCCTCCTAGAGCTGCTGGTTTGCATGTTCTCCCAGAAGTGGGAGAGAGGTTGCGTAAAGATGAAGCCAGGCAGATGTCTGTTTACACCGAATCCACCATGGACTGAGGAACCAAGCCTCACTCGGTGAGAACTGTAAACGTAAACTGTAAATGACTGATCATACTTTGCTATAGTAGGACTGAAATGCACTTGAGCCTAATTGCACGTATACTTTGACCCTGGGGGAACTATCTAGCCCAGAAGTGGGGATCGGGAGAAAGTAGCGGTTAGAGGCACCAAGCAACCTTAGTGCCTAGGAGACTTAATTGCATCTTTTCTATGTTGTTTGTAGTTTTTAGTCCTAATGTGTATTAAAGTATTTTCTTCTTGAAAATAAAGCACTGGGTTAGACAATAAGTTTTTGCGCTGCTGTTTGTGGATTCATGTGAAACTGGAAGATTGGGAAGAAACTATAATGGACTCTGGGGAGGCTATCATGATAGGAACTCAAGGAGGGCATGTCCTGGTGTCAAGCTCTCTGAGCCCCTTAGCAAAGGTTTTCCCCAGGCATATTCCTAAAATTTGCTTTTCAATATTTCCTGAATTCAATCACTGCTATCCATTTCTAGGGTATCATTGTCATAAACTCTAGGAGTTATTCACGAGAGCCCCTGAACTTGCAGCTGGCTCTCCATAAAGCTAAGGGTGAGGAAAATAAGAATGCCAGGGAGATTGAGAGAGAGAGAAGTTCAGATTGGCTCACCAGGAAATAAGAGAAAATGAGACAGAAAGAATGGGCACACAAAGAGAGGAAAAGGTAGCATGAAGAAAGAGGTTTGGAAAAGGAAGAGGAGAGAGAATTGGAGAGAGAGAGGATAGCTTTAGAAAAGAGGAGCTAAGGATGGCAGCAGTGTCAGCTACATCTACAAAAAGTGATTCTTCTTCCCATTCTACCAGAGCACTTATCAAGGTTCCAAACGGGCTTGTGCACATGTTTGTAGAGGTACAATATATTTTTGAATTGCTGTGACCTTTGAGATTATTTGTAGTGCACAAGCTTTGAATGAAATTGCTTAGACATCCACTTGAAAGAGTTGCTTGTTCATAGAAGGTATAGCAGTAATTGGGAGAATGCCTGTGGCAGACCAAATCAATTATGAGAAAATAAAGGGCCCTCTGGTAAGGTTGTTTGAGCTGAAGTCAGCCGAGGGGCTTAAAAAAGAAGCAAGTAGACGGTGATGTGTTTGAAACATAGATTATTTGTATATAGCATATTTAGAATGAGTGGGTGAGAGGGATGAAGTGCAAGGATTTTCATGTCCTTAACCAGTTGATGGCGATAGAGAGACTCAAGAAGTGTTATCTACCCAACTCAGATCTGTCCGGAAAGGATCCAGAGAAACTTGCAGTGTTAGCTGGTATGTGGTCAGCTAACTGGGTGCACAAAGGGCTGCAGCAGCATGGCTTTAAGCGAAAGGGAGAGAAGAACTCTCAATAGACTTGTTCCAAACTAGAGCGTAAGGCCCTGGGCAATTCCCAAGTCTCCAATGGAGGACACAAACAGAAAGTGAATTGGGTTACAAGTCCAGAACAAAATAAGAAGAAGGGAGCACAGGAAGGGTCATCCAAGCCCAAACTGATACATTGTTATGGGGGGGATACAAAAATGCTGGCAGGTAAAAGACCCTGTACCAGCTACACCTATGATAGCAAGTGTGTTGCAATTGGGCGAAGCGATTTGAAGGGGCCCTGTTGCACTCAGCCTGGTGGCCATAGATATTTGGGAAAGAGACCCAGATACTCTGAAGCACATACACTCGAACACAATGGGTTTGAATTAGAAGCTAGTATTAATGTAAGAAAGGTTCCTGCCTTGAGAGATATAAGAGCTTAAAGGACTACAGTCGAAAGGAGGGGAATACAAAGGTAGTCCGTGACTAATTTGTAGAAATAAATTCAAATTTGAGACAATCTTGTGTTGTGTGAGATACTACAACACTGGTACTACATACCTCCTGAACAATTATCATGTATGTAACCCATACTGTAATTACAAAATGCATGCAATGCAAAACCACACAGAAAAGCGCCACTAAAGCCAATAATACTTGAAATACATTTATGGAATTCAAAACAAGTAGTTGTATAAGCAATAGGTTGCGCGCAGGAAAGAGGGAAGGTTTAAGGGAAGTGGTAGTGCTGGGTAGTGAAATGGTAAATCATGTAGATACAGATGAGTACAATTGGATTCTTTCAAACATTACTGGTAAGCAAAATCAGTATCGGACGACCTGTCCGAAATAAAACACTTGAGAGAGCGCAAATCGAGAAAAAAATTAGAAGTGCACCATATTTACAAGCACGTTGCATTAGTTTAGTAAAGATTACATAAGAGTGTCGAATTTATAGAGTGAAAATACATAAGAGTGTTTAATTAAAATAGAATGCATATATCAGTGTGAAAAGCTAATGTAGAAGTGTGTAGAGATGTTAGAATGATGTTGAAATCCCATGTTATGTGGCTGTTGTAGAGGAGAATGTAATACTGCTAAACGTAGAAATGTGTAGGCCACATGGCAGTTCACAGAGAATGAAAGGTGCTGTTACACTCTCACATGATATGGATTTTAATGTTGTTGTAATTCAAAGTATTATTGATCATAGAACTGAAATATATGTTTTATAGAAGTGTTTCATATAACCATTGTGTGTAATAAGTTAGAATACTGTTTAGACTAAGAAATTAAAGGTTTACAGAGTGCACAGGCCAGTTTCATGTAATTCTAATAGGCCTGAATAGATAAGGTCATTTCTTTTGATCTGCATGTGTTAGTTAGAGGAATGTTATGTTAAGCATAAATTACTGAGCCTGCTCGAAGGTTTACGACTTAGAAGATACGGTGGAGGCCGGAATTTGGGGCCCACTGTACAAGTGTCTGATTGCAGGTGCGAGGAGGTTCCAATCAAGAGAGTGATGAATATAGTTTTGTTCAGGGAGCCAGGCACAGGCCTGGAGGAGGCTTCAGGAATTTCCTGGGGGGTACTGTCCTGCCGGAGAAGAGCCTGAGAAGCAAGGTCAACGCTAACGATGGGCCCAGAGGAGTATCAGCATGGAAAATGCCAGAACCGACACCACGTGAGGGGCGTCTCTAAAGGGCGTTTCTATTGTAAATGTGATTTTTGTATTAGGGACAGCACCCGTGGGTGGAGTTAAGGCAGATGGTCTGAGGAACCTAAGAGAGCGGATGGGTAGGCAGATAGGATAACCGCGAGACACCGATTTACAAAGAAGACTAAGGGAAGTGAGTGATCTTCTTTGGAAGTCACCACGGCTGACACCTTTTTAGGTTAAGATTGTACTAAGTAGGGATGTCACTTAGTCTAGTGTAGGGACAGTCTAATCTGGATTTGCTTCCTTTCTGTAAATGACTCATAAGCTACAGCTTGTGTCTATTCTTGCAACTCTGATGATTTTTGAATTGGTTTTGGTGATATTCTTCTGCCGACTATGAGCCTTTAGAAAATTTATGTTTGTATTGATACCAGTATATCTTTTGAACCTTATTTTGAGATGTTTGTATCTCCAGTTAACTTTGGCTTTATAATGAACTTTTAAAACTTATTCGTAGTAAGTGGTTCTTTGGAGTGGTGTAAGTCCTTAACTGATTGACCTAGTAGTGGATTGCCTTTTACTCTATGACAGGTATCAACGGTTCAGTCGACCTGAGTTGGGATCTAGACCTATAGAAATAGATCAGAAATCCCGCCGTAACAGTTGGTAGCAGCAAGGATGGTTACCTTCTTGAGGAAGGTGATCTAGACTAGGTTAAGATTACCCCAAGGTCCCTAGAGATCGAGAGATGAACAGCGGAAGAATCGCCTGCCGAAGAAGGTGCTGACGGTGCGAGAGAAAAGCATCAGGGTCGGACGAGAGTGAGTATAACAAGGGTCATGCGTTGACAGATTGCGGTGTTTTGTGTTGTATCTGTATTGTAATGTCATGCGGAGTTGAATGCCTGTAGTGTGATTGAGAGAGGGTTGTGAGCGCGCGCAACCTGACAAACTGGGAAAATCTTAAGTTCGGGGAAGAGCTTAAGTGGTTCGGGTGTATCGAACATCCAGAGTAGTTGTCGACCAGAGTAAAGGGGGTCATGAGGTACCATTGATCGCCCGCAGGACCGAGATAGGGGGAACGCAAGAGTGAGTGTGTGGGTAACGGACGCAGGTCGAAAGTTACCGTGTGTAAGTAACCTATCAGTTAAGGCGATTGTCTGGACGTACACGGAAAGACATTTCGTCATTTAAGGTGACAATTACAGTTAGACTGTGGGCGTACAGTCAAGGAAAGTGATCGCTTGGTCGGAAGTAATCATTTTTCAGAGTATGAATGGGACGCATGCATGACCGGGAGACGAGCGGAGAAAGGAGGGGAACTGCTGCGAAGGGGGACGAGTGACGTCAGCGAGAGCCGCGCTGTGATAGGCCGGTTGGTGTGAAGCCGCGCTGTGATAGGCCGGTTGGTGTGACGTCAGCGAGAGCCGCGCTGTGATAGGCCGGTTGGTGTGAAGCCGCGCTGTGATAGGCCGGTTAGCGAGAACCGTGCTGGGATTGGTGGATTGTCATCAGGAAGTAAACGAACGCAGAGAAAATATAAATTTGTAGATTTTGAACATGAAGTGTTTTAAATGTTTGAGAGCGATCTTTAAGAGAAAAAGAAGAGAATCTTATTACGGGGAAGAGGCACCGCCAGAGGGTACACCAGCTCACTATATGGCAACGAATGTTGGGTTGCATACTATACTGTGGCTTGATACTTGGAGTAAGATTACAGAAGGGAATGAGGAACTGACTTTTCCGAAATACGGAACGTTTAGACTAGAAGTGTTGTATCAGCTGAAAGCAGTTATGTCCTCATTGAGACCTTTGCCTAGACCAACACAGTTTGAGGCCCTTAATGCGTGGATTAGGGCGGCGCACGACAGGAATCAGAACAGACGCCAGGAAACGGTAAGGCGATCAGTAAGGGCAGTGCAAGATGCCAAATGGGATGCGGAAGCCAAGAGATGGAGGGTACAGACGGTCGAAGTGGATAAGTTGTACCCAGTGAGAGAGGTTACAGGAGAAAAGAGACCCATAGAAGACGATGACGAGAGCGAGTTGGAGGTTGACCTAATAAATAGGTTGTTAATAGATAGACCGCCTCCGGACAATAGGGAGATAGAAGGTACTGAGCTCCCTAGGGAAGATAGGGTTGACATAGAGGGGAACAGGACACTCCCTATAACGAATTGGGTACCTACCAAAGGTGAGGAGACACCTCAACATAGTCCTGTACAGAGAGTAGTCGGAAGGGTTGTGGTGCAGAAGATGCCAGCAACAGAGAGGGTTGAGTCTTATGGATTGCCAGATGCTCTTCAAGTACCCGTTACCATAGGTCCTATAGTGTCGGTTTATCACCCAGAGAAAGGGAGAGAGGAAGAACAGGTACGGCTAGACAGAGAAAGAGTTGAGATGGAAAGAAGGAATAACACGACAAATGTCTGGAGGAAATTGCCAGGACCGATAACGTGGAGCACCCCATTGGATTCATCAGTGGATCCCGTAGCAGAACAGGGGGGTCAGAGAGGACCGATGGACCTGAGGGGACCACGGCCGAAATCCTATAAAGAGTTGAGGGCTGACTTGAAGAATGGGATAGGTCCACAGAAGCACCGAGCAACAGGTCAAGAGCAGAAGCTGGATGGGGAAGTCGAGGCAACGGGACATTATCTCACTGCGGGGCTAGCGAAAGCAGTCAGGAGTGGGATGGTAAAAGTCAGGAGAGTAGAGGAGTTACACGTCATATTGACGGTGGAAATGGGCAGGAGCGAAAAGGTAGAAGTATGGAGTGTGGAGAGACGTCTCGTCTCATTCAAAGTGAGGGAGACCAAAGGACACAAGAGTACAGGGATAGGTTTAAGTGCACTCTCCACGCACCTGATTATAACGTACAGCACTGGAGTAGTGGGAACATGGGGAACCGCGAAGGACCTTGCCATGCGTCGAGTGATCAGAGATCACAGACGAATTGCGAAGGCATGGGGAATAATGGAATGTCTTACCATGCACCTAGAGAAACCAGGCAGAATGGGAAATGTGGGACTATGGGAAATAGAGAAGTGTTTCACTATACACCCAGAGAGGATGGAACTGCATGGGACCTGGAGAGATGGGAGCATGGGAGGACTCCCCATAACACGCCTGAGCCCAGACGTAGGACTCAGAGCTGTGATGGGAGAGATGTAAATGGACTCTCTAGAGATAGCATACTGAAAGCTGTGATAAAAGCCAAAAGACTCGATGTGACCAGCTTAAAATCTGATCTGGACGAGATAATAGATGGTGTGTTGCCTTTAGAAAGGATTGACATGTACGAACAAGATGAGCTGCTGTTTATAGCAAAAGATATTACTCGCAAGGCAAGAGCAACTCATGAGAAACTGTCTGAACTGGCAGACAAGTATATGGTAGATTTGTCCAGAACAAAGGCATTGCAGGGTAACCATAGGTTGCATTATTCAGATCAGGACTTAGAAGAGAGGAGGACAACTGGATTAAAAACACACATAAGGGAACTGATCACAGGAATAAGAGCATGGAGAGATCTGGACAAATGGGAAGAGAGGTGGTCCAAAAAGGGAACTGTTAGGCGGAGCGCGAATGTGATGTCTCCGGAGGGAAGGCTACTGCAGATGGAAGCATTCCCTTTGCGAGAAATAGCGAATGGGAGTTATGTACACGTGCCCTGGAGTAGGGGAGATTTGGCTGCATTTACCAACTCATTTCCGAAGTTAAGGGAAAATCCCGTAGAGTGGTATAAGCAGGTAGAGAGGTTTGTCAAGATTTCAAAAGTATTGTGGATTGATTTGAACACCTTATTCGACATTGTGGTCCCAGGAGACTTGTGGATAGCATGCAAGGTTAGTGTCGAATGGCCAACTGCAGAACCAGAAAGGGATGCTCGTACTAATGGACCGTCAGAAGGAGTAATGTTAAAATATGAAAGAGTGATGACATGGCTGAAGGAGAAGGTGCCACCACAAGATATAGATTGGGTAAAAAAAGACCGAACAAGACAGGAGCCCAAGGAGACAGTTCATGAGTTTTATGAGCGATTGCTGAAAACGTTCAAACAATACAGTGGATTAGATGTAATGGATCCCAAAGATATAGGACAGTTTGTATCGAAGTTCGTTTTGGGGTTGAGACCTGATATTTGTTTGATGATTCAGCAACATTTAATTTGTTGGCAAAACAAACCATTGGATGAAATTTTGAGATACGCAAGGTATTGCAGTGATGAAATAGATTCCAAAGCAAAGAAACTGAAGGAGAAACTGATGATGGTGCAGATGCAGTCGGCTGGAAAGGGTGGACAGCAGCATCAGGGAACAGGGACGATGAGAAGGAAACCAAATAGTCAGAATAAGGACAACGAGGAAGACCCGAGACCTAGAATAGACGTTGCTACATTGAAAAAAACGACAAAGTGTCACCAGTGTCACCAGGTGGGACATTGGAAACGCGAGTGTCCCTATAACCCTGAAAACAGAGAGCTAGAAGTAGAGGAGGAGGAAGTTCGAGAAGTTCCAGTTCAAGGGGTGACAGTGCCAAAGAGTAAGGTGGCCAAAGGGGGGACTTCGGCTCCACGAGCCCAGATCCCGCAGCCACCAAAGATTACGACAGGGGGAAAGATCTATAGACAAATGCCTCTTTTTATAGACGAAGAAGAGTGTTGCTACGTTGATCCATTGACGGGACGACGTGTAAGTAGAGAGGAGGACTGTACCCTCGGGGCAGTTCTAGAGGTGGATCAAAGAGGACCGTTTATTGAGGCTGAAGTGGCAGGGTGTCCTACGACATTCTTGGTGGATACCGGAGCTACTCGATCAACTTTGAGATTGGCAGTGGTTCCAGATCTACCAATGTCGGGGGAAACAATTCAAGTGGTAGGAGTTGCAAATAGGAGAATGACTAACCCTTTGACGGAACCAGTGCTAGTGAAAATAGGAAACTACACCGATGAACATCAGTTTGTAGTATGTGATTCTAGTCCTGTGTGTCTGTTAGGAAGAGATTTATTGTGCAAACTGAACTGCACAATATACTGCACACCTCACAGGGAGTGGAGGTACAGACTACAGACGATGATGCTACCTTTAAAGTTGCAAATTCGAGAGTATGCGTAGAACTGTATCCTACCCTGACTGTGGAGGACCTTCCTCGGGACTTACGAGATACAGTGTCATCAGAGGTATGGGATTTTACTGGAGAAGAGATAGGATTGATCAAAGGAGTAGAACCAGTGAAGATCATGGTAAAACCAAATGTTGAATATCCAAGAACGCCTCAATACAAATTGACCCCGGAGACGATTGCAGGAATAAAACCCGTAATCGACTCTATGATTCAACAGGGAATACTGAAGGAAATCGTGGGTAGTCCATGCAACTCCCCGATTATGGGTTTGCAGAAACCTAGTGGGAAATTTAGAATAGTGCAAATTCTTCGAAAGATTAATAACATAGTTGTTTCATGTTGTCCAGTGGTACCGAATCCATCAGTGATATTGTTTCAGATACCATTCCAAGCTGAGTGGTTCAACGTGATAGATCTTTGTCAGGCTTTCTTTTCAATTCCATTAGATGAGGAAAGCCAGTATCTTTTCGCTTTTAAGCTGGAAAATCGTGTCCTAACATGGTGTCGTATCCCCCAGGGGTATACAGAAAGCCCATCAATTTTCAACCAGCTATTGAAGAAAAATCTTGAAAGTCTAGTACTGCCACGGAACTCGGTTCTGGTCCAGTACATAGACGACCTACTTGTTGCGTCAGGAACGGAAGAAGCTTGTAAGATAGATACCATCGCCTTGCTGAACCATTTAGCTGAAAATGGGCATAAGGTATCTCCGAGCAAATTGCAGTGCTGTCTGACAGAAGTACAGTACTTGGGTCACCGGATAGAAAAAGGAAAGCGCAAGGTGTCACCAGATACGATAGAGGCGATAATGAAGATGAACGCGCCTACGACACAGAGAGAAGTCAGGATGTTCCTAGGAATGGTTGGTTATTGCCGACAGTGGATAGCTAACTTTTCCCTGAAAGCGAAACCCTTGCAAAAACTGACGCACAAGGAGGTGAGTGATCCGGTACCATGGGACAAGGATTGTTTGATGTTGTTCCTATAGCTGAGAGAGGACTTGTGCAGCTTTGGGGATGCCTGATTACGAAAAACCATTTTCACTTTACTGCTGCGAAAGAGAGGGTTGTGCTTTGTCAGTCCTAGTACAAACTCATGGAAATGCCCGTAGACCAGTTGCATACTTTTCGGCTACTTTAGATCCGGTAGCCGCAGCGTTGCCTGGATGTCTCAAATCCGTTGCTGCAACAGGTGTCAGCATTGAAAGGTGTGAAAATATACTTATGGGACACCAATTAGTGGTGTATGTACCTCATTCTGTAGAACTGTTAATGACCAGGGCCAAGACACAGCACTTAACCAATAATAGGCTCACGCGCTACGAGCAAGTTATTCTTGCTGCAGAGAACGTGACCATTAAGAGGTGCTCTGTTTTGAATCCTGCTACATTGATGCCACTTCCTAATGATATAGAAGGCGAAGAATGTGAACATCACGATTGCCTTGATGTGACTGAACTATGCACCAAGCCAAGACCAGATATTGTGGATGAGCCGTTGACTGACCCTGATGAAGTTTTCTTTGTTGATGGCTCATGTATAAGAGACGATACTGGTCGGTTGAGAGCAGCTTATGCTGTTTGCACCATTACTGGAGTTGTGGAAGCCGCTTGCCTGGAAGGAGTACACTCCGCTCAGGTAGCCGAAATCATTGCATTGACACGTGCCTGTTTAGCAGGTAGCAAAATTAGAGTCACCATTTATACCGATAGCCAATATGGTTTCGGTGTAGTTCATGATTTTGGGCAATTGTGGTCTCAGAGAGGTTACATGACCTCCTCTGGTTCGCCTATTCAAAATGGGGAATTTGTGCGACTGTTGTTAGAAGCATTACAAGGTCCAGCAGAAATTGCGATCGTTAAATGTGTAGCCCACACCAAAAATACAGATTTTGTGTCGCAAGGTAATCGATATGCAGATGAAGTTGCTCGCTACTGCGCGGAGCAAGGATATTCTTTCACAGAAGTGGAAGTAGGTGGGACTCAGGAAAAGACAGAGTTAAACATGATGCTAGAGACAGTTGATACTTGGGATGATTTAAAAGACATGCAAGAGAAAGCACCTGATTCTGAGAAAAAGGCATGGGAAACAGCAGGTTGTGTGAAAAGTGAAATGGATTTGTGGGTTTCAGCAGATGGAAGGGCAGTGTTACCTGATGAACTAGTGAGTCCAATGGCACGACAGATACATGGTCCAGTACACTTAGGAAGAGATGCCATGCTGAGGTTATTTAGGCAGACTTGGTATAATCCTAGGTTTAGGATTGCCGCAGAAGCAGTGTGTCAAAGATGTGTCACCTGCCAGCAATTGAACGTAGGGAAAAGAACACCAGTTACAATGAGTCACATTGGGAGGTCTGGGGGGCCTTTCAACAGAATGCAATTAGATTTTATTGAGATGCCAAAAAGCAACCGCCTCAGGTATGTTCTGGTGGTTGTATGCATATTTTCCAGATGGGTCGAAGCATACCCTACACGCAGGTGCGATACACTCACAGTAGCAAAGTTGTTGCTTAGAGAGTTGATCCCGCGCTTTGGGGTGCCGACCTCTTTGGAATCAGACAGAGGAACTCATTTCAACAGCGAAGTTGTGAAGATGCTTTGCTCTGCATTAAACATTGATCAGAAGTTGCACTGTAGCTATCGACCAGAGGCTTCAGGTATCGTGGAGCAGATAAATGGAACTCTAAAGTCCCGAATAGCCAAAGTATGTTCATCGACGTCCTTAAGCTGGCCTGATGCTCTGCCCTTGGTACTCATGAGTATGCGTAGCACACCAGACAGGAGGACAGGTCTCTCTCCACATGAGGTTTTAATGGGGAGGGCAATGAGACTTCCGTCTGTTCCAACTACAGCTTTGTTGAATATTACAGATGACCTGATCTTGGATTATTGCAAGGGACTTTCTGATGTCATTCATTCTGTGTCTCTTCAGGTGCAGGCTGCTGAAGTTCCATCTTCAAGAGACCTATGTCACGACTTGTGCCCTGGTGACTGGGTCCTTGTGAAGAAACACGTCCGGAAGAACTGCCTAGACGTGCGTTGGAAGGGGCCCTACCAAATAATCCTGACAACGAATACTGCTGTAAAGTGTGGAGGGCTGCCAAACTGGATTCATGCTTCCCATACTCGAAGAGTTCCAGCACCCTTAGAAGAAACAGCTCCTCTCACAGATGAAAATCCAGCTGTGGACGGCGAACCACTAGAGGGGATCAGTCAAGCTGTGGGGGTGTCGGAAGAAGTTGGGAGTGCTACAGATCCAGAAGAAGAAAGACAGGACGACAGTGAAACTGAAGTTGCCACCGAAGGAGAAAGTTGCTGTGAATACGGCTCAGACACAGATCAAGACAAGAGTGATCAAGAACCGAGTGTGAGGACAAGAAATAGGAGAACAAGGCGTGGAGAAGCTAGTTGGCCTGAAAGAAAGAAGAGGCCGAGCTTGAAGCCAACTCCAGAGAGAACTCTTGCTCCTATATCTGAAGACTCGGATCTGGACGAAGGTGCACAAAGACAGGAACAGGAAGGTCCGAGAAGATCGAGGAGGGTACGAGTGCCCTGCAGAAGATACGCTACTCCTGAGTGGACCTACCTAGCTGCAGATGTCCAGTGCACGGAGATCTGGGAGGGTGAGGTAAGTGACATTGACCAGTACTGACCCAATCATAACATTGGAAGTAGTGTTGTTGATACCCGGAGTGGAGGTCGAAGGGTTGCTGACACTCACTATTCCTAATCCTCCTTATCTGAGCAGGATAAGAGAACTGGTTTTAAACAGAATAGAATTTCCGACCTTTTGTTCAATGAGGCCAACACCCGAGGAGATCATTCTTCGTTTGGAAATATTAGAATACGTGATTAGAGCCGCTGGAATACGTATCATTCCAGATTGTTAAAGACTTTGTAAATAAACAGATTGAAAGATGACCTAGCGCCAAGTGGAAGAAGAAGAAATTTAGGGACTTCCCATTTAGTGGACGGAGAAGGGCTAGGGTTGTTTGTTGCTATAGAACTCAAAGGCTGATCTTGCGGAAGGGATTATCAGCTTCCAGGTGTGGTTCGGAAAGACTGAATAAGCAAAGAAAAGAGACTTTGTGTTGTGAAAGAAAATCAGAACTACACTGTCTTGAGATCATGGAGGCCGGCAACCCAAACCGCAAGACAAAATGCATAGTAGGCACACTTTTAGTGGGAGTAATTTTCCTTATAGTTTTAGTAGTTACTATATCATATGTAGTGGGACATGAAAATGAAGAGAAGGCAACAAAGGAAGCAAAAATTGTACCGATACAGAAACCTACTACTGCTGGTCAAAGGGGGGACAATACAGAGAAAGATAAAGCTTTACTAGCAGCAGAGACTCGTAGGTTGCATATGGATGAATCACAGGGAAATTTCAAATCAAATGCATATGCTAAATTGCTTTATGAATATATTGATGCTATGGAGGCAAAAGATTGCTACGTGTGTATGCAATTGCCAGCCTCTGTAGACGAAGGTATTAGATATCATCATCTTCCATTGACTTATGGAATCACATGTAGTTTGTTGCTTAGTATATTCTATGAACGTGATGGTTTGAATATTATTTTTCAAATTTTGATGCTGTTTTACCAGAAGTTCCAAATTACAAACACATGAACAAGTGGGATTATTATAAGAGTGAAGATAGATTAAAGAAATTTTTCATTCCTTGGAAAACGTTGGATACTTCACATGCCCGAAGAAATAACTTGACTTGTAAAGTGTCAGAAATTGAGAAAAGGTTTATTGGACAGGTGGATGATCGGTATAGGAGACAGAAGATCTTAAAGGCTTCAGGCCAATGGAAAACAGATTGGACCGAGGAAGAAAGGTTACACAAAAGAAAGGGTAGTAATGGTCCAATAGCTTTAGATCGAGAGCAAAAAGGGAAACTGTGTATATATAGGGGTAAAATCTATGATGAGAATGTGTTTGTGGGAGAAGTAAATTGTGAACATGCTTTCCAATTAGAATATTATACAAAAGATTTCTTGAAGGGAATGCAGGTGATCCCGAATGTATATTTTGTTTGTGGAAGAAATGCATACGTGAAACTGCCGGATAATTGGTATGGATCATGTTATTTAGCAATTGTCTTCCCCAAAATATACCATGCTAAGGATCTAGAAATTATAGAGGGAAGAACTCAAGCTAGAGGAAGAAGGGATGTAAGCGATGAGGAGGTAGTTGGAGACGTATTTGGTGCTATGTTTCCTCTTTTAGGGATGGTACTGAATGATGTTAAGATTAGAAGATTGGCAACAGTTGTAGATAGGTTGTCCGCCAGTACTGCTAGATCATTAATGCTGGTGGAGGGAGAGATGCAATCGATAAGGGCAATGGTTCTTCAGAACCGACTTGCTCTAGACGTTCTGTTAGCCAAAGAGGGAGGAGTCTGTAAGGCTTTGAAGGTTCAGGAATGTTGTACTTACATTCCAGATAATTCAAAACCTCTAGAGAAGTATATACGGAACATCACTGAAATTCATCATGAGATTGAGGATTTGACACAGGTAAATGTGTGGGAAAAAGTAGGTCATGGAATGGGTAAAGTTGGAGGTTGGTTTGCCAACCTAGGAAAGGGTTTCATTTGGTACATACTGAAACCTATCATCATAATAGTGATTTGTATAATCATCTTGTGGGGATTGGTGCGGCTGTACCAATGGTATAGATCAAATAGGTTGCAGAGATCCATGAGAGAGCAGGAGAGGAGATTAGCTGCGATGCAGGATAATCAGTACAGGAGTCTGAGGGCTCTAGAGATGATGAAACGAGAGAGTACTACAACGAGTTCTTTTTGATTCAGTTCATACCTCAGGGATGGTGTTGTGATGGTGATGACTACTAAAAGTCATCAAAGGGGGGAACTGAGAGAGCGCAAATCGAGAAAAAAATTAGAAGTGCACCATATTTACAAGCACGTTGCATTAGTTTAGTAAAGATTACATAAGAGTGTCGAATTTATAGAGTGAAAATACATAAGAGTGTTTAATTAAAATAGAATGCATATATCAGTGTGAAATGCTAATGTAGAAGTGTGTAGAGATGTTAGAATGATGTTGAAATCCCATGTTATGTGGCTGTTGTAGAGGAGAATGTAATACTGCTAAACGTAGAAATGTGTAGGCCACATGGCAGTTCACAGAGAATAAAAGGTGCTGTTACACTCTCACATGATATGGATTTTAATGTTGTTGTAATTCCATATATTATTGATCATAGAACTGAAATATATGTTTTATAGAAGTGTTTCATATAACCATTGTGTGTAATAAGTTAAAATACTGTTTAGACTAAGAAATTAAAGGTTTACAGAGTGCACAGGCCCGTTTCATGTAATTCTAATAGGCCTGAATAGATAAGGTCATTTCTTTTGATCTGCATGTGTTAGTTAGAGGAATGTTATGTTAAGCATAAATTACTGAGCCTGCTCGAAGGTTTACGACTTAGAAGATACGGTGGAGGCCGGAATTTGGGGCCCACTGTACAAGTGTCTGATTGCAGGTGCGAGGAGGTTCCAATCAAGAGAGTGATGAATAGAGTTTTGTTCAGGGAGCCAGGCACAGGCCTGGAGGAGGCTTCAGGAATTTCCTGGGGGGTACCGTCCTGCCGGAGAAGAGCCTGAGAAGCAAGGTCAACGCTAACGATGGGCCCAGAGGAGTATCAGCATGGAAAATGCCAGAACCGACACCACGTGAGGGGCGTCTCTAAAGGGCGTTTCTATTGTAAATGTGATTTTTGTATTAGGGACAGCACCCGTGGGTGGAGTTAAGGCAGATGGTCTGAGGAACCTAAGAGAGCGGATGGGTAGGCAGATAGGATAACTGCGAGACACCGATTTACAACGAAGACTAAGGGAAGTGAGTGATCTTCTTTGGAAGTCACCACGGCTGACACCTTTTTAGGTTAAGATTGTACTAAGTAGGGATGTCACTTAGTCTAGTGTAGGGACAGTCTAATCTGGATTTTCTTCCTTTCTGTAAATGACTCATAAGCTACAGCTTGTGTCTATTCTTGCAACTCTGATGATTTTTGAATTGGTTTTGGTGATATTCTTCTGCCGACTAAGAGCCTTTAGAAAATTTATGTTTGTATTGATACCAGTATATCTTTTGAACCTTATTTTGAGATGTTTGTATCTCCAGTTAACTTTGGCTTTATAATAAACTTTTAAAACTTATTCGTAGTAAGTGGTTCTTTGGAGTGGTGTAAGTCCTTAACTGATTGACCTAGTAGTGGATTGCCTTTTACTCTATGACAGGTATCAACGGTTCAGTCGACCTGAGTTGGGATCTAGACCTATAGAAATAGATCAGAAATCCCGCCGTAACACACTTATTGACATGTAATCTGTAAATTACTCTTGCACCAAATGCAATTTCTAGTGTACAATAGGTGGGACACGATTACAGGTCTTGTGAAATGGAGGGCGTTTTGACTCGACTGATGCATGGAGGGAAGTTTGGGCCTCAGCTGCGAGTCTTGATCAGGACGGGATAGGGCAACCTAGGGGTAAAAATGTTAATTAGAGGAGGCGCTGTGTGTGGGGTCAGAATGTAGTGAAAGATCTATAGGACACCGACCTATTCCTGGTGCCAAGCCTGGATACTCAGGTGTGATGTCGAATTTTCGAAAAGCATGGTTCAATATGGCCAAACTGCATGAAAAAGGGGGGAGGGGGTCCAAGGGTTACACCCCCATCCGGAATAAATCGTTGTCAGAAAGTGACTTGATCACTCCTCTGTAAAATAAAACTCAAAAATGTCAGCCGGATGGTTGGCAACAAGGTGCAATATATACAAGTGCCGTGGGAGATTCGAAAGGAAGTATCTCGGGCTTGAGGAGATTCTCCCTGGTGCCAGTGGCACCGTTTTGGTAGTTAGCGGGGAAAACATGGAGTAACCTTTGTCTCAATTTCTAAAGCAGATGCTGTGTGTGACAAAGGTGTAATTATATACAGCATGGATTTATCTCAGTTACTTTTACAATGAGAAACTAGACAAATATGTGAAGTATCTCTAGAAGTCATTGAAAAGAATGTCATTGCCATAATGGTGTTAAAACTGTGCATTCTGGCCTCCACCAGACACTCCTTACACA
This sequence comes from Lissotriton helveticus, assembly GCF_964261635.1. NCBI lineage: Eukaryota > Metazoa > Chordata > Amphibia > Caudata > Salamandridae > Lissotriton > Lissotriton helveticus. The sequence goes on along the minus strand of NC_136060.1, from coordinate 19,477,356 downwards.
GTCATTCCATTGATTCCAGCATGCCGGGCACCGGTACAAAAGTGAACAATATCTTCGATGTGGAACATCCCTGTCTAGTACCCCTTTATAATGAAAATGGTTGAGGTAGTACCGCATTCACTTGAACCCTAGCCATCGGTGGCTCATGCAGCAATTTGTTCCAGGCCAGCATTATGGGACCCATACTCATTTTTTTCAATACAAGAACCATAAAAGGCCATTTTACTGACTCAGGGTTTTCTTGGTGTCCGACAACATTATTGTCATTGAACAGTACATCCATGATGGCAGGGAGATGAATATTTTGATAAGAATTTGGCAATTTTAGGTTTTCTCCCCATTTTATGGAATAAAATGGCCATGTAGGTGAAGAGCACAGCTCTGATCTTCCCAGCCAAACAGAATTGAAATAATAATAATAATAATAATAATAATAATAATAATAAAGGGGCTTATAAAGCGCCTGGTTACGCCATACGGCGTGTCCCCACGCTGTGGAGAAGGGTATGGAGCAAGGTAGAAGATAAGAGTCATATGTTCGCTGTCAGGGGGGGGCTATTGAGAAAACAGATGAGTTTTCAGAAGGCTCCTAAACCTGGTCTCTGATTGCTCCAACCTAAGTCCAAGCGGTAGCTTTTTCCAATTTTGTGCCGCTAGCAGGCGGAAAGAGCGACCTCCCATTCTTGCTTTCTTAATCCTGGGGACTACCAGCTGTCCTGTCCCGACTGATCTTTAACACATGCACATTCTGAGTCTATAGCCACATTAGAACAAAGCCACAAGGTTTAGTCCCTGTTGCTCTGATCAAGGACTTGCAGGAAAATGTTCTCTTGCTTGGTGGTACACTTACATCTGGAGAGGGTGTTAAGCTCTGTCTCTTTGCACTCTTACAGACCAACACCCACCCTCGTTAGAGAGCCACACATTGGGCCAGACAGTTAGACGTGCTGTGAAAGGAGCTGGTCAGACCCACTGAAGAACAACGTGGCTAGAAGGCTGTCTGCTATCAGGGGTACAGGTTGAGGACACTGGGAGGAAAGTGGGCTGTAGAATGCTTTGATGCAGTTCTTCAGGGATAAGAGCTCCCTGCTCAGTGGGCACATTCTACAGCTACTGTCGTTTTTTTCAGTGCACTGCGTAGATCCAGGAAGGCAATTCTTTAGACCTCACAGCTGTTAGGAGATGAGCAGCACATAAAATGGACCACACCACTGAGCAGGAGCGACGACGATTGTGGAATTTAGAAATATTTCCTTAGCTTAACTGTTGTAGCAGCAGTCATGCTTTTGCACAATGCTAAACCAAACCTACTATGTTATGCCCATCTCTGAATGTAAAGCCTCACACTCATGCCTTGCATTTTTGTATCGGTTGAACTTGTGTACTATCTTATGATTTCAGTTTCTGCACTGCATATCCCTTATGTTTCAGTTTCATCACATAATCGCCCCTTGTATGAAAACATATACATTTGTGTACTGTGCATGGGCACTTAGCCCGACTCTGTGATTCATAGATATTTTTTGTTTTTTGATAATAAGCATTTTCCAATGTATAATTCTGCGTGAGGGTAGATTTCTTTACACATGAGTGTGTTTGGGCTTGGAAGTGCCTTCACTTGATCATAGTCCAAGACAAGAGGCCAGGCCAGGCTCCACATGAGAAATCCAGGCACCAAGGAAAGCTGGAGATTTCTCTGAAAAGGGATATTGGATGGAGAGGGGCTTGGCTTTCGACACACAAAACAGATCAGACAGCGCTAGCACTCTTTAAAATATGTGATATCCAAACTTTGATTGTACTTATTGATTGGTAAACCTTTCAAGAGAACGTAGAAGGTGTAATCAGGACAGATGGTGATGGGACAAACCAGAAGAAGGTAGAGGTGTGAGTTAAAGCCGCAGTATAGAGCCAACGTTACTAGAAGTGAGGTGGAGGGACAAATGAGTGTCTAGAGTCAAAGTTCAGAATCTATTAATGAATGTGTAAGTGAAACAAGGACGCTGACTTAGCCACACAAGAACCTCTGCAAGCCTTGACAGGCTGTGACAGGGGAATTTCAAAAGTAAGGGGGTCCATGGCTAGGCATACAAGTTACTTTCTTACCTTCCTCCACAAGAACAGAGGAGAGGACTGTTTGTCCTACTCTTAACCTCCTTACCCTTCTCCCAATCCTCTTCGCAGGATGAGCTGTGGCAAAAGGCTGGCAGACTTTTTAATATCCTCCTGATGGTAAATGAGCATGTCATCAGGGAAATAGTGGCAAAGAAGTTAAAACAAGAACAAGCCCCACCTAAAGGGACTCCCATCCATGCGCTGTACCACAAGTATGGCAAAAGCACGCACAGCCACATAAAACAGCGTGTTGGACTCATTAAAAGGATGAAAAGAAGCTCTTTCAGTAGGTAAACCCATTTGAAATTTTTGTTCTAGAGTGTTTGAATAACCTTTAAAATGGTTGAACCAACCCAGGAGTAAAGTAGGTACTAACCAGGCGCGTAACACCCATTGAACTCACCGGGCTTCAGCCCCCCCCCCCCCCCGTCGTGTGTGGCAGCCCGGGATGAGACAGATCCCAGGCACACACACAGCCGCACCCGAACGTTTCACAGGTCTTTAACAGACCATTCGAATGTTAATTAGGCCTTGCAGTTGTTTCACCCCTTCTAAGAGCCCCTGCAGCTCCACTCCGCCTACTGATTAAAGGTTTCAGCCCCCCCCGAAATTTTTTCTTAGCCCCCCCCCGAAATTTGGCTCTAGTTGCGCCTCTGGTACTAACCAATGCCAAATCGTCCTAAATTGTTAGGAGGAAGCACATAAAAAGGAGTCATGGAGGTGTGGTATGAAATCCGTCAGAGATTCAAATGGCAAATTATTAATTTGAGGGATAGGGTTTATTTATTTATTTATTTAGTGTATTTTGTATAGCGCGCAGCTACCCCAACGGGGTGTCCCGGCGCTCCTGTGTGAATGTAAACTGGATCTGAGTCAGATGGAACTAGCAGAATAGGAATGTTTTCAGGGCTTTTCGGAATGGTAGCTCTTCCTGAATCATCCGGATGGAGATAGGGAGCTTGTTCCAGTGGGAGGCAGCACATACCTGGAAAGTTTTACCCCCAGAACGTACTTTTTTGAATCTGGGGTGATAAGAAGATTTTGTGAACTGGATTGGAGGAGTCTGGCATTGCTGTAGGGACGAAGGCAGGAGGAAAGGTATGCAGAGCCCTTTCCCTTAACTGCACGGTGGGCCAGTATTAGGGCTTTGAATTCTGCCCTTTTTTGAATTGGTAACCAGTGGAGTCTTCGCCGATATGGCGAGATGTGCTCACAAAGGGAAATGCCACAGACCAGCCGGACTGCAGCATTCTGGACCGTCTGAAGTTGATGGCAGAGGGCAGAGGCAAGTCCTATATAGAGGCCGTTGGCGTAATCTAGGTGGGACGTGACCAATGCTTGGACGATTGTTTTCCTGGTGTTACTAGGTAGGAAATTGATGAATTTTTTTACCATCCTGATTTTAGAAAAACACGCAGCGGACACCGTCTGGACTTGTTTATGGAATGAGAGGCTGGCGTCCCACCTAACACCTAAGTTTTTTACTGATTCCTTGGGTGAGGGCGGCATGCTCAAGTCAAGGGGGCACCAGAGATTGGAGTCTAATGGAGAAGACTGATGGAGGAAAAGGACCTCGTTTTTTTCGGCATTAAGCCGAAGGAAGTTGTTGTCCATCCATCGGGCGATGTTACGGAGGCACTTTTTTAATGGATCAAAGGTGGACTGAGTGGGGTTGTCATAGGAAAACAAAAGCTGAATGTCGTCAGCATACGAAGTAGCTTTTATTCCTGATTGAGCAATAATCTCGGCCAGGGGGGAGAGGTAGACATTGAATAGGAGGGGGCTCAGTGAGGAACCCTGTGGGACTCCCCACTTAAGCAGGCGGCTGTCTGAGGTGTAGGGGGGAGTGAACACCGCCTGTGTCCGGTTCTTTAAGAAGGAGGCAAGCCATTCCAATGCCTTACCTTGAATGCCTTTAGACCGGAGACGGTCAAGAAGGACAGGGCGGGAAACGGTGTTGAATGCTGCCGACAAGTCGAGCAGCACCAACACCGCTCTTGACCCTTCATCCAGCTTCCATCTCACGGAGTCGGCCATCTCAATTAGCGCCGACTCGGTACTGTATCCTGGTCTGAACCCATGTTGTGAGTCATGGAAAGCACCGTGGGTTTCGAGGAAGCCAGCTAGTTGCTGGTGAACTAGCTTTTCAAGTACCTTAGCAGGGGCGGGTAATAGCGAGATTGGCCTATAGTTGGCTGGTTCGTTGGGGGTCAGCGTTGAGTTTTTCGAGAGTGGGAACCAATCGGGCTTGCTCCAGGAGTCTGGGAAAATGCCTGTCCGAAGGGAGTCGTTCCATATACCATTCAAAAAGGGGTTGAGAAGAGGGGCCAGGGTTTTATATTGTTTGGCCGGCCAGGGGTCAGTGGGTGAGCCTGATCTACATTTTAATAATTCTGCCAGGGAGCGGTCTAAGGTAATCTCATCAAAATTTGTGAAGACAGGGTCGGAGTCTGAGTGGACTGTACATTTATCGATAGAGCCTGGGCTGTTGTTACATGGGAAGGAGTCATATATAGTGGCGATTTTTTCCTCAAAATAGTCCGAGAGGCGATTGCAAAGGGACTGTGACACTGGAGATTGCCGTTTGAGGGCCATGGGATCGGTAAAGGATCTAACGGTGTTGAAAATTTCCCTAGTGGAGCCTTGTGCCCGGTTAATTTTTTCTTCCAGGTAGATTCTCTTATTGTCGATTATCCTCTTCCTATAGACTTTAAGGGCTGATTTATATTTAAGTTTACTGTCTGGGGAGTATGATTGTCTCCAACATCTATCCAGGAGTTTACATGCTGATTTGCATTTTCGCAGTTCGTCAGAATACCAGGGTGCGGAGGGGGCAGCTCGAAAGGTTTTGATGGGCCTGATGGGGGTGAGAGTGTCCATGGCGGAAGAGATCCTGTTATTAAAGTCGGTTAACCTAGAATCCAAGTCTGTGGTTTCTATAGGGGCGGCCGAAGTAAGATGAGCTGCTAAACTGTCTGGGGTGATCTTACTCCAATTGCGGCCTACTGTTTTGGCCGGGAATCTGGGTCTATCTTGGTGGTGTAGAAGAATGGAGAAAGGGATGAAGAAATGATCCGACCAGATCACAGGGAGGGGGTCGCTAATGGTAATGTCTGCCAAGTTAGAGCAGATCAGGTCAAGGGTTGGGGCTAATCCCCTCTCCACTTTGCCTTCTCCTTATTTATTTCACCAAATCATGTCTGAAAAGTCAGATACAGTTGAAGACCAGGAGAAGGATCTATTAGATGTCTTGAGTTTCCTTTTGCCGGTAATACATGCTGGGGGTGCACCCATGCATGCACTTGGAAATGGAAAAGCACCGGCAGTCCAGTTAATGGGAGTTAATGGGAGAGGCAGTGGCAAATAACACAATAGAAAAAAAAATGCAGTTTTAGGTATTTCTCTGCCAGTCTACTGTGTTCCCTGTGTATGGAATAGGACTGGCAATCCATGAAGTTCAAACTGTAGCTAAGATTTTAGAAGAGGTTATGATTAATATTATTAAAGGTCTTTTTTGCTTGATTAACAAAAATCATTGCAATTAAGACAGCTTAACAATCGGACAATATATAAAAACATTATCACATGTAGTAACAGGCCAATAATAAAATTGATTGTGAGCAGCTTTTTAAAACAGTAACACGAATATTCTTGACAATTTATAAATACATTCATATTTATTCAATAAAACCGATTAACTTTATCAATCATCATACAAATATATGATAGAATGTATCAAACATGGGTACAGAAGTTTCATTGTGCAAACAGGTTATGAAAGTGAATCAATAATTACTATAACAGAGTACCTTCATTACTTACAATCACATTTTTACCCTAGCAGCAAAAACACTAAATTCTACAAGAGGTCGTACAGTGCAAATAAGCAGAAAAGAAAGACCTTCAAGATTTCTCTTGATGCCGAGGGATTTAATTATGATACATCTTGTAAAGTCAATACCAAACATTTTTCGTTAGCGACTAAAAACTTTATCGATTGGCATAGCAGCGGATAAACAAATAGTAAGGGCCTGGCGAGTTGATCTTACCCCAATGTTAAAAAATTGGAGTTTCAATAGGATACACCGAATTTTAAGCAATTTGGTTCCACACGCATACTATATATGCATGTGACCACCCACAGAGTCTACAATTAGCATAAGGCCACAGCTGAATCCAAGACAGGTGCCCTCTTTTGTTGGGTTTATTCCCATTCGTATGTTAAAAGATTTGTTTTTTATTTTTTTCTGAGAAATGAGCAGTAAGGTATGGCTGGATACGTAAAGACTGGTGTGAATTAATCACATACCATGCATGATTCTTTGTAGCTAAAACATTTGTAGCCTTATTAATGGATCTAGGTTTAATTCGTTTTTTAGGAATCATTTATAATTGGGCATTTTCAATTAATGAGGCCTAATTTGCAGGCCAAATTTGTCAGAGCTTCTTTGACCAGAGGATCGAGTCAGTTGCCTACAGTAATTCAAAAGAGCAGAACGGGGTTTATTTAGCAAAGCTGGAGACACTTGAGGCGTTGAACAAAGAAGTATGTGCTTTCCCATCAATATTTCAACTTAGTTTCTTGATTAGAGATGGCTCCCATTGACATCAGGTCCAACGGTAGGTATCGGGCCAATTTGCAGCTGGTCTGCAAACACTGTTTCAATATTTTGTTTTTTAGAGTTCTGTTATAACGGTCAGTCCTACCACAGGATTCTGAATGGTAAGCACTGGGAAAGTGATGTTGTTTATTTACGGCTTCGTACCCTAATGTACATGATGGGCAAAGAAAATCTGTTCTTTTCTGAAATGTCCACTCTTGGTATTATGGTGTGCTGCAAAGTATCTAAAGTGGTAAGCCAATAAATCAACATGACTGTGCTGAATGCTTAGCACATCGTAGCAATGCATTGAATTGGATAAACCTAGGTGGACAAAAGCTGAAAGAAAAGTACTCAGGGCCATGGGTGCTAGAACAGCAAATAGAGAAATGACCCAAGGGTGGGACATATGGCGTGATTTAGGTTTTTGTGCTTACTCATGTAGAACAGCAGGATTACGCAGGCTGAGCATAAAAGGGATCAGTGGTGACAGTGGTATAATGTCAGGAAACTATTACTATTTCAAGAGGGACAAGTACTGCGGCACTGCCTTGTATACCTTCCTTGTGGGCACCGATAGAGGTTCATTGCTTGGCAGCTGGAGTGTTAAGTGTGAGTTCTTGGTCTTCATAGGCAGTGACCACATATACTTGAAAACCTAGGGGCCTAGGATGTAGTGAAGCACCCGCTATACCAGCTGAGCGGGGGTGTTACTTGCCAGATTGCATGGGTCTTCATTGCTCTTGTTTCCTTTAAACAATTGTGAATTTCAGGTTACAAGTTAGAAGCAAAAGCTAATAAACAACAGTGCAAGAACAAATATATAATGTCACAGTTGTCTGGTGAGGGCTAAGGGTGGCACAGAAACTATACATGATTACAGTGAGGAACAAAATGAAAGTACAGCACATAGAGTAAGATCAAAAAAAGATAGGAGGAATGAATGCAAGCAAGAAAATATAGAGAGAAGGAAAAGAGTAAGCAGGAGACAAAGAAGGCTGGAAGGAACAAAAGAAAGCGCAAAAGAAAAAGAAAAAGAGAAAGGGGAAAAGAGAAGGAAGATGGAGGATGGAACTTTCTTTGGGGAACAGAGCAAGTCATGCAGACCTTTCTGTGAAAGGATCGGATCCAAATAGTTCAATGAAAGGGGTATTTAATTGTGCTGGCTACTCCCTTATTAGGAAGTAGAGCAGCCATGAAAGGTAATAAAGATTGGGAGAATCATGTTTTCTTCCGAAGTTAATGATCAGGGTTATAATTTGAGTTTGGAGAGAAGTGTCGATTTTTGACTTCATTAAATATTGCAGATCTGCTGTTGTGCAAACAATATTGGATTTTGGTCTGGGGTTCACTATGAGTTTATAGAGTCAGTTTTGATGTGAATAATAGTGTTTAAAAGGGCAGTGCTTTGTTTTTCATTAGGTGAAAATTGCCTCTCAGTGAATTGGAGTGTTTTTATTCCCATGATTCTTGGGGTGAATTTATTTTGTTGTTTAGTGACAAATAGATGTAGTTGCATAGATTGTGTGATGAAAGGCATCTTGTCCGTTGCTTGTTGGTTGGTTTAGGTGGGCAGTCTCAAGTTGAAGCCTAGGACATCAGTTGGTATAAGGATGATTTTGTAACGACTGTCAACTTTTCCAAGAGCCGTTGTTTCTTATGCGAATTGCTGGTAGGTGTAGGTGAGTGCCTATACAGGCATATGCATCAAAGTAAATACCGGGAGCAAATGGGCAGATTCTCAGAATCTGCCCCTTTGCTCCCGGTATTTTTGCATTTGGGATGCATCATCCCAAATGCAAAAATCGCAATTTAAGGAATCTCTCAATTGAGATTCCTTAAATTGCGATTGCATTTAAGGAATCCCAAATTGAGATTTCTTAAATGCAATGCATGAAAGTCAGAAAAATAGCGAATTCGCTAATAGGGGGAGAAAATTACCATGAAGTTGAACTTCATGGTAAATTGCTAAAACTTTGAAAAAGCACTTTTGTGCATTTTTCAAAGTTTTATGTTGCGCACACACATGCCCTTAGGACATGTGTGTGTGCAACATATGTGCATAGATCAATTTCAGGGGGTGCAACAGCGTGTCATTTTGACACCCTTGCACCCTTGAAATTGCATGAGCAATTTGCGAGTACCTACCTACTGGCAAATTGCTCATGCAATCTCCAATACATTCCTATGGGCCTGTAGGCCCATAGGAATGAATGGGACAACATTCCTTAATTGCGACTAGCAATTTGCGAGTAGCAATTAAGGAATGTGAAGGAATCGCTATTTTAATAGTGATTCCTACATGCATAGGCTTTTGCTATTTCTAAATAGCGATTCCTTAAAAATCGCTATTTAGAAATAGCAAAAGGCTACGTTGCTGCATCTGCCAGTTAGTGCTTGGATGGGATGGGGTTAGGGTGATACGAGAGTAATGTAGGGATGTCTTTTTTTAAACTTTCTTTTAAACTAACGGGATCATAGGTTATTTCTGTTCTGTACAGGCAATTGGGGTTCTTTAAACATTAGGATTATGAAAGGGCAAGACTTCCCAGAAGTGAGAAAGAAATCCTTTGCACAAGTCCCCACTGCGTTGGCAGTCATTAGAAATAAATGTGTAATGGCTGGATACAGCATCTAAATTTCACCAGTCCGAAAGGGACTTTTTTGCCTTATGGATCACAGGCAAATACCCGGGAGATATAGCATAAAAGTGGCAGCCTTGTCACAAAATAGAACATCTTTTCTAGCAAGGAATAATTAGTTGAGTGTTAACCATCCAATTCACAGGTTCATTAGGAATGCTGACGGGGTGACAGGAGCCAGACACATGTATATTATTTATTGTTCTAATATTAGGCTTTGCTGTGGTTGATATATATATATAATTATAATTGCTGTTTTCTCTTGATTGTGCTTTGGGGCTGTACTTGATACTGCTAGATGCACTCCGAATCTGGCTTGCCCTAATTATATTTATATTTAAACAGATAGATTTATGTTTGTACTGAATTGCACCGAGTACCATCTCGAAGATTACTTTTATTACTCAAAACGCAAAGTATACATGCAACAATAAGGAAGGGAGTTAATATTGTTTTTTGCTGCATGTCTGACTATGTTCAAAATGACCTAATAACATTTTTTTTTTAAAAGATGCTAAATTCCAACCTATACATATGCGGGTGTTATTACTGCACAAAAAGCAGTGGCCTAAAAACTCATATTTCACAGTGAACACTAAAATATGGAAAACATTTCAAGGTTCCTTGTCAAAACAGGTTTTATCTTCTTAATGGCCGCCCAAACCATTCTGTAGGCCTTTACCTTTGTCAGCGATACTAGGATTATGTGGCAATGTTATCTACATCATGAGTTAAGGTTATCTAAATGATGAAGCAAAAATTTCAATTTATGCTGCTTGTTTTCTGGCAGTATTATTTTCATCCATTAGAGCTAGAAACACAATTTTGTGAAATTTGCACATCATGTGGCAAATACTAAATCCATAATTAAGTGTTAAAACGCTAGACCTCGATTTGCAGAAATCCATTGGCCCTCACCATTGTCAATTGTTTTATTAAGAGTTTATTTCTGAAAGGTAAACAAACCACCAAATTTCAATCTCTGCCCATTGTCAGCTGCACTTTGAAGAAAACAGAGTTTTTTAGCTAAATCTTTCCCACATAAACATGTGATATAAACTACATAATGGATAATGTGTAATATGGTCCTATATCACGATTTTTGGGCTTCTGGTGACATTTATCATTCAGCCTCTTGGTTTATGATGTGACCAGAGGCTCTTTTTAAAAAAAAAATTTTTTTTTATTTTATTTTCACCCCCCGCCCCCCCTCCCCCTTACCTCCCCCCATACCCCCTAACAAACCCCAAACCCACCCCCCCAGAACCCCCCTTTGCCCACCACCCCCAAAACACGATGCCAGGACCTGGGTCCTAGTGATGGAGAAGCTGGTTTGAACCCAAGCCCTCCCCCGGTGTTAACGCCAAATATAAATCCAGCTGGGGGACTACCTAAAGGACCTATCGAAAATAGGAGCAAAGAGGGAAATTACAGACAGGGCTGCCCTCCACTCAAAAACTAGTAATCAACAAAAACCCTATCCAAATTACTTGGATTGTGTCAGTTACTTAAATAACAGAACAGTCTGTAAGTCCTGATACCTGCTATCATCCCCTATGTACTTTCGTTCTAATAAGGGGATATTTCACTGCATACGTCCTGAGTTCCTTAAAAACAGAGCCACTATGCCAACACCTCTTTGACAGTTACTCAGAACACAGCAGCAAAATGTCTGACACCATTAATCAATATCAAGTGTCCACCTCATCAGTTAGGACAAATTCTGTGTAGAGAAAATGTGAAAGAACCGAATGACACCTCACGGAAACACAACCAACGGGGTAACTGGTATGCAATCTCCAGACAAGGACCCCTGTCTCATCATCGGTTGTCATCTGATTCATAAAAGAAATAGAAAATACGTGTCCAAAATAACAAAACAAGACAGTGTGTGAAAGAGTGGAAGCAGAGAAAGTCTGCTAGTGACAATCAAGAAGTGCATTAAAATCAGCAACCACTTCTCTTCATAATTTTATTCGTAGAGAACTTGGTGCTTGCTGTTAGACTAAAAAGGCTGGTAGCTATTCATGCACACCATAACCTATTACCATTACCAACATGTTTCACTGCCGCATCAATTTTGGCAGATTCATCAGGGCCGCACAGTTTGCTGCCACACCACTGTTGGACACTTGTTCTATATTAACTGTCAAAGAAAGAGGCACAAACAGGTAGTTAAAAACATACACAATCACCCTTCAACGCTATATGTATGTGTGTGATGCTGTGTCAGCATAGTATACCTATAAGCAGCCTATCTGCTCATACCAGCCGCCAAGGAATCCTTGGCGGCTGGTATGCGTTCGAGCAAACTCTAATGCTAAAATGCTCTGAAGCGCATGTGAAAGTCTAAGTGTGTGTGGCTCCGATGAGAGCATATAAATGAGCGCTCCTTACTTTTGACTATTGGTTGAAGTCGGTATTATCCGGTTTTGTTGGAGAATGTATGAGACACACAGATTTTGCTGACACAATCTCTTTCTGTTTCTAGATTGATATAGACAATCTATTCGACACTGGATGCTCACCGTAGGAGTACCCTTTTATCCCCTCTCTGGATTCCTTGGCGGCTGGTATGAGCAAATAGGCTGCTTATAGGTGTTGAAGGCGGCTGACAGATCCAGAAGAATGAGGGCTGCTATTTCGCTGCGGTTCCTGAGCGCCCTGATGTCACAGGTGGCTGTGATCTGGGCTGTCCGTGCTGTGGTTTGTTCGGAATCCAGATAGTGAGGGACCCTGGAGTTTGTTGTGTTCCAGGTGTTTGGTGAGGTGCTGGTTAATTGCTTTTCTGAGAACCTTCCCTGGAAAGGGCAGCAGGGACAGGGGCTGGTAGTTCTTCAGTTCTGTTTGGTTGGGAGATGGCTTCTTCAGGAGGGGCCTCACTTAAGTGTGTTTTTAGTGTTCAGGGAAGGAGGCCGAGGTGATGGAAGTTTTCAGGACTTTCTTGAGCTGTTCGCAATTTGTCTGGTTCGAGAAGTTGAAAATGTGTTGGGGACAGGGGTCAGTGGGTGCTTCTGAGTTCATGATTGATATTGTAGCTTGCATTGTGAGAAGGTACCAGTCGTAAACAGGTGTTGGGGGTTTGTGGTCATAGGTGTGAGGAGGCTGATGCTGTCTACGATTAAAGGATTGGGGTTTGAAGTTTTTGAAGATGACTGAGATCTTGGCATGGAAGAAGTCCGCCACGGTGTCGCACAGTTCTTGGGAGGGGTTATGTTGTTCATAGCAGCTGAGGAGTTGGAGAACTCTTTCGTGATATTATATGCAATATTGTTGTGATGTGTAAGGAAATGTATATCAGGGAAGCTATGAGACAACTATCACAAACCGATTTCTATGAAAGCATCTCTAAATATTAATATAATGACACAGTTATGGGGTACTGGCATATGTTAGAGAGCTGGAGAGACAGAGGTCTCCTTGAACAGGAAGCATACCAATATGTCAGATGCAGAAATCCTTTTATACTAGTCCTGTATTTACTGCTTAAAATACACAAAAATGACAAGGATCCTATGAGGAAGGAGTGCTCTAGAAAACACATCTTGTTAGATTGATTTCTTCCTCAGGGATATTGTCTCCGCCGCCCGTCCCCTGATATACAGCAAGGAACCCAAAAGACTTTCGGGCCAAGACTGCAGAGTGGAATGGCTTGATGATTATGTGCTTATGACATTGGATGTATGTTCACTGTATACCTGTATTGAACACCAACATGGCATAGAGGCTTGCAGACGCGGATGTATGTTCACTGTATACATGTACTGAACAGAAACATGACATAAAGGTCTGCAGACACTTCATGAGAGCAAGACAGGTACGCTTATCACATGTGAAGATGGTATTGGAAATGTTTGGTCATAGTTTGAAAAACAATCTTTCCCTGTTTAATGGGATGCTCTATAGACAACGCAAAGGCAGTGCGATGAGCACTTGTTTTGCTCCAAGCTTTGTGAGCCTATTCAAGGGTTGGCAAGAGGAATAAGTGTCCACAGCACCAAACACGGAAGAAGACATGGAACAGGCCATACTGTGACTCCACTATAGTGATGATCTTTTAATCATATGGCAAGACACAGAAGGATCAGCTCTTATATTTGTCCAAAATAAGAGGAAGAATTTGGTTAATCTAGACTTTACATGCACCACCAATAAAAATCGTATCGATTTATTGGATATGGTAATTGAGGTAGGTGATGGAAAATTGCATACTAATCTCTATTGAAAGCTCACTGCAGACAACAGTCTTCTCCAGTCTCTCAGTAGCCACCCAGATGCTCTTAAGTGAAGTATCCCCTGTGGGAAATTGCTGAGGGTGAGGAGAAACTGCAGCTTGGAGGAAGCCTTTCTCAAGGAACAGAAAAATATGATCAAGAGATTTCAAGAGAGGGCATATCCTGGGTGAGTTTTGGAGACAGCAGAAGAAAGAATTAAAACAAAGAGTTGGCAGACCATCCTTTTTCAAAACCACATTAAGGAGGATAATGAGGGGAGAGAGACCGTTAGGATGATGATACCATTCAGTGGTGATTCCAGGAACATCAGTAATACCATTTGCAGAAACTGGAATTTTCTCAGCAGTGACTCCATCCTAGGGGAGTGCTTGGTGACAAACCTAGCATTACCCAAGGAAGGATTTCTCTCTAAAAAACAGGCTAGTAAACAGTGACATCACTGATAGCTTGGAAAGTATTCTGAGCAATTTGAAGGGATTCTATCCACGTGACCAATGCAAGGTATGGAAAAACAGTAGAGGTAAGAAAGAGTACCCAGTTTCATTTGGCAGTGGCACCAAATTAATCAACAAATTTCTTAAGTGCAGTACTGTTCACATGGTATACACCTTGGAATGTGAATCCAACAAGGAATATGTGAGCAGCGCTATCCTCCCGGCTAAGAAAAGGGTGCTTGAACACATCAGACTCATTGACAACAATGATGTTCATAACCTCGTTAACAGGCATTTCCATGAAAAGCATTATAGTAGTAGACATTGTCTCTCATTTATCCCAGTTGAGCAGGTAGCTAAAAGAATCAGACGAGCAAATAGGAGCTTGAGCCTCAGAAAAAGGGAATCCAGGTACATCATTGACTTTGAGATTAAGAATCATCTAGGCTTGAACGTGGGGGTAGAACTTAGGGTGTACCTTGAGGAGGATTGACTTGGTGGGGGTTATTATGAATGTGATTTTTTTATTTAGTGTTTTTTAATTGATTCACTGTTGGATAGTCATGGGTCATGGCCTGGTTCCGCTTAACTTTCCTTGTTTTCAGTGATATCTTGCTTTTATTCGCAGGAGGACAGGAAGGGGATCAACGATACACCATTGTGGAGATAGTGGCGCGCCCTACTCTTTCTTCTGGTCGTTAGACTTAGCTGATGGACTATCGAGAGAGATAAGAACAATTTAATTTTATTTACACCAATTCTTGCTCTACCTCTGGGACTTAGTTTGAGCGATTACAGTTATTGATACTTTGGGATGGCGTTTATACACCCAGGTTTTCACTGTCATTGAGTGTGGCCTGATTGGACTTTGTGACTCGGGGCATTTGTAGCCCACTGGTGCTCTAGAACACTAGGGAATGCCTCCAAGGAATTCAGACTCCATGAATGGATTTGTAGTGCTATTTCATTTATGACCCCGAGCTTTTGATATCATAGTTTTGCACCTTAAATCATATATTTTCTCACCTTAGTTCTTAGAGTTACACATGACATCAAGCGATACATTAAATGGAAGCCGTTACTGTATGAACTGTGCCTACTTGGGCGTGATGATGAACTGACAGTGTTGAAATATGGAATCCAGTCACTACTGTTGAAAAATTGGAATATTGCATTTCTCCGCATCACTGCTTGAATATCGCATACATTATTTTCTTTTCATTATAGTTTGCTTGAGAATGCTTCATTACTATTCCATTATGGCCCTTGCTACATTGAAACTTGAGAAGTTAGCTACTGTGTCCATTTGGGTGAGATATATTGACATTGTTTAATTAATGGAATTTAATCACTAAGGTTGCTGTACTGTGATGCCGCAATCTTTTATTTTTTCTCTTTTTTCTTCGCTGAAATAACATTCCATATGCTTTTTTTATTGAGAATGCCAAATTACCATTCCAATATGGCAGATTGTGGGCTTCTTTCATGTTGTTACACAATATGGGGAGGGTTGGGGACACATTGGTCATGTGAACAAGGCTGCTATGGTCGAAATACATTGTCAAGCTTTTGCACATAAACTTCATCTTGCACATCGCCTTGCTCCAAGCGGGGGTCTATATACCTGCTCAGATTCGTGATGCACGCAGGGTGAGTTTGCCAGGAATGTTGATCCTAATATTTTTTCCTTCTAATTAGGAAACACCTGACACCCTATTTACATACGTTATACTCTGCTGGGACACCCATTTCTTGGGCAATCAAAACTGAGCATCAAATCCAGTCCTTGAAACAGTACCTCAATTGCTGTTGTTTGCTACAAAGGGTTCTGGATCCAGACGAGTTGTGGGAGTGTTCCACAGGGCTATGGGGTCTACTTTGGAGTACTAGAGAAGGAACTTGTGGAACAGGCCGCTTTGAAAGAGTTTATCGGAGAGGCAACGTGGACCATTCCAGAACAATGTGGTTCAAACTGTGGAAGAGACAGTTTCCTAAAACTAACGAAATCTATGAAATTGAAGAGGCTGTGAAGTTAAAAGGTCGTCCCAGGAGTGATAGAGGTGTAATTTAAGAGGGTTCTGAAAATCCAGCAGAGTTAATGAGACACAATGATTGCATTCAACCTAGAGTGGTGAATGCAACACACAACATCCTAAAAAATAAGATAACAGGGGTTACAAGGCGACCTAAGAGCAATGTAAAGGTAATGCTTTGAAGATGCAAGACATTGTGACAGGTGTGTGTGGAGTAGGCAAATAGTACTGGAGGACGGAAGGCAGGAGATCTAACAGTATAGGAGAGGGGGGAGGGATCAGGGGGTTGATTTATTAGAACAAGTAAGGTTGTCTCGAAAGGAAAGGCAGACATAAGATCTGGGCCTAACAGGGAATTCGGGATAGGAAGCTCCACCAAACCAGTTCACCCTTCACCTGGACACGTAAGCCAGGTGTCCTGGGAGTTGCCTGGTGGGTGGAGAGGGAGAAATCATGTGACCCCAGAGAGGAAGAGGAGACTGAAGACAAATATTTCTAAAGCAGAAGGCACTGCCGACACCAACAATCCTTTTTACATGCGCTGGCACACAAAAATAATCATGGTAAATAAAAGTGTTAATATGGACTAGAATGGAGCGGGAGATGACTGCCACAAGACACTCGTGAGGAAAGTGGGTCACTTTTTCCTGAACTATCTATAGTTAAGTCTGGAAGATTTGGCTTTCCAGACTGGACACTTGCTGGCAACAATGAACCTGGTTAACATGTCCAGATGGCTGATTCCTACAAGTGACATAATATGTTGTGAAGGGTAATTAAGGGGGCTTAGAATTAAAACAAGGATTAACTCTAGATGGAAAATGGAAAACATGTAGGATTTCAAATACTGCCGTTTCACTCTACTTGCTTGGAAGAGGGTTCTAGTTTACCCTGGTCTAACATGCCTCTTATTTTACTGCCCTTCTCTTTGGTGTAATCAAAATATTTGCTTATGAAGTAAAGTCCTTTACTAGAAATTTTGAATAGAAGCTTTATTAAAATATGGAAATGAGGTGTGAGCAGTTGGCACAATAATTAACTGGATTTTTCAAATACAAAGGTAAGCTGTTTGACAAGGAACGCGACAGGCATTAGCAGTTTAAGAACTTGTAATCTCCCATCAGTGCTCAGCCGGCCCATCTTTCACCAAACAAATCCGTGATCATAATGCTGAAAAGTATCCTGTTTCAACAGAATACAAGCTGTGAACATTACATAAAATAACAAGCGAAACTGTAAAGTGTTTGTTAAGTACGTCTCTTGGCGGCAGTTATCGGATAGAGGATGTTTATTGCTGCAGATCTCAATGGTACTCATGTTATCAACCTCAGGAGGATGAAATGATGAGTGACCCGGTCGGGTTTAATATATGTGACCAAGGAGTTAAGCACATATCTCTACAGTAAATGAATTAGCCCACTCTGTCGCCATACTCAGTTAAATAATGCTACTGATAACGATGCGAATACTTGCCCTGTTGAAGGTCCCAAAGGCACATCATTGGGTCATCAGATTAAATAAAATGACATTGCATATTAGAGTATTGATGGCTCCTGGATAGATACTCAGCACCAATGGAATTATGCGGTTGGGGAGCACAAAATTATGTGGCAGGGCTGAATAAATTATTCGGCAAGAAAAGGCAGATTAATCATATAATGCTGCACTTTTTGACAGCATTACTGAATTAGTTTGTAATGTTTACACTTGGTAATACTGTCTGGGTAAAATTTTTACCTCGTTAGTAACATCTTAACTACCAACTACAGAAACAGACAACTTAAAAGATGTCCAGTTATCCTGTCATGAGTCTTCCACTGTGCTTGGAACACACATCGCCTCATTTTTAGTAACTGTTGATCCGGTTGAGCTAGAAAGATATTTTTTGTTAAAATCTGCAAATAATGCAGCAGATGATTGTGTAGAAAATGCTTCCAATCCATAATTATGCGAAAAAAGCTGCGCCTGCAGAATCACATAATTCCAGTGGCTCTGCTTTTAGATTAGACTATGTAAAATAAGGTTTACAAATACTAAGCACATGCAAAAATGGTGAAAGATTACTTGCAATGATTGCTTATACAATATTCTGCTATGCCAGCGTTACTGAAGTAGGACAATTATCTAGTGTATGTCAAAATTCGTTTTTTTTATTTTATATATATATTTTTTTAACTTTTGATGAAAGTATCATGACAATATATAGTAGACTTGGTTAAAGACACAATATAAAAAGAAGCAAAGGGATTTGTTTTTACAGAACCTTTCTGGTGGGTGTCAAAATCATGTGTAAACGAACAGCAAATCCTAAAGACTGGTTGTAGTTCCGGGGTAAAATTGCCGTAAAGAAGCAATCCATACACTGGAAGGATTTTGAAGGATGTAGGCCCATTTTCTAGATCTGCGTGAATGTAGTCATGAAGTACCTATTACTGTATTGTACTGTGTTGTAACATGAGGTATTAGGCCCTGATGCAAAAAGCTGGCAGTGCTCCCATGTAGAAAATGTTTGTGCAAACAGCATCATCAACGAGCCCAAACACTTGTAATGTTGACACATAGCCAGAATTGTTAATATAAGTAACACTGCTCACAGAGGAGGTGGAGGGCATCCGAGGAGGGAACACCTGCAAAAGCAAAATGTAGCGACAAACCACAAGCTTGCAATACTGTGGATATTTACAAAGTGTTTGGTAGGTAGAGTCTGAACTAAAAGTGATCAGATTAAATCTGTTTTCATATTTATATAGGAGAGGGGACACCCCTGAAATTGAAGGGGGTGTAAGGAAAGAAATGTGATTCTCAATTCGAAACATATTTTACAGTAAACAAAGTAGTATAAACGCAGTAAGGTGTTACCTTTATGCATGCTAAAATATA
Source organism: Lissotriton helveticus (assembly GCF_964261635.1). NCBI lineage: Eukaryota > Metazoa > Chordata > Amphibia > Caudata > Salamandridae > Lissotriton > Lissotriton helveticus. The sequence continues at coordinate 19,458,416 of NC_136060.1, read as the reverse complement.
GACATTCTACATTTCCTTGTGCTGATACCTTTATACATGTGACTATTTGTGAAAAACGTAAAATCTTTAATATCCCCAGGAATACTTTTGGAATTATTTGTGAATTCTAAGAAAGTTGGACATTTTCTTCAAACGTATGAGTTATCCGACAGAAGCCCATTTCTGACTTTATCAGCATATCGTTTTCCAATCGAGCTCTTAGAGCTAAATATTCGACCTCACCCTGTTCCCTTTCTTTTCATTTGAACATCCAGTGTGTCTCTTGCATTCACAACAGTGGAAGAAAAATATATCAAAAGTTTAATAAATAGTTACTCTTTGTAATTGGGTATGGTTGCTAAACTTTTTTCTCTTTATGAGGCATGTGGGCATCTTCTCATACCTTTATTGTGTTATTAAATTTGGTGTATTGCTTTATTTTAACTTACTTTTCATCATTGACAACAATTATAGCAGTTCTTCGAATAATCACCAATCAATGACAGTTCAATCACGTTTTCTGTCTCTTGAACACACTGCATTGGCTCCCTCTCCCTCCAGAATCCACTTTAAAGTCTGTTCTGTGATGTGTAAGGCACTCTGCTTGGTAAAGCTGAGTAATCTCGACGAGTGGCTCATATACACTACTAGGGGCATATATCCCTGTGCAGGATGGAAATGCAAAAGACTCCAAACCCCACCCCCACTGCCCCAACATGCTACACTTCATTATCTGGACTGAGACTTTAGAATGGCCTCATTTTGCCTTCAGACTTGCTCTTACGTTATTACAATTCATATATGATGACAAAACCCACATATTGACAATCTTCCTACTCTCCTAAAACGGAATCCCTTACAAACCTGCCTCACCCTACTCTGATGCTGTGTTTCTGTTCACTGTATGCATTGACTGTTTTGGCTTCTCGTGTAAATACACCAGCATGAGTGTACTAAATTATATATTGCTGTTTATAGACTAAATTCATCAGGCACTTAAGTATGAGTGTACATTCATCGATTACACAAAAGTGGAAATATACTCAATATGGCTTTTTTTTACATTTACATGAAATAAATATTGATAAATACAGATAAAATAAGCAACACATAAATATGGTTGAATACATACTGAAATGTTGAATAACATATACCACAAAACTAGGCACCCTATTTATGAATATCCGCAATAAAATAAATGAACTTGCTATATCTGAGTGTTAGAAACGTGGTCTATAGTTGGCAGAGGTATGGACCGTGTCCGAAGAAGGTAAGTCACAACAGAATCCTAAATTATCCTGTGGTCACCCTCTGGTAGCTTGGCTCAGAGCAGGCAGGTTTAACATAAAAGGCAATGTGTAAAAAATGTGTGCAATAACTCAGACAACATCACAGTAAATACACCACAAAAAGACTCCACAATCAGAAAATAGATAATATTTGTCTGAGTAAAATAAGTTCAAAACGACAATAATCCAACATGTATTGATTTTTGAAGAAATGAATGCAGGAGAGTGCTTAGAAGCAAGTAGTGCTAAAAAAGTTACTTTAGGTTGCGCAGGACTGGGACAAAGTCAAACTTCGGGACAACTTCATGGAAGCGCAGGCTGGCTACTGAACCCACACAGGCCCCGGTGAACAAAGTACCTTTCCTGGTCGCAAGCAACGAAATGCGTCAATGTGTAGCAGTTGAGTCTCGCGATTGGGTCGGTGTGCCAAAGTTGAGTTCCCTGGTTGGGACCTCAGATCGGCGCTGCATCTTCTGAGTCAGATCCTGCGTCATCATAGAGCCTCTCAAGGCTGTCTCTGGATAGGCACTGTGTCAGTGTCGCAGAGCACTGCATCGGTTTCGGTTGTCCCAGTGGTGACGTTGCGTTGATTTTGTAGCAAAACAGCTGTAAAAACTCACTTCTAAGACCCAGAACTTGGAGGAGGCATGTCAGTCAAGGGTAGGACTCAGAAGGCAGCAGCAGCAGAATTGCAGGAAGTCTTTTGTGTCCATGAGACGTCAAAAAATAGGAGGCGAGCCAGCAAGCTCTTGGAGATCACTTGGAGGGAAGGCAGAGTCCAGCTCTCATCCAGCAGAGTCAGGGAGCAGCAGGCAGGAGGGCAGCAAGTAGAAAAACTGTCCCTACAGAAAAGCAGTCTAGTTGAGTCCTTTGAGCAGCATAACAGTCCTTCTGACAGAGTTTCAGTTCAAGATCCAGAAGTGTCTGATTTCTGGGGGTTAGGGTCCCAGTACTTGCACCCAAAAGTCCCTTTGAAGTGGAGGTGATATCAAAGGATGGCCTCTGAAGTGCACTTAATCCTAATCCCTTTCAACCTAGTTCTGTGTGGCAGACTAACCCACGGGGTGAATCAGTGCTTTGTGTGTGGACAGGACACTACCTATTGATATGTAAGTGTCAGCCCCTCCCATGCCTCCCTGCCCATGAAGACCCATCAGAATGCAGATGAGTGCTCAGAATGCAGATGAGCCTCACCTTCCTGTGTTTGTGGCTGTCTAGAGGGAATGCACAAAGTGTAGCAGTCCCCCTACCCAGAAGTGTATTGGAGACAGTCTTTAAGGCACAAAACAGCTAAGAGCAGAGAAATGCCCTTTTTCTAAAAGTGGCATATCCAAAACAGTCATGTTAAATCCAACTTCCCCAGTGAAGAGGATTTATCAAGACCATTCTAAACTTATGAAACATGAAAAATCTACTCCTCTCTGATCAGGAATTACAGCTTGAAAGTGTGTTATGGAATTCCCAAAGCTAGCCTATGACAGGATTAGTCCTCTCAGTAGTGAAAAACAAAATAGGCTGTTTGTCACCTCCAGGACATGTAAAACATAAAAGTACATATCCTACCTTTTACTTACATAGCACCCTGCCCTATAGGTTACCAAGGGCCTTCCTTAGGGATGACGTATATGAAATAAAAGGGGAGTCTAAGGCTTGGCAAGTAGTATTGAATGCCAAGTCGAAGAGGCAGTAACCTGCACACACATGCCCTGCAAAAGACAGTTTTGAAAGGTTCCTCGTGTAGATGGCACAATCAGTGTTGTAGGCCTACTAGTAGCATTTCATTTACAGCCCCTGGCCGGATAAATGACAGAATATCGACAGACAAAATATCGACCTACAAAACATCGATGCTGGAATATCGAAGGCAAATATATCGACATCCTATCTACAACATGGTAAGTACAAAAATATCGAAACAAAAATATCGATGTTAAAAATATCCTAATTAAAAATATCGTTTTATATCTGTTAAAATATAATGTGTAAAATAAAGTAAATAATACTTAGGAATAAAATAAACATAGTTAAAAATATTTACTAAATTAAAAAAATAATAGATATATAATAATATAACATTAATTAAACACATATGTAAAATATATATAATATATTGACTTAATATTACATTTTAATATTTACTTTAATTACTTATAAATTATTTAAAAATACTATAAATTACAAATACATCTCCACACATAAAATAATTACATAAAAAAGTAATTAATTATTTTTAATAAATTAAGAAAATTAAATATACTTTAAATATTTTTAAAATTAGTAACATAATACATTATCTAAATTCATTCTAAATAATAAATACAACTACTATTTAAAGTCCAAAAAAACTACAGTATTAAAAACATTGGATAGTGTAAAACTTAAAATTACTATTCGCACTCCAGAAAAGGCAAAATTAGGGAAAATATTGTATAGCATTGAAATAAAAATTACTATTACCACTCCAGAGAGTGAAACAGTAAAGAAAACATTGGATAGCGTAGAAGTAAAAATTACTATTCCAACTCTAGAGAGTGAAACAGTAGGGAAAGCGCTGGATAGCGGGTGGGTAAAAATTAATATTCCCACTCCAGAGAGTGCAACAGTAGGGAAAGCGTTGGATAGCGTAGGGGTAAAAATTACTACTCCCACTCCATAGAGTGCAACAGTAGGGAAAACGTTGGATAGCGTAGGGGTAAAAATTACTATTCCAACTCCAGAGAGTTAAACAGTAGGGAAAGCATTGGATAGGGTAGGGGTAAAAATTACTATTCCCACTCCAGAGAGTGCAACAGTAGGGAAAGCGTTGGATAGCGTAGGGGTAAAAATTACTACTCCCACTCCATAGAGTGCAACAGTAGGGAAAACGTTGGATACCGTAGGGGTAAAAATTACTATTCCAACTCCAGAGAGTTAAACAGTAGGGAAAGCGCTGGATAGCGTAGGGGTAAAAATTACCCATTCATATTTGAAAAAAAATAGATTATAATAAATCATTAACAATAAATTTACAATAAATATCAATTAATAAATAATAGTTACCAAATGATAAATATTAAGCAATAAAATACTGTAAAAAACAAAAAATATATTATTATTAATTTCTTACCAATTAAAAAACATTAAACAATAAAATTATTTGTATACCAAAAAATACTTTTTATAACACATTAATTACGAATTATTTACAAATAATTTCCCATAAATATTTTTTTAATTACCAATTAAATAAATTAATTATCAATTACAAAAATTAATTACACATTAATACATTAATTACCAATTACAAACATTAACTACCAATTACAAACATTAACTACCAATTACAAACATTAATTACCAAATAAATAAATTAATTACCAATGACTAATATTAATTACCAATTAAAACAATTAATTACTAGTTAAATTTATTAATTGCCAATTAATAATTAATTAAAATGCATTATCAATTACAAATATTAATTACCAATTACATTTATTAATCGCCATTTAATAATTAATTAAAAATACATTAATTATCAATACCAATAAATAAAAATAATTATTTACTTAATTACAATTAAAATACTTCCCACCCAATTCCCCTATGAACCCACTACCCGCTACAGTACTTAAACGCAAAAATTAATTAACATTAATTTATATTTCCTAAAAAGTAATAATTATTTTAATATAATTAAATTGCTTCCCACCCTATTCCCCTATAAACCCACAACCCGCTCCGGTACTAAAACATAAAATTGACTTAAAAATAACATTATAAATATATGAAAATAGTTCAGATATAACTTAAAACAAGTAAAATACTTAACAAAAAAACATATAACACATACATATTAAATATATACTAAAATACATAACAATAGTACAAATATCGATATTAGTAACATCGAAATTACTAACATCGATATGTTTGATATCGATATTACTGACTTCGATATAAAAAAACCAATATTACTTATCTTAGTGTCGATATTCTGTCCAACGATATTCTTGACATCGATATTCTGACTCGATATTTTGTAGGTCGATATTTACAACTCGATATTTTGACTGTGTACCCCCCTGGCCATATGGTATACCACTTTACAAGGGACTTACAAACAGATGTAAGTCAATCATATGTTTATGGGAGGGAGCACATGCACTTTAGCACTGGTTAGCAGTGGTAAAGTGCTCAGAGTCCTAAAACCAGCAAAAACAAGTTCAGAAAATTGGAGGGAGGAGGGCAAAAAGTTGGAGAAACACAACCCTAAGGCAATCAGGTCTAACACGAAGTAACCAAATTGTTGTTCATATTCTGTCCGTATAATGTTATTCGTTACGTAAATTTTATATTAAATATAATATTAAAAAATATAAGGGTTAACAAGCAAGTAAATTGTTTGAATGGTAGTTTAAATGTTGCCCACTTTTTATTTGTTCTCATACTTTCTCTGAGAGAATGGTGTCATCATAGTGTGGTGTGTGAGCGACAGGGTGACAGGCGTCACATCATCTTTGGTCTTCCTGATACCTCTATCCCAATGAATGCAGGATATTTAAACATCAGGAAATCAGGTGAATAGGTCTCCATTGATAATGTATGTGTATAGAAACCTCAATCATTCATGCTAAAACATAGAGACAAATTACCTTGATATGGGTGGGATTAGGTGCCAGACAGGAGGCTTTTTCATGCCTCATAGTTTGAAATGGATAACAAAATGTGAATCAGCTTGCAGGCCCTCATCCAAAAGACTTGCATCTAAGAGGCTTTTGCTTAAGGGTGGAACTGCTACTACTACTACTGCTATTACTACTACTACTACTACTACTACTACTACTATAATCATTATTATTATTAGACACAATCATTATAAATGGAATGCACCCCTGTTGTTCATTATAAGGATATTATTACACGTCATCGAGGAGTTCCTTGACCACATGTAGAAACAAAGTTGAATGGCATGTTCCTTTGTGAGGTCATGGAACTCTAAGGTGACTTGCAATATCCTTTGATGGCAGAGTCAATTTTATTTCATAAAAAAACATGGTCACACCATAACGAATCCCATATTCCGCTTAAATCCTTGGTGTCGTCCTCGTTCATATGAAAGAAATAGTATGGTTGCAGACACGCACAATTAAATCAAGTTAATGTACATCAGATTAAAAAGGGCTGCAACTTAGAATAAGTAGTTACATGCAAAGAGATTCTTTCTTTTCTGTAAAGAACTAAATTGTGCAAAACAATCAGCAGTTGCCATAAATCTCCCCTTTGTGCTGATCACCGTTCTTTTTTAAAAACATCCTAAATTTGAAAGATTTTAAAATGCAGATGTAATAATGCTCCATAGTAATCTGTCTGTGGCAAGGAAACTTCCCTCGATGGACAACAGTGGACTAGGAAGGACCTTTGTTTAACCTATCTGAGAAACTGAGATTTGAGGCACAAAAAACAACAGTTGCAGGCGACGGCAACTTTGAACATAGCCACGTTCAATGTGGGACACCCGCTGTGTCAGTTGAGTTTTATACACATTTTTCACATCATTCACATACGTTTTACTGAAGAGCAATAAGGATAACATTCTGGTTCTGGCAAATGTCACACATCTCATTGTAGGGTTAATAGATTGCCAGAAACATGTTGACTGCATATCATTAGAGTCACATTCCCCTAATTTATTTAACATATTCCTTGGGGACATCCAATAAAATCTTGATTTAGTCCTCCAAGAGGTAAATTTAAACATCAGGAAATCAGGTGTGAATGTTTCCATTGACAATGCATGTGTATAGAAATCTCAATCATTCATGGTTTATGTAAAACATAGAGACTAATAACTTCGATATGGGTGGGATTAGGGGCCAGACATGAGGTTTTTTTTCATGCCTCATAGTTTGAAATGGATAACAAAATGGAACTGCTACTACTACTACAACTACTACTGCTCCTACTACTGCTACTACTATTTATTTATTTTTTAAGCTTATATAGCTCGCAGCTACCCCCAACGGGGGTGTCCCGATGCTTGGACGGTTGGCAGTTGTAGGTCTCACTAAGTGGTTAAGAGTTGGTAAACAGCCAAGTCTTCAAGTTACGTCGAAATATACATTCAGATTCTGACATACATAGGGATAGCATTAAGCTGTTCCAAGTTTGAGCAGCCATTACTGTAAAAGCTCTGCCCCCCCATTCTGGAGCGACAAAACCGGAGGGTCCTCAGGAGGCAAAGGTGATTCGATCTGAGTATACGGTTGGACTGAGCATGCTTTTGTCTAGCTCTGAGATAGGCTGGACCCTGACCATGCAAGGCTCTAAACGCCAAGACCAGTAATTTAAACTGAATATGTTTTGTCACAGGGAGCCAGAGTAACTTCTTTAAGTGTGGTGAGATTGAGTGACGAAATGGGATGTAATAGATCATTCTTGCCACAGCATTCTGTACAATTGGTAGGCATTTAATTAAGTAGGGTGGTGCCCCAGCGCATACACTATTGGCGTAATCTAGATGTGAAGTAATCAGTGCATGTATAATGGTCCGACGAGATTCCAGGGGGAGAAAAGGGAACATTTTGTGGATCATGTGTAATTTACCAAAACACGTAGAAGAGACCATGTTGATTTGAGACTTGCAGGACAATTGATTGTCAAATCGGAAACCAAGATTCCTGGCTAATTCCACTGGGACTGGAGGGGGGTTCAGCTCAGGTGGCCACCAAAGTAGGGGCAGAGGGGGATGTTTTTGATTAAAGAACAGCACCTCGGTTTTATCCAAGTTTAGGCTGAGAGTGTTGAGAGACATCCAAGTGGAGATGTTACAGGCAGCGTCTGAAGTTAGAGAAGGCAGCATCAGAGTGATCACTAAACGAAAACACCAGTTGTGTGTCGTCCGCATAGGAGATCACTCTGACCCCACAGGATTCTGCCACAGTGGCCAATGGAGACAGATAAATATTTAAAAAGTGGGCTCAGGGCGGAGCCTGGAGGGACTCCACAGCTGAGAGGTTTCTTCTCCGAGATAAAAGGCTGAAGGGATAACTGTTGGGTGCGGTCACTTAAAAAGAATCTAATCCAGGACAGAGGGGTGCCCTGAATCCCAAGACTGTACAGTCTCTCAAGCAATATATCATGAGAGACCATATCGAACGCCACGGACTGGTCGAGGAGCACTAGCATTGCTGTGTCACCAGCGGCCACACATACGCAGATGATCTCTGAAACTTCCAGGAGAGCAGTCTCGGTACTATATCCGTATCTAATTCCGGACTGCGAATCGTGGAGAAGTTGACAGGACTCAAGGTAATTAGATAGTTTCTTTTTCTTTTTATTTTTTTTTGTAAAGTTTTTTACTTTTTCCAAGATTTTAGGTGGTTTACATAAAAGGGAGATGGGACGGTAATTACTAAAAACAGACGGATCAGCTACAGTTTTTTTCAAATTAGGAATTTACATGGCCTGTTTCCAGGTCGAAGGGAAGAGACCAGTTTGCAGAGGGGTGTTCCAAAGGGGGCCAGCAAGCTAAACAATTGTGCTGGACAAGGATCCAAAGGGGAGCCTGATTTGCAGGCAAGCAATTTTTGCGAAGAGGTCTCAATGGAGATAGATTTAAAAGACGTAAATGCCTCATCCTTAATTAACCCAGAGTCAAAGATCGGGGGATCCGGGGAAGGGCTGAACGTGGAGTATATACCTAGAATTTTATCATGAAAAAAGTCAGATAGACCATCACATAGTGCTTGGCTGGGGGGGAGATCGAGCTAGATAATACGGGAGGTTTGGAAAAATCTTTCACTATTTAAAAAGGAGTTTTAGGTGAATTATCAGCAGAGTTGACTTTCTTAATAAAGTACTCTCTCATTACTGAGCGCTTAAGTTTGTGAAAGTTCCTAATGACAGCTCTATATGTTCATTTTGCCTCTGGGTCATAGAATAGTCTCCAACTCAGCACAAGTTTTGTACAGCAGCTCTTCTCAGCAGGAAGAGTGGGGGAGAACCAAGGGGCTGATGGTTTTTGTCTAGAAGAGACCTTAGGTTGCAAGGGGACAATAGTATTTATGGGTGAGGAGAGCCAACCATTAACATTCGACACATCAGTGTCTAAATCACCAACTGACTGCCAGGAAGGGCAGGAAAGAGCGAGGGGCATAGATTGACAAGTCATTTTCAACCATTTCCTACCACAATCCCGGGCCTTAAAGGAAGTAGTCGGGCAAGATGTTATAGCCAGACTGAAAGGGATTAGGAAATGGTCAGACCACGTAAGAGGTAGGGGGAGTGCAGTGGTCAGATTGGGGTTATTGGTAAATAATAGGTCCAGAGTATGGCCAGCCTGATGAGTGGGGCCTTTAACCCACTGGGTTAAATTGAGGCCCTCCAGGTTTTCTAGAAGCAGTTCTGCTTTGGTGCAGAGGGTATCATCCATGTGCAGGTTAAAATCATCAAGGATTGTAAAATGTGGATGCTTAAGCGATAGGTCAGCTGCGATAGTATAAAAATCTGTAAGATATTGGGGATGGGAACTGGGGGTTCTATAGATGAGAATTCTGGCCATGATTAAATTTGATGTCTCAGAAATGCTAAAATACATGGCTTCTAGAGGGCCAATGTTAGAAAGTTTCCTGGAGGAGATATTCCAGCCTGAATGTAGGATCACAGCAATCCCACCACCCACTTTAGTGTTAGCACGATCAATACCCACAAAACAATAGGCAGGGGGAATAGCAAGGTTGAGGGCGGGATTAGAAGAATCCTTAACCAGGTTTCGGTAAGAAACATTAAAATCCAGGCATGAGTTACAAGGGAGAGCCAGATGTCACCCGAATGGCAGGATAGCGATCTACAATTAATTAATTAATTAATTAATTAATACTACTACAATTATCATTATTATTATTAGACACAATCATTATAAATGGAAAGCACCCCTGTTTTTCATTATAAGGATATTATTACACTTCATCAAGGAGTTCCTTGACCACATGGAGGAACAAAGTTGAATGGTATGTTACTTTGTGAGGTCATGGAACTCTAAGGTGACTTGCAATATTCTTTGATGGCAGAGTCAATTTTATTCCTAATAATAAATGGTCACACCATCCCATATTCTGCTGAAATCCTTGGGGTTGTGCTTGTTCATATGAAAGAAATAGTATGGTTGCAGACACGCATAATACAATCAAGTTAATGTAAATCAGATTAAAAAGGGCTGCACTCTAGAATAAGTAGTTACATGCAAAGAGATTCTTTCTTTTCTGTAAATAACTAAATTGTGCAAAACAATCAGCAATTGCCATAAATCTCTCCTTTGTGCTGATCACTGTTCTTTTTTAAAACAAATCTTAAGTTTAAAAGATTTTAAAATGCAGCTGTAATAATGCTCCTTAGTAATCTGTCTGTGGCCAGGAGACTTCACTCTATGGACAACAGTGGAATGTCAAGGCCCTTTTTTTAACCTATCCGAGAAACTGCAAATTAAAGCACAAAAAAAAACCAGTTGCGGGTGACGACAACTGTGAACATAGCCACATTCAATGTGGGACACCGGCTGTGTCAGTTGAGTTTTATACACATTTTTCACATCATTCACATACTTTTTAGTGAAGAGCAATAAGGATAACATTCTGGTTCTGGCAAGTGTCACACATCTCATTGTAGAGTTTATAGACTGGCAGAAACAAGTTGACCGCATATCACTAGAGTCACACTCCCCTCATTTATTTAACATATTCATTGGGGACATACAATAAAATCTTGATTTAGTCCACCAAGAGGTATTTTTAACCTTACATTGCCCTCACTATACACTTTGCCACACTCATCCACACCTTACAGTTCACTTAGGACCCTACCCTAAATAAAAGACAGTAAGGCTACTCTCTGCTAAAAGGAGTTGTAGAGCAAATCACTGACCTTTGGGAAGTGGTATGAGGAGGAACAATATGATGTAGCATGCCACCTATGGGTGGGTGAGGGTTTTCATCCTAAAAACAGAGATTTCTCTTAATCAAGAGGCACTCTGCTTGTGTCAGGGATCTAGCAAAGTTTGGAACAATCTGTCAGGAACACAAACTGAGTTCAGGACATGAAAAGGTTATACGAATTCTTGCTCTATGCAGAGACAAAAGCTTGCTCGAGAAGAGGTTAGATATAACAAAAAGAGAGTACCTGAAGGCAGTAGGGCAGAAGACAGTTGGAACAGTCAGTGAATAGGAAACTGGATGTATGTAGGGGAAACTCTGAAACTACCACAAATGCAAACAACAGGAAGGTAAAAACTGGAAAATTATAGACATACTGTCCTACAAGAAGGTAAGAGGCAGATAATCTTGCAGAGTACAAGGAGACACCCAGCAGCTCCTATGGAGATGGTGCACAGGGTGGTTTTCAGTGCCAAAGGCACAAGGCTTGAAATCTTTCTGGCACCCTTGGAAGCAATGAAAATCAGGATAATCATATAAACACAGAAGAAGGCAAAGACGAACGGTGGAAGGTAAACAGAAGCAGGAACTGGTTTAGAGAAAATCTGGACAGGAATAAGGGCCAGGAACAATAATATACATAACTGAATATACTGGAAGCTTGCACATTAGCTAGGACATGACAAAAATATGCAGTCAGAACAGAAACACAGAAATACTAGGAAAATGGAATCAAACAACAATGAATACAGAAATCAAAAGGCGAGCCTGGAGTGTAGGTGCAGGATCAAACAGAGAGCAAGGAAAATCAGCAGCAAGGTCATTTGCTAGCTGCTGCACTCTAGGCTCACAAGGCAGAAGTAGAAGGAGAATCAGGGGATGTGCGCAGGGAGAGAAGCCAGGTGCAAGGAATCAAATAGGTGCAAGAAAGCAGAGAACCATCAATGAAGGTAAAGCAGAACTGCGACTTGGAAAGGGGAAGATCAGGGAAACCAGCAAACACAAGCAGTACACAGGAAATTCAGGAACGGGGTATGGGTTGGAGCCTAGCGAGTGAAATGTCTAAATGGCAGGTATAAAGAGGTCAGAAAGTACATGGGATCCAGGAATCAAGTAAGAGAATAGAGCACCACCACCAGCATGTGTTCTGAACAGACTTTGGAGACAAACGGGACCACAGGGACCATGATGAATCAGGAAGATTGTGCAGAAACCTGGACTACAGTATGTAGTGGATTCAGAAATGCAAAATGTAGTTGCTATTCAGGGATAAAGGCAGGATCCCAGAGAGCCTTTGTGAGTGCCACATAGTGGCCTGATAGTAAAATCCCAACAGTTTGAGATTAATCAAATGTGTTGGGTCTTTGTAGACCTGTTGCATTCTTTTTGTGTTTTTACAGTGGATTGGGAGTAATGCATAACTGGTCTCTAAATATTCCCTTTCAACACCATGTCTGGTTTAAGTTTTGTTTCTGTGGGAGCCATGCCACCTTTTGAGGGACATGGGAGCATTCTTACTCCAACGCTGGTTCTAACTGTAGAGCCTGGGGCAACACTGAAATTGTTTTCAGTTATTTAATCTGAACAAACCATATCCAGTCACAGTTTAAGATAGATCTGCATGAGGCCTTTTTAGAAATACCTGCAGTTTCATGGTCCACATACAAAGGACTATAGGAGTCTGAACCAAGTGAGTACTTCGAGGTATAACGATAAGTAATGTACAAACATACATTGTAAGTCATAAGTCATGTACAAGATTAGAACAAATACATTGTCTGAACTCAATTTGTATGGTGGGAACTTGACATTTTGCTTGGAAAAACGTGTCCCGATAAATTTCTCTAGAACATAATAGATTCCTATTGACGGGAAAATTCCTTCTCTGCATTTCTGGACAGAACAAAAAAGGGTATGTTTTATCTTTGTACAATATGGATAGCAGTGACTAGTTTTCTGGTGTTGTCTGCAACCGTTGTCTAAGATATTTTACCTGTTAGGAGGAATCTAGTCCAGCAAGGAATGTTTTAAATGTATATTGTTCTATAAAGGGAATGATATTTGGGATATTTGACCTTTTAATCAGTGTGACACTCTAAATCCATCATCGTTCCAGGAAGAAGGAATCAGAATGACAAAAAGAGGGTAATCGTGTATACTAAATCAGTAACATTGTGTACACATTCAGAGCACGCAGTAAATCACTTCTGGAAAAGAAGGCCCTTTTCAAGAAATTCATTAAGAAAATTTGAATGCTCAAAATGAAAAGTTGATATCACCTTGTGAATGAAAGGGCCCAAACTCAAAATCAGATGATTCTTCAACTGTTTATCACTGTCCACACATTCCACAAAGAGGAAGGCAGCATAGCTTCACCAAACAAAGATCCAGATGAGGCGGGACATTCAGCCAACATTATCCATCCTACAAAAATTGTGGACCAGCTGGCCCTCCCTGAAAAAAAGGCAGTTAATAAAATCTTAAAACAGATTAGACACAATGGGGCACTAGGACTTAACGGCCTGCCTGGTTCCCCCTTCAGGGAAGACACAGACTTTTGGACGGACAAACTAACCACGCTATACGCCGAATGCCGACTGATGGGGGATGTCCCTTATTCCTGGAGAGGGTCGCTACTGCACCAAATACATAAGAAGGGGCTGAAATCCAATCCTCAAAACTATCGCATGATCGCCCTGCTTGATATCGAGGGCAAGGCCTATGCAAGTACTCTTCTAGTGGAGCTTTCGAACTGGGTCAGTACTGAGGGCCTTCTGCCCTTTTATCAAACAGGGTTCAGACCGGGAGCCTCAACAGTGGACAACATTATAGCACTCTCATACCTAGCGCAGAAGGCTGTGGCACGAAAATGTCTGCCGATTTTTGCTTGCTTCATTGATTATACGGCAGCATTCGATGGTGTTGACCGTACCATCCTCTGGCAGAAATTGGCAAGCTGGAACATTGATCCCCCTTTATTACAAGCTATTCGTTCATTATATTCAAGAACTTGGGTCAGAATCAAACTTTCAAGCACCGCTGCCTCAGGGAAAATTTACACTACCCGCGGCCTGAAGCAAGGATGCGTCTTAGCTCCGATGTTGTTTAACCTATATACCGCAGACATGGGCCAGGCTCTGTCTGGAGCCTCATTAGCAACACCAAGGATCGGAAACACTAAGATCCAACTACTTTAATATGCCGACGACTTGGTGCTCCTGGACCATACAAAAATTGGCTTACAAAAAGCACTCACGGCCCTGGCAAACTACAACGCCAAGAACAAACTGATTGTCAACCCATCCAAATCCAAAATAATAATTTTTGGGCGCTATCCGTAAAAAAAACTGGCAAAATGGAGGATAGGAAAGCTGTCTTTGGATTGCACACAACATTACAATTACTTGGGAGTTTGGGTTAGTGAGACAGGGCGCCCAGGAGTACACCTCGATAAAATACGTGTAAAAAGGAAAAGCATTACTTACGCCCTTGGCAAGCTGTATGCTACCTTACACAGGCCCACAACAACAACAATTCAAAGAGTCATGAGGGCGAGCTAATACCTTCACTTAACTATGCACAACAGGCCTTCCCAGGAAAATTACCAAGAGTGCTAGAAAAAATCCACTGCTCGGCATACAAAAAGTTATTCCAACTACCCGCCTGTACTAGAAACAATCTAGTGCGGTTAGAATTCGACTTGAGTCAACAAAAATTGGAAGAGATGGCTTCCATGAGCAAATACTTTTTTCTCACCATGGCGGCATCAGAGAACACATTGAAGTTCGCCTTAAAAAGCATTTTTCTGGAACCAGACAATCCCTGGTCAAACAGTCTCTCTGCCGCCAAAGAAGCCCTGAAGCTCGCAGTGGAAAACTGGGACCCCGAGATAACTAAGTACACCGCCATTAAAAGTGCGATAAAAAAACAGGTTCGCCTTGGCTCGCGCACCTCTGACCTGGAATCATTGGAAATAAGAGGCTTTCATGAGTCCCAAAGCCTCCCACATACAGAACATAACTCCAAACTCCATCTTACCCAGGCGGTGGGGAGACAAGCCCTAAATAGGATTGTAGCGTACAGATTACACCCTCTCCCCCTTAAAGAACTATACCCCTCGAGGTCAAAACGCATTGGGTTCTCGGAGTGTCGGCTATGCAAATATAAACATAAGAGTTTGCCCCACATTCTATTTTGTTGCCCGGTGTTGTGTTCTGAGCGTAGTCTTTACCTTAAGCCAATTTTAATACAACCAGGGCTCAGATCCACAAAGGAGGCTGTACATCACCTGTTCACACTGGAAACAGTGAAACACATGTTCGGCAAATTCATACAACAGACACGCCGAAAATTGATTGACTCCCCCAGTTCAGTAACTGGACCAGTACCTGCACTGATTTCTTACACCATCGAGTCTTAATAGCCCATCCCATTTAGACCAGGCAAGATTGATGGGTGAGCACAAATGGACTAATGAATTTTAGATTTTAACAATGCTCAGGTTTTTAACAATTTTTATTTTTTTTAAAAAGTTTTTATTGGTTATAAAACAGTTATCAGAAAGACAATTGCCATGTGTTAATTGCAAGGTTACAATACTTAAGACACCATAAAGACATTGAATCTCATCCTCTCCTGCCCCCCCATTTCAATCACAATGCAATGTAAAACAACACACTACCCACCCCAACCATTCAATCATCCCCGGAATCATCATCTGAACTCTCGCCGTCAGACTCAGGAATGGGGTCACAGATGTCCCCCAGGTTTTTAACTATTTAATCTTTTTGATAATAATGGAATGTTCTTCTCTATTTTTTTTGTACTATTTTAAAGGTTTTCAGTAACCACAAATAAATGTATTCATTCTTTCATTCATTCCACAAGTTTGGAAAAAACTCCACAAGTTTGGAAAAAACTGTACAATCAGCATTCATAGCGTAGCAGTATGTTAACTGCTGATCTTCAATTTTTTTTTATATTTTTGCTGGCATTTTCTTACCTACATTACAATCACATTATTCAGCAGCAAAATGTAGTAGCGGATTGAACGTGACGTCGGCATCATATACGAATGACTGTTGAACAGGCAAATAACTACATCATACTTCTACCCATCATTGTGGGCCCTTTCCTTCCCCCGGTTACACCCACCCAGAGAGCGAGAGTCCATAGTGTGTGAGCCATGGTTTCCATAATTTCCAAAACTTTTTGGGGCAACCCCGTGCTTTATAGGTCGTCTTTTCCACCAACATGTACATATCCATGCCCTTCTTCCATTCAACCAGAGATGGGCAGGTCATCCCCCCCCCCCCTTGCCCTAACCAGATAGCGTTTCGCCACCACTAGTCCCAGTTGAAGGAGAATCAACTTTGGTTTGGTGAGGTCTATTTCGGTAGATATTCCCAACAGAACAAACTGGGGACTAAGCGGAATCGTCTCTCCTAAAATAGTTCCCAGTTCATCCAAGAGTGTGGTCCAATACATTTGAATCTTGGAAGAGTCCCACAATGTGTGAAAGAATGTACCCCAGATGCCCTACAGCACAAACAATCAGGTGTTTCCGCCCTACCTATGCGGTTCAGTCGCACTCTGTCATAGTATGCCCTATGTAAATATTTGGATTGAATCAATTGAATCTGGGACTTAATGGCCACCTCTCGAGGATACATTAGCGCCAGTTCCCAATCTAAGTCTTCCATCTCTTCCAGCTCTGACTCCCATTTCGTTCGCAACTTCCGCAAGGTGTCCGGTTTATTGTTAATTAGTGTCCTATATGTTCAAGTGACCGCCTTCTGCACTAGTTCCCCCATCAGGAGTTGTCCCTCTAAGGGTGCGTATTTGGGAACGTCTGTGGTGTCTGTGCGTTGTGCCTGCCATGCATGTGCCAGCTGCAGGCATTTGTAATGTTGAGTCATGTTCATGTCATATTCAGCCTGAAGGTGTGAAAAAGGGACCAGCTATTTTCGGCGTGATATGTCCTTGAGTTGTGAAATGCCTAACAGGTCCCACTGTCTGAAACCCCACGATTTTGGGATTTCCGGAAGCCAGTTCCCCACCCAAAGTGGAGTTTCCCTGGTTACACGGCCATCCCATTTCATTTGTCGTTTAGCCTGTTTCCACGCTGTTATAACAATTTGTGTCTCTGTCAGGAGCTGAGTTGCGCCCCTCCCCCATATAGGTAATGTGTGTGTGGCGCTTGGTAAACTGTGTGCGTGCAAGTGCGTATGTGGGGTGATCCCTCTATTTGTGTTGCCATTCATTCACAACAACTAGATGGGCTGCCCAATAATATGCTCGAAGGTCTGGCAGGGAGATATCGCCATTATATTGGTTGCGTTGTAACGTCACCACTGCAATCCTCGGTGGTCTCCCATCCCAAAGAAATGTTCGTAACATTCCGTCTATTTTATTGAACACCTCAACTGGTATTAGCTGATAGGTGTTTTGCAGTACATAACGAAATTTTGGGAGCGCTATCATTATATACAGTGCTGCCCTGCCTAGCAGCATCAGTGGTAGAGTCTTCCATCTTTCAACGTCCGCGCAAAATTCCCTGAGCACCCTATAAAGATTGTGGTACAGCGCCAGTGTCGCATTTGTTGTGACGTAAATCCCTAGATAATTTATGCCCTCTCTTGCCAACTGGAGTTGGCTCGGGCAAACAATATAATCACTGCTCTTGTCTGCTGTGTATAAGAATGATTTCCCCTAGTTGATTTTGTACCCTGCGTGCACCCCATATCTTTCACAACTGTCCATAATTCTACGGAGTGTCGTTTCTGGGTTTGTGGCATACATTAATATGTTGTGAGCATACTGAGATGTGCGTTTGTCAGTCTCATCGCTCTCTCCACTCCAGAATCCAGTGATGTCCGGGTGCACTCGGTTCACACAAGCAAGTGGTTCCAGCACCAGAGCAAAGAGCAGGGGGGATAATGGGCAACCCTGTTGGGTGCCCCTATTTATCGGGAATTCCTGTAACACTACACCGTTGACTCTTACACTAGCTACGGGTCTTTCGTAGAGTACAGCAATCCAACGCCTGAAGACCAGACCGAACCCAAACTCTTCCAGAGCAGACATGAGAAAGGGCCAATGAACAGTGTCAAATGCCTTTTCGGCATCAGGGGAGAGAACGAGGTGTGGATCGTCTCTTTCGCTAACCACTTCCAACCCGTTATGCAGTCTCCGCAGGTTGCGCCTCATCAATATTTTGGGCATGAAGCCAGACTGGTCTCTGTGGTTGAGACCATTAATTACCACGGCGAGCCTGTTCGCGAATACCCTGGCTAGTATCTTAGTCTCCACGTTTATAAGGGCGATAGGGCGATACAAACTACACACCTGTGGCGGTCTGTCCTTTTTGGGGATTACTGTGATCGTGGCTGTCCGCAAGTCTCTGGGGAGGCTTCCCATCTTATGTGCTTCCAAATACATTTGTAGGAGGTGTGGGCTGAAAAGCGTTGCATGTTGTTTAAAGAATTCTGGAGGTAGCCCATTAGGCCCTGAGGCCTTTCCAGTTTTCAACTGGCCAAGACCTAACGTGAAGAGAAGGTCCTCACGAAAGAAGACTGTGGCAAAAGGAGAAGAAACCGTAAATGCCACCCCTCAAGTGAGGGACTGAGAAAATATGGGGCTAACCCATAACAAAATAATTGAAGGTGTAACAAGGGACAGAACCCAAGAACACACGCAGCACGACATGGTGCAGCACAATGTGGCGAACGCACACATAAAGTCAAGGTGAAGCACAAGGTGACTTACACACACAAAACAGCATAGACAGCATAGGAGTGCAAGGAGATGCGCAGGGCGACTTACACACACAAGACCAAGTGAGCCGAGATGACTACACAACAAGAGAACGTGATGCACAAGGTGACTTACACACGACAATGAAAAGTGAGGCACAGGGCGGCTTACACACTGGACACAAGAGAAAAATGAAGCGCAGGGCGACTTACACACACAATTGACGTACAACGAAGTGTCCAACCAACATAGAAAGGGGATTGTCACCCCATAACCCAGGCACGAGGGTTAACAACAGAATAAATGGTGAAAATACCATGAAATGTAGAGAAGGGATTATCACCCTATAACCCAAACATGAGGGTTAACAGCAAAGAAGCATGGATTAGACCTTGAAATGGGGCGGACACCCATCCCAAACTTGACAAGAGAAGAACCCCTTGACACAAACTGTGGATGAGGGGAAATGGGACTGAGAACCCACTCCCACCCCTAGACAGGGATACAATATCAGAAATGCAAGAACATGACAATGTAGTACATTCTTGAGGTTAAGGGAACCCAACATAAGAACTATGATACCAGCATAAAAATGACATGTCTGATAAAAACATACACATTTCTTAAATAAAAGAAACCATATTGTAATTACATTAAGCTGGAAAACATGCATGTTGATTAACCAAAGTCAAAGGTGTGCCTGTCACCGAGATGAAAAGACAGGCCGTAGAAACATCTTAATGACAATCCAGAAGAAATAACTTCGCCAAGATTCAACGCCAACTGAAAAACATAAGTATTTGGAAGTACAAAAGACTTGTCAGCATACTAAAGAACTTTGCAGCATATAAAAATGCTGGGCAGCAGACATCATGCCCACCGAATTTGAAAACGAGTCAGGGCAACAAGACAACAAAAGAAACCCACCACGAAGAATTTCGGCACAGTTCAATAACAGGAAAAGAAAGGCATACTTCCCAAACGTTGAAGCTGGAGAGAGTCCGGTGTTGAATGTCCGTTTTCCTGAAAAGAAGAATACTATGCCCAAACTATGGTTTTTTTTTAAAACGCGTGATGAATACAAAAGCTCTTGTCTAGTGTCCATTGACTTGGGTTGATTACCCGAACGTTGAATTGAAGAGGAGGAGACTTGTGAAAAGGTTCCGACGCTGGAGAGATAATTTGAGTGAACAGTGGTTGGCAGATTGCTTGGGGGCTCCGTCAGCAGACCAAAGATATAGGCAAAGTAAAGTCTCTGAATCCGCCAATAGCAATATGGCGGGACGCACAGGAGACGCAAGCCGGGTGGCTCACGGTGCGCTCCTGTTCCCAAACGTCCTAAGGCAGCGTCAACGACCACAAAACCAGAAGACGTCACAGAAGGTTAAAGAAAGGCTCCGCGCGGCACTGCGCTCAAAGTAAGTTGCACAAGCCACTTTTAAATTTGAAACAATGCTTAACTGTTATCATTAACAGGCATTACAACTATACGAAAACATTTTTTTCCATTATGGTCTCAGCGTCGGTCTCCTCCAAATCTGGCAGAGACTCTGGGAACTGAACCAATCCGATCTGTACAACTGTCAAAAACGTCAGTAAACAATATAAAGCTGGCAATGGCCCAAGTAATTCCCACACAAGTGCAACGCTAGCACATAGGAGACAGTGCAACGCTAGCACATAGGAGAGCAAACAATGACATCCAGCAATACAACATCGTGAGTCAGAGTCAATGAACTCTGCACTGGGGAATAAACACAGTCAGTCATTAAATACCTTGGTTCCAGAGGCACAATGTCCATTAGTAGTGCGAGACTTGACGTAGCCTGTTACACCGTGTACCTTATTTGAGAAATTGGTTCTTCTGACAAACGTAGTCTGCTTTGATGTTGATTTTCTGGATGTTGAAGACACTGAGATGACGTAACAACACGCTTTGGCTAGGGCTGTCTGGTGTAGTAGACACTGATGGGGCTACTTTTCGCGCTTGTAGAGGTTCCTTCTTCTTGAGATGCTAGTTGCTTGTTCCATATACGTTACTGGATAGTCCCAACTCCTGTTAGATGGCAAGTTGTGTGCAGGAAAGTCTCCTCAAGATCGTCGCCAAGAAAGATGTAGTATGTTGGTCCATACATACATATAATGATGTAGCCGAGGCAGATGTAGTTGAGTTATGAAGTAAGTTTATTCAGCCCATAAGTAGGTTAACAGGTAGTATAAGTCTGGAACAAGCAGCCCCACCAGGAGCAGCCTCCTAGCTGCTCAGCCCATCTCCCAACTGACTGGTAATTGCAAACACAACAGTGATGGACAGAATGTGGATCAATGTCACACATTCACCCCAGTCCAAAGATCTGGGCCCAAATCCATCGTTTTTCCACTCCACACCACCCTGGGTTAGACAATGGCGATATGCAAATCAGCGCTGACCCTGTGCCCCATGGGAACAGTCCAGTCCGAACTACAAAAGCCATGTCCTTCCCAGAACGGAAACAAGCATCCGAGGACCGGCCCGGTTTCGAGGTAACACCTCTCATCAGCCCGGCTAGCTTGATTCCAGTGGTGTGGAGTGCCTGGGACTCACGTCTGAGCATCCCCAGTACACTTAGAGCGGTAATTGCAAACACAACAGTGATGGACAGAATGTGGATCAATGTCACACATTCACCCCAGTCCAAAGATCTGGGCCCAAATCCATGGTTTTTCCACTCCACACCACCCTGGGTTAGACAATGGCGATATGCAAATCAGCACTGACCCTGTGCCCCATGGGAACAGTCCAGTCCGAACTACAAAAGCCATGTCCTTCCCAGAACGGAAACAAGCATCCGAGGACCGGCCCGGTTTCGAGGTAACACCTCTCATCAGCCCGGCTAGCTTGATTCCAGTGGTGTGGAGTGCATGGGACTCACGTCTGAGCATCCCCAGTACACTTAGAGCGGTAATTGCAAACACAACAGTGATGGACAGAATGTGGATCAATGTCACACATTCACCCCAGTCAAAAGATCTGGGCCCAAATCCATCGTTTTTCCACTCCACACCACCCTGGGTTAGACAATGGCGATATGCAAATCAGCGCTGACCCTGTGCCCCATGGGAACAGTCCAGTCCGAACTACAAAAGCCATGTCCTTCCCAGAACGGAAACAAGCATCCGAGGACCGGCCCGGTTTCGAGGTAACACCTCTCATCAGCCCGGCTAGCTTGATTCCAGTGGTGTGGAGTGCCTGGGACTCACGTCTGAGCATCCCCAGTACACTTAGAGCGGTAATTGCAAACACAACAGTGATGGACAGAATGTGGATCAATGTCACACATTCACCCCAGTCCAAAGATCTGGGCCCAAATCCATGGTTTTTCCACTCCACACCAGCCTGGGTTAGACAATGGCGATATGCAAATCAGCACTGACCCTGTGCCCCATGGGAACAGTCCAGTCCGAACTACAAAAGCCATGTCCTTCCCAGAACGGAAACAAGCATCCGAGGACCGGCCCGGTTTCGAGGTAACACCTCTCATCAGCCCGGCTAGCTTGATTCCAGTGGTGTGGAGTGCATGGGACTCACGTCTGAGCATCCCCAGTACACTTAGAGCGGTAATTGCAAACACAACAGTGATGGACAGAATGTGGATCAATGTCACACATTCACCCCAGTCCAAAGATCTGGGCCCAAATCCATCGTTTTTCCACTCCACACCACCCTGGGTTAGACAATGGCGATATGCAAATCAGCGCTGACCCTGTGCCCCATGGGATCAGTCCAGTCCGAACTACAAAAGCCATGTCCTTCCCAGAACGGAAACAAGCATCCGAGGACCGGCCCGGTTTCGAGGTAACACCTCTCATCAGCCCGGCTAGCTTGATTCCAGTGGTGTGGAGTGCCTGGGACTCACGTCTGAGCATCCCCAGTACACTTAGAGCGGTAATTGCAAACACAACAGTGATGGACAGAATGTGGATCAATGTCACACATTCACCCCAGTCCAAAGATCTGGGCCCAAATCCATCGTTTTTCCACTCCACACCACCCTGGGTTAGACAATGGCGATATGCAAATCAGCGCTGACCCTGTGCCCCATGGGAACAGTCCAGTCCGAACTACAAAAGCCATGTCCTTCCCAGAACGGAAACAAGCATCCGAGGACCGGCCCGGTTTCGAGGTAACACCTCTCATCAGCCCGGCTAGCTTGATTCCAGTGGTGTGGAGTGCCTGGGACTCACGTCTGAGCATCCCCAGTACACTTAGAGCGGTAATTGCAAACACAACAGTGATGGACAGAATGTGGATCAATGTCACACATTCACCCCAGTCCAAAGATCTGGGCCCAAATCCATCGTTTTTCCACTCCACACCACCCTGGGTTAGACAATGGCGATATGCAAATCAGCACTGACCCTGTGCCCCATGGGAACAGTCCAGTCCGAACTACAAAAGCCATGTCCTTCCCAGAACGGAAACAAGCATCCGAGGACCGGCCCGGTTTCGAGGTAACACCTCTCATCCGCCCGGCTAGCTTGATTCCAGTGGTGTGGAGTGCCTGGGACTCACGTCTGAGCATCCCCAGTACACTTAGAGCGGTAATTGCAAACACAACTGTGATGGACAGAATGTGGATCAATGTCACACATTCACCCCAGTCCAAAGATCTGGGCCCAAATCCATCGTTTTTCCACTCCACACCACCCTGGGTTAGACAATGGCGATATGCAAATCAGCACTGACCCTGTGCCCCATGGGAACAGTCCAGTCCGAACTACAAAAGCCATGTCCTTCCCAGAACGGAAACAAGCATCCGAGGACCGGCCCGGTTTCGAGGTAACACCTCTCATCAGCCCGGCTAGCTTGATTCCAGTGGTGTGGAGTGCCTGGGACTCACGTCTGAGCATCCCCAGTACACTTAGAACGGTAATTGCAAACACAACAGTGATGGACAGAATGTGGATCAATGTCACACATTCACCCCAGTCCAAAGATCTGAGCCCAAATCCATCGTTTTTCCACTCCACACCACCCTGGGTTAGACAATGGCGATATGCAAATCAGCGCTGACCCTGTGCCCCATGGGAACAGTCCAGTCCGAACTACAAAAGCCATGTCCTTCCCAGAACGGAAACAAGCATCCGAGGACCGGCCCGGTTTCGAGGTAACACCTCTCATCAGCCCGGCTAGCTTGATTCCAGTGGTGTGGAGTGCCTGGGACTCACGTCTGAGCATCCCCAGTACACTTAGAGCGGTAATTGCAAACACAACAGTGATGGACAGAATGTGGATCAATGTCACACATTCACCCCAGTCCAAAGATCTGGGCCCAAATCCATCGTTTTTCCACTCCACACCACCCTGGGTTAGACAATGGCGATATGCAAATCAGCGCTGACCCTGTGCCCCATGGGAACAGTCCAGTCCGAATTACAAAAGCCATGTCCTTCCCAGAACGGAAACAAGCATCCGAGGACCGGCCCGGTTTCGAGGTAACACCTCTCATCAGCCCGGCTAGCTTGATTCCAGTGGTGTGGAGTGCATGGGACTCACGTCTGAGCATCCCCAGTACACTTAGAGCGGTAATTGCAAACACAACAGTGATGGACAGAATGTGGATCAATGTCACACATTCACCCCAGTCCAAAGATCTGGGCCCAAATCCATCGTTTTTCCACTCCACACCACCCTGGGTTAGACAATGGCGATATGCAAATCAGCGCTGACCCTGTGCCCCATGGGAACAGTCCAGTCCGAACTACAAAAGCCATGTCCTTCCCAGAACGGAAACAAGCATCCGAGGACCGGCCCGGTTTCGAGGTAACACCTCTCATCATCCCGGCTAGCTTGATTCCAGTGGTGTGGAGTGCCTGGGACTCACGTCTGAGCATCCCCAGTACACTTAGAGCAGTAATTGCAAACACAACAGTGATGGACAGAATGTGGATCAATGTCACACATTCACCCCAGTCCAAAGATCTGGGCCCAAATCCATCGTTTTTCCACTCCACACCACCCTGGGTTAGACAATGGCGATATGCAAATCAGCGCTGACCCTGTGCCCCATGGGAACAGTCCAGTCCGAACTACAAAAGCCATGTCCTTCCCAGAACGGAAACAAGCATCCGAGGACCGGCCCGGTTTAGAGGTAACACCTCTCATCAGCCCGGCTAGCTTGATTCCAGTGGTGTGGAGTGCCTGGAACTCATGTCTGAGCATCCCCAGTACACTTAGAGCGGTAATTGCAAACACAACAGTGATGGACAGAATGTGGATCAATGTCACACATTCACCCCAGTCCAAAGACCTGGGCCCAAATCCATCGTTTTTCCACTCCACACCACCCTGGGTTAGACAATGGCGATATGCAAATCAGCGCTGACCCTGTGCCCCATGGGAACAGTCCAGTCCGAACTACAAAAGCCATGTCCTTCCCAGAACGGAAACAAGCATCCGAGGACCGGCCCGGTTTCGAGGTAACACCTCTCATCCGCCCGGCTAGCTTGATTCCAGTGGTGTGGAGTGCCTGGGACTCACGTCTGAGCATCCCCAGTACACTTAGAGCGGTAATTGCAAACACAACAGTGATGGACAGAATGTGGATCAATGTCACACATTCACCCCATTCCAAAGATCTGGGCCCAAATCCATCGTTTTTCCACTCCACACCACCCTGGGTTAGACAATGGCGATATGCAAATCAGCACTGACCCTGTGCCCCATGGGAACAGTCCAGTCCGAACTACAAAAGCCATGTCCTTCCCAGAACGGAAACAAGCATCCGAGGACCGGCCCGGTTTCGAGGTAACACCTCTCATCAGCCCGGCTAGCTTGATTCCAGTGGTGTGGAGTGCCTGGGACTCACGTCTGAGCATCCCCAGTACACTTAGAGCGGTAATTGCAAACACAACAGTGATGGACAGAATGTGGATCAATGTCACACATTCACCCCAGTCCAAAGATCTGGGCCCAAATCCATCGTTTTTCCACTCCACACCACCCTGGGTTAGACAATGGCGATATGCAAATCAGCGCTGACCCTGTGCCCCATGGGAACAGTCCAGTCCGAACTACAAAAGCCATGTCCTTCCCAGAACGGAAACAAGCATCCGAGGACCGGCCCGGTTTCGAGGTGACACCTCTCATCAGCCCGGCTAGCTTGATTCCAGTGGTGTGGAGTGCCTGGGACTCACGTCTGAGCATCCCCAGTACACTTAGAGCGGTAATTGCAAACACAACAGTGATGGACAGAATGTGGATCAATGTCACACATTCACCCCAGTCCAAAGATCTGGGCCCAAATCCATCGTTTTTCCACTCCACACCACCCTGGGTTAGACAATGGCGATATGCAAATCAGCGCTGACCCTGTGCCCCATGGGAACAGTCCAGTCCGAACTACAAAAGCCATGTCCTTCCCAGAACGGAAACAAGCATCCGAGGACCGGCCCGGTTTCGAGGTAACACCTCTCATCAGCCCGGCTAGCTTGATTCCAGTGGTGTGGAGTGCCTGGGACTCACGTCTGAGCATCCCCAGTACACTTAGAGCGGTAATTGCAAACACAACAGTGATGGACAGAATGTGGATCAATGTCACACATTCACCCCAGTCCAAAGATCTGGGCCCAAATCCATCGTTTTTCCACTCCACACCACCCTGGGTTAGACAATGGCGATATGCAAATCAGCGCTGACCCTGTGCCCCATGGGAACAGTCCAGTCCGAACTACAAAAGCCATGTCCTTCCCAGAACGGAAACAAGCATCCGAGGACCGGCCCGGTTTCGAGGTAACACCTCTCATCAGCCCGGCTAGCTTGATTCCAGTGGTGTGGAGTGCCTGGGACTCACGTCTGAGCATCCCCAGTACACTTAGAGCGGTAATTGCAAACACAACAGTGATGGACAGAATGTGGATCAATGTCACACATTCACCCCAGTCCAAAGATCTGGGCCCAAATCCATCGTTTTTCCACTCCACACCACCCTGGGTTAGACAATGGCGATATGCAAATCAGCGCTGACCCTGTGCCCCATGGGAACAGTCCAGTCCGAACTACAAAAGCCATGTCCTTCCCAGAACGGAAACAAGCATCCGAGGACCGGCCCGGTTTCGAGGTAACACGATGGATTTGGGCCCAGATCTTTGGACTGGGGTGAATGTGTGACATTGATCCACATTCTGTCCATCACTGTTGTGTTTGCAATTACCGCTCTAAGTGTACTGGGGATGCTCAGACGTGAGTCCCAGGCACTCCACACCACTGGAATCAAGCTAGCCGGGCTGATGAGAGGTGTTACCTCGAAACCGGGCCGGTCCTCGGATGCTTGTTTCCGTTCTGGGAAGGACATGGCTTTTGTAGTTCGGACTGGACTGTTCCCATGGGGCACAGGGTCAGCGCTGATTTGCATATCGCCATTGTCTAACCCAGGGTGGTGTGGAGTGGAAAAACGATGGATTTGGGCCCAGATCTTTGGACTGGGGTGAATGTGTGACATTGATCCACATTCTGTCCATCACTGTTGTGTTTGCAATTACCGCTCTAAGTGTACTGGGGATGCTCAGACGTGAGTCCCAGGCACTCCACACCACTGGAATCAAGCTAGCCGGGCTGATGAGAGGTGTTACCTCGAAACCGGGCCGGTCCTCGGATGCTTGTTTCCGTTCTGGGAAGGACATGGCTTTTGTAGTTCGGACTGGACTGTTCCCATGGGGCACAGGGTCAGCGCTGATTTGCATATCGCCATTGTCTAACCCAGGGTGGTGTGGAGTGGAAAAACGATGGATTTGGGCCCAGATCTTTGGACTGGGGTGAATGTGTGACATTGATCCACATTTTGTCCATCACTGTTGTGTTTGCAATTACCGCTCTAAGTGTACTGGGGATGCTCAGACGTGAGTCCCAGGCACTCCACACCACTGGAATCAAGCTAGCTGGGCTGATGAGAGGTGTTACCTCGAAACCGGGCCGGTCCTCGGATGCTTGTTTCCGTTCTGGGAAGGACATGGCTTTTGTAGTTCGGACTGGACTGTTCCCATGGGGCACAGGGTCAGCGCTGATTTGCATATCGCCATTGTCTAACCCAGGGTGGTGTGGAGTGGAAAAACGATGGATTTGGGCCCAGATCTTTGGACTGGGGTGAATGTGTGACATTGATCCACATTCTGTCCATCACTGTTGTGTTTGCAATTACCGCTCTAAGTGTACTGGGGATGCTCAGACGTGAGTCCCAGGCACTCCACACCACTGGAATCAAGCTAGCCGGGCTGATGAGAGGTGTTACCTCGAAACCGGGCCGGTCCTCGGATGCTTGTTTCCGTTCTGGGAAGGACATGGCTTTTGTAGTTCGGACTGGACTGTTCCCATGGGGCACAGGGTCAGCGCTGATTTGCATATCGCCATTGTCTAACCCAGGGTGGTGTGGAGTGGAAAAACGATGGATTTGGGCCCAGATCTTTGGACTGGGGTGAATGTGTGACATTGATCCACATTCTGTCCATCACTGTTGTGTTTGCAATTACCGCTCTAAGTGTACTGGGGATGCTCAGACGTGAGTCCCAGGCACTCCACACCACTGGAATCAAGCTAGCCGGGCTGATGAGAGGTGTTACCTCGAAACCGGGCCGGTCCTCGGATGCTTGTTTCCGTTCTGGGAAGGACATGGCTTTTGTAGTTCGGACTGGACTGTTCCCATGGGGCACAGGGTCAGCGCTGATTTGCATATCGCCATTGTCTAACCCAGGGTGGTGTGGAGTGGAAAAACGATGGATTTGGGCCCAGATCTTTGGACTGGGGTGAATGTGTGACATTGATCCACATTCTGTCCATCACTGTTGTGTTTGCAATTACATCTCCCAACTGACAACACTCACACCAGGCACCCAAGCATTCCACTCATGTCAATCACACTAACATTCTCCCCGGAACACTCACGCTGGCTGAGCAGCTAGATGCAGAGAAGAAAGGAAACATATATACAGATCTGAGAATACTACAGTGGGGTTTTCTTCTTTATTGCCACACCCCTTGCCCCCGTGGAGAAACCGGCGTGGGCCAGTGTTTTATATGCCCCTCGACCCAGGAACCCGCATTGAGTGCCTTTTAAGTGTGTCTCTTGTAAGAGAATGACATTTGGTTTCAATCTTTTAAAATATGCGGCCATTAGCCCTCTCTTAACCTTGTTCCCCGACCCATTCACATTCCAAGAAAGGATCGAGTACGTTCCTAGATAGACGTAGCCATCTCAGTGATATATTATGTCCAGCGCATCAGTGGGTCCCCACCTCCCTCCCCACTGCTGTTGTTTCTGTCGTATCATGATGTCTGCCAGCATACTGTTGTGCCACCTTACTTTAATGTCTGTGTATGTGCAACTTTCCAAAACAAAAGAAACCCCCATCACCCCAAAGAAATATATCAAAATAGCAAACAGCCCCAGGCATCCTGTGCGCCCTTTCTATAACAAAGCAGGAGGAGAATTGCACCGCTGGAAGGGCATCCTTAAGAAAAGTCATGAGACAGTGTCCGCGGTCCATACGCTCTGCGTTTTCCGGAAAACCCATGTAGAGTAGGTTGTTCCTACGGGCTCTGTTTTTGGCATCGTTGACTCTCCAGATCACCTCTTTCACTGCGGCCTGCTGTTTGACTTCCGTTATGTGTTCGGAGATCTTACGCAAGTCTTGTTGGAGAAAAGAGACCTCCGTCTGCACCTCTGCCAGTTTGCCCTCCAGGCATTCCCGAGAGGCGCGGATCGCGTGTAGAATCTCCTCTGTGTCTGGACGGGGGACCGTGCCCCCCTCCGCCAGGGCGGGCGCGGGAAGAACCTTTGCATACTGGTCCATCTTCTCCTGTTTGGCCGTCTTGGAGTCTTTATCTTTCACCATCATGGTCGAACTGTATATAAACCAGCGCCCGCACCCCGTAGGTGAGATCACTGAAAAAACGTGGGGAGAAGCAGAGAGGTGAGGGTCTCCGCCCCGTAGCACACAGATGTCAGGACCACGATGCCGCAGCAGGTTCCAGTCAGGCCACCCCCCCCCCCCCACCTCCGGCACAACAGGCGACCCAGTAAGGAAGGAAGAATGAATGCACCACCTCCCAATTAATGGATCCGTAGCGTGGTTGTCCACCGGTGCCTCTCCGTCCCACACAGTCCATCCCAGAGTCCGGGAGAGCAGGCTGTCACTCACCCAGGACCCCACGTGCCGAAAGGTTGTGCAGGCACACCCCTCCCGACTTTGGTCCAGGTAGCCAGAGAGTCCACAGCTAAGCCCACCTGGTGTTAAGGCCTTGGGCTAGTTCCAACAGGCCACAGGGGAGAACAGGCCTCTACGGTGAAGCAGAGCTGGAGGCGAAGGAACCCAAAAGCCGCAATCCCATCCGCAGGGGCTTCGATCCGCTGATGTCAAGAAGCAGCATGGACTGTCACAGAGGATAGGGGGCCCTTTCATATAACAAAGCTGTCTGCCATTTGCAGCAAGCCCCCACCACTTCACCAAAGTCCAGTGGGAAAGCCCCAGGCCTCTGTGCGTGTCTCTGTGCAGACAGGGTAGGGCGCTGCGCAGTGTCACTGTTTCCTGGTGCCCCAGGTGGTATACGCTTACCAGGAATGTGTCGCTCACCGCCGTTGCCCTCGGGGTCTTGTGCCGGCACACTGTGATGCAGGCGTCTCCTCACGGATGCTCCCGTCTGTACTCGCCGGTTGTTCCGGAAGCCCTCTGTGTCTCCAGGCCACGCCGCACTGTCCGCAATGGGCACGCTCCACTCCCCGCCTTCACGTGCACAGCCTTGGTGGGCGCTCCCAATGGGTGAGCTGAGGACTTCAGTCGCTCAGCCACTGCCGGGGGGGAGCAGTACGAGACTCAGGATCTGCCCCCCGGTCACACGATCGTCGGCCGTCAGGTACCAACAGCAGCCCTCCAGGCGAAGGCTCCATCGCGGTGACCGACAAAAGCTCCGGTTTCAGCTGCCGAAGAGCCGCCAAACTCCAGACCGGGCACACCTCTGCTCGCACGACCTCATCAGGCGCAGGTACGTGCGTCAGATGGCAGGGAGGAACAGGATTCTGACAGGATTTGATTCGGGGCCAGCGGAGCTCACGGACAATGCGGCTACCTGGCCATGCTGTTGGCCAGGCCCCCCCAACTTCCATTTTTTTTATCAATTTGAAGAAATCTCAGAGTTTAGCTTAGTAATGCACTGGCATATATTGGTGGGGCTCCAATCCCACCAAACTTGCATTTCACCTGACTCATTTCCAGTTGGCGTAACCACAGGATTTCTGACATCAGAGCCTCAGATGGCTCCTCCATTGGAAACCCATGACCCTACTGTGAGTCTGCCACCTTCCCTCCTTAGGTCACTGCTTTTCCTTGTTTGGTTCCACTAAATGACACATAGTGGATCCAAGGAGGGAAAACTAACAATCTCCCTATGCATAGGGAGAAAACGTCCAATGCATGAGAGCCATTGCTAATTTGTTATTCACAAACACATTTCCACTTTGGAGTTTGTTTCTGAAAAACAAAATAAATGCTGCGTCGACAAAAGTAAAAATGGCAGTCTGCTTGAAATTCACCTGAGCCTTAGGTGCATACTCTAAAAGTATGGCAGACAGTCTATTGCCAGAGGGACAGAGGTAGGGCTCCACTCATTTGGTGGTCACTCACTGTATTTGAAATGAGGTCTGAAGCCTTTTTTGATGTTGCAATTCTTTACTGAATAACCAAAGAAGCAATACATTGATGTAGTACATAATACCAGATGGGGAAGAGAAGGAAAGGGATGCTGCCGGGGATAGGGGGGGATAATCAGGAAGAGCATACATTGCATACATAAGGGTATTATACCCTGACAATATGATAAAATGAATCCCGCTGGCCTGGGTGGGACTGCGTTGCCTGGTTAGTATCTGATGGGAGGGTTGACTCGTCTTTCCCCAGGCCAGATTCAGGTAAGAAGGAAGTAGGGTGTCTCACATTTATGGCAGGGGGCTTAGGTTTGAGGGGAGGGTGGTAGGCTGCAGCTTAATGGGGTAGGGCATGTTGTAGGGCATATCTTGTCTGAGGGGAAGGAAGGGCAGAAAACTGGTGGTGAGAGGAGGAAGGGGAGAGTTGTGTGAGAAGAAGGGAAAGTAGGAAAGAATGGGTGAGCCGGGAGTGGGGGGTTGATGGGGGGGATGCTCATAAGGTTGGGCGAGTGTCCGTTGCCTATGAGGGAGCTATCCCAGTGCAGCATCTGATGGTGGCACCGTTATCCGCTATTTTCACTGTGCTATGTTGTGGAGGGAGGGCATCCATGTCTGTAGGAATATCTCGGCTCTATGCTAGAGCTTATATATGATATACTCGTGGGTGGGCGCCTGAAACATTGCCGCCAGCCAATCCTTTTTTGAGGGAGGCATTGGGGAGCACCAGTGGGGGAGGATGCAGATCTTGGCTGTTGCCAGGGCAGTGTGTAAAGGGCAACAGGGATGTCCCCATCTCATGCAGTAGAATAAGGGAGAGGATACCTGAGCATCATGTTCTCCCCTAACACCATCCCCACTCTGTCCCAGAAGGGCTGACTTTAGGGGCAATCACCTAGTACATGCACCAGGTCACAGCAGTTGGTTGGGTACCACCAGTAGTTTGCATGTGGCAACATTCCCACCTCATGCAGCTTTGCCATGGTCCAGTGCCATTTGTGCAGTGTTTTTAAGAGACAGAATTTTAAATGGGCCTCCCATTTCCCCCTGTCAAGTACCTCCATTATTTCCACCCAGTCATCCGCCTCATACGCCATCTGTAGCCGGGTTTGCCATTTGCTTCGGAGGTTGTTAATGAGAGGGAGCGAGAGTAAGTGGCGGTTTAAGAGGTCATAGAACCCCACCACAACCCCTCCAGAGCAGGCCCATGTCCTGAGGTAGGATACTACCGGTGAGGTCGCTAAGGTTTGCAGCTGCATCCCCAGGGTTTGCCATAGGCAGTGCTGCAGCTGAAGATGCTACCATGCTTGTTCAGGGGTAGGCTGATCCCCTTGTATAACTGCTCAAAGGGTTTGAGGGTCTTGTCTGTGATGACCTGGTCCAGGCTGTGGATGCCTGCTGCTGTTCCCAATTGAGGACCTCCCATCCAATGCATAGGCATACTTGCCCCCTAGGGGTGTTTGCACATGAAGACGAGAAGCCACTCCAAAGAGGCAGTCTGCCCGGTGCCTGGATTTCTGCATGGCTTGCAGCATTGGGTTTTCAGCAAGTCTCAAAGGCGTGCCTCCCTTGTATAAGGGGTCAAGTCTGTGCTAGATTGACAATAGCAAGCATTCCACTGAGATGGATCCGGCATCCCAGGGAGCATGTAATCCATCTATGAGAGTTGTAGAACCGGGCCATAGTGCTCAGGCCCCCACATGAGCAGTGCACTAGGAGCTTGTGTAAGCCAAGCGGGGTAGGGAGGACCTCTGATAAAGTGCGGATCCCCGCATTCACTGAGCATAGCATTGCCACGGGAACCAAGAGGGGCAACATGCCAAGAGCATTTGTCAACTTCAGGAGCATTACCATCCTCACTGCCTGTACCTTTCCTCACATGGAAAGGCCCAGATGGGACCACTTTTCAAAGTCCAGTTTCATGTGGAATTTGAGAGGGTCCAGGTTGTCCCCCACCATAAGGTCCAGGCCCGATTGACCAAAATCCCTAAGTATTTTATTAGTGATGGCGTCCATCTAAAGGGATAGAGATGGATCTTCACCCTTTTGGTCATGCGCGAGAGGGGTAGCACCTCGCTCTGATCCCAGTTCATCTGATACCCAGACAGGCCCGTGAAGCCTGTTATGATGTCCAACAGAGCCAGGTAGAGAACAGTGGAGGTACGTGAGGGTGAGGAGTACGTCATCTGCATACAGGTAAATCCTGGAAGTCCCTCCCGACATGGGTACACGTGTGAGGAGTAGCGAGTGGTGATCGCCAGGGGCTCCATTGCCATAAGGAACAGTAATGGGGACAACTAGGCAGCCCTGGCGTGTTCCTCTCCGGATCGGGAAAGGGTCCCACAGGAAGCCACCACAGTTGACCTGTGCTTTGCGTTTGCCGTAAAGTCACCAGACCTTGTCGATAAAACTAATATCCAAGCTCCAAACCTCTTAAAAGCATTGAAGAGGTACTCCTACTCAACCATATCGAACACCTTCTCGGTGTCGAGGGAGAGTGTGAGGTTCTGATCCGATAGGTCTTTGGCCTCCCATAGGGCATGCACAAGGGTGCTAAGGTGGTTCCTGGAAGAGCAGATTGTTACAAACCCTACTTGGGTATGGTGTCTCAGGGGCGGGATCACTTTTCAAAGGCGAGCCGCCAGCAACAACTTTTATATCACCATTGAGTAAGGAGATGGGCCTATAGCTACCGCACAGGAAGAAATCTTTATTTGGTTTGGGGAGGACTGTCATCACTGCCTTATTAGAGGTTGGGACCAGGGAACCTCCTGAAAGGTGGCATGAAGTGCATCAATGACATCCCCTCTTTCCCATTTGTAAAACTTCCCAGGAAAGTAGTTGGCCCCAGGAGCATTATGCTAGGGAAGCTCGGGGTAGGCTAGTGCTACCTCAATCTTACTGATTTCCCCATTCAGTAGGGTCTGACCCTCCTTTGTTAGACTAGAAAGATACACACCATCGATGAAGGCCTCTATTCTATCAGCACTGGCCATCATCTCTGGAGTGTACAGAGTCTTGTAGAAGGATGCAAACTCATTACCTATGTCTTGTGGTTGGGAGAGGACCTCACCACCCGCACAGTGAATGGCGGGTATGGCAAAAGCAGCCTCTTGTTGGTGCAGTTGGGCAGCCAAGAGTGTACCTGCCTTTTCTCCTTGTTCGTAGTGGTGGCCTTTAAGCCTCTCTAAAAAGTATTCGGCTATGGATGTGCATAAAGCCTTTAGGTTAATGAGGGCCTTCTCTAGCCTCCGGCATGTTGGATGTAAGCGGTTTGCGGTGTAACAGCTTGTGAGGTTCGTAATCTCGCCCTCATGTCTCTCATGAGGTGGCAGCGGATGGTCGTCTTTGCAGCCGCACACAATCCTGTGGGAGGATACCGAGTCCCTGTTGTCCTCTAAAGTATATGGAGATGTACACAGGCATTTGGGCTTTACCCTGAAGGGCGCAGTAGCGCTGTATATTCAATCGCCATGGCTTTCGACCCAGAGAGGTCAGGCCAAGACCAGTGCTTGATCGGAGAGCACGGCTTCCAGGATCCATGATTCTTAGGTGATAGCTACCACCTGGTGGGAAACCAGGAAGTAGTCCAATCTGGATTGGGTGTCGTGTACCAGCGAGAGGAAGGTATACTCCCAGTCCACTGGGTAGGAGAGACGCCACGGTTCCACCAGACCGCGGTCAGACAGCATGTTCCCAAGGAGTGCCCTGTCACCGTTGTTGACACCTTCCAGTGGGCCGATTCAGTCCAGCACCACATCCTGCGCTAGGTTCCAGTCATGCCCTATTAGGTAATGGGAGGCCCTAATCTTGGTAAGGAGGCGAATGAGTTGGAGGAGTTAAGGCGCTTAGCCCACCTAGGGGCATTCTCCGAGCCCAAGCATAGTGTCTGTTCCCCAAGCTTCAGCTTGGTGAAAATATACCGGCCATCCGGGTAAGATCAGGACTTAATAACAGTGATAGGCAGTGACCTGCAGAGGAGAATCACAACTACGCATATCCTGGGTGGTCCATTCCCCATCTCCACCAGCGCCGGGCAACTGCTGTGTACCACTCTCCCCACCCCTGGCTCAGCTTTTCAGACTCTAGACTGGCAAAGTGTGTCTCCTATAACAGGGCTACATCCACCCATTTTGCTTGGAGATATGACAACACCTTCTTGTGCTTTATATAGTGCATTAGCCCGTTGATGTTCCAGAAGATGACGTGCAGGGGGGCGGCAGGTGTAGATGCAGCCATAGTAGCAGGGTGCGGGTCTGTGGCAGTTTGGATGTCAAAGACCCAAGAGGTGGGGCCAAGAAGGCATGGTGTGACCTAGCGGGGGTCCTGGGGGGAGGTATAGAGAGAGGGGTAGGAGAAAAGAATAAGAAGAGGAGGAGGGGGAGGGAAAGAGGAGTGAGGGGGTGCAAGAAAGGGTGAGGCAGCAGTCAGGCACAGGCCCCTCAAAAGAGTTGCTAAATCTGCAGAAAAAGGAAGGGAGTGCATGGAGGGTTCAGGGCTAGTGCGAGGAGTAGTTAACTAGCCCGCACTAAGCCAAGTTCAGGCCTCAAGGGTTGGAGTCTGTAGGCTGTGGGTCTAGGATTGCGGTACCATCCTGCCAGGGTAGGTCACACTAGGGGACCAGGGCAGAAAGATGTACCCAGTGCGCAGGTAGGGCAGCAGTGGGGTAATAGGGGCCCGCAGTTCTGGGCATCCCCCTGTGTGCAGCCAATGGTGCATTCCAGGGACGGTGTAGCCTGGAGGTCTAGCTGTATCAGCCATAGCAGGGCAGGGGTGGAGGGGAAGATGCTTGCAGGAGTGCTCTGTGCCTTCTCAGGGCAAGAGGGCCTAAGGGGTGAGGTAAAGTATGGTGTTACCCATAGTGGCGAGCCATTAGCTCAGGGTTCCCTACCACCTTCCCTGGTGGT
This sequence comes from Lissotriton helveticus, assembly GCF_964261635.1. NCBI lineage: Eukaryota > Metazoa > Chordata > Amphibia > Caudata > Salamandridae > Lissotriton > Lissotriton helveticus. Next base: position 19,421,910 of record NC_136060.1, on the reverse strand, counting down.
CTAGTGGTAGAGTGTCTCTTCTCTGCTACTGGGCTGCCCTCTGTCTCTCTTTTTCTGCCTTTTTTTCTGCTTATTTTCTGTACTTTTCACCCTGTATGCTCTTTTTCATTTGTTTCTCCTTTTGCATCTTTTGCCTCTTTTTGCCCCTGCGATTCCCCATTGTCCAGCCCCCCTCCAGTGCTACTTTCCCACATTTCACACCTCCATGCTGTCCACCACCTGCGCCTCATTCCTGGTGGTCTAGTGGTAGAGTGTCTCTGCTGCAGGGCTGCCCTCTGTCTCTCTTTTTCTGCCCTTTTCTCTGATTCTCTTCTGTACTTTTCACCCTTTTTGCACATTTTCATTTTTTTCTCCTTATGCTACTTTTTGCCCCTGTGATTCCCCCGTGGCCCAACCCCACTCCAGTGCCACTTTCCCACCTCCCCACTGTCCAGCACCCCGTACACTACTTAATGGGAGCTGCTGCTCAGTGAGGGTGCATCAAAGGCACACCCGTATGCGCCCGTCTGCGCTCAGCACCATGGTCCCTGGTCCTCGTACCTTCTAATGATACCACACCAGCACCCTCCTTGCCCTTAACACCAAATGCCATCTCCCTGCCACCTTGTGTCACTGAAGGACACCCAAGGACCTTTCTCCTGCCAAAACTGCAGCTGCACCCTCCCTTGCCCACCTCTGCACTCCAGCTCCTCCCACCCCCAAACCGGCCAACAGCGCACCGGACCGGCTCAACTCTATCCTTCCCAACACGATCTCCCGCCACAAACATGCCACAGAAATCTGGGACCTCCTCGACTCTGTCTCTGCCTACATCGCCTTCCTCATGGAAACCTAGACAAACCCCAGCTCTGACCTAGACATCGCCACCGCCCTCCCCAACAGCTACAAAATCACCTGCAAGGACCAAAACCAACCGACCAGGAGGAGGCATTGCCATCATCCACAAAAACACCCTGTGCGTGACCACCCACTCGGACACCCAAACAACAACCATGGAACACCTCCACTTCCAGATCCTGACCAACCCTAACACCACCCTCTCTGGCACCCTCATCTACAGACATGGCCCCCACCCGCCCTTCACTGGCGCCATTATCGTCTTCATCGTACTCTAGGCTCTCACATCCACCGATTACATCCTACTCGACAACCTCAACTTTCACCTGGACAACCACAATGACTAGAACACTGCATCCCTTCCGAAGAACCTCGTCAACATAGGACTCAAGCAGCTGGTCTACTCTCCAACCCACACAGCAGGACACACGCTCAACCCAGTCTTCTCCACCTGCGAAAAAATCACCTACAGCCACACCTCTGAACTCCTCTGGACCGACCACCACTGCGTGCCCTTTGCCTTCACCAAACCCACAGTATACCCCTGCTCTCACCGCCAGCCATATTTGGGAAAAGGTCACTGAAGAACATCTCACGCCTCCCTCAGCACTACCACACTGATGACCTCCTCTGATGCTAATACCTCAGCAGGCAATCTCTACTGATGGATCTCCAACTGCTCCAAAACTCTAGCACCCCTCAAGAAGGCACCCTGCAAGCAGCACTCCAAAAAAGCCAGCTGGTTCACTAGCACCCTCCACCAGTCCAGACGCACCAGTAGATGACTCGAGAAGAGATAGAGAAACAACAAAACCCCGGAAGCCCATGCAACCTTCAAAGTTGCTGTCACTGCACACAATCTCCTCCTCAAAACCACAATGAAAATGGCCCTCCAAGACAGAATCAATGCCAATGCACACAACAGCAAAGAACTCTTTGCCATCATCAAGGAGTTTGCCAGGCCCAACAGCGAGACCACAGACGTCCCTCCCTCCCAAGACCTCTGCAACAAACTTGGCACCTACTTCCACCAAAAGATCAGGGCAATCTATTACAGCTTCAATACCCAAGACCCTCCTACCACACCCGTCACCACCACACCCAACCACACCGCACCCCAACAGATCCTACTCAACTGGACCCCGCTCACCACAGACAACCCATTCAAGACCATGAAGAGCATCCACTCGGGAGCCCCCTCGGACCCATGCCCGAACGACATCTTCCATAGAGCAGCCACCTCCATCGCCCATGAGCTACACTGCACCATCAACTGCTCCATCGAGACCGCCACCTTCCCTGACAACTGGAAACATGCTGAGATCAACCCCCTGCTGAAGAAGTCATTTGCCGACCCGATAGACTTCAAGAACTTCAGACCCATCACCCTGCTCCCCTTCCCAGTCAAGGTCATCAAGAAGGACATTAATGCCTAACTCTCCGAGTTCATCGAAGCAAACCACTTCCTGGACATCTCCCAATCCGTCTTCCGAAGCAACCACAGCACCGAGACCGCACTCCACGCTGCCACCAACGGCATCCGCTCTGTCGTCTACCGGGGTGTGACAGCAGCCCTCATCCTTTTGGACCTCTCGGCTGTTTCCCACTGCACCCTAATCACGAGACTCCACGACGCCGGCATCCGCGTCAAGGCCTTGGACTGGATCTGTTCCTTCCTCATCGGTTGAACACAGCAAATCAGACTAACTCTGTTCCTCTCAGAACCCACAGAGATCAGCTGCGGAGTGCCCCAGGGCTCATCCCTGAATTCCACCCTCTTCAACGTCTACATGGCGCCACTCGTAGCCATCATCAGGCACCACGGACTCAACATCGTCTCCTATGCCGAAGACGCCCAGCTGATCCTCTTCCTCACCAACGAACTCACCACCGCCAGAAACAACTTCCACAGCAGGATGAAGGCTGTCCTCATCCTGGGACCCACCCCCTCAGCTTGGGACGGCTCCTGGTGTCCCACCGCACGGGTAACTCCCCCATCCTAACAGACCACTCACAGACTAGTTCTCAACTTCCCCCACAGCAGCCACATCACCAAACTACTTTGAGAACTGCACTGGCTCCCAGTTAACAAAAGAATCACTTTCAAGCTCCTCACACACCCCTTCAAAGCACTTCAAGACAAAGGACCAGCATATCTGAACCACCGCCTCTCACTCCACGTACCCCCCAGACACCTCCTCTCCACCTAACTTGTCCTGGTCACTATTCCACAGATCTGCAAGACCAGAACCGGAGGAAGATACTTCTCCTACCTCACCGCCATGACCTGGAACACCCTGCCTCTCCATCTCAGGCAATCCCTGTCGCTGACCCAACTCAGGAAGGATCTCAAGGCCGGGCTCTTTGACTGAACCCCAGCGCCCCGATCGCTCAGCGGCCCCTCAGCACCTTTAGACCCTCACGGGTGTGTAGCTAAGCTATACAAACCTCTGATTGATACATGAAGATGCAGCAGTCCATCACTAGTTACAGAGTGGTATAAGGTTGATGAGACTGCAGACCCCACCCCACTTTGAGACAAACTGGGCTTAAAACTGAAGTACCCCGGTCCGAGGCAATCAGTGACTCTTCCCCTCGTCAGAAGGGGGAGAGCCTCAAGGCACTTTTACCAGGCTGAGGAGGTCATGCCCTCAGGGCTGTGAAATCATAAGCCTGGCAAAGTTTCGCTGAGGTAGCCAGGCACCTGCGCATGTAGTATATGTCTAGCACCAGGACGCTTGAACTGAACAAGAAGAGAGTCTATCAGGCCAGCCTATGCTCAGCCTGACAGACACTCTTTTTGTCTGAAAAAGGTGACCGGGCATGGACCCACCGCTGCTTGCTAGGCTACGCATTAACTGTTCAATGCTTAGGTGCACGCAGGCTGATCAATGTCCAGTTGGTTGCTCAGCAAGTTGAAACAGTGATCATAATGGAGGAGTGTATGTAACCAACTATCTCGAAAAAGAAAGGAGGAGTAAGGGACATTTGACAAACCTGTGAAGTTTATCCAAATGTGGTTGTAGAACATTGTTGCAATTTGCAAAAAGGTACCTTGCAGTGACTCCGTCAGAATGTGCAGGTGTTTGTTTTAAACTTTCGTACTGAGAGGACATTTCAAAATAACTTTACATATATTCTATGGGCCTGATTCACAAAGGTAAACTTACACTTTTGTGGAAATGTACTGTTTTTTTAGGTATTCACAAAGTACGAGTTTCTTTTTTTTAATTGACATGTTTCCAACAACCAAATTGCTTTACAATACAACAGGCCAGCATTTTATCAAATCTGAACAGGAGTTTAAATATTCTTAGTCCATACAATACACAATAATACACTCTCCGGTAGCTCACCACCAATACAGGAATACATATTCATCATATGTCTAGATAGTCATAAGGATCAGCAAAGAACAACGATAGAATAAAGTTCCATTGCATAATATCATAGAGAGGGCCTAAGACGTCTCTGTCCAAATCTATTAAACCCACGATAGATTCTTGCTGACTCTGAGCCAAGTTCAGAAATGGTTCCCAGATGTTCTGAGGTCTAGAAGTAGGTGGCATAAGCTCCCAAAATGTGCTCAACTGTGTGTGACCATTTGTGACATCATTAATCCACCCTTTAATGGAGGGCATCTTTCTCCTGCTCCAGTGGACTGCAACTTGCCAACGGGGCAGTACTTTGCATTTGTGTGTACAATCGTGTAATAAGTTTACGAGGAGACGGGATCTCAACAAGTTCTCCAGTGCGGGTAGAGCTGGCGAAGCCAGCGGAAACCCCTCCCAAAGGGCGCGGCACAACGTGCGCAGCTTGTGATATAAAAAGAGCTCAGCAAATGGCACCGCTTGTTCCACATCAGCTGCCAGGGGGGGGACCTGAATGTGTCTTCCGGGTATAAGTCGGCGAAAGTCTGAAGTTTTATCTTTTGTGCAAGTGTCTTACTGATACCATCCTGAATGCAAGACAACATTGGATTCTGCGCTAAAGGGATGGAGGGGGCATATAACACCGGGATACCCGCTCTTTGACGCAACTCGTCCCACGCCCAACATAGCGTCCCAGAGGAGTCCAAATATCCGCGTGGACGACGTGACTTTTGGTAAAGTGCCACATTGAGCGGGACAGGAGCCATCGCATCAGTCTCCACTGCTACTTGCGGCTGGAAGGGCGTCAGATGGTCCCAATAGTGCAAGAATTGAGCTTGGGCACATAGTGCATACAGGTAAATGTCCGGGGCACCTAAGCCGCCCTGTTTCAACGGGAGTGTCAGCAGTGTCAGCAGGTCCCAGGAGGTTCTGGCCTGTCCACCCGCCCACGCCAAGGAGACCAACTGCGACTTCAGGGTGTTAAAGAAATGCAGTGTAAGAGGGATTGGTATATTCACAAATAAGTACACAAACTTTGGTAAAATAACCATTTTAGCCAGTGCTATCTTTCCGGCTAGAGACAATGGTAGCCCAGACCATATCTTACCCTTCTCCACCAACCACTCGATGGCCCGTCCGTAATTTAAATTCCACACCTCCTGTGTATCTCGAATTATCCAAAACCCCAAATATTTAACCTCCTCAGCCTCCCATCTCAGGGGGAACTCAGACTTCACTGGGGGTGTACCATCAGTCAGCGGAAATATCACCGACTTGGACCAGTTGATGAAGATACCAGCCAGACCTCCGAATCGGATAAACCCCCTCAAGATGGGATCTAAGTTCTCCTCTGGATTTATAATGTATAGAGTCACATCATCTGCGTACAGGGAAATAAGTAGACTCCAGGAGCTGAACCCTATACCTTGGGCTGTGTGATGTTGTCGGATGCAGGCAGCCAAGGGCTCCATCGCGATCACGAAGAGCAAAGGAGATAGGGGGCATCTTTGCCTTGTACCTCGCGAAATAATGAAGGGGTCGGAAAGTAAGCCATTCACCCTAATTCGGTTATTGAAGAGTGACTAAACCCCATGCGGCCTAGAATTGTAAACAGATATGGCCATTCGAGCGAATCGAACGCCTTGGTGGCGTCTAAGAACACAACCGCTGCTCGCTCGTCTGTATGTAAAAATGCAGCACTGTGAAGATTGTCCTCAAGTTATGAGAGGTCGACCTCCCAGGAATGAACCCCCACTGATCGGGGAGTGCAATGATGGGAAGCAGGGGCTGCAACCTTTTAGCAATCAGCTTGGCTAGGATTTTAACGTCCACATTTATCATTGATAGTGGCCGATAGGAATCCAACTCCACTTCTGGCTTCCCCAGTTTTAGGATCTTGAAGATGATCGCTTCCCGCATGGACCGAGGTAGCATTCCAACCTCCAACGCTTCTTCATATACTGCCAGCAGCCGAGGTGCTAATTCCTCTACATGAGGAAGAGGTGTGGCGCCACGGCCAGGGCGACTGACTCCGGAATCTGGGGATCACGGTTCGATCCCCGGGGCCGGCGGCAGATTATCCCAGCACCATGTGACTCTGGGCAATAGCTTGCTTAATCTTCCCGACGGCCCCCAGCGCCTAGAGACCCTTACGGGTGATTGTGCGCTTTACAAAAAAATGTGGATTATAAAAGTACATAGTCAGGCCATCAGGCCCAGGGGCCTTATCTAGCGGTAAACTTAACCTGTGCTACATCCTCCACTCTCCCCTAATCAAGAGTCAATCTCGAGAGTCGTGTGAGCACAAGGCAATTATTTTACTCAGTCAGTACGTGCATTCTTAGTCTCATCAGATTGTAGAGAAAAGGAAGAGACGGGCGTGTTCAATAAAAAGGTGTTATTTATTGATCAGTCTCTTTTCTCGTACAAGAGAAATGGATCGATATTATTGCAATACTTATAGTTAAGTAAAGTGCATACATTAAAAGCAATAGTATAAAATAATACTGTAAAAACATTGATATGGTTTCTGAGCCATATGATGTTTAAAATGATTAAAATATATTTACATACACATATACATTTGACTAAACGTACTCAACTGGTGTTTCTAAATACGCCTACCCCGTGTACCTGACCTAAGTCTAATGCGTGGGCGGGAATAGAAAGTTACAGTTTAAGTTAAGTTTGTTTTTGCCAAGTGAATAACTAAAGAATTCTCTGTGAGGGGTTATTCAGTTCTGTACCTGGAAGTTAGAATGAATGAGGAATGGTATCTCGTTCTCTGGTCTCGATATTCCAGGCTGCCTGCGAGGGCTACCCGGAAGCGCCGGTGCTGGGTCTCTCGGCTTGAGATAGCAGCGCGTCTCTCAGCGCGTCAGGAAGGCGGGGCTGCGCCAGCGGGGTCTGCTTCTGCTCTCGGCTTCGGCAAGTATGGCTGCTCCGTCTTGTCACCACGCGTGTGTTTGCATAGGGCAAGATCGGCAATATTTATACCTTAAAGGTGCCGAGATTGACGTAAGGATGGACATAGATACGTCAATAAAGATGTCATACGACTTGCTCGTTAGCACATTCTTTTACTGAAGTTCTCTGTGAAATCAAAACAATGGCCGCACGGATTTTCCAGGTTGTCATAGGTTTGATTTGTTATGAGAACGTCGTATGCCTTATCAGGGGCTGGAGGAATGTCGCTTGTCTAATTAGATCTCAAGCGTTATGACCTAATCAGATAACACGTTCCTGTGCCGTAGTGTGACTGCGTCAGATAACGGTATCTGCATCATGGGGGCTGTTCTTGCCTCATGGGCTGACTGTTAGTTAACTTGATAGTTAGTTTAACCAGAATAGGGTCAGGAATAGGGGGATCGATTCAGAACCTATAGGAATACATGACACCCACTCCACGCTAACTATGGTCATATTTACTAATCTATGCATAGTATAACATAGTACAACATACTATAGAGTCCTAACAGACCCCTCACAGACTAGTTCTCAACTTCCCCCACAGCAGCCACATCACCAAACTACTTTGAGAACTGCACTGGCTCCCAGTTAACAAAAGAATCACTTTCAAGCTCCTCACACACCCCTTCAAAGCACTTCAAGACAAAGGACCAGCATATCTGAACCACCGCCTCTCACTCCACGTACCCCCCAGACACCTCCTCTCCACCTAACTTGTCCTGGTCACTATTCCACAGATCTGCAAGACCAGAACCGGAGGAAGATACTTCTCCTACCTCACCGCCATGACCTGGAACACCCTGCCTCTCCATCTCAGGCAATCCCTGTCGCTGACCCAACTCAGGAAGGATCTCAAGGCCGGGCTCTTTGACTGAACCCCAGCGCCCCGATCGCTCAGCGGCCCCTCAGCATCTTTAGACCCTCACGGGTGTGTAGCTAAGCTATACAAACCTCTGATTGATACATGAAGATGCAGCAGTCCATCACTAGTTACAGAGTGGTATAAGGTTGATGAGACTGCAGACCCCACCCCACTTTGAGACAAACTGGGCTTAAAACTGAAGTACCCCGGTCCGAGGCAATCAGTGACTCTTCCCCTCGTCAGAAGGGGGAGAGCCTCAAGGCACTTTTACCAGGCTGAGGAGGTCATGCCCTCAGGGCTGTGAAATCATAAGCCTGGCAAAGTTTCGCTGAGGTAGCCAGGCACCTGCGCATGTAGTATATGTCTAGCACCAGGACGCTTGAACTGAACAAGAAGAGAGTCTATCAGGCCAGCCTATGCTCAGCCTGACAGACACTCTTTTTGTCTGAAAAAGGTGACCGGGCATGGACCCACCGCTGCTTGCTAGGCTACGCATTAACTGTTCAATGCTTAGGTGCACGCAGGCTGATCAATGTCCAGTTGGTTGCTCAGCAAGTTGAAACAGTGATCATAATGGAGGAGTGTATGTAACCAACTATCTCGAAAAAGAAAGGAGGGGTAAGGGACATTTGACAAACCTGTGAAGTTTATCCAAATGTGGTTGTAGAACATTGTTGCAATTTGCAAAAAGGTACCTTGCAGTGACTCCGTCAGAATGTGCAGGTGTTTGTTTTAAACTTTCGTACTGAGAGGACATTTCAAAATAACTTTACATATATTCTATGGGCCTGATTCACAAAGGTAAACTTACACTTTTGTGGAAATGTACTGTTTTTTTAGGTATTCACAAAGTACGAGTTTCTTTTTTTTAATTGACATGTTTCCAACAACCAAATTGCTTTACAATACAACAGGCCAGCATTTTATCAAATCTGAACAGGAGTTTAAATATTCTTAGTCCATACAATACACAATAATACACTCTCCGGTAGCTCGCCACCAATACAGGAATACATATTCATCATATGTCTAGATAGTCATAAGGATCAGCAAAGAACAACGATAGAATAAAGTTCCATTGCATAATATCATAGAGAGGGCCTAAGACGTCTCTGTCCAAATCTATTAAACCCACGATAGATTCTTGCTGACTCTGAGCCAAGTTCAGAAATGGTTCCCAGATGTTCTGAGCTCTAGAAGTAGGTGGCATAAGCTCCCAAAATGTGCTCAACTGTGTGTGACCATTTGTGACATCATTAATCCACCCTTTAATGGAGGGCATCTTTCTCCTGCCCCAGTGGACTGCAACTTGCCAACGGGGCAGTACTTTGCATTTGTGTGTACAATCGTGTAATAAGTTTACGAGGAGACGGGATCTCAACAAGTTCTCCAGTGCGGGTAGAGCTGGCGAAGCCAGCGGAAACCCCTCCCAAAGGGCGCGGCACAACGTGCGCAGCTTGTGATATAAAAAGAGCTCAGCAAATGGCACCGCTTGTTCCACATCAGCTGCCAGGGGGGGGACCTGAATGTGTCTTCCGGGTATAAGTCGGCGAAAGTCTGAAGTTTTATCTTTTGTGCAAGTGTCTTACTGATACCATCCTGAATGCAACACAACATTGGATTCTGCGCTAAAGGGATGGAGGGGGCATATAACACCGGGATACCCGCTCTTTGACGCAACTCGTCCCACGCCCAACATAGCGTCCCAGAGGAGTCCAAATATCCGCATGGACGACGTGACTTTTGGTAAAGTGCCACATTGAGCGGGACAGGAGCCATCGCATCAGTCTCCACTGCTACTTGCGGCTGGAAGGGCGTCGGATGGTCCCAATAGTGCAAGAATTGAGCTTGGGCACATAGTGCATACAGGTAAATGTCCGGGGCACCTAAGCCGCCCTGTTTCAATGGGAGTGTCAGCAGTGTCAGCAGGTCCCAGGAGGTTCTGGCCTGTCCACCCGCCCACGCCAAGGAGACCAACTGCGACTTCAGGGTGTTAAAAAAATGCAGTGTAAGAGGGATTGGTATATTCACAAATAAGTACACAAACTTTGGTAAAATAACCATTTTAGCCAGTGCTATCTTTCCGGCTAGAGACAATGGTAGCCCAGACCATATCTTACCCTTCTCCACCAACCACTCGATGGCCCGTCCGTAATTTAAATTCCACACCTCCTGTGTATCTCAAATTATCCAAAACCCCAAATATTGTTGTTTGTATAAGCTTTATTCGAGACAAATCTCATAAAAGCACATAAAAATCAGAATATTTACAATATACATAAATACAGAATAAGAAATTCATTAAACACAGTAAGCTCATACAAAATCACAGAATAAGACAATAAAATGCCTAATACACGAAAAATGAAATAAAAGAATACCTAATTACATACGATCCCCCAACAGCCGTCGTCTTATAGCCCACGCCCAACCCATATATTTGGCGACACCCATTACTATCGAATCCTGCTGTGTTGTGCATAGGATTCTTAGAGCCACTGAACTATCACGTGTCCCCAAATTCTTACAAACCGGCGAGAGCCATTTCCTCCTAGGATTCACATAGGCTTCACATGAAAAGAGAAAGTGGCCAAGGCTCTCCTCAGCGTGTTCGCAGGCAGGACATAGACTGTTAGTGGGTCTGTGCCAACCAGATGTCAATTTCTTGAGTGGGATAGATCCTGACCTCAACTGAAAGACAAGTTTCCTGTCCAATGGTACCGTAACGTTATCCCAATAGTTTTCCAAGACAGGTAAAATTTTGGTCTCCAGGAAACGGCCAGACATAGAGTCTGCCCTAATCTCATTCAGCATCTTGCCACTCACCCAATCCCAATATTGATTTTTAAGAGCTTCTTTACTTGGGAAGGTTTCTCCCACGGGGTTATTCCAAAGATTTGAAAACCCTAGATTTTCCAACATGGTCTTCAGATGTTTTAACCATTTTATTTTGTGGAAGATATCTTCCCTGATTATCCACAGAAAGCTCTCAGCGTACTGCCTTATTTCCGGAGTCGTCCAAAGACGCCTCCAGTAAAGGACTGGCCGCAGTCGAGCTCTGTCGATAATAGTGCGTGTGCCAAGCTCCAGAAACAATGGGATTAGGGGGGTACTCTGGGGGAGTCCTGTAATACCACGCATGAATTTGTTCTCGGAAGTCTGAAGAGCAGTCAGACCATTCCAAGCCCATAATTCTGCGCCGTATAAAGTGGCACCCAAGACCTTCGCATCATACACCGCCAGGGCGGGTTTTATAGGTTTAGTTTTTGATTTGCGATGTTCCCCCCTTAGGGCCCCCGATAACTGCTGGTGCTTTAGTACTACTTTATTGACGTGATGCGTCCAGCCTGTCCCCCCCGCAATCTGCACTCCCAAATATGTAAATTCCTTGACTATATCGAGCCGGCTGTTGTTTAGGGTAATTTTAGGATTGCTTCCGCGTCCTGCAGAGAAGGCCATTAGTTTAGTTTTTCCTACGTTTACCTCTAGCCCGTGCTCCAAGCAAAAAGCATCAAAGATGCCTAATGCACGTTGTAGCCCCATAGGAGTCTTTGACAAAATAAGAGTGTCGTCAGCGAACATCAGGATCGGGACCCTGGTGTTCGCTAACGATGGGGCATCAACACTGGCCCTCAACATTCTCTCAACTATCCCGTTAATGAATAACGAGAAAAGTAAAGGGGCCATGGAGCATCCCTGCCTAACACCCCTTTCGACACGAAAGTCCACCGTTGTCTCGCTGCTTCCACCCCATTGGACTCTGGCATAGTTGGATTCGTGCAGTTGCATGATTAAAGTTAGAAGTTCTGCAGGAATCCCCAGCTTTTGGAGCACCGACCATAGTTTGTGCCTGGGTACTAGGTCGAACGCAGCCCGTAGATCAACAAACGCGACATACAGGCTGCCCCTCCCCAGCTCGACGGTCTTCCACCGCAATATTATGAAGCGAAAGACCTGGTCGATGGTACTGGTAGCACGCCTAAATCCCGCCTGGTATGGCGAGAGGGCGCTGTTGTCATCTACCCAATCCATCAGCTGGTTGGTTACCATTCTCCCGACTATCTTCTGCACGGTGGCTATTAAGCTTATAGGCCTGTAGTTAGCAGGCAATGAGCGGTCACCCTTCTTGTGGACGGGGATAATGGTTGCACATTTCCAGATATCTGGAACCACTGCCCCCTTTGCTAATGCGTTTGCCACAAGGAGGATGTATTTCGCCCATCTGGCCACATCGTGTTTAAAAATATCAGGGGGAATACCATCAGGGCCTGGCGCCCTCCCACTTTTCACAGAACTAATGGCAGTTACCACTTCACTAAGGGAAAACAGATCTTCGGTTGCGTAGACCGGTGTTACATCATCAGCAGTCACAGACTTATTGCTTTCCGCGTACTGAGGCCCAAAATAGTCAACCCAGGCTTCCACTGGTACATTATTGTCGGGTTTTGCAGGGCCCGCACCACTACCCCACTTAATAATTTTCCAAAATAACATTGGGTCTCTATTATCTGAGGCTTCTTTTAATTGGGCCCAGTGGTCTTCATCCCATTTCTTTTTAGCACGATATATAGCTGCTTTATACAGTTTCCTATTCAATCTTACTGCTGGAAGATCCCTATTCTTTATCGCATGCCCCAAATCTAGACGTGCAGCTCTACACTGGTTGTCAAACCACCTACCCACTTCTTTAGTGTTCATCCCTTTACTTTTCTTTATAAAAAAACATGGTCTTAAGGCGGAGAATAACTTATTGTGGATATCTGTGATAACATTATCCCCAGGAGCTACTAGGGCCACAGCTTCAATTGCAGAAATAGCACAATCTACCATGTTAGTTATGTATGTCATAGTGGCTTCGTTTGCTATCACCTTGGGCCATTTTAACCTTCGCTCGTCATTGCTTAACGGGAGTTGCGTTATGTGTCTCATTCAGATTTCTTGAACCTACATTCCACCACCTATGCGACACGCAAAGGGGGTTGTGATCACTTTCAACCCGGGGCCTGATTATCATGTCAACAACCCCGTTCCACAGCTGGAGACTACACAATATATAGTCAATTCGGCTCCTATTAATACCATTATCAAAGGTAAAACTGCCCTTCTTATCCCCGGGTGTCCTACCATTGAGGGCTCTTAGACCATATTCCAAACATATTCCGTTTAATAGGAGAATCTCTTTAGTCCATCGCTTCACAGGTTGTAAGTCTAAAGTAGGCACTCCCCATAAATTATCCTCTTCACACTCAATAAGGGCGTTTGTACAGGTCAATGGTTCAAAGGTCCTATTTAGGTCCCCGACCAATATCTTTAAGTTACCCTGGGAATTAACCTCCATATCATCGGACAACAACTCAATTGTAGATAGATTGACTTCTTTACCACCCCTCACATAAACATTATATAAATCTATTGGTTCACCATTTACAACAAAGAGTCTAAGGGCTTGTAAATCACAATTTCCCTTATCTATGATTTTTATGTCAGTAAACAAACCCTGTCTAACCCACACAGTTAGGCCACCTTTTGGTCTCCCTCTTCCCCCTTTAGTGGCAGGTATATAGTAATTCAAGTAACCTAAGCAAAATAATGGATCACATGCCCAGGTTTCTTGGAAACAACAAATATCAAAACCACTTATAAAATCCACCCAAAGTTGGGAGTCCAACTTGCTAGCCAGTCCGGCGATATTCCAGGACAACAAGGTACCAATATCTACATTTGTCCCGTCCCTAGATTTAACAAGTGGAGATTCATCAGACGACATCAATATCCCCGTTAGGTTTGCCAACCCTTCTGGGTCGTCTACTGTGACCACAGCTAAATCATCTATTACAGGGTGTACGACATTCGTTTTTGCTGTTAATACTCTAAAACCACATTCATCGACCACGCACCCGGCCTCATTGCTATTTTCTTTGATGTCTGTGGCAATAATGTCATCACAGACATCACCTAGCTCCTCTACTCCCTTTACAATTCCACCTATATTGTCAGTACCAGTATGTCAGTAACCCCACCCTGGGTCCTGCCATCCTACATGGGGATTATTGTATGCATGTGGGGTACAATTGAAATTGACATAAGGAGGCGGTAAAGAAGTCACTGGCCATTGGGCTTTAGGGGGTGCTATTGGCTCGTTGAATAAGCTTGTGGTTACACTTGTTGGTCTGGGGTAAAAGAAGGTGAGGTCCACAATACCAATACCGCCCTTATTTGTTCCCCATCCTTGCCTTGTTATCCATCCCACCACCCTAGGATCTTGAAAATTGACCACTATACAGTCTCCCCCCAGGGTTTTAGGTGTATAACCCATCCAGTCTATTCTCCTTGCCCCTATTATTAACCCATCAATGTCACCCGGCAAAGGACGATTTTCCTTTAACCAGTGCATGGTCTTATTTTTAAGCATCTGGAAATTTTCCCTTTGCCCTGCGGGTAAAGATGGTACGTTGATGAGAACTGCCACATAGGGGAAGGAGTCTGGAGTAAGATTAATCGGGGGTTTTCTATGAGGTGGCTTTTGCAAGGGCGTTGGGATAGGTTTGGGAGCATAAGGAGGAGGTTGGGGGACCGGTTTCTGCACCAGGTTGTTATTAACAAAGGGTGCTGTGGTGGTTTTAGCAGCCGACTGGTTAACACTGTCCCTATTTCCTACCCCCGTGATGTTAGGAGGTTTGCATGTATTGGTGATTGTGCTCACAAGAGCTGAAGCTTTACCCACTTGTTGACACGAAGTAGCCACAACGTTAACAACGGCTGGTTGATTTTGCGGCCGGGGTAATGGAGGCTGTACAGAATGTGTTGAGTTGGACTGTGATGATTCAGAACCTGAAATAGCTTTCTCGACCCTAACTAGTGAATTTGTGATGACTTTAGCTGGGTGTTTATTTTGTTTGGAGGGTAAAGGTGAGCCATTTTTTGTATTTTTGCCCTTATCCTGTGTGTGGGGAATATTTGAAACCTGGGAATTTGAGCTTATTTCCGACCTACTCTTTTTGATCAGGGATTTAGTAGAATAGAAATTATCTAAAGTTGATTGCTCAAAGTGGTTTAACCTATCTATGAGTTTTGTAATTCTATCCTCAATGGGAGTAAGTACCAGTCTAAACATTTTTTCCAATTCTGGAAGCACATTTGCCAATAGAACAACGTTATCATTACTTGATTCTTTTGGAACAGAACAGGAATTGTCCACTTTATCTTGGATATCCTGGGAAGTAGGAATAGTTGGTGTGTCACATCCTGTTCTTTGCGCTGGTTCTTTGACTGGATTCCCACTGCTCACAAGTTTATGTAGCTTCCTGATTTTTGGTAGTGGTTGGACCATTTTTTTACATCTTTTAACAGTAACTGGACATTTCCTTTTAGCCCCAGTTTTAGAATTAAACGATACCACGTGAGATCCCGCATCAGTATGCGAAGGTATGTCAGATATACTACCACTGGTATTGTTTAAAACTGCTATGGCAGTCTCGGAAGATTTATCCCCTGAGGCCTCAGAGAGTTTGTTTGTAACCGGAATGCTCACTGATGATAGAGGGGTTACCAAAGTGGGATAGACTACAGTTGGAAACTTGTCCGTAGAGTTCTTAAGTATTTCAATAGAAAGCCTGCGCTCGGCACGCTTCTCTGCCAAAGTAAGTTCCTTGTCTATTACGAGTGAGCGATTAAA
Organism: Lissotriton helveticus; assembly: GCF_964261635.1. NCBI lineage: Eukaryota > Metazoa > Chordata > Amphibia > Caudata > Salamandridae > Lissotriton > Lissotriton helveticus. Next base: position 19,406,195 of record NC_136060.1, on the reverse strand, counting down.
AAAGAATTTATCTAAAGGACCGATGGCCAAGGGGCCAGACTCTGTGGGAAGAGACGATAAATGGCTGGCTACGGGACTTGTATTTGCAGCGGTTGCCATTATGGCAACGAGACAGTACAGGAGAAGCTTTGTCACTTACTATGGTAAATGGAGTTTCACACTGAACAGGGGCTGTGGCCCAGCCCGGCCTCTGTCGGCCCCGGACGGCCACAGACGGTCCCGCCCTTGTCCCGGGCTTCTCCCGGCGCCCTCCCGCGCGCTCCCGCGCAGCGGGGATGCTACTGCTATTTTATGCCTGTGAGGCTGATGGGAAAAGGGGGTGGAGCCGGCAGGGAGAGCAGCCCAGGTGGTGACGGGCGCGCGGGGGCTCCTGGTCCTCGGAGTCCCCCGCTACAAGCTCGCAGCCCTGCCGGTCAGGAAACGCCCAAATCAGAATCACGAAGAGAGGCTGTCAGCCGCGCAGCGGGACCCGCGAAGCGGGTCCGGCAAGTCGCAGCGGCAAACAGCAGCAAACAGCGGCAGCAGAGTGCAGAACCCACCAGCAGTCCAAGGTGAGGTTAGAGTCTTCTATGAATCGCCCAAAGGAGTCCGCTTGACCAGGGTTCCTCCGCCGGTTATGAAGGAAGAATGGGGGTGGAGCCGGCAGGGAGAGCAGCCCAGGTGGTGACGGGCGCGCGGGGGCTCCTGGTCCTCGGAGTCCCCCGCTACAAGCTCGCAGCCCTGCCGGTCAGGAAACGCCCAAATCAGAATCACGAAGAGAGGCTGTCAGCCGCGCAGCGGGACCCGCGAAGCGGGTCCGGCAAGTCGCAGCGGCAAACAGCAGCAAACAGCGGCAGCAGAGTGCAGAACCCACCAGCAGTCCAAGGTGAGGTTAGAGTCTTCTATGAATCGCCCAAAGGAGTCCGCTTGACCAGGGTTCCTCCGCCGGTTATGAAGGAAGAATGGGGGTGGAGCCGGCAGGGAGAGCAGCCCAGGTGGTGACGGGCGCGCGGGGGCTCCTGGTCCTCGGAGTCCCCCGCTACAAGCTCGCAGCCCTGCCGGTCAGGAAACGCCCAAATCAGAATCACGAAGAGAGGCTGTCAGCCGCGCAGCGGGACCCGCGAAGCGGGTCCGGCAAGTCGCAGCGGCAAACAGCAGCAAACAGCGGCAGCAGAGTGCAGAACCCACCAGCAGTCCAAGGTGAGGTTAGAGTCTTCTATGAATCGCCCAAAGGAGGCCCGTCCGTAATTTAAATTCCACACCTCCTGTGTATCTCGAATTATCCAAAACCCCAAATATTTAACTTCCTCAGCCTCCCATCTCAGGGGGAACTCAGACTTCACTGGGGGTGTACCATCAGTCAGCGGAAATATCACCGACTTGGACCAGTTGATGAAGATACCAGCCAGACCTCCGAATCGGATAAACCCCCTCAAGATGGGATCTAAGTTCTCCTCTGGACTTATAATGTATAGAGTCACATCATCTGCGTACAGGGAAATAAGTAGACTCCAGGAGCTGAACCCTATACCTTGGGCTGTGTGATGTTGTCGGATGCAGGCAGCCAAGGGCTCCATCGCGATCACGAAGAGCAAAGGAGATAGGGGGCATCTTTGCCTTGTGCCTCGCGAAATAAGGAAGGGGTCGGAAAGTAAGCCATTCACCCTAATTCGGTTATTGAAGAGTGACTAAACCCCATGCGGCCTAGAATTGTAAACAGATATGGCCATTCGAGCGAATCGAACGCCTTGGTGGCGTCTAAGAACACAACCGCTGCTCGCTCGTCTGTATGTAAAAATGCAGCACTGTGAAGATTGTCCTCAAGTTATGAGAGGTCGACCTCCCAGGAATGAACCCCCACTGATCGGGGAGTGCAATGATGGGAAGCAGGGGCTGCAACCTTTTAGCAATCAGCTTGGCTAGGATTTTAACGTCCACATTTATCATTGATAGTGGCCGATAGGAATCCAACTCCACTTCTGGCTTCCCCAGTTTTAGGAGCTTGAAGATGATCGCTTCCCGCATGGACCGAGGTAGCATTCCAACCTCCAACGCTTCGTCATATATTGCCAGCAGCCGAGGTGCTAATTCCTCTACATGAGGAAGAGGTGTGGCGCCGCGGCCAGGGCGACTGACTCCGGAATCTGGGGATCACGGTTCGATCCCCGGGGCCGGCGGCAGATTATCCCAGCACCATGTGACTCTGGGCAATAGCTTGCTTAATCTTCCCGACGGCCCCCAGCGCCTAGAGACCCTTACGGGTGATTGTGCGCTTTACAAAAAAATGTGGATTATAAAAGTACGTAGTCAGGCCATCAGGCCCAGGGGCCTTATCTAGCGGTAAACTTAACCTGTGCTACATCCTCCACTGTGAACGGGAGATCCATATACTATCTATGAGTGTTGACGAACCAGACCAGTGCTTATGAATCAAGAAAATGTTGCATCCCTTCGGAACGTCTCCTGGGTAGTAGTGTATAAGTGAGAATAAAAGCTAGAGAACTTATCTAGAATGCTTACTTGGCCCCGATAGTTGCCCCTTGTGGAGTCTGTATTTCGTGAAAGAATGCAGTCGATCTAGAGAGTCGGATCATACCAGCTAATGTGCGGCCTGGACTATCGCCTTCCCCATACTTCAGCGTCTCAGCATGTTTCCCCAAGAACTTAACTTCACGTTGAGCCTCTTTGGCGAAGTCTAACAATTTGGATTTCAGGAGAGCCACAGTTCGGTGCTCATTTGTGGAATAGAATTGCTCCTCGAGCTCCCTTATCTGGGTTTCCAGAGATGCGCTCGTGCTACGGATAGCTTTTAACACTCCCGCCTGCCTGGCAATACCCTGACCACTAATAACTACCTTGAATGCCTCCCAAAGTAAAGCTTCAGTTGTTACCGAGCCTGTGTTGAGGGTGAAGTAATCCGTAATGTCCGTCCGTATTTCCTCCTTAAAGGCTTCGTCAAGTAGGGCATGTGGCGGGAGACGGCAGGAAAAAGCGCGGGAAGCGAACCTGGGAGAGACAGCTTTAATAAGCATGGGGCATGATCTGATAATGAGCGCTGCAAATACAAAATGTCACTGGTCCAAGCAGCAATATCTCGGTAAACTAACCAGAAGTCCAGGCGGGACCAAGCACTGTGATGGTCGGAAATACATGTGCCTTCTTTCACTAAGGGGTGTCTACTACGTCATATGTCCAGTAAATCCCCATCCGAGACTATGGCATTTAAGGCGGTGCTGGCAGCCGGGTGTAGGGGGCGAGCAGCACCTTTCCTGTCCATGTCATCATCCAGGATAGCATTAAAATATCCTCCCCACAAAATCGTACTGCAACCTGTCGCTCTGATTTTAGTCCAGGTATCCTGAAAGAAGTCGGGGGATTCTACATTTGGGCCATAAACTGTGACAACAACCAGGGTAACCCCTCCCAGCACTCCATGTATGAGGATAAATCTCCCCTTGGGATCTCCATGTACCCCACCCTCCCGCCAGTCCATCCCTTTTCAGACCTACACAGCCACTCCGCGGGCATATTTAGAGTAAATAGAAGAGTATACATTTCCCCACCTATTATGTCTCAGCCTCTGCGATGGTGTGACATTTAAATGCGTCTCATGCAATAAACACACATCTATATTATGTTTGGATAAATAAGCATGGACGAGTCTAGATTTTCTGCTATCATTCAGCCCTCTGATGTTCTTCGTAAGAAAATGTAGTGTTGCAGCGTGATTACGTATACAGTACCCTGACTGAAGTAGTGTGAGCACCAGAGGTGTGTCAGCTCCCAATTATAGACTGTGTATACTGACCAACAAGATGCAAACACAATGGCAATGAACAAAAAAACATTCCTTACCCACCACCCACCTCCCACTCCAACCCCCAATCAGGTTGTAGAATACCCCCCAGAACAAACTAAAACTCAAAAGGCCACCTAGTGGTATAGGGAACCTTCTTATGGGGGCGCAGCGGTACCGGCAAACCTCCCTGTTCGCACAGGGTGGCCAGGAGTACTGGGGAGAGTGTTACAGGTCCTCACCAAGAATGTTTAATCATACTGTTGTGTGTCGTTTTAAGCTCCGAGTGAATTTTACCGATTCATGCCCTTATATAGGTACAATTCACATTGCCCTCATATAGGCATAGAAATCAAGCCCTTATTGGAACCCACATTGTCCATGCATGCAAATGCCACTCCTAACCGCCCTTGGTATTGTTTCACGGTGCATGCTGTTATCTTTACCAACACTGTTCACTGAGCGATGATTTATTCGTGTTCATACACGAGTATGTGTCTTTACCAGCACTTTTTAGCGAACGTTTTTTTAATCTTTTTTAATCTTATTCTACTGTTACCGTGTTTTTCACGAGCACCTTCCTTCACGTTTGCACAACTTAATTATACCGCCTCTGCGGACACTCGGCTAAATCACGGTCTCAACGAACACCCTTTTATTTTTTGCGCAAGCACGAACATAGACCGCCACATATATTCAGCAGCACTGAGTTCACTATTAGTTCTATTACCTCACTGAGATGCACGCCCGCAGCCTTCATGAGTTATCACTGGATTTAAGGCCTGTTACCCTTCAGTTTTGTGCTAGATTGTGGGAGTATAAACAAGCCTGGTTTACAGTTCAGCATCCTTTTTTACTTTGTAGATTGAACATATCTCCCTGTAGAAGGGCTTAGTCCTGAAATGCATAGGAATCTAAACCATATAACGTGAACAGCGTACATGAGTGAAATGTAACCTGAGCAAAAGAAATGAAGATATAAACCAAATGCAAACATTGTGAAGCAACAATGAAGATAATGCAATAAATGACAAACAGTCGATTGGAACAAGATAAACAAAGTTTTACTGTTTTCATTTCATCAAGTGGATTCAAATTGTGAATTACCCTAGGAGACCACGTCTCAAAGGAGTACCAGTTGGGAACAGTGTTATTAAGTTAACAGTGCATTTTCGTTGATTTCAAGTTCAACTCCCCGGAGTGAGAGGGAGCTACCCACTAGCACCCAAAACACACAAACCAGAGCAACACGTTTACACGGAGTAAACCATAGTGAAATATAGTGTGCCACACACCACTAATAGAATTTTCAAGTCACTGACCAAAGTTAGTGTGAGCACCTGCTACAACTTTAGTAAAGATGTCATATGAAGAAATTGGAAACATCACGGAGAACTGTGCCGACACATTCGGATTTTCACTTGAAGAAACCAGTCGAATTTATTCATTGATCCAGGAATTTGACCCTTCCACAACCAGCACTTTCTCTACACAAAGCATGCTGAAACAATTGTTGTACACATCCAAGCGGGGGAAAAAATCAACGTCTACAGCAAGGTACCCTAATCAGATATCATAAGGATCAACGGATCCCGAGAGGTCTACGAATCGCGTGGAAACCCACTCTTTGCAGGAACAACCCCAAATTCACAGAGCGCTGGTACGCGATCCTTAACAAGTGCTCCCTCCATCTGATATTGTTAATAGTTGAAGAATTATCTACGGTGATTGAAGATTTGGAAAAATAAATTAAACAACTTTAATACAACCTGAGCAATAACTTAACCAAGGATGAACTGGACAAAGCATTAAATGACATAAATATACAATTGGAGCAATACGCCAAAGAAATTAATGACAGAAAAATAAGAAAATACAAACGCGACACAATAGACTATAAGTTAGGCGAAGCCTACAACTGGGCGGAAGTATACGCCCAGCAGAGACAGCAAAGACCTTTTAACAATCCTTCATCTGATGAAGGAAGCACAACATCTAATGGATCCTCACAAAGAGGTGGACCAAGAATGGGCAGACAAAGAAGCAACATTCATGCAAGAACAGAAAGTGCACCAAGCTCATCAGACAACATCACAACAGGGGCTCCTTTTTTAGAGAAAGGCCCATTCATAAACGTCGAACCAGGAGGGGCAGAGGCCACCAAAATGCAAGCTCATCTATAGGCCAATCGACACGGAGCAAAAGAACCTGATCATTAACATTTCTAACAGCTCGCTATCCAATATACAAATGGCCACACTACAACGAGGCACATCTTGTGTGCCCACTTACCATTGTAACAAACTTGAAACTGAAGTCAGCTTATACAAATTCATGAGGAATCTTAGACTAAAACACGTTTTGAACAACATAGTTCCCCAAACGGTTGTCAATACAGAAGACACATGCATGGGTTTAAGAAGTAAAAGTGGAGTCACAGCACCCACAAGTCTAAAAATACTTGACTCTTATGAAACCATCACCATGAATGAAATCAAAGAATTATTCAAAACACCTAATTTCAACATCAAACAAAAACAAGCCATCAACCAAATTATTGACAACAAAGACATCAAATGTTGTAAAGCTGACAAAGATGGGGCACTTGTAATAATGGACTCTGAATTCTATCACCAAAGCGTTAAGGATCACGTACATAACACAGAATTGTATATGAAACTACCTCAAGATCCAACGGGCGAGTTTGAAAAAGTTTTGAAAACTATCATAGACAAGGCATGTACCATGGGCACAATCACAGAAAAGGACAAAAAATATTTGAGACAGGAACATTCAAAAGCCCCAGTTTACATATGCTTCCAAAAATACACAAGAATTTGACTAAACCACCATTTTGCCCGATCGTGTCAACCAAAGGATCTATTCACGAGCCAACCGGAAAGTACATAGATAAACATCTTCAACCATTAGTGAAATCAATGACAACCTATATACGCGACACAACAGACTTTTTAAACAAATTGAAGGACACAATACCAGACATGCTGATCACCTTGTGTACTATTGACGTATGTGCACTTTACACATCGATTCCTCATAACAGAGGCATTGAAGCAATAGAATCATTCTTAATTAATCACAACATCAAACAGGAGTTGAAAATCTTCTTACTGCAACTACTTCAATATACTTTGTATCACAGTTATTTTGCATGGAACAACGATTTCTTTTTACAACTAGCTGGTACATCGATGGGCAATTGTGCAGGCCCCAGCTATGCAAATTTATTCATGCATCGTTTAGAACTGGACAGCATTTTAACCAACCCGAGATGGAATAGCAAAATATTGAAATTCTGGCGTTACAAAGACGACATTTTTTTAATATGGTTGGGTCCATCTGAGGAGGTAAAGGAATTCATCATTTTCATAAACAACATAGATGATCACGTCCAGTTTACACACTCTGTCAGTATGGAGTGCTTGTCATTCCTTGATGTGTTGGTTACCTGCCATAATAACAAAATTGAAACAAATGTTTACACCAAAATGACCGACAGGAACAACTCCTTGCATTTTGACAGCTGTCATCCTATGTCTTTGAAAAGGCACTTACCATATTCGCAATTACTTAGGATGAAAAGGATATCCTCAAAACCAAGCGAATACACAAAGAACCAAAACAGAATGTTGTCGAAATTCAAGGATAGGAAATATCCAAACACGGTGTTAAGCATTGCGAAAGAAAGGGCGGAATCCACAAACCGGAATAACTTAGTATCCTCTAATGAAAAGGAGAAGACCAGCAATAGACCAGTATTTGTGTCAAAGTTTTCAACCAAAAGTCAACAGGTGAAAAGAATCATTTTGAAAAATTGGCCCATGATGCAAAATGAACCGGATTTTAATTGGATTTTCAACTACATTCCATTATTTGCATACCAACGGTCGAAGAACATCAAAGATCTACTAGAGGCAACACCTCGTCAGATAGGTGTCACATACACCAGTACTAAACCATGTTTCAATTGCAGTCACTGCAACAGTGTTATCCAAGGAAACACTCTAAATCATCCCACATCCGGGAAACAGATCAAATTATTCACCAACGCAACTTGTGAAACGAAGAATCTTGTATATCTACTTAAATGCCCGTGTGGCCTCCCATACGTGGGGAAGACAGAGAGAAAAATGAAAGCTCGTTTGACAGTACACAAGAGCACTATCAAAGACAAAGTCATGAAACACCAGTGGCTGCACATTTTACAGTTCATAAACACACCATAAGCTAGTTAAGATTTCTGATTTTGGAGGTTGTCCCTGTAAAACAGGGTTCAGACAACAGAAAAAGGCTACTACAACGTGAAATGTTTTGGATTAAAAAATTGGATGCTTGTCATCCAAAGGGACTCAATGATCGGATGGAGTACAGTTGTTTTCAATAAAATTGTTTACTGGAATGACTCAGCAAGCTGAATTTGTTTTCCACCTCACTCAGACTCTCAGAGTTATGTTTTTATTCACAATGACACGATCACCATAAGTCAGTGATTCCCTACACTTTTCATAGTTTTATTCAGTTTCACTTCGTGGGTTCTGGTTTACCACATACAGATGAGGAGTAATTACCTTATACAGGAACATAACCATACCGTTTAATATTTACATCGTAATAATGGTCCCCATATTTCACACATAGACACTCATGGTTTAATTTGTACAAGAAGTTTACATAATAGCCATTCAAAGATGGCCAACGTTTTTTCGTCCGTTTTCAGTTTCTACTAGTCAGGAAACCAGCACTTAATGAGCATGTTCATGCCGTCACTTGAAACGAACACCGATGATACTAGCCACATCCTCACGGACAGTATTCGATAGAGACTTTCCTCACACGCGGTAAGACCATTGAACTATGGGTCTTGGAACCCATGTTGTCCATGCATGCAAATGCCGCTTGTAACCGCCCTTGGTATTGTTTCATGGTGCACGCTGTTACCTTTACCAACACTGTTCACTGAAAAATGATTTATTTGTGTTCATACACAAGTATGTGACTTTACCAGCACTTTTTAGCGAACATTTTTTATCTTTTTTTATCTTATTTTACTGTTACCATGTTTTACACCAGCACCTTCCTTCACGTTTGCACAAATTTATTATACCGCCTCCGTGGACACTCGGCTAAATCACGGTCCCAACCAAAGAACACCCTTTTATTTTTTCGCAAGCACGAACATAGACCGGCACGTATATTCAGTAGCACTGAGTTCACTATTAGTTCTATTACCTCACTGCGATGCACGCCCGCAGTCTTCACGAGTTATCACTGGATTTAAGGCCTGTTACCCTTTAGTTTTGTGCTAGATTGTGGGAGAATAAACAAGCCTGGTTTACAATTCAGCATCCGTTTTTACTTGTAGATTGAACATATCTCCCCTGAAGAAGAGCTTAGTCCCGAAATGCATAGGGATCTAAACCATATAACGTGAACAGCGCACATGAGTGGAATGTAACCTGAGCAAAAGAAACGAAGATATAAACCAAATGCAAACATTGCGAAGCAACAATGAAGATAATGCAATAAATGACAAACAGTCAAATTGGAACAAGATAAACAAAGTTTTACTGTTTTCATTTCATCAAGTGGATTCAAATTGTGATTACCCTAGGAGACCACGTCTCAAAGGAGTGCCAGTTGGGAACAGTGTTATTAAGTTAATAGTGCATTTTCGTTGAAAACATCATTATGCCAGCTTTCTTCAACCACATTCCAATTCATTTAAAATATACTTATGCCAGGAAATGGGCAGTAGCCCAGGCTCCTGCATTATATAAAAATCATGTAGGATGGGATGAGGATTCTTCTCACCATAAAATCCAGTTAAAAAATCAACCAACTGCACAAAGGCAGTGCCCAGTTAAGCAAGAAGCTAAAAAACAGGTCAGGTTGATATTAGATCAACTTGAATACCAAGGGGTGATTGAAACAGGCACCTCGTCAATGAACAATCCTTTGTTTCCTCTCTCCAAACCAGACAATACATATTGTCTAGTTTAGGTTTACAGACATTTAAACTCTTGTTGCAAAACCTTTGCAGTACAAAATGCACACAGTGCAGGACTAATGAATAACATTGTGCGTAAAAAATATAAAACCACATTAGATATTTCTAACGTTTTTTTCTGTCAAAACATTGCACATGAAAGTAGGTATTTGACCGCTTTCTCAATTATTTGGACACAGCGTCGATTCTGTCGTCTGCCCCAGGGATTCAAGAATAGACCAGGGTTATTTTCAGCCAGAGTAACAGAGTTACTACAAACCTATGATGATGAGGCATTATCATATGTCGATAACATCTATCTAACAGACGATGACTTGGATAGGCACTTGAACAGGGTGAACACCATCATACTTGGCTTCGCCTCTGAAGGGTACAAATTCAATTTTAAGAAATCAGGAATTACCTACCTCAACATCCTTTTTCTAGGATACGAGTTATCAAGTGAAGGCAAAAGCCTGGCAGCAAACTTTCTAGAGAAATGTGCGCTGCTCCAACCTCCAAAAACACTGAAAAACTTACAGTCGATTCTAGGTTTCCTGAATGTCGGAAGAACTTACATTCGAAATTATGCAGAAAGGGTTAAACCTCTCCACGAATTAATCAAACCTGATTAAAACAGTTAATTGGACTTAAAAACACACAGAAATTTTGCGTTCATTGCAAACAGACATGTTAGCAACAAAACATTTAGAAACACGCGTAAACTACGCAACTTAGTGATCCGAATCATTCCAGGACAATGCGGATTCACATACTTAACCTTTAATGAAGGAGAAAAAGTACCAATAGCTTACAAATCACATTTGTACACACAAGCAGAAATTAAATTCACTTCAACAGAGAAAATTCTGACAGCGGTTCAAACTGCAGTAGCAAAAGAGAGAGCCCTCGCACAGGGTAAGCGCATTATGGTTGTTACTCCTGTACCTGCCTAGAAGGCCGTGACAAAAGCGAGCATTCCGAATGCAAAAGCTTTACATCTGAGATGGATATAATGGGTTAATTCTCTTGCTGCAACAGACGTTGAATACGTATTTGACCCTTATTTGAAAACACAAGCATTTCTACAATAGGAACAAGAATGTCCTCTGCCTACTGAAATTCTGCCTCTAAAGCAGTATGAATGAATCATTTACACTGACGGATCAGCCAAGCCCGCTACGGAGGGGTAAACAAGCTTATAGTGCTGCGTGCGTTATCGTTAAAGGTCGCTGGCGAGATGGCAAATTCCGACCTATGGTTACTAAAACACAATCTCTAGGAGATTGTCCAGCTCAGCGAGCTGAACTGCAAGCATTCAAGATGGCGCATGAAAATACTGATCGCGAATTCCCCATACTCATAGTGTGTGATTCGTATTATTGTGTTCAATCTTACAATGAATACTTGCAAAACTGGATTCAAAATGGTTACAAAGATGCAAAAGGTGGCACAATCAACCATAAGTTGCTTTGGGAACAAGTAGTTCAGTTACAACAAGAACTACAAAAGGCTCATGTGATACATACACTGAGTCGTCAATGTGATGGCGTTCACGTTGGCTGATGAAGCCGCGAAGGCAGTTGTGCAAATGGCTTCCGTAGGTGAAATCACTCGTTCAAAAATGAAAATAGACAGCAAAATTATGCAAGCTGTCAATGCCTCAAGCAATGACAGTGGTAAAACATTACCAAAAGGCTTTCCACTCAAATACTCATACATAACTGATACACATAATGTTCAGTTTGCTCGAATCCCTGGTTGGGAGATAGAGTAATTCCAAACATGGAACATAGATTAGGAATAATCTTAGCAGCACATGAAGGGCTTGCCTCCGCACATGCATGTGTTTCCGCCACAGTGTAATTATTAAAACAGCAATACTGGTGGCCACGCATGAGGAAACAGACCAGAAACTATGTTTTGGAATGTGAAATCTGCCAGAAGATGAAAGTGTCTACAGTGAAACGTCCTGCGCAGACGCCCCTATTAATTTCAGATAAACCATTAGCTTGCGTTTACCTGGATCACTGCGGTCCCTTACAGAGGGATGGTAACTATAAATATATCATTGTCGCAGTGGATTAGTGTTCAAGATTCATTTGGATTTGGCCTCAGCACTCAGCTGACGCTCAAACTGTTATAAAAGATTTGCGAGTCTTTATCGGCACATACGCAGTCGGCACGCTACATTCTGACCAGGGACCTGCGTTTAGCTCTCGAGCTTACAAGGAGGCCATGGCCAAATTGGGCGTTGCATTGCGGTACTCTAGTCCATTCCATCCTGAGGTAAATTGGGTAGTGGAGAGAAAAAACCGGGACATAAAGCAATCTATAACAGCGAGGGTATTAGGCTCGGGTGACGGGTGGGTCAAACATCTAATAAGTGTCCAACATAGTCTTAATAATCTGCCTAGAAGTTCTCTAGGGGGTATTACTCCATATGAAATCCTTTTTGGAACATGAATGATTATTTCGGATCTCGATTGTCACACTTCAGTGGTAGAACAAAAACCCTTTGATATCAACGACCGTTTGGCTGTTTTGCAGGACATAAATGAAATAAGAAAAAGCCAAAGTAACGTGTTCCTGAAGCCAACAACCACTGAAGAGTCCCAGAAAGGCCTGTCTGGATTCCAAAGATTGGGGATCTAGCCAGAGAAAAGATGGCGGACAAGAAGGAATTTGGGCCTTCTTACAGACAACCCGTACCTGTCCTAGCCATCCACGGATCGAGAACAGAATTACTGCCGCCCCTTGCTGGTAAAAAGGAGAACAGGTTTGTGTCCATCGACCTGGTAAAACCACATCATGTGGCCGATCATAAGCAGTAGGCCAAGTGGACTCCAAAGATGTAGCAGACGCCCTAATCTGGCTACTATCCAAGAGGTTCAAACTGAGAGACTCATCACCTTTGAAGAATCTTCTGTGAGAAAAGAAGGACTATGCAACAAAGCCATGGAACTCGCACAGTTCGTCAAGAAACGCCTGTCTACAATCAAATAGCATCTGACTATACAAATGTAACAAGTGATGAGGTGGTTCCAGCGATTTCAACGAATCCTGATGCAATGCCTACAATTGACAGAACTGCCTCTGGCTATTTCATTAACTTTGATACATTTTCCGAGGATCCCAGTGAACCTGAAACAACGCCAGTAAAAAGAACTTTTAAAGAACAAGCAACAGAACTTTTTCGTCAACTGGAAAAGACTTATCTGGTTTCACCATGGATTGAACTTTGGATTGTGTTGGGTGTACTTTTTCTTCTACTTTGGGTGACTCTTGTATTAACTTTTGGAATGCTGAAAAATTGAAGATATGTTAAAAAGGACACAGCAAGTAAGAACATCAACCTACTCCTCAAGCCACACAAATCATCTCATCGTGAACAAAGAGACTTGTCATCAGTGAACATCACAGCCGTTCCTATACCTGGTGGTATAGCTTGGGACAGAACTGAATATGACATTTTCGGTCCAGCGGAGCTGTTGAAGATTCTACACCAGTTCAAGATTTCCTTGAATTACTTTGTTTCATCTAGTACCTTTTCTGATGATTGGGACTTCGAGACTGTTAATAATATGATGTCAGACTTAGAAATGTCTGCAAAGTTTACAAATCATGAATACTTAGAAAGTTCATCAGATTGTGAGCAAATGTATTGTTATAATTGCTATTGTCATCATTTCTTGCATGAATCTGCAAATCCTAGAAATTTATTTACTTATAACCAATTGGAACATTGTCCTACGACACCAAAGGGTAGCTCAAAAACATTTTATGGCAAATTTCCATACTTTTCAGGTTTTAATGTTTCAAATCCAGAATCATTTTACTTTAACAATGTAAATAGGAAAGGAATGAAAAGTATGTTGACAAATACCAAGCAAATTTATTCTGCGGCCTTTTTTGCTCAGCAGTCTTCGTTAGGTTTCGACTTTGGAAAGACAATATTGAGACAAAACTGTCTAGGGCACAAAAGACTGGCAGGTGCAGGGCTTAGACACCTTATTTAGAGCCTGCATCATCCCAGAGCAAATAATGTTTTTGAATGAGACTGTCCAACATAAATCTTGTCTTGAGTTAGCCAAGATCAAAGAGTTAAACAAACCGTCCACACCTACACCTACACCTGATAACAGTAACACTTCAGAGGGGGTGGTCGACGTACATACTATTTTGCTTCACAACAGAACAGATCCAGATTGGAAAAAATGGTTAATCTGGCCCACAGACACAAACAACTGTCAAGATATATTCCTGAATAAGACACAAGGGTTCACATTCACTAAGCCAGATCCAAAATATGTTCAGAGACAGCATCCAGGAATAGTAACAACATACAGTGTAGGTAAACTGTGCCTTGAATGGCTACACAAGTCTACGCTAAAAGAAGTAAAAGAACACATATCTTTACTTAAAGATGGCGCAGCCCTGAGGGACTTCTTACCAGGACCTACTAAACCGCGTCATAAACGTTTTATATACGCCGTATTTATGCTGCTTATAATGAAGCATGGAAGATTATGCAAGCAGAGACTGCAGAAAGAATACGAGAAATTGATCGTATTAATTTAGAGAAAACTCTCTCTGTAGTTGACAATGGGTTAACGACTCTGTCGTCCAGGATATATTCTTTGGACAGCATAGTATTCTCTGCCATAGACATAATGCTCATGTTCCATACTTGGTCATGTTGCAACATGGTCAGTCGCAATTACGTTCTAAAATGCTATTAGGCTGGACGTTGCAAAACCTTCATTCAGGCTAAGTGCCTTGGTGTTTAATCAACACTACGTCACTGTTTTCAGAATTCAATCTCACTGATAAACAGATCAAACTGGCACAGAGGGGAACAGACTATACGGTGCTGAGCATTGAAAAACTGGAAAGATTGCCATTTACAGTCGCTGAAAAAGCAACCATTGAATGGATAATACACGGTACAATCACTCTGCCTGTTACAATTTTCCATTTTCAGTATTGCTTAAAACATATACCAGCAGGCCTATATGAAAGGTTGGGTAAAGAATACATCAATACATCCTGGGAATTACCTTACACACAGATATGTTGGAGTGGGGGAAAGAAGTGTTTCTTAGTGGTAAAAATTGTGAAAACGCAATAAGCGGCTCTCCCCTTTGTCAGGGTATTAATTTACACGGGGCCTGTGATGGTTCCTCTAACAACTTATTCTGCCACCTGCATGGTTTACCAGCTGCAGTGATTGATCCAATTTTTAGGCAACTTTCTAATGGAGGTTACATTATGTTGAACGATCACAGCTGCTGTGGCATGTTGCCAGGTTTAGCCTATCTCATAACTGTGTCAGCCAGGGTCACTTGCTGTATGCAACTATGGTTTCCAAAAACCAAGACAGACCGGTAGTCGCCATTATGGCCTTCACTGAACATCTCTTCTATACAAATTGATACTTTAAGCAGAATGAAAGCCATTCTTTTACCGAAAACTGTGCCATTGACCTCGGCCAAAGAGACCTGTGATCTGCAAGTCGCAAGGACTTCTGCAGAGATACACACCCTATTAACTACAAACTGCCCTGTACATGTCTCAGAAATGTTAGGTCGTAGCTTAAACATGTCTGATACGAGTGGTACTGTACATGTATTTAAGACGATTTTTTCGGGACTGTTAGCACTTTTTGAAGCAGTCCTAGCAATATTTCCAAACTTCGTGCACTCTGTGTTTGGCGGACTGCCTCTCATTTTGGTACTCGCGGCATGGATACTATTTTTGCTCCAACTGCTTCGATATGGCAAGCCAATCTACCGCAGACACCCAGATCACCGTGGAAAATACTCCACTGGCGATGAAGTCTCCTGAGTGCATTGTCCAAATTTTGGGATTAACTCATTTAAGAGAATTGAATACCACATGGTTTATGTCATTCAGACCAATCTGGCAAGATTGCATATTACCTGTTCTACAATGCCTGCTATGCAGAGAAGAATGTGTGTTAGACATCTGTCTCACACTCCCATCAGTCCTGCCAACGGATGTTGATACTTTGCTTGGAAGAGTGATGGCTCATGCACTGTGTTGTCTCCAGTGGCTACCAATTCTGATGACGGCATTCATTGAGATCTCACAGACGCATGCACGAGAGGCAAGATGGCCGCTGACCGGCTGTAGGGTGAAGTCGCACTAGCCCTCCCTCCCTGCAGTTTGAGACGATCGGGTAAAATGCTGTAGGATGTTTGGTGCTTCTGGCTGGTTACGCTGCCTGACCAGTAAACTGCTCCCCCCGGTTTTGCTACAGGCACAACAAAGACTCTCTTTGATACTAGCTGCAGTTAAAACCTGTTCCCGGAAAATTATTATGACGCCAAAGGTACTGAAAACAAAAGAACCGAAGGATGCTCTGAATTTTAGTGCCACGAAAGCCCCTTCCCCTGCGCCTGGCTCCGCCAGAAGCCTGACGGTACAGACAAGAACACAGACTGCGAAAAATGTAGGTAATACAGATGGCCCGGGTGTAGGCATGAGAGGAACGAGACTGAAGGATGCCGAGGCAGCTGTCAAGAAGGGAAGTAAGAGCAAGCAAAAGGAAAAGGAATCTAGCACTAATACTCCAAAGAGGAGCATATTACGGCAACTCACCTTAGCCGAGTCCTTTTCCGCCACTTCTGCCGTTGTTGCAAATCCTGAATCATCCAGCGATGCAATGGCGGTCGGCTCCGGTCCGATCAATTTCGCGCCTCACCGCAAACGGAAGTCGGGAATGCAGGAGAACAGAGAACACCGTCTGAAACAGGTCTCGAGGACCAGCGGATGAACAAGCCCTCCCAGGCGGCAGGGGATGAAGCGGAGCAAGAGCGGCGGATTGAGGTGAGCAAAGCAGGAGACAGGCGGGATGCGCCGAGCCGTGCTGATTCACAGGTAGAGGATGCGACAGAGCGATGTGATGCCCGGGAGGGGGTACAGGGGTAGCGCGGCAACTGGACAGTAATAGAAGTAAGACAGTAATAGAAGTAAATGAGCCAGAGGCAATCCCACCATTACAAGCCCACAGGAGGCAAATCTTATATACAAAAGTAATGTGGGGCCGGAAGAAGGAAAGTGTGACAGGGCTATTTGAGGTGCAAACACCCCAGACTTGGAGGAGGTTGGTGGCGTGGGGGGTGCATCCCCCGTGGGGCCGAGAGCCCTCCCTCCCCTCGAAGTAGGCCCAGGCCATGGACTAAGCCCTGGCCCAGGCCCAGGCTCACCCAGTGACAACTGTTTTTTTTCAGTGAACGACGATACATCATCTGGGGAGAGTGAGGGGAGTGGGAAAGCTACACCTCTGGTTCAGACTCAGACCCCGCTCTATCGGCGGCAGAGAATACAATCCAGAGGGCTTCACTGAACCAAAGGGCAAAGCAGCAGAAAAACAGGTTGCGCCCGAAACATAAGGCCCCCACCAGCCCTTTGCACTTGAAAGTGGCCAAAAATTAGATTGGGACTACTCCGCCACTTCACTTATGAATCACGAAGATGAAGGAGCAAACGGTCAACACCAACAGCAGGCTAC
This sequence comes from Lissotriton helveticus, assembly GCF_964261635.1. NCBI lineage: Eukaryota > Metazoa > Chordata > Amphibia > Caudata > Salamandridae > Lissotriton > Lissotriton helveticus. The sequence continues at coordinate 19,388,876 of NC_136060.1, read as the reverse complement.
TACCCCACCTCAGACTCCAACCATGGACCTGCTCTACGCCACATTGAAGCAGATGCAGGGTGAGGCTAGATCCGAGAGCAGAAGAGCTAAGCAGGCAAACAAAAAAATGTAAGGCTCATTAGGCAAAATGAATAAGTTATATGCAGAAATGGCAGGGAGAGTCACTGAGGTGGAAGAGAGGACGGGAAGCTAGAGGACGAAGTCTCAAGATGGTAGGAATTTAAAGAGGCCCAGGAGAAAGCCACGGAGGACGTACAATGGAAGTTGGAAGACTTTGAAAATCGGCAGAGATGTAATAACAACAGGCTCCTGGGCATTTCAGAGGAGGTGGAGGGGCAGGACGCACAGGCCTTTGCCATTTCACTATTAAAGGGGGGCTTTCCCTGACCTCTCGGCCTGGAACTGGGACAACGAGGTGCAGCGCGCACATCGGTTCCCTCTGGTTCAGAGGAAGGGCTATGCTACATCGCAGGCAGATAAACTCAGGGCGATGCTGGTCTACGTTGGGAACTTTCTTAATTCAAATCTTTTTTATTAAAGAAGCAGGGTTTTACAAGAAAATGAAAACAAAGCATACAATTAGTTACATTCATGTGTCAATGCAACCTGAATTTCACAATTTAAATTAAAGAGAGCATCAATCCCAGTTAAACAAATGGTTCTCTAACGATGAGGTAAATAAACAACATACATAAATATATGCAGTTATTAATCAGAAGGATGGTTGCAATAGGAGTGGATTTGAAAAACAAGAAGAACGAAAGAGAGGTGAAAGAGAGGTAAGGGAGAGGGAGAGAAGAAGAGAGATGTAGAAGAGGAAGAAAGAAAGAGAGAAAGAAAGAAAGAAAGAAAGAAAGACGGAATTGACATGCAGTCAGAAACAGCAATTAACATAAAGTCATGGAATGCACTCCAAATCTTAGCAGAGGGATAAAAGCGCCTATGTTGTACTCTTATGTGTGACAGGAACATGTTCTAGATCAGTGAGTATGACCACTGTGCAAATCTACGGCGGATCATAGCAAAGTTCCATAGAGTCAAGTGAACTCCAGAGCTTGGCGTGCGAATTTCGCCAAGGCGAGGAGTGGAGTGTATCATTATCCGCGGTCTTAAAGAGGCCAACCAATCATGCCATATCTTGAAGGAAACATCAGATGCACTTTTCCATTTGCTTAAGATGACTTTACACGCAAGCGTGAGCATGAGATCCATTAGGTGGCGGTCATGCTCATTCACTAAATTTGAATCTATTGCCCCAAGTATGACATATGCAAATTCTCTACTAGGTCGGTAGTGGAAGGTTCTTTGAATGTAGTTATAAATCTTGTTCCAAAAGGTTTGGAGCATCGGGCAATTGAAGAACATGTGAGCTAAGTCCCCCACATGAGACTTGCAATTCCAGCACAGAGGGCTATCAAGGAGTTTAAGCTTGTAGAGTAGTTTTTTTGGTGACCAATATGTTCTATTTATCAGCATGAACTTAGTTTGAGAGAGTATCGGTGATATTTTATTGGAAAAAGGTGTAAGATGTATCTTATCCCAGTCAAATGCTATTTTAGAGGAATTATGTTCATTCTCCCAGGCGAGCTCACACTTTTTATGCACCTCCTGGGGGTTTGGGGAGAGGATTTTATAAATTCTAGACACCATGTGACCCATTGACAAGAGATGAAACAGCTTGTTACAAATTGTAGGATCGCTCGGCGAAATGGCTCTGGCAGAGAGAAAGGATTTAAGACGTAAGAACTTGTAAAAGTCAAGGGGTTGGAGATCAAATCGCGATTGCAAAGTGGCGAAAGGTAGAGGCGCAGATCCTTCATAAAGGTCTTTCACTTCTTCGACCATTGTTTCCAATAGAGGTGTTTACCTTCTTCCTTAATGGCCTGGTTGAACCACAACAAGGTTAAGTTTGACTTGCTTATTTTGATTTTAACTTTAGAATGTCTCTCTAGGTTTAGGAGGGCCCTTCTGGTGTTAAGAAATATGTATTTGGAGTGAGGAAGAGCTGCCATATCCATTGACATTAGAGCTGGTAATGGTAAGTTGTTAATGATGGCCTTTTCGACATGAACCCAAACAGGAATGTATTCGGATTGAGTGTGGAACCAATTCACACCTTGTTTGCACAAATATGCCGTCTGGTAGCACCTGAAATTTGGTTAGCCTATGCCTCCCTTATCCTTCGCTAGTTGGAGCTTCTTCATGGAGATTCTTGGTTTTTTGCCTTGGCATAAAAAGGTATTGAAGAGCTTATATATTTTGGTGAGGAAGTCATCCGATAGTAGTATTGGGAGCATACTTATCAGATAATTGACCAGAGGTGTGATCATCATTTTCAGAGTTTCCTCTCTGCCACACCACGATAAAAATTTCGGTGACCAACCATCCGAGAAGATATCTTTTTATGAAGGGTAGGCTCATTAATTTTGAGGGTGCTAATCAGGTCCTTTTCAAATTCTATCACTAAATATTTAAAGCTTTTGGTTTGCCAGAATAAGCCAGAGTTACCTATAATGCTTCTATCACCTATATTATTGAGGAGTTCCACCTCCGTTTTATCCTTGTTAAGCTTATAGCCTGACACTTCGGCAAACTCTGCAATAGAGGACATCAGGGCCGGAATCGCTAAATCTGCATTCTCAGATATGACTAAGACGTCGTCAGCATAGGCCGAAATTTTTACTATGCAGTCAAATACCTTTAATATGATCATTGTGTCGTAAATAATAGAGGAAGGGTAACTGGGCATAATATCGACTTCAAAATATCGAATGGACTAAATATCGAGTAAAAAATATCGATTGTATAGGAATATCGAAAGAAAATATATCGATGTAAAAAATATCGTTCTAGTTTTCATTAACAAAATATCGAAGTAAAAAATATCGAATCCTAAATATCGTGTACTGTTAATATCGAATAGTTAGTGTTGTTAAAAATATCGAAATAAAATATATAGAATGTAAATAATATCGAAAAAAATATATAGAAAGGGAAAAATATCGAAAAATGTATATAACGTTAATAAAAATAATGTAAAAAAATTGTTAATATTGTAGAATGTGTACATTTTTTAAATGTTAAATTTAATTTATTTGTGTATTTTATGTACATTTTTAGGCGCTGGATGTTGGGTTAATAGGGGATAAGGGTGGGGAGTGTTTTAACATAATAAATTGAAAATTGTAAAAATGTAAAATATTTGAAAAATAAAGAATTTAAATCTAATTTAAAAAAACATTTTTTTAAATGTTGTTAATTTTTAGGAGCGGGATGTTGGGTTATTAGGGGATAAGTGTGGGGAGTGTATTAAAAAAAGTGTTTATTTAAAAAAAAAGTAAAATTATTTACATTTTTAAATGTATTTTAGGAGCAAGATGTTGGTTTAATAGGGGATAAGGGTGGGGATTATTTACAATAGTTTCAATATTATTGAATATTGTGTTAAAAATGTTTTTTTAATTATATGTAAAATTTTAATTTTAAATTTAAAATTAAAAAAATATATATTTTAAAAATTACATTTTTGAACATTTTGTTTAATGGTGATTATTGACCTTCTGAATACATTTTTTATATAAAAAATATTTTTTTTTTAAAATCAATGTTTAATAATTATATTAAAAAAGGTAATTTTTAAAAAATAATCTACAAATTTCAAAAAAAATAATAATAAAAAAATAAACAAAAAATTTGAAATTTCAAAAAATGTAATCAAAATTAAAAATATATTAACATTTTTAACATAACATCAATAAATTATGATATTTTCTAAATATTAAAATAATTATATCCAATAAAATAATATAATATATCAATTTGAAGTTTATTTCATATGGATTATTATATATAGATTGAGACGTAAAAACTTTATTTTTAAAGTACATTAATGGTATTAGGATTAATAAAGTTGATATCATTATTATTCTGCACTTTCCCAGAATTTAATCTGAATGGAGTGGGAATAGTAATTTATAATGTGTTTGTGTTCTGCACATTATTTGATTGTTACTATATTGGACTGTGAATATTACAATAAATAGGGTTAGTGTACAGCACCTTCACTGACAATTATCAGACTGGATTTTGATTAGTAAATTATATATGTCTAGGGGTCGATTCCGATCCGGTAAAAAGCGCTCCGAATTGCCGATTGGAGCGTTTTTCCCGTACGATTCGTACCCTGCAACATCCACCGTACGAACGACGAAGTACGATCCGTACCAGGAGCCGTACTCCGTACGAATCGTACAGGGACCGTACGAATGAAATCCCCGTACGACTCTCCCTCGGAACCCGCTGTACGCGACATCTGTACGGTTCGCGGCCGATTTTTCCCACCCGGCAAGTACGATTCGTGTTGGGTACGCACCGTACGACCCTTTTCCTACGGGAGCTGAAAACAGCCGTAAAAGAGGAGTTCGCCCCGAAACAGGTACGGAACGCCCCCCCCCCGGGTACCGCGCGTACACCCCATGATCACAGGGGTACGCGCCGTACCCCTGCGATCATGGGGGGTACATGCCGCACACCCAGCGTACATGGGGTACACACCGTACCCCATGTACGCTGGGTGTACGGCACGTACCCCCCATGATCGCAGGGGTACGGCGCCCATGATCGCAGGGGTACGGCGCGTACCCCTGCGATCATGGGGTGTACGCGCCATACGGTGTGTACGTGAATGTGCGCTTTTCCGTACGGATCACCCTTACCTGACGTGGACCGTACGACTCGCGTCCTGGTACACCGGTCGGGATCGTACTCGTCGGGTCGTACGGCATCTGTACGAGTCGTACGGAAACGGCTCTGGATGCGAGTCGTATGGCGGATTTTTTTACCGGATCGGAATCGACCCCCTAGTGTCCAGCACCTTCCCTGTTTTTCACTTGACTGGAGTTGGAATAGTAAATTATATAGGATCACTGTCCAGCATCTTCCCTGTTTTTTATAATACTGGAGTTGGAATAGTAAATAATATATGGTCAGTGTTCAGCACCTTCTCAGTGTCTCACCTGACTGGAGTTGAAATAGTAAATTATATATGGTCAGTGTCCAGCACCTTCCCTGTTTTTCACTTGACTTGAGTTGGAATAGAAAATTGTATATGGTTAGTGTCCATCACCTTCTCTGTTTTTCACCTGACTGGAGTTTGATTAGTAAATTATATTGGGTCACTGTCTTGCACCTTCCCTGTTTTTCACCTGATTGGAGTTGGAATAATAAATTATATTGGGTCACTGTCCAGCACCTTCTCTGTTTTTCACCTGATTGGAGTTGAAATAGTAAATTGTGTATGGTTAGTGGCCAGCAACTTCCCTGTTTTTCACTTGACTGGAGTTGGAATAGTAAATTGTATATGGTTAGTGTCCAGCACCTTCTCTGTTTTTCACCTGACTGGAGTTGGAATAGTAAATTATATATGGTCAGTGTTCAGCACCTTCCCTGTTTTTCACAAGACTGGAGTTGGAATAGTAAATTGTATATGGTTAGTGTCCACCACCTTCCCTGTTTTTAACCTGACTTGATTTTGATTAGTAAATTGTATATGGTTAGTATCCAGCACCTTCCCTGTTTTTAACTTGACTGGAGTTGGAATAGTAAATTATATAGGATCACTGTCCAGCACCTTCCCTGTTTTTCACCTGACTGGAGTTGGAATAGTAAATTATATAGGATCACAGTCCAGCACCTTCCCTGTTTTTCACCTGACTGGAATTGGAATAGTAAATATTATATGGTCAGTGTCCAGCACCTTCTCTGTTTTTCACCTGACTGGAGTTGGAATAGTAAATTATATATGGTGGGTGTCCAGCACCTTCCCTGTTTTTCACCAGACTGGAGTTGGAATAGTAAATTGTATATGGTTAGTGTCCAGCACCTTCTCTGTTTTTCACCTGACTGGAGTTGGAATAGTAAATTATATAAGATCACTGTCCAGCACCTTCCCTGTTTTTCACCTGACTGGAGTTGGAATAGTAAATAATATATGGTCAGTGTCCAGCACCTTCTCTGTTTTTCACCTGACTGGAGATGGAATAGTAAATATATATGGTCAGTTTCCAGCACCTTCCCTGTTTTTCACCAGACTGGAGTTGGAATAGTAAATTGTATATGTCAGTCAAAGCACGCTTTATTCGATTTTCAAAAAACCATAAAAAGCACATACAATACATATACATTAAAATCACAATTCATAATTAGATAATACAACAAAGTGACTTAAAATTTTACTAAGCTACATCACGTCAGATACTAATAAAAGATACCTTATTCACAATAAAATGTTCAGTGGGGCTCGTTTTTTCCTAAAATGAAAGGCTTCTGCTAGGAAACTGGCCACACTAAAGGTAATATAGATGTTGCCCAACATCTGAAGGTAAAGTAAGGCAGGTCTAACTTGAATAAATTGTATATGGTTAGTGTCCAGCACCTTCTCTGTTTTTCACCTGACTGGAGTTGGAATAGTAAATTATATAGGATCACTGTCCAGAACCTTCCCTGTTTTTTACCTGACTGGAGTTGGAATAGTAAATAATATATGGTAAGTGTCCAGCACCTTCTCTGTTTTTCACCTGACTGGAGTTGGAAAAGTAAATTGTATATGGTTATTGTCCAGCACCTTCTCTGTTTTTCACCTGACTGGAGTTTGAATAGTAAATTATATAGGATCACTGTCCAGAACCTTCCCTGTTTTTTACCTGACTGGAGTTGGAATAGTAAATAATATATGGTTAGTGTCCAGCACCTTCTCTGTGTTTCACATGACTGGAGTTTGAATAGTAAATTATATATGGTCAGTGTCCATCACCTTCCCTGTTTTTCACCCGACTGGAGTTGGAATAGTAAATTGTATATGGTTAGTGTCCAGAACCTTCTCTGGTTTTCACCTGACTGGAGTTGGAATAGTAAATAATATATGGTCAGTGTGCAGCACCTTCTCTGTTTTTCACATGACTGGAGTTGGAATAGTAAATTATATATGGTTAGTGTCCAGCACCTCCCCTGTTTTTTAATTTCCTGGATTTGGAATAGTGAATGATATTGGGTCACTGTCCAGCACCTTCCCTGTTTTTCAGTTGACTGGAGTTTGAATAGTAAACTATATATGGTTAGTGTTCAGCACCTTCCCTGTATTTCACAAAACTGGAGTTGGAATAGTAAATTATATTAAGTCACTGTCCAGCACCTTCCCTGAGTTTCATCTGACTGTATTTGGAATAGTAAATTGGATATGGTCAGTGTCCACCACCTTCCCTGTTTTTCACCTGACTGGAGTTTGAATACAAAATTATATTGGGTCAGTGTACAGCACCTTACTTAACTGTTATTTGAATGGAGTGGGAATATTAAGTTGTATATGTTTTACAAAATTTCTCAAAAGTAATGTAAATAACATATGAGGTAGTATTATAATTGTAGATTCAATATTTGTAATGGAAAAAGGTAGGTATAAAAATATTATTATAATAATCGCAATTAAAAAAAACATTTTATTTATAATTTTAAAATAAGTAGATATGCAGTTTTTGAAATTTTGTGTCGACAGATTGTATTTATAATATGTACAGTACAGTATACAAATGATGTAAGCTTTTTTATAAACAGTTAGATACATTGAATGTATTACATTACATTTATTTATATTCATAAATGTTTTACATTAAAAAAAAATGTTTTTAACAGTATTTTTCAAATAATATACACAGTCTTGTTTATTAATTTTTATAAGCTTTGTCAACAATTGTTAACATTTTATTCTTTCTTTGTAAACTTTTTTATGAAATGTAAATTCAATATTTAATTAATAATGTTAATATTTAAAATATTAATTTTATTAATTAAATATTTATAATCTTTATATAAACAGAAAATATTAAACAGGTAACTATATATTTGCTACTTTTACATGCTAAATATATTTAGGTTTTTATGTATACATTTTAAATACAATGTTCTTAATAATAATTAATATTTGTAATTCATTATTATTAAGTATATACTAAGCTTTTACATAAAAATATAATCTTAATACAATATAAAATACTAAATAATTTGTACAGTTGCATACAATGTTTGGTATGTATTTTTAAATTATTTGCATACATACATACTAATATTAATAATAATAAGTATTATATTCGATTAATTATTATTATTAATTTACAAATGAAAATTAATTAATAAATATATTAACAAATAATATACACATATTTTGGAAATAATCACAGAAGTGTAAATTTGTATTAGTATTTATTTACAATATATACATAAATATGATTAATAATAATAATAAATAACATTTATTATTTATTATTACTATTATTATTAATTTACAAATGTTATATATTGTATAGTAACTGTAATAATTAAAAATAAATGTCAATAATATATAAAGTCAAGTTTTATTTGTTATGTGTATTTATTTCAATGTTAATCTATTAAATTAAGTAATAATAATTAATAATACGTTATTATTATTTATTATTAATTTGCTAAGGAGATTAAATGTAAGAATATTTCAATAAGTGTTAGAAAAAAATGTATAACATTTTAAGTCTAGTAATATATTTTATTTTTACTTAGAACATTGTATTTAACCCCTTCAGTGCTAATGACAAGGGTAACTCGTCATGGAGTTTCCATTGATTTCAATGGAAATTACATGGACCTACTCGCACACCCCTTAGCATCCAAGTGGTTAATATGTTTAAGTTTCTATTATTGTTTAAAGGGGACTACTTCTTTCACCGCGTAAGGTTATTTTGCTTCATTCCGGACTGGAGAAGCTCGCGGTTGGATGCTGCGTCGCGTTTGGAAAGGTAAGGGGATTTTTTATATTATATGTTATAGAGTAGTAGTGTTTGAGTTTTATTTTGGAGCTGTGTAGTGTTAATGTGTGTGTTTAGTTGTAGCTTTGGTATGTTTTAGGTGTTACTTGGCTTTTACAGGGGTGTCGTGATTTTTTGAGGCCTAGTGTATTTTCTGAGTTTGATGTTAAAATATGTGTATTGTAATGTTGTATAGTAATGTTTTGGTATATATGGATATGTTTGGGGCTTTGTGTGTGTGGTTTTGCTTTCGATATTTTTTACAGGTTCCAGGATTTCGCCGTTTCGTTACGGAGAAGGATGCGTTTTTTTTGTGGAGAAGAGATTGTATTACTTTATTAAAGTATCGTTTTTATACTCTCTCTCCTTTTCTCGTGTGTTCGTGGAGCGATTTTTACTCTTTTTTACTATTTTTCGGGTTTTTAAGGGTATCGATTTGGATTGGGAGAAGACCATGCGTTTGTTTTTAATGAAAAGTGTGTGTATGTTATTTTTAGTAATAAACTTAACACACTTTGTTTTTTCGGGATTTACTGGAGCAATTTTTTATTTTTCAAACAATTTTTGGGATTACATCTATTTGTATTTGGAGAAGATCATGCATTTTATTTTTTATAAAAGTGTGTGTATGTAACTTTGATTAATAAAGTTATCATACTTTATTTTTTAAGAATTTTCTAGAGCGTTTTTTCTATTTTTACTTTTTTTGGGGTTTTTGAGGGTTGAACAAATTGGATTTGTAATGGATTACCAGTGGGTGGAGTACACGAATTACAAGTGGTTGGATAACGTATTCTTCTGCAACATGAATTGTAAGTTTTTTAATTTTATTTTATTTGGGTGGGAAATGTGATTAATATTATTATTGTTATATTTTATATTATATTAAATATTGCTTAATTGTCTACAAATCTGTTTTGGTACATAAATATGTTTGACAATTATGCAATGTTTATTATGATATAACATATTTATGCAAATTATCACAATTTTATTACATAAATGAGAGTATTGTTATTTGTGTGTAGATAATTCATAGTAGGCTTTTAGCTATTAAGGATAGATAGTCTAGGCCTTTTGTAGAAGGATATAAGGTGACTTGGATTTGGAGTAGTCTAAACATTTGTTTAGTTTGTTTAGTTGTTTTTGGTCCTATTTGGGTTACTGATTGTTGTATATGTAGCTCTTCGTAGCTCTGTTCTTTTTGTAAAGCTTCTGTTAGTTTTTGGACAGTGGGTTTTCCTCTGCTAGTGGTAGCTTGAAATGCATTGTGCCATCCTTCGACACTGTTGTTAGTTTTAGCTTCTTGATTCAGTGTACTTAAATATACATTCCACCAAGTTATGTGAAATTTAGGTTGGCGTCTGTGTCCTGATCTATGTAGCCTTCCCACCCATGTATCTTCGAAGTAGTCTAGGAGTGGTGCTAGTTTTTCCTCATATTTTTTGTAATATGGGCTATCGATTAGGATGTTATAATGTTCTGCTACGTCTGTAACAGGGACATATGATAGGGCAATTAATTTTTTGATTTGGTATGCAAATGTGCTGTCTGTAGCATATTGTATGCTTAATGTAGATTATTGGAGATGTCTCCAAATGCTTTGATTAAAATGATAATAGCAACCTTGTATTGCTGTGTGAGGAAACGTTTTTAATATACTATTGATCATAGCTAGTTCGAAATCAATAATTATTTTCTGTGGAAAATAATTATTTGTTTCCTGTTTTATTGTGTTTAGGACTTCTGTGTAAGTATTTTGTTGTTTGTTGGGCAACAAGCAGTAAATAAATGGAATGTTAGAATGATGGTACAATCCATGTATGCTGTAAAGTTGGTAAAATGGTTTAGGACATGTTTTAAAAGTCCCATCCATCATCCAATGTTGGCACTCTTGTAATTTTCTTAGATTGTTAGCAGTACCAAACATTATAATTCGGTTGGTAGGGCATTTGTTATCATATAGTAAGAATGGTTCCTTATTATGTGTTATACTCAGTTCTGGGGGAATAACAACTTCTTCTAACGTTTTGGGGTTAGGTTGAGTAGTTGTTGTGACTCTTTTTTGTCTTGCAATTGTGCGTTTTAGGGAGTCAATTGATGGGAGTTGGCCAGAAGCATGTTGAGGAACTTTTAAGAGTTCCTCTTTTAATATTTCGGTTGTTGGCTTGTCAGTCCCTGTACTAGCTTCTTTTATACTTTCAAGGGCATCCCTGACCTCAATTTCAGTTATATTAGGGGGGTGATTGTGTTCCTTGGTAGATAGTACATTAGCTTCTTCTGTTGTAGCCCTACCATAACATTTATTAGAGTAGTATTTACTACATTTCCAGAAAACTTTGCGTCATGACTGTTTTTCTTGGGTATAAACATATCCCATATAACATAATAGAAGCTTGTTTTTCTGTGACATAACAAACTCAGCACCTTCAGTCATATTTCTATTTGAAGTGCTAGGAAAGGTTAGAAAGAAATATATATTAAGTTTAAATACTGCTATACATGTTTTTAATGCATTCATATTTCTATGATTATACTTATATTTGTTATTTGTTGTAATTCCAAATGTTGAGAAGGTGTTTTCAAGCTTTTTCTTGTATTTCCTTGTTATATTTCTGTTGGTAGAAAAATAAAAAAATTATATAATCTATCATTTAATTACATTTAGAGAGGTTTCTAGGGGGAAGCTGTCTTGTAGTTAGCATTTTAGGGTTTTTAAATGATGCAAAAAATATACTTATTAAATTGTGTAGTCTTCAGCTTTAATGGAGTAATTTTGTGGATGTCTTTGAAATTTCTGATAAGAAGGTAGAATAAAGATAAAATGTGTATTAGAAATTTGGGTTTAATAAAAGCAGTTGGTGTGTTAGAGAACAGTTAAAAATACTTAAAATAAGGAATTTGTAGTAAATAATTAGTTCAACTTTTATTGCTGTGTTTTGGAGATGTCTGTAGAAGAAATGTAAAAGGTAAAAAAAATTGTTATTTAAACTGTTTAGAGAAATTTTAACACTTTTAGCCTAGAAATTTTGTTTTATTTAAAAATTAGTTTAACTTACTTTAAATATTTCTGTAGGAGTCTTGTCTGGAAAAGTAGTCCGCTCAGGAAACAGTTGGTCAGAGTGTCACCTTCTTCTTTCTTTAGAGTTAGAAGCAGGAAATAGCAGTAGTAAAATAATTCTTTTATAGTGTGTATTTGATTAGTTACTACATTTGATTGGATTATATAAGAATGGGGCCTTTTTTTTGGTTGGTTTGAATTTTTTTAAATTTAATTGCTATGTTTGGTGTTGTGGTAATGCAATGTACTTAATACTTTTGCAGTAACCCAGGTTTGTTTATCTTCAATTTAAAATGTATATAATAATATTTTGCACATTTATGTTAAAAGTATCCTATTTATTTATACATTCCCTGCAATTTTTGGATGATGTATGTAAAAAAGTGTTATTTTTATTGTATGTGTTTTAAGAAATGTTTATTCTTTGTATTATTTATAGTGTGGAGTGTATTATATATTTAAAATATGTAGTTGTATTGTAGTTAAAATATTGTAGCTAAGTTTTAATGAGTCGATATTTCTTTTATTTCGATATTAGTGTCATCGATATAATTAGTTTCGATATTTTTGTTGTGTACTGTTTATTTGTTTAATAGACGATATTTGTTTAATCAATATTTTATCATTCAATATTAGTGATGTCGATAATTATTATATTCGATAATTAGGAGTCGATATTTTTGTAGTTTCTTAAATAAGTATTGGATGTCGATATAATGGTAGTCAATATTATGTCGCCGATATTTTTGCAACTCGATATTGTGGTCGACGATATTATGTCAGTGATCCAGAGGAAGGGCTCAATAGCGAGTAAGAAGAGGGAGGGAGATAGGGGGCAACCCTGTCTCGTACCTTGTTCCAGGTTAAAGGGTGATGATAGGCATCCCCCTGCACGCACTCTTGCTGATGGATTAGAATATAATGCCATCACCATCTGAATAAATTCTGTTCCTAACTTGAATTTTTGCAAAGTGGCTTCCAGATAAGACCAATCGACCTTATCAAAGGCCTTTTCTGCATCTAATGTTACTGCAACGGTCGGGGTGGTAATTAGCTTGGCCTTCTCCATTATGTGTGCTAGGGTGCGGGTGTTGTCATTAGCTAGCCTATGCTTGAGAAACCCTACCTGTGATGGGTGAATGAGTTTGGGCAGGATTTTCTGGATTCGTTTGGCCAGGATCATGGCATACATTTTGCAATCAAGGTTGATCAGCGATATCGGCCTGTAATTCTTCGGAGATGTTGGGTCTTTCCCTTCCTTAGGAATGACTGCGATAATTGCTTCCGCAGGGGTACCAGTGACTCGACCGCTATTAGCGAAGCCCGTGTATAAGTCCTTGAGAGGTTCTACTAGGGCTGAAGAGAACCTCTTGTAAAACATGGCGCTGAACCCATCTGGTCCCGGGGCTTTCCCGGTTTTGAGAGTTTTGATTGCTTGTTCAATGTCTGCAGCGGATACGGGAAGGTTAAGGTCCGCCTGGTCTTGCAGCGATAGGGAGGGGAGAGCACAATTATCCAGGTATGTGTCTAGTTTAGTGCTATTAAGTTCTTTGTTTTTACTATATAAGTCACTGTAGAAATCTTTAAATACTTCAGCAATTTTGGTGGGGTCAGTGTGTGACGTCCCTAATTTGTCTATTAGGCTCTTAATAGCAGTACGTTGCAACTTAAATTTCAACTAAGATGCAAGGCTTTTACCAGCTTTGTGAGTTTGGCATAATTTGAAGTTTTTGTGGTTCTTAAGCCAGATTCCAGCTCTCTCACTAATAATCTTGTTATATTCATATTTTTTGGTCATTATGCCACTTAGGGTCTGAGGGTCTTTAGAAATCACATGTCTCTTTTCAAGTGTTGAGATCTCTCGTTCTAGGCGTGTTAGGTTATTGTTGGCGTCTTTATTCATGGCTGTGCGAATCCTAATTATGACTCCTCTAATAGTGGTTTTAAGGGCTTCCCATCTCGTAAGGTCGGTAGTGTCCCCTTTCTTATTGTGAACCAGGTATTCTTGTATAGCCGTCTCAATTTTTTTTTTCTAGGGCATCCGAGCCGATCGCCTCGCTGTATATTTTATTCTTCATCGAGTTAAACTGTGACGAGTCAATCTTAGTTTCTTGTAGTAATATAATATCACCTTTTTGCCTATGTATATAATCTAATATTTTCCTCTTTTTGACGGGGTGATTGATGCCCTTTACATTAAGTGAAACAATTCTAATGGACTGCTTGTTTGGGACCATGATATGGGAAGAAGCGTGATTGATAGCACCGCACGGTACGTGAAACAAGAATGGCGTTAGGTGCTGTGTGTTTGTGCTGCATAAGGCCCGAGGGCCACATGTGGGGCATGCAGTAATAGGAGAGAAAGATCATGAGGAAATAAGTGTCTGGTGAACCATAGCACAAGAGTAAACGCACAAATCGGACATTGTCACTGGAGTACGAGGAGCAGCTGTTTAGACACAAACTTAAACATAGAAAGAAAGACAATGGGAGAGAAAACAATATGTACAATAATCCCCACTCACCCCCCCTCACCCCAAACCATCCCTCCCCACCCCAAAAGTACTCTAAGGACATGGCGACAAAGGAGAAAGAGCAACAATAACAACGACTCTTTCCCGTGACAATAGCAGGTTGTATCCTACTTAATGATTACAGGGTTTTTGAACAATGAACATTAACATCAACAATAAGAGGTTCTACGCGCACTTGCTGGCAATATTGCATACAGTCAGACGAACAGCGCAAAAAAAAATTTAAATACATCGGAGTGCAAAAGAACTTTGAGTTAAGTGACTTACAGCTAGCTAATTGGGCACGCAAATTACCATGAAGTACAACTTCATGGTAATTTGCAAAAGCTTTGAAAACTGCACTAAAGTGCATTTTTCAAAGTTTCATGTTGCGCACACACACATGCCCTAAGGGCATGTGTGTGTGCAACATATGTGCACAGATCAATTTCAGGGGTGTAACAGGATGTCCTTTGGACACCCCTGCACCCTTGAAATCGCAATCTCAATTTGCGAATCGCTAATTGCGATTCGCAAATTGAGATTGTCTTCCCATTCATTCCTATGGGCCTCTAGGCCCTTAGGAATGAATGGGGAGGTATTCCTTAATTGCGACTCACAATTTGCGAGTCGCAATTAAGGAATTCTAAGAAATCGCTATTTTTTTTTAGATTTCTTGATGCATTCCATTTTGCTATTCCTTAATAGCGATTCGGTATTTTTCGCTATTAAGGAATTGCAAAATGGGTTGCTGATGCATCTGGGGGTAAATCACTCTATCTCCCAAAAAATTGCTTCATGTGGAAACGCATGAAAAAAGCGTACTTTCAATACATATACGCCATAAGTACTATGAATGTGTCACAGAATATGCAGAAATCAAATATTACGTTCAGTTGTACATCAGGTGGTGCTATGGAACTCCACTGGAGACCCAGCAGAACTTAGGGCCAGATGTAGGAAGGCAAATACCGGTCGGCCGTTACCGACCGGTATTTGGAGTTTGGGATGTAGGGGCATGTTAAAATACAGATTTGGTAATTTTAGCGATTCGGTAAAATACCGATTCAGTAAAATTACGGAATCTGCATTTTGACATGCAGGTAGCACTGTAATCAGTGCTACAGGGGTTTAAGAATTCGTCATTTACCACCAGTAGATAATGAAAACCCTTTAAAAAGCATTTTTTTTTTTGCTTTTTAAACAGTGCCATGTTGCAGACATACATGCCCTAAGGGCATGTATGTCTGCAACATGTGCACCCATGCACAATTGAGGGGTGCAACAGGGTGTCAAAGTGACACCTTGCCACCCTTCAATGTTTCCCCCAATTACCGAATCGGTATTTACCGATTCGGTAATTGACATTCATTCCTATTGGCCTCCAGACCCATAGGAATGAATGGCAATTACCGAATCGGTAAATACCGATTCGGTAATTACCGATCCATTCCGATTCGGTAATTAAATGGGTAAAATTACCTACATCCCGATTGCCAGTTCTTAAATACCGAATCGGTATGATTCGGTATTTAAGAATCGGTAATCTGGGATTACCTACATCTGGCCCTTAGTATAGTGCGTAGCGCAGATACAGCGCTTAATTGCCATAGTCATAACCATAGCCATAGTCATAATCACTGTGAGTGTTTCATCAGCATGTGTAGTGTTCATCATGTGTAGTCGCTATAAGTGTTTGGAGTCATTAAATTGATGAGGATCAAAACCTTGCCCAAGGTACTCACACAAGAATTACCAAGCATTAATTGGTAGCAATCCATGTCTTACAATGCTATAGATCACTTCTAGGATCTTAGGACATCCGAACGTGTATTCACAATACTACCTTAAGCAAGACAGCCTTCAGCAATTTACATCTTTAGACAGAGGATATGGGATCATAGACCTGGAACACAAGATTCCCTTTGGAGGAGTAGTGATCACTAACAGGCCCGTTAGTGAGATACGTTGTAGGCAGCTTGAGCAATGAGCAGTCCATGCTAGTTCATGTTAGGCTTCCACCGCAGAGGCACCCGAAGCAGCTGTTTCCATTGAGGACTCATCTGGGACGTCGAGAAATTTCTTTAAGTGTGACGGATCTGTAAATATCTGTGGAACTCCCTGTATCAGTCCTCGAAACCTCGCCGGGCCCACAAAGCCGAATTGGTAGTTGAGCGTGCGCAACCTTGGTCGAAGGGCTAGGAAGTTTTTCCTTATGTTAACAGTTTCCTTGCAGTGGTCCTGGGAAATTTATATTTTGGTAGTTTTCCACAGTATGTGGTTGTGTTTGTGCATAAATGATAGGATTTGTTCCACATGTTGGCATCTGAGGGGTTTACAGACAATCGGTCTGGGGCCTTTTTGACCTGGCGTAATACGTGTTGGAACTCTGTGTGCTCGGTCGAGTTCCAGTGGATTGCTGAAGGTAAGATTGGTGGCCCGTGGGAACCTTGGTGGCCCGTGGGAAAGTTGGGAACTTTCTAATCAGGCAAGAAGTCATGGACAAAGCGAAGCCGCAGTCCCAGCACACCTTCAATGGAATAACATTTTTCGCACGCCCAGACTTTTGCCATGTGACAGTATAAAGGAGGTTGCGATTAAGACAACTAATTTCGCCCTTTCAGAAGATGGGATGTGAAGCCTATCTGCTATTCCCAGCTCGTCTCAAAGTGTTAGTTGATGGACAAACCAGGATGTTTTTTTCAGAGCCTAAGGCCTAAGCATTTTTGGTGGAGCTAGGAAAGAAGGGGTCAGAGGAGTTCTATCCCTGCAGTGAGGTAATCACGATAAGATTAGATGGGTGAATTTCCAGTTTAGTTGGCAGAGCAATCTACTAATATTAAAGTTAGAAAGCACTAGAAGGACTTTGTTGGCATAATCACATATGTTGTTTTTCTGCTTGGAGGGGGGGGGAGCGACTCCCTGCGGGCTTAAAGCTGTCACACATAGGTCAGGATTGACCTATTTGCCTGTAAGGCAAGGCGGGTGGGAGCCAGAGCTGGGGGTGGGCGGGGGGGGTTATGGACACAGGGCACAGGGCACTTATGCACTGTTTTACACAGGATTCTTTCATAGGGGGAGAAGGCAACTTGAGACTGTGATCGGGACATGCATGAAATTTGTATTAGACATTGGAGAAGAATTGATGGCGAGGGTCTGGAGTGATGGGGTAGGACAGCCAATTGATGTACCCTAATGAATATGAAAATAATAACGCTTAATGTATGTGGTTTAAATGATCCGTTGAAGAGGCAGCGAGTAGCAGTGCTGCTTAGAAATACACCTGCAGATTTTGTGTGTCTTCAGGAGACGCACATTGAGGGAACTAAGGGTTTTTTACTGGAGCAGCTGGTGTTTCATCTATTAGCTTACTCAAGGCAAGGGGCCAAGACCAGAGGGGTGGCTATTCTATCAAGACTCAGCAATGTGGTGACAAGGAAGAAACTTGAAGATCAATGGGGTAGGTGGGTCCTGATAGAATGCTTGATTGATGGGGGCTGGGTCACACTGGGGTCAATTTATGGGTCAACTGAAAACGATCCGGAGATCTTTGACTTTCTAGATTTAGAATTAGACACATGGGCTCCACAGGTTATCTTAGCTGGAGATTTTAATATTAATGGGGCAGGAGGGTTAGGCTTGGATTCCAGCTGGAGGTATCAGGGCCGCAAAAAGAAAGTCTGCCAGGCAATTCTGAGACTGGCTAAAAATAATGCGTTAATGGATGTATGGGGGAAATTAAAAGCTAGTGACCCAGGATTCACTTACTACTCCGCTCCTCACAAGATATGTGTTAGATTGGATTACTTTATTATATCCTGCTCTTTAATATCCAAAGTACAGATAGAAAGACTCCCCCGGATCATTTCCGATCACAACCCTTTAATATTAACAATAAAAGCAGCGGCAATACGAAGGCAGGAGCGGGGATGGACCTTTGAAAGGGGCTTACTGAGGGACACCGATTACGTCACGCATATGAATTCATGGATCAAAGACTTTTGGGAGGACAATAGAGGAAGTACTGCTTCAGGGATTGCTTGGGATGCCTTTAAGGCAGGGGTCCGTGGAGAGACACTTAGCTTTAGTCTTTCTAAACAGAAGCAAGAGCGTTTAAGGTCGGAACAGTTAACTACAGTTTTACTAGGCGCTGAACAGAACCTGGCACAATGTACGATAACTAGGTAATTACTTGATCAGGCGTTATTTAAGGTCGCCAGGGCAAAGGCGGAGGCAGAAGAGAGAATAGCAACTAAAGCTGCCGATATCTTTTCAGCTCAAAGGGAGAAGTGCCACGAATTTAGTGAGCGGGTGGGCCACATCTTAGCGGTCCGGGCCAGACAGAAGGCAGTCTTAGGCGAAATCAAAGAAATAAAGGACTCAGGCGGGAATCTTGTCTCAGACACTGATGAAATCCGGGAAGTTTTTTGACAGTTTTATAGTAAATTATATAAGGAAGAACAACCTAAAGATCCTGAAGAAATACAAAGATACTGCATTACACCCACATATATACATTATCGTACGAGGATAGGGAATCGCTGGATGTTACATTAGGGAAAGATGAGATAGCTGCTGCCATGGCAGGCTTGCCCTCAGGTAAGGCAGCTGGTCCAGACCAGATACCGGGGGAATTCTATAAGGTATTTTTGATGTAATTATTCATGAATTAGTCACAACAATACAGGAGGCGCAGGTAGGCCTGTCTATACCGGAAAGTTGGGCAGGAGCGGATATAGTAATCATTTTAAAGAAAGGGAAACCATCTATTGAGCCAGGCTCCTATCGGCCAATCACGCTTATGAATTCAGATGTAAAGATTTTCTCAAAAGCACTTGCAGTAAGATTCTCAAGGGTCATAGGTACACTGGTTAGCACAAACCAACATGGCTTCATACCAGGAAGAGGAACTTCTCACCACATTCGTAAGGTCATCACATTGTTCGATGCTGCGGACACCCCAAGAGACCCGATGGCATTTATGCTTCTGGATGCTGAAAAAGCATTTGATCGGGTCTCTTGGGAGTTTCTCTGGGCAGTTTTGAGGAGATCCGGTTGTGGGGAGGGTTTTATTAAGGCAATACAAGCGCTATACATTGCTCCCAGAGCATGTATTCGGGTGAATGCAGGACCTACCTCCCCCTTTCAAATTACTCGAGGCACACGACAGGGGTGTCCGTGTTCCCAGCTCTTGTTTGCCATGTATATAGACCCATTGATTCGAAAGCTGGAACAGAATGCCGGATTCACCGACTAGAGACTAAAAGGGGTTTATGTAAGGTATTGGGCTATGCCGATGACGTGGCGGTCATTAAACCACTACCTACAGAGTCTATCAGAGAGGTTGAGGAGGAAGCAGAGCGGTTTGGCCGGGTCGCAGGATATGCCCTGAATAAATCTAAAGCCCAAATTATTAAAAATGCACAGGCAAATTGTACAGATTCACGGGTGGTCCTGTCAGGAGCTTACCTAGGGATAAACATAACTGCGGATTTGGACAGGCTGGTAGAGATAAACATAGGGCCCATAGTTAACAAAGCCAAGAAAGACCTGGACAGGTTGCATAACTTACATATGTCTATAGTTGGGCGGGTTAACATCGTTAAAATGATCCTTCTCCCAAAGTTTCTATACTGTTCAGGACAATCCCGCTTATGTTTGAAGTAAAATGGTTTAACATCCTAGAACAGATGACAAATAGATTTTTCTGGGCACACGGGAAAACAAGAAGAGCATTAAAATACATGTTACTTCCTAGGGATAGAGGGGGATGGACACTGCCTGATTTTAAGCTGTTTTACTGGGCAACAGCCCTCCAGCAAATGATGGGACTGATAGTGGGGGCGGAGTCTGAATTGTAGGAAGCAATGGGGTCTGTGGCGATATATACATTAGTCCTTGGGGAAGAGGCGGAGAATGCTTTTCTGAAGTATACTGATCCCAGTTATTTCAAAAGAACCAAATTCAAAACTGTTATCACAGCACACAAGGTTTGGAAGGCGTTGATGAAAAGGTTCGGTCATGGAAGATTCAATGCATATACTAGGTTAACACAGAATCCTACACTACGCAAGAGATTTTTTCAGATACGATTTTTTTAGAATGGGGGAGCCGGGGGCTGACAAAAGTGGGGGATATCATTGGGCATGATGGAATGTGCCAATTCGCGGATATTCAGGTGACATTTGGCCTCAATCCAAGGTCTTTTTTCAAGTATTTACAGGTCAGGTGTTTCCTAATCAGTAAAAAAGGTGGTCCAAGGGGGTTCGAGAGAAACACAATCTTGAAGGCCATTCAAGGTGGAGATGGATGTTCAGTCAAAGAACTCTATGCTGAGCTTATTGAAAGTAGAGAGGATGATCTTGCAAAATATGAATCTAAATGGGCAGATAAGCGAGGAGTAGAACAGGAGGCTTTCCGGCTGTCGCTGCAGCTAGGTCAGGATTTTTATGCTCAGCGGCCCTACAAGCACAGCATTATAAGACCATCTACTCATTATATTACACACCAGCCAGGATTGCACAATGGGGAGGATCGCAGGGGACTAATTGCCCACGGTGTGATAGCTCGGAGGCAGACTTAACACATATTTTTTCTACCTGCCCTCACTTACAGCCTCTACTCAACTCCATTGAATTATTTATGAAAAATGTCTTAAGAATAGAGGTCAAGTAGACCCCAATTAGGATTTTATTGGGGGTGGCTGAGTATCTGCCCCTGACCCAATACGACTACTACTTATTTGTTGCTATGGCAGTATTCCGAATTTGCATTGCGTCAGCATGGCTTGATCGAACACCACCCACTCTACATCAATTGGTGGCTTAGTTGTTAAATACCTACAATTTAGAGAAGGGGATCTATGCAAGGAAGGGCAAGAGGGGAAGAGCACTTGGGATCAAAATTTGGGACCCCATTAACAAATGGAAGGAAAAGCAACCCCTTAGGTTCAGATCACTCTCCATCTTAGTGATCGCATCATCTTATTTGTCTATCTTTCCTTCCCTCTAATTATTATTGTAATTTTTTCAGCTCACTGTGAGATAATAGGGCTATAGAGAGATATGTGCCATGTGGAACCATGTATACTTTTCTTTTTATATATTTTGTTCTTTCTTTTCTTCAATTACAGTTTAAGAATGCATAAGTAGATTTATCTAATACCTGTATGTTTAAACAGTCTAAAGCCATGCTTATGGTTACTTATGATTTTGTTTAATTGTATTGTATACTGATTTGCATATGTTTTTCACTTTATGTGCCCTGTGGGAGAAAATAAAAAATATATTAAAAAAATAAAAAAAGAGAGATCTCACAGACGCAAAATGCTGAGGGTGAGGTACGAGAGGAAAGCAGCACGCAGGTACCATCCAATTCGAACATTGCTAATGCGATCAACGCTGACGGTGATGCTTCACATCTATGTGCGATTAATCTTCTTAACGAGATAATCCAACTTTCACCTACAATGGTAGACAAATTCTTTTCAGACTTAGAAGATTTGATGTTTTCTCCAAACAATAACACTGACTTTGATTTGGCACGCAGTGTTTCTGAGAGACTCTGAATCAGAACTTCATTTTTCAAAACAAAGTTTCTAACTTTGGAACTCTATTTTTTCCAAATTTGTATTTTTTCATTTTTTGGCACAAAGTAATCTGCTTATTCATAGAGAACTAGAATTCTTTGAGAAACTTCCAAGAGACAATAATTGACCTTGTCCACAATCAAACAGTTTATATAATCTGCCATGAAATGGTCTCGTCTTTTTCTTCTGTAATTAAGAGCCATTTCATAAATGTATTTTCGTGATTCATTCGGATAGCATTTTCAAATGTCATCTATATGCTTTGAATGAAACATTGCTTTTAATGTGTACAGCACATATGCTTTTCGTGTACAACCAGTACCAATGCATTTTTATGTATTTTAGGTGGGTTTTAACACATCATGTTTAGATATGTATTTATGTGTTTAGAACTTAGTAATGTCGTACAGAAGAAAGTGGAGTGGGTGTTGTGTGGCGTTTTAAGCTCCGAGTACATTTTCCCGATTCATGCCCTTATATAGGTACACTTCACATTGCCCTTATGTAGGCATAGAAATCAAGCCCTTATTTAGGCATAACCCATGCTACCCAAAAACATGCATGGCTACTTCCACCTGTACCAAACGTCACAACGATTTCTTGGATATCCAGCTTAAGCAGTTAGGGAACTTCCCCTTGCTTGAATATTGATTTGTCCAAGAACTCAGTTACTTTACAAAGAACAATTATTCCCTAGGGTTCTTTCCTGACGTTCATATGCCCGACTTTACGTCAAACTATGGCATTCCTAAACACCTTCAAGGTATAAATATACCTTCACTTGCTCTAGCAAGAGACAGTGGTTCGGAGCAGTTTGAAGACCTTCTTGCCTGACGCAGCTCGCTACAGCAAGTGTAGAAGAAAGCCAACTCTCCAGCTGACGCACTGATCAAGAAGCTGCCTTTCTCCTGCCGAGAATCCAACTCCAGTGTTTCTGGCTCCCCTTGCGGGGTGTTGGGAAATCGAGTCCCGAGACAGATATACCAGACCTCCTTCATTCTAAACCAAGGAATGGAGCTGATAAGAACCTAGAGAAACCTTTGGTAGATTCTTGGCAAAAAAACTAAACCTATGCTACACAATACTTACTTCTTCCCTCGTACTAGACTTAGGTTAGGTACACTGTGGTAGGCGCATTTTAGAAGCACCAGTTGAGTATTTTAGTCAATGTTATTTATGTATGTATTTTTATATGGCTTAGAAACCATATTGCTCTTACTGTATTATTTTATAATACTACTCTCACTTTACGCATTATCCTTTGCAGTCTGCATAACGATTGTAGCAGTTCACTTCTCTTGCATGAGAAAGAAGACTGTTCAATAAGCCCTTTTTATTGAAAACGTCTGTCTCTCTATTTCTCTGCAACTCTGTTGAAACGAAGCATGCACGATTGACTGAGTGAAACACTTATCTATTGTTTCCGCGACTCTGAGAGATATATTCTTATTCTTGGGAAACAAAGTTGTCATGTTTATGCGGGTGTCAGAAACTAATCCCTTCTTGTGTATTCGAGAAAGTTTCTGGTGACCTCTGAGTTAGCTGGCACACACAATTAAGTTTAGTATATTCGATAGAGAACTAGTTGACCTCAGTCCTACGTCAAATCTAAAGGATATATTATTCCAATGCACAGAGCATATTGGGAATATAGGAACTACACTACAATACAGTACAATGATTCATTGTGTAATGCGAAACCCACAGCAGCAAAGCTGACAGCCCCTCCACAGACCAATATCATAGCAGTACAGTCTGGTGAGCTATATGATATCCATGTAAATTATTTTCACTCAGTTGGCCAGTTGCAGACGACTCAGCTCCTCTGGTTTCTTTGTTTCGCTTCCCACCAATATGTTTGGCAAACTTCAAAGCGGACTTCGCATCTGTGAAGAAGTGGGCTTTGCCATCATATGAAATTTCAGCTTGGCAGGATAGAACAGGGAATAGGGAACCTGTGCCTGCAGGAGGATTCGCTTGGCTGGGATGAATTCTCGTTGTGCTGCCTGTACAGCAGGGGTAAAGTCTGGGTAGAATGAAATAGTATTTCCTTTGTGCGATATTTGACCCTTTTCTCTAGCCAGCCGTAGGATGGTATCTCTGTCTTGATAGTTCAAGAGCTTTGCCAGGATTGGTCTAGGTGTTGCCCCAACTTGGGGTTTCGGTCCTACGGATCTGTGTGCTCTCTCCACCACAAAGACCGGGGATAGGTGGGGATCAAAAAGTTTGTGAAGTAGGTCTGCTACAAAGGTCTCCATTTTTTATATGGCAATAGTTTCCGGGTTGCCAGTAATGCATAGGTTGTTTCTACACGACCTCGCCTCCAAATCGTTGTTCTTAGCACGGATAATTCCTAATAACTTGTCCATATGTAATAACTGTTCCTTAGTTTCCACCTGGAACTCATGAAATTCAGCGTGACGGTTTTCCAGAGTATCGAGGCGGGTCTTGGAGTTCTGGACTTTTCGGTACCGTCCAGAGGTGTCAGGGACAACACCCGAAGACCCCTGAGTTCTACCTGTCTCGGTGCACACATAAACAGAAACACGGGCTTCTCGATGGTGGCGTCAAAGACCAAAGGTTTATTACTGCAGGGACACAGAAATCACAGAATCTACACACGGGCAGAGTCTAGGAGACT
Organism: Lissotriton helveticus; assembly: GCF_964261635.1. NCBI lineage: Eukaryota > Metazoa > Chordata > Amphibia > Caudata > Salamandridae > Lissotriton > Lissotriton helveticus. Next base: position 19,364,242 of record NC_136060.1, on the reverse strand, counting down.
GTTCAATTTGTACAAAATGGGTTGCTCCTTAAATACTATATTTTCAGCTTGGGGCAAATTCTTTACATGCTAGTACGTTTCTAAACCTTTGTGTCTTAAACAATAATTATTTGGCGTTACACAAGAATCGTCCACAGTATCTGATGTCAAAATATTACGAACGAGGGGTTCCCACCGTTCCATCACAATCCCATGTCAACTTTTCATTCACGAGCCGGACCGCCTCATCGTAAATTTCGTTACCTCCCCCTAATAAAGGCCCAGAAGGGAAAGAGCCGAGCCAGGTGCAGAAGATAGGAAAGCAGGATAAGAGATGTTTGTGGGTCGTAAATGGGCAAGGCTACCAGCTTCGGTCGCTTTATCATGATCAAGCCAACGAACACGAAAACCAGTATAGCAGGACTGGCCTCAGGCTGGGGAGGCAGTTATTTGCCGAATCATGCGGCCACAGCGTTACTGACCTAAGGTGCACGTGTCACTAGCAAGGTGAATCGCCGGCTAAAGCCTACGTGTCCTTAATTGAAATCAAATAATAAGAGGTCACTGTGTGTTCATTGGCTATGTGAGGGCAACAAGACAAGATGGATGCCATGATCTAAAATGGATGCCCTCGGTGTATCGGAAATATGTTTATAACAGGAGTGCTCTTACTCGTAACGTAGTGAAAACACCAGGATATACTAAATGGATCATTTGCGGTTCAACGGTACCAAGATTATGAGTTTACGACAATGTTGAAAACACGGGTTCAAATCGTCGCGGAACCTCAGACCCTCCTTTTGCCCTTACATAGGCAATTACTCAGTCTATATCCGAGTCTATCTCGATGTTCATCAGGTCAGTGATATGCTGCTGTGTCATCATCCTTTCTCGTACCTTGTCTCCAAACACAGGTAGTTTTCTGAAACAGGTTGCGGCACAGAGGCTACACAAAGCAGGACCACATTGGATAATAAGGCAGCACGAGAACAGGAACACTAGAATAATACCTACGACCATCAGAACCTTCCATCCCCACGCTGACAGCAGAGTCCAAAGCCACTCCATTAAGGACCAGTTTCCTTTGTCTACGTGAATAGAGTCGGAAATCTTGTGTAGCTTAGAGATCGCTTCGTATACTGTCGGAGCATTATTGGGTATAAAAACACAGCAGCTCGATTGGATCATTCTACATACCCCACCTCGATCTGCAAGTATTACGTCTAGAACCAAACGATTCTGCAACGTCATGAGACGATCCGCCTGAAGCTCAGCTGTTAAATTACTAAGGGCACCAGCAGTTTCTGTAATAGTAGATTCAACTACCCGTGTTAGCTGGCGTAGATTTCTACTATTGGCCATAGGCCCCCAGAACGGAATGAAACCTTTGAAGAAGTCTCCAGCTTCCTGACCAGCGGTATCTTCCTTGCTGAAAACACCTCTTGCTACTCTAGTCTTGTGATAATCTGGAGAGGCAGTGTATGTCGGAGGCAACAGTCGAGCAATATAGCATGAACCTGAAAAGTCAGCAGGCAGCCATGTATATGCTCTATCCTGACAGATGAAGTAGGTACCCCTAGCAGTCAGAAAGGCAGGGGAAGAGTTAGACGGATATACGTAGGTCTCAACGCACTCACTCTTCCCTAGCTGAGCTCTCGGATTTCTCCCATTTCCTCGCAAACAGACTTGACCTCGGTGAGGTACGACCCAAATTGGAGTGGAGCTCTTACGCTTGCTTTCACCCAAACTAATGCTATACTCCGTAGAATTCCAACTCAGATAAACTCGTAGTTCATCTCTAGGGATAGGTGGTGAGTTATTGACGTCTCTAACCATGTCAGTTACTCCCTTTATCAAGGCTTTATTAACAGATGTATACCTAGTGGAGCGAGGAGGGCGCGGGGGATAGGTTTCGAGAGCATAGACGAATATGGTTTGGAAGGCCCAACATGATCCATTATAGCTGAAAGGCAAGACCAGATAGGGAATGCCTTTATCCATAGTGTGGGGTATCAAACCACATACCCAGCAGTCTGTTGTGTTAACTACCAGTTGGTGTTGGTGCAAGAGCTGTACAAAAGTGTTGTTTATGAATTCAGAGCGTCGAGCTTGTTCGTGTTCAGGAAACGGATGAAAGGAATGGTAAGAAGAAATAGTAGAAGGCATAGGATCAAAGGGAGGCACTGTGGTTGCTACCGGTGTAAAAATTAAATGCACACCAAAGACGATTCCACCCACCAATGTTATTAAAACGATCAAAAACGTAATTGCACATTGCATCAAGAAACATTTGTTATGAAGAATCTTGTAAAGTCTATTTCTGCGAGCATAAATTACATTCTCTCGGTGCAGCCCAGGAAGCTCCATCTTCTACAACCGCTCGCGACCACTGATGATGTGTACGTAGTTGAAAATGCCTCTATCAGCCCTGGGAGTTCCCAGAACCAACAGAAAGGCCGACCTTGTGTCTGGCCCCCGCAGATTCAATTAGGCACACAGCCACGACCCTACGGCTACCCAGACGGCAAGGTAAGTCAAAAAAACATAACATGCATGTTAGCAAACTTCCTGGCTGGAGGTAATGTATCAAGATTCAAATATGTAAAATAGGCAGTTTCCTGCTTTATTTGTCCTTTAGGTGAGAACGTAGGTTATATCTCAATTTTCCTGTAGTTGTTTGATCCGGAAACAGTTTATCCTCAGCAGGGGCGGCAATGTTCAAATTCGCAGATGGCGAATGTTCTGTTGATGCAGAGGACAAATGTTCAGAGTTCAAAAGAGTAGTTTCAGAAGGGGGGTCAGAGTTCGGTGAATCAGTGATCAGTTCTGCATCGCTGAACGGTATGTATTTTGGAATCGGTTCAACTTCGGAGGCACCAACCCCTTTCCTCACCCAATTATCATACGGGAGTGGTAAGGGCACACGCTTGGTGTGTGTCGCGTGGATCCAATTTTTTCTACCGGCCACTCGTACAGCAGGTTTTGGCAATGCATCGAAAACCTGTTGATGAATAAGACTCAATTTAGCAGTCAAGTCAAAAAGATAATCGATTAACATTGGGTATTCCAGCTGCTTAAACTCCCTCGGTCTCGGTACTCCCCAAACATTTGCGGGTCGACCGAACACAATCTCATAAGGGCTAAGCCCTACTCGAGAATGTACAGTCGCTCTTGTGGATAACAGGGCCAAAGGTAAGGCGTCTGGCCAGGACAAGCACGTGGAGGCTTGTACCTTAGCCAGCTTCAGTTTGAGGGTGCCATTGTACCCTTCAACTAAACCTGCTGACTGGGGATGATTCGCACTGTGGAACTTTTGTTTTATGCCTAAGCCTGCACACACATTCTGCATGACTTTCCCTACGAACTCACTTCCATTATCTGACCATACAATCCGTGGCATACCAAACCTAGGGAAATATTCTTTGAGGAGAATTTTGGCAGTCGACAAAGCAGTATTGTCTTTAAGTGGATAAGCTTCAATCCATCTTGAAAAGGCACAGACTACCACTAGGACGTACTTGAGATTATTACATCGGTCCATGTGAATGAAGTCTAACTGAATCACTTCAAAGGGACAGGAAGGTGGAGCGAAATGACCAGCAGGTGTTGGGGTTCCCTTGCCAGGATTATGCATCAGGCATATCATGCAGTTTCTCACCACTCGCTCTGCACACTTACTAATTCCATCATTCTTCCAAACTGGGGCCAACATCTTACAAATCCCTTTCGAACTGATGTGCGCTGTTCCATGCGCCATCGTTACTACCACAAGCACATACGCATCAGGCAACATCCAACGCTGCTGTTCCGTCAAATCAATCCAAAATCCATTCGAGTCCAACTTACTCGTATTCTCTTTCCATGCAAGATTTTCCTCTTCAGTCGCTTCTTCTTGAATCATTCTCACACTTTCCATTGTGTCTTCACACATTCCCGAATCAGTAACCCACTTTGCAGACGTTGCAACATACATCCTACTCATCAGATTCCTAGCTGTCTGTTTTGCTGTTCCATCAGCAAAACCATTTACAACAAGGGGTGGTGATGGACAGAGTCTCCGAATTAAGCAGAGTACTCTACACCCAGTCAAGAGATCAGGGCTAGATCCAACACCGTTTTTTAGCTCATTGCACCATCCCAGTTTCAGAACCTGGCTGTATGCAAATTAGTCTGTCCCTGGCCCAGTGCATCATGGGAACAGGGCAGACCAGACTACAAAAGCCAATTCTTACGCTGGGAAGGAAACAAGCTTCCGGGGACCGGTTTCTGGCATTTCAGCCGTCTTCGGCCCGGCTTGCTTGAATCCTGATGGTGCAATGAGCAAGGGACTCACATCTGAGCATACCCCTCCACGCTTAGGGTGGACAAAACCATTTACAACAAGGGGTGGTGATGGACAGAGTCTCCGAATTAAGCAGAGTACTCTCACCCAGTCAAGAGATCAGGGCTAGATCCAACACCGTTTTTTAGCTCATTGCACCATCCCAGTTTCAGAACCTGGCTGTATGCAAATTAGTCTGTCCCTGGCCCAGTGCATCATGGGAACACGGCAGACCAGACTACAAAAGCCAATTCTTACACTGGGAAGGAAACAAGCTTCCGGGGACCGGTTTCTGGCATTTCAGCCGTCTTCGGCCCGGCTTGCTTGAATCCTGATGGTGCAATGAGCAAGGGACTCACATCTGAGCATACCCCTCCACGCTTAGGGTGGACAAAACCATTTACAACAAGGGGTGGTGATGGACAGAGTCTCCGAATTAAGCAGAGTACTCACACCCAGTCAAGAGATCAGGGCTAGATCCAACACCGTTTTTTAGCTCATTGCACCATCCCAGTTTCAGAACCTGGCTGTATGCAAATTAGTCTGTCCCTGGCCCAGTGCATCATGGGAACAGGGCAGACCAGACTACAAAAGCCAATTCTTACACTGGGAAGGACACAAGCTTCCGGGGACCGGTTTCTGGCATTTCAGCCGTCTTCGGCCCGGCTTGCTTGAATCCTGATGGTGCAATGAGCAAGGGACTCACATCTGAGCATACCCCTCCACGCTTAGGGTGGACAAAACCATTTACAACAAGGGGTGGTGATGGACAGAGTCTCCGAATTAAGCAGAGTACTCTCACCCAGTCAAGAGATCAGGGCTAGATCCAACACCGTTTTTTAGCTCATTGCACCATCCCAGTTTCAGAACCTGGCTGTATGCAAATTAGTCTGTCCCTGGCCCAGTGCATCATGGGAACAGGGCAGACCAGACTACAAAAGCCAATTCTTACACTGGGAAGGAAACAAGCTTCCGGGGACCGGTTTCTGGCATTTCAGCCGTCTTCGGCCCGGCTTGCTTGAATCCTGATGGTGCAATGAGCAAGGGACTCACATCTGAGCATACCCCTCCACGCTTAGGGTGGACAAAACCATTTACAACAAGGGGTGGTGATGGACAGAGTCTCCGAATTAAGCAGAGTACTCACACCCAGTCAAGAGATCAGGGCTAGATCCAACACCGTTTTTTAGCTCATTGCACCATCCCAGTTTCAGAACCTGGCTGTATGCAAATTAGTCTGTCCCTGGCCCAGTGCATCATGGGAACAGGGCAGACCAGACTACAAAAGCCAATTCTTACACTGGGAAGGAAACAAGCTTCCGGGGACCGGTTTCTGGCATTTCAGCCGTCTTCGGCCCGGCTTGCTTGAATCCTGATGGTGCAATGAGCAAGGGACTCACATCTGAGCATACCCCTCCACGCTTAGGGTGGACAAAACCATTTACAACAAGGGGTGGTGATGAACAGAGTCTCCGAATTAAGCAGAGTACTCTCACCCAGTCAAGAGATCAGGGCTAGATCCAACACCGTTTTTTAGCTCATTGCACCATCCCAGTTTCAGAACCTGGCTGTATGCAAATTAGTCTGTCCCTGGCCCAGTGCATCATGGGAACAGGGCAGACCAGACTACAAAAGCCAATTCTTACACTGGGAAGGAAACAAGCTTCCGGGGACCGGTTTCTGGCATTTCAGCCGTCTTCGGCCCGGCTTGCTTGAATCCTGATGGTGCAATGAGCAAGGGACTCACATCTGAGCATACCCCTCCACGCTTAGGGTGGACAAAACCATTTACAACAAGGGGTGGTGATGGACAGAGTCTCCGAATTAAGCAGAGTACTCCCCGGAAGCTTGTTTCCTTCCCAGTGTAAGAATTGGCTTTTGTAGTTTGGTTTGCCCTGTTCCCATCATGCACTGGGACAGGAACAGACTAATTTGCATACAGCCAGGTTCTGAAACTGGGATGGTGCAATGAGCTAAAAAACGGTGTTGGATCTAGCCATGATCTCTTGACTGGGTGAGAGTATTCTGCTTAATTCAGAGACTCTGTCCCTCACCACCCCTTGTTGTAAATTATTTTGTCCACCCTAAGCGTGGAAGGGTATACTCAGACATGAGTCCCTTGCTCATTGCACCATCAGGATTCAAGCAAGCCGGGCCGAAGACGGCTGTAATGCCAGAAACCGGTCCCCGGAAGCTTGTTTCCTTCCCAGTGTAAGAATTGGCTTTTGTAGTTTGGTTTGCCCTGTTCCCATCATGCACTGGGACAGGAACAGACTAATTTGCATACAGCCAGGTTCTGAAACTGGGATGGTGCAATGAGCTAAAAAACGGTGTTGGATCTAGCCCTGATCTCTTGACTGGGTGAGAGTATTCTGCTTAATTCAGAGACTCTGTCCCTCACCACCCCTTGTTGTAAATTATTTTGTCCACCCTAAGCGTGGAAGGGTATACTCAGACATGAGTCCCTTGCTCATTGCACCATCAGGATTCAAGCAAGCCGGGCCGAAGACGGCTGTAATGCCAGAAACCGGTCCCCGGAAGCTTGTTTCCTTCCCAGTGTAAGAATTGGCTTTTGTAGTTTGGTTTGCCCTGTTCCCATCATGCACTGGGACAGGAACAGACTAATTTGCATACAGCCAGGTTCTGAAACTGGGATGGTGCAATGAGCTAAAAAACGGTGTTGGATCTAGCCCTGATCTCTTGACTGGGTGAGAGTATTCTGCTTAATTCAGAGACTCTGTCCCTCACCACCCCTTGTTGTAAATTATTTTGTCCACCCTAAGCGTGGAAGGGTATACTCAGACATGAGTCCCTTGCTCATTGCACCATCAGGATTCAAGCAAGCCGGGCCGAAGACGGCTGTAATGCCAGAAACCGGTCCCCGGAAGCTTGTTTCCTTCCCAGTGTAAGAATTGGCTTTTGTAGTTTGGTTTGCCCTGTTCCCATCATGCACTGGGACAGGAACAGACTAATTTGCATACAGCCAGGTTCTGAAACTGGGATGGTGCAATGAGCTAAAAAACGGTGTTGGATCTAGCCCTGATCTCTTGACTGGGTGAGAGTATTCTGCTTAATTCAGAGACTCTGTCCCTCACCACCCCTTGTTGTAAATTATTTTGTCCACCCTAAGCGTGGAAGGGTATACTCAGACATGAGTCCCTTGCTCATTGCACCATCAGGATTCAAGCAAGCCGGGCCGAAGACGGCTGTAATGCCAGAAACCGGTCCCCGGAAGCTTGTTTCCTTCCCAGTGTAAGAATTGGCTTTTGTAGTTTGGTTTGCCCTGTTCCCATCATGCACTGGGACAGGAACAGACTAATTTGCATACAGCCAGGTTCTGAAACTGGGATGGTGCAATGAGCTAAAAAACGGTGTTGGATCTAGCCCTGATCTCTTGACTGGGTGAGAGTATTCTGCTTAATTCAGAGACTCTGTCCCTCACCACCCCTTGTTGTAAATTATTTTGTCCACCCTAAGCGTGGAAGGGTATACTCAGACATGAGTCCCTTGCTCATTGCACCATCAGGATTCAAGCAAGCCGGGCCGAAGACGGCTGTAATGCCAGAAACCGGTCCCCGGAAGCTTGTTTCCTTCCCAGTGTAAGAATTGGCTTTTGTAGTTTGGTTTGCCCTGTTCCCATCATGCACTGGGACAGGAACAGACTAATTTGCATACAGCCAGGTTCTGAAACTGGGATGGTGCAATGAGCTAAAAAACGGTGTTGGATCTAGCCCTGATCTCTTGACTGGGTGAGAGTATTCTGCTTAATTCAGAGACTCTGTCCCTCACCACCCCTTGTTGTAAATTATTTTGTCCACCCTAAGCGTGGAAGGGTATACTCAGACATGAGTCCCTTGCTCATTGCACCATCAGGATTCAAGCAAGCCGGGCCGAAGACGGCTGTAATGCCAGAAACCGGTCCCCGGAAGCTTGTTTCCTTCCCAGTGTAAGAATTGGCTTTTGTAGTTTGGTTTGCCCTGTTCCCATCATGCACTGGGACAGGAACAGACTAATTTGCATACAGCCAGGTTCTGAAACTGGGATGGTGCAATGAGCTAAAAAACGGTGTTGGATCTAGCCCTGATCTCTTGACTGGGTGAGAGTATTCTGCTTAATTCAGAGACTCTGTCCCTCACCACCCCTTGTTGTAAATTATTTTGTCCACCCTAAGCGTGGAAGGGTATACTCAGACATGAGTCCCTTGCTCATTGCACCATCAGGATTCAAGCAAGCCGGGCCGAAGACGGCTGTAATGCCAGAAACCGGTCCCCGGAAGCTTGTTTCCTTCCCAGTGTAAGAATTGGCTTTTGTAGTTTGGTTTGCCCTGTTCCCATCATGCACTGGGACAGGAACAGACTAATTTGCATACAGCCAGGTTCTGAAACTGGGATGGTGCAATGAGCTAAAAAACGGTGTTGGATCTAGCCCTGATCTCTTGACTGGGTGAGAGTATTCTGCTTAATTCAGAGACTCTGTCCCTCACCACCCCTTGTTGTAAATTATTTTGTCCACCCTAAGCGTGGAAGGGTATACTCAGACATGAGTCCCTTGCTCATTGCACCATCAGGATTCAAGCAAGCCGGGCCGAAGACGGCTGTAATGCCAGAAACCGGTCCCCGGAAGCTTGTTTCCTTCCCAGTGTAAGAATTGGCTTTTGTAGTTTGGTTTGCCCTGTTCCCATCATGCACTGGGACAGGAACAGACTAATTTGCATACAGCCAGGTTCTGAAACTGGGATGGTGCAATGAGCTAAAAAACGGTGTTGGATCTAGCCCTGATCTCTTGACTGGGTGAGAGTATTCTGCTTACTTCAGAGACTCTGTCCCTCACCACCCCTTGTTGTAAATTGTTCCATCAGCAAAGGCATTTCCTCGACCAACATCATCCGTGATTGCTCGATGAGCACTGCACTTCACAATCGCAACTTCCATTGGTAAGGTTAGAGATTCCAGCAAGTCATTAACTAGTTGACCATGCTGTATTTTAGTCCCATGTGACGTAATAAAACCTCTTTCCTTCCACAATCGTCCAAAACTATGGGCTACGCCAAATGCGTACTGACTATCTGTGAACACATTCACTATCTTTCCCTTAGCTAAAACACACGCTCTAGTCAACGCAATCAATTCTGCAGCTTGGGCAGAATTCTGACTCACTCTTGCAGTCTCCACAATTGTATTTAAAGTTGTTACTGCATAGGCAGCTGTCACATCACCATTCTCCAATTTAAAACACGACCCATCAACATACAACGTGCCATCTGGATCTGACAACGGAGTGTCTTTTAAATCAATTCGTCCTTTTGTCTCTTCCTCTGTTCTGAAACAACAATCATGTGGTTCGGAATCACTCGACTCTTGACCAGTCGGCAACAATGTTGCTGGATTCAATACATTGCATCTTTTGATCTGAATATGACTTGCAAGTAGTGTCAGCTCATAGCCTGATAATCTAGCACTGGTAAGGTGTTGTGTCTTTGTTCGGTTCATGAGTGTGTCCACAGCATGAGGAACCATGACCACTAGCATGTTGTTCATAACCAACCCAGCAGATTGTCGAATGGACGCTGCAGCTGCCGCTGTAGCTCTCAAACAACTAGGCAACGCTCTGGCTACCGGATCTAACGTTGATGAAAAATACGCGCAAGGGCGTTGTTTATCACCAAATTGCTGTGTCAGAACACTCAACGCGCAACCTTCTCTCTCGTGGACATAGAGTGTAAATGGCTTACTGTAGTCAGGTGTACCCAACACAGGAGCTGAACATAGTGCATTTCGTAACTCAGAAAAGCTCTGCTGACATTCGTCAGACCATGGCACTGGATTTGGAACACCTTTCCCCGTCAAAGCCACCAACGGTTTTGCCAAGAGTGAAAAATTTGGGATCCATTGCCTACAGTATGAAGTAATACCCAAAAACGCACGCACTTCTCTCTGTGTGCTAGGGACATTCATCTGCGTAATTGCTTTTATTCTCTCTGGGGTCAACCTTCTTCCCTCTTTTGACAAGAGATGACCTAGGTAGGTCACTTCTTGGCAACAGTATTGCATTTTTGAAGGTGACACCTTATGATTTAAATTAGACAAATGATGCAATAAGGAAATTGTAGCTGCTTTGCAAGTTTCCTTGTCATCGGCAGCCACTAGAAGATCATCGACATATTGCACTAGGGCAGAACCAGGAGGAAGGACAAAGGAGTCTAACTGACTTTTTAATGCCTGACTGTAAATGGACGGGCTCTCACAATAGCCTTGTGGAGCACGTTTAAACCTGAAGCTTCGTCCTCCTAGAGAGAAGCCGAAAATATCTCTGCTTTCTTCGGCTATCGGAATGCTGAAAAAGGCATTCTTCAAGTCGATCACTGAGAACCATGTGGCTGTGGCAGGGATCAGCGTTAGCAATGCCGTAATGTCTGGAACCACAGGAAACTGTGGAATCACAATTTTATTAACCTCTCTAAGATCGATTACAAATCTATATACTGGAGGCTTTGTTGGGTCAGTTCGTTTCAGAATAGGCAGTACAGGACTATTACAGACATTTCCTCGGGTTTCCTCTATTACATCTCTTTTTATCAAATCTTGCACTATTAATAGGAGCGCACGCTCACCTTCACTAGAAATTTTGTATTGTGGGATTCGTGGAAATTTAACATTTGCTTTCAACGTCACTACATATGGCGGGATTTCCAAAAGGCCTACATCGTTAGGACCAGTCGCCCAAAGAGTATCGGGGAGAGAACGCAGCTCCAGCGGGAGCGCATCCATTGATAAGTACATCGGGGAGATGATTCTCTTACCTAATGTAAGCTGTACTCCTGAAGGAGAACAGTACAATGTCGCATATAGGCGTTTTAACAAGTCTAAACCAAGCAGGTTTTCATTACAACCAGTCGTCAAAATCAAGGGTGCTTTTAATTGACGAGGCCCAACAGAAATAGACAAAGGACCAGAAACAGGGTTGTGAACGGGGGCGCCTGAAAAACCTACAGAAACATTTGTTATGCCGGACAAGGGTGCGCCAGGGAGTTTCGCATGTATGATAGAACTTTTTGCTGCACCAGTATCCAACAGAAACGGTTCGACTACACCTGATGTGGCTACTGGTCTACTGGAACTGATACTAATCCCTCTCTTTGTCCATGGCTGTCCTAGTATTCATTTTGCTGGAATTCCTCACCAATTTCACAGTAATCTTCCACGTGATACTGTTGAGATCTAGCTAGCTGTGTAGACTGACCATTTCGTTGATCAAAATAATTAGAAGGGCGATCACTTGTTTGTGGGGGCATAGCACCTCGTCCTCGACCTCTAGAACCTTGCATAGAACCACCACGACCTCTCTGAGCTGTAGCAGCATTATTCTGTGCTAATACTGGACACTCATTCTTGTAATGACCTTCCTTTTTGCAATACGCACATTGATTCCATTGGTATTGCGGTCTCTGTGAACTATAGTCATTTCTCTGATATGACCCTTGCTGCGTATTCATTTGATTCGTGCGAGGCGGATAAGCTTGTTGCAAAAGGACCTTAGTTTTTAAATCTTTCGTCTTTTTATCTGATTTTTCCTTCTCTTCTTTATCCCTATTTTCATAGTACTGGGCAGTGGCAAGTATCTGCGCAGTCGTAGAGACAGCCCACGCACTTTCAGAATTCTTTAACTTATTACTGAGCTCTGGTATCAGATTGTGCACAAATTTATCGACAAATAATCTCTGACCTCCTTCCGTGCTCATATCTTGACCACTGTGATCTACGAAAGTCTCTTCGAATCTGGTGAAAAAGTCAGAGACGCTTTCGTCTTTCTTCTGCCTGCATGCGGACAACTTGTCCCAGTTAACGCGCAACGCTGGCATCAGAGTTTTCATTAAGTCAATTATTCTACCGGGCAAATTAGCAATTAAAGGTTCAGGTTAAGATCCCCCAATTTGTTGGCCATCTGCCGCAATAATAGCTGCCCAGTCCCCACCCAGGGCCACTGGATGATTTTCTCTACGAATTTTAGCCCAAATTGGTTGTGGTACTACGTTACCAAATAGCATATCAATGTCCGCTAGATTCATCACACAAGCTTCAACCGTCTGAGCCAATTCCTTGTAATATCCAGCTGGATTTTTACGCGGATCTGGCAAGGCTTGTTTTAATGCTAACACTTCTGCTCGTTTCCACGGGATGTGTATCCACACTCTCTGAAATTGGGCTGGAGCGGCTGCAATACCAAGGTTTACATTAGCTTGCACAGCTTCACGCCAAATTGGTGGAACCTCTCTCATTGGATATTGACGATTTTGTTTCGTGTTACGTTTCTCTGAATCTCTTGGTGAGTGCCGGGAAGGATCAAATCTAAAATCTAAAACTAATTCCATTGCTTCCTTTATCTCTCGACCAACTATCATACCTGCAGCAAATTTCTGCTGAACCTGAATTAATTCGTCTGGAATTTGTTCGGAATCGTTCTCTTCCCACTCTTCACGCAAAAGAGAACACATGACATCAAACACATAGCGTTGTGTCGGCTCGTTCCATTGCATAAATGTATCTAATACATCTTGTATACTATATCTTCCCACTTTCGAAACCCATCTAAAAGCAGTGGAATCCAATATTCCTCGTTCTTCGATACTAGGAAGCTGACTGCGTCTCTGAACAGATTCAGAGGCAGGACTCCTAATCAAAGTTTTGTAGAAAGGAGAGAGAATATTAGAGACAGAGTCAGTGATTCTCCGACGAACAGAAAGCGGAGTCACATAGCTTGCGGAAGTCTGAAGTAGTGTAGTAGTTGGGACAAGAGAAACAGCACTAGTAGGAGTAGTAGGCAAAATAGCTTGCGAAACAACAGGTGTTAGCTGTACAGGCACAGGCAGAGGAGCTGGCAACCCTGGAAGAGGGGGTGCCGGAGGAACATTGATAACCACGGGGGGTGCAGGAACTTGATTTAGGGGAACAGGAGCCGGTATACCAGGCTGTCCAGCAACCGGTAACACGACATTCGGCAAAGGTGGAGCTGTAGCACCCTGTGCATACGGTGGAGGTGACCTCAACAAATAAGACAGCAAAGGATCATTTTCCGGATCCTCCAATATCTTAGTTGTACTAGATGGCAAGGCAGGGTAGCACTTATCTATCGCTAAATTACGTTGTCTATCGGCTACCTCTATCGCTTTCTCAGATTCATTGAGTTGCAGCTGCTTGGCAGACTGTTCCAAAGTCAATTCCTGTTCTTTCTGTTCTTTCTTCAACTTTTTAATCTCTCTCTGTTTAGATTCTTTCCGCCAATAACGGAAAGAATCAAACATTGCCGGCCGGGCTTTTTTCTTAAACAACCTTCTTTCTAGATTATCGAGAACTTCAGGTTCGAATCTACCATGTAGTGGCCAACTAAAGACACCATCTTTCTCTGTATAGCGGATCCATACCTCGTTATAAGAGATAGGGCCCACACCAAATTTGCAATAAAGATCATAAAGAGGAGTTCCAATCGGAGGGACCGAACACGAGTCCTCCAACCGGGAATCGCTGTTGCAACCAAAACATGAAAACACAGAATTTTTCCAACTTACCATTTTTAGAAACCGGAACACAGAACAAACACAAATAACAGTGCGCACTCGAACTTAGGCCTACCAAAGAGAACAAAATGTATCGATACCCAGACTAAACCAAAAAAGGTTATCGTGACCAGAACAACCAACGATAATCTCACAATACCAAACCAAACCAAGGAACTAAAAAATTATCTGAACCTTTACGAAGTAACAAAGCAACTCACAACCGCTTAATACTTAACTGAGGTACTGAAGACGTCACCAAGGAGAAACCCGTCACGTCTCGCTGTACTAAGGTCTGCACCTCGGGTCCAAGACAGGGCGACGGTCAAGGCAACGGACCACTGCAGCCGTCCGAACGGGAACCCTCGTGGAAGAGAACGTCAGGCCACTTTTGCGATATACCGGGATCGATGAAGTGGGGCGCCTCCCTCCGGAATCTTCACACGAAGTTTCTCGAACTCTTCAGGCTTTTGGATCGGAACCAAATGACGTCGCCCCACATTGGGCGACAATTGGAGTTCTGGACTTTTCGGTACCGTCCAGAGGTGTCAGGGACAACACCCGAAGACCCCTGAGTTCTACCTGTCTCGGTGCACACATAAACAGAAACACGGGCTTCTCGATGGTGGCGTCAAAGACCAAAGGTTTATTACTGCAGGGACACAGAAATCACAGAATCTACACACGGGCAGAGTCTAGGAGACTGTTCAATTTGTACAAAATGGGTTGCTCCTTAAATACTATATTTTCAGCTTGGGGCAAATTCTTTACATGCTAGTACGTTTCTAAACCTTTGTGTCTTAAACAATAATTATTTGGCGTTACACAAGAATCGTCCACAGTATCTGATGTCAAAATATTACGAACAAGGGGTTCCCACCGTTCCATCACAATCCCATGTCAACTTTTCATTCACGAGCCGGACCGCCTCATCGTAAATTTCGTTACCTCCCCCTAATAAAGGCCCAGAAGGGAAAGAGCCGAGCCAGGTGCAGAAGATAGGAAAGCAGGATAAGAGATGTTTGTGGGTCGTAAATGGGCAAGGCTACCAGCTTCGGTCGCTTTATCATGATCAAGCCAACGAACACGAAAACCAGTATAGCAGGACTGGCCTCAGGCTGGGGAGGCAGTTATTTGCCGAATCATGCGGCCACAGCGTTACTGACCTAAGGTGCACGTGTCACTAGCAAGGTGAATCGCCGGCTAAAGCCTACGTGTCCTTAATTGAAATCAAATAATAAGAGGTCACTGTGTGTTCATTGGCTATGTGAGGGCAACAAGACAAGATGGATGCCATGATCTAAAATGGATGCCCTCGGTGTATCGGAAATGTGTTTATAACAGGAGTGCTCTTACTCGTAACATAGTGAAAACACCAGGATATACTAAATGGATCATTTGCGGTTCAACGGTACCAAGATTATGAGTTTACGACAATGTTGAAAACACGGGTTCAAATCGTCGCGGAACCTCAGTCTCGTGCATGGCCACCTGTGTCTTGACCAAATCCAGTTGCGTAGTCAGGGTATCCAGCTTCGAGTCTATGTTTCTCAGGCTGGAGCGCATCTCCAACATGAGGGTGCGTATGTCTTTACCCTGGTCATCCACGAGCGAGTCTTGGTTTTGATTCAGTATGGCGCGTGGCATGTTTGTTATCAAAAGTAAGCTTTGGTTGTTTATCGTCCGATTTACCCATGGTGCAGAGTCAGTTAGGAGATGTAGAGTCCAAGGCGGGTCAGCCCGCACTCAGCACATCCAGTTGCCACTCAGTACCTGCATGAGCGCCTTCGACTATATCCGTGCCCCTCTCTCCCTCAAGTGCCTCTTAGTTCACTCTGCGCTTTCTGCCACACATCGGCCCCTCTTGGTCCTCTAGTACTCACACGGGTCTTCCGTGCTTCCTCAGGAGTCCTTGACAGGGTTTCGCCGCAGGTGTTGGCTGCCCCCAGGGATTTTCTCCATAGTCGACAGCGCCACATGGTTAAGACTCCATGCACTGTTAGACGTGTGGTATAGGAACTCAAAACCCCAAGGGTCCACAGAGGGCAGTCAGGAAATTGTGTACCAGTAGTTGCGGCACCCTAGAAGGGCAACAGAGCGACTGCACACAGCCAGCCGCAGCTCAAGGATCGCCGCAGCCCACTTGCCTCACATGCAGGATACGTTAGAGACTTACCACACGGTCTCCGCAGATTGACAATGTCTCCCTTTGAGTGGTCCTCTGCTATGCGATGTGGTCTAGTCCAAACACAGCCGACTCACCACCTATAGCTGTGCACCAACTCAAGCTCAGCCCTCCAAGACCGGCACCCACGTGCAATCCAGAGTTCCACACAGTGCAGGCTCAGTATCAGCAGCAGTCTTATACCGAGCTGCACACTCAGGCAGTCTCAGAACCGAGCTGCTCATTCAGGCCTCCGATCGCCTCCTTCGCCCCAGACCTCGGCCTCAGTTCAGAGCGTCTGCAAAATGGCGTTGTGGTGTTCCCGGGACGCCGCCACTCCCCGCCGCACACACAACCTCGGTCAGCCGGGCCGGCTGCAATGAAACTCTCCGCCGTTCCTCCGTCCCCTCAGGCGGCACACATACCTCTGATCACAGAGGCGCCTCAGCCAGGGGAGTCCCGTCTCCTCCCCCGATCCGAGGCACGCAGTCCACCAGCATCCGCGGGCTCGATTTTCAGGCTGCCCGCTCTCAGCACACCCAGGTCGCCGCAGTCAGCTGGCGGCTCAATGAATCTCCACACCGTACAGCCTCAGGGTATCCATGGGTTCCAGAAATTGCAGCACCAGGATCTATTAGTGTTCCGCAGCCTGTAGGCACTGGTCACAGTCATAACACTTCGCCATATGTAAGGAGTATAAGAGGATTAATTTACCGGCCGGCGGAACTCACTCAGAGAGCGGCCATTACGCTTCATGGCAGACCACGCCCCCCACAAACTACGAGTTAATAGTAAGTTTACAACTGCGGAGACCGGAGGCTCTGCAGTTGTAAATTTACTTTTAACTAGTCGATTTTTAATACAAAAAAGTACATTTACACAAAAGTGTAAGTTTCTTTGTGAAACAGGCCCTGAATGTTTTAACAAAGTGATTGAAGGGGTGACGTGTACTGTACTACATTAGGAATATTGGTGAACACTTTTAAAGTAAAATATTAATAAAAGAAATGTGTCATTATGAATGTGATTGCATTATATTAATAGATCCATAGGATAGCGTACAGTCTTTTTTTTTTAGCAAATCGTACACTATTCAGCAAAAAAGTGCTCGTCTTGTTTTTTCAAAAAGCGAATATTGACAACACAGAATTTTAATTCATACCTAATTGAAGAAGGCATAAATGAACATCAAATGATACGCATATCTATATTTGTGTTTCCAGTATATCTGATTATTTTTTTATTAATCGGGTGCACTTAGTCTTAGACCATAGTATAGTAGATTTCTTGATCCGCAAAAAAAAAAAGCTTCACTCACTCGCTCAGGTATTGATGCATTCACCAGGGAGCCAGAATAAAATCCGACAATACACGATTTCGCCATCTGCTGGCCGTAAATAATATGGCACGAGAAAAACCACAGTTCAATGCTGCTCGTACTAAATAATATTATTTTATAGTACACGTCTGAATAATTAAACGTGTCATTTCTTCTTCACGCCACAGAATACAAATTAAACACGTGCATGTTTCCTAAAATCGCTTAATCAACACATTTTTGTTTGAAGTTACGATTTTCCAATAATCGGTCAGTGTAGCCATATGATTAGAAAACATATTTGCGTGGGTACGTAACCCTATCAAAGATGCCTGACAAATGAAATCTGGAAGTTGGTACCACTTTGAGGTAGCAGTATTGGTGAAAGATTGTAGTTAGGTTTCCAAGACTAGACTCTAAATCAAGCACCAACCAGAATGTTGATTTCAGACCCTGTTCCAGAAACTTTGCACAGTTGTTCAAAAAAACAAGGCAAATCTATTTTCTTTCCCAAGTAAAAGGGAATAGAGCAAGCAGAGTTTTCCTTCTTTGGACATAGCGAAAATGAACTATGTTGACGTTTAAATTATGAAAGATGGTGGAATGTGTTTAAATCACAATTAGCCTATTTAATCATTTCTCGCATAAACAGCAAACAGCAGTACAAACCCAATTTCCAGTATTTTGTTTTTATGGGGTTATTTATGAGGTTGTTTTTATGTAAACATCTCTTTCGCCTATTTAGCACATTATAATAATTACTACTAGCAGTATTTTTTTTAATTCACCTACTCCTTGTACTCAGTATTAGCAAAATATGCACAAAAAACCCATTACAAACGGTCGAAATGCCCATTCCAAATTTCATTCAAATATTTTATCACTTCATATCTGAACCAACATAATTTAATCTCATTTAGTAAACTAAGTTGAAAATTGGCATTTGGCCGTAATTTCATAAAGAGCTAATACTCTTTCTTCCTTCTCCAGTGTACACATTCTTCCCATAGTTCCAGAGGAATTCCTCCATGCATATCCAACATCTTTTGCTGTAAGTTCAAATGTCAAAGGTCATGGTTAGTTACTGTTCAAGTCATTAATTCTAATTTTCACCCTATTGGCATTCGTTTATTCATTTAACTCAATCTCTGCCTGGCGCAGGATATTATGTGCATTATTTGGCATTCTCGGTCCCCCCATTCATGTGTATATGCGGGCGCACACACAGCGCACAGACGCACACACACACACACCCCAATCTTGCTGTCCTTTTGGTTAGGATGGAGCTGTGTAGCTGCAGATATGATTTAGTCCTTATTACAATTATAATGCGGGCATATTTCTCACATACTTTACCCATAACCAGTGGTCGCAGTGGGGGGCGGGAATAACCGAAGATTGGATCAGTGGGCGGAGTCAGGGTGTGGCTAGAAGTAGCAAAACATACCAATTTTTTGTACGTTTAGCATTTCACTGACCAGTTAAAGCTTATAACGTTATTTAATTCAAACAATGGATAAACGTGTATTTGAGGCTTAATTAAGGAAAAAGGTAACACTCATAGGGAATACAGGTTTATGTAAAGCGTGCAAAATATAAGCAGGAACAACATGTTTCCTTAATGCCTTTACTCTTATTGTTCAGAAATCCATGAGTATTTTTTGTTTCAAACATTGAGGGCATGAATTCAGGGCTCCTCCTGTACACATGTATTAAGGAGGGCTCAGAAAAGAAAGGGACTCTTGAGGAGAATCTAGACTCAAGGAAACCCACAAAGGCTCCTATTCATGTCAGCCAGCTAGCTGCTCAATCATAATATAGCAAAAAGAACAACTGGTGGATAGAATGCAGAATAATGTCATACATTTACCCCAGTACAGAGATCTGGGCCTGAATCCATAGTTTTTTGCTCACCATGCCATTCCAGTTTGGACCCAGCCATATGCAAATCAATCTTGATGCTGCGCCCAATGGGAACAGTCCAGGCCGAACTGCCAGGCCAGGTCCTCCCTGGACTGGAAACAAGCATCCTAGGACCCGTTTTGGGCTTTCAGCCCTCCTCAGCCAGGATAGCTTGATTCCAGTGGCATGGAGAGCACAGGACCCGCGTCTGGGCATACCCGTCGCACTCGGGGTGACAAAAGCAAAAAGAACAACTAATGGGCAGAATGTAGAAAAATGTCATACATTCACCCCAGTACAGAGATCTGGGCCTAAATCCATTGTTTTTTTGCTCACCATGCCATTCCAGTTTCCTCTTCTGCCCCATCACTTCTCCTGCCCCGTCCCTTCTCTTGCCCCGTCCCTTCTCCTGCCCCATCCCTTCTCCTGCCCCGTCACCCCTTCTGCCCCGTCACTTTTCCTGCCCCGTCACCACACCTGCCCCGTCACCTCTCCTGCCCCGTCACCTCTCCTGCCCCGTCACCTCTCCTGCCTAGTCACCTCTCCTGCCCGGTCACCTCTTCTTTCCTGTTTCTTCTCCTGGCCCATCACTACTCCTGGCCCATCATTGCTCCTGCCCCATCACTGCCTCTGCCCCATCACTTTTCCAGCCCCATCACCGCTCCTGCCCGTTCACCGCTCCTGCCCGTTCAGCACTCCTGCCCGATCACCGCTCCTGCCCGGTTACCGCTCCTGCTCATGACTAATCACCACTCCTGCCCCGTCACTTCTCCTGCCCCGTAACCTCTCCATTCCTGTCGCCTCTCCTGTCCCGTCACTGCTCTTGCCCAGTCACCGCTCCTGCCCAGTCAATTCTCCTGCCCCTTTACTTCTCCTGCCCCATCACTTCTCCTGCAACGTCACTTCTCCTGCCCCGTCACAGCTCCTGCCCCGTCACTGCTCCTGCCCAGTCACTTCTCCTGCCCGTTACTTCTCCTGCCTGTCACTTCTCCTGCCCTGTCACTTGTCCTGCCCATTACTTCTCCTGCCCGGTCACCTCTCTTGCCCCATCACCTCTCCTTTCCTTTCGCCTCTTCTGTCCCATCACTGCTCCTGCCCAGTTCACTCTGTGTAGAACATTGACAAATTACACAAGGGGGCAAGTTCCCCACAGTACTCTGTTTGGGGAAAGCTCCTCTGTTATGCCCTCCTTTTTCTTGAGCTCGCCCATGTGCTTCTCCCCATTACTTCCCCACAAGCGGCCTCCGTGTTGCTTTCCACCAATCATTGAATTGCTTTTTCTCCTTCCTTTCCACTCTTGCTTTTGTGTCCCCTTCAGCTCTCTACATCTGTTGTTCCTGCGTCCCTACTGTCTTGCTGCGGTGCCCTCCACCCTCCCGTTCACTTACAAAAAAAACACACCTTTGCACATTCATTTTTTTAGTTACCTGGTGCAACTTGGATCAGTAATAAAAAGGTTTTTAAAGCAACACGTAATTTTATAGGGGCTCACATGTATGGTGCGTGCGCCTATAAATATACACAGGTGGCCATGTTGAAGGCTTTCGTATTATTATTTTTTTACTTTACCCACCCTGCATTGAATCACTCATGCTTGAAGCGTTGCTGAAAACCATTGCCATTCACACAGGCGAGACCTAACGGCTTTGTCTCGCACATGATATGCAAAAAGGCAGGCAGCGGGCGGGCGCATTGTCATTCAAAAGAGGATAATCAGCCTCAATTGGAATGACAATGGGCCTGCCCACAGTCTGTGCGAGCTCAGGGAGGGGCTGCTGCATCCTCTGGAGCTCAACAGAGAAGTGCGAGCCTCCCCTGGGCCACCACACAAGCTGAATTAAAAAGTTATTGTTTTAATAAAGTACAACTATTCTTGCCGTCCCGGGATGCTTCTTTGAAAGAAAGAAGTAGGGGAACGGACTGAAATATTTTTTTTAAGTAGGGGCACGGTGTGCCCTTCCGTCCCCGCCCACTTCTACCACTGCCCATAATGCTGCCAGGCCTTTTGTCCCTAACACAAAAACCGCACCTCTGTGGTTATCACTCACTATATGAAAATCGGTCACGGCCGGCATGACTCGCAGAAGAGCGGGGGGAGGCGAGGGTCGTGTGGGGAAGGGGATCACGTGGTGGGGGTTGTTCATTTTAAATAAAAAGAAAAAAGTAAACCTACCTTCGGCAGACCAGTCCCGACTCGCCCTCGCAGGAAGCAGCCGCAGGCATCCTACATGGAGAAAACGGGAGAGTGTTCATGACTGGTCTGGGCCCTGGGGTGTTCAGCACCCACAGCATTGGACTAGCACTCCTCCCCGTCCCGCCCGCTCGCCCTCTCCCAACCTAACCCTTCTCGTGCTGTCTCGCAGTGCGAGAAGCAGAAACATAAAATGGCATTTATAACATTTTATGTTTCTGCTTCTCGCACTGCGAGAAAGCAGTGGGGCGATGCTCCTCCGCCCACATGGAGGAGCCGCCTCTGATGAAAACATGGCCAACATAGGTTCAAAATGGCAACAACATGCTTCCAATCACAAACTCCAATTCAATGTAGCTTATTACCAGCATGGGAAAGTGCTTCAATGGCTCATAAAGGGGTAGAAAGCGCTATACAAATACTACAGTACCATACATTAAAACCAATGCAATGGATATGTAAGTATAACACCTATCAATGTGGCTTTGAACCCCAACCAGGCTGTGACAGACTTTTGTGGACCTGTAGTAAAAATATTTGGTGGGGGCACAGCTTGTTTGTGCAGGATACAGGGCAGCTTCTTTGTTTAAACTTGTTATTTTAACCTTGAGCTTTTTCCTTCCTTAACTATACTCCTCAAGCAACCAACCCTCTGTTTCTTTCTCTCTTTTCCGTTTTTAATTATCATGTTCCTCCTTTGCACTGCTCACAAATCAATCAGGACATTTAAAATGCTGCTAATCACCCTGGGTGGGCGGGAGGGTGTTCAGGCGCTGGTTCTGCCATGTCGATCGAAGAGCCAGGTCTTGAGCTCCTTCCTGAAGGTGGTCAGTGACAGGTCAATACGTAGATAGAGAGGGAGGTAGTTCCAGGATCTGGCGAGGAGATAGGAGAAGCAGCGTCCTCTGGTTTGGGTTGGGCAGATTAGTGGTGTGTTTCTGCGATGGCGAGGTGTGCAGAGTAGAGGTTTCTTGTATGCTGGTGGAAAGTCAGACGTTGGTTTAAGTAGTCTGGTCTGACGTTGTGTAGTGCCTTGTAAGCGTGGGTGAGGAGTTTGAACTGGCATCTCTTCTGCATGGGGAGCCAGTGGAGGTCCTTCAGATAGTGGAGATGTGTGACCTTTTGGAGAGGTCAAGGACAAGTCTGGCCGCTGTGTTCTGGATGGATTGGAGTCTTTGCATGAATTCGGTAGAGGTGCCTGCAATGATCTGGCCATCTCCCAGGCACTTGTTCCTTGGCATCTAAATGTAACCTTACTTATCCTCACAAAATATAAAACAAAAAGTTACATTAAAATGTGTTTCAGAGCAGTTAGGTGGGCACATTTGGATACTAAGGGGTGTATGTTTGCACTTCAGTTATTGAAAGACTGACAAATTCACTCTCTGGGATTGCTACAAGGTGCTGTGTTCATCACTCCAACATAGACAGACACCTTGATTTCTCCCCTTCCTCTCTCTGCTTTAGAGGTCGGACAGACTCAGCTCAGACTAAAATGGAATGGGTCACATGCACACTGTGACTTTCATGCAGAGTATGGCAAGCTTTTCACAGTAATAAGACAATTATGGTAATTGCGTTACTGAAACCAGTAATCCTGACAGTACCGCAAATATACGCTTTAATGAGATTTCTGCTGGATTCTTATCATTAAGCATTATGGTGTCAGTACCAGCTATTTCATAGTGCTAACGGCCATTACTTTTCTTTGCCAAGAAATGATGTTACTTCATTTCTTGATGCAGCTATACCCCTTTTCTCTAAATACAAAATGTGTAACTAAATACATGTTAAACCACTTTATTTAATGAGGGACTGTACCCTATTACTCTCTGAATATAGAGCAGTGAACATTACCTACCTTGCTAAAGACATACAGGACCTCGTTACTAAGTCCCCATTAAAACCCATCCAGCTAGTAAAGGGAGTTACAGGCCAATTTGGGTTTACAAGATCTGTGACTCCATGGATCAGGTTCTAAACATGAGAAACATGAGGAATAAGAAGTTCCTTATTTCTAAGGGGTTGTTGGCGGAACCACGCATGCGATTACTTTGCATGCCTTACCGTTGAATTTTAAAATAGTTTATTAAGACATTCAAATCCATTAAAGTGCCAAGTGGAAAATACGAAGGAATGTACAACCATAAAACTTTTTTTATTTAAAAATGCTTTAAGAAACAACAACACGTTGTGCAGAGCAGTTGATGTGTATAAGGCATCAGATAAAGTGAGCTCATAACATAATATTTGTTTCAACAAGCTAGTGCCTTGGACTTTAAGCATTTAGATTGTAACAAAAGCTAGTAACAGGCTTTATGCCTTAAATGCATCTATGTACATCAGAGATTTTGACGGACTCATGGAATTTGCATGTCCTAAAATGGTCTCATCTGATTACAATATTTATCTTGGTGACAATTTACAAAGATTTAGATTTTTGAGTAAAAATGAATGGCCTAGCATTGCCATTGATACATCTACATACAAGTATACTCAAAGGTACGGGCTAAAGTTCCAAGAAATTTTTACAAATGCCAAATGCAATAAATATTTGAATTCCAATTGAATGCTTTCCCGGCCCTCCCGCTGTTACCCCCTCTTGATTACCAGGCTCTAGCGCTGGGATGCTCTCGCGTTACTACGCGCTCTATAAAAACCTTAAAATAAATGTCTTAGACTGAGTATTACAATTGAGAGAGTAGGTAATGGTTCTTGCAGATCCAAATCATTATCTCATGAAAATATCTGCAATTGCCTAGTAGCCTCCCATTATTCCCTACAAATTATTCGAATTTCTGCTATAAAATCAACAAGCAAGTAACCAGCCGTGTCTATTTAACTTTCTAGAAGCCCCAAGGCATAATCGCAATTAGTTTCTAACACTACTCAGAAGACCAACGTTAAAATACCAACCAATGGAAAGTCTTTAACAGTTCTTGTCTTTTGCGATATCACACAGTTTATATTGCTGTATCAGGCTGATCAGTTGGAAGCCCCCTGTGGTAACCATGTGTAGATGGCAATCCTCTGTTTGCTGCAAGCCCCATTTTTTGTATCCGAGCAGTTTACAATAAGGCAACCACATTCAAGGGGCCTGAAACAAAAGTGTGCTTTAACAACACAGTATTGACCATGACCGCATTTTTACCATGCATGCCTTTAGAACAAATTTTGTTGTAAAGGCTTGATTGGCAAAGGCACATGCGTGGTAAAGGTTACACCCCATCCCCATGTCCTGAGACCTAAAACCTGGTCCCCAGCCCTGAAAAACGACTCTAACCCTGCCCCCCACCCTGAGCACTAAAACCTGCCTCCAGCCCTAAAAACGACCACCCCCCCTGCCCTAAACTATAAACCAGAAAACAGAAAACTACTCAACAAGCTTTGTCCAGATCCTTCTCGTTCCTCTCTATCTCGTCTGGGCACAAAGTTCCTCTCCAACACCACTCACACCCTGCCTATACCTCTGAGAATAGAGTGCCTTTACCACGCATATGCCTTTACTGACTTTACAATGGAAATAGTTGTAAAGGCATTTGTGGTAAAGGAATAGCCTTTTTAAAGACATATGTGTGAAAAAGGCAAGCGTGGTAACGCTTGCGTTGTTATGGCATGCGTATTAAGTCCGCGTGATTAATGCAATTTTTCTTTCTGGTTGTATGATGGAACCACGCATGCGATTACTTCGCATGTTTTAACAATGCGGTCTTTGCCCTAACCGCATCTTTACCATGCAAGCCTTCACCACACATGCCTTTACAATAAATTTTGTTGTAAAGGCATGATTGGTAAGGCATATATATGGTAAAGGTTACACCCCAGCCCACCACCCTTGTCCAGATCCTTCCTGTTTATCCCAATCTCGTTCAGGCAGGAAGTCCCTCTCCTACATCTTCCACCCCCTGCCCTGAGCGCTAAAGCCAGCTCCAGCCCTTAAAACGAACCCAACCTCAGGTCTAAAAACATCCCAGCCCCTCAACTTGAGTCCTAAAACTAGCCCGAGCCCTAAAAACTACCATGACCCCCCACACTGAGCCCTGAAACCCAGTGGCGGCTTCTCCACTATGGCGGAGGAGCGTTGCCTCGCTGCTTTAAAGCAGTGCAAAGTGGAAACATAAAATGATAATAAACTTGAGTTATTATCATTTTATGCTTCGTGCTGCTTCGCTGGTGGGCACGTGGGTGGGGCTACTCTGCTCTCGGAGCAGGGCAGGGGAGGAGTGGTTTGCCCATTCCTACTTGCGAAATGACTTTTGGTAGGCCCTCTCGGGCTAACCAAACAGTCATGCGCACTTTCCCTGTTCTCCACACAGGCTGCATTACAGCCTGCATGGAGAACATACCCTGAACATTCCCTAACTGAGCGTTGAACCCGGATGCTCAGACCAATCACAAAGCTGCATTGCAGAATTGTGATTGGTCAGGTGAGACTGGGTCCTTACCAATCACAATGATGCATTGCTGCATTGTGATTGGTCAGTGCGACCTGGCTGTACTTCCTGTTGCTCGAGGAGAGCAGGAGTAGAGACGCGGGACCCAGCGGCAAGGTACAATAAGTTTTTTTTACATTATTTTTTTTATATTGTGCTCTCTCCACCCGCGTGACCTCCCCCTGTGACCCACCCCATGCCCCTGCTTTTGCTTCACCATCTGCGAGTCATGCCGGCTGCCACCGCTAAAACCTGAAAATAGAAAACTACTCACCAAACTGCATCCGGATTCTTCTGTTTCCTCCCTATCTCGACAGGTCAAAATCTCCCACCCCCACCCACTCCTCTGAGTCTAGAGTACTGACTACCTTTACCAGGCATATGCCTTTACAACAAAAATTATTGTAAAGGCACGCATGCTAAAGGAATATGCGTGGAAAAGGCATATGCAAGTAAAGGCAAGTGTGGTAACGCACGCATTGTTATGACACTCGTGGTTCAGTCTGTTTGTTTAATGTTAGTTCCCTTTCAAAAGGTCCCTCATGCAATCCCCCTGCGCAAAGTCCTCAATGTGACCAATTGTCCAGAAGACATAATTTAGTGAGGCTGTGGAGATGTTACAGTTTTTTGATCTAGACGTGTGTGCATACATTCATGTCTTCCTCTTTCTCTGCTTTAAAACACATCATTAAAATAGGGCAATTTAGACGGTGGCAGGCAGCCCGCCTGCCCACCAGGTAGTCAAGGCTATGAATTTTGCCCCTCCGGCACAGGACTGGTTGCCTATTTAGAGAGCCTGACCTCTAAGCCTTTAAAGTGACTGCTGTGGTGGCTGCTCGTTCAAGAATATGCCCAGATGGGCGCTTTGCTAGTTGAGCCAGCTCAATTAACTTTTTCGTTTTTGGACAATAAACTCCCAAAGCTGAAGTTTGTTTTTGAAATACAAACAGAGAATGGCCATGACAGAAGGGGAGTTACTTCCCTGCATGGGGGGGGGGGGTTCTGATAGATTTCCCTACCCTGGACCGCCACATCTTGCAAGGTGGCACTGGCTAGGGCAATCTATTGATGGTTGCTGTACTCGACCTAGCGCTCGGTGATCATCTCTCTGGCTTGGTTCCTTTTTGGCAGACATCCCACCAGGTCAAGTGTTTCCACCGAGGGAGCCAGCTGAAGCTCGGCCAGTGGAAACCCTGTGCTTCACCCACCTATAAATGAGGAGGGCGAACTGCAAATGTGGAGGGGAGCCTCACCAACTTACAGCAGAGTTACCACTCCACCAAACTCTAAATAAAGTCCTATGATAGATCTTTTAACAGGAAAAGTGTATATGGGTATTCCAACATACCAACAAATTACGTTTGACTTTTAAAGAAGAAAACATATTTAGAAGCCTACGAAAGATAAACAACCTCAGCTACTATTGACCTAAGTATTTTATCTCACCCTCCCTTCATTCCTCTGCCACCTTCCCCTTTTGCTTTATCCCCTTACTTTTGAGCCTGTGTGTGGAAGCTGCCTGAAAGTCAGAACTCTGGTATTTGTTAATGGTATAAGTAATGGGGTAAGGTTGTCTCAGGATGCATAGGGGGCAAGTCAATAAATAGTCTGTGACCATAAATGTATCCCTGTGTCCATAGATCAACTAGAATATGTGCATAGGTAACAGATCATGGTCCAAGTGCATAATGTTGCTTCATAATTTGTTTTTGATGACCACAGCTGTTCCACTCCCTACTGTTTTATGTCATACCGTTGCTGTTTTGTGAAACAAAGATGTAATTATATCCTCATATATACATCCAGGATTATCTTTCATATAGTCATGCATGTCAGAAATCTAAAGATGTAAGTTTAGTGATGCACTCAGACTGGAGTACACATCCATAGTGAACAAAATAGTCAAGGTAGGTTTTTCAGAATACTAAAATGTAAGTAAGGAACCAGTATTCAACTCTTTCCCTTTGTGATATTTTCAAGGTTGTGCTGTATGCTAAAATGCAGTATTCATGAAGGGAATGTCTAAGGAAGAGGCACAAGGTCTTTTGAATTCCAAGTTACTCCTCCTTGCGTGCAAAATTTGATATATTTAGTTTTTGCCTCATTGAATGGGTCTTTATCAGGAATGAGGTCCTTTCACCCTGTGATAGGCAGTATTTCTAGTATTCCTGGAGTTAATTTTTAATTTTGAGAAGAAAGTGGGAAGAATTCCTTTCGGTCTTGCAGAATTTATAACAAAGGAGAAAATATGTATTTTAATAGTGGTGGTATAATTATGTAAGGCCGTGCTCTGCATGCTTGCACTTACCTAAAAAGGACAGTGAGGAGCCTTGCTTGCCTTAATTAATACATTTAATTAGATTGCTTTCATACTTGGATGCTAAATGTCTAAAAATTGAGACTGTTAAGAGCCTATCACATCTTGGTAACTTGCTGTTGTAATTCCTTTTTGTAAGTGCTAGCCTGCAGAATGGCATGGGCCTCCCTCCGTGAGGGTGCTCACCTTCTTTTGGCATCTCGTCACCAGTTAGAGTGCTTACAGGGGGGCGTGGCTTGAGTGCCGAGGGAGATGGCCGCCAAGCGCAGGAACTCAGTGACGGCGTAGGGCACAAGAATCCCTCCAGGCTCCTTTTATCGTTTTCCAGACCAGCTGACAGTGGCATTATGGGTCGGAGTGTCCCCTACATCTCCGGTGATGTTTTCAGTCGGATGGGATGAGCGCTGGAAATATTTTTTAAGCATTTGTTTGCCGCTCGCGGCTCAATGAAGAGCCGTGGGCGCCAGTTTGCTTTGTCTCCCGCTCCTTCCATTTCCCGCCTGCACTTCTGAAGCAATTTTCCTCACAGAAGTATGCTCAGTTCACCTTCAGTTGAATGTTTTACTCATTTTTGGCCATTTCTCTACATTTCATCCATGCCACTGCTTGGCATTTGAATGGTACACACGCCTGGACTGAATACACTACTGTGCTTGACCTCTACTTTTTCCTCATCCTTAATTCTATCTATATTGTGGGCATCATTACACATCTTTGTGCTTTTTGGCATAGATGGTTTATTTTCCTACATACTTCTGGATGGCAATGCCTCGTATCAACCGCAATAACACTCAGCAGACTGATTCTGCATCAATAGAGGATCACAATCCTTTCAGCGTTTTGCAATATAATATTGAGGAGGCAGTCAATGATTCAGCTACACCAAGTGGCGGTCCCCCTAACATGCTCAGCTCAAGTTCTAAGTCAAGCTCTAAGATACCCTCCGCACCCACTTCTTCTGGCAAACGATTAAAGACAAATTCTCCTCAGCCTACAAACTCTTCTTCCTCAATCTTCATGGAACTTTTATCAGAAGAAATCCGTTCCCTCAAGCTGTACATGGCAGAAACAAATTCTCGTCTTCAGAGTCTTGAAGATAATTGGTTGCATACTGAACAAAAATCCGAGGACCTTGAACAGCGAGTTCATTCTGTTCAGGCAGTTACTGATCAAGTCCCTTGCATGCACAGAGAAAGACAACAGCTTAAATAGCAAATTTAAAATTTGGAAAATCGCAATAGATGTGATAATCTACGCATTTATGGCCTTGCTAACGGACTTGAAGGTTCAGACCCATTGTCATTTTTTTCAAACCTTTTTGCCAACTTTATTTGGTTTTTCTGAACATCCTCCATTGAATATTCAATGAGCACATTGCTTGGGGCAGAGTCCTCATTTTTCCTCAGCGTCTTCCTTCTCCACGAAACCTAGAGGAATTATCTTGTACTTTTTAGAGTATACAGATCTGCTCAAAGTCCTCCACGCCAACAAACGAAAAGGGAAAATCTCCTGGAATGGTTCTAATCGTTTCTATGCCTAGGACTAAGCAAAGGCAACTGCGGAACGTCGAAAGAAGTTTATAAACATGAGACCTGCCTTTCGCACCCTGAATGCTAGATATGACTTATTTCATCCTTGTTTGTTCAAGGTGACTTATAAGAACAAAACGACAAACTATGAAGACCCAGCTCTCCTTCAGCACTTCTTGAACATCTGCAGAGATGAATCCGTGGACATTCCTCGGCCATAAATATCTTTGATTATTTCAAACTGTTTGTTATTACATGTTTTTTTCAGATCATAGTAACTCATCAAGAATCAGATTCTGATGGTCGTTGGGTAATCCTTAAACTCCTCATTAATCAAATACCTATAGTTCTTTCTAATGTATATGCTCCAGTTAATGTTGATAATGTATTCTGGACTCTTATTTCTGAAAAACATCTTTTATTTGATGATGAACACATTGTTTTTGGTGGAGATTGTAACCAAGTTCTTGATCTTGTATTACACAGGCATTCCGCAGTGAGATTTGTTAACACTAAGGTGCACACACAATTTTCTACCGCCATACGATGTAAATCATTAGTTGACATATGGAGACTTTGCAATCCAGACCTTCGAGAATATAGTTTCTATTCCCCTCCACACCACTCACAATCCCGAATTGACTACCTCTTTCTTAGAAAATCCTTATTGCAACAAGACCTACACTCTGAAATTGGATCTAGTTTAATTTCAGATCATGCCCCAGTTTATGTTGATTTTGATTTACTTCCTTTTACTCCTCATACCGGTAGATAGCGCTTTAATAATACCTTGCTGTCTGACCATAATTTTTCAAACCAATCCAGTGCCTTTGCGTCAGAGTTCTTTTCTTTGAATTTGTCTCCAACTGCCTCCCCTGTAATGATCTGGGACTTTTTCAAGGCTGCAGCTAGAGGTTTTATAATGCAAGATGTTTCAAAGAAAAAGAAAGCTTATGTAGCCCAATCTGTCCAGTTGCTCACAAAAAAATAAGCAACTTGAACTACTTATTATAATTCAAATACTGAATCATCCTTAAAAAATCTTATCGACGCAAAATTCACTTTCAATAAGCTATCTACAGAAGCTGCATAGTCCTATCTCTTAAGAAGCAGTTCCCGTTATTATGGAGGCCAAAATAAAATGGGAAAATTATTAGCGAATTACCTGAAAATAAGACGGGATCGGACTAGGGTAGAATCCATACGGGATGCTGCCGGTAACTCATTATTTAAGGACAGTGATATTTGGAATGAGTTTGTCTCCTTCTATAAAAATCTATGTACTTCTGAACAACAACCTTCCCCACATGATTTGTCCTCTTACTTTACTCTATTGAGCCTCCCTCCTCCCTTCATATTTATTTTGCGTCTTAAGATAAGGATATTACTCAATCAGAAATTACACATGCAGTCTCGATATTAAATAGAGGAAAAACTCCTGGTCCTGACGGATTTACTATTGAATTCTATGCATTCTTTGCCACTTTACACCTTCCAAATTTACATCTATTTAATTCTTTCATTGCAGCTGGCTCTTCTTGTGGAACTTTTCAAGAAGCCATGATCTGTTTAATTCCTAAGGACAATAAAGATCCTTCTCTTTGCAAAAATTATCGTCCAATTTCTTTAGTCAATCTTGATTATAAGATATTTGCAAAACTCCTCACTCTCCGTATCAATCATGTTTTACCCTATCTTATTGGTTCTGAACAATCGGGTTTCGTAAAAGGTCAGTTATCATCTGATAATTCCAGAGTCTTCTTTAACATCCTTAGTAAAGCCTCATATCTTGGTTACCCCATTGCAGCTGTAGCTTTAGATGCAGAAAAAGCTTTTGACAGGATTGGATAGGATTTTACATTTCAAGCTTTAGATTGGATTGGATTGCCCCCAAAACGAATCTCCCGTATTTCCTTATTACATTCTTGCCCTAAAGCATCTATTTTTGTTAACAGCAAGACTTCAGTTTATTTTCCACTTTTCAGGGGAATACGGCAAGGGTGTCCGCTATCACCTCTCCTATTCATAATTGCATTAGAACCCTTTTTAACCAAGATCAGACAAGATCCTCAGATCTCTGGTTTCCAACTTCATACTGTCAATGTAATATTGTCTGCATATGCAGATGACATTCTTTTATATTGTTCCAATCTGGTCTCATCTATTCCCTCCTTTCTCAATCAGGTGGACTCTTTTTCCCAATTATCTAGATATCGTCTTAATTCAGGCAAATGCAAGATCCTACCCTTGCATATGACATGCCTTAAACATGAAACTAAATGTTGACGCATCATCAAAACCTTATCTAACACTATTGAGCGCTCGCACCCACTCTTTCTCTCTTGGTGGGGCAGATTAGATTCCATAAAAATGATGCTTTCTCCTTTGATTTTGTACATTCTTTCAATGATCCCTGTACATATTGCTGGTTATTATTTTATGAAAATTGATTCTCTGTTACCAAATTTCTCTGGAAAGGTAAAGCACCTCGCATCGCCCTGTCTTCTTTGAAAGCCGACAAATCTTCTGGTGGTCTTAAATTTCCTGATTTCAAATCCTACCATTACGCATTCTCTTTAAAACAATTATCTCATTGGCTTTCCACTGATCAGTGTATTCACCCTCCTATTTGGCTTTCTATAGAAAAAATTCTTACATCTCCTTTTCACTTCAAAGAGTCTCTTGCTTTTACCAACACTATTGCCTCCTTTCGTCCTCCAGTTATCTCCCATATGCGTAAACTTCTCATCCCACTCTTACCTTCCTCATATCCTTCACCTTCTTCCTTAGATCAACAGCCCATTTGGCATAATACCTTATTACGTATAAATAAATCGCACCACATATTGGAAATCCTGGAGACTCAAAGGGTTGTTTTGGATATCTCAATTATTATTAGATGATGTTCCCTTATCCTTTTCGGATCTTCAAAATAAATGTTCACTACCTTCATCTTTCAAACCTCAACATGCCCTTTCATTGCCTTTGCTTACTCAATATCTTAATTCCCTATCATCTGCTCCTAACTTACCCTCTAGATGTTCCACTCTTTTCCCCTTATTAACCTATACTCCTTCAGCTTCCTCTCTGTATAAAACTTTATTTCTTTCTTCAGGTAGAGATAAAACGAAGGCTGAATTAGTTTGGGAAAAGTACCTAACAGAATGCTGGTTGACCATCATTTGGGATAAACCATGGCTCAAAATTCATAACACTTCCCGAGCTGCTAACACTTCTCAAACCCTTTATTTTGTTTACCAATGCCTCTTATTCACCCCTGCTAAATTGGCTTCTCTCTCTTCCGAATTTTCACCTACTTGCTGGTCTTGCTCACATGCTGACTTGAAACACATGCTTTTTGACTGTCCCTCTATTTCTCGTTTTTGGCAATTAGTTTGGTCTCAAATTAACAAGATCTTTCAAACTAATGTCTCTCTCTTTCTACCATTTTCTTAGGTTCCCAATCTCCTCAGTGGCCCCAATCTCCATCGAATTTTAAACTAATAGATTTATTACTAGCAGTATCCCTTCATTTAATAACTTCCAATTGGAAGCAGTCAGATAAAGTCACGTTTAGAGCTTGGTGGAATGCTGTCTTTTTCCATCACAGACTTGATACTAATGACATTACTCCTATCTCTTTATCTATTAAAAGAGACCTTTTGTGGCTCCCTTTGACTATTTACCTAACTTGGATTGCTTCTTCTACTGCTATACAGGTCAACACTGCTGATGAAGTCCGTAAACCTCCCTGATGAAATGTGTTGTCTTTCTATTTCTTCATTATCTTATCATATTACCCTTTACGTTGTATTACATATCACAGTATGATTCTTTATACCTCAATTGTTTTTTCATGCGTTCAGTGAATTATATGCAATTGTTATTTCTCTTTGTTTCTAGAGATATAAAGTTTAGATATATTCTTTTTTCCCCTCCCTTTACCCCCTTTTGCTGCATGCAGTTAGTTCTTTGATAATAATAGTATTTTGGTTCTCTTTTTGCTCTTTATAATTATATAATCTAATGGAGTTGTATTGTACTTTGTGTACATGTTATTTCTCATATTGTTTATTGCATAATAAACTTCAAACTTAAAAATAAAAGAATGCTTGCAGATGTACTGCATAGGTCCGCAAGAGAACTCCCCTCTGCATGACTTCATAAAGCATCCTGGGTGCTTGAGATTGTTATGTGAGCACGTCTTTTACAGCCCCATGTACATAGCAGCTCAGCAGATCTGAAAGAGTAGGTATGGTATCACTGAGGGGCAGCACCAAAGGCTTATTCTGGGCATTATTAGTTTATGGGAGTTGTAATTGGTGTTCAGGTGCCTTGCTAGCCCTGTGTTGGATGGGAATTGTCATTGCTTTAGCACCATAGTACCAGGGGTGGGTAACACTCTGCTAGATTCTGCACGGTGTGATATAACCTGGAGGAGTAGTGTTCAGGGGAGTATTGTTTTTTTGGTGTCTTGATTATCCATGGGTCTGCATGGTGCTTAATCAGGTAAGACTAAGGGTCTGATTTAGAGTGTGCCTCTGAGTTAATTGTTAGCATAGTCAAATCCATGTTCGCAGGTTTTCGGTGGAGTGGAGCTTTATAGACTCCACAACCTACTAGACACGCTAAAAAGAAAACTGCATTGTGTGAACACAACTTTAGCAAGACACGAGGTGTCAGTTTTTTTGGACAGCGGTGATGGGAGCTATATGACAACTATATGGGTCTTTTGGGAGATGGCGGTAACATGTCAGGCATGCACGGGGTCTTTTCTGAGGCCAGTGGGTGAGGAAATTAGCTTAACCCAAAAGCCCATATTTTAGACGATAAAAGAGTAAATGGCAAGTTGAATTTCCTGACACCTGAAGCTGCAAACGTATGTTATACACAGACCTTCGCAGACGCACTTAGCATTCCGAGCTATTTCAAAAAGATGCAAATGATGAAAGAATCAGTTTGGAAAAGTTCCACAAAAAGGCTGTGATAAATGCAAAGTTTTCATGCTTTCTTTTGTTCATGCTGCAAAATTCTGAACTCCATGAGGCAATACCCTGGAGGTCTGTAGAAAGGTTCAGATGGACAGATCTTCTCTAAATTTAGGGTTGGCT
The DNA here is from genome assembly GCF_964261635.1 of Lissotriton helveticus. Lineage (NCBI taxonomy): Eukaryota > Metazoa > Chordata > Amphibia > Caudata > Salamandridae > Lissotriton > Lissotriton helveticus. Next base: position 19,329,427 of record NC_136060.1, on the reverse strand, counting down.
GAATAATCTTTACACAATGTAATTGCTTCACATTCAGTAGGACTTGATATAACAGGAATTGTATTCATGTGATAATAATGAGGTACTTTACTACATCGCCAGCCCACATATCTGAAGGAAGGGCAGATGTTGTTGGCCATTCTTCAGTTCAAATGTGGTTCCATCATCCCAAGCAGGGGGTTTGTCTGCATACCTAGTGGGTCTGTGGTTCTGACCCTAACACTGACAAAGCAGGGCGATTCTAACAGCGAGACACTATTTGCCACTGGTGCCTGTACCTGGGTAGTGGGTGGGAGGGATAAGAAGGGGTCGATGGAAGAAAAGTGACAATTAGTCACTAATGAGACTTCTGCAGGTGCTGCCCAGGAAGTCATATGGGCTTAGCTGCTCAGTCAGCACACAGCCGCAACCATATTAAGTGATGTGTGGAGACTAAAGAAAAACACACTGTACTTATGTCCTGTAAATGCACATAAACTATGTTGCAGGGAAAGCTGCGTCCAGCGAATTCCAGGGAGGTAATCCACAGGAACCAACATAGCATAGACCTCATATTTTAGACACTCTTCTTCAACATTTACCAATCAGCAGAGCAGGAACTAACAATTTGACTCACAGAACGCAGAATGACACAACAACATTCAACCATGAAGTCTTGCAACAGCATAGAAAGGAGAGTGCATGGAAACCTGCACCTATTCAATCCAAGGCATAGAACCGAGAGAGAAAATGGCCAAAATCACCACAAAGCCCCTATTGAATGCACGTTTTAATGAATCTGTCATGGTCACTGAACCACAGCAGGAGCCATGGCTGCACTCTATTTTAGATGAAGGCATACATTTGTGTGTCCAGATCATTATAAATATAGGTTTTGAAACCTTGATCTTAGTGTTCATTTTATCTTGCTGGAACACGTTAAGCTTTTGCATCCTGCATTATATGACTCCGCTGAGAACCCCAGGGGGCCATTGCCAGCCATGTAGAATACCCTGTAGTCATTCTTACACCCAGACATTTGCAGCATCACTAATGAACTCGTTACGAGGGGAAACATCCGTTACAACGCGGATGTTTCCCCGCGGTGCTGTTACGACGCGTCCGTAACAACGCAAGTCGTTACCACGACTTGCGCTGGAGGGCGCTAGAAGATTAAAAATAGTAAATTTACTATTCCAACACCTTCCCTAGTGTCCACGGGGACTGGTGTTAGAATAGTAAATTATACTATTCGACATCCGCACCCCCAACGCAAGTCGTGGTAACGACTTGCGTTGTAAGGGACGCGTTGTAACAGCACGCGTTGTGACGGTACGCGTTGTACCGTCATACATCCCGTTACGAGTCCTGTGGATATCCTAATGAGGCTGGTAACTGGAGTTACCGACAAAGCTGGTGTTACAACATCCACAGTAATACCGCAGGACTAGTGTTTTTCACCCAGATACATTGGCTGCTGAAATGTTTGAGTAAAATTTCAGATAGAATGATGAAAGGTAGGATTATGTTTTTTTATTCTCATAAAAATTCAGACTTAACTTAATAGACTCAAATAACTTTTTACAATTGTGTAATTCCAGTTGACAATTCGTTATCAAAGTGGACCATCTTATTTCCACACTTCAGCCCTTGGGCAACTTTTCATTGGTATCTAGAGACCAGCTAAGCAGAACTAGCAAAGATTTGAAGTCCTCCTTTCATCGTGATGACTTAATTCCGTTATCAATAATCAAAAAGAATTTCCGTAACGCATGCAATCGCTCTCTAATAAATTCTTCTCCACAGGAAGGCACCTTCCTCGTTATGCTAAAAACGCTTAAAACACACCCCTACTAAAATAAATGCACATCCTTCTGTTATCTGTAGAAATCTAGGTCAGCAAACTAGTTCCCTGGACCTTTAAAAATCAAACGCTGGCGCGAACGAACAGCGTGCACGCCGCTAGCATGCCAAAAGCGCACCAAAGGCAAGCCTGTCTGGGCCCGTCTGCACACCTCCCGCGCTTAGCACCAGCACCCCTTCCGGTTAAAATCCTACAGGGGCAGATACCCGGGTATACACCAGATACCAACTCATGGGACTGAAGCCAGTCGGTAAGATCTCTGGGTGTCTTTGCCTGGCATTTGACTCAAGACCAGGGTCCACCAGGGTCACCTGGCCCAACTGTAATGCCTCTCTGCCAATACTTAGTTACCAACCCATTAAAACTATTAAAGCTAAAACCCTCAAATCAAAGGCCAACACCACTATGTTCAAATTCATACTGCTGAACGCCAGGTCCTTGGTGAAGCACAGCATTGAATGCGCCTCACTTATAGTTGGAGCGGACATTCAAATTGCGTTTATTACTGAAACTTGGACAGATGACGGTTCAGAACCAGACATCATGAAAGCTACCCCACGAGGGTATCTGTGCCATCACCTCAATAGGCCATTAAAAAAGGGGGGGTTAGCCATAATTTACCACAACTCGCTCAAGGCTACTTTTCGCTCAGCCCCCAATCTGGCCTGTGAGGCGCTTGCTTTCAGTCTCTGATTATCACATCACAGACTTTCAAAGGCATCTTAGTGTACAGATCCCCGGAACCTAGGACTCTGGTCCCTTCCTCTATTGGGAACCTACTGGAAGAGGGGCTGTGTTCAGACTCATTTATAATCCTGGGAATGAATGGAGGACTCTGACACAGTGGCCCTCTCAGACCTGATGAAGAGTGCGGACCTGACTCAGCAGGTGACGGGCCCCAAGCACCTGGCAGGACACACTCTAGATGGCATTTTCTCAAAACACCTGAACTTGCAGTTCACGGGTGCATTGCCTCTGACCTGGACTGCAATGCAGAAAAATGTCCTAACATGCTAACTGATCAAACAGCAAACAATGGGGGATGACCCTGGCTCAGTGCAAACCACGACAAAAATTTAAAACAAAGATATTTCTTTTATTCTATTTGTTTTTTTTAAAAAGAATTGAACACAGTACATATCTAATAATACATATCTAATACATATATCTGAATATAAAAGAGTATACATAATACATTTGATACAATGTATTCACCCCGAGTCACGATGGGTGAGTGCTATTTCTCAAAACAAAACAATACATTACTAACACACTTTTGACACTTATATGATACACCATTTAGACAAACAACTAATGTGGTGTGGTTGGAAGCTGCAAGTTCTCTCAACGCGCGTTTCGGCACAGCGGTGCCTTCATCAGGAGTGCCACAAGGGAAGAGGGAGTTTCCTATTAAAAAGAATGTATATATATACGGGACCATAATTTTAATACATCCTATACAGATCAAAAAACATTTATTGACATATAACATTGCACAGAGCCAACATATATAGATGATCAGTAGTTTATTCAGAGTTTGCCACAACTATTTTCTTGTAAGGAAAGATAAGCGAAGGAAAAAGAAAAGAGAAAGGAGGATTTTTACCTAATTAGTGGTCATGACCATCACCTAGAAAGTGATCCTATTGTGTCTAAATAAAGAGTTTATGAATCGCATTGGTGACATTATGCTACGGTCACCCATGTGAAACAAGAGAGATATAAAAGGTGGACAAAATCATGCACTTACGGAAAGATAAATAAATAAAGAGAGACGTTGGTATTTGCAGGGATAGGACCTTGGCAGGCGGATCTCTTATCTTGTGATGGATATTTTTTTTGGTTATCCGTAGTCACGCTGAATATAGAATAAGGAAGGAAGAATCGACTTGTTAGATAAACTCGAGAACTATTATGGGTTTAGTTTGAGCTGATTTATAAGATTAAAAAGATTAAAAAAGAGAGACTCTTTTTTGGGATACTTGGAAATTTACAGATGCACGGCTAGATATCCTCAATCGAATGTGCAGTACATATGATAATCAAAATGAGACACAGCCGAATCTACTTGTGCAGTTAAGGTGAGCCCACAGCAGAGTTGTCAAGTACCTTGCAGGAGCTTGCTGTGGGTTTCAACAAAAAAGGGGTCCGGCAACTGGCTTACTACAACAGATGTAATGCCTGGACCACGGAGTCGTTGTTTATAGTTCAAAAACAGCAGTGATGAACCTACATGGTGGTGATTTTAAAATTAGTTTACCTGCATTCAAATATTTGTGAGCTACTACTATGTATTCATTTTATAGCGATAATCTGTATGTGGAGAATCTTCATGAGTGGCCAATAATACTTGCTCTGGAAAAGACATATAGAGACTAGGTTATTGTGCTCTCAGTTGTAATACCAAACCGATGATGAGGTAAGAGAGATAAATTCTGTTGCTATTCCATAATGCCAAATCTTACCTAATCGTAAAGAATATGCATTGGCCTGCCGACTCTTGGCTGAGGGACTTTTGTGGCTGTATCAAGAGGCGCCGTACTGGGAAAGAAAATCACATGGTGCCGTGATTGATATGAGGATATCATGATGCCCTGACGGGGGATTTTTTAAATATTTAGATGTAATGTCCCCTTTACTTACCAAGATAGAGGCCGTTAGTGGCTTCGGTTACGTTGACCGAGCCAAACAAAAGAATCGAGCAAGACGTGGTAGCTCTCGTGCCGGAGGGGCTGCCCGACTGGTTAGGACTGCAAGGAAAGACAAACGAGGAGTGAGCGTTTGATTCAAGTGAGCCCGAGCTAGGCAGGGGTGCTGTTGGGCAAAGTAGCTACGCTGATGTGCTACATAGAAATCAAGTCTAAATGGCCTAAAGTAACGACTCCCGGGGCGCTTACCTTATAGATGAACAGTCGCCGGGAATCAGGATCTGCCATTGACAAGCAATGCGGTTCTCTGGAGAGTGGCGTTTTTAGTCCTACCTTTAGTGTCACATGAGTTTTCCAAGTGATAGGCATAGAAAACATACTGTTCAACTGTGTTTGTCACTTAAGGCTAAAAAGTAGTACTTATGTATAAAAAAGCTTATAGATGCAGGCATGTGAACGGAAAATCTAATAGTTATGAACAGATGTAATTTTTAACAAAAAAGGGAATTTATCGTAGATTACATGAAGCTAATTTTCTAAAAAGGTTGACAATCGGAGATTGTCCAGAAAAACGCAGTCTGCAGACCAAGGTCTGTCAATTTTTGCGTAATGTAAAGATGGCAAGTTTACTGTCTATATTCATTTAACTATTGTATAGGATGGCATTTTCCCAGGGTAGATCCAAGTATAATCCGTTTTTGTGGGTATCTAGGTTGAATATCCAGAATACTTCGCGTTTTTTCCTGATGTTTTCACCTCTCATTTCATTTGTGTTGCGGATTTTTTCTAGGATGTACCATCTCATGTCATTGGGAGAATGTTTCAATTCTACATAGTGTTTGACCATTGGTGCACTGAGTTTGGCTGTCCGAATTGCTGACCGATGTTCTGTAAGTCTAGTTGCCACTGCTCATGAGGTTTCTCCAACATACCCTTATTTACAGGGGCATATTATGAGATAAATCACGTTACTTGTTTTGCAGTTGCACATGACACTGGACTAAATCGCGATCTTGTTGTGGATAAGGGACTCTCCTTCGATTGCCCCCATGCAGGCTTTACATTGAGAGTGTAGGTATTTGTAAGTGCCCACAATTGGCACATGGCCATCTATGGTTTTTTGTACGTAAGGTGTTTTCTTAGTGAACCTAGAGTGGACAATGAGGTCTTTGATATTTTTGTTTCGTCTATGTGTGAAAAGAGGTTTATGTAATTTCTTCTGATCTTGTTGTCCGCTATTCAGAATGTGCCAGTTGGCATTAATTATCTGTCTCACCTGGTTATTTAAGGTCGCGTTTTGGTGACACATACCAATTGGTTTGGAGTGTCATTGGAGATTTTGGGACGGAGCAGCGCGTCTGTATCATAGAATCTCGCTCGTTTGAATGCCTCTCGTATTAATCTATGGGGGTAACCTCTAGCCAAGAATTTCTGTTTCGTAGGGGCTGCTTGTGTATCATAATCAGTTAGATTTGTACAGTTACGCCTGAGCCGGAGAAATTGTCCGAACGGAATACTCTGTTTCTGCGCTCTGGGATGGTAACTGTCAAAATGGAGCAAGGTGTTTCTGCTAGTGGGCTTAGTGTATAGATCCACCTTAAGATGATTGCCTGTACTCCTAATGATTATGTCTAGAAACTCGACTTTGTGTTTGCTGATGTGGCTAGTGAACTTCAGGTTTACATCAATGGTGTTAAGCCATAGCAGGAATTCTTCCAATTTTTCGGTGGTTTCTGACCAAATAAAGAAAATGTCGTCGATGTAACTCGACCAGTGTTTCACTGATTCAAAAAAGGGAGCTAATTCATTATGGATGTGTTGTTGTTCAAAAATGGCCATGTAGATGTTTGCCACTGATGGTGCTACCGTGGCCCCCATACTTACTCCCTTTATTTGTTTGTACAGATGCCTGCCAAATTCAAAAGTATTCTCAGTGAGCACTATTTTTAGACATTCTAAGATGAATAGTTTTGGACCTGGGATTTTATATTTGTCAATAAACCAAGCGACTGCAGTCAAAGCTGCTTGTTGGGGTATGTTGCTGTAAAGCGACTCTATATCTAGAGTTACTAGGGTGTCTTGGTTATGATTAAAGGGAAGATCTTCTACTAGGTTTATCATATCTCTCATATCTTTGATGTAAGAAGGTATGTGAGATATTAATGGTTCAACCATTGATCTGTGTATCTAGAGAGAGGTTCTGTGATGAAGCCTAGAGTGGATACAATGGGCCAATAGGGAGGGTCTAGAAGGTGCTTGTGTTTTTTCGGTACCCTGTAAATGCATGGCTTAGTTGTCTTAGAGGTAGTTAGAAAATCAAATTCTTTGTTATTTATTTCACCCTTTAGTAGAGCGGCATGGACCAGCCGGTTGATCGCCAACTGTACCTGCCTTGTGGGGTCTTTCCCTAGGTGATGGTCATGACCACTAATTAGGTAAAAATCCTCCTCTCTCTTTTCTTTTTCCTTCGCTTATCTTTCCTTACAAGAAAATAGTTGTGGCAAACTCTGAATAAGCTACTGGTCATCTATATATGTTGGCTCTGTGCAATGTTCTATGTCAATAAATGTTTTTTGATCTGTATAGGATGTATTAAATTAATGGTCCCGTATATATACATTCTTTTTAATAGGAAAATCCCTCTTCCCTTGTGGCACTCCTGATGAAGGCACTGCTGTGCCGAAACGTGCGTTGCGAGAACTTGCAGCTTCCAGCCACACCACATTAGTTGTTTGTCTAAATGGTATATCATATAAGTCTCAAAATTGTGTTAGTAATGTATTGTTTTGTTTTGTGAAATAGCACTCACCCATCGTGACTCGGGTGAATACATTTTATCAAATGTATTATGTATACTCTTTTATATTCAGATATATGTATTAGATATGTACTGTGTTCAATTCTTTAAAAAAAACAAATAGAATAAAAGAAATATATATGTTTTAAATTTTTGTCGTGATTTGCACTGAGCCAGGGTCATCCCCCATTGTTTGATGTTTGATCATTCAGCATGTTAATTGAATCCTAAATACTGCCTAGCAAATTTTTCTGCATTGTATTATTACCCTGATCTAGGAGCTATACAAACCTAACAGGGGGTCCCTATTTGTTGCCCTTATCTCTGACCTGGACTGACCATGTGGGAGTTCAATTTGAGATTCTCCTAGCTACCCAAAAGAGGGCAGATAAAGGCCCTAAAATCCGATTCAAAGCAGAGCCTGGAACAGAATTCAGAGTACAGACCTACAGGTCGTACTCATGGCTTCTGTTGGCCGGTTACCATCTCATCCAGAAGAGGCGGTTACTCAGTATACGTCTGGGGTGGAATAAGCCTGTAACACACTAGCTCCAGCTAAAACGCTATGCCCTAGAAGGATCCATCCCACAGCCCCTTGGTTTTAAGAAGATCTGCGGAGATAAAAACTTTCCTGCAAACTTCTTGAGCAAAGCTGGAGGAAAGACTATAGGGAAGAGGAGAAAAAGAAGCCTAGACAAGGTCTGGCTATTTGCAAACAACTTATATTTGAAGCAAAGAAAAACTTCTTCACAAAACAAATAAATTCTGCTAACACCTCCATGAAAGAGCTTTTTAAAACTTTGTCAAGTCTGGCCACCCCTACCATGACAAAAGTTGAGACAAGTCAGGAACTTTGAGACGATATAGCCAAGTTCTTTTTAAACATCTTCTTGAATTTCTGTCATCCTAATTCAGAGACAGGAGGGGTGCGGTTGGAGGACAGGCAGACAACCTTGGACTCCCCAACTGTCTTCAATAAATTCAGGCCGTTGTCCACTTCAGACACTGAGAAGCTGCTCCTCTCTGCCCGATCAGGCTCCCCGAATAACCCCTGCCCTGTCTCGATAATTAAACAAGCACAGGTGCCTGTGGCCTTAGTCCCTACCCCACTGTTCAATACAATGTTTGAAGTCGGGCACTTCCCTAGTCCCTGGAAACTGGGCTCAATATTGTCTCCACTGAAAAAACCTAACCTGGACCCAAAGGAACATAATAATTTCCGACCCATATCTCGCCTTCCATTACCTTCAAAGCTGGTTGAGAAAACCATGAACTCACAGCTCAGCACCTTTCTAGCAAAAACTAACGCCCTGGACCCAACTCAGTTTGGGTTCAGAGAAGGGCACAGCACAGAATCCGCCCTGAAAAAGTCTACTGAGGAGATACGGGAGGCGGTGGACAGGGGAGGTAAAGCAGCGCTGATTATGCTGGATCTGTCCACAGCTTTCGATACGGTCCATCACGATGTCTTGATGAACAGTTTGTCAGCCTGCGGTATTCAGGACAAGGCGTACGATCTTCTTAGATCTTTCTTATCGGACAGATCGCAACAGTGGCACTGAGTAATTTTAATTCTAAACCTTTCACGCTGCTGTGTGGAGTTCCTCAGGGGTCCTCCCTCAGCCCCACTCTTTTTTGATGTCTATGTCTTATCGCTGGCGAATCTAATCAGGTCATTTGGTTTCAGCCTGACTTTATATGCTGATGACACGCAAATTGTGGTGGCTCTGCGACCTGGTCTGACAACAGGAATGGAGGACAGGTTCCACGATTGTATGGCAGCAATCGGGAGCTGGATGTCCCAAAACTGCCTGAAAATTAATTCTGGCAAGACCGAAGTTATCTTGTTCGGTAATGATCCCAACTTTTGGACCCTAAGGTGGTGGCCTGAAGGTATGGGGACACTTCCAACTCCTGTTAGGAAGGTAAAGAACCTTGGAGTCATCATTGACCAAAAACTTAACTTCGGTGACCAAATCAATGCAGTAGCATCCTCCGTCTACTTTTTCATCAGAATGATTAAGAAAATACTACCCTTTCTGCCCACTACCTGGCATCAAACTGTAGTCACTGGTCTTATTATGTCCAGACTCGACTACTGCAATAGCCTGTATTTAAATATACAGCAAATATACAGTGAACAAATTACAGCTACTACAAAATGCAGCTGCAAAGCTGATTACGGGCACTCCCAAATATTCCCCCATCTCTAAGGAACTGAGGAAACTACACTGGCTGCCAGTTAAGAATCGAGGGCTCTTAAAATCTCTCAATACCGTGTTCAAGGCACTCCATGGAATAGGTCCAGAATTCCTGAAATGGAAACTGCAGTGGTATATACACCGAAGAACCCTGCGCTCCAGAGGAGCCAAGCTGGTAAATGTGCCACCTGTCAAAAAATCGACATGGGGAGGGAAAAGTTTCATGCTTTGTGCAGCCAAAGCTTGGAACGAGCTCCCCCCTGATTTGAGAAAGGCCCAGGACCTACTCACCTTCTGGAGAGGTCTGAAAACCTGGCTTTTCTCCCACTAGTCCAGGTCCCCTGTTACTGTTCTCAGTGAATTAGTGGTTCAGAGCCAGGACACCTCTGGTTAATTGTCGTGCTTTATAAGGAACGATAACATAACATCTCCAACTACAGACCATTCACCATCTTACATGGCTTGGCAACATATTAAAGAAGTGTGTTTCATATGAAATGACGCTACAAAAGGGGGTGGTGATGGACAGAGCATCTGAACCAATCAAACACTCACACCCATTCAAAAGATCTGGGTTTGATCCATCACAGTTCTTTAGCCCACTCTGCCACCCCAGTTCAGACATGGCTATATGGAAATCAGTCTGACCCTGTGCCTCATGGGAACAGTCCAGCCCGAACTGCCAAGCCATGCCTTCCCTGGACCGGAAACAAGCTTCCGAGGACCGGTTTCTGGCATTACAGCCGTCTTCAGCCTGGCTAGCTTGAATCCAGTGGCATATGAAATGACAGCTCTTATAGACCAAAAATAGTTACTAACTAACCCCTTATCACTCTGCTTTCACAAGTGCTTCACGAGTGAAACAGCCATGCTGACAATTTTAAATGACATACGTGGTATCATTGACAAAGGCGAAGCGTGTCTCTTGGTCTTTGTTGATGGTGGTTCTACTTAATATTGAGCCCCAGAATTTCAACATGCAAGAATATTGTGGACAGAACATCGAGGTACAAAATACTGGAAGTATTGGAAGTAATGGTCATATAAGGAAGCACAGATTTACTGATCCTAACTCCACATCTACATAATTTGAAGATATATATATGACCAAGGTACATGCATGTGGAATTATGTATAGAAAATCGATACTTAGTTATCTTTCAATATTTAGGATTTGTTTATTTTCCCTCAATATTTGAATCCCTTGATATTATGTATTTGAGATTCAGGGTGCACATCTTTGTTGATCTAACTGCAGATTTTGAAAGTGTTGATCATTAGAAGCCAATTTACAATCTGAAAAATGGTATGAACTTCCAAGGGAACGTTCTCAATTGGTGCACATCTTTCTTACCCAACCACAAACAATTGGTGAAACTTGGAAAGTTTGTTTCATACTCGGTGCCCACCTCTTGGGGTGTTCCCCAAGGTTCAATCCTGGCTCTTGCTTTGTTCAACCCCTTCGCTGCGGCGGCAATTCCGCCGCAGCGCTAAGGGGGTGGGGCGGCCACACGGCGCTCGCGTACTCGTGACGGAACCGCTCCGTCACGAGATGCGGTTGCGCTGTGCTTATGACGGAGCGGTTCCGTCACGGCTCCGCCCGCTCTTAAGAACGCTCAGCGCAGGTGCGGAAACGCTGCCGCGCAGGCGCTCCGAGCGGGTCGTGACATAACCGCTCCGTCATCAGCACAGCGCGCCCGTGTCTGATGACGGAGCGGTTCCGTCACCAGCAGGGGAGGGGTTAATTTACATATTGAACCACTGAGGCACTGTTCGGATGACATAATGAATCTATATGCAAACAATACACGAATGTATCTAAAATATAATGTTCATGCTCTGAAAAATTGCCTCTCCAAATTACACAGCCGGATGTCAAAGAACTTTATAAAACATAATATTGACAAGATGGAAATCATCTTCTTTTACCGCCACCATAAATCCAAATTGAAACACAACTGACTACTGGACTGCATTTTGCTGACTCCTCCCATTTACTTGCCCTTGAGGTTGTCTTGGGGCATTTGGCTAGACCTCAATTATCCATGTCATCACACATCAACCACACATTAAAATCAGCGAGAACAAATCCGCTCTCCTTGAAAAAATAAAAACGCCTGCTCCACCATAAAGACTTTCAGGAGGGTTGTTCAAAGTCTTGTCATTGTTTTGCTGTATTATGGCAACTCATTTCTGACATGCATCCACAAATCCACCTTCTTTCCCATGAAAAACTTACCTCACTGAAAGACTAATTTATGGAACAAGGAACCTTGACTAAATCCTACCTATTTATTGTGACTTGCAGTGCCTTCCAGTTGAGGCCACAATTAAACACAAACATCATACATCATATTCAACTCTGTTCATAGGTAAAAAATAGCCTAAAGTCTGCTACGTTGAAAGTCTTAGGGAATCTAAAAGCCTCAGAAGCAAAGAGATCTTTAGACTTGAAACCAAAAAAAAATTCAAACCCCACTAAGCTGCTATCCAGCTCTTGTCTGGTGCATCTCCATCTTTCTAGAGCTCCCTACCCAAAGACCTTTATCGTCTTCAAGTCCTTCATCAGTAATTTGCAATTTACCATCTGTAAAGGAATATATAAAGCGCCGGAATCACCCCTGAAGGGGTATCCCCGCTCTGCAGAGAAGACTAAGTATAGGTTAAGCCTAGATCAGTCTCGGAATAATTCAGTCTTCAGGATTTTCCTGAATCAGAAGACTGGGGCATTTACGCAGGTCCTCGGGCAGAGTGTTCCAATATTTTGGAGCAAGGTGAGTTCTGCCTCCTGCTCGTAGTTTCGTGTAGCGGGGACCACAAGCAGCCCTTTCCCTTCGGATATAAGAAGCCTGCTCAGACAGTAAGATTTAATTTTGTCTGCCAAATAGCTAAGACACCAGCCATAAAGTGATTTATGTGCAAGGCAGCAGAGTTTAAATGTAATTCTCTGGCGAATAGATAGCCAGTGAATCTGTCTCAGCAGAGGCCTAGATGGGGTACGCGGAGGCATTTTGAGAGCCAGACATGCGGCAACATTCTGGACTATCTACAATATATTCAAGAGAGATTCGTTTGCAGATTCTAGAAGAGCATTGCAATAATCAAGTCGGCCGATCACCAAAGCCTGAATCAGGGTTCGGTGAATTGATGAGGGCAGCCACTGAAACACTCTGCGCAAAAGACTCAGAGTGTGGTAGCAGGTCCCTGTTGTGGTCATCTTTCTTGGTCAGCGTTTTATCCAAATGGACCCCTAAATATTTTGCTGCAAGAGATGGAATAGGATCTACCAATTTGGAGACCAAAATGGATTGAGCACAGCCAAACAAAAGGATCTCAGTCTTAGATGCATTAAGCTGAAGGACATTTTCTGTCATCCAGTCATATATGGAGAGCATGCCCTCCTCAAAGCGTTGATCAACTAATTACGTATCCGTATCAAAGGACAGAAGTAGTTGTGTGTCGTCAGTATATGAATAGGGAGTAAAACCATATTCCCTAACAATCTTGGCAAGGGGGCCACATAAACATTACACATTGTAGGTCTCAAACAAGAGCCCTGCGGCACCCCCTTAGTAAGATTCAAAGTATGGGAACAAAATGGACCTAAGTTAATCGTCTGAGTGCGCTGATCCAGAAAACTGGCGAGCCACTTGAGTGCTTGTCCCGGCAGACCAAATTCTCCCAATTGGTTCATCAGTTCCCTGAAGAAACTAAAAATTTAACAGTTTCAACTCTATCTTAACCTATAATCCTCTTTCCATATTATCATTCTCCACCTGATCACCACTATTCTCATCCTCTATTTAACTAGGCCAAAAACACTGACTCGTTACTTTTTGCTTTTCCTTGTCCTCCCTCCCCAGCTGCTTTAGCCTCTATCTCTTCTCTGTAACCTAACTTCCAGCCCACCTGGCTCTTTATGCTCTTTCCTTGCCGCTGAAGTTGTGATGTATCGTTCTTTGTTTCCATGCTATTGTAAAGAGATTCTAGTCACTGCAGTGTTGGAGATCCATATCGCTTGCTTTTCTTCCATATACAAAACACACTGACAAACTATTTACCATGCACACTGCTGAAATGAAGTACAGGTTAAGCATAGATCAGTCCCGGAAAAATTCAGTCTTCAGGAGCTTCCTGAATCGGAGAAGACTGGGCATTTGCACAGGTCCTCGGGCAGAGTGTTCCCATATTTTGGAGCAAGGTGAGTTCTGCCTCCTGCTCGTAGTTTCGTGTAGTGGGGGACCACAAGCAGCCCTTTCCCTTCGGATCTAAGAAGCCTGCTCGGACGGTAAACTGTAATTTTGTCTGCCAAATACCTGAGACACCTGCCATAAAGTGATTTATGTGCAAGGCAGCAGAGTTTAAATGTAATTCTCTGGCGAATAGATAGCCAGTGAAGCTGTCGCAGCAGAGGCCAGATGGGATACGTGGAGGCATTTTGAGAGCCAGACATGCGGCAATATTCTGGACAATCTGCAATCTATTCAAGAGAGATTCGTTTGCAGATTCCAGAAGAGCATTGCAATAATCAAGTCGGCCGATCACCAAAGCCTGAATCAGGGTTCGGTTAATTGATAAGGGCAGCCACTGAAACACTCTGTGCAAAAGACTCAGAGAGTGGTAGCAGGTCCCTGTTGTGGTCATGACTTGATATTTCATGGTAAGAGATTTATCCAAATGGACCCCTAAATATTTTGCTGCAAGAGATGGAATAGGAGCCACCAATTTGGAGACCAAATGGATTGAGCACAGTCAAACAAAAGGATCTCAGTCCTATATGCATTAAGCTGAAGGAAATTTTCTGTCATCCAGTCATATATGGCCAGCATGCCCTCCGCAAAGCGTTGATCAACTAATTCCGTATCCTTATCAAAGGACAGAAGTAGTTGTGTGTCGTCAGCATATGAATAGGGAGTAAAACTATATTCCCTAATAATCTTGGCAAGGGGGCCACATAAACATTAAACATTGTAGGGCTCAAACAAGAGCCCTGCGGCACCCGCGTAGTGAGATTCAAAGTATGGGAACGAAATGGGCCTAAGTTAATCGTCTGAGTGCGCTGATCCAGAAAACTGGTGAGCCACTTGAATGCTTGTCCTGGCAGACCAAATTCTCCCAATTGGTTCATCAGTTCCCTAAAAAAATTAAAAACTTAACAGTTTCAACTCTATTTTAACCTATAATCCTCTTTCCATATTCTCATTCTCCACCTGATCACCACTATTCTCCTCCTCTATTTAACTAGGCCGAAAACAGTGACTCGTTACTTTCTGCTTCTCCTTGTCCTCCCTCCTCAGCTGCTATAGCCTCTATCTCTTCTCTGTAACCTAACTTCCAGCCCGCCTGGCTCCTTATGCTCTTCCTTTGCCGCTGAAGTTGTGATGTATTGTTCTTTGTTTCCATGCTATTGTAAAGAGATTCTAGTCATTGCAGTGTTGGAGATCCATATCACTAGCTATTCTTCCATATACAAAACACACTGACAAACTATTTACCATGCACACTGCTGAAATGAAGTCAATTCGATACATTTTAAAATGTAGTAACTTGACCTAACATGGTCTAGAATAAGAAAAATGCCAAATATAGGGAAAGGAAATCATGAAGTATATTAGCACTGCATGTTTCAATAAGGTAAAGTGATGATTAACAATTGATTAAACTGCAGACAAAAAATAATCTGTCAATTCCCTTCTTTAAAGCCAAGAAAAACAATAGTCATCTGCTCTCATGTTGCGGTAGTAAACGTGAAGAAAAACAAATCAGTCACATGTCTTAATTTACACCAATATCAACTTGAAGGAAAGCTTCATTTTTACTTGTATTGCCCTTCCTGAATAAGGTTAGAGGTTTTTCACAAATCTCTAAAGTCGCCGGGTAATCCTTCCCCATGGTCGCAAATAATTATTAAATTTACTGCTATACAGGATCCTGCAGAGATTACAAATTAACACCCGGTGGCACTTTGTTGCAAGAAGAGATGATGTGATCTTATGTGCTTACTACTTTCTGCACATCATTAGAGTTAGATGCTGCTGAAGGTAGATTACGTACCATCTAAGGCTGAAAATACGGACTGAGTGAGATGACTCCAAAAGGAAGAGAGTCCTTCTTTTGTTTAAAAACCCCTCACTCACCAACCTAGTTGGTGACATGCTTCATCATCGGGGTCCACCCTGACAGCCGAATGCCATCAGGGTGTGCTGCGACACCTGAATTACAGTGGAGCGGGTATTTTGTGTGTGAAGTGAACAAACAAATATGTTAAAAATTGTCCTGGTATCCTTGTGTGAAAAAGAATTTTATTTGCAAGTTACTGGACAATATTAAAATCAAGTGTGTGGATACAGAGAGGTATATTATGACCGTGTGTATCACTATGTGTGGGTCAGGTCTACATGTTTCAACCCGTTATAGGGAAGTATCGGGTTTTCATCAGGACCAAAAGAAGGAAGGTGGGTGGTCAGGACACACTAACGACCTGCCAGTCCTAAATTCCTTTGGACTGTTGACCAAAAATCTGTCACAGTCGAATACTCACACTCAATTGGGGGTGAGAAAAGCAAAAAGACCTGCGGAGGAAAAACAAGAAGGGTCACGAATATGCATGTTACAAGCCTGTAACGTCGTGCCGTGCTGATTCTCACGTGTCTGCTTGCTTACTGTGCATCCCATTCAGAACTCGTAATTGACGGTTTGTGTATATGTAGGATTGCTTGTCACTGAAATCAGTGATGGTGCCTACAGTAAATATAATTTTACAATAAAGCCTGCCTGGGGCTGGAACACGCACACTTTATCAATATCGGCGTGCTCAGTGATCAATAAACTGTTAAACCAACAGTCGACAGCACTCAGCGTTTTTTTGTGCGTGGCTCGACTTCTCACTGCAATATTAGCGTGAATAATAACGGCGTGACAACAATATCCACTAGTACATACATTCACATTTAACAAACAGACAAACACCACACATTTAAAAGCCACATGGTCAACAGGGCTTACTCCTGTTATGGATCTTTAGGGCTTCACGGGGTGGAGGGAAGGAAAAAAAGTAACGTATTCTGTTGAGGAGAAAAAAGATCGTCTCATAAGTGGGGCTCACCGGTTGTTGATTGACGATCAAACGATGTTGGGGTCAAAGGAAAGCTGACAGCTATTATTATTTATTTGTTATCTTTAATTATCAGGATATTATTTTCTGAACGTAGTTGCCTGGCAACACTAGCCTGATCCTAACGTTAAGTCCCTTAACTATTTCCAGGATAATATTTTCACAACATAGTTGCCTGGCAACACTAGCCTTTCCTAACTCTAAGTCCTCCAACTATTTCCTTACCTCCGTATTGCGTCACCACGCTTACGTGCAATCCCCGCCCACCCCGGAAGTCAACCCGACTCTACTTATCTCTGCCGGCCGCACTACTACAGTAGCGGGGAGGCACGGAGAGGCGAGTAGGTACCTGGCGATCAATCCACGCAGTAACTGTAAGTTTGCTCAACCCTTTTTCCTTTGACCCCAACATCGTTTGATCGTCAATCAACAACCGGTGAGCCCCACTTATGAGACGATCTTTTTTCTCCTCCACAGAATACGTTACTTTTTTCCTTCCCTCCACCCCGTGAAGCCCTAAAGATCCATAACAGGAGTAAGCCCTGTTGACCATGTGGCTTTTAAATGTGTGGTGTTTGTCTGTTTGTTAAATGTGAATGTATGTACTAGTGGATATTGTTGTCACGCCGTTATTATTCACGCTAATATTGCAGTGAGAAGTCGAGCCACGCACAAAAAAACGCTGAGTGCTGTCGACTGTTGGTTTAACGGTTTATTGATCACTGAGCACGCCGATATTGATAAAGTGTGCGTGTTCCAGCCCCAGGCAGGCTTTATTGTAAAATTATATTTACTGTAGGCACCATCACTGATTTCAGTGACGAGCAATCCTACATATACACAAACCGTCAATTACGAGTTCTGAATGGGATGCACAGTAAGCAAGCAGACACGTGAGAATCAGCACGGCACGACGTTACAGGCTTGTAACATGCATATTCGTGACCCTTCTTGTTTTTCCTCCGCAGGTCTTTTTGCTTTTCTCACCCCCAATTGAGTGTGAGTATTCGACTGTGACAGATTTTTGGTCAACAGTCCAAAGGAATTTAGGACTGGCAGGTCGTTAGTGTGTCCTGACCACCCACCTTCCTTCTTTTGGTCCTGATGAAAACCCGATACTTCCCTATAACGGGTTGAAACATGTAGACCTGACCCACACATAGTGATACACACGGTCATAATATACCTCTCTGTATCCACACACTTGATTTTAATATTGTCCAGTAACTTGCAAATAAAATTCTTTTTCACACAAGGATACCAGGACAATTTTTAACATATTTGTTTGTTCACTTCACACACAAAATACCCACTCCACTGTAATTCAGGTGTCGCAGCACACCCTGATGGCATTCGGCTGTCAGGGTGGACCCCGATGATGAAGCATGTCACCAACTAGGTTGGTGAGTGAGGGGTTTTTAAACAAAAGAAGGACTCTCTTCCTTTTGTAGTCATCTCACTCAGTCCGTATTTTCAGCCTTAGATGGTACTCCTCTTTTGTTTTTGTAAAACTTTGGAACTAGGGGACCAGGAGTACACTCCGTTCGCTTTTTGCGAATTGATCCCTTACTCTCTCTTTGTTTAACTGAAGGTAGATTAAGCACAGGGCATTGTGTGAGGCTTTCAGAATTGAAGAAAAGAAGATGGTGACCACCTTTGCATTCGGTCCCGCGGTTCCAGCTGTGAGGCCGTGCCGCCGGGTACCTGATCAGCCCTTTACAGGCTGGCCTGTGGTAGGCACCCTTGGCTGCAGCACTGCAAGGCGCGTAGCAGACCGCGACGTAGTCTCAGAGGCTCACGAGCGGGTGTGTGAGGTGGGCAAGCTTGTGTAATTAGTTTCAAGCTGGAAACAGATTTTGAATTGCACATCACAGGCTGTCCAAAACTGAGGTACGCAGAGAAACGCACGTGAAACGATAGAATGATTGAGGGAATATTACTCAACAGCTCGCGGTTGGGATCAAAGGACCTTGAGCTGTGAGTGTGATTAAGCTGCTGCCTTCTGACTTTTCTTCACCCACAACTTTAAAAAACAAGAAGCTGTAACCTGTAGTATGTGTTTTCATGCCTAAGAGCAACAGCCTTGGAACTTTCCCATAGCTCTTGAAAAGTGTCGCTAATTGCCACAGTTCCCTTCACAGTAGTTACATTAAGATACAACAGATTGCTTATATTCCGTGACCTCAGTGAAGCTACACTGTGCCATTGGTAAGAAATGATGGACACCAGAAAGTATTTGCTATTGTAGAGGATCAAGGGCCAGTTGTCCGACCATTGTGATTTGTGACTCACAAATCGCGACAAATTGCGAGTCGCAATTTACGAGTCGGAAATCACAATGTACAACAGTGTCTCAGACACTGTTTGCGATTCCCAATGGGGTCGTAAATTGCATGCCTCATGAATATTAATGAGGCACTCGCAATTTGTGACCCCATTGGGAATGTCTGGCCCTCCCAGGTATGGTGGCCTGCTGGGCTCAGCAGACCCCATGTCTGGGTGTGCTTTTAAATAAAGCAGTTTTGAAAAAAAGATGTAGCCCTTTTTCCTTAAAGGAAAATGGGATGCATTTAAAAAAACAGAAAGATGAAACGTTTTTGTTTCATTTTTTAAGGGCAGGTAGTGGTTGTAATCTATACTGAACTTTACGATGTCATTCATTCATAGTTTTATTGTCATTGACACATTATTTCATCACTTCAATCAGTTTCTTAGGACACAGAATAACACCTTGAAAATACTGGCTCAGCTTTGCAATTTTAGAAGACTTCTGAAGAATATGTTGGGTGCAGGCCAGACTGATTAAAGGCACTGGTTTATCAAGGTTATTCTTGCTATGAATGACTGCCTATGATTTAATATTCGTCTGCAGGCTGTGAGCAAATTCTGGAACCCATAAAACATTAAGCATTCAGGGCCGGACTGGCCATAGCGGGCACCGGGCAATCCCGAGCACTTTGACAGGGCCGGTTGTGGTTCCCAGTCTGGCCCTGGAAGCATTCCTAGCGATTCCATTCTGTCCCTTGGAAGCAATGGGTAAGGTTCTCTTGACTGTTGTGATTGTATATCTGTGCACATCAAAAATAGATGTGAGATAGTGCTCTCTGCATTGGAATCCTGTCATCTCACGTGGTGTCCGGCTACTCAAGGTTTCCCATTTTGTCATAAAACACTTGGGTGCTTGTGGTTCTATGTCGGAGAGACCTGAGCTGAGCGACATTCACCTCCCACTTCACAACAATAGTGTGGTGTTTTAAAAAACCCAGAGATGTGCGTGGTCTACAGATATAAGGAATGTGAAGAAATTGACAAATACAAAAATTGGTGTTCCCTATAAGAAAAATAGAGAGAGATGTACTGCTTTCATGTTTTTGGCCGATCCAATGTACTTAGTTTAGGTGCGACATGGAAATAACATAATCCAACAGTGTGTCAAGTGCTGAAAAAAGTTAGAAGAAGCAGGAATGAATGAAGGTAAATTAAAGTTTGGGAAATTTGAAATAATGTATTAAGATCATATGTTCTTGGAGAGAGGTGTCAAACCAAAGAGAGATTTATTGTCAGCTGTTGAAATTGGCCCTTTTCACAGGGTTCTCCCCAAACATTTTGCCCTTTGCCTCCTATTTTTCTGACCCTGTGTTTGTTGGCTATAGGATTCTGGACACTATGTCACTGTTAATGAGTGCTAAAGTGCATATGCTCTCTGTATACATTTTGATAGGATTGGTTATCCATGATTGGCAAATTTGATTTACTAGTAAGTCCCTAGTAAAGTGCACTGGGTGTGCCAGGGCCTTTCAGTGTGTTTGCAGCACTGTGTGTGCCACCCATATGGGTAGCCCTGTAAATGTGTCTCAGACCTACCACTGTAGTGTCTGCTTATGCAGTTAACTGCCATGATATCCTGGCAAAATGCACCCACTTGGCAGGCTCTAACCTTCCCTTTTCTTATATATAAATCACACCTAAGGTAGGCCCAAGGTACCCCCATGGGCGGGTGCAGTGTATGTGAAACGTAGGACATGTACTGGTGTGTGTGACAGGTCCTGACAGTGAGATACTGTGTATTTCGTTTTTCACTATTGGAAGGCTGTCTGTCCCATGGGCCAGTGGTTTCCAAACCTTTTCAACCCGCGGCTCCCTTGACGCATTGGCCATTGCCCGTGGCTCCACACTGTTACTTTTTTTAGAGAGTGGGGGATGCAAGCCGGGCCTCAGGAGTACTTGCATTTTTCGCCCTGAAAATAATTGGGATAAAGCTGATGAAGATATTATAATCATATACGTAGGGCGTTTCATATTACTAAGGCAGCGCCTCTAATAAAATATTTCTAGTTACACTCCTTTGCTCATGCTTTTTTTTAGAGTACGCTCTCAAACTTTTTTTTATCCCACTTACAGTGCTAGATAGCACCCCTATGAATGTAGGCCCCATTACCAAATTGTTTCTGTGCTTGAAAAATATTTGCATGCACTTCAATTTCTACCCATGTCATACGTGCCAACACACCTGTCTCAGCAGGGGGACTCACAATTTCTTAAACCACATATAGCTTTATTTTTGCTGCCTCCTCCCTAAAATTGCCTCCAAATCAATGCAAGTAAAATAAATTCCTCAGATTTTTTTTTTAAATGTCCCTATTTCTTGCTTTCAAATGTTGGCGTTATGGCATATATGGTGTTTTACTTCCCTGTGCTCAAGGAGAAAGCAGATTCGTCTGGAAATGTGTGTTTATTGAAAGAAATGCCTACTGGAAGTACCTATGATTCAAGTACCACTGTCAATACTTAATAATACTTAATAATACTTAGAGTGTTTAATAGACAGGACAACTGTACTTTCCTGATAACTTGCATGGGTGTAAAGTGCATTTTGAAAAAAAATCAAACTATTAATGAATCTAACAAAATAAATTAGGCATCTTCTGCATACTTTGGGATTGTTGGAATGGGGGGATCCAGTGAAATATGGAGGTCATCTCCCTCAACATGCCATCAATTAAGCACTACGTTTACAGTTTAGGCATGTCACTTACAAATCATCAACATCATGCATTTAAGTCTAATTAGTTTAACTAAAGCTAACAACCCCTTCAACATTAAATGCATTAAAGTGCTTAGTGTGCGGCTCCTCTTGCTAGATTTGACGGATCCCCAGGGAGTCACGGTGCACAGTTTGGGAAGCACTTGAACAGTAACACTTATCTGGGGCTGCTTCCACCATATTTACATAGGCAAATTAGGAACATAATGATAAATAAGAGGAATCTGTCACAGGCTTTGATTATGGTGTGGCCAGATTCAGTTCAGTTCAGTTCATTAAACGTTTTTCGATTTTTGATGCATCACATTAAGTAACAAAATAAAATCACAAAAGCTCTTATAAAAATAAATCAGGTAACATTTAAAATAAGAGAGCTTATAAAAGTGTATATGAGACAGATAGCAAATACTGTGGTGAGAAACTAAGGTTTCTACCAATGTCCCAGAACAAATAAAACCAAGGCTGCCTAAGTCTAGTAACATACAGATAGCACACCCGATAGAAAACGAGATACAAAAAAGTACATTTTAGACATTGTTAGCAACTGTATATATAGGAATGCTGGTCTAATCTGTCTAAAGTCACCCGGAATTAGAAGAGGTCTGATGAATTTATGTAGGAGTTTGGAATACTTTGGGAATAATAGAAGAACTTACATGGTATCCCAAGTTGATATCTTGTCACATTTACAGATAAGCAAGTCAGACAGGCTATACCATACCCCCTTCGGGAACAGCAGCTGTTGGAATGTGTCCAACCCCAAAAATGTCAAAAAACAGCGTTGCCGATTAGACAGATTCAAAAGGAGATACATCTCAGTCCCGGCTATGGATTTGACCATAACAAAGTTCTGCATAGGCTGCTTTTTTGGAGCAGTGTTTTACCTGTTAACAATCACACTTTGGAGGATCACCTGTTTGACCGACCTGAGGTCACTTTTCATGATGTCCCTTGGATTAGTAAATAGTCCTGGTCGGCCTGGTTGACAGAAAGATTTTGTTGACATAATGTGTCCAAGGTATACAGGCAACGTTATTTAAGTGCAGGCAGTCCTCAAGGATGAGCCCATTAAGATGCAGCTCCTACTTGTGCCTTAGAGAGCATCATAATAGTAGAGGACAAACTCAAATAAAATCTAAAATATATGACATACCCAATTCCTCATGGATCATTTTAACAGAAAAGGCCTGGGCCACGGCCAAAAAGTTGCCAAAAAATGTGGTTTCTAACACCTGCACACGGTCAATATTACCATACCCCCGAATTTCACAGCCAAAGTTGGCCATTGGTACAAATTTAGCATTGTAGACACCTAATAAAAGGATGGGGGGCTTGTGCCAGATTCGTCTAGCAAAATCGTGGAGGCCTGACATAGCCCTTTGCAGGATCCCTCCATTTCTTGTAAGTTGGGGTTTCCAACATAACCCTGAGTTGAGTAACATCCTAAGATAAGAAACGTTTTCCACTTTAGTTAAAACCTGACCCTGTATTACATGATTACTGAGTTTTGTTTTCTTGGGGCCTATCACCATAAAATGTGAGTTCTTAAATTTTGTGGATAGGTCCAAACTATTCATAAAAATAATAACATCATCTAAAAGAAGTTGGAGGCTCCTAGGAGTGAGGGCAATTAAGACTGCATCATCTGCATATAAAAGTACTGGAGTTGCTGTTCCTCCAACTCTAAGAACATCTGCACCAGTGCACAGGAGTACCATCTGTAGCCTATTAATGTCAAGTCAAGTCAAGTCATGAAATTTGTATAGCGCACTACATACCCAGAGGGTTTCAAGGCGCTTAGGAAAGGGGGGAGGATTATTAATATATTTAATAAATTAAAATGGGTACAAGGATACAGCCTTGCTGGACTTCTTTCCTAAGTTCAAAAGTTTGGGTACATTCATCATCGGGCCTGAATCGAACCACTACTCTTAGGCCATTGTGTAGATCTCTTAAAAAAGAAAAAAGGGCCTGATCCAACCCCAAGGACTACCCAGGTTCAGAATAACATAATCTGCACGATGATAGATAGCATGACAGTAGGTCATGCACAAATGATATAAGGTGGACAAGCTCTACAGACATAATAGTAATAAAGCTCATAGCTTTTTAATAGGTTGAGTACATAAAGTGAACTGATATCTAAAGCGAATAATACTGTTCAGAGGTATGGGATATTAAAGTATTCTCAATATTAGTAGCAATATCCGTACAGGACTCCTAGAGGTTCTGAGTTGTCCAGTTTCAACCAAGACGATCCGTAAGACATATCCATGGCATTAACAAGTCAAGTAGGTTGTAACTCTTTGGGACTTGTGCATACCCTCTGAATTAAGTGTCTAATGATTTCCTCTCTGCCTTAACAAAACCGTTTGCACACTGGGCCTGATTCACAACACTAAGTCACATTTTTAAATAAGTTTAAATTTTTGAGTAAGTTTACTGTTTTTTTGCTATTAGGCCTAGGGCTCTAATAAGGGTATTGTGGGTGCCTGCAATAATCCAATCTGACTACTTAAAGATCAAATTGTACTCACTGACTGGAAAGCAGTTTTTTTTTATGTAGATAGACTAATATGTCCGAGTGGGGTCATATAGTATAGGCTGCCAAAAAACTTCAGTGCAAAAAGTTTAACGTGCAGTTTACTTTTTAGAGTGCTGAATGGACAAAGAACGTGCTGAAGGATGCAAATGAAAATGGAAAACAATGCTAGTCACTAAGAAGTTTCCTTTTTTCCCCAGACCTCATTCCAATCATGCTATCCATGTGGGCTTCAAATTGACCAAGATTAAACATGAAAGCACTTTCTTTTGTGGGTGAACAGGGAACCTGTGGAATATTTGCGCTATTCTAACAATGGATAATACCCTGATTGATGGTGAGCAGCCTTTAAAAAACAATTCAAAACTAAAAATGGATTTACTAAACATATGTTCAACTATTGGTATTGCATCCTCTTACATCTTTGCAATCCCAG
Source organism: Lissotriton helveticus (assembly GCF_964261635.1). Lineage (NCBI taxonomy): Eukaryota > Metazoa > Chordata > Amphibia > Caudata > Salamandridae > Lissotriton > Lissotriton helveticus. The sequence goes on along the minus strand of NC_136060.1, from coordinate 19,304,802 downwards.
CCCTTTTTATTTCAGACCAAAGAGATAATAATTGCACAGTGCACTAGCTCACATTGCAAAGGCCAAGATACGTATGGAAAGGTAATTCTTTTATCATGCATGAATAATTAAAACCATTAGTAGAAGAATACGTTTAGAAAGATGAGGCTGGTGTCTTATTGGTAAGATATGAATGCATATATTGCAAATAAGAAATGATACAGCTGTTGTTAGACCTGGCATCATTGGGGTGAGTCTCCCTTCCATTTTTACTGATTGCCTCCTCTGTTTTGATATGTTTTTGCTGGTTATATGCTTTAGGCACTGTGTCACTACTATTCAGTGCCACAGTGCAAGTGCTCTCTATGTTAAATTGATGTACTAATTGGTGATTCCACGATTTGGTTATTTGATTTACCCGTCAGCCCCTAGTACAGTGCACCATGTGTGCCCAGGGCTTGTAAATCAAATGTTGCTGGTGGGCTTGCAACAATGTTTGTGCCACCCACAGAAGCAGCTTGTAAAGTGTGTCTCAGGCCTGCCATTGCAAGGTCTGTGTGCTGTCTAGTACTGCCATGTCGACTTGGCAAGTGCACCCACTTGCCAGTCCCTAAACCTTCCCTTTGATTCATATTAGACACCCCTATGGTAGGCCCAAGGGCTGGGTGCATTGTAAGTATAAGTTAGGACATGCTCTGGTGTGTGTAGCGGATCACTGAAAGAATATCTACTACCACAATATCGAGTACCCAAAATATCGAGGAGAAAATATCTACTACAAAAATATCGAGTTTGTATGTACAAACAGGTAAGTACAAAAATATCGACTACAAAATATCGTTTACAAAAATATCGTTGTAAAAAATATCGACTTTACTAAAAACAATGTTTAATTACATTAATATAAAAATTTAATTACTAAAATATAATTAACAATACTTAAAATAACTTTTAATAATTAAATATTTAATGAAAGTAAAAAATAAATATTTTTTTAATCATATTTCTTAAAACATATATATATAGTAACAAAATTTAATTAAATAATAGGCAATATTGTATATGTACCCCAAAAACCCAAAACTGACCCTGAACCCTAAAAATACCCCTTTACCCAAAAACTAAAAACTGACCCTGAACCCTAAAAATACCCCTTTACCCAAAAACTAAAAACTGACCCTGAACCTTAAAAATACCCCTTTACCCAAAAACTAAAAACTGACCCTGAACCCTAAAAATACCCCTTTACCCAAAAACTGAAAACTGACCCTGAACCCTAAAAATACCCCTTTACCCAAAAACTGAAAACTGACCCTGAACCCTAAAAATACCCCTTTACCCAAAAACTGAAAACTGACCCTGAACCCTAAAAATACCCCTTTACCCAAAAACTGAAAACTGACCCTGAACCCTAAAAATACCCCTTTACCCAAAAACTAAAAATTGACCCTGAACCCTAAAAATACCCCTTTACCCAAAAACTGAAAACTGACCCTGAACCCTAAAAATACCCCTTTACCCAAAAACTGAAAACTGACCCTGAACCCTAAAAATACCCCTTTACCCAAAAACTGAAAACTGACCCTGAACCCTAAAAATACCCCTTTACCCAAAAACTAAAAACTGACCCTGAACCCTAAAAATACCCCTTTCATTTAACATAATTACCAATTAATCAATTAAATAAAATTAATTACCAATTACATTTTAATTAATTAACAAATATTTTTTAATTAACAATTAATTAAATATTACTACCAATTATTAAATTAACATATTTAATTAATTATAATTAAATTACTTCCCACCCTATTCCCCTATAAACCCACAACCCGCTAGAGAAAATACATTATTTTAATTGACATAATTAGCAATTAATCAATGAAATAAAATTAATTACCAATTAAATTTTAAATAATTAACATATATTATTTAATTACCAATTAATTAATTATTACTACCAATTAATAAATTTACATATTTAATTAATTATAATTAAATTACTTCCCACCCTATTCCCCTATAAACCCACAACCCGCTACAGAATTAAATTACACAATAATTAAAAAAATAATTAAAAATAATTATAAAATAAATTGACACTTTTCACACATATTATAACATAAACACACTATAAATAATTAAATATTATTTAAAAAACTATATTTTTTACTATCTAGATTATATACTTGGATATTTTCACTGTCTATATTATTTACAGTCGATATTACTTCACTTACCTTAAAAACGATATTTTGGCTGTCGATATTCTGTCTAGTCGATATTTTCTCCAAACGATATTTAAAACTCGATATTCTGTCCAGACGATATTTTGGAGTCGATATTATGTCTGTGCACCGTGTGTAGCATGTCCTAATAGTGAACTACAGCCATTTTCGTTTTTCACTATTGCAAGGCTACCTGTTCTCCATAGGCTAGAAAAGGCAGTTCGATTATTACATTCTTATAATCCTAACGGACTCAGGGAATATGGTAGAAATTCGAAATTAGTATGCCTGAACTCAGAATGATAAAATACATCTTTTAGTAAAGTTGGTTTTAATATTCTGTGTTTGAAAATACCACTTTTAGAAAGTAGGTATTTTCTTGCCTAGTTGTCCAGCCCTGCCTCTGCTAGGTTGTGTATTCCTTGTCTGGGTTTGTGAGTGACAGGGCTGGGGGATTCCGGGAGACAGGCTGAGGCAGCCCAATGGTGAATAGAGAGATCTGCATCTAGATGGGAGGCAGGAGTTGCACCCGTGACCTGAATAGGGCTGGGCCTTCCCTCTACAATGCTGGCTCCATCTCCTGTGATGTGTCTGATGATTATGCCCTGCACTGTGAAAGGAGAGAAGGAATCATGTCAACAAAGTGTTCCATGGCTGTACCTTAGCTCCCTTCTGCTGGTTCCACCTCCTGTGAGGAGTCTGATGTCTCTGCCCTGCACAGGGAAAGGAAGGAGAGAGTCATGTAAACAAAGTGCTCAGGAACTGGTTTGGAATAGGCAGAGGCCTCTCTGCCTTCTGAGAACAAAGGATTTAGGGGTATACATTTTGGGACCCTAATCCCAAGAAATTAGATCACTTCTGGAACGAGAAACCTTTTGCGAAGGAGAAGAACCAAGGAAGCTGCAGGAGTTTGACTGCCCCTCTGCCAGTGTGCAATTTGCTGGGTTGGCCTGCAGTGGTTGCTTCAATGCCAAGGAAAGGAGAAGGAACTTTTTAAGGACTTTCATCATCTACAGACTATTCTCCAAGGGCTTGAACTGTGCTTGCCTCCTACTGAAGTCTCAGGGACAAAAGACTTCATCTCCAGCTCCCCTCTGAATTTCCTTGCTGGGAATTCTCAACTCCAGACATTTGCGTGTCACTGGGAGCTGGAAGCGCGACGCATCGAGAAGAAGCGTGTTGCCGCCGCAGCTGAAATTGTTGCATCGCCAGACAAGCGAGCCTTCGCCGCATATTCCTGGAACCGTGTGTTCATCGAAGCTGCCTGCAGTCGCATCACCAGAAAAACGCGATGCCATTGAGAGAGTCACCATCGCATCACCGGAGAAGCATGTCGCAGGGCCTGTCGTGGCTCCAAAGTACAGAGTCGTCGCAAGGCTGCCAGGGCGCCTACGCATCATCATTGTTGCGTCATCGCATCGTCGCATCAAGGGCGCCATCTTCTCGCATGGCAACTGGATCATCGCATCGCATCAAGGCGCCATCTTGCGCACCGCAGCGGTCCCGCAGGCCGAGAATCTACACATCAACCCCGCACTGGTAAGGAGCACGACGCATCCCCTACTCTGCGCAAGCATTGAGGCATGACGGATCATTTCCCCCGGATCACGGAACCGACGCATCTCCCCTTTTGCGAGTCTTTTGTTTACTTTGCGTTACGCATTCAGGTACTTTGTTGAGAACTATGTCGCATTCATCATCCACTTGAACTAAGTAACTTTTATCATCTTTAAAGCAATCTTAAGTGTAGTATTGTGGATTTTTGGAATTTGTGATCTTGTGTCAAGTCTATAAAAAAAAGACTTATTTTTATAAAACCTATGTTGTGTCCATCTGTAGTGTTTCCACTGTATTACTATGTATATCGAAATGCTTGACACACTGCCACTGAGATAAGCATGTCTGCTCGTACCAAAGGGGTGAGCAGGGGTTATTAAGGAGTGTAATCACATTATCCTGACTTAGAAGTAAGGGTCCCTATTTGGACAAAGGTGTATACCATTGCCAACTAGAGACCCCCAGATCTAACAGCCGTGCAGTACTATGCTAAACAGCCAACAGGTAAAAACATTTCATTACCCTGGTGGACACGCACATTTCCAGGCCAGAGGTATAACTCCGGTCTGTTCCAATGAGTGAGGGCAACAAATGCAAATAGAACAATTGATGGACGGAATGCTGAACAATGTCAAACACTCACCCCCAGTACAGAGATCTGGGCCTATATCCATCGTTGTTTTCTGCACACCATGGCCAGACTTGGGTCCCATGCTCTCCGCTCCACTGGACTTAAGCTTGCCTGGCTGATGATGGGTGATACCGCGAAACCGGCCCTATGATGCTTGTCTCCAGTCCAGGGAGGATCTGGCCTGGCAGTTCAGGCTGGACCTTTCCCATGGGGAGCAGGGTCAAGAGTGAGTTGCATATGGCTGGGTTTAAACTTGAACGGCATGGGGAGCCAATAAACAATTGATTTAGGCCCAGATCTCTGTACTGGGGTGAATGTTTGACATTGTTCAACATTCTGTCCATCAATTGCTCTTTTTGCATTTGTCACCCCGAGTGGGATGGGTATGCCCAAAAGTGGGTACCATGCTCTCCATGCCACTGGAGTCAAGCTAGGCTTGCTGATGAGGGATGATACCCCAAAGCGATCCTAAGATGCATCTTTGCAGTCCATGGAGAACCTGGCCTGGCAGTTCGGGCTGGACTGTTCCCATGGGGAGCAGGGCAAGACTGATTTACATATGGTTGATTTTAAACTGAAACGCAACGGGGAGAAAAAAAAGATGGATTTAGGCCCTGATCTCTGTACTGGGGTGAATGTTTGACATGTTCAACATTCTGTCCACCAATTGTTCTTTTTTGCCCATGAGGGAGGGACAGATAGGGAGTCCAACAACCACACATGACATTACCTTCATGCCTATCTCCTTCACTCATGGGTCTGGCATTACTATAAATGATGGATGAATTTGGTTAGCATTTTGTAGAAGAGCATTCAGTATTTCTTAAAGAGCAGTCAGCTGCCATGTTTAGCAGTGAATTGTAACTGACACCAGCAAAGAGTGAGAGCCTGGAACATTCTCACATTTGGAGGAGGCCTGGGAGATTACCTAGTGACCTATTGTTGATCCCTGTTCACATTAGGTTTCTTCAGGCAATGCTTTATTTTTCTATTTTTAAAAGGGAAGGTGCACTTAATAACTGATACATTAATTGACTGACAACTTTATCACCACCACTCTAGTGATTCGAGCTGTTGTAGGGTCTGACTAAGAGTATAATTCATATATTTTCTACTTCTTGCTCAGAATGTAGAAAGGGTGTCGGCTTGATTCAGAATGAAGGGTTATTGAGCGATCTTCAGCTAAAATAACAGCTTTTTCTTTCATCATAAGATATATAGGACTTTTTCTTTGAAATGTATGGATTACATTTTCAGATACGGATTGTGAGATAAGTGCACAGGTGGTACATCATAGGCCAGGGGAGGATGAAGAAGATTTAGCTGTGTCCTGTTAGTTGTTTTTTATTTTCTTTCTTTCTTTTTTTATTTTAGTAGTTTTCTATAGCGCTGACCAGACCCGGGGGTATCGGAGCGCTTTACAACAGGAGGGGAAGAAAACATAAACATATACAGTTTGGGAGGAGGATAAATGTGTTCATAAGTGTTCACAGAAAAAAAAACCAATTGTGATGAGCATCCGAGGTGCACCATTGAGGTAGAGAAATCTAGGGGTCCAAGGTGCGCCGTTGAGGTAGAGATGGTTAGGGGTAGTCTCGATACATAGATTGTTTTGAGTGGAGGATAAGCATGTTTATAAGTGTTAAAAAAGATTACAATTGGATTTCTCTACAATGCTAAAGTTAAGTGACGTCATCATTTGTGGTCAGATGTCATGCATATGCCTGAAAGGGTTTTGTAGATTTAGAGGAAAATTAATGATTTTTAAAGTGGAAGTTAGGGTCAGACCAGATTGAGCTCATATGACACACATATAAAGCCTATTTTAGGCAGGTACTGTGGAGTTTAGTTGTGTCTAATAATAGAAGAGAGAAACAGGAGTAACAGTGGATGTAATGTGCCATTTAAATGAGGACTGTTCTCGAAGAAGATAGCCCTCTATGCAGACGATTTGATGTTTTACACCTCAGATATCGATAGAGCCTTCCTGTACATAGAGCAATAATTGGCTTTAATTGGAAGCTTTTCAGGATACAAGGTTCATGTATCAAAGTCAAATACTATGACCTGAAATATGAAATGGGAAGGTGGTGAACATAGAGAAGAAATAAGATACCTGGGGGTAAAGATAGTCCAGGATTAGGAGAGACTTACTAAAGTTAATCTTGAGAGGGTGAGCACGGAAGTGGATAACATGATGAAAAGTGGCAGATCTTACCTTTATTTACCTATAGCAGGGTAAACCTGGTAAAGATAGATGCCAGTACTGAGACATGTGTTGGTATTATGTACAGAACAATGTTAGAGGTTTCAATAAGAGAGGGCTTCCTTTATAAATTTGGTGTCCCCAAGTTCTTTAAGAAGGTGAGGTTCAAGTGCTTAAGGTACGCAATTAAGCTATGGTATGAATTATGGATGCTATTAGGTATTACAACAAGATGTCTCCGATATGGAACCCCAGAATGTTTGACAGATCACTGAGAGATATTAAGATAAGCAGATAGGTGTGGTTAACGAGAGGGATAAGCTTCTGCCATGGGAGATGGAAATAGCTCACAAACTATGTTATGCCAAGGTTTAAGCCTTGACTGCATGGTTTAAGACTCAAGACTGGACCAGGTGTAAACCAAGCATTATAGAGGTGGAACGTCAGGATGGCCATATAAGAAAGAAGGAAGTGGCCAATTGGTATCAACACCCTTTAAGGGCAGCAGAGGAGAGTATGAGTCCACTGTATCAGGTCTGGGAAGGATACTTGTCACAGAAGGAGTTGGAGGAATTGCGGCAACGATCTGTTGACATGCTATACTCTTCAGTTGTATCTTCCTCGCTTATAAGGAATCACTTGTTTACTGTCCACATAATCTACTGGACCCCACAGAAGAGTGTATAGTTCAACAAAAAACACGGAAACCAAGTGCAAGGATGTGATAATCCGGATGCAGAAAATGTCCTCATGTTTTATAGCTGTCTGATGTTAACATAGTTATGGAAAGAGGATAAGAGGATATCAGATATCTTGGGACTGACTACAGAGGTAAGCCCAAACTTGATATTCTTTGGGTTGCTAGAGAAAAGGAGCCAAAGAGATAAGATCTGCTTGGACCCTGATAAACTGCTTCTTTTACCTAATACTGCTGGAAAGAAGGGAAATTTGCAGGAAGTGGTCCCAGACAGAGCCTTCTACACGGGCTGAGTGGTGGAGATTGATAAAATATGTCCACAAACTAGATTAGAAATCAATGGGAGACAAAAGTAAAACTCTTATTTGAGACCCAATTGAGATATGGGTAAAAGTGAAAGGAATGTCCGATAATTATACCTCAGGTGTTAGTAACAGTATGAAAGCTCTCCTTTCCTGTAATGAATTTACTGGTTCCTGATTAACTGAATAAGTGAGCATGACGGGCAGTACCAGTTTGGGTATGTGCCCACGTGAGGTGGTATGAGGACAAAAAAAGATATAAAATAAAGGGGTTTGATTTTGTTACTGAAATACTTTTAGGACCACCAATGTAACCAAAAATTCCTATGACTCTCAGTGGTATAGCTTCAGGGGGATGTTTGGCAGTTGGGTCTACTGTGTCTGTGTCGGTTTTTCTTGGTGGATGAAGAATAAAAGACAAAACAGTTACCTTTGCTGTAAAACAGGACACAGAGATATACAATAGTTGGCTGAATTTCAAAATGTAAAACAGATAACTTGGAATCAGTACTGGCTTACCTGCTTGTCCAAATTGTGTGATCCTAGGCAAACATTTGATTTCAGAGCCTCATTTTACTTTATCAATGCATATGAGACAACTTTAAAATATTTGAGTTTAAATTGACTATAATGTTCCTCCATCTATATATAAGAATCTAAGCCATGTTTACATGACTAGTTTAGGGTTTACCAAAGGGCATGAGGGCTATTCACCACAGTTTTTTTACAGTAGTACTTTAGAAGTGCAGTTTGTGAATAGCATTTTGTAGTACATTTGTTGTACTACAAAATGCACTACAAATTGCAGTATGTGAAAAGTCTCTAGGTCAATAGCCAAAAAGTAGTAAAATTACTCAAAAGTGTAGATTACTCAAAAGTGAGTATATACCTTTGTGAATAAAGCCCATATACTGACTGGTTTACCAGAAAATAAGTAAATCCGCACCCATAGAATTTCATCTTGAATGGGTGCAAATGTACTACGTTTTGAAGTTCACAAACATTGGCAGTAGTACACATGGAATGCTGTGCTGTCTGAAGTCATCAGGCATACCATTACCAATCAAACACCCAAACGATGATGGGATGAATACTTGCGAATGGTGTAACCAGTGGCAATTGTTCCGTACAGCATTCCAACTCATTGTTTTTTACTCATTGTGCCACACCAGACAAAGGCCCACCTAATGCAAATCAGTACTCAGCCGGTTCCTCATAGAAACTGTCTGTCCCGAAACCTGTAGTAAGTTACAATGGGGTCACCCAGTATCCCTCAGAACCTGGGCAATGTTAAACTATATAAACAATGGTTCTGTCGGGTTTAGACCGATTGCCTCCAAGGTTTTGTAAACAATTTACTCAGTACTTCATTATTTATCCTTAGTCGATCAAAACAGTAAACAAAACAAAACCAAATTACAAATCCAGACCTTATCGCGTATATCAAAGTGTTTTTATGAATTATTCGCATTCATAGATACCCTGCTTTTAATGCAAAACAATTTAGGTACACTGCAATAAAACGGCGTATCAGTTTGTGAGAGGAGTGCAATTCAAGTGCTCAGTGATAAATTGTGCAATGGGGAATTCGTGACTTTTTGTACAGTGAAGGGGAAGGGGAAGGGGGGGAAATGCTTGGTCAGACTTTAGTATGGTTGAAACTGTGGGCCATGCTCGTTGGTTATGTCACAGAAAGCTTATGGCTGGTCCAAAATTGTTTCGTGGGCGTTTCGACCCTAGGGTTGCCCTATTTCTGGGTCACTGCGGGTCTTCATCGGGACTGGGGGGCAGGGAGGGGTGGGGCAGTGTGAGCAGCCTGTTGGTTGATATATGCATCGCAGTCAGGTAAGGATTTGTGTGGTCATGAATAAAGCATGATGGTATATAAATTATGAGGACTCACCTCTGGGTGCACACCGCGTGTGCTCCCAGCCTGGGAAATGACTTAATAACTTGTGTGGAGGATAGCCAGGGGTCTGGTTCCCATGTATAGTGAGTCTGGGGAGAAATGGGTATTAAGCATTAATGACCCGTTTATGCACCTCATCTGGCTATGTGGTAATAACCTGGGGGGCCAACAACTCACCTGCTGAACACCATTCAGCCAGCAGGCTCAGAGTACCCCTGTGGTTGGGACTTAATAAATCATACTTGATCTAAGGGAAAAGAAAGACAGGAGGACCACGGTTAATGCGGTCTATCCAACGTGGTTGAGTCTTGCGTTGTCACTATTACACTGAGACGGTCTAACGTGTTGAGACGGTCTGCTCTGGTAGTGTGCTCACCTTGGATCACGTTCTCGATTCCAACAAATAAAGACAGTAGCGCCGTGTTTCCTCCGTGCTGCTTGTCCCTGAAGTGAATCTTAAACTAAAGGTCTTTATAGTATTTATACTCTTTAACGAGTGGAGCGTTGTGAATCCTACTCGATCTAAGGAAGAGAAGGAAGACCCCAGTTAATTTGGTCTATCCAGTACAAATGAATTGTACCTAGTCACTATTTCGAATTATACACGAGATCCGTACTGGGACGGTCTATTGTGCTACTAATTAACACGCGACCCGCCCTGAGGTGGTCTGCTGTGTTAATGTTACCACTTTGCGGCACCTAGTGCTCACCTTGGATCACGCTCTCGATTCCAAGAAAGGGAGACAGTAGCGCCGTGTTTCCTCTGCGCTGCTCGTCCTCGTAGTAAATCTGAGTGTTTAGGAGCCGGTGTTGTGCTTCACTTGATTTATCCGGATTCCTCAAGCACGAGGACGTTCAATAGATGGCATGCATTCAGGTTGCCTAGCAACCTCATGCACACCTCGAAGGGGGCTGACGTGTCAGAATATACAACTCAGAGCGCGGTAGAAGCGCAGTGGTTTATTGCGCATTAATGCACTACCAGGTCTGAGTCCAGGTGATCTTTGTGAGTAATACGGTCGATGTCATGGAAACTTCCGCATATACTTCGCCTATGATTCAGGTCCCATTAGCATCGTGCCGTGTGACACTGGACGTGAACCCGGTGGTTTAGATTGAACATTTATGCCCATTGCTAATGTACACTCCACCTATATATAATTTTTTTTGTATGTTTCTGTTATTCTTGCTGATGCCAATAAAAGCCTTTTCAAATAAAAAAAAAATCAGTGTAAAAGGTCGATCCCAGTAGTGTAATACCAGTCTGAGTAGATGCTTACATTGTAACGGTATAAGGGTGACAGAAAATGTTAAATTCTTATGGTTAATGTCACACATGTAGATAACTCATATCTTAAATCAAAGGTTCATATTTCCAATATACACAGTGCGTAATTCTTAATAACTGGTGTATTTACACATGAAGGAGAATCTAAAAACATACTGTTATATTTACACTATTCACATTTGTTCTGACACACGAAGGTGAATGTGGAAGTCACCTTGATACACATATTTACATATATATTTACATCAAATATTTGAACAGTTTCGTGCCTCAGTTGCTGAGGGGTGGAGACTGAGGGGTAACTAAAGCTGTCCCATCTGCCTTGAAGTTTCCTCTTTCTCATTAAGCCCATCCTGCACAGAATTCAGAGAGTGTATCCATCTGGACTCTTTGTAGTTGAGGGACTTAATAATGGATCCTCCCCTAACGTTTGGAATGATCTTTTCCACCACGAACCACTTAATGTCCTCAGGTATGTGGTTGTGTGTGCTGTAATGCTCTACCAGGGGGATCCCCACTGTTCTACACCTGATTCTGCTCATGTGTTGTCAAATCCTGGTTTTTACTCTCTGGGTTGTTTGTCCAATGTAAACCTGTGGACAGGGGCAAAAGATGTCGTATATTACATACGAACTGTTACATTTAGTGAAATGTGTCAACTAAAATGTTCTGTTGTTGTGAGTAAAGTCTGTACCCTCCATGCAAAAGTCACAGGCCTTACAACTCCCACATTTCCGATGTCCAATCACTGGTGGGAGGCCCAGAAAGTCTCTCAGGTCTGGTTGTTTTGGAGGTTCCAGGAAGGCTTTCACAACTGTATCCTTAATATTCTTACCCCTTTTGAAGGCAAATAGTGGTTGTTGTTCTGTCTGCAATTCACCTGCCACCAGATTCCAATATTTTTTTATGATCTTTTTTATATCATTACTCTTGGTGTTATACGTAGTGACACATACAATATTATCGTTCTCTTTAGATTTCTCTTTGGTCTTCAGTAACTGGTCTCGGTGGAAGTACCATGCTCGCTGCCTTGCCCTCTTGAGTAGGCCCTTGGGGTAACCTCTTGCTTTCAGGCGTGTTGTAAGAACATCTGATTCCCTAAAGAAATCTTTTCTCTGGGAGCAGTTTCTTCTCAGCCTCAAACACTGCCCGTAGGGCAGGATATCCCTCAGATTCCTGGAGTGATGTGAATTGTACATCAACAGAGTGTTCCTCTCCATGGGTTTGCGATACAGATAGCAGTACAGCTGACCCTCTTTTGACTTGAATGTGAGATCTAGGAAATCAATTGATTCCCTACTATGTGCCAGTGTGAATTGTATATCTCTGCTCTTGTTGTTTAACCATGCATGGAATTCCATCAGTTCACTTTCTCCCCCCAAGCATATCATTATAACATCATCGATGTATCTTTTCCAGATTTCAATTTTTCTCAGGTATGGGTTCAATTGGTTGTAAAGGTGTTTCTCTTCATAGCTATCCATAAACAGATTAGCTAGACTCGGGGCATATGTAGCGCCCATGGCCACTCCATTGCACTGGTAATAAAACTGTCTCTTAAATATGAAATAGTTCTCCTTCATTGCTGTTTCCAGAAGTGAAATCAAGAAAGTAGTCGGAATCCAATGAGGTCTAGGTCTTGAATCCAAGGTGTTCCTAATCACATCCACTGCATCGTCTTGTGGGATGGATGTGTATAATGAACACACATCAAGGGTGACCATTATTTGTTTTTTGACATCAAAAGGTTGGCCTTCTAGCAGCTGGTTTATATGCATGCTGTGTCTCACATACGATTTTGTTTTGGGGACCCATGGTTGTAAGAAATAATCAATAAACTGATTGAGTGGTTCCAAAACCGATCCGCATCCAGATACTATTTGTCTCCCCGGCGGTTTTTCCAGTCGTTTGTGTACCTTCAGTAGGGTATAAAGGTTTGGAATCCTTGGCTCACGTTGGTTAAGGAAGTCTCGCTCCTGTTGGCTGAGGTAACCTTCATCTAATTCTCTTTGTGTAGTGTCCTGTATTAGCTTCCTGATCTCCTGTGTGGGGTCTTTTCCAATTTTCCGGTAACTCTCCAGGACTTGTAGCTGCTGCTCAATCTCACTAATGTAGTCATCTACATTCTGCACTACAATCGCTCCCCCTTTATCGGCCGCCTTGATCACTATGGATTCATTCTTCCTGAGTGTAGACAAAGCTAATATTTCTGCCTTACTAGTGTTGTATCTGATGTATTTCTTCTCATCCTGCAAGTGCCTGGTATCCTCTAGAACAAGCTTCTCAAATGCAATTATCCTATCGGACATCATAAATGTAGCTGGTGTAAAAGTTGAGGGTGGTCTAAATGTTGTTGCAGCTGGGGTAGGCGTAAAGGTATTTTTGGAAAAGTAATATTTCAGTCTTATCTTGCGAAAGAAACGTTGTAATTCAAGTTTCACTTGAAATGAGTCAGGTATGGAAGTGGGTACGAAAGTTAACCCCTTAGCCAGGATATCCTTCTCTGCAAGTGTCAAAGTGTGATTAGATAAATTAATTACCGGGCCCAAGGCATCTACCCTTGCTGTAGTTTGGTGGGTTAGATTAGTTGCGGACGCATTCCCATTCATGTCACCCAGTGATGGCTCTATATGGTTCAAGCCCTCTAACCTGAGTGTGGTATCTGTGTCTCTGAAAGGTTGTATTCTGTCTATAATCTGGGTGATGTTATCCACATGTGGTGAGGTCAGGTATTGAAAGGGTGTACTCTGTATTGGTCATGGGTCTACCATCTGTAAGTTTGCCTCCTTGTGGAGATCTCTCCATGCGTCTCCGGTTGATAGAACCGGACCCTCGATGTTCCCTGTGTGTCCCGAAACCTGGCCATCTCACCCCTCCACCCTTCAACCCACCGCTTTTTTGGTTTGGAGATTTGAGATTCACACCTCCTGAATCTTGCCCCTAACGACTATTACACAGATTATGGGACTTTTATCTTCATGCCCATTGCGCACAGTCTGCAGAGAGTCAGCTTGATGTGTGAATCTCTCTCTCTTTCTCTCAATCTTTCCATGTCTGGAAAATGACCCTCCCTCTAACTTTCACACTCCGTTAATCAAACACACACACACACCAACACACACACACACACACACAGTACCTTGCATAGCTTTTTATTCACCTTAAAAATGTATCTGGTTCCAACTAGATTCTTCAAAACTCAAATGTTCTTAAAATAGCTGTCAAGCTTATTTCAACCCAAAGTGGAGACCAAATCATATGCCATTACCATCCAAGGATAAGATGCTTTAAAAAGCAAAAGTGAGAAATTGGGTTATTGGTTGGGGAAGGGTGTTAGATCTGACAGTCTTTTCGTGGTCTGCCCCAAACGTTTTGCGCACTTACCTCCATTTTTTCTGTATTCTTTTTGTTGGCCTTAGGATTCTGAGCACTTTACCACTGCCAACAAGTGCTTAAGTGCATGTGCTACTCCCCTAAAATATGGTTTGATTGATGTATCAATTGGCACATTTATTTTCATGTAAGTCCCTAGTACGATGCCTAGGGCCTGTAAATTAAATGCTACTAATAGGCCTGCAGCACTGATTGTGTTACCCACACAAGTAGCACTTTAAACATGTTTCAGGCCTGCCACTGCAGGGCCTGTGTGTGCAGTTTACACTGCCATGTCGACTTGGGATTTAAAACCTTTTGCCCAGTCTTAAGATCTCCGTTATATTTCAAATGTGACCCCTACAGTAGACCATAGGTAGCCCCAAGGGCAGGGTGCTGTGTAACTAAAATGAACGATATGTACTTTTACGTTTTGGTTTTGACTACTGTGAGGCCTACCCCTCACATAGGTTAACATTGGGAACTCCTTATTACACTTTTAAGCTGTTATTTCTGATTGGGGAGGAGTAGTTATTTCATGTTCAATATCAGTGGAATGATAATGATAAATCCTCTTTGCTGGCAGAGTTGGATTTCACATTACAATTTTAGAAATGCCTCTTTTAGAAAGGTGGAATTTCTCTGCTCTTAAAAATCTGTGTGCCTGCAGCTTGTCTCCAATACACGTCTGTGGTGGGTGACAGCTGGCCTTTGCGCATTCCCTCTAGATGGCCATGCACAAAGGAAGGGTAAGTGTGACTGTGTGCCCATTTGCATCCTGATGGCTCATCTTGGGTAGGGTGGGGGAGGTGTCCTATCCCCACATAAAGGTTTGATTACCCCCAGTAGTGAATCTGGAGCCAGGGCTCAGCAGGGAGGACCTCTGTGCACTTTAAAGCCCCTCTTTAACGTCTCCTCAACTTCAAAGGCATCACTGGGTATAACTACTGGGTCTCCGACCCCATCAAATCAGACACTATGAGACCTGTAAAGAAACTGCCACGAAGAAGGACTGCTGTATTGCTACAAGGACTGCCACTCTGCTGGACTGCTGCTCTGGAAGAACTGCTTTTCTGCTGTACTACCCTGTTGCCTGCTGCCCTCTGCACCTGCTGAGGAAGAACTGGACTCTTACTTGAACCCAGAGTGATTTCCAAGGTCATGCGGGCTTGTCTCCTGTTTTTTGACTCAGGAATATCAAAGTCTCACCTCTTGTGCCTGGTCCATTGAAAGCGGATCCACATACTTGCTCCAGTGGAACCGATGCATCCTCAACTGTAGGAAGCAGAATAAACACATCACCGCTGTTTCAGGAACAGTCCCGGCACATCGCACTTGGAACCAGTGCATTGCCTCAACAACTCACATATTGGAACAGCCGCATTACCGGTGCTGTAGTGTGAGAAAATCCACACATCCCCTCTAATGCTCGGAGAAACCTGGCAACTTAGTTTCAGAACCAACACATCTCGCCTTTGTTTCTTTGTCTTCATAACTGGTGTATCATCGTCTTTGTATGGAGAAAATTGATGCATCACCTCAACTGCAGGGGTCAACATCAACGCATCACTCAACTGTGCTCCGTATCTCGCTGTTGTGACCAGGATGCTGGTGCTTTCTTCAGCAGACCTTGTCTGGCTCCTGTGTCCAGGCTGCACTCCATAACGGTCGGCCTGAACTCTTGACTGAGTCCCAGTCCAGCACGACAAATACCCCCATAGGCACTTATTGCTTCTAAGCCTAATTTTTGCATTTCATCTTAAACATTCATATCTCAACTTCTACCTATTATTTGCTGTTCTGCTCTTGTTTCATCATAAAATCATAATATATTTTTCTAAACTCATATGGAGTCTTTTTGTGGTGTTTTCAATGTGTTACTGTTTGAAATGTTGCAAAATACTTCACACATTGCCTCTTGAGTTAAGCCTGCCTGCCTGAAAAATAAAATACCTCCAAAAGAAACAGATTGGGTGAAAATAGACAGAACCATACAAGAGGCGAAAGAAACTGTACATTCATTCTATGAAAGATTGTTGTTAGTTTTCAAACAGTATAGCGGTTATGAGGAACTGAATGAAAAGGACATGAGCCACTTTTATATATAGATTCGTATATGGTTTGAGACCGGAAATTTCAGACATGATTAGACATAGCATGATAGGATGGCAGTCGAGCTCAGTAGACAAAGTACTGAGGCAAGCAAAATATTGCAGTGAAGAAATTGATGCAAAACAGAAAAAAAGGTAGTGGAACAACAAGTGGCGCAAATGGAGAGTAATAATACAGGGAATCAAGGTAGTTTTAAAGGTAAACCTAAATTAGTAGGAAATATTGATGAATTGAAAAAGAAATTTCCATGTTTTAATTGCGGCAAGTTAGGGCATTGGAAGAAAGAGTGTAAATGTCCGCCAAGACCTAATGGGGAAAACACATCATTGAATCCACAGGTGCAGTTTGAGGTAAATCAACAGCAACCGCAACAACAGCAGATAGCAAATCAGCAAAGTCAGGTACCACAACCGCCACTGCCATACAGTGTAAACCAGCAGAGATACAGTGGAGAGACAGGATTCAGCCGAAGTGAGCAGGTAAAAAGACCGCAAAGAGTGAATGCGTGTCCTCAGTATTGGTTACAAGAGGAGGATGGCAGTGAGCCGGATGAAAGTTTCTGATGGTGCCTGAGAGAGGAAGAAGAGTGTGTACTTGGGGCCACTCTTGAGGTAGATCAGTCAGGTCCATATGTGAGCGAAAAGGTGAATGATGTAGAAATAACTTTCCTAGTGGACACTGGTGCTACCCGTTCTACTGTTAGATCAGTGGAAGTTCAAAATCTTCCTCTCTCGGGAGAGACCATTCAAGTTGTAGGTGTAGCTAATAGACAGATAAAAACTCCCTTGACAAAACCAGTTGAAATAGAAATTGGAACTTTCAAAGATATGCATCGATTTGTGGTGTGCGATAGTAGTCCTATTAATGTGTTAGGAAAGGATATATTGTGTAAGATGAACTGTGCCATATACTGTTCATCCGATGGCATAGAATTACAAACTCCAGTTGAAGATAGTTTGTATAAAATGACAATGCTCATGATTGAGGCAGAGCAGGATATGCTATTTCCTGTTTTTGACAAAGAAAAGATTCCTGTTGAATTGAAAGAGGCAGTGAAAGAAGGAGTATGGGATTTCACTGGAAAAGATATAGGTTTGATGAAAGGCGTTGATCCTGTGAAAGGTACAGTAAAAGAGGGTGCGAGTTACCCAAATATACCTCAGTATAAGATGACTACAGAAGTGATTGAAGGAAGAACTCCAGTGATTGACAAAATGATTGAGCAGGGAATACTGATAGAAATAGAAAGCAGTCCTTGTAATTCACAAAATGTGGGATTGAAAAAGCCTAACGGAACCTTTAGAATTGTGCAGGACCTTAGAAAGGTTAATAAAATTGTTGTCCCATGTTGTCAGATTGTTCCGAATCCAGCAGTGATTCTGTACCAAATTCCTCATGATGCAGAATGGTACACTGTGATTGACCTGTGCAATGCGTTCTTTACTGTTCCATTGCATCCAGAAAGCCAACCAATTTTCGCATTCAGATTCCAAAATCGTATCCTAGCATGGTGTAGAATTCCGCAAGGGTACACTGAGAGTCCATCGATTTTTAATCAGCTGCTAAAGAAATCATTCGAAAACGTGAGCATGCTTGGAGAGTCTGTGTTAGTACAATAGATTGATGATCTTTTGGTTGTATCAAAAACAAAGGATGCATGTGTAACTGACACCGTAGCATTGTTGAATCATTTGGCAGAGGAGGGACATAAAGTGTCTCCATCAAAATTGCAGTTTTGTCAAAATGAAGTGCAATATCTAGGTCACAAGATTGCTAAAGGAATCAGACAAGTCACCGTAGAAAGAATAAAAATGATACAAGGAATGCAGCCACCTAAAACTTAAAGACAGGTGAGAATGTTCTTGGGAAAGGTAGGTTATTGTAGACAGTGGATTAGTGGATTTTCATTGATTGCAAAACCATTACAGAGACTGACAAAAGCAGATATCAGAGACCCCATTGTTCTGACCAAAACAGAGATGGAAGCATTTGAAAAGCTGAAATCAAAACTGTGTGAAGCACCAGCTTTAGGAATGCCTGATTATGAGAAAGAATTTGAACTGTACTGCAGTAAGCGAGAGGGATGTGCATTGTCAGTGTTAGTTCAGAGACATGGAAAATTGAGAAAACCAATTGCATATTTCTCAGCTGTTTTGGATCTTGTTGCAGAAGCTTTGCCAGGTTGTCTGAAAGCAGTAGCAACAGCTAGTGTAAGTCTGGAACAAAGTTAAGGAATAGTGATGGGATTTCCTGTGAGGGTGTATGTACCTCATTCTGTGGAGATTATCCTCACTAGAGCCAAAACACAGTATATGACCAACAGTAGAATGATCCGATATGAGAAAATAATTTTGGGAGCTGAGAATGTGACCATTACCAGATGTGTGAACGTTAATCCCTCCACATTGTTACCTGACACCATTGAGGCAGAAGTAAAAGGTGAGCTTGATCACAAATGTTTGGATGTTCTTGAATACTGCACAAAACCCAGACCAGATATCAGAGATGAACCTTTACCTGAATCAGATTTTGTGATGTTTGTGGATGGATCATGCCTGAGAACGGAGAGTGGTATTCTAAGTGCTGCTTATACCGTTTGTACTGTGGCAGAAGTGTTGGAAGCATCTTGTCTGAAAGGAATTCATTCTGCTCAAGTAGCGGAATTGATTTCTTTGATACGAGCATGTGAATTGGGAAAAGAGGTGAAAGTAACTATAGTGACTGACAGTCAATATGGTTACGGAGTTGTTCATGATTATGGACAGCTCTGGTCCCAAAGAGGTTATTTGACCTCTGCAGGAACACCTATTCGGAATGCTGAATTTGTGAAAACACTAATAGATGTGATTCATTTACCTGAGAAAATAGCTGTTGTAAAATGTTCAGCCCATAAAAACAGTGAGGATTACATTACCCGTGGAAACAACTATGTGGATGCAATTGCGAAGCATTGTGCGAAAAATCAAATTTCAATCAATCGAGAAAAGCTCAAAGAACATGTTCCGAGTCCTTTAATGCTAACTACTGTAGTTGAGACTTGGCAGGAAGTGAAACAGATACAGGATGAGGCAGAAGCAGAAGAAAAAGATATTTGGCTAAAAGCAGGATGCAGACAAAGCGAGGAAGATGAAATTTGGGTTTACAAAGATGAAAGACCAGTAATGCCCGATAGCATGGTCTCAGACATGGCCCGAATGTACCATGGTCAGGCCCACATTAGTAGAGATGCTATGATTCGTCTATTTAGACAGACTTGGTATAATCCCAAGCTCAGGATGATTTCCGAAAGCATGTGCCAAAGATGTTTGGTCTGTCAGCAATTCAATCCAAACAGGAGAACTGTTGTAAGTTTGGGAACCATAGGACGGGAGGGTGGTCCATTTACAAGAGTTCAGATGGATTTTGTGGGGTTGCCCCCATGCAATAGGCTTAGGTATGTTCTTGTGATAATCTGTGTGTTCTCCCGATGGGTGGAAGCTTTCCCCACGAGAAGAAACGATGGAATAACTGTTGCTAAACTGTTTTTACGTGAGATAATACCATGTTTCGGTTTCCCGGTGACGATTGAGTCAGACCGTGGACCGCATTTCCAAAATGACCTTATGCAAATGATCTGTGAAGCTCTGGACATTCACCAGAAGCTGCATTGTGCTTACAGACCTGAGGCTTCAGGAATAGTGGAACAGGTGAATGGAACAATTAAAAACAGAATTGCAAAAATGTGTCTAGCAACAGGACTTAAGTGGCCCGATGCCTTGCCGCTAGTTTTAATGACACTAAGAAGCATACCTGACAGGAAAACTGGACTAAGTCCACATGAGATTTTGATGGGCAGGGTGATGAGGCAGGCCTATGTACCTGTTGATAAGTTGTTGACAATTAATGATGACATCATACTGGATTACTGCAAAAATCTGTCTGATGTGGTAACTTCTGTGCTCCACCAGGTGGGAACTGAGTCAAATTCCAAAGAGAAAAATCCAGCTCATGATCTAGTCCCTGGAGACTGGGTTCGAGTGAAAGTGCATCGCAGGATAAATTGCTTGGTACCTCGGTGGCAGAAACCTCGTCAGGTTATCTTGGTCAGTACTACTGCAGTCAAGTGTGCTGGATTAAAGAGGTGGGTTCATGCGAGCCACACCATTAATGCGCCTGCACCTGAATACCCATATGACGGTGAAAGTACAACTGACTGATTCTGAAGCTGAATCAGAAAAAACTCCAGATACTGAAGATCGACAGGAACGTCGACATCTGGAAGTATCAGAAGCCAGTTCTGCGTCTGAAGGTGAAGGTGAAAGGGAGGTTGTGGAGATACCAGATTCAGAAGTCCAATCTGAAGATCAAGAAGTGGTAAAGACAGACACCAGTAAAGACGCAATAGAAAGTGAAGACAAAGTTGTTGAAGAGGAGAAAACTGAAGAGAAATCTGGAAACTCTGAAAGCAGGAACGGAAATCCTGAGACTGGGGAAGAGGAAGTAACTCACGATAAGGATGAGATTCCGAGTACCAGTTATGAAGGTGTTCCTAACAGAGTAGCAGAAAAGAAAGCTGAATCAGATGAAGACAAAAACATTGTGAAAATTATAATCAATGACACAGCTGAAGATACTGAAAGTGAAACTGATGACAGTGCAGAAGAAACTCCATTAAGAAAAAGCCCAAGGAAAAGAGTTTGGAGAGTGGAGCATAACACAGTAGAACCAAAGACTAAGAAAGTCGGTAAAGGAGACAATTGGCCTAAAGAAACTGGTGGATTGAGATTTAAACTAGTGAAGAAAACAAAAGAGCTAGAAGAGCAAGTGAATGAGATCACTAGCCAGCAAGAAACACTGGGAAAGAAAATAGAGATTATTCAAAGGACAAAAAGAGTAAGACGTCCGAACCAGAGGTATAAATCACCTGAGTGGACGTACATCGTCCTACAACCAATTGTGGAGGTTAATAGCAGCCAAGAAAACCTGTACAACCCAAAGGCAATTAGGAAAAGTGAGTAAATAAGTCAATTTAAGAGAAAAGAGATAGGTGCTCAAAGTATATGATAATAAGTAAAAATTCTGAAGTCCTGTGAGACGGATATTGTAAATATAGAAGAGGTTGGAGTTGATATAAGGTCGAAGAAAACTTGTTAGAGAACTTAACTATAGTACAATCTAGAATAGAACTGACACAAGGTCGAAGAAAACTTGTTAGTGAATTGAGTGGTGTTTAACTTGTAGGTGAAATAAGGTCTTAGAAATTGTGTTAGAGAAATATGGCAATCAGTAACCACAAAAACATAATGTTCTATTTTTAGAAAATGGTGTAGATGTTGCTCAATATGCATGGCATTGTTGATAATATTATGGGTAATTTTAGCTACTGTTATTCCTTTCCAAGACGGTTTAACGAAATTGAAACCAAATGGGAGTTTAAATAAGCCAAGTGAGAAAGAAAAAGTTCATTAGACTCATGTGTATAAACTAGAGGTGCATCAAGATAGGTCAATTAGTGACTACACAAAAAATACATTTTCAAAGTTATTACTTGAGTATATTAAAACTATGAATGTTGATGATTGTTATGTTTGTGTAAAGTTGCCAGCGTCAGTGTCAGAAGGGGTGACCTATCACCACCTTCCTCTCACATATGGAGTGACTTGTAGTGTAATTGCAACCTTGTTTTATCAGACTGGGAAATTGGAATATCATTACTCCAATGTAGACAAAATATTTGCAAAATAAAAAATTGATAGTGCATTGAACAAAAGAAATCCTACAAAAGAGATGGGAGAGTATTTCTTAGAATTAGATGAGATGCTTTTAATAATAATTTGACATGTAAAATGAGAATTGAAGAGAAAGCATGTTTGAATATGGTTGAGGAAAGAAGAATTGCTTACAAACGAAATGAGAAAGTAAAACATGCGAAATCCAAATATTGGACATTTGATGATGAGAATCTTGATGACAAAAATGTGAATGTGGCTATAAACATAAATACTCCAATGTTAGGGAAATGATGTATTAGAAGAGAAAATTCCATGTATGATAATTATTGTGTGGGTGCAAGTCAATGTAAAGACACCTATAGAATTATAGGGGGTTGGGGATTTAAAGTAGATTATCCTGTTTTTCCTGGAATGTATTTCATTTGTGGGAATAGAGATAAGTTACAAGACCATTGGTATGGGACCTGTTATGTGGGCTTGGTCTTTCCTAAAAAAAATTCATGTAGATAGAGGTACTAATGGAAAGCATGAGATAGGTAAAGTTTTAAGTAGAAAAAGAAGAGAGAGGGTATTGGAAATAATAGGTGATGTCTTTGGAGCACTGATACCAGCAGTGGGAATTTTGTTTAATGCAAATAGAATCAGAAAATTATCCACAATAGTTGATCGATTGTCAACAGACATCGCAGGAAGATTCCTGATGGTTAATACCGAAATGGTTGCTATGAGAGCTATGGTAATGCAAAATCGACTTGCCCTTGATATAATTTTAGCAAAAGAGGGAGGAGTCTGTGGAATTTTAAAAGTGCAACATTGTTGTACTTATATTCCAGATAAAAGTCAGAATCGTGAAAATTACAATATAAATATTACAGATTTACATAAAGAAATTGAACCACTGGAGGTTGAAGGTGTCCTTGAAAAGTTAGGTAAAAGTTTCTCGGCAATTAAGCATTGGTTCCAAGAAATAGGTAGTTCAATTATACGTAAAATACTAATTCCAATAATGATTTTAGTGATAGTGATTTTCCTGATAAGATTATGCTGCATATGTAAAGGTAGGAGAGATTTTAGAAAGGGGATAAAGAGAACCAATCAAGAACGAAAAGCAAGGGAAAGAGAAAAGAATGAAATAGAAATGGAAGAAATCAGAGAGAAGATTTTCAAAGATTCAAAGGAGAAAGATACTAGAGTATAGATGGTACTAATATGAAGAATTCGAAACATGTTCTGCTAAAAATTATCCACATTTTGAGAGATGTTTGGTGATAAAATCACCAGATGAGGGAATTGATGGAGCAAGGTGGCAAAACAAAATTTTGTGGACCCCTTGTAAAGTTAATGTTCCATAACGTTAACATTTATTAATGGTGTGTTGTGGTGAATTAATCAACAATAGTATGAGATGCACATATATGAAAACGTGGGAATACTAATTTTGCCTGCATGAAGCAATATAATTAACTAATTTGTATTGTTTTTGTGTTGTGAACTAATGCAAAGCTTAAACATAAATAAACGCAATATGAATGTGCTTATTGTACACGTTATTGTGCTGGAAAGTAGTCGAATATGTAAGTATGAAACACATTTATGTGGCTTACTTGCTGGGTAACAACTAATAGGGAAACCTTAGTACAGTGGGAGGTAAACAGAAGGGCTTTAGTTCCATATTTAACATGAATTTGTGTTTGTTTCTATGATAGCTTCAAAAGTGGCCTCTGAAGCCTAACAAAACATGGCTGCTCTGGTAAACTGTGAGCAAGTGCTGGACTGCGCATGTGTGCCCAAAGCCTGCCAGCGAGAGTGAGCTGCCTGTGCTCGGATGGGAAGTTCAAGGCTGCCTTGCCCTGGAAGTCAGGATGGTTGCCAAAACGTGGGCAGTTGAGTGTTCTAAACATGGGAAAGTAATGCGACGTTGCAAGTTAAGGAAATGACCAGGCCAAAGACTGTCCTAAACAATACCCCTTTATTAATTTGCTGATTCGCCGTGAATATGATGTTGTAATGGTGAGGAGATGCTCACCCATCCCAAAGTTGTCCAATCAGAACCTGAATTGAAGATGTTAGATACATTTTAGATAGATTAAGTTAGGAAATTAGTGTATTAAATCCCCTGATTTTGCTTAGAGAGGGTCGCTTTTTTGATTTCCTCTCGAAGTGCTGTCGGATTGCAGATCGATTCCTGGATGTAAGATACTTTGATTTATTTCTTGTTTGGTTTGCAGGACTGAAGGATAAGATGAGGGCATTAGTTAGGGATGTTAGGAGAAAATGAGTTTGGAATTATCTATTCTTTGCTAAACTTTAACTAATTTTTAAATAAATGACTATTTTCTGAGCTCTAAATAAAATGATCATCCTGAAATAAAGTTTGAGATTTTTCCTGAATAAAGAATAAATCAATGCCTAAATGTCAGACATATTAAAGTTTTGCTTTAAATAAAATTAGGAAAATGGAATATCAAAGCTGGTCTTGTAATTTTTCCTACGCCTGATTTTCTTTCTAGCAGATTCATTGCCACTATGGTGGTGTGTCTGAATAAAATTAATGTTTGATTAAACCCATGGTAAACCGTATAAAACTATAGGTGTAAATAATAATTGCTTGAATAGGTTTAGGCACTCCGCCAAATGTTACAGCATTACTCCTTTGTGTTTCACCAAAATCCTTGAAGCCGAATTAAGTGAACAGAGTAAATGTGCAGTGTTATGGGCCCCACTGACGAATGAGTGTGTGTTCAGAGGTTTCAGGGAAATGGTAAGTGCTGATTAGAAATGATTTTTGGAGTTCCGCTGTAGCAACAGCCTAGTACAAAGAAGTTACAAACTGTAGTTGTGTCGAGTGAGTCACTTAACACAATCGTAATTCATAACCTTTACTGCTGTGCGGTAGGATGATGATGATGAAATCAATGCCGGCAATTAATGATGATGTATTAGGGTCCTTTGGAAAAAATATTGGCTTGCACATAGACTGAGCAAGCAGAGGAAGATCCTCGCCCTGCCTTCAAATTGAATTACTGTTGCTTTCACCACATCTGCCCCGTCAAGCATGTGATCAATTGTTGGTGTACATTTAATGTCGTCACATCACACCTCAATATAAATCACACAGCCCGGGGTAAGAGGGTTAGGGTTTGATGAATGGATGGGAAGGGGGGTTTGGGGAAAGGTTTGACAAAGAAAAACAGTATGCATGGACACAACAAAAGCAAAACACAATCTTGCCAGACGAGCATGATCTTATCCAATAAATCTATAAAGGGAGAAAAAGAAAATTCATGCATGATGATGATGAAGAAAACTTGATGGTTTATGATAATAAGTAGTGCTTACCAACTACTGCTACTAGACAGTACAGGGCAGCAGTATATTAATATTCATTTTGCCTTGCCTGGGTGTATGCCCTCAGAGAGACCCAAATTACATGTTGTATCGGGCTTACTTTTAAAGATAACAAAGAAAATTAAAAAACAGTTGTAGGGATCAGTTAGCAAACAAACAACAACAAAACACACAGTTGTGATGATTAAAGAGAAAAAAGGAATCAAATGAATTAAAAGACGAATGATGAATTATACTAAAGTTACTGTATTATCCTGGTCAAATTGTGGAGTTGAATCTTGTCATTCCTCTTGGTCCTCCCTTCCATGAACGCACCGCAGAACAATCTTGGTTGGGTGCCACTGCATGACTGATGCGGTTTGGTAAGGTAAGTGTGAGTTGTTTCTCCCAGTATAGCACAGGGTAAAGGCCGGCCTGTAAGTGTAGATGGAAAAGCAAAAGGGTTATTGAAAAATCAATGAATAAAAAAAATGCATCAATTACTGTGGAGTACAAGAAGAGAAGAGAGAACAATTTCAGACTGAGGCGGCTTGGATACATCGTGTCTACTCTTCTGTTTATGGCGGTGATGGATTAAACCCAGATCTGTTGACTGGGTGTGAATGTTTGATTGGTTCAGAGGCTCCGTCCATCACCACCCCCTTTTACACCGCTTTATTCGCCATAAGTTGGCAGGGTATGCGCAGACGTGCGTCCCTTGCTCACTTTGCCACTGGATTCAAGCAAACCTGGCTGAAGACGGCTGAAATGCCAGAAACCGGTTCTAGGAAGCTTGTTTCTGGACAAGGGAAGGCGTGGCTTGGCAGTTCGGGCTGGACTGTTCCCATGAGGCACAGGGTCAGACTGATTTGCATATGGCCATGTCTGAACTGTGGTGGCAGAGTGGGCTAAAGAACGGCGATGGATTAAACCCAGATCTGTTGACTGGGTGTGAGTGTTTGCTTGGTTCAGATGCTCCGTCCATCACCACCCCCTTTTGTACCGCTTTGTTCGCCATAAGTTGGCAGGGTATGCTCAGACGTGAGTGCCTTGCTCACTTTGCCAATGGATTCAAGCAAGCCTGGCTGAAGACGGCTGAAATGCCAGAAACCGGTCCTAGGAAGCTTGTTTCCGGTCCAGGGAAGGCATGGCTTGGCAGTTCGGGCTGGACTGTTCCCATGAGGCACAGGGTCAGACTGATTTGCATATGGCCATGTCTGAACTGGGGTGGCAGAGTGGGCTAAAGAACGGTGATGGATTAAACCCAGATCGGTTGACTGGGTGTGAGAAAGTGGCTCTATATATAATGGACTAGAAGGAAGTACAGTGTGTATAGAGTCTAAAAACCCCAGAGGTATAACAGAGGTTAAAGTCAGAACCGACCTTACTCTCCAAAGTGGTAGCTTGGTCAAGCAGTAAGGCAGTACCAGAGGACAGTGTAAAGCATTTGATGTACACACTCAGTCAGCAAAAGGTTTCACACACTCAAGGACTGAACTCCATGCCAATTGTTTGTATATCCAGAGATATGGTTGTTTTACTTTTAGAACCAACAGTTATAAAAATATACTTTTCACATTACGAGTACTCTCATGTAAATACTTTGTATAGGAGCAATAAGTTTGTACACACAATAATCACAGGTTAGCTAATAAGCAGTACAGTTCTGAAACACACTCTAGCATTGAGCTCAATGGGTTTTCATAGGGAAGTACAATTGATTACTTTATGGATTACTTTGGTAGTTCCAGGACTAGATCATGGATTCAGTCCTGGGGTCTAAGCTGAAACCAGATTAGCAAACACGTTTTAGTTACAGTAATGATTTCTCCTGAATATAAAGCTGTTTTAAAAGTTCACACTTAGAAACTTTTCAAGGTGATACTCACAATGTGATTCAATGGGCTGAAAGGTACAGTACTGGCTTCTCTCCTGATCACAGGTGAGTATTTTCTAATTCGGACTTTGGCTGATTTTATAGGAATATTTTCAGTTTTCAAAACTTCACACTTTGAAAATTTTCGAGTCTAAAATGGGTCAATGTAATCCAATGGCAGGTAAGTGAATTTCCGGTTTCCAGGTGAATACTTGGTTGGTGAAGTACGGGTTCTGGGCATAGACTCAGGGGTCCCCCAGGGTCGGGTGAGTACAGTTGGTTTAGTCCCAGCGGCGCAGGGGCGGCCGGGTGTAGAGGTAGGTAGGCCCAATGTTATCCAATGAGGGAAAGGGGGGCTTCGGTTGGTGGCTGCTGGCTAGCAGGCCCTGCGGCTCTGGTAGCTGGGCTCCTGGTCACTTTCTCTGGGCAAGGGGGGAAGTAGGATAGGGCAAAGAGGTCACAGCCAGCGGTACTCGGGCGGCTGGATGCTGAGTGCTTTTGAGCCGTTGGGCGCTCAATGTTATCCAATGAGGATCTTGAAAAAGGAACAAAGACTGCAGGCTCGGGTACGGTTACTTTCCAGGGGCAACCAGCACTTCGAGAGGTAAGTTGGGATGTTGGAGCACAGGTAGGTACCCCAAAGGGAGGCACAGGGGGCTGTAGGGCGCCGGATGGAGGGGTGTCTTTGGGTGTCGGAAAAGCTTACCCTCGGCTGGCCGCGGTTGGGGTGGCCCCTGGTTCTGAGTCAGCAGGCGTCGGCTGGTTCGTCGAGGAAGGTCTTTGGGCACTGGACTTCAGGTCCCAGTCGCCTGGGGGACGTCCTCGTGGTCTTGGTTCGGGTTGGCCCGGCCCGGGCTCGGCTGGTGCAGAGTGGGCTGGTCCGGAGCTTCCTGGTGGGCACCAGGTGGGTTGTTGCAGCAGAGCCTCTGCTGATGGGAGTCCCAATCGTCAAGAGGGTCAAGGCAGGCAGTGTCCCAAGGTTGCTGTCCGCGGAGGTCGCCGGGTTTAGGCAGGAGCAGGTTCCAGGATCAACAGGCCGGTAGGGCTGGGGACAAATCAGTTGTTGTTGTCCTGTTGTTAGCAGCTGCACGGCGGGTCTTCTTCTTCTTGATCTTCTTTCTTCTTTTTGATATCGGGATCTGAGGAAGGAAGGTTCAGGGAGCCCCTAAATACTAAATTTAGGGGCGTTACATGTAGGGCAAGGGCAGGGACCAATGGGTCCCTGTCCTGGGGTGAGTACACCCCCTAGCCTGCTCCTCTCCTGTGGGAGGGGGGCAGGAGCCTAGCTGGGATTGGGCAGGACTCCCCATCTACAAGATGGCCGGAGCCTGGGGTCGTGCTTCACCTCGCCTCCTCCACCTGAGGGGTGGAGTTGGCACAGGTTGGCACACCCCCCTTCTTGACGTAGTTTTTCCTGCCAGTCTTCCAGCTAGAGTTGAGGAAGGACTGGTGGGGGGGGGGCTGGCTGCTGGGTACAGCAAATGGTCTGGAGAAGCTCTCAGAGGTGGTATGCCTTTGAAGCTTCCCCCTGTCCATCCTGGGGGAGGAGACATAGCACCTCAGCCAGGATGTGCTTTGTTACAGACCCAGGAGAGCGGGGGCTCTCCACCCGGGGGTCCAGCAACATGTCTGCTGTGTGGCAGCCTCTGCAGCCACTCAGCCCAGACGTGGATTGTAGGTTCGGGTTTTTGGAGGGCATCTCTAAGATGCCCTCTCGTGTATTTTACATTAATTCCCACACTGGCATCAGTGCGGGTTTAATGTGCTGAGAAGTTTGGTACCAAACTTGTCAGTCTTCAGTGAAGCCATTATGGTGCTGTGGAGTTCGTGAATGACAACCTCCCAGCACCATAAACTCTTAAATGGCAACACTGCACTTACAGTGCCCAGGAATGGCCCTGGGTACTGTAGGGGCACAGGGCTCATGCACCTGGACCCTCACCTCTGGCATAGGGCACCCAGCTAGAGGGGTGACTGAAGTATGCCAGGGCAGTGGGTTCTGTGGGCATGGCACACAGGAATGTGTGCCATGTTGACTCTTGCTTTAGTTTTGTACTTAGGCACTCAGCCTACAAAGGCAGTGTGTGGGAGCCTAGGATACAGGGCCCCTGAGGGTGGCACAATAAGTGCTGCAGCCCTCAGGGGTCTTCTCTGGTCACCATGCCCTGGATACCTAGGGTACCATTTACTAGGGGCTGACAGGGGCCAGAGATGCCAATTGGGTATTTTGTTTCAGCATAGCTTTTCTTTGTAGGGAAGGAACACAGGCCCTGGGTACCTGATTGGCAGGGATCCAGGGCACACTCAGTCAAAGTACATCAGCAGTTCAGAAAAAAGTGGGGGCATACCAAGGCAAGAAAGATTACACTTTCTCACACTGGGTGTGAGTGTTTGATTGGTTCAGATGCTCCGTCAATCACCACCCCCTTTTGCACCGCTTTACTCTTCTGTTTACAGCATTAAGATACAACAACAACAGGACAGAGTAGGCCCACATGGCACCGGGCCGTGACCCAACCTCCATTTAGCTTACATTTTGATAGAGCCAGACAAAGGCATATACAGCAATCTTGCATTTTCAAAATAAAGTGACTAAATCAATGCGCCGCTGTCAGTCATACCACTGCACTCGACTCCACCACTACACGGACATGTAGGTCTGCTGTGGTTCTGGTTGAATTGTTGTGTTTACCTTTTATGCCACTTCATGAAATGCAGTTATTCCATCAATCATCTCCGTTCCGACTGACTGACTGCGAAGATGGTATGGTCATCATCATGGTGTTGTTGTCCAAGGCCAACTCAGTCTGTAGTGTACCGAGTACAACTCTGACTAAGTCCACATTCCATATTAAAAAATGCAATGGATATTGGCCTGGAGGAGTAGGAGTAAAATTTGGTTATTAAACAAGAAGAGAAACCTAACATTGACTGTCACTTGAGTCACTTTGAGTTGGTAGATTAACTACTAGTACAGTTCGACTTCATTCATGCACAACG
Organism: Lissotriton helveticus; assembly: GCF_964261635.1. Lineage (NCBI taxonomy): Eukaryota > Metazoa > Chordata > Amphibia > Caudata > Salamandridae > Lissotriton > Lissotriton helveticus. Next base: position 19,274,607 of record NC_136060.1, on the reverse strand, counting down.
CGCTATCAAAACAAAAAACAGCAATCACTCAGAGTCTGCATACAACGCATGCCATCATTACCTGTCTTGCTCTTTGCTTTGGCTGTCAGATGCCTGCATAGTTCTTCTGACACGTGAGTGTTTTTTTTACAGAGGCGGTGGCCTCATTATTACTCCACATGCATTTTGAGTGTTAGTCGTTTCGGTTTTCGTATTCATCTGTGGCACTTTGTCGCTGTTGAAGTTGGTTCAGATGGTCAGTGCTGTGAGATGGGCCGTGGCCTTGGTAGCAGTCATTGGTCAATTGAGTTTGCAGAAATGTGACATGTCAGGCATCAGCAAGTTCTTTGAAGAGTCTTGTCTTTCTCTGCCAAGTACATTCTGTTCTGACATTGATGAGCTTTTTGAATACCTGCTGACTCCGAGGTGGTAGCCTAGTTCTGACAGTGATGAGTTTCGGCTCGGAATCAAAAGGCGGACAGCTATAGTCACGTTCCACTTGTTCTGGAGTGACTATTAGAGGCAACATTTCTTGTTTTGTTCTCCATCCAATGTCTAGCTTGAGGGAAAAAATTTATCTAGGGTGAGTCAGGAAGATAGAGCAGGACTCGGAGTAGTGGACAGTGAAATGCACAGAGGTGCAGCTCCAATGCAGCTCCAATATGGAAATCAAATAACAAGAGAAGACAGTGGTGATGGGTTTGTTGTGGTTCAAACCAGAAAGACAGAGACACACACAAATAAAGTAAGGAAGAAAGTAACAATTTGAAAGCCTGGTTGTCAGGGAAGAGGTGCTCGTCCTCAAACTCTGGTGGTTCGACCAGAAGTAGCAGGTCATCTAACAGTAACACACTACTTCCGTCACCTAAATCGCTCACCTCTTCATGCTGTGATTCAGGTATTTTGTAATCTGGTGGTATAAAGTACTGATTCATTTTGATCATAGTTAACCTCTTCACGCTTTCAGGAGAGAGACAGGTCCTTTTCACAGTTACAATGGCACCAGCAGCACTGAAAAACGCTCAGAAGAGACACTTGTGACAGGGCAAGCCAGATACTTTATCGCCAGCCTGCTGAGCACTGGCCATTGGCTTCTTTTCCCATAACAATACACCAATGGGCTTTGATCCATGAAGACCTCTGTTCTGTCATCCAGATAGGCCTGGACCATCCGCTTAATGTTTAGGGGTGCTCCGATTTGCTTGGCCTGTTTTGCCTTTGCATCAGCAATGGACTTACCATACCCTTTTCGTAGAAACCAATCCGTTGACGTTTTTTGTGTGGCTGATGATCCTGTTGTTGTAGATGTTATTGGTAGTGTTGGTGACTGCTGGAAGCCAAACGCACTGCTCTTAGGCTCTGAAGTAGAACTTGACTCTGGATGCCCTGTAGTACTTGTTCTGGCCTCGGGTGGCGGGCCTCTAATTAAGAGACGTTTGTTTTCAAAGTCAGTGGCTTCCTCAGCTATCAAAGTTTTGTACTTGGCAACATCCACTTCTGAAAAAGGAATTACTGCATTTCTGTTAAGAAATACTTTGTACCGTGGATCCAAAATTGTGGCAGTAATGTAATGTGGATGTGACACAATGTTATTTTGTATTTTCAGATAAGCGAACGGCTAAGGTGTCCGCCAAATAATATGCGTCTACTTTGTCATCCACACCTGCATATGTTTCAGACACCTCCTTCAGCTCTTGCTCTAGCATGTGCAACAATGGAATAGCTTGGCCCATAGTACAGTCCTTCCTGCTGGCTTCATGTGTGAAGACCTCAAAAGGAAGTAGCATCTCTGTCAGGCATTTAACAAGGTCCCATTGGCCCATCTCAACAGTCATGCCTTTCACAGTAGGATCCCCTAATCTTTTCATGACAAAAGCATTGAGTGGTATGTACTTCTCAAACAGACAATCAAGCATGTAATAAGTTGAGTTCCAACGTGTTGGCACCTTCTGGATGAGTGCTTTGACTGGCATTTTATGCTCATGTTTAATGACCCCCAGCTGCTTCCGGGCTTTAAAAGAATGCTTGAAATATGTGCATAGTCTTCTGCAGGTGGTCAGTAAGTTGCTGACTTTGCTTTCATTTTTCAGCAAGTCTTAAACAACAATGTTAGTGCATTGTGCCCAACACGGGACCCTGAAATAGTCACCATCTTTCATTGCCCTAACTACATTACTTCCATTGTCAGTGGCAACAAAATTAATGTTAAGCACTCTTGGGCACAGCCACTCAAAGACCTTGCTGTTAAACTCATCCAAAATGTTTGCAGCAGTAAGAGATTTCTCCATAGCAAACATGGCTACAGTTGCATGTTTGCGAGTGTCATTAAAAATCTCAGCAGTGTCAACACCTGCAGATATCTTTTCTCTAACACCCGAACAAGAGATCCAGTGTGCAGTGATGCACATGTAATCAGTGGCTTGGCAACTGGTCCACATGTCTATTGTCAGGTGGAGTATCTGAACAGCACTCTGTTTTAAGGTTTTTCCAAGCAAACTTCTAATGCCGGGTGAACTGGAGGGTGTGTGTTAAATTTGACTCTGTGCAGTACCACTACCTACTTCTACTGAGGTGGTGCTTGTGCTGGATGTAGGACGCTGCAGGGCCTCTGCTAATGTAAATATGGAAGCTGGAGGTCGTGTTGGTGTTACCTGTTTTGGAGGTATGCGTGCTACATCCTTCGCAGCCATTTTGGATAGGGTAATAATGCTGGTCTCCATCTCCTCGGGCCAGGAGCGATGTTCGTGATGACTGGCTCATCATCATCATTATCCTGCTGTTCTACATAAGTGTAAGGCTTTCTGGAACCTTCCTTTTCCCTAGCCTGGTCTTGGGATGTGTCTCCCTCTCATGCTCAGGTTGTTGTGGCTCCCAAGTGACATCTAGATCATCGGAAGGGAGCTTGGTGAAGTACTCGATGGACTAACAGTTCTTTTCCTTGCTGGGCATTTGGAAGGGAATGGATCTCCTGAATGAGTGGCTTCTTCTTCTTCTTCCTCTGCATGAGGCTCAATTTCCTGAACTGAGTCTACTTAGAGAGGAACAACAACTACTATTGTGGGTGGTGGTTGCGGCTGTTGTTGTTGACCACTTATCTGCTGTGTTTCCTCCTGCGCTGATTGTGTACTACTTTGAGATAGCGATAAGTTTAGGTCATGCTCAGCTTCACTGCTTTCCGCCATTAGGCTGGCTACCTCTTCCACACTCATCTGCTTGGGCCTAGATTGGTGGGTTGGGCCCGACTGATGCGGAGGTGCTGCCCCCAGCTTAGCACCTGGACACCGCTGCTGGAGGCGTCATTTTTGGTGTCCCAAAAAAGGTTTTGGGCGGCACACCAGACTTAAGTGACACTTCCTTCTTCTTCTGTTCCTTCTTCTCAATAGCAACTGTCTTGGTACTGGAGGACCTGGTATCTGCTTTCTTTGGGGGCAACTTCTTCAGATGTCAGCAGCACTCAGTTGCACAAGTTGCAGAGATGGCTGGTCAGGTCACTCACACGTCACGTCCTGTACAGCGGCAGGACATCTGTCTGACATCACAATGGGCGATGATCACACACCTCCTCCTCAGTCTTTTGTGCACCTAAAAGCAAAAAAGCCAGAAGAACATCAGTCAAACTAAATATAATATATAACTTCTTAGTGTGTGGTGGTCACAATTATTACATTTTTGTATCTCAGTGAACAACAACAGTGTAGCCATTTATGAGACTTTGACAACAAGGCCCGGGCTTTCCTGGTGTACTGTACTGTGTACACTGAGGAAGAATAAGAATAGCATAGAACAAAAACATAAATGTAGTGGAGCCTGTTTGCCCTAAATTTGTGCATCACGTGTGATGGATGCAGCATTAGGGAGCAATAACAACACATACACAAAAGAAGGCATTTATTTAACACACCCAAAAAGTGAAATATACCCTAGAAATAAAACCCACATTTTGCAATTCAATCCAATGCCATCCATGCCATACATGATGTTAAAATTCAACAGACAACACAAAGACAGTTGTTTAACTTTCATGCACCCATGATGATTAATGAGTAGCACCTCTGGGCCTACTGGCAGACTAGGCCACAAGCTTGGAGGCATATGGCAAAAGCACAGTGGCTGGTCCCACAAAATGGCCACCACCACATGGCCAGGCCACTCACAAAAACAACAAAAGGAATACAAGACAGACAATGCAGGCCTATGGAAAAAGCACAATGCCTGGCTTCACAAAATGGCCGCTACCCACATGGTCAGATGTCACATTCCAGCCCTGATAATGGGTAAAATCCGATGAATGAGCGTGGTATGTGTGCAAAACTACATGTCCCAGAATTCCAGGGACGACGAGTCTCCTCCTCTCTTTTTCCTACTTCACTCTCCTGCCTACTTATACACTTCCTGTCTCTGACTCAGGTGCCTGTCACCTGATATCATCGTGAAGCCTGTGTTGGATTACCTTGCTTGTTTGGCATCGAAGCGGTAGCGCATAGCCGCGCTGGATCCCCTGCAAACCGCAAGACTTATTGATGGTTCAGCGCTCTGTCGCGCTGACCCCCAGAACCCCGTGACGCGCTGGAAGCTGAGCAGGAGGAATTGTTTGTTTAGATCAGCGCGTGAAGCACTGATCCTCTGAACACCGAGACGCGCTGAACGTGGAGCGCGAGGATTTGTTTATTTAGTTTAGCGCTCTGTCGCGCTCATTCCTGAATCCATTTCATTTATTAGTTTTAGCGCGTGCCGCGCTGGATTAGGGACGCCTCTTACAATTGGCTCTAGGAGCAGACGAGCAGAAGTATTCTCTGCTGTTAACCCTGGAGGAGTGTGGAGGTGTTATCACCGTTCGAGACTGTTGCTGGGTTGATTCCTTTTTATTGGATATAATGCTCGGAAGAGTTGTCTGAGCCTTCAGACACAAGCATCTGGGCCCAGAAGCTCCTCTGGTTGCAGATAAGTACAATTGTTGGGTGTGAAGCAACATCCAATCAAGTACAGTTGATTGCTATCGACATTCTGATTTAGTAATTATCGCCTGTGAACCTTTCAGTTATTTTTCTTTCTTTATTTTTCTCTTTTGTGCCGTTTTCTTGAGAAATACTTGCGGCAGTTATAACTGTAAGTTTATGTTCACACATAGTCATATTGATAACCCCGCAGTGGTGTGTATGGTATGTATGACGTGTCCTCTCTTCCCTACAGGATTTATAGCTAGTGAGGAGTGATTCCCAGCAGCTTCCAACCAGTCCAGAATTGCTGATTCAAACTTCTGCAACTTTATTGTTTATTTATCCATTTTTCCCCTCCCCCTGGTGTGGTGCCCCCTGTATGAGTTTCACGTTAACTCACAGGAGGTTCCACATGGGGAGGAAGGAGAACAAGCATCGGTCATCGCTCCTGCTGTATCCGGCTTTGGAGGTTAGTTAACCCATGTTCACTTCTTGACATCAGGCCACCCACCACAATAACAAGAAAGTGAATACAAAGGACAGGAACAGGAAGTTGGGGCCTCTGTGGAACTTCCTTCCTCTTTTAAAAAAGTGTCCAAAAAAAAGAGTCAATGCTCCAAAAACTACAGCCAAATGACAACCTTAGGAGTTTTTTTAGCAAAATGAACAAAATCATCATTTTCGAGAAGGTCTTATGCTGCTCAAGAGATATTGTTCGCCAGATTGCAAATTCTGCGTTCTCTGCATTGCGAACTGTACAAAAAGTAGTTACCGCGTGTGCGAATATGCATCTTGAGCGCCCGAAGAAGACAAAAACTGTAAGTCCGCGTTGTCGCGCTGTGCAGAGTTGCCAAAACTACGAGAGCTGAAGGCCTAGGGTTACCTACTGGCTGAAAAGCCCTATTTATTTTACACACACCCAAAAACTGAAATTCCATCACAAAAAACACATTTTGCAATTCAATCCAATGCCATCCATGATGTTAAAATTCAACAGACAACACAGAAACAGTTTTTATGCACCCATGATGATGACTACCTCTGGGCCTACTGGCAAACCAGGCCACAAGCTTGGAACTGAAGCCTATGACAAAAGCAAGCACAATGCCTGGATGGCTCCACAAAATGGCTGCTAGCCATCCACAACTAAAAGAAATGGAAGACAGATAATGCAAGCCTATGCCAAAAGAACACTGCCTGTCTTCACAAAATGGCCGCCACCAACATGGCCAGGCCACAACAACAACAAGCATTAGCCAAGGGGAACAAAGAAAAGACATGCAGGCCTATATGGAAAAAGAAGCACACTGCTAAACTACCACCACAAAATGGCCCAAGCCACATGGTCACTCAGAATCACAACTGGCCACGGAAAACAATGAACTAAAGCAGGCCAATATATGACCAGACAAAGGAGACCTGCTAAAGAACACAGCTTTAATACAAAAATGCAAAAACGAAAAGGATTGGAAAGTTACACATCATCCAACAAAGGTATTTAAAACACACACACACCCAAACAGTGAAATGCACCACAACCACATTTAGCAATTCAATCAAACATTTCAAAGTAAAACAACATAAAATGGCATAATGTAGTTTAAAAGCAAGTCAATAGTTGCTCTCTAGCATTTAACGCCCAAGTAACGAGAAGATGACAATATAGGGAAGGTCACGCCCCCTCTAGAGGTTATTCCCTAGGGACAAATAGGCATAATCAGACATCTCAAATAAGGTCAGTTTTTAGCAGCAAATTTGAAAATAACATCATAAAATACAATGAATTAAAAAATATACATAAGCTAAAAAGCAAGGTTAAAATAGGTAATCATTAACAAATCGTGAAATTGATCATGAATAAAACAACATCGTCTCAGTTCTTTGTCCCAGCTCCTCACTAAACATCTGCGTTTGCACCACATTGCAAAAAGATATTTTGATATAGCAACAACAACAACCAGGTGCGTATCATACTTTAGAAATCTAAAAACCTCTCTATAGTTTCTTATTCTTAAATTCTTGCATAATTGAAGAATCCATTTGGATCAAGCCATGTGATATGCAGGGCAAAAAAAGATCACATGGATTTCCGTCTCTTCTGACTCATTGCACCCGGGACATAATAATTTATTGGCACCCACCCAATTGTTAGGTAATGCATAGAGGAGGAGCATCCCGTGCCGTAATTGAAGGAATAATTTCTTGGCTACAAGAGGTTGAATCAAATCTAATACCGGCTCCAGGCTATAGTGCGATTTTACGTCTAAGAACCTGGAGGTTAGACTAGATAGATTAGTCGATTGGATGATACTAGTCAGTCTATTGTCTTTCAAGGCAGAGGTTAGTGACTGTTTGGAAATAGCAGGACATGACTCCTCAGGTACAGACCACAAGTCATTTCTCCCTATTTTACGAAAAGTATCCTGAATAAAGGACAGCCAAGGGATCTTCCCCGCCCCCAAATTTGACATAACCGATTTAAGTTCTTCCCTATAATCTTCCAGCTGTGACGTGCTGCATAGCCGTCGCCAGTAGATGAGCGGGCAAGATGTGATCAAGTCAGCAATGGGAGCAATACCCAGGTCCATCCTTAAGGGGTTTAGGGGGTGCTTTGTGGAAGACCCAAGAGTTGCCTTAAAAAAGTATTTTCTGTCACAGTTAAAGTATTAATTGAACAATGGCCCAAGAGTTCGGCACCGTATAAAGTGGCTCCCCTAGTTTGTACCTTATATATTTCAGCAGGGGGGCCCATAACCTTTACGGCACAGCTTCTATGAACTTTTAAAATCCCCCACTTGCTTCAATCAATTTTAAATTTGCCTTAGTAATCTGCGGCCCCTATTCCATTCTCTCACTTAGGGTAAGGCCCAAATACTCAGAAACAGGCACCCTTTCTAGAGGCCTTGAATCCATTTTAGGGTGTGGGCAGTTGGTGGTGTCAGCATGAAAGACCATATACTTTGTCTTCTGTATATAAACCTCCAGATTCCGTTTCTTACAAAACAAGCTAAATTCCTCTAAGACACGCTGCATCCCCATAGGTAATTTAGATAGGAGCAGCATGTCATCCGCAAACATTAAAGCAGGTATTCTGCGGTTAGCGAGTTTTGGTGAATCTATGTCTTTAACAGCTAGAAGATCCTTTATTAGCCAGTATAGGAAGAGGGAGAAAAGAGTTGGTGCAAGCACACAACCTTGTCTCACACCCTTCTCTATGGGGGATGGAGCTGAAAGTTTCCCACTATTCCTGAATCTTATGTTGGCAAAGGTACATTCATGTAAGCGTTTAAGCTTTAAGTTCAATCCTATGTCATCCATGCCCTACATAATGTTTAAATTCAACAGACACCACAGAAACATGGACAAATGGGTACCTCTGAGCCTACTGACTGAAAGAAAAACAACTAGGCCCTTACTGAAAGTACAGGCCACTTACAACAATAATTTTTAAAAGCTATGAAAATCCCAGAAAACTGTAGGTAGAAACAAGCCCCAATCAACCAAACATGTACACCAATTTTCCAACTTACTTGTAAAATGAAATCTCAAATCCAAAAGTCCTCAAATCCAATCCAATGAAATGATGCATTAGACAGACACAAAAAGTGATCCTTCCAGCTCCAAATCCAAATGAAAGTGAACAGCACATGGACAAAGCACTGGGAGAAGCCTGCTGGACAGGAACAGAAAGTTGGAGACTCAGAGTCACTTCCTTCCTCTTGAAAAAAAGAGTTTAAAAAAAGGTCTCCCTGCACAAAAGACTACAGCCAAAATCGCAATATGAGGAGTTTTTCTGAGCAAAATGATCATTTTCGAGAAGGTTTTATTATGCTCGAGAGATATTCTTTGCCAGATTGTAGTTGCTGCGTGTTCGGGAACGTGCTCTTACCAACACTGCCGACGGAAGGAAGATAGCGCGTCCGAATGACGTGTTTGCACAGTCTCGCGGGATCCTGCTGCCAGATTCCAAACCTCGTGGCGCACGTGAACGGATAGAAAATCAAGTTGGCGAACGCAGAATCACGGCAAGTCGTTACTGTGCCCACGAGAACACATATTGAGCGCGCGAGGAAGAAAAACAGCTACACTAAGTTGTAGATTGCATAGTATTTGGTAACTACGCACTCTGTGTGAATGGCTAAGTCACAAACTCTGTGAACGGAGCGTAGTTCACCGCCCAGGCTTAGTGCAAACCCTCTTCCAGCCAGACATTGAATTTCTAACACGGCGTGTAAGTCCTTTTCAAGCAACAGCCACAATCCTTGTCAGAGTGAACCACAAAAGTCACTTAATTAACCTTTGCTTGACCCTCTGGTAGCTTGGCACAAAAGCAGTCAGGCTTCATTTAGAGGGAATGTGTAAAGTATGTGTGCAGCACTCAAAAAGTAATAAAGTGAAAGCAAACACAGGAAAACGTCCACTCCACATTACACAAATAGACAACAAAGTGACAAAAAGTCCAGTCAGTAGAAACAGAGATTCGTCATTTTAAAGATTTAAGTAAGTATATCAGCACGAAGTGTCACTCAGGGTTATCTGGGCGTGCAAGACCAGGTGAAAGTCATAAGTTCAGGCCGACCGAGCTGAAGCATGGGCCAGATACAGGGACCAGGTTAGTCCTGTTGAAAAATGTACCTACTAAAGTGCAGAGCAAAGAGTTATGTTCACAGTGCAGGAGGTTGAGCGGAGCAGAGAGAGAGTCTCAGATGGTTGTCGCTGTAGCGTGAAGGTCCTGTTGGGCGTTCCGGATAGTCATTACTGAAACTTCGATTTGGTGGTCACTGCGAGTTCAATGCTGTAGTGCAAAGAGCAGATCTTATGTTGCCAGTTGTCGCTGGTAGTCGCTGTAGAAGGAAGAGTTGGGTTCATAGGATTTTTGCATTGGTGGTCGGCATGGACTACCAGATCTTGGCAGGAACGGGCCTGTTCGTGGGCTTGAAGATGCAGTGCGCGCAACGAAATTTGTTTTATTTATTTAAGTGCTTACTTACCTGTAAAACTCTGTAATCAATACATTACTACCCCCCACCCTGCCCCTCCCCCTGCCCACGTCACCGCCCTGCAGTAACTCCTACTGCCGACCGTTACTGATTTACAGGCTGTCTACAGAGCGTGTTACGACCTCAAAGTCTTCTCGGAGGAGTAACCCATACTACTGGCAGTGTTGTTATCCAGTGTCTACATGAAAAGTTATCCCACCACGAACATATCCATCCAACAATGGACTAATCCTAAAAGTAGGTTTGATACCTAAACTACCGGAGCAATTGATCGTAGGGAATTATCCATGCCTGAATAGTTTGGTTCAGGAGACACAAAAAGAGAGAGAGACATGGTGGAACACTGCCCTCTTCTCAAAGGATGAGGATCATGAGTGGCCACCCCCCAAACACCGGAAAAGCTGAAAGCAGACAAGAGAAGAGAGGAAATGCCCTTTTAGAGTCTTTCCAGTCTTGAAGGATGAGCCCTTGTGGGACACAGATAGAAATGTTCATGCTGCACAGAGAGAAGACCCCATTGTACCTGAGGCTTGAAATGAAGCCACTTATCAAGAAGATCCCCTTCAAGTAGGTCCCCACTTTTCCCTTAAAGATGGTCTATTATATCGGAAGGGTGGGATGTCTCAAAAGCTCCAATTATTGGTACCGGGACCTTTCCTGGAAAAAGTCCTGTTCCTAGCCCACAGTCATCTGTTGGGGGGCCATTTCAGCAAAAAAAAAAAAAGAAAGCCATAGTACAAAGTTCTATTGGCCTGGGATTTACCAACAAGTCAAGAAATACTGTTGTGAATGCCCCAGTTGCCAAACAAATAGCCGTAGTAAACCTACCAGAATACACCTGAGACCTCTGCCTTCATTGATGAGCCATTTTGTTGAGTGGGCATGGATATCTTCGGCCCTCTCTTACCATACCTGAGTGGGTGCTGTTATGTTTTAGTACTAGTTGATTACGGCACGCGTTTACCTGAGGCAGTTGCCTTAAAATATCCAAATGCCTCCTACACAGCTGAAGCCATGATGAACATCTTTTCCCGAGTTGGGTTCACTGGAGAAATATTAACCGTCCAGGAAACCCCGTTTGTTTCTAGACTAATGAGCCAAGTGTGTTTACAGCTGGGGATTAAACAAATACGCACGGCCGCTTACCACCCGCAAACAGATGGACTTGTAAAAAGTTACAATGTCACTTTGAAGTGTACAGTAGAAAAGCTCTTAGAGTTAGAAACCAGGAAATTTGAGGAAAAGTGCAAAGTACAAAAAAGTACCGGATATCCCCCCTTGGCACTCTTATATGGCAGACAGTCACGTTCATTATTAGACATGGCTCGGGAGGTGTGGGAGAAGGAGATTGATGGAGCAAAGCCCCTCTTGGAATGTGTGTTCAACCTTAAAACCCATTTTGGGCATATTCAAACTATAATCTGAAATAATTTGGAAGAGGCTCAACAGCTCAGCGATATCATTACGATAAGAGAGCAGAGGATCAATAATTTACAGTGGATGATTCTGTCCTTTTGATGAAGGCCTCTATCAGATCATAAACTGCTGGGTCAGTGGCAAGGGCCTTATATAGTTCTGAAGAACGTGTCACCTGTCAAATGTCGGATTCAGCTTGATCCCATTAGTAGTACTTCTCAAATATACCACATTAACTTACTGCAACAAATGGGAGGGAGCTCACCCAGTATGATGGATATGCCCCAAGAAGTAATTCCTCTGTTTTATCAAAGTATAGATCCAGAGCTCCTGAAATTCCTAAAAGAAGAATTGTCACAAAATCTTCAACCCTTAAATGAGGTATTTTCTCTCCATCCAGGAAAAACTACCATATTAGAACACACCATATAAACTAATCCGGGAGAAAAGGTTTGTTTACGGCCCTATTATATACCTGAAGCTAGAAGGCATACAATTAAATAAGAGGTTCAACAGATGTAACACATGGACATCATCAGACCCTCAATAAGTAAATGGAACTCCCCAATTGTGTTGTGCCGAAACCAGATGAGCCGGTTAGGTTCTGTATAGACTTTCATGAAGTTCGATAAGATCTCAAAGTTTAACATTTACCCTTTATCCCCTGTAGATGAAATGATAGAACGAATGGGTAAGGAGAAATGCATTAGCACACTAGACCTTTGCAAAGGTTACTAGCAGGATCCCATCAGGACTCACGACAAGGAGAAAACTGCTTTCTCCAAGCCCGATGGTTTATAACAGTTCATCATATTACCTTTTGGCTATTATTTGGGTCTGTCTACCTTTCAGCAGATGATAAATGTGATCCTCAGACCCCTTGAAAGGCATTCGGCAGCCGATATTTATAATATTATAATCTAGAGTGGCAACATAATGACCATCTTCATGCAGTCATACAAGCTCTAGACATCCATGAACTCAAAATCAACCCGGCTAAAGGCCTTTAACCGCCCAAACAGTCAAATATCTAGGCTTTATTTTGGGGGAGGGTAACATCCAACCCCAGACAGGCATTCGAATCCCAAAAAGAATCCCTTACCTCAGAACCCATACTAACAAGTCCTGCTTACAATCAGCCCTTTGTATTGCAAACGGATGTCTCAGAGAGGGGTCTTGGGGCTGTCTTGCCACAAATAAATAGGGGAAGAATAATGAATCATGTACATAAGTCGTAAACTTTTTCTCCCGGAGATGAATTATGCGGAGAAGCTTTGGTCATTAAGTGGGCAATAGAGACCTTGAGGCGCTACTTAGAGGGGCGAGAGCTCACACTCTTCACAGATCAAGCCCCTCTTGAATGGCTAGCCCATAATAAAGGCAATAATGAAAGAGTATTGCAATGGTTTCTAGTCCTACAACTTTTCTGTCTTCATACACAACACCGGAAAGATACAGACCAGGCGAATGCAGATTTCCTGTCAAGGTACCCACAATAATTCGGTCTTACTAGAAAGACAGCTAGGGTAGAGGGATGTGAGGAAGACGGCCCGATCAACTGTACTTACCCGAAAGGGTGAGGGTGACTCCACTCTCCGCTCGTCGCCAGCAGGAACCAGGATTCCATCTGTGGGAAAAAAGGAAACAAGTCATTCACAACCAATTCTGCAATAACCCCAGCCCTCATATGTTACAGCAGTGAGGTGAAGAACCAAGAGAAAGGAACCAAATGCGGAGGGCCAAGGAAAGAGGAAAAGGACAGGAAGTCAGGCAGGACGGAATGAGAAGGCGGAGAATGAAAACGGAAGGGAAAGAGATCTCACCGGGAGCTCGGAGCCGAAGGAGGATACTGCAGAAACACAGCAAGTTGGACAGACGGGTCCCAGCCAGTCGGAGAAAGTGAGGGAAGACGCCGAAACGAAGGAAGCTCCTGAGAGGTGGAGCGAGGAATGGTGGAGCCCCCTGAGGATGCTGAAGGGCAGCTGGCGGAGTGGGTGAATCAGTGCAGGATGTGCGGGCTGTCTTTAGGGGAGGAAATGAGGAAGGGACATGGGGAGCACAGAACGGGTCTATCTTTTTTTTTGATTATTCTTTTCTCTTTGGAACATGGTGTAGGCACATGGATCTGGCAATGATTACAGAGCGCTCAGTGTACGACACCAGGGGTAATCCGCGCAAATGGAACAAAATCTGGTCAGCCTGGAATATATTCCGAGGAGAAATATGTGAACCGTTGTCGGAATCTAGTACAGATAGTTCAGATGACGAAGTAGAATAGGAAGAGGGGTCGGATTAGCTACGAGAAATTGTGTGACTGAACCCCAGAACATAATGTACTACTGTGGAGGACAGAACTGTATACATACTCAAATTTGTTTAACGGTGTGGATGTGTAACTGCTGTCTAATAATTGTCCTGATTGTCAAGGCGAAGTTTGATTTAATAATAAACATTTAAAAAAAAAAAAAAGGTTTTAGATCACAATTCCTCAGGGACCAAACATGATATTCCTACCTGCTCCCACACAACAATGATCGCTTTTTAAATATAATAAAGTAACCCATTGTTATCTTATGGGACAATTAGGCCTAGAGGTAGTGAAAAACAAATTTAGGAGTTTTTCACTACCAGAACATGTAAAAACATAAGAATACATGTCAGCCTTTTTACATACCATACCCCATCCCCATGGGCTGTTGCAGGGCCTATACTAGGGGTGACTTATATGTATTAAAATAGAAGGTTTAGGCCTGGCAAAAGGTTTATTTTGCCAGATCAAAATGCCAATTGAAACCCGCCTGCAGAGGCTGCAATGGCATGCCTGGGACTTATTTAACAAGGCTACTTAAGGGGGTGGCACAACAAGTGCTGCAGGCCCACTAGTAGCATTTAATTTACAGGCCCTGGGTACATGTAGTACCACTTTAATAGGGACTTCGAAGTAGATTAAATGTGCCAATCAGGTGTAAGCTAATTTCATCATGTTTAAAGGAGAAACAGAAGCACTATAGCACTGTTTAGCAGTGGTAAAGTGTGCTGAGTCCTAAACAACAACAAACACCAGTTCAGAAAACAGGAGGGAGGAATGGAAAAAGCATGAGGGTGAACCTGCAAAAAGGGCCAACTCCAACAGCAATCATGTCTACATATATTACAATGAGAGCAATTTGTTTAGCCTTTGCTTCAGAACAACTGAATTGTCAATATGCCTCAAATTATCTTCAGTGCTCATATGAATTATTGGCTAATGCACCTCCATTGTAAAGGACGATGGCAAACTAAAAACGCTACACAATTGCTCTACACGAAAATGGCATAATGAGGTGGTAATCCTTGGGGAATCGTTGTTTACAATGCGGTGTTTACACTGCACGACCTTTACCACACAGCCATTACAACGCAAGTCATTACAATGACTTGCGCTGGATGGCGCTCTAGGTTAAGGAATAGTGTGATTTTCTATTCCAACACCTTCCCTACTGTTATGTGGGCTGGAGTTGGAATAGAAAATCATATTAATCCTCAATCCAGCGCCCTCCAACTCAAGTCGATGTAACGACTTGCATTGTAAAAAACGCGATGTAAAGTACCGCGATCAAAATGATTGCGTTGTACTGTCATACATCCGTAATCTTTCCTAGTGCAAAAGACTACACTGCCGATGGCATACCAAAGGTGCAATAGGCTCCAAACCAAGCAAAGAAATTGTGGTCCTGCCCAGTGGTTGGGCAGTATAAGTGTGAGGAAGATGGCCTAACCCCTTGTACTTACCTGAAAGGGCAAGGGTGACTCTTCTCTCCACCGGCAGGAACCAGGATTTCATCTGTGGGAAAAAAAGGAAACAAGACATTTACTATCGCTTCCGCAATAACCCCAGCCTCTCACATGTCACAGCAGGGAGGTGGAGGCCTGAGAGAAAGGAAGCAATTGCAGAGGGCCAAGGAAAGAGGAAAAGGACAGGTTGCAGGAAGTTAGGTGGAACAGAAAGAGAAGAAGGAGGATGAACACAGAAGGCAAAGAGATCTCATCAGTAGCCCAAAGCCAAAGGAGGATGCTGCCGAAACCCAGCAAGAAGGAGAGTCAGAGAAAGCTAGGGAAGACGCCGAAATGGGGGATGCTTCTGAGAGGTGGAGTGAGGAATGGTGGAGCCCACCGGTGGAAACCAAAGGGCAGCCGCAACTATGGAGAGTTGCTGCGGATTGGGTAGGTCGGTGAAGGATGGATGGGCAGTGTTTAGGGGAGGAAGGAAGGTAGGGGAATGGGGAGCATGGAAGAGGTATATTTTTTTGGTTGGATTCTTGTTTTCTCTTTGCAAATCCTCCATAAGTGATATAAAGGCACAATAGCCTATTGGACAGTGTGAAGAAACACTGAAGTCGGGTGAGAAGTTCCTAGAGATGATCTATACTGTAGGAACTTTGTTATCACCGATCATTTTCTGATATTAGGATTCTTTCTATTTGGTGGTTATAAGAAAAAAGGATTACTTGGAGCGCACGTGTCCTGTAATTACCCTGCACAGCCCCTCCATTTAACTATCCTCGACCCAAACACCTCTTCAGAGAAACGGTGTGTTTACGGGTAGAATAATAACCACTATAAAACCTAATCATCATACTTACCGCTGCTTTGTCTCCTCTTCTCCAAGCCTCTGGGAGGCACCACTCGGAAAAGGAAGAACCTAGAAGAGGAAGAAGAAAGAACCTGACCATATTATTTCGGTTCCTCAATAGTCCATAAAAACTTCATCATCTTTAGGGGAGGAAGTGAGGAAGGGACATGGGGAGCACAGAATGGGTCTATCTTTTTTTGTTGATTATTCTTTTCTCTTTGGAAAGCCTCCATAAGGTTTAAAAAGGCACAATAACCTTTTGTACAGTGTGAGGAAACACCAAAGAAAACTTCCTGGTTACAGTTCTTATTCACACATCTGCCACCAAAAGAACTAATTACCTGAACCCCAGATGTGACTATTACAAGAATATTTACCTCCCTTGTCAACTAACTGAAGAAAGGGTGGGCAAGAAATGAGGAGAATGAGCAGGTTTCTGACTTGGTATAGCCCTGAATATATTTGATTATTTTCATCATTCATGAATCTTCTGATAGCAAGCTAAAGGAAAAATGCAACGCCTGTGCTCCCATGTACAGCCCTCCTCAGCCACTCTTTGTGTGTCCTAATGAGATTACTACTGTACTCCTTCTGCATGTCCCTCTTCTCCCTCCCTGTATCATGATGCCATGTTCTCTGCTCTCCCGCACGCCTTCTTTAAGCCCCTTTTGTGTCATTGTATCTATGAGAATAAACAAACAGTATCCCAACTGGTGTTATTACAAAGGCGAATAAACATGTATGTAAAATGCATTACGTGGACAGAAACAAGGAGACTCAATACATTTTTAAAACGTGCTCATGGCATTGTATATTTGGAAGACAAAATGGAGAAATACAGTTGTAACAGCACTGTATGTAAATAAATAACAAAAACAACCCGAATTGGACTAGGTGCTCAGCATGTGCAAGTGACACAAAAGGTGGCGACACAAGTGACAATTGTGATCAGGATGTACAGTGCATGGTATAGAGGTGCTTAAATATATACAGCTAATAACGAAAACATTGTGGCTCCAAATGAATTATAATGTGAAGGTTTGTGACAGGTTAGGTGGATTAATTTGGATGAGCCACACTGGGGAATGCGCCATCTATTGCGCCGAACGGTCGATGACGTTTCGATCCTTATTGGTTAGGATCATCTTCAGGACCGGGTTGTGGTTGATAAATGGTGCTGTACATGGAAGGAAGGAAGAAGGTAAGGATGGGGAGGGAGGAGGGTGGGCGCTAGCTCTGGGGATCGTTAAAAGGATGGAGGGTAGGGCAAAAGGCGGTACACGGGTGGCTGGCGGGGGAATGCCTGGGGGAAGGGGGATGTGTAAAAAGCGTTAGAGCGCGGGTGCATAGGGGGTGGCGGAAAAGCTGTGGTTGGGAGTAGGGTCGGAGGCCTGAGGGCAGATGCAGGGCACTCATGGAGGGTCACGGTACGAGGGTGGATCTGTAGTTGAAAAGGAAAGGGGAACCAATGGATGGAGGCATCAAAGTGGGCCAATTGGGTGGGTATGTAGGAGGGAGAAAGCCTATCGGGGTGAGGAGTGAGGGGAGGTGGGAGGAGGGTGTAGACGGGTCTCAATCCCAAGGATGTGGGCACTGGCGAGAGTCACAGGGATAGGGTTAATAAGCAGAGAAGCGGGAGGTGGGTATTGGCGGGTCACAAATGCCGAGTGTGTGGGCACTGGAGGGAGTCACTGGGATATGGTAGGCAAGCAGTGAAGGCCAATCCGAAGTTGAAGACCAGGATGGGAAGCGAGTGCCGACGGGGTGAAGACAAGCGTGTGCGGGTGTGGGGAGGGAGGAAGAGACGCCGGTAGCCAAGCGCGTGTATGGGTAAAGGCACTGAAGACCTGGTAGCAATTAGGGGACCCAAATCACTGGAGGGCCTGGGAAGGCAGCAGAGCGTCGTGTGCGATCCTGCGGGAAGAGGGGAGAAGAGGGGGCGGTAGTTAATCGGTGAAATTGGGCGGGAGTATTCCGGAACGTGAATAACCGCTAGAGCCCTTGATTACCAGGCTATGAAAGGGATTCAGCGTGTTGGGTGACGGTATCCAATTTGCGATGGCGTGAATTCCAACAAGGTACAGTGGGCCATGCCTTGACAGAACCTAGATGAGGAAAGAGGCAGGGAAGGGCTCAGAGGGGGTTGGCAGACCAAGAATGGGCTGTCAGGGGCTGGGTGGAAAAGGGGCTTACCTGGCGCTGAATGAAGTAGCGAGGGACGGCTGCGACTCGCCACGTCTGTGTGCAGATTGCAGTAGTCAGGAGGGTTGGGTCGTTTAAGGAAAGCCTGCTGGCTTCCGGGAGGGGGTGTGGCAGGGTCACGTGTGCGGCTGTGGGGCGGGCCGAAGCAAGAGATGGCTGATGTGCATTGGTGGGGAAAGGGAGGTGGGGAGGAAGAGGAAAAGGACGGCTGTGCACCGGAGAAACAATAAAGCATGTCAATTACCTCAGTGCATTATGCTCGTATACAACACAGGAATGTTTAAGAAAATGCACTTTGAATGTAGTGTGACAACAAGAGGAAAAGTATATACAAAAATATTGTTCTAAAAAAACGGCAGTTCCAGCGATCATTTGTTTAACACAGGTATTTAAGACAAGCATTCAATGGAGCAATGGAGTAAGGGGACAACTGCAATTGTATGAAGCAATCATGGTCAGAAAAGGATAGCATGTATATATAAAGTAAGGCAGATAGACATGTAGTTCATAGAGGTACAGTAATACAGTGGGACATAGTTAGATGCAGTCATGTCTGTATCCCAGCGAATGACCACAGAGAAGAAAAGGAAAGAGTGTAGGGGTGTAAGTTGTCTCTAGTGTAGGAATGGCGGTTCAAAGGGGCAATCTCTTTACAAAGTCTTAAGCAGAATGGGCTGGTTAAATGGAGATGGTATTATTCTATTCATCAATTGTGTTCAGGCCCTGATTGACTGAGTTACACAGAGTAATCCATTTGCATTCGCACCTGTTGAGGAGGGTTTTAATGTCTCCTCCCCCTGTTGGCAGAGTTGGTTTGCCAATCACCTGCAAGCTGATGTCCATGTCTCGGTGGTTCTTTTATAAGTAGTGTGTGACCAAAGGTGTGGTGAGGACTTTGCAATTGATTCTGCTTTTATGCTGAATGATTCTCTGCTTGACCATCTGCGTTGTTTGCCCCACATAGATCAAGTTGCAAGGGCAGCGGATGGCATAGACCCCGTTCTGTGACCTGCAGTTGGTGTGGTTTTTAAGTTTGTACGTTCTGTCATTGACCTTGCCACACCTCCTTCTGGAAGCCAGCAGGCTTTCCTTAAACGACCCAACCCTCCTGACTACTGCACTCTGCACAAGGATGTGGCGAGTCGCAGCCGTCCCTCGCTGCTTCATTCAGCGCCAGTTAAGCCCCTTCTCCATCCAACCCCTCGCAGCCCATTCTTGGTCTGCCGACCCCCCTCTGAGACCTTCCCTGCCTCTTTCCTCGTCTAGGTTCTATCGAGGCATGGCCCACTGAACTCAAGCCGTCGCAAATTGGATACCGGCACCCAACACGCTGAATCCCTTTCATAGCCAGGTAATCAAGGGCTCTAGCGGTTATTCACGTTCCGGAATACATGTCTTGTGGCCAGAATAAGGGTCAGCGATTATAATAATGTTCAGTCCTGAAGATGGTCTCGCCTATGAGAAAATAGAGACCTAAACGCCAACCTATGCTTTCTCTTCTATGATGTGTTTTAATTTTTATTGAGAAGAAAAGTGTTGACAATTGTTACAGTGAAGGCGTTTAAATATGTACTGTTACCTTCTTGTCATATTGTTTGTATTTTTCAGTACCCTTTCTGATTTGACAACAGATAAAGTGAATCATTGTTTTATATACACCCGTTTCAGCTCTAATTTGTGCTTAATCTTCTTTCATTTATGATCTTTTTGCTCTGCATGATAAGTAATGCTTTTTCTTGTGATTCTTACATGATGAAATGATATAGCGATATTAGTTATTGAAAGCTATTAATGAGAAAAGGCAATAATTTGGGTGGGCTGAAATTCAATTGTAAAAATAATTTAACTAGATTCCAACTAAATCCCTTGAAGGCATATTTACCCTATTGTTTCATTTTGCCCAAGCCCTCAAGGGTAGATTGGGTTGCCCATTTTTGTACAGATCTCTGTGTGGCACATGCAGGCAGCAGTCAAGACCCAGGCAATGCACACCGAATATCAACACTGGCCCATCCTCTGTACCAAAGATTGCTGTGTATAGTGCACTGACTGCTGGATGTCTCTCTTTCATCTGCCCACCCCCAGATCCTTGTCTTCCTATCCAATGCAGGCACTGATCATCTGAGAGAGTGGCATGATGAATGATTTTGGCTGTTACAAGGCTGGCTTGACCTCCATCCACAGCAATGGCTGCACCTCTGGGAGCTCTGCCTCTGATTATTTCGCAACTAGAAGGCTTTTTCTGACATTGCTAATATAGATTCTCAGTTTTGGGAATTTACCAATACATGTTTGTCAATAACAATTCTCAGGCATTTTTCTATATGTGTCTGCCATTATCTAGATGGGAGAGTGTTGTAATAAAGATGAAACTGAAGCAAGGTAAGTTCAAGCACCTTTATTCTGTCTTTACAACAGAGAGTTCTTTCTGTTCTATAAAATTACCACGTGCACAAAGGGAGGTGGTACTTGCACGGCAATACCTTCAATTTGGGTGTACGACTCCAGTTTTTCACTGCTAGGATAAGATGATATTGTAGCTTTTTCCCACTCCTTGGCACCAATGCAAATTAACGGGAATGCACCAATGCAAATTAACGGGAAAATGATTTCTCCCACTCCTTTTCGCTGAACTTCCTCTTGGGTGTTCCAAAATATTGAAATGTATGTCGTTGGCAACTCTTTCCTTCCAAACCCTTCCCCTCACCTGAACAGAGAGTTGCTATTTACTCCTGTACTGCTTGCAGCATGAGCAGTGTTTGACGCTATGAAAGAGTGCTAGGCCCAAGCACCTGTACTTTACCCATTTCCTTACTGCGAAATACTATAGCAAAGGTCCTATTTGGAAATGTTAAGACTATATTTTACACTTCCTGCTGGATGATGCGACTTATGCCTGACACCTTGCAGTGAGGATAGGTTAGCGCTACCTTGTGTTGGCCTTATGCAGTATTCTTAAACCGGACCAAACAAACTTGCCTAGAAAATCTTTTACAATAGTATATTATCCCCATGAGAACACATGTAGAACGTGATTTTCAACTAAACGAAATTATGCTCATTATAGGACTTACTATGTTTAACCTCTCTGCATAGGGATGTGTGTGTGAAAGTAAACGTTTGCTGTTTGAGAACAGTCTAGTTTTTTAGACGGGAGAAGTGCCACAGAACTTGGAATATCAGATATTGATGATCAAGGCCAACCTCATCAACTCCCCTTATAAGCCAACTCATAGCCTGTGTCTAATCTCCAGAACCACGAAGGAAAGTCAGAAATAAGGGGAACATGGGGTGAAGAAGAGACAGAAAAGCACACCCACCAGCAGGTTGATTGGACAAAGACCTGAACTAGACTCTCAGGTTACAGGTGGAAAATGTTCACACATTTGCAGCACCATGGCCGTAGGAACACAGAGAGACAGGAACGAGGCAAGCATTTCACCAGAAACTGACCAGAGTAGTGCCGGTGCGAGAGGGGGATTCCAAGGACCTCCTGGTGACCATATCCCTCGGCAGACACAGGCGGGAATTACGAGACCGCTTGCTGACACTAGCAATAATATTAAGTGTATTCTACTGAATACAAGATCAATGGGGAAATATAAATATGAAATTGAAGATATGATACAACTCTTAAAACACTTAAACTAAAACTTCTGCCAACCCTGGCCAACTTTTAAACACCCCGCCACCCAGGAAAAAGAGGGAAAAGAGCAGGCTAAGCCACTTCCCCCCTTTTTTCTGCCCCACCTGCCTCCTTGGAACAACTGTCTCAGTGCTTCTGAACATTCAAAGTCCTGGCTAAAACCTCCCTGATTTCTAAAAGATACAGGTCCATGCTCAAACGTGAAAGGTGCACGCCACCCCCCCTAAAAAACTCTGCGGTGTCAAAATGTATCTCTCTATAGGCAAACCTGCCAAACTCCAGCTCCCTACAAAAACGCACCATTTCTGTGTGTAACTTCCTCCTGGCTCTATCTACAGCTCCCGGATTCACTGCACCTCGCCACTCCCTGTGGGGAACGAACTCTGTCCAAATGACAAAGCACCCAGACCACTGTTCCTTGATAAGTGCCAAATCCCACTTCCTGTTGCTCATTAAGACTATCCCTTTTTCCTTACCCAAATCTTTTCGCCTAAGTGAAGGACTAAGATATCCGGACACCCCCCTTCCCTCAACAAACTGTTTAAGCATTGAATAAGATCCTTCCAAAGCACGCCCCTTTCCTCTCAATAATACATTGAAATGTTTTTTTATTAAAACCCAAGTTTTCTCCTAAATAACTTTGCTGAGCTTGGATCTGGGCCCACTTCACGAAAGAGTGCCCCACAATCCAAATGGTCATCTCCCTGGAACGGGGGCGGCTACAGAACTTGTAACGAGAAAAACGGTGTGAACTTAAGCAATCGTACCAACTGAGTTAGCCGCCCCCTTTGCAGTGCGCAAATATCACTTATAACAGTCAGATGACCACCTCCCGAGCAGCATAATGTCCCCTCGCCCCACCCCCTGTTCCTGGCTTCAGAAGCCACACCAATCCTGAAAGAATGAGTCTCAAAATCAGCTCCATCAATTCCTAGGTCTCCTAATGCTTTATGCAACACTGACAGCACTTGGAACACCGTCACTCTGTTCTCCATTTCATGTACAAAAACTAGCCCCACAGACGCCATGGAGACCTCCCTCCATTTCATCCCCCACCTGCAGGGGCAAGTGGCAGAGGAGAAAAAGCCTTCAGCGACACCCACTTTCCCAAACCCCTCTGATCCATTTTCGACTTACGCAACCAAATCCAAATCCTCTCCCCTCTCTGAACCACATCCTCCCAGCGAATCCCCCCACCCTCTTTGTCCCCCAGCAATTTCGACACCTGAAAAGCCCCGAAAAACATCCACACAATCACTGTGGAAAATAGACATGCCTCGAATTCATTTGTGCACACCTGCGGTAATACAAGTAAAATTCTTCCCAACTGATGCCACGACACAGGTTTCCTAACCCGCTGGGATTGACCCTGTTCCCTGGTCCATCCTTCTAACATCGGCGTGCCTAGCTCCCCCTGGTTGGAGCATCTGAGATAAGCCTCTGTTGATCATTTCTAATATGAATTGTACAACGTCTTCTCTTCTAAGCTCTAACTTGGAACGCCGCTGGGCTCCAGAGAGCAAAAACACCTCCCATGCTAAACTCTATGCAACCCTCGTAGATGTGGCCAGTGATTGTACCAGCAGTTGTAGCATCCTGTGTTGCTTGCGTACCACAACTGCTGGTGCATGGGCATCAGGGTTCTGTCGGGGTCCTTGGCTTTCCCCTAGAATCTCCCCGACTGTGAACGAGACAAAGCATCCGCTATGTCATTGTCCACACCTGGCACGTGTAATGCTCTGAATACTATGTTGTGGCGCAAACAGCCCAATACAAACGATTGCAACAGCTTCAAAACCTGCTCGTCCCTGGCTGATTGACGGTTCAGTATCTCCACCACTGCCATATTATCAATTCTAAAAATCACTTTCTTGTGTGTCAGCTGTTCCCCCCACAATGTCAATGTCGCCGCTACTACCAGCGGAAAGAATTCCAAAAAACGCGATACTCCTCCCCCTCTCACCCATTCCGCTGGCCATTGTTCGGCATACCATTTTCCTTGCCAGCAAAGGCCAAAACCCTCACTGCCTGCCGCATCTGAAAAGATTTGAACATCCCAGACTAAATCCTCTTCTCTTGCCAATGGAATGCCATTAAAGTCTTGCCAAAATACTCTCCACATTCTCAGGTCCTCCCTCACACCCGCTGAAAGTCTCACATGGTGGTGCGGTGGTCTCTGTCCCGAAAGCGCCCTACCTAGCCTCCTACAAAAGGTCCTCGCACCACTGTGCAGACAAAAATTAAGATGCCCTAACAGTACTTGTATCTCTTTGACTGTGACCTTGTCACGAGCTAGCATTGTTCCAAGCAGCTCCAACATCCCTACTTTTTGTCTGTTGGTAAACGCACCTGCATTGTCCTGGAATCGATTTCTATACCCAAAAAGGAAAGAGCCGTGCTAGGTCCCATTGTCTTCTCAGGAGCCAAAGGCACCCCTAACTCCCTCATCAGCTCTTTGAAGTTTTCCAGAGCTTGTGGGTCCCATGCCATGCGAGCCCTAAATTCCTCATTGTACCTTGTCCATGCATACCCCCCCCTGTGATCTGTGCCTTCCAGGTCACATCCATATATTTAAACAGATACTTCTCGCAGTACACACTGAGTATATTAAGAATACCGCTGTCCAGTTTTCTATCGTGAGGGGCACCCGTGGCCTTTTGGCCAGGTCATATTCCTCCTCTTTTGAACCCTCTTTTGCGGCACCTCCCTGTATGATAATTTAAGCATTTTGATATATTCGCCTTTCCCAAATGCGCTCCTTTGTTGTTGCCATCAAATGCGTGCCCAGAGGCTTGGTCACTCCCATATATGGCAATCTTTTAACTTTTAATTCCTTGCTCTAAAGTAACTCTTTGGTCTCTGGAACGGACTCTTTCCCTTTATCCAACTAACCCGGATTTGTACTATCTTCCTTTTTCGGCATACCTGACTTACCATTATCCTCGGTACCCATACCTATATTCAATACGTACTTACCCTTCCGCAGTGTACCTGCCTCCCCTTCCCAACCCCACCAACCCCCACCGAGACCATTTTGGTCCAATCCCCAATTCTTTGCACTTTACTTGGCTCTAAGGAGGGTTCCCGTAATGCTGCAGTCCGCCTTGCCTTGTGGGTCATGTTCCGAGCTGCCTTGTTGGTCCCTTCTTCCGGCTCCGACGCCCACCACTTAACCTGCAACATACTACTAGACACAATAAGTTGCCCTCCATGTCCCCATCTTCTCCATCTCTCAGTTCGCCCTTTTCTAAACTATTCTCATCATGGTCCAGTTCCTCCCGCCACTCGCTACTCTCTGTTTGGTGGCCACCAACTGGCCACCAACTGGCCCCCAATTCCTTCTGCTAGGAGGAGAGGACTGCACCTGCTGGTACTCCCAGGCACCCTTCAACATCATGTTCCTGTGTCTTTGTCTCCCTGTAGACCGTGGAGCTCCGTCAGGTGTTGAGGCCAGCGGGACCCATTGGGGCCTAATTCTGCCAGCCGCGACTGGAACCCCCGCCGGTACTGGGCACGCTGCACAAGGCTCTGCCTCCCCCTTCCCATTGGCACCTGTAGGCCTCTCCCAGCTCTGCCAAGTCTGCTCCCTGTCACTGTTCCCTCACCTGCAACAGAAAGGATTGGTCTGGTGTGCTGGGCCTTACTGGCCTCTCCCCTACATCTCTTCTCCTCTTCTTACCACCCTAACATGTTCTCTAGCCAACCCCATATCCTCAATTGGACTAACACTTGCCTAACCTAACCCCACTGCTCCTTAACACTCCCTCTAAACAACTACTGCTGCTAACGCTAACTCGCTAACCGCCAACTGCACTAATCTCAACTGACAAAACTGTAATACTCCACGCTACTCCCAGCCACCAGGTCACCAAACCTAAAACGGTGGCTGGGAGTGGCATGAGCCCCCATTTTTTTTTGGGCTATGTCAAGAAAGAGCCCAAATCATAAAACATGGCCGCTAATCGGCCAGCCTTTCCCCCTCTCAATCTGCCCGAGGGGCAGACCTCGCGGGTTTCGGCGGCCCTCCAAACCTCTCTTGGTCAGTAAACAGGGTTAAATGCTTCCCTTTTACACAGTAATAAGCAAGCCTTCAGAAATAGATTCAAGTGCGTATAATACAGTGTCCCCACCCCAAAGCTGTTGCACGGCGATATGCATGGCTTCGTTAGTGCGTACAATCCAGTAGTTCCTCATCAAGCTTTTACACTGCATGCCTTTGTTAGTGCGTACCTCATCAAGCTGTTACACAGCGATATGCACATCTTCGTTAGTAAGTTCAAAACAGCATTTCTACACCAGTTTTGCAGAAGTGATACGCACACCTTGAACAAGATATTTATGAGTTATCAATTAGTTTACAATGGTGATATGCACACCACTGAGTGTTTTCTTTTCTTTAGTATCACAGTTATGGCACACATTATTTACTGCTCAAACTGCATAGGCAAGATTTGTTCCTAAGATATTAAGTTTTTTTTGTTATTGGTATTTCTGGTTTTCACTATTCATTTGGGTTATGTCTACTAGTAGTGCCCTCAATTTAACACCACCTAAACCTTTTGTGCCATCCTTTAGAGAAAATGCATTTAAGTGGTAGGAATGGAAGGAATATTTCTTTAAAAATATTTCTACCCTTGATGAAGAAGATGATTTCACTGCAGAAAAAAAGAAGATTTTGTTATACTATTTGGGCCCTATTGGACTGAGAGTATACAATTGCATTGCAAAAACCCCACACACGAGAAGGGATATTTTCAGGCCTGCAATGCAAGATCTTGATGTGCATTATGCTCCTACAGTTTGCACGGGTATAGACAGGCATAGTTCTACTACAGAAAGCAATTGAAGGAGCAAACTGTAGAAGAATATGCTTCGGCCCTAAATAATTTAGCATCAACATGTTGTTTCAGCACAATATACGATAAGCTCATCAGAGACCAAATTGTCATGCAGGCAGCAAATTCGTCTATACAAGTTAGCCTTTGCACCAAGGGGGAGTCTCCTCTTCAGGAAGTGATGGAGATTGTAAAACATGCAGAACTTACTTGGAGGTGTGCAAAAGCTGTTCTAGCAGACAACACATAAATACTGGATTCTGACAACAAACAAGAGAGTAACACGGGTTAAGAACTTTAAACCACCTTACGAAAAGAGACAGTCTGATTATAGCAATTATGTAAAATGTTATAGATATGGATTTTTGTTTCATTTAGAAAACAATTAAAAAAATGTCCAGACCAAAATTCAAAGGTTTTCAGGTTGTGAGATAATAGGTCACTATCTTAAAGTTTGCAAGTAAAAGGGTAACAAGAACACAGCAGTTAAGCTCCAAGAAGAGGAATCAGAGTCTGGCACGCAGGACACTGATGCTGATGACACCAACATGTGTGTTTTGGCTGTTGATTCTGACTTAAATGTGATAGGTGTACTGGGTGATAGGAAAAAACCTAAATGTAGTATTAGCATTGGTAGTGTAACAATTACAGTTACTGCAGACTCAAGGTCGTCCTACACCATAGTGAGTGAATCTGTGTGGATTTGGAAGTTCATATCTGTTAGATGTAAGCCTAGATTTGCCTGACATTTCGCCCAAGAGTTTTACTAGAGAGCCTATTCCTTAGTTGGGTTATAGGAAATTAAGATTCCAATTTAAAAACTGGGAGGCTGATTGCAAATTATATGTATCCAAAGTGGTTCCATCTGCTGTGTTTTTTGAGGTGTGGGAGAACTCAAGGGCTTTCAGCACAAAACCATCTTAAAAGAGGACGCTGTGCCTTGTATTCAAAAGGCAAGGGACATCCCCACACGTGTCAGGGACGAAGATTCCAGTGAATTAGATAAACTACTAAAAGTAGGAATAATTGAATTTGTTGAAGCATCTGACTGGGTTGCACCTTTTTTGGTGGCACAGCGTGCTAAAGGCAAGCTCAGGTTGAGCATCGACATAAGAAGCTTAAGTAGGAACATACTGTTTGACCAATTTCCCCACCCCAAAATTCGTGTAATGCTGTCTGTTACCAAAGGTGCTAAATGGTTTATAACAATCATTCTTGCATCTGCCTGTCACCAGGTTTCTTTGCATCCTGATAGCTGTAGGTTAACAGCTTTTATTACGTAGTTTGGTTGCTTTCAGTTTGTGAGAGTTCCATTCGGGTTGGCATCAGTGGCTGCAATTTTCAAGCGGTTAATGTTCAAGGTTTTCAGGAATGTAATATAAGTGGTATTTTTTTCCAGGGCAATATTTTGGTCATGGGGACAACAAAAGCTGAGCATGAGAACAATCTCAGGGAGGTTCTGGACATTTTGAGTGGGAAGAGTCTTACTACACAATATGCTAAATGCACGCACTCAATGAACTCAGTGACATATTTGGGCCATGAAATAAGTAAAAAGGGAGGAGAACCCAAACCATCTTTGGTGGAAGCTATTAAGGATGCCCCTGCTCCTTCCAACAAAGTTGAAGTCAGATTTTGTTTGTTTTGGGCATGGAGGAATTGTATGCCAAATATGTCAAGAGGTTTTCTAGCAAGACCTTCCCCATTAGGCAACTGTTGAAGGGTAAATGTGAGTTCTTTTGGTCAAAGGAATGGCAGGAGGCTTTTCAAATTGGTAAAAAGGCATATGTGGTGCACCAACTTTGTAAGGCTTTTGTTATGAACCCCAATGTACCTCAATATAGGCCTAGGGAGTTACACAACCTTTTACCTATATTCGTCCTACCATTGTTCCACATAAAAGGTTTGGTTCTGACCTTTTATCTAGTTAGATGCGGCATACATGTTGTGTGGTTTTCTCAGCAAACTAGCCTCATTTATTATGCATGAGGATTATCAGTATCACAGCAGGATTACCATCTTCTGCATAATAACTCTGTAAAAGGGTCACCACTATCGTCATCCTTGGCCGACATGCCATTTGCAGTACAGAATGCACGCAGTGCCACATTAATGAATAACATTGTGCGGAAAAAAATAAAACAAAAATAGACATCTCAAATGGATTCTGCTACCAGAATATAGAGCCTGAGAGCAGATATTTGACCCCATTTTCAGCCCTCGGCTCTCAGGGTTAATTCAGTAGACTGCCCCAAAGGTATAAGAATAGCCCGGGGTTGTTCTATGCAAGATTAATGAACTATTGGATCAATTGGCAAGGGTGAACAACAAAATTTTGGGGTTAGCATCTGAGGGCTACAAATTTAACTTTAAAAAATCAAAAATTGCCCACCTCAATGTCCTATTTTTAGGATATGAGCTCTCAAGTGAAGGGAAAAGCGTAGCAGCTAACTTTTTGGGAAAGTGTGTGCTGCTCCAACCTCCAAAGGCTCTGAAAAACTTACAATCCATTTTAGGATTCCTACATTTTGGCAGAACATGCATTTAAGATTACTCAGAAAAGGTTCAACCTTTCTACGACTAAATCAGACCTGATTTCTCAGTTTGACATTGGAACCAAGAACATACAGAAATTCTTTGTTCCTTACAAGCAGACATGATAGCTTCCAAACACCTACAGACACGTGTAAACACTACAAATTTAGTGATCCGCATAGTCGGTGGTCAATCTGGGTACACATACCTCACCTTTAATGAAGGAGAAACTGTACCAATTGCATACAAATCTCATTTGTACACAAACGCCGAAATGCGTTTTGCATCTAATGAAAAAATACTGACAGTAGTACAGACTGCTGTAGTGAGAGAAAGAGCACTGGCTCAGGGGAAGCAAATAATTGTCATGACTCCAGTACCAATCTTAGAAGCTGATACCAAAGCAATAGTTCCTGGGCTAATTCTCTCACTGTAACAAGTGTAGACTACAAGTTTGATTCTACATTAAAAACACAAGCATTTCTGCACCTCAAACAAGAATATCCTCTTCCAAATGAAAAGTAAACAGCAATACAGCGCAGCATCTGCGATTGTAAAGGGTTGTATGTGGGATGGTAAGTTCCGTCCTAGCAATATGAAGACTCAGTCTCTAGGAGATTGCACGGCACAACTGGCAATAGCACTAGTATTGGCACTAAAAAATACAGATCGGGAATTCCCAACACTTATGGTGTGCGATTCATTTTATTGTGCCAGAATGGGTTCAGAGATTCAAAAGGTTGTGCAATAAAGCACAAGTTGCTTTGGGAACAAGTGGCACAGTTGAAAAAAGGCTTGCAGTGGGCTCACATGACTTATACGCTGAGTCATCAACATGTTGGCATGCACGTTAAAGGGAATTCATTGGCTGATGAACCCGCCAAGGCGACAGCACAAACTGTTGCTGCAGCTGCAATCATTCATTCTAGCACAAGGATTGACGGACAGATAATGGTAGCTGTCCTCGCTTCGCGAAAAAACAGCTCAGTCTTGCCAAAAGGCTTTCCACTCAAGTAATCTACAAGTTAGATGCATAATATATACAGTGTGCTCAAATTCCAGGAGTGGGGGATAGAGTAATACCAAATATGGATCGCAGATTAGGATTAATATTAGCTGAACATGAAGGTCTTGGCTCAGCACACTCAGTTATTACTACAACCGTTTCATTACTGAAACAATGTTATTGGTGGCCAGGTCTTACCAAACAGACCAAGGGCTTTGTCCTTAAGTGCGACATCTGTCAGCAGATGAAGGGTTCCATTGTAACGCGATCGCCAGAAACACCACTACTGATATCAGACAGACCTCTTGCATGTTTCTATTTGGACCTCTGCGGCCCCTTACAATCTGATGGGGCTTACAAGTACATCTTGGTGGCAGTGGATTCATGCTCTAGATTCCTGTGGGTTTGGCTTCAGCGCTTGGCTGACGCTTGAACTGGTATAAAGGATTTGCGACTCTTCATAGGGACATACGCAATTGGCACATTACATTCTGATCGTGGCCCCCCTTTCAGCTCTTGGGCTTACAAGGAAGCCATGGGAAGTTTTCGGTGTTGCATTGCAGTACTCATCTCCTTATCATCCCGAGGGAAATTCAATTGTGGAGAGGAAAAACCGTGACTTAAAGCAATCCTTAACAGCAAGGGTATCAGGCTCGGGTGGCAGTTGGGTCAATCACCTATATGGGCTCCAGAGGACACTTAAAAACATGCCAAGGGGGGGAGGAGCTTAGCGCGCACCCAAGATGGTCGCGTGAGCTTAGAGCTCCCGGACCTTCGCCACCTCCACCGATCATCCTGTATCTTATCCTGATTTAGACGACGGGCTTTTGTGGTCGTGACCTGGCTGATCATTTATCCGTTTTCAGATTGCGATTTGGTCCCCGGGAACCGAAGATAAGGACTTTTGAAAATTTCTGGCCTGCTCCATGGTACTGCCCCGGACTTGCCTTCTCTGCCAGCCGGGTGGTAATCGAATAACAACGGCCCAGGCGAGGCTCCCATGCCCGGTCTTCTACTTTCAGTTTCGATTCCTGTGGTCTGGCCTCATTGACTTTGCCTTGGTCGCCCTGGTCGTTTGTTTCTTTCACTACCACGTCATCGTTTAGTGATCTGGACTTTCGCTGCTCTTTGATCAGTGGCTGGCCCTCCACCTATTCTCCGAACTGATCCGGGCGTATAGAGTGTCGCCATTTTTACTAGGTCTCAGAATACCCTCCGGGGCGCACGACCTAAAATGACTACCAAGCCCGAGGCGGAGAGGCGCAAGACCAGACCGTCAACTCGGGGAGGTCCTGTGCAGTCCAACGTTATGGATCGCTATACCCTCACTAAGGGCTCTCCGAGTGGTATGACTAAACCCCCGGCCACCTTTGGGGATGACTCCCTGTTGGATGAAGAACCGTCGTTGAAAGACGTCATGAGCGCCATTGCTGGGATGAAGGCCGCGTTGGGACAACAATATGAGGCCCTGACTCACAAGCTGGACACGGTTGCTATAGATGTTACTCTGATCAGGGCAGACCTTGGAAAGACTAACGAGAAGGTCAAATCCCTTGACCTGAAGACATCCAGTCTTGTCGCCGACGTCTCTGAATTACAGACGGAGGTCGGTAATTTGAGATCCGCCCGTGACTACCTCTCTCGACGCTTGGACGATTTTGAAGGCCGCGCACGGCGGAACAACGTCCGGTTGGTTGGTGTCCCGGAGACGTCGGACTCGTCAGCAGTAGACCTACTGATGGAGGACCTTGTCCTGAATCACCTAACGCCCAAGGGTCTGAGCAAGTTTTTTGCAGTGGAACGGGCCCACCGAATCCCGAGTGGCCCGCCCAAGTTGGGAGCTTCTCCGCGCCCCATCATTGCGCGGATCTTTAACTTTCGTGACAGAGATGCGATCCTGCAGGCGTCCCGCACATCGGGCCCTACGAAATATGAAAACGCCGCGATCAGCTTCTACCCGGACTTCACCCAACAGGTTCAGAGGCAGCGACTGGGATTTCAAGGAGTGAATAAGAGAATGAGAGACAGAGCCATGAAATATGCCATGCTTTTCCGGGCTCGATTGCGTGTGGTTCACAATGATAGAACGTTTTTCTTTGACCATCCTGGAGCTGCTAGTGACTGGTTGGACTCGTTGCCCCCTGGACAGGAACAATTTGATCATTCGGAACACTCCGGTGGAGCGGAGGGCGGCCTGATGGAGCAGGAATAGGGAGTGAATCGGCTCCTGGACCAACGTATTGACTTTCGGCTGTGGTTTGATGCTATGCTACTACTGTCCGCTATTGTGTTGTCTTAATGGGGTGTGGGAGGGGTTCGGGTGTGTCTTCCTCCTCTGGGGTTCTTTTCGTAGATTAGTTGTATGTTAGGGCGACAGGCACACTGCAAGTTGGGGTGGCTTTTGAGTCTCACGCAGGGGTGCGGGGTGGGGGGTATAATGTTGGTTTGGGGGGTTGGGGGGTTCAAGTTTAGGGTTTTTTGTTTTATTCAAGGCATAGTACTGATGATCTCCTGTGTTGCAGTGTCGCGGCTGGTGTGGGGGGGAACCTGGGGTGGATTCTGGGATGGGGGATAGGGGACTACGCGTTCTGTGTTGGAACGTAAATGGGTTGGGAGACAGAATTAAACAGGTGGTGGTTTTACAGTTGCTACGACGCTTGTCTCCTGATGTGGTTTTGCTTCAAGAAACACACTTGCTGGGTAATACGTGCCACGCCATGAATAGGCGTGGATACCGTCTCATGGCCCACTAGGGTTTCACTTCCGGCTCCAGAGGGGTGGGCATTCTGGTTCGGACCTCCCTCCCCCTTGCTATTGATGACGTTATACTCGATGATAGGGGGCGTTATGCCGCTATTGTAGGGCGCTGGGAGGGGAGGGTGATTACTTTACTCTCGGTTTACATACCCCCAGGCCTTCAAACTACGACCTATGCTGATTTGGGAAAAGTGATCCTGGGAGTGCCCGAGGGTGTACTTGTGGTAGGGGGGGATTTCAACTCAGTAGTGTCTGGTATGTGTGATCGTCACCCTCCCCGTGTCCTCGCTAAATCTCAATCCTGGCTGGGGGACTTCCTGGAGGCAATGGGGCTAACCGATTGCTGGCGTTTACATCATCCTGGGCAACGGCAGTATACTTTTCACTCCGGGGCCCATGGCAGCCTTTCGAGATTAGATTATGTTTTGATGCCCTCCTCCCAGGCTTCCCTCATAGGGGAGGTGAAACATCTTGCCAGGGGTATTTCGGATCACTCCCCGCTGTGGTTAGTTGTGAGCGCTCGTCTGGGGTCGGGAGGTCGGATTGCCCCGATTAACCCATGGTACCTCCGTGATCCTAAGATTAGAGTGGAATTACTTAAAGCAATCGATCGTTACTTTGCTGAAAATGTGGGTTCAGTGTCCTCTTCTGTCTCCTTGTGGGAGGCGTATAAAACTGTCATTCGGGCCAAGCCCTCTCCTCGATTGGCAATGTTAAGAGGTGTAAGCGGGAAGAGGTTGTCCGTCTTGAGACTGAACTTACCATCCTTGAGGGAGAGTTGGACTCTGGAGCCTCCCCTGAGAAGCTGCACTTGTTAGACCTAAAACAGCACGAATATAGAGCACTTGTGACTGACGCTGCGAAAGAGATGGGTCGTGAACAGCAGGGGCGTCTGTATGATGTGGGAGATAAGGCTGGGAAGTTGCTTGCTTGGTTGGATAGGAGAGAATGCGCGAGTCGGGTTATCCCTGTCATAGTTGATGTGAATGGTGAAAGTATCACTGACCCTGCTGGGATCGTTGCGCGGTTCGCCGATTATTTTCGGGTAGTCCGATCGACCAGAGCAGGACTCCTGCTTGCTTCTCCGCGATATCTCGCTGCCATGCTTGTCTGACCCGGAGCGGGACCTACTGGAAGCTCCGCTCACAGCTGATGAAATTGCGACCGCTATCCGATCGATTCGCTCCGGGAAGGCCTCGGGCCCTAATGGACTCCCCATCGAGCTTTACAAGCTCCGTCCCGACGTACTGGCGCCGTATTTGCGATCGATGTTTTTGGAATCCCTAGAGAAAGGGTCTCTTCCTCCTGATCAAAGGCTGGCCTCCATAGTGGTTATCCATAAGGAGGGAAAGCCGCGTGACCGCTGCGAATCTTTCAGACCTATTTCCCTGATCAATGTTGAACCTAAGATCCTGGCCAAAGTTCTTGCTACTCGTTTGATATCTGTTATAGGAGATCTTGTTCACCCGGACCAATCCGGCTTTATACCACATCGCAATACGGCACTTAATCTTTGGCGCCTTCATGGAGTCCTAGCGCGAGCCGGGACTCTGCGGGAGTCGGCCATCTTGGCATCCCTAGACGCCACTATGGCGTTTGATACGCTTGAGTGGCCTTATCTTTGGGCGGTCCTTTCTAAATTCGGTTTTGGGCCCGCCTTTATCCGTTGGGTGCAGCTGCTTTATGCTGGCCCTTTAGCCCAGGTAGTGGTGAATGGGCGTGTTTCGGCCTCCTTTGCGCTTGGTAGGGGTACGCGCCAGGGCTGTCCTCTGTCCCCACTTCTGTTTGCTCTTGCCTTAGAGCCATTGGCGGCTTGGTTGAGATGGGAACCATCCTTGAAGGGTATTAGATGGTCTCCGGAATTTGAAGACCGTATATCTCTGTACGCGGATGATATACTCTTATACCTTACGTCGCCCCGGAAGTCGTTGATCGTCCTTTTCGACGTTTTGACTTCTTTCAGTAAAAATTCCGGTCTAGTCATCAATTGGTCAAAATCTTGCGTTTATGTTCTTTCCGGCGATGCTCCCCTCTTGCCACGTGGATGTCCTATCTCGGTGGTGCTCGAGGGATTCAAGTATCTGGGAATCTTTGTTACCCTAGACCCTACGCTTCGTTACGAGCGCAATTTGTTGCCCCCTCTCCGACGTCTTCGGGCGGATATAGAAACGTGGAACAGACTCCCTCTCTCTCCCCTGGGTCGAGCGGCGTTGTTTAAGATGATGTCGCTCCCCCGATTTCTCTATGCGCTTCAAAACACGCTTGACGTAGTACCAGCTGGGTATTTCCGGGAGATTGAATGTCTACAGCGACAATTGATATGGGGGGGCTGTTCTCGTATTGCCCTTTCGAAGCTCACGCTCCCTTGGTATGATGGCGGCATCGCACTCCCGGACATCCGTTGCTATTATTGGGCCTCTCAGTTAGGGGCCATCAACCACGGCACCTATGCTCATTCACTAAACCCGGCCTTTGCGATGGATAAATGGTTGCTGCCCGGCGGCGATTACAACAGGGCTTTGTACGCGACGTCAGCCGGTAGATCTCTTACGGGTCCCACTAAAACAGCAGTGCAGGTGTGGTATCGGGCTACGGCGGCCACGGGATGGGCTGACAGACCGACCCGGGCTACTCCACTCTATGCCTCGGATAAACTTGGCTCCCTTTGGCAATCGAAGGGATTCGATCGGTGGGACATGATAGGGATCAGCAGGGTCGATGATATGTGGATCAAGGGTAGGATCAAAACTTTTGAGGAATTGAAAGTTGAATATGGATTGAATGATAGGGAATCCTTTCGGTATGCACAAGTCCGGCACGCAATCTTGTCTGTTTTTCCCCGAGGCTCGGACGTGCCGGAAGCATCCCCGCTTGAAGATAGGATACTAGACGGGCATGTCCCTGATAGCACTATCTCGCTCATTTATAAAAAGCTGATTAATACTAGGATTGACTTGTTGGAAGGCCTCCGAGGGTTGTGGACCAGTGATGGTCTGGAGCTCGATGATGAAGACTGGCAGGCCGCGATCTCTTCCCCGAAAGAGGTGGCTATCCCGGCACGCCTTCGGTTTGTCCAACTCAAAATTCTGCATAGGGTGTATGTGACTGGCCCGCGTCTGGTGCGAATGGGATTCTCGACGGATGGATTGTGCAGGCGTGGATGCGGCAGGGTGGCCACGTTTCTCCATATGATTTGGGAATGTCCGGCTGTGCTGAGCTATTGGAATCGCGTGCATGCGGTAATGAGTGAGGTTACGGGTGTACGGCTGATGCCTGAAGCGCGGAGGTGCTTGCTGAACGTCTGGGAGCCGAATGATTACAATCTGGCGCAGCTTCGATGGGCGACCTTGGGTAACATGATCGCCAAGCGTGACATTGCCCAGCTATGGGGCGCCCAGAGGCCTCCGACAGTCCTAGTGTGGAAACAAAACATGGATTGGTGCATGTTTCGAGAAAAAACGGTTTATGTTTCCCGTGGCACACCTGGCAAATGGGGGAAAATCTGGACTCAGTGGAACACATACCGTGGTGATATATGTGCTCCCCCCATATCGGAATGTGATATTGACTTGTCTTCCTCCCAAACTGATGTTTCCTCCGCAGGATTATAGATGTTTTGTATACTTCTGGTCTCCTTTCCCCCTCCTCCCCCCGATTTACTGTTAGCAACGATATCTTATTTACGTTTGTACCCCCCCCCCCGCGAGCCGAATGGTGACACAATTCTATTGTAATGCCTTGCCTTGTTTTGTTTTTCTGTTTTCTTGTTTTTCTTTTCAATAAAAAGTTTCAACAAAAAAAAAACATGCCAAGAAGTTCCCTAGGACGCTGTACTCCTTATGAGGTCCTGTTTGGGACGAGAATGTGTGTACCCGACCTTGATTGTGGCAGCACTGTGGCGGATGAAAAAGTGGTTGACATCAATGTTCATTTGGCTGTTTTACAGGAACTCAATGAGTTCCGGGAACTACAAAGCAAGTAAAACGCACCGCCACTGGGAAAGTGAAAGCAGTTTTGGCAAGACCTGCCTGGGTCCCGAAGATTGGGGACCTGGTCAGAGAAAAGATTGTGGACAAGAAATAATTTGGGCCACCTTAAAGAGTCCTGGCTGTCAAAGGAACAAGCATTCTGCCTCTTGCCAGTCAAAAAGAAAAGAGATTTGTCTCCATTGATCTGATCAAACCACACTATGTGGCTGATAGTGAGTAGCAGGCAGTGTGGGCTCTTGGGTAGCTGCCGATCTCCTCGTGCTACGATACAGGAGGTTCAGACAGTAAGATGAATAACATTGGAAGATTCTACTGTACGAAGTAACGGAGTTGCCAACCACAGAATGGAACTTGTGCCTATTTAAATTGAACGGTACCGCTATTGAAATTGAACAACAGGAAAATACGAATGAGAGACAGATCTCAGCTTCTATTACCCTCAAAGAAAAATATATATTGGCGGAAAAAGACTTACTTTGGTTTTCCCTGAATACAGCTCTGGATTGCAATTGGTCTACTCTTCTGATTCCTTTGGATAGGGGTAGTGACAGTTTTTTCCTGGTCCTGAAAGGACATTATCTCCCAGAACGCCACACAGTACAACATGTGAACTTGGTCCTGAAACCACATACGTCATCTCATAATGAACGAAGAGACCTGTCCTTTGTGAACATTACAGAAGTTTTGATTCCTGAGGGAATAGTATGAGATAGGGTTTCATATGATGGATATCCCAATGAACCTTTTGAAAATACCTTATGTATTTAAATTTCTTTGAATATCACCCCTCCAGTACATTCTCTGATGATTGGGACATTGAAACTGTGAATAGTATGCTGTCTGATTTAGAACAATCTGCTGCATTCTCTAAACACACATCTTATGATGATACATCTGATTTTTACACCATGATTTGTTACCAACTCTATGGTCATAATTTCATGCACAAAATAAATATCCCATGTGATGTTTTTACTTACCATTAATGGGAACATTGCCCAACACCGCCGAAAGGTAAGTTACAAGTGTTTGCCCAAAGGTTTACTTATTTTTCTTGGTTTAACACTTCAGAACCGACCTCATATTATTATAAGGTTGCATCTACATCAGCAAAGAAATATATGCTCACTAAATCGAAACAGATATACTCTGCTTCCTTTATTTTCCAGCTGTCTTTACAGGGTTTCTACTTTTGGAGGGACACCATGGACACAAAATCTGTCTGGGGGACTAAAGACTGGCAAGTTCAGGGAGCTGAGGCATTATTTAGAGCATGACTCATACCACAGAAGACTATCTTCCTACACGAAATGGTGCAACAGACTTCTTGTCTTGGCCTTGCTAAGATCAAGGAATTGAACTTACCTTGGATTCCTTTGCTTTCACACTTTGAGGGATGGCAAAAATATACAGAACATAGTGAGGGTACACTAGATGACATAATGCATGATGAGGTTTCATACAATTCATCAGACCCCAATTGGAAGGGATGGTTAGTTTGGCCTATCGACATAAATAGGTGTCAGTTAAAGTACAAGGGTACCACCAAAGGGTTTAGTATCCATACGCTGGATTAACGCTCTGTACAACGAGAACATCCGGGAGTGGTGACATCCTACAGTGTTGGGACTAGATGCCTAGATTGGCTAAGAACCTCAACATTGTCACAGGTGAAACAACACTTGTCCTTATTATCAGATGACATGGATTTAAGGGATTTTTTGCTAGGTCCCTTAAACCATGTCGTAGACGCTTCTTATATGCTATTTACAACAAAGTTTGGAAAATCTCTCAACAGGAAGCTGCGGAGAGATTGCGTGAAACTGACAAAGTTAACCTAGAAAGGGCTTTGGAAGTGGTCAACAATGGCATGACAACATTAACATCCAGGATTTAGTCACTGGTTAACATTATGACAGAAAGGCAGATAACAATGGCACAAAGAGATGCAAAATATACAATGCTGCACATTGAAAATTGGACCAATTACATTTCACTGTGGCTGAGTCACCATCCACAGAATGGTTAATTCATAGCCATATAACATTGCCAGTAAAAACATTCCAATTTCAATATTGCCTAGAGTACCACCAAGTAGGCAGATATGAAGCATTGGGGAAGGAATACATCCGTGAATCTTGGCACTTACCATACAGACTTAGATGCAGGAATGGGGACACGGAAGTATTTCTCAGCAGTACAGACTGTGAGACTTTGTTAAGTGGGTCTCGAATTTGTCAGGATATTATGCTTCACTGAGCCTGGAATGGGTCAGTAGCAAACATAACCTGTCACTTAAATGGATGCCTATCTGCCATGATTCATTTAGTGTTCAAGCTGCTCTCGAATGGAAGCTACTTAATGGTGAATGAGCAAGTTGTGGGATGCTGCCGGGCATTGCATATCGTGTTACTGTGAGATCCAGGGTTACTTGTTGTATGCTTGTATGTTTCCACCGACCCTCAAAGTCAGGGAGGTGCCTTTATGGCCTTCGTTGAATGTTTCCTTTATACGGTTTGATTCTGTGAGCAGACTGAAAGCCATGCTTTTACAGAAGGATGTGGCCTTGACCTCAGCCCAAGAGATGTTTGATCTTCAGGTTGCAAGATCCTCAGCTGAGATACAGGTACTAGTACGAACTAACTTCCTGCTTAATTTTGGGGAAATGGTACATCGTATCTTAATCATGTCTGATACGAAGGGATTTGTACACCTATTTAGGAATGTAAGATCTGGACTATTGAGCACCTTTCAGACAGACTTCGGAGGGATTCCAGCTGTCATACACTCCTTAGTAGGAAGCATTTTTGGAGGGCTTCGGCTGATCCTGCCACTGGTAGTGGGTATCTTGGTTTTCCTGCTATGCAATGGATGTCCCAAACATCAAAGAGATGGAAAAAGTGCTCTTGGAGTGACATTGTCGTAAATGCATGGTACTCCATCTGGGCACAACCCGACTACGGGAGCTAAGCGAACATTGGTTCCTATTATTCAGACCAGACTTGATTGACTGAGTCTTGCCTGTACTCCGGCGCTTATTCTGGGACAAGAATGCATGTTGGACCTCTGTCTAACATTTCCATCGGGTGGGCCTCCGGACGTGGATGTACTACTGGAATCGTTAAAGGCCCACGTGGTGCAGTGTCCTCAGCGTATTCCCATGTTGATGTCGGCATTCTTAGAGTGACCACGGGATGCTTCAGCTCCTGTTGGAATGGATACCGGCTCTGTGGCAAGTACAGAGACTTTGGATGTTTCAAATACTTCCTGAGCATCGGATGTGGGAACTGGAGAAGATCACCTTTGCACTATTGATCTGATCGATTGGGTGTTACATGGACCGTTGTCTGCGAAAACAAGCAGCAGTGATGTTGTGTCTCCCACACAGGACACATAAACATTCGGGTCTCCGTGTGCTGAGAACAATTCTGCCTTTTTCAAAAACCACATAAATTGGAATTCGAAAACATAATTTTTGTTTTCTTTTTTGCTTTCACAAAGTACCATGGCTTTAAATATTCTCAGTTAGTCTAACAGTATAGTGATTATTTGTAGGACGTACTGGGCATTTTTTACGTTTACATTGTAGTATGGCTTAGGGCCTCCTTTTGCGTGCATGTTATGTTAGCGTGGCTTATTAGAAGTTTAAACGCCATTTTACCATTTGCTGCTTTTTGCACACAACACTGCCTAGTTGTTTTTGCAAGTTAGCTTTCACGAAGGTCTATACATGAGAAAAGGTTTGTTTTTCGGCATCTCTAGACATACATCGTGCCCCTAGTCTGTACAGTGAGTGCTGAGCCGTCAAGGTTATCATAACATGTGAGCCTGTTTATCGGCATGTCCGTGTAACACATTCTAGACACAACATTTTGGCAGCTGCGAGCCAAGTCAGATTCTGGCGCCTTTATCATAGCACACTTGCCATAATGTCACACACTTGGAAGATTCCAGGGATGCAGAGAGCCTTGCTGATCCAGATGTAATTTACATTTACTGAGCGGAAAGGTAATGGGGTCCCCCAGAACAAGCCCAAGAGACCTTATTTAGTTTATAATAAATAGTTCCTATATAGTGAGGGTGTTAAAACCAGGAGCTATATAACCTGTTTGCACTAACATTGTAATATGATTCCTCCTTTTGTATTTTATGGAATTGTAACCATGCTGACCATATTGTTCTTAATCATATGTCTGCTTATGTTGACTAAAATACTGCGCATGAGATCACGTTGTTAAAATAAATATTTTAACCTTACCGTGTCTCTTTTTTACTCCTTTTGTGAACTGGTATGAGAGTATAACAAAAGAGTGTTCTCACTTCCCACCATTCCTGAGATGGTCCTAAGTTGCATGTTCTAGGTTGTCTAATCATTGGTTACTTTGCTATAGGACGAAGAGCTAATGTGACACTGATGATAGCTGGTTGGGGTTTTCTAGGTACTGAGGTGAGTTTCTGGTACACCACAATTCACTAATGTCCTACGTATCTGTGCACAGTTCTGTGTATGAGCAGAAATCCTTGCAACAACATCACTTTTTGCACATATCATGTTTTTCGATGTTTTTAAAATTGATATTTTTAGCAATATCTTTTATGCTTTTTAAACAGGAATATTTTAGCATTTGTTACTTTGTTGTCCAGTTGGATGAGGGTGGGTGTTATGATCCCCAATGTACCCCAATATAGGCCTAGGTAGTTACACAACCTTTTGACTATATTCGTTCTTCCATTGTTCCACATAACAGGTTTGTTGCTGACCTTTTACCTGCATAAATATTGTGCGGTTTTCTCAGAAAACTAGCCTAATTTATTATGCATGAGGATGCTCAGTATCACAGCAGGATTACCATCTTCTGCATAATAACTGTATTAGGGTCATCACTATCGTTTTCCTTGGCCAACATGCCCACAGTACAATGACACATCTAGATAGAACTCCTGAGGGAACCTTTTGGGTATATAAGCACCAAAACTTCACTGGGCAGACCAGAGGAGAAAAACTTGCATGCTGACATGCTGACACGGGATGCTAAGATCCCTGCACTCAGATGCTACTGCAAGCAGAGGTCTGACATCCCTCGCGGGGTGTCGATCTCGAGACCAAGATGGGGTCCCGCTCTCTCTCACATCAGGTAATGGGGTTGGCTCTTTCCTAGGGTGATTCTTGGCTACACACTTACATACATGCTAGGTACATTTAGTTAGGGTTGGCATCGTGGGAGTACGCATTATCACTGTCATGTTCTTATATGCCTGCTTATATTCACTGTTCCAGCATTATGGTACCTTTTATTTACTCTATTGGTGCTTGTATTTGTATATATCTGTCTAATGGTTGTTGCAGCGCATGAATTTTACACTAGAAAGACGCTGGTTCAATAAATGCTTATTGAAAACGTACCCACCGTTTATTCTGTGTATCTCTCTGAGACAAAGTGAGCATGAGTGACTGAGCGAAAAGTACTGTACTTTTTCCATGATCCCTGGGGGGGGGACAGGGTTGTGATGTTTGATAGTTTTTCACTCCTTGGGGAGGTTATGGAGCTTATAGTGGCACTAGCTGGTCTACAGACAAACATATCCTTTGGGGGTGTCTAAACGTGGAGATCCTATATAGATTTGTAGGAACTACACGACACTTTGACCCCACCTTGAGAAGTATTGTCACTACTGATGAAAAGGTTTGGGGGTGGTGCTCACACAAATGGATGATGAGGGTACCAAATCTATTATTGCTTTTTCATTACGTTTGATCACTCCAACGGAAGAGAAGTATTCCATAATTGAGAAAGAGGCCCTTGCATGTGTGTGTCATTTGGAGCACTTTAAAGCATATATCTAGGGTTTTCACTTTACTTTCAGAAGTGATCACAAACTATTAACTAAAGTGCTGACTATGAAGCGTTTGTTGAATGCATCTCCTAGACTAGCCCACATGTCCATCAGGCTAGTGGATTACAATTACGATGTATGCTGTGTACCTGGAGTCAAGAACAAAATTTCTGATTTCTTTTGTAGAATGCCTTTGCCGTTGAAGGTCAAACCTGAAAACAAGTTTGAAAATGGCTATGTGGCGAGAGTCAATGATGGTATACTGGAGAGTGAATGGGCAGAGGCCACTGTTAAGGGTGACGTTTTACAGAAAATTGTTGTTTGGATTTGGTAAGTGTTAGATCTGGGGGTCTCTAGTTGGCAGAGGTAGGTACCACTGTCCAAATAGGGACCCTTGCTTCTAGTCAGGGCAAGGAGATAACCCTCTGAGATAACCCCTGCTCACCCTCTAGGTAGCTTGGCACGAGCAGTCTAGGCTAACCAGAGGCAATGCGTAAAGTATTTGTACCAACACTCACAGTAACACAGTGAAAACACCACAAACTGACTCCACAACAGTTTAGAAAAATAAAGGTATTTTTAATCTAAACTACACAAGACCAAAACGACAAAAATCCAACATACACAGTTCAAGAATATGGTTTCAAAAAGAGTTCTTAAGGTTGCGTTAGAATTCTCTACGTTGCGATAGAATTCTCTACTGATGCGTGAAAAGTTCACAGTTGCGTCACGTTTACTCACAGTACCTTTTAGTTGCAACAAAGTTCCAAAAGCAGAAGCTGGTGCGGTGGAAAACAAGCGATGCGTTGCTCCTGAGACCCTGGGGAGGCGATGCGACAGCCCCGCTGCAGCAGCGGGCGTGTTGCGACGAATCCGGTCTGTATGGGGAGGAAGGCCACTTGTATGGATTCCGGTGCGTAGGTTCCATAGGAAGTCTGTTCTCGCAAAGGTATGATGCGACGATCTCGTAGGGGCTGCGACGATCTCCGGGGCGACGATGCGCGGTCCAGCGGGGATCCTCTCTCTCGCAGCTCCTCGATGCGTTGATTCTGCAACGATGCTCGCAGCGACGTGATGCGGTCCGCAAGCAAGCGGTGCAGCGTTCTCACCCAGCGACGACAGGCTCTGCGACGATACTCGCAGCGATGTTCGATTCTCCCGCACCGGTCTGGTGCGTCCCGCAAACGAAGGATGCGACGGCTCTGGCAGCGGCGTCAGGCGCTGCGACGATCTCGACCTCCGTAGCGGCGGGAAATTTCTCGCACTGTCGGGGATGCGCTCCGCAAGCGAGCGATGCAACACTTTTCAAGTTCAAAAGTCACTCAAGCTTAGTTTCAAGCTTCCCAGCTCAGGTACAACTTCCAGAGGCCCCACAACTGGATCAAGCAGTCCAGGAAGGACAGAACTCTCTCAGCAGAGTTCAGGGAAGCTGGGGGTGAAGTCCTTTTGTTCCTGGGACTTCAAAACAGGGAGCCAGCTCTTCTCAGGCCCTTGGAGATTCCTTCAAGACAGGGGACACAGCTCAGCAGCAAAGTCCTTCCCCTCTCCTTGGCAGCAAAGCAACAGGTCAGTCCAGCAGAGCAACATCAGGACAATCTTCCTTCTTCAGTTTCAGCTTTCTCCTTGGCAGAGGTTCCTTCTTGATTTCCAGGATGATCTAATTTCCTGTTGTCAGGGGTCCTGTACTTATACCCCTAAAGTCTTTGTTCTCTTGGTGCATGTGGGCCCTGAGCCCGGTCTGAACCAGTTCTGGGTGGATACTGAGCACTTTGTTTTGCTGGCTGCATCTTTCCTTTAAGAGTGAGGGGCAGGGTCCTCAGCCGCCCAGCAGGGGGGTGGAGCCAGCATTGTGGAAGGCAGGCACAGCCCTATTCAGCCCAGGTGCTAACTCCTCCCACCACTCCAGTTGCAATGGCAGTCATTCAGCCTAGTGCTGACTCATCCAGCCTCCTGGGGAATCCCCCAGCCCCTGTCACTCTCAAACCAGACAGTCAATACACAAACAGGCCCAGGCACAGAGAAGGGTCAGACAAGAGAACAGCAACTT
This sequence comes from Lissotriton helveticus, assembly GCF_964261635.1. NCBI lineage: Eukaryota > Metazoa > Chordata > Amphibia > Caudata > Salamandridae > Lissotriton > Lissotriton helveticus. The sequence goes on along the minus strand of NC_136060.1, from coordinate 19,229,811 downwards.
TCTAAAAGTGCTGTTCTCAACCACAGGATTTAAAAACAACCTTTCCTAAAAGATGTGTTATTAAATTCTGAGTTCAGGGATACTAGATACTTATGTCCTATCTTGTTCCTATGGGAAGAAATGCTGTTAACCACTGTAGCCAGCATCCCCCATGTTAACCTATGGAGCAAGATAGCCTTACAGTAGTGAAAAACGAAAATGGCTGCCATTCACTACCAGAGCATGTCACCTGCACTAGTACATGCTCTACCTTTTACATACACTGCACCCTGCCCAGGGGGGTACCTTGGGCCTTCCATAGGGGTGACTGATGTGCACAAAAAGGGAAGGGTTAGGCCTGGTCAGTGGGGACACTGACCAGGAGGACATGGCAGTTCTAAACTGCCCATAGGCACTGCAGTGGCAGGCCTGAGACACCATTTTAGAGCCACTCCTGTGGGTGGCACAATCAGTGCTGCAGGCCCACCAGTAGCATTTGTCATCACCAGCCCTGGCACACCCAGTGCACTTTACTAGGGACTTCATAGTGATACAAATATGCCAAACATGTATATTCAATCAGAATAATAATTTACACAGGGAGCACTTACACTCTAGCACTGATCAGCAGTGGCAGAGTGTCCAAAGCATCTAAACCAGCAAAAACGAAATCCAGCACCGCATCAAAAATACAGGAGGTAGAGGCAAAAAGATTGGGGAAACCACGCCAAAGATGCCAGGTCTAACACGTGTCCCCTCCAGCTGAAAGTGGGGAGAACTGCCCACCCTCTTGGGAGTTCTCTTCACTAAGGCGGAAAAACCTGGACAGACCATCAGCATTGGCGTGTTCTGTGCCAGGACGGTGTTCCACCGTGAAGTCCATTCCCAGTAGGGAGATGGACCACCTCAACAGTTTTGGGTTCTCACCCCTCATTTGCATTAACCATCTGAGGGGCCTGTGGTCGGTCTGAACACGGAAGTGAGTCCCAAACAGGTAGGGCCTCAACTTCTTCAGAGCCCAGACCACAGCAAATGCCTCTCTCTCAATCGCACTCCACCTCTGTTCCCTGGGGAGTAGTCTCCTGCTAATGAAGGCTACCGGCTGGTCTCCTCCCTCCTCAGTGATTTGTGAGAGTACTGCTCCCACACCATGCTCTGAAGCGTCTGTCTGAACTATGAACTCACTGGAAAAATCAGGTGCCTTGAGCACCGGTGCTGTGCACATAGCAGTTTTCAGGGTTTCAAAAGCAGTTTGGCAAGCGTCAGTCCAGTCAACTCTTTTGGGCAACTTCTTGGAAGTGAGTTCTGTCAAGAGGGCGACAATGGTGCCATATCCCTTGACAAAACGCCTGTAATACCCGGTGAGTCCTAAAAAGGCTCTCACCTCTGTCTGGGTCTTGGGGGGCTCCCAAGCCAGAATGGTATCAATCTTTGCCTGCAGGGGCGCCACCTGGCCGCTCCCCACCTGGTGTCCCAAATACACCACAGATCCCTGCCCTATCTGGCACTTGCTTGCCTTGATAGTGAGGCCTGCCCTTTGCAGAGCCTTCAACACTTCACAGAGGTGTTGCAAGTGTTCCTCCCACGTGGAGCTGAACACAGCAATGTCATCCAGGTATGCGGCGCTGAATTCCTCCAGCCCGGTCAGTACCTGGTTAACCAGTCTCTGGAAGGTGGCAGGGGAATTTTTCAACCCAAAGGGCATGACTCGGAACTGGAAGTGCCCCTCTGGCATTGAAAATGCTGACCTCTCTTTGGCCCCATCAGTTAAGGCAATCTGCCAGTACCCCGAAGTCAAATCAAATGTACTGAGGTACTGGGCAGCTCCCAACCGATCCACGAGCTCATCAGCTCTGGGGATGGGGTGTGCGTCAGTCTTCGTGACCGCATTGAGCCCACGGTAGTCCACGCAAAACCGGAGTTGTGGCGGGCCACCGGGCGTAGCAGCTTTCTTGGGCACCAAGACCACTGGGCTAGCCCAGGGGCTGCTGGAGGGCTCAATCACCCCTAGCGCCAACATCTTTGAAACCTCTTCCTTGATGCTGGCCCTGACTTTGTCAGCCACTCTGTAAAATTTTTGTTTCACAGGCGGACTGTCACCAGTGTCCACATCATGGACGCACCAGTGACTCCTGGGGTCAGGGAGAACAGGGAGGAGAACTGACTCAACACTTGGCGACAGTCACTCTGCTGTTCTGGGGTCAGGGTGGGCGAGAGGACCACACCATCCACTGACCCATCTTGCTCCTTAACTGCCAGGAGGTCAGGGAGAGGATCACTATCCTCTTCCATACCTGCATCTGTAGCCATGAGCAGGGTTACTTCAGACCTCTCAAAGTGTGGTTTGAGGCGGTTCACATGCAAGACTCTCAGGGGCTGCCTGGGAGTCCTCAGGTTAACCAGGTAGGTTACCTCACTCTTCCTTTCCACCACCTCATATGGCCCAGTCCACTTGTCTTGGAGCGCACAAGGCTCCACTGGCGCCATCACCCACACTCTCTGCCCAGGTTGAAATTCGACCAAAGTGGTATTCTGGTCATACCATCTTTTCATCTCTTCCTGGCTTGCTTCCAGGTTCGCCTGAGCGAGCTTCCTGAAGCGTTGTGTCTGGTTGCGGATGGCCAGCACATAGCTGAACACATCCTGGGGGGTCTTCCCACGGGACTTTTCCCAACCCTCCTTCACCAGTGAGAGAGGTCCTCTAACAGGGTGGCCATACAGGAGTTCAAAGGGACTGAACCCTAAGGACATCTGAGGCACCTCCCTGTAGGCAAACAACAGGCATGGTAACAAGATGTCCCACTTGCGTCTCATGGGCTCCGCTAGGCCCATAATCATACCTTTCAGGGTCCGGTTGAACCTTTCAACCAACCCATTTCCTTGAGGGTGGTAAGGAGTGATGAACTTATAAGTTACCCCACACTCCTCCCACAGAGACTTCATGTACTTAGAGATGAAGTTGGTACCCCGGTCGGAGACCACCTCTCTGGGGAACCCCACACGGGAAAAGATCCCCATCAATGCACGGCCCACCACGGGTGCTGTGATTGTCCTCAGAGGGACTGCTTCCGGGTACCGGGTGGCATGGTCCACCAAGACCAGGATGAACCTGTTGCCTAAGGCTGTCTTGGGGTCCAGGGGCCCTACAATGTCTATGCCCACCCGCTCGAAAGGGGTGCTCACTACTGGGAAGGGTTGAAGGGGTGCCTTCAACTTTGTTCCAGTCTTGCCACCGGCTTGACAGGTTTGGCAAGATCTGCAAAAGGAACCAACGTGCTTTCTCATCTGGGGCCAGTGGAAGTGGGTGACAAGCCAGTTTAGGGTCTTGTCCTGCCCCAGATGTCCTGCAAGAGGCACGTCATGAGCCAGACCCATTAGGAAGTTTCTGAAGCGCTCGGGTACCACCAGCACACGGGCTGCACCGGGCTCAGCAAACTTAGGCTCGCTATATAACAAGTCATCTTCCCAGTAGATGAAGTGATCTCTGGCTGCTCCACCTGCTGCCTGATCTACAGCCTATTGCCGCAGACCAATGAGGGAAGTGCACTCCTTCTGCGCCTTGCAGAATTCCTCCCTGGAGGGACCACCTTCCTGCTGCCAATGGGTCAGCTCAGGCAAGTCTCCCAGTTCGGCTACCTGTTCCCCTGTAGGTTCCAGGGCATCCCCCTCAGGTTCTGCTTCCTCCTGGACCATGGGAACGGCTGGGGCTGGTTTCCCGCACCCTCTGCCTCTTCCTCTCCTGGCAGGTCTCTGGGCCACTGTTTCAGGCTCCAGTTCTGCTGACTCCCCCCTACTGGCTGTCATAGCACGTGTGGACACACAAATCCACGCAGGCAAACCCAACATCTCCAAGTGAGTTCTGTGTTCTACATCCTTCCATGGAGAACTCTCTAGGTTGTTACCTAACAGACAGTCTACAGGCAAGGCATCACTGACAACTACCTCCAAAAGACCAGAGACTCCCCCCCATTCAAAGGGAACACGCGCCAGCTTGCTGAAGCGCACTGAACTGTCAGCTGCCAATACAGGGCGGAGTACACCAGGGATGATCTGCTCTTCAGACACCCACTGACACCTCACGGATGTCACGCTGGCTCCTGTGTCTCTCAGAGCCTCAATCTCCCTCCCATTGATGGTCACCTTCTGCCCATATTTCTTAGTGTTAGAGGGCAGTAAGGTTTCTTGGACCACCTCTTGGTCTCCTAGAGAGACTAGGGTCATAACTGCTAGCTCCCCCAATCACTAGAAACCAAATCCCCTCCCAAAGCTACACTAGCTAACGCTGGGGCGGGGGCAGCAGTGGGTGCTTGCTTCTTCTTGGGACAATTTGGAGCAATGTGGCCCACCTCATTGCAGTGATAGCAGGTAGGTGGACCCCTGTTGTCTTTATTGTCCCACCTGCCCTTAGAGGGCCATGGCTTTTTAGGTTTGGGGGGTTGGGATTCCTTTCCCTGGGAACTATTTTGGGGCCCTTCTGAGAACTCCTTTTGGTTACCCTTGTCCCCCCCACTCTTCTGCTGGGGACCCTGCCCACCTTTGGCTGTGGTACCCACAATTCCTCTGTGGACCCTGGTACTGGTCCAGCGGTCCGCCTCCTTAGCAAGCTCAATGGGGTCTGTCAGCTTGCTGTCTAAAAGATGCTGGCGCAGCTCTGGAACACAAAGACTACTCCAGTGCTCCCAACTGATTAAATGCAACAACCCCTTAAAATCAGTTACTTTACTGCCCTTCATCCAACCTTCCAGTGCACGCGAGTACGAATTCACACACTCCATCCAAGTCTCAGACTCTCTCTTCTTGGAGTTCCTAAACTGCAGTCTGTACTGCTCTGGGGTAAGGCCATACCTGAGACATAAGGCCTCCTTCATATTGGGGTAGGTCATGGCACCTGCTAATTCTAAGGGCTCTAGAGCACTCCTCCCAGAAGCCTCAAAATGTTTCCACAGGCCCGCCCCCCAATGCTGATCAGGCACACCATTCATCTTCAATGCAATTTCATACGAAGTGAACCTGTTAGGAATTAACATTGGCAAGTGTGCGTCATTCCGGTTTGTGCATTTGTATTTGACCCCTTAGCGCCTAAACCCGTACTTTCCTGACGCTCCCTAAGGGGGATAAGGAGGAGCTGGGCCCTCCCATCATTGCTTGGCTTACTTTCTGTGACCACGCCCCCTTCCCACTTCCTGGTTCCTGTTCGAGTTGTTGTGCTGCCGTCTAGAGCTCTGCTGGGCTCTGTCTTCTAGTCGCCTGATACCAGACTCTCCTGACCCTCTGCTACTCGCTTTTCTGCCCTGTGAGTGTGCGTGTGGTGTCTGGTTGTGAAAGCGGTATTCTTTTCCGCTTCGTTTTCAGTGAACGCGACGCCCTGCTATTCCTCACGCATTTTGCGGGCGTTATCGGTTCACTCTTTGCTATATACTGGTTTTGCTACCACTGTTACCTCTTTGGTTTGCTCCTTTACTTAAGTGGTTTTTTCCTCTTGAGAGTGAGCGCTCCGCCCTATCCTCCTAGGGGCCGGGTGTCTCACCTCCTGAGTGGGTGCTGCTCCGCTGTACTCGCCCCCTGTGCAGCCGGTTGGTGCCCCTCACTCCTTTTCTGTTTTGTGTTTGTTTTGTATGGTGTTTTGGTGTTACTGCTCCGCTGGCCTGATCCTCTTTAGTCAGCCGGCCAGTTCACCTCACCTGCCCTTCCCATTTACGTTGCGTCAGAGGTGGGTTGAGTCCCTCGTGAGTCCTGTTGGACCCCTTCCCTGATTGCCTGGACTCATCGTTGACGCTGGCCCGATCTACATTTGGGGTAAGAACCAAGAGTGATCACACTTGTCAATGTTTTAGGGTGTTTCATGTAAGCATAGGGATTGTGTTTATTCCTAACTTGATCTTTGTTTCCTAGCCTGGACCACCCCTCCCGGAGACGCCTTATCTACTATTCTGTTACCCCACGTATGAGGAGAGTGGTGGACACTCCTTGGGTAAATTCCCTCATACTTTTAGGATACAGCAGATAGGAGTGTGGTCTACCTTGTTAGCGCATTCCTGCTGCTGTGTCTTGGAGGTGTGGGGATTTGTCTTCGCTCCCGTGGAAGTTGGCTCTTCCCTTAACAGAAAGCCAAGCCCACGAATTTTCCTTCCCCTGAGCGAGGATGAATTCCGACACATCTATGGAGGCGTCAGGCTCTGTCCCACAGAACCTTTCCATGGAAGACTTGATGGCAGCTTTTGTGGCCCTACAGACAGAAGTAGGAAGATTAGGTATAGAAAATCAGAGGCTAGTTACGGAAGTCCATCAATTGAGAACAGGCACCATCCCTAAAGTCCGCAAAAGTTATATCCAGCCTGCCAAATTTACACTTTCCCCAACAGAACAAGACCCACAAGCTAGCACTGATCCTCAGGCTTCCCCTGTGCAAGTCACGGTAAACACCCCTAACCCTGTGCCCCTAGCCATGCCCGAAAGGTTTACAGGGGATAGCTCTAAATACGAAGTTTTCATGAACCAGTGCCAACTCCAGTTCTTGTGCAAAGCCGCGTCCTTTCCGGACGATTCTGCCAAGGTAGCGTTTATCATATCCTATCTAGTCGGGAATGCGGCAGAATGGGCGGTGCCACTGGTACGGAACAACGATCCCCTGTTATATGACCTGAACCTATTCAAAGAAAAAATGAGAAGCCTTTTTGCTAAGCACGCCTACATGCAAGCCAGTGACACTGAGTTACTAAACCTTCGACAAGGGTCGAAGGATCTGCTCTCGTACATAACGCAGTTTAATCGCCTAGTAGCCGAAACCCACTGGCCTGAAGACAAGAGAACTTCCTTGTTTTACAGGGGGTTGGGTGAAGAACTTAAAGACCTACTCTCCCAGATAGTAGATCCACCAGAGGATTGTGCTTCCTTTATTGACCTGGTTGTTAAATTAGACCATAGATTGCATGAGCGAAAAGGAGAAAGGCCTCGCACTGTTGGGCCCAAAATGGTTTTCCACAGAACTGAGAAACCCATAACCAGAGACACCCCTGAGCCCATGCAAATAGGGGGAATACGCGGGCCTCTATCCTCGGAGGAAAAAGAGAAAAGAAGGAAGCTCAATCTGTGTCTATACTGTGGCAAGGGAGGGCACTTTGCTCGAGAATGTCCTGTGCGTCCAAAAAATCCAAGGCAATCAGTAAGCAGTCTTACTAGTTCGGAAAACTCGAAAGCTTGAGGAACAGAGAGATCGATTCCTTAAGCTCCAAACCTCCACAGATCTCCTCTAAACCCGTCCTAATGATTAAACATTTCATTGTACCTATTACTCTCACTTATTTAGAGAACAAACCATACACCATGTCCGTTCTCTTAGATTCCGGTGCTACCGGTAATTTTTTTGACATCCACCTAGCCAAACAATTGGGGCTTGCCTTTGTGGCTAAGCCTCAGCCTGAAGCCATCTGGGCCGTAGACGGTTCAGAATTATCCTCTGGAATGATTAGTTACCAAACATCTCCACTGACCATTGTGTTCAATAACGGACATTCTGAGTCCCTTGTATTTGACCTGATCGATGCTCCCAATTTTGGTGTTATCTTGGGTGTCCCTTGGTTGCAGATTCACAACCCTGCGATTGATTGGGAAAAACGAACGGTTACATTGGGTTCTTCTTTCTGTAGGAAACACTGCTACCAAGAAGCCCAGGAATCAGATTTGCCACTATGTTGTGCAGTACAAGCAGGGGTGGATGCATGCTTACCTGACCAGTATGCCGAATTCTCTAACGTATTCAGTGAGCAGGAAGCCACCAAATTACCTCCACACAGGAGTTATGATTGCAGGATTGACCTGATACCCGGTGCTGACTTACCCTGCAGTCGCATTTATGCCTTGACTCCCTCAGAAAACGACTATCTAAAAAATTATCTGGAGGAAATGCTTGCTAAAGGCTTCATCCGTCCTTCCTCGTCGCCTGTTTCTTCCCCTTTGTTTTTTATTGATAAGAAGGAAGGAGGGCTCAGGGCATGCCTGGATTATAGAGCCCTGAACAAAATCACCATAAAGAACAAGTATCCCCTTCCTCTTATACCTGTCCTTCTAGACCAGATAAAAGGGGCGAAAATATTCACTAAAATCGATCTCAGGGGTGCCTACCATTTGATCAGGATAAAACCGGGCGACGAGTGGAAAACTGCCTTTCGAACAAAATATGGTCTCTATGAATATTGTGTAATGCCGTTCGGGTTATGCAATGCCCCGGCGGCATTCCAATATTTTATTAACGACATTCTGAGGGAGTACATCGATGTGTTCGTTATAGTTTATATCGATGACATACTTATATTCTCTCACAACGAAGCAGAGCACATAGAGCATGTCCGGAAAATCTTACAGAAGTTGCAGGAGAACCAGTTATATGCCAAACTGGACAAGAGCACCTTTCATACCTCTGAAGTTGATTTCTTGGGTTTCACCATCAAACCTGGGGGCCTTCAGATGGACCCTAAAAAGGTAGAGGCATTGACACTGTGGAAAAGCCCCACTTCAGTTCGAGAAATACAATCCTTTCTAGGATTCGCCAATTTTTATCGGCGCTTTATCGATCGGTTTTCTGACACAGTTTCCCCCATCACAAGACTGTTGAAAAAAGGTGTACCGTTTGTTTGGACATTGGAGGCAGAACAAGCATTTTGTGCCTTAAAAGAGAAGTTCACTTCTGCTCCTATTCTCCGTCACGCAGACAACTCTCAACCTTTTTATGTGGAGGCTGACGCATCACAATATGCTGTAGGAGGGATTCTATCCCAGCGAGACACAAATACAGGTCAAATGCACCCCATAGCTTATTTTTCCAAGACCTTGCTGCCTGCTGAAAGAAACTACACCATAGGGGAGCGTGAACTGTTGGCCATCAAATTGTCCTTCCAAGAATGGCGACATCATTTGTTAGGGTCTCCTCATGTGGTCACCATTTATTCGGATCATAAAAATCTGCAATTTTTCAAATCCGCCAGAGCACTCACGCCCAGACAAATGAGGTGGTTATTGTTTTTTAGTGAATATGATTTTGTGATCACTTACAGACCCGGCACACAACAAGGGAAAGCAGATGCGTTATCCCGGCTAGGACTAGCTGACCAATCCAACAGAGAACAACCTCTTCCCATCATCCCAGAAAATAAGATACTTGGGGTGGGAGAGAAAGATCACACACTTCTAGAAGACCTCAAAAGCCTACTATCCACCATCCCATCGGATGAATGGTTACAAAATCCTCTTCACACCATCAAGGAAGGGATTTATTACCATGAGAACAAGATGTTTGTTCCTGCTTCACCTTTGAGACAAAAGATCATTGTATGGTGTCATAGTAGCCCTTTGGCCGGCCATACAGGTGGGCGGAAGACTCTTGAGTTATGTCGCCGATGGTTTTGGTGGGAGTCATTGTCTCAAGACGTCTGGGAATATGTACACGCTTGCGCCATATGCGCCCGCCAAAAGGCTTCACATTGTGCTCCTACAGGGCTGTTAAAGCATATAGCCATACCCCCAGCACCCTGGCATACTATCAGTATGGACTTTATGACTGATTTACCACCGTGTCAGGGCTATACCACCATTTACGTAGTCGTAGATCTCTTGTCTAAAATGAGTCATTTCATCCCTCTAAAGAAAGTGCCTTCCTCTAAAGAACTGGTGGCTGTTTTCTTGGACTCTGTGGTGAAACTACATGGGTTGCCCACAGTTATCATTTCCGACCGCGGTCCCCAATTTGTCTCTAAGTTCTGGAGAGGAATGTGTGAGGTGTTGGGAATTGATCACAGGCTTTCTACCGCATATCACCCTCAAACAGATGGGCAAACCGAAAGAACCAACCAAACTTTAGAACAGTTTCTGAGGTGTTTGTTAACTACTATTCCATCTACCTGGGTTCAAGCACTCCCTTTAGCTGAATTTGCTTATAATAATTCCAGTCATGCAGCCACCAAGGTCTCTCCCTTTTACTTTGTTCAAGCCCAACACCCTAGAATGCTCCCCATTGTGTTACCCCCTGATGACACAGTACCCGCTATAGAGGAACAACATGCCCGCATACAGAGCACATGGGAAGCAGCCAAGACAGAGCTAGAAAAGGCTAAAGAAGCAATGAAGAGACAAGCAGATAAACATCGTAGAACGGAACCAGTATACGTGATAGGAGAGAAGGTGTGGCTGTCCACAAAAAACCTTAGAATGGAAGGGTCAAAAAAGTTCCAACCCCGCTTCATAGGACCCTACCCAATAGAGAAAATTCTCTCTCCTGTCACACTTAAACTCCAGCTCCCCCCATGTATGAAGATCCATCCTGTGTTCCACAGTTCCTTGATCAAAAAATACATACCTTCCCTTGTCCCTGAAATCCCTCCCCCTCCAGTACAGATAGACGGAGAAACAGAATATGAAGTCAGCAAAATATTGAACTCCAGACGAATCCGAGGCAAACTCCAGTACTTCATTGATTGGGTGGGATATCCCCCGGAAGAAAGGTCTTGGGAACCTGCTGAAAACATACATGCAGTGCGGTTGATCCGACAGTTCCACAGATTGCACCCCACAAAGCCAGGTCCTGTGAATAGATCTTTAAGGAGGGGTACTGTTAGGAATTAACATTGGCAAGTGTGCGTCATTCCGGTTTGTGCATTTGTATTTGACCCCTTAGCGCCTAAACCCGTACTTTCCTGACGCTCCCTAAGGGGGATAAGGAGGAGCTGGGCCCTCCCATCATTGCTTGGCTTACTTTCTGTGACCACGCCCCCTTCCCACTTCCTGGTTCCTGTTCGAGTTGTTGTGCTGCCGTCTAGAGCTCTGCTGGGCTCTGTCTTCTAGTCGCCTGATACCAGACTCTCCTGACCCTCTGCTACTCGCTTTTCTGCCCTGTGAGTGTGCGTGTGGTGTCTGGTTGTGAAAGCGGTATTCTTTTCCGCTTCGTTTTCAGTGAACGCGACGCCCTGCTATTCCTCACGCATTTTGCGGGCGTTATCGGTTCACTCTTTGCTATATACTGGTTTTGCTACCACTGTTACCTCTTTGGTTTGCTCCTTTACTTAAGTGGTTTTTTCCTCTTGAGAGTGAGCGCTCCGCCCTATCCTCCTAGGGGCCGGGTGTCTCACCTCCTGAGTGGGTGCTGCTCCGCTGTACTCGCCCCCTGTGCAGCCGGTTGGTGCCCCTCACTCCTTTTCTGTTTTGTGTTTGTTTTGTATGGTGTTTTGGTGTTACTGCTCCGCTGGCCTGATCCTCTTTAGTCAGCCGGCCAGTTCACCTCACCTGCCCTTCCCATTTACGTTGCGTCAGAGGTGGGTTGAGTCCCTCGTGAGTCCTGTTGGACCCCTTCCCTGATTGCCTGGACTCATCGTTGACGCTGGCCCGATCTACATTTGGGGTAAGAACCAAGAGTGATCACACTTGTCAATGTTTTAGGGTGTTTCATGTAAGCATAGGGATTGTGTTTATTCCTAACTTGATCTTTGTTTCCTAGCCTGGACCACCCCTCCCGGAGACGCCTTATCTACTATTCTGTTACCCCACGTATGAGGAGAGTGGTGGACACTCCTTGGGTAAATTCCCTCATACTTTTAGGATACAGCAGATAGGAGTGTGGTCTACCTTGTTAGCGCATTCCTGCTGCTGTGTCTTGGAGGTGTGGGGATTTGTCTTCGCTCCCGTGGAAGTTGGCTCTTCCCTTAACAGAACCAGGCATAAATATCCTCACCCCTATGGTAATTCTGTACCAGGTCCTTGGGAATATATACTTTACCCCCATGCACTGGCTGCGTGCTGCCACCATTAGAACTGGCATCCACCTCCTTGGCTTTAAGATCCAGTTCTCTCATGCTCAACTCATGAGCCAAAAGCAATTTCTTCTCTTCTAAGGCACGGGCATTTTTGCTCTCCTCCGCCGCCTTTTCTACTTCCAATTGCTTCATTTTCATTTTCATGACTTCCAACTCATACTCTCTTACTCTCTGATTTTCTTGTAACTCTTCTGGGGAGAGGCCCCTACTGGAATGGTTGCTGCCAGCTCCTGCACCTACTTTGCCCACTGGCAAATCTGTGACTTGAAAACCGTTTGCTACATCCACATCATCCTCTCCCTCTTGTGCCTCCCAATGGGCCTTCAAGATTTTCTGCAGCTCCTCCTTTCTGTAGGCGCTCTTTATGGGGCACTCAAACTCAAGGCAGAATTTCCTAAGTTGCTCAACTTTGTATGAATACAAATCTCCAATGGCAAACTCCATTTCTACTTCTGCCTCCTTACTGGGTGCCTTTCCATGCAAAGACATGATGTATTGAAGAGTTACTCAAAAATAGAAAAATCAAAACCAAAAACCAGTAGTATGCGGTGGCGTAGTGGTCTGCACTCACTAGTGATGTACACCAATTACTGTGGGTCAAGTACAAATACAAGTTCAAATCCCACCGCCTGACCACCAATGTTAGATCTGGGGGTCTCTAGTTGGCAGAGGTAGGTACCACTGTCCAAATAGGGACCCTTGCTTCTAGTCGGGGCAAGGAGATAACTCTCTGAGATAACCCCTGCTCACCCTCTAGGTAGCTTGGCACGAGCAGTCTAGGCTAACCAGAGGCAATGCGTAAAGTATTTGTACCAACACTCACAGTAACACAGTGAAAACACCACAAACTGACTCCACAACAGTTTAGAAAAATAAAGGTATTTATAATCTAAACTACACAAGACCAAAACGACAAAAATCCAACATACACAGTTCAAGAATATGGTTTCAAAAAGAGTTCTTAAGGTTGCGTTAGAATTCTCTACGTTGCGATAGAATTCTCTACTGATGCGTGAAAAGTTCACAGTTGCGTCACGCTTACTCACAGTACCTTTTAGTTGCAACAAAGTTCCAAAAGCAGAAGCTGGTGCGGTGGAAAACAAGCGATGCGTTGCTCCTGAGACCCTGGGGAAGCGATGCGACAGCCCCGCTGCAGCAGCGGGCGTGTTGCGACGAATCCGGTCTGTATGGGGAGGAAGGCCACTTGTATGGATTCCGGTGCGTAGGTTCCGTAGGAAGTCTGTTCTCGCAAAGGCACGATGCGACGATCTCGTAGGGGCTGCGACGATCTCCGGGGCGACGATGCGTGGTCCAGCGGGGATCCTCTCTCTCGCAGCTCCTCGATGCGTTGATTCTGCGACGATGCTCGCAGCGACGTGATGCGGTCCGCAAGCAAGCGGTGCAGCGTTCTCACCCAGCGACGACAGGCTCTGCGACGATACTCGCAGCGATGTTCGATTCTCCCGCACCGGTCTGGTGCGTCCCGCAAATGAAGGATGCAACGGCTCTGGCAGCGGCGTTAGGCGCTGCGACGATCTCGACCTCCGTAGCGGCGGGAAATTTCTCGCACTGTCGGGGATGCGCTCCGCAAGCGAGCGATGCAACACTTTTCAAGTTCAAAAGTCACTCAAGCTTAGTTTCAAGCTTCCCAGCTCAGGTACAACTTCCAGAGGCCCCACAACTGGATCAAGCACTCTAGGAAGGACAGAACTCTCTCAGCAGAGTTCAGGGAAGATGGGGGTGAAGTCCTTTTGTTCCTGGGACTTCAAAACAGGGAGCCAGCTCTTCTCAGGCCCTTGGAGATTCCTTCAAGACAGGGGACACAGCTCAGGAGCAACGTCCTTCCCCTCTCCTTGGCAGCAAAGCAACAGGTCTGTCCAGCAGAGCAACAGCAGGACAATCTTCCTTCTTCAGTTTCAGCTTTCTCCTTGGCAGAGGTTCCTTCTTGATTTCCAGGATGATCTAATTTCCTGTTGTCAGGGGTCCTGTACTTATACCCCTAAAGTCTTTGTTCTCTTGGTGCATGTGGGCCCTGAGCCCGGTCTGAACCAGTTCTGGGTGGATCCTGAGCACTTTGTTTTGCTGGCTGCATCTTTCCTTTCAGAGTGAGGGGAAGGGTCCTCAGCCGCCCAGCAGGGGGGTGGAGCCAGCATTGTGGAAGGCAGGCACAGCCCTATTCAGCCCAGGTGCTAACTCCTCCCACCACTCCAGTTGCAATGGCAGTCACTCAGCCTAGTGCTGACTCATCCAGCCTCCTGGGGAATCCCCCAGCCCCTGTCACTCTCAAACCAGACAGTCAATACACAAACAGGCACAGAGAAGGGTCAGACAAGAGAACAGCAACTTTCTAAAAGTGCTGTTCTCAAACACAGGATTTAAAAACAACCTTTCCTAAAAGATGTGTTATTAAATTCTGAGTTCAGGGATACTAGATACTTATGTCCTATCTTGTTCCTATGGGAAGAAATGCTGTTAACCACTGTAGCCAGCATCCCCCATGTTAACCTATGGAGCAAGATAGCCTTACAGTAGTGAAAAACGAAAATGGCTGCCATTCACTACCAGAGCATGTCACCTGCACTAGTACATGCTCTACCTTTTACATACACTGCACCCTGCCCAGGAGGGTACCTTGGGCCTTCCATAGGGGTGACTGATGTGCACAAAAAGGGAAGGGTTAGGCCTGGTCAGTGGGGACACTGACCAGGAGGACATGGCAGTTCTAAACTGCCCATAGGCACTGCAGTGGCAGGCCTGAGTCACCATTTTAGAGCCACTCCTGTGGGTGGCACAATCAGTGCTGCAGGCCCACCAGTAGCATTTGTCATCACCAGCCCTGGCACACCCAGTGCACTTTACTAGGGACTTCATAGTGATACAAATATGCCAAACATGTATATTCAATCAGAATAATAATTTACACAGGGAGCACTTACACTCTGGCACTGATCAGCAGTGGCAGAGTGTCCAAAGCATCTAAACCAGCAAAAACGAAATCCAGCACAGCATCAAAAATACAGGAGGTAGAGGCAAAAAGATAGGGGAAACCACGCCAAAGATGCCAGGTCTAACAGTAAGTTTGGCCTACCAAATGTGAGGTTGATGTAAAGTTTATGGAGTTTTTGGGAATTGTGACATGAATTATTGGTTGAGGAAGTTATGATTTTAGAAGCGGGGAGGGTCATTCCTGCAGATTGCCTGAGGGACACGGTGCAGGAGACATGCTCAGAGGCCATTTATGAATTACGAAAACAAGGAGAGAGTTAAACACTTATTCTGGTGGCCAGGTATTGACCTAGCCATTGAAAAGAAGGTAAGGAGTTGTGTTTTGTGCACTGTTGGACTTGGGCCTTAGGGCAGGTTCACCCCTAATCTTTTTGCTTTTATTTGTGACCCAGTGTTAGTGATTTTTGGGTCTTGGCGCACTTTTTCCCTGTGTCCCAGAGTAAAGTGCGTGCGTGTAGTATGGCTGGCCTGCCCTCCCATAGGAATGCATGGAGAATGTGTGTGTCCATGTTAGTTCCTGATGTGTGGGGAGTGCAGGCTCGAGTTTAGTATGTATGAACTCGTGAGAATGAATGCTGCGCAATGGTATGTGCGGCTTGTATGTGTCTAGAAGGGAAGTGCTACTTCTGGACATTGATGTATGTGTGCAGTGAGGATACTGGAGCGTGATTGGCTGGAGCTGGCTGGCATGCCAGGCTCCAGGAAGTCTGGCTGGGTCTGCCCGGTGGTGAGTGTGAAATCAGCATGAGTGATGTGTGGGAGGAGTGCACCTGGGTCCTGGATGGGCTGGGTTTTTCCCCACACAATGCTGGCTCCGCCCCCCTGTGGTTTGTCTAACGACCCAAGTCTCCCCAGTGAATGAAAGGGGTGGTAGGGCCATCAAGGGTACTCCCAAGCCAGCTGCAACTGGTTACCCCCACCCTGCACCCTGAAACAAAGGATTTCACAGTATAAGAAGGGGCTGTGTCCCCTTACAATTTGTTCTACTTTTGGATCCTTGCCAGAGGGGGCTGTTGCTGCTGCTGGGGCCAGGAGGACCGCCACTTGGACTGTCTCCCTGCCTGGAGACCCAGTGTGCTGGCTCTGGCCCTGCCTTGCCCCCCTGCCTGCCTCCAGTCCCTGCTGGAGCTTTGCTTTCATGCCCCTAGCGCTTGGGAGCGCTTAAATTGCCTGCTAGCGCTGTGGAGCGCTTTATTTCTGCCCATTGGCGCTGTGAGCGCTTTTCCCTGCCCTGAAGCGCTTGGGAGCGCTGTGGATTGCCCCTAGCGCTAGAGAGCGCTTTATTTGACTTATTGCGCCTGGAAGCGCTTTCGTTGCCCAGCCGGTGCCCACCCGGCATCTGCTGCGCTCGTATTTGATGTACGAGTGCCCACCTCGTTTATTATTGCCAAAGTGCTCAGGGCGCTGTTATCCTTTGCCAGGTGGCTGCCACGCCGCATTTGCCCGTTTTATTTAATTATTTTAGGGAGCCGGTGCCCACCCGGCATTGCCCCGAGTATCACCGCCGCAGCCCGGGACCGAGAGGAGGCAGCCGCTGACGTCACGAGAGGGCCGCGCTGGGATTGGCCCAGCCGGCGGAGATTCCCTCGCGTCATCGGGCAGGAGCTCCGTGATTGGCTCCCCCCGCAGGTCTTCCTAGGCAATCCCCCGGAAGCCCCGGCCGAGGAGAAGCTGCCCGGAGCCCCAGGAAAAGAGAAAAGCCGCAGCCACAGCAGCCGGTGAGTGTGGGTGGGCCTCGTTGGTGCTCCTGGGCGGCCCCCATTGCTTCTTTGAGCCAGAGAGGCTCCAGGCATCCCGGGGTTGACAGAGCGGCCCCGGTTGGCAGCGGGCCGCTCCGACGTCCCTCCTGAGTCCACGAAGGACTCCAGCAGCCCCACATTTGGTGATTAGGAGCCCCGAGGCTCCTGGGGGCAATTTGTATATTTCAAGCCCCGAGGCTCGCGCCCACAGTGAATTCACGAGCCTGCAAGGCTCGAGGGGGGCAGTCCTTTGCTTGTGAGCCCTAGAGGCTCTTGGGGGCCATTATCTTGATCACGAGTCCCCCGTGAGGGACTCCAGCGATGCCCCATCGTTCTGTGAGCCCACAGAAGGCTCAAGGGGGCAGTTCATCGTTTAAGAGCGCTGAAGCTCTTTAGTGCCAGCGTATTTGTTTTTGCGAGTCCCAAGAGGCTCAGGGCATTCCCGTTTTCAAGCCCCTGCGAGGCTCACAGCCCAGCTTCGTGTTGAAGAGCCTGAGAGAGGCTCTTGGGTGCCAGTTGATTATTTAGAGCCAGAGAGGCTCTTCGCCCCACCATTGTTCTTGAGCCCACGAGGCTCCAACGTTGGTTCACCATTGATTTACAACTGTCCAGCACTTAGTGGACAGTTGCTACGTTTAGGCTTTGTGTTCTGGCTGCCTGCGCAGCCTTCCCTGACATTGAGACTCAGGGCATTTCAGCCCCTTGCGAGGCCAGTTGGCCTGGGGGACAGTTCTAGTGTGGTGCTACGTGCACACTGCGCAATTTATGATTTACTGCTTATGTGATTCCTGCGCAAATGTTCTACCTGCACCTCTGAATGTGTTTTAATGTTTCATGTGCAATTGTTTGTTATTACCTTTAAAGTGACCTGCTTAGGTGATTCTTTATGTTTTTATTCCCCTTTGCTAAAAGTGACCTGCTTAGAGGAATGTTTGTTGTTACCTTTGCTAAAAGTGACCTGCTTAGGTAATTGTTTGTTTTATCCCCTTTGCTAAAAGTGACCTGCTTAGAGGATTGTTAGAGGATTGTTATGTTATTACCTTTGCTAAAAGTGACCTGCTTAGGTAATTGTTTATGCTTTTATTTCCCTTTGCTAAAAGTGACCTGCTTAGAGGAATGTTGATGTTTTATTGCCTTTGCTAAATGTGACTTGCTTAGGTGATTATTTTAGGTTTCCTTCCCTTTGCTAAATGTGACTTGCTTAGGTGATGGTTTTCCTTCCATAGGTCCTGATGATAAGGTCCTAGTTCCCTGCGTGATTTCCCTACAGTGTTTAGGGTGGCGTAGGAGGTATTTACCCTTTACCAGTAGTTACTGGTTGTATGCTACATTAACTATTTTCTGTGTTACAGTCATTATATGTTTATGTGCTAAGTGTTATACCTACAAGTGCTATTTCTAAAAAGTGCATACCCCTGACAGTGGTCCAGGTGGCCCTGTACTGTACATAATCCCTTGTAAATCTTGCCCGTGCCTGTTGGCACATTGTAAAGTGTGTGTGTTATCTAATGTGTTTTTATTATTATAATACAAAGGCTATTTTTGATATAACCTTGTGTGGAGTTTCCTTTGTGGTGGGCCTAGGGTGTTGTCGATGGGGTGCGCGCGCAAACGCTTTACACATCGCCTCCGAGATTAGCCTTGCTGCTCGCGTCACGTTACCTAGAGGGTGAGCAGGGGTTGTCTTGGTGTGTAACTCCCTTGCCCTGACTTAGAAATGGCGATCCCTGACTGACTTTGGCGCAAGCCTTGGCCAGCCAGAGATCTAGTTTCTAACATTGGTGGCAGCGGTGGGATTGGACTTGCGTTTGCGCTGTACCACAGTGGCGACAGGCCACACTACAAAACTCTGCAATTTTAGATAACCACATTTTGGGGATTATTGTTTTTGGTGAAATTCCATTGTTTCTCTCCTGAAGAGTGTCATTTTATAATTGTGTTCAGTACATTTGTCCCCCGCCCTGCTTCCAGAGTTTGGTACCTGTGTCGCTTTTGGTCAGGTTGAGAAGTCAGGGGTGGTAGAAACTGCCTTACCGATCCGAGGGGAGGGTGTGTGTGGATGAATGGTGTGTTTTCCTGGACGCATGAGTATGAGTTCTCTTTGATAAGGAGATTGTTGAAGTTTTGGAATTGTGTACTCCTGTGTAAGCTCAGACCCCCAGGTTCCCTGTGTCAAACTCTTCTTGAGAACGTCTGCCAAAATGGAGCCTACTTTTGATTTCTGTGATCTGTTTAGATACAGTATGTTGGAGTTGGTCAGATTCTGTGAAGAGAGAGACATAGGGGTGGATGAGTCAGATTCTCAGTCAGAACTTAGGAGCAGCCTGATCCTATGGCAAAAGGGTCAGTGGGATCTTGAGCGCAGTGAGAGAGATAGGGCCCGGGCCGCACGCCATGAGGGTGGTGAGTCTGTGGAGAGCCCTGAAGAATGTGAGTTGTATGATGATGACAGTGGATGGATATCAGCAGATAGTCAGGACCCCATAGGTAGGGAGTCCCTTTCTGAGCCCAGTGTCAGTACCAGCGACCCATCCCTTGTCCTGTCCCCAGAGGAGTGGTTAGATAGGAGGGAAGAGCGGGAGCATCAGCTAGCGATGGAACAGCTCAGGTTGGAGCACGCCAAGCTAGAGGCTGAAAGGGCCTTGTTCAGGGAGAAGGTAACCCTAGAGGATAGGTTATCCCCTGAGTGCAATTTTGATTTTCTGGATTCCCCAGGGAGGGATGAGTCCAGTGGTGGCAGCTATTTAAATGTTAGTGTAGACAGTCCCACTCCCAGTTCCCCGAGTATGGTACCTGTTTCCCGAGAAGAGGAGTGTAGGTTGAAGTTCCGGAACCTTAGGAAACCACCTCACCAGTCTTGGGAAGATTTTCAGGATGACTGTTGTGTAGCACAGTGTGATTGGTTACGGGGTCCCACAAAATGTGATTGGGACATCTTGTTTGATGTGATTGCCAAAGAGCAGTTGCTCAGTGTTGTTTATCCAGAATTGCGCCAACACCTGTTAGGGTGTGGATTGTCTGAACCATATGAGCTGGCAGAGGAAGCCGACCGATGGGAAAGTGCGAGAGGTTCTTTAGAGTCACTAGTGAGTGATTCCAACAGTAGTGGGTCAGGTGTCCTCCAGCCCAGTGTGGTGGAGGAGGGTGAGAGTAGCCCAGCTAGGTCCCAGGTTAGTGAGGAGGGTGTAGGGGTTGACTGCCTGTCTCAGTGGAGCGGGAGTGAGTGTGTGACCGAGAGTCCCCAGAGGCCCGAAGCCCTGTCACAGAGCCTGGATGGTTTCTTTAGGGAACACCAGGATGGGAACCTAAGCTTGCCTGTTAGTTCACTTGAGGGAGATCTCCTAGTGTGTAGAGGACCTGGAGCATCTGTAAGCGGAGCTTCTATGGTTCTAGAGTCTGGCAGTACCGCTCCAGTGGGGAGGGTACAGGAGTCCAGCGAAAGGAGTGATTGGGGAATAGTATGTGAGTCCCCAGAAGTCCTGGAGTGCCAGGCATTGGTTCCACCAAAGGTTTTAGACCAGAGGTTGGAAGGCCAGGTTCAGGATCAGCCTGACCTGAAGGGTGGGACTACTGTAATCAGTGTCCTGACCAGTTCTTTTTCCAGAAGTACCGCCCCGGTTGGGAGGGAACAGGACTCTGGAAGGGGGTGCAGAGGGTGGGAGAGCCCACCTCTGACCCCGGTGCAACCTGAGGGGTTAAACCCTAGGTTGGGAGAATTGTGTTTAGAGGGAACCCCTCGCAGGAGGAGGAGGAACCCTAGAAGAAGAGGTAGGGGGAGGAGAGCCTTCCCTGAGACTCCTGGTCCGCCTGAGGTTGTAGACCCTAGGTTGGAGAACCAGTGGCAGTCTAGCCCTGTCTTGCAGACAGGAAGGGTGGAGAATGGCTATTATGTGCCAGGGGTTACTAACCCCCACTTTGTGAGTAGGCAGGATCCAGTGGTACCTGGGTGGCCTAGGGCCTGGTCCTGGCCGAGGGCAGCTGGAGAGTACCAGTGGGGTACCCCAGTGAGTCCCTACAGTAGTTTTAGAAGGAACCCTAGGGGTTCACCGTGGCGTAAAACAGGAGGGTGTCCCTGCAGTTGTGGGCCCGCGTCCTTGTTTTATCGCCCCAAGCAGGGAAGCCCATCACGGTGGTGATTGGTCTGCCCTGCGTTTTGGCTGGAAGGGGGTTGTGTTGGACTTGGGCCTTAGGGCAGGTTCACCCCTAATCTTTTTGCTTTTATTTGTGACCCAGTGTTAGTGATTTTTGGGTCTTGGCGTACTTTTTCCCTGTGTCCCAGAGTAAAGTGCGTGCGTGTAGTATGGCTGGCCTGCCCTCCCATAGGAATGCATGGAGAATGTGTGTGTCCATGTTAGTTCCTGATGTGTGGGGAGTGCAGGCTCGAGTTTGGTATGTATGAACTCGTGAGAATGAATGCTGCGCAATGGTATGTGCGGCTTGTATGTGTCTAGAAGGGAAGTGCTACTTCTGGACATTGATGTATGTGTGCAGTGAGGATACTGGAGCGTGATTGGCTGGAGCTGGCTGGCATGCCAGGCTCCAGGAAGTCTGGATGGGTCTGCCCGGTGGTGAGTGTGAGATCAGCATGAGTGATGTGTGGGAGGAGTGCACCTGGGTCCTGGATGGGCTGGGTTTTTTCCCCACACAATGCTGGCTCCGCCCCCCTGTGGTTTGTCTAACGACCCAAGTCTCCCCAGTGAATGAAAGGGGTGGTTGGGCCATCAATGGTACTCCCAAGCCAGCTGCAACTGGTTACCCCCACCCTGCACCCTGAAACAAAGGATTTCACAGTATAAGAAGGGGCTGTGTCCCCTTACAATTTGTTCTACTTTTGGATCCTTGCCAGAGGGGGCTGTTGCTGCTGCTGGGGCCAGGAGGACCGCCACTTGGACTGTCTCCCTGCCTGGAGACCCAGTGTGCTGGCTCTGGCCCTGCCTTGCCCCCCTGCCTGCCTCCAGTCCCTGCTGGAGCTTTGCTTTCATGCCCCTAGCGCTTGGGAGCGCTTAAATTGCCTTCTAGCGCTGTGGAGCGCTTTATTTCTGCCCATTGGCGCTGTGAGCGCTTTTCCCTGCCCTGAAGCGCTTGGGAGCGCTGTGGATTGCCCCTAGCGCTAGAGAGCGCTTTATTTTACTTATTGCGCCTGGAAGCGCTTTCGTTGCCCAGCCGGTGCCCACCCGGCATCTGCTGCGCTCGTATTGGATGTACGAGTGCCCTCCTCGTTTATTATTGCCAAAGTGCTCAGGGCGCTGTTATCCTTTGCCAGGCGGCTGCCACGCCGCATTTGCCCGTTTTATTTAATTATTTTAGGGAGCCGGTGCCCACCCGGCATTGCCCCGAGTATCACCGCCGCAGCCCGGGACCGAGAGGAGGCAGCCGCTGACGTCACGAGAGGGCCGCGCTGGGATTGGCCCAGCCGGCGGAGATTCCCTCGCGTCATCGGGCAGGAGCTCCGTGATTGGCTCCCCCCGCAGGTCTTCCCAGGCAATCCCCCGGAAGCCCCGGCCGAGGAGAAGCTGCCCGGAGCCCCGGGAAAAGAGAAAAGCCGCAGCCACAGCAGCCGGTGAGTGTGGGTGGGCCTCGTTGGTGCTCCTGGGCGCCCCCCATTGCTTCTTTGAGCCAGAGAGGCTCCAGGCATCCCGGGGTTGACAGAGCGGCCCCGGTTGGCAGCGGGCCGCTCCGACGTCCCTCCTGAGTCCACGAAGGACTCCAGCAGCCCCACATTTGGTGATTAGGAGCCCCGAGGCTCCTGGGGGCAATTTGTATATTTCGAGCCCCGAGGCTCGCGCCCACAGTGAATTCACGAGCCTGCAAGGCTCGAGGGGGGCAGTCCTTTGCTCGTGAGCCCTAGAGGCTCTTGGGGGCCATTATCTTGATCCCGAGTCCCCCGTGAGGGACTCCAGCGTTCTGTGAGCCCACAGAAGGCTCGAGGGGGCAGTTCATCGTTTAAGAGCGCTGAAGCTCTTTAGTGCCAGCGTATTTGTTTTTGCGAGTCCCAAGAGGCTCAGGGCATTCCCGTTTTCAAGCCCCTGCGAGGCTCACAGCCCAGCTTCGTGTTGAAGAGCCTGAGAGAGGCTCTTGGGTGCCAGTTGATTTATTTAGAGCCAGAGAGGCTCTTCGCCCCACCATTGTTCTTGAGCCCACGAGGCGCCAACGTTGGTTCACCATTGATTTACAACTGTCCAGCACTTAGTGGACAGTTGCTACGTTTAGGCTTTGTGTTCTGGCTGCCTGCGCAGCCTTCCCTGACATTGAGACTCAGGGCATTTCAGCCGCTTGCGAGGCCAGTTGGCCTGGGGGACAGTTCTAGTGTGGTGCTACGTGCACACTTCGCAATTTATGATTTACTGCTTATGTGATTCCTGCGCAAATGTTCTACCTGCACCTCTGAATGTGTTTTAATGTTTCATGTGCAATTGTTTGTTATTACCTTTGCTAAAAGTGACCTGCTTAGGTGATTCTTTATGTTTTTATTCCCCTTTGCTAAAAGTGACCTGCTTAGAGGAATGTTTGTTGTTACCTTTGCTAAAAGTGACCTGCTTAGGTAATTGTTTGTTTTATCCCCTTTGCTAAAAGTGACCTGCTTAGAGGATTGTTATGTTATTACCTTTCCTAAAAGTGACCTGCTTAGGTAATTGTTTATGCTTTTATTTCCCTTTGCTAAAAGTGACCTGCTTAGAGGAATGTTGATGTTTTATTGCCTTTGCTAAATGTGACTTGCTTAGGTGATTATTTTAGGTTTCCTTCCCTTTGCTAAATGTGACTTGCTTAGGTGATGGTTTTCCTTCCATAGGTCCTGATGATAAGGTCCTATAGCCTGATTCATGTAGGTAAATTGCACTCGCAAAGGGCCAGATTCTGAGAATCTGGCCCTTTGCGAGTGCGATTTTTGCATTTGGTATTCATGATACCAAATGCAAAAATCGCTATTTAAGAAGTCGCAAATATGCGAGGAATAGCATTTAAGGAATCTCTAATAGAGATTCCTCAAATGCTATTCATGAAACATCAAGAAATAGCGATTTTGAACTTTTGGGGCCGCTATTTACCGACAGGTCAGACCTGTCGGTAAATAGCAAAAACTCAGAAAAATGCTTTTAAAAGCATTTTTCAAAGTTGCATGTAGCACACACACATGTCCTTTGGACATGTGTGTGCGCAACACCTGTCCAAAAGTGCATTTTAGGGGTGCTACAGGGCGTCCTTTGGACACCCCTGGCACCCTTAAAATCGCTATCTTAGTTGCGAGTAGCAAATTGCTACTCGCAAATCCCCATTCATTCCTATGGGCCTCTTGGCCCATAGGAATGAATGGGGAGTATTTGCGAGTAGCAAATTGCTACTCGCAAATAAAGAACATGTAGGAATCGCTATTTAAGTAGCAATTCCTACATGAATTCCGTTTTGCGTGTCCTCAATAGCGAATCGCTATGATTCGCTATTAGGGACACGCAAAACGGCATGTACATGAATCAGGCTGCTAGTTCCCTGCGTGATTTCCCTACAGTGTTTAGGGTGGCGTAGGAGGTATTTACCCTTTACCAGTAGTTACTGGTTGTATGCTACATTAACTATTTTCTGTGTTACAGTCATTATATGTTTATGTGCTAAGTGTTATACCTACAAGTGCTATTTCTAAAAAGTGCATACCCCTGACAGTGGTCCAGGTGGCCCTGTCCTGTACATAATCCCTTGTAAATCTTGCCCGTGCCTGTTGGCACATTGTAAAGTGTGTGTGTTATCTAATGTGTTTTTATTATTATAATACAAAGGCTATTTTTGATATAACCTTGTGTGGAGTTTCCTTTGTGGTGGGCCTAGGGTGTTGTCGCTGGCTTGCGCGCGCAAACGCTTTACACATCGCCTCCGAGATTAGCCTTGCTGCTCGCGTCACGTTACCTAGAGGGTGAGCAGGGGTTGTCTTGGTGTGTAACTCCCTTGCCCTGACTTAGAAATGGCGATCCCTGACTGACTTTGGCGCAAGCCTTGGCCAGCCAGAGATCCCGTTTCTAACATGCACCAATTCGTCTAAGCATGTCATTGTCATATTTGCAAAGTGGCCTGACATTAAGGTGGTTTCTAAGGTGGATACCCAATATGTTGTGTGTTTTTTGTACAAGGTATTTCTGAGAGAGGGATTGCCCAAGGTGTTTTTTTTTTATATTTCTTTTTATTTTCAAATAAACATAAAGAAACAAACAAGGCAATAAAATCAGTACAGATGGAGAAGCGCTCAGCGAGGGAGGAAGTGAATTACATTTCGATATAGATCATCAATGCGGAAGGGAGGGGGAGCAGGGGGGCAGCTCAAAATCATAACATTTTAAAGCTAAAACATCGTCAGGAATGTCAGGTCAGGGGGAAGATGGAACATCCGGAACATCAGCAAGGGGAGGAGTACATATATCACCCCGATAGGAGTTCCATTGGCCCCAGATTTTACCCCACTTTTTAGGTCTGCCACGCGCCACATACACCGTCTTTTCTCGAAACATACACCAGTCCATATTCTCCTTCCATGCCAGGACCGTGGGCGGTCTCTGAGAGCCCCACAACTGCGCGATATCTCTCTTGGCAACCATATTCCCGAGGGTCCCCCACTGAGTCTGCGCCACATCATAATCAGTCGGCTCCCAAACATTCAGTAAGCAACGCCTTGCTTCAGGCAACAGCGCGATGCCCGTGACCTCTGCCATCACATCATGCACTCGACTCCAGAACCGCACCACTTTCGGACACTCCAATATTATGTGGAGAAAAGTACTGGCTAAACCGCATCCACGCCTACACAACCCATCCACAGAATATCCCATACGAATCAGGCGAGGACCGGTCACATAGATCCGGTGCAGGATCTTAAGTTGTACGAGTCGGAGACGAGCCGGAATCGCGACCTCCTTCGGTGAGGATATTGCCGACTGCCAGTCCTCGTCATCCAACTCCAGACCATCCCTTGTCCAAACCTCTCTAAGTTGGACCAACAAATCCACACGATCATTAATCAATTTCTTGTATATCAAGGAAATAGTGCTGTCGGGAACGTAACCATCAAGCACTCGGTCTTCAAGTGGGGAGGATTCCGGGCTAGCGATACCTGCAGGAAAGACCGAACTCAGCGCGTGTCTAATCTGCACATAAGTGTAGAATTCCTTATCACTCAACTCATACTCTACTTTTAACTCCTCAAAGGTCTTAACCTTGTCTTTGGCGCAGATATCACTCACCCTACAGATACCAATCATGTCCCACTTCTCGAAACCTTTTGTCTTCCAAAGGCTGCCCAGTCTTTCAGATGCATAGAGCGGAGTCGCTCGAGTCAGTCGATCCCTCCATCCCATTGCCGCATTAGCACATTGCCTCACCCGCACCGCTATCTTAGTGGGTCCCGAAAGTTTCCTCTCAGCTGATTTGGTGTAAAGCGCCCTGTTATAATCACCACCCGGCAGCAGCCATTTATCCATTTCAAACGCAGGATTTGACACCAGACCGTACATTCCATGGTTAATCGCGCACAATTGAGAAGCCCAATAGTATCGTCTTATATCCGGAAGTGCAATACCACCATTATACCAGGGAAGCGTCAGCTTGGCGAGGGCGATACGAGACCGTCCGCCCCATATCAATTGTCTTTGCAAACTCTCCACCTCCCGAAAATAACTCGCCGGAATGACATCAAGTGTGTACTGCAGCGCATATAAAAACCGCGGCAAAGACATCATTTTAAAAAGAGCTGCACGCCCGAGGGGGGACAATGGCAGTCTGCGCCAGGCCACAATATCGGATTTTAATCATTGGAGCGGGGGAAGCAGATTACGGTCATAACGGATCACGGGGTCCAAGGAGATAAAGACCCCCAGATACTTAAATCCCATCTGCACCACTTGTATGGGACACCCGCGCGGCAAAGAAGGAGAGTCACCAGAGAGTACATAGATACAGGACTTAGACCAGTTGATCACAAGACCGGAGTTTCTCCCGAACGAGTTCAACACATCAAACAATACAATTAGCGACTTTCGAGGCGACGTAAGATACAACAAGATGTCATCCGGATAGAGTGACACTCGGTCCTCAAAATCCGGGGTCCACTGAATACCCCTCATCGATGGCTCCCACCCCAGTTAAGCAGCCAAGGGTTCCAAGGTGAGGGAAAAAAGAAGCGGGGACAGCGGACATCCCTGTCCCGTGCCCCTTCCAGGAAGAAAAGGCTTAGAAATCTGACCATTCACCACAATATGAGCCAACGGTTCCTCGTACAAAAGTTTCACCCAGCCGATAAAACCAGGACCAAAAGCGAACTTTGCAAGAGCAGCCCAGAGATATGGCCAGTTCAACGTATCAAAGGCCATCGTAGCGTCCAAGGAAGCCAAGATGGCCGGTTCACGCAGGGACGCTGCTCTCGCAAGAACGCCATGCAGACGCCGCAAGTTCAGTGCTGTATTGCGATGTGGAATAAAACCTGATTGATCCGGATGGATCAAGTCGCCAATCACCTTTATCAAACGGTTTGCCAGCAATTTCGCGAGGATCTTGGGCTCCACCTTCAGAAGCGAAATAGGCCTATAAGATGCGCAGCGATCCCGCGGCTTCCCCTCCTTGTGAATCACCACAATGGTCGCAAGTCGCTGATCACAAGGGAGGGAGCCAACGTCTCACGACTCCAGGAACATAGAACGCAGATACGGCGCCATTTTATCAGGACACAGCTTGTAGAGCTCGATGGGGAGACCATTAGGGCCCATAGCTTTACCCGAGCGTACGGAGCGAATAGCAGTTGCCACCTCATCAACGGAAAGTGCTGTATCCATGAGTTCCCTGTCTAAATCCGACAGGCGAGGCAATGCAATGTCACGTAACAGTAGATGTGAGTCTTCCTCCGGTCTGTCGGATACTGGGGAATACACGTTTTGGAAATATTCCGCAAAACACTCCACAATCTCGGCAGGATCAGTCACTCTCACTTCATCCACTCTCTCAACCACAGGGACCACACGACTTGCCCTCTCCTTTCTATCCAACCAAGCAATCAATTTCCCCGCCTTATCTCCCACATCATATAAACGTCCCTGCTGCACTCTACTCATGACTTGCGCAGCATCTGTTGCCAACGCCCTATAGTCTAGTTATTTGAGACTGAGGAGATGAATCTTGTCGTGAGTGATACCCACTTCCAAATCTCCCTCCAACTCAGCTATTTCGGTCTCAAGGCGGACCACCGCCTCGTGTCTGTTTTTCTTGGCGCCAGCGATCAATGACAGCGCCTGGCCACGGATAGCCGTCTTAAAAGCTTCCCACAGTAAAACAGAAGAGGACACAGACCCCACATTCTCGGCAAAATAATGATTCAGAGATCTGATCAACTCCGCCCGGGCTTTGGGGTCACGAAGATACCAAGGATTAATCGGGGCCACACGACCCTCGGCTCCCATCTTCGTATCCATCATAAGCCATAATGGGAAGTGATCTGAGATACCCCTTGCCAGGTGTCTGACCTCCCTGATTGAAGAGGCCTGCGCTGCCGGCATCAGGACATAATCAAGTCTAGAGAGACTACTGTGAGCACCAGAGTGGAAGGTGTATTGCGACTGTCCCGGATGCAGTAGCCTCCAACAATCTACCAGTCCCAGCGTTTCCAAGAAACCACCCAACCAAGACTGCGATCTCATGAGTTCTCTGGGGGGGTGACGGTCCTCCCTACCGGAAACGACAGAATTGAAATCACCACCCATCACCAGAATGCCTTCCGAAAGCCCCAGAACCACTCTCCCCAAGTCAGTGAAGTTCGTGGTCTGTAGGCCAGGGGGAACATAAACGGAAAGCAAAGAGACAGTCTTCCCCTCCCATCTACCAGTGAGAGCAGCGTATCGCCCCCTGTCATCAAGGATTATATTGTCGACCTCCAGGGGGAGGGAACTCCTAATCAGGATACCCACCCCCCTAGAACCAGTAGTAAATCCAGAATGTGCCAGGAGACGGTAGCCTCGCCTATTCATGGCGTGGCATGTATTTCCGATCAGATGCGTCTCTTGCATTAACACTACATCAGGGGAGAGGCGCCTCAGTAGCTGCAGCACAACACCACGTTTTATCCTGTCCCCCAACCCGTTAACGTTCCAGCTCAATAACTTCAGCTCCCTACCCCCCATCCCAGAAAATAAGTGCAGGAACCGCCCCATAGCGAGCACAACACCCAGGTCTAGAAGTTAAACAATGCGTTGCCTTGAAACAAAATGAAACACATACTACCCCCCCACCCCCAACAATTACCCAAAACATACCCCCCCACCCTGCACCCCTGCGTTAGACTCAAAAGCCACCCCAACTTGCAGTGTGCCCATTGCCCTAACATTAAACTAGTCTACAAAAAGAAACCCAGAGGAGGAAGAGTCTCACCCCCCGCCACCTCTGGGTATACCACTACAACAGTGCAATTATAAAAGTCATCGAACCACAGCTGCCAGTTGTGTACAATGTCCAGAAATCCGAAACCGCTGCTCACTCCTGTTCCACCGGGCCGCCCACAGCTCCTTCGGAATGTTCAGAGTGATCCCGCTGCATGGGCAACATATCGAGCCAGTCACTCACATTCTCAGGGCGGTCAAGGAAGAATGTCCGATCTTCGCGTTCTACACGCAGCCGAGAAGGAAAGAGCATCGCATACTTCATCCCCATGTCCCTCAATCGTCGCTTCACCCCTTGAAACCCCAGCCTTTGTTTCTGAACGAACTGGGTGAAATCTGGGTAGAAGCTCACCGTAGAATTTTCGAACTTCGTAGGGCCATCCACCCGCGACGCCTGCAGGATAGCGTCTCTATCTTTAAAGTTAAAAATTCTGGCGATAATGGGACGCGGAGGGGCGCCCAGCTTTGGCTTCCCGCCCGGCACTCTGTGTGCACGTTCCACCGCAAAGAAGTTGCTCAGGCCTTTGGGGGCAAGATGGTTTAGGATGAGGTCCTCGACAAGGAGATCCACGGCTGGGTTTTCCGGTTTTTCAGGGATCCCAATAATACGTATATTGTTGCGTCTAACCCGACCTTCAAAATCCTCCAGCCGGCGAGAAAAGAGATCATTAGAGGATCGCAGTTTGCGAACCTCCGTCTGTAAATCGGACACATCAGTCGTAAGGCTGGAGGTTTTCAAATCTAAGGATTTAACTTTTTCGTTAGTCCTTGATAAATCCGCCCTGATCAAGTTGACATCAATTGCCACAGTATCAAGCTTTAAGGCCAGAGCCTCATATTGTTGGCCGATAGAGGTCTTCGTACCAGCAATGGCGCCCATGACATCATGCAGGGTCAAGTCGTCCACCGCCGTTGAGTCGTCTCCCGCATCTCCCTGAGACCTACTCGCAACACCGGGGGATCCCTTGGGATGAGTGTAACGATCCATGATATTCGATTGAATAGCGCCCCCCCGGTGAACGGTCTTGGTCTTCCGTTTCTCGCTTTCGGGTTTGCCCGCCATATTGGGTGTTGCGCCCCTGAGGGGCCCTCGAGACCTGGTAAAAATGACTCCTCTCGATTCACCCACGAGGAGCACCAGAAACAAGTTCCAGCCCGATGTCACACGACCAGAGACACTCGACGGCAGGCAAACAGTGGAGTTTCGGGGTCAGATTGCATCCCGGGGTGTCAAGCGGTCTCGAGGCAGGAGAAGGCCGAGGACCCCAAAAAACAAAACCGAAAGTTAACTCCGGGGCTGTGAGCTGGGCCCTGTAGGCCGTTGTTGTTCAATTACTACCTGGGCACCACAATGACTCGAGCCCCAGGCAGCGTCATGGAGCAGGCCACAAAAGTTCGAAGTGCCGTAGTTACGGTTCCCGGGGTCCAAATCGATTTCTGAAAGTAGCTATTACATCAGCTGGGTTGCGTCTTCAATAACCCGTCGTCATAATCAGGATAATGTTCAGGATAGATGCGGGAGGTGGCGAAGGTCTCGGGAGCCCTGCGCTCACGCGACCATCTTGGTTGCGCGCAAAGCTCCTCCCTCGCCAAAGGTGTTTTTGAGAGATAACGGACCTCAATTTTGTTCTGAGGTACTCAAAGCATTACCGAAGTATTGTACACAAGACCACTTCCATTTACCACCCTGCTGGCAATGGTGCCATTGAGAGCTTCAACAGGGTGCTGAAGAATAGCATTCAAGGAAGACAATTTGTCTTGGTTTAAGGAAGTGTGGTGCATTGTGTGGGCGTGTAGAGTTACACTGTGTAGTTCCACAGGGTTTAGTCCTTTTGAGATTATGAGAGAGAGACAGGTCTCCATGTATGAAAAACAATGTTGGAAAGATGCCCAGTGCTAAGAGAAGAAACTGCACCCTCATTGCGGTAAAGGAACGTGTGTCCAAGGCACAGGATGAGTGTAAAAAATCATGAGAGAAATATTTGCAAATGTTTTGAGGTGTGGGTCGGAGATTGGGTGAGGGTTAAAAGGCCTGGTGTTTATTAAAACAAAGAGGGGACATTTTTCTAACCTTTGTAAGTGGTAAAGGTTTTATACAACTCTGTCAAGTTGAGCGATGGTAAGGTGTGGCGTTTGAGTGGCATTTCTTTTTACAAAGGTGAGTAAAAGATTCTAGTAGTTGCTTCTGGAGTAAAGGGGAGTAATTCTGATTGGTTATTGGTGAGTGTAGATCTGGGATAGTCGGGAATGGAATAGGTGAGAACAGCGGTGGAATGGGTGAGAACAGCGAAGGCAGGATGGAATGTGAACATTGCATAAAGAGTTGCAATAGTATCCAACAGGAGATGTTGAAACTTTCCTCTACCTCTACTAATCGTAGTGATGTAAGGTGGGGACAGCTGGGGTGCAGAATCACGAAACCCATGAAATATCATGACTATGTATACAAATGAATCTTTATTCCTATAATATGTTAAAGTAATATTTTGTATGAAATTGAATCTTTATTCTTATATGTTAAAATAATATTTTGTTTCGCTATTTTGTGGGGAAAGAGTATTGTGTTGTATACTAGTGCCATTTCCCATTGTCATATCTTTGTGTCCTTAGTTTGATCTGTCATGGTTTCCTTAGTTTACTATTGTAGAATTGGAATTTGTTGATGTAATATGGAATGTAGGTGACAGTCGATATGGACCAGCTGGTGACATTACAGGCAGGCGGATTCCGTTGCTTCTGTTGCTGGGGATTTTATTCTACAATAAATCCTCTTTATATCATCCCTAAACTCAGTGATCTGACACCATGTCTGTTTTAGTGATAATCTGGGCACTACCTGGTAAGCCGAATTGAAGATGGCTTGGACCTTTTATGCTTTCCAGAAGTGGCAGCTATTGTAAGATGGAGCTTGTGAGTTCTAATGTGCTCTCCCACAGGAAGTCGGAGCTGTAATGTCATTAGCATTGTAAAGAATGTCCGGACAAGAGGATGACAGAAATCACTTCCTTTTATTAGTTATAGCACCAACACAAGCTCCGAAGAAAACGGAGTGCAAGAAACGCCCCCGCTCAGCCGGCCACCAGCTGTCAACATTCCAGTGATGACAGCTGGTGACGTGGGGCGCTGAGGTACGGTGTCCGTAGGCGGACACAAGACAATCATAACACATCTTCCCCCTTAAGGAGAGAAAGAGAGTGAAATAAAGAGGAGAGAGAGAGAGAGAGAGGGAGAGAGAGAGAGAGAGAGAGAGAGAGAGAGAGAGAGAGAGAGAGAGAGAGAGAGAGAGAAAGAACTGGGTCCGAGTCTCGGCTATGATGCTGAACATCCTGTGATTCTGGGCAAATCACTTAATCTCCCCTTTCCTAAAAAAAATGAATGTGTCCTCATGTAATGCAACTGGTGCTATGTAAAGCGCTCTGATACTCGATTCGGGTCAAGTTTGCGCTATATAAAACTCTGTAAAAAAATTAAATAAATAACTGGGGAGGGTATATTACAATATGTTACTCACATAGTCTGACAATTTCACATATGGCAATAACCTCCTTCCCGCCCAACTGGTGGCAAAGTTTGAGGCAACGTTGAGTGAGGGTGTGGGAGGTAACCTTTTACCGGTTCGACTCGTGCTTGTAGAACACAGCCCTCTGTGGATGGAAGAGGCATTGTTTAGTTCTGGAGTGCTGTATTGTTGGTTTGAGGTTCACAGCTATTTCTTCATCTGACAACCCAGTAAATGGACTGGCAAAGGCATGGGCTTGAGTTTGGGTGCTGCTGGCAGGGTCAACTGGGATGTTTTTGCACT
This sequence comes from Lissotriton helveticus, assembly GCF_964261635.1. Lineage (NCBI taxonomy): Eukaryota > Metazoa > Chordata > Amphibia > Caudata > Salamandridae > Lissotriton > Lissotriton helveticus. Next base: position 19,197,089 of record NC_136060.1, on the reverse strand, counting down.
GTGAAAGGGCTGAGAAGTGCTACACCTTACCATCACTGAGCAGGGCTGAATTGCAGTACACTTTGCGCACAGTTGGTGGCTTTGTGAATCTGTCACTGCCCTTGCTTACGTGACCAATTCTCTTAACCTTGACGGTGTCCCTAATCTCAAGCTTGACTGGTTTGCACCCATGTTTCAAATCATACTTTTCCTTTCAGGTAGCTTGTGCTGCCTTCAACTTTTCCTTAACTTGCTCTGTCGACCAATTGACCCTTTTGGCTGCCTTGACCCAACCTACATTATCCTTGGATAAAGGAGTTCTTCCTCGCATCACCTCAAAAGGGCTGTGGCCAGTAGTACTGCATGGTGTGATGCGGTATGCCCACACTGTTTTGCGTATTTCCTGTTTCCATTCCTTTCTATTGCTATTAACTAGTTGTACAATGCCCTTGATGAGTCTGTTAAACCTCTCCACCGCACCGTTCCCAGCGGGGTGGTATACAGAGGTGGTTTTGTGACAGATTTTGTTTCTCTGGGTGTATCTCTTGAAGGTGTCCGACGTGAATTGGGGCCCGTTATCCCTATTATGGTTTTGGGAAGTCCCTCGCGTGTAAAGACTTTTTCAAGAAATGTCACCACTCTTAAAGAATCTGGCTGAGTGACAAACTTAATCTCGGGCCATTTGAAGAAATGGTCAATAAGGACAATTACATACACATGTTCTCAATTTTCCATAATTGGCTCCATGCTGACCACCCCTACCTTCTCCCATGGCATGGATGGGCAGGAAATGGGTTGTAATGAGAGCCTAAACGTCACCTGCGATTTGTCTGAGTTAAGACATAAGATGCAGTCCCAGACTACTCTTTCAACTTCTAGACTTACACCGGGCCACAAGTAACTGTTCTTGACTCTATTCTTAGTTTTAGATAATAGAATAGATAATAAAAAAATTAACTATGTTAAAAGAAAATTAAAGAAAGGATAAAATAAAATAAAGAAGCAGCAATGAAATAAATATATGCTACAATGTAGACTTATCAGGTCCTGATATAAAAGATAATAATTATCATAACAGATCAACTTGTAACATACAAATCCAGAGGCTTCCAAAATAATGTGGGAGCTAATGATGGGTTGTAAAGTGCATTTGGCGATATTTTACTGACTTTTCCAGTGAAAAGAATCCATGCCCACAAGGAATGAACAAGAGCAACTTTGCATCCTTGTAATTAGATTCCAATTTATCTGCAGAAGAAATAAGAAAAGAAAACCGTTTTGTTCGAACAGTAGGTATTGCAAAAGAAAATGCATTGTATACACCCACTTCCTGTAAATATTATCTGTGATATTAACAATTTATCATTATTGCCCATAATTGAACCCAAAAGTCACGTATAAATTAATTTAATATACAGAAACTGGAAGTCAGCCAGGGAAAGCATACAACCACACTTTCTTCAATTTATCAAGTGAAAAAGTAGAAAAAATGCTTAACCTTCCAAAATTCACATATAACATTCATTCCATTGACGTTTTAATTAATGGTTTTTGATAAATAATAGGGGCTACATGACTCGACATATGACAAAGAATTAAACATAGAACCATATCTATGAAATTCTTAAAGTGATTAACTTATATATGCTTTGCAATTCTGAAAAAGGATAAGAAATGTTAATAAACAAATGTTTTGTAAATAAAGAATGCCAGTCTCAGGAGAGCGTTTGCATAGAAAATGTAAGAGGTAAATTGTAAGCCAGTACATTTTGTTGCTTTGAGGACTGGAGAAATTTTCCTCAGCTTATTTTCAGAAATTGGTAGAATAGCCAGTAGGGGAAAGACTTAAACCATATTTTGCTCTGTAAGAATCTGCTAAAAGGATGAAGTGTGAGCCTTGCTGGAAACTGGGACTTATGAAAATGTGATAATTACATTAGATTTTATAGCTTTAAGTTTTGTACAATTCATTCTTGAAGTTTTATTATTCAAAATAACATGGGTGAGTATTTGATCATTTTTTTTGTAAAACATGGACAGAAAGTGTACGGAGACTATAACTACTATATTTATGGAGTGTGGAATAATGACAATTCTAATTGCTTCAAATTTCCCCACCAGTATTTATGACCACATAGAAATGTTCTCTCTAACCCGTAGAACAACAGTTTCGTAATTTTAATCAAAGTAGCTTTTAAATATTTAGAAAATAATAATTAGCAATTGAAAGTATTGTGCTACCAGATTATTGAAATGTATGTTTTAGGACTCCAATATACATTTAGAGGAAGAAATTCAGTGTAATTAACATTCTGGGCCTGATTCCAAAGGTAAATTAGAACTTTTATGCAGGTTTAAGATGTTTTTAATTTCACAACAGATTTTTATGTGTAGTATCTTTCATGCCAGCCTATCTTTTTATGAGCAGAGTCTCCGCCACGATTGCGGAGACTCCGCAGTGGTAAAGATACTACTCAGAAAATTCCTTTGTGAATTGAAAAAAATTATAAAGTTACTAAAAAGTGTAAGATTACCTTTGTGAATCAGCCCCACAAAGCGTAACCAGAGAAGTTTGCATAACACTTAATAATTTAGTAGATAAAAGGAATGGTAGTGGTAGGATCACCAATAAATACCTAATAGTTATCTGTAAATGCAGAAGCTTTCTATACAGTCTCTTCAACAACAATGCTCTTAAGATCCATGGAGTTATGAATAGAAAAATGTAATGGCTCAATTACCAATAATAAAAGAATTGAAAGAATGCACAGTTTTAGACAGGTATTCCCAATTAACTTTGGGAAAATGCATTTTCAACATCCAACACTGAAAGGCCATATGGGCTACAGGGTTTCGATCATGGGGTCTGAAGTTGTTTGCCTCTGATATCCTGTGTCCTTCCTACTGTAGCTCTATAAAACACTGCCAAGTGCAACAACCTCAGCACTTGATTCTCAGTGTTTGTAATGGTGAGCAGTCATGGGCTTTTTAGAAAGGTAGTGTATTGGTGTGCAAACTCCGAACTGAACAATTATCCATCAGTGCAATGATTGTCCAATGCAGAGCTAACAAAAAGCACATTACTATATGCAAAAAACCTAATACGACATAAAGCAGACTAAAGCCCCTATTACTTTAATTACACTTGATCTACTGCACCTCAAGTTCTGGCACACCTCTTCTCCCTTCTCCTGGGTATCCTTTTTTCCTGGTACTAAGTTTTTTCCAACCTCCCCCTCTCAGTTCAAGTTTTAGGGTAGGCATTAAGGCTCAGGTGTGAATTACTTCATTCCTTCTTGAGCAGCCAGTGCGGACCTGCAGCATGCATCATTCTAACTCCTCATCTGAGGGGGTGAGGGGGAATGCCAGCTGTAGGTTCTACCCACAATTGGCAGGGCTGCGGCAGATGCAATGAAGGTCTCTGCCCAGAGTCCTCACAGGTGCTGGGGGATCCAGTGATAATGCAGTCCTTTGGTCAAAGATACTTCAGTGAGTCCGTGGTATGCCCCACAGGTCAAGGCCATGGTAAGCCTTGTGACAGAATTTGAAGTGGTACAACTCCACCTCTGGTACAGTCTTCGGAATGAAGTGGCACGACCTGCTCAGGCACTTTGCTCTTGTTTGGTGACACACTCCACTCAGGCACACTTCTCTGGGGTAGCAGTGAAGTGTGCTTGAGCGAAATTCTCTGATGTAATGGCTCAGTGCGCTTAGGCATGCTTCTCTGGAGAAGTGGTTCATTCTGGTCAGAAGCACTTCTCTGGTGTAGCTGCTCAGTCTATTTGGGCAAACTTCTCTGATGTAGTGGCTCAGTCCGCCCGGGTGCGCTTCTCTGCTGTAGTACCACAGTCAAGTGGGAAATACTTCTATGGTGTGGTGAAGCAGCACTGTCTACTTGGCACACTTCTTCACATGGGTTTTTGCCTGGAGCCATTTAGGCGAAGAGACTGCCCTCCATGTTTCTCCGAGTCTGCAGATAGTTCTCCTCAGTTTACCGTCAGCCAGACATCCATTCATCTATCCTCACCACTGGTGGTCAAGCTTGTCTGGTGCTTCAGATCTGTCACACCTCTGCAGGGTTGGTAGGTTTATCTCAGCAGCAGGTTGGCTTCAAAGTGCTTCAGGTCAGAAGATCAGCTCCTTCCAGCAAGACTCCAGGTGATATTCCCCCCCCCCCTCTGTGAAGCTGGCTGCCATGCAGATACCAGCTTTGGCTGAAAAGCAGTACTATGAATACACTGTAGAGAACTCCCTTTCTTGGTCGCAGAATTTGGAACTGGAACAACTAGTGGATCAGACCAATTTTATTCAGTTAAAGCAGACAGGGGATGAGGATTCTCTGCCTGCACTTACAGAACTGGTTTGGGTCAGTTCTCTTTTCACCTGTCATCTCAAGGCTGTTGTCCAGATGCAGCCTTTGTGTAGATTGATGCTCATCACAGAAGGGTAGCCTCCAGCCAACCTGCAATACCCATAACAAAGGCACAAACAGCTGTGAGCTTTCTGCTCCTGGCTACCAACAGCCATACTGAACAGTGATCATTAAAGAGGCAAACGTTTGGTCGCACCCAAAGGACCCTCTCACTTTGAACAACAGAGGCTGCAGTCACACCCTTCACCCCCACATCTACTAAATGGCAATGCTCTGGAAGACTAGTCAGCCGCCCCTCTTAACAAAAAGACCTGGTTGGATTTCTAAAAATGTCATGTCTCCTGTTTCCTCACTTAAGTGTCTAGGTCACCTCCTTCCAGCTTCATTAATGTCATTAATAGTCATCAACTGGCTGGGTGAATAACTTACCATCACTTTGTGCACAAGTACAGGCCAGGGCCTTCTACAATGAAATCTGCAGGCTTCTATGACTCTGGCTCAATCATACAAGCAATGAATGTACCACAAGCGGCGGCTCCTCCGCTAAGGTGGAGGATTGTCGCCTCACTGCTTTCTGAGCAGTGTAAAAAATAAAAAATAAAATGATAATACCACAACGTTATTATCATTTTACTTTTAGTATAGGCTATGGGGCCAGGTTAGGGCGGGGCTTGGGTCACAGGGAGGAGGTGTGGTTGGTGCGCATGACAGTTTGGCTGGCCGTCTTGGGCCAGCCAAACAAACATGCGCACTTAGCATTTCTCCACTTTACTGCGTTGCACAGCTGGGTGGAGAACTGTCCCAGGCATCCAGGTACTGACTGAGCGGCCAAACAGGCCGCTCAGACCATTCACGAGGCTGTTGTCATGCTGGTTACAGCAGTATTGTGATTGGCTCAGGGGATTCTAGGAACCAGTGTGCTTCTGTGCTGCTGGGAGTCAGGAACAGAGGAGACTTGGCAGCTGTTCACAGAGAAGTGATTTTATTTTCTAACCTCCCCGCCTCACCACCCCGGTTCCGTAGCAGCCATCACTGTGTATCACACAGGCCACATGCAAAAACACGCATAACATGCGCTAGGGATAGTAGTTTATGATCTGGGATGGCACATAGTAGTAGAACTTTGCACAAGTGTGCCAGTAGGCCTCTACTCTAGTCACACATAAAAGGTTGGGTCACAACTATAAATTCACAAACACAGTATGCTGTCACCACCATTCTACGTGCTAAACCCCTGACAGGGATGGTAGTCCATTCTCAAACAAATGAGGGCACACTTGAAGTGCCCCTTCAGGTGACAGGACAGGTCCAGGATCTCACTCATGTCAAGCAACAGGCCTAGGCCTCTGTGTACATACCAGATTAGTGTGAAGCTAGGGCCCAAATCGAAAACCAAAATAACAGATATTCACGGCTCAGTACTCTGGACAGGGGAATATGACCATACCCCATGCAGAGAACATTACCGTCTGAAGGGTTCAAAAGAATTATTAGAAGAGAAAATATTATAAATGAGCCTGGCATTATAGAAGCACATTTTGCCTTTCATAAATCCAGTTTGATCAGTGTGAATGATGTAATACATTACTTTTGATAATCTATTTGCTAACATCTTAGCACAATTTGTACTATCTTGGTTTATTATAGAGATAGGTTTATAATTGGATACATAGATGGGATGTTTATTTCGTTTGGGCCGGACAATAATCAAATCATCAATACAGGGACTATCAATAGAAACATTATTTGGAAATTCAGCATATAAAGTTAATAGATGGGGAGTCCACTGTTTTGAGAACGTTTTACAGATTTCCGAGATATACGATCTGGGCCTTGTGCTTTTCCGGAAATGAGAGAAGTTAGCAATAATATTTCAATTTAATATAGACGCAACTAATCTTTCTTTATCAGTTTATGAAAGAGAAGGTAGGTTCCAAAATAATAGGAATTCTCCTACAGCGTCCAAATGAATTACTTCTTCTTTTTCATATAAATTAGAGTAAATTATCTTACATTTATTAACTGTCTGAAAAGAAGAACAGTGAACAGTGAGTTTTAAGGAAATGGATGTGGTTTTCTCTGAATAAGTGGCCAAATTGTGACGATAATCTCTTTTTCTCTGTTTAACTGTTTTGTGCCGCGTTAGTATTGTAGTGCTGCCCTCATTTTGTGCATTTCGTAATTGTATTCTGTTTATTGTCTGTACATTTGATTTTGTGCCCGTTAGTACTGTACCCCTGGTGTGCCCCCCCGCTGCTCCCTCGCGGCCCCGCCCCCTTTTCTATTCTGTAATCCCATTGCCCGCCCCGCTCCCGCCTCCCAGCTGCTCCTCCCTCCCACTTGGCCTCATATGGAGCCCGCGCGGTGCAGGCCAGTGTGACCTGACCCCAGGGCACCCCCCACGCCGCACGGCTCACCAGCTGTTGCGCGCCTCTGCCCCGGCGCCACAGGCTCGCCCCTGACCTCGGTGGCCCTCGCTGCTGCTCGTTCCCTCTCTCCCCGCTGTTGCCATCATTTTGTGCATCTCGTGACGGTAATCTCTTTTTCTCTGTTTAACTGTTTTGTACCTCGTTAGTATTGTAGTGCTGCCCTCATTTTGTGCATTTCGTAATTGTATTCTGTTTATTGTCTGTACATTTAATTTTGTGCCCGTTAATACTGTACCCCTGGTGTGCCGTTCCCCCTTTCCCGCCGCTGCTCCCTCGCGGCCCCGCCCCCTTTTCTATTCTGTAATCCCATTGCCCGCCCCGCTCCCGCCTCCCAGCTGCTCCTCCCTCCCACTTCGCCTCATATGGAGCCCGCGCGTACGCACAGCGGGCGCGCCACAGGCAAGCCTGTCTACGCCCGTCCGCGCCTGGACCGCGCCCAGCGCCAGGACCCCTGGCCCCCGTCGATGCCAGCCCACACGACAGACCTACGACGCCGCCACCCTCAACGCACTCAAGCCCGACCGAAATCCCGCCTGCTACTGAGCCACCCCGAAACGCTCCCACTGACCATTCACCTACCAAGCCTGCAAGTTCACCTGCCTCTGGACCTGCACCGCACCCGAAAGGCCAGGCACCAGCAACAACCACCTCAAGTGCATCCTGCTCAACACCCGCTCCGTCCACAGACACGCCGTCGAACTCTGGAACCTCCTCGACACAACATCACCAGACATCGCCTTCCTCACGGAAACCTGGATGAACGCCTCCTCAGCGCCCGACATCGCCATAGCCATCCCGGACGGATACAAGATCACCCGGAGGGATCGCGTCAACCAGACCGGATGAGGCATCGCCATCGTCCACAGGAACACCATCCGCATCACGACCAACTCTGACGACACCTTCACCGCCGCCGAGCACCTCCACTTACAGATACACACCGACCCCAAGACCACCCTCAGAGGCACCCTCATCTACACAATTCAGCGAAGCCATCGCAGACTTCATCAGCCCGCACGCCCTCACCTCCTCTGACTACATCCTCCTAGGGGACCTCAACTTCCACCTGGAGAACAACAAGGACAGCAACACCACCACCCTGCTGGACAACCTCGCCAACCTCGGACTCAAGCAACTGGTGAACACCCCCACCCACTACGCCGGCCACACGCTCGACCCCATCTTCTCCTCCAGCAAGCACATCTCCTTCAGCCACTACACCGGACTTCATTGGACTGATCACAGCTGCGTCCACTTCAGCTTCAGGAGAACCACGACCCACCACCACCCGCAACAAGTTCCCCGCAGGAGCTTGAGCAAGATCACCGCCGACCAGCTCACCACCTCCCTCAGCCAGAACCCTCCCGCCAGCACAACAGACCCCAACGAAGCAGCCCGCATCTGCACTCAGTGGCTCACCAACTGCGCCGACGACCTCGCACCACTGAAGAACCCTCCCAGCAGACCCGGCAGCAAGAAAGCCTCGTGGTTCACCGACAAACTCAATACATCCAAGAAAAACTGCCGCACCCTTGAAAAAGCCTGGTGCCACGACCAGACTACAGAAAACATGACTGCCCTCAAGAACGCCACCCGCACACACCACCAGCTGATCCGCACCACCAAAAGGACAACATTCAAAGAACGACTGGACAACAACACCCACAACAGCAAGTAACTCTTCAGCATCGTCAAAGAGCTCTCCAACCCCAGCGCCGGGATCAACGACATCACTCCGTTGCAAGACCTCTGCGACTCACTCGCCTCCTTCTTCCACTGCAAGATCGCCGACATACACAACAGCTTCGGCGCACCAACCACGCACCCCACCACCGAACCAACGCCCCCCACCACCACCCTCTGCGCCTGGACCCCGGTCAGCACCGAAGACACCACCCGCACGATGAACACCATCCACTCTGGATCCCCAACCGACCCCTGCCCCCACCATGTCTTCAACAAGGCCGACTCCATCATCGCACCCCAACTCCGGGACATCATCAACATCTCCTTCAACACCGCCACCTTCCCGGAGAGCTGAAAGCATGCCGTGCTCAGCGCCCTCCTGAAGAAACCGACAGCGGACCCCACCGACCTCAAGAACTTCCGCCCCATCTCGCTCCTCCCTTTTCCGGCCAAAGTCATCAAGAAGACCATCAACAAACAGCTTGCCGCCTTCCTTGAGACGAACGGATCCCTCGACCCCTCACAGTCCGGTTTCCGAGCCAACCACAGCACTGAGACCGCCCTCATCGCAGCCACCGACGACATCAGATCCCTGCTCGACAACGGGGAAACAGCTGCCCTCATCCTCCTGGACCTCACTGCGGCGTTCTGCCACCGCACCCTAATACAGCGCCTCAGCAACATCGGAATCCAAGAGAAGGCACTGGAGTGGATCATCTCATTCCTCGCCGGAAGAACCCAGAGAGTCTGCCTCCCCCTGTTCAGATCCGAGGCCACCAAAGTCATCTGCGGCGTACCACAAGGATCCTCACTCAGCCCCACCCTCTTCAACGTCTACATGAGCCCCCTCGCAGCCATCGCACGCCAACATGACCTTAACATCATCTCCTACGCCGACGACACCCAGCTGATCCTCTCCCTCACCAACGACCCCGCCACCGCCAGAGCCAGCCTACACGAAGGAATGAAAGACGTCGCCGAGTGGATGAAGAACAGCCGCCTGAAACTGAACTCAGACAAGACGGAAGTCCTCATCCTGGGATCATCCCCCTCTGCCTGGGACGACTCCTGGTGGCCCCCTGCCCTGGGCACCACCCCCAAGCCAACCTGGGCTTCATCCTGGACTCCTCCCTCTCGATGACCAGACAAGTCAACGCCGTCTCTTCATCCTGCTTCAACACCTTGCGCATGCTCCGTAAGATCTTCCGATGGATCCCCACCGAAACCAGGAAGATGGTCACCCAGGCACTCGTCACCAGCCGACTGGACTACGGGAACACCCTCTACGCAGGAACCACTGCCAAACTACAGAAAAGACTCCAGCGCATACAGAACGCCTCCGCACGACTCATCCTGGACATCCCCCGCCACAACCACATCTCCATTCACCTGAGACCTGCACTGGCTCCCCATCAGCAAGAGGATCACGTTCAGACTCCTCACCCACGCACACAAGGCTCTCCATGACCTGGGCTCCAAGTACCTCAACAACCGCCTCACTTTCTACACGTCCACCCGCCAGCTGCGATCGACCAGCCTCGCCCTCGCCACAGTACCACGCATTCGCGGAGCCACCGCCGGAAGAAGATCCTTCTCCTACCGGGTGGCCAAGACATGGAACTCCCTCCCCATCCACCTACGGCTGACCCACGACCATCTCTCCTTCAGGAAGCAACTCAAGACCTGGCTTTTCGAGCAGTAACGGACCCCTCCCTCCCAGCGCCTTGAGACCCTTCCGGGTGAGTAGCGCGCTATATAAATTGTTTGATTGATTGATTGATTGAATTGGTACAGTGGTTCGTGTGTTCACCAGAAATCCAATGTACTTGCATCGTTATGCAGTAAAGGTAAAACAACTTCACCATGAGTTTGCTACCCGTAGTAAGTTAAGGAGGATGGGTTGCCTGTGTTAAAATATGGCTTACTCAAACTTTATGACATTGGCTGCTTTTTAGCTGTGTTGGCTTGTTACCCCTGAAGGTATGCCCGTATAAATCTGCAGGGTGGAGTTATCTTATTTTTGTTTATTATTAATAGAGTGCATGGATCCTAGTAGAAAAAGCTGCAAGAAACCAAAAATAGAAAAGTGACAACAAATTAATGACAGCAATGACAAAACCTTCCGTGCATATAAACAATTCATCAAATGGTGTGGTATGAATACATGATTGTGTCAAAGCAAATAATATATATATATATATATATATATATATATATATATATTCACTGAAAAAACCATAGGTTATAGACCATATATAGTTAGGAATTAGCATTTAGAAAACCTTATTTTACTCACACAAAACCATTGAAATTCCATATATAGTTAGTTGCACTAACTATATATCGCGCACCCGCAATCCACTGCTGATGATGTCACATATTACATCATTCATGACATGGTCAGTGACATCACTGATGACATCACTGATGACATCTCAAATGACATCACGGATGACATCACTGATGATATCTCATTTGACATCAATGACCACACCACTGATGATATCATTCATGTGACAATACAATGCATCTCCTCACATTTTAATATAACCTCTGTTACACTCAGTGTTAAATACAGAGTATAATTTTTGAAACCATTGACACACCAATACTAGTTACTACATACGCACTCACTGATTCCTACGTCTACACACACATTCACTCATTCACCCATACAATCATTCATACATACAATCAATCATCTTTACAACACTATCATATGCACTCATACACCTATACGGACACTCACACTCTGCCACTCATCCATGGAGTTACTCACACACCTAGTCAGTCCTGTAAAGAATCAATCACACTTCCATTTTCTAATCTATACAGTTAAACATAGAGCACCTTACGTTTTCAACCATATACTAACACATACTTAGTCTCTTATACAATCATTGATACAAGTACACATTGATCTGCACAGAGTCACACACCTCCCAGCCAGCCACACACACACTCAGTCTCCCATGCAAATACTTGGGCAATCAATCAATAACCCATATAGTTACTCATATAGCTACTGATCAACACATGCTGCAGTTTACAGAACAACAGACATAATGATGCACAAATTAAGACAGTTTAGTCACTAACCCATGCACTCAGTGAGACACATTTAATCACTCACTCATACATTCAGTCATGCACCTACTAAATCCTTCGTCCAGACACTTATACTTCCACTCATTCTTCAATATGTAAGACATATTTTAACTTTACAGAAACACACAGTCACTGGATGTTGTCATCAGTGATGTCATCCGTGATGTAATTTGAGATGTCATCAGTGATGTCATCAGTGATGTCACTGACCATGTCATGAATGATGTAATATGTGACATCATCAGCAGTGGATTGCGGGTGCGCGATATATAGTTAGTGCAACTAACTATATATGGAATTTCAATGGTTTTGTGTGAGTAAAATAAGGTTTTCTAAATGCTAATTCCTAACTATATATGGTCTATAACCTATGGTTTTTTCAGTGAATTTTCAAGGTTTTGTAAATGCTAATTCCTAACTATATATGGTCTATAACCTATGGTTTTTTCTGTGAATTTCATTGGTTTTTTAACAGCTAATATCTGTAGCTGTAAAATGTATTCTTCTTTAAATCCAAAAATATATTTTATATGTTTATGAATAATTTTTTTTTTTAATATTTTTTTTTCTTCGTTCCCGCTTCGCGAATCGGGAAGCTTCCCGTTAGCTGACCTTGATGCCGCGAAATAGACCGCGAGCCGGTAAACGTTTCTTTACCGCAAGTGCCGCGTTAGAAAACAACATCGTGACGCCTCCCGTCCGCATGACGTTTCACGTTGTCGCGTGATACGTCATATGACGTGCTACGTTAGCGAACTGGTACGCGAAGCGAGTCGCAAAGCGCAGGTTTCTGGAAGCAAACCGGGAGGCCCTGCAAAGCGCTTAACGTAAACACAGCAAGTCATGTGACTTGGTAATAACACTTTTCATTGGTTCATTTCACTTTTGGTTTCCTAATGATGTAAGACTAGGTCATATAATCTAAAATGAACACTTTTGATTGGTTGAGAACTCTTGTTTTTCCCAAATGATGAAAATCCCTCCTTCTTTCCTCACTCTGACTTTCATCATTGTGAGAGAAAGACCCTTTGTGATCACTGAGCAATGGCTTCTTTAGTAGCTTCAGCTGGTGCTTCCCCACCACCTCCACCACATCCAAGGAAGAGTGGACCACCTGCTCAAGTTGTAATTCAACAAGAAGAAGAAGAAGAGGAACAGGAGGACGAGCACGAAGAGAGGCAGTTTTTGCCTGAGCAGCCCAAGACGTCTCACCGGAAAGAAAACTTCATTTGGCAATTTTTTTAAATTCCCAAAGGTCAGAAAAAAGTAAATGCAAGATACGTAACTTGCCTTATATGTCAAGATAGACTGTCCAGAGGGACCGACAAAAAATACAGTTTCGGAAACTACACAATGCATCGCCATATGACTAGGTGGCATCCTAACAACTACAGTGCTGCACAGTTTCGGAACGACCTAGATAATCTCCCTATTATGGCCAGAAGATCTGTTGTACCGGAAGTAACGGGACCAGAGGGCAGGGAGATGGTGCCAAATATACAAATGAGATTTGGTGATGTAAAACACATCTGCGCATTTTGCGATGGATTCATTTCCTACGGAGAAAAAAGCATCACTCTGATCAACAGAGCTATTGACTATCATATGCAAGTTTGTCCGAAACGCCCAAAATAATAAATACTTCTTTTTTTTGTTTTGTTGCTCCTGTTGAGCCCTTTACAATGAATCGTTTTCATTGCCCCCTCCAAGAAAAACCCAAAAAAATATAAAACTGTTCCGAAAAATTCAAAAACAGTAAAAAAATGTTCAGAAAAATAAAAAAAAAAGTTCTTTTCAGAACTACCTCCCCGTTATTAAAAAATTGGTACAATATTTGGAACTGTGCCAACCTCTATTTCTCTTAGTTCGCTTCCTAGTTCGCTCGCCGGTACGCGAACCGGAAGCGAACCAAAAACAGTAAGTATAAGGGAAGGAAACAGACACTTATGTTAAAAGAAACACAGCTATAAGGGAGTAAACTAGAGATACCATTACCCGTAATCCACTGCTGATGATGTCACATATTACATCATTCATGACATGCTCAGTGACATCATCAGCAGAGGATTGCGGGTTTTTTGGCAACATGCCTTATCCACGGTTTAATAACGCTGCCTTTTGCTTTATATAAGTTTTCAAATTGTATGAAATATATACCAATAGGTCGTTATGAACCTTTAGGTAGTGCTTTTCTTCATGAGGTCTGGTCGCTTCCATACACATACAGATGTTTCAAAGATGATCAAGAAGTTTATCTGAATGGAGAGGAATGCACTGAGACGCCAGATCATTCACTAATGTGTAGGCACATACAGTTACACGGTTCATGCAACAAACACCGACCAAATATGGCTTGCGTGTTGCAAGGCACGCCAGTTCCTGCTATCATCCCCACGTTCAAGTTGTTGGAAAATGGTAGTTATTTGATGCTCAATAATGAAGATTGTTCTGAGTTAATTAAAAGTATTCCTTTTATCGTAACAGTAAGTGAACGGGTTATTTCCTGCAGAAATGTTCTATTTCCTCCCACACATGAACATAGGGAGTTTTCAATCTGGCCACAAATACCAACCTTGGGACACGTTTCAACGGCATGGCAAGAATAAGAGCTCTTTTGTCTCAGAGAGAGGTGGCCTTGAGTTCGGCCCGTGAAACTTTCGTACTTCACATAGCGAACACCCATACAGAGGTGCACACCCTTTTCAATTAAGATTTGCCTTTCAATTTCAGCAACATGTTTCCGACTATCTTTAACGCATCCTCCACAAAGTCCCTGGCACACTTTTTTAAAGTTGTTACCAGTGGTCTCGTGACTTCATTTGAGAAAATCTTTGGAGTCATCCCTGCTTCCTTTCATTGTATTTTCTGCACTCTGGTTCGTAGATTGGCATTTTTACTTGCATTACCAGCGGACGCTCTTGTGCTTTTTTACATTTTTAAATATGGATGTCCCTCCTATGCAACCTCCGACCCTGCAGCTGCTGACACTGTTCCGCAATCGCATGCTAGAATATTATGGCACAATGCCGTTGGCGATATTAAGCACGGCATATGGATTATCTTTTCGGTTCTCCTACTTCACCTGTGTCCAGCCTGTATTTCACTGCCTGACCTGTGATTTCGATTGGGCCATTGATTTGTGTCTCTGCGGACCGGTTTCTCCTGACGTCGACTTTAATCAGCTGATGACTCCTATCATTACTCACGAGTTGGTTTGTCCTGGCGAAAGAATTATGGCTGTGGCATTGATGCATGGACTACTTGGTCCCTGGAATTTACTGGCGGCAGCACAGTCTTTCTTGGAACAGAGCTTTCTTGAAAACCCACCGAGCTGTCCTCTGATGGTGATAGAGGATCCGGTGCTGGGAGAGCACGTATGTTCTTTTCCGCTTTTAAATTGGATGGCTGAACTGTTTTCGGATGAAGACGGTGACTTCCTATTGGAGGCTGTTGCAGCTTATTTTGCATACACAGTTATGTCATAGACCTTTTTCATGTTTGATATGCTGAGTACTAGCATTTCATTGACAATTCATTGACTTATTTGTCAAGTTTTTATTATTTACCTTGCCTATTGGCTTAAGACTCGATAAAGTACTTGGCTGTTTTATTTTTCTTTAGCATTAAATTTTCCTAGTTTTTAATGCTTTACCTTGCGGACCGTCCACATATAAACTTGCAATCTGCTCTCATGAGATGGCACTTCTATTATCTTATTCAGTTCGTTTCCGGATCATGAGGAGGTGTCATCTAGGTCCTGGATATCTTTACACCGTGTTAAGTTAGCATGGGCTCATTACCGGTTTAAACGCCATTTTTCCTTTTTTGCAACTTCTGCACACGACACTTAGTTGTTGCTTTAGCTTTCCACCTAGTAGTTCATCGTGGTTTACATGAGAATAATATGTTATTGGTCTACTATCTGCTTTACTTGTTAAACTATATCTGTACAGCGAGTGCTAAAGTTTCAAGAACAACACGATACAGAATTGTTATGAGGTCTGATCTCCACGACTTCATACTCATAACATAAGTGCAACTTCTGCCAATTCTGGGCATGAGGCGGGTTTTATATTGCTTTGCCGAACACACATACACAACAGTTGATGCGGTTCACATGAAGAGAGAGCTGGTGTATGCTGATGTGATTCCTTCAAATCTAAGACACTAAAGTATGGGCACGCCCTAAACCAACACAAAGAGACCTTCTTAGCAAATAATATAATATGTGTATTAGGGAGGGTGAGATATAAGCAGCCGCGGGCCGTGGAGGGAGTTACGATGGGGCAGGGAGGCGGGGAGGGGGAGAAGCAGGGTGGAGCCCTCTCTACCTTGCCCCTCCCCCTCCCCGCCTCCCTGCCCCACCGTAACTCCCTCCGCGGCCCGCGGCTGCTTATAAGTGTTGCTAACTCTTATTCATTTACAGCATGTTAACATACTGTCACCATTCGCTTTTTATGTACTAGTAACTATGCTGGTAATTTTGCTACTGATAATATGTGTACTTGTATTCTCCACCCTGCTTCTCCCCCTCCCCGCCTCCCTGCCTCACCGTAACTCCCTCCACGGCCCGCGGCTGCTTATAAGTGTTGCTAACTCTTATTCATTTACAGCATGTTAACATACTATCACCATTCACTTTTTATGTACTAGTAACTATGCTGGTAATTTTGCTACTGATAATATGTGTACTTTTATTATCTAAGGTACTACGCCTGAGAAGACGGCATTAGTAAATAAACATTTCAAATACACATCTGTTCTTCTTAACTCCATGTTCTGGTTTCTAAGAAATCTATAACGACCGACTGTTCATCAGTTCCACGTATCCTGAGGTACTATAAGTTCATATTCTGGATTGTCTAAACATTGAGAGTTTGTTATATCCAATGTGACACTGTACCTAGCTTGCTAAGGAGTTTTTGATTACTAACGTGAGTTTTGGGACACCCTAATTCGCCGAGGTTCCAATCCTCTGTCCACAGTTCTGTGTGAGAACAGAAACCCTGCGACAGGGGCACCCCCGACCCTTGCTGGAGCTTCATCACACTTGCGATACAACTCCAGCAATGCATTCGCCGAGGTTCCAATCCTCTGTCCACAGTTCTGTGTGAGAACAGAAACCCTGCGACAGGGGCACCCCCGACCCTTGCTGGAGCTTCATCACACTTGCGATACAACTCCAGCAATGCGCCACCTTTACGGCACAGATACATCACGCATCTGTGCTGTTTTTGCCCCATGATGCGCCGCATTGTAAATGCAGCACACCATAGGTGACGGAACAGCGGCACAGAATGACTAACACATCCCTGGTGATGCGCCAGTCATCATAAATGTATCCCTATGCTTCTTATCTTGTTAGAGATGAACCGCCATATGTATCATCAAAGTTATTTGCATTTCCTAAATAGCGAACTTTAAGGAATAAATAGCGATTCTTTACCATTCCTAGTTTGCGATGAGCTATTTGCTAATTAGCCGAATGTAGCCCAATGAAGCCCAATGTAGCCCAATGTAGCCCAAAGATGGCCGCCAGACACACAAAAAAACAAATGTAGCCCAAATATCAGCCAGATGTAGCCCAACTATAGCCCAGTGACAGAATGACCAATCAGCTTCGCAAACCTCCGTTACGCGAAGCGGAGCGCTGTTACAGATATATATCTTTTTTTGAACGTTAATTTCTCAAAATCCACTGGAGCACATATATTGAGACCTAGCAAAGGCACATCGGGCTACCAGTCCCTAATATTTTGCCAAGTTTCGTGCAAATCCATTCAGCCGTTCAATTATTATTATTATTTTTTTTTTTTGCCCCGCGGGGCCCTTTTAAAACCTCCACATCAAACCTAGGGGGTCAGCGAGGATCTACTATGCCCCCTTATAGTTATTTCCCCCTTTGTTTTGACCTCCTCTTGTCTCTCGATCCTACCGAGAGACAAGATGGCGGCCGCTACGGACTGTTTGGAATGTTGACAGACGCCGGAGAACCAATCAGCTTCGCTTCACAAAGCTCCGTTGCGCGAAAAGTCCGCGAACCAGTGCGCTGCCCGGTCCGCTGTTACAGATATATATCTTTTTTTAAACGTTAATTTCTCAAAATCCACTGGAGCACATATATTGAGACCTACAAAAGGCACATCGGGCTACCAGTCCCTACAATTTTGCCAAGTTTCGTGCAAATCCATTCAGCCGTTCGGGCTAAAAGTGAGGCCAACCGCCCTATGGAAAACTCAATGTTAAAAACACGTTTTGGGACCCCCCTTTTTTCTCGGCCCCCACTGGACGAACCCCCCCCAAATTTTCAAGGGCTGCTCAGAAACAAAATGTGCCATTTTCCTGAAAATTTCAGCCAATTCCGTCCACAAACGCCAAAGTTATTAGACATAGAATTTTCAAAAAACCCATAGAGAAAAAATCCTAACTATATATACCTACTGGCGACCGCCAGTAGGTATATATAGTTAGGATTTTTTCTCTATGGGATTTTTGAAAATTCTATGTCTAATAACTTTGGCGTTTGTGGACGGAATTGGCTGAAATGTTTTAGGAAAATGGCACATTTTGTTTCTGAGCAGCCCTTGAAAATTTGGGGGGGGTTCGTCAAGGGGGGGTCGAGAAAAAAGGGGGGTCCCAAAACGTGTTTTTAACATTGAGTTTTCCATAGGGCGGTTGGCCTCACTTTTAGCCCGAACGGCTGAATGGATTTGCATGAAACTTGGCAAAATTGTAGGGACTGGTAGCCCGATGTGCCTTTTGTAGGTCTCAATATATGTGCTACAGTGGATTTTGAGAAATTAACGTTTAAAAAAAGATATATATCTGTAACAGCGGACCGGGCAGCGCTCCAGGACGCGTACTTTTCGCGCAACGGAGCTTTGTGAAGCGAAGCTGATTGGTTCTCCGGCGTCTGTCAACATTCCAAACAGTCCGTAGCGGCCGCCATCTTGTCTCTCGGTAGGATCGAGAGACAAGAGGAGGCGAAAGCGAAGGGGCAAATGACCATAAGGGGGAATAGTAGATCCTCGCTGACCCCCTAGGTTTGATGTGGAGGTTTTAAAAGGGCCCCGCGGGGCAAAAAAAAAAAAAATAATAATAATCGAACGGCTGAATGGATTTGCACGAAACTTGGTAAAATATTAGGGACTGGTAGCCCGATGTGCCTTTGATAGGTCTCAATATATGTGCTCCAGTGGATTTTGAGAAATTAACGTTCAAAAAAAGATATATATCTGTAACAGCGCTCCGCTTCGCGTAACGGAGGTTTGCGACGCTGATTGGTCATTCTGTCACTGGGCTATAGTTGGGCTACATCTGGCTGATATTTGGGCTACATTTGTTTTTTTTCGTCTCTGGCGGCCATCTTTGGGCTACATTGGGCTACATTGGGCTTCATTGGGCTTCATTGGGCTACATTGGGCTACATTTGGGTTCCAACATATATATAGGCCAATGTAGCCCAATATATATTTTTCAAAGTTAATTTTCGTAAAAACCACTGGAGCATATATCTTGAGACATAGCAAAGGCACATCGGGCTACCAGTCCCTACAATTTTGCCAAGTTTCGTGCAAATCCATTCAGCCGTTCGAGCTAAAAGTGAGTCCAACCGTCCTATGGAAATGAAGGAAATGAATGGGTAATTTGTAATTAGCAAATAGCTCATCGCAAACTAGGAATGGTAAAGAATCGCTATTTATTCCTTAAAGTTCGCTATTTAGGAAATGCAAAAAACTTTGATGATACATATGGCGGTTCATCTCTAACAAGATAAGAAGCATAGGGATAGATTTATGATGACTGGCGCATCACCAGGGATGTGTTAGTCATTCTGTGCCGCTGTTCCGTCACCTATGGTGTGCTGCATTTACAATGCGGCGCATCATGGGGCAAAAACAGCACAGATGCGTGATGTATCTGTGCCGTAAAGGTGGCGCATTGCTGGAGTTGTATCGCAAGTGTGATGAAGCTGCAGCAAGGGTCGGGGGTGCCCCTGTCGCAGGGTTTCTGTTCTCACACAGAACTGTGGACAGAGGATTGGAACCTCGGCGAATTAGGGTGTCCCAAAACTCACCTTAGTAATCAAAAACCCCTTAGCAAGCTAGGTACAGTGTCACATTGGATATAACAAACTCTCAATGTTTAGACAATCCAGAATATGAACTTATAGTACCTCAGGATACGTGGAACTCATGAACAGTCGGTCGTTATATATTTCTTAGAAACCAGAACATGGAGTTAAGAAGAACACATGTGTATTTGAAATGTTTATTTACTAATGCCGTCTTCTCAGGCGTAGTATCTTAGATAATACAAGTACACATATTATCAGTAGCAAAATTACCAGCATAGTTACTAGTACATAAAAAGCGAATGGTGACAGTATGTTAACATGCTGTAAATGAATAAGAGTTAGCAACACTTATAAGCAGCCGCGGGCCGTGGAGGGAGTTACGGTGGGGCAGGGAGGCGGGGAGGGGGAGGGGCAGGGTGGAGAGGGCTCCACCCTGCTTCTCCCCCTCCCCGCCTCCCTGCCTCACCGTAACTCCCTCCACGGCCCGCGGCTGCTTATATCTCACCCTCCCTAATACACATATTATATTATTTGCTAAGAAGGTCTCTTTGTGTTGGTTTAGGGCGTGCCCATACTTTAGTGTCTTAGATTTGAAGGAATCACATCAGCATACACCAGCTCTCTCTTCATGTGAACCGCATCAAGTGTTGTGTATGTGTGTTCGGCAAAGCAATATAAAACCCGCCTCATGCCCAGAATTGGCAGAAGTTGCACTTATGTTATGAGTATGAAGTCGTGGAGATCAGACCTCATAACAATTCTGTATCGTGTTGTTCTTGAAACTTTAGCACTCGCTGTACAGATATAGTTTAACAAGCAAAGCAGATAGTAGAGCAATAACATATTATTCTCATGTAAACCACGATGAACTACTAGGTTGAAAGCTAAAGCAACAACTAAGTGTCGTGTGCAGAAGTTACAAAAAAGGAAAAATGGCGTTTAAACCGGTAATGAGCCCATGCTAACTTAACACGGTGTAAAGATATCCAGGACGTAGATGACACCTCCCCATGATCCGTGAAACGAAGTGAATAAGATAATAGAAGTGCCATCTCATGAGAGCAGATTGCAAGTTTATATGTGGACGGTCCGCAAGGTAAAGCATTAAAAACTAGGAAAATTTAATGCTAAAGAAAAATAAAACAGCCAAGTACTTTATCGAGTCTTAAGCCAATAGGCAAGGTAAATAATAAAAACTTGACAAATAAGTCAATGAATTGTCAATGAAATGCTAGTACTCAGCATATCAAACATGAAAAAGGTCTATGACATAACTGTGTATGCAAA
Source organism: Lissotriton helveticus (assembly GCF_964261635.1). Taxonomy (NCBI): domain Eukaryota; kingdom Metazoa; phylum Chordata; class Amphibia; order Caudata; family Salamandridae; genus Lissotriton; species Lissotriton helveticus. The sequence continues at coordinate 19,176,151 of NC_136060.1, read as the reverse complement.
ATAAGCTGCAACAGCCTCCAATAGGAAGTCACCGTCTTCATCCGAAAACAGTTCAGCCATCCAATTTAAAAGCGGAAAAGAACATACGTGCTCTCCCAGCACCGGATCCTCTATCACCATCAGAGGACAGCTCGGTGGGTTTTCAAGAAAGCTCTGTTCCAAGAAAGACTGTGTTGCCGCCAGTAAATTCCAGGGACCAATTAGTCCATGCATCAATGCCACAGCCATAATCCTTTCGCCAGGACAAACCAACTCGTGAGTAATGATAGGAGTCATCAGCTGATTAAAGTCGACGTCAGGAGAAACCGGTCCGCAGAGACACAAATCAATGGCCCAATCGAAATCACAGGTCAGGCAGTGAAATACAGGCTGGACACAGGTGAAGTAGGAGAATCGAAAAGATAATCCATATGCCGTGCTTAATATCGCCAACGGCATTGTGCCATAATATTCTAGCATGCGATTGCGGAACAGTGTCAGCAGCTGCAGGGCGGGAGGTTGCATAGGAGGGACATCCATATTTAAAAATGTAAAAAAGCACAAGAGCGTCCGCTGGTAATGCAAGTAAAAATGGCAATCCACGAAGCAGAGTGGAAAAAATACAATGAAAGAAAGTAGGGATGACTCGAAAGATTTTCTCAAATGAAGTCACGAGACCACTGGTAACAACTTTAAAAAAGTGCGCCAGGGCCTTTGTGGAGGATGCGTTAGAGATAGTCCGAACCATCTTGCTGAAATGGAAAGGCAAATCTGAATTGAAAAGGGTCTGCACCTCTGTACGGGTGTTCGCTATGTGAAGCACGAAAGTTTCACGGGCCGAACTCAAGGCCACCTCTCTCTGAGACAAAAGAGCTCTTATTCTTGCCATGCCGTTGAAATCTGCTCCCAAGGTTGGTATTTGTGGCGAGATTGAAAACTCCCTATGTTCATGTGTGGGAGGAAATAGAACATTTCTGCAGCAAATAACCCGTTCACTTACTGTTACGATAAAAGGAATACTTTTAATTAACCCAGATCAATCTTCATTATTGAGCATCAAATAACTACCATTTTCCAACAACTTGAACGTGGGGATGATAGCAGGAACTGGCGTGCCTTGCAACACGCAAGCCATATTTGGTCGGTGTTTGTTGCATGAACCGTGTAACTGTATGTGCCTACACATTAGTGAATGATCTGGCGTCTCAGTGCATTCCTCTCCATTCAGATAAACTTCTTGATCATCTTTGAAACATCTGTATGTGTATGGAAGCGACCAGACCTCATGAAGAAAAGCACTACCTAAAGGTTCATAACGACCTATTGGTATATATTTCATACAATTTGAAAACTTATATAAAGCAAAAGGCAGCGTTATTAAACCGTGGATAAGGCACGTTGCCAAAAAACCCGCAATCCTCTGCTGATGATGTCACTGAGCATGTCATGAATGATGTAATATGTGACATCATCAGCAGTGGATTACGGGTAATAGTATCTCTAGTTTACTCCCCTATAGCTGTCTTTCTTTTAACATAAGTGTCTGTTTCCTTCCCTTATACTTACTGTTTTTGGTTCGCTTCCGGTTCGCGTACCGGCGAGCGAACTGGGAAGCGAACTAAGAGAAATAGAGGTTGGCACAGTTCCAAATATTGTACCAATTTTTTAATAACGGGGAGGTAGTTCTGAAAAGAACTTTTTTTTTATTGTTTTTGTTGTTTTATATTTTTTTTATTATTTTTCGGAACATTTTTTTACTTTTTTTGAATTTTTCTGAACAGTTTTATATTTTTTGGGGTTTTTCTTGGAGGGGGCAATGAAAACGATTCATTGTAAAGGGCTCAACAGGAGCAACAAAACAAAAAAAAAGTATTTATTATTTTGGGCGTTTCGTACAAACTTGCATATGATAGTCAATAGCTCTGTTGATCAGAGTGATGCTTCTTTCTCCGTAGCAAATGAATCCATCGCAAAATACGCAGGTGTGTTTTACTTCACCAAATCTCATTTGTATATTTGGCACCATCTCCCTGCCCTCTGGTCCCGTTACTTCCGGTACAACAGATCTTCTGGCCATAATAGGGAGATTATCTAGGTCGTTCCGAAACTGTGCAGCACTGTAGTTGTTAGGATGCCACCTAGTCATATGGCGATGCATTGTGTAGTTTCCGAAACTGTATTTTTTCTCGGTTCCTCTGGACATGCTATCTTGACATATAAGGCAAGTTACTTAGCTTGCATTTACTTTTTTCTCACCTTTGGGAATTTTAAAAAATTGCCAAATGAAGTTTTCTTTCCGGTGAGACGTCCTGGGCTCCTCAGGCAAAAACTGCCTCTCTTCGTGCTCGTCGTCCTGTTCCTCTTCTTCCTCTTCTTGTTGAATTATAACTTGAGCAGGTGGTCCACTCTTCCTTGGATGTGGTGGAGGTGGTGGGGAAGCACCAGCTGAAGCTACTAAAGAAGCCATTGCTCAGTGATCACAAAGGGTCTTTCTCTCACAATGATGAAAGTCAGAGTGAGGAAAGAAGGAGGGATTTTCATCATTTGGGAAAAACAAGAGTTCTCAACCAATGAAAAGTGTTCATTTTAGATTATATGACCTAGTCTTACATCATTAGGAAACCAAAAGTGAAATGAACCAATGAAAAGTGTTATTACCAAGTCACATGACCTGCTGTGTTTACGTTAAGCGCTTTGCAGGGCCTCCCGGTTTGCTTCCAGAAACCTGCGCTTTGCGACTCGGTTCGCGTACCAGTTCGCTAACGTAGCACGTCATATGACGTATCACGCGACAACGTGAAACGTCATGCGGACGGGAGGCGTCACGATGTTGTTTTGTAACGCGGCAGTTGCGGTAAAGAAACGTTTACCGGCTCGCGGTCTATTTCGCGGCATCAAGGTCAGCTAACGGGAAGCTTCCCGATTCGCGAAGCGGGAACGAAGAAAAAAAAATATTTTAAAAAAAAATTATTCATAAACATATAAAATATATTTTTGGATTTAAAGAAGAATACATTTTACAGCTACAGATATTAGCTGTTAAAAAACCAATGAAATTCACTGAAAAAACCATAGGTTATAGACCATATATAGTTAGGAATTAGCATTTACAAAACCTTGAAAATTCACTGAAAAAACCATAGGTTATAGACCATATATAGTTAGGAATTAGCATTTACAAAACCTTATTTTACTCACACAAAACCATTGAAATTCCATATATAGTTAGTTGCACTAACTATATATCGCGCACCCGCAATCCACTGCTGATGATGTCACATATTACATCATTCATGACATGGTCAGTGACATCACTGATGACATCACTGATGACAACATCCAGTGATTATGTGTTTCTGTAAAGTTTAAATATGTTTTACATATTGAAGAATGAGTGGATGTATAAGTGTCTGAATGAAGGTTTTAGTAGGTGCGTGATTGACTGTATGAGTGAGTGATTAAATGCGTCTTACTGAATGCACGGGTTAGTGACTAAACTGTCTGAAAGTGTGCATCAGTATGTCTGTTGTTGTGCAAGCTGCTGCATGTGTTGATCAGTAGCTATATAAGCAGCTATATGGGTTATTGATTGGTTGCACAAGTATTTGTATGGGAGACTGAGTGTGTGTATGGCTGGCTGGGAGGTGTGTGACTCTGTGCAGATCAATGTGTACTTGTATCAGTGATTCTATAAGAGAGTAAGTATGTGTTAGTATATGTTTCAAAAATGTAAGGTGTTCTGTGTTTAACTGTATAGATGAGAAAATGGAAGTGTGATTGATTCTTTTCAGGACTGACTAGGTGTGTGAGTAACTCCATGGATGAGTGGCAGAGTGTGAGTGTCTGTATAGGTGTATGAGTGCATATGATAGTGTTGTAAAGATGAGTGCTTGTATGTATGAATGATTGTATGAGTGAATGTGTGTGTAGACATAGGAATCAGTGAGTGCGTATGTAGTAACTAGTATTGGTGTGTCAATGGTTTCAAAAATTATACTCTCTATTTAACACTGGGTGTAATAGAGGTTATATTAGAGTGTGAGGAGATGCATTGTATTATCACATGAATGATATCATCAGTGATGTGATCATTGATGTCAAGTGAGATGTCATCAGTGATGTCATTTGAGATGTCATCAGTGATGTCATCAGTGATGTCACTGACCATGTCATGAATGATGTAATATGTGACATCATCAGCAGTGGATTGCGGGTGCGCGATATATAGTTAGTGCAACTAACTATATATGGAATTTCAATGGTTTTGTGTGAGTAAAATAAGGTTTTGTAAATGCTAATTCCTAACTATATATGGTCTATAACCTATGGTTTTTTCAGTGAATTTTCAAGGTTTTGTAAATGCTAATTCCTAACTATATATGGTCTATAACCTATGGTTTTTTCAGTGAATATATATATATATATATATATATATATATTAATTGTTGAACATACATAAAATATTGGCACCTCGGTGCAGGCTAGACATTTATAGCACAAATTCAAACTTCTATGTGATACAAGATTGCGTTCCAAATCTAGAGGTTAAGCACGCATACCACAGACCTATAAAGCTTTTGGCAGTCGTAGACATAAGATTTTTCTTTAGTTGGCACTTTAATGTAGATATATTGTTGTTATTTTAATATCTAAAGGCAAAGCGTTCTTTGTTTTCTACATTCAACTCTGATCTGTGACCAGTTTCGGCAAGATTCTACCTGGGAATAAAGAGTTTAGGATCTGCTACTGAACAGACTCAACTGAGTTTTCTAAATAGGACTTAATCCAACACATAAGTGGCAGCCTCTTTTGCACAGCTTTCCAAAGGTATCAGTTTGCTTTGATTTTTATCTGGAGGCACATTATGCATTGGTCACCTCAGCTGTGCATGCAGCTCATTTGTGTGCTCAAATGTGCATCGACCTTTTGTAAAGATTCCCGTATTATGCACTGCTCTAAGGTTCAGTCTTACACAGTTTGAAACATTTAAATACAGTACTACATTTTGGAGAGCACTATAGATTCAATTAAGGTTTTAGTTCATTAGATGTTAATATGGACCACCCATTAGATATGATACACAAATGTTAATATGCCCTTTATAGGTCAAGCCATGCACTCTGGTTAGGAAAGACATAATATGGGCGTAGCAAGACCATAGAAGGGCTTTCAGCCAACTCTTTGCTTACCATTATGGATAGCTTTACAGTCACTCTCTTTTGCCTGCTTCTTATTCAATGCTTTGCATTGTCCATCTTAACTTTGTCCTTCCCCTGGAGCATGTTCAATTTACTTGTGTCCTTCAACTACTTACTTTTAAGGAACTATTGTTTTCTCGTCTTAAGCACTTGACAACAGTGCATGTGTTTTCCAGCTGTCTCCTTAGTGTGCTTCTCCCCTCCGTGCTCCGTGTTACTCTTTCTCCTGCTTCTCCCATTCCCCTGCATTGCTTTCTCACCTGTGTGCTTCTCCCCCAGCATTTCTTTCCTGCCTGTATACTTCTCTCCCAACTTTGAGTGCTCTCTTTTGTATGCTTGCATTTCTCCCCCTGTGCTCCACTTTGCTGTTTCCAGCCCATTTGTTTTCCCTGTGCCCTCCTTGTTGCTTTCTTTCCCTATGCCCCCGTGTTTCCTCCAGTACCGATGTTTGTGTTGCTTCAGCCTCCGGTGTTGCTTCCACCTCTGTGTGTCGTCACCCCACCTGAGTTAAAGAAAAAAAGCTTCAAAATTGTCTTTTCTTTTTATTTACCAACTTTCTTTGTAGATGTGCACATGTGTGGGGTACATGGAATGTTCCCTCTAATATTTTCTCCTTTGAGCGGCAATGAAAGTCCTCTGTGCACTGCAGCTAAGGCCATGTGCACCTGCACCTCCCTCGTGTTGATTGCCCTCTTCCTGCTGTTTTATATATATATATATATATTCACTGAAAAAACCATAGGTTATAGACCATATATAGTTAGGAATTAGCATTTAGAAAACCTTATTTTACTCACACAAAACCATTGAAATTCCATATATAGTTAGTTGCACTAACTATATATCGCGCACCCGCAATCCACTGCTGATGATGTCACATATTACATCATTCATGACATGGTCAGTGACATCACTGATGACATCACTGATGACATCTCAAATGACATCACTGATGACAACATCCAGTGATTATGTGTTTCTGTAAAGTTTAAATATGTTTTACATATTGAAGAATGAGTGGATGTATAAGTGTCTGAATGAAGGTTTTAGTAGGTGCGTGATTGACTGTATGAGTGAGTGATTAAATGCGTCTTACTGAATGCACGGGTTAGTGACTAAACTGTCTGAAAGTGTGCATCAGTATGTCTGTTGTTGTGCAAGCTGCTGCATGTGTTGATCAGTAGCTATATAAGTAGCTATATGGGTTATTGATTGGTTGCACAAGTATTTGTATGGGAGACTGAGTGTGTGTATGGCTGGCTGGGAGGTGTGTGACTCTGTGCAGATCAATGTGTACTTGTATCAGTGATTCTATAAGAGAGTAAGTATGTGTTAGTATATGTTTCAAAAATGTAAGGTGTTCTGTGTTTAACTGTATAGATGAGAAAATGGAAGTGTGATTGATTCTTTTCAGGACTGACTAGGTGTGTGAGTAACTCCATGGATGAGTGGCAGAGTGTGAGTGTCTGTATAGGTGTATGAGTGCATATGATAGTGTTGTAAAGATGAGTGCTTGTATGTATGAATGATTGTATGAGTGAATGTGTGTGTAGACATAGGAATCAGTGAGTGCGTATGTAGTAACTAGTATTGGTGTGTCAATGGTTTCAAAAATTATACTCTCTATTTAACACTGGGTGTAATAGAGGTTATATTAGAGTGTGAGGAGATGCATTGTATTATCACATGAATGATATCATCAGTGATGTGATCATTGATGTCAAGTGAGATGTCATCAGTGATGTCATTTGAGATGTCATCAGTGATGTCATCAGTGATGTCACTGACCATGTCATGAATGATGTAATATGTGACATCATCAGCAGTGGATTGCGGGTGCGCGATATATAGTTAGTGCAACTAACTATATATGGAATTTCAATGGTTTTGTGTGAGTAAAATAAGGTTTTGTAAATGCTAATTCCTAACTATATATGGTCTATAACCTATGGTTTTTTCAGTGAATTTTCAAGGTTTTGTAAATGCTAATTCCTAACTATATATGGTCTATAACCTATGGTTTTTTCAGTGAATATATATATATATATATATATATATATATATATATATTAATTGTTGAACATACATAAAATATTGGCACCTCGGTGCAGGCTAGACATTTATAGCACAAATTCAAACTTCTATGTGATACAAGATTGCGTTCCAAATCTAGAGGTTAAGCACGCATACCACAGACCTATAAAGCTTTTGGCAGTCGTAGACATAAGATTTTTCTTTAGTTGGCACTTTAATGTAGATATATTGTTGTTATTTTAATATCTAAAGGCAAAGCGTTCTTTGTTTTCTACATTCAACTCTGATCTGTGACCAGTTTCGGCAAGATTCTACCTGGGAATAAAGAGTTTAGGATCTGCTACTGAACAGACTCAACTGAGTTTTCTAAATAGGACTTAATCCAACACATAAGTGGCAGCCTCTTTTGCACAGCTTTCCAAAGGTATCAGTTTGCTTTGATTTTTATCTGGAGGCACATTATGCATTGGTCACCTCAGCTGTGCATGCAGCTCATTTGTGTGCTCAAATGTGCATCGACCTTTTGTAAAGATTCCCGTATTATGCACTGCTCTAAGGTTCAGTCTTACACAGTTTGAAACATTTAAATACAGTACTACATTTTGGAGAGCACTATAGATTCAATTAAGGTTTTAGTTCATTAGATGTTAATATGGACCACCCATTAGATATGATACACAAATGTTAATATGCCCTTTATAGGTCAAGCCATGCACTCTGGTTAGGAAAGACATAATATGGGCGTAGCAAGACCATAGAAGGGCTTTCAGCCAACTCTTTGCTTACCATTATGGATAGCTTTACAGTCACTCTCTTTTGCCTGCTTCTTATTCAATGCTTTGCATTGTCCATCTTAACTTTGTCCTTCCCCTGGAGCATGTTCAATTTACTTGTGTCCTTCAACTACTTACTTTTAAGGAACTATTGTTTTCTCGTCTTAAGCACTTGACAACAGTGCATGTGTTTTCCAGCTGTCTCCTTAGTGTGCTTCTCCCCTCCGTGCTCCGTGTTACTCTTTCTCCTGCTTCTCCCATTCCCCTGCATTGCTTTCTCACCTGTGTGCTTCTCCCCCAGCATTTCTTTCCTGCCTGTATACTTCTCTCCCAACTTTGAGTGCTCTCTTTTGTATGCTTGCATTTCTCCCCCTGTGCTCCACTTTGCTGTTTCCAGCCCATTTGTTTTCCCTGTGCCCTCCTTGTTGCTTTCTTTCCCTATGCCCCCGTGTTTCCTCCAGTACCGATGTTTGTGTTGCTTCAGCCTCCGGTGTTGCTTCCACCTCTGTGTGTCGTCACCCCACCTGAGTTAAAGAAAAAAAGCTTCAAAATTGTCTTTTCTTTTTATTTACCAACTTTCTTTGTAGATGTGCACATGTGTGGGGTACATGGAATGTTCCCTCTAATATTTTCTCCTTTGAGCGGCAATGAAAGTCCTCTGTGCACTGCAGCTAAGGCCATGTGCACCTGCACCTCCCTCGTGTTGATTGCCCTCTTCCTGCTGTTTTATATATATATATATATATTCACTGAAAAAACCATAGGTTATAGACCATATATAGTTAGGAATTAGCATTTAGAAAACCTTATTTTACTCACACAAAACCATTGAAATTCCATATATAGTTAGTTGCACTAACTATATATCGCGCACCCGCAATCCACTGCTGATGATGTCACATATTACATCATTCATGACATGGTCAGTGACATCACTGATGACATCACTGATGACATCTCAAATGACATCACTGATGACAACATCCAGTGATTATGTGTTTCTGTAAAGTTTAAATATGTTTTACATATTGAAGAATGAGTGGATGTATAAGTGTCTGAATGAAGGTTTTAGTAGGTGCGTGATTGACTGTATGAGTGAGTGATTAAATGCGTCTTACTAAATGCACGGGTTAGTGACTAAACTGTCTGAAAGTGTGCATCAGTATGTCTGTTGTTGTGCAAGCTGCTGCATGTGTTGATCAGTAGCTATATAAGTAGCTATATGGGTTATTGATTGGTTGCACAAGTATTTGTATGGGAGACTGAGTGTGTGTATGGCTGGCTGGGAGGTGTGTGACTCTGTGCAGATCAATGTGTACTTGTATCAGTGATTCTATAAGAGAGTAAGTATGTGTTAGTATATGTTTGAAAATGTAAGGTACTCTATGTTTAACTGTGTAGATTAGAAAATGGAAGTGTGATTGATTCTTTACAGGACTGACTAGGTGTGTGAGTAACTCCATGGATGAGTGGCAGAGTGTGAGTGTCTGTATAGGTGTATGAGTGCATATGATAGTGTTGTAAAGATGAGTGATTGTATGTATGAATGATTGTATGGGTGAATGTGTGTGTAGACGTAGGAATCAGTGAGTGCGTATGTAGTAACTAGTATTGGTGTGTCAATGGTTTCAAAAATTATACTCTGTATTTAACACTGGGTGTAACAGAGGTTATATTAAAGTGTGAGGAGATGCATTGTATTGTCACATTAATGATATCATCATTGATGTGACCATTGATGTCAAATGAGATATCATCAGTGATGTCATTTGAGATGTCATCAGTGATGTCATCAGTGATGTCACTGACCATGTCATGAATGATGTAATATGTGACATCATCAGCAGTGGATTGCGGGTGCGCGATATATAGTTAGTGCAACTAACTATATATGGAATTTCAATGGTTTTGTGTGAGTAAAATAAGGTTTTGTAAATGCTAATTCCTAACTATATATGGTCTATAACCTATGGTTTTTTCAGTGAATTTCCAAGGTTTTGTAAATGCTAATTCCTAACTATATATGGTCTATAACCTATGGTTTTTTCAGTGAATTTCATTGGTTTTTTAACAGCTAATATCTGTAGCTGTAAAATGTATTCTTCTTTAAATCCAAAAATATATTTTATATGTTTATTAATAATTTTTTTTTTTAATATTTTTTTTTCTTCGTTCCCGCTTCGCGAATCGGGAAACTTCCCGTTAGCTGACCTTGATGCCGCGAAATAGACCGCGAGCCGGTAAACGTTTCTTTACCGCAACTGCCGCGTTAGAAAACAACATCGTGACGCCTTCCGTCCACATGACGTTTCGCGTTGTCGCGTGATACGTCATATGACGTGCTACGTTAGCGAACTGGTACGCGAAGCGAGGCGCAAAGCGCAGGTTTCTGGAAGCAAACCGGGAGGCCCTGCAAAGCGCGTAACGTAAACACAGCAGGTCATGTGACTTGGTAATAACACTTTTCATTGGTTCATTTCACTTTTGGTTTCCTAATGATGTAAGACTAGGTCATATAATCTAAAACGAACACTTTTCATTGGTTGAGAACTATTGTTTTTCCCAAATGATGAAAATCCCTCCTTCTTTCCTCACTCTGACTTTCATCATTGTGAGAGAAAGACCCTTTGTTACCAGTGAGCAATGGCTTCTTTAGTAGCTTCAGCTGGTGCTTCCCCACCACCTCCACCACATCCAAGGAAGAGTGGACCACCTGCTGAAGTTATAATTCAGCAAGAAGAGGAAGAAGAGGAACAGGACGAAGAGCACGAAGAGAGGCACTTTTTGCCTGAGGAGCCCAGGACGTCTCACCGGAAAGAAAACTTCATTTGGCAATTTTTTAAAATTCCCAAAGGTCAGAAAAAAGTAAATGCAAGATACGTAACTTGCCTTATATGTCAAGATAGACTGTCCAGAGGGACCGACAAAAAATACAGTTTCGGAAACTACACAATGCATCGCCATATGACTAGGTGGCATCCTAACAACTACAGTGCTGCACAGTTTCGTAACGACCTAGATAATCTCCCTATTATGGCCAGAAGATCTGTTGTACCGGAAGTAACGGGACCAGAGGGCAGGGAGATGGTGCCAAATATACAAACGAGATTTCGTGAAGTAAAACAAGTCTGCGTACATTGCAGTGGATTCATTTGCTACGGAGAAAGTAGCATCACTCTGATCAACAGAGCTATTGACAATCATGCTCATGTTTGTCCGAAACGCCCCAAACAATAAATTCTTTTTTTTTTTTGTTGCTCCTGTTGAGCCCTTTACAATGAATCGTTTTCGTTGCCCCCTCCAAAAAAAAACAAAAAAAATATAAAACTGTTCAGAAAAATTAAAAAAAAGTAAAAAAATGTTCAGAAAAATAATAAAAAAAATATAAAACAACAAAAACAATAAAAAAAAAGTTCTTTTCAGAACTACCTCCCCGGTATTAAAAAATTGGTACAATATTTGGAACTGTGCCAACCTCTATTTCTCTTAGTTCGCTTCCCAGTTCGCTCGCCGGTACGCGAACCGGAAGCGAACCAAAAAAACAGTAAGTATAAGGGAAGGAAACAGACAGTTATGTTAAAAGAAAGACAGCTATAGGGGAGTAAACTAGAGATACTATTACCCGTAATCCACTGCTGATGATGTCACATATTACATCATTCATGACATGCTCAGTATGTATGGAAAGGGGCAGATTTATATTAACTAGCACATCCCCAGAGATGCACCAGTTAACGTGCACCGCTGCTCTACCACCCACAGTCTGCCGCATTTACAATCAGATAGGACAAAGCTGCATCAAAACCCTGCGCCTGCTTGAAGCAGGCATAGATCTTGACGCAGGTAGGCTGAAAGCTAAAGCAACAACTAAGTGTCGTGTGCAGAAGTTGCAAAAAAGGAAAAATGGCGTTTAAACCAATAATGAGCCCATGCTAACTTAACACAGTGTAAAGATATCCAGGATCTACATCAGTTTGGGGTTCACGAACCTGGCAGGTAAAAGGCACTGAGGCTTTGCACCGTGCATATCTCATCCCAAATCATATGTTGTTTGTGAATGAAACAATTTCCCAGACCAAATGCTTTGGATTGGCTACTTCTAAAAAATTAAACACCCCTACTATCCCGGAGTTAGAGGAATATGATGGTTGGAGTAATTTTACTCGGTTGTCCATTAAAGATTTACAGGCCCTACTCCATAATTCTTCCTTTAACATTTCCAGTATAAATCCAAAAGGTTGGCTGCTTTGGCAACGTGCCTTATCCACGGTTTAATAACGCTGCCTTTTGCTTTATATAAGTTTTCAAATTGTATGAAATATATACCAATAGGTCGTTATGCACCTTTAGGTAGTGGTTTTCTTCATGAGGTCTGGTCGCTTCCATACACATACAGATGTTTCAAAGATGATCAAGAAGTTTATCTGAATGGAGAGGAATGCACTGAGACGCCAGATCATTCACTAATGTGTAGGCACATACAGTTACACGGTTCATGCAACAAACACCGACCAAATATGGCTTGCGTGTTGCAAGGCACGCCAGTTCCTGCTATCATCCCCACGTTCAAGTTGTTGGAAAATGGTAGTTATTTGATGCTCAATAATGAAGATTGTTCTGGGTTAATTAAAAGTATTCCTTTTATCGTAACAGTAAGTGAACGGGTTATTTGCTGCAGAAATGTTCTATTTCCTCCCACACATGAACATAGGGAGTTTTCAATCTGGCCACAAATACCAACCTTGGGAACAGATTTCAACGGCATGGCAAGAATAAGAGCTCTTTTGTCTCAGAGAGAGGTGGCCTTGAGTTCGGCCCGTGAAACTTTCGTGCTTCACATAGCGAACACCAATAAAGAGGTGCAGACCCTTTTAAATACAGATTTGCCTTTCCATTTCAGCAAGATGGTTCGGACTATCTTTAACGCGTCCTCCACAAAGGGCCTGGCGCACTTTTTTAAAGTTGTTACCAGTGGTCTCGTGACTTCATTTGAGAAAATCTTTGGAGTCATCCCTGCTTTCTTTCATTCTATTTTTTCCACTGTGCTTGGTGGATTCCCATTTTTACTTGCATTACCAGCGGACGCTCTTGTGCTTTTTTACATTTTTAAATATGGATGTCCCTCCTGTGCAAGCTCCCGCCCTGCAGCTGCTGACGCTGTTCCGCAATCGCATGCTTGAATATTATGGCACAATGCCGTTGGCGATATTAAGCACGGCATATGGATTATCTTTTCAAATCTCCTACTTCACCTGTGTCCAGCCTGTATTTCACTGCCTGACCTGTGATTTCGATTGGGCCATTGATTTGTGTCTCTGCGGACCGGTTTCTCCTGACGTCGACTTTAATCAGCTGATGACTCCTATCATTACTCACGAGTTGGTTTGTCCTGGCGAAAGGATTATGGCTGTGGCATTGATGCATGGACTAATTGGTCCCTGGAATTTACTGGCGGCAACACAGTCTTTCTTGGAACAGAGCTTTCTTGAAAACCCACCGAGCTGTCCTCTGATGGTGATAGAGGATCCGGTGCTGGGAGAGCACGTATGTTCTTTTCCGCTTTTAAATTGGATGGCTGAACTCTTTTCGGATGAAGACGGTGACTTCCTATTGGAGGCTGTTGCAGCTTATTTTGCATACACAGTTATGTCATAGACCTTTTTCATGTTTGATATGCTGAGTACTAGCATTTCATTGACAATTCATTGACTTATTTGTCAAGTTTTTATTATTTAGCTTGCCTATTGGCTTAAGCCTCGATAAAGTAGTTGGCTGTTTTATTTTTCTTTAGCATTAAATTTTCCTAGTTTTTAATGTTTTACCTTGCGGACCGTCCACATATAAAGTTGCAATCTGCTCTCATGAGATGCCACTTCTATTATCTTATTCAGTTCGTTTCCGGATCATGGGGAGGTGTCATCTAGATCCTGGATATCTTTACACCGTGTTAAGTTAGCATGGGCTCATTACCGGTTTAAACGCCATTTTTCCTTTTTTGCAACTTCTGCACACGACACTTAGTTGTTGCTTTAGCTTTCAACCTAGTAGTTCATCGTGGTTTACATGAGAATAATATGTTATTGCTCTACTATCTGCTTTGCTTGTTAAACTATATCTGTACAGCGACTGCTGAAGTTTCAAGAACAACACGATACAGAATTGTTATGAGGTCTGATCTCCACGACTTCATTCTCATAACATAAGTGCAGCTTCTGCCAATTCTGGGCATGAGGCGGGTTTTATATTGCTTTGCCGAACACACATACACAACACTTGATGCGGTTCACATGAAGAGAGAGCTGGTGTATGCTGATGTGATTCCTTCAAATCTAAGACACTAAAGTATGGGCACGCCCTAAACCAACACAAAGAGACCTTCTTAGCAAATAATATAATATGTGTATTAGGGAGGGTCAGATATAAGCAGCCGCGGGCCGTGGAGGGAGTTACGGTGAGGCAGGGAGGCGGGGAGGGGGAGGGGCAGGGTGGAGCCCTCTCCACCCTGCCCCTCCCCCTCCCCGCCTCCCTGCCCCACCGTAACTCCCTCCACGGCCCGCGGCTGCTTATAAGTGTTGCTAACTCTTATTCATTTACAGCATGTTAACATACTGTCACCATTCGCTTTTTATGTACTAGTAACTATGCTGGTAATTTTGCTACTGATAATATGTGTACTTCTATTATCTAAGATACTACGCCTGAGAAGACGGCATTAGTAAATAAACATTTCAAATACACATGTGTTCTTCTTAACTCCATGTTCTGGTTTCTAAGAAATATATAACGACCGACTGTTCATGAGTTCCACGTATCCTGAGGTACTATAAGTTCATATTCTGGATTGTCTAAACATTGAGAGTTTGTTATATCCAATGTGACACTGTACCTAGCTTGCTAAGGGGTTTTTGATTACTAAGGTGAGTTTTGGGGCACCCTAATTCGCCGAGGTTCCAATCCTCTGTCCACAGTTCTGTGTGAGAACAGAAACCCTGCGACAGGGGCACCCCTGAGCCTTGCTGGAGCTTCATCACACTTGCGATACAACTCCAGCAATGCGCCACCTTTACGGCACAGATACGTCACGCATCTGTGCTGTTTTTGCCCCATGATGCGCCGCATTGTAAATGCAGCACACCATAGGTGACGGAACAGCGGCACAGAATGACTAACACATCCCTGGTGATGCGCCAGTCATCATAAATCTATCCCTATGCTTCTTATCTTGTTAGAGATGAACCGCCATATGTATCATTAAAGTTTTTTGCATTTCCTAAATAGCGAACTTTAAGGAATAAATAGCGATTCTTTACCATTCCTAGTTTGCGATGAGCTATTTGCTAATTACAAATTACCCATTCATTTCCATGCAGCAGGAGGCCCATAGGAATGAAGGTGCAATTTGCGATTAGCAATTACCTTATCGCAAATTACGAATTTTTCCGAGGGTGCAGGGGTGTCTCAAGAACACCCTGCTGCACCCCTGAAAAAGAAATTTGGGGGCATATGGCGCACATAAATTTTGAAAACATTCCTTTACCTCAAAAACGATTTTCAACTCATAATTTGAAAACACTGCACATGGGGAAATGACTTAAAATGTCCTTAAGACACATAAAAGCGTTTTTTGATTGCCTTTGCAGCATGTTTCAGTCACCTTTAACATGCCTATGTAACGCAAACATTCAAAATCTAAATTTGCCATGCACAGGTGGGAGCATATTTACAAGCAATTTGCTCCACAGACAAACTTCTTACATTGAAATGGGAAAAATAACATCAGAGACTCTCAATTACCTTATAAAGAAGCAGACACCATTATGTCCTTGTCATCAATATTAAAACCATTGCTTTTTCTCAAAAACGATTTACAAGTCATAATTTGAAAACACTCCACAGCTCCTATGCACATAAAAACCCTGTCAGTACTAATACTTCACATTTTCTCCAATTACAATTTCTCAAAGAAACAAAATCTATTTGTAAAACACTTGAGACAAAGCAACATTTGAAAAACACAACTTTCTTCATAATTTTCTCCTTAAAGCACACTATTTTCTTTCTAAATTAAAGAAATCTTTTCTCACCTTAGCAAATACTTTGAGTTTCAAAACAGTCTCAGAAACACACCAATTTGTCTTCAGCAGAGCAAAAGGTATGCACTCCAGAGTCTGCAGCTATCAAAAGCACAGAAATGCTGTAATTCTTCACACATATCTCTCATGTCACCCAATCAAAACTCTTCCCTCACTTTTTTTCAAATGAAAACCCTTCCCCCCTCTGCCATTTCATGCCTTTTCTGCATGGCAACCACGTCTTGGAAGACCTCTGGTGTTTGCAAGTTCACACAACAATGTTGCAATTGAACTCTGAACTCTCAGTGCACCTCATATCCAGTGCATTCTTTCATTTAATGATTTTTTCTTGACCACTCAAAATACATCTTTCAAACAACTCATCCATGCACCCTAACTTTCTGTTTTCAGCAATCAAAATCCACCAATCACTGTTACTGCTTCATTAACACAGAAACTCCACAGTTTTTTTCATTTTAAACTCTTATTTTTTCAACTGCCATTTCATTGCCACACTTCATCTGACTGCAGGAGAACCTTCTCTCACCATGTTTTCTGTCTGGATTGTTGGACATAGTTACATCTATTGGGCTCAGAGGTATGCTGAGAACAGGAATTTACCTAACCTCAATTTACAAGATGTGGAAATTAAGTGGTTTGGCCACAGAGGATTAAAATGTCACCAATTGATACCATTGGTGAAAACCTTTATGCATTTGCCAAAACCTGACCTATTAATTGTGCACTGTGGAGGTAATGATTTGGGCACTTTGACTGGGGTAGGTCTGGAAATGCTTTTAAAGGACACCTTTGAGCAATTGATGGCACTTTTTCCTCAGACTGCCTTGGTATATTCAAATATATGCCAAAGACAGAAATGGAGGTGGTCAAACCAATTTTGTCCACAAATTGAGAAGTCGAGGAAGCATGTAAACAAATCTGTTTCAGCTTACATGAGAGACCATGGAATGGGCTCCCTGTACAACAATAACTTGCGTTACTACATGCAAGATATCTACAGAGGAGATGGAGTTCACTTCTCAGATGAGGGCAACAGAGTTTTCATTTTGAATTTAAGACTGTGCATTGGTACCTACTTATAAGTACCTAAATGTACCATAAACCCAAAAGCTCTTCTCAGAGCTACCCTACATCTGATCACTCACAATTATTATTTTACTCTAACTTTTTTCACTAATTTTCAAGAAAGTACGCTCCCCAGAACGCTTCCCGGTTCGCGAACCGGGCGCACTCCACGCAAAAAAACTAAAAAAACGATATATTTTTTTTTTGCCCTGCGAGACCCTTTTAAAGCCTCCACATCAAACCTAGGGGGTCAGGGACGATCTACTATGCCCCCTTATGGTCATTTGCCCCTTCGCTTTGGCCTCCTCTTGTCTCTCGATCCTACCGAGAGACAAGATGGCGGCCGCTACGGACTGTTTGGAATGTTTACAGACGCCGAAGAACCAATCAGCTTCGCAAAGCTCCGAAGCGAAACGCTGTTACAGATATATATCTTTTTTTGAACGTTAATTTCTCAAAATCCACTGGAGCACATATATTGAGACCTAGCAAAGGCACATCGGGCTACCAGTCCCTACAATTTTGCCAAGTTTCGTGCAAATCCATTCAGCCGTTCGATTATTATTTTTTATTTTTTTTTTCCCCTGCGGGGCCCTTTTAAAACCTCCACATCAAACCTAGGGGGTCAGCGAGAATCTACTATGCCCCCTTATGGTCATTTGCCCCTTCGCTTTGGCCTCCTCTTGTCTCTCGATCCTACCGAGAGACAAGATGGCGGCCGCTACGGACTGTTTGGAATGTTTACAGACGCCGGAGAACCAATCAGCTTCGCTTCACAAAGCTCCGTTGCGCGAAAAGTACGCGAACTGGAGCGCTGCCCGGTCCGCTGTTACAGATATATATCTTTTTTTGAACGTTAATTTCTCAAAATCCACTGAAGCACATATATTGAGACCTACAAAAGGCACATCGGGCTACCAGTCCCTACAATTTTGCCAAGTTTCGTGCAAATCCATTCAGCCGTTCGGGCTAAAAGTGAGGCCAACCGCCCTATGGAAAACTCAATGTTAAAAACACGTTTTGGGACCCCCCTTTTTTCTCGGCCCCCCCTTGACGAACCCCCCCCAAATTTTCAAGGGCTGCTCAGAAACAAAATGTGCCATTTTCCTGAAAATTTCAGCCAATTCCGTCCACAAACGCCAAAGTTATTAGACATAGAATTTTCAAAAATCCCATAGGGAAAAAATCCTAACTATATATACCTCCTGGCGACCGCCAGTAGGTATATATATATATATATATATATATATATATATATATATATAGATAAATATATATAGACACATATATTTATATTTATTTATATATATAATTTATTTATATGTATATATACATTGTATATATACATTTATTTATTGATATATAATTTTAAATTGAGTTCATTTTTTTAATGTTTCCCTCTGTTATGCCACCCTCCAACCTCCTGTCAGCCACAAAAGCATTAAACAAAGCCAAATAGCACTTGTATACCGAGAACTATTTGGATTTGTCAATGCTTTTTTTGCTATACTGCATAGCAGCACGGATTGGTATGCAACATGGCATACAGAAGAAATAAATTGCTATGACACAATCAATGCTGGCTGCGTCACAGCACTTTTTTATTTCTTTACTTTAAGCCTGAGCTGCTGAGAAGCATATCTAATACAACATTGACAAAGCCAATAGATCTTGCATTGATGATGGTGATGGAGCAAGGATTCGCACATGAAGCGACTTGCTTGTACTCATGAACCTCGAATAACGTTAATAAAGTAACCAACATGTTTGTTTTACTAATACGCTTGCATCTAAGATGGCTGCTGCTACGCGAGGGATTCTATTGCACATGCGTCTGTCATACTCACGTGATATGACGTATTCGTTATTTTGGAGGGAAGCTGCCTCTTCTGCGCACTAGGGCTAATATGGCTGCTCTACGTTCTCACATGTGAGAAGCTTGCACTGCTGCTTTTGCCAAGCTGTTCGTTCTGCCTAATCCTAATGCCAAAGTTAAAATTAAGATAATGGGTATAGAGTAGAAATACATGGTATACAGTGTATTCATTTATTCTGTGTTCTAATAATGTTTCTTTCTACTTTTCATATCTCATAATCTTTGGGCCTGGAGGACGTTGTTACTCCATTTTGAAAGTCCTTCTGCGCATGATAAGCTCCCGAGAAAAGCTGAAGTAATTTGTCATTGAAACCAAGCCAAAGACAGTCACAGCCAAGATGTGCCTGGGAAACTGAACCCTCACCTTGCTAGAGAAAGCTAAACTGTACCCGTGTATTACAATGTATTCAATGTTAAATTCTCCATTGTTGGGTGGAATAAAGATGTCATGAGAAAATAAATTAGTGGGCGGGAACATAAAATTAATATTCAACACTGAAGTATCAAAATTTGGTGTGGTGTGACGACCTCTCCTCCTCCTTTGTCCAATCGAAATTGGGGATCCTTAAACTTGCAACATTGGGAGGTGGTACACTGATCTGGAAAATAGTATAACTAGCGTAGGTTTAGCTAGAGAAATTGTCCGATTTGCCTGAATAGCTAACCTGTCACTGACCCAACGCACTCAATAGGTGAATAAGAGCAGAGGGCTGCGGAGCTCTCTGTCAAAAGATTCGCTGACCCAATCGGGGTTCGGGAAGCTGAAGTGCTGGGGGAGCACTTTGTCGGTGAAATCGATAGCCCAATCGAGGTTCTGACTGTTAGCTGCAGAGAGGGAGTAGCGCAGGCGTTGCAACTGAACTGCGGGTCCTGGTTAACCTTTGGTGGTCCGGTCCTGATCCAAATTTGGTTTATCCTGTCCTGATTCTGATCTGCACCTGCTGGCCTACTGGCAACTGCAACTTTCGGGGTTTCTGTCCTTAACTGACCCCTGGCCAGGGTTGGTCTTCACACCATTCTAGGTAAATATAAATCTGTGTGGGTATCGTGGGTTATTATATGAGTGCATATGTTATTTGCTACCTAATTTAATCTATCTCCCTGATCCAATAGGTTACAGGTACCAGTGACAAGAATTGGTAAGTCAATGGTATAGGACCTAGTAGGTAAAATACTTGGTAGTGAGAGCGTAGGTTACCTGATTTTAGAAATGTGTTATTGACTATGGGCCCAGGTGAGTATGGTAAATCTATAGTCGGGTGACCTGCACGCTCTATCAATGGTGTTGCCAATGCTTGTTGCTGTAGCCATGTACGTGCCTTCAAGTTTGGAATGGGCAGCAAGTGGTCTTTATCAGTGAATGTGACAGCTAAGAAACCGTCCCACATTTGCAAATTAAGGGCAGTTTTGAATGTGTAAAGACATACTGTTTGTGTTTTACAAGGTATGGGACACTCCATGCATTTGTGTTTACTGCAGGCAGTACTTGTGATATTATCAGTGAAATCAATAGTAAAAACTGGCCCACCAACCCATAAAACAGGCTACAAAAACCCTCTTGTAAGACCAGCCGGATGGCCCCATAGACCAGTGAACCTGTGTCTCCCCTGCTGTTGACATGTTAATGCACGTAACACCCCCTCAAGTCTTTTCAGGCAAAAGGGCTTGTAAAGGTGTTAAATGTATTAACATATTTACTTAAAGAGCTGCTACGTAACATTACCAACGTGAGGGTCGATCTTGTTTCAACTGGATTCCTTCCCCTTTTGCAGCTCCATAAGAAGAGAAAACGTCCTTTGACGCTGCTGCATTCTTTTTAAATGACTGGGGAAGTCTTTCTCTCTGTGCCATAATCTGCTGGGGGCTGCTACAGAGGTGCTGGGCGCTGTGAAAGTGTACGGTGCGCATGCATGCGCACACCTTGCAGGGAACATAGGGCAAATGCCTATCCAATGATAATTGCGGCTGCCATCAAAGGCTTTTTTTTCATTATTTTTAGTCATGCTGCCCATCATTGGGGATGCTGTACAGCATCAATAAAAACCATTGGAAAAGCCATTAGGTCCCAAAGGCGCAACCTATTGGTTCTGCCAATGTTTGTTTACTAAAGGTTTGGTCTGTAGCTTTTCATACATTCATAACCTTTATTTTTCAATTAAGTAAAATAATTGCAATCTTAAAGTAAACTTTCAAAAAATAATAAATTGTCAAGTCTGTCGTGTTGATCTGAGATTGCAAATGTTAACAAACTAATCACACAATGAACTCTATACATCGACCAGCCAATTCTGCAGCTGATTGTGCAGCTCCATGGGCTCCCCTCATCGAAAAGTAGCCAACCGGGTTATTGGGAGCAGCTGATGAGCCCATTGCAGATGACCAACTAAAAGGAAAGGGATATGTGTTGTATTGTTTCACGACAGCAGCAAAACACTTCATTGAATCACTATTTAAGAACCACCAGCTTTCTTATATCTACGTGTTTACACTCGTAAGCCTCTATGCGATTAGCTTTTTTTGAGCATTTTCACATGAATCCAAAAGGATGTGGTTGTTGTTGGAACACATCTGGTAGACTTGCTAGAGGAACCCAACAATCATTCAAGCAGTCGCGCGCAGGCATGATTCGCGGGTGGGGGTTTAGGGGATGTTCGCACGGGGAGTGGGGGTTAATTTAAAATTTGAAAAAAAATTAAACTTCCCTTCGCCTCCGGTCCCGCGTCGCATCTCATCTCTCTGCACCATACAGGAAGCAGGCAGCCTCCCTCTCCTCCTCTTAGCCAATCACAACACTGCAATGGGCGTTGTGATTGGCTTTGACTCTGATCCCAGAGGCGTCTATGGGGAGGCCATTTTCTCCATGTAGGCTGCATGGCTGGTTTGGTTGGCCCTGGGGACGACCAAACAGTGTGCACCCACAACAGTGGGCAAGCCACTCCTTCCCTGCCTGGAGCAGGAACGCCCACCCGCCCGTTCCCAACCAAACCCTACCTTCTGCTTTCTCCTAGGGCGAGAAGCAGAAACATAAAATCGTATTTAAAATACAATTTTATTGTATTGTATTGTAATTGCATTTATATAGCGCTTACTACCCCTGACGAGGCGTCAAAGCGCTTTTTTAGCGGGTAGCACGCTACTCCGGGACCCATAGAGGATTAGTGTTGAATTAGTATAGTGAAACATGCAAGTACATTTTAAGTGGTGGATAGGTTAGTCAGTTATTTGGATTTGGAATGATAGCAGAAGGATAGAGGCGGTCAAAGGTTTGTATTTATTTATCGCTCGCTTGTTGACACATGCTGTTCAGGAAGCCTATAAAGGATTAGTAGTGAATGAATATGGTGAAATATAAGGTAATTTCAGTGGTGGATATTAGTCTGTTACTTGGAGTGAGAAGGATAGCGGATGGATAAAAGAGGAAGAAAGATTTGCATTCATATAGCACTTGTTATCCCTGATGGGTGTTGAAGCGCTTTTCTGGCGAGTAGCACGCCACTCCGGAACCCATGAAGGATTAGTGTTGAAAATTAGTATAGTATAAATATGAAGTAATTTGAGTAGTAGATATGTTATTCAGTTATTTGGGCAGTATATTAGTATAGTTGAATATGGAATATGAGAAGTGAACATGTTAGTCTGTTAATTTTGATTGAAAAAGGATAGTGGAGGGATAAAAGAGTGAAGGATTTTTTATTTTTTTTAGGTCTTAGCAGTAGGAAGAGGCTTTTGGATGAGTAAAAAGGAGTTTTGGAGGGAAGGAGTCAGAGGGGAGAGTTTAGAAAGGTTTGTTTTAGGGGACCGGTGTAGTAAAAAGAGGTGTCAGATAATGCAAGGAGGGGTAGAGCAGGAGAGAGTCTAGAAAGGGTTATTTTGGCGATCATAGTAGTGGTATGGGGTTTGGGATAAATGAGAGAGTGGATGTAGAGGATATATTGATAGATGTATTGGATGAGAGATAGGGTAGTGCATTAGAAGGAGTAGTAGAAAGAAGTTTGAGATGAGTCAGAAGGTTGGGCTAGAAGATATATTGAGCAAAGTATAGGCTGATAAATAGGCTAGTGCATTGGAAATGCTAAATTAGAAGAAAGTGATAAATATATAGATCCATAAGTACATTGAAAGTATATAGGTACATAAAGGAAGTAAGTTTATTTAGATTAAATATATTGATAGAGGCACAGGATGAGAAATAGGGTAGTGCATTGGATATGCTTTTTCAGGAGAAAAGTAACAGACACACAGATCCAAGTACATGGAAGGTATATAGATGCACAATGGAAGTATGTACATGTAGACCAAAGATGATTTTTATTTATTGATGAATATTGTTATTATTATTATTATTATTATTTTATTTTTTATTTTCTCTTAACATAATTATTTTACATATTTATAAAGTAATACACAAAGATAGGTATATATATATATAGTGAAAACAAATGCTTATATACAGAGGGATATGCTGTAAATTTCTGTTTCCGCTATGGTGCTTATATGGGGAAGAGCCAGATGTTGAGTAGTTTTCTAAAGATAAGGTGGTTGTCGTGGATCTTATGTTGGGGGGTAAAGAGTTCCATAGTTTGGCTGCTTGAACAGAGAAGGATGTGCCACCCATGTTTTTTTTCTTGTATGGTGGGATTTTGAGGCGAGATGCTCCTTTAGAGCGGAGGTTCCTTTGTTGAATGTGTTTGGTGATTTTATTCCTGATGAAGAGTGGTCCTATTCCATGTATTGCTTTGTGGGTAATACAAAACAGCTTGAACGTGGATCTTCTGGCAACCGGCAACCAATGCATGGCTTTCAAGGCAGGGGAGATGTGGTCTCGTGGTTTGATATGCAAGAGTAGTCTGGCAGCCCAGTTCTGAATCCGTTGTAGTCTTTTCATGGTCGTTAAAGGTGATCCGTGGTAGAGGCTATTGGCGTGATGGAGTTTGGATAGAACAAGGGAGATGGTAGTTTGGACCTTGTGTGGAAATCCCAAATGAGGGAAAATTCGTTGCAGCGTTTTTATAGTAGCAAAGCTTGATCTTGCTAGTTTATCCACTTGAACATTCATCGACAACTTGGAGTCCATGGTCATTCCTAGGTTTCTTACTTCCTGCGATACTTTAGGCAGTGATCCCAGTTCATCAGGTCATGCGGCAAGCGGGTTGTAAATTTTCCAATCGCCACACGTGAGTATTTCAGTTTTTGAAGCATTCAATTTGAGATGGCTTCAAGTCATCCACTGATCCACGGCTCTGAGACAGCTGAAAATTGGTGATTTTCCAATGTCTTTGGGGCATTCCAGTTGAAGGAGTATTTGAGTGCCATCTGCACAGTTGTAGCACGTGAGGTGAAGTTTATTGATCAGTACTGGTAAAGACTTCATGTAGATGTTGAAAAGCATGGGCGAGATGATAGAACCTTGAGGGACCCCTGCTTTTGTGGAGTACGGTTTGGACGAGAAAGGTGGGGTGTGGATGACATTAGTTCTGTTTCGAAGGTAGGATGCGATCCAGTCTAGAGCAGTTCCCTCTATGCCGGCTTCATAAAATCTTTGTTTCAGAGTGTCATGGTCAACCGTGTCAAAGGCAGCTGAGAGGTCCAAGAGGAGTAGCGCAGCAACCCCGTTGCGGTCAACTGTATTCTTTAGGTCATCCCAGATGACAAGGAGGGCAGATTCAGTGCCTCTTCCCGGACTGAATCCTGTTTGGAAATCTGAAAGTATGTCATTCTCTTCAATGAATTGTGACATCTGGGTGAACGCTGCTCTTTCTATCAGTTTGCCCAGGAAAGGTCCATTTGTAATGGGTCTGTAGTTGTCAGGGTTCAGCGGGTCCAAGTTTGTTTTCTTCAGTAAAGGGCGTATGTATGACTTTTTGAGTTCTTCTGGAAATATTCCAGTAATTAAGAAATCGTTGATGATTCTTTTTACTGGAATGGCAGCATAGGTTGTTAAAAGAATTGTCTTGAAAGTTTGTGGCGGACAGGAGTCAGAAGGGCTGCCGGCAGGCCTGCGTGCTTTGACCAGGTCCATAAATTCATCGCGTGAGATGTGTTGGAAGGAACGGAGTGTTTGCTTTGTCCGTGTAATGATTTGCCAGTTTGTCTGGGAAATCTTGAGTAACAGGATGAGTTCCTTCTAGGCAATTTGGTTTTCGAAATTCATTGAGTATTTTATAGAATTCTTTATTTGCACATTTAGCGTTTTGAATTCTGTCTGAATAGTACCTTTTCTTAGCTTTTTTGATAGCCGACTTATATAATTTGTTAATTTTTTGTATGTGAAGTTTGTCTTGTTTGGCGTTTGTTTTGAGCCAGGTACGTTGCAGCTTTCTAATTTGTTGTTTTATGTCTTTTATTTCTATGTTTCTCCAAGGCGCTTTTTTTCTTTTGTTCTGTTGTGTGGTTTTGAGTGGTATCAGGATGTCAAAAGCTTCCTGTAGACACTCATATAGATTCTGAACAGAATTTATGGTTTCCCGATTTATACTGGATGTTAGTTGTATTTCCAAGTGTTCCAAATTGAGTTTGTTCCATGGCCGATAGGTGGATGGATGTAAGGTAGTTTTAGGTGGGTCGCTTAGTGTTGTTTTATGTTGGAAAGCAAGCAAGTGGTGGTCTGACCATGTGACTGGAGTTATAGTTTGAAAGGTAACTAGTTCAGTATAAGCAAAAATGATATCTAGGATATGTCCAGCGGTGTGTGTCGGATTGGGGACAATCTGATGCAGGTTCAATGCGTCTAGGCCGGTGATTATTGTTTTTGGATGGGTCATATTGGTTTTATCAAACCAAATGTTAAGGTCACCCAGACGCATAGGTTGAAGTGTATTGTTATCAGGTTTGAAACTGTATCTAGAAGTGCGTCTGGGAATGTTGCCTTGCTAGGTGGGGGTCTGTAAAGGAGCAGGAAGTTACAGGTGGAAGACGGTCTAGGATTGCATCTTGTTAGAAGAGCCTCACAATTCTTTATGGTTGTCAACTTTAGTGCTATGTATTGTTTGCCTGAATACAACAGCTAGACCACCTCCTTTTTTGGCTATACGATTTTGGGTGAATATTTGATAGCCTAGAGGAATAGCTTCATGCAGGACTGGAGCCATATCCTTTCCCAACCATGATTCGGTTATGAATAGTATGTCTGGTTTTGCATCGGTGAGAAGGTCATAGATGTGATGCTTGTTTTTAGAGAGGGATCGAGCATTTATTAATAGACAGTGTAGAGAGTGGCCGTGGTGATAGTGGGACTTTATTATGTAGAAGAGTGATCAGTATTGTGTGGGTGTGTAGCAGGTGTGTTTTTAGTGCTGGTATTAGCTGTATTAGGATAGCAATCGTGTAGCTGTTCTTTGTCGTGTTCCTCATCCAGCATTCTAAGAAGACATTTTGACGGGTCGGCATGTGTATGTGTTGGAGATGGTGTTTGAGAATGAGTTGGAGTGCTGTGTTGCTTTTGTGGTGTAACATTGTTGTGAGGTAGAATTGGGGAAGCAAAGTTGTGAGGTGTGGCATGTTGCTTATATTTTTTGCGTGTGTTAAAGGCGGAAGGTGTATGAGTCAGGGGAGGTGGTGCAGCATGTGGGTCATGTCGTAATGCTCTAAATTGTCCAATGGATGAGAGGCGGTTAGAAGAGAGGTGCTGTATTGCTGTATCTGTTAGGTGTGGTAGAAGAGTGAAAGCTTGGCACTGGAGTTTTTTCCTTTGTGTGCTTTGAAAGGTGGGTATATGTATGTATTTTGTGATGGCAAGTATTATGAGGTGTTGCGCTCTGAATATCTTGTTGTGCTGGTGTGTATGATATGTTTTGCTTTTGAGATGTGGTGAAAAGGGGTGCTGATGTATATGTTTCATGCACCTGATTTGGTTGTGTAGTATTGTTTGAGATAGGAGGTTGTGATGTAGAGGGGTGGTGATGTGTTTATGAGTAGAGTGTATGTTGTGTGTAGGAGGGAATGAGGTAGAGGTGAGAGTGTTTATCTTAGACTGGTTTGTTTCAAGAGTTACAAAGTGTGGTGGTGTGCAGTGTGTGTGTTGTGTGTTAGTGTTATTATGGTAGAAGGGAGAGGAAGGTGTTTGTTGGACAACTGATGGAAGGATCATTATATGTTTGTTAGTGATAAAAGGTGGTCTGTTAGGTGTAATTACAGCAGGGAGAGTGTGTCTGCTGCTCACACTGTGAGAAAGCAGTGGGGGGACCCTCCTCCGCCCACATGGAGGAGCCACCCCTGCATTCAAGAGTACAATGTAGGGAAGCCTGGTTGCACACCATGGTCCAATAGAGTTGAAGAAGATGTAGACTGGTCTCTCTCCTTAAATTGCTATACCCAGTTTGAACCCTGGCCACTTATCCATGCAAATCAGGTGTGTATACTGCGGGACTGCCGGAGAGATAAAGGGGGCATTGGTCCCTAACTGGGTATGTCGACTTAGTTAATTTAAATACACATTTGATGAATAGGAAAATAATTGACGAGTTGTTATTCTGGTTTTATTGTGGGCATTGTTGGCTTAGGTGCACAGTTTAAAGGCACATTTCTATTATGCCAGCCAGTTTGAGAACCTAATTGATAGATTATGCCCTACAAACAGGAACACATTCTACAAAACTTGCAAAACGATCACTGTATTCCTTCTAGTAGAGGAGGTGACCCTCTAGTAGACATGTGCTTCAATCAATGTTTTAGTTTTTGTTTCTACTTTCATACAGGCCTAATGAAGCCTAATGAGGCCTAATGAAGCCCCAGGCTACAGCACCTTTCATACAGGCCTAATGAAGCCCCAGGCTACAGCACCATGAGGAGTGGAGCACTTATAGGCTGCTGTTCCTTGTATTTATGAAAGATGCACCTCCAAGTAGGTGACTGGTTTTAAAGAAAATGTGTCTTTAAATTGCTCGATATAAATACTGCGGGATTATTTATGAGAGCCCTGTGTCACATTTGCACCACTTAAAGTGGTAGATACGTGCCCGCAGGGCTCTCATGAAGATTTATGTAGCCACGCAATGCCAGCTGCGTGATTTGGAGTGGCCTCATAAATCATGAGTAAGGCAGTGCAGCGCAAATCACTGTGTTGCCATACTCTGTGCCCGAGAGGAATTCCATGGACGTTAAGATGGGGGTTCCCAAGCAACATCCATGGAATTTGACTCTGTCCCAGATTTACAAAAACATGAAAACCTGGGGAAGCGCAACATCCATAGGCATCCCGAGGTGATGCATAACAAGGAGAAATAACTTAATTTCTTCTTGTTTTTTACCTTTTTCTATGTGTGCTGCATTCTGCATAGGATAACGTCTCTTAGGATTGTTTTTGGGCAGGAAGGGATCCCTTCCTGTACAAAAACAATCCTGCCTGCAACGAAGGTACCCTTGCGAACCGGCGCCAGCTCAGGCAGAAGAGACAGGAATGCACTGTATTCCTTGAATACGGTGCATTCCTGCCCGTTCACTTCGGTATAGGCCAGTGCAACAAGCTACCTTGCTGTATTGCCCCACCCCAAAATGCGATAAATGAGGCCCTATGCATGTAAGAATAAAAATGCTTCTTGTTTATAAAGAAAGAATTTCTCACATGAAATTAAGTGCTTTTAAAGCTCTCTATGAAATGTGCCTTCCTAATCTGGAACCAAGTGTAACCCAGTCTGGAACCAAGGGTAACCCAGTCACGAGTCATAACACACACCCAGAGACTTGCCTTCAGAGCTAATTGGACAGCAGTGGGGATAATCAATTAAACATAGTTCCTTTCCTTAAAATATGCAAGAGCTCCTGTCTCTCCTTGGACCTCCTCCAAGAGTGTCATTACATAACTCTTGTCTCAACTACTGGCTATACTCTTTCTACATAAGGGTTTGCTCATTTTCACCACTACCTCAGGCCCCACAAGCATCTTGGCAATGTGATAATATGACCTCAAGGCACTTCGTCATTATCATTTGAGCAAAGGGGAATCATGTTGCAAGGACCTCCTTTTTCTCCTGAATAAACTACATGACCCTTACTCCGGTCCTTCTTCCCTGGCAGTCTACTTGACCTTCCCTCGCTTCCCTTCTCCCTCTGTGTTTTCACTATCTCTCTCCCTACACATCAATCTTTCCCTTCTCTTTCACAGTCTCTCCTCACACTTTGCCTCTTTTTCTCAGCTGTGTGTGTGCCTCCCATCTGTGACATGATGGAACCCATGACAGCCTAAGAAAGCAGAAATTGAACCTAGTGTTTTCTGATTCAGGAGTTCAGTAATCCATGAATATACGACTGGAAAGTGGAATCTCTTGTTGTCTTGTAAATTATGCCGAGCTAATCACGATCCTTAACCTGTTAATAAATTGGCTGAACATTGGATGCATAAGGTGTGAACAACTGGTCAATTTACAAAGGTTCACTGCAATAGTTAGGAGGGGATTTTTGACTTTTTAAATGTAGGGGGTTCACAGAAGACCCTTAGAATAGTACTGGAAGTCTATGACAGGCATGGGTTTTCCAGTGTACCCGAGTGTGTAAATTGATACAAGCAGAAATTCTACCTATTGGAAAACTATGGAACGTAATAGGTACACAAATCTCCATAGCACACATAACTTTTGTTTTCTTCTTCCACGATGGAGACTTTTTTTTCCTGAGGAGACTTCCCTGTACCAAAAACTCCATTGTGGCATCCACTTTCTCACTCTGAAAAGGCATTGCCTTAAGGCTTTGACAATTGTCATACATACATGCATTTCCTAGATCAAGATTTAACTGAAAGAGGCATGTCAATAACCACCAGCGTCCGGGTTTGTTGGTCTTCCCAATGTTTTTGCTAAGTGTCTCACCTAGAACTTAGCACAATTTCGCTCCAGCCCTAAACTTGCAAACGCAGCAGTTCTGCAATATATTTACCCCTTAGAAATGTAAAATTCGACAAATCCTTATTTTATCAGTTCGGATCTGAATTTGTGTGCACCTATATATCTGCACTCACCTCCTCCTTTCACTCTCTGCTCTGTGACATGCTGTGTAGTGCTTTGTAATTGGAATCCAACTGTGGGAGAAGATGACCTTTCTCACTTGAACAAGGGCTGGCCACTTAATTGAGGCAGAATGGGGCACGAGAAAGTCACTGCTGTGTTGTCTTTACAAGGTTGAGAAGACTTCCACCTTCCCCTTCCCCGTCGGTCCTCCTCCAACTGCGTGCCTTCTCACAGGAACCCACAGGCCACAATCACATATGAAGGCAGAGCAGCTGTATTTCTGCACTTCACCCCATGACACTTTGGTCACGGCTTCGGAGACAAAGTGAGAGAGAAGGGGTTTAGGACACTTTCTTACTGACCGTGCTTTAGAAAGGAGGGTAAGGCTGAGGCCAGATCAGTCATGTGTCTTCCATTGCTTCAGGAGCCATTGCAGGGCTTGAGAAAGTGTTGATCACTGTGTGAAGTAAGGATAGAGAGAGCTGCAGAGCAGGATTAGGGAAATATATAATGATCTTACTTTCCTACGAGCCCGTAGAGCTGAAGAAAACACACTTACACGTGCTAATCTTCCTGCAAGATTCGATAGAGCCGGAATTGTGTTGCGTGTCCCGCTTCAGTTACTCTTTCAGCGAATTAGAGAGGCAGCAGTGGCCAGCACTTGTCGGAGGGAAGGAGGCGGGAGGGGGAGGACGCGGGGGGAATCAGGTATGAAAAATCTACCTTTTCACTACTTCCTTGCCGTGTCACTCCTCCATAGTCATCCCTCGCTCGGTGACAGGAAGCACTCACGAGCTCCTAGTCAGCCAATCACTACACTGCTAGACAACGTTGTGATTGGTCTGAGCGCCATGTCGATGGAGGCCTGGGCATGTTCTCCACATAGAATAAATATGCAAGGTGCGCAAAACTGTTTTGGGCGGTCAGAGAGGGCCGGCCAAGCAGTCATTATGCACTTAGGAGGGTGCTGCCTAAGCAGGAGGAAATACAATTATAAAAACACACGTTATTATAATTTTATTTCCCCTTTGCTTCACTACAAAAAAGCAGTGGGGCGACACTCCTCCGCCTTAGCGTTGGAACCGCCACTGCAGAGAGGTGCTGTCTAAGTTTTGTGTCACTCTGAGCTCCATCGCCCTGGAAACTTTAAGCCATAACATACAGCAGGCAGCGCCGATGTGCGGGGAAAAAACATTGACAAAACCAAACGATTTTGCAGAGGCGAAACCTATTGGCTTTGCCAATGCTCGTGACATTTGGAGTAGTTTAGCTGTGCAAGAAATCTGTGAATCCGGCCTCGTTTCTTTATTCTGTCTACAGAACTTTTGCCTTAAGTTTCCTTTTTTTCCTAAGCCTGTGACTTCTACTGAAAACATATGCCGCTATATGACAGATAGCTTATCATATCCTTTAATACCTGTAATCACAGCTGCTATTCACTTTTAAGTATCCGTAACACATTCTGAAATTCAAATTTTTTGCCTTGAATACAGACTTTTTCAGATTTGGAACATCGGCAGGTGGGAGGAAGCAGTGATATTGCAGATGGATGCCTGCTGTGATAACCTTTGTCTAATAGACAGGAGCTTAAAGATCTAACAATTTACAAGGTTAACGAAAAATATTTTTTAAATGGCATATAAAGTCAGTAAGAAAACCGGGAAGTTATCTGAGCAAGCCAAACAAGGCGGCAGCATGAACTTTTATATTACAGGTGTGAATGCGCTAATTAAAGTTACAGCAGGATGCATAATAGCTATCACACAAATTCTGTACATTTTACTGAGAGCTCCACACTCACCAGGTTCAGTTTGATCTCAATCATGTATTATGCTTCCTGCTGAATTTTTGATTGGCAGCAGTGTCAAACGCAGGCTTTAAAGATATGGAAGCTACATTTTCACAGGAGGTAATGATCTTTTCTCAAGCTTTTTTTTCTGACCACATGGTAGACTCAGACTCTGTAAATTATGTTTTTTTTGTATTTACACATTTTATAGTATTCTGTATATGTGCACAATCACCACATGTGCACAAAACAGAGATGGTACTGGTGTGGGGCAATCAGAATTCGTCATGCGCAGGTCTTGTTAGCGGAAGAGATAGTGGGTTTGACAACCTAGGGGTCGATTATGATTGCGGTGAATCCGCATCATCCGGGCCGGTGGAAGCCACCGCCGGCCCGGAGGATGCGGATTCACCGCCGCGGACCCTGAAAACACCCCCGCCAGATTATGATGGCGGTGGGATCAGCGGCGGACGGCAGGTCCGTCCGCCGCTGATCTGCAGGGTGTTGACCGCAATTTGGTGGCGGTGTCTGCAAGACACCGACAGCCAAATTACGATGTGTGTGCAAACATGCTTTTCCGCTGCGGATTTTCCGCCGTGGAAAAGCATGTGGAGATTTGCTTCTGGGGGGCCCTTGCGGGCCCCCAGGGTGTCGGGGGGTTTGGGGTGCACATGGGGGTATCTATGCATTTGCATGAACAAAGTGGCAGGCACCGCGTGGTGCCTGCCGCTTTGTGCAGCCAAATGCAAAGCATGCATATTTAACATTGCGGCGGGTGCTGCTTAAAGCAGCACCCGCTGCAATGTTAACTATACAGGATTATACATCCTAATTCCGATGGAGGTAACGCCGCTGCCCCTACGGACGGTCCCTCCACCTCGGGGGTGGTCCGCCATCCTAATCGACGTCCTAGTTACCAATTAGGGCATCCTTTGGTGTGGAAATCTAAAGTGGAGACCATCTGAGTGGAGTCCCTGTCGAGGGGTGCCTATTAGCAGCTTAGTGCTTTTCGAAGGAGAGCAGGAAGGTGAGATCACTTCTTCCAGAGCCTGTGGTCTAGGACATCTTTAGCATCTGTTTTTGTTGTCTGGCGCACCTTGTGTGATGGAGTAATTTGTAGGGATGTCGAACATGACTTTTGACATAGAGGTGGCGCTCAGTGCCTTTCCTGTACAGGGTCCTGAATTGGGCGTGCTCTTTCACTGTCGGTGAAATTTATAGAAGGCAAACATCACAAGGGCGCTTCTTGTTTGATCTGCCAACGTTTTACAGTCAGTGTTTGGACTTTTTGGAGTCTGTAGAGTCGGTATTTCCAAACACAACGAAAGGGAATCGATGTAGTCGGATGTTGGAGTTTCTATCAGTTCCAGGATGGCTGTGACGAATGGGGATCAATTCATACTATTCGCCAGGAGATAGAGCACACTTCTGATAGCAATGTTTACTTATTTACTTTGTATGTTGAGTTCTCTGCCCAAAAAAACCTCTGTCGTATTTCGAACAGTGGGGAAAGGAAGTGGGGTGAATGAAGAACGGGAGCTTATGGCAGGTGGGTTTGAGAGTCAGTTGATCAGGTTACAGGGCCCCCACCGAAGAATCTCAATGTTGGATACATTGAACTTGAGGTGACCTAAAACCATCTATTTGTTGGCCATTGTTATGGATTTGGTGGTATTGAAAAGGTCTCACTGGAGCCCACACCTTAATGTATATCTAGGTGTCTGTGTTGTGGGAGTGGAGGGTGTAGAGAAACATAATTAGGGCTATAAGGCAGCAATAGCACTGCAAGCATGTGCATTTAAAAACAGATATATACGTGGGACAGCATTGAGGAATTCCACAGTTCATGTGCACAGGGTCTGAGGGAAAAGAGAGGCCACTGGAAGATTAAAAAGGAAGAATACTGGAGTCAGGGTTAAAAAGGATACTGTCCCAAAGCATTGTAGTTTTAGTGCCTGTTTGGGCCACAAACCAAATTGGTATGGTTCAGGGTAAGATGACGTTTTTACCTGGACTACTATGACATTCTCCATGATCTTGGAGTACAATTCAGGGGACAGCTGTATGGTGGGATTTTCTGCCCCTTGTTTGGACTAAAATCATTTTTTCAGCATTAAGGGATGAAACTAGATGTCAAGAACAGTTGACTATTGTTAGAATATGGATTATTAGTTGGAGTGGAGGGTAGTCCACCACAAGTAATAATGTCACTATTCTTGTAAGGTTCAGTAAAGGTGTCAGTACTTTAAACCTGTGCTCAACTCCTAGTAAGTATGGCACAGAGCAGACAGGCTTAACGTACGAAAGCATTTAGAAGTGCCAAAACAGTTAAAATGTTGAAAACACAATACAAAAAAATCCCACTCCAATTTATAAACAGAATATTTCAATGAACAAAATGACACAAATACATCAAAAATCCAATACGGGGAACCGGAGATGGACATTTTGAATATTGTAAATAAAATAGCATCAAATAGCTCAAAGCAATAGAGTATTGGTAGGATACGGTCCCAGGTACCCCAGTCAAGATGTCCGGTTTGAGTTCCCAAAAATCTTTTTTCTGGAGAAAAGGTGGTCATTGTCGAGCCGTCAGAGGGGCAAGTGGCAAGCTAGATCCAAGTCGGGTGTGGATGACGATGGGATGCTGAAGAGTGAGGGGCCCGCTGCGGTTGTTGGCAAAGGCAGAAACGCTCTGAGCGACCGAAGTCCTAGGAATGTATTGATGCCAAATGGCCTCGGATCCAGCATCAGTTTCGATGAAGCCTTTTACATAAGGAGGTATAAACTTTTCTGGAAGTCAGATATAATGTTTGGAAAATGTGCATATTGTATTATGTGTATAATATATTGACATGTACTTTTTGTGACTTTTTATTTAGATGAGTTGAAAATGTTTTTTAATGTTCTAAAAGAAAAGAGACAATAAACTGCCCTTGTCTTGATAAAGGTGTTGCATAACAGGCAGCACACCGAAACGCGTCAATGCTTCTGTTGTGATTAAATTCGAGGGACTATGGTTTTGGGATTGATGATATTAGCCCAACGGTGTCTATAGATCCTAACAAATTAATAATTTAGGATGTTTTCTCAATAAATCACCAAATAATGTCTCTTTTGTGCAGCCACGGCCCGTGGACGGAGTTCCGGTGGGGCAGAAAGGCGGGGCGGGGGAGAGGCAGGGTGGAGGGTGCTAAAAACCAGAATATGGATAATTGGAGGTAAGTAAACAATTTAAATAATAAAACTAATTTCGTAGCGCGCGCTGCATCGCATGTTTACTTACCTCCAATTATCCATATTCCGGTTTTTAGCACCCCCCACCCTGTCCCTCCCCCGCCCCGCCTTTCTGCCCCACCGGAACTCCCTCCACGGGCTGTTGCTGCTTTTGTGATAGTTTTAATGTTTTTATGAATTGTTGGGTGATTGTCAATGTGATTTATGCTTATCATTGTGTTTTTAACATTTTTTTATATTAATTACGAAAATACATTTGCACATTTTCTTAAGATTGGGAGCTTCCATTTTGTTGTGCTTGTATTCACAGCTGTGAGGTTTTTTTTAATTTGGCATTGATACGGAGGTATGGTAAGAATGGTGACTATGAATGGTATTTGATCCAAGGGAATTATTCATATTACACTGGTTGTGTTGGTACCCTGTCTCTTGGATAGCTGGTCCACTCCCTTTGTTATTTTAAGTCAGAACTCCTTAAGCAGACCAAACCAGCCAGGTGGGTCTGAACGGAGATTCTATTGTGACATATTCGGCTTGTTGATGGTCCTGGTCTCCTGCGGTTCTTCAGATAAAAAGTTGGAACAAAGTCCCAGCATTTGGAATTTGTGCATCAGGAGAACACTCTGGCACTTATCTGAAGGTCCCAGGACCTTATAGACACTACTTAGGGGTCAGGACTCACTCTATCACAAACCACAAACAGAGTCCAGGGTAGGTCCAATTGGAACTGCGCAGCTAGGCTCTTCAGGAAAAGGGGTTTCTTGCAGCTTTGTTGTCCCTGTAGCTTAACAGAAGGCCAACCAAATGGTCCTTGGAGTCCACTCCTTTGTCCTGGGTACAAGTGGCAGCAGGTCCAGCCCTTAATGTTCTACTCACAGGTCACAACAGCAGTTGCATTCATTCTTCTGTCTTCCACAAATCCAGAGGTGCCCTAAACAGGGATCAGGTTATCAGGTTACTAAATGTATGCCCAGTGCACCCTTGTGGGTGGGGGAAACACATGGGCTCTCTCTAATCAATGGGTAAAAGTTTCCAGGGTGACCTTAGCCACTTTTGCAGACCTTCCTGTATGTTTTACTGTAAAATATCCCACAATGCTCATCTCTATCCAAAACCAACAGGCAGTCTGTGCAGAGCTCCTCGTACCTCAGAGAGCCCTCCTTTGTGGTCACTCGAAACCAGTTCTTGGGGCAGCTCCTGTCCCACGCGGATTGTTGTCTGGGTGGCTAGCAAGACAATGGAGGGGATAGGCCTAGGTTTGTGTTACATCTGCCAGTGCCAGGGAAGGAATCATTTGAAGTTAATTAAGTCCCTGGGCACAGATCAGATGGCCATTGTGTCAGTGCAGTGGACGGTCATCCCCCTCCCTTTGTCTCAGCTCAGAGAGCCACTTCACACCTAATCAAGGAGCCATTCAGCAATGCCAGAACAGTAATATGAAACCCAACTTGGCCATTAAGTTTGATTTTAAATCACCATCAAATAAATCTTTGAATAATTTATTTAGCTACTCCCAAACTGAAGTTAAGCATTATAAGGTGTTATAATGTAACCCTGTATTTTCCCATGCAAAAGCCAGCATTTTTTCTATGGTAAAAAGCAACATTGGGGTTTTTCGCTGCTAGAACATGTAAAACATAGAATGACAATGCCCACACATTTAGGATATCATGCAGCCAGCCTGATGAGTATTTAGGGAATACCTTAGTGTTGACATATGTATCAAAAAGAAAGGGTTGGGCACAAAATGTTGCCAGGTTGAACTGTCAGTTTTAAAAACTGCCTACCCAGGCTGCTTGGGCAGGCCTGGAGACATGCTATTCATTGTCACATTAGTGGTGGCACAATAGGTGCTGCAGTCCACTAGTAACATTTAACTTGTTACACTTTTGTATTATATACTAGGGACCTATAGGTAATTTGAAGCAGTGTCTCAGTGCACAGAATCAAAGAGCCAGCAGCATCAGTCTGTGCAAAATGGGTGACCATACAAAAAGAGGCATTTTCTTAAAACTATCTATCTTGGTGAGAGGAGGAATGCAGTCAGTATATTTGCAAAGTGGGCACCATTGTAATTGCATTGGCAGGTAGATGGGATAGCCTTAGTGAGCAAAGGGAGTCTTCAAATTGGGAGAAAGGGAGAGGGAAAAAAGCTGCACCATGGGGTAATCTGAGAGCAAGCAAGAATTAGCTGGGCTGAGTGTAGAGTTGCATGGTAATGTCCATCTAAAAGCTATGGCCTTAAACAGAACTGTTTAACCTGTTGCAAAGATTTATGAATGGCAATGGGTAACTCAAAGCATAAGGATTATTGATGACTTAGATGTGTTTACAATTATAGTAGGGTGAGCTTGCCACTGAATATATAGTCACTTCCATTGCCTTGAAGAGGTCTTTGGAGTAGTAATCAATGTTTAGCCTTTCTTGCTCTCTTTGGTCTTTGACTTGGGCGGTTGTATACCTTCCAGTTTCCTTGTGATGTTATGCTCCTAATTTCATCATTTTTCCAGTTGTAGTATGTTTTCCTTCTGTGTTATGAGTCACCAGAGACGAACAATATTTTGGAGGTTGTTTTCCAGCAGAGTGCTCCACCTTTTGGCGGCAGAGGGGCACCCCAAGTATACTTTTCTGATAACAATATTTATTGATTTCATAGGTTCATGCTTTGACACAACTGCACTAGCTAATAAACGGAATTTAAAACTTGGAACTAATCTAACAGGAAAACAAATAAATAAATCTTACACTAATATTCATTATTATGTAAGATCATCTAGTTTACGACTACAACAATATAGAACTACATACATGTTATACTATACCCCAGAAAAATTTTCTAAATGGTCCTCAAACAACATCATGGGAGAGAAAACCAAATGTCCGAAATGTGACGAACATGCGGCAGATCTCGTTCATATGTTGTTTTCATGTCCAAAACTTGGGAAATTCTGGGAAGAAGTGGGAAAAGTTTTAGCTGCAAAAAACACTCTCAGCTTACCAATAACAGCCCCTATGGTAATACTAGGCCCACATTTGACAAATCAATCACATCATATACTTTTATCAATTTTATTTTCCTGTGCCAAATTAACTCTAGCCAGGGCCTGGATTAACCCTAACCCACCTAACGCATTGGAATGGTGGTACTTGGTCAATGAAATTAAAACTATGGAGTGTACGTTGGCAGAATTTAGGGGTGTCCGATCGTTAAAGAAATTTGAGAAAATCTGG
Source organism: Lissotriton helveticus (assembly GCF_964261635.1). NCBI lineage: Eukaryota > Metazoa > Chordata > Amphibia > Caudata > Salamandridae > Lissotriton > Lissotriton helveticus. Next base: position 19,137,939 of record NC_136060.1, on the reverse strand, counting down.
GGGAACTTAGAATTGAATTGACATATGCAAGACTACTATTTGTGTATATGAGTTTTCTGATTTTTGACTAGTAACTTTACTTAATAACGTGAAAAATGATTCATATATGTTTGATTGTGTATTTACTTGATGAACTGAAACTATTTTTGAATGTTTTGTAGTCTCATACCAGGTGAAAATAAAATAAAAAAATGAAAATAAAAAAAAGAACACAACAGGAGGAGTTGCTGGGGGGCAGGAAATCACACATGCTAAGCAAAAAAAAAAAAAGACACAACTGGCAACAATTGGTAACTAAACCTTTTTCAGGCCTTATTTATGCAGACCCTGAATGGGGAAGTGACTCATTAACCCTCTGATGAAATATTTTCAGTCTGTCATATCTTGAACCACTCGTTTTCCCCCCAAATTGATATGATTATGAATAACATGCCTAAGTTTACATATTACTAAGAGGGATGGGGCCAGGCAGGAACTGTTTTTGGCATTCTCATTGCGGTGCCCATTTTTAGAGGCACTGCCGTGGGAACACTAAAAACCAGCCCTCCTAATCTGGCGGGTGGCCCGATCACAGCTTTGGCACCGCATGAGCATGGCGGTGGCATACCGCCCACTCCCCCTTTGCCAAAAGTTGGAATTGGGCCCTTAATCACAAAAGTTACACCAAACAATGGAGGATCACAATTCCCCACTCAAGACCTGATCACTTTGTTAAAGTTTTAAAAGCCTTTCTGCTATCACAGTAAATATACAAACAGGAGCAATAATGGAGCGTCGATGGGAAGGAGCAGCTGGGCCTTACAGAAAGTGGGTGGATTTTCGTTCAAATCCGTTTTGATCAAGATTCTGGCACATCCATATTTGCCTTTAGATCATTCTTACTTTGATGAAGCTCAAGGGCATATAGTCCTGGTTTGAAGGAGCACTGTTGAGTGGTCACTGCTGAATGGGTGCTGGATGAGCGATAATGATACGTTAGAGAGGCAGTCTTAGTGCCATTTTGTTTACTCTGAGTATCCGCTGCCCCACTTTAGAAGAAACGTAAGATAGTTGCAGTTAACAGTGAAAGCTCTTTGATATTATTTCAGGCATTTTATATGACTGCACCTATAAGAAAGTTAAAGCACTATTGTCACATAGCAAGCATAGCAGCTACATGTCTGTAAGCCAGCTCAGAGTTCAGGGGAGAGCCACCACCTCCCACGGGCTGATCCATTAATGAAAAGGAAAATATTTTTTGAACACGTGCTGCAACTACTGCCTTTCTGACTCAGAAAGTTTCATAGCTCAACAGCTCTGCATCAACCTAAGAACTCAAAACCTTTCATAGTTAAAAATGGTGTATCGGATTAATCATTCTGGTCTGTTCTTATTTGGCGTAATAAATTAGGTGAAGAACATCCTGCATTTCTTTTCTCACAAGCTTGGTCCTTCTGAAAGAAACAATTCAGTGCTAGAAAGGGAACTACTGCCTATGAGATTTCTTTTTAGACTGAAGCCATCACTTTTTTAGATCAAGGCATAAAATAAGTTTGAGAACTGACCACACAAACTTGCAAGTTTCCCAAATAATAGAGGGTACATTTGTACCCTCTATTTGTTGGGACTAAACCACTTGGCCACATTTGTTATTACTTACGTTCCTGGGATCCTAAGTGCTGTTTCTGAATCTTTGTGAAGTCATCTTCTTTTTTTTTTTTTTTTTAATTTGTCTGTTTTTTATTACAGGATTCGACATGTACCATAGTATTACGGTTAAACATTGTCCATAGAACAGAAAGGCGTGCGATTAGCATTGATACATTTTTAAGAGAAAAAAGTACAGGTTAGAGTACAGAAATAGAGGAGAAATGTAAAGACAAATTAATATTTAACAAAAGAGGTGGATTTAAGCAAAAGAATATTTTCAATCATGCAGAAACTTTAGCAGATAGTCCCCACTTCTTGTACTTCAAAGAAATGCTTCCAGATCCTTTCTTTTCTAGCAAGGGCTTTTGGACCTCTATATTTAGCTAATGTGAGTTCCATGATTCTGATTTCGCTAACCAAAGCCAGCCACTCAGCTACATATGGAGGTTCCTTAGAGATCCATGCCCTAGCTATAGTTAATCTTGCACATGAAAACAAAATCGTTATAAGGTCCCTATTAAGACAATTAATCTCTTGCATATCTAGTAAGACCAGATGTGCAGTAAGTTCCGGTATCTTTATCTGATTAATTTTTAAGTAGTCAGTTATTCCATTCCAATAGGTAGAAAATGCAGGGCAGGAAAATAACATGTGATCAATTCCAGCAGCATGCATATTACATTTTGGGCATTTAGATTTATCTGAAAGCGAATTCCCTTGCGTCCATATGGATATTCTTTGTGGTGTATAGTACAACTCAGTAATTGTCCTATATAATTGCATTCTGAGATTAGAGGAGTGTACTATATCACTTAAGTGTGTTAGAGCATTTCCAATCTGTGTTGAGTTTACATCTAGATTTAGTCTGCGGGACCATTTAGCTGCAATTTTGGTAGTGTTTTCGCATTTGTCTTTGATTAAAAATTGGTATCCCAGTTTTATTAGTGATTTGGTTTTGTCAGAGTAGATACACTCACAAATATCTGATTGTATAACTTCCGTTATTCTCATTTTGTTATAAAAAAAGTCTCTCAGTTGTCGATATTTAAAGTGCATATCGTTCGTGACACCGTTTGTGATTTTCAAATGTTCAAAGTCAATCATACCATTAGTTCCATATAGATCTCCTAATGTGTTTATTTCATGTCTAATCCAGTGATTCCCCGTCCCATGCGAAAAGATATCCGGGAGACCAGGGTTGTTCCATAATCTAAGTTCAGCATTGTAAAATGAACTTTTACTAATATGCAAGATTTTGTCCCAAATTTTTATAGCATGTTTTGCAGTCTTAAATTTGACCCGCTTGAAATAGTTTGGATCGTGAACGCGCAGTAGGAATTGATTGGAGTCTGCGCCTAGCATAAATTGATGAAAAAATAAAGATGGCTCATTTTTTAGTAAACTCCTTATACGAAAAAAAAAAGAGGCTAAGAAATACAAATTTAAGTCCGGAAAAGCAAGTCCCCCTTTAGAAATGGGCAATGCCAAAAATTTTATAGCCCTTCGTGCTTTTTTGTATCCCCATATAAAGTTGCTACATATACCATCAAGCCTTTTGAAAAAAAGTTTGTTCGGTTGCAGCGGTATAGCTCTAAACAAATAAAGTAATTTAGGTAATACTTTCATCTTTATCAGATTGAGTCGACCTAATAAACTGAGAGGGATTTTGTGCCATTTCTTGAGACTTGCGATAGTTTCTTTTAGGAATGTCTCATAATTTATTTCCAAAATTTTCCCCACTTCGGCAGTTAGTTTAATACCTAAATAAACTGCCTCTTTACAGATATCAAAGATATGTACATCCGGGGTATAGTTGGCTATAATTTGAGTTTTGCTCACATTCAATTTGTACCCGGAAATTCTACCATAGTTTTGCGCTTCATTAATAATTTCTGGCATAGCGTTATTGATATCGGTTGTGTAAATTGCTATGTCGTCAGCAAAGGCAGTTATTTTAAGAGTTATGCCCCCATGATTCACTGGAGTAATATTGACTTGATCGTTGAGGGCATTTAAAAAGGGTTCTAGAGAGAGAGCAAAAAGTCATGGGGAAAGGGGACAACCTTGTCTTGTGCCTCTTGCGATCTTGAAGTTACCTGAATCTTTACCTCCATAGCTTATCATAGCCTGTGGTTCATCGTAGAGTGACCTTAGCCAATCTAAATAGGACCCGGATATTCCCATTTTATTTAATACTGCCCACAGATATTCCCACCCCACTCGGTCAAATGCTTTTTCTGCATCTAACATAATCATACCGAGTGGGGTGTGGGTGGTTTCTGCTACATCAAAAGCTGTAATTGATGTATTGATATGCGTAGTGGTGTCTCTGCCCATTACAAAACCATGTTGTTGAAGGTTAACAATATCTGGCATGATAGGTGCTAAGCGATTGGCGAGGATTTTAGCAAAAAATTTTACGTCAGAATTAAGTAAAGAAATCGGCCGGTATGATCCACATTCTTTTTCAGGTTTTTCCTTTTTCAAGAAAAAGATTATTTTAGCGATTTTCCATGATAGTGGAGCTTGCTTGGAAACAATAATTGAATTTATCACCTTTTCTAAAAGCGGCAATAGTTCTTGTGCGCAAAGCTTGTACATTTCCACGGGTAAGCTATCTTCTCCAACCGCCTTCCCTAAGGGTAAATTATCAATTGCGCGTTTTATTTCATCTACTGTTATTTTTGAATTTAGTTGTTGAAGTATTTCAATATTTAGTGCCCGAGGTGGAGTTAAATATTTATCAAGGTATTGTAGGATATCTGCTTTAGTTGGTATAGCCTCGGGTGTATAACGTTGTTGGTAGAATTTAACAAATTGTTTCAATATTTGATCCTCTCGTTCATAAGTGATTGAGTCTGATCCTATTATTTCTTTGATTTTAGTTTTGGCTTTCCTATCCGCAGTTTTAAAAGCTAATATTTTCCCAATACGATCGCCGCCTTCGTACTGATCTAGTTTATACTTTTGTAATTTTGAAATATATCTTTCTCTCAACATTTTTTTTAGTCCTGCTTGCAGTTCCGCCAAATTAAGTCTAATCCTCTCTATATTGTTTTTTGAGTGACGAGTTGCCTCAGCGAGTTGTACTTCCATATCTAGTATCTTAGATGTTAGTTTTTTATTGTTTTTGCGACTCTCCGCATTTTGCCTAAAAATATATTGTTGAGCAAACCCCCTAATGCTACATTTACATGTATCCCATACAGTGTTTATATTAGCCGAATTAATATTTAATGCGATAAACTCCTGCATATGCTTTTTGATTAATGTAGTAAATCTAATATCAACAAGTAAGTGTCTTGGGAAAGTGAATTTTCGTGGTTCTTTATTATTTTGATCTTTAAATGTGACTTCAATTAACAAGGGATTGTGATCAGAGGTAACTTTGGGGCAGATTTCTATCTCGCAGTTGTCTAAAGTTTGATCAGAGGCCCATATCATATCAATTCTAGAGCAGGATTTATGTGGTGCAGAGTAGTGAGTGAAGCCTGCCAACTTAGGATGTTTAAACCGCCAAACATCTCTAACATTATTCAATCTTGCTAATTCTAAAATTGCTACTCTTACTTTGTGCATTCTTTTATAGTTACTTTGCCCAGTGGAGTCTACTTTATAGTCAATAGCACAGTTGAAATCCCCTGCAATAATGGTTTCTCTCTCCCATTCGAGTAATTCTATACTTAGTTCTTCGAAAACTTTGGGGTCATCAATATTTGGTCCGTACACTACACATAATACCAGTTTCACATTATCGCCTTGCATCTGTGCGATTGCCCACCTTCCCCGAGCATCTGAGGCGGTTTTAATTGTTGCTAATGGAACTCCTTTTTGTTTTAAAATAGCTACCCCCCTAATGGTCTCGTTTAGAGTAGAGCATACAACCAATTCGTATCTCAGCTGTGATAGTAGTTTTCGATCTTGATACTTGATGTGAGTCTCTGAAACCAAAACTATATTAGGGTTGTACATTTTGATCTCTTCCTGTACTAAGTTCCTTTTATTTTTACTATTTAGGCCATCTACATTCCAACATAATATTCTTAGCTTGAGCATTTAGCTATTGAGGTGTGTCTCTTGTACTTATAATTCCCCTCTATCTTAACTCTTTTCATGATAATTAAATTTTCCACCTTACTAATATTTAAGAGAAATTCGCATCCTGCAATCGATTTTTTCCACATTTTTTGCCCCCCCCCCACCCTCGAAACTTGTTGTCGCACCCTCCCCTGCAACAACCCCTCCCCCGCCCTCGCAACCACCCGTCCCTTAGGGGGGAGCACCCCTCTATCTTTTGCTGCCGGTGAAGGGGCAGCGTAGTGAAGGTGCAAACATGAGAGACCGCCCATGCCATATCGTAGATTGCTCAATATATAAACTCACACCTAAAGAGTGAAAATAGATAAAAGAGAAGATTGAACCCACCTACGAAAAAAAGTTAATAATAAAAGCCATAAGTATGATTGTGCATAGAAACAAAAAGAAATGAACCATGTGCTCAATACATATGGGTTCAGTGTAATGAACACTAAAGAAACGTTGGGTGAGATAGTGTCATTGGTGTATGAACTCCAGTTTTTTCATCATCTTAATTTTCTTTTTCTTTTTGTTTTTCTTTAGCGTTCTCCCAAGAGAATTTTTCCAGAGTTTGTTCAGCGGCTGAAAGATCAGTGAAAAAAACCGTTTGACCATTACGAATGACCTTGAGGCGAGCAGGTTCTTGGAGATAGGCCATACATCCTAAGTTTTTGAAGGCATCAATCATCTTCCGAAGCTCCCAACGTTTGTCCATTGTGCCCTTACTAAGGTCAGATTTCACAAAAAAAGTGAGATTATCCACGGTGACAGGATTATTGGGCCTGGCCTTAAATGATACAGCTTGCCGTAAAAGAAAATTGCCAAAGTAAATCAAGAATGGTCTAGGAAATTTACTGCTTGTGCTTCTTTGAATCAAGGGTAGTCTGTGTACTCTCTGTAACTGGGAGTCCCAGTCCCAATCGGCGAGATCCATGAAGGCTCTTTGAAAAAGTTTCACCATGAATGCCCGCGGGTCGGACCCCTCCATCCCTTCTGGTATGCCAAATAATCTGAGGTTTTGTCTTTGTGCCCGATTTTCCAAATCCTCCACTTTAGCTTCGAGTTTAGAAACTCGTAATGTGTTTTGTTTAGCAGTTAACGTAGTCTTATTCACGTCTTCTTCCACTTCCACAATTCGTTGTTTTATGTCTTCTATATCCTTTGTCACTCCTCCCAAACCTAAACCAATATCTCTCATAGTTTCTTGCATCTTAGTGTTATCTTCTCTTAACTGCAGATATTGTTGTTGTATCTCCGCTCTTTGTTCTAAGAGAGTCTGCATAATTGTTACCATTGATATATTTGTTGGGTCTGAGGAGTTAAAGGCATCTTGTGAAACCATTTGAGGGGGTTTTGGTGCGGATAAGGTTATGGGACCTGCTAGTGCTTTTTGAGATTTAACATTTGAGTCAGTCATCACCTTCTCTACAAGTTCTTGTTCAAGATTTAATGGAGGAGTCAAGATGGCGGGCTGACACCGCCGAGTGAAGGTTGCTGCATGGAGCCGCTCTGCCTAAGGAACGCTACTCGCCGATGAAAATAACCACTCTACACCTAAAACAAGGTGATTTGGAAAAAGTTAGCGGAGTAAGGACAAGAGGAAAACATACGCGGCATTACGTGGCACTCTATCCACGCTAGAAACTCACAGTTGGCAGATTTGGATTGCCGATTGCCGATTCGGTTTTGTCTCTCTGGCTCTGCACCACTATCCTGCTCTTCTTTGGTGGAGTACTCGACAACCGGACGCAAAAACTGATCCAATGCTACGGGTTCTGCTTCGACATTGCGGCAGGACTCTGCTTCGCTCCTGGAGCTACGCGGCGGCTAGCCTTACTCGCACGTCAGTGGGGGTGGTCAGCTTGGCGGCTCCACTGCAGCTGGGAGCTCACCTGACACTACGCCCAATCACGCGGAGAACGCCGCTGAGACCAGAGGAGACGGAAGCAACGAATGCGCTGATGTCCACGCGGCAGACGAGGTCTACACGGAATCGGAAGACCTGTCAGACGGGGAGACAAGCCCACACAGGTACGATGGCGGCAGCGGCGGCAGCAGCAGGGTTAGCGGCAGCGGGGGCGTCGGGCTCTAACAACGAGACCCAACAGACACATATTACGAATTTAAAAGTTAACAGCGGGCAACCCAAAGCTAACAATACAAAAGTTGGTGATACTAGTGAAGCGGACCCACACTATGATGCGAAACGCGCTCCAGCCACGAAGGGAGGCAGCTGTACCAAGCCTAAACCTACACCAGAGCTAACACTAGAGGCAAAAACAAAGGGGAAAATGAACGACAAGGATGTAGAGATTAAGGTGAGCACAACTACTACTCTACCTCTACCAGCTAAGATTTTAACCTTGGCTGAAGCCATAACGGCAGATACTACTGGGGGAGTAATAGTGGACAAAATGGACAAAGCGGACAGTGCTGTGTTAAAGAATCTAAGGAAAGGCTCGGATAAGCTGCCCTATACCAACGTTGATTTGGGTTCAGCTACAAATCCAGTAATTCTGGATATACCGAGTGGGTGCAAAACGATCACTCAGAGAGCAGAAGCAACTGAGGAATTACAGTCTATGGTACAAGATCAAAGGGCGGATGTTGACGAACGGAGCATTAATATAAATGCCCAATCACAGAAAGATAAAAATACAAAAAAGGAGAAAAAAGGCGGCGATGGCCTATCTCATGAATCTACGGCCATATCAGATGAAGATTCTAATTTAGAATACGACGAATTAACAGAAGAAGAGGGAGTAGATGAAACACCTAAAGCTTTAACTAATAAAAAAACTGTAACAAGGAAAAAAAAGACGAAGGCCAAAACTAAGCAAAAAAATCTGTTACTAAAGTTAGCTACTAAAGAATTGCCAGGAAACAAGAAAAATCGCTTAATCGATGATAGCCCTCTGAGAAGATGGATAGCGGCAAAGGGAGGAGTCAAGAGTATGGCTTTAAGACTTTCTGGCGCCAGCCCTGATGACATGAGCTGCATTCAAGGGGCTAACTTAATTAACCCTATAGATTCCTCAATAGACTCTAGTCTAAGTGCAGTATCTATAAACCAAGAGGCACCAAGGCATATGACCTTAACTAACACGGAAAGGACTGGTGAGCCAAGAGCAGGGGTTTCTCCAATAACCCCAGTTATCTCTCCTACTCCCACTTTCAATATTACCTCTACTTCTCCTGCGTATAATGTAGTGGCCAACGAATCTGAAGACCTAGATCTCGAAATAATAACCCATAGCCCGGATCAGCCAAGTGAAGACACGGAACCAATAATATCAAATTTGAGGGAAACTCAACCACTCTGGGCTGAGATTCCTGCTAGCATCCCAGGATTAAATCTTGAAGTCATCTTCATAATGACATTTTTTTAACCAACAAAAGGTTTTTCCACCCAAAGTATTTTTTTAGTGTATCACTTCATTCTTTTTGATTAATGGAAGACAAATGGCAACCTTATCCAAAGTATTAAGGGATCTCCAAAAGATGGCAAATGTGCTAACTGAGGAAAAAGACGGATTTGTATTTAGAAAATGATGTGATCCTTCAAATGATGTAAGCTTCCATCTCATAAAGTTTTCATGATCTTTTGACATTGGGGCATAGAAGAATAAAAGTCCCTGAAGATCTTCTAAGACATGAATATTGGTTGTCTAATCTGTTTCTGTACATAGGGAATTATATATATTCCTTTAAAATCTGTTCTCAAAACATAGTTCTGATCTTTTACCGGCTGACTTGTTACAGCCTTTAAAAGGTTCAGCACCATGATTGTTGTGCATTTTTATGGTAACGCTAGATTATTCTACATGCATGGCACTTTGTTCTCCTATTCCTAAATTTCCTTCTAGTATTCAAATGCTGCAATAGTTTTCCAAAACATCGTTGCTTTACATGGCCTGTCTTCTCAACTTGTCTCTGATAGGGGTCCTCAATATAAATATTGATTTTATTCCTATCCTTGTAAACAATTAAAGATTCAAAGATCTGTACACTCTGCTTTTCACTCCAAGCTAATGGGCTGACTGAAACGTCAAATTAAATCCCGGAAGAACGTCTTCCATATTTACTCACAGCAGCTCAAAATAATTGGAAAATGTTCATTATCAATTGCTGAATTTATCTATAATATTGCAATATATTCTTCTACTCAGTTTTCTCCTTTTTTGATTTTTATGGTTATCACTCTTGTGTGTACTCAGAGTTTAACGATGAGCATTCCAGGCTTCTTTGGGCTAATATGTTTCCTGTCCTTACAGTAAGAGAAGTGGAAGGAGCACATTACAAACTGTCCATTTATGAGGCGGAGAATAGAGCTGATAAAAGTCTAGCCAAATTCTCTTTGTACTCTAAAGAAAAGTAATCTCTCAGATGAGAACCAAACATGAGAGAAAGCAAGTGGCCTCTCCACTTAAAAGACTGTGTTCAGTTCTTGCAGAAAATGTCCAAAATGGCATGGGCTCTCCAGACAGTTTTCGCCATCCAGGCTCTCCTAAAAAGGACATTAATTTTGGTATCCTGTTTGAATATCAACTCGAAAATATTGTTTGACCATTATATCACAGTCAAAATATTGTGAAGGCAAAAATGCTATGGAACATAATATTGAAGGTAGGTGTGTTATTTTTTATTATTGTAAATAATACAGACAGTACAAATTTAGTAACCTAACATTTGTGCCAATTAATACCCCAGAGCTGGTCTCCCTCAAGTCTAACCAGAACCATTTGATGAATTTTCCAGTATTAGATTTAAGCATCTCCAAAAGCTCTGAGGCGAATAAGTCGATTGTGTGTGTTAACCATAGGGATGCTGTTCAAAAAAGAAAACGCATTGCAAGATCTGCCTATGCCAGGAAGAAGGCCAAAATCGCTAGGGCACAATTCTTTAATAATAGAAGACCTTCTGTACTAAGCAGGGTGGGTGGAGATGTACCCCAAGCCGACCCATGTTTAAGTCACGAGGAGAATTGCATAAGCTCAGATAAAGCGGAATTAGATACATCAGTCGGGGAGACTCGCTCACACCTCGTTGCGGGGATTAATGGGGGACCCGCGGGCGAGCTAGAGGGTAGTGACGAAGAATTTCTAAAAATAGTATGGGAGACTCTGAAAAAGCTTTTATCCCCCCTCGAACTCAGACTCTCACGCATAGAAAATCACCTTCTAGAGATGGACAAGACCATTGTTACACTAGCCAGCCTTAGCTTAAAACAAATGGAACCAAATATTTTGCTGGGAGTAAAGAACACTGCACAGGCACCAGCAGTAGCCCCACCTGTTCAGCCCCCGCCCAAACCAATACCCAAACCACGTACAAAGGCTTATGACCTCACAGCCACCATTCCCCCAGTTAATGCCCCCACTCACCATCCTGCACAACGTATGCCACTTGCAAAAGAAGTTGCTGCCCCTAGACCAAAAAACACCGTGATCCACCGTACATACCCACAGGGACTCCCAAATGCACACAACTTCCGAGGGGGTTTCATAGATCTCCCCCCAGATGCAAGGCCTTACGTTGTGGTGCTAGCTGGAGTGCCTGCATTGGAGACGCAATCCCAAGAGAACTTCTTGTCATTAAAAAACAAGGTAATTCATTGGTTAAATACAAACAGGCAATTACCTAACCATTTAGGAAGCAACGTCCTAATGGTACGAAGGGTCCCTTGGGTAGGCCCTACATTCAAATCAATCCCAGGCGACTGCATTGTTGTCTCCTTTGCAGACCCCCACACGGCACAACACCTATGTTCATGGGATGCACGCGGTGAGAATTCATCAATTGTTGTTAGGCCACTTACCTTCTTTTATCCCCCACGGCCAAGTCCAAACCCTGAGGGGAATTGGTCTTTGGCTCGAAACTCTGTGCGGGGTGGGCGAAGAGGTGGTTGGCAAAACCGTAATGGTTGGTGGGAAGGGGCTCCAACCTTTAACCGGTTTGGATGTTTAGACGAGGTAGATTGACTCTCTAGGAAAAAGGCTTTGGCTTATGGCCCCGAACCCATCCCCCCTTCTGTGTGTACTGACTTTATCCCACTAAGCCGCACCATACAGAACAACCGACCTATAAGCCCAAGATTAGGTAGAGGGAGATCAGCACCAGCCTTTTTGGACCCTAGCGCTCCCCAAATCTCCTTATTAAACTGACCTCTGACCACCGACAAGTAGCGGCTAAAGCAACACATATTATCCCAGAGACTCAGCGGGTTCCTGTATTTCTGGAAATTGAAACTCGACAAAAGGATCTCCCTATGGGTAGTCCCGTATTGCCATTGAGGGCACCTACAGTCCCAGAGACTACTCATACCCCCCCCGTCGGTGTTTAATGGGGCCAGCCAACTGCAGTTATGGTCGGGGCTTCAAGCTGTACTTCCATCCCTCTAGCGGCCGCCCCTGCCCCAGTAATAGGGGACGTTGGCGGTCCTACTCTGAGGGTGGTCAGCTGGAATGTAGCGGGCCTTGCACGTAACATTGATATACCCGAATGGAATTCCTTTGTTGATTCCTTCGGGATCTGCCTACTACAGGAGACCTGGTGTCTGGAACCACGGCACAGGGTGGGATATTCTACCTACTTTGTGCCCGGGGTCCATTCACTAGGGGGTAAAGGCCGACTATCTGGCGGCTTGTTAATTTGGGCTAGCATTTCCCTGGGTCTAAATATTAGGTCAATACCCACTAAATCTCCTGACCTCCAGAGAATTTCAATCAAAGGGCCCGGAGGCAGGACCTTAGAAGTTTTCAATATTTATGTTAGAGGGGCGAGGGGTGGCCGCTCTACGCTCTCACTTACAGGACTCAATGAGGAACTTGGTTCTTGTAAAACAGATTCCCTTGTTTTAATCGCAGGTGATTTCTACTGCTCATTTGAGCCACTTGCTGGTGAGGATATATTAGATATTGGGGAAGATGATGCTAGGAGAGGTATCACCCCCCTTACTCTTGCACCTATCAGGAGTTGGTCTCAAAGTGCTATAGATCTTAATGCCCTTTGTTTGGAACATGGCCTTAGGGCAACTAACGGCAGATCCCTGTCTGACTCTCAGGGGGCACACACATTTAATAGAGTGGGCCACTCATCTCACATTGACTATATACTACTGAATTTTAGTCTTTGGGCTTATTTGATCGACATGGCGGTGCTGCCAACAAGTGACAGTGACCACAACCCTTTAGCATTGTCCTTGGTTTCACCTTGGTATGTCAAGGCTCCAGCCCTTACCCCCCATATTTGGGAAAACAACGAATGAAGTGCACCCCTCCAACTGTGGTAGGTGGCTAAAATGGAACAAAGTTGCTCTTGATGAGGGAAAGATCACTCAAATAAAATCTATAATGTCAAACGCACAGTCAAAGCTAGACACTCAGAGCCATCTCAAACTTGATGTTCCTTCTTTGTTTTCTGAAATCGTAGATACACTGGGTGAATTGTTTATGGTTCGCCCAGCACGCTCGAGGGGCAACTTAAGAGCAGGGCCTTTAGCCAAAGCAGGTTGGTACTCATCTGCTTGCCGTTCTTCCCAAACGGGAACTAATCAATGCAGTAAAAGCCAAGGACCCTGGTCGAATTAGACTAGCGAGAAATAACTACAGAAGTGTCATACTGAAGGCAAGGGCCGACCACGACACACAGTTTTCGAATGATCTTAAGCTGGCTAGTTTTAGGAAAGACCCCAAAGGTTTTTGGGACTTGCTGAGAGTAAGAGACAAACCCACAGACTCTTTGCTAACTTGTAATATAACTGGCGAAGTATGGTTTAACCATTTTTCCAGGCTCTATTTCCAACCAATGGGCCCGACCAATTGCATACTGCCACAGCCTCCTGCTGATCATACAGAATGCTTTGAAGCCAACCTCTTTTCGCATAAGGAAGTTATTGGAGCACTCAACCGCCTGGTGCCAAACAAGGCCGCTGGACCTGACGGAATCGCAGGTGATTTGCTCCAGGTTAACCCAGCTGAGTGGGGGTCACTTATTGCCTCCCTCTTGGTCAACGCCCTAAATGGGGGTAACCTCCCGGAATCATGGAAGTGTGCAGAAGTCGTCCCGATTTTTAAGAAAGGTAGTCGGGACGACCCTGCTAATTATCGCCCTATTAGTCTTCTAGATTCCACCCAGAAGGTGGCCGGTAAGGTAGTCCTAGGGAGGGTTACACAGTGGATAGAGGAGAAGCAAATTCTCTCAGATTTTCAGGCGGGTTTTAGATCCGGAACGGGGACCATTGAACAGTCTTTCCGGTTACTGATGATTTACTGGAAAGTGGTTGTACTGGGCAAGGGCAGTCTGTACCTTGCCTTCATAGACTTGCGGACTGCCTTTGACCTGGTCCCACGTATCCAACTTTGGAGTGTTCTTGACGCCCTGGGCATTCCTCGCTATTTACTTAATCTCATCATAAAGTTCCATGATGACAACTTCGCGCAGATCAGGTGGGGTAACCAGGGCCAAAAAACGCCACGTATTCCTGTAAATAGGGGTGTCCGCCAGGGTTGTGTGCTAGCCCCCACTCTTTTTTCTTTATATGTCAATGGAGTGGTGGAGCATCTCTTAAAACATCCTGCAGATGCACCCTCCCTGGCGGGCAGGAAGATCCCCACCTTACTATTTGCAGATGATACCCTCCTGATCTCAAAAAGGCCAGTAGGCCTTCAAAGCCTTTTAACTAATTTCAAGGCCTTCTGCGACTTACGGGGACTTGTTATTAATGCGGGGAAAACCAAATTCCTGGTGCTAAACCCCCCTAAGAAGCCTATTTTTCCACCCTCCTTGGACTCTGTCCCTCTAGAGAGGGTAAAGGAGTTTGACTATTTAGGGATCCGCCTTTGCGATTCCATGAGCTGGAAACCCTACCACCAAAAAATGCTGCTCGTCCACAAGAGGGTGGCGGGGACCCTCCTCAAGGAACAACGCGCTTCGTCTTTAAAACCCATCGCTCCAGTACTCGACATCTACAGGGCTAGAGCGGTGAGTGCAGCGTTGTATGGGGCAGAGCTATGGGGCACGCAGAACGTGGATTCCCTATCCAGTTCTGAAAATAAATTCCACAAAGATCTAATGGGGCTCCCGTATAGTACACCATCCCTCCCACTCCTTCTAGATGCAGGTACCCGGTCGATCAGTGATCTAGCGAGACTGCGTCCCCTTTTATTGTGGGCACGTATTTGGAGGGTCCCTGAATTGTGTAGCTATGCAGAGGGCCTTAATGAGCTTCTTTCTCTACCAGGTTGGTCCAAGGTCCGCTGGTTAAAGGAAGTTAAACGCCTTCTTTGTGACCTGGGTCTCGAAGAAGCCTGGCTTAGTAGATCTGCCCCTCCCAAGTCAATCCTGAAAAAACTATATTGGACTTGGGTCACGAATGGCAGAATTAGTAAGGCCAACCTTTGCAAAACAAGTGTTGAATTTCTGATGTTTAAGGATGTTCCCCTATACGAACCATATATGGACACGATCACAAAATCTAGGGAAAGGGCACTATACTTTCAATTCAGGGTGGGCTCACTTCCGGTGGGCAATCTAACTGCTAGATGGAAGGTTCCTGCACAGAGGACCTTGTATTGCACCTTTTGTGCAAACAGACCAGAGTCAGTCCCCCACCTATTATTTGAATGCCCAGCTTATGCTGCCCCACGTGCCAAATGGTTGAAACCACTCTGTAGGAGTCTTAGCACTAGATCACATGAAGAAGCATTACGAATCCTAAGATCTGACCCTCGCCCCCTGTTTGCTTGTGGCCTGGCCGAATTTTTAGGGTGGGCCTGGCGCCTCAGATCTTCTAGGATACTGTATCTTACCTAAGTATATATTTTAGCTTTTTCTCATGTGCAAAATTTTAATTGTTTATTATGAAATGTTCAATATTTCTGCGATGTACATTTTATTGCTTTTATCTAAATTTGTACTGCTTTTTAAGATACATGATATCGAAATAAAGCTTGTTACAGCACAGCCAATTAATACATGTTTCATTAATATTGTAATGTGTATGTTTTTTGTTACAATTTTAGGAATAAATCAATTTTTTAATAATATTTTATTTCTTTAAATGCTAGTTTGATGTAAGTTGTCTTAGGGGATGGGATGGATAGTGTGTTAGATTTAAATATTTAAAAATAAATTCATTTTCTGTTTACTATGTTTTGTTACCTTTTTATAATTAAATATGTATTTGTTAATTGTGTACATTATTTGTACATTTAACTTATGGTATTTGGAAGTGAACAATTTATTTGATTTGATGGGTTGTGCATTTATTGGGGGATTGATTGACTAGTAAAGATAGTTTAATTAATATTAAGTTAGCAGTAAATTAACTGCAATTAAGAAGTTAAATTTGCTAGAAAATAAATATTTATTAATATTATTATTTCATTTACTTTTATTATTATTATTATTTTATTTACACATGGTTGTTGGATTGGCATTAGAATTTACATCGACACACCAATATATTCACTTTCTCCAATGTATTTGGAATTGGAGTTAGAATATTAAATCTATTTCACCCATTTATAGTCGCTTTCCCTAATGTTTTGCTGGATTGAGTTAAAATCGAAGCTCTCCTACCAATGTATGTACATTTTTCATTGTTTGTTACAATGGATTTTGAATTGTAAATCTACCCTACCTTCTCCCAATAATTGACATCCCTCAAATGTTTGTGGCATTGGAGTTTGAATAGACGCTCACAAAGCACTCCACAAGGCCAGACCAGCATACCTCAACGAACGACTCACCTTCTACACCCCAAAACGCCAGCTTCGCTCCACGGACCTCGCCCTCGCCACCGTCCCACACATCTGCCGAATGACCACCAGCGGCAGATCATTCTCCTATCTCGCCGCCAAGACATGGAACACCCTCCCCACCCACCTGCGACAAACCCAGGACCTGCTGACCTTCAGGAAACTTCTCAAGACCTGGCTGTTCGATAAATAGCTACTGCTCACCCCCTAGCGACTTGAGACCCTCACAGGTAAGTAGAGTGCTTTACAAATGTTTGATTGACTGATTGATTGATTGATTGATTTATTGAATAGACTACTTGACCCACCATACTATATGCACCTTCCACAATCTCCAACATCAGTTAGAATACATATAATATTACATGTGTCTTTCCACAATATATGCATGTTTCCAATGTTTGTTGGGTTGGCATTAGATTATTAAATCTAACCCTCCTCGCCCCTTTATCCAAATATACAATTTCCCGAAATGTTATTGGTACTTAAGTTAAAATAGTAACTCTGCTTCCCACATATATGAACTTTCCCCAGTGCATTGAAGATAGAATAGATATTTAGATCCCCCAAAAATACGCACTTTCCCAGGACCCACCCCCGCCCCCGAATATATGTCCTGTCTCCAATGTTAGATTGGAGTTAAAACAGTAACTACGACACCCAATACATGTGATTTCCCAATGTTAGTGCGACTGCAGTTAGAACAGTAAATCTGACTACCACTTCTCCAAAATCTGTACTTTCCCCAATGTTAGTAGATTTAGAGCTAAAATGATCATTTAGAATCCTCCCAAAATATTCACCTTCCACAAAATGTTTGTGGGATTGCAGTTATAATAGTATATTGACCCATCTGAGCATATGCACATCCCACAATGTTTGTTGAATTGGAGTTCGAAGAGTCAATCTGATCTTCCCTGATATCTGCATGTTCCTAATATTTGACAGACTGAAATCAGAAAAAAACTCTCCTCACCCCATAATGCACTTCCCAACTATTTAAAAGATTGGTGTTAGAATAATGAATTAGAACACCACAATATATAACAACTTTCTTCAGTGCTTTAGAGATATGAGTTAACATAATATATCTGAACCCTGTGAAATACAAGCACTTTCCCTAATATTTCCTGAATTGGGGTTAGAATAGTACATTAAAAAATAGTTCAAAAATATATTTTGTAATAATAAACATCCTTGAATACCATATAGGGTTGGTATGCTTTGTTAGGTGCTTGATGACCCTAGGTGCATATCTGTGTTTCTGTATCCCAGTCAGGAGCTGGACAGGGTTTAAAGTTTTTCTAAGGTGAAGAGAAAATCCAAATAGCACATATGATCCTCCCTGGGGTGCAGAGATGTGTGTGGCTCGAAGAGGAGCTTGGCCATGCATTCTCAGTATTAATGATGCAGATACATCAGTAAGGCACTGAAAAGGTTAAGCTGTCTCTTTCACTAGCTCCATTTACGTGTCCTATTCCAAATTCTACAATTTCTTCATTACCAACTTCATGTTACCATACAATACCATAGTATCATCAAGAATCACCTTCTGGAAAAGCTTCTAACGAATAACAGCAGAAAAATGCTTGACCATCTCCAGCTGGCAATGAACGCAGCAGTAAAACTCTTGACAGGTTTTTAAAATGGGATGGTATTTGTGATGGATGGCACTATTCCTCTGGACGCCTGTAGGGAAGTGAATTCAGTTGACTCTCTAACCATTTTCAACAAGGAACTGTACAGTCATACTCTTTTTTTATAGTGTCTAAATTCTGATTGCATAAAATGTACTCATGCAAAATCCTTTCATGACTACATCAGGCTGATTCACAAATAATTTCTGAGTACAGAAAGTAGAATTACAGGAGTTCTCTTTTACAAAAGAATACATGCCTTTGTGAATCGTCCCCAAAATATCCAACCCACTATTACTAAAGTGCAAAGGCATGGTCGTTTTTTATAATTGTATACAAATATTCCCAATATAGATATTTTGGGGGCACTTTCACAAAGGCATGTAAGAGTGCGTAAAAAGATTGCTATCGGAATACTACATCAGGTATTGCAAAACTCCTTTCTCGAGAGGTTCCATAGAGATGTGTCTGTCACCACAGACAATTTGTGGAATTCAGTTCCTTTTAACAATTCTTTTTTGAAAATCAGCTTTTTCCTATTATAGCTCCTCATCATAACTTCACCAGTTGTACTATGCCCAAAACCTCACACAAACACAAAGATCTCAAGTTTCCCTGTTAGGTGCATGAGTAGCTAATCCAGTTCAGAGTTTTACCTCCATTCTGGGACTAGTCCTGTTTATCCCAATAGGAAATCAAGACTACAAGTTGAAAAATACAAAGCAACATTCTATAACTGGATGAATTAGTCATGCAAGGAAAACTTAGGAGCTGTGAATATGTGCCCTATACCAATACAACTTAACATAACGTAACATATAGCTATCTGTTTTCCCATCATTTAGTGATGACATTTGGCTAGAAAATGCCTTCATCTATGATTGCCCCCCACCACAGGAATTGCACTCTTGCTTGTACGGGCAACTAGGCCCTTTGTACTGGCCTTTAGTAAACAAGGATCACAAATATTCCAGGCACGACTACGAATCGTATGCTACGAATATTAAATTAATGTGCATGTACCCTCATGTTATAGAATGCCATACGTCCAGTCTCGGCCTAGATTCCTCATCACAGTAGAATTGTGCCAGACAGTTATATTGCAAGGTTGCACCCAAAAACCTCCTAGGCCAAAGATATCTAGGTTTGGTCAAAGCAGGACAGACACAAAAAACAGATATGTATCCTACCCCAGGCTAATCTATTTCTCCTCATGTTTCTCCTTTGCTTCAAGGTCTCCCACCACCTACTAAGTGCCATCTTACTCTCTTTCAGTCTCTGTTGTCATTCTGCTTCTATGTCTCTCTCTCTTTATCACTCTCTCTCTTTCTCTAACTCTTTATCTGTCTCTGGAGATCGAATGAACCCCTGTAAATCTGTGGGATAAGCGATTATATAATAAAGATGCATTTCTTGGTTGGGTAAGCTCCCCCTGAATGACTACTTTACACTTCTTTTTCATTGCTGCCACAACAACTTTTAACCTCTTGCCATCATCTTTATTTTTGTGTTGCTCCCCAGGAGACTCGAGACCCGGGACCCCGCTTTACCTTCCTCAGCCCTAATCGCGGACCGCCGACTGCCTGGGCTGCACTACCCAGAGGGCAGCACCGTCCCACGAGAGGAGCCGCGTCATCAGGGAGCCTACAACAGTCGCCGGGAGCTCCCGCGGCACGGGACGCACACGCGCTCGCCCGGGCCTAGGGCGGGCCCGTCCTTGCCCGTCCGAGCCTGGATGAGGCTGGTCCTCCCACCCTTGGCTTTTGACTGAATTTTAAGGACAAGATGTATGACAGGAAGAGTCTGAATTAACTGTCAATTGCCAATTAAGATGGAAATTTGAAAAATTAAAGGCGACTTTGGGCTGTGTCATTTGAAATACATTATATCTTCTTACCATACTAGTTTGATGTTGATTGTTACAGATAGGGTGAAGGGAAGGTAAACATACATTATCCCTGACTTCTTTATATAAATTGCATTAAACACTGATAGTAGGGGGGCGTGGCTAGCAGCCGATCATGGCGGCAGCATAAGGGACGAGCTCCGCAGCTGAAGCGGCCTCTTCGTCTATCCGACCACAAATCCGCCACGAATATCGAGCCCTGCAGGAGGGATCGGAACCCAGGACCGGGCGGAGCAAGTAGCGTGAAGCGGCGCTCAAATCCGACGCCTGGAGACCGTGTCTCGTCGCAGCTGCGGCCTGGCCTGTATCGCCTGCTTGAGCCGGGACCTTCCCTGGGCGAGTGGCCCGACAGGAAGTGCAGCTGATCCGGGGGCCCGGGACCGGAAGCGCCCGCGGGCCGAGCAAGTCGACCGCCGCCCTGAAAGTGACGCGGCCGGCCTGAGAGCAGCTTGCGGTCCGGAGTGAGGGGACTGGCCGGTTCCACTGTGGCCGTTGCCTCCGGTATGTGGGCCGTCCGGCGGCCTCAGCTGAGGGGGAGCCTGGGACGGTGAGGGACGGCCACCATCTTTTGGGCCAGAGACGTCGCCGCACGCTAGGCCCTGCAAACACCCTACAGGTGCCTGAGTTGAGAACCTGTGCCCGGCGGAGGTCCCCACCTGGTTCAGGGCCCCGCTACGTTCTCCTGGGTGCACGGGGGGAGACGGCCAGTTACTGTCGGCGAACGCTTGGGAGACGCCCTGACCGGGATCCCGCGTGGACGAATCCGCCATCGTTCTGTGGCCGACGTGGGAGCACCACTCCGGACAAGCTGGAGTTGAAAGGCCCGAAAACCAAGAAACCCACAGGCATGGCAGGGAAAGGCTCTCAGGGCAGTGCCACACAGACCCGCATGGAGCGGTACACCTCCAAAAAGTCGTCCCCCTCCCCAGTGACGGGGAGAGAAGCGGGGGGCAAACCAACAGACGTCCCGGGAGATAAGAGGGCGACGTTGGAGGATGTGATGCAGGCACTGGCCATGCTCCAGACGACGGTGGGGTCAATCTCAACGGATGTCACTTTGCTCAGAGCCGACCTCCACAAAATGTCGGAGAAGGTCAAGGACATGGAGGTAGTCACAAAATCCCTAGTGGAAGATGTCTCCGAACTACAACAGGCAATGGGGAAGCTGGCGCAGGACAACAAACTGCTTCGTGGGAAGCTTGACGAACAGGAAGGGCGTTCCAGACGGAACAACATCCGTATTATTGGCGTGCCGGAATCGGAGGGCATAAGAGCAATGGACCTGTACGTGGAGAGCTTGATCACGGGAGAACTTCAACCGAAAGGACTGTCAACCTTTTTCTCCGTGGAACGGGCCCACTGAGTGCCGGGGGGTCAGCCGAAGCCTGGGGCGCCCCCAAGGCCCATTGTAGCCCGCCTGTTCAATTTCCGTGACCGGGACGCCGTCCTACAGGCGGCAAGAACTTCCCCTCCTATCAAACTACAAAACTCTACCGTTGCCTTTTTCCCTGACTATACGGCAGATGTCGCACGCAGGCGGCGCACCTTCTTCGAGGTGAAAAAGGAATTGAGGTCACGAGAACTGCCGTACTCCATGCTCTTCCCTGCGAGGCTTCGGATAGTAGCAGAAAACAAAACCTGGTTCTTCGACACTCCGGAGGCGGTACAGGAATGGCTGGAGGGATGGAGACCGGGACGCCACCCTCGACGGACTAATCGACCGCTGAAGGGCCGCACTGGAGGAAACCATCCGGACTCCCAGCGGACGGGTGGGGACGCAGAGACTGGCGCGTCCCTGGGAGCAGAGGGCGGACTAGAAGAAAATGAGGACCAATAATCTCCTGGCTTCTATATTTTGTTAGACTTACGATGCTGACTACGCTCTTCCCGCCAGTGGACACTGGGTGATGGACCTCCGAGGGTATGATTGAGAGGCCGCTGGCAGCGGAGAGTCCCTCACCCCAACGCGCAAGTACACTGTTCTGGGGTTGGGTTATGCACTCTGCTCAGTTGGGGGGGCGGGCAGTTTGGAGTCCGTGTAGCAGGGGGGCAGGGAGGGGGGTGGATAGAGGGGTACGAATGGTTAAAGTTGGGGACCACTTGGTCCTGTATGTTTTAGTTATGTATGCACACATGTTTATTGGTTGGACTCACCATCTGGGAGGAATCGAGCGGTACTGGGGCAGTCACATGGCGGGAGGTTGGGCGGGGACACTTCTGCCTCACGCTCGTCTCCACTTAACACTTCACTCACGGGGCGTAGGCCCTGCGGTCAACAGTGCTCCCTCCATTTCGTTGGTATGGGAGGTTATCCAACAGGCTCCCCTGGGCCCACTCACCGACTCTTTCCATGGCCAGGACTGATACTCACACCACACCGACCCCGCTGCAAATCATGTCCTGGAATGTCAGGGGACTGGGCGACAAGATCAAGAGGGGCCTGGTACTGCAGTGTATAAAGAGACGGGAACCCACCATGATTCTCCTACAGGAGACACACTTGCTGGGGGCGGCCACACGGGCGCTGAATAGGAGAGGGTATCGCATGATAGCGCACGCTGATTTTACCTCAGGGTTTCGGGGCACAGGTATACTGCTAAGGAACTCCTCCCACTACATAGTGAAATCCACAAAAATAGATGATCGGGCCGCTTTGCGGCAGTACATGGCCAATGGGAAGGGAGACCGCTCAATGTGGTCTCAGTTTATATTCCGCCGGCGTTACATTCACTGGCCCTGCCGGACCTCGGCAAATTCCTGTTGGAACTTCCTGAAGGGGACTTGCTTGTGGGCGGAGACTTTAACATGACACTCTCAGACACTCTTGATCGTTTCCCCACATGTCCGCAGGCGGCTAGCCCCACAAGGCTGCAGAACTTTCTTGAAGCACAGGGTCTGATGGATGTATGGCGTGCACTACACCCAGGTCAGCAACAATACTCCTACTATTCAGCGACCCACAATAGTCTGTCAAGGATAGACTACTTTTTTACATTGCGTACCGGTCTCCTCAGCATTAGCGAGGCGACGATTCAGCCGAGAGGCATCTCGGATCACTCACCAGTCACCTTGACCGTCACTTGTGCGAGCGCCAAACGTGAGAGAGTATTTCCGATCTATCCGGGTTATCTCAAAGCTCCACTGGTTCTTAAGGACCTGAAGACAGCAACCCGGCTCTTCTTTGAGGAGAACCAATCCTCGGTGGACTCCCCCTCAATATTATGGGAAGCCTACAAAACGGTGTTCAGGGGTCAGGCTATCTCAGCGATAACGAACCACAAGCAAGCACACAGGAAGGAGGCATCAGAATTGGAATTGGGCCTCGAGAGGGCCAATGCCGCCCATATGGCAGACCCGTCGGACGACACACTTCATGACCTGCAGCTGCACCAGCGCCGCCTCAGCGATCACATGAGGCATGTGACGATGGCGGACATTGCCGCAACAAAGCGCAGGGTTTATGACTTAGGGGATAAAGCAAGTAAACTCCTGGCATGGTTGGACAGGTCACGAGGAGGGGGTAGGAACATACTACAAATAACGGACTCTTGTGGCAGCGTCCACACCCGACCGGAAGATATAGTAGATGCCCTGGCTGACCACTTCCACGAAGTGTACACTCCACCAATAGCGGTGACAGAAGACGAGGCCCGAGACATCCTCGACCATGTGCCTCTTCCGTCCTTGACGGCTGAGGCGGCCAAGGATATCGATGCCCCCTTAACGACTGATGAAATTAAATTGGCCATTGACTCCCTCCACTCGGGTAAGGCTTTGGGTCCCAATGGGGTACCTATCGAGTGGTTTAAGATCATGTCTGAATCCCTGAGTACGCCCCTTCTGCACATGTATGAGGAGAGTAGGACGAAGGGACTCCTGCCTACAGACCAACGGATGGCGACTATCGTCGCTATCCCGAAACCGGGTAAGCCGCCCGACGACTGTAAATCATACAGGCCTATCTCCCTCTTGAACCCGGAAGCCAAAATCATAGCGAAAGTACTGGCAAATAGACTTATGCCATGCTTAAGTCAACTGATACACCCAGATCAGTCCGGCTTCATGCCACATAGGAGCACGGCCCTCAATCTTCGCAGGGTACACAGAGTTGTGGCGCGACTCTCACTGTTGCAGGAACCGGCAGCGATATTGTCGTTGGACGCCAAAATGGCGTTCGACTTAGTGGAGTGGAGCTACCTCTTCGCTGTGCTGACGCGGATGGGCTTTGGCCCCGTCTTTATTTCATGGATACGGATGCTTTATAAGGATCCTATGGCCAGGGTGGTAGCGAATGGCCACATTTCCCGGACCATATGTCTAGGTCGTGGTACGCGGCAGGGGTGCCCACTCTCACCTCTCCTTTTTGCTCTGGTCTTAGAACCGTTGGCAGTCACTATCCGTACTACGCAGCTTCTGAGGGGGATACGATGGGATTCGCAGTGGGAAGACAGGGTGTCCCTTTACGCGGACGATATGCTAATATACCTTACAGACCTAGAACGCAGTCTGCCCAATCTCCTAACTATTTGCGACTCCCATGGGGGGGTGTCAGGATATACCGTCAACTGGGCGAAGTCGACAATTTTTGAGCTCAAGGGGCCACTCCCGCCGATGCCGGACTCTTGTCCACTGAGGACAGCTCCCTCATCCTTCAAATATCTGGGTATCCACATCACTCGAGATGGGTCGGAATTTGCACGACTCAACCTGATGCCTCCCTTGTCCCGGCTCCGTAGCGATGTGCAACACTGGAAGGAACTCCCATTGACACTGCTGGGCAGGGCGGCATTATTTAAAATGATGGCCCTGCCGCGTTTGTTATACGTCCTTGAAAATACCCCCCATCTATTACCTGCCGGGTACATACAGAAAGTGACAGCGCAGATTTCCAGTTTGCTATGGGGGAACCGACCAGCTCGAATTTCCCATGCGAAGTTGAATAGGGGCTGGTACGATGGGGGCATTGCACTGCCCAATATCCAATTCTATTACTGGGCGGCCCAACTCAAAATCTTAAACCAGTGGCTGCACGCCCCACAGGACGACCTGGCATATAAAGCAGACAGGGTCCAACTGGGTACAAATAGCATATTTGCACCTCGGTATCACCGAGGCATTGCGGCGAAACTCATAGGACCCACTAAACATACCGTTCAGCTGTGGTATAGGGCACAAGCGAAGTTACAATGGGGAGGGATCATCACAAAGCTCACGCCTCTGTGGGACACCAAAGCGCTGGGTCATTTACGACGCACTAAGGGATTCACTCAGTGGGACAACATCGGGATATCGACCGTGGGAGATATGTGGACTGGAGAGGGAGTGATCTCGTTCGCGACCCTTCAGGAACAGTACGACTTGAGGGACAGCGAATTATATAGATACATACAGATAAGGCATGCCCTGCAGGCGGCGATCCCACCTGATACGTCTCCACCTGCATCCTCCCCACTAGAGGACCGTCTACTCACAGATTTCATACAGGACGGGGCAACATCATTAACATACCGCAAAATACTCAATAATGTACCTGACCCGCTGCGGAAGCTAAAAGAAAACTGGCAAACCGACGTCGGAGACCTTGACGAGTCCGACTGGAGTGCGGCCATGGCGTCCCCATGTGAGGCGGGTATATCATCTAAATTCCGCTTAGTGCAACTTAAAGTTTTGCATAGGATTTATTATACCCGCACAACACTACACAAACTGCTGAGAGCACAACATCCGTATTGTCTCAGGGGCTGCGGGGAGGAGGGCACGTTCCTACACACGCTTTGGGCTTGCCCACGCATTGTTTGTTTTTGGCAGCGAATACTACGCACTATCGCACAAACGCTCCGCACCTCACTTACACTGGACCCGAGGCTATGTTTACTGAATATATGGGGGCCTACAGATCTTACTTTCTATGGGAGGGTATGGACCACAATTGGACTTATCACGGCCAAAAGGGATATCGCACAGAAATGGGGGACGGCGGAACTCCCCACGCTGACACAGTGGGTTAAGAATATGGATATGCTGATGTTGACGGAAAGGGCAGTCTATAAAATGAGACATAACCCGCGCAAATGGAATGGAGTTTGGCAGCCTTGGAACTCATACAGGGGAGATATTTGTGAGCCATTGGCAGGTGAGGACCTTGAAGGTTCTGACGACGAGGAAGATACTGATTAGGGGGCGAGTTCAGGGGAGGGCGATACGCATGCGCAGGGAGGGGTAGACCGCAGAGCAGTGAGACTTGATAGAGGGGGGAGGCGCGGGCGGGATGTGTCTTTGAGAGGTTCGCCTGATTGGTCCCACACAGGGCGCCTTTGATACTGGATGACAGGCCAAGATTAACCCATTACCGTACTGATTCATGTGTGCAGTTTTGTTCTGCTTAATTTTTATTGGTTCAAGTTCAAAATGGAAACAGACGCAGAAAATATAAAAAGCAAATTGTATTTTCCCTGTAAAGCACATTCGATTGATGAGATCGATCATTATGTTGATGGAAGCCGTCTCTGCAACCTGACAAGGCTACGTGGTCTCTGTTTTGCAAATCCTTCTTTAATACTGTAAATCGGCCTTAAGGTTGTGGGTGCTTCTTTGTGCTGTGATGATACTGCTATATGACTTTGCAATAAAAATATATTTTAAAAAAAACCCACTGATAGTACAATTAAGTACGGGCAAGAGGAAAATGCCAAGGCCTAAGCCCCGTCCAGGAAAAATAGTCTCCAGTGACTCTCAACAAACGCTACTGAGCTATTTGACAGGGGCAATGGGGGCCCTTGATAAGCAAATCTCTTCAGTAGAAGAATCATTGGAGACCAGAACATCGTGTCCAAACTCTGATTTTGAAAGGTCTATCACGGGGCACAATGTAAGGCACGAGACTGATTTAAATGGCTGTGTCCAATTGATTTCCGACGAGATTACAGTGAGTGACTCGGACTCTACACCTCAACCCCCTTTGAAAAAACACAAGAATCCAGCTCCAGTAGACAAGATACTAGTGGTATATAAAACAGCAAAAGAGGTCAAAAATGTATCAAAGCCCAGTGCTTTTTTTGTGCAAAGGTAACTACCCAGGCAGACAAATCAGACAAGAAAGATGGCTATCGTGAAAAACACATAATCATAAACTACAAATTAATACAGTGTTTTTCACGATAGCCATCTTTCTTGTCTGATTTGTCTGCCTGGGTAGTTACCTTTGCACAAAAATTGTTTTCCCTGACCCAGGAGTACGATCCATATCAGGGGGTCCTTGTTGCCCACAAAAAATCAAAGCCCAGTGCACCAGCTATAAAGAAGCAGAATCAACAAGGGAAAAAAGGATAGGTTCGAGAAAAGGCAATAGTAAAATTAAAGAGAATGGTAATGGTACTGGCAGGCCTGATATTCAAAGTCAATCAATCAATCAATCATGCCATTTGTATAGCGCACTACTCACCCGGGAGGGTCTCAAGGCGCTTGGGGGGAGGGGTATGCTACTGCTCGAACAGCCAGGTCTTGAGTTGTTTCCTGAAGGCGAGATGGTCCTGGGTCAGCCGAAGGTGGATGGGGAGGGAGTTCCAAGTCTTGGCAGCCAGGTAAGAGAAGGATCTTCCTCCGGCGGTGGCTCTTCGGATGCGTGGTACGGCTGCGAGGGCGAGGCTGGTGGACCGTAGCTGGCGGGTGGGCGTGTAGAAGGTCAGGCGGTCGTTGAGGTACTTGGGGCCCAGGTCGTGGAGAGACTTGTGTGCGTGGGTGAGGAGCCGAAACGTGATCCTCTTGTCGACGGGGAGCCAGTGCAGGTTCCTCAGGTGGCTGGAGATGTGGCTGCGTCGGGGGACATCCAGGATGAGTCGGGCGGAGGCGTTCTGGATGCGCTGGAGTCTTTTCTGTAGCTTGGCTGTGGTTCCGGCGTAGAGGGCGTTTCCGTAGTCCAGTCGGCTGGTGACGAGTGCCTGGGTGACAGTCTTCCTGGTCTCGGTCGGGATCCAGCGGAAGATCTTGCGAAGCATACGCAGGGTGTTGAAGCACGATGAGGAGACAGCGTTGACTTGTCTGGTCATCGAGAGGGAGGGGTCTAGGATGAAGCCCAGGTTGCGTGCGTGGTCGGTTGGCTTGGGTGCGGTGCCCAGGGCTGGGGGCCACCAGGAGTCGTCCCAGGCGGAGGGCAAAGATCCCAGGATGAGGACTTCCGTCTTGTCCGAGTTCAGTTTCAGGCGGCTGTCCTTCATCCACTCGGCGACGTCTTTCATCCCTTCGTGTAGGCAGGTTCTGGCGGTGTCGGGGTCTCTGGTGAGGGAGAGGATCAGCTGGGTGTCGTCGGCGTAAGAGATGATGTTGAGGTTGTGCTGGCGTGCGATGGCTGCGAGAGGTTTCATGTAGATGTTGAAGAGGGTGGGGCTGAGTGAAGATCCTTGCGGGACGCCGCAGATGACTTCGGTGGCCTCGGAGCAAAACATGGGGAGGCGGACTCTTTGTGTTCTTCCGGCGAGGAACGAGATGATCCACTCCAGTGCCTTCTCTTGGATACCGATGTTGCTGAGGCGCTGGACTAGGGTGCGGTGGCAGACCGTGTCGAACGCAGCGGAGAGGTCCAGGAGGATGAGGGCCACTGTTTCCCCCTTGTCGACTTAATGAGATTATTGATTCTAGTTGAAAGCCTAGACCTTTATGTACGTGACTCCATACATCAATTGGGCTCAAGATTAACTACCATTGAAGATCTTATCACTAACAATGGGAAACAAGGTGGCGGCATAGTTCAGGGAACGGCGAAGAGGGAACTAACCACCCTGGGTGGGCAACTAGGCACGTCTGCTGAAAGTACTTCAAAAAGTAAGGAAATTAGTTATTAATGGAAGGAGGGTCAAACTGTAAAGAGGTGACAACTGTCCCTCTTTTACAGACTAGTTCGAGTAATCCCCCTACCAGCGTAGAGCCTGAAGATAAGAGATGGGGCAATACTAGATCCAAAGAAATCATACGGTCGGACCGCCCTGTAGGCGCCCCACAATTTCATCAAAACTCCGAGCCTAATCGCCCAGACCAAATTTGGGGTTTTCCTGAACTTGATCAACACCTTGAATTACCACCAGAAACAACTCCCCATATTATTATTTTGGCAAACGTTCCAACAAAGCCCCTATCTGAATTTGAATCTTGGGAGTCACTAAGAAACAAAGCACTTTATTGGCTGGGAAGAAGGACAGGTCTAACAGAACAACTTTTTGCTGAATTTAAAATGGCGAGAAGGGTTCAGTGGGTTGGGAACCGTGAAAAAATATTCCCTGGCGACTGTATAGTTCTACAAAAGGGGGTGGTGATGGACGGAGCATCTGAACCAATCAAACACTCACACCCAGTCACAAGATCTGGGTTTGATCCATCACCGTTCTTTAGCCCACTCTGCCACCCCAGTTCAGACATGGCTATATGCAAATCAGTCTGACCCTGTGCCTCATGGGAACAGTCCAGCCGAACTGCCAAGCCATGCCTTCCCTGGATCGGAAACAAGCTTCCGACATGAGTCCCTTGCTCACTTTGCCACTGGATTCAAGCAAGCCGGGCTGAAGACGGCTGTAATGCCGGAAACCGGTCCTCGGAAGCTTGTTTTCAGTCCAGGGAAGGCATGGCTTGGCAGTTCGGGCTGGACTGTTCCCATGAGGCACAGGGTCAGACTGATTTGCATATGGCCATGTCTGAACTGGGGTGGCAGAGTAGGCTAAAGAATGGTGATGGATTAAACCCAGATCTTTTGACTGGGTGTGAGTGTTTGATTGGTTCAGATGCTCTGTCCATCACCACCCCCTTTTGTACCGCTTTGGCCGCCATAAGTGTGGCAGGGTATGCTCAGACGTGAGCCCCTTGCTCCCTTTGCCACTGGATTCAAGCAAGCCGGACTGAAGACGGCTGTAATGCCATAAACCGGTCCTCGGAAGCTTGTTTCCGGTCCAGGGAAGGCATGGCTTGGCAGTTCGGGCTGGACTGTTTCCATGAGGCACAGGGTCAGACTGATTTGCATATGGCCATGTCTGAACTGGGGTGGCAGAGTGGGCTAAAGAACGGTGATGGATTAAACCCAGATCTTTTGACTGGGTGTGAGTGTTTGATTGGTTCAGATGCTCCGTCCATCACCACCCCCTTCTGTATAGTTCTGACATTTAGGACACCTATGCTTGTTAGAAAAATTCTTTGGTCAGGAGGTAACAACTCCCTAAAGGCAGATGGGATAAAGATACTTCCACTTGGCTTCTTTTATCCACCCTATCGAAGA
The DNA here is from genome assembly GCF_964261635.1 of Lissotriton helveticus. NCBI lineage: Eukaryota > Metazoa > Chordata > Amphibia > Caudata > Salamandridae > Lissotriton > Lissotriton helveticus. The sequence goes on along the minus strand of NC_136060.1, from coordinate 19,107,675 downwards.
GAAAGGAGAGAATACAATCTTAGAAATGGTGAACAAGCCCAAGGCTGCTATTATAATGTACCAACCTTCAACAGCTACCACATGTTATCTAGACTAGAGGAATTAGACTGACTGACCAGCTTAAGGCCCAAAGACCAGGGAAGGCAGAAAGACCGTATATTTTTTGGCTTGCCTCCATTAGAACATCCTTTAACTCATTCCCAACAGTATCACTACATGACTGATTCACCCTATCCCTCACTATTCTACTGTAATAGAAAGCTTGGACCAAATGTTGATTGTAACATTGTATTGAACCAGGGTAATACCTGTATCATGCCTGATCCGGATCCCTCCAAAGTGGTAATAGAACTGAGTACCGCACAGGCAAAAATTTCGGGTGCAGATGGACTTAACATCGTTTTCTGGAACGTAGCTGGTCTGGGCTCCAAAATTGTTAACGATGATTGGCTTGGTTTTGCTCGGAATTTTAATATACTCTGTCTCCAAGAGACGTGTGCTGTATCATCCATTCACATTAATGGATTCAAAACCTATTTTTCGCCTGCGATTCCCTCTCTATCAGGGAGAGCTAAAGTAGGCTTGACTACATGTATCTCCAATATTCTAGAGATTGGGGAAATAGCTCCCTTGAAACTAGAACCTAATTTTCAAATAATAACCCTAGATATAGATAATTTTGATATCTTTGTGTTAGTTAATTTCTATAATAACTTAAAAAAGGTTCAGCTAAAAGCTACTTTAAAAGAGATTCGCTATATTCTAATGTAGTTTAAGAATGAAAACACCAAAAGAAGAGTCTCTGTAGTATGGGGGGGGGGAGGGTGACTTTAATTTATCTCTGTGTGGGCAAAACGATAACTTAACATGTGGCCTGCAAGATGAGAATGTTAATAATCTGACTCATTTTCCTCATACAACGAGTGGGGAGTGTCTGAATGAGACATTATTCACTCTGGAACTCGGCTTGGCAAACGAATTAGTGACCCACCCCAGTTCCACTCACTCAAACTTTTAATGGCAGAGGAGCCTCTTCTTCTATAGATTTTATATTTGTCTCAAGTAATGCTGCGTCCCGCATCCTGAGTTTTAAAACACATGACAACGCTACCAGTGACCATTTTCCGAATAGTGTTACATTGTCTCTCCCCTCTAATCGAGAAAAGACTAATCGAGCGTGAACATACGGCCAGAAGAATTTGACTCTGGATAGATTAAATGGATACTCGCTCAAGTGGGATCAAGCTGACCCTCTTAAGATAACAACAGCGGTAGTAAAGAACTCTCTTAAGGCAATAGAAAAGTGCCTAGACACTACTTCTTCCCACCAAGAGATTTTAGATAGTTTTGCGGTCATAACAAATGCAGTAAAGGAAGCCCTATTTATCCATTCAAAAAAGAACAAGAGGGAAACCAAGGCCTGGTTTAATAATGCTTGTTCGAAAGCATATTCTAACTCAAAATCGGCCCTGCGCAAAACAGTAAGGGACAAACAAGAAATTATTCTCCTAAGAAAGATATATAATCACGCAATAAAGACAAGGAAAGCCAAATTAAAACAAGAAGTATGGGTTGATTTACATAAGAGTTGCGTGATGAAGGATAGCACTGCTTTCTGGAAGATAATTAAATCTCCTTTTCTATCTGAATCTAGGGCGTTTGAAAAAATTGAAACAGTCATAGATGAATTATCATGGGTGGAACATTTTTCACATATATTTGGACTTACATCGACGGAAGAGAATGACCCTCATGACCTAGAGAGGACAGGTTCCCACGAAAAATCCACAATCTTCCCTATTGCACTTGACAGTACCCTGGTAGAAGTGGAACTTGCCTTAATGGCAAGTAAAGGGGGAAAGGCGCCAGGCCCCGATGGGGTTCCAGTAGATCTTTTTTAATACAATATGGATCTCTGGACGCCAACATTGGTTCGGGTACTGGAAGCCTCATGTTCAATCGGTCTTATTGAATCATGGTCGGACTCAATCCTGGTCCCGATATTTTAAAAAAGAGATCGTTTAAGCCCATCGTGCTATCGTCCCATATCATTATTAGACTCTTTGGGCAAAGTAGTGGGACGCATCATTCTCGATCGCTTACAAGAATGGGCTGATGATAACAACATATTGTCAGACCTACAATTCGGGTTTAGGGAGGGTCTGAGTACCATGGAGCAAGCCCTCAACTTGACCCTTCTAATGGGTAAATACGTGAACGTAAAGGGAGGGAACTTGTATATGGCTTACGTAGATTTAAAGTCAGCCTTCGATTGCGTAAGCCACTCAATACTGTGGAGTATTCTAATTGAGATGGGAATTGAGCTCTCCTTGGTTAACTTCCTACGTGAACTATATTCAAACGCCACGGCCAGGGTCAGGTTTGGATTAGGAGGGGAACTGACTGCGCCAATTAGAGTGGAGAGGGGTATAAGGCAGGGCTGTGTCCTGGCTCCCTTCCTCTTCACACTCTACACAAATGGCCTGGAACGAGCCATGCTGGAAGGGTGCCAAGACCTGCCCTTACTGCATAGATGCCCGATACCCGCCCTATTACATGCAGACGACATCGTAATCATTGCATGTACCCCCCTTGAGCTCCAACGCGCACTCAACAGATATAACAGTTACATGACAAATCTAGACTTACGAATCAACATTAAAAAAACATTCATGATGAATTCAGGGCCTAGAAATAAGAAAAGGAGAGACATCTATATTGGAAGCACGAAGGTTGAGAACATTAACACCTATCCCTATCTGGGAATTTTAATAGATAATAAAGGTACTTGGAGGAAAGCAATTGAGGCCAGAAAGTTGCTATTTATAAGGGCTACCTCTGCATTAGTTAGTTTTGCACAAAGATTGGGAAAAAGACCCCGGGAGAGATGATCAAAATCTATCAGGCCAAATGCATCAGCACTGCGATTTATGGAGCTGGAGTGTGGGGTTATGAACAGGTGGAAGCCTTCCAAAAAGTGAAGAACAGTTTTTTGAGATTTCTCCTCGCGGTTCCGCAGGGTACGTCGACCTTTAGCTGTCACTTAGAATTAGGTTTATCATATATCAGCGATATTGTAAAACTGCAACCCATTCTATTATGGCACCGTCTTTGGTCTTCCCCAAAAACAGTTTTTAATCAAAGTGTACTTAATGACTGTCTCTCACTGGAATACTCACATAAGATTGGTTGGCTTTTGTACGTTAAAAACTTTTTGTACGATGTGGGCTTAGAAAGATTTTATCATAACCCCTCCTCATTGCAGAGATATCGAGAAAAGTGCTGAAAAAGTTATGGTTGTCCCATTTAGAAGAACTGCTCCTGGTTACAGAGGCGAAAAAAAGCTCAGTCCAACACTCAATATTGATTCAAACCTCCATGTCTATTCAGCAGTATTTAACTTGCGATTTGAGCGGCTTTGAAAGATACTTGTTGACCCGCTTCAGGATGAATATTTTCCATCGCCTGGTAACTTTACCCAGAATTAACGATTGGTCGCAAGTTTTAATAACTTGCCCCTGCGATGAAGTATCGATCCAATCGACAATTCATGTGGTACTTTTTTGTAAATTTTATAAAGAACCAAGAAAGCGATGGATAATACCGTTTTAATAAAATCTGGGTTTACGACAATGTCGTCCTTCTCTCATCGTGCTGCAACTTATGGAGACGGAATGCCTGGTCAAAAACATTGTTACATTTTTGAAGTTTTGCATCAGACATAGGACGAACCTGTAATAAGATTAGAGATGCACTTGCTTCTTTGAAGCTATACTGTCTTCTTATTTTACCCTCCTATGACCATAGTATGTTTTTAATATTATCAATTAATGTTATGAAATATCAGTGATTTTATGCTTGTCAAGTAAATTTTGTAGTTTTTTAATATTTTAATATGTTTTTTAATTGTGAACTTTTATGGTTTTCAAAAGTATGGAAATCGAATAAAGGAATTTTGATTAGATTTGATTTGATTTGACTACTTAACTCTTTTTTGTTTAAGATGTAGAATGCAGTTCTACGCACAGTTAGTTAGCAAAATGTCAACAATAAAATCACCATCTGGTCATCATAAGCGTGTTTTATCCTTAATATCCTTTCTTTAGTATAACAAATGGAAGCCAAGTAGCATGTACAATTACTAAGGAGGCTAGGCAGCAAGGTCAGATGGGAAGGAGGCGGAAGTGGGTGGACAGGCACGACTGGGCTGGGCTGCATGGAGGAGCTCCCTGTAGTAAGGGTTGTATATTGTCTTTCCAACTGTCAATAAGTACATATATGACATTTTATGACTTGTGAAAAACCCTATGCATAAATCTGTAGGCCTGAGCCAGTTATGGTGACAAGCAAGTCATAAAGGCCTTGGGCCTGTTCATTCATTGGAAAAAGTTATGTCAGAGTCCATAGGTCTAATCATTTTAGTTTGAAAATTTAAGACAAACCATATATATGTACATGTCTATGTATGCATGTGCATTTACATTGACTGAGCACTGATACAGCTATAACCTTGGCGGCTAACCCACCATGCATGGTTAGGAAAGAGGAGGGATTGAAAATTGTTTGGGGGCAGATGGAATGCAATTTGTTCTGCGGGGGGACAGCTGGCTTCATCACAAACTGGAAGATGCAAGGGGAGATTAAGGAGACTTTTGATACTTTCCTTCCTTTGTCCCTGCTCTCGTGGATATCCCAGAGAAGGAATTTGATGGAATAATGATAGCATTTATTAATGATTCAGGGGGTTTAACTTCCTTGCTCTTTTCCAGCAGATAATATCCAACAATAATTCTGCAGGACCTGGATTGGGCTTAGATAGGTTTTCTGGCGCACTGGAGGGTTCATTACAATGGCTTGGGCATCTTTCCACTAGAGGGGATTAGAGACTTTTTACGTGGTATAAGATGGTTATTGGAAGGCTTGCGACAGGCCGGACTCTGACATGTTCTTTTGTTGCAGCTCACATACAAGTGGATAAGGCTACTAAAGTGCCGGAAGACAGCTGGGTGATCTGTTCTAGCCTGTTCTAGTCTGGGAACCCCTTTGTAGGAGGGTACATACCTTGCCTTCATTCGTAGGCACTTTCCTTTACCTACAAATGGTTCATGGGGTCTTGCTGTTCTTCTCAAACCTCTAAACATCTGAGAAAGATAGTAATTTGAGGAGTACTTAATGGGAGCAAGGAAGTATTGCCTTTTCCTAACTAGCATTGAGTGTTTGGATATATAGACTAAGGCCTTCGGACTAACAAAGCCCCTTTCTCTTCTGATGTAGTTAACCTTTGACCCACCGAAGCTCCGTGGAGGGGTGTGCATTAGATTCCATTTCCTTGATTAGTACTAGCAAGCCATAATTGGAATTGTGGAGTTCAGACAAAATATCTTTCAAAAACTTTGATTCATCCACCTGCTTTGATCTTATGGCCACAGGAGTTTCTAGGAAGCTGTATAAAGTATTTTGCCTCAGCAAAATTGCAACCAACAGAAATGAGGAACCGGTCAGCTGAATTTTGACACTCAGAGAGTCTTGGGTTGTGTTGGATGGCCCACACGACAAGCCCTTCCGAGACAGTAGAATTCGCAGATTCAGGGAAGATGTACAATGTTCAGACCCTAAGGCCCTGACCCCTTCCAACATCAGAGGTGATAATAATATATTAGGATGAGGTGAAGGGAACAGTCTTGGGCCCTTATCCAGGGTAGACCACAGGGAGATCTAGAGTATTGTCTGGTTGGGCGGAATTATCTTCCGAAGTCATCCCCTGGTTTCCGAGATGGGGGACACTAGATATATAGTCATGAGTTGAGGTTCAAAAAGCTTTTGAACTGTCTCCCAGGGCACTAGATCATTGGCTGTGTATCCTGCTTAATTTCAACCGTTTTTCACATAAATAAATCGTTTCTCTTTCGTTTGAGTTTCCAAAAGTATGAAATTTATTTCATTTTTCTTCACCAATGTTTCATTTCACATTAGTTGTTTTGCTTTTAACCATGCCATTGATGCATTTCAATCAATTGCATTTTCCATTACATCCTTTCCATTCCCCTTTCATTCCCAATGCATTTCGGCATATGTATGCCTTCATTGGGGGAAAATCTGTAAGGTAAATGGTGTTTGTTCAAATATCATTGTAGAATTGCCTCCACCCTCCCATTTGGCGCCCTAGCGCTTGCATGTACGGTGTTTTCTTGCATCCCCTGTGTGTTTATGTGATATAGCGTTTTTGTGCTGTTGTTATCGTTAGTGAGCGTCCCTATTGGTGTATGCCCCTTAAATTGTTAACCGCGATTGCATTTTCACTGCTCAGTCGATGTGGCTAATGTTACGCACGTTTGTTTACTGAAAACGAGTTGAAGAGTGTACGATCAAAAATGTATCCAGTGGCATCTCTCTTGTTTAATATTGCCTAGTCGTGTGCGGTTCTTAGTCTTACCGTGTAATCGGTTGTAGACCGGCGTATACTGCTTCCGTCTTTCTCTGTTCGCGCGCTATGTTCAAGTGTAGATACGCGTGTGACGACACTGTTGCTTGATTAAAGGTGTAGGTCCTCTTCCTGTGTTCTATTGTGCTTTCAGTAATCTAATCATCGCAGTGCACACTTATCACCAGTAATGGACACTTGATATATATCACTGCCCTCACTGAGAAAGAAACCGCTATTAGTTTTTCATTGAGCACACTTGGCCTCAACATGGTCTTCCCCTACCTGGGATATTACCCAATCCCATTCCAATTTTAAGACTGAGAGTGGGATGTACCCCTATTTACTTGTCACACATACGATGTGCTATGATACAGGATAATAACGGACTTTAAATGTAAAATGTTCCTTGTTACACATACTTATGGATTGTGCTTTTTGTATTTCTAACCGTATCAAGTTTTTAAGACCTTTGTTTTTAAAATATATAGCAGTACAGAGGGTGGAGGCAATAGAGTTGCTGTCCGATATGCGTTATTAGGATGTGACAGTAGGAATTGCTTGTTTTATACATACTGTCAAAAAAATAATAATATGGGCTACAGTAGGGTAGATAGTTAATGGAGGGTCAGGTGATCTTTAAGTCAATCGTATACTGTTCAAAGCTTTTTATTGCTTTAGAATGTTTTATGGACACTTGTCTCATAAGCTTGCTTTCTACCTACCTGAACCTACTTTGAAGTCATACATTTCTTTCCCTAACTTTTCATAGTCAGGCCCGCTCTGACCACGGTTATTACTAATGATTCCCCCGTATATTCTCCTACAGATATCACAGAGTTTTTATACCCGATGACCTGAGTTCTGATACCCCGCAACTCTGGGTAAGCCTTTGGTCCGATTTCACAATGCGGTGCACATCTTGTTTTCTCCGATATGACAGCATGTTAGAATGATTAGGTCTCTTGTTAAATTCCAGATACAACTGCACGACCTTCTCCCAACTACACTATTCAACTCGTGCCAATTTAATCCTACTAATGGGTAAGCCTGCTCTACCTTCATATTTGATTAACTACCATAGCCCTACTGGCTTTAATATCACTTACTCCTCGTGTTCTGTTTCAGACACGCACCATGCGAAGTGACCACGTGTGATGACAGCTCTCGACCACATACTAAATAACTAATCAAGGTAAACCGCAACTCGTAATATTGGTCAAGTACCTTGTTTTAGAGAGTGCTTGATATAATATCAACTACTCCCCGTGTTCTGTTTCAGACACGCACCGTGCTAAGTGATCACGCGAGAAGACAGTCCTTGACCTTGTGCTAAATCAAGGTAAACCGCAACTTTTCATAATGATCAACTATCCTTTTTTTAGATATTGCTAGAAAAAAGCCGCCCCCCCCCCGGGCCAGCTTTCAGCTCCATACGCTCTGTTTAATCAAAGTGACTCACGCTTTATTTTCAAATGTATCAGAATGATCCACCCTTGAAATCAAATGTTCCTATCTTCCTCAGAGTCAGAACTTCCACGTGCAGGCGGTACCAGATGGGTACGCTTGCCTAGTTAATGATTCATTTCAAGAGCTATAACCTCAACGGTATACCCTCTATATCAGCTATGTGTGCTTTGATTGGTCTAACCTACAGAATATGAGTCATATCCCATCACCATGAAATATAATTCTTTACTTTATATACATTAAATAGGTTGCCTGCCCCCCATTTTGGTCCTGATGAAGATCCCGCAGCAAGGGCACGACTAATCGCTGCGAACTTCTGAGGGTCGAAACGTCGACAATAACCTGTTTAATCGTCAACTTCATGCCACTATTTTCTCATTAATTGTATCCTGTGAAGTATGATATTTGTTGACTTTATTTTTGAACGAATGGTCCTTTGCTCTGTATATAACTCGCCAATACAGTTTTGTTAACTTGCTGATTTTACTGTCACTAATTCCTTCCCATCACAATATCCTAGCACAAACCCACCCCTTCCCCTTCCCCTGGGGCACTGTACAACCATTTCAATTTATTGAACAGTTGTCTGTATATTTGGTATACTTAATCCCATTGTGAATAAAACAATGTGGATGCATTCATTGTTTGTGCAAATAATTTCTCTTGAATTGTTTATATTATAATCACACTCACGCTGGGACCCCTTCCTCTCAGTACTTACACAACCCAGGTCCCAGTGACTATGTTTGGGTAAAACCCCTCATTTACACACTACTTCGAGCAGACGCTGTTCTGCGAGGTTTCGTTTTCCTTTTCAATTCAATTGTTTCCAGCACACAATGGTAGAAAGAGAACTTCTCTCATACTCTGAGGACTACATTGATAAACTTTTGGAAAATCCTGATAATTTCTTTTTTTCCACCAATATTCCAACTATCGACTTCACTTTGAAAGATAAAATATCACGCCTAGAGCGACTGGAAAAGAAACTGGTCCGAACCAGGTGGCATGGCCATCTTCTAACAAGATATCTCAAGGAGAATATCATCCCTGTGGGATTACAAATAAAGATAGAACCGGCCATCTTTATAGAAGTACCCAAATTTAAAAAAGGATTCAGTCACATTTCCAACAATTGCTCCTGCCATTGGATGGTTCTCGGCGTGGAAACTGCCGCTGAACAAGTCCAGCTCATCACCGCAGAAATCAAGGCACTGAAAGCAGAGATAGCGGCTGATGCTAATTTTGCCAGCGCTAAAGAGACATTAGGCAATCTGGAGGCATCGCTCAAGGACGTTGACCTAACCACCCAGAATCGCAAATTGGAGAAACTAGCCCGTGACATACGTTTGTATGATAAGAAAAAGACTTACCCATACCTACAGGAGGATTATTTCCGCCAAGATAATCAGGGTCGTTTTATGAACAGAGGACGTGGTTCCTACAGAGGCAGACGCAATTACCAAACTTTCTCGGATTCATCTTACAGCTCTGAGGGCGAACAAGAACAAGCGGGCCCGAGTAATCTTTACAACTATCCAGACAACGGCTACCAACAACACCAATACAACCCTTTTTTAGGACAGCGTCAAGGATCATGGCGCCCTCCCCGAGGCAGAGGCAACAACTGGCCCAGAGGCCAGCAGCGCGGCCCCCAGCAGAACCCGAACAGTTGGGACGGAGGACGTGGACAACCCCAAAAACAAGTACACTTCCAACCGGAACAACATGGCGAGAGGATTACCCGCAGCAAAACTTACCGATGGTAGATTCCACTGAGGCACTCAGTCCTATCGTGAATATATCCCAACAAGAACTGAGCAATGATGAACTCAAAGTATTGAGCAAAGGGTTATCTTATGTTCCTACGCACATACCTGATAATTTCATTGTTCGCACTGAACTCTTCAAATTCTTTCGTAAAATCCGGCTCAAATACTTCTTCCGTATTTCCGGACCTCAACCCAATCCATCATTAACAGGTTTGAGAATACCTTCGACCTTTGTCCCCTATGGAAGTACAATGTCACATAAAATCTTAGCCTACGAAGCGGTGGTGTGGAGAGATGTGCAAGAACTTCTACGTGATAAATCTTATATCAAGGTACAATACTAGTAAAATGGAAAAGGCAGCACTACAATCACTGGCCCGGAATACCCAAGTTGTGATTAAGCCCGCGGACAAGGGCGGGGCAATTGTTATCCAAGACGTATCCGCCTATGAATCTGAAATTCTCCGCCAACTTAACGACCATACCAGCTACCAACTACTGCGATCTGATCCCTCTAAAGCCATTGCCCTTGAAATCTTGGAGTTAACACAAGCTGGTCTCGACCAAGGTTTCCTATCGGAGAATGAGTTTCATTTCCTAAATCAGAAACATCCTCGACTGGCCACGATTTACACCATACCCAAAATCCACAAAAGTATGGAGGACCCACCAGGTCGCCCTATTGTGTCTGGGTGTGGGTCCATTATCGAGCCTCTTGGCAAATACATTGATTTTTTCTTAAAGCCTTTGGCCGAGTCTACTCCATCTTACCTCCGTGATACCATGCATACCATTAACATAATTGAAAATTCATCCTTTGACCCTCAACATCAAAGACTAGCCACATGTGACGTGGTATCACTGTATACCTGCATCCCTCAACAAGAAGCTCTCACGGTAATAACTCGATGTCTGCAACGACGACCTGCCCCGGTACAAGTCCCATCTGAGTTCATTGTGGCCCTGTTAAGAATAGCTATGACCAAGAATTTTTTTCTATTCAAAAATAATTTTCATCTCCAAACATCCGGAGTAGCAATGAAGGCTCCATTTGCTCCTGATGTGGCGATACTCTACATGGCAGCCTTCGAGGAAGACACTGTCCTAAATCAAGTTAATCCATTCAGAGACCAATTGGGTCTCTGGATGCGATACATTGATGATATTCTTCTAATCTGGAATGGCGATTTGGAGGAATTATCCTCTTTTTTCACATGGCTCAATCAACAATCTGCACATTTGAAATTTACGATCCAATCAGACAATCAGACCATAAACTTTCTTGACATTACCATCTATGAGCAATCTGGAATATTACTTACGACACTGTACCGAAAACCGGCTGAAAGAAACTCGTTGTTACAATACAACAGCCACCATCCACGAGCCCTTCGCGGCAATCTGCCCTTCAGGCAATTCCTACGGATTCGGAGGAATTGCTCAAACAAAGAACATTACTTTACTGAATCTGAGGATCTTGCCAACCGACTGCAACAACGAGGGTATCCAAGACGCCTGGTCAAGAAATCACGGAAACGTGCCTGGTTCTACCCAAGAGAGGAATTACTCTCGCCAAAGGACAAAAGTGATCAACAAGAAAATAGGATCGTCTGCGTAACCACCTTCAACACCAAAAGCAATAAGATCAAACGCATAATCAACCATCATTGGCAACTGATATCGGATGATGTCAACCAGTCTGAAACACCGCTACACGCTTTTAGAAAAGCCAAAAGCATCAAGAACTATGTGGTACGGTCACTCCTACCAACACCTGATGAGCCCACTATCACCTCATTGTGGGATTTGCCCCCTGTGGTCGGCCATTTCAAATGTGGCCACTGTAAGGCGTGTGACACTGCAATCCAAACTAAGGAATTTCAACATCACCAACATAAAATTGGGCTTAAGACTCACAGCAACTGTAACTCTTCCAATATTATCTATGCGATAATATGCCCGTGCCAAATGATCTATATCGGTCAAACACAACAAGAAGCCAAGGCTAGAAATCTTCAGCACATGAGCAGAATTAGATGCGAAGTCCAGGGTGCACCCTTAGTAGACCATTTCAAATTGGCATCACACCCTCCAGAGAGCCTTAGATGGGTGGTAATAGAGAAACCAGTTTTGGGACCCCGGGGAGGCAATATTACAAGTATCCTAAACACATGCGAATTGAAGTGGATGTACTTCTTTGACTCCATTGAGACAGGCCTGAACGAGCACGACAGCTCTTTCTCCCAACTAGCCACCTTACCTTGAACCCCTTTTTGCTTTCAACACGCAATATACACTGTGTTTAATTTGGCCTTTACCCTCATGTGAGAGGTACGCCATATTATCTACGACTATGTAGAATACTGATATCAATACCGACTGCATCGGCTTTTACCCCACCGTTGGAGGTACGCCCTCAATACAGTCTAACATTTACCTTCATTTTAGATTATGGAATACTACTACCATAACTGCTGACATTATTTGTTATGGCCTCACCATTGTTATCATACTTTGATGGGTATGCAGTATCTATGTTTTAACCATTTTTACATACAGTGGTCATGTTGACTAAATTTATATGCTTTCTTTTATAACTGTGATTATAGTTCAATTGCGTACTAACCAAATGCACATCGAGTATGCGTCTAATTTGCCCAACTTATAATTATCTTTGTCCATTCAACATCGATCACAGTCTATAAAATCAATACTAATAACAATAGTTCTAATGATTTTTTTGTTTGAATATTTTTATTGGTGTTTCAACATATAGTAACAACACAGAGCTATACACAGTGTAGGGCGAGACAACAATTATCTATGTGATCGGCAGCAAGGAACAAATACAGTGGCAACACTGCACGTTACAATCATCTCGAGCCCCATCCAACATTGCTGAGAAAAAGGAAAGGAAAAGAAAATAGTATGTGAGACATACAACAGTCCCTCTCCGCATTCCCCACCAGGGTGTTTTGCCTGTGACCGTTTCCACCCGTAACCATCCACCAGAGTAAAGATTGCCTTCGAAGATCGAGGCAGCTGGACTTAGCATGCGAATGTGAATGTGGTTCATCACAAATGTCAAGTGCACGGCCAGTGGGGTGTCATAGGGGAGGGGCGCCGCTGAAGGTCGTGATGGGTGCGGCACAGGCCAATCCATGTCCAGACATCTCGCGTTAATTATGTCGGGGGAGAAGAAAAGTGAAAGTATATCCTACTCGGTTCTAATGCACAAGGATATAGGTAATGGTCGCATTGCGCTGCGCATATTGTTTCTCTCTGTCACTCAGCGATTCGCAATGTGGTCTCAGCAGTGTCATTGCAGTCTCGTGCGCTCCGTCGTACAATAGTTTTAATGATAACAATGGACTATGACGCGAGTCTGTTTTCCAGCTCTAGACGTTTATCCGGAATCACGTGATAAAGTTACCATAGTGATATTACAATCAGGAAGCGTGGCTCGCCATTGCTAGTGAGAGCGGCGTCCTCGGCCAGATTCAATCGGTGTTCCGTAATTGTGCCTTTGAAGTCATAAATTTCTTTCCCTAACTTTTCATAGTCAGGCCCGCTCTGACCACGGTTATTACTAATGACTCCCCCGTATATTCTCCTACAGAAATCACGGAGTTTTTATACCCGATGACCTGAGTTCTGATACCCCGCAACTCTGGGTAAGCCTTTGGTCCGATTTCACAATGCGGTGCACATCTTGTTTTCTCCGATATGACAGCATGTTAGAATGATTAGGTCTCTTGTTAAATTCCAGATACAACTGCACAACCTTCTCCCAACTACACTATTCAACTCGTGCCAATTTAATCCTACTAATGGGTAAGCCTGCTCTACCTTCAAATTTGATTAACTACCATAGCCCTACTGGCTTTAATATCACTTACTCCTCGTGTTCTGTTTCAGACACGCACCATGCGAAGTGACCACGTGTGATGACAGCTCTCGACCACATACTAAATAACTAATCAAGGTAAACCGCAACTCGTAATATTGGTCAAGTACCTTGTTTTAGAGAGTGCTTGATATAATATCAACTACTCCCCGTGTTCTTTTTCAGACACGCACCGTGCTAAGTGATCACGCGAGAAGACAGTCCTTGACCTTGTGCTAAATCAAGGTAAACCGCAACTTTTGATAATGATCAACTATCTTTTTTTAGATATTGCTAGAAAAAAGCCGCCCCCCCCCCGGGCCAGCATTCAGCTCCATACGCTCTATTTAATCAAAGTGACTCGCGCTTTATTTTCAAATGTATCAGAATGATCCACCCTTGAAATCAAATGTTCCTATCTTCCTCAGAGTCCCTATCTATCTCAGAACTTCCAGATGGGTACGCTTGCCTAGTTAATGATTCATTTCAAGAGCTATAACCTCAACGGTATACCCTCTATATCAGCTATGTGTGCTTTGATTGGTCTAACCTCCGGAATATCAGTTATATCCCATCACCATGAAATATAATTCTTTACTTTATATACATTAAATAGGTTGCCTGCCCCCCATTTTGGTCCTGATGAAGACCCCGCAGCAAGGGCACGACTAATCCCTGCGAACTTCTGAGGCTCGAAACGTCGACAATAACCTGTTTAATCTTCAACTTCACGCCACTATTTTTTCATTAATTGTATCCTGTGAAGTATGATATTTGTTGACTTTATTTTTGAACGAATGGTCCTTTGCTCTGTATATAACTCGCCAATACAGTTTTGTTAACTTACTGATTTTACTGTCACTAATTCCTTCCCATCACAATATCCTATCACAAACCCACCCCTTCCTCTTCCCCTGGGGCACTGTACAACCATTTCAATTTATTGAACAGTTGTCTGTATATTTGGTATACTTAATCCCATTGTGAATAAAACAATGTGGATGCATTCATTGTTTGTGCAAATAATTTCTCTTGAATTGTTTATATTATAATCACACTCACGCTGGGACCCCTTCCTCTCAGTGCTTTCTACCTACAACAGCAGAAGAGGATTCTCAAAGAGCAGCTTTTCTACCCCAGTGTTTTGTCACAGACGACAACCAACTCCAAAACCCTTGCTTACTATTGTAATCTGTGAGATTCCCTGTAACTACATACCTTTCTACAAGCTTTAACCCAGTGAAATGAAAATCCCCCCTTACAGGCCTATTGGCTTTTACATATGCTTTTCGCAATGAGTAAGTCTGGCCTACTGCCTGTTTCATGGCATTTCATAATAAATAGATTAGGCTTATAGCGTTCATCAATAGCGTGTTGCCACAAACAACACACGCCTGCTGTGTTGAGTATAAGCCTTGCAATCACGGGAAAAGTGCAAATCAAGCGTTCGTCTTCAGTGAAAGCACACAATTTCTGCCCAATCAAAACTGTACTGAAGCTAATCAACATCTGAGCTGAAACAATACCCCTCTCAGTAGTGAAGTAGAAAATGAGTAGAGACAACAGAAGAATTATTTTCTATGCAGGAGAGCTTCTTATCAAATGTGCACTTAATCGCTCATCTGAATGTAGTACTATAGATATAGGGTTCGGAAATTAATGATGTTAAGCACTTATGTTTTGGGTATTGTCTTTGCTATTATTATCAAGTGTATTCATTAGCCACAGAAGTTCAGTAGAATCTGAGCAATACTGAATGAGTATATTCAATCCAAGGTGCTGCCTTCAACATTGTTCAAGGACTATAAGCGAAAAGTGATGTCAAATCAGACACGAATGTGCTGGACATTGTAACTGGTATGGCAACACCAACCCGCTTTACGTAAATTTGCTGCCCTGGTAGCAAGATGCCTCAACAAAGTTCTGTGTGGTGTAGGATTGACCTACTGAGTAGCAACATCTGATGATCTAATGTGACGAGTCTACCATTAGAACACAATGACTGCCAAAGCCAGGGTTCTCTTTGGGACTATGTAATGTGCGAAATTCGCAGTGTTCTACCAAGCAAAGTACAGATGAGACCAACAATCTGAGCCTTCGGGGCATTATTGCCATTAGAGCATTTGTCTGACTATAGAAGCAGTCACAGACAGTCTCTGAGAGGAATCCAGAATCTGAGGGATGCCACTCTCCTCACAGAATCTTCAGGGCCATCGGATGGGAGAAAAAACAGTTACCTTACAGTTTGGTAAACACTAAGGGCCAGATGTAGGTAGCCTAATACCGGTCGGTAACGGCCGAAAATCTGTGTTTTCGGCCGTTACCGACCGGTATTCGGAAAATGAGATGTAGGTCGCCGAAAACCAGTAAAAATACCGAATCGGTAGATTACCGGCTCGGTAAAGAAACCGAGTCGGTAAAAGTACCGACTCAGTAAAATTACCGAGTCGGAACAAATACCGAGTCGGTAAAAGTTCCGACTCGGTAAAATTACCGAGTCGGAAGAAATACCGTGTCGGTAAAAGTTCCGACTCGGTAAAATTACCGAGTCGGAATATACGAAATGGAAAATACCACGCCATCGAGATGTAGGAGAGCCTTAAAATACCGAATTGTTCTAAAATTTGGTAATTAAGAGTCGGTAATTAACAAGGATTGCAAGCAGGTGGTAATCAGGTGCAGCCTATAAAAAAGGACCCCAAAATGCAACACAGGAAACAGAATGGCGGCATTTTACGTCATAGCAAGACGGCTAAGGCTACAGGCAGCAGGTGAGAGGGAATGGAGAAGGGAGGAACAGGTATATAGGCTAAGGATTACACTCATCCAATTGACAGAGCCAGAGATAGTGCAGAGATACAGACTGCACCCTGAAACCATCATGGACCTGATCAGGGACCTGCATCCACTCCTGGACCACCCAAGACCAAGGGCCCATGCCATCCCACCCCATGTCCAGGTGCTCTGTAGCATACACCTCCTAGCATCCGGGAGCTACCAGAGTATAGTTGCAGCGGCAGGTGGGGTGTCCCAGAGCTGCCTGTCGCGTTTTTTCAAAAAGTTCCTGGATGCCATGATGCAAAGAATGGATCAGTACATCCACTTCCCAGACACTGATGCGGACTTGCTCAGGACCAAGACTGACTTTTACCTCATGGCAAACTTCCCACACGTGATTGGCTTCATTGATGGGACCCACATCCCTATTTGCCCCCCTGCTGCCAAGGAGCACATATACAGGAACAGGAAGTCAACACACACGATTAATGTTCAAGCAATCTGTGATGCAAAGTTCTTCATCACAGACATAGTGGCCAGATACCCAGGAAGTACCCACGATTCATTTATCTTCCAGAACAGTGGGATCTATACCCGCCTGACAGCGGGTGAATTCGGGGAAGGATACCTGCTAGGTAAAGAAATGGGTGACACTCCCTTGATAGATGAAGCAGACGTATGTCAATGTGTGCATCTGAGTAATGTATATTTTGTCTTCCACTTTAGGGGATAGTGCATATGCACTCCGTTCCTTCGTCCTGACACCCTACCTCAACCCAACAACCCCCAGCCAGAGACGTTACAATGTGGCACATAAATCCACCCGCAACATCATTGAGCGCACCTTTGGCCTCTTGAAGAGCCGGTTCCGCTGCCTCCACAAAAGTGGGGGGGCACGCCAGTACTCACCTGTAACGTGCTGTAAGATTATTGCTACGTGTGCGATGTTGCACAACCTCGCTACTAAGAGGAGCACAGAGGTGGAATTGGAGGACTATGAAGACCATGATGATGAGCAGGCACTACCATCAGCCAACCCAGTAGGAGGACCAACACCCACAGACGGTAGACAGAGACGGGCAGAAATCACACACAACTACTTCTGAGTAAGTATAGAGACAAAGCACGTATTGTATTTCAAAGCACGTAGGTTAATTTAGCACTACGTCGAAATGACATGAGACACACAATACACATACTAGTGTGCCCAGCACTACTGTGTGGACGGAGGTTACGTCACCCTCACATGTCCATGAGCAAAAGTCTGACTCACTGCTTGTGTCCAAGAACACCCAGGCATGCTGCCTGATGTTGATTAGGTTCAGAGTCTGCTGTGCCTGCGCCGGCACTCTGGCATCTGCTGCTCCTCCTTACTTCAGGGCCTGGGGTGCTGCTCCTGCTACTAGGGGTATCTGTGTCCCCAACTGCTTCTAGTCCTGTGGTGGCTGACTGGTTAGTCAGCAGCACTTCAAGTGCTGTAGTGACTCTCCCCATCCCCCGGGATAGATCCGTACAGCAGTGCACCAGGCCCTCCTGCATTGCAACTGAACAGCGACACATGAGTGAAGTCGCAGTTGCTAGTTGGCGCATTCCCCTTGTCTCATGATGTGTGCGATGGCTCTCCCTGCGCCTTTGTGCACGGTCCTCTCTCAGTTCCTCACACAGTGTCGCCACAGGCTGAGACATTTCCCTGATTCCCTCTGCCATTTCCCTCATGCTGTCTGCCATTGATGTGATTCCATTGTTAAAGTCTGTGAATTTGCTGTTCATAATTCGCATCTGCCTGTGTACTGCACTTATCCCTCTTGCCTGCCGGCGCTGGACCTTCACCATTGTGGTCTCGAGGCCTTGGAACACACTCTCTAATGACTCCCGGACCCTGCGACGTCTTGTTCCTTCTGATGGCCTGACAGGAGTGGATGTGTGCCCTGGTGCATTCCCTGCCATAGACTGCATTGCCTCATCATCTTCCCCTTCCTCATACGATGATGTTTGTAGGATCCTATGAGGGGGTCCCTCATGCCTCACAGGCCTGAGGATTTCAGACACCTCGGAGTCAGCTGGTGTGTGTGACTGTATTTCCGCAGGTAGTGGTGAGCCTATGAGCACAGGAGATGCTTCCAGTTGCATTGTGTCATCTGCCTCTGGTATGTCTGCTGCTTGTGCGCATGTCGCTGTGGGTCTTGCACTGCTGGGCCCAGCATCCCTGCCTTCTTCCGCAGTGCTATCCTTTTGGGGATGTGTCTTCTCCCTCAACTGCTGGGACTTGCGTGATGTCTCTCCTGTGGACAGACATGGACAGTATCTTAGTGGTGCTTTCACCTTGTTTATCAACATTAAATTACACTTTCACATCACTATTTTCTGCTCCTCCCATGTGTCTGCTTGTATTGTGTGGCATGCCTGACGAAATTTAATGGTGACTGTTCATATGGGTATTCTAATGACTACCACTCCCATAATGCATTGCAGGTGAGTACTAAAGTCAGGACTGGATTTCCTTATTACATAACCACATTGGGGGAGGTACACAGGCAGGGGGTGCGGGATGATGGACATGTCCCTTACCTTTCTTAGCTGCAGCTCGGGCTGAGCTGTCTGCATCACCAATCCCCAGGACGCAATCTGGCTCCAGTGTGGACTCCACTAGCTCTTCAAGGTCTGTGAGTGTAGGTGCCTTGTTCTTCCCACCACCTGTTAAATTGGATTCCTTCCTTCTTGCAGCCAGTTTTTTCTTTGTGACGATCCTTAGATCGTACCATCGTTTTTTTAGGTCGTCCACTTCCCGGTTGGTGACTCCAATGGCGTTGATTTTAGTCTGGATCCCCAGCCAGGTGCTCCTCTTCACAGCCTCTGGTACCTGCAGGGAATGTTTTCCAAATATTCTTGGGTAGTGCTTCACTACCTCCTCCACCAGCACCGCAGTTCTCCAGTGCTAAACTTCATCTTCCTCTTCCTCTCAGGTCCATCCCTCTGTGAGTCTTGTTGCTCCATTTGGTTAACCTGCAGGGATCTGCTTCACAACTGGCTGTCTCTGTGAGTCTGCTCTCCTGTGTGATCAGTTACACTGCACCTGCATGGGTGTGGCCACTTCCTGGTTGTGGGGTGGGGTCGAAGCACAGGATTGGTCTATTGCTCTGTTGGTTGGCTGAGGGGCGGGATGGAGACACCTGATTGGTTGATACTTCAACTGCCTGATATTTGTATCCCCGACTCGGTATTTACCGACTCGGTATTTACCGACTCGGTATTTACCGGTTGGTAAATACCGAGTCGGTAGTTTCAATGCATTCCTATGGGCATCCGGGCCCATAGGATTGCATGTGACTTACCGACTCGGTATTTGCAGTATCGGTAAATACCGATTCGTTGATTACCGTGCATGGGTTACCGATTTTTACCGAATCGGTATTTTTTACCGGATTTTGACCTACATCTCGTTTCACTTTTCTTAAATACCGATTCGGTAAAAATCGGTATTTTAGAGTCGGTAAAAATGTGTTACCTACATCTGGCCCTATAAGCAGAAAGTAGCTCCAGCGAGCCTTGCATATGTCAGAAATCCTCATCTTTCTCTCAAGCTTGCGTTAACAAGTAGTAGTCAAAGAGGCTTTATTCGAGTAAAATTCTCATAAAAGCACATACATACATTTATATATTAAAACCACATTAAATAAAAACCTCATTTTTGATTGACAATCGTTAAAAAAGATAAATTACATAATTTATACATTATAAATGCTAAAAAATTACTTAATAACACTGATTGCTAGAAAGGGTGCTTATAGGGGTAAGCTCTTGGCCACAATTCTCTGTCTAATAGACCATGCCCATCCCAGGTACTTGGCAACTGCTATAACTAGGGGCATAAAAGTGCTGGTGCAAATGATTCTCAGAGCCACTAGGCTACTGGTAGTACCTAGGTTTCTACACGCTGGGGCTAGCCAAACTCGTCTTGGAGTGACGTAAGCCCTACAGGAAAATAAAAAATGACCTATGCTTTCTTTTGAGGCTCCACATACAGGGCAATCTATATTAGAAGAACTCCTCCACCTCCCTGTAAGCGATCTAAGAGGGAGCGCACCAGATCTAATTTGGAATAGGAGCTTCCTGTCCCCTGGCGTTGTTATACTATCCCAATAGTCTTCCAGCACAGGATACAATTTGGCTTCCAAGAAACAGCCCGTCATAGAGTCAGTAGCAGTTTTTCTCCTATCTCGCAGGGCCACAAAATCCCAATATAGTCCTTTCAATGCTTTTTTACTCGGGAAGACCTCTCCTAAAGGATTCTCCCATAGGGTTTGGAGACCAAGCTCACAGAGCATGGTTCTAAGTTCTTTTAACCATCCTATTCTATGGAAGATATCTGCTTTTATTACAGCTAGGAACCCCTCCGCATAATGATGTATCTCCGGAGTCGTCCAAAGCCATCTCCAATATAGAACAGGTCGTAGCCTCGACAAATCCCCTACTACCTTTCTCCCCAAGTCAAGTCTAAGGAGGAGCCATGGGGTACTTTTAGGTAGGCCAGTAACTGCCCTAAGGAACTTATTTTCCGATTTCTGTATTGAATGTAACTTCCCAAAGCCCCACAGTTCTGCCCCATACAGAGCAGACCCTAGGGCCTTGGCCTCGTAAACTTCCAGAACTGGCTTGATTGGCTTGGACTTCGATTTTCTATGCTCCACCCCCAGAGCACCAGATATTTGTCTATGTCTTAGTGCCGCCATATCGATGTGCTGTGACCATCTCAAATCATCAGTTATGTAAATGCCAAGATAGGTAAAAGCCTTAACAACCTCTAACAGACAATTGTTCATAAATATTTTGGGTCTAAAACTACGATGGCAGTTGAAAGTCATTAACTTAGTTTTAGCCACATTGACTTCCAAACCGTGCTCCCCGCAAAATTCATCAAAAATAAGAAGAGCACGTTGCAAGCTGTTTGGGGTCTTTGACAAAATTAAGGTATCATCGGCGAACATCAAAATAGGAACTTTGATGCCCGCCAAAGAGGGCGCATCTACACTAACAGACAGCATACGAGCAACTATCCCATTAATAAATAGTGAAAAAAGCAAGGGGGCCATCGCACACCCTTGGCGAACTCCCCGTTCTACCGGGAGGTCAGCCGTAACTTCTCCATTCCTACCCCACTGGATTTTGGCAAAATTAGCCTCATGTAACCTCATAACCATGGTTAATAAATCTTCCGGTAAACCTAGGTTTATCAAGACCACCCGTAACTTTCTCCTTGGGACCAGGTCGAAGGCAGCCCGCAAGTCAACAAAAGCGACATACAGGCTACCCTCGCCTAGCACCACTGTTCCCCACCGCAGCAAGGTAAAGCGGAACACCTGGTCCACTGTACTGGTGGCCTTCCGGAATCCAGCTTGGTATGGGGATAGGGCATTGTTCTCATCAACCCAGTCCATTAGCCTGTTTACGACCATCCTCCCCACCACCTTTTGGATGGTGGCAATCAAGCTTATCGGTCTGTAGTTCCCGGGCACCGACCGATCACCTTTCTTGTATACGGGTATGATGATCGCACCCTTCCAAGATATTGGTACCATAGCCCCTTGGGCAATGGCATTAACCAAAAGGAAGATATATTTTACCCAGCGATCCTTGTCATTAATAAAAAGATCCGCCGGGACCCCATCTAAGCCCGGGGCCCTGCCCCTAGCCACTGCACATAAAGCCACTTCTACCTCTTTGAGGCTGACAAAATTCCCATTAAAATACACAGCCATAATCTCAACCCTCTCACTGCCCGGTAGTGTTTCAGCATATTGGGGTTTAAAATGGTTAGCCCAAGCCTCCTCCGGGACATTGTTACTGGGGCAGTCTGGTGTGACACCCCTACTTGTGTTAACTGTCTACTGTTGTGGCTAGGGGCTTGCACGCACCTATTGAGCAACATGCAAGGAGCCAGGCTTCCATAATCTGAATCAGTCCTGTTTCAAGAATTCCCACTAGAGGCTGTCTTGGAACTGTGCACAGAACATGACAGTCGCCCATCCGGTTTCAAAGTAAGCAACCACTGCAATGTTGGAACACATCCAGAAGAATGTTATGCTATTGACATGATTTTCAGCTACATGACCTCTTGTGTTATTTCGCATTCCCACACTTTTCACGTTATATCTCCAGTGGTTTGAGATGCATCGGAGTTTTTTGCTCTCATGCCTACATGGGCTACATTTTGCGTTCTTTCTTCCCTTCCTGCCTGCCTGGCCAGTGGGTGCATTTGGGTGGGTTAGTCTTTGGTGCGTCTGTGTCCATATGCTACTTGTTGTTTCCTCCTTCTGGTTACTTGGTTTTTCCTCTCACCTTTTCTATGCCCGTGAGTCTGTGTTATCTCTATCGGTATTCGCTTAACCTTTCTCTTCCTCCTCATCTTCTTCCTCCTCGTTTTCTTCCACCGGTCTCTTCATGCTGCTTTGCTTACTCCTTTCCCCGACGTTGTTTCTGTTCCTCTGCTGTTCTTCCTTGTTTTCCCTTCCTTGGTTCTCCCTCGCTATTTGTTATTCTCATATTGGATTTGTGCTTCTGTTAGAACGAAAGGGGATATGTAGTATCCTACATTGGTAATGTTATGTATGGTTCTCCTCCTGCTCAACCAGTGCATGTGCTCTGTACCCAATAGAATGTTGGTGTCATGATGTTCCTCGGAATGTTGGGACTGAGAGAGGCAGAGTGACAGTTGGTCATGGGCTGAGCAGCTGACAGGCAGCTCCTGGTGGGGCTCTGATCTACCACATATCTACTTGATGTTATCAACTTTACTACCTGTTATCTTTATAGATAAAACATCTTGAAATACAACCTTCCTGAGTGGACCTTCTTCACTACACACTATTGTTCTAATCACCAGCAAGTTTCCTTGCTCATCACGTAGCATGGAAACCAGGACAACTGCTCAAAGTACACTGGACTGCACTGTAACCCCTTGGATGATAGTAAGAAGGTCCCTCTTACTATTATCCGAGGGGTTACAGTGCTTTTCACTGGTGCAGCACTCATCCTGCCAGAAGTTGCTTCTTCTCAATGGGGGCAGGTTGTAGCAACACTGCTGATTGGCTCCCAGTCAAGTAGGACCTCTATGAAAGATGCGTATTCATTGGCTCACCGACCTGTTCTTCCGATATCATACCTCTGAATTGAGACGGTTGTTCATTGGTTCAGCCATATGTTGTTTTGATACCACTGGTATTTGTTGTGCCTTTATTGTTTAAGTCTGCTTTATTACATTTTCTCCTTATTTACTGTTCAATAAGTAACATGCAGAATGTTAATTTTCCTGTTAGTTTTCTGGATGGATTTAAATAGAAATAATGATTCATGACTTTTCATAGCTATTTGATTAATGGCTCAAAGTTTAAACCCATGTGGAAATTTGCTATTCTCTATAATTGTTTGGGCTCAGAGGGACAAGCATTTTCCATCATCTCATCTGCCACCTGCAATACAATCTTGTGAAACTGATTGGCATGTATATGTGGAACCTGTTAAAAGGTTCCAAAATAATTTTAAGGACAACACAAGCATAATTGTTGAAAGACAGGATTTTTCACGCATTGTCAGTTACAACATGAAACAAATGATAACTTTTTGACCAAACTTTATGTTTTAGTATCCACTTGTGAATTTTAACGCAATATTGATACCTTTTTAAGAAACCAACTGGTTGCAAACTGTTATTATAAAGGAAACCAGGAAAAACTGTTGTGTTGTAGAAATCCTAATCGTGAGGAAACATTCGAAATTGCCAGAGACATTGAGAGGCCAGTACTAGCCTCCAAAGAGCGTTTTTTGACTCACAACATGTTACTGCCATTGCTTTTAGACCCAAGTCCCATGCTGGTACTATTTTGGATGGTAAGAAACCTGATAAGTCATAGAAAAAAGGTTGTTTTAGGTGTGGTTTCAATGCCCATTTAGACAATTGGAAGGGGTGTCCAATTGTGGGGAAAGTCTGTTTAAAGTGTAAAAAGTTTGTACACTTTGCAAGAGTATGCAAGAACACTCAGAAAGTAGGTTTGGGTGTAGATCATGATAATTCTACCAATTCTAAAGAAATTGCTATTCAGAATGATAACAGAGTTGTCTTGTCTTTCAAGATGGCTGAAACTTCACAAAATACGACTGGAGGTAGAGATCCATTTTGTATGGTACGCATTGGTGATTTGAGAATTCAGCAAATGGTGGATTTTGGGTCTCCCATTACCTTTGTGACCGATGATTTGTATTTCAAAGAATGGAGCAGTTCAGCTTCTACCTCTTATACATTCGTACAGTGGCCTTTAGAGGTCATGATATCGACATGATGGTTTATTTTCCAGGAAGGATCCCATACAAGGACAGGTCAATTTTTATGAAGGTGTATGTAACCAAGAGAGGTTATAACATTTTGGGTTGGAAAGATCAAGGTGTATTTGAAAACGTTTTGAGACCAGGTTTCTTTGGTGGCGTCCC
Organism: Lissotriton helveticus; assembly: GCF_964261635.1. Lineage (NCBI taxonomy): Eukaryota > Metazoa > Chordata > Amphibia > Caudata > Salamandridae > Lissotriton > Lissotriton helveticus. The sequence goes on along the minus strand of NC_136060.1, from coordinate 19,082,867 downwards.
ATCTCAAATTAATTAACTTCAGTGCTTATTAATAAAAACATAAATCATTGTTTGAGGACAGACTGTGTATTCTACAGGCCTATGGACACATAATGATTGTCAAAAAAGATGCCATTCCTGGGATTAGTAAGGTTTGGAACGTTCCTCTGAATGCACGGAGTCTGTTGAAGGAGAACTTGGAAAAGCTATGTGCAGATAATGTTATTGAACCAATTGACTCCTACTGTTGGCAGATCTGTGCCAGGCAGCAGCCAGGCACCATAACACTTTTTATTGACAGCACTGCAGAGCTTTTCTGATGCTTAGTAATTTTAAAGCTAATTATTAATTTAGAATGTGGTAGTTAAGGAATTACTTGAATGATTTGCACTAAGTAAACAATAGGCACAAAATCAATCAATCAATCCGCAAGGGTTTCAAGGTGCTTAGGGTGGGGGGGGGGGGTGCTGTTGCTACTGGTCGAACAGCCAGGTCTTCAGTTGTCTCCTGAAGGCTAGAAGGTCTTTGGTTTGTCGTAGGATGAGGGGGAGGGTGTTCCAGGTCTTGGCGGCGCGGTGGGAGGAGGATTTGCCTTCGGCTGTTGTTCTACGGATGCCTGGGACGGTAGCCAGGGAGAGGTCTGCGGAGCGGAGTTTCCTGTTGGGTACATAGAAGGAGAGTCGGGTGTTGAGATAAGCTGGGCCGGTCTGGTGGAGTGCTTTGTGTGCGTGGATCAGGAGCTTGAAGGAGATTCTTTTGTTGACAGTTGCCAGTGCAGGTTCCTCTAGTGGGGGGTGATGTGGTCACAGGGCGGGACGTCGAGGATCAGGTGTGCAAAGGCATTCTGGATTCTTTGCAGTCTGTTGATGAGCTTGTTCGGGGCTCCGGCGTAGAGGGTGTTTCCGTAGTCGAGACTGCTGCTGACTAGGGTCTGGGTGACTGTTGTCCTTGTGTCTGTCAGGATCCATCTGTAGATCTTGCGGAGCATACAGAGGATGTTGAAGCAGGTGGAGGAGACAGCGTTGACTTGTTTGGTCATGGTGAGTTTCGAGTCGAGGATAACTCCCAGGTTGCGTGCATGGTTGGTGGGTGTGGGGGGTGTCCCCAGCGACGCGGGCCACCAGGAGTTGTCCCATACTGAGGGGTTGGGCCAGAGGATGACGATCTCCATCTTGTCTGTGTTCAGCTTAAGGCGGCTATCTTCCATCCAGTCGGCGACAACCTTCATTCCCTGGTGGAGGTTTGATTTGGCGGTGAAGGGGTCCTTTGTGAGGGAGAAGATCAGTTGCGTGTCGTCGGCGTAGGAGATTATGTTGAGGTCGTGGTGTCGGGCAATGCCTGTGAGAGGCGCCATGTAGACGTTGAACAGCGTCGGGCTGAGGGAGGATCCCTGCGGGACGCTGCAGATGATCTCAGAGGCTTCGGATCAGAAAGGGGGAGGCAGATTCTCTGGGTTCTGCCAGAGAGGAAGGAGGAGGTCCAGTCCAGGGCCCTGTCTCGAATCCCTGTGTCGTGGAGCCGTGTGCGTAGTGTACGGTGGCACACGGTGTCGAAGGCAGCGGAGAGGTCCAGAAGGATGAGGGCCGCCGTCTCGCCGTTGTCCAGTAGGATCCTGATGTCATCTGTGGCGGCGATGAGGGCGGTCCTCGTGCTGTGGTTGCTGCGGAATTCTGACTGGGAGGGGTCCAGAATGCTGTTGTCTTCGAGGAAGCGGGTGAAGCTGGATGTTGACTATCTTCTCGATGACCTTAGCTGGGAACGGAAGCAGGGAGATGGGCTGGAAGTTTTGAGTTTGCGCGGGTCCACCTTGGGTTTCTTCAGTAGGGTGTTGATCTCGGCGTGTTTCCAGCTTTCAGGGAAGGTCGCAGTCTCGAAGGAGAGGTTGATGATGTTGCGCAGGTGGTGTGCGATGGAGCTGCCGTCTTTGTTGAAGATGTGGTGTGGAAAAGGGTCAGACGGCGAGCCGGAGTGGATTGTGCCCATGGTCTTGATTGTGTCTTCGATGCTCACGTTGGCCCAGGTTGTCAGGGGGTCGTGGTCGGTGGGGTGTGGTGATTCCAGCTTGTTGGGGCTTGTTAGGGTTGGGGGTTGAAGCTATCGTGGATGTCAGCGATCTTTCAGTGGTAGAAGGTGGCGAGGGAGTCACACAGTGCTTGCGACGGCGGGATGCCGTTGGCGTTGGAGCTGGGGTTGGAGAGTTCCTTCACGATGTTGCTGTTGTGTGCGTTGTTGTCGAGGCGGTCTTTGAAGGAGGTCCTCTTGGCAGTCCTGATGAGGTGGTGGTGTTTGCAGATGACGTCTTTGTGGGCTGCGCGGCTGCCCGGCGACTTCTCACTGTGCTATATGTTCTCCAACTTCCGGCGGGCGCGCTTTGACGCTAGGAGTTCCGGGGTGATTATTGTGATTTCCCTCTATACTGCTGGTTCTTGTTTCTTACTGTCACTTTATATTCAAGGCAACTGCCTTATTAAATTATAAGCGCTCTAGTCAGAGTGAGTTATTATTGAATTGCTTACAGCCAGTATTGCCAGGATTATGAAGAATCAAGGCACTATTACATTTTATTAGCTCCGGGGTATGTACTGGCTCAACCACGCATCCAGGTACAAAGGGTCTCCCTATATTTCTTTTACAAGAAAATATTTATTAATGTTTAATGTAGTGATTATTGTGGATAAATCCAATTTTATATGTATTGCAATGGTTTTTATTAACCAAGCAAATTAACAAAGTATTTTTGAAATTTGAACCAGTTGAGTCCTCCCAATGGATTTCTCCCATTGTAGTGGCAAAGAAAAAAACTGAATATATATGGTTTTTTGTTGACCTTAGTTCTCCGAACAAGATCATCTTAATTGTTTGTTTTACTCTACCTAAAATTCATGAGATGTTGGCTCAGTTGGGGGATACTAGGGCGTTTTAGGCTACTGATTTAAGAGCAGCATATCACCAAGTGGAGCTGGTGAAAGAGCTGTAATCTTTGATAGCATTTTATACTCTTTTGAGTGCATTCAGATTTTTGTGGGTGCCATTTGGTTTGGCCTCTGTGGTATAAGTTTTTTTAGAAACTGATGTACAAATTTGTCAATGATTTCAAGAATGTGGCGGCTTATCAGCATGAATACCTGGTCTTTACAAATGATGCAAAAGAGCATTTGAGTGTACTGGGCAATGTGCTGAGTGTGTTGAGAAAACATGGTTTTCCTGTATAAAAAAAGAAAAGTTAACATTTTTAGTTGACAATCTAGTGTAGTAGGGTCATCAGATTTCAGGAGAAGGTATAAAACCTAAAACAGATTTAGTGGATGCAATTAAAAGTAGTCTTGCACCTGGGTACATAGATCCATTGAGGTTGTTCCCAGGGCTCTGAGAGTACTACTTGTGTTTAATTGACAATTTTGTTCACCAAGCTGAACCTCTTAGGGGGTTATGATGTAGAGGGCTATGATTTATCGAGACTTGTATACATAGGTTCAAATTTCACTTGGGACACCGTACACCTTTTTTCCATTGCTATATCAATTTTCAATATAAATAATATTGCATTCTACTCATTGAGCTGTTTGAATTTTCTTTTGTGTTTGTGCATCTCCTCTCATAAGTATTGCTATTGTGCTCAACGACTATCATTATCAGAAATTCCACTGTTACTGCTTCATTTTTTCCATAGGTACCATTGTTTTTGGATATAGAATGTCAGCTTAATACATACCTTGCATAACTGCAATAAAGTTTGTTTTAAAAAGTGTTAAAAAGGAGGTTATTATGTAGAGGTGAGCAGTATGTTTAGAAAAACTCGGAAAAGATTGCTTTTGAAGATTTGAAAGATCTTATTGTCGAGGCTCCAGTTCTTCACACTTTCATGGATAATGTACAGTCTATTATTACAGTTGATGCAAGCAGTGTGGGTCTGGGAGCTATCCTTACTCAAGTGATGGTAGGAAAAGAGCACACAATAGCTTTTGCTTCCAGATGTCTTTCTAAACCCGAGCATAATTACAGCACAATAGAAAGTACATCTTTAGCCTGTGTTTGGGCAACCAGACATTTTAAAACTTTTTTGTGGAGGAAGAAATTCATCCTTGTGACCGACCATAAGCCATTAGTGTACTTGATGTCAGAGAATGTATTCATTAGGGTCAAACCGAGTTTAGTGAGATTGCTATCCAAAATGTATGAATTTAATTTCATTGTCAAACACATCTGGGGGGTAGAGACTTCCCAAGCTGATTTTCTCTCCAGGTGTCCTCTTGATAAGCAGGTGTAAAGTTCTGAAGAAGAGGAGGTGGAGTGTGTAGTGGGTTTAGTTGGTGCTTTGGTTATTGAGGATGGAGCAATCAGCATGCAGGAATGGAAACTGTGTTCTTAACGAGATGAGTGCCAGAAGATGGTTAAGAATTTTATCGTTGAAGTTTGGCTTGAAGAGAGGAATGTGAATACTGGTATTCACTTATTGAATGATTTGTATTTGAATTTATATATTGTATTTATCATATTGCATCCTTTTATTTGGTGAATAGTTCGGGGGGAAGGTGTGTTATGTTTTATGTTATTACCAATGTTACTTTAAGACTGGAACTTTGTTATTTCCAGCATTGATGGATCCTCATGGAGGTTTAAGGCTCGAATCAGTTAGGCTGGAGCTATTTTCCTGTTATTTCATTTCTTGCCTAGGTCAGTAAGGATTGTGAGGTGGGAAATGTTGGTAGGGGGTGGCATGCCCAAACAGATTGTTGGTGACTTGGTGAAGAGAATAAGACCAGTAGTGAGGAGTTTGGTCGCTTGGCTGGCTTGAGACCTCTGTTTTGGGGGCAGGAGATAGAGCAAGGGATGTTGATGTGAGTGTGTGTGTGGAGATTTTGACAGCAGGAGCACCAAAGACATCTGGTTCTTTGGGAAGAAACAGAAGAAATGTACGTCCACCTGAATACTTTTGAGATTATGTATTAAATTGACTTTGGGGGTGGTCAACGTAAACTGTTTGTGTGAGGCACTTGTGATGGGGTAAGATTTTCAAATGTTTTCTGTCTTTATTATCTTTGTTTAGGAAGAAAGCCACTTATTGAATGATTTGTATTTGAATGTATATATTGTATTTATCATATTGCATCATTTTATTTGGTGAGTAGTTTGGGGGAAGGTGTGTTATGTTTTATGTTATTACCAATGTTACTTTAAGACTGGAACTTTGTTATTTCCAGCATTGATGGATCCTCATGGAGGTTTAAGGCTCGAATCAGTTAGGCTGGAGCTATTTTCCTGTTATTTCATTTCCTGCCTAGACTGCATATAAGAAGGCTTGCACTGAGCTGCTACGGCACAATGCATTCACTCCATTCTGTTCATTGCACATGTTATGCCTTTTTTTATCTGATTATTTGCACCACTTTTCTGCTGCTGGCTTTCCTTTTGATTCCCTAGTCCTGGAAGGTTGTATGTTGGTTGTTATGTTTCATGTTATTGCCAATGTTACTTTAAGAATGGAACTTTGGAATTTCCAGCATTGATGGTTCATCATGGACATTTTAGGCTTGAATCAGTTAAGCTGGAGGTGGGAGCAGCTGTGAGGGAATTGTGTGTGCTGTCTTTAGTCTTCAATAAATAAACCAATTCTAATTACTACGCTTTTGGACCGCTCACTTTTCATCTGCCATCTAATTAGTGTGACCCCTTTACTGGACTCTTTCTCAACCCTGATTCAGGATGGTGTTGGTGCCTTTCTTATCTACCCCACAACATCTTCTATTATCTACAATCAAGATCAACTAAGATTGCCAAATAGGTATTTTGCCCTTGTAGCCTGTACCTTCAATCTAGGACCCTCATAAGGAGACACTTGGCATCTTTCATATTTATATTAATTGGAAGGTGACACCAGGGCTACTGTGTGAATTTGTGTTTTCTGGGGCAAATAAAAAAAATGCCAGTCTCCAAAGATCTGTTTGTGCCCCGAATCTTGTGACCAGCATTGGTTGGTGCCATCTCTCATTCCAGCATTGTTCATCCGACTCTCACCCTCCTGAATTTCTCAGAGCTCCCAAGACTAATTACCACATCTAAAGCTCCATTGAGGGTAGTGGCATGCTTATTTGGAGCCTTTACATTTTCTCGGAGTCCTGGAAGGCTGTTACCCCGCATTAAGGTCTGCCGTTATTTGGACGAGCAGATATTGTTCTCAGGTATCATTTCAAATGTCCAGATGATGATCCTGTCATGTAGTTAAAAGAGTCAAAACCTCGTTGACCAAAGCACCTTGACACTCCCCAAAATATACTCCCATTTCAAAGAGCAACAGTGTTATTATGTGGAGTAGTGTGGCTCACTGGTTAGAGGCGGCAGACCCGGAAGCAGAGAACGGCCCGGGACCAGGGTTCAATTCCCGCCGCGGCAGGGTCGTGGACCAGGGTCAGCGGACTCGATAATTCTCGCCTCGGTGCCTACTCTAACCAGGGATCACACTCGGCAACTCTGGGCATTAGCTTGCCTCATCTCTACAACGGCCCCCCACATTCGCCGGGGATGCCTGGTTTCACCTTGGAGATACCCAGTAGGGACCATCTCACAGGGATTGCCAGGATGGGTTCCCCAGCGGTCTACAGCGCCATGACGCCTCAGGGCAGCAGTGCGCTTTACAAGACACATACATTACATTACATTATTCATTACGTGGCCTAAATATTCAGTTGTACTTCAGCCACCTTGCTTTATGCCTGAGCTTAGCATATTTTGCTTTTCTTTGTCTACAATTGTCCCACTGTCTATGTTCTGATGTTTAATTTCTAAAAAAATGTTTTGTATTAAGATATAAAAATTCTACTTTGTTACACAAACATAGATGTCATTGTATTTCTATGCCATAATGTATAGTTATTTTCTGATGTGGAGTGACCACTGTTCCTATATAGTATCTCTCCCTGGCACAAGAACAACTGCAACTTTGTCTGGCAAATTTGGCCTTCAAACAGACCTTAACACTCAGGTCTACTTATATCTCAGTGGTCCTTTGGGACATCTCATGCTTTTCTGAGGATCCAGTGAAGTTAAGAAGGAGCAAAAATATATTCTTATTCGCATTAAAGAAGATGTTTGAAAATCTTGATTTGAAACATTCCACTGGTATCCAACAAGGTGGAATGGATGTATTCACTTATGTGATTAGTTGTCATCAATTGGCAGCAGAGGATACTTGTGCTGAAAGAACCTAAATTACTTTATTTCTATGTGGATTAAAAGATGAGATTAACAACAAGTTTGTTTTTACTCATTTTCCTGCTTCATTTTCAGAAACTATTGATTTAGCCTTGCTAATTTGACATAGACTTCAGAAAATACATAATGAAAGAAACAAGTCTACAGTAGGATTCTCTATCACTGCTAGAATGCAAAAAGCCAAACCTTGTTGGTCCGTTCAGAAAATGATGGAAGGGTCCTAACCCAAGAGGAATCTCTGCATAAAAGAAAAAACTGAGTTCAGAGAATGAAAAGAAATGTTGTTAGAATGCTGGACTGTGTCAATTTTGTGAGGATGTGTGCCACAAATTCTGTATCTGCTGCATACCCCCTCAAAAGCATTGGAGTAAATCTGAAACAGTTGCAAAATAGAAGAGAGAAGCTGTGTGTCTGCCTATGTATACTGGATCTAACATGGGTGGTCGGGCAGCTATTTATTTATTACCTTAAGTGTTGAAGAAGGTAATACTATAGATTTTTCAGCATTGTTGCATTGTGGAGTGAGAGAAATATTTCTCATTTATGACTGGGTTCTCAAAAGCAATATCCATAAAAGAGCTAAAAAGATACCAGCTGTAGTCCACACTGTTAGGGTTATGCAATGGCTTCAGGGCTGGTAAGAGAGGTTATCTCCAATGTTACTGCAATGCTAATCAAAAATGAATGGGCTTCTTATTTAGCATTAGAAGAATTTTCACACTGCAATGTGATATATAGCCAGCAAAGTTTCTCAATTTTTGTGCTTGCATGGTTTTTATCCACGAGTTTTTCATTCTTCATCTTAGGTTGATGCTTTGGTTCCAGCAACCACTGACTGCATGGCTCATTTACAGAAACCAAGACAATTGGTCTCAGAAACCTTACAACAGTCTAAAACCAAAATGATAGATCATATTTATTCCTGTAGCTTTTTGTTTGAAGTTACTTAGCACCCGGAAAATTCATCATGCTTTTAATGCTTCAAACCGAAACCATATGTTGCTGAGCCTTACAATTGTTTAACTTCCGACCACCACTGATCATGATATATGGTCCACCAAAATATGAAGTTCAAGAGATTTATAATATTCACTTTTTTTGAGGTCTTCTTCAAAGTTTAATTAATAGGAAGGATTATACATCTATTGAACACTCTTGGCAAGATGCTTTTGGGATGGAAAAGTCCCTCGCATGGTGAACGACATATACCGCTGCCCTGGGTGCCCCAGCTGCAACTTTGTCTAGATCTCTGCTGCTGATTTTTGTTGCCATGGGTAAAAACTGATCATGTGTGTAAACCATGACATAGACCTGTCTCGTAGATTGAGGTCTTGTTGGAAAGAGAGGGGTGCCCAGAGCACTACTGTCAGTATGGTGGAAGGCTACTGTCTTTGCCACGAGTAAAGTAGCATGAGCACAGTGGTGGCAGCATACTGTGTAGTAATCAGTAGAAGTGAACAATCTTTTTGCCTATGTCACTGAAATAAAGCCAACAAGCTCACTCACGTAAAGTTCTGCTGCGGTGTTCTCAACTCACCCTTGGCCTACATCAAGTTAGTATGATTTAGGGAAAGGTTACTGGAAAGGGGCCCGGGCACTTCTCAGAAAGGAGATGGGGCTGAGAAAAGAATCATAAATGATAAAGCTGGGGTCAGTAACCTTTTGATGTATGTATCACTGTGGCTGACTCCCAAGGCCTGTGTTTTGGGGCTGACAGATTTGGATTCACTCCTGCTGTGACAGACTGCTTCCTGGAGGAAAAGCAAGGTAGAGGAGTGGGCACTTCAAAAGGAAGCAGAACCCCAACACAAAATTCAAAGACCCAGACCCTAATCGTATTTGGTGTCTGGACATGTACTAGAAGAAGGGGAAATCAAGGTCCCCAAAATAGTCAACTGCCAAGCAGCCAGTTGGGCTGTGCGAGGAAGATACGCTCTGCAAGACTTCTGCCTCTGACAAGGGCTGGGTGTCATGGCTTGTCAGTGTCCCAGCTGGGAGAGGGGACATCACCCAGTGATATTCAAGACCACTTGCCCCTGGAAACCGGTGCACCAGTGCCTGTCTGCTAGCAAAGACCAGTGAGCCCTGTGAGGAAGATGAGGGTGCTAGTGGGAGCAAGGTTCTGTGGGGGATCCTGGTGAGTGGATTCCTGTAGTGAGGTGTGAGGAAATGGGCTTCAACACTGATCAGGTCATCACCCATGTGTTGGCTCAAGTCGGTGACCCCATATGCCAGACGGCGAGTGGTGAAGTAGTTGTGGTTGGCTGTGAAAATTATGGCCATGCAGATCATACCATCACCCGTGTGCGGAGTACAGTTGGTGACCTAATGTGCCAGGGGCTGCCGGAAAGGACGAGGACTGTGCCTGGTTCAAGCCGTTGTCAAGAGGAGAGGCGACAGTGGTGATCCATGTGGGCTGACCCCCAACTGAGTATTGGAACTGCAGCAATCTACACCCCCCACTGTGGAAGGATCAGAGGACCTTACTGTCTTACAGAAGGAATTGCCATGGATTCTCAGCTGCTGCCTTAGCAAAGCCGTAAGTGCTACTCACCAAAAGCCGCCACTGATGCATGCAGGAGCTAGTAATACTGATTGCTGGTACCGAAGGCCCTGGGGGAACTTGTTCCGCCATAAAGTTCTTTGGGTGCTAGAACTCATTTGGCTTTCAAGGAGAGTCAGAGTGGGACTCTTGAGACTCAGACTACTAGTGGGGCCTATCCTGAGTGTCACCTATGTTTTATGGGGAATAATCACTACTGCTAGTGAGAGGTAAGTGGGACTCAAGGGCCCACCTATTGAACACTAGAACCCTGACCTCAGGAGACTGTGTGCATTGTTTGTGTATGCCGTATCTCACTTTGTGTTCGTAAATAAATGTTCCTTTTTTCATAAAAGCAAGTATTTGAATGGACAACCTTTTATTGCTGCTGCTGAACCAATTTAGAGTTATGAGCCTGTGTTCAGCCCCTGCATCCATCTTTTACCTTCCCCTCCCCCCGTGGAGCCTCAGACTGCTTGACCCACACTATTACTGAGCGTCAAGTGGTCCAGTTGTTCAGAATCCTGAGTAAGTAAAGGTTTCTGACAGATGCTTCTTCAGATTGTGACCATTTATTGATTTGTTGTGTTTTCTAGTGCCATTCTGACTAACACAGAACTCCAGGAGGGAATCGCAATGTCTCATCTAGGAATAGAACTCACCATACTCAGCAGCTTTTCCACTTTGCCTTGCATTCATGGAGCAGAAGACAATGTGACTTTGGTCATCACAATGGGTCTACAATAGGGTATCTTCTCCTGTGCCGCTCTGTCAGTGTTGTCTTTTGTGCAACTCTAATAACTTCCATTATCTACAATCAAGAAATACTAAGATTGTAAGAAGTTTTCTGCCGTTTTGTTTTTTTTCTCATTTGTAGGACTCTCTGACATTGTTCATGTGTATACTACATGCAGGGTGGAACCATGGTTCCTGGGAGGAGTCCCCCTTTCTTCCAATAACCAAGAAGGAAATTGGAGAGACCTTTGCAGTCCTTAAAACATATTGACACATAGCGTAGGAATCTGACTATGCCTAAGTAAGGTATAGTGTGCACAGAGTCCAGTGGATCCCCCAAGGTAGCAGAGGTAAAAATAGATAACATTATACTCTCTATTTGTGGTAGTGTGGGCGAGCAGTAAGGCTTTATCAGAGGGTAGTGCTAAGGATTTATTGTACACACTCAGGCAGGAAATGATGTCACACAAGCAAAGACTGAACTCTGACCATTTTGTTTGTATAAAAATGTTATTTAGTGTTATTTTATTATTACAACCAAATAGGTAGTATCATACTCGAAAAGGCGGGGTATCACGAATATGCATTTAACATCAACTTGGCTTTTGTTACAGGTTTGTAAACTTTGGCAATAAATAGTCAAAATTACTTTATAGTTACTCTTCTTACTCAGGAAGGTATCCCTAGATACCCACTGGGGAAAGAAGTTAATGCGTTTTATAATACATTTACAGTTTTGCAGGATAAATGACGAGACACTCTTAGTACTGAAAGAATAAAAACGGTTTTACGGTCCGTGTGTTGGACTCGGTCAGATAGACACTCAGTGCACACCACCAGTGGCACAGAGGTGGCAGATGCAGATTGCAGGGACCACACATTAGCCAACGGGCTAAGCAAGGTCGTTGTCTTTGGGACTGCAGACAAACAGGACACCTGGTTGATGGAACAAAAAACTCATGGTGTCGAGGATAGCACTGAAGGGCCCAATGGCCAGCACAAGCTCTACACCGCCAGCAGCACAGAGGTGGCTGGGTATAGGATGCAGTCGTCAGGAATCCCAGGTTTTCTCAGTGGAGACTTTTGTTGTTGGTCCAAGTGGCAGATTCGGTCAGGGATTCTTGGGAGGCGGGCAGCAGCCGGGTCAGAGAATGGGGTCTTTGGGAGTTTCAACCTTGTGTCTGTAAGTACTCGCAGATGGAGTCGTCGGGCGGTTGAGGTTGGGCTCTTTGGACTGCTTTGGTCAGAGAGACGTGGTTGCGGTTGGAGGGTACCTCCCAGATAATGGCTGCAGGCTCGGGTTAGAAGCTTGTGGGGGTTAAGGGATCACCGTAACCCAGGCAAGGATCGCTAGGGGAACCTTCTTAGGGTGGTGGGCTACTCGGACTTGGGCTCAGGGTGCCGTGTGCTGAGTGATGGGGGACTCCTGAAGTAAGAGTTGGTTGGTCTTCAGCAAGTCTGATGCTCATGGGAGACAAAGTCTTTGGATTGCGAAAGCAGTGCAGGTCCTCCGGGTTCTTGAGGGCTGCTGGCTGCAGGACACACCCGGATTTTTCTGTAGTCAGTCGAGGTCAGGACACGCCGGTAGGGCTGGGGCCAAGTTAGTTGGTGTCCTCTTCTTCTTCTTCAGCAGAGCTCTTCGGTTCTTCTTCTTCTTGTTACTTCGTGGACCCAGCCCATCCTGGGGAAGGAGGCTTGGCACCTTGTCCCAGGATGTGCTTTGTTTTAGGAACCCGAGAGCAGGAGGCTCTCAACCCAGGGGTCTAGAAACATGTTTGGCTCTAGCAGCTGGTAAGCAGCCACTCAGCCAGGCACTAGAGTTAGGTCTTTTTGCAGGGGACATCTCTAAGATGCCCTCTAAGTGCATTTTTCATTAAATCCCACACTGGCATCAGAGTGGGTTTAATGTGCCGAGAAGTTTGATACCAAACTTCCCAGTTTTCAGTAAGGCCATTATGATGCTGTGGAGTTCCTAATGACAAACTCCCAGACCATATACTTTATGGCATTACAGCACTTACACTGTCTAAGAGTTAACTTAGACACTGTTGGTGTACAGGGCTCATACACCTGTACCCTCACCACTGGTATAGTGCACCCAGCTATAGGGGTGGCTTACCTATGACAGGGCAGTGGATTGTAGGCATGGCACGCACAGACAGTGCCATGTCGTCTCTTCACTATTTTCTGCACCAAAACACAAAGCCTGCAATGGCAGTGTGTGTGTGTAAGGGTACAGGGCCTCTACGGGTAGTACAATAGGTGCTGTAGCCCTTAGAGGCCTTCCCTGGTCAGAGTGCCCTTGGTACCTAGGTTACCTCTTACAAGGGGCTTGCATGTGGCCAAAGAGTCGCCAATTAGGTTTTGCAACAGTACAGTTTGGGGAAAGAACATAGGCCCTGGGTACCTGATTGGCAGGAACCCAAGGCACACTCAGTCAAAGTACAACAACATTAGGTAAAAAGTGACTGGTAACTATGCAGAAAGGGTCACTTTCCTACACATATATCAAATTTAAATAAGCCCTAATGCTTCCAGTTACATCTGTATGGGATCCTCAATCCCTTTCTCTTTCCCACAAACTTTGGACTTGCAGTTCATACTCTCGTGCTCACATATATTAATAGTGACAATTCACATTTGGTTGGTCCCCCAAGCCAGATTTAGATTTCTGTGAACAGCACCTTTAGTATTAAGGGCCTCATTACGAATGCCTCAGTGATTAATTTGTTAAAGTCAGAACTATTGATTCACAGCATTCCAAACCACACTGAGCAGGACTTCCCTTTATCGCCCCTCCTCTTTGCAACTCAGAATAGGTCAAGAAAGTACTTTGCCAGTGGAATTACTTATTTTTTAACTCTAACAGTGTTATGGGTGCAATGCCTGTCATTTTGCATATCACTAGTTTTGCAAGTTCAAAATCAGTTCATACATCGGTCTCAATTTTCATTATTACTTCTGTGTAATGTATTAGCATTTTGTCCTTTTGCAAATCCTTAATAAACTCAATTTAAAATTAACATACAAAAATTGAGAACAATTAACTAACTATTTAAATGACCTTCTATTTCATATGCTGATATTCTTTTTTCCATCAGTTTGAAGTGCTCAGTAAATACTTTTATCCCTATGAAAAGCGGAGAATTCATTATATTGACAGTTGTTTAATATTGTGCTCTAGTTTAATGGCAGCGAGTCTGAATTAAGCATGCTATTGTCACAGTGTTATCCCACTTTTCAGTTAATTGAACATCAGTTTCAAACTTGTACAATGTTTCGAAGAGCAGGTGGAAATATTAATTACAACGCCACGGGTGGGAAGGAGGGGGCAAGGGTTGCATGCAGGAACCAGGGGTTTGCAGGGGCTGTCACTTGAAAGCTAGGCTCCCTTGAACTGCAGGCTGCACCTGTCAGCACCAGCAGTTGGTTGCCAATTCACCCTGGTTTACCTTGTTTTGTTTAAATCAAAAACGTGACTGCGATCTGCCTGTGAAACAGCCAATATATTTTGAAAGCTGTGCTGTAAACTGAAGTGATTGACCTCCCTTGTTTCAAAATGTTCTTGAAATCCTTCCTCAGCGCTCAATGGGTGGCGTTAGCAGCCACACCGACTTGTAGCACAATTTGCCACAGCATTATTTTGAAGCACCTGTTTGCCTGAACAAAGGCAGCATATTTCAGCCTTCTTCGCCCTCCCCCTGCGCACTGTAGGAACAATGTTTGGCATGCAGTCTGTTTACTGGTTTCAAGAGTGGTATGTCATGCATTGTGTCAAAAGGCAGACCTACCTGCTAGGCTGCTCTGTACTGAACAATATGGAAGGTAAGGTGAGCGGTCTGACCAGCCAAAGAAGCTACTGGTAGTGTACACGCTGGAAGAGGTATGGATTTAGCATGAAATTTTGAAAATCTGAAATCTACTCGCTATAGTTTTACAACTACCGTATGAATACTTTTCTGAATTCACAAAAAACATCTGGAGTAGTTCTGTGAAACCACCTAACACATAAACTTCCATTGCCACTCTTCCTCCTCTGCACTGGCAGTAGTACTTGTAATTGCATTTATGTAGCGCTTTATAATCCTGACGAGGCGTCGAAGGGCTTTTCGGCGAGTAGCACACTACTCCGAAACCCAAAAAGAATTAGTGGTGAATTAGTGTAGTGAAATAATAAGTTAATTTGAGGGGTGAACATGTTAGACTGTTCTTTGGATTGAGAAGAATAAGCGAGAAACAGAAGAGGACATGGTTTGCATCTATATAGCACTCGCTACTCCTGATGAGGTGTTGAAGCGCTTTTTGGTGAATAGCACGCTACTCTGGACCCAAAAAAGGATTAGTGGTGAATTAGTCTAGAAAAGTATGAAATTAATTTCAGCTGTGGATATGTTAGTCTGTTATTTGGATTGAAAAGGATAGTGGAAGAAATGTGATTCAGCACATCAAACTCTGTTCCCTTTTTAAACCACCAGAAAAATGTTTCATTGGAGAAGAAGTGCCCTCCCAGACACACTCATAAAATTTAGAAACGTGGTGCTTTTCAGACCTACTATCATGTGTACATACTGGCATTGAGTTTAGGTGTGCAAATTGGATTTGAAAACATTTATCCAGGTTTGTGAATGCTCACAAAGTTATGACTTTGGACCTCTTTAAGAATAGGCCATTATTTGGCGAGAGGACACCGGGGCAGGGAGGGTGGACTGCTTTAGAGTCTCCGTTTTTGATCAGTATCCCAGCACCAAGTAACAGACCTGACAAGAAGAATGGGGAATAACACATAGACCTGTGTCCTTTTGACATATCATTTGTGATTCTGGTCCCAGTGATGATCCTTTACCACTGCCACTTACCACCTACTTTCGCAGGTTGTAAATGACTGTGAGAGGCATAGTAAGACAGGACAATGCTAAGGGGCATTATCTTATTTACCTGTGCAGCCCATTGGTGTGAGAAAGTGCCTTCTTTCTGCATGGTTGCCCCCTCTTTTTGATGAACTGCTGATGTACTTTGACTGAGTGTGCCCTGGGCTCCTGCTAATCAGGTACCCAGGGCCAATGTTCTTTCCCTAAAACTGCATTGAAACCCAAATCCAATTGGCATCTCTAGCCACAGGTCAGCCCCTGGTAAATGGTACCACAGGTAGCCAGAGCACTGTGACCAGGGAAGGCATCTAAGGGCTGCAGCACTTATTGTGCCACCCTTAGAGGTCCTGTACCTTTACACTCACACACTGTTTTTGAAGGTTGCTTGTCTTGGTGGAGAACAAAGTGAAGAGTCGACATGGCACACATCCCTGTGGGCTATGGTGTACTGGGAGCTCCTCAATACGAACTCCACAGCACCATAATGGCTACACTGAAAACTGAGAAGTTTGCTATCTAACTTCTCAGCACATTAAACCCACACTGAAGCTAGTGTAGGATTTAATGAAAAAGGCACACAGAGTGCATCTTAGAGATACCTCCTGAAAAACGACCTACCACTAGTGTCCAGGCTGAGTGGCTGCTTTCAGCTGCCACCACCAGACATGTTTCTGGACCCCTGGGTCGAGAGCAGACTGCTCTCGGGGGCCTCAAACAATGCACATCCTGGGACGAGGTACCAAGTCTCCTCCGCCAGGATGGGCCGGGTCCATGAAGTGGAAGCTTCAAAGGCTTGCCGCCTTTGTGAGCTTCCTCAGGCCACTTGCTGCTTCCAGCAACTGGTCCCCACTGGTTCTGACCTCCAGTTTAGGTAGGAGGACTGGCGGGAAAACTATGGATGCGTGACTTTTCACCAAAGTACCTGTAGATGCTTCAAAGTCGCAAGGGCAAACAGCCGCAGAGTTGGAAAACAAAGAGATGCGACACTCCTGAGACCTTGGGGAGGGGATAAAACAGTTCTGCGACACGTAGTGGGCGAATTGAGTCAAATCCAGTTTGTATGGGGAGTGATGCGTCGATTCTTTGTGGCAGCTCTGGTTCACAGGTGATGCGTCGGGAGTCGTGCCGCACAAGTACGATGCGTGGAAATCCGGGATGCATCGGCAATCAATTCGCCACCTCTCGGCTTTTCTTGCACCGCGGAGCCGCAAGAAGAGTGATGCGTCGGTTTTAGCAGTTCTTCACATTTCTTCTGTCTTCCAGCTCCCAAACAGCAGCAACAACCTCCAAAAGCCCAAAATTGGCACAGGCCCTCTTGGCAGGCTAGAACTCAAAGAAGAAGAGTTCAGGGGAGCTGGTGAAGTCTTTGTGTCCCTGAGACTTCAGAACGGGCTCACGTCAGGCCCATGGAAATCTCCAGGGGACAAAGTCCTTCTACTTTCCTTGACAGAAACAGCAACTTCAGGCCAACCCCAGAACCACAGCAAGGGCAGTACTTCTCCTCAGTCTCCTCAGTCTCTCCAGCTCTTCTCCTTGGCAAAGGTTCCTCTTGAATTCCAGGAATGATCCAAAGTTCAGGGGTTTTAGGTCTAATACTTATACCCTAAAACGTCTTTGTTCTCTTTGTGCAAGGGGCTCTGAGCCCAGTTGAAACCAGTTCTGGGGGACACTCTGCAAGTGCCCAACAACATCCATTGTCAGTGTGAGCCTTGGCCCCAGACACACCACAGGGGGGCAGAGCCAGCATTGTGGAAGGCAGGCACAGCCCTATTCAGGTACAGGTGCTACTCCTCCCACCACTCCAAATGCAGATCAGGCCTATTCAGCCTAGTGCTGACTCATCCAGACTCCTGGAGCCACTGCACCTCCCCAGCCCCTGTCACTCCAAAGCCGGACAGTCAATCCACAAACAGGCAGAGGCACACAGGATGGTTGAACAAGAAAATAGTCACTTTCTAAAAGTGGTATTTTCAAACACACAATTTAAAAAAAACATCTTTACTAAAATATGTGTTATTAAATTCTGAGCTTAGGGATACCAAATTCCATTTTCGATCTTATCCCTGTGGGAATATATACTTGCAAAATGTTACAAAGCATTCCCCATTCTATCCTATGGGACGAGGTAGCCTTTCAATAGTGAAAAACAAAATTGGCAGTATTTCACTATCAGGGCATGTTACACACACCAGTACATGTCCTACCTTTCACATACACTGTACACTGCCCAGGGGGGGTACCTTGGGCCTACCATAGGGGTGCCCTATGTGTAAGAAAAGGGAAGGTTAGGGCCTGGCAAGTGGGTGCACTTGCCAAGTTGACATGCAGTTAAACAACTGCGCGCAGGCACCGCGGGGGCAGTCCTGGGCCATCTTTTCCGGGCTACTCATGTGGGTGGCACAATCAGTGCCCAGGCCCACTAGTAGCATTTGATTTACCAGCCTTGGCACAAATCAAATACGCCAATCATGGATAACCAATAACAATTTACACAGAGAGCATATGCACTTAAACACTGATCAGCACTGGTAAAGTCCCCAGAGTCCTATAGCCAACAAACAAAGGTCCAGAAAAAATAGGAGGAAGAAGCAAAAAGTTTAGGGATAACCCTGCAAAAAGGGCCATTTCCAACACAACCCCCTTCCAGCCTAATGCCAGGGTAGACCAATCAATACCTCGATGGCCTTCTCAGCTTGGGGAGATAGAACCTGGAACCTGGCCCAAACAGCAGGGGTATATTCATATTCAACACCTTCATGAACCCAGTTGGATCCCTCTATCCATACTCTCAGGGCCCACTAGGCTAACCCATGAGGGACCCTTCTCCCCACCTGGAGACCCCATCTGTTCAGCGCCTAAACTTACTTTGCTCACAGATGTAGCCCAACAGGTAGACAGTACCCACATGGCCAACATAGTGGTGTGGTCCAGTCCACCCCCGGGATGTGACTCCTGCCCCACTCCCAGGGACAATTCTGTTCACCAGAACTGCAAACCATAGTGGTCACTGACGCCTGTCCAAGATGAGAGCCAGGCCTCTTGCCTCTCAAGGCTCTCTAACCTCTATGTCATCAGAGAGTGGGGAGCGCTAGCCCCAGGTGACTGGCACCCTTTGTCTACTCTCCTGCCTGCCAGGTCAGGGATGGCATCCTGACACTGAACCACCAGCTCGGGTCGGAGACTGGGATGGGCTCTCCCACACCCTGTCCTCCTCCCTGGGGCTCTGTACCCTCCCACCTGGAGCGGTACCACCAGAAAACGAACAGGTAGGGGCACTGCTAGCAGTCATCCCTTCCTTCAGGTCAGGGGGGACACCCAGACCCTGGTCCTCAATCCCAGAGTCTGTATCCTTAGGCAGGACCTGTGCCTCGCTACCCAGGACTTCTGGGGAAGTACGCCAACCCCCCCAAGGGAAACACACTCCTCATGAGCTGTGTCAGAGTCTGGCTGGTGGGGATCTCCAGCCTCCTGTCCACTGGAAAAAAGCATGAAGACCCCTAGGCCAGAAGTGGCCTCACCAGAGTCAGTCCTGGGGTGCTCTGACCTCAGAGCAGGTAACCCCTGACCCACTGGTCCACCGACTAGGGACTGTCTCCCCCTCTTACCCCTTTTTCTGGACTCATACACCCTCCCAACTGGAGCGGTGCTGCCAGACACCAGACCTGGTGGAACGCTAGTTACAGCAGTCTCCCCCAGTTACCCTTATACCTTGGGATACCCCTCAGGAAATGGCCTCCCATGAACAGACAAGGCTCACCTCCTGGTGTTTGATCATGGAATCAACCAGGCCCTGGAACTAGTCCTCGGACACCTTGGGACTCAGCCCACCCCCACTCCCTCTACTCAAAGACAGGACATGGGGCTCCTCACACATTCCACTACACTGGGATCTATCTGGATTACTACAAACCTCCCCTACCTCACCTGGTTGGAGAAAACCTGAGCCACCTCATTCAGGATCACTCCCAAAAGATTCATCAGACCCTCTGGACTCCACAAAAAGGTCCGCCTCCAGCGCAAGCTCCCTGGAATCAGAGAACTCACACTCCCTGGGTGTTGGCATAGCTCTAGAAAAAACAACTTAAAATATGCTCTCCAACAATTGCCTCACACAGCCCCCCACAGTTGTTAAACAAGTTACCATTTGCCTCACCATCCAGTACCTCACACAAGTACCCCACATCACTCTCCTGAGACTGGCAAGACAGTGCCTGACTGTCTCTGTCACTCAACCCACACTCTTCTGGGCGATCTCCACACTCACACACCAAGGCTTTGACCATTTGGGAACCTTTCTACCTGCACCTCTCATCTAGAATCAGAAGAGTGCCCCTCCCACCACTAGGAATATGACCCCCTGTGTCAGTTCCCCAATCCACTTCAGGGATACTTTACACCACTGGAGCTACCTCATAAACATATACCTCCTGGTGTATGTTAATCTCCTTCCTCAAGTCAGGCGCCACATCTCTGGGCGTGTGTACGTTTCCCTCAGCACTGGATAACACCATTTTGCTGCCACCATCTGAGCTGGACTCCACCTTCAACCCAGCCAAGCTCACTTCATGAGATGCACATATTCCCTTTTCAGCTCCACATCAAGCTCCCTCATTCTTAATTCATGTGCCAAGGTCAATTTCATTTCTTCCAATGCATAAATCTTTCTGTTCTCCTCTACCATCTTTTCTCTCTCAATGGCAGCTTTTTGGTTCTCCATTTCCAATATTTTCATCTTGAGCCTCATGACTTCTAACTCATGATCTCTACCCCTTTGGTTTTCCTCCAACTCCTCTGGGCAAAAACTTCTAGCAGAATGGTTGCTGCCAGCCCTATAGGCTACTCTTGACACAGGTAGATCCTGTGACAAGAAACCATTCCCTTGTGCATCCTCATCCACCTCTGCATCCCCTGTCTCCCCAGCTTCTTTGGCCTCCCACCAGGTTCTTAAGGCCTTCTGCAGCTCATCCTTTCTGGAGCTACTCTGCATATGACATCCAAAACTCCTGCAGAACTTTTTGAGTTTACCTACTTGGTAACCAATTAACCTGTCAATATCGGGGCGTGGCTTCGCCAGCGTGCAAGATGGCTGCTTGCTAGGGCAGCTCTGCCCGATCGAGCGCTATCATCTGTCATTATCTCTGAGCCCACTGTAAACAGTTTTGGACACCAGAACTCTTGGGGCGACGTCTGGCTGGCCATAGTCTCCTGCATTCGCAGGAGAATTTGTGATTTGGCACCCGCGAGCCTCAATCGCGGCAGTACAGCAAAATGGTGGCCGCTGGCGGTGCCGAGAACTAACGGCTGTGGGAGACAGGCGGAACCCTGACCGTGTGGTAGCTTGCTGTGGTCTCCAGTGATTCGGTTGGTGCACATCAGAGAGGCAGATCTGAGCTGCGGAGAAGATTGCTGAGGAACGGCTACCGGAGAGACCTGACCGGGAGCACATTGAGCAGCCGGGAGCAGGAATCGTAAGTGGCCTGATATTATAGACGCCAAAATGCGGGATTCAGGCATTGGCATGTGCCTCTCTGATGAGCTGAGGATTGCCTGCTGAGCAGGGAAATGAACAGTGTGGCCCATTAGCACATGGCACCAAGGACCCCACTTGGATAAAGAAAGCAAGCAGCGCTGTGTGAGGTGCCAATGCGGGATTTTTTTTGGGGCGGCACTGGAAGAGCTCGGCCCCGTGGCAGTTAGGTGAGTGAAGGCCTGGTGCAGAAGCATAACGAGCACGCTATAAGGCAGAAGACCCGATATCTGGGGCAAGCCTGAGGGTCTGGAAGTCCTGGATCTGTAGGATCGGCATTAGACTGAAAATTACAGGGTGTAGTCACCAGGTTGTCCCGATTGTATGCCCCAAAGATCCGTTGCTGGGCTATTTGGGTCGCGCCTGGTGGTGTGGACCTTTGAGAGACAGAGGGCCACTATTCGGCTGAAAGTAGCAATTGGGAGTGAGGTAGCCCCTACTGGTGACACAAATTTGTTGTGATCTGTCCCTTGAGCTGCAGTCGCAGGAGTACGATTAATTTGGCACAATATACAACTGTGGCTTTTCCGCTGACTGCTGCGCCGGCTGTGTTTCTTCAAAGATGGAGAAAACAGACAAACAACAGTCACGCCTAACTTTTGAAGCTAAGAGACTGACTAACCCCAGCAGGAGGCGTCGTCGGATTTAGAGCCGAAACTACCAGAGAAAACCTCTTCTGCTCTAGAAACAACACTAATGGCAATGCAAACCAGCTTACAGTCAATCGATGGGGAAATCGATGCCCTTAATATGCCTATGGATCACTTCGCAACAAGGATGGATACGCAGGGAATGCTACTGGGCAAAGCGTAGCAGCGGATTTCCATGGCGGAGGACGCTGTACAGACTGTGACCTCTAAAAGACTGGACATGGAAAAAGTTCTTGCGGTGATACAGGCAAAGAATGAGGATCTCAATGCGAGGTCTCAACAAAATAATCTTCGCATTCTTGGACTGCCTGAATCGACAAACACGGGCAAGATGGAAGTATATATCGAATAAATGATTAGGGAGATATTCAGGCCTTAAAATCTTTCAAACGTGATGTTGGTGGAGGGCACGGTCAGATCACTGGCAGAGCGTCCGGTCCCAAGAGCCCTGTTGAGACCCGTAATCGTTTGTCTCCTGAACTATCGGGATCGAGATGCGATACTCCGCGTGGTCAGGGAAAAACAGAAAAAAACGCATGAAGGCAATGTGATTGGGTTCTATCTTGACTTCACGGCCACTGTTCAAGCTGCCAGACGGGAAAGTATTCCTGTGAAGAAGAAGTTGCAAGCAGCAAAGATTCCCTACACAAAGCTGTATCTGGTCTGCTTGAGGGTATAAGTGGATGGTAAACAGAGGCTGTTCACAAGCCCGAAAAGTGATTGGCAGAAAAAGCAGAGATCTACAGAAGCCCCAATGTCAGATGTCGAGTGAGATGCTATGGACATTGGTATTGGGGAGCATATTGGTCGGACGCTGTTCTGAAATTGCATCATTATACTGAACTTGATTGATTGCATCTGTAAGAGAGTTATAGGACATTTGCCAGGGGACATGGTCCATGGGCCTCGAATGTAATGGGATTCATGGTTGGGGGGCCGACTGGTGGCTTTTTTGGATTTCAGGTAATACTGCACTAAAGTACATTGTTATGAGGCTCTGTGTAGACTGATGGTAATTACATGTATGTGGGCACGGATGGCTGTGCTAAATGTTCGCTTGGTCACCTCCCTTCACCACCGGGAGGAAGTGCCTTGAGCCTGCGACACCCCCTAATCGGGCGCACCCCTAATGCCTTTCAGGGATAGTTGTTTAGGGGATGGCTTTGGCCAGTTGGGGAGGCTGAAGTGGATGGGGGAGGAAAGGGGGGGTTTGTTTATATTGCAACCGCAGTTCTGGACATTTCTCATTACGTTCGCTGGTCTGCTAGCGTGAGCGAAGAGTATACGCTGTTCAGGTATGCAAGAAGAGAGTATGAATGGCATCAAAAAGTCGGGTGATTAAAATGATAACATGGAATGTGAGGGAACTCAACAACCCAAAAAAGAAAAGGCAGGTCTTTGCATATTTAGATAGGCATAATATGAATATAGCCTTACTACAAGAGACACATCTCACCAAACACACTGAAACTCATGTGGGTAAAAGGTGGGCGGACACGGCTGTGGCTTCGTCTTGCTCGGCATACTCCAGAGGGGTAATGATTTTAATAAAGAAAGGCACTCCATTTCGGATGCTTCACAATGAAGGCGATGAACAGGGTAGGCTTGTCCTGCTGCAAGGTTTTTTGGGAGGGTCCTTAGTTACCCTGGTTAATAGCTTTGGCCAAATGTGGACGATCCGACCTACTACAGTGACCTGTGGAGAAGGTTGCATGTGTTGGAACTGTCGCAAATTATTTGTGGGGGTGCCCTGAATATATATCTTGACCTGGAGATGGCTAAATCTGCGGCCACTGATTGGATTGGCAAAATGGCTGCTAGCATGGTCAAAGAAATTATGCATGAGGAAGGGTTGATTGATATTTGGAGAGTGAGGAACCCAGGGATAAAGGAGGGTACTTTTACATCTGCGTTTCATAAATCCTGGTCTCCACTGGATTATTGTTTAATCATTGGCACTGCTGGCTCATGGGTGGAGACTGTGGTAACTTTGCCAAAAACATTGTCTGGTCATCTGCCGGTGACGTTGACCTTGGCCATTCCGACATACATTAGACCCCCTTTTCAGTGGCGTTTGCAGCCAGATGCTCTTTCTGACCAGGTATTCCGCTCTGTACATACCAGAATGCAGGACATAGAGGCTAGGTTGCTGCCTTGGAACGGCAATATAATAATGCTCCAACACCTAAGGCCTTGGCGTCTTTAGGAGAATGCAATACTCAATATGCCAAACTAGCTGAACAGGAGGTATGCTATAAATCCAGACTATGGAAAGCCAGAGCCTATGGGGAGGGTGGAAGAGCGGGCGCACATTGGCAGCTAAGCTAGCTAGCCTTAGAGAGCAGGGCCACATAACTGAAATTCTGGATAAAAACAAAGTACTGCGCTTCACTACGCCAGAAATAGTGTCGGTCTTCGAGGACTTCTACACAGACCTGTATAGATGGCAGCCCGAGGCTGAGACAAATGAATTTGTGAAGTTTATGGAGGACATCGCTTTGGGGTGGTTATCATTGGGCCAGAGGGAGTATTTGCTTCAGTCATGAACTAAAGATGATATAAAAGAAGCTATACAGAAGTTGCTGGTGGGCAAAGCAGCGGGCACTGATAGCCTACCCAGCGAGTTTTATAAAACCTATGTAGATCAACTGGCCCCTGTATTATTAGAAGTGTAAGCGGAGCCATATGATAGTGGCGAGATGCCTCACACCTTACGAGAGGCATTAATTGTGATCTTGCTGAAGCCCCACAAGGTCTCAAATAAATGGAAATCATATCAACCGCTGTTGTTAATGAATATCGATGTTAAAATTCTGGCAAAAATAATTGCAATGATGCTGCAGCCATTGGTGCCAGCCTTGGTGTTGCCAGACTAATCTGGGTTTGTTCAGGAGCACTCAACGACGCATAACTTTAGGACACTGTTTGCTGTACTGCTCTATCTAGACCCTGAGGTGAAGGCGGCGGCGGTATTTTTGGATGCCACCAAAGCCTTCGATTCCATAAACTGGGGGTATATGTTCCTGGTGCTAGGTAGGATTGGGCTCCCTCCCGAGTTTGTGCAATGGATCAGGCTACTGTATAATGAGCCAACGGCCAGGGTCAAGGCTAATGGCAGTTGGGTTTCTGACCATATCGGGGTGGAACGGGGGACTAGGCAAGGGTGCCCATTATCACCACTGTTGTTCTCCCTGGTGCTCGAGCCTTTGGTATGCAAAGTCAGGCAGCAGCATTGGTATGCAGCACTAGTATTCAGGCAGAGACCTCTGGCCATATCATTGTATGCCGATGATAGGCTTTTGTTTTTCGGAAACCAAAAGCTCACCTTGGGCCATTGCTTAGGGAATATGTTAAATTCGGGGGCTTTTCGGGATTAACGATAAATTGGAGCAAATCTCTTGTGATGCCTCTAACTCAGAGCACAGTGGATAGAGATTGCCCTTTATTCAGTCCCCTAGGCTGGGCGAGGAGAAGATAGAAGAGATCAAGCCGCAACCTGGTCAGGAGTAATCGGTCATAAGAGTTTGCGAATCCCAGTAGGTACGGCTCCACCATCACTGATGTCCTTAACCTAACCTTCGCAAGCTCCCTCTCCAGCCTTGCCAAAGTCTGGTGTGCAATAAACACCTTCTTAAGGAGGGTTAAATCTTCCTTTCTTGTTGCATCAGGATTAGAAAAAAGAGCTCCTCTTCCCGGGCTCATGAGACTCCTTTCTATATATTTGAGCCATGGTACCCTGGATACATATTCCAGGGCCTTGGCAGCGGCGGTAATTCCGCAGCGGCGCTGGGGGGAGGGGGGTGCGCGGCGCCGCCATGCTTGTGACGGAACCACTCCGTCATGAGCCACGGGCGGGCTGTGCTTATGACGGAGTGGTTTCATCACGTCTCCGCCCACTCACTAATTCGCCCGCACAGGCGGGGAATCAGTGCTGCATGGGCGGAGCGGCCATGGCATGACGGAACCACCCCGTCATGAGCACACGACACCCGTGGCTCGTGACGGAGTGGTTCCGTCACAAGCATGGAAGGGGTTAAGGATTGCTTTATTTTATGAATTACCCTCCTTGATGCATATTTTTAGCTAGAGGGACATCGGGCGAAAGGCTATTAGATTAGTAATGTGGGGCATTC
This sequence comes from Lissotriton helveticus, assembly GCF_964261635.1. Taxonomy (NCBI): domain Eukaryota; kingdom Metazoa; phylum Chordata; class Amphibia; order Caudata; family Salamandridae; genus Lissotriton; species Lissotriton helveticus. The sequence continues at coordinate 19,057,224 of NC_136060.1, read as the reverse complement.
CTAGCTCCTTGTAGGCAATAAAGGAGGGAATGCCCTGAGTAACAGATAGCAGTCATCTCATGAATTTATTTTCCGCAATTTGAATATCATTTGTGTCAGCGTATCCCCAGATTTTACTGCCATAGACGACTTTTAATGTAAACTTAGCCCTATAGAGCTCAATAAGAGCCCCCTATGATCTTTTCCCCAGTCTAGAGTCAAAATTGAAAATTTGCAGCTGACTCCCTTTAAGGTTATTACTCTTACGTGTAAGTTGGGGCCCGCATTTCATTTGTTATCCAGGAGTACCCACAGGTAGGAAAACACGGTCATCTTAGGGATCGGGTGAGCCCTACCTTAAAGGTGTATAGTCTGCTGGGCCGTGCCCCCACTTGCATAATATATGATTTGGAGTGGTTAATCATCAAATCCAGGTCTCCCATGAACTGTGCAAATGTGGATGTTAGACCTGGCCGCCTTGGCATACACCCCCATACACACAGGGCCCCCACCGTCCAAGGAGCGAGACCCCCACCAGGGGCGAGGCCCCCACTAAAGCAACCCTGTTCGCTGTCCCCCCGCTTCCTCCCCCCTATTCCCTGCACCCAGACAGCCACTCTCGCACAGCCCCCACCCTTCTCCCCAGCAGTATGCAGCTTAGGATAAGATACCAGGCCAACCCACGCTCTGCCCTCAAAGCCCCCATCCCCCCATGGCCAACTGGGACTGGGCGATCGTGTTACCAAGAGGAAGGGGGCGGGGTGGTCACGCTTGCCCCCTGGCCAGGCCGGACCTGGACAGCAGATGGCCGGAGCCCCCCCTCAAAAGAAGGCGTGACTGAGGGGGTAGTTTTTGAAAATAACCTAGGCGGGAGATTGAGGGGGCGGCAGTTGGATCCTGGACTAGAGAGGAGAAGGGGGTCGAGTGCCCACGGAGACCTTCCCGAGCCGTGCAGACGAAGTCGCGGCTCCAGTCCCCCCTGTGAAGAGACATATTGGTCCCGGACTCGAGCCCTGTAGACAGGGTCGCAGCTCGAGATGGACGGGGCCGCTGATCAGCGCAACCCCGGCGGAGGAGTAGCCGTAGCGTACCTGGAAGCGCAGAGGACCCATCGTGCTCCAGGGTACGCCTATCCAGAAGAGCTGTGCCGCTGGTGACTCATCCCGTACTCCGGTTGCCGTGGGAGTACGCTGCGTACTCTGGTAGTCGCAGAGTACGCCTCGCGCGTGAGACCCGCAGCGGACGGTCTCCATACTCTATCATCCAAGGTACGCCTCTCCAGCAAGGCTGTGTTGCCTGCGCCACACCCCGTACTCCGGTTGCCGTGGGAGTACGCTTCGCACTCCGGCAGCCGTAGGGTACGCTTTGCGCGTGGGGCCCGCAGCAGACTGTTCAACCCGTGCACCGAGTACAAGTTGAAGGAGCTCTGCAGAACTGAGGCGCTCTGTACTCCGGTTGCCGTGGGAGTACGCTCGCGCTCCGGCAGTCGGAGAGTATGCTTGGCGCGTGGGGCCCGCAGTAGACTGTCCAGCCCGTGCCCGAGTACGCCGTGAAGGAAGCCCTGCAAGACCTGAGGGGCTCTGGACTCCGGCAGTTGCAGGGTACGCTCTGCGTGTGGTGCGCACTGAGGTCGGGCCCCAGCAGTGAACCAGAGAGCAAACACCACGGCCTCATTCCCGGCCTGGGAGTGACGTCAGAACGGGACTACAGCCCAGCAGCATTTCTACTCCGGCTCGTGACCCACGAGCCCCCCCCCCGACCCCAGGGTGTGAACAGTGCCTGAACCCGACCTGCAGTGGTCATCCCCAAGTCCCCCAACCCGAGGCTCAGGAGATTGAGAGCCGGACTGCATTCAGCAAGACTGTGAGTACCCAGGAGGATCCAGACCTACCTTACCTCCCTCAAGCCCCCGAAAAGAGACTGAGTCCTGACCCCATTGTGTACCTGTCCGGACCCCAAAGCAAGGACCTTATATAAAGAAGTTTGATTTCAACCTCCTGGTGTAGTGTCACTTTGTAGTGTGTTGATGTTTCTGTGTGCATGACCACAAGTGCGCAAACCTCCCCCCCCCCAGAGGAGGCCCGACTCTAACGCTCTGTAACGTTCCAGGAAGAGAGAGGTCCCCGCAGGGCCCCTCCTTTCCTACACTGGCAGCAGCGGAAGGATCCGAACCATCAATTGTGGTCATTGTACGGGGGAGCAACTAACACACTACCTAGCGAACCCCTTACCCAAATATCTACCACCCACTCACCATGAGTACGACCGCGCCCGATGGGAGCCCCGTCTTTCAAGAAGACCAATTAGATACCTACACCCACAAAGAACTGAAACAATTTTGTAAGGATGCCCAAATCCCCACTACTGGCCTAAGCACCAAAGAAGATCTCCAGAGGGCCCTGAGGACCTGGGTAGAGTCTAGAGCCCCACCTCCCCCAGTAGGAGAGGACAGTGGGGGGGACACGCAGCGAACCGAACCGGGGGTCCCTGAGTCAGAGAGAGCGGCCTCCCCTGCGCGTAGTAACCCCTCAGATAAGGGACTGTCCCCCAGGGAGCTAGCAGACGGAGAGAGGAGCCGAGCCCATGAGATAGAGCTAGCTAAGCTCAAGATCGAGGGAGAGTTAAAGCTAGCAGAGCGGAAGTTAGCCCTAGAAGAGTTGAGGTTACAAGGGGAATTAGAAGAGAAGAATTTGCAGCGAGAGCACGAGGGCAGGAAACTGCAGTTAGAGCATGAACGGACCTGAAGGAGCTCGAGCTCAAAGCTATGAGTGAGGAGGCAGGGCCCCCGGGGAACAGGGGAACCCCGCTCCCGGTAGAAACCAAGGTCCACATCTCCAAGGACGTCGTCAAGGAGAATTATAGGAATGATGACATCCAACAGTGGTTTAAAGCTTATGAGGTCGCGATGACCTCACACCGGGTCCCCGAGAAGGATTGGGGAGCCGGATTGTGGGGGCGGTTCCTAAGCGAAGGGAGGGATACCTTGCTAGAACTTCCCCCCGCAGTACAGCATTCCTAGAGCCATATGAAGGAGGCCCTATTAGAAAGGTACGGGCTTACCCCAGAGATGTACCAACAGCGGTTCCGGAATTGCAAGAAGCTCCCGGGTACCACCTGGGTAGACTATGTCAACTTTTACAGCAGAGCCTTAGAAGGCTGGATCAAGGGCAGCAAAGTCACCACTTACGAAGAGTTATTTGACCTGATTGCCTGGGAACACCTTTCCTTAAATTGCTTCGTAGAACTACGTCAGCACCTCCTGGACAGCAAGCTTACCAACCCAAGGAATCTTGCGGCGGAGGCCGGCCGCTGGGTGAACACCCGGGTCCCCCGGAGCCCCGTGGGCGACTACGTTAGGAATGAGAAGGGCCCCCGGCAGCGAGGCGGGGGAGGCCCAGAGAGGCCGCAGGAGTTCCCCCCTGGACCTCCGCGGCCCCCAAGGGAACCAGCAGCCGGTCTCCCCATCCCCCTCTCTACCCGGGCCCCCCTCCGGCAGACCGGGGGTGAGGCCCCCCACCGCCTGTTACAAATGTCAACAACCCGGTCACTACGCCAGTGACCCCCAGTGGCCCCTCTTCAGAAAACCCACCATCTCCGGTAACCCTCCCCGACACCTGACAGCCGTCGCCCTCGAGGAAGAGCTCGAAGCTCCCGAGGAGTGGGAACCCGTGGCGATGTCCCGGGTTTCCCTAGGGACGGGAGAGTGGATCCCGGAGCCCCTCTGCCGCCCAACACTACGAAGTACGCGCAGTGGGTGACGGTTAACGGGCACCGAGTGGAGGCCCTCCGCGACACGGGCGCCAGTGTCACCTCGGTGCGCTGTCACCGGGTGTCCCCGGACCAGATTGTCCCTCACGTCCTCTGTCCCGTCCTTGCCGCCGACAACTCTAGGAGCCTCTGCAAGATGGCCCAAATTCCCTTTGAATGGGAGGGAGTATCTGGCACCCTACAAGTCGCCGTCCGAACTTCCATGCCAGTCGATTGTTTACTGGGTAACGACCTGGAAACCTCCCCGTGGGCCCAAGTGGAACGAAAGACTCATCTGAGGATGATGGGTCTACCCGAGTGGGTGTGTGCCACCACTCGGGCCATGGCCGCCCGGATGGGAGGCTCGGAAGATAGGGCCCCAAGCTCCGTCTCCGATGGAGAGGAGAGGGGGGATGGACCCCCAGGCCCCTCCGGCCCCAATCCGCTCGGAGGGACCGACCCTGATGAAGAGGCCCCCAGGACCCACCGGCGAGCAGATTGCAGAGCTGGGTGGCCTCCCAGGGTTGGATCAATGGCGACAGGAGGGTGGACCTTCCCGGGAAGAGTTCTGCCAGGAACAGACCACTTGCCCCACTCTCCTGGGCATGCGGCAGCTGGCCACCGCCCAGGCGGCAGAAGACCAGTCCGGGTCACACTGGATCTACTGGGAGAATGGCCTCCTCTACAGCAAGCCCAAGTCTGCCGAACTAGGGTCTGCCCGGGTGCTGGTGGTACCCCTGTGTTTCAAGGACTTCCTTCTGTGCCTAGCCCACGACGTACCCCTGGCCGGACACCTGGGACAAGATAAAACCTACCACCGGCTAGTCACCCATTTCTATTGGCCCAGGATGCGCCAAAACGTAGCGACTCACTGCCAGTCCTGCCAGACCTGCCAGGCTAGTGGGAAGAGTGGGGGGAAGCACAAGGCGCCGCTCCAGCCCTTTCCGGTGGTCGGGACCCCCTTTGAACGGGTGGGAATCGACATTGTGGGGCCCCTTGACCCCCGTACCGCCATGGGCCACAGATTCATCCTCGTCCTGGTGGACCACGCCACCAGGTACCCTGAGGCCATTCCCCTCCGAACCGTGATGGCCCCCGTCGTGGGGCGGGCCCTGATGGGGATATTCTCCCGGGTGGGATTCCCCCGGGAGGTGGTGAGCGACCGGGGGACGAACTTCATTTCAAAGTATATGAAGTCCCTGTGGGAGGAGTGTGGGGTGACGTACAAATTCACCACCCCGTTCCACCCCTAAGGCAATGGTCTGGTTGAGCGCTTCAACCGGACCCTCAAAGGAATGATCATGGGGCTGGAGGAGCCCCTGAGGCGCAAGTGGGACATCCTCCTACCCTGCCTCTTATTCGCGTACCGGGAAGTCCCCCAGAAGTCCCTGGGGTTCAGTCCTTTTGAACTACTCTATGGTCACCCTGTCCGAGGACCCCTGAGTCTAGTCAAAGAGGGCTGGGAGACGGCCCCTCAGAACCCTCCCCAAGAGGTATTCCGGTACATCCTGGCCCTGAGGAATCAGACGCGGAAGTTCCGGGAGCTGGCGGAGGCCATCCTCGAAGCTAGCCAGGCCGAAATTAAACGCTGGTATGACCAGAACGCTATGCTGGTAGAGTTCCAGCCTGGTCAGCAGGTGTGGGTGATGGCCCCGGTGGAGCCTTGCGCACTCCAGGACAAATGGACCAGCCCCTACAAGGTAGTAGAGCGCAAAAGCCAGGTCACCTACCTAGTGGACGTCCAATCTCCCTGGAACCCCTTGAGGGTCCTCCATGTGAACTGCCTCAAACCCCACTTTGAGCGATCGGAGATGAGCATGCTCCTTGCCACCGATGACGGGGCCGAGGAAGAAACTGAGCCCCTACCCGACCTTCTGTGTGCTACTGAGCAGGATGGCTCCGTGGAAGGGGTGATCCTCTCCCCCTCCCTAACTCCCGCACAGCGAGGGGACTGCCGCCAGCTGTTGGGACAGTTCTCTGACTTATTCTCCCTGGTCCCCAGCATCACCAATTGGTGTGTTCACGACGTGGACACTGGGGACAGCCCCCCTGTGCGGCACAAAGCCTACAGTGTCCCTGACCGAGTCCGGTCCTGCATTAAGGAGGAGATCTCCAAAATGCTTGCCCTGGGGGTCGTGGAGCCCTCTGACAGTCCGTGGGCCAGCCCCGTGGTGCTCGTCCCGAAGGCGGCCGCCCCAGGGACCAAACCCGAGCTAAGGTTCTGCGTAGATTATCGCGGGCTCAACGCAGTAACCCGAACAGACGCACACCCCATCCCCCGAGCTGACGAGCTCATTGACCGCCTGGGACCGGCCCACTATCTCAGTACTTTCGACCTGACCTCCGGGTACTGGCAAATTGCCCTCACCGACGGAGCCAAGGAAAGGTCCTCCTTCTCCACCCCCGATGGGCACTACCAGTTCCGGGTGATGCCCTTCGGGATGAAAAACGCCCCGGCCACTTTCCAGAGACTGGTCAACCGGGTGCTGGCGGGGCTGGAAGAGTTCAGTGCCGCCTACCTGGATGATATTGCAGTGTTCAGTACTGACTGGGGAGAACACTTGCGACACCTCGGGGAGGTACTGCTGGCCCTGCGCCGGGCCAGCCTCACCATTAAAGCCAGTAAGTGCCAGATTGGACAAGGGTCGGTGGTCTACCTTGGGCACCAAGTCGGGAGCAGCCAGGTGGCGCCCCTCCAACCCAAAATCGACGCCATCTTGGCGTGGGAGCCCCCTACCACCCAGAACGGAGTGAGGGCCTTCCTCGGCCTCACCGGCTATTACCGGAGATTCATCCAAGCATATGGTAGCATAGTGGGACCCCTGACTGAATTGACCGCTAAGCGCCAGCCTAAAAAGGTACACTGGACTCCCACCGGTCAGACGGCGTTTGACACCTTGAAGAAAGCCGTATGCACCGCCCCCGTCCTCCAGGCCCCTGACTACTCTAGGGAGTTTGTCGTCCAGACTGACGCCTCCGAACATGGCATAGGAGCAGTGCTGTCCCAGCTAGATAAGGAGGGCCAAGACCGACCCGTCGCCTTCCTCAGTAGAAGACTACTACCCAGAGAGCGAAGGTGGAGCACCATTGCTTTTGCGGTGGTTTGGGCCTTGAAGAAACTGAGGCCCTACCTGTTCGGAACTCACTTCCGGGTCCAAACCGCCCACCGCCCACTCAGGTGGCTCATGCAGATGAGGGGAGAGAACCCCAAGCTGGTGAGATGGTCCATCTCCCTCCAGGGGATGGACTTCACCGTCGAACACCGCCCAGGCACAGACCACGCCAATGCGGACGGTCTATCCCGGTTCTTCCGCCTCAGGGAGGAGAACTCCCAAGGGGATGAGTAATTCTCCCTACCTTTCAGCTGGGGAAGACGTGTGTTAGACCTGGCCGCCTTGGCATACACCCCCATACAGACAGGGCCCCCACCGTCCCAGGAGCGAGACCCCCACCAGGGGGCGAGGCCCCCACTAAAGCAACCCTGTTCGCTGTCCCCCTGCTTCCTCCCCCCTATTCCCTGCACCCAGACAGCCACTCTCGCACAGCCTCCCCCCTTCTCCCCAGGAGTATGCAGCTTAAGCCCAGGCCCGCAGATAAGATACCAGGCCAACCCACGCTCTGCCCTCAAAGCCCCCATCCCCCTGTGGCCAACTGGGACGGGGCGATCGTGTTACCAAGAGGAAGGGGGCGGGGTGGTCACGCTTGCCCCTTGGCCAGGCCGGACCTGGACAGCAGATGGCCGGAGCCCCCCCTCAAAAGAAGGCGTGACTGAGGGGGGTAGTTTTTTAAAATAACCTAGGCGGGAGATTGAGGGGGCGGCAGTTGGATCCTGGACTAGAGAGGAGAAGGGGGTCGAGTGCCCACGGAGACCTTCCCGAGCCCTGCAGACGAAGTCGCGGCTCCAGTCCCCCTGTGAAGAGACATATTGGTCCCGGACTCGAGCCCTGCAGACAGGGTTTGCGGCTCGAGCCGGACGGGGCTGCTGATCAGTGCATCCCCGGCGGAGGATTAGCCGTAGCGTACCTGGAAGCGCAGAGGACCCATCCCGCTCCAGGGTACGCCTATCCAGAAGAGCTGTGCCGCTGGTGACTCATCCCGTACTCCGGTTGCCGTGGGGTAGTCGCAGAGTACGCCTCGTGCGTGAGACCCGCAGCGGACGGTCCAGCCATACTCCTATCATCCAAGGTACGCCTCTCCAGCAAGGCTGTGTTGCTTGCGCCTCACCCCGTACTCCAGTTGAGGTGGGAGTACCCTTCGCACTCCGGCAGCTGTAGGGTACGCTTTGCGCATGGGGCCCGCAGCAGACTGTTCAGCCCGTGCACCGAGTACGCCTTGAAGGAGCTCTGCAGAACTGAGGCGCTCTGTACTCCGGTTGCCGTGGGAGTACGCTTCGCACTCCGGCAGTCGGAGAGTATGCTTGGCGCGTGGGGCCCGCAGTAGACTGTCCAGCCCGTGCCTGAGTACGCCGTGAAGGAAGCCCTGCAAGACCTGAGGGGCTCTGGACTCCGGCAGTTGCAGGGTACGCTCTGCGCGTGGTGCGCACCGAGGTCAGGCACCAGCAGTGAACCAGAGAGCAAACACCACGGCCTCATTCCCAGCCTGGGAGTGACGTCAGAACGGGACTACAGCTCAGCAGCATTTCTACTCCGGCTCGTGACCCGCGAGCCCCCCCCCGACCCCGGGGTGTGAACAGTGCCTGAACCCGACCTGCAGTGGTCATCCCCAAGTCCCCCAACCCGAGGCTCAGGAGATTGAGAGCCGGACTGCATTCAGCAAGACTGTGAGTACCCAGGAGGATCCAGACCTACCTTACCTCCCCCAAGCCCCCGAAAAGAGACTGAGTCCTGACCCCATTGTGTACCTGTCCGGACCCCAAAGCAAGGACCTTATATAAAGAAGTTTGATTTCAACCTCCTGGTGTACTGTCACTTTGTAGTGTGTTGGTGTTTCTGTGTGCATGACCACAAGTGCGCAAACCTCCCTCCCCCCAGAGGAGGCCCGACTCTAACGCTCGGTAACGTTCCAGGAAGAGAGAGGTCCCCGCAGGGCCCCTCTTTTCCTACAGTGGATAGAAGGGTTTTTAGGCCCCGCTCGGTCCTTGCCATCAGGACAGCGTTGTCTGCATATAGCAGGACCGGGAGATCCTGCTGTCCTACCTGGGGGAAGTCTGCCTTGGTCTCCAGGAGTATTTTCTCTAAGTTATTGATATAAAGATTGAATAGGACCGGAGCCAAGATGCAACCCTGGCAGACACAACCCCTAACGGGGGACGAGCGTGATACATGCAGGCAGGCTGAGTATGGCACAATCACCTTACTGTCTTAATGGAGGTCAAATAAGAAGGAAGCTATTGCACTATCCAGCCCTAAAGTAAAGAGGATCTGCCACAATTTGCCTCTATTCACACAATCAAATGCGGAGGACAAATCCATGAAAGTCAAATAAATGGTACCTGGGCGGGCTACTGTGTATTTGATCATTATCAGGAAAAGGTTTAAACATTGGTCAATTGTAGCGCGACCAATGCGGAAGCCGTATTGGGCCTCCGACACGATGTTGTTTTCAAGAGCCAAAACTGATAACCTTCCCAACAATATCCACCCGACCACTTTCACCACTGAGTCTAACAGGGAAATAGGTCTATAGCAAAGGGTGCTGTCCCTGTTCCCATTTTGAAGACCGGTACAATGATCGAGGTGGCCCAAGAAGCGGGGATACCAGACCTAACAGCTGCATTAATTACGGGGGTAAGCAATGGGGCCAAGAACGCCACGTCCGACAGGATCACTTTCTCCCTAGTTGGTACTGTATCACATATCCGCTCATTTTAACAGCGTGAGGTAATGAAGATTCTCTTCATGCATGAACACTGGTTCCCCAATCCTCTAACATCATTGCATTCCTTCCTTCTTACCACCATCGTAACTCCTTGGGCAGAGAATGCTGTACCCATCCACCTTTGGTTGTGTTATATGGTAGTTTCAGTGGCATAACGTGTAATGACAGGTACCCTGAAAATGTGGTGGGTGCCCTAAGGTGGTGGCTTCTCCCAGTCAAACACCAGTTTGTTCATATGAGAACTTTCAGGCCCTAAAAGATCCCTATGACCCATGAAGCCCCCCCGGGTCCATAATGGCCAGTCATCTTCAAACTCTACATCTTCAATCTCTACATGGATCCCCTTGGTGCTCAAATCAAAGGTAATAGCATCAAGATCGACCAATAAGTGGAAGATACACAGCTCTAAATGAAAAACTCCCTTCATTCAGACATCCAACACTTCAACGACTGCCTCCACATCAACCAAACCTAAATATCCAATGACTAACTGAAGCTCAACCCAGCGAAGACAGAATTCCTATTATTTGCCAAAAACAAAAAACAAGAAACAGTACAAACCTGGCTAAATGAAATTAACTTTGATAGTTTTGAACTGAATCTCAAGTCACTAGGCTTCACACCAGACACAACCCTCACTCACCTCAAGGAACACATTGCCAACAAAATAAATATGGCCAGGTACAAGCTCTCTCTTCTGAAGAAAGTGAATATGTTACTTCCAGAAAGTTACTTCAGGACTGCTGTTTAAACCTTCATAATGTTGCATCTAGATGAGGTGATGCCCTGCTCCATCGACTCCAAGAACCCACATTGACACACCGTAAGGACATCCTGCATGCCTCAGCACATCTCATCCAGGGCCTGAAGAATTATGATCACTTCGCCCCCATCGTGATCCCTTTCTCAGCACACACCATCTTCCAAAGCAGCTGCAACCTTTGCAAAGCCATCATGAAAGCCCCTCTGCCCCCCCCCCAATTCATCTTGCAGCCAAACTCGCCATTTCTGGTGGTTCTCAGCACACTGGCAGTCAGTACATCATCAGACTGCAGACTAAAAAGTGTAACAAGGAAAAAAACATGGCAGCAGGCAGTTTCAATCTATGCACCTAGGATCTAGAACAGCTCCACAGTATACATCAGGACCACCCAAACACTGCTCTAATTTAGGAACAAGATGCACCACTTTTAAGAACACAACATCACAATTGCATTAACCGTCCACAAACAAGCTACCTCTCCTGTCACTGGTTGACTCAATGCTGGTGTTTGACCCTGACAGTGCTCTGCAGCCTTTTGGCTAGGATCGCGCAATAGAAATACAACATATATTCATAATATAGGCTACAGGTGATGGGGAGACCACGAAGAACAGGGACCCCTCAGTGTTGAAGTGGCCACAGGGGCTTACATTAAATCCCTGGATGGTTTACAGATAATTTCAATTAATTAATTTTTTAAGGCCTGAACCATGAATGGTTCTGCACAAAGAACGTGTAAAGAATACAAACATAATCAAATTACACTGAGATTTATTATGAGATGTTCTCTCTCATGCTAAAGCACGGTAGGTGAAAATCTCATCTTTCCTCTTACCTGCAGTCCTGGGTATTTTTACAGGAGGCTCGTGCGTGAAAATCACTGCTTCGATTTAATCTCACCACAAACTAATCAATTATATGCTAGTGGAGGGAATTTCTCTGTGCATAGTTAACAAATGCAGCTGCACAGACTTTCACCTCATGCTGGCTTAATTAAGTGTTCACATTGCAAATGAATAGGAGCGTCTAAATGAAACCACCTACAGCTAGGGTATCTTGTAATTTGTCTTTTGCTTTCCGTAGCAAATGAAATCTGCTTCTATTGCCTGGCAGAGGCTCTTCATATCCTCATGTGCAGGGAAAGAATAACAAACATCTGAGTACAGGGTTGAAGTTTAAGAACATAAGTGCAGCGAGGCACTGCTGCTCTCTCTTCAGCAGGATACGAAGGCACCCTTCTTCTTTTGAACCTTTTAAATTCGGAGTTTTTTTTTATTCGGTGAGCGGTAAAAAAACAGAGATCCTGGGAGCGAGCATGTTGAATGTTTGTTTTTTACATTCTACCTACTTCCCACTACTCTGCTGAAGCTGCCCTGGACTCTTAAAAACATTTACCAATCACCAGAAAAGGTTCACTGAGGGAGAGATGTTAAGATAAAAGTCACGGGTTGTGAAACTTTTATCGGCCATGGATGATGGCCATGGAGGCATCAAGAAGGGGTGGCTTCCATATGGCCGGCGGAGAGGAGCCATGTGAGTGGAAAACAGAGCCACCCAGAACTGTAAAGACCTGAGGATGGACCTTGCTCTGATATCAGCGACAACTGCCCACAAAATCATAAGGAATCTAGACCAGTTAGCCGTAATTTGTGAGTTCCTACATGGATTATGAAGCCCATGAAAAGAACCCGGGTCCAGAGCTGTTGCTTTCAGCACTACCGAGAAGTCCTTCACAGAGTTCCCTCTCATGAGGACCAGGGGTCATCAAAGGGAGATAATTTATCTAACCATGTTCTGCAACCCTCCTGCACCACAAGAGCATTGAGGAGCTTTACAAGGAAATCACAATAGACTGATGAACAGAAGGAACAAGGATTGCAGTGACATGCACTCGGTAAAATTCCTATAACTTGGAAGTGCTTGGGAGAACTGGATAAATGAGTGATCGCTGGATTGTGTGGATTTTCAGAAAAGGGGAGATCCACATCAGTTTAAAAAGAGGTGAAAGAGGCTTCTATATAGGTGCTTCCTAAACCTACGAAGGGTGTGTTTCCCTCTGATATGGGGTAAAGAGTTCAAAAGAGAGGCTTCCGCACCAGAGAAAGAATGTTTCTGGACAATGGAGGAGATGGACAAGATGATTTTAGGGAGTTTCATCTTCCATGTTCTTTCTGGCTGCCTGACATGATGAGTAGCTTGTATAAGTATGTGGGATAAATCTAATGTAAGGCTTTGTAAGAAAGCATAACAGTTTCATTATTTTTCAGTGGCATTGATGAAGCAGGTTAAAGTCATGCTCTCAGACATATATGCCACAACAGATATCTTAGAGAAGGTCATCAAAGCAGCAGAAGCTAAAATGTGGGCACCATATAAGAGGGTCAATGGGGTAGATAAAGCGTTTGGCAGACTTTGAGAGACAGAATATGCTCTGAAGCACCACAATGCCACAATTCCAAATACCCATCTTGGGAAAATGACTTTCAGTGCTGCAGAGTCACACGTGTAGTTCACCTAAAGAAATTCAGCTGCAAAAATGGGAAACCTCACTTAAAAAAGATCTACCAGAACCACAACGGTGAAACAAACAGATGACTGAGGACTATGCCTGATCATGTGCTGGCCTATAATACAAAATGACTACTAATAAGTGGACCCAAATGCAAATATAAGAAAGAGGACATAGTCCTGGGGACTGTGAATTCTACCTACTGCACGGACATGGTCACGAAAACTGAAAGTCTTACTGCTTCGAGATCAGCTTACAAACATTCATGAGAAAATGAAGTCTTCAGGTAGGTACATGGGCCAGCTCTTCTGGCTACTGAATTGGTGCTAAAAAGGAAGACATTCGTGGCTATCCAGGAATAATCAGCAAGATTGTGTCTGGAGTTCAGTTGGTATAAAGAGATCTGACCACTTTCTAATATTAAAACATTTATGTTATATTTAATGTTGAATGGTGTTGAGGCAAACGTCCCTTAGCCCAGTATCTACAGTACAACCTGTTACCATTTTATTATTCCGGCAATTCCAGTGTGTTCTGTTGTACAGAAGATCCATTTCACCGGTATCTAACAAGTGCTCCTTGTGATTTTAGTGTGTTGGTCATATAATTATAGAAATGCCAGGTTTTCAAATGTGAGTATTTGTTAACTAAGGGCCTAAAATTAGCATTTTGGATGTGGCTGAGAGCTTTAAGTGTTGGTTCTGGTGTGGAAATGCCAGTGGCAGTTTCTTACTTGGAGCAGTTGGTAAAACAATATTCTAAAATGCAGCTCTGAATGAATATCAGAGGCTGAGACATTTGCAAGCATTGCACTCTTCAACTTTTTAGTTGCTTCTCATCTGGAGCTCTAGATTTCTTGCACAGTTTTGCAAGATACCGTTATCTCGGATGACACGGATGTGAACAAGGAATACCTTTCCTGGCTGTGCAACATTAGTTTGTTGTTTTCTGAACAAGGATACAACAAGTTAAGCCAATAAGTAAGATTATACACGACTGTGATTTGATTCGCCATTTTATGTCAGTGTTACCGAGGTTTCATACAGCTTTTCAGAGAAACCACTGGCAGTTCATTTATGTCAGGAAAAACAATTATGTTACTGACTGAATTTAAAAAGACAAAAGGTAAAACTAGTGAGCAACTGGAAAAAGCGGCAGCAGTGGTAAACTAAAAGTAGTAAGGAGCTACTGTTATTGGGTTGAGTCTCAGGCAGCAGGCGCTGTGCTCCACAGAAAATAAGGGAGATTCAATTTTTATTTTCATTTTCAAAAAAGAAAACAAAAACACAGAAACATTGAATCCTCTATCCGTGTAGTAGAAATGTAAGACAATTATCCCAGCATGCCAGGTACAGGAAGATATTAGATTGCAAAATCAAAATCAAGTCATCGTACAAGGATATTTAAAGATATCACTGCTAGAAAAATAATGACGTTCAAATGTCAGCTCCTGAATAACAACTTGCTCTCCCATGAGATAGGGTTTGAAAGCATCATTACCTTTAGAATATCTCAGTGTCTCAAGCGTTCTGTGTTTTAGTGGAACACTGAAATATCTGAAAGTGGAAGATAAAAAATCTCTGTGTCATCATTCGGTATTCTGTCAATGTCAATATGTCCAACTTTAAATATATGTTTCTTATTGTTGTGCTTCCTGATAATCAGGATAGGAAGAATAAATGCAGTGTAAAACTAGCTTCACTGATGTAATGTTTATAACTTGCTGTGTACTTTGTTTTTCCATCATGCACTAATACATAGCCAAATCACACCTATAATATGTATGTACGTATATATATATTCCCAGAAAAAAACATAGGTTTCAGGGGTGTTATAGTTAGCTGGACATTTCACTCTTACAAAACCATAGAAATTCCTCTGTTATAGTTAGTTCTGCTAACTATAACTTGCGCGCCTGCAATGCACTGCTGATGATGTCACATATTACATCATTCATGACATGGTCAGTGACATCACTGATGACATCACTGAAGACATCTCAAATGACATCACTGATGACATCATCCAGTGAATGTGGTTTAGTTTGAAATGTAAATATGTAGTATACATATACCAATCTGTATTGAAGATTGAGTGGATATTTAACGGTCTGGATGGAGGATTTAATAGCTGTCTGACTGTCTGTTTACATGAGATATTAAAAGTGTCTAACTTAATACATGGGTTAGTAACTAAACTATGTGAATGTGTGCATCACTGTCTCTGCTGTTATATAACATGCTGCATCAGTTGGTCACTAACTACATGAGTGTGTATATAAGTTATTGATTAGTTGGGTGAGTATTTGTATGGGACACTGAGTTTGTGTGTGGTTGGATGGGGTGTGTAACTCTATGCATAGATGTGTGAATGGTTGATTTACTAGGTGTATAGGTTTAAGAGTGCATGTGAAAAAAGTTGTCTGGGGTGGGTGACTGAGTGTATTTATTTGTGTGTTGGTGAGCGAATATATGTTTTAGTTGTACATCTTCAACAAAGTAAAAAACATAAAAGGCATTTTATGTGAGAGTTGGTGTATATAAATAAGTATATGTAAGAGTCAGTGATTGTGAGAGTAACTATATGAATGAGTGTATAATTGTAATGGTGATTTTTTAAGATATTAACTATGAGTTACTATGTGTTTGAATAAATGAGGTGTTGTGTGTATAATTGTGTGAGTAAATGTAAGTGTGATTATTTTTTTTCATGAGTGAGTAGGATGACTGCATAACTGACTAAGATGATTGCTGATGTGTCAATGTCTATATATGTGTATAACTGCATTTGATAGTGTTCTATTAATTAGTGACTGCATGTATAAGTGATTCTGTTGTTGAATAGATAGTTGTGTGTGTAGACTTAGGAATCAGTGAGTGGGTATGTAGTAACTGGTATTGGTGTGTCAATGGTTTCAAATATGGTACTTTGCATTTTACAGTGAGTGATGAAAGGTTATACTAGTCTATGATGAAGTGTATCAGATTGTCACGTGGATGATGTCATCAGTGATGTCATCAGTGATGTCATTTGAGATGTCATCAGTGATGCCACTGACCATGTCATGAATGATATAATATGTGACATCATCAGCAGTGCATTGTGGGCGCGCGAGTTATAGTTAGCAGAACTAACTATAACGTAGGAATTTCTGTGGTTTTGTACGAGTGAAATGTCCAGCTAACTATATCAGGCCTGAAACCTATGATTTTTTCTTTGAATTTCTAATGTTTTTTAAATGCTGATTTCTAACTATAACGTCTCTGAAACCTATGGTTTTTTTCAGTAAATTTCAAAGGTTTTTTAAATGCTAATTTTTAAGTGTAATAGTAGTTATACCTATTTTTTTGTACTGATTTTCTCCATTTTTTTAACTATTTATTTATAATAATGTCATTCATTTAAGAAAAATTTTCTGAAAATTTTGAAACAATTTTTTTTAATCAAACTGCAATATTGTTTAATTTGTTTGTTTTATTTTTTTCTTTTAACATATTTATATTATTTTCTTTAAAAAAAATGTTTTTACATTTTTTTCTGAGTCGCGCACCTAAAGCGTACACAGCATGGTGGGTGCGCGGATTCTAGCCACCATTTTAGAAAAGTCGTGAAGGATCCGCATACGGTGTGCGGCGGCTGCATGTTTTTCAGTTTAAGCCTGAAGGGAAATCCCTGGAAGCAGACCCTACTGATTCTCACACTCTTCTCTCATTCTTTCATACCAAACTCTTATTAAACCAGCTTTTTTTCCAATGTATTTTCAGACTAGAATATAGCGCTCACAGTGTTTTTATTAGTATAAAAAAGTTCTTGACATTTAAAATTTCAGAAACATTTCTGAAAAAACATACATAAAATACGATTTAATTATGAAAAGTTTTTAGAAGAAAAAAGTTTAAACATTTCATATCATCAAGAAAAATATACTACATATACATTTCAAAGAAAAACATCATAACATGAAATTATAGACCACTGTAGTTACCCCCTTTCCCTAAGCAAATCTAATGCTCTTATACAACTTTAGTTAGATCCAATAGCCCTATATGTTTTGTATGGGACACTCAATATAGGAATTCTCTTATATCTGCAGGTTCCCAGGCTTTATTTGGATTCTTAGTTTGGCATAGGCGTCGACGCGTTTCGGTGGTTTAAACCATTAGATGTGGTGCCACCTTCTTCAGGACACTGTTTCTTATTGGGTTACTTCTTTATATTGATATGATTATTTCTTTTCCATCCTATATGATGAAACTTCCACGTGACTCTTGTGGTGGGGATGATATTCCCAAAATTAATTTTCTTTTATGAGGCAGTGATACGGGTATGGTTTCTTCTTTTAACCACAAGCGACTGTTCCTATCTTCATGGAACTTGTTTTTCTTCACCCCGTATGTCTCATATTATAAGGCTTATATTTTCAGGAATAATATTATTGAGCAGAGGATCAAATTGATGTCTTATATGCTTTATTTTATCGTTTTCCTCGCTCCAATGATGCTGGTCGTTTATGATTTCTTTTAAAATAGCGACCTCCTCACTGCGCTCCTCTTTCTCGATCTGCATGTTTTTCAGTTACATCATATACATTTTACATTATGTGATGTGCGCTATTGGTATGCGACCAGTCCGCGACTCATGCTCCCGCGCATTCACAACACATGCACATTACAGTACGCGGCGCTTGACTCCAGTGGCATGGAGAGCACGGGACCCACGTCTGGGAGACTTATTTGTTATGAAGTTTCCTAATTTCCTCATTTACTACAGTCACATCAGTAGGAAATACTTTCAGTTTTTTACTTTGGTTCTATCAAGAAGGCATTCAGATGTGTCACACATTTGCCATAAATTCTGAATGTTAGCACTCCAGTTGCTCATTAGATCACTGTAGTAAAGCTACTGCTCACCAGGGAAGTCTGCTTCTGGTATTCAAAATGCATGTTTTAGTCTGCACGTTAGAATTTTCTAATGAAATAGAAGAGGATTTGAGAAGTCAAAATATGCCCTAATTTTTCTTTCTGCAGCACTAATCATAATTTGTATGGCAAAATGAAGCACCTAATTTTGTTTCTTTGGAAATTAAATGTTTTAAGTCTTACCACTTTATTCCAATCAAGATGGCTTCAGGTGTTCCATACTTTTGTCATAAGTAAGACTGTTAACGCTCTAGTTGTTCTTTAGAACACTCTGGGACATTCTGTCATTGGGCTATACTTGGGCTACATCTTGGTGATATCTATGCTACATTTGGGCTCGTTTGTCTCTGGCGGCCATCTTGGGAGACTTATTTGTTATGAAGTTTCCTAATTTCTTCATTTACTACAGTCTCCTCAGTAGGAAATACTTTCAGTTTTTTACTTTGGTTCCATCAAGAAGGCATTCAGATGTGTCACACATTTGCCATAAATTCAGAATGTTCCTACTCTAGTTGCTCATTAGATCACTGTAGTAAAGCTACTGCTCACCAGGGAAGTCTTCTGCTGGTGTTGAAAGTACATTCAACACCAGCAGCAGAGGATTTGAGAAGTCACTCGAAATGTTACCACTTTATTCCAATCAAGATGGCTTCAGGTGTGCTATACTTTTGTCATAAGTAAGGCTGTTAGCACTCTAGTTGTTCTTTAGAACACTCTGGGCTGGGAAGCTGCAGTAGAACACAAAGGAATAAACTGACAGTCTCTGCCCTTGTTGGATGTACATGTCTTACTGAGAATGTCAGACTTCATTCTCACATGACTGAGAAAGTTAATGTGAATTTACATAAAATATGCTCTCAGTTTAGCTTATGGATCACCTTCCAAACCTCTGTTGGAAAAGCAAGAGAAAATAGTTTTCTCTCAAACATGATTCATGATATCCCAGCAGAAGGCTATTTCACAGGGTAAAATCACCTTAGAACACACCAAAATTCCTAAAATGAGTATGTTACCATCAACAAATGATTTATAATGTAACTAAAGTCTTGAAACCTTCTATTAACTGCAATGCTTTTTAATGAGGTGCTATCATGTATATTGGTCCCAAGATGGCTGCCAACACTTCTTGGATGAAGTGCTGACAGCCAATTCAATCTCACAATGAGATGTGTCGTTAGGCTCCACCCAGATATATATATATATATATTGTTTTCCTTTAGTATCTAAAAAACTACTGAATAGATTTACATTATTTAACAAAAAGGCACGAGTCTGAACCAAGTACTACCTCTTTTCCAAATTTGGTGTAATTCCGTTCAGCAGTTCGGGCTGTAGCTGCGACTAAAGGTTCCAAAGGGAAATTGCATGAGGAAAACACGTTTTTGGACCCCCCTTTTTTCTCAGCCCCCGCTTGACGATTCACCCTCAAAGTTACAGGATAAGAGTGGACCGGAGTGTCCCAAAAGTTTTGAAAATTTCACGAAGATTCGTCAACCGGCGCCAAAGTTATTGCAAATAGAATGTTGTGGATTTCCTATGGAAAATAGGTCCTAACTATAACTACCTACTGGCGACCGCCAGTAGGTAATATACATATATATATATATATATGTATATATCAAAACTTCCTGACCGCTTAGTACTTGGCGGAAAACTTTCAGGTGTAGACCTCTTTAAGATTTTCTTCAAAAATCACAGACAAACACAAGATATCAAAGTGCAAGCAGTGCAAAGATTTAATTCGGCATTTTAAGACAGGTGTCTTCCATGGAGCTTGATCACATGACATGCCCCAACAGAAATTATGTTTTTAAAGTGCATTAAAAGCCCAACCAGCTCTAAAAAATGAACTGATCGGCAAAACAGTGCAAATAATAGACACAGACAACAGACGTAGGCATACATCACATAAATATCGTGTTGCAGTAAACTTTTCTAAAATCACTTAATTGTGGCCCGCATAAAGAATAAATACATAGTGCATTATAATCAACAAATTGTGCAAAAATACTTCATCTAAAAAGCAAAAATGCAAAAGAAATTGATATTGCACAGTGGAAAACCAACAACTCTGGCCTTATAAAATATAACCACAGCAAGTGCTTATTAATACCCACAATTGCAATAATGCACGACGTACAAAGATATAAAGCAGACCACCACTGCAAAGAGGGAAGCTAACATCTTAGATGCAATAATCAAAATATTCAAATACAATAAATACCAACTTTCAAGCAACGCCTTCTTAAAGGAACTTTTTCCATATTTAAAGTGCAAGTGCATAAATATCGAACCGGTCAAGAAAGCAGCATGTATATATATATATCAAGAATAAACACAAATATATCTGATTAGAAAAAACGAAGTCAAATTTCACCCTATTTGCAGGTTTAATGGTTGACTAATGTGCAAAAAGAGCAAATATACAAAATAGCAGCAGAACGGAAGTTCTTATAAAGATAAACCTCATATGTATATTCATAATCTAAAGAGCTCAAATGACAGTCATATATATATATAACAATTACTCATATAAGGAGTTAGAAAAAAGTGCAAAATGAAACTCTCCATGTTAACATTACAGATCTGTTGAACAGACTACAGAAGATTATAAAAAGTTGTGAAGATCCTCATTGATGTTCAACCCATTCGGAACTCTGGTATCAAGGGCCAAAATAAAATGGGTTTCTTTCTGTCTTAGTAACTTCTTGCAATTTCCACCCCGTCCGGGGCTAGGAACGGAGCTTAAGACAATATATTCTAAGTCCTTAAGTTTGTTATCATGTATGGACTTAAAATGTCTGGCCACCGGATAGTTACTACCTGAATTAATGATGGCCCTAACGTGCTGCAAGATGGGTTTATAAATGGGGAGCTTAGTGCTGCCAATGTACTCTAGATCGCACGTACATTTTAGTTTGTATATGACATATTCAGACAGACATGTCAGATGTTCCGATGTTGCGATCTTTTCCTCATTAAATTCTGTAGACTAGTGAGTACCGTTCTTAGCAAATGTGCAAGCACGGCATGATGTACATTTGAAGAAACCCATTTTAGACAACCATGATTTTTTAGGTAATACCTCTGGCATTGTTCTATCCAGGGCATCCCACATTGAGGGTGCCCTTCTAAAGGTAATTGCTGGCTGGCTAGGCATATTAGGACCCAAGATGTTATCAGTCAAGATGATGGGCCATTCAGAGCATATAATACGCCTAATGGATTTTTCTTGAGTACAGAAGGTTGTCATCAGGCGAACTGGACATTCCTGCTTACTATCAGTACCTGGCCTACTGGTTTCTTTAAGGCTTATCTGTAGTAACTCATCCCTATGTCTATCTTTAGCTTTCAGCAAGGCTTTATCTAATATGCTCTTCATATAGCCTCTTTTGAGAAATCTCTCAAAATCTTAAATTAAGATAATTGACATTGATATCACTCACAAAAGCAGATGCCTCCTCCTTTGACCCCCTCCAAATGATGCAAACATAATCTGTGTAACGCCAATAATGGATTACATGTTTCCACCAGCGGTGGTGAGTGGTTCTAAGCACATGCTCCTCCCACCAGCCAACATGTAAACATGAATAACTGGGGGAGAAGCATGAGCCCATCACCACCCCACGCAACTGCTGGAAGATCTAATTTTGAAACTGGAAGAAGCTCGTATTGAGGCAGATCTCAATTACCTCCAATAGCATATTGTTGTGCTCTCTTAGACTAACATCATGGCTGTCTAAAAAATACCTAGTTGCCTTAATGCCGTGGTGATGGTTAATACTGGTATAAAGGCATTCTATATCCATAACAACCAATAGATAATCAAGACACCAATTCACATTTTCTCTTTTGTTCAAAAAGTCAGTAGTGTCTTTCAGATAGGAAGGTAAACCTGTTACATGGGGCTGGAGAAAAAAGTCAATATATTTAGAGAGATTCTCATTCATCAATCTTTTTCTGTTTATTCATTACCGTTCTGTTTAAATTTTTGAGCTCTGTTATTATTCTATCGCTGAAAACATCCACAGCGTCTTTAGGCATCAACAGCAAGAAAGTGGATTTAGGACGGAAAGGACTGGGTGCGGAAAGTTTCACGTTGACAACTTGACTGACCACAGGGGCTGCTTGCGAATCATTCGCAAAAGCCAGATCATAAAGATTTTGCAGGTCTGGAATGTATTTGACTTGTATCGGGATGGCTGGCATAACAGCATCAGATGGTGCACTTGAAACTTTCTTCTGGAAAGTATTGAGTTGAAAGTATTTAATAAGTTTGATCTTACGAATAAACTTAAATACATCAATACGAGTCTGATTGTAGGAGAACCGATTTTTGGGGTAAAAAGTGAGTCCCAATGACAAAAGCTGTTCCTCTGCTTTAGAGAGTGTAACATCAGTCAAGTTGACAACTGTATTTTTCACCGTACATGTTATCTTCTTCTATGGCGCCGTCGCTTGTTGACTGATCCCTTGCTTTTGTAGAGGTTTGCGGAGGCGCAGGGAGTACTGCCGGTCCTCGCTCACAAAATTTAACTCATCTGCCAGAGAAAAATTCATAATTCCTGCAGAGTTGGGTAATGGTGGTCCCGATCTGCCATCTTCTGAGTCACTATTGGATGTAAGTGAGGCTGAATCAATGTCGCCTTCGGCTAAGGATATTCCAATGGCACCTTCCGTTTGATTACTTGGTTTTTTATTGCTGGTTAAAGCTTGCCGCTTATAGTTGCCATATTTCTGGGCAAATGTGAATATCCTGCCAGTAGCGTAATCATTCTGATCACGGGCGAATTTAAAGATTTTCCGTTCTTTGATTGTATCTTCATGTTTTTTTAATGCGTGCCTCAATCTCTTTCTTATATTTTGCGATGAATTCACTTTCGCCTGTAGCATCCAATAGGCTATTGATACAGTCTATTTCTGTTAACCATACATCACGATGTGACTCAGCATATTTTATAAGAATATGAATCATATTCATGGAAGCTTGAAGATTGTTCTCTGCCCACTCCTGTAACATTAGAGGGTTGGGATGTTCAAAGGTGGGCGCAATATGTACACGTAAACCCCTCGGTACACGATTAGCGTCTGTACTTTTCTAGCGATTTTTTCTCCCACCATTTGCAAAGTTCATTTCTCAACAGTTTTTCTAATCTTTTTAATAATGACTTGGCATCACTGTTTTCATTTGGCATTTTAGTATTGCGTGGTTCTTCTGTGACAACCGTGAGGTTGTCAAATAAGGCTTCCGCTGCTGTCTCTCTGTTGCGGAGCGCGTCGCTGGAGAGCATTATGCCCTGATACTGTAGATAACGGCCGGGTTACTGCTTATTCGCGGACCAATAATGAAACAAGGAAATAATCCCGTAACCCGCCAAATCACTTTTGAAATGCTTTTCACCACTGCAGATTTCCTTACCGGGTTCGATGCTGGGGCTCTTGTTGGTCAGCCGGCCGCCCAGACTCCACAGCTTCTACGCCGTCAGGCAGACTCACAGAAGCGGTGATACTTCTCGCAAATATGGCGGGGGGCACAACACACAGCAAACCTCTTCCGAGTTGAAGTTGCAGTACGCCAAGACGTAGGCGTAGGCAGCTGTGCTCTCGAAGTGCCTCAGAGAACGGGAGGGTCCACAAAACCGGAAACAGTCAATTCCGATAAACAGATACGAAAACTTCCTGACCGCCTGATTGCATGATTATACAAATCCACATGTAAAATGCAACATTGTGATGAATAAAAAGGAGATTTTCATTTAAACTCTTAATTAATACCCTTTGGAAGTATTGAATTTTTCAGAACTTTATAGTAAGGCTTTTCACCCTCCAGAGTGTTTAGTGGGGACACTGTATATGGTGTTTACAGTGCTTTACTCAAAATATAGAATGGCATCAGCGTTTCCTGAAGAGCAGAAGGAGGAGATGTAAGAGGTGGAGGAACCTGTAAAAAAGAGTATTCTGTGTGCTTTTTTCACTGTCCTGGAGGCAGAGAAGAAGGTGAATGCTTGTAAGGTAACATGCACAATCTGCCAGAAAGTCCTCTCCAGAGCTTCACAGAAGAAGTACTCATGTGGTACTTATTCAATGAAGAAACACCTTGAAACCATCCACCCTGTTCGTCTTGCAAATGGGATAGAACACCAAAGAAGAGAAGAAGCAGCCAGTGATGATGGAACACAACCATCAACATTTGCAGGGGTTGTTTTGACCACTCCTGTTAAAACTTTCATCGTTATTTTTTTTAAATTGGAAAAAAAATACCCCAAAAATGTAATCATTTTAAAAAATACAAAAAGAATACAAACTTGTTACAAAAAAACAATAAATGTTCTCATGGAACCACCTACATCAGTTAAAAAATAGAAAAATTTTATGGAGAGAAAGTGATTGCTTCTATGAATCTATGTATGATTAATGTCACAGTTGTGTGTAAGTAGTGTCTCACTGAGTGCATGTGTGCATGCATATTATGTAAATGAATGAATAACTGGAAGAATAGTGCTTGGGTGATTTCTTATGTGCATAATTAGTAGTAGAGTGAATGGACGACTGTATCCATAAAACCTGCATGATGGTGCAGTGAGCTAAAAAACGGTGATGGATTAAAACCATGATCTATTGACTTGGTAAGAGTATTC
The DNA here is from genome assembly GCF_964261635.1 of Lissotriton helveticus. Lineage (NCBI taxonomy): Eukaryota > Metazoa > Chordata > Amphibia > Caudata > Salamandridae > Lissotriton > Lissotriton helveticus. The sequence goes on along the minus strand of NC_136060.1, from coordinate 19,032,831 downwards.
TGCATCATTCAGAAACTCTGTCCATCACCACCCCCCTTTTCCAAAATCTGTTTTATCCACACTATGTGTGGGAGGGTATACTCAGACGTGAGTCCCTTGCTCATTGCACCATCAGGATTCAAGCAAGCCGGGCCGAAGAAGGCTGTGATGCCAGAAACCGGTCCCCGGAAGCTTGTTTCCTTCCCAGTATAAGAATTGGCTTGGTAGTTTGGCTTGCCCTGTTCCCATCATGCACTGGGACAGGAACAGACTAATTTGCATATAGCCAGGTTCTGAGCTGGGATGGTGCAGTGAGCTAAAAAAGGGTGATGGATTAAAACCATGATCTATTGACTTGGTAAGAGTATTCTGCATCATTCAGAAACTCTGTCCATCACCACCCCCCTTTTCCAAAATCGCTCTTGCTGGTTTGTGCAGTGCTCGTTCTTCTGCTCCTACTACAAAATGGCTGCCCGTCCTGTGGTTCAGCCCAATCCAGGCCAAATGCGTCTGTATTGTGAACGAATGCTGCAACCTTTTGGATGTTTGCCATTGGCGACTCTTGGCATCAGCTATATGCTGAACTTCCGCTACATCTAGTTCACCTGCGTGCAACCTGTGTTCTACTATCTCCAGTGCCCCTTTGAGTGTGACCTGGATGTCTGCCTCTCCACTACTTCATGCGCTGACCTGGATTATGAACTGTTCGTGAGTCCACTGCTGGCTCATGGCCACGACTGTTCTGGAGACACACGGTTAAGCTTTCAATCATGCAATAAAGGGGTGCCCTCATGGGTAGCGCTACTTGCAGCGGAGTATCATCGAATATCACGCAGGTTGCCCTGACATGCTCCTGGTTGCACGAGATTACGATGACCACGTCTGTTCTTTTGGCTTGCTCAATTGGATGGTGACCTTCTTTGCTTTGAGAGGTATGCATGACCTTTTGGAGCTGATTGCATCTGCGTTGCTTGTGAATTCTTGCATTTCGATGGACATCCATAAGTGCGCATGGGAACCCGATTTCATTGCCTATTATTTCCACACTTCAAAAATACTGTTTTTTCCTTTTTCTAATTCCCTTTTTCGTTTCTTGCGAACTTTCAGATATTTACTTTTTCTACGATTTCACCTTTACATATTCGGTTTGGCTCTGCTTATCTTTGTGTTCTCTTTGCCTGGGTGCTACAGAGCTGGCAAAGAGGAGGGTGTGACCTTGCCTTTCAGGACATTATCGATTTCACTAACTTAAAATAAGCCCTGAAGCCATTATTCAGCTTTTGCGCACAATAACACATGGCTTTATTTTTGCAAAATACCTTGTTCGTACTTTTCACATGAGAACGGTCTGCTGTGTTTCTTCTCAGCATCTTTCAGAACTTTAAATTTAACATTGTGGGTAAAGTGAATAAACAATATCCCATGGTATTCTGCTCTGAACAGACCCTAGCACCTGTATAAAACATATCAATGCAGTTGTTGTTGAAAACCCATACTGTGATACAATTGGGATACACAAATAGGTGTCACACACACTTGGAGAGAAACGTTTCCGGGGAGAACAGAAAAACAGCACCTATAATTTAGATTTATCATCTATATTCAAAGTTATATGGTCTGCAGACAAAGCCCAGAGATCTTCTTTTATATAATAACACTTCTTCTTAGCAACGGGAGGGAGGCTAGGCAGTATAGTCTTTTCTCCATTGTCTCTTTATGATGACATCTCCCTTTATGACATATGGACTAACTGGTATACTATCATATTTCTATCATACATTTTTGTACTTGTTGTGGCACATACACTACATGTTACGCCACGTTACTTAAATTTTTTTTTAAAAATGTTTCATGTCTGTGTCAGATCCTACAAGTAAAAGAGTGACAGTGGAAGGGTGTGTCTCGTTATCGCGCTTCCTGAGAGATGTGGGAGTGTTGTGTTCTGGGCTGTCTAATCACTTGTTTCTCTGTAAGGGATTTGGACAGCAAATGAGACAATATAGCAAGTTGGTCCAAGGCTCATAGGCACTCAGATAATAGGGTGACTCAGTCCCTACCAACTAAGGTCCCATAATCGTATGTATAGTTGTGATCTTAGGCAGAATCCCTGCAACTGCCTCAGTGAATGGATTACTGCATGGGTAGTGCCTGAGTAAATGGTTGAGTGCAAGACTAGTGCCTGGTTGATTGTATTACTGCATTGGTATTGCCTGAGTGAATTCATGAGTGCAAGAGGAATGTCAGGGTGCTTAGATCACTGCACAGGTAGTGCCAAAGTTTAAAGATAACTGCAAGAGTAATGCCTTGATGATGGTTTGAGTACATGGGTAGTACCTCAGAGAATAGATGAGTGCCTGGGTACTGCCTGTGTGAATAGTTGAGTGCAACACTAGTGCTTTGGTGATTGTATCAGTACATGCATACTGTCTGGGTGATTCCATGACTCCAGGAGTAGTGCCTGGGTGATTGTATGTCTGTATGGGAACTATTTGAGTGGCAGTATGAGTACATGGGTAATGTCTTAATCATTAGATAAGCGCATGGTTAGTGCATGAGGGAATAGATGAGTGCATGAGTTGTGCCTGAGTCTTCTTTCACAATTTACATCAGCATTAATCTTTTTCTCATGGAAATCAATCAAATACAAACCAGATAATGTCCTTAGTCGAGATAATTTAACGTATGCCATTCCCTTATGAACACTGTACTTCCAATATTTACCTAAGCACTTTCTATACTTAAACCTTGAGAATTATGACTAGCTACTGCATATGCTAAAGACAGAGGAAACTGTTTTCTGCGAACATACAAGTCTTTTACAAGCAAAAAACTTACAACACCATGCCCAATCTGGCTTACCTCTTTAATCTGATCACATTTTATTTTCCAAAATTCAGTTCCATCTCTGTTCTGAAATTTTACTAAAGCAACAACTTTTCCCATTGCTCCATTTACTAAACCTTCTTCTGTTTTCAAATTACACCGTATAATTACTCAACAGTTTATACATATATATAAAGTTTTTTCTAAGGCTGCAGTTTTAGAAACAGGTTTTTCCAAAGAGTGCAATTTGGTCTGTAGTTTCTCTGTATGAAGAATAGTCACTCCCTGGTGCTCAATTTTATCAAAATCTTCAATTTCAGCAAGTTTTTTTTTGCCAGTTTCAAAAGCTCTTGATTGAATGTGGAACACTCTTGCAAAGTAGAAGTAGGCATTAGGCAAACTGTAGACTTTTTTTTCCGATCTTCTTGTACATTACTTCAGCCGCTATGTTTTCAGTTGTAAAAAAGTTCCTTAGAAGCCGACTTTCTAAAGCTTGTTAAACGATGTTTCATAAAGACACCAATTCTTATATCTTTAAGAATATTTCCATAATCTTCATCACTTGCTTGTCGCATATTCTTTATGGATTTGCTATATTCACAATTTAACAAAATGTTCGCATTTCCAAAACTTCCTAAAGTTTTTCTAGTGTCTTCATGCACAAGTGTTTTAAAAACGAGTTGTCCTTTTACAGGAGTTAGTTGTAGTAGATCTCCAAATACAATTAAATGCTTTCCTCCAAACAGCACATTGTATTCTATTTTTAAAATCTGTTGCATTCTCAAGTTTACAAAGGCAAGCATTAAGTTTGAGACCATGCTCACCTCTTCAATGATTACAAGTTTCATTTTTTTCAGTACTCTTGACACTTCATAACAAGCTTCTCCATACAGCTTCTGATATTCCAATTTATTATCATGTTCAACTGGTAGCATAAATAATCTATGTAAAATAATCCCTTTAATAGTAGATACACGCTAATGACTAGTTTGAGTATGATACAATCATACACTTGCATCACATGGAACATTAGGGGACTTGTTTCACCCCATAAACGTCACAGAGTACATGCCCAATTGATTCGGCGGAAGGCACAGGTAGTTTTCTTACAAGAGACGCATCTCACAGCTCAGGAAGCCACCAAATTACAAACGTAAATGGAGGGGGCATCTGTATTACACAACTTATTCTGCTTTTGCCCGGGGGACCGCTATTTGGCTGAGGTCTGGGGTCACGGTTGTAATGCAGGACCAACACGTAGAAAAGAAGGGTAGATTCTTCTTAATTCGGGGTAACCTAGGTGGGAGTCCTATTGTCCTGGGTAGCCTGTATGCACCTAATTCCGATCATGAAGCATGCTATGCTCGAGTTAATGCTGCACTGGCCGATTGGTCTGGGGTCAAATGGGTACTAGGTGGTGACTTGTATGCAGTGGCGGACGTAACTCTGGACAGATCTCACCCTCCCCTGGCCAGGGCACAGGCATTACACCACTCGAAACATTACTTAATTGGGCACAGTTTGGTGCAAGCATAACAAGGGTATGAGGGAGTACTAATTTTACTCGGCCACCCACGACTTGCACGCACAACTTAAAAATATCCTATGTAGCTTGTCGCTTGTCACCCTGACCACCCGAGCCACCTTCATAGGCAAAACAATATCTGACCATAGTGCATTAAAGATTACACTTTCTTGAGGCAGTGTCCCCACACCAGTGCCCACATAGCGTTTTAACCCAGGGCACTTTGAGGATGTAGTCTATCATGCCGCACTCGAATCCCTCATGACCCATTTTTTTTCTGAAAACATGGGTGCTTCCTCCTCTACCGGACTGGAGTGGGAGGCGTTCAAAGTTGTGACAAGGGGTATGGCCATTAGTACTTCCACCGGTGCTCGACATCAGATCCATAGGGATTTTAAAGATACTGAGGATAGTTTAGACACACTTGAAACTAGGGCATCTTGGGACCCCTTGGCTCAATCGGACCTCCAGGAAATACGCATTAAATATGTTAAATTGCTGGAGCAATTGCGTATAATTCACTACCGCACATATCTACATAAAAAACACGCACAATCAGATAGACCAGGTATCCTGCTGGCACAGATCCTGAGGAATGCTATTCCCCCCACTCCTATCACTGCGATTTGGTCATCCCGAGATGTTAGGGCCGTTACACAAGTGGACATAAATGCAGATTTTTATGACTACTATAAAGCATTATATAGTACCCCATTACAGATTGCTCACGCAGAAGTTGCTACATTCTTAGACTCATAAGGAACTACCACAGGTCTCTGACAAGAACAAGAAAATGCTGGCTGATCCTATCACATTAATGGAGATAAAGGCTGCAGTCAGGGACCTCCCTAGGAACAAAACTCCGGGGTTGGATGGCTTACCTGTGGAATTTTACACTCCCTCCTTCCACAACACAAGCATTAATAACTTTGCTCCCTAAACCTGGGAGAGACCACTCTCTGTTAGCTCGATACCGCCCTCTCTCGCTGCTGAATACAGACTTTAAGATCTTGAGCAAACTCCAAGCTAACTGGCTACAACCCTTAATACCGAGACTGGTAAATATTGACCAATGTGGCTTTGTCCCCGGGCGCAGTACATCGTTGAATATACGCAAACTCTGTAGCATTATGGTTTCTTGTACTGAGGAGACCTCCGAATCAGGTTGCATAGCATTGGACCTTACTCAAGCATTTGACACATTGAGTTGGGATTATATGCTGTCTACATTATTGAAATATGGGATCCCGCAGGAGAGCACGCACTGGATCCAATTATTATATCATCTTGCCACAGCCAGGGTGCCTATGGGAGCACATTTCGGACCCATACCATATACAACGCGGCACTAGACAGGGCTGCCCCCTCTCTCCCATTCTGTTCCCCCTTGCCCTCGAACAACTAGCCCTCAAACTTCAAGTTTCCTCTAGGGGTTGGGGGACAGTCATTAATAATACAGTCTCTTTATGCAGACAATATCATGTTGTACTCTAGGTACTTCCGGGAAAATTTATTCCCTGTAGCAAGTTTGTTCACACAATTCGAACGCATAGCCGCTCTAGCCATTAATTATGAAAAGTTCCAACTCTTCCCCTTTGGCTCTAATATAGTTCCTGATCTCTATGCCTATTGTTTAGCCTCTCAGCTATAATGGTTTTCCTATTGGCTAGCTGGGCATAATTTACCGGAGATAGCTTATTCAGAGCACATGCTGGCTCAGGGCACTGTACACAGGCTACTCTCTCCAAGCAGAGCGGCATATTACATTACATTGCGGGAACGCTTCTTAGAACCGCCATCACCTATTGGAAATGGGCATTATGGTACACGAATACTCTCCCTGCATACTCGTTGAATATTCCCCTACTGGGCATTCCAACCACTTCAGGAACACTTCCCACTCACCTGGTGGACCCATGGACGCAGGCTGGGGTTACAACCGTGGGGGTCATGTTTGGTGAAAAAATGCTACTTACACACTCTGATTTCGTAAATAAGAGGGGTGTCACAGACTCACTTTTTCTGACCTATGCGAGCCTGACACAGTATGTTAAAAAATAATGGATGCCTCATGGTGCAGAGCCAATACTCATGAGTTGGTTCACCTAATGTACCTTATGGGGACTAGTGTCAACTTAACTAGATGGTTCTACCAGGGCATACATACTAAGCATGGGCGGATTTTGCGGATTCGCAATCCGCGAATTTGCGGATTTGCGAATTTGCGGATTGCGAAAATCCGCAAAATCCGTGAATTCTCGCGGATTTTGCGGATTTTTTTTGGGATGTGTGTTCGCACGGGTTTCTGCAAGTTCGCGAGGGTTTTGTACAATTTCGCAAATTGCGAACTTACTGGTCGGGTCGCCAGTTTTGCGAACTTGTTGTTTCTACGTGCCCAGCCTGTTTGCAAGGCTTTCTTCATCACTGCCACCCTCTGTCACCACTGGCACTCTCTTTGTTCACCCATGCCACCCTCTGGCTCACCCATGTCACCCTCTGTGTCATCACAGCACCCTCTGGTTCACCAGTGTACATTATTGGGGCAAAGCAAAGCACTGCCATCCTCTGTCAACACTGGCACTCTGGTTCACCCATGCCACCCTCTGGCTGGCACACCCATGCCACCCTCGGTGTCATCACAGCACCCTCTGGTTGACCAGTGAGTGTACATTATTGTGGCAAAGCAAAGCACACCTGGTAAGTGCTTTAAGTTTTGCAAACAACAACACCTGCCCTGCCCCAACTGACATTAAAGAAGGCTGGCACCTGCTTGTCTGCTCCCTTTCCTTTTTGTTGCAATGTAAAAGAATTTTAACAGGATGCAATGGCATACTTCTAACTATTCTGTGACTGTCAAAGCAGGGTCACACAATAGTTGCAAGTAGGCAACCGGATTCTGGAGGGCCCCTTCAGGAAGCACTACAGGGAAATGGATACAAATGATGAGCTCGAACTTTTGCACCTGCTCGTTGGTTTTGCTTTTGCAAAACTCGTTTTTCGGTAATTTCGCGCTATTCGCGAGGCGCGGCGTCGTGCGAAATCGACCGTGGAAGCCGCAAACTCGTGCGAGTTACCCCAAGGTTGAGTATGGGCGCCGCCATTTTGTTTACGTGACGTATTTCCGTTTCCGCCCGCTATGTGTAATCTCGCGGAATGAGCGCATTGCGAATGCAAGTTCGCACGAGTTCGCGAGAGAAATCGCGTGCAAACTTACTTACGCGCACGTGATCGGGCCGCCATCTTGTTTTTCATTCATTCCTATGTGTCTGGGCATGGTGTTTCTATCCTCTCTATATCTCTGCCATACTTTGCTTGTTTTAATATTTTTTTGATCTATTTAACTTTTTTTCTATCCCTCTAGTTTTCTAGGTCTATATTTTTGTGTTTCAGGCTACTTTTGTTTACTTTTCAACTACTTTTTTAAACTTTTATTTTCTTCTTCCCTAGTCTTATTCTTTTTGATTTTGTCTCCTTGTTGCTTGCTAACACCTGCCCAGACCATGGTGAAGCCAGCTGTGAAGCTGCCCAAGACGGGCCCGCAGCCCGTGCCCGGCTCCCGTGTGGCCGTTTGAGGGCGGAAATGGTGGTGCCCAGGGAGATCTTCAGCCCTGAGGAGGTGGGCGCACTCGTTTTCTATGTACAGCGCCGCCTCCCCAAGACCATCGCGGCAGGCGGCAGGATCGCTGGTGGCTACACCAACCGCCAGGAGCGACGGAAGCGGTGGGAGCAGGTGTGCCGGGCCCTGTTTCACATCTCGGGGGTCCAGCGCACCTACAACCAGGTGACCCACCGCTGGACCGATATCCTGGACCGGGAGCGCGACCTGCTCGACCTGCTGGGAGTGGAGGTCCCCGGGCTTGGTGAGTAGTAGTAGCAATTTTTTCATCACTCACTACTCTGTTTTTTCTCCTGCTCTGTGTGTTATATTGCAAATGTTTGTTTTAACTTTTTTACAAAGAGCAATAATGCTGCCGATTACATTGATACGAGAGGTAAATTAATATTTCAAAATCTTCTGTGCATTTCAGGTGCACTGCTCTCCTTCTCTCTGGCGGTGCCACTGCTTATTTGTTTTCTATTTTGTGTTCATTTAATTGGGCTGAGTAATGTATGAGTGTACTTTACAGAACTGCGTAATGCTAGACACAAAGGGGCAGATTTACAAGCCCCTTGCGCCACGTTTACGCTGCCTTACCTGACGCACAGCGACGTAAACGTGGCGCATCCCTGCGAGTCATGTACAACGTGATGCATCTAGGGAGATGCGCCACGTTAAGGCCTGGGCCTGCGCCACAATGGGTGCGTTCCCACGCAGGGGGGGGTGGGAGGTGGCGGTCAGGCAGCTGTGCGCCTCGCAAAAGTGCCTGCGTGAAATCTACAAGATTTAACGCAGGCACTTCCGCGACGCTGCTACGTCAATTCTTTATGCCTGCTTGCTTGAAGCAGGCGTAAGGACTGATGCGGTATGTTGAGTATTGGGCAGCCCTGAGCATTGCTAGAGTTGCATCGCGCCTGCGACGCGACTCTAGAGATGCGCCCCTCTTTTGTCACGAGATGCGTCACGCATCTGCCTACCCTTGCGCCAGGGTTTGCCGCATTGTAATTGCGGCGCATCTGCCGTGACGCAAGGTTAGTTTTACGTTACGCATTTGTTCTGGTGCACCTCTGGAGGTGTGCAGCCCAGAACTCGTAAGTATGCCCCTAAGTGTCAGATTAGCAATTACCTGCGCATCCTTGCAAAGTGTGCGGCATGCCAGCACCACCCATGGTGCGCCGTATTTACAATGCGGCACACCATGGTCCCAAAACGTCACCGAAGCGTTACGCATCGGTGCCGTAAAGGCGTCTCATTGATGGAGTTGCGTTGCAATGATGGCGCAGCTCCAGCAATGCTGCGTCAAGCCGTACGTCTGCTTCATGCAGGCGCAGGGTTTCAGTGACGCATCATTGTCCTAAATGACTGATTGAAATTTTATATATTCCCCATAGCCACTTTTAGCATGCATTCCTGCGCAAGAACGCCCTCCCTTGCGCTGGAATGCTCCCTTATGGCGCAGGGCTTTAGAATGGGATGCATCTCCCATATGCGTCACGTTGTTAATATAGAGTAGAGGCTCAGGTGCAGTCCTTCCTTTGTAGCCCTCTTTTTGGCTGAAATAGTTGGTTCTTGTTCTTTCTAAATGTTTGATTTGGTTGACAAGGACATCGACAAGCAGCAATCAATGTTTTCTGTTCTTTCTTTTATGTTGTACGTCAGGTCCGCCCAGGGGCAAGCGGACGGAAAAGGAGGATGCTGTGGCTCCAAAGGAGGAGGATGCAGGCCAGGGCGGCGAGTGCTCCTTTGCTGGCCCCAGTAAGTTTTCATTTAAATATAGAGGACCTATTGTTGTCCAAGCGTTCCTAATTTAATTTTTTCGAAATAGTGTTTAGATAGGAGCAAAATCCATAATACTACTGTTGCAGGGACAATTCTCCACAAACCGAACTATGGACACCAAAGACCAGAGTAATAATATTTCAGAGTGGCGTGTTTGGCACACTGTATAAACCTGGTAGTGTCAGCGGCACGGACTCATCCTTGCAAAAATTGCAAAACTTTTCGCTCAGTCACTCTAGTCTGGAGGACCAAAAACCACAGAGTCTATTCAAGTTTAAAAGCTTTATTAAAAGTAAAAATAAACACATATATTAAAATAAAGTTAGCTGGAAATGGAAAAGTGCTTGGTGCTGAGTTGATGAGTAATGGGACACATTTCTTGTGGTCGAGCCGAGCTTTCACCTGGTTTGAAGTTGATGTTGCTCTTGTCCTTTGAAGTCCAGCTTCTGTCTGTTCAGAGAAAAATGGTGTGTGTTAAAATTAAGCAAGCATTCATCAATTGTGACAAAAAAGTGCAGCAAGACAACAGCCTTCCCTGGAAGGAGGGACATTTTTACTTTAGACTAGAGTAGACAGTCAATTACTTTTTCTGTTGTTTTCACATTTCTTCATTCCTAGACCAAATACTAGTGAGTGGTGTAATCTAACATTCTTAAATCTACTTTGTAGGTGGAACATCTGGTGGCGGGGCCAGCTCGGATGTGGTGGTGGTGATCGACTCCGAGTCCGAGGACGATTCTGGGGAGGATGCGGCGCAAGTGGCCCAAGAACAGACTGTGAGGAAGCAGACAGTGGTGGTGGCGGGTACAGGTAAGCTGGATCATGGTACTATCTGACTCTTAGATAGCATATGATGTGTATCTACAGAGAGTAGACGGTCACTGGATGAACTACGAAAATACTATGAAATGTTTCCAGGGGGGGTGCAACATCATCACCATCTCCTGAGTCCTACTCCTGACATGATTGAGCACAAGTATTAAATATATATTTTTTAAATATAACACGACATAGAGCTTAAATAGAGCTTAAATAAACAAAGAACCCCATAGGGGAGGGGGTGGATCTAGAGCAACAAAAAAAGACTATGACCATGAAGTTGAACTCATGCCCCTGCAGCGGATGCCTTCGTCCACTGAGCCACCAGACCTGGCATACACATTACACACATCTTTCTTTCTCTCTCTCTCTCTGTCTCTCTCTCTGTCTCTCTCTCTGTCTCCCTCCCTCTCTCTCTATCTCCCTCCCTCTCTCTGTTTCCTTCTCTCTCTTTCTCTCTGTCTCCCTCTTTCTGTCTCCCTCTACCTCCCTCTACCTCGCTGTCTCTCTCTCTCTCTGTCTCCCTCCCTCACCCTCCCTCTGTCACCCTCTGGCTCCATCCCTCTCTCTCTCTCCTTCTGTCTTCCTCTCTCTCTGTCCCTGTCTCTGCCTCTATCTGTCTGTCGGTCCCAGCCTGCTGTAATTACCATATTGTAATTTGTCACTGGGCCAGCACTGGATGGACCTGCGATCCAGGGGGGGGCAAGCGCCCCCCCCTTACCCCTTCCTGCGGACGCCCATGATACTGGCCTGAATAGTTTTGTACTGCGCTGGCTAGTTGCTAGTTGTACTGTGACACAACTTCCTGCTGAATCATTTTGTGTTAATCATATTCTTAAAGAGCATTGGTTACAGATTATGTCTTTCTTTCTTCATATAGTTGGTCATACTAAAACATCAAAACCAACAAGGAGTATGCTAGCTGTACTGGCCCGGCAACGGAGGCTGGATGCTACTGTTGCCCAATATCGGCGGCTGGTGGAACTGGAGGACACGCAGTCCAGTACATCGAATGGGACATCTGCATCCTCCTCCGTGACCCCACGTTCTGCCGGTCAGCGCAGTGGTCCGGCGAAACAGAGCCGTGCTGGCAGACGCCACCGCCGAGCAGCAAAGGCTGCCCCTCACAGCACTCTAAAGGTTCGCTTGCGCCGTGCAATCCACAGAGTGTCAGACCTGGAGGCGGAGGTCCGGAAATTGAAAGAATATCAAGATTTGTTGGAGGGCCTCCGCTTAGATCACGCCACCCTCCGGGAGCAGTACGATGCCCTGGCCCTAAGGCATGATGCCCTGGAGGCCAAGGTCAACACCATGCATCCCTAGAGTGTCCCTTGCCCCTTTTTTAGATACTTTTGGGGGGTGGGAATTGGGAGTTGGGGTTTTTGGGGACTTTTGAAGGACTATTTATTTGTTGGGGTTAGGGAGGGTCTTGCGGGAGTTTATTTTGTTAGGGATATAAAAATGCACTTTTTCAAACTTTATCTGAGCATACCTGTTTTTTACTACTTTTGAGCCTGGTGGGTGGTGGTTTAGCAGTAATTTCGTTTTACTGAACACTGTCATCGTGTTGGTTCACGTGTAATTGGCCAAATGTTTTCCAAAGTAAATGCCTTTCACAGAGTTTGTTAATTCAAGAGTCCTAGGACTTTACTACTAGTACCACTGTCACTCTCTCGCCTCTCCTAATACTCCATTATACTACCTCCCATCCAAACGCTTATCTTACCTGTAATTTGTGTTTGAGGGCTGGCTCCACCTGGAATTCACATTGTCCTAAAGCGTTCTGTAGCAGGGCCCCAACTGAAGTTTCCCGGCGTGGATTTTCTGCAAAACAAAAGCAATCAACATTATAAATATAGCGGCGGTGCTCACAGACCCCAAAAACCTAGAAGCCCCACAGACAGCACCCCTAAGACAGGCAAGCGAGCAATAATAACGCCTAAACGTTCACGTGTAAATGACCAAATGTTTTCCAAAGTAAATGCCTAACCAATTTCATCCCTTAATAGACCTTGCCAGCAATGGCCCAGCCAAGACCCGTAAACCCAAGCGCAAACAAGTTTGACACCCGCCAAACAGCCAAAAAGCAAATCGGTGAAAAAAAGTGACACTTAGCAAAATGTATTTAAATGAGGACTCACTACTTCCAGTCCCTCTTTAGGGGACTCGCCAACGTAAGTTTCTTCATTGTGCAGAATCCAGGCATCAGCATTACGGGAAATGGATAGGGTGAGTCTGGAGGAGGAGGATAGACGACCAGGACTGAGTTCTTGTCAACTAACTGTTGTGAACCTGAGGAATGCTGCGGCATCAAAATCAAGACAGTTCTGCTGATGGGCTTGTTGTTTGATTGGGTGATTACAGTTTTGTTGTGAATGTGATGAAGCACTTGCTAAACAAAGAAAGACAGACACACAGGAATAAAAGTGAATAAGGACGAACAATAAAGTTAATGAATCATTGACTCATTTTCAGAACTCGCTGTCAGGGAAGCAGAGCTCGTCCTCAAACTCAAATTGAGTCGGTAGTACTTCTGGTAACTGAGGAAAACTTCCCTCGGGTAGGTCGGTGTCCTCTTCTTCCTGCGTGCATTCTCGTACTTTGTAATCTGGTGGTATGAAGTGCTGGTTCACCTTTATCATGGTGAGCCGCTCCACATTTGCGGGCAAGAGGCGGGACCTTTTGCAAGTCACAATGCCACCAGCAGAACTAAAAACACGTTCTGAAGACACGCTTGCGAGTGGGCAAGACAAGTAATTGATAGCCAGGTTGGTGAGCTCTCGCCATATGTTTCTTTTCCCATGCCAATACGCCAATGGGTCCTCAGTAATATTGACCGCTGCTGAGTCATCCAGATAGGCCTGCACCATTGAAACAATGTTCTCCCGGATTCCTGTACTTTGCACTTCTGTGTCCTTTCTGGGACAAGGAAACCCTAGCTCACTTAGCCAATCCGCTTCAGACATATCGCCTGGGCCTGGTGCAGATGATACGGTTGCTGGTGTGGTTAACGGCTCAGAGGAAAAGTCACTCACTTCTGCCACAGGCACAGATGCAGAAGTGTTTTTTTGGGACGCCTGATGGCCTGCTGATTGACTAGTAGTACTGTCTTCTCCTACAGTTTCCTTCCGCTCTCTTTCAAAACGAATGGCTGACTGAGCTAGCCAACCTTTGTACTCTGTAACATCTGATGTTTCAAAAGGAATTATTACTTTGCCAAACAATGGCTTTTTGTAACGTGGATCCAGAATAGTAGCACAAATGTAGTGCTGTTGTTTCTTGATATTTACAAGCCGTTTATTGCTAACTAGGTGTTGTAATAATCTCTGCGCCAACTCATATGCTTCATTCTTTCCAGCATCTTTTAATTCTGAAGACACCACCTTGACTTGGTGCTCGAGCTTCAGCAACAATGGGATAGCTTTGCTCATAGAACAGTCCTCCCTGCTGACTTCACGCGTGAAGACCTCAAAAGGACGAAGCATGTCTGTCAGGCTTTTAACTAGCTGCCATTGCTCCACCGCTAGCATCATTTCTGTCGTATCACCACCCAGGTTGTAGAAATACTCATTGACTACTGGAAACAGCTCATGCAGACGCTCAAGCATGTAGAAGGTTGAGTTCCAACGTGTTGCCACCTCCTGGATAAATGCTTTCACTGGCATTCTACGTACATTTTGCTGGCGCCTCAGCTCCTTCCGGGCCTTAAAAGAATGGTTGAAATGTGTGCATATTCTTCTGCAGATGATCAGTATTTTGTCGACTGCAAGTTCTTTTTTCAAGAACTTTTGCACGACAAGGTTCATACAGTGCGCCAAACACGGCACTCTGAAATAGTAACCGTTCTCCATGGCCTTAACTACATTGCTGCCATTATCAGTAGAAACATAACCAACCTTGCAATTTCTTGGGGGCAGCCATTGCGAGACCTTTTTGTTAAAGTCATCCAAAATGTTGGCTGCAGTATGAGTTTTCTCCATGCCAAACATGGCTAATGTTGCATGTTTACGAGCACCCTTAAAAATCTCGACCAAGTCACCACCTGCATTTATCTGTTTTGCAACCCCTGAAAAAGAGACCCAGTGTGCAGTGATGCACATGTAATCAAGGGCTTGGCAACTGGTCCACATGTCTGTTGTCAGGTGTATAGTGTGAACAGCACTCTTCTGCAAAGCTGCCCCAACCAACTCAAGCACCTCTTTATGTAGTGCTGGAACAGCAACCCTGGCAAAATAGAACCGGCTAGGAACCTTCCATTTAGGGGCCAGTGTTGCCACGAGTTCCAGAAAACCCACACCTTCGACAAATGAAAAAGGGAGAAGGTCCACCGCTAGCATTTTAGCCAGCTTAGTGTTATACAGGCGTACAATTGGGTGGTTGCGTTGAAATTGCGCATCTGATGAGAACATGTTTGTAATGGTGCGCTGGACAAATTTACTGGATGATGCTGATGCCTTCTTCGACCCACTTCTGCTCAGTGTTGACATTTTCCGCATTGGTGTGTCTCCCAGACTCTCAGTGTGCCTCCTATGTGTTCCGGAGGGTGTGGTGCTGCCAGGGGTACTGGGTGCAACCGGACAAATGTCTGACCCTTCTTCTACCTCCCCGTCATCTTCAGATGAAACACCTAGTATGGGTATATTTTGGCCACTTGCCCTTTGGGATTGCTTTCCCTTGGTGTTTGCTAGGTGCGCAAACCATTCGACAGCGTGCCTTCTTTTAAGATGACCTATCTGGCCTCCGGTTCCATAGTTGGTACCAGTCTTACCACGGCTAACTCTAGTCTTACAAATGCAACAAACGGCTATGTTATTATACTTTGCATGGACACTAAAAAAGTTCCAAACTGGGGACTGGAAACTTCTGGTTTTGCCGCACGAGATGATACTGCCAATGCCAGATGAAGCAGTGGTGGATGAGCCTTGCAGACATCTACTGGTTTGTGCAATTATTGCAGCAACCCTACTTGAGGGAGTCGAGCTGGATGGAGTCCCCCTCTTGGGAGAAAATATGGGAGCTGTAGGTTTTGTTGAACTTGTTGTACTACTTGACTGCGTTGGTGGTGCTACCAGTGCCACGTCGCCAGGGTCACGCTCAGCATGACGTCGGGATAGGGTATAAATGTCTGTCTGCTGCATGGCCGGTGTGGCTGGAATGACGTGTGTGATGACTAGGTCATTGCTGTCATCCTGTTCAACAACATCAGAATGCACCACTTCATCAAGTCTGACGTTCGGATCCATAAGTATGAGCTTTCCGGGGCCCTTCCTTTTAACATTTGATACCTTTCGCAGCTCATGGTGTGCCTCCCTCTCAGAAGTCGGAGATGGTTGCCAATCTAGATCCAGATCATCTGATGTAGCGGGGCTTGAAGAGGAACTTCTACACACACTCCTTGATCTTTTCCTTGCTGGGGAGCTGGGAGAAAATGAATCATCAGGAGGAGTGCCTTCGTCTTCCTGACATGATACCCCGGCTCCAAAGTCAATTTCCTCCTGTGCCCCTACTTCTGGAAGAACAACCATTGTGGGCACTTGCACCGCTCCATGCGCCGCTACATGGGCCTCTTCACTGACCTCTACTTGCAACTCTCCATGGACCTCTCCTTCTCGGCCTTCTCCTTCTTGGCCTTCTACTTCTCGGCCTTCTCCTTCTCGGCCTTCTCCTTCTCGGCCTTCTCCTTCTCGGTCTTCTCCTTCTCGGCCTTCTCCTTCTCGGCCTTCTCCTTCTCGGCCAGCTCCTTCTCGGACAGCTCCTTCTCGGCCAGCTCCTTCTCGGACAGCTCCTTCTCGGACAGCTCCTTCTCGGACAGCTCCTTCTCGGCCAGCTCCTTCTCGGCCAGCTCCTTGCGCATGTACTTGTGCTTGTACTAGTAGCCCATGCAGTTGTTGTTGCGGCTTTGGTTGTTGAATAGTACTTGTGAGATGAGTTACAACCTGTGTTGATGGTGTGCTGCTACTTTCTTGCGATGAGCCAACATCACTGGTCGTTGGTGATTGAACCACTAAACAGGCTACCTGTGCAGCACTCATGATGGGCCTTTGTTTTTTCCACAAACATTTAGTGGTCGAGCCACCAGTCTCCTTGGTAAGTGGTGCCACTTGCTTCTTCTTCTCCTTAGTAGAGACATTTTTCTTGCAAGAGGAGCTACGGGCACCTCTTTTTGGAGCCATCTTCTTCAGATGTCTGAACAGCAGGCCGCAGCAGGACTTCTTCCTGGCACTGATGCTCAACGATGATGCGGAGTTATTGACTTTGTGCACCTAAAAGCAAACGAAGACAGAGGAACATCAGTAAATATATGTTGCATATGTAGCGCTTCAATAAATAGTTTGCAAGTAGGCATTTATGAATACACACGTGCACACCACACAATATGGAAATTTCAAAATTAAAAATTGCTAAATTTTTGGGAAACAGGAATTTAACATTGATCCAAGAGAGCACACACAGAGAGGGTATTAGTTTCATGTACCACTGACTCCCCCTGGGCACGATGGGTGAAAGCAAGGAAAAATGGGTGCAGGCCTATGGCACAAAGCTCACTGCCTGCCTTCAAAATGGCCGCTTGACCCCCATCCACATGGCCAGGACCATGCCTCAAAATGGCCCCCATCAACATAGCCAGCCCCCAACCCCTACTCCAAAAAGTCAAAAAACACAACACCAATCAAATCACCACAATCCAATGCCATCCATCAAGTTTCAGAAGATTTATGCTGCCTGCTGGTGGTTTTCTGGTGCAGAATTGCAATTTTTGCAATTTCGCGAGTGCGAGATTGTTGCTTCACGACGCGAACGTGGCGAAAAACCAGCAAAATCCGCGAACAGACCGATTCTGGGCCCCCTGGGCATCATAAAATCACAGCACACTGGGTGCAGGCCTATGGCACAAAGCACACAAACTGGCTTAAAAATGGCCCCTAGACCCCCACCCACACAGGACCAGGCAATAAAATGGCCCCCACCCACATAGCAAGCCCCCAACACCACCCCAAAAAGTCGTAAAACACACAAAAATCACCACAATCCAATGCCATCCATGCCCTGGCCAGAATCATGTTAAAATTCAACTAAACAGTTGTATCATGCATGCACCCATAACTAAGCCTGGTAGTTTTCAACTCATGTGCAGAATAGTAATTTTTACAATTTCGCGAGTGCGAGATTGTTGCTGCGCGGGACGCGAGCAGTGCGAACACAGGCAATTTATTTTTTTTTTAATCCGATTTTCGGGTAATCCGCGGGAGTTCTAGGCCCCTTGGGCATAATGAAAGAAATCAGAGCAGACTGGGTGGGCCTAGGGCACAAAGGACACAGCCTGACTTCAAAATGGCCGCTTGACCCCATCCACATGGCCAGGACCTGCAGGACCATGCCTCAAAATGGCCTCCCACCAACATAGCCAGCCCCCAACCCCACCCCAAAAAGTCGAAAAACACACACAAAAATCACCACAAACAAACAACATCAACTTATCAACTTACTTGTGAAATCAAATTTCGAATCCAAAAGTAATCCAAAAGGCCTCAAAGCCAAATCTCCAGCAGCATCCACAAAAAGTAATCCTTCCCAGTCAAGATCGAATTCAAAGTGGCCAGGAAATGGACTAAGCAATGGGAGGAGCTTGCTGGACAGGAACAGGAAGTTGGAGACTGGGTCACTTCCTTCACCCCTCCCCAATTGTAATTTTTGTAATTTCGCGAGTGCGAGATTGTTGCTGCTCGCGCCGCGGACCGCGAGCAGTGCGAACACAAGCAAAAAATCCGCAGCGCGCGGATCTGCGTATTTTCGCTACATCCGCAAGAGTTCGCGGATTGTGGATTTACCGAAAATCCGAAAAATCCGCGAGCGGAACGGATTTTACGCCCATGCTTAATACATACACACCGTCCAACGCCCCTTACCGCAGCTTGTTCCAGATGGGAGATGGATATTGATAGGCCTCTGTCTGACAAGGAGTGGGCAACAATATCAGAATATCCGAAAAGGGTCTCCTGTAACTCAGGGTTTAAGTTAATTCAATATATGATCACACATAGAGCGTACTTAACCCCCCATCGCCTGCATGCCATTTTCCCGGTACTCCTGCCACACTGCCCTAGATGCCCTTAGCAAGATGCCAATCTGTTACATATGCTGTGGGACTGTCCTACCTTGAGGACATACTGGGGGGTATATTCACTATCCTACAGGATGTAGTAGGGAACATGGGATGGCATAAAGTAAAGGCGAGTATACTAGGTTTATCCAAAAGACATAAAGAACTTACAGTACAAACCAAGACTGCGGACCTAGCTTTACTCCTTGCGAAACGTGGTATCTCTAAGTGGTGGAAATACCCCAGGTCCCCTACAATACTTAGTTGGAAAGATGAAGTAGAGAGATGGGGTTTGGTAGAGAGTGTGGCGATCTGCAGAGAAGAGAAAAGAGGCCTAAGGAAGGATCCGATCGCTATGCGTTGGGACCAACTGTTGGAATCTTTCAAGGTATTTGATATTTCGACATTGTAGATGCTCAACCCAGGGACTCCATTGTTGTAGATTAATATATGTATAAGTGAACGCCTATTTTTTTCTTAGCCTAGACTTGCACCTGATAAGAGTACTTTTTTGACACTAGGCAGCATCAACTAATACTGGGAACAATGTCGCTCGTCGGCACGAGTGGGGGTAGGGGAGTTAATTAAAAGTATGTTACTGTTCATTTCTTCACTGTGGTTAAACCTGCAGCACACCCTTTTTCTTTTGAATAAACAAACTTTATGTCTCCTTTTCAATTTTAGCGTGCAAAACTCCATTATGCTCCGTCCCAAATAAAGCACCTGGTATAAACATCCTTGAAAGTGGCGCGGCCTGTCCGTGTCACGAAGGAGTTGCACAGCTTTTTGTGCACATATGCAAACAGTATTCACGCGTACTCCATATTTTTTTCAAATTCATCCAAATTTATTCCAAAATGTAATCAGTTTTTCACCATCACGTCAAAGACAACGTTTTTGCGCTTTATGCATCTTTATACTCTGAGAATGCCCATCCAGGCTTATTCACAGGCAATAGCTTGAAACTTCACAATTCCAGAACATTCTACCCAATGCATTTCGGTCCACTCGACCTTCTTCGGGGGTATCTATAACGTTAAGAACATATTTCAGTAAACAATGCAAATGCGTGATAATTTTACAATGAATGTTAAACATTTATCTAACCCAAACACCCCTGTAACCAAAAACGTGTGACTACAATCATGTGTTTGACTCTTAAACACGCTGTTCTTGACCCCATCCTGCAGTCTTTAAGCTCCCCAATGAAACTGCCATTTTGTAGCAGGTATGCGCAGGGATGTAGTGTTAGCTGAAATAAGTAGTCACTTTGGGTGGAGTTTAGCGGGGTGATTTATGGTGCAATAGATTTGATTTCACATTATGGTCACAGTAGTTTTTTTCTTTGCAGTAAGGCTCTCGAGCATGATGTTAACAAGGAGGGCACATTTAAGTGTGTATTATGAGAACTGGGGCAGTTTCAATGGGGAGCTTAAAGACTGCAGGATGGGGTCAAGAACAGCGTGTTTAAGAGTCAAACACATGATTGTAGTCACACGTTTTTGGTTACAGGGGTGTTTGGGTTAGATAAATGTTTAACATTCATTGTAAAATTATCACGCATTTGCATTGTTTACTGAAATATGTTCTTAACGTTATAGATACCCCCGAAGAAGGTCGAGTGGACCGAAATGCATTGGGTAGAATGTTCTGGAATTGTGAAGTTTCAAGCTATTGCCTGTGAATAAGCCTGGATGGGCATTCTCAGAGTATAAAGATGCATAAAGCGCAGAAACGTTGTCTTTGACGTGATGGTGAAAAACTGATTACATTTTGGAATAAATTTGGATGAATTTGAAAAAAATATGGAGTACGCGTGAATACTGTTTGCATATGTGCACAAAAAGCTGTGCAACTCCTTCGTGACACGGACAGGCCGCGCCACTTTCAAGACTGTTCATTTCTTTACACAGGTATTAAGTTACTTGTTACACAACGCGACATGAAGAAATAATTTGTCATAATGATAACTGCTCTACTGACTGTCTGTGTCCGTGGGACCATGTGTGTATTACATGAATGCGCACTGGTGTGTCCTTCTCGTGTGCTGTTACCACAATGCATACGTGTATGGGCCTGTTATGAAGAAAATATCTCTTTTAAGCCTTTTCTACATGTACTGTAACTGGAGATGATGAATAAAGTTTGTTTAAAAAAAAGTAATCCCTTTAATAGTGTGTGCGGCTAATCCAGCTGGAGCTGTTACAACACAAGATAAATGTGAATCTGTAGTTCTCTGAAGATAACTGGTCAAAACTTTAATTAAAAAACTTTTATCTGTTCCAGCTTGACCACTGATGTACATAAGAATAGGTTCAAATGATGATCATTGGCATTAATTTTTTTCATGCAACAAACCATGCTGTATCAGTTGTGTTACTTGTACATATATTTCTTTTTGTTAAATACTTAGTTGTTCTTCTACGTTTCCCAACATAATATAATCCTGTTGTGCTTGTTGCATTACAGTTTATGCCTCATTATTGGCTATTGCTGCTTGATTTGCGATAATTGTTTGTCCCAGTGGATCTTGACTCAGTGGACCAGAACTTTGATTAGATTGAGAACTGTCTTTAGCTATTTCAGCTGAAATAGTATTTTCATGTTCAATCTCATCATTTAACATTTGTATATATGTAGGGAAAATTGTGCATTGAATGCTATCTTTACATGCATTAAAAGAATCTTCACACCAGTAGACATCTCCAAGTAATTCTGTTTCATTACGCCATGGCTTGAACAGTGGCAGAAGTGCTTAATAGAAAAATTCTCTGTTATCAGGAGTTTTGCAACAGAGTTTTCTGTGGTGAATAAGATTTCCTTAGGCATGTTGTACTAGACATCCAAGAAATCCAATTACTGCATATTTTCCTTGTTTTATATTTTCTGTAACATTTCTTTTAAAGCTGTAATGTTGAAATATTTAATACAGACATAGCTTTTCCAGATGTGGACTCCTTTTGGGATAGTATTTATCCAACACATTAGTTTTAACAATTTCTGTACTTTCTGGTTCTTTCAGTGCTAAGTATTCTAATGTTTTCAATAGTCTGTTTCATGTGCAGGCAAGACTTACACTTCCCAAATGATTCTGGAAGAGCACAAGTGATACGAACATTCATAGGATCCAATCTCTCGGTGGGAAAGCATTTTCAAGCGAAAGCTGTACAATTTTTTGTTAAGACTCTTCTCTTTATGAAATTTCTTCCCACATTTCTTTCATCTCTGTCTTTTCTGATTTGGTTAGATATGATGTAACATAACGTGCAACGGCAATTGAAATATCTGCCACACATTGAATATCCATGCTTGCATTCCACATTTTCGAAATAAGTGGATTGTAGTCATTAATATACTTTGGCTGTTATGTTTTTTTTAAGCTGTATGTATTCTTGAGAGATTTCTGAGTTATTGTATGCCTTACTGCCGACAAAAAAGAATTTACACTTCCTCTGGAAATTATTGAACGTGAGAATCCAAAATAACACTTTTTATAAAATTTCCCTTTAGACTTATTTTTTCGTTGACAATACTTTCCACAGCGGTGACTCTGAAAATGTAAAACTTTTTGTCTCAAGTGCTTTTCTCCTCCTTCTCTTGGAATGTCACAGGTAAAATACTGTTCGATGAAAGACAATACAGTTTCATCAGTATCAGTTCCAAATTTTGGAGCATTCTTTTTCCATAATAGCATGTGTATAGGAGGACCACCTCTGGCTTGGTACTCTTTTCTCCCAAAAAATCTGTGAATTTTCCAAGAGGACAATTATTTTTATTGCTGATAAATGGCATAATAGTTTGAAACCTATAGTTAAAATACCTCCACACATTTACAGGATCCAAAGAACAGAGTTCTTCAGGTGTCTTCATTTCAATATTTTTTATATTTGAATTTGCTTCTCGTAGAAATTCAAGTAAATCTTCCCACGCATGTTCAGCACAGCTAAGTGTTACAAATCATGTTGGTGTACCTAGGATTCTTAACATACATTTAAGTTCACCGTGATGACAAAACCAATATTCATTGGTACCACGTTAACATGCCATCAAATTATTTAACTGTGATTCTAAATTTTCATCTCTTTATTGAACTTTGTCCATGAATTCTTTTGCAGAAACATGTGAAAGATGAACTCCTGTTTTTAATATGTGGTTCACTGCATTTGAAAGAGCAGACACATCACTTTCAAACAAAAGAACAAATGTATGTGGAATGCACTGTCGAAATCTTGGATCTTCAGAGTGCAATCTTGTCAAGCGGTATTCTGAAGCTGGAATCCGTACAGTTAGCTCATCAAATCACCCACCTTCTCCAGTGGGGAACAGCTGTGGAAAACAACGAGCTTCTAAGCTTTTTTTTAATACACTCATTGGAGTTCCCTTAGCATTTTTCATTTAAAATAATTCAATGCTGTTTCCTATTACTTATTTTGAATGTAGAGGATGTATCATGTAATGTTTATTAATCTCTTCTCGCCTGGATTTGTCCACTTTTTCTATTTGGCCACTTGAAATATCTGATTCATCTTCTAAACATATTACCTGTTCATCAACATTTACAGGTTTATAATAAAAATTATTCTCTACAAGATATAATGTAGCCTTTTGAAGTTTATTAACATCTGCAAACTATTGCCATATTTTTCGACTCGTTGTTGGAATGCCATTTACTAGAATAACTACTGGCTCATTTTCCTCTCTGTTTCCACCAACAGTTTCAATAATTTTCTCAAAATCTAAAGGTAAGTACACAACTCTTTCTTTCAGACCTCTTTGAAAATCTGTTGGTGGCAGCTTACCTGTTTTAGGCTCCATACAAATTATGGTTTGAAATGGGTGTACAAATTGAATAAGAATTGACACATATGCATTCAAATCTTTCAGTTCCTCTGGAATAGCTACTATTGCAAAGTTGTTATGTACTGCTCCAGCTGGCATTTTGTTCTCTTCTAATTTGTTGTAACAATATCTACAAATACGTTGATCATACAGAACTTAAATCGAACTTCCACCAACAAATAAGCACCAAATTGCTGCCACTCATCATTGTTTTCCATTTCACCTTTTAGATATAAATTACCATTCCAAATTTGACTTCTATAATGAGTATGTCGACAACAAATACAAACATAGCTTGGTTTTTCAGAGGACACTGTCTTAAACGTTGTCATTTCTTCTACAAACCATTTCTTCTACAAACTCATCAAAATGAATCTCTTTTCTGTGTTCTTTAACATCTACACTTATCAAGCTCTTACTTTCTACACACTCCTGTTGTGAACCAAAAATGCTAAACTATAAATCATCATAAAGTTTTTGTACATCTGATAAAAAAAGTGTAAAAATGCTGTGCTCATTTCACTTAAACATAATGCAGGAGTTTTTACATAGTACACTTTCCTTACTGACTTCCGCATTCCTGAGTGGTGTACTGCTAACATTCTTAAGTGATGAAAATTACTTTTACACACTTTTCTTGAAAGACAAGCTAGAGAGTGTCTGTACAACTTAGTATATTTTCTTATTTTACCTGGATCTAGTCCTTGTAACATCTTAATCTGTTTAACACTTTTTTTTGCATACTCGCGTAAAAATCTTTGCAATATGTCAATAGATTCCTGTCGAATACTATAAATACTGCTACAATCCCACTTATATACAGGTACTTGTGAATGCTTCCCTTGCACTTCTTCAGCTATTACTTCTTCCACACTACTAACAACCATTTCTTCTTTTGGAATGGGTCAACCCTCTTTCATCTCATACCACTGACCACTAGAATCAACTTAATACACTAATGTGTTCTGTTGAAAGTAGCTTTCTTCATTAAAGAAAGGCTCATTAGTAGAAGTATGCTTCCATTCACCAGTGAAATTTTTACATAAGTTACTTCTATTAACAAAACTTTTTCTTTTGCTTTTGTCTTTCATACATTTCATAATTGTATCCAATATTCTCATTCTCTCAATATTAAAATTCATAATTGTCATTTCAAATCAAAAGCAGTAGCTACTACACTTGCAATGATTTGCTTCTTCTTATACGCTGCTAATCTATTTATACTTTTTACAATCTTTTAATCCATTTTGAATTACTCTACTTCAAAAGATTCACACACGTATCTGTTTAATGTGTTGTTGTTCCCAAAATGTATGTTTTTTTACCATTAGAAATGTTGCTCTTGTTCTGCTTTGTTGTAAAACTCTTCTGTTTCCTTTCATTGCTATGGTCTATCTTTGATTTCTCTGCAACGGTTTTAAGAAAGTGTTTAGTGCTCTTACTGGAACAAACGTTAGCCTTAGTAACATTCATCTTTTTGTAATGCAGTATTTTTGCTTTTCTTTATATAGATCTGTTTTTTTTGTGTATGAATTAACTATTTTATATTAATTACATATGAATACTGATATTAACTAGTTAGCAATTATTTACCATTACATTGCTATTCTCTTTATCACCAATAAAAACAAAAGTGTAGAAACAAGCAAGAGAACTGCAGAAAGAGGTAAAATTGTTCTGAGAGAGAAAGAAAGGGACAGAAAGAAAAAACGTTTAGAAACACCTACAAGAAATACACAAAGAACACAGCTACTAAAACATGTGAGAAATTCCAAAAGACGCAACAGAGCTGCAAAAAGAGACAATAGTGGTGAACAAAGAAACAACAGAGGTGCACAAACATGCAAGAGAACTGCACAAAAGACACAAAACAGATGTAGACAGAGGCAAGACAACTGCAAAACAAGGAACACAGGTACAGAAATAGGCAAGAGGGGTGCAAAAAGTAGCACGACAGGTACAGAAACAGGATAAAAAAGAGGCTCGAAGACACAACAAAGGTGCTGAAAGAGAGAAAAGGGGTGCAGAAACATGCGACATGGGTGCAAAAAGAGGCAAGGTGACAGCCAAACGAACCAACAGAGGTGCAGATAGAGGCAAGACAAGTGCAGAAAGAAGCAACAGACGTGATTAAAGTGGCAAGACAGGTGCATAAAGAATCAAGAGATCTGAAGAAATACAAGTGAGGTGCAGAAAGATGGAACAGAAGTGGAGAAACATGGATGAGAGGTAAAAAGAGAGGCAAAAGAGCTGCAAAAATGGGAAAGACGCCCGCAAAAAGAAGCAAAAAAGGTGCAGAAACAAAGAAGAAAAGTACAAAAACAAGCAACAGAGCGCCAGAACCTCATAAGAAGGATGCAGAAAGAAACTACACAAGTGCAGAAAAGAGGAACTAACATGCAGAAACAGTCCAGACAAGTGCACAAACAAGCAAGAGAACTCTAGAATTTCAAAACAGCAATCTTTGTAATGTTACTATTGTAAATCTTACCATACTCCTCAAGGCATCCATGCATGTGTCTGTGCCTTTTGCTAGTCACAGACATATGCATGCATGCGTTCAGGAATATGGAGAGACTTACAACATTGATATCTGAAGAGTTGCTGCTTTATATTTGGCTAGGCCAAACACTCTGTGTAGTCGCTGAATAGTGAAGCTACAAGAGAAAACTGAGGTTTAAAACATGCTGGCAGAGGGATTCGTGATTTGGCTAGTTTCTATGAGTCTGTGGAAAGGCACACTTGAAGTATGCCGTAGTACTTTTAGTGTGTTGTTGAAATGGAGAGGGCAGTCTCTCTAGTTAAAAAGAGTGCATGGTCTTGCGACTGAATTATATCTCTACTTGGACATCTATTTTCACACAGTGTATGCATCTAAAGATGGTAGATCTATAAAACACATTGTCACGGGGTCCAATCCTGCCCCGTAACGGAGTCTACGTCTCGCTTGCAGGAGTGGTCCGGGCCCTTTAAGGACGACCGGGATTCCTCCGATGAGGACTTCCCCCCTGTGACGTGGACGCCGTTGAACCAATCGGAGTGCGGCTCGGGACGAGAAAAGGCAGACCAGGAAGACGCCGAAGTGTGGATGGTGCGGAGCGCTTTGGAACCGAGGTCCCGTAGAGAAACCAACCACCGAGGAGAAAGGACGGACGCAGGAGCGAGCCGAGGCCGTGAAGAACCGAAGCAGGAAGACGATGGAGAAGCCAACGATCGACTTCCTGACCCAGGGGACGGACCAGAAGCAGGGACGCAAGAGAAGCCTGGAGGCCACCGTTCCCATGTATCGCCCAGCCACGCTCAGGAAGACGCGTGGCTACCCCAGGTACGTGAACGCTTGCGTACCCTATTGACCTTTAAGCGAGCAGGGAAAGAATAACAACGGGAGGAGGGAGGTCGGACAGGGCACGGGTCCGCTTGAGCACTTCACATTCACCCTTCCGGGTCGGCTCTTCTTGGTGTCGGTATCCGTTGCTTTCCTCACGCGTGTTGCCCTCACTCCCCTCCCTGACGCTGTATAGAATAATGCTGTGAACTAACAGCCACCTGTCTTTCCTTTGTTTTGGGGCGTGTGAGCGAGAGAGACCCAGGAAGAAGAACGCGCCAGTCTGTGGGAGAGACGCGCCGCCACTTCAAGACGGTCCTCATGACGCTACAGCTCCAAGTTGTACTTTGACTATTCTGGGACATTGTTTTTGGTTTAATAAACTTCATCAAAGCTTCACTGCAGTCTGGGCTCCTTCCCTCCTTGTACACCCTTAAGGTGACACACATGTATACATGTATTTGTATCCTTCTTTCATGTAGGATGTCACTAACAATTCAACAAAGTAGACTAATCCCTAATCACCCTGCCTGCATGTTATAAACCTCACTTTTGTCTAGCACCTTTACTATTCAGCAACTACTAAGAGTGTTGGCCTAGCCCAATATAAAGCATGAACCCTTTGCATGTCACTGTTGTAAGTGTCATCATATTCCTGAAAACATACATACATGTGTCTGGGCCTTTTGTTAGTGACATCATACAAAAAAGAAGCAAACAACTGAATACATACCTGCGTTTTATAGGTCTACGATATTCACATGCATAACACGTATGAAAATACATGGCTTGTGCCTCAGTAAATTAATGAGTGCAAGAGTAATGTCTGGCTGTTTAGAACACTGCATGGGTAGTGCCTGAGTGAATGGATTAATGCAACTGCACTGCCTGCGTCATTGGATGAGTGCATGGGTAGTGCTTCACAGAATAGGTGAGTGCATGGGTAGTGCCTGAGTGAATGGATGAGTAGAAGAGTAGTGCCTGATTCATTGCATGATTGTGTAGATAATGTCTTATTAATTCAATATGTACATAGTAGTGTGTCCTTGGTTGCATGAGTAGTGCCTCTGTGATTGTATGAGTGCAGCAGTAGTGCCGGCATGATTTGATGAGTGTATGGGTGCTGCCTGAATGAAACGATGCATGCAAGGGTAATGGCTGCATCATTGGATGAGTGCATACGTACTTCCTGAGTGCATGGATGAGTGCATGAGTAGTACCTGAGTGAATGCTTGGGTGCAAGAGTAGTGGTAGGTGATTGTATGACTGTGTATGTAATGCCTCATTAATTTATTGTCTTTATAGATACCTCCTCTTTGATTGCGTAACTGCAAGGGTAGTTCATGAGTGATTGGATGACTGCATAGGTACTGCATGAGAGAATGGCTGAGTGCAAGAGTAGTACCTGACTGACTGCACGAGTCCATAGGTAGTGCCTATGTGATAGCATGAGTGCAGGGGTAGTGCCCATGTGATTGCATAAATGAATATGTTGTGCCTGAGTAACTTCATAAGTGCAAGGGTATCATCTGGATATTTAGATCAGTGCATGGATAGTGCCTGAGTAAAATGATGACTGTAAGAGTAATGGCTGATGAGTGCCACATTAGTGCCTGAGGGAATAGATAACTGCATAGGTAATACCTGAGTGAACCGTTGAGTGCAAAACGAGTGCCTTACTTATTGCATGATTATTGTGCATAGTGCCTGTGTAATTGCATAAATACAAAGATACTGCCTGGGTGATTGTATGAGTGCATAGGAAGTACTTGAGTGAAAGTATGAGTGCAAGGCTAATGTTTTTGTCATTGGATGAGTGCATGAATAGTGCTTCACAGAATGGTGCCTGAGTGAATGGTTTAGTGCAACTGTAGTGCCTGTATTATTCGATGACTGTTTCAGTATTGCTTGACAGGATAGCAATACTGCGACCTTTGACCCTGCCACAGGTAGGCGACTCCCCTCACCGCCACGCAGCCCCCTGTGTGATCGGATCCGCTGCCTACACCTGTGTCAGCCGCCTGCATCCCGGCTGTGTGCTGTGTTGCCTGGTTACCTCCGTTTTGGCCGCTTTTGCCCCTGCTTGATTGTATTTTTGTTGTACCCCTAATCCCTTTTTACATTCTGTACCCCTGTGCTCTTACCCTTTCCTTTTCCCATTGTGCCCCCTTTTCTTCTGTTATCCCCCTCCCTCCATAGCCCTCGCTGTTTTCTCCCGCCGCTGAGCCCATGCGGCCCGCCCCCTTCACTCCCATTGGCCGCCCCGCTCCCACCTCCCAGCTGCTCCTCCCTCCCTCTGCCCCTCATATGCAGGCCGCGCAGCGGTAGAGAGAGCGACCTTTGACCCTGCCACCAGGTAGGTCGCTCCCCTCACCGCCACGCAGCCCCCTGTGTGATCAGATCCGCTGCCTACACCAGTGTCAGCCGCCTGCATCCCGGCTGTGTGCTGTGTTGCCTGGTTAACTCAGTTTTGGCCGCTTTTGCCTCTGCTTGATTGTATTTTTGTTGTACCCCTAATCCCTTTTTACATTCTGTACCCCTGTGCTCTTACCCTTTCTTTTTCCCATTGTGCCCCCTTTTCTTCTGTTATCCCCCTCCCTATGAATCCTCGCCGTGTTCTCCTGCCGCTTTCTCCTGCCGCTGAGCCCCTGCGGCCCCGCCCCCTTCACTCCCATTGGCCGCCCGCTCCCACCTCCCAGCTACTCCTCCCTCCCTCTGCCCCTCATATGCCTAAGGCAAGCCCATCTGCGCCGGTCCATGCCTGGACCGCGCCCAGCGCCAGAACCCCTGGCCCCCGCTGAAACCTGAGAACTCGACTGAGATATGACTCCGCCGCCCTCAACGCACTCAACACCGGACGACCACCAGCCTGCTACCAAGCCGCCCCGAAGCGAACCCACGGACCCTTCGCCTGTCAAGCCTGCAAATTCACCTGCCTCCGAACCTGCCCCCCGCCCGCCAAACCAAACAACAACCACCTCAAGTGCGTCCTTCTCAACATCCGCTCCGTCCACAAGCACGCTGTCGAACTCTGGGACCTCCTTGATACGACAGCACCAGACGTCGCCTTCCTCACGGAAACCTGGATGAACGCCTCCTCAGCCCCCGACATCGCCATAGCCATCCTGGACTGCTACAAGATCACCCAGAAGGACCGCGCCAACAAAACTGGAGGAGGAATCGCCATTATCTACAGGAACACCATCAGCATCACGACCAACACAGAAGATACTCTCTCCACACCTACACTTCCAGATCCACACCGACCCCCAGACCACCCTCAGAGGAGCGCTCATCTACAGACCCCTGGGCCGGCGCACACAATTCAGCGAAACCATCGCCGACTTTATCAGCCCGCACGCCCTGGCCTCACCAGAATACATCCTCCTAGGGGACCTAAACTTCCACCTGGAAGAAAACAACAGCAACACCACCACCCTGCTCGACAACCTCGCCAACCTCGGAATCAAGCAACTGGTGGACACCAACAACGCAGCACACAATCTCACACAGTGGATCACCAACTGCGCCGACGACATCGCTCCACTCAAGAACCCCCCAGGTAAGACCGGCAACAGAAAGACCTCGTGGTTCACAGACACCCTCAAAGTCGCAAAGAAAACCTGCAGAACCCTCGAAAATACCTGGCGCCACGAACGGACAGCAGAAAACATGACAGCCCTCAAGAGCGCCACCCGCGACTACCACCAGATGATCCGTACCACCAAAAGGACATCATTGAAAGAGCGGCTGGACAACAACACCCAAAACAGCAAGGAACTCTTCAGCATCGTCAAAGAGCTCTCCAACCCCAGCGCCAGCAACAACGACATCACACCATCGCAAGACCTCTGCAACTTCCTCGCCACGTTCTTCCACCGCAGGATCATAGATATACACGACAGCTTCGGACCCCAGACTCTGCTTCCAGCCGCCAAACCTACGACCACCACCACCACCCTCTGCGCATGGACCACCATCAGCACTGAAGACACCACCCACGTCAAGAACACCATCCACTCTGGCACCCCCTCCGACCCATGCCCTCATCATATCTTCAACAAAGCCGACACCACCATCGCACCCCACCTCCAGAACGTCATAAACAGCTCCTTCACGTCAGCCACCTTCCCTGAGAGCTGGAAACAGGCAGAGATCAACGCCCTTCTGAAGAAACCCACAGCAGACCCCAAAGACCTCAAGAACTTCCGCCCCATCTCCCTCCTCCCCTTCCCGGCTAAAGTAATCGAGAAGACTGTCAATAAACAGCTGACTACATTTATCGAAGCAAACAACTTGCTCGACCCATCCCAGGCCGGTTTTCGAGCCAACCACAGCACCGAGAGCGCCCTCATTGCAGCCACCGACGACATCAGGACCCTGATGGACAACGGAGAAACGACCGCTCTCATCCTCCTGGACCTCTCGGCAGCCTTTGATACCATCTGCCACCGCACCCAAATAACTCGCCTCTACAATACTGGGATCCAAGGAAAGACCCTGGACTGGATCACCTCGTTCCTCTCCGACAGAACCCAGAGAGTACGCCCCCTCCTTCATCTCCGCGGCCACCGAGATCATCTGCGGCGTACCCCAAGGCTCCTCGCTCAGCCCAACCCTCTTCAATATCTACATGAGCCCCCTCGCCGCCATCGCACGCAAACACAACATCAACATCTCTTACGCCGACGACACCCAGCTGATACTCTCCCTCACCAAAGACCCAGCCACCGCCAAAACCAACCTCCAGGAAGGAATGAAAGATGTCGCTGAATGGATGAAGCACAGCCGTCTGAAGCTCAACTCGGACAAAACGGAGGTCTTAATCCTCGGAAAATCCCCATCTGCTTGGGACGACTCCTGGTGGCCCACAGCGCTGGGCACCGCACCTACACCCACGGACCACGCATGCAACCTGGGATTCATCCTGGACTCCTCCCTCACGATGACCAAGCAAGTCAACGCCGTCTCGTCCGCATGCTTCAACACCCTGCGCATGCTCCGAAAGATCTTCCGGTGGATCCCCACTGAAACCAGAAAGACTGTCACCCAAGCCCTCGTCACCAGCCGTCTAGACTACGGGAATGCCCTATAAGCAAGAACCACAGCCAAACTCCAGAAACGTCTCCAGCGCATACAGAACGCCTCCGCACGACTCATCCTCGACATCCCTTGCCACAGCCACATATCTGCCCACCTGAGGAACCTGCACTGGCTCCCCATCAACAAAAGGATCGCGTTCAGGCTGCTCACCCACGCACACAAAGCACTCCACAACATGGGCCCAGAATACCTCAACAACCGCCTCTCGTTCTACACCCCCACCCACCAGCTCCTCTCCGCCAGCCACGACCTCACCACCGTCCCACGGATTTAGAGAACCACCACCGGAGGAAGATCGTTCTCCTACCTGGCAGCCAAGACATGGAACTCCCTCCCCGCACACCTACGACTGACCCAGGACCATCTCACTTTCAGGAAACACCTCAAGACCTGGCTTTTCGAACTGTAGCAGCAACCCCCCCCTTCCTTCAGTGCCTTGAGACCCTCACGGGTGAGTAGCGCGCTCTATAAATGTTCCTGATTGATTGATTGATAGATGAGTGCATAGGTAAAGGCTTAGCGAATGGTTGAATGTAAGACTACTGCCTGGGTGGTTTCATGTTTGCGTAGGTAATATCTGATTGATTGGGTGTGTGTTTAGATAAAGTCTCCTTAATTGTATGAGTGTATTGGTAGTGCCTGGATGATTGCATTAGTACAGGAATATTGCCTGGGTGATTGAAAGACTCATACAAAGTAGCCTAATCACTAATCCCTTTGCCAGCTGGTCTTAAACCTCAGTTTTCTCTTGTAGCTTCACTTTTCAACGACTACTCAAGGTGTTGGGCCTAGCCAAATATAAAGCACCAACGCTTTACATGATACAGTTGCAAGTCTCACCATATTACTGAAACCATGCATGCATGTGTCTCTGCCTTTTGCTAGTGCCATCATACATAAAAGAAACATAGAAATAGATTTATAACTATGTTTTATAGGTGTTGGATCTTCTGTTGCATAACACGTGTAAAAATATATGTAGAGGTGTAGACATACCTCCGCAAGGTCGGATTGGTAAGGCGGACTCTTGGGCAATGTACAATGTGCCAGCATGTAAGTTGCAACTGTGTGCCGCTTTTTTGTGTAGCATGGAAGCCAACTGGGACTTTCTATGTGCTGTTCAGATGCAGCCAGCTGCCCAGTGAGGGCCTAAGTGGTATTTTGCAACATAGATAGCCTTCTGTTACCTTCTTTTTCCAAACGGGTGGGAGGAAGCATTGGGGGGGAGAAGTAGGGCGGGATCGAGAGAGGTGTCATTCCCAGTCTCTCAATGTGCCAGCCCTGTAATGTATGCAGATTGAGCAGGGGCAGGGAGCCTGACAATTACCTTCACCTATATTCAGGTGTGCTTCACCAGTGTGAACACATCCGTGCACAAAGTGTGCAGGCAACATTTGCATTTCTTTTTTATTTCCCTGAAGTTAATAAAACATGGCTCTTTTAAAGCCCCCCCAGTACTTTGCAACAAGGTGCAATCTGCAAATGTGTGCCATTTCTCTTATGTTGCCCGGGACGATTTTGGATCCCAATTTAAACCTGTACCTCAGTCACAAGACCAAGCAATCTTTCAACATGAGAGACTGCACTCCTTATTTCCCGAAGACTCCTAAACATATATGGCACACTTCAACCATACCATTCCAGAGACTCATACCAAGTACCACAATCACTAATCCCTCTGCCAGCATGTCTTTAACCTCACTTTTGTCTAGCAGCTTCACTACTCACCAACTACTAAGAGTGTTGGGCCTAGCCAAATATAAAGCAGCAACCCTTCACATGTCACAGTTGCAAGTCACCACATTCCTAAAAGCATGCATGAATATGTGCCTTTTGCTAGTGGCATCATACATAAAAGAAACATACAAATATATGTATACCTGTATTTTATACATGTTGGATCTTCCCATGCAGAACACGTGTGTGGAAATACATGTAAAAGAATACACATACCTCTACAAAGTCGGATTGGTAAGACGGACACTTGCTCAATGTACAATGTGCAAGTATGTAAGGTACAACAGTGCAACACTTTTATGTGTAGCATAGAAGCCGATTGGGACTTTATCTGTGCTGTTCAGATGCCAACAGCAACCCAGTGACGGCCTAAGTGGTATTTTTCGATACAGATGGGTCTCTGTTACCTTCCTTTTACAAACGGGGGAGGGGGGTAGCGTTGGGTGGGGGAGGCAGGGGGAGTTCAGGGAGGTCTCATTCCCAGTCTCTCGATGTGCCGGCCCGGTAACGTATGCAGATTAAGCAGGGGCAGGGAGCCTGAGAATTACCTTCATTTTTATTCAGGTGTGGTTCAGCAGTGTGAACAAAATTGTACACCAAGTGTGCAGGCAACATTTGAACCTTTTTTTTTTATCTCCCTGAAGTTAATAAAACATTTGCAATCTGCAAATGTTGGCCATTTCTTTTACATTGCCCAGGACGATTTTGGATCCCAATTCAACCCTGTGCCTCAGTCACAAGATCATGTAGTACTTTCAACTTGACAGACTGCACTCTCATTTCAAGAAGACACCTAAATATATACAGTGTACTTCAAGTGTAGCTTTCCACAGAGTCATACAAAGTGGCCTATTTACTAATGCCTCTGTCAGCATGTCTTGAACCTCACTTTTCCCTTGCAGCTTGACTATTCAGCAACTACTCAGAGTCTTTGTACATTTCGTATCATATTTCAAACAGCAACCTTTTGTGATAATGTGTAATCTTTTTTTTAAATTATTTTCAAACTTAAAAATATCACTACAAAGCCTGAACCACTACTACACAATACATAACGCACCTTGCAAATTTGTAACTCACCTGCAATAGTATTGCAGAATATCAAATATCAGAAACGCACGAAAAATGTTCTTTCTCACACAATACATATAATGCGGCACTCTCAACAAGGTAAAACCAGTAATGGCAAACGTTCCCTCTCTTTCTGCACAGTATTAAATGTAAGTGACAAATCAAATTTGTTCCTTCATTATTTCAAATTGTAAAACACATTCCTATTGTCTATTCATATTAACCATTTCTAACTCTCTTCTAAAGGTGCCCAAACTCGTACTGTAATTTTGTGGAGTGCTGACTCCACCACACTGCCGCACCGCCATAGAGCCCCAAAACCTTACGAGAGTTCAAAAACCTATTTCCAATAATAGTACTGCTACTTTTGAACAACACACTTCTTTTAAACATACTACTGATTTAAAAAAACTAACTTTAATAGCTTATCACTTGTATTTAAATCTGCATTTCATTTTGTAATACCACAGTTGTTTCAACCCTTCCCCCACTCTCCTTAATGACAGTTTCCATAGCAACAGTTTCTGCAACATTCAAGTGCAGTGGTAGGTCACAAGTTCATCATATATTTCGGTTCAGAACAGTAGCTTCCAAATGCAAATAGCCGCTGTGGTTGACTTCTGCAACATGTTATGTTATCCTATCTATTGTAACTTTCAAACATTTTTTATTAACCAATCAGAAACATGCTTTTACACGAAAATAAAAAAAGCTTCTTATTTTTTAGTGCACAATGTTGATCATCAGCCAATCAGTTATAGGTTTCACAAAAAAGCTTGTTCTCCACCTTTTTACATACCTCTCATTCTACCAACGGACTACATCAGCTACTGACATCTTTTGATTCCTTCCAGACATACCTTCAAAATACTTATAGTATGGATTGTAGGACACAGCTATGTTTTCTGGTGCAAAAGGTATGCTGGACACAGACGTATTGACAAAGACCTAGATTTGCAAAATGTGGATATTAAATGGTTTGCATAGAGAGGATTAAAGTGGCACCAATTGAAGCCTTTGGTTGAAAATGTTTTGCATCTCCAACCCCCTGATTGTTCACTGTGGTGGCAGTGACCTAGGCACATTGACCGGGGTAGGGCTGGAAATACTAATGAAGGATAGCTTTGCACAGTTGATGCTGCTTTTGCCTCAAACTGTCTTTGTATACTCTAATATATGCCAAAGACAGAAATAGAAGTGGTCAAATCAATTCTGTCCTCAGATGGAGAAAGCTAGGAAGAAGTTCAATAAAGCTGTTTCTGCTTACCTCAGACATCATAGAATGGGGTCCATCTAGACCAACAATCTTCGTTTTGATATCGATGACATCTACAGAAGTGATGGAGTTCATTTCACAGAAACAGAGTTTTTCTCAACAACCTCAAGCTGTGCATCTGCACCTACATGTAGCTCCAACAAAGTAAAAATGAAAAATATATTTGGGGTTTCGCAACCCGTCGTGACATTAGACAAAGCTGCACTGTGAACCGCAATGAGGTCGCCACTCCTATCACAAAAGAAAAATAAATATTAATTAATACCCCATTGTTACATTGGCTGATATAGGACCAGGGACCCTATCCCCTGGCCATTTCTAAATAATTTTTAAACAAGGAAGGGAGACCGCTTGGACCCCTCCCGGGCCATTGTAAGCCCCGGGGACTCCATACCCCGGGCCTGGCCACAATGTTTGGGGACTGTAGGGGGAGCTCCAATGCCTCCACGGTCCCTGCTGGCTCCCCACTTCCTGCGGGAGCCGGCATTGCTTTTGGGCAAAAGGAGCTGCTGGCATTCAGCTCCTTGTGCCCAAAAGCAAATCTGCTTCATGGAAGCAAGAGCAAATTTCCTCCTTGCGCCTCCATAAAGCGAAGCAGAAGTTTGCTGTAGCAGGGCAGGAGCAGGGCGGGGGTAGACACCATGGGACATTGTTGGAACTGGCGCTAGGGGGTGGCGATCCTCAGGGCCATGGAAATCTCCTTGAGGGACACTGCGTGATCCGCCTCCATCAAATTTAAAGCCCCGAGAAAATCGTACTCCCAGGGGCCGGCAGTCCGCAATGGACCCCACATTTAAATTGATGAATGGCACTGGGAACATAGTGGTCCCCAGGACATTGTCCGGGAGGCTTAAACCCCTCTAAACTTAAACCTTACGTATAGCCCCAGGGAGGTGGTGTTCTCCGGGGCAGAGGCGGGCTGTGTGCCCCCCGCATATCATTATAGTTGCCGCGAGGAGGTAGCGGTCCCCGTGACAGAAGAAGGCCCCACATCATAACTAAATATTGCTTCTGGGACCTGGCCCACCCAGGGGCTTAATTAAGCAAAGAGCTCGACCCCGCTGCCATAGGGAGTCAGAGTGTTCCTACTCTGCCCCTTTTCTTCTTTTTTCACCTTTTTTCTTGTGACTCAGCTCAACTGAGTCACAACATGCCTGCTAACACTTTCTGGTTTGAACTGTTAACAGCCAATCAGAGTCAAGCTCATGATCGGGAGTATTCATGTATCCACCCGCTAAAAATATTTTAAAAATACTTTTTTTACCTTTGGGTTCCCTGTGGCACCGCCTGAGCAGCCCTAGGGGGTAAGAGTGTTCCTACCCTACCCCTTTTCTTCTTTTTTTACCTTTTTTCTTGAGACTCGGTATAACCGAATCACAAGATGGCTGCCAACACTGCCCGGTTTGAAGTGTTGGCAGCCAATCAGTAACAAGCTCGAGATCAGGAGGGTTCAGCCAATCAGATCTCACAATCCTCAAATATCAATATCTGTAAATGTTTAAATTTCTCAAAAACTACAGAATGTATTTACACCACTTAAAGAAGAGAGTGTTTTCTGGACCAAAAGCTACCTTTGTGCTAAATGTGCTGTAATTACGTTCAACAGTTTGGACTGTAGCCGTGTCTAAAGTTTCCTATGGCAAATAACATGGAGAAAACACTTTTTGGGACCTCCCTTTTTTTCGGTCCCCGCTTGACAAATCACCCCCGAAACTTTCAAGACAGGAGCTGACTGGCGTGCCCCTTTAGTTTTGAAAATTTCCCAAAGATTCAACAAATGGCGCCAAATATATTGGCAAAAGAAAAAATGCTTTTTGAATAGAATCAACGTCCTAACTATAACTACCTACTGGTGACTGCCAGTAGGTAATATATATATATATATAAATATGTTACACATTTGCAAGTAGCTACAGATAAATAGTCTTTCGCTGCTGTACAGCTAAAAAAAGGTAGAAAACGTATTGACAAATAAATCACAGAAAAGTCCAATCTTTTTTGAGAAGGTTATGGAAAAAATGAAAATTGTTAAGATTAGAATACAGCAATACATGATCAGTGGATACAAATATTCAATGTGTTATTCAAGGCTTTGACATAGTCTCACTCCCTACTTCTGGAATGGTAAATACCTTCTGTTGTGGGAGTATGTGTTTTCTGGTCCTGATATACATCCTAGGTTGTCTTTTCATAAAAGTCTAAGACAGCAAACATATTTAAAAATGATGTAGCTTAGACTGATACCACTTGTCACCTCCCTTAACAGAAATCATTACTTTAAATACTATATATGTATTGTAAATGATTCAATTGTTTTTTAATAGTAAAGTTCATCATTTTAATTTCCTCACGTAAGTAGAATCCAAATACATTGAAGAACAATTTTAGTTCTAGATTCCTCAAGGTAACACAAATTAGTACAACTAGCTATTAAGTTTGTTTCAAGACATGACTTAAACCCGGAGAATACTTCTTTGTGTACAGTCTAAATTAGGAAAAACACTTTCCAGGAAAATAAATAATCTTCAAGGTTTAACAAGTTTGAGTATCACAGCCCTAGCTGCAACAACAAAGTATATTGGTTGCTTAGAAAGGAAGCTGTTAATTACAAGGAAACTTATACCCAATAAGTTCAAAATGACCTCCTCCTTTTCCAGACTATGGGCTAGATTGGTGAACAGTCAAAATATCGACTACAAAATATTGACTGGACATAATATCGAGTTTTAAATATCGAATGGACAAAATATCGACTGGACAGAATATAGACATCAAAAATATAGTTTTTAAGGTAAGTAATGTAATATCGAATGTGAAAAATATAGACAGTTAAAATGTCGAAGTATATAATATAGGTTATTAAAATTATCGAATTTTTAATAATACTGAATTTTTTATAGTGTTTTTTATGTTATTGTATGTGTGAAAAATGTGTATTTATGTTATAAATAATTTTAATTAATGAAATATTTATTTTTTAATTTTTGCGTAATTTAATTCTGTAGCGGGTTGTGGTTTTATAGGGGAATAGGGTGGGAAGTAATTTATTTATAATTAATTAAATATGTAAATTTATTTATTGTTATTCATTTTTAACTATTTGTTAATTAATTTATATTTGGTAATTAATTAACTTTTAATTGGCAATTAATTAAAATTAATTGATTAATTGCTAATTATGTTAATTTTACTAATTTATTTTCTGTAGTGGGTTGTGGGTTTATAGGGGAATTGGGTGGGAAGTAATTTATTTATAATTAATTAAATATGCTAACATATTGGTATTGTTTTAGAATTAATTGTTAATTAATTTTTGATGGGTAATTAATTAAATTAGAATTGCTAATTAATTTTATTTAATTGATTAATTGCTAATTATGTTAATTTAATAATTTATTTTCTGTAGTGGGTTGTGGGTTTATAGGGGAATAGGATGGGAAGTTATTCATTTATAATTAATTAAATACATTTATTTAATTGTATTTAATTTGAATGTATTGTAAATTAATTTTTAAATGTTAAATTATTAATTGTTAATTTGTAATTAATTTGTATTAATAGTTAAATAATTGTAATAATTACATTTAATTTGCAATTTTAATTGATTAATTATTATATTATATTAAATTCGTAATTACTTTTAATTAATTTTTGATAGATATTAATTTATATTTATTGAAATATTATATGAAGTATTTAATTTCCCTACTGTTGCACTCTCTGGAGTGGGAATAGTAATTTTTACCTCTACGCTATCCAACGTTTTCCCTACTGTTGCACTCACTGGAGTTGGAATAGTAATTTTTACCCCTACGCTAACCAACGTTTTCCCTACTGTTGCACTCACTGGAGTGGGAATAGTAATTTTCACCTCTACGCTATCCAACACTTTCCCTATTGTTGCACTCACTGGAGTGGGAATAGTAATTTTTACCCCTACGCTATCCAACGCTTTCCTCACTGTTGCACCCACTCGAGTGGGAATAGTAATTTTTACCCCTACGCTATCCAACGCTTTCCCTACAGTTGCACTATTATGTTTATATATATATGTTTTAACAAATATGATTGTAAATTCTTTTTTTATAACTTTCATTAATTATTTAATTATTATAAGTTAATCTAAGTATTTTTAAGTATATTTTAGTAATTAATTTTAAATTTTAATTTAATTTAACACTGTTTTTAATAAAGTCGATATTTTTTAAAACTATATTTTTGTAAACGATATTTTGTACTCGATATTTTTGTACTTACCTGTTTGTAGATACAAACTCGATATTTTGTCTGTAGATATTTTTTCCTTGATATTTTTGCTAGTCGATATTCTGTCACTCGATATTATGTCAGTGATCCGGCTAGATTATGATGCCTCACATTATGATGCAACTGCCTTCAGGGTGGTCGCAATGTGTATACTTTGCATTGCTGCGTGTGCTGCGGGCTGCAGCTCATGCCGTAGTACAAAAGATACACCGTTTAAACATCCTTGAACCATGCGGCAGGCACCATGCGGTGCCTGCCACATGGTGCAGGGATGTTTAGGGGCCACCATAGGTGCACCGCAGGGTCCTTAGCAGTTAGCCAGGGGGAAAGGGTCCATGCTAGGTGCCCCAGAAGTCACTGTATGCCTGCCTTTTCATGGCAGGTTAGCCACCATGAAAGGGCTGACAGAAAGGGGCATCCTAATTTCTACGGCAGTGCCTGAGCAGGCACTGCCCCATTTTAGGGTATAGGAGTCTGACCACTGCACTGACAGAGTTCTTGATCCTGTTGGACGCTGCGGTCTTTCCCCCGTCAGCCGAGATCCGAGCGCCTGCATTCAAATGCGGTGGTCAGATCCAGTGGGCTGGATGGTGGTGGGATGCCCACCCACGGCCTGAAGATGGCGGTCCCACTGCCATCGTAATCAGGCCCTATGTGAGAGTTCAGCCGACTCATAGGAATTAGAGATTGCATTCTGGTGCTGATGCCTAGTGCTTCCTTCAGTGAAGTGAAAATGTTCACCAGTAGGCATTGATATTCGGGACTACTGGCAGCCTTTCCTTCGCTGGAATAAACTTAGCATGTGTGAGTTTAAGCTCTGCGCTCATGCACCTGATGAGCATCGAAATGTTAGTGACATCATGACGTGCCGCTCCACCTTAATTAGAGATATTCCAATGTTTTCAGTAAATGTATACATCTAGGATCAATAACCTAAGAAGAAGATATTGGCAATAACTAATAATGCAGCCATGAACTCTCATTAAGTGAAAGTAAAATTTGATATATATATTTAGTTTAATAAATAAACCAAATACCATGATATACTATACCTTATAAACCAGATATTTTTCGAATAAGTAAGACCTTAAATAATTTCCCTCAATAAATATGTTGAAACTATTAATAACTAATTCATATTTGCTGTTCCATATAAAAAATACGATGTTTAAATTGTAACCTTACAAATAACTAACTTTGTTCTTGAAATATGGCTAAGTCTTTGCCCAAATAATTATTTTATGCCTCTCAGCTACTGATTTACCTGAAGAGAGTCTTTTTGGCATTGTGTGTTCCACTGCTTTTAGTTTGGGTTCATTAAAGGAGTGTTTTGGTAATGCTTGAATGTAAAGCAACAATTAAGGTGTTCAATTTTACAGTGTGCATGATACCTTTTCTGGAACACTGTAAGACAGTCCTAATATGGAAAAGGACTTTGTCACTTTCTTGACAAAAACATAAACATTTCTTCTAAGTCCCAATGCAGTGTGGGACTTTGTCACTTGCTGAGAAAAAAGATTTCCCCAGTGTGGGATGCCGCTGATATTGTACCCGCTCCAGTGGAACCAAAGGCCTGATACCTGAAGCAGATTGGTCCTGCTGCTGCACTGGAGCTTTGCTGAAAATGTTGTAACTCCCAACTGAGAATGGGACTTTGTTGTGTTTTTGGCGGTGCAGATATCTCTGCATTGGACAAAGAGAAAATTCATTCCAACACTGTGGAACAACCAGATTGATTCTTTTTAAAGCTCTTTCTGAAGCTTTGGAGTAAAGATTTTCAAAATGTATTCTAGCATCGAAACAACTACAGGAGTACACATTTAATGCCACTAGGACCTTAGGAGAAAGCAATGAGAGACTCTCTGGAAGTCAGACAGAGGCCAACAGCAAAGTCTAGCTCAGGGGCTACTGGTCAGCTAGGCACTTCAGGGAAAAGGCCTCTTGCAGATTGTTGTGTCCCTGTAGCCATTGTTGTGACCCTGTAGACACACAGGAAGTCAGCCAATTGACCCTTGGAGTCGGAGGGAGCTGGTCCTGTTCTATAGGGTTACTCTCAGGTCACAGACAGCAGGCCCAGTTCTCTTCTGTTCTTCTGCAGGTCCAGAAAAAGTTGCGAGGAGGGTGCCTTCAGGCGCGATATATTTATGGTTGGTATGAGCTAGTGGGTGGGGATGAATTCTGGGCACTCACTAACCACTGAGGTTTCGAGGCCCTGGGTTCTTTGTGTTTCTAGTAGTTCTTGTTTGCTTTACTGCAAAGAGGCCCTAAAAGTAATGTGTCAAATCAATTCCAAGATGGCCAAAGTTATTGGCCTCACTAAACTTGGGATCTGAGAACTCGGGTGTGAAGGGAAGTGTACTATGGAAATCACTAATGTCATCCCACATCTAACATTTAGTTTGAAGCTGGCCATGGAACCACAACAAAAGCCTGGTAAGATAAAGCAGGGACCTTCAGCAACTAGGCAGTGGATATAAAAGGATTGTGTTCTAGTCCTGTTGGATCCCTTTTTAGGATGCAACAGTTTTACATGTACCCCAGACAGATTTTTCAGGCAGGATTTGACACTGTTACATCAACAGAAGGGGCAGCAGCTACCGCTTTGAGCTCACAAGAGTGGTCCATGCCTATGCAGGTTGACCTGTCAATCAAAGCAGTCTATTCTGTAGCTCCTTAGAGGAACTTCAAACCTTAATAAAAGGCTGAGCAGCTGCTGCAGAGTTAATGTAAATTAGGTAATTTCAAAAGGTAAATGCAACTTTATCAAAGTTACTTAATACTTAAAATATAACAAAATACAACTTCACCATTGAATTGGATTTTTAATAACTATTAAAAATTGTTGTTTAATTATTTTTCTAGCTGGTTTCAGATCGAGATATTAGTTACCTCCTAATGAAACCCAGAAACCCACAGTAGTGGTTTGAGGAACTC
Source organism: Lissotriton helveticus (assembly GCF_964261635.1). Taxonomy (NCBI): domain Eukaryota; kingdom Metazoa; phylum Chordata; class Amphibia; order Caudata; family Salamandridae; genus Lissotriton; species Lissotriton helveticus. The sequence goes on along the minus strand of NC_136060.1, from coordinate 18,989,656 downwards.
AAAAAGCACATTTTCACTATACCGCACTCTAGCAATCAAGCAGTCAATAAGGACTTCCTACAAATCATTCCCTAAAGCAAGCACAAATCACATGGGATACATCCATTTGGGCTTATATCTTGATTGCTTCAAGAACAGGGGACCCAGGTGCCTTTTGACACATAATATCGCAAGTCAGATCTAGGCCTGAAGCCAACATTCTCCTCCAAGATTGGGTAACGACTACCATTCTCTGCAGAGTGACCCTGGGATCCCCACCCCCTTTTGTTTCTATGGGTAGTATAACATCAGCAATTTCTCTGTCAGAAAAGTTGGACTTGACCTTCTTATGCCATGCACCAGGAGATGCTCTGGGCTTCTTCACTCTAGAAGAAACCTTTTCTGCTATTATCTCCCAGAACTCTTGCAAGGCCCCAGGATTGGTCGCTTTGGTTGTTAATAAACTCTTCTCCTGTACCACCTTCTCGATAGACAATATTTCTAATTGTGAGGCGCTTGGTTTCGCTCTTACGTTGTCACCTCATCAAACGGTCGCTAGGATCCTACTCTACAGAGCACCTGGTCCTTTGGGGCCCTTTTTTGATGAACTGCAGGCGACACTTTCTGTGCCCTGCCTTAAATCAGACCATTGTATTCTACTGGGCGATCCGAACATCCATATGGATAATAACTTGGACCCTGATGCCCTTAAGTTGCGGGACATTACTTCACCTCTGGGGTTGGTTCCATATATTATCTGGCCAACTCATAATAAGGGCCATACCATCGACCAAGTTTTCTCTACGAAAACGATTAGTGCATCCATGCCACTTTCCGTCTTATGTTCTGACCATTTTTTGATAAAGTTTACTACACCCCTCGTCTCTGCGACTGCTCGGAGAGCATTGAAAGATCAGAAAGGAATTACACAAGCTTTTCATCAGGTCTCCGCCGACATGGTGTCTGATGCGCTTTGTCGTCATCCCTGTCCACTCTCTGGCAGTCTGGAGGAAAATCTTGAGTTGGTGCATAAATGGATGAGTGCTATTTTTGAGGAGCTAGCTCCAGGGAAGCCGGCTAAGTCTGTTGACAGGCGTGCTTCGGCCCCGTGGTTTACTTCATCCTTGGGTGTGATGCGGCAGGAATGTAAGAAGGCCGAAAGGACCTGGAGACGCCTGTATGACCCTCATCTCAAGGCTAGCTATAGGAATGCCACTAAGTTATACCATAGGCATATCCTAGCAGGAAAAAAAGTCTACCTTGAGCGTAGAATAGATGACTCTGAGAGCACCAGCAAAGAGATATTCAGGATAGTTAAGGAGTTTACTTCCCCGTCCTCCGGTGCTCCCTCCCATACGCACACTGAAGTTTGGATCAGCCAGTTAGCGGACTTTTTCGTGGATAAGATTAAAGTTATCCACGATTCCTTTCGCCATCTATGCCTTTCACCACCGCCGGCCTTTACATCTGGCTCGCCCACATCTACAATTGAGGAAGGTCCACTTCTGTTGGAATTTCCGGTGATGTCTCCCACGGTATCTCTTGAACTTTTGTCTCGGCTTAAGTCCGGCTCTCCGTCTGACCCTTGCCCGGCCAAATGTTTAGGGAAGGTAGCGCCGGCTTTAAATGCGCTGCTTAATCCTCTGCTTAATGCTTCATTGAGCACGGGTGTTGTCCCTCAAGCGTGGAAGCATGCATTGATTCTTCCACTGATCAAGAAGACTAACCTTGATCCTCTTATCCATGCTAACTACAGGCCTATCTCTCTCCTCGCTGCTCTGGCTAAGGTGACCGAGAAGCACGTGCATAGCTGTATTTCCAAGTTTATTGAGAGTAATAACATTCTCCATGACTCTCAATCGGGCTTTCGCACGAATTTTAGCACTGAGACCGCCCTTCTCGAGGTCACCGATGCCATCAGAGAGGTTTTGGATACTGGAGGGAAGGCCATTTTGGTTATGCTGGATTTGTCGGCGGCTTTCGACACCGTCCCCCTTGAAGGTCTTCTTTTAAGACTCCAGGAGATTGGTTTTCGAGGGACGGTGTTGAATTGGTTTAAGTCATTTCTGACCGGCCGCAAGGCAAGTGGTCTGGGCACCTCCGTTTTCCGCAGAAATGCCGCCGCTGGAGGTGGGGGTGCCGCAGGGTTCTATTTTGAGCCCTGCGCTTTTTAACATCTACATGGCCCCCTTGGCGGCGGTTGCGGAATCTTTTGGTGCCCAGATCATAACCTATGCGGATGACACCCAGCTGCTCTTCAAATTTGATAAGGGCAAGGACTTTGACGGGCCGAGGATTAGAGACTGTTTGGGAGCTGTCTTTGCCTGGTTCCAGCGTCACAGCCTAAAATGCAATTCCGATAAATCGGAATTGCTTTTTTTTGGATGTCCTCCTGATCCTGGCTGGAAGGCCTGGTGGCCTTCAGACATGTTTCCACCGGATGCCGCCTCTTCCAAAGCCAAAAATCTGGGCGTTGTGGTAGATGATGGCCTCGCCTTTGGCCCCCAGATTATTGGGCTGACTGGCAAATGCTTCGGCCTCCTGAAGATGCTGCGGAAATTTCTTCCGCTGCTCTCGCTGAAGCATAGAAAGATTATCGTGCAGGCCTTGATAGGTTCGCGTCTGGATTACGCGAACGTTCTCTATATTGGCCTGCCGAAATATCTTTTGGCCCGACTGCAGATTGTGCAAAACTCTGCGGCTAGAGCCATTTTTCGTCTCCAGCGTAGAGCTGGAGCCACAGAGTTGCTAAAAAAATTGCACTGGCTTCCAGTCGCTAAAAGGATCACTTTCAAGGCGCTTACTTTTGCCTTCAAGTCCCTTCATCGGATAGGCCCCAAATATCTTCAGAAACGCTTGGCTTTCTATGTGCCTCGCAGGACGTTACGCTCTGCGACTTTATCCAAAGCCCTGATTCTGCCTATCCGCCTGTCTAGAATCGGAGGACGCTCCTTTCGATTTCTAGCGCCTCAAGGCTGGAACGACCTGCCTGTTCTGCTCAGGAAAGCTGATGACTTGCTCTCCTTCAGAAAAGGACTTAAAACCTGGCTTTTCACTCAGTAATGGTTTCGCCTCCTTTCTTCTTTTATGTTCGTCGTGTTATGTTTCCTCTATTCCTTAGGCTCTTTGCCAAAGCGCCGGGACACTCCTAGGAGTAGCCGTGCGCTATAAAAGAGCATTTCTAACATAACATAACATAACAGATTGGATGGAATCCCAGCGGATTTATTCATTTCTGAGCCAGCTGTTTGGGCATCATATCTTAACTGTGTAGCTAAGGCTATGATGGGGGTCACGCAATCCCTGCTACCTGGAAAGGTGCAGAGATCATCCCCATTTATAAGAAGGGTCTTAAGTCTGATCCTGTGAACTATCGGCCTATTACCGTCATTTATACAAGCCAGAACATTTTTTGCAAGAAGGTTCAGGATCACCTTCTGGCCTGGATTGATGATATCAAGACACTTTCTCAATTTCAGGCTGGGTTCCACTGCAGAACCAGCATCTTCATTCAGGCGTTTAGGCTCCAGCTTATAAGATGGAAGGAGGTTGATATAAACAGGGGCAGCTTATATATTGCCTTCGTTGACCTGATGGCAACATTTTGGTCTACCCTTAAGGCTCTAAGATTACCGGGTCCCTTATATGGCATTATAACCAGGCTCCATTGCAACAATTTCCGCAAAAATCCAATGGGGAGAAAATGGGGAAACTACAGACAATTTTGAATTCAGTAGGGGAGTTGGGCAGGACTGTGTCCTTGCCCCCACTTTATTTCTTTTTTTTTCATCCGCTGTGTCGATTTTCTCATAGGCTGTGACAGTGACTCCTCGGTGCTTGGAAGCACCAAAATTCCAGCACTATTGTTCGCAGATGACATGCTGCCAAATTCAAAAACCCTAATGGGTATTAAGACTCTGCTCTTAAGGTTTAATTTGTTCTACTTTTAGTCTGGCTTGACTATAAACGTATCCAAAACTAAGTTTATGTCAATAATCCCTCACAGGGGTTTAGAGAGTTGTTAATTCTAGAGGGGCTAGAATTGGAGAGAGTTCTTGAATTTGATAATCTTTGATTCTGGCTTTCCACTTCCAACTCCTGGGACAGTCAAGTCTTTAAGAGTTCTCTTAAGTTAAATCAATGAGCTGCTGCTATTCTAAGATTTGCCGGTAAGAACACTTACAACCCTGTCTCTCCACTGAAGTTTGGAGTGCCCAGGCAGTAGCAGCTGCTACCTATGGCACAGAACTCTGGGACCATAGTAAAATAGGTGCATTGGGCACAGCTGAAAATAAACTTCTGAGGATGGCCCCAGAGCACTCCCTCAATCTTCGGGCAAGACCTCAGTATCCACCCTATAATTTCTCTGGTGGGACTGAAACCCCTACTTTACTGGTTATGCCTTTGGTTTGTAACCGAGCTGTCACACTGTAGGGCGGGTTTGAGCGACATCTTGGCAAGACAAAAAGCAGGTTGAGCTACACCAAACAGACCTCACTATGAATGCAAGAGTTTCGGGTAGACACTTCCGCCATCACATCTTCCTCAATTAAAAAGTTAAAGTTTATTTATTGGGAACAGGAGGATATGAAGCTGATTAACCAGCCAATCCGGGGTACTTTAGCAACCGTTTTATAGGATTTAAGCCCTTTTCTGGTTTTTAAGCCTATATGGACCAGATTAATTCTCCAACCAATAGAAGACCTTTTTTACAATGTTTATAATGGCACTTGTCCCCTCGCATCATTTACCTCAAAATGGAAACGTGATTCAGGGGTAAGTAGCTTCAGCACACCATGCAATTGGTGCGAAGAGACTGATGACTGTCTGCTGTTTTTGCCCCTCTTACTTGAAGCAGCATAACCGCTGGATCGTCCCCCTTCTACATTCATTAGGAGTGTGTCAGTATAGGGTCGCCCTGAGAATCTGCAGAGTCGACACCTCACCCACCATCGTGTTTTTGATCGCCAAATTTCTAGAATGTGTTTGGCTGATTCAGTTCACACTAACCTTTAGAGTTGAGATACATTTTCTATCGTACAACTCTGCTGAATTGATTAATTCCCCTTGCATGTAGAGTGCTTTCATTGTAGCATATGTGCACAGTTTATGTGTGATTTAAAAAAAGAAAAAAGAGAATATCTTTCTATTTATGGCTTTTAAATCACTATTTTATACTATGGTTTTAAGATCTATAGTATTCCTTCTGCTGTTAGCTAAGTGAGTATGTTATTTTTCTAAATGTTGCGTTTTAATAATTGTATCTTTAACTGGGCTTATGTACTGTATTTCTCTTCTTGATCTGTGACTTTTATGGTCTTTGACCGAAATAAAGTTTGAAACTAATATAAATATTTTATTCTGTACTCTGGTGTTCTGTATTGGACAGTCAGTCCTGCGACAGTAAAGTAGCTTTTGCTGCATTGTCATTGTACAGACATGGTGAAATTAGCTCGATTGTTAGGTAAGTAATATTGATTGCAAAAATATCGGTGTTAAATATCGTTTACAAAAATATAGTTGTTAAAAATATTGAATTATTCTTAATGTTATGTATTTTTGTATGAGAATTGTTTGTAATTTTAGTATATGTGTTAAAATTTTAGTAGTTAATATATATTTTTTTAAATATAGTTTTGCGTTTTTAGTTCTGCAGTGGGTTGTGGGTTTATAGGGGAATAGGGTGGGAAGTAATTTAATTTTATGTATTTTATTTATTATGTATATTAGTTAATAACATTTTTTAAATTGAATTTTGTGTTTTTAGTTCTGTAGCGGGTTGTGGGTTTATAGGGAAATAGGGTGGGAAGTAATTTAATTATATGAAATGTATTTAGTAATTTATATTTATTCATAATTGTATAGTTGTGAAGTTATTGAGTTAAACGTGTACATTAATTTATTAATTATTGTTTGATAATTAGTTGTTAATTAATTTTAATTAACTAATTATTAATTAATTATGGTAATTGTGTAATTAATTGTATGTGTGTGTTGTGGTGTTTATATGTGTCAATGGTGGGAAGTAATTTATTTTATATTGATGAATTATTAATTATTTGTTAATTAATTTGTATTAATTAATTGTCATTAATAATTGTAATTGTGTAAATAATTTTAGGTGTATGTTGTGGAAATTATAGTGTTAAACAATGTGTAATTAAAGAATGTTGATCATCTTTTTAAATAATTATATATTTTAATTTAAATAATATTTATTTTAATAATGGAAATGTAATTTAATAAAAATGTTTATTTTTATTTTTTTATTGGTGTGGTATCCAGCACTTTCCCTACTGTTGCACTCACTGGAGTGGGAATAGTATTTACCCCCCTCCACTATCCAACACTTTCCCTACTGTTGCACTCACCGGAGTGGGAATAGTAATTTTTACCCCTCCACTATCCAACACTTTCCCTGCTTTTGCACTCACTGAAGTGGGAGTAGTAATTTTTCCTTCCCCGCTATCCAGCACTTTCCTTGCTGTTGCACTCACTGGAGTGGGAATAGTAATTTTTCCCCCTCCGCTATCAAACATTTTCCCTGCTATTGTAATTATTGTGTTGTGAAATGTATGTTTTTTTTAATAGTTTATTGTGTTAATTAATTATAGGATGTTTTATTTTATTTTAAATTATTGATATATGTATATATTTTAATTTTTATATAATTTATACATTTATAATTTAAATAAAGATAATAGTTAATAAAATGTATTTAAGTAAATATATGCATATGTACACATTTTTGTGTGTTTATATATGTTTAAGTTTATTTGTCACATTTAGTCAAAATATATCATAAATGTAATTTATTTTGTTTAATAAATTATATTACTTAATATACTTTGTTTAAGTTAAATATATATTTTTAAGTCGATATTTTTTACATCTATATTTTTTACTTCGATATTTTTGATTCAATAGTACTTACCTGTTTAAGTATGGGGAGGTGATATTTTTTGTAATCAATATTTTTACATCGATATTTTTGTAAACTATATTTTTTACCTGGATATTTAAACATGGAACCCTACACGGACTACATAGGGGGACTTATTAATATTTAAAAGGGTTATTTTGATAGGTTGCACTACAGCCAGCAGTCAGGCAAAATTGGTAGGCCGGAAGCAATTTTTTAGGCTCATTCTGGGAATAGGACAAGAGGTGCTGCAGGGTGGAATTTAGCTTTCAGGCCCTGGGGGCATTATGTACACCATATGTTAGGGACATACAGTCAATTTAACCATGTGTAAAGGGGAGCACCGGCACTTTACGCCTGTTTAGCAGGGGTAAAGTGTACAGAGTCCAAAAGCCAGCAAGAAAGGGGTCCAGAAAAAGGCCAAAAATTGACCATACAGAAAAGTGGATTTCCTACATTTTCATATTAGATTAAATGAAAACCTATACGTGAATTGAAAAATATGTATAGCTTAACATCATTCTATTGAGAGTTTAAATTCAGACCGCATCCTTGTAAGATGCAGACTAGGGTGACTGCTATTTGAAGTTTAGACTGTCAAGCTATTTTAACCGTTTTGAAGGGCTGCAGCTGTAAGCTCATTAGGCACTTCAGCTGCTCACTAGAACACCTTCTGGCTTGTTCCGATGCACACGAATATTTTGGAGCTTCGTTAAGTGTAACTGGCAGCTTGGGTTTCCTTAGCATCTCTGCCATTTCTGTTCAATATAATAAACTCTCTTTACAGTGGGATTATCTCATCAGCTGTCCAGCTCCTGCTTGTTATGACTTCGGAGATGCTGTAAACTGTTCTGCCACACTTTTCACAGCAGTCAGGATATATACTTTGACTAATAAGCTCGCTCCATTGTCTCCTACTGAGTCCTTGAGTTTTCTAGATGACATTCTAACAAGTCTCTGTCTATTACATCACTTGGAACTCTCTTAAATGGAAATGTACCACCTAGTTCGCTTTTTTTTGTCTACGAAACGACTTCTAATGCTATAAAAGTGCATTGCTAACCCACAGGCCTACCAAATCTGATGGGAAATCGGATATTAGAAATACACTCCTGTTTGTACTGTACTGTGACACACACTAACCAGGTAAATAGCCGTGTACAAGGGGCATCCGATTCACTTTCTGCTACCTGTGCATTACACTCAGAAGGACCATCTTGCTTATATTTCATCCTCTAATTGTTAGTAGCATAGACGCCGTCTGTCTAATTGTAGCACCAATTGCACTTTCTGTGGATCATAACCTGTAAAGTGAAGAAGGGTAGCTCTAATTCAATTATCATCATTCAATCAATCTAGAGTCCCAGTTTCTTCAGGTAAGCTATTTAGAGATTTATAAGCCCGAAGAATATGCTGAAGCAACCCTTTCTAGTAGCAAAATCAGCAGGACATCATTATTTTTCAGGTTGTGTTTTTCACAAAAATACATAGCTCTCGCAATCAGTGGCTGACCTTACATGTGGGACGGACATTATCTTCCACAAACTTAAAACTTATCTTCATAGTTTCATCCCATACAGGCAATTTCTAGTCAACAAATATCTCATCAAGGTACAAGTCCCACTAATTCCACTATTTAACCCGCAATCTTAGAGTTTTGTTAAACCTGCAACAAACAGAGCCTCTGTTACAAGTTACATATTGCAAATGCAGTTATTAAGGTGCAGGAAATTAGTCATTCATTCTCTTAATGATTCTTCAATTGTTTTGTGAAAACGCCACAACCTACAGACAGGTAATCAGGAGTAATCAGAAAAAGGTAATTGTACGAAAATAATTGTAGCTGGAAACAATCTCATACTGTCACGCAAGCGATGCTTTGACGGTCTTGGAATTTACTCTTGAATCTGAAAGTTCGAGTCTTCCCGGAGTTTCTCAGCCAGAGGTAAGGGCGACCCTTTCCAGTAGCCACTCTGTTCCTCTGACACAGGGAAGTGCCTAGTTGTAGGTGGTTTCCCAAAAGAGTCCCATGAGGGCAAAAGCCAACTTAGCAAAAAAAACATTCTAAAGTCTTGAAGAGTGGATTATGCAATGGCTGGCCCAGTTTGAATCAAGATGGAGGTTAGACTGTCAAGGTAGGAAGTATCCAATTGGAAACAGCAGACTGTAGAAGAAATATCATAGGGAAAAATGAAATAGAAAAAAGGCTGAAGAACTGTTACACAGGAAAAACGAAGAAGGCCAGGTGCAAGGAATCACTACAATGACCACTTGAAGTGTTGAGATGCAATGAGTAGTCCATTTCCTCCCGTTAATCAGCCAAAAAAGACAAGTAGTGAGGAAATGTCATATGAGGCTGTCATGTTGGCTTTATAGCCTTCAGAAGACTGATGAAGATAAATGATGGCAGCCATCTTGGAATGGGAAGTTAATATCTCTCCCAGAACCCCTATCAGGGAAATTCTGGGAAGAGGACATAGGGAGGAGAGAAGGCCGACGTGAGTTCCCCATGGAGAGGAAGGCTGTGGGAAAGAACTACACCAGCAGGCTGGCTGCTGAAAGGTAAGTGGGAACAGAGAAGACGGTGGTCCGAAGGTATTTCAGTAAGGCTCTCTGCACATGAATTGCAGAGAGAGATGTGTGTCCCGCCTGCCTGGGGCAAGGTTGGGAAGAGATCTGAGAGGCTGTGACTGTAGGAGTGGCACCACAGTATGCCCCCTCCTAAAGCTCCAGGTTCGTCAGGAAAGTCTCTGAAAAAATGTCAGACCAGAACTGGAGCATGAACTGAAGAAATATCCCCCCCAAGATCTTTCACTGGGTAGATACCATTTCCAGTTAATCAGGTATTGGAGCATTTTCCCAAACATTTGAGCATCATAGATCTCCTGAACCTCAAACTATAGTAAATTGTTTCCTAAAATGCGTGGAGACAAAGAAAACAAGCATCAAAATGGATCCACACAATAAGGTTACAATTGAAATATGTGAAAAATAGGGCGTACTTCAAATTCAGAGGTAATTGAAGCATGAAGGCCAGAGGGTTTATGATGCAAATTATTTTGAAGGGCCCATAGACTCGAGGTTTGACCTTTTTTAAAGAGACAAGCTGCCAAAACATTAGAGGATAACCAACCCTAATCACTGACCCTAAAGTTAGGGGAAGGTTGACGATGGGCATCAGCTTAGAACTTCATCCTTCTCTTAGAATCTTGCAGATTAGATAGAATTTTTAGGGAAGATTTATGAAGCTAAATGATTGCAGCCATCTTGGAATATTAAGTTAATACTGGTTCCAGAATCTATAAGCACCAAGACCATTGCTGTCTTCCTTTCTGATAATTCTATGAGGACTGGCAAAATAAAAAGTGGAATGTTGCAATCTACGAAGACTCCTGTAAAAGGGATTTTCTGCACCCTGTCATTCTCCCCTTCAAAGGAAACAGGACCTGGCATTTTCTGAAGGCCCACGGTACATACATAAACCACACCTGTGACAATATTCTCTCTCTGTTTCAGAGAGGGACCCACGAGCCAGCCCTATCAGCTTGCTTTTCTCTCTGGATGGAGTTGACGGCTCATCAGAAGGTACTTCCTCCCTTCGAATGGAAAACTGAGGCCTGCTGGTGGCAGGAGCTATCCGGGTCTTCCATCTCTCTGATTTATGTTCTCGCAGGAGATGCTCAATCTATAAGACTTGATGTATGAGTTCCGGAAAAGACATTGGCCAGAAAGGATGAACCAACTATTCATATTTTTCCTCCTTCAGCCCCCTACGGAAAAGATGTGTAGGGGTTTGTTCTACCCAAGGTGTCTCTGTGGTTAGTTGACGGAAGCAGGTTGCAGACTTCCTTGTTGGATGTCACATAAGGCCTCTATGTCTGAGCATTCTAGAGCCGGCCTTTGTAATATCCATTTTCCAATATTCCAATTGCAAATGCTTGGGGGAATTCACTAAAATAATTAAAATAACAATTTTGATATAAACAACACTTTTTCCAAATGTCATCCTTTTACATAAAAAATACACAAGTTGTAGACAATTTTGAAACTAAGGACCCCATTAGTATGTTAGGCGGATCCGTCCGACATATTCCCCCGCCCGCATGTAAATTTCCTCTGCCACATTACCATGGCAGGGGGGACCCTGGCGGATGGAAAGACTGTCCGCCAGTTTTCCGCCCGGTCGAAGAGTCGACCGGGCGGAAAAGCTGTTAATACGGCGGCGGTGTCTGGTAGACACCCGCATCCACATTAGCATACATGCGGGGACATGCCTTTCCGTGGCGGCAACACCGCCACGGAAATGCATGCAGTTCTCAGCATTGGGGCCCCGTAGCGGGCCCCCAGGGATTCTGGGGGTGGATGCACATGGTACCCCACTGCATTTGACAGTACATCGTGGCAGACACAACGTGGAGCCTGTCACGTTGTACTGTCAAATGCACAACTTGCATTTCTGGCACCGCCAGCCGCAATGTCAGAAATGCGGGATGTGCCTGCCCGTGTGGCCGGGGCATCCTAATGGGATGTGTGGGACCGCCGCACCCTTAGTGGGCGATCCCATTTCCTGGGGGTATGGCAGACGGACAAAGTCCACCCACCATAACAATGAGCCCCTATGTCTCATATGACTATCTGATTATAGAAATATACATTTGAACATTTCATTATATATTAAGTGGAATCACATTTCATTTTGTGATCTATAAAATTGTATTAATATACCAAAGTTAACTGGGGCTAGTGACAATCTAAAAACAAAACTTTTTCTAAACATGAAATTCGACAAGTCTTTAAAAACATATCCTTGACAATTCACTATGCTTAGATGCATTGCCATCATAATTCTAGAGGTGTCTTTCAGATGAAATTAATTCTTTGACATCAAATATTTTAATGCTGATTTGGATAGTTTTCCAAAATTCATGATGTTATCCCAAATGATCCAACTTGGATACTGCAAAACACTTCAGACCTATTAGACCTGATATCCTTGGCTTGGTATTTCCCCAAACTGTTTGCCTTCCCTCCCGTTCTTTTCTGAACTTGTTTTTATTTGCGTTAGGATTATGTGCAATCTACCCCTTCTGACCAGTGCCAAAGGTCTTGTACTCTCAAACATGGTAAAATTGGACTAGACCTAACTTGCACATTTAATTTACTTGTAAATTTCTTAGAAATGGTACTACAAGTACCTGGGCCTGTAGGTTAAATCCTACTATTGGGTTGCAGCACTCTTTGTGCCATCCACAAAAAACGCTTTTTAAAAGATCTCTCAGGCCTACCACTGCCACCTGTAGTGCAGTTTTAAACAGCAATATCAACCTGGTAAAATAAACCAGAACGTCAGGTACAAGGTTCAAGGAAGTTACCCGAGGGACCGGCAGCCCTCTGACACCAAGCACGTTAAAGACAGAAAAATTTGTTTAGATCCACTTTACAAGTGAGAACTTAAGAGGAGTGCTAGTAATCAAACTCCAAAATAAACCTTTTGCCAGGCCTAAATCTTCTTTTTGTTTTAATAAGTCACCGCTAGGCTAGGCCCTAAAGGCCCATAGGGCACGGTGCATGGCATTTAAATAGTAGAACATGTGTGTTTAAGTTTTAAATGGCCTGACAATGATAATCTCCTAGTTTGTTTTTTCCAGCAGTAACATCTATCTCTCCTATAGATTAACACTGGGTTACTTTATTACCTTTCATAAGTGCTACTTCAGATTGGGAGCAGATAGATAGATACATTTCCACTCAAATTAGTTGTAATTGTGGTGGGTGTAACTTGTATAATTCTGTATAGCGTAATGATGCAGGATTACCCAAACATTCTGTATGATTCTGCGGAATTACGGGAGAAAAGTAATTCTGCATTAACCACAATTTTCTTAGCGCACAAATGCCCACTCACGTCCAAAATGGACGCAAGGATGCATTTTGAGCTACGAAAAAGTGATAACTGCAACAGAACATTAAGAGCGAGCAGCCATTCATGCTCGCTAAATGTGCAATTGGGGTAGTATTTCCCCCCAACTTGCTGCTAGCATGTAGCAATATTTTCCTTCATTGACACAATATTATGGTAAACAATATAATTGATAAAAATATTGTGTCAAAAATATAGTTTACTACAATATCGTGCTCCTATGCTTATAATGGTAAGTAACAAAATATTGGAAAAATATACCATTGACACTAATATCGTCCAAAAATATAGATTTTGTAACATGAATTGAGTTTAAAGTAGTAAATGTTACATATTTTGATATATAAATGTAATTTAATGTAAGTTAAATAAATTCTGCCAATATTTATACTATATATAAATATATCATTATATAACCATAGAAACACAAACACATATATGTGTTTATACGTATATATATATATATGCAATTGGGAGGAGTCAGCTGATTTCCCGATTGGGAAAGGACCGCAGCAGTACAAAGGAGGGGGCTGGTCAAATCCTGGTTTTGCCAAGGGCATCTGATGAAGGCAAACTAACGCCGAAATGCAGTATGCCCTGCATCTGTCCTTAAAGATTCTTCCAAAGGTTTCCCGCTGTGTCCTCTGATCACTGCCAAGGAAGGGGTCTCTGGTTGATGTTTTCTTGCATTTGCCGGTAACGCATGTAAGAGGACCCGTTCTACAAGAGTGCTGCCGTTTGCTGGCAAGAGTGGCAACACTATAGTTTTCCGAGGTATCGGATACCGCAGGACCGCCTCAAGACCAGGTTGGGCAAGTGGCCTCTGCCAGGAGCAGCTTGTGATTTCACGTGAAAACGGGATCACTATGTTCACGCTTTATGACCCGGCTTGACTCTGGACACTGAGCCAGAACTTTGGGGACCCGAGGAAGATCTGGACTTTCATACTTACCGGTTTTACCAAGGTCATGAAGCATCCCTTTGCCAGGTATTACAGCACTCATTTTCGCAAGGACTCCGCTATTGGTATTCACAGGACATTCCATGATGTGAGCTGCAGTCTTTTCATCTGACTGCAGCTGTAGGCAATTGGGAGGAGTCCGTTGATTGCCCGATTGGGGGAGGACCGCAGTAGTACAAAGGAGGGGGCTGGTGAAATCCTGGTTTTGCTAAGGGCATCTGATGAAGACAAAGGTTTCCTCGCTGTGTCCTCTGATATCTGCCAAGGAAGGGGTCTCTGGTTGATATATATATATATATATATATATATATATATACATATATATATCCTATATGGGAAACAGCCTTTACAACTCAACTTTTACAATGCACTACCATTACAACGTAACATCCATTACATCGCATGCCATTACAACGCAACCATTACAACGCATGACACTACAACGCATACCACTACAACGCGTGTCATTACAACGCAGTCATTACAACGCATACCATTACAACGCATACAATCACAACACATAGTACCCTTACAGTATCCAACACTTACCCTACTGTTGCACACCCTGGAGTTAGAATAGTAATTTTTACCTCTACACTATCCAACACTTACCCTACTGTTGCACCCCCCTGGAGTTATAATAGAATTTTTCCCCTACACTGTCCAATACTTACCATACATGCAATATAATGTTATGCGTTGTAATGGTATGCGTTGTAAAGGTAGTATGCGTTGTAATGGAATGCGTTGTAAAGGTAGTTTTTAAAAATCCGTTGTAATGGCATGCATTGTAATGGAATGCGTTGTAATGGATGTTGCGTTGTAAAAAATGCGTTGTAAAGTTATGCGTTGTAAAAGTATGCGTTGTAACGTCATACATCCTATATATATATATATATCATTGGAGAGCGGTTAATTATGAAAATATGGGGAGTGTCAGAGCGCGCACGTTTTCAGGACTGTCGAACCTTTGGGGAAGGAGCACTTTCAGCTCCGAAACGCATCAGGTTTACAAACGACAAGAAAGCTGTCAATTGAATTGGCCTGCTGCTGGTCCCAATAAATGCCTGAATGCTGTGAAGGTGTCCGAGTGCGTTCCTGACCGGATGGTCAATTTGGAGCAGTTGTGTAACTAACGTGGCCGGCCTACCACGAGGAATGCACCACCCTGGTAACTTTGGGGGGGCCACGGACTCGGGAGATACTCAAGGCTAATGTGAGACACTGGTACAAGGGATTAAATGTAATTGCATACTGAGGCCCATCCAAAGGGCTTGGAACTTTGCAACAGCGAACAATTTGTGCATCCATTTGGAGCTTTAAATAACTGACACAAACTACAAAACCCAGAATTCAGAGTGCAGACCTTATTTAAGGAGCTCATTGGAGAGCGGTTAATTATGCAAATATGGGGAGTGTCAGAGCGCGCACGTTTTCAGGACTGTCGAACCTTTGATGAAGGAGCACTTTCAGCTCCGAAACGCGTCAGGTTTACAAACGACAAGAAAGCTGTCAATTGAATTGGTATGCTGCTGTTCCCAATAAATGGCTGAATGCTGTGAAGGTGTCCGAGTGCGTTCCTGACCGGATGGTCAATTTGGAGCAGTTGTGTATCTAACGCGGCCGGCCTGCCGCGAGAAATGCACCACCCTGGTAACTTTGGGGGCCACGGACTCTATAGATACTCAAGGCTAATGTGAGACACTGGTACAAGGGATTAAACATAACGGCATACTGAGGCCCGTCCAAAGGGCTTGGAACTTTGCAACAGCGAGCAATTTGTGCATCCATTTGGACCTTTAAATAACTGACACAAACTACAAAACCCAGAATTCAGCGTGCAGACCTTATTTAAGGAGCTCATTGGAGAGCGGTTAATTATGCAAATATGGGGAGTGTCAGAGCGCGCACGTTTTCAGGACTGTTGAACCTTTGAGGAAGGAGCACTTTCAGCTTTGGCCAGAAACCGGTCCTCGGAAGCTTGTTTCCGGTCCAGGGAAGGCATGGCTTGGCAGTTCGGGCTGGACTGTCCCATGAGGCACAGGGTCAGACTGATTTGCATATAGCCATGTCTGAACTGGTGTGGCAGAGTAGGCTAAAGAACGGTGATGGTTCAAACCCAGATCTTTTGACTGAGTGTGAGTGTTTGATTGGTTCAGATGCTCCATCAATCACCACCCCCTTTTGTACCGCTTTGGCCGCCATAAGTGTGGCAGGGTATGCTCAGACGTGAGTCCCTTGCTCACTTTGCCACTGGATTCAAGCAAGCCGGGCTGAAGACGGCTGGAATGCCAGAAACCGGTCCTCGGAAGTTTGTTTCCGGTCCAGGGAAGGCATGGCTTGGCAGTTCGGGCTGGACTGTTCCCATGAGGCACAGGGTCAGACTTATTTGCATATAGCCATGTCTGAACTGGGGTGGCAGAGTGGGCTAAAGAACGGTGATGGATCAAACCCAGATCTTTTGACTGGGTGTGAGTGTTTGATTGGTTCAGATGCTCCGTCCATCACCACCCCCTTTTGTACCGCTTTGGCCGTCATAAGTGTGGCAGGGTATGCTCAGACGTGAGTCCCTTGCTCACTTTGCCACTGGATTCAAGCAAGCCGGGTTGAAGACAGCTGGAATGCCAGAAACTGGTCCTCGGAAGCTTGTTTCTGGTCCAGGGAAGGCATGGCTTGGCAGTTCGGGCTGGACTGTTCCCTTGAGGCACACGGTCAGACTGATTTGCATATAGCCATGTCTGAACTGGGGTGGCAGAGTGGGCTAAGGAACGGTGATGGATCAAATCCAGATCTTTTGACTGGGTGTGAGTGTTTGATTGGTTCAGATGCTCCGTCCATCACCACCCCCTTTTGTACCTCTTTGGCCGCCATAAGTGTGGCAGGGTATGCTCAGACGTGAGTCCCTTGCTCACTTTGCCACTGGATTCAAGCAAGCCGGGCTGAAGATGGCTGGAATGCCAGAAACCGGTCCTCCGAAGCTTGTTTCCGGTCCAGGGAAGGCATGGCTTGGCAGTTCGGGCTGGACTGTTCCCATGAGGCACAGGGTCAGACTGATTTGCATATAGCCATGTCTGAACTGGGGTGGCAGAGTGGTCTAAAGAACGATGATGGATCAAACCCGATCTTTTGACTGAGTGTGAGTGGTTGATTGATTCAGATGCTCCATCCATCACCACCCCCTTTTGTACCGCTTTCGCTGCCATAAGTGTGGCAGGGTATGCTCAGACGCGAGTCCCTTGCTCACTTTGCCACTGGATTCAAGCAAGCCGGGCTGAAGACGGCTGGAAAGCCAGAAACCGGTCCTCTGAAGCTTGTTTCCGGTCCAGAGAAGGCATGGCTTGGCAGTTCGGGCTGGACTGTTCCCATGAGGCACAGGGTCAGACTGATTTGCATATAGCCATGTCTGAACTGGGGTGGCAGAGTGGGCTAAAGAACGGTGATGAATCAAACCCAAATCTTTTGACTAGGTGTGAGTGTTTGATTGGTTCAGATGCTCCGTCCATCACCACCCCCTTTTGTACTGCTCCTTCCCAGACGTGACAATCATGGACAGATTTGTTCTGGCTAGGCTTCGGTCGGCGCTTAGAGCTCAGTTCCTGGAATATCCACTGGAGCCTCCGTCCTTCCCGCCACTCACGATGATGATAGGGAGTAGCAGGGGGGTTCACTTAATATCCCAACTTTACAGTGCATGTGCTGACTTAATCACACTAGACGACACCAAGGTGCGGAGAGCATGGGAAACAGACTTGGGCACCACAATATCCGACGAACAATGGACGGCTTGCTGTAAAGTGACGAAAGCAGTATCCTTAAATATTAGACACAAATTGATTCACTTTAAGTTCCTCCGCAGAATATATGTCACCCCAAACAGAGCACATAAGATAGACCCCGCCAGATCCCATCATTGTCGGCGTTGCCAATTCCCTCACGCAGACTTCGCACATTTAGCCTGGAAGTGTCCTCACATACATACCTTTTGGATTGAAGTTCACCACGTATTGGGCAAGATGATGCAGGTGCCGATGAACGCCCTGCACGAGATTGCACTCCTGGGATACGTCGTCCAACTCCCTCTCAAGGTTCGCAGATTTGCTGCTATCGCTCTACTCCTGGCCAAAAGAGAGGTAGCAATACACTGGGGTGGTAGGAGGGTTCCAACCAAAAAAGGATTGGATGCAGAGTTTTGCCTCCTGCTCTCTGAGAAGTGACCAGTATGCCAACACAATCCCCCGTCCTCCAGACCTAGGGACGTTTGGGGTCCCTTTAGGACCTTTTTAACAGCACAACAGCAAGATCCCACCACGCAGGAAGAACAGGGTATCGTCCCAGCAGGGGTTGGCTAGTCTGACACGCACCCTACAATGCTACTCCTGAGAATAATGCGCCCACTACCTGTGACTTGGTCTACCTCTATTTCAGAAGTAAACTATCGGGTGGAGGGAGTGGACGGTGTATAGACACGCAATTATCATGTCGCTCAAGAAGAGCCTTGAAAGCATAGTATGTACATTTTGGCACGTCACATTGCCTACTGTGTATCGAAAGTACCCAACATTGAACTACCTTGTGTTTGGGCCTGTGATGTTAGCTCTTTGTAAGCAGTGCCTTGCTTTGTCTTTAATAAAATGCTAAATAAAGTTAAAAAAAACCTGTGTGTAGTGAGATTAACATACACATGATATGAACACGAGGGAAACTGCTTTTGGACATGCATGCACTAACGTGAGATAATGCATGAAAAAAGTCATATTCACATTTGCATTTTGAAAGAAACGAGAAATAATGCATGACTAAGCCGCATCTTGCATCTTACTTTAAAAATAAATAAATAATGCCGCTTTTGCCTTATGCTTCTGCTAGGAAAAACATGAACAGGGGATAGTGCAAAGGTGGGTGGTAAACAGTGAAAAGTGCATTATCACATAATTAATTAATGTTTATGTTCTATTTGCTATAGGATGGGTCTTCATTATTCTTAAGTTGGCCTCATAGATGAGGAGCTGGAGAAAGAACGAAAAAGTCATGACAGAGCAGACAGAAGTGCTGAGCGCTGCAGAGAAGGTGTAAAGGTTCAAGGCTATGCAGCCCAGAGTGCATTGTTCGCCTGCCAATGGATGAAACTAGCCGCAGGACCCGAGAAATCTTCAGGGATGTTGCTGAAAATTATGTGTGAAAATGTTGAAATGTATCAAGTATTAAATCGTTTGAATGAAATCAAATATTAGGTAATGTGAAAGGATGGAGAACAATAAACATGATCAAATTATGAATGCAGTCACATTGGTGTGTTAGACCACTTCCTAAAATCCACCAATAGGCTGTCGTATTTTGGGAAATGTTTCAACTAATGTGGGATGGACATGTAGGTTTTAGGGTATAACTGGGGTGCTTTTGGGGGTGTGGTTTACCCTTTAGGCCGGATGGAGAGAAGAGAGGGGTGATATGTCACTGTCCGTAGGTTTGCAGAGTGGCTTAGCTGCTTCTGTCCCGTTTCTGTCCCTGAAATCTTTGTTTCCTGACTCTATCTTAGGGGACCCCCACCATTACCTTGGCCAGGGGGTGGTATTCTACAGATCTTTCGGGTATGTTTTATTATTCTGACTCATACTTTGCATAATTATTTGCAAATGTATTTTTGTCTCTGAAAATGTATGTCTCTTCATCTATCCACTCCATCATATATATATTGTTTCACATTATTTTGTTGAAACTGATGTCTCTTAATCTATTCACTCCTTCAACTGCATATCATACATTGAATAGTGAGTTTGACAAAGGTTGCATTTGCTGATGTTTTCTCTCCCACTTGTGAATTTCATTGTTTGCATTTGTGACCGTATGCAATGAGCATTTAATTGATCATTTAAGATAAACTTTATTTTTCATACGAGAGTCTGTGAATATTTAGCTGACTTGATAGTTAATTAGATAGTACTATCATTACTATCAACTATTCAACTAATTGGTCCATCGACCAAGAGGACAGAAAGTTTATGTATAGGTTTAGGTATGTAAATGTAAATGTAGTATACTTGTAAAGCGCACAGCTGCCCCAGCAACGGGGCGTCCCGGCGCTGTATAACTCTGGGGAACCCGTCCTGGCTTTCCCTGTGGGATGGTCCCTTGCTGGGAGTCCCCAAGGTGGAGCCAGGCATCCCCGGAATTGGTGGGGCCGTTGTGGAGATTAGGCAAGCTAATGCCCAGAGTTGCTGAGTGGAACCCCTGATTAGAGTAAGCACCGAAGCGAGAATTATCGAGTCTGCTGACCAAGGTCCACGACCCTGCCGCGTCGGGAATTGAACCCTGGTCCCAGGCTGACTTCTGCTCTCAGGCCTGCCGCCTCTAACCAGTGAGCCACACTACTCCACAGGTATGTATTGAGAAATGTCAAACATGAATCTGTGAAGGGAACTCATTTTGACGTCATTATAAAAATTGACCACCGGCGCATCAGGGATTTGCGTGAATGTGTATGGGCCATTTGAATGTTATTGAGTATTGATCCCTGATTAGTTGTGGCGAGCGCTTGATCAGTTTTCTGGTAGCAGAGGACGGTTTAATTATTGATTAGTTTGGTAATGATTATTGATTAAATGTTCTTAACGTGAAAAATTAGTGTCCTGTTCTATGTTGTCTAGAAGTTCAGGTACGGAGTTACCTGAGGAATCCCAGGAATGGAATTTAACCTGAACTAGGCAGATGAAGAGTGTGGATAAAGCAGAATTACTTTGGCTGTTGTAATAAAACCAAAGCTACGAAGGGCTGTAGGTGTTATATTGAGGGAAAATTGTGTATGTGAGTAGAGTGTCTGAAATAGCGAATGGTCCACTTCCGAAACTCTGGCCTTATCCCCAGAGGAGTACCAAGACCTCTTTTTACATCAAAAAGTCTGGCTTGTGAAACTTTAGCCTTATCCCTAGAGGAGTACCAGGGCCTCCCTGGGCCTGATTGAAAGGTAAAATAACGCTTGTCGTTATTCTTACTTTAAGTGAAAGAATTTCTCTTTGGAAAGATGAACATTATCTCTTTATTTGGCAGAACAGACAAGGTAGCATTGTTTTGTGTTGTTGCTAACAGAAATTTTGATTAAAAAAACGTAGAAAATATTGCTATATTCTTTTGTAAAGGGAGTGTCAGTAGAAGGAGTAATACCGACGTCAGAAAAAGCTGCACTGGCATTGGTCAGGCAGCGGGCATGTACTGAGCACTGATTGGTTGGTTGGTGTGAGCCGCACTGAAATTGGTTGAGATAGCAGATACGTAGAGAGCCGTGATTGGACGGTTGGTGTGACTTGAGCTGGAATAGGACGAGAACTGACAAATAGAATAAGTATATATACGGAAAGGTTTCCTTGTTTGTTTCTGAGATACATTCATGTAAAGAGTCAGAAAAATGAAGTTGCTTAAGAAAATAAAGAATTTCTTTATAAAAGACAATCCAATTATGACTAAAGATGGAATTCCTATTCCACCTCCAAGAACTCCTGCTTCTTTTATGATGTTGGAGCGAGGATATCATACGTATATGTAGTTAGAGAATTGGGTGGAATATACGAAGGATGATGGAGTTATAGCTTTCACACAGTATGCTTCATTTAATGTACGGATATTGCATAATTTGAGAAAACAAATGAATTCACTAGAGCCGTATCCCAGACTTACACAGTACGAGCATTAGAGGAATGGGAAGTGGAGGCAATCGAAAGAGAGAAATATAGAGGTAACCGAAGATACAGAAATATAATGTTTGGATATCCATTTGAGAGTAGGGAAGATAAGCTGAAAAGATGGAGTAGAGCTGTTATAACAGAAAGTTTGTACCCAGTTTTAGTTGCTGATGATCAGACAGGAGGCAAGTGTAAAGAGAAAAAAAAATATATAGAGACTTCAAGTTTAAGGGATGATCCGAATGATTATGATGATTATGAGTTGTTAGAGGATATCATATTGCTGGGAATGCCCAGAGATAGAGATGTCGTCACGGAGGCGGCGCTGGAGCACTGGGTACAAGCCGAGGTGCACACACCGGGAGACCTATATACTGAGGGGCTATTGGTTCCTTTTGAAACTTTGGCTGCAGACACGGGACTTCCGGCAGGGCAGTTCCTCCTGCATGCAACAATCGTGCACACCATTAATGCGCGCCTGGCGTGACCTCTCCAGAGAGTTGCTGACGCATTCGCTGGTGCAATACTTGCATGTAATGGGAAATGGCTCCCATGTGGTCCATTGGCTAGCGCAGGCACTGCTTGCCCATACGCAGTGCTCCTCTCAGAGCCTGCGAGACAAGTGGGCGGTGAACAGGGGACGAGCATGGACAGATAAGGAATGGGCGGTAGTGCTAGCCGGCGCCACGAATTTCCAGCACAACTCCCGATTCAAGCTTATACAGCTTTATATTATACACCGCGCATATCTGTCGCCTGATAAAACTCAATCGATACTTCCAAATCGCGACATCCGCATGCCCGAGGTACGCACTTGTAGATGCAGACCTCTTACACATGCTATGGTCCTGCCCTGCATTACAGACATATTGGCACTGTGTGACAACTTCCCTTGCGGAAGGAGTTGGCAGAGAAATGCAGCATAAATGGGAGACGTGCATATTGGGTCTATATAAAAGGACGAAACAAACTAAAGTCTCCTCTAGATTCTGGGACCTTGGGCTTATCACAGCGAAGAGATTAATTACTAAGCGCTGGAAATGCAGCAAACCCCCGCAAGTGACGTACTGGCGCAACTCTTTTGATAATTGGGCGAAAGCGGAAAGTGCAACCCTTCATAGGGAGGAAACGGCGGGACTACGAAAATACCACATAGCACAGTCCTGGGATGACACCCTGAAGGCTTTTCACCAAGCATGCCTTCGAAGAGGGGCTCATTAGGCATGCCCTTACTAGCCTTGCCTGGGGGAGTGGCGACACCGGGGACTGTGGGCCTGTGCGATCTCTTTGTCCCTCATGCCTCTCTGCGGAACACTTTTGTAACACTGCATTGATGTGTAGCTGACCTGGATACCAGCAGCTTTACTCCCACTGCGCTGTGAGCCTGATGCTGGTGTTGCACAGGACAATAGCCCTTCCCTCCTCGACAGATCCTGAACACAGTAACAGCATGTTTCCTGGCCCCCACACAAGCTATACCCCATGATTAATGTCACACTCTTGCAGTAGCACAACTATGATTTCATTATTAGCTTATTATTCTCTTTTTCCCTCCTTTTTTGTTTTCCTTGCTTTAATTATCTTGTGTCTCATTATGGTTTTAGTTTTAACGGTTGTTATAATGTTATGAATATTGGACAATGTACACACTGCCCCATAACTACTTGCATATGTCAATAATGATGTTTCGGACGATCCGTCCTATGACTGTTTAAAGTTGGAGGCCAATAGAGGCGCATAGATAAGATCACATCTTTTGCATTGCATCACTAGGGACCATGGTGAATGGTTAATAAGGCCATGATGCTATATACTCTCGGCAGTTCATCTTGGTTTACGAACTCCTTTGGTCATCCTGCACCTTGGGCTTTGTTGTGGTTTACTGTTTCCCGCTGCATCCTCCTTTCCTAAATGGACCTACCACTAACCGGATACAGGATTCCTCAAATGACACGTCCTCGTGTGCATCTTTGGTTTGTATAGTATGAAACATGTGTAATACTGTGGAAAACTATAGTTTATGCTTAATATTACTGGTTGGCTACCAAATGTAATGTTACATTTCTACGGTTATTTATATGGTATGCACTGTGAATGCAAAAAAAAGAAAAAGCAACAAACAAATTAGTTGTTAGAGGATATCATGACCAAAAGACCTCCGCCATATGAAGAAAATTCAGGGGAGGTGACTCTAAGTGCCCCACAAATGGGAACCCCATTAACTCCACAAGTCACAGAAACAGCTAGAGTAGTATGAGAAAATGAAATTAATTTGCTGAATAAGGCAAGAAAGAGCAGGTCCAGAAAATGAATCCGTTAAGTCTGAATGCAGAAGCATTGATGGCACCAGTAACAATTGGTCCCGTAGTCCCATTGCATGGAGAAAAGCAGAATCTGTCAAAAGTACATACGTTGTCAGTTGCGAGACGCAGTGTCAGGAGTGGAATGGTGACAGTAACGAATGAGAGTGGACAGGCTGATCCGAATACTAAATTTTTAGATCTTCCTGTTTGTGAGATGATAATAGAATCCCCTAAAAGAAGTATACAAATAGAACCAAGGAGAATAGGGCAGAGTGTCACTCCAATGGCAGGGAGTTAAGCAGGTCCTTCACCAGAGGAATTAAATAATTGGATAAAGAAAATGACTAAGCCGAAACCTCAACCACAGAGTATAAATGTGAGTCAATTAAAAGTAGATTTGGAAGAGATGATTATCGGGACAATAAGCCCAGACAGATTAGGGATTTACCGACATGAAGAACTGTTGTTTTTGTGTAAAAGTATTACTTGGAGAGCGAGGAATCTTCATGAGAAAATATCAGAAGCTACTAGTGAGTATGGAATAGACATAGAGAAGTCAAAGGTATTGCAGAAATCATACAGATTGGCCTTTACTGACAATGATCTAGAGAGTTTGAATGCGTTTGCAAAAAGGTTGCAAATAAAAGAATTGATGAATATTTTGAAGAAATGGGGAGATGTGGAGCAATGGAAAGGTAGATGGACGAGAAAGAAAGAAGAAGCAGCTTGTAAAGGAGCGTCTATGTTTCCATTGAAAGAGAATAAGCAAGTTGAAAGGGCGTGTCCCATGAGGGAGGTTACAGGTGGTGGATCTGTTCACGTACCTTAGACCAGACAAGATATATTATCTTTTACAAAAGTTTTTCCCAGGTCAAAGGAGAAACCAGGTGAGTGGTACAAACAGGTAGAAAGTGTGTGAACGTTTCAAAGGTTTTGTTAAAGGATTTAGATGGGTTGTTTGAGATTGTCCTTCCAGCAGATTTGTGGACAGAGTGTAAGATCACTGTCAATTGGCCAACAGAGGAAAATCCTAGAGAACCTAAAACAGGTGCACCATCTGAGGAGGTGATGAAAAACTATAATCAGGTAATCACTTTCTTAAAAGGGAAAATTTCCCCTAAGGAAACAGATTGGGTTATGATTGACAGGACGACCCAAGAACCAAAAGAGTCAGTGCATGCCTACTATAAAAGACTGTTGCAGGTATTTAAACAGTACAGTGGGTTCAAGAATATTGAAGACAAGGATATGGGACATTTTGTGTATCGTTTTGGGTTTGGATTGAAGGTGGAAATTAGTAATATGATTCAGCAGCATTTGATTTGTTGGCAGAGCAAAACAATTTACACAATTTTGAGGTATGCAAAGTATTGTAGTGATGACATTGATTCGAGACATAAAAAGTTAAGATAGAAAATTATGTGGGCTCAAGTAAAGGTGGCAGAGCAGCAAGGAACAAATAATAGTTCTCAAACAGGTTATGCGATGAATGGTCAGAATCAAAATGTTCAAGTACCCAGTGGGTGTAGAGGAAGAGGTAAAATGAGTAGAGAAGAAGCTAAAAGGAAATGTCCATGTCATACGTGCGGAAAAATTGGACATTTGAAGAACGACTGTAGATCTGCTCAAAAGAATAATGGGGTAAATCAAAATTTAAATCCGCAGATGCAGAATGAGGTGGTTGTGAACCAACAGCAGCAGCAGCAGGTAGTTACTCCACAGTTACAAGTGCCATAAGCTCCTTCGCCAAATAATGTGAATGCATAAGTGCAGAGGTACAGTGCGAACACTGGATTTTACGAAGGTGATCAAGTTGGTAAGAATCAAAGTGTGCAAATGGTTCGGCAATACTGATTGCAGTGCAGTGAGAGTGATTCAGACTCATCTCAATGAAGGTGCCTGAGGGGGGAGGAAGACTGCGTACTTGGCGCATCCTTGGCGGTAGATCAGTCAGGTCCATTTGTTGCCAGAAAAGTGGAAGGTAATGATATTACATTCCTAGTGGACACTGGTGCTACACATTCTACTGTGAGAGAAGCAGAAATTCCGTACCTATCCCTCTCGGGAGAAACTATCCAAGTTGTAGGAATCTTGAATAAGCATATTAGAACACCAGTCACAAATCCAATAGAAGTTCATATCAGAAATTTCAGAGACATGCATCGGGAGGGAGGATAGGAACCGTCTCCTCTAACTGGAGAGTTGCTAATTGTTGAAGATGCATAGTATCTAAACGTGTTGTGAGTCTGCGCGGATAGGACATCTCTAAGGGAAACACTCTCTCAGGGGATACTGGCTCACACAAATCAAGAACTGCTGTGGTTGCCCAGTGGTCACTGCCCTCATATTTTGCCACCTCAAAGCTCTTAAAGAGGCCAAAATTCCAAAGGGATGTGAATATATAATCAATAGGGCCCAAAGAGTGGCCCTGCCGAGATGTCACTACAGCTGGTGAATCCTTTTTAAAACGTCCGTTTAAGTAAATCAGACCATGACTTGTCAGCCTTTCACTCAGCACTTTGGCCTCTTTTTTGATGGTACCTGCTGGAAACTGTGCTAAGGGAATGTTGTAGGAATCCAACACTTCCTCCAAGTGTTGGTCTAGCTGTACAGGGAATAAACGAGGATTTACTTCCCCCGCCATTATTATCACTGCTTCCGGGTATTTTGCCATCAAATGCTGGAAAGGGGATACAAATAATTCCAGCCAGTGATTCATTTGGCGATGATCTTCTTTATGAATATATACATTTATAAGTAAAAAATAACTGGGGACATTTTTACCCACAACCATTTCCACAACAGATAACTGCAGACCACTTGAAACATTTATGACCTCCAATGGCATCTTAATCACCTTGGTCGATATTAATGTTAGTCGACCTGCAGATGCTCTCCCCATACCCCGGAAATGACCTTTGCTATTCAGGGTCATAAAGCCTTCGACTATCTGGTCCTCTCTTAGCCAAGACTCCTAAAGGAATACCAGATGAAAGGGTTTCAAACTTTCTTCCAGTTCGCCGCTGTTCCTCAAGCGTTCAAACCCATGGATATTCCAACCTAGGATTCTTAGATTTTGAGAGGACTCCTCATTCTAGAGTGGAGTGGGCCTTATATTCCAATCTCCTTCCTCCGGCAGGTGTTGCAGTAGGGAAAACCTATTTCTTTGAGGCCCTGAAAATTGTCGAAATTGTGACCAGCAAAAAAATCCAGGCAGAAAAACAGTTGTTAGTTGTGGATGAATTGGAAAAGCAGCAGGACCATTTACCCAACTCCAATTGGATTTTATAGAGCTACCCCCCTGCAATAGGCTGAAATATGTGTAGCCAAATTGCTTTTGAGAGAACTGATTCCTAGATTTGGATTTCCAGTCACTTTAGAGACAGATAGAGGAACACACTTCAATAATGAGATAATTCGGATGATTTCTGCAGCATTAAAAATTGAAAAAAAGCTGCATTGTAACTATCGACCTGAAGCATCTGGAGTGGTCGAGCAGATCATTGGCACTATAAAATCTAGGTTAGGGAAAGTGTGTGCATCCACAACACTGAAACGGCCTGATGCTTTACCCCTTGTATTAATGAGTCTTAGAAGCATTCCTGACAAAAAAACAGGATTGAGTCCTCATGAGATCTTAATGGGAAGAGCAATGAGACAAGCCTTTATACCAGCGGACAAACTGAATATATCTGATGACCTAGTGCTTGATTATTACAGAGGATTGGCTGGTGTGTTCTGTGTCTCGCCAGGTTGGAGAAAATGCCACTACAACACAGCGGAATCAAGATCATGATCTGAGTCCTGGTGAATGGGTTCTAGTCAAGAAACACATGAGGAAATCGTGTTTAGAACCCAGGTGGAATGGACCTTTCCAAATCATACTGGTGACAACAACAGCAGTGAAGTGTGGTGGCCTGCCAAACTGGATTCATGCGAGCCATACCAGACGAGTCCCAAGTCCACTTGAAAGAAGAGCAGCAACTGGTAAACCAAAGTCAAAGACCAGAGGCTGAAGTGTGTGAAGCTAAAGAATCTGGAGTGACAGATTTTGAAGAACAAACAGATGATGAGCAGCCAAGCACAAGTCAAGTAGAGTGGGCACCATCTACTGGGTCTTGTGAGACTGTTGTTGAGCCAGAAGAAGGTGAGTTCACAGTTGAACCAAGAGAAAGTGAAATTACTGTTGGATCAGCAGAAAGAGAAGTTATTGAAATCCGCCACCCTGATTGACAACCTCGCCAACCTCGGCCTCCGACAACTCGTCACCGAACCCACCCACGCCGCCGGCCACACGCTCGACCCCGTCTTCTCTATAAGCACCCACATCGTTTTCAACCACACCAACGAACTCCACTGGACCGACCACCGCGTCATCCACTTCACCTTCAAGAAATCAACCACGCATCACCACACCCAACAGCTCCCTCGCCGCTGCTGTAGCAAAGTCACCGAAGACCAGCTAACCTCCACCATCGCCCAGAACCCACCCACCGCCCCCACCGACACAGACACTTCAGACAGTAGATCAATGACTGCGCCAACACCCTCGCCCCGTCCAAGAAACCCTCCATCAACCACTCCAGCAAGAAAGCCGCCTGGCTCTCCGAAGAACTCAAGACCTCCAAACGTACATGCCGGAAGTTGGAAAAGAAATGGCTCCACGACCGCACTCCAGACCGCCACGCAGCCCACAAGGACGCCATCCGCAGACATCACCACCTCATCAGAACAGCCAAGAGATCCTCCTTCAAAGCCCGCCTGGACAACAGCGCACACAACAGTAAAGAGCTTTTCCACATAGTAAAGGAATTCTCTAATCCCAGCGCCAACACCAACGACATCCCGCCCTCACAAGACCTGTGCAACTCACTGGCCGCCTACTTCCATCGCAAGATCGCCGACATCCACAACAGCTTCAACACCTTGACCACCCCAACTACGGCAGAACCCACCCCGAACACCACCTGCACTAACTAGCTGACCTCCTGGTCCTGCGTCAACGACGACAAGACACGCAAGATCATGAACTCCATCCACTCAGGATCACTGTCAGACCCCTGCCCACACCACGTATTCAACAAAGCAGACGCATCCATCGCACCCCAACTACGGAAGGTCATCAACATTTCCTTCGACACAGCGACTTTCCCTGATAGCTGGAAGCACGCCGAAACCAACGCCCTACTCAAGAAGCCCAAGGCGGACCCCAAAGACCTCAAGAAATTCAGGCCCATCTCCCTGCTCCCCTTCCCGGTGAAGGTCATTGAGAAAATCGCCAACATACAGCTGACCCGCCACCTTGAGGACAACAACATCCTAGACCCATCCCAGTCCGGAGTCAGATGAAACCACAGCACTGAGACAACCCTCATCGCCGCCACAGATGACATCTGACGCCAACTTGACAACTGCGACACTTCTGCCCTCATTCTCCTGGACCTGTCAGCCGCCTTCGACACGGTCTGCCACTGCACACTAAGAACACGCCTCCAAGAAGCCGGAATACAGAAGAAGGCCCTGGACTGGACCACGTCCTTCCTCTCTGGCAGAACCCAGCGAGTCCGTCTCCCACCCTTCCACTCCGAAGCCACTGACATCATCTGCGGCATACCCCAGGGCTCATCCCTCAGCCCGACCCTGTTCAACATCTACATGGCCCCCCTCGCACAAGTGGCCCCCCAGCACAACCCGAACATCATCTCATAGGCCGACGATACCCAGATCATCCTCTCCCTCACCAAGGACCCACACACCGCCAAAACCAACCTCCACGAGGGAATGAAGGCTGTCACCGAGTGGATGAGAAACAGCCGCCTGAAGCTGAACTCAGACAAAATGGAGGTCCTCATTCTGGGCCCCACCCCCTCTGTGGGTCGGCTCCTGGTGGCCGTCCCCTCTGGGAACAGCTCCAACATCCACGGACCATGCACGCAACCTAGGATTCATCCTCGACTCCTCCCTCTCCATGTCAAAACAGGTCAACGCCATCTCCTCCACCTGCTAGAACACCCTCTGCATGCTTCGCAGGATCTACAAGCGGATCCCGACCGAAACCAGAAGAACTGTGACTCAAGCCCTCGTCAGCAGCAGGCTGGACTACGGCAACACACTCTACGCAGGAATCCCGACCAAGCATCTATGATGACTACAACGCATCCAAAATGCCTCCGTCCGGCTGATCCTCAACCTCCCCCGCCGCAGCCACACCTCCTCCCACCTGAGAGACCTGCACTTGCTCCCCGTCAACAAGAGAATCACCTTCAAGCTCCTCACCCACGCACACAAGGCTCTCCACAACACCGGATCAGCCTACCTGAACAACAGACTCAACTTCTACACCCCCTCCTGCCAGCTCCGATCCGCCAGCCTCTCCCTTGCCGCCGTCCCTCGCATCCAACGAATGACCTCCAGTGGCAGATCCTTCTCCTTCCTCACCACCAAGACCTGGAACACCCTCCCCACCCATCTACAGCAGACCCAAGACCTGCTCACCTTCAGGAGGCTCCTCAAGACCTGGCTCTTCGAGCAGTAGAACCACCCCCCCCCCCCCTCAGCGCCTTGAGACCCTCACAGGTAAGTAGTGCGCTTTAAGAAGTTCTTTGATTGATTGATTGATTGATGTTACTAAAGAAACCCTGAATACTAATATAGAACCAATGGATTGAAGCATTCTCCATCATGATAAATCAATTCGTGATTTCTCGTTAAATGTGTTTACTAAGTTGTTGTACGAGTATATTAATACCATGAATGTGAGTGATTGTTATGTGTGCATGCAATTACCTTTGTCTGTCTCAGAGGGGGTGACTTATCATCACCTGCCTTTAATATATGGTGTGTCTTGCAGTGTTCTAACCAGCCTCTTTTACCTGACAGGGAAGCTCGAGTATCATTATTCCAACATAGATTTAGTATTTCCAGAAATACCTGTTATAAAGGAGCTGAATAAGGTTTTAAGTAGTAAAAATGCACGTTATATGGGAGAGCATTTCCATATTACCAAGACCCTAGATATAGAAAATGCTTATAAAAACAATCTAACATGTAGTTTGCCGGTTGAAGAAAAGGTATTTATAGAGATGGTAGAGAATAGAAGGGAAAGCTTCCAGAGAAAAGCTGCTGAACAGAAATCACATGGGCTTTCAGAGAGGGAAATTATGAGAAAGGCGAGACATACGCTGCAATGTCCCTGGACTGGTATCAAAAGGGAAAAATCTGTTTACTTAGATTAAAAACTAATTATAACAATTATTTCATAGGTACTAGTAAATGTGAGCATACTTTCCAGATTACTGGAGGTTGGGGATTGAAGGGTGGTACTGATCCTGTCTTCCCAGGAGTCTATTATGTGTGTGGTAAGAAAGCCTATTACAGGTTGCCTGCACATTGGTGTGGTAGTTGTTATTTTGCAATCATCTTTCCAAAGGTCTACCATGTAGACAGAAACAATAACAGACTAAGTGAAATAAAACAAGGACTTACACATAACAAGAGAGTGAGTTTCTCAGAAATAGTAGGTGATATTTTTGGTGCACTGATACCCTCAGTTGGAGTCGTTCTGAATTGCCATAAAATTCTAAAGTTGTCCACAGTGGTTGATCTTTTATCAACAGATAATGCTGGTGGGTTCTTGATGTTTGACACAGAAATGGTTGCAATCAGATCAATGGTTTTGCAAAATCGATTTGATATCTTATTGGCAAAAGAATGTGGAGTCTGTGGCATGTTGAAAATCCAACACTGCTGCAGTTATATCCCTGACAAAAGTATAGGTATTGAGGGATATATTAAGAATATTATGAAATTACATGAAGATTGGACCCAACTGGAGGTTGACCGTGTCTGGGAGAGACTTGGTAAAAGTTTTCTCCTCTGTAGGTAAATGGTTTCGTACTTTTGGAAGAAGCTTAAAAGGGAAAATAATAATGCCAATCATTTCAGCAGCCGTAGTAGCCTTAGTAATAATAACAGCATATAAATGTAAGTGGAAGAGTAGAAGAAAAGAAGTGACAGAATCAAAGAATCAAAGAAGAGCAAGAAAAAGAAAAAGAGATGAGATAGAACTAGAAGATATGAAAGGAGAGTACTACGATATGATGAAAGATTTAGACGAAAGTGCCATAAAAAGAGAGAATACTGAATTTTAGATAGATGAAGATGGCACTTGGTATAGTGGATATTTTATGATGGCTCCTAAAAACCATCAGAGGGGGGATTAACGGAGCAGGATTTCGCAAGAAAAGAAAAGAAACCTGCTCAGATTGACACCCCCATAATACATACTAACGGTGTGCAGTGAGATTAACATACACATCACATGAACACGAGGGAAACTGCTTTTGCACATGAATGCACTAAAGTGAGATAATGCATGAAAGAACTA
Source organism: Lissotriton helveticus (assembly GCF_964261635.1). Classification (NCBI taxonomy): domain Eukaryota; kingdom Metazoa; phylum Chordata; class Amphibia; order Caudata; family Salamandridae; genus Lissotriton; species Lissotriton helveticus. The sequence goes on along the minus strand of NC_136060.1, from coordinate 18,957,512 downwards.
AGGGCCCGATGTAGGTAGCCCTTTACCGATCGGAATCGGCCGAAAATACCGATTTTCGGCCGTTTCCGATCGGTAAAGGGCTATCGAGATGTAGGGGCACATTTTCGGTAATTTTACCGAATCGTTATCATTTCCGAATCGGTAAAGTTACCCAATCGGTAATATTTACCGATTCGGTAATGATGACGATTCGGTAGAACTACCGAAAATGCCATGTAGGTAGCCAATGTTCCATCAGCACATGGCCTACAGAATCGGTATTTTACCATGGAATACAAATCCATGGTAAAAAACCGATTCCTGTGTACATGCACATCTGTGCATGTACACATGTGCCATGTGACAGACAGACGTGCCCTTAGGGCATGTCTGTGTGCCACATTGCACACATGCCCGTTTTGGGGGTGCTAGAGGGTGTCAAAGTGACACCCCCTGCACCCTTGTGAATTCTTTAATTACCGATTCGGTAAATACCGAATCGGTAATGCCTAATCATTCCTATGGGCTTCAAAGCCCATAGGAATGAATGGGCATTACCGATTCGGTATTTACCGAATCGGTAATTAAAGAATTGTTAAGGATTCGGTAACGAATCCAGATGTTGGGACCTACATCCCATTTACCGATTTTTGAATACCGATTCGGTAGGATTCGGTATTTCAAAATCGGTAAATGGGATTTACCTACATCGGGCCCTAAATCATATTCACATTTGCATTTTGAAAGAAATGAGAAATAATGCATGTCTAGGCCGCATCTTGCTTTAAAATAATAAATAATGCTGCTTTTGCCTTAAGCTTCTGCTAGGAAAAACATTAACAGGGGATAGTGCAAAGGTGAGTGGTAAACAGTGAAAAGTGCATTATCACATAATTAATGAATGTTTATGTTCCATTTGCTATAGTGATTTGGACGGGTCTCCATTATTTTTAAGTTGGCCAGATAGATGAGGGGTTGGAGAAAGAACGAAAATGTCATGACAGAGCAGGCAGAAGTGCTGAACGCTGCAGAGAAGGTGTAAAGTGTCATGGCTATGCAGTACAGAGTGCATTGTTCGCCTGCCAACGGATGAAACTAGCCCTGGGACACGCGACATCTTACAGGGATGTTGCTGAAAATTATGTGTGAAAATGTTGAAATGTACCATGAAGTAAATCGTGTGAACGAGTAAAATATGAGGTAATGTGAAAGGATGGAGAACAATAAACATGATCAAATTATGAATGAAGTTACAGTGGTGTGACAGACCACCTCCTAAAATCCACCAATAGGCTATCGTAATTTGTGAAATGTTTTAATTGATGTGGGACGGACATGTAGGTTCTGGGGTATAACTGGGGTGCTTTTGGGGGTGTGGTTTACCCTTTAGGCTGGATGGAGAGGAGAGAGGGGTGATGCGTCGCTGTTCGTCGGTTTGCAGAGAGGCTTAGCTCCTTCTGTCTCGTTCTTGTCCCTGAAGTCTTTGTTCCCTGACTCTATCTCATGGGAGCTCCACCATCACCTTGGCCATAGGGGTGGTATTCTACAGATCCTTTGGGTTTGTATTATTATCCTGACTCGTACTTTGGATTATTATTTGCAAATGTATTTTTGTCTCTGAAACTTATGTCTCTTTATCTATCCACTCCGTCATATATATATTGTTTCACACTATTTTGCTTAAATTGATGTCTCTTAATCTATCCACTCCTTCAAGTGCATATCATACATGGAATAGTGAGATTGACATAGGTTGCATTTGCTGATGTTTTCTCTCCCTCTTGTGAATTTCCTTGTTTGCATTTGTGACCGTATGCAATGAGCATTTTATTGGTCATTTGAGATAAACTTTATTAATCATATCGAGAGTCTATGATTATTTCGCTGACTTGATAGTTAGTTAGATAGTACTATCTTTAACATCAAAGGAAAGAAAGTTGATGTATAGGTTTAGATATGTATTTAGAAATGCAAACACAAATCTGTGAAGGGAACTAATTTTGACGTCATTATAAAAATTGACCCCCAGGGCATTCATGTCTGCAGAGCTTTATAGGCAGGGAATGGAGAACTGGATATCACATCAAAGCTGCACTGACCATGTTAGGGAGAGTTTTGCAGAGGCACTCCTATACTTCAATTTAGCCAAACAACTCTTCTTTTCATATTTTTGACATCTGTTCTTCTATTACAGAAGTGCCCAGGGGACGGGGGCAATAGGTGTTTGCATCCACTTCGTGCACCCTTGGGTCACTTTGATATCACAGAAGGGGCCGCAAATGTTTGTACGACCCCTTCTGTAATACAGATAGTGCTGGCGCACAAGTAGTGCCAGCGCTATCTTAAGATGGCATTACCTCATATTTTTGCCTCTGTGCCGCATTGTAAAATGGACACAGGTGTAGAGACAAAGATGCCTTTAGGAAACGCACTGAAAGTGTGCCACCAAATGGTGGCACACTTTCAGTGACCCTCCTAAAGGCAGCCCTCTGGAGGGATGAAAGAGGGTCCCATGGACCCACAGACATCCCCTTGCTGGTGGGTGCAGTGATTCACTAACTTTGGGAGTTTTCCAGACGGCCGAGTAACTGCCATGCTGATAGACAGTTTTTCAAAATACCCAGTAGTCGAAGTAATTGCATCTATGTCGTTCTCTCACCTGCAGCCAGTTCTTGAGAGGACATTTGCACTCTTTGGGTTACCCCATGAAATCAAGACAGACAATGGACCTCCATTTCAAGGAGGAGAATTCAGAGATCTACTTGCCCTACTCGGAGTCCACCATCATCGGATCACCCCACTATGGCCGCAAGCCAATGGCGAAGCTGAACACTTTGCAATGGCTGAACAGTCTGACCCTGAAGTTGCACTTCAGCGTTTCCTGCGTGAGTATCGCAGCACCCCGCACTGCACGACACAGAGATCACCCTGGTCCCTGATGCTGGCCGGGAAACCACCGGCACACCCTTCCTGTAGCTGATGGTTGGGAACCAGCGCCATATGACCCTAGCAGTACTCAAGCATGACGAGTAGTAAATAATAAGAGGGCTAGCTGGTGGAGGAGAGCTAAGACTGCGTCATTATCCCAGGAAGTACTGTCTTAGTTCGAAACCATCACAGCGGAGGGAAATGCAGAACAGCATATGAACCTGGGCCATGGACCATTTGAAAAATCAATGACACAGCTCAGCGATGAGAAGAAACAATTACAAGAAACATATCCTGGTTCAAAAGAATCCGATGCTCAGGCAGAGAGCGAGACTGTCCCAGACCTGCGAAAGGAGGAGAGGAGCCGGTTGAGGGCACCCCATCGCACTCTGACGAAGAGCCAACCGTGGAAAACCATCCTAAACCTCCTACCCCAGGGCCTAACGTGAAAACTACTGGTGACACCTTGCCACATCACAGCCATGCTGAGGATCAAAGGTCCCGCCAACAGAAGTTCAATCTGAGGCCCAACCCCAATCCCAGTCAAAGACTTAAAGACTTTGTGTGTTAAATTGTTTTATTCTGGTGAAACACTAACTTGAGAACGGATATGGTGATCGGTGCACCGCGCAGACGGGACCCAGATGATAGCCCAGAAGGGCTTGCATACTTTGTATCACTCTCTGGCCAGGCGTGGCCAGAGAGCTTAAATAAACAGGGGAGGTTGCTTTGGACGTCTGGCCCACACTATTGTACAGAGTGGTTGTGTACTTTATTTAGCTCCGCAGGTCATGGCCTTTGAATGAAGAGAGGTACTCCACAGTCAGTATTAAGTAGAGATGATCTTAATATTTCACTTTTTGCTGACAACATTTTGATCCCACTGACTAACACTAGGGCTCCTTCAGACCAACTTCAGGCATTCTGCACTGTCTCATGATTCAAACTGAACATGGCTAAGAGGTGCTGGCTTTGGCATCTGTCCTATTTCATTTTAACCAGAAGGACTATTAAAATCTGGGGTTCAACTCGGGTTCCACTTTAGGGATGACACATAGTGCAAACATCCCACCCCCGGTAAGGGAGATTAGGAGGGATTTTCAGAGCTAGCATGGAAGCTCCTCCTCTGGCATGGTTGTATTGCTTCCATAAAAATTAATGTACTGCTGAGGGTGCTATGTTTGTTTTAGGCTATCCATTTGAGGATTGGACAGGTGATTATCTCGCAGCTTCAACACGCATGCTCAGAGTTCATCAACAGAGGCAAATATGCATAAATAACAGCAAAGTACACACAGTGCCAGTCCCTCCTCGCGAGGGGATTTATCTAGGAAATATCATGGCAGAAACCAAAGCCCAGAACCCTCAGCCTGTCATGTTCCCCTATTATATGGGAATCTCAACTATTCTGGGATGAGCTGGAAAAAAACTGTGTCTCACGCATCTCCCAAGCACTTATACACCGTTGTTTGTGAACCCGGACTTCACGCCTGGCTTAAACAGGGAGTCATTGACATGTTGGAAAGAAGCGAGATGTATTGATATAGGAGCTATGTTCCACAATAACAAAATTAAGTCCTTTGAGCAAATGAAGGATTATGTAATGGGGGGGAAACAAGTGGTTCAGATATGACCAGGTGAGGCACTGGGTCAAGCCAGGGAAGGTTAGGGAGGGCGCTACGCGCCTCAAGGGTCTCTCCAGCGCTAGGCTTGAGGCGCAGGTGGGATACGAGAAAAAGCTGAGGATTGAAATCCACCTGAGAAGTGGGATAGCATATTTAGATTCTCATACCAAGCACTTTCACATGTGCAGGGTAGGGAAGCACTTCTTCAATGGGATTTCACCACTCACAGGCTCCATCTAATGAATAGTGACAACAAAGACTGCTACTGGAGTGGTATGTGAGCAGGTCAGATAATTGACACACATATATTATGGGAGTGCCCAGAACTATCACCATTAAGGACAAATGTGATGTAGGATATTGAGGACATAACCAAAACTATAATACCCAGTCTCCGCTTAGCATTTTACGAGGTTGGATGGTCAAGACAATGAAAGAGAGACAACTGCACTTAATGAACGCCATTTTGCTGGTGGCAAAATAGTGTATATTAGTGGTTTCGGGAAAGACACAGCCACATTCCATTACGGACTGGTACAACAGACCTTGACAGATATTGGGGATGGAGAAGATCACGGCTGCACTTTAGGATGAAGACACAGATTTGAATTGACCTGGGGACCACTCCTACTGCTATTCGCTAAACATTTCAGGTTGTGGAAATGCTTGAGAACGCTCACAGCTCTCCAGATTGTAGGGCGATGAGTAGGTCTTACTGACTAATAGGACACATAAGGTGCAGATGACTTGGCTCTTTTTGTACTTAGGCTGTCCCGTCATGCCAGCATTGGGGAGGGAGAAATTTGAGGGGGGTTTAATTTCCGTTGCGTTTTCTGTGGTACTTTTTCTGTTCTTGATTTATACTTTGCTGCATTTTGAACAATCAATAAAAATGGTTTGAAACTTTTGAAAAATTGCAACTTGAAAATAAGGTTTTGCTCAACTATTGTGCAACTTTAAATACTATTTCTCTAAGGCACCGTTTAATAAAAGAGTTGGATGCTTGCCTTGTATTTAAAGAAAGACAAATTAGTACACCTTTAGTTATATGGCCAAATTTGCACTAGTGCAGATTTACAACTTTTAGGAATTATCAAGGATTTATAGAAGTAGGTCTGAAAACAGACTCTTCGCAAATGTTTGTGATATCCCCTTTTGCATCAGTGAATATGCACATGTATATTTGCTCATGCGAAAATCTGCAGAGCAATGGCAAATTCAATTTCTCTACACCCAGTTTTTTTCACCACGAAAAGCGTTTTACTCCTGCCTTTGTCAAGAGTAAATATCCAACCTTTTCCAATGTGGAAAGAAATTTGAGACAAATTGGTGAATCACCTTACACATGTAAATTTGTAGGTGTTCACAGACTCAAATGGCATTCCAAAGCTGGAGTTACCTCCAAACACTGTATGGCCCTGATTAATATGCTGTACAGCACTGCCTGGGAGGTCAATCTGCACCAGTAAAAATGGTACAGTGTGGAAACACCCCGTCAATCCCATTCAATTATAAATGAATCTCCATGGAATAAGGATACCCATGCAGATCGAGTTTTACTGGGTGGCTACACGCAGAATGCCCATTTCTGTGGGGATTAACACTCACATTTACCACTTCCTCCAAGCAGTTGTAAATGGGAGTGTGAGGGCTGTTACAAGGTGAGTTGGAGAAGGATGATCACATAGGGCCGACAGGGCAGCCTGTAGTCTGGCAAGGGGGAACTATTTCGTGCTCCTATGTTCCAGACCTGAGGGTTGGGCCAGGCTGCAATGTAGCCAGTTTCCAAAGTGTTTTTAAAGGCCATATTCTCTTTCTGGTAATATGACACCCATTGTTCTTGCAAATCAGGCTGCGAGAACATAGGCTCACTTATGAAAGAGCATAGCAGAATTCCATTTCTTCTTCATTTTTGTTTGGATAAATGCTAGAGAAATCATTCAAAGTAATTGTTGCCGCTGTTTTAAAAATCTAATTTAATGGTGGAATAAGATTTTTGATAATTGGTTTAATACCAGGTCTGCCACTCTCACACGTTGAGAGGCCAATACACATTTGTGGCTGGAGGTGATGCATCTGTTGACCAGAAGACTGTAGCCTGGCCTCTGAATACAGGAAGGTAGAGTTGTTGTCAACAACTGGACATTTACCAAAGTTTAGCCATCCAGAAGAGGTTCAGGACAGCTGAAAAACAAAGGACACCTTAACACTAAACACTGCTGATCTCAAAAGGGGCTGACAGGATCTGCTCGGATTCATTCCCAGAGCCCTTCCAAACACTTTGACTACAACCCCAGCAGGAGGGAGAAGGAGTTCAGGCCCTGATAGAGGTTAGCCAAGCTCATCTAACTTAGGAACTGGCTAGGGGCCTGCCTAGCACTCTTCTAAGGAATGATGGGTTTAAACATATTAAATGTAGGGTTTCTGGAAATTGTTTTACAGTAAAGTGAAAAGGAATTTTGTGACAGGAGATGGATACAGGGTGAGAACGTATGCAAGTATAGGGAGGAAAAATCCTCCAAATCACTAGTTAGTCTAAATCATGGGTACTCACGAACATTTTCCCGGGCCGAAAGGTTTGGTCTTTGGTGTGACCGAGGACCGCAGTAATTCCATTAGGGTGGTGGATGGGGTTGGGGGAGGCGTAAAGAGGATGTAGTGGAAGCAAAGCAAGTACATCTTTTGGCTGAACTGAATTGCATAATGTGGAACTGGACAACCTGGGGTGCAGTACACCCTAGTTACTTCCCTTCTTTAATTGAAATTAACCTTTGAAAAAATGATTTCTGTTTATTTAACATTTTTGTAATGTTATTGCTGATTACAATGAAAAGCAGCCCAGTGCTGCTGTTGCCCATGGGGCAGCGCCTAAAGATCAGGGGGTATGTATGCAGCCCCTGGGCCGTACTATGAGTATCACTGGCCTACACGATAAGACTGGCACCTCACCACAACCTCCCCAGACATTACTGGCCTTGGGAAGACTACACCTTAATAAAAAAGGCCACACTGTGAGAAAGAACACTCTTGACTTCAAGGGTGCGCAGCTGCTGCAGCAGACTGGACCCTGCAGGAGCCCTGATTTCAGAGAGATCCAGTACCAAGAAGCCTGTCCTGTAGACCTGGAAGCTGCAAGATTGACCAGAAAGAACTCTCTCAGCTGATGGAAAAAAGTGGGATTCCGGGATTTTTTCAACTTCTGCAGGACCAGGACAAGGTGATGATGCTTGCCGAGAGAGGGTGCACATATGTCAGGCATGAAAATCATGTCTGTCCCACTTGGAACTTTTTGTTGTGCTGAAAACAGATTGAGCACTACTCTGTAGTAAAAGTATCTGGTGTTTTGGAACCCTGCCTGACTACAACTTACAACCTTGCCCTGCTGCAGAATTTTGAGAACCAAAAAAGTGACTAAGCTTGAAGGTAAAACTTTGGACTGGTGCAACGTGGCATATCCACCCCAGTGACTAAGCTATCTTGGCAGGTACCAAAACCAATAGTTCAGGAGGAGCTGTATGACAACGTGCTCAACTTTGAGGGACCCTCATGTGCCTTAACATTGCTGACCTGACAATGTTTTACTTACATTTCTGAGAATAGGTCCTAAGGTAAATACTTTGCCTGGGATGGCTCACTTTGTTTATCTGACCTCTGCTACTGTGCAGTCAGCATTAAATAATCTCTAGTTCCTCGTCCACAGAGGGGTTTACTTTTTCAAAGCATTTTTGCCTTAAAACTTTAAAAATTAACATCCCTGGATCCCCTTATTCAATTATGATGATCTTGGTAACTTTTTATTAAGTTCTTTTTTCATCAAAATTGGTTTGAAAATGTTTTTGTGTTGTGTTCCATATTTACGAATTTATGGTATGGCTTGAATCTAACACACATTTGTCTGGAGAATTCCCTATTCTTTGTACCAAAGTTAGCAGGCGTTCAGCAGAGTTTCTTTGGGACTTGTTTTGAAACCTATCCAGGATGTGTTTATTAAATTGGTAATTGGTCCCCCTTCCTACATTAATAACCCACTTTCTAACAGAAATGAAATCACTTGTCAGCACCCTCTTGCATCACATACAACATATCAGATGCAGCTGATGATCTCGTCGGACTGGTTGCATGATCGAAGAAATATTTATCTATAATGGGTGCTGCAGTATTTTATGAGATAACGAAGGAAACAAAATATACTTTCCGATCCTGCTGAGACAAATGCAGTGTTATATTCTATCTGCTGTGCCCCTTTGATATGGGAGAAGGACAGAGTGTTTATATTCATAAAGAGTGGATTGACACAAGGAATGAAGACATCCATATGTGAAGATGTTCCTGCTGTGACACTTTCTGAGTGCCAACGAGAAAGATCACACTGTACCTCCTCCTAAGCTAGGACCTTCAACAAAAGATGCCGGCAGCTCCAATGTAGGGCAAAACTAGAACATAATTTGAAAAGGATATTGTGAGAAAACCTTTTTTTACTATTTTTCCAACGAAGTTGAATATAAGGGGGAAGGAAAAAGATAAACAATGGGCCATTTACATCAAAGCATGAACGTTATTACTGAGGGCAATTGGCCAACTGCTTGTTAGCTATGTATATTGTGTTTTTTAATTAACAAAGATTTAAAAAATATGAATTCTTATATTTTATTTTTAAGTGTTAGCTCATAACACAATAGCACATAGTGGTATGTGTTCTATCGTGTGAATGTGCCATACATACGAAGCATATGGTGAACTCTAATGAGAACTAAGAATAGGCTAAGGCCCTTTGTAATGTACAAACACAGCACAAAGAATAATTTGCATCACAAAGACAGACTAGTGTACTATATGAACTGAAAGGTGTTAGAGCTCAAAAAGGGACTCAACAAATAAGTAAATGGAAATTTGCACTTCAATCAAGGATTCAGAAATAAGATTATCTACAAGTGTAACCTTAGTGAACGCTAACAAAATTGTACAATGGGACTAACTTTGAAATAACTACTAATATGTGCAAACTGATCCAGAAGTGCATAAAAGGCAGCCTTGATTACAATTATGAGACAGATAGAGTGCCCAACAACATTGGAGGAAGGAGATAATATGTAGTACAAAAGGCGGCATGATGTGTGGCTAGACTAATGAGGAACTCTACAGGATCCACAGGTTCGCTAACAGCTTCCTACAGGACCTCTTCCAAGAGCTTGAACTCACAAAGGCTGTGCAGAGAAAGCAGCCATCTCCAACTAATATCCATGCCAGTGTTATTTTTTTTACATCTACTAATCCTCCTGGAGCTAGGAGACCGCAGTGGACAACGCAGGAGGAGTATTTCAAAGTGTAATGTCACACTCCACGCCTCATTTTCTGAGGGCCAAACTATGTTGAAACACACATGCTGAATTACTCGATGTTAAGAAGGATTTATAAAGCAAACCAAGAAGATGATGGACGGAGCGCTGAAACTTTTCAGACACCCACTCCAGTCACAGATCTGGGTTGAATCCATCATTTTTCTTTAGCTCACTTTGCCAACCCAGTTCAGACCCAGCTATATGCAAATCAGTCTTGAACCTACTCCTTATGGGAACAGTCCAGCACGAACTGCCAAGCCAGTACTTCACTGAACCATGTCTGCCGCAACTGCCCCTGATGGCTACAGCTCGCCACCAGGAATAAAATTAGCCCAGGGTTTTCATAATTGGCCCAAAGGGACCCATATTATGGCATTATAAAGAATGGCAACCTTTGACCAGATTGCTGATGTATGAAACGTCTGTCTACAGAGACAGGAACAAGACAAAAAACTCATTAGAAGGATGATTGCAGACAGTATCAACCATTTTGAAATAAAGGCTTACATTATTGGGCCAAAGGAATTAGAATTCCTTCAGAAAAAGAACCCAAGGACACCGGTATTTTATGTCCTACCGAAGATGCAGAAGGACCCAAATGAACCTCCAGGGCGCCCTATTATATCTGGGTGTGACTCCTTGACAGAACCTGTTGCCAAGTATATTGATTATTCCTTGAAACCATTCATTGAAAAAATTCCAGCACACCTTCAAGACACAACAGCTTTTATCAATAAAATAACATCTATTGAATTCAATGAGACCAACCAACTAATGGTAACGATGGACGTCGTGTCTCTGTACACACAGATACCTCAAGACCAGGCACTAGAAACATTGTAATTTTTTCTAGACCAAAGGGATCAACCAACGAGAGTTCCAACGGATTTTATTATGAAACTTGACAAATTTGCTCTGCAGAAGAACTACTTTCAATTTGACACTGAATTCTATTACCAGATCAAAGGGGTAGCCATGGGCTGCCCCTTTGCACCGGAGCTGGCCATATTGTTTATGGGTCTATATGAGAATAGATTCATACACAATGACAATCCTTTTGCCGAACACATCACAAAATAATGAGGTATATTGACGACGTGTTTTTTATTTGGTCAGGGACACAGGAGAGGCTGAATGAATTTGTGGCCTGGCTCAATGTGAGGTCAATGGATATAAAGTTCAGCCACACGGCATCAAACAAAAGTATCACCTTTTTGGATGTTCTAGTGTATGCGACAGAAGGGACATTGGGCACAACGCTTTTCCGCAAACCAACGGATAGAAATAAAGCCCTACATTATACGAGTCATCACCCCAGGAGCCTTAAACAAAATTTGCCATTCGGACAGTTTTAAGGATTCGAAGAAACTGTTCTAACAAGGAGGAATATTTTATTCATGCAAATGGTTTAATGGAAAGACTTCTGGAAAGGGGCTATCCAAAAAAGCTCTTAAAACCTTCTCTAAGAAGGGCATGGTGGGTCCCTAGGGAAACATTACTACAGAAAAGAACAAGACAAGATCAAAAAAGGATTGTTTGCGTTACTACCTTTGGCCCTAATACACACCAATTACGGAAAATAGTCATGCAAAATTGGCATTTAGTCAAAGATCTACATGATGACCCACGGGAACCACCTCTTTTTGCATATAAAAAGGAGAAAAGCGTGGCAAATTACATCGTGAGGGCAGCACTGCCCCTTGAACCAAACAAAACGTTAAGAGGAATGATGAACTTACCCCCAGTGGTTGGTTACCACAAGTGTGGGAATTGTGCTTGTTGCGAGACAACAGAGGAAGGGACAGTTTTTTCCTTTGACAGAATTCATTGGAAGCATGAGACTTTTACGAATTGTCAATCAAAAAATATTATCTATGGAATTTGGTGCCCTTGTCCCAAACTATATATTGGCAAAACAACACAGGAAGCTAGGCAAAGAATCACGCAACATAAGTCTAGGATACGAAGGCAAGTACCCAATGCACCATTAGTCCACCATTGGCAGTCACACCAACATAAAGAAAACGAACTACGATGGACCATAATTTCGAAAATTGAACAGGACCCACGTGGAGGCAACTTAGAGGCCAGACTGGCACAACGTGAAGCGTTGTTAATAATGAAGTACAATACAGCTATGACTGGTCTCAATGAGATCTCGGAAATCTTTAGGGGCACTCCTGGCTAGATATGCCAAACCCTCTGTATCTTGGACACATACTAATTGGTCAGGTGATTTTGTCAATCCCTCATCATACTTCTGAAAATATTGAAACAAGTCCGAGAGGTCTGTCCGAATCACTCCATATGCCACAAAGCAGAATGTTCACCAAATTAAGTAGGAGTTTGTCCATAGGTGATCAAATGCCTGTCTTAATTACTAGATGATTATATCTAAGGACAAGCGTTTCTTCACTAGTGCAGAACAGCCTTTGTGACTGTTTGATAAAGCTTTAAAAGGATTGACAAGCTCTTAATCCTCTGCAGTTTTCAAAAAAATCGCGATCACGTGACCGCGTCTAGAATCAGAAAGCGAGGACGGCTTTCCCAAACACCACTCCATGGGAGAGAATGAGCGGAGACGCCGTCTCACACGTAAGCCGCCTTACAACTTGTTCTGGTATGCGCAGGAGTTCGGAGTCGATAAAAATATTCAAAAACCAAAAACTGATCGTCACTCCATTTTCCCTAACAGGAATTTATATGAGTTACAAGCGAGATGTCCCCCCGTGTCTAGACGTAGTGCGATTTACATCGAGCCCCCGGCGGAGACCGATAAAAGTGAAAACTGGGTAAGACGCCATTGCCAGCAAATTCTGTTATTTATGCGTTTTAAAATGTACTAAATGGGTAAACTGACGAGTGCAACATTACCCTGTTTCAGGAAGCTTCATTTCAGCCACAACATTGACCAGGTCAGTGCAATCCACATCCGGGTGGCACATTCTAGCTTATGGACAAACCAGGTGGTTCTTTGTTTGTAACATGTGTATCGTCACTGTGTTTGTAATTGAAGAACTATTGAAATAATCACTACACTTCCCACACGAGATACCAATTTTACAGGATTAAAAAGGTAGGCATGCTTGAGTTGGTGGTTAGCTTTGTTCTTGAAATACCACATGTTAGGTGATCTAATGTAGGTGACTTGTACATTTTTGTCTTTTTAGCAACCTTTTGGTCCTGAGGAGATTCCCACAATAGGGGATTCGAAACGCATCGGCCACTTCTGGCTGTTTGTCATTGATTAACAGTTTAAAAACGCTGCTTGGATGAGATAGGACTAAACCCTGACTGATCTTGTCTTCACGTTATTTAATTTCTATGACTAGATAAACACGACTTATGACTTTATATGATCAAACAATTTTGTGATAAAGGGCCACATTTCCAAAGGTTTAGAGTTTTTGATTGGGTATGAAAGCCGAATGCCTGGAGAGAGAAAGGATTATGTGTATGTGTTGTTATATTGTAAATTTGTAAAAAAATTCCTGTGCAATTATAAAAAAAACTGTATGTCCTTGTATATATGCACAAAAATACTGTCTTTTGAAAAAGAATGAAAATATTTGAACTAGTGACTATAAATGACTAAAATAAACTACTGACCTAAGTAAAAGCGGTGTGGTATGTTTTACTCGTACCATTGTCTGATATAAAAAGTGTCAACTGTAGTCCAGCACTGGCATATGTGTTGTTGTTTACATTGATTTGACTTAGCCTTGCTGGTTAAGAGTCAAGACCCTGTGTTGTTGCTACATTATTAGTAGGGCTCCCGGTTTTATGGTATTTATTTTTTTGACATTTCCGTCTGTATTTATCCATATTTATTTTTTGCTAATTTAACCTGTATTTATCCATATTTATTTTGGGTTTTGTGGAAAAATGAAGCTGAAATTAGTATATTTCCACGTTTATTTAACAAATAAATATGCACTCATGCTTGAATGCCTGCCAGATTTCAGTGATATGAACACCCGCAGAAGATAAATCAATGCACTTATATGAAAATATGCACATTTCAGTATCAACCTTGTGCATATCTACTTTTGTTAAAGTCTCTATACTAAAATCCCTTTCTTTTTTAACACCCTCACTTATCAATTCACACAGCTATTGGTCTAGCGGTCATGGCAGACAGTATTTAGAATTTCTCAAAAAGTAACCCAATTTCTGTTTTTATCCACATTTAAAAATAAATACAGGTAAGAAAATAAGTGTTTTCTGTCTATATTTATCTGTAAAAATCAGTAAAAACGGAGGATAGAGAATCTCAAGTATTAGCCACTGTTAAAAAAAATTACAATCAACTTCCCATAAGTCTTAAATATTGGACCTGCCATTCTTGGCGTGGTTTCCCCTCCCAACTTTATGCCCTCAATTATCCTGTTTTTTTCTGACTTTGCTGCCCACAGGACTCTGCACACTTTACGCCTGTTAACCAGTGCATTCCTGTCTCCCTTAAACATGGTGGAACTGGCTTACACCCAATTGACACATTTAGTTTATTTGTAAGTCCCTTGTAAAATATTACTAGATGTACCAGGAATCTGCAAATTAAATGTTACTAGTGGCCCTGTAGCACTGATTATGCCTCCCACTTAAGAAGCCCTTTTAAGCATGTCTCAGCCCTGCCACTGCGGCTTATGTGTGCAGTTTGAAATTGCCATTTCAACCTGGAAAATTAAACCTTTTGCTGGGTGTAAACCTTCCATTTTAACACATGTAATTCACCCCTAGGGTAGGCCCTACACAGCCCAGAGGGCAGGTTGCAGTGTATTTAAAACCTTGGACATGTATGTTTCATTTTTACATTCTGGTAGTGAAAAACTCTTAAATTTGTTTTTAACTACTGCAAGGACTACCTCTCTAATAGGATCAATCACCCTAGGGGGTATCCAAGAGCTTGGAAAACATTAGATTATCTTAATACATTAAATAAGTTATAACTTTCAATTGGGAGCAAGTGGGAATATCAAGTTTGGTATCTTAAGAACTGTTATTTTAAAACCCTCTTTAATGGTAAAGTCGGATTTTAATTAACAATTCTGAAAATCCTACTTTTAGAAAGTTAGCATTTTTTTGTCCTAGCCATTTGGTGCCTGCAACATGTATCCTGTGTCACATGACTAGGTATAGCTGGAAATTGGTCTTTTTTGTTTATTACTTCCAGACAGTGAGACAAATGGGGAATAGGTTCTGGCAGGATGGACTGTTTCTCTTGGACTGAGGACTACCAGAGTGACTCCGAGCGCAAATTGGCTGGCCTCCTGATCAGAGCCTCAGGGACAAAAAAAGGTTCCAACAATCTTGAACCTTGCACCTGGACTCTGCCTGCTGTGAATCCTAAGCCCCCCCAAGTGGTGCCTCCCCAGTGCTTGACTTTTGGGAGTGAGGAAGATGGTGTTCTGAAAGCCCAGTTGTGGTCCCCATTGGAACGGACGTGAAGCCTTGCAAAGCCTTGTAGCACAGCTGCCAGCCTCATTGGAATTGTCACTGAGCGATGCAATGCCTCGTTACCCAGCTGCCAGGTTCATTGGAACTCACGCAGAACAACGCAAAGCCCCACCAGCCTTGCCGCACAGCTCACCAGAACCGATAACGAGCGATACAATGCCTCACTGCACAGCTTCATTGAAACGACCACTGGGCAATGCAAAGCCTTGCAAACCTACATCCCTACGACCACACCATGGACATAAGGTACAATCTTCAGTGGGTCAAACTCGGGCCAGGAGTAAGACCATTCTGTTTTGCGGGTCACAAATTAAGATTTTTTGTGACTTGCAATTTGCGACTCACAAAAAGGAATACACTGATGTGTCTCAGACACATTTAGTGATTCCCAAATGGGTCGCAAATGACCTGCCTCATCAATGTTCATGAGCCAGGTCGCACTTTGCCACCCATTGGGAATTGGCTACAATCACAGGGATGGTGGTCTGCTGGAGACATGTGTTTGCTTTTTGAATAAAGCACCTTTTTTTTCCAAATGCAGCCGGTTGTCCATAAATGAAAAAGTAATGCTTTTAAAAGAAAAAAATGAAAAGTTTTCTTTTAATTTTTTAAGGGCAGGCAGTGGTCCGTGAGACTGGGAAGGGGTCCACTGGGGACCCTTCCCCGTTTGCGAGTGGCTTACCACCTACTTGAAGTAGGTGATAAACTGTGATTGTTTGCAATGCATTTGCTGTCGCCAAATAATCGTACATTCCCCTGTGATTCACTGATAGGAAGGGATGCACTTGGCCTGCCCCTTCCTAATAGCGACTTGCCAACCCTGTTTTGCGAGTCAGTAATATGTTACCGGCTTGCAAAATAGGGTTTGCACATGCTACAACCTTTTTTAGTGGTCGCAAAAGGCCTGATTATCCGTTTCCAACTGCTAAAAACAGTCATATATCTGGCACTTGGTCCTGTGTTCTGCCTGCGCTCCATCATGTTCAGCTTGAACTTGTGACTTTATCCCAGTTTCGTACAACCAGATAACCACAGTTGGGGCTTGATGTGTTTAAGAAGTATCTTTACCTAAATCTGTAAAATTGCATACCCCCAGTTGTACGGATAGGATTTTTGTCGTTTTGGTCTCAAATAATGTATTAAACTTTACTTTTTTTTAAATTGGTGTAGGATTTTTCTTGTGCTGCTTTTTCACTTTATTTCTGTTCAAAGTACTGCATAAATACTTTACACAATGCCTCTAACATTTAATTCTGACTGCTTTTGTGTCAAGATACCAGAAGGTTGAACACAGGGTATTTGTGGTTTGCTTGTATTTCCCCCTGGCAAGAACTGTGGTTGCAATCAAACAACAAAAGAGGGTCCCTGATATAGCTAATACTAGGTAGAGGAGGCAGGGAAAAAGAACAATCAAGAACAGAACCTCTCCTAGACACACAGTACTTATAAAGGTGGTACATCCAAATTTTAGTATATATCAACACTGTCCCAAATCATTAGAAAGTCATTATTCTTATTTATTTTTTATCAGCTTTAACAAAGGCAATATTCATGATCATATTTACAAAAATTCACAGTGAAACATATACATAATCAGTAAACCTCCAAGTATCCTAAAGTCACCATCCATTCTCACACTCAATCCCACAATCATACACACTACCCAACATAGTGCAACAATTAAATAACAGAAAAACAGAAAAACAACAAAACAGTGAATATAAATAATCACAAACGACCAAACTAGCAGGCGCCGACACACGTTTTGGAAAGGAAGGTGATCCACAGTTCCTTCATCAGCGCGCAAATATACTTTCAAATTGTAATTGTAATTCTGAAGCTTATAAAGCACATGGTTACACTTACCAGTGTGTCCCCGCGCTGAATAAACCGCTGAGGAACCCGTCCTGGCCTGTTCCTGTGAGGCACCCAACTCCTGGGCACCCCCCTGGTGAAGCCAGGCATCCTTAGCGATTAGGGCCGGTGTGGAGACTAAGCAAGTTATTGCCCAGAGTTGCAGTGTGGGACCCCATGATAAGAGTAGGCACCGTGCCAAGAATTATCGGGTCCGCGGACATTTGATCTCAAGACCCTGTCACGACGGGAATTGAACCCTGGTCCCGGGTTAGACCTCTGCATCAGGGTCTGCCGCTCTAATCAGTGAGCCACACTCCTCCACATAAAGATTCCTTCTGGAGTGTGGAATTTCTTCAACAAGTAGTCCAGACAATAACCAACCAAAGGGGGCTCAGTCTTGAAAAAAGCTATGTACAATATATATTATTTTCAAAAATCCACATAAAGCAATGAAGGGCACTAGGTCCACTACACGTTCAGGGGCCTTAAGGAAAGTTCTGAATGTCCCACTTTCTAGGGATTTAAACGGGCCTTCCCATGATGGATCACCCGAATAATGACTGGAAATAAGGAGAAGGATAAGGGCGTCAGAGTACAAAAGTCATCCGCATTCCTTCTAAAGAGATAATGGACGGGTATAAGGCAATTCCCATCACATCAACACCGTCACCGTCCGGAGACTACGAGGTACGGTCAGTGCCACCAGATATATGTTTCAATCCCGCTATACTCAAGGGCTGGTAAACTTCCAAGGCTCAGATAGATCCTGAATCGTCTCTCTACACCTGCAAAAGTCCAGGAGCACGAGCTGTGGTTGCTGCTTGAGCAGGGCTTCACCCCCCCCACCAACCAGCAACCCAATTTCTATAGTTTTCTATTGTCTTCTACACTCATAATTAATAAACCTTTCTCAATGCTGTCATAATTAACAAAATAATTTTTCAAGCCTGAAAACCCCCACCTCTAGGCGGTTATAGAAAGTTTGTGAGTCCAGTTCAACACAAGGACTAATATTCTCAAAAAAGTACAAAAGCCTCTTTGAGAGGACAGTATAGGGCGGCAGCAGGCCAGCATTTTGGGGGTGAGGGGATGTACACTGTCTGAGGGAGGAAAAAAGAAGTAAGAACCATTTGAAGATCGCTGGTAAATGTGGTAAAAAGTGTGGATGCAACATAAGATGTGGCAAAGGCCAGTGTAGGGAGCCGGCTCTGCATATACTATACCAAAGAAAGGTATAGTGTACATAGAGTCCAGTAACGTCCCCGAAGGTATGGCAGAGATTAAAATAGATAATAGCTGACTCTCAATTTAGTTGTAGCTGGGCTGAGCAGTTAGGCTTATCAAAGGGTAGTGTGAATGCATTTCCTGTAGACAGGCACACATACTCAAGGATTAACTACAGACAAATGTTTTGCAAAATTATTACTGAAGTTACTTTAATTTTAGGAACCAAGTTGAATTCAGTTACAGGTAAGTAACCTTTTCGACAGGTAATAATTTAAAAAAGCAGTAGAAATACATTATGGTCTTGAAAAAAACATTGGTGTTGGTAATCTGAAACAGAAACATCTAGTACTTGAAAACGATTAACAGTTGATTATGCAATAGATAGAATCAATGAAATCCTCCGAATGGAAAATGGGGTTATGTATCAGCAGGTAAGTATGCAACTTACTTTTCTAGTCCTCAGGAGTTTTAGCCCGGCCCTGGGCAACGGTTCGTTTAAGGTAGGCACTGCATCACCCCCCGGCACGGGGGCGGCCAGGTGCAGGGTTCACCAAGCAGGGCACGTCTGAGTTTGGGGGGCAGTAGGCAATGGCTACGTTGACCACCCCTTGTGAGCCCCTTTTCTTTGGGGGGGGAGTCACATCTTCGTTCCTATTGGGCCTAATTCTCCAATTCAAGATGGATAATTTCTAAGACAGGGGTTCACCTCAGCTCCTGGTGACCCTCGGGTGTGCCAGGTTTAGGCAGATACTCCTACTCTGCTTACTAATTTTCCCACCTGTCCTGTCACCAAGATTGGGGCCTGGACAGGGGGAGGGCATCTCCACTAGTTGCTAGTTGGATCTGCCTAAATCAGCATATCACAAGGTGAGAGCTTTGAGGGTCACTGCCAAGTGTTGCTGTTCCTACCAGGGGAAGGTGTAAAGCACCTCCACCCAAAGCGGGCTTTATTCCTGAGTTCTGGGAACACAAAGGCTCTCACCTCATGAGGTCGGAAACCTGTCTGGTTGTGACTGGCTGGCGGGGATCAGTCAGCCATTACACTAAATGTTGGTCGTTTTTAAGGGGGCATCTCTAAGATGCACTGTTGTGTGCATTTTATAATAAATCCACCACTGGCATAAGTGTGGGTTTATTATGCTGAGAGGTTTGATACCAAACCTCCATGGTTTCAGTAAAGCAATCGGGGAGCTGTGGAGTTGGCAGCAAGAAACTCCCAGCATGTATATTCAAAATGGGTTCACTGTACTTACAATGACTGTGGATGGCACAGACACCTTAGGGTAGTGTTCTTCAATCTGTGGGGTGCGCCTCCCTGGGGGGGCACACACTCCACCCTAAACTCCTACCATCGTTTCCCACGTCGCAAGTCCGTGGGGGGGAGGGGTGTGGGGGGACATGGAGGGGCTTCGGCGGTCACGGAGGGTTGGAGGGGAAATGGATAGGTCACGACATGCCCATGCTTTTTTTTAATTTCAAGGGAAAGTTTGCCTCCCTTCTGGAAAGAGATAACCGTCCCGGGAATGAGTTAATTGCTAGAGCTGGAATGGGTCGGCTGCAGTGGGAGGCAGGGAGTCTCCTCTGCTATGAAACCGAAAGCAAACGAACAGACAGTCTACAGTGGACTGTCTGTTACTTTGTAAATTGGGATACCCTAGCACACGTAATAATCAAGATACAACTTTTCAGAGATAAGTAAATAACACAACACAATTGATGGATTATATCAATTCTTTTCTTCTCTTTTAATCAGTCTTCCCGAAGTTCGTGTTTCACGTTTTTCAAAGCCAAGTCAACACGTGTTTCGTCGCTTCTTGTACAAAGTAGAACATGCGACTTGTTCACTGCTTGGTTAAAACATATATGATACATTGTGAGAATTTGATATGATAAAATAAACTTTGAAGCACAAATTGTAAGAAAACTATCAACTGTGCACCCCAGGGACATACACCAAGTGTTATTCATGTGGTCCAAAAGTTAGAATACAATGCAAAAAGAAATTATTTCAGTAATGCATGCAGTGCAACATTGTATGCTAACAAAAATAAGTATGTCAGCATTCAACAAGTGCTCATGAATTTTATGTTGGTTATGTGTTTGGCATTACCAATATATGTGATCCTGCCTATCACCAAGAGCACTAATAATCACTCGGTAATGAGAAAATCGTATTCTGAGTGGAACCAAATCCTTACACTCCCTATTTTTAAACACCGAAAAGCAAGTGGAAAAAGCATAGTATAACTCTAGTAACTAAATGGAAAAAGCCATACACAGATCTGTACGTATGATCATTAATAACTTCTGAAATTGCAAAAAACAAGAGTTGTATCTCTGTAAGAACCTTTCAGTCAAAGAGGTTTCAAATAATCATAAAATTCAAATTATCATAAAATTCAAATCGAACAAATACCTCTCATATGGCGATAATTCCAGGCCACATGGTCCCGTGGCGTGAGTTTACACTTTAAATGTCCCCAAAGGTACAGGAAATATTAGTCAAAAGGCTGATAGCCAGGAGTGCAGAATCTAAACATAAAAATGAAATGCCCAGTATTACTAATAATTTCATCCCAAACACCGTGAATTCCAATAGTGGCACAAATTAAAACCAAACAAAAACCGTCTCAAATGGTAAATTAGAAAGAGAATGGTGCACATTGCACGTAAGCACAGTAATGATACTATTGTGCCAATTATTGTACACTGTCCAAACTCCTACGCGCTTCGAGTTTTAGACAAGCATTGTATAGACAGGTAGAATTATAGTCCTGTTTATATTATAAAACTGTTGATGTAAACATAACAAAAAGATAACAAAAAGCGGGGCAATCATCGTGTTAGTATGTACTGCCCCGTTACCGCAATCGTTGCCACTGGAAAAATATATACTAGTAGGTAGACACCCAAAGTCAACATCGGTGGTGCCACCAACAAATAGCGCCCTATAATGGCACTAATCCAAAGTGTATGTTGTATTAGCGGAACGTGATAAAACCGCATGACCCATTCTCCTTACCTTATTTCAAAGTGACAGGTGCCTGTCTCGCGTTCTCTGTCTTCACGCCGAGTGCTTGAGTGCGAGTCTCGGTATTCGTGCCATTGTTTGGGAGTAAGAGGTTTCCCAGGAAGAGCTCGTGACCACGTTGAGCGTGATTACGTGTGAAAATTATTGCGGGCGCCATCTTGGAATGGTGATATCGGTACAAATTTACTATTGAATCTGTGTTTTGTTTATAATTAATCCGATTTGGGCATTAAAAATGTGCATCATTGAAAGGTTTATCTGAAAAAACAAGGGGCCCCCTGTAATAAGGATATTACCCTAACAAGGACAACAATTTATTTGAAAAAATATATTTGCACCGGGCACAGTGCTAGCTATTTAGTTGTGCAGCAGTCATACCAAAGATATGTGAACAATAACAAACGTCATGCTTATCTTATGTAAAAATATATCTTTTTTATTTCTTTTGCTCTTTTTTTGTATCTGGTGATTGATATCAAATATTAGAAGAATATATATACATATACATCAAAAAAATATGTTTTTCTTTTTCCTATTTAAAAAGACATTTCATATCAAATCCTTTTCTATTGTAACCACAAAGACAAAATGAAGTTAAGGCCAATTCAGTGCAAACAAGAGATAAACACAACTGAATTTGCTATTTCATTTATCAGATACTAATATATAGATGTACAATTATTAGTTAACAGTTATCACACTTGTAAGCTGAACATATCATGGAGAGAAAAAGACGGGTTACTAAACGTTATTGTCACCAACGCGTTTCGGGTTTGAGCCTTCCTCAAGGTGTTCTGACCAGTGGTATACTACAATAGAAAAATAATTCATTTAAAAAAAAAAAAACATACCATGAAAACGACTGCTAAGGCACCAACTGAATAAACATATATAGTTTAAGTTATATTCCCAACCCCCCATATAGTCGAGGTAGCTATAAAAATTAGGTTGACAGCCCAATCAAAAAGATGCAAACTTCTCATTCATACTAACAAACCCCATACAAACTATTACAGCATCCATACTCCATCTTATTATATAAGGACCCTAATTTGTCCAATAGGTCTCACGTCTATCTATCTGGAGCCTCTTGAACTAATTACAAAAAAAATCCAAATGCTGATGTAATTGTCTCTATCTTAAGGTAAGAATGAAGGATTATATTAGTTTAGCAAAGAGGTCAGATATTGTAGTGAGGCCAATCGTATCACACAGGCTCACTATTCACTCCCCCTTTAGAATAACACTAGGTTAAATATCTGACTTATTGTCTTTTTTCATGGATACCCAAGGTGCCCATATCTTCTTACCTAAGAGATCTCAGTTATAACTGGAATTAATAGTTCAAAAAAGTACTTTATTCGGTTAAAAATCAATAACCATAAAAGCAACAAATAGAAAACATTTACAGTGATAGAAAAAACAGCTATTTGTGTAAGGAGAAGTTATCTCAGTTTTTGTAGTTCACGATATACACAATTTTAAATTTCATCCATACAAATTGATTTCCGGAATTTAAAAACATGTTTAAAAAACTCTAGTAGTGATGCAACAATAAAAACAGTGTCCATTTTTTGCAAATCTAAAAAACGCTGGGCAACACCTATTTAAATTCATCTCTTTTAAAATAGGGATAATAAATTTCCTACGAGGCAAAGTATAAAATTTACAGAAAAATAAAACATGAATATCAGATTGCACGGATAATTCATCACAAGGGCATAGACACAGTTCATTTGACCAAGAGTTCATTTCAGGAAAAGTCAGTAGCCTAAAAACAATATTAAATCTAAAACGTGTGAGAAGAAATCTTTCATAATTAGACAAAGGGAGGCTAAGGTATGGCTGTAATTTATCTCCGGATAGGATCAACTGGTGCGAGGAAACCGTCTTTTTCTTAGTTTCCTCTAACAGTCTTTTTACCCTCAGGTGCTCCATACACAACTTTTTCAATAGTTTTCTAGAAATATTTACCATTGTAGATGGATCGTCATAGTATTGTAAGCGGTCAATTTCTGTCAAAAACATTCTGACGTAATTTAACCACTTGAGACCATTTACATTTTCAAGTTTTAACACATCCTGAAGTATGGCTCGATTTAGTACACACTCATTTGTAGTCCATACCCTGTGCCACTGGAGAATGGGCTGAATTCTAATTGTATCTGAAATATACAGCTGCCCCAGCTCCGCGTGACAAATAAAAGTCGCAGTACTTTCCGGTATAGACAGGATATGTGGCATAAACTTGTTTTCAACTATTTTGATGGATTTTATATTGGAATACCCCCAAAGGTCAGCTCCATACAAAGCCACCGATACACACGTTGCATTATAAATAGTTAAAATTTCCTTTATCGTTTTTTTCCCCAGTTTTTTTATAAAAACTCTTTAAGGCCATTGTTGCCTTTGAGAACAAGAGCGTTCTTGCCTTCACCGCACTTGCCCAAGAACCCGTCTCATGGAACAGGATTCCTAAATAAGAGAAGGTAGATGTTTTTTCTAATGGAGCGTTATTTATATACATCGTTTTCATTTGCTTCTTAGTACTCATTCCACAATTCATGTAAAAAGTCTTGCTACAGTTAATTTTTAAGTCCAAACTGAGCATAAACCTATTAAAGGATATTATCAATTTTTGCAGGGCCATGGGGGTACAAGCCATTAACACAGCGTTGTCCGCATACAAGAGTGCAGGGATAGATCTTTTTCCAACCATGGGCATATCCCTGCACTCTTGCAGCAGACGAGGCTCCAGGCCGTTTATGTAGATCAGGAATAAAAAGGGCGCCAAAACGCACCCCTGGCGTACACCACGCCCTATCCCAAAAGACCTTGTGCATTCCCCCCCTTTTCCATAGCAAACAGTAGCAGTGGCCCGTGCATACAATTCCCTCAAGAAACAAATGATCGACTCTTCCATGCCCAGCCTTAACATCAGATCCCATAATTTATAGTGAGACACGCAGTCAAAAGCCGATGTAAGATCAACAAACGTGAAATAAAGACGCTCCCTTTTTATCAATATATATTTCTGCTGGACAAGAAATAAATTTAGGCCCTGCTCAGTTGTTCCTATGCCCTTTTGGAACCCGAATTGTAGGTCACTTATTACCCCATTTTCCTCTGCCCAGTTTTGTAATTTAGCTAAAATGACTCTGCCGAGGATCTTTATAGATGAGTCAAGAAGGGATATTGGCCTATAACTAGCACAGTTTTTTCTATCTCACTTCTTATAGATGGGAACAATGACTGATGTAAACCATGATGGACCCCTTGCTAATGCTGCGTTAAAAAGCTGTACAAGCATTGGGCCCCAGATTTCACTGCTAGCTTTATACAGATCTGCCGGAATCCCATCTGGGCCAGCCGCCTTTCCCCCCTTTGTGGCTTCCAGACTCGTTAGGACTTCGGGTAGAGTTACCATTAACTTTTGCGCTTCGTCCCCTTTCTCATTTATTAATTTAAGTCCTGTATCAGTGGTTTCATCTAAGGACATGTAAAGGGTGGAGAAATGTGCAACCCAATCGTCTTCATCAATCGCAATTTCCATGCGAGCTTTGGTGTTATCATAGGGGAGAGGGGCATTTACCACCCTCCAGAAAGCAGATATATCTTTAGATTGTGAGGCTGCACACAATTCTTCCCATGCCGCCCTTTTTATGGCATTTTTCCTGTTTATCAATGCCCGATTGTAACATTTCCTTAGGTTACTTATCTGAGAAGTATCCCGGGGCACCTGGTGGATTGCATGTTTAAGATCTGTAAGGGCCTTGGTACATGTCTTATCAAACCATCTTTTACTATTCTTAGGCCTATTCCTTAACTCCACCGTCAGATTCTCTTTAATAGTAGATGCAATGATGTTAAAATGCGCTATTATACTTTCGCTCCTAGAGTTTTCATCCAGGCAGACGTTAAAACTATCGGCGCAGGTGTTTACCAGCTTTACCAGGAAATCCTCGGGGACTACCTTGCTCCACTTAAGTGTATACCCGTTTTGCCTTCCTAGGACCACATCCGGGGCAGCCTGCATTGGGGCTGGTCATTTTGTCGTGCCACGAAGGGGTTCTCAAACTCAAGTAATTGTGGTAAATGATCACTAATTGGTGAGTCAAGAATCTTAAAACTACCTATCCTATGGCCATAACCATTTGAGCAGAGGCTAAAGTCAATAGTGGTGGATGCTCCCCTACCAATAAATGTTGGCACAAATGGTGTTGGTCGGTGTGCCATTTCATTTGCGTATCCCAAATCATAATGAAATAATAACTCATTTAGCAGATCCCCGGTTTGAGTATGATTAAAATGTGTAAGATTAATGTCCTGCTCCAACATTAAACCACAAATGCCTTTTTGGCCCTTTTTGCATAGTGGACAGTTAAAATCCCCCCCCATAAAATCATTACTTCCTTCTCCTTACTATCTATTTCGCTTTGTAAATCATTACCTAGCTTTTTCAGAATATCCCGAATCGCATTACTCGGGATATTATTATAAAAGTTTACGATAATGATACTCGCTCCCCTTTTAGAATCTATCACTAATTTATGGTAGAAACTACATTTAGAATAAAAACGTACCTTCTCATAAACTAAACAGTTTGAGAGATACGTAATTAAGCCCCCCTTGGGTCTCCCATAGAGTTCTCCTATTGCTGGCGTACAGTATGTTTTATAGCCATTTAGATGTATGGGTTCTATGGCCCAAGTTTCTTGAAGGGCTAAGATATCCAGGCCATTTGTGACAGTTTCCCAGGAAGGATTTACAATTTTTTTGTTTTAAACCTGCCACATTCCAAAACAGCAAAGAGCACATATCTTTAATTTGCTCCACAACTGACTCGTCCATACTAACAATTCCCATTTCCTTCCCATGTTTTACAGATATTGTTTTACTATGGGTTTTAGTGACTACGACAGTTTGTTTACTGTTGTTCCTAGTGTCTGCTCCCTTTTTACAAATATTATTCTCCTCCCCCTAATTATTTCTCAGTTTTTTAGTATCAATGCCATTTAATAACCTTTTATTGCTTGTCCTTTTTACGCTTATATCAGGCATTTCCTGCGATACGCTACTATCCGTTGGTTTAGAGGGAATGGATAAAAAAGGGGAGGACTGTGGGGCCTCTTCATGCACTGTATGTCAATCCACAGCCTCTAGTTCACTAAACCGGTTATAACAAGGGACAATGGGTGGGACATACTGTGGTCCCAACCATTCTCCATAGTGCTGCTGGTCACCATGATGTATTCTCCCAGCCCTTCGCTGAATTAATGTCCAACCATCTTCTGCTCGCCCCCCCCCCAGCCATTTTGGTTAGAATCCCTATGCAGGTCAAGCCCCAACCCTCCCCTGGCATAGTTGGTGCCCCTCATCCAACTCCATCTATTATCTGTTTGCTGTACTGGCGTATAGAAATAGGAGAGTGCTGTGGCCACGATTGTTGCTCCATTATTTCTAGGTGCCCCCAGACAAATATGTTCCACAGTTCGTGGATCTTCAAAAGTTATGACCACACAATCTCCTTGAGTTCTCTTTCTATTATATCCCACCCATGGAACCCTCTGTACCATTAAGATGTTACTAGTTATTGTTGGTGGAAGAGGGTGATTGGAACTTAACCAATGGAGCACCTTGTTTTTGAGTGCCCAAAAGGGTTCCGTGACTTGAGGAGCCAATTCGGTGACCCCAGTCAAGATTACCACGTAGGGGCATGCTTCTGGTGGTAAGTTGATGTTTCTACGCTTTTCGGTCCTGTCTTATTGGACTTTATCCGGGCTATGAGTGGGTACATTGAGGCTAGCTGGTTTATTTATCTTAGCCTCAGTGGCCGGAGTGGATTTGGCACAAGTTTTACTTGTTACGGGGTGAGTGGGGTTTGGCAGTGGGGTTTTCGGAGCTACTTTTTTACCTTCAGTTTGACATTTTTTAAGTATTTGGGGTTTGTTAGCAGGTAAAGTTATGTGGGCTGCTTTTTTAGTCTCGGTAGTATACCGTGCTTTTATATCCTTATGTAGCTCATTAAGTTGGATTTCTATCACCGATAGCTTCTCTTCTAAAGGAGTAAGTAAGGATTTAATTAATGTCTTCAATGTGGTTATTAGAAAATCTTCCCTTTCTACACTGATACCTGTACTATTGGCTGTGGTATTAGCTGTAGTACTGTTAATAAAAATATCAGCTAAAGTGTCATCTAACACGGAGTCATCTGGAATAATCAGGGGCAAGGTTCTAGGGCCAACCTCTTCCTTCCCTGACTCCTCCCCAGGGACTTCCCTCGCGGCTTCTTCACTAGTATCGCCTCTAATTTTGCTCACAATTACTGATGTTGCCTTCTTAGTAATAGTATTATTATTTTTGGTGCGCTTAGTTTTTGGGATTGTCCCCTCCCTTTTCCCTCCCATCTGATAGTTGCTACTTTCAGCCCCAGTATCTATCTGTGTGGCAGTCACAATGTTCCCCGATGGTGCCAAGTCCTGAGAGTCATAAGAAATAGAACCCTGAAGAGCGGGCTGGGTAGAGGTGATATTAGGAACCTCTACATGTGTCTGCAAAATGGTGGAGTTACTTAAGACGTTTTCCGGACTACGAGCCACGGCAATGTGGCCAATAGACGACCTCTTAGCAAACGCCAAGTCTTGAGAAACCCTTCTCTCCAGTAGCACAATCCCTTGATCTATCAATGAGTTCGTGCGTACTATAAAATCATCAAGAGTTCCCGTCAGCTTTCTCCCTCCGGCTGCAGCCTTACTTCTTGTTTCGCGAGTCATTATCTATTTAATCAAAACGCAATTAAATAAGAAGGGAATATGTCTTAGGAAGGCTAATTGTATAAGGACAAAGTGATAAGATCCAACCATATACAGATATCGACAGTCTAAATGTACCATTAGTTCAAGATTAAAGATGAGCTATAATGCAATGTCAATAGCTCCCAATGAAAATCAGAAGCTTACAGTTCCAGGGTCCGCTAGCGAAGTTGACCAGGATCTCTGGCCCAGGCCAGTCTCCTCAGGCCTCTGAGGGCCACAGAGGGCCCGCCCTTTGCCCGGGCTTAGCCCCGGGCGCTCCCGCGACGCTGGTGCTGCCGGTGGCTTCAAAGACGCCTCCGGGCGCTCCGACGGCACTTCCGGTTCTGGGGCACCTGGGAGATGAAGTCTCCCCCGCTCGGCGGCCGCGTTGGTAACGGCAGCGGCGGGAGGGAGACAGGGCAAACGGCAAGACCTCGAGTAGCTGTGGCACGTAAGTGCAGATGGCCCCTTAGTTAGCAGCAACTGGAATTAATATCTATATGCTGGATGTTCTAAAATCTTCTGTTAACAGAGAGTAGTGCAGTCCAAGGGCTCGTCGTAAAAACAAGTACGTATTTTCATCTGTAAAGATTGCCAAATAGAAATGAATTTAGTGTCTCATATCATTGTGCATGGGTTCCCAGAATTCTCACTACCATCTATCCTAAATGGATGCTTACCCGATTATATGGCTGCAAGGGACGTGAATATTCTTTCTATTTAAGGTCTTCATTATTTGAACATGAAAACTTATGAAATGGTCATCTCACATCATGTACCTGAAATAATAGAAATATAAAGATATTTTATTTGCTCTGAAATTGGACACTTTCCTAATTAGATCTAGGACTAGGGAGACTTTTTGTGTGGTACCATTTAAACGCTTACCTCATGGATATTTTCCAAACTCTTTCATAAGCTGGAGTTGTTTCCAATATATTCGTGTTGCTTAAAACCGCTCATAAATGGTCCCTTGTGTCCCTGGATTCCGAACAGATTATTATGATACCTAGGGCTAGATGTAGGTAATTCCCATTTACAGACTCTTAAATACCGAATTTTACCGATTCGGTATTTAAGAGTCTATAAATGGGAAGGGGGCAGATTTAGGTAATTTTAAAATCTGAATTACCAAATCTGTAAAATTCGGTATTTACCGATTCTGTAAAAACAGAATCGGTATTTACCATTGATTCCTATGGGCTTTGAAGCCCATATGGATCAATGGGAAATACCGATTCTGTATTTACAGAATCGGTAAATACCGAATCCTGCAAGGGTGCAGGGAGTGTCACCCCAAGTACAGGCTTGTGTGACATGTGGCACACATACATGCCCGCAGGGCATGTCTGTGTGTCACATTGCACAGGTGTGCATGCACAGATGTGCATGCACACCTGAATTCGGTATTTTACCACACAATAGGATTGTGTGGTAAAATACCGACTCTTAAGGGCCTGTGGCACTGTAAAGTGTGCCACCTACATTTGTAATTACAGAATCGGTATATTTACCGATTCGGTAATTTACCGAATCGGTAATTTTACCGAATCTGTAAATATACCGATTCTGTAATTTGCAGCCCCCTACATCTGAAAACCCTAATACCGGTCGGAAACGGTCGAAATCGGCCGTTTCCGACCG
This sequence comes from Lissotriton helveticus, assembly GCF_964261635.1. Taxonomy (NCBI): domain Eukaryota; kingdom Metazoa; phylum Chordata; class Amphibia; order Caudata; family Salamandridae; genus Lissotriton; species Lissotriton helveticus. The sequence continues at coordinate 18,927,631 of NC_136060.1, read as the reverse complement.
GTATTAGGGCTCCTACATCTGGCCCCTAGTGTATAAAGAGGTATTGGGAAAGATCAGCCTCTTTTGCCATGTCCCTTAACTATTAAACCCTTCTATACAACCTATCAATTCGTTCTTGGACTTAAATCTCTTGGACTTAAATCTTTTGTGGGTGCCTATATGCATATAGCACAAAATCTATGCATATCTTTATCAGTGCATATAATGGCACATGGAGTCTCATCCTAAACTCTGCGCTGTACAAAGTGCTTGCTAGACAAAAAATGCCAAGAGTCATGGCTCGTACTTATTAATGTGTACGATGCGCATTTGTGGTATAAATGAGCAATACTGAATGTAACAGCTTGCCTGCAAGCATATAGCGTAGCTAAAAAAAAATTGAGATTTAACAAAAAAAGAACCATGTCTCGCCTCGTGGCGTCATTAGTTATAATGCTTGACAATGTAGCTACACTTTGCGATTCAAATGAGGCGTCCTGAACCTGACATCTTTGCAATAAAAGATTAGCTACAAAATATGATTTAGTCAAGGAGTTCTTAACCTTCAATAACAAGCATTTACAATGCAACGGTTTCGCCTTTGGAGAAGTTAGAGCTATTGGCATTGTAAATGACAAAATTTGTATTTATGTGTTGGTTTTGAAAACAGATAAATAAATGGCATTGTCATTTACATTGCCAATAGCTTAATCTCTCGCAAATGTGAGAACTATTGTACCCTACGGACGAGCTCAGCAGACAGCAATTACTACCACACACACACACACCCAGAGCCACACACACACACCCAGAGCCAGCCACACACACCCAGAGCCAGCCACACACACCCAGAGCCAGGCACACCCAGAGCCACACACACACACCCAGAGCCCCCCACACACACACAACCAGAGCAGTCACATACACACACCCACTGGAGCAGTCACACACACGCACACTGGAGCAGTCACACACACACACACACACTGGAGCAGTCACATACACACACACACACTCTGGAGCAGTCACATACACACACACACACACTCTGGAGCAGTCACATACACACACACACACTCTGGAGCAGTCACATACACACACACACACACACACTCTGGAGCAGTCACATACACACACACACACTCTGGAGCAGTCACATACACACACACCCTGGAGCAGTCACACACACACACACACACACAGGAGCAGTCACACACACACACACACACTCTGGAGCAGTCACATGCACGCACACACACTCTGGAGCAGTCACATACACACGCACACACTCGGGATCAGTCACATACACACACACACTGGAGCAGTCACACACGCACACATTCTGGAGCAGTCACATACACACACACATACACACACTGGAGCAGTCTCACACACACACACACACACACTGGAGCAGTCACACACACACACACACACACACACTCTGGAGCAGTCACACACACACACACACTCTGGAGCAGTCACACACACACACACACACACTCTGGAGCAGTCACACACACACACACACTCTGGAGCAGTCACACACACACACACTCTGGAGCAGTCACATACACACACACACACACACACACTGGAGCAGACAGAAACAGGGGGCTTGGAGAAGGTTCATGATGGATGGACTGAGGCATCAGGCAGTAGTTGGGGGGAATCTGTTAGTGAAGGTTGAAAGTGATCACTGCCGCATGTCTTGTGCCCACCAGGTCGTCCACCAGCCTCTGCAGTGTGCATGTTGACGTGCATACATCTAGGAGCCTATATCGCTGCCGGACTGTGCCGTCTCCTCGGCACGCCGCTGGTGATGCTCCATGGTTGGCCTTTTCTGCTCCGTAAACAGGCTCCACGGGAGAGGGTCGGGGAGGTGTGTGGCTCGCTGCCGGCGTGTGCTTGTAATTGCCGAGCCTCCTGCCTGCCTGCTCTGAAAGCCAAGCCAATCCAAGCCAAGAGAGCCAATTCGTTGGCTTGCCCGCCTGGTTAATGGTTCAGTGTATCCACCTCAATCGGTACTACGTTCAACTCTGGAGATAAGCAAGAGCCAGTCTGTCGTTCCACTTCCATACAACACGGCTCTTCTTTAGCGGATGAGATGGCGAAATGAATGAATAGCTTGCCACTCGTTTCTGCGGTGGTCGGTGGCTTCTGTATGCGCTTAGGCAAGGACACCGCAGCATTCGGTCACCTCAGATTGAGTCAGGGTACCACTAAAGAGGCACGTTCACGTGAAAGAAAAACACAAACTGGCTTTGCCAATGCTTTTTCTAGGTGCAGACAAAGCCGGTCGTGTGTAATGCTGCAGTGCTAGGACACATGGCCTTGCTGAGAGTGTATAAGATGCTGTTCGCTTGGATTGGGTGACTGCTAACCAACCTCTTTCCTCGCTGGTCAGGTCTCCGAGTTTATGTCAAGGAATTCAATAAAAAGGACGTGATGTTGTTTACTTTTTAAACATTCAAGCTGCTTTTACAAGTGACTGCACAACACAAGCGCGTGTCCCCCCGCCGCCCCCTGGCTCTGGATTGCTGCAGTGCTTAGCTGAGCTCAGCATGGCCTTGAGTGTCCCTCAGGCCGCGCTCCTCTGCAGACACTGCCGCTGGGAACCCTGCAAGTTCAAGGGCAGGACACCCGGCCTCCCACGACACCTACTTTTACATAATGACATTTCTTGACCCCCTTAACATTATATTCTTCTGACTAAACTGTACTTTGCGCACTGTTCCTGAAGAAATGGAACAATTCCTCCACAACTGCCCTCATTTGGGTGACTCCATGCTAGCAGCCCTGCATTTTAGATGCGCACGGACGGTAAACAAATACACATGTAAAAAAAAAAAAGCCTCGCTTACCCCTCCCGAGCGACTCTCTGCTTGAGGAGGAGGAGGCGGAGGATGAGGAAGATGATGAGGATGAGGTGGCGGCTGCACGGTGCAGGCAGGGCAGGAGGAGCAGGGCGAGGGTCTGCAGCAGGCAGAAAGAGGACAGGGCAGCCCCGCGCAGCTTCATGGCAACAACAGCACAAGCAGCGGCCCGGCTCCCGCAGCTGCTGCAACTTCAATGAAGGAGCATTCCTCTGCCTTTTTTTTTTAATTTATTTTTTTATTGATTTTATGTTGCAGACAAAACCATCTTAAATTGTTTACACTTTACATGGATGAAATACATTATACCAGAATCCAAAAAAGAAAGAGAAGAGCTCAACAGTAAAAAGGAAAAGAAAAGAAAAAATGCAATACAGCAAGAGAATATTTAGGTTGTTTCCTCATGAATCCATTGTTGTATCGGAGCCCAGATTTTCATCCCTAGTTGTTTTTTCTTTCGTCCCTTTGTTGCATATATAGCAGATTCCAAATTAAATTTTGCTAATAAGCGAGCTCTCCACGTAGAGAACAATGGTGGTTCCGGATTGATCCATTCGTGAGTAATACATGCCCGAAATTCGGCCATCATGATAAAGATCAAGTGTTGTGCTCTGTTTCTACAGTCTCTATTGATAGTCCAAATAAAATCAGTTCTGGTGATAATGTTAATTTTCTCTCTGTGATTTTTTCAATAAAAAGTTGAATCTCTGAGATAATACTTCGTAATTTAGAACAAGAAAAAAACATATGTAGTGCATCTGCTCCAATCTGTGTACATCGGTTACAAGTTATACCAACAGTAGCCCCCCATTTCATGATTCTAGCTGGTGTGTGATAAAGATCAAACATAACCATATAATGTTGAGTTCGTGATCGTCCTGTGATTAGGATAGCATTGGCTGTCTTAATTGATTCTTTCATCATCAGGTCATTTACACCCAATTTCTCCTCCCATTTACGTTGAATCACTAAGAGATCATCTGAAAGGAATGTTATAAAAAGGTTATAAAAAAACCTATTTTTCTTTTAACGTAAAGATTCTCTATCATCGGGATCATTTTTAATCCCTGACGATCATTAAGGGAAAAAGATCTTAAAAAACTAAAAATCTGTAGATATTTAAAATAATCATGAATAGTGATTCTAAATTTCTGTTGTAGTTCAGAGAAGGTAGATACGGTGGTGGAGTTAGGCGAGTATAGATCATTCAGGTAGTATATACCACTAAGATTCCATCTTTTCATCACCGCATCTCTAAATATGGGAGGAAAACATTGTGGAGAATTTAAGGGAGTATATCTCGTAATTTTTGGAATCCCCGCCAGTTTTTTTATAATTCTCCATACTTTATAGGCTGCCGATATAATCTTGAATCTTGTCTTTTTATAGTAGCTTGGTTCTATTATTCTTAAAAATTAGTTATTCGCTTCCATACCTAGAACTAATTCATATATCGATGGGGAATGTGCATATGATATGGGGGTTTTATTACCCACAATTAAAGGAGATATAAATGGATACACTGTGGCCAAATAATAAAATAGAAAATACGGAGCTGCCCATCCACCTCTATCCCTTGGTAAGATCATTTTTTTATAAGCTCTCCTGATGCCTTTATATCCCCATAAGAATCTTCCTGTCATTCTATCAAGTTGTTTAAAATAGTCAAGCGGGAATTCCAAAGGAATAGTTCTGAATAAGTATATAAATTTTGGAAGAATCAGCATTTTTAGCACATTGTTCCTGCCATGTAAGGATAAACGCAGATGATCTATTCTTTCCAGAGTTGAATTGGCCTTTCTCAGGATAGGATCAAAATTAAGATTAGGAATCTTCGAGATGGGAGTGGTTAATTTAATCCCTAGATAAGTTGCTTCGGAAACTATATTATTAAGAAGCGGGGGATTTTGACCCAAGTAGATTATTTGTGTTTTAGATAGGTTTAATTTGTATCCAGAATAAAAACCAAAATTTGCTGTTAATTCTTCGATTCTAGGAAAAGCCCTTTCAATATCCCTAGAGAGTACTACCAGATCATCTGCGTAGGCAAGGGCTCTATATTTGATACCACCCACTTCCACCGGAACTATGTGCTCATCATGATTTAATTGATTAAGGAGGATATCAATATAAATAGCAAAAAGGAGAGGGGAGGATGGGCATCCTTGTCGTGTTCCACGTTGGATAGGGAATAAAGCTGATTTCGCAGTCCCAATTTTTACAGCTGAGGTTGGGTTTTTGTACAAGGCTCTGAAGGCGGTTATAATCTTTGGACCGAAGCCCTTTACACTTAATAAATCCCAAAGATAGGGCCATGCCACCCTATCGAATGCCTTTTCGGCATCCAATAGGGTGATCCCTATTGAGGTTTTAGTTCCCTCAGCCCAATCCATGATAGCAATAACTCTCCTTACATGATCTGCAGTGTCTCTGCTTGGGATAAACCCATGTTGCCAGCGAAATATGATTGTTACAATTATCTTTGATACTCGTGTGGCTAATATGTTTGAGTATACTTTGCTGTCAGTGTTTATTAATGAGATTGGTCTGTATGACGCTGGGTTTAATGGATCCTTATCCTTCTTAAGAAAGGTCATTATTAATGATTGGGCCCAGATATCCGGTGGAGAGCCTCTCTGTGCTTCATGAAAAGTAATAAGTATGTCTTGTTTTATGAGGTTCCTAAAAAGCTTATAAAATTCCAATGGTATACCATCGAGTCCCGTTGCTTTTCCTATTGCTAGCGATGTTAGTGCCTTTTCAATATCTTCCCAGGTAATTTCCCTTTCTAAATCTAATCTTTGATCATTAGAGAGAGATGGTAAAGCATTATCTCTAGCAAAGTTCATACATTGTTGTGATGAATAAATATCATCTTTATATTGATATAATTTTTGATAAAATTGGCGAAAAACTTCCAGTATTAAATCTGGGTTATTATGTATCTGTCCTGTTGTATCTTGAATTGCATCTATTGTATTAAATACTTCTTTTTGTCTGGTTCTCTTAGCCAGAAGTTTCCCTGCGTTTTCAGCCATCTCATACAATTGAGATCTATAGGTTGCTATTTTTTCCGCCAGATTGGAAGCAAATGATTCATATAAAGCAGCTTTATGAATTGCCAGGTTTGTTTCAATATCTGATATTGATTGATTTTGACTAATAGCAGTTGCTAATTTTTTTCCCAGAGTAAGATATTTTTGTAACCTTGATCTACCTTTTCTCGTATAATTTTTTGTTTTATAATAACATATGATAGTGACTCGCCTCTAATCCCCGCTTTAAAAGCATCCCATATATTCTGAACCGAGGCAGTTCCTCTATTAATTTCAAAAAATTCTTTTATCCACTTTACCATCCTGTCTACGTATTCAGAGTCAGCTAATAGTTTTCGGTCGAATGTCCAGGGCCTTACATTGGGGATTGATAAGCTAGTTTTTATTTCAATTACGATAGGATTATGATCCAATATTATTCGTGGATATAAATCAAATTTAGTATCACATAATAGTGTCTTCTTAATAAAAAAGTAATCAAGGCGCACAAACTTTTTATGGGGAAAAGAGAAAAAAGTAAACCCGGGTATTGAAAAAAAATGTTTTTTATAGGCAATATCAAATAAGCCATGATCTGTTATCAGGGAATGAAGAGCTTTAAATGATTTTTTTTTTTGCCCCTTGATAGTCTATAATGTTACGTAAATTTCTATTAAGATCTATATGAATATTGAAATCTCCACACAATATTAATGATGGAGCCCAATTGGCTAATTCTAAGTTTAAGGAGTGCAGTATATTTGGATCATCTGTGTTTGGGGCATAGATCGAACAGATGGTCCAAATTTTACTATCAATTTTTAATTCCACTATCGCCCATCTCCCATTTTGATCTGCTTTATTACGAATCAACATCCCCAAACCTTTTTTAATTAGAATTGCCACCCCTTTTGTCGTTGTTCCTTGTGAGGTGCAGACTAACAATTTCATCCCCAAGTCTTCATACGATTGTCTATCATTCCACATAATATGTGATTCTTGAATACATAAAATATCTAATTTCATAGACTGTATGATTTGTGCAGCAACACCCCTCTTTTTCTTATTATTTAAACCACATATAATCCAGGAGCCTATTCGTAATTTCTCCATTCAGTCAATATTATTCAATCTCCCCTTCAGTCCCCCCTCCATGCTTAAACAATTTATAATAAATATGGCTACATAAATTTTATTATTCATATTGTGTCTCCGTATATATCTCAAAACATCATAAACAAGTAGAGAACAAAGAAAAGCAAATTAAAAGCAAAATTTCCATGTAAACCACCTTTGGTAATTTCTGGTTTCGTTTGCAACCCCTTTTTTTTCCCTCCCCAACCTCCCAGAGCTCACCCCGAGCCCACCCCCCCACTTTCCCTCCCCCAAACCATCCGGGCAAAGGGACTTATTAGTCCCTCTCATGATGATGTAATAGGCGTTTCATGTCTCGCGTCCCGTGGCTCCACCTCATTTTTTCTTTTTTGTTCCAAAACAGATCCCATCATCCCACCATGACTAGCATACTTAGTATCTAAGCAGTGCGCTACCAGCAACGAATATACAACCATCATGCCACACTAGTCAGTATCTAAACCAGAAAACAAAGTTGATGCTGGTAGAAAGAAAGAAGAGAACATAAGCACAATACCTAAAGAAAAGAAACCGAAAATTTATCTTTTTCCCCAACACGTGAACCGATGTGGTATTATGCTTAGACTTATGGTTATATTGAATCTTTTTGGAACATATTAGACCATTAACTTAGAAACCGGCTACAAATTATATATAGACCCCTCCCCTTTTTTTAGAATACAGTAGACTCTGCTCTCTCTCCTTCATAATGAGAGTAATAATTCTTTAGCTGCCCCCTCTGAAGTTAGAAAATGCGTGCGCTCTTTATAAGTGATTTTGAGCTTTGCAGGATTTAACAAAGATGCCTGTGCTCCTTTGGCCAGGAATAGAGGAATAAGCTGGCGAAGTTGCCAGCAAAGCTGAACTGTGACATGACAGTAATCAGGACGAACAAAAAATTCAACATCTTTACCCTTGCGTTTTCTATTAGGCCTAGCCAGGTCATATAGGGCCTCCCTAGCTAGAAAGTTATTCAAAGAAATCAAAACTGCACGAGGTTTAGAAGCTGAGTCTTGTTGTTTTTTTTTAAAAGGGAATCTGTGCGCCCTCTGTATCTCAGTTTCCCATCTCCATTGTTTTAAGTCAGGGAAGGCTTCTGAAAAAAGGTCTATAATATACTGTCGTGGATCCGCCCCTTCTTTTCCTTCCGGAACACCAAGGACTCGAAGGTTGTTCCTGAGTGATCTATTTTCCAAATCGACCAGCTTCCAGTTGATGTCTTCTTTTATTCCTTCCATTACCTTTATTTGAGAGTTTTGTTGAGCCATTGTATCTTCCAATTGAGAGATCCTGGTTTCTGCTTCCGTTACTCTTACTACTGTATCATTGGATACTTTCATCACTCTCCTCAAATTATTTTGCAGTTTTCTTACTGCCCCTTGAGTGCGAAGATCCTCTGCTTTTGTCTCTTCTCTGTGATGCAACATAACTTGATAAAGAACCTCCAACGTTATCTCAGGTACATCAGGCCCTTCTTTGGTTGTTATGGGCGCAGTAGAGGTAGAGATAGAAGGAAAAGTAGACCCATTATCTTCTTGTATTGGCCTATTAGGAGACTCCTCAGGGTCAGAGTCATCTGAATTTTCTGAAACATTTTGGCCCGGATCTGAAAAAGATTTTTCAAGATCCCGTAAAGATTGATCCCCCCTTAGTACCTCCAGGTCTTCCATACCATCAGAGTCTAGGGCTTGTGAGAGATCAGTCATTGAGTAAAAATTTCGAGCGGAGTCAATGGAATCTACATCCTCAATTATATTAAGTGAAACTGAATCTGGCTGTTCTAATGTCTCTGCTGTTTGCCCATTTTCCATGATAATTGTGTCATTAGTAGATATCTCGTAATCAGGTGCTTTATCTTTCATTATATTTATATTGTCGGGGCTTTTTGAAGAATTAGCTGCAGTACCAACTTTTTTTATAAACATGCCAGGAATTTTTGGAATAGCACCTTGCCTACAACTCCCAGAATTCAGTGTGTTTGGCTCTTGTAAGTTGGACACTACTTCGGTAGATACAGCGGTAGATAAAGTAAGCATTTCAGCCACATTTCTAGTCATGCATGGGGTTTCACTACACACTGCGTTAGTTGTACTCACTATGGCAGCAGATGATGAGTCTGTTACTCCCCCAATTACTTGAATATTTTCCTGTATAGCTGCTGTGGCTGCTCTTGTTTTTGGTTTTTGTTGCCTTTGAGCGCCGACTGCGGGATTCTTTGGCGCCATCTCTAACTCAGGAGACTCCTTTTTACAAAAAGACTTCTTCTTTTTGTCTGACCCCACAAACGAGCTGTTTTCCGTGCTCCGACAGTCCCAGTGAATTACACCGCACAGGTGTGCCGCTGGAACAGAAGGAGGGGGAGGAGTGCGCCGGGCGCAGCCACGTCGAACAAAGGGACCGTGGATAGCCTCTCCACGGGTCCGGTCGCTTTCCTACCCCCGCAGGTCAGCGTTCGTCTCCGTGAGTAAACTGTAATTTCCAGCAGCAGTTAATTCCAGCAATTAGATCAGGTTTCCTCCGTATCGGGTTGCACTAAATAGCAAGCCGGTATCAGTGTTCTTCACCCAGTAGAGCCTGCAGGGACGCGAGCTTCCTTCACGCCGCTCACTCGGACACTACTGCGTCCGCCATCTTGCCCCGACCCGTCATAAGGAAAATACACCTTTGAGCATTCCTCTGCCTCGCAGCTCGGACAGGGATTTTTTTTTAACTGTAGAAGGAAGTGAGGTTGGACGGATGTGGGCGGGGCCAGCGTGTCCTGATTTTGACTGCCAAATAACAGCCTTGCGTATGCGAATACACCTCAGCTCCAAAGTAGAGACCAGAGGGGCAGCTAATTGTAATCTCCCCGTACAGGGGCGCTGCAGGCTGCATCGGCAGATTGATTTGAGGCGGATTTTTGAGGTTTCTGTCTCTATTCTGCCTGACATATATTGACAGTATGCGTCCCAGCCCCTCTGACATTTTTTATCAACGGCGTAGCTCAGACGTCACCCGAGTATCGAGAGGGGGGGGTAGCCCTGCTTGTTAGCATTTGACAGGGAGGAAGAGGGAGATTAAAAAATATAAATCGAGGGATTGTATTTTCACCATTGACTTCTATTCTACTTAAGTGAGGCAATTCCAGGCGGGTTAAACAAGTCAGGTCCCGGGCCGGCAGCCAATCACAGCGCGGCCCGGGAAATGACGTCACGGGGGTGTCCCGGGCCTGCAGCCAATCACAGCGCGGCCCGGGGAATGACGTCACGGGGGTGTCCCGGGCCGGCAGCCAATCACAGCGCGGCCCGGGACACACGGCAACAAGGGGCGGGACTTAAAAAAAGAGTCAGAAACGCCCACGATTCACGTTCTGACCGGGGAAAAAGTGATTGACACTGATGTCTTCCAATGGCTAGCCTCCATTTATGGAGCTAGCCAATGGAAGACAGAGGGGGACCAAAGCCCCATATGTAGGACATAAGATTTCACCCTGGGCGGAGCACTGCTTACGCAGTGCTACGGCCAGGGCGAAACTTAAAAAAGGTATCATCACGTTTAGTGGCATTATTCATCGCAATGCCTGAAATGTATGAAAACATGGCTATGCCTAACAATTAGACTGGGGTTTTTAAAAGAACATAGCAACATTGCTATATTTAACGATTGAACTGAGGCATTCTAAACCTTGACAACGTGCTTGTGGACACCTGTGCGACCTGAAGTTGTTCCAAACTACCTAGTCTGTTGCAACCCCCTGATACAAAGTTGACTTGCTGGAAAACAGAGCTATCGCTGAAGCTCGAACCTATACATTAAACTGCACATTTAGTATGCTCACCTGTATTTTTTTTTTAAAACGCACTGCCGGTTACGCTGGCTCAGCAGTGGGCCAATATTTAGAACCGCCCAATATTTCGAAGGGTTTATAGTAGCTTACGCTGCCCAACAAAAATAACGTAATAACGTCATCCTTATTCGCCTCACGATCTGAGAGACGGGTATCATTGAAAGGTTACCATGACATTTTTTTAGTCAATACTAATTCAAAGATTGTGAAAACGGCTAAAAGGCGAAATCTCCTTTTGAGGTGTGATGCGAAGGAGGGTATTAATAACCCTTAACTGTATCTAGTTTCCTATCGTCTCATAGTCTTCTGATAATAAAAGGGTATTACCACCTAGTTCTTGAATATTGATTATGAGTATGTTCTGTCCACTAAATAAATAGATTGTCAGTGACTATGCAGTGTAAGTGACATAGTCTCATTGGTGCATTTGACAGTCTTAGTCAAGTGGTACATATGCATAATTAAAAAGTACTGTAACATCAGATTACACTATGATTGTCTTAGTCAGGTGGTACATATGCATAATTCGAAATACTGTAACATCAGATTACACTGTGATTTCATTTTGTACAAAACAGTATTCATACATTATAAATACCCTGAGAGGTATGTTATCTGCCCAAGAAATAATGCATCTCGTGATCGATGTTCATCCCTAGTTCAGTCGCTTGTAATTTGAGTAACCAAGATGCTTCTTTCCTACGTAATTGTAGTTCCCTATTGCCCCCCCCTTGGGTGTCTGGGCATGTACTCAATCCCAAAGAAATCCTTATGTGGTCCTTGTGCATGGCAGTCAGCAGTGTGTGTTGAGATTGGGTATCTAGCTTCACCCTGTTTAACTGCCCTCATGTGCTCCCCAATTCTGTCACGTAGTGGTCTAATGGCACTCCCCACATATATTTTGTGGCATCTACACACTATTATATAGACTACAAAGTTCGTGCTGCTGTTAATATTAGTTGTGGTAGAGTATCGTTTTCCTTCGGGCCATTAAACTCAAGTTTTTTGTTTAGCGCCCATTTGCACATTGAGCAGCGGCCACAACTGTAAAATCGAATCGAGAGATCAGTCAACCAATTGGCGTCTCTTCTTGGTGTGGGGTAACTGGGACTAAGGATGTTCTTGAGGCACATTCCTCTCCTATATGTAATCTCCGGTTTGTTCCCAATTGCACCAGTCAATGTGTTGTCCTCTTTCAGAATGTGCCAGTGTCTATTCACACTCTTACTAAGGACACTTGACAGGTCGTTGTAATTTGTGATCATTCTGATTTTTATGTCTGTTTGTCTTTTTCTAGTGTGCTCACTCAGGGTATCTTTTCAATCAGTTTGTTCAATCCTCTCCAGTGCCTTACCTAGAGTACCTCCAGCATAACCTCGTTGTTTAAACGTTGTGTCATTGAGTCCGTACAGGCTCTAAAGTGTACTTCAGAGCTGCAATTGCGTCTTGCTCGTACGTATTCTCCAAAGGGGATCGCGTCAATCTGATGTCTGGGGTGGGCACTTGAGGCGTGCAAGATAGCATTGCTAGCCGTGTTTTTACGGTATAGTCTGCTGTGAATTTGATCATCCTTGATATATAATTCTATATCAAGGAATGCTATCTTTTTTTTACTGTATTCGTAGGTAAACCTGATGTTTGACGTGTTATTATTAAGATGGTTGACAAAGTCTGTTAATGTTGTGATATCTCCTGTCCAGATCATCAGGCAATCATCGATGTATCTGCCCCAAAATAAAATGGAGTCAGACCACCTTGAGCCAGGGTGGCCCCAGATCCACCTCTCCTCGAGCCAACCCATGAAAAGGTTGGCGTACGAGGGCGAGAATCTGGAACCCATGGCCACACCCTGTTTTGGTATATACCATCTGTCTTGAAACAGAAAAACATTATTATCAAGAATCAGTTCTATCATTGATATGAGCATCTCGGTATGTCCCCAAGTGCTTTCTGATCGCGTACTCAATATTTTTCTTATAGCTGTCAATCCACACTCCCTTCTAATGCTAGTATAAAGGGCAGTTACGTGCAAGGTTACCAATGTCATGTCTTTACTCCAAGAAATGTCAGAGAGGAGACCCAGAACGTGTTTAGTGTCACGTATAAATGATGGTAAGTTACACACTAAAGGTTTTAGAAAGATGTCTACATACTGAGACAATTTTTCCGTAGGTCCCTCGATCCCTGATATTATGGGCCTACCAGGTGGAAACTGAAGGTTTTTATGTACCTTAGGCAAGGTGTAGATACACGGATATTTAGGTCTGTCAAATCTCAGAAAACTGTATTCTTCTTCATCTAGTAGGCCCATTCCATATCACTGTTTGAGATGCCTGTTAATGTGGTCACTTAAACTCCAAATTGGATTAGTCGGAAGGGGTTCATAGCATTCTACATCCGCTAATTGTGAGAGGATCTCTTTCTCATAGTCTGTGTTAGTCATAATAACAATATTTCCCCCCTTGTCCGCCTCCTTAATGATTATATTTGTATCATTCCTAATCTCTTTCAGTGAGAGTCTCTCGCCTCGTGTCAGATTGTCATTAATTACTCTATGTACGTGTCCCTTAGTGTCGTGTTTGTCCAAGTCATTCAGTACAAGTTTATAAAAAATGTCAATGTTGTTGCCAGAGTGTAGTGTGGGAGTCCATTTCGACTTGTTCTTTAAACCACTAGGTATTTGTTCATTACTGATCACATCTAAATCACGCATAATGATATCAGTAGTCACAACCTCATCTTCGCAATTAGTAAGAGATAATAAAAGTCTGGTGTTTAAAATTTCTTGGATAGTGATTTCACTTAGCACACATTTTTGCTTTTCAACATTCAGACCTTTATTAGAATCCTTATTTATCATGAAGTGTTTTTTAATTTTAATTTTCCTTTGGGGACTTTTAAAGTGTAAACTCACGCCACAGGACCATGTGGCCTGGAATTATCGCCATATGAGAGGTATTTGTTCGATTTGAATTTTATTATAATTTGAATTTTATGATTATTTGAAACCTCTTTGACTAATAGGTTCTTACAGAGATACAACTCTTGTTTTTTGCAATTTCAGAAGTTATTAATGATCATACGTACAGGTCAGTGTTTGGCTTTGTCCATTTAGTTACTAGAGTTATACTATGCTTTTTCCACTTGCTTTTCAGTGTTTAAAAATAGGGAGTATAAGGATTTGGTTCCACTCAGAATACGATTTTCTCATTACCGGGTGATTATTAGTGCTCTTGGTGATAGGCAGGATCACATATATTGGTAACACATAACCAACATAAAATTCATGAGCACTTGTTGAATGCTGACAGACATATATTTGTTAGCATACAATGTTGCACTGCATGCATTACTGAAATATTTTCTTTTTGCATTGCATTCTAACTTTTGGACCACATGAATAACACTGGGTGTATGTCCCTGGGGCGCACAGTTGTTAGTTTTCTTACAATTTGTGCTTCAAAGTTTAATTTATTATATAAAATTCTCACAATGTATCATATATGTTTTAACCTAGCCGTGAACAAGTCGCATGTTCTAATTTGTACAAGAAGCGACGAAACACGTGTTGGCTTGGCTTGGAAAAACGTGAAACCCGAACTTCGGGAAGACTGATTAAAAGAGAAGAAAATAATTGATATAATCCATCAATTGTGTTATGTTATTTACTAATCTCTGAAAAGATTGTATCTTGATTATTACGTGTGCTAGGGTATCCCAATTTGCATTGTTCTGTTGGTTTTCCACAGATTTTTAGGGAGGCAGGTGGTTCTCCCGATCCCTGTAGCACCGTCACAAATAGTACCATTTGCAAAAATAATTGATAGTGAATATCCCCTCAGCGCCTACAGACCTATTACCCATACCACCATCCCTTTCTAAAAACTGTCTGTTACTTTCTGTTCCGTTTCATGGCAGAGGAGACTCCCTGCCTCCCACTGCAGCTGAAATGACTGTCCCCGTTTCTGTGTGCTTGGTGAAGTGGCATAAGACAAAAATATGCCCCCCCCCCTTCAGAATGTGTGGAGAGGCCCCATAGTTTCACATTTGCTTATTGGTCTTGGGCTGAATTTGATGCCACCTGAAAGGATGAGGGGCCCCTTGCACTGCAGGCGTTGAAGGGGCCTGTTTTGCGCCCCTGGCTTGGTGAAGTTAAGCTGCTTAGTCTGGGTGTATAATGTAGGTAGGGACTGTTCCATTTGCTGGATAAGAATGGGAAGCATTGGGGCGAAACACTGAGATGGGCAAATGATTTGCAAGATACAGTTAGAAAGAAAATGAGGAAGGAAATGGCCAAAGGTCTGCTGAAGGACATTTTGATGTCTGCTTGTTGAGTGAGTTAATCATTTCACCCCTTAAGGTGGTGGTCAAAAGAAGAAAGTGTCCATACAGGCTGACTGACAACCTATCATGGCCTGAAGCACAGTCACTCAATGAATGAATGAGTACATCTGCCAGCAAAACTGAACAATGAAATACATGAACCTGTCTTGGATAGTGGGGATGCAGTGCAGCTGCTGCTGAAGCTGCTGCTGAAGCTGCTGCTGCTGAAACAGCCAAGTGCAGCATACATTCCACCTTTACCTTGTTCTGGTTCACTCAGCAGGTGTAGTTGAAGGGCTGGAACACGGGGACGAGGTGTTTCCAAAGGGATGTTCTGTGTCAAGACTACTTTTATGGCAGTTAAGTACTTTCAGGCAATTGTTTACAGTGATCTCAGGATCAGGACAGTCGATGCACTACTTCGACAAGTGCTCTTGGGAGGTACGTGAGGCAAAGGCTGGTGCAAGTATCCTGCAGGTGTTTGAAAAACACCCAAACATTTTTAGTCCCAGAGAAAACTAAGAACTCAGACCAGCAGACGAAAGCTCAGCTCATAATTAATGTGAAATGGTGGATGAGTGAGTAAGTGAAGGGATGGGTGGATGGCGGAGTGGATTAGTGAAAGGGTGAATGAAAGGGTGAATGGATGGATAATGAGAGAAAGGATGGATGGGTGACTGGGATGATGGATGAGAGAAAAGGTAAATAGATGGATGTATGGATGGCAGGGTGGTTGATGTGCGAGTGAATGGGTGGATGGATGAGTGAAATGATGGATGGATTGATAATTGAAAGGGTAGAAGGACGGATGAATGAAAGGGTGGCTGTCAGGATGGATGGATGAGTGAGTGAAAGGGAGGTAGATGGACAAAAGGATGGGTAGATGAGTGAAGGAGTGAAAGGGTTGATGGATGAGAGGAAGGATGGATGAGAGAGGATGGATGAGTGATAGGGTCAATGGATGGATTCATGAGTGGATGAGTAGATGGGTTGGCCGGTGGATGGAAGGCTGGATGGGTGGCTAAGAGAAAGGGGGATGGAGAGAGAAATGGAGGATGGATGGATGACTACAAGGGCCAATGGGTGGAAGGGTGAGTGGTTGGATGGATGAGTAAGTGAAAGAATGGCTGGATAGGTGAAAGGGTAAATGGCTGGATGGATGGACGAGTGTACGGATGGATAGGGTGAAAGGGTGGATATAGGGATGTATGAGTGAAATTATGGATTGAAGGATATATGATGGATAGGTTTGCAAATGGTTGAATATGTGTGGCCATGAATGGGCACACAGATGGAAGGACATGGTGAAATGAATGAATGGTGAAAGACTGAATGATGGATGAAAGAATGATTACACCTTGTAGCCCCATTATCTTCAGAACATTGACTTTCACATTTATATGAGTCATTGTCTTTATATAATGTGTGTGATGTAAAGCACTGCGACACCCTGCCGTACATACTTGGGATGAGTAGCACTATAAAAGAAATCAAATACGCATGAGGGACGGTCTATGCGAAGATGAGGGGCACCATTGGAGGGTGGTAGCAAGGCTGACTGGCCGCACCGCAAATCAGGTGTTTCCCTGGGAGGCTGGAAAGGTGGGGGCGGGTTTGTTACTGGGGGCTGACACTGCAAAGTTCCTTGTAGATCCAGCTTTTTTTAGGCAACAATAAAAGCGGCATCACCTATATTCAGGTGTGGTTCACCAGGGTCTAGTGACTAATGACCTGCTGAAAGATTGAGTTTTGGGCTGTGTAATAAGCCTCTGTCATTTAATCACACCCACTCACAAACCTGCAGTATCTATACACACGTATTGTGTTGGACATTATTTGCCGGATATGGCCCGGGACATGAGGGTGGCAGTCGATTATGTGGTGTACGAGATTCCAGAAATTTGTCAGGTGGTGGTGGTGGGGGGCGGGGGGGGGGGGGCTGACATGGAAAAGGAAAAAAAATCCGCTGGGGGGGCTCAACCTACAAAAGTTTGAAGACCTCTGCCTTAGGGGCATATTGCTAATGCAGCTATGCCCTCACCTCTGGTATGGTGCACCCTGCCTTAGGGCTGTAAGGCATGTTAGAGGGGTGACTTACCTATGCCACAGGCAGTATTGGTGGGCATGGCACATAGGTATGTCTGCCATCTCGACTTTTGGGTCGGCACCTAAACACTCAGCCTGCAATGGCAGTGTGTGGGTGTTAAGATGAGGGGTCTCTTAAGGTCGCATAATACATGCTGCAGCCCTCAGAGGCCCTTTCTGGTTGCAAGGCCCTTGGTACCAGGGGTACATTTACAAGGGAATTACATGTGTCCCAGACGTGTGCCAATTGTGGAAACAAAGGTGCAGTTTTGGAAAACAACACAGTTGCTGGGCCTGGTTAGCAGGGTCACAGAACACACTCAGTCAAGTTGGCATCAGGTATCTGGCAAAAAGTTAGGGGGTAACCATGCAAAAAGGGGCCCTTTCCTACAGCCAGTTTTATTGATTGTGTGTGGTCAAATTATAGAAACAGTTGCTCCGTATGATAGTGTTTGGGTTGAAATAAAATTTTCAAACCAATTGTACTATAAATGGGGATAAGGTATCTTAGTATGTGTGCGCTGGGGAAAGGGATTCAGGTTGGTGCAATATAATGAACAAAATAATGGAACGGCTTGTCTCTATGTTGGCAAAAACAAATCGAACTAGAATTTACAAAGCCAAAGGCTTTAATTTGCCAATTGTCATCCTCAGTCTTTTAAACAGCTAAAGATCAAAGTTGGCTCAAGCCCACCTGACTAGTAATCGCAGGCCTTCACAAATGCTGTTTATCACATTAAAGCTGGCCCTGTTAGCTTTACCAGTAATGACGAACAAAAGCGGCAAAAACGATAACATTGCCAAGCTATCAAACAAGACCTACACAGAAAGAATTAGGGGACTATTCGTACTCAAAAGGCAAAGGTAAATTCGGAGACCATTTGGAGTGTGTGGACTTAGTGTTTCCCTAGTACTTCCTATCTACAGTTACTAGTGGCTCCTTAGTAGTTCTTATCGATTCTTACATAGAGAACACAGAGTGTGTTTTCTCCTGCAGATTGTAAGGGGCTGCACATCATGAGACAATTTAGTCCTTTGAAAGAACTCTCTCTGGTACCTGAGCATGCATAGCTTAGCTGACATGGAGAGGAGATGACACACACTTTGTTGATGATCCCAAAGCCATTTTCACCACTTGCTTGAAAAACGTGTGCCTAATGACCGACCCCTTGTATGCAACTATCCCCACTGGGTTTGTCTGGTGATACCTGCCCATGCCTCCACTCTCACCATTGGCTGAGGCGAAGCCCCAGACTGCATACATCAGTTACATTGACCCTTTTGTATGTGAGGGTGCTGTTTTAGTTAAAACCAAATGCCGCAGCCATCAGCAGCACTAAAGGTTTTTCGAGGCAGTCAAGAACATTTTATAGAGACCAAGCCAGTACGTTTTGACAAAAATTACAAATCGGGTTGATAGATTACAGGTCATGGTGTTTGGCGATTGATGCAAGCACACATGAGTAAGGAGTACTATATATTGTTAATGCAGAGTTAGGGGGCAATTTGCATTCCATAGGTGGATCAGGAAGCAGGTGTAGCTTTCCTGTCTTGTTGTCTCTCAGTACGGGGGGAGTTAGACTTTCACAGCAAGCTTGAATGCAGGGAGAGGAAGAAAATCTAATAAATATGCAAATACATTGCCAGCATCTTGTTGGTTTCACTAAACTTCCCATATGCCAACATTTTGCACAGGGCCAGAGATGAAGCATTAATAAGGCCCTGGTGTCCTACTAGCAAAAGACACACTATTGATGGATGGAATGCAGAACAAATAAAAAACATTCACCTCCAGTCAAGAGATCTGGGTTAAATCCATCATTCTTTTGCTCACAATGCAACCCCAGTTTAGACCGGGTCATGTGCAAATCAGTCTAGACCCTGCGCCTCATGGGTAGTCGAGCCCGAACTCCAATCCAGGTCATCCCTGGACCGGAAACAAGCATCCTAGGACCGGTTTCAGGTTTCACCCCTCATCAGCCAGGATAGCTTGAATCCAGTGGCACAGTGAGCCCGGGCAACCCCAGTAAAGAGATCTGGGTTAAGTCCATCATTATTTTGCTCACCATACCACCCCAGTTTAGACCTGGCCATTTGCAAATCAGTCTAGATCCTGTGCCTCATGGGAACAGTCCAGCCTGAACTGCCATGCCTGGTCCTCCCTCGACCGGAAACAAGCATCTTAGGACCGGTTTCCGGGTTTCATTCCTCATCAGCCAGGATAACTTGAATCCAGTGGCACAGTGAGCCCAGGACCTATGTCTGGGCATACCCAGCGCACTTAGGGTGAGAAAGCAAAAGACACACAATTGATGGATGGAATGCATATCAAATCAAAACATTCACTCCAGTCAAGAGATCTGGGTTAAATCCATCATTCTTTTGCTCACTATGCCACCACAGTTTAAACCTGGCCATATGTAAATCAGTCTAGAGCCTGTGCCTCATGGGAACAGTCTAGCCCGAACTGCCAAGCCAAGTCATCCCTGGACTGGAAACAAGCATCCTACGAACGGTTTCAGGGATTCACCCCTTATCAGCCAGGACAGCTTGTATCCAGTGGCACAGTGAGCCCGGGACCCACATCTGGGCATACCAGGCCTGTCCATCAATAGTTCTTTTTCCATTTGTCACCCTGGTGTCCTACTACACTGAAATCCAGTTGTCTCTTGTTCTGATCTGATAATCATAGAAAGAAACCCTTTTTTATAGTTCGGTTTTGAAACTTACATTGTCTGCCACTTGCCTTGACCTAACCCATACCTGTGACCACTACCGTTAGCCCCTGTTAAACAATACCTTGCACCTCCATGCCGATAATCACAGTGTTGGTAACATCGCCCTATGACAGCGGGATATTCAGGCAACTCTGGATTGGCTTCTTTTATTAAAGGAAGCCAAGCATTGTTGAATGCAGCGCTAGCCATGTGTTTTGAGAAGGCTAACATGCCATCTGCTTTCTGCTTGAAATGTTTGACCTGAAAGCCGTCATATCATATTTAGGCATTATTAGCAGGATCGAGGTGAGATTTTCCAAGGCGGGGATGTTAGAAGAACAGCAGTCTTCATTTCCCCCCCAGAATTCAGCAGGCAGAAGAACTGGTTTGAGGTGGCTTCATTTTTCGAGTACCTCTATATGCAGTTCTGCAGACACAGCCTTTGTGTGGAGTGATGCTCTTCACAGCAGGGAAATATCCAACCTGGAGCACCAACAATAGAGGCATAAAGAGGTGAGAAATATCTGCTCCTGGCTATGAACAGCCACAAAGAAAGAGACCAGGAAGGAGATGAAAGGGTGGTTTTAAGTAAAAGACCCTTATCGCTCTGAACAGATTTCAGCCCCCTTTGCCCCTCTATTTACCAAGTTCCAGTACTACAGGTCGTATTAATATAGGATCCTTCTCTCCTTTGGTCTCGCATCAAGGCACAGGTCTCCTCCCTCCTGCATCTCTAGTGATGCCCTGCCTGGGAAAACAACATCACCCTCATCTTGTGCACAGGAATAGGCTCAAGACTTTCTAAAATGGAACCTCCAGGGTTTAATCACCCTGCTTTGTTTATAAGTACAATGCGTTAATATAGCAAAATTCCTCATTTGACTAAAGGCATTTATTAACAGAGATAAATTAAACAAGTTAATATAACATACACACGTGATGCACAATTTGTAGTAGGCAATCACAATTAGCCAGTATAGATGAGTTATCATGTTGCAATGAATTTAGTTAGCTTAAACAATGATGCCATTTTCAATGCCAATTTTACACTTTAGGGCTAATCGGACAGTTCACCTATTCATGCAGTTGTTTTCCATGTGATGTTTTTCTCTTTCTTCCTTCTGCAGATGCTGCAATTTTCCAGCAGCCTTCTGTTAGCTAGTGAATAGGCATGTTTTATGTGTGAGACAAATGACAATAAGGTTCTCACTGGGAGTAGAGGAAAATGGTAGGAAGCTCGACTTGTGGGAAGAGTTATCTGAACCACAAGATTCTGTTCAAAGTATTGAGTCAAGGACATGGTGACTCATCTAGCATCTACTAATTTCCACTGCCAGAGTGATATGGCTTCATGCCTATGCATTCCTATTCCCTCATAAGAAACCTTTTGGTTTTCTGAAGGGGGCACCTTACTTTGCTTAAAATAAAATGTTATTCTAACCAAACCCTCTTTAATTTAACTTAGGGATTTTCCTTTATGGAACATACTTGCTGCATATTCTACATTCTATTTGCAATTCAGTGATGCTGACGCCCCTTGATGGCTGCTCAGCCATGGAGCAGTCGGAACCCAGATTGGACTCTTGCTGTTTGGTGCAGGACATCTGGTATCCCAGGTATTGGTGCTGCACAGCTCTGGATGGCCCTAGTGTCTTCACACTCGATTGAAGGGCAGATCTGACCCTTCAGAGTATGGGTACCTCTTCCTTGTCATCTTCGGTGTGTCCTGGGCAGGGGAGCTGCAAGGCGGTTGGCCGGACTCTGTTCTTCAGTGCCTGCAGACCTCAGCGGAGTTGCTCTTCTACTCCAAGGGAGATTGGAGGTGATTTCCGAAGTGCTGTAAGGCTACTTAAGGCTGTGGTAAATCTCCAGCTTGCAGGACGAGTCACTCTGTTGCGATAGTCAAGAGAGTTAAGAGCAAACAGGATTAACTGCAAAACGTTCACAGTTCTTCTGCAGTTCTCACCAGGCAGTGACTCTCCTTTGCTCTTCTTTGGATTCATCGAATCGTAGTTCTTGGTTTCAGGGGTGCCACCTAAATTCTCAATTTAGGGGCGTTAACAGGAGTGACAGGTAGCAGCCAATGGGCTGCCTACCTTTAGGGTATACACCCTCTATATATGACCCCTTCTGGTGGGAAGTGGGCATAACTGTGACACAAGCAGGCGAATTCCCTTCAAAATAAGATTGAAGAATATGAAATGGTGGTGTTCACATCAATTAATGTACCTTAGGGGTGGTGCTGGCATGGTGTGGGACACACCTCCTAAACATTACTAATTTTCCGACAAGTTTTACTGCCAAAAGTAGGGTCTGGACAGAGTGCGGGCATCTCCACTATCTGGAAAGGCCAGAGCCACATAACAAAGGCAGTGGAGTCTTTGAAGAGTCCTGCCCTGGAATGCAGATCCTGCATGGAGGAGGTGTTAACATCTCCACCCATAGCAGGCTTTGTTCCTGACCACTGAGAGTGCAAGCTCTGACCTCATGGGGTCGGAAACTCGTAATGAGGAAATGAGTATAGAAGGGGCATGGAAATGAGTATAGAAGGGGCATGGAAATAAGTATAAACAGAGTGAAGAGGTGTGGAATCATGAGGTTGGAAGGTCAGACAAAGGAAGTTTGTGAGCTAAGCAAAGAAGTACTGTGAGTGGATTGAGATGTAGTAATAGAACTCTGAGGTAGGGGCAGTGTGAGAGGCATTTATGAGATTAAGGAAAGATCCAAGGGTGGGAGGAGATATATAATGACAGGGTGTACATTGAGGGCAAAAACAGTAGGATCAGAGTGAAGTTGGGACAGTGCCAGGCTGCGTGAGAGGTCAGGAAAAAGTACATTATTAAGGCTAAAGTGATGGTTATATGTACAATGAGGGTGTAAAGTAGAGGAGTAAGGTCAGAGTTAGAGTGCAGGGTCAGAGTGAACACTTAGGATCATAGAGGACCCTATGATTGGTCAGTAAGTGTGGGGCAAAGGAGAAAATAATAGTAGGCATGTTGCCTGAGATTTGCATTATCCTGAAAGGACATACACCTACCTGAGATGATAGTCACTTTGGAGGTGACCCTACAATATCTCTGCTGCATTATTCGGCAAACTGATTAACGAGGAAAAGGCAGAGTGAGAAGGCATCGAATCTCTTGCCTATCATGCTAGTAATTGTGCCATTATTAATGTGCAATACAGGCTTAGTAAATTGATGTATGTATTGAGTGGGTTCATACATGCACAATACAGCATGGAACCATTTATGCATATACTGTCTAGGTCAACGGGTCCATTTAGAATATGGTAGTCTCCTGTCACTGATGCTTGTATTGCCTAGGGTGTTATGCATGTAGAAAGTTTCATGAGCTCGGGTGTGTACACAGGGCTGAACTGAGGATGGTAAGCTTACCTTTATCAATCAACTAGCAGCCCGTCCCGACGTTGTCAGGGTATGAATTGCTGACGGCCAGTAGTATATTGTTTTGTAGGATTTCGTTTTGATAATATTTCTTATCTGTGACAGGCCTGGGAAACGCTCTGATTCGCAGTGCACTGCTGATGCACTTAAGAGTGCGCGTTCAGTAGTGTGTGAACTCGAGTTTCCCTACTTTATTTTTCCTTGCAATATTATATAGCGCGAACTCGACAACATGGCATGAGGACAATATACATTACAGAAGAACACATTCATTTGAGGTAGGCACGGGGAGACAAAGCGATTTGACTGGAATCACAGGATGTTGAGCTGATGCCGAGAGTCGATCGTAGCTCCCCAGCTCTAAAGTTCGCAATTCTAGAACTTGTGGCGGGAGGTGTGTCTAAAAGTGTATGTCGGTGCTGGCCATCAATGAGAGAGACCTGTGCATTTTTCAAATCGGTGTTGAAAAAATATGAGTATGTTGCTGGAGATGTGGGTCGCCGTTCCACCAATGTACTTACCGGGGAGGGTAAACACCCATTATTCCACAACTTTCTTTCTGTATAGCATCACTCTGCATACTTTCATTACGAAAGTACCATGACTCCGCAATGCCATTATAACGCATGGCATTACATTTTATATGCTTTTACCACGCATACATTTACAACGAAATTTGTTGTAAATGCATGAATGGTAAAAACATGTTTTCTTTTTAATGTTTGGATAAGGTAAGTATTGGTATAGGGGTATATGTTTTGGGGTACTGAGATATATGTTTTGGGATGTTTGGGTATTTTAAGGGTTCAGATATAGTTTTGGGTTATGGGGTACAGGGGTAGTTTTAGGGTTTAGGGATATGTATGGGTTTTGGGGTACAGGGGTATTTTTAGGGTTCAGGGCTAGGTTTGGGTTTTGGGGTAAAGGGGTATTTTTAGGGTTCATGGGTAGGTTTGGATTTTGGGGTACAGGGGTATTTTAAGGGTTATGGGCTACGTTTGGGTTTTGGGGTGCAGGGGTATTTTTAGGGTTCAGGGGTAGGTTTGGGTTTTGGGGTACAGGGTTATTTTATGGTTCAGGGCTAGGTTTGAGTTTTGGGGTACAGGGGTATTTTAGGGCTCAGGGGTAGGTTTGGGTTTTGGGGTACAGGGGTATTTTAGGGATTCAGGGCTAGGTTTGGGTTTTGGGGTACAGGGGTATTTTATGGCTATGGGGTAGGTTTGGGTTTTGGGGTACAGGGGTATTTTTAGGGCTCAGGGCTAGGTTTGGGTTTTGGGGTACAGGGGTATTTTTAGGGTTCAGGGGTAGGTTTGGGTTTTGAGGTACAGGGGTATTTATAGGGTTCTAGGCTAGGTTTGGGTTTTGGGGTACAGGGGTATTCCCGGAGCTGGAATGTACGAACCTGGGAAGAAAAAACAATGAAATATTGGGCACAACGCTCTCTTTTTTTGTTCCATAATCCCGCGCCCCGCACACGCCCACACCCCCAGCACATGCCGACAGCACACGATTTGAGACATGGCATGAAGGGCGGAACGTACCAGACGCCCCCAGCGTTTGTCACGCCCCCAGCACACGCCCACAGCACAACGCAGACACGCCCACAAGGGACTACTTTGCTGGCACGGTTCTTTTACCTTTTAAATGTATATGGTGTCCGTCTGCATAGCCTATATCCTTCTGCTGCAACTTCCCTTTCCAACGCTGTATTGGGTGTTGTGATTGGTGCTGTGGTTCCTGAGATTACCCGCCTCAAAGGTTTGGGCTCTCTCTTTATTATATTAGTATAGATCAGTCAGGGTTTTGAAGCGCTCTACTCACCTGTGAGGGTCTCTAGGTGCTGGGGTGGGGATTGGGGGGGGGGGTGGGTGGGGGTTAGTACATGTCTGCGGTCATCCGATGAGCCAGGTCTTGAGATCCTTTCTGAATAGGTGCAGTGTCTGGCTTCAACTGATGCAGAGGGGGAGTTCGTTCCAGGTCTTGGCTGCGATGTAGGAGAAGGATCTGCCACCTGCTCTGGCCCAGTGCATGCGTGGGACCATGGCTAGAGCTAGGTCGGGGGAGTGGAGGTTTCTCATGGGGTCATGGAAGGAGATTCCTTTGTTGAGGTAATCGGGCCTGGTGTTGTGGAGGGCTTTGTAGGCACATGTGAGCAGTTTAAAGTTTATTATTTTTTCGACGAGTAGCCAGTGGAGGTTGCGGAGGTGTTAGGTGATGTGGTCATATCCTGTGATGTCAAGGACAAGCCTGACTGTGATGTTCACTAAAGATCTGGGGTTTGCGCAGGAGTGTTTTGTTGATTCCAGCGTAAAGCGAGTTTCCGTAGTGCAGTCAGCTGATGATGAGTGCGTGGGTGACGGTCTTCCTGGAGTCGGGGGTGGGGGGAGAGGATCCATTTGAAGGTCATGCGGAGTATGCGGAGAAATGCACCTTGCATTTACACTTTCGAGGTTTGCTGGAGGATTTTGGGGTTGGTGCTGTAAAGTCTCAACAGGGCATGTAAAGGATTGTTTGTAGCGCCTTTAAGAGGCATAGGTGTATGAGTTGTACATTCTACTGCATGACAAATCAAGGGTGCGTCCAGTAACATTTAGTAGATGGGCGTGATGTGTCACTAAGAATGACATACATAAAACGCGACAGTGTCACACATAAGCCCAATCAATCATGGAAATGTCACACATAAGCTAACTGAAAACTTGACAGCACTGCACAAAGTAACGAGCAAATGACATGCATTTTGCTTTCTTAAGACTACATAACTGGTCGCAATAACTACTTAATCACCAATCTTAGGGTCCGGATAACGTGTACTTGCCGTAAAGCCCTGCAAAGCACCCCTCGGAGTAGTAAGCGCCATATAAATACAATTACTATTACAAAAGCCATTCAGCTGTGTGCAGCAATCTAGCAACGGAAGTCTTTCATTCATATTATTATCTCGCCCATCATCGTCATCATGTGGGAGACTGCCTGTTTCGGCCGTTTTATTCAAAGCGAATAGGGCTTGCTCAACAACCTGAGTCTGACTTGAAACTCTTTCGCGCGTTTGTAGAATTGTCTCTCGCTTGCTTCTTTTGGGCCGTGGTAGAGCCAGCATGAGCGACCATAAACACCAGCAGATGGGCCTAGACGCCTGCCAGCATCAAAACGGGTAATGCGCTCGAGAATCGCGTCAGGGATGAATGATTCAATAATACACTGAAGAACCCCGTTTTACCAGAGCTTGAGCTCCGGCGTTTACGGGGTGTGAGGCTACTTTTAAAGACATGTGTACGCGATTGTCAGCTGCACATGTGTTTTTACTTCCGGCTTTTAAGAGTGAATAAAGTATATAAACATTAAAAAGCTAAACTGACAAATGTAAAATGCTATGTAAATGTCAAGGAATTTGAAAGTGGAGGCTAAACATTAAGCTGGTATCTTTAGCTTGCACAGAACCTAGTATAAATGACTGGTAGCTTCCAATAATTCACTGTAATATGCCAATAAAAAAGACCATTCCGTAAGAGTAAAAAGGCAAAGCAACATGCAAGAGTTTAGCATATGGCTTCATCTTTAAAAGTCAATTATTGAAAATTTTAAATCAAAGTTTTGTGTTTCGTTGATTAGTGAGGGAAGTCAAATGTTGTCCTTGGTGTGTTTGTTGTGTTTTGTTTTGTAGTTCAAATTGCTTAGATTGGGTACTAGAGCTTCCAACAGTGATTCAGTGGAGCTTCACAGAAATCAAAGGGTTAATAACTTGCTGTTTAAGTCATTGTTGTTCTTCTTAAAACACTGGAGGTGAAAAGTGGAGGTAAAAAGTGCAGAGCCCTTTCAGACTGGAGCAAATACATATCCAACAAATTAGATGTATTTTAGCACTTTAGGCCAACAACAGCATACTTTGATGACAGACAGCAATCCCTCAGATTGCAGAGAACTAATAGACTCCGGCCTTTGTGCAGATCATACCGGTGCTGGTGTCAGACAATATTTCCTCAGTAACAGAGAGCTGCTAGGCTCAGGCTTCAGAATTTTATTTGCGAAATGTGTTGGCACAAAAGCATCCACTTGGGCATGTGGGTGGATTGTAAAATGCCTTTCAATGGGAAATGAACTGGCACAGAATGATCTTTTTGGGCTTGAACATGAATTGTTTGTGTACTTATGATAAATGAATTAAACACTTCACGTTCAAATATCATCAAGGGTTTGGAATATTATTAACGGTAGCCACTTGCCCCAACTGTCTTTATATAATAATAATAAACAGCTGCAACTACTGGATGCTGCTAGACTTCTGAAGCAGGAAATGGTGAAGTTAAAGTCTGCAGTCTTCACTGAAGGCTAGTAGGTCCTCAGGAGGGATGCTGCAACAGTGCAACAGGGGTGGGGCTTCAAGGTACATCTGGACCAGGACAGGACACAGGTGTGTGAATCATTCTGCGGTGGTGGGGGTAGGTTCAGTGCTGAGGTTGAGGTGGATGGCTGCCAAGAAGCGCCAGCCCCCCGCCTTTCTCTCTTGTCGTGAATGATCCATAATGTTTTATTTTTTGTTGCTATTGGATAGTGATGAAGTATGTCAACTTTGCTCACCTCTACCTGTATATTCTATGCCATTGTTTATATCTGGCACCGTACATGGTAACGTCATGTGTCATTTTATTTGTATGAAGCCCAAATGATGTAGTTTTTAAACGACATGGGAAGTGCATGGGTAGGAATTATGGTTCCCTATAAAAAAAACTTTATACCTCTGAGTGTTATGGCCAAACCACCCCTTATTCTGTGTTACAACTGACACAGAAAATCTCCTTCGGGCTGGACTGTACCCATGAGGCTCAGGGTCAGACTGATTTGCATATGGCCATGTCTGAACTGGGATGGCAGAGTGGGCTAAAGAACGGTGCTAGATTAAACCCAGATCTTTTGACTGGGTGTGAGTGTTTGATTGGTTCAGATGCTCTGTCCATCACCACCCCCTTTTGTACCGCATTGTTTATATCTGGCACCGTACATGGTAACGTCAAGTGTCTTTTTATTTGTATGAAGCCCAAATGATGTAGTTTTTAAACGCCATGGGAAGTACATGGTAAGGAATTATGATTACCTATAAAAAAATATATACCTCTGAGTGTTATGGCCAAACCCCCCGTTATTCTGTGTTGCCACTGACACAGAAAATCTCCTGACATTATACCCTTTTAGGAGCATGTTGAGAACTACGGATCTTTTACATTCATGGACAAAAGCAGTAGGCAGGTATGTCTCCTTATTGTTTGGATACAGAAAGTTTAATATGCCTGTTCCCGGGTGCTAATGCCCTGCATCAGTTGTACAGGACACAGGCATATCGTGGGTGGTTACACGTTTTTCCACTGTGCCACTGAAATAACATTAGATCTTTCTTGTGATATAAAAGTATGCCTACCATTTAAAATACTCTTTGTTGAATAATATGTGTATTGTAGCATACATTCAGCACACTAACCAAATTTGTTGCGCTTACTAATCCTTGTTATTGTTTTGCTTTTTACTGTGATGCATGTGGGTGTGCACGTTTAGCCTGGGAGAACTACTCTATGCCAGTAATTCACTTGCTGCAGAAATCGGGATACCTCTTTTACTGTAGTGATGCCTTTGTTGTAATTCACTGTTATATCTGTAGTGTTGCATTTGAATATTTAGTTGTGTATTGCTGTATTTGGTTAACTGTTGTGCTAGTAGTCTGATTGTGTAATACTTAATTTGGTGTTGCTGAGATGTATGTCAGTACAACGCGGTTGTTTTCAACCCGGTACTTTACATCGCAGATTTTACAACGCAAGTCGTTACAACAACTTGCGTTGGAGGGTGTGGATTTCGGAATCTTATAATTTTATATTCCAACACCAGTCCCCGTAACAGTAGGGAAGGTGTTGGAATATAAAATTACAATATTCCTTATCCCACAGCGCCATCCAGCGCAAGTCGTAGTAACGACTTGCGTTGTAAAAGACGCGTCGTAACTGCACTGCGGGGTAACATCTGCGTTGTAAAGGATGTTCCCCGTGTTGCTGTGCAGTTCATTGATGTCCATAGGCAGTTACTTGATTTTCCAATCTATTTTGTTTTATCTCTAACCTTTTAACGTCGAGCAGTTCTGAGGCATTACCAATCTGTGGTAAACCTTCCCAACCATCTACCTGTCTAGGCGGCTTTGCCATTGTGCCTGTGTGACATCTTGCTTTATTGTGTCCCTGGGACACTTAAACAGAGGCAACCCTCTTGCTTCAAATGCACATTTTCCTATTGTCTCCCTCTTCTGTGCCCACATCTATGTATTTTCATGTCTGCAGTTCCTTAGACAGTCTGACTCTTTGCCAGCCTGTGCCCACTTAAAAAAGTCATGACCTAGTGTTCTGCTGGATGACAATGCTGAACTCTTTGTAAGAGGGACTATACGACTTCAGCAGTGATGGGTGCCCTTGTCCAGTCAGCCTACTTGCATGCCTTATTGCCCTGCTTTCAGTATCTTGAGAGCCAGGATTTTGCCTATGATGAACAGTAGAGAACCACTCTGAAACCTGCTGCAGAATCATGTTGATGACCCTGTCTTAAAAAACAGGCTCTAAACCTTTGCAAGCTTTAAGCTGGAGCTAGCAGCAAGATGCAGCAACTTCTCTCCCTTGTTAAATTCTATTTTAATTCAGATTACTAGTTTTATCAGCACTTTTCATAGCTGAGCTTTTTTGTAGGACAGTGATTTCATGTGTGTCATATATTTTCATAAAGGCTACTTTGCGCATACTGTTTTTTATTAATCACTTTTACTATGGGTAGAAGCCTGGTTAGAGTAGTTGAGCTCTCTTTGCATCATGTTTACTCATGCTAAACCTAAAGTAATGAAAAATAATGATCATGCACCTGTTCATTTAAGTGAAATCATGGGAAATAGTTCCTTGCTGTACCCTTACCCCAAAACAACCAATGTTAATGTTGTTCTTGATGAGTTTATCTTTCTGAACGCATGGTTGGCAAAATTTGGTTCTTAACGTGGGTATGGTGATCACGGGTATAAAATAAATCCAGTGTCTACGGCAGGGGATGAGGATAGTAGGGCAACTGTATATTATCAGAAATACAGTTCTGCTCCTCTGCTTTGTTTGTACGCGAGTCCTGTACAAACATTGATTCCAGCATTACCCTGTCCAAAAACTTAAGGACCCTGACCAGGAGCAATCCTATAGAAAGTGGTAACTGGAAAGCAGAGTACATGTAATGTAAAACAGTATACAGATCTTTGTTCTACAAGACCACAATTTGAATGAAGCAGCAATACTCTATTCATGCCTGTAGATAACAGTTGGATTAAGATCTACTGCTACCAATGCTTTCCTTGTAGAAGGGGAGAGTGAATGCATGCATGAGTTGAGTGACTTCTGAGAAACCGTTGTCATTACTCACTGAATTATGTTGTCGAAGAGTTGTGTGCTTTGAACTGGTCCATTTGAAAGCACGACTTTTTTTGAAGCTTCATTTGGATAAAAATGTAACTAAAAAACCTAATGGCACCTGATGGGGGCATAACTGTTAAACTCGCTGGGTGTTCACCTACCCATATGTCTCTGGTGCGGAATCCATCTGAAGATACTGAAGATTTGATGCCTTTAAACTGAAGAAAACGTAAAAGGGTTCGCAGCTGATTCAATAGCATTTCTGGCATGTCACTTGCTTCCAGGGCTGGATTGACATCCTGTTCTTGTATCTTGAGTAAAGAGTCTACAGAGAACATGCTCATCCACGTGCTCAAGGCTGTAGATGTACATTGATGGCACGTTTTATTGAAGGGAAAATATTTTGGGTTTAGTAGTTCAACTGAGGAGGCTCCATTTTGATATTTAAGCACTTGGATGGATTTTTAGACTTGTAGTTGTCTGTTGGCAGCTAGACAGTCTATAAAACACTGAATTCTAAATGTATTTTTAGATTATTAGATATAGTATTTTTCACAAAGTGCAGGAACAGACATAATAATTACCGAAATCGCATTAGAACAAATGTGTCCAGAGCAAGACCAAATACGTATACACAGAAGAGCTGTTGTTAGACATGACATCTTTTTGCGTGTTTCCACTGTCTTTTTGATTTCTGACCTCCCGGTTTTGACTCTATTTTTGCTGGTTTAGTGTCTCTGCGCACTTTCTCACTGCTGTTCAGTGTTAAAGTGCAAGTGCTCCTTTTGTAATTTATATTATGGATTGGTGTTTCCATGATTGGCACATTTGACTTACTGGCAAGTCCCTAGTAAAGTGCACTGAGAGTGCCAGGGCCTGTAAATCAAATGCTACTAGTAGGCCTACAGCACCGATTATGCCACCCACAGAAGTAGCCCTGTAAAAGTAACTCAGCCCTGCCACTGCAGAGTACGCGCACAGTTTATAACTGCCATGTCGACCTGGCAAGTGCAGCCACTTGCCAGGCCCCAGCCTTCCCTCTTCTTACATGTTATTCACCCCTAAGGTAGGCCCAAGGTACCCCTGTGGGCAGGGTGGAGTGTATGTGAAAGGTAGGACATGCCCTGGTGTGTATGACATGTCATGAAAGTGAATACTGCCAATTTTTTTTCACTATTGCAAGGCTACCTGTTCCCATGGGATAGAATGGGGAGTTTGCCTATAACATCTTATAAACATAACTACCCCTGGGAACAAGTTAGGGAAATAAAGTTTAGTGTGCCTGAACTTAGAATGTTAAAATGCATCTTTTAGTGAGGGTGATTTTTACATTCTGTGTTTGAAAATACCACTTTTAGAACGTAGGTATTTTCTTACTCAGTCATCCAATGTGCCTCTGCTAGGATGCGTATTGACTGTCTGACTTTGGCTAGATTTGACGGCTCCCCAGGGAGCCAAGACGCACATCTTGGGAACCACTGCTCTACAGGCTCTGCGCAATTACATTTTCTTTGATGGCCAGAAGGAACAAAGTGATTACTCATAGTAAGCTTTGTTGGATTCGGCCTTCAATTTTGTTGGCCTGTGGTGTTTTTTATGGGAGAAAGCAACCAAACACATGTAGAAAACAATACGTGAAAAATATTTGCTCTTGTCAAATTTATTTATGAAAAAGAACTGCGTGAGCCATTTGTAACTTCACAATTTGATCTGGTGTGCATACAAAGATTTTTTTTGACTTCTTAAAATCGGAAATTAGAAAAGCTCAGAATATCATGTAATCCAAATAAACGTTTTGAAATGCAATGCTTTTTGGTGAGGTGTATGAAGCACACGGCTAATTGAAGAGACTCTTGGTACTTTGAAAAAATAGTGGTATACATTTGTCCACACCTGGTATTACTGTTTGCACAGTGCTACATTCATTATCACCAAGCTTTCAGAGTGACTGAGAAAGCAGTTTCGAATCTGAATCACTTAACTTCTGCCTATGTTCCTTTTTTTACACGGTTATCTTTTAATATTTTCACCAGGCTAGCTTTATAGTGAAATAGGAAGCCCCACAGACATTGAGCAAAAAAATCGGATTCATATATTTTTTTTATTTAGAGTAGCGATCGTGGTTTATGAAACATTTATTTGGTAAAATTATAACCTTGAAATTGAATTGGATATTAAGTTGAAATAGCGTAGTCGGTATAAGGAAATCGGTTAAAAAGGCAGAGGGAGGTATCTTAAACAACAGATGATTGAACGATTGAATAAGAAACTCCAGTGGTTAAAGTGAGTGGTTGAAGAATAATAGAGGTGACATAAGACAAGGGCGAGACCTAGTTTTTAATGCAGAAGTGGTAAGGATTTACAAAAGCGCAAGTAGTAGGCATTATCTCATACACTCCCAGGAAAAACTAGAATCGACAAATAATTGTCAAGTTGCAGAATAGCATGAAGACATAAACATTTTGTTATCTTTGCATGAAAGTAAATATTGTATATGCTTGAGTTTAGTAGGTTTATGTAAAGTTATTTGCATGTACACTATTATGTACTATGCAAAAACATACTGCGATATAAATTATGAATATATCTTGCAATAGTGCTAAAAGCGAATAAAAACATTAAAAACGTGGTAAAGGGGTTCACCAGTTTTGTTAGACTGTAGATTTAGTATCAATATGTGGTCAATAGGAGTGAAAATGGTTAGGAGGATTTAAAAAACACTTCCATATAATGAGCTATATTTGAGAGCCGGTGATGATGATGGGTAGTACAGTGGTAATTAATTAGAACCTAGAAATTTGATGACGAACTATACTAAGGATCACAGTGATTGAAAGTTGTGCTTGGCTGCAATTGAAGCGTTTAGCCAAAACTAAATAAATGATAGAGATCACGATTGTGGGGTTCTTAAGAAATGTAGGACCTAACACCACGACTCCGTAAGAAAAGCCTTACAAAAACAGACAGGATGAAAAGGTTGGCGTCCCAAGCTCCTGTGTAAGAAATATTGGTGAGATGGGAGGGAAACCCATGATCGTATGGAGCATTCGAATTATTTGGAAAAGTCATAATTCTCATACTTGTCAAATGTTGCCTACAGATCAAGCAAAAAAGAATTTCATTTGATATTAGTGTGACGGGAACAAGCGAGGTGCTTTGTAACTAAATTCAAACGGGCTAAGACCTTATTAATGAAGGGCGAGCTAGTTAAAAAAAAAAACAGTTGGTGATAGACAAACCATTCTAAAACCTTTGAAAGGCTAGTAATAATAATTGCAGTGCTAAAATTGAAAATAGTGTTATGTTTAAACATATTGAAGTGAATCAGTAGATATTCTATTTATGCTGTTGTATAGAACGTAATGAATGCCAGGAGAAATTTGGGATGTTGTCTGGTCAGTAGAGGCAGCAGCTGAATTGGCATGACAAAGAAACGTCAGAGAGTAATGTCTTCAAATGGCAATTTGGAGAGGAGTGGAAGCGTGCAAAAGGTCCAAATACTTTGAATGGGTTGAGGAGAAGCAAACATAAAGGTACATATAAAGTAGAGCTTAAACGTTTGATGTGAAGTAGTGGGTGATCTTGGCAGACTCTCCTGAAGACTGCCTACCCAGATTCCAAAAGTGGTTTTAGCTGATTAAGGACTGAAGACAAAAATGAGTGAGATGGGATGGAGCAAGAGATAAATTAAGTTGCATAAATAATGATTTTCAGCATAGTGCATTGACAGATCATTGATTGAGGGTAAGCCAGAATAGCAAGCACAAAAGAGTGACATTTTCTAACACCTTTTCAAAGCTTATTGAGCGTATTGCAGATGGACTTGAAAGCTCTTGTAATCCATAGATGCAGGTTTGTGAGAGCAGAACCTGATTCTAGTTTGTGGGAAAGCTAGTTAGTTTGTTAATTTAAGGTAAGTCAATGAGCGCATCCTCAAGGAGGAAGGGAAGTTGGTGGAGTGTAAATGGTAATGTTTGATTGATCGTAGGTCTTTTCGAGAGCAAGATAACGAAAATCAATGTCAAGCATGCAATTAAAAATCTTGAAGGTTGTTAAAGATCCACAACCACAATGAGTGCAAAATGACCAGAGACTGATTAGTCGCTGGGGACCAGCGAAAAGAGACTGGCCCATAATTCCTTCAAGAAGATTAGTCGGCTCAGTTTTGATTGCAGCTATTGTGAATACTCGCCGTGTAAGCTAAGGCCTAAAAATAATGTAGATTATTTTATGCAAGGATGGATCTTTTTAATGTTTCTCAATCCTCATACTTATTCAGAATGGAGTGTGTGCAGGGGATTTGATTCGATTTTTGATATGTGCTCTTATTTTTTACAGACTTGGATCCCAAAACGTATGCAAAAAACGTGAAGATTATTTGGAATGGCCTGAATATTTCATGGCAGTTGCATTTTTATCAGCACAGAGGAGCAAGGATCCAAGTTCTCAGGTAAGGGGATTGTATGCTGCAGTTAAACTCCTCAGTTGCAGGATTTGTCAGCCCAGGTAGGTTTGTATCCAATCGGACTGAATAATGCTACAAATAAAGCATAGTGTTATGTACCATATTGACATGGTTACTAAATAGTTCTATTTTTATAGTGCTCTTGGGATGACGTAGTGCTTGCCCCTCCTGACCCAGACCACTACTCAACCACGGAAGTTTGGTTCTCTTGTTCGCTAGGTAATTCAAGGATACGTCCTGATCTCAGGACTTCAGGAAGTATCCTTAAAAAATAAAATTAGTAATGCCACTGTATGTGCGCTGAGGCTGTGCTAACCAGTAAGGTAAATGTCCGTGCTACCACAATATATCAAGCCATTTTGTCTGCCAAACCCCTTTTCAGGAGAAACATTTTACTTCAAAAACATTGGTGTGCATCCCTGCATACCTGTATGAAATGCTGCAATTTTGCCTTATTTAGTTGTCTCCTTTCTGTTCAGGCAAAAGCATTAGCATTCAGTATAACTTTGTGCATGGCAGTCGGCACGCTGTGGGAACTATTTGTATCCAAGGCAGGAACACAGATACTGATTCCTGATTGTTGTATTGTCAGACGTTTGTCCTGAAGGACCGTGTGTCTCGGTCTTAACTATCTTTGCAAAATACTCTCCTAATTTAATAGACTTTCACAGGTATGAATGCCTGTGCCCCATTACCTTTTGGTGATCATATGTTTACATCACACTCACATGTTCTGATGGAACATGTGCTGATTTGCAGCTGTTATGAAAGATGAATGTATCCAAAATTACTTGTAATTTATTGAAATCAGAAAGATGTCTAAGGTAAGGGTTCTAGCAAAAACCGAAATTTGCACATCTTTACCTTAGTATGGTCAGTTTTGTGTTTTCCTCAAACTGCTGATGATGGGCACGGTATGGCATGCCCAGTTATTGTCTTGCTTCTGTATTGTATGTTTGTAGAGCTAATTTAAATTCATCTGAACATCCTCTTAATTTAAAAACCTTTGAGTGGCCTCTCATTCAGTAATCCCATATCTTTACAGGGGATAGTTGCATTTTTGTTGCAGCTAGCTACTGAAAGGTGCTGGTAGCACTTTTCTGAACTTAGCTGCTTAGTTTGGTTATTTTTTTTTGGGGGGGGGGCGTGGTTCCGTGCATGGGAAAAGGGCAAGGGAATAGCCTAATCCACTATTATTATTATTATTATTATTCTGAGTTTTGTATAGCGCCTGGTTACCAATAGGCATCCCAGCGCTTACCAGAACATAACACTACTAAGAAGATGCAGGGATTAAACGGAAAACAAAGAAGTTTTTAAAAGCTTACGGAAACGAAGAAGACTAGCTTCCGAGCGCAGATGTAAGGGCAATGAGTTCCACAAGGAAGCCACATTTATTGAGAACCTTCTGCCACCAGTTCTCGCCTTTTTCACCCTGCCAACCTGAAGGAGATGTTGGTGGTCAGAGCGAAGTGAACGAGAGGCCTTGTAGGGCTGGACCATCTCATCCAGAATGGGTGGACCGACTCCGTGCAGAACTTTGTGGGCAATGCAGAGTGACTTAAATTTCACCCTGTCCCTCACAGGGAGCCAGTGCAATGCCCTCAACGCGGGACGGGCAGATTGACGCCTAGGGAGACCCGTCAGGAGCCTGGCAGCCGCGTTCTGCACCTGCTGCAGTCTGTTCAGGGTAGATTCGGGTGCGCCCAGGAATAGCGCATTGCTGAAATCCAGCCGCGAGATGATAAGTCCCTGGATGAGGAGCCTTCGGGTGGCCACTGGGAGCAAGGGCAAGATCTTCTGGGCTGAGCGGAGCAGGCCAAAGCACACGCCAGCGGTCTTTTTGGCGTGGGTTTTAAACGATAGGTCCTGCTCCAGCCATACCCCCAAGCTCTTGATCTCCTGCTTGGGGGGAGGCATCGGACCCAGACAGTCTGGCCAGCTGCTGGGGGACAAAGATGGAGAAGAGTTCCCCAGCAGCATCAGTTCCGTCTTGGAGCCATTTAACTTTAGGGCTGAGCTGCACATCCACGTGTAGATCTTTTCAAGACATGAGTGCAGCCGGTCGGGATGGTGCGCCGACTGGGAAAGGCCAACCACCAGCTGAGTATCATCAGCATAACTGATGATTTTAATACCCAGCGGCCGTACCACACTCTCCAGGGGGGCCATATAAACGTTGAATAAGGTAGGGCTCAATGAAGAGCCCTGTGGCACACCGCACTGGAGAGGGGTTGACGATGATTTTTCCTGTCCTTCCCACACCTCAAATGTACGACCTTCCAAGAAGGAAGCGAACCATTTGAGGGCCAGACCCGTGACCCCCACCCCCGACAGCGGTTGGAGAAGCACCAGATGGTCCACGGTATCAAAAGCAGCGCTGAGGTCCAGGAGGATCACTGCCACTGATCCCCCCGAATCCAGCATGCTCCTCGCACTCTCCACGACCGCCAGTAGGGCGGTGTCAGTCCCCTGACCGGGGCGAAAACCCGTTTGGGAATCGGCCAGGAGGGAATTGGCTTCCAAGAAGTTCGAAAGGCGACTGTTCACCAGCTTCTCCGCCACCTTACTGAT
Organism: Lissotriton helveticus; assembly: GCF_964261635.1. Lineage (NCBI taxonomy): Eukaryota > Metazoa > Chordata > Amphibia > Caudata > Salamandridae > Lissotriton > Lissotriton helveticus. The sequence continues at coordinate 18,889,793 of NC_136060.1, read as the reverse complement.
ACCCGGCAGCAAGGAGATTGGCCGAAAGTTGGCGAGATCGGCGGGGTCGAGGTTAGGCTTTTTCAAAAGAGCCTTAACCACCGCCCCTTTCCAACTAGGGGGAACTACCCCATGGGCGAGAGACAGGTTTATCAAGTCCGTCACAGGGCCGACGATGGTAGATGACACCTGTTTAAGATACTTAATAGGTGCTGGATCTTTCGGGGAGCCACTCTTCATAGACCTCAGAACTGCCAAAACTTCCTCCTTAGTAACCGGACCAAGGGAGGCCAGCTCCACTAGACAACATGCTCACAGGTTTCAGATTTGCAAGTGTTTGAAAATACTCAAAATTGAAAATACTCAAAATTTTCCAAATAATGCTTCGAAACCTACACGGATCTTAGCTTTCTAGATTTTTTGATTTGTTTTTGCATGCCAGAGTATCCGAAGGTATAGTGTGCAGGACAGTTCCCGGAATTCTTTCGAGAGGCAAGTAAGACAAGGTTGCCACATTTTATCAAAGGGGGGAGGCAGTCTGTGGCTAGTGCAGTTAGCTTTTCCATTCACAGCAGTTCCCATAGGTTGCTTAGCCAGTCTATATGTGTAGTGATGTTATTGGTACCCCATCTGGGAAGAAGGAGCTGCTTGGCTGCACCCAATAAAGCAATTGTGCGACCTCTGCTGCATCGTAATGGCTAGGTAAGCGGGTTAGGGAGGCCCAGGAGAACGTAACTAGGGAACCTAGTAACCTCAGTGTCAAATATCGCATTCACTGAATCCAGGAACCCCCCCCCCCCCCAAAAGGATTCCATTTTGGGGCATTCCCATAGGAGGTGGGTAAGGGTGCCCGCTGGCCACATTGGGGCCAGCAGCTGCCACAGTAGGATCCCAGGTGGCAATCCTAGCTGGGTGGGATACTAATAATTTGCAGTTTTAAAAAACATTACTTTACAAGTGGTCCTAAGGGCTGATGTTCATGCGCGGTGTAAAATGTTGTTCCATTCCCTATCTGTAAAGGGGCATCCACACTCACCCTCCCATGTAGCCCATGCAGGTGACTATTGGGGAGTCTGGGGTATGATAAGAAAGTCATAAATGCCAGACAGGAGTTTTTGTCTTGGGTGCAAGTGAGAAGCCAATGCTGAAAAGACGTGAGTAACCGACAGGCGTGAGGTCTGAGCCAAGGCTGTCACCCAATGTGCCTCGGTCAAGTACTGCCATCGTGCTGTGTCAGGGGAGTTATAAGCCAGTTGTAGTGTTGGGCAGTCCATAAGTCCCTTAGTATCGAAAAATCCCCAATTCGCTTGGAGTTGACCTCTTGCCAAACCTGAAATCCCGCTCCCTTGGCCGCAGACGGGAAGTGTGGGTTGCCAATCACTGGCTTCTGTGGGGACAGGGGCATGGACAGGTCGTGTCTCAGTTGTACTGTGTCCCAAACCCCAACTGTCGCCCTCACCACTAGTGACACATAAACTCCAGATGGCCAATGGGTTTCGGTAACCAGGGGACCTTCCAGATATGGTTTGCCGCAATCAGCTGATCAATAAAGCTCCAGTGTTTTCTCTATGTGCGTCTGGGACAGTTTCACTGTAAAGCGCAGTTGCGCAGCTTGATAATAGCGGCGCAAATGTGGTATACCCAGCCCCCCGCTGACATTGAGAGGGAGGCATGGGTTTCGGCCCAGATGAAGTCCCAGATAAGAGTGCGTAGCTTATCCAGCATAAATGGAGTAGGCTGGAGAGGGAGGGTTTGCATTACGTATACGATTTTGGAGAGGAGCGCCACCTTGACCGCAGCTATATACCCGAGCGAAGAGAAGGCCACGACTCTTCCAATAGGTAAGGTCTGATCCTGTGATCGCTAAGACGTTGCCATAGTAATGGGTAGCTGTGGCTGCAGTTGTGGAGTCGGTCTGTAGTCCCAAGTAGGGCAGACCATGATCTGCCCACTGGAAGGGGAACTATGTGCTAAGCCGGGCCTTCGCCAAGTCTGAAACAGTCCTGTTGAGGAAGGAAGATTTTGGTAGGTTAGTTTTAAACGCGGAGGCTCTACTGAATGCAGCTAATTCAGTCATAACAGCTTCTAGGGTGGTGTCTGGGTCAATGAGGGTCAGGTGCACTCCGTCCGCGTATAACATAATCTTATGTTCCCGTCCACCAATCTGAATGCCTTTTATTCGGGGGTTGCTCCGGATCCGTTCCGCGAATGGCTCCATATAAAGTGCGAAGAGCAAAGGTGACGAGGGACAGCCCTGCTTGGTGCCCCGGGTGATCGCAGTTGTTTTTGCTGATTTTTTTGGACCACCTACTAACAATATACTTTCCTTTGAATGAACGGGTCTGACATACAATGTGTAGCTGAAAATTTCACATTTCTATTTTTCATTTATACTTTCATTAGTTTTTAGTTCAACTATTAGTTTTTTGTAAAAACTATGAATTATATACACAAGTGACCCTTTTGCTGAATTTGAAATGTAGTCTGCTTTTCAAAAATGCATTGCTCTCAGTGTTCACCGGTGGGTATGATACCTGCTTCGACCACAAGCTGCATTAGATAGTACATTTCTCCTATTTTAGTTGATTCTAACACTTAGAAAAATGCAAAAACTTATGTGAAAAAAATATTTCTATAACAACTCTGCTCGTTTCTAATAGTTTGGAAGATAGTGCAATTTCTTTTATAAATGTGTTCGTAACAAGCAATTTTTAAGGAATTGAATGCATGAAATGTACAGCAGTGTCCCTTTCATTCATCTAATAGCCTAGCGAGAAATTTGCAAGAGTGTGAACATCAAAGGAACTTATACATAATAATTATGTTTGTCATAATTAACTTTAATGATGAGCTACATAAGTGTATTTCTGCAGAAACGTCTCTAAAATCTACTGAATTCAGGTCTTTGAAATGATCTATTGTGGATAGATATGGCAGTAGAGATTGAATTGGAGCAACTCCAAGAACTCCGAACCACTGTTCCCCATAATAGCAACAATAATGTATCTGACATTCAGGGAGTCAAACTGCCATTAAAATGCTGCCTTTTTTGGTGGCGTGTGTTAATTCACTGGCCCTTGTAAGCAGAACGCAAACATTGGGGGCAGGAGCACAGTTACGACCCTTACTTGCTCTCTTTTCATTTGCTCTCGGAGAAAAAGAATCCCTTCATAAATCCAGGTAAGGTCCTCAATAGCATATCCAAGACCCTTATCCATCACATATTTTAAATGTCTTCCTTTATAGAGATGCACCAACACTTTCGCCAACCTCTGAATTGGAAACAGGTAACTTCAAAACTGTTGAGAAGCAATTAGTCCTATTACAACTTGTTATATACTTAACCCAGGTGGACTATGTCAAGTATATAACTGTCTTGCAGCTCAATCTATCAGGGCTATCCACCCAGTTGAACTAAATGGCACACAAGACAGCAAATGCTGGCAAAAAAAACATGCACAACATAACATAATAAAACACATCAACAAAAGAGTGACAGCAACTACAAATTCATAAATGTATGATCCCTCAACGAGAGCCACAAAAAGCAGGATAGGGTGAAAAGAAAATGAAAAAGATTTTTTTTTCTTATTTAAAAAGAACCCTCACTCGCCGACCTAGTCGGTGACGTGCTTCATCATTGGGTTCTACTGGAGCAACCAAATGTCACCCCAGTATGCTACTACGCCTGTAATACAGCGGAGCTGGATTTTTTCTATATCAAGAAAGTGCCAAAAGAAAATGTGCTAATGTGAGTGGTCCTAGGACTTTATGAACCCCAAAGGAATCCATGTGCCTGAATGCTAGATAGCGCTCCAAGCCTGTGAATGTTCTGTGATGTCATCTAGAGTGTTGATAGGCACTCTGCCCTGGATGTTCTGTCAGTGGCAGTTGCTGCTTGTGCCTTGGCTGTGCCAGCTGGGACGGCTCTCTTTAGCCTACAATAAACTCTACAGTTGCCTACTCCAGTGGTGTCCTTCATACATCATTTCGGCTTATATGTTCTTTTTGTTATCATGGTGTTTTAGCGCGGTTGTCCATTCCGTCATCTGTGAAATAGTTTTTTCTAGACTGGAACGTGTGGGTTCAATCTCTAGTGGAAGAGGGGATGAATGTTTTGGTCGAAAATCCTGTAATAGTTTTGGATGGAATTATTATTGTTTAACGGTGCTCACTCCCACTGTCCCTATGCCCCTGAAAGGATTCCTTTGTAATAGTTAATTTTCAGAGCTCATGCAACAAACAATAATCACTTCCTAGTTAAAAAAAAAAACGACTGACTTCATGGTCCTTACCAATTATCACGTACCTCTCAAATATACTGTAGGAAGCTATATCTCCATATAGCGCATCAAAATGAGGTACACTGTGCAGAGAGTCCAGGTAAAGTGCAAAGGCCAACTCAAATGCTCACATTTTTGGTAGTGTGGGCGAAGTGTGGGCGAACAGTTAGGCATTTTAGAGGGTAGTGCTAAGCATTAATGACGCACAAAAGCGGCAGCAAATGAGGTAAGTACTTTTCGAGTTATGAATTTTTTCAGTTTTCAGAAATGGGTACATAGGGTATTTTCTGGTTCAGCAATGTTATCCTATGGAGGAAAAACATGCATTGCATTCAGGCACTTAGCAGCGACTTGCGGGGCTGTTCTCCTGGATTTGAGGTGAGTATGGGGCAGGGTCCAAAGCCACACCAACAGGTCACCTTGGGAGGTTCTGGGGAATCCAGGTGCCAAGGGGTGTCTCGCATCTGGTGTCCCATTCGCTTTAATGGGAGAACGGTCCGGTCAAAAAGAGGCTGCAAGCTGGGACTGGGGTACCCCCAGGGGAGCTTGACTCTTGAGATCGACAGGCACACAGGGACACCCTTGGACCTCTTCTCCTCAGGCTGTGGTGCCCTGGTACACTAATTTCTTTTTTGGGCCGGATCTGGTGCTGGAGTTTCTCATGGTTAGAGGGGGACTGCAGAAAGAGGCTGCAGGTGGCGTCTGGAAGTCCAGTCTGGGCAAACCCAGTGTGGGCTCGCTCTTGTGGGTCTGGGGACCATCTGGCACAATCACCTCCCATGGACTCCGTTAGGAACACGAGTGAGAAGAGCAGTTTCTTCTTAGCACACCGCTGAAGACTGCACGTGTTCTGCACTCCTTGAGGCCAGCCTTCCGAGTCGGAACTAGCTGCCAGATTCCTCCTCAACCACAGCCACTTAGCACCAGCTCCTCCTCCATTCATACTGTAAGCCAGCCCTGCCCCCAGCCATTTACTTGCATGAAGCTATGCTGATTCCACCCTGGTCCACAACAATAGCTCCCACTACATGTGTGCTCTCTAAGTCAAGAAAATAAACGAGCCGAAAGTGAAGGTGATCTCCGCCTGTGGTGGATGTAAAATCGGGCGTTTTTAGTACTAAAGAACTACCTACATGGGAACAATGTCCTTCATATAAAATGACACTTCGCAAGGGCGTGAGTTATAGATGGGGAAAAAAAGGCTGTGCCCAATATGTAAGAGGGGGCAGCTGGCTCATAATGATCATTCATAATATGTTGATGAAAATCATATAGGAATGGTTGTCTGAGCTAATCCCAGGTGAATGGTGTGCAGAGTGGACTGCGAGGATAGGCAGATATCCTAGCCATAATGGGTGCATTTGAGAAAATTAGGCTAATGTACCACATTAGCGCCCCATCCGCGCCGAAGGTGCGCCAAAGGTAAGCCCGTCTGCGCTCGTCCGCGCCTGGACCGCACCCAGCGCCAGACCCCCTGGCCCCCGCCGCTCCCAACCCTCTAGAGTCACATACGATGCTGCTACTCTCCACGCCCTCAACCCCGGACGCACCCCACTATGCTGCGAAGCTACCCCAGGATGTACCCACGGCCCATTCGCCTGCCTCTCCTGCAAGTTCAACTGCTTCAGGACCCTCACCAAACCCACTTCCTCCACACACAGCTCCGAACCCATCCGCCTGAAATGCATCCTACTGAACACTCGCTCGGTCCACAGACACGCAACAGAACTCTGGGACCTAATCGACACTGCGTCACCTGACATCGCCTTCCTTACTGAAACATGGATGAACGCATCTGCTGCCCCCGACATCGCCATAGCCATACCGGACTCTTACAAGATTATTCGAAAAGACCGCACCAATCAAACTGGAGGAGGCATCGCCATCGTCCACAGAAACACCATCAAAATCACAACCAGCTCCGATGACAATCTTGCTACCGCCGAACATCTCCACTTTCAGATCCACACCGACCCCAGGACCACCCTTAGAGGCACCCTCATTTACAGGCCTCCAGGCACCCGTTCTCAATTCAGCGACGACATCACAGACTTCGTCAGCCCACACGCCCTCGCCTCCGAGAACTACATTCTTCTAGGAGACTTCAACTACCACCTTGAAAACAGACTCGACAGCAACACCACCACCCTTCTGGACAACCTGGCCAATCTCGGACTCAAACAACTTGTTGACACCCCCACTCACACAGCCGGACACACGCTCGACCCTATCTTCACCTCCAGCAAGCACATCTCCTTCGATCGCACTACAGCTATCCACTGGACGGACCACAGCTGTGTTCACTTCAGCTACAAAACCACCCTGACCCACAACCGTCCACAACCCATTCCCCGGAGAAACTGGAACAAAATCACCACCGACCAACTCCTCACATCACTCAACCAAAACCCTCCCACCCTAGCAATGGACCCAGACCAAGCGGGCACCAACCTCAGGCAATGGATTACCCACAGTGCGGACGATTTAGCACCCCTGAAAAAGCACCAGTTGAAATCGTCCAGCAAAAAGGCTCCCTGGTTCAATGATGACCTTAAAAAATCCAAGAAGCTATGCCGCACCCTGGAGAAGAATTGGAGAAAAAACCCAACCTCACACAACATGGCTTCCCTCAAGACAGCCACCCGCAAACACCACCAACTGATTTGATCTGCCAAGAAATCAGCATTTAAGGACCGTCTCGACAACAATTCTCATAACAGCAAGGAACTCTTCAATATCGTCAAAGAATTCACCAACCCTACCGCAGCATCCAACGACATCACTCCCTCCCAAGACCTCTGCGATTCGCTATCCTCCTTCTACAACAAAATTGCCGACATCCACAACAGCTTCAAGAATACTCCCAGTGATCAACCCGCCCCACCCCCTTCAGATCCCACTCCTCCAACTAACAACCTCAGCGCCTGGAACCCAATCACCACTGAAGACACCATTCGCCTCATGAAGTCAATACACTCTGGCTCGCCTTCTGACCCCTGCCCGCACCACATCTTCAACAAAGCTGACTCCATCATCGCACCCCAACTCCGCGATGTCATCAACTGCTCTTTCAACTCTGCCACCTTTCCAGAAATCTGGAAACACGCCGAACTCAGCGCCCTTCTGAAAAAACCCACAGCAGACCCCTCAGAACTGAAAAACTACCGACCCATATCCCTCCTCCCTTTCCCGGCCAAAGTCATCGAGAAAGCCGTCAACAGCCAACTCGCCGCCTTCCTTGAATCCAACAACTCCCTTGATCCATCTCAATCCGGATTTCGAGCCAAGCACAGCACCGAAACCGCCCTCATTGCGGCGACCGACGACATCCGAGCACTCCTGGACAACGGAGAAACAGTGGCCCTCATTCTACTCGACCTTTCCGCCGCCTTCGACACTGTCTGTCACAGCACCCTCATACAACGCCTCAACAACATCGGCATACAAGGAAAAGCCTTGGACTGGATCATCTCGTTCCTAGCTGGGAGAACTCAGAGAGTCCGCCTCCCCCCATTCTACTCAGAGGCCACCGAAGTCATCTGCGGCGTACCTCAAGGATCCTCACTCAGTCCCACCCTCTTCAACGTCTACATGAGTCCTCTCGCCTCTATCGCGCGTCAACACAACCTCAACATCATCTCCTACGCCGATGACACCCAGCTAATCCTTTCCCTCACCAAAGACCCCAACACCGCCAAAACCAATCTTCACGAAGGTATGAAAGAAGTAGACGAATGGATGAAACAGAGCCGCCTAAAACTCAATTCAGACAAAACGGAGGTGCTCATCCTAGGATCCTCCCCCTCAGCTTGGGACGACTCTTGGTGGCCTTCCGCTTTGGTCTCAGCACCCACACCCACAGACCATGCACGTAACCTTGGCTTCATTCTAGACTCCTCTCTCTCAATGTCCAGACAAGTCAACGCCGTCTCGTCCTCCTGCTTCAATGTCCTTCGCATTCTCAAAAAGATCTTCCGCTGGATCCCCCTCGAGACAAGAAAGACTGTCACCCATGCACTGGTCACGAGTCGACTGGATTATGGCAACACACTTTACGCCGGAATTACAACAAAATTACAAAAAAAACTCCAGCGCATCCAAAACGCGTCAGCAAGACTCATACTAGACATCCCGCGCCAAGAGCACATCACCGGACACCTAAAAAACCTCCACTGGCTTCCCGTCAACAAAAGAATTACTTTCCGCCTTCTTACCCACGCACACAAGGCCCTTTATAATCTAGGACCCGAATGCCTCAACACCCGACTGTCCTTCTACAATCCCACCCGCCAACTAAGATCATCCAATGAAGCCCTCGCCGCAGTCCCGCGCATCCGAAAATCCACCATGGGTGGCAGATCCTTCTCCTTCCTGGCTGCCAAGACCTGGAACTCACTCCCCACCCACCTCCGCCTTACTCAGAACCACATCTCCTTCAGGAAAGAACTGAAAACCTGGCTATTCGACAAATAATGAACCCCTCCCTCTAGCGCCTTGAGACCCTCTGGGTGAGTAGTGCGCTATATAAATGCCCGAACTTGAACTTGAACATATATTTAAGTGTTGCTAGATTATCTCTAGAGGACTGAACCCCAGGGGATGTTGTCATTTAGTCCAGACACATATGTGGCAAGTCTATAAATCCAGCGTTGCTCTTTCTCAAAGAGGCGTTGTTGTATTTTGGGCCCTGCACGAACCTGTTCGATGACGGTCCACTCTATGTCATTGGGGGTGTGATTCCTTTCTAAAAAGTGATCTGTCAGTTTTGTAGCACTCTTTCTGCATCGGATAGTACTGCGATGTTCGCATATCCTTTGTTTAATCTTCCTGCATGTCATACCCACGTATGATATGTTGCAGGGACATTTGATGAGATAAACAATGTTGTTGCTGTTGCAATTGGTGTGTGCCAAATGGTGCCATGTTTTTCCGGGCTCCAGAGACAGTGTTTTTGTGTTGCTGGTTAGGTGGCACACACTGCAGTTACCACAACGAAAATGGCCCGCAACATTAGGGAGCCCCCATGTTTTTGTAATTGACTGGATCTTGTTTTGATTGGTGTCTTTAGGTCGGGTATTCACTAGGGAATCTCTTCGGCTGCAGGATTTTTTGAATGAAAACAGGGTTTTTTTCCAGTGGAGATTTCCTGTGTTTAGGATAGACCAGTGCTCGTTGAAAGACCTAGTCCTCAGATTTGATGCTGTGTTATAGGTGGTTACGCATGTGAGTGGTATGTCTTTATCTTCAGTTCTTTTGCCTTCCAACAGCGCCAGGGTTGGTTGCGCGCTCTCTTTTTACATTTCTGGATTATCTTCTTTGGATATCCTCTGGTAGTTAGTTTCTCGGTGAGTATCCCGGCTTGTGTATGGTAGTCATTTATTTTACTGAAATTTCGACGGGGTCTCAAGTATTGGCCATAAGGTACATTTTCTCTAAGTGGACGCGGGTGGAAACTCTCAAACCTCAATAGATTGTTTTCAGCAGTGGGTTTATGATAGGTTTTGGTTTCAAGGCGGTTATTCTCTTTGGTTATGGTAATCTCTAGAAAAACCATGGTGTAGTTGTCTATGGTGTTAGTGAATCTCAAATTTTGGTTGCAGGTGTTGATCCAAGTGATGAATTTGTGGAGTGTTTCTATTGGTCCTTGCCAGATGGCAAGGATATCATCAATATATCTCTTCCAAAAACTGATGTGGTTATGGAATGGATTTTGGTAATTCAGTATGAATTTCTGTTCGAAATCATAGACATAGAGTCCTGCCACGCTGGGGGCAAAAATGCTTCCCATGGATGTCCCCCCTGTCTGTAGGTATAGGGAGCCTTCAAATTCAAAGTAGTTCCTTTTCAGTGCAAGTCTTGCACATTCTAGGATAAATTACTTGGTTGTATTGTAGGTCCATGGACTTTCATTGAGAGTTTTTTCTAGGACTGATATGGTATCGTCCTGGGGTATGCTTGTATCCAGGCTTTCAATGTCGAAACTAACCAAGATGGTGTTTTCATCCACAGTGATGTCGCAGACTCTTGGTATCCTGTAAATAGGTGGAAGTTGTTTGTACAAGAGTTTTCAAATAGAAGTCGCAAAAACGGGACAGAGCTTCCAGTAGGGAATCAATCCCGGACACAATCGGTCTTTCGGGGCGGAGGGATCTTGCCTTTGTGCATTTTGGGCAGGATGTAAAAATATGGGATCCTGCCCTCCGAGTTGCACAGGAAGTCCGCTTCCTGCTTAGAAATTTTGCCCGCCGTTTCTGCAAGATCCACCAAGTTTTTAATTTCCAGTCTGAGTTCATTGGTTGGAATGGTTTGTAAGGGTCTGTAGTTCCAGTTGTCATTTAGAAGTCTGAGGCACTCGGAACGATAGGTTGCTTTGTCTAGGACTACCACTCCACCACCCTTGTCGGCTGGTTTTGCTCACTAGGTTTTGCTGTTGCTCGGTCCGGCTCGAGTTTTGCTCCTGGTGTAGCTGCCGACCGGGTCGGAAATTAAAAACTTGGTGGATCTTGCAGAAACGGCGGGCAAAATTTCTAAGCAGGAAGCGGACTTCCTGTGCAACTCGGAGGGCAGGATCCCATAGTTTTCCATCTTGCCCAAAATGCACAAAGGCAAGATCCCTCTGCCCGGAAGACCGATCGTGTCCGGGATTGATTCCCTACTGGAACCTCTGTCCCGTTTTTGCGACTTCTATTTGAAAACTCTTGTACAAACAACTTCCACCTATTTACAGGATACCAAGAGTCTGCTCAGACTACTACGCGACATCACTGTGGATGACAACACCATCTTGGTTAGTTTCGACATTGAAAGCCTGTATACAAGCATACCCCAGGGCGATACCATATCAGTCATAGAAAAAACCCTCAATGAAAGTCCATGGACCTACAATACACCCAAGTCATTTATCCTAGAATGTGCAAGACTTGCACTGAAAAGGAACTACTTTGAATTTGAAGGCTCCCTATACCTACATACAGGGGGGACATCCATGGGAAGCATTTTTGCCCCCAGCGTGGCAGGAATCTGTCTATGATTTCGAACAGAAATTCATACTGAATAACCAAAATCCATTCCATAACCACATCAGTTTTTGGAAGAGATATATTGATGATGTCCTTGCCATCTGGCAAGGACCAATAGAAACACTCCACGAATTCATCACTTGGATCAACACCTGTGACCAAATAAACCAAAGCCTATCATAAACCCACTGCTAAAAACAATCTATTGAGGTTTGAGAGTTTCCACCCGCGTCCACTTAGAGAAAATTTACCTTATGGCCAATACTTGAGACTCTGCCGAAATTGCAGTAAAATAATTGACTATCATACACAAACCGGGATACTCACCGAGAAACTAACTACCAGAGGATATCCAAAAAAGATAATCCAGAAATGTCAAAAGAGAGCGCGAACCAACCCAGAGAGGCGCTGTTTGAAGACAAAAAAACGGAAGATAAAGACATACCACTCACATGCGTAACCACCTTTAACACAGCATCAAATCTGATGACTAGGTATATCAACAAGCACTGGTCTATCCTAAACACAGGAAAGCTCCACAGAAAAAAACCCTGTTTTCATTCAAATAATCCCGCAGCCTGAGAGATTCCCTGGTGAATACCCAACCTAAAGACACCAATCAAAACAAGATCCAGTCAATTACAAAAACATGGGGGCTCCCTGATGTTGCGGGCCATTTTCGTTGTGGTAACTGCAGTGTGTGCCACCTAACCAGCAACACAAAAACACTGTCTCTGGAGCCTGGAAAAACATGGCACCAATTGGCACCCACCAATTGCAACAGCAACTCCGTCGTTTATCTCATCAAATGACCCTGCAACAAATCATACATGGGTATGACATGCAGGAAAATTAAACAAAGGATATGCGAACATCGCAGGACTATCCGATGCAGAAAGAGTGCTACAAAACTGACAGATCACTTTTTAGAAAGGAATCACACCCCCAATGACATGGAGTGGACTGTCATCGAACATGTTCGAGCAGGGCAAAAATACAACAACGCCTCTTTAAGAAAGAACAACGCTGGATTTATAGACTTGCCACACATGTGTCTGGACTAAATGACAACATCCCCTCGGGTTCAGTCCTCCAGAGATGATCTAGCAACACTTAAATATATGTGGTCCATTAGCCTAGGTTTCTTAAATGCACCCATTATGGCTAGGACATCTGCCTATCCTCGCAGTCCACTGTGCACACCATTCACCTGGGATTAGCTCAGACAACCATTCCTATATGATTTTCATCAACATATTATGAATGATCTTTATGAGCCACCTGCCCCCTCTTACATATTGGGCGCAGCCTTTTTTTCCCCATATAGAACTAGCGCTTAGCTATCACGCCCTTGCGAAGTGTCATTTTATATGAATGACATTGTTCCCATGTAGGTAGTTCTTTAGTACTAAAAACGCCCGATTTTACATCCACCACAGGCGGAGATCACCTTCACTTTCGGCTCGTTTATTTTCTTGACTTAGCGAGCACACATGTAGTCTTTTGGAACCGCCGGGCCACCGTTCCCATTGCTCCGGCGGTTTCCATAGTATCCTAGCATCACGTCAGCCACGTGGCGCTTAACCACGCTCAAACCCGGAACTCACCGACTCATAACGCTACCGTCTGCAGTCTCCCACTGCTACGGGGAGCATAGGACGGCGTTTAGGCATAACTGCCTTCTTCTTTCCACAGAAACAGTGAGTCTAGAGAGGCCGAGTGATTTACCGGCGACACGGGCTAATCCATCAGCGGTTACTGTGAGTAACGCGTTGTCGAGCACCCTGCTCTCCGACGCGATTTTCACCCGTATTGAATTTAAAATTTTGTTTTCCCTTTTTTCCCTTTCACCATAACAGTACTTGTTTCATGAGGAAGATGCCTGATCCTCGCCTCCATGAAGCATAAGAAACTCGCAGTTCGAGTAAGATTTTACCCTTTGTCCTTGTACCCTCCTCCCGCAGCCGTCATCCTTTTACGATGCTTTATTGACTACTCATTTAACAATGCATGCTATGGAAACGTTTACACAACTGTACGTGTGCGTTGATAGCCACTTTTCTAATGAATGTAAAAGTGACATAATTATAAATTCACACCCACTTTCGCACGAATATTGATCAGTGTGTATTTGAGTGTGAGAAAACTTAATCACAGCCGATTGAGCCTTTCTTCAGAATATACCTTTTACAATCCCTGCAAACTTGGATCACAATGCTAGCTCGTGCCAGCATTTTTTGCCACCATATAGTATGCACTCTTTGGGTTGTATTCCGCCAGCATGAAGGGGAGCGCATAGAGCATGTTGAATACTGAGAAACAATACTACGTTACAGGCTGGTTTGTGATTGTTCTCTTTTTTTCACAGGTTTCTCCGTTTTTCCTCGCCTATGAAGGCTGTGAGGACACAAACTGCAAGCATACAGTTAGGTGTTAGGAACCGAGGGTTGGATACACCTTAGCGAGTGTATACCGCCCAGGTTCTGCTCACTTGGTCTTGACGAAAACCTGGTAGATTCCATCACAGGTGGAAACATGTAGACCTCTATTTTACATTCACATAGATACTGTTGGTCAATTTAGCCAACAGAAGTATCCCGCAACTGATTTTAACATTGTCCAGTAGCTTCAGAATAAAACATTTTTTTCAAGAAGTTATACTCGGTCAATTTTTAACCTCACTTTTTTTTTGCACCACATTCACAAAAAACAACCCGCTCCACTGTAGTCAGGTGTCGCAGCACACCCGGATGGCACTCGGCTGTCCGGGTACCCGATGATGAAGCATGTCACCAACCAGGTTGGTGAGTGAGGGGTCTTCTAACAAAAGAATATTTTTCTTCTGTTACTTATCCATCTCCCTACATCCCATTCAGGACCATTGACTTGGTCCAATGGTGATACTCCTTCAATTGTTTATATAGATTAGGGTCCAGGAGTACCTCCCTCCATTTTCGTTGAAAATCCCTTACTCTCTCTTTTTGTTATTACGAAAAAATCAAAAATCCATTCACACAGACTCGTCTAGCAAGCTATGGTCAAACATTGGCTCCTACTGTGCCTGCACCAGGATCCTCTTGTCTTGCAACACCCTGCCAATGTGCTTACTGAAGTTCAAGGGATTAAACAGGGAGACAGGTTCCTTAAGGAAGAAGGCCATCACTTAGGACTTCTATGGACTAAGAATTTATGACATCCACAGTATCTGATCTTCAGGGGTTGCATAAAATGTTAAACCAAGCCCTATATCACAAATTTAGAACCAAGTACCACCTGTACTACCACCGGGCTTATTTATTTAGTCTCACCATATCCCCTTACACTACACCTCAGAGTCATTTACTTGGTTCTCCGATTGATCTTTGAACCGCGCTGAGAGGGTCGGATATATGGAATACTATCTAGTTATCTAATGAGGACCAGCAACGGGTAACTGACCTATAGACTTGTAATTAAATTAATTCATGTATATAACTCTCAAGAATAGGCTATATAAATACAAAATTATCACAGCAAGACCAAACCTCCTGAAGAAATTCAGTAGTACTAGAATCAGGCAAACCAATAATTCAGTTAGAGCTTTGCAAAATAGTAAGATTATTATCTACTGACCAGAGATCTCTATATTAGAATTCCCATCCCTCATTAATACTCAATTGGAATGCCCAATCAATCTTTGGAGACAAGGCATAGAGAGACTGAAACGGGATTTAAAGATGGTTAGATTTTATCAGTAAATTGAGAAAGTAAATCAATATCAGGCATTTGAATTTAGGAGTGCAGAATATTCAAATGAATCTCTTTTGGCCCATCAATTACCAAAGTTCTAAAGGAAGAGTTCAGGAAGGGGCATGAATTGTATAAGCTCTTCCCCAAAGAGGGAAAGAAGTCTGGGAATAGCGCACACAGCATATGCATAAGCCAAGAGACCCCACAAGTCCACAAAGGAGCAAGATCTCCTAAGAGAAGGTCTCCAACTGCAACTGCAACAGCAACTGCGTCTGCGTGCATAACTTTCTTTTCCCACAGCGTATATTAGTCCACCAGTTCCAGGGTGACACCTCCTGGGTCACCTCATCTGGTCAGACCACTCAGTCCATTGGTCAGTTCTTATAGGGTGATTGTCATGCAGTATAAAGAAGACACATTTTGTGGCAAATTAGGTGGTAATTATCACGTAAGCTGTCGAACCATTCAAGTTATGAACCATAGTCTTTTAGCAAAGGCACAAGAGTGTCTCATGGCAGATGTTCCCAAAGTAACAAATTAGTAGCGAGTACTAACATGAGCATGGGGAACACTTTCTTTGAAACATAGTTTTGTCTTACATTGCAAATTTGTGAAGTCTTTCCATAAGAACGGAATCAAGCAATAGAAAGAAAATGCAGGCCCAAATTGAATTTTGTTCAAAAATACACAATATAGAATGATGGAAATAGACAATACATTGAGTCTTTAGAACTTTTACATATTGCTTTTGAAATCATTGCACTCATGAAACATCTTGGTATCATTGTGATTAACAGGTGTAACTATAACACATTACTTAATTTTCGAAATACCAACATGTAAAATCATTTCAAAATCTGAGGAAGCAAAATCGTTTCGAATAATTCTCATTAGTACATGTATGAAGATTATTCTGTAGAAGTTTCAGAGAATTTGGAATTATTATAAACTTCCAGCAACCTTCTTTCTTTCACCGCTTGGTGCACATTTTCACGTATGCAAAACATGGAGTTCAAATAGTAGAGTCCTGAAATACACACATAACGTCATCTAAATTACATTAGTTTAATGAATTCTTCACATTTATCATTAATTATAGGAGAATGGGTAATTCAATCGCTATAACATAAGAGTCGTCACATTCACATTTCTATCTCATTTTAAAAGAATTCACTATTGCAATTTAGTAAACATGAACCTGTTATTCAACGTGCAGTTTTGTCTAATCTACACGCTTCTGCATGCTTTTACTATGCAGTAATTCAGTCTTTTGATGATCTAATTCGCATTATTCCCAAACATATAGTGAGCACAAGATCGGTTTTCTGTGTCAACTAGGGATTTAGCAGTTTATCTGCTTCATCGGGTGTAAACCCTAGACACAAGACTAGTGCCTTTTAGGCCTAGTGTCCATAAATGTTTGCCTCTTAATTACAGAGCCTTCCTCCGCAGTCAATGGTAAGCAAAAGTAATTTGAAAAAGTGCCCTCAAGTGAATAGAAGGTGGCATGTTTGGTGCTTTATAAAGCAAAATGAAAAATTGCACTTATATAGCGCATAACTACCCGGAGGCCTAGCGGCGCTTTTGACTGATTACTGTAGCGAGCTCCGGGTGATTCAACACGCTTTTGCGAACAGATGGGTTTTCAAGGCCTTTCTGAAGGACATCCGGTTGCTATTCTCTCGAAGAGATAACGGGAGAGAATTCCAAAGCTTGGCCGCAGTTTGGGAGAAGGAGCGACCGCCCCAACGGGCTTTGTTAGTTTTAGTTGTAGTTGCTAGATGTAATACGCTGGAGCGCAAGGCTCTAGACGGGGCATAAGGTACAACTATGGGATGCAGGATAGCCGGGCCAGTACGGTGGAAGGATTTGTGCAGAATGCACATGGCCTTAAACTGCGCTCTAGCCGCTACTGGGAGCCAGTGAAGTTCTTTTAGAGCTTTCTTGGCTGATTGCCAGCGGGGAATATTATACAGTAGTCGAGCGGCGCAGTTTTGCGTGACTTGAAGCCTGTTGGTCACTGCTGCTGGGACTCCTATGTATAGGGCATTTCCATAATCCAGGCGGGAGAGTATCAGGGCCTGAACCATGACCCTCCTCGCCTGGAATGGAAGCAAAGGAAGCACTTTGCGGAGCATTTGTATTAGCCCAATACATGTGGAGGCAGTTTTGGTGGCTTGAACCGAAAAGTCAAGCGCTTTATCAAGCCAGATTCCAAGGCTCTGTATCTGAGGTTTAGGAGGGGGAGGAGGGCCAAGACATGTGGGCCAGATAGATGCTAGGGCGGACGGAGAAGGGTTGCCCAGCAACGTGATCTCCGTCTTCTCCCCGTTGAGTTTGAGACAGGAGGATTGCATCCACTTAGCGACAGCCTCTAGACAGGGACCTAAGGTGTTCGACGACCCCTCAGAGTGGTCCAGAGAGACCACCAGTTGGGTATCGTCGGCGTAGGTGACAATACGCACACCAAAGGGATGGACTATCTTTTCTAGAGGTCGCATATAAGCATTAAAAAGGGTGGGGCTTAGGGAGGAGCCCTGGGGGACCCCACAACTAAGTGGATGTTTGGGGGAGACAGTCTCGCCTTCAAACACCTGGAAGAATCGCTCATCCAGGAAGGTCAGCCATTCCAGGGCCGCGCCCGACACGCCCAAACCATCCAAACGATGTAATAGTATGGCATGGTTGACTGTGTCGAACGCGGCACTGAGATCGAGCAATATGATGGCCGCCTTTCCTCCCCGATCCAGCACAGCTCTGGCTTCTTCCGTCACCGCTAACAGAGCAGTTTCAGTTCCGTGCTGAGGACGGAACCCCGTCTGAGATGCGCGGAGCAGATTGTTGGACACTAAATAATCTACTAAGATGTTATTGACGTGCCGCTGCAGCAGTTTGCTCATCCAAGGAAGCAGGGAAATTGGGCGATAGTTGGGCAAGTTGTTCTGGTCCAATGTGGGCTTTTTCAGTAAAGCTTTAACCATCGCGCACTTCCAAGGAGCTGGGATGGAAGTGATGGAAGCATTAAGGACGTCCAAGATGATCGGACGAATGGCGTCAATGACCTTTATGAGAGTCTGCGGGGGTGCTGGATCATTGGGAGATCCAGAAGTAATGTTGGGAATCAATTTATCTAATGTGATGGAATCAAGAGGTGTGGAAATTTGTCCAGCAGACAGGGGACGGGAAAGTCGGAATCTTTTGTGGTAGTGAGTTCCGTGTCATCATTACCTGTACTGAAAGAGGAATAAATGACATGAATTTTCTGGGAGAAAAAAATAGCTAAATTATTACAACGGGTTTGTGCGCCGTCAGATGACAGTCGCTCCTGAGAGGGAGAGATTAAAGATTTACCTATTTTGAAGATTTCTTTAGGGGCGTTCGCAGCCAGATTAATTTTCAATTCATAAAACTGGGCTTGTGCGGATTTCATTTCATTTTTGTAGAGCTTTATTGCGGCTCTGTACTCTGCCTTCTTCAGTTGAGAACCGTCCTGCCTCCAGGCTCTCTCAAGTTTGCGGCAGGATTGTTTCCTTGTTCTAAGGGCGGGAGAATACCAAGGAGTGACTTTGGGTCTTATTATGGATTTCAGGGAATTCCTCTGGAGAACCTGATCAAGGGTCCTGGAAATCCAATTGTCAAAATTGACCGTGGCAATATTAGGATTGGTCGCCTTCTGGGGTGGATGTTTAGTGAGAGCCGATTCCCATTCAGAGAGCGGGAGCGAGGCCCATTTTCTTCCCCAGTGTTTATTGTGATTTTGTGAGGTGGGGGGAGAGCTTATGGACCATGTGAAGGGTATTAGAAAAATGATCAGTCCAGGGCAATGGAATGGGTATCTCGACAATTAGGCTATCTAGATTACTATAAATGTGTGATCTAGGAGGTGTCCCTTGCTGTGAGTCTAGTGAAAGCCTTTTTGGCGCAGGTCAATAGCCTGAAGGTTAGATCGAAGACTATTGGCTACTGAATCATGGGGATCATCTAGGTGTAGATTTAAGTCACCCAGCAAGGTAAGGTTTGCCGAGGTAAGTACTAAATTGGCGGCTATATCCGTTATATTAGTGACAAAATTACTAAGCGTACCAGGTGGTCGATAAGCTAGGATGCCAGAGAAGGTGGTGGTAGGAGAGAATTCTAAAATGAAGTGTAGGCTCTCGCAGGCTGGTATGGTGGATGAGGTGACGCGACATCTGTAGATATCTCTATAAATGATGGCCAATCCACCACCTCTGCCTGTCTGGCGATCCAGTCGCTTAAGAGTATAGCCTTGGGGGGTGGACCATACTGTGGTCGGGTCACTTTCTAACTGGAGCCATGTTTCTGTCAGAAAGAAGGCATCGGGATTGAGCTCTTCAATCAGCATGGCCAGTTCGGTGTGATGCTTCGGTAAAGACCGACAATTGAGGAGAAACATTCTCCACTTATGTAAGGGGTGAAATATAATATAGTTGTACAGTATGTGTGCAATTTCCCCATTATCAATAATCCTGTTCACTCCCTTTGCCAATAATCCTGTTTACTGTCCACATACATTTTCTATCACACACTTTTAAAATAATGTATGTGCCCTTGTTCCTAACTATCAACGAACATCTTTAGGTAGTCATAATTTGTATCTAGATAAAACATTTGTAATATTTTTTAATAGTTTCATTAAATTCTGTTCTCTCTTAGGTTGGAGCTTGCATTGTGAACTCTGAGAATAAGATTGTTGGAATTGGATATAACGGAATGCCTAATGGTTGCAGTGATGATGCTCTTCCATGGTCAAGGACAGCAGCAGATAAACTGGATACAAAATATCCTTACGGTAGGCCAATCTGTATGGGCTCAGTTATTTAGTGTTTAAAATGATTGCTTTAGTTATCTTGCTTCAGTCTCCTGCTTTTAGACAAAGATACATTGTCAGACAATACTCAAAGCTGCAATTGAAATTCCATTCTGAAGCACCATCAAAAAAGTATTTGCAATGCAATAGGTCTCGCATTTACGCACCTTTTAGCTGTTGGCATTGTAAATGACAATGCATTCTATTTATGTTTTAAAATCCAAAACATAAATAAAGGGCATTGTCATTTACAATGCCCATAGCTCAAACTTGCGTAAACGCAAAACCTATTGCATTGCAAATGCTTGTTTGCTAATGGCACAGGGAATCTTGGAATATTTGCTTTCCAGCTTTAAATCGTGAAGCTGGAGTCCGATATCATCACAGTTTTAAAAGAATGAAACTAACATTTTTTTTTGCATTTTGATCTTAGACATTACTGGTGTGGAACCCTCCCAGAATTTTTGAAGTCAAACATTTTCTTAAAAAAAATAGTTTACGTGTTCTTTAAATATACAATTTTTCATCTCAAATACAGACTCTCAATGTTGGTAGGCATTTTTTTAACCAATCAAGATCTTAAAACTTAGAAAGTTGGTTTGCTCAAGAGAGCTACTTGCAAGTAGTTGGAGAGCTAAAAGTATCTCACAAGCTAATTGTTGGAGAGGTTAGGGATAGATTCAGGGGTTTTAACATGTGATCTACCGTCCTGATAAGAATAGGCCATCTCATCCGCCCCACAAAAAAGTATAGCAATAGAGACTGGCAGTATTGGGATCACAGTACACAATATGACTGCAAATCAAGCTTCTGGAGTGTGGTCCCATCAATTCACCTGACTGGAATTAGGGGGTGACCACCCGGCGGAAACAGCCGTTACATCGCAACTTTTACAACGCACTTCTATTACAACGCAACTTTTACAACGCTGGATCCATTACATCGCATGCCTTTACAACGCATGACATTACATAGCAGATGCTATTACAACGCATGCCATTACAACGTAAGTATAGGTAAGTATATAATTTTATTTAACATTATTTAATTATTTTATTTAATATTAAAAATAAATAAATATATTGGGTTTGGGTTTTGGGGTACAGGGGTATTTTTAGGTTTCAGGGTTGGGTTTGGGTTTTGGGGTACATGGGTATTTTTAGGTTTCAGGGTTGGGTTTGGGTTTTGGGGAACAGGGGTATTTTTAGGTTTCAGGGTTGGGTTTGGGTTTTGGGGTACAGGGGTATTTTTAGGTTTCAGGTTTGGGTTTTGGGGTACAGGGGTATTTTTAGGTTTCAGGGTTGGGTTTGGGTTTTGGGGTACAGGGGTATTTTTAGGTTTCAGGGTTGGGTTTGGGTTTTGGGGTACAGGGATATTTTTAGGTTTCAGGGTTGGGTTTGAGTTTTGGGGTACAGGGGTATTTTTAGGTTTCAGGGCTGGGTTTGGGTTTTGGGGTACAGGGGTATTTTTAGGTTTCAGGGTTGGGTTTGGGTTTTGGGGTACAGGGGTATTTTTAGGTTTCAGGGCTGGGTTTGAGTTTTGGGGTACAGGGGTATTTTTAGGTTTCAGAGTTGGGTTTGGGTTTTGGGGAACATGGGTATTTTTAGGTTTCAGGGTTGGGTTTGGATTTTGGGGTACAGGGGTATTTTTAGGTTTCAGGGCTGGGTTTGGGTTTTGGGGTACAGGGGTATTTTTAGGGTTCAGGGCTGGGTTTGGGTTTTGGGGTACAGGGGTATTTTTAGGTTTCAGGGCTGGGTTTGGGTTTTGGGGTACAGGGGTATTTTTAGGGTTCAGGGCTGGGTTTGGGTTTTGGGGTACAGGTTTTTTTTTAGGGTTTAGTTTTAAAATACAATCTTTTATTTTAATTAAAAAAATTAATTTTAATAATTTTATTATTTATTAAAAATAGTTCTTTATTATTAAAAGTTCTTTTAAAAATAAACTTAAAGTAATATATGTACTAAATAATTATTTGAAAACAATTTAATTTATTTAATTAATTAAATTTAAATTACTTACATTTAAAAAAAATATATATACTTACCTATACTTACATTGTAATGGCATGCGTTGTAATAGCATCTGCTATGTAATGTCATGCGTTGTAAAGGCATGCGAAGTAATGGATCCTGCGTTGTAAAAAATGCGTTGTAACGGAGTGCGTTGTAATATATCGCGTTGTAACGTCATACATCCCCACCCGGGCAAGTATTTGAGTTTACTGTACAGTCATGCTTTCAATGGAAGATACAACTCAAAAATACACACACAGTTCAACACTATGGTTGATTAAAGTTGAGGTTTATGCTATGGGAAAAGCACTGGATTTCTTACTTGCAGCATCACTCTGTGTACAATCTCCTGGTCACAAGTATGCATCCCAAGAATGACAATCTCTCAAGTCAATAGTACACAACATTGAGAAACCTTGCAAAAAACCCTGTTTCATAAACATCAACAGACAATTCAGTTTTGTGGTGTAAGCTACTAACACAGCCAAGCCAGGTCGGTTGACTAATGCATGCAAGCAGCGTTCTGTCTTGGAACTCATGTCCCCAGGTTAAAATCCTGGCAGATTCACGCAGTCTTTCATGCTTCCAAAGTTGATAAAAATGGGTACCACTTCACAGAGTAGTAATAATACATTATTTGCCAATAGCGCCAAGAGAATACTCAGAGGTGAACATCAGCTCTACAAATACATCTTATATAAAAAATAATTGGGTTTCCAAAGCATGTAAGCTGTAACAAAATACGTCAACTGAACCCACAAAAGCCTTCAAGCCATTTGCCAATTTCTCCACTACCAGTAACACAAAGTTTTTGCAGAGTGGCCGTACTACATATATACAGAATACACTGCATCAGGGACCACCTTTTCTTAATTTAAGGCTGTTGTTTCCAGTCCGGAGCACCGGCACTCAATTGTCAAAAACATAACTTATGACAGTGCACTGCATGGTGATGCTGTTGGTCTAGTTTAGAGCTCAGCACAACAGTTGTTTATTGATTGAATACACATTAAAAATGTGCCACCTGAGGCATTCTCCTAGCTTTGGAGGCGTGGAATGATCCTAATTGTCGCAATTTTAGGAGTGTGATGGTTAGTTGTTGTGTTGGTACGGTCACTGGAAATGCTGGCTGGGGCAATCGGTGGTGCAAGCTGCACTGGCCTCATGACAAGGGCCCTAGAACTTTTTTCACAAATTAAGAACTGAGGACAGCGCCTGACTCGCTAACTCTTCTGGATTACCTCTGGCATGCTACTGATGACAAAAGTCACTAGCTTAAAATATCTTAACCCGCCAGTGCCATTTGACACTGTGAAACTTAACAAGCCAGCTAAAAAAAAAACACACAAAAAAAGACTTGAGGGCTATGTGTGCCTTACCAATTCGGTTTGGTTGTCCTATATCTTAAACTGCAAGGTGTTAAAGGGTCAGTAGAGCAGGAGGCGGGCAAGTGGTTATAGGCACAACAACACAAGGGAAGTACGGCCCTGGCATTTATTTATTTATGAAGTTTTATATAGTGCGAACGTGGCCCACGAGGGTGTTGTTCATTGCAGATGCCACAGTACAGGAAAGGCTTGGGGAAAATTAGTGCCACAGAAGAGAATGAGGAGAGGAAGGTTGCACAGCATTAGGGCACAAACCACTGGAACCCCAGCTTTGCGAGGCAGCAACTTTACTCATTTTGAGCTGGCCGGTGGGAGTTGGCACAATGTAGGTTGGTCTATTGGTTTAAATGGGCTCTTTAAGTTGAAAGGAAGAGTACATATTTCTGCTGCAATACATGTAACGGGCCAGTACTAGCACTTAAAAGGAGCAAAGAAGCACTCTAAATAGCAAGAACCTGCACTTCTATAATTCTATTTAAAGCACTGGGTGCTTCCAGGATTCCCTCCTCCATGTACAATGATGAAGAGATTTCCCCCTTGCATCTCTACTGTGTAGTAATAACACACAGTACTGCAGGAACTTTAAGGATGAACTACAGACACGGTTAGCTCCGGTACTTGCACCCCTAGGGGCAAGCACTTTCCCTATAATTTGGGAAGGGCTGCGTAGCATTATTGTAGCAATTCTGCCGCTGTTCTGAGGGGCTAGTAGAATCTCCCATCCTCTCCCCTGTCCACAAAAACATAAAAGTGTTCGGGTGGGGGAAACATGGCACAGTGAAAAGGGCAGCCCGTGGTCTTTCCGGTACTTACAACTCCAGGATCCGGTCCCCTCGTCGGACACCGGCGCGGTCGGCAGCACCCCCTGGTAGAACGGCACTAACGTGCTGTAGCGGCACGTACAGCTCTCCATTGCTCCGCGCAGGCCACCCTCGCTCACCTGCCCGCGCACATTGAAACTGTAACTCGAGTCCGACTTTAGGATGCGGACTACGCTAGGGCCTCTGTCACCCGTTCCCTCCGTGGGTACCAGTGGGCCCTCCCCGTCCTCAGCGGACCCTCCACCTCCTGGTCCACCATCTTCACTTGAGCTGTGGCGGCTTGTTTCAGGGGTAGACCGGAAACGACGCCGCGAGATCTACACCCGCTGCTGAAACGCTGTAAAGAAAGTGAAAGCGCGCGGAAACGCCGTGCCCCCCTTGTGCTGAAGGGCCGTAGGGAGTGAAAGGTTAAAGCGCGCCATGGGCCTGATGGAGACAGGGAGGGAGCGAGCAAGAGGGAAAGCGAAAGCACGCCATGCCGTGAGCGTGCACATCGGCTGTCCGGGCTCAAGCTAAGATCGCCAGAGAAGACACGCCATGAGCTTGCACATCGGCTGTCTGTGCAAGTGCACATCTCCTGTCCCCCTTCAGAAACCAAGTCGACGACAATAGATCTCGCCAAGGCAAGCAGCACATGCGCTGTGTCGCTAGGCAAGACCTAAAAAGGCCTGGCCCAGATTTGCTTTATATGTATGAGCAGAGGTACGTGGAGGGGAAATCAAGGAAACTTGGTGGTAGAATGCTGTAATTCGTACTCCTGGGAGACAAAAATGTGTTACAGCCAGTGAGAATGTACGAGAGGTGTTAGTAAGGCCTGATGCAAGGGGAGAGCAGGGATTATGGAGTTTCCACTTGGGCCTTGTAATTCTGTGACGATACCAGTTGCTACATTAATACATTTCTTTACATTTGTCCCAACGCAAGCTTCCAGTTGGCTGTAGTTTCTCGACTTTCCCCATAGCTATATCCTATTGACTGATTTCCCCAAATGACGCCTGTCTCACCCATTTCAAACTGTGTAAGATATTTGCATGTTTCTGTTCTCTCATGGTGTTACACAGAGGTCAGTTCAACTGTCTGTGTCTGCCATGGCCCATTCCTTTCTCCAAAGCAAATAAAATTGCCTAATTTAATAAATGATTGACATCTCTTCAGAAAACCATATATTGAAAGAATATAAAACTTATCTTGTTCTGGCAACAACCTGAACTTAAAAATGTTTAGCACATTTTCTGCTTTTGGGTACAGTCTACTGACCAACCCAAATTACTTCATGCGAAGATAAGATGTTCTTCAAAGAAACATTTTATCTGATAACTGTTTTCCTGCCTCCACCTGGGATGTTACTCTCATCTCTACTAACTTTTCCTTATCAAAGTAGATTTGTCATAACTTCTCCGGACTCATTTTTCCCCTTTTTCTCAGTGCAGTTTTAAGGTAGTTTGTATCCTGGGTGCAATTTACTGCCATGGAAATCGTTCACTAGCATTTGTGAATGAATTACATGTAGCCATGAAATTTTACATGCACCTTTTCAATGATGTACATGTTACCAAGCGCAGTATTAATAAAGTACAAGAGGAATAAATAATAGTCAACCCATCCAGAACACCCTATAAGTTCAGTCAATATTGTGATCAGAATTCAGACGTATATCCAAGTTCTTATATTGTAAAAAATAATTTCAACAATTAAAACCACACCTTCAACAGTTGTCTTTTCTCTCAAAACATTTTCTGGCACTTATTTTTCTCATTCGTCTTTTTGCCTCACACGCACCCAGTGATCATCAGAGGAGAGTATTTGCTACATTCACTTTAGTATATGAGAGAGACATGAGTTAGATTGGATGGGTGGATAATGGAGGTCCAGGGATGGGTAAGGAGAGAGGGTGTGCAGAGGATTTTTAGAAGAACATAAATGACTAAGCCAATGTGAGGATGTGTAAGATGAGGCAAAAACTGATAAGGAGTGATAAGACGAGAAATGAGGTGATGGGCAAAAAAAGAAGAGCCTCGGCACAGAGTAAAGGAGAGGTTTAAGGAGAGGAACTTATTTTCTAAGAGGAGGGTAGGAAGGAATGGAGAAGACTGGTAATGAGTGAAAACTGTTGACTACTGGAGGACAGGATAGTTGGTGATTGCTAGTGTGGCGAGGAGATGAGTGAAAAGACTGGGGGAACAGACTGAGTGAGGAGGATGAAGGATGAATGGGGAAGGAGAGCTGTTGTGGTAAGAAAAAGACGATTGAATGATTAAAGGAAATGAGAGGATAGGTCAGTACCCAAATAGATGTATGAGGAAAATGAGTAAAGTGAAAAGGTACAGTAATGATGGCTAAAAAAGGGAGATGTGCAAACGACAGGACATTTAGAGGGCAGGGAGAGAAGAAAGAATAGGTGAGTAGAAGATGGAGCTGGCAGTAAAGAAAAGACATACATGATGAGGGGCGAGATATGGGTAGAGGAAGAGAAGATGGGTAAGGAGCACACTGATTAGTAGAAAAGGTGTTTTGAGCAGAGTCAGAGAGGAGGGGCAGGTCAAGGAGCAGAGGTGTGGTTCGCTGAGTAGAGTGGTTAGAGACTAAAGTGGAGAGGAGAGGATGTGATCAGTGAGGAACAGGATAAGTGAGGGAGAGGATAGATGGCTTAAGATAGAATTGCAAGACTGGGGGAAGAGGATTTTGTATGCAATTATGGAATGGGGCAGAGGAGCATGGGAAGTGAAGGCAAAGTGGTTAGAAAGGTGAACAAGATCGAGGTGATCAAGGTAGGGTGTCATGAGATGAATGGGGAGGAGTGCATTAGTGTGGAAAAGGGGACAGGACGTTGCAGTAGCTTAGAGCTTAGGAAGGATGTATAGGTTAAACACAGTTGATCGTATGGGAGATCTAAGGATAATAAATGAGTAAGTGGAGGATCAGAAGTTCTGATCTGGTGTGTGAGTACTGGATGGATATGGTTAGGAATAGTTTAGGGAAAGAGAAGAGGTTTTTTATATGCTCCTCTTTTGGTGGGACCTCATCTCTTTATATGTTAGTTGCCTTGTTTAAAAATTCATTCTTCCAGCTAAACCTTCTATGTGAACTTTCGTATGTTGATTGGTGGATGCATGTTTAATGAGATGTGTGTGTATGCGGGCTGTGAACAAAATCTGAATGGAGCAAGATAGAAGTTGTATGGGCATGATCTTTATTATTTAATCTCGCTGTTGGTAGGAGGGAAATGAACAGGCACAGTCCAATTTGAGGGAGCAGTTGTCTGGCTGTGTTGTTTGTTCTTTTTTGTTCCCCTCCCTGTGGAGCACGACTACACTCACTCGGAAGGACGGTATATTTTTTCACAAGTTGACAAGCTGGAAAATTACATTTTGAGTCCTGGTACATCAAATTAGCAACCTTTCATGAAGATTGCAAGTAGACTTCTGGGTTTGATGCCTGCATGACAGAAAATCCATAAATAAGTACATCTTAGCACAAGCTGTACTACAAGAATGTCTGTTTCAAATGCCCTATCTTTCTGAAGATGCCATTTTGTAATAGATTACAGGAAAGCTGTTCCCAAGTAAAATAGTATACTAGTCCTCTATAAATGCAAGCCGTTGTACTGACCAGTATGCATACTAACAGTTAAATCCCAGTTAACTTTACATTATGATTTCTAAAGGGTTGTACATCATGACATTTAGTATGTATATCACCCGATTTTAACTAATGTGTCTTGTTTAGTGGCGTTTAAAGCATAAATGGGAAGGGGAAAAATTGCTTGAAGCCCACCCTCTTGCCTCATTTCCCTCTAATTTATGGCATACAGAGATCCAAGCCACCTCTTGTTGTATCCATGCTTCTAAATGTAATTGGCTGGAGCTGAGACTCAGTTTCTTTGATCAGATAAAAAAAGTGCATGTGTGGGAATAATTTGTGTAGAGGATCCTGGGTTAAAAACTTATGCCCCTCATATTTTTTGGGGGGAACTTACAAGTTGTGACTATAGACATTCTGGTACTTGACCAAAGGAGAAGCCCTGGGTATTTCCAGTGATTTAAAATGTGAAAGGTAGCCTCTGTGCACACAAGGTGACAATTTAGGTCTTTCAGAATTCCTTATCCAGATCCAAACCCTGGGGCACTAACCCTACAGGCTTGCCCTTTTTCATTGGTGTAGGAGTAAAAGGAAGCAATGTATAGTGAATGAATTAATGCACACGTATATAGCGCATGGCTACCCAAAGGCATCCCAGCGCTTCCTGTGACACCTTATCATTCACCACTGCTCATGGAAAGAGAAAGGTCTTCAACTGCTTCCTGAACCTGAGATAGTTATGTTCAAGACAAATATGGTAGTAGCTGTGACAGAAGGGTTCTGCCCTCTTTTACTGTGAATAGGTGGTAGGGTGCTGGATTTGGGTTACCAGTTCTACATGCAGACAATGTTTCAGATGTAAGAATTGATCCTCTAGATCCAGGGAATGCCTGATTAATAAAACTCTATACAGTTGTGGTGGATTCTGCGGAACTAAGTATCCTCATTCGTTAATCTTTATTTCGGCAATTTTGCCATAAAAGATACAGCATAAAATCAATGCAGATGAAAAAAATCAGACATCACTGCTACATCAATAGCGGGGTAGCACACAGGTACAGGCTAGTGGTTCTCAAAGACAAGGCCCCAATACACAACAATAGAAGCGATTTAACACTAACGGCTAAAAATCTTGCATAAAATGACATAATACATAAACATTTGTTACACTAACTGGTGCATGGTCTGGATCAAGATTGGAGTGCCCTAGAAATTAGAAACATTCTCTTATGCCATGCTGTTTCGAGAAATTTGGCCACTGCAAAGACAGTTGCACTTGAGAGGTCAGTCTTAAGTATTCTGAAGGCCTCGGAACAGTTAGCAAACCCTAGATTTTTACAAAGTGGAATTATCCAAAACCTTCTAGCAGCAATGTAGGCAGGGCAAAAGAAAACTAAATGCAATTCGTCTTCTAGGCTACAATTGCAGCCGGGACAATTTTCCAGGGAGTGCTGATTCCATTTACTGGTGAAGGCTCTTAGCGGGAGTGTGCCATACCGCCATTGCAGGTATAATTTCCTGACAAGATTCTGGAAAATGTCGTCTAGAACAGTCTCAAACTTGTAGCAATCTGTGACCCCAAGGAAAATATTAGTTGTGAAACCTGGGCGTGTACCCTGTGTGTGGGATGCAAGATTGCATGCGTGGAAAGTTGCCACCAGATGTTTGCGAGATAGTCCCTGACTCGCCGATTCAGGATCACTCCACAGGGTCGGAAGACCCAGCCGGGCAAACTCAGTTTTTAGATATTTAAACCACGGGATGTTCTCTATAGTAGGAAGAGCAAGAATTTCCTGCAGTTCCTGCCTATAGTTGGCTAACTCAGGAGTGGACCATAATCTTCGCCAGAAAGTTAAGGGCTTTACACCCAGTAGTTCGTCCAGAGGTTTCAAACCCAGATCCAACCTAAGAGGCAAAAGGGGGGTGCTAGCCGGTAACTTTAGGAGTTGTCTAAGAAACTTACTTTCAGCAGTGACTAGATCTTTTTTGCACACATGGCCCCAGAGTTCACTACCATATAGAATCGCACCTCTGGCCTGGAGTCTATAGATCTCCAGCGGGGGGCCTATCGGTCTAACAGATGATTTATTAGAATTAACTAGCCTGATTATTCCCCCTGCTATTTGAGCTAGTTTGAGCTGGGACTTAGCTTGATGATCACCCCATTCCAATTTGTCGTTCATGGTCACACCCAGATACTCAAAAGTGTAGACTCTTTCTTACCTGTTCAGGCCTATAGAGGGGTTAGGGCGTGTTTTTTTGTGGGGGTTAAAAATCGTATACTTGGTTTTGAGAGCATTAATTTCGAGACCATGCTCTCCACAGAATGCCTCAAAACCCTCCAAGATACGCTGATTCCCCATTGGGGATTTCGACAGCAGCAGGGTGTCATCCGCAAACATAATTGCGGGCACCCTGCTGCCGCCGAGCCTTGGTGCGTCTGTGTTGTGGATCTTATTTAGATGATCAATTACCCCGTTGACAAAGAGGCAAAACAGGGTGGGTGCTAGGACACATCCCTGCCTTACCCCTCTGCCAACGGGAAATCTTTTTGAGAGGCTGCCCATCCTCCCGCACCTAACCTGTGCATAGTTGTGAGTGTGCAAGCGAACAATGATATCTAAAAGATCGAGGGGGATATCCAGGTTGGAGAGTACCGTCCATAGTTTACTCCGCGGAACCAAATCAAAGGCTGCGCGGAGATCAACAAAGACGGAGTAGAGTGTACCGTCCTGCACCCACACCGTCTTCCAAAAAAGGAGGGCCAAACGAAAAATGTGGTCCGTAGTTGAAACCTTACTCCTGAACCCAGCCTGGAACGTGCTTAGGATTGAATGATCTATCATCCATTCCTGCAGGCGGTCAAGTATCAGCCTCGCGAAGACTTTTTGTGAAACGTCGATGAGGCTGATCGGCCTGTAATTGGCTGGGAGCAGAGGAGAGCCCTTCTTAAAGATAGGGACAATCTCTGCCCCCAGCCAAGTACTAGGGACCGCCATTCCCCCAAGGATTGCATTGAAAACTTTCAGTAGGTAGGGGGCCCAAACCCTGGGTTGATGCTTAAATAGATCTCCCGGGATTTTATCTAACCCGGGAGCTTTACCCGATGGCAGCTTAGATATTACATTAAGAACCTCCCCCAGCGAAAATTGCATTGCCTCGACACCCTCCGAAGTGTTAGAGTACGCGGTTGGCCCACCAGAAAATGGGAGGTGATCAATCGGTAGCCCAACATGGAGCCTAGCCAAACCGGGGATAACCTCTTCATAAAGACTACGAAAATGGTCCTCCCACACCCCAGCCGCTATATTGGCCTCCATGGCTGGAGTCGGCTCGGCAGACCCTGTTCTCACTATCTGCCAGCATTTACGAGCGTCTCTGGTCTGGAGAGAGGCCAGCATGTTTTCCCAGTTGGAATGGTCCCATTCCACCTTTGCATGGTGGATTACTTGCTTCAATTCCGCCCTCCTGAACTTGATAAGCCCTTTGTCCCTGGGGTGCTTCAGTACAGCGAGGAGGTCAGCCTTTGCCCTCCTACAAGCTGAGTTGAACCAGGAAGCTCTTTGCCCCCTGCGGGGCCCTTTCCGAGCAATTGGATTTAGAAGTTCCGCAAGAGTGTCCACCAGCTCCGTGTGGAGGGTGCCCAACTTGGGAAACAATTCTGCTGGGGAGGATTGAAAAATAAGGGCCCGACGCGTTCGAATGTGGGGAGAATCCGTGCATAGAGCTCGGAAATGTGGGCGGGATTGTCCAGGAGCTTGGCCCACCTCACTCTGCGCCTGTCATTAGTTAAAATTAGTTTTGGATCCAGAGATCCCTCTGCTGGCTGATCACCCGTGGGACCACCGGGCGAGACCAGCGAAAGAATCAGCGCATTGTGGTCGCTGTCAGTTCTTTGCACTACTGCAAAGTCAGAAACCTTATTCCAGTCAGATGTCTGAACAAGGATATAGTCCAGGTGAGACTCCTGCCCTGGTTTATTTAAGGTGGGTTTCGAAGGAGTGTCACCCTTGGTACGGCCATTACAAGCCCTCAGGGAATTGCTGAGGGTGAGTGCCAAAATTTGGGTTGCTAAGGGTGACCATGGCTTTGCTGGAGGGCCCTCTAATTGCGGAATTCCCCACTGATCATCCTTCTCCAGAAGTGCTCCCTCCAGAATTAGGGTTAGCGGCTCAAACTGACAGTTGAAATCACCCCCCAAGAGGATCCTAGCAACCTGAGGTATTGTGGGGAGAAATAGAGAAAGCTTGTCGAAGGTGGGTGAGGGCTTCGTTATTCCCATCGGTCTGGAATACACATTTATCAGCGCGAGTTGAATATTGTTTGGCCATTCCAACAGCACGCACTGAACATCCAGAGAGTTAGTTTTAAGGACCCTAGCCTTGCATCCCAAATGGGATGCCACCCATATGCAAAGACACCCATATGCTATTGCTCCGTCCCGTGTCGAAATCTCGACCAGTCGGGGTTGGGACTAATCCACTATACCGATTCCCTGCCCCCCAGAATTAGGTTTGTAGTCGCAAATAGTTTGTGCTACTCTTCTGTCCCTAAAATTGACCACCACGCAGTCCCCTTCCGCTTGCTTGTGTCCGTAGCCCACCCAATTCACCCTTCTGGCTCCTATAATGTGTCCATCAAGGCCCTTCGCAAGGGGTCTGTTGGACTCAAGCCAGTGCATAGTTTTGTTTAATAAAGCTTGGGGGGATTCATTGTGACCGGCCTTCAGTGTGGGTACATTTATAAGGACAGCAACATACGGGTGGCAGTCATGGGGCAGGTTCACTGGGGGAGATTTAGGGACAGTTTTGAGGGGTACGGCTTTATGGGCAACGTTTGATGGTTGTGTTTGCGGGTATGTAGGGGGATGAATAAAACTGAGAGTTTCGGCAGGGCGGGCCTGAGAAATGGCTTTACCTTTGCCTGACCCCTTAGGGGTTCCCTTTGTTTTTACTGGGCCGCTCCCCCCTGACAGCTCAGCCCGACCCGGCGGTTTGGGGTGCTTAGGGATACTAGCAAGAGCTTGCGCTCTTTGACCAGCACTCCCCGAGGGAGCCCCCAGTGACACTGCGGGTGCACTGTTAGTCGGCTGAGGGGTTGCTACACTGGCCACAGGGGTTACATCAGGCAAGGCGTGCTGGGACACCGTGGTAGTACTGTTTGGGGAGGTCCCTCCCTGCCCCTCCTCCCTAATCTTGGAATGGAGTTTGATAGGTGCTTTCAGCGAGAAGACGCTATCCAGGGTTGATTGTTCAAGCCTGTCTAGCCTATCTCCCAACCCTACTACTCTGTCGGCAATCGGGGACAACAGTGATTTCAACAACCCCTCGGTTTGTGTAAAGGTAGCCGGGGCACAGGAAGACAAAGGCTGGTGGGTTGGAAAGAGAAGGGCACTTACATTTTCTACGGTGGAACCCATCCCCTTAATTAGAGAAGAGGAATTTGTTGGACATTTGGAACCTAAGCCCTTTGATCCCTGTTTCCGTGCTTTTTTGTACAGTTTCAGGGAGCTCCTTTTAAACGGGCTAGCAATCCTTTTCCTTTTCCTTTTAGTATATCCCGAGATCTTAGGGACCGACAGCGGTTTACCCAGAGACTTAGGGTTTCCCGCTGGAGGAGGGGTGGACACAGGGCTGGTTGTAGTAGCAGGGGAAACAATAGGAAGGGGTGCCTCACCGCCATCAACCTCGGGAGCGTGAGTAGATGATGCAGCCAAGCTTTCCAATCTGTCAATACTAGCCCTCAATGAAACAAGCCGTGGTTCGTCGGATACAAGAGGTGAGGTTAAAGCGGGAGCAGAATTGCTTATGGGTGACTCTACCAGAACTATAGAGCCCAAGGATGATCTCTTGGACGGATTTAGCTCCAGCGAAAGCCGCTGCTCCGTCATAGCTATCTCCTTCTCTATGACGGCTGCTACCCGTGTAATGAATTTGTCCATGGTACCTATGACTCCGCTTGGACACCCTCCGCCACCTCCCCTCAAGCTCTTCCCTGAGCGGGTGGTCATTAGCTCGAGCTATAAAGGAAGAGCAGGTACTCTCACTAGTGATAGTAAGACCACCAACACTGTGTGAGTCACTGATGACAGAGAGGTGGCCCAGCCCAGCCTCAGACAGCCCCTGACTGCCCGCCCTTTGCCCGGGCTTCGCTCGGCGTTCCGCTCGCGTTCCGCTACGCGCCCAGCGTGATGTTAAATAGGTAGCGTTGCGGGCGGGGGGCGTGGCTTCGAGGGGGCGCGGCCAAGATCTCCGTGGCTGTGCAGGGACTCCTGGTTTAACGAGTCCCTGCCTGTCACCGCCCTTCGCACACACGCAAAAGCTCCTCCACTCCACCCGAGTCCTGGATAGCGGCAGCACCAACAGCGCGTCAAGCCCCTCGCCTATAACCGCGCTGCGGGCGAGAGGTAGCGGTTATGGCGGTATCCCTCTAACGTGAAGGATAAAGGGCAGCACGGGAACGTCAGGTCAGCTCTCCCACCGTAAACCTTGCTTCACTTGCTTTTAAAACTCAGCTGGGTGGGGGGCGTGGCTTCGAGGGGTCGCGGCCAAGATCTCCGTGGCTGTGCAGGGACTCCTGGTCTAACGAGTCCCTGCCTGTCACCGCCCTTCGCACACACGCCAAAAGCTCCTCCACTCCACCCGAGTCCTGGATAGCGGCAGCACCAACAGCGCGTCAAGCCCCTCGCCTATAACCACGCTGCATTTACAACTGGTTTGTTTACCTGTTTAGGGGGTAAAGCCCTCTACTGCTTGGGGTTTGTGAATTTAGTAGGTTGGGATGTAACTTTTGGGACATTGGGAGTACGCGATGTCACCAAGGCTGTGGGTGGCACAGCCCCACTCACCAGTCCCTTAGTTGGTCCATCATTATTACAAATTGCAGACTCAATATCCTCAAGCCTTTTCTCAACCCTCTTCAGCCTCTCTATTATGGGTAGGATAAAAGACCTTATTAGGTGTTCCATACTATCCAGTGAGACGGCAGAAGGTACTTCCTTTATCAGGGAGTCAGCAGGGATAACAGTTGGAACAGTAGTGTTCGTACCCTTTGCAATTGTTGCCAATGGTAGGGGAAGTGCCGAGTTTAACATATTTACTGGTGCGGCCACTGTTGCCGGGGCAATTCTGGTACTATACTTTAAAGGTTTCCCAAAGTCGGAATGACTG
Source organism: Lissotriton helveticus (assembly GCF_964261635.1). Taxonomy (NCBI): domain Eukaryota; kingdom Metazoa; phylum Chordata; class Amphibia; order Caudata; family Salamandridae; genus Lissotriton; species Lissotriton helveticus. The sequence goes on along the minus strand of NC_136060.1, from coordinate 18,854,986 downwards.
ATCTTGGGCTTTTGCGGGCCCCCCCCCCCTTCCGTCTTCTTTTGCTTGGTGGAGGGCCATGGACCTTGGGAGGCACCAGTTTCTTCGACTTATTTTGAGCAGGTTTGCCCCGGACGGGGGTCTGGGTGGTCGGGTCGACATCTATGCTAATGGGACTAGGAAAAAGAGTATCACTTATAGGCTGGTCAGTGAGGACCAGGGGCGTGGGAGTGGAATCTCGTAACAGGAGTGGGACACTCTCCAGGGATAGAAGTTCTTCAATGCTACCCGGACATCCTACACGGGGGGCAAGGGCGTGGAGCGGGAGGTCTGTGGAAGCCCTGTTTTTCATGCATTCGACAGAGCGACGGGACTCTGCCAGAGAATTTTCCCTGTCTAGGTCAATGGGGACCCTTGTGAAATAATTGTCAAGTGTGCCATTATTCGTCCCCCCCGTCTTTTCTGGGAGAGCTTTGTCGGGACTAAGGGCCATAACAGACAAATACACCTACTGTAAGGTCAGTAGATGAGGTGAAAGAGCGTAGGCCCAGCCCGGCCTCACTCGGCCTCTGAGGGCCTAAGAGGGCCCGCCCTTTGCCCGGGCTTAGCCCCGCGCTTCGGCCCACGCGCGTCCCGCGTGCGCGTGGCCCAGCCCACTTATGTAGGATGAGGAGGTGGGGTCGGGAAGAGGACCAGCTGTGGCAGGTTGATGGCCGCACTGCCCGCTGGTCCTCGCAGTCCCGCAGAGGTCCGGTGTTCAAATCCGCTAGCCCACAAGAGTCTCCTCTGGCGAGCGGCTCCCGCGAAGCGGGGGCCGCGAGAGGTGGGGGCGAGTTCAGGGAACAGCAGCAAGAACACAGCACTCCCGCAAATGGAGCACTGCAGCAACCCTCAGGACAGAGCAAAAGATCCAACGACGCTCACTCCCCTCGGTGAATTTAGTAGAGCCGGGAGGTGGGGGCGGGAAGAGGACCAGCTGTGGCAGGTTGATGGCCGCACTGCCCGCTGGTCCTTGTAGTCCCGCAGAGGTCCAGTGTTCAAATCCGCTAGCCCACAAGAGTCTCCTCTGGCGAGCGGCTCCCGCGAAGCGGGGGCCGCGAGAAGTGGGGGCGAGTTCAGGGAACAGCAGCAAGAACACAGCACTCCCGCAAATGGAGCACTGCAGCAACCCTCAGGACAGAGCAAAAGATCCAACGACGCTCACTCCCCTCGGTGAATTTAGTAGAGCCGGGAGGTGGGGGCGGGAAGAGGAACAGCTGAGGCAGGTTGATGGCCGCACTGCCCGCTGGTCCTCACAGTCCCGCAGAGGTCCGGTGTTCAAATCCGCTAGCCCACAAGAGTCTCCTCTGGCGAGCGGCACCCGCGAAGCGGGGCAGCGAGAGTTGGGGGTGGATTCAGGGAACAGCAGCAAGAACACAGCACTCCCGCAAATGGAGCACTGCAGCAACCCTCAGGACAGAGCAAAAGATCCAATGACGCTCACTCCCCTTGGTGAATTTAGTAGAGCCGGGAGGTGGGGGCGGGAAGAGGACCAGTTATGTCAGGTTGATGGCCGCAGTCCCGCAGAGGTCCGGTGTTCAAATCCGCTAGCCCGCAGGAGTGTCCTCTGGCGAGCGGCTCCCGCGAAGCGGGGGCCGTGAGAGGTGGGGGCGAGTTCAGGGAACAGCAGCAAGAACACAGCACTCCCGCAAATGGAGCACTGCAGCAACCCTCAGGACAGAGCAAAAGATCCAACTAAGTATCACCTTCAACTCAAATGCTTCAGATTCTGTGATATTCTCTTACATCAAAACTGAACCTTAAGGCTCACTCCATGTGCTGTAGACAAATGCTTAGCTATAGGTATACTTAAGAGAGTGTTTAGTCTGGGATCTGTATGTGTGTAGGAGGTCTGTGCAAGATAGCTGCATGCATCCGCAGCTGGGTGAGTGGAGTTCTAGGTTACTGTTTTGTGCTAGATTTTCAATTTTACTGAACTGTAATAAATGCCAGGTTACAACTGTACATGAATGTGTCAAGAGGAACAATAATATCAGTCTCATAGGGACTTAGAACCACAACAATAGGTAGCTAAGTGCCTGATATATGATGTCCCTGGCATGTCTTGTATTCCGCTGTGTAATTTGTGTCATATCCCTCCATCTGAAGATCAATTGCAATCAGTCGTATGAGTGTAGGAAGGCCAGCTTCTATTTCAAAACCTCTTTGTTTAGTGGAAAGCTCTGTCTTGCAAAGTGATAAGACTAGCATTTCGAAATAATCTATGTCCCAAGAGACCTCAAACTGGAGGAATTAGGGTGTAGATGGGCACATTGACGGACACAGTAGTCATGCCTGGTTTAAGGATCCATTGAATTCCGCCCTGAGAGTCTAGGTTGGCACCACTGGCTTCTGCAGTTGGGACCAGGCCTCCAGTTATTTATTACCTGTAACATTTTGCTGATGGAGAAATTGGGTTGTAATCTGAGGATCCCTCCCTTATGTGAGAGATGGTATGATCTTTCATGCAAGCAGATGTTCCTAAACACTTCATCTGGAAACTGAAGGGGTGATGGTGTGGTGTACAGTCACATTGCCAAGGAGTCTGTGACAGCTGTCTGCACATGCCCTATCAAACCCCTCTGCCCCACCAGCGATGTGGGTCCCAGTCCTGCAAGCTGGTTCTATAAAGACAGTACCTCTGAGATGACTAGTAGCTTGGCTGGAGGTCTGCAGGTCTTTTCAAGTTGGGTATTTAGACACTGTCAAACCTTTGCTTTCTGTAAGCTTTCTTCTGCTCAGAATCCAGCTCTTGGCATGTAAATCCCGTTATCTTTTGCCTGAACAGACTACTGATTTGGTATGCATTGACTTAAATTATCTGTGGTCTCTTACACATGCATGCAAGAAATATTAGTTATCCACAAAAAGTCACTTCCAATTTACCAGTGAATTATTCACTCAATCCGCCTATTAGACTGTGCAAACATTATGATAAAAAATGCTACTTATGCCACTTGAAGAATAGATTAAGATACATTCCATTTATATACCTCTTCAAGCAGGGATCCAAAATATGTCCTGTGTTGTTAAAGAGGCAATATTATACCATTTGGATTTCATTTCCTTAGAGATAAGTGAGGAAGTGTCCTGGTCTTTCTTTGCAATATAGATATCCTGGTAGTTGCATGATTGAACACCTGCATGATTCTTATATGTCTATCCTTGTTGCAAAAGGTAAAATACATAAACCCTCTGAAAAGCATGTAGTTTCTTGTTTTGGCGTCCAAGCTTTTGTATAGCAGCAAGGTCCAGCTTATACTGCTTTGTCTTCACAACTTGTATGGCCATTGCAGAGCTGGACTCCTCCAGACCTTTATTAAATATGTGTAATGAATCTTCCAAGCATTTAACTTGTTTAATGTTGTGAACCGACATCAATATCTGTGTGTTGCTATGCTACTGATGTGGTTGTTTATCATTTAAAAACTGCGTTTGCCAGCCTTCTTGTCAGGAGACATTGGATGGCTTTAGTGATTAAGTGTTTGAAGGAATTGAGAAGAAGTCCTTTACTAGACTATTCTTAGTTGTTTTTATAAATTCAGAACCGTTAATTAAAATTTTGAAGTAGACATCTATACCAAACATTGTAGGAGTACATCATTCTAACAATATAATTGCTCAGCAATATCTTCATTGAATTTATAAAGTCTTTCACACATCAATGCAACTTTTATGTGATCAGCCATGGCAAATGTTTGAAGTCCAGAATAAGAGAGAGAGACAGACAGAGAAGACCAGAGAATTGGACGTACCCGTGGCTGCTCGTAACAGGGAGAAAGCTAAGATCATCCGAAGCCTCTTCAACCCACTACCCGTTATCCTGAATCGGGGGGGAGCTCAACAAAATAAAGAACAGCACGGGGAAGGGATCATCCTTTTCATTTTAAGGGTCCCCATTCAAAAAATTGACTAAGATAATGGTCTGAAGTCCCCATATCCGGAGGGCAAACTACGAGACGTAAGGGCAAGTGAACACCCCCTGCGACTCTACGTAATCTTCTATGATAGATCGAGTCTTAGGTCCAGTTGAACGAGGAAACGGCTATAACCCAATAGAAAAGATTCAGATCCTCTAACATAAGGAAGGATCTTTGTCTTTAACCCCAAACGATTCCGAATTGTCCTGAGGAAGGTGTGCCAACATCCAAGGGCAGTTACACCGAAACGCGTCGACGCTTTTTTGTCTTGTAGAATTCAAGCCCAGGGAATCCTTGATGTCTTGAACATCGTAACATGGGATTAATGTCTAAAGTACTGTAAGGGCGTTTTGAATCTCAAAATTGTAACAACAATAGATGTTGTTTTTAAATAGGGGTTTTGCTTTCTTTTTACTTTACTATTGAAAGTACGTGTATGTTTTAAATAATGTTTATTAACTTTGATAGGACCATGTTGACACCTTAGAATATGTATTCTTTTCCCTGTTTCATCTCTGTATAACAACGTATATGTTTTAATATTGTTTTTATTGACTGCACAATATAATGATTTTGTCTTTGTATGTATTATGAAATTGATTTTGCAATGAATTCCTTCCTTTTTACTCATACATTTTTAATAAAAAGACTGTGAACGGTATAAATTAGTTGGTGACCAGTGATTCAAATTTTACCTGTAGTATGAAGTGTGAGTGAAACAGCTATCCGCTAAATCACCCTTTCCAGGGATTTCTTTATTTGAAATGTTTGAAGTCCACCCGGGTGTGGCAGAAGGGTGTGGCAGAAAGCAACCCTTAGGAATTCACAGGGCAGCAAATCCTGTATATGTGCATAAAAACACAAGATGTGCTACTTTGCCTTAGGGGTCCACCTAGGAGTAGTAGAGGATCAAGCTGCAGAAATGGGCATTCCGCAGTCATCGTAGGCTAAACTATGAGGTTCAGTCCATGATTCCCCTAAATATTCTATACTGTCTGAAGGATCCACTCAGGAGGAAACGGTGGAGCAGGGCATAGGAAGGGGCATTGTACTAACTGTCATGGTATGAGGTCCCAGGAGTGCCAACGGTGCAGCTAATTGAATCGGCGTACACCACACATACTTTGGTATCAAGCAGCAGACACAGCACATCCCACCAGTTAGTCTGATATTGAGGATCCAAGATAGAGCGGGTGATAATCAGTGATTCTGTTAAGGCATTTGGTTACAGGGTGCGCTTCAAGCAAGGATGTGGAGGCGTAAAACTGACCTGTAAATCTGTCATAAGGCCCTTTCCAGGAACTTACAGTTGCATACATGGAAGACGCCATTTAGGGCTTAAATGCTAAAGGCGGCCTGTTGACGTCCTCAGCACAACCTCAAATGTGAAAACAGCATTTATTTATTTATTTATTTATTTATGGGATTTTTAATGCGCAACTAATACCCTAGGGTGTCTAGGCGCAATGAGATGCTCTAAGATACACAAAATTCAGAACAGGAACTTATTGATTAAATAACCAAGTTTTCAGGGCCTTACGGAAGGCAATGAGTGTTGGTGCTGTTTTAATATACAAGGGGAGTGTGTTCCACAGTATGGGGGTCGCTACCAGGAAGCGTCTATCTCCCCATGTGGCCGTTCTTGTTCGGGGAACATGCAATAGGTGGCTTGCTGCTGATCTTAGATTCTTTCCAGGTATGTACACCTGAAAAGCTTCCTGTAAGAACTTTGGTCCAGTCTGATGAATGGCCTTATAGGCGATGCAGAGAGCCTTGAATTTGATTCTGCTCTCCACTCTTAGCCAATGTAGATGGCGTATGGCTGCTGAAGTAGAGTGTCGCCAAGGAATATTAAACAGAATCCGTGCTGCCATATTTTGCACGGACTGTAGTTTGTTCAGGATGTATTTGTGAGTGCCAAGGAAGAGGGCGTTTCCATAATCCAGCTTCGAAAACACTAAGGTGGTGATCAGTGTTTTCCCTGCCGAAGCGGGTAGGTATGGCATGAGTTTTTTTTATTTTCTTCAGCACGAAGAATGCAGCAGAGATCACCTTGTTGACATGATAACCAAAAGATAGCCTGTTATCAAAGATCACTCCCAAATTCCTAACCTTGACAGCTGGAATCGGGGGGGAGCCCATCTGACTGGGCCACCAAGTTGGGGACCATTCGGGAGAGATCTTACCGAAAGTCATAACTTCGGTTTTCTCTGCATTAAGTTTCAGGCAGTTACTGTGCATCCATGATTGTACATCCAGTAACCCCTCCTGAAACGTAGCTGCTACCACTGGACCGTTCTTATGCACCGCCAACACAAGCTGGGTGTCATCTGCGTAGGTAGTTAATCGCATCCCATGTGATTTAATAACCCTCGCCAAGTCCGCAACGTAGATATTAAAAAGCGTGGGACTTAGCGAGGATCCTTGAGGGACTCCACAGGGCAGTTCAGAAGTGGGCGAGTAGTAGTTGCCCAGTTTGACTGCCTGTTTGCGATTAACTAGGAAGGAGGCTATAAGGTCTTTAGCCAGATGACTAATTCCAAGGGCTGCGACACGGTCGACCAAGATGACGTGGTCGACCGTGTCAAAAGCAGCTGACAGGTCCAATAAGATGAGCACTGCAGCACCTCCCGAATCCATGATCTCTCGAATTTCATCCGAGGCCTTTATCAATGCTGTCTCAGTTCTGTGTCCCTTCCGGAACCCGAACTGAGTGTCATCTAGGAGCTTATGTTGTTCAATAAACTCAGAGAGCTGTTTATTCATTATTGCCTCCACTATTTTGGCAGGAAATGGAAGGCAGGCAATTGGCCTGTAGTTGGAAATGATGGTGGGGTCTAAAGATGGCTTCTTAATCAAAGGTTTAACAATAGCCTTCTTCCAGGTCTGTGGATAGACACCTGTCCTAAAGATGGAGTTGCATATGTTGGTCAGCGGCTGGGTAACCACATTGTATAGTTGGTTCATTATGGTCGGAGGACATGGGTCCAACGGGGAGCCTGATTTAATTTTGCCAACAAGTGCGTTGACCTGTTCTTCGGTAGCTGACTGAAACTGAGTAAAGGAAGGGTGCTTCAGTGCTGGTTGAATAGTTAAATCAGCGGTTCTTCCTACCGGCTCTTTAGAAAAAGTGGAGTAAATATCCATTACTTTAGTAGTAAAAAATGTGGCTAGGGCGGTACAGAATTCCTGCGAGTTCTCTATTGTGGAGCCAGTTGGAGGACTGGACAGAGAGTTCACCACCTGAAATAACATCCTAGCTGAGTTCTGGGCGTGCTCAATACGACCAGTGAAGAAAAGATTCTTTTGTGTGGTGATAGCTTTCTTATATATAGCCAGAGCACTTTTGTATTCTTGCTTAGCCAATGGACTATAGTGCTTTCTCCAGCGCCTTTCTAAATTTCTACAGAACTGACGCTGGAGTCGCAGCTCTTCTGTATACCACTGGGCAGATGGAGTGGTTCTATTGGGGCGATAAGTTTTTTCAGGAGCAACTTCGTTCGCTGCTTTTAAGATCCATTCCTGAAATTTAATGGACATAGTTTCAGTATCGTCTCCGCTTTCTGGAGCAGATGACAGCAAGAGATTTGAGAGATGTGGTATGTCTGCGTTTTTCCACATCCGCGCCCCCACTGGTGCCCTATCTTTGGTCTGAAGGGGTTTGAGTGGTAGCATCCGGATCCTAAAAATAATGGCTTGGTGGTCAGACCAGATCAAAGGTAGTGTTGCTACCAGCTCAATGCCATGGTCATTCGTAAACAGGCCATCCAGCGTGTGTCCGGCTTCATGCGTGGGGCCCTTCACCAGCTGCTGCAGTCCTATTGCCTGCATATCAGTGATAAGTTGGAGTGTATCTTTGTTTTCCAAGTTTTCCAATGGAAAATTAAAGTCCCCAAGAATTGTATAAGTCGGGGATTCTATTGCTGATTCCATAATTTCGATGAGTGCAGCTAAAAATTTGGTTCGAGCTCCAGGTGGCCTGTACACCAGGGTTCCTTTAAACGCCTGTTTGTGTGTAAGATTGATAGTAAATGCGAGAGCTTCGCAGTTGGTACTTAAAATGGGCTCAAATTTGGCGCGATAAGTGTCCCTATGAATAATGGCTAAGCCTCTGCCTCGCCCCGAGGCTCTATCTTGTCTAGCTACACTGTAACCTTCAGGAGTAGCTTGAACAAAGTCAGGGCCAGATGCATCATCTCCCCATGATTCTGTGATGAATAAGATGTCCAGTTCATGATTAATAATGCTCTCCCTAATGTCCAGACTATGGGGAGAGAGCGTGAATTAATGAGTGCAGCTCTAATATACAGTGTCGCTAAGCGAGGAGCGCTGGCAGCTATAAAGGGGTGGTCTATAGTATTTGTCGCAGACAGGGGAGGTGGCAGAGTATAAGAGCAACCTGCACATGATATGGGTGTGGATAATGAGTGTTTTAATAACGGAAGTACTTGACAAGACATACCCAGTCCTGTGTTCCATTCCTGCAGCTGTGTGGAAGTATAGCGTAGGGTAGAAGCAGTATGTAGGATAGCAGCAGGACCAGGGGGAGTGGCCCTGGGCCTGGATCGGCGCATCCTAGTCGAGCGAGGACTAAATAGCTCTCTCCCGGAAGTGGAGAAGAGCTAGACCGCGTCCCGACCCTGCCCCAAGATGGCGGCTGGTGCTCGTGGACGAGTGCCCTATTCCCTTCGCTCTGGCAGGTCAGGTAGGCACCAAAATACTGTGCAAATCACGCTAGGGTTAGTGCAATATTAAAAGCATTGTCATCACAATTAAAAAGACGTTTTTTTAAAATGTGTTCGTTTTTCCAGAATTCATTCAGCTTCTCTCTAAATTCGTTTCTCACACCCTACAGAGTAACTGTGCAATTTTTAGTCTAAAATAACAGCGCTAGTGGGAGTAATCCGTTCAAGTTTCAAGAAATGTGTACATGAGCATGCGATTAGCGCCGTTCTGTTTTCACTTTTGATTTATACTTGGGGACCTTACTTTGTTCCTTGAGTACCAATCAGCATGGGAGACATGGTAGTGGGAAGGGGACAGTTTCCCCTTTCCAGGTCAGTCTTTCCCAAGTTGCTCCCTGTTTGGAGATCACAATGGGCACACAATCCCCAAGTAAGGGTCCACTTAACTATACCTCCAGGGACATTTAATTGCTGGATGGGGAGCAGCCTCTATGGGCACTGTTCTTTTGCCCCTGGGCACATCTGTCTTTCTGCCACCCATTAGGGTGAATAGGGGGTGTATAACCATCAAATTGGATACTGTTTTAACACCGATGGGTAGAACATTTGTCATTACTGTTTGGAGTGCCTCTGTTTTTGGCGTCTTAATGTAATCCAATGTGGAAGATAGAACACATTGTGCAAAATGCCCTCAATCACACGATGGTAAGAGTAATCCCGAATGCAAAAGTGTACAAATACACACTATTCCTAAATTTAGTATCTTGTGTACATTTAAAAAAAATATATAGATATCCTTCATACCTATTTTACATTCATTGAACTTTACCATATGACTTTCTGCATGTTCGGTACACAATGAAATATCATTATAAGCTGCACCACAGTTGTTGCGTGCTTTTGGGCAATCCACACATCCGACCCATGCAACCAGAAGGGTCTGACAGATGGAACAGTGTATTGCTTTTGTATATTGGCTATCGGTGTAAAAGAATTATTAAGAAAAACGGTTGCCACTCATTGCTATGTTTTTTCCTTTCTGATTGTCATTATATTTTTATTTCAATTGTTAGTTATTTTGGGAAAACTGTGAGCAATCTACACATATGACCATTTGCTGAATTTGAAATTTTGTTTAGTTTTCAGGGTTCAATCTTGGTGTCACATCTGTTTACACCACAAACTTCAATTAGGTTGAAAACACAAAAAATAGGAAAAATGAACTACCAGTAAGAAAAATGAAAAATGGTGGCAAAAAATGTTTTTCTTTTAAAAGGAGAAAGGGAGCAGGCCCTTTCCAGGGTGAAGTGTGTGTCTAGAGAAAACAAAATAGCTTATATGACGCGCATCCTTTAGCATGTTTCTTCACTTGTGATACTTTAATGTTTACCCTGTCTCTAAAGAATTCTAGCATATTGTAGCCTATAACAGGAAGAAAAATGCCATTTGAAAATCGGTCAAATGGGTACATGTCTCTTGATTCAATCTTTTTTTAACATTACACTATTGGGAACTCCACTGAAGACTGTGGAGTGGCATAGAGCCAATCGGGTATGGTAGGAGGCTTCTACTCCAATATTAAATGTTTTGTCTTTCTGTTTTTCACGTTTAGTTTATAGTAATTTTTTAGTCTATATTTTTCACCTTCCCTTTTGGAGACTAATCTGACAAATAAACGACCTCTACCTCTTTATTGGCTTTTGATTGAAAAAAGGGTTTTCACAACATGAATAGTCCTCAGTAGCAATCTGTAAGTTTATATTTGCTGTGTTAGAGAAATTCTTGCTTTCCATGTCCAAGCTAATCATCACTTATAATTGTAAAAGTGTGAAATAAGGAACTTATGACCTTTTCCTACACCATGTGCTTCCTTTGCTTTGAGAATGCTAATTCGTAACTTATCATATTTAATCGTCCTGCATCCTTTTACCCAAGTGATGGGCTTTAAGATTCCCCTTTGGGCAATGCTGAGAAGCTTAGGCGATTGGCTATAAAAGTTAAGGCATATTTCAGTAGCTTTTATTCACCTACAACTATTTTGGAGAGCCGATAAGACTCTTATATAGGGCAGATTTTCCAACAGCAGGCATGAATCACAAAATGCCATGTGTAAAAGTTATAATACTACATTTGACATTTAACAGGCCTCACTTGATGATGCATGTGGTATTTCCTTTAGCACTTTTTCCCCATAAACAGCAGCAGCCTGTCCTTAGGGCCAGAGGAGCTTAAACCCCCCCCCTCATCTTCTCCTCCTCCTCCTCCTCCTCCTCCTCCTCCCCCCCACCACCTTATATCTGATGTGAAAAGTGTGACCAACACTCTTCGTGTTGAGGTCAGGGAGCCGGGCACTATACCTGCGATATATGCACATGTTCCTGGTTGCCTACTTTGCTGGGACAAGATGTCACTGTCCTGTGAGCCTGGCAACGCATATTGATGACCTCCCTCTCATGACTGGGGTGGGAGAGCACCACTGATAGCCTTCAACCAGGGTGCTTCAGTTTGAAACCCTGAATTACCCAGGGCCGAGTGTCTACCACTGAAAACCTTGTCTCAAAGTGGGATGGGGTCAGCAAGTCTCATTGACACCATCAGACTCTGACGAGTAGGGGGCTGCTCCTTCTTTCATTGGCTGACCGAGGCCATCCAATGAGAGGAGGCAGTATTCCCAACCCTCCGGGCACCTCAGAGGCTTCCCTTCTGGTACCAGTGACACTGCAGCTGGTACGTTTTATGTCTTTTTAGTGTTGGATATGTGCATTTGTATATGTATGAATGTGTGTGTATTAGTGAGTCCGTACTGTGAAAGGGTGTGTGTGCATTTGAATGTGGGTGAGTTCGCGTGAATGTCTGCGTTTGTGGGACCCCCTGATCCCCACCCTAAATCTCAGATTACCGACCACCACTGCCCATAGAGGAACACCTTCCCATAAAACCACATAAAATATTGGCGTGTTCCTTTACATTTCTGCCTGTTAATAGGCTTTACATCCTTCAGGTGGGTACATGTGGAAGGATTTTGGTTTGGGTATCGCATGCATATTGCTGGTGAGTACCTTGCATGTGTTAGTGAGCAGTTGATAGCATTTACATCTTGGCCATGCAATAATGTCCACAAACACTTCACCCATCCCTTCAGCTAAATTTATACCTGTGCATTTTGGCCATGTGAAAATGTACCCAGTTCTTTAAATTGGTATTTGTATTGGTAATTGCTGTGATGTGTAAAGTGAAGAAATTATCCTCGTATAGTGAGTCTAGGTGGGGTGTTTCTTTACTTTTCTGACTGTGAATAGGCTTTACACACTTCCTTCAGAAGGGTACATCTGGAAGGATTTTGGTTTAGCTATCACATGCATATTCCTGGTGAGTACCGTTGTATGTGTTTGTGAGCAGTTGCTAGCATTTTCATGTTGGCTATGCTAGGAATGTGCACAAACCCATCCCTTCAACTAAATTAATACCTGTGCGTTTTGTCCATGTGAACATTTCCCCAGTTCTTTAAATTGGTATTGGTAATTGTTGTAGTGTGTAAAGTGAAGAAATTATGCCCATATAGTGAGTCTAGGTGTGTAAAATAATTGCGATTCTCCTATTAACATGACCAGAGAATCTGGATTTCATTAACCCCTTAAGTGCTGCCGTCGGCCAACGGTCGTCACGGGCACTACCTCCCCAGTGCTGCGTGCGACCGCTGGACGTCCAGTTCAGCACCGGATAATGGACAGCGCAGCACTGGGGAGGTTTGTTTACTAGCTCCCAAGTGGTTAAAGACACGGAGGCTGACATTATGCATTTATCCTTTAATAGCAACTCACACAGCCGCACTACATCACAAAGGATAAAGTTCTAGAGTCATAACAAAGGATGTATCTAGGAGATGATCTGCCTCTTTTAAAAGAATCGCAGCAGGAAGAACTTCAAAAGGAACTGAGAGATCCGGTAACGGGAAACAACTTCGTGAGATGAAACATCAAGGAAGGAACTTCAGCAAGTCAAAGGCCAGCCGGTTAAACGGAGTTGCCTGAAAGAAAGAAATGAGTAAGAACCAAGAGCCTGAAGAGTAAATTCATCACATGGTCATAACAAAGATTAAAACCATTTGAAGCAATTCATAAAATCATGCACAAATACAATACATCAAATATGTAGATGTAATAAGTTGACACCCCTCAAGTTGTGAAAGGGAGGAGGGAGGGATAATGTCAGCCTCCGTGTCTTTAATGAAATCCAGATTCTCTGGTCATGTTAATAGGAGAATCGCAATTTCATTACAAGACCGGAGGCTACATTATGCATGTTCGTAGCCCCGAAGGACCACCTCAGACATATGCTCGATAGGCTTACAGTAATGACGAGCAAAGGTATTAGCATTTGACCAGTCAGCAGCTTTCAGAATATCATCCAACTTACCACCTGACCAGGACTTACTGGCCATAGCTCCTCTGACAGAATGAGCTTGGAACTTAGAGAGGTCAACACCAGCGAGCTTCATGGTAGACTTAACCCATCTAGCAATGGAGGTGGAAGAAACAGGTTTGAAAGGTTTCACAAAGGAAACTAAGAGTTGATTTGCGCCATTGGGGCGCAGGAGAGACATCCTAGCGTCATATTCTTTCATGCAAGCAACCACACAAAGTTTAGGTAAGGTGTCAAAACGAGGATAGAAGATAAAATCTGACATCGTTTTGGTTCTTCTAAGTAATTCGAACTTGACACCAAACATATCATAACATCTATTAGAAATGTCTAAACTTCTGATGTCAGAAACCCTCCTACAGGAAATTAAGCACAAGAGTGTAGCAAGCTTAAAGGAGAGAAACTTTCTATTAAGGGAAGAGTTATCTGGCCAGGAACAAAAAAGGTCTAAAATGCACTTGACATCCCAAAGGGTCTGGTATTTAGGCCTAGGGGGTCTCCTTAGTCTTATACTCTTGAGGACCCTACAAATGATAGGATTTTTACCTACCGATTTACCGTTGATAGGAGCGTGACCAGCAGAGATTGCGGATCTGAAGCAGTTAATAGAGCGATAGGAAAGGCCTCTGTCAAATTGTTCGACCAGAAAATTAACGATATTCACGACAGGAGTCTCCACGGGATCCAGACTCCTTTCCAGGCACCAATGAAACCATTTCTTCCAAATGCTGTTGTATCTAAGGTGTGTCCCAGGTGCCCAAGATTCTCCGAGGAGAGAGAGAGCTGTTGACGAAAGTCCAGACAGCTCGTTAGATTGCCTGACACTTTCCAGGCAAGAAGGTTCAAATTCCCCTCGAGAATAAGACGGTGATCTTCCCCGTCTGCGTTTGAGACCAGGCCTGGAGAGGCTGGGATGAGAAAGGGAATGTCGCATGCTAGTTCCAGGGCTGTTGGGAACCAGGCTTGGGACGGCCAAAAGGGAGTTATCAGGATCACGGAGCATTGCTCCGATCTGACCTTCTGAAGGACCCTCTGAATCATGGCGAAAGGAGGAAAGGCATAACCCAGGAAGTGGGACCAGGGTTGGAGAAACGCGTTCACAGCAAGAGCGCCCGGGTCTGGCATCCTACTGAAGTAGTTGGGAAGTTGGAAGGTGAGCCTGCTGGCGAATAGATCCACGTCCATGGGACCCCAAAAGAGGGAGAGGGAATTGAAGACGTTCACGTCGAGTTTCCAGTCCGAGAAGTCTATAAGGAATCTCGAATTCCAGTCTGCTGAAAAGTTCGATTTCCCGGGGAGATATTCCGCCCTGAGGGAGATTTTGTGTTCCAGACAGAACATCCAAAGTCTCCTGGCAAGGTTGGAGAGATCCGCAGATCTCGTCCCTCCAAGGCGATTGATATAGGCCACAGCGGAGACGTTGTCCATCTTCAGAACAACGGACCTCCCTTGGATGGAGTGTTTGAAGCTCATAAGAGCGTATAAACCAGCCATCAACTCCAGAAAATTTATGTGTTGGGAGGATTCCGATAGGGTCCAAACCCCACCGGTGTCCTGGTCTCCAAAGCGAGCACCCCAGCCATGAAGACTGGCGTCTGATTCTAGGACAAAATCCGGGGATGAGCCAAAGATAGCTTTGCCGTTCCAGGCATCTAAGTTCTCTAGCCACCAAAAAAGCTCTGTTCTCGCATCCGGATCTAGAGAGACAAGGTCCCCATACCACAGACCTGAATTGAGGGCTTTCCTTTTTATTCTCTGAAGTGCGCGGTAGTTCAGAGGGCCGGGAAAAATGGCCTGGATGGACGAGGAGAGGAGCCCAAGAAGTCTGGCTAGTTCGCGGAGAGTTAAAGACTCTTGTTTCAGAACAGATCTGATCTCCTTCCGGATCTTGGCAATCTTCTTGGCCGGAAGAAGGAGGAGACATTTCGTGGTGTCTAGAGTGAAGCCGAGGAATTCTATAGTTCTGCAGGGAGAGAGCATGGATTTGTCTCTGTTGATGATGAACCCAAGGCTCTCTATCAGGTTCATGGAGGTTTCTAGGTCTCTTAGGAGATCTGAACGGGATTGGGACATGATAAGAATATCGTCCAAGTAAATGATGAGGCGGATACCCCTCTCTCTTAGAATTGTAACGACACACTTCATGATCTTGGTAAAGCACCAAGGGGCAGAAGAGAGGCCGAAGGGAAGAGCTTGGAACTGGTAGAGATGTTCCTTCCAAGCAAATTGAAGGAAGGGTTGATGTTCCTTGTACATGGGAATCGTGAAGTAAGCGTCCTTCAGGTCTAACTTGGCCATCCAGTCCCCTTCCAGAAGGAGATCCCTCAGGAGGTGGATACCCTCCATTTTGAAATGGCGATAAACTAGGAATTTGTTGACTTCTCGAAGGTTTATTACGGGTCTCCAACCCTTGTCCTTTTTTTGAACGAGAAACAGAGTGCTTATGAACCTTGCATCGGACCAGGGAACCTCCACTATTGCGTCTTTTTCGAGCATGGAAGCGATTTCTTCCTCCACGATCTTTTCTTGATCTTCTGAGAGGACAAAGGGGTGGGGTAGGTGTGACTGGAGGGGAATCTGTAAGAAGTCTATCTTGAAGCCCATGACGGTTTCTAAAACCCATGGGTCTTGGGTAATTGAATCCCAAACATGATAAAACTGTTTTAGCCTGCCCCCTACTATGGGGATAGAAGAAGGAGGAGTAGTACTTACTTGTAGAGTTGGAGGTGTTGGGAGCGCCTCGGCCTCTTGAACCACGGTTTCTCGGGCCTCTTCCTCTTTGGGGGAAGAAGGGTTGTCTAGGGGGGTAGAAGCCCCTTCCTGTTCCTCTGAAGGATGAGTAGGGTCGTTGGTTGCCTCGGCCGGAAGAGCGACCCCTTCTGCCGGCCTGGCCAAAAAGGTTGGTGTTGAAGACCCGTCTCAGGTTGTTCTGGGCTCTATCAAGGGCAGTAAAGGTGGATACGTATTTGCCAATTTCTTTGATTATGTCCTCTCCGAAAAGGAGGCCTTTGGGGTTCTGGGAGGGTTCTTTCTCCGCCATGTCACCTAATTTGGGGTTGATTTTGTTCAGGATAGATCTCCTCCTCTCAATGTTCAAACCAGAATTGGCGTTGCCAAGGAGGACGATAGCCCTTTGGCTCCAGCCTCGAACGAGGTCGACGTTCAAGGGGGTAGAGGAGAGGTGGGACTGCTCCGCCATATCTAGGATTCTAACCAAGGGTCCCAGGACGTCCAGGAGTCGGTCTTGGCAGCCCTTGAGGGCCCTCTCCAAGCCTTTTCTGGGGTCACGTCCTAATTTAAATAGGAATTTAATGAGGCTAGGGTCTAGGTTTGGAGTTTGGCAGACTCTGTCATCAATGGTAGGTCTGGGGGATTCAGACCTCATTGTGTTTCTGGTGTTTCTATCCAGAAGGTTTCTCAACCAGCGTGCCACAAATTTGGAAACATGATCCTGCGGGAACCATTTAGAGCTGTTGGGGTGAGAAATGTTTAGGGGGGAAAACATTTCCTCCCCAATAGGGTTTAGAATAATATTCTTTGGAGTAGGTTCCGGATCGAAATGGGAGTTGAGATCATGTTGGACCTCATCCAGGTCAAAGACGAACTCGTCTGAGGGGTCTTTGGAGGAGTTGTCATCCAAGGAGGAGGGAGAGGAGTCAAGACCAACATTTGTATTTGTTTGATTAGCACTATTCCAAAGTGTGCCGCGAGGGGCACCGTACACATTTGTGCCGCCATGGGCACCGGTCAAAGGAGTGTCCCGAGGGACATCAGGTTCAAGTGGGGCGCGGTGGCCTCCCATCCAAAGTGAGGTGCTAGGACCTCCTATGTTTTGAAAGGCGCTAGGGCCTGTAGTGCTTTCGCAATGTTTGGTCTTTTTGGGTCTCTTACCGTGTAAGGGGAGATCCTGGGGGTCACCTGGTCTTTTAGAGAGCATGACATCTCTGAGGGAGGACATCATGCAAGACTTAATTTCTTGTTGCAGAAA
This sequence comes from Lissotriton helveticus, assembly GCF_964261635.1. Classification (NCBI taxonomy): domain Eukaryota; kingdom Metazoa; phylum Chordata; class Amphibia; order Caudata; family Salamandridae; genus Lissotriton; species Lissotriton helveticus. The sequence goes on along the minus strand of NC_136060.1, from coordinate 18,837,953 downwards.
TTTTTTGAGCGAATCGTCAATGGGGGCAGGTGAGCTAGCAGTGGCATCATCAGAATCCACGTCAGACATGGTGTGGTGATGAAAGACTATTAACAGGTAAGATAATAATCAGATCCCCCTATTACTCCTCTTTTTTTTTTTTTTTTTTTTTAATTGTTTTTTTTTTTTTTTTTTGCAGGTGAAGCCTCAGGCTATTCCCCCTTTTTTTTTTTTTTTTTTTTTTTTGGTAATTAAAAGGTAATTATTTATAGGTAAAGGGGTACAATTATGGTGAACAGCATAATCAAAAATGAAATAATGGGGAAGTTAAAGTTTAAGGCTACAGCAGAGTATTGTTGAAAAGAAGGGAAGTATTAGTGAAATGAAGGGACGCTTAAAAGCGTGTTTAGAAATATTCCTAGATGAGTCAGGGAGACGAGCGCAGTGGTCGTAGGTCCCCGGCGGCTGAAGCAGAGCAACTGACAAGCTAAATCAGTCGTGCTCGAGCTCAGCCGCCGGGGGAAAGGAAAGTGGCTTGGCAGGGAAGGCACGCAACGCGGGTGTCGCGAGCGTGCTTTCCTCTAATCCAAAAGTCAGGAAATGGATTGAAATCTCAGGCGCGCCTCTGCCGAATGAAGCGGAGATCCGCGTTTAAGGCGGCGGAAGGACAGTAAGAAAGACGGTATAAGGGGAAGCGCGGTCGCGCGTTTTATAGGGGAGAAGGGGGGTGGACAACCATAAATTGGAAGTCCATTAGTAGGGAGGGTGGGATGGGAGGGGGGAAGCCTGCGCCACCCACCACCATCAAGACCTGTGCTGAGGCACAGACTTAAAGGAAGAACATGGCGAGGTTGCCAGAAAAACGCTGAAAAACAGTTTTAAAACGCTGAAAATAGGTCCAAATAGGCATAAAAGTACCTGGGTTATACAATACAATGCAAATAAAGCGACATAGAGATATAGAGTAAAGCAAAATACAAGTCTAGGCTTAAAAACAAGGAGCAAGTAATAGTAGTGACTTATCTGCTGGCGAGCCGCTTTTAAAAGAGGCAGATCATCTCCTAGATACATCCTTTGTTATGACTCTAGAACTTTATCCTTTGTGATGTAGTGCGGCTGTGTGAGTTGCTATTAAAGGATAAATGCATAATGTAGCCTCCGGTCTTGGTGTGTAAAATAATTTGTAATTTTATTATTACTAATGTTGTTTGACCTCAGTCATTTTCTTTATCCATAGTATTTCACCTTGCAAGTTTCATGTCCAATCACGTGTATGTTGTCCAGTGCATTTCGGGATCACTCTCCCTTCTTCAGGGGCCACTCTAACAAATATAAACGACAACAAAGGGGGAGGGAAATGTCACAAAACCATTATGTTTGATAAACAGTGTGACATTATTCACCTCTTCTTAATTGTATCATTAGGAGACTGAGAAGGATAATTATAACTGTGATGATAAATAGAAACACCCGTGTCTGAAGACATTAAGATGTGCTTAAGTGATCGGAAGGTAAGGTTGAATAAGAAACGCGTGTAAAGACACCATGTCTATTACGTAAAAGAATCCCAGAACAAAAGGTTGCTCTGATAAAACCCGCGTCTCCCACACAAATGGTGCATAGCCGATAAGTGACTGCGACTATCTCTGTCTCCCGTTCTCCGAATAAATGCCCAACTGTACTGATGAAAACTCACAGCACAGAATGGTTCTGAAACACACCTCCTAGTTTCTAAATGTCGTAACCAAACTCACTCCAATGCAAGCTCTGAAAATAATAAATAACCTTGAGGAGAGATGAAAAGAGAGGCTCGCGCATTGATTAGACAAATGTAATATATCTCGCTTTATATACATACCTGTAATCTTCCTGTTGGCAAGCCTATCTTCCCAGATGGAGAAGGCTACAATAATGGGGACGAGCTCAAACAGGGTGATGCCTTTTTGTAATTTGCATCACCTGCCAAGGAGCATTCCTTCAGGCTGCAGCCCAGGCTGCATCTAAGATGGCTCTGACCCCTCCCCCTCCCCCCCTCTCCCATGGTGGCATCCGTAAACGGTACCATTTGCCTGGCTGTGACCCCTGTTTCCTGTTCCCGCCATATGAGAATGCCGTTGAGTTTGATAGGAAGTTGGTCCACTCTGTAGTGTTCTGTTAGGTTTACTGTCTAGTCTTTCCAGAATCCTTTACACTCTTTGTTCTTTCCCTTCTTCCCTTGAATTCTATTTGGAATGTATTTCGAATTGCCAACTGTTTTTACTGATGATCTGCTGGCTGTGTGAGCTGCTGCGCAGCACCTGTTCTATTAAACCTGCTTTTCAACTACACCGCCTATGAGTAATTCACTACAAAAAACGTGGCGACGAGGATGGGATTCGAACCCACGCGTGCATAGCACAATGGATTAGCAACTAAAAAAAAAAAAAAAAAAAATAAATAAAATAAATAAATAAAATTGCCTTCTACTCCTTCTGTCCCTGTCCTACCTCGTAGGAGCTCTCGCACTCGAGTCACTCCTGCTAGGTATCGTTAACGTCCTTGCTCTCCTGTAGTTTCAAGATTTTGCCATCTTCCCCTGTTTTTCTCTCTTGCTCTTCCCTTGTCCTAGTTCTATTCTGTCCTTTCCTTTTTCTCCTTTTTATTTAGTAGAAGAGAGGATAATGTAGTGTTCTGTTAGGTTTACTGTCTAGTCTTTCCAGAATCCTTTACACTCTTTGTTCTTTCCCTTCTTCCCTTGAATTCTATTTGGAATGTATTTCGAATTGCCAACTGTTTTTACTGATGATCTGCTGGCTGTGTGAGCTGCTGCGCAGCACCTGTTCTATTAAACCTGCTTTTCAACTACACCGCCTATGAGTAATTCACTACACACTCCTGCAAGTTTCTTTCACTTCCTGTGTGAGCCTGACCCTATGTACCGTTTTTTGTGAGGGCCCTTATCAGTCAGGCTAGATGCCTTGCAAAAGTTCTGCCTGCTGGGATCAGTCTGCAGAGTTTGCCCAGTAGCTGCTGGATCTTTTCCAGCGTTGCTTTCAGTTTCTGGATCAGTTTCTCAATTGTCTGTTTAAGTTCCTCTCCCTTAGCAGGTGGAAACCCTTAAATGCCCTGTACTGTATCTAACTCAATACCTAAGAAGGTCAGGCGGGTAGTCAGACCTTCTGTCTTATGCCTGGGGGAATCCTAGCTCTTTGGCCATTTAATATTCGCAGATGTAATTCAATGTGCTCAACAAAAGTTGTACGTTAAGCACATCGAGTGTATCCTATCAATACGAATTAAAGTGGCCCGTTTCTCTGACCAACTCTGTTCATTTCTTGATTTACAGTTTCCTAACATTGAATATTTAAACTGGCATAATGAGTTGAAAACAAGCAAAATGCTTGTATCAACATAATAGCCCTGTGCTCATGTTTGTTAATTGATTCCCTCGGTGGCCTCTGTCTGAAGGAAGTTCTATGAATATTTCCCTGGTAAATGGAATTAGCTCTTGCTTTATTTTGCAATCGCAACTTCAGCAGACAACAGATGTTAAACAAGCTTTGACGAAGACATTTGGTCTTGTCAGTGCCTGAGCTATTGGCCTTGTCAATGTGAATGTCTTTCAGCCATGGCGTCTAGCAGCATATATGCTGTTCAGCATGACTGAAAGTTTCCGAAAGCCCATAATCACACGATGTTGAGCCGATACGGAGTCTCTTCACCCCATGTTGAGTTTCTTGTCCTGCTCCTCCTAACACAAAAAGCGCTATGACCTGGCCTGCACTGGCCGCATCATAGCGCTTTTTTCAGTGACTTTCAGCCATGCTGAACAGCAGATGTTGTGCTAGACAACATAGCTAAAAGACATAAATATTGACAAGGCCAATAGCCTGGGCATTTCCGAGATCAGTTGGCTTTGCCAATGCTTGTCCGGTGTTGACTGGGTCTTGCTGAACAAATGAGGAAGTGATAGTGATAAACAGCTGATGAGGTTTGAAATGAAGCGAGGATGTGATGTAACATTCAGAGGGGAACTTGGGAGCCAGGTTTGAATCTTGGGGTCGGCTGAACACTTTGTGATTCTGAGCAAATCACATATGCTTCCCCCTGCTATGACAATGAATGTGTCATTTTGTAATATAATTGGTGAGCACGTAAGGCCTCATTATGAGGTTGGTGGTCCAACTGTCGAAGTACTGCGTCCTTGACCACTAGGAGACTGGTGCGACTGCAGCCTTCCGACCTCGTATTGTGAGTTTCCAGAGGGGTCGGTGATGGGGCTGCTGCATTCTGGCGGCTGTGGGCAATGCATTCCCATATATATCTATGCATGTGTGTATATTCCGCTTGCATATGTGTCGAATGCACAGATTTACATGATATATGTGGAAAAATACCACATAACATTACCTGGGTTCAGCCTATATGTGGGGCAGTCCTGGCCATGGGTATATGGTACAAAAAGACTCGCCTGTTTATGGCCGAAGACTGGGTTATATTGCTCTGGACGAAGATGCTTCTGCGCAGGGGGGACCTGGAGAAAGGGATCCACGTTGAAATCTGCCAGGAAGAACTATAAAGGGATTACTATGCACCCCTAATCCCTTGTTCCTGCCGACCTTTAGGCGGTGGTCGGACTGCCGCGGTCTGCTCGTCAGGAAGTGAACTAGTATTACGGATGGTGGTGTTGTGCCTCCGTATCCCCCAATGGAAGCTGCCTTCCCCCGACCGCAACCCCACCGGTTGGTGGTGTGCTGTTGGTGCTGGCAACTCACTGCCATCAGACCGCCGAACTTGTAATAAAGCCTTTAAAGTGCTCCAATGCTATCGGCTGGTGTATGACAAGATGGAGGACGGAGCAAGTGCTCCAATACCATTGGATCGTGAATGAAAGAAAAAAAAGCAGCAGCGATGAGGGATGTAGTTGGAGAATGGGTCAAGCTAGGAAGCAGGAGGGAATGGGCAAGCAACAACAGGAGAAAAAAACCTTAATTGAAGCCGGGTCAGCGATAAAAATGAATGTGTAATTGTGTAATGTAACTGGTGAGCACTTAAAGCGATCAAATACCATCTGCTTGTTTTTGCGCAATGGCAAGACGGACGACAAAGCGAGCGCTTCAGTACCATCTGATAGTGCAAAAAAAAAAGTCCTGTTTGTGTTTTAACAACTTTTTTGTCAAACTGCTGTTTATTGAAATGTATTAACCATCGGCAAGGCAAGTAGCCTCAAGAGTTCTCTCTCAAAGCTCCCCCCCCCAAATCTGATCCCCTGAATGTCTGGGTTTGCCAGGAGCTGAGCCGCCAGTGGCTGAACACTCAGGGCAAACAGCAAGGGGGACAGGGGACATCCCTGGCAGGTACCTCGACCTTGATCAAAAGGGTTTGAGCTCACTCTGTTTACCTGAACCTTAGATCGTGGGTGTACATAATTAGCTCTGATCATATTGATAAATGCATCCCCAAAGCTCTTATTTATTTATTTATTTATTTATTTTTGTGTTTTATAGAGCGCGAACTTGACCTGTTAGGGTAACAGAGCGCTTTACAGGAATCATAGGATTGTACAAAAAGACTTAGAATCATGAGAGTTAAAAATCAATTAGGAGGTGGCGTGGTGCAGAATACATAAGGGATAGGACACGTATTTACAGATTACATTTACAATTACTCAAGACGAGACCACAGGTTTCTTGGTGGGGTGACTAGGGAATCCGAAGGGAGGCAATAGCCAGACATATATCAGGGTCATAGTGGTGGTTGAAGGCAAAATTTAAATGAGGAATTTATCCACAAGGAAGGTTTTGGTATCCTTTTTGAAACAAGACATAGAAGGCATTCTTCCGATGGCGGTGGGAGAGAGTTCCATATTCTAGGAGCTGCCCCAGAAAAAGCACGATTGTAAGTTTTTTGTTTTTTTCCGAAAGTGAGCAAGTTGCAGCAGGAGGTCTCTGGTGGATCCGGAGTTTCTGATTCCTCCAGAAATCACAAGTTTCCGTGCAAGATATGCAGGGGAATTTGAGTATAAAGCTTTGTGTGTAATGCAGGATAGTTCAAACTGTATTCTTGCCTCAAGAGGAAGCCAGTTCAGAGCTTTCAGGTGTGGGGAAATGTGGTCGAATTTCTTTGTGCCGGTAAGTAGCCTGGCAGCCGCATTGAGGCAGGCTTTTAAAGGTGCCAGGGAGATCTTGGGTAAACCCAAGAAGGTAGAACAGCCATACTCCAGTCTAGAGATGACTAGTGCTTGGATTGCCATTTTTAGGTCGGGAGCATTGAGGAGGGGTTTCAATTTCCTTAGGTACGTCAGGTGGAATCTGGGTGATTTGGCCATCGAGTTGATGTAGTCCCGCATGTTCAAGTTGCTGTCCAGGGTGATTCCCAGGGATTTGGCCGAGTCCAAGGTGGTCGGTGGGCAATTTAAGGCTGAGATAGCCTTGATCCATATTTGCATCTCAGGGTTGGTTTTAGGAGGGGAAATTAGGAGAAATTCTGTTTTCTTTGCGTTGAGTTTGAGTTGATTGGAGACGAGCCATTGGACAGTCAGTTTCAGGGCTTCGTTCAGGGAGAGGATCTGCTAGAGAGATGAGGTTTTGATGTAGATCGGAGTGTCGTCAGCATACATATGGTAGGAGATATTGGCAGTGCGTAGTACTAAGGCAAGCGGTACAAGGTAAAGGTTAAAGAGGGTGGGGGACACTGTTGGGGGACTCCAACCGTTACCAGAGCAGATAGGTTGCCATAGATTAGTAATCTCTGTAATCAGTTATGGAGGAAGGACCTAAACCATTCTAGAACAGAACCTTCCAATCCCATCCTGAGTTTGAGGCGTTCGAGTAGTTTTTCATGGTTGACCGTGTCAAAGGCTGAGGATAGATCTAGGAGGACTAGGAGACATGTTTTGCCTTGGTCATGGGCATGGAGGGCATCATCTATGATGTGGAGCATGGTGGTTTCAGTGCTGTGCCCAGGTCTAAATCCAGTTTGGAAGTAATCGAGTAGGTGGAAGTTGTTGATGTGTTGACCTAGCTTCTGTTGCACACACTTCTCCAGCGCTTTGACTAAGAGGGGAATGTTAGAGATGGGTCTGAAGTTGTCGGGGGAAGCATGATCTAGCAACGGCTTTTTCAAAATGGGGAGGCCTTGGCCGGCTTTCAGAGAGTCTGGCATCGATCCCTGCCGAAGAGAGGCGTTAATTATTGCAGTCCAGCTAGGAATAATGGATTGGGCAATGGCGGCTAGGCAGTTGGAGGGGAGCGAGTCATTAAAATGATTGTTCGGGTTTAAGGTAGATAGGATTTTAGAGATGGAGTCTTCGTCATAGACTTTGAAGTCGGTCCAGTGAGCTTGATTTTTAGGTGAAACCTGTGGGGGTGTTGCGGCAGGAGGTGGCAGGTTAGGAAGGAGTTGAGAGTATGTGGGAGGACTGAGTTTGTTACCTAAGGCTATGATTTTGTCAGCGAAGAAGGAGGAGAATTCCTCAGAGGATATTAGGGACTTGGCGGTTTCTTTCGATGTTTTGGCCAATTTATTAGATAGGTGTTTGACCAGTTCGAAGAGCTTGCAGGGTCTGTTCTTGGCCTTCCCTAGTTCAGATCTGAAGAATTCTTTTTTTGAGTTGAGGCTGTTCCTGTTGTAGGCATTTCTAGCCTGGCGGAGAAGATTTAGTTGTGCGGCAGAGGGATGCTGCCTCCAGGTTCTTTCAGATTGCCGGAGGGATCTCCTCTCATTGTTGAGGGATCCCGTGAACCAGGGGTTTCTGTCTTTGATGTGGGTTCTTTTCAGTTTTAATGGGGCAAGATCCTCCAGAATGTTCGATATAGTCGCAGAGTAGTGATCATTGAGGTCACTGACCGTTGTCATATGCGGGAGGGTGGGGGTCAGATATGCAGCGAGCCTCAAGGTTCGAGGCATGTGGGCTGCTGAATTCATATCTATAGCATAGATCGCCGCCTAGTGTTGGGTCCGGATGATTGCACATTGTTGTCCTGGAAGAGTCTTCGAAGTATCACAGAATAGGTGGCTCCTCCCCTGGACTACAGTGCGCATGGGCATCGACTCCATCCCCAGATTGTTTTTTTCCGCCATTGGGTTCTGATGCCCAGGAGACGACGATGGGGCCTATGGGGCCACGGAAGATAGCTCCGGCGAAGAGCTATGCCCGGTTCGGACATTGACTAAGGCTCAGGTCGAGGGATCGCCACATGGCCTTACCCAAGATCTTACCCCTAGATCCACGGTCTCGCTTCCGGGCCCGACTACGGACACTTCTGCGGAGCTGCCATTAGTCAAATCGAAACCGAAAGGGAAAGCCTCGGTCTCCACAGACACTTCTACGGAGCCGCCATTGCTAAAATCGAAACCGAAAGACAAAGCTTCGGTCTCGACAAAAACGAAAGTGATGGAGGCGCCATCGACACAGAAAACGCCTGTCGCCTTGGTCGGCTCCACGTCTTCAGACATGTCAGTGCAGACGAAGCCGAAGAAGGTTATCGAATCGGTGAAGTCGCTCAAGGGCGTCGAGCCGAAGACTGGGGCACCGAAAACGCTTGTCAAAGCCGCCGACCCAAAAACGTCGGCGCCAACGGCCGTCGACACAGTCAAGGGACTCGGAGCTCCGAAAGCTGTCGATCCAACCCGTCGGTCCGAAAAGGCCAAGAGTACCACGGTAGTGTAGTTCCTATTATCCCAATAGGCTCTGCGCATTGGAATAATACCTTCAATAGTATAGGCCTAGACAGACGTTAACTAGGTCTACTACTGTCGATATTAGACATAAAGTTTTGGGTTTGCCAGCTAGCTCAGAGTTCACTAGAAACTTTCTCGAATGTTCAGGAAGGAATTAACTTCCCTGATTAGACAAGAAGGGATTTAGTTTCTGACAACCATAGAACATGACAACTTTGCTCTCCCCTAATCAAGAGTGTATCTCGAGAGTCGTGTGAACAAAAGGCAATTTATTTTACTCAGTCAGTACGTGCATTCTTAGTCTCATCAGAATGTAGAGAAAAGGAAGAGACGGGCGTGTTCAATAAAAAGGTGTTATTTATTGATCAGTCTCTTTTCTCGTACAAGAGAAATGGATCTATATTATTGCAATACTTATGGTTAAGTAAAGTGCATACATTAGAAGCAGAAGTATAAAATAATACTGTAAAAACATTGATATGGTTTCTAAGCCATATGAAGGTTTAAAATGAATAAAATATATTACATACACATATACATTTGACTAAACGTACTCAACTGGTGTTTCTAAATAAGCCTACCCCGTGTACCTGACCTAAGTCTAATACGTGGGCGGGAATAGAAAGTTACAGTTTAAGTTAAGTTTGTTTTTGCCAAGTGACTGACTAAAGAATTCTCTGTGAGGGGTTATTCAGTTCTGTACCTGGAAGTTAGGATGAATGAGGGATGGTATCTCTCTTCTCTGCTCTCGATATTCCAGGCTGCCTGCGAGGGCTACCCGGAAACGCCGGTGCTGGTTTTCTCGGCAGGAGAAAGCAGCGCGTCTCGTTCTCAGCGCGTCAGGAAGGCGGGGCTGCGCCAGCGGGGTCTGCTCTGCTCTGGGCTTCGGCAAGTATGGCTGCTCCGTCTCGTCACCACCGCGTGTGTTTGCATAGGGCAATATCGATAATATTTATACCTTTAAGGTGCCGAGATTGACGTAAGGTTGGACATAGATACGTCAATAAGGATGTCATACGACCAGGTCGTTAGCACATTCTTTTGCTGAAGTTCTCGGTGAAATCAAAACAATGGCCGCAGGGTTTTTCCCAGGTTGTCATAGGTTTGATTTGTTATGAGAACTCCGTATGCCTTATCAGGGGCTGGAGGAATATCGCTTGTCTAATTAGATTGCAAGCGTTATGACCTAATCAGATAACACGTTCCTGTGCCGTAGTGTGGCTTCGTCAGATAACGGTATCTGCATCATGGGGGTTTGCTGCCTCATGGGCCGACTGCTAGTTAACTTGTTGGTTTGTTAACCAGAATAGGGTCAGGAATAGGGGGATCGATTCAGAACCTATAGGAATACATCACACCCACTCCACGCTAACTATGGACATATTTACTAATCTATGCATAGTAAAACATAGTACAATATATTTATAGAGTATCGTGTATACCTTACCACCCCAAAATACATAAATGCATTTTGAAATTTTCAAATATACGGAAGAAATGCAGTCATATGTATAGTATGCACTCAAGCTGTAGAATAATGCTAAAGTAATAACGCATTTGTATACATTAATGCTATTTGGTATATGAGATTTACACATGAAATGGCTCTTAATACAGAAAAAAGGTTCGAGACCACTTCATCACAGAATATAATACAATGAACATACCAGCGGGCAGCTAATGTCTATAAGCTATAAGTCTATAAGCTATCTAAGTTTAGAAATCTTAGTTCCCCAAGAATAGTTCTTACTTTAAGCAGAAGATAGTGTCCCGAAAAATATGCAAAAATATTTTGGGGCTGCTGAAAAAATTGCTGTCCGTGAACTGGAGGGAAAAGTGTTCATGTGCTTTTAGTATTAAAGTTGAAGGCCAGATTCAGGGAACGCTGTGTACGAGTTTGTTCAAAAGTCTCTATTTCTGTTCTGGTGAGAACATCATATCATTTAGGCTTTCGAAAAAGTTGTCAACAGCTTCCTGGGAGAGTTCCACTAACTCGGAAATAGGTGTAACCATGCATTCATGCGCATGATTGTCTCCATTGACATTCTGATTTGAATTGCTGACAGAAGGTCGTACCTGATCGATGCTGCTTTCATCTTGAACTTCACTACCCCTTAATCGTAGTGGTGAAGCTTCCACGAATGCCGTCATCAGGATTGGTAGCCGTTGAGGGCAGCACAAAGCATGAACCTTGATAGGGCTCAACAATGTTTCTGCATCCATTGGCGCATCCGATTGTAGCGTCAGACAGGTGTCTAACACGCATTCTTCTCCGCATAGCAGGCACCTTAATACAGGTAAAACACATCGTTGCCACATAGGTCAAAAAGATAGAAACCAAGTCATGTTCAGGTCTCTAAGCCGGGATAGTCCCAGGATTCTTGATATCCGGTCCCGGTATCCAATGGCTAGGATTGTTTCTTCCCTTGTCGCAGGTGTTTTGTCTGTGACATGGTTTGCCATAACGAAAAATAAGGACTAGGAATAGGATTCCTGCAATCAGTCCTAGAATGAGGGGAAGTCCGACAAAAATCGAATGGACGAAATCTGGAAAAATACCCAGTATGGCTTTGAATAGTGTTAATGCCATCGAAAATACTGTCTTAAATACTTGTGAGACCCCACTGGTATCAGAAATATTTAAGATTTCATTCAGGATTTCTGCGAAATGTATGGGGGAATTAGTTGATAACAATGAATGTATCTCTGCAGTCGTCCTTGCGACTTGGAGATCATACGTTTCTTTTGATGACGTGAGCCTAGTAGGCGTCTGAAGAAGCACTGTTTTCATTCTGCTTAAAGTATCTATTCGAATAGAAGTAATTTTCAAGTTGGGCCATGCCCTTGCCTCCCTGTCTGGAAAGGAGCTGGGGAACAATGAGTGTCCACAGCACTTGACCTTTGCAGTCGTAGTTACGAGATAAGGAGTCCCGGGCATAAGACTACAGCATCTGCGGTCTACAATTAGAATGTAACTCCCATTATAGAGTCTTTGAAAGAATGGTTCTATCTCTGTTGCAGGTGCGCCTTGCTGGTGACATGAAAGGTTATTTGAGTTCCCTTCACAGGCTCCGTGCAAACTAATTCCGTTACACAGAAGTGTACCGCTTAGTGACATTGCACAATTATTGCCACTAAGAAACACTTTCTGTCCTTTATTACTGACACATGCATGTGAATAGGGCAGGTTCCATGTTGTTTTTATGTACCCTTTTCCCAATTTCTCGTACATGCCAGCCTGTATATATTTTTGGCAGTATTGAAACCTGAAGGTTGAAATTGGAATATTTATTATTCCATGTATTATCCATTCACTGACAGGTCGTTCTGACATTGTCACTGGTAATCTCTCAAGTTTCTCAATGCTCAGGATTGTATAATCGGCTCCCTTTTGGGCCATACTGATTTGTCTATCAGTAAGGTTAAAGATATAGAATAGTGACTTTGTGTTGATTAAACGCCAAGGCACATAGCCTGAACGCAGATTTTGTAACGTCCAGCCAAGCTGTACAATAGAACGCAATTGGGACTGACCGTGTTGTAATAACAGTAAGTCTTGCGATAATATGTCGGTTGCTGAAGACACAATGCTGTCCAAAGAAAAAATTCTGGAGGACAGAGTCATTAACCCATTGTCCACTACAGAAAGTGATTTTTCCAAATTAATACGGTCAATTTCCCGTATTCTCTCTTCTGTTTCAATTTGAGTAACCTTCCAGGCCTCATTGTATGCTGCATATACAGAGGCTGCTATGAATCGCTTTTGACGCTGTTTGCGTGGTCCCATAGTGAAATCACGCAAGTCAGCACCATCAGTAAGTAAAGTTAGGTGTTGCCTAATTTCTGCCAGTGTGGAAGTTTGTAGCCATTGAAGGCATAATTTGCCCACACTGTAGGTGGTTATTATCCCTGGGTGATGTCTTTGCGGATATCTAGGGTCTGGCCTGGTCATTTTGAACCCCTGTGTTTTGTTCAGGAATCTGTCTTGACAGTTATTAGTATCTGTGGGCCAGATCAACCACTGTTTCCAATCAGGATGTGTTCTGTTTTGGTTTAATACATAATTTACGTCTATCTCCTCATCTGTAGAGGTATTGCTGTACATTGTTGGTTTTGGAATAGACGGTTTATTTAAGTCTTTAATTTTGGCTAGGCCAAGACAGGTAGTTTGTTGAACAGTGTCATTTAAAAATATAATTTGTTCTGGGATCATGCAGGCTCTAAACAATGATTCTATACCCTGTACTTGCCATTCTTTTGTGCCCCAAACACTTTTCAATTAAACATTTTTGTCCCAATAATCAAAACCAAAAGTATCCATTTGTTCAAAGAATGAGTCCGAATATATCAATTTTGTGTTTGTTATCATGGTCTTTGTCCCTGTCTTATTTGACAATTTGAAATAAAATGTTTCAGCATTACTTATGTTAAAACCTGAAAAGTATGAATATTTGTCGTAAACGGTTCTTGAGCTCCCTTTTGGAGGTGTTGCACAATGTTCCCATTGATTATAATTTAAAACATTTCTAGGTTGTGCAGATCTATGTAGAAAATGGTTACCATAATGGTTATAACAGTACATACTATCATAATTTGTAGAACCCTGCAAATAATCATGTTTGGTAAATTTAGCAGACATTACTAAGTCAGACATCATATTATTAATGCTTTCAAAGTCCCAATCATCAGCAAATGAGCTTGGTTTTACAAAGTCACTCAATGAGATCTTAATTTGGTGTGGATATTTCAGTATTTCAACCGGACCATAGATTTCGTAGTCAGTGTTGTCCCATGCTACCCCACCCGGTATAGGATTGGCTGTGAAGTTGGCTGAAGAAAGTTCTCTTTTCTCGACGTGTGAAGATGTGTGTGGTTTGAGGATCAAGTTGATTTTCTGACTTGCTGTGTCCATTTTAGCATATTTTCCCTCAATGAAGCGTCCCAAAGTTAGTATCATGATGAGCCAAAGTATGAGGATAAATGCACCAAAACCCACCCAAAATTCGAGCCATGGAGAAACCAGATATGTTTCTTTCAGTTGTTTCAAAAGTTCTTTAGCTTTATCTTTAAAGGTTTTTGATGATGGCTGTGTCTTTGATTCACTGAAGCCTTCGGAGGAATCATCGAAGTTTATGAAGTAGCCGGATGCAGTTCTGTCAATTGTTCCAATTGGTTCAGGATCACTGTTTCTTGCATTTGCACTTGGTACTTCATTATAGATTGGTGTGTCTCTGCTAAATGTTTTTATTTGGGTTTTCAGAGGTCTAAGTTCCATTGCATTGTTGCATAGTCCTTGTTGTTCTTTTGTAGGTGTTTCGAATGTGATGAGCCTCTTAGTTAGGACCTCTGTACTGGTAGCAAACCTTGGTGTTCTGCTACTTATTGGGAGTCCACTTGGCCTACTATTTGTTATCGGCCACATGATTGTGGTTTTACCAGGTCGATGGATACAACTCGGTTCTCCTTTTTACCAGCAAGTGGCGGTAGTACAACTGATCTTGTCCCGTTGATAGATAAGACAGGAACTGCTTTTCTGTAAGAAGGCCCAAATTCCTTCTTTACCGCGATCTTTTCTCTGACTAGATCCCCGACTTTTGGAATCCAGACAGGTCTTGCTGGGACAGGTGGTGGTTCTTCAGTGGTTGTTGGCTGTTGTTTCAACTTTATGTTGCTCAGGTCTTTTCTTGTTTTGTTTAAGTCCTGCAAAATAGCCAAACGGTCTTTGATATCAAAGCTTTTTTCTTTCACCACTGAAGTCTGACTATCAAGGTCAGAGATCAACATCCTAGTTCCAAATAATAATTTGTACGGACTGAATCCCTTCAGAGAATTTCTTGGCAAGTTATTTAGACTACGTTGGACACTTATTAAATGTTTGACCCACCCAGCTCCCGAACCTAATATCCTTTCCGTTATAGATTGCTTTATGCCTTGGTTTTTTCTTTACACCATCCCGTATCCCTCAGGAAGGAAGTGAGAAGATTCCCGCTGTGCTATGCTCATTTGGCCATGTTTCCCCTCAGGCTGGAGGGCTAAAGTGAAAACAATGGTCAAACGTAGCATGCTCTTAGCGTATATGCCATTTAGACTCGCAAATCTTTGTATAACAGTCCAGACGTCAGCCGAGTGCTGGTGATCTACACTATAAGTGGAAACTAGCCTGTAAATGTTAATCGCAAGCCTTGCTTTTTACTCTTGATTTTTTCTGGAGTAAAACTACGAGGTATTAAACTGTTTCTCTCCCCACTGCGATCTCTGTTGCAGTTTGGGCAGTTTTTTACAAACATGGTGTGACGCAGGCTCATGCCTGGCCACCAGTACCGTGATTGTAATTCTTCCAGAGAAGCTTTTAGTTTGAGGTGTCTGAGACCCTCGCCCATATGTGCGTCTGCGATTAACAAGTTTCTCCTGTCCATGTTTGGAATCACTCTATCCCCCACTCCAGGGATTCGAGCAAAAGGGACGGAGTTTGCATCGATTATGTATGTATAATTGAGTGGATAGTTGATCGGTAGCGCTGAGCAGTCGCCTTTTGATGACGTTTTCACCGCCAGCACTGTTTCACAGTCAATGTATTTTAATGTACGCTTTTTTCGAACTACGGGAGCCGATTTAGTGGCTGCCGCTGTGGCTGTTTCAGCCAATGAATTCCCTGCAACGTGAACGCCATCACGCTGATGACTCAGTGAGTGTATCACGTGAGTCTTTGGTAGTTCTTTTTGTAAAAGAGCTATTTGTTCCCAAAGCAGTTTCTGCTTTATTGTTGCATCTGTGTCATCTTTGTAACCGTTTTGAATCCATGTCTGCAAATCCTTGTTATATGATTTGACGCAGTAATATGAATCTGACACTATAAGTGTCGGGAATTCGCGATCCGCATTATCTAGCGCCATTTTCAATGCTAATATTTCAGTCTGTTGTTCTGAATTAGTTTCTACTGAGTGTGTTTTTGTTAATAGAGGTTTTAGTTTACCTCCGCGCCACACTTCTTTTGTAATCCCACATGTGGGGTTGTATGCCTCTTCTCCCCAAACGGGGGGTTGAGCATGTCCGTCTGCATAGATTACACAGGCGTAATGTCGTAAAGGCAGAATGTCGATTGGCAGAGGGAATGTTCTTTCATATTCAAAATTTTCCATTTCTTCTAGTTCTGGATCAAAGTAATAGTATACTTTGTCCGTTGTGATTGAATTCACCCATTGTATCCATTCCGGATTTAATGTTGTTGTTGGTAAATTACACGGTGTTGTTAGTGCCTCAAAGGCTGATTCAGCTGTTCTGACTGTGATATGTCTACCGTCAGCTTGATCTTTTTCTCTAGCTATTGCGGTTTGAACTGCATGAACAATTTTTTCTTTGTTGCCGAATTTCTGTTCAGCTTCTGTGTACAAGTGTGATTTGAATGCAATTGGATCTTTTAAAATCTGGTTTTATCAGATCATAAAGGGGTTTGACCCTTTCTGCGTAATTTGCAATATATGTTCTTCCGAAATTTAGGAAGCCTAGAATTGACTGTAGGTTTTTTAGTGTTCTAGGTGCTTGGAGGACGGCACATTTTTCTAGAAAATTGTCAGCCAGGCTTTTACCTTCACTTGATAATTCATATCCTAAGAACAGGACTGTCAGATGGGCAATTCTGGATTTTTTAAAGTTGAATTTGTAACCCTCTGCTGCGAACCCAAGTATTATGGTGTTCACTCTCTTCAAGTGAGTCTCCAAGTCATCATCTGTTAAGTATATGTCGTCGACATACGATAATGCTTCGTCGTCATATATTTGTAGTAATTCTGTTACTCTCGCTGAGAATACCCCCGGGCTGTTTTTGTACCCCTGGGCAACCGACAGAATTGTTTTTGAGTGCCATTTATTGAGAACGCAGACAAATATCTGCTCTCTGGTGCTATGTTTTGACAAAAGAATCCATTAGAAATGTCTAATGTTGTTTTGTATTTTTTGCGCACTATGTTATTCATTAGTGCAGCACTATGCGAATTTTGCACTGCAAAAGTTTTGCAACATGAGTTAAGGTGTCGGTAATCCAAAACTAGACGATATGAATTGTCTGGTTTGGAGACCGGAAACAAAGGGTTGCTCATTTGTGAGGTGCAAGTTTCAATCACCCCCTGGTATTCTAGCTGATCTAGAATTTCTTTTACCTGTTTTTTAGCTTCTTGCTTAATTGGGTACTGCCTTTGTGCAGTAGGTTGTGATTTTAACTGGATTTTGTGAGGAGGAGAGTCCTCATCCCATCCTACGTGATTTTTATATAAAGCAGGAGCTTGAGCTACTGCCCACTTTCTGGCAAGTGTATATTTTTTATGAATTGGGATGTGATTTGAGAAGGCAGGCATAATTATTTCTTCGCCATGCGGGCACTCCCTGACAAACTCTGGTGGCCAGTCTTTTTCAGCTAGAAGGATGTCATAGCCCTTGGAGAGATTATCCCAAAATAGTCCCCTTATTTTTCTAGTCTTATCTCCCTCTATACGTAATGTTATTTCGTATATTTTGTGAGGTTTGCTAATTCTGGTGTCTGCAGTTTCCACTTGAAGATATTCATTCGTGTCCACTGTCTCCAGATGATTCATAAGGACTTTGCGAGCTATGCTCACTTCTGCTGCGCTGTCTAGCATTGTCTGAGCCCATTCTCCGTTTTTCAGTTGTGTCCTCAGTATTCTCGGCATTGTTAACTACCTTGATACTGGCTACCTTCTTTTTTGGAAATTGTAATTTCTTTTTTAGCTGAGCAGGTTCCTTGTCTTTGGACTTGGCGTGCTCTTCTCTTTGTTCTGATCGTCCTCTTCTTTCCGATTTCTGCGAGGAAGTCTGAAAAGATTGAGAGGGACGTGTATCAATGTCTTGATATCTATCAGGTTTTTTTATATTATCCCTATTTCTAAGGTTATATCTTTTCCCAGAGGGGTCACTCTGCGGTGACCTGTGTCTTTGGTTCGGAGATTTTTCTCTTCGCCTAGGAGACCTTCCTCTGGACTGGAATTTCTTTTCTTTAGGATTGGATTGTTTGCTTCCATCCCAGCTCTTTTTCTGTGATGTTGAGTTATTATTAAAAAATATTTTTTCAGGACTTTCAATCAGTTGTGGTTTTACTGGTATTCCACCTAAACTATCTCTACCTAGTTCCTCATAGGATTTTTCTATGATTCTGGCAATTTCAGCTGGTTGGTCTGCTATATCTGTCTCCTTTAACCTCTGGCGGATCGCCACGTTTGCTGCTTCACCTTTTATGTTGGCTAATAATATAGCCGAGACCTGCTTGAAGTCTTTTAGTAATTTCATACCAAGAGTTAAAGCGGGTTCTGGACCGTATTCGTCTTGAATTTGTTTTAGCACATCTGGTATTACCGAAATGGATGGAACACCGTGCGTTTTTGTGTAGATGGAAGCGAAGACTGTACCCCAAGTGTCACAGTCCTCAATGTGTAGTGCGATTCCCATTGGAAGACAGATAGTCAGAATCCTGTGTTTTTCTAATGGAGTGGTGTCAGGAAACACCGCCTCTATTTGGGTGATTTTCTGTGCCAACCAGAATGGTATTTGTTCCCGTTTAGCCGGTACTTTACCTAGGCAGGATTGTATGTTCTGTGGTGTAATTTTATTTGTGTTCCCCTGGTAAGGGGTCAGCTGTGGAATTTTAATCGCTGGCTGAATTGTTGAAGTCCACATCACATACTGGACTAATTGTCTGTGTATTTTTATTAGTTGTTTTAGCTGTGTTAAAAGGTTTGCTGCAGACATCCCATCGATGTCTGGATGTGGTGTGTATCCGGCTAGGACCGGCCACGTTGCTCCTGGTCTACCTAAAGGACCGAGCCTGGTGATGTGATTATTATGTTTTAGGGCGCCATCAAATAAGAGCAGGTGCTCTTGAAATTTGAGTGGTACTTCCACCTCCTCGAAAGGAGTGTACGTTTCAGGAGGTTCCTCTATTTTGTAATAGTGGAAGTACTTTGTTACAGCATTTGCTGCTGGAAAATGTATCCATGAATAGTATACCTCTGTCTGCCGATATTCGTGTGCCTCAATTACGAATATGACTGTGCCACCTCTAGGTGTCAGTCCGTTTTCTATAAGTTTTAAGGTTATAGATTTCCTTTTGATGACCGGGATGAGTATTATCTCCGGGTCTGCATTTTGTAGTGCAGTATCAGCTTCTGCGAGTTCAGTTGCTAATCTAACTGCCTCTCTTTCCTCATCACTGTCTACCATTTTACATACAGGATGGTTATTTCTTTTGTTTGCAGATCAGGTTTCTTATGGAAACAAAGATTAGATGCACAATATTTTGGAACAGTGTATCCTTCAACGTTGACTATACCAAGAACCATACATAGGAGTTCCCTCCTGCGAGGTCTGGCGGATATGACCTTTCACCCACTCCAGACGTCTTTGGAGTATAATGGGAAAAAAGGGGTCTGAGTGAGAAAGCACGACTGAGTTACTCTAAATGTCTTACGTTAGTTTTATCGCCCTTTCCAAACACGTTGGGCGCCATGTAGTGTAGTTCCTATTATCCCAATAGGCTCTGCGCATTGGAATAATACCTTCAATAGTATAGGCCTAGACAGACGTTAACTAGGTCTACTACTGTCGATATTAGACATAAAGTTTTGGGTTTGCCAGCTAGCTCAGAGTTCACTAGAAACTTTCTCGAATGTTCAGGAAGGAATTAACTTCCCTGATTAGACAAGAAGGGATTTAGTTTCTGACAACCATAGAACATGACAACTTTGCTCTCCCCTAATCAAGAGTGTATCTCGAGAGTCGTGTGAACAAAAGGCAATTTATTTTACTCAGTCAGTACGTGCATTCTTAGTCTCATCAGAATGTAGAGAAAAGGAAGAGACGGGCGTGTTCAATAAAAAGGTGTTATTTATTGATCAGTCCCTTTTCTCGTACAAGAGAAATGGATCGATATTATTGCAATACTTATGGTTAAGTAAAGTGCATACATTAGAAGCAGAAGTATAAAATAATACTGTAAAAACATTGATATGGTTTCTAAGCCATATGAAGGTTTAAAATGAATAAAATATATTACATACACATATACATTTGACTAAACGTACTCAACTGGTGTTTCTAAATAAGCCTACCCCGTGTACCTGACCTAAGTCTAATACGTGGGCGGGAATAGAAAGTTACAGTTTAAGTTAAGTTTGTTTTTGCCAAGTGACTGACTAAAGAATTCTCTGTGAGGGGTTATTCAGTTCTGTACCTGGAAGTTAGGATGAATGAGGGATGGTATCTCTCTTCTCTGCTCTCGATATTCCAGGCTGCCTGCGAGGGCTACCCGGAAACGCCGGTGCTGGTTTTCTCGGCAGGAGAAAGCAGCGCGTCTCGTTCTCAGCGCGTCAGGAAGGCGGGGCTGCGCCAGCGGGGTCTGCTCTGGGCTTCGGCAAGTATGGCTGCTCCGTCTCGTCACCACCGCGTGTGTTTGCATAGGGCAATATCGGTAATATTTATACCTTTAAGGTGCCGAGATTGACGTAAGGATGGACATAGATACATCAATAAGGATGTCATACGACCAGGTCGTTAGCACATTCTTTTGCTGAAGTTCTCGGTGAAATCAAAACAATGGCCGCAGGGTTTTTCCCAGGTTGTCATAGGTTTGATTTGTTATGAGAACTCCGTATGCCTTATCAGGGGCTGGAGGAATATCGCTTGTCTAATTAGATCGCAAGCGTTATGACCTAATCAGATAACACGTTCCTGTGCCGTAGTGTGGCTTCGTCAGATAACGGTATCTGCATCATGGGGGTTTGCTGCCTCATGGGCCGACTGCTAGTTAACTTGTTGGTTTGTTAACCAGAATAGGGTCAGGAATAGGGGGATCGATTCAGAACCTTTAGGAATACATCACACCACTACCCTCGACTCACCACGTGGTGGTGGCTCGAAGGGCCTGTTGAGTCGACGAAACCATCCGCATCCTTCACAAAGCAGGTGTCGGACTCGTTGCAGCGCATTAAAGACAAGGCTTCCGCGGTCGATCCGAAGGATGCTTCCACACCGACGCCAGCCTCCAAACAACACAAGTCGACGGCGCCGATTCGGTTCACGCTGCCGCCAAAAGTGGCGCCGAAGGAGTTCGAGCCCAAGCAGGTTGTCGAGCCTTCCATAGCGGTCTCCACCGGCCCGAAGCCTACCCCTGCTGTTGTAGGCACGAAGCATCGACAACCCCTACTCGAGGACCAGTCGGAACGGTTTATCGACGCCAACACCGGTAAACTGTCCATTTACAAGCGGAAGATCACGCCAGCACAGCCTATGGAGTCCTACACTATTTCTTTGAAAAAGAAAAAGGATTCCACGGATTCCCCAGTTCTTGTACAACTAATTAATCCCCGTGCTCAGGACACTGCTCACCTCTCGCCCACTTACTCAGATGTGGAGGCTGGGGAAGGTGACTACGACGAGTACAACTACCCTGCTGACACTGATCCTGAAGATCAGCATGACACATGGACAGATGCTGCAGACCCAGGGGATCCACAAACTGCCCAGGACACTCAAGTGTATGCTGTCAAAACCTCCCCCGCTGAGGATTCTGCAGCATTTAATGCACTAATTGAGAGGGCAGCAAAAAATCACGATGTACAGCTGCATGCTGACCCTATTGAAGTGGACTTTTTGTTTGATACCTTTTCCACCTCTGAAAAGACTGTCAAGACTCTGCCAATGCTGAAGGGTGTCTTGAAACATGCTGCAGACATTTTTAAAGAACCCACACGTGCCAGGGTTATAAACCCCAGAATTGAAAAAAGTACAAGCCAGCACCTGGCGACCCTACCTACATCAGGGGCCAGTTGCCGTTAGACTCCCTGGTTGTTTCTAATGCCCGGAAGAGGGCAAATTCACAGACTACTGGTGATGCTCCTCCCCCTGACAAGGAGTCTAAAGTGCTCGAAGCATCAGGAAAGAGGGTGGCGGCTCAAGCGGCAAATATCTGGCGTAT
This sequence comes from Lissotriton helveticus, assembly GCF_964261635.1. Lineage (NCBI taxonomy): Eukaryota > Metazoa > Chordata > Amphibia > Caudata > Salamandridae > Lissotriton > Lissotriton helveticus. Next base: position 18,816,334 of record NC_136060.1, on the reverse strand, counting down.
TTCTAACATGCAGGCACTGTTAGCCAGATATGACAGGGCACACTATAATACCCTTGAAACACTCTTACAACACTTGCCAGATGAGTATAAAGAGGCAGCGGAGATGCTCATTCAGGAAGGGAAGCTCATCTCAAATGCTTCAATTAAGTGTGCACTGGACGCAGCGGACACAGCGGCCAGGGCCATTAACACCAGTGTAATGTTGCTGCGTCAGGCCTGGCTTAGAATCTCCGGGTTCAAGCCGGAGATACAAACCACCATCCTCAATCAACCGGTCAACCCTGACCACTTATTTGGCCCGGAGGTGGACACCACCCTGGAAAAAATCAAAAAAGACACCGAGACTGCAAAGTCTATGGGGGCTCTTCAGTCCCAGCAGTTCAGGGGTAGTACTTTTCGTCGCTCAAGCAATAGAGGTGTTTCCAGAGGCCAGATGTCCCAGCAAACACAGTACGCTAAAGGTGGTGCATAGACCTCTTACAACAAGCAGAGTAGAGGCGGATATCGCGGCAACAGCACCAAGGGCAGAGGTCGTGGAAACAACAACTCCCGATCCTCCGCAGCCAACAAACAGTGACGCCTTGTCACTGCCCCCCGACCATAGGACACCTGTCGGGGGGAGACTCCAACAGTTCCTGCCAGTCTGGAAATCCATCACCACAGACAGGTGGGTCAGAAAACTTATCCAGTACGGTTATTGTCTGGAGTTAACATCCACTCCACCCAACATCCCCCCAAGGCACCGTCCTATGTCAACAGAGCATTTGCACTTATTGCAGCAGGAGGTGCTCGTCATGCTGCAAAAAGGGGCAATCGAGCTCGTGCCAATGGAACAAAGAGGCTCAGGAGTGTACTCCCTGTACTTCTTGATCCCAAAGAAGGACGGGTCCTTGCGACCCATACTGGACCTCAGACCCCTAAACCAGTACATTCTATCAGAACACTTTCACATGCTAACTCTGCAGCAGGTTCTTCCAAGCCGGAGATACAAACCACCATCCTCAATCAACCGGTCAACCCTGACCACTTATTTGGCCCGGAGGTGGACACCACCCTGGAAAAAATCAAAAAAGACACCGAGACTGCAAAGTCTATGGGGGCTCTTCAGTCCCAGCAGTTCAGGGGTAGTACTTTTCGTCGCTCAAGCAATAGAGGTGTTTCCAGAGGCCAGATGTCCCAGCAAACACAGTACGCTAAAGGTGGTGCATAGACCTCTTACAACAAGCAGAGTAGAGGCGGATATCGCGGCAACAGCACCAAGGGCAGAGGTCGTGGAAACAACAACTCCCGATCCTCCGCAGCCAACAAACAGTGACGCCTTGTCACTGCCCCCCGACCATAGGACACCTGTCGGGGGGAGACTCCAACAGTTCCTGCCAGTCTGGAAATCCATCACCACAGACAGGTGGGTCAGAAAACTTATCCAGTACGGTTATTGTCTGGAGTTAACATCCACTCCACCCAACATCCCCCCAAGGCACCGTCCTATGTCAACAGAGCATTTGCACTTATTGCAGCAGGAGGTGCTCGTCATGCTGCAAAAAGGGGCAATCGAGCTCGTGCCAATGGAACAAAGAGGCTCAGTAGTGTACTCCCTGTACTTCTTGATCCCAAAGAAGGACGGGTCCTTGCGACCCATACTGGACCTCAGACCCCTAAACCAGTACATTCTATCAGAACACTTTCACATGCTAACTCTGCAGCAGGTTCTTCCGTTGCTCAGTCAAGGGTATTTCCTTGCAACGTTGGATCTAAAAGATGCATATTTTCACATTCCACTACATCCGTCACACAGAAAATACCTCAGATTCACCATTCAGAATCAGCATTACCAATTCAAGGTCCTCCCTTTCGGAGTGACCACAGCGCCCAGGGTGTTCACAAAATGCCTGGCGACAGTGGCTGCGCACCTCAGGAGACAAAACGTTCACGTATACCCTTATCTGGACGACTGGCTTGTCCAAGCAAAGTCGGCCCACCAGTGCGCTGCCAACATGTCCCACACCATTCACTTTCTTCACGATCTGGGGTTCTCACTGAATTACCCAAAGTCACACCTTCAGCCTGCCCTAGTGCGGCAGTATCTAGGCGCGACTATAAACACTCTAACGGCCACAGCGCAGCCAAATTCACGAGTGTTCATGCAGTTGATAGGCATGATGGCCTCCTGCATCTTCATAGTCCTGCATGCCAGACTACATATGCGTCCGCTTCAAGAGTGCTTAGCACGTCAGTGGAATCAGGCTCACGGACAGTTGAAAGACCTAGTGTTGGTGACCGGTCGGGCATACAACTCTCTGCATTGGTGGAATCCACACAACCTTTGCAAGGGCCGACCGTTCCAAGAACCTGTTCCACGGATCATCCGAACTACGGACGCTTCTCTCCAGGGTTGGGGAGCTCATGTACTCCCATACACAGTGCAGGGACTATGGACGACACAGCAAAGGAAGATGCACATCAACCACCTAGAGTTGATGGCGATCTTCATGGCACTGAAGGCATTCCAGATACATCTGTGCAACAAAGTTGTGTTGATCCGGACGGACAACATGACTGCCATGTATTACATTCAGAAACAGGGAGGTACACACTCTCCACAGTTGTCTCATCTGGCTCAAAGCATGTGGAAGTGGGCCATTCAGAGGAACATCTTCCTCATGGCGGAACACTTCCCAGGCAAGGACAATCAGATGGCGGATCTGCTCAGCAGGTACAGCCACCAAATGCACGAGTGGGAGCTACATCCATCAGTACTCCGCCCGTACTTCCAGCAGTGGGGTCATCCAGAGATAGACCTGTTCGCCACACAGGAAAACGCCAAATGCCAAAGCTTTGCCGCCAGGTTCCCGCACCCACAGTCGCAGGGTAATGCGATATAGATGAACTGGTCCGGCAAATTTGCGTACGCTTTTCCCCCAGCACCTCTAATACCGCTGGTGGCGCGAAAGCTAAAGCAACACTCGATGACGCTCATCCTGGTTGCTCCAACGTGGGCCCGCCAACCATGGTACACCACGTTTCTAGAACTTTCCGTGGTACCGCATCAAAGGCTGCACCTCACACCCAGACTTTTGACGCAGAGCCATGGCGACATTCAGCACCCAGATCCGCAACAGCTCAACCTGGGGATCTGGCTCCTGAGGTCTTAGAGTTTGGCTTCCTCAACTTACCTCCTGCCTGCATGGATATCATACGGGAAGCAAGAAAGCCCACCACCAGAGTATGCTACGCAGCCAAATAGAAGCGGTTTGTCATTTATTGCGTGGACCACCACATTGACCCGCTTGACGCGTCCACGCACAACATCATTTGTTATCTGTTGCATCTTTACAAATGCAATCTGGCATATGCTTCCATTCGGATACATTTATCCGCCATAGCGGCTTATCTCCAGAACAGGCAGCATCTCTCTCTTTTCCAAGTGCCTGCCATTAAAGCTTTTCTAGAGGGGCTCAAACGAGTCATTCCTCCCAGGACCCCACCAGCTCCTGAATGGAATCTTAATGTGGTACTCACCCGACTGATGGGTCCACCTTTTGAGCCTCTACATTCATGCGAGATTCAGTTCTTAACATGGAAAGTGGCTTTCCTAATAGCCATTACATCACTGCGACGTGTTAGTGAGCTCCAAGCGCTCACTGTACAAGAGCCATTCATACAAATTCACTCCAACCGGGTGGTGCTGCGCACTAACCCTAAATTTCTTCCAAAGGTGGTTTCACAGTTGCATGTCAATCAAACTATTGAACTGCCTGTGTTCTTCCAAAACCCAGAGACAGTGGCTGAAAGAATGCTCCACACTCTCGACGTCAAACGAGCTTTGATGTACTACATTGATAGGACCAGAGATTTTAGGAAGACGAAACAACTCTTTGTTGCCTTCTCAGCACAACACAAGGGCAATCCCATTTCCAAAGCAGGTATAGCCAGGTGGATCGTTAAGTGTATTCAAATCTGCTATCAAAAGGCTAAGCGCACTTTAACAAACCCCCCAAGACCCCACTCCACCCGTAAGTTGGGGGCCTCCATGGCTTTCCTTGGGAATATACCTTTGGAAGACATTTGTAGAGCAGCCACATGGTCTACCCCACACACATTTACAAAACACTAATGTGTAGATGTGCACTCCAAGCAGCAGGCAGCTGTAGGGCAGGCTGTTCTAAAAACACTTTTTCAAACGTCTGCAGCTGGCACAGGCGGCCGCCGCTAATGGAGGGACTGCTGTATATTCTATGCTATAGATATGAATTCAGCAGCCCACATGCCTCGAACTGAATATGCTACTTACCAGTATGCATCTGTTCTTGGCATGTAGGGCTGCTGACATTCATATCGCCCACCCTCCTCCCCGGCGCCTGTAGCAGCTGCAGAATTTACACTTACTCTTAGCATGGTCATCACTCACAGTGTTACACTCCATCTTCTCCACAATGGCTAAAAACAATCTGGGGGTGGAGTCGATGCCCATGCGCACTGTAGTCCAGGGGAGGAGCCACCTATCTTGTGATACTTCGAAGACTCTTCCAGGACAACAATGTGCAATCATCCGGACCCAACACTAGGCGGCGATCTATGCCATAGATATGAATGTCTATTAATTTTAAGAAAATGACCCGGTCACTGTTTTTGTTCTGCAACTTTTTTATTTTTGGCAGAATCTCACCCTAAGGTATTCTAATCCTTGGGTGCTTTGCATACTATTTATTGAATGATACAGAAGTTTTCAATGTTTGAAAAACGTCCGAGGTTTACTCGCTGCCATACACAAAGGCACAACTATTTACAAGTGCTGAAGACAATTTTTGCAATACAAATAAACATTGAAATGCATTTATCAATTATACAAAACATTTATCAAAACATCATAGTTATCAAACTTCATGATAGTACCCTACCAACTAATTCAGCCAGGCCAGTATATTACAATTTAACTCAAAGTTCGACCTGGTCACGCAAAGGCATTCGACTTAATTTTATTCACTTGATTTCATGGAAATGTTTTTTTTAAAGCCTTATGTGGAAAAAACCATTCGTAATTAAAGTGAATGTGTGGGAAGCCGACGCGGTTCCGAGCCTGTATTTTATTTATCAGGCTCTTCTTCAGGGCTTTAGGATGGGTACCTGTATAAAGATAAGCGAGGGACATACTTTAGTGTGGGACCTTCACGTATGTTGTCACTAGTTAAAAACTCTTGAACAGTTATTGTTACCTTCCCGCGGGGATTATGTGAGTCTAATCCATTTGTTCAGACTCCTGACTGAATATTTCGTTTTGCTCTGCAAAAAAAACAATGACATTGTTTCTTTTTACCGTCATGGGGGACTGTGCATCGTAGGTTCAGGGGGATGCTTGTGAAATAACTTACATATTTATCGGGTTTCATTTTACTCGATACATGTCTTCCAATCTGCAATTATTATGGCGTGTGCTGGCAGTCTCTGCAAAATTGAATTAAGGCAGTTTTAGAAAAGGAACTAAGGGATCTATCTGCGGGCAAAGACCGCCGCTGGTTAACAAGGTTATCTTACACTTACTTCGTTTTAACCACAGTGGCGCGGAGCACCGGGCTTTCGTTAAATGGGGCACCGCCTTTTTTCAATCTTTTTCAGAGTTGCCGCTTGTGCTGCAAAGATGAGGGCAACTCGGATTAGGGGGCATATTTCCCACGTTTAATACTTTATATTTGCGAGCGCGGGCGGCATTTACCTGCAGTTATCCGTTTAGATGCTTACATCTACCAGATTCTCACACGAATGGTTGAGTGTTGCAGTCACGTGATAATTTAACACCAGACATGTGACCTGGCGGTTATGGGACATGTAGTCCAATATCTGAGTCATTGTGGAGAACATTAATTTTCGTGATTTTAGGTATGTCCTTTGACAGTGGTCTAATTACATTTGACCCGTTTACTGATTTAGCATTCTCCGTATTCGTTCAATCCTGCACTCACGCAGTCGTACTTCATAATCAGATAGGCTTCTCTCCTTAGTAGTAGTGCTTCTACATTCCCCCCTCGAGGTGGAGCTTTTACCCCTGATAGTACGGACCATTTTAAGTCTCTTTCTGAGTGTCCCAGATCTATGAAATGTTGGACCATTGGTGCGTTCAATACTTTTTGTTTTATCCTTGACCGGTGTTGGGCCAGTCTTTGTGCAATTTGTTGTGTTGTTTTGCCAATGTAGAGTTTGTCGCAAGGACAAATTATTACATAAACAATGTTTTTGCTTTTGCAGTTTGTGAACTCCGTATGAGTCCATCTGATGGTATTATGTTCAAACATGGTGCCTTCAATGGTGCTGGCGCACGATATGCAGGTTCCACATTTGTGGTGGCCCATCACTGGATTTAGTTTCCATATGGTGCGCAGGTCACTTTTCACTTGGGAAATACCCAGGTCTGCCCTGATTATTTGCTGTCCTATGTTTTTGTTCTTTTTCAGTGCAAACATAGGTTTGGCAAACGGAGTGTCCAAATTGGACAATACATGCCAATTTTTTAAGACAATCGATTTAAATTTGTTGGTGAGTGGACCATAAGTAGTAACACACACCAGTTGTTCTACTGGCTTTTTGTCTTTTTTTGTTAGTAGCACTTCTCTGGGCGTGAACCACGCACGCTTGGTCGCGTGTTTTAACTTTTTTTGGAGTACCCTCTTTTTGTTAGTTGGTCACACAGCATTTCTGCATGTATTGGGTAATCCTCCTTTCTCGAGCAGTTGCGTCTAATTCGCAACAACTGGCTGTATGGTAAATTTTCCTATAGGCTTTTTGGATGGAAGCTCCGGTAGTGGAGGATGGTATTCTTGTCTGTCTTTTTACGATATAGAGTTGTTGCCAACTCGTTGTTCTGATGGAAGACTTCTACATCAAGGAATGTTAAGCGTACGTTACTATTGGCCATGCTGAATTTTATATCAGGATGCCTGTTGTTCAACCATTCGTGGAACTCAGTCAATTGTGCCTTAGTTCCTCACCAGACGTCATCGATATAGCGATACCATCTTACGATGTGTACGCTATAAGGATTATTCTGAAAGATAAATCGTTCCTCATACAGGGCCATGAAGAGCACCGCCATCTCTGGGGCATAAGGACACCCCATGGCGGTGCCCTTCACCTGCATGTAGAAGGTGTCCATGAATCTGAAGAAATTCCTTTTTAGTGCTAAACCAGCCAGCTCGATTATAAATTTGGTTGGGACTCTGTGGGGTCTGGGCCTTGTGTCTAAGAAGAATTCAATGGCTTCTAGTCCTTCCTCTTGGGGAATTTGTGTATATAGTGAGTTGACGTCGAATGTCACCATCAACTCATTTTGATCATCAAAGGGTAAATTTTCGATTTTAGTAATGAAGTCAGCCGTATCTTTTATATAAGACTTGACCTCACTCATGAATGGTTTTAGGAACACATCAACATACTTGGCAAGTGGCTCTAGGATGGACTCACACCCGGAGACTATCGGTCTTCCGGGTGGATGCTGTAAGTTTTTATGCACTTTTGGTAGGAAATAAATTACTGGAACTCGTGGATTTTTCTTGTTTAAGTAATCAAATTCCTTTGGGCCCAATATGCCTTCGTCCAATCCTTGTTTTAGTTTTATTTGTATTTCATTTTGTATCATGTTAGATGGATCTTCAGTTAACTTCCTATACCATTCTGTGTTACCGATTTGACTATTAGCCTCTTCTACATATTTCTCCTTTTGCCATACCGCTAGGGCACCCCCTTTATCGGCCGGCTTGACAACTATTGATGTGTCTTCACTGAGTTGTTTAATGGCTAACTGTTGGTCTTTCGTGATGTTTCTTTTATAGTAGTTCTTTTGTTTCCCTAACTGCGTGAGTGAGGAAAGAACGGCCTGCTCGAATGACAAAATTTGTTTTGGGACCATTTGAGATGTAGGGGTAAAGGACGACTTATTAGATAAGTTTGATGGCTCAGGGATCTTAGTGTTCTCTTTGTCCTGAAAAAAAGCCTTTAGTCTGATTTTTCTAAACAGATCTTGAGCTTCTATTTTTAACTTGACAATATCTGTGTTTGTGCTAGGGACATTTTTGATCCCGAGTTCAAGGACAGATTGTTCATGGATGGTAAGTATTTTTGGAGAAAGATTGATGATGGAGGAATCTTTTATGATTTGTAATAGTTCTTGTTGCGGGTTCTCATGTTCCATGTTTGCGGTTGGGGTTTGAACCTGACGCGGCCCCTTCCCTCGCCTTTCTCTAAAAAAGTGTTTTGGCGTTTCGATGTTACTTCTCTGGGATCTGAATCGCCAGATGTCTCAGAGGACGAGCTCTCCGAAAACGTAAGGAAGCGATGTTTGAAGATCTTTGTCTATTTTTTCTAATAGTTCCTTTGCTTCAAGAGTACTATGGTTGTCGTTAATGGCCTTTGTTAAAGCGTCAATTTCCTCCTGTTCTTTTGCACAAATTCTTTGCGCAGTTTCAACTGTGTGGACCATTAGGTATGAATGTCAGCAGCCCTACATGCCAAGAACAGATGCATACTGGTAAGTAGCATATTCATTTCCTATGGTCCAGGTTTGTGGTGTCTCTGATCCGGCGTTTGGGAATCACTGGTTGCGGTGCCCTTGTCCTGTGGGTGCCAGGTAGTTGGAAGGTGATGGCGTGGTGGTCAGACCAGTCACATGGGTCGGTAGAGATAAGCTTGACTGCTGACTCTTTAGAGATGATCCAATCAAGAGTGGCCCCTTTCGAGTGAGTTGGGTCAGGGCTTTATCGGCCAGGAGGTCTTTGATGGCGTTGACACGTGGATCCTTGGGATTGTTCCAGTGCAGGTTAAAATCACCAAGGAAAATATCTTTAGTGTTGGAGGAAATCTTAGCTGTGATGATTTCCATGAGGTGGTCAGTGAAGAAGTCGTTCATGCCTGGGGGGTGGTAAAAGACGTGCAGGTTGCACAGTTGGGTGGAATTGCTGCAAATAACGAGGGCGAGGTATTCGCAGGATTCAGTGGTATCCACCAGGAGTTCTGAGACCAGAAGGTTAGAGTGGTAGAAGCAGGCGATGCCTCCTCCTTTCTTGTTAGAGGGCCTGTCCAGCCTTGCAATTTATAGTTGGGAGGGACTAAGAGGTCTAGGAATGGAGATGAGAATTCGTTGAGCCATGATTCTGTTAAGATTGCTAAGTCGAAATTGTTGTTCAGGATGAGATCAGCAATATCAGCGGCGTGCTTGGCTGCCGATCTGCAGTTGATTAAGAGACCAGACAGAGAGGGGTCGGAAGGAGTGTCGGGAGTCTGGGCAGACCGGGGAACCGGCGCTAGATTACTTTTGACCACAATTCTGTTACGGAGTGTAGCTGGTTTGTTGGGGTTGATAGTGACCGTGCAGATAGCATGTTGGGCGCTCACTTCAAGTGGAGAAGGGGTAGCTGAGGCAGCGTTGTAGTCGAGGAGGATGGCAAGTATTTCCATTTCCGTGAGGTCTAGCGGACTTGGAGTGGAAAGGGTAGTGTAGAGTTGTAAGAGAAGACAAGGTCAAGGGTTTCCTCCTCTGAGAGGTGGCATGGTTGCTTGCGAGGCCGAAGATGTCTCAAGGATATCGGAAGAGGGTGTTTAGGGAACTCCGTGATATGCGGGGGTGGAGTTTGGCAGGGGCATGAGGTTAGCGAAGCAGAGTTCTGCGAGGTGGAGTAGGTTCATTAGAGTCAGGAAGAGGAAGTGCCAGTCCACCCTATCAAAAATCTTTTCTGCGTCCAATCCCACTAGGACCGCTGGTGTTTTGAACTTTGAGACCTTTACTAGAAGGTGCAGTGTCCTGTGTATATTTTCATGTGCTTGTCTCCTTTTTATAAAGCCGGATTGGTCAGGGTGGATAATATGTGACATTAGATTCTCTAAGCGAGATGCAAGTATTGCCGAATAGAGTTTAGCGTCCAAATTCGTGAGGGCATTCGCTCTATAGGAGGCACACTGTTGTGGACTCTTACCAGTATTTGGTATCACCGTAATCAGGGCCTCTGCCGTAGATGGTGGCACCTTTTTCCTTGTCGCTATTTCATTAAATAGTGCAGGCAGGTGAGGTATCCATTCCGACGCGTAGGTCTTGTAGAAATGAGCGGTCAGCCCATCAGTCTCTGTAGATTTGTGAGGTTTTAACGCCATAATTGCTTGCCTCACTGCCTCTTCGGAGATCGGTGTGTGTAACTGTTCCTTCCAGGCTGCAGAAATCTGGGGGAACGCTAGTGGGGCCAGGTAGTTCTAATGAGCTGTGCTGTCGGGGGTTGCCTTATAAAGGTATTGGTAAAAGTCCGCAAAGATATTAGCCTTGCCTATATCATGGTGTTCCGGCTCCCCATCGTCCTAACTTAATCCCCCAATATACTCCTGTTCTCTTTCTTTCCCGGAGTTGTTGCGCCAAGTGTGTGCCCACTTGGTTTCCTTGTGCATATGTGTTGCGGCGCAATCTTAACAGTGTAAATTAAGCTCTGTTGTATAGGTTGTCCCTAGTTTCCCTTTTAGTGCACTCACTTGACGCTTTAGACCCAGAGTGAGGTTCTTTTTATATTCAGATTCCGTCCGACTAAGTGTGGCCTCTAACTCCACCCTTTCCTTCTCTCTCTGCTTGTTCAGAGCAGAGATCAGTGCAATACACTTTCCACACACTACAGTTTTGAACGCATCCCAATTGTTCAGGAAAGACTTTGCATGCAGCTCATTTATCTGAAAAAACTCCTTGATTGGTACCCACAATTCATCCCGTAACAATCTGTCCTTAGTCAGAGAAACAGGAAAGTGCCATCTTGGTGGGCCCTGCACTTTCCATCCCCCGACCCACTGAATGGAACACTGTAACAGGGATGTGGTCTGACAATGTGAGGGGAAGAATCTTAGCATCTAGAATAAATCCCTTTAACCCTGGGAAACAAAGACATAATCTAACCTTGAATATGTCTGGTGAGCGTGTGAGAAATATGTGTAATCTTTCGTAGAAGGGTTAAGGGGCAGAAGTCTCAGGGCGTGAAATGTGTATTTTAATCTTTTAAGAGAAATTTTCTCCCGCAGCTCTGTGGGGGTGGGTACTATCTTCCGTCGGGTGCCAAGTAAGATTAAAATCCCCCATTAGCACCATCTGTCCCTCGGCAAAGCCCCCTAATATGTCCAGTAGTGAGTACACAAAGGCTGCCTGGCCCGAGTTAGGGACATAAGCTGAGACGAAGGTGACAAATCTCCCACCTGGCTTCCACTTTACCATGACCACCCGTCCTTCCCTATCTGTCTTTATCCCTTCCGGCTGAAATTTGATATTCTTGTGAAACATTAACGCCACTCATTAGGTTTTATACTAGCGGATGATCTTTACATAAGTGAGTAGCTTTTGTGCCGTAGCCTCAGTTCATCCGATCTCTTTAGATATGTCTCCTGAAGAGCCACTTCATCAAATTGATAATCGATCAAATTTTTCAAAATGTTTTGATGTTTAAGCTGAGAATTCAAGCCCTTCCCATTCCAGGAGGCGGGCAATATCATCTCTCTAGTTTACCCCTACCTCCCGACTGTTCTATCTCCTGGTGTACCCCTGCCGTCTGTTCCCTTTGTCTGAGCTTCGAGAGACTAGTCCCCCAACCTCCTTCACATCTTCTGTTGTATCAATGGAAAGCATCCTTCAACTCCCTGTCCCTGCTTCTCCACCTCCCCGTAAGATTAACCCCCAAAGGAATTAACCAAGCAACCATCAATAAAAGTAACCCTGGATAGCGGGACCACCAGGTTCCCCGGAGAGTTTCTCCAGGTTTCGGCCATATTGGCTGGGAACTCGGCTCAAGCCCTCTGCCAAGCTGTCTTCTACAGCTAAATAAAACGTAGCTCGTTCATACTGAGTGATCTATTTGGTCTAAGTAAACTGGTGGGTCTTCTCAATGGCGGGTGGTCGAACTGCCTCTGTCCCTGTTCACCCTCGTGGGTCAGGTCTAAGTTAGGTTGTCGGTATACATGTCTGCCAGAATCTAGGCTCCTTCTCCTCCGTCCCGCTGGTAGCCAAGCTGGTCTCGTCTCTTCTCCTTGGGTCAAGTCTTGGGCTGGTGGCCCTTGGAGATGGGTCTCTATTGTGGTGCTTTCACACTTGCAGTCTCTCCCGTTCTCTTAAGCGTGGGGGACTCCTCCTCTGCAGAAACCGGCAACCCCAAAATCTCCAAGCCTTCCCTAAGCTCTGTGATGCGTTGTTGCTTTTTATGGAACTCAAAAGCCAACACAGATGGGTATGTCCAGCGATACCTCACATGATCAGCTCTCCGTTTCTCTGTGAGAACCCTGAAGGTTTGCCTGCGCTGTAGGGTCGCCTGCGCCAGTCTTGGAATAGTGAACATGTGAAACTCTGGAAGGAGATGTCTTCTTTCTTTCTGGACTCCTATAGAATCGCTTCTTTGACCTTGAACAAATGGAGTTTGACTTGTATGTCTCGGGTGCATCTTCGCTTTCCAGGTGGCCCAGCCCTCTGTGCTCCTTCTATTTTAACCTTCAGTTACTGTGGCCCTAGGACCTCTGCAAAGAGACCCTCTACAAAGGCTTCTAGGTTGGGGCCCTCTGCTCCCTCCGCCAGGTCTCTGATGCGAATATTGTCCCTCCTTGACCTGTTTTTCAAATCTTTATTCTTTAACAGGGCCATCTGGAGCTGTGTGTGGAGGATCCACATTTTGTCTGTGTCTGTCACTCTTTTTTATTTAGATTTTGCTATTGGGCCACCGTCTCGATCAGCCTTGTCCCTATGGAGTCCACGCTGTGCTGTAGTGCAGTCATCTTCTCCGTCAGCTCATCCTTAAATTGTGCCATAGAGGCCTGGAGGTCCCCTTTTAATTCTGCGCACAGTTCGGTTTTAAAGTCCTTTAAAGATGCTAGCAGGTCTTCCTTAGTCAGCGCCATGCTGGAGTCCGCGTTCCCCTGCTAGAGCGCTTATTTCTTCTCCGCAGGGGTAAAGAAGTGAGAAACCTTGGCTGCTGCCTTTTTGGTGGTATAGATGCGATCTCCACCATCCGCAAGGGAACCACTGATCCCTCAGTTCGACATCAGGCATGGGTTGTTGCCCAGGATTGTCCTCACTCTAAAACCACTTGTCACTTCCCCTAAGGGGTCTCAGGGAGCCCCCGTGTATTCCGGCCTCTTCCTCAGGCTCCTCCTTGGTCGCATCATGTGGAGATTCCCCTGCGGAGCATTTCCACTGCCATCTTGGGGTCAGGCGGCATGGGGAGGGGGGAACCTCACCACACTCGGAGCAATCCCTCTTCTCATATGACACCCTCTTGCTATGGGGATTGTAGGAGGTTACACCCTTATTGTCAAGTCACGGTCGCACTCACCCCCTCTGCCGCTCTCCAGTTCCTCACTGCTGGCGGCTGCTGCCTTTCCTGGGACACATGCACTTCTTTACGACCTTCAGCTAATCACGATCACTCACTCGCAGCCGGTCTTCTCCGCTGGTGTTCAGGGACATTGGTCGCAACAGGACGGTGCCATTTTGAATATCGCCGCCAGGCCAGCAAATCTGAGGCTTTCCCCTGATCTGTTGTGGGCGGCTTACTCCTGCTGGGCACCTTATAGTCACCACCGCGTCTGTACCATGCTCCAGTAAGTTTCGGCTACATTGGGGCTCTACAACCACACACGACAGCTCACCAGCGGCGGAACCAGGACAGATCACGTCCGCCCAGCCTTCCTGCTTAGCCACCTCCCCCCCCAGAACCTGTGCATGCATTTTATCGTTATTTGTGTTTATGTTGACTTGGAAGCCGGGCTGAAAGCACAAGTACTCCTGTGAAGTGCTTGAAAACAAAGAAAAAAATACCTCTGCAAACCAGCAGCAGTGTAAGGAGTCCTGTTCTTGGTCCATGTACTAAGGGAGGGCCAAACATAAGAAGATCGCATCACGCCTGCTTGCCATGATGAATGGAATTAAAGAAAATGAGTGATGCTTAAGTTTACCAATAGTAGGAGTTGGGCGGTTTAGAAGATGAAAGACAACACGTCCCTTCGATACAGTGCAATATTCTTTCTAGCCGAGACCTAAAAAGACTGCAAACAATTTGTGCCCCGGTGAAGTTACTTGCAATGGATGAATTTCAATCTATTTTATTTAGTGATTCTAGTGTTTTTCAAAGCTTTTTATCATTTGGCCTCAAATGTTTTTTCCTATTTGTAACTTAATGCTTATTTCATTACGTTCTCCCGTAACGTTGCTTTGTTTGAAAATAAGGGACATAAATGTGTGTATATAGTTGCTGGTGGTGACCCCACCGCACCATACCCAGCCTCAGCTACGATGCAAACTCTCTCCACGCTCTGAAGACCAACGCTGCAACCAGGCCGCCCCGAAACGCACCCACGGACCCTTTTCCTGCCGCAGCTGCAGCTTCACCTGCGACAGAACCACCAAACCATCAAGGACCAGACCCAACCACCTCCGCTGCATACTCGTCAACACCCGCTCCGCACGCAGACACGCCATCGAGCTCTGGGACCTTCTCGACGCCACTGCCCCGGACGTAGCCTTCCTGACCGAGACGTGGTGGAACAACTCCTCTGCACCAGACATCGCCATTGCCATCCCAGACGGCTACAAGATTACCCGCAGGGACTGGGCCAACGGCATCGGAGGAGGAATTGCCATCGTCCACAAGTCCACCCTCAAGGTCACCACCCACGCAGACGACACCCCCAACAACGCCGCCGAACACCTGCACTTCCTGCCGTTGAGCATTTCCACATGGGCTACACTCTACATTTCGCATCCCTTACTTGGGACTGCTCAACAAAGAGGCCATAGAGGTGAGCATGAAAGTATGGGGCATGGGACTCTATTTCCTTTACTTTGTGCTCCTTTTAGAAGGTTGGAGGACTGAAACTCGTCCTAGATCTTTACCTTTTGAACTTATTCATTCATCTATATACGTTCAGGATGTGTCTGAGAGCCAGATACTTCTGGCCTTAAATGGCGTGAAGACTGGTTGGTGTTCCTGGCTCTTTGGATGCCCTATATCGATCTTCTGATTCTTCTTCCGCAGACATTATCCGAGATTCACAGTAGGATTCTCAGAATTATTCTTTCCCAATACTGCCATTTAGGCTGACCATTATTCCACACGTCTTTATGAAAGTGCTTGAAGCTGTGGCACTTTCACTGAGACTGTCTGGAGTCTACTTATCTCTGCTGTTGGAAGACTGACTGGTGAAAGAAGAGGCTCTGGTGTTAGTCATAATCAAAAGATGGTGACTCTTCTCCATTACTTAGGCTTTACCATCAAGGCCCAGAAGTAATCATCTCTACCTCAAAGAGGCTAACTTTCATAGGAGCAGACCTAGAGTCGCTCTGCATGAGAGGTTTTCTTGCTCTGAGGAGGATCGTATATATTTAGAACATAATTCTGAGCTTTTTGACTAGGGCTCTGATCCTGGTTCTGATGGCCTTCCACTTGCTTAGCCTCATGGCCTGGTGCATCCTGTTGGGGACGCACGCCAGACTGTGAGGGTCATGCAGTGGTGTAAATGTAAATGTAATGGGGTTTTTATATAGCGCACCTATCACTCCAGGGAGCATCTTGGTGCTTCGAAAAAAGGCTGGGCATAGAAAGGAAATAGAACTGGGTCAGCTATCTGACAGATTCAAGCAAGTTTATACTACAAACTAGGTTTTTGCATAGTGCGTCAGGGAGGCTAAATATCCAGGTTTTTAAGGATTTTCTGAAGACTGATTCGGAAGGAATTTGCCAAAGAGGCAGCGGTAGTTTGTTCCAGGTTTTTGACCCCAGGACAGCCAAAGCCTTTCCTCCCTTTGTCTTTAATCTAAAAGTGGGGATGGTGAGAAGGTTAGCTTTTGCAGATCTCAGATTCCGTGAAGGTTTGTAACGCTCAAACATGTCCTGGATGTAACTGGGTCCTCTTCCGCGATAGGTCCTGAACGTGATAAGAAGGATTTTGAACAGCACCCTCTTATGTATAGGCAGCCAAAGGAGAACATCCATTGCTGCTGTTGCCAATGTCCTCCTATGCCATCTCAACACTAATCTCGCAGCTGCGTGTTGAACCATTTGCAGTTTATGACCAACGGACCTGTTAGTCCCTGCATAGAGGCTATTGCAGTAGTCAAGTCGCGATGTAATAAGCGCTACCGCCACCATTTTCCGTGCTGAGAGGGGTATCCGGTCAAAAAATTTTCTCAGACCCTTTACGATACTAAAACAGGTTCCTGCCACTGCCACTGCTTGCTGTTTAAATGATAGCGTTTCATCAAATTTTATCCCTAGATTTCAGACTACCTTAATGGTATTGCGGGGAGCGGAGGCATCTTCCGGCCACCATAGTGTGGGGCTGAAGATATTGTTATTTCCGTATGGCAGAATTTCAGTTTTCCCTGAATTGAATTTAAGGTGATTGTTTCTCATCCATTCAAATGTAGCTTTGAGGCAGTTCTTAAGATTCATTTCAGCCTCGGTGTTGTTATAGTCCAATACCAGGATGAGTTGCGTATCATCCGCATACGATACAGTGTTAATTTTGAAGGATGATATCAATGCAATCAGGGGTGCCATATATACATTAAAAAGCATGGGGCTCAGACAAGAGCCCTGCGGAACCCCTGAGGTGAGCTGTTTTTCTTCCGATCTGAAATGGCCTAGGGTGATTACTTGTCGCCTGTTTGCCAAAAATCTTTTTACCCAACCTAGTACCTTTCCTGTTACACCTGCCGCGACTAAACGGTCCACAAGAATGGTATGTGAGACCGTATCGAACGCCGCGGACTGGTCAAGAGTACTAGGACGGCCTTCTTTCCCTGATCCAATGCAGCTCGTAGTTTTTCGGAGGAGAAGATGAGGGCTGACTCCGTAGAGTGATGGGCCCTGAAACCCGCCTGGTTAGGGTGCCAGATGTTATTTGCCTCCAGAAAAGCAGTGAGCTGTTTATTTACGGCTTTCTCTGTTAATTTACAGAGAGCCGGGAGCAGAATAGGGACCTTTATGGGGTCAGCAAACCCATGCTAGGAAAAACTCTGGATCTCTTTCTAAACAGGGTAACCTTGCTGCAGCTGCTTGTGGAAGACAGAGAAGTACTTGGTGATCCCATTTCAGAACCAGAATCCATCAGGGCACACAGCAGTATTGAAAAAACACAAAGAACCTACCGGTCTAAGAACAGTGAGACAAAGATTGGCAGAGAAACTAAAGTGTCTGGGTCAAAGAAAAACCATATTCACAGATTGTGAAAGAATCCCATCAGCCAACCTCAGTGGCATAACTTCATCATCTCGGATTTACTGTTGGTTGCACGACTTGTGCAGCCAGCAAAGACTGATGGAAAACTGTGCTTACGCCATAACCCAGTGATTGGTACAGCCACTACTCAGTTTTCAGTCAGTGGTGCTGAAGATTTGCAGTGCAAAAAAGTGGAAAGAGAAATTGGGCAAATGTTAAAATTGACTACTAAGATACTACAGAAACTTTAATAAACACTATCCTAGTGTCAAATCTAAAAACAGTGCGCTGACAGTTTGAAAAAATAACTATCAAAGGCGATAAAATGGAGGTCTACATGTTTCAGCCACATGGACTTCTTTAATCCCGGCTTTCGTCATGACCAATATAACAACGCTACCGCAAAGTATAATATGAAACTGTGCAAAAATAAATATAACAACTTAAATGGTTGGTGCGATACACCCTATCATGCCCTGTGAGTCCCAAATGGTGGTCGAATATCACAGGAAACTCGAGTTTATTCCTTAGAAAACAATGTATAATAGTGAATTGTTATAAAAAATGACCCAGAACACCTAGTAACACTATCGCTCAAGATCTCATATTTTGGCAATGGCAGTATTGTCCAATTTATCACTTAATTACAGCATTAGTAATTTCAAAGAAAGATTTGTACTCACCCATCTTTATGTGGGAGTACTCATCACCTCACCTGGCAACTGCTCAGGGGAATGAGGCACCGCTCTATATTATGGGTAAACACAAACATCACAAACAGAGAAAATATCTCTGTGAGTCAGTGTCCTTTTTTAATCATAATCCTTGTCAATTAAAAAGAAACTGTCCATGGCCCATTTACAAGGTTCCTCTGCCCTCGATATACGTAAGACTTCACACGTGTATTTTATATGGACAAGATCATATGTCCTATTAAGCCTCAATATCATTCTATAATAGACGAAATCTTATGACTGGCTCACCCCTAACATTACTATAGATCGTCATAGTCTCTCATGACGAGGTTTCTAATGTGCAGCTAGAGCAGGTTATTATCTAGAATACTACATAACACTGCCCCACCTCGTATATGGATTTATCCCAGGGGAAATCTCTAGGCAGAAAAGCAAACGCTACACTCTACTTGATTCCCCTCTTAAGCATTACTAAGTTCGTACCTGACTAAAACAACACACAGACCAAGCTTACAAAGGGGACCTCCTTTCTCCTTACCTGTCCGTCGGTACCCCGGGCTTTCCTGAGCCGAAGGGGAGGTAACCGAACGGACAGGAATGACCCATTTAAATAGCACTTACTGTGAGCCATCATTGGTTGAGCGTAGTATGCGATGAAACTAAAAACGACACGGAGCAGCAGCCGCGGCTTGTTGTCAATGCATAATCGCGTCTCGCACTCACTTCCTGGTTTGCACTGCGCCTGCGTTAATCGTGTGGCGCGTTCCCTAGTCACATGGACGTGTGGCACCTGGGATACGTAGTTTATCAACCTCAGTGACCAAATAAAGGATGTTCAGTAATGGTGCATAATAAAGTTTTAATACAAAACTGATGCCTGATATGGCAGTATAGATGACACTATGGGCATATTTCCTCATAACCAATTACAATTGTAAACACATGACTAGGTTCTCGAGATGGCTAATATTCCACTCGTTAAATGTACAAAACTCTGCATGATATTTAATATATCTGCATGGTTTATTATGAAACGACATGGAAATTTAGGAAACTTCAGAACATGAAAACCCTTTGCTCATAAATACAAACAGTCCCATTAGTATTATTTGTTGGAACACAGACCCGGTGGTCACATGTTTGAATAGTCAGAAAGATTTAATAAAAAAACAGCCATATTTAGTAGTGTATACTCAATTTATCACCCTATAAAAACCCAGAGTCTAGGTAGTGAAACAAACTGAGACATGCTCAATGTGTGGGAAATTATGGGCTTGTAACTGAAAAGTTCTCTAATGAGTGATGGAACAGAATTGTAACGTATGCAACACACGTGGGAAACAATTCACAGTGTAACCCACGGAATCTCGTCATTCAACCCCTGACTGTCGCATTTAAGTTTAAAAATCCATTTCAACTCCTTAACAAACAGGAACTTAGCAACATCACTAAGATGGGGTGGGATTAATGGTTGCTCAAGGACAATCCACTTCATGTCTTCTGCCTTGTGTTTGAAACTTAAGAAGTGATTGGTCAGGCGTGTAGATTGTTTATTGCACCTGATCGTGCTCTTGTGCTCACTGATCCTCTGTTGTACCTTGCTTGTCATCATGTCAATGTATCTTAAAGAGCATGGACACTTGATCATATAGATCACCCTTTCCGTATTGCAGTTCGTATGTTTCTTTAAAATCCACGGCCTCCTAGTAACAATATTGACAGTTTTCGTTGTCTGAGTTTGGGGGCATGCAGTGCAGGTCCCACAAGGGTAATGGCCTTGGACAGCAGGGAGGTCCCAGAGTGTATTAACTGAATCCTGTACCTGGGCTCTTGGTCTTGTATGGACCAGACTGTCTCTCAAGCTTGTTCCTCTCTTGAATGAGAAAAGAGAGGGCAGGAATGGTCTCATTTGCCACATTTAAAATCTTCCAATGTCTCCACACTGACCTTTGCACTTGATTAGATAATACACTAAGTGTATTCACAAAGGTCAATCTCCCCAAGGGTTGTTTTGCCATTGGTATCTCAAGAAGGACATCCCGATTGTTATTAGAGGCCCTTTTCCATGCTTGTTGCACCAAACGTTTGGGATATTCACGGTTCTTAAGTTGTGTGGACAGAGCCTTAGCATGTAGTTCAAAATCCTGTTTGTCTGAACAATTTCTACGTATCCGTAAAAATTGGCCAACTGGCAAATTTTCAGAGAGCCCTAGGGTGATGACTCCCAAAAGTTAGTAAAGAGTTTTTTGCCATCGGCTTTCTGTAAAGTTCGCTCCCAAGCTTGCCTTGTGATGGAAAAATCAGGATGTCTAAAAAGGGCAACTTTACTTTACTGTATTCTACCGTGAACTTCAGGAACCTGTTTTGTTGTTAATCCAGGCCTGACACTCCAAGATCGCTGTGGCAGTGCCCCGCCAAACAACAAAAATGTCGTCAATATATTTCTTCCACAGCAACACCTAATGTTGAAAAGGGTTGCTGTGGTCAAGAACACACTCTTGTTCAAACAAGTGAAGATAGAGATTGGCCAGACTGGGCGCAAAAATGCTGCCCATTGATGTTCCAGAGATTTGCAAAAAGATGGTATCTTCAAATCTAAAAAAAAATTTCAGTCATGGCCAATCTCGCACACTCCATGATAAAGTGTACCGGTATGATGCTGTCGAGGTTATTGCACCCAAGAGGCCTCTTATTGCCTCGAGGGTCTCTTCTTGTGGAATGCAAGTGTAAAGGGATTAGACATCGAAACTGACTAAATAATCAGTCTCGATGTCAAAATCAATGTCTGGTAGCAATCTCAGGACATCTTTAGTAACCTGGAGGTAGGTAGGCATTTCTTTTACCAGTGGCCTTAGAAAGTAGTCAACAAAGGTTGATAACTGTTTTAACAGAGAACCAATACCTGAAATGATGGGACGACCAGGAGGTGGTCTCTGGACTTTGTGAATTTTAGGTAAAACGTAGAAGTATGGCATGGTTGGATGACTTGTAATCAAAAACTGCGCCTCTTGTGCAGTGATCCAGCCTTCTATTTTTGCTTCTTCTACGAGATACCTTATTTCTGCGGCTAATCTAGATGTCGGATCTGCCGTCAATGGTCGATATGACTTGTCGTCACCCAGCTGTCTAAGACTTTCCGTGCGGTAGGTGTCAGTGTCTAAGATCACCGTCGCTCCCCCTTTATCAGCGGGTTTGATTGTTATTGAATTGTCTTTGGCCAGAGTGTCCATAGCTACCTTTTCTCTTGTCGAAACATTCTGAAAAGTGGGATGTTTGGAATCAAAGAGGGCCATCACATCATGAGTAACCTGATGTGTCAAGGGAGTGAAAGTCGAAGGTAGCTTCAAACCAGTGCTAATCATACGGGATTCTGTTGTCCCAGATCCGACCTCTTCTTCTTTCGATTTGAAAAAGAAATGTAAACATATTTCCCGGAAAAAAAAATCAAGTTCACATCTCAATTGGAAAGGGTCACCTCTATTTGTGGGAACAAAGCCCAAACTTTTGTTCAAAACCATTGTTTCATCATCAGTCAAAGAACGTGAACTCAAATTGACTGTTATGTCATCTTGTCCGTGCTCGACCCTGCTGGTTGTTGTTGACCCCTCCTGCTGTGTGTATTGGAGAACGATGGTTCTGTGTCCCAATGTACCTGGGGCTGCGCTCTACTCCTGCCTCGATTGCTTCTCCGGCCTTGTCCTAAAAAAGGCTGGTTGTCAAAGAATTGTGGGTGTGGTGGAAAATGGGGGAATTGTGGATGTTGATAGCCCCATTGGGCTGGAGGCCACCACGGTCCCAGGTGTTGATATGGACCTTGTGTACCTCGCCTTCGGTTGAACCTATTCTGTTGGCCTCTACCCCTATTATGGGATGTACTAGAATTGGAGGTATCTGAATCACTTGAGCCTTGATCAGAGCCTGATGTAGAATAGTTAAAACCATATCGCTTCCCTCTTTTGTTGTATTCTGGTGGTGTATATGGCTCGCTTGTATATGGATATACCTTAACTAGCGAAAAGCGAGCTAAGTCCCTCTTGAACTTGTCAATCTTAGTCAGAAGGATATTGTCTTTATACTCTTTGTTTGATTTATTAGTCTCTTCCAAGTTCTTTTTAAATAGAGTTCTAGATATGGTAGTTTTAATTTGTCCTTCTAGGGTCTGTATCTCAATCAGGATGGCGTCCGCCACCCTTTTGGCCGTGCTGATAATCAGGATCAGCCAATCATGTGTACATAGCCACGCAATCAGCGACCAATCCCTTAAAAAATCTTTGTCAGTCAAGAACAATCTTGGGGCATTGGTAACAACCCTGTCGGTGCACATTTACCTCGCAGATACTCTACCATTACTGCTCCGTGGATAAAGGTGCGAGAATGGGTTTTCTTCATATTTGACAGAGTTAACCAGTCATCTTGTGTGTTAGTCAGTACCTCAGGTAACACATGCTAGGATTATCTGTAAGTATAGTGTGTAATACGTCATCATCGAAAGAAAGACCTGCAAAATCAGCCAAGGTCAGGAGTAAAAACTAGTCACAAGGTGAGCGGAAAAGTGCTCCTCTTGTTATGGAGTAACTAAAAAGGGACCCGCAGCCGCAGCTACTCTCACACACCTAAGCAAATACTTTACATAGAGGGTCCTAGGGATTATCAATATTTAAAGACCAGGCAGTGTTCTATTCCCATTCTGCAAACTGAAAAAACACAAAGAACCTACCAGTCTAAGAACAGTGAGACAAATATTGGCAGAGAAACTAGAGTGTCTGGGTCAAAGAAAAACAATATTTACAGATTGAGAAAGAATCCCATCAGCCCACCTCAGTGGCAGAACTTCATCATCTGGGATTTACTGTTGGTTGCACGACTTGTGCAGCCAGCAAACATTGATGAAAAACTGTGCTTACGCCATAACTCAGTTATTGGTACAGCCACTACTCCGTTTTCAGTCAGTGGTGCTGAAGATTTGCAGTGCAAAAAAGTAGAAAGAGAAATTGTGCAAATGTTAAAATTGACTACTAAGATACTACAGAAACTTTAATAAACACTATCCTAGTGTCAAATCTAAAAACAGTGCGCTGACAGGTTATAAAAATAACTATCATAGGCAATGAAATGGCAGGTCTACATGTTTCAGCCACATGGATTTCTTTAATCCCGGCTTTCGTCAGGACCAATATAACAACGCTACTGCAAAATATAATATGAAACTGTGCAAAAATAAATATAACAACTTAAATGGTTGGTGCGATACACTCTATCATGCCCTGAGAGTCCCAAATGGTGGTCGAATATCACAGGAAACTTGAGTTTATTCCTAAAAAAACAATGTATAATAGTGAATTGTTATCAAAATGACCCAGAACACCTAGTAACACTATCACTCAATATCTCATATTTTGGCAATGGCAGTATTGTCCAATTTATCACTTAATTACAGCATTAGTAATTTCAAAGAAAGATTTGTACTAACCCATCTTTATGTGGGAGTACACCTCACCTCACCTGGCAACTGCTCAGGGGAATGAGGCCCGCTCAATATTATGGGCAAACACAAACATCACAAACAGAGAAAATATCTCTGTGAGTCAGTTTCCCTTTTTAATCATAAACCTTGTCACTTAAAAACAAACTGTCCATGGCCCATTTACAAGGTTCCTCTGACCTCGATATACGTAAGACTTCACACGTGTCTTTTATATGGACAAGATCATATGTCCTATTAAGCCTAAATATCATTCTATAATAGACGAAATCCTATGACTGGCTCACACCTAACATTACTATAGATAGTCATAGAATCTCATGACGAGGTTTCTAATGTGCAACTAGAGCAGGTTATTATCTAGAATACTACACAACACTGCCCCCCCTCGTATATGGATTTATCCCAGGGGAAATCTCTAGGAATAAAAGCAAACTGTACACTCTACTTGGTTCCCCTCTTAAGCATTACTAAGTTCGTACCTGACTAAAACAACACACAGACCAAGTTTACAAAGGGGACCTCCTTTCTCCTTACCGGTCTGTCGGTACCCCGGGCTTTCCTGAGCCGAAGGGGAGGTAACCGAACGGACAGGAATGACCCATTTAAATAGCACTTACTGTGAGCCATCGTTGGTCGAGCGTAGTATGCGATGACACTAAAAATGACCCAGAGCGGCAGCCGCGGCTTGTTGTCAACGCGTAATCGCTTCTCGCACTCACTTTCTGGTTTGCACTGCGCATGCGTTAATCGCGTGGCACATTCCCTAGTCACATGGACGTGTGGCACCTGGGATACGTAGTTTATCAACCTCAGTGACCAAATAAAGGATGTTCAGTAATGGTGCATAATAAAGTTTTAATACAAAACTGATGCCTGATATGACTATTATGGCAGTATAGATGACACTATGGGTATATTGCCTCACAACCAATTACAATTGTAAACACATGACTAGGTTCTCGAGATGGCCAATATTCCACTCGTTAAATGTACAAAACTCTGCATGATATTTCAAATCAGCATAGTTTATTATGAAACAACATGGAAATTTAGGAAACTCCAGAACATGAAAACCCTTTGTTCATAAATACAAACAGTCCCATTAGTATTATTTGTTGGAACACAGACCTGGTGGTCACATGTTTGCATAGTCAGAAAGTTTTAATAAAAAAACAGCCATATTTAGTAGTGTATACTCAATGTATCGCCCTATAAAAACCCAGAGTCTAGGTAGTGAAAAAAACTGAGACATGCTCAATGTGTGGGAAGTTATGGGCTTGTAACTGAAAAGTACTCTGAGTGATGGAACAGAATTGTAACGGTACGCAACACACGTGGGAAACAATTCACAGTGTAACCCACGGAATCTCGTCATTCAACCCCTGACTGTCGCATTTAAGTTTAAAAATCCATTTCTGCTCCTTAACAAACAGGAAATTAGCAACATCACTAACATGGGGTGGGATGAATGGTTACTCAAGGACAATCCACTTCATGACTTCTGCCGTGTGTTTGAGACTTAAGAAGTGATTGGTCAGGCGTGTAAATTGTTTATTGCACCTGATCGTGCTCTTGTGCTCACTGATCCTCTGTTTTACCTTGCGTGTCGTCATGCCAATATATCTTAAAGAGCATGGACACGTGATCATATAGATCACCCTTTCCGTATTGCAGTTCATATGTTTCTTTAAAGTCCACGGCCTCCCAGTACCAATATCGACAGTTTTCGTTGTCTGAGTTTGGGGGCATGCAGTGCAGGTCCCACAAGGGTAATGGCCTTGGACAGCAGGGAGGTCCCAGAGTGTATTAACTGAATCCTGTACCTGGGTTCTTGGTCTCGTATGGACCAGACTGTCTCGCAAGCTTGTTCCTCTCATGAATGAGAAAAGAGGGGCAGGAATGGTCTCATTTGCCGCATTCAAAATCTTCCAATGTCTCCGCACTGACCTTTGCACTTGATTAGATAATACACTAAATGTATTCACAAAGGTAAATCTCCCCAGCTGTATTGCCCTTTATCTCCTATGCTATTCGCGCTAATGGTTGAGACGCTGTATGTTGCGACTGAAGTCTTGGGTAGGGATATTCCTTTACATGACAGGGAACGTGTATTCTCTACATGGAGATGGTATCCTTGTCTTCCTGAGCGACATCCATATGGGTGTCCAATGGAGTGGTCCTCTGCCAGACAACTTCGGAATGCTCTGGTGTCTGCATGAATTGGCAGAAATCCTGTGCTTTCCTAGTGTCCCCAGAAATCAATGATACTAGGTGTCGGTTCAGCGCCTCGGTATCCAGTGGAAGACCAGCATTCTAAAATATTTGGGGGGGCCAAGATATTCTATACAGATGTCGACATTAAAGAGGGCAATCTTGGAGGCAAAATGCATGGCCTCCAAAGCAAAGTAGCCTTTTGGAGTTCACTGCAGCTCCCTATCATGGCCCGAATAACGCTGACCATACAATGAGTTCCTTACTACTTTGTTACCCTCCCAATCTGGATACCGGGAGCATGGTTTAGATCCCTCAATCTCCTGCTATGGGAACTGATATGGGACATGAATTGCACCTGTGTGGTGCTGTACATGCTCCAGAGGACGCTCATCAATCAATCAATCAGTCAAATTGTAAAGCGCGCTACTCATCTGTTAGGGTCTCAAGGTGCTGGGGGGGAGGGGGAACTGCAGCTAGTGGTCGAAGAGCCAGGTCTTGAGTAGTCTCCTGAAGGCCGGGAGGTCTTTGGTCTGTCGTAGGTGTAGGGGGAGAGCGTTCCAGGTCACAGCGGCGCGGTGGGAGAAGGATCTGCCCCCGGAGGTGGCTCTGTGGATGCGCGGGACGGCAGCCAGGGATAGGTCGGCGGAGCGGAGCCTCCTGTTGGTTACGTATAGGGAGAGTCTTCTGTTGAGGTAGGCTGGGCCGGTCTTGTGGAGTGCTTTGTGTGCGTGGATCATGAGTTTGAAAGTGATTCTTTTGTCGACGGGGAGCCAGTGCAGGTCTCTCAGGTGCGGGGTGATGTGGTCTCTGCGTGGGACGTCTAGGACCAGGCGTGCGGTGGCGTTCTGGATTCTTTGGAGTCTACTGATGAGTTTGGACGGGGCTCCGGCGTAGAGGGTGTTTCCGTAGTCGAGTCGGCTGCTGATGAGGGCGTGGGTGACTGTTTTCCGCGTGTTAGTTGGGATCCATCTGTAGATCTTGCGGCGCATACGGAAGGTGTTGAAGCATGAAGAGGAGACTGCGTTGACTTGGTTGGTCATGCTGAGCTTGGAGTCGAGGATGACCCCCAGGAGTCGTCCCACGCCAAGGGGTTGGGCCCGAGGATGAGGATCTCCGTCTTATCCGTGTTCAGATTGAGCCAGCTTGCCTCCATCCAGTCGGCGACGGCCTTCATACCCAGGTGCAGGTTGGATTTGTCGGTGAGGGGTTCCTTAGTGAGGGAGAGGATCAGCTGGGTGTTGTCGGCGTAGGAGATTATGTTGAGGTCGTGTAGTCTGGCGATGCGAGCGCGGGGAGGCATGTAGACGTTGAACAGCGTCGGACTGAGGGAGGATCCCTGCGGGACGCCGCAGATTGTTTTGGTAGTTCCGGATTGGAACGGGGGGAGGCGGACTCTCTGGGTTCTGTCGGTGAGGAAGGAGGTGGTCCAGTCCAGGGCCTTTTTTCAGATCCCTGCGTCGTAGAGGTGTGTGCAAAGTGTGTGGTGGCAGACAGTGTCGAAGGCGGCGGAGATGTCCAAGAGGATGAGGGCTGCTGTCTCGCCGTTGTCGAGTAGGATTCTGATGTCGTCTGTGGCGGCGATGAGGGCGGTCTCGGTGCTGTGGTTGCTGCGGAAGCCAGACTGTGAGGGGTCCAGGATGCTGTTGTCTTCTAGGTAGCGGGTGAGCTGGGTGTTGACGGTCTTTTCGATGACTTTTGCTGGGAACGGAAGCAGGGAGATGGGCTGGAAGTTCTTGAGGTAGCCCGCGTCCGCCTTGGGCTTCTTTAGTAGGGCGTTGATCTCGGCGTGCTTCCAGCTCTCAGGAAAGGTGGCGGTTTCGAAGGAGAGGTTGATGATGTTGCGCAGGTGGGGTGCGATGAGGCTGTTGGCGATGTGGTGGGGGAGTGTGTCCGATGGGGAGCCTGAGTGGATGGTGCTCATGGTCTTGATTATGTCTTCGGTGCTCACGTTGGTCCATGTGGTCAGAAGGTCGTGGTTGGTGGGGTTGGGTGTGTTCGTCATAGTGGGGTCCGTTGGGTTCATCCGGGAGTTGAATCTGTTGCAGATGTTGGTGATTTTGTGGTGGAAGGAGGAGGCGAGGGCGTCGCACAGGGCTTGCGACGGCGGGATGTCGGTGCAGGAGCTGGGACTGGAGAGTTCCTTTACGATGCTGAAGAGCTCTTTGCTGTTGTGTGTGTTGTTGTCGAGTTGGTCTGTGAACGAGGCTCTTTTGGTGGTCCTGATGAGATGGTGGTGGTTGCGGATGGCGTCTTTGTGGGCTGCGCGGTTGGCCGGCGTTCTATCGCTAAGCCAGATGTTTTTGAGTTTCCGGCAGGTGTGTTTAAAGGCTATGAGCTCCGGGGAGAACCAGCTGGCTCTCTGGCTGGTGTCTCTATCGGCGGGTTGTCGCACTGGTGCTATGGTGTTGGTGCAGTTTTCCATCCAGAGTCTGAGGGAGCGGGCCCCTTCCTCTGGGTCGGTGGGGCTGGTCGGTGGGTCGATTGCGAGGTGTGCTTCCAGTAGTTCTTTGGTGACTTTGCCCCAGCGTCGGCAGGGGAACTGTGGGATGCGGTGGTGGATGACGGGTTTCTGGAAGGTGAAGTGGACGTAGTGGTGGTCGGTCCAGGTGAGCTCGGAGGCGTGGTTGTAGCCGACGTGTGGGCTGGAGGTGAAGATGGCATCGAGCGTGTGGCCGGCGATATGGGTCGGGGTTGTGACGATCTGTTTCAGTCCGAGGGTGGGGAGGTTGTCGACCAGGGGGGAGGAGTTGCTGTCGTTGATGTTTTCCAGATGGAAGTTCAGGTCACCGAGCAGGATGTAGTTGGTGGAGGTCAGTGCGTGCGTACTGATTAAGTCGGCGATGGAGTTGCAGAATTGGGGGCGTGGGCCGGGTGGTCTGTAGATGAGGGTGCCTCTGAGGGTGGTTTTGGGGTCAGTGTGGATCTTGAAGTGCAGGTGTTCGGCGGTGGTGAGGGTGTCGTCGGTGTTCGTGGAGACCCTGATGGTGTTCTTGTGGACAATGGCGATTCCTCCTCCGACTCCGTTGGCGCGGTCTCTGCGGGCAATCTTGTATCCGTCGGGGATGGCCATTGCGTTCAGCCAGGTCTCGGTCAGGAAGGCGATGTCTGGGGATGCGGTGGTGAGATGGTACCAGAGCTCGAATGCGTGCTTTGCGTGCGGAGCTGGTGTTGAGCAGGATGCATCATAGTCGGCCGGATCCCGTTGCTGCCGGTGTTTTGGCGTCGCTGGTGCAGGTGAAGGTGCAGTTTCGGCAGGTGAAGGGTCCGTGGGTGCGCTTGGGGGTGGCTTTGTAGTAGTTGGGGGTCCGTCTGTGGTTGAGAGCGATGAGGGTGTTGGTGTCGTAGTGGAGTCTTGCTCTATCGATGGCGTGTGGGCTAGGGGTCCTGGCGCTGGGCGCGGTCCAGGCGCAGACGGGCTTGCCCGAGCAGTGGCCGCCATTTAAGCAGAGGTGGGGAGGGGGGGGATCAGCTGGGAGGCGGGTGGGCAGAGCAACGAATGGGCACCGGGGGGCGGGCCCGCAGCGGGGGCAGCGGCGGGAAACTCGGCCGGGGCAGAGCCTAAGGGGGAAAAAAGAAAATGGAGTAGGCACCGAGAACAGGAGGGAAAACGGGCGAGGGGCAACAGGCACGCAGGGTACAGAGAGAAGAAGGCGGGCAGGGCACGAGCAAACCCGCGGCGCCGCCGGTATGCTGTCAGGTGCTAGGGCACCGGAGCGCGAACAGCAGGAACGAGATGGCAGGAGGAAGGCATAGCAGTGGTGGCGCTCATGAGCCCATCGACCAAGGGAGGCCTTGGTTTCCTAGACTAAGAACTATGCTATCTCACTGCTCAACTGCAGAGTATCGCCCGCTGGCTGGTGGAACTCAGCTTATACTAATGGGGGTAATTAGAGACCCCATGCTGCAAGGGGTTGTTGCTGGTTGTAGTGCTAGGGGTCAAGCTTACGTGGTCCGCAATCCAAAACATCTCTGCATTGATCTCTAGTGCTGTGTAGGGGCTTGCCATCATGTGGAGTCGGCCCTGCTCTATGCCCCTGCAACACCTTTCGTGGATTTACCAAAAGCCAGAGGAGGCTTTTTCACTGCCCGACCACTGATATTGAGGACAGAGGCGGGTGTGGAGACACTTGGGGACTGCTACTCTGAGGGCTCCTTATGAACACTGGGGAGGTTGACGATCGAAAGCATCTTCCTTGGCATCCAATTCTTAACCGATTGGGCGCTGGCCCTGGCAATAAGTCATTTTCTTGGTGCTCTGGAACTAAAGCCCTCTGTCCACGATCTTTTGCAGACCCTGCTGACTTTCGGCCAGGGTCCCGTCCTGGTCTCATGGATATATAAAACTGTGCTGTCCACGAAGGAAGATGACTTTTTGGCTCTGAGAGACAAGTGGGAGGCTACTCATGCACTGTCTCCCGTAACACTAGGTTTAGATGTATACAATTTGAGTACTTGCACTGCACATATCTTACACCCCACAGATTGAACGTCATGCTCAATACCACTGACTGGAATTGCCACAGATGTGCCCTAACTGACACAGACGTCCTCAACATGGCGTTGAGCTCCCACTCCTAAAGCGTTTCTTGATACGAGTCGCTATGGATCTGGAACGCACACAAAAAACCCGAGAGAAAAGCTGGTAATAGATTTCTAGACCTGGCCCTGGGAACAGCCTGCAGAGATATTGCAAGCCTCTGGGAGTCTTCACATGGCGCCCCCTCCCCACCCCCATAAGTGTATGGTGAACAGAGGTGAAGAACTGGGCTGCAGTTGAAGGTGTGATTGCCCGGTACTCTCTTGGCCCTTGGCCACACTTTTACCTTCCAACCACTTAGGGATCCCTGGTGGTGCCCTCCACCCTCAGTAATGCTCTGCCATGAAATTCTCTCTGGCTATATACCCCTGCCGACTTTTCACATGTTTCCAGAATCACAACCTTTCTCTTCCGTTTTTAGTCACAAATAGTATCTTCACCATAGCAGTGTATGCCATCATAATATCATAGCATGTGATCCATATACACAATCAGCTACTTTGATGGCTAGACAATGGCTATTCTGCATGGGTCTGCATTCTCTATAGGACCGAACGATACAAACTGCTTGAGGATACTGCTCTAGTTTATTCAATCTTTTTTTAATCCGGTTTATACACACAAATTGGCTCTGCTGTTTTAATATCTCTAAAATGCTCAGGGTGTCAGTACCTGGCGCACCTCTTATTATGCATGCACCAGACTGAATGTATATATGTATTTATATTATTCCTAAGGTACATCTTCTTTCATTCGTCCTGAAGAGGCCTTTAGTTTCAAGGCCGAAGCGCGTCGACATTTCTATTGAGATGATTCTATCTAAATCTCAAATGTTTTTGTCTTATGAAAGACATTATCTGATACACACATCCATATCTGTTTAAAACAACTCGAAGACTGAAGGAAAACTTCTTGTTGACACTTTTATTGTTTTTATTTCACATGCTGTTTATGTACGCGTAACTTGGTGTGATTATTGCCCTCTTAATGTTTTTTCATTTCCTTTATCTGTGTATGTATATTTAATGAGTTTAACACCTCTACACACCCTAGGTACCTTCTCCAGGAGTGAATGTTTGTAGGTCTATATGATAAAGTTAAAATAAATTATGGTTTACAAAATTGAATGTACTTCCAGTGATTCATTTTACTCACTGTATAAACTATTGCTGCAATAATTTGTTGCTGCATTATACTACTGTTCTCATGCGTGCAGCACTGCATGCTGAAGAATATAGAGGGCTATGAAAGCAACCTCTTGAAGAACTGTGGATGGAGGTGGTCACTAGTTTTTTGGAAAATTAGCCCTATGCCATTATCAGGTGAGATGGAGCCTCCTTTTTGACCAACACAGACTGCACGACTTGACGCCTGAAGACACAGGAGCTGTCTGGGCGATGCATGGAGGAGGTGGGCACTCGCAACTCCTGTAGCTGACCTCTGCCCTCCCTCGTTCCTCCTCCTTCCCCCTTCTCTTTTTGTACCTCTTCGAGGAACCACATCAGCAAAGTTACTGTATAATGCACCAAACACAATAGTGATCGATGCTGGATAGATTTTTATGTGAATTGCTATACTGTTCATAAGTTCTTATTGAAGTGGCAGAGCCAGGATCTGCCCAGCTCCCATGGTTATTGAACAGTATTTTGATTGGGTATTGACGTTGGTATTTCGGCACAGACATCTTTTGACGTTGGTATTTCGGCACAGACATCCTGTAAAAGAAAAGAAGGTAAATGTTACTATAGATGTATTAGCATGACATGGTTTGAAGGCTGTGTAATACACTTGTATCCTACTGCAGAACGTACACACTATACATTTACATATACATTGCGGATGTTTTAAAAAAAAACTTGAGCAAGAAATCTTGGCAAATATATGTTACAGTAGATGGGGCAAATGCATTTAACATCTTTCACAATTCTTTTCACTATTTGTACAATTCACTGCTCATTAATGGATGCACTTACTTTCACAGTGTTTTAGGGCATCATAATCAGTCTTCCTGCAGTCATAATGATCATTCTGAATTTTCAGTGGGTCTGATGGGGAAGTACCCTTACCTTAAATGTAGACTGAGATGAACATCGTACATAGTCAAACAAAAATGTAAATCAGTGACTGTTTGACAGAAATGATCAAATCGACTTATTTTTATATACCAACCTCTGAAATACTTCTGAACCATGACCAGAAAACCCACCCTTCAAAATCTAGCACATCATCAATCGTATGCAAGTCCTTAATATCTTTATCGATTTGTTTTATGAACTGAATTGGTAATCTTCAGAACATAAGTGCACCATTCACCTTCAATTATATTACAAGCACACTGCTTTGTAGCTAGGGCAAAATCAAAAGCTGTTCTAGCTTGCAAAATTAAAGCTCGGGGATTCACTTATTGAGTTGTAATTAAGCCTGAGACAGTTGTGCCTCCCCCAACACCTTGGCGACAAGTCAGATCTCATGAATTGACAGTCCCATTCTTTAGCTTGTTAGACTTGGAACAGGCCTTCACATGGAACTCATGTAAAGTAAAATTATAAAGAACGACAGAAGATCACTAACTGTCTCGAATTGATCATGAGCACAATTATGATAATAGACCAAAACAATCTATCCTGAGTCAATCGCTATCAGAAGCAAAGAAACCAGTATAGCATGATTAGGTTAAATCCACCCGGATTAAAAGTTCAATGATAGGTTTAAACAACAATACCAAGAATGCATATCTAATAAACAAATTGTGGTGCACAGTAAGACAGTTTAAAAAAAGCCCCAAGTGAAAAACCACTACCTTCGAGAAAATAGATGACAAAAACAGTGAAGGTCAATGGTATATTGTTATTTACAAGACTGCTTTTGTGACAAATGATATAGCACAACTCTGGGAAGCTCCCACAGTGGTCATATAAAAGGTCTGACTTTATTAATGTTGACGGTGTTTCGACACTATGCCTAATGTGAGGGTCTCTTAAGGACCGGTGATAACCTGGGGAGTGAATTTCTTTGGGAGAGCCCAATTGCGGGATAGCTCCAGGACTCAACTAGGCCCCAGGTGGCAGGCCGAGGGATAGAAGGCCTAAACTCACATATATTGGTGATCACGAATCACCACAGAGTTTGAAAGATATTTTGAATGAAACTCACTGGATAATTCGGTGAGCGATATTGCAGCCTGAGGCCCCATGTAGGAAAGGAGAGTCTGGTATGTGTGGATTGCAGAGGAACTCCCGATCAGACAATTGTCGTGTTCAGAAAGACTTTAGCTTGGCATCAAGATGCCAAAAAATGTGAAGTCCATGGTGTCTCTTTATCTCCTACGCAGTACAAAAAATTGAGAATCAAAATGTCTGAAAGCAGGTTTGAAATATGCAGGATCCACTCCATCCCTTGGGCGGCAGCACATAAGCTCAGTTTCTGAAATCATAAGTGTTCAAGTCTAGTCCAATCCTCAGTGGCACTATGAATAAACAGCACATAAAAGGCAAAGATTATTTGTTAAATTTCATCTCGGGTAAAGACTGGAAAAGTGATCAGAACAGTGCGTTTATGGTTCGAACACATTGTGTGCCAATTGCAGACCTCATGGACCAGTCGCTTGGCAGTGGATGATTTATGAACTAAATAGGGTACGATCTGTTGGTTAGGCAAACACATTTTCAAGTCAATAAAAGTAACACAGTGGGTGCAGTTGCCCCATTCATAAATGAAGGAACTGTGTAACTGTAAATCACATTACTTCCAGTTAGAATCAGGATCTATGATACTATCCCATTGAAGACATTGGGAAGTACAGCCAACACATAGAAAGATTTAGATTTTGCTTATACGGATCCAAAACCTGTTGAAAGTATTATGTTTGTAGATTGACTGATTGTTCTGGAAATGCATAGTGTGTCTGTGCAGTTAACCTCTTCACTCCGGACACAGCCACACAATAAATCAGTCAGGTACTCAAATAAATTTGAGGTACTGGCTCCCAGTACCTCAAAGGATCCTGTTCAAATCACTGTGCATTGTGTTTAGAGCACTGCATGGACAGGGTCCTAAGCCGCTCCAGGGCAAGTTTCAGTCCGTCGAGCCTATCCAGACCCTTCGCTCCTTCTCCACCAACCTTTTTAGAATACCCAGGGTAAAGAAAGTGACCCTGGGAGGAAGAGCTTTTAGCGTGGCAGCAGCTCGCCTTTGCAATGGCCTCCCCCTAGAAATCAGGAGAACACAAAGTCTGCTGCTGTTTCGCAAGAAAATCAAGACCTGGCATTCCTAGGGTATAATCCCCTGGGGCAGTAGTAAGAGTTCTCATGTTGGTATGCCTTCTTTTCTTCTCACAGCTGACAGTCTCTTTCCGATTAATCTCTTAGTGCCAGGATGCCCGTAGGGTTACAGTGCGCTTTACAAATGCCTAATAATAATAATAATAAACAAGCTTGAAGCAGAAAAATGGCCATACTGAACAAGAGCTCTGGTAGCTAGGTTGTTTCCCTTTACTGGGGCAGTAGGAGGGACTGGATTCTTATGACACCTTTGTACTTGGGGGTGCATTTGCAGAAGTGCATCGTTCAACATTTCTGCTGTCTCTTAGTCTGTAGTCTGTTTACAGTGCATTGTGTTGTTCGAATCAAGTAGGCTGCAGCACTTGATGGCAATGTTGATGATAAGCAGGACTTACTATGGGTCTCGTCACCTGGTTTGATGTGCAGAAATCCGCTGCTGTATTATGTGTGCCCAGTAGTCCGGTGGAACTTAACAGTCTATATTCATTCTCGTAGGCCATAGAAATTTGAATCCGAGCCCAGGAGCAGATGAGACTTCAGATCTTTGCAGTATTCTAGAGTCCCATCATCCAATGTATACAAATCAAGTAAAGGTAGATACACAGAAGAGGAAGTAGGGAGGACCATCAGTCTACCATTAATATTGCATATGAATCACTTTAATTTAATATAGTTTTTTGGGGGCTAGGAGTGGCTCAAACCGATTGGAGTGACAAGGTAAGGGCATAAGGCAATTTGAGCCCAATCTCCTCCCATTCGTGTACATTTTGTTTTTCAGATTTTGTTGCATCTCTCAACCTTTCCAGAATACTGAGGATGATAGACACAGTGTAAATGTTACAACGAGATACCCAATGCACACAGCAAAGACAAGTGGAACAAGGTGTGTAGACACGTATATACTTCAAAGCAAAGCTGACACAAAATATAAAAGCATTCCTTTGTTGGGTGTAAGCAGTTTGGTCTCTTTTAATTTCTTGAACAAGCCAGCCGACACCTGTTTCGTCGCAATGGAAAATCTTTCCGCGACTCCTCAGGGCTGGGAAAGATACAAAGGACACCGATGGAACATATGACATGATACATATACATGTTGTTCATTGCAACCTGTAGGTGGTGGAGAACCCTAACCGAAAAAAAACATTTTTTTTATTTTATTTAAAGAGTTTTATATAGCGCTGGCTAGACCCGAAGGTATCAGAGCGCTTTACAAGAGAATCAACAATGTAACAGGAAGAGATCAACAATTACACAATACATAAAAAAAATAGGTAATACAATTAGGAGAAGAGAGGAAGAGAAAAGTAGTGGAGGGGGAAGGGGAGGTGAGAAAGGGAGGATAAGGGAAAAGACAACAAGGAGAGACGAAAGGATGTTTGTCTAAAGACAGACTGGGTAGGTGACGACCAAGGAGGGAATCCACAGCTCATCTCCCCTATAGCTAAACCAGGTAGCTCCATCGGGCATCAGACAAAATAGTTCAGTCTCAATACATTGAGAGAGGAGAATAGGAGAGACATAAATAGAGGGAGGATGCGGGAAGAGACGACAGGAGAGACTAAAGGAAGTCTGTCTAAAGACCGACTGGGTAGGTGACGCCCATAGAGGGAATCCGCGACCTGTCTCCCCTATAGCTAAACCAGGCAGCTCCATCGGGCATCAGACAAAATAGCTAGATCTCAATTGACGAGGGAAAATTCAAAGATAAACAGGGTGGGAACTAAGGGCCAGGACAGGTGAGGGCAAAGGTCAGTAGCAGGAAGGTGGCGAAGAGTAGAGCAGAGAGAAAAGTTTTATATAGCGCTGGCAGACACGGAGGTACAGTTGCTTCAAGAACGTAGTTACATAATTACAACAGTTTCAGGAACAAAAATGAAGGAGAAATAGGAGTTTTTTTTTAAAGAAATGGGTTAGGTGTGGGGAGAGGAAATGTAGGCAGGGGAGAGAGAAATTAGGGAAAGTGAGGAGTGAGGGAGGAAAGAGAAGGGGGAGGGGTTGGGAAACGCAAGGCCATGAACCTATGCGGCAAACCAGTGGCGTAGATAGGGCTTTTGACGCCCCCAAAAGGGGATGCCTGGGGCGAATCGCTCCGCCCTAGAAATACCACTGCAGCAAACATCTTTAAAAGCGGAAGACCTCCTGGAGAATGAGAGACAGTGCATCTGGGTAAGCATATTGCAACCCCATGATCGGCGAGGGAGAACTGTTAATTATTCTAACCCCAAGAAGAGCCTGGCAGTGGCAATCTCCACAAAACCTCATAAGCCCTTTACTTTACATTACGTGGTGGTATTTGTACAGTACACAATTTGCCAGTGTTTTGCCATCCCAGAACATTCGTACTGCTGGGACAACTTTAGTGCGATTCAGCTTGTGAAGGTGTGCAGTCATCAGTGTGAATGGGCATGTTACTATGTTTTGTGAATGTGTCAACTTCAGTGTG
Organism: Lissotriton helveticus; assembly: GCF_964261635.1. Taxonomy (NCBI): domain Eukaryota; kingdom Metazoa; phylum Chordata; class Amphibia; order Caudata; family Salamandridae; genus Lissotriton; species Lissotriton helveticus. The sequence continues at coordinate 18,779,476 of NC_136060.1, read as the reverse complement.
TTACTGGGGAATCTTCTTGGTGCTTGATGGCTGAGATGGGAGGGCTGTACTAAATTACTTGCACATCTTCAACAATAGCTGGCATTTCCATTGCCTACCAAATGCATGATGCACAGCTGAGCTGCGTACGTTATCTTGACGAATGTACTATATTGCACCATTAATCTGAAAATCCACAGCATTAGGCTCTTTCACAAGGAGGGCAAGTCCTTCAGTACAATAAGTGACATTGATTACAGTCATTTACTCTAGACAAATTGCATTCATCTTACAAGGCCTATATTTCTGTATTTCGATAATAGGAATATCATGATACAAGAATATTGTCTTCAAAATATCGAAGACCAAAACATCGAAAGGTAAGTGCATATAGAGGAAGTATAAATTAAATACATATGACATTTTTGTGGTGAATCATTAAGGGACTGTAGAGTTAAATGGAGGGTTCCAAAACAGATTTTCCCTCCAGTGTATTTTCCATAGTACACTGTTATCGACATAGCTCAGAAACAGCTGAATATATTTTGATTACATTTCCCAGGAATATACATTATAGTGTTTGGACGATCCTTTTTAGGGCCCGGCTATAACGCGCTGAAAGAGCGTTCACGCCAGAGAACTATTGTCGGCGTCTCAGCAGTCTGAGACGCCGAAGGGAGACAAGACCTGGCCGCGCGCAGCGTTTTTCCATAGGATAACGTTGTGCGCGCGGCCAGGTCTTGTCTCCACGGCATGCATGGCAGGCCGGATCGTGTCGCGCGCCTCTCTGGAATGCAGGGGGAGTCTGCAGAGAGGCGCGCGGCGCTGATAAACAGCCATGCTTTTTTTTTTTTTCGTGCCTTCTAAAGTGATTGTGGTCAGATGTTTTTCGTATGGGTTGAGCAGACTGTCGGTAATGAACCAAGTAAACTCACCCCTGGCTGTTTAGACCCGGGCCTCCCAAAACAACCCTTCAAAGATTGTAAACAAAAGAGTGAGGAGGTGGGGGTTAAAGAGCGTCGATAAACATCGTGGGCTTCATCCTTTCCGGGTAAACAGAGACAGGTATATTTAGGAAGGGAAGCAGTTAATTGGCAGTTTCTTGCGCGGCAGCCCCATCACTTCCTCTGGCTGATTCAGACAGGGATGAGTAGGCCGCCGGCACCTCCAGCACAGGAACACTCGGGGATTTTACTGGCCCTCGGCCAGGCCGCTTTCAGGATATGTGCAATATTTGCAGCCGAAAAAAGGGCTGACAGGGCGAGAGCGCAAGGAAAGAAACAAAAAACCACCCAAAGAATGCTGCGCTTTCACAAGGAGGCTTGACTCGGACCATATATGGAGGGGCTTTGAAATGCAGATTTTTAGTCGCGCTTATGACTTTGAACGTGGGCCAAGGCGGGAGACCGAGAATAGGTCGCATCGCGAAGTTTAGGCGGCAAATTTAAAGAAAAAAAATCAAACCTTTGATGTGTAAATGAAAGTGGGGTCTGCGGTCTGCAGATTGCTTTGGGCTCAGACTTCACTTGAGGCACAGAACCTACGCAATTTTGTTTATGCTATCCTACATAAGTTAGTTAAATATATGTAACAAGCTTGACTAAAGCACATTGCAGTTTATGCGATATTAGTGATGCACGGCACACCCGCGTGCAACCACTATAGGCGGAAAGGGCTTTAGCAAGGCTCCCTGGATTGTGCTGGGCGCAATAAAAAGTTTTCCTGCGAGGACATTTACCGCCCGGACAAACCTTTGAATATCTTTATTGCTTTCTGTAATCGTGGCTACCTTTCTGTCTCAGCAAATACAGATGAGCGCTGTCATTACATAGCAGGTGTGACTTGGGCTCTTTGACAATAACATTGCGTTAATATAGTGCTTAGTATCCCTGGCGAGGCGTTGAAACGCTTTACGCCGCGCAGCACACTAGGTGAGCGCCCCAGTTAGTAGTCGGTCCATTAGTATTTTGGGTTAGTTTTTCGTGCTAAAGGAAACCATTCCATACATTTAATCCATTTTCTTTATGGTGCAATATTGCAACGGTCTAGCCCTCCTGGACATAGGTGGAACGCCCCTGACGTGGAAGCCTTCCAAGCTTGACCAGGGCTATTGAGAGGTGAGCCACAGGGAACTCCTAAAAGGCCTTTTGACAACTTGCCTCTGTGTCAGCCACTGGATGCCGAAGGGAGACAAGACCTGGCCGCGCGCAGCGTTTTTCCATAGGATAACGTTGTGCGCGCGGCCAGGTCTTGTCTCCACGGCATGCATGGCAGGCCGGATCACGTCGCGCGCCTCTGTGGAATGCAGGGGGAGTCTGCAGAGAGGCACGCGGCGCTGATAAACAGCCACCACTGCCATGCACACACAGACACCACCACTCCCATGCACACACGGACACCACCACTGCCATGCACACACGGAGACCATCACTGCCATACACACACGGATACCACCATTGGCATACGCACACGGATACCACCACTGCCATGCACACACAGACACCACCACTGCCGTACACACACGGACACCACCACTGCCGTGCACACACGCACACCACCACTGCCATGCACACACGGACACCACCACTGCCATGCACACACGGACACCACCACTGCCATACACACACGGACACCACCACTGCCATGCACACACGGACACCACCACTGCCATGCACACACGGACACCACCACTCCCATGCACATACGGACACCACCACTCCCATGCACACACGGACACCACCCGGGCTTTCATTTGTAAAAAATTAAGTGAAAGGGCACTCGTCAGGAGGCTACTGTAGTTAGCCATACATATTACGCGACTTTGAGCTATTGGCATTGTAAATGACAATGACTTTTATTTATGTTTTGGTTTTTAAAACATAAATAAAATACCTTGTCATTTACAATGTCAAGACCTCAAACTCGCGTTCATTTACAATGCTAATAGCTCTAACTTTTGCAATGTCGAGACCGTTGCATTGTAAATGCTTGTTGCTATTGCAAGTGAAGTCATGAAGTGGTTATGAAGATATAAGGGTCAAAATCGTAGTGATATCTGTTGTCGCAGAAGGATCACAGTAGTACCATGGTACTACCACAGTACATGGAAATGGCAAGTCATTATGTGATTGATTAATGACTGCCTTTATAAATGTTAACGCCAGCCATGTTGTTTTTAGGTACAGTTTACCTGTGCTCTGCGTTTTGCCCTTAGATGCTGGTATGTATTAATTTGGATATTTTTCCCATACATATTACCTCTTTACTAAAGTGTTAATATGTAGGGAAAAGTATGTATAAGTTTCTATATATGTTTGTTTTAAAAATGTATGGAGTACTGCAGCACTACATCGGGAGAACCACAGTACCAAAAATAAATAAATAAAAAAATATGTTTAAAAAAAATTAAATACACTGTAGTAGCCTAATTGCTGATTATGGAGTAGTGTGGCTCACTGGTTAGAGGCGGCAGACCCGAGAGCAGAAGTCGGCCCGGGACCAGAGTTCAATTCCCGACGCGGCAGGGTCGTGGACCTTGGTCAGCAGACTCGATAATTCTCGCTTCGGTGCTTACTCTAATCAGGGGTTCCACTCGGCAACTCTGGGCATTAGCTTGCCTAATCTCCACAACGGCCCCACCAATTCCGGGGATGCCTGGCTCCACCTTGGGGACCCCCAGCAAGGGACCATCCCACAGGGAAAGTGAGACGTTCGCGGTGCACAAGGAATTCCTATTGTGGTAGTAAGTGCGAAAGGGTTGTGTGTGTAACAGAGGAAAAGGAGGAGGGATGTGAGAAGGTGGGTGGGATTTGGTGAAGGAGACATAATAAAAAGAGTGAAAAGAGAAGTGACGCGAACAGGCAAGTTTGTGAGGAGGTTTTGAATGCATCGTGTAAGAACGACTAAAATGCATGCTAGTCCTTCATGTGTGATATGGCGGACTGAAAAGAAGGGTAGGGTAGGGCAAGCGAAAAGGGTAGTCTGAAAAGGAAGGGAAAAGGGAAGAATAGAGGAAGGGGATTAAAGCACGGAATATGTGAGAGAAAGCGTAGTAAAAGGTTAGGAGAGAGGCAAGGTAGCGCTTTATACTAGCATCAGTCCAGATCTAGGGATGCGTACGTTCACAAAATTACTACACAACAGACCAGCCACATTGTGGCAACACCCGAACATGGTGATTTCCATGATGGATTTAATTTTGAGAAACAATTTCTTCATATTTGACAATGTGTGGTACAGGCAAACAAGGGGAGTGGCCATGGGATCCAAGTTTTCACCCTTATTTGCGAATCTTTTCATGGGTACTTTGGAAGCGGATCAGATATGGGAACCCAAGGGGGTCGCAATTTGTCGACTCCATAATATTCTGGGGTCGACACATTGATGATTGCATCCTCCTATGGTCTGGTACCCGAGAACACCTACAGGATTATTATACGCATCTCAACACCAACACATGGGAAATGAGGTTCACCATGGAATCCAGCACAACAAAGGTTTAATTTCTTGATATAGAACTCTATGTTAAACAGGACACTCTACAGAGCAGGCTTTTTAGGAAAAAAACTGCATGCAACGCAGTCTTGCACGCCACCAGCTCACATCCCCCACACCAGATACAGGCCATACCCTATGTGGAATTCCTTAGGGTAAGGAGAAACTGTAGTGAGGATACTGAATTTGGGAAATGTCTATCGGATATGAAAGACAGATTCTCCAAAAGAGGATATCCTGCAACCACACTGCAGAATGCAGCCAACAGGCTCAAGAAAGTAAAGAGAGTCGACACACTGAAATCACAAGTTCGGACACAACAATTCGACAAATCTGTACGAATGATCACTGACTTCAATGATCTGCACCATTCAATTCGCAGATGCTTCATGAAAAACTGGGGTATCTTACCAGCAGATAAATCCATTCAGGAATACATCTCTGACTACCCACAGATTACCTTTAGAAGAGGTAGGAATTTGAGGAATAGGTTGAGCCCCACGATACCGCGCAGCGTCACGACCTCCACCTGGTTAACTCCACACAATCTTGGCATCTACAAATGTGGCTTCTGTTCAATTTGCAGATGGGCTAAGCCCGGTACAAGACATTTTACCAGCGCAAATGGAGACAAATATGACATCAAAACCAACATCAACTGCACAACACGCTTCGTGATGTACATCATTGAATGCATTTGTGGTAAATTCTATGTGGGCAGCACTATCAGACCACTAAAAGATAGTATTACCGAACACATGAGGGCCATCCACAAACAAGATCCCAAATATCATGTTGCACTGCACGAGGCCGCGTGCCAGGCACAGGATATTGAGAAAAAGGTTGTTTTCTTTGGCATTGATACAGCACAACCAAACGTACGGGGGTAACAGAGAACTCAGGTTAAGACGCCAAGAAGCGATGTGGATAATGCGTCTTTGGACAGTAGAACAGGGTCTTAATTATGACCATGGGCTACAATACGTTTTGGGTGATTTAGAATCACTACCTGTTCTACTTTCTGGTAACACATATGACCCCTGGTTTCCAGGGGTGGTCACCCCATCACTTTAAGTGTTATGTCCACACTGAAACTGTGTACCAATGAATAACCATGTCATAATGTATATATATCCTTCCTTCTACATGATAAGATGGACCACCTATGTATATAACTATGATCATATGTCCTTTGCACAGAATTAGAACACTCTAAGATCAAGTGCTTACTAATGTTGATGACTATTAGTGTTTTGATATAGACTACAAGATCTACAGCTCACAGGTGTTTATAAGTATAAATGCCGTGACACAAAATGTAACATCTCGTGAATAATTAAGTACTACTGTTAACCATATGAGTTCCGTGCACTAATTTGTTAACGGCTGATATTACCTGAACGTTTCTTTTTTTCCTTTTCACCCGGTTTGAGACTCTTTTTTTTTTTTTTTGTCCTTTTTGAATAACAATGTTTTAGGATACTTGGGCCACACATTTGGCCTCAAATGTAACTTGATCTTTCTGTTCAACAATGCTATACTCACGCTTATCTATTTCCTTGTTATCTATTAATGCATCTGACAATGCGATACCAATGTACTTCTAAATTGAAATTGTATAACTTAGAAACAATCAGTCACTCGTTTTGAAATATTATCACTGCGCTATCTGTGCTTTAGCCATTATAATAATGTGTTTTCCACTAGACCTCCAATTTTGAAAAATACGGGGACCCCTACTCATAATATATTCACTACCAGTAGGGACTTATTTTGCAAAATGCAAAGTAAAAGAAGGAGGTCTAGTGGAATTTATTTTTTGAAAGCAAGATAGTAGTGAAAACCTGTAAATTACAAGCCAAAACCTAGGGGGTGCAGGCAGCAAATTATCTTAAATATTGTGACATGTAAACATTATTTATAGAAACCAAACATAATTTATGTAAACAGGGTAGTGTTTAATTTATTTAACTTATTTTCTTCATGTTTTTGGGATTGCCAGTTTAAAAATACCAGTTATCAATACAATAATTAACAACATACAAATTATAATACAAAAAAATACACAAACAAGTGAAAGAAAGAAAGACCCAAATGACTCCGTTGTAAGGGTGGGCTAGTGGAGTTAGCAAAGCGGTGGATGGTAACTCTACGTGCGTTTCGGCTGTTGCCTTCTTCAGGAGTCCGTCATTTGCAACAGGATAAAAATTAAGTGACAATAATGGTTGACCATCAAACTCTGTATGATATTTTTTTTTAAATATCACGAGACTTCTCCATCAAAGAACAGTGTACTAGGGACTTTTTTTCCCCCGGTATAACGATGGTGCCGACTTATAAACCAAGCTATTTGCGTTGTCGTCGATGTCCTCTAAGACGGCTGAAAGGGGATAGTTTTAGCCTTAATTGAGGAGGGCTAGGTAAAGACAATTTGTATTCCTCTTTGAGGTTCTTTTTGGACGTATTGATATTCGGTTTGTTAGTAGATCCACTATATCGGGGAGATGTGAGACTCTTCGGACTAATCCGGTTGCGGCCAGTGGTCATCACACACCAGAACCCCACATAGAGCCACGACGAACACAATCGTGAGAGAGTTATAGCCGTATACAATCATCACCATTTCCAAGTTGTGAACCACTCAGGGTCGAACTGACAAAGTAAAAACGAAGAGTCTCACATCTCCCCGATATAGTGGATCTACTAACAAACGAAATTTATGTTGCGCCCCTGTGTTTATATTATAGGCGGGGTTGAGATGAAAAGTTATCCGCTCCCCTGAAGCATTTTCTATCGGCCTGCGTGGCTCCACAGATATCGTTAACAAGCACTGGTAATTGTTAGTTCTTAAATCTTTTTGTTCCATGTCATAATTAGTGATATGTTTCTGGTTTTCTAATGGTAGAACCTTTTGTGTTTATTTCACCTCTACAACATCTGGTCACTAAGGAGCCACTTTTGGCTTTTCGCACATGTAACCGACTGAAATATGTAAGCTTGCTTAGATATACAGGATCCCACACCAGAGGTTTCCTTTCATCTGGTGAGATTTCCCGCTCACCAACTTTCTTTACCACGGTTGTATGTAACGTGATTTTTACATTTCTGCCGATTCCCACAAACTTCTTTCTCTTGAGGAGGCTCATACCTTCACCTTGCTTGTCTCCTCATCTCCTCTGCAGACTCGTTTTTGTTTAACACCTGACACTTCATCAATAAAGTCCCGGGAACTGCTGGGTCAGAATTATCACCGGCGGAGCGGTGAGCGCCTTGCCTCTCTTAACCTTTTACTACGCTTTCTCTCACATATTACGTGCTTTACTCCCCTTCCTTTTTTTCTTCCCTTTTCCCTTCCTTTTCAGACTACCCTTTTCCCTTGCCCTACCCTACCCTTCTTTTCAGTCCGCCATTTCACACATGAAGCACTAGCATGCATTTTAGTCGTTTTTACACGCCGCATTCAAAACCTCCTCACAAACTTGTGTGTTCGCGTCACTTCTCTTTTCCCTCTTTTTTATATGTCTCCTTCACCACATCCCACCCACCTTCTCACATCCCTCCTCTTTTTCCTCTGCTACACACAACCCTTTTCGCACCACGATAGGAATTCCTCGTGCACCGCAAACGTCTCACTTAAATGGTTTTTTCGGTTTGGGTTCTCCACCACCTACAGGTTGCAATGAACAACATGTATATGTATCATGTCATATGTTCCATCGTTGTCCTTTGTATCTTTCCCAGCCCTGAGGAGTCGCGGAAAGATTTTTCCATTGCGACGAAACACGTGTCGGCTGGCTTGTTCAAGAAATTAAGAGACCAAACTGCTTACACCTAACAAAGGAATGCTTTTATTTTTTCTGTCAGCTTTCCTTTGAAGTATACACGTGTCTACAGTGACACACCTTGTTCCACTTGTCTTTGCTGTGTGCATTGGGTATCTCGTTGTAATTGTACTGTGTGTTGGTTTCCACCGCACAATTTTGGGGGTTATAGGGCTTATCCCCTCACCCACTTGCACCGCATCTTAACCGTTTATTGTTTCACACTATTTGCGTTCACAGCCAGCAGAGCGCCCAGCAATTTCCCTTAACCGAAATACCTTTTTGTGCGTATATTACCACCGTGTAAATGTTGTTGAATCCCTAAAGCCTTGCATTGCTGTTGCATATGAGTAGCCACAAATTTGAGTTACTTTGTCACTCTGTGTGTAGGGGGATCGCTGATTTAGCGATAAAGTCTTGTAGTTGTGGTTTGGCTACAGTGATCGTATCATCTCCGGTACATTGTAGCAGAGCCAACAAGAAGGAAGGTTGAAATCTTGATTGCATTAACACAAAACCTGCAGGGAAATATTGTATTTTGTAGATTGAGAGTGAAAGTGGACTCTATGCGGTTAGCTTCCTCCAACCTATTACATGCCCTCTTACTGAGACATCCACACAATAATTTATCCCAAAACATTTTCTGTAAAGAAAAATTGCCAAACCCATGAAGGCTACATTGCTGGGATGGATCCTACTTCTGGGGGTGACAGGCCGCAAATGTAGGCATGAAGGGAAGGTCTGGATTCTAATGACGTCCTTATGGTGAAAGTGCAGGAGCTCTTCAGTCAGCAGGTTCTGGTGCCTTTTGGTTCAGTGGTCTGCTTGCAATGTCAATCGTTGTTCCAAGCTGAGAGTCCATCTTGTTTGATGGCTGTTTTGTTGAGTGGTAGGACTGTGTATAGGCCATGCCACCTGCTTCAGATTTCAGGCTACCACTGGTAGATTTTGATCTAGACCCGACTGTAGGATGTAACAGGCTTCATTCATGCTGATGGACTGTGCAGCTTGAACCTGAGCTTAAAAGCTGTTGAGACAGCAAATCGGTTACTTGCAGTATTCTAGAGTCACATTATCAGATAAATGCTAGGAGGGGTAGCAGAAAGGATCAAGAGTCTGGTATCAAAATATCATCCAGACTTAATTTTGTTAATATAGTCACTCCGAGCCAAAAGACTACAGTACTAAGGTTAGGACATCAGGCCGTTTAAACCTAACCTCTTCCCATACTTTAGACATTTTGTTTTTCATAGTGCCATTGTGTCTCTCAACCCTTCCAGAAGAATCATGCTGATAAGGCTCATGGAAAAATGTTGTTGTATGCCTAAAGAATTGCATAGTTCTTGTGTTATACGGTTCCTACAAATTTAGTAGGACTGTGTATTAGATCAACAAAACTTCATAATTCAGGGACTGAGTCTTCTTATATCATCATTAAATGTTGGTCTGACTAGTTCACAAAACCACATCTAAACGTCTAAACCTCCAGAGTAATAGATGCTGTCTGCATCCTCAAACATGACCACTCTTATTCCTAAGCATTTCGTGGAAACCGATCAAACCCTTTAGTTTTGTCACTTTTGAATGCCCAAGGTTTCACAAAGAGAAGAAGCAATAATACAGTTTCAAATGTTTATTGATAAGATCTAATCTTTATAAATAAAACATTCACTGCAATTATTAGACTGAGACACCTCAGCATTGTTAGAATGTTGAAAAATACAAATAATTCAGCCATGTTGATTATTCCTAAAATTACTCCTTTCTATCACTAATTCCCCTATACTAGCAAGAGCTTTGTGGAAGTACCCTTCTGCCACACCCTGTTGGAATAATCTAACCCCATACCTTGGTTAAATATCTCAGGAAGCCAGCCTCAGCGCATTAACAAATGCACTCCATCTCAGTGTGCAAGCTCACACACCTCGGTCTGCACCCACATCTTTCTTCTTAGAATGTATGTCAGGCTTGCAGAGCTGTCTCTCATTCACAGCTCTTCACGGCATCCATGATGACTCCTGCTTGAAGTACCTCTAGCTTGAATTCAAAGCGGATGCTGTTTAAATAATAAAACACCTGCCTTATTTCATTCTGCAAGAGATGCAGAAAAACCTCTTTACTTAGTCTGGGTAAAAGAGTTGTCTCCTATGAGGACAAAATAAAGCAAGGACATTGCATTTTAGAATGTGTCTCAGAAACTAACAGTGCAGACTAAAGAACAACAATGTCTAGCTATAATAAATACGTGTGTGGCATTTTCTCATGTTGGTGAAAAACATGTTCAAACAACCGTCTCAAAACGATGCTAAATTAGAAGGCAAAACTAAAATGGAGACTGAATGTAATCGCTTTAACACCCATCCCCCGTGTCGGAAGGATAAAATTGTATAAAAATAGCAATAACACAAAGTTTGTGTAAAAAGCCTTGCATTTTATATGAACACTTTAATAGCATAAGCAGACTCAAAGGCGATAAAATATGGGAATTCAAAAACACATATTCTACGAAAAAAAGAAAAAACTAATTTAAAAAATGCCAAATTATGAGACTAAGAGGCATCTGAAGAGGAGGACGGCATCTCTGAAGTGTCCACAACATCCATGTCCAGAGTGTTTTAGGGCCCAAGAGGGAACCTGCACACACAAACATCACATCGAAAGAGGCCTGAAAACCAAGATCCAAGTTACAAAGATAGTCATTACCAGCCCATTCAGCAGATGCCAAAAGCGACAGTGCCAGGAGTACAGCATAAGAAGAGGGTCCTGATGCCAGGAAACCTGAAGTAGAAGGAGCATCTGGCATTGGTGAATACAGCTCATAGGAGGCATCTTACAGCAAAGGAAGCAGCCTCATTTGACAACGCAGCTGATGAGACCGAAAAGGATGCAGAAGCAGACTTCTATCTGGAGACTGCAACAATTGCGTAGCACTGCATATGACAAACCTACACTTGAACAAACACCATAGACCGCAAAATATTAAGACTGATTGGTGAGCTCTGCTTGCGTAGTTTGCTGAGTTTTCCGCACTCTGCGTTACGCGGAGCTCACAGAGTTCCGGGGAGCAGAGGTTTTTTTCCCCACGCTCGTGTTAGTCAACATCAAGTTGGCGAGCTCTTGCGAGGAAAATCCACCTCCTGGCAAGATTTTTCCTCGTTCATGATCGTCAACATCAAGTTGGCAAGCATGGAAAATCAACCTCCCGGCGAGATTTCTCAATGTGGGCAGTCAGATTTCTCATTGCAAGAGGTTGCATCTGCTCGCGACCGCTCGCGTTGAGAAACAGTCCGTTCGCGTTTAGAAAGCTGCCGCTCGAGTAAAAATCTACTCGAGCTGCAGAAAGAAAGCAGCACCCACTTGTGATGTGCATTGTGCCGTTCGCGAAAATTGCACAGTGCAGACTAGCACCTGGCACTGAAAATCACAGCGAACGGCATTTATCTAATGCACTCTGCCTCTTGTGGAGCTCCTTATAGTGCGGCAGAGTTTTTTTGCACTTCCCGAACTCCACCCAGTCTTACAAAATACAAGCTGCACTCGCTAAAACCATATGAGCCAAGAGGACAGAGACCAGTTTTCATTCAAGACGACGAACAAGCTCACCGAAATTCTGTGGCAGTTGAGTTTGTAAAAGAGACGCCACTTCTGACGTGGATCGTGCTACTGGGGGAGCAAAGGTGTCTCGGGCAGATGTAAGCGCGACCTCAGTTTAAAACAGCAAGGCTTTCTTTCTGCTTAAGTCTATCAAAGCGTATAGTATCCAGTGGGGCCTGGCGCCACAAAGTAGCTTCGCTAGTAATATGAGATTTTGTCTAATCTGTTGATCCCCTATGTACCCACACGCCAGTTGCGCTTGGCCGAGCAACTCCTGGCTACTGTCCCCCGGGTTAAGCGCATCAGAGCTGGGGTTCGGTCGTTTCGGTACGTTGCCGCCAAACAATGGAATTCACTCCTGGTGCAAATCCGCCGGCTAGATTGCCTTCTGTCTTTCTGTAAAGCTATCAAAACTTTTCTATTTCCTACGGTCTAGCTTCTGTGCTCTTCTGACATGGCTGCAAGCGCCGGGACGCCTCTTCGCTGAGGCAGCTGTTGCGCTATACAAGCTGTTCTAATAATAATAATAATAATATGGGATGATATAAAACAAGCGTACAGCAAGTTACAACTCTGGAAACAGTGACCACATTAAGGACACCTGATTACATCCTACAACAACTTTGAACATTTGAAATTAGATAACTCCCTTAAGATAGCAAAAAGATAGTTTTGATCGATTGCACGGAAACACTTTTTAAAAAACATGCAAAATTAGCCATAGAGACATTACAGTGACCCAAAGAAGCTCCACAGTCACGAAGGCTAACAATAGCCTCTTTGTTCTCAGATATGCATCTGTCCTGAAAAGGAAGGAGCCACACTTTGTGCAAAAAATATGTTTGCCCACATCTCATATCTGACGACTTGAAAATGCCAATGACATGATGTGAAATAAAACATGGAAATCGGAAGAGAAGTTAGTGGGTGAATAAGCTAAACCTCAGACTGAGTTTCAGCAACCGAAAAGGAACTTTTTCTAAACGCTCGATACTAAGCATTGAGTAAGTGGCTTCTTTTGTAGCCATTATTGTTTGTATGTGTGTCAAATTATAAGACATAACTCAGTTGCATTTTAATAATTCCATGGCACTCTATACGATTTCAGAACTTGCAGAGTCCAACTCAATTGCAAAATGTATCACAACTGACTCTGGCAATGTTGAAGCATAGACAAAGTGAGTCCCTTTGTCACTATCAATCTGGAGGGCGATACCCAAACTAGACAAAGTCTTAAAGTAGTCTTTCTGGCTGCAGTTATTTTATACCATCTCAGCCATATGTTAAAATTGGATCACTCCTGAAACCATACAAACTAATACCATTACATAGACCCAAGAGGCACATCGGGGCATCTGGATTAAATCGATTTTAACATGGAAAATTTACGCTCACCATGCAGGGTTGGCAGCTAGGGTGGCCTTGATACCTTGACCAACATGTCTTTAACTGGTACATGTATGGCAATACTATTGACCAATGGAAGGAAAATAAGGTGCAAGCTCATGGGTGCCTGTGGCATCTACCTGGGGTAAACATTTATTCTCGAAAATGTTGTGTATGAGACAGACAGCATAGCCAGCAACCAGGGTTCCCTTATTTCTCAGGCAGGTCCCATCAATCTAGTATAAAATGTCAGGTCTGGTGTGCCTGAACCAGTGTACCTCTTTCGGCACATTCATTCCCCGAGAATCAAGGCAACCTTTGCCTCCCTTTCTAAAGACTCTTGCTCTTGTGTCATGAATTTAAATCACTCTTCTACCTCCTCATTCGTGGGATACCCTTGGACCTAATCAACACTGGTTTTATCCCTCTGTTACCTGCTCAGGTGATGAATCTTAAACTTAAATATTAACAAAGAAGTGCCTAATGTGGACGGTAAGTGCAATCAGACTTCAGATTTCAAGTTTAAATCCTACTGAACTGTCGAACATGATAAACGAGCTGAACACAAAGCCACCCTCCACCCAAGGATCCTGAGGGAGAACTCTTTCATACCTTTGGAGCTTGAGGTAAGGAGGTCCAGTCCAACTCTGGTCATAGCATCTGGCCAGGTGCAGGCATTCCTGCTGATAGCACCAGGTTTTGTCCACAACATTTTCTCATACACAATAAGGCAGTGTAAACTAAAGAAAAATGAATAATCTGCATTACAGAGCCAGTTGGCTTGGAGTTCAACCAGAAAATGACCGGTGAAGACTAGTTCAACAAGTGTAGGCAAGGAACATATTTCTATTCTGCCACACACACGTTCCTGGTAGTTGTCAAAGTTTAATAATAAAAAACATAGAAAATACAAGCAGTTGCCTATAAATGTATTCAGTTATTTCTCGCCTTGAAAGCCAAGATGATAAACACCTCAAAGTCCCAGGTAGGCACTTCCTATGGGCAGTGTTTACATGAGCAAGAAGCCATTGGTGAAAGAGTTACAGTAACCAGGGAAAATGCATTTTAAATCTTTTAGAGTGATGTCTGAGGTCTCAGTGGCTCCAGCATTAGGAGAGTCTCCTGGCCTTGTTGCAGGTCTTCACTGGTGAATTGGTCAGTCTAACCTTTTAGCCATATGTTAAGAGGGTCCCTGACTCATCCTCACTGGACATTAGCGCCTATCTGGGCAACAAGACTGCTGCAGGGCCTTTTGTCATTGTCGGGGCAGCACATATACATAAATGCGATTGAGCTGCGAGCAGTGGTTATTGCTGTGAAGGCATTTGTCCTTCAATATTAGCTAGCACCATCTAGATTTTGTTAAGCAATACCATCACTATCTATTATGTCATCAGACAGGTCCATATGGGGGTCCAATAGTGGCTTACCTAGCATGCTCACCATATGGGAAGATGGATGTTGTTATTCACCTCATTGGAGGACCCACAAATGGGAGCTGCAACCTAAATTGACAGACGGTATCTTCTCCAGATTGTGGTTTCTATTTGTGGAGCTCTTCGCCACAGCCTTGAACAGGAAATCCCCTTGTATTTTGTGCCATACAGATCATTATGAATGCTTCCCTCAGCAATAACTTGAGGTTCAGCTATTTTGACACAGGTTCAATCAATCTATCAGGAATTTGTAAAGCGCACTACTCACCCTTGAGGGTCTCAATTTGCTGGGGATGGGTGTGGGCAGCTCTGTTGGGGTCAATGGAAGTGCCAGGTCTTGCGCTCCTTACTGATACTAAAGTTTGTATGAGTAAAGGAGGCACTCCGCTATCCTTCCAAAGTACATATTTATTACTGAGCTCGAGATAGAATAAAATGTTCATGGTTTTCCATGAGGGTGTTGCCCATATATTCGTGCTTGTTCCAAAGCAGAGGTTACACCTTGGAGTTTGTCCAAAAGCCTCCTTGTCTTCCACCTCCCGAGAGAGCGCATACATATTTTGCTCTCTAAAAAGAGATTTCGACTGTTGAAGGGGGCAATCGAGGAAATTCGTTTCCGACAACGTGGAAAAGGTGTTTCTAGTCAAATTTCTTCCTCATAAAGAAGAAATGTGGGAAATGGAGACAAGTTATGGATCTCAGACAGCCAAACAAATATGTCAGGAAACAGCCATTCAGAATGCGGCTGTTGCAAGAGATTCTCTTGTTGATAAAGAAAGGACACTTTATGACGTCTCTGGATCTCTTAGACGCATATTTTCACATTCCAATTCATGCCAAACATAGTTGAATCCTAAAGTTTGAGGTGCCAGGGTGCCATTATCAATTCAAGATCCTTCCTTTTGTCCTTTGCTCAGCCCCCAGAGTATTCACAAAGTACATTGTACCGGTAGTGACTTTTTTGAGAAGACAGAGCCACCAGTTTTTTCCCTACCTGGACCACTGGTTTGTAAAAGGGTCCATGTTCCACTCTGCAAGAAGATGTACGTTGGGTTGTCGTTGGCTCTTCAAATCTCTGGGGCTGCAGTTCAAAGTAGAAAAGTCATTTCACATCCGAAGTCAAATGCAGATATTCCTTGGAGAAGTTTTGGGCACCAAGGTCGTGAAGGCATATCCCACGCCAAAATGAATACGCAAGATATTACAGATGGCAGCTCAACTTAAGGGAAAAAAGTCCACTTCAGTAAGAATGTACAAGTCTATGCTGGGAATGCTATCCTCATGCATCCCATTGATTCCAAATTGTCGCTTGCATATGAGGCTGCTTCAGGAAGAACTGGATGCCCAGTGGATTTAGATTAATGGCTCATTCAACAATGTCATTCTCATCACACAGGCAATGAAGAAGGCTCTGTCATGGTGGGGAAAAGAGCTCAATAATTCTCCGGGCCTATCCTTCGAGGCGATGCGCTCCAGCTACATTATGAAAATGGATGCTTCTCTCAACAGTTGAGGGGCACATCTCCAAGACTTGGAGATTCATGGGAAATGGTCTGTCCAAGAAGTGCAGATGTGTATAAATCTTCTAGAGTTGAGGGCAGTGTTTTTAGGAATGTAAGCATTCCTCCCCAAGATTTGAGGCTCTCCTGTTCTAGTAAGAACAGACAACACCACCACTATTTCTACATTGCTGAGCAAGACCGTACCAAATCACAAACGCTGTCGGTTGAGGCACAGGAAATCTCTAAGTGGTTGCTAAAGCACAAAATAACTCTTCAAGTAGAGCATGTCCCGGGCATAGACAACGAATCGGTAGATTCTCTCAGCAGAACAAGCAGCCAATGCCACGAATGGGAACTGAATCCGGTGCAGCTGGAACAACTATTCAAGGTATGTGGCAATCCAAAGTTGGACCTTTTTGCGACTTTGACCAACAAAAAGTGCGTTTAGTTTGCCAGCAGATTTCCTCAAAAAGGATCTTGGATGAATGCTCTCCACCTGCAGTGGACAGGGATGTTTGCTTATGCGTTTCCACTGTTTCCTCTCGTTCTAAGAGTAATATGCAAAATGAAGAAGGAGCCATGGCATCACTTCTAGTAGTCTCGGCATTTAGTATTCAGAACTCCTATTACTGTCAAAGTCTCCACATATTCTCTTTCGGCCTTTCAACAATCTACTCTCCATGAACAACGGCCAGATACTACACCCACCAATAAAGTCTGAGTTTATCGACATTGCACCCCACGACTGGGAGTTCGGAGCTTTAGATATTCCAGCAGAATGTAAATGCATCCTGCAGCATTCAAGAACTTTTTCCACAAATAAGGCTCATCTTTCAAAATGGAAAAGATTCTGCCACTGGTGCATTAGGAAGGGCCTGCATCCCTTCCATTCGCCACTGCAACAGCTGTTGCCATGTTGGCACAGTCTTCCATCAAGGTTCACCTGGCAGTGATTTCCAGGTCTCGAAGAAAGTCAGGGGAACTATTTCTTTAGTCAACAAGGATAGTAGAAGAATTCATGGGAGGCCTCCTCAGGTATTTTCTACCTATAAAACATCCTGCAGTAGCTTAGCAGTTGAATATGGTCCTCGCTCAACTCATAAAGTCATCTTTGAGTCGATCCTGAAAGCAGAAATGAAATACATCTCATGGAAAACTGTGCTCTTGCTAGCCCTAAACAGTATATTCGAGGATGCACAGCTGTAAGTTTGACCAATAACTTAGAAAAGTTCAGTGAGATAGGGTGCTCTCACAGGAAGCGTGTCTGTCCTAAACGCTATCAAATACAAAGAAAGTCGTGCATACATGCATATGAATTCATCCCTGTATTGAGGCACTCCACTGGATTCTTCAAAGACTCCCAAACAATGTTTGTTAAATGTTGAAAAGTTTGTTTATTTATCCATAACATTTGATATTTTCAGCATATCATATGTACGACACGATCATCATGCCATCATTCCAGATGATTATATGTATTTCTTTTAACTCCAATGCATTTCGGGCTAGTTGGCCCTTTTTTAAGGAGTTCTACAAAAGATGAAGATATGGCAATCAAAGCGAAAATATTATACACTAACTAGGTTAATTACGCATTTCGTGCACTTAAGTCAAAAAATACATGCAACCGCGTGAAGTGATTGGTGAGAAAAACATACAGGCTAAAGTCTCGCTGTAAACATAAGTGATACAAGGGAAGTGGTGTAGTGATGAGGAAAAACCAACGGTCACCAGAAATATATGGTGTAGAGTTGAAAGCAAAAAACTGGGTCCGGAGTGTTCCAAGGTGAGTGAAAAAGCAAACAGAGTATAAGAGCTACTTACAGCTCCGCGGTTATTGAGAAAAATGTCGGTACAACTGTAAATGTAAACAGAATAGTGTAAGGTCCTGCACAAAGTGAGAACAGGGTCTCGTCAATCTCGTTAAGCTATGAGGTAGTGCAGAGTGACTTACTGGAAAGGTAAATCGACGTGTTCATGCTACGGGTCCATTGGAGGAAGCATCCTACGCGAACGCCGCGAACGCGGTGATGTATCGGTGTGTGGGTTAGGTGATTGGTGAAGTTAGTCACGTGTCATTAGTAAAAGTAGATGACAGACTGTCACGGCAGCCATCTTGAGTGGGTTAAAAGTACGGAAGTGAACATGGAAGTAAACACGGAGTGTGTCACAAAGTGACTAATAAAGTTAAATAAAGATGTAGTGGGTATGCATGCGGTGTGGGGAAATGGCAAAAAATTGTATAAACAAAATAAAATAAAATTAAATAAAATAAATTAAAGAGATGCTGATGAAAACTAAAGAGGGCATGTGTAGGCAAAGATACACTACAAGGCGATAAATCATACTGAATTCAGATAAACAACATGATAAACAAGCCACAGCAAAGTAACAGTATCAGAAGGCCACGTTATGTGGTTAAGTGGCCAGTGGATGGTATATCTGACCATAAGTTATAGATAACAGCTAAATTCAGTATGTCATTCAGCCCGAAGGGTTTAATTGATTGTAGACGATAAATCCATATCATCTCACGTTGCAATAGAAATTTGCGGTTGTTTCTGCCCTCTGTTTTCCGAATGATTTCAAGTACCATGAATTTTAATTGGGCAACAGTATGTTTATGCTCATTAAAATGAACAGCGACGGTGGATTTGTCATTTCCAGTTCTTATGTTAGATTTGTGTTCATTTATACGCACTTTGATTTTTCTCTCAGTTTTCCCCACATATATTTTTCCACAGGGACATTTCAATGAATAGATAAGATTAGTGGAATCACACGTGGCATTTACTTGCAACTTGATATTATTTCCTTTCATCGGATGAGTGATGGTATTCCCTTTGATGATATTATTGCAGTTGTTGCAGTTCATACAAGGGCGTGTGCCTTTATTTTCGGTAGTAGTCATGGGTTGTTTGTCTAGAATTTCTTTGATGTTGTTACTTCGCGTGTAAGCGAATATAGGAGGATCCTTAAACAAGTCTTTAAAATCAGGCTCTAGTTCCAAAATCGGCCAGTGTTTTAAGATGATTTTTTTGTACGTAATACTCATGGTTGAGAATTTAGATACTAGTACCATTCTGGTGTCTTTTGGTTGAAAGTTTTTTTTTTAGAGCCTCTTGTCTGCTGATCCCTTGGACTCGTGTTTTTGCATTCTCTAATATGATTTTAGGGTATCCTCTTTCTGAAAATCGCTTGCTCATTTCGTTGATGCGTTGTTCGGCCAACTGTTCATCTGATGTGATGCGTTTGGCTCGCAACATTTGCGAGAATGGCAGATGTCTTTTCAGTGATCCCTGGTGAAAGCTGGAGTAATGAAGAGTATTATTTCGGTCCGTTGGTTTGCGGTACAAGTCGGTTTTGAATCCGTCGGGTGTTCTGGTAATGACTACATCTAAAAAATTGATAGATTCCTCGCTCATTTGCCAAGAAAGTTGGATTCTTTCATTTTTAGTGTTCAAATCAGTGAGTGCGTGTTGCAAATTGTCTTTAGAATCTTTCCACAAGATGAATAGGTCGTCTATGTATCTAATAAATAACTTGATTTTGCTGTTCAAGTTGTTATCTCCGTAGATATGTGTCTCTTCATATTCTTTCATGTATATGTTCGCATACATAGGCGCTGCACAATTCCCCATGGACATTCCTGATAGTTGGAGGTACCAAGTTTCATCATGTTCAAAGTAGCTGTGGTATAGTGTAAAGATCATGAGTTCCATCAAGAATTGTTGCATCTGGGGGTCAATGTTGCTGTTGAGGATGGCCTTTTCAATTGCTTCAATGCCACCGCCATGCGGGATAGAAGTGTATAATGCACTGACGTCTGCAGTACATAACACTAGGTGTTCATCGGTCTGAATGGGAACTTCCGATAATTTTTGCAAGAAGTCGGTTGTGTCCTTCACATAGCTTTTCATGTTGGCGACTAGGGGCTGGAGGTATCTATCTAAGAACTTCCCCACGGGTTCGTGTAGAGATCCTTTCGTAGACACAATCTGCCTGAATGGCGGGTTTTCAATGTTCTTGTGGATCTTTGTTGTCATGTGTATTGACTGACTTTTTGGGTATTCTTGAAGCAAAAACTTTTTGGTGCGATCATCAATGGTTCCTGACTCATAGGCTTTAATAACAATGGTCTTGCTAGCCCTCACCTATCAGCTAGTAGAGTCAGTGATATTCAGGCGTTCACAGTTTCGGAACCATTACTACAGTTTAAGGAAGACAAGGTGGTGTTGAGCACGGACCCCTACTTTTTACCTAAAGTTCCAACTTCATCTTATCTAAATGAACCAGTAATTTTGTCCCATACTTCAAAATCCCTTTGTCTCCTGCTGAAGGAGCTCTGCACTCTTTGGATGTAAAGCGTTGCATTCATGGAACAAAGAATTTCAGGTGGAACAGCTTCTTATCTCTACTGCGCCTCCAAAAAAGGGCTATGCTCTCTCAAGGAGCAGTATTGCACGATAGATAACGTCAGCTATCACTATTTACCACAAAAAAGCTGGAAGACGCTTTTCACGCAAGTTCCAGTGCACTCCTCAAGAGGTATGGTGACTTCTACAGCCCTGTTTTCTGGTGTATCACTTCCTGATATCTGCAGAGCAGCAACATGGTCAAATGTACATACATTCACCAAGCACTACTTCTTGGATTCGGCATGGAAAAATGATGCAGTAGTAGGACAAGTCCTGAGACATCGGTTACTTTAAGGTACAGCTTCATTCTTATGATTTTTTCTAAGGCTGTGATAATTGGTTCAGAGGTATTCTGATTTATATTTTCAAAACGTATGCTATATTATCAAAATATTGATTATGGAGGACATTAATCGTGCACTTCCTTTAAGAAGTGTCTTCACCTAGTCCCTTAAATTTGAACGTTATTACTGCTAACTACTCTGATTCAAGCATGTGAATCTATGAAAGATTCAATACTGGAGAAAAAAACAAGTAAGTTATCTGCATGCATGTTCAGCTATCTTGAAATGTTTTCCTAAATGACCACTGATGTTTGTCATGATGTAACTGTTGGCATTTTGGTATATTTTTGTATGCTTTAATTATCTGTTTGATTTACAGTTTCAAGATAACATAGGACCGTTTTGGAATAGTACATTTATATTCTAAAAACAAATAGAGCGCAATTCCACACAGACAAATAGAAGAGATCTCCTGGTAGCACTGTGCTGCTGCAAAACCCTCAGCAAAGCAATTTTATTTTTAAAATACTTAAAGCACCTGTTGTAGAAAGGGAGCAATGGAAAATGGAAGAGGAATGTGCAGCGAAAGGAGAGCAAGCAAGGAAAGACATGCACTTTCATGGAGAGCTGAAACAATAAGAAAGTGATCTTAATGCCAGTGGAAGGATACAACTCACTCTAATACAAGATTAGAGAGAAGGGAGTTTGAATAATGGGAAAGGAACTTAGCCAAAGTCGTCCAATCACGCTCAAACAGGCGGATCCAAAGCCTACTATTTATTTTGTTGTTATATTGTAGACGATAGGTCTTCAGCAACCAACACCTAAATCTGTTTGTAGAAAAGACCTAAAAAGATATAACCAACATCGATTTTCAGTGGAATATCCCACCAAGACCGTTTGTCTTGCTTCAACACAAGGCATACCTGGGTAGTAAAGCTAATGAGGTTACGTGTTTTCAGGGGGGAGTCCCCACTAAGCAAGATTTGAAAATTGAATCTGACAGCCTAGAGTCATGGGGTTAGTTGCCGTCTGTTGTGCAAGTCCCACACTAACCAGAGAAGAAATTGAAACGTGGCTTGTGTTTTTATAATTTGTTTCCGTTAAACTAAAGGGACCGTGGTTTGGCGATGATGATATACTTGATTTGATAAAAATGGATTTGTTTGGTGTAAGCATTCTCGCTGTGCAAGAAATGAAGGTGATGGAAAAGCTCCTTTTAAATCATGTTACAGTTTATGCGCAACCATAATTTTATAAACATATTGTTAGGCATAAACACTGTTTAGGAAGTACAGTTTAGGAGAATGATAAGTAAAAATGGGTTGTAAAGATTTATTTTCTGATAGAGAAGTGAAATGAAGGAGATACCTAAACCCCCATTTTGTGTTGTAATGTTAATCCTTAATTTCGATTGTAATTTAAATGCTGAATCCTCGGTGCGAATGTGCAGACCTCACTGAAGGATCTGTACTCCAAAGCCCGTGCCCTCTGCCCTTCTTTGCCATGAGGCTGGAACGCGTTCTAAAATGAATTCACTTGGTTTGTTCAGAGATTGTCAATAGATAAACGATTAGTCAAAATACTTACTACTATCTCCATTTTATGTTCCTTCCTATCCCTGAATCATATTGAGCTATGGTTTTCAAATGATTGTGTGCTTTGTTCTCACTCTCCTCCACAGTTTGCCATGCTGAGTTGAACGCAATTTTGAACAAAAATTCTGCTGATGTGAAAGGATGTACCATGTATGTTGCCTTGTTCCCTTGCAATGAATGTGCAAAACTTGTCATCCAAGCAGGTAAGCACTGTGCCAGCTTGTGACTTGCTTATGTAATGCGGCTTCCTCTGCACAGCCAGGATCACAGATGCCCCTGTTGGTTTTAAACCCTATATTAACTTCACAGCCCAGAAGCGATTTGTCTTGTGTTTATTTTCAGTGCCAGGTTTTAGAAGCCTAATTGGATCCTCTGTGATTCTTTGCATGTTTTTAATTTGAGATTTCAAGTTTCTTGCTCTTGAGCTGCCACGGAAGCACTGGTATTGAATACAATTACTGTCATTTTAGTCTCCTGACATATTGTGGATAGCTTAGTGCAAATTAATTCTATTTGCGCATGGCACAAATTCTTCCGGAAACATGAGACGGAAAACCATGGTAGATATTTGCAATTTTCAGATAAATGCTACGTACCACAAGTGACGACAACCTCATTCATATTTTTATTTTCATTATGTATGTTGACATGGTTTTAAAAATTAGCAGTCTCAATTTTGTACACATTTGTGAGAACACTCTGTCTAGTTTTTATTGATCCTGCAAACAGTACAAAATATCAGCGGTCTGACCATGTACTACTTATCCCCAATTCGTGTCTTTGAATTGCAATGCTAACTAATGAGTTAAAATTGCCCAACGCTCAAGTATCCAAGCCTCTCGTTATTGATTGATTGATTAGAAGTGTGCACCTGTAAAAGGTTCCCTGTGTATGCAAATTTGTAAATGTATTTCCACGACAAAAAGGTAATGTGTTTTTTGTTTAATTTTATAATTTTGCAATCTTTCTGAAATTCAAAGTTTACTAAGTTTGCCAAGTCAATAAAAATAGTGGTAAGAAGAGTTCTCTGAAAGTGGGACTATCGGAGGAAAGCTTCCAAAAAGCCAAACTTTGAAAAGGTTTGTAAAAAAAAAAAGTTGTGACAACCCTCTGCGAGCTATGCATTTTCCAGCTTTGATTGCAAAGTTTGAGACTACTCACACCACCTAGTTTTCGTCCCAAAATACCCTTCCCCTTATTAATTAAGCCCTTCTGGAATCAACTAATTGTTCTGTCTCATAAAGTAGGGTACCCACACTAGGGCTTCCAGCTCTCCTGTCAGAAGATCTCTTTTCTTAAAACTGTTGCTGAGGTTTGTTTACTTGCTGCCTTTTCAACCTCCCTATATCGATTTTGCTTCCATGTTACAAAATAAAGTTTGAAATGTATAAAATACAATAAGAATCTAAGCAGATTTATTAAATATAGTCAAGCGAAAAGTGTAATCATTTCATTTATAACTTTATTTCGATTTGTATGAAATCACAAAAGTTAATACACATAAACAAAATGTACGATAACAACTGTGACAAAATTGCTCATAATATTATAGAGAAGGATAGACAGTTAAAAATCTTGCACCTTATTTAAATATTTTTTTAATTATTGATATATATTTTTAAAACATTAAAACGTTAAAAAACCAAGATTAAAGTCCTATGTTTGACTCTCGGGTTAAGCCGCGGAACTTTTAATCTAGAAGGATAGGGAAAATGGGTGTTTCGGGAATTGGGGAGGCCTCTCTATGGGTGGACCTTTGCTTCTCCCTCTTCTCTTTCCAGCGAAGCACCCATACCCAAACTAGGAATTTCACTACTGCTACCACAACCGGACCGGCCACTGAAGTCGTAAGGATACGATGAGCCTCGCCGCTGGACCTAATGCCCATGTTAGCACAAATTGGTTTCAACCCCCTTACTCTTGGTTTGTTGTAAGCTGGGCAAACAAAAAGGATATGACCTATTGTTTCTGTACTGTCCACACAAACCGGACAATGGCTGGATTGTATATTTCCCCACTTGAATATGAAGTGGTTGATAGGGAGTGTTCCCACTCTAAACTCTTCCTATCTCGTGTTGATGAAATGGTATCCCAATACAGCTCATATTTTGGTTCCAACTTGGAATCTAGAAAAACTCTGCACAGGGAAGTGCCAGAGAAGGCCTGGATACGTTTCCTGTTGATCATAGCCCAATAGACAGCTTTAAACTCTGATTTAGATGGACATGTGCTATCTGCTGGGGATGACCACAAGTGTACCAAACCCATATCTCATGGTATGTTATGTACTGTCCTTAACCACCCCAGTTTCCTGTTGACATCCATGTCCCTAACTTCCAGCTAAGCTTGGGCAAAGTGGGCGAGTTCGGGGGTTACCCATACTCTTCTCCAGTAGGCAACCAACCTATAATGAGCCACATCCCTGATGGTGTTACACACTAGATCCATAAACAGTGGAGCTAAAGGGGTCGATTGTGGAAGGCCAATAATTGATTGTAGAAATTTATTCTGGGCCATAACTAGGCTGCCCGCATTTGCATAACCCCACAGCTCAGCTCCATAGAGTATCGAGGTGCCAATTTTAGATTGATAGAGCTGGAGCACAGGTGCTATTGGTTTGGTGAGGGACTGTCTATGTTCCTTTGCTAGGGCTCCTGCAAGTTGGGCATGTCTAACTGCTTGTTGAGTAACCTGCGGCTTCCAGATAACCTTCTTGTCTATTAAAACACCCAGGTAGGAAAAAGTCTCCTTTTGCTCAAGAAAAGTGTAATCCATACCATGATCAACTTTTTTATGAATGCGTGTTACACTTCTGTAAGAAATTAGGTTATTAGTTGCAGAGGATGGGAGTCCTTCAAAAGTAAGTCTGCAATTGTGTTTTTACTGGGAACCAATTGTAGCACCTGATTCTCTCAGGGTAGCGAAGTAGAGCAGTCCAAACCCTACTTAGGGAAGGTGGTGTGGGCTAGTAACCCCAGCTTGGTGGTATGCAACAGCAAACCTCAAATAATCATTGTCCAGACAGTGATTTTTGTTTATAAAAAGGAAAAGTACTTTGTTCTCTCACCCACTCACACACACTACTAAATACTATACAGTAAATTACAAAAATATGCATTCGGGTCATCCTTGTAGTGGCAACAGGCGGCTTCTGCACCTTTGACTATATAGGGGGATTGAGGAACTCAGCACTGCCCCGCTGAGCTGGCCAATTTCGAATGGGTAGAGCACAACATAATCTATCTGCACAGGAAGTGGCATCGCTGGATTTCCCATTAGCTGTGTAGGGTCTAACTTGCCTTGTTTCCCGATTGGTATTTGCGACTTTGGGAGGCATGTCATGCCTGTTTGGACTCCTCTAATTGAGTCTGTTTAAGAATCTCTTTGGTATAAGTTACATTTCTTCATACGATTTCTGATGGTGCGGCTTGGTAGACCGGTTCACCGTCAGCACTTTGGCTCTGTAAGTCTAGCATCGACAGCCGCCTTTTCCGATTAATCTCAGTGTGGTAGCTAATGATGTTGCTGCTCAGGGTTGCCCTAAACGCCCCACAAAAAATCCTAGGGAGGACACCAAAGCCTGATCATATAGGCCCTGTATTTGGACTGTACCAGCAAGCCAGGTGTCTAGGCGAAAGCTTTAGCTTTCACTTTCCCCGGTTGTCTCCTTCGCCAGTTCGATTGATGAGGGATCCGACCAAATTTACCTTATCAGTTTCAAAGTTGGGGACCAGAAATTAATCCAGCCTTGAGAGGGACCTGTGGACACCTGAGTAGAAGGTGTAACTCTGGATCTAGTGCCCTCCAGTAGCCATAAAGTGAGACAGTACAGTCAGTTGTGTAGACCATTGTCCTTGAAGGCTGGAATGGTCTCTCTCCCAGTCAACCACATCATTGTAGCTCCCCCAATAAACGTAGCCTAATGGACAGCTGTACTAAGAGTGCCCTTATGATTTTAAAGCAGCTCAATAGCGGGGGTGTAGGCAGGAAGATCAAAGCAACCTCCAGCAGGCCTGTGATCGCAACACATCTACCTTGTTTATTGCACCATGTGTGACCCTTAAAGGCCGGGAAGCCCCTATGAAGAAGAATCAACAACCCCGCGATCCCTTGGCGAAGCCTGCATGGTAGACTTACGTAAAGCCCATTCTGGCCAGAAAGGGACATTTATTGCATAGTAGCTGGGCCTCCTGGAAAAAAAGAGAATATGTGGAGGGTACCAATGTGTTGCTTCTAAAACTGCACTCCGCTGAATGCGTTTCAAGAGACCATTCACATTCAATGACGGGAGCTTAGATTCTGATGGCCTAGTATCTCTGCCATTAGAATGTGTCTGGCTTTCATTGACTGCCAGTAAATCTTTGTATCCTTTTCAAATCTCTCTGCCTGGTTCACAAGACAGTTTAAACCCCAGAAAAGTGACTTATGTGTTCAAATTTAAATGCCTAGTCTAACCCACTCCACAGCACTCTACTTTATGCAATCCACTCTATGCCACGGCACTGTATACCACTCTGCTGTACTCTACTTTATGCAAATCCACTATGTGCCACTGCACTGTACACCAATCTACTGTACTCCACACCACTCCACTTTACTATGCCACTCTACTCCATTCCACTCTACTGTAGACCACTCTTTGCCACTCCAAGTCACTCCAAGTCACTCTACTCCATGCCACTCCATTCTACTCTACTCCACATTGCTGTACAACATAGCTAAAAGACATTAGCAACGCCAGCGGCTCTTGTGTAGGCAAAACCTATATTGGCGTTGCCAATGCTTGTTGACTGAGGCCTCATCTTGCTGTTTGGTTTCAGAGGATGTTCTGTTGCATAAAAAATACATGTAAGATTCAAAGCTACGGTTTCAAAACTAATGACAAGGACACATCAGCTGGTCGATATTTGTTGATGTTTTTCATCCTAATCGGTTGAAGAGCCACAGCTGACTTCAGTTAATTGTTTGAAAAACATGATGGAATCAATGAATGTAGTTAAACATCTGCTTGATGCTGAGATGAACAATATTGTTTGTGAAAAAAAAGGTCCAAAAAAAGAAGAAGAAACTAATGCATGGACATAGCATTCATATCGCTTGGGTATCAGAATAACCTGAAACTAGCATCATGAACGATATCTTATCTGTAAGCGCTCGATAAATAGTTCTTTTGGCAGGCAGGAGTTCTGTACAATGTGCTCACAGGACCTCACAAATGCAGCAATCCAGCTAGAACAATATTTTATATTTGATGCATTTTTTGGGACCGAGAGATTATTTTAAGGATCCTGAACCAAAATAAAAAAAATACAAGTTGGCCATCTATTTTTTTGAGCTAGCAGGTGATTTAAGTTGATTTTATGAAATCATGGTTGATCTTCGTACATATGTAAACACCATGCTGTAACTTGTGACTTTCCGGTCCCAGTTCATAGACAAATCCTGCTTCAGCACATATTCGGAAGTTAAGAAATGTGCTGCAGTCACTCACCCTCCCCAAGATGCCTTTCAGTGATGATCCTATCTACAACCAGTGGTTCAGCTATAGCCACACTCTGGTCATCAACCTGTGCTACTGTTTTGCGATTTGAGTGTGTAGCTAAAATGCAAAGATGGCTCCTCGTTCTATTAGCAGTGACCAGGGATGGATAATATTGACCAAAAATGTGACGGGCTCTGCTTCCATTATCAGTTGCAACTATGCCAGCATTGAAGCCGGGTGTTTAGAACTGCCATCCTGCAAGTTTGGATTATGTGACTGGAATGGGCGATGAAAGATAGAAAGGTGGGTGTGACGGTGCAAACACTTTCTGCACAAACCGCCCCTATTATTTTATGTGTACGTGATGAGCAAGGTGAGATTCTTGTTCCAAGATAGCTCAGTGATTTGTGCGTTTGCTCCTGATGTCTGTTTGACAATAATCCGGCTTGGTCAACTGCGATTTTCATTGCTGTGAGATTGGGTACCATTATATTGTGCAATAATAAGATCTATTTATACTATATAGAATTGGCTAAATTGATATTCAGGATATCAGGCGTGCTCCATTTATGCATCCATGGTCTGGAACAACATCCTATGGATTACATCATGTTTGCTACAGTTTATGAGAAAGCTGACAACAACCCTCTTTAAAGAACATTTGATCACAAGAGACAATGGTCTGTCACCACTCTCAGAACTCGGCAGGCCCACCAATGACGTAGTGACTGTATCTTTACTTTTGACCCTGTACAGCGCTTCAAAGCTCTTCTTCGCTTAATACAAATACTTCACACATACAGCGCTTTATAAAAGTCATGTTGTTGTTATAATCTAAACTCATGGGGACAGTCTTGTTCCTACCATACCCTACTGCTGGATAGGTGCGGTGATTTAAGTTTTGTGCCAAATCAAGGCAACAGATTTTCCTGGACGATTACACTTTTCCGACCCCCTCCCAACATCCTGATAGATGTGTTTATCCTTAACGGTCCATGCAGGGTTACAGCCTTTCAGAAATGAGACTGTATCATCCAAAGATTAAATTGCTGATTTACGTAATGACCTCCTTCACTCTTAAAAGTTTGTTACTTAAGAGGCACTTTTGCACAGACTACTTTATTCTGATAGATACTTCTTTCCTCCTATTCCTAGCCTTGTGAATTTTTTTCAGGTACCCGAGTGGATCTGGAAAACATTCCTCCAGTAGTAGCTTCCAAGTGCCATTAGGTAGTGCCATGCAACTCCAGCTGCTTCTCTACCTGTGTAGGGAGTAACCACGCCGTCCACTCCTGTGCATTTACTGCAGCTGTTTGGCTACCTTACTTTTTTTTTTAATTCAAATCATTTTTATTGCGGAAAAGGAAAACAAAGAGAATACAGTACAATAAGGCTTCAAATACATAGATTGAATCAGATGCGTTGCTCGACAACAATACACAAAACTGAAAGAAAATCAAATCACGCTTGTCTGGTGCTGCCTGTAACAGGACTACATGAGGATAATTACACAGACAAAATAAAGAAATAGAAAAAAGTACAGTTACATGACAATCCAAGCTATCAATAATGAGGTCAGGCACAGGACTCCGCAGTGAATAGGCCCGTCACGGAAGTATGCAGCATGAAGTATTACATCACGGAGGATTAAAATGAAATGAAGACATATCAAGTGATTTCCAGAGTCTCTTATTGGAAGGTCGGCAGATTGCAGCGCCGGATTATCTGCTCCTCTCAGGAAGGAGAGCCAATCCTGCCAGTTTTTAAAGCTAACTTCTGATGTGTTTTTCCATTTACACAAAATCACCTTACCCGCCAGTGTTAGCATCAAATCCAAGAGTTGGCGATCCTGTGTGTTCGGTAATTGTGGATCAAAAGCTCCCAATATAATGGCTACCTTACTGACATTAACTTGTACAGGGATAATAGCTGTCTTCATCAATGTCAGCTAAATTATTCTTCCTCCTTTTGTATGACCATATTTTGTGCATTTGTCAGTTATAGTTTAGTGACTTACTAAGTAACTGCACTCAGAGCCTAAGTTAGACTCTCCACATTTACCTACATAGAATTTTGGGATAAAATCTATATGTGTGAGATTGAGGAACACACCAAATATTAAATAATTAATAATTTCATAACCTCAATTTGACACGAATCGTATAAACTCCTGTTTTTATTGGTCAGTTCTGACAAGTGCGAAGGTGGACCTTTCCATTACCAGTTTGTTGATAATGTTTACCCAATCTCCAAAATGATGTGTAAATATTAGTTTCCTCATCTAAGTTGTCTTTGTTGCTCACCTTGCGCCTGTTAACCCAGCTGAGCACACAGACTTTCAGTGGTCTGAATCAGTTCTCTGATTTCTATTTAGTTGTGCTGGGCTGTTTCACTCTCAAAACTGCTGCTCTTTAGACTCTGATGTTGATCCACTGTAATCCTCTGTACAGAAGTCTCTATAGCTACTCATGTATAGGTGTCCAGAAGATGGCAAAAAGTCTTTCTTTTCCCTGCTTCTGAAGTCTTTTAAAGCAATCATATATATATATATATATATATATATATATATATCAATCTGGTTTGAACAGTCCCTGCACCTCCTGCAACAGCACGGCGAACAGAGACCACTCCGAATCCCAAAATTTCAGGCAAGATCTTATTTATTCAGCCAAGTTAACAGAAACTCCCGGTCTATATATATATATATTGTACATCTGTGGCTGAAAAAAATCCAGCTTGACGTCTTGCATTGATTAATAAAGCAAATGTGTGCATTAACTATCAACACACCTTGAAACGGCACAGTTCTTCAGCTGTGACAGAAGCTTTGTCATAATATTGGAATAACCCCTTCTCTTCTGCAGTTTGCCACATCCTTTAATACTGCTGTAACAGAGGACACTACACCGAATTCAAGGAAGAGTTTGGATTGACAAGAATTAATTGTTCTTCAGTATTGGATCATGTATAGATGTAGCTGGTGTTGGCTGTTTGAATGTTCCCATTCGTCAACGTGGCCAGAGAAATTGAGTTTGTAACACATTCTTATGAATATACTCTTTTTAAAAGTCAGTTCAATATTTTGTCCCCCAACCGTTCAGTGCCTGTCCCTCAGTCACCTAACCTTCCTCAGATTCTCAGTGGGAATCGCCAGAGCTCTGCCGTATTCACACCTTTGTGAGGAATCAGAGTTCGCTACTGACTTTAGGCAGCGGCTGGACATTTTGATTTCTAGTACTGAACCAGTTTGCGCATCTGTTTTTAAATGTTTCAACTGATACATATAGAACAGAAGAAAAAGGAAGAGGGCAAACACAGTCATTGACACATTTAGATTTTCACCCTTACTATTATACAATTGCGACTTCTGCTTAATTTTCTTTAGCATATGGAAAAAGATCTATAACGGTAGTGTAGGAACCTGACCAGGCAAAGCAGAAGGCTAAAGCTTCCCCTAAGCCCACTACACACCTCCAGATCCTAAGTTCCAGCAGGGGGAGGCAGCAGAGTTCAAGGTAGGGGATCCCTTCCAGACCCAACTACTCTGAGATGACACTGATTCTCTTAGGAGTATTCCTCTGACTGTAGGTCTCTTGCTGTCTGTCTCCAACTTGGGTGCCTTCTTACCCAAACATTGATAGTGACATCTAAGAACAAGATGTTGAACTCATTAGAGCCCAGCCCTTTCACTTCTGGATGAGATTTTGTACTTGGTGATCACAATAACTGAGTACACCCAGTCTTGTGATCCACTTGAACGTATTTTGTGCACCTGGCAAAAATGCGATTTCAGCAAGGGGCATTCCTCCTGAATTTGTCAGTAAATTTGACATAGAAGAGGCTGAGGGTAGACTCTGTTCACACAGCCAGTCAACTAAAGACTGTTGAAAGGACTACGTTGCATGTTTCCTCCAATTAGGAAACGGCACTGCAGTTCTTCCCAACCTAGTGACAACTGTTTGACCAAATAATTCCTGTATGATCAAATACCCTACTTGGACGTCATCCTTATGATAGCTATCACATTGGGCAGGAAGGTGGGTGATACTGGTTACCTCGGCTGAGGAGCAGTCCTCAAGTTCTATCTTGGAAAAAGTCACACTCCAAAGTTCAAATAGGGTCTCTAACTTCCACCCGAACTATATTTTTATATTTTTAAGTTCACCTGAACGCAGAGGGAAGCATGCCTTTCACACTTTGGTTATAAAAAGAACACTCGGCATGAGTACAGAACAACATTTTCAGAAGCTACAAATCTTGTACTACTTGGTGAGCTAGTTTACAATAGCTTGTAATCTAAATGAATGTGACTTTATAAAGGATGCACAAACCGAACAGAAATCGTTACAGTTAACTTTTTCTTGTCATAAATGTATAAGCTTGGATAACTTACAATTACTTGTTTGCAGGAATGTGAACACAATAGTTTTGGTTAGCAGCAACCCTTTGATCCTCTGTATAAAATCTTTTGTCTTTTATATAAAACTGTCTGAAAACGGGAATTAAGCATTGGAAATTGGATTTTCATGTGGGCTAGCTGCATGACACACTCTGTATTTTCTAAAAGACAATTTGTCTGGTCATTCTTATTCTTTTTCTGATTTTATTTTATCATGTCTTTCCTAAGGTATCAAAGAAGTGATTTTTATGTCGGACAAATATCACGATAACCCTGAAATGAAAGCTGCAAGACGGATGTTCGATTTGACTGGAATTGTGTACAAGTAAGACTAGAAGCACTGAACGTGTCATTGCTTTAAAAGTTGCTATCTGTGTGTATAGGGATGTATTATGCTATGTGCTGGACCATTTTAAGCAAAACAACTAATCTGTCAGATACACTGAGTTCATGCAGGTGCTATCCTCAAGCCCAGAAGTCAGTTGGACGACAGTGAGTTCTAAGGGGGCAAAATTGATGATGTTACTCGGACTGCACTGCGGTCTTTTCTTAAGGTGTGGCATCCATGTAATACCAGCTACTGAGCAATACTCCCATGGTATATAAATGTCAGTCTGTTGCCAGCTGTTAGTATAATTTTGTTTTTTTTATTTACTCTTACTGGGTTGTGTTCTGAAAAGCTCTGACTATCCTAGCTCTCACTGCCCCGTCTCATTCTTATGTAATATATTTAGTTTAAAATAACTGCGTTAAGTTAAATTAATTTTGAATTTAATTTCCGCCCTACCCTTGATTAAGAAAATATACGTATAACACGATGAATGTTCAACAACGAAGTTTTACTTAGCTAAGATTTACAGCCGACAAACACACACCAACGACAGCAAAAACATTATCAATCTTATATTAGACAGGCGTGCTGTCACCTGCACGACTCCATCCAGGGCTATTCCTTTGATTAGTGACGATCTCTCCCCACTTCCTCCAACTACTACCTTTTATATTCTAACAACAACTTTGTCACATAGCTTTCTCGCTGTCTTCTTGGTTAACATTTAACAACAGGTCTGTCTCATCTGCAGTCTTCTTATCGAATCACCTGCCATGCTTATACGTTAATTATTATGGAAGTGACATGTCTTTGCTACATCCGTAGTTTCCTTCCTACACGATCTCTTGCCACGGCTAATATGCTACTTTGGTTAGAGTTTAAGCAACATGTGCTTGTCAAATACACTATCCTCCCCACTTGCACACAATCCTTCTCTACGTGCTCAGATCCATTTTTCAATAGAGTGTATTTACTTAGCTGTGATTTCATCTCTATAACTTTGGTTGTTCGTAAATGTAATTAGTTCACTATACAGTAAGGAAATTCAGTCTTTTTACTTTACCAGAGCCTTTCTGAATCTAATTTGATTTTCACTAGTTTGTTAAAGGAAAATAAAACAGCAACAAAACAAGACTACCCATTATTGAAATTTCAACCGGCCATTGGAGACTGTGGTAGCCAAGGTAGAGCCAAATGAAAAACTGAAGTGAGACTGAGATGTATGATGTGTTTTCATTGAGTACATAAAAGTACCAAAAATAAACATTCTCAAAGGCCTTTTAAACAGTAAGTCCCTCATTACGAGTGGCCCTTTATTTGATCTGGCAGTTCCAGTCCTCGCAGAAACTGTATCCTTAGGAGTCCGAAAAATCGTCTTGTGACAAGTTAGACCTTGAGGTTCTGGCTATGAGTGGCGAATAAGCACATATATCGGATTCTAGGCATTAATTTCCCCTGTTTATTCCTTAATCTTTTTTTTTTTCTTTTTTAAGTTTCAAAAAACCTTTATTGAATCATAAAGCATGGTACATCAATGCATAAACTTCGAGTGAAGACATTAAGCATTATAAAGCATATATAGGTCATCTTCCCATGCTGTATCGAAGTAGGCATTAAACTAAATGGAAATGGATAATCAAAGGTTACCTTAAACCCTCCCTCCCTCCCCTAACATAACATGGATGAATTAGCAGGAAGCAAATGTCCATAGTAGTCCGGAAGTAGTCCACATGCATAACAGATGTACAAAGAGCGATGTAAGGGTGTCGTCCATCTTCTGTACCTCACCCTCCCAGTTGCCAGTAAGGAGACACAATAATCAGGTCACAACCCCAACATATAGGAATCAGTATTAGGCCCAGTCCCGCTTGAATACAGAGTGAGCAACACATGCAAATACAACCCCAATAGCCGGTAAACAGTAGCAAAGTGTAAGCAGATACGGAGTTACTCAGATGTTGTAGTGAGCAGCGCTGCAGTGGGTAGAGCCTCCCCAACCTGAATGTCCCCGTCTTCTGCACTCAACCTAAGAAGATATGCCGTGAGTGGTGCCCATATGTCTTTCGGCTGTGAGGTAAGGGGAAGGAGCTCAGCATAGTCGTGAAGCCTCTCTTGCCAAGTGGACAGGGAGTGAAGCCAGCACTTAAACTTGGGGGCGCGGCCTCTGCCCCAGCGGCATGCGAGTAAACGCTTAGCAAGCAGCAGACTCATGGCTAGAAATGTTTTATGTATGGTGACTACAGATTGCGTTAATCCCAACAGTGCCATGAGGGGACAGGGGGCAATTGTCACACCGAGCATGCTCGTGAGTCCCTCAAACACCTGATCCCAGTATCCAGCAATTTGGGGGCAAAGCCACGCTAAATGTATGAAATCGGCTCCAGCGGCGCCGCATCGAAGACAGCAATCAGTGTCCCTTAAGCGAAACTTATATAATTTGGCCGGTGTGTGATAGAGCCTGTGAAGAAATTTATAATGGAGCAGCCACAGTCTATTGTTACTGGTAATTGCGTGTGTTTGAGTGCAGCTGGTTTCCCACTGTTCGTCAGTAAGGGGCGAGTCCAAGTCTCTATCCCATTCCAATCTAGGTCTAGCAGGGGAAGCGCTGGGCGCATTCAGCGCGTGTTTATAAAGCATGGATATGACGTGTCGAGGGGCCTCAGGTTGCACCAATGCATGAAGTGGGGCGAGTGTATCAGGTTCAGCGGGGAAAGAGGGGGTCAAGGCTCGCACATTCTGCCTCAATCTGGTAAATATAAAGGTATCCATGACAGAAGGTGTCACTTCCCCGAAAAACTGTTCCGCCGTGCGGAATATACCCTGTACATACAAGTCACCCCAGCAGCTTATTTTAAATTTACGCAACATAACATGACATATTACTTCACATGTAACTTGTAGCCTGGGGTCATTAAGCAAAGTTAAATTGGGCGAGTAGACGAATGGGTTACCCAGTCCATTGAGAAGACGGTCCCATGCTTGTACAGTGCAGTCCACAGTGGAAGGGTCACGGCTCCTTTGACTGACATGGGTATGAATATAGCCAGTGGGGACAATAGGGCCCATATAACCGTCCTCTACGGCCAAATGAGCCATATATGGTGGAGGGTGATACCAGTAAACCGCAAAATGGGCCTGCGCGCAATCATAATATCTCTCAAAATTGGGGACTTCGAATCCACCCAGTTGGAAAGGGAGCATAAGAGCGTCGAGGCTGAGTCTGGCTTGTTTGCCTCCCCATATAAGGCGTGAAAGCTGGGAATTGAGGGTGCGGAAAAAAAAGGCGCCAGGGTTGTATGGGATGTTAACAAAGAGGTAAAGCAGCTTGGGTAGTATGTTCATTTTTATCAGCGCAATGCGGCCCGCCATGGAGAGGGGAAGGTGGAGCCATTTCGAGATGTTGTCTGTAATCTTGTCCATTGCGGTGCCATAATTGTCACACATCATTGCTTCCTTGTCCCTGAGTACATGGACACCCAGATATTTCACCTCATCCTGCTCCCACAGCAATGGGTAGTCGAGCGGGAACATGTGCGTATTATCTGTGAGTGGAAAGACAGCAGATTTGGACCAATTGATCTGAATTCCAGTGACACCTCCAAATTTAGTAATTTCGCGTAGTATCGGGTTTAGATTCACGCTGGGTTTCTCAATGTACAAGGTGATGTCGTCGGCATATAGTGACACCAGGAGAGGCCGGGAGCTATAGATGAGGGAGCGGTGGTTGTGTTTTTGCCTAAGTATTGCAGCCAAGGGCTCAATTTCCAAGGCAAAGGGGATGGGGGATAGTGGGCATCCCTGTCTGGTCCCTCGCTGGACATGAAACGGAGCGGCTCTGGACCCATTGAGGAGTACAGTAGCAATGGGCTGATGATAGAGGAGTTTCACCCAGTCCAGGAAACTGAACGGTACCCCCATATATTGTAATGTACCTAGCAAGTAGTCCCATTCAAGGGAATCAAATGCCTTGGTGGCATCAAGAAAGACCGCAACGGCATCACATTTGGGGTTGAGATCTTGGATCACGGCATGGAGTGGGCGGAGATTGTGGGAAGTAGCCCGATTGGGCACAAACCCTGCTTGGTCAGGAAGAACTAAGCGTTCCATGAGGAGATTGAGTCTCGTGGCTAATACCTTGGCTAGTATCTTAGTGTCATTGTTCATGAGGGAGAGGGGACGGTAGGAATCGCAGTGTGAAGGGGACTTGACGGGTTTAAGTAGGGAGGTAATAAGCGCCTCCCTCATGGTGTAAGGCAGGCTGCCCTCCAGGGCCGCGTAGTAAACCTGTTTCAGGACGGGGGCCAAAATGGGGGCATATAGTTTATAAAAATCAATAGGGAGGCCATCAGAACCTGGGGCCTTGCCGGAGCGCATACTCATAATGGCGTCCGTTATTTCCTCGAGTTCCAGGGGGGCATGTAAAAACTTCTTTTGTCCCTCACCAAGCCACGCCAGCGCGACGTCGTCGAAATATGAGGAGAGGTCAATAGGGTCCCCTCTGTGTGATGTGTACAGTGCATGGTAGTGGTCCCGGAAAACACGGAGGACATCAGGGAGGTTTCTGTGCATGTCCCCATTACCATCCTGCACCTCAGTGACATAAGTGGTAAATCTGGGGGGCCTGACAGCGTTCGCCAGACCCCTCCCCAGTCTGTCTCCCTCTCCGTATATACGCGCCATGTATGGGCGCCCCAAAAACTTGCTCTCTGTGTCCGCCACCTGTGTGTATTCAGAAATTTTGCAACGTAATCGTAGGAGAGTGTCGGGGTCATCTGGGTTGAGAGCCCTGGCCCCCTCTAGTTCCTTTAGCTCAGTTTCTAGTTTGTGCAGGTCAGTGCGCAAAGACTTTAACACTCCGCCACCCCTCGAGATGCACCATCCCCGGACAGTAACTTTAAAGGCTTCCCAGACAGTGGTCATACTATCCACCGAGGAGATGTTGCGCTCAAAAAAGTCGCGAAAATCTTGTTCGAGTTCGGCCTTAAAGGCCGCATCTCGAAGGTGAGCAGGATTGAGACGCCACGACAAGTAGGGGGAGACATTCAGGG
Source organism: Lissotriton helveticus (assembly GCF_964261635.1). NCBI lineage: Eukaryota > Metazoa > Chordata > Amphibia > Caudata > Salamandridae > Lissotriton > Lissotriton helveticus. The sequence continues at coordinate 18,741,704 of NC_136060.1, read as the reverse complement.
GTATCTGGAGCTCTACAAGGACAGGAGAGTGGTCCGAGAAGGTGCGTGCAAGATGTTCTGCTCGGGCCAGCCAGGGAGCTAACCCAGCAGAAAGAAATACATAATCGAGTCTTGCCCAGGTAGCGTGCAGGGAAGAGTAATGTGTGCCTTCTCGTAAGGTAGGCTGGAGGTGTCGCCACGTATCTATTAGATTGTTATCTGCTACGACCTCGCACAGGGTGCGCTGCATGTTAGTGTAATGTGCGGGGAGCGGGCGGGACCTATCAACAGAGGGCTGCATAGCAGTGTTAAAAACCCCGCCCAGAGCAGCGTGAGTAATGCCTAATGTGTGTATCTTGCTCCACAATACCCTCAGGGCAGACGGCTGGTCTGCGTTGGGGCCATAGAAGTTGCCAAACAATACATCGTGCGAGCATAGACGACCCCATACTAGACAGAATCGACCCTCTTTATCAGTGTCGCACCCTGCAGGTATAAAGGCCACTCCTTTTTTAATCAATATCGTGACCCCCCTAGCGTAGTTAGAATACTGGGAGAAGGTGCGACTGGAGGCCCATCGAGTTGCGAAGGCAGGGGCCCGGCCGGGGGGAAGGTGCGTCTCCTGCAAAAGGGCAACATTTACGCCCTGCCTGTCAAGGTACCCTAATATCTGTCTGCGCTTCCTAGGGTCGTTTAGTCCTCTTACATTCCAGGATATTAACCTGATAGTCTGCGCCTGATCAGAGCGGGTCATCCCGGCTGAGGAAAAGGGTATGGCAGAGAACAGTAGCGCAAGTAACGAGTAAGTGTAAACAAGTGGAACAACACAGTATTAACAATACATAGCATTTGAAAGTGATGTAATAGTGGTACTCCGGACTTAGGACAGATGTTCCCCCCTCTCCCACACTGGCTACCCCAACTCGCCAGGAATAAACCATCCCTCCCCCCATGACCCAACCACTGAGAAGCTGCTCCCAACAGTAACAACCCCAACCAAGAAAAGTCATGAAGTCTCAACGGGGAATGCCCTTAGAAGGAGGGCCACTAGGGGCTCCTGCCCATAATACTCCATCTCCCTATCTCACCCATCTACCACCACCTGGGTCTCGGGGGCGGAAACAACGGGGCGGAGAGGAGCAGACCAGGGACAATAGAAGTTCTTCGGTCAACAATAGAGTAATACATCACCAATCAGCAGGATGTCGTTGTGGTGCCAGGAGGAGAAATCACTCAGCAGGACAAGTCCATCTTGAAAGAGGCACCTCAAGAGGGTTCCGACAGAGGTGAATGAGAGCGGGACCGGTGTCTGACAGCAGCCTCCCGCGATTCCGACCTCCTGTCATGCTTCAGGTATTCTTCAGCTTGATGAGGCGTTTGAAAGATGTGCTGGCGGCCTCGATGGTGGATCCGCAGCCGTGCAGGGTAAAGCATTGCATATTGGATACTACGGGACTGGAGCTGCTTCTTCACTGCCAGGAACTTGCGCCGAGCCTCCTGCACCGCCTGTGTGAAATCTGGATAGAAGGATAGCGAGGTGTTTTCTCTGTCTCGGTAGTTGAGAAATTTCATGATAATCGGACGAGGCGTTGCTCCCGGAGGAGGTTTGGGCGCCAGTGATCGATGTGCCCGTTCAATAACTAGGTGCGCTGAAAAGGAGTCACGGCCAAAAATGTCACTTAGCAGGCGTTCCATGTAATCTTCCAGGCGGCCAGTGTTTGTGGATTCAGCTAGGCCAAGGAGGCGTACGTTGTTCCGCCTGGAGCGCGCCTCCAACTCCTCATTTTTGTCCGCAATCACCTTCAAGAGTTTGTCCATCTGCGTCACTTGCTGTCGTGTTGTGGTTGCTCCATCCTCCAGGCCCGAGATTCTATGTTCAGCTTCTTGGAGGCATTCTTCGTGCCCATCCAACTTGGCCACCACATTGTCCAGCCTGAGATTCATGGAATCAATTTTGGAATCTATTGAGGTCAGGCTTTTTTGCATGGTGACCAGCAGGGTTTTCCAGCCGTCGTCCTGTGTCTCTGGGGGATCCGTCTCGACCGGAGTTTTGGAGCTGGCACCCGGTGTCCTGCGGCCCTCAAAAGGCAGCTTCGACTGCCTGGGTTCCGTCCTCCCCATCCTGGAAGCTCGGGTCAAGCAGGGCCGCTGTAGGTCAAGGTCCCCAACAGCCAACACACGTTCCCCCACCCGGCCGCGCAAATCCAGCGCTTGTGTGTTCTGGGCGAGGGGACAGCGGGCGCGTCGTCCGGGTCAGCAGTGCCATGAGGCGCCGACAGCGTGAGGGACAGGCTCCAGAGTCACTGATGGTCCAGGCGCGGGCAGCTTAAGCGAAAGGGCAAACTCATCCCCCAAAGGATCCAAGGGTCTGCAGTGGCGAAGCGCGTGGGAGGGTCTGCAGTGGAAGTAGCTACAAGCAGCAGAGTCAGTGTAGGCAGCAGTGTGTCTCGACTCCCCACGGTAGGCCCCAGGCCGGCGAACAGGGCCCCCAGAGGCAAGCATGGGTTGAAACACTTCAGGAAGGCCACTAGTTCAACAACAATGCCAGGCGAGCAGCGGTCGCTCCGCCGGGCGCCGCGAAATGGCGGCCGGCATGCGGGGGGCGGAGGGGGAGCATGGGCCCGGAGGCCAACCCCACCGACGCAGTGCCCACCGGCTGGCGCAAGTGTGTAATGCCGTGGATTCGTTGGAGCACACCCCAGCAGGCACAAGGAGTCCGCAGCCACCCACCGGGTTTGCAGGAGTCACGGGGCCCCGTTCCACAAGAGCCGCCAAAATGGAGGACGAGATTCCCAGCTTCGCAGTATGCGGCCGTAGCGCTGCAGGCGGCTATCCGTGCTTTGTCCCCACCTCTCCCGCTGTCTTACCCGAGAGTCCTCACATGCGGCAATAGCTGTGAGGCGGGGGGGGGCTTCTCAAGTCACCACGTTTCCCTGGAGCACCAGCCGAGGGTGATGTGGCTGATGGCGGCAGGAAGGGGGGGCAAGGGGGGCCCCAACAGCACCCCGGCACCGTCCTTTGTTAATCCGGGCTCCGGAGGAGCGGCAGCAGGCACAGCGGGGAACCGCACCGGTGAAATCGGGGCCGCGCACGGGGAGGCAAGGCCGTGTATTCAGAGCGGCCCGCTAGGCCCCGCAGCACCGACCTCTAGTAGACAGCAGCAGCCGCCGAGGAGCACAGTCAGTTCCGCCACCTCCTCCCGCGGCAACTGCAAGTTCACCTCTCCAGTGCGTCGTGGGCGGGCACACCTCCAAGACTTCCACCGATTGTGGAGGAGAACCCCCACTTTACTAAGTGTCTGGCCATGGTAGCTGCTCACCTCAGGATGAGCAGTGTTCACATGTTCTATTACCTAGACAATTGTCTGATCAAGAGCGCCTCGCAGCAACATTGCCTAGCTCACACGCATAACACCATACATCTTCTTCACAGCCTAGGATTCACAATCAGTGCAACCAAATCCCACCTCCAGCTCCACCATGTGCAGCTCTTCCTCTGGACCATTCTCGACTCCCGAGTGGGGTAGGGTGCAAGCATTCCAAACACTGCTACCTCTTTTTCAGCCAGATCGTCATGTAACGGTCAGGGCAGGGCATTTATGGGCTTGCCTGGCTTGGTGGTATCCTGCGTCGCCACAGTTCCTCACACCAGTTTACACATACATCCATTGCGTAGCGGCACAATTGTCTCAAGTGGAGTGTTATTGGGATGATCTAGTGTTAATTTGGTGCCGCAGTCATTGCTCTCTGCAGTGGTAAAACGCAAGCAACCTGTTGCAGGGATGGCCCTTTCTCGATCCAGTTCCGCTGGATACCATCACTAGGGATGCCTCACTCACCGGCTGTGGAGCGCACCTACAAGACCTCAGCATCCTCATCCAGCTGATGGTAGTCTTGGTCCGAACAGGCAACAGAGCTGCCATGTTTTGCCTACAAAAACGGGGCACACACTCACCCCAGTTGTCTGCTCTAGCACAGAGTATTTGGCATCTGCTCATTCAGCACATCCCCGGGATGGACAACAATTTGGCAGACCTACTCACCAGGACGCATCAACAAGGCCAAAAATGGAAACTCCACCCCCAAGTCCTACTCCTGTACTTCCATCACAGAGGGTTTCCAAAAATAGACCTGTCCGCCACGGGTAGGAAGCAAACATGTGTAATGTGCATTATTAAGATGTATACCATTGATAATGGTTGATGTCGTATTAAGAAAAGCAACAACATATGTTTTAAAAAATAAACCTTTGCTCCACTTCTAAAAATGCAAAATGATCAAGCTTCTCTTCAAGGATCCCACAGTCCCTGAGCAGCGGACTATAGATAAATGGTCAGTGATATTTCCTAATGCTTTTCTGCCTCTCTCACTCTGCCCATTCATGATTTGGAAGCTGAGGCAGACATCCCTCACTCTCATCCTAGTAAGTTCAGCCTGGGTACACCGTCCATGGTTCACTACCCTGCTTGCGCTTTCCCTAGTTCCTCTCAAAAAGCTCCCAAACCAGCCAGACCTTCTTTGTCGGAACCAATGCACTCTCAGGTATCATATCCCAGCAGTAGCTCAGGCTTGTTCCTGAGGTCTTAACATTAGGATACCTTGACCTCCTCACAGTTTATGACCATTCTGAAGGAGACATGCAGACCAAAAACTAGAGCCTGCTACGCGGCCAAGTGGAAACGGTTTGCTACTTTCTCCCTAAACATGTCAACCCTCTCACAGACTTTGTGAAATACATTGTCTTTCACTTCCTTCAGCTACAAAAGACGGGCCTTGCCTATACTTCTATCAGACTCCATTTAGCTACGGGCCACCTACCTCCAAATGGACCGCACACTTCACTTTTCAGGGTGCCAGTCAGTAAGGCTTTCATGGAAGGCCTTAAACGGGTTATCGGACCACGGACACCACCTACTCCATTGTGGAACCTCAACACAGAACTCACTAGGTTAATGGGGCCTCCTTTCAAACCACTTCACCCTTTCCCATTGCAGTTTCTTTCCTGGGTGGTGACTTTCCTTGTAGCCGTAACTTCCCTCAGTTGTGTCAATGAAATGCATGCTCTTCTCTTTGAAGAACCTACTACATCAGAATAGGTTAGTCCTAAGAACTAACCCCAAATTCCTATCTAAGATAGTTTCTAACTTTCATGTCAAACAAACAGTACAACTCCTGGTGGTCCTAGCACATCCATAGTCTGTAGCTGAATGCGCTTTGCATACTTTGGGTGTAAAAAAAGAGTGATCATGTACTATATTGACAGAGCAAAACCTTTCCGTAAGACACAGCTCTTTGTGTCTTTCTCCAAACCACACAAGGGGCATGCTCGTTCTAAAACAAGTGCATGCTGGCTTATTAGGTGCATACCGACCTGCTCTGCAAAAGCCAAAAAATTCTCAGTGTCCCTCCCAAATCCCATTCCACATGTAAGAAAGGGACTTCTGTGGCTTTTCGTGGTAACATTCCTCTGGCTGACATCTGCAAAGCAGCTAGATTGTCTTCTCCTCACACCAAACATTACAATGTGGATGTCTTCATCCACCAGCAAGCTCATGTTGGCCAGGCTGTCCTACGTACATTTGTCCAAACCTTTTGCAATATCCTCAGGCTAACTGCTGCTTTTGGGAGGACTGTTTTACAGTCGACGCACAGCATGTGTATCTACAGCTACACATGTTATGAACTGAAAATGATTCGAGGAGACGTGAGTGCCGTTGTGGAACTTCGATGGACGGTGACGCTATCTAATTTAGGGCTTTGAAGATAGCAATCTTTACGATAACATTTGAACTATTCTGGAAAATTCGACGAGACGCATTTAGAAGATTGATTGACTACTACTGCCTAGTTTTACTGATATCTGTCAGGAGAGACTACACTATTAAAGGGAGAAATAACAAAAAAGAAATAGACTCGTATTTGTGGAATCAAGATAATAAGTGCTGTTCTGAGACAGGATTTCCAAGTGGAAATGAGGTTCATCCTGCTTAAACTGGAATTATGAGGGATTCTGCACTCAGCCCACTTTAGGAATCTCTGAGTCATAAGAGAATTCTGTTGGATAAGTAACTACTACTCTGAAGGAGGTCTTTAATGTGTAGCTGCGATAGGCTACAGCAACGGTTCAACTGGAGAAGAACCAGGGTGTAGAGAACATTATTTGATAATCTGGCGGGTCCTGAGGAAGGTGGCTCTTACTGCTATCTATTGCCACCGAAACGCGTCGTCCAAGTCTATACAAAATCCTACATTTTGTAGTGACCCTTTTTTTGGCCATTAGACAAGAACCAACGAAACGTGATAACATGCACAGATATTTTGTGGTATGAATGTGTGTGAAGTATGTATGTGTGGTTTGACTGTTTGTTCTCAACCTGGTCACATATAGATTATTATATGAAATTGTGAATTATTCTTCATGCTGTTAAATCGTGTATATAAGGAATGATTTTTTGTACTTTTTAATGATAACAATATCTAAAAAATATAACAAAGAAAAAAATAATTTAAACGACAAATAAAAAAGAGAATGGAAATAAGAGATATGTAAATTTGTGTTTTGTTATGCTCATGTTAGAATTTAAGAGGCTAAAACCCTTAAAGAAATAGAGAGGTCACGAGGGAGTTTGTGTTTAGAGTAGTTGTTATATCAAATTTCTTTCCCCTTTTCTCCCTGACCTGCGAATTAGTACCTTAGAGGGGGTCCCATTACTTTCATAGATGAACTGAAAATGTTACTTACCCTTTAAGCATCTGTTCGTGCAATGTTCATTCGTCGTCACCGTGAAACATCATTAGGTAAGCTGCTGCCCACTATGTGGTCGCTTAGCCATTTTACATTGTGCTGGCTCCACCTAACCTTACTCTCCCTTTGTACCAATGCCATAGTTACCGAGTGCCTGCATTCCTACTCCGTACCTTGCGACCAATCGCCCAAAAATATTTACGGACCTTATGGCCAATCTCCTACAGCAAGCTACCACCAACCTTTGCCATAGATTGTGCCCCTAACCGCTCTTCATTTTCGGTTGGGACCTTCGACAAATTGTTGTGCCAATTCACCAACGAAGCACTTGTGGCCAATTTAATATTAAGCTGCATTCCTGTCAATCTCTGCAGTCATTTCCTGTCTCAGGCATATATTATTTTGTCCTGATGATGATCCGTAGATTTTCTAATAGGGAGCGAAACGTTGTTGATCTATAGTACCATGACTATCACAATGTTTTATTAATTACAATAGCATTTGTACCTGAATTGATGTGACTTTATTTGTTTAATTGGTCACTTGTTAATGTCTGAGCTTTGCTAACTATTTTTATGGCATCCTGTGTTTGTTTCCCACTGTAATTGTTTGTGTTCTCATTTTTCCGTTTGTTTAGTAAAATAAAACTTTTTTTATTACTTTGTCTCGCTGTCATAGAAACTATTTTAGTTCTATGTTTAATTTTATGTAATTATCTGTAGGAAGGGACTGTTGTTCCTCTATAAATTCCATTCGATGCAAAGCATGTGTATCTACAGCTACACATGCTATGAACTGAAAATGTTACTTACCCTGTAAGCATCTGTTCGTGGCATGTATTGCTATAGATTCACATGCACTCACCCTCATCCCCGGTCATCTGTGTTTTTTGCAGATTGTTTTATTCTTTTACCTTTACTTTGCATGGCCATCTCTACTATACCTTTATGCTCCAGCTACATTCTCACCCTCCGTGTGGAAAAAACTATTGAACAATGGAGCTAATGCCCATACACATTACCAGATGTAGGTAGAGTCACTATACCTTACGAGTCACAGACTTTTTAAAATAAAAATAAGTTGTACAATTCAGAGCCCAACACTGAAAGGCAGGAATATGCACAGCATGCGACTCTACACCACTACATACCATGAACTGATTGTTACAGGGTAAGTACCATTTTCCTCAGACTGAACCCGGAAACTTTTTGTCACATTTCAAATTTCCCGGTAAGCTCAATAAGTTGAAGCAGAATTCCGCTCCATCGCACCACTCGCAGTCCCCCTGAGCAAGCGGCTGGGTGGTGTCAACAGTCTCGATATCATAACACTTGCATTTGTAATGCGCAAGTTCCCCCATAGGCATCTTGGCACTGAATAACAGATGTTTATTGATCATACTTTAGAAGTTAACTGTCTTTGGAGCTGATTCCACAGCTGGTTCTGACACTACCTAAATTTCCGGGACCTTCATCCATGTCACGTCAGATCGAAGGGTTCTGCTCTGCTAAGCTCTGGCTCTTTGGTTCTTACCGACTCCCTCTGGCGTGTCTTTGCGTCCCAAGTAGCCAATAGGCTTTTCACCTTGATTACCGCTGGTGGATTCGCCCTTGGGGCCAGCTGGTCCTTCTGAGCCCCTCTTGCCCCTGGCTCCTGTTCTGATGTCACTTCAGGTGCACAAACCAAGCCGAACCCGGTTACATCGAACTGATATTGACCTCGCCATCTTAGGGGGTGCCCCCAATTGTCCTCTTCGACGTTGACTTGATTTCTTTGCATTCCTTTTTGGCACAGACTCTGATAACGACTGTGATCAGATATTATGTTTGTTCAGCCCTATCGGGATGGTAACTGGTATGAGGACTTGCAGGCAGCCAGTGGGCTAGACACCTTCCGAGAGACATCACTGAGCCGGCCACTGAAGAATTGGCATGCTATGTGAAAGACATGTGCAGGGCGGGTGTAGTTGTGGAACTCCAATTGCTCAACCTCTAGGTAAAAACAAATGGTCTCACCAAGGTCATTCAGGCAGGTCATACTTCTACTGAGCCCCTCCTGCCCTCCAACGAAGTTCTGACGGGCACCCTTTTTGGAACTTGGGTCAAGCCCTACTCTGGTCCAATTGTTAATCGACAAATTGCCAGAAGCCACCTTCCTGTTCTTGGCAACCCGGCTTTCTTGTCCCAGCACCCTTTCCCCGACAGTTGTGTGGTGCAGGTTCCAGCAGCCGTTCCAATCTGAACACTATTCCTACTACTCCCTTTGATAGGAAATTGAAGAGGGTGGCAGAGGTGTCCCTTACTGCCACCCTGGCCATAACCCTCTGGGGTCCCAGTAGTTGTGTAGTGGAGGCAGAAGTGCCCACTGTGACAGCAGGCCACTCAGCCCAACATGCCCACTTCCCCAACCCCACCACCCCAAGCCCTACCTGCTTAACTTTTTTTCCGTGTATTCTCACGGGGTCACAGACGCCCAGTGGGAGGCAGAATCCACTGATTCCATCTGGGTTGGCACATCGACAAGTTGGCTCTAAAAATTGTTCACAGAGGCTATGCCTTACCCTTCCTTTTGTCCCCACCGCACCCTCTACCGTCCATCCAATGACTGACAGAGGACTATCTCTCTATTTTACAACAGGAAGTGTAAGCCCTTTTTGTCAAAGCGGCTGCTGAGAGGGTGATGTCAGAAGTAAGGCATGGTTGTTATTCCCACTACTTTATGGTGCCCAAGGGCAGAGGTCTTTAGCCTATTCTCAATCTGCGCCCACTCAGTGCCTCCCTCCAGAAAGAGAATTTCAGAATGCTATCCCTGGCCCAGGTCTTGTCTGCCCTCAACCCTGGAGACTGGATGATAGTGGCGCTGGGTTTGCAGGGTGTCTATTTTCATCTACCCGTCCTGTCTGCCCATCGTAGCTTCCTGTGGTTTGCGGTGGAAGGGAACATTTCCAGTTCGCTATTCTCCCCCTTGGTCTCACCAGCACCCCTTGGTTGTAAACAAAAGTGATGGTGGTGGTTTAGGCTGCCAGTCTTCCCCCTATCTGGACAACTGGCTGCTGAAGGGCGGGCTGTCCCAGGAAATTGTCAGCCACCTCCATACTTTGGCGACTTACAGTAAAACATTTGTCTTCTTTGGGGTTCACTATCATCGTGCCAAAGTCGCACTCCACCCCTTCTCGGATGCTCCCCTTTATCTGAGGCATTCTGGAAATGGTTTCGTTTTGTGCTTTTGCCTTGGGATGAGAGAGTCAAGGGCATTAGATCCTGCTCTTTTAGCCTCTGTCTTGGATTTCAGTGAGGTTGACTCTGAGGCAGCTGGGACTGATAGCCTCCTGCATCTTGCTAGTCGAGCATGCCAGGTGGCATATTAGCCTCTGCAGTGGGATCTGAAGTTCCAGTTGATACAACATCAAGGGAACTGTTGGACTTGGCCCTTTTTGCAGGGTCATCCCTGAACTTTTTGCCTTCCTCCTATATTATTTCTGACCTGTTGTTGGCTATTTTATGACTCTGGGCACTTTACCACTGCTGATCAGTGCTAAAGTGTAATTGCTCTCCCTATTGTAAATTAATGCATGAATTGGTGATTCCATAATTGACTGGTTTGGTTTACTTGTCAGACCCTAGTACAGTGCACCAGGATTGCCCAGGGCTTGTAAACCAAAGGCTGCTAGTGGGCCGGAATGGGCAGTTACATTATTACATTTTATAATCCTAACTGACTCCGGGAACATGGTAGAAAATCGAGTTTAGTATGCCTGAACTCAGAATGATAAAATGCATATTTTAGTGAGGTTGGTTTTAACATTCTGTTTGAAAATACCACTTTTAGAAAGTAGGTATTTCCTTGTCTAACTATCCAAAGCCTGCCTCTGATAGGTTGTGTATTCCTTGTCTGGAGTTTGAGTGACAGGGCTGGGGGATTTCAGGAGACAGGGTGAGTCCGCCCGGTGGTGAATAGAGAGATCTGCATCTAGAAGGGAGGGAGGAATTGCACCTGGGACCTGAATAGGACTGTGCCTGCCCCCCACAGTGCTGGCTCCACCCCCTGTGGTGCGTCTGCCCTGCACTGTGAAAGTAGAGAAGGAATCATGTCAACAGAGTGCTCCAGGGCTGTGCCTTTCCTCCACAATGCTGGCTCCACCTCCTCTGGTTTAGACTAGACAAAGGCCCCTCTGCCCTCGGAGAACAAAGGATTTTGGGGTATAAATATTGGGATCCTGATCCCAAGAAATTAGATCACTTTTGGACAAACAAGAAGAAAACTTTACTGGGCAGAGGAACCTAAAGAAACTGAGGAGAGACTATCCCTAAGCTGAAGTGCTGCTTGGGGGATTGGCCTGCAGTGGTTGACTGACTGCCAAATGAAGGGGAAAGGAACTTTGTGTACTTTATTTTCAACTTGTATGGATCTCTGAGGACTTGGAACAGAGCTTGCCTCCTGCTGAAGTCTCAGGGACAACAGACTTAACCCCCAGCTCCCCAGAGTTGGTTTGAAGGGCCTGCTGCTGTTTTGGGGCCTTCTGAGGTACTGCGTGTCACAAGGAGCTGGAAGCACGACTCAAGAGAAAGAAGCGCGTCGCTGCTGCTGGCGTCACATCTTGGATGTCGCCGCTGTAGCTGTCGTATTGCACCGCATCGAGAGAAGTGTCTCACAACGAAGAGGAAGCGTGTCGCCATCGCTGCTGCTGCCGTTGCATCTTGGATGTCGCTGCTGTAGCTGTCGTATTGCACCGCATCGAGAGAAGTGTCTCGCAACGAGGAAGAAGCGTGTCGCCGTCGCTGCTGCTGCCTTCGCTTCGTGGATGTCGCCGCTGTAGCTGTCATATTGCACCGCATCAAGAAAAGCGCCTCGCATCCCCGGAGAAGCGCGCCACCATCGGAGCTGCTGCCGTCGCATCTTGAATGTCCCCGCTGTAGTTGTCGCATTGTGCGGAAACCTCTCGCAACGTCAGAGAAGAGTGTCGCAGTCGAGGCTGTTGCCGTCGCATCGCTGAACCAGGGTGTCGCTGCTGCATCCGACGCATTGGATCGAGACTTCTCTTATCTGAGAAGCGTGCCGCATCTGGAAGATCTTAACGTTTTTATTTCTTTGCACCGTAACTTTGCCGCATTTCCATCGCTGCAACATTGCTTGTTGTGTAAGCGTCCCGCATCGAAAGGTGCATTGACTTAGTGTTTGATCTTAAGAACTGATCAGAACTAAGTTAAAACTACCATCTTAAGTATAGTATTGTGGATTTTTGGCGTTTGTGGTCATGTGTTGAGTCTATATAAAGAATACTTATTTTTAATATACAACTGTGTGGTGGCCATCTATAGTGTTGTCACTTGATTACTGTATGTGATCACAAATGCTTTACACACTGCCTCTGAGATAAGCCTGTCTGCTCGTGCCAAGCTACCAAGGGGGTGAGCAGGGGTCATTTTAGGAGTGTACCCCCTTACCCTGACTAGAGGCAAGGGTCCCTATTTGTCACAAGTACCTACCTGTGCAAACTTGAGACCCCCAAATCTAACAGGGACCTTTCTGACAACGTTCAGATTTCAGAGGAGACTGCTAAGACCTGCCATGGTGGTTACTGGAACACAATTGGGTCATTGGCAGGCCTCGCCTCTCTCTCTTCCCCACCCAGAGCGGGCAGTAATGACTGATGCATCTCTTCTGGGTGAGGACAGCCATCTAGAAGATGAGTAGATCAGAGACCTCTGTTTCCCCTGCGGAGTCCCGACTCCACATCAATCTTCTTGGAACGGAGGCCATCCATTTGGTAATGAAAGCCTTCCTTCCTTCCATCAATGGGAGGATGGTACAGGTGCTCACAGATCACACTACTACCATGTGGTTCTGCAAAAAACAGGGTGACTAGGGTTGTGTACCCTCTTCTAGGTATACCCCCTGGCTGGATTGTTGAATCAAAGCTAGGGCAGACAACCTCAGCTGTCATCACCTAGCAGATCATGAATGGCAGCTACACCAGGCGGGGGCCCTAGGTCTCTTACACTCATGGGGAGAACCTTGGCCCGATATGTTTACCACACCTGAGAACGTGCGATGTCAGCACTACTGCATGTTGAAGTTTCCAAGGCGTTTCTTGGTCTGAGACACATCCCGCCTCAAGTGGAATTTGGGACACCTGTATTCCTTTCTGTCGATACCACTCCTGTCCCGAGTTCTCAAAAAGATGAGGACTGACTAGACTCAATTCATCCTAGTGGTTCTGGATCGGGCACAAGCAGTATGGTATTCAGAACTCCTGGGATTAGGCATTTGTCCTCTGATCAGGCTGCCCCTCCAAGAGGACCTGCTGCCACAAAAAGAGCGATACAAAAGGGGGTGATTGATGGAGCATTTGAGCAAATCAAACACTCACCCCCAGTCAACTGATCTGGGTTTAATCCATCACCGTTCTTTAGCCCACTCTGCCACCCCAGTTCATACATGGCTATATGCAAATCAGTCTGACCCTGTGCCTCATGGGAACAGTCCAGCCCGAACTGCCAAGCCATGCCTTCCCTGGACCTGAAACAAGCTTCCGAGGACCGGTTTCTGGCATTACAGCCGTCTTCAGCCCGGCTTGCTTGAATCCAGTGGCAAAGTGAGCAAGGGACTCACGTCTGAGCATACCCTGCCACACTTATGGCGGCCAAAGCGGTACAAAAAGGGGGTGGTGATGGACGGAGCATCTGAACCAATCAAACACTCACACCCAGTCAAAAGATCTGGGTTTGATCCATCACCGTTCTTTAGCCCACTCTGCCACCCCAGTTCAGACATGGCTATATGCAAATCAGTCTGAACCTGTGCCTCATGGGAACAGTCCAGCCCAAACTGCCAAGCCATGCCTTCCATGGACCGGAAACAAGCTTCCGAGGACCGGTTTCTGGCATTACAGCCGTCTTCAGCCCGGCTTGCTTGAATCCAGTGGCAAAATGAGCAAGGGACTCACGTCTGAGCATACCCTGCCACACTTATGGCGGCCAAAGCGGTACAAATGGGGGTGGTGATGGACGGAGCATCTGAACCAATCAAACACTCACACCCAGTCAAAAGATCTGGGTTTGATCCATCACCGTTCTTTAGCCCACTCTGCCACCCCAGTTCAGACATGGCTATATGCAAATCAGTCTGACCCTGTGCCTCATGGGAACAGTCCAGCCCGAACTGCCAAGCCATGCCTTCCCTGGACCGGAAGCCCTAAGTGTGGCAGGGTATGCTCAGATGTGTGTCCCTTGCTCACTTGGCCACTGGATTCAAGATAGCCTGGCTGATGAGGATTATGAATCTGAATCCGGTCCCAGGATGCTTGTTTCCGGTCCAGGGAAGGCATGGCTTAGCAGTTCGGCTGGACTGTCCCATGAGGCACAGGGTCAGACTGATTTGCATATGGCCATGTCTGAACTGGGGTGGCAGAGTGGGCTAAAGAACGGTGATGGATCAAACCCAGATCTTTTGACTGGGTGTGAGTGTTTGATTGGTTCAGATGCTCCATCCATCACCACCCCCTTTTGTACCGCTTTGGCCGCCATAAGTGTGGCAGGGTATGCTCAGACGTGAGTCCCTTGCTCACTTTGCAACTGGATTCAAGCAAGCCGGGCTGAAGACGGCTGTAATGCCAGAAACCGGTCCTCGGAAGCTTGTTTCCGGTCCAGGGAAGGCATGGCTTGGCAGTTCGGGCTGGACTGTTCCCATGAGGCACAGGGTCAGACTAATTTGCATATAGCCATGTCTGAACTGGGGTGGCAGAGTGCGCTAAAGAACGGTGATGGATCAAACCCAGATCTTTTGACTGGGTGTGAGTGTTTGATTGGTTCAGATGCTCTGTCCATCACCACCCCCTTTTGTACCGCCACAGAAAGAGTGCAGAGTTTTAGGAGTGGGCCTTCGTAATCTCCACTTTCATGCTTGGTAATTGAGTGGCGACAGCTGAATACCTTCGATCTTCCCCGGAGATGGTTGATGTCTGCTTGGCAGCCAGGTGTCCCTCGAAGAAAACTTTATACCCATGTTGTTGGAACAATTTTGTGGCTTGGTGCAGTGCTCGTCAGATGACCCCCTCCAAGTCAAACTGTCTGGTGTTTTATTTTTTCAGTCTCTTGCCCAGGAAGGCTTTGCTCTGGGCATGGTTACGGGTTGCCTTTCCGCCTTATCTGACTTCTTATGGTTGCATTATCTTTTTGGAACCTTAATCTCGTCCTGACTTATCTGATGTGCACGTTATTCAAGCTGCTTCGCAAGTGTCTCCTACGGCTCCTTACTATCAAGCCCCTGTTTCTCATTGCCTTTACTTTGTATGGTGTATAAGTGAGCTTCAGGCTCTCTGTGTTAATCTACCGTACAATTTCTCCTTTCCAGACAAACTGGTTCTACGGACACAGGCATCCTTTCTGATGAAATTTGTCACTACGTTCTACATTTGCCAAACCACCACTCTGCTAGTGTTCTATGCTTTAGGCGTTCCAAGGAGGAGAGACTTTATCGCTGAGATCCCAAGAGTGCACTGAGCTTTTATATAGAGTGCACCAAAGACCACTGGGTGGACGATCCGTTCTCTGGAGTGAAAAAAGGCAAGGGGGTGCAGAAGAGAACTGTCTTCCAGTGGATTGTACTCTACATAAAAATCTGTTACGCACTGACAGAAACAGTCTTGGAAGGACGTGTGTGCTCATTTTACAAGAGCCAAAGCTCCTGACACTTCATTAGCTTTCAAAGTCCCTGTCCTAAACATCTGCCAAGGTGGCTACGTGGGCATCCCTCCATACATTCACAAAGCATTATTGTCAGGATAGTCAGGCTCACTGAGAGGGGAATTTTTCCCGCTCTGTCCTGCAGGACTTTCTGGTTTGAGTTCATTCACAGACCAACCTCCAATAGGTACTGCTTTGGTATCTATTCAGAATGTGAGGAATCTGTGTCTAGAAGATTATATATGTCTTAAGTCCTACCAATCTACGAGCACTCTCAAAACAAATCTTGAGGAACTCAACAAGACACTGAATGAATTTGAATTGTCATTAAAGCAAAGCAAATTCCATAAACTGAAAGAAGACACTGCCAATTGTAGCCATGAAAGGGTGTATCTATACATCAGGGAGGATTATGTATCAACAAGAAGAAACCCCGGCGACAACACAGACAGCGACCAATCAGATACGGGCTCAGACCGCTCAAGCTCCAATATAGGAATTAGGGCCATCAACAGAGGAAGGCAAAACTATTGAAGGGGATATAAACATGGACAATGTGGTAACTGGGGACCATATCAGGGACCCCAGTGTACCCTGGACCTTTCTTCTACTGTCCACCATCACACATACCAACACACTAGGCCCCCGCCTACCCATAGAACCCGCAAACTGGACCCTTGAGGCAATAACCCGATAGTCACTATGAGCCTTTTTTAGGTTTGGGCTGACAGAGAGGGAGAACGAGGAAGAGGAATCTGGTCCAGTGGGCTTCAGCTTAGGACCCCACCAGAGTGTGAAGAGGAATCTGGTCCAGTGGAATCAGCTCAGGACCCTACCAGAGTGTCAACCAGGAATATGACGAACTCCCACAACAACCAACCGGGCCAGAGCAACCATCGAGCCTAATTGTTCATCTAACAGAGACCCCACTAACTAAATGCCAGATTGATATCCTTGAGAAAGGTCTAGGATTTGTACGCACAGCGAAACTTGACAAGTTCAAGTTAAGCTGGGAGGCCAATGAATTTATAAGAAAACTGAAGCTAAAAGCCTTTTTTGCAGACAAACCCGAGGAAGAAGGATCACACAGGGATACAGGCCTAAAAGTGAAGTAATCCTTTACCCTGCCGCCCCTACTATCCCTGTTGAGATTCTTTGTTTTGAAAAAGCAGTATTGAAAGAAATAGGAGAGATCAACCCTGCAATACTTCAAATTTTCCATAACACCACAAGAGAGCAAATGCAGGCAATTAGAGAGCTCTCAGACAATAAAAATGTAGTCATTAAGCCAGCTGATAAGGGTGGGGCCATAGTTATCCAAATCACAGAGGCATACCTGACTGAATGCCTCCACATACTCAATGGCATCAGAAACTATGAACCCCTAGCCAGGGATCTCACCGAGACAATAAGAATACAAATTGGCAGAATGACTAAGGAAGTCTTTGCCCATGACTGGATCTCCCAGAAGGAAAGCGACGTCCTGATGAGTAAGTCTCCAGTAACCCCGTACTTTTACACAATTCCCAAGATACACAAGGATCTGAACACACCCCTGGGACGTCCCATCGTCTCAGGTATAGTGTCAGTCCTTGAACCTCTCTCGAAATTTGCGGATGTATTTTTTAGACCAATCATACAAGGCACTGATGCATACCTCAAAGACACAAAAGATGTGCTAAGAACCCAGCAGAACATACCTTTTAACCCAGACAAACGGTTGCTGATTGGACTAGACATAGAAAGTCTTTACCGAGTCTTCCACATAAAGAAACATTTGACATCATAGAGTACGTCGTCTTCGAGGTAGACTGGGAATATCAAACCCCACGCACCGTAGTTATGGAATGCTGTAAGTTAGCCCTGACAGAGAACGTTTTTAAGTTCGAAGACACCTTATACCTACAGAAACACGGGACCAGCATGGGAAGCACTCTTGCTCCTAGTGTAGTGGGTCTTTATGTACACCATCTTGAAACAAATAAGATTCTAGTTACACAGAACCCCTACATCACCAACATTGCACTTTGGAAAAGGTATATAGATGACTTACTGGTCATTTGGCTAGGTGATAAAAATACAGCAAGAGAATTTCTTCTCTAGCTCAAGAGATAGAACGATTTCCTTAAATTTACACACAGTGTATCAAGAACCGAACTAGTCTTCCTAGACCTAAATATTTTCTCAGATGAAGGTGGATTGAAAACTACTACCCACTTTAAACAAACGGCAACAAATTGGCTTCTCTCTTTTGACAGATTCCACCCGAGACCCTGAGGAAAAATCTCCCTTTTGGAAAATTCTTAAGACTTAGGCGCAGTTGTTCCAATGTTAGTGACCGCAACAAACAGGCTACAGGCCTGGCTACCAAACTAGAAGCAAGAAATTATCAGCACAGGATTGTACAAAAAGCCATGAAACACGTGAAGAACAATAGGGAGGCCCTACTGGTACTTCCCCCAATAAAGGAAAAGGAGACTCGCCTGCTATGCATCACAACTTACAACTGTGTGTCTTACCAAGTGAGTAATATGTGCCAATTCGTGTTGATGATTTTGAACAGTGGGACCACCCCTTTGCCAAAACTGATGTTCTCTCATAGAAGTGGTCGCAGTCTAAGAGACATGTTGGTACACACTTGACCACATATACCTAGGGATAGGTTGTCTGGACAGGGTTTTATTTCTCCTCTAAGGGGACACCACCCCTGTGGCAACTGTAGTGTGTGCCATTTAACACATATGTCTAAGACAATCACTTTCAACAACAATACAACATGGTAGATGCAGCGTTTCACAAACTGCAACTCGGAACTGGTGATTTACATAATCACCTGCCCTTGTAACTTGCATTACATAGGGATGAACACACGCAAAGTGAAGACAAGAATCTGCAAACACCAAAGTAATCTCAGATGCCAACACGCAGTAACTAAGATGATACCACATTACATTGAATACCACCACACAGTAAATGATCTATGTTAGGCGGTCCTCGAACAAGTTAGCCAAGAGTCCCAACTCTGAGAAAAACAGTGTTGGTTCTTCAGACTATAGTCTCTTGTTGGAGGCCTGAATGAGAATATCCCATGGGGTTAGATCTTATGCCACTTGACTTTCCTTTGACATACCTTCAGGACACAGGAGGGCACCCACGTAAATATCAATAAATCGATTTATTCTATTTTCCCCTTTGTCTATACACCATCCGATAGCAGGCGCGTACTGACTGGCATGAAATATTGAGCATTAAACCACAGAATAAACATCAGTCGAATTCCGCCTAGCATCAACTATCCAGTTTAGCCCATTTCTCTGTGTAATTTTATTTATCCCTCACATCCAATTTGTTAGGATTTCACCCTCTCTAAATTATAATCGCGGCTTTTAAAAAAGTTATAATCAATTTTAAACCATCCTTTTTCCTTTACCGCCACTGGGCAAGAACTCGCGGATGAGCAGTTATCAGGTTTGAGATGGGCAGTCTAGTCTTCTGACTCCTCTAGGGCGCTTACGGCCAGACACCTCCCTCGGACATCTTCGGAGCCAAGGGTGGATGGCTACCCCCAATCGAGGAAGTAGCCTTCAGGAACTAAGTACAATGGAGCCGAGCAGAAAGCTTTACTCGGCCTCTGGGACTTAAGACTAACAATGCAATTCTTCTGCAATTACTGCCAAAGCCCCAGAAAAATATGTATATTTTTATCAACAGAGTGTGACTACACTCCTCCCCCGTTTGGGCTCATGATGCCTGACTGAGGCTAATTACGCTTATGTAATGTTGTGTGTGTTTTGAGTTGTTTTAGGTGTGTTTATGTATATTACTCACAATATCTCTCATGGTTTGCTCACTTTCTGATAAGAAAGAACTATTTCACCGTCTTCTCACAGTGCACGAAGTACAAAATATAAAACTAAAATGAGGCCCATGGGGCGTGAATTTTTTAATTCTCTTTTTTTTCTCATACCATCGTAGATAACAAAAAAACAGACCAATTAGGTTCTGTATACATTATCTATACTTGATCAATCTTTATAATCACTTGGGAACAAGGTATTTGATGACTGAAAGAGTGGTAACAGGGAGTAACCCCTTCCCTGTGATGAAAAGCCTTGGGGTAGGGCTTGAAACTAGTTGAGCAGAGAAACTGAGGGACATTAGCCCAGCAGCTTCTCACCATCCCCATTTTTTGTTTCGAAACCTTTTATTGAATTTTGTATCAATAAAAGAAAAATACGGCTGACCTATCCAGTACATCAAACAGGTCAAGTGTTACAGATGGCTACCAGGTATACACAGCTTGTTAAGGAGGACTCTGCCCAATAGTTGATAGAGCTTCTAGGTCCCAATCTAAGCCTTTAACATCGCCTAGTGCTTCCCTTGATCAACTGCCCTGTTGTGGGACCTCTGCTCAGTTGTACTTAAGTGTCTTGCCCGAACTGTAAGCCCAAACCTGGACAATAAGAGAAGACCAGATAGAGAAACCAGAAATGAAAAGCAGAAAAACGAGAAAGAGAAAAAGCAGAAAACAGAAAAACGAAGATTAAACCAAACAGGTGTATCATGGTGGATGAATTCCAGTGCGGGTTCCTTTGTGGGATGGCCTAGTGGGCTGGGGCCAGGGTCGGGTGCCTCTCAGACTATGTATCCCTGCTGGGCTCTCTCTTTAGTTAAATGTGGAATAGGGGTAGGGCCCACGATCTAGGGCTACTTGCAAATTAGGGTAGTCCCTCTGACATATATTCCACCAACGGTGACCAGATGTAGTCAAAGCCCTTCCTTGTACCTTCTGTAATATCCGTCAAGCGTTCCAGCGCAAGTGCTCGCCTAAGTCTAGCATGCCACTGTGTGGTGGACGGGGCTTCTTCCTTTTTCCAGGCTACTGCGATCGCCATCTTGGCAGCACCTAGACACAGCCACATGATGGCTCGGTCACCAGACGTTTGTCTTTTCAGTTTCGCAGCTCGAAGCCCCAGGAGGGTGTGTTCTATGGTCTCCGGGATGGGGTACCCTAGAATCGGTTTCATCTGCGAGAGAATCTTTCCAGAATGGCTTGATCCAGGGACAGTCCCGCCATCCCCATTTTTTAATCATACCAACTAGGGGAACCAATAAAGAAAGTTTCCCCCACTAACCAGATATTTTAATTTTTTCTACATAAAGGTAAAAAAAAATAAACCACTCCGACAAAAATGCATTCTGGATGAGCATAGATACTATGGGGGGGGGGGGGGGGGGGGGGGGGGAGCTGCTACTGATCGAAGAGCCAGGTCTTGAGAAGTTGTCTGAAGGCCAGAAGGTGTTGGGTCTGCCGTAGGTTGGTGGGGAGGGTGTTCCAGGTCTTGGCGGCAAGGTGGGAGAAGGATCTGCCGCCGGCGGTTGTTCTTCGGATGCGTAGTACTGTGGCGAGGGCGAGGTCGGCGGTGCGGAGCTTGCGGGTAGGGGTGTAGAAGCTGAGTCGTTTGTTGAGGTACGCTAGGCCGGCGTTGTGCGAGGGCGTTGTGTGCGTGGATGAGGAGCTTGAAGGTTATCCTCTTGTTGACGGGGAGCCAGTGTAGGTCTCTCAGGTGGGTATGATGTGGCTGTGGCGGGAGATGTTGAGGATCGGTCGTGCCGAGGAGTTCTGAATGCGTTGCAGCCGTTTCAGGAGCTTGTTTGATGTTCCTGCGTAGAGGGCATTTCCGTAGTCCAGCCTACTGGAGACCAGAGCCTGGGTTACTGTTCTTCTCGTTTCAGTGAGGATCCACCTGAAGATTCTACGGAGGATTCGTAGGGTGTTGAAGCAGGATGAGAAGACGGCGTTGACCTGTTTGGTCATGGAGAGGGTGGAATCGAGGATGAACCCCAGGTTGTGTTCGTGGTCAGTGGTTGTCTGGGCTGTTCCCAGCGATGTCGGCCACCAGGAGTCGTCCCATGCTGAAGGGGTGGAGCCGAGGATGAGGACCTCCGTCTTGTTCGAGTTCAGCTTCAGTCGGCTGTTCCTCATCCATTCAGCGACGGCCTTCATTCCTTCGTGGAGGTTGGTTTTGGCGGTATGAGGATCTTTGGTGAGGGAGATGATCACCTGGGTGCCGTCGGCGTAGGAGATGATGTTGAGGTTGTGCTGGCAGGCGACGTAGGTGAGGGGTGCCATGTATATGTTGAACAGTGTTGGGCTGAGGGAGGAGCCCTGGGGTACGCCGCAGATCTCGTGGCGGTGGAGCAGAAGGGGGTAGGAGGACACTCTGTGTTCTGCCGGAGAGGAAGGATGTTGTCCAGTCCAGGGCCTTCTCTTGGATCCCGGCGTCGTGTAGGCGTGTTCATAGTGTTTGGTGGCAGACCGTGTTGAAAGCGGCTGACCGGTCCAGGAGTATGAGGGCTGCTGTTTCTCCGTTGTCGATCAGGGTCCTGATGTCGCCGGTGGCAGCGATGAGGGCGGTTTCGGTGCTGTGGTTGCTGCGGAAATCGTACTGGGATGAGTCCAGGATTTTGTTGTCCTCAAGGTAGCGGGTCAGTTGCTTGTTGACGATTTTCTCAGTGACCTTCGCCGGGAACGGGAGCAGGGAGTTGGGACGGAAGTTCTTGAGGTCCTTGGGGTACGCCTTGGGTTTCTTGAGTAAGGCGTTGATCTCGGCATGCTTCCAGCCCTCTCGGAAGGTTTCTGTCTCGAAGGAGGTGTTGATGACTTTCCGGAGGTGGGGTGCGATGATTGTGCTGGCTTTGTTGAAGACGTGGTGTGGGCATGGGTCAGACGGGGATCCAGAGTAAACTGAGTTCATGATTTTGATGGCGCCTTCATCGCTGACATTGAACCATGCGGTCAGGCGGCAGGAGATCGCGGCAGTGGGGGTCTCGGAGGTTGGCGGGGCGGTTGTGGCGTTGAAGCTGTAGTGGATGTCTGCGATCTTGCGGTGGAAGTAGTTGGCCAGTGAGTCGCACAGGTCCTGCAAAGGGGGGATGTCGTCGTTGTTGGAGCGGAGGTTGGAAAGTTCCTTCACGATGTTGAAGAACTCTTTGCTGTTGTGTGCGTTGTTATCCAGGTGGTCCTTGAATGCGGTCCGCTTGGCGGTTCTGATGAGTTGATGGTGTCTGCCGGTGGCGTTCTTGAGGGCCGCGTGGCTGTCTGCTGATCGTTCGCAGAGCCAGTTCTTCTCCAGTTTCTGACAAGTATGCTTGGAGGCCTGGAGGTCTTCAGTGAACCAGGTGGCTTTCTTGCTGGTGTGGCTGTTGGAAGGTGTCTTGAGTGGGGCGAGGGTGTTGGCGCAGTCGTTGATCCACTGTCTGAGGTTGAGGGCGGCGGTGTCTGGTTTGGTGGGGTCGGCTGGTGGGCTCTGGGCGAGGGCGGTAGCTAGCTGCTCTTCGGTGACTTTTCCCCAGCAGCGACGAGGCATATGTTGGGTGCGGCGATGTGCAGTGGGCTTCCTGAAGGTAAAGTGGATGCAGCGGTGGTCGGTCCAGTGGGGTTCGGTGGTGTGGTTGAAGGAGACGTGGGGTCTAGCGGAGAAGATGGGGTCTAGCGTGTGACCGGCGGCGTGGGTGGGTGTTGTCACAAGGTGTCTGAGTCCGAGGTTGTCGATCAGGGTGGTGGAGTTGACGTCGTTGTTGTTCTCGAGGTGCAAGTTCAGGTCTCCGAGGAGGATGTACTCTGTGGATGCGAGGGCGTGGGTGCTGATGAGGTCGGTGATGGAGTCACTGAACTGTGGTCTGGGTCCAGGGGATCTGTAGATGAGGGTTCCTCTGAGGGTGGTGTTGGGGTCGGTGTGAATCTGGAAGTGCAGGTGTTAGGCGGTGCTGAGGGTGTCGTCGGTGCTAGTCGAGAAGCTGAGAGTGTTCTTGTGGACGATGGCAATTGTAAATGTAGTGTATTTTGTAAAGCGCACAGCTGCCCCAACGGGGCGTCCCGGCGCTGTACAACGCTGTGGAACCCTTCCTGGCTCTCCCTGTGAGAAGCCCCTCCTGGGCACCCCCAAGGTGAAGCCAGGCATCCCAGTGTTGTAGGGGCCGTTGTGGAGATTAAGCAAGCTATTGCCCAGAGTTGCAGCGTGGGACCCATGATTAGAGTAGGCGCCGAGGTGAGAATTATCGAGTCCGCGGACATTGAGCTCAAGACCCTGCCGCGTCGGGACTTGAACCCTGGTCCCGGGCCTGATCTCTGCTTCAGAGTCTGCCGCTCTAACCAGTGAGCCACACTTCTCCACCTACTGTTCCGTTGGTGCGGTCTCTGCGGGCGATCTTGTAGTCTTCTGGGATGGCTATGGCGATATCAGGTGCTGAAGCGGGGGTCAGCCAGGTCTCCGTTAGGAAGGCGACGTCTGGGGAGGTTGAGTCGAGGAGGGCCCAGATTTCGACGGCGTGTTTGCGGGCGGAGGGAGTGTTGAGGAGGATGCACCTCAGGCTATCTGTGCTCCCATATATCCGTCGGTCGCAGCACGCCCCTTTCCGTAGCGGGTTAGGAAAGAACCCTATGATGAAGCATGCCACTAAGGGGTGACCCTGGTGGGTGTGGAGTACTTAAAGAGAATTTTTTCTTACCCATTATGGTTTTCGACACAATATATTTTTGATAAGTTTCAAGTTTCAAGTTTAACATTTGTATAGCACACTACTCACCCAGGGGGTCTCAAGGCGCTTGAGGGGAGGGGGGTAGTTTATTAATCGAAAATCCAAGTTTTTAGTTGCTTTCTGAAGGAGAGGTGGTTCTGTGTAAGGCGGAGATGGGTGGGAGGAGAGTTCCAGGTTTTGGCCGCTAAGTAGGAGAAGGATCTTCCCCCCATGGTGGATCTATGGATGCGCGGAATTGCGGCGAGGGCTTGATTGGACGATCGTAGTTGGCGGGTGGGGTTGTAAAAGGACAGACGCGTGTTGAGGCATTCGGGTCCTAGGTCGTAGAGGGCTTTGTGTGCGTGGGTGAGGAGACGGAACGTTATTCTCTTGTTGACGGGGAGCCAGTGGAGGTCTTTCAGGTGACGGGAGATGTGAGTTTGGCGGGGGAGGTCTAGTATGAGTCTAGCCGAGGCGTTTTGGATGCGTTGGAGTTTTTTCTGTAGTTTGGCTGTGGTTCCGGCGTAGAGGGTGTTTCCGTAATCCAGTCGGCTTGTGACCAGTGCGTGGGTGACCGTTTTTCTTGTTTCGGCGGGGATCCAGCGGAAGATTTTTTTGAGCATGCGTAGGATGTTGAAGCACGATGAAGAGACGGCGTTGACTTGTCTGGTCATCGAGAGGGAGGAGTCTAGGATGAAGCCTAGGTTGCGTGCGTGGTCCGTAAGTATGGGTGCGGTTCCCAGGGCCGGTGGCCACCATGAGTCGTCCCAAGCAGAGGGGGATGAGCCTAAGATGAGGACTTCCGTTTTGTCCGAGTTCAGTTTTAAACGGCTGTTCTTCATCCACTTGGCTACATCTTTCATTCCTTCGTGTAAGTTGGTTTTGGCGGTGTTTGGGTCTTTGGTGAGGGAGAGGATCAGCTGGGTGTCATCTGCGTAGGAGATGATGTTAAGGTTGTGCTGGCGCGCGATGGATGCGAGTGGACTCATGTATACGTTGAAGAGGGTGGGACTGAGAGATGATCCTTGTGGTACGCTGCAGATGACTTCGGTGGCCTCTGATCTAAAAGGGGGGAGGCGGACTCTCTGGGTTCTTCCGGCGAGGAACGAGATGATCCAGTCCAGTGCTTTTCCTTGTATTCCGACGTTGCTGAGGCGTTGTATGAGGGTGTTATGGCAGACTGTGTCGAAGGCTGCGGAGAGGTCAAGTAGGATGAGGGCAACTGTTTCTCCGTTGTCCAGTAGTGTTCGAATGTCGTCTGTTGCTGCGATGAGGGCGGTCTCGGTGCTGTGTTTGGCTCGGAAGCCGGATTGAGATGGGTCGAGGGAGCCGTAAGATTCGAGGAAGGCGGCGAGCTGACTGTTGACGGCTCTCTCAATGACTTTGGCAGGGAATGGGAGGAGCGAGATGGGGCGGTAGTTCTTAAGTTCAGTGGGGTCTGCTGTGGGTTTCTTCAGGAGGGCGCTGGGTTCGGCATGTTTCCAGCTTTCCGGGAAGGTGGCGGAGTTGAGGGAGCAGTTGATGACGTCTCGGAGATGGGGAGCGATGATGGAATCTGCTTTGTTGAAAATGTGGTGCGGACATGGGTCGGTTGGCGATCCTGAATGGATGGAGTTCATCAGGCGGATGGTGTCTTCAGTGGTGATTGGGTTCCAGGCGCAAAGGTTGTTAGAGGGGGGTTTTGGTTCGCAGGTGGGTGGAGTGGACTGGTCTTCGGATTGGTTTTCAAAGCTGTTATGTATGTCGGCGATTTTGTTGTGGAAGAATGAGGCTAGGGAGTTGCAGAGGTCTTGGGAGGGGGTGATATCGTTGGTGTCGGCGGTAGGATTGGTAAATTCTTTGACGATGTTGAATAGTTCCTTGCTGTTGTGGACGTTATTGTCAAGTCGATCCTTGAGTGCTGCTTTCTTGGTGGATCGGATCAGTTGGTGGTGTTTGCGGGTGGCGTTCTTGAAGGTGGTCAGGTTGTCAGTGGTTGGGTTTTTTGGCCAGGATTTCTCGAGGGTGCGACAGAACGTCTTGGATTTCTTAAGGTCATCGTTGAACCAGGGGGCTTTTTTGCTACCTTGCGTGATTTGATGGTTTTTCAGGGGTGCAAGTTCGTTGGCGCTGTGGGTGATCCAATGTGTGAGGTTGGTGGCTGCTTGGTTTGGGTCCGATGACTTGGCGGGAGGGTTTTGGTGAAGCGATGTGAAGAGCTGATCGGTGGTAATTTTGTTCCAGTTTCTTCGGGGAATTGGATGTGGGAGGTTGTGGGTCGTGGTCTTTTTGTAGTTGAAGTGAACGCAGCTGCGGTCCGTCCAATGGAGAGCTGTGGTGTTGAAGGAGATGTGCTTGCTGGAGGTGAAGATTGAGTCCAGCGTGTGCCCGGCATAAGAGTGACTTGTTTTGGTTACGAGTATTACGATTGGAGATTGAGTCCGTATGTTTTTCCCTCTATCTCCTTTTTTTGACGTTTTTCCTATCAGAAGAACAAGTCACTTACATTCAGTAACGATCTTTCTTATAGAGACGAACCACAGATTCCTCCCTGATCCTCCCATCTCTGTGGTTTGACTCAGTTCAATCATAAGATCTCGAGCCTAGGAGTATGTACACGGTCTACTGATTTGCATTTGGGGCTCTGCGTCTGAGGACACGGACAGTCTCTAAAGCAAATGAATTCTGCGCGTGGGAGTGGGGCCTAAATAGCAAAATGGCATCAGTGCGGAACCGCAAGGCGTTCCCTTACTACTGAAAAGATTCTGGATCCAGTCTGACCCTTGGGGACTATTTAGGAGGTGAGGAATCTGTGGCTAGATATAGTCTCTACCAGACAGAGTGTTACAGAAGGTAAATAACTTGTTAAACGTACTGATTGGTTAGAATGACAGTGATGAAGCATTCATGGGCGTTGAAGCCCAAAGGTTACCTTCCCCATCCAAGCATAGAGCATTGACTGCTAGATGCAGTTATAACAAATAATGAAGACAGTAATGTAGGCCTAGTTTGAGCTCCGCAAGTCACCCTTTTTTGGTTTGTTGTGAATTTTTTATAGATATTAATTTTTTTAAAACCTCAAAATGAGGTTCAAGCAAATTAATGTATACATCGGCATTTATGGGAAACATACTTCGAATTTTGAGTTGACTGTGTATTTGCTTGACACTTAATCTATTTGCTTCAGCCGATGTTCCGCAAAGCATATTCATGATTTTTACAATTAAAAAGATTTTTGGGAATAGTCTGTCCCATTGCCATGCATTTTGTGTGCTCTAGAAAGTGCCAAATACCCTGCTCTTTTAGCACAACTTACAATATGCAGGACATAACCTGTAAATATGATATTGTCCAGAGGGCAGGGTTAAATTGTACTTGTATGCCCTGAATCTTTGCATACGGTGCTCACACAGCATGCTGCTATGCCCTGTCCCCTGTAATCTTGGGGTTTAGTCACTGACCGTGATTTCTGTATTGTTAACGTTTACGCAGCCTTTGAAGGATAGATCTAAAGGGCATGTCTAATATTAGATATATTGAAGGGGTGACTTTGTGTGTGTCTGTCTCCTTAATGCGGAACCAATGTCACATGTCATGTCCTTTAAACAGATATTTTGATCAGGCAGTGCAGAATTCAGGGGTGGTGCATGCTATTCAGCCCCTGCTTTCCCCCCCCCTTCTGCAGGCACCAAGACCAGCACCTGGTTTGGAGGTGGGAGGAGGGAGCATGCGCTGGTCAGACACATTGCAATCTGGCAGTAAAATAATGCAAGCTTTATAACGTTGATATATGGTGCTAAGTGGGGATCAATATTTCATTATAAGATACTAGTTGAATGTCTTTTATCGTTATGTCTTTTGGCTACAGACCAGCAAGAACACAAGTTAGGTTTATTCTTATGAAGTCCCAAATCGTTCATGAAGCTTCCTGAGCTGCAGACTGACATTCTATTCTTTACTTTCTCTACTATGGCTTGTGTTATAAACCAGAAATAGGAGAATACCGCATTTCAAAGTGTAATATTAAAATTGTTGCTCAAAACTTTGTTGTCTCAAAAGGTACGAGTCTGACTGACTATAACTATCCTTTTAAACTGGCGTTCTCTTGTGAAGCTAACTTGGAAGGTGATAACAGACCTTAGGACCTCATACTGAAAATCTTCTGTCACTTTGACAAAAATAGTTTGATATAAATATCACCTGAAGAGAAGTCCTGACCAAAAAGCTGGATGCCAGATGATATTTCTCTTGCCAGACAAGGGGGGTGCAAGCCCATAGACGTAGTTCTACACCAGACTGAGGATTTTGAATATGACACAAGGCCTCTATCCTGGACCGAAGATGAGATGGATTAACTATGTGTTAAATTCAATGAAGACAGCCAACTAATAGTATAGAAGGTCCATGACGGTGAATTACTATAATTAAGCGGTATTGTCTGCAGCTGCAGACAATAATGGCTAATTACACTTGTTTTGCAGGTTTGGGCCTGAGCCTATTGCTCTAGCCCACAACAAGGGTGGTAATTATTAACTGTTATTGCCCTGCAAGCAAGGACAATAAGGCAATTAGCACCCCTTACTCCCGATCCATGACTCAACATCACTGGATGAGGGACACACAGCTTTTCTCTTCTACCAAGCAGCAGGTCTCTTAACAGACGTCTGTTGGTCCTACTGGTTATGATTACTCTAATAACAATTAGTTCAGAGTTAATTTGGGTTAGAGCCCCTACAATATTCAAAGCAAGTTTGTCCACCAGTGTAGACAACTGTCTGTTTTTTACATCGTTCGTAGCCACAACTAGAGGGGGAATAATAACACCTCCAGTATCTAATACTGTCAGTCCAATTCCATGTTTCACTTGCTTCAGACCAACTGCATCATCCGTTCTACTCGTATGATAAACTCTAGGAACCACCAAAGCAAGATAACCTGATCCAGCCCAATTACACAGCAAATTGAAATAAGCAGTCGTACCACACATAATATATTCCTCTCTTATCGGCTCCTCGCCAATCAGAAAATTACCACTTACAACATAACTTCTTTCACAATCACTCAATACCAGGTTTAGCTTTGCGACCTTTCAAAGGTTCACAACGCACAATACCCAACTCACCTTGTCTCTCCTCTCCGCTTCCATTCCCAATCAAGGATGCAGATTTGACAAACTAAATTCCACTTTTTCTTTAATCTTTTCTTTAGATTTTATAGTAGCAAAACGGTACCCCAAAATAGACACCCCAAACATTTACCTGAATCAAACCTGCCACATCATGTTAAGGCACCTCCTCAACCTTCAGTTTAGCAGAATAAAGCAATTAATTTAGTAATTGGTTAAGCAGATTCAATGGACCCCACTCAATAATGACAATCTAGATCAATGAAACGTCTCATGGTTTTATCACAAAAATTCAAAATTAATCAGTTCAAAGCCATGTAGGCTCTCCCTTGCAAAGCTATACAGAGTCTGTTGAAATCAGAAAATATTATACGTTCCAATGGGCAGTAAACCGAGTAAAGAAACGTGCAGCATCCCTAGTACAACAGGAAAGTCTTCTGGCTCATCCTCAAAATCTAGGGTTTTTTATACACAATTCTTGAATAGAAAATAAGACGTTTCGCAAAATCATCGTGGTGTGAGGAACTGCATCATTTATTCAGCAAATCAGAGCACATAGAAAATAAATATCATATTGCTTTAATACTGTTAGAAATGGGATTTCTGGCTAGCTGAGACTTGCGTAAAAAACCACCACTCTAGTCAGGATAAGGGATTTACACTCCTAAAATAACCCCTGCTAAACGCCCTTGGTTGCTTAGCACGAGCAGACAGGCTTATCTTAGAGGCAGTGTGTAAAGCATTTGCACATAACCAACAGTAATACAGTGTAAGCACTACAAAAGGACACCACACCAGTTTAGAAAAATATCCAATATTTGAATATACTTAAAACAAGACCAAATACGATAAAAATCCACAATAAGGTACTTTAGAAATAGTTAATTTGCAAGATGTCTTTAAATTGCAAAAATACATTGAAAACACAGTTCGTATGAGTTGGTAGCTCGGTCCGAGCCTACCGCGATTCTGAAAACAACCGTGTCTCGCAGTTCCAGCTGACCACGTCGGTACGGGCCAGCAACAGCGTGAACAGACTCGTTAACAGTACCTTTCTTAGGGTGGCTCACATGGAGGTGCGAATCGGTCTTGGCATCCGTCACGGTTGAGATGCAAAGTGAAAGCGGAGCAAGGCGCGTGTCCTCTCGATGCGGGGCGAGCAGCGGCACTGTGATGATTGTCCAGATGGCGTCGGTGAGACTAAGGATGGTGGTGCAGGACGAGACGTGCTCGTTGCGGTGCTGGCAGGTTGCGGTGCAGGTGACAGAGCCGGTCGTGGCGTCCGTCACGATTACGGCGCAAAGTGGAAGCGGTGCAGGGCACGGTGTACTCTCGATTCTGTGTAGACAGCGGCTCGGTGACGATCGTGCAGATGACGTCGGTGAGACCAAAGCTTGCGGTGCAGGGCGAGACGTTGCTCGATGCGGTGCTAGCAGGTTGCGATGCAAGCGACAGAGCCGGTTGGCGGGAATTGGCTCTGGCTGAGCCGTAAAGCTGTGCGTGACGAGGCGGTCACGGGTGTCGAGCCTGTGGCATCCGTGTCAGTGAGACCAGGCCAGCGAAGTTAAGCGAGGCGGTGCGGGCTGCGGTGTACTCTCGATGCGGTGCAGGCAGGGGCTCAGTGACTACTGCGCAGAAGTCATCGATGAGCTTGCGGTGCTGGGCGAGACGGTGCGGCCTGCGGTGCCATCAGGACACAAGGCCAGCGACCGAGTCGGTGACAGATTTGGTTGCGGTTCCCTCCTCTCTGTGGCAACTGAAACAGCGGTTCCAGGAGCGGTACCCAGAGGTTAGTGACGTCTTTGCAGTCCCTGAGACTTCTTAACAGGAGGCCAGCTTGGTTTCAGGCCCTTTGAGATACTCAGCCCAACTAGAGAAAGTTCAGTCCAGTCCTTTCACTGCCCAAGGAAGAAGCAGCAGCTGCAGGCCAACCCAACAAAGCAACAACACAGCAAAGGGGAAGTACTCCTCCTGGCAGCTCTTCCAGCTCTTCTTTTTGGCAGTTTCCTTGAAGTCTTGGGGTCTGGGCCCCAATATTTATACCAGCAATTCCTTTGTCCTCTGCAGGCAGAGAGGCCTGGGCCTAGTTCAGACCAGTTTTGGGTGCATCCTGCCAGTGGGTACCTTCTTCCTTTGTCAGTGTGGGCCAGGGCCCTTAGACGCACCACAGGAGGTGGAGCTAGCTTTGTGGAAGGCAGGCACAGTCCTATTCAGGCCCAGGTGCTACTCCTCCCACCCATCTATGTGCATATAGGCCTATTCAGCCCTGTGCTGACTCACCCTGTCTCCTGGAATCGCCCCCAGCACCTGTAACTCACACACCAGACAGACAATGCACAAGCTAGCAGAGGCAGGCTGGGTGGTTAGGTCAGAAAATACCCACTTTTAAAAAGTGGTATTTTCAAACACAGAATGTTAAAAACCAACATGTTCCCTGGGTCAGTTAGGATTATAGGTTGTTATAATCAAACTGCCCACTCTGGCCTATGGGGAACAGGTAGCCTTGCAATAGTGAAAAAAAGTAGGCTGTAATTCACTATCAGGACATGCCACACACACCAGGGCATGTCCTGCCTTTCACATACAATGCATCCTGCCCATGGGGGTTCCTTGGGCCTACCTTAGGGGCACCTCACATAGAAAAGGGAAGGGTTAGGGACTTGCAAGTTTGTGCACTTGCCAAGTCGACATGGCAGCCCCAGGCTGGGCACAGGCTTTGCAATGGCAGGCCAGAGTTACACTTTACGGGCCATTTACGTGGGTGGCACAATCCAGTGCTGCAGCCCACCAACATCATTTGATTTATGGGCCCTGGCACATGCAGTGCACTTTACTAGGGACTGAAACATAAATCAAATAGGCCAATCATGGAAACGCCAATCCATAACACAGTTTACACAGAGAACATATGCACTTTAGCACTGATCAGCAGTGGTAAAGTGCCCAGGGTCCTAAAACCAACACAGACAGGTCAGGAAAAAGCAAAAAGTTTAAGGATAAACCTGCAAAAAGGGCCATTTCCAACAAATACCTAACCCATTTTAAAATAATTATTCAGCTCCCTCTATGCTAATGTCATCCACAAATGTTCAAATGACAGCTGCGATAATCATCAGCATGCGTGGTCTTGAAGAGCGTTGCAGCTTGCATCAGAGGCTGCTCAATTCTGGAGGAGAGGAGGGGCCAGCAGGACCGGGTTGCTCATGGCGCGGATCCGCACCAAAAGAGGGATGCCTCCTAAACTAAGTTGAGCTGCTCGGGCTAAGAACCTGGATGCAAATTCAAGCGCTGATACACCAGCTTCCCCTAATTAAAACATCAATATGCCTCTGCAGCGCTCCAAGACAGTGAAGCCAGAAGTCTACGCTAATACCAACGCCAAAATGTCCCTGAAAGGAAAACAGAGCATGGGTATTTAAAAAAAAAAAAGGAGAAATGAAAGGTGAAGGAAGGCAGGAAGGCAGGAGAAAGCTACTGGAAAAAAACGAGAGTCTCAGATATATCTCCCACTCCAGCTAAAGATACAGCCTCAGACTCAACCCCACAGCAGCAACAGAGCCTCACTGAATTTTTCCCCACTATTGCAATACCCGCTGATGACATCAATGAAGCAATGGGAGCCCTCCGTGAGCTGAAGGACCTGAAAGGGAGAATAATAGTTAGGAAATAATAAGCTGGTGCAGTCGACCTCTTAAGTAAGGCAGATGCGATTGGTGAAGTACTAACCGGATCGGCTAGCGCTTGGGGAGGCTCTGACCCTCAAGGGGCTCCAAGGGGGGGTCTGAAAGTTGCTATAATCAGAGGCATTTGGCGTTACCTGCGCAAACCGCCTCAATCGAGGCAAGTAGGCATCACTATTCTGCTGGTCCCTCACAATTCCAAACGCAGGCCTTGGTCAACATGAACGTCAGTGCGTTAATTGAAGGGGCAACAGGGCAGAAGGGAATGGAAGACACTTAAGAGCCATGCAACACATTTTTCCTAATAACCGATGGTTCCGATATTAGCTCCTCTGATTTAGAAGCTGGGAGGAATGCCCAGCTCTCCAGTTCAAGCCTGAGCAGCCAGCAGATGGGAACGGGGCAGTGGTGAGAAGGAAGAGGCTCTCCAAGAAGAACCGAGACCTTCAATCGTCTGAGAGGATTGCGGATGAACTAGTCAGGTCTAATGTAAAATCTGCTTTGAAATGGGACTAGTCCGCTATGCAGGAAGTCTACCCTGATCCTCCGGGGCAGGAGGAAGTCTCCACTAATGCAAGATTAACACAAATTGAAGAGCCTCCTCTGAAATTAATCTATGAATCCATCAATCAGCTCCAAGAAGAGACCCGACTGGATGGGAAAAAAAACAGCTGGCAACTAAAAAGCTTCAGGGCGCTGGGAGAAAAATGGCTAAAGCCTGTGTAGACATACAAACCAGATTGAGGACTGTAGAAGAGCACACTGCAATGCTAGAATATGATATGGCCAGAGGCTACACCTGTACTGAGTCGCAGACGGCACAACTGACTGACTTCCTGTGGAAGTGGAAGATTTTGAAAACTGGCAAAGGAGGAACCACTTGCGGATTCTTAGCATCAAAGAAGGAGCAGAGGGCATTGCTATTCAAACCTTTACATTGAAATTAATGAAGGGAGCCTTTCTCCAGCACTGTAACTGGGACTTAGCTTCCCACTGACCCTAAAGAACCCAGGTCAGTAACGTTATGGAGAAAACCCAAATCCAATCTTAATTTGCTTTGGGAACTATCTGCTCCTGGAAGAAGTATTTTCAAAAGTGTGTCCCAATACCAAACGAACATATGAAGACCAAGTTTTCTTTGCAAGACCAGACTTTTGTCACGTCACAGTGGAGAGATGTTGGAGATTAAAACATTTGATTCAACCATTCCAAACCTTAGGGGCTGGAACCTATTTGATGAATCCAGCTCGCCTGAAAATCATATATAAAAACACCACAAGAGCTTTCACTTCAGAAATCCAACCCAGTAAGTACATTGATAAACTAAAACCGAGTAAGATGAGTAGCTCCTCTCTAGTAAGGTCGCTTCGAGTTGGTGTGCCTGGTGCGCATGTCTCTCTCTGTCATATGAAGAGGGTTTGTGATGTGATATCTCTCAAACAGTTATAAAAGGGTGGTGGGATACGGCTGGTGGCGGGGGGCCGGTGTACAGGCTGCATCACTCAGACCTTTGGTCTGCTTGTCTCACAAGGTAAGTGGGGGAGGTGGGTGGGGGTTGCAAGGACAGAGGGGTGTGGGGGGGCAGGGTAGGGGTAGGGCCACTCTCAGGAGTGGGCTATGGGTTAAAGAGCAAAAAAACTCCACTATATGAGGAAACTAAGGAGGAAGGGGGGGAAAGTGTTGGAACAGGCTGAAAAAGCGCTGTAAGAATGCGAACTGCGACAATAAATATATGCAGGCTGAATGACCCGGCAAATCAACGGAAAGTCAAAGAAGAGTTACGGATGTTGCATGCCGATATAGTATGAATGCAAGAAACTCATATTGAGGCGACCAAGAAAGATCTTTTATAGCAGTTGGGGTATCAATTGGTAGCATGCACTCCACAAGGGACTAGAACCCGGGGGGTTGCTATCTTGATCAGTAAGGGGGTCTTACTATTCAAAAACAGTTTAACCAACAGATTTGGTCGATAAGCAATTGTAGAGTGTTAATTTCTGTGGTTTAAATTTACGCTTTGCTCAGTCTATGGCTCCACGGCGATAATCTGAGCCCACAGAATGGCCATTACCAGTCATATGGCGACTTGAATATCAGTGGTCTGGGGGGGCTATGGAATGGGAATCCCAGTAATTATACGGAGCGGAAAAAAGTGCACTGCTCCCTCACTCAACTGATGCAAGGTAACAGGCTTTCTGATGTCTGGTTTCACTTAAAACCTCAGAAGGGAGGCAGCCCCTACATAGAGCAGTAGCGTGTTTGGGTTACTTTTTGGACTCGCATCAGTTGCTCACGACCTGCCCTATCAAGAAATTCCCCCGGGTTATGTCTGACCATAACCCCTTGGTCTTACAAGTAACAAACAAGGGGGCAGATGCCCCGGAACGCACATTTGAGAAGGGTCTGCTTCTAGATCCTGAATATGTTCGCCATATCCACAAATGGCTGTAAGAATTCCTAGATATCAATCATGGCAGTGCTAGGTATGGGATGGTGTGGGATGCTTTTAAGGCCAGGGTCAGAGGGAAAACTCTGACCTATATACTGATCAGAACAAGAAAGAAATACAGCACTTAAACACGATCTCTAGCACAATGATAGACACAGAAGAGGAGCTGGTGTCAGGCTATAGCTAATGACTTAAGTATTGAGGGGATTCACCAGAAACTTTCTCTAGTAAAAGCATCCTCTGGGGAAATCGCTCAGCAAGAGCAGCAGAAAAATACCTGGCCAGGCAGCAAAGCTGCCATGAATAATGTGAGCAAGTTGGTCACTTGTTAGCCACCAGGCCAAGACAGAAAATTGCTGGGGGAGAGAATCCTGGAGGTTACAAACCAAAAGGGCGAACTGGTCTCCGGGGTTAGGGAAATACGGGAGGTATTCCAGAGATACTATGGAAATGTATATGGAGAGGAGTGACACAGGGAGGCAAGGTGTATAAAAGGGTATTTTGAGTTGCTCCGTACGGAGCAATTTTCACAGGCAGACGCGGAATCCCTCGAGGTTACATTTAGAGGGGAAAGAATACAGAGAGCTCTAAAAGACCTCCCCTCCGGTAAGGCTGTGGGCCCCGATCAAATCCCATTAGGAGTTTTATATAGTTTATTTTCATGTTTTGGGGGCTGATCTAATTTACATAATGTGCCAGGTACAGAAAGGAGAATCCCCCCCGAGTCGTGGGCGGGAGCCAACATAAGTTATTTTTCCAAAGAAAGGGAAAACCCCTAACAAGACAGGATCTTACAGACCCATTAGTCACATGAATAGTGACACGAAGATCTTTTCAAAAATATTGACCAATCGGCTGAGTGGTATCATAGAGAAGGTGATATCCCCTAGGCAGCATGGGTTTATTCCTGGCAGAGGAACGGCAGAGCATATTTGTAGAGTTATAGCTCTATATGATGGCACATCAGTTACTGGAGACCCTATGGCACTTATTCTACTCAACGCCAAGAAGGTGATCTATAGGTTATCCTGGGAGTACCTCTGGGCCTCTCTTGAGAAGGTGGGGATCGGAAAGGGGTTTCTTGAGGCCATACAGACATTATATAGAGCCCCGGGCCCGACTCCGTCTAATGGGTGGACAAACCGACCCTATCCTTATCACTCGGGGGACTAGACATGGGTTACCTTGTTCTCCCCTTTTATTTGCACTGTATTATAGACCTTCTAATCCGGAAAATTGAGACCAATATAGGAATCCAGCCCATCAGGCTCCAAGGCTTTGTGACCAAAATTCTGGGGTACGCGGACGATCTGGCGATAATGACATGTAACCCATATGAAGCCTTATGGGAAATGGAGATCGAGGCCAAACACTACGGGTGGTCTCTGGCTCTTTGCTTAATCGGTAGAAAACACAAATAGTCATCAATTGTAAGATCTACCTGCCGGATCCACGGGTGACGGAATTTGCAGTTTATTTAGGGGTCACCATAGCCTTGGAACTGGGTAAAATTGTGGAAAAAAATCTGTCCCCTGCGATCCAAAAGGGGAAGAAAGATTTGGACGGTTTCAATAATTTGCACCTTTCGATTGTTGGACGTTGTAGCATAATTAAAACATATTTCTCCCAAAGATCTTGTATCTCTTCAAATCGATACCCCTGGTGTTTGAAAGTCACTGGTTTAAAGAGGTGGAAAAAATGGTTAACAAGTTTATATGGGCACATCGAAAGACCAGAAGGGCTCTCAGATTCATATCCCTCCCTAGGGAAAGGGGTGGGCTATCCCAGACTTAAAAATGTATTCGTGGGCTGCAGTAACCCAATACATCCGGGGATTACTCGAAGGAAAGGTCTTGGACCGGTGGAAAAGTGATGCTCCCCCAGATGTATATGAATTGCTGCTAGAGAGAGAGGCCCCCAATTGGCTATTCAGAGACACCAAATCTAGCTATTATAAAAAAGTTACATTTATGATGTATGGGGCAGCAGTTTCTGTCTGGACTATTGTTAGGAAGAAGCTAGGGTTAGGTCGGATGAATATTTACACTCACCTTTTTGGTAACCCATCATTTCCAGACATACTCCAGGACTGGGTTATGTCACGATGGGATGCACTAGGAGTGGGGAAGATGGTGGACTTGTTCAATTCAAACGGCGTAATACCATTTGAGAAGGTCCAGTTGTTCTTCAATATTGATCGTAAATAAATTTTTTAATACCTTCAGGTTCGAAGCTACATAGCTAAAAAGAAAGGGGGGAAAAGCTTTCTCTAAATAACCTATTATGGAAGCAATGAGAAATCCATAGAGCTGTATTGTCACCCAGATTAATGGAGGGATGAGGCAATTGATGGCTGATGACTTTGATAAACATTGCGAGAAGTGGCAGCGAAAGCGAAGTATTGAAGGGGCCGAGTTTCTGGACTCACATATGCTGGGCCACCCCGTACTGAGATAGGCTGGGCTGCAAGCGAAGCATTATAAAATGATTGATATATTCGACCTGCATTACCCATAGGCAAGAGCCGGTAAGAGTTTGATATCCGCTACATCTCCCCTACTTAGCCCAATGTAAGGTTTGCTTTTGCCCCCTGACATTCTCCTGTCTTCCCAAAAACAAGGGACATTTACTTTTTTTCACCTGCCACCTTACTCAAGTGTGCAGGAACTGAATTGGTTTACCACCACCCCCCCCCTTTCCCAAGTATAACTTGCACTGATATGATGCACTGCTTATGACCTCACATATTAAATCACTGATGGCATGTGTATTCTATGGGGTGAAAGTTACACTTAGGTAAGAGAAGAGTAACAAGTTCACCCACCCTTCTGAACGGCTGGGGGGTGGAGGGGGTGGTCCTATGACAAACAGAAGACCAATTGTACAGGGGGTTACAAAAATCGAAATCCTTCCTCTCACATTTGCTTTTAATGTTATTTTTGGTGTTCAAAACATTTACAAAGAATACAATGAAATCAAACCCCTGGCCGTTCGCCAAGCCAGGGGTGATAGACAAAGGAATGAAAGACACTCCAGGAACTACACTATTTTGGGGGTGAGTTGCAGGAATGCTAGATAATCATTGGATGTTTTGTACCCCATTGCCACATTTTCAATAATAAATTTCGTTCTAGTTTATTTCTTATTTTCATCTTAAGTGTGTATCCTTTTCCATGTAAACTTTTAATGGCCTTAATCCCTTAATGTATTTGTTATGTGGTTGTCCTTCATCAAATTACATCGCCCACACTTTGCAGCTCCTTTGCATCTCAGCCTAGTAACCATATGTGAGCCTCTGAACCCTTGGTGACACATGCTAGTGGATACTGACTAGTTTTTCTTAGATTGTAACATAATTTGGTGGTTCATAGCATGAACTTCTTTGCTATGTGTGCAACCTAAAGGGAAAAAACATCCAAACCCATTAAGTACACTCAGCCTATCCCCCTTCGCAGGTCAATAAATGGCATACCATTGAATTGTCCAACAAAACCTTAGATCAGTGACAGAGGTGGAGTGTATAGGAGCTCAGTTATAAAAAAAGATTGGTACAGCCATTAGGCCAGGCCTGTTGGAGTCGCTGTTACAGACTTTTGGCTTTGTCAGTGCGTTTTGCCAATATCAAAAGCAGAAAATGGTTATTGATGATTCTGACTAGCACTGGGAAAAAATGATGATGCATGTGTCAACACGCATGCACACATATGCGTCATAATGCCATAGCTATTTTGGGGTTAGTGGGCATAGCTGGGTTATTTTCTATCTATCATTCAAATTTGGAGAATTTATATCTTTGAATTATAACTTTAAAAACAAAAACTTAAAAAGGTGCCAAAACTCATATTTATCTAGGAAGAGCACGCTGGCAACAACACGCTGGGGTGGTGCAGTAGCGCAATATGTGTGCTGGGAGGGTGTATAACACTCACAGTACTGGGGGATTTCAGTAAGGAAGCAGGACCAGAGGTAGAGAGCAAGAAAATGCATGCAGCCGTATGGTGTTGAGAGAAAAGAAAAATTAGTTTCTTTAATGGTAAAGAAGCTATGCTTCAGGGGAGGGACATATACAAAGAGAGGAAGGAAAGACAAAAAGTAAGCAAGTGAGATTAACAAGACTAGAACGGTTCACAATAGGTCTTTCAGTTAGACAACTAAAAGTTGTCTGTAGGCGAAACCTAAAAAGTGGATACGCTCATTCATCTGCCCAATATTGTGTAAATGAACTCAGGAGGCACCCATCCTTTTATGTCTTCTACACAGTCCTATTCGTTTATATTTATTAGACTGTGATAGTTTTATCCATGCTTTGTTTTGTCAACACACTGAAAACACTCGTAGTAGCGTACTGTTCTAATTTGAACATATGACGCTTTCCAGAGCTGCGGACTAATTGAAAAGTAAGAATTGTCACTATGTTTTTCCAGAGCAAACCGTCATCCTTGTAGTGTACTAACAGCACAGTGTGTTGCAAGCAGTTTTTTTCAGCGAGAGAAGGCTGAGGATGAAGAGTGTAATACAGAGGCCTCCATTAGGCAATGTAAGGCCTAATCTGCAAGCCTAGATTGCCAATCCCTCTAGTAGCCATTGTTGAAAAGTCAGGAGGCATAATGTATCACAAGAGTGTTGTGAAAGGCAGTAACATTACATTTGAGGCAATGGAAGAAACGGGAAGGGACCGAGGTTGATTTACTTCTGAAGATGTGGAAAGAAAAGGAATTGGGAGAGCTTGAGCTGTTGTTTAAAAGTAAATAAACCTGGAATGTCTATTACAAGACAAAAAAAGTAACACACTGAAAGATAGCTGTACTGTTGGAGAGAAGGTAGAACTATTGCCGGATCTTGGGGCGAGTGCTTGAGAATATAAATTGATTTCATGGGCACTTGCATATTAAAAATGAGTTAGTGTGGAAGAAATATAGGTGTTGTGATATTTGGCTGTGTGCAAGAAAATGCCCCTTTTTTGCATGCTCACCCCCATTTCTAGCTGAAATATATTGCTGGAGTTTAGACTGTGTACACTGTCCAGTACCCAGTGTATGTGCTCGGATTCCTAAAACATGTAGATATTGGCTAATCTCTGATGGGCATATTTAGCTCTCTGATCAGACCAATTTAAATGTCACCTTTAGATTGCAGCACTTATTGTGCCATCCACAATGTGGCACAGGGAAACTGTAGCCTGACTACTGCAATGTAAAACCTGCAGTGCAACACACTAATATAACCCTTTTTAACAGGTAAAACCCTCTTTTAAATTTCAGCAAGTCAGCCCTATCTAAGCCTTGTAGCCTGCAAGGTAGGGTGCATGGTATTTAAAAGTGGGACATGTAGAAAATTAATGTTACCTTGTCCCTACTGTGACAAGACCCTATAATATATATTTTCACTGTGGCAAGTCTAGCTTTTCAATATAGAAAACCGAAGTACAGATTAACTTGGCATCTGGAACTGGTGAGAAGGACCTGAGGATGATGGACCCCCTTCCACTTGAAATCCAAGGACTGAAAAATCTCCAAGGATCTTAAGGCTGATATCTTGGGTGGCTGCAGGAGCATACAAAAGCTGAAAAGGACATGCCTGGGACTTTTCCCAGCTGACCAATTGCAAACTAGACCTGTACTGTACTTTGCTGTTGCCCTC
This sequence comes from Lissotriton helveticus, assembly GCF_964261635.1. Lineage (NCBI taxonomy): Eukaryota > Metazoa > Chordata > Amphibia > Caudata > Salamandridae > Lissotriton > Lissotriton helveticus. The sequence goes on along the minus strand of NC_136060.1, from coordinate 18,700,904 downwards.
TGTCTGACGCTCTGAAAAATGTCTAAGTGCTCCCCCTTAAGGTCCTGGGAGCCTCTACTTTTGTGGCGTTGTTTGGACACCAAAAGACGTTTGGGCGGTTTAAAAAAACTTTTACGTGAACTCTTTAAGGGGCCGAACGCAAAAAGAATCCGACCGGCAGTGCCACAGCGTTGCATTTAATTTCAGGTGTTCTACACATGGAGAACTATTTTTCCTCTGTAAAACTACTAATTCGCTTTTCAGATTGGGACTTAGAATTATTTTATTAACTTCCCTTCCTCCAGGCCCTACCTGAGCCAAAAGACTTGATGTATCAGTCCTGTGCTCCATTGTGGTCAGCCTAAATTATACCTAGGTCGCGGTCAACTGCAACCATTGACTTCCAATGGAGCTTTTCACTTCTTGGTGCTTTTTTCACTTAATATATTTAAAAATTAATTTCTCTGGTTCCCCTTTTTGGACTTTTGTCGTTTCGGTCTCATTCTGCTTATTGTATTTTTCTCTCTTTAAATTGTAGTGGGATTTTTATTATGTTGGATTTTCGACTTTATAGGTGATTCAGATACATATAAAGCCTTTACACATTTTTTATACATTAAGCCTGTCTTCTCTGTGCCACAGCCACCAGGGATTATGCTTGGGTTTAAATTACTGAAATCTTTGGCTGAACCTAACAAGATATTAACTTGCGGTGGACACCAGTCACCCCCAACTAATAAACCATTTTCTAATGGGGGTAAAAAACACATTTTACATAAAAAAAATAGTATACATGAATTCATGCGAGAAGGCTGACTATTTGCTGGGTAGTATCGGTAACAAATCTGTAACGCTGCTGGATTTCTATTCTTTCAAAAGTAGGAATTCTCTATTAGCAACTGCGATTGTGTGTTGTGGTGAATCAATATGATGGTGTAAAATAATTGATGTGTATATATTGTTTATGTTTACATTCTATTTAATAGCATTTGTATTACTCTCTGTAGAGCCCCCCTCTTTCACACAAGCAATTACCACATCTATCTTGGAAGCTGCTTTTTATTAAAACTTGACAGAAAGGAATAAAACGAAATGAAGAGACACAAACAGCTTTGTTCCCCTAGATGAGGCAACTAAGATGAGATCTTTGACCCCCTAATAATGCATGGGCTGTGATTGCTGTACGGCACACACGTAGCCCACACAGCCCGTGCAGCTTTGTTTTAAGCCTTTCTTACCCTTGTTTCTCTCAGTGTGAGCCCGCTTAATTGGCTCGAAAAGAAAATAAATTCCAACAGGCGCCCCGGGATACATTTTTGTTCACTTTAAAGCCAAAGCAGGCAAAATGTTTCAACACTCTCCCGGTAATAATTATATTTTCTTATTATTTTTAGGAAATTCATTCCAAAACGTAACAGGATAGTCATCGACTTTGATTCAATTAACGGCGGTAGAAGTGGCCAAGTGCCTCTCTGAGTTGCATCTCATTAAATTTCAAGAAGATTGTGAGGATCCTTTTCTGCGGAGCTGCTAATGCCTTTCATCTTCAAGTAATGCATAACTTTCCAATAGATGCCATAGATCAAGGAAACATCTGAAGAATTCAAGGCCTGCAATCTCTTCATAAGGAATCGACATTTTTAAGCTATTGATTTATGGGTCTTCCGAGAGGCCATTTTTTTTTTTTTTAGATGAATTCTGTTACATGCTGCATGCTAGATGGTGTATTTACTTTACAGGCCTGATCTCTGTGCAGTCTAAAACTGAATTGGTGCCCTAGACGGCTGTTTTCTATTTATTCATGGGTTGTCCATGGCTGTTTTTTGCTTACTCATGAATAGAATAATTTAGCGGTGTTTATTTATGACTGCAGCGGTCGTTTCGGAGACTTTGGGTGCTCTGCACAAAAATTGGATTTTGGAATGTAAAACGTGCACATACAACTCAGTGTTACATGTCTGAAAATGTGCGTATAGCAATTTTTTCTATATGTTTTAGGGACGGAATGCAATATGCTATTCGTATCCTTTTTCATTTTTTTTTTTGCTAAACACTGTCGCAAAGTAAATTGATAGATGCCATATGGTGTTTAAGACCTACATTTCATTTGTTGCCTTAATTTGTGTAATTTTATTTTTCAAGTTAAGTTTTTTGCCCATCTTGTCACAATGCACCGATTGAGCTAATTGACACTGAATATGGAGAATTAGATTCCACTAAATGAATGTTTGTGTTTAGTAACTAAATTCGTATATTGTCTGATTATACATGACATATTTTGGATATAACTAGCTTGTTATAAATGTACTTTTTTATCCCGCAGTTTATCACGTTTATAGTGCAGAATAACTTGGGTAAGATCTCAAGAACATTTGACAAGAAGTCTTAAAGTTTATATCTTGAGAAACCCTATTTGATTTAATTACATCTGTAAAAAAATAAAATTATCATGTCGAACTACCAAAGATAAAAATAGACCATTTCATAGGTCTTAAGCTGCTCAAATTCAGTGGGTTCTTTGAGACTACATTTCGGGATTTTTTTGGCATTAGTTGACCTGTATGTTTGCAATTAAAATGTTATTTGAATAGACGCGTGTATTCTCGTTTTTCTAGCCTCATGCAAAATTCAAACGTACCCGAAAGGAAATTAGGATGTGACACTCTATTACAATGGTGCTGCTTTTGCCCATTCGCAAGCACAAGATGATGGACAGCGCCAAGAAACATTTCACTTACCCCCAGTCAAGAGATCTGGTTTAAAGCCATTGTGCTGGTGCTCACCATGCCACACCAGTTTGAACCCAGCCATATGCAAATCAGTCTTGACCCTGCTCCCCATGGGAACAGTCCAGCCCGAGCTGCCAGGCCAGGTCCTCCCTGGCCGGAAACAAGCACCCTGAGACCGGTTTCAGGTTGTCACCCCTTGTCATTCATGATATTCTGAATCCAGTGGCACAGCAAGCAAGGGATCCACGTTGGGGCATAGCCATAGCCCCTTAGGGTGAACATAGCAAATGCAACAAGTTGATGGACGGAGTGCGGAAACGTTTTAAGTACCCACCTCACTCATGTGATCTAGGTTGAATCCAGCGCTCCTTTGGTGAGAAAATAAATCGATGGATGTAACAAAGATCTTTGACTGGGGGTGAATATTTGACAATTTTCAGCATTCCGTCCGTCATCTTTTTGTGTTGCTGTTTTGGCCTATTCGCCATTATGAGATTCAGAATAAATGTGGCCAATGTTAAGCTTCTTACATATTTTAACCTAAAAATTGCTTTATTTTCTAAGTGTTGCCATACATCATTTGTTACAAAGGTTTTAACTGATCATGTACTTAAGTATTTTTCAGTTTTTGAAAACAATAGTCATTTTTATGTGACCCACTACATTGTCCTCAGTTTCCTAACTTCATGACACTTGATAACAAATTTCTCCTAAGGTTGCCTGCAACTGTTGTGCTTTCAGGCAGAGTGGGCTAAAAAACGGTGATGGATTAAACACAGATCTCTTGACTGGGTGTGAGTGTTTGATAGGTTCAGATGCTCCGTCCATCACCACCCCTTTTTGCACCACCCCCTTTTGTACCATTCAGGCAGTTTCATGGCAAAAGAGAAATAGGTATTGATGGTTAAGTAGGAGCGCTGAGGGGTATGTATTGCCCATCTCTTGGTACTATGATCGTAGTTTAGATGACTTAATTAATTCACAATGCCTTCTGTTTACTCCAGCAGTCCCGGAAATACCTCTTGTTAGAAATGGGAATCTCTGGTTGGCTAAGGCTTGCACCAAAGTCAGACAGAGACCACCACTCTAGTCAGGAAAAGGGAGTTACACGCCAAAGATAACCCCTGCTCACCCCCTTGGTAGCTTGGTACGAGCAGCTAGGCTTATCTCGGTGGTGATGTGTAAAGCATTTGCACAACACACACAGTAACAACACACTAGGCACACCACAAAAGGAACTCCACACAAGGTTATATAAAAATAGCCTTTGTATTATAATAAGAACACATCAGATAGTAATCACACCATATACACTGTGCCAGCTGGCACGGGCAATATTTACAAGGGATTATTTACATAGGACAGGGCCACGTGGGCCACTGTCAGAATTAGCACTTGGTAAAGGAATAGTAAAAAGTAAGAATATATATGAACTTAGAACACAGCCAGTAATCACTGGCAGACACTATACTCAGCGCCAACATGTAACAGGCACAATAACACCTAATACGAGAACTCTATTCTGCGCCAACCTCATAAGCTAAAATAGGATAAACCACAATCTCCTAAACATCAGGAAATATACTTAAGAACATAATCTGCAGTAGGGAATAAATCAAACCTAGACTACAGTAGAGAAATAACACATAAGACAGTAGGTAACACCTAGTAATCAGAAAAGCACATCTATGAGCATAAATCAAGGTACATGAATCATACTAAAAACATTACCTTTCCTAGTACATATAAAAATGACATTAGGGCCTTGCGCCCTACAAAACCTAATAGTGCCCAAGGCCAACTGGCCATCTCTAAGGGGCTCAAATGCCCGCTGTCCACAAAGTCTACTGCCTAAGCAGCGACCGTCACGGGGCGCACTTGGCGCAAACCTAAACGTGGCAGCTGCCCACTACTTGCTGGGCAGCTGTGAGTTCAATGAAGGCCTAAAAGTTGCAGCTGGCACGAAGTGCTGCGCAGCTGTGCAGACCAAGTTAGGGAGAAAGGAGTGCGTCTCACTCCTGGGTTCAAAGCACATGTCCCCTGAAATAAAAGGGTCCTAAACGGTGCAGCTGCCCACTACTTGCTGGGCAGCTGGGAAAGTTAGACAATGCGGCATGGGCCCTCGGGGCCCCTTTAAATAAATTGCGCAAAACATCGGAGCCATCTGGGCTCAGAGTCATGGGGCCAAAAGGCATGGAAGCCCCCACGGGGCTCTGTGGGCCAAATGAGGCAAACACGGGCTCTGAAACACTTGGGGACTCGTTGGAGCCACGGAGGATCTGGGGGCAATGATGCGAAAATGCGGGCAGTGCCCCGGGCCCCTGGGGACCTGTTAAACAATTAGGGCCAGTGTAGAGCCACCCATAGGCTCTTGAAAGGAATGGTGCCGTACGTTGGAGTGGCCCGCTGCCAAGTGGGGCCGCTCGGGAAATACACAGGAACACCCCCCCCTTCTTACCGGTTCTCGTCTGGGGATTCCTCACTGGGATGCGGCGGGGGCAGGCACCGGCAATGTGCCTCGCGGCCCTCCGTCTGAACAGGCTGCAGCGCCACGCTTCACTGGTCAATGCGGCAGCGCGGCACCTGCGGGGCTCTCTCTTCACCTCTGGAGGCCAGCGGAATGGCCACAGTGCCTCTCTTCTCAGCAGGCGGCACTTCTTCCTGCAGGCTGCGGAACGCGGGCTTCCCTTCCTTCCCCGGAAGTCCCGCCTACGGGGACACAGCCTTGTTTTCCTTCCGGGTCGCACTGGTGCAACACCGGCGGCTTTGGCGAGGAATTAGAACGCGGCTCTGGCCGCGGTGGTGAGATGCGGGGTGCGCACCTGCTTGGATTAGAAGTATAACGAAAATGTGGGCATAATGCAGGGTGGGCACCTGCGAAGGAGCACAAATAAGCGGGGTGGGCACCCGCATTAGAATTAATTAAACAAGCGGGGTGGGCACACGTGCTCCAAGCACAAGGCGAGGGGAATCCCCAGGCAGGGGGCATCCCTCGCACACCATGCAGCCCAGCGATGCAGGGCTGAAATAAAGCGCTCCCTCAGGAGAAATAAAGCGCTCACTAGGATAGCATTTTTAAAGTAAAAAACAGCGTTTCCATGCTGCCAAAGGTCCTGGAGAGTCCAAGGGAAAAAGTCAAAAGGGGTTCCAGGGCAAAGCAAAGTCCCCCAATCATCCCAGGCAAGGCAGAGGGGTCCCAAAGAGTCCTCCAGGCATCCGGGGCTGGGCAGAGCCCAGGGAGGCAAGCCTTCCCCTGAGCTCCAGGAGCAGCGCGCCCCTGGTAGTTTTAAGTCCGCAAACAACATTTACTTGGGGTCACAGCCCCTCTTTTATACACATAAATCCTTTGTCTCAAAGGTGCAGGCAAGGGGAGAACCAGATGCAACTGGTTCTGGAGCACTTTGTTTTGCTCAGCCCCTCTCCCTATTCACAGGACAGGCCAGGGACATCAGACACACCACAGGGGGCGGAGCCAGCATTGTAGAGGGAAGGCCCAGCCTTATTCAGGTCCCAGGTGTTCTCCCTCCCATCAACATGCAGATCTCTCCATTCACCACCGAGGAAGACCCATCCTGACTCCTGGAGCCAGGCACACCAGCCAGCTCCAGCCAATTACAATCCTGACAGTCAATTCACATTTAATGTACAGACATACCAACTTCTAGAAGTGGCACTTCTACACTAGACACAATAAATCCGCGCACATCATCGCACAGCATTTAATCTTACGAGTTCGCACATGCCAAACTCGACCTTGCACTCCCCACGCATCAGGAACTACCATGGACACACATAATCCCCCATGCATTCCTATGGGAGGGCAGGCCATCTCAGCACACACACTCAGAGTGCGAACGCACTTTACACTGGCCCACAGTGCTAAAGTGCGCAGAGGCCTAAAATCACTACTACCATGTCCGAGGCTAAAGGAAAAAGGTTGAGGGGTGAACCTGCCAAAAAGGCCCAAGTCCAACACCCCTCATATCTGAACTGTAGGAAAGAACTTAAAACCCTTTTCCCCCACCTTATTGTTATGGCAGTAGCAGCTGTTAATTCGTTTTTGGGAGTGTTAGGTGCAATTAGAGGAGTTGCCCACCATCCTACTACTGTCCTTATATACTTCCTCAGTCTGGCAGAACATTCAAAACGTGAGTGTGAGGGGTGTAAAATAAAGGTTTTCACAATCATTGCAGACCCACCTGTATTTAGGTATACAGTGACTTATTGTGAATGTTCGACCTGGTTCTCTCTGAAGGGTTACCCCCAAACCTTTTGCCTTCACCCCTCCTGTTTTGCTGAATTCATTTTTGTTGGCTTTAGGACTCTGTCACTTTACCACAGCTAACCAGTGCTAATGTGCTTGTCTTCTCTCCTTTGGACATGTTAAAATTGACTTACACCCAATTGGCACATTTATTTTACTTATAAGTCCCTAGTAAAGTTGGACTACATGTACCTAGGGCCTGTAAATGGAATGCTACTAGTGGGCCTGCACCACTGATTGTGCCACCCAATTAAGTAGCCTTTTTAAACATGTCAGGTCTGCGATTGCAGTCTGTATGCAGTTTTAAACTGTCATTTCAACTTGGCAAAATACACCTTTTGCCAGGCCTAAACCTTCCCTTTTAATAGATATTTCACACCTAGAGTAGGCCCTAAATAGCCCACAAAGCTGGGTGCATTGTATTTAAAAAGTTGAACATGCAAATATTTAAGCTTTACATGTCCTGGAGTTGGAAAAACTCTCAAATTCGTTTTTCACTACTGTGAGGGCTACTTTTTGGGTTCCCTTATTACATTCAAAGTGAGGACGTTTGGTTGGGAACTGGTAGAAATTTCTTGTTTACCCTCAAATGCATTGTAATTCAAAATCCTACTTAATAGTAAAGTCAGATTTTAAGTCACAATTCTGAAATTGTCACTTATTGAAAGTTGGCATTTTTGTGTCCTTACCATTTGGTGCCTGCATCCTATTCCTGGATCGCATGACTAAATGTAGTTGACAGTTTACCTTAGATTCTTCTCAGAGAGCCACACAGTAGCGGGAGTGGGTGTTGGCAGGAAGGGCCATCCTGAGCTGATGGAAGGGGCGGAGCGGTCACTTGTCACACTTGCACTTCAAAGAAACTGCCTCAGCTCACACACAACGACCTTCACACTAGGCTTTTGTGACCCTAAACCCAGTAGAGACAAGGCAGGGAGGCGAGAAGTTTCAGAAGCAGATGTGAGAGCAAGCAGAATCTGGATATGCGGCTGGAAGGACTGCCATGCTGCAAGGACTGCCCCGCTGCCTGAGGAAGGAAGACTGGCCTTGCTCATTGAACCCAGAACCACTAAAGTGGCTCCATCGGCTGGCTGGCCTCCTGTTCTGAGCTACAGGGACATAAAAAGCTCCAGAGACCTGCTGGTCAACTGGGCCTGCCTCTGCCCTGCTGCTGGCTCCAGTCGAGTAAATCCTGATCCCCAAGAGGTTACCTCTCTGCTCTTAGTCTCGGCTGGCAACAGAGTGTTGTACTCCTGACAAACTGTTGGTTTCCTCAAAGCTGACACAGCGCAACGCAACTCAATGCAGCGTGACGCAGGACCTTGGATTGCAGCACCGCGCAGCTCCAGAATGGCGGCCTCATCAGATCAGACAAAGCACAATTTAATGCAGGATCTCTCAATTGCAGTCCTCTCCTCCCCTCGTTGAAACCGACACAGCACCACTCCCCTCAACGCAGGACCTCACATCGCAGCCTGTGCAACTCCTCATTGGAACTGAAGCAGCATGACGCAACCTGATGCAGGACCTTGCATCACAGCTCCTCATCGGAACTGTTAGACCTGGAATCATTGGTGTGCGTTTCCCCTGTATTTTTGCCTTTACCTCATGTGTTTTTGCTGTGTGTTGGACTCTGTTTTTCTGGTCTAGATCCTTAGGGCACTTTGCCAGTGCTGTTCAGTGCCAAAGTGCAAGTGCTCCCTTTTTCAATTGTTGTTCTGGATTGGTGATTCCATGATTGGCATGTTTGATTTACTGGGCAGTCCCTTGTACAGTGCACTGCTTGTGTGCCCAGGACCTGTAAATCAAATGCTGCTAGTGGGCCTGCAGCACTGATTGTGCCACCCACATCAGCAGCCTGTAAATGTAACTCAGGCCTGCCACTGCAGAGCCGGTGTGCAGTCTGCCATGTCAACTTGGCAAGTGCACCCACTTGCAAGGTCCGAACCTTCCCTTTTGTTACATGTTAGTGCCCCAAAGCTAGGCCCAGGTTACCCCTGCGGGCAGGGTGCAGTGTATGTGAAAGGTAGGACATGCCCCGGTATGTGTGGCATGTCCTGTTAGTGAAATACTGCCAATTTTGTTTTTCGCTATTGCACGGCTACCTGTTCCCATAGGACAGAATGGGGAGTTTGCTTATAACATCTTATAAACAGAACTACCCCAGGGAATAAGGTTGGAAAATAAAGGTGAGTATGCCTGAACTCAGAATGATAAAATGCATCTTTTAGTGAGGGTGATTTTTACATTCTGTTTGAAAATACCACTTTTAGAATGTAGGTATTTTCTTGCTTAGCCATCCAGTGTGCCTCTGCTAGGATGCGTATTGACTGTCTGGCTTTGGAGTGACAGGGGCTGGGGATGTGCAGTGGCTCCACAGAGTCTGGGTGATCAGGGCTGTGCTGAATAGACCTGGGCTTCATTTAGAGTAGGGGAGGAGATTTACTTTCACCTGAATGAGCCTGGCCAACTTCCACATTGCCGTAGCCACCTCCTGCTAAGAAGCTGCACCAGAGAGAACAGAACTGGTTTTGACTGAGCACGGGGCTTCTCAGCCACTGGAGAACAAAGGATTTTGCTGTATAAATATTGGGGCCCAGACCTTTTGATTACTTCTGGGAATCAAGAGGAACCTTTGCCATGGAGAAGAGCTGGAGAAACTGAGTAGGAATACTGCCCCTGTGCTGTTTGCTGTGTCCCCTGCTTGAGGAAGATCTCCAAGGACTTGAAACTGAATTGCCTCCTGTTCTGATGTCTCAGTGACACAAAGACTTCACTACCAGTTCGCCTGAACTTCATTGCTGGGAGTTCTGACCTGCTAAGAGGTGCTTTCTGTTGCTTTGGACCTCTGGAGGATGTTTGCCACTGGGAGCTGAAAAAAGTAATGCAACTTCGAGAAGCGCGATGCATCTGCACCTGTTTCCGAGGCATCGCCGAAGAAATCGTTGCAGCGCCTGCGCACGGCTCGAAAAATAGCAGCATCAAGTGCACCGATCTCCGAAGTCCGAGATCACTGCACCAATTCTGACGCAAGGCCTGCTGTGCGGCTGCAAGAACCCATGCATTGTCCCTGATCATCGCATCAAGGCGCCAAGTCTGTTGTACCATTGGGGGGTGCAGTAAGAAACCGATGCATCACCTCCCCATGCAGTAAAACGAAAGACGCATCACCTCCTCTCCGGTAAGGAACCGACACATCACCTTCCCTGTGCATCAGTAATGAACCGATGCATCACCTCCTCCGGAGCAAGGAACAGACGTATCACCTTTCCTGAGTGTAAGAAACCGTTGCATCACCGTCCCGTGATCCTTTTTGTTTGTGTATGCGACGCATCCAAGGTACTTTGTGTGAAAAGTATTGCATCTGCAATTTGCTTTGAGATTAACTATTTCTACCATTTGAAAGTCATATTCTTATTACTGTATTGTGGATTTATGTCATTTTGGTCTTGTTTGGTTTAGATAAAGATTACTTATTTTCCAAACTGGTGTGGTGTCCATTTGTAGTGTTGTCACTGTATTACTGTATGTGTTCACAAATGCTTTACACACTGCCTCTGAGATAAGCCTGTCTGCTCGTGCTAAGATACCAAGGGGGTGAGCAGGGTTTATTTTAGAAGTGTACCCCCCTTACCCTGACTAGAAGCAAGGGTCCCTATTTGGACAAAGGTACTTACCTCTGCCAACTAGAGACCCCCATTTCTAACAGGAACCGACGCATTGCGATGCAACGCTCCACATCAAGGACATAGGGAACAATTCTCAGTGAGATTAACCTGGTCCCTGTATCCGGTCCTCTCTCCATAGCGGTCGGCCTGAGCTTATGGCTTTGTCTTTGTCCAGTACGACCAATTAACCACAGTTTTCGCTCTGTGCTTTCAGAGGCTATATTTACTATAACCCCTTGAAATTGCATATCTTCGGTTCTACTGATTGAATTGTCGTTTTGGTGGCAAATAATTTATAAAATGTTACTCTTAAGTTGTGGGGATTTTCTTGTGTTGAGTTTTCACTTTATTGTTGTATGTGTTCTGTATAAGTACTTTAACTCACAACAATGTCCCAAGGGCCATCATTTGAAAAAAAACTATTTCTATTCATTCATACAATACTATGGATCAATGTATTGCATATGTAAATCAGTTACAAAGAGGATACAGCCAACGGTAATCCATAAAGAAATTCTTTAATATTTTTCAAATGTGTAACAATTAATGGCAGCATAAAGTATGAAAACAAGTGCTCAATGTGCAAAGTAAAAACACAGTGCTCATGAAGTTGAAGTGAATGGCGCAAAAGTGATACAAAAAATAAAGACAATGGTGAAAAATAACAATAATCCAATATTGTGCATGAAAATAAATGGATTGAGGCTTTCATATAGGTCTCATTGCACAATAAATGTATTTTTCTGCAGAAAATCTGTCAACATATTTTCGAACTTTCACAATGCATCGGGACAAAAGGAGCATGAACATTTTGATTGTTGTCTGTTACTGTTCCAGTTGGTAAGGTATGTTCAATGAAGTCCAGTAATGGACAATGGCAAGGAATTAAAGGCACTGATTTATCCAGAGCAATACATGATTGAAAAATCTTATCCAGTCACCAAAGCTAACAGTGTTCCTACTATACATGCCATGGCTATGGTGGCATTAGACTGGGGGGGGGGAGGGGTTACTGTCCTGAAACAGGTAGTGGTCTCGCCAAAGCTTCTAACCGCCTGTCTGCTTGGAAATGACCAGTAGACCTCAGCATGGGCTGAGGTCACATTAAAAACCCATTCAGCAATGCTGGACATCCCTGCGATTATGTGTGTCAAGACTAGAGCACAGAGCCAAAAACAGGGTGAAAAAGAAATGTTGGAGCCTGAAAGAATGGCCTAACCTTCCAAGAGTAAAGTTAAGAAGACTGGGAAACCAGCTACTGAACAGCAAAAGACTCGGGACCCTTCTCCTCAGAGAGAGGACTTGGAAGCCCCAGAGGGAACTGAGTCCGTGGAACTGGACCCTTAGTAGGTTGAGCTTTTAGGCACAGGGGGACCGACTAGGGAACCTTTGTGCCTTGGACAGCAGGCCTGTCCAACTCTTGAAAGCCTGAGGCAGCAAGCTGCTGCATAGGAAAAGGGAGATGTCAGTGGTACCCACAGAGTCTATGGGGAGGAGGGAATCCTGTATACTGAGGCCAGAGACTCCAACCATGGTGCCACTAGGAGAGTGTTCTTTCCTCAAATGTACAGGGAGTTTTTACTCACTTTGGCTCATGACATCTCCCTAGCTGTGCATCTTGGCCAGACTAAGACTTGGGAAAGGCTAGTTAGCCACTTTGTTTGGCCCCAGATGGTAAAGGAGTTTGTCAGCTCATGTGTCACCTGTCAAGCCAGTAGTAAAACAGTTGGACATCCAAAGGCCCCCTTAATTCCACTAATAGTGGTTGGGGTTATCTGTGAAAGGGTAGGTGTGGACGTAGTGGGTCAATTGAACCTCCCACAGTATCGGGAAACAAATGTATACTGGTGGTGATGGTTCATGCCACCAGGTATCTTGAAGCAAATCCCTTTAGGTCTACTATAGCTCCTGTAGGAGCCAATGCCACTGTTGATGTCTTCACCAGGGTAGGAATTCCTAAGGAGGTGGTATCCGACCAATGGACAAACTTCAAGTCTGCATAATGCAAGCACGCGTGGAGTACAGTACAAGTATACTACTCCCTATCACCCACAAACGAATGGTCTTGTTGAAAGTTTGAACAAGACCTTGAAGGGCATGGTCATGGGGCTCCATGAAAACTCAAAAGGAGATGGGATGTCCTCTTACCATGCTTACTTTTCACCTACAGGGAGGGGCCTTAGAAGGCAGTAGGGTTTTCACCCTCTAAACCTCTATTTGGCCATCTAGTTAGGGGACCACTCTATCTAGTTAGAGGGTTGGGAGAAGCCTCTCCAAGAACCCAAGCAGGATATTGTGGACTATGTACTAGGCTTAATGTCCAGAATGGCAGAGTACATGAAAAAAGTTTCCAAACTTCTTGAGGCCAGCCAGGAACTCCAGAAGCACTTGAATGACCAAAACACTGCACTGGTGGAATTCCAACCAGGGCAGAAGGTGTGGGTTTTGGAGCCTGTGGCACCAAGAGCCCTCCAGGACAAATGGAGGGGCCCTTACCCCATTTTAGAAAAGACAGATGAGGTCACTTGCTTGGTAGACCTGGGCACAAGCAGGACCCCCAAAAAGGTGATCCATGTGAACCGCCTAAAACATTTCCATGACCGGGCGGATATAACCATGCTGATGGTTACTGATGAGGATCAGGAGACAGAGTGAACCTCTCCTTGACCCCCTCTCTTACAGCCCCAAAGATGGGATAGTGGATATAGTTGTCTATTCAGACACTCTGAATGCCCAACAGAAGGCTGACTTGACTGTAAGCAAGCCTTACAGCAGTATGCTAAGCTCTTCTCCTTAACCCATGGTCGGATAACTGGTATATCCATGATGTGAACACTGGGGACAGCGTACCTGTCAAAAATAATATCTATTAACAGTTTGATCAAGTCAAGGAGATCATCAAAGCTGAGGACAGCAAGATGCTGGAGTTGGGGGTGACTGAACCCTCTGAGAGCCGCTGGGCCAGCCCAGAGCTCCTAGTCCCCAACCCTCATCAACAGGGTGGAAAGAGAGAAATTAGGTTCTTTGTGGAATAAAGAGGTCTCAACTTTGTCACCAAGACAGATGTTCACCCCATAGCAAGAGCTGAAGAGTTGATAAACAAATTGGGTGCAGACAAATATCTAAGTACCTTAGACTTAACTGCATAGTTCTGGCAGATTGGAATGGCACCAGGAGCCAAAGAGAAAAAAACATTCCCCACACCTGATGGGCATTATCAGTTTACTGTTATGCCCTTTGGTTTAAAGAATGCCCCTGCCACCTTCCATCAGTTGGTGTGAGGAAAATTGAATTTTGCCTTGTCATGTGTGCCTACGTGTTCCCCATCCTATGTAATATGTGCATGATTAATATGCATATATCCCCTTATGATCGATTAAGGACGCAATTAGAGTTGTGTCCAACGTTAGTATGTCAGTTATCCAGTCCTCGTGAAAGCAACGAGTATTAGGCCTATGTTGCCAACGTTTTACATTATGCACGTTAGACTTATCGAACTGTCCCCGTTACTAGGCCTCAAAGGGCCCGGACACCAGATTCAAGCTCCAGTCTCCTGAACCCACTCCGAGGAGCGATGCAGCCCCTCCCGCATCCCTGACCCTTCGCTTACTTTCTGCCAAGCAGCGCGGTGCCCGGCCTGGCTCTGCCTGCCTGTCTGCCAAGAATATGTTATGCCTCTAGTTATCATTCCAGCTCTCCGTCTTCACATTCCTAAGCTAACGAACCGCATAAACATCTTCAGCTATAGTCTAGTCTTTCTGTCTCCATGCAAGTGAATTACTGAATTAGTATCCATAGAAGATTCATAGCACACGCAATACACGGAGAATATATGCATGCCCCAGCCTTAGTGTCAAGTAGCCTTTGCTCTGATGACTTTTAGATTCTATCAACATGTTCTCCAAACACAAGATACCAGATATGATATAGGTACATGTCGTCCTGACATCTTAGACTTTAGTCTCCTCTTCTAGTGCAGAAGTCAGAGCCCCCAGCTCTCCCCAGTTACACGTCATGGTCCGTTTGCGCGCACCACTAGGTTAAAGGTTCCAGCTGCCCAGGTAGCCCCCTCCATGTATCCACCCATTTATGACACTTCTGTGACGTTCTCATCACATGTCTTCGTGCACGCCCTGTACACGCCTTCTTTGTACGCCCATTTGTTCTTATCTTACGTTTGTCACTTGTTACGCCTACTGTATTCAATGCAATTGTAATGTTTTACTATATATATCATGTACTGTTAATGAAACGTTGCAGCTGCCATTCCATGCCATTCTATTTCAGGCTGTTCCGATCCTGTCCCTTCCCTTATGCCTGATTAAAGCCTGTTCGACTCAGATACCCCGGATCCTGCCTCTTATTTATTGAGCTATCTGTTTTATTTAATGCATAGAAAAATAGTACCGGTAATTAATTATTTATTTACCACATAATGGCGCCCGAATAGGTACGAGCCCCTTCCCCACGCGCCGGCGATGTAACGCAGGCCCCCTGACCCTTCTACAGCCGTGACGGAACTCTACCGTGCACGTGCAGATATTTCTGCTTCATCAAGTCTCCCTCAGGCCCACGGAGGAGACGGAGACTGCGGTCCGGCATCCAGACGAGGCGGTGAGGAATGCGGTTCGTCCCGACCAGAGCCCAAGCCGAGAGAGCAAGGTCCGAGGTATCCGGAGGCCCACCTGTTTCTGAAGCCCGAAGTTCGAAGCGCATGCGTAGTAACCAGACGTCGTAGCAGTCCAGTCCAGTCCGAGGCCTTCAAGTTTTGCTTCCCGGTGAGTACCGTTGCTGGGGGAGTATCTAGACGGGGTCATTAGTTTGTCTCCGGTCCGATGGGTTTGGGTACACAGATCCAGTCCGACGTGTCCATCTAGGTGGATACGGTATGACGTGTCTCTTTATGAGACCGGTATGTTCTGTACTGTTTTAGCAGTGCATCCAGTAATTCTAGTAAGTCTGTTCTCGAGAAATTCAAGTGTTATGTTTTTCAGTGTATCAGGTAGTATTCTGTTCGAACTGTTATTAATGTATTTCTATGTCGTGGTATGAGTGATTTGTTTGCCATTTCATTACTGTGATCATCGTGTATTGTGTTTAAGTTTAAGTTCAAGTACGGCTCAAATATGCCGCTGTTTTCGAAATTACGTCAGATAAAAACCAGAAAAGGGTTACTCGAAGAATCAGTTCCTGTCCCTCCTAGGGACAGTCCTGGACATTTCATGTATCATAAACATGGCTTAGATGCCATACTGTATCTAGATTTATGGGTGGACTACACCAAGAATCTTGAAGAGAAATATAGATGGCCTGTTTCAGGAACATGGGATGCCGAGTGTATCATGAGAGTAGAAGAATCATTATGGAAAAAGAAAGCCAGACAGTCCCAGAAAGATGCCATAGAGTTATGGCGTAAAGAATCTCATAGAAGAACCGAAAAAGAATTTAGAAAAGCAGAATTAAGTAGAGAATCCTCAGAAAAAGCCCAAGAAAGGGAACTTCTAGAAGAAGGTGAACGAGTTAGAGCAGAACAATCAGACAGACAGAGAAATGCCCTAATTAAAGGTATGTATCCTCTTCTCGCCGAGGGTTTGCCGAAGGCAACCCCGGAAGTATCCTGTAATTTACCACCGCCCTTGGTTCCGACTAAGCTACGTCATAAACCGACTGCAGCTGAAATTTTTCTTTCGTCCTACTTGGACGACACAGTCCCAGCATATGCAAATCCTATTCCGCCTGCTCACCCTCAGCACCCTGTTAATAATGTAATTCTTGTTCCTCCAGCCACTGGTCCCGGGGACCCCGTTAATGTGCCAGTACCCCCGGATCAACCCACATTACGTACTCCTACTGTACCAGTCACGTTACCAGCACCCGCACATTCAGTATTAGTTGACGATTCCAGTTCAGGAGGAGCAGGGGGAGGTACTCCTATCACCCCGCCTCAAACAAGGCGACGGACGCTCAGAGATGTAGCGTTACAGCGTACGCCAAAACTGGCTACGTATGACGCCCTCCGAAAGTATCTTACAGAGTGCGGACCTGATTGTAGATATGATCCAGTGCCAGGAGAAGATAGCATGCTAATATATTCCATACGTTTACGTCGAGTTGCAAGCTTCTTGGTTACCATATCGAATATGGAACCACATCTAGACAGAATATACCATTTTATTCAAACAGGGGAGAATCCAGAAAGTATTCACGAAGCTATGGCACACAGGAAAGTCGAGATTCAAGGCATGATTTTGCAATTTCTGATAAATTGTTTAATAAGAGAACAAGATTATCCTGATAAAAACAAAGAAGATATGAAAGTCCTGACAAGATGGAGTGACAATATATCAGAAGGAAAACACAGAACACAAAATTGTATAGAATCCATGTATAAAAAGATTCGTAAAGAAATAATAAGTATACACAAGAAGGAGGAAGAAAAGAGAGTAGCCGAGAAAGAGAATGACTCTTCAAGTGAAGAGGTAGACAGCGAGAATCCCGCCAGAATAGCGTATGTAGGTAGAACTAGATTTTCCGACAGACACACACGCCTAGATTACAAGAAAGTTTTTCCTCCTTCCGTACCAGAACAGTGTTCTCTTGAACAAATATTCCAGGCTACAGATAAAATTCTGAAATTACGAATAGGTTACAGCGAACTCAGTACCATGCATGAACAAGAACTAGCCCGATCAGCAGTCCGATGGACTAGTGATTCTGCCACGTTTCCAGACGAAGTAGTGGCCCAAATGTTTCTGAAGCTGCCCCCAGCCGAGCAGCATCTAGTGGGTATGTATATGATCCAGCACCTCATTACACTGTATGAGGATCAGCATTCTGATCCAGGTCCTTTACATGATGTACTGAACGAGTTACTCCTAAACCGATGGAAAGGTCTAGGTACTGATTTAATTAGCGTCATTTTAGAACAGCGCCACAAATACAGAACGTTCCTGAATCCACATTTTGTTCCTGTTCCACCCCCAGTAAGAAAATCATTCTACATAGACAGACAGAATCCGTTACGAGAAGTACATCCAGTTAAGGGAGAGGGAGGAAATCTCGAACGAGTATTTGTTTACACCCCTATAACGAAAATAGAGCTACTTGAAATGAAAAAGTTAATACCCTGTCACGATAAAGATCCAGCAGGGTTCCATCGAGAATTAAAGGACATGCTCCGTATGGGAGAATACACGTATCCTGATATCATTAAAATGTTAAAGGTCCTGTTGCCTGCGGGCATATATGAAAAACTCAAAGAAAAAGAATGGGAGGTGGGAGAGAAAAAGATATATTGGACCGCGTTAGAGACCGAAGATAATGCACGAGTCCCAGGAACTGGTCTTGGGGATAAAGCCAAAGCATTGCCCGAATTGCTAATACAAGTCTTGCCAAGATTACTAGCCACGAAAAAGGAAGATTGGGATGCCATCTCAGCCTGTAAACAGAAACAAGATGAAGACACTAGTGATTTTTATTCTAGATTTGAGAAATGTTTCATTATAAATAGCGGCCTGAAAACAAGTAGTGAATCGTATCCACATCTTTTTGTTACCAAACTAGTTGAGAATTCTCTACCGCAAGTTAAAAATAGAGCATTGAAAGTCGAAAGTACCTGGCAAGCTAATACCCCATCACAAATGCTCCAGGTGCTACAGTATCACCAGAACAGAATCAGGGAAGAGCAAGAACACGAAAGGAGACGTATGAAAGACACGAAAATGAAAGTACTGGTTGCACAGTCTGTTCCACAAGACAGTCAGAAGAGGGGTCCGAATCAAACTAGTCATTCTACAGCTCCCGTTAAAGGGACCTGCAATTACTGTAAACAGCCAGGTCATTACATAAACGAATGTGCAGTTCTGAAACACAACATAGCTACAGGTAAGACGAAAGAGAGACCACGTCCTCCTAGACAAGAACATGTTCCGCAGAATTCCCAGCCACCGCAGAACGCACAACAGACAGTTACAGTACCGCAGCCTATAGCTGCCACACAACACGTAACACAACAGATGTACCATTATGCACAGTCAGATTATCCAGAATATCAGCAGTATTCATGAAACAGCCTAGAGAGGGAGGTTGGCTTGCCTCTCATCGAGATTCCTGTAGATCAAGAGGGTCCCTATGTACACAGTCAAGTATTAGGGAAAGACAGAAAGTTTCTGATTGATACAGGGGCAAGTAGGACTACCATCAGTCATGACGAGGTTCCAGGGGCTCCACTCTCAGGCTCTAGAAATGTTTCCCTTGGATTTTCAGGAAAGCCTATTGTTAATGAAATATCGAAACCAGTTTCCCTAGAAGTTGGTCCATTGTCCCGAACTACAGACTTGTTACTTACGAAATCATGTCCTGAAAATTTACTAGGTATTAAGACCCTGAAAGAATTAGGAGCAGTTATATGCTGTTCCCCAGAAGGTGTGAGATTGTTTTTACGTGATTTTAAAGGTCATTATGTATTACGTGATTTTGATCCAAGATTATTGAATGTACCTCAGCATTTATGGGCGCAAGGTCCAACTGATGTAGGTTGTATGCACATTACACCCTATCGTGTCACTCTGAAGCAAGGTGTTGTATTACCGCGAATCCGACAGTACAAATTGCCACCTGAGGCTGTAGCAGCCTTATCCAAAATTATTGACGAGCTCATTGCTCAAGGAGTGGTTGTAGAAACTGACTCCAATGTATGTAATTCTCCTATCATTCCGATTCTTAAACGTACTGATCCCGATGCACCTCCAGTTTATCGACTAGTGATCGACCTTCGAGAACTTAATAAATGTATCATACCCCAGTACCCAGTGGTTCCAGATTTTTCTTCCCTATTGACTGCCATTGATTCCGAAGCTACGTTCTTTACTGTTATTGATCTCAAGAACGCATTCTTTAGTGTCCCCATTCATCCAGACAGCCAATTCCTTTTCGGTTTCTGTTTAAATGGAAGAAGCTATAAATTCACACGAGCTCCTCAAGGTTTCACAGAAAGTCCTAGCATTTACAGTCAAGCACTTAAAAGACAACTAGACAGTATTCACATGCCAACTGACACTGCCCTGCTCCAGTATGTTGATGATCTATTGATCACAGCACCTTCCGAGCGTGACTGCGAACGTGCGTCACTTAGTCTTGTATTTCCTGGCAGAGATGGGGCACAAGGTGTCCCCTTCGAAACTGCAATTTTGTGTCCAGCAAGTGGTGTACCTTGGACACTTACTGTCCAAGAGGGGTAGGCAGTTGACACCAGACCGTATCCAGTTAATAGCACATCTTCCACAGCCCAAGACTCAGAAGGAGGTACGAGCTTTTATCGGCCTCACTTCTTACTGCAGACAATGGATTCCCCAGTACGCATATCTAGCTAAGCCACTGATACAGTTAACGACACAGGAGGCAGCCACATTGACTGTCCTCCCCTGGACCCAAGAACATACACTTGTTGTCAATGAGTTAAAGAAAGCTTTATGCCAAGCACCTGTTCTAGCGACACCAAACTACAGTAAGCCTTTTACACTTTTTGTCACTGAACGTGATGGTACAGCATTATCTGTTCTTACACAAGATCAAGCAGGACAATACAAGCCCTGTGCTTATTTTTCTAGCACATTAGATCCGGTGGCCCAGGCTCTGCCTGTGTGCCTCAAGTCAGTTGCAGCCACAGCCCTAGCTATCAGACAAAGTGATTCCATAGTGTTAGGACACTCCCTGACAGTACAAGTTCCACATTCTGTGGAAGTTCTTTTGAACCGAACACAGACTCAGCACTTGACAATTGCACGTTTAACAGGTTATGAACTGACACTGTTTCAGCCACACATAGAAATCAGACGCTGCAACATTTTAAATCCCGCTACACTGTTACCCTCCGTTACTTCAAATCCTGCCACACATGACTGTGTGGAAGTTGTTAACACCATGACAAAGCCACGACAAGACTTGACAGACATTGCATTACCTGATCCCGACCTGACACTTTATGTGGATGGTTCATGTATGAGGACAAGTACAGGAGAACTAGTAGCCGCGTATGCAGTGACTACTGAAACTGAAGTTATAGAAACACATCGTATTGACACCCTGTCTGCTCAAGCAGCAGAGCTCGTCGCTCTGACCCAAGCCTGCATACGAGCTAAGAACCTGAAAGTAAACATATATACAGATTCACGTTATGCATTCGGAGTCGTTCACGACTTTGGAATCCTCTGGCAAGAAAGAGGTTTCATGACCTCTCATGGAACCAAGATTCAGCATGGCCCCCTCATTCAAGCTCTGTTAGATGCAATACATTTACCGACAGCTATCGCTATCATGAAGTGCAAGGCACATACGAAAGTCACTGACATCATTTCCCAGGGTAACGACCTGGCAGATCGAACAGCCAAGCTTACAGCTCAGACTCCAGACATTCCAGTTAACACGACACAGACAGACGTTCCAGATCAGACTACTTGTATGAAAGTTAAGGACCCTACACAAGACGTACTAGATATGCAGTTACATGCTACTCCCGACGAAATCAAGAAATGGTCTGAACAAGGAGGGGTCCAGACAGATGAGGGATGGTTGACGAAGGGAAAAGCCACATGGTTTCTCCCCGACTCTATGGTTCAAGTCATTATTAATACTGCACATAGTCCAGCACATTTAGGAGAAAAAGCCATGATAGACAGCATCCAGAATATCTGGTTTAACAAGCATTTACGAGCAGCAGCCAAACAGAAAGTGCGTACCTGCATGATATGTTGTCAGTTCAATCCAGGTAAAGGTGTTCCGGTGGAACAAGGTGGATTCCATCCTCCTGACCACCCTTTTGAAGTCCTCCAGATGGATTATATTCAGATGGATCGATGTCGAGGTTTCAAGTATATCCTCGTAGTTGTATGCGCTTTGTCCAGATGGACGGAAGCATATCCAGTCCCAGATTACACTGCCGCGACCACTGCCAGGCAGTTGGTTCGTGAGTATTTCCCCCGCTATGGATTACCGAGGGTCGTGTATTCAGACAACGGCCAGCCATTCTCATCCGAACTCATGAAACAAGTATCCCTTCTGTTAGGGTACCAGTGGAAGTTCCACTGTGTACGACATCCTGAAGCAGCTGGTCTCGTAGAGAGACATAACCAGACTCTGAAAATCCGCATTGCCAAGGTTTGCGCAGAAAAAGGCGTAGATTGGATGGTAGCACTGCCAGTCGCCCTTTTTTACATGAGAATGGTCGCTCACTCCCGTTCAGGTCTGTCCCCTTACGAGGTAGTTTTCGGTCGTCCCCCAAACATGTGGGGTACACCTAGACCACGTACAATTACAGATGTTGACAGTAATATGCTGACAGATTACCTGGCTTCCTTGATGTCTGCACTACTCTGTCGTTCACAGGTTGCCGCTGCTTTTCCAGACAACACTCAAGTGAAACCGCACAAGGTCATACCAGGCGACCTCGTTCTGATTAGGAATTTTGATCGTTCAAGTCCGCTGGAGCCCCGTTGGAAAGAACCAAAGCTCGTTCTGATGACAACAAGGACTGCGATCAAGGTGGAGGGCCGAAAAGGCTGGTTGCATTCCAGTCACGTTAAACGATTCCATGGACTCCGTCCAAAGACTTTTTTCAAAGACTGCCCCGTTCTCAAGGACTGCCCAGATACTGACTCTAAACTTCCCCTGTTAGAGAAAACTCCGCAGCAGGAGTATAAAGAAAAATTAAGGTCTAGTAAGTCAGCCAGTTTAATTGTTTAAGTCCCTCTCGGGTGAAGCGGTTAGACAGGTTCCTGACATGTATGAGATAGACCCCCATAGTGAGAGAGTTAGTCGAAACTCTAAGAAAATTTGTTACTGTAAAGATCTGCGAAGCAGATGTATTATTACGTTATTGTTTATGTTATTTCTGAGTCTTACGATTACAGGCATAAGTTACGTTTTACATATATATTTTCCTCCTATCGTTTCACATGTACATTTTTCCTCTAATGTTACAGTAGAGCACACATTTAGTGAACTACCTCCTCACGAGTTATCCTATAGACATGCCATGCGCAACAATACTTTTATCCGTATGTTACACTATTCACACCAGACTAGCAATGCCACAAATTGTTGGGTGTGTGGTCGGCTCCCCCCTTTCCAGACACCGAAGGGAGTTCTGCCACTCTTTCCCTATCCGTTTTCACACAATGGTTCATGTGGAGCATGGTCCACGTTAACGTCATCCTCAAACGATATGTCCCTTCTGAATAGAACATGTTTCCCAGACAAGGAAGGTCTTTCCCATAGAACAGGGTTAGATCTAGAAAATGAAGTATATGATCTAGGTAATTATTCCTCAAATTTCATGGTTTTGAATGTTCAGTCTGAGACTACTCCAGATTTGCCTGCTATTACAGTCCTACCAGTGAAAGGCGAATTATGTGTCAGAAAGAATGGCTCAGAACATCTAGGACACAGTGATTGTACTACTGTGGTCGAGTATAGTGACAGTGGGAAATCTATTTTCAAAGCCTCACATCATTCTTATTTTGTGTGTGGTCAGACCGCATATGTTCGTCTGCCTCTCGATTGGGATGGAACATGTTACATTGCCTTCCTACTGCCACCAGTTTTTCTAGCCCCATCCGATTATCACAGAAATACACATCTAGTACACGTTAGACATAGAAGGGAGACTGAATCCCCAATTGTCGATCAAACTGAAACTGCCTTAGAACAGTATACAGACTTCAATAAAGGTTTCTTTTTCTTCATAGGTCCTGTCCAGAATAGTAAGCTAATACGTAGGCTAACCAGAACCCTTGAAGCAGTAGTGAATGAGACTACTTCCGCTCTAGGTAACTTAACCGAAGAACAATCTGCTATGAGATTTGTCGTGCTCCAAAATCGTCTCGTCCTTGACGTCATACTGGCCGATAGGGGCGGAGCTTGTAGAGTCATCGGATCTAGTTGCTGCATTTTCATTCCTAATAACGCACCGTCTGTTTATTCAGCTATAACCAGACTTCATAAAATAGCCCATCAGTTACACCAGAATCCAGGCACCTGGACATGGTCCGGCTGGCTCTGGAGTATAATATCTGCCTGGGGATGGAAAGTATTGTAATTCCTGGGTATAGTAGTAATGATCATATTCAGTTGTTGTCTATGTTTACAATGTGGCCCTGCGATTTGCGGCTTGTGCGCTACATCTTGTATTCCTAGTCCTAAGTCCCGTTCCAAGTAAATTTGAGACGAGCAAATGATGCTATATGAACAGATAGATGGTATCATGAATATTGATGTTTCCTGAAGGAAACGTAGGGCACAAGGAGGGAATGAGGAAAATTGAATTTTGCCTTGTCATGTGTGCCTACGTGTTCCCCATCCTATGTAATATGTGCATGATTAATATGCATATATCCCCTTATGATCGATTAAGGACGCAATTAGAGTTGTGTCCAACGTTAGTATGTCAGTTATCCAGTCCTCGTGAAAGCAACGAGTATTAGGCCTATGTTGCCAACGTTTTACATTATGCACGTTAGACTTATCGAATTGTCCCCGTTACTAGGCCTCAAAGGGCCCGGACACCAGATTCAAGCTCCAGTCTCCTGAACCCACTCCGAGGAGCGATGCAGCCCCTCCCGCATCCCTGACCCTTCGCTTACTTTCTGCCAAGCAGCGCGGTGCCCGGCCTGGCTCTGCCTGCCTGTCTGCCAAGAATATGTTATGCCTCTAGTTATCAGTCCAGCTCTCCGTCTTCACATTCCTAAGCTAACAAACCGCATAAACATCTTCAGCTATAGTCTAGTCTTTCTGTCTCCATGCAAGTGAATTACTGAATTAGTATCCATAGAAGATTCATAGCACACGCAATACACGGAGAATATATGCATGCCCCAGCCTTAGTGTCAAGTAGCCTTTGCTCTGATGACTTTTAGATTCTATCAACATGTTCTCCAAACACAAGATACCAGATATGATATAGGTACATGTCGTCCTGACATCTTAGACTTTAGTCTCCTCTTCTAGTGCAGAAGTCAGAGCCCCCAGCTCTCCCCAGTTACACGTCATGGTCCGTTTGCGCGCACCACTAGGTTAAAGGTTCCAGCTGCCCAGGTAGCCCCCTCCATGTATCCATCCATTTATGACACTTCTGTGACGTTCTCATCACATGTCTTCGTGCACGCCCTGTACACGCCTTCTTTGTACGCCCATTTGTTCTTATCTTACGTTTGTCACTTGTTACGCCTACTGTATTCAATGCAATTGTAATGTTTTACTATATATATCATGTACTGTTAATGAAACGTTGCAGCTGCCATTCCATGCCATTCTATTTCAGGCTGTTCCGATCCTGTCCCTTCCCTTATGCCTGATTAAAGCCTGTTCGACTCAGATACCCCGGATCCTGCCTCTTATTTATTGAGCTATCTGTTTTATTTAATGCATAGAAAAATAGTACCGGTAATTAATTATTTATTTACCACAGGTGAACCAAGTGTTTTTTGGGTCGGTGCCCTGTAGTGCAGCATATCTTGATGATGTTGCCGTCTTTAGCTCCACCTGGCAGGATCAACTGATCCACCTGGGGAAGGTTTAAAAAAGCCCTGCATACTGCAGGCCTAACTATTAAGGCATCAAAATGCCAGGTAGGGCAGGGAACGATTGTATACACTGGCCACCTTCGTGGTGGAGGCCAAGTGCAACCTTTACAACCCAAGTTTCAGGCCATCCTGGACTGGGAAGCTCCAACGACCCAGACTCAAGTCAGAGCATTCCTTGGCTTGACTGGATACTACAGGAGGTTTGTGAAAGGGTATAGATCCATTGTGACACCCCTCACAGAACTCACCTCCAAAAAGGTAAACTGGACAGTTAGCTGTCAAAAGGCTTTTGACACCCTGAAGGAGGCAATGTGCTTAGCACCAATTCTCAAAGCTCCAGACTACACCAAGCAGTTCATTGTGCAGACTGGTGCCTCTGAGCTAGGGATCAGAATGGTCCTATCCCAGACCAGCGATGAAGGTCTAGACCAGCCTGTTGCTTTTATAAGCAGGAGGTTACTCCCCAGGGAGCAGAGTTGGAATGCCATTGAGAGGGAGGCCTTTGCTGTGGTTTGGTCTCTGAAAAAGCTGAGACCATACTTGTTTGGTGCTCACTTCACAGTTCAAACTCCCCACAGACCTCTCAAATAATGACTAATGCAAATGAAAGGTGAAAATCCTAAACTTTTGAGGTGGTCTGTCTCCCTACAGGGAACGGTCTTTACAGCGGAACATAGACCTGGGTCTGCCCATGCCAATGCAGATGGACTTTCCAGGTTCTTCCACTTAGACAATGAAGACTCAATGGAAAGGATAATCTCACCCTCTTTCTTTTGGGGAAGGGGAGGTTATGTAGACAAGTGCCCCTTTATACGTGGTGCCCCCCCACTTTTTGCCTAAATGTTGATGTACTTTGACTGGGTGTGCCCTGGGTTCCTGCCAACCAGGTACCCAAGGCCTATGTTCTTTCCCTAAAGTGTGGTGTTGCAAAACCCAATTGGCAACTCTCTGGCCACATACAAGTCCCTTGTAAAAGGTGCCTTGGGTATCAAGGTCACTGTGATCAGGGAAGGCTCCTAAGGGCTGCAACACTATTTGTGCTACCCTTAGAGGCCCTGTACCTTTACACACACACACACACACACACACATGCTGCCATTGCAGGTGGCGTGTTTTGGTGCAGAACAAAGTGAAGAGGCGACATGACACACATCCCTGTGTGCCATGTCTACAAAGCACTGCCTTAGCATGGAAAGCCACCTCTCTAGTTGGGTGTACTATACCAGTGGTGATGGTACAGGTGCATTAGCCCTGTAACACTACAGTGTTTAAGTTAATACTTAGACATTGTAAGTGCAGTACTGCCATAAAGAGTATATGGTTTGGGAGTTTGTCATTGTGAACTCCACAGACCCATAAGGGCCCTACTGAAAACTGGGAAGTTTTGTTCCAAACTTCTCAGCGCATTAAACCCACTGATTCCAGTGTGGGGTTTAATGAAAAATGCACTCAGAGGGCGTCTTAGAGATGCCCCTTAAAAACAACCTACCTCTAGTGTCCTGGCTGAGTGGCTGCTCACCAGCTGCCACCACCAGACATGTTTCTGGGCCCGACCAAATCTGCCGCATAGACGAGACCTACGGTCTATACTGAGAAACCTTTGGAACCCTGACAACCGCATCCTACACCCAACCACCTCTGTGCCGTTGGGGGCATAGTTCTTGTGTTGCCCATTGGGCCCTACAATGCTTACCTCGACCCCAGGAGCTTTTTGTTCAACTAACCTGGTGACTTGCGTGTCTGCAGTCCCAACCCCACGACTTTAATTAGCCCGTTAGCGAACATAAGGTCCTTGCACTCTGCAACCGGTCATCTTTGTGCAGCAGCTGGTGCGATTCAAGTGCCCATTGGACCGAGCCTTACTCAAAGACACCTAACCTAATTTTTGTTCGTGAGTAATACTGCAAACAAGTAATTATACTGCAAGCAAGTAATTATACTACAAAACGCATTACCTTTTTTCCTTTCTCTTAGGTAATGTACTAGTGTGATACCTCGCTGCGATAAAATAATTTCGCCTGTCTATTTGCCAAAGTTTATAAATCGGTAACAAAACCAAGTTAATGACAAATGTGTATTGCCTTGGAAAGTACGATTCTGCTCATGATTTGGTTCTAGTAACAAAATATGACAAAAATAATATTTTTATACAAACCAATTGGTCTGAGTTCAGTCTTGGAGTGTATGACATCATTTCGTGCCTTAGTGTGTACAATACATCTTAGCCCTACCCTCTGATAAAGCCTTAACTGCTCCCCCACAGATGCTACCCTCTGATAAAGCCTTAATGCTCGCCCACACTACTGCAAATAGATGGTAAGGTGTTAGCTACTTATTTTTCTGCCTACCTGTGGGAATCCACTGGACTCTGTGCACACTATACCTTACTTTGGTCTATTATATACAGAGCCAGCTTCTTACAATATACTGATACGCATTGCTTCTAAGTTAAGCCTGATTGCTTTTGTGCCAAGTTACAAGAGGGTTAAGCACAGATTAAATGAATCACATTTTTTGGTTAATCCGGGCGAGGATTATGGCTGTTTCTTGAGTAGGGTTTTACGCTCCAGGAACTCAATTTTTCACAGTATATTTATATTACCTCTTCTTCCAGCTCTCCTTTGTTTCAGCCTGTCTGTAAACAATACACATGGTTCCCCACTCGTGGAGCTCCCAGAGATAGCAGATGCTGTCCTCTTCTGTTCTTTTGCAGGTATAGATGTGTTCTGAGGAGCTGGGGTGTGGTGCCTCTTTTGTACAATTCACTAGCCAGTATGTGGAAGTGACTCCTGGCTACTCTAACTAATGAGACAAAAAGTTCTCCAGGATAAATCTTTCCCCTTTTCAGTACATCTGCTTGCATGAATGTAACCTATTCCACAATGAACTATTCTTAGTGAAATCCAACATGGACAAATTTATCTGCCTCTGTAGGAGGCTGATGGCCCTGCCAGCCACACCAAATTGGTACTGAAACCAGCTACCTCTTCGACTGGGAAGCTTCGGGGTTGGCAACAGTTTGCCTTGGGATGTTGTGTTAAATATGCTTATAAAGCAGTCAAATGGCAAACAAAAAGGCGTATTGGCACTAGCTGAGCTACAAATCAGTGTGGAAACCGGGCCAGAGTTAGCCAAAAGAGAACAGCCACGTCATCAAAGATTTTCTGAAAGCCAGAAGATTGGATATTTCTCTGAGATACAGAGGCAGGGAATTCCTGACCCTGGAAAAACCTCTGCTTCCCCAGTTCAAAAGCTTGAATCTGGGAACAACTACAAGGTTGGCTGAGGCCAAGCATAACAGCCTACCTGACTTCTCAAAAAACAGGTCCCTGCTGATGAACTGCCTTGTGAACCAGACAGATTGCTTTGAAAGTAATCCTCTTCTTAACTGGAAACCAGTGTAGTTTCATAATTTCTTCAGAGACCGACTGGTACTTGGGGATTCTGCAGAGCACGCAGGCTACAGCATTCTGCAGGGTCTGTAATTTGTTCAAAACATGTTCGTGTGCATGCATTTGAACATCAACAACTTCCTATTCCCCTGGTCTCACTATACTCTTCACTATGAATGGAAATTCCTCATCCTGGTCCTTTTTAAGTTAATGAAGTACCTGAGCCCTTCACAACTGCTCTTCTTGAGCTGAGATGAATTGCATACCTCCACCCAGATGTTCCTGACAAATAGTCCAAATCGTTGCATCTGCTCTGGGAGCAGCTTTCACACCTGATCAAAAGGAAATCACTGACAGGACACCTGCTGGCAGGGTAATGCTAATTAGCCTATTGTAGCTTCAGGCAGGCAAAGTCTAACTTTCTAAAAGTTACTTTTGCTGTATATTTCTCAGAAATCCCACTTCACCTTTGGAAAGGATATTCAATTAATATTAACAGTGTTTAAGTCATTTCTGTAGGTTAATTTAAGCCAAAGTTCATAAAAAATATTAACAATTTGGTTTTTGTCATAGAAGCAGCTCTTGTCCTATACAGTAAGATAGATTTTGTGCTTAGTCAATGTAAAAACATGCCAACATGAAATTTCTCGCATCTTCTACTTTTTAATAGTAAGCATATCATATTACAGTCTACAAGGTCTTTTAAGGATGACTTGATAGTTAAAAGCAGCGTTCCTTGCTGTCAAAAAGAGTTGGTTTGACTGGTTTGCATGCAGATTTGGAAGCTGATGCAGTCACTCCATGTCATTGGTGTATTTTCCTGCATCATATACTGTGGCCTTGACAGAAAGTTAAAAATGGCCAATTGGGGATTAGCCAATGCTATCTTGTTTTAGAGGATAAGAGCACACACACTAGGGGATTGGACAGCAGTGCCCCAATGTGTAGAATTCAAATTCACCAAAACCAATTAGCAAGAATTGAGGGCGACCATGCAAAAAGTGGGATATTCTCGCACTTGCAGATTGGCTCTGTCAACCCCTCTTCCTTAGCCTGTTCAGCCCTCATTATTCATATCACCGATTGTGAAGCATTTCACGGAGCTTTCTTCCAGCTCCCTTCATTATGCTGCCATGAGACTTCAGTTTGGTGTTATCATTTTTCATGTGTGTGTCCTTTGACCCTTGTCATAGTTGCACTCTCAGACTCTTATAATCTATCTATCATTGCAAAATCTACATGTTTGTGAAGAAGTACAGGGAGATAGGATGCTTCTTTTGATGAACTTCTTTATTCAAACTTCAGGTACAGCAACGTCTTAGCCACAGGAAAGCCAGTAGCAACTGACTCTGAGCACTTGGCAACAGGGATCAAGCACTCAGTACATTCTAGAGCCATGTGGGTAGAATGTTCTACATATAAGCAGCTGGCTAGCACTGAGCAACACCTAGGCAATTACCACACACCTTTCCCCCAATACAAAATTGCAGGTTGTGGGAACAGAAAGTATATTCAATTCAAAACATAGTTGAGTAGTTTCTGTGGAGTTTTTCATTTGCGAATGCTCCTATGCAGAGGAGGAACAAACCTAGAAGAAACAAGTTGGCCGTCTCGACCGGAGGGAACAAAGGGACGTACAGGAGACATCCTACTCAAATTCCAAATCCGCCCATCATCAAGTTTCACAGCATTAAGAAACAGCTTGGTCACCCTACGAGGAGGGGAGAATTTTGCACCACCAGACGTCTGGGGAAAGCGTACCCTCACACTGTCAACCACACTAACCAAGGTGCGAGAAACCGCATGTCTGACAACCAAGTTGGCCTTTCTTTTAACTGACTTGATATCCTGCAGAGCCCACCATTGAGCATCTTCATAAATCTCAATGTCAGCACCTTTCCCTCTCATCCAAGTCTAAAACATGTAAGTATTGGGAGTGCGCCCCCTAAACAACTCAAAATGGACTTTCTCAGTGGTGGAGTGGGCAGTTAAGCGGTAAGCCATAACTCTCTCAAGTATCTCAGACCTCCAGTCACGGTTTTGTTCAATGGCCAGTTGAATCGATTCCTTCAGCACACGGTTGAATCTCTCCACCATTCTGTTGCACTCCGGGTGGTAGAGAGAACAACGCTTGTGTTCAATTCCTTTCTTGGCCAAGAACTCTTTCATCTCTCTTGACACGAGCTGTACCCCATTGTCGGTCAGGAGAGATTCAGGGAGACCTTCTCTGCAGAAAATGTCCTCCAAGAATTTTGTGACTTCTCTGGTTTTTATACTCTGAGTTACCTTGACCTCAGACCATCTGGAGTACATGTCAATCAAGACTAGAACATGAGATTGGCCCACCTTAGAGGAGACAGGCCCTAAAAAATCCAAGGCTGCATGTTGCCAATACCGTGTGGGAGCCTCTCGTATAATCATAGGTTGAACCCTAGTCTTGCAGATTTTATCACAGGCATTGCACTCTGTCTATCTCACCATGCGCTCTACAAGAATATCAATACCGGGCCACCAGAAGTGCAGGCGAACCCTCTCCTTTGTTTTGGAGATGCCTTGGTGACCCGGGTGGGCCAAGACAACTATTTTCTGTCTGAGAGATGTTGGAGGGACAAGACGCTTTCCTCTCCAATGTAAATCATTATTCAGCGAAAGTTTGTTCCTTACATTCCAGAATTTCTGCATACCTTCAGACAAGCTCTTGATACCCGCCCACCCGCCTGATACCAATCTGCACACATCAAGTAAATCAAGGTCACTTTTCATAGACTATCTCCACTCTGACTTAGAAACAACTCCTTCGATAACCTTGCACACTTTGAAGTCATCAATTTCCCACATATTTTCGGGGTTAAAAGAGGTTTCGTCACATTGCTTGGGCACTAAGCAGGAGAGACAGTCTGCTACTTTGTTGTCCAGCCCCCGGGGTTGTATTTTGTGACAAAGTCGAAATCCTGGAGTGCTATTACCCACTTACATATTCTAGAGGAAACAGTGTCTAAGAACTTTTTACATGACAAGTCTCTCAGGGGTTTGTGGTCTGAATGGACGACAAAAGAGGTCCCCCAGAGAATTTTTTTTAGTTTCTTGTTGGCCCAGAAAATGAAAAGTGCCTCCTTTTCAATTACCGAAGATTGAAGTTCTGGACCAACAAGAGCTCTTGAGAGAAACCTGGCGGTTTCTTCCTTGTTATCGCTTGACTGTTTAAGGACAGCGCCCACGCCTTTAGAACTGGTGTCAGTGACAAGAATGGAGCTCGAAGTAGTGTCAAAGCTTTGCAGAGAGGGAGCGGAACAAAGAGCTTTTTTGACTCCCTTGAATTCCAACTGGCACTGGGTAGACCAAGAGAGCTTCACACCTTTCTTTAAGAGGGACCTATGAGTGAAGGTGAGGTAGGCAAATCGTGGAACAAATTTATTGTAGTACTCGCCCATTCTTCCGGACTAAGGGAGAGCAGGACAGTCTGTGGGGGAAGTCAGCTCTTCCCATAGAGGTTCCTACTGACTTCATCTCTCCCAGTACCTTAGGATGCAGCTTCTTTACTTCACAATAGTACATGACCAGGACCAAGGGTTCCTCGAACCGCACCTGACTACGGCCCTTGGAGAGCCTTGGCGTGAACCTAGGGCTCCACATTGCCTTCCCACAAAGACGCTTCGGGCTTCATCCAGATGTCTTCTCGAAAGGGATCATCGAGTGGTCAAGACTGTGTACTTGCAAGCAACGTTCGCGCTGAAGCAGATGCAGTAGAGCTGACTGAGCTTGGACCACTGCTTGAAGTGAAGCGGACAGCTGCCAACTCCAGCAGTAAGGGCTTCCTTTGTACTCTGTCATTTGATCATGGCCGCAAAGCTTGAAGTAGCCAATAGGCTTCGATTGATGCGTTCAAAAAGTACAGTGTCCGCTGTTATTGCTTATTTTGCCTATGGCACACATGTATTATTGGACTGTTTTTAGATACTTTCACCTCTCAATCCCCATTTAATCTTAGTTGGGGTTTAGGAGTAGAGGTTTATTGGTATTATGGTATGCTATCATCCTTAGGTGAAATAATAGCTCTCAAGATATGTAGAATGTTTTGTGATCAGCTCTCTGATACCTACGGGTCTAGCCAGTGCTTTATAATCCTTTTGATGTACCTTCTAATGCAACATTCCCCTGGTTATGCGCTCTGATACCTCCGGGTCTAGATAGCGCTATATAACCTTTGCAAATCAAATAAACTAAAAACTGTTTTTTCCTGACCGCTGAGACCTGAGCAACATGGCTGATGACTGGTGGAGCTGCTTGACAGCTAATGAGGAGTCTGGCCCTGGTCTTCCCCCTTGACTGTCACCTACCCAGCCGGACATTGGGCATTGTTCCTCCTCATCTCCCCGCATTTACCCCTTCCTCCCCGCCCCGCTTTTACCCCTTCCTCACCTCCCTCCTACGAATTATTGAAACATTGTTTATGTGTACTGTACCTTACTATGCTCTTGTATCTGATGTAACTTGTAACGCAACAATCCTAAATGTAAAGCCCTCTGTTACCCTCTTGGGTCAAGTTTGCGCTATATAAAACTTTATAAATAAATAAATAAATAAATAAAATATCAGTTCATCCCTGGATTGCGGGACGGGAAGTTCCGCAATGGTCTTCACTAGGCGATCTTTGGCCTAGCTCAATCACCAGTCAAGAGGTGACCCAGATAATCAGTTTCAGGGAGATTAAACCTGCATTTATTTTCATGCAGCGTAAGACCTCTCGCACTGAATCGTTCAAGTACACTCCTCAGTCTCGCATCGTGTTCACTTTGAGATGAGCCATGGACCAAGACGTCATCTTGGTATATCTTGACTCCCTCCACACCACTCAACACGTCTTCTATGGTTCTCTGAAAAACGGAGGCAGCAGAGATCAGGGCAAAGGGAAGATGTGTAAACTTGTATGTTCCAAAAGGGGTTATAAAGGAAGTCAAGTCCATGGACTTATCATCCATTTTGACCTGATGATATGCAGCACAAAGGTCTACGGTGGAGAAGATGCGTGCGTCCCTCAATTGGGCTAACATTTCTGTGATGTTTGGGAGGGTGTACCTGTCGGCAGCTACCGCACGGTTGAGGGCGTGAAGATCCACACATAGGCGTACCTCACCTGAGGCTTTGCGTGTGAAGACTACCGGGGCCAACCACTCACTGGCCTCAGTCTCAAAGATGATATCTTCTTTCTTCAATTTCACGAGTTCAGAGCGCATAGGCTCCCTCATAGCCAAAGGTACACTGCGCACTTTACATGTGACTGGAGCATCAGGTTTTAACGCGATCTTGTGAGTGTAACCGGAGAGGCAACCCAATCTGTTGGTTGCACTTGCACTCTTGTGTGTTGGTGATCGAGGCCCTCCACCACCCACAGGTTTACCTGTGCCTCATCCGTGGTAGTCCAGTGGACCGCTGTCTCCTTTCTCTCGCTCCACTTTTTATTCGTTTCTTTCACTCGTTTTTCTACCCTCAATTTCAGCCTAGTTTCTGCACTCTTCTGCATTTCTGCACTTCTCTGCTTTATTTTCACTTTACCCCCTTTCTCCTTTATTCCTCCCTTTCCCTGCTTTCCCGCCCGCTTCCACGCCGCTGCTGCCCCCACGGCCCCCCCAGCGCAACCAGCCCAATCCAGCTCCCATCCCCATTCCCGCCTCCCAGCTGTTCAGCCCTCCCCGACCCCTACTTAATGGCGGCCACTTTGGGGACAGGCGAGCAAGACCACTGACTCATTGTCAGTGAAATTGCTCCCCCTCCCTCGCAGCTCCACCATTAAGTGAGGCCTGCCCCTGCACTTGCACTCTCTTGTGTTGGTGATCAAGGCCCTCCTCCATCCACAGGTTTACCTGCGCCTCATCCCTGGTGGTCCAGTGGTCCAGTGCTCTGTGTGCGGTGCCAGCTCCCTCAATATGTCCCATTGAAAATGAGAGCATGCATCAGCTATTGAGTTTGCTACCCCTGCAATGTACCTGACCCTCACTGCTATGTTCTCCTTCAGTTGGTATCCCCCAGCTGGAGTAGTAGTTGTACCACTGCTGGGCATTTTGCACCCCTAGGTTTATCGCCTGTACCACTGCGTGATTGTGCGGCCACAGCATGATCTGCCTGTTTGCCAGTCTGTCTCCCCATATTATAAAGGTAACTATGATGGGAAAAAGCTCCAAGACGTTGCTGTTCGCTTTGATCCCTTTGGTGTGCCAGCTGTCTGGCCACTTGTCCGCCACCCATGCTTCTCCAAATGTCGCATGAAGCCGTGGCTCCTGGCAGCATATGGTAAGAACTCTAATTGCATGGAAGATACCCAGGGCTCCCTCCACATGAGTCTGCAATTGAATTTGGATAGGAATGGGTCACAC
This sequence comes from Lissotriton helveticus, assembly GCF_964261635.1. Lineage (NCBI taxonomy): Eukaryota > Metazoa > Chordata > Amphibia > Caudata > Salamandridae > Lissotriton > Lissotriton helveticus. The sequence goes on along the minus strand of NC_136060.1, from coordinate 18,665,925 downwards.
TGTTTTAGCTCCTTTTTCACCCTTTGAGTGAGCCGCACCTTATGGTGTCTTTTTGTCATGTCCCTGGTCAGCTAAGCCAAAGGATTCCCGGTGGTGGCGAAGTTTAGCTTCTCCACTAGCAGCTGCAGGTCCCCCAACATTGCCATCTTTTTTGTAGCAATTGCCTCATGATTTGATTTCATATCATACTGTAAGTCTATTCATGTGTGTTTCCACCAGACATTTATCATGCAAGCATTAATTGGAACATTAATAATTGAGATCCTTGTCATTCAGGGTTGTCGACGGATGTTATTTATTTCAGGAGACGTCACAGCCAACACGTGTTTCGTCGATAGGGAGTGTAACCCTCGACTTTTTCAAGGCTATTCTACGGAACGATTCTTTTTATTAGATGAGGTGATATTTCCAACCCTCAAAGGGGTTCTGTTAGGGGACTTAGTTTTTGCGATGAAATATTCTTCTCTTTGAAACCGGAGTGTTGGTTGTCGATATGGCAGCTTTCGCTGCTCGCGTTCAGGATCTTCTGTATCTGTCCCCACTGCTGTAGCTTTACTGCAGTCCGTTCTAAGCATTTGATGGCCCTGGCCGAATTTAGAAGAGGAAGTGTGGTTCTCTTCTCCTTATAGCACCATCTACCTTACAGAGTTGAAATACAGAACAGTGCACATTCCCTTAGAGCGCCAATACCTAGTGTAATACCACCATTCGAGCTCAGTAAGTGCCTCATGATTTGACTTAGATCCTTTACCTTGTCGCAAGGCAGCCTGCACTGACTCTAGGTCAATCCCAAGGAAGGATATCCTGGTGACCAAGTCCTTCATTTTTTCTGTTGCTAGCGGGACTCCATGCTCCTCTGCCAGTTTCCCAAATCGGCCTAGCAGAGCTGCGCATTCCGCTGTGTCTGGTTTGCCAACGAACAGGAAGTTGTCCAAATAATGTATGCCCCCCCCCCCCCGGCTGGGTGACATGACCCCAGTTCACATTACAAGTAACCCTGGGCATTGTTCGCGTAGTAGCGCTATGCGTAGCTACGCGAAGTGCACTACGCATGCTACGCGAACTGCGTAGTGCACTGTGCAAAATGCTCTTCGCACTGATTGCACAGTGCCGGATGCTTGTCTGCACTGCGCAATCAGTGCAAACCGCATCTTGCACAGTGCAAGCAGTAATTTTCTGCCGCTCAAATAGATTTGTACTTGGTCGGCAGCTTTCTCAACGCGGACTGTTAGTTTCTCATCGCGAGCGGTCGCGAGCATACGCGACCACTCGTAATGAGAAACTTGACCTCCCCGCATTGAGAATCTCGCTGGGAGGTTTATTTTCCACGCTCACGATCAGCAACTTGATGTTGCTGATCGTGAACGAGGAAAAAGTCTTGCCGGGATGTTATTTTGCTCGCTCGCGGTCGCCAACTTGACGTTGAGGACCGCGAGCAAGCAAAAAATGCCTGCAACGTGTTTTTGCGCTGTGCTACATGCAATTCGCGTAGCGCGTAGTTGCGCTAATTAACCAGGCTCCACGAGCGTAGCGCAGTCCTACGCCCAGGTCTAACTACAAGACGCTGCTGAAGGCCCCAAAGTCTGCACATGAGATTGCACACCTTATTGGCAGGCATTTGTCATAATAATAAGCCCTGTTGTCTAGTTAAAATCCCAGAAAATAGTAGCTCTGCGGGTGTACTGGTAACAGACAGAAAATGGATTCCATATCTGTTTTGGCCAGCAGGGCTCCCCCGCCTGCCCGCTTGATCAAATCCACTGCCTCGTTTAGGGTGGCGTATGAAACTATACAGGTATCTTGTTCCAATCAGTCATTTACTGAATCTCCTTGGTTGCATGACAGACGGTGTATTAGGAGGTACTTTCCTGCCTCCTTCTTTGGTATTACCCCCAAAGGGGACACTAGGAGGTTCTCCAATGGTGGACTGCTGTAGTGGATTGCCACTCTCCCCAGCTGGAGCTCCTTCCCCACCTTCTGCCTGGACACTTATGGGTAGTCTCTTATGGATTTTAAATTTCTGCTTGGTGGCTGGGCTAAGGGGCCCTTGTAGAGTATTGTGCAGCCTTCTGTGAAACCGCCCACCAGCAGTTGTCTCTCTTTGATCTTGGGGTATCTGTTCAATCTCCTATGATCGGGGTGGGGGTTGTTCTTCTGTCCCCACCCCCAGAGGGTGCCCCTGCACACTCCCTGGCACTTCCTGCTGCCACTCTCTGTCTTCTCTGCTCTTTTTGCTTGCTTGCAATGCAACGCTGGGCGTGCACCGCCGCAGTTGCTCCAGTCTTGTTTAAATCTGCAGGCGTGCCCCCAATTACACTTGTCTTTGTCATACTTCAAACAGGTTGCTATGTGTCCCTTCCCTGCCACACCCCCAGGGGGGCCTCTAGCGCCCTGCATGAAACCCTTGTATTTACCCTTAAAAGAATAAGGGACGAAAATAGTTTTCACGCCAACCGACCCCTTGCCTGGTAGCCACCATGTGAGTCATGAAGCCTTCCATGTCCTGGTGATCCTATTCTAAAATTGGCCATATCTGCATCTTCTCCCTAAACACTCGTTGTAGCGGAGCCAAGCTTTGCCTTGGTATTTCTGGGCACCTTGTGCACTTTCTGTCCATGTAGGAAAAGGGCCGCACTTACTTTCCCCGAGCTCCACCCACTTCCTCCACTTGCTTCTTTCTTACTACACCTCTCCTTCTCTACCTCTTTTTTTTTTGTCCCTCTCGCATCTTTATGTGCCCCTTTCCCTGTATCAACCCACTCTCCCTTCCTCACCATCACGACACCCAGGGGCATCCCTCTACTTCTCCCTCTCTCCTTATGAACTTTTGTATATCACCTTTTACTCTGTACCTCTTTACCTCAACCACTCTCTAGCTTTGTTTCACCTTCAGCTCTCTTTCACTAACTAACCTCTGTCTTTTTGTTTCACCCCTTTTCTCTCAACATCTCCTCTTTCTGCCCTTCATCAATCTTTCTCTACCTTTCTTTCTACCTCTCTTCTATTGAGGGCCACTCTTCTACATGTTCCCAATAATCATACAGGCAACTTATGAAACCTACAGCATTTAAAGGCAGAGCATTCATGATTTAGTTTTGGAACCTTCTGCGATCACTGCTTGGGAGCTCTCCATGCAGCATACAATCAAAAGGAGCCCAAGGGGGAATACAGGGAAAGGCCGCGCCCCACTCAAACTCTGTTCAACAAAAAAGGCCTCACCCAGCTGACACCAACTTTCATATGACCGATAGCAGAGTGACTTGACCAATTTACACTACTGCCCAAGATGTGTACCTTGACACTGATCTACAGGGTCACAGTGTGTTTAATGTTCTCATAAAAATACACCCAGGTCTAATCCCACTCTAAAAAATTAGAGATAAGAAATAAAGTGAAATAAAGAGAGAGTGCCTCACGGTAACACAACCCGAGGGGGTTCCTGGCATACAATTGTCAGTTTACCCACTTCTCATCATCGGCCACTCTCTCTTTATGTGAGTAAAGAACAGAAAGGGGATAACAAATAATGATTCCCTAACTGATAAAATATATGGTGCCCAAATGAAAAACCTATAAATTCCCTCAATTCAATTAAAGTGAAACTATGGTGTGTGTTCACACTTTCCCCTCTCTGCTGGGATTACTTCGAAATGAATGATGCTTAAAAAAAAAATATGAAATGGCCTCATTTATAAATCTTCAATATAAACAAAAAAAAATCAATGCCATTAAGGGCATTGCACTTATACACAGTGCCCGGTGCCGGAGGCATGATTTGCTCAAGGCAGGACTTGGACTCGTCCCTCCGTGGTTCACTTCACAGTTCGCTTCATGCAAAGTGAACTGTGAAGTGAACCACAGAGTGTCGAATACAAGGCCTGCCCTGAGCAATCATGCCTCCGGCGCCGGGCACTGTGTGCAAGTACAATGCCACTGCCCGTGTGCATGTACAATGCCACTGACCGGGACAGGAGAAGGCTGGAAGATGGGCAGGGGCCAGGCAGGGCCGTTAAATTAACCCCAGCGAGACCCTATCTAGAAGTGCTTTTTCTTTTTTTTACAGTTTTTCACATTTTAAGTACATTGAACCCTCGCCCGGCTAGGTTGTGGTTCACCGCACTGGGACAATTTAACCCTGTGCTGACACAGGCCGCTCCCAACCACCCTGAGTTAATGTAAATGAGCCCTTACTCGTGTATTCAGCAATTGCTTTGTCGGTGCTGCACGCACACACACTTTATATATAAAGCTGAAAATAAAAACTAGCTATCGGCAGAACCACAGTGCAAACTGGACTTTGGCATAGCCTCTGGATAGAACTCTGGGACTTGTGGTTTAGTTTTTAACATTGCAAGTATGGGAAGAAAGATCTCAACATGCAAAGGGCCACATGACGTGTCGCTTGGCTGCCAATTCATGTACCTTTTTGTTTTTGTCAACCACAGCCTGCTGTCTGTTTCAAATGTGGGCACTGCCCATACTGATAAACTACTAATCTGATTTCACGTGCGTTCACTGCCCCCACAGTAGCGAGGCCCTGGTTTCACGCGTGTGCATTCCCCATAGTAATAAACCACTTCCCTTGTGCTCCACAGTAAGAAGAGGCTGTGGTTTCACGTGTGTGAACTGCCCCACAGTAATACAAGGCAGTGGTTTCACGTGCGTGCACTGCCCCACATTAATACGAGGGAGTGGTTTCACGTGTGTGAACTGCCCCACAGTAATTCGAGGCAGTGGTTTCACGTGCGTGCACTAAAAAGAGGCCGTGGTTTCACGTGCTTGAACTGCCCCACATTAATACGAGGCAGTGGTTTCACATGCATGCACTAACAAGAGGCCATGGTTTCACATGCGTTCACTAAGAAGAGGTTTTACGTGTGTCGCACGCTTGTCAGTGGCAAAGTTAGGTCAGCGCCTGCCTGCTCTACTGCAGATATCATAGTGCCCACACCGCCATGCGCTCCCCCCGCTTGCAATACACACTTACATTTCCCAACAGAAACTCAGGAGGCATGTTTATGGGAAAGAACTGCTGCAGGTTTATTTCATACAACACAAGTATGGCATGACGTTCGTTATGGTGGGTCATCTTACAGGCGATCCAAAAGTGGCAGCCCCTCGCTGTCCCGCTTGCCTAAGGAGCCATCTTGCACGGCGAGACGATGCTCTGACAGTGCCTTTATTCCACTTTGTTAAACTCCTGCCCCGCCCCCCCTGTCAGGGCGGGGCGATGGGGCACACCCCCGGTCGGTTCAGGCCCCCCGACCGCCCGAAGGACTAACGGGGCGCCGTCGCGGTTTCCCGGAACCTCCTTCGGCTCCAGGTCCTTGGCTCAGGCACCCTTACTGTGCCAGGCAGAGGTACCCTTACTGTACCATTCTGCCGCAGAGGTACCCTTACTGTCCGTCTGCTTCCAGATCGCCCTGTGACTCCGCCTGCAACACAAAACTAGACCATTAAATTATTCACCAATTCGCACTGCCGCTCTGCCGCTGGGTCAGGGTTCAGGGTGGGAACAGCGCAGAGCCGGGAGAGCCGAACGGGCAGGAAAGAGGCCGAGCACTGGCGCTGGGAACCTAAATACCCGAGGGGCGCACCTCCTCCCATTTGGGACCTCCCCTTGTTGGAATCTGGAGGTGGGCGCCAGGAGGGGCGTTGCCTGGGCTGAGTTCGCGCGTCGTGTGGGACTAGGGCGCTGCCCCGCCCATGCTCCCCTGCGGGTCGCGCGGACAGTGGCATAGTGCCCACACCGCCATGCGCTCCCCCCGCTTGCAATACACACTTACATTTCCCAACAGAAACTCAGGAGGCATGTTTATGGGAAAGAACTGCTGCAGGTTTATTTCATACAACACAAGTATGGCATGACGTTCGTTATGGTGGGTCATCTTACAGGCGATCCAAAAGCGGCAGCCCCTCGCTGTCCCGCTTGCCTAAGGAGCCATCTTGCACGGCGAGACGATGCTCTGACAGTGCCTTTATTCCACTTTGTTAAACTCCCGCCCCGCCCCCCCTGTCAGGGCGGGGCGATGGGGCACACCCCCGGTCGGTTCAGGCCCCCGACCGCCCAAAGGACTAACGGGGCGCCGTCGCGGTTTCCCGGAACCTCCTTCGGCTCCAGGTCCTTGGCTCAGGCACCCTTACTGTGCCAGGCAGAGGTACCCTTACTGTACCATTCTGCCGCAGAGGTACCCTTACTGTCCGTCTGCTTCCAGATCGCCCTATACTCTGCCACAGCTCTGGAGGAGGCCCCCGTCGATGACAGAGCCCCCCACCAAACATGCTACTTACAACCTGCGCTGACAAAGCCTCTTGTACGACTAGGAGGAAAACATCCATACCCAACCCAGACAAGTGCACCCCATCCTTCTCGTAATAACCATCTGTTCTTTCTTGTATGAGTGCGTGCCTGATAAACCCCAGCCCCCTTTTCTCCATGAACTTCTGCATGGACCTGTTGACTCTCCTGCGGGACTGTTCTACTGCCACCTGTGATCGTGCGCACCTCCATGCTTTGCGGGGGACAATTTCAGACCAGATTAATTCAGTAGCTCCTAGCTTTTTCGTTATGGCGGCCACACCCTTCTGCATGGCCTGAATCAGGGCCCTCCTCCCTACCGCAGCCAGATCGTTCCCACCTAAGTGTATAATGAGAATATTGGGAGGACCGGCCTGTGCTACCAGGCATTGTTCAAGCTTCTTTTCCAGCTGGCCCCATCTCATACCCGGGAAACCCAGCCACCGAATTTGTGTCCTTGCAAAAGCCAAATTCCATCTTTTGGAAATCGCCCATCGTTCCAGCCTGGGAACGTAAGAATGGCCCATCACCCACACGCAACAGTCCGCTGCAAAGAGACAAGGCAATTATTACCACCACGCTACAGGAGAGAGAGGACCAAAAACCGTTCAACTTATTTTGTTTATTGGGTACACGCTGGTACATAATACTTGTACTTAGTGAACACTGCACACTTCACTCGAGAAAGACGTGATGAGACAAACATATACATAACACTTAACGTGCGCACTGCAAATTCCCTAAATAACCCAAAAGTGTCTTTTCACAGCAACCTACGACCTTTAATACTCATAACTTTCATAAAATGGTAGTGGTCTGCAACATTTTCACGGGCGGATGTACCGCCGTTAACAAGAGGATGACCACCTCCCTACCCTTTTGATACCTTCCTCACCCAACCCTGCATTGAATGCCTGCTGTAGCTGCCCCTATCCTGAATGAATGGCTGGAGAATTTCTGGCCAGTCCCTGCCAAACCTGCCTTGGCCAAAGCCGCAGCCAACACGCGTTCGAACTGGAATTTGGTCAGTGGTGACCCATCGGCATGGATTAAGAAATGACCTGCCAACAGGGGCCTGATCTTCAGGTATTCCCTGACAGTGGCGACCGGGCAGTGCCTGGGGTCATTTAATGCTTGCAATGAGATCGACGCCCCCTTCCCCTCTTGGTCCGTCTTGGATTTCCGGACCCACAGGACCAGGGAGTCCCGCGCAAATACGTCCAGCATGTCCAGGGCTCTTCCTGATCTGTCTGATTTTGATTTGGCCACTAGCTCGCTGGCTCTAAAGGCACCGAAGAATGCTAGGCAGAAGGCTGTTGCGAAAAGCTGAGCCTCAAACGCTGAATTGGTCACGGATGGTACAATATCCATCATGCGTTGTAACGCGGGGAAGTCGATCCCCGCCCTCTTGTCAGGGGACCTAACCTCTTCACGGGCCCACCCCTTCAATGCTGCCCTGATCCTGAAGGCACTTGTGGGATCGTCTCCCCCGCTAAGCTTCGTCTCGTGTCTAAATGCAGCCAAGTGGCCACACACCCACAAATGTGCCTTGCCTGTTTCCTTCGCCCACACAACAAAATTCTCAACTTGTTCTACGGGACTTGAGGCCGCTGCCCCCAGGGATAGTGATACTGCGTGGAAAGTGTTCAGCTGGGCCGCGTATCTTCTCTGAGTGGTCTGGGCCAATGAACGCTGTCCCATCATCTTCAACCGCTGCCCCACTGAAGGAGTCGCCAGAGTGGTGCCGGGAATGGTGTCATCGCCTCCCTCGCCTGCGGCCAGGCCTCCCGAAATCGGTGCCACTGAAAGCGAGAGAGAGCGTCAGCTGCCACATTCTTCACACCTTCAATATGCCTAGCCCTAAATTCAATGTTGCTCTGTAGGCCAACCCTCACTAACTCCCTGAGCAGGCTCAGGACCAGTGGGCAGTTGGCTGACAACCCATTGATAGCCTGGACCACAGCCAAGTTGTCAGACCAAAAAACCACTTTCTTGTTGCCCGAGCCCACCGGCCATAGATGTAATGCCACCACTATGGGGAATAGCTCTAGTACTGTAATGTTTGAGGACACTCCTTTCTTGCGCCAGCCGTCTGGCCACCGCATAGCACACCACTCTTCACCGAAGATCACCCCGAAACCTTCTCTACCGGATGCATCTGAGAAAAGGCAAAGTTCCTGGCTGCTTTCCCAGGGGATCCTCCATATCACGGTGCCATTAAAATCCTTCAAAAATTCATCCCAGATCAGGAGGTCTGCTTTCAGCCCTGTACCCAGGCGCACCAGATGATGTTTCTTTCTGACGTGAGCTGTAGCCCTTGCAAGCCTGCGAGAGAACACCTTGCCAGCTGGTATGACCCGTGCAGCAAAGTTCAATTTGCCTAAAAGACTCTGCACCTCTTCTAGTGTTGCCTTACTCTTGCCCACCAGTGAACTAATGTCGTGCCTCAAATCCTTAACCTTGTCCGCTGGGAGCCTGGATTCACCTTTTACGGTATCGAGCTCGATGCCCAAAAAAGTGAGTGTTTGGGAAGGCCCTTCAGTTTTCCCTGGAGCCAGGGGGACACCCAAATGCTCTGCCAGTTCTTCGAAGGCCTGCAAAGCTTCTGAGCACTCTCGAGTACCCTCCTTGCCAAAAAATAGAAAATCATCTAAATAGTGTGTGACTTGGGAAATACCGTGTTTGATTGTGAGAACCCATTGGAGAAAAGAACTGAAAGCCTCGAAGTAGGCACACGAGACTGCGCAGCCCATGGGCATGCAGCGGTCAAAAAAGAATGCGCCTTCCCACTTGAAGCCTAACAAATGCTGGCTCTCGGGGTGGACAGGCAAGAGGCGAAAAGCTGATTCAATGTCAGCCTTAGCCAACCACGCCCCTTTGCCCGTTCTCTTGATCATGTCTATGGCCATGTCCAACGAACAATCGGACACGGAACACGCCCCTTCCTCTAACCAATGGTTGATCGAGTTGCCCTCCGGGTAGGATAGATGGTGAATCAAACGATATGCCCCGGGCTGCTTGTTTGGCACAACTCCCAGTGGTGAAACTAAGAAATTTGTCAAGGGGGGTGAAGAAAAGGGGCCCGCCACCCTCCCCAGTTCCACTTCCTTCTTGATCTTACTGGCCACCACCTGTGTCAATTCCCTGGCTGACTTGAGGTTCAAAGCGTCCCTGTCACCCAAGGGTCCCTTGTAAGGTATCCTGAAGCCATCAACGAAACCTTCCACTAGTAAAGTTCGCTCTTTCGTGAATGGGTACAGTCGGAGTAAAGGTAAAAGATTTTGTAACACTATGGGCGAAGGGCCCTTGCCCTCCGCCGGCCTATTCACGTGCTTAATCAGGTCCCTATGCTGTGTAGGAGCCCTATTGTCGTGACCCGTCCGCTCCATGTGCTGTGGAGGGGGGGGCATTCTGGCCGTTGGTGCAAGAGATTGCTGCGTGCTGGGCACCACATTTGCTGCAATTATGGACAAACTTACAAGCTCTGCCCCAAGTACATGTTACACTATTGAACAATCTGCAGGTTCCAGAGTTAAAACGTCTCAGTCCGGATCCCTGGCCCCTTCCCGACCCCCCCGAAAGGGCTGCTGGAAAGAACGCCTCGGGAAATGTTCCCACTTCCTAGTGTCTACTTCGCCTTGTGCTTTGTATGATGTGTCTCTCTGATTATTACCTGTCTTGCACATGTGTTTGATCCAGAGCTGGATATCAGTATGTTCCCACCCAATATCAGGGCAGCTGGCCATGCTTTTCCTAAATTCCTGAAAAAACAACAAGTGATGGACTGAATGTGGATCAATGTCACACACTCCCCCAGTCAAAAGATCTGGGCCCAAATCCATCGTTTTTTTGCACTCCACACCACCCTGGGTTAGACAATGGCGATATGCAAATCAGCTCTGACCCTGTTGCCCCATGGGAACAGTCCAGTCCGAACTACAAAAGCCATGTCCTTCCCAGAACGGAATCAAGCATCCGAGGACCGGACCGGTTTCGAGGTAACACCTCTCTTCAGCCCGGCTAGCTTGACTCCAAGTGGTGTGGAGTGCCTGGGACCCACGTCTGGGCATCCCCAGCGCACTTAGGGCGGCAATTGCAAAAACAACAAGTGATGGACTGAATGTGGATCAATGTCACACACTCCCCCAGTCAAAAGATCTGGGCCCAAATCCATCGTTTTTTTGCACTCCACACCACCCTGGGTTAGACAATGGCGATATGCAAATCAGCTCTGACCCTGTTGCCCCATGGGAACAGTCCAGTCCGAACTACAAAAGCCATGTCCTTCCCAGAACGGAATCAAGCATCCGAGGACCGGACCGGTTTCGAGGTAACACCTCTCTTCAGCCCGGCTAGCTTGACTCCAAGTGGTGTGGTGTGGAGTGCCTGGGACCCACGTCTGGGCATCCCCAGCGCACTTAGGGCGGCAATTGCAAAAACAACAAGTGATGGACTGAATGTGGATCAATGTCACACACTCCCCCAGTCAAAAGATCTGGGCCCAAATCCATCGTTTTTTTGCACTCCACACCACCCTGGGTTAGACAATGGCGATATGCAAATCAGCTCTGACCCTGTTGCCCCATGGGAACAGTCCAGTCCGAACTACAAAAGCCATGTCCTTCCCAGAACGGAATCAAGCATCCGAGGACCGGACCGGTTTCGAGGTAACACCTCTCTTCAGCCCGGCTAGCTTGACTCCAAGTGGTGTGGAGTGCCTGGGACCCACGTCTGGGCATCCCCAGCGCACTTAGGGCGGCAATTGCAAAAACAACAAGTGATGGACTGAATGTGGATCAATGTCACACACTCCCCCAGTCAAAAGATCTGGGCCCAAATCCATCGTTTTTTTGCACTCCACACCACCCTGGGTTAGACAATGGTGATATGCAAATCAGCTCTGACCCTGTTGCCCCATGGGAACAGTCCAGTCCGAACTACAAAAGCCATCTTTGGACTGGGGTGAATGTGTGACATTGATCCACATTCTGTCCATCACTGTTGTGTTTGCAATTACCGCTCTAAGTGTACTGGGGATGCTCAGACGTGAGTCCCAGGCACTCCACACCACTGGAGTCAAGCTAGCCGGGCTGATGAGAGGTGTTACCTCGAAACCGGGCCGGTCCTCGGATGCTTGATTCCGTTCTGGGAAGGACATGGCTTCTGTAGTTCGGACTGGACTGTTCCCATGGGGCACAGGGTCAGCGCTGATTTGCATATCGCCATTGTCTAACCCAGGGTGGTGTGGAGTGGAAAAACGATGGATTTGGGCCCAGATCCTTGGACTGGGGTGAATGTGTGACATTGATCCACATTCTGTCCATCACTGTTGTGTTTGCAATTACCGCTCTAAGTGTACTGGGGATGCTCAGACGTGAGTCCCAGGCACTCCACACCACTGGAGTCAAGCTAGCCGGGCTGATGAGAGGTGTTACCTCGAAACCGGGCCGGTCCTCGGATGCTTGATTCCGTTCTGGGAAGGACATGGCTTCTGTAGTTCGGACTGGACTGTTCCCATGGGGCACAGGGTCAGCGCTGATTTGCATATCGCCATTGTCTAACCCAGGGTGGTGTGTAGTGGAAAAACGATGGATTTAGGCCCAGATCTTTGGACTGGGGTGAATGTGTGACATTGATCCACATTCTGTCCATCACTGTTGTGTTTGCAATTACCGCTCTAAGTGTACTGGGGATGCTCAGACGTGAGTCCCAGGCACTCCACACCACTGGAGTCAAGCTAGCCGGGCTGATGAGAGGTGTTACCTCGAAACCGGGCCGGTCCTCGGATGCTTGATTCCGTTCTGGGAAGGACATGGCTTCTGTAGTTCGGACTGGACTGTTCCCATGGGGCACAGGGTCAGCGCTGATTTGCATATCGCCATTGTCTAACCCAGGGTGGTGTGGAGTGGAAAAACAATGGATTTGGGCCCAGATCTTTGGACTGGGGTGAATGTGTGACATTGATCCACATTCTGTCCATCACTGTTGTGTTTGCAATTACCGCTCTAAGTGTACTGGGGATGCTCAGACGTGAGTCCCAGGCACTCCACACCACTGGAGTCAAGCTAGCCGGGCTGATGAGAGGTGTTACCTCGAAACCGGGCCGGTCCTCGGATGCTTGATTCCGTTCTGGGAAGGACATGGCTTCTGTAGTTCGGACTGGACTGTTCCCATGGGGCACAGGGTCAGCGCTGATTTGCATATCGCCATTGTCTAACCCAGGGTGGTGTGGAGTGGAAAAACGATGGATTTGGGCCCAGATCTTTGGACTGGGGTGAATGTGTGACATTGATCCACATTCTGTCCATCACTGTTGTGTTTGCAATTACCGCTCTAAGTGTACTGGGGATGCTCAGACGTGAGTCCCAGGCACTCCACACCACTGGAGTCAAGCTAGCCGGGCTGATGAGAGGTGTTACCTCGAAACCGGGCCGGTCCTCGGATGCTTGATTCCGTTCTGGGAAGGACATGGCTTCTGTAGTTCGGACTGGACTGTTCCCATGGGGCACAGGGTCAGCGCTGATTTGCATATCGCCATTGTCTAACCCAGGGTGGTGTGGAGTGGAAAAACGATGGATTTGGGCCCAGATCTTTGGACTGGGGTGAATGTGTGACATTGATCCACATTCTGTCCATCACTGTTGTGTTTGCAATTACCGCTCTAAGTGTACTGGGGATGCTCAGACGTGAGTCCCAGGCACTCCACACCACTGGAGTCAAGCTAGCCGGGCTGATGAGAGGTGTTACCTCGAAACCGGGCCGGTCCTCGGATGCTTGATTCCGTTCTGGGAAGGACATGGCTTCTGTAGTTCGGACTGGACTGTTCCCATGGGGCACAGGGTCAGCGCTGATTTGCATATCGCCATTGTCTAACCCAGGGTGGTGTGGAGTGGAAAAACGATGGATTTGGGCCCAGATCTTTGGACTGGGGTGAATGTGTGACATTGATCCACATTCTGTCCATCACTGTTGTGTTTGCAATTACCGCTCTAAGTGTACTGGGGATGCTCAGACGTGAGTCCCAGGCACTCCACACCACTGGAGTCAAGCTAGCCGGGCTGATGAGAGGTGTTACCTCGAAACCGGGCCGGTCCTCGGATGCTTGATTCCGTTCTGGGAAGGACATGGCTTCTGTAGTTCGGACTGGACTGTTCCCATGGGGCACAGGGTCAGCGCTGATTTGCATATCGCCATTGTCTAACCCAGGGTGGTGTGGAGTGGAAAAACGATGGATTTGGGCCCAGATCTTTGGACTGGGGTGAATGTGTGACACTGATCCACATTCTGTCCATCACTGTTGTGTTTGCAATTACCGCTCTAAGTGTACTGGGGATGCTCAGACGTGAGTCCCAGGCACTCCACACCACTGGAGTCAAGCTAGCCGGGCTGATGAGAGGTGTTACCTCGAAACCGGGCCGGTCCTCGGATGCTTGATTCCGTTCTGGGAAGGACATGGCTTCTGTAGTTCGGACTGGACTGTTCCCATGGGGCACAGGGTCAGCGCTGATTTGCATATCGCCATTGTCTAACCCAGGGTGGTGTGGAGTGGAAAAACGATGGATTTGGGCCCAGATCTTTGGACTGGGGTGAATGTGTGACATTGATCCACATTCTGTCCATCACTGTTGTGTTTGCAATTACCGCTCTAAGTGTACTGGGGATGCTCAGACGTGAGTCCCAGGCACTCCACACCACTGGAGTCAAGCTAGCCGGGCTGATGAGAGGTGTTACCTCGAAACCGGGCCGGTCCTCGGATGCTTGATTCCGTTCTGGGAAGGACATGGCTTCTGTAGTTCGGACTGGACTGTTCCCATGGGGCACAGGGTCAGCGCTGATTTGCATATCGCCATTGTCTAACCCAGGGTGGTGTGGAGTGGAAAAACGATGGATTTGGGCCCAGATCTTTGGACTGGGCTGAATGTGTGACATTGATCCACATTCTGTCCATCACTGTTGTGTTTGCAATTACCGCTCTAAGTGTACTGGGGATGCTCAGACGTGAGTCCCAGGCACTCCACACCACTGGAGTCAAGCTAGCCGGGCTGATGAGAGGTGTTACCTCGAAACCGGTCCTCGGATGCTTGATTCCGTTCTGGGAAGGACATGGCTTCTGTAGTTCGGACTGGACTGTTCCCATGGGGCACAGGGTCAGCGCTGATTTGCATATCGCCATTGTCTAACCCAGGGTGGTGTGGAGTGGAAAAACGATGGATTTGGGCCCAGATCTTTGGACTGGGGTGAATGTGTGACATTGATCCACATTCTGTCCATGAGTTTGAGTTTGCAATTACCGCTCTAAGTGTACTGGGGATGCTCAGACGTGAGTCCCAGGCACTCCACACCACTGGAGTCAAGCTAGCCGGGCTGATGAGAGGTGTTACCTCGAAACCGGGCCGGTCCTCGGATGCTTGATTCCGTTCTGGGAAGGACATGGCTTCTGTAGTTCGGACTGGACTGTTCCCATGGGGCACAGGGTCAGCGCTGATTTGCATATCGCCATTGTCTAACCCAGGGTGGTGTGGAGTGGAAAAACGATGGATTTGGGCCCAGATCTTTGGACTGGGGTGAATGTGTGACATTGATCCACATTCTGTCCATCACTGTTGTGTTTGCAATTTCCTAAATTCCTGGTCATACCAAAACCAACCCATCCCTCCGGACTCCCTAGCTCCCTGTTGGATGGAGTTGGCGTATTCCATCAGTGCCTCGCTCTGTGCTGGATCCTTCTGCACTATTACTGCTGATAAAATGTTAAATGCTTCAGTCCAATTTTCTATTGTCTTCTCAGGCCAACGCTGGTACCTAACCTTCTTCTCATCATCTTTCTTCCCCATCCTCCTAGTATCTGCACCAGCGTTGTCATGCATCAACAGTGTCAAAATATCAATATACTCCCTCCTCCATATCCCTTCTTTCGCAGCCTGGGGGACCTGCCGGGCCAGGGAGCAGCGACTTGCTGGCAACGGGGCGCGAGTCGTGTTTGGCTTGCCCGATCCTGCACAGACCGGTTGTACAGGCCCCACAAGCGCCGGGGTAACAACAGGCGTAACAGGTTGTGGTGTTTCCACTGAGCCAACCGCGCCACTGATTGCACTGGCAACTAAGCTCCCAATCGCACTCCCCGCGGCGGGTGCTGCCCCAGTGGCAGGCACCTGGCCAGCATTCTGAGAAGTGACGGGGGTGACAGGCAGCGCAGCTGGCCGTGGCACCACCACTGCGGGAACTTGCAGGCCGGCTGCTGCATTCCCAAGACTGTGTGACCCCATATTAGTACTCTGCTGAGCCCATACTTGAATCACTGGATCAGATGTAGCCTGCCCAGTGGCGGGGGCGGCCACCGCTTGTTGCGCCGCCGCGATATCATCTAAACGTTTCTGAAAAAGTGCCATCAAACCCATCATTTCGTCCATTGTCTTACCCATTTGGGCCAAGTCTGTTAATCCAGCCGCTGACTCATGAACCACGGCAGGTACTACGGGTAATCCCACGGGCCTTGTCGCTGGCGGGGGTGGCGGGTGGGTTGTCCCCAGATGCGCGTTTCGCACTGGCACTGCCGGAAACTCCTTGCGAGTGTGTTTTCTCTTCCGAGTGGACCTTCGCATTCCTTCGCCTGAGGTGCCTGCTGCGTCCTCCGGGGGGCTGGGTCGGCCAGCTTCCTCTAGCCTACGTGCCTCTATGAAACCTTGCGCCCACGCGGGCCCTTTTGCCTGAGCGGCTGCCAGGAATTCGGCTCACAGCCCATCCTGTGGCGATGCGGACATCACGATGGCTTCTGCCCTTTCGGGTTCCTACGGGTGAGAAAATACATGAGTCTGCTGGCCAAGCACGTTTTGAGTAGCAGGACTCCTACCGAGTCTGCTGTCCACCGAATCAACATTGCTGACTGATGCCTGCCCCCGCTTACTACACGACCACCGTCCGAATCCGAATCGCACGTGAGTTACCTGCTAATCAACTCGTTTGTTCTGGCTGCTGTCAGACCTGTGACGCGTTTCCGGGCTTGACCTGAAAAATAAAACCGAATTACTCCACGTGTACAGTGCCCCAAGGCGCCTTACACACTGAACTCATTCTGGCAGGAGCCAACCTAGAAGAAAACGACTGTGGTACTTAACCCTGCTGACTAAATAGCATGGCCTACATCCATTCGCGCCCGTGAATTACCTGCTAATCAACTCGTTGATCCTAGCAGCTATCCGACCTGCGACGTGTTCCCGGGCTTGACCTGAAAGATAAAACCGAATTACTCCTCGTGTATATCGCCCCAACACGCCTTACCCGATGAACTCTTACTGGCAGGAGCCAACCTGGAAGAAAACATCAGTGGTAAACAACCCTGCTGACTAATAGCACGACCACCGTAGAATTCTCGCCCATGGATTACCTGCTACTAAACTCGTTAATCCTACGCCGCTGTCGGACCTCGCGACGTGTTCCCGGGCGTGATCTGAAAGATAAAAGACCGATTACTCATCGTGAATACTGCCACCAACTGAAGCCCCTTTTTTTTTTTTTTTTTACTTTTCCCTATTATGCATTGTCTCGACACAACATCATTCCATCCACCACGACTATTTGGTTACTATTAATTACATCGTTTGCCAAATTGGAAATTCTGCAGCGGCCTCACCACTTAACAAACGAAACCGGTATCCGGGCACTACAGGTCGCACCATTTAAGTTACAGGCACACCATATCATTTCTTTCGGGCCCGAGGGGGAATAGTGCTTTGCCCCGACGATTCCTGCCTTAGAAAGATGCAGTCGGCACCTAATGATTATGTACGGTACACAAAATTGTCTGTTTGAGTTGGGCCCCATTATTATGAATATCCTTGGTATCAGTTTGTATTAGTGGCTTCTATACACCATGCTATGCTCTGTCCCCCTCAAACAGGAATGTCGGCGATATGGGTAAACTGTTCCCAACTTGATGACGTGGTCGTCGAATCAATGTCACTGATTCTGGACAGAACAGCCATATATATTACAACGCTGAGTGGGTTGACTAAATTATCCCCCATATACACCGTAACTATGTCTGGGCGATGCCCCCGTATTCCTTTAAAGGGGTGTCACGTGTGCAATGATGAGGTCCATGCAGAGGTGGACCATCTGCTTCCGTTATGCCCATGGTCCCCCACCAGCAAGCAGTTTGCACCAATAGGCGTTTGTCTCTTCTGTGTTCCTCCCCCCGAAAGGACAAGAATACATTCAATATCCCTGGTAGTATCTGCTGGACATAGGGAGATTTGGGGGAATAGCGAAAACGCAGCATAGATGAGGCGCAGACCCCGTAGCCCTGATGCCATAGCCTACGTAACGTTCGTTAATGTGCTTGAGTGTCTGCCATATATTTGCCGTATTTCACCACTATTTGTACTTTGTAACCTGCACACCTGTCACTTTTTCCCCTGTATTGCATGGTTTGCTACCTCATGTCTTTTCTTTGCTCACAATTGTCACTTTTGCTTCATGAACTGAACGTTTGCTTCTGTCATTTGCCCACTTGTTCTATTGTAATGTTCCCTCGCGTAACATTACCGTTCCTGTTGTGATGCGGTCTGACGCCTTCGGGTAAAGTCTGCGCTATATAAAAACGCATACATAAATAAAATAAATGCTGCTGTTACAGGAGCACGGGATCACGATACATGTACATCATGTGGATTCCGTGACATGATTGATGGAACTTAGAGCAAATTACCTGAACGAGACGCATTTGCGATCTTCATTTAATCACGTGCAGCAGAGTCTAGGAACGGTGGAGGGAGTGGCCCCCAGCGAGATTTGAACTCACAACCCCCGCTTTACAAGCCCAGTGCTCTAAAAGCGGAGGTATTGAGCCATGCGCTGATGTCCAAATAGGCGCCGGGAAACGAGACTCACTTCCCATTTATGTATCTCCTGTTCCCCAATCGCCAGCTCTTAAAGTTTGTTGATATTTGGTTTCTAAATTGCGTAACTCGCCTTCCAACTATTGACGTGGATGTTCACATGCCGAATCTTCGCCCCCCCCATCTCCACAGCTAATTACTGACCCCAGAGGCCTGCGTTCACAAGCCGACAAACGGCTGCAACTGTCTAAATGTAATAAAGAGTCGCAGTTTCTTTGTGTGTTTTAAATACAAAATTGTACTGCTCCCGGTGAGGTGCGAACACCCAACCTTGGCCTTGGTCATTGCAATTACTGCTGTACAAGTACAGCGCGCTAACCGATTGTGCCACTGGAGCACTGTTTGTTCAATGCCTGGCACGTACGGATGTGCGAGGGAAGCAAGAACCGGCCATGAAACCAGAACAGGGCCGGACTGGGAACTGAAAGCAGCCCTGGCAAATTTTGCCAGACCAGCCCCCGTCCAGCGCGTTGCGAGCTCGCCCACTAGCAGGGCGTTTTGGGGGGGTTTTCTCCAAGAAAATTTTTAGAAAAAGACAGGCCAAAATGTTGAATTTTACTGCACATTTTTCATTACATATTCAATTGTTTCAACTTTCAAAGCACAGTAAATAGTAGATGATGACCTTAAGAGCACCAGGTTGCACAACCAGTCATATGTACCCCTATTTTCGAGATTTTTACTGCGCATACAAATACCCAAAGGTGTCTCAGCGCATGTGGAGGCTAAAACGATCAGACAACAACTTACTGGTTAAACAACCATGTTTTTAAGAGCCTACGAAAGCTCATCAAATTGGGGGCAGTTTTAATCGCCAATAGCAATAGATTCCAAAGTTTGGGTGTAGCCACCAGAAAACGCCTGTCTCCCCAGGTAGCAGTTCTTGTGCGAGGCACTGGAAGGAGGCAGGTGTTGGCAGATCTAAGCTGCCTCTTGGGGGTGTACAGCTGAAACGCTTCTGTCAGAAACTTAGGTCCGACGCCATGCACTGCCTTATAGGCAATACAGAGGGCCTTAAATTTAATTCGGCTCTCTACTTTTAGCCAATGCAGATGACGAATGGCGGGACGAATTACAGAGAGCACCAAAAATAGACACGAGTAATGAATCAAAGAGAACAAAGTAAAAGTGAGACCATCCCCTATATGGTGTGTAGCGAGCAAGTGTAGTGAGCAGGCACTATTAGGGGGAGTTTGGGAGGGGTTCTCCCACAAAGAAAATTTGGGAGACAGAAAGGCCAAAACAAAGCATTTTTCAACACATTTTTCATTACATATTAGATTGTATTAACTTTTAAAGCATAGTAAATTGCCTGAATTTAATTTGGAGGAATCTGAGGCCGACAAGGACTTATCTACCATGTCTCAGCAGTCATTATGAACAATTTTTATCTAAAAAACACCTCACAAGGGAGGCTTGTGGAAGACTAGTGCTACAGCTCATCATCTTGAAGAGCATCTCCCTACCATGTCCCAGTATCATTTTGAATGTTTAACACAGGAGAGAGTTTACGGATGCATATTCTTTAAAGCGCTGTGAGTGCAACTACTTTTGTAAGTGTATGGCTAGTGTAGTGTATCACTATTCATTGTTGCACTTTTCTGAGCATAGATATTTCTACTGGGATTAAGAGTGCTAGCCCCGCTGGCAAGGGCTCTATTGCTCCACACCTTATTGGGCTGATTTAATATTGCCTGTTATATCATATGGTAACTCCATCTAGCAGTGTTTAGATATTGACAAGGCTTCGAAGGCCCAGATGTGCCCTCTATAAGTAGCGCTTAGTAGCCATTGACTGAGGCATGTGCTTCGTCTGAAGGTAACTTGTACCTACACCCTGCTTCTGCTATGTGTCCCGGAATCCACACAGAGAAGACACAGGACAAGTGTCTGAGTGTTATGTGAAGCAGATTAGCAGATATGTATGTCCATTTACTTTGAGGAGTTAATAATTGGCATTTCCCACTGCCATTGTATCAGCAGCAAATAGTTACATACCCTGCCACCAACCATTTAGCCCAACCGTGAACATGAAGCACAGGTTGTCCTCAAGGGCACTTATGTGACAATTCACGTGACTTGTGTGACAACTTGTAGGACACTTTATGACAGGCATGAGCTCAATAAATATCCATAACTTGACTACATGTGCATCGCATGTGCGCAGCCTTTTGAATCTCGAAAGAACATGGAGGTGACTACGGCGAGTGATCCCATTTAAATGGATGGATGGATATATGTATGGATGGATGAATGAATGGATAGATGTATGGATGAATGAGCTTTGATGAAGATGTCTGCGAAGGACATTGTAAGAGTTTGGCCCGACAGCGTTATCACTGTAGAACTACG
Source organism: Lissotriton helveticus (assembly GCF_964261635.1). Taxonomy (NCBI): domain Eukaryota; kingdom Metazoa; phylum Chordata; class Amphibia; order Caudata; family Salamandridae; genus Lissotriton; species Lissotriton helveticus. The sequence continues at coordinate 18,645,378 of NC_136060.1, read as the reverse complement.
GTTCCTTCTCATGGGCCCCCTCTCGCCTCAAAGGCCTCCTCCTATTACATAATAAAAATAGGTTCCCTCTTGCTTACCTAAATCGGTATGTTTCCTGATGAGAATGTTCCCCCAGCAGCAGGATGGCACACGAGTGAGAGAAGTTATGGCTTAAGCTGCATAGTACTTCCACTGCACAATCTACTTGGAGGTTCCCTGTGCAGCAAAGTAACTTCATGTCTTCTCAAAATGCAGATGTTCTGGGTTACTATCCTGGCATTAGTCAGTATGCTCTCTATTCACGGCTTCCACTTCTATTGCTAGTGGCGCTGTAAGCATGTCCCTGTGTCCCTGTTGAATGTACTTGAGAGCACGTACAGACTTTGAAAGTCATACAATGCAGACTTACTGTAAATATTTATACAACAAAATTGGCGCACACGTGAGGCTTCAGAGCTTGCGCTATGACATCATAGCATGGGCTTGGCAGGACTTTGACGTTGTGCAAAAGGGAGGGTGACTGGCATGATTGCCTCACATGACTATGACGTGCTCTGCTGGAAGAATGTGGGTGAGGTGGTGTAGCATTACCCAGCTACGCATGGCTCATGGATAGCACTGAGGGCGGCAAATGAATATTTTGTCTAGTGCAGTGATAGGCTGATATGGGGTCTCAGATTGACATTACCTGGAGAGTTACACAAACCACGGCTCATCAGTAACTAACAAATGCCAGTTCTACCCATTTGGCTCCCAGACAGGGCACTCAGAAGAAAGAGCACACCAGCACTCTATTCTTCGGGCCCACCTCCAGTCCCTTCGCTCGATCACTGACACGGCGTTAAATCCTGAGTGTGCCTACGCTCCAGTGCAAAGGTTAATGTGATGTAATGCAATGTGGTGCAGCACAAAACAGGCCGCACAAATATTGTGCTCTTTTTCCGGAGGAGTCCACCATTGTTGCCATGAGTCCTAATTCTGACTGAATACTTCCATGGCACTGAATGCAGCTTTTGCTATTTTGTTGACTTTATATATCAGGCCACCAAGCGGGTGCTTGCTCTATTGTTAGAAGGGCAGCCCCTGTCACCTTCCTGGAATGTGCTGCATTATTATGGGATCATTCACTTTCTACTTTAGAAGTTTTGTGACGCTGCAGTCTCAGTCATGCCAGGCAGCACAATCACTGACTGTGAAATGCAGGCCTGGTGAAATATGTCACTGTCATGGGCTATGTTTCACGTTGAGGATGTATCCTGCTGAGGCATTGCACGGGACTTGACTTTGATGGGGTATTTACCGTGGTTCTGTACACGGCACCAGCGAGGCCACGAGCTCCACACTGTGTTCCCCACAGCAGGGGACCGAGTTGGCCGTTGCATAAAGGCCAGGGAACAAGGCCTTTCAAAACCGGGAGATATAATCCCAGGGCCCAGGGGACGCAGAACTCGCAGGCGTATCACATCGAACCTAAAAGATCAGCAGACAAAGACTGTGACAGGGGAGCCCAATATAATCTCAGGAAGGGAAGTCGTGGAGCCCTTAACACTGAGCACCTGTGAAAACCAAGCCTCCCAGGGACGCCCTGAACTAGGGAGACATGGACTGTCAACTCTTGAAAATGAGGTAAAGATATAGGCAGTGCCTAATTAACAAAAATAATAAGCACAGGGAGTCCAAAGTTTTCTTAGAGACCCACTTCAGGAGCAGCTGAAAGCTGGGGTGCCTAGACTTGTGAATAACTAATGCCATTTTCCACCACCCCCACACTGCTTCAGCTTTATTGTCTTACAGGTTCTTTTTCGTCCATGCTTTCCCCTTTTTTTTTACTCTTTTCCTATCTCTCCTTTTTCCTTTCTCTGCCTTTATCTCTCTTACTCTGGGTAAAGTCTGAATAATGAAAAATGTGTCCCATTCCGTTAAAAAAGAGCGCAAGACACCACAACCTGGACAAATGAGACGCTGGATATTTAGGATGTCAGCCAGATCTACTGTCAGGCCCTTGTCAGCAGGACACCATGTTTACACAATCCAAGGCTTTCGTTTTAGGTATCTTTCTTTTCAAGTGTATTTATACAAAGTGGTCCACTGAGGGGCATATCAAGACCACAACTCCCAGAAAGCACAGAATAGTTAAATCAGTGCTATAGCTGCCAATATTTCAGATTGCTATGTGTGACATTTTCATAATTTCATTGTAAATATGAGTCAGCCGCCGCAGATCTTCTTAGAGTTTCATGTTGCTCAAATCATGGGTCTAATTTTTGTATTTATATGTTTCCCTCGCCTTCATTGCTTGATTTTTGCTTGCAAGAAAGTATCATTCATACTCATTGAAAGTGAAACGTCACTCATAATTACACTGTAATTATGAAAATGTCACACATAGCAATCTGAAACTTTGGCACTGCAGCTATGCAAATCAAAAATGTTAACTATGATGATTGTCACTCACTGTCGCTGACCCTGACAATCATTCATCACGATTAAAGTATTTTATTTATTGCCTGCAGCCAGCCACAGCCAGGCCCACGACGGTGCGCAACTGAAGCCACCACCTTGTCCGCCCTGCTTACAATTTAAATCTACTGCGCAGAACCGGGCCCGGGCAGGACATTGCAGGCAGATACTGGCCACAGGTGTACAGAAGAAAGTAGAAACGTCGAATACAAAGGAAACGTTGCAAATTATGCAGCAGCCAGCAGGGCTGCTATTTGTAATGATTTTTCATGTGAATTAATTGTTATAAGAAAGGGAGGGCATATTTTAAGTTTACAAAGTATGCAAAGCGCCTGATGAATGTGTGATTGCGCATATACGCGCCCAGCACTCATACAGAAATGCACCCATGACATCTTGTGTGATCTTTATGAGATCTCTCATTAAGATTACACGGATGGTGAGGAATTCTCTGCTGGACGCCTGAACGAGAATTTAATGGACATTCTGTCACAGCTAAAGTGCATTTACATGAAAACTAAAGCTACCGGGCCGGGTCCTAATTATACCTTTTGTTTTTTTAATACCGGCCCAGTCGTGACGCCCGCTCAGCAAAGCCCACACTGCCCATGATGATTGCAAAGACTGGACAGACTCACCTGGCTGTGGGCGGTAGACAGGGGGCTCGAAATAATTAAATGATGGCTGCACAGGTTGGTGCGGTGCCTTGCCTCTCTGTCAGTCGACTCCTCTCTCTACTAGCAGGGGCCTCTGGGATGCCTTTGCGTCCTTGCCTCACCAGTCACGCGCTCTTTTTAATGTGAGAGCGACAATGCGCATGACTGATCTCCAGCCCCACCCTAAGGGTGCACTGCCGCGCGGAGACATCTGCGCAGCCTGCGCTGCGCACCCTATATCCGCCTTGGCCAGGCTGCACCGGATGGTGCTTAGAGGCCCCAGAGTACCTTTTTGGCCGCATGGAGCTGAGCGGCCTGGTATGGTGTCTGTCTAACCTCTGCTGGTGCTGCTCTGGAGCCCGCAGCGGAGGTCACACAGACAGACAGACAGACTACTGACTAACTCACGCACAGGGTGCCGGTTTTGTTGTGGGGCCGCTTTTCGATCCGTGACTCTCAGACCGAAAATCGGCCCCACAACAAAACCGGCCTCCTGTGCAAAAACCGGCCCCCACCCCATCCAGCCGACCGGGGGATTGCCCGGTGCCCGGAAATACCAGTCCGGCCCTGAACCAGAACATTCATTTCCAGTTAGATCAGTTACAAAGCACCAAACAATCCAAGGGTCCCGGCTACGGACTACCTCCCATCAATTGCCTGCAAGTCTTAGCACAATACTCGGTTGTACTTGGTAATCAATCAGAGCTACAGAGGGAAGACGGATCGAGTCCTTGCATGCATTCCCTGAATCCCTTAATGTGTGCTACTAGAACCAATGTTGAGCGCCCATTGCTCGAGCCACCAATGAATGAACGCATTCAAACCATGCATAGCGCCTCGTACTTGCATGGCGCCTTACATCAGACCCTACAAATGGCACTGTACGTAGCGCCTCGTATTTGCACGGCGCCTTACATCGGACCCTACAAATGGCACCGTACAAAGGTCACTAACAAGCACACTAGTCATGCATTACACACATGGCAAAGGGCACAAATCTGAAAGCGCACTTCATTACCGTAATCAACCTTCTGACTTTTTATTGCAATGATGAGTGATTTCGGTCACTTCTGGGATCGAATTGCTCGAGCCACCAATGAATGAACGCATTCAAACCATGCATAGCGCCTCGTACTTGCATGGCGCCTTACATCAGACCCTTCAAATGGCACTGTACATAGCGCATCGTATTTGCACGGCGCCTTACATCGGACCCTACAAATGGCTCTGTACAAAGGTCACTAACAAGCACACTAGTCATGCATTACACACATGGCAAAGGGCACAAATCTGAAAGCGCACTTCATTACCGTAATCAACCTTCTGACTTTTTATTGCGGCTCCGCGCGCATGGGGCCACAGACCCGAGAAATACCGAATCCTCCCGCTGCCAGCGCCGAGACGCATGCCATGACTCGTCAACTACAACCACAAACAATGAGGCGGCCTGGACACTACCATCATCCGAACAGCCACACGCAAAATAAAACCTGCCCCCGCTCCCGCCCTGCGAATTGGCTTCTGCGAGGGAGTAACTGGCCAAGGAGACCCGACGGGGAAGCGAGTCACCTACAATACCCTGTTCCCGATGGGCACCAGACCGGGGGCCAGATACATTTCCCCGATATTGCAGGGCACTAAAACTCACCACCCAAACCGACGAAACCAGGACGATCCCGGCGCAAGAAAGCGCCAAGGCAGCACGGCTTCCTCGGGGTAACGGGAGGGATCGGTACACACGGCTGACCGAGCACTGTGCATACGCCAAGCAGACTGCTATGCACGAAGGGGCCCGAACCCTCAATCTTCTGATTACCCGCACACAGCAGACGATCCTCCCCCCGCAAATACCGGCGACCAGCAACCACCAACCCCCCCCCCGTGGTTGATACCACAGGGCCCCATCATACCCAGGGACCGGGCCGGGGGGAGGCTAATTGGAAGCCACATACCTCTGAGTGATCAGCCGACGCACACGACGCGAACAGCGCAGAGCCGGTCGAGCCGAACGGGCAGGAAAGAGGCCGAGCACTGGCGCTGGGAACCTAAATACCCGAGGGGCGCACCTCCTCCCATTTGGGACCTCCCCTTGTTGGAATCTGGAGGTGGGCGCCAGGAGGGGCGTTGCCTGGGCTGAGTTCGCGCGTCGTGTGGGACTAGGGCGCTGCCCCGCCCATGCTCCCCTGCGGGTCGCGCAGACAGCTGCAGAGGCATGGGCCCAGAGAGCATCGACGATTCTTTACGTGGAGCAGGAGCCGGAGCTACCACGGTGACCATAGCATCACGTCACACCACCCACCACGCAAACAAAAGAAAAAATCAGCATTTGTTTGGCAATTGCTGCTACACTTACGGTTACTGGTGGTGGGTGCCCGGGCACAGGCCAGCCTGCCTTTATTAACTGGTAACTACAATAGGCTTGCTGTTGCCTGCACTCGACGTCGTTGGGCTACACCTACGCAGCTGATCCGCGGATGACTCGTGACAGGGTGCGGGCGTGCCGGGGGCGGAGCATGGCATTTGTTTTCAAGAAGTAAAACACGCTGCCTGCCTTGCACAGCTCTAGCCCCTCAAAACGAAATATAGCCCAATCAGTGTCCCGCCCACCCGCAACCCTGAACTAACTGCCGCTGTCTAACCAAGGCAATTCGCAATGCGTATCCTCACGACTGAATGTGGATCATATTGGAATAAATAAATTATGGTTGTTGGAGTCAGACGGTCTGGAGTCTGGACCCAGTAATGAATCTAATGTGATGTGAATACATTTTATTGGCTCTCGCTGTCTCACAGCCACAACATGGGACTCGGGAGACGAACAGAACACGGTTTGCGCCGAGTCAGTGAGGACATTTTATATACTACCTACTCCACAATATCGTATGACGTGCAGAGTTTCAGACGCGTGGTAGACCCGGCCCTGATCAGTAAGTGCTGGTGCTAAGCACCGGAAAGTACAGGCACAAATTAAGCACAGGGGCCGCTGCGCTCTGAAGAACTTTCTCTACGAACGCGCATGCCAGGTTTCTAAAGGCCTGCAGCCAGTTATCTATAGACCTTGCCATCCTAGGTTTATGCCTTTCTCTCCCGTCCTCCTTTAGTTATCTTGTGTGGTCAGATCCAACCCTGCTTCGTAGGGGGTATTCTGCAAGCGTTAGCCACACACCCCTGTAATCACTTGCAGTTGCAGCCCGTCAACCGCATGCGGACTCTAGTCTGTCTTTATTCCACTAGGTCTTGCCTTGTCCTTGTTGTCTGTTGCTGGAGGCTGCTGCCCTTTTGCCCCAGTTCCCTTGGCTCCTAACGAGGCGGGGGGCACAGTTAATGCTGCATGCCCCTTTCCACTGGGCCCTAGGGGGTCTTTATTTTCATCTGCAGCTTGCCTGGCTCTCTTTGCTGGCCTGCCTCCCCGGCCCATGTGGATTTGGTTGTCCACTCATGCTTTTCCTCTCCTAGCAAGCAAAGCCCTTGCCCACTCCAGAAGGGCTTCCAAGTCACTCTCAAGCTCAGGCCGGACTCTCCCGAGGCGTGCTCTGCCTCCCCTGGCCGGCCCCACTCGTCGCGCTCCTCCCTCCTTCCTGGGAGCCTGTCTGCCTCTTTCTCCATCTGCCCCTTTTGCTGCTTCTTACTGCCATTTGCCGTCGCTTTGGCAGTCGCGCTCTGGCCTGCCTCAATCCCTTTCTGTGGCATAACCAGTGCTTAATTTGTGCTGGTACTTTCCGGTGCTTAGCACCGGCACTTACTGATCAGGGCTGGGTCTACCACGCGTCAGTGCTCTGTTCGTCTCCTGAGTCCCATGTTGTGGCTGTGAGAGAGCGAGAGCCAATAAAATATATACCCATCACATAAGATTTGTTACTGGGTCCAGACTCCAGACCGTCCGACTCCAACAACCATAATTTATTTATTCCAATATGATCCACATTCAGTCGTGAGGATGCGCATTGTGAATTGCCTTGGTTAGCCAGCAGCCGTTAGTTCAGGGTTGCGTGTGGGCGGGACACTGATTGGGCTATATTTGATTTTGAGGGGCTAGAGCTGTGCAAGGCAGGCTGCATGTGTTACTTTTTAAAAACAAATGCCATGCTCCTCCCCCGGCACACCCACACCCCGTCATAAGTCATCAGCGGTTCAGCTGCGTAGGTGTAGCCCAACAACGTTGAGTGCAGGCAGCAGCAAGCCTATCGTCCTTATCAGTTAATAAAGGCAGGCTGGCCAGTGCCCGGTCACCCACCACCAGTAACCGTAAGTGTAGCAGCAATTGCCAAACTAATGCTGCTTTTTAGGGGTCGGTCTCTGCGTACACTGCACATGCAGGGTCGCGCAGCGAGAGTCCTATTCCGGGCGATTTGAAAATGGACCTTGAAATTCCACATAGCTCGTGCATGTGGATTTCCAAGGTCCATTTCCATTGGCCTTTGCGTGCGTGCTGTTTTTAAACAGAACACGCAATAGGCCATGGGCGGTCGCGTAGCTCCGCCTATGGCCTATTGGTGTCTGGTACGCGCACCAGAGGCATATGTTTTGAATTATCGTGGCTTGACAGCCGGATGATTCAAAACATATGCTCGCAGTGGCGCACGCGTGCACCACTCGTGGGCTTTTTCCTGCCGCCAGTACCTGCGCCGCTCTGCTGAGCTGGAGCTCCCAACAATTTGAAACCCGCCACCCTTTCCCGATCGCCCCTCCCTGCGCACAAGCCCTCACATGCACACGGCACTTTTCTCTTGTAACACACTTTCTGCTAACTCTCACATTTCATCCGCTTTCGATACTTGCACAAGTGCCACCATTGCTTGCGTAACGTTTGTTCTTGTGCTTCAGTGTCTACCATATATTGCAGTATTATACCTCTAATTGTACTTTGTTTTCTCTTGTAACCTTCACACGTCACTTTTTCCTCCTGTATTGCTCTGTTTGCTACCTCATGTATTCCACCCGCCCACAACTGCCACCCACGCAACTTAAATGCCTGCTCTTGTAATCTGTTCACCTGTAACTCTCTCCTCATGAATCATTACCGCTCCTACCGCGAAGCGCTCTGACGCCTTTGGGTAAAGTCTGCGCTATATAAAAACGCATAAATAAAATAAAATAAATCCCCGACTTTGCACCTAACTTCTTCCTGCTCGGCCTCACCCCCTTGGCTGCTACTAGCGTTGCCTGGGCACCATGGCAACCCTGCCCCATTCTGACGCGCGACCTCCACTGTCCAGTAGGACGCTGCCTCGTCCTTTACTGTGTACAAGTCCTTTGTCACAGTTAATTGAAACCCCCCAAACGCCATCACCCTCCCTCTGCTATCCCTAGCGCTCAAACCATCACTCAGCATTCCCTTGGTTGACCTCATTCTGTCTAGCTGTTGTCTTCTGGTTTCACTCCCTATCCCTCTGTGCATTCCTCCTTCCAGCCACCGACGTCTGTCGTTCCTCAGGGCACCAGGGCAGTGTGTAAGTGTGCAGGGCTAGCAGTGTGTAAGTGTGCAGGGCGAGCAGTGTGTGGGTGTGCAGGGTGAGCAGTGTGTGTGCGCAGGGTGAGCAGTGTGAGAGTGTGTAGGTAGAGCAGTGTGTGAGTGTGTAGGGTGAGCAGTGTGTGAGTGTGTGAGTGTGTAGGGTGAGCAGTGTGTGAGTGTGTTGGGTGAGCAGTGTGTGAGTGTGCAGGGTGAGCAGTGTGTGAGTGTGCAAGGTGAGCAGTGTGTGAGCGTGCAGGGTGAGCAGTGTGTGAGCGTGCAGGGTGAGCAGTGTGTGAGCGTGCAGGGTGAGCAGTGTGTGAGCGTGCAGGGTGAGCAGTGTGTGAGCATGCAGGGTGACCAGTGGGTGAGCAGTGTGTGAGCATGCAGGGTGAACATTGTGTGAGCGTGTAGGGTGAACAGTTTGTGAGTGTGCAGGGTGAGCAGTGTGTGAGTGTGCAGGGTGAGCAGTGTGTGAGTGTGCAGGGTGAGCAGTGTGTGAGTGTGCAGGGTGACCAGTGTGTGAGCATGCAGGGTGAACATTCTGTGAGCGTGTAGGGTGAGCAGTTTGAGTGTTCAGGGTGAACATTGTGTGAGTGTGCAGGGTGAACATTGTGTGAGTGTGCAGGGTGAGCATTGTGTGAGTGTGTAGGGTGAGCAGTGTGTGAGTGTGCAGGGTGAACATTGTGTGAGTGTGTAGGGTGAACATTGTGTGAGTGTGTAGGGTGAGCAGTGTGTGAGTGTGCAGGGTACGAAAACTCGAACTAAGTCCACCACACACACACACATAACACCACCCACATAACACCACACACATAACACCACACACACACACCACACACACACACCACACACCACCACACACACACCTCACACACACACACCACTACACACACAACACCACACACACAACACCACACACACAACACCACACACACACACCACCACCACACACACAACACCACACGCACACACACACACACACTCACCCACCACCACACACTCACCACCACTCACTCACCACCACTCACTCACCACCACTCACCACCACACACTCACCACCACACATGCAACCACACACACAACCACACACACACACACAACCACACCGTCAGTGCACACTTTCACCAGACACAGACACCATAAGTCGTCAGTGCACGCTTTCACCGGGCACAAACACCACCAGCCGTTAGTGGACACTTTCACCGGGCACAAACACCACCAGCCATCAGTGCACACTTTTACCAGGCACACACACCACCAGACGTCAGTGCACGCTTTCACCAGCCACACATACCACCAGCCGTCTGTGCACGCTTTCAACAGGCACACACACCACCAGCCGTCAGTGCACACTTCCACCAGGCACACACACCTCCAGCCGGCATTGCAGGCTTCCACCAGGCACACACACCACCAGCCATCAGTGCACAATTTCTACAGGCACACACACCACCAGCCATTAGTGCACACATCAATTGTTAACGCATCCACAATTAACTATTGTAGCAATCGCAGTATGGTGCACTTTACTTTTAAACATATTCATCTAAAGCGCAGCATGCCACCATTGCTACAATTCCAATCCAATCCATTACACGCCACATGCATACACTCCATAACACATGGCTAAAAGACATTGCCATTTACAATGCCATTAGCTCTAACACAAATAAATCCGAGACCTATTGCATTTCCAATGCTTGTTTCTTTTGTTTGCGTGGTGGGTGGTGTGACGTGATGCTATGGTCACAGTGGTAGCTCCAGCTCCCGCTCCACGTAAAGAATCGACGATGCTCTGTGGGCCCAGGCCTCTAATATGTGCAGTAGAGCAGGCAGACACTGACCTAACTTTGCCACTGACAAGCGTGCCACGCACGTAAAACCTCTTCTTAGTGCACAGCATGTGAAACCACGGCCTCTTTTTAGTGCATGCACGTGAAACCACTGCCTCGTATTACTGTGGGGCAGTTTACACAAGTGAAACCACGGCCTCTTCTTACTGTGGGGCACCAGGGAAGTGGTTTATTACTATGGGGAATGCACACACGTGAAACCAGGGCCTCGCTACTATGGGAGCAGTTATTGCACGTGAAATCAGATTAGTAGTTTACCAGTATGGGCAGTGCCCACATTTGAAACCGACAGCAGGCTGTGTTTGACAAAAACAGAAAGGTACATGAATTGGCAGCCAAGCGACTTTGCATGTTGGGATCTTTCTTCCCATACTTGCAATGTTAAAAACTAAACCACAAGTCCCAGAGTTCTATCCAGAGGCTATGCCAAAGTCCAGTTTGCACCGTGGTTCTGCAGATAGCTAGTTTTTATTTGCAGCTTTATATATAAAGTGTGTGTGTGTGCAGCACAGACAAAGCAATTGCTGAATACACGAGTAAGGGCACATTTACATTAACTCGGGGTGGTTGGGAGCGGCCTGTGTCAGCACAGGGTTAAATTGCCCCAGTGCGGTGAACGTTGTTGTTGTTCAATGTACTTAAAATGTGAAAAACTGTAAAAGAAGAAAAAGCACTTCTAGATAGGGCCTCGCTGGGGTTAATTTAAAGGCCCTGCCTGGCCCCTGCCCATCTTCCTGCCTTCTCCTGTCCCGGGCAGTGGCATTGTACATGCACACGGGCAGTGGCATTGTACTTGCACACAGTGCCCGACGCCGGAGGCATGATTGCTCAGGGCAGGCCTTGTATTCGACACTCTGTGGTTCACTTCACAGTTCACTTTGCATGAAGCGAACTGTGAAGTGAACCACGGAGGGACGAGTCCAAGGCCTGCCCTGAGCAATCATGCCTCCAGCACCGGGCACTGTGTATAAGTGCAATGCCCTTAATGACATTGATTTGTTTTTTGTTTATATTAAAGATTTATAAATTAGGCCATTTCATATATTTTTTTGAAGCATCATTCATTTCAAAGTAATCCCAGCAGAGAGGGGAAAGTGTTATCTACTTAAATCCTTACATTGGCTGACAAGGCTTCTTTCCCAGGACATCAATATGCCAAGTGCACCCTAGTCTTATTAATGTTTGATAAAATTAAATCGTATTTGGACTGCTTGTATTGATGCATATCTTTTAGTAGACCCTTTGTCATTCGGAGTAAACAGTTTTATGTTTAGGACTCTGGACCCTCGCCCACATTTGTGGCATGCTTCCTTCTCCTAGCCTAGGGCTCCTTTTCCCCCCCGGCAAGCACCTACATCATGTTTTAGAGCAATTGTAAAGTGTGGGACTGTTGCACTGTAAGGGTCAGTTAAAATTGTGTAGTGGAGGAAGGCATATTCATTTTTATTAACTATCTTCCTATCACAAGATTAAAAATAAATGACCTTCTGTTCTCCAATAGAAATATGTTATGGGACGTTCTTCGGAAGAAAGTAGTAGAAAGCACATGCCATCCAATCTACAGTCCAAAGGCTTGTCAGTACCTAAAGTAACATACCTGTTGGATTGCTAATCTCTTCTCTTGAGCTGTAATGGAAAACAAAATATTGACATTGCATTGTTAAAAATGGAACCTAAATATGGCATTTATTTTTTGCTCCAAAATCTAGATTTAAATATTCATTATGTGTTAGTCCCACTATTTTCCATTTAACCAAGTGACAGACACAAATAAACTCTATGCTGTTGTGGTCAGTCATTGTCTTTTAAATAAAAGGATCCAAGAGCATCCAAGCTATGGGAAATATCAACTATCCAAAGCCACTATGCCAATTGGTTCATGGGTGGAATGGAAGAGAGTTTTTAAAAGTCACTTTATGCAGCCAAAGCCTTGCGGATTTTACCGGTCAGAATTGCCACCCAGTAAAATCGAGTGTGGTGTTCAACACTCAGCACCACCAGCCCTACTCAATAAGAAACTGGTACATGATGGGTTATAGGTTGAGAATCTGAGGGGAGCTTCTCAACCTACCTTGCAGGGGCCGAGGAACATTGCATCTGCTACTGCCAAGAAAGTATTTTTTTGTGTTGCTGATCTCACAAGACTCCATGAGATCAGCATCAGCTGTCGCATGTGCAAAAGGGCATATCTTTAGGGGGCCCATGTTAAGGTCTGGCTCAGACTAGAGTGCTGACAAAAGACTGTAAAAGTGGCTGCTACAGCAAAGAAAAGTTGGTTTTATGTATAAAATGCATTTGTAGATAAAGGAATCAATGCGATGAAAAGTGAAGATTGGGTGTATTTTTGAGATGCACAATGAATTGTCTTTCATCCATTGCTATCCAAGTAGTCCATAGTCAGTAGATTGATCCAACAAATGACCAGTAGAAGGAGATGAGAAATACCCACAGGCAATAGCAAAAGCCCTAAGCATTTATAAAATGTAACTAATCGGTAACAATGGGTCTTGCAGATATCCTAGCAAACGAGTCATACTAAAAATAGATAAACTAATCAAATTGGGTTTGTTGTTCTTATTAGTCAACCTGGTCTACCTGTATGGGCCAAGCTGGGTCTAGATAGAGTTATGTAGCTACCATCTTGGATATTTTTTGACTCATTTTCCCAAAGCATTAAATCATAAACATACCCGCTACCATTCAGACAGCTACCAAATTATCAGAATAAAGTGAATAAATAGCATACTAGTTCCAAGCTGGCATGCATCATTTCTGGCAAATTTTAGATGAATATGCCAGGTGGATGAATCAAAATGTGAGATCTATATATGGATGCAGGCAGCTGCCTCTACACCCTTTCTGATTTCAACCAAATCATGAATTTTTAGTTTGATTCTTATATCCAGTGCTAAAAGAAGAAAGTAATAGCCAGAAGACTCAATAAACAATATATGAAATAGAAATAACAACATTTTAAACCAAACTAGGAGTAAAAGCATAAGGCCCGCACCACATTATAGCAGCAGGCGAGGGTAAGTGAGCATCATTACAGAGAAACCGTGTGAAAGGGAAAAAAAGCAACAGGTGTTGTATAGGGAGGGAATGTTTTCAGGGGAGAACATCAGGCAATCCTAGTAATAGGTTGGTAGGGGGTTGTCTGCAGTTGCTGGAGTCTAGGCCGCCCCGGGTGTTTCGTTAGCATGCGTCAAAGCAGTTTGGAAATCAGTCAGGGTAGCATCCCAGCTAGCTGCCAGCAGGTATTTCCGCAGGCCCTGTGCGTCTTCTCTTTGTAAGGCCGCTCCCTCGGCTCGGGCCCAGGCCTGCATGGAGAGCTCCCAAGCAGTGATCGCAGAAGGTTCCAAAACTAATTCATATATGCTCTGCCTTTAAATGCTGTAGGTTTCATAGGTTGCCTGTATGATTATAGGGAACATGTAGAAGAGTGGCCCTCAATAGAAGAGAGGTAGAAAGAAATGTAGAGCAAGATTGATGAAGGGCAGAAAGAGGAGATGTTGAGAGAAAAGGGGTGAAACAAAAAGACAGAGTTGAGGTAGTGAAAGAGAGCTGAAGGTGAAACAAAGCTAGAGAGAGGTTGAGGTAAAGAGGTGATATACAAAAGTTCATAAGGAGAGAGGGATAAGTAGAGGGATGCCCCTGTGTGTCGTGACGGTGAGGAAGGGAGAATGGGTTGATACAGAGAAAGGGGCACAGAAAGATGCGAGAGGGACAGAAAAAAAGAGGTAGAGAAGGAGAGGTGTAGTAAGAAAGAAGCAAGTGGAGGAAGTGGGTGGAGCTGGGGGAAAGTAGGTGTGGCCTCCGACAAAAAATTGAGCACCTGGACTTCATATTTTACAAATTAAGCACTGGGCATAACAAAACGTGAGGGTCCCCCTGCAAGATATGCTGAAGGGGCCCCCTCACACTCACATCAGTAGGGGCTGAGGAGGCCCTATCGAGTAAGCCTGGGGGCCCCCGCACCGCAGGGGCTGTGGGGTCCTTTGTTATGCCCCTGATCCCTTGGGCCTTGATGCTCCCAGCTCACGCTGCCGCCGACTAGATTCTGGCTATTCTGTACTTTGAGGTGCGTGCCCCGTCGCGGCTGCTTCGCTCCCTTGAGCCTTGGCATTGCTGCCGCCGTCTGTGTCCTTGCCCCCTGCTTGTCTCACTGCACGTTCGTGCCGCAACGCCCTCTCCAGGTGCCCCTTCGCGTCTGCCTCACTTCTTCCACAGCGATGACGTGAGGTCCAATTGTGGTCAAAGGAGGTCCTTGGTGCCCTTTTGACCCTCATGGCAGCACTGCCCTGCTTTGATCATTGGGTGATTTGTAATTTTTAAAGGTCGCAGCCTTTTTGCAGGCTTTTGCCCCTGGCGCATCCGCTGGTCTTTCTGTCAATATGCGATCCCTGCGGGCCCATATCTGGTCGGCTTCGCCTCCCCGGCCCACATCACAATTTGCTAAAGAAGCAGACATACTCGATTGCTATCAAGCATTCATAGGAACTAAGGGGCAGATTTACAAGCCCATTGCGCCATTTTTGCGTAATTTTTAACATGAGAAAAGTGATGCAAAAGTGGCGCATTGGGCTTGTAAATCTGACCCTAAGTGCATGTAGAATTGTAATGCTTCATTAATTGTTTCCGTACAGTGATATAAATATGTAGTATGCTTACACATTTTGTTATGGTTTCTTACGATCCTAGAGGAATTAGATCTATCTAAGGCTTCCGGGATTATGTTCATCCTCGTTGTCAGAGTAGGTCTGATTTTAGATGAAATGCATTTAAATTGCTTTCCTGTTTTTAATATAGTAATTTTTATTTTTTCATATTATATGGTTTATGTAAAACCTGTATTAAGCTATTATACTTGCCTTTGTATTATCTTTCTTTTCTATGCTCTTTCTACAAAGTATTTGTAGCAAGATTTTTGTTTGCTCGATGTTCTGACATACAACCAGAAGTGATAGGTGGGCTGTGTGCAGTAGCATGTGCTTACATTTCTTTCATGATAAGACTTGTGGGGTGGAGGGTAAACTAATAAAACTCCTCTGCAGTTAGGATAGGGCTCCTAGAGCTGTACAAATCTGGGGATGCTTAGGAATATCGAACACTGGAAGAACTCAGATGAAGTACTTTGAGCTGACCACTGGCTTTACTTTGGGAAATACTGAATATTTTGGGTGTCCTACGGTTCAACATGCAACACTAACAGTAGCTATCATCATGACGGGTGCAACCGATGAGATCGTACCCCAAATGTGGGCAGAGTATTGATGGAGGAACTCAACGACTGGGCAGTTTTCAAAATCTACTAGAGCTTCATGTGTAATGTTCTGGACACAGGAGACTAGAGGAACAAGCATTTGCAATGCAATAGGTCTCGCAATTACGCGAGTTTGAGCTATTGGCATTCTAAACGACAATGCTTTTTTGTTTTGATTTACTTTTTTAAAAACATAAATAAAAGGCATTGTTATTTACAATGCCAATAGCTTAAACTCTCATAAATGCGAGACCTATTGCTTTGCAACGGGTCTCGCATTTACCCGAGTTTGAGCTATTCGCATTGCAAATGACAACTCCTTTTATTCATGTTTTTGTTTTTGAAACATACATAAAACGCCTTGTCATTTACAATGCTAATAGGTTAAACTTGGGTGCGAGACATATTGCATTGCAAATGCTTGTTTGTTAAATGTGGTCTATTTACATATTTCATATTTACATCGATAGTACACAATGCGATTAACGCAAACATCTTTCAATATCTTATTATTAAACAATTACATATTTTTGTGATGTGTGTTCTCATCAGTGAGTACTTCACTTGGGAATCTTTAAAATCTCTCCACCATGGGGAGCGTGGCTTGGACGCCGGAGAAATGGCGGCGTAATTTGTCCTCCTTCAAGCGGCTGTGAATAATTACAGTGAAAAGAGCTGCAACCTAACTCTAATCCTGGCCAAAACGGGTGCCTGGCTGTCGGAACACCAGACCAGACGATGAGGAAAGTTAGAACCGGATCCGCCCGAGGGAAGAGGAGTTGACTGACCATTTTGCCCTGACCGGAGAGAACTGCGCTACATGACGGAGCCCACTCACGGATACGACCACGCGGTCTCCCGGAGCTCCAGTAACGTCACACAACGCTGGCTGATAATGCTCATCCAAAGCGGAGCAGGGTCATGGACCCACACGTTACAACGGAGTCGTGAGTAAAACGGAGATTGCAGTGTGGCTGTTGAGTGCGTGCAAATGTGGAAGACGGCGCTGCCGGCTTGAAATGGCCGCCACCCAGCGCGCCTGACATCGCGCTTAGATCACCCTGCTCTGATGCCGTGTCCTCGATTGTGCCTATGATTCTGAAATAGGCGAAGTGGTGCAGACAATTTAAAACTAACGTTCAGGCACAGCTTTTGAAAATAACGCTGCAAACAGAATCTGCTAGAATCTGTGAATGCAAGAACTGACTGTTTAAAATGGCGGTTCCCCTGCTCGTCTGACATCGTGATTGAGTCACCCTGCGCTTGGATGCCGTGATAATTACTAATGCCAGAAACCGGTCACGCCTAATACTTCCACATGCATGCAAATAAGTGAAGTGAAAGCTGCGTGCAGCATTGGATAGAGCGCAAGAATTTGCTGTTTCGAATTGGCGACCCCACAGCGGCTCCACAGCGCATCTGACACCGAGCTTGAATCACCCTGAACTTTGGTGCCATGTGAACCACAACGCACACAGCCTTGACGTATGTTGCCACGACAGTCGTAAAAAGCGAATTAGGTGCTTGTCTACTGCTTGTCTACTGCTGTAATTACCCTCACGAACTGATATTTACAAGGAGTGATATTTACATTATACAAAATAGCGACGCATACCGAGTGCTTTTAAAGGGAATGCAACTCATAAGTTGGTAATGCATACATAGCTCTCTACTGTAAAAATCACCTTAAAAAAAGGGAGAAGTGTATAATCTGCTGCCCTGCACGGTCAAAACATAGATTGGTTTTCAGCGCTACATGCCTGGGAAACATCAAGGCAACTACACAACCCATCGCTTCACACGTCTAAAGTATGGGAGACAAGGAAAATGGTACAGCTTCTAAACGCCTGAAATCTAACCCACCGACACCGATCAAAGGGAACAAAGGGAACAAAAAAATGGAGGAAGCCATGGAAACAATCTTGAGCAGGCTAGAAGAAGTTAGAGACTTGGCCAAGTCCACCAAAGATGAGGTTGTTGCTATCCGCCAAGATATTAAAGACATCAACTCAAGATTAGCGGAGACTGAAACCAGGATAAGCAAATTGGAAGACTTTGAAAATAAAACATGTGGAGCTATCAAGAACCTTTCCTTATGCTCTGACCATCTCGTGAGGAAGGTTGCGGAGTTGGAGGACAGAAACAGAAGGGGGAATCTAAGAATTTTTGGTATGCCGGAGAAATCGGAGGAAAACCATGACTCATGCATACCCTTCCTCGAGGAGTGGTTCACGCAGGCCACAAATCTAACCTTCACTCAGCCACTGGAGTTTGATAGAGCACATAGAGTGCCAGGACGAATTTCAAAGGACCAAAAGGGCCCAAGAGCGATTGTGTGCAAACCACTAAGGTACCAGCACACAGAACAGATACTCACCTTCGCTCGCAAACACAACCACGTGCTATGGAAAGGCCAGAAAATCTTCATCTCACAGGACTTCAGTAAGGAAACAATGGAGATCAGGAAAGCCTTCCTTGCATTGAGACCCCAACTAAAGTCACTTGGTCACCTGTATGGCTTTATTGGTCCAACAAAGTTTAGAGTAACTATACAAGGTGTGTCTCATATGTTCTCAGACCCGCGAAAACTTCGACAGCTCCTGTTCGACCGTGGAGATGGCAGTATGGAAGTCTCCCCTCCAGCTCAACAAGGAGCCTCTGCGTCTGGCCTAGGATAAACTCTGGTTTGGAGATTTTGTACTACCACTCTCATACTCCAGGATCCTTGTAAAAGTGCCTATCCGAACTGGATCTGATATGAGGGTCTCTTGTCTTGGACTTGATACCTGGTTGGTGATCGCGACTGGTTTTGGCCGGTAATGACACAGTAATGTACTCTGTACCCTTGGGCCCTATACCAGCGAATCATCTGATTCCGGATCTATATTAGAACGATCCCTTGAACGATCTCATGAACCCTTAACTTGAAAGCTGTATCATTAAAAGCTGCATCAGTATGGTTCTATCCATGCTACCACACCCACGATACCACACCTATGCTACCATGATACCACGCTACCATGATATTGCTCATGTCCCTTATGGACCTTAAATAGGCGCTATGCTGTACTGTTGATCAGTAGCACTCCTCCCTGTTGTTGAATGCGCTTACGATAATTCTTTTGCAGGTACTGATATATTTGGTCACAACACTGAAGCCAATGCAGTGACTTTCCTGTGTTTAATGTTCTGGCACCATCGTTGTTTATTGTTGCCTAAACATTTGGGCTATTTTCCTCAGAATTAGGGTTGCAGCCCAAAGAATTGCTAGTTATGAGTAAGTTGCTTGGAGGCGGCCGCGTGGTCGTCATTCCCGAGTCGCCATGTTCTGTTGTTTCTACTATTGGGGAGGGAGGGGTGGGCTGTGGGTGAGGGAGGGGGGCGGAGGGAGGTTGATGGGGAAGATGGGGGGGGTTGTTTTGACATTTTGCATATGGTTTTGTTTAGTTATGTCCATCTTGCATCCTAGCTTGCATCCACTGTATCACATTACGTTCCGAAGCTTATACTCTGTCCTTCTGTTTCCTGCATACTGTGCTAGCCCCACATTCTACGTGATAAAAGATGCTGCTGATTTTTTCAGGGGTATGAGACTGCTTACACGACCCAATCCTTATGCATACACATGTGTTATGAGACGATATTACTGGCTGCATAATTGATGGCTCCTGTTATAGATACTCCAATAGGGACGACAACTATAGCTAACCTTAGAATACTATCGTTGAACGTGAAAGGACTTAACCAGCCGGTTAAACGCCAAAAGACACTTGACTATCTACGAAGGCAGCGTGGAGATATAGCCTTACTGCAGGAAACAAAACTGGAGGCAAAGCAATTTCACACACTGCGCAATAAGTATTATACCGAAGTGATAGGCTCTGAGGCAATCTCAAAAAAGAATGGGGTGGTGATGCTAGTGGCCAAGAATGCAAATGTGGAAATAGTCTCTAGTGCAACAGATACAAAAGGTAGATGGGTCTCAGCGAGACTACTCAAGGATGACACTGAATTCTTTATCACGACTATCTATGCCCCAAATACACATGATCCGTCCTTCTGGGTAGGCCTAACGAAGCAGATAAACTCCATCCCCGACACGGCAGTCCATATTTTGGCGGGCGACTTCAAACTCCCATACGACCCAATACTAGACAGAGACTCTAAATGTGTCTTTCGCCCGGGAAGAGCCCATAAGGCGTTCATGAAACTATGCAGTAGATTTCATATGGTGGACACGTGGCGTTTGATGCATCCTGATGGTAGAGACTACTCATTCTACTCCCCACCACATGACTCGTTCTCGAGAATCGACTACATACTCATATCTAATAACACGGTGGCAAGAGTTGAGGACGCGGACATCGCTCCCAGATTAGTCTCAGATCGTTCCTGCATCTCCCTTACATTATCTAATATTAAACCAACCACCCGTCAATCTATGTGGCGATTTAATGACACCATTATTAATGACACAAAACACAAAGAAACCCTTGACACTGCCATTAAAGACTTCTTATTGTTAAACAAGAGGGGAGACACTTCAGACACCACCCGATGGGAGGCACTGAAATCCACCATAAGGGGACTTATTATAAAAATATCGTCTGCAATTAATAAGAACCGCACTGCAGCCTTGTTGAAATTAGAGGAGGACATTTCAAAACTCCAGCACACATACTTGAGGAGTAGAAACCCTGAGGTCCTAACTGAACTGTCCAATCAGAAATACACCTATAACAAACTTATTAGTGAAAAGGCGGGAATTTGGCTAGACAGGAGGAAGCGTTTCAAAATTTGTGACTCGAACAAAGCGGGGAAGCGGCTAGCGGCTTATCTTAAATTTAAAATTCAAAAGAATACCATTGCATCCTTACTCGATGAAAATGGGACTCCTAACTCTGATCCCACTAAGATTGCGAATATCTTCAAAGACTTTTATGAGAAACTTTATGCTAGGAACATGCACGTAGACAGCGAGAAAATGAAGAAATACCTCTCCAATTGCACACTCCCAACGCCTACGGCCGCAGAAAGAGACTCCTTGAATGAGCCAATCTCTGAGTCGGAGGTTATTAGCGCGATCAAATCCCTCAAAAAGGGGAAAGCCCCTGGGCCTGACGGCTATACAGCACAATTCTATAAGACCTTTGCCCATATTCTTTCAACTCCTCTCCTAGAGGTATTTCACGAAATTAGCAACACAGGTGAAGTTAAGGGGACTATGGCAGAGGCTGTAATTGCAGTAATACCCAAGGAAGGCAAAGACCACAAACTCCCCAAAAACTACAGGCCTATCTCACTGATAAATTTAGATTGTAAGCTCCTAGCATCAATTTTAGCGAGTCGCATTCAAAAAGTCCTGCCGTCTCTAATACATCCCTCGCAAGCGGGTTTTCTGAAGAACAGGCTCTCGAGCGATAACACGAGAATCCTGGCTCATGTCATTGAAAAAGCGAAACTCTTATCCACACCTACCATTGCCATTACACTAGACGCTGAGAAAGCGTTCGACAAAGTAGACTGGGCTTACTTAAACGCTGTACTACATAAATTCGACCTGGGTCCCATATTCACTAAATTGGTCATGTCCCTCTATACCTGTCCCTCTGCTAGAGTACGAGCTGGCGGCGCTTTTTCCTCCCCCTTTGGTCTAGAACAGGGCACTAGACAGGGTTGTCCATTATCCCCGTCCTTATTCCTCCTGGCTATTGAGCCTTTTCTGTATTACATAAGGGAAAACCCTGACATCGCTGGAATCCGGTTCGCTGATTGTACAATGAAACTCACGGCTTATGCAGATGACGTGTTGGTCATGAGTGAACAAGCTGACAAGGCTATCCCGGCGCTAATGTCCACAATAGAAGAATTCTCAGTTGTATCTGGATACTCCTTGAACAAGGATAAAACTGAGGTGAAGTCATTGAATAACCTATGTGATAAAAACATCCTGGGCGACTCCGGGCTTACCTGGCAGTCGAAGAGTTTTAAATATTTAGGACTGGAATTTGAAAAGGACTTGATATCCACTTTAAAAATTAATGAGGAGCTGCTCTACAAAAAAATACAAAAACTATTAGACGGCTGGTCTCCTAAATTCCTTTCGTGGTGGGGTAGGGCCGAAACACTAAAAATGATGATCAGTCCCTTGGTAAATTACATGGCATGTATGCTCCCCATGACCTTCACGGAGGACTTTTTACATAGAGTTGAGAAATTGATCTCGGATTTCTTGTGGAAGGGGAAGAAACCGAGAATTGCCATGAAAAAACTGCAACTTCCAAAGATTAAAGGGGGATTAGGATTACCAAATTTCAGAAACTACCAGACCGCCTTTCTCTGTAAGCAGGGAGCCTCCTGGTTTATCGAAGACCCTGTTTACACGCCCTTATGGGTCAATATTGAGAAATCCATTACAGGCAAAGCCCCGCTCTCCGCTGTCCTAACAATGGACCTATCACACCTCACGAATTCTAAATACATCATGCTCAATACCAAGAGAGCACTTCTGCGAATAGATCGCGTTCACGTCACTGGTCAACGAATCCACAATTCCTCCTCTGCGTCTTTATGGCGTAACCCGTCCATTAAAATTGGCGGATCACCCATCATATGGGACCACTGGTCTGATAAAGGTATTAATGTGGTTTCTGATCTATACAAAATAATATGCCACTGCCATTCTCGACTCTACAGGCTAGACACTCCCTTCTACCGATCGACTTTTATGCTTTCCTGAAGCTAAAGTCAGCCTTATCCACTAGAACATTCAAGCTAGTGACGCCTTGGCTAAAAGCTATGCTACCCCACTTTCAATCCTCTGGACATTTTGTCTCAAAAATATATAAACTACTCGCGCCAACGGCCAACAAGTCGATGAGGCGCAATGAGATAAAATGGGAATCAGAAACAAATAACACTGGCATAAGTATAGACTGGGTCAGGATACATGCATCAGCACTCACACACAAGGTATCACCGATACTATCACAGACCAAATATATGATTATTAACAGGGCATTTTGGACCCCACAGAGACTATTTAAGGTTGGCCTGCGGGATACACCGAATTGCTGGAACTGCTCCTCTGGTATTGGTGACCTTCCACACATGCTGTTTGATTGCCCCATGCTTCACACCTTTTGGGCAAAAATCTTTGACTACATTGGACACACGTTCGACATACATCCTGCAAGGGAATTCATCTACATTCTCCTAGGAGCCTTAGATCCATCACTAAAAGGGGACCATGACCGCCAGCTCCTGGACCTTCTACTAACATTAGCATGTAAGGTGATCCTATGCAATTGGAAATCAACGGGTGAGGTCTCCTTCAATGCATGGAGGGAATGGCTGTCCTGCATTAGGGGCACTGACAATCCCGCTTTACACTCATCACCATGGCAGGTCACCAACAAAAAATTATGGTCTTCATTGGACCAGGCCTCCTTCACCTTTGACCCACCCTGAAGTTCTAACTGATGAGGCCTATGCTCAGTGAATTGTGGGGTGCATGCTGCATGAACTGTGATGGCTATATCTTGTGCTCACGGGCTTGACAATCTTAGAACCATAAAGCAGGAACGATGAGGTATAAATAGTACTATATGGCTTGATTTAGACGGAGGGCTATACGGAACTATATACAAATGTGAGAATGCAATGTTGGTACTTTATTTTCCTTTACTGTATATGCATTGTTTTATGTAATAATCCATGTTTGATTGCGGTATCTTTGTAACACGACTGTAATTCTTCTGATGCCTTCTTGCCGCTATCATTTCTGTTATCATTTCTGTTATTGTTTAATAAAAATATGATTTGAACTTTAAAAAAAATCTCCCCACCATTTCACCCCCCCAGCATGTGTCTGCTCAGGACCATAAACGTTAAACAAAATGTCTCAGAATAGACAATACAGTGAAGTAACCAGCTTAGTGGACTATGATCATAACAAATACCATAAGGGGACCTGCAGAGCTGCTCAAAGCTGTGAGCTTGCTGAAAACCATAAACTGAGCATATCTCTCTCTCACACTTCTTCATCCATCACACTACAAAGAGCTGCAACACATAAAATCCATAACACAATAAGTGCACCTCAGTGGTGATCTCACACCAAATCAAAAGTGCTACCTATGAATGGAAGTGCTTTAGTGCCTCACTAAAGGATAGTAAGCTTTCTATAAATGTTGCAATATAATACAATATTTCCAGGCAGCTGTACTATAACCATCATGGTCAAGGTTTCATCTTGCCTGTAATAGTCCTACTAATTACAATCACGGACATAAACATTCAGCTGTGCCAGTGTGCCTACCTCATGTCCTGCTATGCAACACTACACTACCCTCTGGCTGCTAGTTCTGTTTTTGTTCGGTGACTTTAGACTTTGACTATGGTCGTTTAGAACAATTTTCATTTGTTCTCTCTAAGGATGGGAATCCTTAAACCAATATGCATACCCCAATGCAAATACCAGCTCCATCAGTCAATATGTGTAAGGTGACAGTGTTGGAAGGAGAGACTTGGAAAGTAATTTTTATAATTTTTAAATTGATCTGTCTTATGTAACGGACATCTTTAGCCTGACCTGGCATTTTAGGTATGAGCACTGTGGATTCAGGTTAGTAGGGTAGTGGCCTAGCGCAAACACTTCAGAGAGTGTAAAGGTTGTTTCTTAATATTGGATTGCACGAATGGCTACAAATGCAGACATTTGTCATAACATGAACATAGCTTCTTAGCTTTTCTTGTGCTCCATTAGTATCCAAAGTGTTGCGCAAAAAGCCTCTAAATGTCACACAATCATGCTGAAAAGTTAGAAATGTCACACATAGGCAAACTGAAAACCTGGCAGCTATGACGGCTTACATGTTTTAGGTAAACATACATTGAGCATCTGTGAAAAATCTCATTGCTAATATGAAAAAATCAGGCAATACCATTAGCAGCGTGGTTTCCAAATACATCAGGAGTATTTTGCTTACGTAAGTGATTTATACAAACTAAGTTTTGCCCGCCAGTGCTCTCTGCATTAGCAAGTGGCAATCTGTAAACAGAAATGTTGAATGTAATGATTTTTATTGTCGATGTTGCCGAAATATGTAGGCATGCTGTATGCAATGCCGGGCAGCCTGAAAACACTGCTGTGTGTCGTGCGTGTGATAGAAGCCCTGATCGCAGGGGAAACATCCTTTACCACGAAACTTTTACAACGCAGTACCATTACCATGCAGGTTTTACAACGTAAGTCGTTACAACGACTTGCGCTGGAGGGCGCTGTAGGATAGGGAATAGTTTAATTTACTATCCAACTCCTTCCCTACTATCCACGGGGACTGGAGTTGGAATAGTAAATTAAACTATTCACTATCCAGCGCCCCCCAACGCAAGTCGTTGTAACGACTTGCGTTCTAAAACCTGCGTGGTAACGGTACGCGTTGTAAAAGCACGTGTTGTACCGTCATACATCCGATCGCAGCTGTGGTGAGTATGAGTATTCAGCAGTGGCCTGCCAGCTCCTGCAGCACCTACCGGCTCTTCGTCTCACTAGGTCACGTGAGGGTGTCCTTTCCTTAACACTAGCGAGGGAAGTGGAGCGACGTCCTTTCAGTATGAGCGGCGAGTGCCTGAGGCTTCATGCTCAGCGGAGAAGCAGGATTCTGCCAGCCCGGTGACTTCCTTCCGTCGTTGTAAGTCACGACTCAAGAGTGCCTTGTGTAATCTCCTGGTTCTGGCACAGGCACATCATTAGAGTGGTACAAGAGTCGACCAATGAGAATGGTCTCATGGGGCAGTTCTAGCTCATCCAAAACAAATATGATGTCTCAGCGGAGCAAGCGGCTGCAATGTTAGCTTCTTATTTGACCAGAATGTTAAAAACAAGCTGAAGTTAGCCTTTTATATGGCAAGCATCTTATTTGCAGGCAGAAGTAGGATTTAAATGCAATTAAAACAAGCACGGTACCGCAAAGGCAGCCGCGTGCTTATGTTCCCATTCTGCTTTCACTTTAAGTGAAAGCGCGAGGCGAAAATAAACACGCGGCTGACTTTGCCAAAGCCGAGTGAGAATAAAAAAGTGAGTGGGGACTAATGAAGGAGAGAGTGTCACGCCGCTGGTAAACGATCCAATTCTCGTGGGCGGGGCCAAAAGGCACTAAGAAGCCTCCTTTCAAATCAGAAGCCGGCGTTTTGCATGGAAGATTATGCTACCCAATTAAAAGATGGGCGGGGCTTCAACACCGCCTCCGAGAGCTTCAGAATCCGTATTGATTCCAAGAAGCCCTTGTATGACGAGAGCAGCACATGCGCGCTGCTTTCGCCAGCTGAGACCTAAAAAGTGGAAGCCTGATTTAGGATCAACTGTGGATGAGGAATAGGACAATGCTCTGACCCACCCAAGGTAGTTTGTAACACAGTCTATTTCAAAACGAATACAACTCTGCTCAGAAGCTACTACAGCAGTTCTCATTTTTTCTCTGTGGGGGTGATTGCTGACACTGCTGTTTGAGATACAAGAATGAGGATGAGGGTTTTTGTACTTGCAATTCGTAGGTGTTGTGTGATCCACCCATTTTGGAAAAGTAAAGTGTGCACACTGAATTGATCCCAGAGCGCATCGGATGTTATTATGCATTTGTTACTCAACTTATACGGAAATGAGATTTATGTTAAAATACTTTGGGGGCTTTCTTAATTTGTGTCTTTGCCCAACATAGTTAGCTAAGGGAAATAAAGTTTGCAGGTGGTGTAATCAATCCCAAAAAACCCATTGTGCACACCATCTGTATATGCCCGGCACTTTTTACGACAACCCTTTAATAACTTGGGGGTGCGATCTTGTCTGCAATTGGTCACATGTTACGACGTGAAAAACATAAGACTTAATGCCTAAATTGTAAGATTTTTTACTCAGCCTGTGAAGAAGTTACACCATAAACGCTGACTTGGGGGTCAACATTTTAGCTACACTTCTTGCTCTTATCATTTTTTGTAAATTTTAAGATTGACTTTATAATCGTGCTTATGCAATGGCTTTCATTACCTGGGAGGGCGATCTTGTTGGAGAGTTGTCATTGCATGTTACAATGGGGATAATTTAAGATTCAATGTATAATTTGTCAATTATTTTACTAAGGCTAAGCAAAAGTTACACTTGAATCGCTAACTATAGACTCAACATTTTATCTCTATTTCTTGCTCTTATCACCATTTCACTTTAAAATTGATTTTATCATGATATTATGCAATGGTTTTTATTAACCGTGCAATAAAAAAATTGGATTTGATTGTTGAAGTGTAATTTGTATTGGACACCCTCCCCTCCCCCCCCCCCCCCCCCCTCCACCCCCACACACCTCCTGTTCAGGAAGGAGGGATAATTTGAGTATGACTGCCAGAGAACAATAAAGGAAGCACTGAATGTCCAAAAATGCGTGGGTAGGGAAATGTATATGGGGGTATGTATGCTACTTCAGTGATGCATACATAGGGCCACAGTATAATGATGCTGTGGAGTTTTTCACATAACTGTGTATTTGGAAAATAATTCATCAGCTGCTGCATAATCTGTAGATTTTTACAAAAAAATTGTTTCTAGCTCAAATAGATCAAATGTTACTATAAACATGAAAGCCTTTCGCCTACAAAAATAATACAAACTGTTCCGGGTTGTGCCACATAATTTGCACTTTTGCTGCATAATTTCTGTGGGTCTGTTTATACATACACAAGAACATGTACGTTGAACGGTTACTCTCCTTTGTGTATGATGACTGTAGTCATGATGCTCGACGCGTTTCTCGTCATTTATCAGGGAATTGTTCTAACTCCTTATAAAATCAGTTACTGCTGACCAGCAAATATGTTACGTATGTTCTTTGTTGTACATGTGCAAAGCAGACTTTAAAACGGCAAAATATGAGAATTCTACGTAAATTATAAATTATTTAAATATTATTCTTCGTGCTAAATCCTACAACATAAGTGTCCAGACACTGACCAATCCTAAAAGGCAGCTTGTGTTTTTTATTTTTTATTTGTGTGCATAGCAATATGGCGTTTAGTATGAGACCGGTGCTGGAAGAGCGAATAAAGAAAACCAATCAGCAGTAAAGCCCTGCCAAGGCAGGAGCGCGCGCCCTGCTGCTCAAATGTTAGTCAGGGAACCGCACGCGCCCATTTAAGGAGTAATGCAGCGGAGGGAAGCCTGCTCTCGACTATGCTAAACAGTAATAATAATTTTAATGAAGTGTTTAATCTACCACAACACATGAACGTATAATGTTTATTCGGAGGCCAATAAGTCTACTTTAATTTCCAGTTCTGTAATTTGGAGAGAAACGAGATAATGATTTTGTTCAGACAAACGGTAGATTCCAGCATGCCTGCAATTGCAGTTTTAACAGAACCCTGTAGTTGAAAATTAGCAATTGGAGACATTTTATTTGTTGCAATTGAAATCACATACTTTAGATACATAAATATCACCTCAGAAATGTAACATCAGCCCCGAAGTTCCCCCGGGAGGGGGGTGTCTGTTACAAGTTGGCAAACCTCCTCGCGCTCTGTTTTCATTCTAGGTGAGTCACCTCAGCTGAATAAATTGGAATATACCTAAACATAGTACAATCATAGAAGGAATACGGGTGCACCTTTTTGTGATCTTTTTGTGCAGGTTTCCTTCCCAATGGACGAGGGATTGAGGAGATTATTATTTTCTTATTATTATTATTATACACCCTACCATGGAACCTCAACGCAGTGGCTGACTTTTTTTTAATGTAGCGCCCATTAATGGTGCTCACCCTCTTCCTAAGCGCTTTAATTTTTTATATATATTTTGTGGTGGGTTGGTATCACAAAAGTGACTCAAACCGGTGCAAAATGTTTATTTAGGAATTACTTCCCAGTACAAATTGTAGTGGAAAGATGTCTGAAAGTAAGGCAATGCAGCGAATTTGCTGTGCTTTGTATTACTTTATGTCAGGGGATCGTTCCAAGCGTGGTACATCGGTGTTCCCATGCGACCACTCATGGCTATTGAAGTAAAGTCCTATCTACTAACAATGGTAGACAAGGCTGTGCAGCAAAAAAATAATCTCTCTTTGAGGTCAGCTTTAAAAAAGAGAAATGTTTTTATTTTTCTAAACATTTCCAACTTTGCATGTGTGCTGCATTGTACGGCACACAGCGGGAAACCGTTTAAGGTTTGTCTAGGCATAGTGTTTTGTACTGGGAGGCTAACTTTCAAGTATAAGTCCTAATCAGGCCATGACAAAGTGACCTTTGCACTATGGTGAAAAGGTGTATGCATGGCACTAGGCAGCTTCATTGTGCGCCAGCGCTTGTAGGAGAGCACGACAGTTCCATACCTTTGCAGATATGGCACTGTCCTGCTCTCGACCCCAATGCAACAGCATGGCTTGCTGCGCTGCATCGTGGGAGTTTTTTGTAAACTACCACACAACGAAGTTATGCGGACAGTTGTTGATCAAGCACAAAAAGCTGGGAAATTAGGTTTCCCTGTTTCAAAGTGATTAAACCACAAATACGCCCTGAAAAATAATGCATAGATAGCATATGTAGCATTACTTTCTGCACTCATGGTGGCTTATTCAGCTCCGTCATACAAGTTGATGGCTTTCGTCCGAAAACATAAAAAAAAAATCATTAAAAATTTTAAGTAACCGACTTTTCAAAATTCCATTTTAAGAAGTATAGAAAAGCTCTAACAAATGATAGGTCATAAAAACAATCCCAAGCCTAAATTCGTATCTTGAAGCTAGGTCAGAGGACGGGGATTGTATCAAAATGAAGGAGTGCAAAGACTTTTTATCACTTCAGGGCAAATGACATGCCTAACGGAACGGTTTACTACTAGTTGGGTCCCTAGCGCCTCAACAGATTGTAAAGGACTTCAGGATCTTTGGCCTTTAGGGCTGCAGTTCATGGGCCCTGAGAAAAAATGGATAGAATAAGGGAGATAATCGCCATTATTGGAAAACATGACTGGGAGATTTAAGAGAAAGGGCGGGTGAACCATGAAGTGACTAAAGAAAAGAGAAGCGTGGGCGGTGTGTAAAAATATGAACCAGAGCTGTAAATATTGAAACAAGGGAATAAAAAAAGTCATGTTATCCAAGACAAAGTGATAGGCAGATACAGAGGAATAAAAAAATCTGCCCCAAAGGAATCTTTGAGGGCACGAGGAAAAAGGCAAATGTAGGTGGCGGAGAGCAAGAATCCATGCAAAAGGAAGCATAAAGAAATTGCTGTAGAATGCAGAGGAGACCACACCACCAGGAATTTGTGGTCTGCCAGCCTGAACCTGCTGGTCACACCAAAACTGCTTTGTGCAGCATCCAGATCTCTCCATCATGGTAATGTAGTACCTTCTGGTACCTAAGTCAGCCCTACACTCAATATGTATAAAACCAGCTTCAGGAGCCATCTGCAACATAACGTGTTTGTACAGTGCAAGCTTTCCCTAGACAAGGTCTTTTTGTTCTACTGAGATATCACGTGTTAATTGTCCCCAAAGTGAAGGGTACTCATTCTAGTGAACTTGGAAAGATGAAAGACTGAGTGAACCTTCTGGGATTAGAGCCTGTGACCATGGTATCACTCATAGATACTTGTACTATTTCAAAAAGCCACGGCACCCGGCACTATTATGACTTTCTTGTTCATTGGTATGACTGGATCGAACAGTGTAGCAAACTGGTGAAGGTCTTCAAAGCAGTGCCAACCAGATTGAGTGCAGCTCCAGCAGAGGACAGTTCTCAGACACTACAACTTTTCCTTCATTCCTAGGACTAGCACTTGGCAGGATTAAGCACGAGTCAAGGATAAGCTCATCCTTTGGAATTAGCAGCGAAATGTTATAATGTTAACAATGTTGTATGTCGGTGGTGACCGATACACCAGGGCAGCTGCAGCCTCTCAAACTTGACTTCTCCACCCTGCAGTAGTTGATGAATGGTGAGCTGGAACTGAGCATGCGTCTTTCAGAACTCTTTCCAGTAGTGGTGACTGGGTATTTCTCTGCTGACACACTTGCCACCGGAATGTGAAAGAAGGCCAAGAACCAGCGGGCATCGTGCGCTAAGATTTGCACAACTTTCAAACAATATATCAGCAGTTTAACATTGTTTCATGAGATGATTATTATTTAATACGTCACTTCAATTTCAACCAGTGATTAACATGTTTTTTTTCTTTGTATGCTCTTTACATCATTGAGCCTCAATCAAATACGTGTTTTGAAAATTATATATTCAATACATTCAAGTAAAACAAAAGATTCATGAATTCTGAAAACCAGAATCCAAATGTGAGCCAAATGCATTTCGGGACTCCAGTCCCTTCGTCAGCGGAAAATTGTGGATATACGATATAAGCGAGTATATCTGTTAGCCGTTTCGATCAGGGTATCTACTGGTATCAACATGATCCTGGCGGTCAAATTGTGGATATATGAAATAAGCGAGTATATCTGTTAGCCGTTTCGATCAGGGTATCTACTGGTATCAACATGATCCTGGCGCCATTGGACTCCGCTGTGAAGGTCTATCTAAGTTGGAATCCAACCGAATATGTGCAATGAGAACTAAGATCTTGAGTTACTGCTCTACGATCGTGTTGATACCCTGATCGAAACGACTAACAGATATACTCACGTATATCCTAGATCCGCAATTTGACGCTGACGAAGGGACTGGAGTCCCGAAATACATTGGGCTCACATTTGGACTGTGGTTTTTGGAATTCCTGAATCTGTTGTTTTACTTTGAATGTATTGAATATATAATTTGCAAAATACGTATTTCTTTAATGCTCAAAGATGTAAAGAGCATACAAAGAAAAATCATGTTCATCACTGGTTGAAATTGAAGTGATGTACTAAATAATACTCATGTTATGAACCAATGTTAAACTGCTGATATATTGTTTGAAAGTTGTGCACACCTTAGTCCAAGGTGCCCGCTGGCTCTTGGCTTTCTTTCACATATGCATCCCATTTTAGACAGGCACAAGAGGGTGTAGCACACAGATCGTTTTCCTAGTTCTTTAGTTAGCACATATCGCCCAATAAATTGGTGTGCCCGATCTACACATCTTCAACACTTGACATCAGAATCTCTTTCTTGTTGTTCAGAAAGAAGGTCCATTTGCAAACCGCTAAGACACAATCGGTGATCCGTGCTTGCATGCTGAGTCGGCTCAATGCCTAATTCATATTCAGCTAGGGTGAATCACGGTTTGAAGAATAAAGTGACTGATGCTTTACCCTGTGTTAAGATGGGCACATTCTATTCACTATCCCCAAAGCGGATTCAGGCAACACCTGATTGCTTTTGGGTACAAATACTGAACCCCGCTGACTTGAACTCATTGTTGATACAGACGCTCAATAGAAATCAGTGTCCAGACGGAATGCTGTCAGAAGCCAGAGCATTCCCATTATAGGCAGTTGTTCTGGGTAAAACCAGGCCCATGGTAGATCTTAGACTCGCAGCCTTAAGATTTATTTCTAAGACCCGCAGTAAAGGTGAAAGACCAGTGATTGAGTCAGCAGATGGGATGAAACTGCCACCTTATAAAAGGTAATTTATCTCCCAATGTTTGGTGCAGTAGTTGTGGCATCTTGCTCTCAGTCCTGGCATTCCATGTAGGCTGTGAGATCAGCACAGAACATCTGTGTGTCAGCTTCAGTTTATTAAGTATTCAGCTGTGCTGTCATTTGTGCTGAAGTGTGAGGTGTTGATGAGGCGCTCTCATAAATAGTCTCACCATCCACCTTCCGCTTGTCTTTCTTGCTTACTTTCACAGCAGTGATAAATCTATCTTCAGTGTGCTTGAATAAGTATAAACAAACATTTTTTTGCATGGCTTAATATGCTGCTGCAAACTGTGAGTGGCATAGCAATAGTGAATAATTAGGAAAACACTTAAGATGGTGAGACTGAGCCACGCAATACGAAGTTTTGCTGTAAGAAGAAGCATTTACTGCGGAAGCGGATAAAAGACGCCACAAAACCATTGTCTAATACAAGCTTCAACAACTAAGGAACAGTTAAACCAAAGGTCCCGTACTAAACACATATTTGAAGCGATCAGTTGGAGACTCAGGGGGTCATACTATACAAAAGATTGAAAGTCCTGAGGATGGCCTTGAGGATTTGTCAATAATAAGGCCGAAACGTCGACATATCAGTCCACATCTCTTCTTGTTTGTCAGATTAACTTCATACAACGTTATCTTTGGTGACAGTGAACAAGTTTTGTTGTGATATTACTTAAAAGAGTGGACTATAACGCAAGTGAACTTTAAAGAACAACTAATCTATGTCTTATCCACTTGTTTATTGTTGATTTTTTTTCACTGTTTTTTTAAGAAATTGTACCCCATGAAATGAAAATTTGATACATAAAAACTTTGCTTCATAAAAACTACTTCCCGTGTAGCATTTTTCTATAGTGAGTTGTCACCACTTTATTGACTAATCAAATGTTGAACTGTATGAGAAACAGGTTTTAATTGTTTTAAGTTGGTCCTAAGTTTCTTTCAGTTAAGATTGATCAACCACCTGTTTCACAGAAAATTTTCAAAAAAAACTTTCTGTTAAAAAAATTCCCTTGAAAGCAATTTTGCCTATACGCAAACTGTGAGTGGCATAGCAATAGTGAATAATTAGGAAAACACTTAAGATGGTACACAGGGAGGGTTGCTGCCTTAAGTTAAGGTTTCAATCTTGAAAACAGCAAGGTGGGGAAGGAGTCCTGTGTGAAGCTGGAGGCCACTCTGATGAACCACCAGGCCAAAGTTACAAGAGCTTTGCGAAAAGAAGCATTGGTAAAGTCAGAAGATCTAGTATTTGAAAGGATCTAGCTGAACTTTTGGGTTTGTCCATGCTTGTTGCGTATGCTGTGCAGCATCAGTAAAATGAAAAAATACCTGTAGCTAGTGCTGTTCAGCCTCAGCAAGATAAAAGCCAAAATCTGAGCCCAGCATCATGGCATATGCATACGCTGGTATCGCCATGCATATGCCTGAAAAAGTCATGTTTCTAGAGTTTCTTAGGAAGAATCATCACACTGCATACCAGTTTCCAGCAAAGCTGCAATTATCAGTTGTTTGGGAAACTGTGTTCTCAGCGAAAAGCAAGCATGTGTCACGTCTGGTCCTCTCCTCCCTGAAACTCATCTAGGAAACCAGTCCTAGGTTGTTTGTATTCCTGTTCAGGGAGGACCTGACTTGGCAGTTCGGGCTGGACTGTTCTCATTGGAGCAGGGTCAAGACTGATTTGCGTATGACTGGATCCAAACTGAGGTGGCATGGTGGGTGAAAAACGATGGTTTGGGATGCAGCCAGAGCGATTGCCAGTGGCTGAGATTAATCAAGCACTCCATCCATCACCTTGTTGTTGCTGCATTTGATGCTCCGGTATGCCGAGACATGAGTACCGGGCCACTTAATCCAGCTATACCAGTTTGAAGAGTTCATAATAAGGGTAAAAGTGGTCCTAGTTCGGGATAATCGAGGACCTGGCTTGGCAGTTTGGGCTGGACTGTCATTGAAGCAGGGCCAACACAGGTGTGTGTATGCCTGGGTCCAGACTGATGTGGTATGGTGGGCATAAAATGATGCATTGGGATGGGGGCCGAGCGTTTGCCAGTGGCTGAGATTAATTCAAGCCTTCCATCCATCACCTTGTTGTTGAATCCATCATAAAGCAGCAGCATTTTCGATTGTGTTCTCAGTGTGGTGGTGTATGCATGTGCATCTGTCACCACGATTGAAGCTGGTTACAACATGATGCAACAGCCTTTTTGGCTTAAAGCCTCAAGTGTTGCAAGTGCATATGTCACCATGGACGCATGCACATATTTCATGAGATTGGAGACGTTTTAGCTTTTTTTTTTATATTTACTGCTTAAAGTTGGTGGATGCCCACTCTGGAGCAGTAAATTAAAAACAACAAAATAAAAGGTGCTTTAAAGAGCATTTGGAAAAAAGAGCAGTCCAGTTGCAACTTGCAGTTTCAAGGACCTCTTAAAAAGTAGAAAACAAATAGGGAAAAAAATATGGAGGGGTAGGGAGACAAGTCAACACCACAAATGAGCAGTTTTGCGCTGGGAGGAGTTGGGGAGCAATGGATGAGATATAATAATTTAAAAAAGACTCAGCTGGATGACGACTTTGAGAGGTGGAAGAACAACATTGGAAAGCATGGGAGTGCAGGGGTGGGAAGGGGAAACAGCAAACATGGGAGAGGGGAGTGAGCAAGAAAACACATGCACCTACATGGAGTACAGAAAGCAAAAGAAAAAAAGTAGTTCCCCAATTGTATGCAGTGGAAGACTACAACTCATCCAATAAATATGACAATGTAGTAAGGATACTGACTGGAAAGAGTTGGGAGGAGAATGGAAACAGATGGAAGGTGACAGATGAGGAAG
Organism: Lissotriton helveticus; assembly: GCF_964261635.1. Lineage (NCBI taxonomy): Eukaryota > Metazoa > Chordata > Amphibia > Caudata > Salamandridae > Lissotriton > Lissotriton helveticus. The sequence continues at coordinate 18,610,248 of NC_136060.1, read as the reverse complement.
AAGGAGGATTGAGAGAAGAGGGACATTATAGGTGCACAGGAGAGCAGGGAAATTATAGTATTTGACAAAACTCCCCTTCGGCCATCAGATCTCTTTAGTGGCGGAGTTCTGTTTTGCTCTGCTAAGGGCTTTGAAGAAAACTCTTAAATTTCTAACTCAGGATATGCGGTAGATCCTTGTGCAAACCTCCATTATGTCTTGATTGCATTATGCTAATCAGCGGAGGCTCCTCAGCTATGGAAGAGGAGAGTCGCCCCCCCCTTCAACCTCATGCCTGCTGCTGCTTCAAAATGGCAGGAAAGGAAAAATAAAATGTTAATAAACACGTTATATTATCGATTTTTTTCCCCCCTCTGTTCCTTTGGGGACGGGTCATATGGGTTGACAGGCTGCAGGAGGAGTGGTAAGTGCACTGTGAACGGTGCGCATGGCGGTTTGACCTGCTGTCTCAGGCCAGCCAAACCGTCACGTGCAGTGAATCTGTCTTCAACCCGAGCTGCGTTGCCGGGTAGGAAACAGCAGGAACAGGCTCCTAGCCTCACTAGGAGTGAAATTCAGAGCACTCAGGCCAACCCTGATGCTGCTTCAAGCAGCATAAGAACAGCATCAGGATTGACCGCAGTGGAGTCTGGGATCCTGTGCCTGCAGAGGAGAGGAGCAGAAGAGCGCGACGTGGCCGGCGGCAGGTATGTTTTTTTTTTTTTAATTTTTTTTTTTTATTTTGTCATTTGCCGTACGTCGTCCCCTGAGCCCTTCCCCCGCCATTCTTCAGAAACACTAGGCGCTACTGATGCCAATGTACTCTATTTGGGTTTACCATTTTATATGCTTAACTTTTTGCAAGTTGTACAGAAAACAGCAGCTTGTCGAATTCAGGAACTGCCTGGAATGCAATCAGTTTGAGCCCATCTGAAAAAGTTACATTGACTTCTAGTCAGAAAACATATAATTGTTAAGGCTTTAGTTACCACATTTCGTTCTTTTCATCATACTGCTGCTAAATACGTATGTGCTAGGCTTCTTCATTACTAGCCTGGGCGTGCTTTAAGATCGGAACATGTTTTACTTCTAAAATGCCCAAGTTTTCAGCTGAAGACAAGAGGCAGCAGATTGTTTTAGTTTTTTTGTGTCCAAGGCTTGAAACACGCTTCCTCTAGCTCTGATGCTTCTTCCCCCCCCCTCTCATTCGCCTCCAACCCCAGCCAATTTAGAGATCAGAAGGTCGCCACTGTTGCTCACTTGGGAGAAGTAGGCCTTGGGGTAGTCCTTCATGCCCTTCGTCGCCCGCCTACCAGTGGCAAACCAACTTCCTTCCAGTAGCTGACCTCCCGTTATCGTTGGGGGGGGGCCTTGCTCTCTTCAAGTTTCTTGGAACCGAAGGCTGTTGCTAGTGGCCTACCTTAGATCGGATAACTAGGGCCCTTAAGGTAATAGCACGACCCAGCACAGCCTGAGAGGTCCCCTGAGGCTTAATCATAGGATAAAAAGGAATATATATATATATATATATATATATATATATACAATCTGATCAAAAGCCCAAAACACCCCAAAAAATTAAACTAAAGTCCAATTTAACAAACAATCCCAAATGGCACTCTTCTTAGAGTTCTCCAATCTAGCCAAGTCGGTTTTTGAAGTTTTATATAGGGCGGATAGCCAGTCCGAATGTTTGGGAGGTATAGTCTCGACTCATCTCTTGCATATTTCCCGTCTGGCTAATAGTATGGCAAAAAATAAAAAACCTCTTTTAAAGCCAGTGATGTCACTTAGTATGCCAAAGATGATAAGCCTGAGGGAAATTTGTACTGGGTGTCCCAAAATAGTCGTTATGGAGTTTCCAATTTTTCCCCAGAATTCAGAGAGAGATGGACATGCCCAAAACATGTGTACATCTGGAAGATTTTCCATATTAAATTTTTTACATCTAGCAGGTGGGCCTTTAGACATTTTAGAGAGCCTTGCTGGGGAAAGATAAGCCCTATGTGTGGTGAAATGGTGGTTTCTTCTCAGCCAACCTGGCTTAACGACTGAGACGAGAATGTTATAAGAAGTTTGCCACAGTTCCACCCAATCTGTCTCTGGAATAAATTCCCCCCACTCTGATGCTCCTTGGGAAGGGCAATCTGTTTAGATCTCAGTAGAAGACTTGACTTTTGCACCTGGATTAATCTGCTATGGCTGACGGTTCTGTTTTATGTCGGGAGGCCTTTAAAGATGCACACTCAATAAATCTACTGATTGATTGATAGGGATCATAGACTAAAATAGGAGAGAGAGACTAAAAGAGGAGACCTAGATAAAGTTGCAGTGAGAGGGAGGATGGAACGGGGCAAGAGCAGACTTAGAAAATAATGATGGGGTAGGCAAAAGGAGGAAATAGGGAAAGGGAAGGACTATAGAAGAAGTAAATAACACAAGATGAATATGAGGGAGGATATTCAGAAAAGAGAGGGAAGATCAACAGAGTTGCGAGGGTAGAGAGAATACATAGATGAAGACAAGGGCATGATCTGGTGGGACGGCTACAAAGATATAAGGGGGAAGATGGAGAAGAAGAGAACGGAATGTCAAGGGCAATGGGAAAATAGGAAAATTAAGAGATTTGGAAGGAGGAATTGGAAGTTGGAGATAGAAAGATAAGGATGGGATAGTAGAGTGAAGAAGAAAAAGCTAAGGAAAATCAATGGTGCAGAGGAGAGAGAACGCCTTTTTCTAACCATTTCTTTAAGAAGAAAGTGGTGAAAAGTATGAGTAGTTAGCAATGAGTAGTGGAAAAAAAGTGATGGGGTTTCCTGAAGATTAGAGAAATAGAAGAGTGAAGTGATGGAAAGGAGAAAGCAGAAACAGACAGGGACAACATTGAAAGAAATTGGGAGGGTTTACAACAAATGGAAGGGCTCTGGTCATTGAGGGGCGAAAACACCAGTAGAGATCCACCAGAGCAACAATTAATAGAAACTATTAAAGTAGAAGAAAGAAACAAATCTTTTGTACCAAACAAGATAAATATGTTTATCAAGTAATTAAACATTTTACAGTAATCAAGCTGCACATCATATATTATCAGGTGTTAATAAACAGAAAGGCAACAACAGTCATGATATCACTAATAATAATATTGTGAACTATTATGAAAAGAGCATTAGCGCTTGTGGCCAAATCTATTAGAGTGGAATGCCTTGTGACCAAATGCTGAATGAAAGAGGAAGGTGACGAGTAGAGAAGAAGTGGTTAAAAGAAAGGGGGACAGACACCAGGGGACGTATTATCGAAAGTGCACCTGGTGTGCAACAGGCATGTCTACCCTCTTTGTGCACCCCTAGAGCACTTCGGTATTACAGAAGGGGCCTCAGATCCTTGTGCGGCCCCATCTCTAATACAAATAGCGCTGGCGCACATGTAGCACCAATGTTATCGCAAGAGGATGTTCCCTCATTTTCATGGAAGCATGGCCCATGCAAATGAGGGAATCTCTTTGCCTCTGTGACACCACTGAATTATGGATGCGTGCCCAGAGGCAAACATGCCTTTAGGAGGTGCACTGAAAGTGCGCCACAAAAAAGATAGCGCACTTTCAGTGCACCTCTTAAAGCCAGCCCCTGGAGGGGACAAAGGGAGGTCGCATGGACACCTCCTTGCAGGAGGGTACAGTCACTCACTGCACTCGCCTGCAAGAGGATCTTGCTCCCCTCTTAAAAGTGCAGACAGGTTGCCACCTGCACTGTGAAACAGAGTGGCTTTGAAGCAATTGCTCCGTATATCGCTTGAATGCACTGCCCCCAGGACAGCACGAATTTGCAGCTGCCCTTGGTAGCGGCTCATTCACTGTAATATGGCTCACTTTCCCTGGTTACAGGGCCCATATTTAAAGGTGCATCACAGCGCAAACAGGGAAAGTATGCCATATATGTAATACAGACCCTGGAATGGAGTGAGAGAGAGAGTAGTAGGGATGAAGTGAGACCAAAGGAGGGAAGTTGGGAATCGGGAGAGAATGATTGAGTGAGCAGGAGCCATGTTGTTAACAGGTAATACGCAGAGGAGAGGATATTTTATGGGATTGTAACAACATTTCTCTCTGAAAAAACGAAAACAGTAATTGTGAGAGGCCTTTCTGCTCAGGGGACAGAAGTGCCGATAAGGTGTGGCTGCAAATAAGAATCTAGTGCTGCTGGGAGGGAGGTCAGTGCAGCCAAAGTGAATGCTGTGCTGCTGAGGAGAGGGGAGGGCGTAATCCTAAGAAAAAGAGTGGGGGCAGTAATAAGCATATGTAAATAACAATGGCGTCACAGGAAGGGACCTCACAACACACAATGCCATGCCGTTATAATACTCCTCACTTATGATGTGGAAAGGGCCTATTTTAGAAAAATATGAAAATAAGGTGTTTTGGTTTGATTTACTTTTTATATTAAAAACTGTGTTTTCCGCATTTCAGTGTGTCATTGAGAAGTGTGCGAGTGGCTATTTTTAAACAAACATGTGGAACTCTGGATTTCATTTTAAATCGTGATTAGAGAGTAAGGAAAATGTGCTTGGTGTATGTTTTTTAAACAGTCAATCTTGTTCATGCATTTTTTTTTGGTTTTCTTTGACAAGCTTTATAACACAAAAGCACTGCACATTTGCAGTTCTTAAGGGAGAGAAAAATTAATGGTGTGAAGATCCATGCTACTTCTCAGATAAGACATTCGAAGGTAAACCCCCCCACCCTTACTGGCCTCTCACAAATAAAGGGGATGTTACCAACAGGAAGGAGGGTTTAAAAAATACCTTGAGGCCAGGTTACACACGCACAGTGTTTATAAATGCAAACAGCTGCTGTGCTGGGCATAGGGTTTCACCTTTTAGGCTCCTTCGGCATAGGGTAAGGGGAATGGAGTGTCAGCTCTAAAAATAGTAGGAACGCTCAAATCACCCACATCCAGTCGTGGCTGGCATGACTCGCAGGTGGAGGGTAGGGGGGGGGTCGCGTGGGGAGTGGTTCGCGCCGGGAGTTTTATTTTTTAAAACTAAAAGTTAACTTACCTTCACCGGCCCGGTCCAGTCCTGCGTCGTCTCTGTTCCTCACAGGAAGCAGCCCAGGCAGTCTCCCTCTCCTAAGCCAATCACAATGCTGCAATGGCTGGGACGCCAACCACACAGGCGTCTATGGGAGGCCATTTTCTCAGCTTACATGGAGAAAATGCAGAGTGCGTATGACTGGTTTGGTCAGCCCTGGGGCCAATCAAACAGTGCCCTCAGAGTGGGCAAGCCACTCCTCCCCTGCCATAGAGCAAGACCACCCACCCCCACCCCCAACCAAACCCTTCTGCTTTCTCGCAGTGCGAGAAGCAGAAACATAAAATGGTATTTATAATACCATTTTATGTTTCTGCTTCTCGCACTGCGAGAATGCAGTGGGGCGATGCCCCTCCGCCCAGATGGAGGAGCTGCCACTGCCTACATCACCTGGTATATGGGGGACTTGGTGTTCAATGAGGGGGACACTGGGCAATTTAAGAGATTGGTGCAGTTCTTCTGAAGAGAAAGAGGCAGTGCTGCTGAGTTGCTGGCGGTGCAGAGCTTCTGAGTATAAAGGTGATCAGGGCCGGACTGGCCCTAGAGGGCACTTGGCATTTCCCCAGTGGGACGCCAGGGTAGGGGGCCGGTTTTGGACCCCTGGGGGCCGATTTTATCACAGGGCTGTTTTTGAAGCATAGCTTCAATATTGGCCGCTGTAACGATTCGGCCGAAACCGGCCGTGGCAAATAGCTCAGCCGCACCCACAAAACCCGGGGACAGGACGAGCACTTTGCCAGGGCCGGTTTTGGTTCCCAGTCTGGCCCTGAAGGTGATGAACTGCTGAGGAGAGGAGCTGTGCTTTTGATGGTCATGCAGGGTTGCTGAGCTATTGAAGAGTGGCTACAATGCTACTGCAGTCCTGCATGGTACCATGCACCAGGCGTTAGACTAGCGCATTTTAGTGTTTACCACACTGACCAAAAAATACTTAATTGTGGAAAAGGCCGCTTTATTAGGAACAGGTGCACATCACAAATTAATAAACCTCGGCAAAGCCTTCCAAAACTAAACCTCACTAAATAATTTAAAAAACCTAAAACCCTGCCCCCCACCCCCTCCCCTAAAATGTCATGCCCCCTCCCCCACCCATACAATACAACATTTCAAACATTACAATCAACATTATAAAACATTACATCATCATATAAACATTACGTCATCATTATAAAACATGACGTCATCATTATAAAACATACGTCATCATTATAAAACATTACGTCATCAACAACCCCAATAACAATATGAATACCAGGCCCTCCATAACCAATCACCTGCCTGACCCTTCACCCCTGTCAAAACCCCCCCAAAACGTCTAAACGGTCAACCAATGACCAACTCATCCTTTCCCTGACGATAGACAAACCTGACCATTAATCACCAAAATCTGACACAAACAGCCCTGAAACAACTAGACCTTGCCACCCAGGAAGGTGGGGGGGGGGGGGAGGAAAACTACCCCCCCCTTTTCTGCCCCCCCAGTAGGAAAAAGGAAAGGGAAAAAACCTGCGAAACTCACCGCTGCATAGTCAAAGACCTCGCTAAAACTTCTCGTAACTCCAATAAGTACAAATCCATACCTACTCTGGAAAGGTGAACCCCATCATCCCTGAAGAATTCTACTGACTCAAAACGTATCTCTCTATGAGACACTCTCCCAAAACCAAGCTGATGGCAAAATCTAGAAACCTCAGCATTCACCTTCTTCCTGGCTCGATCAACCGCTCTAGGATTCACCGCTCCTCTCCAAATCCTACGTGGAACCAACTCCGTCCAGAAAACATGGCAACTAGCCCAATGTTCTTTAATAAGCGCCAAATCCTTCTTGATGGCCCGCAACAGAACCACACCCTTAGTTGCGCAAAGATCGTTCTCACCCAAATGGATCACTAAGATATCCGGGCAGCAACCCCCAACCATACCGTTGTTGAGACATGGAATCAGTTCCCTCCAGAGCATTCCACCTTTACCTTTCCAAACAATATTAAACATTCTGACAATAAAACCCAACGCTTCTCCAAAATAACTTTGAGCCGCTTGAACCTGGGCCCATTTCACGAACGAGTGCCCCACAATCCAAACCGTCACCACTTGAGATCGGGGCCCAGCAACTGAACCTGAAAAAGAAAAAACAGTAAATACGCATGTAAAGGAAGATGACGCATGCGCCTCCTCCGCGTCACATCTCACGTATCGCTGAACGCACCCTGATGACCAGCGCCCCAACCTCATGATGTCCCCCTGCGACCAACCCCTATTAAATGCTTCAGTCGCAACGCCAATCCTAAAAGAGTGTGTACGGTATAGCGCCCCATCCAAACCAATGCGCTGTAAAGCCTTACGCAAAACCATGCGAAATTGATAGGCTGTAACAGGAGTTTTATTAATATGCTGAAAAACAGGATCATCATCACCACCCCCAGATAAAGAACGCCAGCGGCGAGCCAACAGCAATGGACATGTAACTCTAGGGGAACTCGCCTACAACCACACTCCTTTACCCAACTTCCTCTGATCAGTTTTAGAGCTAGCCAGCCACACATGCACACCCTCCTCTGAGCAAAAAACATCTCGCCAACAAATCCCTCCCTTGGATTTAGAACCCAACAACTCAGACACCCGAAAAGCACCGAAGAACATAAACGCCATTAACATGGCAAACAAACAAGCCTCAAAGTCATCTGTACAAAGAGAGGGCAAAATCGCCAATAAACGCGCTAGAGACTGCCAAGATAGTGGAGCCCGAAGCCTTCTATTACTCCCCTGCTCTCTGGCCCAACCCTCAAGCATTCTCCTGCCAAGCTCACCAGCCGAGGGGGAATAACCCCAAAACAATTTACCCATGAAGGAAACACCCGCCAACTTTCCTGAAATAGTCACTCTTGACAGACCCTTATCCATGAGGTCCAAGATGAATTTAACTACATCCTCCGAACGACGCCAAACCTCCTCACGCCTACAGGCTCCAGATTCCAAAAACTCCCTCCAGGCCAAAGAATAAGCAGAATGCGTAGACACAGATAAAGAACCTACCACCAGTTGTAAGACCCGACGTTGCCTACGTGCCACAGATGTATCGGCATCGGGGTCGGTGATCTGTCCGCCTCCCTGGCCAGTCCACGGAATCTCCCCCACTGCAAACGAGACAAAGCATCCGCTATGTCATTGTCCGTGCAAAGCTCGAAAGTTAATGTCATGTTTCAAGCAGCCCAGCACAAAGACTCTTATGAGTTTTAATACCTGTTCATCTCTGGCAGATTGCCGATTGACAATCTCTACCACAGCCATGTTGTCAATGCGGAAAAGGACTTTTTTGTGCGCCAAATCCTCCCCCCCAAAGAGTCACGGCTACCAGCAAAGGAAAAAGCTCCAAAAAAGTTATACTCTGACCACCATTCAACCAATCCTCTGGCCAGTGCTCCGCACACCATTTCCCATTCCAGTACAGTCCAAAACCCTCACTGCCTGCAGCATCAGAAAACATTTGCACATCCCACTGGAAATCAACATCTCTCACCAAAGGCACACCATTAAAAGAAGTGAGAAAAAATTCCCACATTCGCAAATCTTCTTTGACACCCGCTGACAGACGTACACGGTGGTGAGGCAAATGCTGTCCCGCCAGGGCCCTGCCCAATCTGCGACAAAAAGTCCTCCCTGCTCTCACCACCCTGCATGCGAAATTGAGGTGTCCCAGTAGCACTTGAATTTCTTTCACAAACACTTTCCGCTTTGTCAACATAACACCCAACAACTTCAGCATCTTCAGTTTTTTGTCCTCTGGCAAGCGAGCCCGCATTGCCACTGAATCGATTTCAATCCCCAAAAATGACAAGACTGTGGCAGGACCCGTTGTTTTCTCAGGAGCCAAAGGCACCCCCAAATCCTCCATGAGCCCTTGGAAAGTGTCCAAAGCTGTTTGGCACTCCGCGGAGCTCGGGAAACCAACAAAGAAGAAATCATCTAGATTGTGCGTTACCAGTGAATGACCAGACTGGTGTGTAAAATGCCACTGCAAAAAGGTGCTGAAACATTCAAAAAGAGCACATGACATGGAGCCACCCATCGGCAATGCTTTGTCCACGTACCATTTTCCTTCAAAATGGATACCCAAAAGACTCCAATCATCCGGATGGACTGGAAGCAGCAGGAAAGCAGACTTAAGGTCACACTTAGCCATCTCAGCAGCTGCGAACGCGGTCACAACAAGTGACATGGCCACGTCAACTGAGGAATATGAAACCGAAGCAGCATCTGTATCAATAAAATCATTCACCGATGACTCCTCCGGCCATGATAAATGTTGAATAAGTCGGAATTGCTCCAACTCTTTTTTAGGGACCACTCCAATAGGTGAAATTATCAAGTCACGGATCGGCCAGTCATGAAAAGGGCCTGCCATCCTTCCTTCATGTATCTCTTTATTCAATTTGTCTTGCACCACCGCACTATGTTCAGATGCCGACTTCAAGTTGTCAGCCCAACGTCTCTGCCTTGGTCCCAAATAGCCCAAATGAAAACCAAATTGAAAACCCTCCAGCAGTCTCTGTTTAACACCTTCATCTTCATACTCCTGAAGGGCAAGCTGTAACTGCTCCAGCTTAACTGGCGTATGAGCCCTTGGGCCCAGCACCCTGTTCACCTCTACCTCCCCGACCCCCTTGAAAATGTTGGGACGTCCCAGAACCTCCTGCACCTGACTGATTCCCTTGCTGGCCACCCGCTTGTTTGTTACCCTAACATCTGACCAAGGGGTGTCGTCTACCACAGCCGGAGCATTCATGCCTATTCCTGCAATATTCTCTGCTGCACGACCCCTTGTTAAATTCCCAGCAAGTGCCATTTCCTGACTGTGTATTGGAAGCATTCCCCACCCCACCACGGGTGGGCTTGCCTTGAGAGGGCCGGTAAATTAAGGGTAAACCACTGGCCGTAAAAATTGTCTTACCCCCTGAGGCAGCCCCCATCATATGCTGCCATAAATCTGTATCCAACTCCCCCCACTTTGCCTCTGGATCCTATGCCATCCTAGCCCTAAATTCCTCATCATATTGGGCCCAAGCATACACCCCTCCAGTCAATTGCGCTTTCCGAATGACATCCATGTATTTAAAAATAGACACGCTGCGCTCTGGAAATTTTTCACAGTAAACACTTGCATATATAAGAAAAGCCGCCGTCCAATTCTCAATGGTTAATGGAACTCTTGGATGCTTGGCAAACTCATACTCTTCCTCCTTAGAACCCTCCTTAGATCGTACTTCACGGTGAAGGAGTTTCAGTATTTCCACATACTCACCCTTCCAAATGCGCTCCTTTGTAGACCACATTAAATGAGCGCCCAAAGGTTTGGTAACACCCATGTAGGGCAATTTTTTAATCTTCAACTCTTTGCTGTCAAGGGGCTCCTTAACGCCTCCAGCAGCCTCAGTATTTGTACTACTTTCCACCTTGCCCCCTGCAGACCCAAGACCTTCATCCGTGCCCACAGCAGTGTCCTTCACATACCTCCCTTTAAACAACCTCCCGACCCCAACCCCAGCAACCCCCACCACCGCCGTCCCAACAGACACCATTGTAGGTTTGGCCTGTGTAACTGGGTTCTCACCTGGCAACAGAGATACAGCTCTCACAGATTCCGCCCGTGGTGCTGAAACATCAAACGTAGGCCGTCCACGAGAAGCCCTGACTGACGGGCCGCGCTCTCGCCTCTCCCGAACCGGCCTTGTTACTTTCGGATGCTGAAAAACACTACGAGACACATTAGAGGGCTCCCCCCATCCACCTCACGCAATTCTCCTTCTTCAGGACTATCTTCGTCATAATCCAACACCACCGCCTCCATCTCAGGAGGGAAAGCAACACTTCGGGTCTTACCCAACCCGTCAACAGCAACATTACTTTTAAACTGGTTAGAATATCCTCCTGGCGGGGGAGCAGACTGTACCCGCCTGTACCTCCCCGTGCGTTGACTCTGTAGCTCCGCTGCCGACGGTAAGGTGGACCACCTAGACCTGCTATTCGGCGGGGACAGCGAGATCGCGCCAGACCTTCGTGTGCTGACCGCGATGGGCTCCCTTGGTGGAACAGAGAGAGCCGCACTAGGCGCTCTCCTCACTTCGCCTCAGCGAAGCTGGGCTGGGCCACGCCCTACCGAGTCTGGACCGCCGCACCGATCCCCCTCCTGTAAAGAAAAAGTTTGGACTGGTGTGCTGGGTTCCCTAAGAATCACACCTACCCCAGACCCTGGCCGCTGCAATACAGTAGGACCAACTGACCTCCCCTGCAACCTATCAAGAGACAATCCTCTACCGATACTCCTCAAAGGCACCTCCCACACCGGAGAATCACCTACCACATCCTCATCCTCACTCCAATCCAATCTAGTATCGGAAACCACTGAAGAAGAACCTACACACAACCCCTCCCCCCCGCCCCCGACACCACCTGCTCTTCATCCTCCCTCTGTACCCCACCCTGATCCACACACACATGTCCAAAACGCTCCAAACCAGAGTGACGCGCCTCGAATTGGGGGCCACTCGCACCCTCCGACCAATGAGGAACAGTCCTGGAAGACCCTTGGAATACAACACCACCTACCTGTCCCAAACCCACACCATACTGTGAAAGTATACCCAGTACAAAATCTTCAAAAGCAACCTCATTCAATTTCTGTCAACCCCCAGCAGACCTAGCAACCCCTGGCCCTCCCACCCCTGCCCTACCCACGCCCTGAAAAGAAAAACATGACTTGCTGGCACCCCTTGATTCCATTAAATCCCCATCCCCTTCTCCACTGGAAGTGCGCAACCCTTGAGCCCGAAAACTACCAACCTGTCCCAAACCGCTGCCATGAAGAGAAAAAGCACCAGGAACCAATTGATGCGCCTTACTATGAAAACTTTGGAAACCAGCCTGTGCACCCATAAATGGCCCAACAGCCCCAGATGCCATACCTTCCGACTCAAAAACGGCCCCAGAACCAGAACCCCCTTCCCCCATTTGGGCCCACTCCCCTTCGCCCCTAGAGCTCCACACCACAGATAAAGCAACCCCCTGAGAAGCAGGAGTTGAAAACAACAAGGGGCTGCCAACATTCCCCTCCTCATTATAATGAGCAATCATTGCATCAGAACCAGAAAGAACGTGACCACCTTGAAAAGCAGGCCCCCCATCCCCCTTGCCCCACCTGGCCCCTGACTGACAATACCACTCACCTCAACAAACTGTGTGTCAGCTACAATTCGCCCCACAGGATTCGACAACGTCTCTAATGGCTGCAAAATACCCTGCCATAAGCCCTGCCCATCACCCAGCTGCAAAGATCCTCTGCGTGCCCCACTCTGCGCGAAACCTAAAACCGGCCCAGAAACACGCTCGGCCACCGGGTCAGAGGCAGAGCGCTTCTTGCTTCCTCTCCACCCCCCCCGCTTGGTGCCAGACTTTTGTAACAACACCTCCGGGCGAGGCGCGAACCCCGTCTGCTCCGCTACCGGCACATTAGATGGCTCCCCCGCCTCCACCGAGACACACAGAGGCACGCCGGGCACCACAAAAACCCTTCCTCCCCCCCGCAGTAACACGAGCTGTATCAGAAGGGGCCGGCTTCCTCGTGCAAGACCGGCCCCTTTCACTCACCTGACCTGCCCGGCGTTTCTTCGGCGAAGAACACGCCGCAACCACCGCAGCCACCCCGGCAGAGGCCTGACGCTGGGGACGCGCCGGCCCCCAGCCGACCAATAAATCCATTCTTCCGGCCTCAGAAAGCAGACACATCGCTTCAAGCACTCGAAAATCCTCCATAACACCAGCGGTAAGAAAAAGCTAACACTGTAATCAAAATTTTAACTACAGGTAACCACTCTAAACCAATTACAAAATTTTTAACTATCAAACCTCCCAGCCACCAGGTCACCAAACCTAAAATGGTGGCTGGGAGGTTTGATAGTTAAAAATTTTGTAATTGGTTTAGAGTGGTTACCTGTAGTTAAAAGTTTGCCCCCCCCCCCCAAGCAGTCAAAGTGATACGTAGTGACTTTAAAGTAGAATGGTAAGTGTTTAATATTTATATTACTGATAACTAATGTGTCATTGATAGGGGACCATTGAAGCTCTTCGGGTGATTTGACTGGCAATTTAATATATTTTTATTGAGAACCCTGTGTGGCTCTTAGTCAACATTAAGACTTAGACATAGATGGACATTATGATATGTATTTCAGGCTAGAGATCGTGAACGGTCAAGGAGTTCATTTATTTCATAATAGTTGATTTAGTTGGGAGCAATCTGAACCTCAACCACAAAATATAGTTATCGATCAGAATTAGTGCAGCGCAGGCGGAGCGGCAGTTGATGACGGCTTCACGCCGTCATGAGCACACGCCGCCCGTGGCTCATGATGGCGTGGAGCCGTCATAAGCATGGAAAGAGCTAAGCAATGAATTAAACCCTGTTTGGTACAGTCGGGTCCCACAGTGCCTTTCCATTTCTGGTTCTTTATAGCAGTTTTCAGGTCTTCTTAGAGTTGCTCGTTGCACAAATGGGTGTAATTTCTGATATGCACATGTTTTCCGCATCTTCATTGCTTGATTTTGCTTGTGAGAAGGTGCCACTCATAGTCATTAAATGTTGCTCATAATTTCACTGAAAATATGAATGTGTCACGCATAAGCAATCTGAATCCTTGGCAGCTATGCTACTGAGGAACGTGCAAGGTTCTGGAGGAGATGGGAGCAATGCTGCTGAGAAGAATGCAGTGCTGCAGCTGAGAAGGGTGCTGTGCTCATTTTCAGGTAATACAGTGCTGCCAAAGTGATGAGGTAGTGCTGCCTAGAAGGTAAATTTCGAAGAGCACATTGTAGTACAGTAGAAAAAAGGAGTGCAATGTTACCTGCTCCAGAGAAAGGAAGCAATCACTGTGAGAGAAGTGGGTGGCCATAAGAGATTAGATAGTATGCATCTCACGGATAGGATATGAATGATTTTTTGGAGCTGTGAATTGAGCTGTTTATACTCCATCCATCCTGTTATGGATGGAATATAAAGGGCTGCTGATGGACCTTGTAACACATGTGAGAGGTGGGCACAACTCTGTAACACTGGTGGTTTCTGGACAGTTTATGAAAGATACAGATTGATCAATGGAATGGGATGAGAGGAATGAGATGTGTGTTGGGGCTGTGGTTGAATAAGGGTCTCTCTCAGATATGTAAACTGTGTAGAAGGGCTGTTGGTGAAGTTGTTTAAAAGGGGTGGGATGCTGACGGTGAACCAGGTCTGTGGAGTAAGCTGTGTAATAAGGGTCACTGTCAGGGATGTGAGTGGTGTTCTGTGGATGGGGCTCTGTAATGGTGGGTTGTGGGTAGGGCCTTGTGCAGCGCGTAGAGATATGAAAAAAGTCCAAGGGAGCTTGTATCTGTTTAATAATTACCAATATTATTGATGTAAATTGTGAATTACAATTTTAGGTAGACCTTTCTAACATGTGGGGGATGTAGATAATGCATGAGGCGCTCTGGTTGGAACTATGTAACAGGGATAGAGCTGTGTAACATGGGTGAGATGTGAGTAGTGAGTCAGGATGGTAGAAAAAGCTGTATAGGAACAATGGGATAGGGTTATGACATAAAGATCATAAGGCCTGAACTCAACTTGAGCAGGCCAAGACTTTGTTTACTCTTTTTCTGCAGAATTATCAACATGTCAGCCTTTGACACAGATGTCATCTGTCCTTATCTTTCCAAAAACCTGTGAAAGTGTCAAGTCGCTCAGACAATGACATCAAAAAGACACATGATGCGGCATCCATGTCCGGGAGGAGAGGAGCTTACCAGACACATGTTTGCCTTTCACAGGGAACACTGCCTCCCTGACAACTGATAATTACAGCTTTGCTGTAAACAGGTGTGCAGTGCACTGATTCTTCCTAAGAAACTCTAGACAGAAATTATACTACTCCATGTTTTGTGGTTCCAAAAATCCACAAACTCCTTCTCAGGGGTCTTACCAATAAGTAGTCCATTCAAAAGCAGCAAAGAAATCAACAGAGAATCTGAAATATGAAAAGACATCTTTATTACAATTAATTGTGAGGCTACGTCACCCAACTGCCTTAGCAATTGAATGAGGCAGTCTGCTGAATGGTCTGAGCACAGATCCTTTATACCATGCATTGTGCCCTAGGCACACATTTGAAGTACATTCCCAGAACGTGCACACAGATGCAAAACCCACTTTCAAGATAAGTCCAGGCCATAAACAATGTCCACATAATGCATACATTCTCTAGCTGACAAGGCCGGATAAACCCAAAACAGTAAGGTCACAGCCCATGTCATAAATAGCTCGTGGAGGCAGGAACAAGAACAGATGAAAGTAAGATAGGCACGTTTGTGTGTAATAAATCTTTACAATGTCCTATGCTCTGATCTATAATCTTGATCAACTAAAGGGCAGGAACTGGTTTGGCAAGGAAAGGCCAGCTTCTAAAATTAACTCCAGTGCACGAAGAAATCCCTGGTTAATATGTATATATGATTCGACTATTTGGCTCACAAACTAACTTCTGAAGCCTACATGAAAAGTAACACTAGATGGCAGTCACGACACATAGCAAAAACCCAAGTTTCAGAAAAGAAAGTCTTTGAGAAAAGAATACATTTAGATGTTGTTTAAGATAACACATGCGCAAGGAAACTTAATGGTTAACAAGATCCTAATCAGTAATTGAAAAACTTAGACACCAATCAACTAGGAAACTAGTTTTACAGAAAGGTCAGTTCCAAAACGAAAAAGGGTTACTCTCTGTAATACATTCAGAGACAGAGAAACCCATACTAAGGTTATGTCCTTAAATACTTGTTCTGCCACAGTGAAGGCCTACTGTAAGGGCAATCCACAAAATGGCTGCTATTCACAACATGGAACCCGAGGGTTCAAGATGGAAACTCTGATTTCAGGGTGCTTTCTTCACCCGAATGCGACGAAAATGATTGTGCATAGTATACTTGTCATTTCCAGTCTGCTGATACCAAATTCGTCATGATACGACGATGTTTCATGACACTGGTCCAGAATTTTCAGTACCACAGACGCTCCTTTTGCCCTTACATAGGCAATAACCTAAACCCATGTCAGTCTGAATCTAGGTCTATACTCATCAGATCATCAAGGTGTTGCTGTAGTATCATCTTATTACTTAGCAACTCTCTCGGGACAGGTCTCCTTACACACGTAGTGGCACAAAGGCCATATATGGCAGGACCAAATAGGGAATGCCTCTATCTGTAGTATGTGGTATAAGACCATATGCCCAACAATCAGTGATGTTCAACTACTAACTGGTGTTGATGCAGAAACTGTACAAAAGGAATTATCAGTAAACTCTGATCTCCTAACTATCCATGTTCAAGTAAAATCTGGATAGGATGCAAAGAAGTAGAAGTAGGAAGAGACATAGGTTGGGAGGTGGGTACAGGTGTGAATTGGGCAGCAAAAACAATCCTACTCATAAAGATAATGCCATGTCTAAATAAGCACTAGAAAACACATCATTAAGAACATATAGACAAAGTAGTGACCGCTATTACAAATGAATCATCATTTTCCACAACCCTAAGCAAAAAGTAATTCCTAAAATTATCTAGTACATTTTATATAGCTTCCTATGCATTTCAGTAATTTATTATGTCAAGTGAAACAGTGGTGTTCCTTATCAATGCTCTCAGATGAAAAGGGATACTCTTCCACAGAGAGTGGACTTTATTCTGCTTTTACTAAACAGAATAGTACTTTAAAACAATGCCAGCAAAGCAGCATAAATTAGTTTCCAAACTCCAATTCTATACAGGCTCACAGAAAATACCCAGAGTCCGTCAAAGCCTCTCCTGGCAGGCTTCTATTGTCCATCAAATCCGCTTCCAGTGTCTTCTTCGCGTTGGGCCTCTTCATTCAGGCTCTTCATGAAAATGATGTTACTCAGTATCCGTTGGAGTGCCCTCCTGGCAAACACTCATAGCTCATTCAAAAGTCTCAATGTCTCAAGGCAGTGCACTCATCTCTCTCCTTTGTGGCAGACACTACAGACAGTGTGCTCTTCATGGATCATGAGCACAGATCATCTCGTGCAAACTCAAGTAAAAGAGCAACAAACTTCAACACTTTCAGGCTCCAACACTTTCACTCAGTGTCAGAGGATGCTCAGGCTGCTCTCTCATGGGCACCGGAATGTAGTGCCTTTTTATCCTCAGGTGCACTGCCTTTCCGCTGGAGCAAAGGAAAAGAGGTGTGTGGGGGGCCAAAAACTCAGGCCAAGGGGATCAGGGGACCGCGCGCGGTCAGAGGTTCAAGCACATGACAGTTGAACAAACTGAACAAACTGGATGACAGCCCTGCCATCAACAACAGGGATCCTTCGCATCTTTGAAACCAGCTCCTCTTTTCTTTTCTTTTTACAACGCCTTCTGATGAAACAAATGGCTTGCTTGGGAGGTACCATTGGGGGCACGCTGATGATCGCTGTCACACTACTTTCTGGTTGCAGGAATTGTAGAGCCAAGAAGTCTGTCTTTCAACTGTCACTGATGGAGAGTGGGCTTAGTCTCGATCACAGGTCTGCAGGGTATCACTCTTCCTTTGACTCTGGAAGATCCCGCAGAACCTAGGGATATAGGAAAGGTAACACAATTGTTAGTTTCCTTGAAATCAAGCACAAAAACAGTTCATGGATTTTAACAAGGGGACTGCAAGCAGGTGGCCTGCAATCTGCAAGGGAGTGGCCACACGCCATGGGACAATGTTGGTCTAGAATACACTGTCATTTTCAAAAAGCAATTTCAAACATAAAGGCAGTAGGCAAAACGGTGTCTCTAGGCTTTTCAATTGGGTTTCCGTGTGAGAGCATATCCTTCATCATCGAAGGGTAAATAACTACATGAGAATTCTATCTAAATGGATGTTTTTACATATGATGGCATTGTCTAATGGTGCAAATACATATTTTCCTCAATGATTAAGCCTAGGTGTTCCTAAATTCCTTATCTAGAACATCTCAAATAGAGAAATGACATAATACAGATTATCAAGGACATGAAGAAAAATCCCTTTAAAAATTGTGCATTAAGTGCACTATGCAATACAAAGGCTAATGATCAAATGTGCAGACAACAAGACCAGAACTGGAGAGTCCCGGTATTTGTATGATTAGAACACATCTGATCCCACCACGAATTAAAGCAGCAGGAATAAAAGAGAACTGAGGAATTAAAATAGACATTGAAACTTCGTCATGTTCAAAAGGTAAACTTAAGATATCTCCTATTGAGATGGAAAACGTGTCTTACTATAACATTGGGTCAGTTAACCAGCCTGTCACTACCCCGACAATCAGTCGGAAAAAAACATTTTACATAACATGGGGGGTCCCTGATACATCACTCTAGTCTAAAAGTGTGCGCATAAACAATACACCCATAATAATAAATGGGCTGACTGGTGAAAGGAATATGGAAAAGGGAAATGGAAATAGGACACAACTAAAATCCCCAATAACTAAGCATGATGTGACATCGGTCAGGGGAGAAGCAATAAAAGAAAAATCTATAGGAAGAACAAAAATTACTTGGGTGATAGTCAAGTTTGTGACATAATACCAAAAGCATGGACACAAAAGTTACAAATAGTGCAGAAATTTGGACTCTACCACTGGCCCTTACACCATATACAGTAATGTCAGTTAATGGTCCAGTTCCTTCTGCAGGGAAAAAATGAAAAGTTTAGGTCACCTTTAACAAGAGCCACAAATCTATAATTTCATCCTTAGGTCCAATCAAGGATACATAAATCTAGAACTACCTGGTCCATGAGGGAGAGGGTAGTATCATGACTCCTGTATATCTCTTTTATTTTACTTCAATATTATTATGGCCAAATTTTGACATACACTGGTGAGGTGTTGTCTATTCGTGTCCACAGCATGCAAACATCATGTCTGTTAAATTTAGTATCAGCACAAATTTTACCTAATTATTGTAAAAGTGACACATATCGTCATATATGCCTCCTTACAACACAAGCAAACTTGTAATAATTTCTTAAGCAGCAACATAAAACACAACCAACATATACCAAGCCATCAAATATACATGCAGTATAGCAAGCACAAAAAGGCATGGACAAATTACAATAGCACATGTACAGAAGCAGTGACGCATGTATTCATGCAGCCCAAAACCCAGAAATGCAGGCCTGCTTAATCTGTCAGGTTTAGAATCAAAATCAAGATTGCACCAACATTATACTTTCATTTAGTCTCAAAAATTACACTTTCACTTACTCCCACCCTTTTGACAGGAGATCACCAGCACTGGAGATTGAACTGTCAAATAAAAGTTACAGTGTCGCTTCTGACACACACCAGCAGGAACGGTTCATAAAGGGGAAAATGCTAAATCATGAAAAAGAAAAAAAAAACACACGAACATTTCCTTGCAAAGAAGTCATAATAAAAACCCATCTCTTTTCAACATACTGCTGACTGCACATAACATACACAAATACCAACTGTAATTAACCATCTTCCGAAAACATACTAATTCCAACTTTCCAAAAGTAAAACACATTCACAGACACTCTACGTCCCCTGCGCCAGAATGCCCTGAGGTCCGAAAGGCCCTCAGCAGAACATCTGGTTTCACTTACTCCTAAACCCCCACCTCACTGACAGGTCAAACTCTGCCTGACATACTCGTGCGTTCCTTGACCACCCTCCTATAATCAACCCTATTGAAAAACACATGTTTATAAATGACTTCTTTTAGTGGCTAAAATTCATTTATACTTAGATTATCAAAACATTCACTGTGAAGAATTTTGCTGAGCACAACAACACAACATACCATCTTAAAAACAACTGCCTGTTACCACCCTCTGCAATGATACTCATTTTAGCAATCCTAAACATGAATGTCCAAATAGGCCCTGCCAAAGCTAGAACCTTCAATCCTGATATTAAACAAAACCTGTGCACCAGTCACATTGGCTCACTAAGGCAGCATAGCAACCCCAAATAAGAATAACTTGCAAACTTGTATGATACCTAAATGTGTGTATTTACTAAAGCCTAAGACACTGTAAAAGTTACTCTAATGGCAAGAATGCCTCTTTAAATAATCTAATTTACCCATTTTCGACTTTGGAATTTAGGGAGCTTAAAAGTTAATATCCTATGATTGCTTTACATATTAATCTTCCTCAGAATGTCCTTTACACATTGCAGAGGTTGAACATTGGGCATCTCTCATGTAAATCCTAGAAAAAGAGTGTTTTACGCCTGCGCCAAGCGAAAACCAACATGCAAATTACACATAACTTAAATCAAATTGTAATGCCAGGGGGTCATAGCATGAGTACTAAGCTTTATAAATATCAAAAAACGATATTAAAAAGCACTTATTTTTTTTTTAGATAATTTTTTTCATAATTAATAATTTCTTCTTCAAATAAAAACCAATTATTCATTTTAGTGATTGTTCTACATATAAGAGCCCACTTGCATCCCTTGCCTATCATTTAGATGCATTAACTCACAAACCTAAGCGCATATGCCTAACTTAAAACGCGTCACATTCTGCGTCATATTTCTTTAAAAGGGCGGTTATGCAAAGTTCCACCCATGTTTAACTGGAAAAGTGCTGGCTAAATGAACATTCCTATGAAATATACTGCAGCTGAAAGGTTTGCCTGTGAACATATAATACAGTGCAACTAAGGAGAAAAAATGCTGTTTATTTATTTTTGCAAAAATAGACAATTTCGTTTTTTTTCTTTTGGGGCCTTATTTATATCCATTGAATGTTTTTCCTAATTTTATCCTTTTTAAGCGTGTAACTGCAGTTTTGTATGCGTGCATATACTAATGCATGTAGGTACAAAAAATGTTATAAATTCGTTTTTCTATAAAACACACAATTTATTTTTGAGGCCTTTCATATTCCTAGTAAATGCGAATTTTAACTTTATCTAATTTTAATCCTTGAACATTTTGCACATATGCGTTTTGCCTAATGTATAAATTAAATAGCAACATATAGCGATTTTATCATGTCGCATGGTAAACTGCTGCATGTTCATGTAATTTCCACCTAATATTAATTAATCCAACATTTCACTCAACAAACTGAAAAACATCAAGAAACTCACAAAACACATATTGAGCTTATTTCAAACAGAAACAAAAAGTGTTCAAAACATTCAGGAAGCAAGACAGCGCTGTAGTCATTTCATTTCATAAATTCGCGCCAACGCTATTCACAACAGAAGTTACACTAATGAGAAAACCACATAGACATTGAAACACAAATTAAAACACACATTGAACCCACAAATCAACACTCAGGACGAAAATAAAGCCTTTTGTAAATACCAGCTAAGTCATATTTACAAGAAACACATCGCAATAGTGTTCC
The DNA here is from genome assembly GCF_964261635.1 of Lissotriton helveticus. Classification (NCBI taxonomy): domain Eukaryota; kingdom Metazoa; phylum Chordata; class Amphibia; order Caudata; family Salamandridae; genus Lissotriton; species Lissotriton helveticus. The sequence goes on along the minus strand of NC_136060.1, from coordinate 18,588,717 downwards.
AAAAGACTGCAAAAACAGCTCAACAGACCACTGTATGTGCAGGAAACCAAAAATACACTCAATACACTAGCTTTAGGTGGCAGAACACCAAAAATCGTTTTGCATGTAAAATTGCACAGAGCAAAGGATCCTTGTTTTGCATTATGTCATATTTTAATTCCCTGGGGATACAAAGTCACCAAGGAAGAAATATGTTTGTATATCTAAACCTATTTAGATATTCCCTTTAGGGGAAGCCGGCAAATCCAAACGTATACAAAGTTGGCCAACACAAAACTCCAAATTCGCTAAGATCAGGCATCTTATAGCTCACTAATCTAGCCTCCAATCTTCAAGGGGCTATCTCTATCGATACACTTGTAAATATACAAAACCCTTGGTAATTGAAAATTGCAATCTTCAAATAAACTAAGGACCAAACAATCTAAGCAAAGAACCATAGAACCAAAGAACAAAGGACTGGGAGCGACCCACTTATACCTCAACTAAAACAGATGGAGACAAAAAAGTCTTCACTACCTGCCTACACAAATTGCAATTCGCATATACAAACCTACACAAACCTATCAAAGCTATACAAAACAAATATTTGTCCAAATTCTAACTGCCAAGTTCTAACTGCATTAACAGTCTCTTTTCTTAAAAAAAAAACACTTACGCCAAAAAGGTTCCTCAGTCAGGAGTGACATCTTTTGGAGAGTTTAAGTCAGAAAAATCAAAAATATACTGGGCCGCAGAAACAAAAAAAATCCCACAGGACCTCTGTGCACAGAGTACCTCTTTTAATAGATTTCTGTCTTGCCTTCCCCAGTAGATTTCTGTCCTCTGACAAGATTACTCCTCCAGATAGTCACTTCTCTGATGAAGCCCCAGGTTGGTCGCGCCATTTGTGGTTCCAAAAATCCACAAACTCCTTCTCAGGGGTCTTACCAATAAGTAGTCCATTCAAAAGCAGCAAAGAAATCAACAGAGAATCTGAAATATGAAAAGACATCTTTATTACAATTAATTGTGAGGCTACGTCACCCAACTGCCTTAGCAATTGAATGAGGCAGTCTGCTGAATGGTCTGAGCACAGATCCTTTATACCATGCATTGTGCCCTAGGCACACATTTGAAGTACATTCCCAGAACGTGCACACAGATGCAAAACCCACTTTCAAGATAAGTCCAGGCCATAAACAATGTCCACATAATGCATACATTCTCTAGCTGACAAGGCCGGATAAACCCAAAACAGTAAGGTCACAGCCCATGTCATAAATAGCTTGTGGAGGCAGGAACACGAACAGATGAAAGTAAGATAGGCACGTTTGTGTGTAATAAATCTTTACAATGTCCTATGCTCTGATCTATAATCTTGATCAACTAAAGGGCAGGAACTGGTTTGGCAAGGAAAAGCCAGCTTCTAAAATTAACTCCAGTGCACGAAGAAATCCCTGGTTAATATGTATATATGATTCGACTGTTTGGCTCACAAACTAACTTCTGAAGCCTACATGAAAAGTAACACTAGATGGCAGTCACGACACATAGTAAAAACCCAAGTTTCAGAAAAGAAAGTCTTTGAGAAAAGAATACATTTAGATGTTGTTTAAGATAACACATGCGCAAGGAAACTTAATGGTTAACAAGATCCTAATCAGTAATTGAAAAACTTAGACACCAATCAACTAGGAAACTAGTTTTACAGAAAGGTCAGTTCCAAAACGAAAAAGGGTTACTCTCTGTAATTCATTCAGAGACAGAGAAACCCATACTAAGGTTATGTCCTTAAATACTTGTTCTGCCACAGTGAAGGCCTACTGTAAGGGCAATCCACAAAATGGCTGCTATTCACAACATGGAACCCGAGGGTTCAAGATGGAAACTCTGATTTCAGGGTGCTTTCTTCACCCGAATGCGACGAAAATGATTGTGCATAGTATACTTGTCATTTCCAGTCTGCTGATACCAAATTCGTCATGATACGACGATGTTTCATGACACTGGTCCAGAATTTTCAGTACCACAGTTTTCCTACTGTAGATCAGGAACTTACATTGACTTACCAAGAACACCAAAACTGCTTTGCTGTTCGATAACCACATTTGCACAGGAATGTCAGTTTGGGGCCCCTAAGTAATGATTGGAATTCAGGGCCAGTTCTGCCTAGCGACACACCAGCACATTGGCACTCACTGACGTTGTAGATATTTTAATTACACAGTCGGGTTATACAGGAGACTTGTACAGTTTGTATTGCGCACCATAAACTCTGGACCAGTTTCTGTGACTGGACCAGCAGGTCAGGGACAGGTACAATCCCTTAGTCTGCAGATTCTAATTATTATCACAGGCAAGATGCCCACAAAGCATGATGAAATTGCTTTCTGGATTGCACTCGAGAACACCCAGTTGAAAGCGGTCTATTCGCACATGACACCCCAAGACACGCATAGAATACTGATTATGTGTCTTCTTCTTGTAATGGTGCCACCTGAAGAGGAATGTAACACCCGAGAAAGCATATGAGCGTGCATTTACACCAGCACAGATGGCATGCCTTTATTGGCAGTTCTCCCTGAGATATTGAACCAGGCACAGAATGAGCATGGGGCTGCACCAGCTATGGACTTATTATATCATGGGACCTACAGAGACATTGAAATTACCACATGTTTTGACAGTTTTTGTGAATGAAGTGATTATTCCTGGTTCTATTTCAGATGACTAGGATACATAGATTTTTTTAAAAATGATGTCTGATCTACATGCATATGCAGCTTTGAACAAATAGGACCCTTATTTGAATTCAGTCAGTTATAAAGAAATACACTATTATCATCCCAATACACTATGGGCCAGATGTAGGTAGCCCTTTACCGGTCGGTAACGGCCGAATATCGGTATTTTCGGCCGTTACCGACCGGTATTGGGCATTTGGGATGTAGGTAAGAGAAAATTGTCAGAATCTGTAAATTTACCGAATCTGTAAATTTACCGAATCGGTAAAATACCGAATCGGAAAAATTACCGAATTGGTAAATATACCGAATCGCAACGGTTTGCGATTCGGTAAATTTACCGAATTGGTAAATTTACCGAATCGGTAAAGTTACCGATTCGGTAAAATACCGAATCGGTAAATAAGAAGTGGTAAAAATGAATATTGAGATGTAGGGAAGCTCTGAAATACCGAATTTGCTTGAAATTCGGTATTTAAGAGTCGGTATTTACCATGGATTGAAATCAGGTGGTAACCAGGTGCAGCCCATAAAAAAGGACCCAAAATGCAATTCTTCTTGCACAATGGCGGCATTTTATGTCATTGCAAGACGGCTACGGCTACAGGAGGAAGGAGAGAGGGAATGGCAGAGAGAGGAGCAGGTCTATAGACAGAGGGTCACCTTGTTCATGCTCACAGAGGCAGAGATACTCCAGAGGTACAGGTTGGCCCCAGACACCATCACGGACCTCATCAGGGACCTCCACCCACTGTTGGAGCATACTACCCCAAGGGCACACACTATTCCACCCCACGTGCAGGTGCTGTGCAGCCTACACCTGCTTGCGTCTGGAAGCTACCAGAGCGTGGTTGCTGCGGTAGGTGGGGTGACCCAGAGCAGCCTGTCACGGTTTTTCCACAAATTCCTTGATGCTATGTAACAGAGGATGGACCATTACATATCTTTTCCTGCAACCCATGCGGAACTGGTCCAAACAAAATCTGACTTTTACCAGATGGCTCGATTCCCCAATATAATTAGCTGCATAGATGGCACGCACATTCCCATTTGTCCCCCTGCTGCCACCGAATATATTTACCGGAATAGGAAGTCCACCCACACCATCAATGTGCAGGTGATATGCAATGCAAAGTGCGCCATCACCGACCTTGTGGTTAAATTCCCTGGAAGTACCCACGACTCCTATATATTTCAAAATAGTGGCATCTATGCACGGCTGACTGGAGGGGAATTTGGTGAAGGATACCTCCTAGGTGAGACACAGTGTGCGCCCCCAAAACACCTATTGCAGTAAGAAGTACAAGTATGCATGTGAGTAATGTATTCCCATTACATTTCAGGAGACAGTGCATATGCACTCCGTCCTTCATACTCACCCCGTACCTCAATCCCTCAACACCCAGCCTAAGGAGATATAACCGGGCCCACAAGAGCACAAGAAATGTCGTGGAGCGCACATTTGGTATCTGGAAAAGCAGGTTCAGGTGCTTGCACAAGAGTGGAGGGGCAAGGCAGTATACCACCATCACCTGCTGTAAGATCATTGCTGCCTGTGCTATGTTGCACAACCTTGCTGTGAAGAAGGGTACTGAGGTGGAGTTGTCAGACTATGAGGATCATGACGACGACATGGCTGTGCCTGAAACACAACCTGCTGGAGTGTCAACATCAAGTGATGGCAGATACAGACGTGAGTAGATTACACGCAACTATTTCTGAGTAAGTAATGAGACTAACACCTATGTTGAAAGCACATATTTAGTTTAATGTACTATATATATCTCGGTATGTTAAATAACAAAAGTGCACCAAAAAGCATTTCACTGCAATGCTCACTGTGAGTAAACACACACAGACAGGTGTTGATAGCACCCACCGTAGTTGTATATTGTCACTACGCAGGTTTAAATGGCACAAATGTGCAACACAAACTTTCAAATTACTCAATTGTCTGTCCAATGGCAGTAGCCCAGACTGATAACTGTTCATTTGCGGCCACGCTTTGCACTGCCAGATGTATGTGGCTCACTATGTTCACTGGGCGTTTGCCCTGAAGTCTCACCCTGTCGCCTGCTGCTCCTCCTTGTCTCTACAACAAGGGGGCTTGCCGTGCTGCTCCTACTGGTGCTACCTTCACTCTCCGCCACGTCAATAGCAGTAGTTTGTGCAGTCTGAGCATGTAGTAGAGCCTCTAGCGCATCGGTCATTCCGGCTATGCCCCTTGTCAGCTGATTTCTGTTTTGAGTCAGGACTTCCTGACTGTTCATGCTACGCCTGCATAGCAGGCATGTGGCTGTTGCCAGGCGGTAAATAGCTTTCTCAGTTCTCTGTGCACGCTGCTTCTCCCTGCGCATTGATGTGATTTCAGAGTCCAGTTTTGTGCACAGTTGCTGCATGGATTGGGTCATGTCATGTATCCATGTAGCCATGTTCTTATTAACTTCCACCAGCTCTCTGATGCCCCTACCAATTTCCTGCATGTTCATATTGAGGTTCCGCATTTGTCTTTGACAGGACATGATGCCCTTGCCCTGCATCCTCTGAATCCTGACCATGGATCCCTCCAGGCTTTGGAAGACACTGGACCCCTCCCCACGTGCACCTACACTCCTTCCTGGTGCTGTGCGGCGTCTAGTGGTACTGGGTACTGCCTCTGCGCTGGGCTGCAGTGTGGCAGAGATGTCAGCTCCAGGCAAGTTGTGTGAGTCTTCACCCACCATTTCACCAGCAGCTGTCTCCATTTCCATCAGTGGGGAAACAACATGCCTCCTGCTAGGTTGTGCTGCAGGTGTCTCAATATCCAGGGATGTTGGCATTTCAGGTGAAGATAACAGTAGTGGGGACTGTGATTGTCTTGGGGATGCCTGCATTTCTTCTGTAACGTCAGGTTCTTGGGAAGGTGGCTGCCCACTCGGTACACCTGTGTCCTGTGATGCACTGGGACCTGGCTCATGACTTGTCTCCCTCTCGGGTGCCGTGCCTTCTGCCTCCTGTGACTGCCTTCTGGATGTGTGACCTGTGCACATATGAGCGCATATCAGCTAGGTGCAAATGTCTCACAGCCACTACAATTAAACTTAGGAAATTGCACTTATTACATGCTGCCTGCCCTTCATTATGTCTGCAATCATTTGCCTAACTTGGTGGTTACTGTGCTGTATGACATGGTCTTTCATTTACTGACTACATGTACCATGATGCATTGCTACTGTTTTGCACAGTCACACTGGGACTGGGGTAACTTAGCTTCAAGGGGTGAGGGATGGCAGAGGGTGTGAGGGGGATTGCTGTGCATGCATCTTACTTTTTCTACTTGCAGCTTTTGCCGAGCTGTCCACTTCTCCCAGTCCGTGGACGCTTTCTGGCTCCAAGGTTGTGGCCACCATCTCCTCCAGGTCAGTGAGGGGGGTGCTGTGTTCTTTCCTCCACCTGTTTGCGAGGCCTGTTTGTGGTGGTCAGCAATTTTTTTTGTGAGGCTCCTTCGGTCATAAAACCTCTTTTTCAAACCTTCTGTGACTCTGGTGGTCACTCCCACTGCATTAACTTTCTCAAGGATTTCGAGCCAAATCTTCCTTTTTGCTGATTCAGGCACAGTGAGGGAATGCCTTCCAAAAAGTTTGTGGTGCACCTTTACCACCTCCTCCACAAGGACCTGGAGCTCCATGCTGCTGAATTTCAGCTCTTTTTTCTTTCTGTCTGCTCTGTGTCCTTGCTGCTTGCCATGTTTAAGGTTTAAAAGTGCACAAACTCTGTCTGCTGCTGCTCCCAGTCTCTCGGCTCCAACTGCCTCTCCAGAACCTTCTAATTAGTTGCAGCTGCCTGTGTAGTCACTTCCTGGTAGGAAGGAGGAGGGTGGTTGCCCCTGATTGGCTGTTGTCTTAAGTTTCACTTTTGCTTGCTTTCCGATTCGGTATTTACCGAATCAGTATTTACCGATTCGGTATTTACTGAATTGGTATTTCCAATGCATTCCTATGGGCCCTTTGGCCCATAGGGATGAATGGGAATTACCGATTCGGTAAATACCGATTCGGTAAATACCGATTCGGTAATTTCCGAAAGTCAGTTACCGAATTTTACCGATTTGGTAAAAAATACCGAATTTTTCCCTACATCTCATTTACCGATTTTTAAATACCAATTCGGTAAAATTCGGTATTTAAGAATCGGTAAATGACATTTACCTACATCTGGCCCTATATTACTTATATAGCACAAGCTATCCTAGGGAGCTCTGCACCCAATGGGAGCATTGTGAATCTCTGCCTCTCAGTAGTCACCTAAAAATCTTGAAGAAATGTCCTTGTTCCAGGTGTGAGGATAGGTCACATCTTTCAGCTTTCTATTTTTCACAAAGCCCACAACTACTTCAGAAGAATTTAATCACAGCTAACACACTGATTTATTCAAACAAATTTAGTGGGAAAATAAAATGTTAATTAGAAAAGCATTTGGGGAACACAATTTTGGCAGATTCGAGGCAAAGACTCCTTTTTTGAGCATGCACTATACCTAAAGACATTTTTTTTCTAAACAAAAACGTCCAGCAGATCACCTGTTTGGGATTGTGTTCTATGAAATACCTTAAATGACCTTCTATACCGAAAGTTAATGTGACCCTGTTTAATTCTGATATCAATGCTGTCATCCAGAATGATATATATAATTTCACTCAGTTCCCGTTCAAAGTTTTAGCCTTATGGCCCTATGATTCCGTACCTGCAAGCGTTGTTTTCCTTCCAACACCCCTAGCCCTGAAGCTAATTGCTCTGATAGTACACTTACACCTGTTATAGTTACCACCTACAGTGTGGGGAAGCTGTGCCAGCGAGAGTTAGCACATTCCAGTCCTTTGGCTGTGAGAAAGCATATACCCTCAATCAAATAAAACATGGACTTTTCGGATTTCTTCCTGGAAACCACATCCCACCTGAAATAAACGGTTCATAGAAACATCAATATATGGCATTTATAATGAATGGAATAAATACTCAGAAAACAGAAGCTGTAGAAATAATTTAACAGATAGATCAAGAAAACCTGCAAACAATTTTTTAAAGTTATGAAAAATGGCATGCATACGCTTTCTAAGAGAGTGTACTCATTAAACCACATCATGTCCTCCGCCTTAGACCTTCTCAAAGGAGAATTGCATCTGTTACAACATTACCCAGCTCAGCTAACTGTTAATATATAATTACATTCAGCTTTACAAACATTCAATTTTTGTGCCTTGGCAACTTCTGAACTAAACAACCATTTGTTAACTGTATACTTTGACATTAACCCAAAAACACAATGGCTAAACAAGATTCCACATATACTTTGTGGAGTATTGAATGAATGGAAGAGGCACCCTTTTCAGTTAGTGATTATCCATCCAATACTCAGCTTTGTTTGGTCACTGATTACACATTTAAATTTTACTGACTGCCAGAAATATAAATTATGAGGCTGGTACGAAACAATGCTCAATTCACATCTGTTCCATTCATGGAAGTTTCAGTTTTCCTACATGTGTTTAAATGAAGAATACCCTGTGTTTACTAGCTCTGCCAGCTGCAGAAATCCTCGAGGTCACTCTCTTCTGTGTGATATATTTTCTTTATATGGTGTGTGCAGTGCTTTGATGCCAAGCTAACATTGCCTTTATCAGTTACTCCTACTTCACCCATCCCCATGCACTGCGAACTATTGTACAGTGGTACCTAATTAATATTAACCAATGGTACTTGCTGTGGGGTGAAACCCGGCCAAGTATATCTGATTATTGTTTCTTATACATTGTACCCTTGTACTCATCGCCTCAACGTGTAATCAAAAATGTCCCTTAGCCTAGTATTGATGTGAGAGGCATTTGAGGTGTTTTACGTTGTGACAGAATTTGCAAATTGGTTGATGTATCAATACAAAAAGAAGTCCCTTTGCCTTCTGCGGCAGAACCGCATAACTTGCAGACAGCTAGAACTGCCTTGGGGATTCAGAGGCTGTTGCAGACGCAATGCCCAATTCACTTTGCTGATATTGTGCATACATTATTTAATTCCTCAACTACAACTGATATTGTGCATCATTTTTTAAGAATATTAAATCTGGTTTAATGACAGGATTTAAACTGTGCTTGGACTGATACCATCAATTTTTCACTCTTTAGTCTCAGGTCTTTTTTGACCCTTCTACTGCTCCTTGGCTGTGGAATTGTTATCTTGCTTCTGGTCAGACTATGAAATCCATAGCATGGAGTATACTTATGCAGCTGAACAAAGATGCAGAGAAACCCTAGTATTCTTTGGGACATGCTTCGATTTCCGAATTTAGCGAGAACTGGATGTTGTGCTTTTGAAAAATAGATGCAAGTAAAACCTGTTTTCTGGTGTAGACACTGTCAAGCTGCATTCATCTTGGATCTACATCTAAAGCAACCCCCAGTGGCATTCATAGACATAGAAATACTCCTAAAACTGTTGCAATCATACAAGAGACCATGCCGGGAATTCATCTGTCCCTACTACAAAATGCTAAATAGGGTGGATCAATTTCCTAAATCACCTTCTTTGACGAGTTGCTTGATGACTGGCTTGACTCACTGTTATTGTTCGAACCTCCTGATGAAGTACTCTCACCATCACTGAGTACTTTGGAAATGCAACCGTTTGCTGGTCCATCTAATATGCGAGCTAACGATAACAGGGGCACATTGATTGGTTTTCTCCACATATATGCTGTGTGTGTACCTGATGACATCGAAATGTCCTCAGATGAGGATTGAAATCAACCTGTGATGCGACAAGGATTCTAAACCTACCACAGAGACTGTGCGATAAAGATGAAAATCTCAACAAACTATTTTTTCTTATATTATCCTTTTTCCTTTTTGAAGCCACATTATTTTCAATTGCCATATTAGTATCATACCTCATCTGTTTAGCTTAACCAATACGCATCCCTCTTAACCATTTTATGATCATGTCTTTTATAATGCCTTTCCTGTATTTTAATGTTTAATATTTTTTTGCTTGAAACATGCAAGGCTTAGGAAAATATTTAATATTTATGCGTAGCTTACTGCATTATTCCTCACTATTTTATATAATCATATATGTTATGCAAATTATATTTACGTATATTAATGTATTTTGTGATGCTGTTTCTAGATATAGGCATAGATGCATCAAGCGAAATTGCGATCACAATCGCTGCGAAACAGCGATTGCGATAGCAATTTCCTCTTCCGCAATGCATCAAGTAAAACAGCAGCAAATTGCGAATTCGCTAAACAACTAATCACTAAACCCGTTGAAACCCCCATTGTGAATCCTTAAAAGCGATTTCCCACATAATTTGCAAAATCAATTGCTAATCTGCAAACAAATAGCGAAATCGCTAAGAAATCGCAATCCACATTTATCAGCAATCACACATAGCAAAAATACCCTCATTCGCAAGATACGAGTCCCAATTCAAGGAGAAGCTAAACCAGGTGGTAACCATGAAGTCAAATTGGCAAAAAAAAAATGTTGCAAACAACAAACAGGTGTTGGCCAAATCAAACACACTTAAGGAGACTCGACTCAGTAGGAGCATGAGGAAAGTCACAATGGCAGGTCTCTACATCGTGGCAAGGCGGCTGAGGCTCCAGGCTGCAGCCCAGAACCGACGCAGGATCCATGAGCGCATCTTCCGGCTGCGGATAACACTACTGGGACAGACTGAAGAGGAGATCTACTCCAAATACAGGCTCAATGGGGCAATGATTAAGAAGCTCATCAGAAACCTGACCCCCTGATGCAGCACCCAACACGGCGTACCAATGCCATGCCCACCCATGTCCAGGTCCTGTGCTGCCTGCACCTCCTGGCCTCCGGCAGCTTTCAGGGGATAGTCACATATGCAGGGGGTATATCCCAGAGTACACTTGCACGCTGCCTACAGAGTTTCCTGGACGCCATGCTGAGCGGGATACATCACTACATCACCTTCCCAACAACCCAACAGGACTTAATGCAAACTAAACTGGACTTCTATCATACCGCACATTTCCCCCATGTAATTGGCTGCATCAACTGCACCCACATACACATCTGTCCACCCGCAGAGACCGAATACATGTACCGGAACCGCAAGTCATGTTACTCCCTCAACATTCAGATGGTTTAATGCGAAGACCATCATTACAGACATTGTGGCACAATACCCAGGGAGCACGCATGATTCGTTTATCTTCAGGCACAGCGGCATACACACCCGCTTGGCCAGGGGTGAATTTGGCAAGGGACATCTCCTAGGTAAGTACACATGCCCACATACAGTATGTCAAGACCATGTTGCCGCGCATAACAGGCACTGACCCTCTGCTCCTCCCTTCAGGTGACAGCGCCTACACCCTCCGTGAATACCTCCTCACCCCATACCTCAACCCAGCAACACCACAGGAACAGAGGTACAATGGTGCGCATATACACACCAGAAATGTAATAGAGCATACATTTGGCATGTTAAAGAGCAGATTCCGCATCCTCCACAAGACTGGCGGGGCCCTCAAATACCGGCCTGAGATCTGCTGCCGCATCGTGGCCGTGTGCGATATACTTCACAATATTGCCCCCAAGCGGAGGATACCTGTTGAGGTGTCTGGTAGTGAGTCGGAGGGGGACGAACTGCCACTTGCACATGTGCATCATGCACACGGGGAGATTCCTGCTGTAGGTCACAGGCGCCGCACGCACATCACACAGAACTATTTCTAGTGCAACCATACCCCTCACACAACACTGCACTCATGCAAGCCACATCAAAGATTGACATGAGGATGATTTCTTTTCAGAATAAAGCTTGTGTTTAATTCACACAGTCTCAATGTGCTTCCATCAGCAACATAAATGGGTACGATATACAAAAATCCAAGGTCATGTGACCTGAGCTGGTGTGCATGGTTGCCTCACCACCACACATCCTGTAATGTCATGTAACTAGCGCCTCCTGGCGGGCGCACCCAGTCGCCTCTCACCCTCCACGCTAGGCTGCTCCTGTCGGGATGCAGTGTTGGGCCGGGCACTGCGCCTCCTGTCTGATTGCACCGGCACAGACAGGCTGCTGAGGCTAGATGCCTCTTCTCTGGCATCATCCTCCCCCCCTTGCATTGCTACGGTCAGCCGCCTGTTGGTGCTCCACAGCGTTGGTGACCTGCTCGAGGGCCCTTGCCACGTCAGCACAACATTGGACCATCTGGATCTGCATGGCCAATGATCTCCTCGAGAGCTGGGATGTGGCATTCCCGATCAGGTGGTTTGAACGGGTGTAGGCTGACAGCCGTGTGAGCAGCTGCCTGTGGCGTCTGCGGGTGATGTCCTGCTGCGCTATCATCAGCTGGTTGCTTTCCCTCACCGCTGTGGCAGTTCCCGCACACTCTCGGTGAGGAGACTAATATTGCGTGCTGTTTTGTACAGCTGCAGCTGCATTGCTGCCATGTGCTGCACCTGTTTGCGGTGAACACGCAGCATCTAAGCCTCAATGCCCAGGCCCAAGTTGTGTGCGTGTTGCTCCATGGCTGCTGTGGTGGGCACGGAGTGCTGCTGCCTTGGCCTGCTGCTGGCGTGGGCCCGCACACTTGCTGGGGTTTGTGTCTGCCTCCTGGGTGGTGGTGAGGTCTGCTTCACTGCCTTATGTGCCGAAACATGCTGTTGTGCTCTGGCTGTAGCTGCAGGGGTGGCCCTGGGTGTTGGTGCAGGTGTATGCTGCCTCTCCCCCTCTGTCTCTTCAGGTGTCTCCGCAATGTGGAGGATGTCGCTGTCGGACGTGTCAGTATCCGCTGGACCTGTGATGTGAATGAGTGCATGATTACTGGTATGATTAAGGCACCTGGGATGTTGCAACATGCATGCAGGCTCGCTATTGGTTAATGCATGCATTCCATGGCTGGCTTCATGGGTTTGTGCATCTTTACTAATCTGGCTGTGTTTGGCTATCAAGGCACCTTTACACACTACAGGTTCCACAATGCATTTGGGCATTTGAGTGGAGCAGGGACTGGACTACTCTGCTCACAAATATGGATTGCACTGGGGGCATGGGCATTGTTAGGATACAGGGTCACAGTAGCATGCCTCTAACCTTGAGATTGTTGTGTGGGGCGGGAGGTGTCCTGTTGTGTGACGCCCACGCAGGCTTCCGGGTGGATGGTGTCCTCCACTAGGTCCTCCGTGGGGGTGTTTTCAGGGACTGTGGAATGTCCTCCTCCCGTAGCCAGTCTCTCCCCCAGTCTCTCAGCAATGCGCTCCTTGGCCCGGCCTCTGAGGTCGTACCACCTCTTTTTTAAATCATCGATGGACCGGTGGGTGACACCCACCACGTTCACCTTTGCCTTGATGCGCACCCAGATCCGCCTCTTGGTTGCCACAGGCACCTTCCGGGACAGCTTCCCAAACAGTTGGTCATGGTCCCTGCTCACTCCTTCAAAGAGGTACTCCAGTTCCTTCTCACTGAATTTTATTTTCCTCTTACATGCTTTCTCACTTGGTCCTGCAGCTTGCTGGGACATTGTAGATAGATTTGCAACCTGAATGGGCACTACAGGTTGTGGCTCCTGGTGCTCAGTTCTCTGCCTCTCCTGGATCCAGCTCTGTGCTCTGAATGATGCTTGCTGCAGGCTACTTCCTGGTAGTGATGTCATCATTGTGCTCCAAATGCGACTTATTGTTTTTGCGATCTCGCAATGTGCGAGATCGCTATTTTGCGATATCGGTATTTGCGAATTCGCTATTTGTGGGTTGACAACAGACGATTTTGCTCTTTTTGAAGTATTTTTCCGAAATCGCATTTGGTGATTGCGGCAAGGTGCGACTCGCTATTTATTAGCGAGTGTCATGTTGCATCTCACTCTGCGAATTCTTATTAGCGATTCGTTATATTTCGCTATTTGGAATTCGCAGAATGGATGCTTGATGCATCTATGGGATAGAGTCTTATATCTTACTGTTTTGAGAGTATGGATTTCCCTATAAATTAGATAACTCCTTATGCGTCTCTCCACATATATGACGTCACAATTTAAATGCACAAGCTGGGGATGATGTAAAGACCTTAAGGCCTAAATCCATTTTGAGCAAGTCGAGAATTCATTTTCTCTATTTTCACAGAATCATCAGCATGCCTGTCTCTGTCTCTGATGCAGATGTTGTTTTGTTCTTATCTTTCCAAGAACCTGTGAAAGTGTCAAGTCACTAGGTCAATTATAGTGATAAGACACCTGATGCGGCTTCAGTTTGAGTCAAGTGTCTTGTTATCTCTATTTCAAGATCAGACAAGAACAATAGCCAAAACAGTCTAAACAGTGGTCTAATTTGACTTTTATTTACCTTATTTATTTATAAGAATGCATCTGAGACTAGCATTTTGATGCACATAGATTTTGTCTGACATTCCTGAAGTTATGTTGGAAATTTCCATCTCAGATAAGATACAGTATAAAAGGACTGCCACTTGACCACTTGTCAGGAGAGGTCCTTCACCCCAGATTATCATGCAAGATATTGCCAGAGAAGATATTGACTGCCAGAGATGCTGCTGCACTGCACTTTCTACTAAAAGCTGAAATTGAACCAATGCCATTAGGAGAGGAGCAGACAAGACATGAGTATGCCTTTCACAAGGAACACAGCCTCCATGACTATTGATAATTCCAGCTTGTGTTGTACAAGTTCAGTACAATCATGAAACTTACATTTGTAAAGTATAATTTAAGTAATAGATAATAATGCATGTGTCCTTTCTGGCCTCATCAGATGTGTTGTGATGGAATTTGTCATGTAACACAATACGTGCATCCCTTAAGCAAATTACTGCAGCCACTCCCAGTACTTGTTGTCCCCGTTTTTAGCAATGCAAGTTTGGACTCAACGGATTGCAATTAAGGAGCCCCACAGCAATGTTCTGTCTGACGTTTTCACTATGGTTATTTGGATGGAGGAGGTTTGCTCCTAGCAATGTGCCTTAAGCTCTGATGACAAAGGTAGAGTGTGCAAAGGCAAGTATGGACAGACGCCTGGGTATTAAAAACGTAACTTTCTTTACCGATAAACTGGTGGTAAAACCATCAAATCTTGCATTGTTTTTCTCAATATACAGTATATATGTCAGCTCGCCTAGGGCAGAAGATCCAGGAGACAGTGAGATAGATGTATGGTAATTCTAGTCTGAGTGTACCTGGAACTTGTTTTTCTAGGGTTCGATACAGCGGGTTATGAGCACTGGTGGGCAGATAACCAGGGACTCCTGTACAGCTGTGGAAGTACCAGTAAATTCAACTGGTTGCCCTAAGTTTGATCCAACTGATGGGCCACGCTTGGGAAGAGTTAGTTCCACGTTCCAGTTGAGTGGGCAACACTCTGGAACATTTCAGGTACGAACAGTATACAGCAAGACCTACATGTCCCCAAGTCCCCTTTCCTTCCTCTTTCAACAATAGAAGTAACTGCCAAAAGGCAGTTAATGTTAACAGCCAATAGGCAGTTGACTGTGTAATGTTCTTTTTTCAAGAAAACGTTTTTCAAAGTTAAATTAACAACCAGGGCTGGGCTGTAAATCGGATGATGTTAATGTCTCCCGGTATGTGGCTGCTGTTTTTGTAGGGCACATAACATGCACCTCTCCTCAATCCTGTCATAATGCCCCTTCTAGAACCTGTAGCTGAGGGTTTTTGAGCAGGGAGGGGCGGGTGCAAAGGTCGCTGGTGGAGGCGTGTGTTCCTCCACACAGAGTCCGACACAAAGGCAAAATGGTCGTCATTATCTCAAAATCATGTATTCTTTTAGTACACTGCTATGAGCGTGCACTGCAGCAGCCATGTATGTTGGAATGCGGACAAAGAATATGTGGGTATTCTCAAACTATTTCTAACATATTTCTATTCTGGAAATTGCTATACATTTATTTCTGTGAAGGCCAGAAGCAAATCGCTTTCTAGGATAGGAAGGCTGAGCTGTAAAATTGTTCCAGTTGTAAAGGAAGGGATTTCTCCATTGGGAGAAATATCTTCAAGGTGAAGATTTTTTTTCTTTTTTAAACAGCCATTGCACATATACTATTACATTACTCTGTAAGCAATTTTGCACAAGTACAATTGAGCCCTCGGAAGTGCCTCTGCATTGTCAAAAAGACTGAATCCAAAATGTTCAAAGTTTTCCCAGGCGTTTTCCTAGAAACCTGCGACAGTCACATTCATCATGAATAAGGAAGTAATACTCTTATACCTCAGACTCTTACATACCTCTGTGAATTGGCTTTAACGCATCTAAAATGGGAATTTTTAAGGAATATTCAATTCAAATAGAAAGACTCTGCCCCCTGCACTTTTCCTAATAGAGAGTTGTGATGTTTTCAGGACCGATTCTCTAAGGCATGCAAGAGTATGCAAAATAGAACGCCTAGACTGCCTTAGGTACTCATAAATTCTTTTATGAATCCGCACCCATATGAATTCCCTGAAACTAAATCTGTACACCAGCGATTGTGTAAGCTTACAACCCAAGATTTAGAGGTTTCATTTATGAACAGTCCTACTGTGTTTTATTTGTTTTGAAAAGTGGTCCGATGGCAGTCTGGCAAAATTTAAAACATGGCAAAATATAAAATAAACAAGTTAATAATTCCTATTTTGCGGTTGTTAGTTACAGCTGCTTTGAATGCACAGTTTCTAAATGTCTATTTCTGAGTGTACCTCGGTGCAAATGCGGTAAAAACAAAGAGAACGGTAATTGAAGTGCATAATTATCATTTGACATTCTCAGATCTTTTCTTGATTGCTGACTGCAGTAGTGTAATATTTAAACTTCACTTCCTAGAAGTTATGCATCTCAGACATCACTAACGTTTGAAATGTAGTGAGTGCATAGTTTGGTATGTGAAAAACAGAAAGAGTGTATTATTCATTGCTGAACTTAAGAAACAACGGCCGTGCAGGGGAAAGTACAGTTTTCATATGATTTTAGTGGTAAGTTATTGTAGAGTAGTTATTGTGGTTTAGTGTTTAGCACTAACAGTTGAAATCCCCTAACTTCCATTGCAGAGACAGGTGAGACGGATAGTGCCTCTTATAGGTTCTTGAGACTCCTATATGCAATAGGCAGTACCAGGAGAGAAGAGTGCTCTACCTAGGTACATTGTCAGGGAATGAATGACCTGGTATAACTATAGGAAAAGCTTCAACACTTACTGCTCTGCGCCCAATACCAGAAAAAAGTAGCCTCTTGGCAACCAAAACGCTTTTCAGAGGCAATTATAGTGAAAAGCATGTATTTAATAACCTGTTATGAACAAGGATTATTCTGAAACTGTCAGGCCTTTTTTTCAGATACAAGTTGCAAAGACTACCTACCAGCATCAAAGGTGAGAATACATTTTGCTGCTGCTCACTTGCAGATGGTGTAGATGCGGCTTAATATAGGGTCCATTGGACTATCTGCAATGACAGATTACCTTTATCCATCAGCAGACTGCTGACCTCCTTACACATCAAGAGTCAGAGGGGTGAAATGGCCATCGTGGGAAGGCCACATTTCTGGTTGGAATCACGGGTGGGAGAACTGTTTATGGAAGGCGGGCCACCTATGCAGAGTTTAGTGTGGTAGACAACTGTCCCCCTACCTAGAGATGACCATCATCATGGTGCCAAGGAATAGCCATTCCACCACACCTTACTGCTGGTGTGAATTATATGATGAGGCGGGGTGTCCATCTTTGAAACAATTCTATCAGTCAACAAATGCACAGTATTGTGCATTTAGCACCACCTACTGCATCACCTACATACAGAATTATAGATGCTTACCAGTAAATAATGGTACCAGTGATTCACCTCAGGGTTCTGAGTGACATCAAAAAGACAATATGAGTGATAGTTGTCTGTTTGATGTCACTCAAAACCCTGAGTTGAAAAGCATCTCTATTATTCACCGTTACCCATTTATGATATTATGTTATATATGGCCCACCCAAACATTCCTAGACATCAAGTAACCCATCAGTTCTGAAACAGGGGTGTCCCGGCCCGAAGACTGACATTTATAATCCAGTAATGGCCATGAGTCTCACAGGAGGAGCACCCAAATTCAATGACAATGAGCTATAGGTAATGGTGGGTGAGTTTTTGAGGGTGGACCCTCTGCTTTTAGGCACATAAATTCTGTCTACCAGTCTCAGAGATACAGAGCATATTGCATATGCACTACCAGAAATTCTGTGCAACTGTTAAAGGTTTGTATTATTTCCAAGTTTAACATCACAATCGTGGTGGCCACCTTTAAGTAAGTGGTAAATATCTAATGTGAAAATGGCCAGATCAAGACTTTTACACAAGTTCAGGGTTAACTGCAATTATTGTTTCCTGTTTTTTGAATATTTCTTGAATAAAGTTTCCAAAACAGAAAAAATTGTATCCATACATAGCCACCAGTTTATGTGCCAGATTCTTCTTGACTCATACATCCATGCCACATTTATTAGAGCAGATGTAGGAAAAAGAGGAGTGTTCAGTTGACGAACTTCTGCAGCTACTACTGATCATCTAGTCACTTTTGAGTTTTTCAGGTTTTATCAGTGTCACCTAGGACTCCTGGATAAGGGAAATATCTACATACTTATTGCTGAGGGAAATGCAATACCTTATTCCATCTAACATAATGAGACATGACATTAACATTTAAGGATACAATCCTAGTAGAACATAGGGAGTGTGGCATTTAACAGCAGTAACCATTATAGTAGCCATGCACAGTGGTCTAGGAATAGCTAATGAAAGCAGTAAATAACCACAACAGTGGAGCTCAGGTCTCATCTTGAGAAGTTAGAGTTGCCTGAGTGGGTCTGCATGACCACACGGTCCATGGCTGCCCAAGAAGGGAGTCATGAAGTCCTGAAGCCTGAGACAATGGTCCAGGTGGCTGCCAAGAAAAGGACAGGCAAGTGGTGTGGTAAACCAGCCCCTGACATTTCAGCGGACCAAGTTGATAAGGTGCCTAATGAGGCTGTCCTGGAGCCCACATGGTAGGACAATGCCATCCCTGGGAGATCTGTGATAGAGCGAATTTCCTCATTTTGGAAATTAAACACATTTAACTGAAAAGTGCAAATTTCAATGCCGACTAACACATGCATGATAAATGCAACATTTATTTAGGTATTATTACACACAAATGAATTAACATATTATATTGACTTAAGTTAGCCTAACTACTGATGCCATATTAAATGACGACTTTGCATATTAGGGATAAGAGGACTGTTTTTGCATTTAAACTGTCATTTTTCAAGACTTTTTTCTCTCTTCACTGCAGATACTGTAATTTTCCAGAAGCCTACTTACTGCTAGCTGGTGTATAGGTATTTGTTATGTATAGACAACTACTAGTGAGATTCTCACAGGGAGGAGAGGAGAGGAGATTTCAGAAAACAACCCATGGAAAGAACTGCTTGAACCACAAAATCTGTTCTAAGTAACAAACCATGGACAATAATCCATAGCTCATTGAGAAGACATGAGAAACTGTGGAGTTTACCTGCTCCCAGAGTTTGCTGGGGACTGATTCAAGGGGCCAGGGAATGTGACATTTGTTGCCATTGATTTTTTGGTAAAAATATAATAGTGTGTGTTCACTAGATTAGATGGCCTCCTTCTTTCAGCAACTTTCTCTCTCACACACAGATACTAGATATGGAGAGCTTGCTTCAGTGCTTAGGAAGTAGTCCTTAGAGTTGCCTACTTACTTTGAGTTGATAATATTTTCAAGCTTCAGCTAATTCATACAGCTTGAGTGTTAAGCCTCTATGCCTTTTTCTTCTCTCATCAAAGCCCTTCATTTAGGTTTCTGAGACTGACACCTTACCTTGCTTGCTGAAATTAAATGCCCTTTATATCATATCTTTATTAATTTAGATTAGGGATTTTCCTTTATGAAAAGCACTTGCTGCATTTTCTCTATTTCATTTGTAATTCTTACTAATGTTGTAATTTATATCGTCTTGAAATATCAATAAATGGATTATTTGATTCTGTGACAATGATGACTAAATGTAATACTTGCTAAATGCATAATTGATTTGTATTTAGTTTATTAATTAAATCCTTTAAACACAGCCCAAAGCTCTTATTGATTCCTGCGAAGCCCCAGCTAGACTTCGCTGGTCATGATAATTGATGTAAATGATAGTACCTTGCCATATCTCCTTGTTAACTAACAAAGGTCCATAGGCCAATTTCAGGGGTTGTTTGATGATTATATTTGACGAATCAGATATAAGAATCCCTACACCGGCAAGTGGTAGCAGAGTGATGGCTAATGTCAGCAGTGGCGGCTCCTCCGCTAAGGTGAAGGAGCGTCGCCCCACTGCTTGTTCAGCAGTGGAAAATAAAATGATAATAACTTCTTGTTATTATCATTTTATTTTTCTTTACAACTTCAGCCTGGTCGGGCAGGGCGGGCCTGGCTCACCGCAGAGGGAGAAGGAGTGGTTTTCACTCCCTTCCTACATGCGCATGACGCTTTGACAGGCCCTCTAGGGCCGACCAAACCGTCATGCGCACTTGGCATGTTCTCCATTGAGCTGTGTTGCACAGCCCTTTGGAGATCAAGTCCAGCCTCCCCAGGCACTGCCTGATCGGCGAAACAAGCTGTTCAGACCAATCACAACACTGCTCCTGCAGTGTTGTGATTGGTCAGCTGAGTCCGTAATCCTGGGTGCTTCAAGTGCTTCTTCCAGCAGAGAAGAAGACAGAGGAGAGGCAAGGGAGAGGCGTGTGGTGGAGGCAAAGAAGGTAAGTAATTCTTTTTTTCATTCCTCCTCCACCTTACCACCCCCAGTCACAGGCAGAGGAGGAGAAAAGGAGCAAATTAATTACATTTGCTCCAGTATAGAATTGCCCATATTCCTAAGGTCCATGGCCCAACCTTGAAGATTCAAGGAGTGTGGCGGTTCCAAAGGCATTTTCCGTGCTGGAGGTGTATCAATAAGGTTGTGTGTCGCAATTGTCTATGTTGAGCCTATGTTATTGTACTGAAATTGTATGTCTCTCGTCCTGGTAAAGTATATTATTTAATTGCGTAAATGTGCATACGCATTTGATGCTGACCAGTTGAAGTTGTTATCAAGCTCAGCGCAGTCCAAGATCCTGGAATAGATAAAGGATATTCTAGTATTACTTGTCTGCTAAGGTTTTGGGTGTCTGTTCATGAGGTGCCATTGACTACACAATCGAGATAGAGGGTTGTGATTGTACTAATAGTGACTGGTGTTAGCAGAACCTATTGCACAAAGGGGAAACTGCATCAGACAGAGCGATTTGACTGGTCGAGTTTTTATCTGTGTGTGTTCTTGGAAGTTTTTGTTAGCTCTTGTGTGAATGAACCACTTTGAATTCTTTAGTGGAGCGGGCAATGGTTATTTTGCTCCATCATCTGATTCAGATAACACTACAGCATCTAGTGGTACAGTTACCACAACCCCTGTTTACCCAAACGTAGTTCAGATTGGGGGACCACTCCCAACCGTTCGATTGCAACTGCACCTGCTGAAATAGCTACTACTGTAATTGCTCAATTGTGTTCCTGTACCAATGTCAAACGCCATATGCTCTCAGACATTAGCAATTCCTATTTTATACACATCAGTAAACATTGCTCTGAATCTTGCTGTTTCAAGAGCTGTAGGTGGAGTAGCCACGACAGGGCTCATCCAGAGGTCGCAAAACTCCCAAAATGTTGCCTTAACCTCACCACAAAATATTCAGACTTTAAGAGAAGGGAGAACAATTGTTTTTATGGTTCCAATTAAACAAGGGGAAAAGACACCATTCAACAATGACATTTTTCCCTCATGGTTTGAAGAAACTCCTGAGAGCAAGAGAACGGGAGATACAGAGACATCATCCACAATTCAAGGGAGGGATATACACCTAGATGTGCCAAATATCGAAGGTGAAACTGGAAGAATTAATTAGGGGATGTTTAGACATCTCACATCTTAATCAGTATCAGGAAAATTAACTGATATACCCGAGGAAGGAAATAACAAGGAGTCCACAAGAAATTCACAGAATTAGCCAAGAATTACGAGGTAGATGTCACTAAGAGTATTCTCTTGCAGAAAAATTTCAGGGTACAATTAGATCATAAAACGATTGCTACAAAGCAATCTTCAGGAATGAAGTTGAACATTGCCGGACAGGTTAAAGGCATTCGTAAATGGCATGATTTTGACAAATTAGAGTGCAAGTGGGCGAAAAAGCAGGAAAAGAAAAAGAAGCAACAGACAATGTAGAGTTGTATTGTAAAGTGCTGAAGTACACCCAGATGAAGTTGAAGCTTTGATATTCCTTATGAGGGAGATACCAGGTGGAGGGGATGTTCATGTGCCATGGAGTTAAGGTGATTTTGAGACATTTTCCCTAAACTGAGAGCGAATCATGCCTAATGGTATACTCAGGTTGACAGATTTGTGAAAATGTGGAAGGTTTTGTGGATAGACTGGAATACCTTTTTCAACAGTGTGGTACCAAGTGATCTATGGGCTGATAGCTGTACAGTGGTTATGAACAGAGCCCATAACAGATTTATGTGCCTGTGCATCTTTGCTTACTTTGATGACAAATTATAGCGAGGTGATTATTTTCTTAAAAAGAAAGGTTCCAGCAAGAAATATTGATTGGTTAAAAATCAATAGAAGGACTCAAGAAGCTAAAGAATCAGTGCATGCCTATTATGAACGGTTCTTACAAGTTTTTATACAGTACTGTGAACAAGAAAATCCTGAAAAGGGAGATATGGGAAGTTTTATGTCGCTATTTGTTTTTGGGTACCGGCCAGAGATCGTGATGCCCATACAACAGAATGTGATTTACAGTCAAACTAAACCTTTGGATGAGATCCTGAGGTATGCTATGTACTGTAGCGATTAACAGGCAATGAAACAGAAGAGTTCATGCTTGCCCAAATGAGGCTGGCTCAGAAAGTGTTTCAGAATCAGCCCTGTGTAGGGAATGTTGGTGGAATACAGGTGTTAGTTACCAGAATGAAGGTCAAATGGTGCAAGGTGGAGTTGATGTTCCACAAGTTGGAGGTCAAGGTATCCCGCTTGATCCAAATTCAGGGGTAGATATTGCGACATTATCATTATTGTAACAAGGTCAGGCATTGGCAGAATCCCAATACAGGAAGTGGTGATGGGCAAATGCAAAGTATGAACTTGACTCAAATGCAGTATTTACCAGTTCAGGTCCCAGTTCTGTGAATGGAAACTCCAAATCAGTCCCAACACCTTTATCATGTAGGTCCTACAAGCTCTGATGACTCCGCAGAACAAGGGTAACCCCAGATGTAATATGAATAAAGCACCAAGAGTAAACCCGAGCCCTTTTCAGAATCAGGATCCACTGCAACAATTCCCTATGTTTGAGATCAAGAGCTTTGACTTTGACAATTCACAATAATGGTGCCTGAGGAGGGCAGGAAGATTGCATATTTGCCACAGTCTTAGAGGTAGACCAGAGGGGCCCATTTGTAGAAGGTGAAATACATGGCCACAAAGTGTCATTTTTGTGCTACCCATTCCACTGGTTGAACATCAGACGTCCCTGGCCTACTCCTCTTGGGAAAGAAGTTCCAAGTTATAGGAGTCACAAATAAGCAAATAACTAACCCTGTCTCGAAGAAAGTTCATGTGAAAATGAGCTCATTTGAAGAGGATCATCAGTTTGTTGTGTGCGATTGAAGTCCCATAAATTTATTAGGAAGGTTTGGGCAAATTAAATTGCACAATTTACTGTACACCAGAAGGTGTGGAGCTCCAAACACTAGTTGAAGATACTGAATTTAAAATGGCCAGATTGGATTGTTCTCTGTGAGACCTGTAGAGGACCTCCCGATTTATGAGATACTAAGAAAGCTGAAGTGTGGGATTTTTCAGGGAAAGGCCTCAAACTCATTAAAGGTGTACAACCTGTCTGAATAATGATTAGACCAAATGTTGAATTTCCGAGAATGCCACCATACGATTTCACACTCAAGACAGTATTTGGTATCACTCCGGTGATTGAGTCAATGTTATGATAAGGAATTTTGCTAGAAATAGTTGGAAGTCCTGGCAATTCGCAGCTCATGGGCTTACAGAAGCCGAACTGCAAATACAATATTGAGCTAAGAATTATAGCATAGTTAACCCATATAGTCAAGTGGTGCTGAGTCCAGCTACAATATTGTTTCAGATTCCCTGGAATGCAGAGTGGTTCACTGTAATGGATCTCTGCCAGGGCTTCTCCATCCCATTGCATGAGGACAGTTAATTTCAAAGCAGAGTTTTGGCATGGTGCCAATTCCCACTAGGGTATACCGAAAGCCCATCAATCTTCAGTTACATCTTGAAAAAGAATCTCAAGAGCTTACAGATGCCCTTCAATTCAGTTCTTGTGCAATACAGTACCAGTGATGACTTGCTTGTGGTGTCAAGTACACAAGAACACAGAATACGTGTGCCCTACTAAATTATTTGGCTAAGAATGGACGTAAAGTGTCCAGAGTAAGTGCAATGCTGCCAAAAAAGGTCCTGTGTTTAAGACAAAGAAACAAGGAAGGTGTCAGACAAAAGAACTGCTGCTATATTGGAAATAAATCCACCTAAAAAACAAAGAGAAGTCAGAAGGTTTTTCAGGAATGGTGGCCGACTGTAGACAGGGGATACTCAACTTTTCCCTAGTGGCCACACCTTTTCTGAGGCTGAGACACATAGATGTGCCTGATCCACTTCCATGGGACAGCGATTCCTGTAAAGCATCGTAGAGCTGAGGGGAAGTCTCTGTAGTGCCCCGGTACTGGGAATGCCTAATTACAATAGAATGTTCTCTTTGTTTTGCAGTGAGAGGGAGGGCTGTTCTCTCTCAGTGCTTACTAAAATGCATGGAGACTCTTGAAGACATATGATGCATTATTTAAATACCCTTGAGCCTGTTGCTGCAGTATTGCCAAGCTGCTTTAAAGGGGTTGCGGTGGTTGGTGCTAGTAATGAGAGAAGCAAGAGTATGGTCATGGGACATCCTTTTATGGTCCCTCATTTGGTGGAAATCTTCCTCACATGAACCAAAACACAACATATGACAGACAGAAGACTTACAAAATATGAACAATGGATTCTTGCTGCAGAGAATATCATTTTGAAAAGATGTCAAACTCTTAATCCAGCTGCTTTGTTACCATTGCCTGAAATTGAATTTGATGGGGGAACAGGTTAAGCACGACTGTCTTGATATCATGAATTTACGCATCAAGCCAAGACCTGATATAAATGATAAACACCTCGAAGAACCTGTAATAATTGTTGGCACCACATGCCTAAGAGATAATGAGAGAAATTTGAGAACAGCTTATGCTGTTTGCTCAATTCAGGAGGGGGTTTCGGCCGGGTCCCCTATCCGAAATGAAGTATATGTTATGAAACTGTTAGAATCATTACACTTGTCACAAGAAATTGCCATTGTTAAATGCTTAGCCCACAGGAGCGGAAATAATTACGTGACTGTTGGAAACAGATATGCCGATGAGGTTTCTTGGTATTGTGCAATTGTGGTGTGCACATTTAACGGAGAAAATGCAAATGAATCTGATGAGGACATCTTTTTTTCAATGTTGTTGTCAGTAGATGATACTTGGGAGGAAATCAAGAGATAGCACAAAGATGTGTCAGAGGCAGAGCAGCAAGGATGGGTCACAGCAGGATGTATTCAAAACGATAATGAGATGTGGGTTTTAGAAGAAGGCAGACCTGTGTTGCCTGATAGCCTGTTCCTCCCGATGATGAGAGTTTTTCATGGCCCTGTACACATCAGAAGGGATGCTATGGAGAGACTATTTATTCAGAATTTGGTCAATCTCTGATTTAGAGCTTCTGCTGAGGAACTGTGCCACAGATCTATCACTTGTCAGGAAATGAACGTAGGGAGAAGAGAAGAACCCCTGTAACCATTAGTCACATAGGTAGATCAGGGGGACCCTTCAACAGACTGCAGTTGGATGTTATCAAAATGCATGTTTGTGTGTGTGTATATATATATATATATATATATATATATATATATATATATATATATATATATATATATATATATATATATATATATATATATATATATATATATATATATATATTATTATATTACAGCTCCTCTGACCGAAATCAGTAAACCAGCACTCGTAGTAAGTTAAACCACATTTGGTTTATTGCACAAAAAGGAAAAACACGTTTCGGCACTTGCCTTCGTCAGTTATATATATATATATTCACTTAAAAAACCATAGGTTTCAGGCCTTTTATAGTTAGGAATTAGCATTTAAAAAACCATTGAAATTGCTCCTATATAGTTAGTTGTACTAACTATATTTCGCGCGCCCGCAATCCACTGCTGATGATGTCACATATTACATCATTCATGACATGGTCAGTGACATCACTGATGACATCACTGATGACATCTCAAATGACATCACTGATGACATCTCATTTGACATCACTGATGACATCATCCAGTGACTGTGTGTTTCTGTAAAGTTTAAATATGTTTTACATATTGAAGAATGAGTGGATGTATAAGTGTCTGGATGAAGGATTTAGTAGGTGCGTGACTGACTGTATAAGTGAGTGATTAAATGTGTCTTACTAAATGCATGGGTTAGTGACTAAACTGTCTGAATGTGTGCATCAGTATGCCTGTTGTTGTGTAAGCTGCTGCATGTGTTGATCAGTAGCTATATGAGTGGCTATATGGGTTATTGATTGGTTGCCCAAGTATTTGAATGGGAGACTGAGTGTGTGTGTGGGTGGCTGGGAGGTGTGTGACTCTGTGCATAGTGTGAGCAGCTGATTCACTAGGTGTATGAGCTCAAGAGTGCATGTGGAAACAGCTATATGGGCGGTTGACTGTGTGCATGGGTGTGTTGGTGAGTGAATGGATATCTCAGTGCTACATGTCCAAGTAAGTACATATGTAAAACACAGTGCATGTGAGAGTTGGCATATATAAATGACTATACATGAGAGCCAGTGAATGTGCGAGTGGCTGTATGGATCACTGTGTACTTGTATCAGTGATTGTATAAGAGAGTAAGTATTTGTTAGTATATGTTTGAATAAGTAAGATGTTGTGTGTATAACTGTATAGTTGAGGAAATGGAAGTGTGATTGATTCTTTGCATGACTGACTAGGTGTGTGAGTAACTCCATGGATGAGTGGCAGTGTGTGAGTGTCTGTATAGGTGTATGAGTGCATATGATAGTGTTGTATTGATGAGTGACTGTTTGTATGAGTGATGCTATGGGTGAATGAGTGAATGTGTGTGTAGACCTAGGAATCAGTGCGCATGTAGTAACTGGTATTGGTGTGTCAATGGTTTCAAGAATGGTAGTCTGTATTTAACACTGGGTGTATCAAAGGTTATATTAGAGTGTGAGGAGGTGCATCGTATTATCACATGAATGATATAATCAGTGATGTGATCAGTGATGTCAAATGAGATGTCATCAGTGATGTCATCAGTGATGTCATTTGAGATGTCATCAGTGATGTCATCGGTGATGTCACTGACCATGTCATGAATGATGTAATATGTGACATCATCAGCAGTGGATTGCGGGTGCGCAAAATATAGTTAGTACAACTAACTATATAGGAGCAATTTCAATGTTTTTTTAAATGCTAATTCCTAACTATATAAGGCTTGAAACCTATGGTTTTTTAAGTGAATTTGCAAGGTTTTTAAACTGCTAATTCCTAACTATATAAGGCCTGAAACCTATGTTTTTTTAAGTGAATTTGCAAGGTTTTTTAAATGCTAATTCCTAACTATATAAGGCCTGAAGCCTATGGTTTGTTAAGTGAATTTGCACCGTTTTTTAAATGCTAATTCCTAACTATATAAGGCTTGAAATCTATGTTTTTTTCAGTGAATTTGCAAGGTTTTTTAAATGCTAATTCCTAACTATATCAGGCGTGAAACCTATATTTTTTTTCTATAAATTTCAAAGGTTTTGTAAATGCTAATTCTATTAGCGGATAAAATTTAAATATGTTATTATCCTTCTGGGACCACCTGAGCAGCCATCTTGTTTCTCAGGAGAAGTGAGGCACAAGAGAGCACAAAACAAGAGTCGAAAACGCAAAAAGGGGACAAGGTTGTGACCCCCTGACCCCCTAGCCTGTCTCAGGGGGGGGTCCCAAAAGGACCACCAAGCGCAAAAAGTTTTTTTTCTTAAATCCTGGTGTACGCGCACGGTACGCGCACGGTGCGCGTACCCTGCAATTTTTTTTTTTTTGCCCTTGGGGGTCCTTTTGGGACCCCCTGAGAAGGCCTAGAGGGTTGGGGGTCTCTACCCTGCCCCCTTTTTGTGTTTTCCACTCTTGTTTTGGGCTCTCTTGTGCCTCAGTTCTCCTGAAAAACAAGATGGTGGCCAACACTTCCTGGACAGTTTGGAATGTTGACAGTCGACTGCCAGCCAATCAGAAACTCGCTCATTCACATAAGGGTACGCGCACATACGCGTACGGTACGCGTACTGTACGCGTACAGTGCGCGTACGGTGAGCGCATATAGATATATACTTTGCTCAAATTCAATTTTCTCAACAACTACTAGAGGGATTTTCACCAAATATAGAAAAGGCACTACTGCATACCTGTCCCTACCATTTTGCCAAGTTTGGTGTAATTCCGTTCAGCCGTTCGGGCTGTAGCCCTGTCTAAAGGTCCATTAGAAAATGCCATTTGAAAAATTTCAAATTCAATTTTCTCAAGAACTACTGGAGGGATTTTCACCAAACATAGCAAAGGCACATCTGCATACCAGGCCCTACCATTTTGCCAAGTTTGGTGTAATTCCATTCAGCCGTTCGGGCTGTAGCCGTGTCTAAAGGTCCATATGGAAATGAACATGGGGAAAACACGTTTTGGGACCCCCCCTTTCAGCCCCCGCTTGACGAATCCCCCCGAAACTTTCAGGGCAGGAGCGGAGCGGAGCTGGACAAAATTCTGGAAAATTACACACAGATTCCTCAATCGGCGCCAAAGTTATTCCCAATAGAATGTTGAGCGCATATAGATATATAATTTGCTCAAATTCAAATTCTCAACAACTACTGGAGGGATTTTCACCAAATATAGAAAAGGCACTACTGCATACCTGTCCCTACCATTTTGCCAAGTTTGGTGTAATTCCGTTCAGCCGTTCGGGCTATAGCCCTGTCTAAAGGTCCGTTAGAAAATGCCATTTGAAAAATTTCAAATTCAATTTTCTCAAGAACTACTGGAGGAATTTACACCAAACATACAAAAGGCACTGCTGCATACCAGTCCCTACCATTTTGCCAAATCTGGTGTAATTCCGTTCAGCCGTTCGAGCTGTAGCCTTGTCAGAATGTCCCTATGGAAATGAACATGGGGAAAACACATTTTGGAACCCCCCTTTTTTCTCGGCCCCCGCTTGACGAATCCCTCCGAAACTTTCAGGGAAGGAGCGAGGCAAATTTAAGAAACATTACAGGCAGATCCCTCAATCGGCGCCAAAGTTATTCCCAATAGAATGTTCGGAATTTCCTATGGTAACTAGGTCCTAACTATATATACCTACTGGCGACCGCCAGTAGGTAATATATATATATATATATATATATATATATATATGTATATATATATATATATATATATATATTCACTGAAAAAACCATAGGTTTCAGGCCTTATATAGTTAGGAATTAGCTTTTAAAAAAACCTTTGAAATTCACTCAAAAAACTATAAGTTTTAGAGGTGTTATAGTTAGCTGGACATTTCACTCATACAATACCATTGAAATTGCTCCTATATAGTTAGTTGTACTATATACTGTACTGTATATATCGCGAACCCGCAATCCACTGCTGATGATGTCACATATTAGATCATTCATGACATGGTCAGTGACATCACTGATGACATCTCAAATGACATCACTGATGACATCACTGATGACATCATCCAGTGAATGTGGTTTGCTTCATTATTTAAATATGCATTATATATAGCAATTTGCATTGAAGAATGAGTGGATGTATATAAATAAATATTTGGATGGAGGATTTAGTAGCAGTGTAATTGACTGTTTACTTGACCAATGTATAATGTCTCACTAAATATAGTGGATAGTGACTAAACTGTGTGAATATCTGTATCACTTTGTCAGTTGTTGTGTAAACTGATTCTACAGTTGGTTACTAGCTATGTGAAAGTCTATGTTAGTTATTGATTAGTTAACTGAGTATTTGTATGGGAGTGTGAAAGTGTGTGTGGTTCGGTGGCGGGTGTGTGACTGTCCAAAGATGTGTGAATAGTTGATTCAGTAGATATATCAAGTTAAAACTACATGTTCTAACGGTTTGGGTGAGTGAATTTGTTTATGGGTGTGGTGATGAGCAAATATATTTCTCAATGGAACATGTCCAACAAACTAGAAAAATAAAAGGCAGTGTATGTGTCAGTTGTTGTATATAAATAAGTATACATAAGACTCAATGATTGTGTGAGAGACTGTATGGATAACTATATACTTGTAATAATGATTTTATAATTCACTAAGTATGACTTACTATCTAAATAAATAGATGAATTGGTGTTTGTATAAGTGTTTTGCTAAGTAAATATGTAAGTATGATCCATTGTTTGCATAAGTGAGTAGGATGACTTCATATGTGAATAGGATGTGTGCTGTTGTTTAATGTCGATATAGGTGTATAAGTATTTTTGATAGTGTTGTATTGTTCATTGACAGCATGTATGAGTGAATCTACAGGTATGTGATTAGATGTGTGTATACATCTATGAATCACTGAGTGGATTTTTAGATACTTGTATTGCTGTGACAATGGATTCAAATATGATACTCTGTATTTTACAAAGAGTAATGAAAAATGTTAATAGTGTATGAAAAGGTGTATGTGATTGTCACGTGGATGATGTCATCAGTGATGTCATTTGAGATGTCATCAGTGATGTCACTGACCATGTCATGAATGATCTAATATGTGACATCATCAGCAGTGGATTGCGGGTGCGCGAAATATAGTTAGTACAACTAACTATATAGGAGCAATTTCAATGGTTTTGTATGAGTGAAATGTCCAGCTAACTATAACACCTCTAAAACTTATAGTTTTTTGAGTGAATTTCAAAGGTTTTTTTAAAAGCTAATTCCCAACTATATAAGGCCTGAAACCTATGTTTTTTTCAGTGGATTTCAAAGGTTTTTTCAAATGCTAATTCCTAACTATATAAGGCCTGAAACCTATAGTATTTTCAGTGAATTTGCAAGGTTTTTTAAATGCTAATTCCTAACTATATAAGGCCAGAAACCTATGGTTTTTTCAGTGAATTTGCAAAGTTTTTTAAATGCTAATTCCTAACTATATAAGGCCTGAAACCTATGGCTTTTTCAATGAATTTGCAAGGTTTTTTAAATGCTAATTCCTAACTATATAAGGCCTGAAACCAATGGTTTTTTAAGTGAATTTGCAAGGTTTTTTAAATGCTAATTCCTAACTATATAAGGCCTGAAACCTATGGTTTTTTCTTTGAATTTCGAAGGTTTTTTAAATGACAATTTTTAAATGGATTAAATGTTATTTTTTTATACTGATTTACTACATTTTTGCAGGCAGGTGTTCAGAGGGCACGCCCCCCTTTTTACAACATTCTGCAGCGCAACCCCTGGCGCGTTTGCAGAGGAGGAACTAATTCCCCTTGCATACTGGGGGTCCCTGGGGGGCAACTAGCCCACCAGGAGCCTCCAGTATAAGCCAGGGAGCTGCATTACAGAGAGTGTAATGAGGCCACACCCTTTTTTACACCTCTCTGCAACCCAGCCCCCGGGCGTGTTTGCAGAGGGGGCACTAATTCCCCTTGCATACTGCGGGTCCCTGGGGGCCAACTAGCCCACCTGGAACCTGCAGTATGCGCCAGGGGGCTGCATTGCAGAGAGGTGTAATGAGGCCACACCCTTTTTTACACCTCTCTGCAGCGCAACCCCTGGCGTGTTTGCAGAATAGGAACTAATTCCCCTTGCATACTGGGGGTCCCTGGGGGCCAAGTAGCCCACCAGGAGCCTCCAGTATGCGCAAAAGGGGCTGCGTTGCTTTGCCCCGGGGGCGGCGGTCCCCGGGGCAGTGTGCGGGGGATTGTGGACCCCCATACTTCTTTATCACTATGCCGCCGCGATTTGGTCCCCCGGGGGGTAATTTTTAAAAAAACAGACCAGGTTTTTTTAAATAAAAATGTGGGCCTTTTTTGTCCTTGTGGGACCACCTGGGCAGGCCTAGGGGGTCAGGGTGTATCTACCTGCCCCATTTTTGTGTACTTCACGTTTGTTTTTCTGCTTTCTTGTGCCTCGGTCTATCTACACGCACACATATACACATACATATATGCATATATATGCATTTATATATATGTATGTGTATATATATATATATATACATACATATACAAACATATACAATCTGCATATCTATATAAATACAAATATAAATGCATGCATACATATACATATATGCATACATATGCATGTTATTTACATGAAAGTTTGAAAAACACTATTAAAAGCAAAGCTAAAAAGCCACCTCATTACAAACAGAATGGCTTTAACTTAAACGAGGGCGAGATCTATTGCATTTTCAATGCTTGTTTACTTTGGTTCCATCAAGAAGGCATTCAGATGTGTCACACATTTGCCATAAATTCTGAATGTTAGCACTCTAGTTGCTCATTATATCACAGTAGTAAAGCTGCTGCTCACCAGGGAAGTCTGCTGCTGGTATTCAAAGTGCATGTTTCAGTCTGCATGTCAGAATTTTTTTAATGAAATAGAAGAGGATTTGAGAAGTCACTCAAAATGTGCCCTAATTTTTCTTTCTGCAGCACTAATCATACTTTCTATGGCAAAATATACCCCCTCATTTTGTTCCTTTTTAAATTAAATGTTTTAAGAGTTACCACTACATTCCAATCAAGATGGCTTCTGGTGTGCCATACTTTTGTCATAAGTAAGACTGTTAGTGCTCTACTTGTTCTTTAGAACACTCTGGGAAATTCTGTCATTGGGCTATACTTGGGCTACATCTGGGTGCTATTTGGGCTACATTTGGGATCTTTTGTCTCTGGTGGCCATCTTGGGAGACTGCATGTCAGAATTTTTTAATGAAATAGAAGAGGATTTGAGAAGTCACTCAAAATGTGCCCAAAATTTTTCTTTCTGAAGCACTAATCATACTTTCTATGGCAAAATATACCCCCTCATTTTGTTCCTTTTTAAATTAAATGTTTTAAGAGTTACCACTACATTCCAATCAAGATGGCTTCTGGTGTGCCATACTTTTGTCATAAGTAAGACTGTTAGCGCTCTACTTGTTCTTTAGAACACTCTGGGAAATTCTGTCATTGGGCTATACTTGGGCTACATCTGGGTGCTATTTGGGATACATTTGGGATCTTTTGTCTCTGGTGGCCATCTTGGGAGACTGCATGTCAGAATTTTTTAATGAAATAGAAGAGGATTTGAGAAGTCACTCAAAATGTGCCCAAATTTTTCTTTCTGAAGCACTAATCATACTTTCTATGGCAAAATATACCCCCTCATTTTTTTCCTTTTTAAATTAAATGTTTTAAGAGTTACCACTTCATTCCAATCAAGATGGCTTCTGGTGTGCCATACTTTTGTCATAAGTAAGACTGTTAGCGCTCTAGTTGTTCTTTAGAACACTCTGGGACATTCTGTCATTGGGCTATACTTGGGCTACATCTGGGTGCTATTTGGGCTACATTTGGGCTCTTTTGTCTCTGATGGCCATTTTGGGAGACTGCATGTCAGAATTTTTTCATGAAATACAAGAGGATTTGAGAAGTCACTCAAAATGTGCCCTAATGTTTCTTTCTGCAGCACTAATCATACTTTCTATGGCAAAATATACCCCCTCATTTTGTTCCTTTTTAAATTAAATGTTTTAAGAGTTACCACTTTATTCCAATCAAGATGGCTTCAAGTGTGCCATACCTTTGTAATTAGTAGGACTGTTAGCGCTCTAGTTGTTCTTTAGAACACTCTGGGAAGCTGCAGTAGAACACAAAGGAATCAACTGACAGTCTCTGTCCTTGTTGGATGTACATGTTTTACTGAGAATGTCAGACTTCATTCTCACATGACTGAGAAAGATAATGTGAATTTACAGAAAATATGCTTTCAGTTTAGCTTATAGATCCCCTTCCAAACCACTGTGGGGAAAGCATTAGATAATAGCTGTCTTTCAAACATGATTCATGATATCCCAGCAGAAGGCTTTTTCACATGGTAAAATCACCTTAGAACACACCACAATTCCTAAAATAAGTATGGAACCATCAACAAATGATTTATAATGTAACTAAAGTCCTAAAACCTTCTATTAACTGCAATGCTTTTTAATGAGGTGCTATCATTTATATTGGTCCCAAGATGGCTGCCAACACTTCTTGGATGAAGAATTTGAATTTTGAAAACAAGTTTTTTTTTTTGCCTTGGGGTCCTTGTGGGACCCCCTGAGCAGGCCGAGGGGGTCAGGGTGCTTCTACCCTGCCCCCTTTTTGAGTTCTACACGTTTGTTTTTCAGCTTTCCTGTGCCTCAGTCTACCGAGGTAGAAGATGGCTGCCAACAATTTCTGTTTTGGAGTGTTGACAGACATTGGCAGCCAATCAGAATGCAGCTCGTATTCGGGAAGGTACAGAGTACAGTAAGCTTACAGTAAGCTTATATAGATATATATGTGTTTTTGAAGTTAAGTTTCATAAAAACCACTGGAGCAATTTTCACCAAATATAGAAAAGGCACTTCTGCGTACCAGTCCCTACAATTTTGAAAAGTTTGGTGTAATTCCATTCAGCGGTTCGGGCTGTAGCCTTGTCTATTCGTCCTATGGAAATTAACATGGGGAAAACACGTTTTGGGACCCTCCTTTTTTCTCGGCCCCGCATGACGAATCCCCCTGAAACTTCCAGGGAAGAAGCGGAGCGGAGCTGGCCTAAATTTTGGAAAATTACATGCAAATTCCTCAACCGGCGCCAAAGATATTCCCAATAGAATGTTGCTTATTTTCTATGGTAGCTAGGTCCTAACTATATATACCTACTGGCTATCGCCAGTAGGTAATAAATATATATACACATACATACATATACATATATCCAACACCGTATGTGCCCCTCCTCCTCAATAAGGCCAGAAAGAAGGGCACTAACTCCACTTGTACACTTGTTTTTTGTTCTTCACCTCACAGTCATAATGCGTTTGATTACATACCGACAATGCTAGCTATACGGCCATTAGTAAAAACCAACCCATTTTGCAATGAAATTTCCTTGACATGGTGAAAGAGACTATATTTTATAGCTCATGGTATTTTCTGCTCTAGGTATTTCATCCCTCGTGGGGGCATCTTTGCTTAACTACCAATTCATAGATATTGATAATTAATACATGCAATATGTTAAATATAAATACATGAATAAATTCATGCTTACAAATCAATGAAAATAAATAAAATTTGTTCAACCATTTCGGATCGACAATTTATACCCGCTTGAATGCGTTAACACAATCCTTCTATAGTGAGTTCATATAAAGTATATTCATTACAAACCTCCAGAAACTGCGGCCGACCCTTGATTAAGCACCTTAATCCCCGTTCAATAAATATAAATGTCCTGTGCACAACACTTCCAAAGTCCGCCACAGTTGGGCTCCACTGGAATCCAGCCAATAGATTTTGAAAGAATGGAAGGTGCACGAGGGAAAGAGTCCAAATGCTAATAAGGAAGTCCTTTATGTTTCTTTTATTTCTTACAGTAAATCATGCAGTCGAAAATCAGCCAACATGTTTCATTCTTTACAAAAGAACTTCTTCAGGGCTGAAACAATTGACACACGACAGTACATAAATATACACACATGCATTTATATAAAACACTTGAGCACAAGGAAACAACATCACATATATAAATACAAGTAACACCGAACACATAACAACAATAATAAACCTAATCCGGTAATATCCAAAAGGTAAACCAAACCCTAATATAAAAAGCAAATTTAAGCAACCAATACAGAAGATATCACAATGTGTAAAAATCCTTAGTAACATAAAATTCCAAATCTCACAAGCTACATATTATATATGCCCTTGTTTACATAGAATTGTTTTTTTATTTTATTTTAAAAGATTATTTTGAATGCGGGAAGATAATAAATCTCAAAGAGAAGTAGAGAAAATAGTAAAGAAGTTTATTTAAGAAAATCTAAGACCAAAGAAAGAGAGAAAAATAGAGGGAGAAAATCTGAAAATAAGAAACAAGAGCTGTCGGGCATAATCTAAAACCGTATTCTGTTTTGATCCCATAGCTATAATAAAAGGAAGGATACACATGTGTGTGTAGATACAAATGCATTACCGAAAGGGAAGGCAGAACGTATAAAGAAGACCTGAGACAGACATGGAGAAGTGACTTTCAGGTATTACCAGACAAATACAAGTCCAAAAACTTCTCACCAGTAATATAATATAAAATTGTATAAAATAATTTATTTTATCGAAATTTAATCACAGAGGTATAGTAAGTAACCTGATCCCCACTGGAAACCTCTCAATAAGGGTTCCAGGGCATAAAAGGGAGCTGCAATGGTCTAAAAATGAAAGTCACTTTCTTGGGGCATATGTCTAAATCATAATAGACAAATAACTATCAGAAATACACAAACAAATGAAATTCAGAAATTCTCACCAGTATTGCTAGTTAGCCGTGGTGCCGTCGAAATCAAATAGCGGAGGTATAATAATCCAATCACAACTGAAAAAACCCTCAATAAAGGTTCCAGAGTATAAGTGGCAGTTTACAACATTCTAAAAATAAATGTTGAAACACTCTGTAACCTTTATTGAGGGGTTTTTCGGTTGTGATTGGATTATTATGCAAACAGGCATAGCTGGGGGAGAAGCAGGCTCCCATCGCCACTCCTCGTTTCTGTCTATACAGCTCTTTACCAAACAGAAAAAAGTTATTGTAAATACACCATCTGGTCAATTCCTTCAACATAATGTTGTGATTGTAGTTGCTAAGCCTACTAGATGATCAATACTAGTATACAAGGACTCTATGTCCAGTATTCTAAGTAATCTCTGTACATGATCTTGAAGATAGTAGTCAATATATTGGGTAATATTCTCACAGATCCCTTTAATGGCAGAGATAATTGGTCTGCCTGGGATTGGTATCCTATCCTTGCATATCTTGGGAATAAAAGACATTGTTGGAAGCACTGGAAACTCATTATGCATGTAGTTAAATTCATCTTTGGAAATCAGACCTTGACTTTTCCATTTCATCAGATCTCTATTTAGGCCTTCTTTTGCTTTGTTGTATTCTTTTGTGTTGGTTTTTTCATATCATTCTGTATTATTCAGCTGATGATATGCTTCTTGTATGTAATCTTCTTTTTTGCCAGATGACAATATTGCCTCCTTTATTAGACATGTGGACCACTATCTCATGATTATTTTTCAATTTGCGTATCAGCTGGTCATATTGGGGATCCCGAAACTTTATTCTTTTTGCAGTCCGCTCCACTTTGTGATTACGTTTTTTAACCCCTTCCGTGCTCATGACGGCCCCCGGCCATCATGAGTTACTTTGGGCGTGTGAGCACGACGGCCGGGGGCCGTCCGAACCACTCCCAAGAATGGAATGTACAACACCGCAACGGAATTTGCGCCGCAGCCAAGGTGTTAAGATCCTCTACCACCCTTTCCTGGAAAAGGTCCAAGGAATCCTTTGGCGTAAGTGGCAGAAAAGTTGATCTCGGTTTGAAAGGAGTGTTTCCTCACTATGGGCCTTATTTATGAAGGCCTTGCGCCGCCGGTGCGTCACTTTTTCCCATGTTAAAAATGACGCACCGGCGGCGCAAGGCCTTCATAAATCTGCCCATATATATATATATCCTGGTCATGGTGTGCATAATCTCCCAATGGGTGGAAGCCTACCCAACACAGAGAAATGACAGTCTCACTGTAGCCAAACTGATTTCCGGTTTCTCTTAAGTCAGACTCGGGCATTCATTTTAATAATGAGATTCTTAGAATGCTGTGTGTGGCACAACACGTAGAACAGAGATTGTAATGTAGTTCCTGACCAGAAGCTTCAGGAATAGTCAAGCAACCTAATGGCACACTGAAATGTTGTTTGGCCAAAGTATGTGCATCCACTTCTCTGAAATGGCCAGGTACTTTGCCCTTAGTGTTGAATTTTCGAAGTACTCCTGGCAGAAGAACAGGATTGTCACTACACAAAAAACTAAGGGACATGCTATGCGACTGCCTTCTGTGCTTGCAAATGCACTTGTAAATATCACAGATTGCATGATTCTTGAGTACTGCACGCTGTTGGGTGATGTGTTATGTTCTGTATCTCACCAGATTAGAGCTGCTAATGTAATCCCAAGTCAGGAGCAGTGCCACAACCTTAGCCCTGGCGATTGGGACTGAATAATAAAGCATGTTCAAAAATTCTGTTTACAGCCAAGGTGGAAAGGGCCCTATCAGGTGGTCCTGTTGACCAACCCTGCAGTGAAGTGTTGTGGGATACCCGGTTGGATTCATGCCTTAAACACCCATAGGGTAAGGTGTTCACCTAATGAGGTGCTGACATTTGAGCCGGGTATGCAGCTTCCTGTGTCCATACGTTCTGAAGTACCAGAGGGGGGTGACATCCAACAAAGTCCCTTACGTATTCAAGTTCCTTAAATCTGACAGAGTGGGGTGGAAGTATGCTCTGAGGATGATTATCTGAGTCCTGAAAGAGGGGACGCTGGAAGAACCACCACCAGTGCAACCAAATGACTTTGGTGAAGGAACAAGCATGAGAAGTGAGCGACTTTAAAGGAGAGAAGACTGGTCAAAAAGCAGGAGACAACTAATATGTAGTGTGTCAGTTGAACGCATACCACACACCATTGATGAAGTAATAAACAGAATGTAGTAGCATAAGTGGTATGGCAGTAGAACATCAGGTACCTAGGAGATCTAAAGAAGCATGAGTAATCTTGTTGCAGGCATTCAGCCCTGAATGGATTTATTATACAGTCTGCCTAATCCACAGTCTATGATCTGGATGAACTGAGAACAGAACTAATTGAACTTCCATGAGATGCCACACCATCAGTTCACATGATTCAAACTCTTCAAACAAATTCATAATTAAGTTTGACTCATTCGATATCTAATTGATACAACTCAACAATAATTGATATTTCGAACTATGAACTGTGTTTGAATGGAACTATCGAATAGAATGTGACAACTAATAAATGAACGTAACAATTTTTGCATCAGAAAATAAAACAAATGAACTTATTAGGAAGAAGTTCCTAGGGTCAAGGCATCAGTCTAAGAGTAGGACTGACATTCTTAGAAAAAGATGGATGCCTCAATAAGCATGCTATATATAAGTTGAATGAAACAGCTATTAAAAGTTGTGCTCATTTTGCACAAGTAGAAACAAACACAGCATATTAAGTTTGCCTGCTGCTATATTCTGCCGAAGGTCTGACTGTAGACAAACATGTTTCATTACCAATGCTAGGTTTAGAAAAGTTATTGCTGTAACCTTAGCAGTTATTTCGTTAGTATTTATAGTCTTCTTGGTTGGTATGAGTATCACACCTGAGATAGAAATACTTAGATCCACTTCTGCACCTACACCACTTGCACATACAGTAGATAAGAGAAAATGAAAGGTTTCATTTATAGATGCTTCAGAGTGGTATTTCACATCAAATGTTTATTCTGGAATAATTCGAGAATACACACACACTGTAGATGCTAAAGCTTGCTTTTTTGTGCTCATTAAGGTAAATGAGCGCAAAAAAACAAGCCTTAGCATCTTCAGCAGGTTTTTACATCTACCAGTGTTTAACTTGCCCCTCTCTGCCCACTTAAATAGCCCATTACAAATATCCCAGTTCTGCCATTGCAGCGCCTGTGCATGGCAAGCTAAACCTTTTGGGGGGCCCAAACCATCCTTTTTAAAACATATAGTTCACTCCTAGGGTAGGTCCTGGAGAACCCAGAGGGCAGGGTGCAGTGTATTTAAAAAGTTGGACATGCACTTTTTGGTTTTACTTGTCCTAGTAGTGAAAAACTCTTAAACTTGTTTTTCTCTACTGCAAGGCCTATTTCTCCCATAGTATAACGTTGGAGTTGCCTTATTACATTTTATAAGATTAATTTTGAAATGGGAAGAGATAACTGGTTCATGTTT
Source organism: Lissotriton helveticus (assembly GCF_964261635.1). Lineage (NCBI taxonomy): Eukaryota > Metazoa > Chordata > Amphibia > Caudata > Salamandridae > Lissotriton > Lissotriton helveticus. The sequence goes on along the minus strand of NC_136060.1, from coordinate 18,548,599 downwards.
AGTGTCTCTGGACTCCTAATTTAAAATCCTAAATTATTATGAAGTCAGATTTTAAATTACTATTCTGAAAATGCCTGCAGCCTGTCTCTGGTCACACGCCTGGGTGTAGTTGGCAGTTGGTTTTGTGTATTCCTGCTAGACAGCCATACACAATGGGAGCTTAGATTTGACTAGATGTGCCATCACTGGCAGGATGGGAGGGAGGATCTGGGCACAGCCGCACTTACACTTGAATAAGCTGCGGCCTGTCTCCACCCCCTGTAGTTAGTCTGGAGCCAGGGCAGGGAAGACAGGGCATTTGTGCACTTTGAAAGTATGCCTCTAGAAGTTTCTCCCCACTCGAAAGGCAATACTGTGTAAAAAGGAAGGACCTCATACAGCAGCTCTTCAGTACACTTCTGAACCTGTGGATACTATGCCAGGAAACAGTACTGCTGTGCTGCTACATGGGCGTCTACTTTGCTGGACTGCTTTTCTGAAGGAGGTGTTGCCCTGCAGTGCTGACTTGCTGTTTACTGCTCTCTTGCCTGGGAAGGAAAAACTGGACCTACAACCCATCTTGAACCAAGGCCCCCAGAGTGACTCAAAGGGCCAGTCTGCCGGCCCCCTGTTCTAACAGGCTCTCCCTCAGCTCCTGGGCCCATCTTCAGCTAGTTCCTCATCCCAAAGTGGTGCCTCTCATGTCCTGGACCCTTGGTGTTTCTCTTGATATCAAGCTATAAGGCTCTTAACAACGGTAAACGGGCCCGTTCACACCAGAAACATGCTACTTGCACCAGATTTCAGCACTAGCTGCTACCAGCCCATCTCTTCGCACAGAAGCATCAACAGCCCACAGAGGGTCCGCCAACGCAAAGCTCCAGCCTGCCTGTCTGTGACGCCTAGCCTGCTCTTCGCACCCCGCCGACTGCCGCCGGCAACATTCTCCTTGCTACTCGTGGCCCTCTCCATCGCGAACGGGATTCTTTGCACAAAACTTGAGAAGGTAAAACCTCAGTAGGACTAATCTGGGACTGTATCTGACCTTTGCTTCATCGCAGTCGGCCAGAACTTTTGACATTGACCCGGTCCAGCTCGACCACATGACAGTGGTTGTTGTTTTATGATTTTAGGTGCTATATTGCAGTTCATTCTTTAAAAATCCATAACTCCAGTACTACTGGTTGTATTTTTGTCATTTTGGTCTCCTTTTATTGAATAAATCAAGCTATATTTTTCTAACCTGGTGTGGGATCTTTGTGTGTGGAGTTTTCACTGTTTTACTGTTTGAAGTGCTGCAATAATACTTTACACATTGCCTCTAAGTTAAGCCTGATTGCTCTTTGTCAAGCTACCAGGAGGTTGAGCACAGTTTAATTTGAGGTTTGCTGGTGCCTTACCCTGACTAGGATTGTGGTTGCTGCTTGACCAGGGCTCAAACCCCAGTAATCCAATTTCCAACATTGAGAATGTGAAATACCATAATATTCCATTCCCTATGCAGTTACATGTAGTATATTGCTTAGTTTATTCTATAGGCAGAATCATTTTGAGTATTATTTCTCCAATTATGAATGTATTCTTTCTAAAGTTCCTCTTCGCAAAAGAATGAGTCCTCACCCACAGACTAAGGAGATGGTAACAGCTTGGCTTTTCTTTTTAGTTTTTTAGGTCCCAGTTAGAAATTGGGTTTCTGGTTGGCAGAGCTGTCCACCCCATCCAAGCAGGAACCACAGTCCTAGTCTGGGTAAGTCAGAAACACATTTTTAATTAACTTGTGCTATCCCTCTGGTAGCTTGGCACAGAGCAGGCAGGCTTTACTTAAAAGGCAAAGTGTAAAGTATTTATGCAACACTTCAAAGAGTAAAACAGTGAAACGCCACACAAAAAGATAATATACCAGTGAGCCTGATGTCGGCTGCTTAGATCTCCGTGGTGCTCACCCGAGTGGTACTAAGGGATGGCTTGCTAAAAGGAGAGGAAAGATGGTCTGTGCCCTCACTTACCTGTTGTGACTTGGTATGGGACGGATTTCGTGTGGCAGGCTTGTGTGTTGTTGGGCTTCCTCGCACACTAAAGGAGAGCTCGGCGAGTAACGGCACTGTTACTGACAAGGCTGGTCAAAGCCGGCTTCGGGCTCTCGTTTGCACAGACTTGGGTCCCTTGCTCACTGTGCCACTGGATTTATGCTAACCTGGCTGAAGAAGGGTGACATACCCTAAAATCGGTCCCAGGATGCTTGTTTCTGGTCCAGGGAGGACCTGGCCTGGCAGTTCGGTTTGGACTGTTCCCATGGGGCACAGGGTCAAGACTGATTTGCATATGGCTGGGTCCAAACTGGGGTGGCGTAGTGGGCAAAAGAACGATGGATTTAACCCAGATCTTTTGATTGGGAGAGAATGTTTGCATTGTCAGCATTCCGTCCATCATTTGTTTGCTGGAACCATTACAAGGAGCTGGCTGCCACGTGTTTTTTGCTTAAATCTGCCAGGCTAAAGGTGGTCTACCGTGGCAGAACCCACTTATTTACATCAGAAATAAAGGCAAGGGAATTTGTTGATGAAATCCTAGCTAGCTGAGATAGTCGCAAAGGGGGTAGAACTGGCTAAACTTGAAAAGATGGCTTGAGGAGGCCTTTTTTGATTCTCCGGGTTTGCTTATAGGCTAAAGAATTTCTCATAGAAATGCCTTTCCTTATTGCCATTTTTTTTCTCTAATGTGTATTTTTTCTGGGTTTTTCTTTTGCACTGGAGTGTAGGGGCAGTGAGTTGGCACCTTTGCAGCAGCCATCACCAGGGTCTTTTGTGACCCGCTGCTCCATTTTGGGTTAGGGTTGGGGGATAAGGGTGGGAGCTGGCTGTTTTGGGAGGGGGGGTCTTGGAAGGGGAATGAGTGGGGTACAAGTAGACAAGGATGTAAATTTGAGAAAACAAATGGACATTTTCGGGCATATGAGGTGGGTGATATCCAGGTCAGGTTTATCCTTTTTGTGTGAGTATTGTTTTTTTTCAATTAATAAACTCCATATTGCATTTGTTAATATATGCAGACTTAATGATAGTCAGAAAAGGCAAAGAGTGGCTTTTGACTTAAATATTTTAAAACCTGATATATCAAGCTTACAAGAAGAGCATATAGAGAACTCCTGCAGGAATCTACTCGATGGTTTGGGGTTGCAAAGTATGTGCTGCAGAACCCAAAGACACCACACCAAGGGGGTTGGTATCATGTCAAAAAGGGGGGGTCTGTAATTTTCCTCTGTACGGTCAGATAGTTTAGGTCGATGGGTTATTACAGAATGCTGCTTTGGCTCTTTTACCTTATGTTCCATATATGGCCCGGTACTAGATGATCCTACAATCTTTTACTGGATTTGGGCTCTACCGCTTATAATCTGCAGTGATTTTTACATTAATCTGTCTTGCAGTGGGGCTAGACAAGGGGGCAACATCTACTATGGTAGGAGAGCAAAGGTTTATCAGGCCCTTGCTGGCCTTCTGAGAAGTCATGGGCTGATCGATGTATGGAAGGAGAACATGAAGGCGGATCCTGGGTTCACATTCTTTTCTGCTTCCCACAGGGTCCATGTTAGACCAGATCATTTTTTTGCCTCAAAAAGTCTGATGCCAAAGTCACACGTTTCCTCTAGGTATGTTGGATCACAATCCTCTTGTTTTTGAGATCAAAATGACCCCACTTTCTAAAGTGGACCGGTCCTGGTCTTTTGAAAGGTCACTCCTCTTAAATGCAAAGTATGTGAGTCATATCTCTGCTTGGATCCCTCAGTTTATGACAGATAATTATGATAGTGCCGCAATTATTATATGGAATATATTGAAGGCTTGTTTAAGGGGGTAGATGTTGAGGTATTGTCTAGAGAGGCAGAAAAGAGAAAAACTGCTATTAGAAGGACTATATATAAATTTAGCCAGAGCTGAATCAAAATTGGTAGACAAAATCTCGTCCAGGTGTGGATCTGATGTGGTTCGTCTGGAAATATCAATTGCAAAGGCACAGATTGTGGACATATCCACTAAAAAAGCGTCCGGCAAAAATGTTCTTTGGTGGGAGAAACTTCATGAGTACAATGAGAAAGTGGGGCGACCCTTGGCTTTTAGAACAAGTCAAAGAGCGGTTGGATGAGATTAGGGAAATAAGGGATCCACTGAATGGTGTGAGATCTGACCCAGCTGACATAAGGGCTGCATTCCAGTGCTTTCATCAGCAGTTCTATTCTGGGAAAGAAACAAATCAACTAGCATAAAGGGGAAATATCTATCAGCTACATGTGAAGAAACCGTAGAGACAGATGATAGGCAGATGCTGGAGCAGCCCATCTCAATAGAAGGTTGATATTAGTCATGTAAAATCTGGGAAAGCTACTGGTACAGATTTTATTCCTGGAGAATTTTATTAAATCTTTTCAGGTCTGCTTAAAGAGCACTTGGTTGAGCTGTTCTAGGAGACTCAAAAAGGGAACACCCCCCCTGACAGCTAGGCTACGGCCAAGATAGTGGTTTTTCAAAGGTAGAATAAACCAACCAAGGAACTAGGCTCATATCAACCCATCACGCTTATTAACAGCGACTCGAAGATTTATTTTAAAATTTCGGCCACACATCTGTTGGCGGTTATCAGCCGACATACGTCTACTGTTCAGCATGGTTTTATCCCGGGGATGGGAATCACTGATCACATCCGCCGAGTCATCACCCTCTTTGATGCGCCCAGAACAACACAAGATCCTATGGCATTATTCTTGCTGGATGCTGAAAAAGCTTTTGACACGGTCTCCTGGCCGTATCTGTTGGCGGTGATGTCTAATAAGGGGATCGGACAGGAATTAATTAGGTCAGTGAAAGCCCTCTATCATAACCCTAGAGCAAGGATTTCTCTAATGGGAGGCTTTTCAGAAGAAGTAGTTATAGAACGGGGCACCAGGCAGGGTTCTCCCTGCTCCCCCCTTCTATTCGCACTATATATTGATCCTCTGATCAGGCAAATTCAACGAAATATGGCAATTGTATCAATTAAGTCACTGGGGGGGGGGATCCTGACCTACGCCGATGACCTTGCTATTGTTACCCCCAAAACCGGTGGTACCCTTTTGGAAATAGAAAAGGAAGCTAAGAAGTTTGGGCTATTCTCTGGCTATTTGCTGAATCATGAGAGAACTCAGATCATAGTTAATGAAAAGAAGCTCCTTTTGGATGGGAGGATTACTGATGAAGCATTATATCTGGGCGTTATTATCAAGTCTGAGATCGAAAAGATTGTGGAAACCAACCTGTTTCCCTTGATACATAAGACTAAACAGGATTTTGGCAGATGAAATAATTTGAGACTCTCGTTGAGAGGGCGGAGTTATCTGATTAAAATGATATTTCTACCTAAAATTCAGTATTGCTTCAGTGCTATCCCGTTGGAGATTGGTAACAACTGGTTTAAAGTACTTGATGGGATACTAACACGATTTCCTTGGGCATACACTAACCCCAGGAGAGTGTTAAGATTTATGACTCTCCTGAAAGTACGCGGTGGGTTAGCAGAGCCCAATCTTAAATTATATTATTGGGCTGCGGCTTTACAACATTTTGCAGTATTTTTATATAAGAAGGAGGTTACTTTTGGACAGAATACCTGGACCCCATCAATATATGAGCTTTTATTAGGGGAACAATGCTGTGGGAATTTAATTTGAATATTATAAGAGAGTTAGGTTTAAAGTTGTAATGGCAGCATTTCGTATATGGCGTAAAGTCTGTAAAAGACTAGGGTTGGGGAGACTAAATTACTATACTCCAATACATGATAATCCTCTTTTACTTGAAATCTTTCAGGATTCGTATATTAGTAAATGGGTGCTGCATGGATTTTCTACACTTGTGGATTTTTTTGCCACAAATTCGGTAAAGACATTTGATAGTATAGAACAAAACTTTAGGATTGACCGTAAGGATTTTTTTTAAATATCTACAAATTAGGGATTTTTTAAGGAAGAAATGTGTGGGGGCCACTGAATTTGAAAAGGTAGAGGCTACTGAGATGATTATTGCTGATAATACCCCTATAGGAGCTTTATATAGAGAGTTGAATAAAACAATGCCGGATGATCTGTCCAAACATTTAAAGGATTGGGAAGACAAGATTAATGCCATACCCAGCCACATGGCTAAGTCGTTGGAGAGGTCGCAGATGTTTTTAATCTCAGCTAACATACAGGCTCAACATTTTAAAACGTGTTTTAAACTGTACATAGCAAACACAAGACGATGCTTGTTTCCCGTCCAGGGAAGACCTGGCTGGCAGTTCAGGCTAGACTGTTCCCATGAGGCACAGGTTCAAGACTGATTTGCATATAGCTGGATCTGAACTTGGGTGGTGAAGTAAGCTAAAGAATGAAGATGGATTCAACCCAGATCTGTGACTGTGTGCGAGTGTCTGGAAAGTTTCAGCGGTCCATCCATCATCTTTTTGTGTTTGCTTAAACTGTACATAACCCCGTAAAAAATAGCTAAATGGGGAGGGACCACAGGGACAAGATGCCCAAGATGTAAGGGATTTCGAGTGGACCCAGTTTACATGTTGGTCACCTGCCCAACTTGATATGGGCTCAAAGCAGGGATTCATGAGTATTTTTCAAACAAAATAGGGATTTACCTCACTCTGTACCCTCAGTTAATTCTATTAGGGGTTCATGATGAGGCAACTCCATCTAATATTCAACCCTTTATGTTTGTTGCAATGGTCGTTTATCGGTTATATCTGACGTAAGCCTAGCTTTATCCTTCTCTGCTGGTTTTTAATCAATGGTTTATGCGCTTACTATCAGTTTATCATTTGGAAAGGTCAATATACTCTCAAAAAAGTAGGAAGGCCCAGAAAAAAATGGTGAAAGTCTGGCTCCTCCTCAGTAATTGGGATTTGATAAATAGTAGTGAGGGAATCTAGACTGACCAATCGGGGTTGGAGTTACAGCTTAGATATGCATTGTCCAGCCGTTAATATATTTATGTATCTATTTATTAATGTATTTGTCATAGAGGCTTTTATATCTATTCTTCCTTTAGATTACCTGATGTTGTTTACAGATGTATGCATTTGAAGCACATTATAGAACTATGTATTATTTACTGCTTTATGGATTTGTTTTATTTATGTAAACTGTCCTCTTGGGGGATGGGGGTAATTAATATTACTATGTAAAAACTCAAATAAATACATTAAATTAAAAAAATAAAAGGATAATTTACCTGGTTGGAAAAATAGAGCTTAATTTATTGAACAAAACAAGACCAATACAACAAAAATCCAATAAGTATAACAAGACATGATTAAAAAAAACAAAAAAAAACTGTAATGTAGTTGTTAAAAGCATAAAGCCCCAACTGGGGGTATCTGGTCACACTAGACCAGGTCAAAGCCAAAGGTTCAGGCCGACCACGATGGAGTGAGTGTCAGATACAGGGACTAACCTTGTACTGCTTCAAAGTACCTTGGTTGCATCAGATCCGATGCATGTATCAGAGGAGGTGATGCATCATCGTCAATCCTTAGGATGTAGGCGATGAGTCAGTTCAGAGCTGTGCAAACTCGGAGATGAGTTGGAAAAGCAGGTGATGTACCAATGGTGATGCAATGTACTTAATCCTCACAGCAGTGGAGATGCATCGTCATCGAGGAAGGTGCGCCGGTTCCGAGTCACACACCGATGGCGTTGCATGGATTTTCACAGAAGCAGCACTTTATACCTACGTCCATGGGACCAGGACTGAATTGGCACCACTTGACAGAGCAGTACATTCAGATGGCAGAGTCTAGGTGCTGTAGCAAGGTGAGGTGGTAGTCTTTTATGTCCCTGTGACTTCAATCAGTAGGCAAACCAGCAAGCCATTGGAGTCCCTTTGGTTGTGGGTTGGAAAGATACAGGTCTAGTCCTTCTCACTCCCAGGCAAGAGGGCAGCAGGCAGCAGGTCAGCACAGCAAAGCAGTAGTCCAGCAGAGCCCAGCAGAGTTACAGTACTTTCAGCAGCACAGCAGTCATTCTTCCTGGCAGAGTATCCACAGGTACAGAAATGTACTAAGTTGGTAGAGTCAAGGGGCCTTTGAAGTGGGGGAGACTTCCAAGAGAGGCCTTTGAAGTGCACAGAGTCCCTGTCCATTCTGCCCTGGCTCCAGACGCACTGCAAGGGAGTATGCAGCCTTGTGTGTGGACAGGACACAGTCTATTCATGTGTGAGTGAGGCAGAGACACCAAATGGCTAAAGTAAGAAAATGACAACTTTCTATTAGTGGCATTGATTCCAGAGACACCAACGCTGGGGTGCAATCTCTTTCCAATTGGAAATTTCACTTATAAAATGTAATAAGGTAATCCCAATGTTATCCTGTGGGAGAGTTTGACATTGCAGTAGTGAAAAACAAATTTAGGAGTTTTTCACTACCAGGATATGTGAAACTTAAAAGTACATGTCTTCTTTATAAATATACTGCACCCTGCCCTTGGGCTATCCAGGAGTGATATATATGCATTAAAAAGGAAGGTTTGAGCCTGACAAGAGGGTTAACTTGCCAGGTCGACATGACCGTTTTAAACTGCACACACAGACCATGAAGTGGCAGGCCTGAGACATGTTTAAAGGGTTACTCAAGTGGATGGCACAATCAGTGTGAAGGACCACTAGTAGCATTTAATTTACAAGCCCTGGGCACATCTACTGCGCTTTACCAGTAACTTATCAGAAAATTAAATATGCTGATTGTGGATAAGCCATTGTTACCATGTTTTAATTAGAGAGCACATGAACCTTAGCACTGGTTAAAGCCTACAAAAACGAATTCAGCAAAAAGGGGAGGAGGAAGGCAAAATGTTTGGGTGACCCTGCAGAAAGGAATGAAATTTGACATGCTCAATGAAACCAATGACAACGAATGTATCCAAGCTTTAGAGGAAAGGAGATCTCACCTGTTTCATAAGACAACAAAGCAAGAAGATATTTTAAAGAATGTGTGCAAAGAGGAGGAAGATGAGTATTAAAAGAAAATGGTATATCCCAGATTGTAATTAGACAGATGGCAGAAAGTGAAACTATGCATTTACAAGAGAATATATCACATCAGAACTAGGCATATGGGGATAAGTAGCTGTGAACATAAATTTGAAGTTCTTGGAGGGACTGTTCAAATATTAACTTTGAAAGAACCAGTTATCTCTGGCCTACACTTTATATGCTGGTAATATGCATTTTCCCAGTTGCATGCTGATTGGGAAGGTGTTCATTATTTAGCTTTATTGTTTCCAAGAGTGATCATCTGTATAGCATAGCAACTTTGACAATAAATCGATCTCACCAAAATGCATGTAGTTTAAATGATGGGACACAATTCGGGTGAGATGTTACTGGTGCAATTATTCCATTCCATGTATTGCAATTATTGTAGAAAGCGGTTTTCAGTAGTGGATAGCTTAGCCACTCGTACATCTGGTGCTTTGCTAGCAGCAAATACAGAATTAGTTGCTAATATATCAATGATTTTGCATGATCGATTATCTTTGGACATATGGTTGGCAGATAAAGCCAGAGTCTGTAAGATGTTGAAGGCACAACATTGCTGTTTACATATACCAGATAAAGCAAGATGACAAAAATATTTGATGAAAACATTTCTGATATAAATCCTGAACTAGAAAACATAGAAGCAACTGGTGTTTTAGGAACCTTAGGTAAAGGAGCTTCTGTTATATGTAGCTGGTTGGAAGTATTGGTAGTTGCTTGTTAGGTGTTGTATTAAAGCCTATATTGATTATTTGCATTTGCTTAATATGCTAATTTGTTTTATATAAGAGATCTAGATATTGTTTAGTAAGCAAGAAAATGAACATAAGAAAAAGGAAAAGGAGAGCAGAAATAGAAATGGAAGAAAGAAAGAGTAAGGTTTAATGGGAGTTGAAGGGGATGCAAAGCTTAAAGAGTCAGATGGCTCAGCAAAGGAGAGAGGTGCACTTTAAGATTGATTTGTGATCAAATATCATGGCTCTTCTATCCATCTGAGGGGGAAATTGAATAGAGCGAATTTCCTCATTTTGAAACTAAACACATTTATCCTAATAGAGCAAGTTTCAATGCTTAATAACACATCCATAATAAATGGAAAATTTGAAATAGGTAATCATATTTAGGCATTATGTGCACACAAATGAATTAACATATCATATTGACTTAAGTTAGCCTAGATACTTATGCCATATTAAATGTCACCTTTACATGTAAGAGGCCAGTTTTCACGGTTAAACTATTGTTTCACATGAGAAGATGTTCTCTTTCCAATGGAGATGCTGTCATTTTCCAGAGGACTACTGTTAGCTAGTGAAGAGGCATTTGTTATGTATTAAACAAGTAATAGTGAGATTCTCAACAGCAGGAAAGGAGATGGCAGGAAATTAGATTCTTGGGAAGAACTATCTGAACCACAAGATCTATTCAAAGTAACAAACCAAGAACATGAATCCATAGCTCATTGTGAAGATATGAGAGATTTAGAAGTTTACCTTCTCCCAGAGTTTGCTGGAGACTGATTAGTTCCTGTGAGTGGGAGTGTGAAATTTGCTGCCATTAATGTTCAAGTAGCATTATATTTGTTTATGTTTTCTAGATTAGAAAGCCTCCTTCTTTCAGAGAGTTTACCTCTCACACACAGAGACTAGGTACGGAGACTTTGCTGCAGAATGTAGGAGGCAGACCCTAGAGATACCTACTGACTTAGAGCTGATAGTATTTTACAGCTTCTGCTAACTGCTACTGCTTAAGTGTTAAGGCTTCATGCCTAAGCCTTTTTATTATCTTATCAGATACCTTCATTTGGGTTTCTGAGACTAACACCTTACCTCGCTTGCTGGAATTAAATGACCCTCATATCTAATCATTATTAGCTTAGATTAGCGCTTTTTCTTTATGGAACACACTTGCTACATTTTCTCTATTTTATTTGTAATTCTTACAAATGTGGTATTTTATCTTGTCTTTGAATATTGACAGATGGGTTATTTGAATCTGTAACAATGATGACTAAATGTAACTGTATGAATAATTGATTTTCAATTGATTTATGAATAAAACCCTTTAAACACACATCAAATCTCTTATTGATTCCTGTGAAACCCTAGTTGGACGTCAATGTTCATGGCAATTGATATTGCCATCTCTCTTTGTGGACTAGCAAAGGTCCATATAACCAATGGGGGTGTTGTGTGATGATTATTCTTCTATTAAGATATAAGAATCCCCGCTCCAGCACCTGCTTGAGCTAGATGGGTGGCAAGTTGAGGGTGGGGCCACCAAGTTGGAATTCTGCAAGGCACAGAAAGAGTGCTCAACTCTAGAGGGCTGGAGGTGACAAGCAGAGGCCCAAGCAGCTGGTAACACCTCTGGAGATCCCCTCATCTATTGGGAGAATAATGACCTCTTATATAGCGAAACTGAGGCTGCTGCACCTGGGGTAACCTGTGTGTTGGTGACCCTCCAGTGCTACAGGGCCTTCCTACAAGGCCTGGCTTACGGGAAAATTCCAGGGCAAGACCTTTGCCTGGCTTGTTACCCACTTTAATTGGTCCAGGATAAAGACAGCCGATTATACCTTCTGCAGGTCGAATTCAGGCCAGTAGAAAGCAGGGGGAAACACTAAACACTCCCCTTGTTCCCTTTCCTGTCATTGGCACACCCTTTAAAAGGCTTAGCATCAACATTATTTGGCCCATTCACACCAAAATGACCTTGGGCAACAGGTTATCCTGGTTTTGGTGGCCTATGGCACTAGATACCCAGAAGCATCTAAGGTCTCTAACTGCATCTGCAGTGGCTAGGGCCCTGATACGATTTCCCATATAATATGTGTCCGCATGTCGGCGTACATGAAGTCCATTAGGGATGAGTATGGGGTAACTTACAAGTTCTTCAATCACTATCACCTACAAATAAATTAGTTTGTTGAACTTGGGGGAACTCACCGGAATCCATAGCCGCCATCCCTGACACCGCGCAGCTCCGCCACTTGCTGTTGCTGCCCCTGCTGTGCTGTAGATCTCCCCCCTCCTGCCGCAGCCTATTGGCATACTAGCACGGTCGCAGGGAGGGGGGAACTACACTCCCCGTGAGCACCTGCGGCAGGAAGCCGCCAGCACCAGCCCGCGCCCGGAGGGGATAAAAGAATATCACAGCCTCGGTGGAGTGGGAAGCTCTGTTGAACTTGGGGCACTCACCGGAATCCATAGCCGCCATCCCTGACACCGCGCAGCTCCGCCACTTGCTGTTGCTGCCCCTGCTGTGCTGTAGATCTCCCCCCCACCACCGCAGCTTCCTGGCATACTAGCGCGGCCACAGGGAGGGGGGAGACTACACTCCCCGTGAGCACCTGCGGCAGGAAGCGCCAGCACCAGCCTGTGCCCGGAGGGGATAAAAGAAGATCACAGCCTCGGTGGAGCAGGAAGCTCTGTTGAACTTGGGGGCATTCACCGGAATTCATAGCCGCCATCCCTGACACCGCGCAGCTCCGCCACTTGCTGTTGCTGCCCCATCTGTGCTGTAGATCTCCCCCCCCCACCTCCGCAGCTTCCTGGCATACTAGCGCGGCCGCAGGGAGGGGGGGACTACACTCCCCGTGAGCACCTGCGGCAGGAAGCCGCCAGCACCAGCCCGTGCCCGGAGGAGATAAAAGAAGATCTCAGCGGAGCGGGAAGCTCTGTTCAACTTGCGGGCACTCACCGGAATCCATAGCCGCCATCCCTGACACTGCGCAGCTCCGCCACTTGCTGTTGCTGCCCCTGCTGTGCTGTAGATCTCCCCCCGCTGCCGCAGCTTCCTGGCATACTATCGCGGCCGCAGGGAGGGGGGGACTACACTCAGCACCTGCGGCAGGAAGCCATCAGCACCAGCCCGCGCCCGGAGGGATAAAAGAAGATCACAGCCTCCACGTCACGGGATCGCGCGCGGGTAGCGCCGGGCTAAGCCCCGGCAAAGGGCGGGCCGTCTGTGGCCGTCCGGGGCCTAAGGAGGCCGGGCAGGGCCACTCCCTTTGGTATTTTTTAACGGGTCTCTCTATAACGTACATTGCGTCCAAACATTTGATAGCAAGTAAACTGCAGATAAGTATTGTATTGTATATCTATAGTTGATAAGGACAAATATGGGCAAAAACACACCTATGTCAACTCGTTTCTCCTCGAGAAAAAAAACACTAACAACAACCCCACTTCCAAGTCTGACTGCGATAGACAGGATGTTGCAGAAAACCATAGGGGTTGTTGTTACTGCAATAGAGAGCACCGAGAGGCGCCTCTCATTACCCCCAAGTATGTGTTTACCTACTCAATCTATACAAGATAAAAATACATATGTAAACACTTCCATAGCCACGGCGTCCTCCCAGGATTCCATCCTCATGGACTCATATGCAGACTTCCCCGAAAAAGATTTAAACTGTGTTACCATATAAAATCAAAGCCCTCCTAGCGATTTTGCATGTCGGCAAAGTATGCTGTCATTAACACCCAATATGAAGCTAAATGAGGAACCACCCATTTCAATGAATGTGTCAGATGATGTAGAAGGGATAGATAATTGTATTATTAATAATACCAACTTAGTAGATAAGACAACCAGTGTGATTCCGTTACAACACCCAAGACGGAAAGGTCATAAAGGCAAACTGGCATCCAGTAGAAAATTGCTGCCTGGGAATAAAACTAGAGGGAAACCGAAAGGCAAACAGAAGAACATGGTACCTATTCCATTGAATCAGAAGGGGGATAAGAATAAACCACAGTCTAATAGTGCTGAACAGCAGCATAATGAGGAGAGGTGTAGTGCCCAACAAGAAATACCACCCCTAAGCCCGGCGGATCTTATGAGTCAATTTGAGCAGTTAATGAAGTCACTCATTTTGCCAATAGTGGAAAGATTAAGGGTCCTAGTAGATAAAGTAGGGAACCTAGAAAAGATGGGCTTAGTTAACTCAGAAATATTGAAACATATGAATATCCAAGGTAAGCCTGTGGTTACTTCCAACTCCACCCCATCTGCAAGTATCGTTAGTGGCGCTCCTAAGGTAACCGGTAAACCAACGACATTGGTAGTAAATGGCGATAAACACCCTGCTCAACATGCCTTACCTCTAGGTACCCAAGCACAAGCCCGTAAGAATTTTGGACAAGAAGGGCAGAGAGGGAGCTTGGCACGGGACTAACAAGGAGGGAAGACACTAGGGACAAGAACAATAAAAATCCAGATAAGACTACCAGCAGAACTGAGAAGACCAAACATCTACGTGTCGACCTACCCCCTCAGTCAACTCCCTATACCGTTGTTATGACGGGGGTGCCAGAGTTAAGAAACAAAAGAGGGGAAACCTATATAGAACTCAAGAATAAGGAAACACATTGGTCACATAGTAATAGACCCTTACCGGGACACACACAAGCAGAGATTATGCATGTCCGCAGAGTAAGCTGGATTGGTCACAGGCAAAAAGACCTCCCTGGAGATTGCATAATTGTTAATTTTAGAGACAGACATGTGGTAAGATTTATCTGCAACTGGAACTCCGATTATGGTGCTGGTGGGATTCAAACTGTGGATCTGACTCACTTTTACCCAGTAATGAAGCATAGGATGATTAATTTTAACCCATGGCAGCAAGGGGAGTACAGGACCAGACACTTTAACTTTGACATACCATTTTCAAATCGATATCATACTCTGCAAGGGCTTGAGGATATTGATTGACTGTCCACATACTTTAGAACCACTAAATTTATCTCCTGCGAGTGGTCAGAGCCTGAGGACCGTGGGACGGAACATATTATTGTAAACAATGAGATAGGTATAGTGGAACACACAAGCAAGGAGCAGGGCCCTGTGTGTCGTAAAGGTCGACACAATGAGATTCTCCAAGGGGGATACCCTGGAGCTCAATAGTAAAGAAGATACCACGGCCAGCCAAATAAATGAAGGAATCTGGTCATTCATGAGCTGGAATATTGCAGGATTAAGATCTAAATTGGAAAATGACAACTGGGTTAAACAGTTGAATACTTATGATGTCGTTAGTCTACAAGAGACGTGGACAATAGAACCAGTTCACATCAATGGTTATAGAACTTACTTTTCCCCAGCAATTAGTTCATGTCATGGCAGGGCTAAAGGAGGTTTGTGCACCTACCAATTCCAATATGCTAGTATGTACAAAAATAGAAGTAGTTTTCAATAACATGTATTATCACATTATTAGGATTACAGTTGATAAAGTGAAGGTTTTAGTTTTGGTAAATTTTTATAATAATGTCCAAGGAGAGGACGCGGATAATGTTTTTAAAACACTAGGAAGCAACATTAAATCTGTGATGGAAGGGAGATTCAAGGAAGTTTGTGTTATATGGGCTGGAGACTTTAATTGTTCCATATGTACTAAGGAGAGAGAGGGACATGCGGAGTAAAACTTGATAAAGATACTAGTTTTAGTCACTTTGAACATTCCAAGTGTGGGCATTATTTAAATGAAGTCATATTTGGGAATGATATGGGTTTTGTAAATGGACTGGTTAGTCCTGAGGCCCCTTTTCTTCCTACTTTTAATGGAAGAGGGGCAAATACAATAATTGATTACATTATTATGACCGCTAGACATGGGGGTATGATACAGGATTTTGCTATTCTTGATACTTCACTTAGCGACCACTTTCCTCTTAGTTTAACCCTAAGAGGGAAACTTAAGGAACCTTGTGGTAAGGCTAAGCCTAAACATTAGTTGACAATATCTCCATGGTTCGAAAAAATGGCTACTCCTTAAAGTGGACCAAAATTGCCCCAGAAGACTTTCTGCAAAAACTAATAGAAAGGACGCTGCCCCAATTTTATGTAAGTACAGATGGAGATACCACCGACCCTGATATAATCAAGAACTTCCTGATGATCGTTGAGCAAATTAGGAAGTTATTATGGGTTAAAACTAAAGGCGGAAATAAGGTGCAAAAGGGGTGGTGTGATTCAGCATGTACAAAGGCATACTCGAACTTAAAGCAAGCCTTACATGCCCCAGTGAAGGATACTGGTCTAATTAGAGAATGTAGGAACATTTATAAGCAAACCCTTAAAAGTAGAAAAATGCCCTTAAGAAAGAGGCATGGGATGCCTTGTGTGCGGCCTCACTGAGTAACGATCCCGCATTATTCTGGAAAGCCGTCAATACTCCTCTCCTGAATTATAATAAAATAGATCCACTAGAAGTGGTAATATCAGAGAGAGAGTGGGTTGAACACTTTGCAAGGTTGTACTCTGATGAACATGATAACAGGGATGGTGCAATTGAGAATGCCCAGACGGGAGCTTGTACTTACCCTTGTAGTGTTTTAGCCCCTGAAATTACTGTAGTAGAGGTACATGAATGCATTGACACATCCCTGGGAGGGAAAGCACCGGGCCCTGATGGGGTCCTGGTCAATTTGTATAAAAACAACAGGGAACTATGGGCCCCGATCCTTGCGCGCCTCTTTAATGCCACTCTACATAAGGGCTTACTCCCTTCGTGGTGCCAGTCTTTGATAGTACCTATATTTAAAAAGGGCGATCAAGACAGTTGCCAGTGTTATCGTCCAATATCACTTCTGGACTCCACTGTCAAGATTCTAGGAAGAGTAATTTTAAACAGACTCCAAACATGGGCAGATGAGAATGAAATAATAAGCGATTTACAGTACGGCTTCAGGAAAGGGCTTGGAACAATTGAACAATGTTTGAACTTGCACATTTTAACTGAAAAATATACCAAAGCCAAGGAGGGTCGAATATTTTTAACGTTTGTAGATCTCACCTCTGCATTTGACTGTCTCGCACAGTAAACTCTGGCTGGTTATGGGTAACCTGGGGGTAGACCTTTCTATTATAAACCTCCTTCGGGAACTTTATGCTGGAGCATCCGCGAAAGTTAGATTTGGGAAAAATGGAGAATGTACCGAATCTTTTGGAATCAGAAGGGGTGTACGCCAAGGCTGCATCCTGGCTCCGTTTCTTTTTACACTCTATATCAATGATGTGGAGAACACATTATTGACTGAGTGTAGGGACATGTCAATGGTGGGGGAAAGGCCAATACCAACTCTGTTGTATGCCGATGATGCTGTCCTGATGGCCAGAACACCGCAGGCCATGCAGAGGCTGGTTACTTCGTTTTCTGACTTTATGACAAGGTTAGACTTGAGAATTAATTGTTCTAAGACCTTCACCATAGACTGTGGATCGGGTGCAAAAAAAAAAGGAGAAAGGTACTTTGTGTTGGTACTACCCCAGTTGATGTTACCCCAACATTTTGTTATTTAGGAGTTTTAATTGATTGTAAGGGCCTATGGAACACCACTATTAGTACCTGGAAACTATTGTACTGCAAATCAATTATGGACCTAAAGAACTTTAGCCGTAAAATAGGGAGGAAACCAATCAAGGAAATGTTAACTATATATAAAGCTACCTGTGTAGCGATCGTAACATATGGCGCAGGCTTGTGGGGACATGCCATTGTGAGCTCTTTGCAGGTGATTGAAAATCTTTTTATGAAATATCTTCTAGCCGTCCCACAGAGCGTTTCAACATATGTCTGTCATGTGGAACTTGGGGAGCCCTATTTGGAAGATACTATAAAGACGGCCCCAATTCTACTATGGCACAGAATATGGACAGTTGAAGAATGTGGACTGAACCGCTTGATTATAAATAATGCGGTTGGGCCAGAGAAGTGTGGTAAAATAAGATGGCTGTGTTATGTGAGGAAATTCCTCACGGCATTGGATATGGGGCATTATTTCACAGAACCATCTTCTCTATGTAACATCTCTAGAAAGTTTTAAAAAGAAAAATGTATGACTTACCTGCATGAAAATAGAACTATGACCGAAATGAAGAAAATAACGGTAGTAGCCCACGAGCAAATTGTGTCCTCTAGGAATGTACAGCCTTACCTGAATTTACCAATGAGTGACCATGAAAGGTTTTTATTAATTTGTTTTAGATTGAATCTGTTGTTTCGGTTACTCAGCTTTCCAGTCATGAATGATTGGTCAAAAATGTTGATAAAATGTCCCTGTGATGAATCGTCAGTACAATCAGATATACATATACTATTCTTTTGTAAATTTTACACTGTACCTAGACGAATGTGGGTTGTTCCATTTCTGAAGATCATGGGAATTAATCGATGTCGCCCTGCTTTTTTAGCTGTACAGAAGCTCGATAGTATCTTAAGTGTTGTATTTATTTCCTCATTCCTAAAAATGTTTTTAAATCACGAAAATCAATTGTAATCTGAACTATGTGGAATTATCTTGGGTGTATTGCAAGAATCTTTTTAATTGTGATTTTTAATTGTACTTTTGTGGTTATTTTGTTTTTAATAACCGAATAAAGTTTTGAAATTGAAATTGAATTAGCTTGTTGAAGAATTCAACAAGACCCGCAAGGGCATGATTATGGGCCCCATGATTATGACCCTATGAGACAGAAGGTGAATGTCCTCTTACCATGCATGCTTTTTGCCTACAGGGAGGTACCACAGAAGGGAGTTGGGTTTAACCCATCTGTGCAAGTGCATGATCACCCTGTTGGGGGATGTCTCTGACTGGTTTAAATCCCACCCCCAGGATTTAGTCAGCTAAATCCTTGCTCTCCAAAACCAGATGCAGCGCTTCTGGAAGAAGATTAAAGAGAATCTTGGGGACAGATTATGAAACTCTGGTATGACCAGAGGCCACTGTGGTAGAGTTTCAACCTGGACAAAAAGGGTGGGTTATGGAGCTTGTGGAAGCCAGGGCCCTCCAAGACCACTAGTCTGGGCTCTACTAGGTGAAGGAGTGAACGGGAGGTCACCTACCCGATGGACCTTAATTCCCCTAGGACATCCTTACGGGTACTCTATGTCAGCTACCTTAAACCCCACTTGAACCAAGGTCATCATGCTGCTGGGGACAGATAATGGTGTAAAAGAGGAGAGTGAACCTCACCATATCCTCCCAGGAACAAGATGGGTCAGTAGAGGGTGTCAGCCTCTCCACTACTCTGATTCAAGTACAGCAGAGGGACTGTCACCAGTTGTTTGGACAGTTTGTGTACCTGTCCTCCCTCACCCTGAACTTACACACCTGTGTACCTATCACTTTGATAATGGTGACAGTATGCCTGTGAAAAACATAATTCACAGGTTGTCACACAAAGTAAAGGCTAGCATTAGGGTGGAAGTCTCCTAATTGCTTGCATTGGGGTGACTGAGCATTCCAGTAGTCCCTGGTCCAGCCCTATGGTGCTGGTGCCTGAAGCCACTCCACTGGGTGTCACCCCAGAATTAGGGGTCTGTGTGGATTACAGGGGGCTCAACTCAGTCACCAAGACTAACAATTATCCCATCCCTGAGCTGATGAGCTCATTGACAGGCTGGAAGCTACCAAGTTCCTGAGTACCTTTTACTTGACGTCAGCTACAGGCAGATTGCCCTGACTGAGGGAGCAAATAGAGACCTGCCTTTTCTATTTCAGACGGCCACTTCCAATTGCCGATGATGCTCTTTGAATTATAAAATGCCCCTGCCATCTTTCAGAGGCCCTGACTGGGAAAGAGGCATTTAGTGCTGTTTACCTGGACGACATAGCTGTCCAAAGGCTCCTGCTGGGACGACTACCTGTAACACCTCCAAGAGGTGCTTCAGGCTCTGCTACAGGCAGGCCTGACTATCAAGACCAGCAAAGTGCTAGATAGGGCAGGGTTTGGTGGTGTATGTGGACACCTGTGGAGTGGGAGCAAGGTGCAGCCCCTCAGTCTAGGATTTAGACTATTCTGGCCTGGGAACCAACTAAACGTCAGACTGAGGTGAGAGAGTTCCTTGTCCTCACCAGTTATTATAGAAGGTTTGGTACAGCCTATGGCACTCTTGCGGCCTCCTCCACACCAAACTGAACTCTTTGCACTAGACTTTAGAAGGTATACATCCATATTTCCTACAACCCGGAGGCCAGCTCACAGACGTAAACAGAAGAAGCCCCCCCCAAAAAAAAAACCAGGACAAACCTTTCCCATCACTTACTCTCCGCCCCTGGCTCTATCAATGTTATGTCCAATGTGATGATTGTATCTTCCTACCAACATGTGCCACTCCTGCCCTATGTCTGATCACTCGCTGCCTGGCCTGCTCCTGCATCAGCTACCGTGACCGTCTCAAGTAGGAGAATAAAATGCAACAGTTTTATATCTCCAGGGGCAGGTCAGCTCATTGAATTCTAGTGATAATAATTGTGTAAAGGGAGCCCACAGATCTTCATAGGCCTCCAATCTGTGGTTCGCCATCAGTGGCAGTTGCTCCATGCTCAAAAGAAGCCATATCCAGTGTAGCCAGTATAATCCGAAATCCTATCTGAGTCCCAGAGCGAGAGGATTGTCTTGTGTGCGGCCCCTAGCCTGGGCCAGTTTTTTGCTCCTCAGGGACTTCAAGGGGTATGTGAGGGGTTTATGCAACCCAAGAAGGACATACACTAGAAAGTGGGGAATTTGTGTGCTGAAGACTGAATCTATATCCTCAAGAATCTTTCCCCAGAACCAAGTAAGTTTGGGGCAGTTGAATAACAGGTGCACCGGAGCTCCCGTGCCTCCATATTCCCTCCAGCACTCCTTACTGTACTCTGGATGCCATTCCTGCATTCTAGCAGATGTTGAGCACCAGTATGTAATTATCTTTATGGCTGTCTCGGTAATCACAATATTACGTGCTGTATGATGTGCTCTATAGGATGTAACCTACCATTCTTGATGGCACAAAGATCTCCCGATTTCCACCTCCCAGCACTCCTGACCTGTTCTTTTTGTCCAGGAAGACAGGCATCCGAAGAGTGAGTACAGCTCAGAAATGGGACTTAACAGAGGGGTGCATCACAAAGTGGTGAGCTTGGAGATAATTGAATGCAGTCGACCTCTGCTAGACTAGAATCCTTCTTTAGGCTATCAAAGGGAATAAACGCATATTCATCAAAAAGGTTGCCTATCCGCTTGCACCCCGCTGATTGTAGCACTTGAAATGGTCCCCTTTGAGGCTCTCAGGAAGGTCCGGGTTATCAAAGAGTGGGGTCATTGGTGAGCAAAATGTTGTTAGTCTCTTATGGACCACTATCTTGCCCCACATCACAAGTGTGGCTTGTGTGCCATGGTTTGTTCCATATATGAGAACCCACTATGGCTTTGTCCATAAAATTTAAACCAAAGGGAGGAACGGCAGCTTTTTAAATAGGTCCTGCACTATGCTCCTGAAGGTCAGTCAGTCAAGTGGGTGTGTAGTTCCTGGGAGGGGGAAGAGGGGAGTGCACAGGTCTCTTATAAATGCCCTCACACACCCTGGAGGATGTCATGCTTCATCATACGGCTGTGCTCCTCGTCGGGCCGGCGCTGCAATGCCCGACGGGCACCTGCGAAGGGGCTCTTTGCTGGAGATCTTTTAAGAGACAGCAGTTGGGTGTGTGAGGGTATGTGATCAAGGTAGTGAATTGAGGGTGAAAAGGTGGTTAATATAGGTTTGGCACTGCCCTGTATGAAACAGATTTTATTCTGGGGGTGTACTAACCTAACTAAAATAAGTGAGCCCTGTCTGGAGACTATGATTCTACAGGATCTAGATAGTGTAAGTGGTCGACATGTTTCTCGCCTTCTGCCCCTAACGGGACAATCGGCAATTCATCATGACCGGTGTACTTTTAAAAAGGGAAGGAGTAAAGTCCCTTCAGGTCTCACCAATCCAGGCCTTCAGCCCTGGAACTCCAAGAGCAATGCTGGTGACAAGACGATATTCAGCACCGGTTTTGCGGTAGTGTCAGAGTTAGCAAGACTTTACTCCTTCCCTTTTTAACAATACACCAGTTCTGATGAATTGCCGATTGACCTGTTAGGGGCAGAAGGCCTGAAACATGTCGACCACTTACACTATCTGGACCCTGTAGCATCATAGTCTCCCATACCTTTTCACTGGCAGTGTGTCTTAAATTGGGAGAGAGATTTTCTTTTGTCAAAACTGAGTACATCTCAACTCTAGAGTCCTCTGGGTTAAGTTTAAAAAATGACTCTTCATCTTGTGTTTCTACTGCAACACCATCCTGTGTGCAATAAATAACACACATTATCTTGCAAAGGAGATGCCTACTGAGCAAGCTCCCCAGGCTGGAATCATATAGAATGATCTGATATTTATTCTGTATTTGTCCTATTTTGACTGGCACATCTGCTGAAACTTGATTAACAAATTGTTTATTGCTGATTCCTACAACTTGGACTTCTCTTCCCAAGAGGGGTAGTTTTGGAACTTTCACAGAACTGTAGAATGGGTACCCCTGTATCAATCAGAAATGAAACAGGACGGCCATCTCATCAGTGACTATCATGGCACTCTGTTGGTAACCCAAATTATACAGCATTATATTTCTAATATTTTGCTGCATTACCGGAGATGAGGGTATTGGCAATTGAAACATTTTCTGGCCTTGCATGTCCTGTCCTATGTTCTCCATATTTGACATTACATTATTTCTTTGTACCTGTTGAATTTGGTGTATGTTGTCCTGAATTATATCAGGATTCTGTCTTCATTCTCTCTGCCAATGCCCAGTACATCCACAAAAATGACAAGCTGTTGTCCTTTTCAACATTCCCAACTATTACATTTTCTTTACCTCCTTGCACCATTTGATTCATCCCATGTATTCAATTCGTCCCATTTTTCACAAAATTTGAGTTTGTACCCATCTAACCCCTTTCAGATTGCTTTATCTGAGCAAGCATCAGTTTCTCTTTCAGCCTTTTCTGTTTTCTTTCAAGATAATCATTAATATTTTTAGTCAATTTCAGAATCTAATCAGTGCTCTTTGCCATCCCACACAATTCACTTTGCTGAATGTGATTGCTAATTGCAGATCTCATCCCATTTACGAAAGTAGAAACAAAACTTCCAACAGTATCTTTCTCTAGATTTTTGACTCTACTGTGCTTTTTCAAAATTTGTGTTATACCTGACATCATTGGTGTGAGTCTCCCTTCCATTTTGACGGACTGCCTCCTCTGTTTTGATATATTTTTGCTAGATTTATGCTTTGGGCACTGTGTCACTGCTAATCGGTGCCACAGTGCAAGCGCTCCCTATGTTATATTGATGTACTAATTGGTTATTCCATGATTGCGTTATTTGATTTATCTGTCAGCCCCTAGTATAGAGCACCATGTGTGCCCAGGGCTTGCAAATCAAATTCTGCTGGTGGGCTTGCAGCACTGGTCGCGCCACCCACAGAAGCAGCTTGTAAAATGTGTCTCAGTCCGGCCATTGCAAGGCCTGTGTGCAGTCTAGCACTGCCCTCTCGACTTGGGCAAGTGCACCCACTTGCCAGTCCCTAAACCTTCCCTTTGCTTCATATTAGACACCCCTTTGGTAGGCCCAAGGGCAGGGTGCATTGTAAGTATAAGGTAGGACATGCTCTGATGTGTGTAGCATGTTCTAATAGTGAATTACAGCCATTTTCGTTTTTCACTATTGAAGGCTACCTGTGCTCATAGGTTAGAATGGGCAGTTAGATTATTACATTCTTATAATCCTAACTGACTCAGGGAACATGGTGGAAATTCGAATTTAGTATGCCTGAACTCAGAATAATAAAGTACATATTTTAGTAAAGTTTATTTTAATATTCTGTGTTTGCAAATACCACTTTTAGAAAGCAGGTATTTGCTTGCCTAACCATTTGAGCCTGCCTCTGCTGGGTTGTGTATTCCTTGTCTGGGTTTGTGTGTGACAGGGCTGGGGAATTCCAGGAGACAGGCTGGGGCAGCCTAGTCGTGAATAGAGAGATCTGCATCTCCTGTGGGGCGGTTGATGTCTCTGCCCTGCACAGTGAAAGGAAGAAGAGAGTCATGTAAACAAAGTGCTCAGGAACTGGTTTGAACTAGGCAGAGGCCTCTCTGCCTTCAGAGAACAAATGATTTTGGGGTATAAATATTTTGGGGTATAAATATTGGGGCCCTGATCCCAAGAAATTAGATCACTTCTGGAACAAGAAACCTTTCTGCCAAGGAGAAGAACCAAGGAAGCTGCAGGAGTTTGGACTTCCCCTCTGCCAGTGTGCTGTTTGCTGGGTTGGGCTGCAGTGGTTGCTTCATTGCCAAGGGAAAGAAGAAGGAACTTTATAAGGACTTTCATCTACAGAATATTCTCCAAGGGCTTGAACTGTGCTTGCATCCTGCTGAAGTCTCAGGGACAAAAGACTTCACCTCCAGCTCCCTCCTGAATTTCCTTGCTGGGAATTCTGACTCCAGTCACTTGCGTGCCGTTGGGAGATGGAAGCGCGACGCATCGAGAAGTAGCGTGTCGCCGCCGCAGCTGAAATCATCGCAACGCCAGAGAAGCGAGCCTTCGCCGCATCTCCCTGTAAGCGTGTGTTCATCAAAGCTTCCTGCTGTTGCATCACCGGAGAAGCGTGACGCCATCGAGAGTCGCCATCGCCTCACCGGAGAAGCGTGTCGCAGGGCCTGTCGCTGCTCCAAAGTACAGAGTCGTCGCAAGGCTGCGTGGTTGGTTAGACAGCACTGATGTTTATTCCGTTGCTTCATATTCCTTAATTGCGGGCGGCAGATACTGTCTGTTTACACAATTCTAACGCCTGATGTGGTAAAGCGTCTCACATTATTTCATTTTCTTGTAAAATTACAGCTCGGTCTTACAGTCAGCCTTAATCACAAATTACTTTTATGCATTTGTGGTGTAGTAGTTTTATCATACGATTATTTGTAGGTATTATGTTTCACATTTAAATCACATTTAAATCCTCTGTGCCTCTGGGCCGGTCACTCCTCCACGCACTGCGCACACTCCCCGTGGGTGTGCCCTGCTGCCCGTTCCCGCCGCTGCTCGCAGCTGTGCCCCTGACCACGAGGCGTGGTCTCTGCTTCTGAAGCGCAGCGCCGCCTCTGCTGCCTGCGTGACCTTTTCTTTTCCTGCCTCTGCCTCTGCACTCTGGTCTGTCCCCCCTGTGTTGGGACTGGTTTCCCCCGCTTTGCCCAGCTTTTTCTTCCTGCCAGTCTCTTGCCCAGTCCGCCGCTTTTCCCGCCGTTTTTTCCCGCCGTTTTTACTCCCGCTGTGCCCCCGCCACATCCCCGCTCCCCGCCGCTGCTGATCCCCTGCGGCCCCGCCCCCCTCCACCAGGAGCCTTCCCATTCGCCGCCCCGCTCCCGCCTCCCAGCTGCCCCATCCTCGCTCCGCCCCCCCCACTCTCCTCTTATGGCAGAGTGGCCAACGCGCAGCGTGCACGCGCAGCGGGCGCGCCGATTGTGCGTCGAAGGCGCGCCAAAGGTAAGCCCGTCTGCGCCCGTCCGCGCCTGGACCGCGCCCAGTGCCAGGAACCCTGGCCCTCGCAGACCCCAGCCCTCCCGCCGGACCTACGACGCCGCCACCATCAACGCACTCGACACCGGCCGAATCCCAGGCTGCTACCGAGCCACCTCGAAACGGACCCACGGACCCTTCAGCTGCCACGCCTGCAAGTTCACCTGCACCCGGACCTGCCCCGCACCAACACCCGCCAAGCCGAACAGCAGCAGCAACCACCTGAAGTGCATCCTCCTCAACACCCGCTCTGTCCACAGACACGCCATCGAACTCTGGAACCTCCTCGACACCACAGCTCCTGACGTCGCCTTCCTCACGGAAACCTGGATGAACGACTCCTCAGCGCCCGACATCGCCATCGCCATCCCAGAGGGCTACAGGATCATCCGAAGGGATCGCATCAACAACACAGGAGGAGGCATCGCCATCATCCACAGGGACACCATCCGCATCACGACCAACACCGACGACACCCTGACAACCGCCGAACACCTGCACTTCCAGATCCACACCGACCCGAAGACCACCCTCAGAGGCACCCTGATCTACCGACCCCCGGGACCACGCACACAATTCAGCGAGGACATCGCCGACTTCATCAGCCCGCAGGCCCTCCCCTCCGCTGACTACATCCTCCTGGGGGACATCAACTTCCACCTGGAGAACAACAACGACCGCAACACCATCACCCTGCTCGACAACCTAGCCAACCTCGGCCTCAAGCAGCTGGTGTCCACCCCCACCCACCTCGCCGGACACACACTCGACGCTGTCTTCTCATCCAGCAAAGACATCGCCTTCAGCCACGCCACCGGACTCCACTGGACAGACCACAGCTGCGTCCACTTCACCTTCAAAAGAACGACGATCCACCACCACCTGCAACAGGTTGCTCGAAGAAGCTGGAACAAGATCACAGCCGACCAGCTCGCCGCGTCCCTGAGCCAGCACCCTCCCTCCAGCTCAGCGAACCCCAGCCAGGCCGCCGACAACCTCACGAAGTGGATCAGCAACTGCGCGGATGAACTCGCCCCACTGAGGACCCCGCCCAGCAGACCCGGCAGCAAGAAGGCCCCATGGTTCACCGACGAACTCAAGAGCTCCAAGAAGAACTGCCGAGCCCTCGAGAAAGCCTGGAGAAGAGAACCAACACCGGACAACATGACCACCCTCAAGCTTGCCACCCGGAAGCACCACCAACTGATCCGCGCCACCAAGAAAACTGCATTCAAGGACCGGCTGGACAACAACGCACACAACAGCAAGGAACTCTTCAACATCGTGAAAGAGCTCTCCAACCCCAACGCCGGAAACAACGACATCACCCCATCGCAAGACCTCTGCAACTCCCTCGCCTCCTACTTCCACAACAAGATCGCGGACATACACAACAGCTTCAGCACCCAACCGACGCACGCCACGACCGAACCACCGCCCCCCACCACCACCCTCCGCGCCTGGACTCCGATCAGCACCGATGACACCGTCCGCATGATGAACTCTATCCACTCCGGATCTCCAACTGACCCATGCCCTCACCACGTCTTCAACAAGGCCGACGCCGTCATCGCACCCCACCTGCGGGACATCATCAACACCTCCTTCGACACCGCCATCTTCCCGGAGAGCTGGAAGCACGCCGAACTCAGCGCCCTACTCAAGAAACCTACAGCGGACCCCACCGAACTCAAGAATTACCGCCCCATCTCGCTCCTCCCGTTTCCAGCCAAAGTCATCGAGAAGACCGTCAACAAACAGCTGGCCGCCTTCCTCGAGACGAATGGATCCCTCGACCCCTCCCAGTCTGGCTTCCGAGCCAACCACAGCACCGAGACCGCCCTCATCGCTGCCACCGATGACATCCGAGCCCTGATGGACAACGGAGAAACAGCGGCCCTCATCCTCCTAGACCTCTCCGCGGCTTTCGACACTGTCTGCCACCGCACCCTAGTGCAGCGCCTCAGCAACGTCGGAATCCAGGAGAAAGCACTGGAATGGATCATCTCCTTCCTCGACGGAAGAACACAGAGAGTCCGCCTACCACCGTACAAGTCAGAGGCCACCGAAGTCATCTGCGGCGTCCCTCAAGGATCCTCGCTGAGCCCCACCCTCTTCAACGTCTACATGAGCCCCCTCGCGGCCATCGCACGCCAGCACAACCTCAACATCATCTCCTACGCGTACGACACCCAGCTGATCCTCTCCCTGACCAACGACCCCGCCGCCGCCAGAGCCAACCTTCACGAAGGGATGAAAGACGTAGCCGAGTGGATGACGACCAGCCGCCTGAGACTGAACTCAGACAAGACGGAAGTCCTCATCCTGGGCTCCTCGCCCTCCGCCTGGGATGACTCCTGGTGGCCCCCCGCCCTGGGCACCGCACCCAAACCGACAGACCACGCACGCAACCTGGGCTTCATCCTGGACTCCTCCCTCTCCATGACCAGACAAGTCAACGCCGTCTCCTCGTCGTGCTTCAACATCCTGCGCATGCTACGGAAGATCTTCCGGTGGATCCCCACCGAGACCAGGAAGACGGTCACCCAGGCCCTCGTCACCAGCCGTCTGGACTACGGCAACGCCCTCTACGCCGGAACCACCGCCAAGCTCCAGAAGAGACTCCAGCGGATCCAGAACACCTCAGCCAGACTCATCCTCGACATCCCACGACACAGCCACATCTCCGGACATCTGAGAGACCTCCATTGGCTCCCCGTCAACAAAAGAATCACCTTCCGTCTCCTCACCCACGCACAGAAAGCCCTTCACGATCAGGGCCCGAGCTACCTCAACAACCGCATCAACTTCTACGCTCCCAAACGCCACCTTCGATCAGCCAGTCACGCCCTCGCCGCCGTTCCCCGCGTCCGAATAGCGACAACAGGAGGAAGGTCCTTCTCCTACCTGGCCGCCAAGACCTGGAACTCCCTCCCGACCGACCTGCGCCTGACCCAAGACCACCTCTCCTTCAGGAAGAAGCTCAAGACCTGGCTGTTCGAGCAGTAGCAGCACCCCCCCCTCCCCCAAGCGCCTTGAGACCCTCCGGGTAAGTAGTGCGCTCTACAAATGTCTTGATTGATTGATTGATTGATTGAAACATAACAATATACCCCATTTTGATAAGGTGCAAATGATATTAAGCAAATAATCTTTGTACATACCTTAAATATCATATACAATCGTTTTACAGTGTTATAAGTACATGATATCATCACATTTCCCAAATACATGTTGTTGCCTATACTAACAAATAAAATCAATTACAGTTAGTTGTATCAGATCGAAATACATTTTATCCAACATGTGTATCAATTCATTTCTAAAAATGTACCACTGTATTTTCTTGATTACAGATTTGAGGCTACAAGATCAATTAGCTAGTTTAAACAGTTATAAGGGAAAACCTATGTAATATGACAATTTTATCTAACCACCATTTCCCATTCTTCTTTGCTATTCAGGCCCTGACTGTACGTTTTAAACTTAGACATAAAGAATTGTTCTCTTTGTTTACGTCTTTTTTCAGTGTTGCCTCCTCTCGTGGATGGTATAATTTTTCCCACAATGAACCATCTCAGTTCATCTTCCTTGTGGTTCTCCTTGACCCAATGTTCTACTAGTGGGGAATTTTTTCTTTTATTTTTTAACGCTGATCTATGTTCAGTCAAGCGTAATCGCATCTCGCGGCCTGTTTGCCCAATATAGCCCTTTTAGCAAGGACATATTAGCAAATATATAACATTAGATGTTCTACAGTTTACATGCTCATTCATCCAGTGAGTTATGCAATTTAGTTCTATTTTATCTGATCTAACGATGGTTTTGCAGTGGGAACATGTTCCACAG
This sequence comes from Lissotriton helveticus, assembly GCF_964261635.1. Taxonomy (NCBI): domain Eukaryota; kingdom Metazoa; phylum Chordata; class Amphibia; order Caudata; family Salamandridae; genus Lissotriton; species Lissotriton helveticus. The sequence continues at coordinate 18,519,340 of NC_136060.1, read as the reverse complement.
GGTAGAGGACCGGTTAGAGGACCTTTGAGTTTGGTCAAGGAAGGCTGGGGCTATCTCCCAGGAAACCTCCCCAGGATGTATACAGCTACATGCTGGCCTTCAGGAACCAGACACGGAGTTTAAGGGATCTCGCTCAGGTGAATCTGAAAGCCAGCCAGGAGAAAATGAAGCGGTGGTTCGATCAGAATGCCACTCTGATTGAGCTTCAACCTGGACAGAAAGTTTGGGTCATGGCCCCTGTGGAGCCTTGTGCGTTCCAGGACAGGTGGACCGGTCCATACGAGGTGTTGGAGAGCAAGAGTGATGTCACTTATCTGGTGAACTTGCGGTCTCGCAGGAACCACTTGCGGGTCCTGCATGTTAACCGCCTATAGCCCCACTTAGAAAGGTCTGAAGTGGGCATGCTCCTAGCGACAGATGATGGAATGGAGGAGGAGGGAGACCGAGCCTCTTCCTGACCTCCTGTCTGCAACAGAGCAAGATGGGTCGGTGGATGGTGTCAGCCTCTCTGCCACACTGACCACTGATCAGCAGCAAGATTGTCGCCAGCTGTTGGGGCAATTCTCTGATCTATTTTCCTTGGTTCCTGGTGTCACAGAGTGGTGCGTCCATGATGTGGACACCGGCGACAGTCCTCCTGTCAAGCACAAGGCTTACAGAGTGATTGACAAGGTTAGGGCTTACATTGAGGTGGACATCTCCAAGATGTTTGCTTTAGGGGCAATTGAGTCCTCAAATAGTCCTTGGGCCAGCCCAGTGGTCTCGGTCCCAAAGGCTGCCTCGCCGGGTGCGACACCAGAACTCCGGGTCTGTGTGGACTACAGAGGGCTCAATTCAGTCACCAGGACTGATGCACACCCCATCCCCAGAGCCGATGAGCACATTGATCGGTTAGGGACTGCACGGTACCTCAGCATGTTTGATTTGATGTCTGGGTACTGGCAGATCGCCTTGACTGATGGGGCTAAGGAGAGGTCAGCATTCTCCACACCAGATGGGCACTACCAAATCGGGGTATGCCCTTTGGAATGAAGAATGCACCTGCCACCTTTCAGAGGTTGTTCAACCGGGTGTGGGCTGGGCTGGAGGATTTCAGTGCTGCCTACCTGGATGACATTGCAGTGTTCAGCGCCAGTTGGGAAGAACACTTGCAGCCAGCTGAGGTCGGTAGGGGAGTACCTACCGGGGCGGTGATGTGGGAAGGGTGAGGGGCAGGGTGGGGGTTAGTAATGTATGGATAATGGAGGTTTGTAGGTAAGTAAACATTTAAATAAATCAAACAAATTTTGTTGCGCGCACTGCATCCCCAAATGCAATGCAGTGCGTGCAACGAAATTCGTTTGATTTATTTAAATGTTTACTTACCTGCAAAACTCCATTATCCATACATTACTAACCCCCAACCTGTCCCTCCCCCTCCCCACATCACCGCCCCGGCAGGTACTCCCCTACCGACCGCGGCTGCTTGCAGCACCTCTGGGAAGTGTTGATGGCACTGCACAAGGCAGGCCTCACGATCAAAGCAAGTAAGTGCCAGATCGGGCAGGGCTCCGTTGTGTACTTGGGTCACCAGGTAGGAAGCGGCCAGGTGGCACCTCTAAAACCCAAGATTGATACCATCCTGCCATGAGAGCCCCCAAAGACTCAGACACAGGTGAGAGCCTTTTTTAGGACTTACGGGGTACTACAGGAGGTTTCTCAAGGGGTATGGCAACATTGTTGCACCCTTGACTGAGCTGACTTCCAGGAAGCAGCCCAAGAGAGTGAACTGGACTGACGCCTGTCAGAAGGCTTTTGATGCCCTGAAGACTGCCATGTGCACAGCACCCGTGCTTCTGGCGCCCAACTTCTCAAAAGAATTCATTGTTTTGACAGACGCTTCAGAGCATGGTGTGGGGGCTGTTCTATCACAGATCAATGAAGAGGGCCTAGACCAACATGTAGCCTTCATCAGTAGGAGGTTACTTCCATGGGAACAGAGGTGGAGTGCAATTGAGTGTGAGGCATTTGCTGTGGTCTGGGCAGTGAAGAAGTTGAGACCATACTTGTTTGGGACTCCCTTCCGGGTTCAGACGACCACAGGCCCCCCAGATGGCTGATGCAGATGAGGGGTAGGAACCCAAAGTTGTTGAGGTGGTCCATTTCCATACAGGGTATGGACTTTACGGTGGAACACCGCCCTGGTACAGAGCACGCCAACGCTGATGGTCTGCCTTAGTGAGGAGAACTGGCAAGGGGAAGGGGAGTTCTCCCCACATTTCAGCTGGAGGGGACACGTGTTAGACCTGACATCATTGGCATGAGTCTCCCTTCCATTTTTACTGATTGCCTCCTCTGTTTTGAAATGTTTTTGCTGGATTTATGCTTTGGGCACTTTGTCACTGCTAATCAGTGCCACAGTGCAAGTGCTCCCTGTGTTAAATTGATGTACTAATTGGTTATTCCATGATTAGGTTATTTGATTTATCTGTCTGCCCCTAGTATAGTGCACCATGTGTTCCCAGGGTTTGTAAATCAAATGCTGCTGGTGGGCTTGCAGCACTGGTTGTGCCACCCACGGAAGCAGCTTGCAAAAATGTGTCTCAGGCCTGCCATTGCAAGGCCTGTGTGCAGTCTAGGACTGCCCTATCGACTTGGGCAAAGGCACCCACTTGCCAGTCCCCAAACTTTACCTTTGCTTCATATTAGACACTCCTATGTAGGCCCAAGGGCAGGGTGCATTGTAAGTATAAGGTAGGACATTATGCTCTGATGTGTGTAGCATGTTCTAATAGTGAATTACAGCCATTTTAGATTTTCACTATTGAAGGCTACCTGTTCTCGTAGGTTAGAATGGGCAGTTAGATTATTACATTCTTATAATCCTAACTGACTCAGAGAACATGGTAGAAATTCAAATCTAGTATGCCTGAACTCAGAATAATGAAGTACATCTTTTAGTAAAGTTTATTTTAATATTCTGTGTTTGCAAATACCACTTTTAGAAAGCAGGTATTTGCTTGCCTACTACCCATTTGAGCCTGCCTCTGCTGGGCTGTGTATACCTTGTCTGGGTTTGTGTGTGACAGGGCTGGGGAATTCCAGGAGACAGGCTGGGGCAACCCGGTGGTGAATAGAGAGATCTGCATCTAGATGGGAGGGAGGAGTTGCACCTGGGACCTGAATAGGGAAGGGCCTTCCCTCTACAATGCTGGCTCCACCCCCTGTGGCTTGTCTGATGTCTCTGCCCTGCACTGTGAAAGGAGAGGAGGAATCATGTCAACAGAGTGCTAAAGAGCTGTATCTTCCCTACCCTGAACAAATGATTTTGGGGTAGAAATATTGGGACCCTGATACCAAGAAATTAGAACACTTCTGGAAGAAGAAACCTTTCTGCCAAGGAAAAGAACCAAGGAAGTTGTAGGAGTTTGGACTGCCCCTATGCCAGTGTGCTGTTTGCTGGGTTGGCCTGCAGTGGTTGCTTCATTGCCAAGGGAAAGGAGAAGGAACTTTGTAAGGACTTTCATCTACAGAATATTCTCCAAGGGATTTAACTGTGCTTGCCTCCTGCTGAAGTCTCAAGGACAAAAGACTTCACCTCCAGCTCCCTCCTGAATTTCCTTGCTGGGAATTCTGAGTCCAGTCACTTGCGTGCCGCTGGAAGCGCGACGCATTGAGAAGAAGCGTGTTGCCGCCAAAGCGGAAATCATCGCAAAGCCGGAGAAGCGAGCCTTCACTGCATCTCCCTGGAAGCGTGTGTTCATCGAAGCTTGTAGAAATAAAAAATCCACTTCTCAGGGGTTCCACTGATACTTAGTCCTTTTAAACTCACAAAGAAGCACTTGACACAGAAGCTGGAATATAAAAGTACATTTTTATTAACCTCAAATGAGGTGAGACTACGTCACACAGAAGCCTTAGCAACTGAATGAGGCAGTCTGCCAGAATGGTCTTACTTCACGTATTATATACTCTTTATCCTGCCCCAGGCATGTAAGGGAGTTGTACCAATTACATTCCTAAACAAATGGAAAATCTGGAGAGTCAGCAGGTTGGGGTTTTAGCAGGATATGGGCAAAACATTATAATTACATAGTTCACAAAGGTTAATCTGATTTAGATGGCACTGCAGGGCATGGCATGATTACATGTACAGTATCCCAACCCAAAAGTTAATCATTAATAATTTCCCAAATTCAACCTCCAAAAGCCGGACAAACCTATAATTGGAAGCATAACCCATGTAATGAAGAAACATAAAAAAGAAACAGTAACAGATGATGAACAAGATAAGGCATGTGCAAGGAAACTAAAAGTTAACGATGTCCTGAACATTGATTGGCAATCTAAGACAAAGATCGATCAGGGAAATTGGCTTTGCGAGGTCAGTTTCTTACAGTTCATTTCAGAGTCAAAAAGAAACCTTAGTTAATATATACATGAACTAAGAAGGCCAGGCCATTTTGTTCGCCAGGCTACCTTCAGAGGCCTACGTGAGGGCAACACAAAATGGTGGCACAATATAAAATGGAGTCAGTCTCGAGAATTACAGAACCTCAGACCCTCCTTTTGCCATTACGTAGGCAATAACCTAAGACTCATGTTAATCTGATTCTAGGTCTATATCGATATTTATTAGGCCGTCAAGGTGTTGCTGTAACATCATCTTATTATTCTCTACTTCTCTCGGGACAGGTCTCCGAACACACATAGTAGCACAAAGACTCACTTCTGGTGGACCATTTTTGGATGCTAAAGGCGGAGCCACTTCCTCGTCCATGGCAATTCAGTCAAATGAGAACTTAATTAACATTTACTTTATACAATTGCACTGGAATCGCTTGTGCAACTGTGCCCAAAGTCCGTTCAAAGCCTCTCTGGCAGGCTTCTATCGTCCATCAAATCTGCTTCCATTGTCTTCTTCCGCATTGGGCCTCTCGATTCAGGCCTCTTCATGAAAATAGTACTGTTTAGTTGTAATGCCCTCCTGGTAAACACTCACAGCTCCCTCGAAAGTCTCAATGTCTCAAGGCAGTGCACCAATATCTCTCCTCTGCGGCAGGCACTATAGATAGTGTGCTCTTCATTGATCATGGGCACAGATCCTCTCGTGCAGACCCAAGTACTATTAATTTGAAAAGAGCAACAGACTTTCACGCTCAGCAGCACTTTCAGGCTCCAACACTCATTATTCAGTGTCAGAGGACGCTCAAGCTGCTCTTTCATGGACACCATAATGTAGTGCCGTAGATCCTCCGGTGCACTGCCCTTCCATTGGAGCAAAGAAAAAGAGGTGGTAGCCAAAAACTCAGGCCAAGGGGCTCAAGGGACCGCACACTGTCAGAGGTTACCAGCACATGACAGGTAGAAGACTCAAGCCTCAATTCTTTCGCTCTTTTGCACTGAAACTCTGGTTCTGTGGCAAAACCAGCTCCTCCTTCTTTTCTGATGTTCAACGCCTTCTGATGAAGCAAGCACAATACTTTGAATATACCACTGATGGCACGCTGACGATCGCTGTCCAGCCTTGCTACTTTCTGGGTGCTGGGACTGTAGGGCCAAGACGTCTGCCATTCATCTGCAGCTGTCACTGATGGGAATTAGGCTTATCAGCGTTCTGCAGGTCATGACTCGATCCCGCAGAACCTAGTGACGTAGGAAATGTAACACAGTTGTTAGTTACCTTCAATTCAGTACAAAAACAGTTCAGTGTTATAACAAGGGGACTGCAAGCAAGTGGCCTGCAATTTTCAAAGGAATGGCCATACGCCATGGGACTATTGTGATCTAAAATACACTGTCATTCTCATAGAATACAAAGACAAAGGCAGTATGCAAAACAGTGCCTCTAGCCTCTTCAATTGGGTTTCCATGTGAGAGCATATCCTCTACCATCTAAGGGTAGACAGCTACATGGGAATTCTATCTGAATGGATGTCCTCGCACATAGTGGCATCGTCTAATGGGGTAAACACATTTTTTTCTCTAAATGATTACAGATAGGTGTTCCTAAATTCCTTATCTAGAACACCTCAAAAGACAAATCACATAATACAGATTATCAGGGACATGTAGATACCTCCCTTTAATAATTGTGCATCAGGTGGACTATGCAATACAAAAGCTAATGATAAAAAATGTGGAAACAAAAGACAAGAACTAGAGAGTCCTAGTATTTCCATGATTAGAACACATCTGATCCACCAAAAATTAAAGCAGCAGAAAAAAAGAAACGAAAAACCAAATTAGAATAGGCATTGAATCTGTCATATTAAAAAACAAAGCGTAAGGTGTCTCCTACTGAGGTGGAAAACTTGTCTTACTATAGTATTGAGTCAGTTAACCAGTCTATCACTACCCTGACAGTCAGACTGGAAAACATCGAAGTAGGCCTAAAGAAAATTCTTGAAAACCAGTCTGGTCATACAAAAGGGAATTATACATAATATGGGGGTCCCTGGTACATCACTGCAGTCTGGAAGTATGAACCTGAACAATACACCAATAATAATAATAAATGGGCTGACTAGTGAAAGGAATATGAAAAAAGGGAAATGGGACTAGGACACAGCTAAAATCCCCAATAACTAGACACAATGCGACATTGATCAAGGGGAGAAGCGGCAAAATAAAAATCTATAGGAAGAACAAGAAATTACTTGGGTGATAGTCAAGTTTGTGACATAATACCAAGAGTATGGGTGATGCACAAAAGTCAAAATAGTACACAAATTTTAACTCTACCGCTGGCCCCTACACCATATACAGTAATCTCAGCTAATGTTCCAGTTCCTTTTTCAGGGAAAAAATGAAGCTTGGTTCCCTTTGAGGAACAAAGCCATACACTATTTAGGAAGCAGAACATGATTAACTAATGCAATATAGAAATTAGGTCACCTTGTACAAGAGTCACATATCTATATTTTCATCCTTAGGTCCAATCAAGGAAACATACATCTAGGGCTGCCTGTTCCTTAAGGGAAGGGGGCAGTAACGTGACTAACTGCAGGTGACACACTTTGATCCTGTATATCTCTTTTATTTTACTTCAATACTATTATGGCCAAATTTGACATACACTGGTGAAGTGTTGTCTGTCTTGTTCACAGCATGAAAATATCATATCTGTGAAATTTAGTGTCAGAGCAAATTCACCCAACTGTTGTGCAGCAATATACATCGTCATGTAGAACCCTTCACAACACAGGTGAACTTGTAATAGTATCAAAAGCAGCAGCATAAAACAAAAACATGCATAAAATAAAAAACGCACATATCAAGCCATCAGATATACATGCTGTATACCAAGCACAAAAAGCATAGACAAATTACAATAGCACATGTAAATGAGCGGTGACGCACGCACTTCATGCACTGTGAACCTGCAGCCCAAAACCCAATATTCAGGCCTGCTTAATTTGTCAGGCTTAAAATCAAAATTACACCAAAATTATACTTTCTTTTACTTTCCCTCCTTTTAACAGGAGATCACCAGTTAGTGGAGATTGGCTGTCAAATACAACGTACTGTGTCGCTTCTGACACACAGGACCAGCAGGAACTATTCATAAAGGATAAAATGCAAAAACATGAGAAACGTACAAAAGTTCTTTTCAAAGAAGTCATAATAAAAACACATCAGTTTTCAACATACTGCTGACACTGCACATAATACACAAAATCTCAACTGTAACCAACCATCTTTTGTAAACATGCTAAACCACCTTAATTTTAACTTTCCAAAAGTAAAACTCATTCACAAACACTCTGCGTGTCCCGTGCGCCAACCCCCATTGAGGCCCTGCCTTTTTTTTATTTTCTTCTTGGAAGGCCGGTCAGGAATGCACTTCTCGGAGACAAAGCCCTAATTTAATAGGATGCAGATGTCGACGTGAAAGCCTCACACAGTCCTTCAAGAGCAAAGAATAACACCTCAGCAGAACATCTGTTTCCACTTACTCCTAAACCCCCACCGTACAGACCTTAAGGTCAAAATCTGTCTCACGAGCTCCACGCTCCTCAACCCCCTCTCTCTTCCTCACTCTAAAGTTGACAAAGACAAAAAATACCTTCCTAACTCTTTCCAACCTGCAGTAATCAACCCTATTTAAAAACACATGATATATATATTACTCCTTTTAGGGGCCACAATTTATTTATTCTTAGATTATTAAAACATTTACTGTGAAGAATTCGCAGAGCACAACAACACAACATACCAGCTTTAGAACAAATGCTTGTTACCCCCCCATGCAATGGTACTCATTTCATCAACCTTAAATGGATGTACGTCTCAGTAGGTCCAGCTAGAGTTAGAACCTTCAACCCTGATATCAAACTCAAACCTCTGCACCGGGCACATTGGCTCACTGAGTCATTAAAAGCAACCCCAAATAAGAACAACCTGGAAACTTGTATTATACCTAAATGTATGCATTTACTGAAGCTTACGGTACCTTAAAAGCTACTCTAAATGGCAAGAATACTGTTTAAATAGTCTATTTTACCCAAATTCGACTTTGATATTTGGGGCACTTCAAAATAAATATCCTATAACTGTGTTACATATTAATCATCCTCAGAATGTACTTTACACATTGCAGAGATTGGACATGAGACATAAATCATGCAATTCCTGAGAAAAAATTCGGTTTTTTTACGCCTGCGCCAAGTGAAATTCCATATGCTAATGTCCTCATTATGCAGTACAACACAACTTAAATTAAATTATAATGCTAGGAGGTCACAGTATGAGTATTACGCTTTATAAATAGTAAAAAACAAATTTTGAAGCACATATTTGTAATAATTATTTTTCATAATTAATAATTATTTTCAATAAACCCAATCATTTTTTATAATTCCACATATAAAAGCAAGCTCCATCCCTTGCCTATCATTTTTAGACACATTCATTTATAAGCCTAAGCACAGAAGCCTAACTTGAAACATAACAAATTTTTGAGCCACTTTTTTTTTTTTTTTAAAAGGACAATTATTATTTAGCAACAGAACCAAGAATATGCTTACAAAAATGCTTAAAGAGAGGAAAACCACACTTGAAATGTCTTCCTGTGATACAAAATAATGAACCTTATTTTTGTAACCTTTTTCAAAACAGCATTCTGAAATGCAAAGGTTCACCCGTGTTTAACTGGGAAAGTCCTTACTGAGTAAACATTCCTGTCTATTCGTAATTGCTTCATGTTGCTTACTTAGCGGCAGCAACAGCTGTTTCTTAGGGGCTCATTAGGATGGGATCGGAAATCGGGACCGCCCGCTCTAAGGGCGGGGGTCCCGCACGCACCATTAGGATGTGCCCGCCACAGTGGCGGGCACATCCTGTATTTATAGTATTGTCGCGGGCGGAGCACTCTGCTCCGCCCGCCACAATACTAAAAATGCTTTGCATCATTTACATAAACACCCCCCTTGGGCCTTCACTCTAGGGGCCCGCAGGGGGCCCCCAGACTGAAGACCGCCTGCCTTTCCGTGGCGGCAAAGCCGCCACAGAAAGGCTTGCCAAAATGCCTATCATAATATGGCTGGCGGTGTCTGCTTGACACTGCCACCATATTAATCATTCTCCGCCCCGGCCGCAATGCGAGCGGGGCGGAAAAGTGGCGGGCGGTGTTTTGCTTCGCCGTGGTCCCCCCAGGGAAGGATGGCGGGCGGATTGCCCCCGCCAGGCTGGCGGTGGCTACCGCCAGCCTGGCGGGGGCAATCCGCTCGCCATCCTAATGGACCCCTTAGTATTGAAAACATGGGCACGGTGGCAGTCCTATTTAAAAGAGCTACAAAACACACAATTTCCCTTTTGAGGCCTTTCATTCCTAGTGAATGTGAATTCTAACTTACTTTTTTTTTAAGCATTGAACAGTTTTGTACATGTGCGCAATTGCTACTCCATAAATGGAATAACAACATATAGCTATTGTAGCATATAATATGGTTCTTTTCTGAATTTTATTTCATTTCTAATTAATATTAATTAACTAACATTTTGCATAACAGACTAAAGACAACAAGAAATACCACAAACACATATTGAGCACATTATCAGACATATACAGAAAGGGGTGAAAACACTCAGGGCGCACAATACAGCGCACTTAACGACAATATTTCATAAATAGCGCCATCGCTATTCACGTACAGAAGTTGCACTAATGGGAAAATCACATAAACATTTAAACACACATTTAACCCACAGATCAACACTCAGTACGGAAACAAAGGACAGCCCACAGACTGTACTTAAACCAAACCATTTGTAAATACTAGTTGTAAGTCATATTTACAAGAAACACTTCTCAATAGTGTTCCGAAAGACTGCAAAAACAGTCCAACAGACTGCTGTATGACCAAGAAGCCAAAATACACTCAATTCACTAGCTTTGGCTGGCAGAACACCAAAAATCGCCCTGCATAACTCCATTCATAAAATTGCAGAGAACAAAGGATCCTTGTTTGTATTATGTCCATATTTTAATTCCCTGGGGATACAAAATCACCAAGGAAGAAATATGTTTTTATACCTAAACCTATTTAGGTATTTCCTCTAAGGGAGCCGGCTAATTTAATTCACATCTCACTATGGTACCATCCAAAAAAGCAACACATTCTTTGATGTGAGCTTGTAACAGGCATGCCAAAAATATTGCAGAATATACAATATTATACCCCAAGTAGTGCTTAAAGTACTCTTCATATGTGCACCGTTCAAATTTTATACAAAGTAGAGAAAAATCTCCTCATTACCTGCCCACACAAATTGCAATTCCGTATACAAACCTATACAAATCCAAAGTTGGCCAACACAAATTCTAAAATTCCAAAGCTATACCAAACAAATGGTTGTCCAAATTCTAACTGCCAAGTTCTAAATGACCTAACGGTCTTTTTTTTAAATACTCACGCCAAAAAGGTTCTCAGTCAGGAGTGACATCATGTGGAGGATCAAAATCAGGAAGATCAGAAATATACTGGGCTGCAGAGACAAAGAATCCCCAGAACCTCCGTGCACAGAGTACCTCCTTAGTAGAGTCTTGTCCTGTCCTCCTCAGTAGATTTCTGTCTTCTGACAAGATCACTCCCTCAGATAGCCACTTCTCTGATGAGGCCCGCGTTGGCCGCACCATTTGTAGAAATCAAAAATCCACTTCTCAGGGGTTCCACTGATACTTAGTCCTTTTAAACTCACAAAGAAGAACTTGACACAGAAGCTGGAATATAAAAGTACATTTTTATTAACCTCAAATGAGGTGAGACTACGTCACACAGAAGCCTTAGCAACTGAATGAGGCAGTCTGCCAGAACGGTCTTACTTCACGTATTATATACTCTTTATCCTGCCCCAGGCATGTAAGGGAGTTGTACCAATTACATTCCTAAACAAATGGAAAATCTGGAGAGTCAGCAGGAGAGTAGCCTTTGGCGTTTTAGCAGAATATGGGCAAAACATTATAATTACATAGTTCACAAAGGTTAATCTGATTTAGATGACACTGCAGGGCATGGCATGATTACATGTACAGTATCCCAACCCAAAAGTTAATCATTAAGAATGTCCCAAATTCAACCTCCAAAAGCCGGACAAACCTATAATTGAAAGCATAACCCATGTAATGAAGAAACATAAAAAAGAAACAGTAACAGATGATGAACAAGATAAGGCATGTGCAAGGAAACTAAAAGTTAACCATGTCCTGAACATTGATTGGCAATCTCAGACAAAGATCGATCAGGGAAATTGGCTTTGCGAGGTCAGTTTCTTACAGTTCATTTCAGAGTCAAAAAGAAACCTTAGTTAATATATACATGAACTAAGAAGGCCAGGCCATTTTGTTCGCCAGGCTACCTTCACAGGCCTACGTGAGGGCAACACAAAATGGTGGCACAATATAAAATGGAGTCAGTCTCGAGAATTACAGAACCTCACGCTGCCTGCTGTCGCATCACCGGAGAAGTGTGACGCTATCAAGAGAGTCGCCATCGCCTCACCGGAGAAGCGTGTCGCAGGCCCTATAGCGGCTCCAAAGTACAGAGTCGTCGCAAGGCTTCCAGGGCATCATCACATCGTCATCGCTTTGTCATTGCATCGCTGCATCAAGGGCGCCATCTTTTCGCTTCGCAACCGGATCATCGCATCGTATCAAGGCGCCATCTTGCGCACCGCAATGGATCTGCAGGCCGAGAATCTACGCATCACCTCTGCACCGGTAAGGCTCACGATGAGTCCCCTACTCTGCGCAAGCATTGAGGAAGGATGCAACCGTTCCCCCGGGTCACGGAACCGACACATCTCCCCTTTTGCGAGCCTTTTGTTCACTTTGCGTTACGCATCCAGGTACTTTGTTGAGAACTTTGTCGCATTTACCAACAACTTTAACTAAGAGACTTTAATCATCTTTTAAGCAATCTTAAGTGTAGTATAGTGGATTTTTGTCATTTTAGGTCTTGTGTTAAGTCTATATAAAGAATACTTAATTTTATAAAACCTGTGTTGTGTCCATCTGTAGTGTTTTCACTGTATTACTGTGTATATTCACAAATGCTCAACACACTGCCTCTGGGATAAGCCTGTCTGCTCGTGCCAAGCTACCAAGGGGGCGAGCCGGGGTTATCAAGGTGTGTAATCCCCTTATCCTGACTCAGAACTAAGGGTCCCTATTTGGACAAAGGTGATAAACATTGCCAACTAGAGACCCCCAGATCTAACAATCTGCATCAACCTCTCATAATACGAGTGCACTGAATCTTAAGGCTCCGGTGTTGTCCTTAAAATCATTTCCCAATTTATGGTGCAGAGACAGAATACTGAGTAAAGTATATCGAGTTCCACAAATATTGAGTCATTAATATCAAATTTCAAAAAGATCAACAGCAAGAATATTGTGGTCAAGAATATAGACTTATGGTAAGTAATATTGATTTTAAAAATATCAAAGTGTTTAATGTCGTTTGCAAAAACATAGTTGTTATAAATATCGTTTTTTAATTAATGTTATGCATTTTAGTAAATATTTTATATGTATGTGATGTATGTTTTTTGTATAAGAATTGTTTGTATTTTTAATATATGTGTTACATTTTTAGTAGTTAACAATTTTTTTATTTTATTTGAATTTTGGGTTTTTATTTTCATAGCGGGTTTTGGGTTTATAGGGGAATAGGGTGGGACGTAATTTAATTATATTACATTTATTGAATATTTTTCATTTATTAATATTTGTTTAGTTGAGATGTTATAGTGTTAAATGTGTAAAGTAATTTATTATTAATTCATTAATAATTGGTTGTTAATTAATTGCTCATTAATTATGGTAATTGTATAATTATTTTAGGTGTGTGTTTTGGTGTTTATAGGTGTAAAGGGTGGAATGTGATTTATTTTTAATTTATGAAATAATAATTGGTTGTTAATTAATGTTAATTAATTAATTGGTAATTATTTATGGTAATTGTGTAATTAATTTTAGGTGTGTGTCATGGTGTTTATAGGTGTAAAGGGTGGGAAGTAATTTATTTTTAATTGATGAATTAATAAGTGGATCTTAATTAATTTTAATTAATTAATTAATGGGTACATAATTATAACAATTGTGTAACTACATTTATGTATCTGTTGTGTTTATAGGAGGAAAGGGTGGGAAGTAATTTGTATTTAATTGATTAATATATAGTTGTTCATTAGTGTTCATTATTTGATATTTATTTGGGGTAATTATTTATTTGTGTGTGTGTTGTTTTTACTTTTAAAGGGATAAAGGGTGGGTATTAAATACATTTCAATTACTTTATTACTGATTGTTAGTAATAGTTTTTAATTTAAAAATAAGTATTAATTGTGTTTTATTATTTTATAGTTTAATTTAGGTGTGTGTTGTGAATATTATAGTGTTAAAGCGTGTGTAGTTAATTAATGTTTATTATTTATTTATTAATAATATATTTGTAATTGATTATGTTAATAATTTAAGTAAATTTAATAAAAAATATTGAAGTGTTTTGTTATTGGTGTGGTGTTATAGGGTAGGAAATCAAATATATCATTTGAGGCTTTTGTTATATGCAATTAATAATATAATTCGTTTTTTATACATTTAATTTATTCGATTTTTCATTGTTTATTTGCTTTTATGTTTTTTTAAAATTTTGTTCATATTTTTTTGTTATAACTGTTTGAGTGTGAATAGTAATTTTCTTCTCTCGGCTATCCAGCACTTTCCCTAATGTTGCACTCACTGGAGTGGGAATAGTAATTTTTACCTCTTCGCTATCCAGCACTTTCCCTACTGTTGCACTCACCGCAGTGGGAAAAAAGATTTTTACCCCTCCGCTATCCAACACTTTCCCTGCTGTTGCATTCATGGAGTGGGAATAGTATTTTTTACCTCGCCACTATCCAACATTTTCCCTACTGTTGCACTCACCGGGATGGGAATAAAAAAAATTACCCCTCCGCTATTCAACACTTATCCTACTGTTGCATTCAGTGGAGTGGGAATAGTAATTTGTGCCCCTCTGCTATCTAACACTTTCCCTATTGTTGCACTAATTGGAGTTGGAATAGTAATTTTTACCCCTCCGCTACCCAGCACTTTCCCTACTGTTGCTTTTACTGGTGTGGGAATGATAATTTTTACCCCTCCTCTATCCAACACTTATCATACTTTTGTACTCTTTGGATTGGGAACAGTAATTTATACCCCTCCGCTATCCAAAACTTTCCCTACTATTGCACTCTTTGGAGTGGCAATAGTAATTTTTCCCCCTCCGCTATCCAACACTTTCCCTACTGTTGCTCTCACTGGAGTGAGAATGGTAATTTTTACCCCTCTGCTATCCAACACTTTCCCTACTGTTGCACTCACTTGGGTTGGAATAGTAAATTTAATTCCTCCGCTATCCAACACTTACCCTACTTTTGCACTAACTGGAGTGGGAATAGTTATTTTTACCCCTATGCTAACCAACACTTTCCCTACTGTTGCACTGATTGTATTGTGATATTTAACCTTAAATATTTTTTAATAGTTTAGTTTATTAGAGATTTTTGTTTTTCTATATTTTAAATCATTAATATATGTTGTTATTTTTTATATTATTTCACTTTTAACATAAATTACAAATAATAGTTTATTAATTGTTTTAAAGTAAATATATGTATAAATTATTATGTTTGTGTGTTTATTTGGTTTGTTATATTTGTTTTATTAAAATGTGTATTACATTTTTTATTTTGTCAAAATTATAATTAATATTTAATATGTTTACTATATATTATTTTCTTTTATATTTATATAAAAGTCAATATTTTATACATCTGTATTTTTTACATCAATATTTTTTAGTCGAGATATTGGTACTTACCAGTTTAAGTGTAGGAGTTGATATTTTTGTTGTCTATATTTTTTAATCAAAATGTTTTACATCGATGTTGTGTCAGTGAACCCCAATTTATATCCCTTTCTGGAATTTGTTTTTTCAGATGCATAAACTCTGTCTTATATTTTTCAGCCACATCTGTTGATGGTGCATTTTTAGGACCCTGTCTTTGTGGGTCACCTTACACTCCAGCCATAAAATACACATTACTCTGAAGCATTTCTCAAATTCTATCTTAAGGATCACAATACAGTCCCCCATAGGAGGTTGCTCTATCACCACTGTCTTTGCAGTTTGCTCTGTCCCACTCGTATTAGGTATTGCCATTGTAGTTGAAACTTGGTATAACTCCAGTAAGGCTTTGTCTACATAGGAATTTCAAAATCAGTAACTCACTAAAGAATTTGTCATCATCATTAACTTATTCCCCATTTACTTTCTACTTTTCTGATTTATCTTTCTAAACCTATTCTGTTTCTCTGGCTATAGCAGGATATGCATTAATACTTTCTATTTTGTCCAATCTCCATGCCTTCTTCTCATTGTCTAGTGTGGCTTCTAACCAGCCCAGAAGAACTTCTTAAAGGATCTATCCTTAAGATAGTAACGTTAGTTACGATGTAACCTCCTGGCAGGCTCTTCCTCTGAACCTATCAAAGAGCTCTTTAATGGTTTCCGGTCAGAAAGTGCACTGCTTTCAAAATATGTTGCTTACCCACAAATTGTTGAAGGGTAAAGCTGCTTTGTACCTAAGGGAACAAACTGCCCTACTATTCTCCCCCTCGTATACTAAGATCTATCGACAAGTCGCTACTGACTGTTCCACGCATTCGTGTCTCGAGACATGGAGGCAGAGCATTTTCTTACACTACACTCATGGCATTGAATCAACTTCCACTCCATCTCTTCTGCTGCTCTGATTTTGCCAAGCTCAAGAAATTTCTGAAGAGCAGAGATTTAGGGTAAGGGTGGCCTGTAATATTGGATGCGCTGCCCCCAGGGCAGCCGCAAAGTCGTGCTGCCCTGGGGGCAGTGCATTCAAGTAAAAAACGGAGGGATTTTAAGCAGTCACACAGTGTTTCAGTGTGCAGAAAGCAACCTGTCTGCCCTTTTAAGAGGGGAGAAAGATCCCCCTGCATGCGGGTGCAGTGGGTGACTGTGCCTGCCTGCATGGGGATATCTGAGGGGTCCATATGACCCTTTTTCACTGCTCCAGAGGGCTGCCTCAGGGGGCGCACTGCGGGTGCACCTCCGGACAGCTTCTTTGCCTCTGCACCCGTGTTTATACTACGGCATGGCACAGAGGCAATGGGATTCCCTCATTTGCATGCGGTCATGCCCTCATGCAAATAAGTGAACACGACTGGTGCTAGAGCTATATGTGCACCAGCACTATCTGTATTACAGAAAGGGCTGCACAAGCTTCTGCAGCCCTTTCTGTAATACCAATGTGCCCCAGGGCACGCAAAGCGGACGCACATGCCTGTTGAGCCCCAGGCCACTTTCCATAATATGGCCCCTGGTTGTTTTAGATGATGGATGTTGGTTATTGGCAGGCTGAGCACCGAGAAGCCCCTCAGATTGTGATTTGTTGGGTCCCTGTAATTGCCTTTTCTGTCCTTTGCCAAAGGCGACGCTGACTCTGCTTGTGGGCTCTGATACCCGCCAACGCTCGACCCGGAAGCTCTACCCTGTCGTTGTTGCTGCAGCATCACCCTAAGGACTACATTGCCCAGGGTGCAATGTGGATTTCCTCAGCTGTTACGGGACCCGCTGATGAGGGGGAGGCACTGGGCCATCTCTGCGCATAAAACGCGCCTCTCCCCCGCAGCACAGGTCCCTGTAATTGCCTTTTCTGTCCTTTGCCAAAGGCCACGCTGACTCTGCTTGCGGGCTCTGATACCCGCCAACGGTCGCCCCGGAGGCTCTGCCCTGTCGTTGTTGTTGCTGCACCATCACCCTAAGGACTACATTGCCCAGGGTGCAATGTGGATTTCCTCAGCTGTTGTAGGACCCGCTGACGAGGGGGAGGCACTGGGCCACCTCTGCGCATAAAGCGTCGCCTCTCCCCCCAAAGCAAGGGTCCCTGTAATTGCCTTTTCTGTCCTTTGGCAAAGGCCACGCTGACTCTGCTTGCGGGCTCTGTTTCCCGCCAACGCTCGCCCCAGAGGCTCTGCCCTGTTGTTGCTGCACCATCACCCCAAGGACTATATTGCCCAGGGTGCAATGCGGATTTCCTCCGCTGTTGCGGGACACGCTGACGAGGGGGAGGCACTGGGCCATCTCTGCGCATAAAGCGCCGCCTCTCCCCCCGCAGCGCGGGTCCCTGTAATTGCCTTTACCGTCCTTTGCCAAAGGCCACACTGACTCTGCTTGTGGGCTCTGATACCCGCCAACGCTCGCCCAGGAGTCTCTGCCCTGTCATTGTTGCTGCACCATCACCCTACGGTCTACATTGCCCAGGGTGCAATGTGGATTTCCTCAGCTGTTGCGGGACCCGCTGACGAGGGGGAGGCACTGGGCCATTCCTGCGCATAAAGCGCCGCCTCTCACCCCACAAGCGGGACGTGCCGGGCGAAGCCTGGGCCAAGGGCGGGCCCGTCTGAGCCCGTCCGAGACCGAAGGAGACCGGGCTGGGCCACCTTATTGACAAGTTGCTTCGCGTAAGCCAGTTATTTGTTTGTTTGTTGGCTTAAGCCTTGTACTATTGCTTCTACTAGTGTTGTTCTGTCGTAGTTGGGGATATGAGTAGGAATAAGCGTAGAAGAGGGGGGCCTGGCATTGTGGGTACATTAGATGCGTTCCTGTCACTGGCTTAATCCATTTTAATGAACGAGATTCAGCTGACAGAAAGGAGACTCTCCTTAGAGCCCCAGAGTGCCACCATATGTACTTCACCAACTGTACTACCCACCACTGCCGAACTCATTGAAGCTCTTGACTGTCCCCATCAACAAAGTCGAACCTCTTTGGAGTGTCAGCAAAGTGGGCCCCCTTTATCAGACTGCATAGTCAGTACGTCTCCTATTTCACACAATTCTATTTTTAAGACACCAACGCGTCAGCTAAGGAGTTCATCAGTGGCTGGTGGGGATTATAACCAGAAAAAAAGGAAAGCGTGCGCCCTCCCAAAAACAACGCAACAGGCTTCCAAAATGGCAAAAAAGAAGTCGGTGACTCGTGGGCGCGAGGGAGGCATGAACAACGTGATAAATTTAGACACTCAGGGAATTTGTAGACCTAGCAACTCTAGTGGTATTATAGAGATCGAGTTTGTAAAAAGTGTTGAGGAAAAATGAATGGCTCTGTTAGATCCGATAATAGCAAGACTGACCGGAATAGACCAAAAATTAGCCACAATTGAGCGGCATCTACTTAGTACTCCCCATCCCCTGAGTAAGCAAGTACTGGAAGGTACGGCAGAGGCTAGACAGGAGAGGACAGCTGAAATAAGACCATCTAACAGTGTAGCTACCCCAACTCCATATGCTGAAGAAAGGGTGTCAATGGATAACCCCTCTGTAACTCTATCGTCAAATATGAACGCAACCCATAAAGGGGGCAGTGGGGGTCCTCGGGTATCCTTGCACCCATGGAGGAGGGAACTGGTAGCCTGCACATCCCTGCATCTTCCACCAGAAGCAACCCCCTATACAATCTTATTAGCAAGCGTACCACTGCTACCCTCAAGCACACAAGAGCATTGGTTATCACTAAAGAACAAGGCCCTACACTTGTTAAATGCTAGATTAGGGGTAAGGAACTCACTATTTAGTGAATTTAAAATGGTGCAGAGAATTCCCTGGTAATGGGGGATTGTGTGGTCTTAAGTTTTAGGTCCCCGTTACTGGTCAGGGAAATACTGGACAGGACTGTGACTGGCAACCTAACCAGGGATGCAATCAGTATTCTTCCCTTGGTTTTCTTTTATCAACCGTGAGGCAACCATGTTACAGGTAGGGGTGTACAGAGGGTTGCCTTTTGTGATCAAGGCATGTCTAATGATGGGGTCCAGACATGCAATAGGTTTGAAGTACTCTCCAATCTAGAGGACATTGATTGACTTAGAGGTAAATATAGTGCCCTCAGTGCTGAAGTGCACATGGTTAATTGTATATCACCTACCCCAACTAATGGTCAAATGTTAATAGGATGATCAGATCCCGGGTAATTACATGGTGTGTGATGAAGGGGATTGTGGTTCACGACAAATGAGTACTTCGCCAGGTGAGGGGTTTTCCTGTAATACTCAGGTAGATTATACAGGCACTACGATGAGTAAAGCAAATAAATCCTATTTTGCCCGTGGCCTGAAACTAGTCTCCTGGAATGTGGCTGGGTTATGCTCCAAGATAACCTCAGTGGATTGGGTTACCTTTATCGAAGCTCACAATAAAATTACATTCCAGGAAACATGGGCACTTGACCATGTATTTCGCCAGGGATTTATAAATGTTTCTAAACTGGTGCAAGGAGGACAGAGTGGAAGACCTATGGGGAGCTTGACAACATGGGTAAGGCAATCAGACTCCTGTAGGGTGGATGATATGTTCATCGATAGTAGGGATATTTTAATAATCAGAATTCAGATGGATGAAGTCCCTGACTTGTTGCTAATTAATGTTTATGCTAGGGGTATGTCAGGTGGGAAGGCATCCCCCACCGTAGCTCTCCTAGATATGTTTCTCAATGATCATAAGGGTGTAAGCAATATGATAATAGCTGGAGATTTTAATTGCTCCTTTGAGCCCTTGAAGTCAATTATGTCAATTTTAGTACTGAGGAAGACGCCCAGTGGAATATTCCACCGTTGGTTCTCCCTCCCATTAAAAAATGGACAGGGGCAGCCCTGCAGCTTAAAGTGTTTTGTTCAGAACAGGGAGTAAGGGCTGTAAATGGCAGATCCCCGTCAGATAGGCAGGGTTCACCAACTTTTAACAATGGGTTGCGTAGTAGTCGCATTGACTTTATCTTCCTTAACAAGGAATTCTGGCCCTCCATGATAGATATGGTAGTTCAGGAGCGGGCCGAGAGCGACCACAACCCGTTAGTACTTTCCAAGCAGCCCAAAGGTATTCCTATTATTGATAAGCAGGTGCCGGGAACGGATCATGTGGAGGTCCACTTAACAAACGACACAAGGAGAGTCAAATGGAGTAAAGTCATTAATAATGTTGAGCATCTACAGCTGATGAGGGAGCTAGTGACGAGCGCAGTAGCTTTTCTTCAAAACTGTGCAACTCAAGAGGAGGTGAACATAGAGGTTGTACGGGTCCACATTGAACTGTTTAGTACCCTTAAAGGTTTTTTTATTACTGAGGGTAAACAACCTAAGAGCCGACCTAGCCCAAAGGCCGTCACTTGGTATGGTGAATCATGTAGACAAGCATATAGACTTTTAGCAAGGGCCATCAGATCTAAAAACAGGGAAGAAATAAGAAAGGCAAGGGTGGGGTATAAGTCGGCCCAACAGAAAGTGAAAAGGGATTGGGACAAATATTATTGGGTAGAATTGCTCAGGGCATGTACAGGAAGAACCATGGCTGCTTTTTGGCATCTTGTGAAATGGGGCAGGGGAGACCCGAGCCGGGTGCCAGTGAACCATGTTCCTCCCGAGCGCTGGGTATCGTACTTTAAGGCCCAGTTTGCAACGTCAAACCCCTCCCAGGAAACCTTTGAATTGCCACCCCACTAAACTATTTTGCACTTTACCATTAAGGAGGTGGAAATCGCACTCAAATCAGTCCCCAGAGGCAGGCCACCCGGGTTAGACTGTATACCGGCGGATCTGTTCCTTCACGATTTAGATATCTGGGCATCCTATATCCAGCTTCTGGTGAATGCTATCGCTAGTGGAGTAACTATGCCTGATACTTGGTCAGGAGCAGTGATCCTCCCAATTTTTAAAAAGGGGGACTGTTCTAACCCAAGCAATTACAGGCCGATAAGCCTTATCGACTGTATTCAGAAAGTTTCAGCTAGACTGGTACTGTGCCGAATCCAGGCCTGGATGGAGGAATTCGATATTTTGTCACCATTACAGGTGGGTTTCTGCTCATGTACCAGCACCATCGACCAGGTTTTTCGATTTATTTTAATTTACTGGCGTGTGGTACTCTTAGGTGGGGGTATAATTTATGCTGCATTCGTCAACCTTAAGTCGGCTTTTGACCTTGTTCCCCCTGTGAAAATGTGGAGAACCTCTTTAGAACTAGGCATGCCACTAGAAATGTTAGCATTCTTAATTTTTTTACATGATTCAAACTATGCACAGGTGCGTTGGGATACACAAGGAAGTGTTACTGAAACGTTTCCCATAGCTAAAGGGGTTCGTCAGGGGTGCGTTTTAGCACCAACCCTTTTTTCACTGTATATTAACAGGGTAGTCCAGTACTTACAGAACTTTCCCCCAGATGCTCCTACATTAGCAGGCTTGAAGATCCCCCTGCTTATGTTTGCAGATGATACCCTCATACTCTCCAAGACCGAGAATGGTTTACAGTCCGCTTTGGGGAGATTTGAGGAGTCCTGCAAGGACCATAATCTCCTAGTGAATGAGGAGAAAAACAAATTTATGGTCTTACATAAGCATAAATGGTAGAGTAGAAATGAGGGATGGTATTCTGGAACAGACCCAGAACTTCACTTATTTGGCGGTAACGATTGGCAGTAAACTTAGTTGGAAGCCTCAGATTAATATACTGACTCTTAGGCATGCCCAGCTGTCAGGTGCCCTGTTGAGGGAGCAGCGAATTTCATACACCAAACCTGTTGCTCCAGTTTTAAAAATGTATAATACAAAAATCAGTGCTTCGGTCCTGTATGGGGCTGAATTGTGGGGCTATGACAATCTTGCCCCCCTTATAACAGTCCAAAACAATTTTTTTAGGGCATTGACTGGGTTTCCTCAGTCAACTCCTATATTGCCCCTATTTTTAGATCTCGGCTGTTATTCTATCGATGATACAGCGCAATATAGACCAGTAGCCTACTGGAGAAGACTCTGGGTCACCCCGGAGCTCTCTCAGTATGCTAAAGCACTTTTGGAAGTCAGGGAGGGCCGACAGCATACACAAAGTTCCATGGCTGAGACGAGTGAAAATTACTCTGTCAGAAATGGGGATGAGTAGACTGTAGGTTAATCCCATGGGAAACTCCTTTCCCTCAAAATACGAGTTTAAGGCAGCCTATTGGAATATGATTACAATTAAGCGCTTCTCTGCCTTAACAAAATCATCGTTATCTAGAGATTTTTCAGATTACAAACATGTAAGTAGAGTACGAAGAGTACTGGGATTTTAGTACCCTAAAAAAAGACAGGAGGGGAGGAGCCAAGATGGCGGCGGAGACGGACTGGTAGTCTCCCGGCTCCCCGAGCCTTTGTTTCCCGCACAGCTATCCTGTCTACGATCCTGCTATTGCGCACCAGCGGGATGTTGGGGAATGTGTACTGATGCTGTAGGTGTTCCTCCGGTGTCCCTACCTGCCTGCTAGTCTGAGATTTCGTCGAGCTGATCTGCCGAAGTCTACCCCAGCCCTGGAACCGGGACCTGCGTTACAGTGCGCCGCCTGTGATTACTACAGCTGCGGGGGTCGATCGTCCAGGAGCGGAGCGGAGCGGACATCCTGCATAGAGTTATGTGCTGTGTGGTCACTTGAACTGGGCACTTGCGTGGAGGGTGATTATTGACCGGCTGGGACTCTCCTTTACTGCTCTCCATCTGCAGGACGCTGAAGGTGAGCCGCGCTTTGTTCTTCCTCAACTTCGGCGGTGTTCCGGCTGCCGGGGCTCCTTTCTTAGCTCGCCTCTGCCTTGGGCAGAACGGAGGGGGATTTCTCGCTGTGTGCCGCCCACGATCACGGATCTGTACTGTCTCGGGGGGATTGACCCCTGCAGCATAGCGCTGACCTTGCCTGGAAGTCTTTGCTAACCCCCTGACGGCATTACCTTGGCAGCTGGCTCCCCTGTGGTGATGGCGGATGGCGCCTCGGCTCCTGCACGGTGTGCCCAGCGCGGACCCGAGTGGGGTGTGGACATGTCTGCCGCGCCTCGCAACGTGGAGGTAATGGGAAATCAATCGGCATTGACCTACGCTTCTGTTCTCATCGCTCTTACTCAACTGAGGGACGAATGGCGTGTGTGCTCAAGACTGTTGGGGGAGAAGCTGGACGGATTTGCAATCGGATCGGGTTCTAATTTGCCAGTCCACTTTCCTCGCTGCGTTGATCAGCCTCAGCTGATCCCTGACTGTGATACATTGTCGCCGCGAGAGTGTGTGGCGGGACGGCTTCCTGGCGGTGGTACTGTGTGTGGACTGCGATGTGACTACCCCAGCTCTGCTACAATGTCTTTCGCCCTAATGCAACCTACAGCCTCGCCCTCAGCATACATGGAGCCGCTGATACAACAACTGGTTATCCTGGCTGACTGCGCCTATTCCGTAACTACATCGATAAATTGTACTTTGCAACACACTGCCGCTTTGAATACGCAGCTCCTTTTGATTGATGGCGCTGTTTGGGACTGGCGACGTCCATCTTGTCTCGGGACATCTCCTTTTTGTCGAGTGCGGCCATTTTGTCTCTTTGTTTTAGTTGGGGCGGGCCCTCTGAGGGAGCCATGTTCTGGGACACGTTTGCGGACTGGCCAGGGCTAGGGGGCATTTTTCTCTACGGACATGTGCTTGATTGGCGGGTGGGGCTCGAGAAGGGGCGCTTCTTCATTGTGTGTTGCTGTTCTGTGATATGACTTTCCCCAATCTCTCCTGTGCTTAACGCTGTACTGTTGTGTTCAGGGTGGAAGATTTACTTGTGGCTGGGATGACCGGGAGCATATAGAATTGGCCCTCTTCTCAGCGATGGCCATGCCTGGAGGGATTTTGTCGTTCGGGCCAGGGCTGTGGGTGTTTTCCCTGTTTGTTTTGCTAGCTCGGATGGCGGGGACCCGGACTGCACCGCATTTTGCTATGTTGATTGCGTTGAATGTGCTGATTTTCCCCACTTAAGATTGTAACTGCTATGTCCTGTTCTTTACTCTTGCTGATGGGGTGGCGGGTTTTGTGCTGGCCCGGGGATCTGGGTGTGACTGATTCTGACACTGTTTTGGTTCTATGTCTTCCGCATCTACTGTTCTGCACGGCGTAGCGGTTATATATGGCTGGGGAGTCCGGGAGATCTGATATTGGGTGGGCTCCTCCCCACCTTCCTTTTTCTGGGAGTAGTGGATTAGTTTATTCTTCTTACTCCCTATATTTCAAGTGTGAGGGATTTTTCTTTCCTTTTTCTTTCCATTTTTCTTTTTCCTTCCTTTTTTTCTTGGTCTGTATTTCGGGTTCTTTAATGGGCGACAGACACTCTGCCGGGGGGGGGTAGGCCGTAGCCTCCGCATTGGTGTAGGGTGGGGGGAGGGATTTATTTTTCTTCATTTAGTTTCTATGGGCCTTATTTTTTCTATCTTTCTGCGCTTTCTTCACCTGTTTCTGCTCTGGGTCCGCGATAGGGGTTAGTGGGGAGGGGGTGGCGCTGTATGTGGTGCGTAACTGCTGGCTGATTATCTTGTTGTTTTACTTTGTACCGCCATATTGCTCGAGGTCTTACCTTCCTTTGTTGTTTCCAGTGGTGATGCCGCCTGCCCATGTCGTGATGCTACTGTATGGACTCAGTTCTCCTTATTTCTTATTCTTCACTGATTTATATTTAGATTGGGGGGGGAAAAAAAAAACCTTTAAAAATTAACCTTACACGCTCCTTTTCCTCGGTGACATGATTCTATTCAGTGTAACGTCCATTGCTTGTTGTTATGTCATCCGTTGCCGCTGAGGAACTGCATTGCTTGCACTTGTGCTTCAAAAGTATCGTGGCCGGCCTGGCGGTTGTGGGCCCGTATTTGTTCTTTTCTTCATGCACAATAAAGGTTTTCAAAAAAAAAAAAAAAGACAGGAGACTGTATTATCAATTTAGGGTGGGATCTCTTCCCACCAATTTATTCGTCAGTAAATGGAATGCTTCAAACCCCAGTACATGCCCATTTTGTCCCACAATGAAAGAATCATTGGCACATATTTTATTTGCATGTCCAGCCTATAAAATCCCATGGTATCGATGGTTAAAACCTATTTGCCTAATCCTAGGGACTAGGTTAAGTAGCGAAGCTTATAAGATTTTAAAAACAGCAACGAACGATTCAATTGTGATTGCTGTCGCAAAATGTTTAAGTTGGACGTGGGTTATACGTGCCAAGGTGAGGAGGCAATGTTACATTTTTGCTCTTTCTTGTATATTGGTGGGGGCAAACAATTAGCTAAATGTACTATATCGCACCAACCGCAGAGCATGCGAATTGTTCGCCTGTTTATTTTAGTATTGCTCGAGCGCCATGCCAATTGTGGACGGAGTTTTTTATGATGTTTTATTGATTCATACGATTTATTATTTTAAGCATGTCCCAACTGTGGCCCCGTCATCATCTTGTCATCAAACTTTAATGCACTTCTTCTGCTAAACACCTATGATTATGAAATATATAGTATAGGGAATGTGTTATTCTGAAGTACTTTGACTTTTTAAGTTGGTTTTAAATGGTTTTTGTCTTTTATGATGTTTATTCGAAATTAAGATGTAATGAATTGACTTGATTTATTGTGCTTTACTACGTGGAAATAACACAATATGTCCTTCTGCTTTCTCTCTCTTTCCCTGTTGCCATGTTGTCCCATATATTGAGTGCTTCAAACTGTATAGTTTTAGGCATTGGACTCATATCATACATGGTCTGTCTCAAAAAGTCTAATTTAGCAAAAACAAAAGTGCCCTCCATAGGAAACAGTGATTTCTCATCATGTGATGTATATTTGTGCCATTCGGGATTCAAAACACACTTATAATACCCAATCTCTTCCATCAGTTTAAATGCTGACATATCTTTCTTTGACATCTTCTGACCTTCTCTAGGCTTATTCTCTCTCTTAGTTTTAAGTTTTGTAAATGTTCCACTCATGTTTACACGTACTCAAGCTCAAAACAACCTAAAAAGTCAAAACAGCACTAAATGAACTCAGTGAACAACAGCCAACTGCAGTGCAGCTCTGTCAGATGTCAACCTATCACAGCGCAGCTGCACTGACAAACAACCACTTACAGCTGCCATCCTTCACATTAGAGACCAAGAAATTGATATACGGAGTCCCACAGCGATCGTTCCTCACACCCACCCTTTTCAACATATACATGACCTGCTCGCCAACATCAATCTGTTTACAAGACATTGCCGTCATCTTCTACACCAAGGGCACCCAACTCATCCTCTCTACTTGATGGACAAGACAACCAGAACCAGAACTAACTGCATGAACATGGAAGCAGACTGGATGTGACCCAATTGCCTGCAGCTCAAATCTGAGAAGACAAAAAGTACTGGTCTTCGACAACAAGACCTCCCAATGGGACTCAACCTGCTGGCCGTCGGAGCTAGGACCAACAGCCACACCCACAGACACCACAGGAAATCTAGGGATCATCATAGATGTCGAGCTCAAGATGATGTCTCATGTCAATGCACTGTGCACCTCCTGCTTCCACATCCTACGCATGGTACAAAAGATCTTTAAATGGTTGCCTCAATGCACCAGATGGACCATCAGGCAAGCAGGCAGGAGTACAGCAACATTTTCTATACTGGAATCTCCAAACAACTCCTACACAGACTTCAGACCATCCGGAACATCGCTGCAAGACTCATACTTGACCTCCCACACCACACCCACATCACATTGCAGCTCAAGAAGCTTCACTGGCTGCCCATTTACAAGCGCAGACAATTTAAACTTCTCAAGCACGCATACAAAGCCCTTTCTAACACAGGACCTGAATGCCTAACCAGCGGCATACACTTTCACCTACCCACCAGACACCTACTCTCTGCCTCACTCTCACTAGCACACATTCTCTGCATCTGAAAAGCAAAACTGGAGGTCTCTCAATCACCTACATCATACCTAAGACATAGAATGACCTCCCTCAACAGATTAGAGCCTCCTCCTCTCTTCTGCAAGAAGCAAGACCTGGCTCTTTGTATAAGCATGTTGGGGACCACACACCTATACACATGCCCAAACGCCTGCATACCCTCTTGGTTGATTAGTGAGCTAATCAAATCAATATAACATAACAAAACATAGCTAGTGGTGACTTCACACCATTCCCAGCGCAGCTCTCTGCCTGAGCAACCTATCAAAGGCAGGTTTTTTTTTATAACTGGAAAACAAATATAGAACCATAAAAAACTTTTAGAAATTAATAAACTCCTTGTCTGTGTACCCTAGAAAAGAAAAGAAATCAGTATTTCACAGGTCAAAATACTCCTAACAAAAGAAACTTGATTTTGAGCAAACAAAGAAAACATTACCAGAAAAAGAGGTTGAATCTCAGACAGCCTACAGTGTTCTCGCTAGGTAAACTCCTGGACAGCACAATTCTACCTCCAGAGTTAATGCACTACACCGCGTGCACTCAGGTTAAACACAGTAACCCAAATTAGTCTCTCACACCTGAAATGGAAAATATATTAACACTGGTCCCTACCACTCTGTAAGGGGCGCCTCGCTCTGCACACCACAATACAGACAAGGTAGCAACATTTTGAGAGTTTGGATTTTCGATGAAATCCAATAACCAACATTTTCTCCTATAAACAAGACAGCAAGAAATGTGTTTACAAATACGAATAAACATCAAAATAGTCATCAGCCTACCAAGCTGAAGCCTCGTTGATCATCACATAACCAAACAGCTCACCACATCATCACAAAACGCACTCACTTATACATTCACGTTATCACTATTCATATTTACACTCCAGTTCACTCAGGGCCGAACAGCAATGCTGCTTGTCACCCCGCTAGAGGATCAAGCACCTGAAAGGTTGGCAAATCCTCTTTCTCCTTTGATTAAGGCAGCTAAGCCCAAACTCTTCTAAGAATCTTTTGGGTACCCTTAAAGAGGAGGTGTTCTAAAACGAATCATCCTCTACTCCCAACTTTGTGGGAACCAAACCTCAATAATCACTTGAACCCCAAAATGTGATCACCCTGATTATTACCAAAGTAATTGTTCTCCAGTGTCTCCACTTGATCTAGCGATAAGAGACTACACTCCCCAACAGGAAACTGAAATTTAGCAAAGTTAAATAGAATACAATTTTGAAATCTTAAAGGTCTGAGTTCTAGATCAGAAATAGAGCAAAAATTGATTTTGTTGCAGAATAGTAAAATTGCATTACAGAGAAATGTGCATAAATTGTCATGAAGACTCAATTACAGAAGTACAGATAAATGCAAACTCATAAAACTTAAAGATCCCTCGGAAGGCAGAATCTAAGTAAAATTCCAAGTGTCAAACTCATAATGAGTACTGACAGCATCCCAATAGCAGGTTTAAAGGCAAAAGAGGAGAATGGCAAATCATCCACCAGGAAAATACTAAAAGAATCCCCAATTAAAGTAATGAGAAAAACCCCCCATGAAAGACGGACACCACCTCATAGGTTTTATAGACAAATTACACAAGGTATTCATAGATTCTGCAAATTCAGCATAGTATGATCACAGTTAGGTTCACAATTCACATTAGCAAATCAGAAACAACAGCTTAATTTTCTAAATCTTTATTACTAACTCATTTCTTAAGAGAAATCTTCTGCTTGCTTCCTCATCAATCACACTTCAGAGATGTATAACACAAATGAAACATTTCTTAAACTATGGCTTATAGAATTAGCACAACGTCACTAAAACTTCTGGTGGAAGTCCTTGAAGATGATACTTTCTAACAATGACGTATAATGAGGTCATTCACTCAATGCTTCGCAGAAACAAGGGAGAGTGTATTTTGAAGCAGCACACTTAAAAGATGGAATACTGAACCCAGGACCAAGGAATTAAATAAATTAATCAGGGTGCAATTCCTTCATTTTTCTGAGGTAAGGAAACTGGAAATTAACAAGCTAAAAAACTCTCGTAGAAGAAAAAAAGCAAAAGAAAAACAAAAGATCCAAGATAAAAAATGGATAGATTTACAAATAGCAGCTACACAAAAGGACAAACGCTCCTATTGGACCATAATAGCGCTAGAAACGGGAACAAAAAACAGCTAAAAGCAAACCCTGTACCACCCTCAGAATGGGAAAAATACATAACGAACTTTTACAAAATAAATCAAACCTCGAACTGCGACTTATCATTGCAAACTAATAGAGGGCAGGAAAAAAGCTTACACATCGTGGCTCCAGTACCATATCAAATAGAATACTACATAAAAAAGGCAAGACCAACGGCTGCATGGGGTCCAGATCAAATTCCAATTACGGTCCTAAAAAACAACCCAAAGGAATGGAGTCAGCTTTTAGCATGCCTCTTTAAATACATATATAAAACAGGAAAAACCCCAAAGTCCTGGAAAGGAAGCATTGTTATTCCAATACACAAGAAAGGCTCCAGGCTGCTCCCAAGCAATTACCGCCAGATCGCTCTTCTGGACGCAACTGGGAAGATTTTTGCCGCTGCTGTTCTAGACCATCTAAAAGAGTGGGCCTTCTTTACCGGCTCTATTCCACTTAACCAAGCTGGGTTTAGATCCAAACATTCGGTGACAGATAACATCGCAGTACTTCAAACACTACTAGAAAAATACGCGATCAGAAAGTCGCAGGCAGTGTATGCAGTCTTCATTGATTTTACGACTGCATTTGATAGGGTTGACCGAGACAAACTTTGGAAAAAACTGCAGCAAATGGGAATCCTTCAAAATCTTCTCCACCGAACAATCTCATTGCACTCTGGGACATGGTGCCAAGTCCAAATGGGAAGAGAGAAGGGCCTTACAAGTCCAATACCAACTTTAAATGGTCTGCATCAAGGATGCCTATTAGCTCCCTTGCTGTTTTGCTTATATCTAAGCGATCTACCGGAAAACCTTAATCAGGTAAATAATTTTCCACCTAAGATTGCACATTTTAAAATCCATTGTTTGATGTACGCAGATGACGTGGTGATTCTAGACCTGGCCCCATTTGAGCTCCAAAGAAATCTGTTGGCACTCACTAAATATACTGGAGAAAATCATTTAATCCCAAATGTCACCAAAACAAAAATAGTACCATTCACAGGAAAGAAGAATCATGTCAAATATAATTGGACACTAGGAGGAAACCATTGGAAATCGTAAAAGAATATATATATCTCGGGAGAATTTTCACCCAGTCCTTGCACAACCTGCCTCACTTGCAAAAAATGGGTCGAAAAGCAGACGTCCACCTAGTAGCCCTCCAAAGATTATATACCTCCACCGGTCAAAGACACCTCTTTTCTTTGTTACAGGTCTATAGCTCTAAATTTCCAGCCGTTCTATCATATGCAATAGAACATATTCCAATCAATGAATGGAAACAAATTGACATCAAAGAAGGGAAAATCCTGCGGAAACTAACCAGGATGCCGCAAGCTGTGCCGGTTCAAGCTTTCCGGCTCGAACTATCATTAGTCAGCTCTTTTTCCAGAGGGATCACAAATATAATTAGATGGGCATATAACCTGGTCAATGCTGATCAAGGAACTTTACGAGCTCTGCTAAAAACTGAACCATTTGACCCAGACTCTCCGAAGTATGTGTTTTTTTAAAAACTTATGCAGAGCTTTCAAATTATCATCTGTGACTTTGGATATGCTAAAATCTTGGTCACCAGCCCAACTGAAACTATACCTGAAGCATCTTACCCCCAGGTTAAGCATGACCCTCGACAAGCAATATTGCTCTGTCCTTTCAACATACAAACAGTACGTGGATACAATCATTTTAAAAAAACGCAACAATATATATTTTTTTAACCTAAATCATGGAGTCAGGCGAAGTATTATTCTACTACGACTTGGGATACTACCCCTGAAATCATACACAATTAAATGGTTGCCAAAAGGAGGAGGGTCTAACCTTTGTGACTTATGTAAAGGTGGGGTGCAAGATCTAGAACATGTTCTCTTTGCCTGTCCAAATCCGTCTATTGTTGCTGCTAGGAACAGATACATAACACCGATCAAAACCAAATGTAATATAAATTCTGTTCAGAATTTGATTACCCTTTGCAATGCTCCACCCAATGAATTTGTGTGTCTCAAAGTGTATAACTTTTTTAAATCATTTTTAAAATTGTATTAGATAGATAATTTTAAAACCAAATTTTAATTTTATT
Source organism: Lissotriton helveticus (assembly GCF_964261635.1). Lineage (NCBI taxonomy): Eukaryota > Metazoa > Chordata > Amphibia > Caudata > Salamandridae > Lissotriton > Lissotriton helveticus. The sequence continues at coordinate 18,487,732 of NC_136060.1, read as the reverse complement.
GTCAAAAATATGTTTTTCTCGCAAGAGAACTGAATCAACTAAACTAAACTTGAAACTTGAAGCAGCACACTGATTGGGAGCGGGAATGAGCAGGAGCAAGTTCATTGCAATATGAGAAACTGCATTCATTTAAAAACTGATGGTGTATCACACAAAAATGTGGCATAGCTATTCATAACATTATTCACACTTCTAATTGACATTTGAAACTCCTTCCAAATGCAAAATCATCAATTCATCAGTTACGACTAAATGATTCATTAAAAATACTAAAGATCAGAAATCATTTTCACACTATGGGCCCCATTAGGATGGCGGGCGGATCGCCCCCGCCGGGCCGGCGGTAGCCACCGCCGGCCCGGCGGGGGCGATCCGCCCGCCATCTGTGCAGAAATGAGCCCCCGCCATATTAACATGGTTGGGGGGTCCGCGGAGGACGGAAAGAGCGTCCGCCGCTTTTCTGCCCAGTTAACATGTCGACCGGGCGGAAAAGGGTCCTATATGGTGGCGGTGTCTAATAGACACCGCCAGCCATATTAGTATGTGTCTCAGCAGATGCCTTTCCGTGGCGGCGCATGGAGAGTCTGCTTTGAGGGCACGTTGTGGGCCCCCAGGGACTCCGAGGGGGTGGGGGTGCACATGGGGGGTACCTATGGTACCCCCCTGCAGTTCCATGCACAACATGCCTCCCTGGGATTGTGGCAGGCGGTGCTGAGTGCACCGCCTGCCATAATGTTAGGTCTGCAGGATACGCCCACCACTGTGGCGGGCGCATCCTAATGGCACATACGGGACCCCTGCCCTTATGGCGGGCGGTCCCTTGTTTGTCGGCCCGCCATCCTAATGTGCCCCGAAATTTGCACATTTCGCATATTTTGAAAATGCATAGCACCCTTATTCTTTAATCCTGACCTTTCAATCTCCAGGCCACTAGCCTGAGATTTGACAGGGTTTCCTGGTGCAAACTTGGAAAAGCCAGAGAAGAAGGAGCTGTGGGGAAAAAATAATTTCCTGAGAGACCTTTCATTGCTGTTAGGAGAGGAAACAAACAGAATAGTTGCCCTGCTGAAGCTATCAAATCACTAAGGACGTCTCTCACCTCACTCTGATCCAAAACCTGAGGATTAGGGGAAAAAGAGAGAAGTCATAAAAACGACCCTGGGTCACTGGCAGGACAGAGAATCCACCCACATGTCCCTTCTCTCTTCCTGAACTAAACTCATGACGCATGAGCATTGAGGGGAAAGGCAATCAGATGGACTACAGGTTGACCCTATTCCTGGGATATCATAGAAAACTTCCTGGAATGCAGACACAACTGCTGAAAGCCGGAATAGTCATGTTTAGGTTGTCTGCAATAGTGTTGCAAATTCTCTGAAACTGGACTATCGACATTGAAATTACATTCAACTCTGTGAATACAAACATCTGATCCTAGATCTTGGAAGGGGCCAATGACCTCGTCCCCTACTTTATGTGGATGCATGTCTTTGCAGTCATGTTGTCTGTTCTGACCTGAACTGTGCTTCTCTTGAGGAAGTGAGAGAAAGTCATTAGGATCAGGCAGATGGCCTCCAGCTACCTGAGACTCTGAAAAAGAGACCAAAGGCCCTGAATCTGATGAGACTCTCCCATATCACCCCAACCTGTTAGGCTGGCAGCTGTCATATTGGCGATTGAACGAAATGATAGAGGAAACTCATTGAACAGACTTTGAGAATCCAACCAGCAAGTCAAATCGTATCACTCAGATTGGGACACAAGTATTAGCAGAGAAAGATCCCTGGAAAGATAATAGTTCCAGCAGCTCAGGATATATCTCATAATCTTGTGGAGATGAAACCTGGCCCAAGGGACCAGAAATATTGTCACTGCCAGGTCCCCTTTAATTTGTAACCATAGTTCTGCAATTGGACCTTAGTGGGATAGGAGATTCACGCCTTGAGATTGAATCTGGACAGGTCTCTCCTCTGGCAGTGTTACCAGAGCCATATATGTTGATATGTTGCTCCATAGAAGCGTTTGTCATAGGAAATAATCAGCTGTAACTTTTCACAGCTTCTCAAAAAGCCATGGTCTTTAGAACTGCATGTAGCCTTGATGAAGGGTGGATCATCCAATCGTATAGGTAAGGGTGAAGGAAGATTTATTTCTGAGAAAGTAATGCCACTAAATGGCACAAACATCTTTGTGAAGCCTCTTAGGGATGATATTAGTCCAAAAGGCAGGAACCTGAGGTGAAAATTGTCTAATATAAAGTGCAAAAACATTTGATATCCAGCATGGATCACAATGCGAGTAATCATCTTGAAGGTCTATTGCGGTAAGATAGTTCTGACTGATAATCATCAGAATGGTGCTTTGAAGTGACACCATCTTGAAGTGAATTGTCCAAACCAGCAATTTACCCTTTCAAAGTCCAACACTGCTCTGAAAGACCCTGAACACTTTTACATAGGAAAAAAAGAGAATAAGTTCCTTTTCCCTGATCATCTTTAGAAACCGATATAATAGCCTTTTTGTCCCATAAAGCAAGAATTCTTCCCCACAGGACTCTGTGATTGTCTGGTTCTCTGGAAACAAGAGTACAGATGGACCCAAGTCTGGAGGACATTCTGAGAAGTTTATATGAAATCCCCTCTTGACAATAGTCAAGACTCACTGATCGGAAGTATCTCTTTGCCAAGCCTGGAGAAAGTTCTGGATCCTTCTGCACTGCACATCTTGATTGAATAAGAGATTGTAATTGTCAGGACCTCTTTCTAGACCCCCAACCTGTAGAGTCTGTTTTCCAAACAGACTTCTTGGGTTGATACTTCTTTCTATGAGATGAAGAAGACTTCAAGTCCTTCTGGGGAGATTCGTATAAACATCTACCCCCAAGAGTTATAAGAACCAGAAGATTTACAATGTAAGTCCTGCTCAGTGCCCTTCTGAATTGTCATTACTAGTTTCTCCAAGTCTTTAATGGGATTGCACATTATCGGCAGGGATAGTGCCAACCTTGAGACACAGATTATTTGTGATGACAGCTCTCTTCAGATTATTATCCACCTTCTTGTCCACCACTGGTAAATAGTCCTCAGGATAATAGAAGGACACACTATAAGTGTGGCCACTATTGCATCCACCTTCAATTTATGAGGAAACACATCTGCTGATTTCTCCAGGAAATATAGCCTATGTTGAAATCTGAGGCATTGCCACATTCAACTTCTTTCAACTCCCCAAAGATAAATTCCTTAATCCTCTTATGCATGGGCGCCGCAAAAGAAAAAGGCGTGTCATTCTGTGGAAAGAGACCTTCCACATAATCAGAGGTAGCAAACGCTGGGGATGTAAGATTGTCATTAACGTGCTCCAACAAGTCAGGCATCTCTTCCCTCATGACGTACTTACCTGAAGTGGAAATACTAGTGACTTCAGACTCAGAGACTGAGGAAAGATTCTGAGAGTCTGAACAGCCAGTCTTGGATTGCTTTGAACCTTTAGTTTTAGTTTCAAACGTTGCCATAAGTGCCTTGAAGACTGCTGCCTCCATATCACAATCATAAGAGCGGAACACCAGAGAAAGTAGCAAGAGACCTGAAAGACTTGCTCTTTCTAACAGGCATTGAATCTTCCTCAAAAGTCATGTCTCCTCTTCATGCTTCTCTTCCCTTCACTGTATACCAGGAACTGAACAGCTCAAGTAAAGGCAACCATTAAACATGGCCTCTCAATTTCCCTCAATGAAGGTCAAGGGGAACCCCTTGCCACCAATGAGAGATGACCCATCTATTCACCAATGGCCAACGAAACAAAGAATTAAGAATATTAAAAATAAAGGTGCTACAGCTCGGAGGACAATTTATGCATGCATTCAAACAATCCAGATCCCCAGGAAAACCTCGGTATACCCCTGGTAGCAGCGCTTTGCCCTATGCACTAAATTTGCTCCATCTGGCCTGGAAGAACAGCCCTAATACCTAAGAGCTGGTGTTGCATCCTGATCATATTATTCCCTGCTGCTCAGCCTGAGTATGTATGATGTCATTGGAATGTTACTGTGTGCATGATTTGAATGTGTGGTCAGTTTGATTGTGTGGGCTGAGCAGCTGGATGCTGCTCCCGGTGGGGCCTGATTCCTACTCCTAATTCTTCCTTTTACTTAATTATAACTAATAAATACCATCTTAAGGATACCTACGTCTACAGGAATTTATTCATTATAAATTATATCATCAACCATGCAATAATGGCGACGATAGAGAAAGAACTACGCGTAAAGGAACTAAATTTACAATTTACAACTACAAGATATGAAGAAAAGAATTTAAATAAAGACAAGCAACGCTTTTTGATGCCCCACCGGTGTCATGACACATCTGACAGCCTACAGGAAACATCTAAAAAGGTATGTTTCAAGCGTTGTACTCTGAGGAACTTATTGAATTTTAAATTGGCAGATTTATTAACAAGAGCATCAAAAATACAAGATATAACTAGTATCAGAGTTAAAAAGTGAAAAACTTAATATATTTCAAGCTACGATGTTCTGAGCCCAACTTAAATGACTAATTACATTGTTGAGGGCAAAGATGTGAAACTTTCAGCAAAATTATCTGAAGCGGCTGTTTTAATTATAAACCTCTGGGGTAAAATGTAAGTTGCAGCTGTGAAACAAATGAGCGCTGTGTTCATGGAAAGATAACTGCCTTTTAATTCATTATCTACAAGCTTGTGTACACGCTGCGAAATTCTTTCCACTCTGAAGCTTCCGAACAAATGAGCGCTGTGTTCATGGAAAGATAACTGCCTTTTAATTCATTATCTACAAGCTTGTGTACACGCTGCGAAATTCTTTCCACTCTGAAGCTTCCGATTTTCTTTATAACCGGAAATTATTTTGAGCAGTGTTTAAGAGGTAATTGTCTGCCAGAGCCATCAACCTAACAGGTGCCAGCGCGCTAAACTCAATGGAGCTGTAACATTCAGTGTAATTTCTTCGTTTGTCATTTGAAACTCTGACACTCACCGTCCTGTTTGGAATGACGGTAAAGTTGTCAGTTGGTTTCCAGAGATCCTTGCCTTTCCCCTGCTTCACGCTGTATGATGACGTCTTCAGACTGTCCCGAGGAGATGGCGAAGGGGAGCTCTCCTCGGGTTCTATTTCCGTGATGTCAGCCTATGACTCACCGCCTTTGTTTCAACACATATTCTCAGCCTATGAGTCATTGCCTTTCATCAAGTGCATTTTCATTGTGAGCCATCGGGGCGAAGACATGACAGTGTGAAGGTTGCTGCGTGCCATCATCATTTTCCAAGAGTTTTCCGATGTAAAAGACAATTAATACGCTAATGAGTCATAGATCGAGCCTTTCATTTCCAACAGCGTTTCTGACATGAAGTTTTTCCTTATCTGGGTGTCTGCTTTCGTTTTCATCATCGTGTCACAGCGATTGACACGCTATGCTAATCTAAACCCTGCAAGTACCTGAGATATTTTCATTTATTTTTCAAGAGACAAGGTACTGTTAATATTCAAGCCTCGCAATTCATTACAATTAATATGACAACGGTGACTACTTTTATTATTTTAAATTCTTATTTTCCATCAGTCACAGTTATATAAACATTAATGTACATGTTATGTTCTAGTGATTTATGAAACAGTTATTTACTGCAATTGAGAAATTGGTTTTTTGGTTAATTTGAATTCAGAATGATTTATTTATTTATATACAACTTAGATAGTTGAGTACTGAAATTGATGAATTAGTTTATTTATATTATTTTATTTAATGCTTGATTTTAAGAGTCAGGTTTACTATGCTGAGTTCTAACAAAGTTTAAATTTATTAATGTAAATGAACCACATTAGTGCTCAATTAATTTGAGGTGTTCATTAAGTTATTGAAATTTATTGATGAACCACTTAATTAATAGTGCTCTATTATAAAAATAGAGGAGTTCACAATTTACTGCAAGTTATTGAAATTTATTGATGAACCACTTAATTAATAGTGCTCTAATATAAAAAAAAAATAGAGGAGTTCACAATTTACTGCAAAATAGTGCAAAGTCTACATATATTGCTTAAACATTGAGGAGTTCAATGTGTATAAAATTTTATTGTGGAGCCACATAAGTGCTCATAGATTGAGGTGCTCCTATATTTACAGTAGTCTAAATTCTCCAGTTGGAATTTTATGATGCATAAGTTGCGGAGCCACATACGTGCTCATAGATTGAGGTGCTCCTATATTTACAGAAATTTAGTTCTCCAATTGGAATTATATGATACATATGTTACGGAGCCACATACGTGCTCATGGTTTGAGATGCTCCATTTTCCTCAGTTATGTTTATTATATGAGGCAACAGAGTCCTCAGTTAAAATTATTCTCGTTTTTATTATTGAACCACACAAGTGCTCTTTTCAATAAGAGGTGTTCAATTACAGAGAGTTGTTAGGAAACCATATACCCATGCATTAGGTGTTATGCGTAATTTTCATTATACTTTATATAAAAGTGTTTGAATAACGTGATAACTCCTACGTCCTAAAAATGTTATTCTATAGGGACGTCACCTTGTTTAATTTATTTCCCTTTTGTTGCTGTTCATGACAGTCTGGCCAATTGCCGTGATTAGTGATAAGTTGGGTTTTTATTTGTAATGAGGAATGGTTGTATATGATTACTCTCTGGTTTTATACGAGAAGATATCATTCCAATATTCATCTTTCGTAATGATATAATATTATTTCATGATATTACTTATAATTAGTCACCTAATTGTTGATTACTAAATTCATGAAATAATTTCACAGTTATTCATTTATATGTACTGCTAATTAGTAATCCTGATATGATATAATTTCACAGTTATTCATTCTCTATGTATTGCTAATTAGTAATCCTGATTTTACCACCATCAGGACATATTGTAATTAATTTCACTTTCTCTCTTTTATTTTCATTGTTATAAAAGAGGGAGATGTGTTGCATCCTGATCATATTATTCCCTGCTGCTCAGCCTGAGTATGTATGATGTCATTGGAATGTTACTGTGTGCATGATTTGAATGTGTGGTCAGTTTGATTGTGTGGGCTGAGCAGCTGGATGCTGCTCCCGGTGGGGCCTGATTCCTACTCCTAATTCTTCCTTTTACTTAATTATAACTAATAAATACCATCTTAAGGATACCTACGTCTACAGGAATTTATTCATTATAAATTATATCATCAACCATGCAATAGCTGGTCAGACTCAATCCTTGTCCACTCTTACCAGCTCTGACTGATTGAAGCCGCCGCGCACCTCAAATATGTAGGTGCGGTGCCCTTGAGAAAGAGTAGCTCTGCTCCATGGTACCTGACATCTCTGTGCCCACCAAAGCAATCTTCCAATAATCCAAGAAAAAGCAGAAGTGGCCCCAGTTCTGTGCACCGATAACACTATGAGTCTTTGTGAGACAAAAATAAAACAGGATGGGTGGGGGAGGAAAAGTACCTTTAAACTAATGAGTGTGTGGTACTGGTGTCTGTCGAGGCAGGACTGTCTGAACATGTGATGAATTGAAGCGAGACATCGTTGAGAAGTAAAGGACGTTACCTAAGGCCGCAAGAGCAGTAAAGAGCTTTGTGGACAGGGGCCTTGATTTGCATGAGTAGCGACCAGGGTCGGACTGGTCTATAAGACATTCAGGGGGAGGGAGCGATGGGCTGGTCTGACAGATCAATGTGTGGGTCGATGTTTTAGCAGTTTGTGGAGCTGTTTTTATAGTTGATTTCCTTAATATTACCACAATTATTGTCTGAAGCAAACACAAATGCATGTAGTCTCCCATCTTCAGTGTCTATACTGACCTGACTTGCAAATGTTGTCCACATTTTATAGCTGTCTGCTTAGACAGTAGTTCCACTTTTATTTTGGTGCCCTGGCCAATTTTTAGTCTTGAATTCAGCCCACAGAGCTTTTCACGGATTAGGTCCTAAGTATTTATCTAAACGACTTTTTCACAATTTTCCCTCCAGAACCAGAAGTTCGGCTGGAGCACTGCTGGGTGTGGTGCCTAAGACAAAGAGGAAGAAATGGGGGGCCTGGTGGGTCCCCCTTTTCTGCTCTAGCCGCTTCTAGCTGGAATGCTCTACCCCGGCACCTGCGGGCTATCAATGATGCGTTTAAACGGAGCCTGAAAACCTGGCATTTTAATGAAGCCTTTCAGTTTGAGCTCCCTCACATGTACATTTTGGATCAGTGGTCTACACATCTGCAGCGCTGCGACGCTGGTTGACGTATCTGTGCGCTTTACAAGCTCCACTTTGATGGATTGATTGAGCTTGGCTTCCCTCTTGCTCTTGTCAAAATGCCTTTGCATTTGCACACATTCCCTTGGCAGTACCTATTCACCGCTGGGATTTTTTGTGATACCCCTTACACTGCAGGAATAGCAAGCAATGTGTGTAACTAAAATAAATATCCCCTCATTTTCAGTGTTGCTTTTAATTGAACTACAGGTGTTTTGTATCTGAGTACGTGTGTTCTTCCTCCATGTTGTACATTTTTAATGAAGAGAGGGTGTGTTGACTAAAGAAGAATCTTTTATTCGCTTGTGTGGAGGTTATTTATTTTCTTACTCATGTGTGATCTCACATGCCTCGCTCAGCAGTAGGATGCAAGGGAAAAGCAAATTCATGCTTCTCGCCTTCAGAAGTGCTGAATTGAATTGGTCCTTCCTACTGCTGCAGTATCTTGTTGACAGCTTTGTCTATGCTGTTTAAAGCCTTTTGCAGGTAAATATGCCTGTGCAAGACCAAACAGCGAGTGGCCTAGAAGAGATGCTGCAAGCAGAAACACGAGTGGTGGGGCAACCACAAGCTCGAGGAGTAACAGGCATTCTTCTGAAAAGTTAACATGTTACAGGGCAGAGGCGGCAAGTGGAAGAGGCTACTAGAAGACTCCGGTTGAGATGATCTACCTATGTCAGGCAAAATGTATCAGCACTGCTATTTAAGGAGCAGGGGTGTGGGGCTACGTACAGGCGGAAGCCCTCCAAAAAGTGGAGAACAGTTTCCTGAGATTTCTCCTCGTTGTTCTGCAAGGCACTTCGACCTTAGGTACATGGGAGTGAGTAGCTGGTGTTATCAACGCTTGGTCTTCCATACCACAACGAGCCACATCCAATAAACACCGAAAAGTAAAGGTTTCATGTTTCTTGCCCTAAATACAGTCATACACCACATCAATAGCAGAAAGTGGGCATATCAACCAAGAGAGCATCTACTCTTACTAATGGTATAGTAATAGCTGTATTCAAGAGCGGAATGTATCCTGTCTAGTATAGTCGCTTCAGGTCAAGTTGCTCATTTTCACAATACGGCAGCATTGGGGTAGAGGCACTGACATTAGATGGAGGTGGTATTCAGTGGGTTAGGTATACTACAGAATGGATGTTGACTGAGGGAGCATATTGTCCAAAAAAGGGCATTATCACTGGGTTTGGCGTCTTCCTCAAGTGAAGAGGAAGTGTAGCCAGGTATCTGCTAAGATACAGGACTTCCACAAAATGGAGCATGACAGCAACGTGGAGGAGAGGGGATGTGGCGTAATGGCCAGAGCTGTCGACTTTGGAACTGAGGAACCAGGTTCAAGTTTTGTCGTCAGCTCAACATCCTGTGATTCTGGGCAAATCACTAATATTTCCTTAAAGCAGTCCAGTACCTTCAGGTCGAGTTCACGCAATACAAAGGTACAAAAAAGTGTACTTTCCTGTAAGATCAGTTTTTTTTAATATAAATAGTTTTATTAGGGCTTTATAATAACAAAAGATGGCAGCAGGCGAAGGTCAGAGACAAGGCATAAGTCATTAGTTTACATGATGGAGGTGCGAATGGTGAGGAGAACAGGTTCAATAAATTCAGAAAGGAAAGTGTATTCCTGTTGGAAAGTTGATTAGTAGTAGTGATAAGTAGGGACCGATCACTAGCAATAAGGCCACAAACAAAAGGTTCAGACAAGGTCTCAATAAAATGTTCCCTTGCTCAACCATTGGCAACTGGCAACAAGCAGGCATGCTTAACTTAGGAGACAGGTGTGTAAAGCATTTAAAACCACAAATACATTAAATAAGTAACACACAATACACAATAAAAATTCAGCACTAGTTTTTGAAAATAGATTATATTTTTATGAAGTGATAGAAACCAAAATGACAAAAATCCAATATAGGGATTATGAGATATACATTTTTAAAGAATAAACACTTTCTAGTGCTTAAAAATGAATAGCACCACTTCGGGACATCTGGTTGCGTTTGACCAGGGAAACAACCTTTACAACGCAACCATTACATCGCACTACATTTACAACCCAGGCATTACATCGCAACATCATTTACAATGCATGTCACTACAACACATCCATTAAATTGCATGTCACTACAATGCACGACACTAAATCGCATTACACTACAACGCAGGCATAACATTGCATGTCATTACAGCACATACCATTACAAAGCATAGTACCCCTACACTATCCAACACTTATCCTACTGTTGCACCTCCTAGAGTTAGAATAGTAATTTTTACCCCTACACTATCCAAAATGTACCCTACTGTTACACCCCCTGGAGTTAGAATAGTAATTTTTTCCCCTACACTATCAACACTTACCCTACTGTGGCACCCCCTGGAGTTAGAATAGTATTTTTTACCCCTATACTATTTAACACTTACCTTAAATGCAATGTAACAGTATGCGTTGTAATGGTATGCGTTGTAAAGGTATAATGCACTGTAATGGAGTGCGTTGTAAGTGTAGTTTAAAAAAAATGTTGTAGTGGTATGTGATTTAAATGTATGCATTGTAAAGGATGTTGCAATGTAAAAACTGTGTTGTAAAGGCATGCATTGTAAATGTATGCGTTGTTACTTCATGCATTTGTTTGACCGGGACAAAGTCAAAGTGTGAGGCCTACCGAGATGGAGCCCTGGTCGGATATACTATGCAGGAGGCATCGGTCAAAGGTTTATCTCCACACTTACAAAGTTTTCTAGAGGATTTTCTCTTGACATTGAGCTGACCTCTCAAGAAGGCCTGATTCACAGCGGCTTCTTAGGCTTGGTCCAGAGGAAGCCCCCGGTCAGCTCCTGGAAGTATTGAGCTCCAGAGCTTTAAGCGGGACAAACCTAAAATCCAGGCCGGGTTGCGGTTTGACATAGTCGACTTGACTCGACGTTGGGTCGGTCACCATATGGAGCATTTTTTAAAGTTGCTCCAAACTTCTCCAAACTTCTGGAACTTCTTCCTGAAGTTCCTCTTGTGGGTTCAAAGTGTCCAAAACACAAATCCAACGGTATAGAAGTTCTGAAATGGTCCTTGGAAGTTTGGGACTACAGTTCCCCCAATCCTCCTTGCCAAATCCTTAAAAGACCATTGGACGCACTCCAGGCTGGGGACGTCCTGGTGGAGATGGTGCAGGGGAACTCTGTTAACCTATTGCTTTCACAGAGTCCACTTCTTAATCCTTTTTGAAGCAAGGCAAAGTCGTCAAGCCTGTAGTTCCAAGTGTGCAGTAGGTGCAGTGCTTCAGAGTGCAATCCTTTGGGGTGTAGGCCAGGGTTCCAGCAGAGCAGTCCTTCTTCTCCTTGTTGATTCAGGCAACAAATCTGAATTGTATGCAACTCTTCCATATTTATTCAGTGTTCCTGGGCATCAAGCATGGGGGCACATCTGACCATTGGGAAGCAGGGTGCTACCCTCAGATATGACCACTTCCTCCAAAGTGTGGCATAGTCTTGTCCCAGAAAGCCCTATTCTTCCAAAATCCAAAATGGAGGTATTCTCTCCTGGTTAGATCTGGCTAAGCCAACCCACTGGTGTGGCTAAGATTCCCTAACACTCTCCTCCCAGCACCTTCACTGATCTAATTACAGGGGCTCGTGTGTGGATAGGGGTGTAGGATGTGGAGGTGAGCCTGTGCTGTCCTAAAGTGTAATTCTCCCTTTGAAGACCAGTTTGGCCACTCCACCCCCACCCTGCCTTGCACTTCTGCAGCTGCAGGTCTCCACCCACAGTAAATCATTTGTATCGCTAGCAGGCCACTTCCCACCTCATTAAGACAGCTTGGCTCAGTCTGTCAGAGGCTGGCCAATCAAGAGAGAGCTGCTGGAAGGCTGGATTTTGGCTCACAGAGAAGACAGTTCTGTAACTTATGTTCTGTTGTAGTTAATAAAGATTTAACAGAGGCAAATTGTTGGATGTATCATAAATATAATTTAGATTTTTTGAAAGACATTTCTAGCTCACTCTTTTCAAATTTTATACTTATATTAAATAGTCTCATGCTAGCCAATAAAGCTAATTTACTACAATACCAGAGCTTATAAAACATCTTGTATATTGCCCCTGCTTATAGTTACAAGGTACCCTACCCTTGGGGCCCCAGAGGAGACCTTAGGCATGACCTAGATGTAAAACATAAGGTAATTTGAGACATTGGAAGTACCTTTAAATTCAAAGTCGATTTTGTATATAATTTCAATTTAAACGCAGCCTGCAAGGCAGGGCTGGCTTTTAAAATGACAGCAAGTACCACAGTAGTCTAGTGGGCCTCTAAACCTGCATGCCCTACCATGTACTAGGGACTTTCAGGTAGGTTGTCAGTTCTAATTGTAACTACGCCTAATTACCATCAGTAGCGGCCCATGGAGGGAGTTTCGTGGGGTGGTGAGGCGGGTCGGGGGAGGGTCAGGGTGGGGGGTAGTAAACACCGGAATAGAACACATTTAATTGTGCGTGCTGCATTGCATTGTGCGATGCAGCGCTCGCAACGAAATTCGTTTTATTTATTTAAATGTTTCCTTACCTCTGTTCATCCATATTCCGGTGTTTACTACCCCAACCCCGCCTCACCCCCCCCACGGAACCCCCTCCACGGGCCGCTACTGATTACCATGTACTTTTAATCAGAGTACAGGCCCTGGGTCTGGGTAGCGGAGCCTGGGCACAGTCAGTGTCAGAAAACCAGCACCTAGTAGTCAAAGTGGGGTCAAAAAGTGGGAGGAGACTGCAAACAGGTCCTGATTTCTCACAATCCCCCTACTGAACAGACCTCAGAATGAACAGAAATAGTATACGTACCATAGACGTAGACTAACAGTTCCATCCTCTCTAATCATACCCATCCCCTTCAAGCCCCCAAAGACCCCATCAAGCACAGTGTGAGGTAAGAGAGTATGGTGACAGGGAGATCCGGGAGTCACTAGGGGCGCCACACTAGGCCAGACCTGCTGTTCCAGTAACTGAGTTCGACATGGAGTCGTTTGATGAAAAATCATCCACCACTACCCGACCCCCAACAGTTTCCTGTAAGATCATTTGATGAGCAATGTATACTCATTTTTATTTGCAATAAGATGTGATGCTTTCAAACAAAGGGCCAGCTGTACTATTACTCCATTTGCAAATTGTGTCATGACTTTTTGCAAATAGAATCAGATTTTTCAAGCCTACCTCTGTACAACTGTATCAGTCCACAAAAAAAAACTAATTGCAGGAGCTTGCAGAAGACCTGCTAATTAATATTCATTAGGCAGGTCACAATTAGCAAGGACATGTGATTAGCTGCAATCACTGAGATGGTGATTGCAAGTGGGAGCAGACCACCATCCTTGGGATTGCATTTCAAAACGGAAAACTGTTTTTTTTTACTCAGCCTTTTTTTACGCAGCCCTTGTTCCTTAAAAGAACGGATGCTGCTTCAAATGAATAAAAGTACGTCTTCTGTTTTGGAAAACTTTAGTGGAAACGTGCATTAGCCCCCTCCCTGGACTACTCCCCCTGAGCCTACCACCTCTCAATCGTCTATCCTGATTCCCAAAGAACGAGGGGTTCCACAGGAGCCCTTCCCCTTTGTGAATCAGCTACCACATCCTTGAAGTAGTCAGTAACAGGTGAAACTTTGCGACTGGAATTACAGTGACAAACCAATGCTTCATTTAATACTGAACTGCACTTTGGAAAGACTGATCCTTTCACACAACTTCCAAATTGTCCGTTTTAAGGGTTGATGAGTCCATTTTACGAGTCGGAAAAACTTTGCGACGCGTAAAACCGGTTTTGCACAGGAATTGCCCTTTTGCAGCTGCAAACCGTGTTATTTTGTGAATTGCAGGGTTTGCTACTGCCAAAAGGGCTTGGTGCATCTGGCCTTATATGGGCTAATGGCTACTCCTTGCCAACACATTATCCTGGGAATTGAATGTCCATCAATTACTTGTAAACACTGTCAGTCAGTATTGCATATTGAGAAGTTATAATCCTGCTGTTCCTCCTTTTCCTTATTTAATCCTTATAATTAAGTACATTTCCGAATTCATCTTTGATAGAAAAATATTTGTGGATTGTTTATTTTACAGAAACATTGTGCCATAACACAGGCTCATTTAGGATTCTGACGTACATTCAAGAGTAATAATATGATACGTCAGTATTGTCACAGTATAGTATTTTTTTTATAAGATTTAGCATTCAGGTGCACAAATTTAAAATAATGTCTGTAATCTTGTATACTGCACAGTTTATGTTTTTTTTTGCATTTGGCTACCATCAACATTTTTCTCATTGTAACTAGGCATGTAGTTTACACGATCTGATGTCTCAATCTTATCTGTCAAAATATGTGGTCTTGGCAGAAATGGGCACATTTTTGCACATAGAGCTGCTTACTAAATGTGCACCTCCATTTCAAGTATTTGAGGTTGTATTAAAGTAGGGTGCAATTTCCCACTCATCGCTGCAGCACACCCTTAACTGAGTGGCCCAATTCCAATCAATGTACTGTTCAGAGTGCCAAGCCTTCTCTCTGAGGAGCTTGTTAGTAAAAGGAAGGCAAGCCATTTGATGATGCCGGTCTGCCTTTCACTCTTCCAAAAGTCACTGCTGGGAGGTGCACTGTGCCTCCTAATAGCGTATTTATCATTGCACTTGCTTCTGTAATATGGTACTGGTACAATGGGAAAGATCCCGGTCATTTGCATGGTGCCACACCCTCATGCAAATAAAGGAATGCCCCCTAATGAGTGCACTGGGACATATTTTGTGTTGGCCCAATATATATTACAGAAGTAAGCTTCTTCAGCCCATTCAGGAATGTCAACCTCCCCATTTGGCACTTTCTGTAATATGGATCTGGGTGTTCAAACATACAGAAGTTATAAATCAGCTGAACAAAATAATTTTAAAGAAATGATGCTCCTTTAAAAATGTATTTGTGAGGTGGAGCCAGCCAAGCACATGGTCAGGCTCATCACCATAAGGCTCTTGCAGATCTCCCAGTTTGGGGTGAGGTTGGTGGCCTGTGGCCTGATCAGACCTAACCTTTGAGGGGTTCAGATTTCAGGGCTCAGGAAGCTTTTGCATGAATGATTTGAGTAGCAGGCTCAGGCAAAAGACGATAGAGACCAAGGTGGTGCCTGGGTGCATGGTGGTGGACTGAGGTGGGTAACATTATTCTTTTGGTGTGTCCTGCTAGCAATGCGCCACAGCAAGTGCATGGGGGGTGAAGACAACCTTGAATGGAATTGGAGCTTATGTGGTGAGCTGGGCCAGAGACACAAGGGCTGATACTGCCTCAGCTCTTTGCATGACTGAATGACCAGAGCCTAGTCTGATGTCTGCAGAGTGTGTTGGGGCCCTTATTGAGTGCTCAGGGCTCATAGATTCTTTTACTTACTATTCTTCCCTCGCCTCACTATCTTTTTTTTGCCCCCCAAAGTGGCAGGGGATCTCACCGATTTCCTATGAGTGACATACTGATAATAAAATGTTGCACTTTTCACCTTCAGGTTTGATGTTTCAGTGTTTAATCTTATGGAAGGTCCAATAAAAATGATTTTGTTTTACTACTGTTTTTCATGTTATATAATTCTTATTGTATGTTTGTGTAACCTCTATATGACTGAAAAATACTCATACATATGTATAAATATTTCCATATGGAAGATTCTCAGTTTCCATCCCGAATGAAGGCACTAGCGCACGTTGAGCGCATGTACATTTTTACTGAACGTTCACATTTTAGCACTGAAAATCCACTCAAAGCTCAGAATAATTGTAATTGCATGTATATAGAGCTTACTACCCCTGGTGAAAAGTAGAATGGCGTTATCCAAAGCATTGTCACATTGACTGTGTCACACTGACTTCTCAGTAAACATTCACTCTCACTTTCCGCCCTGTTTGCAGCTCTTCAGTGTGATATAGCTGCCTTCGTCCTGCTTTGAGTGTATAGGTGTTGAAGAGATGGTGAAAGCCACACCCTTCAATATTATGATGAGTACACAAGTGGGTAAATAATTGTAGGGATTTCTTCTATCGTATTTTGCTCACCTTACTATTGAAACCCCTAGTGAACCCCAGCCCTTCTCGTTTTCTCTCTCTCCCCCACCTGCCTCTGCTTTAATAAACCCAAGGGGAGCTTTAGATGTTTTTTTAAATGCCCAGAGACTACCCAACCCTTCAACACCGGCCTCCAGTATCTCCAGCACCCCCATGCCCCAGGGAAATGCCTGATGGGTTGCACAGCCTATCCGGCCCTGCAGGCGACCCACTTGGTGCAGGATGTTTTACCATGTACATTACTAAAATAGTGTCTGACTTCATCCCGCATACGATCAGTGAGATCTCTTCAACTGAGCAACTCGATGAAAGAAAAGTTTGTACTAAAAGGCAAAGTTTTCACTTAGAAGCAACGTTTTTACTTACTTATGTTGTTGCTTATATTGTAGTTCTTAATATGCGGTAGAGGTGTAGCACTGAGACACCTCTAGTGACTTCTGTATATTCAGTTAGAGCATTTTTTTTATTGACGTTGAGCAGTAAATGTGCCTGGATTAGCAGTTGGCTTAATTTTTCATTGAAAAAGGAAGTATAAATAAAATACATCTTCTGGCGATCAGTAGCTTATTGTCTGAGTTTATCACACGGTTAGCCTGCAGCCATATATGTTCTACCCACTTTCCTACACACTGCTGCAATCAATGGATGTTGCTTCATGGAACAGACTCTTGAGAGTTGTGGGGAGAGGAAAGAGATTCAAGTAAAACATCCTATAACTAACAAGACCCGAGAAAGATAGTTTCATTTTCCAATGTTGCTATTGTTTATTTTTTTTTTCTTGACCTGGATGTAAGGTTTATTAGAAATGTATTACACATATTACACTGTATTTTTCATGATTAGCCTCAGGGAACCAGCACCACACAACTCGTCTAGGATGCTCTATGAGTGTAGACATTGTTTTATTGCCGCTAAAGTAATAAGTTTATTTTGGGTCTTTGTGGAAAATTCAGTACTAGGTGTTCTTAGTGTTTTTATACATTTTGTAACACTGCCCCATCAATATTTTCTGGGTCTACTAATAGGTTTACACAAAAAAACCAATTTTGGGCACATATTCATTTTTGCAATTAAGTAGTTCGAGCCATTTGTAATTCTGTACACAGCCTATAATCACTCCAGAACATGACTGAACATATGCTCCCTATACTTATCTGCTGCTACTACCTTTTGGCTATGTTTGTGCTATACATGTATTGCATATATATATCTATGCGTAACGATATTGTCTAATAGCATCCAATATTCCACCTGTGCTCAGTTGCAGAAATCACCTTTGTATAGGTGCAGGTCTCTATGTTCTTCATCATGTTAACAAGCTAAGCCAAAGTAGTATATTTAAAAAACACAGACGTGATAGCGTTTTTAATCTATAATATGGTATCTCATGAACATGACCTCAACACTTAGGAGATAAGCGAAGATCACAGATGGGTTCAGCATTGCTTTGTGATCAACTCCCCTGGGTCCCACTCCTTCCTTGCTCCTAACGATTGTGGTTATTCCCCATTCATGATAGGCAACATCCAGGGCAGCCACACTAGTAGTCTGAGTCTCAAGAGTCCACTCTGACTCTATTACGAGTTATCAAGGTTCCAGTGTGGCACCACTAACTAGCAAGCAAGCTCCCCCTCGGCCAACAGGCCCGAAATCAGTCTTACCCGCACCTGCAGGCTTTGAGTATCTGGAGCTCCTGAGTGCACCTCATATGCAGGCACTTGGTGTTGCAGCAGCAGATGAATCAGGTGAGTTCGCTGCAAGTGGCCCAGGCAGGGCTGCACTCAGCGGGCTCAGAGTTCCTCACACATGTTTGCACCACGGAAGCTGCCAGAGGTTCTTTTCTGCTCCTCCTTGTAGGGGAAGTTTCTGATCTGTCCCACAGTTGGGGAAAGGGGTGGTGCGATGATCCTGAGGCAGGTCCCATGCCTTGATTACAGTGCGTAGGTGCACACTTCTCCTGAGTGGGTGCATCAATCAGGTTTTACATATTGTTGCTCCCGTTGACCTCCACAGGTTTACTGTGTCACCGTATTCTCCCTGTACATGGTCTCCTGGCAGTTCAGCACAGAGAAGTCCTCAACTATTGCCCCTCTTGACATACCAGGTCACAGTTCACCATGAGGAAGGACTAAGGCCCTCACAGTACGCCAGTCTTCTCACAGTGGCCCCTCCTAGCATATGGGGTCACTACTGTCACCAATCCCAGGAGTAAATCCCTTTGGTGGGTTGAGTCTAGCAAATTCCCTAACATTGCAGTTTAGGCTTCAGAAAGCTAAAGCTGAAGGGTATGGGAAGGCCAGAGAGTTTGAGAGGAAGAAGATAAGACTAGCTCACTGGGAACAAGAGTAGAGGCGGTGGGAGAGACAGTAGGAATGGGCCCATGTGGAGAATTTTCAGGAAAGGAAGTAGAAACAGGGAGAAATGGAGGAAAAACAGAGAGAGTGGTAGGGGGAAACAGAAGGAAAAAGTAAGAGAGCTGGAAAGAAAATAGATAGATCTTGAGAGAGAGAGAAACAATGACGACAGCAATGACAGCTCCATCTGGGATAAGCGACTCTACATCCAGTTCAGGCCAGGTTGAGGCCAAGATTCTAAAAGATCTTGTACATGTGTATGAGGAAGGTCAGGACATTTTGGAATTTTTTGTGAGCTTTGAGGTCGCAGGACAATTAGGGATTAGAAAAACCCAGGAAAGGTTGGACCCTCTGTTCTATTGACCAGGGATGAACAGAGACACAGAGAGATTCAGCAGAAACTGTCCTGCTTGCCAGATGAGTGGTAAGACAGAAGGAAGGAATACAGCACAGTTAGTGCCTCTACGAATTGTAGGCATTAAATTTGAGCGCTTGGGAATAGACATAATTGGTCCATTCAAACCCCCTCACTTTCAGGTAACAAGTCTATCTTGATTGTGGTGGATCATCTCACCAGGCACAACAAAGGTGTACCTGTAAGTAGCATAAATGCACAGGTGGTAGTAAGAGCTCTCCTGAGGAACTTTTGTAGGGTTGGATTTTCAAGGACAGTAATTTCTAACTGGGGAACCAACTTAATCTCCTATTACTTGAGAGAGATGTGGAAGCAAGCTGGTGCGACATACGACTTCTCCACAGCACATCACCCCCACACCAGTGATTTAACAAGAAATTGAAGAGCATGGTGGGAACTCTGTTCGAGAGCCTCAGGAACAAGTTCAATCTTCCCCTGCCATGTCTCTTGTTTGCCTACCGAGACAGCGTGCTGAAGGCGGTAGGTCTCTGTGTAGACCTATCAGTGCAGACTCCGCTCACCTTACTCACAGAAGGATGAAGAAACCTCAGAGTCTCCTCGAAAGGATGTGGTGGATTATGTGATTGGCCTTAGGAAGTTGATGGCACAGGAAAACTTCAGACCAGCCAAGCACTGATGCAGGAATGGTACAACCCAACCAGAAAGCTACTCTGACTGGTCATCAGGAAGGTTAGGATGTGTTGGTACTAACGCTTATTTGTCCAAGTGCTTTGGAGGACAAATAGTGTGGGCCATACAAGGTAGTTCAGAAGTTTCTGTGGTTAAATACTTGGTGGACACAATTGCCACAAGGGAACCCAAGAGTGTGCTCCTTGTGAACAGGCATCAGCCTTACCTCCAGAGAGATTACAGTGAATGTTGTGGCCATGGTAGAGAAGGTAGAGGGAGACAGTTGAACTTCTTCCTGGTTGCTGCATAGTGACATTAAGGATGGCACTGTGGAAGGTATTCAGTTAGCCGCTGAATTTAGGCCCGCACCAGATCCAATGCAGCCATACACAAATCTATCTGGGAGATTCCTCCACCTCCTCTCTTCATGTTTCTCCACGTGGGTCTGAGTCTCCCAAAATGGAACCCAAGGTCCTCCATGTATTGTACCATTCATAGGCACACATATTCTCAGTGTATGTATACAGAACAGAATCACTGCACATCACTGTATCCTTCATGTGCTGTACCACTCAGGCACACATATACCCAACAAATACATTTAACATGCATGCAAAGCAAAGCACTACATCCTTCATGTACTGTACCACTCATAGCCACACATACATTAAGCACAAGCATTTACCATGCATGTACTGCACATCACTACATAGTTCATGTATTTCACCACTTATAGACACACATAGATCCAGCACATGCATTCAGCATGCATGCACAACACAGAACTGCATTATCATTGCACTGTACCCTTCCCAGGCACACATACACCCAACCAAAACACATCACTCATGCGCTGCGCAGCACCACACACCAAAACAATGTAGGCAAAGGGTGAGTTAGGCACACAGCAGTGGAACATTAACTGGGTGAGCCTGTAGGCCTCACTCCAGTGACACAGATTAAAAAGAACCTGTTCACTCCCACTGATCACTACACATTATGCTACCACCACTGTGCTTGTGCTGCTTAACTCCTGGTGAAGGGAGTAGCCCCTCATCACTATGAGAATAGTGCTTTGTGTGCCCCTACCAGGCCATCAAGTCAAGTCTGCAATCCGTGAGACTTGCCTATATCATGGAGTACAAGCATCATCTGTGTTTGTGTATGACAACAAAAATCAGCATTACAGATTCAAACAACAGTACATTTGGGGTACATATGGCAGGGTTGCATGTCCATTACCATGCAGAAAACGCCGTCCCACTGTAAGCCATTATTGCTTTATCCGTTCTGTAGCTCATGCTACAGACCACCTTCATGAGCCTGACAACCACTCACAGCAAAGGCACTGTGTGGTTACCTGGCTCCCCAGGACACTATATCCCAAAATGTCCTTGTTGAAAAGGCTTCAGGGGACATGGTTCCAGCTGCTTCACCATCCACAGTGATGCGACCGTGAAGTAGAAGCTAAAATCTATTAGCTGGGCACACAAGTCATTTCAATTACCCTGACATTTAGGCGAATTACCATCTATGCACGTCATCTGTGTGTACCACCTTTGCATGCCAATAGGTAGCAGTCATAGTAGGAGTGCCCTTGTGAGGTAGAACTGAGCAAGGCTCCACTGCCTTTTGTCTAGGTTCAAGTTATATAAATATAGCATATATTCATAGATCCGTGGCCATGTTTACTGTTAGAACTACTGCGCCACTGTTTATAGTTGACTAAGTCTTTTCTGCAAAAGTATTGTACTGTATTATAAATGCATTTTTACAGCGCTCACTACCCCTGACAAAGTGTCGAAGCACTTTTTCGGCGAGTAGCACGCTACTCCCGAAAGTACAGGGTATACACTTGTGATCTGCGGGAATCCTCTGTGCTGGGTTGTTTTTGATGTAACAAGTCAATCGACTAGAATGCAGTGTGCACTGTTCGTCAATAAACAATTTATCATTCTTATAAAACACAATATACAAAATACCCGGTTCTATCTCCTCTTTTAATTTTAGTTTTTAGCCTTAGTTTTCTGTATTTGCATTACTGTATTCAGTTTAGGAATCTTGGTCAGAGAACAGGTTGGCGCGGAACATACTACTAGCGGGGATTGCAGCGAGTGAATACCTTACGGAAAACACGTGAAGGGAATTTTGATGAATTGTTTATTAATGAACAGTGCACACTGCATTCGAGTCGATTGACTTGTTATATATCATTGACACATATGTTCCACGGGTGTTGACAGCACACTTAGCAGTGTAGCACCACTGGTTTATTACGAATAAAGTGTTTTCTTTTGAAAAAAAATAAGCAAAAAACAGGAGTGCACCCCAAACCAAATTATTATTTCTGTGTTGTTTTTCACACATAAGTATTGGTTGCGATATCTGATGAGGTTGCTTTTAATCTTCCTGTTGCAAGCATTGTGCCACCGGCCAGCTACATCTATCTGGGTCTCTGAATCCTCGGTTTGCCCACTCGCCTGTACTCGTGCACAGAGGGTGGTGGGCACCATGCACAAACTCCTGGATACACATCAACCTTTTTATTCAAGGTGCACTCAGGTCACCAGCAACCCTCTGATGGGCTAGTCACTTTAGACAGGAGGATGGCAAGCGGCCAACACCTGTCCAAGCCCTTGCCCATACAGAGAACACCAACCTTCTACTGATACACCAGGCAATGCCCAGCTGATGCCGTCATGTGCCAGGCCCTAGCGGGCGGCAGAGGGCAATCTTATGGCAGTGAAGGCCGTTTCAACTCTGAGTGAATGGCAGGGCTGACATTCAATGGCCGTTTCTCATATCTGTAATGCAGAGAAAATTGCTTTCTTTAAATCTTGAATGAGCAGAACAAAACTCAGATTTTTTCCAACTGGAACGCTATTGTCATTGACATAATAAAGATATTGTAAGCTGTGACTTTTACGCACTCCGATAGAAACCAATCTGCAATCTTGACAGATCTGATCTGTGCCAGGAGCCAGGGCTCATCTGCAGCAGCAGGAGACGAGGCCTCGATTAATTTATGGCAGAGGAGAGCCGAATGCCAACTCGTGCTCTCAGCTCAGGTGCTTATGTGTCTGCCTGAATTTGTACTGTAATAATTTAGAAGGATTTATATTAAACTTTTCTTTCATTTGTCATTTTAAGGGTACATTAAACTCCTTTGAGGAATACATTGTTAAACTGTCATATTTTCTGTCGTGTGCTGCAAGTGAACGTATTGTGCAATGGAACAGCAAGTTTCAATAAATCACTGCGTATCCAAATGTGCAACACACACCTGCGCCGCTTTCCATGTATAATATTACTCATTCTCAAAGCTTGGCTTTTTGCTTTCTTGTGTGCCCAATCTGCAGTATGTCATGACATAACAACACAGCAGAATACAATGGACGTGTTTAAACACACGTTCACCCCTCGGAGGTCTCACAGCGCAATCGACAAATAATGCACGATTATGGAAAAAGAACAGTTCCCTGCGTGAATTGTATTTTCTTGCTGTGAGATTCTGGGTTATTAACTTTGGTGTAAATATGAGTAATCTAGTATCTATCCTGCAAGGTCAAAACAAAATGTTAATGAGAAAACAGAACCTTAAGTGACGGAAACTATGACACATAGCACCAGGAAACAGGCCTTTCCTCAAAGAAAAGTGTACTTAGCATTTAAGTGGCACAACACAATATTAATGTCCAGAAACAAATCAATTCAAACCTCAAATCTGTTTAGTGAAAACGAGAGAAAATAATACAATTTGACAAAACGGGTAAAAATCGGATTAGGCAACCAAAGATATGAGTATTTCAAGTCTGTAAGTAAAAAATGCTCATAATTGGGCCGGATGGTAGTAGATGGAGCCCGTGCCTCAAATCCTTCTGTCCGTACCCCCATTGGGCCCCAACTTTACCGCCGTAGTATGTAACTACACACCTTGCCTCACACATTTTTATGTCCATGCACTTCCATTTGTTTGAGGAAATACATGAACCCACGTGCTTGCTTAAAGTGTTTAAATATGGCCTTCTGTTTATGTATTCATGTGTGTATTTATTCTGATACACACTCTTTACGGTTGCCTGTTGTAAGTGGAGAATTATCTGCGGGCCCGTTCTACGAGATGCCAGTGACGTGCATTACCAAAAATGGCCATCAGGGACCACTCTTGCACTAAAAACGAGAAAGAAAAATTACCCTTACTGTTCTGCATCAAAGAAACCGAGGGGACTGGAACAGAGCAAGTCACCTTCTAGGCTAATAATCTGAAATGCTTTTAATCTTTCGCAAAATCTTCTGGTGGGTTCCAACCACACACCCAAGTGGAAACCAAACCTTTCTTTCCCATTTCCTTCAACAGCCAAGGGTTGCAATTTACTTAAGTGCTTGATATGTCCCCCCTTGTCGCTGCTAAAGCTTCCGGACTACTGGGGAAGACTTTCTGCAGACCCAGTCGCAGGTGGCACTTGGAGGCACGCTTAAACACTCCCTTCAGCCACTGCTCCACTAAAGTCCTGTGTAGTCCACTCACAACTAGTTAGATCGTTATTTCCATTGAGGAGCCCTTCTCTCGTTTTTCTATAGGTTTGCTATTCTGACCCTTAAGAAGCACTTCCTGTCCTTCAATATAGGAAAATTCAGGCTAAGCTCAGGCCTCAATCCTATCCACAGGCAGATTTAGATAACAGAGGTGTCCTATTTTTTTCTTTTTCGAGTATTGTTGTGTTCTGATGATTTGGTGTCTGGAAGCTTTTCTCTTATAGGGCACACTAGCCATTGAATAGTGACATCATCTGCTCCAGTCCTAAGAAAACTTTTACACTAACCACATAGCTTAGCACTTCCTGTTGTTTTCTGGTAAACTATCCCAATAAACCTTGCTCTGAGGATCTTTCAAAATAGTAGAATTCAACCGGCCAATTTGTGATGCTTGGAATTCCACTTAGGGGGCTGTTCTATTTACAGGAAGGGACGGTTCCAAAAATCGACCCTTGCTGGTTCTGAGGACAGCCCAACCTTGCTGGGAGCAGAGACAAGCTGGATACTAGCAAATCAGCTTCGAAGGGACTCCTGGCAACATAGGATTATTTACTGTAATCCTGCTAGCCTGGAAGTCTCCAACCAGTTGTTTGTCAAGACCATCTGCTGTTCCTTTCCACTGATTTGTCGCACACTCCAAGATAATTAGTCAGTTCCTGTCAAAAGGCTCATATTATTGTCTTTTCTTAAGTAGGGTTATACACATTCCATCAAAAACACTAAATAATGCCACTGAATGAAAGAAATAATTACTGCTCAGGCTGGGAGGCAGGAACAAACATGTTTTAACAAAATCATATTCCAATATATTTAACAAAATTCTACATGCACCACTGAATTAGATTGTATATGCTATTCTGGGGCACAATCATGTCTGTAGCTTTTTCTTACCTGAGGTATGGAAAAATAGATTTTATTCACGAATAGGCTTTTCCCTAAAGGCTGTACAATCAAAATGTAGCTTTTAATATCAATTTCAATGCAAAGTAGGGATTTAGTAGAACAGTATTGGCAATTGTTCAGTTTTCGAATTTCAATGCAAAGGCATTGCAATTGAAATATTAGGCATATTTCTAGATAGGAATGGGCACTCTAGTGTGTTTCTGGCATTTCGCCTATGTTGTTTATGGCACAGAGACCTATTTCTAAATGTAAACTGAGTCTTATTTTTGTGTACCTACGTAGTGGGATTAACACTTTATTATTTCGTAGTAACAATCATCAGCCGATCCGTGTTTTGATCTAGGAATTTAAGCCATTCTGGGTCATCTACATAAAACACTCTCAAACGTGGAGCAATCACAACTTACTTCACTAAATCCATTTCAGAAAGCTTCAAGAAAGTATTCACTTGAGAACAATCAAGTCTCAATGCACACATTTGAGCCAAATGCAGTCAAATAACTTTAGAAAGGATGGACTGGAAATTAAAGATAACACTGGCAAAGTTTTCAAACCAGCCACACATTTCTCCTTGTCAGAGTGTAGTTTATATTGGTTATTTTTACTACACTGATTATCCATATATTTTGTGTAAAATGTGACAAGATTTTCAGATAGTTATGAATGCTAATTAAGCACTTAATTACCCATGAAAAACATTTCTTCAAAGGAAAAATTAGTTAATGTGGTCTTAAAGAAATTCTTATGCACACGCAATAAAATCAGGTACATAAGTCCCTGCGTTACTGAGTCCATGTAAATGTGGTGTCTATTTTATAATCTGACACAATGTATAATAATTAAGCACTTCATTATCTATGAGAATACCCATGAAAAACGTTTCTACATAGGAGAAATTAGTTTATGTGGCCTTAAAGAAATTCTGTGGCACACAGAATAAAATCAGGTAGATAAGTTGCTGAGATACTGAGTCACTGTAAATGTGGTGTCTATCTCATAATCTGAAACAATGTATACCAAGGAATAAAACCCCTATTTAATCCTTTGAGGGGGGGATATGTCTGCTTTCAGCTGTCTGTTAAATGATGGGGCAAAGGGATAACAATAATCACATTTCAAACCTAACATTTAAGAAGTGGTTCTTTGAATGAGATTGGAAGGCGTTTGGCAACATTTATTGGGTCTGGTTACATTTTAAAGTTGCGATAAATGGTGGTGATTTTGTTACTTAGGAATTAGGAATTGAGTGAGATTGTATCAGTGGTCCTGCAATTTGGTGACTGAGTTCGAGGTGGCCGCAGGTGAGGTGAAATCCTTCACAATGGAGAAGATTTATTTACTTTTGTTGGTGCTGGTATTGATGCAGTCCGCCAGAGTGGCGCATTTAATAGTCCGGACATAGTGGTAGCGTGTCAAGACAGATTTGAACGTGCTCCTGTCCGCATTGTCCTAACTCATTCTCCATTTCTGCTCCAGTTATTTGAAATGGCTTTTATTCAGTCTCAGCCCCTCTGTGTACCAACTGGATTTTGTTGTATATACTTTGATGAGGAGGCCAGATAGTCGGTACAGGAGGAAATCCAGTTGTGAAATTCTTGATGTCTTTAGAGAGGCTGCTGCTGTGTTTGGGTTGGTGGGTGCTGTGTGTGGTAGTCCAGTAGTAATCAGTGACGCAGTTCCATTTTTGACTGGCTGGTTTGGCGCTCTCAACCTAGAAACAAGATGGCAGAACATTTCTTCCCTTGTGTAGATCTCCTCTGTCCACCACAGAGGTGTGGCTAGGGAAAGAACAACCCCTCCTGTATGATCACTCTAAACCAGTTTTAAGGGAAGCTCCTCTCTCCCGGGACTGGAGCCTTTCTGGCTGGAGGAACTGAAGGAGGCCATGACCAGCTGTTAACTAACATTTGCCTGTGACACGGTAGGCCTCTTCAAAGTTAAATAAATTCCTGGAAGCAAGTTCACACTTCATCAAGGGAACTATTCAGCTAGCTGCCAGTTGAGCTCATGCAAATAAGCAGCCAGAGGTTTTAAGCAGGGAAAAGGTAACTTTCTAAAAGTACCTTTTCAAAAATATTTATTACAACTCCAACTCCTCCAGTGAACTGGGCTTGTAATTATATTTCAAAAAGTCCCTAAATGTTATTCAATATTATATCTCAGTACTTCCCTATGGAATAGTCAATCTTGCTACAGTGGAAATAACTTGTAGGGCCTTTCCGCTGTAAGGAAATTTAACATAAAACCTTTAAGTGTCCTACTTTTAAATACCATGCGCCCTGCCTTATGGGCAGTAAGGCCTACTAAGAGTTGACTTATTATTATTTAAAAGGAAGATTTAGGTCTGGCAAAAATGGTCATTTTGACAGGTCGAATTTGCAGTTTAAACTTGCACAAGCTACAAATGGCAGGCCTGCAGTCATGTTTATCCTGTCACTGTAGTGGGTGGCACAATGAATGCTGCAGTCTACCTGTGATATTTTACTTACAGGCCCAGGTACACTTTTGTACCACATACTAGGGACTTGTAGATAAGTTAAATATACCAATAAGGGGTATGCCAATTTCATCATGGTGCAAAGAGTTTTACAGCCAATAAAACAGCCAAATCAAAAATTTGGGCTGATACAACACAAAAGATGGTCATTTCCAACAGTTTGGTATGTAAGTGGCATTTTTATAGCACAGAACTAGACAAAACCGAGTGATGTTTGAGAGTGTATTAGAGCTATTCATAAACAAGACAGAGTATACACAATAGCAAGACATTTTGTTAATGTGTCACAGAAGTGAAAAGCTGTTCTCTTATTGGTGCATCAATCAAGTTGAAACCAATATAAGTCATGGAAATAGACTGATGTCACTAATGAGATTAGAGTTTTAATATGTTTGAACATGATATTGGTCTAGAAACCGTTCAACCCAATGGTCTAAAGATGGCTTAAGGGATTACATCATACCAGTAAATTAAGCATCCACATGTAAGGGGTGTGGCTGGCAAGATGGTGGAGCAGACGTTGCTCTACTTGGCTCCATCAAGCCTGCAATGCCATCCTGTGATATCCTTTGATGCAGCTGCCATGAGTCCCCTGCAACCTTGTCTACATTATTGCTTTGCTCTGTAGGTGCTGGCAGACTGCCCCCAGTGCCTGTATGGGCGGCAGTGGAGAACTAAAGGTGCCTGTGAGACGATCAAAAATGGCAGCCTCCAGAGCCTTGATGCGGCTGCTTTGAGGTCTGGGGAAGTTCTCTGTGCTTGGAGCCTAGGAGGTAGGATGCTGGGCCATGGATCACTGCGGTGCCCTACTGGATGAGTGTAAGATGGTTGTGCATGCAGCCTTGAGAGGAGGAGATGGTAGGCTGTGGCCTGCAGCGCCGGCCTCAGAGGTGAGCTCTGCTGAACTGGGGCACTTGTCCGGCCTGACCCTGCAGGCTCTTGTGGCTCCTCGCCAGGGGAGACTGTACGCCAAGCCAGCCATGAAGAAAAAGCCAGTTGGTGTGGCAATGAGCCTCTGAGACACTTCCTGATGATCCCTGTGCCACCCCTGCTGGGTGTCTCGTGCTGTACTGGCTGGGGCACTAGTGGGAGCGAGTGACGACCCTGGGCTCTGGCTCCTACCTGTATACGGTACCGCTTGTGCGGTGTGGCCTCCTGGAGAGGGGACTCTTCATCCAGATCATCTACCTGTTGGAAATTAGTGTACAAGGTCGGAAACCATATGCTACTGGAGAATGGTAAATGAGGATCTCACATATTCTTGGGTGGTGCAGGTGCCTGCCACAAGGACATCAGGTGAGTGACGCGGAGACATTGAACGGTGGGCTATGGGTCTCTGGATACTGACTTGTTGGGGCCAATGCGCAAGCTTGGAGACAATACGGTCATAAAGCTTGCTAGGGACTATGTCTTGTGCTGCGGTCTTCATGGGACCCTGGGAGTCTGCAACCTTAACGGCTGAGATGTAGAGGCCTCTATACCACCACTATGGTGAAGGACAAATCTGACAAACCAGCACAGAGCAATATAATAATATAATAAACTGTGGCATTGCCGGGGGGGGGGGGAGGCAGACCCTCCTCATCTACTGCAGAGGGTGGAGGAATTATTTTGCTGAGAACAGACCTCAGGCTGCTTGCAGGAAGATGAAAGCTTAGAGAGGACACAGTGCCCATGCTTCAGACGAACATTCAGTGATTACATTGCAGAAGATGCACCGGGCCCTACAAGAGAGCCAAAGACTCACAGGGCAAAACCTGGCACAATAACTTATGCTTTTTGGGCTTCCTGGAGAGGGTGGAAGGACCCTATATGAAGCTCTTTCTGGAAGACTGGATCCTCACCATGTTAAAACCAAAGGGATTTTCCAATCACTTCTGCGTTGAGCTTGTGCATAGGGTTTTACACCCACCGCCTAGCCTTGGACCCCGAGGATAGTCATAGTATGCTTCCTTAACTACAGAGACTGGGACGCTATCCTGCAATGGGTCACTGCAGCCGAGCGACACTTTACAAGAGGACTGTGATCCAGATTTACCCAGATAACACTCAGTGGGTCAGCAAGACAGGAAATCCTTAGAGGCTGTGAAGAGACAGCTTAGAGAGGAATACTTCAAATATATTGCTCTACATGGCTGTTGGACTTGGCATCCTGGGTGTGGTTTCCCCTGACCTTTTGTCTCTACCTCCTGCATTTTTGACTGTGTGCTGGATTTCGTTTTTGCTGGCTTATATGCTTTTGGCACTTTGCCACTGCTGATCAATGTCAAAGTGCAAGTGCTCCCTGTGCAAATTGTGATTATGATTGGTTATCCATGATTGGCATATTTGATTAACTGGTAAGTCCCTAGTAAAGAGCACTGTGTGTGCCCCGGGCCTCAAAATCAAATGCTACTAGTAGGCCTGGAGCACTGACTGTGCCACCCACACCAGTAGTCTTTCAAATGTGTCTCAGACCTGCCACTGCAGTGTCTGTGTGCCAAGTTTTGCCTGCCATGTCGACCTTGCAAGTGCATCCACTTGCCAGGCCCTAACCTTGCCTTTTCTGACATGTAAGTAACCCCTAAGGTAGGCCCAAGGTACCCCCATGGGTAGGGTGCAGTGTATGGTAAAGGTAGGACATGTACTGGTGTGTTTTACACGTCCTGATAGTGAAATACTGTGCATTTTGTGTTTCACTATTGCAAAGACTGGCTCTTTCATAGGCTATCATTGGAGCTGCCTTGTAACATTTTACAAGTGTAACTTTCAATTGGGAACAGTTAGAGATTTGGAGTTTAGGGTCTCTGATCTCAGAATTTAGCATACACCTTTTTAGTAAAGGTGGTTTTTAAATTCTGTCATTGAAATGCCACTTTTATAAAGTGGTCATTTTCTTGTTTAAACATTTTGTGTGCCTCTGCCTGTTTGTGTTTTCACCGTCTCGTTGTGAAGTGGCAGGATCTGGGGAAGTGCAGTCACTCGCGACAAGCACAAGGGGGTTGAGGTGTGTCCTGCCTTTCCTGGGTGACTCAGAGCAAGGTTGAATAGACCTTTCTGCATTTAGAGTGGTGGGAGGAGTTTTCACTGGCACCTGAATAGGCTATATCTGCTCTGCACAATACTGTCTCCCCCTCCTGCAAGGAAGCTGGAATAGAGAGGACAGAACTGTTTTTTGCTGAGCTTAGATACTCTTGAAATAATACCTACAAAGAGAAAATCGGGTATAAGTAGTAGACCTTAAACCCTAGAACCTTAGATCATAGGAATTCTGTCCCTTTGCTTTGTGTTGCCTGCAGTTGTGCCTTCTGTCTGTGGGCAGAGGAAAGGACTGAAACTTTTGCTCTGCTGTGGTATCCTGCTCAAAGACAATCTCCAAGGGCTAGAGCTTGCCTCCTATTCTGAAGTCTCAGGGACACAAAGACTTCACCAGCAGAATCCTTGAACTCCATTGCTGGGAGTTCTGGCTTGCTTTGTGGTGCCAATTCATGTTTTAGCCCTTGGAGGTTGTTCCTGCTGCAAAAAAGCTGCAAAGAACAAACTAAACCTGAAAATCAATGCATCGCCTTCCAGCGCCTGTTTTTCTGACAGAGCACCACAGTGCACCACAGTGCACCACAGTGTGGGAGAAATTCCTGTTGCACAGCCCTGTGCGGCAGAAGGAATGCTCGCAGCACCAGTCAGTGGCTCGAAAAATTGCTACATGCTGAGTCCAGTGCACTGACCTCCAAAGTCTGAAGCCATTGCACCGACTCGACGCAGGCTCTGCTGTGCGGTTACAAGAGAAAATGCATTGTGGGACCACGGCTCAAGAAATCCATGCGGCGCTTGTTTGCCACTGGTGTACAGACCTCCTGGTGCACCGACCTCCAGCGCACCCTGGATTTTCACACATTGTGCCTGTGCACCACGCATCATCATCACAACACCCACAGACCAGAACTGTCTTGGAATTGATTTCTCACTTCCCCATAGAGTCCGAATCTGAAGCCTCATTTCTCCTGTGCGCAGCAGAATTGTTGGCTCGCCTCCCCAAGGTCTTGAGTACTGATGCCTCGCTGTGTTTTCCGATGCTTACCTACTCTGCTGCTTTTTTGCCTTGTGGATTTTTATGCATTTTGAGAGATTTTTAGCTTAAAACAATTTAAAAGTAATATTTTGATAAATTACTTATACAAAAAAGACACCAAGGGTTGAGGTAAAACAAATTGCACCTGCTTTCACCTGTGGCTTGTAATTCAAATTAATGGTGCTTGCGATTCCAAGGAACACAACCCCGTTTGTTCCGTCAAGGGCAAAGCCCAAAATTGTAGTGTATAATAAGAAATCAGCACCCATCCAAAAAGTATGGTCTTTTAAGTCTCAAATGTCCACAGTACATATAAAATTGCACAATCTTGTAAGAAAAAGGGATCCAAATTCTTGCAGAGTTTCTTGTTCAAGTTCTTTATTATAGTAATTCAGCACAAGAAAAATCCAAGAACACAAATGGATTTACTTCTTAGCCATCCAACGCGTTTCGTCTCTTACAAGGAGACTTCTTCAGGGCTCTTAGTTCTGACGAGAAGTGTTCAAGAGGACAGAACCCATACAAAGTCAGGATTTCCTGTCTGTTAAATAGCTGTATTGTTCACGGTCTGCTGTCCGCTGTCCGACTGTTGATATGGATACACTGCTGGTTACCATACCTTTCTAAGCCCACTAAGAGTAAGCACAGCAAAAACAGTGTGAACAATACAGCTATTTTGCTGAATTACTATAATAAAGAACTTGAACAAGAAACTGCAAGAATTTGGATCCCTTTTTCTTACAAGATTGTGCAATTTTATATGTACTGTGGACATTTGAGACTTAAAAGACAATACTTTTTGGATGGGTGCTGATTTCCTATTATACACTAATATTTTGATAAATGTTTGTTGGATTTTTGTTGTTTTGTTCTGGTTTAGTTTCGATAAAGATACCTTATTTTTCTAAACTGGTGTGGTGTCCATTTTTACAGTTTTCACTAAGTTACTATATGTGTTATGTACAAATGCCTTACACATTGCCTCTGAGATAATGCTCCCGGGGGTGAGCAGGGTTTATCTATGTGTGTAACTTCCTTATCCTGACTAGAAGATATGGTCCCTACTTGGACAAGGTATCTACCTCTGCCAACTAGAGACCCCCGTTTCTAGCATTGGCCAAGCTTAAAAGTAAATAAACACAAGACACACTTCTTCCAGACCACTGGGACTGGATGGAGTGCTTGCATGGCCAGTTGTCAGTGACTCATGAAGCTCCATCACCGGCGGGATCTCTGCTACGCGTAGAGGTTGCTACTAATGGCACACTGATTTCTAAAGGATAGTAAGGACTTCTCACCTAAAATGTACAAGCTGCTGCATCTAAGATGGATGGCAGCTGGTGGTGATTGTTACACTTTACATTCTATAATGTTGTAACTGTTGGTAAGACTCTTAATGTTGCAGGACGTGGCAGGATGGCATTTCCTGTGACTGACCCGTGCCATGCAATGCTGGTGTGCTGGGTGGCCTGATGTGAAACTGTCCCGCATGGATGGACTGATGGTCTGTTGGTCAGCTGTGTATTTGTTCTGGATCTTTCAAATGTTTGGGGGTTATGTTTGAGGGCAGCAACTCTGGAATCTGACATTGAGGTATTTTGTAGGCTCCATGATACTATTTGAAGTCCTGTTACTGTTCAACTACTGTTCTTTACAATGTGCAGGCTGAGAGGTAGCAGACTCATGTCTTTATACTTTCTCATTAGCAGTTCCACCTAATATCTGTGGAGTAGCCTGGGGGGGCAAGGTTTTGTCCCCATGCAGAAGTGTGAACCAGTTGGGGTCCCGTGATAGATGACGTTGCATTGTTGTGATCCACGACTTTAATATAACTACTTTGAACTTATAGGTCTTAAAGAACTATACCAAGAGGCATAGAATATGCTCCTACATTAAACAGCAACATGCTAGCATAGTGTTTATTTTGGATTCACGTCTCACTTTGTGGGAACATGACAGACCGGCTGCAAGGTAGAAGAGCCAGCTGTACTCCGCAGATTCTTCTTCTTAAACCATAGGGCTGTCAATCTGGATGGATGGGAGCCTTCCCTTTGCAGCTAATGAAGTAGTCGGAGACCAATCTTCTAATTGTTGGCGGGTCCCACGATGGTGCGCCCACTTGTCTCCTTAATGTATATGGACCCAATGTCGATGATGCTGAGTTCATCCTGCAGAATCAAGAGTTGATGCTCCCCCATCTGGGTGTCCTGACGATCTGGGGGGAGACTTTAACTACATTGTGCCCCTCATGATGGACAGACACCCACTAAGGAAGGTCTCTCACACTAAGACGTACGCTCCGTTGGTTGAAGCTGTTGATCATTTGCATTTGATTGATCCCTGGAGGCTTCAACACCTACAGGATAGGATATACTCAAATTATTCACAGCCACGTGGTTCTCACAGTAGGTTGGATTCTTTTTTCATTATCCATAAAATTTGTGCAGGTTCTCTAGAGGTAGAATACATGGCCAGAGCCCTCTCAGAACAACCCTAGTGGTACTGACACTCAGACGGGGTTGTCTGTCTGCGTACATCCCCATTTGGAGGCTGTGAACCCAGGCCCTTGCAGATGAGGAGTTCGCTGCTCATTTCTTTTGGGTATTACCACAGACAGTTTTGGGACTAACTGAGGCTCTTCAACCAAGAGGGAAATTGAATGGGAGGCGATAAAGTTGGTGGTCCCAGGGGCTACCATCAGCAAGACAGTGGGTGTGGTTGGGCAACTCGAAAGGAAGATTCAGCTGGGGGAGCAGACAAAACTTGAGGGATATTGAGATGCAAATGCCTCATTCGATTCGGGTGACACTAACAACCCGGTCAACTTAAAGCATTGCCTCACTGAGACTTATAACAGAATGGACAAGGATAAATGCAGTTCAACAAGCGCTACACAAGGAGGGAGATAAATCTTGGGTGCTCCCGGCTTGGCTCCTCCACAGGATGCTCAGCAGAACATGCATTGTTTCTATCACTGATGCTGGGGGTTGTGCTCAGCAGATGTCGGAGGCTATCAATGGGGCGCTCAAATTTCACTTGCAAAGGTTGTATGCAAACGAGGTGATGCCTGATGCACATACACTCACTACCTATTTGAGGGCTGCTAAGCGGCCTCACCTGCTAATGGATTTACAGGAGGAACTTGACCAACCCATAATTAGTGAGGACATGTGCACAGCTCTGAGTGATATGTAAATTGGGAAGACCCCTGGCTCAGAAGGACTTTTATAAATTGTCCCCTATGCCTTTTATGGACAAACAAGGAAGTGGTGAAGGATGCCTGTCAGGCGAGGAGCCTCCCCCCACAATAAGGGGTTCGCTAATTGTTGAGACCCCTGAGGCAGCAAGGGATCCCCGCAAGTTGGTCTCTTGCTGGACTCTATCCATGCTTAACATGGACCAAAACCTTTAGTAAATTGTTGGTCTGTAGACTGACAAGGGTTATAGCTCTACTCGTTCATGTATACCAGACTGGTTTTCTACCACATAGGAAAACAGTCTTTAAGCAGGTTACATTGCAGGGCTGCCCATTGTCTCCCCTGCTATTTGCCATGGCCATTGAACATCCTATGTGGTGAGATGGTGGCTAGGGGCCTTCAGATTGGTCTTGGCGTGCATGTGGTTTTGCTGTACGTTGATGACACCCTGGTAGACATGAGAGATACAATTGATTTGGTTCCCTGTTTAGTGTGCCATTTAGAGGAGTTCAAACAGGACTCTCAGCTGGCCGTGAACTCGAACAAATGTAGACTGTTCCCTCTGGGTTCTCTTGTAAAAAGAATCTCTGCATAGGCTTTCGAATCTGGGGATGATGTAAAGCTGGGTCTGGTGGCTCAGTGGACTAAAGCAGCCACTGCAGGGGCCTGTATTCGACCTCATGGTCACAGGTTCAAATCCCAGCGGGTCCACTCAGCCTTTCATCCAATTGAGGTCGATAAAATGAGTACCATTGAGTTGGGTAACAATAAACATCTGTTATTCAGCGCCAGAACACCTTAGGGTAATTGTGCACTTTACAAATACACCTGTTATGTAACACCTCACGTCCTTTTAGGTATTCTTGTGTCCCATACGATAACAGAGGACAGAGCCTTAAATATTGAGGGTGTTATCTCTGGAATAGAACGCTTGCTTCCTCTCCGGAAAAAGCTGCTCTTGTAGCATGCTGACAGGGTGACTGGCAGTAAAATAATTATATTGCCCCGCTGCTGCTTGTATTCATTTTAGGGTACCATGTGCCTCCTGCAATGATTTATATTTTGACGGATCAACACTAATCTTACTGTAGTGCTGTGAGATGGTACACACCTTTGAATCATATTGCGTACTCTTAAACTTCCATAAGATGAGGGGGTCTTTCACTTTCGGACTTTGAGTGTTATTATATGGCTTCTCAGCTACAGAATCTCCCGCTATCGCTCACGGATATCCAAAATAAGGAAAAGTCGTTATTGGCAGGATGCTATTCCTTGGAAGATCTGAATGTGTTGCATCTCACTTTGAGATGCAAATCTTCTGCTGTGCCGCACCTTGTGTTACTGATATCTCAGGTCTGGGACCACTTTTATAGGTGTGGGGTAGAAGGTACTCCATTTGTCTCTTATATGGAGATGTGGGCTCATCTGAGCTTTTGAGATCTTAAACCGCTTGTCCAGATTGTGGACTGGCTCAAGGGAAGCTGCTGAGAGATTAGCGACCTGTATCAAGTGGAGGTGTTTCTCACATTTGATGAGGCTAGACTTAAATCCCAAATCTGACTGGGCCAATTTCTAGCATTTTCTAAAGTAACTGCTTTGGTGCACAGGTGCTGACCTGGCTTCCTGGGGTAATCACAGAATCATACACTCTTGGTGCCATTGTGAAACTCCAAGATGGAGGGGGGTTTGTCTGTTTGAGTTATAGGGCAATGCTGCGGGACAGGACACAGGCCTCTTTGCCACTACACGCTAAAAAGGGATAGGAATATTGGAGGCCTGCTGAGTGGGAGCAGATACTGATGTACCTAGTCCAGCCTGCTGGTGTTGAGAGCCGGGGTGGCGGTTCTGCATGTTTTGAGAGCAAAGATTTGAAAATCTTCTTCAGCATCTTCAGTGGGTGGAAGCAGGACACGGAGACTGCTTGTCCTTGGTTTGTCACAGAAAGCTGATTGACGACTTCTATTCAAAGGCTCTTCACATGGTTGGTAGAGTTACATGAGGGCCAAGTTCAGTTGACCACCAGTTGGAGTTCCACAGCTAGGTGTCTTTGCCAAATATGACTACTTCTGTAACATGAGGCCTGCCCCCAGTTTTAGGTTTTTTAATTAAAACAAAGGCTTTTCAGTGCACCTGATAGCAACAGTTACTTTGCAATCTTCATCTGAGTTTCACTGTCTCTGACTAAAGAACCTCCCTCACAACACTTTTAGTGAAACTGCCACCCTATCGATATCGAACGATGACATCACAAATTCTCTGCAGCTCTGATTGGCACTAGAATCCCCCTCCGTTAAAGTAAACAGCTGACTCAGAGACGGTGCCCTGTCAAAAGTAAACACCAAAGCTTAACAATCAGAGATATGATCGAAAAACATATCCAATCTTAAGTAAAACATAAGAGCAGTGCAGGTGAATCTCAAAGCTTCTAGGAGCATGGGGCACCAGACAGCCCACAGAAATGCCACATGGCTTCTTTGCCAATGAATGGGGCAGTAAAATGAATCTTTGCATATCAATCAATCAATCAATGAAGGGCTGGTAAAGCTCAACTTTTCACCAAGGGGCTCAGGAGAGGTGGGGAGCAGATCCGTCTAGGTGCTGGGGTCATTCGAACAGCCAGCTTTTGAGGTCCTTCCTGAACTGGGGTAGCGTGGGATATAGCCTGAGGTGGAGGGCAGGGTGTTCCAGGTCTTGGCAGCGAAGAAGGAGAAGAACCTTCTTCCGGATCTGTGGGATGGTGGCCAGGACAGGCTGGGCGAAGCAGAGGTGTCATTTGGGTGTGTGGAAGGAGAGGTGGCTGTTCACGTATGCTGGTCTGGCGTTGTGGAGGGACTTGTAATTGTGGTTGAGGAGTTTAAAGGTTATTCTTCTGTCTGCTGGGAGCCAGTGGAGTTCAAAGAGGTGTGGAGTTTTAAAAAAGAAATGTTGTCCTCATATTACCTCAGATAGATAAGCATCCTCCTGGTCTCTGCCATCCCAATTGCTGATATATCTTGGGGGGGGGGGTCTAACATCAGCTGATGTCACGGCGAGTTTCCAACCCACGTTATACATCATGAGCTGACCAAGAG
Organism: Lissotriton helveticus; assembly: GCF_964261635.1. Taxonomy (NCBI): domain Eukaryota; kingdom Metazoa; phylum Chordata; class Amphibia; order Caudata; family Salamandridae; genus Lissotriton; species Lissotriton helveticus. The sequence goes on along the minus strand of NC_136060.1, from coordinate 18,449,693 downwards.
GTATAAACTTTGGACTTCCTAATCATAACCTAAGCCGGAAAGCCTTTTGGTCAAGAGCTCTAAAGAATCTCACAGAATTTCACCACTCATTCCATGTGGGGGAAGCCACCTGGTGCCACTTTTTACATATCTCCCTTCTTGCCAACAGAGTTAAGTAAAATACAAGCTTGTACTGAAGCCCCAAAGAACCTTCCAAGCGGCCCATTGGCTGCATGATACCAAACAAAATTAAGGTAGGTCTTACCTTTACTTCTTTACCCAAAGCATCCGACATAGTCTTACCCACACTATCCAAAAACGTTTTCAGTGCTGGATAGCTGGCAAACATGTGGATATCATCTGCTTCCTGACCTCCATATCTTTTACATTTGGCATCTTCTCCACCTCGTATTTTAGACAGCTTAAGTGTAGACCAGTATATTCTTTATAGAGTGAAGAAATGATTTCTCCTTAGTGCAGCGGACTAATCACAGAATAAAAAATGTCTAAAGATACTTGCCATACATTTTTCAGCTCTTCATCAGGCAAGTTCCCTTCCCAGACCAGGTGGGGGAGTCTCAAGCTTTCTTCTGTTGCTGCGAGTTGGTATCCATATCATAGGGCCACCTGCTTCTTTCTAGGTCTTAAGTCTTGAAGGTCTTTCTCCATTAATTTATCAGGTGAAGTTTGCCACTGCTGATTCCAACACCACGCTGAAATTTGATAAACTTGAACCTGGATAGCGTGCCATTCTTCAAGTTTCTCCAGGCGTCCCAGGAAAGGCAACTATTGCCTTCTATTATCTGCCCCCAATGTGAGACTTCACCGGTTTTCAGAGGTTTTACAAGGCCATCCAAAAGGCACTCTGGAGTTCCTGGCGAATCCCACACTGGGGCCCATTTGCTGTAATAAGGTATGCCCAAACGAGAGCTACATTCAAACCATGGTTAAACTTTATGTCATCTTTCCAACAGGAGGGAACATGGAGGCCTGCTAGTTAGCTGGCTGGGAGCTGCTCTCCCGATTCCGGAGTGTGACTGAAACATCGTACACCACCACCTCTGCTTACGGTGCCATTCGAGCTGTGATAGATGGTCTTCTCTCATCCCCTCTCCATTTGTTTTGGGCCGATGTGTGGAGGTTCAGCTTTGTCTTGGTTCAGGTCTGCAGGCATGCTCTCTGATTTCCGAGCAGCCCGACGAGCCCTCCCCCACCCTGGAAGCAGTCTCAGGAGGTAGCCTGGCAGAGACAGCACAGGTTCAGGCTCCAGGGACTTTGGGGAATCAGACGTGTTGTCCAGGGGCTTTGAAGAGCCAGCCTATTATGGAGTGGAGCCCATAGTGAATCTTCCTGTAAATCTATCCAGGGTAAGCAAGAAAGGGATAAGAGGCAGAAGTATGGTGTCAGCCCTACACTTATGGAACCCATGAGCCACATATTTGAGGGTAAGGAGTGCACAGACTGGGGGGGGGGGGGGTAACAGGAGACTACAGGCTTTCGGGCCCATTAGCTCAGCCAGTTAATGTCTCAACTCTTGGCAAAAGATACAAGCTTAGATCTACCACTTTTCTTTTGAGGGAGTTAAAACCACAAGCTGAGTTAACAAATAGGCAGTACATACAGCCACTAGAACCCCCTCCAGGCAAAGGTAGAGGCCTTTCCAACAAACTGTTACAAAAGAAGGATATCTCCCTCAGGTCATACTTTAAACTGAACTCTCAGTCTGACATGGAGGCCTCCCAGGGGACTGTGGGTTCATTAGAGAACATGTTCAGAGTAGAGGAGGATTTTCTCTCCCACCCAGAGATACCCACGGTACATAGATTTTCGCTGTTGGATGACTCTGTCCCACCATCAGGTAGCAATGAAGGGAGTGGCGAGAGAGAAACCCCAGTCGACACTCACAAAGCCTGTGTGTATAAGCCTCAATTAAGTCATCTGGGTGGTGAGGCCAGTTACGATGCACCAGGTCTGGCCAAGGTTCAAGGAATGTTGAGTCAATTCTCTACTGAAATTAAAGAGCGAACCAAAGAAGGATTCAAGATACATGCAGTAGCCTTGAGGAAAATCTACTTGCACTAACTCAATGTACAGAGGTACTAGAAAGCAAAGTTTAGGAGCTTGGGACGAACATGAATGACATGAATGACAACACCCAGGAGGTGACAAGGTTAAAACAAAGGGAGAAAGGGCAGGGGGCGGAAGGAGAGGACGTCAAATATTTTAATAGAACTCTTGACCAAAGTTTTCCTGCATGTCGCCTCTGTGACGACTCTGAAATTAAATTCAGCAGGTACATTATGATCCCTTTACACTAAATCCTGGGTGGAAGAATCCTAGAAAAATCTTGGTGAACTTAAGGAAAACATTCTGAGGGCTGCCCTTAAGCAAAAAACCACGCAGGTCCAGGATCTATCCTTTAAAAGGAGGTCAGACATCTCTAATGTGACAGATGATAGACGGTGGGAGCTGGGCAAGCAAAAAGAGCCTCTCAGAGAAATGGGTGCCCAAGTTCAGCTAAGGTTTCCAGCAATTCTGAAAGTGATGTGGGCCAATAAAATGCACCATTTCTAATCCCCAGAAGAAGTGGACAGCTTTATGGCCCTTCGCAAGGCCGGTAAATAGATAAGGCACTCATGATTGAAGGCCAGTTGGTGGTGACAGTTAAGTCTAGTTGTAAATACCAGGTTCTGTGGGTTGCAGCTCAAATTGGCTCTTTTTGCCAATTCGTAGCAGCTGGAGAGTTCCCTGGAGAGGGAGGGTATTGGTGGGGGAGCACAGATGGTGGGGAGCATAGGGAAAAAACTGTTCGAACTCAGAATAGCAAGGGTCAAGAGATGTTGGGGGGCTTTGACAGGTGATGATGGGGATAAGGGGAGACCGCAGGGGGGTGAGTTCTTGGAGGTTATGATGTGGAAAGTGAACAGCTTAAGGGTCAAAAGGAGGAAGCATTTGGTACTTCAGTACCTGGAAGAAAGCCCAGCTATGGTTCTTTTGCTCCAAGAAACTCACCTGTTATGGCTAGAATGTTTAGCACTGTTCACAAGGCAAGAATGGTAGACAAGGTGGTAGCCACAGACCAGCAATACTGCTCTAAAAGCGTTGCTATAATAATTAAGGCAAACTCAGGGGTAGATCTGCAGAGATCTAAGGCAGGCAAAGGCAGGAGCAGGATAGTAGCAGAAGTTAAAACTGGTTGATCTTTGTACACCTTGGCTAGCTATTACAGCCCGAATGAAGATGACATGGTACCTTTGAATAATCTCTGCTCATGCTTCTTAGACTTTGAAGCCCTACTCATAATTGGCGGAGACTTCAATGTCCTTCTAAATAATTATTTGGACAGATCCATTCCCAGTACTCAAATCACCACATCACGAGTAAAAGCCTATTTTCTTTCCATGCTAGATAACCTGAAACTATGCGATGTGTGGTGTAGTGTCAGAGGCAACTCCAGAAATTATTGTTTTTATAGCAAAAATAATGGTAAGTATTCTAGAATTTACCACTTTTTTATGAAAGTGTCAGAAGATAAAAAAGGAAAAAAAATATGATTACTCACCTATTCACTTATCCAATCACGCTGCAATTTGGTTAAAAATCGAACTCCACTTGAATTTGACTCTTAGAATGTGGACCCTGAATAGAAGGTTACTCCTGCAATCAGATATAATGAGCAAAATAGAAGGGGACACAGCAGATTTCTTTAAATGGAATTCAGCTTCAGCCCCCACACATGTGATATTGGACGCATTTAAAGCCTGGTTAATGGGGTCCTTGAAGGGTGCCTCTGATGCTTGGGTTAGAGCAGATAAAAGGCAGATTGCTCTACTCGAAGATCAGCTAGCAGTAGCAGAAGCCAACCTGAAGTCAGGGCATGTCCTAGGGGGAAGGAAAGTTTCGCTGGCGCAGTTGAGGATTTGCAACTTAAATTCAGACTTATGATGGAGGAGAATCTCTTGCAGAAATGGGAAGTTAGTAAGCTGCGTGAATCTAATGGATGGGTCTTGTAATTACATCAGGAAAATCAAATTGGAAGGTGGCGATATGATTGTGGAGGACAAGGAAGGGATTGAGTTGGCTTTTACTAAATTCTTTCACGACCTATACCTTGAAGATCTTGTGGTGGATGAGGCTTTGTTAGATCATGTTAGATCATTGGCTCTCTGAAAAACAACTACCAAAATTGAGTACTGAAGAGCAACTATATCTGAACCAGGATATATCAGGGAATGAAATTCTGACTGCTGTTAAAAAACTTAAAAAGGGGAAAGCAGCAGGGCCAGAGTTGATCCCCAAAAAAATCTATGTATTACTGGCTGAAGTGATAATCCCGTCTGGCAAGAGCTATTCAACGTAGTGTTGAGGAGCACATCACCACTTCCAGAATCATGGAAAGAGGCTGTCATCTCCCTAATTGTAAAACCAGGCAAAGATCCTACACAATGCCAGTCATACCGCCCAATATCTTTATTGAACTGTGATTATAAAGTCTTCACAGGGATATTAACATCCTGTTTAAGTAAAATCGCTGGGTCATTTATCAACGAGGATCAGAAGGGTTTCCTTCTATGGAGGCAGATGAAGGAGCTCACACACACTTTGATAGGCTCAACAGACCTTTCGGCGATACAGGGAGTTCATTTACCAATTACCCTCGATGCAGCAAAGGCCTTCCATCGGGTGAACTGGAAATATTTGAGTGGGACTTTGAAAGCTTTCGGCTTTGGCGAGACATTTAGGGAGGTCCTCAAAAAAAATCTACAGGACACCACATGCTGAAACACTGGTGAAAGGCCAACCTCACAGGCCCACGTGCAAATAGGTAGAGGGACGAGACAAGGGTGTCTCCTATATCCTATCATCTTTGACCTATACATCGAGCCTTTGCCTCAAAGTTTAAGGCAGAATAAGGAAATAACCCCCTTCTCTGTGCAGGGCTTCTCTAGGAAGCTGGCTCTGTATGCCGATGATCTGATTTTGTTCACCTTTGATGCCAATCAGGCCCTTCCAGAACTATTTTCTGAAGTGCAGACATTCGGGAGGATGTCTGGATATGAGATCAACAGTAGTAAGACTGAAGTTATGGCCTGGAACCAAGATGCCCATGATGTTAGATTGTCAAAATAAATAAGATGTCTAATTGTAACAATATTACAAAAGCCAGCAGAGCTCCCTAAATCGAATGCAATGAAAGCCTTTAAAGAAGTGGTAAGTTGCTAAAGAGCTAAGAGAACCTCCCCCTCATGCAGTACGGGCGGATTAACCTAGTTAAGATGTGTGTCCTGCCCAAGTTTACCTACCTGTTTGACAACATCCTGTTGGAGTTTGAAAAGAAACTTCTTGCCAAAATACAAGGAAGAATTTCTGCATGTATTTGGGATGGTAAGGGGATTAGACTTTCCTGGAAAAAGCCAAGACGGAAGCTTATGCATGGCGGTCGAGGACTTCCAGATTTTCGACTGTACTGCTGGGCATACCAGCTAAAAAATAGCAGGATGCTTTTACTGAGACCCAACGATACCCCAGTTGGCCGTATGTATAAAGTTATGTTGGCTGGCAATGTGGAAGAGGGTTTCATGTATAAATTCGGGGCTCCTAAATTCTTTAAGAAAGTCCACTTGAAGGTTCTGAAAGATGCAGCAAAAGTATGGTTTGAAGAGGTGTTGAGTGATGTGGCTTTGCCGGGGGAGGTCGAGGACCAGTCTGGCTGCGGCGTTCTGGACATTCTGGAGCATTGGGGGTCAGAAATCATTACACCAGGTCAGCATTTCAGGTAATTCCAGCACTCCTTCAGGCCCATTCCAATGTACAACGATGTTCTTTTCAATGTAATCGTTCTGTGAATACTAAGAAAGAAATAGTAAATAAAGACGTCTTTTGGTGTCTCCCCGCCATCCCAGTGGTATTGGTAAAGCGCTCACTAAAGGTCGATCAAAGGGAGATTGCGTCTAACTTTTGAACATATTTCTCTTTCTTCTTCAGCAGCATTGCCTTTCGCTTTTCATGCTGCATCTCTTGTTTTAGTTTTCCTGCACAGCGTTTTTTTTATAGATCAGGTTAATTAGAACTTATGATGCAGGTTGATGTGAGAATGTAATATAAATCACCTTACAGGATGAAAGCAAAATTACATGAGTGTAACAAATTAGTTTTTTAGACAATTAATGTTGTCCGTATTGCTTTATTCTTACTAAGTAATGATCTAATTTAGGTTGATTTTCTGCAGTGCATTCTCCAGTGTCTCTTTCTTTATGTCTTCAAATCTGGGTGTTAATAAATAGTTCAGTGTGTTTTTAGCAGCGCCAATGGCTCAGATCTTCACAGGAACAATATCGAGCCTTGAGCTATGAAGCTATCTTTGAAGTTGACTGGTATCTGCAAATTGAGTATAGTTTCCTGACAGCGAAAGAATATGTTTTCTACTTGTAAAACTCCTAACAAAGAATAACGCAATCGCAATTACATCTGAATGATGGATAATTACAATATTTTACTTCAAATTGTGTACAAGCTAAAACTTCTCTCTATGCCACATGATACACTCGACATTGTGTTAAGTGGTCAGTGAGAAAAACAAAACAAAAAGCGATACATTGCTTCAATTAATCTCCAGCACTGGTGATTACTCAGAGTCGGTAAACAACCTTTACAACGCAACTTTTACATCGCAGAGCCTTTACAACGCAACCATTACAACGCAAACTATTACAACGCATTGCTCTGGGGGGGCGCTCTAGGATAGGGAATACGTTAATTTACTATCCAATAACCTTCCCTAGTATCCACGGGGACTGGAGTTGGAATAGTAAATTAAACTATTCACTATGCAGCACCCCAAAGCACTATGCGTTGTAATGGACTGCGTTGTAATACTTGCGTTGTAAAGGCATGCGATGTAAAAGCATGCGTTGTAATGTCATACATGCCTCAGAGTCACATTCCAGTCCATTGTTTTATACCACTACACACAGAGACAAGCCCTATGCCAATCAGTATTGGCACTCTCCATTATGAACACTAACCAAACATGTTTCGGCCTTGTTGGAACTCAGCAATTGTCCTTTGTTGCCAAAGGAATAGATCTCGTAGACTGCCAGTGGTGGCCGCCCCGGAACGAGTGTAGTGAGGTGTGTGTGTGTGTGTGTGTGTGTGGGGAGGGGGGGCGGGGGGATCGGGGAGTTGGATTAAAAAAAATTATAATAAAAAAGTAAATTGCCATTTTTTTTCGCCTACGCGCTGCTGCACATCTCTCCTCCATCATCTTCCTCACAATCTACCGGAACCACCCAGGCTTCTAGGCTCTCCCAGCCAATCACGACACGGCAGGAGCAGCGTCGTGATTGGACTGAGTGTCCTGTTTGGACACTCAGGCTGTGCCCGGGGAAGCTGGGCATGTTCTCCACAAGGCTGGCAACACAGCCCAATGGAGAAAATGCCAAGTTAGAGGAGAGCAAACCACTCTACACTCTGTTTGGCGTCACAGAGCCCAGCACCGCCTCCACCTGGCTCCGAGCTCCGCAAAGAAAAATAACATGATAATAACATTGTTATTATAATTTTCTTTTTCTTTTGTGCACTGCTGAATTAGTAATGCGGTGACGCTCCTCCACCTTAGCGGAGGAACAGCCACTGTCTGCAGAGTGCACCCCAATGAGGAGGGAAATGAGGGAAAGTGTGTGTGGCTGACAATAAGCAAGGTACTCTCTCTCTTTCTCGCTCTCTCTCTCTCTCTCTCTCTCTCTCTCTCTCTCTCTCTCTCTCTCTCTCTCTCTCTCTCTTTCTTTCTCCATCAGGACGTCCACCCCTTGCCCCCTGCTCTCCTCCACCAACCCACTTTCTCCCCTCTCTACATGAAGCATGCAGCTGACCTTCACGGCTCACTCAAATAAAAATATACATTTCATACATTGTTTCAGAGTTTAGAGGCACCTGTGGAAACGCGAGCATACGTTTTAATTATGCTTTGCAGGATGACTTGATCCTAGTCCAAAAAACCGGACAGAAATGCTGCACTGGTCTTTTTAAGGAGCATAATGGCAGTAGGAGAAGCCTTGGCACTATGGAAGCCCGTTTCCAGGAAGAGTTGTGAAAAAAATGAGCAACCTTCTCACAAGACGTAGCTAAAACCCATGAGCAGCCCTCACACAGCTAATAATCCTGGCACATCTGGCAAGATGTGATCACTAGCAACTCCTGCACTGGTAACCATGATAAAGACTGATGTTGCACGTGCTCTCACTGGTCCCCCACCACACAACCCAGAGTGAAGGTTCTGCACATGGTTACTCTACCATGTAAACACGGCAACCAGAGGAGGGGTAAGGAGTGGACATGAATAAAACCCATCTTGAGGAACAGCCTTTAATGTAGGATGCGGAGAGCGCGTCACAAGGAGAGAAAAGGCATGAGAGGGGTTCATGTGCTGGAATAAAAATGGAGAACAAAAGCACTGATTGTGTTTCCCTTGATTTTTTTGGGTAGGGCTGGAGTGGACAATAACTGTGGACTTAATGTGACTAAACAGGCCATGTTTAAAGTTCCCTGTTAAGCCATTCTTTTTTCCCATAATATGTCTCCCAAGCCCATTTTTAACTCGTATGTCACAACCTTATTCAAATTTTTACCCCTTCCAAGGTATTCAGCATCTATCATCTTCCAACCACTTCATGGTAAGGACCCGTTAACTAGCCAAGTTAACCTTGATAAAATACCATCATTTTTTCCCTTTAAAATTAATTAATACCCTTATATTTCAAAATTCTGCTTTAACTGTCCTAAATAACTTTGTTTTTATAAACCCAGAATAAGTACCACTTAAAATTCAGACTTGCCTAGCTCTGTAAAATGTCCAAAAGCGAAATATTTTCCTAACCCAAGCATTTCATTATAACTCATCTAATTTCGATCTTTGCAATCTAACATCTGTCATGAACGTGACTCCAAAGTCATTTTTGCACCTTTCTTGGATGACCTCTTTCCACCTCATTCCTACACAGCATATTTGATGCTTTTCACATTGTCAGTCTTAACAACCTTCTTCACTGTTCATCCATGCACACTGGTGTCTCTTGTGCATTGTTGAACGTTGTACCTTTCAGTTATCAGGAGGGCACATTTCAAATAAAATATATTAATGTTCAATTAAGTTAAAATAATTACATGAGATAAAATAAATACGTTCGTCCCCATCCCCTAACTTCATTCCCAAATGCATCCATGGTGGCATTTGTGGCACCACGTCTATCCAGCCGAAATCCTCAAAGTGCTTAGTGGGCAATCTTTATATGCTAAAAGGATTAATCTTACTTAGGATCTGTTTGGTCATTTAACTTTTTGCACATAATTCTCTTTAGAGTCCATTGTAAAAATGGACAGCTAAAACATAAGATTAATATTGCACATTTCCTGGACCTAACCGTTCCTGGGAACCATAATGGCATGATCGCCCCAAATCATAAACTTGGTATGTCAATTTTAATACAAGACATTCCTCAATCCGTATAAGAGGATTAAACCCTAATCAGAATCTGTTCCCTTGTTGCACATAATTCTCATTAGAGTCCATTATAAAATTGTCAGCCAAAACATAAGATTAATATTGCCCAGTTTCCTTATTGCACATGACCCAACCTAGCAACCATAATGACATGATTGGCCCGAAACATCAGATGTCCATAGTTGTTCAAAACGTTCCCCAGAGTGTAAATGCTTAATAAAGTAATTTAATGCTGCTAGAAAAGTTCCAATATAAACCTTTCTCTTAATCCACTTGCAAAGAAAGAACTTTTATTACATTATTGTATTTACGGCCTGTTGCTGTTCTTCTGCCAACGCTTTCATAAATCTTAGGGAACGCCCTGAAAGCTGGATCGATTTCCCTTTTAGGAAGCAAAGAACTGCATCCTTGCAAGACCTACTATTCAGATCTGAGAATATTGATTGTACCAGAACTGCCTCAGAGTATGTAGCCTTTCACAAATACATATCACATGCATCAGGGATTCATCGAGTTAGCACATAATCTACATTGTTTGCTGGATCCTCCATTCTTATGTCTGTACCATTAGCACCTGAGTGGTATCAGACCACAATACTGTCTCATTGGCTTATTCTTTGCCTGATTAGGAAGATGACGGCTCAAATAATTCGGCAGAGTGCCCTGAGTGTAGAGGTCTGTTTGCCGGCTGCCCTGGCACTTACTCTTTAGGTCCAGTAGGTCTTGGTCCACTGATAATATTTTGCGTTCTTCATTAGCAGTTATGCTATAACTTTGTTGGGAGGTTTTACCCCGATGAGGTCTTCCACCTTCAAATTTTTAATTGAATTTGTTAAAAAATATCCCCACATAGATCATACAGTTTTGGTATGTTGATATTTGCTGATTTTAGTTTTAAAAAATAGGATATATATCTTAAGCGGACCACCAGATCCTCTTTTGGCAGATTGAATTCCAGCCTGATTTGTGCTGGCTGGTCTAATCTGGGAGAGCAAATAAACGGCGATAATGTACGCATTGCTGTTTTTAATTTATTTTATTTATTTATTTATGGGCTTTATATAGCGCCTGAATCACCCCCGAAGGGGTATCTCTGCTCTTTGGACGGAGCTACTGTGCAGGCTGAAGGAAAATTTTGGTAACACGGTAGTCTTAAGTAGTTTCCGGAAGTGTGGGTAATCGGGACATTGTCTCAAGTGTATAGGAAGCTGGTTCCAGTACAGGGGTGCAAGGTAGGACAAAGATTTCCCACCTAGTCTCTTTTTCCTCACCCTGGGAACTGAAATAAGAGATGTGCTTCCTGATCTAAGGGTCCTGGAAGGAACGTAGGGCTTAACTTTCTTAGAAATGTTTTGTGGACCATTGTTATACAAGGCTTTGTGAACAATACAACAGATTTTAAATTTCACACGCTTGGGGATTGGGAGTCAATGGAGCCGGTGGAGAAGGGGAAGGGAGGGTGTTTTAAAAGGGGCATTGGTGACGAGTCGCGCGCAGCTGTGTCTGGACCAACTGCAATCTATTGAGGGATTACTCATTTGTTGAGACAAGGAGAGCAATACAGTAGTCGATGCGGCTCATGACCACGGCCTGAATGAGAGTTTTACGGGTATGATCTGGCAAAAAGGGAAAGACACGTCTGAGCAAACCCAACACATAAAAGCAGGTGCTAGCAGTGTGGGCAGCATGCTCTTTTAATATTAAGAAAAGGGGGTGGTGATGAACAGAGTGTCTGAATTAAGCAGACCACTCTTACCCAGTCCAAAGATCAGGGCTTGATCCATCACCGTTATTTAGCTCACTGCCCCATCCCAGCTCAGAACCTGGCTATATGCAAATTAGTCTGTCCCTGGCCCAGTGCATCATGGGAACAGGGCAGACCAAACTACCAAGCCAATTCTTCACCAGAAAGGAGACAAGCTTCCGGGGACCGGTTTCTGCCATTCAATGCGTCGTCGGCCCGGCTTGCTTGAATCCTGATGGAGCAGTGAGCAAGGGACTCATGTCTGAGTATACCCTTCCACGCTTATGGTGGACAAAATTATTCAGAAAAGGGGGTGGTGATGAACAGAGTGTCTGAATTAAGCAGACCACTCTTACCCAGTCCAAAGATCAGGGCTTGATCCATCACCGTTATTTAGCTCACTGCCCCATCCCAGCTCAGAACCTGGCTATATGCAAATTAGTCTGTCCCTGGCCCAGTGCATCATGGGAACAGGGCAGACCAAACTACCAAGCCAATTCTTCACCAGAAAGGAGACAAGCTTCCGGGGACCGGTTTCTGCCATTCCAGGCGTCGTCGGCCCGGCTTGCTTGTTTCCTTCCCAGTATAAGAATTGGCTTGGTAGTTTGGTTTGCCCTGTTCCCATCATGCACTGGGACAGGAACAGACTAATTTGCATATAGCCAAGTTCTGAGCTGGGATGGTGCAGTGAGCTAAAAAACGGTGATGGATCAAGCCCTGATCTTTGGACTGGGTAAGAGTGGTCTGCTTAATTCAGGCACTCTGTTCATCACCACCCCCTTTTCTGATTCATTTTGTCCACCACAAGCGTGGAAGGGTATACTCAGATGTGAGTCCCTTGCTCATTGCACCATCAGGATTCAAGCAAGCCGGGCTGACGACGCCTGAAATGGCAGAAACCGGTCCCCGGAAGCTTGTTTCCTTCCCAGTATAAGAATTAGCTTGGTAGTTTGGTTTGCCCTGTTCCCATCATGCACTGGGACAGGAACAGACTAATTTGCATATAGCCAAGTTCTGAGCTGGGATGGTGCAGTGAGCTAAAAAACGGTGATGGATCAAGCCCTGATCTTTGGACTGGGTAAGAGTGGTCTGCTTAATTCAGGCACTCTGTTCATCACCACCCCCTTTTCTGATTCATTTTGTCCACCACAAGCGTGGAAGGGTATACTCAGATGTGAGTCCCTTGCTCATTGCACCATCAGGATTCAAGCAAGCCGGGCCGACGACGCCTGAAATGGCAGAAACCGGTCCCCGGAAGCTTGTTTCCTTCCCAGTATAAGAATTGGCTTGGTAGTTTGGTTTGCCCTGTTCCCATCATGCACTGGGACAGGAACAGACTAATTTGCATATAGCCAAGTTCTGAGCTGGGATGGTGCAGTGAGCTAAAAAACGGTGATGGATCAAGCCCTGATCTTTGGACTGGGTAAGAGTGGTCTGCTTAATTCAGGCACTCTGTTCATCACCACCCCCTTTTCTGATTCATTTTGTCCACCACAAGCGTGGAAGGGTATACTCAGATGTGAGTCCCTTGCTCATTGCACCATCAGGATTCAAGCAAGCCGGGCCGACGACGCCTGAAATGGCAGAAACCCGTCCCCCGGAAGCTTGTTTCCTTCCCAGTATAAGAATTGGCTTGGTAGTTTGGTTTGCCCTGTTCCCATCATGCACTGGGACAGGAACAGACTAATTTGCATATAGCCAAGTTCTGAGCTGGGATGGTGCAGTGAGCTTAAAAACGGTGATGGATCAAGCCCTGATCTTTGGACTGGGTAAGAGTGGTCTGCTTAATTCAGGCACTCTGTTCATCACCACCCCCTTTTCTGATTCATTTTGTCCACCACAAGCGTGGAAGGGTATACTCAGATGTGAGTCCCTTGCTCATTGCACCATCAGGATTCAAGCAAGCCGGGCCGACGACGCCTGAAATGGCAGAAACCGGTCCTCGGAAGCTTGTTTCCTTCCCAGTATAAGAATTGGCTTGGTAGTTTGGTTTGCCCTGTTCCCATCATGCACTGGGACAGGAACAGACTAATTTGCATATAGCCAAGTTCTGAGCTGGGATGGTGCAGTGAGCTAAAAAACGGTGATGGATCAAGCCCTGATCTTTGGACAGGGTAAGAGTGGTCTGCTTAATTCAGGCACTCTGTTCATCACCACCCCCTTTTCTGATTCTTTTAATATTAAGGCATGATCAAGGCGAATGTCCACGTTTCTGACTAGGTCTTTAGGGTCAGAAGGGGTGCCAAGGGCTACAGGCCACCAGTCTGGGGACCATAGAAGAGGAGCATCCCCGAAGAGCATAATCTCAGTCTTACCGGCGTTAAGTTGGAGAAAATTGCTCTTCATCCAGAGGGCATTCGCAGTCATTCCCTCTGAAAAAGTGGACTGAGCCAACGAGGAAGGTTTGTTAAACGAGAAGCGAAGCTGGGTGTCATCCACGTAAGAAATGGGCAAGAAGCCGCAGAACCATAGGAGTTTGACCAAGGGGGCAATATAGATGTTAAACAATGTAGGGCTCAAACATGAGCCTTGAGGCACACCCTTGGTCAGTTCCATTGTCTTAGACCGAAAAGGTCCTAGATTGGCAGTCTGAGTACGGTAGGACAGGAAGCTAGTCATCCACTGAAGGGCAGGACCTCTAAGTCCAATCCCCTCAACAAGATCTGGTGTGACACTGTATTGACTGCGGCAGAGAGGTCCAACAGCATGAGGATTGTAGAGTGGCCACTATCTAAGATCATTCTGATGTTATCCGTGACTTCCAGAAGGGCCAACTCCATATTGTAGTTGGGCCTAAAACCTGATTGAGAGGTCCAAGCTGCCATTATTTTCGACATGGGCGGAGAGATGTTGATTAATGTATTTCTCCAAGATTTTGCTCATGTGTGGTAGAAGAGAAATGGGGCGGAGATTGGAGAGTTCTTCCATTGGGACCTTAGGATTTTTTCGAATAGGGATGATCTGAGCTGCCTTCCAATCCCTAGGAAGATGACCCTCTTTCTGGAGAGGTTTAGTATTGTGCCTATAGATGAAGAGAGTTGGTTGGAAAGAGAGGTGGCTACTTTTGCTGGGATAATATCCAGCGGAGAGCCAGATTTGCCGAATGAAGCAAGGCAGCCACCGTCTCAGGAGATAGAGGCGGGAAGCTTTCAAGCATCTGTATATTTGCGATTACAGGTGGGTCAGCATAAGGGGCAGTCAATAGTTTGCTCCCGGAGGAGCAATCTTATCATAGATAAGATCTATTTTATGTGAAAAGTACTGAGTGATATCGTCACAGAGGGCTTGGGAGGAGGTCTCTGGATTGTCGCAGGCTTTAGGGCTAGTGAAAGATTTCAATATTTGAAATAGTCTTTTTGGAGTGTTCTGTGCCTTGGCTAATTGTTGGGCGATAAACGTTTTTCGCGCTCCTTTTACCTTTTTATGGTAGGAGGAAAGGCATTCTTAAAGTTATCTTTGTCCCTTGAGTCCTGGGACCTGCGCCAACTACTCTCCAAATTTTTGCACTGTCTTTTTTCTGCGCGAAGCTCAGGGGAATACCAGGCTGCTTGAGGGTGCATAGCTGTATTCGGGAGTGCTTTGAAGGGTGCAAGCAGGTCAATAGTCATGGTAACCACAAAATTAAATCTGGATAGTCCCTCCTCACTATGGGAGGGTTCTGCTTCAGGTTCCCAAGAAGGTAAGAAAACTGCCTGAAAGCTATCTGGGGAAATCTTATGCCATTGTCTGCGGACACTGGGGATGGAAGCGTTGGGAGCAGCAGTCGCGCTTGGGCCCTGAATAGTGAATTCAATGGATGCATGGTCCTACCAAATCAGGGGTTGGGGGGTTCACACCGTATGTGGGGGTGTTGGAAAAAATAATATCTAAAGTGTGTCCCACAGTGTGGGTTGGGCCATCATTAAGCTTAGATAGTCCTAGGACAGCCAACTCTGCAAGGAATAGCGATGTGTCAGGGAGTGTTTCACATTCGCTGTACACATTTAAATCACCTAGCAAAAGAAATTTATTGGTTGAAATTACATGTGGGGCAATCATTTCCGTGAACTATAGTGAAAAGTATGCCAATGGACCGGGAGCCCGGTACACTAAGGCACCTTTACAGCTAAGCTGAGAATGGAAATCAATGCGAAAAAATGATATTTCTATGTTGGCGTTGCAATGGTGCTCAAGTGTTGAGACTGAAATACAGGCTTTATAAGTGATGGCAATCCCGCCTCCCGCCTTTAATTTTCTGTTTATCCTTAATAGCCTAAAACCAGATAGTAACGCTAAGGCAATGGCAGGGGTATAGTGCCCACACCGTCATCCGCTCCCCCCTGCATTTTATACACTTGCCCATATAATGATTACACAGGACACATTGTTATGGGTAAAGAACTGCTGCAGGTTTATTTTCATACAACAAAATGTATGACGTTTTTGTGGGTTATCTTACGGGCGATCCAGGGCAGGCAGCCCCTCGCTGCCCCGTCCGCCTTATGAGCCAGCCGGCACGGTGGGTCGACGCCCGGACAGTGCTGCCTTTGCTGATCCCCTTACGGATCACGTGATCATGTCGTATACTACCACCCCCCCTTTCAGGGCGGAGCGTGGTATGGGACACCCCCGGTTGGTAAGGCCCCCCAACCACCCGAAGGACTAACGGGGCACTGTCGCGGTTTTCCCGGAACCTCCCTGCGGCTCCAGGTCTTTGGCTCAGGCACCCTTACTGTGCCAGGCAGAGGTACCCTTACTGTACCCGCCTGCCGCAGAGGTACCCTTACTGTACCAGTCTGCCTCCAGATCGCCCTGTAACTCCGCCTGCAACAAAAAAGAAAACATTAGAACATCCAAATCAGTATGCCACCAGCCAAGCTGCTGGGTACGAGGATAGGGTGGGTGCAGCGAGGCAGGCAGGCGCAGGACGACCGGTACAGAGGCCGGACAGGGGCAGCCCGGAGGGCAGACGACCGGCAAAGAGGTCGCATGCTGGGCTGCAGGGGCCTAAGTACCCGGCCCGCCCCCAATGCGCCCTCCCCCACATGCACGTCACTGGTGCACCCGGCCGGGGGAGCGGCAGGTGCACTGCCCGAGCCTCCCCCTCTACGAGGACTGACGGGGGGGGCTCCGACTAATGGCACTAAAGGGGGCTGCCCTGCTGATGTCCCCCTGTGGGGGACGCGGGCAGCGGCATAGTGCCCACACCATCATCCACTCCCACCTGCATTTTATACACTTGCCCATATAATGATTACACAGGACACATCGTTATGGGTAAAGAACTGCTGCAGGTTTATTTTCATACAACAAAAAGTATAATGTTTTTGTGGGTTATCTTACGAGCGATCCAGGGCAGGCAGCCCCTCGCTGCCCCGCCCGCCTTATGAGCCAGCCGGCATGGTGGGTCGACGCCCGGGCAGTGCAGCCTTTGCTGATCCCCTTACGGATCACGTGATCATGTCTTATACTCCCGCCACCCCTTTCAGGGCGGAGCGTGGTATGGCACACCCCCGGTTGGTAAGGCCCCCCAACAGCCCGAAGGACTAACGGGGCGCTGTCGCGGTTTTCCCGGAACCTCCCTGCAGCTCCAGGTCTTTGGCTCAGGCACCCTTACTGTGCCAGGCAGAGGTACCCTTACTGTACCCGTCTGCCACAGAGGTACCCTTACTGTACCAGTCTGCCTCCAGATCGCCCTGTATCTCCGCCACAGCTCTGGCGGAGGCTACCGTCATGACAGAGCCCCCCACCTCAGAGTTCCCCACTTATATCTCGCAGCTTCTAGTGCCTCCCGCACGTAAAGGAGAAACATATCCTTCCTGACTTTGCCACCTTGACCAGACACTTTCATAGTTATGTTCACGTTATCCTTGGCGCCCTAACAATGTGGTCACAACAGGAATGAGGGAATAATGCAAGGTGTCCCACCTAAGAAGTTGCACATTTCGTGGGGTGCCAACCTACCGATGGCCGGACCCTGTTATACACCTGTGACCCTGGATACTTATACCAGTACTGGTATAGACTACCAGATAGTGGGTCACATGTCTAGCTATAGGCTTCCAGGATTCGCTGGGGACCCGTCATGTCCCTGCCAAAGCTGATTCACCCACTTCGGCCCTATCAGCCCTAGCCCGTCCCATAAGACACCTAAGCGCCTGCTATCCCCCAATGCTTGGTGATAGGGTAATGGGCCAAGACCCCGGTCTATGATCCTAACCTTCATCCCCCTTACAGGCCCAGCTGGTGTGAGTGGTTGTCCCTGACCTAGCGAGGCGCACAATGGCCACCTCCCACCTTGGGGACTATCTTGCCATTCTGGCTCTGGCGCAGGTGTTGATATCTGACTTGGGTTATCTTACGGGCGATGGGCTTGAGCATCCATTTCTTGGTGCACGCTTGCAACCTTAATGTAATCACCTTAGTTGTGTAGGCCCCTGCCTGGCAGCAAGCTTGGCTAGCCGGGAGGGCAGACGACTGGCAAAGAGGTCACATGCTGGGCTGCAGGGGCCTAAGTACCCAGCCCGCCCCCAACGCGCCCTCCCCTGGATGCACGTCACTGGTGCACCCGGCCGAGGGAGGGCCAGGTGCACTGCCCAAGCCTCCCCCTCTACGAGGACTGACGGAGGGGGGGGGCTCCGACTAATGAGACTAAGAGCGGCAGAGTGCGGCTTAAGCCATGTCTCAGTCAGGAACCCTAGATCAGGGTTAACCGAGGAGAATAAATCCCATACCTCTGTGGCGTGTTTAGGTAGGGATCTCATGTTGCATAAAACACCCTTCCATCCTGCATTGGGACTGGTGGGCATCTTTACTTGTTCCAGGGCAGGAGAGAAAACCTCTTTCTGAGGACGAGAAGGCAGCATAGGGCTGCAGACTGATGTTATATTGCTGCTAATAGGACTACATTGGAATTGACAGTGAATACAGGAGAACGGGCTACGAGGCGTAGGCCAGAACCGTTCAGCCTCCTTACTTGGGTTACCACAGAAGGAGAATGGCACTATCCTTAATTTATGTAGCGCTTTGCTAGAATAGGAAATATCTTTAGTTATAGCAGGAACTGAGGAGGAACCGGTAGAGACCCTGGCTCTTGGCGACGACCTGGCACAGACGGGCGCAGACGGGCTTGCCTTTGGTGCGCATTTTGACAATTGCCTTTATGGCTTTTACTTGCATTCCTTTGCCACCACTTTCATCCAGGAGAACACCCATATATTTTTTAACTTTTCACTCTTTCTACGTTGGATCCTTCGATGTGCCAGGTTCCTTGTTTAATTGATTTTCTTCCAAATATCATTGTTTTTGTTTTAGTTAGGTTGATAATGATAGCATTCTCTCTGAAGTAACGAGCGAGGGCATTGAGTGAAATCTGAAGGCCTAGCCAGGTAGATAACCATATCTTTCACATATTGGAGCATTTGATTTTGTAGATTAACTAAGCTTGGGGGTGGGTGACAAGACTTAGAAATGGCCATGTTGCTTTCCAAGTCCCCCACGTATAGATTAAATAGTAGAGGAGCTAGAATGTATCCTTTTTTAAGAATTGTGGCAATTTTTTCCGAGGTGGTCTAGCAGCTGGTAAACTTAATCGCCACCCATGTCTCATTGTACAGTGACTCATTTGCTTATATTAATAGGGAGGAATTCCCAAACTACTTAGCTTTGCCCCAACCTGCCTTGTGGGCCGTTATCAAAGGTTTTGTAAAATCAATAAAGGTGGTATAATAAAGTAGCAAGGATTTGGGTCATGGAGCTTCATCAGTTAAATAGGTCAGAGTTTGCACGTTATCCTCGATGTTGCAGTCTCTTTGGAACCAGGATTGAAACCGTGGGATCAGCTGTTTCTAGGTAGCCCAGGCTTCCACTTCCTCGTTTAGTAATTGGGCATAGCACTTCCCTGCAACATTTGGCAGTGCTATACTTCGGTAATCTCCCACAGAATGCCAGCTTCCCTTCTTATGTATTGGAACAAAGATAGTCCATCGCAACTATCAGGAACCAGACTAGAACAAAAACAATCTGCTTAGAAAGACATTAGGTTGACCCATAAAATTAAGGGTCTGTTTTAAGAAGAGCTGGTGGTAAGCCGTTTGAGTCACCTCCCACTCCTAATTTACTTAGCGCCTTGCGCGCCCTTACTTTGTTAGGACACAAGGTAACAGCATGAGAGGGTACCTTAGCCCTTTCCGGTGCTGCTGACACATACCCAGAGTCGAGAACCCCTGAAGACCTAATCCTTCTGTCGGACCTATCTTCCAATTGGTTGTTCGACTCCATCAGGTCTAAAGGTACTCCTGATGGTATACTTCATCTCCTACTCATTTTTGGTAATGGGGCTATTGACAGTGATGCGTGGTCCATACTTTAAAGTTGTTGTATAAATTCAGTCCACTGCTTTGGAGAAATGTTGCTGGTCTTTTTTACAACAAGTGTGCCTATTTACGAGGCCTGAGAGTTTCCTTGGAACTTTGGATTTAAGGTCCCATTGGTGTTTAGACCAGTTTGATTAATCCTTATTTGTTTATCAGCCCATCTTTGCTTTCTGGAAGCTCATCTCAGAAGTTAGATTTTTATTCTTTCAACTCCTTAGAAGTTGAATTGTTATTAGCACAGCTTTGCAAGGCTTTGTTTTGTACTTTTCTTAACTGCTTCCTGTCCCCAGATGCTTGGGGGATCTACTCTAGGAACACATCCCATGGTACTAGATCCCGCTGCTCTGCTTTGTAGTGAACCTATCAATTTATGCCAACCCTCCATCGACTTGTTGTTTTTCTCAAAGTCCTATTTCAATTTGTTCAGTTGGTTTGTGCCATTTCTTTTACTTCTAGGGGACTCTTCCCATTTCCAACCGATTTGATTGAGGGGAGCCCCATCGCTTTGCCCTTAAGCAGAATTGTAGGGCATTGCTGCAGATTAGTGATTATCCTACACAGCAATGCTGCATGGTCACTTGAAATTTTTGAGGTAATCTGGGAGTCCTGGATGTTTTTGAAGTGCTCTCTAGAGGACCATATGTAATCTATCATTGCTAGTCTGAAAGGGGAGATGTGAGTAAAGGCCACAGGAGTATCACTTTTGGACCTTATGTTTAGACATCGCATCCCCAATGCTTTAAGTGAATTTGCCAGCTGGTCAGCGAAAGCCTCTTTTTGTTGTGTTTGCAGCATCACTGAGGTATATTCCAGTAGGCGTACTCAGTGTCTTTCACGTCTTTGGAACGGCTAGACCACAGTAAGTTCCAATTATTAGCAATGCATTAGGGTGCTCTGACTTTATGCCCTCTGGTTTCTTCATCAGGTTCCTAGTAGATTTGCGCTTTTGGGTTGGTGCTAGGTGACGCTATATATTTACGATGATCAGCTTTCAGCAAGTTTCCCTGGGGTATCTCTTAATCGGGGTGATTTTGATACAATTAGCATCACCATTGCCTGCTCAGATTTTTGAAGCATTAACCGCCTAATCAGATTTTATTTGTTTAGACACACCACCACTGAGGCTGTCTCCAAGTAAGGAGGGCAGGGCTGGGGCAACAAATTCCAAATAATCTTGTAGGGGCTCCTCGTCCATCCACCAGTTCTCTTGGAGTTATATGAAGTCATTCACCATTAGTTTATCTAAATTACCTTTTTTTTTTTATCTCCATGAGAGCCCTCTTACATTTGATTTTACTAGCTATTCCCGGTTTGCTTGTTGATATTTTCCATGTTCTTTGCTTTGCGCGGTCATTGGGTGCATTGGTCCTTCTCCCCTACACCCACCATTCTAATGGGTTGGGTATGCTAGCGGGGTTACTATTTGCAGCCTGTTGCTTTTTATACCTATTAACTCTGTTCCCTCTTCTTGTCCGTCTTGTGGTTAGCCTAGCCTTGTAGAGATTGCCACCTTCCTCGGGACGCTCCAAGTGTTCTCTTCCTCCCAGAAATTGTGGGGCCAATCACTTCCATCATTTGGTGGCCACTCGTCTTCCTGTGTTCCTTTTGCATTTCTCAGCACAGTTGAGGTTTTCTCAGTCAACTGCTCCCATTGCTGGCGTTGCCATGCTAATCAGGGAAATGGGTTGAGTATTACAGGATATTGATCAGGTTGATTACGAATGAGCTTTCTCCCCCAAGCAGATAGTTGGGATTTATTCTGTTCAAACCACTGTGCAGTTATCTCTTCCTTTGGGTCTATCTCTGTTCGCCCATTTGTTTCACTCTGGCCTGGGGTCTTAAATGCAACATATTCGATGTCTGTTCTGTATGTTTAATGTGTACCATCTGCCACGAGATTTACTCTTCAGATATAACGTGACACCAAATGCCTCTTTACATGACTCCAGTTGTCAATTGTAGCTTGCATCTTTATTACTGGTATTAACCAGTCTTTCTCCCTGCTGTATTTTGATTCGCCCCTTGATTACCAGTGGAGAATTGATTTCTCCACTGCAGCCTGACTTGGGGATTGCCTCATAAATGGATGCTGGCGCCCCCTCCATGCCCCTGGCTTTCTTTCGGGTTACTGATCAGTAGACAGCTGAATTGAGATTGTTGACAGGTCGAATAATACTACAGCACTCACCCTTGGCCGACCTTCAATGTCTTCTAGTGGCTGCCGGTGCTGCTGCTTGAATGCTTGTATACATTTTTATAGTTGTTACTTGGGTCTTTTTATCCCTGGGCTTATCATATTCGTCCTGTCTTTGGTCATTTCCTCCTTTGACTAATTCACTTCTCCCGTCTCCTGCTTGGCTGGGGGCTCATAGAAATCTTTTTAGATCCTCCGTTGTGTAAATCTGGGTAGACAGCTCCTTCCCCTAATATGAGGACTCGTCCGAGGACTTCTTTTTTTAACCTTTCTTATTCAATTTCTTTAAGCGCTTTTTACTTTTCCTTGATAGGCCATCTCATTGATCATTCTGATTTTTATTATTGCTTGCCTTTGGGGGCACTAAGCGACACACTTTATTGTTATCCTCCTAAGGGCTAGTAACTTCTTCTACTGTTAGGGCACTGGAAGAACCGTGGACTCTTCCCATGTCGTCAAATAACTGCTCATCACACGCACTGACTTGAGCTGTTCCTGTTTCCCTTTGATTTTGTTTTTGATTCTAAATCTGATTTTTCCCGAATGTCCTGTCTTCTGCTGCGTGCACCTGAGGTTCTAGCACGTGGGCTTCTGAGTGCCACTGAGTGACCCTTCTATTTCACGTTTTGTTTTCTCTCTTCTGATTGAGGAGTTTGTGGCAGTTTGCTCCCTTAGGTCCTGAATCAATGTACTCAACAACAAAACCTGGTCCTAATCCTTGTAGGCGATACTTTCTAACATCACCTGTCTACTAATGTATGTGGATTTACTTAAATCTAACACTTCCTATATTTCTTTCGACAGGGTGTGCCTTCCTAATATCTTCTAAAACCCGTGTGTGTCTACATGTGTCTGCGTGGCTATCATCCAGGCAATCTACTACATGTCCATAGAAAAATGTGTGTGTGGAAGGAAGGAACCTCACGGGAGCTACCACCAGGGAACTGCTGACTGGTACTCGTCAGTTTGTTCCTCTTATCATCATTGGCTCCTTCCCACCATAAATGAAATAAATTGCACGTAAATATGATGTAAAAGGGAAAATAATGATAAACAACTCAAAAAGGTGATTCTACCTAGTTACATTCATTTGAACCTACCCCCCTGGGTACAAGAACCGCTCTTCGGTGCTCTACCCTGTCTAAAAGTGGGTTAGATATCCCTAGCTATATGATATTCTTTATTCTGTGCTGGGTATCTACTCCTATTAAAACCTACACTCTACAGTTGAGCTTCGTTTTAATCCATAAGAAGCCAACATGTTTCGTTGCCTATCTGTCTTGGTCGGCAACTTCTTCAGGGCTGGGTGTTTTCATTGCCACACATTACCGGATACTTCCAGTGTTTAAATCTGCAGACACATAGACACACAACAACAAAGATAAAAACATAGAGTGACACTGATAAATATGTTGCCCATCTTCCAAACGATTGTTTGATGTACCAACTGTATTCAGGACATGCTGTGTTTACCTTCACGAGGGTGCCTGTCGGCATACCTGTGATTCCTCATATGCCAGTTTTAACTGTTAGTCCCCCATCGTGTGGTACGGTCGTTGTATGCCAACCTAAAAAACATGTCGTATATTGAGTTAGTTTTTTTATGTCCGTTTTTTTATCGGGTCAGTTTTTTACTCGTGTCCCAATTGGTTGCTTCCTCCCCTCACTGTCACGTCTCCACTCAGCACTTTAAATAATTGCCAAGCATCGCCCGCTACGCGGATGCCATGATGCCTGTGCTACTTGGTTTTGTGGCGCGCCAGGGTTTGCTCTTAATCACACTCGCGGCATATGCAAGCCAGCCCCTGCATCTTTCCGCCCTGACACAGCTGCGCTGGCACATTGCGCGAGCCTTCCTCACACAGTGCATCTTACCGTCACCTTAGTCGGTCTTAACTCCATTTCTCGCTGCGTTCGGCTCTATTCCCAATGTTTGTGCTTAAGCGGACGCTCAAGCGTGCCACGTCATCACGTATGTACGTATGTCATGTGACCCGGTGCCCACTGGCGGCCATCTTAGAGTGGTAAAAGATTGCCAATGTCTCTAGTATACTGGCATTGTTATCCTAATAATTAATTCCAGCTCGTTTAGAATGAAACCTATTCATATAAATGATTTATTATGTGAGCTTAAACCTGTAGCGATTGCCCGTTTCGCCGTGTCCTGGAACGTGCGCATTGGTCTAAAATGCCACGAACACGCCGGCACTACATGTACCAGCAGGCCATGGGGCAAGCATCATGGAGGCAAAGGCGGATCCAATTTAAGCACCTCCCCTGCAATGGGAAGGTGCTTGACAATTGTTCATTGTGTTCCGGAATGGCGGTTGGTGTGTCCCCGC
Source organism: Lissotriton helveticus (assembly GCF_964261635.1). Classification (NCBI taxonomy): domain Eukaryota; kingdom Metazoa; phylum Chordata; class Amphibia; order Caudata; family Salamandridae; genus Lissotriton; species Lissotriton helveticus. The sequence continues at coordinate 18,425,581 of NC_136060.1, read as the reverse complement.
CGGATTCCAGCAAGAACAAAGAAGCCGTGATTCCGTGAGATCGAGCTCCTGCTCTCATCCCCGGTGGAAGGAACGCTGCATCATTTTCTCCATCGGGAATCAGGTATCGAAGAGGAGTGCGGGCTCGCCTCCTTTACAGCAGTTTCTAGTAGCTGTTGACTCCGTTTCTATTTCCCAATCCGCTGATCAGCGGATATTCTCTGAAGTCTCCCTGTGGTATCGAGACTTTGTGTACTCTGTGCGTACAATTATTTTGAGGCCTTGATTCTATTTTCTGTTCGTTGACGGAGCATTTTAGTTGTGTTCAGAAGAAATTACCAAAGCGATATTGACACGACCTTTATGCAGTATTATTTCATTTTGGCAGTAAGAGGATCGCTGAAGTGAAGCGCTCTTCTTGAAGGATTGAATTCTTGAATTGTATGGGTGTTCATGATTGAAGGAAGTACTTTGAATTCCTAATGAAGCTCATTACTTGATGCATAACTAGAGCACATTTTATACGTGTTGTGTGACTAAACAACTTGGAACATTGTGCCTATTGTATATTGTGTATTCTACACTGATGGTCTAGTAACTTAGCCAAAAACGAATACATAGTGAGTGAACAGAGAAGAAGGTATATTGTATAGCAGAGTGTCAATAGAGAGTGTATTCCTCACTTGTGTTTTTTCTGTATTCCTGTTCTGCAGCACACTCATCCTTACTGTTGCTGTACAGTCCCCCTGACCAGACCAGATGGGATATCAGAGGTTTTCTGCTAGTTTATTATTTTATCCACTTCCCCTTTTCCCCAGTGCGCAATTTCATGCAGTAGGATATATTTCTCTGTTGGAGGTTGCATTTAAGGGAACTGGGGGTTCATTCATCTTCCATTGTTTCTGCTAGCCACAAGATAGAACGGTTAGTGGCATTTTATGTTTCTTGAGCTACTGGCTATCGCGACAAAACCTTGGAGAAACAGCCACTAGCATGTATGTGATGTTTGCCTCCAGTACTGATACTAGAGGGGCCCAGGTGGTATATCGTTATTGTTTTAACTGCCTATTTCCCACTGTAATGAAATAGTGTATGCTGTTCCCCACATGTCATGTACTTCAAACTTTAACAATATAGCAATTCTGTCATCCTGAAACACCTCACTCATAGGGACTAGTGTAGCACAGTGATTATTGTTTGTAATATGTCTCAGATCTTCTATAATGTTGCACAGCCCCTATCATAGCCCTATAGACCCCTATATGTGTCCATGTTCATATTGCATACACTCGGGAGTGTGTTGGATATAGGTATTGAATATTTACGGCGTGTCCAAACAATTAGCTCAGGAGAGCCCTCCTGGTATGGCGTCATCACCGTGTGATTACCTTATTCCATTCAATAAGGTCATTCAGGCCTCTTCTTTCCGCTTGTTCCTGTTAAATCCAACGGGCTTCTTTAATTATCAGCCTGTTCTCAAGATTGGTTGGGTCTCCCCGGATTTTTTCTAGGACTACCCATCGAATTTCTCTGGGTTGGTGTTTCAACTCCTTGTAATGCTCAACCAGTCTAGTCGTCAGTCGACTGGATTTGATTGTACTCAAATGTTCTTTTATGCGGATCTTCACCTTTCTCGTTGTTAGGCCAATATAGTTTAGACCACATGGGCACGTCAAGCGATAAATTACGTTGGCCGTGTTGCAATTGGTTAAGCTGTTCAGATGCCAAGTCCTTCCATTCACTAGTTGGACACTCTTGGTTTTTTCAGTTAGCCCACACACGGAACATCCTCCACACGGATAATGTCCGGCTAGTGTGTCTAAAGCTGGTGCCTCCTGTCTTTTACGTGAGTGTACCAATCTGTCTTTCAAGTTTTGGGATCTCTTGAATGCGAACCGCGGAGGAGGCATCTTAAAGTGGCTAGTACTTAATAAATCCCAGTGTTTTCTAAGAATCTGTTGAATCCTAGATGATAGCGGGTCAAACGTAGTGACCACAGGTAAGCATTCTCCTCTATCCTTAGTAGTTCTCTCCAGTAGTGCTTCCCTCGGTGTATTGAGTGCTCTCTTCCATGCTGACTTCACGACTCTTTTAGGATAGGCACGATTTTCCAGTTTCTTCACCAGATCACTGGCTAACTCCACATACTTCTCTCTGGTACTGCAATTTCTCCGATATCTGGGGAATTGTCCAATCGGTAAATTATCCCTGAGCGCTCAAGGATGGAATGACTCATAATGCAGCAGGGAATTCTTATCTGTAGGCTTCTTATGAACATGTGTGGATAAGTTGATGATTTAGGTCCATGATGGCAAGGTCCAAATACACTGCTGTCTCCCTGATATAATGGCAGGTTAATTTAAGACACTGATCCAGGTTGTTGAGCCACGTAAAAAAAGTTTGTAGCTCTGTTTCAGTGCCGTCCCACACACATAAGACATCGTCGATAAACCTTTTCCAGAGACAAATATTCTTCTGGTAAGGATTCGATGGATGGTCGATGTAGTGTCTTTCGAATTGTCCAACATAAATACAGGCAAGACTGGGTGCAAATGTGTCCCCCATCGAAGTTCCAGATATCTGTAAGTACAGCTGGTCTTTGTACTGGAAGTAGTTGCGAGTGAGGGCTAGCTCTATACATTGGAGGACAAAAGATTGCGGTGTGTCATAAAACCACTCACTTGCCGCCAGTGCCCGCGCTGCTGCCACCAGCGTGGCTTCCTAAGGTATGCTGGTATATAACGACTCGATGTCGATTGTTACAAGGAATTGTTGTTTGGGGTCATATTCTAAAGTTTCTAGTATGTTTAAGACATCCGTTGTGTCCTGCACATACGATGCTTGGGTGATGACACACTCTCCTAAGAAAAAGTCCGAAAATTGGGATAGGGGTTCCAGTACTGACTGATACCTGAAACTATAGGACGGCCTGGAGGTGGAGACTGGGCCTTATGGATCTTGGGCACAATATAAAATGCCGGGGTCCTAGGTTTGGAATTAATTAGAAAGTCCATTTCCTTTGCCGTGATCCATTTCTTTTCTTTGGCGTCTGTCACCAGTTCAGTGATCATGGTAAGAAGTTCAGCAGTTGGGTCACGCACTAATGGTTGGTAATTCTGGCGTGCTCCCAACAGACGCATGATTTCTGTCTCATAGTCTGCAGTGTTCATTACGACGACCGCCCCGCCTTTATCTGCCGGCTTGATAGTCAATAGGTCGTTGTTTTCTAATGATTTAACTGCCACCCATTCGGTCTTGCTCATGTTGGAATATTTCCGCTTAAGTTCTGCTCGTTCAAGTTATTCAATGTCATGTAGGATTTTCTCTTCAAAGACTGCAACTTCAGGGCCCACCACACTAGTTGGGGGACAGAAGTTGGAGGGACGATGAAGATTTGAGTTAAACACCGATGGTGGATCTTGGGGTTTATCAGCGAAGAATTTCTTCAATTTAATTTTTCTTAGTACTTCGAAGATTTCACTCCTACACTTAAAGCTATCATGTGTGGGGGTGGGGACAAACCCCAATCCTTTGTTGAGTACTTGATGTTCTTCTTGTGTTAAGACGTAGTCAGATAAATTAACCACTATGTCATTATCATATGTGGTTAAAACTGAGGTTGCTTGGGTCCTCTGCTCCGGGTGACCCGCGGGGAGTAAGTTTGCCATGTGATGTGGGGTTTTGCCTGGGCCGTCCGCTCCCCCTCTGTACTTGGCCTCCCCCTCTCCTTCGATCTGCCTGTTGCTGTCCTAAAAAAGACCTGAACAGTGCTCCCAGGTCCTCGTCTGGCCTAACTTCTGGGTTGAACCTGACTCACCCCTGGTTGGATGTAGAGGGTTGGCCACTAGTGTCATCGTCTTCACTACTAGTATGGTCAAATGTCCAACTTTGTGGTGTTCTCCTCGCCTGACGTCGCCCACCTCTATTGCCTACTGATTGGAACGTCTGATCTGGCTTTGATTGATAATACTTATCTTCAGTATATGGAAAGGCTCACTCGTGTGTGAATTTATCCAACTTACGTTTGAGGCCTTTAATTTTCTGATTCACCATATACATCTTGTATTCTCCCAGGTCACTTTGGATTTTTGCAAGTTGATCCTTGGTGTCTATTATAGTAGTGTCTGTCTTAATAGCCTCCTCCAAGTCCAACATCTCTTTAAGGAGTTCCTTGCTAAGTCGTTTGGCAGTGTTAATAATGAGGATAAGCCAGTCCCGGTTGCACTTGTTGGCGATGTAACTCCAGTCAACCCGGAACCGCTTGTCCTCAATAAAGATTTTTGGGTCTAAACGTACCAAAAGACTTGCTGGGGCTGCTCCTGCCCGAAGGTACTCAGTCATAAGCGCCCCGTGCAGGGCAACCCTCACTTGACGCTTCTTAAGGTTACTCAATTTATGCCATTCACCCCTGGCTGTTGTTGTGCCTATCAATGGTGCGTCTGGGAGAAGGGATGGACCTGAAAGCATGGAGGCTATTTGGTCTTCAGTAAACGCGAGACAATTCCTATCCATGGTATACACCACCGTCCAAAGAAACAGTTGGTAGGGCTGTGTCAAAAACTCTATGTCATTCGAGAATGATGCAAACCAATCTCGTACTTTAAAAAGATATATGTGTGAATTTGTATCACATGCTCTCACGGCTGATCCGCCATTCTCAATAGTCCTCACACCTTGGAGCTCAGAGGAAAAAACTAAGGACCCAGGTTACCCTCCACTCAAAATGTGCTCAACAACAAAACCTGGTCCTAATCCTTGTATCTTATCCTCTTATCTTATCAAACGCTTGCTCCTGATTAGAATCACTGGTGATATTGGGACTGCAGGTGGGGTTTGGCAAGGCCCCTTACTTTCTACTAGTTGGCCGTGTCGTCTTCATCTGATTGGGCCACTTACTGCATGATCAGTTCTTTTGCCCCCACACTGCTAACTAACCCCCTTAAGAGCGGGGAGGGTTGACTTGCATTAACTGTCTGATTTCTCCCAGAGAAATGCAGGTTAGGAACCCCTCACTCAGAGGTCATTTCTCTCTTACCCCCTTCCCCCCGCCAACCCCCCTGCCCCCCTTGGTGCTTTCAATTACTTCATTTGTCTTTTTCTTTTCCGGAGTAGGCATAAAGAAGTCTCTTAAGGTAAGGCTACTTGGTTTTCTTATCTTAGCTATCAGAGATTCATACTCCTTTTCAAATATTTTTGAGAGATCTTAGGTCCCCCGAATATTCTGCTTGGGTTTCAAGGGCATAATTGGACTGAAGGAGTTTTCCTTTTCGTTTTTGTGGGCCTTTTTCCTTGTCTTACTGTGGGAGTGTCACCTGAAGGAGAAGAGAGTTGTGGTTTCTCATCTCCAAAAGTTCCAATGGCTTTGAGTGGGGTATGGAATATTTGGAGTTCAAACTCAGTCAATTAACCTTTAGCGCCATCCCAGCTATACTATTGTGCTTCATGGCTTTGAACTAACCTACATCTACCCTTAATATTTACACTTTGTCACCCAAAGTCCCATTAAGGATGATCTGCCCATATTGGATTCCTTATACTAACCAGTTCCTTGAACAAAACATCATTTCTTCTGTTCTTTGGTGTTACATGAATACCAGATTTACTACCTGCATGAAGTTCAATATGCGGCCATCCTTATCATGGGATTGCTAGAAGAATGAGAAACTGGCATCCCTCACTTGAGGTGGATCCTATAGCCCCCACTTGGGCCAGGACGAATACTTTTTACACTAGTTGTCAGTTTTTCCTGACTACAATTTTGCTGGTTTTAGGACTCTGAGTACTTTACCATTGTGAACCAGGGCTAAAGTGCTTGTTCTCTCTCCTTAGAACATGGTAGAATTGGCTTACACCTAATTGGCCTATTTAATTTACTTGTAAGCCCCTAAAAAATGTATTATGTGTGCCCAGGGTCTGTAAATTAAATGCTACTAGTGGACTTGCTGCACTGATTGCGCCACCCACTTAAGTAGCTTTTTAAACATGTGTCATGCGTGTGATTGCAGCCTGTGTGTGCAGTTTTAAACTACCATTTCGTCCCAGCAAAATAAACCTTTTGCCAGGCCCAAACCTTCCTTTTTTAATACATATGACACCCCTAGGGAAGGCCCTGAACAGCCCAGAGGGGAGGATGCAGTGTATTTAAAAAGTAGGTCATGTACTTTTAAGTTTTACATTTCCTGGCTGTGAAAAATTCCTAAATTCGTTTTTCATCACTGCAAGGCCTACCTGTCCCATAGGATATCACTGGAGTTGCCTTATTATATTTAATAGGCTGTAACTTCCAATTGGGAGCAGATGGGCAGGTCAAGTTTGGTGTCCAAAGATTTGTATTTAAACCTCTTCTTTAATAGTGAAGTCAGATTTTTAATCGCAATTCTGAAAATGGCACTTTAAGAAAGTTGGCATTTTCTTGTAACCATTTGATGCCCACAGCCTGATCTTGGGTCACATGACTAGGTGTAGCTGGCAGATCATCCTTGTATATTGCTCCTAGACAGTAAGACAATGGGAAGATAGGTGTTGGCAGGATAGGCCACTCTGAATTAACGAGGGGGAGGAGCTGTCACCTACCACTCTTCCACGTCACAGAGGTCCTCCCTGAGCACTCTCACAAAGGGTTAGTCACTTGTTTTTTGTGACCCCAAACAACCAGGACAAGGAGGAATGTTATGCCTGACACATTTTTGTGGTGAGAACTTCTACAATCTTCCACCACCTAAAACCGGGTACCAGGTAAAAATATTGGCTCCTTAGACCCAACTCTTCAGCAAACCTATGGACCTGTGGACTCTGCCAGGAAGAAGTACGACTGTGCTGCTGAAAGGTCTGCGAACCTGCTGGACAGCTGCTCTGCACTGCTGACCTGGTGCGCTCTTGCCTGGATGAGAAGGACTGGACCTGCATCTCTAAACCCAGGACTCCAGAGTGACTCTAATGGCTAGTTGGCTGGTCGACTGATCAGAAGCCTCAGGGACATAACAGGCTTCCAGCCACTTTGAACCCCGCACCTATCCTATGCTATCTATGAGACCTGCACTCCCAAGTGGTGCCACGCCAGTCATGGACCCTTGGAAGTGGGCCTGAAGGTGATCTGCTAGCCCATCTGTAGATTCAGCAGAACAGACTCACCACATTCACATCGCATCTCCTGCAAAACTGGCTCATTGCCTTTGCTGCTCGATGCATCACCCTCGGAACTGGTGTATTAACTCTGCTGCGCTGACCTCCCCGATGTATGGACTTTGCATCACCCATCGCAGCCCATCAGAGCCGACACATCTCCATACAAGGACATCGCCTTGCCCAAAGGCAGCCCATCGGAACGGCCACTACGCCACGCATGTTATGTTATGGTAATTAAACTTGTAGGGTGCGCAGCTACCCCAAGGGATTTCCTGGCGCCTGCCTGACAGGAGTAAGGGAAAGAAAAAGAGCTACAGATTAAATAACCGAGGGGCATATTAGCAAGGGCAATATCGCCGCTTTAGCGGGACCTTTTCCTGCTAGAGCGACGATAATTCTATCGTCCTATCAGCAAGCTGTCGCTAACAGCAGTTAGTGACAGCTTTCTGACGAAAGCGACCGGTTTGGGTGCCTCTTTGCATGTCAGCGATATTTATCCCTAATGACATGCAAAGTAGGCGTTCCCGACCAAGAGACCTGGTAAACAGCAGCTAACAGGCCTATCGCCTATTAGCAAGAAAGACCTGGCCCCGGTTAGCGACGTGAAAAGTCACGCTAACCGGGGTCATCGCTGGTTTTTTAACACCTGCTATTTTTCTGACTTAACCATACCTAACATGAGGGGTGGATTATGCTGATACGACCACAGGGTCGTATCAGCAAGGTTTTCCCCCTTCCCCATGCAACATCGCTGGTTTTATTGCGATGTTGGCCCTTCCCTCCCGCTATCGCTGGAATGTATATCGCCATAGCGCTAATTGTTGCTAATACAGCGTTAGCGTGGCGATATATTCCAGCGATAGCTGGCGATAAAAAAAATTTGCGCTAAGTGCGCTCTGCGATATTTATCGCAGTTTGTTGCTAATATGGCTCCAAGTTTTCAACTGTTTACGAAAATTAACATAAACTGCTTCTTTACGCAGAGAAATGGGAAGGGAGTTCCACAGGGAGGGTCCCAAATAGGCAAAAGAGTGACCGCGCATACGCCTCAGTCTGATTCTGGGAACAGTAAACTTGAACTGTGTAGTGGAGCCGAGGGTACGTGGAGGCAAGTAGGGTTGAGCCAAAGACTGAAGGTATTGTGGGGCTGTCCCAGTCTTAATTCCGAACATATAGCTTAAGGCTTTGAACTTGATGCGATTCTCCACCTTAAGCCAGTGAAGTTTCTGAAGAAGGCCAGACGAGAAGCAGTCCTGGGCACCTGGCAGAGCAATCTGGCAGCCGCATTCTGCACAATCTGCAATTTTTGTATAACCTCCTTATTGCAGCCCAGATATAAAACATTGCTGTAGTCAAGTCTCGATGTTATAAGGGCCTCACTACAGTTTTCTGAGTGGAGAGGGGCAGCATCCAAGGAATCTTCTTCAACCATTTGAGAATGACAAAACAAATAAAGGACACCTTCACTACTTATTGTTTCATTCATAACTGTACATCAATAATCACCCCAAGATTGCGTACTTGATAAGCAGGCTGGCGTAAGGCACCCATCTCCAGGGGCCAGTGCGCTGAGGACCCCAAAGATCTTGTTGTTTCCCTAGGATCCGTTTTTTTTCTACCGTTTAGCTTGAGTAGGTTGTCCTGCATCCAAGACGCAATCTTCCTCACGCCAAACTGGAGACTAGAAGATTCAGATTCTTTGAGTGTTGAGAGGGAGAAAATTAACTGTGTAGCATCAGCATATGAAAATATGTGCAGCCCTGCCTCTTTGGCAATAATAGCCAACGGGCGAACATAGATATTAAACATTAGAGGGCTCAAAATAGAGAGAGTCCATTCTTTGGAGAGCAAGGCCCTCAAAACCCAAAGATTGCAGTGCTTTCATTAATATAGTGTGCAACACCGTGTCGAATACCGTACTCAGGTCAAGAAGAAAGAGGGCCACAGTGTCACCAAAGTCCAGGCGGTGCCGCAACATTTCCGTGACTCTTAACAGTGGAACAGTGGAAAAACCTGAACTAAAACCCGACTGTGATGGATGTAAAAAGTTCTGAGACTCAACAAAAGAAGAAATTTGGGAATTTTTTCATTTTTTTTTCCAAAATCCTGGAGAAAGTCCGAAGTAGAGAAATGGGACGGAAGTTTGAAGGCTGAGAGGGATCAGCATTGGTCTTTTTCAAAAGGAGCAGCACCATATCTGATAAGCGTGGCTCAAATCCACCCGAGTGACTTACATCACTCACCTATTATTACCCAATAATAAGCCAGCCGGACAGTGGAGAAGAATAAAAACAATTAGTTTTATTAGGCCGTAAGCTCCCATATGAGAGGGCCCTGTTCGACCTCACCCCTAAGAGTGCGCCGAGAAGGACTGACTCCCGTCATTACAGTAACACATTATAATGCGAAAAAGCAGAGTAAGGCACGCCCATTTGTGGAAAAGTACTGAACCCCTGAGATGGTGAACAATGGTCTCATACAGTAGGCATCTGCACCTGGGATTGCAACATTCCCCTATCAGCCCCCAAGGACACGGAGCCAGGCTTGAGCATCTCCAGCACATGAGAACAGAGTGATAAGGAGTTTCGCTGGTAGTTTCAGTCACAGTGGGCCGAGAAGCAAAAACTGATGACATGTGGAATATTCCTATTCCTATGGGAGGGGGGATGAGCAAGTGCAACTCGCACGAATAGGGAAATGCATCAAAATGGTGGCACACAGGCTAAGCTAAGAACACTGAAATAATGTCACACGCATAAATGAATAACTAACAGAAGAATATAAACGTAAATGCATAAATGAATATATCAGTAGTTAGACAAATTCTGCTAACTCATAAGCATAATGTATACACTGGGCGGGGCATGGATAAATGAAACCTATCAGACCCTCCTTTTAGCAGACTGTGGCTAACTTTATTAACTAAAAGGAGAGCCTTTACATCAAATTCTAAGGGCCAGCATAACATGTTAATCAAGAACATCATCATCGATAAGCATCAGCCAGTGGGGATCATAAAGCTCAAGATCATTGGAAACAGGGAATTGTTTTGACCGTTTTTTTAGAAACTCGTATGTTACTGGCACACATAGAGCAGCAAGGAGGAAGGCAGTACACGCAAAGGCAACATGTCAGAAGAACACCAACTACTCCTACTAAACCCATCAGTATTTTCCAACCCCAGGAGGAGAAAACACCCCACAACCATGTCTGCAAGGACCAGGTACCTGTGTCCTGGTGGAGTTCGGCTGCCAACCTATGGAGTTTCTGTACAGCTAAATTAACCGTCGGGGCGGAGTCAGGGATATACACACAGCAAGAGGTCCCGATGACGTGACAAGCTCCACCCCTATCTGCAAGGATGACGTCAAGCACCATCCGATTTTGGATCGTGAATAATCTCATAGCCTGCATCTCAAGAGACATATTTGCTGCAATGTCAGCCTCCGTAGTCACCACCTTTTCCATCACCCTCGACAGACGCCTAATGGCTCTACTATTAAAGATAGGACCCCAGAATGGTAACAAACCCTTCGAGAAGTCTGTGAATTGCTGCCCAGAAGTGTCAGTCTGATCAACGTCCTCCACCTGGAGGTCCCTCCTTTTGCGCAGTCCTTCCATGACGGCAAACCTTCGGTGAGTTTTATGATAATCTGAAGGTGCCACATAAACAGGTGGGAGTAAATACGCCAAGTAACATGTTCCACCCCAACCCTCAGGCAACCACAAATACCCATTATCTCCACATACAAAATAGATATTCGGGGGGGTAACCATTGAAGGACTGAGGGGCAGGCGAATCGAGGCAGTCACATTGCAAAGGCTGTTACCCACTTTAATCGGACCTCTACCCTGAATACAGAAGTAAGGTGAGGGCCCTACTGTCGCTAGGGGTACCAGAGAATGACTAGTACTATTTGCTGCAGGGGGATGTCTGTATGCTAGGGAAGAGTTCAACTGTAGAAAACTCTCTCGCACTTTGTCAATGTCATTAGGCATCGTGAATCGTTCTATCTTTTTCGAACAGGTCTCGAGGAATTTTTGGTCAAAACGTCCATCAGTATACAACCGTCCAAGGGATGAAGGGGGCAGAGGACGTACTCGCATTGTCAGTGTTGACCCACTACCAGGGAGTCGTGGGGACAGAGAATCAGGCTGCTGAAAGAACTTTACCATGCCTATCAGGGTATACCAGCCCACACAGCTATTCACAGGAGTCAATTGAAGTGCCAGTAACCTGTCCTTCTTATATGCAGCAGAAGGAAGCAACCCGCATACCCAACAGTCTGTCACATTATACACAGCATGTGCATGATGCAAAGTTTTTATGAAAACATTATCACGATAACCCTTTCTCATACATTGTTCACCGTAGTCAACAGTGATCATATTATGCTCTGGCAAAGTAGAGGGAGTAGGAACCAGCTTGTGGACAGGGTAAGCTTCATCCAGAAAGAACAATATTCCAAGTATTATCAAAAATATAATAATGAACACCACAATAGCCACAATTTTTCCTTTTCGCGGCAGAGCATGCCATGGGGAATCGGGTTCAGATCTGCGAGGAGCAGCAAAGGGCTGTTCCTCCTCAGGGATAGGACGGCCAAAGGGATACATGTCTCCTAATGAACGGACCAAGTAACACCCTAAAAGTTCAAAACACTAGGGGCTCTACTAAAAAGTTCCAGACACTCCAAAACCGGCCAGAGGGGTGCTTCGCCCTTCAAAGGGCTCCTCTCCCTATGTCCGTTAAAGCCTCATAGGCAGGCTTTTCAGTCTCGCAAACCCTAATCCCTCGATGGAGTCGCACAACTGCAGCAACTCAGGAGCACTGAACTTGGGCCCACACACAACTCTAGCGTCCCGCTCAGCAGTGTCTCAAGAGTGCACCAGGGCTCTTTCAACAGTCCATCCCTATCGCTAGGCTAACCTGTTCAAAATAGTCCACTTCTAATCCCTATCTCAGCCCTTCTTCCAGTGCTCAGTTCTTTCGCCTCTCTTTTCTGGGCCGCAAGTTATAACGAGTGCTCCCTCGCACTTCAGGATCTGTGAACAGAATTGGTGAATCACTTTCAAAAGGGGTGGCTTCCGTTGTTTGTGCACTGCGACCAAAAGAAGCCTCGCTACTTGTACTCAGGGCTGGCCTCCGCGCGCTCTCGTTGTGTTCCCCCTCTGTCAGTAAAGCATCAGAGAAGGGGATATATCTGGGCACACACTCGATCTCGTGATGTGCAACGCCACCTCGGATCCACGCATCATAAGGTAGAGGTAGAGGAACTTTCTTCACATGGGAGGCGTGCGTCCACGCCTTCCGTCCCTCCACTCGAAGTGCGGTGCGGGTGGTGAGGAGCACCAACTTTGGTTCGGACCATCTAGGCTCCAGACAGGACTTCCGCTGGTATTTCTTCACCACGACCCAGTCCCCTGGGTGGATTTCGTGGCCCGGCCCCTCAGGCAACGGCTTCAGTGTGTCTGCTACCTGCTGATGAATAGAACGAAGATCTTTAGTCAAAGCGTAGAGATAATCTGTCAACAAAGGATATTCAATCTCTGAGAAACATTTGGGTCTAGGAACACCCCACACATTGGCGGGCCTGCCAAATATAACCTCATGGGGAGAAACTCCTGTCTTAGAATTCACTGTTACTCTTGTGGAGAGCGAGGCAAGGGGAAGCGCGTCTGGCCAACGCAGCCCTGTACACTCCTGTATCTTGGCCATTTTTAACTTCAATGTACCGTTAAATCTTTCAACCAAACCCGCCGCCTGTGGATGTTGGGCTGCGTGGAATTTTTGAGAGATTTGTAATCCCTTACAGATCTGTTTCATCAGTTCAGCATTGAAGGACGTGCCGTTATCGCTCCAGATCACCCTGGGTAAACCATACCTACTAAAATACTCCTTGATCAACATCTTAGCTGTCGATATGGCTGTACAGTCCTTTGTTGGAAAAGCCTCCACCCACCTACTGAATGAGCATACCACCACCAGGACGTATTTAAGGTTATTCACCCTTTCCATTTCAATGTAATCCATCTGGATCACTTCAAAGGGGTAGGATGGAGGTGTGAAATTGCCTACAGGGACGGGTGTTCCCTTCCCAGGATTATGTCTTAAGCAAACCATGCACTGCTGTACCAAATGTGCCGCCACCCTGGAAATGTTCTTATTACGCCACACCGGATCTAATAATTTACATATCCCTTTTATACTTATATGAGCTGGTCCATGTGCCATCGTCACTACTGGGAGAACGTATGCATTTGGGAGCAACCATCGTCGTTTGTCTGACACATCCGTCCAACACTCATCCGAGTCCAACCGCCCCCCTCCATCCTTCCATTGTTTCAACTTCTCCTCAGTTGCTTTCTCTTGTATGTTCCGCACACTCTGTACAGTGTCTGCAAACATGTTAACATCTGGTACCCATCTAGCTGGTCCTGCCACGAACATTCGTGGAAGTTTTGTCCTAGCAGTTTCTTTAGCTGTTTGGTCTGCAAATGCATTCCCTCGTCCTACATCATCCACCACTGCCTTGTGTGCACTACACTTAAAATGTAAATGTACAGGAATTTATATAGCGCAAATCACCAAGCGGTTTCTAAGCGCTTGCTTAGGGAACCCGTCCTGGTATTCCCCTGTGAGATAACCCTGGCAGGGTATCCGCAAGGTGAAAGCCAGGCATCCCGCCGCGAGGGGCCGTGGTGGCGATTAAGCAAGCTATTGCCCAGAGTCGCAGAGTGTGAACCCGTGAATCGAGTAGGCACTGGAGCGAGAATTGTCAAGTCCATGGACATTTTTTAGGACTCAAGACCCCGCCGAGCCGGGAATTGAACCCTGGTCCCGGGCTGACCTCTGCTTCCAGGTCTGCCTCCTCTAACCAGTGAGCCACACTTCTCCACTTCCAGGTCTGCCTCCTCTAACCAGTGAGCCACACTTCTCCACACTTCTCCACTTAATCACTGCCAATCGTTTGGGGAGTGTCAAAACTGTCAACAGTCGTAATATCAATGGGCCATTTTGAATTTTCTGTCCATGTGATGTCAAAAATCCCCTCTCCGCCCACAGTCTCCCATAACTATGAGCCACGCCAAAAGCGTATTGGCTGTCCGTGTAAATGTTCACATCCAATCCTTCACTTAATTCACACGCTCGCATCAATGCTATTATCTCTGCAGCTTGAGCTGAATTGTACGGGACTCTAGAAGTCTCTACCACTGTTTTTAAAGTCGTGACTGCGTATGCTGCCGTTGTGGTACCATCTGCTAATTTAAAACAGGACCCATCAACATACAGCTCCCCATCGGGATCATCGAGGGGCTTATCTGTCAAATCTATTCTTCCCTTTGTTTCCTACTTTGTCCGAAACATGCAATCATGGACCTCATCTTCTTTCTCACTCTGAAGAGAGGGGTAATAGCGTGGCTGGGTTCAGGGTGGCACATCTTTTTATCGTTACATGTGGTGCAAATAATGTCATCTCATAACCCGTTAGACGAGCACTAGTTAAATGCTGCGTCTGTGTCCTGTTTAGCAAAATGTCCACGGCATGTGGTACCATTACTGTGAGGGGTGAGCCCAGTACGAGCCCTGCAGATTGTCTTATCGAGACCGCAGCAGCGGCTGTAGCCCTTAGACAGCTCGGCAGTGCTCTTGCCACGTTGTCAAGCATAGCAGAGAAGTAAGCACAAGGTCTCTGTTTCCCGCCAAAACTCTGAGTTAGGACAGACAGCGCGCAACCTTCCGCCTCGTGCACGTAAAGTACAAAGGGCTTCTGGTAATCGGGTGTTCCCAAGACAGGTGCAGAACATAAAGCAGTTTTTAATGACTCAACCGCTTCCTGACATTCTGGAATCCAAGGTAGGGGTTCGCGCACTTCTTTAGTAGTCAGATACAGAAGGGGTTTTGTTAGTAAAGCATAATTAGGTATCCACTGACGACAGTACGATGTTATGCCCAAAAATGCGCGCACCTCTCGCTGCGTGTTAGGTATAGCCATGTTAGTTATCGCCTTGATGCGCTCCGGCGTCAACCTTCTCCCCTCATTCGATAGGAGATGACCGAGATAGGTAACCTCCTGTCGACAGTATTGGAATTTAGGAAGAGACACCTTGTGTCCCTTACAGGCCAAATGATGCAACAATTTAACAGTAGACTCACGGCATCCATCCTCTGTATCTGAGGCAATGAGAATATCATCTACATACTGCAACAAGGCATTCCCCTGTGGGAGCTCCAAATCATCCAACTGTGCTTTCAAAGCTTGACTGTAAATACTGGGACTTTCCGTATAACCTTGGGGAATTCTACAAAATCTAAAGCTGCGGCCAGCCAATGAGAATCCGAAGAGATAACGGCTATTTGGATGCACAGGGATACTAAAGAAAGCATTCTTAAGATCCAGTACAGAAAAGTACTTAGCTGTGGAAGGTATCATGGTCAAAATAGTGGTGATATCAGAGACCACCGGATACTGAGGCTCAACCACCTTGTTAATGTGCCATAAATCAATCACAAAACGATAGACATCAGGTGTACCCTCGCCTGCATCACCTGAGGGTCTCTTAAGTATCGAAAGGATGGGGCTATTGCAACTGTTAGAATCTGTTTCTTCTACTACCCCAGACCGGATCAAGTCCTGTATTATTTGCAGCAGAGCCCTCTCCCCATCCCTAGATATTTTATACTGGGGTATCCGAGGCAACTTCGCTCCCACCTTAACTTTTATGGACACTGGGTCAATGTCCATCTTCCCCACATCAGTATCGCTGCTGGCCCACAGACTCCCAGGAACACCCTCCAACTCAACCGGGAGGGGCTCATCTTTCGAGAAGCACTGCTGCGCACGCGCGACAGAAGGACCCAACGTGAGGTACACACCGTCTGGAGAACAGTAAATTGTAGCATTCAATCTTTTCAACAGGTCCAAACCCAATAA
Source organism: Lissotriton helveticus (assembly GCF_964261635.1). Classification (NCBI taxonomy): domain Eukaryota; kingdom Metazoa; phylum Chordata; class Amphibia; order Caudata; family Salamandridae; genus Lissotriton; species Lissotriton helveticus. The sequence continues at coordinate 18,409,541 of NC_136060.1, read as the reverse complement.
ATTCTCACCACAATTCGATGTTAAAAGAAAAGGAGAGTCAACAGTGAAAGGGCCAATCGTAAGTGCAAGAGGCTTAGAGATGGGGCTAACCACTGGGGTACCGGAGAATCCCACAGAAATGTTAGTCTTGCCAGACAGAGCCGCCCCGGGGACCTGGGAATGTGCCACAGAACTTTTCGTAGCACCTGTATCCACTAAAAATTTCTGAGGGGATCCCGACAAGTCTGCCGTTACATAAGGCCCACGTTGATCAACATCCACAGAAACAGGTCCCTCGCTCTGCCCTACGCTGTCCTAGTTATAAGAAAATCCTGTCAGGTCATCCATAGCATATGCATCGTTATAGTACTGCCGATCTCCGTAATCGTCACCCTCCTTTTGAAAGTGCTGCCTGTCTCTTCCCCCGTCGAAGTAATTCCCACCCGGTCTCCTGCCTTCTTCAGACTGCCTATTATCTTTATTCGCGTCTCCCCGTCCCCGTCCCCTGCCCTGTCCAGCAGTGGACCGGAGCAGTGGACAGTCTTTCCACCAGTGCCCCTCCTGTTTGCAGTTGGCGCACTGGTTCTGGCCCAAACGCTCTCTTTTCTCTCCCCGTCCGTAGCTACCTCCTCCTCGACCAGTCGCCATGGGCGGGGCTCCACGTCCCCATCCCTTCACCACTTGCTGCAATAACACCTTTGTCTTCAAATCCTTCGCCTTCTTTTCTTGCCTGTCCTTATTTTCATTTTCCCTATGCTCGTAATACTGGGCCATACTCAGAATCTCAGAGGGAGTGGATGTCGTCCATGTACTCTCTGACGCTTGCAATCGGGTTGATATCTCTGGCAACAGATTCGTTACAAATCTGTTAACAAAAAGTCGCAACCCGCCATCTTGAGATATATCCTGCCCGCTAAAATCCATGAACGTTTCCTCAAAACGGGTAAAGAAATCTGAAACTGCCTCATCCTTTTTCTGTCTGCAGGCCATCAACTTGTCCCAATCTACCTTTTTAGGTGGGATGAGTGAATGCATATACTTTATTATTCGCCCTGGCAGCGCTAGTATCTCAGACTTCGGTTTTTCTCCTGGCTTCCGCTCCTTATCCCAATCTTTGAACTCTTCCCAAGTACCACCCAGCTCTTCTACATGATCTGAACCCTTCACCTGTCTCCACACATCCACGGGAACCAATAATCCGAAAAACAATTCAATATCTGCTAAAGTCATGACCGTCGCGGAAGCTGCCTCTGTTAATTCCTTGTAATAAGCCGTTGGATTTTTTCTCGAGTCAGGCAACTGAGCCTTCAAAGCTAATACCTCGCTCCTTTTACAGGGCGTGTACACCCACTGTTCCTGAAAATGAGCGTCGATACGAGCTCGGGTCACAACCTGTGTTGTAGGGTCTCTTATCTCGGGTACCTCAGGGTGAAATATAGGATGCACTTCCCGCATCGGGTGTACCCCAGGGTAATGGGGTTCCCCCGCCTCTGGCAACTCGTTTCTATATTCTAACAGGAACCTCAGACTACGGAACACATCCCTTATTCCAGTGTTGGCCCTATAGGCATTATTCTTGATATCTCGGAGAATCGCTGGCGCCTCCCCGCCATATCCCTGTTCCCACAACGCTATCAATGTCGTCGACATATGCCACAAAGCATGTTGCTGCATCAGAGGCTCATAGTCTTTCATGGTAGACCAAATGTCTTCCAATGAATAAATGTTATTTCTGGCCCATTGGCAAGCTTGGTTGGCTACCATTGTCTTCTCATCCAACCCAAAAGCCGAACGTGTAAGTAACTTCCGTACCTGAGTAAACAGTCCGCCTCCTGCTCCTCTAGTGGGGGTCAGTAGCGCGCTCTGAGGGGTAGCACTGGCTGAAACAGCGGGAATAGCAGAATCAGTAGAGAACACCGGGGAGAGCACAGCGGGTACAATTGGGCTTGCCGCGGAGAAAGAGAGCAGGGGTGTAGTGACAGAGGGGGGAGTTCGTTCAGCCACGGAGGAAGCAGGTGCACCAGACAAGGGAGGGGCACCCATTTGGGGAACTGAAACCGCCGCCGAGGAGGTGGAATCCACCAACACGGGATACAAAGACTGCGAGGCATATGGGGGAGGGGGTCGGGCGTTCAAAATGTCCTCCATTTCATCCTGTTCATCTTCTCTCACCACATTGCTCTTTTTATCCAATAGCCTACAACGTCTATCTGCGCGTTCAATTCGCTGTTCATTCTCTTTCTTAGTGTGTTCCCTAGCTTTCTGCGCCATCGTCTGTGCCGCTCTCTTTTGAATCACTTTCTCTTACCTCATTTGCCGTTCTCGTACCTCCTTCTGCCACATCCGCAAAGAATCGAACATACTCTGGCGACTGCGCCTAGCAAACAATCTATCTTGTAAATAATCTAACTTTGCCCCATCAAAAGAGCCAAGCAAAGGCCACTGCAAATCCACATTATCTTTGGTATATTTATGCCACAAAGTAGAAAACAAAATCGGGGGCAAGCATGCTTAACGTACATGTCGAAATTGGGAGAGCCCTCCACCGGGGCAGGTTGGCTCTCAGCCAATCTAACGTCTGAGACATCACCACAGCACCCTAAACACCGTAATTTACTGAAACACGTCATCCTGTTCTCACACAACCACACACTAGCAGAAAAACTCGCACCTGCACTCTTGCTCACTTACCGGTAGATCACACACACAACTTCAGTACACACTACCTCAAATCCGTACCAAAACACGTGTTACACAATGAGACAAGGCCCATCGACCAAGTCCTGGGGAACCTGGATCCTACCGCAGACCGAACAGCGCACACCCGCTATTCCGAGACTGGGGAACACATCCGTCTCCCGGGCAACACTACAGATCGGCATGCGCTACACCACGTGGGACTCAGTGCTCATCCCCGCGAACCAGCACCCTAGGTGTTCGGGTGAGCCCCGAGATCCCTCCGCGGCAAGCCACCCGCCGCCTACAGTATTATCCAGTCGGATGACCACACAACAACGTTCACCCAATCTCCGCCAAGTCTGTCAGAGCGCCACTTGCACTCTGAGTTCCCCGGAGCACACTAGCCCCAGGAGCACGCCGGCTCCTCCAATCACCAGAGACGCACTGGTCCCTCGGAGCACTCCGGCTCCTCCAAGCAACAGTCGGACCACTCACCTTCTATGTGCGGTACCAACTTCTACCGTTCTCCACCTCCGGCTGCCTGGACCAACACGGTCAGCTCCAAAGTTCCGCCTTCTGGACTCCGGCGTAGGATCATGGACCGGGACCTCGTCCGATCAGCAGGGCGGGGCAGCGCTGCGAGAACCAAGCTCGGCATCAAGTGGGTACCCGGGCCCACCGTGCCGACCAGAGGGTCCCCGGCCTTCTGCTACCCCCTTACGGGTGAGAAAGGTCCTAATCGTGGAGTCCCTGTTCGGACGCCATCTGATTAGCGTGGCTCAAATCCACCCGAGTGACTTACAGCACTCACCTATTATTACCCAATAATAAGCCAGCCGGACAGTGGAGAAGAATAAAAACAATTAGTTTTATTAGGCCATAAGCTCCCATATGAGAGGGCCCTGTTCGACCTCACCCCTAAGAGTGCGCCGAGAAGGACTGACTCCCGTCATTACAGTAACACATTATAATGCGAACAAGCAGAGTAAGGCACGCCCATTTGTGGAAAAGTACTGAACCCCTGAGATGGTGAACAATGGTCTCATACAGTAGGCATCTGCACCTGGGATTGCAACATTCCCCTATCAGCCCCCAAGGACACGGAGCCAGGCTTGAGCATCTCCAGCACATGAGAACAGAGTGATAAGGAGTTTCGCTGGTAGTTTCAGTCACAGTGGGCCGAGAAGCAAAAACTGCTGACATGTGGAATATTCCTATTCCTACGGGAGGGGGGATGAGCAAGTGCAACTCGCACGAATAGGGAAATGCATCAAAATGGTGGCACACAGGCTAAGCTAAGAACACTGAAATAATGTCACACGCATAAATGAATAACTAACAGAAGAATATAAACGTAAGTGCATAAATGAATATATCAGTAGACACATTCTGCTAACTCATAAGCATAATGTATACAGTGGGCGGGGCATGGATAAATGAAACCTATCATAGCATTCTTCCATTCTGGCGGGACTATTCCCTCTCGTAAAGAGGCATTAATAAGGTCTATATTCAGCATAAACAGAGAAGACTCGAGTTTCCTCAGTACCGAAAAAGGGAGTAGATTGCACAGGGAGCCAGATTTTAGATGAGCCAGAATAAGATTGAATGAACCAATAGCCAATAAGGACCAGGATACCATTTTATTGCTGGACTGAGAAACATTACTATGCTTGAGTCTAGTATCAGTGACTACATTCAAGAAGGCATAAGCTGATTGTGCAATATTAGTCAGGTTAGCATCTGTCATTACAGAATATATATTTTCCACTTTATTAACAAAAAATTGAGCCAGATCCTCACACTGTGTTTCACTAAGAATAAGAGGGGTGGCCTGACTTTCAGCCCCAGATAGTTCCTTGACCACCTTAAACAGTGTTTTTGAATAAATTCTGGGCTTGAGAGATTGTGCAGGAGACATATTCAGTGCAAGCTATTTTACAAAGGGAGTGATACTCTCTTATGGCCTTTTTATAGGTGCATTTAGTATCAGGCATATAATTCTTCCTCCACAATCTTTCTAAGGTTTTAAATATAGATTTCTCCTTGCCAGGAGGCAGGTGGACCATGATTATTAAACCGTTTATGGGTGAAAGGAAGACATCAGACAATAGAGCATAGAAGCCAGCTTTGAATTGCCCCAAGGTCAGCAATTCTCATTTGTTCAATTGCCGGACTGCTATTAATCAAAAGGCTATTTAAGGCTTCTATATCAAGCTTACCCCAGTTTCTTGTTTTGGATTGAGGACCCCTCAAGGCAACCGGGGAGCTCGAGACAACCTTAAGACGAAAGGCGACAGCAAAGTGGTCAGACCACATAATGGGGGGGCAGGAGAACAACAAAGGTCGGAAAAAATAGAGAAATTAGGGTCCAATAAATGATCAGCTGCGTGAGTGGGGTCTGAATTGCAGAGAAAAATGTTCATTGCCTCAAGATCAGAAATAAGCGCAGTACTTCTTACACATGTTGGGTCATCAAGAAGGAGATTTAAATCACCCAGGATAGTGAAGTTAGCAGCACTCAAAAGAAATGGGGTTATCAGATCGGGAAAAGATGCCACCCATAGACCAGAAGGTCTTGGGGGACGATAAACCAGTATCCCTAAGAAGGTAACCTGGGGAGTAAGAGTAATTTTTAACAAAGTGGCCTCACAAACAGCAGAGGATATAGCTTCATATTTACAATCAAAAGACTTTTTGTAAATGATAGCAATGCCCCCCTAACCTTCCTTCCCTGTCTTTCCTAACAATAGAGTAGTCTAGCGGAAGTACTGAGGCTACATCAGGGCCCGAGCTTTCCTGGAGCCAAGTCTCTGTAAGAAAGACAGCATATGGCTGCTCATCCATTACATCGAAGATAAAGCCTCATGTTTAGGAAGAGATCTATAATTAATATTATAAAATGTAAAATCCTTATGAGATAAAAGCAAATTATTTTGTGAAATCTGTTGCTGAAGAGCAGTATGAGTAATCATCTCAGAGTCCTTCTGCTTAAAGATATTTCTACACTTAGAATCCTAAGAGAGGCTAAATTAGGAGCAAATTTACAGTGTAAACATTTAGTGGATTCCTTATTCAAGTCCAATAAAATACAATTAGGCAGGGGCATATCACAGTACTCTACAAGTTGGTCAGAAGAATAACAGAATGTATGAGTCTTTAGTGGACCAAGGTTTGTAGCCCCTGGTCCCGGGCAGGCGTGGACGGGCACAGACGGGCTTTCCTTTGATGCACCTTCGCTCATCCGCTGCGCGTCGGTTCACTGCCCTTTAAATAGGAAATGAGGCAGGATGGCATGCAGCCACTAGAGCGCATCTCAACACAAGAGCATCATCTTGCACTTCGCAGTTTCCCAGAACTGCAGTTGTGCAATGCTTCTACTCACCCAGATCTATTCTACTGCGTGACACATCCTCGGTACAGAACTCCACATAGCTTTGCAACCAGAATGTAAGGCACTTTAGTTCAGCGGCCCTAACTGTTTCGCCTGTTTCTGGGTTGCACTCCATCACGGTCGGCCCCAACTTGGGAATTTTCCTCGTCCGGCATGACCAGATAACCACAGTTGGCACTTTGTACTTTTTGGCGCTATATTCACTGAAACAAAGTTGCATTTCTCTGGTTCTACTGAATGGAATTTTGTCGTTTTGGTCTTTGATTTATTCATTAAAATTCACTATTTTTCTAACTTGGGGTGGGATTTTTCTTGTGTTGTGTTTTCACTATGTTATTGTTTGAAATGTTGCATTAATACTATACTCATTGCCTCTAAGTTAAGACTGAAGCTCTGTGCTTAGCTACCAGAGCATTGAGCACATGTTAATTTGGAGTTTGCTTCTGACTTCACCCTGACAAGAATTGGGGTTACTGCTAGAGAATGATTTCACCCCCCTCAACCAGTAACCCAATTTCTTACATTGGTGATCAGTGGTGAGGATTAGGACTTGTGTTTGTGCAGTGCCATGCAGTGATTTTGTTTCACACTGAAAACCCCAAATAAATATTCTAAAACCAATTTGAGTTGAAATTTCTCCTTAACTGGCTTTTTTTTACAAATTCACCCTTACTCTACCTGACTGTTTGTGTCTCTGGCTTCACCTGTAAAAAAGGAATTTGAACTCCTCAACCTGGAGAGGTACACTGTATCTGAGTTCAAGGAATTTTGTAAGGAACGGGAGATGGCTGCCAAAAGGAGCACCAGGAAGGCTCTGAGGGTATGGGTGGAGGCCCACCAGTTTCCAGCCACGACAGATGGCCAGGATGGAGAGGATGATGGGTGGGCAGAGCAGGGCCCGGCTGAGGGTGCTAAGATGCAGCAGTCAGCTGAGGGGGATGGCTTGTCTCCTGCATTGGCGCTCCCTGCCGGAGTGGAGAGCACTGTCTTCTCAAGGCCTGTCCCCAAAGGAGCTAGCAGACAGGAAGGCTGAAAGGAAGTTTAGGCTGCAGAAGTGCCAGTTAAAAATGGGGGAAAAGAAGGCAACTGAGATCTTATAAGGGAAAACTGGCCATGGAGAAAAATAAACTGGTCATAGAAGAAGACAAAATAAGACTGAGCCTTGGAGGAGAGAAAAATGTTGTTGGCTAATGAACTGAGTCTTAAGGAGATGGGCATCAAGGCCAGATAGGCAAGGTCCAGCAGTGATGGGGGCAACATGCCTATGGTGTCCCCTGGGGACAAGAGGGCCCACATTCCTGAAGGCCTAGTACCAGACTTTGTTGGTGGGCATAACATTGATAAATGGCTTGAAGCTTGTGAGGTAGATTTGCAGATGCATAGGCGGTTTGGTGGGCTATCCTCTGGAAACATATACCTAGGAAGGGAGGGACTCCCTGCTGGCACTAGAGAAAGAGGATAGAACGAGGTTTCCTCCCATGAAGGAAACCCTTGTCAGAATATATGCTCTCACCCCTGAAAAGTATAGGCAAACGTTTAGTGACAGCCAGAAGCTGACCCATCAGTCCTGGGTGGATTGTGGGATTCCTTTTGGAAGTCACTGGATGGCTGGGTGAAGGGCATTGATGTGAAGGATTACCAGACGCTGAATAACATGATTGCGAGAGAGCACATGTTTTGCCTTTGTTTTGCAGATCTGCACTTAACACTGAATTGGTGGTAATCTCACTCAGCCCAGGTAGCTTGGTAAGGAGGAGAACCGCTGGCTCAGCACCAGATTCTATAAAAAGGTATCTGGGGGTATTCACCAAAAAGGTGGGCAGGGTCCCCACAAGAAGAAGGAGGGGAGAGACAAACATAAAATCAATGAGTTATCCAAAGGTCCACAACATAATTCCACGGGTCAGGACTCCCAATAACAGAAGGAGTGGTTTCCTGATGATGAATGATCTAAAGCACATCATCTGGATAGAGTTAGAGCTCAGGTCCCACCTGGAGATGCTAGGGTTACCTGAACGGGTGTGTCGGACCACACAGTCCATGGCCTCCCATGAGGGTAATCAGGAGGACCTGGAGCCTGAAAGAATGGGCCAGATGCCTACCAAAAACAGGAAGGTTAAGGAATGTGGGCATGGGAAACCTGCTATTGAAACTTCCACGGTCCAGGAGGAGGTTGAGGTGGTGACTCCCTGGAACATAACAGGGAGGACATTGCCACCCTGGGAAACCTACCTGTACTGACCAATTAGCAGAATGAAGGGGGCCCCACCAGGGAAGAGTTCTATATAGGGCAGAAGGAGTACCCTTCTCTGGAGGGCCTACAGCAGCAGGCAGAGGCCCAGGAAGCTAGTGCCACCTCTGATTATCACCTGATCTATTGGGAGAATGGTCTCCTGTATAGTGAGCTTAAGGTACCTTAACCAGGTGCAACCCGTGTGTTGGTGGTCCCCAGTGCTACAGGCTCTTCCTACTGGTGCTGTCTCATGATGTACCCTTGGCAGGTCATCTAGGGCAGGACAATACCTTTAAAAGGCTTGTCACCCACTTCTGTTGGTCCCGGATGAGGATGATTTCAGATGCATTCCGCAGGTCAGGCCCTACTTGTCAAGTAAATCAGGAGGGTAGCACAAGCCTCCTCTGCAGACATATTTCTGTCATTTGCGCTCCCTCTGAAGGGGTGTGCATCAATATTGTTAGGCCCTTAGGTCCCAAGAAAGCTCTGGGCAACAGGCTTATTCTGGTCTTGGTGGACCATGCAACCCAGTACCCGAAGGCTATTCGTCTGAGGACAGTGACTATGCCTGCAATGGCCAGGGCACTGATGGGGGTATTTATCTGAGTCCAATTCCCCAAAGAGGTGGTATCTGACCGGGGTACCAACTTCATGTTTGCATACATGAAGTCCATGTGGAAGGATTGTGGGGTAACTTTTATGTTTTCCACACCCCCATCCCCTAAGAAGCAGGCTTGTTGAGAGCTGAAAGGCATAATCATGGGCCTATCGGAGCCCTAGATGTAGAAGTGTGACGTCCTCTTGACATGCATGTTTGCGTACAGGGAGGTACCAGAGAAGGGGAGCCCCTTTGAACTTCTGTGCGGTCACCCTGGGCAAGGACCTCACAGTCTGGTGAAGGAGGTTGAGAGCAAGCTCCTTGGAAAGCCCACGAGGATGTGGTCAGCTACATGCGGACACTGCATACCCTCATAAAGTGCTTCTGGAAGAAGGCCAAGTAGAATCTAGAAGCCAGCAAAGAGGTCATAAACTGGTGTTATGACCAGAAGGCAAATCTGGTCAAGTTTAAGCCAAAAAAGTGTGGTTTGTAGTGTCTTGTAATAAAAGAATGCTGGAACTCCTTTGGTTTCTGTGGTACACCGTAGGCCTGTGATGTAAGCGTTGGAGGGATGAGTTGAAGGTGGGCTTAGAATGTTGAGTTCTGACTTATATCCAGCAGAATAAAGATGTATACAACTACTCTTCATGTGTGGCATACTTATTGGCTAGTACAGAGGCAGGCAGGACGCTACGAATGGTGTTGCGATAGGGGATAAGAAGCCCGTACACTGAAAGCACTCTTCCAGAGAGTTTGAAGTGGTCCAGCAAAATGTTGGTGCATGCCATGTGTGTCACAGTTGAAGTGTAGATTCAAATCTGGCACAGGTGAAGTCTCAGCACAATACCAGCCTTTATAAAATGCTTGAAGATAAAGAAAGGGAAGGTGAAAGTCTATGTGTCGATGGCCAGGAGGTGAATGAAACGGCTGCAAATAAAAGGTACTGCACCATTATGCAAATTAATGCCATATGCTAAACAGAGTGCGAATGCTAAAGGCGGATGCAATTAGGTTACAAAAGCAGTGCACAACAATAGTTCAGTACCGATTAAACTGAAATGCATGTGCTACGAAGCAGAGATTAACCAGGTGTTTTTGAAAAAACATTTAAGCACAAAGTCGACATAATATCATAAAGTTATCTGCTTTAATGGACTAGTAGTATAAAATCTTCATCTACTCATTGAAATCACTAACGACTCATTGTGGAACGACGTGCTGAGGATTGGCCCCATAACGAGGGTCAGATGTTGTGTCTGAGGAGCGTTCCCCAGATGAAGTGGCCCACACTCAAAGCTGCCGCACAGGGAGTTAGAACAACTCCTCAGACAGACATCCAGTAAAGTGCTCCAATTGAGATGCAAGGCCTAAATACAAGCTTTAAATGTCGGAAAGACTGACCCTGCAGCCAGCACGATTCAGAAAAGGGGGTGGTGATGGACAGAGCATCTGAGTTAAACAGAACACTCATACCCAGTCAAAAGATCAGGGCTTGATCCATCACCGTTTTTTAGCTCACTGCACCATCCCAGTTCAGAACCTGGCTACATGCAAATTAGTCTGTCCCTGGCCCAGTGCATCATGGGAACAGGGCAGACCAAACTACCAAGGCAATTCTTTACTTGAAAGGAAACAAGCTTCCGGGGACCGGTTTCTGGCATTGCAGCCATCTTCGGCCCGGCTTGCTTGAATCCTAATGGTGCAGTGAGCAAGGGACTCACATCTGAGCATACCCTGCCACTCCTATAGTGGCCAAAACGTTTCAGAAAAGGGGGTGGTGATGGACAGAGCATCTGAGTTAAACAGAACACTCATACCCAGTCAAAAGATCAGGGCTTCATCCATCACCGTTTTTTAGCTCACTGCACCATCCCAGTTCAGAACCTGGCTACATGCAAATTAGTCTGTCCCTGACCCAGTGCATCATGGGAACAGGGCAGACCAAACTACCAAGCCAATTCTTTACTGGAAAGGAAACAAGCTTCCGGGGACCGGTTTCTGGCATTGCAGCCGTCTTCGGCCCGGCTTGCTTGAATCCTAATGGTGCAGTGAGCAAGGGACTCACATCTGAGCATACCCTGCCACTCCTATAGTGGCCAAAACGATTCAGAAAAGGGGGTGGTGATGGACAGAGCATCTGAGTTAAACAGAACACTCATACCCAATCAAAAGATCAGGGCTTGATCCATCACCGTTTTTTAGCTCACTGCACCATCCCAGTTCAGAACCTGGCTACATGCAAATTAGTCTGTCCCTGGCCCAGTGCATCATGGGAACAGGGCAGACCAAACTACCAAGCCAATTCTTTACTGGAAAGGAAACAAGCTTCCGGGGACCGGTTTCTGGCATTGCAGCCGTCTTCGGCCCGGCTTGCTTGAATCCTAATGGTGCAGTGAGCAAGGGACTCACATCTGAGCATACCCTGCCACTCCTATAGTGGCCAAAACGATTCAGAAAAGGGGGTGGTGATGGACAGAGCATCTGAGTTAAACAGAACACTCATACCCAGTCAAAAGATCAGGGCTTGATCAATCACCGTTTTTTAGCTCACTGCACCATCCCAGTTCAGAACCTGGCTACACGCAAATTAGTCTGTCCCTGGCCCAGTTCATCATGGGAACAGGGCAGACCAAACTACCAAGCCAATTCTTTACTGGAAAGGAAACAAGCTTCCGGGGACCGGTTTCTGGCATTGCAGCCGTCTTCGGCCCGGCTTGCTTGAATCCTAATGGTGCAGTGAGCAAGGGACTCACATCTGAGCATACCCTGCCACTCCTATAGTGGCCAAAATGATTCAGAAAAGGGGGTGGTGATGGACAGAGCATCTGAGTTAAACAGAACACTCACACCCAGTCAAAAGATCAGGGCTTGATCCATCACCGTTTTTTAGCTCACTGCACCATCCCAGTTCAGAACCTGGCTACATGCAAATTAGTCTGTCCCTGGCCCAGTGCATCATGGGAACAGGGCAGACCAAACTACCAAGCCAATCCTTTACTGGAAAGGAAACAAGCTTCCGGGGACCGGTTTCTGGCATTGCAGCCGTCTTCGGCCCGGCTTGCTTGAATCCTAATGGTGCAGTGAGCAAGGTACTCACATCTGAGCATACCCTGCCACTCCCATAGTGGCCAAAACGATTCAGAAAAGGGGGTGGTGATGGGCAGAGCATCTGAGTTAAACAGAAAACTCATACCCAGTCAAAAGATCAGGGCTTGATCCATCACCGTTTTTTAGCTCACTGCACCATCCCAGTTCAGAACCTGGCTACATGCAAATTAGTCTGTCCCTGGCCCAGTGCATCATGGGAACAGGGCAGACCAAACTACCAAGCCAATTCTTTACTGGAAAGGAAACAAGCTTCCGGCGACCGGTTTCTGGCATTGCAGCCGTCTTCGGCCCGGCTTGCTTGAATCCTAATGGTGCAGTGAGCAAGGGACTCACATCTGAGCATACCCTGCCACTCCTATAGTGGCCAAAACGATTCAGAAAAGGGGGTGGTGATGGACAGAGCATCTGAGTTAAACAGAACACTCATACCCAGTCAAAAGATCAGGGCTTGATCCATCACCGTTTTTTAGCTCACTGCACCATCCCAGTTCAGAACCTGGCTACATGCAAATTAGTCTGTCCCTGGCCCAGTGCATCATGGGAACAGGGCAGACCAAACTACCAAGCCAATTCTTTACTGGAAAGGAAACAAGCTTCCGGGGACCGGTTTCTGGCATTGCAGCCGTCTTCGGCCCGGCTTGCTTGAATCCTAATGGTGCAGTGAGCAAGGGACTCACATCTGAGCATACCCTGCCACTCCTATAGTGGCCAAAACGATTCAGAAAAGGGGGTGGTGATGGACAGAGCATCTGAGTTAAACAGAACACTCATACCCAGTCAAAAGATCAGGGCTTGATCCATCACCGTTTTTTAGCTCACTGCACCATCCCAGTTCAGAACCTGGCTACATGCAAATCAGTCTGTCCCTGGCCCAGTGCATCATGGGAACAGGGCAGACCAAACTACCAAGCCAATTCTTTACTGGAAAGGAAACAAGCTTCCGGGGACGGTTTCTGACATTGCAGCCATCTTCGGCCCGGCTTGCTTGAATCCTAATGGTGCAGTGAGCAAGGGACTCACATCTGAGCATACCCTGCCACTCCTATAGTGGCCAAAATGATTCAGAAGAGGGGGTGGTGATGGACAGAGCATCTGAGTTAAACAGAACACTCATACCCAGTCAAAAGATCAGGGCTTGATCCATCACCGTTTTTTAGCTCACTGCACCATCCCAGTTCAGAACCTGGCTACATGCAAATTAGTCTGTCCCTGGCCCAGTGCATCATGGGAACAGGGCAGACCAAACTACCAAGCCAATTCTTTACTGGAAAGGAAACAAGCTTCCGGGTACCGGTTTCTGGCCGCCAGAACGTCACAAGGTGCTAGAGAGTCTCTGCCTAATCAAGTTCCACAAGAAGCCCCAGAGAGACCATTACTGTCCACCAATGTATATACAACTGCTGCATTCCTAAATCTGCCAATTGCATTTGATACTGCCAAAAACTACAATATTGACAATAGATGAACTGCATGTATAGGGACTTTTGAAGATTTCATAGATGCAAAAGATGAAAAAGATCATAACGTATCTGAAGAACATGGCTGGTGAAGGAGTGAAAGAAGCCTTGAAAAGGATTTCACAAGAAGGTGAAATGACGCATGCAACAGGCTTGAATGTCACATTTAATCAAGTGCCAAATGTGGATTATGAAAGATATATTCAGTCAGGGGCGCCAGAGACTAGGTGAAACCATCAATGAGTTGGTTGAGAGACTGGATGTTCTGGTGAAGCACTGTAGATTTAATAAGTTTAACGATGAGGAAGCTACCTGCTTCAGATTAATCGATGAATGTTTGTAAGATTCCTTTTGATGACGAATGCTGAAGTAAACTCTGAGCTCAGATCAAGTCTTCAAGGCTACCCGTGCTGAAGAGTGTGCTGATCATCAAGTGACTGACAGTGGCTGGAGGCGCCAAAAATGTGCGTCAGTCATGAACATGAATAGTAAGCCAAAGTATAAGGCTGAGAGACACAGGGTGATGTCTCCACAGTAGAAGAACATATTACAGATGTGAATGATCAATTCCACATGAAGCGAAATGTCCTGCCATTGGACAAATTTGCCTCAGATGTGGTAAAGCAAACCATTTTGTCAAGACTTGCAGAGAGAAGAGAAAAGTAAGTGCATCACAGATTCTGGCTAGAGATTGGAAACGAGCAGGAAGAGGCAAATTAAAGGTCAGCAAGGAGTAGAAAGAGGCAAAATACAGATCAGAAAAAAGCAGAATAAGATATTCAGACACTCATGCGCCCACACAGACCTACACAGAGACTCGTACAAAATGGTTAATTTATGGCTAATTTAAGTCAGCAACATTTGACGCACTCCCAAAAGGCTAAGCGGTCACACCAACTGAGGCAAATAGACACCAAACGAAGTTGATTTTTGTCTAAATCATCGACAAAGAGTTCCTCAGTCTCCACTTCCAGTGAAAGAGACAATATTAATTGTGCATTGACGATGTTTACCTCAGAAAGGCATGCAAATGTTGGACTGGTCAAAGTGAAGAAAAATCGACGTAAAGATGCACCAAACACAGTCAAACATTGTCTGAAGATCACTCTAAAAAAAAAAAATAAGGTGGTCAATACCATTCATAATTGACAGTGGTGCATTGATACATATCATGCCTGAGGACAAGTATCAAGAACTGTCAAAGTTACTGCAACTAACTAAGTCAAAAACAAAGATGTACAAATGGAATGCTTTGATGCCCTTAACGAGTCAAGGATCATTTGTAGCCATGATGAAATACAAGAAAGATTTGCGCAATCACCTATTCATGCACTTTGACAAACAGCTCCAAGTGGCTGTTTGCTGAGTTTTAATACTGCTGCTGATATGGGACTGACATTAGTGAATATGAATGCTGATCATGAAATTGTAAGTCAATTTCATTCATTATTTCATGAGCTAGGAAAACTCAAAAGAATGAAAGTAAAGTTACACATAAATGAGGATGTTCGTCCTGTTGCGCAAAGACCTAGATGAATTGCCTTTCACTTGCAGGATGCTGTTGAAAAGGAACTTAATTTGTTACTTAAACATGACATCACAGCAGAATAAAGATGTGTACAACTACCCTCCATGTGTGGTGTACTTATTGTCGAGTGCCTAGGTTGGCAGGATGCTACATGGGTGATGGAGCCCAGGGCACTTCAGGACCCCTGGTCTGTGCCCTACAAGGTGAAATAATGTAAGAGTGAGGTCACCTACCTGGTGAATCTCAGGAACCCCAGGAACCCCTTGAGGGTTTTGCATGTCAATCGCCTCAAACCTTACTTTGAGCGGTCTGAGCTAACCATGCTACTGGTCATGGATAATGTAGTGGAGGAGGAGAGTGAACCTCTCCCTGACCTCCTTTCTTCTAAAGAGCAGGGTGGGTCAGTGGAGGGTGTCAGACTCTCCCCTATCCTGCCTCTAGAGCAACAAAGGGACTACTGCCAATTGTTGGGCACTTTTGCCTCGCTTTTCTTCCTTATCCCAGGACTCACTACATGATGAATCCATGATATTAATACTGGGAACAGTATGCACATGAAGAGTGAAATCAACAGGCAATCTGAAAAGGTGAGAGTCAGCATAAACAAAGAAGTCTCCAAAATGCTGGAGCTAGAGGTCAGTCAACCATCAAACGGTGTTCAGCCCAGCCCAGTGGAGCTGGTCCCCATGGCTGACCCTCCAGTTACTGCCCCTGAACTCACTCTGGTACTGCATGGATTACTGGGGGCTCCCCATCCCCCAAGCTGATAAGTTCATAGATCAGTTGGGAGCTGCTAAGTTTCTCGCCACATTTGGCTTAATGTCCGGATACTGGCAGATTGCCCTAAGCGAGGGAGCCAAATAGAGGTCAGCATTCTCTGTCACAAAATACCACTTCCAGTCCCAGGTGATGCCCTTCAGGTTGAAGAATGCCCATACCACCTTCCAGAGGTTGGTCAACCATGTCCTGGCTAGATTGAAGAACATCAGTGCTTCGACCTAGACGATATTGCGTCTTCAGTTCTAGCTGGGAGGAGTTCCTGTGCCATCTCAGGGAAGTGCTACAGGCTCTACAGAGAGCAGACCTGACTATCAAGTCTAGCAAGTGCCAAATAATGGATGGGATAGGAACACCAAGTTGGAAGAGGCAATGTGCAGCCCCTCCAGTCCTAAATCCAAACTATTCTGACTTGGGAACCCCCCCAATACCCAGACAGAGGTGAGGGCCTTCCCAGGCCTCACCGGGTACTACAAGAGATTTGTCAAGCGGTATAGCACCATTGTTGCTCTCTTGACAGAACCGACCCCCAAGAAACAGCCCAGACAGGTGATCTGGACAGAGGAATGGCGGAACACGTTTGACACCCTGAAGAAAATCATGTGCACAGAACAAATGCTCAAGGCTCCTGACTTCTCTAGGGAATTTATCATGCAGGCAGATGTCTCAGGGTATGGCATGGGGGTTGTGCTCTCACAGCTAAGCAAAGATGGCCTAGATCAACCGCTAGCCTTCATCAGCAGGAGGTTACTATCCAGGGAACAGAAGTGGAGTGCAATAGAAAGAGAAGCCTTTGCAGTGGTCTGGGAATTGAAGAAGTTGAGACCATACCTGTTTGGAGCTCACTTCCGGGTTCAGACATACGACAGACCCCTAAGATGGTTAATGCAGATGTGGAGCTAGAATTTCAAACTGTTGAGGTGGTCCATCTCCTTACATTGAAGGACTTTACTGTGGAACACTGCCCTTGAACAGACCACACCAATTCTGATGGTCTAACCATGTTTATCCACCTCAGTGATGAGAACTCCCAGGAGGTTGGATAATTCTCCCGGCTTTCAGCTGGGGTGCACAGATCTTAAACCTTGCATCCTTGCATCCTTGCATCCTTGCATCCTTTTTGCTTTCAACCCTCCTGTTTAGCTGACTATGTTTTTTCTGGCTTTAGGCCTCTGCACACTTTACCACTGCTAACCAGTGCTTATGTGCTTGTTCCAGCTCATTAAAACATGGTAGAAGTGTTTTATACCCAAGTAGCCTATTTAATTTTTTTGTGAGTCCTTATTAAAGTGGTCCTACATGTGCGTAGGACCTGTAAATAAATGCTGCTAGTGGACTTTCAGCAAAGATTGTGCCACCCACTTAAGTAGCCATTTAAACATGTGTCATTGTAACCCATGTGTGCAGTTTTAAACTGCCATTTCAACTTGGCAAAATTAACTTTTTGACAGGCCCAAACCTTCCTTTGTAATTCATATAAGATACCCCTAGGTTAGGCGCTAAACAGCCTGGAGGGCAGGGTGCAGTATATTTAAATAGTAGGACATGTGCTTTTAGGTTTTACATATGCTAGTAGTAACAAACTCCAAGGCCTACCGCTCCCACAGGATAACATTGGAGATACCTTATTACATTTAATAAGCTGCAACTTCCAATTAGGAGCAGGTGGACAAGTCGAGTTTTGTGTTAAAAAAATGTATTTAAAAGCCATCTTTAATGGTAAATTCAGATTTTTAATCATCGCAATTGTGAAAATGCTACTTTTAGATACATTACAGTTTCTTTTCCTAACCATTTGCTACCTGCAGCCGGATCCTGGGTCACATAACAAGGTGTAGCTGGCAGTTGGTCTTTGTATATTGCTCCCAGACAGTGAGTCAAAGATAGGTGTTAGAAGGATGGGCCACTCTGAGTTAATGAGGGGGAGAAGCTGTCACCTACCATACTTGCACATCACAAAGGCCTTGCTTTAGCATTCTCACAAAGGGTTTGTCACTAGTCTTTTGGGACCACAGACAAGTTAGGCCAAGGACAGGGGGGAAAGGGATGCTTAACACTTCAGGGGGTGGACACCTCTAGAAGCTTCCTCCACTTCAAAGTGAGCACAAGGTATAAATATTGGGAGCCTTAGGCCTAACTCTTCAGTACACTTCTGAACCTGTAGACTTTGTCAGGAAGAAGAATTGCTATGCTGCTGAAGAAATTGCCACTCTGCTGGACTGACTGCTGCTCTGAAGAACTGCTGTTCAGCCATGATGCCCTGCTGCCCTGCCGGCCTATAGCCTGGGTGAGAAGGACTCGTCCTGCATATCTAAATGCTGCACTCCACAGGAACTCCAAGGGCTGGTTGGCTGGCCTCCTGATCAGAAGCCTCAGGGATATAACAGGCTTCCAAACACATTGAACCCAACACCTGGACTTTGCCATCTGTGAGTCCTACCATCCCAAGTGGTGCCACCCCAGTTCTGGACCCTTGGAAGTGGGCCTGAAGGTGCTCATCTAGCCCATCTGTGGATAGAGCAGAAGCAACAATGATCCTTCCTAGCTTCTCTCTCGCAGATCCAGCTTCTCGACACATCTCCTTACGAATTGATACACTAACTCTGCTGCACGCACCTCCCGAACGCAAGCGTTTTGCCTCGCCCATCGCGGCCCATTGGAACTACCACTGTGTGACACATCTCCAGGCAAGGACATTGCCTCACACTTCGCTGCTGCGCAATGCCTCTCCTCACCTGGACCTCACAGTGCTTTTACTGGGTGATGCATCCTCAGCACGGAACTTGACATCTCTGCAACTAGGATTTAAGGTACTCTTGTTCAGCAGGCCTAACTAAGTCCCTGTAGCCTGCATGTACTCCATCTGTAGCAACCTTAACTTGTGAATTTATCCAGGTGTGGCATAACCAGATAAACACAGTTGGCACTTTGCACTTTTTGCCTCTATATTCACTGAAATCTTTAAAATTGTATATCGCCAGTTCCACTGATTGGATTTTTGTCATTTTGAACATGATTTATTTATTAAAATGTACTTTATTGTTCTAAATTGGTGTGGGATGTTTCTAGTGATGTGCATTCACTTTATTATTGTTGAAAATGTTGCATAAATGCTTCACACGTTGCCTACGTGTTCAGCCTGACTGCTCTCTGCCAAGCTACCAGAGGGTTGAGCACAAGTTTTTTGGTGTTTGCTTGTGACTTTACCCTAACAACAATTGTGGTTGCTCCTTGAGTAGGGCTTGACCCTCCTGAACCAGCAACCCAATGTCTCACACCAGTGTGTTAGAATTATGCCTTTAGTCATTTGAGTGGTACTGCAGAGTGAAGAGAGAGCGGGAAGAAAACCTCTTTCAGGCCACCAGACGGATTCTTATGTTGAAATGATTTGTCAAGAAATGGTAGCATGGTAAACTATGTCTAGCTCATTGAACAGGTGACTTGCAATCAAATCCTGAATTTCGTGCCAAGCCAAAGAAATACTTTAAGCCAGATATATTGCTCCTTTGCCTTTTTTGCCAAGTGCTTCTCTGGCCAGCTGATCTGTATTCCTGGATACCCAACAAAGAGAGATTGTTTAACAGTAGTCCAAGGTGTTGATCCGTTGGAAGAAGCGGTAGGGTGTTTAGATGAATATGTAGCTAAAAGGAATTCCTCAGGGCTTGGGACATTGGCAAGTTTTAGGATTATCTTCAATATAGTTAATAAGGAATCCTAGGAATTTCCTTACTGGGGTCACAGAATTGAGATGCCCCATAGGAAGAAGGTGATTTGATCTGTGCCCCTTTGCCTGGGAAGGTGGGATTGTGGCAAAGGGAGGGCACTACATGTCTCCAACAAGTCTAATCATGGCCAAAGTAAGTGAAGAGACTTTAGGGTTTAATTATTAGCCAGTTTGCTTTGCTCTTGAACCATGCAACATGGTGTGAGAGCGACACAAACCTTACATGTGATTTACAAAGCCATGCAAGGCCAATTTACGTGGTCCTGAGTGGCTCCATTAATCTGGAGCAAGGCTACCCAGCACAAATCACTGCATTGCCTAAATTTGCACTTGGAAGGCGTTCCATGGGTGTTGCATTGGCGTTCCATGTTTTGATACATTCCCAGATTTAGCAGAAGTGGTAAAAATGGGAATGAGCCAAAAAGATACTCCTTCACAAGAGAAGCATAAAGAGGAGAATTATCTTTATTTCTCCATGTTACTTCCTCTTTCTAATTGTGCTGCATCCTGCAGCACACATAGAAAGAGGAATATGCTCTCAGGATTGTGTTTGTGCAGGAAGGTGTCCCTTCCTGTACAAACACAATCCTTCATGCAACACAAAATGGTGCAAAGGTGTCTGCATTGGCTTAAGACTGCCAAAAGGTCTCCAGCTCAGGGGAAAAGGCAGGAATGTACCATATTGCCTTAAATACAGCACATTCCTGCCCTTTTCTTGTAACACAGTGCAGCTCAGCAAGGTAACTTGCTGCACTGCATTAAATGTTAAAAATAGGACCCTTTGTGAGCAAAAGGAATGAACTTATTGTTACGAGAGTTCCTGGGTCCTCATGCAGGGTAATTTCAGTTGGTCTATTAACATTGCCTGAGTTATTGATTGTTCCAAAAGTATATTAAGCACTATAGAATTGATTACTGTATTGTAAACACATTGGACAGCACTACTGATCACCATTGTATGAAGAAATAGAAATAGAAAGACCATCACTACTGAAGAGTTACAACTTATGGTAAAACACAGTTCTGTCAAGATTAAGAGCCTCATTTAGAGTTTAGTGGAAGGGTTACTCCTTAACAAATGTGACAGATATCCATCCACCTTGTTTCAAATGAGTTTTATCCTTGAAATAAGGTGGACAGGCTATCTGTCATTTTTGTAATGGAATAACCGTCTCATCTGCCAGTACCTAAGGCTGCCTTGGGGGTAGGCCACTTTTTTCATTACAAGTTTTCTGCCCATTAAATCTTTCTCTATTATATCATCTTCCCCTTTCTTCTTGTTGAATTAAAAAATGCCTGATGTTGGAGGGGAAGGCACTGTTTTCAAAGAAATCCTGCCCCAAACTGTACTAGATGATAGAGATTTTGGGGCATATTTACAAGGTCATTGCACCACCGTAGAATCACTTTTTACAATGCTCTGGTGGCTCAATGCCCTGCTCCATATTTACAAACGTTGCATGGTTTAACATTGCTTTGTAAATATCATACCCTTTCACACAGTATCTGCATGAACGGGGCATGCAATGGGAGTTGCTGTGGTGGTTTCACCGCAAAACCCATTGCTTTTTGATGCTACCAAGGATTTACATGGATGTGTAAATAATAATAATAATAATCCTGTATTTGTAAAGCGCACAGCTACCCCTAGGTTTCCCGGCGCTGGGGGCTGTCAGGAAGATTAAGCAAGCTATTGCCCAGAGTCACATGGTGCTGGGCAGACCCCTGCCGGCAGCTTTTTTTAGTGCAGGCGCAAAGAAAAACTCAGGGGTGCGCCATACTCTTTTGAATAGAATGCATCCCTGCATTTTTTAAATGAGGCAGCGTGGTGCTGCACCATTTCTATCTAAATATGCCCGCTTGTAAGCTACTTTGTCCTTCAACATTACTGCATAGCTCCACTTCGATCCTGGTTTTGGATAATAATCTTCATTAATATACATATTTTGAGATTCATGTGTGAATTTCTGTGCATCTCTCCCTAATGTTGGCAATTGGACACACTTAGGGACACATTAGAATGTCGGGCGGATCGCCACCGCCCACATGGTGGTGGCGATCCGCCCGACATTCCCTCTCGCCTGCATGTCATTTCCCCCCACCATATCACTATGGTGGGGGGGTGACCACGGCGGACGGAAAGACTGTCTGCCTGTTTTCCGCCCGGTCGAAGAGTCGACCGGGCGGAAAAGGTTTTAATACGGTGGTGGTGTCTGTTAGACACCGCCATCCATATTAGGACACATGCGGGGATATGCCTTTCCGTAAGGCCTGCGGTATTATACATTGAGGGCCTGCAACGGGCCCCCAGGTATTCTGGGGGGTCGGGGTGCACATGGGGGGTACAGTATTTGCATGTACACCATGGCAGGCTCTGCGCGGTGCCTGTCACGCTGTGCATTTAAATGCACAGCTTGCATTTTTGTTATTGCGGTGTGCGGTGCTGAAAGAACCGCCCGCCGCAATGTTAAAAATGTGGGATGCGCCCGCCACACTGGCGGGCGCATCCTAATTGTATGTGCGGGACCGCTGCATGCATTGTGGGTGGTCCCATTTCCCCGAGCTATGGCGGCTGGACAAAGTCCTCCCGCCATGCTAATGATGCACATAGTATTGATCTTTTCAAATCTTTATTTTGTGCACACTGTAGGGACTTGAGGGCTTTCTTAGCCCTTGACAATTGGTACCTAATTCTGCCACGACAGTGGAGGGTTGTTCTGGCTAATCTGGCAGACTAGTACCCATCATATTTACAAGTTATTGCTTGATTGGCGCCGCTCTCTGATCCTGGTTTTGGATAATAATTGTTGGAAACGGGATCCCTGGCTGGCCAGGGCTTTCGCCAAAGTCAGTCAGAGACCACCACTCCCAAGTCAGGGCAAGGGAGTCACACACCAAGATAACCCCTGCTCACCCTCTAGGTAACGTGGCACGAGCAGCCAGGCTAAACTTGGAGGCTATGTAGGTTAAGTGTTTGCACGCGCACCCAGCAACAACTCCCAAAGCCCACCACAAAGGAAACTCCACACAAGGTTATATAAAAATAGCCTTTGTATTATAATAAAACACATTAGATAAGAACACACATTTCACAATGTGCCAGAGGCACGGGCAGAATTTACAAGGGATTATTTACAAGACAGGGCCACCTGGACCACTGTCAGGAATCAGAAGTAACACTGTCAGAAATAGCACTTAGAATGTAAAACATAGAATGTAAAAGCACTTTAGCACAAAATAGCACACAACCAGTAATCACTGGTAACCAGGACCTCACTAGCACCACCTGCACTAGGGAGAAAACAGCCACCTCAGTATCACAATACAAGTAGGGGTATAGACCTGGGGACAAAACACATGATGCAATGCATACATTCAGAGGTGTAAGGAAGGAGGCACATGACGCATGATCAACACATTCAGAGGTGCAGAACACTGGGTGCGCAAAACATACTACACATTGTACATTTCCTAACACCCAAAAGCAATAGGACATAGATCATAACAGCATCTAAACCTCAGTTAGCGCATAAATCACCTTTAGCGCAGAACTCACAAAGTCCAGGTTGCGCCACTGCGCCAGAACCTAAACGTAGCAGCTGCCCACTACTTGCTGGGCAGCTGAGGGACAAGACAGGGGGGCCTAAACGCTGCAGCTGGCACTAAATGCTGCGCAGCTGGGGAAAGGCCAGGGATGAAGGAGTGCGCCTCACTCCTAAAGTCCAAAGTACATGTCCCTAAGAAGCAAAATACCTAAACGGTGCAGCTGCCCACTAATTGCTGGGCAGCTGGAAACAGATCTCGCCAGGGGCTCTCACTAGCCCCTCGGGAACACTGTGCCCAACACGTTGGAGCCCTTCACAGGCTGTGAATCCATAACGTGTGCATGGGAGCACTCTGTCTCCTTAAAGAAACAATAGCACCAAAAACGATGTGGGAGCCTCCCAGGCTCTGCACAAGTGACTGGGCCCCCACGAGCCTCTCTGGGGCTCCAAAACACTATGTGGGCACTCAAGAGCCCCTCGTGGGCTCTCCACAGTGGGGCCTCGCAATCGGTGGAGTCCCGCTCGGGGACTCAAAAACACTCGTAATGCCCCCGGAGCCTCTTGGGCTCGTGAAACCATGCTGCCCGCTAGAGCCTCTCTGGGCTCTCCGCTCACACAATGCCCCTCGAACGTTGGAGTCCCTCCGGGAGGGACTCGAAATGCAGAGGACGGCCCCCCAGCACCGGAGACACAAAGCAGCACTCACCGGGCCGTGGGCTTCCTCTTAGCTCCCTCCTCTGCCGGCTCCTCTCCTGGGCGGCGGTAGGTGAAGCCTTCTCTCCTGGGCTGCGGCGGCAACATCTCCGGTCTCCCTCTTGACCCGGGAGACCGGCATAGCAGTAAGGGCTTCCCCCAGGCAGGGGGAAGCGGAAACAACATCTTCGCCCCGGACTGCGGGGGCGGGACTTCCGGCCGGGCCGCGCTGGGATTGGCCGGCCGGTCAACCTCTTCCGGGTCGTCGCGGGCAGCGCGGCGGCCCGTTTTAGGCAGGCAGGCGAGGTGTCAGTATCCGAGGGGTGGGCTGCCTCGTGATTTCAATAATTAAACAAAGCGGCAACCCTACCGGGTGGGCTCCGGTGACTTCAAATCGGTCATCCAGCAGCACAGATGCGAGGTGGGCTCTCGCGATGGCGGGCAGGTCCCTGGCGAGGTGGGCACTCGCAAAAGGACTTCAAAAATCAGCAAATTAAGCGGGCACACGCCGGGTGGGCACCGGCTGAGGTCCAAAAAGCGCTCCCAAGCGCTAGGCAAATGAATACAGCGCTCCCAAGCGCTACAGGGGAAATCAAGCACTTCCAGGTGCTTGAGGCAAAGAACAAGCGCTCCCAGGCGCTTTAGAGAGGAAATCCAGGGCCCCCAGGCACAAGAGGAGCCAACAGTCCAGCACAAGTCCTTCAGGAGTCATGGGGCTGGGCAGGGCCCAGGGAGGCAAGCCTTCCCCGGGCCCCAGCAGCAGCATGCCCCTGGTCGGATTCAAGTTGAGAACAAGAACCTTTTCCAATAGGTCACAGCCTCTTTTTATACAGACAAATCCTTTGTCTAAGGGTGCAGGGTGGGGGAGAAACCAGTCGCAGCTGGTTCTGGAGCACTCTTGATGGCCCAACCACCCATTTCATTCACTGGGGAGGCTAGGGTCGTTAGACACACCACAGGGGGGCGGAGCCAGCATTGTGTGGGGAAAACCCAGCCCATCCAGGACACAGGTACACTCCTCCCACACATCACTCATGCTAATCTCACACTCACCACCGGGCAGACCCATCCAGACTTCCTGGAGCCTGGCATGCCAGCCAGCTCCAGCCAATCACGCTCCAGCACCCTCTCTGCACACACACATCAATGTCCAGAAGTAGCACTTCCCTTCTAGACACATACATGCCGCATACACCATCTCGCAGCATTCACTCTCACGAGTTCACACATACTAAACTCGAGCCTGCACTCCCCACGCATCAGGAACTACCAGGGACCCATACATTCCCCATGCATTCCTATGGGAGGGCAGGCCTATCTCACTCCACGCACTCAAGGAGCGCCCGCACTTTACACTGCGCCACAGTGTCAAAGTGCGCAAAGACCAGAAATCACTATACTTTAAGGCAAAAAGTTCAGGGGTGAACCTGCCAGAAGGCCCAAGTCCAACACAACCCCCTTCCAGCCAAAACGCAGGGTAGGCCAATCACCACCGTGATGGACTTCCCTGCTTGGGGCGATAGAACACGGACGCGGGCCCGCACTGCAGGGACACCCGCTGGTTCTATGCCACGTTGATCCATAAGACAAGCACATTTAAAAAAAACAGGCCCAACTAGGCTACCCCACTGGTACTCCCTAGTTGTCCACGGCTAGGACCAGGCCTTAGGCCACCCAGATACCACTGGTCCATGCCAATCCACAGAGTGGGGGGTAGTAACCCCTGGCCTACAATAGCCATTCTCCACTCCCTTTCTCAGTGTAGTTCCAAACTACCACTGATCCTTCAACCTAGGGTCCGCACCCTCAGGCTGACCAGAGGTCACGGGCAAGAATGCCCCACCCTACCTCTACTTCTGAAGCACCCTCCAGAACACAACTCTCCCACCAGTTTAGGATCTGCCTCCATCAACTGGTCTACCACCTGGGATCTACCTTCCGGCTACATCGGGGTCAGAGGCGAGGACTCCCTCCCTCTGCACCCCCTTCCAGTTCCATGATCACAGGGTGAGTCCCAGTATGTCTCAGGCTAGACAGAGCACACGCCAGCGGCGTATCAGCGACACACTCTCCTCCAGTACTCCCTATCACAGGGTGATTCTCAGTATGTTCCAGGCTAGACAGAGCACACGCCAGCGGCGTATCAGCAACACACTTTCCTCCAGTACTCCCTATCACAGTGGGATTCTCAGTATGTCTCAGGCTAGACAGAGCACACGCCAGCAGCGTATCAGCAACACACTTTCCTCCCAACTGTTCAGGACCCTAATCACAGATGCTCTTCCCTCCAGGTCAGGCTGAACCTGAACCTGGCCTCCCCCCTCCTCGGGGAACGACCTCCAGAGGCCCCACAAATAGTCAAGCACTCTAGACGGCCAAATGCCCAGCGAACCAGGACTTCACGGGGAGCACGCATGCCCCACTACGAGGGTGACACATAACTATTGTGTCTTGTGACAGTCTGCCTGGCTCTAATCTCGCGCCCTCCTGCCCACCTGGCAGGGCGCAGAGATCCCCCAGGACAGAAGTGGCATCACCATGGTCACTCACTGGTGGCCCAGCCCTTCTGGCTGGACCCTTACCCACTGGGGACTCTTTCCCCATCTCACTCCTCAATCAGGACTTCTGCACCCTCCACTTAGGAGCGGTACTGCCCAATACTAGGACCGCCAGAGTTCTGGTTACAGAAACTCCCCATCCTCGAGACACAGGGAGATCCTCCTCAAATGACCTGTAAGTACAGCCTAGGCCCCTGACCTGGCGCTCCCTTAGGGAACCCTCCATACCCTGAGACAGGGTTTCGGGCCAACGTGAGACACACCGTCCCACACTCACTCCGCCTCCACTGAGACAGGACGTGAGCCCCTACACCCCTACCATCCTAATGGGACCTAGCTGGGCTACACATGAACCTCTTCACCTACACAGGATCATCAGATACACAAGCCATTACTTTTAGAATCACTCCCTAATGCCTCTGCAAGACATCTAGCACACCGCTAGACATCCACCTTCTTGTCCAGTGACTCTGCAGGACCTCCTGCACACCACCAGAGGTACACCTCCTATGCAAGCTCCTTTAAAAAAAACTCACACCAACTCTTCTAGTTCAACACATCACTCATCCACACACTCCCCCTCCAGACTGGCGAGACAGTTCCTCACTGCCCCTGACTCTCAACCTGTAGCCCTCTTACTGAGCACCAGGCACCATACTCTGGGAACTGGGAATGGGACTTCACAAACTGGACATATTTTAGCTGCCACCACTGGATCCTACCATACTGGTGAATCCAGACACACATACTACACTCAGGGATAACCACCCTCCTGAGCTAGCCATTTCTCCTCCACACCCCCTCTCTCTCTCCTCTATCCTCACCTCTGGGGACAGGAACGGGGATTGGACACTGGACCCAGGAAGGAACTCCCTATCTACTGGCGTCCCGCCCTGTCATTTTCTCTCTTCTGCCACTAAACATAAAGCGCAGGAACACCATTTGAAAATGACACTCGAGGAAAAACAAAATCATAACAATAATCCCCTACATGTAATTATCTAAAATGCAGAGCTTTATAGTGTGGCCTGTTGCCACTGCGGTACAACGCAAACACAAATCCGGATCCTCACCGCCTGCCACCAATGTTGGAAACGGGATCCCTGGCTGGCCAGGGCTTTCGCCAAAGTCAGTCAGAGACCACCACTCCCAAGTCAGGGCAAGGGAGTCACACACCAAGATAACCCCTGCTCACCCTCTAGGTAACGTGGCGCGAGCAGCCAGGCTAAACTTGGAGGCTATGTAGGTTAAGTGTTTGCGCGCGCACCCAGCAACAACTCCCAAAGCCCACCACAAAGGAAACTCCACACAAGGTTATATAAAAATAGCCCTTGTATTATAATAAAACACATTAGATAAGAACACACATTTCACAATGTGCCAGAGGCACGGGCAGAATTTACAAGGGATTATTTACAAGACAGGGCCACCTGGACCACTGTCAGGAATCAGAAGTAACACTGTCAGAAATAGCACTTAGAATGTAAAACATAGAATGTAAAAGCACTTTAGCACAAAATAGCACACAACCAGTAATCACTGGTAACCAGGACCTCACTAGCACCACCTGCACTAGGGAGAAAACAACCCCCTCAGTATCACAATACAAGTAGGGGTATAGACCTGGGGACAAAACACATGATGCAATGCATACATTCAGAGGTGTAAGTAAGGAGGCACATGACGCATGATCAACACATTCAGAGGTGCAGAACACAGGGTGCGCAAAACATACTACACATTGTACATTTCCTAACACCCAAAAGCAATAGGACATAGATCATAACAGCATCTAAACCTCAGTTAGCGCATAAATCACCTTTAGCGCAGAACTCACAAAGTCCAGGTTGCGCCACTGCGCCAGAACCTAAACGTAGCAGCTGCCCACTACTTGCTGGGCAGCTGAGGGACAGGACAGGGGGGCCTAAACGCTGCAGCTGGCACTAAATGCTGCGCAGCTGGGGAAAGGCCAGGGATGAAGGAGTGCGCCTCACTCCTAAAGTCCAAAGTACATGTCCCTAGGAAGCAAAATACCTAAACGGTGCAGCTGCCCACTAATTGCTGGGCAGCTGGAAACAGATCTCGCCAGGGGCTCTCACTAGCCCCTCGGGAACACTGTGCCCAACACGTTGGAGCCCCTCACAGGCTGTGAATCCATAACGTGTGCATGGGAGCACTCTGTCTCCTTAAAGAAACAATAGCACCAAAAACGATGTGGGAGCCTCCCAGGCTCTGCACAAGTGACTGGGCCCCCACGAGCCTCTCTGGGGCTCCAAAACACTATGTGGGCACTCAAGAGCCCCTCGTGGGCTCTCCACAGTGGGGCCTCGCAATCGGTGGAGTCCCGCTCGGGGACTCAAAAACACTCGTAATGCCCCTGCAGCCTCTTGGGCTCGTGAAACCATGCTGCCCGCTAGAGCCTCTCTGGGCTCTCCGCTCACACAATGCCCCTCGAACGTTGGAGTACCTCCGGGGGGGACTCGAAATGCAGAGGACGGCCCCCCAGCACCGGAGACACAAAGCAGCACTCACCGGGCCGTGGGCTTCCTCTTGGCTCCCTCCTCTGCCGGCTCCTCTCCTGGGCGGCGGTAGGTGAAGCCTTCTCTCCTGGGCTGCGGCGGCAACATCTCCGGTCTCCCTCTTGACCCGGGAGACCGGCATAGCAGCAAGGGCTTCCCCCAGGCAGGGGGAAGCGGAAACAACATCTTCGCCCCGGACTGCGGGGGCGGGACTTCCGGCCGGGCCGCGCTGGGATTGGCCGGCCGGTCAACCTCTTCCGGGTCGTCGCGGGCAGCGCGGCGGCCCGTTTTAGGCAGGCAGGCGAGGTGTCAGTATCCGAGGGGTGGGCTCCCTCGTGATTTAAATAATTAAACAAAGCGGCAACCCTACCGGGTGGGCTCCGGTGACTTCAAATCGGTCATCCAGCAGCACAGATGCGAGGTGGGCTCTCGCGATGGCGGGCAGGTCCCTGGCGAGGTGGGCACTCGCAAAAGGACTTCAAAAATCGGCAAATTAAGCGGGCACACGCCGGGTGGGCACCGGCTGAGGTTCAAAAAGCACTCCCAAGCGCTAGGCAAATGAATACAGCGCTCCCAAGCGCTACAGGGGAAATCAAGCACTTCCAGGCGCTTGAGGCAAAGAACAAGCGCTCCCAGGCGCTTTAGAGAGGAAATCCAGGGCCCCCAGGCACAAGAGGAGCCAACAGTCCAGCACAAGTCCTTCAGGAGTCCAGGGGCTGGGCAGGGCCCAGGGAGGCAAGCCTTCCCCTGGCCCCAGCAGCAGCATGCCCCTGGTCGGATTCAAGTTGAGAACAAGAACCTTTTCCAATAGGTCACAGCCTCTTTTTATACAGACAAATCCTTTGTCTAAGGGTGCAGGGTGGGGGAGAAACCAGTCGCAGCTGGTTCTGGAGCACTCTTGATGGCCCAACCACCCATTTCATTCACTGGGGAGGCTAGGGTCGTTAGACACACCACAGGGGGGCGGAGCCAGCATTGTGTGGGGAAAACCCAGCCCATCCAGGACACAGGTACACTCCTCCCACACATCACTCATGCTAATCTCACACTCACCACCGGGCAGACCCATCCAGACTTCCTGGAGCCTGGCATGCCAGCCAGCTCCAGCCAATCACGCTCCAGCACCCTCTCTGCACACACACATCAATGTCCAGAAGTAGCACTTCCCTTCTAGACACATACATGCCGCATACACCATCTCGCAGCATTCACTCTCACGAGTTCACACATACTAAACTCGAGCCTGCACTCCCCACGCATCAGGAACTACCAGGGACCCATACATTCCCCATGCATTCCTATGGGAGGGCAGGCCTATCTCACTCCACGCACTCAAGGAGCGCACGCACTTTACACTGCGCCACAGTGTCAAAGTGCGCAAAGACCAGAAATCACTATACTTTAAGGCAAAAAGTTCAGGGGTGAACCTGCCAGAAGGCCCAAGTCCAACAATAATCTTCATTAATATACATATTTTGAGATTCATTTGTGAATTTCTGTGCATCTCTCCTTAATGTTGGCAATTGGACACACTTAGGGACACATTAGAATGTCAGGCGGATCGCCACCGCCCACATGGTGGTGGCGATCCGCCCGACATTCCCTCCCGCCTGCATGCCATTTCCCCCCACCATATCACTATGGTGGGGGGGGACCCCGGCGGACGGAAAGACTGTCTGCCTGTTTTCCACCCGGTCGAAGAGTCGACCGGGGGGAAAAGGTTTTAATACGGTGGCGGTGTCTGTTAGACACCGCCATCCATATTAGGACACATGCGGGGATATGCCTTTCCGTAAGGCCTGCGGTATTTTACATTGAGGGCCCGCAACGGGCCCCCAGGTATTCTGGGGGGTCGGGGTAACATGGGGGGTACAGCATTTGTATGTGCAACATGGCAGGTACTGCGCGGTGCCTGTAACGCTGTGCATTTAAATGCACAGCTTGCATTTTTGTTATTGCGGTGTGCGGTGCTGAAAGAACCGCCCGCCGCAATGTTAAAAATGTGGGATGCACCCGCCACACTGGCGGACGCATCCTAATTGTACGTGCGGGACCGCCGCATGCATTGTGGGCGGTCCCATTTCCCCGAGCTATGGTGGGTGGACAAAGTCCTCCCGCCATGCTAATGATGCCCATAGTATTGATCTTTTCAAATCTTTATTTTGTGCACACTGTAGGGACCTGAGGGCTTTCTTAGCCCTTGACAATTGGTACCTAATTCTGCCAGGGCAGTGGAGGGTTGTTCTGGCTAATCTGGCAGACTACTACCCATCATATTTACAAGTTATTGCTTGATTGGCGCCGCTCTCTGGGCCTTCAGAGGTGCTGCTGCTGTGCTTCCTCTTTTGAAGTAACTGAAACTTTGCTATGCATGTGTCAGGTTCAGTTTGCTTGCACATCAGTTTTTTGTTTTCCCTAATACACTAGGAGTTATTTCCTAGCATGTGGAGGCTATCTATTTCCTGTTTCGATCACCAGCTTTTCCTTTACAGGCAGAAACATAATGATTCTCCCAACATTTTTGGCAGAATAATTTGGGCCTTATTATGAGTTTGGTGGTCCCATGGACTATCATATTGGCGGTGTCTGAGCTCAGTGGGGTCAGCAATCCGACTGCCGTATTATGAGTTGGGCGAATCAGCTTTGTGAAGAGCGCTGCTGGACTGACTGCAGACCACCGACTGCCAGTTTTGCTTTCGGGAAAAAGTAGTTATAATAGGGCAGTACAGTGTAGCTGCACCGCATACTGTATTACGAGTTGCCACTTTCCCAAGCTAATCAGAGCGATTCGACCACCTGCTTCAAGATGGTGGTGACGAAAGATTTGGGGTGCGTACTCACCCCTTTCTTATTCTTCCAGGCAGATTACGACATAGAACCCTTTCTTCAGGTCCCCCCTTCACAGCAGGATCTTCATGCCAAGGAGTACGACCCTGTTTGGGGCAATCTGCACACTCATGCATTGATATATTTGGGAAAATCACTCACCACCACTGCAAGATCCTCGCCTCCATACCGCCGGCCTAGTGGTCAGCTTCTAATTCGTCGGTCTTTGAACCGCCAGTGCCTTGCACTGCAAGCTGGGGTGGACGCGGCCCTACTGCGGTCACACCGCCAAACCCGTAATAATGCCCTTTGTCTCCAAACTCTAAATAAGTCCTTGATTCTCAATATTAGGTTTGTTTAGAAGGCTCTCTTTCACCTTATTGTTAGATAGGTGATTTGATGTGTGTATAATCAGGATTAACAAATCCCCGGGTGCATTTCCAAGCAATCAGAGACATGTCTTTCTTCAGCGGATCTTCTGCAAATATTAGTTTCTCATTTGTTATGATTAAGCATGTTAGGACAATATTATTCTGCAAATAATCAGTTATAAGTAAGACTCCCTGTTTACAGGCAGAAAACCATCTATTTGTCTATGTTTAATTTTAAATATTGATAAATACGGAACATCTGTTTTATTTTTGACGATTCTCACTGCAGTCAATTATGAGTGATAGGTGAATAGCTGAGCAGATTGACAGTCAGGGGAGCTTAAAAATAAAAAAAGATGTCTTAATGAAGATTAAATACCTGCAGCAGTACAGTGGTTTAAGCTGTTCTACAATGGAATGGTTTCAAGTGAATGAATTATTCTGTAACAGGCTAAAACCCAATGTACATTCAAACAAGAGTAAATATCTGTCTGATAAATAAATATGGAAAAATGCATACTGCTGCTTCATGTTTTACATTAAGCACAAAATAAAAATGGATAAATACAGATAAACTGAGTCAAAAATAAACATGGGTTAACACAGATGGAAATGCCAAATACATAAATATCATAAAACAGGGAGCCCTAGTTATAAATGACCCGTGGAGGGCAAGTATGATTTGATTTTTCTTGAAGCTAGAGAGAGTTTCCTGTTCATTAACTTGACTTAACGTTTGGGACATATGGCTGCCTCCTGATAAGAGTAGTTTTTCTAGAATATTCTCTACCGTGCCCTTTTATATGCTTCACCATTTTCATCTATTGGATGACAGGCAGGAAAATAAAATCACATATTAATGAACATAAGACTGGTATTCTATGTTCAAGATTGTCCATAACATGTTTGACTCATGATTACACAATTTTATTGGGTTTTATCAACTATAGACACTAGCAGTTGGTGCAGGATGAGAACAAGAATGGGTGTTATTTTTATGTAGGCATTAACAATTATAGCAAATACAAAACAGGCAGCAGTCTTTAAACACATTTCAATTACAGTACATGAAAGAAATCAAGGTTCATTACCCGCACAAACAATAGGCGAGAAGTGAATTGCACTAGCTCGTACCGATGCAAAATGACAGAACCCTTCAGCAACGTGCAGCTATGTAAAATGGTGTCCTTATGTGTCTAAAAGGATGAGGGGGACCCAATGAATACGTGGGTTGGTTTGCAGAACATGGAAAAAGAAACTAGGGAGTGCACAAGTGTTAAAATGTAAATTGATACTTGTATAGCGCACTACTCACCCGCAAGGGTCTCAAGGCGCTTGTACGAATACCGCTGTGGACCCCATCCTGGCTTTCCCTGTGAGGTGTCCACTCCTGGGCACCCCCAAAGTGGAGGCCAGGCATCCTTATCATTGTGGGGGCCGTTGTGGAGATTAAGCAAGCTATTGCCCAGAGTTGCAGAGTGGGACTCCATGATTGGAATAGGCACCGAGGCGAGAATTATCAGGCCCGTGGAATTTGTGAGCCCAAGACCCGCCGAGGAAGGGAATTGAACCCTGGTCCCGGGCTAGACCTCTGCATCAGGGTCGGCCGCTCTAACCATTGAGCCACACTTCTCCACATGGGGAGTAATAGTGTGATGTTGTGAAATAGAACTTGGGGGGATTGAGGAGCGGGTGTGAATTCTGACTTACGACGGGCATCTCAATGCAGTACAGTGCTTTCTGCTTCTCCCCATCTAAGTGATGGCTTATGCCGTAGGGAGAGAGCCAGGGAGTAGGGGGGTGGTGGGCTCTCCAGTGCATGGTTGGGAGGTGCTTGGCCAACAGGGTTGTGCGAATGTCCAATTGTACCTGTTTTCTGTGATTTTTTTGGTCTATGGAAAACACCTAAGGCAGTAGGCCCCCATGAATTTAAAGTGGTGAGTTCTGTGACTGCTCAATGAAGCATGTACTGCATGCATTAAATGTGCTATTTTACGGCAGAAATAGAGCATGTGCCAGAAGTTAGCAACCTGTTTAAAACATCTAGGACAAAAGAAATAATTGGCTGCAGGGAGCATATGATTTAATCGAGAGGGTGTAAGGTAAGCCCTGTGAAGGATCATATATTGGATATTTTTAAAACAAGCATTCCTCGAAACAGTCTTAGGGGACTGTAGGGCTCCAGCCCACTCAGTGTCGTGAAAATCTCTTGTTAAGTCTTCCTCCAAGAGGAGACAAAGGTGAACCAAAGAGATGTCTGTGTGTTCCCTAATAGCTTTGTATATGTGATGAGATGTCGACCTCCCCCATGAGGAATAGAGTATGTATCACTGCATGGGTAGGCAGTTCTTCATTCAGTGCTCCCCACAATGATCGGAGTGCCACCAGCAATTGCCCATATGTTTGTAACTGATCCAGGGGTATATTATAGTCCTGACTTATTTTTACGAATCTGAGGATCTCTGCATCTTGGAAGAGGCCTCTCACTATTTCTAAGGATTGTGCATGCTATCCCGACAGCTGCTCATCCGTTAGCAGACCTAAGAGTCCCGGTAGACCCTGGAGGGGTAATTGGGGTGATTTTACTTGTGAGCTGGAGAACTCTAGTTAGACATGTGCTTTTGTATAGAGGGATTCCCCACTGTTGGCCCACCAAGCAAAGGCAATGAGTCAGCAGCTCCATGGTGATTGTGAAAAGGATATGGGAGAGAGGGAAGCCCTGATGCACACCCCTACCGATTGGAAAGGGGGTGAAATCAAGCGACCAATGTGCGCCCTAAATGACGGGTGTATAACAGCTTTGTGTAGGACAGCAGATGTTGGCCTAGGCTTGCTGCCTGAGAACCTCAAAGAGGTTCTCCCAAGATAAAGAATCAAAGGCCTTCTTGAGGACCAATATGAGGCATGCTGCCTGTGGGTATCGCAGCGAGGCCTGATCCATCACATGCAACAGCCATCCAATATTATTAGATATATTCATCTTAGAACATATCCATTTTGGTCAGGGTGAATGAGGCTAGGAAGTACACTCAAGTACCAATCCTCTAGGACATTGCTGAGTATTTTACAGTCTGCACCCAATATAGTCACGGGGCGATAGGAGTAGAGGCGAGTAGACTCCCTATCAGACTTCATGTGATGTGTTTATGATCAGGATTATTAAATCCCAGGTTGCATTTCCAAGCAATCAGAGACAAGTCTTTCTTCAGCGGATCTTCTACAAATATTAGGTTCTCATTTGTTATGATTAAGCATGTTACAGCAATCTTAGTCTGCAAATAATCAGTTATAAGTAAGACTCCCAGTTTTCAGTTTTTACTAATTTTTGCAGATAATACAGGCAGAAAACCATCTATTTCTCTGTCTGTATTTAATTTTAAATATTGATAAATACGGAAAATCTGTTTTATCCTGGGCGATTCTCAGAGATACTAGAAGAGATTCCAGGAGGGAGACTGGAAGCCCACGGGGCTTCATTGTACATCTCAACTGAATTCTGCAGCACACATAGAACAAAAAGTCATTAATGATTATTGTTATTTTATGTTTTGTTAAAAGAATTTGTAAAAGCGCGCTTACACCAAGCGGTTTCATGGCGCTGAGGCGGAAGAAAGTGTGTAGGTGAGAGTGGGAGAGGTGTTTATTCGTAGGCTTGTGAGAAGAGGAGGGGTTTTAGGAGGGTTCTGAATTGGGGATACTGTGATGTGGTTGTTAGCTCCATCGGAAGGGTATTCCAGAAGCGAGGGGCCAGGAAGGAGAACCTCAGTCCACCATGCTTTTTCCGTTTATAGGTAGGGACAGTAAGCAGGTGAATATGGGAGGACCGGAGATCCCGGGGGGGGGGGACGTAGCGTTGGATTCTGGAGGAAATGAAATTGGGACCGTGGTCCACTAAGGCTTTAAAGGTGGTGCAGCCCAGCTTAAATAGACAGCTATTGGCCACTGGCAACCAATGAAGGTTCTTCATCAAGGGAGTGACGTGTTGGTGCTTGGGTTGGTGGAAGATGAGCCTCGCAGCCTGATTTTGGACGAGCTGTAGGCGGCGTAGTTGGTATGCTGGGACGCCCACGTAGAGGGCATTCGCGTAATCAATGCGGGACATGATCATAGCCAAGGTGACAAGGATGAGGGCTTCTCTAGTCAGAAATCTGCAGATTTTACGGATGGTGCGCAGGTGGAAGAAGCAAGAGGAAACTACCGCGTTAATTTGAGGTTTCAGGGACAGGTCACTGCAGATGATGACCCCGAGACTCTTTACAGAGTAGACTGGTCGAGGAGGAGGTCCCAGGGCAGGAGGCCAGAAACTGGAGTTCCAGGGATTGAGGGGCTCCCCAGTGAGGACAAGCTCGGTTTTGTCGGGGTTGAGCTTTAGTTGACTCGAGTACATCCATTCGCTGATGGTGGTCATGGTGGATTGGAAGTTACTGATGGATGTAGAGGAGGAGTCTATGTCGAAGATCAATTGGAGGTCGTCAGCGTAATTGAAGGTTGCTACGGGACTATTGCGCAGAGACACCATCAGGGGTTGCATGTATAGATTGAAGAGGAGGGGTGACAAGGCCGAGCCTTGGGGAACCCCACAGGTCAGCTTAGTATTTTCTGCTACAAAGTTGTCCAGTTTGACGGCCTGGGACCGGCCGTGTAGGAAAGCGGTGATCCATTTAAGGGCCAGGCCCCTATGCCAGCATTCGTGACACGGTCGATCAAGAGTTTATGATCGACCGTGTCGAAGGCCGCCGAAAGATCTAAGAGCACCAGGGCCTCGGTGGAGTCAGCACCTCTCCTGAGCTCGTCCATGACGGCCAGGATGACCGATTCAGTGGAGTGAGCATGTGGAAAAGTAAATTTTGCCATGTTCTGTGTCCCTACGCGTCCTCCATCATATGTTATGTGTGCATGATTAATATGCATATGTATTCCCCATGTTCGATTAATGACGCAATTACAGTTGTATCCACCTCTAGTATGTCAGTTTCCAGTTCTCGTGAATACTACGAATATCAGGCCTATGTAAAGCTACGTTGCCACGTTTCTCAGTGTGCACGTTATTTCATTGTAAAGTCCCCGTTTCTAGGCCTCAAAAGGGCCTGGACACCAGATTCAGCTCCTGTCTCCTGTATCCTCGACCCTTCACTTACTTCCTGCCTCACAGTGCCCGGCTCAGCCTGGCTCTGCCTAAGAGTCTGATCAGTCCAACCCTCCTTCTCTGCATTCCTAAGCTACTGAATCGCATCAACAGTTTCCGTCATTGTCTAGCCTTTACGTCTCCACGTTAGAGAAATACTGCATTTAGTGGTCATTTAATATTCTTCATCACGCACTACATGTAGAATAATGCATGCACCATTCTTAGAGTCTGTTAGCCTTTACCCCGATAACTTTTGGATTCTATCAACATGTTCTCTAAACATCAGATACTAGATAGTGCTTAGGTACATGTCGCCCTGACTCTCCAGACTTCAGTCTCTGCTCCTAGCACAGAGTTCGAAGCCCCCAGCTTCTCCTAGTAACACGTCATTGCCAACTTGCGCGCACCAT
Source organism: Lissotriton helveticus (assembly GCF_964261635.1). Taxonomy (NCBI): domain Eukaryota; kingdom Metazoa; phylum Chordata; class Amphibia; order Caudata; family Salamandridae; genus Lissotriton; species Lissotriton helveticus. The sequence goes on along the minus strand of NC_136060.1, from coordinate 18,372,014 downwards.
TAGGTCAGAGGTCCCGGCTCCTTAGGTAGCCCCCTCCATGTTTTCGCCCCATTCATGACATATTCTGTTTCGTTTGCATCACATGTCTATGTATACGCCCCTGTTACACCCATTTTTCACCCTTATCTTTCGCGACTGCTATTGACCACACCCACTGCTCCGCCTATCGTATGTATTGTAATGCAACTGTTTTAGTATATATGATCGTGTATTGTTATTAAATGTTAGTGCGCTCATCCCAGATCCAGCCCCGGCAGCTGCCGGGCCACGCTAGTCCAATCCTGTCCCCCCTGCTGGGCCCTGCCATCCTATTCCTATGCAGGTTGTCCCGTTCCTGTCTTTTATGCTGTAATAAACCTGCAAAACTCCTACTACCTCGAATCTTGACTCTTATTTATTGAGCTATCTGTTATTGCTATGCCTAGACAAAAATAGATCCGGTATTATTTATTTATATACCACATAATGGCGCCCGAATAGGGACTTGCCCTTTCCCCACGCGTCGGTGAAGCCACGCCGACCCCCTGACCCTCTGCAGTCGTGACGGAACTCTTCTGCGCACCGGCAGATATTTCTGCTTCAAGTATCCCTCAGGCCCACGGAGGAGACGGAGGAGGCGGTCCAGCATCCAGACGAGACGGTGGAGGAACGCGGCGAGTCCCGACCAGAGCCCAAGCCGAGAGTCCAAGGTCCGAGGTATCCGGAGGCCCACCCGTAACAGAAGTCCGAAGTTCGTCCGTCCGGCGTCGAAGCAGTCCAGTCCAGTCCGAGGCCTTCCGTTCTTGCTGCCCGGTGAGTACCGTTGCTGGGGTAGTATCTAGACAGGGTCAATCTAATTGACTCTGGTCCGTGGGTTGGTGGTACACAGGCCCACAAACGAAGTGTCCACTTCGTTGGATGCGGGTCCTGACGTGTCTCTGTATGAGACCGGTAAGTTTCGTACTGTTTCAGCAGTGCATCTAGTTTCTGTTCTAGTCAGTTCTGTTCTCGAGAAAATTCATGTATTCTGTTTTCCGTATTCCAGGTAGTATTCTGTTCAAACTGTTATTCTGAATGTTATTCATGTATTTTAATGTCGTGGTATGAGTGTGAAGTAATTATCGTGTTTATTGTGTATTGTGTTGTGTCCAGATTATAGTTCAGTCATGCCGTTCTTTTCAAAACTGCGTCAGTTAAAAACCAGAAAAGGTCTGCTAGAAGCAGCAGTTCCTGTTCCGCCTAGGGACAGTCCAGGTCATTTTATGTATCAGAAGCATGGCATAAGCGCCATATTGTATCTAGATTTATGGGTAGAGTATACCAAACAGTTAGAGGAAAAGTATAGATGGCCTGTATCAGGCACATGGGATGCCGAGTGCATCATGAGAGTAGAAGAAGCATTATGGAAAAAGAAAGCCAGACAGTCACAGAAAGATGCCATTGAGTTATGGCGCAAAGAATCTCATAAAAGAACTGAAAAAGAAATCAGAAAGTCAGAACTAAGTAGAGAATCCTTGGAACGAGCCCAGGAAAGGGAACTAATCGAGATAGGTGAACGAGTTAAAACAGAACAGTCCGACAGACAGAGGAATGCCCTCATTAAGGGTATGTACCCTCTTCTTGCCGAGGGCTTGCCAAAAGCGACCCCGGAGGCATCCAGTAATTTCCCGCCACCACTAGTTCCGACCAAGCTACGTCACAAACCGACCGCAGCTGATATTTTCATTTCGTCCTATTTGGACGACACAGTCCCAGAATATGCAAATCCTGTTCCTGCTCCGCCAGTCCCTGTAAATCAGGCACTTCCCGCTCCTCCAGACACCGGAGTACCTGTTACGGTACCCCCGGTCCAGCCCGCCATACAAGTCCAGCCTGCATTTCCATTTCCCACTCTGCCAGGACGAAGAGCATCAGTAGACGACTCTAGTTTAGGGGCCGCAGGGGGAGGTCCTCCTCAAACCCCGCCGCCACACAAGCGTTTAACGTTAGCCGAATTACATGCACAAGCGTCACAGCGTACGCCCAGGTATAAGTCTGTTGCAGAAATAAGAAAAGCCCTTACCGAATGTGGCTATGATCCAGTCCCAGGCGAGGATAGTATGGTTTTATATTCATTACGCGTGAGAAAGGTGACCGAGTATCTAGTCACCCTACCAGATATGAAAGAAGATCTAGACAGAATATATAGTTTCATCCGTACAGGGAATGATCCAGAAAGTATTAGTGACGTCATGTGCCAAAGAAAAGTTGAAGTCCAGCTCATGATATTAAAGTTTCTGATTAATTGTCTAATAAGAGAACAAGATTCCCCGACTAAAGATCAGGCCGAAATGAAAATCCTGACAAGGTGGAGTGATAATATAGCCGAGGGTAAGCACAAGACTATCAGTAGTATAGAGAGTATGTACAAGAAAATCCGTAAAGAAATAATAAAGTTACACGAACAACGTAAAGCAGCACAAGTAAGCGAGAAAGAAAGTAACTCTGATACTGAAGAGGTAGAGGACGAGAATCCCGCCAGAATAGCGTATGTAGGAAAATCTAGATTTCCAGATCGCCATTCGCGCCTAGAACACAAGTCAGTTTTACATCATCCAGCATCAGAACAAGGTTCTCTGGAACAAGTATTTCAAGCTACCGATCACATTCTGAAATCACGAATCGGTTATAACGAGTTAAGTACTATGCATGAACAAGAACTAGTCCGATCAGCAGTCCGATGGATTACTGATTCTACCACTTTTCCAGACGAAATAGTGGCACAAATGTTCCTGAAAATGCCCCCAGCCGAGCAACGACTGGCGGGTATGTATATGATCCAGCACCTCATTACATTGTATGAGGGTCAACATTCTGATCCAGGTCCGTTACACGATGTCCTGAACGAGTTACTCCAGTATAGATGGAAAGGTTTAGGTACCGATTTAATTAGTGTCATTCTAGAACAGCGCCACAAATATAGTATGTTTCTGAACCCACATTTTGTTCATGTCTCACCCCCAGAAAGTAAAACCTTTTACATAGACAGACAGAATCCGTTACGAGAAGTACATCCAATTAAGACAGACGGTGGTGAAATGCAACGAGTGTTTGTTTACACCCCTATCACAAAGATGGAACTCCTAGAGATGAAAAAGTTAATTCCCTGTCATGATAAAGATCCAGCAGGGTTCCACCGAGAATTAAAAGACATGCTCCGTATGGGAGAATACACGTATCCAGATATCATTAAAATGTTAAAAGTCTTGTTGCCCGCAGGGGTATATGAGAAACTCAAAGAAAAAGAATGGGAGGTGGGAGAGAAAAAGATCGATTGGACAGTTCTAGAAGCTGAAGACAAGGCACGAGTACCAGGTACCGGTCTTGGAGATAAATGTAAAGAATTACCTGAACTGTTAATACAAGTTTTGCCTAGGTTATTGACAACTAGAAAGGAAGACTGGGATGCAATCTCAGCCTGTAAACAGAAACAAGACGAAGATATTAGTGATTATTATTCCAGATTTGAGAAATGTTTTACCATAAACAGTGGCCTCAAGACGAGTAGCGAGTCATACCCTCATCTTTTTGTTACTAAATTAGTCGAGAATTCAAGTCCACAAATTAAAAACCGAGTTTTGAAAGTCGAAAGTACCTGGCAAGCTAATACCCCGTCCCAGATGTTACAGATGCTTCAATACCACCAGAATAGAATCAGAGAAGAGCAAGAACATGAGAGAAAACGTATGAAAGACACGAAAATGAAAGTACTAGTTGCACAATCTGTTCCTCAAGACAGTCAGAAAAGGGGTCCGAATCAAGCCAGTCATCCTGCAGCTCCCGTTAAAGGAAACTGCAATTATTGTAAACAGCCAGGTCATTTTATAAACGAGTGTGCAGTTCTGAAACACAACATAGCGACCGGTAAGACTAAAGAAAGACCACGTCCGCCTAGACAAGAGCAAGTTTCACAGACTCCGCAGTCACAGAATGCACCACAGACAGTTACAGCACCGCAGCCTATCGCTGCAACACAGCATGTTACACAGCAGATGTACCAGTATGCACAGTCTGAGTATCCAGAGTATCAGCCATATTCATGAAACAGCCTAGAGAGGGAGGTAGGCTTGCCTCTCATCGAGATACCTGTAGATCAAGAAGGTCCCTATGTTCATAGTCAAGTATTAGGGAAAGACAGAAAGTTTTTGATTGATACAGGGGCAAGTAGGACCACTATAAGTCACGCCGAAGTTCCAGGGGCTCCGCTCTCAGGCTCAAGAAATGTTTCCCTTGGATTTTCAGGAAAACCTATTGTAAATGAAATATCAAAGCCAGTTACTCTAGAAGTAGGTCCATTGTCCCGCACTACTGATCTGCTACTTACTAAGTCATGTCCAGAAAATCTATTAGGCATTAAAACACTGAAAGAGTTAGGTGCAGTTATATGCTGTTCTCCAGAGGGAATACGATTGTTCCTACGTGACTTCAAGGGTCACTATGTATTACGAGATTTTGATCCCAGATTGTCCAATGTTCCGCAGCATCTATGGGCGCAAGGTCCAACTGATGTTGGTTATATGCAAATCACACCCCATCGTGTGACTCTCAAGCCAGGTGTAGTGTTACCACGAATCAGGCAGTACAGATTGCCACCTGAGGCTGTAGCAGCCTTATCCAAAATTATTGACGAGCTCATCGCTCAAGGAGTAGTTGTAGAAACTGACTCCAATGTATGTAATTCTCCGATCATTCCAGTCATGAAACGTACTGATCCAAATGCACCCCCAGTATATCGATTAGTGATTGATCTCCGAGAGCTTAATAAATGTATTATTCCCCAGTACCCAGTTGTCCCAGATATCTCTTCCCTATTGACAGCCATTGATTCCGAAGCCTCATTTTTTACTGTCATAGACCTCAAGAACGCGTTCTTCAGTGTTCCCATTCATCCAGACAGCCAGTTTCTTTTCGGATTTTGTTTAAATGGAAGGAGCTATATGTTCACACGCGCTCCCCAAGGTTTCACAGAAAGTCCTAGTATTTACAGTCAAGCACTCAAGAGACAACTAGACAACATTCACATGCCAACTGACACTGCCCTGCTCCAGTATGTCGATGATCTACTGATCACAGCCCGTTCTGAACGTGCTTGCGAGCGAGCATCACTTACGGTCTTGTATTTCCTAGCCGAGATGGGACACAAGGTGTCCCCTTCTAAGCTTCAATTCTGTGTCCAGCAAGTGGTCTACTTAGGACACTTACTGTCCAAGAGGGGTAGGCAGTTGACACCAGACCGTATCCAGTTAATAGCGAGTCTTCCTCAGCCCAAGACCCAGAAGGAGGTACGTGCTTTTATCGGCCTTACTTCTTATTGCAGACAATGGATTCCTCAGTATGCATTTCTGGCCAAGCCACTGATACAGTTAACGACACAGGAGGCAGCCGTATCGACTGTCCTCCCTTGGACATCTGAACATACACTTAGTTTCAATGAGTTAAAGAAAGCCCTATGTCAAGCTCCAGTTCTAGCAACACCGAACTACAGTAAGCCTTTTACACTTTTCGTCACAGAACGCGAAGGTACAGCATTATCTGTTCTCACACAAGATCAAGCAGGACAATACAAGCCCTGTGCTTATTTTTCGAGCACATTAGATCCTGTAGCCCAGGCTCTGCCTGCGTGCCTCAAGTCAGTTGCAGCCACAGCACTAGCTATCAGACAAAGTGATTCCATAGTATTAGGACACTCCTTGACAGTACAAGTTCCACACTCCGTGGAAGTTCTTTTAAACCGAACACAGACTCAGCACTTGACTATTGCACGATTGACAGGTTATGAACTGACACTGTTCCAGCCACACATAGAAATCAGACGCTGCAACGTTTTAAATCCTGCTACATTGTTACCATCAGTTACTTCGAATTCTGCCACCCACGACTGTGTGGAAGTAGTTAACATCATGACAAAGCCAAGACAAGATCTGACAGATATTCCATTACCAGACCCCGACCTGACACTTTATGTGGATGGTTCATGCATGAGAACTAGTACAGGAGAACTAGTAGCCGCGTATGCAGTGACTACTGACACTGAAGTTATTGAAACACACCATAATGACACCCTGTCTGCTCAAGCAGCGGAGCTAGTTGCTCTGACTCAAGCCTGCATACACGCCAAGAACCTGAAAGTTAATGTTTACACAGATTCACGCTACGCATTTGGAGTTGTACACGACTTCGGAGTGCTCTGGCAAGAGAGAGGTTTCATGACTTCTCATGGAACCAAGATCCAGCATGGTCTCCTTATTCAGGCTCTGTTAGATGCCATACATTTACCGACATCCATTGCTATCATGAAGTGCAAAGCACATACGAAAGTTACTGACACTATTTCTCAAGGTAATGATCTAGCAGATCGCACAGCCAAGCTTACAGCACAGACCCCAGACACTACAGTTAATCCGACACACACACACACTCCAGATCCGACTACATGTATGACAGTTAAAGACCCTACTCAAGATGTCATAGATATCCAGTTACATGCTACTCCCGATGAAATCAAGAAATGGTCCGAACAAGGAGGGGTCCAGACAGATCAGGGATGGGTAACAAAGGGTAAAGCCACATGGTTTCTCCCCGACTCTATGGTTCAAGTCATTATTAATACCGCACATAGTCCAGCACATTTAGGAGAAAAAGCCATGTTAGACAGTATCCAGAATATTTGGTTCAACAAGCATTTACGAGCTGCAGCCAAGCAGAAAGTCCGTACCTGTATGATATGTTGTCAGTTTAATCCAGGTAAAAGTGTCCCGGTGGAACAAGGTGGATTCCAGCCCCCTGACCACCCTTTTGAAGTCCTCCAGATGGATTACATTCAGATGGAGCGATGTCGAGGTTTCAAGTATGTCCTTGTAGTTGTATGCGCTTTGTCCAGGTGGACAGAAGCATATCCAGTCCCCGATTACACAGCCGCGACCACTGCCAAGCAGTTGGTTCGTGAGTTCTTCCCCCGTTACGGACTCCCTAGGGTCGTATATTCTGACAACGGCCAGCCATTCTCATCTGAACTCATGAAACACGTGTCCCTTTTGTTAGGGTACCAGTGGAAGTTCCATTGTGTACGCCATCCTGAAGCAGCCGGTCTCGTAGAGAGACATAATCAGACCCTGAAAATTCGAATTGCAAAAGTTTGTCAAGAGAAAGGTGTGGACTGGCTCATAGCTCTGCCAGTCGCTCTGTTCTATATGCGCATGGTCGCACATTCCAGATCAGGTCTGTCCCCGTATGAGGTCGTTTTCGGCCGCCCCCCTAACATGTGGGGTACTCCTAGACCCCGAAGTATTACCGATGTTTCAAGTAATATGCTGACAGATTACCTAGCTTCCTTGATGTCTGCCCTCAACTCTTGTCGTTCACAGGTTGCCGCCGCATTTCCAGACAATACCGAGGTGGCACCGCATGAAATCGTTCCCGGATCCATGGTCCTAGTGCGAAATTTCGATCGCTCAAGTCCGCTGGAGCCTCGCTGGAAGGAGCCCCGACAGGTCCTCCTGGCCACCCGTACAGCCGTGAAGTTGGAGGGACGCAAAGGCTGGGTGCATCTTTCGCATATTAAAAAATTTTATGGATTGAAGCCAGTCTCAAAGAACATTTCCCAGGATTCAAAGGACTGCCAAAGTACTATTCTTAAGGACTGTCCCGCAAAAGACAATGATACTGCACCCTCCCTGTTAGAGAAAACTCCGCAACAGGAGTATAAGCTTAAGTTAAGGTCTAGTAAAATAAGTCAGCCAGTTTGATTGTCTAAGTCCTCCCCTAGGTGAAACGGTTAGACCGGTTTCTGACATGTATAAAATAGACCCCCATAGTGAGAGAGTTAGTCAAAACTCAATCCGATGTATCGTTTTTCTATGTTTCATATTATTTCTCAGTATTATGATTTCCTGCACCAGTTATGCGTTTTATCTGTATTTTCCAGTTCCTCATGTAAATAAGTCTTCTAATGTTACAGTAGAGCACACGTTTAGTGATCTGCCTCCTCATGAACTCTCTTACCGCCTCGCTATGCGTAATGATTCTTTTATCCGCATGTTACATTATTCACACCAGACCAGCAATGCCACAAATTGTTGGGTGTGTGGTCGACTCCCCCCTTTCCAGACACCGAAGGGAGTTCTGCCACTCTTTCCTTATCCATTTTCACATAATGGTTCGTGTGGAGCATGGTCCACGTTAACGTCATCTTCAACAGATATGTCTTTTCTTAACAGTACATGTTTTCCAGACAAGCAAGGTCTTCCCCACAGAACAGGGTTAGATCTAGAAAACGAAGTTTACAATTTAGGTAATTATTCTTCGAATTTCATGGTCCTGAATGTTCAGTCTGATTCCACTCCAGACTTACCTGCTATTTCAGTACTACCAGTCAAAGGCGAATTATGTGTCCGAAATAATGGTTCCGTACATGTAGGACATAGCGATTGTACTACTATTGTCAAGTATAGTGACAGTGGGAAATCTATTTTCAAAGCTTCACGCCATTCTTATTTTATTTGTGGTCAGACCGCATATGTTCGTCTGCCCCTCGATTGGGAGGGAACCTGTTACATTGCCTTCCTACTGCCACCTGTTTTCCTAGCCCCATCTGATTATCATAGAAACACACATCTAGTACACATTAGACATAGAAGGGAGTCCCCCATTGTCGATTATACTGAAACTGCTCTAGAACAGTATACAGATTTCAATAGAGGTTTCTTCTTCTTTATAGGACCTATCCAGAATAGTAAGTTAATTCGTAGATTAACCAGAACCCTTGAAGTAGTAGTCAATGAGACTGCCTCTGCTCTAGGTAACTTAACCGAAGAGCAATCTGCTATGAGATTTGTCGTTTTACAGAATCGTCTCGTCCTTGACGTCATATTGGCCGATAGGGGCGGGGCCTGTAGAGTCATCGGATCTAGTTGCTGCGTTTTCATTCCAAATAACGCGCCGTCTGTTTATTCAGCTATAACCAGACTCCATAAAATTGCCCATCTGTTACACCAAGATCCAGGCACCTGGACATGGTCCGGTTGGTTCTGGAATATAATTTCCGCTTGGGGATGGAAAGTCTTGTCCTTTCTAGGTATTGCAGTAGCGATCATATTCAGCTGCTGCCTCTGTATACAATGTGGCCCTGCGATTTGCGGCATTTGTGCTACCTCTTGTATTCCTAGTCCCAAGCCCCGTTCTAAATCCCGTTCCAAGAAAATTCGAGACGAGCAAATGATACTGTATGAAATGATAGATGGTATCATGAATATTGATGTTTCCTGATGGAAACGTAGTGACAAGGAGGGAATGTGGAAAAGTAAATTTTGCCATGTTCTGTGTCCCTACGCGTCCTCCATCATATGTTATGTGTGCATGATTAATATGCATAGGTATTCCCCATGTTCGATTAATGACGCAATTACAGTTGTATCCACCTCTAGTATGTCAGTTTCCAGTTCTCGTGAATACTACGAATATCAGGCCTATGTAAAGCTACGTTGCCACGTTTCTCAGTGTGCACGTTATTTCATTGTAAAGTCCCCGTTTCTAGGCCTCAAAAGGGCCTGGACACCAGATTCAGCTCCTGTCTCCTGTATCCTCGACCCTTCACTTACTTCCTGCCTCACAGTGCCCGGCTCAGCCTGGCTCTGCCTAAGAGTCTGATCAGTCCAACCCTCCTTCTCTGCATTCCTAAGCTACTGAATCGCATCAACAGTTTCCGTCATTGTCTAGCCTTTACGTCTCCACGTTAGAGAAATACTGCATTTAGTGGTCATTTAATATTCTTCATCACGCACTACATGTAGAATAATGCATGCACCATTCTTAGAGTCTGTTAGCCTTTACCCCGATAACTTTTGGATTCTATCAACATGTTCTCTAAACATCAGATACTAGATAGTGCTTAGGTACATGTCGCCCTGACTCTCCAGACTTCAGTCTCTGCTCCTAGCACAGAGTTCGAAGCCCCCAGCTTCTCCTAGTAACACGTCATTGCCAACTTGCGCGCACCATTAGGTCAGAGGTCCCGGCTCCTTAGGTAGCCCCCTCCATGTTTTCGCCCCATTCATGACATATTCTGTTTCGTTTGCATCACATGTCTATGTATACGCCCCTGTTACACCCATTTTTCACCCTTATCTTTCGCGACTGCTATTGACCACACCCACTGCTCCGCCTATCGTATGTATTGTAATGCAACTGTTTTAGTATATATGATCGTGTATTGTTATTAAATGTTAGCGCGCTCATCCCAGATCCAGCCCCGGCAGCTGCCGGGCCACGCTAGTCCAATCCTGTCCCCCCTGCTGGGCCCTGCCATCCTATTCCTATGCAGGTTGTCCCGTTCCTGTCTTTTATGCTGTAATAAACCTGCAAAACTCCTACTACCTCGAATCTTGACTCTTATTTATTGAGCTATCTGTTATTGCTATGCCTAGACAAAAATAGATCCGGTATTATTTATTTATATACCACAAGCAGGTCTAAAGCCCGCCTGCTGGGGGTCGAGAAACTTGAACTGCTCAATAAAGGAGCTGAGACAGTTCGTGACGTGAACCTCTAGAATTTTGCTGAGGTAAGGGAGCAGGGAGATGGGGCGAAAATTGCTAGGCACTAAGGGGTCAGCGTTGGGTTTCTTTAATATCGGGACAACTACAGCCTGCTTAAACATGTCTGGGACAATACCTAGTTTGAGGGAGTTGTTGAGGAGAGAGAGAGGAGGATCGGGCAGGCAAAAAAAGCCTTTTTTAGGATATGAGGTGGACAGCAGTCGTTGGGGGAGCCAGATCCTACTTTGTTCAGAAAATCTTCTCTGTAAAGCAAAGGGAATTGATCAAATGAGAGGGGGTTTTTACCGGTGATGGAAGGGATGGGAGGGAAGAAGGGAATGGGGATGTTTTCCTTAATCAAGGTGATTTTGTCAATAAAGTATGAGTTCAGGGTGTCGCAAAGGGTTTGTGAGGGGGTGGGTTTGGCCGTTACCCTGTCAGGTTGTGCGTGCTCATTTACGATTGAAAAAATATGTTTGGCCTTGGTAGAAGAATTCACGATTTTTTGGGAGAAATAGGCGGATTTGGCTTCGAGGATGGAGGCTTTATAGTTTCGTAGTAGGGCTACAAAGGCCGCTCTGTCCTCAGGGGCATAGGCGCGGCGCCAGAGGCGCTCAGCCTGTCTGAGGGCCAATTTTTCCTTCTTAAGATCGTCGGAGAACCAACGTTGAGCGTCCTGTGGACGCTTGAGCCGAATTCTCTTAAGGGGAGCCACCTTGTGCAGGAAGGTGTCCCCTCATGCATATAATCATTAAATAATGATGATTTGCTACTTCTATATGTGCTGCACAATGCAGCACACATAGAAGTACCAAATAACCATTATGGATTGTTTATGTGCAGGAAGGGACACCTTCCTGTACATAAACAATCACTACCGGCAAGCAGGCACCCTTGCACTATGGTGCAAGCGTGCCTGTGTTGGCACTAGGCAGCTAATTTTAGCACCAACGCTAGGGAAAACACAGGGTAGAGCCATTTTGTAGTAAATACGGCACATCCTTGTGTTTTGAAAATTTTGGAGCGTGGCGCTGCCAAATTTGGCGCATCTCCATGCTCTGACATTTTATTGTACATATGCCCCATAGTATACAGTTGGAAAGCCATCTAACCCTGGGGTCTTATTGCGAGCTAGGTCATGCATTGCTTTATTCACCTCAGCTACAGTAATGAGTTTGTCTAAGTCCTCTTGTAGCAAAATGTTGAGGGGGCAGTGGGAGGGGTGTTAGGAAACATCTGACTGTGCCAGGGTGTGGGGCGGGAGGTGCCCCATACAGCTTGGCATAGTATGTGCTAAAAGCTGTTAATATAGCTGATTGGGACCTCAAAATTGGACTTGTGGTATGGGCGATTTCTGTGATTGAGGAAGTATGTGTTTCCTGTCAGCCACCCATGCTAGTAGGCAACTTGGTTTGTCACCCACAGCATGAATGTGGGCTGTGTATTATGTGTAATTATATAACAGTGTAGACATTCTACTAATGCAGCTTGTTGTTTCTTTGTGTCTATCAGGGTGCAGCGCGTTTTGTCACCAAGAACGGAGTGGCTATCCAATGTAGTCACTGCCTCATCTGCGTCTCGGAGGGCCCTGGTCAATTCCCGGTGAACCCCATTTATGTTTTGATTGCAGAAGCCTTGTTAGACCTGGGATCTGTTGGTGAGGTCCCGCCTGACCTTTTATGCTTCCGACCTCCTGTTTGGACCTTGTTTTGCTGGAGTAGGACTTGGAGCTCTTTGACATTGCCATTCAGGGCCAAAGTGCTGTGCTTGTCATATACATTCTGGTGATTGTTGTAGACATGATGGGCTGATTTGAGTTAGCTGTAAGGGTAAGAGTTATACCTAGGGCATATAACTCAAATGCTCTTCTATGGGCCTTGAGTACTGGTTGTACCACCAACAGAAATAGCTTTTCAAATGTGCCAGAGGTTTGCCATTGCGGGGCCTGTGTGTGCAGGCTACTATTACTCGTCTTGGCATTTAAAAAGCAACTTGCCAATGTTCTACATGTCTCTCACTACAGCGGAGTACTCCCTGTGGGTAGGGTATGGTGTCAGGAAGAGGTAAGGTATGTGTGTGCACTACATGCCCTGGTAGTGTATGGCACCAGATGGTATGTTCAGTACGGTAGGGCCTGCTTCTCGCATTGGATTGATCTGAGGGATCTGTGGAAAGGCTATTGAGCTGTATTTCCTATGTGCAGAAGAGTGTCAGTATAGTGTTTGATATCGATGAGTTGATGGGTGTGCCAGTGGATTCGACATTACTAACATGCCACTCCCACTCTGGGAAAGTGGGCATTTCTGTGCTTATGGCTCTGTGTGACGGTCAGCCTGTCTCCAATCCACATCTGGGTGTTGGGGCCATAACTAGGGGCTCAATGAAACTTTGAGACCTCTGACTATTAGGAGGCCTCTCTAGGATGGATAGGTGGGGGTGGAATTGGCACCTGCATTCCAAGGCCACAAGGCCATGGCCCCACTAAAGATGTTGATCAAGCCTCCCGGGGTAGGATGGCATATAGGACAGAATTTAGAGAGGGCCCGTGCATTTCAAAAGCACCCTCTTGAACTGATCTCATCTTTAAAGTCCATTGTTGGTATAACAACAGGGGCTTTGCCCTCATAAATTAGAGACGCTTGTGGGATTGAAACCATACTTCGCTTGTTCGATGCTGGTACATCGACAAGAGGAACAATTGGGGCAAGAGGGAATGCAACTGGATTATCTACAGATTTGTGGTGGCCTGGGTCTTGTTGTGCACTAGGAAGGGGATTTTCACTTGATGTATTTTGCCTAGATGTTGCTGGCCTGCAGCTAATGATAACTGTCGTCACCCAGGTCCCAAAGCACTCTCCAAGGGCCAGTTGACTGGCCTTCGGTCCACAAGATCCCAGGGACAGAAAGGATCTCTCATGTTTCCATGTTTCTGACCACACAAGGGTGCAGCAGAAATGGTTGGAAGGGATTGTCAGTTGGAACAAGGACCATCCCGACATGTGCAGTAATCACACTGTGCCAAGGAGTGTGCTTGTAACGATCAGCGGCCCACCTAGGGGTGCTGTAGTATGAGGAGTTCAAGGAGTGTGGTGGAAGTTTGCTGAGTCCGAGGGACCTGAGCTTACAACTGGAAACCTGTGTTAGCTCGCATTCCGTAGTGGTTGGTGTCCGATGGGTGTTGGAGGAAGTTTATTGCGTCTGTGGGACCTGAACTGGCAGCCTAGACTATCGCTGACCTCCAAATCGGGGAGACGACAGTGGGCCCTCAGTCCGAGGTCCACTGCTCCTTCTCCCTGTATCCACGCCACAAGGTACTCTCTTGGTGAGAATACTGTGACTGGACCCGAGGGGTCTCATTGTGCCTTGTGTGCACCCACCCCCGGTTACCTGGAGAAGCTGTAGCTCTCACCTGCGCAAGAGGGGAAACCATTATCCAAATTTAAATCGTGCTGGCTTCCGGTGTCACAGTCTTTTGTATATGGAGGGATAGTGATACCACCCTTGTGAAGGGGCTGTTGGATGCCTGAGGACGTAATCCAGAAGGACGTGAGCACATAACTGTTTCCTTCCTTTTAAGGTGGTCCCAAAAATCTGATCAAAGTGTCACCAGGAATGCAATGTCTATCATTTGCTAGTGTAGTTTGAGTGGCTGAGGGACTGGGTCAAAAGGCGTAGTCAAAGCCTGTGATTTCTTGACCATTACAAATGTATAGTGTATGCAACATTGGAAATGCTGTGTTTTCTGCTAATGTGAACAGCCTGCAGATATGTTTCTGTCGTTTTTGATGTGGGTGTTATTGCTTGGATCGTGAACACCTTGGGTAAGTATGCACATGGGTTTATGTTGCTTACGAGGCTGAGGGGGAAAAGAGGCAAGTGAATACCCATGACTAGTACATATATGTTCATGCTGTTCTGCTGCTAATTAAGGAGTTTGACAATTACATATAACTGTAAATATATATCCAATGTGTATGTCATTTTGATTTCAATGTGTGTGAAATACAATGACCAGTGTTTTATACATACAGTGTAGAGTCTTTTTGTAGCATACACAGTGTTTTGGGAGGGTGGGGGTTGGCACAATACGTTACACTTTGACCCTGAGGATAAGGCTGACTGCTCGGTGCCAAACTTACCAAGGGTGTGCACAAGTTATCAGACAAGTGAATCATATTAATCCTATCTAGGACAATGGATTCTACCTTGCTTTGATGCGTCCCAGTCAACCAGAAACCACTGAGTTTAACAATCCCCTAGCAACCACTTTAAAGGTATCCCATTCAACAGCACAGCTGGTGGCTGTGCCATGATTTTCTTCAAAGTACTGGGTTATGTGATTTAAATGGGTATCGCAAAATACTGGGTCATCAAGTGTATCTTTGGATAACTTCCAGTTAGTAACAACTGGGGTAAGGAGTATCCCACTCGATATCCACTATATGTGCAGCATGGTCTGATATCACACAGCCAGTAGTAGAAATGCCATGAAACTAAGTCCTGGGAACAACAGATAAAGTGGCCTAAGCTGACGTAGACATTGTGTGTGTAATGAGAGTAAAGGCGTAGATGTGGATTATGGACTGTCCATGCATCAAGAAGGGACCACTGTTGAGCCCATCCACAGAACTGCCTGAAGTGTTAGTGAGTTGGGGCTTGAAGGAGTAGGGGGTGGGAACGGTCAAGAGAGACATCCAGTACGCTGTCATAATCACCATCTAGTATCCATGGGGTACATACCCATTGAGCTAAGATTAATAAAACAGTTGTCTAAAATGTAATTTGCTCTGAATTTGGCGCATACACACAGCCTAAAAGGACAGGCCCTGCCCTTTGACAAAAAAATATCTGCCCTTCTTATCAATGACTATGTTTTTGGATTGAAAGGGGGTATATGGGTGTATCCAGAGAATTGTGCACCGGCGTATGCAGAATATGTTGTACCACAAACCGTACCACTCCATCGCCTGCTTAAGCGGAGGTGCGGGCAGCGCTCTAGTTGTTGGATGAGCTTTCATTTAAATTCAGCATGCCTCTGTGGCCGCGCAGTGGATAGAAGGATAGTGTTAGTGTCCCTCAGTCCGCTTTGTGGTACGGCAAGAAAAGCAGCAACTCCTTTTTTAAATTAAAATACTGGGCTTTTTAATACATGGTGGGGGTACTGTGTCTGTTTTAAACGTGTGAGGAGCTTTGGGTGCTAATCCCTGTTTTACCCGTGCTCGAACATTGGATTGATCTTCCTGCCTCGGTCCAACGCGGTGTTCTACCGTTGCACGGAGGGCGGGGAAGAGAGAGCCAGGTACTTCCGGCTGGTGCGGGCAGCGCTCTAGTTGTTGGACTTAAATTCAGCATGCCTCTGCGGCCGCGCGGTCAAAGGCAAGCCCGTCTGCGCCCGTCCGCAGCCGACCAGGGCTAGGGGCCAGAACCCCTGCTGGATTTAAATTGGGATGCCATTACAACGCTCAGATGCTTAGTGCACTTTGCTCTAGTATGGATGAACAGTGCAAACACAGCATAAAGACAGATGGTAAGAGTTGGCGATGTATTCACTGCTCGTTTAGGGTGGATGCACTAGCAGAAGTTAGGGAGGGAGGCCCCTCACTGAGGCTATCTCTAATTAATTGTAGATCACTGAGGAAGCATAGAATCAAGATCTGTGACCAATTGACGGAGTGTCAAGCAGATGAATTGTTTTTTACCGAGACCTGGTTGGATGCAGATTCTGCACCAGAAATTCTGGAGGCACTCCCTAGTGGATATGGGATTATGAGAGTGGATAGACCGTCTGGCAGAGGAGGGGGCATTGCAATCATGTACATATTCAGTGCTCTCTTGAGCCAGCTGATATAGCAGACAGTGAGGCAGGTCTTTTTAAGATCAGGATAGCCACTAACTATGTCATTAAAGGGCTACTGGTCTATAGACCTCCGGGACCCTAAATAAGGTTCTCACCTAGTTTAATTGACTACCTCATTCAACCTGCACTACGGTACAAAAAGTTATTGGTGTTGGGCGACTTAAACTTGCACTTTGAAGATGCACTCAACTCCAAGGAACAAGAGATCCGCCAGGAATTAGAACTTCCCACACATAAGTTGGGTCATTTACTTGACCCTATTTTTGCCAACTGGGACACGCTGGAAGTGGAGCCCCCGCTTCCGGTGTTGTGGTCGGATCATTTTCTGATTTCTTTTATGATAAACCTGCCCTTGCCTAAGACACAGGAGAAAGTTAAGATCGGTATAAAAAGTAGGAAGTGGTCTGGTTTCTCTCAGGGGAATTTTAATCAGGCCCTTTTAAGGGACGGACCACCTTGTGGCCTGGACGCAAATCTGGCTTTCGAAGCCCTTGAGAGACGTATCATTAATGCTCTTGATTGCACCGCACCCTGGTCAAAAAAAATGTCTACTAAAAGACTCAAATCAGCTCCCTGGTTTGGTGAAGAGTTAAGAACTGCTAAGTCAGCATGTAAACGCCTATAAAGAGGCGTTGGAGGAAAGCTTTCTCAGTCCACTTGGAGAAGGAATATAAAATCAGCCTTAAGAACTACCATTCGCTTATTAGAAAGGCTAAAACAGCCTATTTTGAGGAAAGGATTGAAACTGCTGAGGATTCTACCAAAGAGCTGTTTAAGGTTTTTAAAGAAATATGGCAAGGGGTAGAGGTGGAACCTGTTGATGTTCTGGAAATACAGTGTCTTCACAAATTTCTCGTGCCCTCCCCTGACATTCTTAAACAAATAGCCACCAGTATTAAATCGGGCTCACCAAGAGACCCAGCTACTCTAGGGTGCTTAGAGGGAGTATTTACATACTCAAGCCATTTATGAGACATCTTTTGAAGCTGTCTTTTAGCTCAGGAGTGGCCTAAAAAATATGGAAGGAGGCAGTTGTTCTCCCTCTACAAAAGAAACTTCACATTAGTGTTCAACTTGCGTCCCATCTCCCTGCTCCCTTATTGCTAAGGTTGCGGAGAAGATTGCGAATTCACAACTAACAGCACATATATGTAAAAACAACCTTCTCTACCCTACTCAGTCTGGTTTGCGGGCCCTTCATTCCTCGAATCTGCCCTATTGTTCTCGACTGAGACCAGTCGTAAGTATGTGGATGAATGGCAGACAGCGGGCTTAATTCTTTTAGACTTAAGTGCCGCTTTCGACACTGTTGCCCATCATACCCTGTTGCAAGACCTAGAGAGAGGTGGTGTAGCAGGTGGGACCCTGAAGTGGATGGAATCCTTTCTATCTGAGCGCAGCGTTCAAGCCATGCAGGTTACTTACTACTCTAGGAACATCAAGCTGACACAGGGGGTGCCTCAGGGCTCTACCTTAAGCCCGACATTGTTCAATCTTTATGTCGCCCCCCTGGCTAAAATCTCGGATAGATTTGGGAGCAATGCCATGTCCTACGCTGATGACACTCAGCTGGTGGTCTCCCTCACACAAGCTCGGGCTGGTGCTGCCTCCAATTTTGTGTCCTGCCTTCAAGAACTGGCTGTGTGGATGGCAAATAACTGCCTGAAGTTGAATGGCAGCAAGACCGAGGTGCTGGTGATAGGGAAGGCTCCATCAGTGTGGTCGTCCACATGGTGGCCCCAGACTTTGGGTCCCACTCCTTGGGGTATGGGTGGACAACAAGCTATCTTTTTATTACCATACCAGGCGGGTGGCAGGCGCCTGTTTTGGTATCTTACGGGGTTTTTGGAAAACTCTAGACGCTCTTCCCATTGCATCAAGGAAGATCATGGTGCACGTTTTGGTGGCTTCTCGCCTGGATTATGGCAACCTCCTGTATCTGGGTGCTACTGCTAAATGCATGTGGAGATTGTAGTGCATCCAGAATGCACCAGCAAGATTGGTTCTTATGCTTCCTAAGAGAGCCTCAGCAACAAGCGCTTCGGCCTCCCTACACTGACTTCCTATTAGGGAGAGAGTAAAGTTTAAGGCCCTGTGTGTTAGTCACCGGATTTTACAAAGGAAGGGGCCTCGTACCTGCATGACTTTTTAATTCCCTATGTACCGACTAGACATCTAAGATCTAGTGGGAAAGGAAAGGTGTGCGTTCCATACATCAAGAGAGCCGGGATGGGTGGTCTATCTTTTCGCTATCTGGCGGCTCAGATGTGGAACACACTTCCTCAGAGTCTCCGGCTGGAGTGCTCTGAGTCTATCTTTCGGAAAGGTTTGAAGACCCATTTGTTTCCTGTGGTATAACTTTAGATCTTAGTAGTAGGCCCCTTGTTGTCACTGTTTTTAGCTGGTACCTTAGCGCGGGGACACACTGGCCCAGTGTAACCAGGCGCTCTACAAATGCAATTATTATTATTATTATTTTATCATTAGTGAGATGTGCTTCCTGCATAAATTAAATGTGTTCCCCTTATCTTTTGATGTAAGCATATACTGAGTAATGGTGATGACCTGAATGTATCCCCGTACATTTAGGGGGTCATAAGGATGGCGGGCGGACAAAGTCCGCCCGCCATAATGGCGGGGGTCCCGTGGGGGGTATTTTGAATGTGCCCGCCACAGTGGCGGGCACATCCCGTATTTTTAGCATTGTGGCAGGCGGTGCTCTCTGCACCGCCCGCCACAATGCTAAAAATGCATTTCTGCATTTGCATTTACAAAGCGGCAGGCACCACGCGGTGCCTGCCGCTTTGTAAATGCAAATGAAGGGGGTACCACAGGTACCCACCTGTGTGCACCCCCCACCTCTCCTTCCCTCTGGGGGCCCACAGGGGGCCCCCAGAGTGAAGACCGCATGAAAGACATTGTTAAATGCCCATTGTAATATGGCTGGCAGTGTCTGATAGACACCGCCACCATATTATTCCTTTTCCGCCCCGGCCGCAAGGCGACCGGAGCGGAAAAGTGGCGGACGGTCTTTCCATCCGCCGAGGTCCCCCCCACCATACTAATATGGCGGGGGGAAAACGAGTGAGGATGTTGGGCGGATTGCCCCTGCCAGGCTGGCGGCTGCTACCGCCAGCCTGGCGGGGGCAATCAGCCTGACATCATAATGGGCCACTTAGTGTGAGAAATCGTATGGTGCGTTTAGTGGCCATAGGGAAATTACAGATATGTACGGGGAGGGAAGGGGAAATGGTATTCTGGTACCCGTACCATTTATCCATTCCATCCTGCAAGAAGGGGTATCATGTGTCGCTCAGGCAATCTGAATAAAAAGAAAGGGTAGTAAACAACAAAACCATAACCAAAAACAGCCTGCAGCCAAAGGCTGCATGCCCAAATATTTACTCTATGAGCCAGTAAAAGAAACAGGGGTGATAGGAAAGTACCGCTAAAGTTGGAGAAATAAAGGGAAAAAGAGGCTTCAGCCATGCAGTCCAAGTCATGGTTGGTGCGGGAAACATCGTTTACAACGCAGTGTTTACACCGCGTTGCCTTTACAACTATGCCAATACAACGCAAGTCGTTACTACGACTTGCGCTGGATGGCGCTGTTGTATAAGGAATATTGTAATTTTATATTTTACCCTACTGTTACGTGGGCTGGTGTTAGAATATAAAATTATAATATTCAACAATCCACGCACACCAACGCAAGTCGTTGTAACGACTTGCGTTGTAATGGCAGCGTTGTAAAGTACCGCGATCTAAAAGATCGCGTTGTACTAACGTACATCCGTTGGTGCGGGACATCAGGGGGTCCCCTGGTGGTCAGGGCCTATGTACAAAAGCCATGAGGAGGAAAGGAGGGGCAGCTTTATAGTATTTCATCCACTGATCATGGCATTATTACTGGGCCTGACAGTAGCCCTTCATGCCGAACAAAATCATCCTTGCTAGCGGTATTGTTGGAGTCATTTTGCTGGGACCCCAAGGATTGTTGCCGGAGGGCAAATGTTGCACCTATTGCTGATCGTTGATTCTAGTAAAGTGCGTGGGGTGAAGACATTCTAAGAATGACCCCTGGCCTATTTCGGGATCTGTTTCCCTGGCCTCTCTCTGCCTGTCGAGCTGGGATGTGTTGGTACTATCTGTTGGAGGGCGATGGCGGCCCTCAAAGTGGGATTCCACCTAGACCCAGGCTGAATTCAGCTCAGTGAACAAGTGAACAAGTTGGTCATGCAATGCCTTCAATTTCACTGGAAACAGTAGGGAGCAATAAACATTCATGTCCCGGAGGTGGCACTTCACTGCTAGAAAGGAGGAACGCTGCAGTTGAGTCAGCATTGTGTAGTTGGGGAATATCAATATGCAACAGTTTTGATGTTTCAGTGGAGCTGCACATCTAGCCGTCTGAAGTAAAGCATCTATGTAGTGGAACATCTTTGCCAATGGGGGTGTCCCAGTTGAAAGTCTGTGGGAGGGTACGTGGTGTGCTCTTTCCATTGAGAAAGGTGGTGAGAGGGATTGGGTTGGTGTCTTTACCCACTCTTCCTCTGGGAGACCCACTACTCAAATGTTGTTTCTCTGGGCTCTCCCCTCTTCATCCCCGCGTGATATTCCAGTCTATGAAAACGTTTGCGGAGATCCTATGTGGACTTGTCATGATCTGTCAAACATGGTGTCATCTCTGTGCGACAACGCTCAGTATCATGACTCTCCTCGCTGAGGAGTCCGAACTCCACTCGGATTCCTTCAATACGGGATTTGACAGATGTGTGTGAGGGCTCAATGGCATACAATATAGCGCTTAGAATATCCTGGTATTATGGAGGTACCAGGTCACCACATTCCAACCGATTCGATATTCAAGATGCCAGTGAGGGTGGGTGGGATTGGCTCCTGGTACTTTTTTGTCTTCCCATAGCGGCCGTGTCCAGAAGGCCTCAGATAAAGTCGCTCACAGACTGGGGTATGAGGCAGTTGGATTTTCTCTTGGAAGAAAGAGGCAGGTGCGCCCAATGCCCCAGCGGGGTGAAGGAAAGGCAGTGTCCCCAATGAACTCTTTAATACAAGAATGCCACACTATAAGCCTACTCTGTGTAGAAACAGAGACATGTGCAGTTTGAATCATAGTGGCAGGAGCCGTATGCAGTATGAATTAACGTACTAGGTTAGGGCCCCAGTTGTGTCTTTTTACTTTTGTAGGGCTTTAAACATGGTAATGGTGAGAGATCTCCAGGCAGTCATGTGCAGCATAAGTTAGGAGTCAAAGTGATTGAGGGCTGGGCAATGGTAAGTATTCTTCAGGCAGGTCAACCTTGTGCAGCTTATACTAGGAGCCAAGTTTCTTGAGGGCTGGGCAAGTATTTTCCCTACTAAGTTACTGCAGTCCCTGCTATGTTGTAGTGATGTAATTAATACTGGGGCTGCAGGAACTTTAAAATGTCGGTTCTTATTGGTCGCATGTTAAAACTGGCAGTGTCATTTACCTTCCATCTTGTTGATTTACTTACTTGTTATGAGGAGCCATTCCCACCAGCTACTAGCTACCAGCACAGGGCGTCTGGTGACTTTATGAGCAGCTAGCCTCACATGCAGCACCAGCGGTGCTCTCCATAAATGAATCATGTCACCTCTGGCCCAAGTAAACAAAAAACCGCCGCAAAAATGTATGCAGGAAGGACAGAAAGGTAGTGCTTAGCGCTGCCCAGGTAATCGCACACCGCGTCAACCACAAGCACAGTAATGAATATGGGCCATTAAGGCATCGACTGACGCAGGCACGGTAATTAATATGGGCCGTTAAGGCCTCGATTGACGCGAGCTGTTAAGGCCAGCATCATAGTCCCAGGCCCGTTCCGATGCAGGATGCCTTAGTAATGGAAACGGATGGATTGGTACTGCCAGCACTCGGGCATTGAATGAAGGGCCGGTGACCCAGTGCCCTCTATGGGCTGTTTTTATTTCCTTTCCCAGTCCACAGAGGGCACTAGAAAGGGAGAGTAAAGCAGCCTCGCTGGGCAGCCATGTGATATGGCCATTCAGCTATTATCAACTGAGGCCTCTCCTTGTCCCCCTGCTCTGCCAAGCAGTCATGCTGATGGTGGGCTGTGGAGCAGGTGATTGTGTGCCATAATCGCTCAATCGGCCTCCCTTGGTGCTAGGTGTTGCTCAGGCCATTGAATCATTTTCATCTCGGCCCCCCTGGGGCCCACGCAGCCCAGAAACAGTGTTTGCGTCTGACACCTCGCCCACAGCTATTCTCATTCAGGGAATAGTGGGCGAGGAAGAAGGGGTCTCGCTGCAGGGGCCAGGTGATGTCATGAACTCACACCATCTTCACCTCGAATGTGGGCCACTTTTTCCGGCAGCGCTGAGGCCAAATTGTGATCCTCATCCGACCCTGGTAAAGGGTCCCATTGACCCCTGCCGTCTGTACTGCTCACAGCGCCGGGGATGACTGCCCCCAGCCGCTTGCCACCCCGCTTCTCGGTTTGGTGCAGGATAATAGACAAATGCACTGTCCAGGCTCCTATGTCAGGCGTCCGCCATCACCGGCTGACTTTCAATGTGGAAATGGGCTGCCTATATTCTCCCTCAGTGGAGCTCACAAGACAGCCTTATGAAGTGGCGGCTGGTGACATTTCAAAGTGACGGGGGTGAGTTTTTACCTAGCAAGCAAATTAATTGAGAATGTTTGATTGACATAAGGATGGTTCGAGGGGGTTCTCCCCTGAGGAAATTTTGAAAAAAAGAGTGGAAAATGTTTAATTAAAAAGCACATTTTAATAAAGAATTTAGTGACAAAGCAAGAAGGTTTATGAATCAATTGTGAATATGGGGCTTGAAATATATAATCACATGAAAAACGGCCTCATCTCTCACTGCATTAAATGTGTTCAATGTGCTACTGTAATTGGCAAATTGTACATTGTGACAAGTGGAAGGGCGAGATTTTGATCGATACCTTATCACTATTGATCTAAACCCCGATCTGGTCGACTGAACCTTTGTTGCCTGTCATTGAAGGAAGAAAGTGCCTCTCTCCCCAAGTTAGTTCACCCAATAAAGGACCCCGCTCCAAAAGATCACAAACAACTTCTAGCTTTCAAAAGTTTATTGTAAAGATATGATAAGCTGCAAATACAGGCATCTCAGAATGAGATTCACGAGATACACAGGTCCAACTACATACATGTGCTCTCTGAAAGCCCTCAGACGAGCAACGGAAATTACCAACACAAGTTCTAAGAATAATAAAGCTATCAGCATTGACGCATATCTCTCCTTCATTTAAGTTGGAGGAAAACACACAGGTTAGGCTGTCCCTACCCTGCTCTAGATGGTATCCCTACTTAACCAAATCCCAACCTAACAAAGGTGTCAGCAGTGAATGACCCCCAAGGGAAGTCACTCACTCTAAGTCTCTTGGTGAAAACCTATAGTTCTCCAGTCATGACCCCTCTCTGCCTACCCATCCGCTCTCTAAAGGGTCCTCAGGCATCTGCTCTAACTCCACCCAGGGGTGCTGTCCCTAATACAAAACAGTCAACAACATTTGAGACGCCCCTCATGAGACGCCCCTCACGTGGTGTAGCTTCTGGCTTTTTCCATGCTGCTTTGTATTGGGCCTCATACGTTGGAGTTGACCTTGCTTCTCAGACTCTTCTCCGGCCCGCTGATACCCCTTAAAACATTCCGGAACCCTCCTCCATGTCTGGGCCGTCTACTGAACAGACCTCTATTCATATTATTTATAATCGGATCCTCCCTTTCTCTTGCAGACAGACATCTGCAGCCAAGAACCCAACTCTCATAGACTTCCAAAAAGGTTCGCAACATTTCTCGGCCCAGACATGTACGTGTAAATCAATGTTAAAACATTTCAGGCCTACAACATTTCTCATAATGATTATAGCATTCAACTTCTTCATTAATTAAAGCATGTTAATACTCTTATTCTATTATTCAGTAAACACATCTATAAATCATGGCCCATTAATGCAATGGCCAAAACATTATTTCAATCTATGTCGTGAAAAGAAACACCTTCCCCTTCCCTTCTAGCTCTGGCCCTGAGGCCTACCACATTCTGCGTTTAACCACATGCCATCTTACATTTTAGCAGCTACACGACATGGATTCAGGAATAATCACATCTAATAAAATCATATAGTGTCACACATTTCTGTATTAGTTCCACTTCTACTTAAATCTCTACATTAGCTATACATTCAGAATATAATTGCAGATACTACTAGCACTCATGGCATTTCTCCTCATGATTTGTGCTTACTACAGGTAAGTGTGATGCACTCAT
Organism: Lissotriton helveticus; assembly: GCF_964261635.1. NCBI lineage: Eukaryota > Metazoa > Chordata > Amphibia > Caudata > Salamandridae > Lissotriton > Lissotriton helveticus. The sequence goes on along the minus strand of NC_136060.1, from coordinate 18,347,287 downwards.
ACATTTAGGTCAGTTTGCGCTCTCTCAGTTCCCCCCTTTGATGACCTCTCGGGGTCATCACTAACATTTAAACTGCAGTTATTGCTAGCATAACTTGTCTCTGCGCTTCCAGAGCCCTCAAACTCCTGTACTGATTATCTTGTATGGCAGCCACTCTCTGCAGCTGCTCTCTTTGGGCCCTTTCTGACCTTTTTGCTCTGTACCATTTGAATACCCTCACCAATCCCCACAATATAATCCCACAGATCAATATTATGATGATAGGTTTTAGTATATACCACACAAAGCTTTTGCCTAAGGTGGAAATCCACCCTCCAACTTCACTCATTCCGTGGCCCACCTTTTCCCAGACATTTTCTCTACTCAAGTCTTCGATCTCCTTGTGAATATCAGTTATGTTCCTAATAACTTTCTCAAGGGGCTTCGAATTGTCTGGAATGTAAGTACAACATTCCTGGACCTTCAAAGCCTTACAGACTCCGCCCTCTTTTGCTAGTAGGACATCTAACGCAAGACGGTTCTGAAGAACCATAGCCCTTATCGATTGCATCTCTCCTTCTACCAGCATTAAGGACTGAGCAGTGCTGGCAGACAACCTGTCGACGACTGTTGCCAGTCGTCTAATTTTAACATCATTAAGGATTACTCCCAAAAGAGGGAACACAGCTCCAAAGACATCTCCAACCATTTCTGCATCTCCTATATCTCTCCTTCCCCTCGATGATGTCTTGCCCTCGATGATCACTAAGTCTTGTGCATGATATATTTTGGGGAAGACAATTGCTAGGTAACATGATCCATACCAGTTGTCAGGTAGTCTCACGTAGGCATTTCTTCCACATACAAAATACACATTTGGAATCACTTGCATTCCCTTCAGGAAATCTTTAGTATAGTACTCTATATTGAAAGCATGTTCACAGCTGACTTCTCCCACGTATACATTTTCATAATACGTTTTGGCTCGGTGAAGACATAGCTTTCCTTTCTGCGTCTTATCTAAAGCTATTGGACCACTACTACCCTTTCTCTTGTGTGCCTTCTCTTCCTCGGTCCAATCTGTTTTCCATTGTCCTGATTTTTTCAAAATCTTTTGTCTCCTGTAACGATCATCCACCTGCCCTATGAACTTCTTCTCGACTTCTGACACTTTGCATGTCAGGTTATTTCTACGGGCATGTGAAGTATCTAAGGTAATCCAAGGAATGAAGAACTTAGCCAATCTGTCTTCACTCTTCCAGTAGTCCCATGTGTTCATCTGCTTATAATTTGGGACTTCTGGCAACACTGAATCATAGTTGGAGAAATAGTATTCAAAACTATCTCTCTCATAAAATATACTAAGCAATAAGCTACATGTAATGCCATATGTCAGCGGGAGGTGATGATATCTAATGCCTTCATCTACAGACGCCGGCAACTGCATGCAGACGTAACAGTCCTTAACCTCCATGGCATCCACGTATTCATATAAGAGTTTAGCATAAGCATTTGACCTAAAGTCTCCTTGGGACTCATCTACGTGTAACCTGCGGGCTTCTGCAGCTAATAACGCTTTCTCTTGAGTGTTTTCCCTTTTCTCACCAGCAACAGTGGGTGTAAGCGTTTCTACAGATTTCACATCAGTTACCTTCGCCTCTTCCTCATGTCCCTTTACATAAGAAATTGTTACCACTAAAGCTATTAATATTATCACTCCTACTATTAGTGTACCTATTATACATTTAGCTCTGCGGTTCTGGGTGCCGGCTTCCATTTCGTCAGACAATATGGCTCTCTCTTATCTTGGCACAAAGTTCCTTTCTTCACGTTCCTTTACAGTCTCTTTTTACTCCTTTTGTCTTTTAGAATCACACAACTGGAAGCTGACAACCTTCTTCGCAAAAGTCCTTTAACAGTTCAATAAAGACAACCCTAGCCCTTCTCCATCAACTCAAGGGAAGTTCCCTAATATTCTCTGCTTCCTGGGCGCTAGGTAATCTTCTTTTTCTCTGCTCGCTTTATTTACAAAGTCCTTTAAGCATCTACTATCAAGTTTGTGCCTGCAGCTTCGATAGCAAAGTTCAGTATTTCCAAACGAAGATTGTGCTCTTCATGGGCTGTTATCGTTGTACCAAAGTCGGGGAATTGCAATTCTGAAAGAAACATGTGTTTTAACTTGCTGAGGCGGGGAGGTCTGGGGAGCATGAATGTTAGTGACCCTTCTTGTTCGACTCCGGGTACCAACAGTCGTATTTCCACGGTGACGATGGGCTCAGAACTGGACACCACCACCGCTCGAATCCTCCCTGTCTCCTGTTTCAAAGACATTTGTCGCCAGATATGTCCACTCAGGTGTGGAGTATCTTCTGTTAGGCACACGTACTCTTCTTGACCTTCTTCGGTCCGGTGCTTCAGCGCCCTGAGCACCTTCTTCCGGGTCTGAATCTTCTGATATCGGAGGAAGGGTTACCTCTGGAGTTGACCTCAGGCTAGAGCTCCTTCTTTGCGGCCAATTAGCTTCTCCACGTGCCCTTCTACTCCTTCTCCTTCTTGTCTGTTCTCGCTCCCTGTCAGACCTGTCAGTGTCTGACTCGTACTCCCAGCTACTTTCTCCTTCTGTAGCGTCGTCTGTTTCGCTGTTGTACTGACCGTCCTCAGCTTGGTCAGACTCGTTCCCTGCTTCCGCTGGCACCTCTTCAGCTTGGCTAGCCCCCTCTATGGCTTCTCGGTCCTCTGCTGGACGTCTATCCGAGAGAGGAGCTGTTTCTTCCCGAGGTGCTGGAACCCTTCGCGTATGTGATGCGTGGATCCAATTGGGCAGGCCTCCCACCTTCACAGCCGTATTCGCAATCAAGATGATCTGGAAGGGCCCACGCCAACGAACATCCAAGCAGCTTCTTCTCACATGTTTTTTCACCAGGACCCAGTCCCCAGGATACAGGTCATGGCACGGGCCCTGGCACGATGGAACCTCGGCAGCCTGCACCTGAAGGGACACAGAATGAATGGCGTCAGACAGCCCCTTACAATAGTCCAGGATCATATCATCTGTGATATTTAACAGTGCAGTCGTTGGGACAGATGGCAGCCTCATTGCTCTCCCCATTAACACCTCATGTGGTGACAACCCCGTTCTTCTGTCTGGGGTACTACGAAGGCTCATGAGGACCAATGGCAGGGCGTCAGGCCAACTCAGGGTCGTTGAGGAGCACACTTTTGCAATTCGGGCTTTGATCGTGCCATTGATCTGCTCCACAATCCCTGAGGCTTCTGGTCGGTAACTACAATGCAACTTCTGATCGATATTCAGAGCTGCACAAATCATCTTCACAAGCTCGCTGTTGAAATGCGTTCCCCTATCTGATTCCAAAGAGGCCGGCACCCCGAAGCGCGGAATGAGTTTCCTAAGCAGTAACTTGGCCACTGTGAGGGTGTCGCACCTACGTGTAGGGTATGCCTCAACCCATCTGGAGAACACACAAACAACCACCAGGACATAGCGGAGGCGGTTGCATCTCGGCATTTCAATGAAATCTATCTGCATTCGATTGAATGGACCTCCAGACCTTCCTATGTGACTCAGTGCAACTGGTGTTCTTTTCCCTACGTTCAGCTGCTGACAGGTTACACAACGCTGGCACACTGCTTCTGCTGCTATTCTAAACTTAGGATTGTACCAAGTCTGTCTAAACACTCTCAGCATAGCGTCTCTCCCTAGGTGTACGGGACCATGTATGTGTCTGGCCATTGGGCTCACCATCTCATTGGGCAACACTGCTCTGCCGTCTGCTGAGACCCAAAAATGGGACTCACCCACTACACATCCTGCCTTTTCCCATGTTTCTTTTTCAAAATCAGGAGCATTTTCTTGCATGTTTGCCAGTTCGTCCCAAGTATCAACAGTTTCCAATATCATGGCTAATTCAGTCCTTACATTTATTCCACCCACTTCCACCTCTGTGAAAGAGTACCCTTGTTCCGCGCAATACCGCGCGACTTCGTCGGCATATCTATTGCCTTTCGAAACGAAGTCCTCATTTCTGGTATGTGCGGTGCACTTTACAACTGCGATACCTGCTGGGCATTGCAACGCCTCTAACAACAGGCGCACAAACTCTCCATTGCGAATGGGAGAGCCTGAAGAGGTCATGAACCCTCTTTGAGACCATAACTGCCCGTAATCATGAACCACCCCATAACCATATTGGCTGTCGGTGTATATGGTGACTCGAATTTGATTGCTTGCCAAGCAAGCACGTGTCAAGGCAATAATCTCGGCTACCTGAGCGGAGTGTACTCCTTCCAGGCACCCAGCTTCCACAACTCCAGTAATTGTACAAACAGCGTAAGCTGCTCTCAACTGCCCAACTTCGTCTCTTACACATGAGCCATCGACAAAGAAAATTTCATCTGGGTCGGTCAGTGGCTCATCTACGATGTCGGGTCTGGGTTTGGTGCATAGTTCAGTCACATCGAGGCAGTCATGGTCTGTACATTCATCATCATCCTCGATATCATTTGGGAGTGGCATCAAGGTGGCAGGGTTCAAAACAGAGCATCTCTTGAGGGTCACATTCTCTGCAGCAAGAATAACTTGCTCATAGCGCGTGAGCCTGCTGTTGGTCAGATGCTGTGTTTTGGTCCTGGTCATCAACAGTTCAACGGAATGGGGCACGCACACCTCTAACGGGTGCCCCATGACGATATTTTCACATCTCTCAATGCTGACACCCGTTGCAGCAACGGATTTGAGACATCCGGGCAACGCTGCGGCTACTGGGTCTAAAGTAGCCGAGAAATAAGCAACTGGTCTACGGGCATTCCCATGGATTTGGACTAACACAGACAACGCGCAACCTTCTCTCTCACAACAGTAAAGAAAAAATGGTTTATTGTAATCAGGCATTCCCAATGCCGGAGCACGACACAGGTCCTCTCGCAGCTGTAAGAATGCCATCAAACAGTCTTTGTCCCATGGTACCGGATCGCTCACCTCCTTATGCGTCAGTTTTTGCAAGGGCTTTGCTTTCAGTGAAAAGTTCGCGATCCACTGTCGGCAATAACCCACCATCCCTAGGAACATCCTGACCTCTCTCTGTGTCTTAGGCGCATTCATTTTCATGATCGCCTCTATCCTGTCTGGTGACACCTTTCGTTTGCCTTTCTCTATTCTGTGTCCCAAGTACTGCACTTCTGTCAGGCAGTACTGCAACTTTCCCGGGGACACCTTGTGCCCATTGGCAGCTAGGTGATTTAACAAAGCAATGGAGTCCTCCCTGCAAGCTTCTTCTGTTTCTGACGCCACGAGGAGGTCGTCTATGTACTGGACCAGAACTGACTTCTGGGGCAGCACTAGACTTTCAAGATTTTTCTTCAAAAGCTGGTTAAAGATCGATGGGCTCTCTGTATACCCCTGAGGAATACGACACCATGTTAGGACGCGATTTTCCAGCTTAAATGCGAAAAGAAAATGGCTTTCTTCGTCCAAAGGGATCGAAAAGAAAGCCTGACAAAGATCAATCACAGTGAACCACTCAGCTTGGAATGGAATCTGAAACAGTATCACTGATGGATTCGGTACCACTGGACAACACGAAACGACTATGTTATTAATCTTTCGAAGGTCCTGTACTATCCGAAATTTCCCATTTGGTTTCTGCAGACCCATAATCGGGGAGTTACATGGACTACCCACGATTTCTTTCAGTATTCCCTGTTTAATCATGGACTCGATCACGGGTTTTATGCCTGCAATCGTTTCTGGAGTCAATTTATATTGGGGTGTTCTTGGGAACTCAGCATGCGGTTTCACTACAATTTTCACTGGGTCCACCCCTTTGACCAATCCAATCTCTTCCCCAGTGAAGTCCCATACTTCTGGTGCCACTGTCTCTCTCAAGTCCCAGGGGAGCTCATCTACTGTTAAAGTAGGGTACAGCTCCACGCATATTCTTGAGTTTGCAACTTTGAAGTCTGCGTCATCATCATTGGTCAATACCTCCACTCCCTGAGGTGTACAGTATATTGTACAATTCAATTTACACAACAGGTCTCTGCCTAGCAGACACACAGGACTTGAATCGCAAACCACAAACTGGTGCTCATCGCTGTACTTCCCTATTTTCACCTGTACCGGTTCTGTCAATTGGCTGGTTATTCTCCTGTTTGCGACCCCCACCACTTGTATGGTCTCTCCAGACATGGGCAGGTCTGGAACTGCAGCTGATCTGATCGTGGATCTAGTGGCTCCTGTGTCCACCAGAAAGGTCGTGGGGCACCCTGCTACTTCTGCTTCGACATAGGGTCCCCTCTGGTCCACCTCCAAGGCTGCCCCGAGGGTGCAGTCTTCTCTTTCCACTCTCTGTCCGGTTAATGGGTCCACATAATAGCACTCTTCTCCTTCTACAAACAGGGGCATCTGTCTATAGGTCTTACCCATAGTCCCTACTCGAGGAGGTTGCGGGAACTGGGCTCGGGGAGGAGCCCCCCCCCCTCCTTTGAGCACCCTTCCCTGGTATGGCGTCACCCCTCTTGTAGGCGCGCTCTGGACCTCTTCCTCCTCTATCTCTTGCTCTCCTATCTCTACATTGTAGGGACACTCGCGTTTCCAATGCCCCACCTCGTTACACTGGTGGCACCTAGTCGTTTTCTTCAAGGCAGCTATGTCTATTCTGGGTCTAAAGGTGGAACTCTCCTCATTGCCCTTGTTCTGACTGTACTGCTTCTTTCCTCCTGTACCTGTTCCTTGCTGCTGTTGCTGCTGTCCCCCCTTCCCTGCTGCCTGCATCTGTACCACCATCAATTTTTCTTTTAGTTTCTTAGCCTTGGAGTCTATCTCATCACAGCAGTACCTGGCATACCTCAGTATTTCGTCTAGGGGTTTACTTTGCCAACAAATCGAGTGTTGCTGAATCATTAAACTAATATCCGGTCTCAGTCCCAGGACGAACTTGGACACGAATTGCCCTATGTCTTTTGGATCCATTACATCCAGGCCGCTATACTGTTTAAACGCCTTCAGCAATCTCTCGTAATATTCGTGGACGGTCTCTTTGGGTTCCTGTCTGGTTCGGTCTATTCTGACCCAATCTATGTCTTGCATTGGCACTTTCTCTTTCAGCCAAGTCATCACTCTCTCGAATTTTGCCATCACAATCTCGGACGGCCCATTAGTCTTAGCATCTCTCTCTGGCTCCGTTGTGGGCCACTCAGCACTAACCTTGCATGCTGTCCACAGATCTCCTGGTACTACAATGTCAAACAGCGTGTTCAGATCTATCCATAGGACCTTTGAGATTTTTACAAATCTCTCGACTTGCTTGTACCACTCCACTGGGTTTTCCCGCAATTTGGGGAAGGAGGTGGTAAAAGCAGCTAAATCTCCCCTACTCCAAGGGACATGCACATAGTTCCCATTGGCGACTTCACGCAAAGGGTATGCTTCTATTCCCTGCAGCCTTCCTGGTGTCATACCAAGCGTGCTTCTCCTGACGGTCCCTTTCTTGGACCACCTCTCTTCCCACTTATCTAGTGCCCTCCATGTCCTTATTCCAGTGATCAGTTCCCTTATGTGCGTTTTCAGCCCAATCGTTCTCCTCTCATCTAGGTCTCGATCTGTGTAATGTAGCCTGTGGTTACCCTGTAATGCTTTGGTTCTTGACAGGTCCACCATATATTTGCCTGCTAGTTCGACTAACTTCTCATGGATTGCTCTCGCTTTTCGAGTGATGTCCTTTGCCATATACAGTATTTCATCCTGCTCATACATTTCCATTCTTTCTAAAGGCAGGGTACCATCTATCATGTCATCCAGGTCTGACCTTAAGCTGGCGACATCGAGTCTCTTAGCTTTTATCTCAGCTCGCAATATGTCTTTCGAAGGGGGCTCACTGGTCTCCCTACCATCCCAACTCCGAGCTCTACGTTTGGGCTCGGGAGAGTTAATGAGTGCTCTCCCTTGCTCCCATCTCTCCAGGTCCCATGCTCGGCCATCCGATCTTGGAAGGTGATGGAACACGGGCCTGTTACCCCCACTCTCTCCTGCTTCTCTCCTTTCACCGTACGCCTCTCTGTTATTTTCCCTCTGGTCGCTACTCTCCCTTTGCCTAGTATCGCTCAGTATCCGATACGATCCTTCCTGGTTCCCCATATTCCCTGGGCTGCGCTCATTTCCGTCATCACAGGGACTATGGTGCGACCTCTCACAACTCCCATTCTGTTCTCTGGTGCCGGGCACACAGTGTGGACACTTAAAGCTGTTTCTGTACTCTTGCGCTCTCCTCTCCCCTTCACTGAGTATTGGGCGCGCCACCCCTCCACTCCCGGGGCCCCCGTTTTCCAGGTCTGTTCTATCTCCACTCCGGGCCCAATGGGTGACTCCCCTACTATCTCTCTCTCTACAGTCCCACTCCGGGCTGCTCTCCCCAGCCCCGCAGTGAGTCCGAGCTCTGCTGTCCTGACTTTCCCTTTCAGCTTCTGCAGCTATGATGCTCTTGTGAGCCTCCACTGCCTCATCCCACTTCTTCATGTACTCATTTAGCTCTTGAAAGGATTTTCGTCCAGATCCCCTCAGATCCACTGGCCATCTAGGGCCCCCAGGGTCCCCTCCTGGATCCCCTGCTGTGTGCATCGGGGTGCTCCACTCTCTGGGTATCGGCATCTGACTTGGGGAATTGATCGTATCGTTCCTCCTTGCCGTCTCTGCTCTTTCTCCGTCCTTCCGTACCCGTTCTTCCCCTCTTGCTCTCTCTGGGTCATATATCGATACTATAGGACCTATGGTAACAGGTACCTGTAGTGCAGCTGGTAATCCGTAGGATGTGGCGCACTCCGTTTCCGGCGCTCTTTGTACCACAAACCTCCCGACTACCTGTTGCACCTGACTAGGCTGGGACAGCTCTTTCTTTGCCTCAGGATCCCACTCTGAACTGGGAAGCGGTCTATGCTCTCCTGCATTGCCCCCCTTTTCTCCTTCACTATGCTCGACCTCTCCCCCTGCTCTATTATACGGGGGTGGCCTGTCTGTCAATAATCTGTTTATCAGGCTGTCCTCTGTTTCGCTCTCATCATCTTCTTCTAGGGGGCTTTTATTTCCGGGCACCTCTAACACTGGGTACAGTTTATTTACTTCCATGTTATGCACTCTCCATCTTTTAGCATCCGCATCCCACCTGGCATCCTGCACTGCCCTTACCGATCGTTTCACCCTTTCTTGTCGTCTGTTCATATTCTTTTCATGCGCTGCCCTAATCCATGCATCAAGAGCTTCAAACTGGGTCGGTCTAGGCAAGGGTCTCATTGAGGTCATGACTGATTTTAATCGATGTAACACCTCTAATCTGAACGTCCCGTACTTCGGGAACGTCAGTTCCTCATTTCCTTCTGTGATCTTACTCCACTCTGATATCCAAAGGATCGTATGCAGCCCAACATTCACTGCCATGTAACGAGCTGGCGTACCCTCCGGCGGGGCTTCTTCCCCTTCATACGATCCCCGCTTCTCTTTTTTTAAACACCGCTCTCAGCCATTTAAAACACTTCATAATTATACGCACAATATCCAGCCTCGCTACTCTGTTTACTTCCTGATGACAATCCACCAATCCTGTCGCGGCTTTGCTAACTTGGCCTATCGCAGCGCGGTCTTTCTCAGGTCGGCCAATCACGTCGCGACACTTTCTGACGTCTTTGCTAGCTGGCCTATCACAGCGCGGTCTTTCTCCTGTCGGCCAATCACGTCGCGACACTTCCTGACGTCACTTTTCTCCGCTTCGCAGCAGCACCCCTCCTTTCTCAACTCGTCTCCCGGTCATGCATGCGTCCCATTCATACACCGAAAAATGACTACTTCCGACCAAGCGGTCACTTCCCTCGACTGTACGTCCACAGTCTATATGTAATTGTCAACACAACTGACGAAATGTCTATCGTCTCTCTGATAGGTTGCTTACACACACAGTAACCTCCGACCAGCGTCCGTTACTCACGCACTCACTCTTACGTTCCCCCTATCTCGGTCTTTCGGGTGATCAATGGTACCTCATGACCCCCTTCACACTATTTGACAATTACTCTGGGTGTCCGATACACCCGAACCACTTAAGCTCTCCTTGAACTTAAGATTTCCACCGGTTGCGCGCGCTCACAACCTGTTCCACAGTCACTCTACAGACATTCAACTCCGCCAGACATTACAACATAGATACAATACAAAAACACCGCAATCTAACACGCATGACCCTTTATACTCACTCTCGACCGATACTGCTGCTTTTTCTGTCTCACGTCATCCGGATCTTCTTCGGCGGGCGGTTCTTCCGATCATCGATTTCTAGGGGCCTTGGGGTAAGCTAACCTGGCCTAGGTCACCGTCCTCAAGAAGGCAACCATCCTCTATAGCTACCAACTGGAAGGGCGAGATTTTGATCGATACCTTATCACTATTGATCTAAACCCCGATCTGGTCGACTGAACCTTTGTTGCCTGTCATTGAAGGAAGAAAGTGCCTCTCTCCCCAAGTTAGTTCACCCAATAAAGGACCCCGCTCCAAAAGATCACAAACAACTTCTAGCTTTCAAAAGTTTATTGTAAAGATATGATAAGCTGCAAATACAGGCATCTCAGAATGAGATTCACGAGATACACAGGTCCAACTACATACATGTGCTCTCTGAAAGCCCTCAGACGAGCAACGGAAATTACCAACACAAGTTCTAAGAATAATAAAGCTATCAGCATTGACGCATATCTCTCCTTCATTTAAGTTGGAGGAAAACACACAGGTTAGGCTGTCCCTACCCTGCTCTAGATGGTATCCCTACTTAACCAAATCCCAACCTAACAAAGGTGTCAGCAGTGAATGACCCCCAAGGGAAGTCACTCACTCTAAGTCTCTTGGTGAAAACCTATAGTTCTCCAGTCATGACCCCTCTCTGCCTACCCATCCGCTCTCTAAAGGGTCCTCAGGCATCTGCTCTAACTCCACCCAGGGGTGCTGTCCCTAATACAAAACAGTCAACAACATTTGAGACGCCCCTCATGAGACGCCCCTCACGTGGTGTAGCTTCTGGCTTTTTCCATGCTGCTTTGTATTGGGCCTCATACGTTGGAGTTGACCTTGCTTCTCAGACTCTTCTCCGGCCCGCTGATACCCCTTAAAACATTCCGGAACCCTCCTCCATGTCTGGGCCGTCTACTGAACAGACCTCTATTCATATTATTTATAATCGGATCCTCCCTTTCTCTTGCAGACAGACATCTGCAGCCAAGAACCCAACTCTCATAGACTTCCAAAAAGGTTCGCAACATTTCTCGGCCCAGACATGTACGTGTAAATCAATGTTAAAACATTTCAGGCCTACAACATTTCTCATAATGATTATAGCATTCAACTTCTTCATTAATTAAAGCATGTTAATACTCTTATTCTATTATTCAGTAAACACATCTATAAATCATGGCCCATTAATGCAATGGCCAAAACATTATTTCAATCTATGTCGTGAAAAGAAACACCTTCCCCTTCCCTTCTAGCTCTGGCCCTGAGGCCTACCACATTCTGCGTTTAACCACATGCCATCTTACATTTTAGCAGCTACACGACATGGATTCAGGAATAATCACATCTAATAAAATCATATAGTGTCACACATTTCTGTATTAGTTCCACTTCTACTTAAATCTCTACATTAGCTATACATTCAGAATATAATTGCAGATACTACTAGCACTCATGGCATTTCTCCTCATGATTTGTGCTTACTACAGGTAAGTGTGATGCACTCATACATTTAGGTCAGTTTGCGCTCTCTCACAAGTAAGGTTTTTAATAATCTTACCTGCTCAAATGGTTGCCTCTGCACTACAACTGGTTGGTTGAACTGAAACATCTTCATGCCATATTGATTGATGATCTCATAAGAAGCATGGTCATTGCAAAATTAAAATGGAAATGTAAGTTATGTTCTCACCACCTCTTCGTGTTTCTATTTCCCTGTGCCTTTATCCAATATTGTCTGCCTCTCCCTGTATTTTACACCTTCAGAGTCCTGCTGTTTTCTCTCTCTTTTTCCTTTTCTCGTCCTGACTCTCTTCATGTGGCTTTCGCTTGGCCCCAGGCTCTAACCTCATGTGCCAAGAATTAAAGAAAGAGCATTACCGTTTGATGTCAAATGCGAGAAAGAGATACCAATATAGTGTTTTTTTTGCACAATGTTTCCCAGATTACGCGTGTGACCAAAATTGTGTGATCATAGGCAAATATTTATTTCACTGATCCTCACTTTTCTACATTATCACATACAAAAGTACCTTGAAATAGGTGAGTTCAGGATGTGCACTGTACAAAAACTTCTCTGCAGTGCTTGCTTTACCTACAGAGCTAATACCCCCTATTCCTATTGCCCTTAAAAGAAAGAACTAATGTGCAGCACATTTAGCGTTTTAGATAGACTTATGGCCCAACTTCAAAGCTCTGACTGCAACCTGCAGGCCCCAAATCTTGCTATCAGTGGGGACAACTTTGCCATCATTCAAAAGTGGCTAACACATTATATACCCATCTGTGTTAAGTGAAGTTCCAAGAGACATTTTTTTAAAGAGTGGCAATGAAGTGTCACAATGAGGGATGGCAGGAACACTACATGCGCCATAAGCCAACACACTTATAAAACCTAAAATAAGAGAACAGGCCAGATCAAAAACAGCAAAAGCATGATAACCATATTATCGACCCAAGAAAGATGAACGCTGAGAGTCACCCATCCTCATCGCCGCTTCCAGAGTCAGTCTGCATAATGTTGTAAATGTGATCCCTACCGTACAGTTCAATAATCTGATTACTGTATTTGTTACTTACTTCACTTATGTCTCACGTATATTAATGCAAAAAGAACAATTGATGGACGGAATGCTGAACAATATCAAATATTCACCCCCAGACCTGGCCTTAATCCCTAGTTTTTTTGCTCACCATTCCAGTTTAAACCCAGCCATTTGCAAATCAGTTTTGACCCTGCTCCCCATGTGAACAGTCCAGCCGAACTGCCAGGCCAGGTCCTCCCTGCACCAGAAACAAGCGTCATGGGATCGGTTTTGGGGTTGATCGGTTTTGGGGTATCACCCCTCATCAGTCAGGCTAGCTTGACTCCAGCGGTATGCAGAGCACGGGACGCACGTCAGGGCATACCCGTCCCACTAAGGGCAACAAATGCAAAAAGAACACTTGATGGATGGAATACTGAATAATGTCAAACATTCACCCCCAGTACAGATATCTGGGCTTATATCCATCATTTTTTGCTCACAATGCCATTCCAGTTTAGTGGGTCGGATTTAGCATTGGTGGAGCCCTGTGCGACAATGTTTCTTGGCACCCCGCAAATGACCACATCTACCACGGATTCCCTCACTACCACCATTTAACAGTGCTCCTAAAGTCTCTATAACCACTCTCTCTCAGACTGATTTCGTTTTGTAGTGACACTCATACCAGTTTGTGGTGTCAGAGTACTTTAAATCACACACACATTGGCACGGAGACAATCATACATGTGTAAATCAGTGTATAGGAAATGTTACATAAGACAGAGGACTACAAGGTGCAGGAGTCACATCTGATCTATACTAGTAGGCAGTATAGTTTAAGAGTCCTTGGTCTGGAAAAACACAAATTCAGAATCTAAAACATGACATCATTTTAAGGGTTTTCTTTCATAAGAAGAATTGATTTCTTCCAAATGAACACTTTTTTACAAGTTTAGAATAATGAAAGACAGCACAAAAAAGGACATATAGATCTAATACATATCTTGGAGTTTGCATGCAGCTCTTTGATGACAGTTAATAGCTCACTAAGCTATTTTAGGATTGTAACTTATAAACTGCAAGTAACAAAGGATCCCTGGGACACAAGCAGTAACCCACTGACCTATTTACATTATATTCACTTTGTGATCTGCATGGTACACATTCTTTCCAACAGGCATATTAACTCACTGCACTAGGACGAGTTAAAACTCCCACTAGACAAACATATGATCTCTCTGCAGCAGGAAGATTAATCACTGGAGTGATTTTGACGTTTGTTTTGAGGCCTGAAAATTGCTGGAAGTAAGGAACGCAGCAGCAGGTGCTTTTAAAACAAAAATATACTTGCAAACAGGGCGCCCCCACCTCAAGTCAGCGTCCGGTGCAGTGGTACCGATCGCACCGCACTAGTGCCGGCCCTGTCCAGCCATATGCAAATCAATCTTGACCCTGCTCCCCATGGGAACAGTCCAGCACGAACTGCTAGGCCATGTCCTCCCTGCACGGAAACAAGCATCCTGGGAATGGTTTCTGCCCCAGAGATCTGTGCCTAAATCCATATTTTTTGTTTTTGCTCATACCCGGCACACTTAGGGTGATAAAGCAAAAGACACAGAAAGATGGACGGAATGCGGAACAAATCATACACCTGGATCTGCACCACACAGTATTGCTCCCTGAAGGACTGCTGCTGTTGCGCACTTGGAACTACAGCCCTGAGGACTTTGCCTTGCTTCAAAAAGGATTAAGGAGTGGACTCCCTGAAAGGAACAGGTTCATAGAGCTTCCCTGCACCATTTCCCTCAAGAAGTTCCCAGCCTAGAGTGCATCCAGTGCACTTTTAAGGGTTTGGCCAGATGCATTGTGGGAATTGTAGGCCCCACTTGCAAGGACCATCTCTGATCTTCTAGACTCTGGGATTTGTGATTTGGACACTTGAAACCCTCAGGAGGAACTCCAGGAAGAGGTTCAAGAAGTTTGGAGAAGTTTGGAACCCCTTTTGGAAAGAGCTCCATAAGTGAACCGACCCCATGTCGCGAGTCAAGCCGACTACCTTCAACCGTAACTGGATTTCAGGTTCGTCCCGCTGAAAGTGCCAGAGCTCAAGACTTCAGGAGTTGACCGGGAGATCCCCCTGAACCAAACCAGTGAACCTGCTGTGAATCCTGCCTGACTAAGGGGCAGATGTATCAAGCGTTTTTTTTTTGTCGCAAACGCTGCGAATCGCAAAATAGCAGCGTTTGCGACAAAAAACCCAGGAAAGGCGATGTATGAAAAAAATTGCATCGCAAAATTTGAGATTCCTTACTTTTGCGCTACCATTTAAGGAGTTGCAAAAAGAGATTCCTTAAATGGTATGTAAGAAACAAGAAAGTTTTGCGAATTAACACTAAGAAATCGCAAATTACCACCAACTTGTAGTTGGTGGTAATTTGCGTATTCTTTTACAAATGCACTTTTTACAATTTGTAAAGGTGGCATGTGACGCTCATACATGCCCTTAGGGCATGTATGTACGCCATATGCGCACACATGTCAATTTCAGGGGTGCAGCAGGGTGTCCTTAAGACCCCCTTTTTTTTAATTATTTTATTTTGGTGCTCATAGAACAAGTTTCAACCAATTCAACCAATGCATCAGCAACCCCCCACACCCACCCCCATAGTAGGACTAACAAGTCAGAGCGTAGTCAAGCACGTATCCACATTCTGTCTAAGGAGTTACACAGCCATGGAGCCAACAACCCCATAAACGGGGCAGGCGGCGTTGTAAAGACACAGAGGCATATACTCAGTCCGCAGCATGAATTATACAGTCTCTCCTCTTGTCCCCTGTAGTTCCGTACCCAGGGCCTCATCCGCTCTAGCAGCTTGGTAGGTATGGTAATGCCCCCAGAAATTCTTTGGCCTGCTAGTGGGAGGCAGCAGCTCGCTGTAAATTTCAGATTGCGTGCAGCAAAACAACAAATCGCGCGCCCATCTTTTAAAAGTCGGCTTTGGCCCCCTCATCCAGCAGCAGGCCACTACTGTGCGCGCCACAAGAAGCCCCATATCCACTAGTCGCCGGATCGCCTTCAGCAACGGCTTAGTGTAACCTATTAATGCCATCGCAGGGTCAAGGGGAATAGTGGTTTCTGTGATGATGCTAAGTTCTGCAAACATTTTATCCCAAAAGTCATTCACACCTGGGCAAGTCCATGCTAGATGGAGGAAGTCAGCATCCGGGGAGTGACACCTTTCACACTCCGCAGTGGCTCTAAGACCGTACCTACAGAGTCTAGCTGGCGTGTAGTAGATGCGGTTGAGGAATTTAAAGTGGACCAGCCTGTGTCGTCCATTCAAGGAGAGTCTCCTGGTGTTAGTACAACAGTATGTCCAGGTATCGTCATCAAGCAGTCTTTGCAAGTCTACCTGCCAGGCCAGTCTGGCTTTAGTATACGTGTGTTCCCTATGGGTTTGTGACAGGGCATATAGACACGTAAGCAATTTCCGTGGAGTCGCGGCCTTTATGACATGTGTGAGTTCCTTCACTTCTGGCGGCTCCGCCAGGTCCCCGCCCAGGAGCCCCAGACAAGCGTGACGCACTCTAAAAAAGTGGAATCTCGTCAGCAGCGAGTGGTCCGCTTGATCAGTCCGCACCTGCTCCCAGGTTTTGACCACCCTGGCACTGAACAGGTCACGGCGCTCGTGATTCCTAGTGTCCGCATGGCCGCCAACGCTCCCTTCTCGCGCAGAGGGGGCAACTACCGTGCCCAATCAATAGGCATGCTAGGGGAATACAGCAGCGCACCATTCTGTCTCTGCAGGAGATTATTCCAAGCATGTGCCGTAGCTGTGATCGAGTCGAGGACCCCCATGCGGCGATCAACAGGTTCAAATATTGTGTGAGGGAGGGAGAGTGGTTGAGCAAACAAGGTCTCCATTTTCACGTGTGGTATGTCCTTGTGTCCGTGTACCCATGTATGAAGGTGCGCCGCCTGTGCCACCCTATAGTATAATTCGAGGTCCGGAGGCCCCAGTCCCCCCATGATGTATGGCAGTGTGAGGAGCGTCCATTTAGCCCTTGGTTGTCCGCCCGCCCATGCTAGCCTAGTCAGAACTTGTTGTAGTCTACTGAAGAAAATTTTAGGAAGCACCATCGGGATAGCTGCAAATAAAAAGAGGAATCTGGGGAGCACCACCATTTTCATGATGGCTATCCTCCCAAGCAGGGAGAGTGGGAGTTTACACCATGCATTTACATCGTCCTCTAGCTTACTGAACGCCGTACCATAGTTAGCCCTGAAGAGGATTTCCGGGTCAGTATGCAATTGGACTCCAAGGTACCGAACTGTGTCCGTAGTCCAAGTAAGCGGATAGTCCATGGTCGTGGGCCGGGTGACTGGAGTTAGGGGAAACGCTAGCGACTTCGACCAATTGACTCGGAGACCAGACAATGCGCCAAACCGGACCACCTCCCTCAACACCGATGCCAAATTGGTGTCCGGGTCCCTGACATATAGCAGGGTGTCGTCTGCGTACATCGAGACAACTATTTTGTAGTTCGGGAAGCAAATACCTCGATTACAATGGTATTCCCTGAGTGCGCAAGCAAGTGGCTCAGCCACCAATGCATACAGCAGGGGAGAAAGAGGACAGCCCTGCCGCGTGCCTCTAGAGATCGGGAAGGGGTCTGTCACTATGTCATTAATTTTGATCCTGACTCGCGGACTATAGTAGAGCGCCCCTATCATTTGTAAAAAAGGGAGGCCCAGTCCCATGCGCTGCAGCGCCTTTCTCATGTAAGGCCACTCCACGGAGTCAAATGCTTTCTCCATGTCTAAGAACACTGCCAAGGCAGCCCTATCCTGACGTGTGTGTTGCATTGTGCCCAGTACTGTGCGGATGTTGAATGTCAAATTCCTACTCGGGATAAAGCCAGCTTGTTCAGGAGCCACCAGTTTAGGGGCCAGGAGGGCCAGCCTAGTAGCCAGGACTTTAGCGAACAGCTTCGCGTCCACGTTGAGTAGAGACAAGGGTCTGTACGAGCTACATTCCTCGCTAGGCTTCCCAGGTTTCGGGATAGTAACTAGGAGCGCCTCTCTCATTGATTCTGGCATTCTGCCCTCTACACATATATCGTCAAAGAGGGCTGCTAAGTGCGGAATCAGCAGGTCTTTGAAAGCCTTATAAAACCCCGCCGTAAGGCCATCTGTTCCTGGGGCACTCCCTGACTTCATGGTCATTAAGGCGTCAGATATTTCGTCTCTTTCTATCGGTTGCATGAGAAATTCCCTATCAGAGTTAGGCAAGAAAGGGAGCTCTACATGTTCCAGGTAGTCATCAATGTCTTCATCCAATCCCCCCCTTGCGCTGCGTAGAGAGTCGTGTAGTAAGTCTTAAATTCCTGTGCTATGTCTACTGGGTTAGTGAGGATGGCACTCACTGTCGACTTGACCGCAGTGATTCTCTGTCTTTTACGCCCCCCTCCAACGATCCTGGCCAGTAATGCGCCCGGTCTATCTCGTTCACCGTAAACTCTCGCTGTTGCATATTTGCCCATGTGTTTGACCTCCCTATCTGCCTCATCGTGGTATTCTTAGAGTCTTAATTTCACCGCCCACGTCACAGTCAACCTCATCTCTCTGTCTTTCTTCCAGCACGGCCAGCTTCTTCTCAATGTCGTCTAGGCGTGCACGGATCGATTTCAGCACTCCCGAGTGTTTAGAGATCGCCACCCCCCGGATGTACACTTTAAACGCCTCACAGACTGTCTGGAAGCTGTCTACCGAGCCTATGTTTGTTTCAAAAAAGAGATCAATGGCAGTCGCTAGTTCGCCCCGGAATACTGGGTCTAGTAGCGAATAGGGCGGGAACCGACAAGTGAATGGTGGAATAGCGGGGCTGCGTGCAAGTATCTCAAGGAGCACCGGCGAATGGTCAGACAAAGTCCTAGGGAGGACCTTACAATTGGCAATCGAATCGAATCTGGAGTCTGGGACAAGCCAATAGTCAATCCTAGTGTGTATGTCGTGATATGCGGAATCGTGTGTATAGCCTCCCTGTGTCGGATTGCGCGCCCTCCAGACGTCCTCCAAGCCCAGCCTCGTCATAATACCATGTAGTTCCGCCACCGCCGCAGCAGGTTTACGGTGCGGCCCGCCTTGTACTCCGTTGGCCCCGTAGGTCTTCAGCCTCAGCAGCACTCAATGCGCTCCATTGGCTACCAATTGGTAAAAGGATTCTCTTTAAGATTCTTATAATCACCTTCAGGGCATTTCAACAGCAAGGACCAAAATACCTGTGTAATGGGTTCAGAAGATATCACCCGACACGCTGTTTGAGGTCTGCCAGTCAGAATCTGCTCATAATCCCTCGTTTCAAGCTGGCAACAAAAGGTGGCAAATCCCTTTTTGTGCTGGGCGCCAAGGCCTGGAATAAGCTCCCGCCCTCCTTACGATCATTGTCCCAAGAAACTCAATTCAGGAAAGCATTAAAAACCTGGGTCTTTTCTTTAACTGATGTTGCCTGCAGAGCGCTGGTGTAATGTGTAGTGCAAAGTGTAAGCTATCTCTTTTCCCTCCAACCCTTCCATCTGGGTTGGGTGAGCGCCAAGATACTCCTTGGAGTGATAGGAGCGCTATAAAAGTGTCCTTTACATTACATTACATTACATTACATCTATCTAGCATGGGGTCCATAGTGAGGTTCATGCCCCCCCCCCCACCAAAGGTCAGCAGGGTCATAGACACGAAGTTTACTCGACAGCGCTCTCTAGAAATCTGGTGAGTCAAAGTTTGGGCCATATGTGTTCACAACGACTAAGGACATCCCCAGTCCCGTACACCTGGAAATAACAAAGCGTCCCTCCGGGTCAGCCTCCAGTGTCTGTTGTGTTAGTTTGGATCTGGGGTTCACCCATGTCAAAACACCCCTGGAGTGTGAAGTGAATCCGGCGGCTGCCACATTGCCCTCCAGACCCCTACAATGTAGTATCCCACTGTCCTTAGTGAGGTGAGTTTCTTGTAACAGAGCTAAGTCTATATTATGTCTCTGCAGATAGCTAACGACCTTGCGCACCTTTCTGTGGTCATTCAGGCCACGCACATTCCAAGTGAGAGCTGTGAGCCTATCAGTGCGCGCCGCGCCTAAGTTAGTCGCCATTGCATTGTTTGCAGCAAGCCTGCTTCCGCGAGGAGAAAGGGATTTTCGCAATGTCTCTGTGTCTCGCTTGTGTAGGAATTACGTAGGGCTCCAAGTGGTGTGTCGCATATGCCTAACTGCGTGGAGTGACGTGCGTGGACAACAAAGTGGTGCAGCCTCTTCCCAACTTCCCCCCATGCAGAACTGCCCCCCCCCCACCCACAGTAGACCATCCCCAACTTGGCCTAGTCTGAAAGGACTCCCTCCCCAAGAACTTCCCAAAGGACCCATATTAGTCCCCGAAGGAACTCGAAGTGCTAACAGCGCTAGGGCAGAGGTCGCCTGTCGTGGATCAGGAAACACTTACAAATAAACAATGTGCACAGTCCTGCTGCTAGCCCCATCGCCCGTAATGTGTCTCTTAACGGCAGCCAGCTTTGCCGTATCAGCACCTGCTAACTGATGCTTAGCCCTTGAAGCATCTCCTCAGCAGCCACAGTCCCAGACTGTATTCGGACCGCCCGCCCAGGCCTGGATCAAATGACCAGATGTCCGAAGTCAGGCAACTTCACTTAAAAGTTATAATCAGCACAAACATAACATGGAGCAGTCTCACCACCTCTCTCCAATGTCTGTGGGGCCAATGAGCCAACAATATCTCCCCCAGATCTCAAAGCTGCTCCCAGTCTTGCTGCAGGACTGCGAATGTCCGCGCCGGGTAGGGGATGTTGCGTTGTCATTCTTGCTCGTCCAGGTGGCTTGAAGAGTCCCCATCCATCTGCTGCCTCCGAGGACTATGCCTTTTCTCCTTTGACCAAGTCTTAAGTGCTTTTTGGAGGGCCTTCGGAAGAAGTGGGAATGCCCTTGCCGGTTGATCCGGAGCTTCGCTGGATAAAGCATGGCGTAGTCCAGGCCAAGCTCCCGCAGCTGTTTTTTGTGCGGAGCGAAGAGTCGACGCTGTTCCTGCACCTTCGCGGTGAAATCTGGGTAAAGGGAGATGTCAGCTCCCTCGAACTGCAGCTGCCCTTTCTCCCTGGCGACTCGGAGCGCAGTGTCCCTGTCCCTATAGTTAACGAGCTTCGCGATAATGGGCCTCGGAGGAGTCCCCGGAGGTGGCTGCAGGCCCAGCGAGCGGTGCGCCCTCTCGACGATGAACATTGGCGAGAAAACGTTGTCGCCCAGCAGGGTTGTCAGAAGCTTCTCCACGAACAGCTCAATTTTTTCGGTCTGCGTAGATTCCGACACTCCCGTGATGCGTATATTGGATCTCCTGGAGCGGGCTTCCAAGTCCTCTGACTTGTCGTGTATCACCTGGAGTATCTTACTCATTTGCTTGCGATCCTTGTCCAGCTCCATTTGCCCCACCTCGACCTCCGTAAGGCGCCTCTCCGACATGTCCAGACGTTCTGCATGTTTGTCAACTTGTTCGGACATCCTGTCCATGCGATAGGAGAGAGCGTCAATCTTCTATCCTATCTGCGCCATACCGTCCTGCAGCCCCTTCTCCATGGTAGCAAGTAGTTCCTTAATATCAGTGTACAGCGATTGGTCCTGAGTTCCGGTCTGCCACCCAGTGTCCGGCTCCTGCCGCTGCGGTGCCTTCGCCCGCCGTTGCTCAAAGGGAAGCTTCGTTTGCGTTTTGTCGCCTTTCCCCATCGTGGCGGGTCTGCTCTCTGTGGTAGAACCCCACACCGTTTGGCACAACGAAGTTGTGGAGGGAAGGTCCAAAGGGACGGCGCCCCAGCCGCTGTCGCAGTCTCCAGACCCTGCAGACCACGAACCAAGACCAGGCAGGCCATCCTCCTGCAGCATGCGTGGCCGACCCGGGCAGGACATGAGACAGGTCCAGGCAGGTCACGCCGCAGTCACCGCTAGAGGCCTCAAGGCGCCCAAGATGGCCCCACAACAGCGCGCTGCCGCCTATTCACGCCTCGCACCCTCCCTATGTGGCGCCACCGGGGAGATGCAACAGTCCGGGCCCTCCAAGCGTGTTCTCCGTGCAAGGGCCGCTGGGTAGTCCACACCGACAAAAGGCGGACAGCCTCGCTGTGAGTGACAGGTCTCTGACTCAAAGGGACCGCAGGACGCAGGCAGGCGCGGTGCCCCGCTGCTCCCCGCAATGCACACTGAGAGGTAGCCGCTAGTCTCACTCTGTCTCTGTGGCCGGGGTCCGGCCACTAGGTCACAATGTCTCTGTGTCCGGCCGTCCCGAGTCCCCCACTGTGCCAGGACACGTGCTCTTGTCAGCGCGTGGTGGGATCGCCGTCCAACCTCCTTTCTGCAACGTGGACGCAGGGTCAACGCTGGGCACTTCTTGGACACCGGCCGCCTGCCGATGTCCACTCACCCGCAACCAGCGCCGTCCGCTCTCCCGCCCTCAGGCGTCACCGTCGATCGTGGGATCCACCATCACCCCCGGTCTCTAGGCCAAGGTCACGCCGCACATCGAGCGACGCTGGCCGGGGACGGGACTACGCCAGCCCGGTGCTCCGCTGTGATGTATTCCTATAGGTTCTGTATCGATCCCCCTATTCCTGACCCTATTCTGGTTAACAAGTTAACTAGCAGCCATCCCATGAGGCAGAAAACCCCCATGATGCAGGAACCGTTATCTGATTAAGCCACACTACGGCACAGGAACGTGTTATCTGATTAGGTCATAACGCTTGCCATCTAATTAGACAAGCGATATTCCTCCAGCCCCTGATAAGGCATACGGAGTTCTCAAAACAAATCAAACCTATGACAACCTGGGAAAAACCCTGCGGCCATTGTTTTGATTTCACCGAGGACTTCAGCAAAAGAATGTGCTAACGACCAGGTCGTATGACATCCTTATTGACGTATCTATGTCCATCCTTACGTCAATCTCGGCACCTTAAAGGTGTAAATATTACCGATATTGCCCTATGCAAACACACGCGGTGGTGACGAGATCGGAGCAGCCAGACTTGCCGAAGCCCAGAGCAGAAGCAGACCCCGCTGGCGCAGCCCCGCCTTCCTGACGTGCTGAGAACGAGACGCTGCTTTCTCCTGCTGAGAAATCCAGCTCCGGCGCTTCCGGGTAGCCCTCGCAGGCAGCCTGGAATATCGAGACCAGAGACGAGAGATACCATCCCTCATTCATCCTAGATTCCAGGTACAGAACTGAATAACCCCTTGCAGAGAATTCTTTAGTCAGTCACTTGGCAAAACAAACTTAACTTAAACTGCTACTTTCTATTCCCGCCCACGTATTAGGCTTAGGTCAGGTACATCTGGGGTAGGCGTAGTTAGAAACACCAGTTGAGTACGATTAGTCAAATGTATATGTGTATGTATCTATTTTATCCATTTTAAACCATCATATGGCTTAGAAACCATATCAATGTTTTTACAGTATTGTTTTATACTTCTGCTTTTAATGTATGCCCTTTACTTAACCATAAGTATTGCAATAATATCGATCCATTTCTCTTGTATGAGAAAAGAGACTGATCAATAAATAACATCTTTTATTGAACACGCCCGTCTCTTCCTTTTCTCTACAATCTGGTGAGACTAAGAATGCACGTACTGACTGAGTAAAATAAGTCGTCTTTTGTTTT
Source organism: Lissotriton helveticus (assembly GCF_964261635.1). Lineage (NCBI taxonomy): Eukaryota > Metazoa > Chordata > Amphibia > Caudata > Salamandridae > Lissotriton > Lissotriton helveticus. Next base: position 18,323,790 of record NC_136060.1, on the reverse strand, counting down.
CACACGACTCTAGAGATACACTCTTGATTAGGGGAGAGCAAAGTTGTCATGTTCTATGGTTGTCAGAAACGAAATCCCTTCTTGTCTATCCAGGGAGGTTCAACTCCTCCTTGCCTATTCGAGAAAGTTTCTAGTGAACTCTGAGCTAGCTGGCAAACCCAAAACTTTAAGTCTAATATCGACAGTAGTAGACCTAGTTAACGTCTGATCTAGGCCTATACTATTGAAGGTATTATTCCAATGCGCAGAGCCTATTGGGATAATAGGAACTACACTACATGGCGCCCAACGTGTTTGGATAGGCGATAAAACTAACGTAAGACATTTAGAGTAACTCAGTCGTGCTTTTTCACTCAGACCCCTTTTTTCCCATAATACTCCAAAGACGTCTGGAGTGGGTGAAAGGTAATATCCGCCAGACCTCGCAGGAGGAAACTCCTATGTATGGTCCTTGGTTTAGTCAACGTTGAAGGATACACTGTTCCAAAATATTGTGCATCTAATCTTTGTTTCCATAAGAACCTGATCTGCAAACAAACAAAATAACCTTCTGGACAGTACAATGTCAGACAGTGAAGGAGAAAGAGAGGCAGTTAGAATAGCAACTGAACTCGCAGCAGCTGATACTGCTATGCAAGAAGCAGACCCGGGTATTATAATCATCCCGGTCAACTCAAGAAAATCTATAACTTTAAAACTTATAGAAAATGGACTGACACCTAGAGGTGGCACAGTCATATTCGTAATTGAGGCACACGAATATCGGCAGACAGAGGTATTCTACACATGGATAAACTTTCCAGCAGCTAATGCTGTAACAAAGGTCTTCCACTATTACAAAACAGAGGAACCTCTTAATGAGTACACTCCTTTCGAGGAGGTGGAAGTACCACTTAAATTTCAAGAGCATCTGCTCTTATTTAATGGCGCCCTAAAACATAATAATCACATCACCAGGCTCGGTCCATTAGGTAGACCAGGAGCAACGTGGCCGGTTCTAGCCGGATACACACCACATCCAGACATCGATGGGATGTCTGCAGCAGAGCTTTTAACACAGCTAAAACAATTAATAAAATTACATAGACAATTAGTCCAATATGTGATGCGGACTTCAACAATTCAACCAGCAATTAAAATTCCACAGCTGACCCCTCATCAGGGGAACACAAATAAAATTACACCACAGAACATACAATCCTGCCTAGGTAAGGTACCAGCTAAACGGGAACAAATACCATTCTGGTTAGCACAAAAAATCACCCAAATAGAGGCGGTGTTTCCAGACACCACCCCTGTGGATAAACACAGGATTCTAACTATCTGTCTTCCAATGGGAATCGCACCACACGTGGAGGACTGTGACACTTGGGGTACAGTCTTTGCTTCCATCTACACAAAAACGCACGGTGTTCCATCCATTTCGGTAATACCAGATGTGCTAAAACAAATTCAAGACGAATACGGTCCAGAACCCGCTTTAACTCTTGGTATGAAATTACTAAAAGACTTCAAGCAGGTCTCGGCTATATTATTAGCCAACATAAAGGGAGAAGCAGCAAACGCGGCGATCCGCCAGAGGTTAAAGGAGACAGATATAGCAGACCAACCAGCTGAAATTGCCAGAATTATAGAAAAATCCTATGAGGAACTAGGTAGAGATAGTTTAGGTGGAATACCAGTAAAACCACAACTGATTGAAAGTCCTGGAAAAATATTTTTTAATAATAATTCAACATCACAAAAAAAGAGCTGGGATGGAAACAAACAATCCAATCCTAAAGAAAAGAAATTCCAGTCCAGAGGAAGGTCTCCTCGGCGGAGAGAAAAATCTCCGAACCAAAGACACAGGTCACCCCAAAGTGACCCCTCTGGGAAAAGATATAACCTTAGAAATAGGGATAATATAAAGAAGCCTGATAGATATCAAGACATTGATACACGTCCCTCTCAATCTTTTCAGACTTCCTCGCAGAAATCGGAAAGAAGAGGACGATCAGAACAAAGAGAAGAGCACGCCAAGTCCAAAGACAAGGAATCTGCTCATCTAAAAAAGAAACTACAATTTCCAAAAAAGAAGGTAGCCAGTATCAAGGTAGTAAACAATGCCGAGAATACTGAGGACACAACTGAAAAACGGAGAATGGGCTCAGACAATGCTAGACAGCGCAGCAGAAGTGAGCATAGCTCGCAAAGTCCTTATGAATCATCTGGAGACAGTGGACACGAATGAATATCTTCAAGTGGAAACTGCAGACACCAGAGTTAGCAAACCTCACAAAATATATGAAATAACTTTACGTATAGAAGGGGATAAGACTAGAAAAATAAGGGGACTATTTCGGGATAATCTCTCCAAGGGCTATGACATCCTTCTAGCTGAAAAAGACTGGCCACCAGAGTTTGTCAGGGAGTGCCCTCATGGCGAAGAAATAATTATGCCTGCCTTCTCAAATCATATTCCAATTCATAAAAAATACACACTTGCCAGAAAGTGGGCAGTAGCTCAAGCTCCTGCTTTATATAAAAATCATGTAGGATGGGATGAGGACTCTCCTCCTCACAAAATCCAGTTAAAATCACAACCTACTGCACAAAGGCAGTATCCAATCAAGCAAGAAGCTAAAAAACAGGTAAAAGAAATTCTAGATCAATTAGAATACCAGGGGGTGATTGAAACTTGCACCTCACAAATGAACAACCCTTTGTTTCCTGTCTCCAAACCAGACAATTCATATCGTCTAGTTTTGGATTACAGACACCTTAACTCATGTTGCAAAACTTTTGCAGTGCAAAATTCGCATAGTGCTGCACTAATGAATAACATAGTGCGCAAAAAATACAAAACAACATTAGACATCTCTAATGGATTCTTTTGTCAAAACATAGCACCAGAGAGCAGATATTTGTCTGCGTTCTCAATAAATGGCACTCAAAAACAATTCTGTCGGTTAGCCCAGGGGTACAAGAATAGCCCAGGGGTATTCTCAGCGAGAGTAACAGAGTTACTACAAACATATGATGACGAAGCATTATCTTATGTCGATGACATATACCTAACAGATGATGACTTGGATACTCACTTGAAGAGAGTGAACACCATAATACTTGGGTTCGCAGCAGAGGGTTACAAATTCAACTTTAAAAAATCGAGAATTGCCCATCTAACAGTCCTGTTCTTAGGATATGAATTATCAAGTGAAGGCAAAAGCCTGGCTGACAATTTCCTAGAGAAATGTGCCGTACTCCAAGCACCTAGAACACTAAAAAACCTACAGTCAATTCTAGGCTTCCTAAATTTCGGAAGAACATACATTGCAAATTACGCAGAAAGGGTCAAACCCCTTTATGATCTAATAAAACCAGATTTTAAAAGAACCAATTGGACTCAAATACACACAGAAATTCTGAGATCCTTACAAACAGACATGTTAATTAAAACAAAATTAGAAACACGTGATAACACACGCAATCTTGTGATTCGAGTCATCCCAGGAAGATGCGGATTCACATACCTGACCTCTAATGAGGGAGAAAAGGTACCAATTGCATTCAAATCACACTTGTACACAGAAGCTGAAAAGAAATTCAGCATTAAAGAAAACATTGTTCATGCAGTTCAAACCGCAATAGCTAGAGAAAAAGATCAAGCGGACGGTAGACACATCACAGTCAGAACAGCAGAATCAGCCTTTGAGGCATTAACAACACCGTGTAATTTACCAACAACAACATTGAATCCGGAATGGATACAATGGGTGAATTCAATTACAACGGACAAAGTATACTACTACTTTGATCCAGAACTAAAGGAATTGAAAAATCTAGAATATGAAAGAACATTCCCTCTGCCAATCGACATTCTGCCCTTACGACAATACGCTTGTGTAATCTATACAGACGGACATGCTCAACCCTCCGTTTGGGGAGAACAAGCATACAACCCCACATGTGAGATTACAAAAGAAGTGTGGCGCGGAGGTAATCTAAGACCTCTATTAACAAAAACACACTCAGTAGAAACTAATTCAGAACAACAGACTGAAATAATAGCATTGAAAATGGCGCTAGATAATGCGGATCGCGAATTCCCGACACTTATAGTGTCCGATTCATATTACTGCGTCAAATCATATAACAACGATTTGCAGACATGGATTCAAAACGGTTACAAAGATGACACAGGTGCAACAATAAAGCAAAAACTGCTTTGGGAACAAATAGTTCTGTTACAAAAAGAACTACCAAAGACTCACGTGATACATACACTGAGTCCTCAGCGTGATGACGTTCACGTTGCAGGGAATTCATTGGCTGAGACAGCCACAGCGGTAGCAACTAAATCGGCTTCCGTAGCTCGAAAAAAGCGTACAGTGAAGTATATTGACGGTGAAACAGTGCTGGCGGTGAAAACGTCATCAAAAGGCGACTGCTCAGCGCTACCGATCAACTATCCACTCAATTATACATACATAATCGATGCAAACTCCGTCCCTTTTGCTCGAATCCCTGGAGTGGGGGATAGAGTGATTCCAAACATGGACAGGAGAACCTTGTTAATAGCAGACGCACATATGGGCGAGGGTCTCAGACACCTCAAACTAAAAGATTCTCTGGAAGAATTACAATCAAGGTACTGGTGGCCAGGCATGAGCCTGCATCATACCATGTTTGTAAAGAACTGCCCAAACTGTAACAGAAATCGCAGTGGTGAGAGAAACGGTGTATTACCGTGTCGTTTCACTCCAGAAAAGATCAACAGTAAAAAGCAAAGCGTCCGATTAACATATACAGGCTAGTTTCCACTTATAATGTAGATCACCAGCACTCGGCTGACGTCTGGACTGTTATACAAAGATTTGCGAGTCTAAATGGCATATACGCTAGAAGCATGCTACGTTTGACCATTGTTTTCACTCTAGCCCTCCAGCCTGAGGGGAAACATGGCCAAATGAGCATAGCACAGCGGGACTCTTCTCACTTCCTTCCTGAGGGATACGGGATGGTGTAAAGAAAAAACCAAGGCATAAAGCTATCTATAACAGAAAGGATATTAGGTTCGGGAGCTGGGTGGGTCAAACATCTAATAAGTGTCCAACGTAGTCTAAATAACCTGCCAAGAAATTCTCTGAAGTGATTCAGTCCGTACGAATTATTGTTTGGAACTAGGATGTTAGTCTTAGACCTCAACAGTCAGACTTCAGTGGTGAAGGAAAAAAGCTTTGATATCAAAGATCGTTTGGCTATTTTGCAGGACTTAAACGAAACAAGAAAAGACCTGAGCAACATAAAGTTGAAACAGCAGCCAACAACCACTGAAGAACCATCACCTGTCCCAGCAAGACCTGTCTGGATTCCAAAAGTCGGGGATCTAGTCAGAGAAAAGATCGCGGTAAAGAAGGAATTTGGGCCTTCTTACAGAAAAGCAGTTCCTGTCTTGTCTATCAACGGGACAAGATCAGTTGTACTACCGCCGCTTGCTGGTAAAAAGGAGAACCGAGTTGTATCCATCGACCTGGTAAAACCACAATCATGTGGCCGATAACAAACAGTAGGCCAAGTGGACTCCCGATAAGTAGCAGAACACCAAGGTTTGCTACAAATACAGAGGTCCAAACTAAGAGGCTAATCACATTCGAAACGCCTACAGAAAAACAACAAGGAATATGCAACAATGCATTGGAACTCAGACCTCTAACAGCCCAAATAAAAACATTTAGTAGAGACACACCGACCTACAATGAAGTAACAAACGAATATGCAAGAAACAGTAATCCTGAAGCAATTGGAACAATTGACAGAACTGCATCCGGCTACTTCATAAACTTCGATGATTCCTCTGAAGACCTAAGTGAATCAAAAACACAGCCATCAACAAAAACCTTTAAAGATAAAGTTAAAGTACTTTTGAAACAACTGAAAGAAACATATCTAATTTCTCCATGGATTGAATTTTGGGTGGGTTTTGGCGCATTTATCCTCATACTTTGGCTCATCATGGTACTAACTTTGGGACGCTTCATTGAGGGAAAATATGCTAAAATGGACACAGCAAGTCAGAAAATCAACTTGATCCTCAAACCACACACATCTTCACACGTCGAGAAAAGAGAACTTTCTTCAGTCAACTTCACAGCCAATCCTATACCGGGTGGGGTAGCATGGGACAACACTGACTACGAAATGTATGGTCCGGTTGAAATCCTGAAATATCCACACCAAATTAAGATCTCGTTGAGTGACTTTGTAAAAGCAAGCTCATTTGCTGATGATTGGGACTTTGAAAGTATAAATAATATGATGTCTGACTTAGTGATGTCTGCTAAATTTACAAAACATGATTATTTGCAGGGTTCGACAAATTATGATAGTATGTACTGTTATAACCACTATGGTAACCATTTTCTACATAGATCTGCACAACCTAGAAATGTTTTAAATTATAATCAATGGGAACATTGTGCAACCCCTCCAAAAGGAAGCTCAAGAACCGTTAATGACAAATATTCATACTTTTCAGGTTTTAACACAAGTAATGCTGAAACATTTTATTTCAAATTGTCAAATAAGACAGGGACAAAGACCATGATAACAAACACGAAATTGATATATTCAGACTCATTCTTCGAACAAATGAATACTTTTGGTTTTGATTATTGGGACAAAAATGTTGAAATAAAGAGTGTTTGGGGTACAAAAGAATGGCAAGTACAGGGTATAGAATCTTTGTTTAGAGCCTGCATGATCCCAGAACAAATTATATTTTTAAATGACACTGTTCAAAAGACTACCTGTCTCGGCCTAGCCAAAATCAAAAACTTAAATAAACCGTCTATTCCAAAACCAACAATGAACAGCAATAGCTCTACAGATGAAGAGATAGACGTAAATTATGTATTAAACCAAAACAGAACACATCCTGATTGGAAAAAGTGGTTGATCTGGCCCACAGATACTAATAACTGTCAAGACAGATTCCTGAACAAAACACAGGGGTTCAAAATGACCAGGCCAGACCCTAGATATTCCCAAAGACAACACGCAGGGATAATAACCACCTACAGTGTGGGCAAATTATGCCTTCAGTGGCTACAAACTTCCACACTGGCAGAAATTAAGCAACACCTAACTTTACTTACTGATGGTGCTGACTTGCGTGATTTCATTATGGGACCGCGCAAACAGCGTCAGAAACGTTTAATAGCAGCCTCTGTATATGCAGCATACAACGAGGCCTGGAAGGTGACTCAAATTGAGACAGCAGAAAGTATACGGGAAATTGACCGTATTAATTTGGAAAAATCACTTTCTGTAGTGGACAATGGGTTAATGACTCTGTCCTCCAGAATTTTTTCTCTGGACAGCATTGTGTCTTCAGCAATCGACATATTATCGCAAGACTTACTGTTGTTACAACACTGTCAGTCCCAATTGCGTTCTATTGTACAGCTTGGCTGGACGTTACAAAATCTGCGTTCAGGCTATGTGCCTTGGCGTTTAATCAACACAACGTCACTATTCAATATCTTTAACCTCACTGATAAACAAATCAGTATGGCACAAAAGGGTGCTGATTATACAATCCTGAGCATTGAGAAACTCGAGAGATTACCTGTGACAATGTCAGAACGACCTGTCAGTGAATGGATAATACATGGGATAATTAATATTCCAATATCTACCTTCAGGTTTCAATACTGCCAAAAATATATACAGGCTGGCATGTACGAAAAATTGGGAAAAGGGTACATTAAAACAACTTGGAACTTGCCCTATTCACATGCATGTGTCAGTAATAAAGGACAGAAAGTGTTTCTTAGTGGCAATAATTGTGCGATGTCACTGAGCGGTACACTTCTGTGTAATGGAATTAGTTTGCATGGAGCCTGTGAAGGGAACTCAAATAACCTTTCATGTCACCAGCTAGGCACACCTGCAACAGAGATAGAACCATTCTTTCAAAGACTCTATAATGGGAGTTACGTTCTAATTGTGGACCGCAGATGTTGTAGTCTTATACCCGGGACTCCTTATCTCGTAACTACGACTGCGAAGGTCAAGTGCTGTGGACGCTTATTGTTTCCCAGCTCCCTTCCAGACAGGGAGGCAAGGGCATGGCCCAACTTGAAAATTACTTCTATTCGAATAGATACTTTAAGCAGAATGAAAACAGTGCTTCTTCAGACGCCGACCAGGCTCACGTCATCAAAAGAAACGTATGATCTCCTAGTCGCAAGGACGACTGCAGAGATTCACTCATTGTTATCAACTAATTCCCCCATACATTTCGCAGAAATCCTGAATGAAATCTTAAATATTTCTGATACCAGTGGAGTCTCAAAAGTATTTAAGACAGTATTTTCGATGGCATTAACACCATTCAAAGCCATACTGGGTATTTTTCCAGATTTCGTCCATTCGATTTTTGGCGGACTTCCCCTCATTTTGGGACTAATTGCAGGAATCCTATGCCTAGTCCTTATATTTCGTTATGGCAAACCATGTCACAGACAAAACACCTGCGACAAGGGAAGAAACAATCCTAGCCATTGGATACCGGGACCGGATATCAAAAATCCTGGGACTATCCCGGCTTAGAGACCTGAACATGACTTGGTTTCTTTCATTTCGACCAATGTGGCAACGATGTGTTTTACCTGTATTAAGGTGCTTGCTATGCGGAGAAGAATGCGTGTTAGACACCTGTCTGACGCTACAATCGGATGCGCCAATGGATGCAGAAACATTGTTGAGTCCAATAAAGGCTCATGCTTTGTGCTGCCCTCAACGGCTACCAATCCTGATGACGGCATTCGTGGAAGCTTCACCACTACGATTAAGGGGTAGTGAAGTTCAAGATGAAAGCAGCATTGATCAGGTACGACCTTCTGTCAGCAATTCTAATCAAAACGTCAATGGAGACAATCATGCGCACGAATGCGTGGTTACACCTTTTTCCGAGTTAGTGGAACTCTCCCAGGAAGCTGTTGACAGCTTTTTCGACAGTCTAAATGATATGATGTTCTCACCAGAGCAGTAATAGAGACTTTTGGGCAAGCTCGCACACGGCGTTCCCTGAATTTGGCCTTCAACTAGAATAGCAAAATACCATGAACAATTTTCCCTCCAGTTCACGGACAGCAATTTTTTTCAGCAGCCCCAAAATATTTCTACATACTTTTCGGGACACTTATCTTCTGCTTAAAGTAAGGACTATTCTTAGAGAACTAAAATTTCTATTTTTAGATACTTTATAGACATTAGCTGCCCGCTGGTATGTTCATAATTATTTTATTCTGTGATGGAATGGTCTCGAACCTTTTTTCTGTATTAAGAGCCATTTCTTGTGTAAATTCTCATATACAAATTAGTGATAATGTATAGATATGCGTGATTACTTTAGCATTATTCTACAGCTTGAGTGCATATATTACATGTGACTATTTTTTCCGTATATTTGATAATTTCAAAATGCATTTTATGTTTTTTGGGGTGGTAAGGTATACATGATACTCTACAGTATGTTTTACTATGCATAGATTCGTAAATATGTCCATAGTTAGCGTGGAGTGGGTGTGATGTATTCCTATAGGTTCTGTATCGATCCCCCTATTCCTGACCCTATTCTGGTTAACAAGTTAACTAGCAGCCATCCCATGAGGCAGAAAACCCCCATGATGCAGGAACCGTTATCTGATTAAGCCACACTACGGCACAGGAACGTGTTATCTGATTAGGTCATAACGCTTGCCATCTAATTAGACAAGCGATATTCCTCCAGCCCCTGATAAGGCATACGGAGTTCTCAAAACAAATCAAACCTATGACAACCTGGGAAAAACCCTGCGGCCATTGTTTTGATTTCACCGAGAACTTCAGCAAAAGAATGTGCTAACGACCAGGTCGTATGACATCCTTATTGACGTATCTATGTCCATCCTTACGTCAATCTCGGCACCTTAAAGGTATAAATATTACCGATATTGCCCTATGCAAACACACGCGGTGGTGACGAGATCGGAGCAGCCAGACTTGCCGAAGCCCAGAGCAGAAGCAGACCCCGCTGGCGCAGCCCCGCCTTCCTGACGCGCTGAGAACGAGACGCTGCTTTCTCCTGCCGAGAAATCCAGCTCCGGCGCTTCCGGGTAGCCCTCGCAGGCAGCCTGGAATATCGAGACCAGAGACGAGAGATACCATCCCTCATTCATCCTAGATTCCAGGTACAGAACTGAATAACCCCTTGCAGAGAATTCTTTAGTCAGTCACTTGGCAAAACAAACTTAACTTAAACTGCTACTTTCTATTCCCGCCCACGTATTAGGCTTAGGTCAGGTACATCTGGGGTAGGCGTAGTTAGAAACACCAGTTGAGTACGATTAGTCAAATGTATATGTGTATGTATCTATTTTATCCATTTTAAACCATCATATGGCTTAGAAACCATATCAATGTTTTTACAGTATTATTTTATACTTCTGCTTTTAATGTATGCACTTTATTTAACCATAAGTATTGCAATAATATCGATCCATTTCTCTTGTATGAGAAAAGAGACTGATCAATAAATAACATCTTTTATTGAACACGCCCGTCTCTTCCTTTTCTCTACAATCTGGTGAGACTAAGAATGCACGTACTGACTGAGTAAAATAAGTCGTCTTTTGTTTTCACACGACTCTAGAGATACACTCTTGATTAGGGGAGAGCAAAGTTGTCATGTTCTATGGTTGTCAGAAACTAAATCCCTTCTTGTCTATCCAGGGAGGTTCAACTCCTCCTTGCCTATTCGAGAAAGTTTCTAGTGAACTCTGAGCTAGCTGGCAAACCCAAAACTTTAAGTCTAATATCGACAGTAGTAGACCTAGTTAACGTCTGGTCTAGGCCTATACTATTGAAGGTATTATTCCAATGCGCAGAGCCTATTGGGATAATAGGAACTACACTACACCGCGGCCCACTACTCCGGTGCTGTAGAAGGGCGCCGTCGGCGTTCCTCCCGCCCGATTCACACCGCTCCAAGCACCGAGCGTCCGGGCAGTCGTTAGGGATCGTGTACTACCCTCGGTAGTATGCTGGCGCCGCCAATGCAGGATAAACGAAGGATATGTTCAGGCGATGCGGCGGAGCTCGGCGCTCAAGCGTCCACCATAGACGCCAGCAAGCTCTGCCCCCCCTTAAGACACCCTTGCACCCTTGAAATTATTCTCAATTTGCGATTAGCAAATTGCCAATCGCAAATTGAGAATAATTTCCCATTCCTTTCTATGGACCTCCTGGCGCCCATTGAAATGAATGGGAAATTATTCCTTAATTGCGATTAGCAATCGCAAAAAGTAAATTAGAAAACATTACATGTGACTGTTGTTAAAGCTTCCTATGCTAATGGCACAACATATGTGTCTGTTTTGAAATGAAAAAATAAACTGTGACAATTGTTAAAACCCCAAATAGACTGATTCATATATACAGTGTATTACAAGTGTTATTCACGCGTTTACATACATAACTCAGGAGACATGGAAGAGTTACATCCGCTTTGATGACCACCCCGCATTATAGAACAGAAAAATATGTTTAATCCTTTCCTGCAGAATGATATCCGAAAGGCCATTGGATGAGAGATGAGTGTGGAATAGATTCCTATGTATATATCAATAAATTGAGCAAACAATCCACCATCTCTTGTTTTATGGGGGAAAAAACAGACTGGTAATTATGGGGCTGGCAAAAAACAGACGTGGTATAGTGCCCAAGTGGGCAAATACTTCAGGGCTGCTTTCTCCTATGCTATTGATCTGATCAGATGGAAACCATCCTCGAATACACTGAAGGATTAATCGTTCTTAACTAAAATGTGAAAAAATGTGCCAACAAAACCTTATTAAAAAAACTAAAGTGTGAGAACCTAACGCTATGGAAAGGGTTAAGGTGCAGGACAAGCGGTTAGAGTATTAAGTGCCTCATCTGCATTCATCCCGTTCGGGATTTTGGAATCAGGTACAATTATGTACCTTGATTCTAATCTCCTGAGTGACAGTTGTCTATTGCCTCCTCTGATGTTCTTGGGGACATTGACAATCACAAAGAAAGAAAGTTCTTGAGTTTTGCCACCATGGCATGCGTTCATGTGTCTCACTACCGGATATGCGGGGTCATCCCTAAGATATTGTAATATCCGCAAGTGTACGGGGTGTATGGTACTCCCCACGTACTGTTTTTCACATGTGCATTGGAGGACGTAAACTGCGAAATCAGTTTTGCATGTGTACCTGCCTTGGATTTTGAAGGGAGTCTTTCTAAGCGGTAAAGGGACGGTTCTGATATTTATGCCGTGTTTACACGCTTTGCATTTAAAGCATTTGTGAAACCCTCTCTGTGGTTTGAGCCAGCCAGCTCCCTTGTCAATTGATGGTGCATTACAGACTAATACTTGGCGCATGGATTTGGCTCTTCTGAATGTAATCTGTGGGAGTTTCGCACATGTGGGACCTATGACAGGATCGCTGCGCATTAGTTGCCAATGCCTATGCAGTATTTTATGAAGGTTCGTATGGTAAGCATTTAACCCTGTAATTAATCTAGCAGTTGTTTCTTTGTGTTGTGTTTTTCTGTTTTTATTACTGCTCTTAGTGGTGAATAGAAGATCTTCCCTCTTGGCATTGGCGCATTCCTGCTCTGTACTGGTGAATGTTCTAGTGCTGTAATCTCCACATCCTAAGTCTCTCAAAGTGACCATTCGTAAATTGTCTCAATCCTTCATGTGTGCTGCAATTACGCTTCATCCTGAGGCATTCTGCATATGGTATGCTCTCCTTGAGGCTTGTAGGGTGGAAGCTACTGGCGTGGAGGATTGCATTACCTGACGTGAGTTTTCTGTATGTCCTAGATTGGATTTTATAATTTTGTACATAAAGTTCTAGATCTGGGAATTTGATGGATTCTTTGCTGGTGGTACAGGTGAATGCTAGATTAAGGCAGTTGTTATTAGTTTCTCTGGCCAAGTTAGTAGCACTTTCTTCAGTGTCTTGCCACAGAATAAAAATGTCATGTACCTAGTCTAGAGGATCACATTCTCAGTTATAGATGTGCTTTGTGTCTTCATGAGTACTTGCTCCTCCCACCAGCCCAAATGCAAATTACCATAGCTGGAGGTGAAGCAAGTATCCATGGCTGTAACTTGTGTTAGGCTTGTAGAAGACTCTGCCAAAGATAAATATAATATTATCTAAACACCATTCTGCCATTTGTAGTAGCATTATGGTATGTTGGTGTAGACCAATAGGTTGTTTCCCTTGATAGTAGCTCAATACATTCAGACCATCCCTGTGTCTTTTACTTGTATATAACGTATGTACATCTAATGTCATGAAAACAAAATGATCATTCCAGGTACGATCATAGATTTTTGTTAAAAGGTCCCCAATGTCTCTGATGTATGCTGAAAGTTCATGAACATAGGGCTGGAGGAAGAAGTCTATAAACCTTGAGGTGTTCTCGAACAGTCCCCCAATCGCGAATGTGAGTGGTCTTCCTGAGGGAGACTGGGCATCTGTATGTATCTCAGGTATAAGATATAGTTGGGGTGTTATGGAGTAGTCATTTTAAAAAAATGGAGTTCTTGTTTGGAAATTAGCCCCACTCCTCTCCACTCATAAAGTGCCTTGTGGAACTTTTCCTTAACTCCCATGATACTTGTGGCACTAGTGTGGCTGTAGCACTCTCTGTCCTGTAATTGTGTCATTGCCTCCTGGTTGTATTTCTCTATGGGCCACAAGGCTACATTGCCGGTCTTGTCGGACCATCGTACCACAATGTGTTGTCTTAGTTTAATTTGTTGGACTAAGTTGTTGTATTGTATCCTTTGGTTATGATTTGTTTTGATAAAACCTCTGCTACTGAGTTTCGCGAGCTCCTTCAGGTCCTTGACTACATTATCTGCAAACATGTCTAATCCGTCTTTGGGCATCCTGGGGATAAAGACAGATTTGGGTCTGAATGGCGTGCATATATTTTCATGAATGTTCAGATCAAATCTTATTGCCACTTCCATTGGATATATTTGACTAAGTAGTTCCTCACAGTCCAGTTCTGCTAAATCTTTCAGGAGGCTAATGTCTGCCACACAGAGATTTCCTGTGTTGGTAGTTCCTGTCTCATAGTCTTTTGTACTCCTTGTCACATTGAAGAAATAGTTTTGCAATTTGAGTTTGCATTGGTACACATCTACCCTAGCTTGTGTGTAGTCAAAGTTAGATTTAGTGCAGTATGTCAATCCTAAAGATAAAATCCTTTGCTCCTATGGGTTCAAATCTATAATAGATAGATTGATTACTGTGTTGTCAGTGTCTATGTTTGTTTTTATCTCTGTCTGTTCCTTCTGTAGGTTGCTTTTGTGGTTCTGTGTGCTGTGTTTTCCCCATCTTCTGTCCTCCCTTCTCCGTCTCTTTGTCCTTGTCCTTTGCTTTTTTTTTCTTGGCGTGCGGCTCGCAGTCGTAGGCTCATGATGCGTTCCTTCCATAAAAAAACAAACTCTTGAACTGGTGTCGGAGCTTTACAATTTGGGTTACTACTCCCAGTGCCTTCTGGGTCTGACTCCACTTCTGAGCTCATTTCTGATTCACTTTGCTCTACTGGTCTCATTGGGTTTTCTGCTGTGGAGGATAGTTGTTAGCGACGGATGTTTTAAAATTTCTTGGAGAATGTGTATATTCTTCCATTTTATCGTTTGTTCATATTTTGCCACTCTTGTTTGTATATCTGCTAGGATTTTTTAACATTGTCTTGCTTGTCCATTTTTTCTAATTCCTTACAAATTGTGTCTATTCTGGCCAAAATCTTTTCATGTTCACTTGTAGCGAATTTCATTAGTATTTGCAACATATTCCTTGATTATTGCGCACTGCTGTCTGTTAACTCTTGTAGCATCTCGGGTCTGGGTTCTCCTACGTTGCTGAGAACGAGAATCCTCAGTCCCCTAGGAATGCGCCCCACGTCCAGGTATCTTTTGAGTGATATGCATTCCCACCACTTCGACACTTAATTTTTTTGCAGTTTCTCCAATTCTTGTGTTAACTTTTTTAGGTCACTGCCCGTCGGTTCTGCTCGCATGCAGTTATTTGAACATACATATATAATTAAATTCATATTTTAAACAATAATATTTAAAAAGCCATACATAATGTATCATACATTTATGTATACATATTTAAATATGCCTAAAACATATATTAAAAAAGAAAAACAATTTAATTTTCAATAAAAGGTAACATATTTTTGATGTAATTATAATTAATTTACAAACAAAAAATATTGATATTATTATTCTTATTATAATAAATCAAACACATAATCATCCAAATTAAAACAGCATAAAATGCATTATTAAATATTAAAATAAATACAATATATATGAATTTCCCACTACATAAAAAAACATTTTTATACTAAATAAATATAAAAAATAAGTACTCCCACTTAACACAACACAACAATAAAAAAAATCTTTACATCACACAAAAGTGTCTACCTACAATAAATATAAAATTAATTAAAATATAACATTGGAAAATACTACAATTTACTATTCCCAGTACAATTAACGCAACAATAAATGATATAATTAAGAAAAAGAAAATCATGTTCCCACGCCAGTCAGTGCAACAGTAGGGAAAGTGCTCAATTGTGGAGGGAAAAAATGTAATATTCCGTGCCACATTAAAAACAAGTAAAATATCTTAAACAAAATAAAAATAATTTTAAAACAGTAAATAAATAAAAAATATGTTGAATACAAAATAGAAATATAATCAATATTAAAAATGAAATATACATTTACTTCACACCTCATATCCCTACAAAACCCACAACCAACATCTAAATCAAAATAATTATGTGCACATTTATCAATTTAACAAATATTATTTATGAACATCTAAATTCATTAAAATTAATTAACTTCCCCCCTTTACCCATATACATTCCAGAACCCCAACCTCAAATTAAACTAAAAAAGCAAGTAATAACACAATTAAATTAATTAATTTACAATCAAATAGTTATTAGTATTTTACAAGTAATTAACAAAAAAACAAAAAAAGTTTACTCCCAACCCTTTACCCCTATAAAACCTACAACCCAAACCTAAAAAACATTTAATTAAACAATTAACAACATTATTTATCAATTAATTCATTAATATTACCAATTATTAATTATTAAAAATACATAAATTCCCATCCTTTACCCCTATAAACCATACAACCCCCTAAAAAATAATTACACAATTAACATAATGAATAATCAATGAATTCATATTATTTAACAACTACTTATTAATAAATTACAAATAAATTACTTCCCACCCTTTCCCCCTATAACCCAACAACCCACACCTTCATTTATTAAAAATACCCAGGCTGGACGGGCTAGGTGCAGAGCAGATAGGGCAGCAAGCGTCATTTGTTAAGATGGTCCTCACAGTCAGGGGTAGGCATGTTGCAGGGATGATTCTGAGACAACTGGACCACTCACAGTGAAAGTCTAAGGGGTCTTGAAATCCCTCAACGGGTGTCTGCACACTGGGTATTTGGAGTCCGGATTGGACTCCTTTTTCATGATCTTCAGTGTAGGGCGTCCAGTACCCCGGGTATTGGAACAGCATGACTCTGGTAGGTCCTACTTTCCTCTCACTTGGTAGGGGGACAGATCTCACCCTCCACAGCTGATGTACCACTCCTTGCTTGGGTGGTGTGTAGGAGTTGTTAGGGAGCAGCAAATCAGTAAACAGGACTTCATGGTTCAGTGCTTTCAGACTGCAAGGGAGTAGCTCCTCTACTCCAAGGGAGGTTCTCATCAATTTGTCAAAGGCTGAAGGTGCTCTGGGTTTCTAGGAGGCCTCACAGTTGCAGGACGAGACAGCAGGCCATGATAGTGGAGTCCTGGAAGCAGCCATCAGGGTTTGGGACCAATTTTCTGCCGGAAGACTTCACTTCTCAGGTCAGAAGCTCTTCTTTGTCAATTGCTCTTCTTAGGTCCATCAAATCTGAAGTTCAGGGTCCACGGTTGCCACCTTAATAGTGAATTGAGGGGAACTAAAGTGGGTGACAGGTAGTAGCCACTGGGTTACATACCTTTAGGTGGCCTACACCCCCTAAGGGACCACTTCCTGTGGGAAGGGTGTGAAGCACCTCCACCCAGAGCAGCCTTTGTTCCTGGCCGCTGAGAGCACTGGCTGTCACCCCGTGAGGTCAGAAACACATCTGTTGGTGGCAGCTAGCTAAGACTAGTCAAGAGGCCACACCAGTGCTCGTTAGGATTTCAGTGACCCTCTAAAAGGGTCTCCTGTGTGCATTTATTAATACATGCAACACAGCATCTGTGAGGATTTATTAATATGAGATATTTGGTACCAAACATCTCATGGTACAGTGCAGCCATCATGGAGCTGAGGAACACATAATGACAAGTATCCAGCCCATATACTCTCGATGGCTTCCATGTGCACTTACAATGTCCAAGAATAGACTTAGATATTGTAGGGTCATATCTGCTTATGCAGATATGTCCACACATGGGATATAGTGCACCCTGCCTTAGGACTGGAAGGCCTGCAGTAGGGGTGATTTACCTATACCTCATGCAGTGTATGTGGGCATTTCACACAGGGCTGTGTAAAATGAGAGTGTGGATTACGCACACCTATATAAATTGTAATTAGTTCTGATAAGTGAATGCTTCAAACTGTATTGCCTGCAATGTGTGACCAATCTCTGCCTGACATTTATAATATAGTCAAAACCGGCCAGGTCCCTGACGGGTGACCTGGACTCAAACGTGCACAGCAGGGGGGAGGCATTTAAATGCAAACTAGGTATACGTTTTTACCATAAATTTCACAATAAATCAGATATTTTTCTCCTGCTTTCAGCATAAAATTTAATACTCATTGCATGGTTCTTAAATACATTTTAAATTCACATGACTTAATTGATCACACTTCAGCTGATCATTATAAAATATGTATTACATTATTGAAAAACATACAATAAAAAATCACAAAGAAAATCCAGCCCAATGCATTTAAGGATGACCTGTCACTTCGACAGGGGCAAATCTGCAAGAATATATATAACAATATGATCATTTTTGATGCACAACATTGGAGCCATCATGATAATTCAAAACTACTCAATCACTATGAGTGCGAAGAACAGTGCCTATTTACATAATTTTAAACGTGCCCATTATTACAGCACATGCAAAAAAACAGCATCCGTGCAAGAAATGAGTATGTTATGCAAGCAACATCCATTCGGTGTACAATACTACGTGATGTGGCAGACAGATCTGATCAAAGACCATATCCCAAACCTGTTCAGTGATCTTGCCAGAAAAATTACCAAGTGTACGCACCTAAACAAAAATAAACGTACTGATAATGTAAGCTGAAAACCACTGTCCTGAGTAGATGTGCATGAATCCCGAGGACAAATAACACAAATGTCTCAAAACTGCGTTCTCCTGAAAGAACGGTGTATGTTTTCCCGCAATTCCTACCTTAGTGGTAGACCTCAAACGAGGTTCCCAACTGTTAACTTGCAGTCACAACATAAACTGCAGACTATGACAAAATGAATGCTCGTATTAGTGTAAACTACTCGTGAGTGAATAAAAAAGCGCCAAGCCACTGTCACCAGGCCGTTAGCAGAGAAAGTGTTGTATTCCTCACGAAGTCTACTGAAATCCTCTTGACGACTCTACACTCTGCATGACAAATATAACTCTGTCAGCATCAAGTCCTTATCTGTGCATCAATCTGACTGCACATTAACCATCTCACTACATGTCTTACCCAAACTGGGTATCCGTTCTCTCTAGATGTTCTTCTACGCTGCTTTGCAAAACTGCGATGCCGGCAAGTTCAGCAAAAATCTGAACTCCGAAGTCCCACATTAACCAATGCATTCTCTCGCAAGAAGTCGCCAAAACCTGAGCTCCATCTTGGACTGGACAATTCTAGTAGCATTACATTTGACCGTGTACCATGTATTCGATTCGATTCGAAAAATCTTTATTTCGATCACATGATCATAAAAGATATACATTATATCACATTGATAAAGAGGTTTACAAACGTATTAAACAACATTAGTGATCCAAATCTTTTGTTTTTTAAAAAGGTGTACAAATGTTCAAATCTGTCCTGAGTCTCCAAGTCTCTTTAAGCAGCGAGATCGGACGTACCACATTGAAGTTAAAAATTTGGATAGTGCAAAAACTGTAGTGGGAGCTAGATCTGACTTTAAGACCCTGTAAGCAGGTAGAAAAGTTCTGAACCCCAAGTTTCTGAGGAGGGGAACTAGCCAGTATTTCCTACTCCTCCCATAGGCCGGGCAGAAGAAGACCACATGGACATCATTCTCCTTTGGGTGGGCACATGCCGGGCAAATTTCTGTGGAGGAGTGGGAAGACCACGATGCTGTGAATGATGCCAAGGGAAGAGTTCCATATCGCCATTGGAGAAATAGTTTCCTGGTTAATGCCGGAGTCATGGCCTCTAGGACGCTTTCCAGTTGATAAGAGTCTTTAATATTTATAAACTGGTTGGATAGTGATCCATCACGTGTTCCTTCAACGGCTCTGGAGAGCATGCAGTTGTAATAAGCTCTCGAGAGCACTTTTTTGGGGATCTTAATACTAATATTTGCTGGGTCCAGCCAGAGTTGAGGAAGTCCAATTGCCACAAGAGTTCTCTTAATATAGTTCAGCCAGGGTATTCTTGTGGCGTTGGGCAATTGTAAAAATTCCTGTAACTCAGTTCTATAGGTTACAAGGTCTGGACTGCTCCATATGCGCCGCCAGAATGCTAAAGGTTTAAGCCCCAGCTCCTCCGTTATGGGCCGAAGGCCCGTGTCCAACCTAAGAGGAAGTAATGGAGTGCTCTGTGGAAGAGCAACAATCTGTCTCAGGAATTTATTCTCGATAGTTAATAATTTGGATGATGTGATATGACCCCACAGCTCGCCCCCGTATATAATTCCCCCCCCCGAGCCTGTGCCTTGTAGATGCAAATAATTGGGGTAAGGGGCCGGTAGGGTGATTTGTTCACTAGTCTCATGGTACCTCCCACCAACTGTGCCAGTTTGATGTTAACTTTTGACTGGTGAGCGGACCATGTTAAACTTTCATTGATGGTGATCCCCAAGTATTCAATTGTGTGCACCCGATCCAGTTGAACAGTTCCCAACTTGGGCGGTGGCCGATTAAGGGGCTTGGGATTGAGGATCATGTATTTTGTTTTCTGTGGGTTTATTTCGAGTCCCCTCGCCACACAAAACTCCATAAACCCGTCCAGGATTCTTTGAATGCCCATAGGGGATTTAGACAGCAGCAGAGTGTCATCGGCAAACATAATTGCCGGCACCCTGCTGCCAGTCAGTTTTGGGGCGTCAGTGTTGGGAATCCTGGTCAGGTGGGCAATTACCCCGTTCACAAAGAGGCAAAACAGGGTCGGTGCGAGCACACAGCCCTGTCTTACTCCTCTGCGAACGGGGAACCTTTCGGTTAAATTGCCACCTCTGCCACACCTAACGCGGGCATGGTTGTTGTGATGTAGTCTCATCAGGATTGCCAAAATATCACCAGGGGCATTCATCTCCTCCAAGACATTCCACAATTTTGCTCTGGGGACCAAATCGAAGGCGGCACGCAAGTCCACAAAAACTGTGTACAAGGTGCCGCCCTCGATTAATGCTGTCCTCCAGTATATGAGGTTTAACCTAAAAATGTGATCTATTGTCGAGACCCCTTGTCTGAATCCCGCCTGATAGGGAGTCAGGATATCCGTCTCCTCCATCCAATTCTGAAGCCGGTCCAAAATCAGTCTTCCGAATAGCTTTTGGGATATATCGATGAGACTGATCGGACGATAGTTGGCTGGGATCAGAGGGGAGCCCTTTTTAAATATTGGAACCACCTCTGCTCCCAGCCAAGTATCCGGCACCTCCATCCCGCCCAGAACAGCGTTAAATATCATCATTAGATATGGGGCCCATATCCCTGGTTCCTGCTTGAATAGGTCGCCGGGTACCCCATCGAGACATGGGGCTTTGCCTATGGATAACCCAGCTCTTTTTCAGTGAAACGGTCTCCCGTTGGACCAGGCACTATCATATTAAATGAATAGTTCGGAGCCCCTTCCTCCATTGAATACAATGACTGAAAGTGGCTCTGCCATAGGCTGGGAGCTATATTGGGCTCTATTGCTGAGGATAAGTCCTCTGTTCCATTGGACACTATTCGCCAGAATTTGTTCGAATCTTTGTTAGCAAGCGATCTTGAGAGATTCTCCCAGTATTGTTGATCCCACTCGGCCCTGGCATTCGCCAGGACCTTCTTGTGGGACCTTCTCAAGGTTTTGATTTCCTCCCTGCCTTTGCGCCCCTTAATTGCAAATAGCAATTTGGTTTTCGAGTCCCTACATGTAACATTGTACCACGTCTCTCGGTTGAGGCTCCTTTATTGGCCCCTCCTTTTGAAAATAGGTCCAACTCCAAGGTACTAATTAGTTCTGCGTGGATCTGGGCCAACTTTTCTCTGTTCCCTCCTTCTCCAGCTTTCGCCCCTATTAGGAAAGCCCTCTCTAAAATCGGGGTGATTCTTGCATATAATTTTGGTAGCTTATCACCGCTAGTGACCAGTTTCTCCCACCTAACTCTTCTCCGGTTGTTTGCTAGGAGAAGGCCAGACTTCTCTTTGTTCGGAGCAAGCAGTTTATCTTCGCTGCCTGGTAGGGCATAATGGAGTTCCAGAGCATTGTGGTCACTGTCCCTTCTCTCAATGACTTTAAAGTCAACTATTTGTGACCACATTAACAGTTTGACGAGAATATAGTCAAGTCTGGATTCGCTACCCGATTTATCATAGGTGCAAGTACTTGGCGTGTCTGATTTGCAACGCCCATTACAGGCCCTTAGACCTTGGTTTAGGGTGAGGGCAGTTATCTGCAGGGCGAGCGGAGACCAAGCTCTGGGAGGGGGCGCTACAGTCGCTGGAACTAGCCAACGTGAATCTTCCTCGAAAGAGGGACCATCACGCAGGCCTGGTAGTGGTTCATAATGGGAGTTTAGATCGCCTCCCACCAAGCAATGGAGTTCCCATTGGATGCCATCTAGGAACACGGAGAGTTCCTCTATGGTCTTAGATTCTTTTGACATGGGTACCGGTCTTGAATATACATTTACTACGGCCAATTTCGTGGAATTTGGCCACTCTAATAGGACGGCTAGAATATCATCGGAATCTGTCTTCAGACAGCTTGCCTGACAGCCTAAGTCTGAAGCAACCCAAATTGCCAGTCCTCCAGATGGCCTACCCCGCCCCCCCCCCCCCCCACTTAGCGGGTTTCGAGAATGCCGCATATCCCTGGAGTGTAAGTTCTTCTCTGGCCCATGTCTCCTGAAAGAGTAAAATACTTTTTGAATTAATGAAGGAAGCCCATTCCGGGCAGTCAATTTTACTGGCCAATCCAGCAACATTCCATGAAATCAGGGTAATGGGATGTGACTTGGGAATAGATGGCCCTATGACAGTGGAGTTGACATCATTAGTCTCCTGTGTGGACATCTGGGGCAGAGGCGAATGCCCCCGGGCCAGCCTTGTGTTGGTGACAATCTCGGTTTTGTCCACTGGAGCAGGCTCCAGCACTTGATTCGGTGATCCCTCATTCTGTGTCCTTGTATATAGTAATTGTTCCACAGATGTGCTGTTCCCTATCCAATCAGGTGCAGAGAGATCCCTCCCCTGATTCTCAGGACGTCAATCTACCATTTCAAGACTGCTATATCTATTGTGGGTGGAAATTGGGGCTGGATAGTGCATTCTATGAGGCCCCTGGATTCCTCTCATAATCCCCCCCCCTCCTCCCCTTCTTCTGATGTTGGCCTCCCAGCCCATCTCCTCCCCATACTGTGAAAAATTGTCAAAAGGTCTTCCCCTGTGATGGAATGGTAGACTTCTCTCCTTGTGGCAGTTTCCCCAATCATCCAGCAACTTTTGGTGATACCCCCTTCTCTGATCCTCCAAATTATATAGACTTGAGGGATAAAAGAATGAGAGCGGGAGGGCTTGAATGTTACTGCCTTGGTCATCAGAAGCCCAAGCACAGATGTAAGCTGCTGTGCCCAGCTCTCTGAAAGTGACCAGGACGCAGTCTCCTCTAATTGATTTTCTGGAGTATCCCACCCAGGGAGCCCGTCTGACCATGATAATGTCGCTGGTTGTTCCACGCGGGAGTGGTCTGTATATGGATAACCAGCTAATAACTTTGTTAGTGAGGGAAGAAGTAGATTCAATTACCGTAGATTTTAATTCAGGGACCCCTGTCAGGATCATGGTATAGGGGGAGGCCTCCGGAGGCAGATTGGCAGGTTTGGGTTTACGGAGAGTGTTTTGTTTTCCCCCTAGAAGTGTGGTTTCACCCTTTGTGACAGAGGGGATTGTAGCAGATTCTTTAGGTGGGGGATTGGTAGTTAGAACTGATATCGATGGCTGCTGGGTTTTTGGGGTGGCGGTATTTGTGTTGGAATTGTCCTGGATTTGCGGTGTCTTGGGATGATTGGATTGAGACTTTTGCGTGACCGTTGCTGTGCTCTTTTTCTGTAGGGTTAAAGTAGGTTCACTTCCATTCTTGGGTTTAGGATCTGTGCCCCCTTTGGCTCCTTTAGCTCCTTTGAATTCGAGTTTCATTGAATCAGCTAGTTGCACTGTAGATTTTTCAATATTGGCCAACCTAGCTTCGATCTTGATCAGTCGAGCTTCGAGTGGGCTCAGTAAGGACCTAAACAGTGTACCTAGATCCGCCAGTGAGATGTCATCACTGGAGCTGTCCTCTGAGGTAGTGTTTAAGGCAGCTGTGACGGTCGTATGACTGTGAGCCGAGGGTGAAGTTGTAATACTGGGCTTATCTGTGTTAGTGCTAGTAATCACTCCTTTCGAACCGTTTCCCCTCGACGGTTTGGATTTTGGTGTTTTTGACCTACTACCTTTTTTGTTTTGTCCCCCTTTCTTCTTTTTTTGGATTGCACCTTCCCTGACCCCCCTAGCTCTATCAGAGCTAGTCTCTTTCTCGTTAACCAGCTCAGTGTTTGGATCGGGTATCGTAGGCAGGATTCCTGGTGCAAGTTGAGGTATGTGAGCATTAGGGAGAGCCATTAAGCTCATATCATCTAGGTCACTGGGGGCCTCAATTATAAAATCTGGGTCAGTAGTTTGGACACTGGGTGACTGAATTCCTCCCACTTCCCTCGGTACACTGATTATAGGTGCTGACCTCCCATCCGGAGTTCTCGCATGGGCCATTGGCCCCAATGAAGATCTCCTCACCCAGTCTATTTCTTGGGAGATTCGTCTTTCCAAGACTTCTATTTCCTCGATCAGAAGTGATCCGGCTTTGACAAAATAGTTGTCGATAGTACCTTTATTGGCTCCAGCCGCAGCCAGGGATGATTTGCTCCTGGTTTCTCTTGTACACATTGCTCCGGTTTTTGATGAATTTTTTTTTTACAAGAGGGGGGGCCCGGCCCGGTCTCTACTGACCTCGAACGGCCCGCTCTTTGCCCGGTCTTCGCCCGAGCTCCGTCCCGCGCGCGTCCCGCTGCGTGAGACGGATAGACTGATTTTATCCTCCCAGGCGAAGGGGCGTTGCCGCTGCGGGAAGAGGCTGCAGGTGTGGAAGATCGCCTCGCAGTCCCGCAGCGGTGTAGGCGGTGTGGGCGGGTCCGGGGTCCAGCAGCAGCCGAGGAGCGGGTGCCGCGACCGGGGAACAGGGGAGCAAAATCCAACGAAGTTCCAGGAGTAGAAGCGCCCAGCCAGGTCAGGAACAGCCCCAAACACTGAGTATTCATGCACTTGGTGATTTAAAACCTTATCCGATTGCAATGACTGTGTGCCATGTAGACTCTTCTGTTTTCTCTGCACCTAGACACACAGCCTGTAATGTCAGTTTGCATGGCCTTGGTGAGGGGTCCCTAGGGTGGAACAATTCATGCTGCAGCCCTAGTGGGCCCTCTTCAGTCCTAATTCTCTAAGTACCAGGGGTACCACTTACTAGGGACCTACATGGGTTGCAGAAGTTGTGCCAATTGTTGCATAGTTTTAGGGAAAGGAAACTGGTACTGGGAACTTGGTTAGTAGAGATCCAAGACTCTTCAGTGAAAGTTGCATCAAAAACCATGTAAAAGGCAAGGGACTTTGGCCAACACCTTAGATCCCTATAGTATTGACCACGTCATGCTACTTAGTGAACCAGGAATTCCTATGGAGGAAGAACTTGTGAAACAGTTTCCCAGGATATTATGAGGCAAGGTTGGGAAATTGAGTGGATTTGTTCACTAAATAAAACTGAAGGATGGTGCTTTAAGGTCAGGAACATACCTGTGGGCATGAAAGGAAGTGTCATGGAAGAAATAGATGCTCTGGAAATCAACAGAATCAAAGAAACAGAGGAGAGTGCAGAATGGTTGGCCCCTTTAGTGGTAGCTCTAAAACCTAATGGCCTCATAAGACTATGGGGCCGATTAAGATGTTAGTTGGAAAGGCTCTGAGTGGGATTCGGATTCTCTAAAACCGATTCGGAACCTATGTTTCCGACCAAATCGGACACATTTCCTGCCGACCAATTACGATGCAAGGAAACTGTTCTAGCTGTCCTATTCGGTTTTGATCGGCATTTGGACAACCCGAGTTGTTCAGAGCCAAATCGTACAACTATATGGACACGGTTTCTGACTGAGCGGTTACGATGGGCGATTCTGACAGCCGCTCGGAATCGGTCTGCCCGACACAAAACAGCTGTCAGAATCTGACTTAGGGGGCCCATAGCAGGCCCCCCTTTACCCAGGGCCCTCCAAATGGGAGCAATGGGAGTACCTATGGGACCCCTCTTTCCAACCATGAGGTGCCCGCCACAGGGTGCAAGGTTTTCCCCAACCACCACTTTTTTCAATTGGTTCTCGTTCTGAACACAGGCTCCCACTAAATTCAACGCGAGTCCGACTGAATGATGTTGGGAAGCATCATAATCAGTCGGTCGGATTCACAGAACCAGATTTGGTTGGAAATGATTCTGAAACCAATTCGGTTGGAAGAGTTTCCGACCAAAATTGTAATCAGCCCCTATGTATTCATCTCAGAGATCGAAATAAGAACATTTTTGCATACACATTTCAACTATCAAGGTTTGATGAGCTCCTCTCTCAGTCTAAGGGGGTCAAGTTGCTTTCCACCATTTATTTAACTTCTGCCTATCACCAGATTTTGCTGCATCCATCCAGCAAGGGTTTACCATCGTTCATCACTCCTTTAAGTTGTTATAGCTTCATAACCACAACTTTTGGTCTGGCATTGGCGGTTGGGGTGTTCTGCTCCCAAAGCATAAGTTATTCAAAGATATAGTAGAGGTGATGTATTTCCAAGACAATATACTGGTGATGGGCAGAGACAGATGAGAACAATGTTTCATGTTAAAACTAGTCTTGGCGAAATTAGCTGATAATGGACTTACTGCGGAATTGAAGAAATGCTAATTTTCCTTAAGGTCAGTAACGTCCCTGGGGCACAAGGTAGGCAGATAAGGTATTTCTCTAAAGAAAGACATCATTGAACTTGTTAGCAACACACCTGTACTGACTTCTAAGGATGAGTACTAAGGATGAGGAGGTAAGTTATGCCCTTCCTTGGTCTAGCGAAATTCAAATCCAAATTTGTGAAGAATGTTGCTATAAAAACATATGGACTGAGGCAGTTGTTGAAAGTAAGGCATGAATTCAAATGGAGTAAAGAGCTGCAGGAATAGTTTTGAATGGATCAAATGTGACATTTGTACAGCAGTACCACTGCAAGGTTTTGAGGTAGGTGCTTACAGGGTCTTGATGACGGACCCCAGTGCCAAGGGTCTTGGTGCTGTTTTAACAAAACATTTCAGAAGTAAGTAGGAAGTGAAAGTAAAGTAGCATGTGCCTCTCATCCTTGTCTTCTGCAGATGAAAAGCTCTCAGTATTTGAGAAGATGTTAGCTGTGGTGTGGGCCATGGAAATATATTGCCAATATCTGTGGGGATCCTGGTTTAAATTGCGTACCAACCATAAACCACTTATAAAAGTTCTTACATCCAACAGCGTGATCAAAGCCACACCACCCATCGCAAGAATTACGCAAAGGTTGTTACATTTGATATATGACTTTGGATTAAGAACAAAGTGGTAGAGTGGGTCTCTGAGTGGCTGCCTGAGTCTCTATGTGGATCTGTGACTGGGTGTGATGAGTGTCTGAGTGGGTCTGTGAGTGGGTGCATGAGTCTCTGAGCGGGTCTATGAGTGAGTGCATGGGTGTCTGAGTGGGTCTGTGAGTGGATGCATGAGACTCTGAATTGGTCTGTGAGTGGGTACATGAGTATCTGAGTGGGTCTGTGAGTGGATGTGAGTCTCTGAGTGGGTCTGTGAGTGGGAGCATGAGTGTCTGAGTGGGTGCGTGAGTCAGTGAGTGGGCCTGTGAGTGGGTGTGTGAGTATCTCAGTGGGTCTGGGAGTGTAAGCCTTTGTGTCTGAGTGGGTCTGTGCATGGGTAAGTGAGTCTCTGAAGGGATCTGTGAGTGGGTGCATGAGTGTCTGAGTGGAAAAGGTGAATTAGTATCTGAGTGGGTCTGTGAGTGGGTGCAGGAATGTCTGAGTGAGTCGGTAAGTGGGTGTGTGAGTCTCAGAGTGGGTCTGTGAGAGGGTGCCCGAGTGGGTTTGTGAGTGGGTGTGTGAGTCTTTGATTGCCTGTGTGAGTGGATGTAACAGTGCAAGTGGGTCTCTGAGTACATCAGTGTCTGAGTGAGTTTCGAAATGTCTTTTTATTATTTTTGTGATGATACTCGTGAATACATCGCAACGTTAAATGAGGGCCTTGCAGAGGATCGCGACAAATATGTGAATATCGCATATGGGAAAAAACAGTTCTTCACCATGTTGTACATACAAGCGGTCCCTTGAAGACCCCTTTATTACATTCATGGGGTCTGCCAACTGCCCCATAAACAACCTGACCACCCGAGCTTTAAAACCTACCCCAATCCCTAAACTTCCCCAACCCCCACGCCCTAAGGCCTAAAACCCAGCTCCCTGCCCTATAAACAATCCCAATCCCCCTGAGCTGTAAAAACAACCTCCAACCTTAAATCTACCCCCGACCAAACCAGACCCCAGCCCAGGGCCGGACTGAGAACAGCAACCAGCCCTGGCAGGTTGCTTCTCCACTGGCCCTGGGAACGGAGGGGAGGGGATTGTTAGCCACTAAGCACTGCTTCCGCTTTTCTTACAGAGGGCCGATTTTGCAGCACTGTGGCAAAACCGGCACCCTGTGAGAAAAGCGGCCCCCTGCGGCCACAACCCCGGCCCCCACCCCTCCAGCCCACCGGGGAAATGCCCGGTGCCCTCTATGTGCAGTCCGGCCCTGCCCCAGCCCAACTTACCTGTCCACATCGACCTTTCTGTCCTGACACTTTCTGTTCCCGACATCTAGACAGCGCACTGCCTTAGCCATACATATGCGTGGTTAAGGCAAGCGTGGTTGCGCTTGCGGGGGAACGGCACCAGTGGCTTTGCCCATGTTGTAAATGCAATTTCCTGAGATGTTAACTAATACAGAAGTGCAAAAGTAGACAAGAGGTTTGGGACTGGAAAGGAGGATTCCTAATTCGCAGTTCCTTCTCCATAATTAATTTCGAACAAGAAGCATGAGCTCAGGGGGAAAAAAGTCCGCTATCCTCTCCATTTACCATGATTTCTTGAAATGTAGCTGCTACAAATGGAGGACTATGGTTCTGACGTTTTCATTGCTATTGCTGACTTTGCTGTAGTTGATTTTCAAGAAACGTGGCATGTACCTGACAGTTCTTTTGAGCGATTTTCCATGTTCAAAATTAAGTCTAAGGGATCAATACTGGGACGTTCCTGCTGCAGTTTCATTACTGTGTGCAAGATAGATAGCTGTTGCTTGGGAACTCTAATAATAGAGGAAAGTGTTTTAGCATTGATAACGTTAATTACAATAAAATGAAAACAAGGTTTAACTAGAATGGTGGTAATAAAAGTCTATCTATCACCAGGAAAGACTCAATGAGATTATGAGGTAATATCTAAGTAATAGCCGCTTATTGACAAGATCCAATAATAATATTAGGGGATTTTAATAGTCATATGTTCGGCCAATGAGATAGTGATGAGCATTTTAAAGCACTGAGGGGCATATTACCAAGCAATAGCGATAATTATCACTATTGCTTGGTTAGAGACAAAAATTTACCGCTGAGCTGCGGCGATTTTTATCGCAGATAAACCTTGGTATTACCAAGGTTTATCGCAAATGCGATAAAAATCGGCCGCAATGCATGAATATCGCTGAACAGTCAGCGATATTCATGCATTACCAAGCTAATGCTCTTAGCCATGTTATCCACCTCCCATTGGATAACATGGCTAAGAACTGCTCAGGGCAGGTGTTAGCTTTTGGAGATATTCGCGCTTAGCGCGAATATCTCCAAAAGTTGGTAATAGGAGATAGCGATGTTAGCGACTGTTTCCAGTCGCTAACATCTTGGCACGCCCACTTTGCATATCATTAGTGATAAATATCACTGACATGCAAAGTGGGGCCCAAGATGGTCACTATCTCCTACTAGCTGTCGCTAACTGGTGTTAGCGACAGCTAGGTAATAGGGAGATAATTTTATCTCCGCTTTCTTGGCTTTTAAAGCCAAAAAAGCCGAGATAAACCCCCTTGATAATATGCCCCTCAATGTGTGGAATATACTACCGCTTACGTTTCAAGACATCAACACTAACTTTAGGGGACGCTGGCTGTTTAACCAGTTAAAGTTCTTCCAGTTATGGTCCTTAAATGGCAGATTCTACAAGCATCCACCTGCGAGCATCACACACATTGCCTCAAAAACAGAAATGCTGCACTTGATTATACTTGGAAAAATGCCTGGTTCGTGAACAGATTCATTCATTTTCAAAAAAGACACACATTTCATACCGGCCACTCTCAATAAGGGGAATAACAAAATACTAGAGCAAACAAAACATATCTAAATATTTTAAGAGAAATGGACTGAAACAGACAAAGCAGCCCTGCTTTAATGCAGAATGTGTCCGTGATCAAAATGGTTGATCTAATCCTATTCAGCAGGTAAAAAGTAAACGAGTGACTAAGAATAATAAAGGCCAAATAATATATATACTTGGAAAAATGCCTGGTTCGTGAACAGATTCATTCATTTTAAAAAAAGACATACATTTCATACCGGCCACTTAGGCTGTGACTCTCAATAAGGAGAATAACAACATACTAGAGTATTAAACTGTGGGTGTTTAGTCTAAGATTGGAAGGAGTGAAAGAATAATTAGTTGGCCATCTGCTAATTTAGAGTAAATAATGCCTTGGTATGAGAAGGGGCAGTATGCATTTAATGGATCACCCACAAGAGAACATATTCGAGGGCTGAAGTAAAATACATAGCTCAGTTTGTGTTCTGGTTTCGAGCAAACAAAACATATCTAAATATTTTAAGAGAAATGGACTGAAACAGACAAAGTAGCCCTGATTTAATGCAGAATGTGTCCATGATCAAAATGGTTTATCAAATCCTATTCAGCAGGTAAAAAGTAAACGAGTGACTAAGAATAATAAAGGCCAAATAAGTGACTTGCGATAACAATATAAATACTGTTTACGAAAGGGAAAATACAGTTTAAAGAACAAAAAATGAAGCGCGTTCTGTGACTGCTGTAAAGAACTGATCCAATGCAATTGGGAAAATACTGGTGGATCCAGACATATCCACCAGGAAAAATCCAGCCATTAAATACATGGGTGGGGTTAATGAAAGAGCTATACGGAAATGGTTTGCAACTAGAAGGAGATACGGTATAAATTTGGGAAGCTGCTGAGTATAATCTAAGAGTAGCTAGCTTTAGCAGGCTAAAAAAACACAAGGATGTCACAATGGTTTATCTGCTCATTCGTTAAACGTAACCCGGTCTTCTGGGCAACACTTCTGTCCTAGACATAGATGGCAAGATTTTCACCAAATATATTATCCAGCACATTAAAGGATGGCTTCTTTATCAACAAATACTATTGTTAAAGCAAGGAGGTTTTTGACCAGCACATGGCACATGTGAATGGCTGATGGTGATAGTGGATATAAGACGAGCAACCGTTAGACAAAGAAGGGGCAATTTATGTGGGGCCCATACAGTGGGTTTTCACTGTGCGGAGGGGTTTTGGGAGGGG
Organism: Lissotriton helveticus; assembly: GCF_964261635.1. Taxonomy (NCBI): domain Eukaryota; kingdom Metazoa; phylum Chordata; class Amphibia; order Caudata; family Salamandridae; genus Lissotriton; species Lissotriton helveticus. The sequence goes on along the minus strand of NC_136060.1, from coordinate 18,292,456 downwards.
GCGCACGTACTGGACGCCCCCCCTCCCCCACCCGCCCGTTCAATCACCAATACAGTGCCAGTGCAATCTGGGGAAAAAAGAGAAACTGCTGCTGTCTGACCACACCCTGCTCTATGGGATGTACTAGTCAGTGAGCACAAATTAAAATACATAGTATTTTTTTATTCATCTGTGCACCAAGCAGAAGTTGTGAAAAGGTGCCTGTGCCTCTTTGAAATGAGAGGGGGAAAAAGAACAGAGAGAGGGGAATTGCCGCGAGAGAGGAGCCAAGCAAAAGCAGGAGAGAAAAATATGCAGGTTACAAAGGGTCTATCTGGTGAGTAAGATAAAGAGAGAGAAGAAAGAGGAAAAGCAAGGTCATAAACAAAAAAAGCGAGGAAAGAGGATGTAGGTGCATGAAAACGGAAGAGATCAGAGAAAAAACGAGAGCGCCCAGAGAGTAAAGAGATACAGAGACGGACATGCAAGCTATGAAGAGCTAGGTGGATAAGAAAGACCTGACAGGGAGAGACAGGAGAAAGTGGCTGGCAGCTAGAGATAGAGAAAACCTTGGAGTAGACAGGTGGGAAAACAGCAGAAAGAGCAAAGAAAAAGACAACCAGCTTTAAAAAGAGCTATAGAGAATGAGAGGCCTCAACAGAATAACCGGTATGGTTGTGTGTTAGACAGAAGTTACAAAGAAACAATGAGGCATGTGTGCGTGAAAGCAAGAACGAGAGAGAACTACAGCAAGATAAACGTTGACCCACAAAAGAGGGTATGAAGACATTACAGAGATACAGTTGAGATAGAGAGATAATTAATCGAGGGGGCCAGTTGGGGAGGGAGGAGATAGTGTTGAAGAGGCAGACAGATGAGAAAGTAGGGAGGCAGGTGAAACTGGAAAGGAAAAGACGAAAAACAAGTAAAGGTAGGAAACATGGGAGAGTAGTTAAAATGCCAGGAGAGATGAAGAGAGGCAAGGTGAGCGATGAAACAGGACACAGAGTAAGGTAAAGCAACAGGACAGCGCAGATATGAGGGAAGTAACACGGTACTATGAATAGCATTTTTCCCCAGTAATGGTAGTGCTTACTACACCATAATCCCCATGTTTCGGTAATTACAATGCCTTTTTCCCCGTCCCAGCATAGTTGATCTGTCCAAATTTAACAGACATTGTGGACTTAATCACACCTAGTTGGTGTTTGGACAAAATATAGAGGTTTTAATATTGTGAGACCAGAATATCAATGCAGGAATATTGTCTGGCAAGAATATTGCTGACAAGAATATCACAGTTAAGAATATCATTTTTTAGGTATGCTTTTAATAATGTTGTTAAATATATCTGTAAAACATAGCGCATCTAGTAATGTTGTTTATCAATATTTTTGTTATTTTTTTAAGTGTATTTTTTTATTTGTTTTTATATTTAGTAGTTGGGGGAAAAGTGTGGGAAGAATTAAAATATATCATTATTTTAATGCACATTTTTTATTTTAAAATACATTGTAAAAAAGTAATTTTAAATTTCATGAGTGTTAATATTTTTAATGGTATATTTTTCAAATGTAAATACGTTTGTATATTTGACTGATTTATTATTTTTTGACATACTTTTCAAATTGTGCAGTTTAATAATGGTTTTAATTCGTATTTCGTTATTTACACATTAAAAATATGTTTTTTCCTACATCAGGGGGCCTTCCAGGACCTGGGGAAACTCTTACTCGATCTCCCCGAGGGAGAGCTGATCATAGGGGGGATTTTAACGCAGTACTTGATACGACAATAGATCGTCAGCCTCCCAGGGAGACAAATAGACCCAACCAAGCATTTAGAGAATTTCTGGATGCTATAGTGCTGACGGACATGTGGAGACTTAAACACCCTACCGAATGCCACTACACATTTTATTCGGGGGCACATAACAGCCTCTCTCGCGTAGATTACATATTGACGCTAGCGATACCTCCAGAAAGAATAACAGCAATAGAACATCTACCGAGAGGGATTTTGGACCACTCCCCAATTCATCTTACCTACACCACACAACTCCCTAGAAGGCAGAGGCTTTACCCAGTATACTCGGGCTATCTAAAGAACCACAAGATAGCGAAAGCATTAACAACTTCCACTGCACACTACTTTGAGGAAAATTTATCGTCAGTGGAATCGCCGTCCCTCCTCTGGGAGGCATACAAAACAGTAATTAGAGGACAAGCCATCTCAACGATTACTAGGCACAAAAGGGAGCACAGAGAGAACCTTGAATCGCTAGATACTGCGGTACAGCGAGTGGAGACGGCCCACGCTTTAGATCCCACTGATAACACAGCGCAAACCCTAACACTAGCAGCTCAAGAATACAGGGCATATGCAGAGGATATGGCGAAAACTAGGCACACAGATACACTACATAGGATCTACGAACTAGGAGACAAGACAGGAAAAATGCTTGCATGGTTAGAAAGAAGGGATAGAACAGACAGATGGATAGCTCAAATAACACTAGCGGATGCCTCAATCACCACAGATCCCCAATTAATAGTAGAAGAATTGGCCACCTACTATGAAAAGGTGTACACTCCACGAGGCACAATGACGGAAGAGGATAGCATGCAATTTTTACACGACATACTGTTGACCACACTGTCACCAGAAGACATGCACACACTCGAGGAAGACTTAACGACAGAAGAAGTAGGGAAGGCACTGGCAGCGCTGCACACGGGGAAGGCGATGGGGCCAAATGGCCTACCGGTGGAACTCTATTAAAAACTCACCCAAAAAATCACCCCCCACCTACTCCCCATGTATAATGACTGTTTAACACAAGGCACACTAACCAAAGATCAAAGATTAGCTACTGTCGTGGCAATTCACAAACCTGGAAAGCCACCGGATCGGGCGTCCTCATATCGTCCGATCTCCTTAATGAATGCGGACGCAAAGATATTGGCAAAACTGTTGTCGCTCCGACTACAGCCTCACCTCACAACATTGGTACACCCGGACCAATCGGGCTTTATGCCTGGGCGAAACACCTCTCTTAACCTAGGACGTCTTAATGGGGTGCTTCACCGTACTCCACTACTGCGGGAAGATGCAGCCATTCTATCCTTGGACGCCACAATGGCGTTTGACCTTGTGGAATGGCCATTTCTATTTGCGGTGCTTAGAAAGATGGGTTTTGGCCCCAAATTCTGTGGATGGGTTAAGCTACTGTATACAGCGCATCTAGCCAAAGTGATAGCCAATGGCCATATATCGCGGGAGATCGCGCTAGGACGCAGGACAAGACAGGGATGCCCACTATCCCCGCTTCTGTTTGCGCTCATATTGGAGCCGCCGGCAACGAAAATACGCACGGAACCGTTGATCCGTGGGATAACATGGGAGGCGGGCTGGGAAGACCGAATCTCACTTTACGCCGACGATGTGCTGATATACTTAATGTCCCCAACAGCCTCCTTGGAGGCCCTAATGGACGTCCTCACAACATAAGGGGCGGTGTCAGGATACACCATAAATTGGACAAAATCACTTCTATACTTACTACATGGCCAAATACCTAATCGGCCCCTAACTGCACATTACAAATAGTGACCAGAGGGTTTAAATACTTAGGGATATATGTCACCCCACAAGACTCGGTATTCATGGAGGAAAATTTAATGAAACCCCTGCAGAGGCTCAAATCGGATATCGCGCATTGGAGATCCCTCCCATTAACGCTGTTGGGAAGGGCAGCACTCTTCAAAATGCTCTCACTCCCCAGGTTACTTTACGTGCTACAAAATACCCCATTCCCGGTCCCTCTTTCCTATTTCAAGACAATTGACGCAGAAATCTCCTCCTTGCTGTGGGATGGGAAACCGGCCCGTATAGCGCACTCCAAACTGCTCCGTAGCTGGTATGACGGGGTAATAGCCTTACCGCGTGTTAAATTGTACTACTGGGCTGCGCAGCCGACGATTGTCAATCAATGGCTACATGCTCCACAGCATGACCCAGCAGATAGACTTGACAGAAATGTACTGCCAGCAGAACACCTGATAAAGGCCCTATACACTAACAAACGATGGCACACGCTCACAGGCCGTACGGCACACACGATAAAAATTTGGCATACGGCACAAAGAGCCCTGGGATGGGAGGGAGTGCTCACATTGGCCACCCCACTCTGGGAAACACACTGCCTCGGCACCCTGGCTAACACCAAGGGATTCAGGCAATGGGACCTAATTGGCATCACAAAAATAGGAGACCTATGGCTCAGGGGAGAAATTATTACATTCGTTGCTCTACAGGAGAAGTATGGAATGGCTAATACTGAGCTATACCGCTACACCCAAATCAGACACGCACTACAGAGCGCAATCCCACCAGGCACGGAACTAGCTGACTCATCTCCCCTTGAAGATAGACTTCTCACTGACTATTTAGACAAAAAAGCAATATCACAAACAGACCGTAAGCTGGTGAACAATCTCTCGGATCCCACGGTGGTCCTACGTAGAAAATGGGGGATAGAATAAGGAGACATAGAAGACTCTGATTGGATGGATGCGCTGGCATCGGCAAGAGAGGCAACGATCCCATCCCGGCTAAAACTAGTACAACTCAAGGTACTGCACCGCATATATTACTCAAGCACCATGTTACACAAGTTAGGTCACGCGCTCGATCCAGTCTGCCTAGGAGGCTGTGGACTAAATGAAACATACTTCCATATCATATGGGACTGTCCCAAATTACAAGCCTATTGGGAGCATGTAATGAATGAAATATCAGAAGCGAGTGAGGTAGAAGTTCAGCTGGACCCCGGGTGATGCTTATTGGAAACCTACAGACCTCAACCTGGGGCTACAAGCTTGGGCGACACTTGGGTTGGCGGTAGCAAAGCGGAACATTGCCAGGAACTGGGGATCAGGGATAGTACCCACACAAACACAATGGGAAAATGCCATGGATGCAGCGATGGTGGCGGAAAGGGCAGTATATATCCATAGGGGATGTCCCCAAAAAATTGTCCAGAATATGGGGGAAATGGAATGGTAATATATGTGACCCTCCGCAGATATTATCTGACCCTGAAGCTAGCCCATAAAATTGGAAAGAAACTGTATTGAACATGTAAAATGACCTGAGAGGGATGAGGGGGGGGAGGGAAAGGTGTGATGGAGACCATCGGTTAAACAGCCGAACACGTATTGGAATTCTTTGCCCTGTACACAAAGAACGGTATAATGTGTTGATCTATAGCCATTGGTGGAAGAAATATGTTCCGCACATACTGCAACCAGGTACTAATGTTTAGGGGAGGGAGCGGTGTGATGGGAATCGCTTATTCAGCAATTTCAACATGTACTGCAATTATTTATCCTGAACACAGACAACCATATAATGGACTGATGTGTTACCGATGGAGAATATTGATGTTTAAGTATGTTTTATATGCATATTTTTTGATGAATGTACAATTCTGACGACAAAAAAGCTAATAAAAAAATATATATATGTTTTTTCATATTTTGAATATAACATGTAAAATATGTTTTATTATATTTTTTTGCTTTCCTCTTAATATATATTATTATATTATTATTCCGTAATTTATACATTTAAGTCAGAAAGAATTATTATTTTCTTAAAATAGGAGTTTTTCAAAACTCTGAATTCATTTTGTATTTAGTGTTTATTTTTTAAAATGTGTACATGTTTACAGTACTTGCAAAGCAATTTGGGATTGTGGTTCAGTGTTTTGAATGTATCTTGTATTAATTCAGTTTACTACGAGTTGGTTACAGAGTTTAGTTTGTTAATGATGTTGAAGTTCAATGTATCGTGTAAAATGTTTTTGGAAAGTTTGGAATAGTAAAAGTGACCCGTTTACTGTTCAACACCTTCCCCAAGATGGTTTAAGTTGGAGCGGGAATAGCAAATTAGGTGTTCAACACCTTCCCAAAAATTGTTCAGTTTGGAGTGGAAATACTAAATCGTATCCCTTTACTGTCCACCAACTTTTTCAAGATAGTTCAGTTTGGAGTAGAAATAGTACATCTTACTCCTTTAGCGCCCAACACAGTACCAGCAGCCCGACCGCTGCATTACAAGTACAGCGGTCAAAACGCATTGGAACCGCCGCAACTGCCATGGATCTGCGATCTGGGGAAGCAATATGCATGGCCGGCCGCTGTGGCACCACCATGGATATTACGAGTTTCCTCACCGCCAGCCTTTTGATGGAGATGACACTACCATGAAAAAGATGGCAGTGGGGAAATAAAGGGGGCCCTACAGGCCCCTCTGCTACCCCTGTACATGGGGGTGCATGCAGGAGGGCAAATGTTGTGTCCCCCTGTGGGAATGCTCCCCTGTTCCTGCATGGCATGGACTGCTCAGTCCATGCTGTGCAGAAACATCCTTTCGCAGTCCTGTGGCAGTGCAGTTAAAAGACACACTATAAGCATTTAAACTGCATACCCACAGGACCACTCCTTGGCCCGCCGCAGTGCAGTTAAAAGACACACTATAAGCATTTAAACTGCATACCCACAGGACCACTCCTTGGCCCGCCCACCAGACAACAAAATAACTTGTGAACTGGTGGGTGGGCGGCAGTCGAGTTTGGCAGAACTGGAGCAGGGCGCTGGCATGGTGGCCCGCTCCAGGGCTGCCAAACTCGTAATTGGCCCTTATGGGGTGATTATGATGGTGGACAGACTTAAATCCCTCCGCCATCGTCCCGGGGATTGGGACCAGCCGCATATATGGTTGTGGCCCCGCAAATGAGATTACAATGCAACCGTCACTGTGGAGGTCGCATTGTGCATGTTTACCATTTCAGCGGGTGCTGGTGGCTGCAGCACCCGCCGCAATGGTAAAAATGCATGTTGTGCATTTCCCTGCACTACGTGGCAGGCACCACGCTGTGCCTGCCACCTGGTGCAGGGGACTGTAGTGCCCCCCCAAGAGCAAATCCCACATGCCCCTGCACAAGGGGGGCCCGCAACGGGCATCCAAAGTACATCCCCGCCAGCCTTTCAATGGTAGTTTAACTGCCATAGGCAGGCTGACTGGGATGCAGCATCCAGATCTTGCACAGCCACCATTTTGTGGATGCAGGGTGGGTCCGACAGGCAATCATAATGATTGCCTCTGTCTGACCCATGGCAGACAGGCTCCCGTCCTCCAGGCACCCCGCCCGCCTTCCTGATCTGTTGGACAGAAAAAGGCCTTACGATGGCAGTAAACCCGCCACCGGCAGCCTGCTGGTGGCGGGTTCACCACCATCGTAATCACTCCCTTAGTTTGGAGTAAGTATAGAAAATCTGACCCCTTTAGTGTCCTACACCCTCCTTTTCGAGATGGTTTATGTTGGAGTGGGAATAGTAAATCTGACCCAATTAGTTTACAAAATCTTCCTCAAGAGGGTTTACAAAAGACTTGGAATAGTACATCTTACCCGTTTACTGCCCAACCCCTACCCAAGATAGTTTAGTTTGGATTGAGAATAATACAACTCTCTCCTTTATTGTTCAACACCTTCCCCAAGATGGTTTAGTTTAGAGTTGTAGTAGTATATAATGTTTGTTTGGTGTTTAAGTGTTTTCAGAAAGTATATTCTAGTCAAGGGTTTCAAGTGTATTAAAGTTAGTTCCTGTTTTGTCTACTGGATTAATAGAATTATGAATGTAATTGTATTAGATAAGTGAAGTGTTTTAGTATAGGACGTAAATGTAAATGTCCAGTATTTGTAAAGCCTGAACAATTACCCGAGTGTGTCAAGTCGCTGGGGGCCGTCGGGAAGATTAAGCGAGGTATTGCCTAGAGTCACATGGTGCTGGGCTGATCTGCCGCCGGTGATTGAACCGTGAGCCCCCGGGCTCCGGAGTCAATCGCACTGGCTGCTGAGCCACACCTCTTCCCTCATTTATAGTTGTAGGTGATTGTGGAGTGGTTTTTGTTTTGTAGGTAATAAAAATGACAAATTCTTTTTTCTATAATACATTTTTTATTTATTTTGCCTATATTATTTGAAAGTTTATGTTATACATATACACTTGTTATAGCAGAAAAATATAACATGTTATAACTTTTTTACTTTTGCATACATGTATATACATTTCTCAATAATTATAAACATTTTGCAGTGTAATATTGATTTATGCATTTTTATGTCACATACCTTATTAACGCTGTACTTATTTTTTTTTCACATATGCATTTTTGGCACCATTGCATTGCATATAGACATTTTTTATCACAGCATTTACTTATGTTTTATCTATTTATATATATATATTCACTGTAAAAAACCATAGGTTTGAGGGGCGTTATAGTTAGTTGGACATTTCACTCGTACAAAACCATAGAAATTCCCCCGTTATAGTTAGTTCAGCTACCTATAACTAGCGCGCCCGCAATGCACTGCTGATGACGTCACATATTACATCACTCATGACATGGTAGGTGACATCACTCATGACATCACTGATGACATCTCAAATGACATCACTGATGACATCATCCAGTGAATGTGTGTTTTTCTGAAAAATAAATATGTTTTATATTTGTATATCTCAAGGTCGATGGAAGAATAAATGGGTATATAAGTATCTAAATGGATGATATGGTTTTGTAAAATTGATTGTATAACGGACTGATTAAGTGTATCTTAGTGAATACATGTGTTAGTGAGTAATGTTTAAATATGTAAATATCTGTATCAGTTTCTCACTTTATGTATACGTGACTGCATGGGTTGGTAAGTAGCTACATGAGTGTCTATCTGGGTCATTAGTTGTTGTTTTGATTATCAGTATAAGTGTCTGAGTGTCTGTATGGTTTAGTGGGGGCTATTACTTAGTGCATAGATGCATGAATGAGTGAGTCACTGTTTGTATGTGTTGAAGACAGTATGTGTGCAGAACTGTATGCGTGGATAAGTGTGTGTATTGGTGTGTTAGTGTGTGAATGACTGCCTGAATAGTGTCTTTATAAGTAACTACATATATTTTTTAACTAGTATATGTCAGTACTGGTGTATATAAGTGAGTATATGTGAGAGTCAGAGATTGGAAGAGTTCCTGTATGAATAAGTATGTGTTTCTATAAGTGATTGTTTAAAAGAGTAAGTATGTGTACGTTTCTGTAGAAGTAAGTGTGGTGGTGTGTGTATAAATGTATATGCAAGTAAATGGATGTTTTATACTTTGTAAGCATGTGTGACTATGTGTGTGAGTAACTCTAAGGATGAGTGGCGGTGTGTAACAGAATGTATAGATTGGAATTACTGAATAGGTTGTTGTAACTTGTATTGGTATGTCCATTGTTTTGAAAATGTTAGTTTCCATTTTTTGAGTGTGAGTATCAAAGGATATATTAGGGTGAGAGGATGTCTGCCTCTCTATCACAAGGATGATGTCATCAGTGATGTCACTTGAGATGTCATGAGTGATGTCATGAGTGATGTCACTGACCATGTCATTAGTGATGTCATATGTGATGTCATCAGCAGTGCATTGCGGGCACGCGAGTTATAGTTAGCTGAACTAACTATAATAGGGGAATTTCTATGGTTTTGTACGAGTGAAATGTCCAACTAACTATAACGCCCCTGAAACCTATGTTTTTTCTGTGAATTTTAAAGGTTTTATAAATGCTAATTTCTTAACTATAAAGTGACTGAAACCTAAGGTTTTTTAAGTGAATTACAAAGGTTTTTTAAATGCTAGTTTCTAACTATGCCTACAGAGGTAGAACATGTGTAAAGAAGAAAAAACGCACAGAAATAAAAAATAAAAAACCAGAAAGAAGCAACAGAAGTCCTCAAAGACGAAGAAAAGTGCAGGAAGAAGGAAGACGTGCAGAAAGAACAAACAGAGGAGCAGAAAGAGGCCTTGTTGCAAAATTATCATGTACCCTCAACTTTTTCAGATGGGTACTGGTGGTAACTGACTCTGACTAACCAGTCCTAGAGCCAATGCTGTGCTAAAAGACACTAAGAATAAAGTGAAAACACCAACATACACTAAGGAACACTATGCGTTGAGGTACCCCTCTGATTACCATGGCCTCCTCTGTAAGACCCTAGCACATAATAGGGCAGGGGGATTAAAACTATCTCTTAAAATGCACCACAGGGCGCATTTGCACACCGGTGAAGGGAGGGGAGCCTTAGGTGACATGTGTGTAAACACTCTCTGTGGACGTTTTAATTTGGGGGATAAAGTCCTCTTGAATACTGAGTGTCCTTTGGGTCCAACTAGCCCACCAGGTATCTCCATTTAGCGCCACAGAGCTGCGTTGCAGAGACATGTAAAAAGGGGCATGGCCTGCACCACCTCTCTGCAACACAGTGCAGTGGCGCTTACCGGAAGCTTTGGCCCCCAGGGGCCCTCAGGATTGAAGGGGAATTATTTCCCCAACTTAAAACGGGCCACAGGGCGTGTTTGCACACGTCAACTCAGGCCCCATCCCCTCCCTTCACCACTGTGTAAACGCGCCCTGTGGCCGTTTTAATTTGAGAGATTAACAGCTAGATTCATGAAAGGAAATTGCGCTCGCAATAGCTGCGAATTCGCAATTGCGCTCGCAATTTGAAGGGAAGGAATTCAAGAAACCCAAACAACCAAAATTGCGAATTCGCAATTTAAAAATAGCGAAATCGCTATTAAATTCGCAGAATCCTGGAGGATGGGCATTTGCGAATCGGAAATAGCGAGAAGCCATGGATTCTGCGAATTTGCAAAAAAGTCGCAATTGCCATTCATGAAAAATCGCTAAAAGCGAAAAACGAGAAAATCGCTATTTGCTACGCGCATGAAGAAGAACTCAAATCAGGTGGTAACCAGTACTGAAAAAATCTTTTTTACAAAAAACAGTTAGGTCACTCCCAACAGGTGCAGGGCTGATCAAACACATTTAAGGACATGCAGCTGGAGCCTGGTGATTCCCACAATGCCTGGACTTTACATGCTGGTGAGGCGGCGTAGGCTGCAGCGAGCTGCACGCAACAGACGGAGGATACAGGAGCGGATATTCCGCCAGCGGGTCACCCTTCTGGGCCAAACCAGGGAGCAAATCTATGCCAAGTACCGCCTGAGTGGGGCCATGATAATCAAGCTCATCCGGGACCTAGACCCCCTGATGCAGCACCCTACAAGGAGGACCAATGTCGTGCCCACACATGTGCAGGTATTGTGCTGCCTGCACCTCCTGGCCTCTGGAAGCTTCCAGGGGATGGTCGCAGTTACAGGGGGGTATCCCAGCCCACCATGTCCCGCTGCCTAAGGAGTTTCCTGGAGGCAATGCTGACCCGGCTACACCACTATATATCATTCCCCACCAGCCAACAGGACCTCAATGATACAAAGCTGCAATTTTACAATGTAGCTCAATTCCCACACGTCATTGGATGTATTGACTGTACGCACGTCCATATTTGCCCACCTGCTGAGACGGAGTACATGTACCGCAACCAGAAAAGCTACCACTCCCTCAACATCCAGATGGTGTGCAATGCCAAAACAATTATCACGGACATTGTGGCACAGTACCCGGGGAGCACACATGACTCCTTCATCTTCAGGCACAGCGGCATCCACACACGACTGGCCAGGGGAGACTTTGGGGAAGGACACCTACTAGGTAAGTACACATGCCCCAAATGTGTACGTTGTGATCATGTAGCTGCGCAGAACAGGCACTCACCCTCTGCTCTTTACATACAGGTGACAGCGGCTATGCTCTCCGTGAGTACCTCCTCACCCCATACCTCAACCCTGCAACTCCACAACAACGGCGATTTAATGCATCACACATTCGCACAAGGAACTGTATTGAGAGGACCTCCACATGTGCGTCATGCACATGGGGAAAATCCTGCTGAAGGACACAGGCGCCGCAACCACATCACTATTAACTGTTTCTAGTGCACCCACACCCATTACTTGACTCATGCATGTGGACATTAAGAATGACATGAGTCAGATTAAGGTAGTAAAACCAATTGTATTTGTTAAATCACAATAAACTTGCCATTCAGGTAACTTGTACATCACTGACATATTGCGCCATATGCCTGTCCTTCAGGAGGGCATGCTTGTACCAGCAGCATGGCCCCTCAAGTCAATGCCAATGTTCAATGGCGCCTCCGGGCAGACGCTCCCAGCCTCCTTTCCCCATCGTCCTCCTGATTAGGACGTGAGGCAGCAGAGAGCCTGCTGCTGTGGCGGGGTGCTACCACCGGAGGGATGGACTGGCCGCTATGGCTGGATGTAGCCTCACTTGTGTCGTCCTCCCCACCCCCCCGGCCATGGTTGGCAGCCTGCATGGCCTGGACTGCAGTAGCCACATGCTCTAGAGCTGTCGCGACGTCCTGGCAGCACTGGACCATTTGGACCTGCATTGCCAAGGAGCGTCGCGAGAGCTGCGAGGTAGCGTTGCCGATGATGTAGTTCGAGTGCGTGTACGCCGACAGGCGGCTCAGCAGTTGGCGGTGTCTGCGGCGATTGAGTTCCCGCTGCCTGTAAATGGCCTGTGTGTTGGCCTCCATGGCAGCTGTTCACCCGCTCAGACATCAAAGCAACATTTCGGGCAGTCTTGTCCAGTTGCAGGTGGATGGCCCCAAGATGACGTGCCTGTGTCTGATGCACATGCAGCATCCTGCGCTCGATGGATAGGCCACCTGCTTGCAGATTTAGCCCCCTACCAGCACGGGAAATGTTGGAGCGCTGACCCCTCACCAGTCCGCTGGACTGGCTCCTCACAGCCGCAGGGCGGCGGGTTGGTTGGCGAACTGGAGCTGGTGTAGGTTGTCCCACTGGGGACTGTGTGACAGGCAGTGCTACTGCAGCGCGTGCCGGCACAGGGGTGGCACTGGCCACAGGGGCAGGTGGTGTGATGAGCGCCGGTGCGGGAGCTTGCACAGATGGTCCGGGCTGTGGGGAGAGATTTGCGTCTCCCTCTGTGTCCTCCGTGATGTCCATGACCAGGCCATCACTGTCAGTGCTTGGGACATCTGCTCCACCTGTGATGTTAAGTGGACGTTGATTAGTGACATGTTTCATACCCATTTGGACTTCCTACATGCATGCAGACTACCATTCCCTGACTGGCTGCAGGATTGACTCTCACTAAACATGTGTGGCTTAATGGGGCAAGATGGTAAATGTGGTCAGACTACATGTCCCACAATGCACTAGGGCTTTAGTGGTGTGCTTTGGCTGCATGACTGGGCTTTGATATGGGAGGCTCTGGAGTATTGGACATTGTTAGGGGACAGGGGGTCGCAGTCGCATGGCACTTACCTGGTGTGTCCTGTGTGGGTCGGGAGGAGTCAAGCTGTGTCACACCCACGCATGCCTGTGGATTAATTGTGTCCTCCACTCGGTCCTCCAGTGGTGTATTCGGTGGGACAGTGGGCTCACCTTCACCTGTCGCCACAAGTTCACCCAGCCTCTCCGCTATCCTCTCCTTTGACCTCCCTCTGAGGTCATACCACCGTTTTTTGAGTTCGTCCACGGAGCACTGGGTCACCCCCACAGAGTTAACTTTTGCGCGGATGCGCAACCATAGCCGCCTTTTGTCCGCCTCGGCCACCCTCCTCGAATCTTTGCCAAACAGGCGATTGTAGTCCTTGCAGACTCCTTCTATCAGGAACTCAAGCTCCTACTCTGAAAATGTGATCTTTCTTTTACGCCCACTAGCAGATCCAGCTGCAGCTTCCTCAGTCATGCTTGACACTGGGGTGTATCCTTCACAACTCCTGTAGGCACACTGGAGGGGACCTCTGAATGTGATGCTCACTGTACAGGCTCTCACTGCTGAATGAGGGTGGAACCTGCCTACTTCCTGGTGGTGATGTCATCACTGGGCTCAAGATGCGACTTCCCGTTTTTGCGATCTCGCTCTTAGCGAGATCGCAATTTGCGATCTCGCTATTTGCGATATCGCAATTTCAGAACGGATTTAGGCCGGTTATGCGAATATTTAGCGTTTTTCAGCAAATCGCAATCGGCGATTGCGGCCGATTGCGATTTGCTTTTTTTCTCGCATTTTTTCATGAATGCCAATCTGCGATTCCTTATTTGCGATTCGCTTTTTCTCGCAATTAAGGAATTGCAGATTGGGACATTGATGAATCTAGCTGTAAGTCCCCTTGAATCCTGAGGGCCCCTAAGGTCCAACAAGCCCACTAGGTATCTCCAGTAAAGGCCACAGAGCTGCGTTGTAGAGAGGTGTAAAAAGGGGCTCAGCCTGGATCACCTCTCTGCAACGCAGCACAGTGACGCTTACTTGAAGCGCCTGGTGGGCTAGTTGGCCCCCAGGAGCCCTCAGGATTGAAGGGGAATTATTTCCCCAACATAAAACGCGCCACATGGTGTGTTTGCACACATGTCACCTCAGGCCCTCCCCCTCCCTTCACCAGTGTGCAAACGTGCCCGTGGCGCATTTTAAGTTGTGGGATTAACTCCCCTTGAATCCTGAGGGTTCCTGGGGTCCAACTAGCCTACCAGGTACCTCCAGTAAGCGCCACAGAGCTGTGTTGCAGAGAGGTGTAAAAAGGGGGAATGGCCTAAGAACACCTCTCTGCAACGCAGCTCCCTGGCGCATACAGGAGGTTCATGGTGGGCTAGTTGGCCCCCAGGTGCCCCCAGTATTCAAGGAGAATTAGTTCCCCATCTGCAGAGAGCTGCAGGGAGGGGGCGGGGCCTCCGGCGTGATGCTGGTCTTTTTTTAAATACACTTTTTTAAGAAGATGGGGTTGTGGTGCCCCCCTTCTTTTCCTAATTTATTGGCCCTGGGGACCCCATCCCCCAGGGCTTAACCCCTATTTTGTTTTTTTTAAGATTTGGAAGGGGGCCGCGTGGCTCACCAAACAGCTCCTGGATCCACCTCCAGCAAGTTACTGTCCCCCAAGTGGTACTCCCCAGGTCCTGGACCTCTGGTGTGGCTCAGTAAGCTTAAATCAAGCTTTTGGGCTCTTCGTAAACGGTTTAGTTCACACCGAGACTGCAACGCTTGCACTTAAAATCAGCGTGAAGTGCTGCCGACCCAGCTCTATGCACTGCTGCATCGACAGCTCGCGGGGGTGACTACCAACGTGAAGCTCCAGCCTGCCTGTCCGCGATGCCTGGCCTGCTCTTCGCGCCATACTGACAGCCTCCCACAACACTCTCCTTGCGCCTCACAGCCCTCTCCAGCACAAACAGGACTATTGACATCAAACTTGAGAAGGTAAAACTTCAAATGGACTACTCCGGAGCTGTAGCCGACCATCGCCCCACTCTTTAAAAATTCATAAACTCTGGTCCTTCTGATTGGAATTTGTTGGTTTAGTCTTGTTTTATTTATTAAATTCAGCTCTATTTTCTAACCTGGTGTGGGATTCTTTGTGTGTGGTGTTTTCACTGTGTTCCTATTTGAAGTGTTGCACAAATACTTTACACATTGCCTCTGAGTTAAGCCTGACTGCTCTGTGCAAAGCTTCGAGGGGGTTGAGCAAAGCTTAATTTGAAGTTTGCTTGTGCCTTTACCTGACAAGGATTCTGGTTCCTGTTTGACCATGGCTCACACACCAGTCAATCAGTAACCGAGGGCATGATTCACAAAGGGCTTCTGCACACGTGGCAGAGGCCCCGCAGTCATGGGGGAGTCTCTGCACTTGGGGCGTCATCCCCGCAATGAGAATTCTCATTGTTGAGATGCCGCCCTTGTGCAGAGACTCCCCCACTAGTGCGGGCCCCTTTGTGAATCAGGTTGCTAACTGATAAACCGCATTCTCAATTTTGTGAGGTATGTGTCAATGCCCAATAAGTGGGCTGAGTAGGACAGTCTTGATTCTAATTTTACTTTCATTAACATTTATACTAATTTGGGATATTTTTTTAAAATAGAAGATATTTTGAGCACTAGTTTGGGACCAGTTGGCCGCTTTAGACTGGGAAGGAGAAGAAAAAGATTATTAACTTTCCTCTATTTGGATGTCCACACGTTGAAATTACGGTGGGTTTTTTATGTGTGATTTCCGCTGATTGAAAATGAGGGAATAACTTGTAAAGTGCAAGTTTATATTCACTTGTCCTTTCTTAGATGGGGAGCTTTTTGGCGTTAATAGCGCAGTGCTTTACGAGATTAAATTGACATTGGTCGAAGCTATTATTATAGCTCAAAACCAGTGGGAGGTTTGCACAGTGATATATTTCTGTGGCGCAGGATGAATGGTATGTGTGGTACTTTTGGGTATTTAATATAGCAGAGCTAATGGGCGTGTATATGGGTATTTTTTTTCATTGGAAATGCTTTGGTAAAAATACAAGATGCTATTGTGAAATAAAGTGTGACACACACACATATATATATATATTACCTACTGGCGGTCGCCAGTAGGTATATATAGTTAGGATTTTTTCTCTATGGGTTTTTTGAAAATTCTATGTCTAATAACTTTGGCGTTTGTGGACGGAATCGGCTGAAATTTTCAGGAAAATGGCACATTTTGTTTCTGAGCAGCCCTTGAAAATTTGGGGGGGGTTCGTCCAGTGGGGGCCGAGAAAAAAGGGGGGTCCCAAAACGTGTTTTTAACATTAAGTTTTCCATAGGGCGGTTGGCCTCACTTTTAGCCCGAACGGCTGAATGGATTTGCACGAAACTTGGCAAAATTGTAGGGACTGGTAGCCCGATGTGCCTTTTGTAGGTCTCAATATATGTGCTCCAGTGGATTTTGAGAAATTAACGTTTAAAAAAAGATATATATCTGTAACAGCGGACCGGTTAGCGCTCTGGTTCGCGGACTTTTCGCGCAATGGAGCTTTGTGAAGCGAAGCTGATTGGTTCTCCGGCGTCTGTCAACATTCCAAACAGTCCGTAGCGGCCGCCATCTTGTCTCTCGGTAGGATCGAGAGACAAGAGGAGGTCAAAACAAAGGGGGAAATAACTATAAGGGGGCATAGTAGATCCTCGCTGACCCCCTAGGTTTGATGTGGAGGTTTTAAAAGGGCCCCGCGGGGCAAAAAAAAATAATAATAATAATAATCGAACGGCTGAATGGATTTGCACGAAACTTGGCAAAATTGTAGGGACTGGTAGCCCGATGTGCCTTTGCTAGGTCTCAATATATGTGCTTCAGTGGATTTTGAGAAATTAACGTTCAAAAAAAGATATATATCTGTAACAGCGCACCGCTTCGCGTACTTTTCGCGTTACGGAGCTTTGCGAAGCGAAGCTGATTGGCTCTCCGGTGTCTGTAAACATTCCAAACAGTACGTAGCGGCCGCCATCTTGTCTTTCGGTAGGATCGAGAGACAAGAGGAGGCCAAAGCGAAGGGGCAAATGACCATAAGGGGGCATAGTAGATCCTCGCTGACCCCCTAGGTTTGATGTGGAGGTTTTAAAAGGGCCCCGCGGGGCAAAAAAAAAAATAATAATAATAATCGAACGGCTGATGACCATAAGGGGGCATAGTAGATCCTCGCTGACCCCCTAGGTTTGATGTGGAGGTTTTAAAAGGGCCCCGCGGGGCAAAAAAAAATAATAATAATAATAATCGAACGGCTGAATGGATTTGCACGAAACTTGGTAAAATATTAGGGACTGGTAGCCCGATGTGCCTTTGCTATGTCTCAATATATGTGCTTCAGTGCATTTTGAGAAATTAACGTTCAAAAACAAGATATATATCTGTAACAGCGCTCCGCTTCGCGGAGATAAAATTATATGTGTATTACCTAGCTGTTGCTAACACCAGTTAGCGACGGCTAGTAGGAGATAGCGACCATCTTGGGTCCCACTTTGCATGTGAGTGATATTTATCACTAATGACATGCAAAGTGGGCATGCCAAGATGTTAGCGACTGGAAACAGTCGCTAACATCGCTATCTCCTATTATCAACTTTTGGAAATATTCGAGATAAGCGCGAATATCTCCAAAAAGTAACAGCTGCCCTGAGCAGTTCTTAGCCATGTTATCCAATGGGAGGTGGATAACATGGCTAAGAGCATTAGCTCGGTAATGCATGAATATCGCGGAGTTTTCAGCGACATTAATGCATTGCGCTCGTTTTTTATCGTATTTGCGATAAACCTTGATAATAGCAAGGTTTATCTGCGATAATTTCTGACGGTAAAAAAATCGTTGCTAAGCATCGTTAGGGATAAATATCGCTTAACCTTGGTAATATGCCCCAACGTCTGTTAACGTTCGATTCGAAGGAAATCAGGAATTGTTGAAAAACATTGTGTGCGCCATCTTGTCTTTTTTCAAATGCCACACTTTTGTCGTGCACGGCAGCCATTTTAGATGCCTTGACCAGATCCACTCTGTGAACGCTGTCGATCCTTAGCATGGCTCCCCACCCTCGCAAGCATCTCCCCCAGGCAGTGGTCACCCCCGCTCTCTGTTTTATGCATGGGTAATAAACCTCCCCCCATCTGCGCTGTTCTTCCCTGAGAATCACACCCTGTGCCCGCCCGACACCTCCCTTTCGCCCTATTCACTACCGCACCCTCTGACACTCCTTTTCCTCTGTGTCCGATTGTCCAGGCCGGTCCTAGGCTATCAGCTAGCCCTGCAGATGTAGTTTATGGCCACAGCTGTAAAGAATCACCCGTCTTCAAAGGAGTTATAGTAGATCAAGGCCCACACTCGATGAGATCCGTCACAGCAGAAGCGTTGCTATTATCTGAAAACCATTCTGTATTGTGATTGGGGAGGGGACCGAGCGTGAAGCGGAAGATTCCAGGGATGACTCTTTGTACATCAAAGTTTTTACAATTATGTGTCACATTAAAAATATATAGCACTCCGACAAAGTAGTAAGATTATAAAACTTTAATAATTTATAAATATATACAAGAAAACAAAAATAGTAATAACATATAAACATTTTTAGAGAAAAACAACGAAGTAGCGGTCGGCTGTGCGAATAGTCCCAACGCAGCACAACGTCCAGATTTCCGGCGTGGGGCGTCGCGGGGGGTGGGTGATCAGTAGCAAACTGTTGTGCGAATAGTTCCAAGGCAGCAGAACGCGCCGAAATCTAGATGACACAAAAGTGATGTCTAGTAAGTTGCCACCCAGCAAATAACGGCGTGGGGCGTCGCGGGGGGTGGGTCATCAGTAGCAAACTGTTGTGCGAATAGTTCCAAGGCAGCAGAACGATGGCACCAAGGTGATGTCCAGTAAGTTGCCGCACTGGTTTTGGTATCCTACAATGCTGCTCCGAATAACGGCGTGGGGCGCCCCGGGGGAGGCGGCGTGAACGGGCCTCTCCAGGTGGAGTCTCGTCTGTTGTAGTGGGGCGCCCCTTTACCGTTTCAGTTGCCATTCCGTCCGCTTTTGGTCCACTGTGTCAAAATCCGCCATTCAGCTGAGTTGCGCCCACTCTTGCGGTGCAGCGATAGGCGGCTGTCACAGGACTCTCAAAATGGCGGCAGGCTGTTTCCTTTTTGGGCCTGGTCCACTGAAATGGCCCTGGGACACCTTGGAAATCGGACGCTTGTCTGCTAGGTCTTGGACCCCATTCTCGAAAGCGTCCCCTCCGCCTTGAGAATTCATCAAAAGTTTTGGGGGCCCCGACTCCTGCAGGCTTCTGGTGGGGAGCGGCTGCCATGATTGCTCGCGGAATGACCACGACGGAGCTACGAGATGGTGGTGCTCTCATGGTGACGCCAGCTTCAGTCTGAAACATCCAGAAACAAGGTGGGGCTTTCATCGTTTGGGGGAAAAAAAAAGTTTTCATCCAATGAAAAGTGTTGTTTTTAGGTCATATGATCAAGCCTTCCATCATTAGGAAACCAAAAGTAAAATGAACCAATGAAAAGTTTTATAAACAAGTCACATGACCTGTTATGCGGCATAGGGTATAAAATGCGGAGAAAATACGTTGGCACGTGAGGCGGCGTCAGTAGCGGACCGATGTGCGAATAGGCCGAAGGCAATACAACGCGCCAAGATCCGGATGGCATCGAGGTGGTGTCATAGTTGAGAGTTCTGAGCAGCGGTTGTAACACTGTCTGAAGCTTATTTGCAGCTGCTGCAGCTTCACTACGCGCCAAGATCCGGATGGCACCGAGGTGGTGTGTAGGAAGTTGCCGCACTGGTGTGGCCATCCTACAATGCTGAAAGTCGGCGTGGGGCGCCCCGTTGGCCTGTGAGTTTGCGTCAGTAGCGGACCGATGTGCGAATAGGCCGAAGGCAGCACAACGCGCCAAGATCCGGATGGCACCGAGGTGGTGTCTAGTAAGTTGTCGCACTTCTGTGGCCATCCTACAATGTTGAAAGTCGGCGTGGGGCGCCCCGTTGGCCTGTGAGATGGTGTCAGTAGCGGACTGATGTGTGAATGGGGCCAAAGGCAGCGCAACAATATTTTCTACTATATTTCCGGTGTAGAAGAGACCACAAGGCGCTGAGATGCCAAGATCCGGATGGCACCGAGGTGGTGTCTTGCAAGTTGTGGTACTGGTGTGGCCATCCTACAATGCTGAAAGTCGGCGTGGGGCGCCCCGTTGGCCTGTGAGATGGCGTCAGTAGCGGACCGATGTGCGAATAGGCCGAAGGCAGCACAACAATATTTTCTGACTGACACCACAAGGCGCTGAGATGCCAAGATCCGGATGGCACCGAGGTGATGTCTAAGTTGCGGACTGATGTGCGAATGGGGCCAAAGGCAGCGTAACAATATTTTTTGTATGGAAGATACCACTAGGCGTTGAGATGCCAAGATTCGGATGGCACTGAGGTGATGTCTAGCAAGTTGGTGTGGTCATCCTACAATGCTGAAACTCGGCGTGGGTCACCCCATTAGCCTGTGAGATGGCGTCAGTAGCGGACCGATGTGCGAATAGGCCGAAGGCAGCACAACGCGCCAAGATCCGGATGTCACCGTGGTGGTTTCATAGTTGAGAGGCACTTCATCTGCAGTGGGGCGCCGAGATCCGGATGGCACCGAGGTGATGTCTAGCAAGTTGCTGTACTGGTGTGGTCATCCTACAATGCTGAAACTCGGCGTGGGTCGCCCCATTAGCCTGTGAGATGGCGTCAGTAGCGGACCGATGTGCGAATAGGCCGAAGGCAGCACAACGCGCCAAGATCCGGATGTCACCGTGGTGGTTTCATAGTTGAGAGGCACTTCATCTGCAGTGGGGCGCCGAGATCCGGATGGCACCGAGGTGATGTCTAGCAAGTTGCTGTACTGGTGTGGTCATCCTACAATGCTGAAACTCGGCGTGGGTCGCCCCATTAGCCTGTGAGATGGCGTCAGTAGCGGACCGATGTGCGAATAGGCCGAAGGCAGCACAACGCGCCAAGATCCGGATGTCACCGTGGTGGTTTCATAGTTGAGAGGCACTTCATCTGCAGTGGGGCGCCGAGATCCGGATGGCACCGAGGTGATGTCTAGCAAGTTGCTGTACTTGTGTGGTCATCCTACAATGCTGAAACTCGGCGTGGGTCGCCCCATTAGCCTGTGAGATAGCAGTTCTTTGGATTTGGGCCTGGCTCGTCTGCTGTAGTGGGGCGCCCCTTTACCGTTTCAGTTGCCATTCAGCTGAGTTTCGGCTGCTCTTGATGCTACAGCGACAGGCGGCTGCAACAGGACTCTCAAAATGGCGGCCTGTTCTTTGGATTTGGGCCTGGTCCACTAAAATGGCCCTGGGACACCTTATAACTCGGACGCTCGATTTTTTTTTCCTTTCCTGTACATGCAAAAAAAGGTAAATGCCCGGTACGTTACACGCTTCATCTGCCACGATGAACTCTCTAGAGGAACCGAAAAAAAATATAGTTGTGGTAACTATACCATGCATTGTCATATGGAGAGGTGGCACCAATTAATTATAGTGCTGCATAAAAGAGAGATTTGGAGGAGAACCCCTGACCTGCTAGTACATTCATCAAAGAAGTGGCACTGAGAGCTTCAGAGGCAAGGGAAACGGTCCCAAATATTTAGAAGAACTTTGGAAAGATTAAAATGACATGTTTAGATTGTGGCAAATTTATTTCATGTGGACATCTGAGTGTTACTCTAATAAATACAGCATATGAACATCATCATAGTCGATGGTTGGTAGAGACATTTTGACTATATCCTGGACCTGCCCGTCCTCGCCCAAAATGGCGCCAGAATAAATGGGACTCGTAACTCCTTGTTGTGTACTGGTTGCAGAACCTTGAAATCACGAGATACGTATGCAGTTTTGAAGCACATGGCGGGCGGGGACGAGAATTGATTGAATATTTCGACATCCCTATTGATATTAAGTTCTGATGTGTTATTGATTACTGTACTGTTGAAAGTTCGAATTAACGTCACCCATGGTACTTGCCCGCAAATGTATATCTAGATAATTTTATTGTAACTGGCCCTGTCGTATTTTAATTATAAAATGTACGTCCACCGATTCCGTAACTGTTAGACACCTTAGTTCTTGCAACCTAATGGCCCGCCCGTTACGTTCCTCTACAGTGTAAATGTCTATTTATCATATACGATTACAGTTTGCTCCGTGGCCGGCCCACGTGGTTATAGGCTCGTATTTGTATAATGAAATTTTCACAATAAAGGTTTTTAAAAGAAAACATGGTAGTAGTATATACATTGGTAAAGTTTTTAATAATAGTCACTGTTTTAGAATCATTAAAAGGCAAGTGAAATAAAGCAGACCAATTACATGAAGGGTAAAAGGTATAATACGAAGGAACGCAGTAAAGATAAATGGTCAAGGGCTGTTGTGTTTTCTATTCCTGCAACATAAAGTGATCGATAAGAATCTCATATTCAGGCGTATCGGCGACTAAGACAGCAGGTCGACCCTCTTTTGCTCAACGGCTCCGTCATGGGACGAAGAAACGCTCTTTTTCTCGAAAAAAGAATATATTTTACTTGCAGGACAGTTGTAAAATTTCCGGGAAAGTACATTAGCCTGGAACATTATAACATATATTTAAGAAAAAATAATGTTCGGAAGTAATGAAAAGCGTAATTTTTAGGTCATATGACCAAGCCTTTCATCATTACAATAAGAAAAGTAAAATGAACCAATGAAAAGTTTTATTAACAAGTCACATGACTTGTTATGCTTACGTTACGCGCTGCGCGCCCCGGATGACTTCCGGATGCGCTAACGCGGCGCGTCATATGACGCATTACGCGACAACGCAGGTACAGAATATAGTCAAAATGTCTCCACCAACCAGCGGTCGGAACACAACCCCTTTCAGCAGGCTAAATAGTTCTGTTAAATGACAACAGAAGGGACAGGCAACAAGAACCATCAGTCAAAGAGGGGAGGGCTAGTTCTTCTCTACCGGGTTACATTGGGGCGCTACCGGAACTGATCGAATTGGTAGTCTACAGTGTTTCTGGATGTTTCAGACTGAAGCTGGGGTTAGCATGAGAGCAGCACCATTTCGTAGCTCCGTCGTGGTCATTCCGCAACCAATCATGGCAGCCGTTCTTTATCGTTATTTTGGGCGGGGTGGGTGGCGGAGCAGAGCTGTTTTGCAGCCATCATTGTGTGGAGTTCAGTTCATCTCACTAGTTTTGTATTTGTCATGAGGGGTTGTTCCTAATGTTTCTATTTTAGCGAGGTCAAAAAGAGATCCCATTAGTGGCCTACTGATTTTGCTCGATTCCTTTTCTTTTTTTTTACACGATTTTTCGTTATCTGCAAAGACTAAACAGAGTATTGCGACTCTGTGTTTGTTTGTAAATAGAGAATGAACCAAAGAGAACTAATTCTAAAACAGTAAATACTTGGATAACAATGAATCAAATGGAGAGAGAAGCAGGCACGACGGATTACAATGGGGGCAAAGACCTGCGTTAACTACCTTTCACTATCTGCAAAGAGAGAGTACTCCTAATAGAAATGAGGGGGGGGGGCACCATTCAAAGCAGATCAGTGTGCATAAACACGAAAATGTTTTCACTTACCACGTACTTGACATTCGACAGCTTATGATATTTGCTATTAAAAAACCATTGAAATTCACTGAAAAAACCATAGGTTATAGACCATATATAGTTAGGAATTAGCATTTACAAAACCTTGAAAATTCACTGAAAAAACCATAGGTTATAGACCATATATAGTTAGGAATTAGCATTTAAAAAACCTTATTTTACTCACACAAAACCATTGAAATTCCATATATAGTTAGTTGCACTAACTATATATCGCGCACCTGCAATCCACTGCTGATGATGTCACATATTACATCATTCATGACATGGTCAGTGACATCACTGATGACATCACTGATGACATCTCAAATGACATCACTGATGACATCACTGATGACAACATCCAGTGACTGTATGTTTCTGTAAAGTTAAAATGTGTCTTACATATTGAAGAATGAGTGGAAGTATAAGTGTCTGGACAAAGGATTTAGTAGGTGCATGACTGAATGCATGAGTGAGTGATTAAATGTGTCTCACTGAGTGCATGGGTTAGTGACTAAAGTGTCTTAATTTGTGCATCATTATGTCTGTTGTTCTGTAAACTGCTGCATGTTTTGATCAGTAGCTATATGATTAACTATATGGGTTACTGATTGATTGTCCAAGTATTTGTATGGGAGACTGAGTGTGTGTGTGGCTGGCTGGGAGGTGTGTGACTCTGTGCAGATCAATGTGTACTTGTATCAATGATTGTATAACAAGGTAAGTATGTGTTAGTATATGTTTGAAAATGTAAGGTGCTCTATGTTTAACTGTATAGACAAGAAAATGGAAGTGTCATTGATTCTTTACAGGACTGACTAGGTGTGTGAGTAACTCCATGGATGAGTGGCAGACTGTGAGTGTCTGTATAGGTGTATGAGTGCATATGATAGTGTTGTAAAGATGAGTGATTGTATGTATGAATGATAGTATGGGTGAATGAGTGAAGGTGTGTGTAGACGTAGGAATCAGTAAGTGCGTATGTAGTAACTAGTATTGGTGTGTCAATGGTTTCAAAAATTATATTCTGTATTTAACACTGGGTGAAACAGAGGTTATATTAAAATGTGAGGAGATGCATTGTATTGTCACATGAATGATATCATCAGTGATGTGGTCATTGATGTCAAATGAGATGTCATCAGTGATGTCATCAGTGATGTCATTTGAGATGTCATCAGTGATGTCATCAGTGATGTCACTGACCATGTCATGAATGATGTAATATGTGACATCATCAGCAGTGGATTGCAGGTGCGCGATATATAGTTAGTGCAACTAACTATATATGGAATTTCAATGGTTTTGTGTGAGTAAAATAAGGTTTTTTAAATGCTAATTCCTAACTATATATGGTCTATAACCTATGGTTTTTTCAGTGAATATATATATATATATATATATATATATATATATAGATATATATATATATATATATATATATATATATTCACTGAAAAAACCATAGGTTATAGACTATATATAGTTAGGAATTAGCATTTACAAAACCTTGAAAATTCACTGAAAAAACCATAGGTTATACACCATATATAGTTAGGAATTAGCATTTAAAAAACCTTATTTTACTCACACAAAACCATTGAAATTCCATATATAGTTAGTTGCACTAACTATATATCGCGCACCCGCAATCCACTGCTGATCATGTCACATATTACATCATTCATGACATGGTCAGTGACATCACTGATGACATCACTGATGACATCTCAAATGACATCACTGATGACAACATGCAGTGACTGTATTTTTCTGTAAAGTTAAAATATGTCTTGAGTGGATGTATAAGTGTCTGGATGAAGGATTTAGTAGGTGCATGACTGACTGTATGAGTGAGTGATTAAATGTGTCTCACTGAATGCATGGGTTAGTGACTAAACTGTCTTAATTTGTGCATCATTATGTCTGTTGTTCTGTAAACTGCTGCATGTGTTGATCATTAGCTATACGAGAGGCTATATGTGTTATTAATTGGTTGCCCAAGTATTTCTATGGGAGATTGAGTTTGTGTGGGGGTGGCTGGAAGGTGTGTGACTCTATGCATAGATGTGTGAGCAGTTTATTCACTAGGTGTATGAGTTCAAGAGTGCATGTGGAAACAGCTACATGGGCAGTTGACTGTGTGCATGAGTGTATTGATGAGTGAATGGATATCTCAATGCTACATGTCATAGTAAGTACATATGTAAAACACAGTACATGTGAGAGTTGGCATATATAAATAACTGTGCATGAGAGCCACTGAATGAGTGAGTGGTTGTATCGATCATTGTGAACTTGTATCAGGGATTGTATAAGAGAGTAAATATGTGTTAGTATATGTTTCAATAAGTAAGGTGTGTTTAACTGTATAGTTGAAGAAATGGAGGTGAGATTGTTTCTTTGCATGACTGACTGGGTGTGTGAGTAACTCCATGGATGAGTGGCAGTGTGTGAGTGTCTGTTTACACTGAGTGTATCTAAGGTTATATTAGAGTCTGAAGAGGTTTATCGTATTAGCACAAGAATGATGTCATCAGTGATGTCATCAGTGATGTCATTTGAGATGTCATCAGTGATGTCATCAGTGATGTCACTGACCATGTCATGAATGATGTAATATGTGACATGATCAGCAGTGGATTGCGGGTGCGCGATATATAGTTAGTGCAACTAACTATATATGGAATTTCAATGGTTTTGTGTGAGTAAAATAAGGTTTTTTAAATGCTAATTCCTAACTATATATGGTGTATAACCTATGGTTTTTTCAGTGAATTTTCAAGGTTTTGTAAATGCTAATTCCTAACTATATATAGTCTATAACCTATGGTTTTTTCAGTGAATTTCAATGGTTTTTTAATAGCAAATATCATAAGCTGTCGAATGTCAAGTACGTGGTAAGTAAAAACATTTTCGTGTTTATGCACACTGATCTGCTTTGAATACTGCCCCCCACCCCTCATTTCTATTAGGAGTACTCTCTCTTTGCAGATAGTGAAGGGTAGTTAACGCAGCCCTTTGCCCCCTTTGTAATACGTCGTGCCTGCTTCTCTCTCCATTTGATTGATTGTTCTCTTTGGTTCATTCTCTATTTACAAACAAGCACAGAGTCGCAATACTCTGTTTAGTCTTTGCAGATAGCGAAAAATCGTGTAAAAAAACAAAAGGAATCGAGCAAAATCAGTAGGCCACTAATGGGATCTCTTTTTTACCTCGCTAAAATAGAAACATTAGGAACAACCTGTTGAAAATAGCAATGCGTATGTACATAAGCGGCGTTCATTTGTGTTCACAGTACCCCTTGTTGATTGTTTCAATCGAGCATTGAATTGTTCGAAGTTAATTCTCTTAAGGATCTTCTCTACCTGCAAACGAGGAAGAATAGGAATATTCTCTCTCCCTTTGCAGATAGTGAAGGGTAGGTAACGCAAGCCTTTAACACGTCGTACCTATTTCATTCCTCATTGATTGATTGATTGTCCGAACATTGACTGTTTGGGAATTAGTTATTTTTGGAGGTATTCCCTGTTTGCATATAAACGTAGGAAAATCTTTGCAAGTAGTGAAAGGGTACGTAATGCGGACCTTTCTCCCCCGTTGTAATCTGTCATGCCTATCTACTCCCCACTGATTGATGCACCTTTTTCACCCGGACCATTTACTAGAGATACGTCATCTGGCCCGACCAGAGAGCACCCCTAGTGAAAAGGACATATGCAATAATAACGAAGTGATCACTGTATCCTGTTAACAGAAACTTTACCATGAAACAACCTGGAAAGAAAAAAATAGGAAAACGAAAATCAGTAGGCCACTGATGAACATGAACTTTTATTAAACAACAAACAAAGAAACGATAACATAACGTAATGATAAAACCTATTAATGTCCTAGAAACAAGAAAACGTTAAACTATGCCAGTGGTGAGAGACCAGAAAAACAGTCCGAGAAACCAAATCCGAGAAACCAAATCACCCCTCGCTGTCCCAACTCATGCACTCTGAAAGTTCAAAGTTTTGAGGAGTGCTTGTAACATTGTCTGAAGCCTATTTGCAATTGCTTCATCTTCACTATTCTTAAAGTAAGTGGGGGCTGTTGTGATGCGGTGCCACCCTGAACCGCTTGACGGAGGCCCCCGAGGGACGGTGTCATGTCGCGGACTCGGAGGGGGCGCTTGGCTCCGGCCCCCTCCCCAAGTCGTGTTGCCCTGGTGTGGCCTGAGATCGCCCCCGACATAGGTGGCCGGCTCCCGGGGTCAAGCGGAACTTTTTTCCTTTTGGTGACTCTTCCATTCTTCACCTTGTCCCACAATCCGTTTCACCTAAAGACACGCTGTAGTGGGGCACCCCTTTTCCGTTTCATTTGCCATTCAGCCCGCTTTTGCTACACTGTGCCTCTTCCGCTATTCAGCTGTTTACCGCCCGCTCTTTCGACTACAGCGTCTCGCTCACCATGTACTTGAGTTGCTCCCGCTCTTGCGGCGCAGCGATAGGCGGCTGCCACAGGACTCTCAAAATGGCGGCCATCTCTTCAGATTTGGGCGTGGTCCACTAAAATGGGCCTGCGACACCTTGGAACTCGGACGCTTGTCTGCTAGAGCTTGGGCTCCATTCTCGAAAGCGTCCCCTCATCCTTGAAGATTCTACAAAAGTCTTGGGGGGCCCCCGACTCCCGCAGGCTTCTGGTGGGGAGCGCCTAGCATGATTGCTCGTGGAATGGCCACGACGGAGCTACGAAATGGTGGTGCTCTCATGCTAACGCCAGCTTCAGTCTGAAACATCCAGAAACACTGTAGACTACCAATTCGATCAGTTCCGGTAGCGCTCCAACGTGACCCGGTAGAGAAGAACTTGCCCTCCCCTCTTTGACTGATGGTTCTTGTTGCCTGTCCCTTCTGTTGTCATTTAACAGAACTATTTAGCCTGCTGAAAGGGGTTGTGTGCCGTCCGCTGGTTGGTGGAGACATTTTCACTATATTCTGGACCTGCGTTGTCGCGTAATGCGTCATATGACGCGCCGCGTTAGAAAGTTTAATAAATTATTAAACACAATAAACAATCCTTAAAAAATAAAAGTCTATCATTCATTTTTCATTGCAGTACGCTGCCCAGAAAGCTTCCCGGTTCCCGGACCGGGCGCTACCCACGCAAAAAAACAAAAAAAAAATTATTTTTTTTTGCCCCGCGGGGCCGTTTTAAAGCCTCCACATTAAACCTAGGGGGTCAGGGAGGATCTACTATGCCCCCTTATGGTTATTTGCCCCTTTGTTTTGGCCTCCTCTTGTCTCTCGATCCTACCGAGAGACAAGATGGCGGCAGCTACGGACTTTTTGGAATGTTGACAGACGCCAGAGAACCAATCAGCTTCGCTTCACAAAGCTCCGTTGCGCGAAAGGTACGCGTCCTGGAGCGCTGCCCGGTCCGCTGCTACAGATATATATCTTTTTTTAAACGTTAATTTCTCAAAATCCACTGGAGCACATATATTGAGACCTACAAAAGGCACATCGGGCTACCAGTCCCTACAATTTTGCCAAGTTTCGTGCAAATCTATTCAGCCGTTCGGGCTAAAAGTGAGGCTAACCGCCCTATGGAAAAATCAATGTTAAAAACACGTTTTGGGACCCCCCTTTTTTCTCGGCCCCCCCTTGACGAAACCCCCCCAAATTTTCAGGGGCTGCTCAGAAACAAAATGTGCCATTTTCCTGAAAATTTCAGCCAATTCCGTCCACAAACGCCAAAGTTATTAGACATAGAATTTTCAAAAAACCCATAGGGAAAAAATCCTAACTATATATACCTACTGGCGACCGCCAGTAGGTAATATATCTATATATATATATATATACATATATATATATACTGTCTCACAATTGCCCAAAAAGCAGGGCACACTCCCTGTTGACACACTCCAATTGGGAGAAGAAACCTGTGCGTCCAGTGCCAGCAGAGCCTGACGCGTTTCGGGCCAACGCCCTTTCTCGAAGGCTTCTCTGCTTTTAGAATGACTGCACACAAAACAGGAATACCAGTGATTGTCCCTCATTTATTTTCACTTGTCTCAATCACAATCAGGTGCGTATTACAAGGCATTCTGGGGCTGGTAGTCCGTGAAAAATTATTAGTCCCAAGTGGGTTGCAGGCAGTCTATTCTGTAAATTAAACAACATCACAGGCGCTCAGGCGTAATTCCTCTCCTTTCAAACCTTTGCCAAACTGTCCTGCCAAGCTGATTCTCACACCAGCAGCAGAACCGCTCAGTCACACGGTTGTGCATCCCCCCGGCTGGGTCAGCCGTATCTGTACTGTCTCACAATTGCCCAAAAAGCAGGGCACACTCCCTGTTGACACACTCCAATTGGGAGAAGAAACCTGTGCGTCCAGCGCCAGCAGAGCCTGACGCGTTTCGGGCCAACGCCCTTTCTTGAAGGCTTCTCTGCTTTCAGAATGACTGCACACAAAACAAGAATACCAGGGTTTGTCCCTCATTTATTTTCACTTGTCTCAATCACAATCAGGTGCGTATTACAAGGCAATCTGGGGCTGGTAGTCCATGAAAAATTGTTAGTCCCTAGTGGGTTGCAGGCAGTCTATTCTGTAAATTAAACAACATCACAGGCGCTCAGGCGTGATTCCTCTCCTTTCAAACCTTTGCCAAACTGTCCTGCCAAGCTGATACTCACACCAGCAGAGGAACCGCTCAGTGACGCGACGGTGCATCCCCCCGGCTGGGTCAGCCATATATGTACTGTCTTACAATTGCCCAAAAAGCAGGGCGCACTTCCTGTTGACACACTCCAATTGGGAGAAGAAACCTGTGCGTCCAGCGCCAGCAGACAATGTGAAGGTAAACACCCAGGCTATCTGTTTAAACACAAACTAGCTAAGTACTTAACTGCATAATTCCCAAAAGTAGAAACCTAAACCATAACACAAACAAATATGATGATATCAAAAATAGTATTTTTTAATAAAAACAAAGATAGATTTTTACAATGTAAATATACAGTTATAATGGATTGTTGATAAAAAATGATATATTTCCTATATTGAGAAAACATAGATTTTAAAACATATTGGAAGGACAGTGATACATGTCCTATCTACTGTTGCTGTGGCTGTTGTATTTGAGTCAACGCGTTTCGACACGTCGTGGTGTCTTCCTCAGGACAATTATAGTTTCAGCCAATTTGTCTGACAACGATCTCTCTTCAAGATTTGTCAGTCGATATCTTCAGTTAAAAAACAGAATGATTGAGGCACCGTTATTTTCGTTCCCTAAAATCGGCATGTGAAACCTTAGTGTTAAGGGTTCACTGCTCCCATCTCAATCAATCTGTATTTCCACTATTCGGGGATTTTTTCTTCAGGTAAAACGAATTTCTTCTAAGCTTATGTAAAGAAAGGATCATTCAAACATGCAGGTCGATAACCCACCGAGCAGTGACAAGATGATTTTAAAACCCAGCTACGTGGTGCCTTTAAGAGAATCCAACTCCCCGCGTAGAGCGGCAACTTAAAAAAATCTCCTATCCGATGAACGGATCGTTCGGGGTTTCCTGCTGTTTGTAGACAACGCTGCCCGAGAGCGGGTCTCCTCGTCTCTTCCCTTCTCACCGCGGGGACCAGCAGTTAGTGTTATTGAGCGTTCACTTCTTGCAGGGCTCTATTTTTTTTATTAAGCGGAGTACCTATTTCGCGCTCTTTCTCCCTCTGGGGATGGTCCAATCAGCGGGTGGCTTGTAACGGCGGAAATTTGACAGCGCCAGCAGAGCCTGACGCGTTTCGGGCCAATAAATCTGTGCACAACATTGCGTACCATTTATTATCACTATTCCAAACATACCAAACTTGACCACGCTGCGCCTCTCCTATCAGGGATTACCACTGAAACACTTATCAGGGAATCCCCAATGCATTCTTATGTGAGGACAGCCCCACAGTAGTGAGAAACCAAAATGGTTGTTTGTCGCTACCAGGACATGTCACACACTTAAGGTACATGTCCTATCTTTTACCTACAATGCACCCTGCCCATAGGGCTAGCTAGGGCCTGCCTCAGGGGTGACTGACATGTAGTAAAAGGGGGGTCATGGACATGGCACACACTTTAGGTGCCACGTCACAGCAGCAGTGACACTGCGCGCCAGGCCCTGCAATGGCAGAGGCCTAAGATAGGTTTGCATGGCTATTTTGGTGGGTGGCGCAATCAGCACTGAAAGCACACCAGTAGCATTTATTTACCAGCCCTGGGTATATGAGATACCACTTTACAAGGGACTGGCAGGTAAAATAAATAGGCCAAACAGGTGTAGACCAATCTTACCATATTTATCACAGAGAGCACATGCACTTTACATTGAACAGCAGTGCTAAAGTGCACAGAGGCCTAAAACCACCAACACCATGTCAGAAAAAAGGCTAGGAAAAAGGCAAAAAAAGTTTAGGGATGACCCTGCAAAAAGGGCTAAGTCCAACAGGAACTCTCTTCATAGTAAATCAGGGGGAGAGGCAGCAGTAGTGGGCATAGTGGGCTAGTTTCTAATGTACTTTTTTGAGCCATGGGCTGCGGAAGTGGCCCTACTAGGATCTGATGTAGCTTGCCGCTCAGGTGAGCTTCTCCCCCCGCACTCTGGAATGCATCTCTCCCGGTAAACCAGCTTTAAAAACCTGATTTCAAATCATAGGACATCACTACATGATCAGCTGCTGAAAACTACCCAAGAGGCATCAAAGTAGCATCCAGCACTTTTGAGTCACAAGTGGATACAGACTAGCTTGTGTGGCACTGTGTACTCCCCCGAAGAACGCTGAGTGAACAGCGAGGAAGAAGATAGAAAAATATGCAGTATGCGAGGCTCACCATCAACACCAACCAGTACAGCCAGTACAGACAGATAGGCAAGAGAAAACCCTAATAGAACTCATGAAAAACACACCTCACTCCCATAGGGGAATGGCAAGGGTGGCCCTGCAACAACTGCCTTTTACTGCAATAGGCATACATCAACATCAAGATACCTCTGTAGTAAGCCTGAGTACTTTTGGCAATCAAGAACAATCATCCAATCAAGGTCGAATCCCTGTGTCAATCACAAAAGCATTTATCTATGAGATAAGCCCCATTTCAAGTCCTATTAGTCGGACTGCAATCCAGATGACCAGTAACTGCCAGGAAACATATAAAGAACATATATTAATTAGCGCTAAAGACAAACCCCAGCACACATCAACACCTGAAATGGGAAAACAAGTTGCAAGTGATTCAATAAAGGTAGAGGTAACTAGGGACCAAACAGCAGTACCGAATCGGTATTTCCCATTGATTCCTATGGGCTGTGAAGCCCATAGGAATCAATGGTAAATACCGAATCGGTATTTACCGAATCGGTAAATACCGAATGTTGCAAGGGTGCAGGGTTGTCACTTTGACACCCTCTAGCACCCCAAGTAAAGGCATGTGTGACACGTGGCACACATACATGCCTTAAGGGCATGTCTGTGTGGCACATTGCACAGTGTGCATGCACAGATGTGCATGCACACCTGGATTCGGTATTTTACCACACAATAGGATTGTGTGGTAAAATACCGACTCTTAAGGGCCTGTGGCACTCTCAGGAGTGTCACCTACATTTGGATTTACCGAATCAGTAAAATTACCGATTCGGTATTTTACAGAATCGGTAAATTTACAGAATCGGTAAATTTACCGATTCTGTAAAATAATGGCCCCTACATCTGAAAACCCAAATACCGGCCGGTAACGGCCGAATTCGGCCGTTACCGACCGGTATTAGGGCTCCTACATCTGGCCCCATGTCTTTTACCCTTGTGTAATGGAGTGGATGTATGTGGTTTGAGTGGAATTATATTGGTTGCTTCAGTTTTTTATTGCCTCGTACCGACCGTTCTACAAAATGGTGCTACACGTTTAACGGAGCAGCATGAGTACTCCTGAGCAGGGCTATTGTATGTTTACTGGATTGGTAGTATTATGTTCTGCAGAATTTGCATTCTCTCAATGGAAAAGTTCTCAGCTTCTTCATATTAAAATGCAGTATGTCTCAGTGATGGCTTTATCAGTCAGTGCTACTTGAGCACAAGAGTGACCTTCGAAGTGTGGACAGTGCACCATTCAAGGCGCAGCAGTGTTGGTGAAGAACACAAAATCTGTACGTTTACAGTGGCAACGCAGACTTGACGTGCACGGTAAAGGTACAGAGGCCCTGCCGTACTCCAGTACTCCAGTGTGTTTAATTGGGCTCTCCCCTCACTTGTTAGGAGGACTGCTGCACTGTGAAAGGGACAGCCACCAGCAGCTCTACTCTAGCCAGCAGCGAATCCCACCGGACTACTACACTGTTTGGTGGGGAAACAAGCACTTAAAG
This sequence comes from Lissotriton helveticus, assembly GCF_964261635.1. Classification (NCBI taxonomy): domain Eukaryota; kingdom Metazoa; phylum Chordata; class Amphibia; order Caudata; family Salamandridae; genus Lissotriton; species Lissotriton helveticus. The sequence goes on along the minus strand of NC_136060.1, from coordinate 18,258,123 downwards.
GTTAATTGCGACACCAGCCCTGCCTGGATTTATATCTGTGCACACTCGGTTCCAGACACCTTGAGCCCAAATGTAGAATCAACTGCAGCATTATGTAGACATATAAGACGGACATGCTCCCGAGCATTAATCTTAACCGATATGGCAGATAGCAGCAACCATCTTAGAGGGGTACCACACCTTCATTTACCTCAAGAAATTGACATTGTGCATGTTGCAGGTTTCACAACAGTTTAAACTGTACCTAACATTTATTGCCGGTTATTAGCCACTGTCAATTCCATTCAATTCAGTTAGCACAGAGAGTAGAGACCAGTGGTTCAGGTGGTGCTGAACTGGAAGCGTCAATTCCGGGAAGGGAGAGATGGACGAACGCGTCGGGTGAGTGTGGGAAGCAAGCAGATGTGGATCTGCCCGGAATGGGGGTGAACCAAACACCCCATTGTAGCGCTTGACTCTTAGAAGGTAATGTTGCATTGCAGTCTAAGGCTTACTTAAGGGAGGTGGTATAGGCTAGTAATCACCATTGACCAGCACGCAGAAATAACACTCAATAATTGATTGTCCAGTCTGTAGTGTGCTTTATAAAAGGAAGAGTACATTTATTAAACACACACTACTCAATACTATGCAACAATTTACAAATATACATAAGCTGTTGGAATTATTTTGTGACATTGCAAACGTTCCCACCCCTCCTGAAGGGGGGAGGGTGTGGGGGTGGGGTTTAGTACCACCACTCCCATGTATGTACATCATCTTCCCCCATACAATAGGTTGACCGTAACTTGGGGTGAGGGCCTTACCCACTGGCACCATCCCAGTGGCGACTAACCCCATTTACCTCAACAATCATTTAAAATGGGCACACCTGCGATGGTGGCACATAACCCTGACCGAGCATCTCATACTGACCATACAGTATACTCGTCTACATCTTAGGGGCGAACAGTATAGGTTGTTCTTCACCTAACGCAGCAGCAAGAATACATGTTTAAGCATCACTTAAAATGACAGCACTTATCATAGCGGATAACAGTTATAATGCATTGCAATAAAAGCCTCTAAAAGTCATCACAGTTATAATCCCTGTTTATGCATATACAGCCAGACACCTATCAGGAATGTCCAGCAACATAACCTCACTTTTCTTATGACATCACATTACCCATGTGACTTTTAGTCCTTCAACAGAACTAACATTACATGCAATTACACCTCTTCATCTCTAGGGGATGCCTTTCTTCAGACATCCAGTTAAGCCCTTCACACCCTGGTTGCTGTTGGCAGAAAGCTGAGCCATTGAGCCCCAAGAGACTTAGGGGGGACTTTCGTGTTCGTGCTGGGGGAGACTGCATTGCTCCTGCACCTTCCCCTGCACCTTTGCAGACCTTTGGTGGTGACCCCATCCTCCTGGGGCCACCACATGCGAAAAACGGGCATTTCCATGCAGGCCTGTCCTGGCTCTGCAAAGCATTTTGGGGTGCTTCCTCCCGGCACCATGCATATTAGAGCAGCGGCTCTCCCGCTGCTCCAGGGAGAGCTGCGCTGCATGGCTGGCTGCCTCACACCGTGTCTTCATGCCGTTGGGGGCCCGATCCCACCTAGACCCCTTGTCACCCGGTGAGTCAGCTCGGGGAGCCCACCCCTGAGATCAGTGTTTTTTGCAAGTAACTTTTAGGTCATGAAAATGAGACCCGTAGGGACAAAGTCCTGAAACCAGTCCTGCAAGAGAACATAATCTGCAGAGCCCAGGAAACAGGATGCACCAGACTGATGCAACTGACCACTTTGAACTTTTAAACACTCACGATCTAGATATAATTCGACTTCTTTCTTTAATTACATCCTTGGAACATTCCTTGCTTCTCAAGGAGACCACACTTCAGTTGGCAGGAAGGAAAACGAAAGAGGACACGCATTACAGCCACACTTTTAGGGGTCACAACTTGCACATTTTGCATATGACTTGTTTATTGCAACGTGCTATAATGCATATAGATTCCATGATGCACAGCTGGGAGCAGTAGCATGAAGGTGCCCTGATACTGCCCCAGGTTTAGCAGCTGCTTTTTTTACACACCGGCAGGTTCAGTGTGCAACATTTAGTTTTAACTTTTGTGCAATCTGTAGCTAATTGCGAAGATAGAAGCTGTCGAAACAGGGGCAGCAGTTTCAGTTGTATTGATGATCCTTTACTGCCTGCACGAGGACTTTCGAGTACCAGCCCATATTATTTATATCAAAATAATACGGATAGGGACGCTCGTTCGTATGCATGATATCTGAGAGTATGTTGTTGGGCCTTTCTAATTTGAGACACAAAACTCTGAGTCCTTGGATGGGAAGACAATAATGCTCACAATATAAATAAAACATACTGTGCAACACTCAAAGAAAAGGGGCCAGTAGCCATGGAAGGATACAAATGTCGACATGCCAGTCATAAGGAGGGACTAAAAACCTTAAAACCAATCAGAAGGCAGCATTTAGGAACTAAGCTAATGAAAAAGATGGGTGGAGAGTGGGCGGAGCTTCCACTCCATACTGCATACTGCATGCCTCGCAAAGCGAGCAGCGCATGCGCGCTGCTGCTATAGGCTCGACCTAAAATCAGTAACAGTCAGCTGTAAAACTTTTGCTGAACCCAAAGTATGAATCTAAAGCTGTGTTCGATACTTTAAATAGAAGTGCAGTACTAAAATTGTCAAAGGAAACCAGAACATTGGAAGACATTTGTTCACTACACATAAGGGCAATACAATTTCTACCACACCGATATCAAACAAATCGTGAAGATACTTTAGCAACAACAGCCCCCCACAAGAGATCGCTAGCCAAGTGCTTAATCATCTCGAGCATTTCTAGCAATATGGGATTGAAATACATATGCTTGAGACAGTTATCTTAGGCCACTACTCACAGTTCAGACCATCATCACAAATTTAAATTTTAATTCAAAGGAAAAACTCCAAATGACAGACTTGTAACCTTAAGGAGCCTTGAGACCCAAATTCCCACCTACTAATATCCAAATTTTAATGATCGTAAAAGCAACAAATAGAGATCAACAACAAAAGGAGTAAACACCAGCTATAGATGAGAAAACACAAGAAAGTTCTAACTCCCTAAAGCATTCGATCATGCATGGTCATGATGACCAGAAAGTCTCTCCATAGCAAAGCTTCATCAATATATGCTCATGGAATGTACATGGTTACGATAATATGCACTATGACAGGGATACAATGGATTTCCTTTGGAAGTTCAATGTCATTTAATTACAAGAAAATGGAATCTCAACCCAACCCCTGTAATAGACTACATGGAAAATTATATGCCAGCAGTTAGTACGTCACAGCATGGTCATCGTAAATATGTTTTTTCCACCTCATTTCAACAAAATATAGCTGGACACAAGAAATATCGATTTAGGAGTAGAGTGGCTGCAAGCAATGACAATAATCAAAAAAGGGTAAAAAGCACTACTCCTTTAAATGTCTACCCACATCCAAGTAAACCTAGGAAAACAGAGAGGAACATTCAAACTTGTGACAGAATCTGGAAGCACAAGATTAAAAACATTCTAAATGGAGTGTTAAAGGAAGATAAGCCTACATCATAACCTATGCAAGTGGCAAGATGTGCTCAATCATAGACTATACATTCACTACCAGAGACTCCCTTTCGTTGATCAAATCTTTTCAAATCTGCCCCCGATCCGAAAGTGACCACTTTCTGCAAACATTACAAATATAGCTAACTCCGTTAAAACTGACTTAAACAAAAGGAATAAGATCACTACCAGAAGGTCACAATAGAAAACTAAAATGCCATAGTGAATATTGTGAGCAAATAATGACAATGGTACACACTCAAGTTGGAAATTGAAAGGGGTTGGGTGCGGATGCGGAGCTTTGAAACTGGCCAAGCCTAACAAGGAAACTACAGGTTAAATTTCTGAATAAACAAGCAAATCATCCCAGGATAGCAGGGGCCACATAATGGGCGGACGTGCAGGGGAGAGCTGGTGTAGGAAGGAACTGTGAGTCTTGAAAAAGGAAATAGCTAAGGAAGTAAGACCAATCTCATTGAAGAGTATGCAAGGACATGAGAGTGATAAATCATGGAATAAGCTATTACAGTCGGGCAAGTCAAAAAACAGCAGAGAATTCTGGGGGCTTATAAATAGGCTCAGCTGGGATGCAGACAATCATTTTAATGTTGGGATCTCAGAGGAAGACTGGAAGTTGTATAATCACAAAATGTACACACCACGGATCCAGGAGGAGAAGACAAACATACTGATCTAAATAGGGAAGTGGAGACCACCACTCAGTAGGATAAAGACGGCATAGCAAACTATAGAAAGTATGGAAAGGTCGCCAACCAAAAGAAGACATGTGACTCCTTTTAAAACTAAACCCTGATTGATGACAAATGGTTTGAAAAAATACTGAAGAGGCTGAAAGTAGATGGGGTGCCAGGCTCACATGAACTCCTAAATGCCCTCTTCAAATATGACATTGAATTCTGGGCCAAATATGTAACACAATTGTACAATCAGGTTTACAGTAAAATAAGATTCCCCCCTCCCCCCCATCATGGAAAGGGAGCATCGTTCGTCCCATATGCCAACTTTCACCTTTGAACTACAAGCTAATCACACCGATAGGTTTTAAAGCTAAATTATATGCCTCATGTCTACTTAACGATCTTCAAGCTTGGGCTGACAAGAAGAACAAATTCCAAAAAATCAAACAGGTTTCAGAACAGTCATGGGGACAGATACAAATTCGTTAGTACTAAATATACTAAATGAGAAAGCTATACATCAAAAAAGTTACTATTTTGTAGATTTCAAAGCCACCTTTGATAGAGTGCCTCGTGGCTGCATTTGGACGAAACTGGCAGGATGGGGTCTTCCAGGTAAATTGCTCAATGCAAATATCACCCTGTACAGTTAAACATGGGCACAGGTTGAGATTGGAAATGTGAGCAAAGTAACAGCTAAAATTCCTCCAAGCTATGGACTAAAGCTGAGGGTCGCCTAGCCCCCACCCTGTTAAATTTATATATGGCTGATCTGGACAAACATCTGGCGAAAGTTAAGGGTTTTTGCTTCAGATTAGTAACAGGGAAAATCGGGTACCTACTATATGCAGATGTCATAATCATGCAAAGTCAGACACCTATTGGGCCTCAAATTATGCATTGGTCAAATATATAGAACAGGAGGGGTGAGAGATGAATTTAAACAAAATAAAAATAGTGCACCTAGTAGACAAGAAATCAAGTCTTTCTCGTGAGGAGTAAAGGATAAAAGCATAGAAGTAGTATGTGCAAATAAATATCTAGGGATTTATGTGGAACACCAGTTTTCTTTTAAAAAATAGCTAACTTCCCTACATACCAAGGTGCAGTCATTAATCTCTGCATTTAAGTTGTTACAAAAGATCTATATTGCTTGTCCCATAACCATCTTCTTAAAGTAATGGATACCAAGCTTTTACCTGATTTGGCATATGGAACTGAAATCATGCATAGGAAGGAAGTAACAGTTCTGAATGCAATACAAACAAAAGTGTACAAAACAATCTTTTGCTTGCACAAGCACAGCTTGAATTTGGGCAAAAAAACAGCAAATACAAAATTGGAATGCTTTTATCAAACTTAGTTAGTCCTTTCGCGCAGCAGTGTGCAGTTGAATAATCTATTGTGGTCAGAGATATGAACAAATAATAATGAATTGTTGGGATACGGATAACAACAGGCAATAGAAGGCCTTGGAGTCTGTGAAGCATGGTCACTGCCTATGGAAAAGAGTGCCCTCGCCAGGATAAGTAATCAAAGTCATTATTAATGGGTAAATCTGCATTTGCAATAAAACACACACTTGCAAAGTTATAAATAGTTTTCCAAAGCTTGAGCCGCAAGCTTATCATACAGCTCACTTTCCATCGAAACTAAAACATCACTTCATGATCATTTGCTTGGGACAATTAGTTAGAGAGGATTTGATACCTTCTTGGAAAAACCTCTCTACCTCTCCATTTTGCCACTTATGCGAATATAATCAAGAATCAATAACCCTAAATTCTGCACCTGCCCAGTCCTGCAGAAAGAAAGACGAATACTGCTTTGGCCACCACTCTTACAACTGCAAATTCGGACCTGTAGATTGGAAGTTATTGCCTGGCTGAGCAGAACCTAAATCCCCTTTGTTTGGTGGGGTACAAAATTCATGAAGCAGGTGAAGATCTTCCTAGGAGAGGCATAGCTAAAGGTCCCTGAATGAGGGAATGAACTAAAAAGACGAGACAATGACCCAGTGAAACTGGTCGCTTTTCTGGCTTAACATGCAGGTTGTAATACCAGGCTGAGCTACTAGCTGACTTTATATGTACAGTAATCAGATTTCTAAAGAATTAGGCAACTGTTTTAACATCTGGATATTTTTTTGGTTTAAAATGCTTTATTGAGATTTTAAAACAATGTAAAACATCAGTACAGAATTAATAAGAGCAGGAGAAATTGATAACATGAAATGTGTAAGAGAAGCAATATTACATAATGTCCTTATGAAATAAAACTGTACTTAGTTAAAATGCATTTTTAGAAAATGTTCATAAAGAGAGAGAAAAAAAGAGAAAGGAGAAAGAGAAGGAGAGATAAAGAAGAAGGAAGAAAAAGAAAAAGGAGGAAAAGTAAAAGAGAAGAGTCCTAAAAAAGAGAGCAAAAAAGAGAAAAATGAACCCAATGCGAACCAAAATTAGATTACAATAAGTAATATTGCAAAACTGGAACAAGAAAAATTAAGTTGACTTCCTAGATAAAAAGTTAGTCAAAGGTAACCACAATAAGTCTCTTTTAATCAACAAAGGAGTGGAAGTGGCGTATGCTCTGTCCATTACTTGATGATGACACAATAGATTCCACCATGCTTGAAAATACATTTTTGAAGTGATTTTCCAATTAGAAGTAATCATCTGAAAAGTAATGGCTAGGAATAAACTGATACAGTTACCAGCATCTTTATGATTTTCAAATGCGGGGGAGAGATTGCCAAGGAAAACATGTTCAATGTGGAAAGGAATGTCTGACGAGAGAATATCATTTAACTTAGACCATATTTTAGACCATAAATCGACAGTAGAGAGACCTTGGAAGAACATATGGAGAAGGTCACCCGTAACAAAGGGGCATGACCAGCACTTAGGAGATTCAAGCAGTTTAAATCTATGAAGGTCACTGGGGGTAAGGAATAATCTATTGTAAAAGTAATATAAGGTCTGAGTCGTGCTGGCTGAGCGGGAAGTGGTATGACTCTTGGATCAAAGGATATCCCAGGTGCGTACAGGAAGATCAAGGCCTAAATCTTTTTCCCATAGTAATTCCAAAGGAGACTTAATTCTGATTGCTGGGGGATGAAATATCAACTTGTAGATGGTAGCTGCTTTAAATTGGGTTAAAAAGTCAATAAGGGTAGAGGAGGGAGAAGAGAGATCGGAGGAAGCAGTAGGAGAAGGGTGGGAAGGGAAATAATAACAGGTGAGGACATCTTTGAGTATTTCATAATGGGAGGAATAATGTGGGGAAATGTTATAAAGGGATTGGAGCTCCGAAAAAGATAAGAAAGTCTCATCTTTCATCAGATGTTGAGGAGTAGTGATCCCTTTATCTTTCCACTCATACACACAAATAGGGCGCGATTATTAATCTTAAAGTTTTTGAGTACCAAAGAGGAGTATCCAAGGAGCGGGAAGAGAAAGAAAAGTGAGCAGCAAGCGAGGAAAGAACTAAAGCCTTAGAGTGAATGAGAGTGGGAAAGGACAAGCTTTTCGGAGGTAAGGTGACCCGGATGGCTGAAAGAAGAGAAAAAGGAGAACATTGTGCCAACTCTAAGGTGCTCCACGCTGTACATGATGAGGTATTGGAGTTGGACAAAAAGGTCCAAATCTGTTTCAAAGAGAAAGCTGAGTGGTATCGTCTAAAATGAGGAAAATTAACTCCTCCTAAATCTTTAGGGAGCTGAAGACGAGCAAGTGACATTCTAGGTTTACGATTATTCCAGAGGAATTTGATAAGCAAACTGCTGATAGTACGAAAGAAGGTGTTGGTGAGAGAAATGGGAAGCATAGAGAGGTAAAAATTAATAATGGGGAGAAGCATCAATTTAATCGTAGCTAATCTGCCCCACCATGAAAGGAAAAGAGGAGACCAACTATCAGTAAGGGACGTAATTTTTTTAAGAATTTCAGAGTGATTAAGTTTAATACGATCTTTAAGATTTTTACAATATAAAATACCGAGACATTTGATGTGGGAAGAGGCCCATTGAAAACCAGAATCATTAAACATAGAGGGGAGACAGAATTTATTTAGAGGGAGAATTTCTGATTTATCAACATTCAATTTGTATACCGAAACACTAGAATAATTTTGTAATAAGGAAGAAAAGGCCAGTAGGGAGACGGACGGGTTAGAAATAAAAAGGAGGATATCATCAGAATAAGCTGTAAATTTGACATCAACGCCTTGAAAGTGGAATCCTGTGTAATCATTAGTACGTCTAATAGTTTCTAGGAAGGGTTCGAGGGATAGGATGAAAAGGAGGGGAGAGAGGGGGAAACCCTGTCTAGTGCCTCTGAGAAGAGGGAAGTATCGAGATTGACAACCATTTACCCAAACCGATGTGGTAGGTGAAGAGTATAAAAGCTTTATTAATTTAATGATAGTGGGGCGGAACCCATACCACTTCAGAGACCCAAATATGAAATCCCAGCTTACCTTATCAAAAGCTTTTTCAGCGTCTAAAGTGATAGCTGCAATAGGGGAGTCAGATTTCGCAGCTAAGGGTATAATATTAAGAAGGGTATGAGAATTGTCTGTAATTGAACGTCCTTTCACAAAACCAGATACATTTTACAGTCAGTGTTGATTAAGGAAATTGGTCTATAGTTGTTGCACAAAGAGGGATCTTTATCCTTTTTGGGTATGAGACACAACATTGCTTGCGTAAAAGAGATGTCTGGATATTTTTAACATGCATAATGTGTAATATATTCTAATTAATTTTATTTGAACAGTTGTATATTAAGGGTAGTTCCACGGCCCCTTGATTTATAATGATTTTTTTTAATGGTTTAAGTAACTATGCAGTAAAACTTTACTTATTTACTTAATACTTATACAAATTGTCTGGGATAGTAGTCAACATAGTTTGAGGTGATCACAAAGAGGGAGTGAATAGAAGACACAATCGGTCTACCCAGGGGGTTTGTGGCATTTTTGTGTAATTTAAGAAGTAAATATAAAACTGAAGTTCCACCATTGTCACATGTCAGGAAAAAGTATTCTTCCCGCTCAAGAAGACCGCTGTCTTTCCAATCTGCTGACTTTTCTCCATAAATAATAAAAGATTAAGACATTTCCTACCAGCTTACTTTCTGATAGCATTCTGGATTTTTTAACTCAACCATTCATCCAAATATTTTATATTAGGCATCCCCACCACCTTACCACCCTTGTCACACTGGTGTATAACCAGATTCTGATCAGATCTTAATTCTCTCAAGACTGCAAGTTGTCCTGGTGTTGACTATTCTTGGTCAAAACTGATGTGTACCTATTGTTTTTTAAATCTTGTATAATACCTATTTCAAACATATCGATTGCATCTAATGGTAAAGAGTGTAAAACAAATTATTTTGGCTTAAAACTAATAGGGCAATTCAAATGTATGTTAACACCAATATCAGCCAAGTTCAAAAAAGGATCCTCATGAGGGCTACCGGTCCCCTCTAGTGACAAAAGGATTTGTAAGGTATGAATATCACTGATACATAGGTTACTAATAGATAGTTTACATGTAATATCAGATTTTTCATTCTCTAATGTACTATGCTACCGTTTTTTAAGTTTTCATTTTCTAGTGAAGTCAAATAAGTCAATCCTACTTAGGACATAGGTAAAGTCTGAGGAGGGACAGAAAGATAGACCCAGGGAAATAACCTTAATCGCATTCAGATTCAAAATATGATTCAAAAGGTTTACTACGTTGATTTTCTGGCAATTCATTCTTCAAATTTCCTTCCTTTTGTCATCACTCCCACTGTGTTTTGCTGTCCTTGATTTACTTATTCCTCTTTTTCCTCTGCCTCTTCCTATTTGATAGATGTATTATGTTCTGGACCCTGTCCTTCCTCTGCTTAGCAGTTGGACTACCTTTAAGAAGTTAGTTTGTGTACCAGTTGGTTCCTACCTCACTAATGCTGAACTGGAAACCCCAGTGGTGTTTCTATATGATACATCACTTTCCTCCATTCCTTCTGTGTTCAACTACTTATTATAATTATTCAATGTAATTGTTATCATGTTGTATTGTGTTTCCTTGCACATATAGTCATACTATTTGTTGAATGTCAATACTCTTCCAGATTGATAATCCTTGAAATTCCACAGGACTTTTCTTCATTTTTTGGCCTTGATTTGTTTCTATGTTTTCTCTAATCTTAATTGCATATTCAACATAAAGTTGTCAAATACTACTCAATGTTTCTTAATTCTTAGCTTAATTTGTGTATCTCCTCCAATATTTTACTTACTAAGATCCTCCTCAAAGTGATAGAGCAGTTCCTGGAATTATCCACCCACTCTTCCAAGATGTCCGGGTCAGGATCCTCATATGTAAGGATCGTGAATGTCCTCTGAAACTTCTAGGAACACGACAAACATCAATGTATTTATGTAAAGATTCTGCCTCCCACCATTTGGCCAGCTCCTTTTTATGTAGCCTTTCTAATCTTTCATATTTCATTTGTTTACTTTTAGACTCCTGACCCTGGTTGGTAATATTTGCTGTATTCATGGTATGGGAAACATTATTTAGTTACTGTCTCCTTCCTCTTCGCCTCTATGATGGAAGCTATGTTAATCTTCACGTTTGCCAGTTAGTTACATTATCCTTGGCAGACCAATACAAAAGATGCCATAAAAAAACAGATAAATATTGGTGTCCATTCATTACCTGTCGGCTTCATCTGCCAGATAATCCTCAAATCCAAATTCAGCAGTTAGTTATCAAAACTGCTTTGAGCACAGAGAACACACTTACTGCTTAATGGGTAGTACCCTGTCCGTGTCTTCCGACTCAGACACGGTCGTTATCCCAGTGGGTGTACACAATTAGGAACATGCCTCATGTCAGTGTACTCCAGCATTTTGGCAGGTCTTTCAACTCAAACGCGGTAGCTATATCAGCGGTAAGCACACAATGAAACATGTGCCTCGCATTAATGTTATCCAACGTGCCGGATGGCACTCCAATTCAGACACAGTCACTATGCCAGCAGGTGCACGTAACAAAAACTGTGTCTCATTTGATTCATCAAGCATTTTAGTGGGCTCAGGAGGAGCATACGAATCACAAAAACCAAGAAGAAAGTCCCAAAATTCTCCAGCTCCCTCATTGCAAATGCTGTTGTAAGGGGCTGGAGGATATTAGGACTGTCTTGGTTTATTGTGATGATATATATCCATACTAATATTATAAAGAGAGAGCCCAAACCTTTGAGGCGGGTAATCTCAGTAACCACAGCACCAATCACAACACCCAATACAGCGTTGGAAAGGGCAGTTGCAGCAGAAGGGCATAGGCTATGCAGACGGCCACCATATACATTTAAAAGGTAAAAGAACTGTGCCAGCAAAGTAGTCCCTTGTGGGTGTGTCTGCGTTCTGCTGTGGGCGTGTGCTGGGGGAGTGACAAACGCTGGGGGCGTGTGGTACGTTCCGCCCTTCATGCCATGTGTGTCATAATTGCGCTGCATCAAGGGGCATGCTGGGGGCGTGACACGCTGGGGCCGTGACAAACGCTGTGGGCGTGTGTCCGCCCTTCATGCCATGTGAAGCGGCAATTACACAATTGTGTCACATCAAGGGGCACGCTGGGGGCGTGACAAATGCTGGGGGCGTTTGGTACGTTCCGCACTTCATGCCATCTGGGTCATACATTAATCAGATCGTCTGCTGTGGCCGTGTGCTGGGGGCGTCACAAAGGCGTTCACCTCGAAGCGTGGTAAGTAACCATTCGCAAGACTCCCTTGGGGGACTGCCCGTTGTCTCACACATACTAGGGGTGCCGAATGCAGTGTGTGCCTTGGCCTGGGTGTGTCTGAAAGGGCCAAACGCAGTGTGTGGCTTGGCCTGGGTGCGTCTAAAAAGCACTCGGGCCGAAGAGCGTCGGTGTGGGTCATAAAAAAATAAGAACAGCGGGAAACAATCATTCCAGACTCACACAATTCTAATTTTTAGACGGTCGCTGCTGGCCTTCAAGCGGGGGCACACGTGACTGAGCGTGTCTGCAGGGACAATTACTGCATCCTCTCATGCGCGCTGTTACTGAACTATCACATTAAACCAAATTACAACTGCCTGCTAACATTAGCCAGGGCTGTAGCCGGCTCAGGCGGTGGATCACTACACTAATTACATGCGCCTGCTAACATGAACCAGGGCAGCAGCTGGGCCTCAAGCTGGGGACACGCGCCTGCTAACATCAAGCAGGGCTGCAGCTGGGCCTCAAGACAGGCTGCTAGTATATATATATATGTATATATATATATGTACAAATTTTGCACAAACTTAATGGTATTTATTGTTACATATTATAACGTATGATTTTTACACTGTACTAAGGAATATCTGACAGGCGATATACTATCACACAAAAAAATAGATGAAATTGTGATATATGTAGATCATTGATAAAAGTCTGCTTTTTAGTTTCATGAACATGTGACTATACCATGTGATTATGGGCGGATATGTAGCAGCATTTAAAATGGCGAATTTACACACAGTCTCTATGTGATCAAGGGCTTTGCAAGTCCAAAACGCGTTATCTGCCGTAGCTGTACTGGATGTGAAGGTCAAATAAACATCTTGCCTGAATCAAGTGGTCCGTCTCTCCTTCTTCGCCACTGCGGTGGAAGTAGTAGGAGTTGCAGTCGTTTGGATTAAATTCACTGAAGTGTGGTTTGCTTCCGTTAAACGGACCCTCTCACCTGGAAGTGGTAGCCGCCCTCAAGCCAATCTTGTTTGGAGTTCGTGGTGAAACTTTGGCGGCTGCCCCCTCTCGCAGCCGCCAGTGTTTGCACCAAGGAAGAATGGGTCAACGACTTAATCGGAGGATTCGTGGTGAGCCAATTCCCTCGGTGAGTTAGACAGCAGTAAGGCGGAGGTGTTGAGATTTAAAGGCAATTAAGAGGACTTAACTGCTAAGTAAAAAACGCGTGCTAGCAAAAAATCATACAATCCACATCCTTCAGCATGTCAGATGAGACTGTACGTCAGCGTGAAGCAGCAGCTGACGAGGTGTTTGGTAAACGCCCGGCGAATGCATACAACATTCCATCGGCCTCACAAAGTAGCTATCAGGCAGAGGGCAATGAAAAAACTTTATTGAAAAATCTAGAAAAGAGCATGAGACTCGAATTCACAAAGTGGTGGGAACTCAAATCTTTCACTAAATATGCGGAAGTGGGTCGGGTGCCGAGAGGTCTTCGTATTCTTCTCGCACCGAGTTTTGACAAACCAAACCCCTGCATGCTTAAGGAATGGGGGGAAAGCAACCTCAATGCTTCAATGAATTTGGTGCACATCCCTATTAAATACGCAGCCATAGATCACGTTGAAATCCTAAAGGAAATTGAAAAGATCGAAGAGGAATTAAAGAAGTCAACTGAAATAGACTTCATAAAGACAACTAGAGAAGCAATTAATGCAAGGCTCAGTAAGCATGAGGATAAGATAAAAAATCGGAAAGCACATAAATTTGCCCGCGATGAAACAGACTACAATAGCGGGCAAATCTTTACATTCGCACGCAAATACAACAATGAGAAGCGTAAAAAGTTCAATGTCAAGGAAAATGCCAATACTATTTATCCTAAAGTGGCTGATGGTGCATCTGGCCAGAATGAGGAAATTCCAAGCATTGATGCAATCTCATTAACAAGCCACTCAAGCATTGAAGGGTCAGAAAGACAATCATCAGCAACCATTCTCAATTTAGAACAGGAGCTGAATTTTTTAGTAGAGGAACAACTTCGCACCTTGAGACCGAGGCAAGAAAACAGGCCAAAAATTCAAGAAAAAACAAACGAAGAAAAGAAAGGAGGCAAAGACACCAGCAAAGGACAACACAAAAAGAAGAAAAACTCGTGGCAACGGAAGAAATAGATTTGGATAAATCTATTATTAATCTGTCTACCGTGGAATTAACAGTGGCGGAAAAAAACCTATTGTCATTAGGTTTGAACTTTTGTCCTGGCCAACCTTTCAATTATGCCTCAACTAGAATTGATATCTTTCGTTTTGTCAGGAAACTAAAATTGAAAAAATATTTTGTGCTGAAAAAAGACAAAGAAAAAAACAACGGTGAACACAGTGAAAGTATTGGTGAACAGAATCCCATTTTGATAGCTGCTGATATCCTGACTTTGTTAAACATGCACAATTTAAATACTAGTGAATTTTCAAATACAGACCCTGACATTGGCGAATCTACTCAGTCAAGACTTAGAAGAATCGTTCTACTACAGAAAGGGGCTGGGATCAGCCCCTTCAAGAATAAATCAAACTTCATTCCCATGATGCCCAAAGACGCTGTTGACACCTTCCACGATTGTGTAGTTGAAGACATCAAAAAACTATACTTGCAGGTAAAATCTAAAAATGTCAAAAAAAGAAACATATCAACAAAAAAAGCGGGAATATGCTAACCTGATGAAAAAACTGGGAGATAACAACGAGATTATAATCAAAAAATCTGATAAGGGTGGTAACCTATTTATCTGGCCTAAGGAAGATTATATCAGAGAAGCCAAGAGACAATTGAATGACTCTGCGTGTTATGAGAAAACAAGTCATAAGGACTACATAAAGGCCACTGATATTTTGAAAAAACAGCTTATGCAATGGCGCAGGGAAGGACTTATCTCTCAAGATGAATTCAAATTTATGAATAATGATAGTCCTGTACTGCCAATACTATATTTGATACCTAAAGTCCATAAAGCTGTTTCTCCCATTCCAGGTAGATCTATTATCTCCGCCATACGCAGTGTGGCGGAACAGGTTGGTCAATATATAGATTTTTTTCTGCAAGATTGTGTTAAAATGTTGCTTAGCTATGTTAAAGACACTGGGGATTTTTTATCCGAAACAAAGAACTTACCATGGTCTGATGAAATTTTATTAATAGCATTAGACATAGAATCGCTATACACTAGCATTAAACATAGTGTGGGTCTGACAGCAGTGAAATACTTTTTAGAACAAAGACCCAGCGAATTCTATCAACATAACAAAGCAATCATTGGCCTAATTAATTGGTGTCTTAACAATTTTTTCCTTTTTGGCAAAGACCTGTTTAGACAGCTTAGAGGCGTGGCTTTGGGAGCCTGTTTCTCCCCCAGTTACACGTGTGTGGTATCTTCCACACAACGCGCACCCCCGGCAGCTCAGCTGACATTAGAGCGGCTTGCGGTGACGTCATTCCGAATGTCACCGCGACCCGCGTTCTAAGTCGAGCGCCTGGTGAAAGGAATTTGCCACCCGCTGTGGTTGCCTCTGTGGTTGGGGTCGCTGGTATTCGTATTTACCTTAACCTATAATAAACTACCGTTTGGACTTCTAGCTTGTGGTCTGGTCGATTTTATCCAGCTTGTTACAACGTGCTTGCAAGTGGGCTGGTGGGAGGAACAGGTATTGAAAATAGAGCACAGGACACATTTCGATAATAACATAGTGTGCTTCCTTAGGTACATTGACAATATCTTTATTGCATGGAGAGGAAGTGAAGTGTAGGCACTAAAATTTATTGATACTATCAATATTAATAATTTGAATCTCTATTTTACATCCCACATAGATAATACCAAGATAGAATTTCTGGATGTCAAGTTGTACATAAAAGATAATGGAGTTGAAAGTACTCTGTTTAGGAAGCCTACTGCTGGAAATGTGACACTTCATGCCACCAGCTCCCATCCCAAGCATCTTGTTGCCAGTATCCCCTATGGGGAGCTACTACGCTTAAAAAGAATCTGTAGCGTAGATAGCGACTTTGAATCAGCGCTAAAGAACTATTGCAAAGACTCATGGTCCGTGGCTACACTGACAAGATGCTTAACATTGCCATGTCCAAAGCTAAATCAAGATCTAGAGACAGCCTATTGCCAAATATGTCAGAAGATAATACACAGACTCTAAAACCTAGTGCTCCAGATGCAGAACCTTTAGATAACCAAGGTCCCAGACTTAGCACTGCCTATAGTGAGAATGAACGGAAGATCAGATCCATATTGAACAAAAACTGGGCTATTGTACTCACTATCTGGTTTTACGTACCAGCTTACCATTGACCCCTACCATCACATTTAGCAGAGCCAGGAATATGGGTTCTATTCTGGATCAATCCAGTCCTGAGATTAGAACCAATCCTATCTGGTTAAAACCCACTCCAAATGTTCTTCTTGGAGAGCGTGTAAATTTGGGGTAAACAAAAGGGAATACCACACGCCCTTCAGTACTACTGCAAGTAAAATAGTGGGAAGTTTCAATTGCAAAACCGAATTTGCTGTGTATGTCCTCACGTGCTCCTGTGGCTTGAATTACATCGGAAGCACCAAGCTGCAGGTGCATGTGAGGATTTTACAGCTTCTTCGAGCAATCCTGCACAGTGACCCCACTTATCCAGTGGCTCATCACTTTAAGCAAGTCCATAATAACAATGTGAATTGTTTTCAGTACTTTCTGGTGGCCTCTGTACCCAAACAACGCAGAGGTGGAAACAGAGAACTACTATTAGGACAACTGGAGACTAGGCTTATTCTCGAAAATGTCCTAACGGAGGATATGTACACCTTTCTCTAGTTGTCGGTTTTGATAGACTTGTTTACTGGCTTGAAAAATAAGGGATCTGTTCAATGCACTTTATTAGGCTTTGATAAGTGGAGAAATCAACATAATAGGTGTACTACGACAAAATGTAGGGAAAAAGTATTCCATTGTAGCATACCTATACATTTTCATTGCCTTAGTCTGTAGATGAGATATTGTTTGCATTCATAGGGAGTTTCAAATGTAATTTCTCGTCAGCATGATATATTTTTTTAATTTTGTTATGCTGTTTTTTTATATGTATGAATGAATCGTTTTTTATATTACAAAATCCAATCAATATGAAATTTATAAGTATACTGTTTTATCTACTTGTATTTATTTATTCATATTGTCTCATACTAGAACATGTTATTTATTTCTCTAAATCTTAGAGATCATATTAGCACTGTTTTGCACATATTATTTATTGCTGCTATGCATTGTTTTGCTATGCATTGTTTTGCACATCCGCTAAAAAACGCTCGGTATTTATTATTCCATGTTAACAGTGTAGAGGAATAGAATAGCCACAGATTTAACGAGGAATATATGGAGCCTTTGTGTTTCTGTTTTTGTATTTGTATTAGTTTAATTTATTTTTGCATTTATGCCGAAATAGTACAAATTTTGCACAAACTCAATGGTATTTATTGTTACATATTATAACATCTGATTTTTACACTGTACTAAGGAATATCTGGCAGGCGATATACTATCACACAAAAAAATAGATGAAATTGTGATATATATAGATCATTGATATAAGTCTGCTTTTTAGTTTCATGAACATGTGACTATACCATGTGATTATGGGCGGATATGTAGCAGCATTTAAAAATGGCAAATTTACACACAGTCTCTATGTGATCAAGGGCTTTGCAAGCCCGAAACGCGTCATCTGTCGTAGCTGTACTGGATGTGAAGGTCAAATAAACATCTTGCCTGAATCAAGTGGTCCGTCTCTCCTTCTTCGCCACTGCGGTGGAAGTAGCATGAGTTGCAGTCGTTTGGATATATATTACCTACTGGCGGTCGCCAGTAGGTATATATAGTTAGGATTTTTTCCCTATGGGATTTTTGAAAATTCTATGTCTAATAACTTTGGCGTTTGTGGACGGAATTGGCTGAAATGTTCAGGAAAATGGAACATTTTGTTTCTGAGCAGCCCCAGGAAATTTGGGGGGGGTTCGTCAAGGGGTGGCCGAGAAAAAAGGGGGGTCCCAAAACGTGTTTTTCCCATGTTAATTTCCATAGGGCGGTTGGCCTCACTTTTAGGCCGAACGGCTGAATGGATTTGCACGAAACTTGGCAAAATTGTAGGGACTGTTAGCCCGATGTGCCTTTGCTAGGTCTCAATATATGTGCTCCAGTGGATTTTGAGAAATTAACGTTCAAAAAAAGATATATATCTGTAAGCGCGCTCCAGGCAGCGCTCCGGTTCGCGTACCTGACGCGTAACGGAACTTCTCGTAGCGAAGCTGATTGGCTCTCCGGTGTCTGTCAACATTCTAAACAGTCCGGAGCGGCCGCCATCTTGTCTCTCGGTAGGATCGAGAGACAAGAGGAGGCCAAAACAAAGGGGGAAATGACCATAAGGGGGCATAGTAGATCCTCCCTGACCCCCTAGGTTTGATGTGGAGGCTTTAAAAGCGTTCTGGGGAGCGTACTATAAGGAAAAAAGAATGATAGACTTTTCAAATACTGTATGTTAATTGATTGTTGGTTTTGTTGATTATTTTTTAATTTCTTTTTTTTTTTTTATTTCTTTATTTTTTAAGCAATTATTTATTATTGTGATTGTGTTTCAAAATTTAATAACATTTCTAACATTTCACTGTCTGAAATGTCGTCATTTTCATTGAACATAGCTTGTAATCTCTGAGTGTGTAAAATGTCCTCATTTTGAAGGAGGTCATCTACTGCTTGCACACATTGCAGTAGTTCTTGGTCCCAAGTTTCATCCATAAATTCTATATAATTTGGATCAATTAATTCTTGGCTGCTCTCTTGCAGGACAATTTGAAATGAAACTTTCTGTTCGCCTTTCATGTTGCCTGAAATTTGGATAAAAAAAATATATATTAGTAGAGATAGGGCACTGTTGGGATTAATTTTAGATAGGCAGTTTTTATCAGTGAATTTATCTTTGGGCAGTGTATAGTATCAGAGTGGAAGTAGGAATATAAAAAAGTGTATGTGATTTAACGTAAGTAAATTCATAATTATACAAGAGAAACCTAACTCCATCCATAACTATAACAGAGAAGTCTATCTAAATCTATAACTACTACAGAGGGATAGTATATAACTATCAGAAAAAGTTTACCATATTAACTGATAGTGCACAATATACTTCAGTTTTTAAAATAACAACTTACCTTTGCAAAGAAGTTGAAGTGATTAGTGAAAATCCAATTGAAATGTACACCAGGAAGTAGTAGTCAAAATGGCTGTGTTTCCTTCTCTTCCTTTATATATATTCAGGTATATAACCAATCAAATGTCAGGTAAAAAAAGTAGAAAATGAAAGTAACATTTTCATTGGTTGTCAATTCCAACACTTCAGATGTGTTTTGTGAAGTAATTTACCTCACGGTATTTAGAGAGGTCTACAGGCTAAATGGCTAAATGGAATTTCAATCAAATTTGTGAAAATGATAGGGATTGGTATGTAGTATGAGCTAATCTATAGTTGGTGAAAGTGTCTCCAGTCGTTTTTCTGTAAATTACTTTCCCACCTTTTTTGATGGAGCGCTTCCCGGGGAGCGCCCCGGTACGCAAACTGGTGAGCGCCCCGGTACGCGAACGTGAAGCGTTACGGGAGTCCACCATTTTGTGTTTCGGTCGAATTAAGATACAAGATGGAGGGCAACTAATGTTCAGAATGGGTAGAAGGGGGCACGGTAGACTTATCTTGACCCCCTAGGTTTTCTGAGGGTGGCTGAGGAGGCCCATATGTGCGAAAAAAAACAATTTTAAAAAAAAAATTTGCGAGGTTAGCTTCCGGTTCGCGTACCGGGTAGCGCCCCGGGGAGCGTACTTTGTTGAAAATTAGTGAAAAAAGTTAGAGTAAAATAATAATTGTGAGTGATCAGATGTAGGGTAGCTCTGAGAAGAGCTTTTGGGTTTATGGTACATTTAGGTACTTATAAGTAGGTACCAATGCACAGTCTTAAATTCAGAATGAAAATTCTGTTGCCCTCATCTGAGAAGTGAACTCCATCTCCTCTGTAGATATCTTGCATGTAGTAACGCAAGTTATTGTTGTACATGGAGCCCATTCCATGGTCTCTCATGTAAGCTGAAACAGATTTGTTTACATGCTTCCACGACTCAATTTGTGGACAAAATTGGTTCGACCACCTCCATTTCTGTCTTTGGCATATATTTGAATATACCAAGGCAGTCTGAGGAAAAAGTGCCATTAATTGCTCAAAGGTGTCCTTTAAAAGCATTTCCAGACCTACCCCAGTCAAAGTGCCCAAGTCATTACCTCCACAGTGCACAATTAACAGGTCAGGTTTTGGCAAATGCATAAAGGTTTTCACCAATGGTATCAATTGGTGACATTTTAATCCTCTGTGGCCAAACCACTTAATTTCCACATCTTGTAAATTGAGGTTAGGTAAATTTCTGTTATCAGCATACCTCTGAGCCCAGTAGATGTAACTATGTTCAACAATCCAGACAGAAAACATGGTGAGAGAAGGTTCTGCTGCAGTCAGATGAAGTGTGGCAATGAAATGGCAGTTGAAAAAATAAGAGTTTAAAATGAAAAAAACTGTGGAGTTTCTGTGTTAATGAAGCAGTAACAGTGATTGGTGGATTTTGATTGCTGAAAACAGAAAGTTAGGGTGCATGGATGAGTTCTTTGAAAGATGTATTTTGAATGGTCAAGAAAAAATCATTAAATGAAAGATTGCACTGGATATGCAGGTGCACTGAGAGTTCAGAGTTCAATTGAAACATTGTTGTGTGAACTTGCAAACACCAGAGGTCTTCCAAGAGGTGGTTGCTATGCAAAAAAGGCAGAGAGGGCAGAGGGGGAAGGGTTTTGATTTGAAAAAAGTGAGGGGAGAGTTTTGATTGGGTGACATGAGAGATATGTGTGAAGAATTACAGCATTTCTGTGCTTTTGATAGCTGCAGACTCTGGAGTGCATACCTTTTGCTCTGCTAAAGACAAAGTGGTGTGTTTCTGAGACTGTTTTGAAACTCATAAAGTATTTGCTAAGGTGAGAAAAGATTTATTTAATTTAGATAGAGAATAGTGTGCTTTAAGGAGAAAATTATGAAGAAAGTTGTGTTTTTAAAATGTTGCTTTGCCTCAAGTGTTTTACAAATAGATTTTGTTTCTTTGAGAAATTGTAATTGGAGAAAATGTGAAGTATTAGTACTGACAGGGTGTTTTGTGCATAGGAGCTGTGCAGTGTTTTCAAATTATGACTTGAAAATCGTTTTTGAGGAAAAGGAATGCTTTTAACATTTATGACAAGGATATAATGGTGTATGCTTCTTTATAAGGCATTTGAGTGTCTCTGATGTTATTTTTCCCATTTTAATGTAAGACCTTTCCCCGTGGTGCAAATTCCTTGTAAATATGCTCCCACCTGTGCTTGGCAAATTTAGATTTTGAAAGTTTGAGTTACATAGCCATGTTAAAAGTGACCCTAAAATGTTGCAAAGGCAATCAAAAAACGCTTCCATGTGTCTTAAGGACATTTTCAGTCATTTCCCCATGTGCAGTGTTTTCAAATTATGACTTGAAAATCGTTTTTGAGGTAAAGGAATGCTTTTAACATTTATGACAAGGACATAATGGTGTCCGCTTCTTTATAAGGCATTTGAGTGTCTCTGATGTTATTTTTCCCATTTTAATGTAAGACCTTTCCCCGTGGTGCAAATTCCTTGTAAATATGCTCCCACCTGTGCTTGGCAAATTTAGATTTTGAATGTTTGAGTTACATAGCCGTGTTAAAAGTGACCCTAAAATGCTGCAAAGGCAATCAAAAAACGCTTCCATGTGTCTTAAGGACATTTTAAGTCATTTCCCCATGTGCAGTGTTTTCAAATTATGACTTGAAAATCAATTTTGAGGTAAAGGAATGCTTTTAACATTTATGACAAGGACATAATGGTGTCTGCTTCTTTATAAGGCATTTGAGTGTCTCTGATGTTATTTTTCCCATTTTAATGTAAGACCTTTCCCCGTGGTGGAAATTCCTTGTAAATATGCTCCCACCTGTGCTTGGCAAATTTACATTTTGATAGTTTGAGTTACATAGCCATGTTAAAAGTGACCTAAAAATGCTGCAAAGGCAATCAAAAAATGCTTTCATGTGTCTTAAGGACATTTTAAGTCATTTCCCCATGTGCAGTGTTTTCAAATTAAGACTTGAAAATCGTTTTGGAAAAGGAATGCTTTTAACATTTATGACAAGGACATAATGGTGTATGCTTCTTTATAAGGCATTTGAGTGTCTCTAATGTTGTTTTTCCATTTTAATGTAAGACCTTTCCCCGTGGTGCAAATTCCTTGTAAATATGCTCCCACCTGTGCTTGGCAAATTTACATTTTGATAGTTTGAGTTACATAACCATGTTAAAAGTGACCCAAAAATGCTGCAAAGGCAATCAAAAAACGCTTTCATGTGTCTTAAGGACATTTTAAGTCATTTCCCCATGTTCAGTGTTTTCAAATTAAGACTTGAAAATCGTTTTTGAGGAAAAGGAATGCTTTTAACATTTATGACAAGGACATAATGGTGTATGCTTCTTTATAAGGCATTTGAGTGTCTCTGATGTTATTTTTCTATTTTAATGTAAGACCTTTCCCCGTGGTGCAAATTCCTTGTAAATATGCTCCCACCTGTGCTTGGCAAATTTAGATTTTGATTGTTTAAGTTACATAGCCATGTTAAAAGTGACCCAAAAATGCTGCAAAGGCTTTAAAAAAAACGCTTTCATGTGTCTTAAGGACATTTTAATTCATTTCCCCATGAATGTAGGTAGGCCTCACCTTAAACAAACCTCTGGATAGGCCACACCTTATCGTCATCCTGAATTAATCATTTAAAATGCTAGGGACAGATTTATGATAGGTGTATGCCTCTTTTGCGCCACTGTGCGTCACTTTTGTGACGCAGTGGCGGTGCAAAAGATTTGCTATGTGGCGACAAAATTACAAATTGATGCATCTAGGCAGATGTGTCATGCTGTAAAAAAAACGTGCCACATGAAACCGATGCAGCAGTGATGCAAAAGATGCACCATGTTGCAAGACAGGCCTCACTTCATCTCCAACAAGATAAGAAGCTTAGGGATAGATTTATGATGACTGGTGCATCCCCAGGGATGTGCCAGTCATCCTGCGCCGCTGTTCCGCCACCCATGGTGCGCTGCATTTACAATGCGGCGCACCATGGGGCAAAAACAGCACAGATACGTGACGCATCTGTGCCGTAAAGGTGGCGCATTGCTGGAGCTGCATCGCAAGTGCCATGCAGCTCCAGCAAGGCTCAGGGGTGCCCCATCTCCATTTAATCTGCAACCCTGAGTAGGCCTCACCTTAAACAAACCTCTGGATAGGCCACACCTTATCGTCATCCTGAATCAATCATTTAACATGTTAGGGACAGATTTATGATAGCCGTGTGCCTCTTTTGTGCCGCTGTGCGTCACTTTTGTGACGCAGCGGCGGTGCAAAAGATTTGCTATGTGGCGACATATTTAAAAATTGATGCATCTAGGCAGATGTGTCATGCTGTAAAGTCCTGTGCCACATGAAACCTGCGTCAGTTTTCATATAGGTGTTTTGTTGCAAGGTATGCATTAATTTGCAAGAAAGCCCTGTAAAACTAACACAGTGAAATTTAGAAGATTTCACTGACTCAGCTTTATAGCATTGCTGAATCAAATCATTACGCCTGTTTGAAAAAGGCATAAGGACCATGCACCATGCAATGTGTGGCTTGCTCCTGTGCATTGCAGTAGACATGTTGCGCTTACGACGTGATTCCTGCAATGTGCTGCTTTTGCGGCACAGATGCGTGACGCATCTGTGCTGTTTTCACTCAATGGTGCTCCACATTGTAAATGCGGCACACCATGGGTGGCAGAGCAGCGGTGCACATTAACTGGTGCATCCCTGGGAATGCGTCAGTTAACATAAATCTGCCACTTTACATTTAAGTATGAGCAGGGGACACAGAGTTGGTGAGGCTTATCCAAGGTTAAGAAGAGATGAGTCCTGTTCACTGAAAACTTGGACATAGGCCTTACCTCCTCAGCATCGCTGGTCATGGCTAAATAATAGCTGCAAAATGTTACTCTTGTTAAACAATTTTACTATTATAGTCTCTGAGATTTGTGCCTTACTCTGCAACATCTCATTGTTGTTCTCTTTCTTTAAAGATAACGACAACATCAACATGAGCGACAATCAGCAATCAGTTGATCTCGACCTCATCATTGAACTCGTAATTGAAACATCAGTGGAAGTAGATCCCTTGGATGATTTAAATCCTGAGGATGAAGAAGAACATGATGAGGATGCAGATTTGTCAGAATTGTATGACATAGGGTGGGAAGCTGACGTGCTTGAGCCTATGGAACTATAAACATTTATTTTTAAAAATTTATAATAAATGAAAAGTAAAAATGTAAACCGTTTCATTTAAAAATAAAGACACCTTCAAAAACAGGTTATGTGTAGTGTCTTCAATAAAATATTAAAATATGCTCATAAAATTAGATCAGATTCACATATAAAACAGCACAGGTAAAATGAATATGAATTCCATTTCTTTTCTGCTATTTCTGTATTCTAAATTTGCCAAGCACTACAAATGTCAAGTAGTGTGTTAAGTTTTTGATGACTGTTATTGATTTACTGTTTGGTAATAGTGGTTAATACAATTTTTTATTATATTTTACCACAGATTCAACTGCAGATCATTTCAAGATTTCAGCATGCCAACTAAAGAAAGACTTAGAAAGGCTGCAAAACGTCAAAGACAGCAGGTACATGATATAATGCAGCAGTCCTCTAACAAAAAAACTTGTCAAGTCACCAAGAAAGCACCGGGTAAGAGCACAAAAACATTTATAAGAAATATTTGTAGTAAAAAAAAATATTACTACAGAAAATGTTTCAGTCCAGAAAAAGAGAAGCATTTTAAACGGAAAGGAAAGGCCAATCAAAAATGTTACTGCTAGAGCAAGAGATAACTCTGTGCATGATAGTAGAAGGAAACAACAGTTTAGGGACATTCGTAAACGAATGTTCCGCAACAGGATAATTGGCAATTTGTTAAAAACTATTAAGAAAGGTCAACAGAAAGTGGTTTTTTATAAGAGAAAAAAAAAGTTGAGAAAGTTATTGATCAGGCATTTGAAATTAAACGTAAGTTATTTATTTTGATAATCAATAGAATTAGGAAGCTAAACAAGGTAATTTATGATTTCAAAAGAAATAGTAGATGGAAGAGAATAGTTAATCGTAGTAATTTTTGTGAAGTTTTTTCCGGAGAATGGATGCATAGTTCAAGTTGTGAGGCATTTTTTAATGAGGAGAGTTATTTCCAGGATAATGATTTGGTGCATGCAGTTGACACCAGTGGTCGAGCTTATGAAGTGAAAGATGGTTGTCCAGTTGAAAAAGAAAAACTTGTGACAACAGAGACAGAAGAGGTGTTAGGTAATGAGGTTTTAGGAAGACGTCCTAAGGGTCCTGTGTACATCTGGAAGTGTAGTAGTATTTGCAGTGTGCGACAGGATTCCATCAATTTGCTTTGTGATTTTGTACGGACATTTAATAAGAAAAGTTTGAAGCAGAAAATGAAGTTGTTGCAAGAATTAGATCCTTGCAGAGTGAGAGAAGTGACAGGTTTGCATGGTCATTCACTGGCTTGTCTTTCCAGGAGAGTATGCCAGAGTGTTTTTCATCATTTCAGGATGCTAACAGTGCATCATAATAAAGTGAGGAAATTAGTTAGAATGTTGTATTATGCTAAGAGTCCAGCAATTATGCTTAAACAATTATGCGCTGCTCTTTTACATGGTTCTGAAATAGATGTGAAGAATGTTTGTGAAGAAATTGAGTTTTGTTACTTTGGAAGTAAAGAGGAGAATGTTGAAATTGACCAAGAAGAAGAGGGTAATGTGGAAGATAGTGTACAGGTTTCCAGTACAGATAATTTTCAGAGGGAAATTGCGACGTTTCAGGTGAAATCAAGTGAGAGGCCTAATTTCACTTGTGTGTGTTGTCGACGCACTTATTATAAGAATCAGACTAAGTTAGTGGATTTATATGCAAAAAGTGAAAGGGAAAATAATAGTGAATGGAAGGATTTCACAACATACTTGATGGTAGAAAATTGTTTTGATTTGGGATCGGATCAACGTGTGTGTACTTATTGTTGTAGCAAATTAAATAAAAACCAGATGCCTGCTAGAGCAGTTCATAATAATCTGGAATTGGTTGAGATTCCTTCTGAATTGAAGGATTTAAATACTTATGAATCTATTTTGATTCAAAGTATCCATCCCTTTCAGGCTATTGTAAGAATGGAGCCAAAGACAGGGAAATTACCTCCATCAGATTTACAGAGAGGATTAAAGGGAAGAGTTGTTTATTTGCCTCTAGATTTGAAGAAAAACATTAACACAATTGGAGTAGAAAAAGTGGAAGAGGACCCTCTGGTTATCTTAGTTAATGGGGTTCCGACAAAGAATAAGAAAATATGGCAAGATTTAGTGGATGTTAGGAAAGTCAAAAAGGCAACATTGTACTTGAAAAAAAATAATAAGTACTATAAGAATATATATGTTGCAGAAGAGGAAGTAAGTGAGGAAGAGG
Organism: Lissotriton helveticus; assembly: GCF_964261635.1. Taxonomy (NCBI): domain Eukaryota; kingdom Metazoa; phylum Chordata; class Amphibia; order Caudata; family Salamandridae; genus Lissotriton; species Lissotriton helveticus. The sequence goes on along the minus strand of NC_136060.1, from coordinate 18,231,315 downwards.
ATAGCGATTTGTGTGCTGGTCAAATTGAGAAAGTAGAACCCTCTACTAGTGAAGAAATATATGAACATTATAGTGTTCATCCTTTGCATTCCAAGGAAGTCATGGGGAATGCTATTGAGTTGTTTCAAATGAAACAAGCCAAAGGGAGTCCCATTAGTGTTTGGGAGGAAAGTTTGGAAGCTCGGTGTTTCCCACAGCTTTTTCCAACAGGTCAGGGAGGAAGATATGATGAGCGACCTCATCAAATTCCTGCTTCTGAATACCGGACTTTGCGATTGTATGCAGGAGATGCTAGGTTTCGACAATGTATTCCCTATTTGTTTCATCTCCTGTTTGAAAGCGATCTGTCTGGACTGTCATATGCAGTGAACCACATCTTGAAAAGTGGTATACACATGCAAAACATCTCGGCAAGTGACTTTATGGATAAAGTCAATGTCCAAGACAGTATTTTGGATTCTCACCTGATTAATCTCATGGCGTGTCAGCGTGGTACTAATGAGTACTGGTACCGTCGTCATGGTGATTTAAAATGTATGCTGAGGAACTTAGGAACTCCCACATGGTTCCTCACTCTGAGCTGTGCCGAGTATGGCTGGGAAGACTTACTTGAATTTCTACGAGAGGCAAATGGAAACATCGAAAACATCGAATTCAAGACACCCGGAGAACTGTGCTCTTTGGATCCAGTCAATGTATGCCGGTACTTCAATCATAGATTTGAAGCTATGATGTCTTTCATCATGAATAAGAAGAATCCACCTCTTGGAGAGGTGTTGGATTTCTTCTGGAGAAAAGAGTACCAAGCAAGAGGTGCTCCTCACATACATATGCTGTTGTGGATCAAGGATGCACCTAAATTTGGAACAGATCCAGAAGACTCAGTGATGAGTTTCATACAACAGTATTCTACATGTGCTGTTCCAAACGCAAAGGAGAAGAAAAGCCTAAGAGAAAAAGTTCTACGTTTCCAAAGCCATCGTTGTGGAAAGTACTGTCGTCGTAAATTCCGAAACAAGGACAAGTTCTACACCAAATGTCGTTTCGGCTTTCCACGACCGGTGATTTCTAAAGGAAGAGTAAACAGTTTGATGTCTTCGCTGCGACATAATGTGATGAAGAAATCACCTAAAAACACATGCAATTTGAAGAGGAACGAAGAGTTCAAGTACATCAACGATTACAACCCGGTGATTTTGTCCATGTGGAATGCTAACATGGATATACAGTTTGTGGCTGATAACTGTATGGCTGTGGCTCGGTATGTAACATCTTACATCACCAAAAAAGAGAAGACAGAATTGAAGGATATGTGGGAGGACATTTCCTATGAAAAGAGCCTCAGTAAGAAGTTGTACAGTTTCAGTCTGAAGATGTTGTCGCATTGAGAAATCGGAGCTTACGAATGTTCTGACCGGTTGTCTTCAGCAAGTCTCTATGCCAAATCTAGGAGTATCGTTTGGGCGAGTCTTGGTCTTGCTGCAGCACGTAATCGAGTTCTGAAACCTGTGCGGGAAATTGAGTATTTGGCGGAAAAGGAGCCAAACAGTACCGACATTTTGAAGACCAACATGTTGGATACATATTATCCAAATCGAAGCAGTCACCTCGAGAATGTTTGTCTGTATGAGGTTCTACAAAATTACATATTCAAGAGGAACATCAAAGAAGATACTGAGAAAGGAGTGTATGCTGTAATTGGAAGTGAGGGATGTCTGGTCAAGCAAAGAAAATGCCACTTGGTAAACCATCGAAAATTGAGTGGCGAATCTCCTGAAAAAAATGAGTTTTTCTATTTAGCACTTTTGCAACTTTTCAAGCCTTGGCGTGCAGAAGAGGAACTGCTTGGAGATTTCCTCTGTTACGAAGACTCTTTCACTGCCGCCAAGGAGACCATAGAATGTCCTGCTTTTCCCAAATATGTAGAAATGTTGAATGCGGAAATCGAGCAGGAAGCAACGATTGCAGCCGAGATTGCCAGAGACAGTTCTCAGGATAGTCAGAGTTCTGCTTCTTTGAGTCAGGATCCACTAGGAGGACCTGTTATTGAAAATGAAGCTGCCACTGCTATGAATGAAGTGGAAAGAGCCATGGCACATGCTCAGGAGGATGCGGTTAACTTAGAAGAGTTGGAAAGACAACTCAACGTTGAGCAGAGGAAAATATATGACGAAGTTACCATGCAAATTGATCATGGATTAAGTCATGATAAGAAAGAGTGCTCATGTACGTCGTTGAAGCCTGTCCGACTGTACGTGAGTGGAGAAGCGGGAACTGGAAAAAGTTTCCTCATTAAAGCAATTTCATGCTATTTGCAAGGAAAGGACAGAGTCATCGCTGTCTTGTGTTGTCACTGCTCCAACTGGACTGGCAGCACATAATATTAAAGGGATTACTTTACATCGTTTACTGATGCTGCCAGTGGAGCATGACAACAAATTACAATATCACAAGCTATCTGGAGATGCTTGTTGTGAAGTTTCAAGAATCTTGAGGAAAATGAAACTTCTTATCATTGACGAAGTAAGCATGGTTTCCAATGTCATGCTTGCCTTTGTGCATTTGAGAATGCAAGAAGTTCTCAAAACAGAGTATGATGTGTTATTTGGTGGCAAACACATCATTGTTTTCGGAGATCTTCTGCAGCTGACACCAGTGAAAGGGCAACCTGTGTTCAAAATGCTCACGCATGAAGATACCAGGAAGTACCTAGGGAGCATTGGCAACGTCAACATATGGTTAAACTTCAATTATGCTGAACTGCATGAAAATATGCGTCAGGCGAAGGATGAAGTTTACAAGAATATTCTACAAGATGTTAGAATTGGAAAAGTGACCGAGCATGGGAAAGAAGCTTTACATGCACGATTACTGTTAAATTTATATCCAGAACAAGATGTTGTGCCTGAGAATATTTTTCAGAAAATTACTGAGAAGAAATCTGGAATATGTTTGATGCCAACTCTTGCAGAATGTGCCATCTTCAACAACAAAATGTTGCATTTAGAAAAGCAAGAGATTGTGAAACTGGAAGCTATTGACAGAGTAGAGCATATGGGATCAACAATTATTTTGTCTGAGAATTTGAAAACAAAATTGGATTCATTAGAGAAGACTATATCTAAAACTGCAGGTTTTGAAAAGACTCTGAATGTGTGCTTGAAAGGCCGTATAATTTTAAGAAGGAATTTACATGTTGAAAGAGGTCTGGTAAATGGATCAATGGGTAATGTTGTTGATTTTGTGAAATACAGAAATAGAGATGGAATTGAATTTAAAAAAATTTAATTTGATGGCATTGAGGAAGTACAGCTAATTGGTCGTTGTTCTGCTAGATTTTTGCTTGTAAAAGACTTATATGTTCGCCGTAAGCAGTTTCCTGTTTGCTTGGCATATGCGGTGACAATCCATAAATCGCAAGGTTTAAGTGTAGACAGTGCATTGGTGAATATTGGCAGTTCTGTGTTCAAGGAGGGTATGGCATATGTGGCATTGTCACGAGTTAGAACTTTATCGGGATTGTACTTGATTGAGTGTGATGTCACAAACATTTGTGCGGATCTAGATTGTGTTAAGGAATACAATAGGTTAAGAAGAGAGTATGCGCCACATTTGCCTCAATATCCTTTGTTTGAGAAACGTGGGGTAGGCCGGAAATGAACAAATGTGACCAATACTAGGGAGGTTGTAGCAAAAAGACGAAAAGTCGATGAACCTGAAAGTATAAGCAGAAACAAAAAGGATTCTGTTGAAGATGTTGTTGGTTTTCAATTTGAAAACAGTTCTGGTGTCAACTGCTATGCTAATGTAGTGGTTAATGTTTTGTTTTCTCTAGAAAATGTAAAAGAAGAGATTGTGGTCAATTCTGATCAAAGATTTTGCAGTTGTTAAATTCTGTGTTAGAGAAATGTAGCACTGATAGAACAAAAATAGAAAGTGTGTCTGAAATTCGACATCTGTTAGACAGATGTTCAGGTCAAACACAATTCTCTCAAAATATTCAGCAAGATTGTCAGGAGTTTTTAATGTATATGCTTGATGTATTGCATGCTGAAGGTGTAGATGTAGATCACCTGTTTGGGCTTTCTTATCAATGGCAGCATGACTGCGAGAACTGTAGGGTATCAAGTACTACTAGTGTAGACTCAGAAAGATTTATATATTTAACTTTGCCAGACAGTAAATCAGTCTCTTTTAATAAGCTAGTAAAAGCAGATGATCACAACATGGAATGTAGCCAATGTAAATCTGAAATGATGTCAACATTATTTATACGAACATATGGCCAGTATGTCATTTTAATGTTCCAACGATGTAGGCCTGATGGAACAAAATTGACAACTTTAATTAAAAATTTTGTGGCTTCACAGTTGTCAATATCAGGAAGGACTTTTGTAACTGTAGCAATTATATATCATGACGGTCCTTCAATAACATCAGGACATTACACAGCTTATTTAAAGTCTAGAAATGGCTGGTCATTCTGCAACGATTCTGTTTTAATTTTCGAAAAAAAATTGCCGTATGACCTTAAAAATTCTTACCTGGTGTTTTTAAAACCAAAATTTTAGGGAAAGAATCTCGGGATGTGCTCTGAGGAATTTCAAGAAGTTCTAATGGCTCCTACACGATTTGGCCTTGAGGATAAGTGTAGTACAGAGACATAACTTCTTACCATAACACTGGACGTTCTGGAAAAATAACTGCACTTTGAATGAGTTCAGAAAAACGATTTCTTTTTATAAGCTAATTCAAGCAGCCAATCAAAACATGGAGTAGAGGGAATGTAAGTCTGCAATGCTGTCTACTGTTTTATATTGCTTTGTGATTAAAAGTGATGTAGAGAATTAAATAATTGTAGTAGTCATAGAGGTAGTGTAAGTCTGCTTCATAGTAAGCAGTATCAGTGTTATAGGAAATGTAGAACATGAGTGAGCAAGAAGGGTAAGATATTAGTAGTCCTGGATTGTGAAAATGATCATCAACATTTTAATTCTGAAAGTTGCGGAAATACAACATGACGGGATTGGCTTACAAGAATTCCAAGAGTTATAAATGGCTCTGACATGATTTGGCCTTGTGGAAACGTGTGGTAGAGAGCGAGAAGTCATTTATTGTATGTAACATATTTTTCCAAACCAATGGAGGTTTTCTTTCAGAAAGTGGCGGGCTGAAAGTAATAACAGCACAACAGAGTGTAAGCTGTTCATAGGACATCCTTCGACGTCATGGAAAGTAAGTTAACTTTAAGGAGTTCTGAATTCTGATTTGTTATGTTGTATGTTTTTTTTAAACACAATCATTTTGATTGTGTTTTTTTTTCCCCGCTGTTATATGATGAATACCTTCAAGTCACTGTTTTTAGTGAAATTTGATACATTCTGAGAACAGCAAAAATAAACCATTTAACATGTATAATTAATTCTGTACTGTTTGCATTTATGATGTACATGTAGAACTGTGTAGGAGGCATGGAGAAGGTGAGGCTTCTGTAAGTGTCAAAGTTGTTGCATACAATGCTCATATTCTACGTAGTCTTTCATATGATAGACTACATTTCCACAATGAGATACCTAAGCAAAGGAAACACAGGTGATATGATTGTGGAATGAGCAAAAAAAATTGCACGTTTTTCAATTATATTACCTGTGTTTCCTAACATTACACATCACATTGTGTAGATGAGGTTTAGGCCTGTTCCTGGAGACAGAGGAGGTCTGACATTTGTTCAAGAGTGCAGTGGACATGACTCACTTCGTTGGTAGGCCTGCACATGTATTATATCCTCTGTATTCTTCAACAAACCTAAATTTCATCTGCAAGTCTGAGTAGGACTTACCTGAAACAAATCTGTGGATGGGTTACACCTTATCGGCATCTTGAAACAATCATTTAAAATGTTAGGGTCAGATTTATGATGGCCGTGCGCCTCTTTTGCTCCGCTGTGGGTCACTTTTGTGTAAAAGATGCACCATGTTGCAAGATAGGTTTCAGTTCATCTCCAGCAAGATACCATCAGTTTAAAATGTATATAATTAGCACTGTGTAGGGGGCATGCAGAAGCTGAAGCTTTTGTAAGTGTCAATGTTGTTGCATGCAGTGCTGCACTTCTGGGTACTGTTTCATATGCTGGACTACATCTGCACTATGAGATACCTAAGCAAAGGCAACACAGGTGATGTGATTGTGAAATCAGGAAAAGAAACTCCACATTTTTCAATTACATCACCTGTGTTTCCTAAGTTTACGAATGACATTGTGCAGATGAAGTTTAGGTCTGTCCACGGACACAGAAGAGGTCTGGCCTTTGTTCAAGAGTGAAGTGGACATGACTTACTTCATTGGTAGGCCTTCACATGTATTATCTCCTCTGTATTCTTCAACAAGCAAAAATTTGATATGCAATCCTGAGTAGGCCTCACCTTAAACAAACCTCTGGAGAGGCCACACCTTATCGTCATTCTGAATCAATCATTTAAAATGTTAGGGACAGATTTATGATAGGTGTAAGCTTATTTTGCGTCACTGTGCGTCACTTTTGTGATGCAGCGGCGGTGCAAAAGATTTGCTATGAGGCGACAAAATTACAAATTGATGCATCTAGGCAGATGTGTCATGCTGTAAAAAACCTGTGCCACATGAAACCGATGCAGCAGTGATGCAAAAGATGCACCATGTTGCAAGACAGGCCTGACTTCATCTCCAACAAGATAAGAAGCTAAGTCTTCTGTAAATGTCAAAATTGTTGTATATACTGCTCAACTTCTATGTACTCTTTGATATGCTAGACTCCATCTGCACTATGAGATACCTAACCAAAGGCAACACAGGTGATGTGATTGTGAAATGAGGAAAAGAAACTCCACATTTTTCAATTACATCACCAGTGTTTCCTAAGTTTACGAATTACATTGTGCAGATGAACTTTAGGTCTGTCCACGGACACAGAAGAGGTCTGGCCTTTGTTCAAGAGTGAAGTGGACATGACTTACTTCATTGGTAGGCCTTCACATGTATTATGTCCTCTGTTCTCTTCAACAACTCGAAATTTCATTTTGAACCCTGAGTAGGCCTCACCTCAAACAAACCTCTGGATAGGACACATCTTATTGGCATCCTGAAACAATCATTTAAAATGTTAGTGTCTTGCGACACTTTTGTGAGACAACAGCAGTGCAAAAGATGCACCATGTTTTAAGATAGGCCTCACTTCATCTGCATCAAGATACTGTTAGTTTAAAATGTATATCTTTAGGACTGTGTAGGGGGCCTGGAGAAGCAGAAGCTTCTGTAAGTGTCAAAGTTGTTGAAAAACTGTTTGTCCTTCAATCTTTTCCCTTGTCTTTTCTAATTTTTAAATACATGTTTTAATATTTTTCAAATGTTTGTTCTCTCTTTCACAGATTGAAAGTATAAAAATAAAAAGTGAGTAAGTTAACGACAATTATAAGGTAAATGTTTTGTACTCTTTTCGTTACATTTCTATCACATTCACCTACTATTAGTTCCACAGCTTCATTTCTTTAACCCTCAGTTTCCTGCCTTTGCTACTTTCCTCATTCCTTTCTCTATTACCTACTTACTCAACTCCTTCCACTCTTTTTCTCAGTCCCTCTCTTCTCATAGTTCCTCACTCTTGTTCACTCACTCCGTCTCTATTACTCTTAGTGTCTTTGACTGATCACTCTTTCACTACTTGTTCATAATGCTTTCTCTGTGTAGTTGAAGCACACTAAGGGGCATATTATGAACACAGCCAATAAAATTATTGCTGTTTTTATTGGCAGAAAACTGCTGCAAAAGTGGTTTTAGCGGCAGTTTTCTGCCGCAAAAGCGGCTTTAGCGACACATTTCTGCCGATAAAAGCTGCAAAACTTTTATTGGCTATGTTGATGATATGGCTCTATGTTATTTACATTTCTTTGCTGTTTCAATTAATCTTTTTCTGTTATTTTTTCTTTTCTGTTTTCTGTTTTTTCTCTCTGTTATTCCACATGTTTTAATCTTATTTTGAACATTCACTCACATTCTCCAAGAAACTCTTCTTTGTTATTGTTCTACTCTCTTTTTTTCTTTCACTTCCTTTTTTATTTTGTTTTTCACAATTATACCCTCTTCTATCTTTTCTTCGGTAAATAGATCTATTAAACAGTATCTCTGGTTTACTCCCTATAGCTGTCTTTCTTTTAACATTAATCTCTGTTTACTTCCCTTATACTAACTCTTTTTTTTTTTTTTTTTTTTTTTTTGGTTCGCTCCCGGTTCGCGAACCGGGAAGCGAACGGGGAAGCGAACCAAAAGAAATAGAGCTTGCCAGAGTGCTAAACATTCTAGCAATTTTTTTTGAAAGGGGAGGTAGTTCTGAAAATAACTTTTTTTTAAATGTTTTTGTTGTTTTATATATTTTTTTTTTTTCTGAACATTTTTTGTTTTTTTTGTATTTTTTGAACAGTTTTATGTTTTTTTTGGTTTTTGATGGAGGGGAAACAACAAAAAACAGGCATTGGAAAGGGCTCAACAGGAGCAAAAAAAAAAATTACTGTCTGTGGCGTTTAGGGCAATTGTGATTTTCATAAGCTCGGTTGATTAAGGTAATACTCATATTGCCACAAGACAGTAATGCACCACAATACAAGCAGGTAAACTTCATATGGACAAAGTTGTCCTGAATGTTTGGCACGGTTTCCTGTGCCTCTGCTGCTGTCAAAGATATCTGTGATGATGACCTGGCCACAGGAGTTGTTGGGTTGTCCTGCTGGTCACGCATCTCTGCCCGGCTGTAGTTTAATGGATGCCACCTGCTCATGTGACGATGCATGGTGTAGTTACCGAAGCTATACTTTTTTAAGGTGCCTCTAGATAACTTCTCTTTACATATGAGGCAGGTGACATATCTGGCATTTACTTTCTTCTGCCCTTCAGGGATCGAAAAAAACTGCCAAATAAAACTGGTTTTCCGATGAGAAACCCGGGGCTGCTCTTGTAAAAACTGTGGTCCTTCTGTCTCCTCTTCCTCTTGCTCATCCTCTTCCTCCTCTGTGTTGCTGATGAACTGGGGAGGTGGTCCTCTCTTCCCATGAGGAGGTGGTGGTGGTGGTGGGGGTCCACCAGCTGAAGCTACCAATGAAGCCATTGCTGAAATATAAAAAAAAGTCTTCCTCTCACAAAGATGAAAGTCAGAGTGAGGAAAGAAGGAGGGGTTTTCATCATTTGGGAAAAACAATAGTTCTAAACCAATGAAAAGTGTTATTTTTAGGTCACCTGACCTAGCCTTACATCATTATGAAACCAAAAGTGAAATGAACCAATGAAAAGTTTTATTAACAAGTCACATGACCTGTTACGCTTATGTTACGCGCTGCGGAACGCGCCCCGGATCGCTTCCGGGTCGCTGCGCTTCGCGCCTCGGTTCGCGCTCCGGAGCACTTCCGGGTGCGCTAACGCGCTAAAAGAAACTCCACATTTTTCAATTACATCACCTGTGTTTCCTAAGTTTACGAATGACATTGTGCAGATGAAGTTTAGGTCTGTCCACGGACACAGAAGAGGTCTGGCCTTTGTTCAAGAGTGAAGTGGACATGACTTACTTCATTGGTAGGCCTTCACATGTATTATCTCCTCTGTATTCTTCAACAAGCAAAAATTTGATATGCAATCCTGAGTAGGCCTCACCTTAAACAAACCTCTGGAGAGGCCACACCTTATCGTCATTCTGAATCAATCATTTAAAATGTTAGGGACAGATTTATGATAGGTGTAAGCTTATTTTGCGTCACTGTGCGTCACTTTTGTGATGCAGCGGCGGTGCAAAAGATTTGCTATGAGGCGACAAAATTACAAATTGATGCATCTAGGCAGATGTGTCATGCTGTAAAAAACCTGTGCCACATGAAACCGATGCAGCAGTGATGCAAAAGATGCACCATGTTGCAAGACAGGCCTGACTTCATCTCCAACAAGATAAGAAGCTAAGTCTTCTGTAAATGTCAAAATTGTTGTATATACTGCTCAACTTCTATGTACTCTTTGATATGCTAGACTCCATCTGCACTATGAGATACCTAACCAAAGGCAACACAGGTGATGTGATTGTGAAATGAGGAAAAGAAACTCCACATTTTTCAATTACATCACCAGTGTTTCCTAAGTTTACGAATTACATTGTGCAGATGAACTTTAGGTCTGTCCACGGACACAGAAGAGGTCTGGCCTTTGTTCAAGAGTGAAGTGGACATGACTTACTTCATTGGTAGGCCTTCACATGTATTATGTCCTCTGTTCTCCTCAACAACTCGAAATTTCATTTTGAACCCTGAGTAGGCCTCACCTCAAACAAACCTCTGGATAGGACACATCTTATTGGCATCCTGAAACAATCATTTAAAATGTTAGTGTCTTGCGACACTTTTGTGAGACAACAGCAGTGCAAAAGATGCACCATGTTTTAAGATAGGCCTCACTTCATCTGCATCAAGATACTGTTAGTTTAAAATGTATATCTTTAGGACTGTGTAGGGGGCCTGGAGAAGCAGAAGCTTCTGTAAGTGTCAAAGTTGTTGAAAAACTGTTTGTCCTTCAATCTTTTCCCTTGTCTTTTCTAATTTTTAAATACATGTTTTAATATTTTTCAAATGTTTGTTCTCTCTTTCACAGATTGAAAGTATAAAAATAAAAAGTGAGTAAGTTAACGACAATTATAAGGTAAATGTTTTGTACTCTTTTCGTTACATTTCTATCACATTCACCTACTATTAGTTCCACAGCTTCATTTCTTTAACCCTCAGTTTCCTGCCTTTGCTACTTTCCTCATTCCTTTCTCTATTACCTACTTACTCAACTCCTTCCACTCTTTTTCTCAGTCCCTCTCTTCTCATAGTTCCTCACTCTTGTTCACTCACTCCGTCTCTATTACTCTTAGTGTCTTTGACTGATCACTCTTTCACTACTTGTTCATAATGCTTTCTCTGTGTAGTTGAAGCACACTAAGGGGCATATTATGAACACAGCCAATAAAATTATTGCTGTTTTTATTGGCAGAAAACTGCTGCAAAAGTGGTTTCAGCGGCAGTTTTCTGCCGCAAAAGCGGCTTTAGCGACACATTTCTGCCGATAAAAGCTGCAAAACTTTTATTGGCTATGTTGATGATATGGCTCTATGTTATTTACATTTCTTTGCTGTTTCAATTAATCTTTTTCTGTTATTTTTTCTTTTCTGTTTTCTGTTTTTTCTCTCTGTTATTCCACATGTTTTAATCTTATTTTGAACATTCACTCACATTCTCCAAGAAACTCTTCTTTGTTATTGTTCTACTCTCTTTTTTTCTTTCACTTCCTTTTTTATTTTGTTTTTCACAATTATACCCTCTTCTATCTTTTCTTCGGTAAATAGATCTATTAAACAGTATCTCTGGTTTACTCCCTATAGCTGTCTTTCTTTTAACATTAATCTCTGTTTACTTCCCTTATACTAACTCTTTTTTTTTTTTTTTTTTTTTTTTGGTTCGCTCCCGGTTCGCGAACCGGGAAGCGAACGGGGAAGCGAACCAAAAGAAATAGAGCTTGCCAGAGTGCTAAACATTCTAGCAATTTTTTTTGAAAGGGGAGGTAGTTCTGAAAATAACTTTTTTTTTTAATGTTTTTGTTGTTTTATATATTTTTTTTTTTTCTGAACATTTTTTGTTTTTTTTGTATTTTTTGAACAGTTTTATGTTTTTTTTGGTTTTTGATGGAGGGGAAACAACAAAAAACAGGCATTGGAAAGGGCTCAACAGGAGCAAAAAAAAAAATTACTGTCTGTGGCGTTTAGGGCAATTGTGATTTTCATAAGCTCGGTTGATTAAGGTAATACTCATATTGCCACAAGACAGTAATGCACCACAATACAAGCAGGTAAACTTCATATGGACAAAGTTGTCCTGAATGTTTGGCACGGTTTCCTGTGCCTCTGCTGCTGTCAAAGATATCTGTGATGATGACCTGGCCACAGGAGTTGTTGGGTTGTCCTGCTGGTCACGCATCTCTGCCCGGCTGTAGTTTAATGGATGCCACCTGCTCATGTGACGATGCATGGTGTAGTTACCGAAGCTATACTTTTTTAAGGTGCCTCTAGATAACTTCTCTTTACATATGAGGCAGGTGACATATCTGGCATTTACTTTCTTCTGCCCTTCAGGGATCGAAAAAAACTGCCAAATAAAACTGGTTTTCCGATGAGAAACCCGGGGCTGCTCTTGTAAAAACTGTGGTCCTTCTGTCTCCTCTTCCTCTTGCTCATCCTCTTCCTCCTCTGTGTTGCTGATGAACTGGGGAGGTGGTCCTCTCTTCCCATGAGGAGGTGGTGGTGGTGGTGGGGGTCCACCAGCTGAAGCTACCAATGAAGCCATTGCTGAAATATAAAAAAAAGTCTTCCTCTCACAAAGATGAAAGTCAGAGTGAGGAAAGAAGGAGGGGTTTTCATCATTTGGGAAAAACAATAGTTCTAAACCAATGAAAAGTGTTATTTTTAGGTCACCTGACCTAGCCTTACATCATTATGAAACCAAAAGTGAAATGAACCAATGAAAAGTTTTATTAACAAGTCACATGACCTGTTACGCTTATGTTACGCGCTGCGGAACGCGCCCCGGATCGCTTCCGGGTCGCTGCGCTTCGCGCCTCGGTTCGCGCTCCGGAGCACTTCCGGGTGCGCTAACGCGGCGCGTCATAAGACGCATTACGCGGCAATGCGATACGTCGCGCTTTCGCGACGCGCCCCTGATCGCTTCCGGGGAGCTGCGCTTCGCGTCTCAGTTCGCGTACCGGAGCACTTCCGGGTGCGCTAACGCGGCGCGTCATAAGACGTATTACGCGACAACGTGATACGTCGCGCTTCCGCGACGCGTCACGATGTTGATTTCTAACGCGGCAGTTGCGCAAACGGAACGTTTACCGGTTCGCGGACCGGGTCGCGGCATCAAATTGAGCTAACGGGAAGCTTCCCGGTTCGCGAACCGGGAGGGAAGAAAAAAAAAAAAAAAAAAAAAAATTATTAATAAACATATAACATATATTTTTGGATTTAAAGAAGAATACATTTTACAGCTACAGATATTAGCTTTTAAAAAACCAATGAAATTCACTGAAAAAACCATAGGTTATAGACCATATATAGTTAGGAATTAGCATTTACAAAACCTTGAAAATTCACTGAAAAAACCACAGGTTATAGACCATATATAGTTAGGAATTAGCATTTAAAAAACCTTATTTTACTCACACAAAACCATTGAAATTCCATATATAGTTAGTTGTACTAACTATATATCGCGCACCCGCAATCCACTGCTGATCATGTCACATATTACATCATTCATGACATGGTCAGTGACATCACTGATGACATCACTGATGACATCTCAAATGACATCACTGATGACATCACTGATGACATCTCAAATGACATCACTGATGACATCACTGATGACATCTCAAATGACATCACTGATGACATCACTGATGACATCACTGATGTCATCTCAAATGACATCTCAAATGACATCACTGATGACATCTCATTTGACATCACTGATGACATCTCAAATGACATCACTGATGACATCACTGATGACATCTCATTTGACATTACTGATCACATCACTGATGACATCATTCATGTGATATTATGATGAACCTCTTCAGACTCTTATATAATCTTAGATACACTCAGTATAAACATACACTCACAGACTGTCACTCATCCATGGAGTTACTCACACACCTAGTCAGTCATGCAAAGAATCAATCACACCTCCATTTCCTCAACTATACAGTTATACACACCTTACTTATTCAAACATATACTAAAACATATTTACTCACTTATACAATCCTGGATACAAGTTCACAATGATCCATACAGCCACTCACACATTCACTGGCTCTTATGCACAGTTATTTATATATGTCAACTCTCACATGTACTGTATTTTACATATGTACTTACTTTGACATGTAGCACTGAGATATCCATTCACTCACCAATACACTCATGCACACAGTCAACCGCCCATACAGCTGTTCCCACATGCACTTTTGAACCCATACATCTAGTGAATCAACTGCTCACACATCTATGCAGAGAGTCATACACCTCCCAGCCACCCACACACACACTCAGTCTCCCATACAAATGCTTGGGCAACCAATCAATAACCCATATAGTTAATCATATAGCTACTGATCAACACATGCAGCAGTTTACAGAACAACAGATATAATGATGCACAAATTAAGACAGTTTAGTCACTAACCCATGCACTCAGTGAGACACATTTAATCAGTCACTCATACAGTCAGTCATGCCCCTACTAAATCCTTCATCAAGACACTTATACATCCACTCATTCTTCAATATGTAAGACATATTTTAACTTTACAGAAAAATACAGTCACTGGATGTTGTCATCAGTGATGTCATCAGTGATGTCATTTGAGATGTCATCAGTGATGTCATCAGTGATGTCATTTGAGATGTCATCAGTGATGTCATCAGTGATGTCACTGACCATGTCATGAATGATGTAATATGTGACATGATCAGCAGTGGATTGCGGGTGCGCGATATATAGTTAGTACAACTAACTATATATGGAATTTCAATGGTTTTGTGTGAGTAAAATAAGGTTTTTTAAATGCTAATTCCTAACTATATATGGTCTATAACCTATGGTTTTTTCAGTGAATATATATATATATATATATATATATATATATATATATATATATATATATATATTCACTGAAAAAACCATAGGTTATAGACCATATATAGTTAGGAATTAGCATTTACAAAACCTTGAAAATTCACTGAAAAAACCATAGGTTATAGACCATATATAGTTAGGAATTAGCATTTACAAAACCTTGAAAATTCACTGAAAAAACCATGGGTTATAGACCATATATAGTTAGGAATTAGCATTTACAAAACCTTGAAAATTCACTGAAAAAACCATAGGTTATAGACCATATATAGTTAGGAATTAGCATTTAAAAAACCTTATTTTACTCACACAAAACCATTGAAATTCCATATATAGTTAGTTGCACTAACTATATATCGCGCACCCGCAATCCACTGCTGATCATGTCACATATTACATCATTCATGACATGGTCAGTGACATCACTGATGACATCACTGATGACATCTCAAATGACATCACTGATGACATCACTGATGACAACATCCAGTGACTGTATGTTTCTGTAAAGTTAAAATATGTCTTACATATTGAAGAATGAGTGGATGTATAAGTGTCTGGATGAAGGATTTAGTAGGTGCATGACTGACTGTATGAGTGAGTGATTAAATGTGTCTCACTGAGTGCATGGGTTAGTGACTAAACTGTCTTAATTTGTGCATCATTATGTCTGTTGTTCTGTAAACTGCTGCATGTGTTGATCATTAGCTATACGAGAGGCTATATGTGTTATTGATTGGTTGCCCAAATATTTGTATGGGAGATTGAGTTTGTGTAGGGGTGGCTGGGAGGTGTGTGACTCTGTGCATAGATGTGTGAGCAGTTGATTCACTAGGTGTATGAGTTCAAGAGTGCATGTGGAAACAGCTACATGGGCAGTTGACTGTGTGCATGAGTGTATTGATGAGTGAATGGATATCTCAATGCTACATGTCATAGTAAGTACATATGTAAAACACAGTACATGTGAGAGTTGGCATATATAAATAACTGTGCATGAGAGCCACTGAATGTGTGAGTGGTTGTATGGATCATTGTGAACTTGTATCAGGGATTGTATAAGAGAGTAAATATGTGTTAGTATATGTTTGAATAAGTAAGGTGTGTATAACTGTATAGTTGAAGAAATGGAGGTGAGATTGTTTATTTGCATGACTGACTAGGTGTGTGAGTAACTCCATGGATGAGTGACAGTGTGTGAGTGTCTGTATACACTGAGTGTATCTAAGGTTATATTAGAGTCTGAAGAGGTTTATCGTATTAGCACAAGAATGATGTCAAATGAGATGTCATCATTGATGTCATCAGTGATGTCATTTGAGATGTCATCAGTGATGTCATCAGTGATGTCACTGACCATGTCATGAATGATGTAATATGTGACATGATCAGCAGTGGATTGCGGGTGCGCGATATATAGTTAGTGCAACTAACTATATATGGAATTTCAATGTTTTTGTGTGAGTAAAATAAGGTTTTTTAAATGCTAATTCCTAACTATATATGGTCTATAACCTATGGTTTTTTCAGTGAATTTTCAAGGTTTTGTAAATGCTAATTCCTAACTATATATGGTCTATAACCCATGGTTTTTTCAGTGAATTTTCAAGGTTTTGTAAATGCTAATTCCTAACTATATATGGTCTATAACCTATGGTTTTTTCAGTGAATTTTCAAGGTTTTGTAAATGCTAATTCCTAACTATATATGGTCTATAACCTATGGTTTTTTCAGTGAATTTCAATGGTTTTTTAATAGCAAATATCATACACTGTCGAATGTCAAGTACGTGGTAAGTAAAAACATTTTCGTGTTTATGCACACTGATCTGCTTTGAATGCTGCCCCCCACCCCTCATTTCTATTAGGAGTACTCTCTCTTTGCAGATAGTGAAGGGTAGTTAACGCAGGCCTTTGCCCCCGTTGTAATCCGTCGTGCCTGCTTCTCTCTCCATTTGATTGATTGTTCTCTTTGGTTCATTCTCTATTTACAAACAAGCACAGAGTCGCAATACTCTGTTTAGTCTTTGCAGATAGCGAAAAATCGTGTAAAAAAACAAAAGGAATCGAGCAAAATCAGTAGGCCACTAATGGGATCTCTTTTTGACCTCGCTAAAATAGAAACATTAGGAACAACCTGTTGAAAATAGCAATGTGTATGTACATAAGCGGCGTTCATTTCTGTTCACAGTACCCCTTGTTGATTGTTTGAATCGAGCATTGAATTGTTCGAAGTTGGTTCTCTTAAGGATCTTCTCTGCCTGCAAACGAGGAAGAATAGGAATATTCTCTCTCCCATTGTAGATAGTGAAGGGTAGGTAACGCAAGCCTTTAACACGTTGTACCTATTTCATTCCTCATTGATTGATTGATTGTCCGAACATTGACTGTTTGGGAATTAGTTCTTTTTGGAGGTATTCCCTGTTTGCAAATAAACGCAGGAAAATCTTTGCAAGTAGTGAAAGGGTACGTAATGCGGACCTTTCTCCCCCGTTGTAATCTGTCATGCCTATCTACTCCCCACTGATTGATGCACCTGTTTCACCCAGACCATTTACTAGAGATAGGTCATCTGGCCCGACCAGAGAGCACCCCTAGTGAAAAGGACATATGCAATAATAACGAAGTGATCACTGTATCCTGTTAACAGAAACTTTAGCATGAAACAACCTGGAAAGAAAAGAATAGGAAAACGAAAATCAGTAGGCCACTGATGAACTTTTTATTAAATAACAAACAAAGAAACGATAACAATACGTAATGATAAAACCTATTATTGTCCTAGAAACAAGAAACGTTAGAAGTAAGCCCGTAATAAGAAACCTGAAAACATCGCCCCTCACTGCCCCAAAACGTGTCTGTCCCACCGCCTGCCACGGCCAAATAACGGCAAACTGGGAAAGATAGAAGTCAGCAGACATCCGCCCCATTCTAGAAACTTCCAAAGGGCAACAGGTTTTCGGCTACGCCCAGCCGGAAGCAACACATATAAGGCGGGTCCTGCTGCCACGCCTCGGCCAGGAGATCATCACGTAGGGTGTAGCCGGAGGAGAGGCCGAGGCCAGCGGGACCCGGCCAGGGGGATTGACAACACTGGAGAGTTTCAGGGGGGGGAATGTCCCTCTCCTCGACCCTCCCCTCTCTCTCCCAGTCCGGCCGCGGTGGCCCTTGAGAGTTGCAGGTTGTCCCTCCACACTCTCTCCCGGTCCGGCCACCAACGCCGGGGGCTGGGGCCGACGGGATCCGGCTGCAGCCGATGAGCCAAGGAACCCGTTCATGGGACCAGAGCAAAGGGCGTCCGGCTGCCATCCAACGGAGGTGCGGCCCAAAGACGGACGGGACATTTCTTCTTTCTTCAATAATGGCTTTGACAACACTGGGGGGGATGTCTTGCACATGCCTCCGACTCCCCCCCCCCTCGTCCTCATCGCCTGGTCCGGCCATAACAAATGTCAAGCGAGACGCCGTGGGGTGCACTGGGAGGGAGAGACGATGCGAACAGGCCTCTCCCGCCTCCCCAGGTGAAGGCTTCCCAGCTGCACCCTCAGCGCTCCAGGCACCCGGAAAAGGGTTTTTCCACTGTGGCGATGCTGCAACGTCTCGCCCGGCAGGGTGGAGCCCGTCCGCTCATTTGACCCCGCGATCGCCAGTAGCTACCGAACTCTCAAAATGGCGGTCGACCTGGCAAGAGCGGGCCCAGCATAAAGAAATGGCCCGGTCACTGGTTGACTCCACCACCGTAGTCCTCCACGACCTTGAAGATTCTAGAGGAGCCGTGGGAGTCTCCGACCCCCGCAGACACCCCCGATGGAGAATGACTGCCATGATCGCCCGTGGAGTGATGAAACTGTAGCCGCGGGACGTCGGCGCTCCCATGCTGCCACCAGCCTCAGTTTGAATGACTAGAATCCTGCAGACCTCAGTTCCGGTGAAAGCACAGTGTGACCCGGTAGGAAAAATTGTTGCACCCCCTCCCCTTTTTGACTGATAGTTCAAACCACCGATCCTTTCCTTTGCCCTTTTACCGGAACTATGGACTGCCTCCCCCTCTTTTACATTTTCTAGAGAAAACAAAACATTAACCACTACATTAGCATAGCAGTTGACACCAGAACTGTTTTCAAATTGAAAACCAACAACATCTTCAACAGAATCCTTTTTGTTTCTGCTGTGACCCTGCTACAGCACAGGCATTGTCCCCAGCAGTAATTCTGCAATGCCGATAAGTATAGCTGTGGTGCCTACTGGACTCACTCACCCCCGCGGCGCCCCACGCCGTTATTTGCTGGGCGGCAACTTACTAGACATCACCTTCGTGACATCCAGATTTCAGCGCTTTCTGCTGCCTTGGAACTATTCGCACAACAGACCGCTACTGACAATCCACCCCCCGGGACGCCCCACGCCGGATACCCAAATCAGTGCGGCACACAGGCAACATGTTCTGAATTTTCATAATTTGAAAGAACTAGTAACCTGTCCTCATCAGGAATTTCCTCATGAAAAGTCTGCAATGATGATTCTTGTAACTCTATGGTCTCCAAACAGTCGATAAATTCGCCATCAAGAGATTGATCAAAAAAATCATTCAAGTCATCTCCTCCTTGTGAGAATATTTCATTATTGGTGCTGTCAATTTCAATAAATGTATTGGATAATTCAAAAGAAAATGCCACGGTCTCTTCGTTGTTTAAATGTTTTTACTGTTTTTGTTTTGTTGTATATATTTATAAGTTATTAAAGTTTTATAATCCTACTACTTTGTTGGAGTGCTATATATTTTTAATATGACACATAATTTTAAAAACTTTGATGTACAAAGAGTCATCCCTGGAATCTTCCGCTTCAGGCTCGGTCCCCTCCCCAATCACAATACAGGATGGTTTTCAGATAGTAGGAACACGTGTGGTGTGACGGATCTCATCGGGTGTGGGCCTTGATCTACTATAACTCCTTTGAAGAGGGGTGATTCTTTACAGCTGGGGCCATAAACTACATCTGCAGGGCTAGCTGATAGCCTGGACAATCGGACACAGAGGAAGAGGAGTGTCAGAGGGTGCGGTAGTGAATAGGGCGAAAGGGAGGTGTCGGGCGGGCACAGAGTGTGATTCTCAAGGAAGAGCAGCGCAGATGGGGTGAGGTTTATTGCCCATGCATAACACAGAGAGCGGGGGTGACCAGTGCCTGGGGAAGATGCTTGCGAAGGTGGGGAGCCATGCTAAGGATCGACAGCGTGCAGAGAGTGGGTCTGGTCAAGGCATCTAAAATGGCTGCCGTGCACGACAAAAGTGTGGCATTTCAAAAAAGGCAAGATGGCGCAGACAATGTTTTTCAACACTTCCTCATTTCCTTCGAATCGAACGTTAACAGATGTTGGTGCATATTACCAAAGTTAAGCGATATTTATCGCTAACGATGCTTAGCAACGAATTTTTTACCGCTAAGCATCGTCAGAAATTATCGAAGATAAACCTTGCTATTATCAAGGTTTATCGCAAATGCGATAAAAAACGGCCGCAATGCATGAATATTGCTAAAAAGTCAGCGATATTCATGCATTACTGAGCTAATGCTCTTAGCCATGTTATCCACCTCCCATTGGATAACATGGCTAAGAACTGCTCAGGGCAGGTGTTAGTTTTTGGAGATATTCGCGCTTAACGCGAATATCTCCAAAAGTTGGTAATAGGAGATAGATATCTTGCATGTTGTAATGCAAGTTATTGTGGTATATGGAACTCATACCATAATCTCTCAGGAAAGCAGAAACTGATCCTTTTGGGACCGCCTGAGAAGGCCTAGGAGGTGAGGGGTACTCTACTTTGCCCCCTTTTCACGTTTCGAACTATTTTTTTTTACTTTCTTCTGTAATTACACAAAATGGCAGCGATAAGATGCATCAGAGACAGACAGTGAGAGAAAGGAGGCCGGAGATGAAGAAGAGATGTCAAATACACATTGGAGATAATATAGTGGGAGAAGGAAAGTAAATATGAGTAAACTTACCATGTAACATAAAAATGTTGCACTCTATACTATAAGTCTCATTTTATACTACAATCACTTCGCTACAACCTCATAAATTAAAAATAAAAATGAATAATGTCTCAAACAATTTTTGATTTCTAAATATAAATTTATTCTTCTGAATTTTCAAAATTTGAAAGAACTAGTAACATGTCCTCATCAGGAATTTCCTCTTCAATGATCTCATCTGGAATCTCCTCATGAAAAGTCTGCAATGATGATTCTTCTAACTCTATGGTCTCCAAACATTCGATAAATTCGCCATCAACAGATTGATCCAAAAAATCATTCAAGTCATCTCCTCCTTGTGACAATATCTCATTATTGGTGCTCTCAATTTCAATACATGTAGTGGATAATTCAAAAGAAATTGCCACGGTCTCTTCATTGTGAGCCATTTTATTTTGAAATTGCTTACTGTAAATTGCAGAAAAAAATAATCACTTTCATTTATCGTTTTTAGTAATACATAATATAAAACTAACTTTATCAAGTATTTAGTATAACAGAAGAACTGTAAATAAATAACAGAAAACATTTTTCAAATTATCTTCAAGTGTACAACATAGTTCCCCTTACAAATTAACAACTCACCTTTTTAAAAGTAGGAGAAGTGTTAGTACTGTGTAAATCAAACACCAGCAATTGACCACCAAAAATTCCTCACAATTGTACCTCAGACAGTAGTATCACAAAATGGCTGTGGTTTCCTCTCATTTTAGATATATACATAACCAATTAACTTTCATCACACACAAATACAAAACCAAAGTAACATTTTAATTGGTTCTAAATTTCAACACTTTCAAATGTGTTTTCCCCATGCAATTTTCCATAGGACATTTAGATACGTCTACAGCCTGAATGGCTGTACGGAATTACACCAAACTTGGCAAAATGGTACATCAAACCTAAGAGGTCAGGGAGGATCTACTATGCCCCCTTATGGTCATTTGCCCCTTCGCTTTGGCCTCCTCTTGTCTCTCGATCCTACCGAGAGACAAGATGGCGGCTGCTACGGACTGTTTAGAATGTTTACAGACGCCGGAGAACCAATCAGCTTCGCAAAGCTCCGTAACGCGAAAAGTACGCGAAGCGGAGTGCTGTTACAGATATATATCTTTTTTTGAACGTTAATTTCTCAAAATCCACTGGAGCACATATATTGAGACCTAGCAAAGGCACATCGGGCTACCAGTCCCTACAATTTTGCCAAGTTTCGTGCAAATCCATTCAGCCGTTCGATTATTATTATTATTATTTTTTTTGCCCCGCGGGGCCCTTTTAAAACCTCCACATCAAACCTAGAGGGTCAGGGAGGATCTACTATGCCCCCTTATGGTCATTTGCCCCTTCGGTTTGGCCTTCTCTTGTCTCTCGATCCTACCGAGAGACAAGATGGCGGCCGCTACGGACTGTTTGGAATGTTTACAGACGCCGGAGAACCAATCAGCTTCGCTTCACAAAGCTCCGTAACGCGTAAAGTCCGCGAACCGGAGCGCTGCCTGGTCCGCTGTTACAGATATATATCTTTTTTTGAACGTTAATTTCTCAAAATCCACTGGAACACATATATTGAGACCTAGCAAAGGCACATCGGACTACCAGTCCCTACAATTTTGCCAAGTTTCGTGCAAATCCATTCAGCCGTTCGGGCTAAAAGTGAGGCCAACCGCCCTATGGAAAACTCAATGTTAAAAACACGTTTTGGGACCCCCCTTTTTTCTCGCCCCCCCCTTGAAAATATCAGCCAATTCCGTCCACAAACGCCAAAGTTATTAGACATAGAATTTTCAAAAATCCCATAGAGAAAAAATCCTAACTATATATACCTACTGGCGACCGCCAGTAGGTAATATATATACATATATATATATATATGTATATATATATATATATATATATATTCACTGAAAAAACCATAGGTTATACACCATATATAGTTAGGAATTAGCATTTAAAAAACCTTATTTTACTCACACAAAACCAATGAAATTCCATATATAGTTAGTGGTACTAACTATATATCACGCACCCGCAATCCACTGCTGATCATGTCACATATGACATCATTCATGACATGGTCAGTGACATCACTGATGACATCACTGATGACATCTCAAATGACATCACTGATGACATCACTGATGACATCTCAAATGACATCACTGATGACATCACTGATAAAATCTCATTTGACATTAATGATCACATCACTGATGACATCATTCATGTGATAATACGATGAACCTCTTCAGACTCTAATATAACCTTAGATACACTCAGTGTAAACAGACACTCACAGACTGTCACTCATCCATGGAGTTACTTACACACCTAGTCAGTCATGCAAAGAATCAATCACAGCTCCATTTTCACAACTATACAGTTATACACACCTTACTTATTCAAACATATACTAAAACATATTTACTCACTTATACAATCCTGGATACAAGAGCACAATGATCCATACAGCCACTCACACATTCACTGGCTCTTATGCACAGTTATTTATATATGTCAACTCTCACATGTACTGTATTTTACATATGTACTTACTTTGACATGTAGCACTGAGATATGTATTCACTCACCAATACAGTCATGCACACAGTCAACCGCCCATACAGCTGTTTCCACATGCACTTTTGAACCCATACATCTATGCACAGAGTCATACACCTCCCAGCCACCCACACACACTCTCAGTCTCCCATACAAATGCTTGGGCAACCAATCAATAACCCATATAGTTACTCATATAGCTAATGATCAACACATGCAGCAGTTTACAGAACAACAGACATAATGATGCACAAATTAAGACAGTTTAGTCACTAACCCATGCACTCAGTGAGACACATTTAACCACTCACTCATACAGTCAGTCATGCACCTACTAAATCCTTCATCCAGACACTTATACATCCACTCCTTCTTAAATATGTAAGACATATTTTAACTTTACAGAAAAATACAGTCACTGGATGCTGTCATCAGTGATGTCATCAGTGATGTCATTTGAGATGTCATCAGTGATGTCATCAGTGATGTCATTTGAGATGTCATCAGTGATGTCATCAGTGATGTCACTGACCATGTCATGAATGATGTCATATGTGACATGATCAGCAGTGGATTGCGGGTGCGTGATATATAGTTAGTACCACTAACTATATATGGAATTTCATTGGTTTTGTGTGAGTAAAATAAGGTTTTTTAAATGCTAATTCCTAACTATATATGGTGTCTAACCTATGGTTTTTTCAGTGAATTTTCAAGGTTTTGTAAATGCAAATTCCTAACTATATATGGTCTATAACCTATGGTTTTTTCAATGAATTTCATTGGTTTTTTAAAAGCTAATATCTATAGCTGTAAAATGTATTCTTCTTTAAATACAAAAATATATTTTATATGTTTATTAATAATTTTTTTTAAATATTTTTTTTGTTTCGCTCCCGGTCCGCGAACCGGGAAGCTTTCCGTTAGCTCAAATAGATGCCGCGACCCGGTCCGCGAACCGGTAAGAAATCAACATAGTGACGGTATCGCGTTGCCGCGAAATGCGTCTTGTGACGTATCGCGTTAGCGCACCCGGAAGTGTCCCGGGGCGCGGACCGAGGCGCGAAGCGCAGCGAACCGGAAGCTAACCGGGGAGCGTTCCGCAGCGCGTAACATGAGCGTGAGAGGTCATGTGACTTGGTAATAAAACTTTTCATTGGTTCATTTCACTTTTGGTTTCATAATAATGGAAGGCTAGGTCAGGTGACCTAAAAATAACACTTTTCATTGGTTGAGAACTTTTGCTTTTCCCAAATGATGAAAACCCCTCCTTCTTTCCTCACTCTGACTTTCATCTTGGTGAGAGAAAGACCCTTTTACTTTATAGAGAAATGGCTTCCATTGTTGCTTCAGCTAGTGTTCCCCCACCACCACCCCCACCTCCTCAAGGGAAGAAAGGACCACCTGCTCAACCAATGTTTGAAGAAGAGGAAGATCAAGAAGAGGAGGAAGAGGAGGAAGAGCCTGAGTTTTTGCCAGAGGAGCCCAGGAGGTACAATAGAAAAGAAAACTACATCTGGCAATTTTTTTAATTTCCATTAGGGCAAAAAAAAGTCAATGCCAGATATGTGTTTTGCCGTATTTGCAACGATCGACTGTCAAGGGGCACTGACAAGAAATACAGCTTCGGCAATTATACGATGCACAGGCATATGAGTAGGTGGCACCCAAATAATTATAGTGCTGGCCAGCTTCGTGATGAACAGCAAAATCCCCTGGCAATGGTGAGAACATCTGCTGTCAAAGAAGTATCGGGACCAGAGGCGAGGGAGGTGATCCCGAACATTCAAATGGACATGGGGGAAGTAAAGCAAGTGTGCGTGTGGTGCAGCCAAACACTTTGCTACCGAGAAAGTAGCATTACTCTTATAATGAGAGCTATCAAAAATCATGTTTGCCCGAAACACCCCAAAAAATAAATTCTTCTTTTTTTCGTTGCTCCTGTTGAGCCCTTCTCAATGAATCATTTTTGTTTCCCCCCTCCCCCCCAAAAAAACAAAAAAATTACAAAATGTTCTGAAAAAACAAAAAAAATATAAAAAATGTTCAGAAAAATAATAAAAAAAAATTCTTTTCAGAACTACCTCCCCATTATAAAAAAAATTGGTAGAATTTTTGAAACTCTGCCAATCTCTATTTCTTTTAGTTCGCTTCCAGTTCGCACTCCAGTACGCGAACCAGGAGCGAACCCAAAACATTTTTTTAAAAAAAGAACAGTAAGTATAAGGGAAGGAAACAGACAGTTATGTTAAAAGAAAGACAGCTACAGGGAGTAAAGAAAACATACTGTTACCCGCAATCCCCTTCTGATCATGTCACATATTATATCATTCTTGACATGGTCAGTGACATCATCAGCAGTGGATTGCGAGTAACAGTATCTTTTGTTTACTTCCTATAGCTGTCTTTCTTGTAACATAAATGTCTGTTTCCTATCCTTATACTTACTGTTCTTGTTTTAAAATTTTTTTGAGATCATTCAGAAACAGTAACATTAATAGAGACAGAATGAGTGAATAATAATGAAGAAGTATGAGAAGAGAGGGACTGAGAAAAATACTGGAAGGAGTAGAATAATTAAGTAATAGAGAAAGGAATGAGAGAAGTAGCAAACGCAGGAAAGTAAGGATTAAAGAAATGAAGCAGTAGAACTAATAGATGTTAAATGTGATAGATTAAATGATTGATTCAGGATGACGATAAGGTGTGTCCTCTCCAAAATTTTGTTTAAGATGAGGCCTACTTAGGGTTGCATATCAAATTTATGCTTGTTGAAGAATACAGAGGAGATAATACATGTGAAGGCCTACCATTGAAGTAAAACATGTCCACTTCACTCTTGAACAACGGCCAGACCTCTTCTGTGTCCATAGACAGACCTAAAGTTCATCTGCACAATGTCATCCGTAAACTTAGACAACACAAGTAATGTAATTGAAAAACGTGGAGTTTCTTTTGCTCATTTCAAAATCACATCACCTGTGTTGCCTTTGCTTAGGTATCTCATAGTGCAGATGTAGTTCAGCATATGAAACAGTACGCAGAAGTGCAGCAGTGTATGCATTAATACATGTGAAGGCCTACCAATGAAGTAAGTCATGTCCACTTATTACATCATTCATGACATAGTCAATGACATCATCAGCAGTGGATTGCGGGTTAAAAGAGTAGAAAACATTTACCTTATAATTCTTGTTAACTTTTTCAAATATTTTTTCATACTTTCAATCTGTAAAAGAGAGAAGAAACATTTCAAAAATATTAAAACATGTATTTAAAAATTTGAAAAGACAAGGGAAAAGGTTCAAGAAGAAACAGTTTTTCAAAAACTTTGAGATTTACAGAAGCCTCTGCTGCTATACGTCCCCTACACAATCCTAAAGATATATATTTTAAACAAACAGTATCTTGATGCTGATGAAGTGAGGCCTATTTTGGAACATGGTGCATCTTTTGCACTGCTGATGTCTCACAATAGTGATGCAATAGCAGCGCAAAAAAGATGTAAAGCCATCATAAAATTGTGTCTAACATTTTAAATGATTCTTTCAGGATACAAATAAGATGTGTCCTTTCAAGAGGTTTCTTTAAGGTGAGGCCTATTCAGTTTTAAAAAAAAAACAGTACCCAGAAGTGCAGCACTGTAAGCATTAACTTTGACACTTACAGAAGCCTCAGTTTCTCCATATCTACCTCACATTTCTAAATGTATATCATAAGTACAAAAAGTAGAACATTAATTATACATGTTAAATGGTTTATTTTTGCTGTTCTCAGAATGTATCAAATTTCACTAAAAACAGTGACTTGAAGGTATTCATCATGTAACAGCGGGAAAAAAAAAACACAATCAAAATGATTGTGTTTAAAAAACCCATACAACATCAGAAATCAAAATTCAGAACTCCTTAAAGTTAACTTACTTTCCATGACGTCCAAGGATGTCCTATGAACAGCTTACACTCTTTTGCGCTGTTATTACTTTCAGCCCGCCACTTTCTGAAAGAAAATCTCCATCGTTTTTAAAAACACGTTACATGCAATAAATGACTTCTTGCTCTCTACCACAATTTTCCACAAGGCCAAATCTGGTCAGAGCCATTTATAACTCTTGGATTTCTTGTAAGCCAATCCCGTCATTTGGCATTTCCGCAACTTTCAGAATTAAAATGTTGAAGATCATTTTCACAATCCTGGAATAGTAATATCTTCCCCTTCTTGCTCAGTCATGTTCTACATTTCCTATGACACTGATACTGCTTACTATGAAGCAGACTTACACTACCTCTATGACTACTACAATTATTTAATTCTCTACATCACTTTTAATCACAAAGCAATGTAAAACAGTAGACAGCATTGCAGACTTACATTCCCTCTACTCCATGTTTTGATTGGCTGCTTCAATTAGCTTATAAAAAGAAACAGTTTTTCTGAACTCATTGAAAGTGCACGTATTTCTCCATGACGTCCAGTCCTATGGTTAGAAGTTATGTCTCTGAACTACACTTATCCTCAAGGCCAAATTGTGTAGGAGCCATTAGAACTTCTTGAAATTCCACAGAGCACATCCCGAGATTATTTCCCTAAAATTTTGGTTTTAAAAACACCAGGTAAGAGTTTTTAAGGTCATACGGCAATTTTTTTTTGAAAATTAAAACAGAATCATTGCAGAATGACCAGCCATTTCTAGACTTTAAATAAGCTGTGTAATGTCCTGATGTTATTGAAGGGCCGTCATGATATATAATTGCTGCAGTTACAAAAGTCCTTCCTGATATTGACAACTGCGAAGCTACAAAATTTTTAATTAAAGTTGTCAATTTTGTTCCATCAGGCCTACATCGTTGGAACATTAAAATGACATACTGGCCATATGTTCGTATAAATAATGTGGACATCATTTCAGATTTACATTGGCTACACTCCATGTTGTGATCAGCTGCTTTTACTAGCTTATTAAAGGAGACTGATTTACTGTCTGGCAAAGTTAAATATATAAATCTTTCTGAGTCTACACTAGTAGTACTTGATACCATACAGTTCTCGCAGTCATGCTGCCATTGATAAGAAAGCCCAAACAGCTGATCTACATCTACACCTTCAGCATGTAATACATCAAGCATATACATTAAAAACTCCTGACAATCTTGCTGAATATTTTGAGAGAATTGTGTTTGGCCTGAACATCTGTCTAACAGATTTCGAATTTCAGACACACTTTCTATGTTTCTTCTATCAGTGCTACATTTCTCTAACACAGAATTTAACAAACTGCAAAATCTTTGATCAGAATTGACCACAATCTCTTCTTTTACATTTTTTAGAGAAAACAAAACATTAACCACTACATTAGCATAGCAGTTGATACCAGAACTGTTTTCAAACTGAAAACCAACAACATCTTCAACAGAATCCTTTTTGTTTCTGCTTGTAATTTTAGGTTCATTGACTTTTTGTCTTTTTGCTACAACCTCCCCAGTATTGTTCTCATTTCTTCGTTTCCGGCCTACCACACGTTTCTCAAACAAAGGATACTGAGGCAAATGTGGCGCATACTCTCTTCTTAACCTATTGTATTCCTTAACACAATCTAGATCCGCACAAATGTTTGTGACATCACACTCAATCAAGTACAATCCCGATAAAGTTCTAACTCGTGACAATGCCACATATGCCATACCCTCCTTGAACACAGAACTGCCAATATTCACCAATGCACTGTCTACACTTAAACCTTGCGATTTATGGATTGTCACCGCATATGCCAAGCAAACAGGAAACTGCTTACGGCGAACATATAAGTCTTTTACAAGCAAAAATCTAGCAGAACAACGAGCAATTAGCTGTACTTCCTCAATGCCATCAAATTTAATTTTTAAAAATTCAATTCCATCTCTATTTCTGTATTTCACAAAATCAACAACATTACCCATTGATCCATTTACCAGACCTCTTTCAACATGTAAATTCCTTCTTAAAATGATACGGCAGTTCAAGCACACATTCAGAGTCTTTTCAAAACCTGCAGTTTTAGATATACTCTTCTCTAATGAATCCAATTTTGTTTTCAGATTCTCAGACAAAATAATTGTTGATCCCATATGCTCTACTCTATCAATAGCTTCCAGTTTCACAATCTCTTGCTTTTCTAAATGCAACATTTTGTTGTTAAATTTGGCACATTCTGCAAGAGTTGGCATCAAACATATTCCAGATTTCTTCTCAGTAATTTTCTGAAAAATATTCTCAGGCACAACATCTTGTTCTGGATATAAATTTGACAGTAATCGTGCATGTAAAGCTTCTTTCCCATGCTCGGTCACTTTTCTAATTCTAACATCTTGTAGAATAGTCTTGTAAACTTCATCCTTCGCCTGACGCATATTTTCATGCAGTTCAGCATAATTGAAGTTTAACCATATATTGACGTTGCCAATGCTGCCTAGGCACTTCCTGGTATCTTCATGCGTGAGCATTTTGAACACAGGTTGCCCTTTCACTGGTGTCAGCTGCAGAAGATCTCCGAAAACAATGATGTGTTTGCCACCAAATAACACATCATACTCTGTTTTGAGAACTTCTTGCATCCTCAAATGCACAAAGGCAAGCATGACATTGGAAACCATGCTTACTTCGTCAATGATAAGAAGTTTCATTTTCCTCAAGATTCTTGAAACTTCAAAACAAGCATCTCCAGATAGCTTGTGATATTGTAATTTGTTGTCATGCCCCACTGGCAGCATCAGTAAACAATGTAAAGTAATCCCTTTAATATTATGTGCTGCCAGTCCAGTTGGAGCAGTGACAACACAAGACAGCGATGACTCTGTCCTTTCCTGCAAATAGCATGAAATTGCTTTAATGAGGAAACTTTTTCCAGTTCCCGCTTCTCCACTCACGTACAGTCGGACAGGCTTCAACGACGTACATGAGCACTCTTTCTTATCATGACTTAATCCATGATCAATTTGCATGGTAACTTCGTCATATATTTTCCTCTGCTCAATGTTGAGTTGTCTTTCCAACTCTTCTAAGTTAACCGCATCCTCTTGAGCATGTGCCATGGCTCTTTCCACTTCATTCATAGCAGTGGCAGCTTCATTTTCAATAACAGGTCCTCCTAGTGGATCCTGACTCAATGAAGCAGAACTCTGACTGTCCTGAGAACTGTCTCTGGCAATCTCGGCTGCAATCGTTGCTTCCTGCTCAATTTCCGCATTCAACATTTCTACATATTTGGGAAAAGCAGGACATTCTATGGTCTCCTTGGCGGCATTGAAAGAGTCTTCGTAACAGAGGAAATCTTCAAGCAGTTCCTCTTCTGCACGCCAAGGCTTGAAAAGTTGCAAAAGTGCTAAATAGAAAAACTCCTTTTTTTCAGGAGATTCGCCACTCAATTTTCGATGGTTTACCAAGTGGCATTTTCTTTGCTTGACCAGACATCCCTCACTTCCTATTACAGCATACACTCCTTTCTCAGTATCTTCTTTGATGTTCCTCTTGAATATGTAATTTTGCAGAACCTCATACAGACAAACATTCTCGAGGTGACTGCTTCGATTTGGATAATATGTATCCAACATGTTTGTCTTCAAAATGTCGGTACTGTTTGGCTCCTTTTCCGCCAAATACTCAATTTCCCGCACAGGTTTGAAAACTCGATTACGCGTTGCTGCAAGACCAAGACTCGCCCAAACGATACTCCTGGACTTGGCATAGAGACTTGCTGAAGACAACCGGTCAGAACATTCGTACGCTCCGATTTCTCGATGCGACAACATCTTCAGACTGAAACTGTACAACTTCTTGCTGAGGCTCTTTTCATGGGAAATGTCCTCCCACATATCCTTCAATTCTGTCTTCTCTTTTTTGGTGATGTAAGACGTCACATACCGAGCCACAGCCATACAGTTATCAGCCACAAACTGTATATCCATGTTAGCATTCCACATGGACAAAATCACCGGGTTGTAGTCGTTGATGTACTTGGACTCTTCGTTCCTCTTCAAATTGTAAGTGTTTTTAGGTGATTTCTTCATGACATTGTGTCGCAGCGAAGACATCAAACTGTTTACTCTTCCTTTAGAAATCACCGGTCGTGGAAAGCCGAAACGACATTTAGTGTAGAACTTGTCCTTGTTTCGGAATTTACGACGGCAGTACTTTCCACATCGATGGCTTTGGAAACGCAGAACTTTTTCTCTTAGGCTTTTCTTCTCCTTTGCGTTTGGAACAGCACACGTAGAATACTGTTGGATGAAACTCATCACTGAGTCTTCTGGATCCGTTCCAAATTTAGGTGCATCCTTGATCCACAGCAACATATGTATATGAGGAGCACCTCTTGCTTGGTACTCCTTTCTCCAGAAGAAATCCAACACCTCTCCAAGAGGTGGATTCTTCTTATTCATGATGAAAGACATCATAGCTTCAAATCTATGATTGAAGTACCTACATACATTGACTGGATCCAAAGAGCACAGTTCTCCGGGTGTCTTGAATTCGATGTTATCTACGTTAGCATTTGCCTCTCGTAGAAATTCAAGTAAGTCTTCCCAGCCATACTCGGCACAGCTCAGAGTGAGGAACCATGTGGGAGTACCTAAGTTCCTCAACATACATTTTAAATCACCATGACGACGGTACCAGTACTCATTAGTACCACGCCTACACGCCATGAGATTAATCAGGTGAGAATCCAAAATACTGTCTTGGACATTGACTTTATCCATAAAGTCACTTGCCGAGATGTTTTGCATGTGTATACCACTTTTCAAGATGTGGTTCACTGCATATGACAGTCCAGACAGATCGCTTTCAAACAGGAGATGAAACAAATAAGGAATGCATTGTCGAAACCTAGCATCTCCTGCATACAATCGCAAAGTCCGGTATTCAGAAGCAGGAATTTGATGAGGTCGCTCATCATATCTTCCTCCCTGACCTGTTGGAAAAAGCTGTGGGAAACACCGAGCTTCCAAACTTTCCTCCCAAACACTAATGGGACTCCCTTTGGCTTGTTTCATTTGAAACAACTCAATAGCATTCCCCATGACTTCCTTGGAATGCAAAGGATGAACACTATAATGTTCATATATTTCTTCACTAGTAGAGGGTTCTACTTTCTCAATTTGACCAGCACACAAATCGCTATCCTCTTCCTCACTTACTTCCTCTTCTGCAACATATACATTCTTATAGTATTTATTATTTTTTTTCAAATACAATGTTGCCTTTTTAACTTTCCTAACATCTACTAAATCTTGCCATATTTTCTTATTCTTTGTCGGAACCCCATTAACTAAGATAACCAGAGGTTCCTCTTCCACTTTTTCTACTCCAATTGTGTTAATGTTTTTCTTCAAATCTAGAGGCAAATAAACAACTCTTCCCTTTAATCCTCTCTGTAAATCTGATGGAGGCAATTTCCCTGTCTTTGGCTCCATTCTTACAATAGCCTGAAAGGGATGGATACTTTGAATCAAAATAGATTCATAAGTATTTAAATCCTTCAATTCAGAAGGAATCTCAACCAATTCCAGATTATTATGAACTGCTCTAGCAGGCATCTGGTTTTGATTTAATTTGCAACAACAATAACTACACACACGTTGATCCAATCCCAAATCAAAACAATTTTCTACCATCAAGTATGTTGCGAAATCCTTCCATTCACTATTATTTTCCCTTTCACTTTTTGCATATAAATCCACTAACTTAGTCTGATTCTTATAATAAGTGCGTCGACAACACACACAAGTGAAATTAGGCCTCTCACTTGATTTCACCTCAAACGTCGCAATTTCCCTCTGGAAATTATCTGTACTGGAAACCTGTACACTATCTTCCACATGACCCTCTTCTTCTTGCTCAATTTCAACATTCTCCTCTTTACTTCCAAAGTAACAAAACTCAATTTCTTCACATATATTCTTCAAATCTATTTCAGAACCATGCAAAAGAGCAGCGCATAATTGTTTAAGCATAATTGCTGGACTCTTAGCATAATACAACATTCTAACTAATTTCCTCACTTTATTATGATGCACTGCTAGCATCCTGAAATGATGAAAAACACTCTGGCATACTCTCCTGGAAAGACAAGCCAGTGAATGACCATGCAAACCTGTCACTTCTCTTACTCTGCAAGGATCTAATTCTTGCAACAACCTTATTTTCTGCTTCAAACTTTTCTTATTAAATGACCGTACAAAATCACAAAGCAAATTGATGGAATCCTGTCGCACACTGCAAATACTACTACACTTCCAGGTGTACACAGGACCCTTAGCACGTCTTCCTAAAACCTCATTACCTAACACCTCTTCTGCCTCTGTTGTCACAAGTTTTTCTTTTTCAACTGGACAACCATCTTTCACTTCATAAGCACGACCACTGGTGTCAACTGCATGCACCAAATCATTATCCTGGAAATAACTCTCCTCATTAAAAAATGCCTCACAGCTTGAACTATGCATCCATTCTCCAGAAAAAACTTCACAAAAATTACTACGATTAACTATTCTCTTCCATCTACTATTTCTTTTGAAATCATAAATTGCCTTGTTTAGCTTCCTAATTCTATTGATTATCAAAATAAATAACTTACGTTTAATTTCAAATGCCTGATCAATAACTTTCTCAACTTTTTTTTTTCTCTTATAAAAAACCAGTTTCTGTTGACCTTTCTTAATATTTTTTAACAAATTGCCAATTATCCTGTTGCGGAACATTCGTTTACGAATCTCCCTAAACTGTTGTTTCCTTCTACTATCATGCACAGAGTTATCTCTTGCTCTAGCAGTAACATTTTTCATTGGCCTTTCCTTTCCATTTGAATTCCTTCTCGTTTTATGGACTGAAACATTTTCTGTAGTAATATTTTTTTTACTACACATATTTCTTATGAAATATTTTGTGCTCTTACCCGGTGCTTTCTTCGTGACTTGACAAATCTTTTTGTTAGAGGACTGCTGCTTATTTTCTTTCACCTGCTGTCTTTGACGTTTTGCAGCCTTTCTCTGTCTTTCTATTGTTGGCATGGTGAAATCTTGAAATGATCTGCAGTTGAATCTGTGGTAAAATATAATAAAAAATGTTATTAACCATTATTACCAAACAGTAAAACAATAACAGTGATCAAAAACTTAACACACTACTTGACATTTTAAATAGAAGATTTTTTAGTCCTTGCAAATTTACAATACAGAAATACCAGAAAAGAAATGACATTTATATTTATGTTACCTATGCTATTTTATATGTGAATCTGATCTAATTTTATGAGCATATTTTAATATTTTATTGAAGACACTACACATAACCTGCTTTTGAAGGTGTCTTTATTTTTAAATTAAACGGTTTACCTTTTTACTTTTTATTAATTATAAATTTTAAAAATAAATGTTTATATTTCCATAGGCTCAAGCAGGTCAGCTTCCCATCCTATGTCATATAATTCGGACAAATCTGCATCCTCATCACGCTCTTCTTCATCCTCAGGATTTAAATCATCCAAGGGATCAACATCCACTGATGTTTCAATTACAAGTTCAATGATGAGGTCAAAATCAACTGATTGCAGATTGTCGCTCATGTTGAGGTTGTCTTTATCTTTAAAGAAAGATAACAACAATGAGATGTTGCAGAGTAAGAGACAAATCTCAGAGATTATAATAGTAAAATTGTTTAACAAGAGTAACATTTTGCAGCTATTATTTAGCCATGTCCAGCGATGCTGAGCAGGTGAAGCCTATGTCTAATTTTTCACTGAACAGGACTCATCTCTTCTTAACCTTGGATAAGCCTCACCGACTCTGTGTCCCCTGCACATACTTAAATGTAAAGGGGCAGATTTATGTTAAATGGCACATCCCCAGGCATGCACCAGTTAACGTGCACCACTGCTCTGCCACCCATGGTGTGCCGCATTTACAATCAGATAGGAGAAACCTGCGTCAAAACCCTGCGCCTGCTTGAAGCAGGCATAGGTCTTGACGCAACATTGTGGAGATGGTGCACCCCTGAGCGTTGCTGGAGCTGCATCGCACTTGCGATACAACTCCAGCAATGCGCCACCTTAACGGCACAGATGCGTCACGCATCTGTGCCATTTTTGCCCCATGCTGCGCTGCATTGTAAATGCAGCACACCATGGGTGGCGGAACAGTGGCGCAGGATGACTGGCACATCCCTGGTGATGCGCCAGTCATCATAAATCTATCCCTAAGCTTCTTATCTTGTTAGAGATGAACTGCCATATGTATCATCAAAATATTTTGCATTTCCTAAATAGCGAATTTTAAGGAATAAATAGCGATTCTTTACCATTCCTAATTTGCGATGAGCAAATTGCTAATTGCAAGTTACCCATTCATTTCCATGGGCTAGGAGGCTCATAGGAATGAAGGTTTAATTTGCGATTAGCAATTTGCTCATCACAAATTAGGAATTTTTCCAAGGGTGCAGGGGTGTCTCAAGAACACCCTGCTGCACCCCTGAAAAAGAAATTTGGGGGCATATGGCACACATACATGCCCTAAGGGCATGTGTTGGCGTCATATGGGACCTTTTGTTTTTTTTAAAAAAAGCTTTTTGAAAAGAATTCACAAATTACCACCAATTTACCACAATAGTTTCCAAATCCTTAATGTCATTTTTTACATATTTTTTGTTTGATACATTGCATTTAAGTAGTCACAAAATTTGCAAATCCTTCAGTGCAATTGCAAAATAAGGAATAGCAAATTTTGCTACTCCTTATTTTGCATCAAACTTGTTTGATACATACCATTTGTCTAATTAACATTCGCAAAGGCCGAAATTCGTAGAATTTTGATCTTTGCGAATGCTAATTAGCTTGATACATATGGCCCCAAGTGAGGCCTGTCTTGCGACATGGTGCATCTTTTGCATCACTGCTGCATCGGTTTCATGTGGTACGTTTTTTTTACACCATGACATATCTGCCTAAATGCATCAATTTGTAATGTTGTCGCCTCATAGCAAATCTTTTGCACCGCCGCTGCATCATAAAAGTGACGCACAGTGGCACAAAAGAGGCATATACCTATCATAAATCTGTCCCTAGCATTTTAAATGATTAATCCAGGATGACGATAAAGTGTGGCCTATCCAGAGGTTTGTTTAAGGTGAGGCCTACTCAGGATTGCAGATTAAAGTTACGCTTGATGAAGAATACAGAGGAGATAATACATGTAAAGGCCTACCAATGAAGTAAGTAATGTGCACTTTATTGCGCCAGTCATCATAAATGTATCCCTAAGCTTCTTATCTTGTTACAGATGAACCACCATATGTACCATCAAACTATTTTGCATTTCCTAAATAGCAAATTTTAAGGAATAAATAGCAATTCTTTACCATTCCTAATTTGCAATGAGCAAATTGCTAATTGCAAATTAGCACCGCCGCTGCATCATAAAAGTGACGCACAGTGGCACAAAAGAGGCATACACCTATCATAAATCTGTCCCTAGCATTTTAAATGATTAATCCAGGATGACAATAAGGTGTGGCCTATCCAAAGGTTTGTTTAAGTTGAGGCCTACTCAGGATTGCAGATTAAAGTTACGCTTGATGAAGAATACAGAGGAGATAATACATGTAAAGGCCTACCAATGAAGTAAGTAATGTCCACTTTATTGCGCCAGTCATCATAAATGTATCCCTAAGCTTCTTATCTTGTTACAGATGAACCACCATATGTACCATCAAACTATTTTGCATTTCCTAAATAGCAAATTTTAAGGAATAAATAGCAATTCTTTACCATTCCTAATTTGCAATGAGCAAATTGCTAATTGCAAATTAGCACCGCCGCTGCATCATAAAAGTGACGCACAGTGGCACAAAAGAGGCATACACCTATCATAAATCTGTCCCTAGCATTTTAAATGATTAATCCAGGATGACAATAAGGTGTGGCCTATCCAAAGGTTTGTTTAAGTTGAGGCCTACTCAGGATTGCAGATTAAAGTTACGCTTGATGAAGAATACAGAGGAGATAATACATGTAAAGGCCTACCAATGAAGTAAGTAATGTCCACTTTATTGCGCCAGTCATCATAAATGTATCCCTAAGCTTCTTATCTTGTTACAGATGAACCACCATATGTACCATCAAACTATTTTGCATTTCCTAAATAGCAAATTTTAAGGAATAAATAGCAATTCTTTACCATTCCTAATTTGCAATGAGCAAATTGCTAATTGCAAATTACCCATTCATTTCCATGGGCTAGGAGGCTCATAGGAATGAAGGTTGCAATTTGCGATTAGCAATTAGCTCATCACAAAATAGGAATTTTTTCAAGCGTGCAGGGGTATCTCAAGAACACCCTGCTGCACCCCTGAAAAAGAAATTTGGGGGCATATGGCACACATACATGCCCTAAGGGCATGTATGGGCGTCATATGGGACCTTTTGTTTTTTAGAAAAAAATGCTTTTTGAAAAGAATTCGCAAATTACCACAAACTAGAAGTTGGTGGTAGTTTCCAAATCCTTAATATCATTTTTTACATATTTTTTGTTTGATACATTGCATTTAAGGAATCGCAAAATTTGCAAATCCTTCAGTGCAATCGCAAAATAAGGAATAGCAAATTTTGAATTAAGGACATTTTAAGTCATTTCCACATGTGCAGTGTTTTCAAATTATGATTTGAAAATCGTTTTTGGGGAAAAGTAATCGTTTGCAAATTTATGACAAGGACATAATGGTGTATGCTTCTCTATAAGGCATTTCAGTGTCTCTGATGTCATTTTTCCCATATTACATTATAAGACCTTTCCCCATGGAGCACATTCCTTGTAAATATGCTCCCACCTGTGCATGGCGAATTTAGATTTTGACTGTTTGAGTCACATAGCCATGTTAAAAGTGACCCAAAAAAATTGCAAACGTTTTAAAAAAACACATTCATGTGTCTTAAGGACATTTTAAGTCATTTCCCCATGGACAGTGTTTTCTAAGTGGCGCAAAAGAGGCATACACCTATCATAAATCTGTCCCTAGCATTTTAAATGATTAATTCAGGATGACAATAAGATGTGGCCTATCCAGAGGTTTGTTTAAGGTGAGGCCTACTCAGGATTGCAGATTAAAGTTACGCTTGATGAAGAATACAGAGGACATAATACATGTAAAGCTCTACCAATGAAGTAAGTGATGTCCACTTCATTGCGCCAGTCATCATAAATGTATCCCTAAGCTTCTTATCTTGTTAGAGATGAACCGCCATATGTATCATCATACTATTTTGCATTTCTTAAATAGCGAATTTTAAGGAATAAATAGCGATTCTTTACCATTCCTAATTTGCAATGAGCAAATTGCTAATTGCAAATTACCCATTCATTTCCATGGGCCAGGAGGCCCCATAGGAATGAAGGTGCAATTTGCGATTAGCAATTAGCTCATCGCAAATTAGGAATTTTTCCAAAGGTGCAGGGGTGTCTCAAGAACACCCTGCTGCACCCCTGAAAAAGAAATTTGGGGGCATATGGCGCACATAAATTTTAACAACATTCCTTTACCTCAAAAACGATTTTCAAATCATAATTTCAAAACACTGCACATGGGAAAATTACTTAAAATGTCCTTAAGACACATAAAAGCGTTTTTTGATTGCCTTTGCAGCATGTTTGTATCACTTTTAACATGGCTATGTAACACAAACATTTAAAATCTAAATTTGCCATGCACAGGTGGGAGCATATTTACAAGCAATTTGCGCCACAGAGAAAGGTCTTACATTAAAATGGGAAAAATAACATCAGGGACAGTCAATTGCCTTATAAAGAAGCATACACCATTATGTCCTTGTCATAAATTTAAAAACAATTCCTTTTCCCCAAAAACGATTTTCAAATCATAATTTCAAAACACTGCACATGGGAAAATGACTTAAAATGTCCTTAAGACACATGAAAGCGTTTTTTGATTGCCTTTCCAGCATGGTTGGGTCACTTTTAACATGGCTATGTAACACAAACATTTAAAATCTAAATTTACCATGCACAGGTGGGAGCATATTTACAAGCAATTTGCGCCACAGAGAAAGGTCTTACATTAAAATGGGAAAAATAACATCAGGGACAGTCAATTGCCTTATAAAGAAGCATACACCATTATGTCCTTGTCATAAATTTAAAAACAATTCCTTTTCCCCAAAAACGATTTTCAAATCATAATTTCAAAACACTGCACATGGGAAAATTACTTAAAATGTCCTTAAGACACATAAAAGCGTTTTTTGATTGCCTTTGCAGCATGTTTGTAT
The DNA here is from genome assembly GCF_964261635.1 of Lissotriton helveticus. Lineage (NCBI taxonomy): Eukaryota > Metazoa > Chordata > Amphibia > Caudata > Salamandridae > Lissotriton > Lissotriton helveticus. The sequence continues at coordinate 18,191,671 of NC_136060.1, read as the reverse complement.
CACTTTTAACATGGCTATGTAACACAAACATTCAAAATCTAAATTTTCCATGCACAGGTGGGAGCATATTTACAAGCAATTTGCGCCACATAATTCATAATTTTCTCCTTAAAGCACACTATTCTCTATCTAAATTAAAGAAATATTTTCTCACCTTAGCAAATACTTTGAGTTTGAAAACAGTCTCAGAAACACACCAATTTGTCTTCAGCAGAGCAAAAGGTATGCACTCCAGAGTCTGCAGCTATCAAAAGCACAGAAATGCTGTAATTCTTCACACATATCTCTCATGTCACCCAATCAAAACTCTTCCCTCACTTTTTTTCAAATGAAAACCCATCCCCCCTCTGCCCTTTCTGCCTTTTCTGCATGGCAACCACCTCTTGGAAGACCTCTGTTGTTTGCAAGTTCACACAACAATGTTGCAATTGAACTCTGAACTCTCAGTGCACCTGCATATCCAGTGCATTCTTTCATTTAATGATTTTTTATTGACCACTCAAAATACATCTTTCAAAGAACACATCCGTGCACCCTAACTTTCTGTTTTCAGCAATCAAAATCCACCAATCACTGTTACTGCTTCATGAACACAGAAACTCCACAGTTTTTTTTCATTTTACACTCTCATTTTTTCAACTGCCATTTCATTGCCACACTTCATCTGACTGCAGGAGAACCTTCTCTCACCATGTTTTCTGTCTGGATTGTTGGACATAGTTATATTCACTGGGCTCAAAGGTACGTTGAAAACAGGAATTTACCTAACCTCAATTTACAAGATGTGGAAATTAAGTGGTTTGGCCACAGAGGATTAAAATGTCACCAATTGATACCATTGGTGAAAACCTTTATGCATTTGCCCAAACCTGACCTGTTAATTGTGCACTGTGGAGGTAATGACTTGGGCACTTTGACTGGTGTAGGTCTGGAAATGCTTTTAAAGGACACCTTTGAGCAATTAATGGCACTTTTTCCTCAGACTGCCTTGGTATATTCAAATATATGCCAAAGACAGAAATGGAGGTGGTCCAAGCAATTTTGTCCACAAATTGAGAAGTCGAGGAAGCATGTAAACAAATCTGTTTCAGCTTACATGAGAGACCATGGAATGGGCTCCCTGTACAACAATAACTTGCGTTACTACATGCAAGATATCTACAGAGGAGATGGAGTTCACTTCTCAGATGAGGGCAACAGAATTTTCACTCTGAATTTAAGAATGTGCATTGGTACCTACTTATAAGTACCTAAATGTACCATAAACCCAAAAGCTCTTCTCAGAGCTACCCTACATCTAATCACTCACAATTATTATTTTACTCTAACATTGTTCACTAATTTTCAACAAAGTACGCTCCCTGGGGCGCTACCCGGTACGCGAACCGGGAGCTAACCTCGCGAAAGTTTTTAAAAAAATGTTTTTTTTTCGCACATATAAGCCTCCTCAGCCACCCTCACAAAACCTAGGGGGTCAAGATAACTCTACCGTGCCCCCTTCTACCCATTCTGAACATTATTTGCCCTCCATCTTGTATCTTAATTCGACCGAAACACAAAATGGTGGACTCCCGGAACGCTTAAGGTCCGCGAACCGAGGCGCTCAACGGTTCGCGTACCGGGTCGCTCCCTGGGAAGCGCACCATCAAAAAAGGTGGGAAAGTAGTTCACAGAAAAGCCACTGGAGACAATTTCACCAAATATAGATTAGCTCATACTACATACCAATCCCTACCATTTTCACAAATTTGATTGGAATTCCATTTAGTCATTTAGCCTGTAGACCTCTCTAAATACCCTGAGGTAAATTACTTCACAAAACACATCTGAAGTGTTGGAATTGACAACCAATGAAAATGTTACTTTCATTTTCTACTTTTTTTACCTGACATTTCATTGGTTATATACCTGAATATATATAAAGGAAGAGAAGAAAACACAGCCATTTTGACTACTACTTCTTGCTGTACATTTCAATAGTATTTTCACTAATTCCTTCAACTTCTTTCTAAAGGTAAGTTTTTATTTTTAAAACTGAAGTATATAGTACACTATAAGTTAATATGGTAAACTTTTTCTGATAGATATATACTATCCCTCTGTAGTAGTTATAGATTTAGAGAGACTTCTCTGTTATAGTTATGGATGGAGTTAGGCTTCTCTTGTATAATTATGAATTTACTTACGTTAAATCACATACACTTTTTTATATTCCTACTTCCACTCTGATACTATACACTGCCCAAAGATAAATTCACTGATAAAAAATACCTATCTAAAATTATTCCCAACATTGCCCTATCTCTACTAATATATATTTTTTTAATCCAAATTTCAGGCAAAATGGAAGGCGAAAACCAAGTTTCTTTTGAAATGGACCTGCAAGAGAGCAGCCAAGAATTGATTGATACAATTGATCAAATTGACATTGAATTTTTCGATGAAACTTGGGACAATGAACTACTGCAATGTGTACAAGCAGTAGATAACCTCCTTGCAAATGAGGACATTTTACACCCTCAGAGACTACAATGTATATTCCATGATAATTATGAAATTTCTGACAATGAAATGTTAGAAAGTTTAATAAATTATGAAACACAATCACAATAAAAAAAAATGCTTAAAAAATAAAGAAAATAAAAAATAATCAACAAAACCAACAATCAATTAACATACTGCATTTGAAAAGTCTCTCATTCATTTTTCATTGCAGTACGCTGCCCAGAACGCTTCCCGGTTCGCGGACCGGGCGCTACCCACGAAAACAAACAAAAAAAAATTTTTTTTTTTTTTGCCCCTCGGGGCCCTTTTAAAGCCTCCACATTAAACCTAGGGGATCAGGGAGGATCTACTATGCCCCCTTATGGTTATTTCCACCTTTGTTTTGGCCTCCTCTTGTCTCTCAATCCTACCGAGAGACAAGATGGCGGCCGCTCCGGACTGTTTAGAATGTTGACAGACACCGGAGAGCCAATCAGCTTCGCTACGCGAAGTTCCGTTACGCGAAAAGTACGCGAACTGGAGCGCTGCCCGGTCCGCTGTTACAGATATATATCTTTTTTTAAACGTTAATTTCTCAAAATCCATTGAAGCACATATATTGAGACCTACAAAAGGCACATCGAGCTACCAGTCCCTACAATTTTGCCAAGTTTCGTGCAAATCCATTCAGCCGTTCGGGCTAAAAGTGAGGCCAACCGCCCTATGGAAAACTCAATGTTAAAAACACGTTTTGGGACCCCCCTTTTTTCTCGGCCCCCCCTGGACGAACCCCCCCCAATTTTCAGGGGCTGCTCAGAAACAAAATGTTCCATTTTCCAGAAAATTTCAGCCAATTCCGTCCACAAACGCCAAAGTTATTAGACATAGAATTTTCAAAAATCCCATAGGGAAAAAATCCTAACTATATATACCTACTGGCGACCGCCAGTAGGTAATATAAAAATGTTAAGTATTTCACTTCGTTTTCAATACATCTGACTTTTCCAGGAATGCCCGCTAACGAACTGTGCCTGTGGTGTTGAAAATAAATTCCACTTGGATAAAAGAAAATCGGAGGATTTCCAGCAGAAATGTAAACACTTATCACAGTGCACTATGGGACCTGTAGGAATACAACAACAGTCATGTGATGTACTCATTTCTTAAAAGCGCGCCAGGGCACACCTGCTTTCAATAGATTCCTTACCGTGATCAAGGCAGAGCGCCGAAACGTTGGTGAAAGGAATCGGTGCTGCTTTCAAACCTGAATAAAAACCTTTCAGCAGTATTGGGCCTCACGTTGTGTTGCTTTCGTGGTGAAATAATGGGCTGCTCCGTGCCCATTTTTGTGAGGCCACTCCGTAGGGTCAAGCTCCAGAACGGGGAACTGTTTGTGTGTTTAAATTGAGGAGCCAGATCCACTCGCGCTGCAAACCTACTGAGGAAAAGCCACTGAGTGAAAAAAGCAAGCGCGAGGAAGAGATTCTATGCAGGGTGACCTCCTGCAAAACGGACTTTTGTTCAAGTTGGTGAAAATTTTTTAAGTATTTCACTTCGTTTTCAATACATCTGACTTTTCCAGGAATGCCCGCTAATGAACTGTGCCTGTGGTGTTGAAAATAAATTCCACTTGGATAAAAGAAAATCGGAGGATTTCCAGCAGAAATGCAAACACTTATCACAGTGCACTATGGCACCTGTAGGAATACAACAACAGTCACTTACCATGTCATGAGTGATGAAATATGTGACATCATCAGCAGTGCATTGCGGGCATGCGAGTTATAGTTAGCTCAACTAACTATAACAGGCAAAGTTCTCTGGTTTTATATGAGTCAAATGCCCAACCAACTAAAACATCCCTGAAACGTCTGTTTTTTTAGTGAATTTCAAGGTTTTTTTAATTGCTAATTCCTAACTATAATGTCTGTAAAACCTATGGTTTTTTTCAGTGAATTTCGAAGGTTTTTTAAATGTGAATTTCATATTTTAATATTTATAAAACCTATATTTTTTCTATTTTTTTATAATATTTTGGAACTCTATTATCCTTTTTTTTTACTTTAAAAATTATGTAATGTTTTATATCTTCAAAAAGATATATGTATATAATTTTTTTTTAAAGAAGACTAGAGTCCCGTACTGGTAGTCCACCTAGCTCCATCAGCACCCGATTCCTATCCGCCATATTGCTAAACTCGTAAATGATGCCCATTTCATATCCTACAGGTTCGTGGCACCACGTACCGTGTAACATCATATACGTATGAGGTCACGTCAGCTGCTACTTTGGTGTGCGTCAGGTACGCAGTACTAAGCCACACATTACGTCATGTACGTATAGGGTCGTGCCCTCTGCGCCCTGCGTATGGGACGAGTGCACGCAGGCAGACCCTATGTTACATCATAGACGTATAGTGTCGCGCCGAGTACGCCATTCCCTAATTTTTTTTATGTCTCAAAACTATATCTAAATACCTTTAAAGTGTATATGAGAGCAAGCGATAATCTAAAATATTTCAATCATTTAGATATTTCTAACTGTAATAAACTTATATTATAGTAAATATATTTTCTCAAGATTGCGTTGGGTGCGGTCTCCTTGCGTGCTCTTTGCACAATTGCCATGTGACCTTAAAAAAAAGCATTTGATTACTTCATAACATTTCCCATTGTAGCAGTTGGAAAACGCCACCCATTTTAGTCATTCTCTCCACAGCATTTGATGAGACACACCTCTTCTGCGTATAGAGCTTTTTTGAAAACTTTTTGCTATGTACCCATATCTTACACTACACACAACATGCAACCATTATCTTCATCAATATTCATGGTCTGTAAAGTCGCCTTCCACCTGTGATAGCCATGCACCTAAAAGTTACATAACCAAACTTTTCCCCACTGCCAGAGGTAACATGGTTGCATATGCTGTCCAAAGTACAATGTAATGTGGTACGGCCCAGGGGCAGTATCATGCATAGATAATGAACACAATGACACAGATAGATACTGGAAGTGGGTACGGTCACGTGCGCTCGACTATTACCAGGGTCACATATCCAGCGACGTCTGTGCTGGATGCGTGTGGGGTGAGTGTAAACCAGCCCTTAGGGAATGGTAGCTGCTAGCATCGACTACAACAGTAATCATTGGATCACACACAGAGGTTCAATAATAAAAGAGTCAATAGTTTGTGCTGCAGTAATGTAGGGACAGTAGATGTGAAATAATACTGAAAAAATTATATCGTAAAAGAACCACAACTTGTGGTATACTGAAACACAAGCAATAGATCTGAAATAATACACAAAAAGATTGTATCAAAAAGGGTCCATCAGTTCTAGTGCACTCAGATAGCCACATCAAAAGCATTCAGCATGTGCAGAGCCAGCGATGATGCGTGCTGTGGGCGGGCCATACTAGGAGCAATGTCTGTGGCCATCAACACTGCATCATCTGCAGTAGTAACTCAATCTGAATTGTGAACACTGCTGTATGCAGTGTAGGCCAGAGAGAGCGTCCAGCAAGGGCCCACAGCCACATAACGTGGACTCGAGCTGCCCAGTTTGTCATACAAGAAGCAACAAAAAGCGTGTGGGGAGCCTGCAATGATGTATATGCGTGGTGCGGACAGAGCGCGCTAGAGCAATGTCTTTTACTACAGGACTGATTCATCCACAATAGTGGCTCGATCTGAATTGTGAACACTGCTGTCTGCAGTGTAAATTCAAAGCAGTACTCACATAGACATCCATGAATACTTTTTTCACTTCCTCTTTACAAAATACATCAACGTGAATTACAGAAAACTCCGCAATAAATAAATCAAAACAATTTGATTTACAATCTCTGCTGTCCACAGTGTATATTGTTATTCAGTGTTCTTTTCCACTACCAAGAAGAATTTGGTCATTGTACTAAACCTATAACTCATCTAAAAAAAGTTCTTCAAGCAAGTATACTAAAAGGATATTGTGTATATTTCAATAGACGTTGTAGTCACTTGACTACTGGATTCTCTAATTAAACAATCACCACTTGATCTGAATTGTGAACCTTGCTGACCGCAGTGTAGGCCAGAGGCAGTGGTCATTAATTCCTCACAGCCATGTGCCATTGCATTCAGAAGATGGACTTGGTTGCACCTGATCGGAGGGGGTACACAGAAATGATCACACACTTGAACTTCTGACATCCTCAATCATAGAATCAAGACCCTGTTTCACTGTTCGGACCTGCTGTACAGCGGTGTACTGCACCGACTGGTGTCAACCAAGCACAATATTCATGTGCAGCAGTTAGCTACGGAAGCACAGAGTCTGATTCACCTCACGGAGGGAGTTGTGTAAACCTAAGCAGCAGGTAATATCGGACATCGTCCATTGTGGGATCAAGACACTGTTCCACTGTTGGGACCTAGAGGAGGCTGCACCTGGTCGAAGGGAGTACCTTTATCTCCACTGTCAGATGCAGTTCTAACATAGTCCATTGTGGGATTAATACACCATTCCACTGTTGGGACCTACAGTTGGTTGCACCTGGTCAGAGGGGGTACACAGAAATGATCACAGACTTTAACTTCTGACATCCTCAATCATAGTATAAAGACCCTGTTTCACTGTTCCGACCTGCTGTACCGCGGTGTAGTTCATCGACTACAGTCAATCAAGCCCAATAATCATGTGCAACAGTTAGCTACGGAAGCACAGAGTCTAATGCACCACCACAGAGGAAGCTCTATGAAAACCAACCATCAGGTAATATCGGACATCGTCCATTGTGGGATCAAGACACCATTCCACTGTTGGGACCTAGAGTTGGTTGCACCTGGTCGAAGGGAGTACCTTCATCTCCACTCTCAGATGCAGTTCTAACATCGTCCATTGTGAGATCAAGACACCATTCCACTGGTGGTACCTGTTGGACTACTGTGTTAGTAGTATACAGAGCACTCCACACTGCTGGGCCTCAGACTGGTTGCTGTGTGCCTGTGTCGCGGTAGCCAGCGTTGATCTCAGGAACCTTCCGACCTCACAGACCTTGGCCCAGGAGCTTCCACTGGCACGTGGTGGGCCCTCTTTCACATACTGTGGTAGCGAAACGTGAACTGTGGGGCATATGTGTGTCGCAGCGGCCATGGCGGTTTCTGAGTACCAGCAGGCTGAGAGCATCATTCACGCAGCCACCTTCGCTCACGGGGTCAACCTCGTGGCGGTGTAAGCTGTGCAGACCTGGCAGAAACATTCGCCATTCCTGAACAAAACCACACCCACAGAAACGTGCCTTTATTCATACCCCTAATCTAGCCATGCGTACACCGAGCCAGCCCACTACGCTAAAGATTTAGGGGAGGAGTGGGCATGTACGCACTATGTTTTTATAATCTTCCCTCCTGACTTTACGATCATGGTTGCATCCACTGTCTACTTCACTCAATAGCTCTAATAAAAGAGAGGGACCCAATTACGAAAGGGATAGGGTACCAGCAAGACAAAGTCAGTCAATGAGATTCCCTTTGAGCATATTAATACTAAGGCATTCACTCACAAATATACACATAACACAGTAATATCAATTCACAAGAGTGTACCAAATTAAAAAACAAAGATATACCAAATTAAACAACAAAGAGGCAATGCAAAAACCATATAGATGGAATGATCTGATTACTATACACCACATTGGTTTTTATTGCACTTGTTTTTAATAAACTGTGAAGTATATCTTTTGTATATATGGTTTTTGCATTGCCTCTTTGTTGTTTAATTTGGTATATCTTTGTTTTTTTAATTTGGTACACTCTTGTGAATTGATATTACTGTGTTATGTATATATTTGTGAGCGAATGCCTTAGTATTAATATGCCCAAGGGAATCTCATTTACTGACTTCGTACTTCACTCAATAGACCATCAGTGTATGTTCACATGCACATGTCTGTGCTCTGCATACTCACGTCTGTCCAGCACATCCCCTCAACACTTTGCATTGTATACTTTTATAATCAACAATCACATGCCACCTTCGCGCACACTTTGCTCCCATCTCTTATGCATTGTGTGGCAGAGGTGCCATGCCATGTTTGGTTTGTGTACATGGCTAGCCACGGTTCACACAGTACGTAGTGTTGTTGTGTCTCCTACCTGTACATGTTGTTTGTCATGTTTTATGTGATTATACAAGGAAGCACATTTATTCACGAGCAGTGGTTTGTCCCATCTACATATCACTGTCTTAAAGAGGAAACAGAACTTTTCCTCACAGGTGAAAAGTGCACCACAATGGCAGTCATTCATTACTATCCAAGAATGTCCAACTGCACGACGCTTCTAAGCTTACAGCCCCCAATCTTACGTGCTTTCTTAAAAGCACGCCAACTCCCACAATCAGACCAACATTCACACAGCTTTCTAATGGCAGTTATATGCTTCTCAATAACAGGCACTCCTACGGAATGTGAGCTGGCATACCGTATGGCCTTACTGTTTCAAACCGAGTAACTTCCTGTAGCAATGTCTATTCCCACCCACACAAAACAACTGCTGAACTTCAATTTGACCTTCAATACCTACTTTGAAAACAGATTTCATTAAACTAACCAAACTGAAAGTGCTTTTGTTCAGAACAGAAGTGTCCCTCACTTCTGCAAAAGAAATTTATCGACTGCAGAACTTCAAGTAAAATACAGTCCCTTTTGAATACGAACCTCCCATTACACTTTGTGAATTGTTACACAATTTTCAACACATCTCATACTCAAGGTCTGGCACACTTTTTTAACATGGTCTCCTCCAGCCTTCTCACAGTCTTTCAAACTGTTTTTGGTATAATACCAGACATCATTTATTCGATCATCTATGTAATAACAGGAACAGTGCCCATAATTCACACTCTCTTTGCACCCATCCTGCTACTATTTTTGCTTGTAAAAAATGGCTGCGCTCCCTGTGGTAACAACTATGTCCGACAGAATACGCCTCTACACAAAGCTGCATCAATACTGTCAAAAAATGGAACAACTTTTCGGCTGCCTGCCTCTATCTATTATCGGAGCCAGCTACAACATGACATTTATTTACACATATGTAATCTGCGTGCAACCATCTTTTTATTGCAAACGTTGCCCATTCGACTGGGAAATGGATCTATGGCTTGTCAACATCCCAACAATCGCTCCCCATATCCAGCATGTAATGGAGTATCTTGAAAACCATGAACTTGATTGTTCAGGCAGTGGAGAAATGGCGGATGCAATGCAAAAAGGCATTGTGGCGGAAAGGGATTTTTGCGCAGCCGCGAAAGATCTCCTGCAACGTGCGACCTTTTGCCTGCCAATTCAAATTGCTGCTCCAACATTCAAGGAACATTACTGTTCCTTCGAGGATATGAATTGGATTGCTTCGCTTTTCTCACACGATGGCAACAATTACCTCTTGACCTCTTGGAACATTAAGCATCTCATGCCGCTGAAGAACTTACGAACTGCAATCTCCAAGACTTGTAAGAAATTCACGTTCTCCTTGGACTGATTTTTTCCAACATTTTTTACTTTTTCCTTTACATTTTTTTAAATACACTTCAATTAAACTATTTTCATATAATAACTTTCTAAGTATGCTCAGGCATTTGAACTCTGTTTTCATTATTGCCCCTTACGTCTCTAGTCTAACCAGGGATGGGTGACGTATGGCCTATGCAAATACGCTATTTACTTGCTAAATTTGCCTAAACCCGACATCCATTTTGAAACCATGTCTATTCTTTGTGCACACGTCTCTCTGCCTGCCTGTTATCCACGAAGGCCTTTCACACAAATGTAATCATCCTCAGCCTCTGCTCACGAGCTGGCGATCAAGATAAAAAAACACAACATTGTTTAGGAACTGGTTGGCACAGTGTGGTAATCGTATCCTACCTTTATTTTCCTTGTAGAATTTAGTCATTCATGTCTAATAGCTATTGTTTATGTCACATGGAACTGTAATATGTAATGTGGAATTCACTGATGCAGGAGCTTCGGTTTGACTACAACTGAAGCGGTTGGAGTTTGCCTCAGCTCGGTGCCTTAGCTCTTTGCACAAGAATTTTTTTTGAAAGAGCTGAAGACAATAATGTATGGTTTGACGAGAAGGGTATTCACAAACAAGACCTAGACCACCACGGCATTAAATCTTAAACCACTTTGTGGTGTACCATCATATGCAAATCATTTGCAAACCACTCCTCTTTTTTAATGAATGAGGTAGGAGGTACATCCAGGTTATGCCTTATTTAAAAACATCTTCCCAGTCCCATGGAAAAGTAGACAACAGTTGTGAGACAAACAAAACACACACTTAAGTGTCAAATTAAGACAGGTAGAAAAAAGTGTGTGTGAGCAAGATGGCGCCTCACGGGCGAACCACCAACGGGAACCTGGCAGGTACTCACCAGGATTGCCCTGCTCTCATCATTGGCACCATCAAGCTCAAAAGAAAGACTTGTGTACAAAAAACAAACAGAACAGTGCTTGTGAGAGAATGCAGTGTGTGAGAACAGACAAAAACACAAAAGAATGTGTCAAACATCAAACATATAAAAGCCACACAAACAACACAAAGTTTAACTTTATTCTCTTAATTAAGTGTTGGTTGCGGGAAGTTAAAAAGGAGAGGAAGGCTAATACCTATCTAGCCCTGCTCTACTTGCCGACATGTTTCATTGCCAATACCAATTCAGGCAATTTCTTCAGGGCGTCACAGGTTAGGCCACTGCATTAGGACATACTTTGTCTTCACAACTGAAAAAACAAATAAAACACACACAAAATTGTATGTGTGATTGTCATCCTTCCTTATTAACAAAGCCCAAACAGAAGGCTTTAGAAAGTAAGAGCACCCACACCACAGACAACATCCATTATTTACCCTCAATCAACCACCATGGCGCATACCAGTCGAGAGGTTCAACCCCTGGTAGGTTTCTGGGTAATCCCAAACGTGAGTTACTTTTCTTTCTGTATAGTTACTGCAAAACAAAGTGTTTATTTTACAATGGTGTTCTCTGTACGTCTACCTCCGGTCTAATGCATTAGACCAACACCCCATAGCGCGCCTGTATGCCCCGGGGGGAAGGGGGGAAGGGGGGAAAAAATGGAAAAGAGAAAATTGATGCCCCTTCAATACTGTTATCACAACGCAATCATTAGCGGTTCACACTTGCATTTGCAAACATATTGTTATTAGCGATTTCAGACCCCATTGTTAAATAATTGTTCGTTTGAGAAAAAAACTCCAACGCAGTATATGCATGGATCACAAAGCTTTACACACCGCTGTGTTCGAGTATCGCATTCCTGCGTAAAGCTCGCAGATAGAAACCTTACGTCTTACCAGACTCTCGGGCCGGCAATAACTCAGCACTCGCGAACGCCCCGCAGCTGGGAAGAGTGGAAAAAATAGTCCCTGGGCGTCGCTGAGGGATCCCGTGCACTCGCGAGAGCACGGAACTTCCATTTTGGATTGGGAAAAGCCTGTATGTTTATACAGGGAAGCACAACGGAACTCACCGGGCAACTTATTAAAACCTGCCGAACTTAAACCTAAGACATCAAATTAATTAAATGAACCATAAAAAATCATAAAAAATCATAATAATGTCTCGGTCGTCTAATATACGAGGTATTTTTAAATAGTACGTTTTGTTAATGTAAATGTTGCCACTATTATAGTGCAACATCTACAAAATGGATTTCTCCAGCCAATATTTTAAAGGCAACAGTTAATACTACAGTGCAAAGTACAAGGCAGCATTCTAGTTACCACAGGATTAATGCAGCATCCAAAATGGATATATACAACAGTAAGCCATAATATCCAGGTAATATTTATTACTCAGGTAAATATACAAAGTAGCGTATTGATTAATAATCAGCTACGATGTCTATACTGAAAAAGGACATGGGGTAAAGGTTGCGACAATGCACACGGGTTCACCATACACTACAAGGTAGGTGTGAAGCACTTTATTTTACTTTATTCCATTTAAGGAGTTCATTGAGCCGTATCCTTTCACATTTCTCTTGGTAAATCATCTGGCCTCCTTAGTAGTGAGCAGCCGCTCCACCATGCCAGATTCTCCTGTTACTTTTTCCAACACTACCCACCGGAATGAATGTTTATTAGTGTGGCAGTGTTGGACTAATTTGGTAGTCAATTTCCCTGCTCTGATAGCACTAAGGTGCTCTTGTATCCGCGTTTTTACCTTACGGGTCCTATGTACTGTAACCCGCATTCACACTCCAGCCTGTACACCACATTGGTGGTGTTACAGTTGCTGAACTTGGTCAGAAACCATTCTTTGCCTGATTGCAGGGTCACACTTGTCGTCTTGGATGTAAGGGGGCACACAGAACAGCCCCCACAAGGGAAATGTCCATTGGGGACTGTGCTATTTTTAGCCACATTGTTGACTTGTGTCCTAGTATGGACTAATTTATCTTTTAAATTGCTAGCACGCTTAAAAGCGAACCTAAGTGGTGGCATTCTGAAATCTCCACTAGACAGTAGGGACCAGTGTTTACGTATGGATTGTCTTATTTTCGTGGCCAGTGGATCAAAGGTCATGACCACTGGTAGACAGTCACTTTTTTCTTTATGATTGACCTCAAGCAGAGCACTCCTGGGTGTGTTTAGTGCTCTTTTTCTGGCTTGCTTTATGATCTTTGCAGGGTAGTTCCTTTTTTCGAATTTCTCACATAGAACTTGGGCCTGCTCATTATACATTTCCTTAGTTGAGCAGTTCCTGCGAAATCCAAGGAACTGGCCTACCGGCAGGTTATCTCTCAAGGCCCTCGGATGGTATGAGTCATATGCCAATAGAGAGTTCCTGTCGGTGGGTTTATGATGGACACTCGTGAGGAGGCAGTCATCTTTAGCTGTAATATCCAAGTCAAGATATACTGCTGATTCATGGCTATAAGACAAAGTGAAACGCAGGCACTGATCCTGCACATTCAGCCAGTTGAAAAATTCAAGAAGAGTTGGTTCGTCCCCAGTCCAGATGCAGAGCACGTCGTCTATGTATCTCCTCCAGAGGCGCAAATGGTCTCTGAAGGGATTGGTGGTGGGGTAGACGACGTGCTGTTCAAACTGGCCAACATATATACATGCTAGGTTGGGAGCCATAGTGGCCCCCATAGATTTCCCGTAGTTTGTAAGAACAGCTTGTCCTTGTAGCTGAAAAAATTCCTGGTTAAGGCTAGTTCAATGCACTGTAACACGAATGTTTGTGGTGCATCGTAAAACCATTCCTGTGACCCCAGGGCGCGTGCTGCTGCCACCAGCGTAGCGTCCTGGGGTATACAAGAATACAGAGACTCAATGTCAATTGTTACCAAAATCTCTGCAGAAGGATCAAATGACATATCATTGATGATGTTTAAAATGTCCATAGTATCCTTAACAAAAGATTTCTGTGTAACTACCGATTCGCACAGAAAGTAATCCGCGAATTGCGATAGTGGTTCAAGAACCGACTGTATCCCGGACACGATGGGCCTGCCCGGGGGGGGCCTAGCTGGCTTATGAATTTTTGGGAGGATATAAAACGCAGGAGTTCTAGGGCTGGTGTTCACCAAGAACTCCGCTTCCTTCCCAGAAATCCAATTCTTTTCCTTGGCCTCTCCCACCAACCCTTTTATGATGGTAAGCAATTCAGGGGTGGGGTCTTTGTTTAGTGGCTGGTAATTGGCATGGACATTGAGTAAACGGTAGACCTCAGTTTCATAATCACAGGTGTTAAGGACGACTACCGCTCCCCCTTTGTCTGCACTTTTTATGGTCAGATCACAGTTGTTCTGCAGGCTTTTAACAGCTTCCCAATCTGACCTAGACATATTTTTGTGAATATTGTGCAATTCTCTGGTCTCTAATGATTCAATGTCATTTAGCACTTTCGACTCGAAGACCGCAATCTCAGGCCCCAAAGACCCACCTGCTGGTACAAATGTGGAAGGTTTCCTTAAGTTGGTGTTGAACCCTTTCTGACTTTCCTGTGGTTGATTAGCAAAAAATCTTTTTAATTTAATATTCCGCATAGTCTCAAAGAATTCTACTCTACAATTAAAAGAGTCATGGGTGGGAGTCGGGACAAAGCCTAGTCCTTTATTTAGCACTCTTAGTTCGCTCTCAGACAGGTCATGATCGGACAAGTTCACCACTATGTTATTTATAGGGGTTGTCTGCCCCTGCTCCGGGTTTGCCGTGGGGAGAATGCTTGCCATTGGGGTGGTGGTCGATTGCCTCGCCCTCTTCCCTTTCCTGCTTGTCCTGCCCCTCTGTTGTTCCCCTGTCCCTGACCTAAAAAAGAGCGTAGTAAGACCCCCAAGTCTGCATTGTTTTGTTCCTGGGAGTTGAACCTCACTCTGTTAGCCTGAGGCCTGTCTTGTTCGTCCTCACTGGACGTGTTGTCAAATGTCCAGTTTGCGGGGGTGCATCTTTGATGTTGTCTGCCACCCCACCCTCTACGTTGGCCACTTTGATTAGCTTGTTCTGGCCCTGACTGGTAGTGTGTGTCAGTAACGTAGGAGAAAGCCCATTCATGTGTGTATCTTTGAAGATTTCTTTGGAGTCCCTTAATTTTTTGGTTAATCATATAGGTCTTATACTCGTTCAGGTCATCTTGTATCTTACTCAGATGTTCTTTAGCATTAGTTAAGGTGTTATCACGGCTGATGCTTTCTTCCAATTCTAAGATTTCTTTCAGAAGGGTCTCGCTCAGCCGTTGCGCTGTGCTAATAATAAGAATTAACCAATCCCTGGTGCATTCATTGGCTATATAGCTCCAGTCTAGCCTGAACTTTTTGTCATCCGAAAAAATCCTCGGTTCTATTCTTACCAAGAGACTTGCTGGTGAGGCTCCTGATGTATAATACTCGGACATTAATGCCCCATGAAGGGCAATCCTAACTTGCTTCTTTTTGAGGTTACTGAGTTTTTCCCATTCCTCTCTGACTGATGTATTCCCTAGTAGTGGGGAATCAGAGAGGAGTGAGGGTCCTGCTAGGATTGTGGCTATCTGTTCGTCAGTAAATGCTAGACAGTTTTTGTCCATAGTATGAATCAACTGAAAAATGGATGCTGAATGTGGAGAGGTACTCAAACAATCAGGAAAGATGACGAGACAAACCACGGGAAAGAAGTCACTGGGCAGAAGAGAGAGGCTCTCACGGCTGAGCCGCCGTTCACACTGTAATTAACAACAAGGAGCAAAGAGGGAAACAATGGTCATAGGTCGCCCTCCACTCAATTATGTATTCACAAACAAGACCTAGACCACCACGGCATTAAATCTTAAACCACTTTGTGGTGTACCATCATATGCAAATCATTTGCAAACCACTCCTCTTTTTTAATGAATGAGGTAGGAGGTACATCCAGGTTATGCCTTATTTAAAAACATCTGCCCAGTCCCATGGAAAAGTAGACAACAGTTGTGAGACAAACAAAACACACACTTAAGTGCTCTTACTTTCTAAAGCCTTCTGTTTGGGCTTTGTTAATAAGGAAGGATGACAATCACACATACATTTTTGTGTGTGTTTTATTTGTTTTTTCAGTTGTGAAGACAAAGTATGTCCTAATGCAGTGGCCTAACCTGTGACGCCCTGAAGAAATTGCCTGAATTGGTATTGGCAATGAAACATGTCGGCAAGTAGAGCAGGGCTAGATAGGTATTAGCCTTCCTCTCCTTTTTAACTTCCCGCAACCAACACTTAATTAAGAGAATAAAGTTAAACTTTGTGTTGTTTGTGTGGCTTTTATATGTTTGATGTTTGACACATTCTTTTGTGTTTTTGTCTGTTCTCACACACTGCATTCTCTCACAAGCACTGTTCTGTTTGTTTTTTGTACACAAGTCTTTCTTTTGAGCTTGATGGTGCCAATGATGAGAGCAGGGCAATCCTGGTGAGTACCTGCCAGGTTCCCGTTGGTGGTTCGCCCGTGAGGCGCCATCTTGCTCACACACACTTTTTTCTACCTGTCTTAATTTGACACTTAAGTGTGTGTTTTGTTTGTCTCACAACTGTTGTCTACTTTTCCATGGGACTGGGCAGATGTTTTTAAATAAGGCATAACCTGGATGTACCTCCTACCTCATTCATTAAAAAAGAGGAGTGGTTTGCAAATGATTTGCATATGATGGTACACCACAAAGTGGTTTAAGATTTAATGCCGTGGTGGTCTAGGTCTTGTTTGTGAATACATAATTGAGTGGAGGGCGACCTATGACCATTGTTTCCCTCTTTGCTCCTTGTTGTTAATTTTTTGACGAGAAGGGTACCAAATGTGCTTCTCAGAAGCGCAATTTTGTGTTCCTCCTCAAAGTTCTGATGTGGGTAGAACTATTACCAATTCTGACACACACCTGATTGAATCTACTGTACAAGAGATGGCTGACTGTTCTACTGTTGATAATTTTGTGTTACAAAAAAGGAGTACCAGGGTACCTAAGAAGTTTGATGATTACATTTTGGAAGTTTTCTTTAGTTTGTTTTCTTAAAGGATACATGTGGTAATCATATCCTACCTTTATTTTCATTATAGAATTTCGAGTCATTCAAGTCTAATAAGTATTATTTATGTCACATGGAACTGAAACATGTAATGTGGAATTCACTGATGCAGGAGCTAACGTTTGAATACAGCAGAAGCGGTTGGAGTTTGCCTCAGCTGAATGCCTTAGCTCTTGCACCAATGGATCCATTTATGACACTTAAATAAAGACACTTTTTATAAAACTTTCAGACTCAATCGCTTTATTACACACAGCCACTTTCTTAGACACACCTGATTTCACCATTTCTCTTCTGTGGCATTTCAACATTCTGCATTATATTCTTCACGATTATTTCTTTATTCCTGCTTGCTAAAACACTGCATTCGAGTCTTCAGAAAGTAGAGGTGAGTAGCTTGCTTCCTACTCCCTGTATAGCACTCCCTAAACACCCCACAGACGTTACAGTGCTCCTACCCTCCACTTTCCTACTTTTTTTTGCCCCTTTTCCCCTTACTTGCTTCAATGGAATCACAAAATGCATACCAGTTACAGCGCTCGCTGCCAATAAGCAGCAAGCTAGAGCTCGTAACGCCTCAGCCAATCAGATGGCAGAATTCCCAAATATCGATATCTGTAAATTTCAATATTTCTCCAAAACTACTGAACAGATTTACACCAAATGAACAAAAATGTGCTTTCTAGACCAAGACCCTACTCCCTGCCAAATTTGGGATATGGCTGTTCACCTGTTCGACCTGTAGCCTTGTCTAAAGTTTCCTATGGAAATTAACATGGAGAAAACATGTTTTGGGACCCCCGTTTTTCTCGCCCCCCACGCCCCCTTGACAAATCTCCCCAAACTTTCAACATAGGAGTTGATATGAACAAAGAATCAGTTCGGAAAGTTTCATGAAGATTCATCAAACAACGCTAAAGTTATAAGCAAAACAAAAAATGCCCATCCTATGGAAACTTGGTCCTAACTATAACTACCTACTGGCGACCGCCAGTAGGTTATATATATATATATGTGTATGTATGCATGTATGTTAATAAATGTATGTGTGTGTGAAAGGTTGGTCCTCGGTCGAAACGCTTTACATTGACTGTCCATTGGAATGAAAACATTGTGGTTTAAAACTGCGTTCTGTGCTGTGTCGGAGGTTGTTCAATTCTCCACTAACAGATTACTGATGGGATAGATAGATAGATAGATAGATAGATAGATAGATAGATAGATAGATAGATAGATAGAGATAGATAGATAGATAGATAGATAGATAGATAGATAGATAGATAGATAGATAGATAGATAGATAGATAGATAGATAGATAGATAGATAGATAGATAGATAGATAGATAGATAGATAGATAGATAGATAGATACTGGGAATGAAGGCTATCGCCCCACCTTTGACTTCAATCCTTAATGCTGTAATTACCTCTGGCCAGTATCCAACTGCGTGGAATACTGCAGTGGTTAAACCTCTCTTAAAGAAGCCCTCTCTAGACCCTGCAGAACTAAGGAACTACCGACCTATTTCCCTGCAGCCTTCGATACCATATCCTGTCTGCTGCCGTAGATTTTGAGAACTCTTTATTTATTTTTTTAATCTTTCCTCCTGCCCCTCCAAAAGAGATGATCTTCATTAATACATGTGACAAATGAGCAAAATCTTCTTGAATGTGCTTTGATGAAAAAAGGAAAAATGAAAAAGTGCTGAAAGTAACCATGAATCTTGGTTGGCTATGTCAAGTTATATTCTCCCAACTGTCTGTATTCCCTATGGCTTTTAGACATTTTTAGAAAAACTGTCCTGAAAAATCCATCATTTTCCAATGTTTCAAAATATATTCTTGGAGCGGATAAACCAGAAAAGGCCCTGGGGAGGGATGATATTGATTGCCACGCCATGAAAGTATTGGAATGTATGACGAGGGTCCTGTTTGAACTTCGGTCTGTTAAACACCATGCATGCTTCATTTTCAAACAAGGCGATATACTTGCCCAAGTCTTATTTAATATGTACTTAGCCTATTTGTTACTCCTTTTGCAAAAAGTACATTATTTCATCCCCAGTACTGTTCGATTTGTTAGCTTATGTGGTGATTCATTATTAATGGATTAAACACCAATTGAGTTTCAGCAGTTGTTAGACCCTTTTTGCATTACAATACAATTAATAATTAAAAAATCAATATAAATAAAACTTAAATGAAACCACAAAAAGCAGCACGGTTTATTAGTTCTATGGTGACATAATTATTTCTTTTTTAAACGTTTTGTAAGGTTTAGAACAGATTACACTGTAAGGCTGTGTGGGAGTCTTCTCTTGTAGAGCAAAAAAATCTGTCCATGAAATAAATGTTTAAAATCGTGTTTGCACATTGAACGCATCCGGTTTGTGTTCATTAGGGGGAAATAATGCAATTAGTGCTAGACTAACCAAGTGTATGTCTCAAGTAACACTATTAATCTGCAAAGATAACATATTGCGTTGGCTAACGTGATATTTTAGTTTCTGAACATTCTAGGTCAGAAAATCATGTCTTCTTTCATATGTTAGACATTGTATATGGGTTTTAGTACCGATTTATTTGCCTCTTTTTATGACTCTGATCTTTGGTGTTGATCTCCTTCGATTATCTCCAAGGCATAATTGGTCTCTTGTACCAAACTTCCAATAGTGGCCCCTCTATGTTGTCCTCTCTTTTTGAAGATTTCTAAGGATCTCTTGGTGTTGCAGTGGGCGCGCGTTACCTCCCTATTATCATCATTGAGTTCCCTAGGTAACAATAGGTGCTTCTACCATTGGTTAACCCAAGTTCGTCATCCAAGGAGATGCATGGTTCTTTTCACTGTATGTTGTGAGGGCTGTACAAACTAACCTCTTAAGATCTGCTCATTTACGGGCATAGGGAGATCCTTTTAACCCCTTCGCTGCAAGGCCTTTTCCCCTCCTGTGCTAAGCCTTTTTTTGGCGATTTGGGGTAGTGCGCGCTTAGGCCCCTGTAACTTTTTGACCACATAAGGTATCCACGCCAAATTTGCATCCTTTTCTTCCAACATCATGTGGATTCTAAAGGTGCCCAGGGTTTGTGGATTCCCTTGGAGGGGTCCCAGAAATTAACCAAAATATAGTGAAATTTTTGTTCTTTTCAGAAAAATGGGAAAAACGGACAGCAAATGAAAGCCTCTGGGTTTTTCCCTGAAAATGTTATCAAAAAAGGGTTTGTGGGGCTGAAATCTCCATTTTCTCAGCTTTTAGGGAATGACAGTCTTTTGTCAGGGCACCAACATTTTTCACACAGTTTTGGCATTTTTCTGGGACATAGCCTATTTTTGTTATTTTTAGAGCTTTCCACCTCCTTCCAGTTAATGGTAGAAATGAGTTTGAAAGCAATAATGGATCCTGGAAAGCTATCATTTTCAAAAAGTAGACAAAATTCTGAATTCAGAAAGGGGTCATTTGTCTAAATCCATGAAGGTTTCTTTATAGAAACACTCAGTTAAATATTGGAATAATTGAAAATTTGTTGAAAAAAACAGCCTTTTGTCTCAACGTTTTCCCCTATAACTTTTTGTAATTTTGACAGCTCTTGAAAAACAATATACCTTTACACCCGTTAGACCTTCTTGGTTGTGGGGATATATAGGACTTGTAGTTTCACTAAGAACCCGACGAACCCGGATCCAAAAACTGAGCAGCAACTTGCAATGGTATTTTTTTATTTACTGGGTATAGAGCACTTTTTCTTGGAAAATGTATACATGGAAAAATCTGTATGAAAGACACCTATGTATTTCTGAATTGGGTACAAATTATAGAGTTTAGAAACAGTATATAATTGCACATTTTCAAAATTGGGAATACTCATACTAGCATGAGAATTATTGTTCATCTTTTAAAAAGATTTTTTTTTTACACAATGTCTTTCATTGGAAAGGGAGAAATGCATAAAAACTCAATTGGTAATAACAGTTGATTTACAAATCTGAATTACTCTAAATCTCCCGATAAAAATGGTACCTCACTTGTGTGGGTCGGCCTTGTGCCTGCGACAGGAAATGGCGCAAAATGCAACGTAGTCACACCTCAATTTTGCAGTTACAAATTGACCCTTTTATGGCAAAGTGCCTAGCTGTAGTTTTTGCACCCTAGCTCTGCCGGCACCTAGGGAAACCTAGCAAACCTATACATTTTTGAAAACTAGACACCCAGGGGAATTCAGGATGGGGTGACTCGACTGCCTACCACCAGGTTCTGTTACCCAGAATCCCTTTCAAAGCTAAGAAATTGACAAAACAAACGCATTTTCCTCACATTTCTGTGTTGGAAAGTTCTGGAATCTGCGTGGATCAACACATTTTTACCCACCCAGCTTTCCCCCGGGTCTCCCAAAAAAAATGCTACCTCACTTGCCTGGGTCTGCCTAGTGCCTGTGACAGCAACAGCGCAAAACGCAACGTGGTCGCACCTCAATTTCGCAGTGAAATCGTGCCCTTTTTGGGGAAAGAGACTACCTTTCGTTTTTTAACCCTAGCTCTGCCGGCACCTAGGGATACCTAGCAAACCTATACATTTTTGAAAACTAGACACCCAGGGGAATTCAGGATTGGGTGACTCGACTGCCTACCACCAGGTTCTGTTACCCAGAATCCCTTGCAAAGCTAAGAAATTGACAAAAAAAACGCATTTTCCTCACATTTCTGTGGTGGAAAGTTCTGGAATCTGCGTGGATCAACAAATTTCCACCCACCCAGCGTTCCCCCGGGTCTCCCGAAAAAAAGCTACCTCACTTGCCTGGGTCTGCCTAGTGCCTGCGACAGGAAACAGCGCAAAACGCAACGTGGTCGCACCTCAATTTCCCAGTGAAATCGTGCCCTTTTTGGGCAAAGAGACTACCTTTTGTTTTTGAACCCTAGCTCTGCCGGCATCTAGGGAAACCTAGCAGACCTATACATTTTTGAAAACTAGACACCCAGGGGAATTCAGGATGGGGTGACTCGACTGCCTACCACCAGGTTCTGTTACCCAGAATCCCTTGGAAAGCTAAGAAATTCACAAAAAAACGCTTTTTCCTCACATTTCTGTGGTGGAAAGTTATTGGATCTGCGTGGATCAACAAATTTCCACCCACCCAGCGTTCCCCCGGGTCTCCCCAAAAAAATGGTACCTCACTTGCCTGGGTCTGCCTAGTGCCTGCGACAGGAAACAGCGCAAAACGCAATGTGGTCGCACCTCAATTTCCCAGTGAAATCGTGCCCTTGTTGGGCAAAGAGACTACCTTTTGTTTTTGAACCCTAGCTCTGCCGGCACCTAGGGAAACGTAGCAAACCTATACATTTTTGTAAACTAGACACCCAGGGGGATTTAGGATGGGGTGACTTGACTGCCTACCACCAGGTTCTGTTACCCAGAATCCCTTGCAAAGCTAAGAAATTGACAAAAAAACGCATTTTCCTCACATTTCTGTGGTGTAAAGTTCTGGAATCTGCGTGGATCAACAAATTTCCACCCACCCAGCGTTCCCCCGGGTCTCCCCAAAAAAATGGTACCTCACTTGCCTGGGTCTGCCTAGTGCCTGCGACAGGAAACAGCGCAAAACGCAACGTGGTCGCACCTCAATTTCGCAGTGAAATCCTGCCCTTTTTGGGCAAAGAGACTACCATTTGTTTTTGAACCCTAGCTCTGCCGGCACCTAGGGAAACCTAGCAAACCTATACATTTTTGAAAACTAGACACCCAGGGAAATTCAGGATGGGGTGACTCAACTGCCTACCACTAGGTTCTGTTACCCAGAATCCCTTGCAAAGCTAAGAAATTGACCAAAAAAACGCATTTTCCTCACATTTCTGTGGTGGAAAGTTCTGGAATCTGCGTGGATCAACAAATTTCCACCCACCCAGCGTTCCCCCGGGTCTCCCGAAAAAAAGCTACCTCACTTGCCTGGGTCTGCCTAGTGCCTGCGACAGGAAACAGCGCAAAACGCAACGTGGTTGCACCTCAATTTCCCAGTGAAATCGTGCCCTTTTTGGGCAAAGAGACTACCTTTTGTTTTTGAACCCTAGCTCTGCCGGCATCTAGGGAAACCTAGCAGACCTATACATTTTTGAAAACTAGACACCCAGGGGAATTCAGGATGGGGTGACTCGACTGCCTACCACCAGGTTCTGTTACCCAGAATCCCTTGGAAAGCTAAGAAATTCACAAAAAAACGCTTTTTCCTCACATTTCTGTGGTGGAAAGTTATTGGATCTGCGTGGATCAACAAATTTCCACCCACCCAGCGTTCCCCCGGGTCTCCCCAAAACAATGGTACCTCACTTGCCTGGGTCTGCCTAGTGCCTGCGACAGGAAACAGCGCAAAACGCAATGTGGTCGCACCTCAATTTCCCAGTGAAATCGTGCCCTTGTTGGGCAAAGAGACTACCTTTTGTTTTTGAACCCTAGCTCTGCCGGCACCTAGGGAAACCTAGCAAACCTATACATTTTTGTAAACTAGACACCCAGGGGGATTTAGGATGGGGTGACTTGACTGCCTACCACCAGGTTCTGTTACCCAGAATCCCTTGCAAAGCTAAGAAATTGACAAAAAAACGCATTTTCCTCACATTTCTGTGGTGTAAAGTTCTGGAATCTGCGTGGATCAACAAATTTCCACCCACCCAGCGTTCCCCCGGGTCTCCCCAAAAAAATGGTACCTCACTTGCCTGGGTCTGCCTAGTGCCTGCGACAGGAAACAGCGCAAAACGCAACGTGGTCGCACCTCAATTTCGCAGTGAAATCCTGCCCTTTTTGGGCAAAGAGACTACCATTTGTTTTTGAACCCTAGCTCTGCCGGCACCTAGGGAAACCTAGCAAACCTATACATTTTTGAAAACTAGACACCCAGGGAAATTCAGGATGGGGTGACTCAACTGCCTACCACTAGGTTCTGTTACCCAGAATCCCTTGCAAAGCTAAGAAATTGACAACAAAAACGCATTTTCCTCACATTTCTGTGGTGGAAAGTTCTGGAATCTGCGTGGATCAACAAATTTCCACCCACCCAGCGTTCCCCCGGGTCTCCCGAAAAAAAGCTACCTCACTTGCCTGGGTCTGCCTAGTGCCTGCGACAGGAAACAGCGCAAAACGCAACGTGGTTGCACCTCAATTTCCCAGTGAAATAGTGCCCTTTTTGGGCAAAGAGACTACCTTTTGTTTTTGAACCCTAGCTCTGCCGGCATCTAGGGAAACCTAGCAGACCTATACATTTTTGAAAACTAGACACCCAGGGGAATTCAGGATGGGGTGACTCGACTGCCTACCACCAGGTTCTGTTACCCAGAATCCCTTGGAAAGCTAAGAAATTCACAAAAAAACGCTTTTTCCTCACATTTCTGTGGTGGAAAGTTATTGGATCTGCGTGGATCAACAAATTTCCACCCACCCAGCGTTCCCCCGGGTCTCCCAAAAAAAATGGTACCTCACTTGCCTGGGTCTGCCTAGTGCCTGCGACAGGAAACAGCGCAAAAAGCAATGTGGTCGCACCTCAATTTCCCAGGGAAATCGTGCCCTTGTTGGGCAAAGAGACTACCTTTTGTTTTTGAACCCTAGCTCTGCCGGCACCTAGGGAAACCTAGCAAACCTATAAATTTTTGTAAACTAGACACCCAGGGGGATTTAGGATGGGGTGACTTGACTGCCTACTACCAGGTTCTGTTACCCAGAATCCCTTGCAAAGCTAAGAAATTGACAAAAAGACGCATTTTCCTCACATTTCTGTGGTGTAAAGTTCTGGAATCTGCGTGGATCAACAAATTTCCACCCACCCAGCGTTCCCCCGGGTCTCCCAAAAAAAATGGTACCTCACTTGCCTGGGTCTGCCTAGTGCCTGCGACAGGAAACAGCGCAAAACGCAACGTGGTCGCACCTCAATTTCGCAGTGAAATCCTGCCCTTTTTGGGCAAAGAGACTACCATTTGTTTTTGAACCCTAGCTCTGCCGGCACCTAGGGAAACCTAGCAAACCTATACATTTTTGAAAACTAGACACCCAGGGAAATTCAGGATGGGGTGACTCAACTGCCTACCACTAGGTTCTGTTACCCAGAATCCCTTGCAAAGCTAAGAAATTGACAAAAGAAACGCATTTTCCTCACATTTCTGTGGTGGAAAGTTCTGGAATCTGCGTGGATCAACAAATTTCCACCCACCCAGCGTTCCCCCGGGTCTCCCGAAAAAAAGCTACCTCACTTGCCTGGGTCTGCCTAGTGCCTGCGACAGGAAACAGCGCAAAACGCAACGTGGTTGCACCTCAATTTCCCAGTGAAATCGTACCCTTTTTGGGCAAAGAGACTACCTTTTGTTTTTGAACCCTAGCTCTGCCGGCATCTAGGGAAACCTAGCAGACCTATACATTTTTGAAAACTAGACACCCAGGGGAATTCAGGATGGGGTGACTCGACTGCCTACCACCAGGTTCTGTTACCCAGAATCCCTTGGAAAGCTAAGAAATTCACAAAAAAACGCTTTTTCCTCACATTTCTGTGGTGGAAGGTTATTGGATCTGCGTGGATCAACAAATTTCCACCCACCCAGCGTTCCCCCGGGTCTCCCCAAAAAAATGGTACCTCACTTGCCTGGGTCTGCCTAGTGCCTGCGACAGGAAACAGAGCAAAACGCAATGTGGTCGCACCTCAATTTCCCAGTGAAATCGTGCCCTTGTTGGGCAAAGAGACTACCTTTTGTTTTTGAACCCTAGCTCTGCCGGCACCTAGGGAAACCTAGCAAACCTATAAATGTTTGTAAACTAGACACCCAGGGGGATTTAGGATGGGGTGACTTGACTGCCTACCACCAGGTTCTGTTACCCAGAATCCCTTGCAAAGCTAAGAAATTGACAAAAAGACGCATTTTCCTCACATTTCTGTGGTGTAAAGTTCTGGAATCTGCGTGGATCAACAAATTTCCACCCACCCAGCGTTCCCCCGGGTCTCCCAAAAAAAATGGTACCTCACTTGCCTGGGTCTGCCTAGTGCCTGCGACAGGAAACAGCGCAAAACGCAACGTGGTCGCACCTCAATTTCGCAGTGAAATCCTGCCCTTTTTGGGCAAAGAGACTACCATTTGTTTTTGAACCCTAGCTCTGCCGGCACCTAGGGAAACCTAGCAAACCTATACATTTTTGAAAACTAGACACCCAGGGAAATTCAGGATGGGGTGACTCAACTGCCTACCACTAGGTTCTGTTACCCAGAATCCCTTGCAAAGCTAAGAAATTGACACAAAAAAAACGCATTTTCCTCACATTTCTGTGGTGGAAAGTTCTGGAATCTGCGTAGATCAACGAATTTCCACCCACCCAGCGTTCCTCCGGGTCTCCCGAATAAAATGGTACCTCACTTGCCTGGGTCTGCCTAGTGCCTGCGACAGGAAACAGCGCAAAACGCAACTTGGTTGCACCTCAATTTCCCAGTGAAATCGTGCCCTTTTTGGACAAAGAGACTACCTTTTGTTTTTGAACACTAGTTCTGCCGGCACCTAGGGAAACCTAGCAAACCTATACATTTATGAAAACTAGACACCCAGGGGAATTCAGGATGGGGTGACTCGACTGCCTACCACCAGGTTCTGTTACCCAGAATCCCTTGGAAAGCTAAGAAATTCACAAAAAAACGCTTTTTCCTCACATTTCTGTGGTGGAAAGTTATTGGATCTGCGTGGATCAACAAATTTCCACCCACCCAGCGTTCCCCCGGGTCTCCCAAAAAAAATGGTACCTCACTTGCCTGGGTCTGCCTAGTGCCTGCGACAGGAAACAGCGCAAAAAGCAATGTGGTCGCACCTCAATTTCCCAGTGAAATCGTGCCCTTGTTGGGCAAAGAGACTACCTTTTGTTTTTGAACCCTAGCTCTGCCGGCACCTAGGGAAACCTAGCAAACCTATAAATTTTTGTAAACTAGACACCCAGGGAGATTTAGGATGGGGTGACTTGACTGCCTACCACCAGGTTCTGTTACCCAGAATCCCTTGCAAAGCTAAGAAATTGACAAAAAGACGCATTTTCCTCACATTTCTGTGGTGTAAAGTTCTGGAATCTGCGTGGATCAACAAATTTCCACCCACCCAGCGTTCCCCCGGGTCTCCCAAAAAAAATGGTACCTCACTTGCCTGGGTCTGCCTAGTGCCTGCGACAGGAAACAGCGCAAAACGCAACGTGGTCGCACCTCAATTTCGCAGTGAAATCCTGCCCTTTTTGGGCAAAGAGACTACCTTTTGTTTTTGAACCCTAGCTCTGCCGGCACCTAGGGAAACCTAGCAAACCTATACATTTTTGAAAACTAGACACCCAGGGGAATTCAGGATGGGGTGACTCAACTGCCTACCACCAGGTTCTGTTACCCAGAATCCCTTGCAAAGCTAAGAAATTGACAAACAAAACGCATTTTCCTCACATTTCTGTGGTGGAAAGTTCTGGAATCTGCGTGGATCAACGAATTTCCACCCACCCAGCGTTCCTTCGGGTCTCCCGAAAAAAATGGTACCTCACTTGCCTGGGTCTGCCTAGTGCCTGCAACAGGAAACAGCGCAAAACGCAACGTGGTTGCACCTCAATTTCCCAGTGAAATCGTGCCCTTTTTGGACAAAGAGACTACCTTTTGATTTTGAACCCTAGCTCTGCCGGCACCTAGGGAAACCTAGCAAACCTATACATTTATGAAAACTAGACACCCAGGGGAATTCAGGATGGGGTGACTCAACTGCCTACCACCAGGTTCTGTTACCCAAAATCCCTTGCAAAGCTAAAAGAATTGTGAAAAAAATGCATTTTCCTCACGTTTCTGTGGTGGAAAGTTCTAGAATCTGCGTGGATCAACATATTTCCACCCACCCAGCGTTCCCCCAGGTCTCCCAAAAAAAATGGTACCTCACTTGCGTGGGTAGGCATAGTGGCTGCAACAGGAAAAGGTCCAAATCGTACGGTGGAGAATTTAAAATAACCTATTCCGCAACTACCTTGATTTTTGGGGGGGGACCTGAGTTTTTGGCCCGGGGCTCGGCGGCCATCTTCGGAAACTACCAAACCCAAACAGTTCTGGAAACTAGACACCCGGGGGAGTCCAGGGAGGTATGGCATGCGTGGGTCCCCCAATGTTTTCCTACCCAGAATTACTTGCAAACTTTAAAATTAGGTAAAAAAATCACTTTTCCAAACTTTTTTGCGTGGGATCTCTGTGCTGGCAAAAATGTCCTACCACCCAGCGTTCCCCTTGTTCTCCCGAGTAAAATGATACCTCACTTGTGTGGGTGCCCCAAAGCAGAACAGGCTAAAAATGAATTTTTAAAAAATGTAGTATATAGGTTTGGCAAATTAGGCACCCCACCTTAGTCACAGACCTTTGGCCCACCCACACAAGTGAGGTATCATTTTACTCGGGAGATCACGGGGAACGCTGGGTGGTAGGACATTTGTGCCGGCAGGAAGATCCCACCCAAAAATGTATGGAAAAAGTGTTTTTTTTACCTAAATTTAAGGTTTGCAGGGATTTCTGGGTAGGAAAACATTGGGGGACCCACTCATTCCATACCTCCCTGGACTCCCCCGGGTGTCTAGTTTTCAGAACTGTTTGGGTTTGGTAGTTTCCAAAGATGCCCGCCAAGCCCCGGGACAAAAGCTCAGGTGACCCCCTCAAAAAATAAGATAGTTTTGCTAAAGGTGATTTTTAAGTCTCCACCGTACGAATTGGGCCTTTTCCTGTTGTAGCCACTATGCCTACCCACGCAAGTGAGGTACCATTTTTATCGGGAGACCTTGGCGAACGCTGGTTGGGAGGTAATTTGTGTGAGCCCAGTGATGCCATGCTTTCCCACACAAAAAAAATTGTGAAAAAACTGTTTTGTTCAGCTAAAATTGAGGTTTACAAGGGATTCTGGGTAAAGGAACATTGGAAGATCCACGCAAGCCATACCTCCTTGGAAGCCCCCGGGTGTCTACTTTTCAGAAATGTGTGGGTTTGGTAGGTTTCCCTAGATGGCCGTCTAGCACGGGCCAGAAACCCAGGTAACCCCTCTTGCAAAAGCTGGTGGATTTGACAATGGTGACAATGCAAAACCACCAGCTTTTGCAAGAGGGTTTACCTGGGTTTTTGGCCCCGTGCTAGACGGCCATCTAGGGAAACCTACTAAACCCACACATTTCTGAAAAGTAGACACCCGGGGGCTTCCAAGGAGGTATGGCTTGCGTGGATCCTCCAACGTTCCTTTACCCAGAATCCCTTGCAAACCTCGATTATAGCTGAAAAAAATCAGATTTTTCACACATTTTTGTGTGGGAAAGCGTAGCATCACTGGGCTCCCACAAATTACCTCCCACCCAGCGTTCCCCAAGGTCTCCCAATAAAAATGGTACCTCACTTGCATGGGTAGGCATAGTGGCTGCAACAGGAAAAGGTCCAAATCGTACGGTGGAGAATTTAAAATTCCCTATAGCAAAATGACCTTGATTTTTGGGGGGGCACCTGAATTTTTGGCCCGGGGTTCGGCAGCCATCTTTGGAAACTACCAAACCCAAACAGTTCTGAAAACTAGACACCCGGGGGAGTCCAGGGAGGTATGGCATGCGTGGGTTCCCCAATATTTTCCTACCCAGAATTCCTTGCAAACCTTAAAATTAGGTAAAAAAATCACTTTTCCAAACTTTTTTACGTGGGATCTCCGTGCCGACAAAAAAGTTCCTACTACCCAGCGTTCCCCTTGTTCTCCCGAGTAAAATGATACCTCACTTGTGTGGGTGCCCCAAAGCAGAACAGGCTAAAAATGAATTTTTAAAAAGTGTAGTATTTAGGTTTGACAAATTAAGCACCCCACCTTAGTCACAGGCCTTTGGCCCACCCACACAAGTGAGGTATCATTTTACTCGGGAGATCATGGGGAACGCTGGGTGGTAGGACATTTGTGCCGGCAGGGAGATCCCACCCAAAAATGTATGGAAAAGTGTTTTTTGTAACCTAAATTTAAGGTTTGCAGGGATTTCTGGGTAGGAAAACATAGGGGGACCCACGCATGCCATACCTCCCTGGACTCTCCCGGGTGTCTAGTTTTCAGAACTGTTTGGGTTTGGTAGTTACTAAAGATGCCCGCCAAGCCCCGAGCCAAAAGCTCAGGTGACTCCCTCAAGAAATAAGATAGTTTTGCTAAAGGTCATTTTTAAGTCTCCACCGTACGAATTGGGCCTTTGCCTGTTGCAGCCACTATGCCTACCCACGCAAGTGAGGTACCATTTTTATCGGGAGACCTTGGGGAACCCTGGGTGGGAGGTAATTTGTGTAAGCCCAGTGATGCCACGCTTTCCCACACAAAAAAGTGCGAAAAACTAATTTTTTCAGCTAAAATTGAGGTTTGCAAGGGATTCTGGGTAAAGGAACTTTGGAGGATCCACATAAGCCATACCTCCTTGGAAGCCCCCGGGTGTCTACGTTTCAGAAATGTGTGGGTTTGGTAGGTTTCCATAGATGGCCGTCTAGCACGGGGCCAAAAACCCAGGTAACCCCTCTAGCAAAAGCTGGTGGATTTGACAATGGTGACAATGTCAAAACCACCAGCTTTTGCAAGAGGGGTTACCTGGGTTTTTGGCCCCGTGCTAGACGACCATCTCGGGAAACCTACCAAACCCACACATTTCTGAAAAGTAGACGCCCGGGGGCTTCCAAGGAGATATGGCTTGCGTGGATCCTCCAACGTTCCTTTACCCAGAATCCCTTGCAAATCTCGATTATAGCTGAAAAAAATCTGATTTTTCACACATTTTTGTGTGGGAAAGCGTGGCATCACTGGGCTCACACAAATTTCCTCCCACCCAGCGTTCCCCAAGGTCTCCCGATAAAAATGGTACCTCACTTGTGTGGGTAGGCATAGTGGCTGCAACAGGAAAAGGTCCAAATCGTACGGTGGAGAATTAAGTTTTCAATTTGAGAGTGTGCGATTCTTGGGACAATATTGCATGGAAATTGTGACAGACAATTTCAAGTTTGCAGGAGATTGTGGATAAAAATCAACAATAGAATTCACCAGAAAGACATGACCATATACTCCCATGGTTTAACAATAATATCTAAATGTAGTAAGTTATTTATAGCTATAATGTACGCCTTAACAGAGTTACTCAAAAGTCAAACATTCAAGCACGGCTATCTATTCCTCAAAGACACACACATACAGGTTGGATTTGGCACGAGGGCAAGTGATGGTTCAGTACATAACATTTTATTAACAAGATATTTCAAAAAAATGAAATGCTCTGGCAATAAATAAATGCATAAAAACCGAACCAGTGACTCGCAACTCGTGAGCTGTAAAGCCACGACAAGGCTCCAACCGTTTTACAGGCCATTCAAGCACCTTTCCTACCTGATACAAACCAGACCATTGACACCATCCAGAAGGAAAAGCAACACATTACAACAATCACAATAAGGGACAAGGTACATCCTACTTCAGAAAGAGAAAAAAGACAAATATTACTGTACAGCCATCTAATCCACAAGCACATACACATACTGGTTGGATTTGGCAGGAGGGTGAGTGATCATTCAGTACATACAATTGTATTCGCAAGTAATTTCACAAAAATGAAAAACACTGAGTATAATTGAAAGTATGATAAACTGAATCACTGACTCACAGCTCGTGAGCTGTAAAGTCACGTCAAGGCACCAACCTCTTTACAGGCCATTCATACACCTTTCGTACGTGTGACACATACAAAACATTCACACCGCCAGCCGCGTACCCATCACATTTCAACACTCACACCAGCAGACAGCGCCATTCAAGGGCCCATCACTTTCACACGCCCACATTTCTGACACTGCAACTACACAAAATGATGGACTGCGTGGAGTGTCACTCAACTAGCAGTGTGTGTAGTGAGCAACAGAAAGTAACTACTAACACACCGCCAGCCGAGCGCCAGTCCACCCACACCACCATCCAAGCACCAGACCATGCACAGCGCCAGCCAAACACCACTCAGCGCGCACCGACAGTCAAGTACCACTCCACACACACCACCAGCCAAGCACCACTCCACACACACCACAAGCCAAGCGCCACTCCACACACACCGCCAGCCAAGCACCACTCCGTGCACAGACAGCCAAGTACCACTCCATGCACACCATCCAGCCAAGCGCCACTCCACACACACCACCAGCCTTGCGCCACTCCACACACACCACCATCCAAGCACCAGAGCATGCACACCGCCAGCCAAACACCACTCAGCGCACACCGACAGCCAAGTACCACTCCACACACACCACCAGCCAAGCATCACTCCATGCACACCCCGAGCCAAGCGCCACTCCACACACACCGCCAGCCAAACACCACTCCGTGCACCACCAGCCAAGCATCACTCCACGCACACCACCAGCCAAGCGCCACTCCACACACACCACTAGCCAAGTGCCACTCCACAAACACAACACCAGCCAAGCACCACTCCATGCACAGACAGCCAAGTACCACTCCACGCACACCATCCAGCCAAGCGCCACTCCACACACACTGCCAGCCAAGCAGCACTTTGTGCACAGACAGCCAAGTACCACTCCATGCACACCACCAGCCAAGCGCCACTCCACACACACCACCAGCCAAGCGCCACTCCACAAACACAACACCAGCCAAGCACCTCTCCGTGCACAGACAGCCAAGTACCACTCCACGCACACCATCCAGCCAAGCGCCACTCCACACACACCGCCAGCCAAGCACCACTCCGTGCACAGACAGCCAAGTACCACTCCACGCACACCATCCAGCCAAGCACCACTCCACACACACCGCCAGGCAAGCGCCACTCCACGCACACCACCAGCCAAGGACAAATCCAAACACAACACCAGGCAAGCGCAAGAGCACGCACACCGCCAGCCAAAGACCAGACCACGCACACTGCCAGCCAAGCACCAGTCCACAGACACCGCCAGACAAGCACCAGTCCACAGACACCGGCAGCCAAGCGCCAAACCATGCACACCGTCAGACAATGGACACTACACGCAAACCAACATCATACTTTAGATTTTTTTGAAAATAAAAGAGAAACAAGAACAAATTGCAAATTGATACAAATCTACTAACTCAACAACTAAATCTAAAAAGACTACACAAATGCCAACTTTGAAACTGAACAATAAGTTTTAAAGAATAAAGACCAACCAGTTCACTTTACCACTCATGGATGCTCCCAAAAATTCTTTTGTGTGTGGTACAATCTAAAACAAGCAGGTACACACAGCCTGGGGTTTGAAGGGCAGTCGGGGCAGTACATACGAACTCCTTCCGCAAACCTCTTTGCCAACAGACTCTACATCTCCGACTGGGAAAGTCTTTTGAGGTTGTAGGAGGAATTTGATCAGCAAAGTGGCGATCTTTCAATCTGGCAACATCCTCCACCACTCCAACTCTAGGAACACTTGCCTGTTCCACTAAAACAAGGCTGCCTATTATAGACTCCTGAAACTTTACAAAAGTCATCTTTGACTGGGGACAAGATTTCTGGAACACAACAAAAGCATTAAAGATTGCCAAGTGGAAAAGATGGATAGCCAACTTCTTGTACCAAATGTAAGCCTTACGAAGAGCAGCATACGGTTCCAACCTCTGATCTACTCTGTCAACACCACCCATGTACTTATTGTAGTGCATTATGCACACAGGTTTGCGCACTTCTGCAACCTGACCCCAAACAGTCAACGGTTCAGTGCTTTCATCATGTATTGTAGTCAACATGTAGACATCTCTCCTGTCTGAAAACTTCACAGCTAGAAGCTCCTCACAACGCAATGCACTGCACTGTCCCCGAGCAAGCTTTCGACAAACAAGTTCTTTTGGGAAACCTTTACGGTTTGAGCGGATTGTGCCACAAGCAACAGTGTCCACTTTGGCCAATTCCCTGAACAACCGCACACCAGTGTAGAAGTTATCGACATATAAATGATGGCCTTTGTTAAAAATCCACGACCAAGTTCCACACAATTTTCTCAGTCACTCCAAAAGTCGACGGACAACCAGGGGGGTTAATCCTGGATTCCTTACCACTGTACACCCTGAAATTAGAGACATGTCCAGTCTCACTGTCACACAGCATATACAGTTTGATTCCATAGCGTGCCATCTTACTAGGAATGTATTGCCGAAATACCAAGCGGCCCTTGAACAACAGCAAAGACTCATCCACTGCAATTTCTTTCCCAGGATAAAAGATCTCAGGAAATCGATCAACAAAATGATCAATGACAGGACTAATCTTGAAAAGACGGTCACAATCGGGGTGATCTCGTGGCAAAGCAAGACTATTGTCAACAAAATGCATCATCCGAAGCAGGAGCAAATACCTATCACGACTCATGACTGCCGGAAATATAGCTGTTGCCATCAAGGGACTAGTAGACCAATATGAAGCCATTGATGGTTTCCTAAGCAAGCCCATCAAAAAAGTTAAACCCAAAAACTTTTTCCTCTCCTCCAAATTTGTGGGAGTCCACCGGGTAGCTCTAGCGTGGGGCTTAAGGCTGGCACTGTTCCCCCTCAAACTCAAAAAAATTTCAGCATACAAATTTGTCTGCTCTACAGTCTCTGCCAAAAACACATCATCCATGAACAACTTGAAAAAATCAATAGGCAAAAAGTTTTCAGTGTTCACCCTACACCCTGGAACACCAGTAAATTCAGGCAATGCGGCTGCACCATGCCTGGTGCAACCCAGAGGTCAGAACTTTCAATGTCAAGTCCTGCAGCCGCAGGCTGCCGCCCAGCTGCCTCTTGTCTCACTACACCAACTGGAAGTCTAGCAGCCCCAGGCTGCAGCCCAGATGTCTCTTGCCGCACTATTGGCACATCAATGTCCTCCGCAACCACAGGCA
The DNA here is from genome assembly GCF_964261635.1 of Lissotriton helveticus. Classification (NCBI taxonomy): domain Eukaryota; kingdom Metazoa; phylum Chordata; class Amphibia; order Caudata; family Salamandridae; genus Lissotriton; species Lissotriton helveticus. The sequence goes on along the minus strand of NC_136060.1, from coordinate 18,156,733 downwards.
CTTCATCCACACCAAAAGTAGCTTCATCAGCACTCAGAGTGTCTTCATCATCAGATGAAGCCATGTGTAGAGAAAACTCACTACCTGAATCTTCACCTCCCACCTCTGGCTCAGAATCAGAGTCAGTCTCTGGACCATGGTCAGAGGAAGAATCAAAAAGCATTCCAACAACTTGCTGAGCAGTAATCCGGCGGCTAGCCATTATCCTTACAAATAAAGGAGTCTGCACAAACAACTCAACAACACCAACACTGTGCAAAGTAAGATAAAAAATGTAAGCCTTTTTCACAAAAATCTATATTTAGAAAAAATATACAATTCACTTACAAGACACAACTACACTCACCAGCACCTACTCTGCAAAGACACAGCAAATAGGCAACGATATCCCACTAGAAAGAAGAAAAAAAACTTACATCTACAGAAGGACACATCAAAAACAAATGCAAAACATGTTTTACAATCACAAAAACAGAAACCAAACCTACTCGTATTACTACACACTTTGCAAAATAAACAATTACATTACAATTGAACAAAAAAGAGGTCTCTTACCAAACACATGCAACTACAGAAACAGCAGAACAACAGAACCACCAGTAACGGAATCGCACCCTGCAACAATCTAAAGAGAAAAAAAAACAATACACATTAGAAGAAACAAAAACAACACACATTACAACAGGCTATGTCACAGGGTATGTCACAAATGGGGTGTCTGTCCCCAAGGGGGGAAGATTATAAATCATTATAAACGTGGGCCCCCTGGAAGCAACCCTACGGAGGGCAGAGAGGCCAAATAAAGAAACGGCAGAACATACTTTTGAAAACAAATGGGCCCAAGGAAGCAACCCTTGGCCAAGGGGTCGCTCCCTATAAAAAAAAAAACCTGGAGTCTAGTGGGCTTTTCTATCCCCCCGGGTCCAGAAATGGGTAAAAAAACAGGTCTACAATATTTATAATGCCCCCTGGAAGCAACCCTTGCCCAAGGGGTCGCTTCCTTTATATTTATAAACAAATCCCTGGTGTCTAGTGGACTTTTCTGCCCCCCCTGGGTGCAGATCGGCCAACAAAACGGCCGATCTGCCCCAGGGGGGGCAGAAAAGTCTGAAAAATTATTTATCCCCCTAAGGAAGCGACCCTTGCCCAAGGGGTCGCTTCCTTTATAAATATAATTCAATCCCTGGTGTCTAGTGGGCTTTTCTGCCCCCCCTGGGTCCAGATGCGGCCCAAAAAATGGCCGATCTGGGGCAGAAAAGTCTAAAAAAAAATAAGGGCCACTAGGAAGCGACCCTTCCCCAAGGGGTCGCTTCCTTTACAATTATAAACAAGTCCCTGGTGTCTAGCAGGCTTTTCTGACCCCTCCCCCCCCCGGGTGCAGATCGGCCCAAAAAATAGCGGATCTGCCCCGGGGGGGCAGAAAAGTCTGAAAAATTATTTGGCCCCCAAAGGAAGCGACCCTTGCCCAAGGGGTCGCTTCCTACACACAAACAAACACACACACGCAATCCCTGGTGTCTGGTGGGGCATTCCTGGTGCACGATCGCGACGCTGTGCGCGATCATGCACCAGGAATGCCCAGCATTGGGACATCAGGGGAGAGGAAACACAGTTTCCTCCCCCCCCGATGCCTCAAGGCACCGAAAAACGCCCCCCCCCCGCCCCACCGGAGCAACAAACACTCACCTAGCTGCTGGGCGCGCTGGAAACAAATGGCTTCCAGCGCGTCCAGCGCTTCCTGATGAAGTCGGCGCGCGCTGTGCGCGCTGATGTCACCAGGAAGCGTGGGGGGTCCAGGGGGTGGCAACGGAAAGTCTTCCGCTGCCACCCCTCCTAAAACAACCAGGATCGAGGCCCCAGGGGGGGAGCGCCAGCGCTCCCCCCCAGGGCTGTACTGATGACGGAACGGTTCCGTCATCAGCACAGCCCAACCGATGCTGATGACGGAACCGTTCCGTCATCAGCATCGAAGGGGTTAATCAATTTTGGTGTGGCCTAGTGGGGTTGCTAATCCTTAGGGGCGAGGGTTACCTTATAAATTACCTTGCGTTCGGTAAAGCGTGTTTGTTCCTCATTGGTTACATTCGGGATCACTTTTCGAAATAAGTGGCAGCTTCCTGAACAGAGTTTGGTAGGATGTCTATTCCAGACATTTGCAGAGCATCATTCTGGGCTACCTCACTCACCTTGTTTCTTACTACACAATGGATGTAGCTGGGGAGTCTCAAATCTTTCTGGTAGTAGTGATGTCTTGTCTTTCTATGCAGCAGCCTGAGCGGGAATTTCTGTTGCATGATCAGACATGGAGGTGTGATAAATTTATATTTATAATGATTTATAATTCCTATCTCTGGTGTACCTTTTACTTGAGTCTTGGTATTGCAATTAAGTTATGCCCTTTGGTGCATCCTAATGTTTAATGGGGTGAATAAATAATATATGGATTACGTTTTTAAACATTTTTTTGGTTTAAAAAATTTGATGGTCACCCACTCCCCTCTGCGGTGGTGTGGCCTGCCGGGCACTTTCTATCATACCCTCTGGGACTGTCCACAGATCGCACCCTACTGGGCTTCCATCATGAGCACTATCTCGCGGGTGGGTGGAGCCACCATCCTGCCAGAACCAAAAAGGTGTCTTCTTAATATATGGGAACCCACCGACCTAAACCTAAGGATGCAGGACTTGGTGGCTCTAGGAATGATGATTGCAAAACGTAATATAGCCCAGCATTGGGGAACATGGTTGATTCCCACTTACCGACAATGAGGATGTGATATGGACAGTGCAATGGTGGCGGAGCGAGCAGTCTAAATGCATAGAGGTTGCCCTCAGAAATGGTCGAAATTAGGGGGTAGATGGAATGACTTCCGAGGCAATATATGCGATCCCCGCAGGATGATTCAATTTCTGATGTCAGTGACTGAATGGACATATTGCATGGCTGTGTTATGTTCGAATATACTGTTCCGTGATGTACATCAATTGAATAGACTTCTTTCATATTGTTTTGATGACAGATGTGCTTTTCTTAACATGCACTGTATGCAGGCTATACATCCCCCGTGTACTATCGTTATTTTTCATGCTTGTTGTGTATATCGTAACAGTGAAAGATCAATAAAAGATTTTACAAAAAAATTAACATACATGGGCGCTGTACTTTGTATGGTCAATGTGCCTTTTCGTGGTAATGCTTTATACAGGCATTCGCATGCTCAATTTGCATTATATTGTAACATGTGATGGAGTGCTAACAAGTAAACGCTTATTAATTCGGCCAGGCATATATCATTAGCAACTGTGACCCGACTCCGAAAAGAATCTCTCTATTAGTCAGTCAGTCAAAATTATGTTTATTTAGATCATAGTTTTTTAACAATGCAAAGAAATAATTACAGATTAAGATATTCTACAACAATGCAACAAAATAATTACAGGTTAAAATATTCCATGACACTATTTATACACAATTCACAGAATAAATACGAAGATTAAAAGGAAGTACCAATAAGAACATCACTTCTTTGTACGACCCTACCATTTAAGGGTTACAAACACTTAGGATCAACAGTTTCTCTTACAACAGCTATATAATTCATTTATTTGTAAAATTTATAAAAGTTGTTTCTCATATATCTTTAAGAATCTTTGTACTATCTTTATATAATTCCCTAGTGCGATTGCATTTTCAATAGTAGGCATTTCTGTAAGAAAATTGACCGCCTGGGCCCGTGTTCTTATATCATATTTTAAAAATATTGGACGAAGACATTGTATGCGCTGTTCTAGAGTAGTTGTACAGTCTAACAGGATGTGCACTAAGTCACCTTTTGTACCCAGTATACACCTGCAACATCCTTTGTGGTCCAACATTTTTGATTTTAATTCTTCGTTTACCAACCACGGGTTAATACCAATTCGCATTCTTAATATCTCCTGTCTATACCAATGGTTCGGGAAGATATTCAGGTATGGGAAACAGTTTTCATTAGACCAAGAGTTCATCATATACTGTACGGATTTTTTCTCAGCCAGATATTCCATGTCAGTTCTTCTAGACACTTCTTGCTCATGAAACTTCAAATCACTTTTAGTGCATTATACACGTAGGGATTCTTGGCAGATAGCCACCTTTATACACTCACAGGCCTGCACTATTTTCTTCCTACTTGTATTTGCCCATTTTAGATTACTAGATTGCATCTCGTTTCTACACCATTGTGCTACTTTCTGGCCTTTCTCATTTTCCAGACGTTTCCAGAATCTAATCACTGATATTTGGGATTGGCCCCCCAGGCAATTATCCCTAATTCATTTCTTATTGCTTGAACCATTGATGATCGTGGCAGGGACAACAGAGTTTTCAGGCATTTCCCTTCCTCCAGGTCCCAGACACCCTTACCGCTCAAATAGAGGACTTCTGCACCATAGAGTACTTGTGGTGGTATCATTACACTGAATGCCTTTAGCAACGGTCGGTGAGACATATCCCCATAGTCAAGGTTAAAGATTTTCAGTCCCGAAATCGATATAAGGGCTTTCGCTTTCTGAACTTCAAGGTGCGTATGTCACTTTAGGGACTTATCATCATGGCTCCACTGGCTACCAGCCTGTGTGTCCCATGGATGTATGGGTTACTTACTGGTATTCTGAAATACTGTGGCCAGAAAGGGAATCCGATTAACGAAGAAATATACTGGTATGTAATCCACCAATCCTGTAACTGATTTGCGGCCCAATTAAGACTCAGTTCTACATTGGTTTCATGTACACAACTGATTTTTGTGTACAGTTTTTTTTGTATGACACACTTTTAAGGAAATTTACGATGCATTAAAATTTTGTAACACTTATAAGAGTCCTCAGAAATTCGTGGGCATAAATTGAGCAAACTATAGTTTGCAATAAGCAGTGCGGGTAGGGTCAAGTGATCAGTCACACTTGATTTATTTTCCTCTAAGTTTTGGAGGTTAGCTACCTCCCTCCCTCCCAGCACGGTCTGAATAAACCTAGTGATTACAACTAGATTTAGGATTTATTTCTTATATAAACAAGGTGTGCGCAGCACAAACCACTATTATCCAACTAACCCCTTGGATGCGGGCGATTCTGCGCCTGTGCGGCATTTTTAAACAGTGGGCAGGTTCATGACGGCCCCCAGCCGTCATCAGAACACGTCCACCATGATGCATGGATGCATGGATGCCGTCATCAGCATGGAAGGGGTTAAGACTCAAACATTATGGGTCAAATGAGCCATATGGAATATTTAGAATTGTGCTTTCTGAACTTTTTTCTTGTTTTTGATGTAGTACAACCTGAGATGTCCCAAATCAAGGGGGGGGGGTGGCATAACAGTCAGAGCTGCCGACTTTGGAACTGAGGAACCAGGTTTCAGTCTCTTTAGACTCAACATCCTGTGATTCTAAGCAAATTATTGAATGCCCCCGTGCCTTCCAAATAGTAAATGTAACGTAACTGGTGCTCTTTTCGGGTCGAGTTCACGATATGTGAAACTGCAAAAAGAAAAAAAAATGCATTTTCAAACCGAGCAAGCCTAAAAAAATTCACTGCGATAACCAATGGCAAATTATGCTCTATGAAAATGTGAAAAAAGAGAGCGAGAGATATACCTTGTTTTTTTCCTCCTATGGCAGGGTTTTGGACAGAACGACCTCTGAATTCCCTTGCATGTCTTTATTGTTTGATCTTATAAGAAGGAAGGAAGAGCGCGAGCTAGGCTCCCGTGTGTGCTGAAATAAGACGAGTCCTCTTTAAACTGAAAGAAGCGGCCGCACTCCCGTGTATCCCAGGGAATAAAAATCCTTAATTATATACTCTGATCACAGATGGTCATTAACAGCTGTAAACCAGCGGCACGCTGTGAAGTGTTTTCTGTGATTTATCATTGTTCATTACTGTTATTATTAGTATATGTACAGGACACGGCTGACCTTCCCCTGCAGCAGGAGTATGCCTCGGTAGCTCCGCTGTCAGGCCGCCTCACCCCGCTCTCTTATCTCTGCTTCTTTTATGCCCACCATTAGAAGTTAGCCCCATGGCTGTAATTACGGAAGAGCGTGTAACTGTGGAGAGCGGAAACTGTCTGTGGCGCCCCCTAGCGTGAAAGAGCAGCATGACTGGCAATTAAGGCAAAGTCGTTCTTGAGTGCAGACAATTTCTACAAATCAAGCAGCAGAAAAACGTAGAAACGGCAAAGCGACATCATATGCTAGTGAAATTAAATGCTTTACTTATGGTTCGTATTCCCGTGGAGCAGCAGCAGTTTTTTTCTGCTTGCGTGCTATACGAGAGACTCCTTCGGTGTTAAGCAGCTTGGCGTCTGTGTCTGCTTGGTTCCTAATGCATCAGCAGAGTGCTCCAGGCCCATATATTATTTCACAGCCATCTGGTTAATTTGTGATTGTAATCACCCATGATGTTATACCCTTATTCCCACAGTAATTCCTTTTTACATGGGAGGGCATAATCTGTTTAGCAGCAGACGACAGGCCCGTCTTGCTGAGACACGTACAGTTACTATACAAAAGCGCCGCTCTGCCAGCCAACTGCTACTGTGCTTCTCTGATGTACAATGACACGATTATATGTTTTAAAATAAGAAAACAATAATGTTTTAGTGTTCTTGTTTTGGCGCATGTTTTCTTCATAATTATGAGACGCCTTTTACACCGGAAACTCAGATGGTGGGAAAAATCCGGACATTTTTCTGGAACAATGATAATGAGGGCCTAAGTAGAAAGAAATCTGACCCCTTAATGATTGAAACAGCCCTTGAACCTGTGGGCGGCCGGTAGGTGGCCAACAGGTGTCGAATCCGAGAGTTCTTGCACAGAACTGGCACTAGGATTTAATATAGCTCCAGGCAAAAAAAAGGAGCCTCTATTCTGCATATTTGATGTTAACATAGGGTATGGCATCATTTGATCTTTGATCTTCACATGATCAGCACCGTATTGTATTGTAATTGCATTTATATAGTGCTTACTGCCCCTGACGAGGTGTTGAAGCGCCTTTTCGGCAAGTAGCGCGCTACTTCGGAATCCAGAAAGGATTAGTGGTCAATTAGTATACTGAAAATATGAAAGTCATTTGAGTGGTAGGTATGTTAGTCAGAATATTTGGATTGAGAAGGATAGAGGAGGGAGAGAGTAGGGAAAAAGGTTTGCATTCATATAACGCTTGCTACCCCTGATTGGGGCGGGGGGGGGGGTGGTTGAAGTGATTTTTTAACGAGCAGCACTCTACTCTGAAACCCGTACAGTGTTAGTGGTAAATTAGTATAGAGAAATGTGAAAGTAATTTGAGTGGTGGATTTGTTAGTGAGTTTTGTGGATTGAGAAGGATACTGAAGGGGTAGATGAGGTAAAAAGGTTTGCATTTATATAGCGCTTGTTACCCCTGACGAGGTATTGAAGTGCTTTTTCGGCGAATAGCAAGCAACTCTGGAACCCATAAAGGATAAGTGGTGAATTAGTATAGTGAAATATGAAATTAATTTGAGTGGTGGACATGTTAGTATGTTACAAACAATAGTTTTTGGAGCGCGCATGCACAATTCAAAGTCTCAGTTTTGTAAATATCACAAAAAATCCACAAAGAATATAAGTGGTTCTTTTCTTTATTTTCATCACACTCCAATCCCTTTGTGCCAACGCGTTTCGCCGTGGTTGGGTTAACCTACGGCTTTGTCAGAGCTGGAAATAATACAGATTGCACTCCAGCGAGGTAGGATTGTTTTGGATACTTAGGGCATATTTAAGATAGGCAGATTTTCAAATAATGAAACCTTGCCTCACATACTCTGTTCAGTAACAAGAAATTCTCCTCTACCCCATCAGGCAATATACCTGAGAGAAGCCAAAGGTACCGGCATCATAATGATGCATGATTTATTTATTACTCTCACATGGGTTACTTAAATATAACAACACTTTGGTCAATTTAGATTTCAATAAACAATTAAATGATCACGCTGTCAATATGAACTAGATGTTTATGGATTACTTTGATGTTTTTGTATATTTCAGATTTATACTCATGCTTTTGCGATGTATGTTAATATTTGGTAAAAAGAGAAGACTTTGACGCTTTGCACTGTATATTTGACTACTTCCTTTGCACTTGGTTGCAATGTTGTGGGCTCTATCAGCACAGATTCAAAGTGCTATTTTCTGGAAATTACAAATGTGCAATCTGTATTATTTCTAGCACTGATGAGGTCGTAGGTTATCCCAACCACGGCAAAACGCTTTGGCACAAAGGGATTGGAGTGGGATGAAAATAAAGAAAAGAACTACAAGAGCCCCACTGATAATCTTTGTGGATTTTTTGTGATATTTACAAAACTGAGACTTTGAATTGTGAATACGTGCTCCCAAAAACTATTGTTTGAAGCTTTTCAATCTCTGATTGAGTTTAGGGAGGAAAGGTGTTGTCTTCCCAAATTTTAGATGCACCGGACTAATTTGCCTTGCAAACGGATATCAAGTGATAATTACTATATGAGCGCCCATCCATCCCATACACCCAAAAGTTTTGCATGTTAGTATGTTATATGGATTGAAAAGGATAATGGATGGTTAGAATAAAAGTATTTAGAATTTTTGTTTGTTTGTTTGTATCAGAGCTCATAGCTGTAAGAGGAGGCTTAGCATGAGTAAAAGAGAAGTGGAGGAGTCAGAAGGAGGGTTTAGAAAGGCTTGTTTTGGGGATCGGAATAGTAAAAAATGGTATGAGATGATGCAAGGAGGGTGGAGTAGGAAAGAGTCTTGAAAGGGTTCTTTGTGGATCATAGTAGTGGTATAGGGTTTGTGTTGAATGAGAGTGTGAAGGTAATCGATATATTGATTGAGGTATAGAGTGAGAAATAGGCTAGTGCATTGGAAAGAGTAGTAGAAAGAGGTTTGAGATGACTCAGAGAGTGGAGCTAGAGGATATACTGAGAGTGATATAGGGTGAAAAATGGGGTAGTGCATTGAATATGCTGAATTAGAAGAAAAGTAATACATGAGTAAAAGCGATAAATATGCGGATAAAAAAAAGTAATAAAGATATAGATCCATAAGTACATGGAAAGGTATATAGATGCATAAAGGAAGGTAGTATATGTAGATTAAAGATGCATTAACTAAACTCTGGCTTTAAGCCATTTTGGCCATCAGCAAAGCATGTAAATTAATAAGTACATAAAAACATCAATTTAAATGATTACCTATACTGTAATGCTCTCCGAAGGAGACTATACCATACCATAATCACACTCAAATTAAAATATACTCCTAGGACTCCCAACCTAACATATTGAGTACAGTTTTTATACACTAGACACAACTAGAGACTATGTGCCAAATGTTAGAAAGCTTTGTGAATTGGTAAACCTCACCGTATCCCAGTTACTAGCAGCAGAAATGTCGACCTCTGTAGTTGATGACTATCCATCTAGGGTAGGTGTATCCATTTTGGGTCCATTAGATAAATATTTTACCAGAGCAATTACAGACGTCGATAGAGACATTGCACTAGCTGAGCGGCGTGCTGCTCGTCGTCTTTCCATCGAGCTGTTAAAAAATACTTCAATTGTCTCTCTTACCCAGGATACCATTGTCTCATACATAGATCAAGCCTCTATGGAAAATATGGACGCTGATCTGTTTAACACTGAGAGTATTCCTTTAATATTTCAAGTTAGCTCGTCCCCAAAAAATGCCACTTTGTCAACATCCGTTGCTGCTCAGTTAGATCTTCCTCCCCCTAGCAATTTAATTATTGATCTTATCGACCTTAATACCCCCACAACTCCAAAGGCGCTTGTACACCCTAGTCAAAGTCTTACCGGGTCGCAAATAGGCTTGGGTGTTGATCAGCAAGTGCAATTACGTACTCTTCCTCCTGTGGATCCTAAATCATTAACTGTAAATAATCCTCCTAAAAAGAAACAGGCAGTTATCCGCTCACCTCCCAAAAAACGAAGGAGAAGAGGTTCGGGAAAAATACCCAGCCCCGCCCGTAATCTATTGCCTTCCAAAGACTCCCTTAGAAAAGAACTACTTAAAATCGCAGAAGGGGTCTCGATTACTTCTGTCAATAAAAATCCTTCTCTTGTTCCACCATCCTTGATAGATTTTGTTGATGCGATGGAACACCTCCTGAAAGCTTTACTGCTACCTATAGCAGAGAGAGTCAAGAGAATAGGTGCACAATTGGATATACTTACTGAAGGCCCTAAATTAAAAACTCCATTAAGAAAGGATGCACCAAAATCAACTACCATAAAGGAGGCAGAAAAAATATCAAATAAGGCTAAAATAACACCCGCAGTAAATACTACTACTGCGCAAACCCCTCTTGTTAAAAAGAAACCAGTAAACACTAAGGATTCCACCGTCTCAATGAAGAAGCCTCAAAACCCACAGTTACAGTCTTCTCAAATAAACTCACTTATGGAATCAGCCAGAATGGGGATTAAAAAGACACTTCCCGTGATGAACAAGGATGGATTCAAATCAACAAGAGCCCCACGCGAAAGAAATGTGGATTTACCCCCAGCTGCTTCTAATAATGTCATCATTTTAACAGGGGTCCCACCTTTATCAACAGGATCCCTTGAAAATCATACTAGCCTAAAGAACAAAGTAATTTATTGGCTATGCAAAAACAGACCATTGCCACCCCACATAAATGTTGACATTATTACTGTACGACGAACAAACTGGGTTGGAGTGCGCCCAAAGGACATTGAGGGCGATGTTGTAATTATTACTTTTAAAGACTCTAGAGTTATTACGCACATTAGGGACTGGTTCTCTGATTACAATAGGGGGACGATTACACCTAAAGTTGTGAGTTACTTCTATCCTGAAGCCTTAATGCCCCGTAAAATATATCGCCCTAAACAGTGCTATGATAACTACCCTTTCCCCCAGCATCAAAGACCATCTTATAACCCCTATCCCCTCAGGCCAAGACCCATGGAAAACAGATTTCTTTCTTCTTTTCCACATGGCTTTCCCGGATATGGTCATTGTCCGCCACCTACAACACCTCAGTGGAATATCCCTTGTTACAACCAATATGCACCACTTTCTGGCCTGGACGACAATGAATGACTTTTTGCTCCTGATGATAGCTACAAGAAGGGGAATGTAGCTGGCACCACTTTTAATGTAGTTCCCTCAGGTTGTATCGTCCCGTGTATTAAGTTAGATGATAAAGGGTCAGAAAACCGAGTAGCTTTCTCGGACTCCTTAACTATATTACCATGTGTAAATCAGTCAAATAACACAGTGTCATTTTATAACCATCCCGAGAATCGAGCCACAACCCCCGTAATCCAGATCCTTAGTTGGAATGTGGCTGGTATCACCACTAAAATAGCTTTACCACCTTGGCTTGACGTGGTTAGCTCTTTCTCAGTTTTATGCTTTCAGGAGACGTGGGTGCCAACCCCGGTACATCTCTTGGGTTTTCAAACCTTCCATTCACCGGCGTCAGAAAGTAAGCAAGGAAGAAATAGGGGGGGGGGGGGTTGTGTATATATGTTAATGTAGTTGGGGGCCTGAGGGTTCGGAAATATTTCCTTAGGGAGTACTACCAAATAATTGCCATTCAAATGGGCATATCACTGAACCTGTTAATAATTAACATCTACAACAACATGTCATTACAGGGTCTGGAGAGAGCATTAAATGAATTGTCCAACACGGTTGTGTCTATTAAAGAGCAGTACGGGGGTGAATGGGTCATTGCTTTTATGGGCGATTTAAATTGTTATTCCTGTTAACATGCCTCAATGGGACTATGTGAGTTTTCTTCCACCCCTGATAATGAAATTGATGATACCCCAAATCACTTTACGCACTCTAAAACAGGGGAGGTATTAAATAATTTTTTAGCACATTTTAATTTAGCCTTTGCAAATGATTTATGTTTCCCACCGAAACCCTTCAAACCTTCCTTTCATGGAAGAGGTACAAATTCTACCATTGATTTTGTACTTTTTTCCAAAACATACGCTTCCCTGATATCCTCTTGGGATACACTTGACCATTTATATGGTGACCATTATCCCTTAGCTCTTTCTATCCTCCTACCATCTTCTACTACTCGCCATTATTCTCATCCCATAACCTATGAGCAACCAATCACATTAGGGGCGACAAATGGCTATACCCTAAAATGGGAAAAAATTGATCCCGCAAGCCTCCTTAAGAACCTCTTGCAGTTGAGGTGGGACGAGGTGCACATTTGTCTATCCCCTATTGAACACCCCCAAAAAATCCTTAAAGCGTTTTTAAAAATTCAAGAAAGTCTAAAAAAGCTCCTTACTCGTCAGTTCAAGCCAGGCCATTTTACTCCAAAAGGATGGTTTGATAAAGATTGCACGCGAGCTTTAAAAATTCTGAAGAAAGCCTTACAATCTATACCAAAGTCACCATTGGAGATTCGTCAGGCTAGATCTCGGTACCGCCTTGCCATAAAGAGTAGGAAGAAATCTTTGAAAGCGGAAGCTTGGCAGGCACTGTTGTCAACTAGTGAAAGCCGTGATTCCTCAGCTTTTTGGAAATTAGTTAAAGCCCCACTTCCGTGGGTCAAAATGCCAGAGAGGAGGTTAGATCTGGCAATTGATGGAGATACTTGGGCTGCATATTTCCAAAAGCTGTATAGCAAACCTAGTCTTTCTGACACATTTCCAGCGGATCCTACTCCTTCTTTCAATGGTACCATAATGGGCCTGAGAGAGGGATCTCCTAATATTGTTTTCCTATGTGAGGAGGTTACTCTCGCCATTAGAGAGAGCCCTTCTGGCAATGCCCCCGGCCCAGACGCCATTCCAGTGGATGTCTTTAAGGCCGAAATAGACTTTTGGGCCCCGTTATTAACTTCTGCCTTGAACTGCGCAAATGCCTATGGCCAAATTCCAACTTGGGCAGAGGCCATTGTGGTACCCATATATAAAAAGGAGATAGGCATGTACCCTCTTGTTACCGTCCTATCTCCTTGCTTGATGCGCTAATGAAAGTTGCGGGACGTATCATCTTAAAACGTATCCAAAGCTGGACAGAGGAGGCGGATCTACTTTCTAGATTTCAATATGGCTTTCGAACTGGTAGGGGCACAGTGGAACAGAGTTTGAATTTATACTTTCTAATGTCAAAATACGTGGAGGCTAAAAATGGTAACCTCTTTGTAACATTTATAGATTTGAGCTCTGCGTTCGACTGTGTCGACCATGACCAGTTATGGAGTGTTCTTAAGCAACTGGGGTTGAACTCATCCATTCTTAACTTTATCATGGATTTGTATAGAGATACGGGGGCTAGGGTGCGGTATGGACAGAGAGGGGAATGTTCCCCTAGATTCACCATTGCTAGAGGTGTGAGGCAGGGGTGCATATTAGCCCCCCTGCTCTTCTCTCTTTACATAAACGCTGTTGGCGACCATATGCGGAGGTTTGAATGTGATTACCCTAAGGTGGAGGGTCATGCCGTCCCAATCTTGTTATATGCCGATGACGCGGCTATATTGTCTCAAACAAGGTTGGGGCTGCAAAGGGCTGTTACGAAATTTACTCACTTTATGCAAGAAAAGGGTCTGAAAGTAAATATCGGTAAGACCTTTTCCCTGGCTTGCAGTAAGGGTACCAAGAAAATCCGATGTCCGATATTTATTGAAGGACAAAAAATAGATACCGTAGAACAATTTCCTTATTTGGGTATCTATTTTCATAGAAAGGTGACCTGGCAGTCTGCTGTAAAAGCCAGGACGCTTGCCTTTACTAGAGCGACTGGGGCTTTGCGAGATTTTGCTAGCAAAATAGGGGGGAGACCTGTCAAGCAGCTTATTACCATCTATAAAGCAAAATGTGTAGCAACGGCAATCTACGGGGCTGGACTCTGGGGAATTGACACTATAACATCTATCCAGAAAGTTGAAAACCAGTTCCTAAGGTACTTGCTAGGGATCCCGAAGTCAACATCTATTTATATGATCCATATAGAGCTGGGGCTACCGTTTATTTCTGACGTAATTAAGACTGAGCCCTTCCTCTTATGGCACAAGATTTGGACCACCACAGAGACAGCTTTTAACCGAGAAATAATTGTTGACAGCCAAAAACTAGATGGGGCTAAACATATAAAATGGTTGTCATACGTTAAAAGGTTTTGCTTTGAAATTGGTCGCCCAGAGTATTTCACTGACCCTCTGAGCTTGGAGCATATTACCCGGAAAGCTTTGAGAAAGCTCCTAATGGATCACCTAGAGGCAAAAAGATGGACTATTCAGAAATCTCATAAAACTGTCTTGGCTTTTCAAAGGATTACCTTGTCCCAGGGTCTACAATTATACCTTTTTTCTAACATCACTTGCTTCACAAGAATGCTCCTCTCTAGACTCAGATTGGGCTCCTTTTTTCGGCTTATTACTTTCCCTTCCTGCAATGACTGGTCCCGAAATTTGCCCCCTTGCCCATGCGATGACATTTCACCCCAATCCAATATCCATTTTATATTGTTTTGTAAATATTACCTAGTCCCCAGAAAATCCTTATTGAAACCATTATTGAAGACCTGGGGTCTGCGGTCCTGTAAAGATGCTTTTGACCGATTACAACAACTGGAGAACAGGGACGTGATATTTACCACGGGAAAATTCTTGAAATTGCTGCTAAAATTCAGAAATTCGTTAATTTAGGAATCTGTTACGATGGGTCATATGGATTTGCACAAATATTTATCGTTCTTTTATTGTTTTTATGGAAAGTGTAAGCCCTCTGTTCCTTGAAACTCATGCTTCTTTTATGGATTTACATTTGCATTTCTTAAAATTTCTAATGATAAATTGATTAATGTAATGTACGCTTTTATGAGATCCTTGTGATAATCGAATAAAGCTTATTTTGATTTGATTTGATTTGGTAATCAGGTGCAAACTGGTTACCTGTCGCAAACTGTAGTGTTTGTATATATTTGAAGGTATGAAAACCATATTTTAAGTACTTTTGCGCAGCGAACCAAATCAATACCAAATCAGTATTAAAACTGCAATTCCTAAAAAGCGATTCCTGAGTAGCAATTCACAAAATATATTTGCGACGCATCCGTAATTAGGACAAAGGAAGTTTAATATGCAAAATCGTTTTGCAACAACCTGCGGGCCAAATGTTTACCTTTTTTTCCTGGGCCTCGTACACCTAATACATTTTGTCTGGTTTCATCTACTGGAATTATCAAGGTGTGATAATTGCCACACAACTCGTAATTCTGATCCTTCTGCAAACATGTGTTTGTAAATGCATTGGAATTTAGCTCCTAACTTGTAACAAAGACCTATGTTTGCACTTCTGTGTTGCATAGTAATCATGGAGGGAGACACATAACTCAGTTTCTGCCTCTGCCATTGCCTCCATATGTATGGATATTCTTGTTTGTCCTCTGCCATTGCCTCCATATGTATGGATATTCTTGTTTGTCCCTTGGTAATTGCGTTAAAATTCTCCTTTAGAGTATTTTTAAAGCCCCAAGCAGCCTTTAGCTGCTGACTCTGCACTGACTGCATAAAACCTTCGAATAAGTGAAAATCTTGTGGTGAAGGTAAGCCCCCATGACCCTCATCCGTGCGTGTGTTCCTTGTCCTAAAGGCAGCCCTCCAACTTCTCTAAAGTTTCTGTTGATGTGAATGAGTTGCCAGTAGCATCTGTGGCCATGCAGATCCTATTAGTTGCTGTGATGGTCTCACTCTTTTTCTATTGCAGACGGTTGGTGGTGGGGTACACTTGGTGTGGTGAGCGGAGTGGTTACTATTGCTGCTTTGCTAGGCTCTCCAGCAAGTACCATGGCGTCAATCACATTCCTAAGACAACTGCAGTTCTTTCACCTCGACTGAGATCTCAGTAGGGCACATCTCCAATGCTTTGATCCTACCCTCAGACAATTCCTATCGGTATACAGCTGAAAGCAACTTGTGCGCCAACTTCTTTAATTTATTTTCCACTCCCTTTATAGCCAGAGTCACCATAGCCATCCAAGAGCTAAGATCTGCAGTAAAGCTTTGATAGGCCTTAAAAGAGTCTGTTCACTTCCAATCAAGTGTGCAGTATTTGAGGGTGCCTCCATTGCCACAGGGACCAGTCAGGGTAAGGGGGAACAGTTACTTGTCGGTTTAAGTAGTCTCCAGGCCAGTTTTGAGTCCTATGGCTGTACTTCCCGTCACAAACTCCTTGCCGCAAGTATTAAAACAAGTATTAAAAGTCCATGGCAGCATATTTGTACCTATAAAGTTCCAATCCTTAAAGAACATGATATGTTGCATTACTGTAATATCTTCATTTATATTATTTCATGTGCTTTAACACTCATGCCAGTAAGGGGTTTCACTATGTGATCCATTTTTTGGTGCTTACTCAGATGACTCAAACGTTGTTTCCCTTTGGCAGTAGGTGTCAGTTCTGGACATGCTCAAATTACCCGCTGTCCCTGATGGCTCATTTGTTTGTGTTGACTCGGATGACTTCATTGTTGTTTCCCTTCAACAGAAGGTGTTTATCTAGAACATGCTCAAATGACCTGCTGACCCTGATGAGTCATTTGTTCTTTTCGTACTCTGCAAACTTCATTGTTGTTTCCCTTTAGCATCAGGTGTCCATTTGGAACATGTTCAAATTACCTTAATCTGTTTGTGCTGACTCTGATGGCTTCATTGTTGTTTCCATTTGGCGGCATGTATAAGTTCTGTAACATGCTTGAGGCCACCACTTTCTGAGATTGCACCTCTATTTAAAGAGATTGTATCTTTTCAACTTCACTTGCTATTCATATTCATCTTTGGTTTTGAAAGGAGCTGTCAAATCGAGGAGCCAAACACCCAAGTGGCTTATTCGTTTTCAAAGAGCTGTTCTGGTCTTCCTACAGATCAAGGCTGCACATGTTTCCTGACACCGCATTTTCTAACTGTGTGCTTTCAGTCCCAGATCAGCTTCTTCAAATGTGCTGATGAGATTCCGCCTTCTGGTGCTCAGGCAGAAATTCTTCTGGTGAATTGGGAAAAAACAGCACTCTGGTAAGGTGGCGCGTTGGGGGGCACGTTTAGGTCTGCAATAGTGATTGGCAAAGGGAGATCAACCAACCATAGCATGAGAGACACGTTGGGAACTAATACCTAGTTCCTCCTAGGTAGAGATTTGCTTTTGGAGATATAGGCTTGTTTTGGGAACTCCGAATGAACCTTGAAAAGAACTTTTACAGCGTTTTGATTCGGGAATATTAAGAACTTTGTGCTATTTAACATAAGGAACTGTAATGCTGGAATTTGCTTTCTTAGTGGAAACAACCAGTGTTTTCTTTTGGTAAATATAAAAACAATTCTTCGTGAAAGTAGAACCCAGAATTGTTGACTAACCTTTTTCCTTCTAAGGGCCCGATTACGATGTCAGACAGACCAGAGTCCGTCCGACATCGTTTGGAAACTGGAAACGAACAACCTCCTGTCGTCGGTTCCAGCCCAGAAAGTAGGATACGACCGAACCCTGTTCAGTCAAAATCCTATACTTTACAATGGGAGCATGCATTCCAAATGGAATGCATGCTCTCATTTTAAAGAACAGAGGTGCAGTTCATCCCTGCACCCGGTGGCAGGCACCTCAAGGTGCTTGCCACTGAGTACAGGGATCAACACGGGGGCACCTTAGGTGCCCCCATAGGCTGCCATTCTGTGGCTTTGCACCCAGGGGGGCCCTGCTGGTGGCCCCCAAAGACAGATTCCCAAAGCCTTTCTGTGTCAGAAATGCCAGCACAGAAAGGTTGTGGGAATCTGCCATCGTAATTCCTCGGCCAGAAAGAGCAGGCTGAGGGAATACTGAAGACTTTCCGAATAACGGACGGCCTGAGCCCGTCAGAGGCAATTCGGAAATCCAATTTTGATTCCCATCTGACCGACCCCATCAAAATGGGTCGGCTGGAAAGGAATCTGACCAGCTGATTACGCTGCGGTCTGATGGGCTCCGACCGATGGTCGGAGCTGTTTCAGCCCGCATCGTAATTGGGACCTAAGTCTCCTTCCCTGCAATATACACCCTAACTTCCCTTCCCACTATTTGACCACATCAATACTCTGGTGAAATATAAAACTCAGAGTAGGTGGTGCCAGATGAAGGGCATCTTGAGAGCATCATTTCCTAGGAACGGGCCTGACACTGCCATATAAATCAATGGAATGGTCCTGATGCAAGGGAAGCAGGATGCCGAAGATGCTCTATGATGCTGATGATGCTGAGCTGTTGTCGGGGGTCTTCCTGTGCCCACTGCTTGGTTCTCGAACACTGGGGGCGGGGGGGACTTTGGTCCCAAGGGTTGATGTTCCACACAGTCTGGGTGAAGTCCAGCACAAAAACCAGTTGCCACTGTTATACTGGTCTCCAGTTAGAGCAAAACTAGTGGTTCCATTTAATTTGCAGTAACATCTGTGCTAGGTGACCAAACTGCACTCTAATGACTCTCCCAGATCCAGCACACTCAGGTGTAACTATTGAGGGTCAATCTCCAAGGCTGCACCTCGATCTCCAGCTGTAGTCAGGATTCTTGATGCTGCGCTCTCTAGGGTTCAGGCTTCTCAGCTTTTATGGCCCTGTGGCTGTAACGAGGAGTCAGACAACTCAGCTCTGTCGGATGATCGTGGGCAACTTTTCCACAAGCAGGGTGGACAGGCACAGTCCAAGGCGCAGCAAGTGTACTCCTTTCTTAGGTGCAGCCTCTCTTACCTGGGTCTAGAGAACAGCAGCACAATATTTTTCAGGTTCTCTCTCCAGTATATATGTGATGTGGGGTTTGGGTGTAAGGGGTACAACATTTATGCCCACTAGAAGTATAAGGGGATGCAGCGACTAACTAGTCAATGGGCTGCCAAGTCTCCTCCCACCTGATGGCAACTTCCTGTAAAGAGTGACATCTAGTTAGCCCAGAATGTATGATTCTACCCAGCTCCAACATGGCAGTACCCTTCTCTCTGTGTATGTCGCCCCATAGCCCAATCCAGAAGTATGGCTACCTGAGGGCTATACTACTCTTGAAAAACCGGGTTAGCGACAGCTTTTCTCACAATGCCTGAGATGCCTGCATGTTTGCTAAAACAAAAAAGCAACCCCTTCAATGTGTGACTACCATTTGGTCTTCAAAGCCAGCTTTCCCTTTGAAGCTCACCATTAGGCTTCACACCCACGTTGGCCATTCTGCTAAGAGGAGGTCACACCTCTTCCCTCAGCATGTTCTTTGTCCCTATTTACTAAGAGTCGATCTCGCCTCTTACCAGTAGTGCAGAAGGCTGTCTCGAGGGCTGTAGCTTGTGTGCAAATGTAAACAATTTGACTTAAGAAACAAGTCAAGTTTAACACAACAATTCTTTTGATAACTTGAAGAACCATATTTAGAAGCTCCATTTGGAAGTTAGCACTGCTGAATTTTTGGCATGTAACCCCGTACTTGCCATTGGGGCTACTAGCCTTGCTACAGTAAAAACAACAATGCAGGGTTTTTACTGTCAGGACATACCGAGTTAACAAAACACATGTCCTTTTTAATATAATACACCCTGCCTTTAGGGGCCTGGAAACTTGTCTTAGGGGTGAGTTATAAATATTAACAAGGAAGATCTAGGCATTGCCATTGTTTTAAATTACAAAGTCGAGTTGGCAGTTTAAAACTGCTCTACCAGTATGCAGTGGCAGACTGGGAGTCATGCTTTGCTTTATCATACTTGTGATGGCTCAGTAAGTGCTGCAGTACAGGATGGATCCTTAACTTATATGCCCTGGGTACCCATTGTACCATATACTACGGACTGAGTACCCGTGGTTCCATATGCTAGAGATCTTTAAGTAAGTTACTTAATGGCAATTGTGGATAGACCAATTTTAATATATATTCCTTTTAAGGGTCAGAGCTCTGGCACTAAGGACTTTTTGGCAGGACTCAGTTCACTTTTAGAGTCAAAAACCAGCAGCATAAGTCCAAACATTTGTGGTGATAATGCAAAAAGAGGCATTTCCTTACAAAAGTGAATAAGAAATAGCCAGGCTCTCATCACTACTCCAGATGCTCATTGCCCATGCCTGACTGGAGTTTAAAGACGTTACTCCCAGAGGGCAATGGCTTGACTTCTGGACCTAGGGAGGCGCAGGTTTAGTCAGCAGGCTCTTGTCATATCCCGACTAGTCATAGTCATAGTCATAGTCAAGAATCTTTATTCGGTGATTAAAAAACACCATAAAAGCACACATACATATACATAGATAAAAAGACATTAAATATTAGTCAAGATCCTTGTACATAAATAATACAGTAAAAATACAAACATACAGGGCCATAAATTTAAAACAAAGAGTCCCAAGTCTTTCAATCCTCTCCCCTCGTCATCCTTAGTCGAACCGCCACCTTGATAAAATTCATAACACAACATAAGGTTAGCGGGTCAGAGGCTTTTTGCAAATAGACTAAAGCCTCCCTGGCGTGTTTCAATTGGGCTTTTTTTAAGATGTTTACTAGGAATCTACACCTGGGCATAGAAAAATAGGGGCAAAGCAAGATAAAATGAAGGGAATCCTGCGGAGACCGGTTGTCGCAGCCGCAGGGTCCCTTCTGCTCAATTGACGTGGTGAAACCTGCTGGAGAAGCCAACATAGAAGGAAGTAAGTTCAGTCTAAAACGACACATAAGAAATCTGTCCTGTGTGTTATAAACAAGATACAGATAGGGCTCCATACCCTCCACACTCTTCACCAAGTTATAAGCCCTCACAGACTTTTTCTCTCCTTCAACCTCAGCACGGCATAGGGTTTTCCGCTCTAGAAAAATTTCCCCTACTTGTTTCTTGTGCTGTGCTGAGATGGTTGTGGGGTTCCTGAAGAGGTTTCCGAACCCTAGATCTTCAAGAGTGTTTCTCACATATTTAAGCCAGGGGATGCGCATGCAGTGAGTCCTACCCAAGCAGTCCAATAAAATTTCTCTGCTTAAGTGCGCATCTGGGTTTGCCCAAATTTTTAGCCACGCCACAATTGGCCTAAGTTTTAACAAGTCAACCAGGTATGGCCTCCCTAGCTCCCTATGAGCTATGTGTCCAGCAGTACTGGGTGGTACCCTCAGGATAGATTTCAGGTGTCTATTTTCTTCCTGTTCAATTCTAGCAGTGTTCACAAAGCCCCAAACTTCTGCCCCGTAGCTTACTTTAGAGCATGTTATGGAGCCGTACAGGTTCATCACCTGTTCCGGACTCCATCTGCCCAGCCTCCTGCCATAACCGGCTATTGCCCCATTAGAGGCAATCATTTTATTACAGCGTTCTACCACCAAGGAGTTGAATTGGAGAGCACCATCAAAGGTTACTCCGAGATAGGAGAACGTTTTAACCTCTTCTAAACAATGGGTACCTATTGTATAAGAGAATTTAGAAGAAGGTTTTTTGCCTGCCAGGAGCACGTATGACTTGCCTAAGTTGACAGATAGGTCCAGGTCACTCATAAACTTGACGAACCCATCTATCAGAATTTGTAGGCTTCGGGGTGTACGCGCAAGCAAGACCGCGTCGTCTGCATAAAGCAGGACAGGGATATGCCGCGTCCCAACCCTTGGGGAATCTGCTTTTAAGCCCAAAAGAGACTGCTCCAGATTATTAATGTATAGGGAGAACAAAAACGGGGCAAGAATACAACCTTGTCTGACTCCACTTTTACATGAGAATGAGTCAGACAGTCCACCCTCCCTATTAAATCTTACTTTAGCCGTAGTATCGCTATGCAGCTCTCTTAATATGGTGATTAAACCACTCTCGATCCCCAAGCCTGCCATCATGTCCCACAACTTCCCTCTATTGACGTGGTCGAATGCTGCTGCCAGGTCCATGAATCCCATATAAATGGGTTCATCACTGGCCAGAGTGTATTTGGCAGTCAGCATATATAGGTTCAGGCATTGATCGCTAGTGGACCTCCCTGACCTGAACCCATATTGAGTGTCCGAGAAGATGTTATTCTCTTCGGTCCACTCGGACAATCTGTTCAGAATTGCCCTTCCCAAAAGTTTAGCCGAAACGTCAATCAGGGAAATAGGCCGGTAACACCTAGGGTCGTCCTTGTTGCCCTTTTTAAAAATTGGCACAATGATCGCTTTAGACCATGATGGAGGGAGACCACAGGAGATAGCGGTGTTTAAAACCCTAGTCATCAGGGGGGCCCATAGGTCTATATTGCTAAGAAAAAGGTCAGGTGGAATTCCATCCGGACCCGGGGCCTTGTTCTTAGTTAGACTCTCCATCCCTGCCACAATCTCCTTAAGAGTAAATACTACCGGGGGAGCCTGACTTGGGTTTGCTGATGGCTCTACAAAAGTGCCCGATTCATAGTTGTACAAACTCCTAAAGTGGGTAACCCACTGCTCCGGTAGGATATTGGCCCCTATTTCCGGAGAATCATTTTCTGGAAAGGTCGGTTTATTAATGATTCTCCAGAACCCCGCTAGGTCCCTTCTTTCCCCTGCCTCTCTCAGATCTGCCCAGGCTTCAGCCTGCAGGGTGAGTTTCCTCCTTTTGGTCTCTTTTTTATATTTCTCTCTGCTTGCCCTAATTTTTTGTGGATCCCGTGGTTTTGACTTAAGAGAGCATTTTAGTTCCCTCAGTGCCTTAGAACAATTCTGATCAAACCACCGGGGATTGACCAGGTTACGTGTGGGCACATTGGACCTTAGTAGTCCGTCTATCAGATTTGCAATATGGTCGAACGTTTCTAGTAATCTTGGGCCCTGTACTTCCAGATCCAAACAGTCGTTTATGGCCCGCAAACCCTTATTGCTCAAGTTTTTATAAAACTTTTCCCCATCTATTCTAGACCATTTCAGTCTCCTGCCTTGATCGGTGACCCTCTCCCCAATTAAACGGTGGACATTGGATCCAGAACCCGCCCTATATACGAGCATTAAAACAAGCGGGTTATGGTCACTGAAGCTGTTCCAGACTAGATTATAGTAACACCTTACTAGCGATAGTTCACCAACCATACCTTGCCACAAACAAAGCTGCATTTTACTTATGTGTGAGATTGGTTCATAATGCAAAGAAACTGACTCCATCAGTCTGGTTCTTATTGACCTCCTTCCTCTCTCTTCCCATAAAAGGTAGAATATGTTTCAAAAGGCCAAACATGAAAACTGCCCTCTACTTCTAGAAGAAAATGTAACCATCTCAGGAGGAGCCAGGGGTCGGAGAAACGGAGATTCTGTTGCTAGAGGTCCCTAAATGTAAGTCTTCACTACAAAAAACAGTAATTCTCAGGAGCAGCGAGTACCACATAGAACTTTCTACCTGTAAACCCTAGAAAAATCACAACACTTTATACTTTCAGTAGGCAGTAAAAACATATCTATTCAAACAATTTATAACTCAATGCTATGTGAAAAATTGGGTTACTTGTTGAGCGGAATGAAACCCAGCTTAACCCCTTACACTTGGTGCCAATTTTTGCCCTGTGCGGGCGATTTAGAGAGTGGGCGGGATTCGGACGGCCCCGGCCGTCCTCCGCATACGCCCACCGGGGGCTGTCCGAAGCACCAAAGGGGTTAAGCAGCAATCAAAATTCTGCTCAGGGTGAAACACCAGAAAAACCTCAAATTAACCTGTGTCTACCCCTCTGGTAGCTTGGTGCAAAATCAGTCAGGCTTAACTTAGAGCTAATATGTAAAGTATTAATGCAACATGCACACAGTAATAAAGTAAAAACACAACACAAGCAAAATCCTACACCAATTTAGAAAAATAGAGTAAAGTATAATAAATTATTTGACACCAAAATGTTGTTGTTGTTGTTTAAAACTTTTATTCGGTTATTACCTGGTAGAACCATAAAAACTACAGAAGTAAAATATTACAATACATATTAAAATCTCAATCTTTTAGTACAATAAAAAAAATTATTAGTCTTTTAAGTCACTTAAAAACCCATTACTTACAATAATTCATTACAATACTGTACAAGAGGACAAGAAAGCAAGTAAACAGATGCTCAGACTTTGCAGCGAGTTTTTAGACATGATTTTAAGAAACAAGCTACGCATTTAGCAGCATATTGAGAATCTAATGACTGCAAGGCGAGGTAAGCGGGCCGGCAGATTCTCAGGCCCATTGTGCGGAGAAGGGGAATGATCCAACGCTTGCGGGAAGGCTCGTAATATCTACAGAACAAAGTTACGTGCATTGTGGACTGAGAAGATACGCCGTCACATGGGCATTTCATTAAATCATGCGACCAGTCCTGCTCATTGGGAAAGGTAACAAGGCAAAAAAAAGAGTTGAATCGAAACCTAGTCAAAACATATTTTTCATGATTAGTTAGGTGGAATGTTAGGTATGGTTGGATACCAAAAACAGACTGAATCGATAGGATCTGTACATTTGAAGGTTTAATTACTTCTTGAGAGAGACGCAGATCTCTGAGGTGGATTAGACAAAGTTTTTTCAGGTCTTTCCTGCTGATGTCTAACATTGTCGTGGGTTCTGAGAAGTAAATCGAACAGTTCAAATCCTTGAAGAAATTGGAGAGGTATAAAAGCCAAGGGATTTTGCTCCAATGTTCCAGGCCTAAACAGTCGGTTAGCAGTGAACGGGTTAGATGGCATTGCATTTTGGTCCAAATACGGTGCCACAACAGGATTGGCTGGCATCTGATGTTGTCTATCAGGTAATCGATGCCCAGCTCGAAGTGGCAACCGTATATTGGAGCACTTTGGGGAAGTGCCAATAAGTATTTTAAGAACCCGTTTTGAACCGTCTGTAAGTTATCTACAGGAGCGTATCCCCAAACCCCTGCGCCGTAGGTTGCTACGCTGTGGCATTTAGCGTGGTAAATTTTAAGCAACTCAGCTGGGGCAGGTTTACCCAGTTTCCTTGAAAAGGAGACAAGAGCTGATGTTGCTCTCTGACAAAGTAGCTTTTTACTTATCATGGCTTGTTTCCAAGATAGTCTGTCGTCCATTAAGATTCCTAAATAAGGATATTCCCTGGTACGTTCCAACCTGACTTGATCAATGAATACTGGTTTAGGGTTCTTCGCCTTGGGACCAGTATGCATAACAAAGGTTTTATTTTTGTTCACTTTCAACCCTAAGGAGAGCATGAACTGGCAGTATTTGTCTAATTGTCTTTGTAACTGGATTAACGTTCTTGCTAACATTACAGAGTCGTCTGCATATAGCAGAGCGGGAATAGGGCGGTGATTAATAGATGGAAGGTCCTGGCTCCCTTCTAGCATGGCTGCTTCCAGCCCTTTGGTGTAAAGATTGAATAGGAAGGGAGCCAGGACACAACCCTGTCTTACACCCTTATTTACTGAAAAAGATGGAGATAATTCGCCGCCGATCCCATATCTCACGCATGCAGTAGCATCGGAATAAAGTTCGCAGAGAAATTGGATAAGAGGGGGATCTACCACCAAATCACAGAGAATGGACCACAGCCTTGAATGAATAACGCAATCAAATGCTGCGCTGAGATCGACGTAAACTAGGTACAGGTTACCTCTTTTAGCCCCCACATATTTGCCGATAAGAAGGGTTAGGTTCAATGCCTGCTCAACAGTACCAAGTCCCTCCTGGAAGCCGTACTGACACCAAAATGTAAAAATCCAATCAGTAGAACTGGAGATATGTAATTTTAATAACTTTGGAAAAAATAGTGCCTAAAAGCAGAAAGTGCCAGCTGTAGTTATCTAGTCAGACTAGAACTACACACAGTTACACTTTTAGTCTGACCATGATGGATCGTGGTCCGAATACAGGCTCAAAGTTAGTCCCTCTGAGGAATATACATTAAATCCTGGTTGCGGAGGATTGTGTTGAGCAGGGGTGGTCCCAAGAAGGAATGCGATATCCATTTCAAAGATGGGTAGTGCAGTTGTGAATCCGATGAGCTGCGATGGCTACGATGCAGGCTTGCATCAAGGATGTGTTGCGGAGCGGCGGTTTCTGTTGAGATGCAAGGGCGATGATATGAGTTTGCTTCCAGGCTGTGCCGGTTCCTATAAGAAGCTGCAAGGTCTGCATCAAGGATGCATTGCACAACAGCAGTTCTGATGAGCTGTGAAAGTTGCGATGCATGCTTGTGTTAATGCATCATTTCGCATGATGTGCTGCAAAAGAGCTGTGTCGGATTTGGATTGCGCTCCATCAGTTCTAATGAGACCACAGCTGGGTCCAAGGTCCAAGGGTCCAGGGCGGAAGGGCACCTATTGGGGGTTAGGACTCACAGCAGGCAGAATCCAGGTGCGGGTTTCTAGATAGAGGCTTTTCTGTCCTTAAGGCTCTGATCATGAGGTGTGTTGGAGGTCCTTTGTTCAAGATGCAAGTCCAGTCCCTCTCACTCAGGCATCAGGACAGCAGAGTAGCAGGGCAGCAGAGCATCACTTCCTACAGCAGCACCTCATTCCTTCTTCTGAGTCTTTCACAGGTCCAGAAGTGTACTGAAGAGTAGGGGCTGAGGGTCCAATATTTATACCTGTTATGTTATGTTATGTTATAACCTATTTGTAAAGCGCACTTTGACCAAGGTTTCATGGCGCTGTTTCGAGCTGAACTGAGTTGACTGTTCTGAGTTGACAACAGTGGGATCAATTTACTCATGTGCCTGTATGAACAACCATGTCTTGAGCTGCCTTCTGAATTGAAGCAGATGGGGACAGGAGCGGATCTCCTGTGGAAGTGAGTTCCAAAGTTGTGGAGCCAGATAACCGAAACGGCATTCGCCATGTCGCTTACGTTTAAACTTTGCACTCACCAACAGATTTTGATGTTTAGAGCGGAGATCACGGGTTGGAATGTATCTCAAGATCAGGTTGTTAATAAAAATAGGACTATAACAGTTTAGGGACTTAAATGTAAGACAGGCAGTTTTGAAGGAAGCTCGTTGGAGCAGTGGGAGCCAGTGTAGCTTTTTTATCAAGGGTCTGTCCGATTGCCACTTAGGCTGTCATAAGTCAATCGTGCCGCCTGGTTCTGTACAAGCTGGAGCCTCTTGATCTGATAAGAGGGAAGGCCTAGATAGATTGAATTTGCATAGTCTAAATGGGACAAGAGTAGGCCAATCACAGCTTGTATCAGTGCTGCCTGGGTGAGCAGGTGATGTATCTTCTGGATTTTTTCGCAATTGGAAAAAACATTTAGAGACTACTGTGCCCACTTGGGTGTTAAGAGACAAATCTCCATCGATAGTCACCCCCAGGCTTTTTACAGAAGTGGAGGGTTTGGGGAATGGCCCTAGTTCTACCGGCCAATAGTGAGGGCCCCAGGAGATACGACTATCTCCTATCAGCAGTACCTCCGTCTTTCCGGGTTTCAACTTCAGATGGTTATAATCCATCCAATGACGGATGAACACCATGGTATCCTGAAAGTTGGTAATAGAATCAATAGAATTATCTATAGTGAAGGAAAGCTGCAGATCATCTGCGTAATTGAATGTTGTTACTTTCCTCTGTTTTAGAGCTTTTATCAGGGGGAGTAGATAGATGTTAAACAGAAGTGGGGACAGGGAAGAGCCCTGGGGAACCCCACATGTGGTATTCAACCCTGGAGTTGTAAAATTAGCCAGGCGAACAGCCTGTGTACGGTCTTCCAGAAAGGAGGTGATCCATCTCAAGGCTATGCCCTGAAAGACAGCACGTCCGACACGGTCCACCAAGATCTTATGGTCCACCGTGTCGAACGCGGCTGACAGGTCTAAAAGGACCAAGGCTTGAGGGGTTCCAATGTCAGTCTCCGTACGAAGCTCGTCCAGAACTGCCAAAATGACCATCTCAGTCGAGTGACCTGGACGGAAGCCGGCTTGATGGGAATCCTAATGTCCAGACTCTTCTATAAAGGTGGACATGGATTTCGCGACATGTGCCTCCAAGACCTTGGCCAAAAATGGGAGCAGGGAGATGGGGCGGTAATTAGATGGTTCCAGTAAGTCGGCGCCGACCTTTTTGATCAGAGGGACCACTGTGGCGTCCTTAAATGATTTAGGGACGCAACCATAAGTGAGTGATAAATTTAATAAAGATAAGGCAGGTTGAGGAATAGTAGAAAATACTTCCTTCAGTATATGTGGGGGGCAGCAATCTCGAGGAGATCCAGATTTAACTTTGGACATCAAGGAGATAAGCGATTCAAAATCAATCGTTGGAAAGCTATCCATGGTACATGAATTTCTAAAGGAATCAGGCGGGATCACAGCTAATGGGGAGCATACAATGCTAGCTTTAATTGTTGTGATCTTTTCTATGAAAAACGTGTTCAATGTATCACATAGTTCCTGTGTGGGCGTAGGTTTAAATGTCACTCTATCAGGATTAGATAGTTCATCCACAATTGAGAAAATCTCTCTCGATTTATTGGTAGAAGTTAAGATCTTTGAGGAAAAATATTCTATCTTGGCTGCCTTAATAGCCTTGTTATATTTTGCCTGCTGTAGTTTATAGAGGAGCTTATCTCCAGGGTCATAGCGAGCTCTCCATCTCCTCTCCTTCTGGCGGAGTAATAGTTTCATCTCCTTTAGTTCGGGAGAGAACCATTTATGAGCATCCGCCTTCCGATTTATCTTAATTTTTTGGGGAGGGGCAAAATGATCACTTGCTGTTTTTAACCAGCAAGAAATCTGAGTGTCAGAGAGATCCACGTTCTGGTCCAGGTTGGTTATTGAGCCGACCAAAAAGTTCTTAAATTAAGGTATATCAATAGATTTCCAACATCTGACCGTCCCGCCCTCGACCAGAGGGGTTTTAGCCCTGATATCCAGAGTGAGATGGAATGTCACCAGGAAATGGTCAGACCATATACATGGGAGTACCTTCAAGTCAGAAATGATTGGATTTGTCGTCCAAACCTGGTCCAAAATATGGCCTTTATTATGAGTTGGTATAGAAATGTGTTGTATAAGATTAAAATTCATTAGAAGGTTGGTAAATTCAAAAGAATGGGGACCACCTGCTTGGTCACCAAACCAATAGTTAAAATTGCCAATAAGCAGGATGTTGGCGTATTTGATTGCTAGGTTAGCTATCTGTTCACTCAGGGTAAAGGGAAAGAGCGGCATGGGCTGAGGGGGTCTATAAACGACTACGCAGATCAGTGATGTGTGATCCGAGTCGAGTCTAATCACTAAATTATCAGCGACGGCTAGATCCAGAGAGTCGATCGATGTAAATTTGTGTTTACGATGAATAATGGCGGCCACTCCTCCTCCAGCTTTTCCTGATGGGCGGTCAGTATGGAGTAAATAATAATCTGTAGGGATTGCAGCTAATATATCAGGAGCAGAATCAAGGGTTATCAGGTGAATCAATGGAAAGTAGTGTAAAGATCTCCAATTGATGTTTAATTAAGGAGCGTGTATTTAAGTAAGACACACGAAGAATCATATGGTTGTGAGGAATAATTACCTTGTCGTTCCTTTGAACACATTGTATTTCCGGGAATCTATCGCGTTGCTGCAAAAGACCAAGTCTATCAAGACGGTTCCTGGTGGATTTATCAGATAATTGATACGCTCCATGTAAGTGGCATAATTCTGTTGCAGTATATTTCAGGAAATGCGCAGAGTATAATGCTCCATGTCCCGTACTGGCGCGGACGGGCGCAGACGGGCTTGCCTTAGGCGCGCCCGCTGCGCCCATCCGCTGCGCTCCCTGTGAGGGGGGGGCCATTTTATAGTGGCTGATGCGCGAGTGGCCGAGCACTAGACCGCTCGCTCAATTTCACCACTAAGATGGCGGGCGGCAGGAAACTAGTCGGACCCAAGCAGCGTTTAATTCGGCTGCGGTAAGCAAGGGGCATGGGCCAGTAAATACTGGCTAGCAATTAGTTTTCCGATGGTAGCAAGTTTAAAACACTATCAAAATACAAAGCATAAAATATACGTGCAGTTTGTATAAAAATTCGGCGTAATTGCAGTCACATCATAACAGTCCCGGCTTCCGCCTCAGGACAGAACTCACACACTCTCAATCAGTAATGCGAGTGAATCAAGGGGCTTTTGTAGTGGCTGATGCGCGAGTGGCCGAGCACTAGACCGCTCGCTCAATTTCACCACTAAGATGGCGGGCGGCAGGAAACTAGTCGGACCCAAGCAGCGTTTAATTCAGCTGCGGTAAGCAAGGGGCATGGGCCAGTAAATACTGGCTAGCAATTAGTTTTCCGATGGTAGCAAGTTTAAAACACTATCAAAATACAAAGCATAAAATATACGTGCAGTTTGTATAAAAATTCGGCGTAATTGCAGTCACATCATAACAGTCCCGGCTTCCGCCTCAGGACAGAACTCACACACTCTCAATCCTCACACACTCACACTCTCAATACCTGATGCCAGCTTTGAAGTGTGAGAAGCTCCTGGAGTTTACTCCTACAACAGTGTGTGGCATTTCCTTCCTCCTTGCCCTAGTTCCAGTCTGCCTAGGGGCACACAAGACTAGTGTGAGACCATTTGTGAGTGTGATGAGGCAGAGCCTTTGTGATAGGTAACAGCTCTTCCCACTAATCCTGACAGAGATTTTTTTTTTTAAACTCTTTATTCATGACTGGATCAGATATTACATTTTGTAATACATTTCTTTTAACATACTGTCAGTCTTTTCCGTTTTCTGAACCATAACTTTGGCGCAGTGCTCCATACATCAACTCCTACATCACGGTTCGTGAAATTCCAATTACCAAATCAGAGTATCATTTATCACTTAGTACATGTCAGTAGGGTACTGTATCGCCCAACCGTTTCCCGGTCCCTCCCACCTCCCCCCACCCCGTTCCCGTCTTCTGGTCATTCCCATGTACATTTTTATAACGATCATCTAATAGTGATGTGACGGTATAAATGGACATTACAGGTCATAGGTGTGGTCACCAGTGTATCTAGGCAGTCTGCCTCACATATCTCCTCCCCCCACCGCCAGTGAGCACTCAGGCACCCTCATCCCCGGGCAATCCCAGGTCCTCATCCTCCAGCTCCAACAGCATGCGATCCCAGTCTTGTGCTACAGGGTATTTCCGGTGGCCCTTCTCCTCCTCCCTACGCAGTTCCGCTGCCTCCGCCTTCCCCCATTTCAACATATTGGATCTCCACACCTCTATGGCTGGGGGCCTAAGGGACTTCCATCTCATAGTGAGGGTCCGGAGTGCCAACAAGAGGGCCAGGTCTGTAAATTTCAGCTGTGCCCTACAGGCCTTGGGTCTCTTCCTATTCCCTATCAGGCAGGGTAAAGCGCCCACCGGGACCTGCATTCCCGTTATGGTGTGTAGTGCGTGCCGGATTGTCTCCCAATATGTGCGCAGTCTCGGGCACGCCCACAGCATGTGGACAATATCAGCGTCATCACCCTGACACCTAGGGCAGCAGTGGGAGACGGTGGGAAATATCCTATGTAATCTTTGTGGAGTGAGGTAAGCCCTATGTAGCACCATGGCTTGTATAAATTTGAATTTAGCATTCCTGGACACTCTCCTGGGATGTCCGAGGATGATCTTCCAGTCCCCGTCTGTAATTCCCTCTCCTGTGTCCGTGCTCCAGGCCTCCCTGAGTGGGGTGAGGGATCCAGCTGCGTGTTCTCTAATGCCCACATATAGCCATTTCACTAAATGACCGCCCGACCCCATATAGTGGAGAAGATGGACCAATTCGTGTTGTGTTGGTTAAGTGCGTTGTGTAGCCCAAGTGCGCCGTACATAATGGGAGACCGTGGCGTATAGGAGATAAAGCCGTTGCGGGGCCCCCGTGGATTGCGTAAAGGTGGCATGGTCCAGCAAGTTGTCGTACCCAAATAAGTCTCCAACTCTGTCCACCCCAGCAGCTATCCAGGGTTGTAATCTGCGTCGCGTCAGGGGTCCCTGTGGAGTCGGTAGGCCCAGTAGAGGAATGTTGTCTGCATAAGAAGGGGTCCCTGCCGTGTATTTAAGTGCATTCCGCCAGCACTTCAATGCCATGAGCAATAAGGGGTGACAGTCCCTCGGAATCTTGGCCGTAGGCAGCAGAAGGGAATGGAGAGCCCCTTGCGCCAGCTCTTGTGGTGTGAAAGCAATCTCATGAAGGTTTCTGCCCGCCACCCACCTAGTCAGCCACTGAAGTTGGCTAGCGTAGTAGTAGCCACGTAAGTCAGGCACTCCCAGGCCCCCTTGTATGGTGGACAGTTGTAGTTTCTTGAGGCTTATCCGTCTCCTCCCTGAACCCCAAATCAGGGTGATCAATAACGAATTCAACATGGTAAAAATGGGTTGTGGTAGAAGGACCGGCAGATTCACAAAATAATACAGGATTCGGGGAAGCAGGACCATCTTTGAAAGTGCCACCCGGCCCATGACAGACAGGGGCAGGGACGTCCAAAAGTTCACACTACTGCGGAGGCCAGTAATTGCTCTCCGCACATTACCCTCAATTTGGTCGTCAGGGTTCCGATAAACATTAATGCCGAGGTACTTGAAGGTAGTCGGGACCACCTGGATCACATGCTCCCCAAACGGTATGTGGGTGGGTAGTTGCCCGTCGTGGAAAAAGAACCCCAGCGATTTCCCGGGGTTAAGCGCCAGGCCCGATATCCTTTCGAACCGTTCAAAGGTATGTGCCAGGAGGGTATGGTCGCCCTGCAGGTCTCGTAGGAACAGCAATATGTCGTCGGCATAGATGGAGATCAGATTATGGGTGTCTCCAACCTTGCATTTTATATTTTGTAAAATGCGCAGGGCCTTATTACGTTTACTGTGATCCACATGACCACTGTATTCACGGTGGCAGTGTGACCACCGTTAAACTGTGGGCCCGATCAGAGTATTACGAGTGTGGCCATCGGATCGCCACAGGACTGCGGTGTCCACCAGGGATCCCGAATCCTGTGGTGGATGTGCAGCGATCAGGGGCAACAATACGCTGGCAGTGTTGCTGCGGGAACGACGAGCATATTATGAGTTGGTTATCTACCGCCCCTTTCATGGTGGTAGCCCTGCCATGAAAAGGGAGGCAGAGATGCAACAAAGGGGTCTCTGACAGGGTCCCCTGCCACTCCTGGGTCCAGGGGTGCATGTAGGGGAGCACATGTTCTTCCTCCATGGATTTTCATGCTACACCGTACAGGAACATGGAGTCAGTGCTCGCTTGTCACCCGTCTGCATGTTAGGTTCTCCACTGCCGTCAGACCACTGCTGCACCACCAACCCTCCATGGATTATAATTGTAATCCAGCGATGGGCATACCACAGCCTTGGCAGTCCCCCAGCGGACACTGCGGTGCAGCACCACAAGAAGACCGCCAAAGTTGTAATAAGTCCCTCTAGGCCTAATTATAAGTCTGGCAATCCTAAGACCGCCAGACTCGTGGTGGCGAGGCAGTGGTGTGCCGGCCTGGGACCACCGACTCACCAGGGAAGCCTCATTCCCTGGTGGTTGCGCAGCGGTTAAGCGGCATCTACATGCTTGCCGGGACCGCTGCGTTCCTGCCAAGCATATTATGACTTTCATCTCCACCACTGATTTCATGGAGGTCTTTCCTCCATGAAAACAGTGCCGGAGTTGAAAGAAAGGGGGCCCTGCCTCACGCCTTGTGGATGCACATAGGGGGGCACATGTGCATGCACTGAAGTTCAAGCACGGCATGGAATTTTGATTCCATGCCAAGCTGGAACTTCCTGTGATGCTGCCATTTTGGTGCCTATTTTATAGGCACCAAAATGGGAATGGCAAAGGAATCGCCAAAAGTAATTATTTGATGGGTGGTTCTCACGCAGGTTTGGTGGTGTGGCACCGGAGCGGTCCCGCAACCGCACCATCAAACTCATAAACAGCCTCTCAGTGTTTATATTTTTTGTGTAACTTAAATATTTCTATTGTTAAAAATTGTTTTAAAATGTAAAATGATTTTTCTAATATAGTTAGAATCCAACACTTTCTCTGATATGGCTAATTTTGGAGTGGGAATAGGCAATATAATCCCTGAGAGTCGGAGTTCAACACTTTCTTCACTGTGGCTACACACCCCTTGAGCCCAACACTATTCCAAATGAGGTAGATTTAGGGCCTGAGTATGAGCTTGGCACTGCGTTGCCAGGTCTTCCCCACCACCGCACTGCCAAAGCCATGGTCAGGCCACCCACCAGATTCTGAGTTTCCTCCTATCTGGTAGGCTTTTTAAGACATTGCCACTGCAGTGCCTCTACAAATGAGCACCACAATGAGAACATCAACATCCTATGAAAAGTCCATGCTGTGACTGACTGACATATTTATAAAGCGCTCAATTGCCAAGGCGTCTTGGTGCTAGGAGTCACTTGCTGCCATTGCACAGGCTCGACCGAGGTTTATTGCGGAGGAAAAAGCCAGATCTTGACTAATCTCCTTTTAAAAGAAACTTATTAGACTCTAGTCTAATGGTGGTAGGTAACATGTTCCATAATTTGGCTGCTCGGTGAGAGGCGCTTTTGCCTCCCCATTTGGCTTTTTGTATTTTGGGAACCCTGTGTTGGCTGATCTAAGATTCCTCGGGGAGTACCAAGAGAATAGTTTCTGAATGTCCATGGCTCCCCCACCATATAGCGCCTAATGCACAAGACAAAAAGCTTTGAATCCTTCTGTGCTGTTGGTCTGGGAGCCAGTGAAGCTGCCTTATACTGGTGGATGTGGGATGATATTTGGGCATATCAAGTAGTACTTGTGCTGTTGCCTTCAGCAAAGACTGCAGTTTTTCAGTCTGGCCTTAGTCAATTCCCAAGAATAGCGCATTACCATAATCAATTTTCAAGAGGACAAGAGCTCCCATTACTGTTTATCTGAGGTTCAATGGAACAAAAGGCAAGATTTTCTGCAAAACTTTCAATGCAAAGAAACAGGAGGAGGTTAGATGATTGATTTGTTGTCAAATGTGATTCCAAGGTTTCTTGCCTTAGTAGAAGGAACGGGGCAGTTACCAGCCTCGGATGGCCACCACAATTGGCTCCATACAGAAGGACCCTGCCCAAACTCAGTGACCTCAGTCTTCTCAGTGTTAAGCTTGAGAAAGTTTAAATTCATCCAGGCTCTAATGGACTTTAGACAATTATGAAAGCTGGCGGCTGTGGTGTCCATCTCTGCATGACAGATACAACTTTATGGGTATCATCTGCATATGAGATTAGCGTAAGACCGTGATCTTTGATTAGTCTAGCCAAAGGGGTGACATATATATTGAACAACGTTGGTGACAAAGACGAGCCTTGTGGTACCCCACACGGGAGACAGAAGTTTTCTGATTTGAGATTATCCCAGTAGATTATCTGCTCCCTGGATGCCATGAAAGATGATAGTAAGGTTAAGGCGGTCTCTTTGATACCTATTGTCTTCAGCCGCCGCATCAGTACAGTATGGTTAACGGATCAAATGCTGCTGATAGGTCAAGCAGGATGAGGACAGCTCTCCCCTCCCTCCCCCACCCCCATCCAGTCTACGGATCTCCTCTGTGGCCATAATCAGGGTTGACTCGGTGCAATGGCGAGATCTAAAGCCATGTTGGGTGGAATCTAGGAGGTTGTTGCAATCTAGGTAGTCGGTGCGTTCCATGTTAACAGTTTTTTCTTGACTGTTCGCCGGAATTGGTAGACACGATTATGGGCGATAGTGTTTCGCCTCAGGATCCAAGGTGGGTTTCTTCAGGTTATGCTTAATACATGCCTTTTTCCATGACTGCGGAAAGGTCCTGGAACTAATAGCCTAATTTAGGAGTGGGCCAAATGAGCACTGATCTTTTTAGAGACCAGATGCAAGATGGCAGGAGGAGATGGGTCAGTAGGAGAACCTGACTTGGTCTGTAATAACAGATCATTAACTTTCTCTCTCGTTAGAGTAGAGAACCTCGACAGGCTGCTATGAGTTGGATTATCCTCTGGGGCATTTTCATTGTTTTCAATAGAAATAGGTAACGTCTTAAGACTGTCTGTACTTTGGTTTGAAAAAAGGTAGAAATCTTGTCACAGAGATTTTAAACAGGTGTAAATTGATTATCTTGCTGCCGCTTGGATAGAACCGTCAATGTTTTAAAAGGCTCCTTAGAGGAGATTTTGTCTGCATCTATTTTTGCTGTAAAAAAGACAGTTTTAGCTTTTTTGATATCTGCCTTGTATTGCTCTAGAACTAGATTATAGGCCACTTTACTTTCCTCACTGTAATCTATCCTCCATAGCCGTTCAAAACGTCTATATTTGGATTTGATAAGTCTGAGATCTGCGTTAGACCAGGGTGCAGACCCATGATTTCTTTGAAATTTCTTAGCTACTCCCGGAGGTAGCAGATCCACTGATGACCTAATCCAGTCATCAAATTTGTTAGCTGCGTTATTGGAGTTAGAGACATCTTTGGGGGGGTTCCTTGCAAGGACTGCTTCCAATTCTCTTTTTTGAAATCTGTTCCAAGGTCGAGATTTGACCAAGGGTTATTTGTTCAAATGGGAGCTGGTAGGACTACAAAAAGATGGCCGCGGGGGCAAGATCCCAAAAATCGGGCTCTCTGGCTTGGGATCACTAACTTAATGTAAATCCCACTCGCCCGTTCACCCTGCCACAGCTGCCACCTGTATCAACCCACGACCTACTGGAACCAATGAAGGTGGGAGGGGGAATCACTCAGAGAGTGTCCCTCGCTCCTTGGTTGCCAAGCGGTCCTGCTGAGGAGCCCAAGGAAACATAGCCTTCGAAGTATCCCCAGGTCAGCACATGCTGCATCAGGGGTACCCTTGGCTGTGATCATCATCCCGCAGACGGCGTTGCCCAGCAGGCGACCAGCGGGAACGACAGACAGACCCCTTGATGGACGCCTGTGATCGAAGAACTCACGAAGCTCTGATTTCTTGTCCCCACACACCGGAGCACACAGCAGATTAAGGTGCTGCTTCCCCCTCTGTGATCTTCCCAAAAGGAAGCCTAGAATGGAGCTCGCTCCTGCTCCGGACCGGCACAGAGACAATGCCTGGCCCTAAGATGGCCGACGCTATGGCCGACACTTGATGGACGCTCATGATCGCAGAACTCACAAAGCTCCGATTTCTTGTCCCCACACACCGGAGCACGCAGCCGATTAAGGCACGGCTCCCCCTTACTTTCATCTGCCCAAAAGGAAGCCTAGAAAGGAGCTCGATCCCAATCCGGACCGGCACGGAGCCGATGCCTGGCCCTAAAATGGCTGACGCTAAGTCCTCTTGGCAAATAGAGAGTGGCATTTAAATCATTGACAGGGTTTTCACGCAGTTAAAGGACATACCCAGGACACTTAGTAAAGCGCGACCTGAATAACACATTACCCAACTTGCTTACGGCTTTGATGAGGAATCAGTCCGTCCTCCCAGAGCCCAGAGATTGTCTGAACCTCCAATGGCAGCCAAAAAGGACAACCCTCCGATTGCTCCAGCGACGCTGGTGACTCCTGGTCCACACTAAGGTACCGGACCTGTTTCGGGACGTTTTCACCCCCATGCAGCAAACACTTTAAACTCACTGCAGAATCCGTGCTCCCCAACCTTTATCTCGCCTATTCGTGTCACCTGATTTTAGGATGGCCATCCCCGACCTCCTCAAGGATCACATTCAATGCAGATAAGGGTCCAAATGAGACAAGGAGCCCTGATAAACCCCCTGCATTGCTCAATAAGGAGTGTCAAAGCGAGTGCCTCGTGTAGCTAGACCCATCTAAATAGGCACGGACTAGTTTTCTTATGACTAGGAAGCCTGACCCCATAATGCCAGCTCTGTGAAGGCTGAAAGCACAGTTCTTTAGTATCAGGCAGAGTGAAATGTGAGGTTCTTACTCTCACCTATCCTTGCCTGACCACAAAATGGAGATCAGCTCCCACTGATGATCAATTGACAGTTGGCATGATTTTTGAATGTCAATTGCCCTAATCTCTACAGAGACCCGAAATATTGAAAATAAGTGGAAGCTAAGGGATGGTTCAACAGGTAAACTCCTACCCATCCTAATTTAAAGGCGCATAATCTTCTACACCCCAATCCTTCACTCCCACGCCTAATCTCCAGCTCCCCCCGCTGAAGCGCCCATCGCTGCATCTCCCCCCCATATTTACTACATCGCCCTATAGCTGAACCTGACAAACAGAGAAATGGCCCCCTCAATCTGCACTCAGCCTACAGTAGAGTAGTGCCCCCATATCTGACCCCAGCACACTGCCCTCCTGCCACCTCTAATCTGGGCAAATAGATCCCACAGACTCTCACTCCCTCCATCCTTACGCAGCAGCTACTCTCCCAATCTAGTCGCAAAGCTCCCACATCTATAAGGGTTACCGTCCTACCACCTCAGATCAGGGCAACCAGAACCCACTGACTCCTATTGTGGCAACTAGATTCCACTGCCACCTATTGCTTCCATCACTACGCAGTGGCCTTTCTCCAAAGCGAGTCTCACGGCTCCCTTTATAGTGAGGGCCCCCAGGGGCCTACCAACCACACGTCGTGTTCAGTTTTCCCACAGATGACACTCCCTAACCAAGGGAAATCCCCCTCCCTATCAGCAGCATGGCCCCCTCTAAGAAACGCAACAATGTCACCACGCACTCCAACATCCGTCAACCCATCCATGCCGATCCACATGAAACCGCACGGCGTGAACGCTTTCGCAATTAGCTTCCTCTAACCTCTCCCTAAAAGCGAGAAGACACTTCAAACATAGACTAATCGGACAGCACCCAGAAACACTATTTGTGGACACTTACCACTGCACCTCCAAAGGGCAGGTAAAGATGGATCTCATCTTCCACACGGATAGACCTGAGATCTGAAACACTACAGTAAGAATGAAACTTCACATATCCAAAACGACGACCACCACACATAGCTGTAAACTAACAACCTCTCTCCCAAATCAGGCAACTAGGAACGGGAATATATCAGTGTCCATTTATTCAAATTGCCCAGTTTTGATACAGGCTAACAACGAGAACCTAAAGGCCTTCGACTCCCTCTTCCTTGCTCTTGCTCTTTTCGCCCATCCTCACTCTCTTTGTCCTGCTCCGCCCCAAACCCCTTCCCCGGTCAACCTGCCCCACCAGGCGAAGCAAATGTCTATTTCCACTCCCCTGGTGAGATCCTTCAGCCTCCCCTCTCGAATCTCCTCCCACTCCTCCGTTCCCACGAATCATGACCTTCAAACCTCAGAGGAAGATCAGACCTCACCGCGCTCACAGACTCATTTTCTTCAACATCACATCACCACCCCACGGGCTCGGTCTATTGACCCCTTTTTCACTCCTACAGAATCCTTGAGGAAGATCTCACAACTCGACCCCCTATCGAGGGTCGCTAACAGAGGCAGCATGGCCGTCACAATTAGCATTAGACCTCACAATTCGACCTTGCCCCCCACCCCGCGAGATGTCCCTACCCAAAACTACATGCCCCTAGCCCCGGAAAACATGGCGCACCGGCTGGCCTTATTAGAAAGTCAGTTAGAAATAATATGCAGTGGCCTTGATGAAATCGTAACCAACCTAGACAAGGCTCGAAAGCCCCGGCAATCCCAACCCAGGGCCTCTTCACTGACCAACTGCAACCTTCTAAAATGAAATTTTGGGCCCTCATCCGCCCTCAAGAACCGGCTACAGAGGCCCACCTAAATCGACATTGTGATCCCATTACAGAACAACAAAAGAATCAAATCCCCCGCATCCGGGGTACAGAGTGTCCCAAATAAGGATGCTGAGATCCAGACACAAAGTTCTTCTAGAACTAAAGCAGCAATGTCCGCTGAAGAAGCAGCGGATCTAGCCTCCACATACGACTCTCCTCCCACGGCCTCCCCTAAATCCAATATTCAAGTGATCACAGGCTTCAGAAGAGCCTACCCCCGTGAAAATCACAAGACCCGGCCCTCCCTCTCCTCCATAACCGAGGGCCCCATCAGGAAAGTATCCTAGCAAAAAGAAACTATCCACTTACTACATGCTCATTAACTGTAGATCAGCCCCCAAGCATGCAACGGAATTAGCAGAAGCCATCCTCTCTTAGGACTTAGGGGCATATTACCAACAACTAGCGATAATTTTTGACTCTAACTTGTTTAGAGACAAAAATTATCGCCGCACATCGGCGATTTTTATCGCAGATAAACCTTGCTATTAGCAAGGTTTATCGCAAATGCGATCAAAAACGGCCGCAATGCATGAATATCGCTGAAAAGTCAGCGATATTCATGCATTATCAAGCAAATGCTCTTAGCCATGTTATCCACCTCCCATTGGATAACATGGTGAAGAACTGCTCAGGGCAGGTGTTAGCTTTTGGAGATATTCGCGCTTAGCGCGAATATCTCCAAAAGTTGGTAATAGGCGATAGCGATGTTAGCGACTGTTTCCAGTCGCTAACATCTTGGCACGCCCACTTTGCATGTCATTAGTGATAAATATCACTGACATGCAAAGCGGGGCCCAAGATGGTCGCTATCTCCTATTAGCTGTCACTAACTGGTGTTAGCGACAGCTTGGTAATAGGGAGATAATTTTATCTCCGCTTTCTTGGCTTTTAAAGCCAAAAAAGCGGAGATAAACCCCTTGATAATATACCCCTTAGACATTGCGTTCATCATGGAGAAATGGCTAAATGAGATCTCCCACCATACTTAGATATGCTTGGGCCCCCAGGATTCACCATCATCAACAAGATAGAAAAGATCAACGAGGTGGAGGTGTAGCCATCATCCATAAGGACGACATAGACATCGCTGTAATGGACTCCTGCAAGTACAGCTCCTTTGAATGTCTTTCTGTCAATATCAAGACAAAGGATAATAGCCCATTAGTCTGTCACCTTCTCTATCACCCACCAGGCAACACCCCCGCATACGGGGGAACACTTATCCGACCTTATTGCCCATTACGCACTCAAAGACACTAACTACCTAATCCTGGGTGATCTCAACCTATGCTGGAACAATGCCAACAACACACTAATTCAATCTCTAAATAATCTCCTCTGTGACAATAATCTTTCTAAACACTGCTCTGAAGAAACTCACAACAAAGGAGCAACCTTGGAGGCCATCATTGCCCATCGAGACGCAATTACGATCGACAACATTTTTCCAGTGGACTTCCACATCAACCAAAGAGTACTATTCCTGCCTTCTGTACAAGACCCCCCCAAATGGCCAAGAAATCTCACCCTGATTCCCCTGGGCGTCATGGAAGAAAGGCTAAATTTGCTCCTACCCAGCGGCAATGATCTCCTCTCCACAACCGATCTCACCTCGCTCACTAACACAAATACGGTGATCTTGTTTGACCAATTAGCACCCCTGAAACAAAAAAAATTGAGCAATTCCGTCCAGATCATGGTTCGACTCAGACATCAATGAAGAAAGGAGACAACTAAGAGCCACAGAAAGACGCCGGAGGATCATGCCCACTACCATCCATCGCAATCAACTCTGAACAGTCCGGAAGAAATACAACAGTCATATCAAGAACAAAAAATCCATGTTTTTCTGCTCTGCACTGGATAGCACAAAACACAGAGCCAAGGAGCTCTTTAATATCATCAGACAACAAACCACCAAACCCGATACGTCTCTAGGGCAGGCATCCAAAGAACGGTGCGCCAACTTCGCCAACTTCTTCAATGATAAGATCTCCAAGATCGAGCGCTCTCTGGACATCAATTGCGCCTCCCTTCCCAATAGCAGCACGGTTGGGGTGCTTGGTAGCGCTCCCTTTCCCATCACTAAACCCTGGTCACTCTTCTATCCCATTCCAGTAGAAGAGATAGTCAAACTGATCTCCACTTCCAAACCTTCATCTCACGCCCTAGACCCTCTACCTGCTCAACTCACCAAAAAACTGAAACTCTCCCTAGCCCCACTCTGGTGCAGG
The DNA here is from genome assembly GCF_964261635.1 of Lissotriton helveticus. Classification (NCBI taxonomy): domain Eukaryota; kingdom Metazoa; phylum Chordata; class Amphibia; order Caudata; family Salamandridae; genus Lissotriton; species Lissotriton helveticus. The sequence goes on along the minus strand of NC_136060.1, from coordinate 18,114,822 downwards.
ATTATAAACAGCTCCCTAAAAAACGGAATCGTTCCAGACTGTCTTAAAGTGGGACAACTCACCCCACTTCTGAAAAAACCAGGCCTGGACATGAATGACTTAAACAACTTCAGACCCGTCTCCAACCTTCCTCTTCTTTCCAAAATCCTAGAAAGATGTGTACTCCAACAATTAACGCAACACTTGGACAATACCAACCTCCTCGACTCCCATCAGTCGGGATTCAGGAAAGCAGCACAGAAACCACAATCCTCAACATAATCGATGATATCCACAAATCACTTGACTCAGACCAATGTTGCCTCCTCATTCACCTAGACTTATCGGCAGTATTCGACACAGTAGATCACAAACTTCTCCTCAAGGCTCTCGAAGAAAGGGCCGTTCTAGACCAGGTGGTCCTCAAATGGTTCTCCTCATTCCTTCACAACCGCTCCCAGAGAATCATAATCAAAAGCTTTGAGTCCGACAATCACCCAGTCAATAGGGGAGTCTCCCAAGGGTCAGTGCTCTCCCCTCAACTCTTCACCATTTACATGGAACCCCTCACCACCCTACTCAGAAAAGCTAACATCCCCTTCCACCTATATGCTGATAATACTCAAATTTACTTGGAAATCTCCTCTGCTAAAGACATTCAAAGACTCAATGAAATACTAAGGGAAGTGCAACTTTGGCTGTCAAGTAACCACTTTAAACTGAATCCAGACAAAACCGAACTACTCCCCATATCGAACAAAGAAGAGAACCCACAAATGGTCAAGTGGTTAAAAGCTATCGATGCGCTCAATGGGAACCTCACCCTGGTCGACTTTGTTAAATCATTAGGCATCACGCTAGACTCAAAACTGGACATGACCAAACACATTAAGATCTCGGCTAAGAGCGCCTTTCTCAACCTGAAGCTACTAAACAAAATAAAACCTTTCATTCCACCCAAAGATCTCAAACAAGCCACTTAATCATTGGTGCTGTCAAGACTGGACTACGGAAACGCAGTCCTCACGGGAATAGCTAGAAACACATCTTGCTCCTCTAAAAACAACTCTGAACGTGGCTGCCAGAATGGTCACCGGAATAAAGAAATTTGATCACATCTCTCCTGCACTCAAAAAACTCAAGTGGCTACCAATAGAAATGCGACCGAACTTCAGAACAGCCTACCTCACCCACAAAGCCCTTCACACAAGCAAACCCGAATATCTGGCGGCCAAACTCAAAAAAGCAGGTCAGAACAGGAATCTCAGAAGCTCTTATACCCTACTTCTCATCCCACTAACATCACACACAAAAAAACCGCGGCCAGGTCCTTCGCCGGAATTGCGCCCAAAATCTGGAACTCTATTCCCCCCACATCAGAACTATTCCCTCCTTTGCTAAATTCAAAAGTCAGCTCAAAATCATTTTCCTTGATCGATCCCTAGAGAAGCGATAGGAGCAGTCGGAGTGCTGAAATTGACACCTCACCCCTCTCTGATGCGGTGTTAACAAGAGCCTGAAATGGAACTCTTCATCATTGTCATTACTATTACTCTTATCCGGAATGTCTCGCTTTATTGTACTATGCTCTGCTCTCATTTGCTCTGCTATGTAACTGATGTCAAGCGCTCCGATACCCTCCGGTCAGGCTAGCGCTATATAAAACTTCTTTAATAAAAATAAAAATAAGTTCTAGGGATTAGTACGTTAAAATATATTGCTTTATGATTAGCCCAGGGCAAGGGCAGAGTATTAACCAGCACAATGGTCAAACTATTAGTAAATAGGCCATCCAGAGTATGGCCAGCCTTATGCGTGGATTCAGACACAATCTGGGTTAGCCTGTATCCTGCAAGATTGTCCACCAACATGGCAGTATGTACATTGTTGTTTGCTTCTAGGTGGAAGTTAGAATACCCTAGAATTGTAAAAGTAGGAGATTCTAAACAAGATTCTAAAAGTGTCTGGAGCGAGTGGGTAAAAGTGGACCTTGCTCCAGGCAGCCAGTAGAGAAGTAAACCCAGGAAGGAAGGGGAGTTGTTACATTTAATGTTGAAAGTCATGGCTTCTGTTTCCAATTGTCGAGTAGGCTCAATCTTAACATTAAAATGAGACCGAAATATTATGGCTACACCCCCCTTTTTTCCCCTTCCCTGTCTGAACAGGCTACTTGATAACCCGTAGGTGTAGCAATATTCCAATCAGCTTCTGATATATCATTCGCCCAGGTATCTGTTAGAAAAACGAGATCTGGGTTCAAAAGTTGCATCGGACATTCAAATTCATATCTATGCTTTATCACAGATCTAGTGTTCAGCAAAATGCACTGTATTGTATCTGCAGTAAGAGCACTGAGAGATGCTACCACCGGTACGGATATCCGTTGTACTGGTGTCTCTGTAAGTTGGTGGTGCTAGTGAGGCTCCTAGCACTTCAGCACTATCATAACTACTTCTTGTTGAGGCAGTGGGACTGTTATCTTTACCAAATGGGTTTTGTAATCTGACAGCGATTAGATTGAACATTAGCGGAAGACATCTTAGTTCTAGCCGTTATCTTGACATTTAGCGGACTCCATTTTGTATTCATGGCAGCCATTTTGTCTGCCACATGCTGCCTTGTGCCGACCATGTGCTTTGTCATATCTTCCTGTTCATGGTGCTTGAATCTGCCCAGCAACAAGCTATATTTAGCATCCCCTACTTTGCCGCTGACCGTTAGGGTTCACATCTGGTAGTGATTAGCTCCAGATAGGAATGTGTTTGTCAAGCCCCCAAGACTGTTAGCTCCTCCCACTGATCGATTGTGCCTCTCGATATTACCTTATATGTACATAAAATGTGCTCTTGTGCTTTGTACCGCCTTCTTTTGAGCCCCTGTGCGGGTATAAATAAACCATGCTTTCTTAGCTTGTAGTGCTACTTCTTGCAATACCAAAGGGTACTGTTTGAACCGTAGCACCACCTCATGAGGTGTAATAAATGTTACGTTTTCTATATCCAGTTTCTGTGCCAACTTCTTTCAATTGGTCTGAGGACTTCGTGCAGAGAAGGGCGAACCCCTTGCACTAGCGGGTCGGGCTGAGGCCTGCACGACAAATTGGCGCCCGACACGTGGGGCTCATCGACGACTCGGATGCCCGAAGGATTGGTCGTGACGAAGGTTTGGAACCTCGCTGAGGACGCGATCGCTGCCAGAAGAGACCCGAGTCTTGGCGCCCAAGGCGTTTCTTCCCTTCTTTCCGATCTTACCATCCAGGCGGCGCCGGTCTTCGACTGAGATCTCTTCTGTTGGTTCGCCGTGCAGTGACCGTTTGGTCAAATTTAGAACTTGGCAGTTGGAATCTGGACACCCTATGATTGGTAACAGCCATTTTGCTGCACCCACTATGGGTTTTGGATGCCCTTGTATGGTAAGGTAGTTTTAGGAACACTTACTGTGGCATATTTGTATTTGGAAAAGACCAGTCTAATTTGTATTTGGAAATTGGTATATATGTGTTGCAACCAATATAGGCAGGCAATGTGAAGATTTGTCTTCAATTATTTGAATTTGAACGGCGCAACGTACTAAAGCTACTTTAAGTGCTACTTTGTGTATAATACTGCATATTTTGCATTATTTCTGGCATGCCTGTTTTTAGCGCACTTCGAAAGTTGTGTTGCTTTTGTAATGGTACCAGTCTACGACTTGAGGAATCACAGCCGGCTCCCCCAGAGGGGACGCCTAATAGAGATATGTACGTTAAGTTTGGTCTTTCTGCCATAATGTACAGCACGTTGAGGCATAAATATACCAAAAAGGATCCACAATTACGTTGGCCAATGCATGGGTCATTTGATGCACGGAAGATTGAGTATGTGGAGCAATGTATGTTTGAGCAGAAGTCTAGACGTGATATGTTTGAATGCGTGCGAATATGGGAGAAGGAAGTACGACAACAAGAGAAGCGTGAGCAAGCGTTGATTGAGAAAGAGCAGCAAAAGAATGTGTATGAGAAAACGTTGGAGTTGAGAAAGAAAGAAGTGAGAGAGTTGAAAGAGAGAGAGGAGAAAGAACACAGGTTGCAGGTATCTGGCCAATATCCTGTCTGACAGCCTCTCTATCCTGTCCTTAATAAACCGCAAAAAGATTTTTTGTTATTAGAGCGACCTCCACCTCCGTATGCCGTTCCGTCCGCTCCGGCCGAAGGCGATGAGGATTCTGACACAGAGCAACAAAAAGCGCGGGACATTCGATCCATGTTGTCTGCTGCGCGTCCGGCCGAAGTCAGACAAGCTGCTCGCAAAGCATTACGTAGTACTGATTCTGCTCCCGATCTTTCAGCTAGTATACAGGGATGGTCGGAAAAGGAGCAGTTATGTTTTACTGAGACATTTGCTACAGAAGTTGTAGAATTCTTTTGAAAATTCTCTCTAGTATTAGAACCTAATGATATAGCAGCTGATCGTAAACAAATGCGTGATGGTCTTTTTGTTCTCTCTCAGGTAGATGACACGATTAGACGGTTGGTTAAATTACGAACTGAAGCGGTTCACTTGAAGGAGAAGAAAAAGTTGGAAGGTGCAGCTGCGCAGTCCAATCCGTCCGGAGTGTCGCAGTCTTCTATCTTCGGAACAGATAAGACAATGCCAGTCGATATGAGGCCTATGCGGGAAGCCGCACCCTTGTATGTTCCTCCTAAAGGAGCGGGTGACAGTGATGATAAAAATTCTGCTGATGCTAAAGGATATATTGTTTATAATTGGGTGTACACTCCTTGGAATAGAGCAGATGTAATGGCGTTAAAAGCAGCGTTACCCGATCCGCGTAAAAATCCAGCCGCTTTCTATGAGGAAGTTGAAGGCGCTATAAATTCCTGTACTATGACCCTATGTGATATAGATTTATTTTACGACTTAATTTTACCGCAAGATATGTGGCGGCATGCTCGTAAAATCGATGATCGGGCTATTCTTGGTGCTGAATGGAAGGAGTTAGAACAATTGGATGTGGATAGGGAGCCCGATAAAAAGCCACACAAGTTAATATTAGATCTCCCCGCAGCAATATTAACCAAGTTTAAAAAGTTTTTCCCCTGAAAAAGATAGATTGGACTGTTTTAGCATCGTGTAAACAAAAGGTAGATTAATCGGTTTCTGATTTCTTTTCACGCTTTGAGGAAGCTTTTCATGATTTTAGCGGTTAGTCCTTGACGGATGATACAGGCAGACATCTGTTTGTCAATAAATATGTTACGAATCTGTTGCCAGGGATAGCTAGCCACTTAAAAGCTAGTGAAAGTTCTTGGACTACATATTCTCCAGCATCTGTTTTGACGATGGCTCAATATTATGAGCGTCAAGAATTAGAAGCAAAAGGTAACGAAGAAAAGAAATCTAAAGATTTGAAAACGAAAGTCATGTTAGCCCAAGTCTATGGTCCGTCCTCTAGAGGTTATGATAGAGGCTATGATAGAAGCTACGATGGAGGCGGACGCGGATCTTTTAATTCCCCCTATACTCATACGAATTTGTCTATTAATCAATGTGCGTATTGTAAGAAATTTGGTCATTGGATGGCTGATTGCCCAGTGTTGCGTGCCCAACAGAATTCTCGAGGGCGGGGACAAGTGAAGAATCGTTCAGGTTTTTCAGGGCCTAGGGGAAATACCAATGATCGTGCTCGATTTGATATTAATGTACGAGCACAGGATGGGCTAAATGCTTTTGATAGACGAAATCAATATCAAATGTCTGATTATGTTCAGCCTGACCTTTACGATTCTGTTCATGCATAGGATTGCCTAGGATGGGGTAAGGAATCAGTTGAAGTTCCAGTAGATCAGACGGGTCCCTATGTTACAGCACATGTTTTGGGTTCTACTTATCGGTTTCTGGTTGATACAGGAGCTACTCGTAGAGCTTTGTCTAAACAATTGGTTCCAAGGGCTCCCCTGTCTGGCGTAACTATTACTTCGATAGGTTTCGATGGAACACCTTCCCTTAGCCCATTGTCACAACCACTTGCATTTTATGTCGATAGATTTAGTGCTCCATGTCCGTTTTTGCTTTCTCCAAACACACCAGATAATATTGTGGGTCTTGATATGCTAAAGTCTTTCAGAGCCACAATACGATGTTCCCGTGATGGAGTGTGTGTCATTTTGAATGATAATCATTCCGAGCCTGAAAGAGTTTGTCTGGTTAAAGAGGATATTGCATTGGCTTCACTTCCTAAAACTTTGTGGGCTACCTCAGACACTGACGTGGGTCAAATGGTTATCCCACAAGTACATATTAGTGTCAAGGAGGGAGCTGTGTTACCTCGCTTGCCTCAATATAGGATTTCACAGGAGGGTGAAAAAGCACTCATACGAATTGTACATGATCTCATTAAAGTTGGGGTTGTTGAGGAAGTTCCATTTAATGTTTGCAACAGCCTGATTCTTCCGATTCTGAAAAGAGACACTGACACTCCAGTTTATAGATTTATCATAGACTTGAGGGAGGTAAACAAGACTGTCGTACCGCAGAATCCTGTAGTTTCTGACATCACAACACTTCTTACTTTGGTCCCCCGACTGCTACTACGTTTTCTGTAATAGACTTGAAGAATGCTTTCTTTTCGATCCCTATTCATCCTGACAGCCGATACTTGTTCGGTTTCACTTTGAATAATCGATCGTATAGATTTTTTAAAGTTCCTCAAGGCTATACTGAAAGTCCGAGTATTTACAGTCAAGCATTGAAAAGAGAACTTGATTCTTTTGTGTTGCCTGAAGGTGTGGCTCTGATACAATATGTCGATGACATCTTGCTGGCAGCCGACACCCCAGAGCAATGTGAAAAGTGTACTCTGTCTTTGCTTTCTTTTCTTGCTTCCCATCATCATAAAGTGTCACGGAAGAAACTACAATATTGTAGACCAAAGGTAACCTACTTAGGTTACTTTTTGTCTAAGGAGGGACGCGCATTAAAATCAGATCGTATATAAGCAATTTTAGACACGCCATTACCTACTACACAGAAAGGAGTATGTGCATTTCTTGGTCTTACTTCCTTTTGCAGGCATTGGATTTTGGGGTTTTCATATATTGTTTAGCCCTTGTTAGCACTTTTGACACAAGACACTCCCATACCCCTTCCATGGACAGATGAATGTGAAAATGCTTTTCGACAGTTACGACAAGCCCTTTGTTCAGCACCAGTGTTAGGTACACCAGATTACACGAAGCTTTTTACACTTTACGTGCATGAGAAAGATGGATGTGCATTGTCAGTTTTAGTTCAGTTACATGGCGATAAGCAACGTCCTTGTGCTTATTTTTTAGCAGTTCTTGATCCTGTTGCTAGAGCATTACCTGGGTGTTTTCACTCAGTTGCGGCAACGGCTGTGTCAATACGACAGAGTGAAGGAATAGTTTTGTCACATAAGTTGTTAGTGTTGGTACCCCATGTGGTTGATGCCCTTTTGAATCAAACAAAGACGCAGCACTTAACTAGCGCTCGACTGACAAGATATGAACTGACATTGCTAGCTCCTCACATAACATTGAAGAGATGTGCAACTTTGAACCCAGCTACTTTGTTGCCGTATCCGGTGACTCAGCCTCAGTCACAAGAAACTCATGATTGTAAATTCCTGACTGAGGAACAGACAAAGGGTCGCATTGATTTGCAAGATATGCCCCTTCAAGATGTGGAGGGTGAATTGTGGGTTGATGGTTCTTGTTTGAAATTACCAGATGGTACGACCTCAGCCGCAATCACCACGCTTGAAACAATAGTGGAGACAGCTCACATACCACAGAAATCGGCTCAAGCAGCTGAATTGATAGCTTTGACACGAGCATGTGAGCTTAGTACTGATTTGAGTGTGAACATTTATACAGTAGGCGCTAGGCTTTTAGAGTAGCGCATGATTTTGGCCTTCTCTGGAAGGAAAGAGGCTTTCTTACATCTCACGGAATGCAAATAATGCACGGAGAACTAGTGCATAACCTTTTGATTGCATTGACATTCCCAAAGAAAGAAGCCATAGTGAAGTGTAGTGCGCACAAGAAAGTGACAAATACGATTGGACAAGGTAATGCCTTTGCAGATCACGTGACACGTGAAACTGCGACGCAAAGAAGCACCACTCCCATGTATGTAGTGAAGTCACAAGCTGAGAGATGGCATAATGCTAGGCATGAAGTACGAGAGATACAGAAAACTGCTTCTGTGAAAGAGCGTGAACAATGGTCTGAAAAGGAGAGTTAGATGATGAAGGTTGTTGGCGGAATAAGCAGATGGATAGATGGAAGTTGCCTATAGCTTTCGTACCACCTATGGTTCAGATGGCACATGGACTAGCACATGTTGGAGCTTCAGCAATAACGAAAATGCTTACGCAAGTTTGGGAGCATCCAGAAATTGCTAGCACAGCTAAGAGAGTAGTACAGTCTTGCTTTTTCTGTTTACAATATAATCCTGGAAAAGGAACTCGAGTTCCATCTGGAGGTTTTGCTACACCAATTGCACCTTTTGAAGTCTTGCAAATGGATTACATCCAACTTGAGCGTTGTAATAACTTGAAGTATGTTCTAGTGGTGGTTTGTGCCTTTAGTAAATGGATTTAGGCGTACCCCACAAAGGACAATACTGCTATTACTACTGCTAAGGTGCTATTGAAGGAATTCTTCCTGAGGTTTGGTGTTTGAAGACTCCTATGGAATGATAACGGACCTCATTTTGTTGGGTAAGTTATCAAATATGTCTTGAAGGGGTTAGGAATTAAACAGAAGTTCCATCCAGTGTTTCATCCACAATCAGCAGGATTGGTGGAAAGGTATAATGCTACTCTGAAGCTGAAAATAGCGAAAATTCAAGCTTCTACACACTTGACCTGGCCAGATGCGTTGCCATTGGCATTGTTGTCTATCAGATCAGTACCACATTCTAGAACGGGTCTCACCCCATATGAAGTAGTATTTGGACGACCCATGAATATTTGGGGAGTTCCAATACCGAGTTCTGTGTATGATGTACCTTGTGTATTGATGAATGACTATTTGGCACAGTTAACCAACAGTTTGGTTTCTATACATCAACAGGTTCGAGAAGCACTTCCTAACAGATCTACAGGTGAAGGCCAAAAACTCTGTCCTGGTGACCTGGTGATGATCTAAGCGTTCGAGAGGTCAAGCAGCTCGGAGCCGAGATGGCGTGGACCGGAACAGGTGCTCCTCGCCACGAGAATAGCGGTTCGAGTCACCAACAAGAAAAACTGGGTGCATAGTACTCATTGTCGGAAGGTATCGTCGACCTTGGTGGAACCTGCTGTGCTGACTGATCATCGAGAGATCTTGACCACGGAGAAAGGCCCTGCTGTATCACCTGACGAATCTGCGGAGTTCTTTTTTTGTAATACTTTATTTTCAGTTTTTTTTTAAACAAACATAGTACAAGGGGGGTACAGTTACATGGAAAGTCGCAGTCAGGAAATGAAAAATAAAAAAGAGGAATCAGTTTCTCAGTACAGGTTACAATATCATCTCATATGCCGAAAGAGACAGCAAGTAAGTGATCTATCAGGGGTGATATCACACAGGGCTACATGTGTTCTAGTCAATGAGGAGGCGGTGTTACATCTGTTAACTTTCAAATAGGCATGCATGCAACATCTATCGAAATACCCATATCAGTTCATATTCAATACATTAGTCTATTACATGTGTCCCTCATCCATCGATAACTAGGCTACTAGTCAATGCGTACCAGTATGTACATAGATCAAGGAGTGTGTCATATGTGAAGTAAATAGCCCTTCTCATTCAGACTGTAGTGCAATTTAAGACAGTGTACAGCTAGGCCAGAAATGCAACCTCTCAACCCACCTGTGACGGGCGTGCCCCATCCTCAGCGTCAGTATGGTCTAATAAATAACACCGCAGCGGGGCCCATATATCAGCAGGCCGAGAAGTCGGCGGCATTAACTCAGCATACGTTGTGATCTGTTCCTGACAATATACAAGGTCAGTCAGCCAGACCTTAAATTTGGGCGCCCTCCCCCTACCCCATCTACACGCCAATCTTCTCTTCGCCAGGAGTAGCGCCAATGCAACAAATTTGCGGTGCAATACACTGATAGGTTCCACCCACCCCAATAGTGCAATAATAGGTGATGGTTCCAGATCAACATTGATCATTTTAGATAGGGCGTCAAATATCTGCTGCCAATATTCCTGAACCGCTGCGCAGTTCCATGATCAATGCAAGAAATCAGCACTAGGGGCGTGGTATCTTTCACACTCATCAGAGTCACGCAGTTTATACCTATACAATCGTGCAGGGGTGTAATACAGTCTGTGTATAAATTTATAGTGCAGTATTCTAAGCCTGCTACTAGAAGAGATACGCTCAGTTTGTTGCATGCAGAATGTCCATTGCTCGTCTGTCAGGTCTAGTCTTAGTTCAAGTTCCCAAAGCGCTTTGGCATACATTCCTAAGGGAGTGGACCGTCTTCTATATGGTAGACACCAGTCGTCTAGGCGTGGCAGTAAGAAGTATTTTTTGCAAAGGTGCGAACGCCTGGGGTTCCCTGGGAAAATCGGGCGTAAGTGCCCTGAGCCCCTGCCGAAGCCGAATATACAAGAAGGTGTCAAGTGGTGATTGCGGGGCGCCACGAGACAAGTCATCTAATGAGCAGAATGTTCCATCTTTATATAAGTCCCCCCATGTTGTAATATGCATGCGCTCCACGAGCTTGTGAAAGATAGATTCCTGCAGTAGAGGCATACGTGGGTGGTAAACCAGAGGAAGAAGTGGTGAGTATAGTAGGGGCGTATCAAGTAGTTTACACAGCTGGTTCCATGCATTGACTGGGCTCATGACCATCGTCTGCGTTTTGTCTTTGTCTGGATTTTGCAGATACAGTGGGTCCTCTATGGGAGCCGGCTGTGCCAAGTAGTGTTCCACCACAATCTGCGGCATATAACGTAGTGGAAGGACCCAGAAGAAGGCATAGTGAGCCTGAGCACTGTAAAAGTATAGTTCGAAATCCGGTATGCCGAACCCCCCTTGTGCATAAGATCTAGTCATATTCTCCCATTTCAAACGCGGATGTTTACCTCCTCACACCAAACGAGTGAGTTCGGATTTGAGTTGTTGGAAGAAATATCTCCCAGGATAGAAGGGGATGTTTAAAAATAAATACAGTAGTTGCGGGAGTACAACCATTTTGATCAGTGAGATCCTGCCTGCCATAGAAAGAGGGAGTGTAATCCATCTGGTAATTTTGTCAGTGAGGCAGCACACAGCATTGCCATAATTGAGTCGCATGAGTTCGTCCTTGTCTCTGGAAATACGAATCCCCAAGTATTTAAGTTCGTCGTCACACCACGTTATAGGGTAGTCCATGGAGAATTTAGCAGTCGCGGGCGTCAAAGGAAATAGATAAGATTTGCCCCAATTAATATGTATACCAGACTGGGTGCCAAACCTAACAAATTCTCGAAGTATGGGATTTAAGTTGGTTTTGGGGTCACGGGTATAAAGTGTTAGGTCATCTGCGTACATGGACACCAAAATCTGTCTCAAGGGGCATTGCAAACCTTCGTCCTTATGATGTTGTCTCAATTTTGGCGAGGGGTTTGACCGCCAGAGCAAAAAGTAGAGGCGAGAGCGGACATCCCTGCCTCGTGCCCCTAGTAATAGGTATATCTTGGGATATTTTACCATTGATAAGGATTTTAGCCACAGCCGCTTCATATAGAAGTTTAATCCAAGATAGGAAGACTGGGGGAAATCCCATACGTGCCATTACCGCTAGTATGCAGTCCCATTCCAATGAATCGAAGGCCTTGGTGGCGTCTAAAAAAATAGCCGCAAGGGGCAGGTCTTCCGAGACATTATTCATGATAGAAACGAATGTCCTCAAGTTATGGGAAGTCGCCCTGCCAGGGACAAAGCCCGACTGGTCAGGCAACACCAGATTGGTCATAAGGAGATTTAGCTGAGTGGCAATAAGTTTGGCTAGGATTTTAACGTCAGAATTAAGCAGCGATAGGGGTCTGTATGAGTCGCAGCTTTTGGGGGATTTCCCGGGTTTTAACAAGGACGTGATGAGAGCAGTTCTCATGGACAGGGGGAGATGCCCCACTTCCAAAGCATCCTCGTATATTTCTTTAAGCACTGGGCCATGAAATCAATGTAGGTTTTATATAGTTCAACTGGTATCCCATCCATCCCAGTGGCCTTGCCAGATTACATGCTCATTATAGCGTCTCGGACTTCGTCAACTTCAAATGGGGCAGCTAAAAAACGCTGTTGTGCGTCACTAAGCCACGCCAGTGCAACGTCTTTTAAGTAATCATGTAAGTCGAGAGTGCCAGTCCGAGAGGTAGTATATAAGGCAGAGTAGTGTTGAACAAAGGCGTTCAGTATTTGTGTTGTGTCCCTGTACACCATCCCAGCAATGGTCATCCCCCTCCTTAAAAAACCGGGTCTTGATCCCGCGGTTTTGGCCAATTATAGGCCCATTTCTCTCCTCCCCGCGCTGGCCAAAATCTTGGAGAAGCATGTGCATAGTGTGCTTTCCAATATTGTGGAATCTTACGATCTGCTTCATCCCATGCAGTCTGGCTTTCGCCCCAATCTTAGTACTGAGACGGCATTGTTGGAGGTCTCTGAAGCCATCAAGGAGACACTGGATTCGGGTGGCAAAGTCATGCTGGTCATGCTTGACTTGTCGGCGGCCTTTGACACCGTCCCCCACGAGGGTTTGCTCGCCAGACTTTTTGAGATCGGTCTGAGGGGGACGGTGTTTAGCTGGTTTAGATCGTTTCTGGCTGGCCGTCGGCAAACGGTCTGGGCCTCATCCAGTTCGGCCGAGATGCCGCCTTTGGGAGTCGGAGTCCCGCAGGGCTCGGTGCTGAGCCCGACTCTTTTTAACATCTTTATGACCCCTCTGGCGGCATTGGCTGAGTCTTTCGGGGCCCAGATCGTATCCTACGCCGACGATACCCAGCTCCTCTTTACCTGCGGGAAAGGAGAGGTTTTTGATGGAGAGAGTATCCGTGAGTGCCTTGGGGCTGTTTTTGATTGGTTCCAGCTGAACAGCCTCAGGTGCAACTCAGATAAATCGGAGGTACTCTTCTTCGGTTGCCAATCTGATCCAGCCTGGCAGGGATGGTGGCCCACCGATATGTCTCCTCCGGCTCAATCATCTCAGTCGGCCAGGAACCTGGGGATCAAGATAGACAGTGGCCTGACTTTTAGATCTCAGATCCTTGCGCTTACTGGCACCTGTTTCGCCCTCCTCAGGATGCTTCGGAAGTTTCTTCCTTTGCTCTCTGAGGATCATAGGAGGACTACGGTACAGGCCTTAATTGGTTCAAGATTGGACTATTCCAACGTCCTATACCTTGGCCTGCCGGAGTATCTCTTGCAACGGCTGCAGGTGGTCCAGAATACGGCCGCGCGAGCCATATTCGGCCTTCATAGGCGAGCCAGAGTCTCCGGCCTTTTACAGACTCTCCATTGGCTCCCTATCCGGAAGCGGATAGTTTTTAAGGCCTTGACTCTGGCTCACAAGGCCCTTCATGCCTCAGGGGCTAAATATCTGCAAAGGAGGCTGGCCTTTTATCATCCGGCACGAGCGCTAAGATCAGAATCGATGTTCCTTGCCACGGTCCCTCGCGTGAAGAAGGCCCGTATTGGAGGCCGTTCCTTTAGGTTGCGGGTCCCACAGCTGTGGAATACCTTGCCTCTGGCATTGCGTAGTTCCTCGAATTTGCTGGCCTTCAGGAAGGGCCTTAAAACTTGGTTGTTTGCCCTCTAATTCCCCCTTTTTTTAGCTCTCTCCGCTTTTTCTATCTGTGTGTTGTGTTTGTCTTTCTCAGGCTGTCAATAAAGCGCCGGGACACTCTTTTTGAGTAGCCGTGCGCTATAAAAGACATAATTAACATAACATAACATAACATCCCGTCTGCCCCTTCAAGTTCTAGAACACTAGTCGGCTGTCGAGTCATTCTGACCGCTGCAGCCAAAGCCTTACCAGGTCGCTCTCCCTCACTGTACCGTCTAGCTGTCCAATACTGTCCTCTACACCTAGCTTCTCTGTTGGCTTCTTCGGTGTATGCCGTGATTTTATCCCTAATTTTAGAACGGGTATCTCCATCGGGGTGCAGGGCCAGGGAGTGTTCAAGTGCTTTGAGTTCAGACTCAAGTTTAGTAAGTGTGCCTCTAATACTCTTGAGGATTCCTGAACCTTTAGCAGTACAAATTCCACGCAAGGTGACCTTGAAGGCTTCCCAAATAGTTTCCATCTCTGCAACTGTGCCCTTGTTATGTTAAAAAAATCCCAAGATTTCTTCTCGTAATTCCTCCTGAAAGACAGCCTCTAAAAGGATGGTAGGTTGCAATCGCCAAGGAGAGCTGGAGGGGCACATATCTTCTGCAGTCAACGTGAGACGTACCGGTGCATGGTCCGAATATGTTCTTGCTAAGTGTGTCTCGTCCGATATCGCCAGGCATAGGGCCATCGACACCAAAAGGTAATCTATACGTGCCCATGTTGCGGCATGTGCAGTAAAGTGATGGCCTTCGAGCGCAGTGGGATGTACATGTCTCCAGGTATCTATGAGATTGTAATCCTCTAATATGTCGTGCATCGTAGTACAGGCTTTGGGGTAGTGGTGGGGAGAAGAGTTAGATCTGTCTACCAGTGGGTCAAACGATACGTTAAAATCACCACCCCATATTACATGATCGGGTCCTGAATCTATCACCGCAGCCCACACTTCTGTGAAAAATTGGGGATCATCCACATTCGGGCCGTAACAACATACCAGAGTGACTGAGACATGGCCCAAGCGTCCCCACAACACACAATATCGTCCACATGTGCTACTCTTGTGCCCACCAGAGTGAACGGGGCACCTCGTTTAACAAGTATCGCCGTGCCCCTTGCATAAGTCGAGTATGAAGAAAAGACAGCGTGGGAAGCCCATTTACAAGTGAATGTGTTATTGCTTTGGGGTTTGAGGTGCGTTTCTTGTAAAAAAGCAAAATGTATGTTATCCCTATCAAGATAGCATGTCCTGGGTCTGGCCGGCACCTGTTTCGGCATTCTGAAAATGCTCCGCAAGTTTCTTCCACTGCTTTCTGCGGAGCACAGGCGGATAACCGTCCAGGCGCTTATCGGATCCAGGCTGGATTATGCCAACGCCCTTTTTCTTGGCCTCCCTGATTACCTTGTCCAGCGCCTGCAGGTGGCTCAAAACTCTGCTGCCCGGGCCATCTTCGGTTTGCATAGGCGAGCACGAGCGTCTGGGCTGCTGCAAATGCTCCATTGGCTACCTATCCGGAAGCGGATTATGTTCAAATCCCTGACGTTGATGCATAAAGCACTTTTCGGCTCAGGGGCCGGGTACCTAAGGCGTAGGTTGGCCTTCTATCGTCCAACCCGCTCGCTACGGTCAGAATCTCTTTTTACTGCCGTGGTTCCGCGTGTGAGGAAGGCCCGCACAGGGGGCCGTTCTTTCAGCTGCAAGGCTCCCCAGTTGTGGAACACTCTGCCACTGGCACTACGCAGTACCCCCAATCTGCTCCAGTTTAGGAAGAACCTGAAGACATGGCTTTTTAATCTGTAGTCCCTTTCGGGCCGGTTTTGTTTTATTTGCTTTCTGTATTTGATTTCATTGTTGTGTTATTTGGTACTGAGCTGCCTGTGGAAAGCGCCGGGACACTCCTTTAGAGTAGCCGTGCGCTATATAAACTTAGCTTAACATAACATAACATAACATAGGACAGTACATGTCTTTTTTTTCTCGGATCCCCCAGGCCCCACACATTCCATGTGATGAAATTTAAACTATTGCGCGTCTGTGGTTGCATGTTATAAAGTAAAGGTGATAAATATGCACCCGCCTGACCTGCCGTGTCCTCACTATCCACAACATACTTTGATTAGTGGTCTCTGAGATCAGGTGTCTCGTCACACGACAATGTTTACAATAGCGTGGTTGACGATTAGAACCATAGGTACCAAGGAAAATATCTCCAAAAAACAACTCTCCAAAAGAAACAGACCCCCAACCTACTCTAACTAAATAACCGTCTTGTTCTCCGCCCTCATCCGCTAACCGCAGAGCAGGCAAACATTGTAAAGTGTGTCCCTTCCCACCCACCTCCTCCCACTGCAGCAGCCCCAACTTGCCAGAATAATGTAGCCACCCCCCTCCCAAGTACCTTCCCCAGGGTGTAAACAGACCCCAGTATACATGTCTTAACATCGGGGTATGCCCATATGGGGAGACATATAGAAAGCGCACAGCCACTTCTCCCCCCTCCAGCCGCAGCATCTGTACCACCATCGCAGAAACTGAGGAGGGATAGTGGTCCGTGGCATACATGACCACTGGAGTAGAGGTACAAAACCCTGTCAAGCGATTATTCAGTGACCCCAGTCATTAATCTGGATACAGGCCTCAAGTTCTCATGGTCCATCAGATCAGTGGGTGGTGGACCTGCCGTATTTCTCATGCCTCATCATCAGTTTCTGGTGGATTCTCTCGGTGTGCTGGTTCCTGCCCACTGCCACCGCGCTGTGCCTTCTTCATGGCCTTTATATAGTCTTCCACCTGCTGTGGCTTGGTGAAGAAACGTTGCTTCCCTTGGTGAGTAACACGTAGTTTCGCAGGATACAGTAAGGCGTAATCAATTTGAGCGGCACGCAATTTCCTTTTGACCTCTAGGAATTTCCGTCTCTCCTCTTGTACCAGCGGAGTGAAATCAGGGAATATGGAGAACGCCACTCCATCATAGTTCAGGCATTGTTTGGTGCGTGCCGCTCTTAGGGCAACATCGCGGTCGCGATAATTCAAGAGGCGCGCTATAATGGGCCGTGGTGGAGTTCCAGGCTTGGGCACAGGAGCCAATGATCTGTGTGCCCGTTCAACAATGAACTGTGCAGAGAAGGCCTCAGCTCCAATGGATGATAGGAGCAATTTTTCCACATATTCCTCCATCCGCCCAGTGTCTGTGGATTCTGGAATGCCCGTGACGCGGATGTTATTGCGTCTGCTACGGGCTTCCAAATCCTCATTCTTTGCAGCAATAACTCGCAATGGGTTATCCATCCGGGCAAGCTGAGTTGTGTGGGCAGCAGTAGTGTCGCCATTGTCTGAAATTCGCCTCTCTGTTTCTGTCATTCGCTCCTCATGTTGATCCACTTTGTGTACAAGGGCATCCATTCTGGAGGACAGTCTATCAACTTTATCTACTACTGTGGCGAATCCCTGCCGCATCTCTTGCAGTATTTGTTGCATGTCTAAGTCACCCGGAGGGGAATCACTACATGCTGCACCTGCACCATTTGTTTTAGGATCCGGTGTTGTAGTCTTGGACCCTTTTTTCTGGGTAGTGTCGAAGGTAAGCTTTGTTTGACGATTGTCCGGTCTTACCATGGTGGCCCCCGTGAACTGGGACTACAGGGCCCAGGATTCACAAACTGTCCGGCGCACTCTTGTCAACACGGGTGTAGTACAATAATAGCATTGCAAGTGTTCCTCTGCGCGACAGGAACTCAACACTGTGTGACGTCAGGCCACACACGCACTAGATGGGCCAGTGTTGTGGATGGCCTTCTATTAGGTTCAAGTAGTAGCGCGGTCACATGGGAGGGGTAGACCTCGCTATATCCGCGCAATCGTGTCCAGCCACACTGCCTGGCAATTCAAACCTTTAATCCGTCGGAGTATGGTTATCCAATCAGGAGTGACCGCGGCTACTAGCACTTATGCAGTGATACGCAATATCTTCCTGAGGTCATCTACTGCTGCACCAGTTATAGTTTACTCCCCGGAGGTGAGCAGTGCATCATCGCATCAGGGCAATGAGGGCTGTCCACCCCTAATACCTTCAGAGTGTCTCACTGCGCCTCGCAGCCTGCAACAGAGCCAGGGGGGGGATCCACTAATCCCTGTGCAGCAGGAAAGTCTATGCTGCCCGGCCCGCGCCCTCCACACCACTGAAGCGCGTTGTTCCTACCGCTATGTCCGAAGCCGGTCAGGGAACAGCCTCAGGACACGGGCCCAGTGTCTCCTGTAGTATCTCAGTTCGTCCGCTTCGCCGTAGATGCCAAGGCCCCGCAGGAGGGGGGGGCAGTGGCGTGCAGATCTCAGACACTTTCACTCAAACAAGAGTCCGGTAATCATGCCAGCCCCCGGGTTTGTAGCACCAGGTCGTCCGCACTTTCGCCCGGGCCGCCGCAGGTCTCGATGCAGCAGGTGGGGGGGGAGAGGCCCAACAACCCGCAGAAAAACTGACAGTTTGAGGCCTCAAGTTGGTTGTTCCACCTCTCCACACACGTCCTCAGATGCCCATTACCCCTGCCGGGGGGGGGGGGAGATCAAAGCGCCCGTGGTAGGTCAAGGGTGGCCTGCGCCACAGAGCCTCTGGACAAGGACGTCGTCTTGGGCCTGCCACCTCGTGGCAGTCCCCGGGCTCTCTTAGTGCAGTGTCCCGCACCTCGTAGCAACAGAGGCTCCAGCGCCGTCTCCGTGGGAAAACGCCACGCCGTTTTTCTCAGGCGCCGTAGGTCGCAGCCTCACCAAAGTTGGGTCGAGTCTGGGGGGATATGTTAGCAACCTGAAGATGTAGTTTGGGTTCGCCTATCTTCCAGCTAGGCAGAATAATTGCCGGATTTATGTGCCAGGGAACAGGAGCCTCACCACAAGGCGGCCATGCTGTGTGCACGCCCTCTAGCGCCCCCGAATCTGTGGAGTTCTTCCCAGACCAGACGATTCCTGGAGCAGCGCAATACAACTTGAGACCGAGGAAAGAATCTACAGTTTACGAGAGAGACAGGTTGAGCAACCGCCCTGGGTGGTAGAAACGGAATGCCGATATGACAAGGGAGGGGGATCCGCCCTGTGTAGTGTAGTGACACCTGTCTTGATCTGCGGTGAAGAAAACAACATCTACCCACGGGAGAAGAGCTCCTACGATTGTTTTTGTTTTGTTCTATTTTTAGAGAAAGTTGATTTTGTTGCTATGATGAAAAATAAGAAGAAAATATTAGGAGTTATAGGTGTTTTTGCTGTTTTGACAATTATAGCAGTAATCACCTGGTCAGTTGAAATGATGAATCCTGCTAATGAGTTTTTGTGGTTACTACTCCAGTCCCGGAAGAACATCAGCATTTCACTCTACCGTATCATGAGCAGAAGCACCGAGAATCTTAACTTAATAACACGTTTGTTCAGATGCTCCACCATACACACAATGCAACGAACACCACTAATTGTTGGATATGTGGTATGCTTCCAGCGCATCAAAAGAAAGGAGGAACACCTTTTATTCCACTTCCATTCTCGCATATTGGTTCTTGTCGAGGTCGGTACACTCTTTTGTTTGCAACTAGGAAACCTAGAGTAGGTGGACTTCTTTTCCGTTTGAATAAGGAGTGTTATCAGGACAAAGATGGGTATCCTCAAGCAAATGGAACAATATGGGGATGGGAGGAATACCGACCAGACAATGCTTCTGCGCCATATGTTTTCACCCACACGAGAGACTTTACCACAAGCAATCAATCTGTAATTACTGTTACAAGGACTAAAGCAGACTTATGTGTGCAAAGTACTGAACGAATCCCAGTTGGAATCAGTGAAATATAGATGAATAAACGATAGTTCGTTTTTGGCTTCACATAACACATATCTAGTATGTGGAAGTCATGGATATCATAGACTACCAGTTGGGTGGTCAGGTGCATGTTATGTTTCTTTTTTGTTGCCTTCTGTGTTCCTAGCACCTGCATCATACCATCGAGATTTTAAACTGTTCAGGAACATTTCAATGAATCGTTATAGAAGGACAATAAGTACTGATGATGTGGACCAAACAGACACTAGTCTACAGCAATATGTTCATTTTAATTTGGGCCTGTTTCCTTTTGTGGGCGCTGCATTAAATAACAGAAAAGTGCGATGATTGACTTGAGTTATGGAAGCTGTCACTAACGAAACTGCTATAGCGCTTGGAAATATCACTGAAGAGTTACAAGTTGCCAAAATTGTAGCGCTCCAAAATAGGATGGTGCTAGACGTGATGTTAGCTGATAGAGGTGGTGCATGTAAAATTATTGGTAGTAGTTGTTGTGTTTTCATTCCTGATAATTCGCCCTCAGTGTATGATACAATTCTTAAACTGCATAAGTTAGCTACAGATATTCATACTAAGAATGGCACCTGGACTTTTGCTGGATGATTTTGGGCTCTAGTTTCTGCCTGGGGTTGGAAATTACTGACTGTTCTCTGTATTGCAATTGCAGTGATTTTCACCTGTTGTATGTGTATCCACTGTGGCCCAATGCTGTGTTCTATGTGCATAACTGCTTTTATACCATCCCAGAAGAATACTGTGGATATAAAGGCACAACACACGTTAGATAAAGAAGTAGCTGATATGATGTGTATAGATATACAGGATGAATGTTTAGATTATCCGGGAGAGCGTATGTCTTCAGCTAATGCTAAAAGGGTCGTCTGTTGTAATTTGACAGCAATTAGATTGAGCATTAGCAGAAGACATCTTAGTTCTAGCCGTTATCTTGACATTTAGCGGACTCCATTTTGTATTCATGGAAGCCATTTTGTCTGCCACATGCTGCCTCGTGCCGACCATGTGCTTTGTCCTATCTTCCTGTTCATGGTGCTTGAATCTGCCCAGCAACAAGCTATATTTAGCATCCCCTACTTTGCCGCTGACCATTAGGGTTCACATCTGGTAGTGATTAGCTCCAGATAGGAATGTGTTTGTCAAGCCCCCAAGACTGTTAGCTCCTCCCACTGATCGATTGTGCCTCTCGATATTACCTTATATGTACATAAAATGTGCTCTTGTGCTTTGTACCGCCTTCTTTTGAGCCCCTGTGCGGGTATAAATAAACCATGCTTTCTTAGCTCTTAGTGCTACTTCTTGCAATACCAAAGGGTACTGTTTGAACCATAGCACCACCTCATGAGGTGTAATAAATGTTACGTTTTCTATTTCCAGTTTCTGTGCCAACTTCTTTCAATTGGTCTGAGGACTTCGTGCAGAGAAGGGCGAACCCCTTGCACTAGCGGGTCTGGCTGAGGTCTGCACGACATGGGTGCAGGAACTGGGGTGCACGCACAAAGAGACACACATGTTGTGACCCTCTACATGCACCCAGGGTACAGAGGCAATATGTTTCCTCTCCGACAGGGTTTTCATGAAGGAGGAACTGCCATGAAAACCATGGCAGTGAGGAAACTCCTAATATGCTTGGTAGGACCGCAGGGGTCTTGCAAATTATATTAGTGCCTTCTGACCACCACAACACCACAAGGGAACGGCGATTTCCTGGTGGCTGTCGTGGGACAGTGGCAATCCAACCACCCTAATTGTAATAAGGCAGTCGGGAGACCGCCACTGCCGTGCCCCCACAAGTATGGCGGTCCATGGACCGAGATGCTTATAATAGAGCCCTTAGAGGTGGATTAATAACTCGAACTCCTCTCCTCAAAGAAAAATCCCAATATTCTAAGTTTAGAGTGAGAATAGTCTAACCCCTCCCCCTCCCCTCAGAGTCTAACTTTTACCCAGTGTGGTAAAGTTTGGCATGGGAATAGTCAACCCATTCCCCCTTTTATAGAGTTCAACACTTTCTTCACTAAGGCCAGGTTTGGAGTGGTGAGAATAATACATGAAAAGCCCCAGAGTCTGACACTTTCCAAAGTGTGGCTACGCTTGAAATGGGAATTGTAAATCTAATATCCCAAACTCCAACACATTCACAAATGTATCTAGGCTTGGAATGGGATTAGAAAACCTACCTCACCCCACCACAAAGTACAGCACTTCCACCAATGTGGCTATAGGCTTCATTATGAGTTTGGCAGTGCTGGAGAGAGGTGGTTGACCACCGCGCCACCAAAACCAAACCATGCCCGCCCACAAGATCACGATACAAAATGTTCTCTTGTGGCGGGCACACGGTGATCCCGCGGTGGTGCCGTAAAAAAGGCTCAATGAGACTTTAATACTGCCCTGCCTTAGGGACTGCCACAGTGTGTTCCAGCTCGACATGGACTCTAAAGTCTATGCTGTTCTGGAACTGGGGGGGGGTGCTTGTACACAGGGGGGCCACAACATGAGCCCCCCTGCATGCACCTACCTGCATGGGGCAAGCGGGCCCTGTAGGGGCCTCTTTCTTTCCCCACCGACAGTGTTTACATGGCGATGCTGACTGCCAAGTAAGTCTGGAGATCGGGAAACTCAAAATATGCAAGGCGGAGCTGCAGCAGCACCGCCAGCATATTCTGAGCCCCTGATCGGCAGGCCACCACCAGGGAACACGGTTCACTGGCGTTTGCGGCAGTCAAATAGCTGTCCGACCGCCAAACTTATAATACAGCTGTTGGACCGCTCTTGCGGCTGTGGCTGGACAGCCACTGCCATGCCCCTGTGAGTCTGGCAGTCCATGGACTGCCAGACTTGTAATAAGGCCCTATGTTTGGAAGGGCACTAGTCAGTCAAAAACCTCCAGTGTCCAACACTTTCCCAAGTGTGGCTTAGTATGTAGGGGGAGTAGTGTATGTAACCTATGCAGAGACCTACACTTTCACATGTGTGGCTAGGGTTGGAGTTGGAATTGTAACCGTAACCAATCATTTTCCTCAATGTGGCTAAGTTTGGAGTGAGAATGATAAATCAAACCCCTCTCAAACATTTTCTCCTCTGTGGCTATTTTGTGGTGGGAATATTAAATTTAACCTGTCCAAGTACAACATGTTCCCCAGTGTGGCTACGTTTGTTGAGGGAACAGTAAATCCAGCTCCCTCACTGTTAAAGTCCATCATCTTCCACATTGTGGTTAAATTAGAATAGTAAATTTAATATCCCCCGACCCTCAAACAAATTATGGTTTATTTGAATAAGGTATAATTATATTTGTTAGTACGTTGATGAGCAATAGTAAAAAGAAAGTTTGAAAATTATAAATACATTCCACAATGTTTTACATTTATCATTCAATTATCGTTTAATTAAAAAATTAAGTTTGTAATTTTTTTATAAATTACAGTATTTAAGGTTTTACTAAATTTCATGTGGCTGAATTGGATGGATTACATCTATTTTTGTATTTATCTGGGCAATATTTCAAACCTATTTTTTGTGGATTCTGTTTTTAATTTGATGTCATATTGCAGCTAGAAAACTACAAGTCCAATGCTGGGAAGGATTAAGTTGCTGCAATGTGAATGTCTATATTTCGTTATTATGTAACTATGTGTTACATGATGGAGCGCTTTTGATCTATGTTTATTGTATTTTATTGTATGCTTATTTTGGAATTTTGAGAAGTTTTTTGAATAATTAATATACTTTTTTTATCATTCTGATTTATGAATAATAATGAATATATTTTTTTCTCTCTCTGAATTAATAGTTTGCTATTATGTGAATTTGAGTTCTAAAAACAAAGGTATATTTTATTTGTTTTTAGAATTGTTTCAGTTGTAATTACTTTTATATTATGTTTAAGTAAGTTTTAAGTATGAGGTATTTTTCTGGTGCTGTTTTTAGAGCTGGCTATTGTATTAGGCCTTGGCCTTTTTAAGCCTTCTAGGTAATAAAAGCACTTTGGTTGCTAGCATGCCATGCATTTGTTTAGTGTGTCCAAATCCAGTCTGGCATCCATTATGATTATAACCTGAAAATAACTTACCTGCCTTCTAGTTATAGTGGGTCTGATTACAGAAATGAACACAGCGGATCATGTAATCCTCTAGAGGTTATAATTCATAGAATTAGTTCTGTTCATTTCTATAGCACCTCACATAACTAGCAGAAATCGGTAAATGACTATCTCTTTAGAACCACATAAGGATCGATCTTTGCACTCATCTTGTTTAATTAATATTTTATCCCCCCATTAACACCTACCCATCGATATCAGGGCATCTGTGCAACAAAATATAAATAACCTATAAGTTTATCCAAAAAGCTGCTCTTTCTACTTTAATATTGTATCAAACTATATTGTCAGTATTTTCTATTTTCACAGTAATATTGTGATGACACAAATATCGTGGGCTTTTATATCTAACTGTCAGAATTTCTTTAATTTAGGATTAATACTGTATTTGTGGAGAAGTGTGGCTCACTGGTTAGAGGAGGCAGACCTGAAAGCAGAGGTCAGCCCGGGACCAGGGTTCAATTCCCGGCTCGGCGGGTTCATGAGTCCTAAAATGTCCATGGACTCGACAATTCTCGCTCCGGTGCCTACTCGATTCACGGGTTCACACTCTGCGACTCTGGGCAATAGCTTGCTTAATCTCCACAACGGCCCCTCGCGGCGGGATGCCTGGCTTTCACCTTGCGGATACCCTGCCGGGGCTTATCTCACAGGGGAATACCAGGACGGGTTCCCTAAGCAAGCGCTTAGAAACCGCTTGGTGATTTGCGCTATATAAATTCCTGTACATTTACATTTAATATTGAGCATTAAAATATAGTTGTATACATTGGCGCTTTTGTATGTTTAATGTAAAAAATTTTATATAAATTATATTAATGATGTTTTCATTTTACTTTGTATAATATTTATTACATTGTCATTTTAAGATTTTAGGAGTTGGTTGTAGGTTTTGTAGAGGATTGGATGGGACTGATTCACAAAGGTAAACATACGCTTATGAGTGGGTTTACTCTTTTTTGGGTTTCACAAACTTTGATTTAATAGTATTTTTATGACTGCGGGGATGCAGCCAGATCAGGAGTTTTCTCCTGGTCTGGCGAGTGGTTCCTTGGTGTTTCCAGGGCGATGCCTATGAAATAGGCACCGCAATGGGAACGTCAAAGGCAGTACCTGCACGGGATGGACTGCTGCCATCCATGGCGTGCAAGTACTGGAGTGCATGCACACAGGGCATAAGTCCCTTGTGGGGCCCTTTTTGTTTCCCCTCTGCTATGGTTTTCATGGAGGGCTCACTGCCATAAAAATCGTGGCGGAGAGAAAAATTGTAATATGCTTGATGGATATTGCGGCCTGAGGACCACCCGCAACCATCAGGGAACGGCGGTTTATTGGGGGTTGCGGCGGTACCAGGGGTGCCGATCACCCGCCCCATGAGTCTGGTGGTCTGTGAGCTGCCATACTCGTAATAAGGCCCTAAGCAATACCTAGAGAAAGTGTTGGACATTGGCGATATTTGTATGGTTAGTCTCACTCCAAACATAGCCCCATTGTTGGAAGTGCCGGACTTTACAGTTGGATGACGTAGGTTTTCTATTCCCATTCCAAGCCTAGATACGTTTGGGAATGTGTTGGAGTTTGCGATATTAGATTTAGTATTCCCACTCCAAATATAGCCACATTTGGGAAAGTGTCAGACTTTGGGGGTTAAATGTACTATTCTCACCACTTCAAACCTGGCCACATTGAAGAAAGTGTTGAACTCAATAGAAGGGGGGTTAAGTTGACTATTCCCTCTCCAAACTTAGGGCTGATTACGATGTCGTTCGGAAGGGCTTCGAATGAGACTCGGTATTGCAGAATACTATTCGGAACCCTTGTTCTTTCCCCCCAACCTCTGCGGGCCAACTGCCTGAATTGTAATGCAGCGTTTCAACCAATGGATTGTATGTTGGGCAGACCGCCACCGACGACTTGTTGGTGGCGGTCTATCCGACATTGTAATCAGGCCCAAAGTGTCACAAGATGTAGTGCTTTTGATCTATGTGTGTTATATTTTATTGTATATTTATTGTGTCATTTTGAGACGTTTTTTGAATATTTTTTTATCTTTCCGATTTATCAATAATAATGAATATATTTTTATCATTCTTATTTATTATTTTGCTATTGTGCGATTTTTTTGGGAGTGATGAACACAAAGTTATATTTGATTAATTTCTTAAATTGTTCATGTCGTAATTATTTTTATATTATGTTTAAGGAATTCGTTATTTTATGGTAGTATTTTAGAGCAGTGTCCTGGCTATTGTACTAGGCCTTGACCTTTTTTTAGCCCTCCTAGGGAACAAAAACCTTTTGCTTGCTTGCATTTCATGCATTTGTTTCATCTGTCTGAATATTTTGGGCTTTATTTGTGTTACATATTGCTTTCTTATTAGCTCTTGTTAGCATTTTCCTTTTTTAGAGTGATTCTAGGTATTGGTACAACGTAGTGTGGCTTATCCGAAGTGTTCTTTGGAAGGAATTGTGGCAATCTTCCAGCTCTTTGCTAGTGTTTACCTCTAGAGAGATGATGCTATCTTAGACATTCCACAATCGAATGTGAACTTTGGGTTTGTGTCTGTGCCCTGATTGGTACAATTGTCTTTAGAATAATCCATTGGTGGGGAGAGATTGTTTTACTTTCTTTGATGGTAGAGTGATTCCATTAGCATATTGTAGATTGTTGTTACTTCTCTGACATAGACAGAGACTTGTGCTGTTTATTTTTTAACTTCATGCACAAATTCTGCATTTTCACATACTCAAGTACACTTAGCCTCATTACTATGTCGCCGCCTGACACTGACTCGGAATCGGGACCGACCGACTCACGGTCGGTGGTTCCTCCTAACTGATTACGATGCAACTGATCACTTTTTGGTCGGATTCCCATTAACTCCTAAGGGAGCCCATTCTCCTTTTGACAACACAGGCTCTTATGGGTAGATGGGTGGAAAACTCTGCACTGTGGCACAGGCACTCCAGGGCCCCTGCCACACAGTGCAAGGTTTTTACAGGGGGGTCCCTTTGGTATTCCCTCGGCCCCCAACTGGAGACCACAGTATGAAGGGGGCCCTGCTAGGGGCCCCAAAAGTCACTCTCTGACAGCCTTTTCGTGTCGGAAAGGCTGACTCAGAAAGGCTGTTGGAAACCGGGATCGTAATCGCTTGGTCGGAAACACAGTCCATAGAGCTGTATGATGCGGGTCTAACTAAC
This sequence comes from Lissotriton helveticus, assembly GCF_964261635.1. NCBI lineage: Eukaryota > Metazoa > Chordata > Amphibia > Caudata > Salamandridae > Lissotriton > Lissotriton helveticus. The sequence goes on along the minus strand of NC_136060.1, from coordinate 18,087,888 downwards.
ACAAATTCTCTGAAAGTCAGTCAGAATCAATTCGGAAAGACAATGCGGTTTAGAAACCGACCGCAAACAGCGTAATTGGTCGGCTGGATTGTAGACCGATTGAGATGGTCGGAAGGGTTCCGACACGGTCTAGGAAATTCCGACTGTCGGGAGGAGGTATTTTCTTGTCCTTGCATGACACAAGTTGTAGGAAGGCAACGTATGATCTGAAATGGGATTTACAAAGCCACACAAGGGGCAACTTGCGCCTCCTTGTTTCACTTTGTAAAGAAATGTAACACACCGAAGGGAATTGCACAGCATGGCATTACCTTTCATTCTAGTAGGTGTTCACGGGTGGAGCATGCACCTACACATAGAATATGATGCAATCACAGAATTCCTAAAGGCAGTAAACCTGGGGTTGCACCAAGATGGTGCGCCATTCCACTGAGAGGTGTAAGAAAGAGAAATATCTTTATTTCTCCTTGTTATTTCTTCTTTTTATGTGTGCTGCATTCTGAAGAACATATAGAAAGAGGAATACGCCTCCAAGTATTGTTTTTATGCAGGAAGGTATCAGTTCATACACAAAAACAATCCTGCCCCTAATGCAGGCACCCTAGTCTAATAGTGCCTGCACTAGCGGTAGGCAGCAAACAGTGTGCCAGTGCTTGGAGGGAACAGAAGGACACCACTTACTAGTTATGGAACATTTCTGCACTTTTTATTTCAAGCAATTAGTAAATACGGCCCCATGCATAGATTTTTGTAAGTACAACCATATACTTTGATTAAAATGGTAATAGCACCTTTGGATTGCTGTGTTAGGGAACACTATTAAACATTGTTGCCATCATGGCTTGTTCAAAATCAATAATGATTTTTTGTGGATTGCAATTGTTTATTTTTTTTTGGTTTTGTATTAAGAGTTCGATTTAGGTTGCACTTCGCTTGTTTGACAGCAGTGCATATACTAATAGGACATTTGTATTATGATGTTGCACATGTGTAGTATACATTTATACTTAAGTAACACAGTAGGGGAAAATAATGTAGGTGGAGGAATGAGTTAAACCGGTGTGAACTAATTTCAATAGTGAGGAGTCACAACAACCGCTGTTGCCAGACATGGTAGCTCACTGTGAGTCTGGCCTAAATATTTTAGACCTGATTACTAGATTGTCTGTCTGGCCACCTGACAACCATGTCTGCAGCAACCAGTAGCCCACAGTGCTTGTGGTCTTTAGACCGCCATATTACAAGTTGACCGCGGGGTCCGCGGTGTGGCTGCGACAGTCTTGCAGCTGTGGGCAAAACGTTTCCATATCTATTGATGCACGTGTATACATTTTGACTGAACATGTGTCAAACATACACATATGCATGATACATGTGGAAAAATACCACTTACCCAGTGCTGGAGTCTGGCCCATATGTGGCCAGTCCAGCAATGGGAGCATGGTACAAAAGGACTCACCTGTAGATTGCTGCAAACAGGGCCGTATTCTTCAGAGTGAAGATGAGGCTGTGAAAGGGGGACCTAGAGAAAGGGATCCAGGTTAGAATGGGAGAGGGGTGAGTAAGCACCCCAAATCCTTTGCTACCGCTGACTTGAAGCTGGCAGTCAGACTGTAGCAGTCAGCTCTTCTGAAAGAAAACCCGCAATATGGATGGCGGTGGAGCTACTCAGTACCGCACTATGGCAGCGACCTTTCCCCGACCGCAACCCCGATGGTTGGCGGTGTGCTGGCGGTGTTGACGATTCAGCAGCAGTCTTTGTAAACACAATCCTCCCATCTCGTAATATGGCCGCTGGACCGCCGGCATGGTGGTTCACAGACTGCCAAACTTGTAATAAGGCCCTTTATCTGCTACCATTGACCTTTAAGCATCTAAGAATGTACTGGTCCTCTAGTGGTTGGGGCTGCAACTGACTCTGAGAAAAGTGGTTTTACGGGGCAAAATTTGTAATTTCCATTGTCTTGTGTGCCATCTCTTGCATGTTTGCTTTCTGTTGTGCCTTACTATGTCTTGTGACCTTACAAGGCGCTACACAACATGGGCTGAAAAGAAAATCAAACCCCTTAGCAAAGTAAGCCAAAGTTTGACAGACAAAGCTTAGACACCACAAGCAGGTACAAGCAAGCACATTAAAATATTCTGTTATGATAAAGTTGAGATGCTGAGTGGCAGGAACAAAAAGAACAGACTGTCAAAGGTCTGTGGACCCAACCATCAGCAAAAAGAGGCCTCACAAAATGACCCTAGAACCCAGCGGTGATTTTGTTAATAGGCAGGTCCAATAAGAAATACCGAAGGGGATCACACCTGGAAGCTTTCATGGAGGAAATGCAAATGGAAGTGGGTACAATTTGCATTGATCTGAGAACATGCCTTCAAAGGTTATAGGCAGATGTGACAAAAGTACCAAGAAGAGTAGACTCCCTGGAATGCAAATTAGATACTCAGTTGGATGGACAAGAGCAAAAATGAACAAAATAAAACATTTTAAATCACAAGCAAAATCAGAGGACCTTGAAAACAGCTCCTGCCGAAACAATATCAGACTGAGGGGAGTACCAAAGGGAGCAGAGGGAGAGAACCTTCAGGACTTTGTAAGGAATCACCTTCAAGCTGTTGGAGACCTCCAATGAGCCCCTATCAAACCCATTTTTGGAAAAAGGGGGTGGTGATGGACAGAGTCTCTGAATGATGCAGAATACTCCTACCAAGTCAAGAGATCATGGTTTTATCAAACCCAAACATGCCCACACAGTGAGAGCTGAAGGGCCCCAAAGGGAACTTCCTCCATACATCTTAACATGAGTCTTCTTCATAGAGGAAAAGGAGATGACAATGCAACAAGCAAGAACAAAGGAAGAGATTATCTACATGGGGTATAAACTCCGGTTCTAACAAGACCTCTCCTTAATAACACTTAACAAACAAAAGGAATTTTGAAGAGTAACTGCATTTCTGAGGAGCTAATGTGTTACAAACCAATAGAGGTCACCACTTTGGCATGATCTTTACCTGAAACAGATAACAGTTTTGTCCTTCACATGGGCTAAAAACGTCTTAGGGCTAGAAGGAGAAGACAAACTGAAAAACAATGAACATGGTGGCCCTGGCCATTGTGGGGAATGGGGAAAGACCTTAAACACATATGGCAAGCATTTAATCGGGGTCTCAGGTACATGACACTACAAACATTCCAAGGTGGACCGAGCAGATGCAAGAGATTATGAATTGAAATGCCTGAAGAATATTGAACCACCAAAAGGAAAGGAACTGGCAAAGCTGACTCCTCTTAAAAAGGAGAAGAACTATAAACATTCAAAGTACAATAAGATGGGGAAGGGTGGGGGCCGGCCATAGGGCCTGAGAGAACATATGAGGCTGGGTAGGGGCAGATAGTCAGGTGATAAAATGAAGTGGAATAACTGTGAATTAAACATTACTTGACATCTCTATACCAGGGGACAAGGCCAGCATTGATTTACAGGTGATAACCATACCTGTTATAGAAGAGATAATTGTTTAGGCCTATTGGCAACATTTGCAAATGATGAGTTGGGTTGAGGGAAACTTGGTAGGTGCCAAATGAAGAGACAGCAAACACTACATACTAAGAAAAACAGGGAGACAACACCACAACAACAACCAATTAAATGTAAAATGAGTGAACTTCGGAACAAAAACCAACAGCTGTGGAGCTATATAAAACATGAAGCAGATATTATCTTAATTCAGGAATGCCCAACTCTTATACAGGGACCAATTAGGTATAATGCATAAGCTCTAACTGCACCAATTTTAGGTTTCAGCAAAAAAAAAACAGCATGAGTAGTGATCTTCAATAAAATGCATGCATGGAGAGAGGAGGAAAGATCAAGTGGGACAAGGAGAGGTGATATATCGAACTGCAACTACCCGTATACAATCTACCTTTCACCTTTGCAAACCTATTCACATCCAACTCCACGTAAGACAGCTTTCTGGTGTCACTAATAGAGACACTGGGCAGTGGGAGGATACTTCAATTTGGCGTGGCCCCAGATTTGCACATGACTAGTAAACCAGCCCCTCACAGGATCGATTTGCAGGACCCTGACGGACAAACTGATTGACATGAAATTGTGGATACTTGGAGAAGCTACCACCCAAGAGGGAAGGATTTCTCTTTCTTTTCCATTGTCCACTCTACCTACTTCTCTATCAACGACCTCTTTGCATCCTTGCACTCTTAAACTCAGTTAGAGGAACAGAGATGTAAGACATCTCCCTTCTGTATCATGCACATGTGTTGATGACATGGATAAATTTGATGGGGTCTGTCAGATGTGGATACATTGGTTTTAAATACTAAGGTGTGTGGGTAGCTGTGGGGATAGGTAGGCAGAGCAGTCCAGTGTCAAGAGCAAGTGAGTAGGCGGATGCACCTTATATGGAAATGATCTCAAGTCAAAACGATGGAGGGGAGGAGACACTGGTAACGTCTCGCTATCCCCATGGCTACCCACACACCTTCAATTTTAACACCGATGTATCCACATGTCGTATCTTGACGTTCACACACTTATCAAGGTCAGCTTGTATTTAGGGGCTACTCCTCCCGCCACACAGCCTTACTTGCAGGGGTCCAAACGGATTGAGCTCCCCTCCCAGCAGGACCTGCAAAGTTACAGAGTGGACCGCTTGGCCCTCATAGACCCCCTGGCTGGGTTGGAATTATTACCGGCCTCGCAACACCGCCTTGTCATTCTGCAGCACCACACAGCCCTGAAGAAGTCACAGGATAGTTTCTTTATGTGACGAAACACGTGTCGGCTGGTTGTTTTTTCGTTGTTGCATCATTAAATATAGCTGAATACTATACTGGTGTCGACCACAGATATTGCCACAATACGAGACTCTTTAACTATTGTTTATCCTAATTACTTGTGCCCAGGACCGTGTTCTCATTATTGGTGTGGCTTTTTGACTCGTACATTTACAGGGGTTACAGGGTATTTCCCCCGACCTGGCAGCACTGTGCATACACTGAGCATAGGAAACACAACGCGAACTAGCCTGAGTGCCAATCTTCCTGTCTTCACTAAAAACCCTACACCTAGATAGTGCTGTGCAAATGTCTTTGATTGTGGAGGTTCAAGCTTAATAATGAAGTGGAATCAAGAGGCAGTTATGCTAACGGTGAATACATCTTTAGTTAACCTCTTTGGGAAAAAATGTAAGCTCAAGATTGATTTCCAATTGGGAAGACACTATACCTATTACAGAAGAGATGGTTGTCTAGGCCTGTTGGCGACAGTTCAAAATAAACTGGAATGGGGGGAATCTTGCATGTATCAAACATGGAAACAAGTAGTACCACATGCAGAGGATTGTAGGGAGACAACACCACCGCCTCAACACCAATTAAACTCTTGTCAACTCTTGTCTTTTAGATGTAAAGAAATTCAATCCCTTCATAAAAGACAACAACTGTGGAGCTATATCAAAAAATTACACAGATGTTATTTTCCTCTAGGAGACCCACTTCTTGCAGAGGGACCAATTAGACAGGATTAGAAGACCAGCTCATATTGCAGGATCATTGGTTAGGGCCCTGAAGAAACAAAAGAGAGACATGGGGATGGTGGCTGTCTGCATTAATCGTGTGCTCTACATACTGCTGTATCAACCCTCATTTACACGGCCATGTAAAGTCACCCTGCATGACTTTTCATGACCTATGTAAATATGTTTCCTTTTTCAGGCATAACGCTGCGTAAAATGGGCTTTCCATGGGTGTTTCTGTGGGTGTCCCCATGCAACATCCATGGAACTTGACACATTCCCAGATTAACAGCATTTTGTAAACCTGGGAATGCATTAAAATCTTATACCTCTCCATGGGACGCAGAAAGAAGCACAACAAGAAGAAATACTTTGTTATTTCTCCTTGTCTTTTCCTGTTTCTATGCATGCTATATTATGCAGCACACATAGAATGAGGAAAATTCCTTAAATGTTTGTTTTTGTGCAGAAAGATGTCCCTTCCTGTACAAGACAATCACCCCGCTTAGCGCAGGCACTCTTGCAAAATGACACAAAGGTGTCTGCACAGGCACACAGCTGCTGTTTGTGCACCGGTGCAGGGAAGAAGGACAGGAATGCATTGTAGATATGGCTCATTCCTGGTCTTTTATTTTGACGCACAGCAGCACAGCAGTAAGGCTTGCTGTGCTGCCGTGCATCCAAAAATTGAAGATGAGGCCCTTTGTACTTGATAACCAGCAAGGACCTCTCCAGTCGTTGTCTGAGACGCTTTCAAGGTGACTGTGAGTGGACTTGTAATGGGGATGGAAGCCAGTAGACAAATGTAAAGGATGCTACTGGAAGACAAACTCACACTAGGGGAAAAAGATCTAGAAACAGAGGAAAGGCAGTGACTGGCTAGAAAATTAAAGGAAATTAGTAATAGCTAAGGGACAGTTATTAATACACAGGACGAATGGTGTAGAAGCGATTTTACTATGCAGCGGCATGAAGTTCTACAAGGTGGGAAACAAGGTAATCCGTCTCCCTTAACTGAGCCCCCAGTTTGGGTGCAATATGACGGAATACTTTCGGAGGCCATCCCTGTCAGCAGAGGTATGAGGCAGAGGTGCCATTTTTTCCTCTGTTATTTGCTTTTGCAGCCAGGGCCGGTAAGGCAGCCCTGACTTGGGTATTACCCTCCCGTACCTTCCTCAAACCATCTCGCTATAAGTCATCAATGCCCTATTCTATTTTAGATTTTCGACCTCCAACCACTCCCAGATTGCGTATCATCTTGCAAATATCTGTGCTCTTTTGGGTTTCAAAGTGAGCTGGGATAAATCCTGCATATTTTTCCTATCTGATTCACCTTAACCTAGGTGATAGTCTAGTCCAATGAGAACCCAATTTCTTCAGATACTTGGGGATCCATTTATACCATTCTCCTAAGATCTTTTAGATCATAATTTGACTCCGGTGGTATCATCTCTCTGTTTAGAAGTAACGTTCTGGCACTCTCTTCCCATTGGTGATAAGTTGCATTGCCTTCTCAAAAATGGTGATGCTCCTCTGTCTCTTATATTATTTTGTAAATCTTCCCCACATTTTCCCTGCAGGTTTTTCTATGATCTGTATACACTCCTGGGAAACCTTGTATGGTATAACTCCTGCAGGAAGGTGACCCTCCCAAAAACTTCATTTGCCACCCAATCAGGGACGCCTCATGCCCCAACTTTGAATTCTACTACCAGCTGGCCCAATTGCAATGGTTAGTGGACTGAGACATAGATGACATGGGCACAACACACCCCCCCACTCTCTTAGATCGAGTTATTGACTTTATTAATCAAAGGGACTCACCTTAGATACAGCTCCTTGAGCCTTCTTTGGGTGGTGCTGGCCTGCACCACCTAGGCCCTAAAGATCACCAACAACTGGACCCCATATGCCATGCTACCTCTCTGGTCGGCCTTTCAGACTGAACTTCACACCCTGTGACATTTATTCCAGGACTAGCGGCTCCTATCCTTCCTGGCCCTGTTGGACCAGTCTAAGGTGCATGTGTGCCAGTTCATACTGCACATCTCATTGATAAGCACCGTCCATAACATCTGGGTGATCCGGGGCAAGGAGCTGACGACTCACCATCTCCTCCAAGTCCTTCACACACTGGGACATGATCAGAGACTGGTCAGCTGGATTGCCAGAACCCTAGTTGATCAAGCCCCAATCCCGCTGCAATCCCTGAGGGAGGTGTGGGGCAAAGAGTCGTCAGGCCCCTTCACGACATGGCCTACTACTGCACAGGGCCTATCTCTCCCCCAGCAGGTTGCCAGAATCTTTCCAGGAGCTCCTGACACATGTGCCTGATATAATGCCCCTGCATCAGGACTGACACATATGCTATGGGCCTGGCACTAGCTTTTCCCCTTTAAGGAACATGTATTGGCATGTCTTGAAGAGATCACAGGCTTTCTGGGGGTTAACCCCTGGGAAGCGCGTGCTTTAAGCATTTTCAAATGACCCCTCAAATGCAAAGCAGCGACGTTCTTCCTAGATCTTGCTCTTACCTTAGGTAAATGATCCATCTCTATGAAGTGGAGGCTCCCCAGCCCCCATAATGGAGGTTTGAACCCAGGCCTTGACTAAGTGGGCGACTGCTGAGGCTGCACCACAAGGAGGCCAGGGGCCTGAGACACTTCCCCATAGCCCAAGCTTGGGGCATGCTGCTCTCTCTACTAATGAACCCCCCCTGGACTGCACTCAGTCAGAGTCTGTGGCAAATGACTCAATTTGGCCTGCCCCCCTAGTAGGATGAAAATGCCCTTTCCTTAGATATGGAAACCCACGACACATATCATTTCCTCCAGGGACCACTGTAGCTTCCCACACCTGTTCCCAGGCTATATCAATACAAAGGCCCATCCATCTAATTAGTACCCATCTCTCCCCATAGCCTGTTCAATGACCAGCTATACTGAGTGCCTTTATCACTTCTATAGACACATGGACGAACGCCACTAGTGCGCCACATTCACGTGCAGATTCATGTACCTTCCTTGGTACATTTCATCCTGCAATAACCCCACTTACTTGCCTATCCTGCTACCTTCAGGCCCTCACAATAGAGACAGTGGCCCAGAGGGGTAAACTAATATTCATTTGAGTCTCATTTTCTCTATCTGTATCATTGTATGGAAAACCATTGTGTATCCGAGTGGCACTCTGTGGTCTTAGACTATGTTGGACCTGGACCTCTCTGCAGTGTCAAATCTAACTGTTTTGGCTTCACTCCTCTTGTTTTCAAATCCCGTTTTGGTTGACTTTAGGAGACTGTGCGCTTTACCATTGCCAACCAATGCTAATGGGATTGCCGTCCCTACTCCAAACATGCTCAAATTGGCTTGCATCCAATTGGCACATCTAATTTACTTGTAAGTCCCTGGCAAAGTGGTAGTGCAGGTACCCAGGGCCTGCAAATTAAATGTTGGTGGCGGGATACTCCAGAAGGTTTTCACACTTCAAAGGGGGCACCAGGTACAAAAATAGGACCCACAGACCAACACTTCAGTTCACTTCTTGACCTGTGGAAGGACTCCCAGATGACTGACATGCTGTCTGCAGCCTGTTGTGTACTTCAGAGGACTGCCTTGCTGCACCAAAAGGACTGCTCAGCTGCCTGAAGCTTGCCTTGTGCCCTGGGTGGACCTCCCTGCTGCTTGAGACTGGCTTTTCTGTTTGCACCCAGGACTACCAGAGTGACTCCAAGGTTGGCTGGCCTCCTGATCAGAGCCTCAAAAGCGGACAAGTCTCCAACCATCTTGAACCTGCACCTGGACCCAACCTGAGTGATTCTTGACCCTCCAAGTGGTGCTCCTTCAGTCTTTGCCCCTTGGAAGTGGGATAATAGTTGTTGAACCAGCCTGAATGAACGCTCCTTCAACTCCAGCATGAGGCGATGTCAAGGCCTGCAAAGCAATGCCACGTAGACCATGCATGAAGGACATAAGGTGCAATCATTAGCTAGCTAAACTCAGTCCAATGCCCAGCCTGTGCTCCAGTGCAGTAGACCTGAACTTGTGACTTTGTTTTAGTCCAGAGTGACCAGATACCCTCAGTTAGCGCTACCTTTATCTAAATCTTTAAGATTGCATCTCTCCAGTTCTACTGATTGGATTTTTGTTGTTTTGGTCTCTAATAATATATTAAAATGTTCTCTAGTCTTCTAAAATGGTGTGGGATTTTGGCATTGTGTTTTCAAGTTAATCATGTTTGTGTGCTCCATAGATAGTTTACACATTGCCTCTTAGATAAGCCTACCTTTTGTGCCAAGCTACCAGATGATTAAACACAGATTAATTCAGTGACTATTTGTGGTTCACCCTGACAAGGATTGTGGCTGTTGCTTAAGACGGGATCACACCCCCCTCAACCATCAACCCAATTTGTCCCAGAACGTTCCTGTATTTCTTTGTAATTAAAGAAAAAAACAATATAAAAGTTTGCGAGAAAAAAGAAGGGGGGACTTGGGTGTAGCATCTTCCCCAGCCTGTGTGCATGTGAATGATTATGCCACACAGGGAACTCGGTATTACCCATCTTTAATTATTGTAACCATTAACTGAACGTACTACATTATTAAGTTTTTTAATCACACTCAATCACCTACATCAATATTCTAGGGAGTTCATTAGCAACCAGAGGGGTCCAACACCCAACTGCACTGGGCTGGCATAAACAACAATCTCTGTTTGTAGTTTTGGATCAAAGCATGCCATTTCAGTGGCATTCTCAATCACATGTTTTATATCCTTTAAGCTTTGTTCACATTCGTGTGACTATTGAAACAGAACATCATTAATTAAGTCTCTCAATGGGGCACTTTCAGTGGCAAAGTCACGTAAATACCTTGAAAAGAAACTGGTCCTACCAAGGAAGGATGGTAGCATAGTTACATCTTGTGGGGAAGAAGTGGATGACAAAGCTTGCACTATACTTGGATCTGGAGTCATTCCCCCATCAGAAAAGATATGACCAAAGAACTTGAGGTTTGTCTTATGAAATTCACACTTTGCAGTATTTAAAGTGAGACCTGCATCTGCAAGTTTATGACACACTTGTGTAAGAGCTTTATCATGTTTCATTTGTTTGGCCCCAAAAACTAGTATGTCATCACTGTAATTGAAAGCATTTGTGAATGGCTGTATTATGCGATGAATGACAGAATGAAAGAGTTTTGCAGTAGATGACACTCCGAAACGTAGCCTTTTTTACCTTAAAAGGCCAGCATGAGTCAAAAAAGTAGTAATGTACCAGCAATTTTCTTCTATTCAAGTTGGTTATATCCTTTCTTCCAATGAAGGTGGGTAAAGACTTTAGCACCATTCATCTGCGTATTCATGTCAGCAATATGCAGACCTGGATCCACCTGTGGACCTTTCTGCTGTTGAGAGCAGAGCCTGCGCTGGCAGCATCTGCTACCCACTTGGACCGGCACCTCCATTAAGCACTAGCAGTGTGCTAACATTTGGGTCAACTTGACTTCTCTCCGGTTGTGAGACGCTCTCTTCTTTAGCGGAGATTAATGGCTTTTTTTCTTGTACAAGTCTTCACCAATCTCGCCTCTTTGTATGGTACCTGGATTCTATTGCCTTTAGCATTTTTTTGCATTAGTAATATTTCTACTTTTAGGGCTTACTTGCATTTGGCTATCACTCCTATAGCACTTCGCTTTATCTGGTTGTTGCTGCCTTTATCGTTGACGTACTGCATGAATGATGGCTCAGTGTTAGTCTATGGCGCAGTATCCCTTGTGTTGACTTTACCAGCCGATTTCTAGGAGACGACAAACAAACTTTCTGTAAGACCTTCAATTACTTTAAAGATCTTGCCATGGCTGGAGTGGCATTTGACTCCCCATTCGTCAACCTTCGATTTTTCACTTCGACTGAGGCACACATGGCACGTACAAGCAATTTGATGGACCACTGCAAAATCTACAGGAGGCACTCGTGATTCTTCGGATTGTGGGGTTTATGTAATCCTCTACTGGTAGCTAGTTGTAGCATCCTCCCCAGCCTGGGTACATATAAATAATCACACAACACACGGAGCTCGGTATTATCCTTATTCATCAGAGTGTAACAGTTAACTGAATGTTCTACATCATGAAGTTTCATAACCACACTCAATCACATACGTCACTAGTCTACTGAATACATCAGGGATCAGAGGGGTCTCTCTATCTCTAACACACATGACACTACAGTGGGGACTCCCTTAGCAAGAAATTGCAGAAAACAACAAGCCAAAATATCCATAAATACAGTACATACCCAGAAGGCACGTGTGTGATCTTTGAACAAAATAAACAAACATTGTTCTGAGACCAATTTAAAGTTCAGTATACTAAAGACCTTGAGGACCAAAAATATATCCAGACCTATATTAAAATCTGTGAATGAAAAACTATCTCCAGCCAAAGTAAAAACTCACTCGAACCTCCCATTGACATAGTGGATATAAAAGGGGCTTTAAAAACGTTGCTAGTAAACATGACCTCCGGTCAAAAATACATCCCTCTAGCTTTCTATAAAATATTACTGCCACTAGTATAAGGACATTGGACAGCCTTCTACACTTCCTTTACAGAATGGTCAGGACTACCCTCATCTATGTAAAAAGTAGGAAAAAAAACTCATTCCCAAACCTGAGAAGCTGCTGGTATGCTGTGCCTCATAGAGGCAGAGAGCTTTATTGAACAATGATGTCAGGATTGTCATGAACAATCTTGGGCAATAGGGTTAAGGATCTACTGCTGACCCTAAAGGACCCCTAACCAGGTGGGTTTTAAAAATAGGTAGTGTAGGGATAACATCTGGGGACTGGCCAACCTGGTTAAGAAGGTGAAGGAGGAATGCCCCCACAATCCTGGTCTTTCTAGAAGCGAATACAGCTTTGGACCAGGTGATGTAGCTGTTCCTCAAAACGTTTTCCACTATATAGGGATTGAAAATGAAATATAAAACTGGATCTAGCAAGTTTTAAATTGCCAAAGATAGCAATTAAGGTAAATTGGGAGGAGATCCTTAGGGCTTTTGATTCAATTGGGAACTTGGTGGGGGCTACCTACTTTTGACCCTACCCTTTGCCCTAGTGGTAGAACCACTGGCCATAAAAAGTTGCTCAGGAGAAGCAATTCAAGGAATATCATTTGCAGACCAAGAAAAAAACATTCGCATTTGCGGGACTACACCTGTTTTTTCTGATGACATCTGAACTTTGATGGAGATGGAATGAACACGAGGAGACTTTCCTTCATATAGGGTAGCCATTTAACACGATACAATCATTTTGGAAGGAAGTCCATAGCCACATTAGAGAGGAAATGGGATGCCCAATCCCAGTTAATCCAGCAATTGTCATTCTAAGTTTTAGACAAGATGCCTTCGAAGGGGTGCCTCGTCATGTTTGGACACTGAACTCTGAGATGTTGGTGCTGTGAGGTAATCAGTGGCTCTATAATGGAAGAAGAAATAATGGAAGAAGAAGGTAGCACCACACATGCCTTGGTAGTTCACTCCGCTCTGCCATGTGCTGACCCTTTAAAAAACACTGAGTCACATCAACCATCAGAACACAAATTCTTCTTGGAGTGGGCCTCTATGATATGCTACTTCTCTAGATTAGAATATCGAGGCTTCTCACCACTAGGAAAGAGGGTTCTTCAAGAATTTAATTTATAAAAATGGGAAGTGTTATTGATCATTAAGGACGAGTGGGGTCACAGGAGGATTGGGATTGGGGAGAGCAGTCAGGAGACCCTAGAACAAACTCAGAAACGCAAATGTTTCCCTCCTTGTTAATCTAGATAGCATCCTTTGGGCAAAAGTTTACATATGCTAAACAATATCATTTGGAAGCCACGGTTAGAAGTTGGGGAAGAATTCTAGTTTCATAACAAAATCTAGTTGATGAGAATGTACAATTATTTGATATGATATGCTATTGGACGAGAGTTAATTTGAAAGTTGATTGTACCTGCTAAGGCAATGAAAGTAAATACAAATATATTGGTAAAATAATATATGGTGCATGACAGTACCTGTGTCAGTTCAGCCAGACCACTAACAGCTGTTTAAAGGATGAGGGATGCATCAAAACTTGCAATGGAGGAAATCCTGTTTTAAAGGAATATTGCCATGGCACTACTTTGCTAATACACTTTTTCTGTCAAACTGAAACAGCTACGATTAATGTAAATAAATTATTATGTATTGTTGCACTTTATGTTTAATGAGTGAAGTCAATGCCTACAGGGGATTGCACAACCTGCCGGTCTACACTATTACTGAGGTTTTGAAATCATCAATGCTTTAACTACGCTTCAATTTAAATTGAATGTATTCTATTCTGTCTTTGACTTTGATATAACATGGTAATGATAAGATAAATTGAGTCTGTTCAGACAGAATTCCAATGCATTTTTCCATGTATAATTGATTTGAATATTTGGCTGTGATTAGATTAAGTTTGCTTAAATAGTTATTTTATGTCTGTTTCTTATGAGTTGCTGTCTGTAAAATCACAAATGTAAGTTTTCCCCAGAATGTTTCAGCATAATACCGTTCTGTTGTGCCATGATGCTAAGACGATGGGACATCCAGGGATTCACAAAATGCAGGATATGTGTCAAAATAGTTTCTGGTGGTCAACGCTTTGTAGGGTTATGCAGGAGTTAATCCACATTTGTAAAATATCTGCAGATGGGGAAGAGGGTGGCCGTACGGGGGAGGCAGCCATGGGCTGAGCACAAGGGGAGATGCGATAAAACAACTCAAATTAATAATATTCACAAGGTTGTGCTTAGCAATAACATATAAAACCCCATGCAGGACACACCACAGAACCTCATAAAAAACCTGAGATTAGGGACTGGAGTAAGATCACCAGGACCCAGGCACCAACAACAAAGGCAGTCATGACCCGGCAATGGACCAAGGAGACCATGACTAACAAAATACACAGCCCAAGATGACCTTAGGCACAGATCAGCACAACACCCCATTCGATATCACGTTCTCACAAGTCTCTCACAAGAGCAGTAGAGCATCTCATGGGACTTTGTCAGACTCTGCAAGAGTTTCTATTTTCAATGCTATATATTCTGCTGCTGCATCCTCCAATTGAAAACACAGCAGCGATAGGGCATGGCATCTGCAGTGCTTTACTCAAGTCTTGAAATGGCCAGAAATCGGAGTGCAACACACAATCTATGCACCCTAGGCGGCACCCTTTAACCATAAAGTGAAATGAGGATTATATTTTGCAGGATGTTCCTCATGTGGTGACAGGTTCAATGGGCAAAATTGACTGTATCTGCGAAACCTGCACTTGCATTATAGTATAGACATCTGGGGGCCATATTGCAATAATTGCACAGGGGGTGTGACAGGCATTTTCACCTGCTTAACACCCCCCCCCCGGACACTTTGGTTTTACAGAAGATGGCGCAGACATGTGTGCATCCCCTTTAGTAATACCGATAGCACTGGCGCACTTATATCATCAGCGCTACCATCAGGGGGTGTTCCCTTATTTGTATAGAGGCATGCCCTGTGCAAATGGGGAAGTTCATTTGCCTCTGCACCTGCGCCATATTACAGACATGGGCTCAGAGGCAAAGAAACTCTCAGGGGGCGCACTCGCTTCTGGGTGGAGCACTGTGAGTGCACTCCCAGAGAGCAGCACTCTGGAGGGAAGAAAGGGGTTTCACATGAATGCGCTACCATGGGGGCCTTGGGGGTAGCGCATTCACCATAATAGGGTGCATTGTCATTGTTTGTGCCCGGCGCACCTTTTAAAAGGTGCACCGGGTACAAACCTTTTATCCGGAGCTGAGGACAAGAGATGAATCTCTTCAGTCAGTCGCTCGGATGAGCCTCCTTGTAGGTGAGATGGTTCCTGCATCATCCCACTGTCACTGTTGGTATTTGACAACATGTCCCCAAAACAAGAGTGACTCATTAAGAAGCCTAGTTATATTATTCTCAATGGCTGCCCTAGGAAGCCCATAGAACCTGTCAATGGATGTTTTGGATGAAATGCCTCCTTACAGGGATTTATCACAAAATTGATTGTCATTGATCATTTCAACTAGGTTAGAAAGCACCTGTTGACAACAAATAGCCGAAATAGTCATGCAAACTGTTGCACATTTTCAACGCTTCCCAATCCTTAGGTAATTCACTTAGATAGGCACAGTTAATTTCACATTTACCGCCTCAGACATGCTATGAGCTAAGTCATTCAGGGGTAGTATCTTGGAATGCTGACCAGTGATAAATTCAAAAGGGAATAATCTGGTGACAAACATGTTGTTAATGACTTCCTCAGGACTGTGAGGGTTCTTCAGGGTTTTCACAGATCCTCAATGCATGCTTCAGGCCATTATTCTTATGTCTGCTAGTCCCCATCCAATCTGGCATGGGGACCAAGTCATGCTGCTGAGTGAATGGTGCCTTACCAAGGAAAATGTAAGCAGAACCTCTGAAGATCATTCCGCTTTGTTTTCATTCACAGCAGTTATACATGTTGTACAGAGAAGTTGGTATAAGGGGAGGGAGAGCAGGGGTTCTAGATGCTACATTTTCAGAGATAATGACCCCTCAACATCAAAGGAAGAAAAGACTGCTACAGCACTATTGATCTGAGTGCACATGATGGAATGGAGCAACTCATTGACTTTCCTGTTTAAAGCCCAGAAGGCCTCACTATTAACCAATACATACAGAACATCTGAAGAGTGAACTTTGCTGCCAGGATTAAAGGGAGTTATGAAGTTATATTTTGTAGTGTAAGAAGAGTCAAAGCTTTGCTGAAGATATTTCAGATCAGCTGGAATTTTATATACTCCTTAGGGTCTTGTTTGATTTTCTTCACAAGCAGAACGACTTTACTAGATTGTAAGGCTGTTGGAAAAATCCTCTTTAGAAAAGAAGCACTATAGATTTTCAACAGAGCAGGGGCATAGCTGTAGATGTTTATTTCAATAAAGAAGTTGGAATGGTGCCATGCGTGATAGAGGCTAGTTTGATGGTTGGCAGAATTTGTAGATGTGTTCCGGACAAAAAGAATGCTAGGAGCCTGATTCAAAAGGTAAAGTTAGACCAAAATCCTAACTTAGACTGAAAGTCTAACTTTGCTACTTTTTGGTATTCACAAAGGCAAGTTACTACTTGCAACTTTCCTACTAGTAAACCTACTAATAGTAAAGTTACTACTAGTAAAATTGCTAATAGTAAAGTTACTAGTTGTAACTTACCTTTGTGAATACCAAAATGCAGTAAACGTATACCCAATTCTAAGTGTACTACTTAAGTGTAAGTGTACTACTTTTTGGTAGTCACAAAGGTAAGTTACTACTAGTAACTTTACCACAAGTAAACTTATTATTAGTAAACTTACTACTAGTAAAGGTACTATGAGTAAAATTACTGGTAGTAAAGTTACTAGTAGTAACTTGCTTACCTTTATGAATACCGAAAAGTAGTGAAGTCAGACATTTGGTCTGAGTTAGACTTTTGTTCAAACTATACCTTTGTGAATCTGGCCCTTAATATATTGATGGATGGGAGAAAGGGACTTTGGAATTTTCTGTCTAATGTCATTGCAGATCTTTTTTTATCTCTAAGAAGATTTTTACGCAATCCAGATGATAGGCTATGGTTAAAGAAGCTCACAATCTTGATTTGATCTGTGACTGAGTCCACAAACTGCTTAAACAGTGGGAACAAAGAAGCCAACCTCGTTTTTAGTGATGTTGTCATGTTTCCTTGGTTAGGTAAACTTTCAGAGAAATGTGTATGAAATCTGAGGTATGTCATCTAACATAGTCAAGTAATAAACAGTGAAATAAATACAAACTTAAATTCCATACCAGTTTATACTAAAAGTAATACACTGTTAATGATAAAAAAATGACATAAGTGGGAATGTACATAAAAGGTTTTGGGAAGCATAATGTTCCTATACCCGTTTCAAATTGGTTAAATAAAAAAATTAAAATCACTACATAAATAGGCTTTTCATGTGAATAGAAATATCAGTGACATCCAGTCTGCCAATATTAAAGATTATTGGACATCACTACCCAAAAGAACTCACAGAGCCCAGTGGTGGTGGGGTAAAGTCCAGTATTGTGGTTGGTGCGTGCTTTTTCTCTCAATTATGTTGGAGTAGTAGTAGTATCAGTACCATCTAAAGAGTATTTGTTAAATCTTCACCACTGGATTCAATACATATTTGCTCTTTCACACAGTGTAAACGAGGCTACTGTGAGCTGGTGCACAAGTCCTTCTAGTCATCCAAGAAGGTAGTTGAAGAAATCCTCTAGTGGCTATAGCTCATCTCTCGGTGACCCCTTTAGGAAATAGGCATTTATATGTACAAAGATCAGGCACCACAGCACGATGCAGACAATTGACTGCACTGCCATAGACAGTGAAATCAGAAGACTGCATTCAGCAGTCCAAGTCCAAATAATTCCAGGCAGGGATCCAGGCTGAGAGGGTATTTCAAGGTGGAGGTCGAAAAACATACAGTTATAGTCGTTGCTTGTCAGAATATCAATAGCACAAACATCATCTGACATAAACACTGAGGCCTAAATATTTGTACAAAGATATTCCATTATTGGGTGTAGATTTTCTTTTTGGTTAACACCAGTGAGGTGATATTTTTGTAAACAATATTTAGGATACCACATTTTCTTCAGACTATACTTAGGCCATGATATTCTGCTATCCTCCCATTTGACTCACTATTGTTTGTGTTACTTTGTGAGTTGTAATAGTCAACTTTAGACCTGTCCACCTTATGGTGGTCTTCCCCCCAACCTTTAGCCTGCTTACCTCCAATTTTACTGGATTTGTGCTTCTGTTGGCCTTAGGACTCTGTGCACTTTACCACTGCTAATCAGTCATAAAGTGCAGGTGCTCACTCCCCTAAACCTGGGTTGTTTGACATATCCCCAATTGGCATATTTAATTTACTTGCAAGTCCCTTGTAGAGTGGTATACCATATACTCAGGGCATTTACATAAAATGCTACTGGTAACCCTGCAGCACATATTGTGTCACCCACTCAAGATGGGCTCTTGACATTGCAGCCTGACTGCAGTGTCCGACTGCCATGTTGACATGTCATTTGAAAACCCTTGCCAAGTCTTAAACTCCCCTGTTGTTACATATAAGTCACCCCAAATGTTGGCCCTACGTATCCCATAGGGCGGGGCACTGTGTAAGTAAATGGTAAGGCATGTACTGTTAAGTTTTACATGTCCTTCCTGGTAGTGAAAACCTCCCAAATGTGTGTTTCACTACTGTGAGGCCTACCCCTCTTATAGAATAACATTGTAGATTCCTTATTACATTTCATAATCAGGCATTCCTAATTAAGAGTAGGTAGATATGTCATGTTTGGTACCTATGACATTGTAACGATAAACCCTCTTCAATGGTAAAGTTAGATTTCGAAAATGCCACTTTTATAAACTTATAGACAACAAAACAACTGCCAATACCAGGCACCACTTGATTATTTTAGAAATAACCTATATGAGAAAAACATACAGGTCCGTTTTTTTGATTTGCGTCACTAGTTTATTTATTTATTTGAACACTAGTGGGAAATTTTTTTGGGGGTTTTCATGAATGAACAACTTAATTACAGTGTATATACAAAAGACAAATGCAATAGAATATTTACAAAAGAATCATGATATACAATACAATTTACAAAGATTCCAACACATCCAAACTTGCACACTGGCCAAACCATTCATCCATCTACACTCATCCAACACAATAGTACAAATCCTAAAGGTCTAATGTCAAAAAGAAAATATGTATATTGATTTCTTTATATGTACATATATACAGTTTCACATTCCAACATATTAACCTAAATGTAATATATAGACTTGGACCCATTTTAAATGGACCTATTTAAAGAAATTATTTCAATTTTTGACAAAAAGAACCAGACAACCGGTCGACGCGTTTCGAACTCCCCAATGCGGAGTTCTCCTCAGGACCAACAATCTACAATGACAAACAAACATTTATTAGGACTATTACACTCAAGAATCCATTCCCAGTATAACAATTGCAGCTCCCATGACTGCCTCTCACCATACCTTAATGCAGTGAATAAAGCACTCCAATTGTAGATGGCATACAGAAGATAGACAGCTGTAAGTAGGAAGACATAACATACATTTATGTACCACACTGCCTCAAGGTGCCATTCCATATGTTCAAACTTGGGTCATTACAGGGAAGGCAAAAACGGGCTTACCTTGGTCAAGAAATCTTATTACATTGTCTGTGGGGAGAAGAAATATATATGAAGCTTTTGTCCTTATTCCCTCTATAAATGCAAAGTCTGTTTACCTCGCCAGGACGCTCACCGTTTGTTAAGAGTGTTCAATTACACTCGGTCTTCGGCGTCCGTCAGAATTAATCACCCGAGCCATAAAGAAAACGGAATAGGGGATTGCGAATTACTACTATTACCGGCAGGTTGAAAGTGCTTTTATTTACAAACGACAGCGTGTTCACTTACCGACCGTGGCCGTGCCCACATCCGCAATGAAGTTGCTTGGTATGCGGAAGCCTGGTTGAATAACCAACGCTGTTATTGGACACGCTTGCGGTCACGTGATCGCATGCTCCGTGATGTTAAAAAGAGATTTAAAGCAATACCGTAAATAAATTGGAGGAGTCAACAAAAACGTTATCGATAATGTACCAGTGGTCCGAGGCACTTTCGAACAGTCCGCACTAGTCTTTTGTGAATGAAACTTCACGTGAACACAACCTCTAGGAGTCTAAGGGCGGCATTTAATTATTTTCAGGATTTCTGGCTAAACGCCATTGCGGGACCCAAAGATCTTAGAAGCGAAGGGTTTCTAATAGTAATCTGCCAGTATCACACATTAGTCAAAAGCAGAATTGCTGCCTAACCCAATGTGCAATTCTGTATACGCTTAAGGTGAGTGTGTTACGCAGTGCGTAGACACATCCCTGTGTACTGGGCACACTTATGACAGTTCAGAAAAACTGACTCAAGGAGGAAGTTTAAACGAAAGGGTTAACAAAGAGTCCACACGAAGGTTTCATCATATGGTTCGTTTTTAGTAGTTCATAAGTTCTTAAATTGGAAGCGTTACATCACGCCAAAATAATTATATACAATCCAGCACAGTTTTCATAAAATGCCCCAATGCATTTCGGACTAATGAAAGTCCTTTGTCAAGGAGCCCTGCGGAAGGATACAAAAATGCGACTTAGATCAACGAAGAATGGACGGAAGGTAATCAACTGGCATGCTATCGGGTTCAACATGCATTAATGAAGAGGGTAGGTGAGTTTGACCGGAAAATGCCGGTACATGCGGGAGGGAGTGATAGCGATCGAATCATGCTGAGGAATCTTAACAAGAGTGGGTGAGTGAGTGGCTAAAAATGGGAATAAAATAATGCGGGTGTGCTAGGAAAAAGCATGCAGGTGAACGCTACGTGAAAAACAATCGGTGACAATAAATAAAAAAGCGGCTCTCACGTTTACAACTTAGCGGGAGGCTCACGTCAGGTGCTGCAAAAGGGAGAGGGGATAGTGAGAGGTGGAGCTCACGTGGAGTGAGAGGTTCAAAAGCACTCAGAACATGCAAAAATAGATAACTTACTGTGGAGCGTTTTGAACAGTGAACCGGGTGCCGGGAACTTCGCGGAGTTACTGCGAAGTTCGCTGGAAGTGAGTGAGGTTAAAATAGACAAAGGACACCGTGGTGGGGAAAAAATATTAGAGCGGCCATCTTGTAGTGGAGTGCGGAGATTAGAGGGTGTGGTTGGTTAAGTATGCAGAACAGAGGACACAGTATCAAACATAATATGACAGGTAAATCAATTACAGGTAACAACTAAGTTCTGTTCGGTCATTCAGGCCGAACGGTTTCAAAGACTGAAGTCTATAAATCCACGAGGTTTCTCGCTGAAGGAGGGTCTTATTATTGTCTCTGCCCTCCATGTGGGCAACGGTTTCAAGTACAAGATATTTCAGTTGTGCCACACTGTGGTGGGCTTCATTGAAATGAACAGCCACGTTGGATTTGGTGTTTTTGGTCCTGATATTGGACTTATGTTCATTAAGTCTAATTTTGATTTTTCTGCTCGTTTTTCCCACGTAGGACTTGCCACATGGGCATTTAAGCATATAGATAAGGTTGGCCGAATCACATGTGGCATCTACCTTGAGATTGATGTTAAAACCTCTCATAGGGTGATTCAGGGTGTTACCTACAATGACGTTGTTGCAATTACTGCAGTGGTGGCACGGGCGGGTGCCCGTGTAAGTGGTTTTTGTGACAACTGGTTTTGATAGTATTTCTTTGATGTTCATCGGTCTACTATACGCAAAAATAGGAGGTTCTTTGAACAGGTCGCCAAAGTCTGGTTCCGATGATAATATGCGCCAATGCTTTAGGATGGTCTTCTTGTAAAGCTTACTTGAGGTAGAGTACCTGGATACTAATGCCATTCTGGAGCTTGGATCCTTCTTTTTGCTTTTCAGGGTTTCTGACCGTGGGATCAATTTCACTTTATCTTGGGCCTCTTTGATAATGTCATGTGGATATCCCCTGGTGGAGAATCTACTGGCCATTGATTTTAGTTGAGTGTCTCTTTTACCATCATTGGAAACAATCCGGGTCACTCTTAGCATCTGACTAAACGGTAAGTGCCTCTTCAAAGAGTCCTGGTGAAAGCTACTGTACAACAGGGTATTGTTACGGTCAGTTGGCTTCCGGTACAGGTCTGTTTCGATGCCCTCAGGGGTGATTTTTACCAGTACGTCTAAGAAAGTGATTTCTTTATCAGAAATATTCCAAGTCAATTCGATCCGGTCATCTTTAGAGTTCAAGGTGTTTAATGCTGATTCCAGAAGGTCTCTGGAGTCTTTCCAGATGAAGAATAAGTCATCTATATAACGTGCATATAGTTTCAGGTTGGCATTCCAGTCAGTGTTGGTTAATATGTGGTCAAATTCAAAGTTACCCATGTAAATGTTCGCGTACGTGGGCGCGGCACAATTGCCCATGGCCATCCCGGACATCTGAAGGTACCATTGCTTTTCGAAAGAAAAGTAGCTGTGGTAAAGGGTGAAAATCATAAGTTCCAAAATAAAAGATTTCATGGGGTCCGTGATGTCAGATTTCAAAAGTGCTAGTTCAATAGCCTCGATCCCGCCGGCGTGGGGGATGGAGGTATATAGACTCTTGATGTCGGCCGTGCACAACAAAATTTCCTCATCCTCGTTAATTTCAATAGAGTTCAGCTTATTGATGAAGTCAGTGGTGTCTCTGGTGTAGCTCTTTAAGCTGGTAACCATCGGTTGTAGGTAACGATCGATAAATTTGCCAATCGGTTCGTGGATTGAACCCCTTGTGGATACGATCGGTCGGAAAGGTGGGTCCATGAGGTTTTTGTGGATTTTAGGGAGCATCGTTAGAGTGGGACTCCTTGGGTGATCCACTATCAGGTATCGCCTGGTTCTGTCATCAATGACATCCTGTTCTTTAGCTTTGTCTACGATGTTGAGTAGAACCTTCTTGTATTCATTGGTGGGATTGCTCTCAAGGGGTAGATAGGTATTGTGGTCAAGAACATGTTCTCTTGCTCTGCAATTGTAAAGATCAGTGTTAAGGATGACTAAGGCGCCTCCTTTATCAGCTTTCAAACATTTTATTTCCGGGTTGTTAGCAATGTTTAACAGGGTGTCATAGTCTTTACTGGTGAGGTTTTTGCGGGTCTTTTTCCTGAAGTTGATCTTGGCAATGTCTTGTCGTACAAGGGTCTCAAAAGTGTCAATGCTCTTATGGCTGCTGGGAGGCATGTAATCACTAGGAGGTCGTAATTCACATAGCAAGTCTGGTTTGGTTTCTTTAGGTGGTTCCAAAACTCTTTCAAAAAAATGTTTAAGTCGCAGTTTTCTTGTTAGCTTAAAGGTACTAACTTCTAGTTCGAGGAGATTGGTGTTGCTGGTCGGAATAAATGACATCCCCTTCTGTAGGACTTTAGTTTGATTCACAGTGAGGTTGGTATCTGAAATGTTGATGACTAACGATTCTTCCTCGTTTTGGGTTTGCCTTGTAGTTGTGGTGGAGTTTTTTCGTTGGTTTTTGTTTGTCCTTTTGCCCCGTCTGGGTCGTCGGTTCTGTCTGGGCGTGACTCTAAAAAAGGCACGGCAGTGGTTATAACAGTTTGAGCGGTGGAAGACGCTGGTGTTTGTCTAGATTCATCACTGGGTGTTGTCCGTTGGGTTGATTGAGATCTTGGGGGGCGGTTAGTGTGATCACCGTCAGAAGAGGAAGTATCAGTGTTTTGGGTATATGGTCTGTTCCTACGACGTTGGGCGTAAACCTCCGCCCAAGTATATACTTCCCCAAGCTTATAATCTAATGTATCGCGCCGGAATTTGCGCAATTTCCGTTCGTTGATCTCCCTAGTGTGGCGGTCAATCTGTCTGTTGATGTCTTCCAAAGTGGTGCCTAATTCTTCAGGAGTGAAGAGATCTTTTAATTCACTTTCAGTGGTGGAAATTTCAAGAGTGAGTTCCTGAAGGATACCAGACAGTTCTTCAATAATCAGTAGTATCAGATCCAGACTACACTTGTTAAGTATGGCATACCATTTCTCTAAGAAGGCTTTGGAGTTTTTACATAACGAGGGCTTAAGGGCAATCCGGAGGCCACGGGGAATGCGTAGCGCTTTATGGTACTTGATCAATGTGCTGGCGTGGAGTTTTTGGTTCACGCGGCGTTTAGATAGGTAGAGTAAGTGTTTGATGCATTGTTCCTTCGTTCTGCTAGAAGGTGTTTGAGTTAAATCATCGTTGATCAGTGCATAGATCCTTTCCGTTGCCTCAGGATCAAATGCTAACGTTTCAGCATGAGCTTCAGTTGATTTGGTAATATCGTCGTACTGCATAATTCCAGTGAGGTTGAAATGTGCGTGCTGCCAGCCGGGTGGGCAGTGGAAGGACAAGATCAAAGTGAAACAAGGCTTAGGCGCACAGCGTAGAGTTGAAAGGATGGTAGGTGGAAGGGCTGATGTTGGGCTCGGTAGGATGAAGGTGCTCCAACAGGTGACGCAACTGGCCAAATGCGTCCGTAGATGCTTAAGGTGAGTGTGTTACGCAGTGCGTAGACACATCCCTGTGTACTGGGCACACTTATGACAGTTCAGAAAAACTGACTCAAGGAGGAAGTTTAAACGAAAGGGTTAACAAAGAGTCCACACGAAGGTTTCATCATATGGTTCGTTTTTAGTAGTTCATAAGTTCTTAAATTGGAAGCGTTACATCACGCCAAAATAATTATATACAATCCAGCACAGTTTTCATAAAATGCCCCAATGCATTTCGGACTAATGAAAGTCCTTTGTCAAGGAGCCCTGCGGAAGGATACAAAAATGCGACTTAGATCAACGAAGAATGGACGGAAGGTAATCAACTGGCATGCTATCGGGTTCAACATGCATTAATGAAGAGGGTAGGTGAGTTTGACCGGAAAATGCCGGTACATGCGGGAGGGAGTGATAGCGATCGAATCATGCTGAGGAATCTTAACAAGAGTGGGTGAGTGAGTGGCTAAAAATGGGAATAAAATAATGCGGGTGTGCTAGGAAAAAGCATGCAGGTGAACGCTACGTGAAAAACAATCGGTGACAATAAATAAAAAAGCGGCTCTCACGTTTACAACTTAGCGGGAGGCTCACGTCAGGTGCTGCAAAAGGGAGAGGGGATAGTGAGAGGTGGAGCTCACGTGGAGTGAGAGGTTCAAAAGCACTCAGAACATGCAAAAATAGATAACTTACTGTGGAGCGTTTTGAACAGTGAACCGGGTGCCGGGAACTTCGCGGAGTTACTGCGAAGTTCGCTGGAAGTGAGTGAGGTTAAAATAGACAAAGGACACCGTGGTGGGGAAAAAATATTAGAGCGGCCATCTTGTAGTGGAGTGCGGAGATTAGAGGGTGTGGTTGGTTAAGTATGCAGAACAGAGGACACAGTATCAAACATAATATGACAGGTAAATCAATTACAGGTAACAACTAAGTTCTGTTCGGTCATTCAGGCCGAACGGTTTCAAAGACTGAAGTCTATAAATCCACGAGGTTTCTCGCTGAAGGAGGGTCTTATTATTGTCTCTGCCCTCCATGTGGGCAACGGTTTCAAGTACAAGATATTTCAGTTGTGCCACACTGTGGTGGGCTTCATTGAAATGAACAGCCACGTTGGATTTGGTGTTTTTGGTCCTGATATTGGACTTATGTTCATTAAGTCTAATTTTGATTTTTCTGCTCGTTTTTCCCACGTAGGACTTGCCACATGGGCATTTAAGCATATAGATAAGGTTGGCCGAATCACATGTGGCATCTACCTTGAGATTGATGTTAAAACCTCTCATAGGGTGATTCAGGGTGTTACCTACAATGACGTTGTTGCAATTACTGCAGTGGTGGCACGGGCGGGTGCCCGTGTAAGTGGTTTTTGTGACAACTGGTTTTGATAGTATTTCTTTGATGTTCATCGGTCTACTATACGCAAAAATAGGAGGTTCTTTGAACAGGTCGCCAAAGTCTGGTTCCGATGATAATATGCGCCAATGCTTTAGGATGGTCTTCTTGTAAAGCTTACTTGAGGTAGAGTACCTGGATACTAATGCCATTCTGGAGCTTGGATCCTTCTTTTTGCTTTTCAGGGTTTCTGACCGTGGGATCAATTTCACTTTATCTTGGGCCTCTTTGATAATGTCATGTGGATATCCCCTGGTGGAGAATCTACTGGCCATTGATTTTAGTTGAGTGTCTCTTTTACCATCATTGGAAACAATCCGGGTCACTCTTAGCATCTGACTAAACGGTAAGTGCCTCTTCAAAGAGTCCTGGTGAAAGCTACTGTACAACAGGGTATTGTTACGGTCAGTTGGCTTCCGGTACAGGTCTGTTTCGATGCCCTCAGGGGTGATTTTTACCAGTACGTCTAAGAAAGTGATTTCTTTATCAGAAATATTCCAAGTCAATTCGATCCGGTCATCTTTAGAGTTCAAGGTGTTTAATGCTGATTCCAGAAGGTCTCTGGAGTCTTTCCAGATGAAGAATAAGTCATCTATATAACGTGCATATAGTTTCAGGTTGGCATTCCAGTCAGTGTTGGTTAATATGTGGTCAAATTCAAAGTTACCCATGTAAATGTTCGCGTACGTGGGCGCGGCACAATTGCCCATGGCCATCCCGGACATCTGAAGGTACCATTGCTTTTCGAAAGAAAAGTAGCTGTGGTAAAGGGTGAAAATCATAAGTTCCAAAATAAAAGATTTCATGGGGTCCGTGATGTCAGATTTCAAAAGTGCTAGTTCAATAGCCTCGATCCCGCCGGCGTGGGGGATGGAGGTATATAGACTCTTGATGTCGGCCATGCACAACAAAATTTCCTCATCCTCGTTAATTTCAATAGAGTTCAGCTTATTGATGAAGTCAGTGGTGTCTCTGGTGTAGCTCTTTAAGCTGGTAACCATCGGTTGTAGGTAACGATCGATAAATTTGCCAATCGGTTCGTGGATTGAACCCCTTGTGGATACGATCGGTCGGTGATAAAGGAGGCGCCTTAGTCATCCTTAACACTGATCTTTACAATTGCAGAGCAAGAGAACATGTTCTTGACCACAATACCTATCTACCCCTTGAGAGCAATCCCACCAATGAATACAAGAAGGTTCTACTCAACATCGTAGACAAAGCTAAAGAACAGGATGTCATTGATGACAGAACCAGGCGATACCTGATAGTGGATCACCCAAGGAGTCCCACTCTAACGATGCTCCCTAAAATCCACAAAAACCTCATGGACCCACCTTTCCGACCGATCGTATCCACAAGGGGTTCAATCCACGAACCGATTGGCAAATTTATCGATCGTTACCTACAACCGATGGTTACCAGCTTAAAGAGCTACACCAGAGACACCACTGACTTCATCAATAAGCTGAACTCTATTGAAATTAACGAGGATGAGGAAATTTTGTTGTGCACGGCCGACATCAAGAGTCTATATACCTCCATCCCCCACGCCGGCGGGATCGAGGCTATTGAACTAGCACTTTTGAAATCTGACATCACGGACCCCATGAAATCTTTTATTTTGGAACTTATGATTTTCACCCTTTACCACAGCTACTTTTCTTTCGAAAAGCAATGGTACCTTCAGATGTCCGGGATGGCCATGGGCAATTGTGCCGCGCCCACGTACGCGAACATTTACATGGGTAACTTTGAATTTGACCACATATTAACC
This sequence comes from Lissotriton helveticus, assembly GCF_964261635.1. NCBI lineage: Eukaryota > Metazoa > Chordata > Amphibia > Caudata > Salamandridae > Lissotriton > Lissotriton helveticus. Next base: position 18,059,970 of record NC_136060.1, on the reverse strand, counting down.
AACACTGACTGGAATGCCAACCTGAAACTATATGCACGTTATATAGATGACTTATTCTTCATCTGGAAAGACTCCAGAGACCTTCTGGAATCAGCATTAAACACCTTGAACTCTAAAGATGACCGGATCGAATTGACTTGGAATATTTCTGATAAAGAAATCACTTTCTTAGACGTACTGGTAAAAATCACCCCTGAGGGCATCGAAACAGACCTGTACCGGAAGCCAACTGACCGTAACAATACCCTGTTGTACAGTAGCTTTCACCAGGACTCTTTGAAGAGGCACTTACCGTTTAGTCAGATGCTAAGAGTGACCCGGATTGTTTCCAATGATGGTAAAAGAGACACTCAACTAAAATCAATGGCCAGTAGATTCTCCACCAGGGGATATCCACATGACATTATCAAAGAGGCCCAAGATAAAGTGAAATTGATCCCACGGTCAGAAACCCTGAAAAGCAAAAAGAAGGATCCAAGCTCCAGAATGGCATTAGTATCCAGGTACTCTACCTCAAGTAAGCTTTACAAGAAGACCATCCTAAAGCATTGGCGCATATTATCATCGGAACCAGACTTTGGCGACCTGTTCAAAGAACCTCCTATTTTTGCGTATAGTAGACCGATGAACATCAAAGAAATACTATCAAAACCAGTTGTCACAAAAACCACTTACACGGGCACCCGCCCGTGCCACCACTGCAGTAATTGCAACAACGTCATTGTAGGTAACACCCTGAATCACCCTATGAGAGGTTTTAACATCAATCTCAAGGTAGATGCCACATGTGATTCGGCCAACCTTATCTATATGCTTAAATGCCCATGTGGCAAGTCCTACGTGGGAAAAACGAGCAGAAAAATCAAAATTAGACTTAATGAACATAAGTCCAATATCAGGACCAAAAACACCAAATCCAACGTGGCTGTTCATTTCAATGAAGCCCACCACAGTGTGGCACAACTGAAATATCTTGTACTTGAAACCGTTGCCCACATGGAGGGCAGAGACAATAATAAGACCCTCCTTCAGCGAGAAACCTCGTGGATTTATAGACTTCAGTCTTTGAAACCGTTCGGCCTGAATGACCGAACAGAACTTAGTTGTTACCTGTAATTGATTTACCTGTCATATTATGTTTGATACTGTGTCCTCTGTTCTGCATACTTAACCAACCACACCCTCTAATCTCCGCACTCCACTACAAGATGGCCGCTCTAATATTTTTTCCCCACCACGGTGTCCTTTGTCTATTTTAACCTCACTCACTTCCAGCGAACTTCGCAGTAACTCCGCAAAGTTCCCGGCACCCGGTTCACTGTTCAAAACGCTCCACAGTAAGTTATCTATTTTTGCATGTTCTGAGTGCTTTTGAACCTCTCACTCCACGTGAGCTCCACCTCTCACTATCCCCTCTCCCTTTTGCAGCACCTGACGTGAGCCTCCCGCTAAGTTGTAAACGTGAGAGCCGCTTTTTTATTTATTGTCACCGATTGTTTTTCACGTAGCGTTCACCTGCATGCTTTTTCCTAGCACACCCGCATTATTTTATTCCCATTTTTAGCCACTCACTCACCCACTCTTGTTAAGATTCCTCAGCATGATTCGATCGCTATCACTCCCTCCCGCATGTACCGGCATTTTCCGGTCAAACTCACCTACCCTCTTCATTAATGCATGTTGAACCCGATAGCATGCCAGTTGATTACCTTCCGTCCATTCTTCGTTGATCTAAGTCGCATTTTTGTATCCTTCCGCAGGGCTCCTTGACAAAGGACTTTCATTAGTCCGAAATGCATTGGGGCATTTTATGAAAACTGTGCTGGATTGTATATAATTATTTTGGCGTGATGTAACGCTTCCAATTTAAGAACTTATGAACTACTAAAAACGAACCATATGATGAAACCTTCGTGTGGACTCTTTGTTAACCCTTTCGTTTAAACTTCCTCCTTGAGTCAGTTTTTCTGAACTGTCATAAGTGTGCCCAGTACACAGGGATGTGTCTACGCACTGCGTAACACACTCACCTTAAGCATCTACGGACGCATTTGGCCAGTTGCGTCACCTGTTGGAGCACCTTCATCCTACCGAGCCCAACATCAGCCCTTCCACCTACCATCCTTTCAACTCTACGCTGTGCGCCTAAGCCTTGTTTCACTTTGATCTTGTCCTTCCACTGCCCACCCGGCTGGCAGCACGCACATTTCAACCTCACTGGAATTATGCAGTACGACGATATTACCAAATCAACTGAAGCTCATGCTGAAACGTTAGCATTTGATCCTGAGGCAACGGAAAGGATCTATGCACTGATCAACGATGATTTAACTCAAACACCTTCTAGCAGAACGAAGGAACAATGCATCAAACACTTACTCTACCTATCTAAACGCCGCGTGAACCAAAAACTCCACGCCAGCACATTGATCAAGTACCATAAAGCGCTACGCATTCCCCGTGGCCTCCGGATTGCCCTTAAGCCCTCGTTATGTAAAAACTCCAAAGCCTTCTTAGAGAAATGGTATGCCATACTTAACAAGTGTAGTCTGGATCTGATACTACTGATTATTGAAGAACTGTCTGGTATCCTTCAGGAACTCACTCTTGAAATTTCCACCACTGAAAGTGAATTAAAAGATCTCTTCACTCCTGAAGAATTAGGCACCACTTTGGAAGACATCAACAGACAGATTGACCGCCACACTAGGGAGATCAACGAACGGAAATTGCGCAAATTCCGGCGCGATACATTAGATTATAAGCTTGGGGAAGTATATACTTGGGCGGAGGTTTACGCCCAACGTCGTAGGAACAGACCATATACCCAAAACACTGATACTTCCTCTTCTGACGGTGATCACACTAACCGCCCCCCAAGATCTCAATCAACCCAACGGACAACACCCAGTGATGAATCTAGACAAACACCAGCGTCTTCCACCGCTCAAACTGTTATAACCACTGCCGTGCCTTTTTTAGAGTCACGCCCAGACAGAACCGACGACCCAGACGGGGCAAAAGGACAAACAAAAACCAACGAAAAAACTCCACCACAACTACAAGGCAAACCCAAAACGAGGAAGAATCGTTAGTCATCAACATTTCAGATACCAACCTCACTGTGAATCAAACTAAAGTCCTACAGAAGGGGATGTCATTTATTCCGACCAGCAACACCAATCTCCTCGAACTAGAAGTTAGTACCTTTAAGCTAACAAGAAAACTGCGACTTAAACATTTTTTTGAAAGAGTTTTGGAACCACCTAAAGAAACCAAACCAGACTTGCTATGTGGATTACGACCTCCTAGTGATTACATGCCTCCCAGCAGCCATAAGAGCATTGACACTTTTGAGACCCTTGTACGACAAGACATTGCCAAGATCAACTTCAGGAAAAAGACCCGCAAAAACCTCACCAGTAAAGACTATGACACCCTGTTAAACATTGCTAACAACCCGGAAATAAAATGTTTGAAAGCTGATAAAGGAGGCGCCTTAGTCATCCTTAACACTGATCTTTACAATTGCAGAGCAAGAGAACATGTTCTTGACCACAATACCTATCTACCCCTTGAGAGCAATCCCACCAATGAATACAAGAAGGTTCTACTCAACATCGTAGACAAAGCTAAAGAACAGGATGTCATTGATGACAGAACCAGGCGATACCTGATAGTGGATCACCCAAGGAGTCCCACTCTAACGATGCTCCCTAAAATCCACAAAAACCTCATGGACCCACCTTTCCGACCGATCGTATCCACAAGGGGTTCAATCCACGAACCGATTGGCAAATTTATCGATCGTTACCTACAACCGATGGTTACCAGCTTAAAGAGCTACACCAGAGACACCACTGACTTCATCAATAAGCTGAACTCTATTGAAATTAACGAGGATGAGGAAATTTTGTTGTGCACGGCCGACATCAAGAGTCTATATACCTCCATCCCCCACGCCGGCGGGATCGAGGCTATTGAACTAGCACTTTTGAAATCTGACATCACGGACCCCATGAAATCTTTTATTTTGGAACTTATGATTTTCACCCTTTACCACAGCTACTTTTCTTTCGAAAAGCAATGGTACCTTCAGATGTCCGGGATGGCCATGGGCAATTGTGCCGCGCCCACGTACGCGAACATTTACATGGGTAACTTTGAATTTGACCACATATTAACCAACACTGACTGGAATGCCAACCTGAAACTATATGCACGTTATATAGATGACTTATTCTTCATCTGGAAAGACTCCAGAGACCTTCTGGAATCAGCATTAAACACCTTGAACTCTAAAGATGACCGGATCGAATTGACTTGGAATATTTCTGATAAAGAAATCACTTTCTTAGACGTACTGGTAAAAATCACCCCTGAGGGCATCGAAACAGACCTGTACCGGAAGCCAACTGACCGTAACAATACCCTGTTGTACAGTAGCTTTCACCAGGACTCTTTGAAGAGGCACTTACCGTTTAGTCAGATGCTAAGAGTGACCCGGATTGTTTCCAATGATGGTAAAAGAGACACTCAACTAAAATCAATGGCCAGTAGATTCTCCACCAGGGGATATCCACATGACATTATCAAAGAGGCCCAAGATAAAGTGAAATTGATCCCACGGTCAGAAACCCTGAAAAGCAAAAAGAAGGATCCAAGCTCCAGAATGGCATTAGTATCCAGGTACTCTACCTCAAGTAAGCTTTACAAGAAGACCATCCTAAAGCATTGGCGCATATTATCATCGGAACCAGACTTTGGCGACCTGTTCAAAGAACCTCCTATTTTTGCGTATAGTAGACCGATGAACATCAAAGAAATACTATCAAAACCAGTTGTCACAAAAACCACTTACACGGGCACCCGCCCGTGCCACCACTGCAGTAATTGCAACAACGTCATTGTAGGTAACACCCTGAATCACCCTATGAGAGGTTTTAACATCAATCTCAAGGTAGATGCCACATGTGATTCGGCCAACCTTATCTATATGCTTAAATGCCCATGTGGCAAGTCCTACGTGGGAAAAACGAGCAGAAAAATCAAAATTAGACTTAATGAACATAAGTCCAATATCAGGACCAAAAACACCAAATCCAACGTGGCTGTTCATTTCAATGAAGCCCACCACAGTGTGGCACAACTGAAATATCTTGTACTTGAAACCGTTGCCCACATGGAGGGCAGAGACAATAATAAGACCCTCCTTCAGCGAGAAACCTCGTGGATTTATAGACTTCAGTCTTTGAAACCGTTCGGCCTGAATGACCGAACAGAACTTAGTTGTTACCTGTAATTGATTTACCTGTCATATTATGTTTGATACTGTGTCCTCTGTTCTGCATACTTAACCAACCACACCCTCTAATCTCCGCACTCCACTACAAGATGGCCGCTCTAATATTTTTTCCCCACCACGGTGTCCTTTGTCTATTTTAACCTCACTCACTTCCAGCGAACTTCGCAGTAACTCCGCAAAGTTCCCGGCACCCGGTTCACTGTTCAAAACGCTCCACAGTAAGTTATCTATTTTTGCATGTTCTGAGTGCTTTTGAACCTCTCACTCCACGTGAGCTCCACCTCTCACTATCCCCTCTCCCTTTTGCAGCACCTGACGTGAGCCTCCCGCTAAGTTGTAAACGTGAGAGCCGCTTTTTTATTTATTGTCACCGATTGTTTTTCACGTAGCGTTCACCTGCATGCTTTTTCCTAGCACACCCGCATTATTTTATTCCCATTTTTAGCCACTCACTCACCCACTCTTGTTAAGATTCCTCAGCATGATTCGATCGCTATCACTCCCTCCCGCATGTACCGGCATTTTCCGGTCAAACTCACCTACCCTCTTCATTAATGCATGTTGAACCCGATAGCATGCCAGTTGATTACCTTCCGTCCATTCTTCGTTGATCTAAGTCGCATTTTTGTATCCTTCCGCAGGGCTCCTTGACAAAGGACTTTCATTAGTCCGAAATGCATTGGGGCATTTTATGAAAACTGTGCTGGATTGTATATAATTATTTTGGCGTGATGTAACGCTTCCAATTTAAGAACTTATGAACTACTAAAAACGAACCATATGATGAAACCTTCGTGTGGACTCTTTGTTAACCCTTTCGTTTAAACTTCCTCCTTGAGTCAGTTTTTCTGAACTGTCATAAGTGTGCCCAGTACACAGGGATGTGTCTACGCACTGCGTAACACACTCACCTTAAGCATCTACGGACGCATTTGGCCAGTTGCGTCACCTGTTGGAGCACCTTCATCCTACCGAGCCCAACATCAGCCCTTCCACCTACCATCCTTTCAACTCTACGCTGTGCGCCTAAGCCTTGTTTCACTTTGATCTTGTCCAATTCTGTATACGGACAAGCCAGATGACTTTATCATCTTCAAAATATGGACCTGTTGCCACATGATTAAGTCTGCTATGCGTCCAATATTAACCAGTACTGAAACCTGCATGCTACAGCTTCAAGTCAAAAAGTAGCACCCAACTACTGGCGTCAGAATCTATAGAAATGCAAAGGTTTTATATATCCACCCTCATGATTTCCGAGATTTCGTTGAGCCCCGTAGTCGCAGTGTTAAATTTCATGATTAACATTGCTTCACGTTGGTTCAATCTTTCTTCTGTATTGCCTCCACGAGTGTCACTCTCAATTTTCGATATTATGGTCCACCTCAAGTCTTCCTCCTTATGTTGGTGAGTAATCCAGTGATGCACCAAAGGTGCATTAGGTGTCTCCTTTCTGAGTCTGGATTTATGTTGCGTGATCCGATGCCGGATCTCCTGGGTCGTTTTCCCTATATACATTTTAGGGCAAGGACACATGACCCCATAGACCACGTTTTTGGTGAGACAATTGGTGAATGTATTGTGCTTCCAGTATATGCCATTGAAAGTAAACACTGATCCTTCATCGGTTTGTGAACAACATAAGCAGTTCCCACATTTATGATGTCCCTGAATTGGAGGAAGCCCCAACATTCCTCTAAGTGATGTTTTTTTCTGCTTGGGGCAAAGATGCCCTGACGATATGTTGTCCAATGCTTTTTTCTTTTTTAAAAGCGAAAAGTGGGATTTCATTAAGCTCACTATTTAGGTCCTTTACCAAATGCCAGTTTTGGGTCACCATTTTCCGCAATAGATTTGCATGGGGACTGAAGGTTGTAGCACAGACAATTCTTTTCTGTTCTGAATGTATCCTCTTCTGGAGCAAGGTCTCCCGTGGTATCCACCACACACGTTTTAACGTATGCTTTAGCAATTTTTTGGGGTAACCTCTAGTTGATAATTTCTGTACAAGTTCAGTTGCATGATGGAAGTATTCCTCCCTATTGGAACAATTTCTCCTAATACGTAGAAACTGCCCAAAAGGGAGGTTATCTTTCAGGCTTCTGGGATGGTGGCTAGTATAGTGTAAAGCCTTATTCCGATCTGTGGATTTCCTGAATAATGTTGTTCCCAATGTACCTTCAGATGCATACACTTTTATGTCCAGGAATGTAATGGTTTTATTAGATGAACAGTGACTGAATTTTATGTCCTCTGTCCTGTTATTGATCCAGATCATGAATGCCTCCAATTTATCTTGCGCACCTGACCAGATGATAAAAACATCATCGATGAATCGAAGGTATTTTGTGATGTGCTCTGAATATGGATTATCATTGTAGATGAATTTCTTTTCGTACAGGCCCATGAACAATATCGCTAATTCCGGCGCAAAAGGGCAGCCCATGGCCACCCCCTTGGTCTGAAAATAAAAATCCTTGTCAAACAAAAAATAATTTCTCTGTAAAGCAATAAACTTGCCATTTTTCTGCCCTCAGCCCTTTGTACCTACAGTCTGCCTTGGGTCACATGAATGGGTGTAGCTGACAGACTTTGTGAATTCTTCCCAGAGTAACACAATAGTGGGATTAGCTGTGGCTCAGTGGACCATCACGGACAGGATGGGAGGCGGAGCTGAGTCCCATTTGCAACTGAATAGGCTGTGTCCAGTCTCCTCACTATAGGCTTCACAGCTCGGCATTGTCACTTCAGCCAGCTTGGAACCAAAGCAGGGCAAGCAAGACATTCTGTGCACTTCAAAAACCTTTCCTGAACCTTCTACCACCTTCTATAAGCAGGGCACCAGGGTATTAAAATAGGGCATTCAGACCCACAGTTCAATTCCCTACTGGACATGTGGAAAGACTCTCAGAGGACTTCCTGCTGCTATGACCTGCTGTGCATTCTGCCAGACTGCTGCTATGCCTAGAAGGACTGCTTTTCTGCCTGGAGCATGCCTTGAACTCTCAAAGGTCAGCCCTGCTATTGGGTCCTTCATTTTCACCTGCACACAGGATTGCCAGAAGTGACTCTAAGGGTTAGTTTGTTGGCCTCTGTGCAGAGCCACATGGACATAACAGGCTCCCATCATCTGGAACCTGCACCTGGACCAAGCCTGATTGAATCCTGAACTCCCACGAGGTCTCCATCCAGTTGTAGACCTTGGTTGTGGTGCTAAAGGTGCCCAGATGGCCAATTTCCAAAGCTGAGGAAAAAGCCAAAATTCAGTCCAAAACTTCTCTGAGAAGCAGGAGACCGGGACCAACCTGCTCACCTATCCGCCCGGGATGCATCGCCGGTCAGATTGACTTTCCAGCTTCTGATGCTACATTCTTCTCCGCAGTAGAAAATCTGTTTCAGTGGTCCTTCACCAAAGGGGTATCTGACCTTGTGAAATATCTTCGAGTAGAGCCTTCTACTTAGTCTTGCTAGAAATTTTTAACTTCCATCTTGATGAAGTACGAAAGTAAAAAACTTCACCGCAGCTTCACTTCACAACTATCTGCTGATGACGATCCCTCCTCAGACACTTATGCAGCCGTGCCTCGTTAAACTTCTACCTCCTCAGACTTTTGTCTTCCAAAAATGTTCAAAGTCTGAAGGCAAGTGCTGACTGTGTCCGATCCACTTTTTGTATCCAAACCGTGCTCCATCACGGTTGGCCTTAACTTTTGACTTTGACCCGGCATCGCGCGACCAGATTTCCGTGGTTGGTGTTTTGATCTTTTAGGTGCTAGAATTCACTTAAAACTTCAAAAATTCATAACTCCGGTTCCACTGGTTGGATTTTTGTCGTTTTGAATGTCAAATAATTTATTACAATGTACACTAATTTTCTAAATCGTTTTGGGATCTTCTGCATTGTTTCCACTTTTTTTTTAATCGTCTTTATTGGTTTTACACAGGCTATTCATAATACAATCTGCCAGTTGCGTTATATAGAACATTACAATGTCGGTTACTTATATGATACTTGATGGGAAACCAGGTTGTATAGGATGCTGATAACAGACAACAGGAGAAACAAAATACATTTCTCACATTATATGCATGTCTATATATGCAATCCATTACGTGATTATCAAATAAAACAGCAAACTATCCGTGGCTCAACATTTTCACACAAACCAAATTAATAAACACAAAATTATGCGATTTCAGTTAACTTACAGGCACCATGTGATGTGGTTCGGAACATATCTGAGCTAGTGTGGCTGCTTATGTGTATAGCTACTAAGAGCAGCGGGTGCAACTATCAAAAACAAAAGCAAAAGCAAAAAGGGGGCAGGAAACATCGCGTGCACTTGCACTGTCGTACATTCACAGGGGTCAGTTCAACAGAGTCATGCCTGAGGAGGAGGGCCCAGTCAACACAAATTTATATTTTAGCGCATTGCCACTCGCTGCAGTGTGTTTTCACTTTATTACTGTTTGTGTGCTGCATAAATACTTTATAGCTGGCCTCTAAGCTAAGCCTAGCTGTTTTTTGTGACAAGTTACTCAGGGTTAAGCTCAAGTTAATTTAGTATTTGTTAAGTTTGTGGTTTACTCTGCAAGGGATTTTGGCTGTTGCTTGACCAAGGCTCACACCGCAATCCCAACAAATCAATTTCTCATCTTCGTGGTCAGTGGTGTGGATCAGGACTTATGTTTGTGCTGTACCAGACAGTGATTTGTGTTAAACAAAAATCTTAAATAAATAATTTGACGTCATTGGAACCTCTTTTTAAATTCTTCCTTAGTTTCTCATTTGGCTGTTTTTCACCCTTTTTCAAATTTAAGTGCCCTAACTTCCTTTTTGTACCATGGAGATTGATGGCGGCAATTTTGACACCTCAGCAAGGCTGAGCTGCTGAAACTGCAAACAGAATTTGCTGTAAGTAGACAAGAAGGCTGGATCTTCACTTAGATCCCAGGGCTTTGAGGAGATGTAGAGATGGCAGGCCACCTCAAAGGAGGATGTGGTGGATGACAATGAGGAAGAGGGAGCACAGACAGATGAAGAGGAGATGGAGGACCCAGCCCAGGGTCCTGAGCTGTCAGGAGAGCCCAACTCGACCCCAGCAGATGATTTGAATGCCCTGGATGACGATAATGGAGCTTGGAACAGAGTGTCTGCCAGGGCCCTGTCCTCACAGGACCTGGAGGACAAGAGGGAGGAGAGGAAACTCAAGCAGAAGCGGCAGCTGGCCAAGCTAAAGATGGAGGAGAATTGAATGGCACATGAACTAAAACTCAAGGTGCTGGGCATCAAAGCCAAGCAAATGTAGCCCAGCAGTAATGGTGACAGCGTACCTGCAGTGTCCAATGGAAAAGTGAGGGTCTGCATGCCCAAGGGCCTACTGCCCAGGTATCTGATTGGAGAATATATTGATAAATGTTTCTCAGCTTATGAAATGGCTTTAAGGGAACACAAGATCCCAGAAGAGCACATGGGGGATGACATGGGTAGCTTATGGAGGTACATGCCCTTAGTGGGGAGGGACACACTTCTGACACTGGAGGTAGAGGATCAGACCCAGTACACCCCCATGAAGGCAATTCTTCTTATCAAATTTGCGCTGACCCCTTAGAGTTATAGACTGATGTTCATGGACAGCCACAAACTCCCAAACCAGTCCTGGATAGACTTCTTAGATTACTCCAACAAAGCAGTAAAGGGCTTGGTGAGATGCAGCAAGTTAGATGATTTCATTGGGCTGTACAACCTGATTTTGAGGGAAGACATGCTCCAATACCTGTGCCGACTCCTGGGACCTCATTTATGAAAAGTGACGAATCGCTGCGTGAGAACAGCGATGCATCACTTTTCATTTCGCCCTCCTTGCGACAACAATGATGCATCATATTTACAGTATGACGCATCATTGCGCAAGGAGTTACAGATACGTCAGTATTTCTGACGTATCTGTATGGTGCAAAAGTGAAGCATTGCTGGAGTGTGTCACAAAAGTGACGCAACCCCAGCAATGTGTCCTTTCACATGGGGCAAGCCCCATGTGAAAGGGCCTGCATCAGTCTTACGCCTGCTGTGAGGCAAGCGTAAGAAATTGACGCATTTGCGTCCTAGAAGTGGCGCAGTGAAATCTTATAGATTTCACTGCGTCACTTCTATGACCTTTTCTTGCGTCAGATCGCCCTCCTGCATACATTATACCTGGCGCAGGTATAATGTAGCGCAGGGGTTTACAAAGTTATGCATCTACCTAGATGCATCACTTTGTAAATATGGTGCAACAAGGCACATTTTTTACGCTGCTGGGGCGTCACAAAAAGTGACGCACCGGCGGCGTAAAAGTGACGCACAGCCTCATAAATGAGGCCCAAGGTGTATAGCAAGCTGACTGACCCCAGGATGCTTGCTGAGGAGGAGGACCTCTGGGTCAGCACCAAAATGTTCAATAAGACAGATGTGGGACTCCCTAAAGGGTGGTTTGGGTTGCCACCAGAAGAAGGAGGGGGAGATAAAAAGAAGGTGTTCTCTCAAGGCCCCCCAAAATAGTTCACAAGGGAAAGGGTCCCAATCAAATCTCGCCACCAGAGGTAAGGCTTGTCTGATAAGAAAAAAGGAATCAGTACTGGAGCTGCTGCTGAATGGTGGCTGAACATATGCTGGAAGCATTTGATAGCTTTAAATCTAACTGAAAAAGAAAGCTTATTTCGAGGTGATAGCAAAAATCCATTTAACCATGAATGCTAGTAGCGCTGGTCTGAGGGCAGTATTGACCCAAGCCGTAAATGATTAGGAAAAGATTGTGGGATTTGCTTCCCAAAGACTACTGAGTGCGGAGAAGTCCTACTCTGCAATTGAAAGAGAAGCCCTGGCATGTTGCTGGGTGTTAAGCGCTTTAGATATTGCTGTGCTGACACTGCCCTCGCATTTGCCGTGGTGTGAGGAATTCCCCTGTAACTGCTCGCGGAACCCGCTTTGCGGGTCCCGCTTCGCAGGGGTCCACACTGCCGGATTGAAGACATTGGACCTGGTGTTCTTGTGACCTTGCTTCGAGGAAGAGGATTTGTAGGCAGGGCTGCGAGCGTGCAGCGGGCTTGGGACTCCAACTCCCAGGAGCGCTCACCGCCAGTCCTAATTTGCAGGACCTGGGCCGCTCTCCCTGCCTGCGCCTTCCCACCAATTGATTTTAAAAAGCCCAGCCCCTAAATCCAACGTGGGACGCTTTGCTGTGCTGACACTGCTCTCGCATTTGCCGTGGTGTGAGGAATTTCCCTGTAACTGCTCGCGGAACGCGCTTCGCGGGTCCCGCTTCGCAGGGGTCCACACTGCCGGATTGAAGACATTGGACCTGGTGTTCTTGTGACCTTGCTTCGAGGAAGAGGATTTGTAGGCAGGGCTGCGAGCGTGCAGCGGGCTTGGGACTCCAACTCCCAGGAGCGCCCGCCGCCAGCCCTAATTTGCAGCACCTGGGTCGCTCTCCCTGCCTGCGCCTTCCCACCAATTGGTTTTAAAAAGCCCAGCCCCTAAATCCAACGTGGGACGCTTTGCTGTGCTGACACTGCCCTCGCATTTGCCGTGGTGTGAGAAATTTCCCTGTAACTGCTCGCGGAACCCGCTTCGCGGGTCCCGCTTCGCAGGGATCCACACTGCCGGATTGAAGACATTGGACCTGGTGTTCTTGTGACCTTGCTTCAAAGGAAGAGGATTTGTAGGCAGGGCTGCGAGCGTGCAGCGGGTTTGGGACTCCAACTCCCAGGAGTGCCCGCCGCCAGCCCTAATTTGCAGCACCTGGGCCGCTCTCCCTGCCTATGCCTCCCCTTTGGCTCCACCCTTTAAAGGTCTTTTACTAGCCCCACAGCGCGAGAGCGCGCAGGAGCGACCGGGAGAAGCCCGGGACAAGGGCGGGACCGTCTGTGGCCGTCAGGGGCCGAAGGAGGCCGGGCTGGGCATGGTCTCTTACATTTATAGCATGCACATCTCTGCCAAAGGTATAATATTTTTTTATTTTTTATTTGTGGGACACCATAAGTGCAAAAGATGTCTTTAGAGTTGTTTAGTTCCTTGCCCTCAAGTGTTTCCATTCTAGGTCCTCTGGATAAATATTTTGTGAGGGCCAACAAAGATATTGACAAAGAACTTCTGTTAGAGGAGAAACGTGCAGAGCGTCGTCGCTTAATAGAATCGTTAAAAAAGAAACCATGGAACACTCTCCAAAACATAACTCTTACACAAGACCTAGCAACTACTGGTGGGGTGGAGGCAGAAGCAGAGTCACTCAGCTCTGACCCCATACCTATACCTAGTATCTTCCAAGAGTATAGCATAATCCCAGATCTTTTTGTTAATATTAGTCAAAATAAATTGGGCAGCCCTCCTATTGTTTCTAACAGCCTAATTGATCTAAACTCCCCTGCTCCCCAGACCTTTGTTACACTATTGAATTCAACTCCATCTAATCACTCAATTGTAACTGTTGAACCCATTGAGATCACCTCACAACTTATTGTTAGCAAGGCTATAACTGATAGCAAGAAACCACGGAGGTTTCCTCAATCCCCGCCAAGGAAAAGGATGAAAAAAGGAGGGGTAAAAAGAAAAGGGGAAAACCTATCAACCCCGACATCTCCCACACTAGGCTCCATAAATAAATCAGCTAGTCCTTTAGTGAGTGATGTATTACCAGGTAATCATTTCCAACCATCTTCTACTGGGGAATTGCCAATCACGTCTAAGAAAGAGCCAATAGAAATACTTGAACAGCTTTTTAAAGCTTATATGCTCCCTCTAATGGAAAGAGTTAGAATCCTGGGGGATAAAGTGGACTGCCTATTGTCAGCTGCCCACCTGAGTACAACTCCTGACTCCGAGAAAACCAGTGATCAAGCTCGATTAAATTGTCAGTCAGGTTCTGCTACAGCAAAACCAATTAGCTCAATTATATCAAAAGGAATTCCAACAGCAAATAATAAAATTGCTCCAACCATTCCTAGCAAGTCGACGGTTGTACATAAGTCACTAAAGGATAAGAAACTGTTGGTTCCAAATAAACCTCCAGCCTCGACGACTAAGACTACTTCGTCCTCGGGAGTACCCAATATCAAAAGACCCACTTTAAAACATAGGACTATAGTAGACTTACCGCCAGAGTCAGCCAACTTTGTGATCCTCTTAACAGGCGTCCCCCCTATTCCCAATGGAAATTTTGAACACAACGACAATTTGAAAAATAAAATCATTTTCTGGTTGAGATCCAACAGGCCTCTTCCTGCTCATATAAACGGAGATAAAATCTCTGTAAGAGGATGCAACTGGGTGGGTCCCCGACCGAAAGATATTGAAGGTGATGTCGTGATTGTTAATTTTAAGGATCACAGAGTTGTCACTTTCTTAAGCGACTGGTATCCAGGTAAAAATGAGGGTGGAATATCAACAAGAAACTTGAGCTATTTTTACCCAGAGGCCCTCTTTTAGGTGGAGAAGTGTGGCTCACTGGTTAGAGGAGGCAGACCCGGACGCTGAGATCACACCCGGGACCAGGGTTCAATTCCCGACGCGGCAGGGTCTTGAGCCCAAAATGTCCACGGACTCGGTAATTCTCGCTTCGGTGCCTACTCGAATCACAGGTTCACACTCTGCAACTCTGGGCAATAGCTTGCTTAATCTCCACTACGGCCCCCCGCGGCGGGATGCCTGGCTTTCACCTTGGGGATACCCAGTAAGGGGCTATCTCACAGGGAAAAACCAGGACGGGTTCCCAATGCAAAGCGCTTTGAGACCTGGCGGTGATATTGCGCTATATAAAAACCCATCCATCCATCCACCCCCCACCCATGCTAGGACCAATAGACATCCTAACCCCCAGACTCTGGCTTACTGTCCTTCACCTTTTTCTCGTCCCTTCAATAATCCAATCACTCCCTCCTTTTTTCCTGTAAGCCAACATCCTCCTAGACGCTTCCCTCTACCGAATAATCACCACTTTAAATACACCAATCACAATGAGTACTGGAATATCCCGTTGCACAACCTTTATGATCCCTCCTCAGGGTTGGACCTAAATGAATGACTGGAATTACCATCTATACAATCAGAGTCCATTCAAGATTGTACGGGTATCATTGACACCCCAGACTCAGATTTAGTACCATCTTTGGAAGAAGATCAGGAGATAATATTCTACAAAACTGGGAATGAGAAGTTTGATTCTTGTGGAGGGGAAGGGGGTGAGTGTTTTGTGTTAGATGAGGCTGAGAGTCAGATTGTGGTGGCATTAGAAGACGAACAGAAGGAGCTTAGTACACACAGAGGGATTCAAGTTAGAACAAAGAAAGTTGACGTGCTAGTAGCTGGTGGAATGGATAAAAATAATATGACTAGTTCCCATATCATGACAGATGATGCACTGTCGCAGGTGCCCTTAAGCCCTAGGGGGGGAAACACGTTATTTTCTGGCATTATTGGTCCTGCTGGGCCGGGCCGGGCCAACAAACTATCGTCATTGAGACTTATTTCATGGAATATAGCCGGCCTACGAGGTAGGCTTCAAATTGAGGAGTGGGTGGAGTTGGTGAATAATCAGGACATACTGCTATTTCTTGAGACCTGGGCACTTGATGCCATCTTACTTCCCGGGTTCCTTAACTTTCACAAACCTGCCTGTAGGGGTGGAGTGGGCAGACCCTCACGGGAACTATGTGTCTGGATAAGGCAGTCTCTGGCCTATCACACCACAGAGTTACCCTCTTCTAATCCTGATATTCTTGTACTTAAGCTTACAAATCCAGGCTCTCTGACGATAATTATTATAAATGTTTACGCGAGGGGCATTCCAGGAGGTCGTAGTCCAATAGGCATTTTTAATGACCTGGAGTTGATATTTAATCAATGTGAAAAGGAATCTTTTGTTATCCTGGCAGGCGACCTAAATTGCACTTTTGAGCCTTTTTCGGCTAGAGAGATGGACTTCCAGGAAGAAGAGGACAAACGATGGAAGATCCCGTCCTTAGAATTATCTCCCATCAAAAAAGGGACAGAGGCTGCCCTTCATTGGCTGGGTTTTTGCCTTGAATGAGGATTGAGAGCCGTAAATGGCCGAACTGCGTCTGACAAACAAGGGAAGCACACCTTTGATAATGGACGCAGGACGAGCCGGATTGACTACCTTTTTATTAAGGTAGAGTATTGGTCCTCTCTGGTCGATATGCTGGTGGAGGATCGCCCAGAGAGTGACCACAATCCCCTAGTCCTTAGGCTAGCCCTAGATAGTAACTGCCGTTTGAGAGCCCCCAACAACTGTAGCACAGCTGATGTCTTGTTGGAGAATAACAGTAGAAGGGTTCAGTGGAGTAGAGTTGTTGAGGATCCCGCTAATCTAAGTTTGATCTCACGGAAAGTAGTGGAGGTATTGAATGCCATGGAGTCAACGACAGAGACAGCCGAAATGTGCGGGCTACACGATAACCTCTTTGTCTCTTTGAAATCATTTTTTACTAAAACAAATAGTAATTCTGTAAAAAAATCAAACAGCCGGGAGAAGGGTCAAGTGGTACAACCAATCCTGCCGCAAAGCCCATAATGATTTACTTATTGCACTTAAATCACGAGATAGTGCTGGCATACGAAAATCAAGGCAGGATTACAAAAGTCGCCTGAAAGAGGCCAAGTCGGCTTGGAATGTCAAACATTGGCAGGACCTATACGAGGCGAGCTTGTCTTCCAACCAATCAAGGTTCTGGCATGTCCTTAAATGGGGGAATTCATATGAATCCCAGCTCCCCTTAAACCATGTAGCCGATGAAGGATGGGTCGCACATTTTGGAGTGCAATTCGGCGACTCTGGCCCTGCAGAAGACCATGCTGTAAGCATTCGGGAGGCCTATCTAAGTTCCTCGAGTCAAGTCCCCCTCTTCAAACTCTTAGATGTGGAGTTGGCCTTAATTCAGACCAAAGGTGGGAAAGCACCCGGCATAGATTGCATCCCCTCTGATCTCTTTAAATCAGATCAGGCAGTCTGGGATCCATATATATTGAAGATTGCCAATGCGGTGGCAGGTGGAGCTCCAATACCAGACTCCTGGCAGGGGGCGGAAATCATCCCAATTTTCAAAAAGGGGGACCGCTCCCTACCCACAAATTATCGTCCAATCAGCCTTATAGACGCCATCTAAAAAATCATCTCTCGGATGGTGTTATTTAAGATCATAGCGTGGATGGACGAAAAATCTATTCTATCACCACTGCAGGCCGGCTTTAGGCCCTGCGTAAGCACAATAGACCAGATCCTTAGATTTTTATTAATCTATTGGAAGGTGGTGGTCTTAAATGAAGGAGTGATCTACGCGGCCTTTGTAGACCTCAAGTCCGCCTTCGATTTGGTACCTAGAACCAAATTGTGGGCGGCCTTGGCACAAATGGGTTTGCCCTCGGGTCTGCTGGCTTTAATTGTCAGACTTCACAAGAGGAATTATGCACAGGTCCGTTGGGGTATGCAGGGCCAAGTCACCAAAAAGTTTCCAGTGACCCGAGGAGTCCGTCAAGGATGTGTCCTTGCCCCAACCCTTTTTCTCCTCTTTATCAACAGAGTTGTTGATTATTTTTTACATACCCCTACAGACGCACCCAGTTTGGGAGGTATGAAGGTCCCGCTATTGATTTTCGCGGATGATACGCTTCTACTCTCAAAAACCCAAAAGGGGTTACAATTGGCCCTTAACAAATTCCTGGAATTTTGTGATGCTAACGACCTACAAATAAATACAAACAAAACCAAGTTTATGGTATTTACAAAAGATAGATCAAGATTGGGACAAGTTAGTCTTGATGGTGTAAATTTAGAACAGGTATATGAGATGACCTACTTGGGGGTGGTTTTGGACCACAGATTAAGATGGTCTGCTCAGCTAGACGTTCTGTCTTTAAAATTTTCACAGCTGAGTGGGACACTGGTAAAGGAGCAAAGATCCTCGCTAACAAAAAGGGTGAGCCCAGCCCTCAAAATTTACAACACCAAGATTAAATTGGCTATTACATACGGAGCGGACCTATGGGGATACGCTAATCTGTCCCAATTTGAGAAATTGCAAAATAAATTCTTACGTAACTTGGTGGGTCTTCCCCAATTGACCCCCATGCTACCACTTATGTTGGATTTGGGCTGTTATCCAATAAAGGAAGTAGCTAAATTGAGAATAATCCTTTTATGGAGGAGAATTTGGGTAACCCCTGAATTAGTTTCCTTTGCTGAGGGTATTGAAGACCTCAGGCGATTAGTAGGCAGTGGCAATCTTCCTTGGTTTAGAGCGGTTAGAACCACTTTGGTAGATATGGGTTTTGCCCAGCTATGGTCTGATCCAAGGAACAGTGTGTTTCCTGGAAAGAAGGACTTTAAAGATCAGTTTTGGGCTGCTTATAGATATAGGCTGATCATAGAACATAGCTCAACAACCCTCTCTGGCAGATTTTTGAGCCACAAAGTGGATACAATTTTAGAGAATTATTGGGATGCCATATTAAAGAGCAGTGACAGGAAACTCTTTCATCAATTTAGAGTAGGAACATTACCCCTGAGGTTGTTTACACAGAAATCGAGGGGGGCATAGGGGATTCATGTCCATGGTGTAAAGACCAGAGGGAAACTGTGAGCCATTTTTTCTTTGTTTGCCCTACATATGCCAGCCCACGGAAAAAATGGCTAAAACCGATTTGCCAGTTGTTAAAAACGAGAAGGGCAGGGGAAGCTCTAAGGTTGTTGAGGACGTTAACAACTCTCCCGGTGGCCATATCTGTAGCCAAATTTCTAGGATGGTCCTGGTTGATCAGAGGGAAATATTTGCACAGCATTAGTTAGCTTGATAGTTCATTGTTATTTTTACTATGTATATTACTGTGAAGTATTATGAATTATGTAAATCATGTATCATAGTGGCTTTATTGTTTTACTGTATGTTTTAAACTGTGTCTTTTATATTGGGATGTCTTTTATGGTTAATTATACCAAAATAAAGACTTATGAAACGGATATTATTTATTTAGCATTAGGATGGATCTTAAGCCTTTGGTACACCTATTCAAGCGTGGTAAAGGTTTGGATGGTAGCGTGATGCTTAGACTATATACATTTGAGATGGAGTATCTAAATGGATTGAAAATGTGGTGGTGGAGTTCCTATCAAGGCTACCTGTGAGTGAGGACGTGAGGAAGAAGTTGATATAAGTGAAAGGTTAGGAGACCAGGAGGAAATAGTGTTGGGCAAGGTGGAATGGAAACTTGCTATGGATGAAGATGTTTTGTTAAGAGATTTGAAGGAGTGTGTGAAACAGGGACGGCACAGTGAGTTACATCAGAATGTTGAAGTGGAAGAATATCATGGCGCAAAGGATGAATTGAGCTTATGTGGGGAAAAAGTGATGAGGAGGACTTGCATTATTCCTCCTGAAGGTGTCCAGAATCGGATCATACAAATTGCACGACGGTCATTCTGGTAGGAATATGACCAAAAGGAAGAGAAGACAGGCATTCAGGTGGCTCAAGTTAGATAGCGGTGGAGGATGTAGTGAAACATTATTATGCTTGTGCCAAAAGCGATGAGGTGAAGACCGTGAGGCAACCTGCTTTAAAATGTGTTGAGCTTCCCAAAAGACCATGGGAAAAACTTACCATACACTTTCTGGGCAACAGACAAACTGGGGGCAGAAAAAAGAAACATGATTGTTCTTGTAGTGGAGAGGAGCAATATAAAGGTCCAGTATAAGTGCTTCTAACTACAACTAATATGTATAATCAATGTGGGTATTTGTTCCTAAGTGGAAAAGGTTAGAAAAAGTTAGAAAAAGATGGAGAAGTAAATGGTTGGAATCTATGCTTCTGGGGGGTCTTCTAGTAGTTCCCCAATGCTACATGGCTTTCCTACTGGGGCTGGCTCATGAGATACCCCTAGCCGGACATCTGGAGCAGGATAAGACCTTTGCCAGGCTTGTACCCCACTTTTACTTCCCTGGATGAAGATTTCCTCAGATACTTTCTATAGGATTTGCCAGACCTGCCCAGCCAGTGGGAAGACAGGGAAGAAGCTGAGAGCTCCCCTCAATCTCTTGCCAGTCATTGGCATCCCCTTTGATAGGGTGGGCATTGATATTGTAGGGTCCATGAAACCCCAGACAGCCTCTGGCAACAGGTTTATCCTGGTCGTGGAGGACCATGCCACAAGGTACAAAGAGCCCAGAATTCTGAAGACTACAAATGCACTAGTGACTAGTGACTAGGGCCCTGGTAGGGATTTTTAACAGAGTGGGTTTCTCCAAGTAAGTGGTGTCTCTTAGAGACACAAACTTTATGCCTGCATATATACAGTCAATGACTGTTGGAAATAGCCTTATGAAATAGTTGAGAAGAAGGGGGAGGCCAGCTCCTTGCTGTACATCAAGACGCCCAAACACCCCATAGGGGTTCTCCATATCAAACTTCTCAACCCACACTTTGAGAGGTCTGAGGTCACCATGCTGCTGGTGACATATGATGGGGAGGAAGAGGAGAGAATACCTCTCCCTGATTGCCTGCTACCAGAAGAGAAAGATGGGCGTGTGGATGGTGTAATCCTCTCCCCTACCCTGACCTCAGAACAGCAGATGGCTGTTGCCACTTTGGGACAGTTTTTCTCCCTGTTTTCCCTCACTCCTGGCTAACACATTTGTGTACCCATGTCATTAATACAGGGACAGACTACCTGTCAAAAAATATAGAAGCTGTTTGACAAACTGAGGGCCAGCATTAAAGAGGAAGTCTCTAAGATGTTGGAGTTGGGGGTTATTGAGTCCTCCAGGAGCTCTTGGTCCAGCCCTGTGGTACTGGTATCGAAAGCAGCCCCATCATATGCCGCTCCAAAACTCAGGTTCTCCATGTGTACCACAAGGGGCTCAACTCGGTCACTACAACTGATGTTCATCCCATCTCCAGAGCTGATGTCCTAGCTGATAGGAGAGAGGCTGCCGAGTTTCTTAGTACCTTTGATCTGACTTCAGGGTACTGGCAGATTGCCCTACCTGAAGGAGCGAAGGAGAGGTCATCCTTGCCCACTCCAGAGTGCCACTACCAGTTTAAAGTGATGCTCTTTGGGTTGAAAAATGTTCCTGCCACCTTCAAGAGGCTGGTGAATTGAGTTTTCACTGGTATGAAGACCTTCAGTGCTGCTTATCTGGATGACATAGCTCTCTTCAGTAGCAGCTGAAAGGACCACCTTTTTCATCTGCAGGAAGTGCTCCAAGCACTGCAGAGTGCAGGCCTCACTATCAAGGCCAGTAAATGACTTATAGGACAGGGTCTGTGTTGTATTTGGGACACCTGGTGGGCAGGGATAAAGTACAGCCACCTGAGGCCAAAATAGAGGCCATCATGGCCTGGAAGTCCTCAAAACCTCAGACTGACGTGAGGACCCACCTGGGCTTCAAAGGTTACTATGGGAGGTTTATTAAAAGATATAGCACAATTGCTTCCCAATTGACTGAGGTGATTACAAGAAGCTGCCAAGAAAGGTGATCTGGACAGAGGCTTGCCAAACATCCTATGATTCCCTAAATCAGGCCAGGTGCTCAAGGCCCCTGTCTTTTCCAGGGAATTCATTTTGAAACAGATGCCTCAGAGCATGGCATTGGGCAGTCCTTTCACAGCTTATTAATGAGGTCCTAAACCAACCTGTAGCTTTCACCTATAGGTGATCACTTCCCAGGGAGTGGAGGTGGTGTGCTATTGAGAGAGAAGCCTTTGCTGTGGTCTAGGCACTGAAGAAGCTGAGACCATACTTGTTTGGGACTCACTTACACATTCAGACAGACCACAGGCCCCTCAAGTGGCTAATGGAAATGAGGGGTGAGACTCCAAGATTGTTGAGGTGGTCCGTCTCCCTACAGGGAATTTTCTTTAAAGTGGAACATATACCTGTGTCTGACCACGCCACTGCTGATAGTCTCTATTGGTTCTTTCGTCTTAGTGATGAGAGCTCCCAGGAGATTGTGTGGTTCTCCCCACCTTCAGATGGGAGGGACATGTGTTAGACCTGTAAGCCTTAGTGTGGTCATCCCCAAAACATTTTGCCTAGTTACCTCCACTTCTGCTGGATTTGTGCTGTTGTTGGCTTTAGGACTCTGTGCACTGCTAACCAGTGCTAAAAGGCTTGTGCTCACTCCCCTAAACATGATTTGATTGGCATATAACTAATTGGCCTATTTACTTTACTTGTAAGTCTCCTGTAGAGTGGTATACCGTATACCCAGCCCCCTAATTTACATGCTATCAGTGGGCCTGCAGCATTTTATTATACCACCCACTTTATATTCAAAATATTTTTATTGGCATTTAAGGAAAGAACAATATAGGTGTACAAGATATCACAGAAGTTTGATTTTATGCAGGCCATTTACGATCATCTGCCTCATCAGCATTATTACGGTGACATGGTATCAGTACTTCGTTCAACAATTATCTAAGTTATGCTATAAATGGATAGGTGTTATTCCCTATCTATTAGGCATTTCTGTCAGCATTTTTAGCCGTAGTAATATGAATAACTTTAAGATATACCAAGATGTTATCTAGTATATCCTGTACCCTTACACCTTCTTGTATCTATGCAATTGACTATGCAACATGGTTTGATGCTCTAGGAGTCATGTTCACGGAGAACGACTTTATTATTGTCAACATTATATATAACAGAACATAACGGTTCCAATTCTATTGCCATTAGAAAAAGTTATGAATGGAGCATAAAGGAACAAGAAAAAGAAGAATTAAATAATGTCACCCAATGCGCGTGTGTGCAGGCTGGCATCCAGGGGAGCCCACAAACAGGTATTTGAGCAATGATGTGTAGGTGTCAATCTGGGGGCATGGGGAGAAGGGGGGTTCATAAGCGAGCAGGTCCTAGTGTGTCCCTTCAAGCCACTACTATATCGTACACTAATTCTTTAAGGGGAGAATTCCTCTGGGATCCCTGTTGGTAGTGTACTTATCTGGGTTTCATCTGTCCTGGCAGTATGGTGTGTACTCCAGGTTCTGAGCACTTCCATCCACTGCTCTGCCATTGGGCGTCGTTTGATTCCTCGGGTGTCCTCCCTTTTTAATGCCCTCTCCTCTGCCCTGGCCCATGTGTCTACGTCCCGCTCCCAGTTTGCTGCCGAAGGACTCATCTTCGACATCCACTTTAGTACTATGCGGTGTTTCGCTATTATCACCGCTAGGTCTATGAATCTCATGCCTACCCTATGGGCTTTGGGCCTGGGAAAGAGTCGAAGTAGACAGACCGCCGCTGTGCATACGAGGTTGTGTTCCAAAACCGCATTAATCGTGGCAATGACCGCTTCCCAATATCTCCTCAGCCCTGGGTAATCCCATGTCATGTGTCCATAACTTCCACCCACAAAGATGTGAATGAACCTTCAGGAAACACCAATCCCAATCTGATGGCTGCTTTTCACTGCAAAAATAAAGAACATCTAGTTGAACTACTGAACAAAGTAACATCTGGTTCCCCTAAAGATGCATGCCCTCCCCATATCCAAAAATCTATTTTTACAGCATTCCTAGAGACTATCCTTGCCCTGCTGAAACTATCCTCGACCCAAGGGACTCTGCCATCAGTCTTTAAAGGAGCAGTGGTTATTCCACTGCAAAAAAAGGTATTGACCCCCAGAAGCTGGATTACTACAGGCCTATATCCCTTCTTCACTATCCGGCTAAATTTTTGGAGGCACATGTAGCCAAATTCTTTAGCACCTTTATACAGGGAACACATTTTTTAGACTCCTATCAGGCATGTTTTCACCCATCCCATTCCACCGAATCTATCAAACTATCCGTCATGGATGATGTAAAAGGAAAGGTGGACGAGGACTGCACTCAGGCCCTGATTCTCTTGGACCTGTCTGCAGCCTTAGATACCGTCAACCATTGATGGAACGTATCACTGCTGCGGGTCTCAGAGGGGCGGCCTTGAGTTGGTTTGAATCCTTTTCAGAGGACCAGAAGCAATCAGTGTGACTTTCGCCCAATAAATCAGTCATTGTTAGTATGAGCTGTTGAGTCCCACAGGGCTTTTTTCCATCCCCGCTTCTCTTTAAAGTATGCATTTGCACCCTCATACTCAGGCTTCGTCAGATGGGGTATAAGATCAACAAGTACACTGACGACATGCAGCTGATCTTTTCAATCGATGACTCAACAAACTCCAAGGAGTTTCTTAGGAATACCTTGCTATTCATCGGTAATTCGATGAACATATAATCAATTAAAACTGTACTCTGAAAAAACCAAAATCATCATCCCCAAAAAACAAACTCCTGCACTGGACTCCTGCACATTGGCCCCCAGAGCTAGGCCCTGCACCTACCCCAAAGAATACGATTAAGAGCCTAGGTATACAGATCGACTCGGATCTTTCCATGAACGCCCAGATCGGCTCAGTTACCTCTGCATGTTTGTTCCAAGTCCGGAAATTGCGAAAAATCTGAAGTTTTTTCTGCAGAGAGGCCTGCACCCAAATCATTATTGCTCTGATTTTATCAAAAATGTACTATGAAAATGTGATTTACTTAGGCCTCCAGCAAAATCAGAAATAACGTCTGCAGTTGATGCAAAATCAAGCTGCTAGAATTATCTACCAGCAAGACAGATGCTGTCACATCAGGCCGCTGCTGAAAGAGCTCCACTGGTTTCCTGTGGAGCAGCAATCTATGTTCAAAACAGGATGCATCCTGTTTAAAGCTATCCAGGGCAAAGGTCCCAAGCACATCTCCTCAAGAATTCACAAATACTCCCCACAACGCACCCTAAGATCCATGCACATGAATTTATTGGTAGACCCCAGATTCTGACGCAAACTCACAGGCGGGTCTCGTTTTTCAACACAGGGACCTCGATTTTGGAATTCGCTGCCTACATCTCTGAGATTAGAAACTGACCAATTGCGATTTAGGAAAAAACTGAAGACCTGGCTTTTTACCCAAGCTTACATTTAGACACGGACTCCTTAACTGGTGACTTCAAAACTGAAAATTCAGGGCCAAGAGACCTGTAGGTGAATGTGCGCTCTAGAAATGTACAATAGCATGTGTATGAACCTCGCATCGGGCATCCCACGCTTAGTGCAGGTCCTGGGATCCTTTTGTGCATAACTCAGAGTCAGTGCAGGGCCAAATATGTCATATGCAGGTAGTTGAATTGAATATATTTAAAACTGGTCTTCCTAGAAATAATTTTAGGGCTTTCGACAAACCTATTCCCATCTGCGTGAGTCCTAACTATTGCGTGGTATGTTAAGAACTGACCAGATGGCAACCCATAATGCTCCACCAAGTAATTAAATTGAAGGACCTCTCTGAATTAAAAGTAGTCTCCAGTTGTCACCAGTCCTGCCATTGTACTTTCAGTTAATTGGGCACATGTGAAAGGGGAGGAGGTTCTCCACGTGGTAGGCCCACTAATGGCATGTCTAGGGCATAGAGGGGTGTCCCATGCCTGCGCCCCACACATCTCCTCCAGCATTGCAATGCTATCCGTAGCAATACACCAGGGGTGGGCATATTCACCTTTTGGTTGCTTAGTTTTGCAAGTATTAATCCTTGATTTGAGGACTTAACAATAGGTCCCATTAACTTGAGGTCCCTGCCATCTAGCCAGTGAGCCAGCGATTGTAACTGGGCTGCTAAGTAGTATCGTTCAAAATCTGGCGCTTCCAATACACCTTTCTCCTGAACTCTCTGCAGAACCACCAGGGAGACCCTATGTCACACCCCCCCATCTCAAATCAGTTCTCAGAGCAACAAGTTCAGGTCTTGGAACCACGAGCGTGAGAGCAAGATCGGGAGATTCACAAAATAATATAGGAGTCTGGAAAGCATAATCATTTCAGAAAGTGAAATGCGCCATCACAGATAGTTTTAAGGACCTCCAGAACTGTTTGTTAGTTTTAAGGGATCTAACTACTTGTCCCAGTATACCATCCCTTATGTCATCTAGCGCATGGAATACTTGTATACCTAAGTATCGAAACGACCAACCTTACCATTTTATACCTGCCGGTACAGTCAGCTGCTGCATCATGTCTATCCTGATGGGGAACAGGTGTGTCTTGGCCCGGTTGACCCGTATGTTTGAAAGACCGGCAAACTTCTCCAACAGTGCTATGGCATTCATCACACTCTTGTGGTCATCTCCTCTCCTAAATAGAGCAACAGGTCATCGGCGTATAATGATATTACTGTCAGCCCATATCCCACTTCTCTCTGTCGGAAATACACCACCTGGTGTTCAATAGCCAGTGCAAAAAACAGGGGTGAAAATGGGCATCCCTGTCTAGTGCAGCAGTGAACCTCATATGTTGCTGATACCACTCTTCCAGTCCTGACCCTCGCCGTCAGGTTCGTATGTAATAGGCATACCCACCGGATCCAGCCCTCTCTCAGTCCTATGAGTATCATCTCCAAATCTGAAAAATCCCATCTTAAGGAATCAAACTACTTATTTGTGCCACCCACATAAGTAGCACTTTAAAACCTTTCTTAAGCCTGCCATTGCAGCCTGAATAGAGGGTCCAACTGCCATGTTTATATTTAAAACCCCATGCCAACCTTAAACTCCCCTTTTACTACATATAGGTCAAACCTAAGGTAGCCCTAGACATCCCATAAGGCAGAGTGCTTTGATTTAAAAGGAACTACATGTACTTTTACGTTTTACATGTCCTGGTAGTGAAATACTCCCAAATTCAATTTTCACTACTGTGAGGCCTACTCTTCTCATAGGATAACATTGGGGATTCCTTATTACATTTAATACAACTTAATTTCTAATTGAGAGGAGGTAGATATATCAAGTTTGGGACCTATGGTATTGTAATGATAAATCCTCTTCAATATTAAAGTTAGATTTTTCATTACAATTTCGAAGATGCCACTTTGAGAAAGTTATAAGCAAAAATGGGGAAACACCTGGACCTTATATCTTTTAGATATTGAAATAATTTCTCATAAAGATCAAACGCCTTACTTTATTTGTCTGATCAGGTATTTTTATTTTACCTTATTTTTCAAAATATTTTTTTCATTTTCGTACATTTATTAAAATATGTGGAAAGAAAATAATGAAGTCATAACATAATTTCATCATTGCACTATCTTTATTAAAGACATAAACATTACTACATTGATACATCACAACATCTTAAAAAAACTACAGTGACAACAAAAACTTCTTACACCAAATAAATAGCGTGGTAAATTTTTTTGATCCTAGACACATTCAAAATTGTCTCTACAAAGTATCAAGGAAAAACACGGGGAGAGTTTTACTATGACTGATAGGGGTATAGGAACCAACCCTCAATCATGGAAAGAGTTGTATTCTCACTCCTTCAATGTTTTGTATTGCTAACGCGTTTCGAGTCCCCGGCTTACGAGTACCGGGGCTCTCATCAGGGTTTCTTAATTTTATGAGCGATGATGTTGTCTGGTGGAAGGTATTCCTTAATGCAGACTTTAAGCTTCTTAAGATAGGAGTTTGAGTATTTTCTTCTGAAATACAGACCGAGTCCTATTTATGTTCGTTCTTTCTAGCACGGCAGGGTACTGTTTGGCTATCTGATTGTGAGGTGCTTTCATCGACAAACACGTCAGTATTACTTCTGCTCTTTGTCCTTTGGGCCTCACTCCTTTGGTAAATGACTTTTAGAAAGTTAGCATCTTCCTGCCATCAGCACTTTGCGTCTGCTTTGGGTAACATGACTGAGTGTATCGGACAGTTAGACTTTGTGAATTCCTCCCAGACAGTCACACAATACATTGGTGTGGTTCAACGGGCCATCACTGACAGGAAAGGGGGTGAAGCAGAGCACAGCCTTGCTTGCACCTGAATAAGCTGTGTCCTGTCTCCTCACAATAGTCTTAACAACACTGTATTGTCTCTGCAGCCAGTCTGGAGCCAGGGCATGGGAAGCAAAACATTTTGTGCACTTCAAAATACCTTACCAGAACCTTCCATACCTTCTAGAAGAAGTGCACTAGAGTATACAAATAGGGCCTTCAGACCCACACTGAACCTGTGGAAAGACTCGTAGATGACTGACTGCTGCTGTGACCAGCTGTGCACTCTGCCAGACTGGTGCTGTACCTGGAATCACTACTTTGCTGCTTGGAGTCTTCCTTGAACCCTCAAAGACCAACTCTGCTGTTGAGCCCAGCATTTTCATATGCACCCAGGATTGCCAGAAGTGACTCCAAGGGTTAATTTGCTGGACTTCTGTTCAGAGCCACAGGGACATAACAAGCTCCCACCATCTGAAACCCCCATCTAGACTTAGCCTGAGTGAGTCCTGAATCCCCAAGAGGACTCCATCCACTATTGGACCCTTTGTTGTGGCGCTAAAGGTACACAGAGGGCCTATTTCCAAAACTGAGGACTAAAACAAAATGTGGCCCAAAGGTGCTCTGAGAACTAGCAGGAGACAGGGACCAACCTGCTACTTTGGGGCTTCTCCCACTATGTTCTTCTCCGAAGAAGGAAATCTGTTTTAGCCGTCCTTTGCCAAAGGAGTATCCAACCTTGTAGAACTGTCTTCAGCTGCAGTCTTCTGCTTTGTCCCGCTGGAGATTTTTGACTTTCATCTCGATACTAAGACCAAAGGTAAATCTTTTCACCACTGCTTTACTCCAAGGGTATTTGATGACAATGTTCCTTCCTCTGACACTTATACAGCCTTGCTCCGCTGAACTTCTACCTTCTCAGACATTTTTCTTTCAACAAATTTCTAAGTTCAAAGGTAAGCGCTGACCGGGCCCAATCCACTTTTTGTATCTGAATGTGCTCCATCGCATTCGGCCTTAACTTTTGACCATGACCTGGTCGTGATAGCGCGACCAGATTTCCTCGGTTGGCTCTTTGATCTTTTAGGCACTAGATTTAACTTAAAACGTGAGAAATTCATAACTCCGGTTCTACTGGTTTTATTTTTTGTTGTTTTGGTGTCAAATAATTTATTAAAATGTACTCTTTTTTTCTAATTTGGTTTAGGATTTTTCTTGTGTTGTGTTTTCACTTTATTACTGTTTCAATCAATCAATCAGGAATTTATATAGCGCGCTACTCACCCGTGAGGGTCTCAAGGCGCTGGGTGGGAGGGAGTCTGTGTGCTGCATAAATATTTTACATATTGCCTCTAAATTAAGCTGACTGCTTTTTGTGGCAATCTACCCAGGGTTAAGTACAGGTAAATTTAGTGACTTATTGTGAATCACCCTGCAAGGGATTGTGGCTGTTGCTTGACAAGGGTTCACCCCCCAGTGAACCAACAGCCCAATTTCTTACACTTGAAGAGATGAAAGACTGATAGGACAATAGTGTACAGAAACGTGTTTATTAGTTTTGATTACAACTAGGAATCAGTTCAAAGATACTTATGCGTGTCACACTAATCTGTCATCTTCACAAACTCATATTGGACCCTATTTGGAGCCAATCACAGGTTGTACATTAAGCTCAATGTTTTGTAATTCTCGAAAACATTATCTATTACAAAAAATATAAAAACAGAAAGCAAATGATAATAGCCATTGCTTGAGAAGACAAGAAAATGATAAAACTTGCAAATACCTGATAAATAAACACACTGTTAGCTCAAGAGTTTCAGGCATGGTTCAGTACATCTCTTCAAGTAGTCTTCGGTTTTCTTTCTTCTGAGTGACATTGGGTCCAACTTAGATTTTTAACCATGGCAACCTAGTAAGTCATTTATAGTAGCCCAGAAGAAGATAATAGCCTAAGCTTGTGAAACCTGACCTCTAATAAGGAAAAGTAGCTGCCACTCGTATTGCAAGGTGATGAAGTGGGGGGTGGGGGGCACAAACAAAAAAACTTTTATAAACAAACAAAATAGCACTCACCTGCTCCGACGGCCCCTGCCTTACTCCCAATTCTCGCCTCTCATCCAGAAACTGCTGCACACTGCCTAGGCTCCCAGCTCGCAATCCCAGCACTACTCTAATCCTGGGAATAATATTCCCAGCATGTGAGCAGCGCTGGGATTGGTCTGAGCCCCTCCGTTTGGCGCTCAGACATAGACTGGGAGCCTGTGTTGTTTTCTCCACCTAGCCGTACAACACAGCTGGGGTGGAGAACTGGTAAGTGTGCATGATGATTTGGTAGTCCTCAGAAGGCCGGCCAAACTGTCATGCGCACTTGGCAATGGCCACCACTCCCCCCTCCTCCCTGGTGCTGCTGCATGAGAATGGGTGGCCACACACCTCCCTCGGCCCACAGCCTGCAATACAAAAAAATAAAGTGATAATAACAATGTTTTATTTTCATTTTATTTTTGTCCTTTGCCTCTGGTGGCTTTCAGCAGGTGGGGCTACGCTCCTTCACCAAAACGGAGGAGCTGCCCCTGATAAGAAAATCTGCTCAGGGCACCACTTTTTTATTCAAGATAATAGATGCATGTCTCCCAGACAAGGGCCCCTTCAAAGAGTTTACAAAGCTCTTCCAGGGACTTTCTGTTCATACCAACTTTACAGATTTCAACTTAGGGACAAAAAATACTCCTTGCACCAAACCATGAATTTAATGATTGTCTCTTCCCAGCCCAGACGTGCAATTAACTTTCTGGCAGCCTGCATTTGTAAAAACTGCACTTTTAATTATCTTCAGTCAAATTTATTCAAATGTTGAGAGTTTTGAAAAAATCTGTAATTGGTGAATCTGTAAAAATGTATAACTACTGTCAATGACTAGCGCAGCTGCCAGAATTAATTATTCATGAACAAAACGCATTTGATGTAACTCTAGCGGAATCTGGCAGTTCTCAGATATTTTATGTGCCACAAAAGGCCACACAATAATTTTGTTTAGAAATGAAATGTTCAGACTCCACGGCCACACAACCTAAGAAACACAGACAGTCAAATACATGTGGTCCTTCGGTGCTAGTCAGATTAAAGCGAGTTGTAATTAGATACCTCTTAGTCTTAGCATAGGGCCCTACCACCGTCTCAAGTCCGTGTCATGCTAGCAGAGGCCACAATGGCAGAGCAGTGAACATCATTATGAGGACAACTATAGTTTAGAACTGACAGAGATGTCAAATCCAATAAACAAAACATCTGGGGTAGTGCCATTGACCGATGAAATTTCTTATAAGAAAGATAAATAAAAGAATATATAATCTTGTTTCTCTTGCTTTTTTCGGCAGTCCACTTAATGTGTGAGAGTAGGATATTGGACTATGCATTCCACACCTAGAAATTATACATCAGTTTAATGGGTCAGATGTCCCTGAACTCAAGCATGTTTTATTTTGCCTTTTGGATAATTGTGGAGCTATGCCACTTGAAATTTGGTGAATGTTAAATACATAAACTACTTTATACAGGAGTTTGCAGATATTAGGAGATGAGTGATTTTTAATGACCTCCTGAGGTAATGAGTCTGGCGTAGTTCTGAAGTTGCAACATCACAAAATAAAATGATTTACGGAGTGTTGAAACTTCTGAAACACTCACCCCCCAGTCAAAGATCTGAGTTTATACATAGTTAATGTGCTTGCCACGTCACCCCAGTTTGGACCCAGCCATATCCAAATCAGTCTTGACCCTGCTTCCCATGGGAGCAGTCCAGCCCGAACTGCCAGGCCAGGTCCTCCATGGATCAGACACAAGCATCCTGGGACCAGTGTTGGAGTTTCACCAGGGTACTTAAGTTGGACATGGGCAAAGCATGTCGAGGATAAAATGCTGTCTCATTAGTGCTTACGGAGGATGGGGTAATGATGCAAGTTTGAAAGTGATTGGCTATGGGTCAAATGGGAGAGTTGGAGAATGATGGGGCCATGGTTGAGTCAAATGGTGATGGTATTTAGAGTGTAGGGTTACACAGAACTGGTGAAGTGCTGGCAGCAGTTTCCTATGAACTTGTAGCCTGTAGATAAAGGAAGGAAAATTGTCTGAAATACGTCTAGGCCATTTTATAACGATATATTTTAAAAACAGTAAGTACACATTCAAACTATTTTCACATACTGTCAAAAAGCAGTAGGAATGAGAAAATAAGCTTGAGGAAGGAAAAGAGTTTCTGCACAAACATTATTTGAAATATGAACAAAATA
Organism: Lissotriton helveticus; assembly: GCF_964261635.1. Taxonomy (NCBI): domain Eukaryota; kingdom Metazoa; phylum Chordata; class Amphibia; order Caudata; family Salamandridae; genus Lissotriton; species Lissotriton helveticus. The sequence continues at coordinate 18,027,534 of NC_136060.1, read as the reverse complement.
GTGGGACTACAAAGGACTATATTAAAGAAGAAATGGACTGTGGGGAATATTCAGAATTTGGGTATTAAAGATTTCAATCAATGTTGGAATAGTTCCAGTGTGATTTGCCTTTTAAAACATGTCCTCTGAATACTCGAGACTGAAAGTGAATTTAGGATGGCCCAGAGACTGCAACTGATATAAAATAAACTAATAGAGAAATTGTACTAGCTTATTGTTGCTAATATTACAAAATGCTTAAAACATCCCAGGAAATTAAAAAAGATTAATCCCAAAGACAGTTATGGTGGTGAAAGAAATATTCTCTTTAATTGGAAGTTACAGAACTCATTTAAATTTCTAAAAGCGAAGTTGTACAAAATGACCAAATCTATGTGTGTGTGTGTGTGTGTGTATATATATGTATTCACTGAACAAAACAAAGGTTAAAGTAACTTTATAGTTAGGTGAATATATCCAACATTATTGTTTTGTACTAAAGAAAACACAGCATCTCACCAGTTATGGTTATCAAAGCTAACTATAATTTGTGCCACCACTAGACACTTCTTTGGACCTTGCATATTATATCTCTATGACATCATTTATAAATTCTCTGATGACATCTCAAATGACATCATCCAATGAGCGTGTTAGTTTGTTTCATAGTTTACATAGTGGTGGATAACTATCCTATTACTTTTTTACCAAATGTGTGTAAGTGTTTATAAGGCACATGCGCTCCTAATGCATCAGGTGTATAGAGGTACTGAACATGTTATACATCTTTGCATTGAAGAGTAACTCTGTGAAGATGACAACTTGTGTCCAGTATGTTCCACATAAGTTTCTGCGGAAAACCTTCCTAAAAGGACAAAGATTCTACGTGGTAGATGGTAAGTATTGTAAGCAGCCTTGAGTAATTAGACTGGATCGTCTCAGTGTGACAATTTCTACAGAACATATAAGCCTGTGTACACCAGGTACTAACCTATGTACACGTGCTTCTTTTGCTTCAGAAGATGGACTATTTGCAAGATTTTTACCACAGTATAAAGGCTGCAGGTAGTATAATCTTTAGCAACTTCAGACCTGTTCATTGTAGATACTCTTCACTACTTTGTGGTGTATTCCTCATGAGAATTTCCACTGTCTGCAAACAAACTGTATCAAACGGTATCAAAAGTACCCTCTTTTCTACTTAACTCCACTTCTTTTCTCAGCATTGGTACAATGACTGTCTGGGATTTGATACAGGTAAAGAGTGTCCATAGAAGGGCATTAGCTATGTAACAGGGCTTCTGAATCTGGAGGAACTTGGTTTTCCGTGAGTAGTTGTATACAGAGTGAACACCGTGTGCAGAATAGGTTACATTCTTATCTGTGGTTCATAGTCAACATTAACTTCGCTATCCATTAAGTGCATGGTCTAGGGAGAAAGTTGCATATAACACAAACTTGCTTTACCTATGGTTATTGTATGTATGGTAGCAGTAATGACACGTCATATTATTCTGAGCTATTTTGCACTTACCTTCAAAGCTCTAATGAAGCTTGGATGATGTTATGAGTATGTCATCAGTGATGTAATTTGAGATGTCATCGGTGATTTCATAAATCATGTCATAGAAAATTTCATGAGTGATGTCATATGTAATAAGCAGTGAATGGCAGGCCACAAGTGAAAGTTATTACTGCTAACTATAACTGATAAAATTGTTGAAAACATTAATGTTGTCAATGACAAATTCACCTAAGTGTATATATATATATATATATATATATATATATATATATATATATATATATTTACACGATCTTCAAACCTCCACATGCAGCGGCAAAGAAGAGACGGACCCCACGTTATCCGGGCAAGATGTTATTTATTCCAAATGCCTTTCAAAAATGCAACGTTTCGAGTTCTAGCGTACTCTTGTTCACACACCACATTTGAAATCGGAAACGTCTTTTATCTATGCAGTTCTGACCCGCCCTGTCGGGCCACACCTACCACACGTGGGTCACATGGTTCTACCTGCTGCTAGATTCAAGCAAGCGTGGAGAAGCGTGGCTCAGTGGTTAGAGGCGGCAGACCCGGAAGCTGAGATCGACCGTGGACCAGGGTTCGATACCCCGCCTCGGCGGGTCTCGGGCTCAAAAATTCCACGGACTCGACAATTCTCGCCTCGGTGCCTACTCGAATCACGGGGTCTCACTCTGCAACTCTGGGCAATAGCTTGCTTAATCTCCACTACGGCCACTCGCGGCGGGATGCCTGGCTTTCACCTTGTGGACACCCTGCCGGGGTTTCTCATAGGGGAATACCAGGACGGGTTCCCTAAGCAAGCGCCAGGATGCCCTTTGGGTGACAGGTTTGCGCTATATAAGTACACCTACATTTACATTTACATAAATTAGCTATGTCTTTGATATATTATTTCATTAACAAAGAACCAAACAATTTGTTTTAAAATGCTTAATGACAGATTTGTCACGGTCACTGACACTCCATGTTAATTACTGTATAAATACATAAAAGAAGCATATGAATGTCATATAACTGCATGAATGCAGTGATGTTGCTATGCATCAACACTTGGATGGAGTGATTTGCATGTCAGTAAATATAAGCATAACAAGAATGTTTTAAAATTGCAAATAATAGGTGTACCGTTGTAAACTGCTATACAACTTGGCAGGACCTTATGAAAAGGCAAAAAATATATCACCCAAAAACAAGCACCTTAGTGTAAAAACCACATTTTCGAGCTGCAGTCCTATATACTTATTTAAAATCTGTACATTTCAAATTTTATATGACATAAATGTTAAGGACTATTTACAAAAAAGTTTATATATATAAAAAAAAAGTGCTTATGTAAATTCACAGTGCAACAAAACCACCTAAAGAAATTACTTCCCAATAATTGTTTAAAAAACTGCACTGTCCAGAAACCTGAACAGCTGGCTCAGATTCAGAAAAAAGACTACAGATTCCATGAAACAGGTGCTTAGATATAAAGTTCATGTATTTACAAGACATGTGTGATTCATCATTTTGTCTTAGATAATCTAACAACAGAACCATGATTATTGCATTTGTATGCTAAATACAGAGTGTGTGAGCTGGATCAATACCCCTATAGAAAATTGTGCATGTCCTCTGTCGCATTTAACCCATTGGGTTGTTTGCTTTCGAGCTTAATGATATACTGCGTTTCCAATCGGCGTAATAGTTTTTCACGGTCTCCGCCACGCCTTAAAGGAACAACAGCATCGATGACATAATAAGTAAGACACGACAGATCCCTGTTGTGCCAGCTGTTGAAATGGCGTGCCACCGGGTATGCCCCGTCGTGATTAAAAATAGCACGAAGGTGCTGCAGTATTCTAACATGCACCTGTGCGCCGGTACTGCCCACATAGCGTAGACCGCAGGTACATGTTAGGACATAAACCGCAAACTCCGTGCGGCAGTTGTAATTGCCGCGAATCGGATATACAGTTTCAGAAAACGGAGTGCGGTAATGTGTGGTATTCTGTCCAAATTTACATGCTCGACATGAGGAGCATTTGTGGAAGCCTTTACCTCCAAACCATTGAGTGACCATAGGTAATTCAGGGCTAGATTTTACTAGCTTGCTGCGCATACTAGATGCACGCCTGAATGTGATCACAGGTCTATCGGGAATCATGTCTCGTAAAACACCATCAGTTTTTAAGACTGCCCAGTGTTTGTTAATTATGGACTTGATCTTGCGGTGCTGTCTACTATACGTAGTTATTAACCTGGTAGTGTCCAATGTGGCATCATTGGCGGGGGACTTGGGTGCCAATAAAGAGTCTCTAGATCTTTCTTTGCTCTTCTGCAATGCATTGGCTAAACAGGTTTTGCTGTTACCTCTTGCCTGTAATCTGTCCAGCATTGCAATTGCCCCCTCCTCAAACTTTTCCTGAGTGTTGCAGATTCTCTTTAAGCGCAACAATTCGCCAAACGGAATACTCATAATGACGTGTTTGGGATGGCCACTGCTGGCATGTAATATACTATTGCCAGCAGTGGATTTCCTGTGTAGGGAAGTAACAATCTTGGTACCTTTGATGTTAATAGAAACATCAAGAAACTCAGCCGATGTAGTGCTGATATTAGAGGTAAAAAATAGATTGAACTGGTTCGTGTTGAGTATATTTACAAAGATTTGGGCACTCATAACATCCCCCTCCCATACACAGAAAATGTCGTCAATAAAACGCATCCAGTACTTGATGTGTTCAAAACCAGAAATGCCAGGTAAATCCTGCTCCTCCCACAGCCCGACGTGCAAGCACGCGTAGCTGGGGGAGAAGCAGGATCCCATGGCTACACCGCGTATTTGTCTCCAAATGTCTTTTCCAAACAAAAAATAATTGTTTTCTAGACACCATTGTACCAAACTGCAAATCATTTTGTTGTGACTGTAGTACATACAAGATTTATGTCCCAAAAAATGTCTTATACCTTCAATACCTTTTACGTGTTCGATACAAGTGTATAAGGACTCAATGTCCAAAGTGATGATACACCAGTTCTTTTGCCATGATATGGCCTCTAATTTGGATAAAAAATCACCTGTATCTTTGATATAGCTAGGCAATGATTGGACATGCTCCTGTAAGTAAAAGTCGATATATCGTGAAATGTTCTCACCCATACTCCTGATCGCAGAGATAATGGGTCTCCCCGGTGTTGGATCTTGCATTTTATGCACCTTTGGGATTAGTTACATATGTGGTATGACTGGATGTTCAATCAATAGAAAAGCACATTCGGTAGCTGTAATTAAATGTTCTCTTTTGTAAGATAACAACAACTTTTTAATGTTCTCCTTTGCATGCTTGTATTGAATACCATTACTCCTTATATAACAGTTGGCGTTTTCCAATTGTCGTTTGGCTTCAGTGATGTAATGTTCTTTTTGCCACAAGACAATATTGCCCCATTTGTCAGAAGGACTCACGATAATCTCTTGATTTTTGGACAATTTGGCCATTAGATTATTGTACTGCTTAGTTTGGAAACTTGACATGTCTTTATTAGTGTGGGTTTGTTTGTTGAGTTTTTTTAAATCCTCGATAATGCAATCATGATAAATGTCCACCGCATCCTTTGGCATGACGGGGACAAATTTGGTTTTGGGTTTAAAAGGACTTTCACCAGCACCCTTCTGTGGAATATCGATCTCACGTAACTCACTCTGAGTGTCAGGAACGTCCGTGTCGGTGTTTGGTGGTGCTGTTGCGCTGTTAAGTTTACATAGCGTTATGAGGGTTCTTGCGTCATTTGCTGGAACTAAGGAAGGACCAATAACTTCATCAGCCCCCCCAGTTGAATCAGTTGAAATTACATTAGGTTTAGATTTAATTGCATGAAATTTCTTGAGTTTCAACTTACTAATGTATAAATAGACATCAGCCCTGGTGCTGGTATAGTTGAAAGAGCTCTCAGGACAAAAATTCAAGCCCAATTTAAGAATTTGTTGTTCGGCTGTAGTTAGTGTCACGTCCGATAAGTTGACAATAGTGCTGGCATCAATCACTGTTTGTTGTTTTTCTTCTTGAACCATTTCTTTTTTGGCGGCTGCAACTGTTTTTGCACGTTTTCTTCTTGCACTCCGCCTTGCGTTTGTCCTCTTCCTGCATTGCGCGACCGTGTCCGTGGGCCTAGTGCTTGCAATTGAGCCTCGACCAAAAAATCCATTTCTTCTCCTAGGTCGAGGATGGCGTGTGGGGAGTTCTCCTCTAACAGACTGGACAGAGACCCGCATGTACTGGATGTACTAGCCAACGATATGGTTTCTATTGATGATGTTTCTTTGTTGTCCAGTGTTCCAGCTGAGACTTGTTGAACCTCTAATGTTTGAGGTTTTGATACTGATTTTTGTATTTGCCGCTGCTTCTTGGCTTGATCGTATTTGCGTGCAAATGTGTATATTTGTCCGGTCTCATAATCATTGAGATCTCTTGCAAACTTATTTATTTTGCGCAACTTAATTTTATCTTCGTTTTTTTTTAAACGCTCGCTAATATCTTTGCGTCCTTTGGCAATCACTGTTTGTGTTTCACCGTCTGTAAGAGCATCCAAATCTTTATTGATCTGTGCAATTTCATCCAGAAGTACAGCACGATCCAAACTCGCATATCTTATCAAGAGCTTGATTAGATTCATAGACGCTCCCAGGTTCAATTCCCCCCATTCTCGTAGCATGTTGGGATTGGGGTCCACAAAACTTGGAGCCAGCATGATGCGCAACCCTCTCGGAACTCGCCCAACCTCCTCATATTTTGTAAGGGATTTGTGTTCCCACCATTTCGTAATCTCTGAACGAGACTTCTTTTCTAGTAAATTTAGCATTTTTTTGACATCTTGATTATCTGTAGTGGCGGCGCTGGCTTGTGTTGGTTTGCTGCCTAATCCTCTTGGCACTTTTGCAAACAAAGCGTCTGCCGCCGCCTCCCGCTCTGTTTCTGAACTGGCTGCCATAGTAACAGACAGAGCAGTCGAGTGGTGTAATTTTTTAAAGTAAATGCGCACTTAAAGTATTTTGTGATGATAGGGCAAACAGTTCATACCCTTCGCGTTTACACGCCGCCCTCGGATAAGCGCTGCCTCCTCACCTGACGTTGATGAATGAAACGGTGCACGCCCAGTCCAACGCCGCGGTGACCGGTAATCAAACTAGCCGCCCTCGTGTCGAAATCTTTGTGCACTCCGTAAATGACTTGTCAGGGAACTCTCCGCCGCTGTAATCCTTCAGGAATTCGCGTTCAAGTTTGGTTGTTTGAGCAGAGAGCCGCTTTACGAGGAGGGGGTGCCGCCAGCGGAGACAGCCAGCTTCTGCAGTAATATTTACACGATCTTCAAACCTCCACATGCAGCGGCGAAAGAAGAGACGGACCCCACGTTATCCGGGCAAGATGTTATTTATTCCAAATGCCTTTCAAAAATGCAACGTTTCGAGTACTAGCGTACTCTTGTTCACACACCACATTTGAAATCGGAAACTTCTTTTATCTATGCAGTTCTGACCCGCCCTGTCGGGCCACACCTACCACACGTGGGTCACATGGTTCTACCTGCTGCTAGATTCAAGCAATTTAAAGTTGCAGTACATAAATTAGCTATGTCTTTGATATATTATTTCATTAACAAAGAACCAAACAATTTGTTTTAAAATGCTTAATGACAGATTTGTCACGGTCACTGACACTCCATGTTAATTACTGTATAAATACATGAAAGAAGCATATGAATGTCATATAACTGCATGAATGCAGTGATGTTGCTATGCATCAACACTTGGATGGAGTGATATGCATGTCAGTAAATATAAGCATAACAAGAATGTTTTAAAATTGCAAATAATAGCTGTACCGTTGTAAACTGCTATACAACTTGGCAGGACCTTATGAAAAGGCAAAAAATATATCACCCAAAAACAAGCACCTTAGTGTAAAAACCACATTTTCGAGCTGCAGTCCTATATACTTATTTAAAATCTGTACATTTCAAATTTTATATGATATAAATGTTAAGGACTATTTACAAAAAAGTTTATATATATAAAAAAAAAGTGCTTAAGTAAATTCACAGTGCAACAAAACCACCTAAAGAAATTACTTCCCAATAATTGTTTAAAAAACTGCACTGTCCAGAAACCTGAACAGCTGGCTCAGATTCAGAAAAAAGACTACAGATTCCATGAAACAGGTGCTTAGATATAAAGTTCATGTATTTACAAGACATGTGTGATTCATCATTTTGTCTTAGATAATCTAACAACAGAACCATGATTATTGCATTTGTATGCTAAATACAGAGTGTGTATATATATCACCTACTGGTGGTCGCCAGTAGGAAGTTATAGTTAGGACCTAGAGTTAGGACCTAGTTTCCATAGGAGAAGTAGTTTTTACTTGCCTATAACTTTGGCGTCGTTTGACAAATTTTCATGAAATATTCCCCAAAAAGTGTCAAAAAAGGTTCTGTGTGTCATGGAAAGTTTGGGGGTGATCCATGCTGTGGGGCCCAAATAATAGGGGCACGAGAAAGGGGTGTGTTTGTAATGTTAATTCCCATTGGATCACGCTGTTGAACCTACAGCCTGAACCGCTGGACTGAATTACAGCAAATTTGGCAGAAAAGTAGATGTTGTTATGCAGATTGTGCTTTTTGTTAATTGGTGCAAATCAGTCCAGTAGTTTTTGAGAAATTTAAGATAGAATTTATAGATATATCTCTGGCCAGAATGCTCTGGTTGGCTGGAAGTAGCCTGACTAAAAAGTTGCAGCCGCCAATTTATCATTCAGTACCATGACCATGCCATGAGTGATTTAATATGTGAGGTCATAAGCAATGCATTGCAGTGGCAGGAGTTATGGGTAACTCAGCTAACTATAACTGCTGCATTTCTCTGATTTTTTTACAAGTAAAACTTGTCTCTGTAACCTCTGTTTTTTTCAGTGAATAGATATATCCAACATATAGTGTTGGAAAATGGCCCCCTCTGCAGGTTCACCCCCAAACTTTTTGCTTTCCTCCTCCTACTTTTCTGACCTTGTTTTTGCTGGCTTTGGGACTCTATGCACTCTACCACTGCTAACCAGTGCTGAAGTGCTTGTGCTACCTACCTAATATGTGGTAAAATTGGCTTCTCCCCATTTGGCATACTTAATTTACTGAACTATCTCTTGTAACGTTCTCTACATGTGCCTGTAAATTAAATGGTACTTGTGAACCTTTTTAACACTTTCGCATGTATTGATTTTGCATGATTTTTTTTCTTTTTTACTAACCAGGGTAATACCCAAAAATGTGTTTGGTTTCCGTTTAACTTTCTACTAACTTTCTCCTAGGTTTTCCGAAAAATACTCACTCATAGACCATCAATGATAGACCATTCATTGTATATATATACATATATATATATATATATATATATATATATATATATATATATATATATATATATATATATATATATATATATATATATATATATATTACCTACTGGCGGTCGCCAGTAGGTATATATAGTTAGGATTGATTTCCATAGGGAAATCGCAACATTCTATTGGGAATAACTTTGGCGCGGGTTGAGTAATCTGCCTGAATTTTTCAGCACCTTTGCCTCGCGGCGCTCTGGTCCTTCCCTGAAATTTTGGGGGGGATTCGTCAAGCGGGGGCCGAGAAAAAAGGGGGGTCCCAAAACATGTTTTCCCCATGTTAATTTCTATAGGGCGGTCTGTCGCACTTTTAGCTCGAACGGCTGAATGGATTTTCACCAAACTTGGAAAAATTGTAGGGACTGGTACCCCGATGTGCCTTTGCTATGTCTCAAGATATATGCTCCAGTGGTTTTTACGAAAATTAACTTTGAAAAAATATATATTGGGCTACATTGGGCTCTATATATGTTAGAGCCCAAATGTAGCCCAATGTAGCCCAAAGATGGCCACCAGAGAAAAAACAAAACAAATGTAGCCCAAATATCAGCCAGATGTAGCTCAACTATAGCCCAATGACAGAATGTCCCAGAGTGTTCTAAAGAACAACTAGAGCGCTAACAGTCTTACTTATGACAAAAGTATGGCACACCTGAAGTCATCTTGATTGGAATAAAGTGTTAACACTTAAAACATTTAATTTGCAAAGGAACAAAATGAGGGGGTTCATTTTGCCATAGAAATTATGATTAGTGCTGAAGAAAGAAAAATTAGGGCACATTTTGAGTGACTTCTCAAATCCTCTTATATTTCATAAAAAAAATTCTGATATGCAGTCTCCCAAGATGGCCACCAGAGACAAAAGAGCCCAAATGTAGCCCAAATATCAGCCAGATGTAGCCCAACTATAGCCCAATGACAGAATGTCCCAGAGTGTTCTAAAGAACAACTAGAACGCTAACAGTCTTACTTATGACAAAAGTATGGCACACCTGAAGTCATCTTGATTGGAATAAAGTGGTAACACTTAATACATTTAATTTGAAAAGGAACAAAATGAGGGGTTTCATTTTGCCATAGAAATTTTATCGTGAAAAAAATTATATAATCATAATAATAAATAATAAAATAATCATTTTGAGTGATTACAGGTAGGGTAGCTCTGAAAAGAGCTTTTGGTTCTGTGGCTGTTTTAGGTACCTACAAGTACGTCCCACACACACCCACACACACACAACCCCACACCTCCACACCCACACACTCCCCACACACACCTCACACACGCACACCTCCACCCACACCCAAACACCCCACACCCCCTCACCGACACCTTACACATCCACACCCACACATCCCACACACACTCACTCACACACACACCTCACCCCCCCAACACACACACACGCACACACAGATACCTCACAGACACACCTCACACATCCCACACACACACCTCCCCCCCCCACACACACACACACATGCACACCTCACAGACACACCCACACATCCCACACATACACACACATCCTACACACATACCCCCCACACCCACACACACCCCACACACACCTCACACACCCACACCCCCACCTACACCCAAACACCCCACACACCCACACCCACACACACACCTTACACATCCACATCCCCACCCACACCCACATACCCCACACACCTATGCACACCTATACACCTCATCCCCCCTCAGACACACACACACACACACACCTCACAGACACACCCCACACATCCCCCACACACACCTCACCCCTTCCCCACACACACACACCTCTGACACACACCTCACACACACACACACACACACACACCACACACACCTCACACACACACACACACACACACACACTCCTCTCACACACACACCCACACCCCCCACACACACACCCACACACACACCCCACACACACACCCACACATCCTACACACACACACCCCACACACATACCCCCCCACACACACCCCACACCCACCCCCCCACACACACACCACACACACACTCATTCTTTTTTCTTTTTTGAGGGGGTGCCCCACAAACATACCCCGACACACACACCCCACCCCCCACACACACCCCCCACCATACCTCATACACCCACACCTCCACCCACACCCAAACACCCCACACACCCACACCCACACACACACCATACACCCCCACACCCCCACCTACACCCACACACCCCACACACCCCCACCCACACACACCTCACTCCCCCCCACACACACACACACCGCACAGACACACCCCACACATCCCCCACACACACCTCACCCCCCCCACACACACACACCTCTGACACACACCCCACACACACACACACACGCACACCCCACACACACACCTCACACACACACACACCCACACCCACACACACATTCCTCACCCCCACACACACCCACACACACCCCCACACACACACACACCCACACACACACACCCAACACACACACCCACACATCCTACACACACACACCCCACACACATACGCCCCCACACACACACCCCACACCCACCCCCCCCACACACACACACCACTCACACACACACTCATTATGTTTTTTTATATTTTTTTGAGGGGGTGCGCGCGGTACACGTATTGGTACACGTACCGGTACGCGTACCCTGGAGAAAAAAAGGAAGACAGAGTTTTTTAAAAATGTAGCATTTTTATATAAATTGGAGGTAGTTCTGAAAAGAACTGTTTTTTTATTCTTATTGTTGTTTTATATTTTTTTTATTGTTTTATTGTACCCCGCGACTTTAAAAAAAAAAATATTATTTATTTTGCCTTGGGGGTCCTTGTGGGACCCCCTGAGCAGGCCTAGGGGGTCAGGGTGTTTCTACTCTGGCCCCTTTGCGAGTTTCACACCTTTGTTTCACTGCTTTCTTGTGCCTTGGTTCGAACAAGGCACAAGATGGCTGCCAGGGACACCCAGTATGCAAGGGGAATTAGTTCCCCCCCTTCAAACATGCTCGGGGGCTGCGTTGCAGAGAGGTGTAAAAAAGGGTGTGGCCTCATTACACCTCCATGCAATGCAGCCATCTGGCGCATACTGGAGGCTCCTGGTGGGCTAGTTGGCCCCCAGGGACCCCCATTATGCAAGGGGAATTAGTTCCCCCTCTGCAAACGCGCCAGGCGGCTGCGTTGCAGAGAGGTGTAACAAGGGGCATAGCCTCATTATACCTCTGCAATGCAGCCCCCTGGCGCATACTGGAGGTTCCAGGTGGGCTAGTTGGCCCCCAGGGGCCCCCAGTATGCAGGGGGTATGAGTTCCCCCTCTTCAAACATGCACGGGGGCTGCCTTGCAGAGAGGTGTAAAAAGGGCCGTGGCTTAATTACACCTCTCTGCAATGCAGTCCCCTGGTGCATACTGGAGATTCCTGGTGGGCTTTCAGGTCTTATATAGTTAGGAATTAGCATTTAAAAAACCTTTGAAATTCACTGAAAAAAACATAGGTTTCAGGCCTTATATAGTTAGGAATTAGCATTTAAAAAACCTTTGAAATTCACTGAAAAAACCATAGTTTTCAGGCCTTATATAGTTAGGAATTAGCATTTAAAAAAACCTTGCAAATTCACTGAAAAAAACATAGGTTTCAGGCCTTATATAGTTAGGAATTAGCATTTAAAAAACCTTGCAAATACAATGAAAAAAACATAGGTTTCAGGCCTTATATAGTTAGGAATTAGCATTTAAAAAACCTTGCAAATTCACTGAAAAAACATAGGTTTGAGGCCTTATATAGTTAGGAATTAGGCACAAGAAAGCAGAAAAACAAACATGTTGAACACAAAAAGGGGGCAGGGTAGGAACACCCTGACCCCCTAGGGCTGCTCAGGTGGTCCCACTAGGATATTAATATATTTAAACGTTATCCGCTAATAGAATTAGCATTTAAAAAACCTTTGAAATTCACTGAAAAAACCATAGGTTTCAGGCCTTATATAGTTAGGAATTAGCATTTAAAAAACCTTTGAAATTCACTGAAAAAACATAGGTTTCAGACCTTATATATTTAGGAATTAGCATTTAAAAAACCTTTGAAATTCACTGAAAAAACCATAGGTTTCAGGCCTTATATAGTTAGGAATTAGCATTTAAAAAAAAACTTTGAAATTCACTGAAAAAACCATAGGTTTCAGGAGTTATATAGTTAGGAATTAGCTTTTACAAAACCTTTGAAATTCACTCAAAAAACTATAAGTTTTAGTGGTGTTATAGTTAGCTGGACATTTTACTCATGCAAAACCATTGAAATTGCTCCTATATAGTTAGTTGTACTAAGTATATATCGCGCACCCGCAATCCACTGCTGATGATGTCACATATTACATCATTCATGACATGGTCAGTGACATCACTGATGACATCTCAAATGACATCACTGATGACATCACTGATGACATCATCCACGTGGCAATCACATACACCTTTTCATACACTATTACAATTTTTCATCACTCTTTGTAAAATACAGAGTATCATATTTTAATCCATTGTCACAGCAATACAAGTATCTAAAAATCCACTCAGTGATTCATACATGTATACACACATCTAATCCCTTACCTATGGATTCACTCATACATGCTGTCAATGAACAATAGAACACTATCAAAAATACTTATACATCTATATCGACATTAAACAACAGCACGCATCCTATTCACATATGAAGTCATCCTACTCACTTATGCAAACAATGGATCATACTTACATATTTACTTAGCAAAACACTTATACAAACACCACTTCTTCTATTCATTTAGATAGTAAGTCATACTTAGTGAATTATAAAATCATTATTACAAGTACACAGTTATCCATACAGTCACTCACACAATCATTGTGTCTTATGTATACTTATTTATATACAACAACTGACACATACACTGCCTTTTATTTTTCTAGTTTGTTGGACCTGTACCTTTGAGAAATATATTTGCTCATCACCACACCCATAAAGAGATTCCCTCACCCAAACTGTTATAACATGTAGTTTTAACTTCATATATCTACTGAATAAACTATTCACACATCTTTGGACAGTCACACACCCTCCACCGAACCACACACACTTTCACACTCCCGTACAAATACTCAGTTAACTAATCAATAACTAATATAGACTTTCACATAGCTAGTAACCAACTGTAGAATCAGTTTACACAACAACTGACAAAGTGATACAGATATTCACACAGTTTAGTCACTATCCACTATATTTAGTGAGACATTATAAATTGGTCAAGTAAACAGTCAATTACACTGCTACTAAATCCTCCATCCAAATATTTATTTATATATCCACTCATTCTTCAATGCAAATTGCTATATATATAATGCATATTTAAATAACGAAGCAAACCACATTCACTGGATGATGTCATCAGTGATGTCATCAGTGATGTCATTTGAGATGTCATCAGTGATGTCACTGACCATGTCATGAATGATGTAATATGTGACATCATCAGCAGTGGATTGCGGGTGCGCGATATATACTTAGTACAACTAACTATATAGGAGCAATTTCAATGGTTTTGTATGAGTAAAATGTCCAGCTAACTATAACACCACTAAAACTTATAGTTTTTTTAGTGAATTTCAAAGGTTTTGTAAAAGCTAATTCCTAACTATATAACTCCTGAAACCTATGGTTTTTTCAGTGAATTTCAAAGTTTTTTTTAAATGCTAATCCCTAACTATATAAGGCCTGAAACCTATCGTTTTTTCAGTGAATATATATATATATATATATATAGATAGATATATATATATATATTACCTACTGGCGGTCGCCAGTAGGTAGTTATAGTTAGGATCGTTTTCCATAGGAAATCCGCAACATTCTATTGGGAATAACTTTGGCGCCAAATGAGGGATCTGCCTGTAATTTTCCTTCACTTTGCCTCGCTGCGCTCCGCTCCTTCCCTGAAAGTTTCGGGGGGATCCGTCAAGCAGGGGCCGAGATAAAAGGGGGGTCCCAAAACGTGTTTTCCCCATGTTAATTTCCATAGGGCGGTTGGACTCACTTTTAGGCCGAACGGCTGAATGGATTTCCACCAAACTTGGCAAAATTGTAGGGACTGGTACCCCGATGTGCCTTTGCTATGTCTCAAGATATATGCTCCAGTGGTTTTTACGAAAATTAACTTTGAAAAAATATATATTGGGCTACATTGGGCTATATATATGTTAGAGCCCAAATGTAGCCCAATGTAGCCCAAAGATGGCCACCAGAGACAAAAAAAACAAATGTAGCCCAAATATTAGCCAGATGTAGCCCAACTATAGCCCAATGACAGAATGTCCCAGAGTGTTCTAAAGAACAACTAGAGCGCTAACAGTCTTACTTATGACAAAAGTATGGCACACCTGAAGTCATCTTGATTGGAATAAAGTGTTAACACTTAAAACATTTAATTTGCAAAGGAACAAAATGAGGGGGTTCATTTTGCCATAGAAATTATGATTAGTGCTGAAGAAAGAAAAATTAGGGCACATTTTGAGTGACTTCTCAAATCCTCTTATATTTCATTAAAAGAATTCTGATATACAGTCTCCCAAGATGGCCACCAGAGACAAAAGAGCCCACATGTAGCCCAAATATCAGCCAGATGTAGCCCAACTATAGCCCAATGACAGAATGTCCCAGAGTGTTCTAAAGAACAACTAGAACGCTAACAGTCTTACTTATGACAAAAGTATGGCACACCTGAAGGCATCTTGATTGGAATAAAGTGGTAACACTTAATACATTTAATTTGAAAAGGAACACAATGAGGGGTTTCATTTTGCCATAGAAATTTTATATATATATGTATATATATATATATATTCACTGAAAAAACCATAGGTTATAGACCATATATAGTTAGGAATTAGCATTTACAAAACCTTAAAAATTCACTGAAAAAACCATAGGTTATAGACCATATATAGTTAGGGATTAGCATTTAAAAAACCTTATTTTACTCACACAAAACCATTGAAATTCCATATATAGTTAGTTGTACTAACTATATATCACGCACCCGCAATCCACTGCTGATGATGTCACATATTACATCATTCATGACATGGTCAGTGACATCACTGATGACATCACTGATGACATCTCAAATGACATCACTGATGACATCACTGATGACATCATCCAGTGACTGTGTGTTTCTGTAAAGTTTAAATATGTTTTACATATTGAAGAATGAGTAGATGTAGAAGTGTCTGGATGAAGGATTTAGTAGGTGCGTGACTGACTGTATGAGTGAGTGATTAAATGTGTCTCACTGAGTGCATGGGTTAGTGACTAAACTGTCTTAATTTGTGCATCATTATGTCTGTTGTTCTGTAAACTGCTGCATGTGTTGATCAGTAGCTATATGAGTAACTATATAGGTTATTGATTGGTTGCCCAAGCATTTGTATGGGAGACTGAGTGTGTGTGTGAGTGGCTGGGAAGTGTATGACTCTGTGCATAGATGTATGGGTTCAAAAGTGCATGTTGGAAACAGCTGTATGGGCGGTTGACTGTGTGCATGACTGTATTGGTGAGTGAATAGATATCTCAGTGCTACATGTCAAATTAAGTACATATGTAAAATACAGTACATGTGAGAGTTGACATATATAAATAACTGTGCATAAGAGCCAGTGAATGTGTGAGTGGCTGTATGGATCATTGTGAACTTGTATCCAGGATTGTATAAGTGAGTAAATATGTTTTAGTATTTGTTTGAATAAGTAAGTAAGGTGTGTTTAACTGTATAGTTAAGGAAATGGAGGTGTGATTGATTGTTTGCATGACTGTCTAGGTGTGTGTGTAACTTCATGGATGAGTGACAATCTGTGAGTCTGTGTTTACACTGAGTGTATCTAAGGTTATATTAGAGTCTGAAGAGGTTCATCGTATTATCACAACAGTGATGTCATCAGTAATGTCATTTGAGATGTCATCAGTGATGTCATCAGTGATGTCATTTGAGATGTCATCAGTGATGTCATCAGTGATGTCATTTGAGATGTCATCAGTGATGTCATCAGTGATGTCACTGACCATGTCATGAATGATGTAATATGTGACATCATCAGCAGTGGATTGCGGGTGCGTGATATATAGTTAGTACAACTAACTATATATGGAATTTCAATGGTTTTGTGTGAGTAAAATAAGGTTTTTTAAATGCTAATCCCTAACTATATATGGTCTATAACCTATGGTTTTTTCAGTGAATTTTTAAGGTTTTGTAAATGCTAATTCCTAACTATATATGGTCTATAACCTATGGTTTTTTCAGTGAATTTCATTGGTTTTTTAATAGCTAATATCAAAACCTTTACAATGTATTATTCTTTAAAAAGAAAAATATTTTTTACATGTTTTTTATACAATTTTTTTTTAATTTTTTTTTGTTTCGCTCCCAGTACGCGTACCGGTTAGCTTCCCGTTAGCTCAATCCGGAGGCGCGACCCGGTACGCGAACTGGTAAACGTTCCTTTAGCGCACCTCTCGCGTTACAAAACAACATCGCGACGCTTCGCGTCAGCATGACGTTTCGCGTTCTCGCGTAATACGTCATATTACGTGCTACGTTCGCGTACCCGGAAGCGCAGCGGTACGCGAACCGGAAGCGATCCGCGGCGCGGCGCCGACCGCGTAATGTAAACATAGCAGGTCATGTGACTCGATAATAACACTTTTCATTGGTTCATTTCACTTTTGGTTTCCTAATGATGTAATACAAGGTCATGTGATCTAAAATGGACACTTTTCATTGGTTTAGAACTTTTGTTTTTCCCAAATGATGAAAACCCCTCCTTCTTTCATCACTCTGACTTTCATCTTGGTGAGAGAAAGACCCTTTATTGAGACTTTGTGATGGCTTCATTAGTAGCTTCAGCTGGTGCTAGCCCACCACCTCCACCAAATCCAAGAAAGAGAGGACCACCTGCAGAAGTAATTCTGCAAGAAGAGGAAGAACAGGAAGAGGAGGAAGAGGAGGAAGAGCATGAGTTTTTGCCAGAGGAGCCCAGGAGGTACAATCGACAGGAGAATTATATCTGGCAATTCTACAGAATTCCTGAGGGGCAAAAGAAAGTGAATGCTCGTTACGTGTTTTGCCGCATATGCGGTGACAGATTGTCAAGGGGCACTGATAAAAAATATAGTTATGGCAATCATACTATGCATCGGCATATGAGTAGGTGGCACCCAAATAACTATAGTGCTGCCCAGCTACGTGACCAACAACAAAATCCCCTCCAAATGGCAAGAAGATCGGTGGTTCCAGAGGTGTCGGGACCAGAGGCGAGGGAGGTGATTGCAAACATCCAAATGTTGTTTGGGCACGTAAAACAAGTGTGCGTGGAATGTGGCGCTTTCATCTGCTACAGAGAAAGTAGCATCACTTTGATTTTGCGAGCAATTCAAAATCATATTAATGTTTGCACAAGACGCACCAAAAAATAAATTCTTTTTTTTTTTTTGCTCCTGTTGAGCCCTTTATAATGGATCGTTTTTGTTTCCCCCCCCCCCAAAAAAACCAAAAAAATTTTAAAAACGTTCAGAAAATACAAAAAAAGTAAAAAAATGTTCAAAAAATACTAAAAAAAATATAAAACAACAAAAACATAAAAAAAAAGTTCTTTTCAGAACTAACTCCCCATTATAAAAAAATTGGTAGAATATTTGGAACTCTGCCAACCTGTATTTCTCTTAGTTCGCTCCCGGAGCGCTACCCGGTACGCGTACCGGAAGCTAACCAAAAAAATATTTTTTAAAAAAGAACAGTAACTATAAGGGAAGGAAATACACAGTTATGTTAAAAGAAAGACAGCTCTAGGGAGTAAACTAAGGATACTGTTACCTACAATCCACTGTTGATGATTTCACATATTACATCATTCATGACATGGTCAGTAACATCAACAGCAGTGGATTGTAGGTAACAGTATCGTTAGTTTACTCCCTATAGCTGTCTTTCTTTTAACATAACTGTCTATTTCCTTCCCTTATAGTTACTGTTCTTTTTTAAAAAACATTTTTTTGATCAGTCATAAACAGTGACATTAATAGAAACAGAGAGAGTGAACAAGAGTGAAGAACTATGGTCCTCCTCAGCCACCCTCAGAAAACCAAGGGGGTCAAGATACATCTACCGTGCCCCCTTCTACCTATTCTGAACATTATTTGCCCTCCATCTTGTATCTTGATTCGAACGAAACACAAAATGGTGGACTGCCATAACGCTGCTGGTTTGCGAACCGGGCAACTTCCCAGGAAGCGGTCCCAAAAAAAAAAAAGTTGGGAAAGTAATTCACAGACACTAAGAGTAATAGAGATGGAGTGAGTGAACAAGACTGAGGAACTATGAGAACAGAGGGACTGAGAAAAAGAGTGGAAGGAGTTGAGTAAATAGGTAATAGAGAAAGGAATGAGGAAAGTAGCAAAGGCAGGAAACTGAGGATTAAAGAAGTGAAGCAGTGGATCTAATAGTAGGTGAATGTGATAGAAATGTAACGAAAAGAGTACAACTATTTACCTTGTAATTGCCGTTAAATTAATCACATTTTATTTCTATACTTTCAATCTGTGAAAGAGAGAACCAACATTTGAAAAAAAATTAAAATATGTATTTAAAAATTACAAAAGACAAGGGAAAATATTGAAGGACAAATAGTTTTTCAACAACTTTGACACTGACAGAAGCTTCTGCTTCTCCAGGTCCTCTACACAATGCTAAAGATATACATTTTAAACTAACAGTATCTTGATGCAGATGAAGTGAGGCCTATCTTAAAACATGGTGCATCTTTTGCATTGCTCTTGTTTCAGAAAAGTGTCGCTTCAGTATGCCAATAACATGTCTCCTATCCAGAGATTTGTTTGAGGTGAGGCCTACTCAGAGTTCAAGATGAGATTTACACTTGTTGAAGTGTACAGAGGAGATAATATCTGTGAAAGTCTACTAATGAAGTGAGTCATGTCCACTGCACTCTTCAACAAAGTAGAAACCTCCTATGTTTCCCTGGACAGACCTAAACTTGATCTGCACAATGTGATTCGTAATGATAGGAAACTCAAGTGATGTAATTGAAATATGTGCAATTTATTTTGCTCATTTCACAATCACATCACTTGTGTTTCCTTTGCTTAGGTATCTCATTGTGCAGATGTAGTCCAGCATATGAAAGAATACGTAGAAGTGCAGCACTGCATACAATAAATTTAACACTTACAGAAAACTCACCTTCTCCATGCCTCCTACACAGTTCTACATATACATCATAAATGCAAACAGTACAGAATTAATTATACATGTTAAATGGTTTATTTTTGCTGTTCTCAGAATGTATCAAAATTCACTAAAAACAGTGACTTGAAGGTATTCATCATGTAACAGCGGGGAAAAAAAAACACAATCAAAATGATTGTGTTTAAAAAACCCATACAACATCAGAAAATAAAATTCAGAACTCCTTAAAGTTAACTTACTTTCCATGACGTCCAAGGATGTCCTATGAACAGCTTACACTCTTTTGTGCTGTTATTACTTTCAGCCCGCCACTTTCTGAAAGAAAACCTCCATCGTTTTTAAAAACACGTTACATGCAATAAATGACTTCTTGCTCTCTACCACTATTTTCCACAAGGCCAAATCTAGTCAGAGATATTTATAACTCTTGGATTTCTTGTAAGCCAATCCCATCATTTGGCATTTCCGCAACTTTCAGAATTAAAATGTTGAAGATCATTTTCACAATCCTGGAATAGTAATATCTTCCCCTTCTTGGTCAGTCATGTTCTACATTTCCTATGACACTGATACTGCTTAATATGAAGCAGACTTACACTACCTCTATGAGTACTACAATTATTTAATTCTCTACATCACTTTTAATCACAAAGCAATGTAAAACAGTAGACAGCATTGCAGACTTACATTCCCTCTACTCCATGTTTTGATTGGCTGCTTCAATTAGCTTATGAAAAGAAACAGTTTTTCTGAACTCATTTAAAGTGCACATACATCTCCATGATGTCCAATCCTTTGATTAGAAGTTATGTCTCTGAACTACACTTATCCTCAAGGCCAAATTGTGTAGGAGCCATTAGAACTTCTTGAAATTCCACAGATCATATCCCGAGATTATTTTCCTAAAATTTTGGTTTTAAAAACACCAGGTAAGAGTTTTTAAGGTCATACGGCAATTTTTTTTTGAAAATTAAAACAGAATCATTGCAGAATGACCAGCCATTTCTAGACTTTAAATAAGCTGTGTAATGTCCTGATGATATTGAAGGGCCGTCATGATATATAATTGCTGTAGTTACAAAAGTCCTTCCTGATATTGACAACTGCGAAGCTACAAAATTTTTTATTAAAGTTGTCAATTTTGTTCCATCAGGCCTACATCGTTGGAACATTAAAATGACGTACTGGCCATATGTTCGTATAAATAATGTGGACATCATTTCAGATTTACATTGGCTACACTCCATGCTGTGATTAGCAGCTTTTACTAGCTTATTAAAGGAGACTGATTTACTGTCTGGCAAAGTTAAATATATAAATCTTTCTGAGTCTACACTAGTAGTACTTGATACCATACAGTTCTCGCAGTCATGCTGCCATTGATAAGAAAGCCCAAACAGCTGATCTACATCTACACCTTCAGCATGTAATACATCAAGCATATACATTAAAAACTCCTGACAATCTTGCTGAATATTTTGAGAGAATTGTGTTTGCCCTGAACATCTGTCTAACAGGTTTCGAATTTCAGACACACTTTCTATTTTTGTTCTATCTGTGCTACATTTCTCTAACACAGAATTCAACAAACTGCAAAATCTTTGATCAGAATTGACCACAATCTCTTCTTTTACATTTTTTAGAGAAAACAAAACATTCATTACTACATTAGCATAGCAGTTGACACCAGAACTGTTTTCAAACTGAAAACCAACAACATCTTCAACAGAATCCTCTTTGTTTCTGCTTGTAATTTTAGGTTCATTCACTTTTTGTCTTTTTGCTACAACCTCCCCAGTATTGTTCTCATTTCTTCGTTTCCGGCCTACCAGACGTTTCTCAAACAAAGGAAACTGAGGCAAATGTGGCGCATACTCTCTTCTTAACCTATTGTATTCCTTAACACAATCTAGATCTGCACAAATGTTTCTGACATCACACTCAATCAAGTACAATCCCGATAAAGTTCTAACTCGTGACAATGCCACATATGCCATACCCTCCTTGAACACAGAACTGCCAATATTCACCAATGCAGTGTCTACACTTAAACCTTGCGATTTATGAATTGTCACCGCATATGCCAAGCAAACAGGGAACTGCTTACGGCGAACATATAAGTCTTTTACAAGCAAAAATCTAGCAGAACAACGAGCAATTAGCTGTACTTCCTCAATGCCATCAAATTTAATTTTTAAAAATTCAATTCCATCTCTATTTCTGTATTTCACAAAATCAACAACATTACCCATTGATCCATTTACCAGACCTCTTTCAACATGTAAATTCCTTCTTAAAATTATACGGCAGTTCAAGCACACATTCAGAGTCTTTTCAAAACCTGCAGTTTTAGATATAGTCTTCTCTAATGAATCCAATTTTGATTTCAGATTCTCAGACAAAATAATTGTTGATCCCATATGCTCTACTCTATCAATAGCTTCCACTTTCACAATCTCTTGCTTTTCTAAATGCAACATTTTGTTGTTAAATTTGGCACATTCTGCAAGAGTTGGCATCAAACATATTCCAGATTTCTTATCAGTAATTTTCTGAAAAATATTCTCAGGCACAACATCTTGTTCTGGATATAAATTTGACAGTAATCGTGCATGTAAAGCTTCTTTCCCATGCTCGGTCACTTTTCCAATTCTAACATCTTGTAGAATAGTCTTGTAAACTTCATCCTTTGCCTGACGCATATTTTCATGCAGTTCAGCATAATTGAAGTTTAACCATATATTGACGTTGCCAATGCTGCCTAGGCACTTCCTGGTATCTTCATGCGTGAGCATTTTGAACACAGGTTGCCCTTTCACTGGTGTCAGCTGCAGAAGATCTCCGAAAACAATGATGTGTTTGCCACCAAATAACACATCATACTCTGTTTTGAGAACTTCTTGCATCCTCAAATGCACAAAGGCAAGCATGACATTGGAAACCATGCTTACTTCGTCAATGATAAGAAGTTTCATTTTCCTCAAGATTCTTGAAACTTCAAAACAAGCATCTCCAGATAGCTTGTGATATTCTAATTTGTTGTCATGCTCCACTGGCAGCATCAGTAAACGATGTAAAGTAATCCCTTTAATATTATGTGCTGCCAGTCCAGTTGGAGCAGTGACAACACAAGACAGCGATGACTCTGTCCTTTCCTGCAAATAGCATGAAATTGCTTTAATGAGGAAACTTTTTCCAGTTCCCGCTTCTCCACTCACGTACAGTCGGACAGGCTTCAACGACGTACATGAGCACTCTTTCTTATCATGACTTAATCCATGATCAATTTGCATGGTAACTTCGTCATATATTTTCCTCTGCTCAACGTTGAGTTGCCTTTCCAACTCTTCTAAGTTAACCGCATCCTCTTGAGCATGTGCCATGGCTCTTTCCACCTCATTCATAGCAGTGGCAGCTTCATTTTCAATAAGAGGTCCTCCTAGTGGATCCTGACTCAATGAAGCAGAACTCTGACTGTCCTGAGAACTGTCTCTGGCAATCTCGGCTGCAATCGTTGCTTCCTGCTCAATTTCCGCATTCAACATTTCTACATATTTGGGAAAAGCAGGACATTCTATGGTCTCCTTGGCGGCATTGAAAGAGTCTTCATAACAGAGGAAATCTCCAAGCAGTTCCTCTTCTGCACGCCAAGGCTTGAAAAGTTGCAAAAGTGCTAAATAGAAAAACTCCTTTTTTTCAGGAGATTCGCCACTCAATTTTCGATGGTTTATCAAGTGGCATTTTCTTTGCTTCACCAGACATCCCTCACTTCCTATTACAGCATACACTCCTTTCTCAGTATCTTCTTTGATGTTCCTCTTGAACATGTAATTTTGCAGAACCTCATACAGACAAACATTCTCTAGGTGACTGCTTCGATTTGGATAATATGTATCCAACATGTTTGTCTTCAAAATGTCGGTACTGTTTGGCTCCTTTTCCGCCAAATACTCAATTTCCCGCACAGGTTTGAGAACTCGATTACGCGTTGCAGCAAGACCAAGACTCGCCCAAACGATACTCCTGGACTTGGCATAGAGACTTGCTGAAGACAACCGGTCAGAACATTCGTACGCTCCGATTTCTCGATGCGACAACATCTTCAGACTGAAACTGTACAACTTCTTGCTGAGGCTCTTTTCATGGGAAATGTCCTCCCACATATCCTTCAATTCTGTCTTCTCTTTTTTGGTGATGTAAGACGTCACATACCGAGCCACAGCCATACAGTTATCAGCCACAAACTGTATATCCATGTTAGCATTCCACATGGACAAAATCACCGGGTTGTAGTCGTTGATGTACTTGGACTCTTCGTTCCTCTTCAAATTGTAAGTGTTTTTAGGTGATTTCTTCATGACATTGTGTCGCAGCGAAGACATCAAACTGTTTACTCTTCCTTTAGAAATCACCGGTCGTGGAAAGCCGAAACGACATTTAGTGTAGAACTTGTCCTTGTTTCGGAATTTACGACGGCAGTACTTTCCACATCGATGGCTTTGGAAACGCAGAACTTTTTCTCTTAGGCTTTTCTTCTCCTTTGCGTTTGGAACAGCACACGTAGAATACTGTTGGATGAAACTCATCACTGAGTCATCTGGATCCGTTCCAAATTTAGGTGCATCCTTGATCCACAGCAACATATGTATATGAGGAGCACCTCTTGCTTGGTACTCCTTTCTCCAGAAGAAATCCAACACCTCTCCAAGAGGTGGATTCTTCTTATTCATGATGAAAGACATCATAGCTTCAAATCTATGATTGAAGTACCTACATACATTGACTGGATCCAAAGAGCACAGTTCTCCGGGTGTCTTGAATTCGATGTTTTCTACGTTAGCATTTGCCTCTCGTAGAAATTCAAGTAAGTCTTCCCAGCCATACTCGGCACAGCTCAGAGTGAGGAACCATGTGGGAGTACCTAAGTTCCTCAGCATACATTTTAAATCACCATGACGACGGTACCAGTACTCATTAGTACCACGCTGACACGCCATGAGATTAATCAGGTGAGAATCCAAAATACTATCTTGGACATTCACTTTATCCATAAAATCACTTGCCGAGATGTTTTGCATGTGTATACCACTTTTCAAGATGTGGTTCACTGCATATGACAGTCCAGACAGATCGCTTTCAAACAGGAGATGAAACAAATAAGGAATGCATTGTCGAAACCTAGCATCTCCTGCATACAATCGCAAAGTCCGGTATTCAGAAGCAGGAATTTGATGAGGTCGCTCATCATATCTTCCTCCCTGACCTGTTGGAAAAAGCTGTGGGAAACACCGAGCTTCCAAACTTTCCTCCCAAACACTAATGGGACTCCCTTTGGCTTGTTTCATTTGAAACAACTCAATAGCATTCCCCATGACTTCCTTTGAATGCAAAGGATGAACACTATAATGTTCATATATTTCCTCACTAGTAGAGGGTTCTACTTTCTCAATTTGACCAGCACACAAATCGCTATCCTCTTCCTCACTTACTTCCTCTTCTTCAACATATACATTCTTATAGTATTTATTATTTTTTTTCAAATACAATGTTGCCTTTTTAACTTTCCTAACATCTACTAAATCTTGCCATATTTTCTTATTCTTTGTCGGAACCCCATTAACTAAGATAACCAGAGGTTCCTCTTCCACTTTTTCTACTCCAATTGTGTTAATGTTTTTCTTCAAATCTAGAGGCAAATAAACAACTCTTCCCTTTAATCCTCTCTGTAAATCTGATGGAGGCAATTTCCCTGTCTTTGGCTCCATTCTTACAATAGCCTGAAAGGGATGGATACTTTGAATCAAAATAGATTCATAAGTATTTAAATCCTTCAATTCAGAAGGAATCTCAACCAATTCCAGATTATTATGAACTGCTCTAGCAGGCATCTGGTTTTGTTTTAATTTGTTACAACAATAAGTACACACACGTTGATCCAATCCCAAATCAAAACAATTTTCTACCATCAAGTATGTTGCAAAATCCTTCCATTCACTATTATTTTCCCTTTCACTTTTTGCATATAAATCCACTAACTTAGTCTGATTCTTATAATAAGTGCGTCGACAACACACACAAGTGAAATTAGGCCTCTCACTTGATTTCATGTCAAACGTCGCAATTTCCCTCTGGAAATTATCTGTACTGGAAACATGTACAGTATCTTCCAAATGACCCTCTATTTCTTGCTCAATTTCAACATTCTCCTCTTTACTTCCAAAGTAACAAAACTCAATTTCTTCACATATATTCCTCACATCTATTTCAGAACCATGCAAAAGAGCAGCGCATAATTGTTTCAGCATAATTGCTGGACTCTTAGCATAATACAACAGTCTAACTAACTTCCTCACTTTGTTATGATGCACTGCTAGCATCCTGAAATGATGAAAAACACTCTGGCATACTCTCCTGGAAAGACAAGCCAGTGAATGACCATGCAAACCTGTCACTTCTCTCACTCTGCAAGGATCTAATTCTTGCAACAACCTCATTTTCTGCTTCAAACTTTTCTTGTTAAATGACCGTACAAAATCACAAAGCAAATTGATGGAATCCTGTCGCACACTGCAAATACTACTACACTTCCAGGTGTACACAGGACCCTTAGCACGTCTTCCTAAAACCTCATTACCTAACAACTCTTCTGCCTCTGTTGTCACAAGTTTTTCTTTTTCAACTGGACAACCATCTTTCACTTCATAAGCACGACCACTGATGTCAACTGCATGCACCAAATCATTATCCTGGAAATAACTCTCTTCATTAAAAAATGCCTCACAGCTTGAACTATGTATCCATTCTCCAGAAAAAACTTCACAAAAATTACTACGATTAACTATTCTCTTCCATCTACTATTTCTTTTGAAATCAAAAATTGCCTTGTTTAGCTTCCTAATTCTATTGATTATCAAAATAAATAACTTACGTTTAATTTCAAAAGCCTGATCAATAACTTTCTCAACTTTTTTTTTTCTCCTATAAAAAACTAATTTCTGTTGACCTTTCTTAATATTTTTTAACAAATTGCCAATTATCCTGTTACGGAACATTCGTTTACGAATCTCCGTAAACTGTTGTTTCCTTCTACTATCATGCACAGATTTATCTCTTGCTCTAGCAGTAACATTTTCATTTGTCCTTTTCTTTCCATTTGATTTACTTGTGTTGTTATGGATTGAAACATTTTCTGTACTAATATTTTTTTTATTAGAAATATTTTTTATGAAATATTTAGAGCTCTTACCCGGTGCTTTCTTCATCGCTTGAGAAATCTTTTTGTTAGAGGACTGCTGCATTTTTTTTTTCTCCTGCTGTCTTTGACGTTTTGCAGCCTTCATCTCTCTTATTTTTGTAGGCATAGTTGAATCTGAGGAAAAATATAATAAAAATGTTAATAAAAAAATATTATCAAACAGTAAATCAGTAATAGTGATCAAAAACATAACACACTACTTGACATTTTAAATAGAAGATTTTTTAGTCCTTGCAAATTTACAATACAGAAATAGCAGAAAAGAAATGAGATTTATATTTATGTTACCTATGCTATTTTATATGTGAATCTGATCTAATTTTATGAGCATATTTTAATATTTTATTGAAGACACTACACATAACCTGTTTTTGAAGGTGTCTTTATTTTTAAATTAAACGGTTTACCTTTTTACTTTTTATTGATTATAAATTTTAAAAATAAATGTTTATAATTCCAAAGGCTCAAGCAGGTCAGCTTCCCATCCTATATCATATAATTCGGACAAATCTGCATCCTCATCACGCTCTTCTTCATCCTCAGGATTTAAATCATCCAATGGATCAACATCCACTGATGTTTCAATTACAAGTTCAATGATGAGGTCAAAATCAACTGATTGCAGATTGTCGCTCATGTTGAGGTTGTCTTTATCTTTAAAGAAAGACAACAACAATGAGATGTTGCAGAGTAAGAGACAAATCTCACAGATTATAATAGTAAAATTATTTAACAAGAGTAACATTTTGCAGCTATTATTTAGCCATGTCCAGCGATGCTGAGCAGGTGAAGCCTATGTCTAATTTTTCACTGAACAGGACTCATCTGTTCTTAACCTTGGATAAGCCTCAACGACTCTGTGTCCCCTGCACATACTCAAATGTTAAAGTGCAGATTTATATTAAATGGCACATCCCCAGGCATGCACCAGTTAATGTGCACCACTGCTTTACCACCCATGGTGTGCCGCATTTACAATCAGATAGGAGAAAGCTGCTTCAAAACCCTGCGCCTGCTTGAAGCTGGCATAGGTCTTGACGCAGCATTGTATAGATGGGGCACCCCTGATCCTTGCTGGAGCTGCATCGCACTTACGATACAACTCCATCTATGCGCCACCTTTACAGCACAGATGCGTCACGCATCTGTGCCTTTTTTGCCCCATGCTGCGCCGCATTGTAAATGCAGCACACCATGGGTGGCGGAACAGTGGCGCAGGATGACTGTCACATCCCTGGGGATGCGCCACTCATCATAAATCTATCCCTAAGCTTCTTATCTTGTTACAGATGAACTGCCATATGTATCATCAAAATATTTTACATATTATAAATAGCAAATTTTAAGGAATAAATAGCGATTCTTTACTATTCCTAATTTGCAATGAGCAAATTGCTAATTGCAAATTACCCATTCATTTCCATAGGCTAGGAGGCTCATAGGAATTAATGTTGCAAGTTGTGATTAGCAATTAGCTCATCACAAAATAGGATTTTTTTCAAGCGTGCAGGGGTATCTCAAGAACACCCTGCTGCACCCCTGAAAAAGAAATTTGGGAGCACATGGCACACCTACATGCCCTAATGGCATGTATGGGCGTCATATGGGACCTTTTTTTTTTTTAAAAAAAAATTCTTTTTGAAAAGAATTCGCAAATTACCACAAACTACAAGTTGGTGGTAGTTTCCAAATCCTTAATATCATTTTTTACATATTTTTTTTTATACATTGCATTTAAGGAATCACAAATTTTGAATTATTGACATTTTAAGTAATTTCCACATGTGCACTGTTTTCTAAATATAATTTGAAAATCGTTTTTGGGGAAAAGTAATGGTTTGCAAATTTATGACAAGGACATAATGGTGTATGCTTCTCTATAAGGCATTTCAGTATCTCTAATGTCATTTTTCCCATATTACATTATAAGACCTTTCCCCATGAAGCACATTCCTTGTAAATATGCTCCCACCAGTGCATTGCAAATTTAGATTTTGACTGTTTCAGACACATAGCCATGTTGAAAGTGACCCAAAAAAATTGCAAACGTTTAAAAAAAAAACATTCATGTGTCTTAATGACATTTTAAGTCATTTCCCCATGGACAATGTTTTCTAAGTGGCACAAAAGAGGTATACACCTATCATAAATCTGTCCCTAGAATTATAAATGATTAAATCAGGATGACAATAAGATGTGGCCTATCCAGAGGTTTGTTTAAGGTGAGGCCTACTCAGGATTGCAGATTAAAGTTATGCTTGATGAAGAATACAGAGGAGATAATTTATTGTAAAGGCCTACCAATGAAGTAAGTGATTTCTACTTCATTGCACCAGTCATCATAAATGTATCCATAAGCTTCTTATCTTGTTAGACATCAACCGCCATATGTATCATATAACTATTTTGCATTTCCAAAAAAGCGAATTTTAAGGAATAAATAGCGATTCTTTACCATTCCAAATTTGCGATGAGAAAATTGCTAATTGCAAATTACCCATTCATTTCCATGGGCTAGGAGGCTCATATAAATGAAGGTGCAATTTGCGATTAACAATTTGCTCATCACAAATTAGGAATTTATTCCAAAAGTGCAGGGGTGTCTCAAGAACACCCTGCTGCAACCCTGAGAAAGAAATTTGGGGGCATATGGCGAACATAAATTTTAACAACATTCCTTTACCTCAAAAACGATTTTCAAATCATAACTTCAAAACACTACACATGGGAAAATTACTTAAATTGTCCTTAAGACACATAAAAGCGTATTTTGATTGGCTTTCCTGCATGGTAGGGTCACTTTTAACATGGCTATGTAACATAAACATTCAAAATCAAAATTTTCAATGTACAGGTGGGAGCATATTTACAAGCAATTTGCGCCACAAAGAAAGGTCTGACATTAAAATGGGAAAAATAACATCAGGGACAGTCAATTGCCTTATAAAGAACCATACACCATTATGTCCTTCTCATGAATTTAAAAACAATTCCTTTTTCCCAAAAACGATTTTCAGATCATAATTTCAAAAAACTGCACATGAGAAAATGACTTAAAATGTCATTGAAACACATGAAAGCGTTTTTTTATTGGCTTTCCTGCATGGTTGGTTCACTTTTATCATGGCTATGTAACACAAACATTGATAATTAAAATTTTCATGCACATGTAAGAGCATATTTACAAGCAATTTGCGCCACAGAGAAAGGTCTTACACTAAAATGAGAAAAATAACATCAAGGACAGTCAATTGCCTTATAAATAACCATACACCATTATATCCTTGTCATGATTTTAAAAACAATTCCTTTTCCACAAAAACGATTTTCAAATCATAATTTCTAAACACTGCACATCAGAAAATGACTTAAAATGTCATTAAAACACATGAAAGCATTTTTTGATTGGCTTTCCAGCATGGTTGCGTCACTTTTAACATGGCTATATAACAAAAACATTCAAAATCAAAAATTTCCATGCACATGTGAGAGCATATTTACTAGCAAATTGCGCCACATAAATCATAATTTTCTCCTTAAAGCACACTATTCTCTATCTAAAGTAAAGAAATATTTTCTCACCTTAGCAAATACTTTGAGTTTGAAAACAGTCTCAGAAACACACCAATTTGTCTTCAGCAGAGCAAAAGGTATGCACTCCAGAGTCTGCAGCTATCAAAAGCACAGAAATGGTGTAATTCTTCACACATATTTCTCATGTCACCCAATCAAAACTCTTCCCTCACTTTTTTTCAAATGAAAACCCTTCCCCCTCTGCCCTTTCTGCCTATTTTCCATAGCAACCACCTCTTGGAGAAACTCTGGTGTTTGCAAATTCACACAACAATGTTGCAATTGAACTCTGAACTCTCAGTGCACCTGCATATCCAGTGCTTTCTTTCATTTAATGATTTTTTATTGACCACTCAAAATACATCTTTCAAAGAACACATCTCTACACCCTAACTTTCTGTTTTCATCAATCAAAATCCACCAATCACTGTTACTACTTCATGAACACAGAAACTCCACAGTTTTTTTCATTTCAAACTCACATTTTTTCAACTGCCATTTCATTGCCACACTTCATCTGACTGCAGGAGAACCTTCTTTCACCATGTTTTCTGTCTGGATTGTTGGTCATAGTTATATTCACTGGGCTCAAAGGTACGTTGAAAGCAGGAATTTACCTAACCTCAATTTACAAGATGTGGAAATTAAGTGGTTTGGCCAGAGAGGATTAAAATGTCACCAATTGATACCATTGGTGAAAACCTTTATGCATTTGCCAAAACCTGACCTGTTAATTGTGCACTGTGGAGGTAATGACTTGGGCACTTTGACTGGTGTAGGTCTGGAAATGCTTTTAAAGGACACCTTTGAGCAATTAATGGCACTTTTTCCTCAGACTGCCTTGGTATATTCAAATATATG
Organism: Lissotriton helveticus; assembly: GCF_964261635.1. Taxonomy (NCBI): domain Eukaryota; kingdom Metazoa; phylum Chordata; class Amphibia; order Caudata; family Salamandridae; genus Lissotriton; species Lissotriton helveticus. Next base: position 17,995,602 of record NC_136060.1, on the reverse strand, counting down.
CCAAAGACAGAAATGGAGGTGGTCAAACCAATTTTGTCCACAAATTGAGAAGTCGAGGAAGCATGTAAACAAATCTGTTTCAGCTTACATGAGAGACCATGGAATGGGCTCCCTGTACAACAATAACTTGCGTTACTACATGCAAGATATCTACAGAGGAGATGGAGTTCACTTCTCAGATGAGGGCAACAGAGTTTTCACTCTGAATTTAAAAATGTGCATTGGTACCTACTTATAAGTACCTAAATGTACCATAAACCCAAAAGCTCTTCTCAGAGCTACCCTACATCTAATCACTCACAATTATTTTTTTACTCTAACTATTTTCACTAATTTTCAACAAAATACGCTCCCTGGTGCGCTACCCGGTACGCGTACCGGGAGCTAACCTCGCGAAATTTTTAAAAAAAATGTTTTTTTTTCCGCACATATGGGCCTCCTCAGCCACCCTCACAAAACCTAGGGGGTCAAGATAAGTCTACCGTGCCCCCTTCTACCCATTCTGAACATTATTTGCCCTCCATCTTGTATCATAATTCGACCGAAACACAAAATGGTGAACTCCCGTTACGCTTAAGGTTCGCGTACCAGGGCGCTCACCGGTTCGCGTACCGGGTCGCTTCCTGGGAAGCGCACCATCAAAAAAGGTGGGAAAGTAGTTCACAGAAAAGCCACTGGAGACAATTTCACCAAATATAGAATAGCTCATACTACATACCAATCCCTACCATTTTCACAAATTTGATTGGAATTCCATTTAGCCATTTAGCCTGTAGTCCTCTCTAAATACCGTGAGGTAAATTACTTCACAAAACACATCTGAAGTGTTGGAATTGACAACCAATTAAAATGTTACTTTCATTTTCTACTTTTTTTACATGATATTTGATTGGTTATGTACCCGAATATATATAAAGGAAGAGAAGGAAACACAGCCATTTTGACTACTACTTCCTGGTGTACATTTCATTTGGATTTTCATTAATAACTTCAACTTCTTTTTAAAGGTAAGTTGTTATTTTTAAAACTGAAGTATATTGTGCACTTTAAGTTAATATGGCAAACTTTTTCTGTTAGTTATATACTATCCCTCTGTAGTACTTATAAATTTAGATACACTTTTTTATATTCCTACTTCCACTCTGATACTATACACTGCCCAAAGATAAATTCTCTGATAAAAACTGCCTATCTAAAATTAATCCCAACAGTGCCCTACCTCTACTAATATATATTTTTTTTATGCAAATTTCAGGAAAAATGGAAAGTGAACAAAACATTTCATTTGAAATTGTCCTTCCAGAGTCCAACACAGAAATCATTGATCCAAATGAGATTGAATTTATGGATGAAACATGGGACCAAGAACTACTGCAATGTGTGCAAGCAGTAGATAACCTCCTTGCAAATGAGGACATTTTACAACCTCAGAGACTACAATCTATATTCCATGATTATGAAATTTCTGACAATGAAATGTTAGAAAGTTTAATAAATTATGAAACACAATAAAAAAAGTTTAAAAAAAGAAAAAAATAATAATCAACAAAACCAACAATCAATTAACATACAGCATTTGAAAAGTCTATCATTCATTTTTTATTGTGATACGCTCCCCAGTACGCTTCCCGGTTCGCGTACCGGGCGCTAACCACGAAAAAAAACAAAAAATTTTTTTTTTTTTTTTTTGCTTAGCGGGGCCCCTTTAAAGCCTCCACATCAAACCTAGGGGGTCAGGGAGTATCTACTATGCCCCCTTAAGGTCATTTGCCCCTTCGCTTTTGACCTCCTCTTGTCTCTCGATCCTACCGAGAGACAAGATGGCGGCCGCTCCGGACTGTTTAGAATGTTGACAGACACCGGAGAGCCAATCAACTTCGCTACGCGAAGTTCCGTTACGCGTCAAGTACGCGTACCGGGGCGCTGCCTGGTCCGCGCTTACAGATATATATCTTTTTTTGAACGTTATTTTCTCAAAATCCACTGCAGCACATATATTAAGACCTACAAAAGGCACATCGGGCTACCAGTCCCTACAATTTTGCCAAGTTTCGTGCAAATCCATTCAGCCGTTCGGGCTAAAAGTGAGGCTAACCGCCCTATGGAAAACTCAATGTTAAAAACACGTTTTGGGACCCCCCTTTTTTCTCGGCCCCCCCTGGACCAACTCCCCCCAAATTTCCAGTGGCTGCTCAGAAACAAAATGTTCCATTTTCCAGAAAATTTCAGCCAATTCCGTCCACAAACGCCAAAGTTATTAGACATAGAATTTTCAAAAATCCCATAGGGAAAAAATCCTAACTATATATACCTACTGGCGACCGCCAGTAGGTAATATATATATATATATATATATATATATATATATATATATATATATATATATATATATATATATATGTATATATATTCCTTTATGAACGGAGTTCAGTCGAGCACTCGGTCAAAAATCACAGGAGTCAGGGTTGTTGTGCCAAAGCAAAGAGGTTTATTCACTCATAAACCTTCGTGACGCGTTTCGCGCTTAGAAAGCGCTTGTTCACACAAAGTTTCGTTACCGGTTATCGTGCTTTATGGACACAAACAATTCACACGCAGAGTTGCGAAATGGAAAGTGGACTCATTTCTATGGCGGCCATGTTGAAACAGTATAAACATCAAAATTGTTTCCAAGTTGTTCAAATAATAAATTCAAAAGTACGGTTCACAAATTATAAAACTGCATTTTGAGAATGAAATTATACATTTAAGACCCCTCCATATATTCTCGTGATTAAAGTCAAATTTCATAGTTATCATATACTCTATGCGAGTTCAACCAAAGCCTCATTCCTGTCAGTTACTCATCTACACTGGCAGTGCTCGGTTACCTTGTTCTGCAACAGCATTAAATAAAAGAATCAATTCATGTTCTGCCAAGTGCACATTCTATGCGACCTGTAGGTCTAGGTCAAACAGAGGTGTTCTGGGATAGATAGTTACGTTTTTCCCCACATTATCCAGTATATATACTTAATGAGTTCAAAAGTCCAGAATATATTTGTACAATAAACAGGCTGATTGGTGCCCTACAGTACCTGATCCCTTATTGTGAGGTTTTAGATATTCCAGTCCAACATCAAACGTTGTATGTTGTACCCAAGATGTCTAATAAAAGCTACGCTGGTTAGTGCTAGTGTGCTAAATGACCATTTCATGTGCCGAAAATTAACTGCTGTTGTCTTACATAATTTTCAGTAACCTTCCCCACATATAGTCCATCTTTCAAAGTCAGTCCAACTTTATCAAAGCACTTCTTAACCTCTTTCCGTCCCTGTGAGTAAATCCCAATGTGCAAATAAACGGTGCCAAATAAACACCATGTTTATATATATTCACTGAAAAAACCATAGGTTTCACACCAGTTATAGTTGGGAATTAGCATTTAAAAAACCTATTAAATTCACAGAAAAAACCATAGGTTTCACACCAGTTATAGTTAGGTGGAAATTTTACTCGCATAAAACCATTGACGTCACATATTACATCACTCATGACATGGTCAGTGAATTCACTCATGACATCACTGATGACATCTCAAATGACATCACTGATGACATCATCCAGTGAATGTGTATCTTTCTGAAAAATAAATATTTTTTATATATGTATATCTAAAGGTTGATGGAAGAATAAATGGGTAAATAAATGTCTAAATGGATGTTTTTTTGTGTAAAATTGATTGGTTAACTGACTTATTAAATGTATCTTAGTGAATACATATATTAGCGAGTAATGTTTAAATATTTAAATATCTGTATCTGTGTCTCACTTTGTGTATAAGTGGCTGCATGGGTTGGTGAGTAGCTACATGAGTGTGTATATGGGTTATTAGTTGTTTTTTGAGTATCAGTATCAGTGTCTGTATGGTTCGGTGGGGGATATTACTTAGAGCATAGATGCATGAATGAGTGACTCACTATTTGTATGTATTTTGAAGACAGCATGTGTGCAAGACTGTATGGGTGGATGATTGTGTGTATGGGTGGGTTAGTGAGTATGTGTTTTTATAATTGATTGTTTAAGAGAGTAAATATGTTTCCGTTTCTGTAGAAGTATGTGTAGTGGTGTGTATATAGCAGTATAATCAAGTAAATATTTTTTTGATAGTTTATTTGCATGTGTGAATTTGTGTGTGAGTAACTATATGGATGAGTATTAGTGTGTAACAGGATGTATAGGTGTATGAGTACATATGATGAGTAAGTACATGCATGAGTGACTATATAGAACTGTTGGTGAATGAGTGGATGTGTATGTAGATGTTGGCATTACCTAATAAGTGGTTGTAATTGGTATTGGTTTCTCCTTTTTTAAGAAAATGTTAGTTTCTATTTTTAAATGTGTGTGTCAAAGGTTATTTTATGCTGATAGGAGGTCTGCCACTTTGTCACAAGGATGTTGTCATCATTGATGTCATTTGAGATGTCATCAGTGATGTCATGAGTGATGTCACTGACCATGTCATGAGTGATGTAATATGTGACGTCATCAGCAGTGCATTGCACGCGCAAGTTATAGTGAGTCCAACTAACTATAACGTGGGAATTTCAATGATTTTATGCGAGTAAAATTTCCACCTAACTATAACTGGTGTGAAACCTATGGTTTTTTCAGTGAATATATATATATATATATATATATATATTATGGTTGACAAATATGTTTGCTAATTAATATAAATGAGTCGTGCAAACATCCAATAAGGCGGGCTGAATATATTTTTACCCACTTAAGCCTAATGTTAAAACATCCAGCATGGTGCGTTAAATATATATATTCTCACCCGCGTATTTTTAATGATTAAACACAGATGACATTGCTAACATCACTCTCTGAGGCATATTCTCAAGGACCTATCACTGAGTTAGTGGCACTTTATCGCAGCCAAAGTGGCAATACATGTATCACCCTATCCACAAGCTGGTGCTAACAGCATATATTACCAGTTTTACTGCGATAGCAGCCGCAAAAAACATCGCCACGGATGACACTGGCAACTAACACTTATGATATGCAGAGTAGGCGTTCCCGTGCAAAAAGCAGCGAAAACACCACTTTGCAACATTCTCAACAACCAGCCAGATCACCGATCAGATCACAAAACATGCGATAAGGCGTGTTAGCAGCCGGAAATTAACACTTGCACTTTCCTGGTATTAAGTCGGACGATAACCTGCCCCAGAAATGGGAGCCCAGCCTACAGCCACACCAGAAGAACAACAGATGCCATGGGGCTACTGATCATGCACCTCGGACATCCAAGATGGCCACAACACCCACCACCATCCCCCCAGGACACCCTGGGGGCCCTACCCCAGGCACCCTCCCCTCTCCCCGACAAAGATACTTTTCACATCAACTTTACGAAATCATGAACAAAACAATTTGCCTGATGTCGCACAATTATAACAATTAACATTAATGTGTGGTCAGAAAAAGGGGAATCTTTCATTCATCTTTGAATTTCCAAACAAATCATTTTATTCAAATTAAACTCAAAACAACTATTTGGAGGCATCATGGTGGATTTTATCTGGCCAATCTGTAACTCACAGCCTGCAAGACAAAATTCACGATACGAATTTGTGTCATGCGCTCATCAAAGGACAGAGAGAGAGAAAAAGAGAGAGAGCTAGAAAGGGAGAGAGAGAAAGAGAAAGAGAGAGAAAGAGAGAGAAAGTGAAAGGAAGAGAGGGAGAGGGAGAGGGAGACACAGACCTCTCTGCTCACCTTCCGCCACCAGTGTGTCTCCAACCACGTGCCGGTATACACTGCAGTCCACCAGGTCCCTTATCTGAAACAGAGTCCAGATTTATGAATGGCAGAGTTTCTATCATTGCAAACGCCATCATCGCCCGCCCGCCCTGCACACACAGGCTGCTGCACCCAAGCCCCTCCTGCGGCCCAGCGGTGATTGCCCACCCCTGCACAACCAGACCTCACTGCTCACCTTTTGCCACCAGCATGTTTCCAAGAGGGCAGACCACGTGCCAGTGCAAGCTCCAAACCCGGGGCCTGCGACCTTGGCAGCCTCCACATCATACAACCCCGCACCGTGGGCCACCAGGACACACACACATGATCCTGGGTCTTGATTTCGCAATGGCAGAGATCATATCAGTGTACACGGCATTTTCGCAGGCTGCACACCCGCTCAGCTCTTTAGGTGCCACTAACTCTGTGAACCGCGAGCCAATGCCATGTGGCAGTATGCCCGCGCAGCCCACTGGTTCAGGCCTATACTGTCGTCCAGCAGGGCTCACACAAATCCTCACCAGTCCGGACTGCCAGGACGGCGCATCATCGCAGGCTGCACACCTGCTCAACACTTAAGGTGCCCCTACCTCAGTGCACCGAAAGTCACTCTCCCTTGGTGGTAGGCCCTTGCTGGCCACAGTGTATCCGGTGCCACCAAGTCTGAGGAACGCTATTCGTGGACCCTTTATGATTGAGTCTCATGATATACCGTGTTAACGTAGCCATGTCACCTCCGTCAGTGGGGATTATACGTAAGCCGAGTGGGCTGGGTTGGCATACGCCAGGCCAGCGAAGGGGTGTGAATAATTATCCCAGGGCTCTGGGCGTGGTTAATTTCTGGGCTGGACAGGAAACCAACTGATGCATGTGTCTCTGTCGCAGTGTCGGCGCCTCACGGCCCACAATCAACAATGTTGCAATGTTGCATGCAACCAGAGGGCGGCCGCGCTCGAAGGGATTGTACAAGGTGCGCAAGACCGCTCAGGCTCTTGGCTCATACATGCCATCACTTAGGGGTGAGTCCCTATTGCCAGCTCCACCTCTGTGAACCAGACATTGTGGTTGGGATAGTTGCTGATAGACCTGTGCTCTTACGTGTCTTCAGCAATGTGAGTATGTTGTCCAACTTCTTGCCATGTGGATCATTGTGATCCATCACTACAGGCTGTGTCCACCCAGTTGAGTGTGAGTAGGCATGCGAAGAGATGTTCTGTTGTCAAATGTGATGTGGGACACTACTTTAGGTCTGCAAACGACTTTGACATTTCATACACAGCCCTATTTCTAACATTACGTGGGGCAAAGTTGTGAAATTTCGTGATTGTTGTTTCAGGGCAATTAGGCCACAGCTACTGAACGCATTGTCAGTCATCTCACTGCCTATGTGTGTCACGGTTACACATGCGCAGTGCTTTCATTTCTCAGGGTGTACCTTTTTGTACAATCAATGTCCTTATTTTCATCCATACGTTCATACTTGATTGATTATGGACATGACACATCTGTGTGAATTTGAATGATTTATTCACATTCGGTGGAGTGTCGGAGCTGGAGCAGTACATGGCCATGCAAACCCCACATTACATTGCAGCCCAGTGGAGGACCAGATAGAATCATTTAGGGATTGATAAGTACATTGAAAGAGGAAGAGTGCAGTCCGCAGTCTGATTGCTATGTCATTGGTAAGCAAACAAAATATAGTAGTCCATGTCGAGGTCCAAGGTGAGTGTCGTAGAGTGTTTCGGTGGACAGTGGGAGGTGTTTTTACAGGGCATGATTCAGAGGGCAGAACCAAGCTAAAACAGGGCATATGGCAGACAAGATTGCAACTGGCTCCTTCTTCTACACAGGTGGAATCACCCGCATGTACGTCCTCTATGTCATCTCTCTGACATGTGGGTGCTGATGTTTGGTCTGCAGCACTGTGTGCCACTGACACATCTGGGGCCGTAGATGTGTGTGTAGAAGTACCAGCAGCATTCATCAGCGACTGCCTTAGTGGCAGCAATGCGATGATGAGGATCTGCAGGGCATGGAAGACACCAACAACTTTTCGCTGGTGTGCATCAGTGGCAGCCATTCTTTCCGCATGCATCCGCTCCATGTTCTCCATTATCCTCAGCATCTGTGCCAACTCTCGGCTGACCTTTGCTGAGGCCACTCTGACTAGACAGTGGTTCTCCTCTCCGAAGCATGACTCCAGCGGTGTCGGGCATGGAATTTTGGACATCATGGAGTGAACTGTGGGTTTCCGTTAGGGAGTGTAAGTGGTCCCTGATGTGACTTAGACACCCACGTATGTCATCTAGTCTGGCTGCCATGTGGTCAAACCCCACCCGCACCTGTTCAGCCACCTCCTACGGGCACTCTAACACCTGGCCTTGGAATGCGATGTGTTCTTCGGTGAGGCGCTAGGAGCCAGCCATGGTGGTGGGTGCTTACTGCTGTGTGGTCTGTGCAGTGGGTGGGGTCTCCTCGATGCAGCTGGGCTGCCCTGCTCCTGGAGGTGAGTTGCCGGAGCTGTCCATGAGCTGTTGTAGGGTGTCGGTGTCGAAGGTGTGGAGGTCCTCTTCATCATCACTCATGAGTTGTCTGGTCTGCTCTGCAGGAGGTGTTGTTTGTCCCTCAGCAATGTGAAGGGGAGGTGCATTTTAGCATTGTGTTGACATTTATGTTGACGCATTGTTCAAGTTTACATACAGACTGCATGACAATGTACATTGTGACTGTTTGGGAGGAGCTGACTATTTGACTGACTGACTGAATGAAGTACTTATAAAGCGCTCGAATGCCGAGGCGTCTTGGCGCTGCAGTGACGGGAGAGCGGTGAGGGCAGATCTTAATGTGAGGAAAAAAGCCAGGTTTTCAGTGCCTTTCTAAAACATAGTTTGGATTTTTGTGAGCGCAGAGCAGGGGGCAAAGAGTTCCATAGTCTGGACGCTTGGTACGAAAAGGACCTGCCGTCCCATCGCATTCTTCTTATTCTAGGCTGACATATCAAATCATGACTGGCTGACCGTAACGTACGCGATGGCACATAACGAGGGAGGAGTTTGGCCAAGTCGTCTGGTCCCATGCCGTACAAGGATTTGTGGACCAGACAGAGGGCCTTAAACTGTATTCTAGATCTGACTGGGAGCCAGTGGAGTTCCTTGATAGCTTTGGACGTAGGGTGGCGGTAGGGTAGATTTAACAGAACACTGGCTGCGGCTTTTTGGATTGCCTGCAGTTTATTCAATTGTTTTTCTCCTGTGCCCAGGTAGAGTGAATTGCAATAGTCCACTCGGGACATTACCAGTGCACCCATTACAGTTTTTTTTAGCGTTGGAGGGATGTAGGGTAGGACTTTCCTAAGAATCTTAATGGTGTAGAAACAGGTGGAAGTAACTTGGTTAGTCTGGGCTTTACAGGAGAGATCTTTATCCACCAAGAAGCCAAGGTTTCTAACCTTGTCTGCAGGACTAGGACAAGCGCCTGCCTCCGGAGGCCACCAAAGGTCGTTCCAGATGGACAATTTCTGACCGAATTCGATTATCTCGGTTTTGTCCGTATTTAATTTTAAGAAATTGCAGCTCATCCAGTTTTTTACACCGAGAAGGGAGTTCTTAAAACACTCTGCTGTGGCATCAATGGACTGAGATACTGACACTATAATTTGAGTGTCATCTGCGTAAGACACTAATTGCAGGCCATGAGATTGAATTAAGGCAGCTAAGGGGGTAACATACAGGTTATACAGGGTGGGCGATAGCGCCGAGCCCTGAGGGACCCCGCCTGGGAGGGAGAATTCCTCAGATTGAAAACCTTCCCAGTGTTCTTGTTGGATTCAAGAATCCAGAAAGGATGTTAGCAGAGTTAGAGCAGTACCAGTAAAGCCTAGAGTTTTTAGTCTGTTTAATAGAATCGAGTGGTTCACGGTGTCAAACGCCGCTGTAAGATCTAGTAAGATCAGGGCCGTTCTACCACCCTCGTCCATTTTCCTTCCAATGTTTTCGGTTGCCATGATCAGGGCAGACTCTGTTGAGTGGAAGGGGCGAAAGCCATGCTGAGAGGGGTCTAGGAGCTTGTTGTGATCAGCATACCGCATCAGTTCTTTATTTATGGCTTTTTCCAGAATCTTAGCTGGCAAGAGCAGGCAGGATATTGGTCGGTAGTGTTTGAGTACCGTAGGATCTAACGAGTCCTTCTTGAGGATCGGTCGAATGCAGGCTTTTTTCCAGCTGCTGGGAAAGTCACCAGACGTGATAATATTATTTATCAAGGGGGTCAGGACAGTTGCCACCGTCTGTGGAATCATGTGCAATATGCGTGGCGGACATGGATCTAATGGGGACCCTGACTTCATCTTTGTAATTAGGTCTGTCACCTGTGTCTCCTCTAATAAGGGAAAGCGGGAGTAGCTGGACCCAGGCAGGGGGGCAGTGTCATTGTTATCGTTGAGCATAGTTAGTGCAGAAGAGCTAAGATCGTTGTAAGCTATCTGAACCTTTTGCTGGAAGAAGGTTGCAATATTAGTAACGAGGTTCTGGTCAGGGCTAAAGACAGTATCGCGGGGGCTCTTGGTCAAATGGGTGACAGTTCTAAATAGTTCTTTAGTAGTGCTAGAGGCTGCCTGAATTTTATTTGTAAAATATACTGATTTGGCCTGAACTATTGCTGTCTTATATTCCTGCAGGGCTTTGGTATATGCAGATTTCTTTTGAGCACTATAATCCGAACGCCACAACCGCTCAAGTCGTCGACATTTCATTTCAATGTGCTTCACCTCTGGGGAGTACCACAGTGCAGTTGCAGATCGCCTTCTAACTTTTTTTATTTCAACAGGCGCCAGTTGATCGACTGCCTGACTGATCCAATTTTGAAATTTGATCGCTCCCATGTTGGTGTTGCCAGTTCCGAGAGCAGGAGGGTTATTTGCAAGTGAGCCAGCCAGAAGGACATGTTCAAGTTTGTTCCAGGGGCGTGTTGTTTCAGGCAGTGTGAGGGCCCTTCGGTGATTTGGCAAGTTATTCTGAGGCAGGTTAAAAAAGATAGCACTATGATCAGAGCAGGGGACTGCTTGGGTCGAGGTAGCCTTAATATGGCTATTGTTTGTGAAAATGCCATCAAGGGTATGACCCGCCGTATGGGTAGGGCTTGAAATTAGCTGAGTCATTCCAAAGCTAGGTAAATTGTCCATTAGAGTGGCCGAGTCAGGGTCGTTGTTTGCTTCTAAATGGAAATTGAAGTCGCCCAGGATAGTATAGGTGGTAGAGCCAGATGTGGATTCTAGAAAAGTGTGTAGTGCTCTAATGAACGGTGCTCTTAAGCCGGGGGGCGATACACAAGCAGGCCTGTAAGTATTAGGCAATTGTTATTTTTAATTTTAAAGCTCATGGCTTCTGCGTCTAGACCCAGTTCAGGTAGTGAGAGTACTTTTAGATGGGATTTATATATAATCCCAATGCCACCCCCCACTGCTCCTGACCGATTTACAAATTCTGCAAGGTATCCTTCTGGAACTGCGTCATTCCAGTCCGGTCCTGAGGCCTCAGATGCCCATGTTTCTGTTAAAAACATTCGGTCAACAGCATGGTCTGTAATGAGGGCTGAGATTTCATGTTTATGTTTGACCATGGATCTAGTGTTCAGCAGAACGCACTTTAAGGATCTTTTTACGCTCACAGAGCGGCTAGATTCACAGTTATGATTATAATTGTTGGCCAGCAGATAAGTATTGGTAGAGGGGCAATCATTTCTAGCTAGAGTTAAGACGCATGGTTTGTGGAGTTGGGGGGCGAGATTATTGAGCAACAGCTGGCCACAGGAGGCGCAGCCAGCTGTAGAAGAGAGATCTGCTGGATTTGCTCTTTGCATAGGTTTACAAGAGTGTTGGTTCAGCTCTAGCAGCTGAGTGCTTGAGTATTGGAGTGTTAAGGTTTTATGAGAATGGCCATAATTTCAAGCGCTAGGCGCGGACGGGAGCAGACAGGCTTGCCTCCGGCACGCCCGTCCGCTGCGCTCCCTGTAAGGGGGGGCCATTTTGTACTTTTGGTTGAGGGAGGGGCCAAACACTGATGCGGGACAGTGGACATTTGAACTACAGATGTGAGGTTGTACACGTACATTCTCATCTCAGAGTTTCCTGCTATGCCAGATGTGATTGGCCAGTTTCTACGCACAAGGGGAACCAGTTGTGTACTCTGTTCTGCAGTGAAAGAGTTGCACTTTGTACCACATTGTTGTCAATGTTGATGTGCTGTTATTGCTATGTGTGTGTGCTGCATTATGAGAGAGTTGCCCCTGCAGCTGTGATTTTTCTGCCCCTTATCCCTTTGAGACGGTGTGCCTTTGACTTCTGTGCTTCTACAGTGCTGAGATGTTACAGACTTGGCAAATTTTGGCTTTTGTTTGGATTTTGGACTCATAGGCATGGTTTATCCACAGATGTGTTGTTGACATCAGGGGTTGTTTGTGCACGTGAATTTGTCAGAGTGTGGCCTGCTCCTTTCCGGATGTGTTCTACACTCAGCCACCTCAGTGTCATGGCGTGCACCATGTCATGATAATTGGACTGCTGCCATGCTTTTCGTCATGCAGTGTCACTTGCATTGTCAGTGTGGCTCACAGACACGCAGCTTTGCTGGTATTAACACATTTGCATGTGTTGATTGTGAGATTAGTGCTGTGTGAGGAGGGACCCCTTTGTGCCCATGTTGGACGGGGCCTACTTGCTGTTTGCATGTGTGCTGCAGTGTGCCAAGGGGACCAGGGACATGATCCAGAGTCATTGTGGGTGTGCAGTGTGCTCAACTTAATTGTGCATGTGTGCCATTGTACCCATCTCCCCCGTCCCCTGAGTCCCTTTTCGGTACTCACCCTGGTGCTGTTGTGTCAGTTCATGGCAACTCCTGCCACTGTCTCCCCATGGATGACTGTGGACACCATTTCCTCCATCTCATCCAGCTCCTGGTGTTCCGCTGATCTGCCACCTCCAGTCTGCATTGCTGCCTGATGGTTGTCAGCGAGTTTCTTCTTGGTTTTGCGCTTCGCATCATTCCAGCGCCTCTTGACCTCTCCAATTGTCCTCCTCCTCACTCCGACTGCATTGCATCTTTGTTTGCAAATGGCACGTTGGAGGTGATGAACAGTTGGTGGTGGCGTTCTATCACCTTCGTGATGATGATCCTGTTTTCCTGCGGACTGAACCTCGTCTTCTTCTCCTTGTCCTTCCTTGACCCCGAGGTCCCAGGCTGGTCCTCCTGGGTGCTTGTGGGGTCTTGTCATCTCTTGTACTTGCTTTGGCTTCCTCCATGGTGCTACACAGTTTAAATTGTTTTGTTTGTGTTTTTCAGTGCTTTTATAGTGCATTTTCCCGCATGGCGTGTGGGAATTTCAGGCCTGTTGCTGGTTATCGCTGATTTTTTTATTGCGGTTGGCCACGCCGCAATTTTTTTTGCGTTCGTGTTTCGCATTTGTTCAGTGTTGCGTTTATTTTAACGCGGTCATTTGGTGTGTTATCGTAAGACTATCGCATGGTGCCGCCGGGTTAAGAATACAATGTTAAGACTATATTTTAACAGGACAAGGGAAACCCAAAAGGATTAGAGCTAGGGTCCTTGGGCAGTAAGCTATTGTACAGAACAGAGGACCCTAGTGATTAAGGATCAAGCGAATAATAGACATATACTGAATAGTATATATGACCTCTGTCCAGCCGGACAGGTATTTATTTTTCAATTTTTCTGTTATATTTATGAATATAGCACTTATACAAAAGTGGGCACAGCCTGTGACCCACAGAGGACAAGACAAAACAGGTGACAAAACAATTATGTAAAAACGCACAAAAGCGGTCTGTACTATTATTCACTTTTACAGACTAGGATTCATTCATAGCAACCCATTGTTTTACACAATTCGTAAGTTCAAACAAACATATGGTGCAGTAGAGTCGACGACGTTTCGATGCAGTTAGAGAATACATGCATCATCATCAGGACAAAAAGTAATATGTCGTGTTTGTCTTTAGAGTTATTTTTCAAGTTACATTACCCCTCATGGAAGCATAATTTCGTTATTGCAATCCAGGGGGAATCAATACAGAAATGCATAACAGCATCGCCCATAAGAGGAATAATGCGGGAAATTAGAATGGTGGATTGATGCTCGTTCTAGCGGCGGTCCAATAATCCATAATAAAAATCAATTCAGTTGTGCATGATAGCCGGGCGGTGGGGTTCTGGCGGTTAATCACTAGGTTAAATACAATGTTAAGACAGCATTATTTTCCCGCGATAGACTGCCATGTGCAAAGTTGTGTTAAGCTAATTTTGCGATAATTATCATATGTTTTTGAGAATATCCCCCTCTGTAACAACTAAGCTATATCACAGACACATGAGTTCTTGAAACTTAGAATGGGTGCATGGATCATTTAAACATTGATGGGCTAGTTGTGCCACTCTAAGATGGCGCCCTCAATCTGTTCCATTTTCGGCTTCCTTAAATACCAGAACTACGCGTTCACCTGCAACTCTCAAATACAGTCCGTTCTCTCATCGTAAATGTGTGACAGACACCACTGAATAGACAAACAAGTAAGTGTATTACCAACAGAAGTGTGTAAATAATTTTGGTCTCTTGGCCACCGTCTATTGATGTTCAAAAATCCCCCTTGATGTTTTTTTTACGCTATACAGCTGAATGCATTTTATATGAAAAATGCGCCTACCAACACAATTAAACCAACTCGTCTCTTTTTTAGAAACATGATATATTCAATTACTCTGTGACTAATATAAAATGTTATCTATCCACTGGACTCCATGGCAATCCTCTCAGCGAGTCCCTCGATTTCGATGTATTTTGTAATGCTACACATCCATTTTTGAACTGTGAATGCTTCATCCTATCAGCCCTGTGTCTTTATAATAAACCAGGTTCTTTGTAGTTTTAATCAGCATATTGGATTATATGTGGCACATCTCTGCCATATTTGAGCTCTGTTTTTGAATTATTTTTAATAAAATGATGGGGCACTTCCCTTATATTTTTGGGATCGATTTATTTATATATAATTTCTCCATAGGAAATTCATTTTCTTTGTTCTCTATAAGAGACTAACTGAGCCTACTCTGTTGTAAGTACTCTATATTTAATTAATTCATCCTAGTATCAGTTAGTCTTAGCAATACTTTGATATCTTCTATCTTTGACCTGTTTTATTCAGGCTTGCTCATGGTGTTGGAGATATCTCACCTGAGAAGCTTAGACATTTCTTTGGCCAGTAAGTTTTTATGAAGACCCAGATATGGGGGTCTCTATTTCTCTATTTTATAAATAGGAGATTGAAATAAGGGATCTATCTCTGTTTAACAAATTTCCCTCTTTTAATCACTTTGGATGGTTTTCAAAATCCTTCACGGTATTCATTAACAGTTTCACTTCACCTACACCGGGTGTTTTCTTTAGTGTTCTTTTGAGTATTTTAGTAGTGTTCATACATATCATTTCTTTACAAAGGGGTTCAGGAAATGACATAAAAGGTATATTGTCCTGAAGAAGGTCTCAATGATGTAACACAACAAAGACCGAAACATCGACGAATAGTCCATTCTTCTATATAGTGATTGTTAAATTAATCAAAATTTGAGTGCTGAATCCTGTGTTTACAACAGACTCACTGTTCGTTTGAAGGAAGATGGATATATACATTGATAACTACGATATTGTCTGACATCCAACCCTTTATGTTTTCTGTCGTCAATGTTTGTTTTAGTAATTTGTTGTTCTTTCTGTACCCTTATATATTGTTCCTTAATGGCTTATTTGTTTATTGTATGATATTCAAAATATATATCCTTTTACATTTGGTCACCTGGTTGTTGCAATTAATTTGCTTACAGAAAAAAGAAAAATATCTTTTTATCATAATAGATTTCAAAGATTACTTTTTGAGTGTAATTAAATATCACTCTTTAGATACAAGAAAATAATTATTTAAAATTACTTTTTATTCAAACAAATCCCTTGTAGGCATCTTTAGCTTTCTTACTAGTGAGCCTGCAGCACTGATTTTGCCACCCACAC
The DNA here is from genome assembly GCF_964261635.1 of Lissotriton helveticus. NCBI lineage: Eukaryota > Metazoa > Chordata > Amphibia > Caudata > Salamandridae > Lissotriton > Lissotriton helveticus. Next base: position 17,979,732 of record NC_136060.1, on the reverse strand, counting down.
AAGTAGACTATCAAACGTATCAGGCCTGCCATTGAAGAGCCTTTGTGTGCAATTTACACTGTTATTTTTACCGGCCAAGACAAACAGCCTGTCAGGCTACACCTTTTCTTTTTATACACATATTACTCACCCCTAAGGTAGGCCGTGGACAACCCAGAGGGCAGAGTGCAATGTATTCAAAGGGCAGGACATGTACTTTTAAGTTTTACATGAACTGGTAGTGAACAATTCTTAGATTCGCTTTTCACTTCTGCAAGGCCTATCTAACCCATGGGATGACATTGGGATTACCTTATTACATTATATACGTGTAATTCCCATTTGTGAGGGGAAAGACTTTTTGAGTTTGGTGTTTCTGGAATCATAATTTAAAATCACAACTTATGGTGAAGTCAGATTTTAAATTGCAATTCTGAAAATGAAACTTTTAGAAAGTTGCCATTTTCTTACGTTAGCCATGTGGTTCCTGCTGTCTGTCTTTAATACACATCTGGGGATGGTGACAACAGGTCTTTGTGTATTCCTCCTAGACAGTCAAACACAATGGCATCTTAGTTGTGACTTGATGGGGCATCTTCGCAGAATGGGAGGGAGGAGCTGTGCACAGCCTTGCACTTACACCTGAATAGACTGTGTCCTGTCCCCACATAGAGGGCTTCATTCCCCCCTGTAGTGAGCCTGGAACCAGGTCAGGAAGGGAGGTCCTCTGTGCACTTCAAAGACCTGTCTTTGAAGTCTCCCCCACTTCAAAGGCACAACTGGGTATAAATGTTGTACCATTGACACCACCAATTTAGTACACATCTGGATCTGTAAAGACTGCCAGAAAGAATGACTGCTGTTCGGCCGAAAGTCTGTCTCTCTGCTGGGCTGCTGCTTTGCTGGACTACTGCCTTGCTGTGCTGCCCTGCTGCCTGCTGTTACCCTGCCTGGGTGAGAAGGATTTGACATGATTCACTTGACTCCGCATCGCATTCCCTGAACTCATTGGAGGGGATGTATCGCTGCTGCTGCACAGACCAGGACCAGCACCAGCGCATCATCGCCATTGTGAGAATTGCCACTGACGAATCGCTTCAGCTGCACCCCACAACTTCCTCGATGTTGATGCAGCCAGGATCAACTTATTTTTTCAACTGACCTATCTGGGTCCCTGTATCTGACCTGCGCTCCATTGTGGTCAGCCTGACCTTTTGACTTTGTCCTAGTCCAGCATGATCAAATATCCCCAGTAGGCGTTTATCACCTCTAAGAGCTATTTTACAGTTTATTCTTTAAAAATTCATATCTCAAGGTCTACCTATTGGATTTTTGTTCTTTTAGTCTTGTTTTATTTATAAAATTAAGTTCTATTTTTCTAACCTGATGTGGAATCTTTTTGTGTGATGTTTTCACTGTTTTACACTCTGAATTGTTGCATGAATAGTTTACACACTGCCTCTTATGTTAAGCCTGACTGCTCTGTGTCCACCTATCAGTGTGAGCACAGGTTAATTGGATTGTGGTTGCTGCCTGTCTTGAGCATATACCCTAGTCAACCAGCAACCCAATTTCTAACACATATGTACCTATGATCCTTGTTTTTGATTTTTGGTCATGCCACACACCAAATCTCTTGTGCGTCAGTTGACCTCGGCCTGGTCTTTGACACTGATAGGTTCTGGACCTTATCCTGAACTAAGAGGGGCACAGCAAGTGCTCCCTTATAGTGACAGAGGCCTACCATCCATTTTGCGGGGTTCATGCATGGAGCGTGCTGGTGGCAGTATACCATGTTTGGTGAATTATAGTGACAGGCCTTTTTACCCATTAGACACAAATGTGTTTATAGGCCCATTCATCTAAATTTCTGTTGCTCACGATGAACCTGGAATCCAGAATGGCAACATCCAACGGTTTGTAAATGTGCGTGTGTGCTAGAATTGGTATTGCACTGCTGGGGTGGGTTGTTGATTACTGTATCTCAGTACACCCACACTAACCTCACTGAGAAACCTGTGATTGCTAGCCCTCACTATAACTGAGAGTCAAATGTTGAAAGGGTTGTACATGACCCAATTTAGAGCACCGTTATAGGATTGGCCCAGATCAGCAGTGATAAAAAGCACAGGACTCCCTGCCTCCATTATGGCCTCCTGCACAGGGTCTCAATATATGTTTGTGCGTGTTTATTTAATTGCTGATCGTCTCAAGAAAACTATGTGTATGCAGGTAAACATACACACAAATGCACACACTCAACTTCACATACACATACACACACAAACACAATGATAGATATCCAGTGTGCTTTTTGAGAGCTAGTTTATAACAGCACCTATGTGAAAATACATATACGTGGGCACTGCTTTCATCCAACTCTGTTCTCGGAATCCACATTTTTATTTGAAAGCATTCCAGGCACCACAATGACTATTCCTTACTCCTTGGATTCGAAAAATGCTAATTGCTACTTTAGGGTTGTATTTTTAAGTACAGGCCAGAAAATATGGGGGGAAAGCAGTGTTATTTTTACCCTTCCAAATCATAGAACAAAAACATCAAACACATAATGAAATTGGTTGAAACGTATTTGAGAGCGATCTAAATCATCAGATAATTTCCATGTTACAAATGAATCCTGACAACTTTACCATAACAGTTACCAGCTTTGGGCAGTTCAAGAAGTGCAAAATGAAAATAAATGGCTGGCATTTTCTCTAGAAAAGGTGGCAATCCTAGATACCCTGTTATGGATAGAGCGTAGGCAAGACCTTTTTAGGTCTTGCCTACATCGCGTGCATGCGCTGCATAGGAGGGCCTTTAGCCGTTGCTCTGCTCATTTTCAAGCACACACTCGTGCTTGTGGCAGCATCCATCTTGCGGAAGCGAGCAGCGGCGCATAACAAGCATGAGTGCAGTGCTTGAAAATGAGCAGACTGCTCTCCCGGCTCGACATCCTTGCGCTTTCACTTTAGTTTGCAGCCGCGCAGGCAGGCCCCTGTAAACCCACGCTGACAGAGACATATGGTTACTGGATGCCCCGCACTCTCCCCACCACGTTCGCTTGTGAAATATTCCTTCAAGAGTCAGTGTGGCGTGACGCACCTGCTCCACTAGCCCTTGGACCTGAAGCCACCACTCTCTAGATGCTGGTGAGTACATCTGCGAGGCTGCAAATGCGAATCCCTTTCTATCGACCCGCTGATTTTATCCGCTAAAAGTGTTGCGCAGTCCTCCCAGCTCGGCCTAGGCACTCCCAAACCTGCATCACCCTCAACTTCTGTTCTGCAACGTTATGCTCCAAAGCTGCCACACCTTAGCACTCGCGGCCAAATAAAACCACGTTTCTGAGCGAAACACCATACCAACGACCCACTAACCTGCCAACAAATGTAACGCCTCCCGCCAACGTCATTGACGTGCCGAAAACATATCTGAATAATCTTCTGGGTGAGCCCACAGTCCCCGCTTACTGATCCTCGGAAACACCCTACCAGCTGCCTTTGCACCTACGCCGCCCCATTTACTCAAAAAGCCTAGTAACGAGCTAGCGTCACCCCTTTCAACAAACCTTCATTCCGGTTATTGCTAAATCCGAAAACACTACCACATTTCTTTTATCATGTAACTCTCTAATTCCTAGTCTTTTACTGGCTGCTTTCACTGTCTTTTTTTAAACTAGTAGCACATTAACTCAACTTCGTCTTCCGCTATTTCTATACCTGGCACCACTTTTCACATTAATTAGGATTTTATTTTTTAAAGGTGTCTAACACCCCTTGAACGACTGCCAACTCAGTAGGTTACTGGGGGTGTTTACTATTATACCATCCCATTGAGGGCCGGCTGTAATCAGATTGATCGGGATAGCGCCCTGTGCGGAAAGAACATTTGGTGTTTGTTGTGGGGTGGGGGTCGTTGCCTGTGACGGCAGCAGGCGTAAAGGAGATGGGAGGATGATGTCTAAGCCTAATTCAGGGCCTGATATTACAAAAGCACCGGGAGTGTCCAGTGACATTTCTTTCCCGCATGCACTAGCACTTTTAGATGTTTTAGTCCAATAAACAAAGAGGGTAGTGGTGGAAGAAAAAGTTGCACCTCCATAATAGGAACACATTTGGTGGACAAATAGTATCACTAGGGAAGTAAAAATTAACTGTAGTGTATTATGGTGCCATTCAGGGAAATAAAACACCCCACTACCTTGAGTGTGAGTAGGCAACAAACAATGGCCTTGTGCTGCAATAGACTTAAGGAAATGTACCCCGGCACTCCAATCATTTGACACTGTTTAGTTATTAGTTTTGCTAGAAGAACTTTGTTACTTTTTCACAGGTTGCACAAATACAGAAGAAAGTCATTCATGTTCAATGGTTTAATCTCATTGAAAACATGTCAATTCAATTTCAATTTTTACAGAAAGAAAGCAAAATTATTTATACAAGGACTGAACACTTTGATGATGGCGTTTCCAAGTCCAAATAGTACAGCAGTTTTTAGTGAAAGACAACAGCCGACTCATGTTTTGTCACTAAGGTGACTTTTTCAAGGCTGTATGATAGTAAAAACATGTTTCATTTACATTTACTGATTAATAAGTTACTTAGTTGTCCAACCTACACGTAGTGTCAAACAAGCATTGGCATAGCCAATAGGTCTCGTTTTTGGGACCTTATTAGTGTTTAGCTAAGCAACAGTTGATGTTGCGCCAAGGATATTGTGCTGCATAATTAAATACTTATAAGGTCCCAAAGGCAAGACCTATTGGCTTTGCAAATGCTTGTTTCTGTTGCACTATTCCTAGAATCTTCAATTATTTTTGCCAGATACACAATTCCGAAGGTCATTTCAGACACCCACGTTTTATTTAGTTTGTTTGATCTCCACCGAAGATCGCATATACCCATCATTTATCTGAGCACTCTAAGCACATCCAAGCAAGCAGAGAATAGAGTCTAATTCTGTGGTATTGTGAGACCTGGCAAAGTAATGGCATGGTAGAGCAACACCTGTGTTAGACTATGTGCCTGTTTTTCATGTGTTGTTAAGTTGGCGGATATTTTTTCATGAGAAGCTGCTCCCACCAATATGGCAATAGATGCAGCAGGTGAAAATAATTGGTGGCTGTTGCCTTCTCACTCCAAACACACCTGTGCTCTTTTACTCTGGCAAAACGTCCTTGACTCAGTACTGGTCCTGGCCCCTTGATATACCTCCGTAAAAAAAAAATGGCTAGAGATTTTCATTTTTTATTTGTATTTTCGTACCAGTAGAGAAGTAATTCAGCTAGGAGAGATATTGCTGATCCAGGTTGAATTTTTATGGATGACATTTTTAAAAATGGCGGATGTGTTGCAGTGATGATGTTCATCACACACGTCATCGTCATACCCAACAAAGGCTAACACAAGAACAAGGGACAAAAGGACTCTATATACTTTTCTGTGTAAATACAGCACCTCTTGCTAGCACTAGTTAGAGGGAACCAAGACTTCCAGGCCAACGCACTGACCAGAGACGCTGAGGCTCCTGCATGCAGACGCTCCAGCTGACAGTGGTCTAAAACATCCCTTGCGAGGTGTCCAACCCGAGACCAAGAATGGCTTCTACATTCTCACACTTCAGGTAATGGGGTTCGACTAAATCCTAGAGGGATTTTTGGTTTCACACCTTCTCACATGCTAGCTACACTTAGGTACATCTAGATAGGCATAGTAGGAGTACGCACACTTTTATCATGCATTTTATATTCATGTATTTATTCATGCTAATTGAATAATGATAGAACTGTACTACCCTTTTATATTCATAGTACTGCTAATCATATATCTCAGCTACTGTCTAATGGTTGTTGCAGATCATATATTTTATACAAGAATAACTGTTCAATAAATCCGTAATTAAATGCCAAGACTGTTTATTCTGTGTATCTCTGAGATAAACTAAATGAGCACAAGTGACTGAGTGAAAAGTAGTACATTGTTTCCAGGATCTGAGGGATCAGGGTTGTCATGTTCTAAGGTTGCCAGAAACTAATCTCTCCCGCATAAGAGGAGACACTAGTGGCACTGTGAGCTAGCATAAATGCAAATAGGCTAACAATGCTCGGTGGGGGTGTACGGAGCCAGTCTGCCACCAATCACACAGTTTATGTAATCCAAATGCACAGATCCTTCATGGGTACCATAGGAACTACACAACAGTGCTACAAGTCATATACAATGGCAAAAATCATCTACAAGTCATATACAATGGAAAAAAGCCTGGAAAAAATGTGTCAAAGAATCGCAGAAACCAGTTAATCACAACAAGTACCTGAGTCTTCTGAGAAAGCGACGACAACCAAACCCAATGGCCATCCACTTAGGGGTCGATTCCGATCTGGGTTGGAAATCACTCCGACCAAGCCGGATCCGGGGTGTTTTCCGACCTATCCGGACTCCTGGAGTCTGACCGAGCGGGTACGATGCGGCCGTATGCTGTCGGACTCGTTTCGGTCGGACTCCCATTAAAGATAATGGGAGCCGGTCGTACAACGCGTACATGGGCTCCCATCGACTGAATGGGTACGTTCCAGACAAGTGCGCCCCCTACAGTGTGTACGCGTCAGTGCCATCCGCACCGTACATGCCTGTGTTGGGGAGACCCATGGGTCTTCCCCTGTGTCCGAGCCGTAAGGCTGTGGGTACCAGGGGGTCCGATGCGGACCCCCAAAGACCAGCTCCGGGAGCTATTTTTAGCCGGAAGCTCTGACTCGATCCGGCTGTCCGAATCGCGCATCGTACTGGCTTGGTCAGAATTCGCCTTAATTGCACTCCACGGTTAGCTCACGGTTGCGATGTACCGAGCGGTCCGGACCCGGAAAAGATTCGGCCGGAGATTTCGCGCTTCATCGCATCGTACTTGGTCGTCCGGACCTGTGTACGAACCGGATGGAAATTCAGCCTCCGAATCCGACCCGCTAATCCCGAACCCGATTCGGAGCCCTGCCGACCGAGATCGGAATCAGCCCATTAGAAGGTTAATGGCAATCCCTCGTCCAGCTTCAACAGCTGAACAGAAAGCAGAAGATCTTCAGTGTTATCTGCCGTTTAGCCAGAACAAGGGCCAAAGGGATTAACAAACAGAACAAAGTAAAGAATATTTGAGTCTCAAAGGGCAAACATGTTTTGATATGCAGCTAGTTCTTTCTAAGGTGAAGTTTTCAGCCAAGGAGTTGATCTAAACAGCAAGGTGAATGCATTTGCCCCAGATTTGTGTGCTCACCAAACTGCATGTGTGTATACATTCAGAAATTTGAAAGCACAATGAGCTGTCAGCAGTAACATATCTGCCAGCCTTCAGTTAAGTTTGCACTCTATGGAAAAGCAAATGTAGTACCAAAGTCACTCTTGAGTGTTGGCTATGGGTTCACACTCAGAGAAATAATGGTCAGCATTGATGAAACTGTATTGATCCATAATCATGAAATTAAGTTTTTTTCTGGTGAGAATGTACAATGACAGAATTCGTTTTTGTGAGTCTAACAAAAAGAATGAGAGTCTAACGATGTTCTCAACTGATTTGACAAAGTTCTTGCTGCCAAAATAAGATCATCGGATGCAGTAAAATCAGCATGAGCCATTTTAAGAAACATCCTGAAAGATTTTGTTTCTGGACTTAATGACAAATTTTGTGATGCCCCAGAGCTCCGCAAATCATGGGAGTCAACAAGAATGCCTGCTGTTGTCTTAACATTTTTTACACCATTGCTCAATATCAGCAAAGCAAAACTGTTAGAAGCTTAAGTTCTTGAGTTCAGAAAAGAACGTTGACAACATTGATGAAGACTTTGAAGATATAGGTGGAGAAGTGGAAGACAATTCCATGAACCGACAGGCTTATGCCGTGCAAATATACTATCTTTTCCAAATCATGTTTTATGAATTACATCATGGCAAGAAGAAAACTCTGCTACACATGATGACTGCTCACACAATCTATTACAAGTGCAAAAGTAGAGAGCTAATCACTTCAATGAGTAGGATTGGTGTATCAGTCACAATGACATAGTACGAAGTAGAAACTTGTTGCCCATGCTGTAAAATCTTTTGAATCCGACAGCACACCACTTCCAAGTCACTTTACCAGGAACGGATTTACAATTGCTGCTCTTTGATTTTGAAGACAGCTCTTCTTTGTCTGGGACATTCAGCATACATGATACTGCCATGGTTCTTTTTGAAGATTGCACTGTAGTGTAGTTCCTATATTCCCAATAGGCTCTGCGCATTGGAATCATATATCCTATAGATTTGACGTAGGACTGAGGTCTACTAGGTCTCTATTGAATATACGAGACTTAATTGTGAGTGCCAGCTAGCTCAGAGATCACTAGAAACTTTCTCGAATACAAAAGAAGGGATTCGTTTCTGATAACCACATAAACATGACAACTTTGTTTCCCAAGAATAAGAAATGTATCTCTAGAGTCGCGGAAACAATAGATAGTTATTTCACTCAGTCAATCGTGCATGCTTCGTTTCACTAGAGGTGCAGAGAAATAGAGAGACGGGTGTTTTCAATAAAAAGTATTTATTGAACAGTCTTCTTTCTCATGCAGAGAAAATGAACTGCTACAATCGTAATACTGGTTGCAAAGTACAATGCGTACTGTACGAAGAGTATTATAAAATAATAATGTAAAAGCATGATATGGTTTCTAAGCCATAAAATACGTAGAATACATACATTAATAAATAAAGACTAAAGGTACTCAACTGGTGCTTCTAAAATACGCCTACCCCGGTGTACCTAACCTAGGTCTAGTACAAGGGAAGAAGTAAGTGAGGTGTAGCTTAGTTTCAATATTCTTTTGCCAAGAATCTATCCAAGAATTCTCTAAGGGTCTTAATCAGCTCCGTTCCTTGGTTTAGAATGAAGGAGGTCTGGTATCTCTCTCTCTCAGGACTTGATCTCCCAACAACCCGCAAGGGTAGCTTGGAAACACTGGAGCTGGATTTCTCAGCAAGAGAAAAGACAGCGTCTCTCTCAGTGCGTCTGCTGGAGGGTCGGCTTCCTTCGGCACTTGCTGTAGCAGGGCATCGGGCAAGTAGATAGTCGAACTGCTCCAAACCACCGTGTGTTTGCCTGGGCAAGTGTGGGTATATTTATACCTTGAAGGTGCCTAGTTTGACGTAAGGTTGGACATAATGACGTCATCAAAGAATCAGTTCTTTGAAAACTCCATGAGTTCTTGGATAAATCAATATTCAAGCAAGGGGAAGTCCCTGATTGCTGAAGGCGGGTTTTTCCAAGAAATCGTTGTGGATTTACGGAACTAGTGGAAGTAGCCATGCCGTATTTGGACTGCATAGGATAAGTCTAAATATGGTTATGATTTCTATGCCTATATAAGGATAGGGTGATTTATACCTGTACATAGGCATGCTTCTGGAAAATTACACTAGGGTCCTAAATTCATATACAACAGTACCAATGAAGTAGCTGCTGGGAAACAGGCTGTGCCAGCTGTGGCCATAAACAAAGCTGAAAACTTATAACCTAGGTGCCTTGCCAATGTGTGCAAAATCACTACAAGCTATCAACATGTTACAGTCTACCAGAAAGTTTAAAAGTGGCTGGGGACATGGATCTTCTTCTACCTGATTCCGCGGTCCGCAATGATGATTTAATTTAACTTATCATATCACTTTTTAAGGGGAGACTGAAGGATTAAGAAAAGCCAAATCCTCCGTGGGCTGGAATTCATGCTCTGACCTCCCAGTTCCACTGAAGAAGGTTGGGTTTTACCAGTAATTCCATCTCCAGACACAAACTACACCACAGTATACACAGCTTTAATAACATTCCAAAATGTACATGCTCAGTTTGAAGACCAGCCCATCCTGCCAATTTTCTGTGATGAAGGTGTTTTCTGTATTGTTGCTGACATTTTTATGAGCAATCCATTAAAATGTCATGATCTTTATCCAATGATGGGTGTTTTCCATATGACAAAAGTTCAGTAGCGGTGTTCAGGAAGCTAGCTCAGTGGATGTGGCATTGACTATGCACTTATTGAGGCTGAAATATTTGAAAGCAAAACTGTCTAGTCAGTATTGAGTAGAACTCAGAATGTTTGTTTGCTACAAGGTATGCCCATAATATCTGAGGCTATACAAACATTGCTTTCTAGAACAAGAATGACAAATTAGGCTTGGCAAACCTTATCTCAGAAGTGAACAAGGCACAGGCTGCACTTCATTCAAAAGACATTATGCAAAGTCAGGCAATGTTCAATACCCAGTTCAAAATCAGAAAACCAAGTTTGTAGAGATTATCAAAGTATGCGAAGAAAATTCAGAACTTTGCAAGTACTGAGAAATAGTTTTACACATGATAGCTTCAGTGAAAAACTTGGTACATGCTGATTGTGAAGGTGATTGAGAGCTGCACATGAAGACTGTAGAGTCACTGATTACTGTCTTTTCCACATTTGATTGAATAAACTACTTGAGATATGGGCTCTGGTATTTGGAAAGAGTGAAGAAGCTAGAGGTGAAAAAACCACCTCTATAGAAAATTAATCCAAATACATTTTGTAGTGAAAGACAGAGAGGGAAGGTTCAGTGCTGTGGCTCCAGAAATGAAACTGGAACAGACGATCCAGAGTTCACAGAAAAGCTCCAAAGAAATTGTTGGTCAGACATGTACAAGTGAATATGTTGCTCAATAGCAGCTAGTTTACCATGAAGTTCTTTCTATTTGCAATGACAAATTCTAACTTAATGAACTATTGTGAAACTGTTCCTCACCACGAACTTGTGTGAAAGAGAGCAGAACATTTGACTAAACACTTTAACAGCCTTCTTCATTTTATACAGCAGCAAGGAACCCCCTTTGAAATGACTGAGACCATGCTACTACACAAATTTGTGACCAAACAATATCTAAATAACGATGTAAAGACATGTTTAGTCGATGTTCTGCAACATGGATTGAAACTATACGCAGAGTTTAGTCCAACCAGCCACTACAAAACAGATTAATAGGAACAGAATTGGATTGCGAAGGGGTAAACGTTTACTATTCTCACTCCAGTCAGTTCAAAATTAGAAACAAACAAAATATCAACAAAAAAATACAAATATTTTTGTAAGTAAATAAAAAATATTTAAATATGTTAAAAATGAAAATAAAAATGTATTTAATATTAAAAATAAATCATATATTAATTTTAAATACATATCAACATACCTACAAATATTATATTAAATAAAGTAAAAAATAATTTTCAAACAAATAAATATTTTTATTTAGAAATTATTTATTAACACAAACATTAATTATTACACATATTTAGTCTATTTACTTCCTACCCTATAACACCACATAACACACAAACCACACCAGAAAAAAAATGGATTTGCATAATTAACATAATTAATTATCAATGAAACAAATATTAATTAAAAAACAAATTAAAACACATACAATTGTATTACCTTCCCACCCTTTACACCTACAATCCCCACAATCCACACCCAAAATTAACCTGTGAAAATGTATTATACAATTAAAACAAAATTTAAATTAAACAACTAATAGTATTGAACAACTAATTATAAAGTAAGTTAAATGACTTTGCTCCCCACCCTTCATCCCAATTAACCCAAAACCTACACACAAAATAAAATATTTAAACAATTACCCTAATTAATTATCAATTAATTCAATAATATTAATTATCAACTAATTATTAATTAATTAAAAGTAAATGAATTCCTACCCTGTACCCCTATAAACCCCACAACCCAAACCTAAAATTGACCCCAAAAAATTTAAAACACAATTAACATCATAAAATCTCAATTTCATAAATATTAATAAATAAAAAATATTTATTAATGTATTATAATTAAATTACTACCCACCCTATTTCCCCATACACCCACAACCAGCTATGGAATTAAAAACACAAAATTAAATTAAATTTAAATTAATAAGTACTAGAAATTTAACACATATATTAAACAACATAAACAATAATTCACATACATTTAAAATGTATACTAAAATACATAAAACTAATTATAACATCGATATTTTAAAGAACTATATTTTTGCAAATGATATTAATGACTTCTATCTTTTTTAAGTTGATATTTCTTACCTTAAAGTCGATATTCTTGACCACGATATTCTTGATGTCGATATTTCTGTGTCACGATATTTAAAAATTATTATTAGTGTAAGTCGACATTTCCAACTTGATATTTTGACTGAATACCCTTATTTGCATGTTCTGTAGGTCAATCTATTTCATATTCAGACATAGCTTAATACATCTTCCCAGGAATGAATATTATAACGACAGTCATAAATCTTTCTTTTTTTGTTATTTTACTTCTAATTACTGATTCCTCACCACAACATCTCCTCATCTCAATACAATGCAACAGCATAGGTTGCAACTCTTCTGAATCAATTCATAGAACGTGAGCATAATGCAAGCCCATGAAGGCTCTGTGGTCCTGAGAGGTCCTGTTCGTTAAGGGGCCCATACTGAGCCTAAGTTTGTAAATATTTTCAGACACAAGAGCCTGGGAGGTCTCTCTCCAGATTCTGCAGGGGAGAGCATCATTTTGCATTATGCCTTTGTCACTGGGTCCTAATTTCGGTCTCCAGCCGATTTGTGGAGGCATCTGAAGCTTGAGTTCAGAATGCCAGTTGTGCCCTCCTCAGGAGGCAAATGAGCATTGAAATTGGCAAGCATAGAGCTGGGTTGGAGTTACAAGGTAATCACACTGATTCGCACCAACCTCACCACCATCATCAACTCCTCCGGCCTCAGTGGAAACTTCCTGAACAGCTGGAAATAGGTAGAGGTCACAGCTCTCCCAGAGAAACCCTCTGCTAACCGAAAATACCTCTGCAACTTCAGGCATATATCTCTCCTTCACTTCCTGGCCAAAGTCCTAGAGAAAGAGAACAAGTAACTTTCCACCCATCTTGAATAGCATCACCTGCCGGAACCCACCCAGTCAGGGTTCTGCAGCTACCAGAGCACAGAGACCACCCTCCTGACAACAATAGATAAAATCAGGCCCATCATGGACAGAGGAGAAACTGCAGCTCTCATCCGGCTCATGCCCTAAGGTAAATATAACTCGTGCAAAACAATGGGCTGACACAAATGACTGCTCAGCTCTGTCTCTTGACCAAAGACCAGGCTTCCATTTCCGGGGGAGGTCTGACTACTCTTGAAATTCAGGATAGACAGTCCGAGCTCATCCACAAGAGTTGAGCCAAGGCCCCAAATCAGAGCCTCTCCTATGTTGTAGAATTTTGTTGAATGTGGGAGCAAAATCCTTAGCTCTGATCCTAGGCAAAAGATGGCACTGGAGAATGCACCTTTGTCATAATCCTTTGCCCATTAATACACCACCACACCTGTTTTAATACAGGATTAAAAGCACGCCTTTAACATATGTTCAGTGTGTTTATATTTCATGCTACAAAAAATATGAGGGTTAACTATTCTCAGGTGGTGGTGTAACATTACAGAGGAAATGTTATTGTGGCAGCACTACAGCCCCACAGACCCTTTCGGCATACCATGTTTGCAGCTCATCCGTATTCCTGAGTCTGGGTTAGGGATGACTGCAGGATCCAAGCCTTGATTTTAAATGCACTGTCGCCTGCGTGTTTTTGAATAGATGGTTATTTTTTGTGGCTTTTAGAGATCATAGGTGTGTTTGGGGCATGTGAGTGGGACATTCCACAGTGCTAATCATCCCCTCATTTTCCACTGCAAAGTCACTAAAAAGAATGCCACTATCCCTGAGACACATTATGAGCCATGTGTACAACTAATATACTGATCAACTATGTCAGTGATAATGTGGTTGGCACCTGAGTCTGTGTGGGATTTCATTAAAGGCTGACCCTTCGTGTGCCTTCAATGTGGTATGTGACTGATGGTGGGAAGAACATGAGATGTGTGCCATTACACTGAGAAAACTGTCATTGGCATCGAACCCACTTGACTTACTGTATATCAGGATATGTCTGGCTTTTACAAAGACCCCCCTCCTCCCGACATGCTGTAACTGCGCATGTATGGAAATCGATATGTGTTCTCATATGTACTATCATTACAGCTACAATTTGATGCCTGGAGAGAAACACTGCACTCTAACATGCTCCTTCTGTCGTTGCCACTGGAAACTGAAGGCATATTGAAAACACCAGCATGTGTGTTCATTCTTCACTGGGTGCTCTCTGTATCATGGCCCATGATAGGTCAAACTTCCATGAGGTCACCCAGGATGTGCCTAATGAACTTAAAGGTCCTGAGGTCAGGTCAGTCATTATGAACCTCCCTCCTTCTCTACGTCCTCCTCCTTTGCCATTGAGCATTCTGCCTCACTGGTGTATAATGCTGTAATTTTGGGAAGTGATTCGCGTTGTGGACCTCTTTTTAAACTTTGCTGGACCGGTTTTCCCCTCCTATGATGTAAAGCAAAGTTAGCCCCTTTGTGTTCAAGACTTTGAGTTTTCTCTGTGGGGCAGATTTTCTAAAAATTTGCGTCATGGTTGCATCACTTTTGTGGTGCATCCATGACACAAAATGCTAGTAGATATTTACAAAGCCAACCAGGAGTGATTTGCACCAACTTGCATGGCTTTGTAAAAAAATGTAATGCGCTGCATTGCATTACATTTCATTCTGGAAGACGTTCCATGGGTGGAACATGGGTGTTCCTATGCAGCCACCCATGGATTTCACGCAATCCCGAATTTACAAATGTTTGTGAAGCTGGGATTGCTTGAAATCGCTATGCCTTCTGTAGGATGGTGTAATGAGGAGAAAAAATGATTTTTCTCCTCGTTATTTCTTCTTTCTATGTCTGCTGCAATCTGCAGCACACATAGAAAGGGAAAAGTCTTGATAGATTTTTTTGTGCAGGAAGGTATCCCTTCCTGCACAAAAACAATTCTCCTTGTAATGCAGACACCCCTGCACCATGGAGCAAGGGTGCATGTGTTGGCACTAGTCTGCCTGAAGTGCACCAGCATAGGGTGAGAGCAGAAATGCTCCATATCTTTGCATATATGGAGCATTTCTGCCCTCTCCCTTTCAAGCAGCACAGCTGCCCTAAATTGTGTGAAAGTTTAGTAAATGTGCCCCAAAAATTTGGGAGTATGACACATCTCACGCATGATTTGAAAACTTTGATTTGCATTGGCGGCGTAGCAAATTCGTTCTTGTGCGTGCTATGTAACTTTTCCAGACACTTACAGCCTGATTCATGAACCGAAATTGCGATCGCAATAGCTGCGAAAAAGCTAATGCGAGCGCAATAGCCAAAATCGGTATTAATGAAGGAAATAGCGAATTCGCAAACACAGAATAACGAATACGCAAAATTATTCGCAGAATCCTGGCAGTAGCCCATTTGCGAATCGGAAATAGCGAGGAACCACGGATACAGCGAAAAATATAGCGAATACGCTATATAATCGCAATCGGTATTCAAGAAAAATCGCTATTTGCGAAAAACCCGTAAATCGCAAATTGCGAGGCGCAGTTTAAGGACAACTCAAAGCAGGTGGTAACCATCAAAGCCCATGAATTTTTTTTTTTTTTAAACTTTACCCAATCAGGAACAGGTGCTGGCCTGACCAAACACACTTAAGGAGATGCAGCAGCAGCATTAGGAGTTTCACAATGCCAGGACTGTACATGGTGGTCAGGCGGCGAAGGCTACAGCGAGCAGCACGGAGGAGACGAATCCAGGAGAGGATATTCCGCCAGCGGGTCACCCTGCTGGGCCAAACCAGAGAGCAAATATACGCTAAATACCGCCTGAATGGGGAAATGATAATCCAGCTAATTCAGGACCTTGACCCCCTGATGCAGCACCCAACAAGGCGGACCAATGCCGTGCCCACACATGTGCAGGTATTGTGCAGCCTGCACCTTCTGGCCTCCGGGAGCTTCCAGGGGATAGTTGCTGCTGCAGGGGGGATATCCCAGCCCACCATGTCCCGCTGCCTGAGGAGTTTCCTAAATGCAATGCTGACCCAGCTACACCAGCACATCAAATTTCCCACCAGCCAACAGGAGTTGGATGAGACCAAGCATCAATTCTACAATGTTGCGCATTTCCCACATGTGATAGGATGCATTGACTGTACCCACATCGCCATCTGCCCACCAGCTGAAACGGAGTACATGTACCGCAACCGCAAGTCCTACCACTCCCTCAACATCCAGATGGTGTGCAATGCTAAGACATACATCACGGACATAGTGGCGCAGTACCCGGGGAGCACACATGATTCATTCATATTCCGGCACAGCGGCCTCCACACACGACTGGCCAGGGGAGACTTTGGTGAAGGACACCTACTTGGTAAGTACACTTGTCACACAATGCTACACTGTGATGAAGTAGCTGCGCTGCACAGGCACTCACCCTCTGCTCCTCTCATGCAGGTGACAGTGGCTACGCCCTCCGTGAATACCTCCTCACCCCATACCTCAACCCTGCTACACCACAGCAACAGCGTTACAATATAGCCCACAAACGCACAAGGAATTGCATTGAGAGGACATTTGGGCTACTAAAGAGCAGATTCCGCATACTCCACAAGACTGGTGGGGCCATGTACTACAGTCCTGATGTGTGCTGCCGCATTGTGGCTGTGTGTGCTATACTACACAACATTGCTACCAAGCGCCGGATACCTGTAGAGATCTCTGGCAGTGAGTCGGAAGGGGACGACCGGCCACCTGCACATGTGCGTCAAGCACGGGGGGAGAATCCAGCTGAAGGGCACAGACGCCGCAACCACACACAATGAACAATTTCTAGTGCTCCCACTCCCCTCACCCCACAATTCACAAATGCATGCCAATTGAAATAATGACAGGAGGCCGATGTACAATGCTAGAATAAATATTATTGTTCAAGGCACAATAATAATGACTTTTTCCATTTCTTAACATGTGAGCAGTATTGCGTCATACTCCTCCAAATCATACACAGGACGTGCTTCTATCGTCAGCATGTGACTTTTTGCAATTATTTTAGGAATTCTTAACATGTGAGCAGTATTGCGTCATACTCCTCTAAATCATACACAGGACATGCTTGTATCGTCAGCATGTCCCTGCCAATGGACAGTAAAGTCAAGTGCGCCTCCGGCGCGCGGCACCCAATCGCCTTTCAGGCTCATCCTCTGGGACGGCACGTGAACCCGCAGTGGGCCTGCTGCTGCGGCGTAGCACACCAACCTGTGAGGCAGACAGGCTGCTGACACTGGAGGTCCCCTCACTATTGTCGTCCCCACCACCATTGGCTGGGCCGGTTGGATGAAGTGCCAGTACGGCACTGGTGACCTGCTCCAAGACTCGCGCCACATCCTCGCAGCATTGCACCAGCTGCAGCTGCATAGCTAGACACCGACGTGAGAGCTGGGAGGTGGCATTACCAATGACATAGTTCGAGCGCATGTAGGCAGTTAGCCGCGTTAGTAGCTGGCGGTGGCGGCGGCAGGCGGTGTTGCGCTGCGAGATGATGGCCGCAGTGTTCGCCTCCATAACAGTTGTCATCCGCTCTATCCTGTCCGACACATTAGCGACATTGCGGCCAATGTTGTGGAGCTGGAGTTGCATTGCCCCTTGGCGTCATGCCTGCAGTTGATGGATGCCCAGCATCCGGCGCTCTATGCTCTGCCCTGGCACTCGCACAGCCATCCCCCTCCTGCTGCTGCGTGCTGTGCTCTGCTGGCGAACCCTGCCATGCCTGCTGTGCTGCCTGGCCACAGTGGGTGTGCGCACTGTCTCCGCACTAGCAGCACCAGATGTTGAGGGTCCCGCTGGTGGTGGTGTTGCGGTTGACAATGGTGCAGCACCTGATGGTGCTGGCGCAAATGGTGCTGGTCTGGCAGCTGGGATTGGTGCAGCGCCTGATGGTGCTGGCGCAGATGGTGCTGGTCTGGCAGCTGGGATTGGTGCAGCGCCTGATGGTGCTGGCGCAGATGGTGCTGGTCTGGCAGCTGGGATTGGTGCAGCGCCTGATGGTGCTTGCGCAGGTGGTGCTGGTCTGGCAGCTGGGATTGGTGCAGCGCCTGATGGTGCAGGATGTGTGGCTGTTGGCACCTCCTCTGCATCCTCTGGTGCCTCGTCTATCAGCAGCCTGTCGCTGTCGCTGCTGGTGTTGTCAGCGCCACCTGTGAGGGGAAGTGGACCTAGATTAATTGCATGTATCTGTCACACGTGCAGTTGCTACGTGCATGCTGGCTGACATTCCCTGACTGGCAGTGGCATTGCATACTTTGGGACATGTCTGGCTGCATTGGGGCTTTTGTACATTGTGGGCAGACTACATGTCCCACAATGCTTTTGGGCATGACCTAATGTGCATGGATTGCATGACTTGGGTTGATTATGGGAGGCTATAGGTTCATGGCCATTGTCAGGGGACAGGGCCGCAGTCGCATGCCACTTACCTTGGCTGTCTTTGGTGGGTCGGGATGAGTCCAGTGTGATGACGCCTATACACGCCTCTGGCTCAAGTGTGTCCTCCACACGGTCCTCCAAGGGGTTGTTGGGAGGGACTGTAGGATCTCCACCTCCAGTAGCCAGGGTCTCGCCCAGCCTCTCTGCCACCCTCTCCTTGGCACGACCTCGGAGGTCGTACCACCTCTTTTTCAGCTCCTCAAGTGACCTGTGTGTCATGCCCACAGCATTGACTTTTGCGCCGATCCCCAGCCACAGTCTGTGTTTCTCCGCTTCAGGCACCCTCCTGGAGTCCTTTCCAAATAGTTTTGAGTGGTTTTCTACCACTCCCTCTATCTGGTGCTCCATCTCCTGCTCACTGAATTTGAGCTTCCGCTTGCGCCCGGAGTCACTGTGCCCTGGTGCTGCATCCTCTGCCATTGCTGCAGTCACAAAAGTGAAGGATTTTAAAGTTTGAAGGTGTTCTGGAAGGAGCTCTGTGAGATGCTGCCTCGAGATCTGCCTCACTGTTCTGAATGGGGGTGGGAAGTGCCTGCTTCCTGGTTGTGATGTCATCACTGTGCTCGAAATGCGACTTCCCGTTTTAGCGATCTCGCTACTAGCGAGATCGCATTTATCGATCACGCAAATAGCGATTTCGCTATTCCTACACGGATTTTGACGGAAATAGCGATTTTCCAGCGATTTTTGTAACTCGCAAACGCTTTTTTCGGCCGCGAGCGAATCTCTTTATTTTCTCGGAAATTTTGATGAATGCCGGTCTGCGACTTCTAAATTGCGATTTGCTGTCAATCGCAATTTAGAAGTCGCAGAATTCGTTTTTCATGAATCAGGCCGTAAGGGCCATATTTATGGCCGAGTCACGCAGTGCAGTGGAGCAAGTCACCTTACTGCGCTAGCACAAAAACAATCCCATGAGGCTTTTTACTCTTTTGATGTGTGCTGGAGAATGCAACACACATAGAGGAAACAACGAGGAGAAATAAACATATTTCACCTCGTTACGCCTCACCCTGTGAGGAGTAGGTTTTTGGCACATTCGCAGGTCTACCACTTCTGGTAAATTTGAGAATGTGTCAAACCCCCAAGCAATGCCATTTGAAACGCCTTTCTGGCGCAGAGTAATGCAATGCAGCGATTTGCCCTGAGTTGCCTTGCTCGAGATGTATAAATCCACTCAGGGCCATGCAAGGGGGCCTTGCGTGGATTCATAAATATCATTTTGGAGTTGCGTCACTCTTGCATGGTGCGAGAGACCCAAAGGGGCTTGTAAATATGCCCCAAAATCTGTAGATATTGTGTGCTAGTGTCTCTGTGATGCAAATTAGTCATAGAACA
The DNA here is from genome assembly GCF_964261635.1 of Lissotriton helveticus. Taxonomy (NCBI): domain Eukaryota; kingdom Metazoa; phylum Chordata; class Amphibia; order Caudata; family Salamandridae; genus Lissotriton; species Lissotriton helveticus. The sequence goes on along the minus strand of NC_136060.1, from coordinate 17,959,898 downwards.
TTGAGAAGATCCTTTGCGTGTTCGAAGTCCTTGTTGCAATATGCAGGTATGTACATGCACTCCATGGTTTCCCAACTCTTTAAGAAAGAGAGCTATTTATTGAAAATAGTTCATAAAATGTGTATTTCCGAAATATTGTACCATATTGCTAAGTGTCTCCGGGTTTCCAAAAGGAAGTTGAACTCCTGTTGCCTTTGTGCTCGACTGGGCCTCCCCTCCTGCCTTTGGAACTCCCTTCAGATGACACAGCAGTACACACTATTTGTGTTTTTCCTCAGATATTTGTGGTGACTCATCTGCGCGGCTCAGATGTGTATTTATTGCAGTCAGCAAACCTCCACATGTCAACGCACGAACATCAGAATTCCTCCTTCTGGTGTGTGGGACGTTCTCCATAAGTTTTGTTTCATGTTTTTGTTTTTCCGCAGCGAGCCGAGAACAATGAATATTTAAACGGCGCTCGACAAGGCCTACTGCCCACTTTTTAATGCCATTATTTCTTCAGTAAACAACAGATGTTCAGCTTCGCTTCTTGTTGGTCTTTTTTTTTTTAGATAAGACAGTGACAAAAATGCAGACTGGTATTATTGAAAGGGAAAATATGTTGTAATCATTCCACTCCCCCACTGCTAGCTATATTATGGTCCTTGCAGTGTGCTATTACTTTGGGCATATTAATTGCTACTGAGCTGCAGAATAATGATGTTCAGCAAATGAAACTTTCTAGTGCACTCATTAGATTTCTTATTTATGGGCAAATGGAGATTTCTTTAAGAAGAGCAGGTGGTAAATTGTACAGGGGGCAGTAACGTGTTGCTCAAAACATCAGGCATGAGGAAAATGCAACCTGTATGCCTGAGGTGGAAAGGTTCTGGGAAAGAGATGGGCAGGCTCCTTAGGGGGTGGGGGGCTGAAACTGGTTTGAATGACAGGAAACACCTACCACGTGTGTGTGGACAGAGTGATATCAATTTTGCTTCCATTCACGTGAACGAACTGTTTTATTAAGTTTGAAAGCATTTTAAGTGGTGCAAATGACTGTTAATCAGCGAAGTGTAGAACGATAGAAACATACAACCAAAAAGCGTTAAAAATACAGAAAGTGCACAATTCTGAACATTTCAACACAGGTGCTGTACACAGCCACGAAAGACAAAATTACACATCAGAGAACCCAGAGGAGCAGATTTATATTTATTTATTTATGTATTTATTTATGCGATTTTATATAGCGCGAACTTGACCCGAAGCCGTCAGAGCGCTTTACATAGGACCCAGTTTCAAACATAAGGACTGACGGTACAAAAAGAATTTGCAAATTTTTGACTTACATAAGAACCAGTTGAAAACATACGGACTTAGGTTTACATGCGTTACAAAAAGGTACAAACAGAAAAAATTTCAAATGTACAAGAGATAGAGTCACACAAGGAGGAGATACAAATCGATAAACTCTAGGCATATACTAGTGAAATCTCTATCTACTTAGGGAGGGGATACACATGGATATACTCTAAGAGTCACATAGGCATGGTAGAGAGCAGAGTGGACTCCTGCATAAACTAGTGATTAGAGTTATCTCTATATACACAGGGAAGGGGTAAGACTGGATATACTCTAAAAGTCACATAGGAATGGTAGAGAGCAAAGCGGACTACTGCATATTCTAGTGATTAGAGTTATCTCTATATACATGGGAAGGGATATGACTGGATATACTCTAAGGGTCACATAGGAATGGTAGAGAGTACAAAGGTCTACTGCATCTTCCTGGTGGCATTAGTCAAAAACCAAGATGCCTGTTGACATTCTGTCTGTGATCCTACATTGACCAGCACCTGGTGGACTGCATGCCACCTATACATTACAAGCACCCATGGGTGTACAGAATAAGACAAATGAGGAAGAAGCTACATTTAGAAAAAGCTTCACATTCTGAAACAATGTGATGTGCTGGCTTCTTTGAGATCCCACAAGACGACAAATGTTTACCCCCTGATCGAACCGTACCAGGCACCGGTGGTCTTCAGAAATGGTAGGGTTCCTAAACGAAACAACGTGTTTACGCACCTGGTCTTAGAGCTGGTCTTAGAGCTCAACCCAATATTAAGACATTGCTAGGTCTGTACTGTATTGAAACATCAGGCGTACATAAACATGATATGCTTAACTTTGAATTATGCAATCACCATGATATGAGACCTAAATTAACTTTAAATTGAGATTTGTTAAAGTATTGACCAATAAAGACCTCTTCTAAGCTAAATGTGATTGATTGGACTTTTATATCATCCACTGCATACTGAAAATCTCCAAGGCCCACCCAGTTATGTCTTGAACAAAACTTTAGTGCACTTAATTGACTTCAGTCCTAGAGTTTGACAAATTCGATCATTTTATTTTGAAACTGACAGAGTAACAATTAGCTGGCAGAGTCTTCCAGAACAGTGGTCCTTGAATCAACAGAGTACATCACCGGATGGTAGGGTGATCAGATTTTGAAAACCAAAAACGAAACAAGACAGTGGAGCATACATCAGTGGTCTTCCTACTTTTCAATGCCGTCCCATGTGAAAAATAAATCTTTGTGACCACCCCATACTTTTTCACAATTATTCTGTTAAAATGCCAATGTTTAAATATGTATAAACATACTTACACATTGCAGTTATGCTATCTCTTTTGAAAATTCAACCAAATACACCTACCAGCAGCCAGGAAATAAATGAAAAAAGATGTTAGGGATGGATCATTACTGAGTGGTTTACTGCTCCTCATTTTTTGGCTTAAAAGAAAACACTGTTAGCAGCTTCATGCTTCTTTTGGCCTTCCAAGATCAATTAAGGCCCTCCCAGGGAAGCTCGCCCCCCAGTTTGAAGACCTCTGGCCTACAGTGAGAGCACCTACTGATGTAGAAGGACTACAAGGGTACCCCCCTCAGATATATATGACAGACCAAATATAGGCACACTATTGACCAGTTTCAGAGGCTTATTGTGCTATTTCAGACAGTTTTGTCCACCCATGGAAGAAGAGATAGAGAAAAATGCAAGTTGCCCCATTCTATAGGATTAGCACATTAAATCCAATTTGCTTAGCATCCTGGGACTTGTATTCTTTCATTTATATTGATAAAAAGAAAGCCACAAGTTCCAGAAGGCAAATGATAAAATCAGTACTGGTTAAGCTTCTGTGTTTCTGTGGGGCGACAGTGGTGGAAAGAGGAACATACTGGAATTAACTTCAATAGCTGTTCAGGTAGACCCCAAAACATATTTGGGGTACTTTTTTCAGAATTGATACTGCTATTAGAATTATGCACAGCACATTTAAATACACTACACAGAAAATATTTTTGATATTACATTGCAGCTCTATTTCTCACTTCCTCATCACATCATTGCGGTTTTGAAGTCCACAGAGAGGCTCCCGAGCCAGGTTTTTGACTACGGATCTCCACCTATACCATTTCATACCTCATTAATACCTGCTGTGTGTCAGGGTTGGATTGACAAGGAAGACAATCGGCCAGTGTCTGAGGGGCCTGTCGCACAGGAGAACTAGTAGCCCATGTTTTTTTTCTTTAAAGGCTAAAGGAGACCCACATACATGTGCTGAATTTTCTAACCAATAGAATGTTGCAGCTTAAGGTGAGAGGTATTCTGAGCAAGCCATAAATTAGGTCCATTCGTTGTTATTGGCAGAATGACAACTGGGCAGCTGGAGGATGCACATCATGTGGTGCACCTCCTTCCATTCCAGGCCTCAAAAGGTGTCAGTGAGCCTTTGTGGGAGATGGGTCTTTTGAACAGCACAATTAACAAGTCGTCAATGTGGGGAGTAGGTGTTTGTTTTCCACAACAGGTCACAACAATTTAACAGAGAAACTGCCGGTGCCTGCTGCCTGTTTTCTCAGACTAAAATTGGGAGTGTAATTCAAATACTGTGCAATGGAATGAGGGAAAATACACTAACTGGCACATGCATCATTGAAAATTGCATTCGCAAATGGTGCGAATTTGAACTTTTGGGATGCATCATAATTTTTGTTCTTTTGCAATTTAAGAAATTGCGATTTCTTAAATTGCGATTGCATTTAAGGAATCTCAAATTGAGATTCCTTAAATGCAATGCATCAAAGTTAAAAATTTAGCGATTTCGCTAATAAGGGAAGCAAATTACCATGAAGTTGACCTTCATGGTAATTTGTGAAAACGTAGAAAAATGCACTAAAGTGCATTTTTCAAAGTTCCATTTTACACACACACATGCCCTTGGGGCATGTGTGTGTGCAAGATGTACTTATAGGCAGATTTCAGGGGTGCAACAGGGTGTCCTTTTGACACCCCTGCACCCTTGAAATTGCATTCTCAATTTGTGATTCTCTAATTGAGAATCGCAAATTGAGAATGTCTTCCCATTCATTCCTATGGGCCTCTAGGCCCATAGGAATGAATGGGGAGGTATTCCTTAATTGCTATTCTCAATTAAAGAATCGCAATTAAGGAATTTTAAGAAATCGCTATTTTTTTAGCAATTTCTTCATGCGTAGCCTTTTGCAATTCCTTATTAGCGAATCCTTATTTTTCGCTAATAAGGAATCGCAAATGGCATTGTTGATGCATGTGGGCCTAAGAACCACAAAAGCTTAAAATAACTTTGCCATTTAAAAAAATAATAATAATAAAAACAGATTAAATGAAAACATCTTTTTTGGCAAGTGTTACTGTAGAAAAAGAAAAGAAAAACATTCATCCTCCATCCAAGATGAAAGGGGTGCAAAAATTGAACGAGAGACAAAGGGAAATGAGAGACAGAGCAAGGAGCGGAGTGAAAACAGGGGAAGGGAGAGGAAGTTTTGAGTGGCGATAAGGGTTAAATGATAAATTGGTATATGGGGTCTCCAAACTTTCCTATAATAACTACTTCTGTTCAATGAAAATCACCCCGAGCTACTAATATTATTATTGTTGTTATACCAACCACATCAGACAAGATTACATTAGTGGACTCCATTTTCAAGATTACAAGCAGTGGTCCCCTCAGTTTTCAAGGCATGATTGCCGGCAATAAGGTAATAAAGGCTTTGTCAATGTAGAATGTGAGTAGTACATAACAGCTATAGCAGTATTGCCATTGACATCAAGGTAATATTAGTAATAAGTCTTCCTAACATCGCATAATTTATTACTCAAATATCAGCTTTAAATATATGTTGGAAATGTAGTCATTTTTCTCCAAAAGTCAGTTTACAACTTCTGAAAATCAACACATTTTCATCTTGAATACATGCTTTCAATTTTGGTGTACATATATTATTTTCAACAAAGCAAATGCTTCAAGTTTGGTAGGCAAGGAGGCACACAGGAGAGCTACTTATTGGAACCTGGAGAGCTACCAGTGGCTCATGAGCGACACTTTAGAGATGCCTGGTATAGAGAGTGAAGGATGTATGTAAAGCGCTCTGATACCTGATTCGGTTTGGGTCTAGTACGCGCTATATAAAACTCTGCAAAAAGAAAAGAAAAAGGATGGGCAACAAAGGTGGAGAGAAAGGAGATGGCAAATGGAGAAAAAGAATGTACAGCAAATGATGAAACAAAGCGTTGATAGAGAAGAGGATGTCAGAAGTTTCCTGGTCAGTGAGAATAAGGAACAGACAGATTAGTGCCTCATACTCCTTTGTCAGTTCTCTGATGTTCCAGTAGTCTATGGATTGATTTGGAAGTTGACAGACACCTAGAGGAAGTGCTGAATCCACTTCCCACGAATCACCTTTGGAAGACTGCAGAAATCAAAGTACTCACAAAGACCCAAATCCATTTAATTTCTATGGGGAATGATAGTTTTTTGAAAATTTTAAGGTTTGCTGAAGCAGGTAGCTACTGACTGGAGGAATTGCTGGTGCAGTCAGGAGCCTCAAAGACCTGAGAGTGAGCAATGCCTTTGGTAACTTAGAGTGAGTAGGAACCCCAGGAAGCTGAGGATGAGCTGCAGGCTCAGGGACCTAAATGAAGCCATGTCCTTGGAAGAAATATTCACCCCCACCAATGCCCAATTAGAGTAAACAGGAGCTTTAGAGATCTGGTGGTGACTTTCTACCAAGCAGCAAGGGAACTACACACAAATATAAGCTTTGCAAAATCTCCTGGAGAACATGGTTGTCAGTGAACTGAGGGTATCCTGAAGCTTTTAGGTATGAGTGAGCAAGAGCTACTGGGCCTAAGGGGAAATGGGAAAATCAAGTGACCAGAAGATCAGATTGCATTCAAAGGCTCCTTAGAGTGAGCTGAAGCCTCGGAGGTCTGAGCCTCAGCAGGATCCTTAGGGGACCTGAAGGATTCAAAATTATTCTAGCGGGCTATACTTACCAATAGCCCGTATGCGTTTACTCTGTAATAATAAGTCAGTCGGCAATGGAGAAAGTTCAATCGTTTATTCATCAAATACAAGCCCTGGCAGGGAAGCCTCAGTCTACCAGACCCTCGGAGGTGCGCAGAGGAGACTAATTACATGTTCAAAATGCAAAGCATATATACGTTTCATGCGTTCGAGATGACACCCTACAAGGAAGGATACAACTTGTCAGTAAGCCAAGAGGAACACCCATATAAGGCACAATTGATTGCTAGTAGCCTAGGCCTAGGCTATTCCGGGGGCAGGTCAGAAAGGTGCCTCCCTGTCTATCTGTGGCCCAGGGAGTACAGGATCGGGCCCTGCTAGAATGTGTGCATCCCACAAGAAGGGCAGATGGGACCTTGGGTTTCCTTGAGCTACCGGCTAACAACTATAGTAGGCGGCCTGGCTGCCGTCATGGTTTCGAGCAGAAAGCGTAATCACGGGATTTCGGGGAAACCGCGCTTGCACATAGAGAAACGAAACACAATGGCTCTGGTTATACCAATAAGAACAAACAAGTCAAAAGTGAACCATCGGTTAATAGGTGATCACCGTACATTCTGACTATACGATTATATAATTACGAGGTTATATTGAATATATTAGGCCAATAATGCGTGTTATCAAATTTTGATCCCAACAGACCAAAGAGTCAAAATGAGCTTAAGGGTCCTATTGCTAAGTGGGTAGGCTTGGCACCAACTGATAGGGAGCATGTACTTTGGATTATCTGAACCCATGGGTCCTGGAGGTGAGCAGGAGCCTACAGACTTGAGGATGAGTGTGAACCTCAGGGGCCATGTTGGACAGAAGTGACTGAGAATCCCTAAGGAAGACCAGGAGATTTAGGTCCTGATGGGGGATCCAGAGATCCGAGGGTGAGAAAGCGCCTGGGGATCTAAGAGATGGAGCAATGTGTTCAGGGACCTGATGGTGAAAGCTTTATTGACCTGAAGGTCTGTGTCAGAAGACATAGGTGATCTGTAATGGAATGACAGTGTTTCCAGTTGCTGACGATGCTACTGGCCTTTGAATCTTTAAAAAAACCATAAGCTACCTCAAAATTCTCCCCAAAATAAGCCCCTAATGTTACCCACAGAGTAATTCTAGAAAGGTTGAGATCCGCACATATAGACCACCTTCTTTTTGGGTGCTCGGGCCAATTTTCCGCCCAATCCGACCCTGCTGTGTGTCATGGCCTCATGATGACGCCAGGATGCTGTAGGACTTCATTCCCCCAGGTCACTAGACATCACTTCCTGTCCCACCAACTGTACAGGAAGTGAGGGGAGGGGGTCAAGACACGGGGATTTGACATAGGGCATCGCAGGGACAGGGTGGCGTGCGTTTAGAGCACGTATAAAAAGGAGAGCTAGTATAAGCTAACCTTTTCAGTATTATAGGTGTCTGCGTGAGCTATTACCCAACACTCGGAACCGTACATTGTGTTTGATAATAGCCTTCATGGCGCATCGGCAGAGAGGTGTGCCGCCCGATGCATAAAGAAAGCGGCGGCAAATTGCGTGTGCCTAAAGCGCCATTCTTTGCAACTTCCCTGATTTTATTTCCTCTAAGATTTTTATACCTCCCCCTTTTTTAAAAACAAAAATGGTGTTCACTAGAAAGTCTTTGCACAATTGTATTCAATTCAACTCCACAAGTATTATTATATGCCACAAAACCGACCCAATCTATTATTCCGTGCTAGCTGCTTTTTGTAACACTTCAATATTGTTAAGCGGCCTCCATCTTCCCCAACACAAACAACTATGCCACCAGATTTGGTGTACTTGTGCTCATAATTTCTTAAATTGTAATAGTGATCTACCAGTTGTGATTCCGCATGATGTAGCATAATAGTTAATTAGCAGTTCCATTTTGTAGCTAAGAAATTATCAACGTTTCATGACAAAAAATAAAATGTGACCGATTATTGATTGCCAAACTCTATTTTGCCGCTAGGGGATGCTAGCGTGCTATTTCTGAACCTCAAAGGCAGACAATGCTATATCGCCACCGAGGTACCTAAAGGTTGTTTGCCTACTTCCCGATGCAGCATCAGGACGCTTAGTTTAATTCTCTTTATAGAATGCAGACAAACATCCCGAATAGAGTGTCCCAGTGAAGGTCAGGTTAGCACATTTTTCACCCAAAAAGACTGAATGAACATTTTAAACAAACAGTATAGCTGTACCCTCTGTTCTCCTCGCCGAAATGCTTCTAATATTGATCTTCCAACTGGGGGGGGTTGATGAGGGGAGCATCTTGAAGAGAGGAAGCAAGTGAGTCACAGGGGTGACTAAAAAAAGCACCATGAGGTTAGAGTGTTTTACTGAGCCTAGTGATATTTTTACCCTGTCTAGGACAATTTTCTGGCCGTGATCTGGTGTGTTCAGCAGTTCCAGCTGTCAATTTCCAATTAATAAAAAAATGATGAAATACAGGCTGTGGCGCCATTTTGCTTCAGTCTGACTAACTACTTAGGGCCATATGTATCAAGGCCAAATTGGTTCGCAAACGCCGAAATTCGCAGAATTTCGGCGTTTGCGAACTCATTTTCGCAAAATGGTATGTATGAAAGAATTTGGGTGCAAAATAAGGAATCGCAAAATTTGCCTTTCCTTATTTTGCGATTGCATTTAAGGAATTGCAAATTTTGCGATTCCTTAAATGCAATGTATTAAGCAAAAAAAAATTCCAAATTGCCCTTAAGGAATTGCAAATTACCACCAACTTCTAGTTGGTGGTAAGTTGCGATTTCCTTGAAAAATGCACATTTCAGCATTTTTCAAAGTGCCATGTGACGCACATACATGCCCTTAGGGCATGTATGTGCACCACATGTGCACCCATGCTTATTTCAAGGGTGCAACAGGGTGTCCTTTGGACACCCCTGCACCCTTGAAATTATTCTCAATTTGCGATTAGCAAATTGCGAATCGCAAATTGAGAAAAAATTCCCATTCCTTCCTATGGGCCTCATGGCCCATAGAAATGAATGGGAAAGTATTCCTTAATTGCTAATTCGCAATTTGCGATTTCGCAATTAAGGAATATCAAGAAATCGCAAAAAAATTGTGTTTTTCTTGATACATACCATTTTGCGATACTGAAATAGCGATTTCTTAAAAATCGCTATTAAAGAATCGCAAATTGGTTCCTTGATACATATGGCCCTTACTGACTTATTAGTTAGCAAATTATTATTTCGGTGAATCAGTGCGCGCATGTCAAAAACAGAAAAGTCGTGGGTTTGGAAAGTGTGCGCCACAACTGGGGAGTGCGGGCAACTTGCTAATTGTTCACTTAAGAGTCCAGCCTCCTACAAACCCCCCCTCCGCCCCCCTCCTAGATGGCACATGGCTGCGGTTCTCAACTACAGTGACGCATGGGGACCTAAAATAATAGCTAGAGAAGAAAGGGGTACACAGGCACTGAAGAAGAAATTGATTACAATATAAACATGGGACAAGAAAAGGAATGACACAGTGTGACAATTTAACTACATCTACGTTGCATAACAACAATTGTGTTTATTTATGCAGCCAAGGCACAAGTCCTAAAAAAGGAAGTGGGGGGACTAAACTAGGCAGGCAGTATGCAAGTGACATCACGGCGCATGACATCATGGCGGGTGGCATTGCAAGTGACATCACAGGAAGTGGCATCGGAAGCCATGCCTTTACAGGAAGTGGCATCACATGATGTGACATCAGATCTTAAGCCCTAACATATATGTTTAGCTGATATATCATGAGTACCTTTTTTGAGCAGATTTCGAGTATACATGCAAACCCTCCTGCTTTATGCAGACCACATTTTTGTAAGTAACCCATAAAACAATGTTGACTTTTGTCAGTGAAAGTTTCCTTTACCCAAGGATTGAACAAACTAACTCTACCTCCAGCCTACTCACCCAGGCATAATACTAACACTGTTTTTTGCAATTTTCACCCCGAGTGGGCTGGGTATGCTCAGACGTGAGCCCCAGGCTCTCCACACCACTGGAGTCAAGCTATCCAGGCTGATGAAGGCTGATAGCCAGAAACCGGTCCTTGGATGCTTGATTCTGGTCTGGGAAAGACATGGCTTGGTAGTTCGGACTGGACTGTTCCCATGAGGCACAGGGTCAGAGCTGATTTGCATATAGCCAGTGTCCAACCCAGGGTGGTGTGGAGTGCAAGTAAACAATGGATTTAGGCCCAGATCCTTGTACTGGGATGAATGTATGACATTGTTCTACATTCTGTCCATCAACTGTGTTTTTTGCAATTTTCACCCCGAGTGGGCTGGGTATGCTCAGACGTGAGCCCCAGGCTCTCCACACCACTGGAGTCACGCTATCCAGGTTGGTGAAGGCTGATAGCCAGAAACCGGTCCTTGGATTCCGGTCTGGGAAAGACATGGCTTGGTAGTTCAGACTGGACTGTTCCCATGAGGCACAGGGTGAGAGCTGATTTGCATATAGCCAGTGTCTAACCCAGGGTGGTGTGGAGTGCAAAAAAACGATGGATTTAGGCCCAGATCCTTGTACTGGGATGAATGTATGACATTGTTCTACATTCTGTCCATCAACTGTGCTTTTTGCAATTTTCACACCGAGTGGGCTGGGTATGCTCAGACGTGAGTCCCAGGCTCTCCACACCACTGGAGTCAAGCTATCCAGGCTGATGAAGGCTGATAGCCAGAAACCGGTCCTTGGATGCTTGATTCCGGTCTGGGAAAGACATGGCTTGGTAGTTCGGACTGGACTGTTCCCATGAGGCACAGGGTCAGAGCTGATTTGCATATAGCCAGTGTCCAACCCAGGGTGGTGTGGAGTGCAAAAAAACGATGGATTTAGGCCCAGATCCTTGTACTGGGATGAATGTATGACATTGTTCTACATTCTGTCCATCAACTGTGTTTTTTGCAATTTTCACCCCGTGTGGGCTGGGTATGCTCAGACGTGAGTCTCAGGCTCTCCACACCACTGGAGTCAAGCTATCCAGGCTGATGAAGGCTGATAGAAAGAAACCGGTCCTTGGATGCTTGATTCCGGTCTGGGAAAGACATGGCTTGGTAGTTCGGACTGGACTGTTCCCATGAGGCACAGGGTCAGAGCTGATTTGCATATAGCCAGTGTCTAACCCAGGGTGGTGTGGAGTGCAAAAAAACGATGGATTTAGGCCCAGATCCTCGTACTGGGATGAATGTATGACATTGTTCTACATTCTGTCCATCAACTGTGTTTTTTGCAATTTTCACCCCGAGTGGGCTGGGTATGCTCAGACGTGAGTCCCAGGCTCTCCACACCACTGGAGTCAAGCTATCCAGGCTGATGAAGGCTGATAGCCAGAAACCGGTCCTTGGATGCTTGATTCTGGTCTGGGAAAGACATGGCTTGGTAGTTCGGACTGGACTGTTCCCATGAGGCACAGGGTCAGAGCTGATTTGCATATAGCCAGTGTCCAACCCAGGGTGGTGTGGAGTGCAAAAAAACGATGGATTTAGGCCCAGATCCTTGTACTGGGATGAATGTATGACATTGTTCTACATTCTGTCCATCAACTGTGTTTTTTGCAATTTTCACCCCGAGTGGGCTGGGTATGCTCAGACGTGAGTCCCAGGCTCTCCACACCACTGGAGTCAAGCTATTCAGGCTGATGAAGGCTGATAGCCAGAAACCGGTCCTTGGATGCTTGATTCCGGTCTGGGAAAGACATGGCTTGGTAGTTCGGACTGGACTGTTCCCATGAGGCACAGGGTCAGAGCTGATTTGCATATAGCCAGTGTCTAACCCAGGGTGGTGTGGAGTGCAAGTAAACAATGGATTTAGGCCCAGATCCTTGTACTGGGATGAATGTATGACATTGTTCTACATTCTGTCCATCAACTGTGTTTTTTGCAATTTTCACCCCGAGTGGGCTGGGTATGCTCAGACCTGAGCCCCAGGCTCTCCACACCACTGGAGTCAAGCTATCCAGGCTGGTGAAGGCTGATAGCCAGAAACCGGTCCTTGGATTCCGGTCTGGGAAAGACATGGCTTGGTAGTTCAGACTGGACTGTTCCCATGAGGCACAGGGTGAGAGCTGATTTGCATATAGCCAGTGTCTAACCCAGGGTGGTGTGGAGTGCAAAAAAACGATGGATTTAGGCCCAGATCCTTGTACTGGGATGAATGTATGACATTGTTCTACATTCTGTCCATCAACTGTGCTTTTTGCAATTTTCACACCGAGTGGGCTGGGTATGCTCAGACGTGAGTCCCAGGCTCTCCACACCACTGGAGTCAAGCTATCCAGGCTGATGAAGGCTGATAGCCAGAAACCGGTCCTTGGATGCTTGATTCCGGTCTGGGAAAGACATGGCTTGGTAGTTCGGACTGGACTGTTCCCATGAGGCACAGGGTCAGAGCTGATTTGCATATAGCCAGTGTCCAACCCAGGGTGGTGTGGAGTGCAAAAAAACGATGGATTTAGGCCCAGATCCTTGTACTGGGATGAATGTATGACATTGTTCTACATTCTGTCCATCAACTGTGTTTTTTGCAATTTTCACCCCGAGTGGGCTGGGTATGCTCAGACGTGAGTCTCAGGCTCTCCACACCACTGGAGTCAAGCTATCCAGGCTGATGAAGGCTGATAGAAAGAAACCGGTCCTTGGATGCTTGATTCCGGTCTGGGAAAGACATGGCTTGGTAGTTCGGACTGGACTGTTCCCATGAGGCACAGGGTCAGAGCTGATTTGCATATAGCCAGTGTCTAACCCAGGGTGGTGTGGAGTGCAAAAAAACGATGGATTTAGGCCCAGATCCTTGTACTGGGATGAATGTATGACATTGTTCTACATTCTGTCCATCAACTGTGTTTTTTGCAATTTTCACCCCGAGTGGGCTGGGTATGCTCAGACGTGAGTCCCAGGCTCTCAACACCACTGGAGTCAAGCTATCCAGGCTGATGAAGGCTGATAGCCAGAAACCGGTCCTTGGATGCTTTATTCCTGTCTGGGAAAGACATGGCTTGGTAGTTCGGACTGGACTGTTCCCATGAGGCACAGGGTCAGAGCTGATTTGCATATAGCCAGTGTCTAACCCAGGGTGGTGTGGAGTGCAAAAAAACGATGGATTTAGGCCCAGATCCTTGTACTGGGATGAATGTATGACATTGTTCTACATTCTGTCCATCAACTGTGTGTTTTTTGCAATTTTCACCCCGAGTGGGCTGGGTATGCGCAGCCGTGAGTCCCAGGCTCTCCACACCACTGGAGTCAAGCTATCCAGGCTGATGAAGGCTGATAGCCAGAAACCGGTCCTTGGATGCTTGATTCCGGTCTGGGAAAGACATGGCTTGGTAGTTCGGACTGGACTGTTCCCATGAGGCACAGGGTCAGAGCTGATTTGCATATAGCCAGTGTCTAACCCAGGGTGGTGTGGAGTGCAAAAAAAGGATGGATTTAGGCCCAGATCCTTGTACTGGGATGAATGTATGACATTGTTCTACATTCTGTCCATCAACTGTGTTTTTTGCAATTTTCACCCCCGAGTGGGCTGGGTATGCTCAGACGTGAGTCCCAGGCTCTCCACACCACTGGAGTCAAGCTATCCAGGCTGATGAAGGCTGATAGCCAGAAACCGGTCCTTGGATGCTTGGTTCCGGTCTGGGAAAGACATGGCTTGGTAGTTCGGACTGGACTGTTCCCATGAGGCACAGGGTCAGAGCTGATTTGCATATAGCCAGTGTCTAACCCAGGGTGGTGTGGGGTGCAAAAAAACGATGGATTTAGGCCCAGATCCTTGTACTGGGATGAATGTATGACATTGTTCTACATTCTGTCCATCAATTGTGTTTTTTGCAATTTTCACCCCGAGTGGGCTGGGTATGCTCAGACGTGAGTCCCAGGCTCTCCACACCACTGGAGTCAAGCTATCCAGGCTGATGAAGGCTGATAGCCAGAAACCGGTCCTTGGATGCTTGATTCCGGTCTGGGAAAGACATGGCTTGGTAGTTCGGACTGGACTGTTCCCATGAGGCACAGGGTCAGAGCTGATTTGCATATAGCCAGTGTCTAACCCAGGGTGGTGTGGAGTGCAAAAAAACGATGGATTTAGACCCAGAATCTTGTACAGGGATGAATGTATGACATTGTTCTACATTCTGTCCATCAACTGTGTTTTTTGCAATTTTCACCCCGAGTGGGCTGGGTATGCTCAGACGTGAGTCCCAGGCTCTCCACACCACTGGAGTCAAGCTATCCAGGCTGATGAAGGCTGATAGCCAGAAACCGGTCCTTGGATGCTTGATTCCGGTCTGGGAAAGACATGGCTTGGTAGTTCGGACTGGACTGTTCCCATGAAGCACATGGTCAGAGCTGATTTGCATATAGCCAGTGTCTAACCCAGGGTGGTGTGGAGTGCAAAAAAACGATGGATTTTAGGCCCAGATCCTTGTACTGGGATGAATGTATGACATTGTTCTTCATTCTGTCCATCAACTGTGTTTTTTGCAATTTTCACCCCGAGTGGGCTGGGTATGCTCAGACGTGAGTCCCAGGCTCTCCACACCCCTGGAGTCAAGCTATCCAGGCTGATAGCCAGAAACCGGTCCTTGGATGCTTGATTCCGGTCTGGGAAAGACATGGCTTGGTAGTTCGGACTGGACTGTTCCTATGAGGCACAGGGTCAGAGCTGATTTGCATATAGCTAGTGTCTAACCCAGGGTGGTGTGGAGTGCAA
The DNA here is from genome assembly GCF_964261635.1 of Lissotriton helveticus. NCBI lineage: Eukaryota > Metazoa > Chordata > Amphibia > Caudata > Salamandridae > Lissotriton > Lissotriton helveticus. Next base: position 17,944,786 of record NC_136060.1, on the reverse strand, counting down.
AAAAAACGATGGATTTAGGCCCAGATCTTTGTACTGGGATGAATGTATGACATTGTTCTACATTCTGTCCATCAACTGTGTTTTTTATAATACTGCATATGCAGCACATTTACATGTAGATGCTCTTTCTTTAGCTGCCTGCACTCTCCAGAGGTGAGACCACTGTCCTATGTGAAGTATTCTCACTCAGCCTTACCGACCTGCACTCATTTTAGGAGATTGGTGCTCATTTTTTGCCAACAGACCATGACCCAAAGCAAGAGAGAAAGACAGAAAGGGACGAAAGAAGAGAGATAAGAAATCATCGATGAAGGCAGAAAAGGGATGACAAAAGAACCTGCAAGAATAAGCAATTTTAGGGTACCGAAAGAAAAAGGTTATGACAACCTTGTCATGCAGCAATAGGACCCTAAGAAAAAGTGTAGGGCTCTGCATTTATGTTTGTACAGATTATACACTGCTCCCCAAAATGTCACCTTCACATTAAGCAGCAGGCAGCTCTCATGTTCATATTATTGGCATAACTAAATCTAAACCACTCTCACATTTACCAGCGCAACCTGACAGCTCACCCTGGAATCAGTACCACCAGAATGCCCACACCAAGAATGGACCGTACATTTCAGAGTAAGAGGTATCAGCTCCACATCAAAATAAGTGTACGCTGCACAATATCCTAGGATGATAAAGAAATGGTGACAAAGGAAACTCACAAGAAAAGGGCACATGCAATTCCAGTCCCAATTAGCACTTTCAAGAAAATATTGGCCTTCCGAAGGAAATATTACTAGTTTGCAAAGAAAAACGACCCAAGTGGGGAGATGTAGGAACAGCAAGGGGCACCACAAACTTTCCTGTAATCAGAATCTACACTAGGCTATGCTCGCTAAAAGACATTTGCATATTTTAGACATGTTACACTGCACCAGAGATGGTCTACTTGTTTAAAGTAACACTGACCTGTGGGCTCACCTATTTACTATAACCTCATACTGAAGGAGCCAGCCATAGGTAAGCTCACATGATCTTTCATTTCATAGATAGCATAACGATGAACTATATCAGTCTCCCAGACCTAAGAGCATCATAACAACAAAGCTAACCTGCATTATTATGTTTTAATACAGTACATTGCAAACTTTGCAATATCACTGCAGTAGGTAGGTTCGAGAAGGGCATAAAACAAAATCACCTATACTTTGGCAAAGTAACAACTTGGCAAAATTTAACTCAGCCCTCTCAAATTTCCAGAGTTCCAAAAATGCAACTTGTCTTCCTTTAGGAAACAAGCTCTTCATCATTTAGTGACTGGAACTGGTAGATAAAGCACACAATTTTAAATGGTTGGAAATCATTTTTTGTTGTGGTCGACAGATTTAGGTACTTCTGCACAAAAATGAAATATTTGGGCCATGGAGGAGCAAGCAGGATTATGCAAGACAGTCCTTATTTGAAGTGAAAAGTCATAGTTGCTTCATCTGCCCATCACCGACGCTTCAACCTAATTTGCTAAAAATTAAAGACAAAGCATTAGACTTTGATGTAAAACAGGAGAAATAAGAGAAATACAGACATGTCCATCTAATGGCTGAAATGAACAATGTGAAAGCAGAAAACCTGGGCTCAATCCCTGCTTCCCAGCTTTACCAAATTCGGTGATCCTAGGCAAATCTCTCTCTTGTGTTTAATTTAATAGGCTGTAATGTTGCACCATGTATTTTAGGAATTTAGGATGTGGGAAAAAGAGGAACCAAGTAGGTTCACGGCCGGGAAGAGATCTTTGATGAAAGTTTGACTACAAGGTCCACCATCCTCCTTAACCTAATGAAGCTCTAAATAGGATGCTACTAAAAAAACACGAACATAGCGACCAAATGGGTCGGTATGCATGACATATATGAGTATGGTAAATGGAAGTTTCACAATTGAATGCAAACAAATAGGATATTAACGGGATCCTTGTGAAGTCCTTATGGAGGCTAACTAGCCTGGTGAGTCAGTGGTGTGATGGCTGAAACATATTGACCCAGGGTTACAGAGGATACTAATTTCCTTAGGGAATCCCCACCTATTTTTAACTCTGTCTGTGTGCCTTTTGAAAATGAAATTAACCTTCAGGACACACTAGAATATTTTAAATCTAGGGTCACACCCAATAACCAGAGAGCTTCCTTGACTACCAACGTTGAGCCTGCCCAGATACATTAGGGGGCAGATTTACAAGCCCCTTGCGCTGCCAGTACGTCACTTTTTGTGATGCACTGGCAGCGCATTTCCCTGCCCCATATTTACATGGACAGGAAAAGCCACCCTGCGTGGCTTTTCCTGTCCTTGTAAATATGGCCCCTTCAAATGCAGCACTTTGTGTGAAAGGGGCATTCCATGGGTGTTGCTGTGGGTGGTCCCACGCAGCACCCATGGAACCTGACACATTTCCAGATTTACGAGGAATCGTAAATCTGGAAATGCGTGTGAATACTACGCCTCCCAATTTCTCCTCATTTTTGTTTCCTGTTTCTATGTGTGCTGCCTTCTGCAGCACATATAGAAAGAGGAAATCACCTCTAATGATTGTTTTTGTTCAGGAAGAGTTCCCTTCCTGCACATTAATAATCATTGAAACAATGTTGTTTTTCACCTTCTTTGTGTGCTAATGCAGCACACCTATAAGTTGAAAAACGGCATTTCAGATTGTTTTTGTGCAGGAAGTAAACCCTTCCTGAACACAAACAATCCCCCCACAACACAGGCATCCTTGCACTATGGTGCAAGGGTGCCTGTGTCGGTGCATGGCAGCAGATTGTGCACCAGCGCAGGGGGAAGAACTGAGATGCAACATATTGTTGTAAATATGTAGCATCACTTTGCCTTCCAACCTAAAGCAGCACGGTGCAGCAAAATGACTTGCTGAACTGTGCTCGGTTCGTTTATTGTAAATCTGCCCGAAGTATCTAAACGAGAACTCTATGATGAAGCTCGCCACTTGGAATTCCAGTGGGTGAAAGCACTATTAATCCCATAGGGTGATCCCCTTGGGCTGGAATGGAGAGATGCACTAAGCATGGTGAGGGTTTTCTCCTGTTGTTTTTTTATGGGTAGGTGTTTGGGAAGATGAGCAAACCCTGTATCACTTTACACGCCCTACTTCTTGGAATATAGTAATAAAAATCTAAGCCACATGTATAATGCATTTGACACTTGACTTTCAAGTGGCTTCTGCCTGCCAGCCACACTGTGACCTCATGCACCAAGAATTAAAGACAAAACATTGACCTTTGATTTGAAATAGGACAAATAAAGAGATGTCTCTTTAGTGGCAGAATTGCACAAAGTGAATGAGGAAAACCGATGGGCTGACCATGACCTCGTATGCCAGGTGGGGGCTACGGTGATCATTGAGGGCTGTCTTTCTGGTTCATTACTCTACCGAGAAAAGAGCAGTCGCGCTGTGCAATGCTCTGACCTGTAAGAGCCATTTTTCAGTGTGCGCTGTCACAAACACTGTATGTCAGGAGAAGGGCCCTTGGTGAAGTGAGAGGGCTGTCGCCCTAGAGCTGCATGCAGCTTTGACAGAGAAGCAAACCATTACTCGTGGAGGAAGAGTAAGGTTTGAACTACCCAACAATCCAGGAGGACCCACGACCTATCTCCTGATTCAGGGAGGCTTACCACATAGGCGGATGAGTGTGTGGACGCCTGACACCTCTAACATAGCATCCAATGTTTTGCTCACCACCGGGTCATAGACACATGACAGGTCAATCTGACCCTCCACTTCAGCGAAAGCAGGTAAGACTGAATACTTGGCCGCCAATAATAGGCTTGCTCTGACTGACATGCTATAACGTGGAGGCACTCTTCCTTTCTCAAAGCCATACTGGAACTTCTAAGGCTTGAGCTCACTAGCGGGCCTAGCTGGACTGTTTTACCACATAAATAGTGAATAACCTGGATCCTTTTACAGGAAAGTTAAACTCGAGAGCTGATCCAAGGAAAGCTAGTTCGCCTGCCTTTAGGAGACTGCGTATAATATTTGCACACAAAATACATGGGTAGATGTATGGGAACACCAATGTACCATCCCTGTACAACCAACCTGACGTGCAGTAACGCAAGGCAGCACAATGGGCTGACTTCTGTATTTTTTTTCTCAAAGCCTCGCAAAAACTATACTATAAGGCTCTTTCCTCTTTGTATGGGTCAGATATATTTTTCCTTGTAGGCCACCCTGAGGTACACAAACCAGTTCGGTGCAAACCTATGTTTACAAGTCGTTGTAAATTTGGGTTTGCGTCAAAATACACCGATGGATGCAGAGGAGTGCCCTAGCACCACTCATGTAATGCCTACCTAACGTAAGGTAACGCAAGGCAGGGCAATGTGCTGCCTTGCGTTGTTTATATATATGTTTTTTACAAACCCACACAAACGGTATTTGTGTGGTACAGAATATACCAAAATAGATTTTTCGTCGTGGTTGTGCCAGAAAAGTGACTCAACACTGACGCAAAATATGAGCCTCAACTTATACCGTTTTTTTTCAAACAATCCCACAAAGAAAGTGGCACCAAGGAGAAAATTGACAGTAAATCTGTTCAGCTTAACTGATTACAAACACTGTGTTTTAAAATATCTTATGGGGGTACAGCACTTGCTGCAGAGAGCTGTGTGTTCCCAGTAAATCTGAATGAATAATAATGGTAAGGCAACTATGGAGGTTAATGCACTTGATGGTAAGATTTGTTTTGTCCAGCCTAAGAGGAGTCTGCACGTTGACGGCGAGTGTGAGAAGTGGGAGGTTGCTGCTTGTTACCACGTGGGCGTGTTTGTGAGGCCGTTTCCGCAGCGGGAGCCGCTGGAGCTCTGGGCGCCTTGAACGCCGTCCTAAAGCGGCAGGAGCCGCGAAAAAAGCCTCCAGTAGCGGCCCGAGCCGCAAGAGCATTTCTGTAGCGGTCGGAGCTGCGAGAGCCTCTTGCAGCGTCCGGAGCCGCGAAACCCACCTTGTGGCGGCCGGAGGCGCGAAAATCACCCTGCAGCGGCCGGAGCCGCGAAAACCACCCTGCAGCGGCCGGAGTCTCTAAAGCCTCTAAAGCCACCCTGCAGCGGACAGAGCCGCGAAAGCCTTCTGCAGCAGCTGGAGCCGCGAAAGGCATTCACAAGCAGCGGAGCTGCGAAAGACTTTCTTTTAGCAGCAGCAGTGATAGGAGCAGGAGCATTGAGAGCTTCCAGTAGCGCCGAGCAGCGTTGATCCGCATGAGTGGCGTCTGCAGCCTGTCCAGGAGATCAGAGCACCTGAAATTAGGCAAGTAGGCAGGCTGTTTGCAATACGGTATACTGTGGACAGCCGCCGCCGCCTACAAACAAACAAACTAACAATAATTATTGCTGGAGGAACACGTTTGAACGTGGATTAGCTTGAAGGAACACTGCCTGAAAGGGAAGGGGAAACTGTAGTCTTGGATTATAGTCTTGTGTATATATACATATATATATCAGCAGTGTTACTTTGTAGTGTTTCTGGTCCATCTTTGCCCTTGTCTTTCAGTACTCCCTTTCGCACATCTTTTAAATATAATGACAGCAAAAAAATTAAGGTCGGGGCGCTTATTGGTGGGAAGGACTTGTGCAAAAACAAAATCAAATCCCCTACGAAATAAGGATGTCTCTGCCATATTGACTAAAGGAAAAAATCAATTATTTAGTCTATGGGAAAGGGGAAAGGATACAATCCCCAAAGTTACATCAAATACTGTAATAACTGGAGACGGAGGGGAAAATGCGAGTGGGATTAGAAAAGAGCGTGAAAAGGTAAATACTGCTGAAGAGTCCCATATTACTGGTAGTAATTCTAGAGGAGGAGAATCCCGAGAACCCCAAGAACCCCAGAGACATCCAGCGTGAAGTCCTGGGGATCAAATCAGTTCTTTAGTTCCGCAGGTAACCTTGGGACCGGCTCTAATAACAGTAGATGTGACAGTACATAGAACACCACACGCTTCCCATGGTTCCATAGAAGAGCCCCTTGGTCTCAACCCAGCCAAGAATGTTCAAAGTAATGATTTCACTCTCCCGGATCTATATTTAGAACTCTGCAGGAGATATGTTTCTTGTGATGCTAGCAAGATTATAGAACTAGAAAATACTCCTACAAAAGCAGTCCCTATAGGTTTAAAATTATTCAGCAGTACGCCATTAAATAAATCAAATAGTTCCCTTTTGCACTCCCTCACCTCTATGACCCCTGATTTAAATATTAATGATACTTCTCCCAGTCAAATACCTAGAAAGGAGATATTAGTCGCGGACTCACTATTATTCCTAGAATATCTATTATCCTCTATTTTAACGTTAATTGAAAATTTTGTAGGAGGTTCTGATTGTGTGTTGGAAACTGTAACCCAAATCCTAAAGGTATTGTTAAAAATTAATCAGGAGAAGGAGGTTAGTTCAAAAACTGAATTCAAACAAATAGAAGGAGAAGTAAAAATAGAAGATGTTGCGGTGAATATACTTGAGAATGCAAATAGTCATCAAATCTATATTAAGCATGACGTTAGTTTTCAAACGGATAAGCAAATGAATAAATCGATACAGCTAAATTATGATTCAGCTCATGAACAAAAAGACTCGGTAGACTCAGCGTAAAGGATATATAAGGAAGTTTTCCCCATTTTTAGAACCCAGTCAAATGATGAGAAAGAAGATGCTTTAGGAATAGTACACTTGGAAAAAAAGAGAGAAATGAAAAAAGTGGAAAGAATAGAGGGAAAAAGATTAAATCAATATGAAGAATCTAAATAAAAAAGCAGCGGAGAATTCGTTTTAAAGAAAATATAGAAGCCCCTGGTATTAAGGAATCTTTCGCTGAATCTCTACAAAATGCATCACAAGATATGATCCAGGAAAATGAAGCTAACCTTGTGAGTCCAGAGACTAAAGATCTAGTATTAGGGCCAATAGTGGCCTATGAAGTTTCCATCTCAAACATCGCATATCCCACAACAGTATTTGATAACTTCACAATAGAGGGGTCTTCATCCGTGATAACAGCAGAGCAGCAGAAGTCTGTTAGCCTTTCCTCTACAGCACTTAATCCTTCGGCTATTCCCTTTTCCGACATTGTAAAAAGTAAAGTTAGATCGAAGAAAACTGAGGTTGATCACATAGACACATTCCAATTAGATTTTATACCTCTGTTTGATACGGATTTAACACTAAATAGGTCTCGGCTTCTCAAATGTTTCCAGGAGATTGAAAGTTTAAAACGTATTTAAAGTAGTGATATAAGCTTAGTCTCCCTTTTAGAAACAGAAGTTGGTTATATATCGAGGGTAAGATTTAATTCCAAAATTGTTGTTAACCTTGTATTTCAATGGTCAGAAGACCTACAAAGTAGGGGGATCGATGTTACCCCTTTCTCCGAGAAACCCCGAATTAGAACCCTCGATAATAAGTCCATGCTAACACAGATAGTTTCATGTAGTAAAGATTGCTCATATGATACGGAGGAATTAAAAATCTGTTTTACAAAAAATGGCAGACGAGTGAATTTTAAAGATTCTATTTCACTCTACTCTCAAGGGAACTATAAAGAAGAGAGCTCTAACTGGAACTGGCTTCCTGGTGTTCTATCGAGCAGTTCTAATAATAAACTTCCACAAGAGCTATCCCCTTAGCAATGAATTAAAAATAATATCTTGGAATGCTGCAGGAATAAAAAATAATAAGGAAAAGTTACAATACATATGTACACTTGGTGCAAACGTGATGTGTCTACAAGAGACCTGGTGTACAGAGGAATTTCTATGTAAGGATTATTTTACTTTAGATTGTATGGCAGTTCCATCTAGGTGAGGACATGCAAAGGGAGGAGTGGCATGCCTGTTGTAAAATAAGATAAAATGGAACTATAACTATTATAAAGATCCTAGTAACCTTTTTCTGGCAATAACGTTATATAACTCTGATAATGATGTAAAATGTAAACTATTGACGTTAAAAAATGCTTATATTCCTCCCGACGCCTGTCATGATGCACTTTTGAGGAAGGTTTTCTCTTATATTAAAAAAGTCAATGAAGCAGAACTCTCCTCCCATATAGTTTTGGTAGGGGATCTGAATTGTAAAATCTCAAATTCCACTTTGGATATATTCCGAAATTAGGAAAAAGAAGAATCCTTACAGATCCCACAAGCTCTTCTTCCACAAAATATTAAGACAAATTAGAGGGGGAAAATGCTTTTGGATGAGTTATCAAAAGTTGATGGCATTGTAGTAAATGGAAGACTCCCCTCTGATACACCGGCAAATGTTACTTGTAAATCTAATAAAAGAGAATCTATTTTAGATTACGTGGCAGTGGGAAGTACATCCTTTTTCTTATTGAAGGATCTTAAGTTTTCCAAATCTCTCTATAGTGACCATATGATATTAACTCTCACTGTAAATTTAGATCTTCACGGGTGTGACCCATGGTCACTAAACGGTGAAGCAGTTAGCTTTACTAAGAATTCCGGGAAATGCTATTGGGATACTAAGGCTATTCTGGTTTTGGATGGTATCTTAGAGACTACTGTAGAGAACTTGGCTAACTGGAACGGATCAGAAGTTGCTAGTTTTACTGATTTTATGATGAAATTGATAGCTATTGCTAGGAAGTCAAATCAAAAAAGAAGCATTAAAGTAGCCCCTAAATCCTTACATTCATTTAATCTTGTAATAAATAAGTTGATTAGAGAACAAGTCAAGTCAAGTCAAATGATCTTTATTCGGATTGTAAAACATCCATAAAAGTACACATAAAAAACCAACAGAATAAAGTGCATGTATAACATTTGGTTACAAATTCATAGCAATACATCATTTTTCATGTGCAAAAATGCAGTCGTTTGTGCAAAATATGCAATGTGCAAAAAGCAAAGTGCAAAATGTGCATGATGCAATTACTCAGTCAGTTAGCATGGAGGCACGGGACCGAACAGCAGCTTTAAAAAAGCAGCTCATTCTAAAGATGGCCTCGTCCGTTTTCAACAATGACAGTTCTTTAAAAGCTGATTTAAAATCCGTCAAAGCATATTTTCGGCAGTGTGGCATTATAAAGTGCAAAGTAAGCGTTCTGTAAAAACCACAAAAAAAGACAAAATGAAGCAGACTTTGTTTGCCGCCTGTATTACACGGGCAATTTGATTTTTCCACATTTTTGTTAAAACCTAGGGGAAAGCTGAGTAAGTTTATAATGCTTCCATCCCTAAACCGGAATAGTAAGCTCCTATTCCACCTGCCAAGCTTTAAACGAAGATAGCCCTGGGGCAAAGCAGATGGTTTATCGAATTGCTCCATAAGGGAAATATATCTAACTGTGGACGGCTTGGCCCGGTCACACATTAACCTCTCCTTGCGATAACGATCGAAAAAGGGCCTTTTTTTAGTATGTTCTTATGTGTATGGTTAATCAATTGCGGTGATGTAAACAGATGGCCCAGCCCCACACTTGATAAGCTACTATCCACAGCCTTAAGCCAGGGTATAAGTTTGGCCCTTTCACAATTTAAGCAGTCATTGATAATGTCACGTGACAGGGAGGCAGCAGGGTTACACCAGATTTTTGTCCAAAATAGTGGGGGTCGAGATCTTATAAAGTCCTCAATGTAATGGAGGTTAAGTTCTCTATGACAAATGTGGGTTGGTGCACTAATTACCCCCCCAGAATCTTCCGACAGAATCTATTTTCTTCAGACTGTAGTTAGGTACAGTTGGAGTAACCCCATACCTCGGCCCCATATGAGCCGACCGGAAGGCATTGTGTTCTGTAAATTTGCAACAGTGACATAATCACGTCTGCCTGATGGGGTTGGCGAAGGGAAACTAAAGAATTTATGGCCTTGCTCATCTTGTTCCTTCCTAGCGCTACATGTGGTTGCCAGGAGCCACTATTCGAAAACAGCAACCCCAGGTAGGGGAAAGTGCAAGTGCTTTTTAGGGTATTGCCCCCTGATTGGATATGGCTTATTTTATAGCTTTTAGGCCCACAGGACATTATAAAAATTTTTTTAAATTGGTACATAGTCCCAAATCTGCCATGTATTTGACAAAACCCAAAATTAAAATTCGCAGAGCATTAGGTGTGCGGCCCATAAGGACCACATCGTCCGCATAAAGAAGTGCAGGGACAGGTTTACCTTGGACTTGCGGAACATCATTAGTTATTTTGGCCAAGGAAACACTCAAATCATTTATATACAAAATAAAAAGCAGGGGGGCCAAGACACAACCCTGTCTGACCCCCCTGCCAATTAAAATATCGTTCGAAACTTCACCATCATTGTTAATGCGGACTCGGGCTTTCAAGTTGCTATGAAGATGTGCAAGAAAATAAACTAAAGTTTCGTCTAAACCATAATTCAGACCATAAGCGGGAACGATTAACAAAATCAAAAGCAGAACTTAAATCCATGAAACCAAACTACAGGGGGGATCTTTTAGCGATCGTGTATTTGGCCATGAGTAAATTTAAGTTCAAACACTGCTCCACCGTGCCAACTTTACTTCTAAAGCCTAGTTGGCAAGGGTGTAAGATGGAGTTTTCTTCCGCCCAAGTACTGATTCTGTTAAAAAGGACCCTACCTAAGACTTTTAATGTGTTGTCAATTAGTGATATAGGTCGATAGCATCCGGGGTCGAGTCTATCGCCTTTTTTAAATATAGGGACGATGGTGCTGCAGGACCAAGTTTCCGGGACAGTGGTGGCAGATAAGTTATTAAAGACGTTGCATAGCAGGGGAGCCCAAAAATCCGGTAAGGATTTAATTTGGTCAATAGATAGGCCATCAGGGCCAGGGGCTTTGTTCCCCGCGCTATCTGCAATAGTGTCCTCCACCTCCGTCAGCGAGATGTTTAAGGGCTTAATGGCTGGAGTAGGTTCAAACAGCTCACCCGCCGCTGGGGCATCGTAAATCTTAGAGAAGTGCTCAGTCCACACATCCCCAGTTATGTTACAATTAATGGGGGAGATGTTGGAGCCCAGTGATCTAATATTCCTGACTTCCCTCCAAAACCCTGTGGCGTCTCGTAGGGTGGCTGTACGAACAAGCGATTCCCAATGTTCTTTTACAAGCTCTTCCGATCTAACTTTCAGACAGTGTTTATATCTGGATCTCAAAGTCCTTACTAAGGACGGATCACGAGGGGCAGCAGTTAGAGCTGCCCTTAAATCCCGGTTAGCTTTGGAACATGAGGTATCAAACCACCTGGGGTTAATATTTTTTAGAACGGGGACAGGTTTAGAGATTTCAATTTTTATGGCCTTACAGAGCTCACAGAATGAGTTTACGATGTCGAGCCCCGGGCTGGTGGTAGATAGACAAACCGAGACAGGAGTAGGATGTTTTTTGATGACTCTAGCCAAAACATCCTGGTTGTCAATCCCCTTCCAGGCTACCCTTAACCTGTCCGTTGATGCTGTTAAGTTTTTAGCCCCAATTTCGGGTTTTCTTCCTCTGGGTTTTAATTGTTTTAAAGCAAATATAAATGGGATAATGGTCGCTGTATGTTGACCTGATAACCTTAGATTTTAGTAAGAGATCCTCAAGAAGAGATGAAATAAACACATAATCTATAGTTGTGGAGCTCCCTCACCCTATGTAGGTGGGTACAGGTATATTAATTGCAACTGTGTCTAGTTTCTCCATTACATTAACTAGATCACGAGATGCCAGCAAATCACGTAATTCATCCCCTCTCCTACATGGTGGGAATCTAGGATGGATATGAGCATTAAAATCACCTCCCAGACATATGCCGTCGAATTTGCCGTATTTTTGACCCTCCTCAACTTCATCAATGAAGTTAAACAAATTCAAAAAGTTAACATTAGGATGGGTTGTGAAGTCATTGTTATAAAAGTTGATAAAACATAGCTTTAATCGGCCCATGTATTTCAACGCCATGAAACTATTGTTGTTAGTTGGCAATAGTTCCAAGTTGACTCCATCTGTAATTTTGACCCAGATTGATAAACCCCCACTGGGGCGGCCAATGGGAGGGGAGGGAACGATCAGATTATGACAGCTATAGCCCTCAAGAAGTAAGGGTCTTGTGCACCAGGTTTCCTGCAGCAATAAAACATCAAAGCTAGTAACCCAGTCCATCCAAGACTTGATGTTCATTTTGGCATTAAGGCCAGCAATGTTCCAACTCAGGATTGAGAATTCATCAAAGGTTGTAATGGGGCCATGGCCCTTAGCACCACTGGGAGAAACCGATGGCGACCTATGCCTACCTAAAGAAATAGGTGGTGTTACAATAGGACAGATGGATGGAACATCAGCCGGAGTTACCTTACTAATGCAGTTAACAGCTGAAGTGTGGGATGAGTTCACTGATGGTCAGTCCAAACTACAGGTGTCTGCAAGTGCACTGAATCTGTTAAAAAGTGGAAAAGGGGGTGGTGCTGGGAAAATTGGAAAGTGTGGGGCGGAAAGGAGTTGCCTAGGTGGAGGCCTATAAAAATAGGCCAAAGGCAAGGGGGTAACAACAGTGGATGGGGCAGGGTAAATGCAATTACGGTTAAGTATGTGTTTGGCAGTGCCAGGGTACCTGAAATTTAGAACGATGCAGTCCCCATTGAAATCTTTGCGTAAGGGCCCAACCCAGCTAACACGGCGGGCAGACAAAATTTCACGTGAGATATCATGGCTGACCCCCTTATGTTTAGTTAGCCAGTCAATACACTTGTTGTTTAACTGGACCCATGACTCCCCTTGTCCCTCCTTAAGAGGTGGGACGCCTGCCAGTACTAGAAACGTATGGGCAGGCGTCAGGTGGTAAGTAGAGGGCAGATTCATGAGGTTGTCTGGGTCTGCTGACTGCTGGTTGTTCCTTCCTAACGTTATTGCTGCTTTGGGTCACAGATTTCACCGGGATTGTATTAGAGCCCTCCTGTCGTGTGCCATTAGATGTAGTGGTGGTGATGGAAGAAGCGGCAACAACGACAGGAGTAGGCGTTAGTTTGCCCTATATTGGTGTGACTATGTGTATTGTCAGTCGTGGGGGTACTGCTGACAAGTTTAGGGACTCCCATCGTGCTACTATTAGGACTAGGCGCGCCACACAAGAAAACCTTGCCCGCTGACTCCAGGTCTTTCAGAAGGCGATCGCCCCTCCGCTGATCAAGGCTGATCGCCCCTTTCCTTTTTACCTCTTCCTTTTTCACTAAGTTTTCTAATTTATCTAATCTTTTAAAAACAGCATTAAATTGTTTGATCATTTGACATTCGGAGCTGCGAGAGCCTCTTGCAGCGTCCGGAGCCGCGAAACCCACCTTGTGGCGGCCGGAGGCGCGAAAATCACCCTGCAGCGGCCGGAGCCGCGAAAACCACCCTGCAGCGGCCGGAGTCTCTAAAGCCTCTAAAGCCACCCTGCAGCGGACAGAGCCGCGAAAGCCTTCTGCAGCAGCTGGAGCCGCGAAAGGCATTCACAAGCAGCGGAGCTGCGAAAGACTTTCTTTTAGCAGCAGCAGTGATAGGAGCAGGAGCATTGAGAGCTTCCAGTAGCGCCGAGCAGCGTTGATCCGCATGAGTGGCGTCTGCAGCCTGTCCAGGAGATCAGAGCACCTGAAATTAGGCAAGTAGGCAGGCTGTTTGCAATACGGTATACTGTGGACAGCCGCCGCCGCCTACAAACAAACAAACTAACAATAATTATTGCTGGAGGAACACGTTTGAACGTGGATTAGCTTGAAGGAACACTGCCTGAAAGGGAAGGGGAAACTGTAGTCTTGGATTATAGTCTTGTGTATATATACATATATATATCAGCAGTGTTACTTTGTAGTGTTTCTGGTCCATCTTTGCCCTTGTCTTTCAGTACTCCCTTTCGCACATCTTTTAAATATAATGACAGCAAAAAAATTAAGGTCGGGGCGCTTATTGGTGGGAAGGACTTGTGCAAAAACAAAATCAAATCCCCTACGAAATAAGGATGTCTCTGCCATATTGACTAAAGGAAAAAATCAATTATTTAGTCTATGGGAAAGGGGAAAGGATACAATCCCCAAAGTTACATCAAATACTGTAATAACTGGAGACGGAGGGGAAAATGCGAGTGGGATTAGAAAAGAGTGTGAAAAGGTAAATACTGCTGAAGAGTCCCATATTACTGGTAGTAATTCTAGAGGAGGAGAATCCCGAGAACCCCAAGAACCCCAGAGACATCCAGCGTGAAGTCCTGGGGATCAAATCAGTTCTTTAGTTCCGCAGGTAACCTTGGGACCGGCTCTAATAACAGTAGATGTGACAGTACATAGAACACCACACGCTTCCCATGGTTCCATAGAAGAGCCCCTTGGTCTCAACCCAGCCAAGAATGTTCAAAGTAATGATTTCACTCTCCCGGATCTATATTTAGAACTCTGCAGGAGATATGTTTCTTGTGATGCTAGCAAGATTATAGAACTAGAAAATACTCCTACAAAAGCAGTCCCTATAGGTTTAAAATTATTCAGCAGTACGCCATTAAATAAATCAAATAGTTCCCTTTTGCACTCCCTCACCTCTATGACCCCTGATTTAAATATTAATGATACTTCTCCCAGTCAAATACCTAGAAAGGAGATATTAGTCGCGGACTCACTATTATTCCTAGAATATCTATTATCCTCTATTTTAACGTTAATTGAAAATTTTGTAGGAGGTTCTGATTGTGTGTTGGAAACTGTAACCCAAATCCTAAAGGTATTGTTAAAAATTAATCAGGAGAAGGAGGTTAGTTCAAAAACTGAATTCAAACAAATAGAAGGAGAAGTAAAAATAGAAGATGTTGCGGTGAATATACTTGAGAATGCAAATAGTCATCAAATCTATATTAAGCATGACGTTAGTTTTCAAACGGATAAGCAAATGAATAAATCGATACAGCTAAATTATGATTCAGCTCATGAACAAAAAGACTCGGTAGACTCAGCGTAAAGGATATATAAGGAAGTTTTCCCCATTTTTAGAACCCAGTCAAATGATGAGAAAGAAGATGCTTTAGGAATAGTACACTTGGAAAAAAAGAGAGAAATGAAAAAAGTGGAAAGAATAGAGGGAAAAAGATTAAATCAATATGAAGAATCTAAATAAAAAAGCAGCGGAGAATTCGTTTTAAAGAAAATATAGAAGCCCCTGGTATTAAGGAATCTTTCGCTGAATCTCTACAAAATGCATCACAAGATATGATCCAGGAAAATGAAGCTAACCTTGTGAGTCCAGAGACTAAAGATCTAGTATTAGGGCCAATAGTGGCCTATGAAGTTTCCATCTCAAACATCGCATATCCCACAACAGTATTTGATAACTTCACAATAGAGGGGTCTTCATCCGTGATAACAGCAGAGCAGCAGAAGTCTGTTAGCCTTTCCTCTACAGCACTTAATCCTTCGGCTATTCCCTTTTCCGACATTGTAAAAAGTAAAGTTAGATCGAAGAAAACTGAGGTTGATCACATAGACACATTCCAATTAGATTTTATACCTCTGTTTGATACGGATTTAACACTAAATAGGTCTCGGCTTCTCAAATGTTTCCAGGAGATTGAAAGTTTAAAACGTATTTAAAGTAGTGATATAAGCTTAGTCTCCCTTTTAGAAACAGAAGTTGGTTATATATCGAGGGTAAGATTTAATTCCAAAATTGTTGTTAACCTTGTATTTCAATGGTCAGAAGACCTACAAAGTAGGGGGATCGATGTTACCCCTTTCTCCGAGAAACCCCGAATTAGAACCCTCGATAATAAGTCCATGCTAACACAGATAGTTTCATGTAGTAAAGATTGCTCATATGATACGGAGGAATTAAAAATCTGTTTTACAAAAAATGGCAGACGAGTGAATTTTAAAGATTCTATTTCACTCTACTCTCAAGGGAACTATAAAGAAGAGAGCTCTAACTGGAACTGGCTTCCTGGTGTTCTATCGAGCAGTTCTAATAATAAACTTCCACAAGAGCTATCCCCTTAGCAATGAATTAAAAATAATATCTTGGAATGCTGCAGGAATAAAAAATAATAAGGAAAAGTTACAATACATATGTACACTTGGTGCAAACGTGATGTGTCTACAAGAGACCTGGTGTACAGAGGAATTTCTATGTAAGGATTATTTTACTTTAGATTGTATGGCAGTTCCATCTAGGTGAGGACATGCAAAGGGAGGAGTGGCATGCCTGTTGTAAAATAAGATAAAATGGAACTATAACTATTATAAAGATCCTAGTAACCTTTTTCTGGCAATAACGTTATATAACTCTGATAATGATGTAAAATGTAAACTATTGACGTTAAAAAATGCTTATATTCCTCCCGACGCCTGTCATGATGCACTTTTGAGGAAGGTTTTCTCTTATATTAAAAAAGTCAATGAAGCAGAACTCTCCTCCCATATAGTTTTGGTAGGGGATCTGAATTGTAAAATCTCAAATTCCACTTTGGATATATTCCGAAATTAGGAAAAAGAAGAATCCTTACAGATCCCACAAGCTCTTCTTCCACAAAATATTAAGACAAATTAGAGGGGGAAAATGCTTTTGGATGAGTTATCAAAAGTTGATGGCATTGTAGTAAATGGAAGACTCCCCTCTGATACACCGGCAAATGTTACTTGTAAATCTAATAAAAGAGAATCTATTTTAGATTACGTGGCAGTGGGAAGTACATCCTTTTTCTTATTGAAGGATCTTAAGTTTTCCAAATCTCTCTATAGTGACCATATGATATTAACTCTCACTGTAAATTTAGATCTTCACGGGTGTGACCCATGGTCACTAAACGGTGAAGCAGTTAGCTTTACTAAGAATTCCGGGAAATGCTATTGGGATACTAAGGCTATTCTGGTTTTGGATGGTATCTTAGAGACTACTGTAGAGAACTTGGCTAACTGGAACGGATCAGAAGTTGCTAGTTTTACTGATTTTATGATGAAATTGATAGCTATTGCTAGGAAGTCAAATCAAAAAAGAAGCATTAAAGTAGCCCCTAAATCCTTACATTCATTTAATCTTGTAATAAATAAGTTGATTAGAGAACAAGTCAAGTCAAGTCAAATGATCTTTATTCGGATTGTAAAACATCCATAAAAGTACACATAAAAAACCAACAGAATAAAGTGCATGTATAACATTTGGTTACAAATTCATAGCAATACATCATTTTTCATGTGCAAAAATGCAGTCGTTTGTGCAAAATATGCAATGTGCAAAAAGCAAAGTGCAAAATGTGCATGATGCAATTACTCAGTCAGTTAGCATGGAGGCACGGGACCGAACAGCAGCTTTAAAAAAGCAGCTCATTCTAAAGATGGCCTCGTCCGTTTTCAACAATGACAGTTCTTTAAAAGCTGATTTAAAATCCGTCAAAGCATATTTTCGGCAGTGTGGCATTATAAAGTGCAAAGTAAGCGTTCTGTAAAAACCACAAAAAAAGACAAAATGAAGCAGACTTTGTTTGCCGCCTGTATTACACGGGCAATTTGATTTTTCCACATTTTTGTTAAAACCTAGGGGAAAGCTGAGTAAGTTTATAATGCTTCCATCCCTAAACCGGAATAGTAAGCTCCTATTCCACCTGCCAAGCTTTAAACGAAGATAGCCCTGGGGCAAAGCAGATGGTTTATCGAATTGCTCCATAAGGGAAATATATCTAACTGTGGACGGCTTGGCCCGGTCACACATTAACCTCTCCTTGCGATAACGATCGAAAAAGGGCCTTTTTTTAGTATGTTCTTATGTGTATGGTTAATCAATTGCGGTGATGTAAACAGATGGCCCAGCCCCACACTTGATAAGCTACTATCCACAGCCTTAAGCCAGGGTATAAGTTTGGCCCTTTCACAATTTAAGCAGTCATTGATAATGTCACGTGACAGGGAGGCAGCAGGGTTACACCAGATTTTTGTCCAAAATAGTGGGGGTCGAGATCTTATAAAGTCCTCAATGTAATGGAGGTTAAGTTCTCTATGACAAATGTGGGTTGGTGCACTAATTACCCCCCCAGAATCTTCCGACAGAATCTATTTTCTTCAGACTGTAGTTGGGTACAGTTGGAGTAACCCCATACCTCGGCCCCATATGAGCCGACCGGAAGGCATTGTGTTCTGTAAATTTGCAACAGTGACATAATCACGTCTGCCTGATGGGGTTGGCGAAGGGAAACTAAAGAATTTATGGCCTTGCTCATCTTGTTCCTTCCTAGCGCTACATGTGGTTGCCAGGAGCCACTATTCGAAAACAGCAACCCCAGGTAGGGGAAAGTGCAAGTGCTTTTTAGGGTATTGCCCCCTGATTGGATATGGCTTATTTTATAGCTTTTAGGCCCACAGGACATTATAAAAATTTTTTTAAATTGGTACATAGTCCCAAATCTGCCATGTATTTGACAAAACCCAAAATTAAAATTCGCAGAGCATTAGGTGTGCGGCCCATAAGGACCACATCGTCCGCATAAAGAAGTGCAGGGACAGGTTTACCTTGGACTTGCGGAACATCATTAGTTATTTTGGCCAAGGAAACACTCAAATCATTTATATACAAAATAAAAAGCAGGGGGGCCAAGACACAACCCTGTCTGACCCCCCTGCCAATTAAAATATCGTTCGAAACTTCACCATCATTGTTAATGCGGACTCGGGCTTTCAAGTTGCTATGAAGATGTGCAAGAAAATAAACTAAAGTTTCGTCTAAACCATAATTCAGACCATAAGCGGGAACGATTAACAAAATCAAAAGCAGAACTTAAATCCATGAAACCAAACTACAGGGGGGATCTTTTAGCGATCGTGTATTTGGCCATGAGTAAATTTAAGTTCAAACACTGCTCCACCGTGCCAACTTTACTTCTAAAGCCTAGTTGGCAAGGGTGTAAGATGGAGTTTTCTTCCGCCCAAGTACTGATTCTGTTAAAAAGGACCCTACCTAAGACTTTTAATGTGTTGTCAATTAGTGATATAGGTCGATAGCATCCGGGGTCGAGTCTATCGCCTTTTTTAAATATAGGGACGATGGTGCTGCAGGACCAAGTTTCCGGGACAGTGGTGGCAGATAAGTTATTAAAGACGTTGCATAGCAGGGGAGCCCAAAAATCCGGTAAGGATTTAATTTGGTCAATAGATAGGCCATCAGGGCCAGGGGCTTTGTTCCCCGCGCTATCTGCAATAGTGTCCTCCACCTCCGTCAGCGAGATGTTTAAGGGCTTAATGGCTGGAGTAGGTTCAAACAGCTCACCCGCCGCTGGGGCATCGTAAATCTTAGAGAAGTGCTCAGTCCACACATCCCCAGTTATGTTACAATTAATGGGGGAGATGTTGGAGCCCAGTGATCTAATATTCCTGACTTCCCTCCAAAACCCTGTGGCGTCTCGTAGGGTGGCTGTACGAACAAGCGATTCCCAATGTTCTTTTACAAGCTCTTCCGATCTAACTTTCAGACAGTGTTTATATCTGGATCTCAAAGTCCTTACTAAGGACGGATCACGAGGGGCAGCAGTTAGAGCTGCCCTTAAATCCCGGTTAGCTTTGGAACATGAGGTATCAAACCACCTGGGGTTAATATTTTTTAGAACGGGGACAGGTTTAGAGATTTCAATTTTTATGGCCTTACAGAGCTCACAGAATGAGTTTACGATGTCGAGCCCCGGGCTGGTGGTAGATAGACAAACCGAGACAGGAGTAGGATGTTTTTTGATGACTCTAGCCAAAACATCCTGGTTGTCAATCCCCTTCCAGGCTACCCTTAACCTGTCCGTTGATGCTGTTAAGTTTTTAGCCCCAATTTCGGGTTTTCTTCCTCTGGGTTTTAATTGTTTTAAAGCAAATATAAATGGGATAATGGTCGCTGTATGTTGACCTGATAACCTTAGATTTTAGTAAGAGATCCTCAAGAAGAGATGAAATAAACACATAATCTATAGTTGTGGAGCTCCCTCACCCTATGTAGGTGGGTACAGGTATATTAATTGCAACTGTGTCTAGTTTCTCCATTACATTAACTAGATCACGAGATGCCAGCAAATCACGTAATTCATCCCCTCTCCTACATGGTGGGAATCTAGGATGGATATGAGCATTAAAATCACCTCCCAGACATATGCCGTCGAATTTGCCGTATTTTTGACCCTCCTCAACTTCATCAATGAAGTTAAACAAATTCAAAAAGTTAACATTAGGATGGGTTGT
This sequence comes from Lissotriton helveticus, assembly GCF_964261635.1. Taxonomy (NCBI): domain Eukaryota; kingdom Metazoa; phylum Chordata; class Amphibia; order Caudata; family Salamandridae; genus Lissotriton; species Lissotriton helveticus. The sequence goes on along the minus strand of NC_136060.1, from coordinate 17,924,586 downwards.
GAAGTCATTGTTATAAAAGTTGATAAAACATAGCTTTAATCGGCCCATGTATTTCAACGCCATGAAACTATTGTTGTTAGTTGGCAATAGTTCCAAGTTGACTCCATCTGTAATTTTGACCCAGATTGATAAACCCCCACTGGGGCGGCCAATGGGAGGGGAGGGAACGATCAGATTATGACAGCTATAGCCCTCAAGAAGTAAGGGTCTTGTGCACCAGGTTTCCTGCAGCAATAAAACATCAAAGCTAGTAACCCAGTCCATCCAAGACTTGATGTTCATTTTGGCATTAAGGCCAGCAATGTTCCAACTCAGGATTGAGAATTCATCAAAGGTTGTAATGGGGCCATGGCCCTTAGCACCACTGGGAGAAACCGATGGCGACCTATGCCTACCTAAAGAAATAGGCGGTGTTACAATAGGACAGATGGATGGAACATCAGCCGGAGTTACCTTACTAATGCAGTTAACAGCTGAAGTGTGGGATGAGTTCACTGATGGTCAGTCCAAACTACAGGTGTCTGCAAGTGCACTGAATCTGTTAAAAAGTGGAAAAGGGGGTGGTGCTGGGAAAATTGGAAAGTGTGGGGCGGAAAGGAGTTGCCTAGGTGGAGGCCTATAAAAATAGGCCAAAGGCAAGGGGGTAACAACAGTGGATGGGGCAGGGTAAATGCAATTACGGTTAAGTATGTGTTTGGCAGTGCCAGGGTACCTGAAATTTAGAACGATGCAGTCCCCATTGAAATCTTTGCGTAAGGGCCCAACCCAGCTAACACGGCGGGCAGACAAAATTTCACGTGAGATATCATGGCTGACCCCCTTATGTTTAGTTAGCCAGTCAATACACTTGTTGTTTAACTGGACCCATGACTCCCCTTGTCCCTCCTTAAGAGGTGGGATGCCTGCCAGTACTAGAACGTATGGGCAGGCGTCAGGTGGTAAGTGGAGGGCAGATTCATGAGGTTGTCTGGGTCTGCTGACTGCTGGTTGTTCCTTCCTAACGTTATTGCTGCTTTGGGTCACAGATTTCACCGGGATTGTATTAGAGCCCTCCTGTCGTGTGCCATTAGATGTAGTGGTGGTGATGGAAGAAGCGGCAACAACGACAGGAGTAGGCGTTAGTTTGCCCTATATTGGTGTGACTATGTGTATTGTCAGTCGTGGGGGTACTGCTGACAAGTTTAGGGACTCCCATCGTGCTACTATTAGGACTAGGCGCGCCACACAAGAAAACCTTGCCCGCTGACTCCAGGTCTTTCAGAAGGCGATCGCCCCTCCGCTGATCAAGGCTGATCGCCCCTTTCCTTTTTACCTCTTCCTTTTTCACTAAGTTTTCTAATTTATCTAATCTTTTAAAAACAGCATTAAATTGTTTGATCATTTGACATTCGGAGCTGCGAGAGCCTCTTGCAGCGTCCGGAGCCGCGAAACCCACCTTGTGGCGGCCGGAGGCGCGAAAATCACCCTGCAGCGGCCGGAGCCGCGAAAACCACCCTGCAGCGGCCGGAGTCTCTAAAGCCTCTAAAGCCACCCTGCAGCGGACAGAGCCGCGAAAGCCTTCTGCAGCAGCTGGAGCCGCGAAAGGCATTCACAAGCAGCGGAGCTGCGAAAGACTTTCTTTTAGCAGCAGCAGTGATAGGAGCAGGAGCATTGAGAGCTTCCAGTAGCGCCGAGCAGCGTTGATCCGCATGAGTGGCGTCTGCAGCCTGTCCAGGAGATCAGAGCACCTGAAATTAGGCAAGTAGGCAGGCTGTTTGCAATACGGTATACTGTGGACAGCCGCCGCCGCCTACAAACAAACAAACTAACAATAATTATTGCTGGAGGAACACGTTTGAACGTGGATTAGCTTGAAGGAACACTGCCTGAAAGGGAAGGGGAAACTGTAGTCTTGGATTATAGTCTTGTGTATATATACATATATATATCAGCAGTGTTACTTTGTAGTGTTTCTGGTCCATCTTTGCCCTTGTCTTTCAGTACTCCCTTTCGCACATCTTTTAAATATAATGACAGCAAAAAAATTAAGGTCGGGGCGCTTATTGGTGGGAAGGACTTGTGCAAAAACAAAATCAAATCCCCTACGAAATAAGGATGTCTCTGCCATATTGACTAAAGGAAAAAATCAATTATTTAGTCTATGGGAAAGGGGAAAGGATACAATCCCCAAAGTTACATCAAATACTGTAATAACTGGAGACGGAGGGGAAAATGCGAGTGGGATTAGAAAAGAGTGTGAAAAGGTAAATACTGCTGAAGAGTCCCATATTACTGGTAGTAATTCTAGAGGAGGAGAATCCCGAGAACCCCAAGAACCCCAGAGACATCCAGCGTGAAGTCCTGGGGATCAAATCAGTTCTTTAGTTCCGCAGGTAACCTTGGGACCGGCTCTAATAACAGTAGATGTGACAGTACATAGAACACCACACGCTTCCCATGGTTCCATAGAAGAGCCCCTTGGTCTCAACCCAGCCAAGAATGTTCAAAGTAATGATTTCACTCTCCCGGATCTATATTTAGAACTCTGCAGGAGATATGTTTCTTGTGATGCTAGCAAGATTATAGAACTAGAAAATACTCCTACAAAAGCAGTCCCTATAGGTTTAAAATTATTCAGCAGTACGCCATTAAATAAATCAAATAGTTCCCTTTTGCACTCCCTCACCTCTATGACCCCTGATTTAAATATTAATGATACTTCTCCCAGTCAAATACCTAGAAAGGAGATATTAGTCGCGGACTCACTATTATTCCTAGAATATCTATTATCCTCTATTTTAACGTTAATTGAAAATTTTGTAGGAGGTTCTGATTGTGTGTTGGAAACTGTAACCCAAATCCCAAAGGTATTGTTAAAAATTAATCAGGAGAAGGAGGTTAGTTCAAAAACTGAATTCAAACAAATAGAAGGAGAAGTAAAAATAGAAGATGTTGCGGTGAATATACTTGAGAATGCAAATAGTCATCAAATCTATATTAAGCATGACGTTAGTTTTCAAACGGATAAGCAAATGAATAAATCGATACAGCTAAATTATGATTCAGCTCATGAACAAAAAGACTCGGTAGACTCAGCGTAAAGGATATATAAGGAAGTTTTCCCCATTTTTAGAACCCAGTCAAATGATGAGAAAGAAGATGCTTTAGGAATAGTACACTTGGAAAAAAAGAGAGAAATGAAAAAAGTGGAAAGAATAGAGGGAAAAAGATTAAATCAATATGAAGAATCTAAATAAAAAAGCAGCGGAGAATTCGTTTTAAAGAAAATATAGAAGCCCCTGGTATTAAGGAATCTTTCGCTGAATCTCTACAAAATGCATCACAAGATATGATCCAGGAAAATGAAGCTAACCTTGTGAGTCCAGAGACTAAAGATCTAGTATTAGGGCCAATAGTGGCCTATGAAGTTTCCATCTCAAACATCGCATATCCCACAACAGTATTTGATAACTTCACAATAGAGGGGTCTTCATCCGTGATAACAGCAGAGCAGCAGAAGTCTGTTAGCCTTTCCTCTACAGCACTTAATCCTTCGGCTATTCCCTTTTCCGACATTGTAAAAAGTAAAGTTAGATCGAAGAAAACTGAGGTTGATCACATAGACACATTCCAATTAGATTTTATACCTCTGTTTGATACGGATTTAACACTAAATAGGTCTCGGCTTCTCAAATGTTTCCAGGAGATTGAAAGTTTAAAACGTATTTAAAGTAGTGATATAAGCTTAGTCTCCCTTTTAGAAACAGAAGTTGGTTATATATCGAGGGTAAGATTTAATTCCAAAATTGTTGTTAACCTTGTATTTCAATGGTCAGAAGACCTACAAAGTAGGGGGATCGATGTTACCCCTTTCTCCGAGAAACCCCGAATTAGAACCCTCGATAATAAGTCCATGCTAACACAGATAGTTTCATGTAGTAAAGATTGCTCATATGATACGGAGGAATTAAAAATCTGTTTTACAAAAAATGGCAGACGAGTGAATTTTAAAGATTCTATTTCACTCTACTCTCAAGGGAACTATAAAGAAGAGAGCTCTAACTGGAACTGGCTTCCTGGTGTTCTATCGAGCAGTTCTAATAATAAACTTCCACAAGAGCTATCCCCTTAGCAATGAATTAAAAATAATATCTTGGAATGCTGCAGGAATAAAAAATAATAAGGAAAAGTTACAATACATATGTACACTTGGTGCAAACGTGATGTGTCTACAAGAGACCTGGTGTACAGAGGAATTTCTATGTAAGGATTATTTTACTTTAGATTGTATGGCAGTTCCATCTAGGTGAGGACATGCAAAGGGAGGAGTGGCATGCCTGTTGTAAAATAAGATAAAATGGAACTATAACTATTATAAAGATCCTAGTAACCTTTTTCTGGCAATAACGTTATATAACTCTGATAATGATGTAAAATGTAAACTATTGACGTTAAAAAATGCTTATATTCCTCCCGACGCCTGTCATGATGCACTTTTGAGGAAGGTTTTCTCTTATATTAAAAAAGTCAATGAAGCAGAACTCTCCTCCCATATAGTTTTGGTAGGGGATCTGAATTGTAAAATCTCAAATTCCACTTTGGATATATTCCGAAATTAGGAAAAAGAAGAATCCTTACAGATCCCACAAGCTCTTCTTCCACAAAATATTAAGACAAATTAGAGGGGGAAAATGCTTTTGGATGAGTTATCAAAAGTTGATGGCATTGTAGTAAATGGAAGACTCCCCTCTGATACACCGGCAAATGTTACTTGTAAATCTAATAAAAGAGAATCTATTTTAGATTACGTGGCAGTGGGAAGTACATCCTTTTTCTTATTGAAGGATCTTAAGTTTTCCAAATCTCTCTATAGTGACCATATGATATTAACTCTCACTGTAAATTTAGATCTTCACGGGTGTGACCCATGGTCACTAAACGGTGAAGCAGTTAGCTTTACTAAGAATTCCGGGAAATGCTATTGGGATACTAAGGCTATTCTGGTTTTGGATGGTATCTTAGAGACTACTGTAGAGAACTTGGCTAACTGGAACGGATCAGAAGTTGCTAGTTTTACTGATTTTATGATGAAATTGATAGCTATTGCTAGGAAGTCAAATCAAAAAAGAAGCATTAAAGTAGCCCCTAAATCCTTACATTCATTTAATCTTGTAATAAATAAGTTGATTAGAGAACAAGTCAAGTCAAGTCAAATGATCTTTATTCGGATTGTAAAACATCCATAAAAGTACACATAAAAAACCAACAGAATAAAGTGCATGTATAACATTTGGTTACAAATTCATAGCAATACATCATTTTTCATGTGCAAAAATGCAGTCGTTTGTGCAAAATATGCAATGTGCAAAAAGCAAAGTGCAAAATGTGCATGATGCAATTACTCAGTCAGTTAGCATGGAGGCACGGGACCGAACAGCAGCTTTAAAAAAGCAGCTCATTCTAAAGATGGCCTCGTCCGTTTTCAACAATGACAGTTCTTTAAAAGCTGATTTAAAATCCGTCAAAGCATATTTTCGGCAGTGTGGCATTATAAAGTGCAAAGTAAGCGTTCTGTAAAAACCACAAAAAAAGACAAAATGAAGCAGACTTTGTTTGCCGCCTGTATTACACGGGCAATTTGATTTTTCCACATTTTTGTTAAAACCTAGGGGAAAGCTGAGTAAGTTTATAATGCTTCCATCCCTAAACCGGAATAGTAAGCTCCTATTCCACCTGCCAAGCTTTAAACGAAGATAGCCCTGGGGCAAAGCAGATGGTTTATCGAATTGCTCCATAAGGGAAATATATCTAACTGTGGACGGCTTGGCCCGGTCACACATTAACCTCTCCTTGCGATAACGATCGAAAAAGGGCCTTTTTTTAGTATGTTCTTATGTGTATGGTTAATCAATTGCGGTGATGTAAACAGATGGCCCAGCCCCACACTTGATAAGCTACTATCCACAGCCTTAAGCCAGGGTATAAGTTTGGCCCTTTCACAATTTAAGCAGTCATTGATAATGTCACGTGACAGGGAGGCAGCAGGGTTACACCAGATTTTTGTCCAAAATAGTGGGGGTCGAGATCTTATAAAGTCCTCAATGTAATGGAGGTTAAGTTCTCTATGACAAATGTGGGTTGGTGCACTAATTACCCCCCCAGAATCTTCCGACAGAATCTATTTTCTTCAGACTGTAGTTGGGTACAGTTGGAGTAACCCCATACCTCGGCCCCATATGAGCCGACCGGAAGGCATTGTGTTCTGTAAATTTGCAACAGTGACATAATCACGTCTGCCTGATGGGGTTGGCGAAGGGAAACTAAAGAATTTATGGCCTTGCTCATCTTGTTCCTTCCTAGCGCTACATGTGGTTGCCAGGAGCCACTATTCGAAAACAGCAACCCCAGGTAGGGGAAAGTGCAAGTGCTTTTTAGGGTATTGCCCCCTGATTGGATATGGCTTATTTTATAGCTTTTAGGCCCACAGGACATTATAAAAATTTTTTTAAATTGGTACATAGTCCCAAATCTGCCATGTATTTGACAAAACCCAAAATTAAAATTCGCAGAGCATTAGGTGTGCGGCCCATAAGGACCACATCGTCCGCATAAAGAAGTGCAGGGACAGGTTTACCTTGGACTTGCGGAACATCATTAGTTATTTTGGCCAAGGAAACACTCAAATCATTTATATACAAAATAAAAAGCAGGGGGGCCAAGACACAACCCTGTCTGACCCCCCTGCCAATTAAAATATCGTTCGAAACTTCACCATCATTGTTAATGCGGACTCGGGCTTTCAAGTTGCTATGAAGATGTGCAAGAAAATAAACTAAAGTTTCGTCTAAACCATAATTCAGACCATAAGCGGGAACGATTAACAAAATCAAAAGCAGAACTTAAATCCATGAAACCAAACTACAGGGGGGATCTTTTAGCGATCGTGTATTTGGCCATGAGTAAATTTAAGTTCAAACACTGCTCCACCGTGCCAACTTTACTTCTAAAGCCTAGTTGGCAAGGGTGTAAGATGGAGTTTTCTTCCGCCCAAGTACTGATTCTGTTAAAAAGGACCCTACCTAAGACTTTTAATGTGTTGTCAATTAGTGATATAGGTCGATAGCATCCGGGGTCGAGTCTATCGCCTTTTTTAAATATAGGGACGATGGTGCTGCAGGACCAAGTTTCCGGGACAGTGGTGGCAGATAAGTTATTAAAGACGTTGCATAGCAGGGGAGCCCAAAAATCCGGTAAGGATTTAATTTGGTCAATAGATAGGCCATCAGGGCCAGGGGCTTTGTTCCCCGCGCTATCTGCAATAGTGTCCTCCACCTCCGTCAGCGAGATGTTTAAGGGCTTAATGGCTGGAGTAGGTTCAAACAGCTCACCCGCCGCTGGGGCATCGTAAATCTTAGAGAAGTGCTCAGTCCACACATCCCCAGTTATGTTACAATTAATGGGGGAGATGTTGGAGCCCAGTGATCTAATATTCCTGACTTCCCTCCAAAACCCTGTGGCGTCTCGTAGGGTGGCTGTACGAACAAGCGATTCCCAATGTTCTTTTACAAGCTCTTCCGATCTAACTTTCAGACAGTGTTTATATCTGGATCTCAAAGTCCTTACTAAGGACGGATCACGAGGGGCAGCAGTTAGAGCTGCCCTTAAATCCCGGTTAGCTTTGGAACATGAGGTATCAAACCACCTGGGGTTAATATTTTTTAGAACGGGGACAGGTTTAGAGATTTCAATTTTTATGGCCTTACAGAGCTCACAGAATGAGTTTACGATGTCGAGCCCCGGGCTGGTGGTAGATAGACAAACCGAGACAGGAGTAGGATGTTTTTTGATGACTCTAGCCAAAACATCCTGGTTGTCAATCCCCTTCCAGGCTACCCTTAACCTGTCCGTTGATGCTGTTAAGTTTTTAGCCCCAATTTCGGGTTTTCTTCCTCTGGGTTTTAATTGTTTTAAAGCAAATATAAATGGGATAATGGTCGCTGTATGTTGACCTGATAACCTTAGATTTTAGTAAGAGATCCTCAAGAAGAGATGAAATAAACACATAATCTATAGTTGTGGAGCTCCCTCACCCTATGTAGGTGGGTACAGGTATATTAATTGCAACTGTGTCTAGTTTCTCCATTACATTAACTAGATCACGAGATGCCAGCAAATCACGTAATTCATCCCCTCTCCTACATGGTGGGAATCTAGGATGGATATGAGCATTAAAATCACCTCCCAGACATATGCCGTCGAATTTGCCGTATTTTTGACCCTCCTCAACTTCATCAATGAAGTTAAACAAATTCAAAAAGTTAACATTAGGATGGGTTGTGAAGTCATTGTTATAAAAGTTGATAAAACATAGCTTTAATCGGCCCATGTATTTCAACGCCATGAAACTATTGTTGTTAGTTGGCAATAGTTCCAAGTTGACTCCATCTGTAATTTTGACCCAGATTGATAAACCCCCACTGGGGCGGCCAATGGGAGGGGAGGGAACGATCAGATTATGACAGCTATAGCCCTCAAGAAGTAAGGGTCTTGTGCACCAGGTTTCCTGCAGCAATAAAACATCAAAGCTAGTAACCCAGTCCATCCAAGACTTGATGTTCATTTTGGCATTAAGGCCAGCAATGTTCCAACTCAGGATTGAGAATTCATCAAAGGTTGTAATGGGGCCATGGCCCTTAGCACCACTGGGAGAAACCGATGGCGACCTATGCCTACCTAAAGAAATAGGCGGTGTTACAATAGGACAGATGGATGGAACATCAGCCGGAGTTACCTTACTAATGCAGTTAACAGCTGAAGTGTGGGATGAGTTCACTGATGGTCAGTCCAAACTACAGGTGTCTGCAAGTGCACTGAATCTGTTAAAAAGTGGAAAAGGGGGTGGTGCTGGGAAAATTGGAAAGTGTGGGGCGGAAAGGAGTTGCCTAGGTGGAGGCCTATAAAAATAGGCCAAAGGCAAGGGGGTAACAACAGTGGATGGGGCAGGGTAAATGCAATTACGGTTAAGTATGTGTTTGGCAGTGCCAGGGTACCTGAAATTTAGAACGATGCAGTCCCCATTGAAATCTTTGCGTAAGGGCCCAACCCAGCTAACACGGCGGGCAGACAAAATTTCACGTGAGATATCATGGCTGACCCCCTTATGTTTAGTTAGCCAGTCAATACACTTGTTGTTTAACTGGACCCATGACTCCCCTTGTCCCTCCTTAAGAGGTGGGACGCCTGCCAGTACTAGAACGTATGGGCAGGCGTCAGGTGGTAAGTGGAGGGCAGATTCATGAGGTTGTCTGGGTCTGCTGACTGCTGGTTGTTCCTTCCTAACGTTATTGCTGCTTTGGGTCACAGATTTCACCGGGATTGTATTAGAGCCCTCCTGTCGTGTGCCATTAGATGTAGTGGTGGTGATGGAAGAAGCGGCAACAACGACAGGAGTAGGCGTTAGTTTGCCCTATATTGGTGTGACTATGTGTATTGTCAGTCGTGGGGGTACTGCTGACAAGTTTAGGGACTCCCATCGTGCTACTATTAGGACTAGGCGCGCCACACAAGAAAACCTTGCCCGCTGACTCCAGGTCTTTCAGAAGGCGATCGCCCCTCCGCTGATCAAGGCTGATCGCCCCTTTCCTTTTTACCTCTTCCTTTTTCACTAAGTTTTCTAATTTATCTAATCTTTTAAAAACAGCATTAAATTGTTTGATCATTTGACATTCTAGTTGTTTAAAAATAGAGTCCACAATTGTCTCAATAAAATTCCCATTGGGTTTGGGTTGAATAATGCTCTCAGTCAAGAACTCTGTCTGGGTACCCAAGGAGTTGGAGTCATCAGTGGAAAGAGTTATAGGGGTAACTATAGGGATGACTGAGTCGATAATCAGGGGCAGTTCAGTATTAGCGGTGTTAGCCTCGGATTGTTGTTGTTTCCCTCTAGTCCACATGCTCTGAGGGGTAGGTTGATTTTTATTGCGCACCGGTTGCTTCCTTTTATTGACAGTCAATTTCAGGGGGCCCCTTTTCCTTTTGCCTTCTCCGATTTTATTGCCATTTGACAGGGGTGATGTTACAGACTGTGTAGTGCGGTCAGGCTGAGATGCGATGGTTATAGCCTGACTGCTGTCCCCAAACGGCATTCCCAACGATGGTGCCAGGATAGATGATTTTGTGATGGTAATTGTCGGAGATAAAGGGCAAATGTTTGAGGGACTACTTTGTGATGACTGTATATCAATGGCGCTGCAGCCCAGTGACATCCTTCTTTCAGTATTAGCAATTTCCTCCTGCACCAAAGTTAAGGCATTTTCTAATAAACATTCAAAGGAGGGTGGTGGAAAGGGGGGGCTGGCAGGGGCAGATGTTAAAGACGTATTGTTATTACGCTTTCCCATAATGTATTGGGCCCAGCTCACCTCTTGTCGTGGATGTCAGAGCTGTGGCCCAGCCCGGCCTCCTCTGGCCTCTGAGGTCCGTAGAGGGCCCGCCCTTTGCCCGGGCTTGGCCCGGCGCGTCCCGCGCGCGTCCTCGCGGGACGAGGGAGCAGTCCCAGTCTTATGCGCCTCCTGGCCCCGAAAAGCGAGTGGGGGCGGTGTCCTGGCCTCAAGGCTGCCGGGAGTTGGAGTTCCCAACCCCGACCGGCGGAGCCAAGCCCAGCCAATCAGGTCGTGCTAGCAGGCACAGCGGAGTGAAGCCCGGCCAACTGCACGGAAGCCTGCACGGGAGCTGGAACCACAGGACGCCTCGGCGGAGCAAGGTAGGCTCGGCCGACGTCCAAACCCCTCACAAAATGCCACCTCGTCCTCGGCAGCAGTCCCAGTCTTATGCGCCTCCTGGCGCCGAAAAGCGAGTGGGGGCGGTGTCCTGGCCTCAAGGCTGCCGGGAGTTGGAGTTCCCAACCCCGACCGGCGGAGCCAAGCCCGGCCAATCAGGGCGTGCTAGCAGGCACGGCGGAGCGAAGCACGGCCGCCTGCACGGAAGCCTGCACGGGAGCTGGAACCACAGGATGCCTCAGCGGAGCAAGGTAGGCTCGGCCGACGTCCAAACCCCTCACAAAATGCCACTGATTAGAGAACAGTACTTTCACTACTCCTCTGATAGATATCGTACAATAGTGCTATTAAAGAGGAGGAAGACTAGGGCAAAGGTAAAGTTAAGAAAAGAGAGGGAAGACAAAATTTGGATAAATTTGAAAGAAGAAGTGTCAAAACGCCAAGTAAGAAAGTATTGGTCTCTCATTGGGGAGGGATGTGGAGCTAGATCATGTCCTCTTCCAATTGCTATTGAGGAGCATACATGGGTTAATTATATACAGGACCTATATGCGAGTAATGCAGCTACAATGGTATGCACTGCACTAAAGGAAGATCTATCATTATATGGCTCGCCATCTGATAAAGATATTGAAATGGAGATCAAGGGGATGCGGTCCTCCGGGGCGATGGGCCCGGATGAGCTTCCAATTACGGTTCTAAAACAAAACAGTAAAATGTGGAGTAAAATCCTTTATCCGGTGTTTAACTACTGCTATGTAAACAAAACGGTTCTTCCATCCTGGAAGGAGAGTATAGTGGTCCCCCTTTTCAAGAAGGGAGACCGGGATGCCCCAAAAAACTATCGTCAAATTGCCTTCTTAGATGCAGTAGGTAAAGTTTTTGCCAAATGCCTCCTGATGCAAATAAATGATTGGGTAAACGGGGCTGAAATTTTACCTTGTGAACAAACAGGGTTTAGGTCTAAACATGGAACTATGGATAATCTAACGGCTTTACAGGTAATAAATGAAAAATATGTTAAAGTCAGAGGTGGAAGAGTGTACACAGCGTTTATAGACTTCTCCACAGCATTTGATAAAGTAGATCGATTATTGCTGTGGGGAAAATTGTCGAACCTGGGTATGCCAGCCATCCTCTTGGAGTTGGTCCGTGCCCTCTACACAGATACCTGGTGTAGAGTCTTATTGGGAGGGGAAAGAGGTCTCTCCCAAATAATTCCCACTGTAAATGGCCTAAAACAGGGATGCTTATTGGCCCCCCTACTTTTCTCCCTTTATATCTCTGACCTTCCCTATGTTCTGTCTCAAAGTGAACGCACTGCTCCATTATTGGGGGGAAAATCAATTGTTTGTTTACTCTATGCGGACGACATTCTAATATTGGATTTGACCCCGAGGGGATTAAATAGTCGTCTTCAGGTGCTCCATGAATATGCAGAGGCCCATTTTTTAAAGATAAATGTAACTAAAAGCAAAGTAATGTGCATGCATGGTAGAAAAAAGGTGAAGTATGGAAACTTCGTTTGGTCTGTAGGTGGGCAAAAACTAGAACTTGTAAAATTCTATGTCTTCTTGGGAAAAACGGTGTGTAGCAACTTAAGTGACAAAGCACACATAGAAAATAATATTCTTAAAGCAATTACACAGGGGAAAAGTTTGGGCTCCCTCTACAGGTCAACTGGAAGGAGACACTTTGGAATGCTATTGGAGGTCTTTCGTGCTAAAATTCCTGCCTCTTTGTTATTTGGTATGGAATTACTTGACCTAGGAAAATGGTGTTTCCTAAATATAACAGAAGGCAACATTTTACGGAGCCTAGCCTCAGTTAACTTTGCTTGTCCCGTGGCCGCTTTAAGATTGGAATTTGGATTAAGAAGTACCTGGGTACATGGGCTTGCGGGGATAGTACGTTGGGTTATAAGTCTTGTAAAGGGTGAGATAGGTACAATAAGATGTTTTATCCGGAAAGAATTACTGGGAAGTCTAAATGAGCAATCTCTAATTGTTAAAGATTTTAGAGATGCGGTAGACTTACTCCAACTGGATGCAACCGCACTTTTCACCCTAACACCATATCAATTAAAAGCCACTATGAAACAGGCTACCTGGAAATTAAGTTTTTCGAGGGATAGGGAAGCCGCATCTTAAAGAGAGGCACCGACCCGTCTATTGACTCCTGTATGATAAACAAAGCACAGGCATATAATACCTGGAACCTGCCTCATGGAGTGCGCCGTTTTTGGTTATTATTGAGGCAAGGTTTACTCCCCTTAAACAACTTACTATCTAAATGGTATTGTTCCTCTCCAGCCTGTAATTTGTGCAATAATCCTGTCCAGGACATTATGCATGTACTATTTACTTGTCCTGCTCTACTATTATGTCGTCGTAAATGGATAAGGCCTATTTGTTTTTCTTTATCTATTCTTTCTGCCCGGGCTCTGATAGATTCCATCTATGTACCACCAAATACAATATTTTGTCATAGAATTTTAAACTTTTTAAAGTGTTTTTTAGATATATATTGAAACATTTATATGTTGGGTATTTTAGTTAAAATTGGTTTTACTCTGATGTTTTTTATATTTATAACATTTGTATATTATAATTGAATGTTTTGAAAATGTAAATTTCAAATTTTATGTGGATCTCCTTGGAGTTCCAAGATCATAAAGAAAATAAATTGATTGATTCCAGCCTAAGTTTTTATACAAAGTAGCATTAAGGGTTAATGTGTCTCCCACAAAGCACATGTTGTAACATATAAATGACAGATGTAATTTTATGTAGATAGGTAAGTGGGTTACTGCTTTGAACACCGAGATCCCTATGTTACTTGCTGTTGCATTGTAATCCTGTAAATATAGCACAGTGAGCTATGAAAGATGATGTGTGACTTCTACGCCCTGTATCCCCCCACTGTTTTATGTAACACACCCTGTACATTAATTTACAAACTGACAGGATTTATTGTATATGTAATATATACGTGTAATGTACAGCACTCTGACACCCTCCACTGGGAGTAGCACTGTACAGGAAAAATAGTGGTATTTAAATTATTTCAACGTCTCCTCAGGGATAGTTAGTGCTATATAAATGAAATTATTACAAATACTGGGAAAGACCAACAAATCTTACATTCTTACAGTGCATGTATATATCTAAACAGGAACCGAACAAAGTGAAAAGCTGCCTCTCTTAAGTCTGTGTGAAGTGCTAACAAGTTGTGAGCCTTTGTTCCCCTCTGCTGCATTGCATCTAGGTGTGAGGCTCTGACAGCTCCCACCCAGGAGAATCAAACAAAAGGAGGCCTGATGATCTCTCAAATTGGGCCTTTGTTATGAGTCCCGCTAGAGTCTGAAATAGGAGAGCCTCCTCCCCACCTGCACGTTGTTACAGATCGAAAGAACTTATACCAAAAGAGAGTCACCGTTCCTAAGTGAGAGAGAGAAAAAGGAAGTAAGAGGTACTCTCGTCGTGTGCTACTTTAATTGTGGGGGGCAGTGTGTCCTCATCTTGATGCCCTCACACACCCCGATGGATGTCATGCTTCATCACTAGGCTTTTGGTCCTCGTCGGATCGGTGCTGCAATGCCCTACGGAAGGGTCTCTTTTTCGGAGATCTTTTGATGAAGCCATATGGAAACAAATATACAGTTTACCATTAGGTTATCTATACCAATGGAAGCACCTTTAGCTCACATATATATATTCGAGTTTGAGTCTTGGCATCGGTTCAACATCTTGTTTAGTCTCGGCAAATCACTTCATCTCCCGTTGCCTACAAAAAATTATTGTACCCTTCTGTAATGTAACTGGTGCTCATGTAAAGGGCTTCAGTACCTTTAGGTCGGGTACGTGCTATATAAAACTTTAAAAAATGGGCATGATTAATATGTCTTGTGGAATAGATTGCGGGACAGGTTAGGGAAACCTGGAGCACAAGCAGACCTCAGGCCCTTCTTGGTGGAGGAAACAGGAGTACAGGTTTTGGAAGAAGGAAACCGGGAAAGTGACATGGGAAGCTGGGAGAGTCATGGGAGTCAGGAAATGTAGATCTTCTTTTCTTGGTGTTTTTTTAAAAACCTCTGTGCCCCAGTTTGAATGTACCACTGAAAAATAGCCAGATTAGGTACTTTGAAATGTTGGATTAGTATATTTAAAAGCCACATCTCTCTCCTTGTTTTAAAACGATGATTTACAGATAAATATTTTGAAAAAGCAAACAGATCAACACTCGTGTTTGCCAGTGCTTGTTTATTTTGTTAACCAAGCACACAGCCCATATCTGTAGCTTTATAAGAGTGTAATGGAGGTGCAGGCTGATGTAAGACTTATCTGAAGGTGTTGCTGTCGGTGACTATTGGAAGGGAAAGCAAGGCACCTTTTGGGGAGTGGCAAAAGCAGGTTTTGGACACACAGGCACAATTAGGTCAAAGACTGTTATATACAGCAGGGCATGTTTGGTTCCAGGTGAACTTGAAGTCAATGTGTGTAAGGAACAAGTGCTGCACTGTAGGGTGCAATGCAAAAATACTCTTCCTTGGCCGCTGTTCAACACTATGAACATATCAACTGTGGTTTTGTAGTTGCTTTTTATGATTGTGTGAGCATGGTTGTTTAAAGTGGATGATTATAATATATTTAATTTGCATCTTTTTAATCTTTTTGAGAAAGCTCAGTGGGTTAATCCCCTCAAAATGTTCATTCCTACCATTCTGTGACACCAAAGCTCCCCAAAAATCCATACATCTGACCATCCTGATTGTCCTACCTCCCAAAAGATTATGCACTTTATTTAGACACTAGGCATCTAAGGTGTCACAGTTCATGTCCTCCATCATCCTCATGGGGGACCGTTTGCTATATTTAGAAAAACCTGCCTGCATGGCAGGGATCTTTCAGCCTAGAAGGGAAGGGAACAGCCACATAGAGTTCCCTTCACAACAGTGAAGCTTGCTGAGTGGGCACCAAGTTTAGAAAGGCTGTCTCGCCACACTATGTTTTGTTCAGAGAAAATAAACTCCCATGGTGGATATTGTTACTTTTGCACATTTGCAAAGCTAGTTGGTCCAACTTATGCTGCCAGCCTTTTGACTTTGCCAATGCATTAGTTTTGTCAATGCATGTTGGTTTTTGTAAAACTTTATAGTTTGGGACTAGCAATTACCTTAACCCATTTCCATGGCGCCCCACTGAGAACAAATGCTCTTTTTATCTGGTTATAGCAGTTGTGGAAGGCTAAATTAGAAGCGTTAATATAACACCCAGGATAATGTGCTGCATGGCTAAATACTTTTAAGATCCTAAAGGTGAGACCGTTGCATTGCAAATGCTTGTTTTCTAAAGGCAGGTAGTGGTCCCTGGGACCACCTCTGCCCTTAAAAAATATTTTTAGAGACAGTCCCCTTCAAAATTGCAACTGCATTACCACCCTCTTGAAGAGGGTGGTAGTTTGCAAGTGTTTTGCGACCATAATTGCGGTTGCAAAACATTCATGCATGGGTTAGAGAGTCGCTATTTGGAAGGGAACACCCTTTCCAAATAGCGAGTCTCTAAACACTTTTTTGCGAGTCACAATTCATTTGCAACTCGCAAAATTGTTTTGGTACATGGCCATACCACTTTTAGCGTGTGCAAACGGGTCGCTAACCCATTTGCGCATGCTAGAATTGGTCGTACATCTGGCCCTTAGCTTCTTACAAAAGAACATATCTCAGCAGACAGGGTAACTGCTTCCCCAATGCCCTTCACTAGTGTAACCAACGATACTCATCAGTGCTAATTTCTCACCCCCTCCTGTTCCTGTACGTGCCCCTGTGTGCTACATCTAAGCGAGCCTGATGCATGGCTCTGGCTCAGCTCAAGATGCTCTAGGACTCTGGGGCTAAAAACAGCCAAGCTTTCATGCAGCTTGTAACTCTTATGCACCAGGCTTAATTTGTAAAAGAATCAGGGCTGGTGCCCAAAACTCTGCTCAGCAGTCTGCGGCTGGGCCTGTTATATGTTGGCGTGCCATCTACCAAGAGAGGTCCACGTTCAAGGAATTTGTGTTGGATCCTAATCAAAAGATTTATTATATTGATCCATCAAGTAGGTGTCACAATTTCTTTTAAGACTAATGACTTAAAGATCCAGTCTTCAACAATGTGAAAAAGAAACTGGTGGCTCCCACCTCCTTAGTAGTGGTTAAACTTTCGGTTTCCAAAGTGCTGTCTGGCTGCTATCATATATATCTAAGGGACTGATTTAGAGTTTAGCAGTCACAGCAAGGGAGTACCCTATCCGCCAAACTGAAGGTCCTCCCACCTAATTTACAGTTGGGGGGATGTTAAGTTTGTCAAGAACAGAGACTACTTAATATCCGTCACTGAAACTGAAATACTCCTTTAATGACCTAACAGATTAAGGGTCGACTCGTCAGAAGTTTAGCCACTCTACCACCCTCTCGATTTAGAGTGGACGGTAGAAAGGCAAGTTTTTATTCTTCCTGAGTGCCATGAAAAACCTAGTAGAAAGGGGCAGTAAAAATATTTGAATGACCCTTGAGGGCCATCATTTTTTGTTTGGTGCACTTTGGAAATTTGTTTGGAAAAAAAAAACACGTTAAAAGTTTAGGAACTGTACTGTAATTTTGACAGCACCACACCTCAAATTTTAACTCATTGACATATCTAGAACTGTGTCCTGGCCCTGTGGACATCTCTAAATTCAGAGTACTGGTACTTTGAATTTTAATCAGGCCTTTAGTCTCTGGGCCACCATTCAAAGATGTGTGTCTAGCTAAAAAAAAACCTGTGAAACTCTGTTCTGCCTGGTCCTGTGTTTGTGTCCTCCTGCAGCAATTAAGAAACCGCTTTGGGGTGATTTGTGCGCGCAATAAATTTAAAATAACATATAATAACTTAACAAAGACATAGGCCCAGATGTAGGTAAATCTAGTTTACCGACTCTAGAATACCGAATTTTACCGATTCGGTATTCTAGGATCGGTAAATCAGATGTAGATAAAAAATCGGTAATTTTTACCGAATCTGTATGATTCGGTAATTACCGAATCGGTATTTACCGATTCGGTAATTGCCATTGATTCCTATGGGCCTACAGGTAAATACCGATTCGGTAAAATTACCGATTTGCAAGGGGAACAGGGTGTCACTTTGACACCCTGTTGCACCCCTGATTTTGGCATGTATGTGTGTCACATGGCACAGGTGTACATGCACAGATGTGCATGTACACAGGAATTCGTTATTTACCATGCAATTGTATTACATGGGAAATAACGAATCGGTAATGGCCTGTGGCACTGTTTGAAGTGCCACCTACATCTGGATATACCGATTCGGTAAATTTACCGATTCAGTATTTTACAGAATCTGTAAATTTACCGAATCGGTAAATATACCGATTCTGTAAATCTAAGGCCCCCTACATGTCAAACACCAAATACCGGTCGGAAACGGCCGAAATCGGCCGTTACCGACCGGTATTTGGTGTCCTACATCTGGCCCTAAAGCATTTAACTGCATTGAAGTACTGTAATAAAGGCAATGTGTAAATTGGGGTATAGGTTCCTAATTGTTCAAAGATTTGTTGTGCAATTTTTCCTGTGAGATAGAAAAATCCTCTTTTTTCTTTATGAATCATTACTGAACTTAAACTGACAGTGTGACGGAAATTTTTGTTGACAATTAGTTTGGAGGTTTTTCCCCTATATCTCAGTTAGCACCAATGTTTAGAAGGACTGTGATTTGAACCCTTGTTTCTTTTGAAGGATACAGAGTGTGGTATCAGTGTGAATGCAATAAAGGCGTAAACATGATTAATCCTGAAATGGCAGGGGAGTGGTATGGATTTTCTGCATAATTCTCTGATTGATAAATAGTGAGAAATTGTACAGATTTTTTTTAGAATTATGTTAATAGCTGGCACCATATGCCATCTTGTTTTCTCATGTTAACCATAGCTGTGCAGGCCACTTCACCTCCGACATATTTTCCCGCACTCTCATGCTTGGCAACTCCAAGCAAAGAATCCTAATTAGCTAGTTCAGCATTTATAAGATACTTTTCTTGTATCGCCTCTAAACGTGTTTTACACTCGTCCAATGAGAGAAGATGGCACCTGCAGTATTATTAGAGTTTCGTTTTCTGTCACATGTATTCTGCTGTGTGTATGGAAAAACCTATAAAAAGTCCATGCAAAGGGGGGTTGATTAACATTAGATGCTCATTGCTGTGAGAGAAAACCCTTGACGTAGAGGTGTGCAAAATTCGCACAGTTTGCTTTTGCGTAATTACGTTTAATTATGGGGAATACACATCTTTCATTTTGCTCTATAATTTAGCATGAAATGTATCCTCATGTCAATTTTTTGCATGAGGATGCATTTAAACAAAACGTCGTAAACAACAGCAACTTGTGTTCTGTTGGTTCCGTGTGTTCGTGGTAAATTTTTACAACAGATGGCTCGTAATTATGCAAAGTGGTATAATGACCTAATTTTGCGTACATTTTTCGGAACAAGAAAAAATTGAAATTCCCCAAATTACACCTGTGTAATTTAAATGTTGCCCAGGCCTAATTGTGATAGTGAGCTTTGCTTATTTTCCCTTAATAAACAAGTAGGTGAGTGAGCAGGTCCTCCATGGACAAATCTCACCCTTCTACCAGGAACCGTCTACACTGGAGGTGGCAACAGGCTGGACTGAACACACGAGGACCACAGGCGCCAAAGACAAGAGCGATATTTCTCCAGGGGAGCTAGAGTGGAGCATGGTCCAGCACTCGACCTGCTGAACAGGGCAGACAGCATTAGCACGGTTAAATTATGAAATATGAAATCTGTTAATGTTTATTTTCTCATAACCTTTTTGATGATATTTTACAGGTGTCATCTGTGTAAGTTAGGTAGATACAGGGAAGGTTTGAAAGATAGATGTATGGTTGTAAGCCATTGCATAGTGCAAGCGGGTTGAAGAAGTAATTTGTAAAGGGAAAGATAGTCAGGAGTACCATTACCAAGCACAGATCATATATTGATGAATTTGCATGCAAAAGAGGTACAATGATCTAGCAGCCCTGGATTTTCTGCAAGCTACACTGCTGAGATTGTAGAAATGGCAAAAGCAAGGGGGTCAGTGTTGGTAAGTGGAAGACACTTCCCAACCTCCTGCCAGATGAACAGTTAGAGAAGTAACTTTAAGGTCCTTTTCTTCCTTTATTCCCCATCTACCCCACCCCCCTCCATGGATGAGCTGAAGCAAAAGGCTGGTAGACACCATACTAGTTTCCTCAATGTGAACGAGGATGAAAGATGGTGTTGAAGAAGTCTAAACAAGAAGAGCCCCCAGCTAACAGGGCTCTCACTTATGCTATATACCACCAGTAGCAAAAGAGCCCATGAACATTTTTGAAATAGTGGGTGGAACTCACTAATGCGGAAGGAATAGGAATATACATAGAAAGATATCTTTGAGTTAAAGTGCTTACCTAATTTGAGAAGATGACTGAAAGATTCTAAGAATAAGAATGATATGGATCTTTGGGCTGTGCAGTTCAATTGGCATGAGTAAGCAAACAAACGGAAACATGAGTCTCGGGTGCATGGCATAAAACAAATTAATGAAAGACTCCAATATGAAACGAGTCACTTAAGAGACAGGGTTAGAGCCTGTACTCTTGCTAGGGCAATACTCTATCCCTGTGACTTTCTTTTTAGCCTTTAGGGAGAACTGCACCCTTGAGACTCGGCGCCCTCCCCTTCTCTCGCTGTAATTGCGGGATAGAGGAAGGACTCTACCGGCTTCCAGGACTCCCCTCCCGCGCTGACCGGCAGGTATTTAAACCACCGGATGCAAACGCGCAGCGTGCGCGCGCAGCGGGGGTGCCGATGGCGCGCCAGAGGCAAGCCCGTCTGCGGCCGTCAGCCCTCTTCAGCGCCCTGCGGCCAGAAACTCTGCCCTAGACGAGGCAGAACCTCGCTGCCCCGTCTCATACTCTGCCGAGGAGCTGCGCAGGATGGGAGGCAACCCCCCCCATTTGTCCACTCCTTGACTTATCAGCTAAAGTCCCGGCGATATGCCCCCACTGTCACCTTGCTCTTAGCCATGAAACTGAATATGTAGCACCATCAATTCAATCCTACAAGTTTTGGAGCATTAACTGCCGCTCACGGTAAACATCGTTTACCACGAAGTTTTCATAACGCGGTACCTTTAGCACGCATCCCTTACAACGCACGTCGTTACCACGACTTGCGCTGGATGGCGCTAAAGGATTAAAAATAGTAAATTTACTATCCAAACACCTTCCCTAGGGTCCACGGGGACTGGTGTTAGAATAGTAAATTATACTATTCGAAATCCGCGCCCCCCAACGCAAGTCGTGGTAACGACTTGCGTTGTAAGGGATGCGTGGTAAAGGGATGCGTTGTGACGGTACGCGTTGTACCGTCATACATCCGCCGCTCACTGTCAAAAAACAAAGATCACATTTTCGACCTCCTTATCTCCGCCCAGCCAGATGCTCTGTTCTTAACAGAAACCTGGCTTCATGCCAGTTCTGGGCCATATGTGGCCAGTGCCTTACCCCCCCGGCTATGTTATTGTTAGACAAGACAGAGGCACTGGGAAAGGTGGAGGGATAGCGATCGGTTTTAAGGCTACCCATTCCTGCCACCTAGAAGCTCTCCCTTTTCCTGACTGCGAAGCCGCTCTGTTCAAATTAGCGGTGTCCCCTCAATTGACACTATCAGGTATGTTGATTTATCGCCCCCTCAACAAACCTACCCAGTGGCTATCAACATTTGCGGAGCTAGTAGCCCCATTCGCTTTGAAGTCAGCCAATTTCACTATTTTGGGGGGTTTGAACCTTCATTTAGAAGACACCCAAAACAGCGTTAGCAGCATGCTTCTATCTGACTGCGAGGCCATCAATTTAATACTTAGCAATCAAGGCCCAACCCACCAGGCTGGACACTTACTTGACCCCATCATTTCTAACATCTCGTTCGACTGTAGCGTTCCCGCTCTCCCCCTTGACTGGTCAGACCACTTCGCTATTTATTTCAGCTTGGCTGTTTAGAGTGCCAAGAAAGAGACTTTTTCCGGTGCTTTGGGTAGCTACAGGGCCTGGGCAAAGCTGAACATTCCTGTGTTTAACGCCTCACTATCGGCTAGCCGCCCTGACACCAAGCTGAAGTGCACTTCTTTGAATCAGGAAGTTTTTCACTGGCTATCTTTTAACATTAACCGTCATCTGCCACTATGCTCTAGACGTCCCATCACATATCTCCCTCCAGCCCCGTGGTTTACAGACGCCCTGAAAATATTGAAGTCCAAATGTAAACATCAGAAGAGAACCTGGAGGAAAACATACTACCCAAGTGATAAACTGAAATATCGCTTAACGCTCAGGCAGTACCACCGAGCCTGCAGAAAGGCGAAAGCTCTATATGTTTCGGAGTCCATCAATAGTGCTACTAGTCGGCCGAAAGCCTTCTTTTCAATGGTGAAGAAGCTGGCGGGCTCAAATACCTCCCCTACCCCCCCGGTTTTGGGAGAAATTCAATGTAACGAAATTGCTGACTTTTTTATATCTAAAGTCGATACAATCTATAACTCCCTTTCGTCCGCCCCCACTGGGATACCTCAGGATCTTCCCATTTCGGGAACATATGGATCTCCATTATTTATGACACAGGTTATGGAGTGGCCCCAGTTAGATCAGAGCTCGCTTCGCGATTGTATGGCCAAGGTAAACTCAGGCTCTCCCTTGGATCCAATCCCTATTGACATTCTTAGATAGCTATCGCCTGATCTACTTTTGGTCATTCAAGAGCTCCTTAATTCCTCATTATGGGAATCTATCGTCCCGGATGAATGGAAAAGAGCCATGGTGGTTCCACTCCTGAAAAAACCTGGCGCAGATCCTAAGACGTTTTCCAACTACCGCCCCATCTCTTTGTTGCCAATGTTCTCAAAGATCTTGGAGAGGCACATTAACACACATCTAACCTCCCACGTGGAGATTACAGGATTTTTGCATCCATTCCAATCTGGGTTCCGCACCCATTTCTCCACGGAGACCACTCTTCTGGGGGTTACCGAGAGCCTACGCTCTTGCCTCGATCAGGGCGAAACCTCGGTGCTTATACTTTTAGACTTAAGCGCCACATTTGATACGGTCTTGCACCTTGTCCTCTTGAACGCACTAAAGGTGGCTGGGGTGACTGGCTCTGCGCTGGCCTGGCTGTCCTCTTTCTTGAGCAGCCGATCATTTCAGGTTGCTTCCTCTAACTCCTCTTCCTCTGTCTGTTCGTCTGCGCATGGGGTACCCCAGGGGTTCTCACTGAACCCTATGCTCTTTAACATCTATGTGAGACCCCTGGCAACCATCGTGGAAGACGCTGGACTCTCCCTCTACTCCTACGCAGACGATACTAAAATTATCTTTTCCCTTTCCTCGGCTGAGCCTAGTTCTCCTTCTGCTCTCAAACAGGGACTCAGCCGAGTGGCAGAGTGGATGCAGGCGAATCTCCTGAAATTGAACGGCGATAATACGGAGGTGGTCATCCTGGGCAAGCATAAACATCTCTGGGGCCCCCAACATTGGCCTCCGGAAATGGGCCCCTTACCCCTGCCTGTTGCGCAGGTGCAAAACCTTGGTTTTGTTTTGGACGATTCACTTTCTATGCGGCACCAAGTGGTCAGAGTGGCAGCCACCTGTTTTTCTATCTTAGGGTGGCTCCGGAAAATCCTCTGGATGCTCCCGGACGTGCTTTACCTTGGAGCTACCGTGGAAATCCAGAGGAAACTCCAGCTTGTCCAAAACTCAGCCGCACGCCTTCTTTGTAATGTCCCCTGGAGATCCTCTATTTCCCCTTATCTAAAAGACTTACACTGGCTTCGTATCGAAAGCCGAGTTAAATTTAAGGCCCTCTGCTTCATGCACAAGATCAAGCAGGGGTCTGCTCCGGCGTACCTCCAGTCTCTGGTCCAACAATACTCTCCATCTCGCCTCCTAAGATCTTCATCCCTAGGGAATTTCGGATTCCACGTTTTACACTGACGAGAATGGGTGGACGCTCCTTCTCTTGTCTGGCTCCTAAACTGTTGAACTCTCTCCCTGCCGCGCTGAAACTCGAACCATCTTGGATGAAATTTCGAAGAGATCTTAAAACTTGGCTCTTCCCTCAGTGATAGTTGTTGGGCTTTCAGTGCCACCTCATGCTGCGCCGGGAGAACCCATGTGGGTAGCTGTGCGCCTTATAAGTCTAACTACAAATACACTTACTGTCCCATACCCTCCTTACTTAGTTAATAAACCCAAAGATAAATGCAAGAAGAAGAAGAAATGGAGGAGGATATTCTGGATGTGTTGAATTTCCCCATGCTGATTTCAAGATTGCACCAGCCCTGGCACCGAGAACCAAGGCAGAGTAGGTCATCTCATCAGCAATAGTGGTACATGGAGGCAACGTGCAAGAGAGCCCTGTGGAGAGTCTTTGATTACATTGAGAAAGAGTTTTAGTTCCCTTGCTATAAACCGTAAGTCAATCCTCACTGTGGATGCCAGCGCTACTGGTTTAGGCGCCATGTTGTCTCAGCATAAACCGGGGTCTGAGGGAACTGTAGCCTTTGCCTCTAGGACATTGACCCAGGCAAGAGGGAGGCGCTTTCGGCATCTTCGGGAGTGCAGTTTTCCCTCACCTATCTGTGGGATACCAAGTTTTTACTCCGTAATAACCACAAACCATTGATTAAAATCTTATCTTCAGGTGGTACTGGTAAAGGGTCGGCAAAGCTTGCGAAATTGGCTTCCAAACCACAAGAATTTAAGTTTGAGTTAGAATACATTCATGGGTGGAGGAATGTCCATGCTGACTATTTGTCTAGGATGTCTGTTGATTGGAAGTTGATTGAAGGTCCTGAGTCTATTGATGGGGAGGAAGCCATTGCGATAGCCTCCGTGGATGATGTGGTTTTTGTGGATAAAGGTGCATTTAATACGGATGAATGTTCGTGTGATATGGAGGTTGATGACACCCTACGTGTAGTTGTCAATATGTTGAAGGCAGGATCCGGGAGAGAGAGATATGTCTCTGTTTGCCCCTATAACAAAATCTTGGATGAGTTGTCTTTTTTTGGGGGATGGTGTGTTGATGAGGGGAGAGTTTGTTCCCCTTTTGGCATTAGGAAAAAGTTATTAGCTTTGGCCCATGAGGGACTTCTTTATCAAACGTTAACTCAACATCATTTGAAAACCCATGTTTAGTGGCCAGGTTTCGATGGTCAGGTGGTCAATTGGGTGGAAAGCTGCCCTGTGTGCAAGGAGGTGGAAACAAGGTTGAAAGTGGGTAGTAAGCAATGTGCTGGACATATTGAGAATACTGGTAAGGCTTGGCACAGCATTTGTCTGGGTATTATTGTCCCGCTGGGACAATTAAATGAAAGTGACAGGTTTGGCATTGTTGTTGTGGATGTTTTTCCGAAGTGGTCGACTGTCACATTTGTGAGGAATGTCACTACTGGGAGCACCATCAAGTTTCTAGGAGAGTTATTTAGGGACAAGGGCATTCCTTCCGTTCTTATCACGGATAACGGTACTTAGTTAGTCTCAAGGGAGATGCAGGGCTTTTTGAAGGATTGTGGTATTGCCCATCACCGCACTTTATTGTACAACCCTCAAGGGAATGGTTTGTGTGAGTGAGCAACAAAGTTGTGAAAGGCATTATCCAGATGACTTAATGGTTGCGTGGTGCGTAAAATAGTGGATTTAATGCAATGGGCCTACCGGACCATTCCACAAGGTGATGGGACGAAATCTCCTTTTGAGTTGATGAGGTGTAGAGCCCCTGGCACTAAATTGGTTCCTACGTGGATGAGGGAGTTGGTGGCTTTGGGTAAAGTTAGATGGAGTCTAAAAAAATGTGGTTATCCCCTGTCGGTTCAAGGTTGGTGACTTGGTTAGGGTGAGGAGTGAAAGAATTGGGAGAGGGCTCTCAAAGTTCAAGGAGCTCTACACAGTTAGGAAGGTTCTTAATCACTGCGTTGTTCTGGATAATGCTGAGCCATGGGAATTTTGTTGTGTTGCTCTTTACCAAAGGTATGGTGGGATTCACAGAAAGGAAAGTCCTCCCAGCAGTGGTTATGTCCTGGCCCAAGAGTTTGAGGTTGCTCCCAGTCTGGTCCTTTCTGGTGCCACAATTGGCGGGCGACTCCCTGGTGCATGTGTGTGGGCCTTCAGGGTGTTTGTGTTCTTCTCAAAGTGGTGGTTCTTTACATGGTTCTGAGGGTTCATTTTGTTCATGATCCATGAGGAGTCGTAGACCGCATGCTTATCTCAAGGACTTCGTCTGTTGAAGTGATCTCTTTTGTTCAATATTTTTGTTTTTCTCCTTTCTCACCTGTTTTTCCTTGTTTGTTTCTTCTTTTCTTTCTTCCTGTTTTTTTTCTTTTGCTCATTGGGAAGGGGGAAGATGTGTAGCACCTGCTTTACAGTCTAGTGTTTAAAGAATGTACCTGTTTATGCATTCAATGTCTTTGTTCAAAGATGAGTGTTCTCTTCCAAATCAGTTGTTGCCCTGACCAGCTTGGGAGAGTCCACTCTCATCTTGTCTCCAACTTGATTAAAGACTTCAAGCTTACCTGTGTTGTCTGCCACTTTCATTTACTACAAGTCCCTAGCCATTCTCTTGCCATTTAGAGACTACCAAGCTCTGGGACAGAAAGTTACTGAGAGCCTTATTGCTTGTAAAGAGCAATTGCTGCAGCATGTACAGTGTATGCCCCAGCCGATGATGTTACTTTGACTGCAGTCAAAGATGGGGTTTTGAATGCGTTGCACCTACTACCTCAAGTTCAGTTTTCTCAGATTGTAGAACGAATTGCTTTTGCACATGCTTGCATGTTAGTCCCAAAAAATGCGTTAGACCTGGCATCATTGGTGCAGGTCTCCTTTCCTCTTTTCGCTTCCTATCTTTTGTGTTGGCTGGAATTAGATGCTCTGGGCGCTGTGCCACTGCTAATCAGTGCCACAGCGCGAATGATCTCTATGTAAAGATGACTGTATGAATTGGGATAACCATAATTGCCTACTTTGGTTTACCTGTCAGCCCCTAGTATAAGTGCACTGTGTGTGCCCAGGGCTGGTAGACCAAATACTGCTGGTGGGCCTGTAGCACTGATTTGTGCTACCCACCGAAGCAGCTTTTAAAGTATGTCTGTGTAGCATGTTCTAATAGCGAGTTACCCTCCTTTTCACTGTTTACTATTGTGAGGCTATTCGTTCTCATTGGCCAGAATGGGTGGGCTGAGTATTACATTCCGTAATTCTACCGGCCCCCAGGAACCTGATAGGAAATTCGAATTTGATATGTTTAAGCTCAGGACATTGACATACATCTTTTAGTAAGGATCGTTTGCATAGAGCTTCTTCTAAAAATGAGGTATTTTCTTGCCTTAGCTTTCCTGTAGGCTTTGCTAGTATTTGTATTGGCCGTCTGGTTTTGGAGCAGAAGGGCAAGCTGGGTCAGACCTGGCTGGATAGAGAGATAGGCATTCAGAGTATGGAGAGGGGTGACTCTTTGATCTGAGCAGGGCTGTGCCTGGCAAGGTGAATGATGGCTCCACCTCCCACTGGGTGTCTGATAGCAGACCTCCTGATTCTCAAAGGGCAGGATGTCACCTCGTAAACCAAGTGCTCCCCGACCCCACCGAACTGGTTTTGGCTGGATTCAGTGATTTGTGACTTTAGAGAACAAAGACTTTTTAGGTATAAAACACTCTGCGGAAACCTTTTTTAAGTGTGTTCCTTCTGGATGTCAAGACAAAACTCTGTCCAAGTGAACAGAGGAGAGGACTTTGAAACTTTCACCAAGCTTGCTGAAAAAACTACCCGAGGGCCTGAATTGAGAGCGCCTCCTGCTGAAGTCTCAGGGACATTAGACTTCACCCCATCAGCCATCTTAATTCCTGTGCGAGGGATTCTACTTGCCGGTGAGGCCTCCATGAGTAATCCGGAGCCTCTAGTTCTACTGCGAGGAACGCTGACTGGTAACCCTTGTTAACTCTGTGTGGGCCGCTGCAGCTAAGAGAGAGAGAGCTGCCGCCACTGAGAGCTCGCCTTAATTTGAACCTTCAGAACCTTTGCTGAATCTGTGTGGGCTGCCAAGAGAGAGGGAGCTATAGCCCCTGAGTGCCCGCCGTTGTGCCAGCCTGGTCGAGATCATTCTACGTCCTGTGGGCCGCCGCAGCTAAGAGAGTGCTGCTGCTGAATGCCGGCACCTTTGCCAGCTTTGCCTCATTGCGATTCATCCTGTGGGCCGCCACAGCTACAAGTGAGCTGCTGCCACTGAGTGCCCACATCTTTGCCAACTTTGCATCATCGTGATCTGACCTGTGGGCCACCGCAGCTAAGAGAGAGCTGCTGCTAAATGTCCACACCTTTGTCAGCTTTGCTTCATCGTAATTCGTCCTGTGGGCCGTCGCAGCTTCAAGTGAGCTGCTGCTGCTTTGTGCCCGCATCTTTGCATCATCGTGATCTGTCCTGTGGGCCGCCGCAGTTAAGAGAGAGCTGCTGCCGCTGAGTGCCCGCACCTTTGCCAACTTTGCCTCATCGTGATTCGTCCTGTGGGCCGCTGCAGCTAAAAGAGAGCTGCTGCCGCTTAGTGCCCGTACCTTTGCCAACGTTGCATCATCGTGAGTCATTCTGAGGGCCGCGGCAGCTAAGAGAGAGTTGCTGTTATGAGCCCACCATGGAGCTTTAGGATGAGAGTCATCGCCACCACCAGCCCGGGCCGCGGCAGCCACGTGCTGCTGCCGCTGAGAGCCCGCCTGTCCCCGAGTGCCTGTTTCATTGTGGGTGCACGTTGCAGAACACTGTCAGGAGTTGTGGTCGCTGGGAGTCTGCCTGTCACCGTCTCCGCTTCTTTGAGAAGTTGCATGCTGTGTCACCGTCCAACGGCAAGTATCTGGTGTGCAACGGGTCGCGTAGACCCAGGCCTTGAACTCAGTCAGTGCCTCTGTCTGGTGAATACGTTATTGCCTTTTTAAGTCCATACTGATTTACGTGCATTGTGGCTGGTTAAAACTCTTTGAGAGTCTTGTGTTAAACCTTAGATAAATATACTATTTTTCCATACCTACTTGAGTTGTGTCCTTTTGTGGTGTTGTTACCGCCTTATTGTGCATGGTCATAAATGCTTCACACACTGCCTCTGAGATACTGCTCGAGCTACGTTACCGCAGGGTTGAGCAGGAGTTATCAAAGGGGGTAGCCACTTGCCCTGACTTAGGAAAAAGGGTCCCTATTTGGACATTGGCGCCAGCCTTTGCCAACTAGAGACTCCCATTTCTAACATTGGTGGCAGCGGTGGGATTCGAACGCATGCCTCCGAAGAGACTGGAGGACAGGGAGAGAGATAGGAGGCATAGTTTGGAGATGGCTAAATTGGAAGGCCAGAAGGACCTTGAGAGTAAGGCTTTTAGTGTTGCCCACAATTTGGGCTTTTGTGGATGCCATGGGGGGTTAATATATCTGCTGGAACGCCCAGGAAGAATGGTACCATAAAGACATTTTGATTCTCCTATGTTAACATGTAAAGTCAAATGCTAACAATGGAGCTGCTCACCAATCCACCCACGATGAAGAATCCCAAGGCAATGCTGTCTCACATCAGATGTCTAAGACAGTCGCACTGTTCCCTAAATCTGAGATAACAATGCGATTGTACCAAATAATGAATTTCCTTTTACAAAACATAAAGATTTGTCTGTGTTGCAGTAGTAGGCATTCGCCATGGAAAAACAGGCATGGATTAAACAGAACTGTAAAATGGACCTTGATGGAGTGTGGAGAGCCAGCCCTGGGAAAATTGTAGACCAACATTCTAACTCCCCAAGCTTGTAATGTGGTCTTGCCCATTTCAGAAGGGGTGGTATGATTGACGCTGCATGGACTCAATGGTATGCACCCTTACATACTTCTATTACTCAGCAATACTGTCATTTATATACCTCTGACTGAACCCATAACATTTGAAAAGGGACCATGAGCTTCCTTGCAGCCCTATTGTCAACTTACCAATGGATTTTATTCAGATGGCCAAATTCTTCTACAATTCATGCAAATTTGTGATAGTTTGTTTTCTGGGTAGATAGATAATACCCTTATGCATGTGCCAGAACTATTATGGTATACAAAAGCGTGTTTAGGGATTTCATTTCAAAAGATTCATATTATGACTTTCCGGTTACATTGGTGCTCACTTTGTCTCTTGTGTAGCACAGGAATTATTCAAAGCGTTAGGAATAAGGCAACATTTTCATTGCGCCTATCATCAGAGTTGAAATTTGAACATTTTCAAGGGACCCTGAAGTATAAGTTAACTAACATTTGTGCTGAGATCCATCTTGAGTGGCCAGATACACTACCTTTGGCTCGCTGGTCAATGAAAGCCATACCATCTCAGAAAATTAAACTCAGCCATTATGAAATTGTCGTGGGCTGACCTATGATACTACCTCTAATCCTCCAGTCTCTGCAGTGAATCTTGAGTTGCATTTTAATGATGATGTAAATTCTATGATACAACAGGCAACTGGAATTGTCCATGGAATATCCGTTCTCAGGTTGAAGGTGCATTGCCTGATTACCTGACTGAAGCATGCCACAATCTACAGCCCAGAGAGTGGCATCACAGTGAAAGTCTGCACTGCAGCCCTGCAGGAAAAGTCCCTACCAAAGTCTGCTCATCAAACATACCACCGGGAAGTGATGTGGAATTTCTTCCTAGATTTATTCCTTCCACTGTAAAAAAAAAAGTGAATGCGCCTCTGGATTCCCATCCCTCTGTAAATACGGTGCTCACCACAACTGCCGCTTCCACTCCTGGCTCTGCTTCATTGAATCAACACTCATTAGTCCCAGTTGCTGTGCCTCCACAGCCTTCTCTGTCCTAGGATATAGACTCTTCTTCTCATCATTACTAGCCCTGACCGCTCTGTGTAGTTGGCCTACCTAATATCTCTGAACTTTGCAGTAGGTCTAGACAGCTAAATATGTAATAAGCTTTGTTCTTTGGGGAGTGGTATGGACTGCATCGATGTGCAATGTGTTGGGTGTCCTGAAAGGAGTTGCGCCATGCTCGCAGCCCATCTTCAAACTCAATGTTCTTTCTTTCTTGCTGGATTTTCCCACACCTGCCCGCCATTGTGCACAATTGTCTCTCGTATTACAAAATAGTTCAAACTCTTTTGAATAGTCAGGCATTCCTAATGCTGGAGCTTCACATAGACTGTTACGCAATTTTAAAAAGGCAGTCATACTTTCATCGTCCCACTCGACTGGATCTTTTGCTTGTTTCTTTGTCATTTGAATCAGTGGCTTTGCAAGCACTGCAAATCCCACAATCCACTGTCTGCAGTAACCTACAACTCCGAGAAACATTCAGATTTCTTTCTGAGTTTGGGGTAATTTCATGTTTTTAATTATTCTGATTCTTTCAGCTGTCACTCTCCTGACCCCTCTTTCTATCTGGTGTTCCAGATACATTACTGAGGTTGTATAGTATTGCAATTTCTCTGAAGATACCTTATGTCCACCTTTTGCTAAATGGTTCAGCAATGCAATAGAATCAATTACACAGTCATTTCTTGTTCTTGATGCCAATAATAGGTCATCAATATACTATACCTGGACCGATTTTCCGGGCAGCACCAGTGATTCAAGGCACTTTTTCAAAATTTGATTGAAGATGGATGGACTTTCCGTGTACCCGCGGGACACGATTCCAAACGTTAACATGATTGTCAAATTTGAACGAAAATAAAAATTTGCTTTCTGGATGCAGCGCAATGGAAAAGAAGGCATGGCATAAATCAATTACAGTGAACCATCCGGCTCCCCATGGTATTTGATACAGAATCACAGCTGGATTTGGTACTACTGGACAACATGGGACAACAATTTTATTAATTTTACGCAGGTCTTGGACCACCCTGTACTTCCTGTTTGGTTTCTTTATGCCAATTATAGATGAATTACATAGACTGCTCAATATTTCTTCCAGAATACCTTGTTCAACCAAACGCCCTATTTCTTGTGCAACTCCTGCTTTTATTTCAGGACTCATTTTGTACTGTCAAATGTTTGGGTAAACTGCACCTTCTTTCACTGTTACTTTTATGGGATCGACATCTGCCATTAGGCCTTCCTCTTTCCCAGTAAAATCCCACACATCAGGATTTACAAAAGTCTTTAGTTCTCCTGTTAAATCTTCTAGAGACATCTTTCTAACTTCTGTGTCTTGTCTGGCCAGCATAATTGTATACCCTCCGTCTTCATCAGGAGTCTGAATTTCAACACCATTTGGTGTACTGAAAATTGTGCAGTTCATTTTGCACAGTAAATCTCTTCCTAGCAAGTTTACAGGGCTAGAATCGCATACAACAAATTTGTGCATTTCTCTGAAGTTGCCAATACAAACTTCAATAGGTTATGGGACAGGGGTCCTATTTGTTTATTAGAAATGCCCACTACTTGGATCGCTTCTCTCGAAGGAGCTCCTGTCTTTTGGTCTCTAGGGTATTCATCACTAGGCCAATCTACAGTGATCTTGCACTCGGACCACCAAACAGCTGGAACAACAATGTCAAATAAACCATCTAAATCTTTTAACAATACTTTCGACACCTTCACATACCTTTCGACTTGTCGGTACCATTCTACAGTTTTTTTTCCCTAAGCTTTGGGAAATCATTAGTAAATGATAACAAAAAATGTCGGGACCATGGGACATGTACATAACCTCCTCCTGGCAGTTCTCTCAACCTTTTAACTTTTTCTGCTTCTGTTAGTAAGTATTCAGAAGACGTTTTATTTGCCTGTGCCTCTACCTTTTTCTTTGTCCATCTAACTTTCCATTTGTCTAGATCTACCCATTTTTGCAATGTCAATAATTCTTTTTTCTGCAATTTTCGACCTGACACATTCATGCTTTCCAAATCTTTGTCAGAAATTCAGCTCTATATGGTTTCTGTAATACCTTTAATTTGCCAATGTCAATACCCATTTCCAATGCCAAATGTATTAATTTTTCATGATAGACTTTTGTATTGCGAGAAATACTTCTGCATATAAACAATAATTCATCTTCATCAAATGAGTTCAGTCTGCCAATCCCACATTTCCTGCTACCATTTCCTCTAATTCCACCCTCAATTTAAATATGTCCAATACCTTCGGATGAGATTTAGGCTTCTCTATGCTTCGAGTCCATCTATCTAATTCTCCCGGACTTACTACCGTCGCATGTCTTGTTCCTGCGGATGTCTCACTCTGTACTTCTTTTGAACTTGGGGGTGTAATTTTCTTGATTGAGTTACCTACTGGTTCTCGTATAGGTAAAACCATTAGGGAAATTATTGACTCGCACGCACTTGCTTGATCATCAACTATTAGAGTTTCTTTTCTTGGCTGTACTATGGGTATAGTCAGAATGGGAGTTTTAAGATTAGCTTGCTTATCCCCATACAAAGGAGCAACAGGACTTAAGGTTACGGGTATTGTCAGGGGTTCAGGACTTGTATTTAATTGGGAACATTTCTGAATTAATTCACTACATTGTTTATTTAAAGCTTCCTTTTCTCTCTTTTGAAGTACCTTTTCTAATGAGGTTTCATGTATAACCTGCAGAACTAAAGGTGGGTGTAAAAACGGAGCACTAGGAATAACTCTCTGAGTTTCTTCTTGATAAGGTGGTGGATTTTTCATTAACAAGTCATTTAAAAATTCATCATCTGAATCACCACCAGTCATTAAATTTCTCGGTTTCCCTGTATTTGTACCTCCTGATGGGTTTTCTGTGGTAAAAACAGGATACAATCCTTCCACTAGCATGGACTGTCTCCACTTTTTCATTTGCTTATCTCTTGTCTCTTTCGGAATTCTGGGATAAAACGTACTCCAATTTCTGTCACTTTGGGACCTGTCTCTCTCAAATGCCTCTGCCTCCTACTCTTCTAGAGCTTTATATTGCTTTAATCTTGGTCGGGGATCTAATTTATTCATACGATTTCTTAAATTGTATAACATTCTACCATTGAAGGAAGATGTTCTGGAAATGCCAAAATACTGTCTTCCTTGGTTGACTCTATCCAATTTTCTAACCACACACATGTGTTAGCCCCTTTCTACCATCATATATGATGCGGGCATATTTGGTGGTGGAATAATAATCCCTTCTCTAGTTTTAATAACTTTGTCTTTTTTTAAAAATAATTCTTTATTCTACTAAAAAGTGACTTCTTTCTTTGTTCTCCGTACATGATATGCGGTCTTCCTCTAATTTGTTCTTCTCTCACAAATCCTAAATATTTTCTATCAGGACGGTTTCCTATAACTGCTGGATCTAAATTCCACATATACCGCTATTTAATTTTGTACGAAATGTCAGTGAATTAAATTATCTCAGTTTGTTTATTTTGCAGAAATAATTCTCCAATACCAGCACGTCTCTTATTTTAAATGCCAAATGTGGTTTAAACTTACAAGTAGCGTTAACCAATGATTGCGCGGCTTTTCTTTGACGTGAATCTCAATCTCTGCACTCACCTCTCCTTTACAATTTTCTCACGATTACACACACCCTGCTTCTACCAATCCCCGCGCAGCTTTCTATGACGTCAGTGCAGCACCCGCGACGGACTCCCTCCCTTGCAAGGTAATACAACAATTCAATTTCTTTCAAATTTAAATTATACATTTCATTAATTGACAACATGAAAACATTTGCTACTGTGCCTGATTGACTAAATTCAAAGAAAATACATTTCCTTCACAAGTAGACCTAGTTCCGTCTACTCTTCAAACACTACGAGTAAAACAACCTTCTGTTTACTCTTCACTTAAGCAAAAAAAAACTGCTACTCATTCAGAATTACCCTTTCTAGGTGATATAAGACCAAAGTTTCACCAGCGACCTCCTTTGCTACCAATCACTCTCACTTTTATACTTAGAAAAAAAACCTATCTAGTGCTTCAAGTTTAACCTAACTTTACGCACCTACTCCTCACGGCATGTAACCTCACAACAGTATGGCTTCTATTGCCAACTTCTTTCTTTATCCCGGGATATTCCAGGCAACATTTAACAACACAAGCAGTTTTGGTTAGCACATAAAATCAATAAACAATCAATAATCAATACACAACTAACTACCTATTTTAACGAATCCCTAACCATACTACTGCTACCAAGAAAAGTATACTGATAGAGCTCGCAGGGACCAACTAGCTCAATTTACCATACTCACCTTGGGCCCATATGACATTCACACTTTGAACTAGCAGTCCTGTCTAACTAATTTATTAATTTAATCACTCTATCAGTTTGCCCAGAGGTCCGATTTAGGACATATACCTGTAAACCATGACTTACCAATCCTTGTCACCTTATTATAAGTCCTGGGAATCAGAGAGTTAAAATAAACAGGTAGTGTTTGAACACATTTACCTTTCTTATAATAACCACAGACTCAGGTGAAAGTTTAAAAACCTTTATCTATGATAGATTTTGTGAGTCAAACTGAAAAGGCCACAAACTCGTGACCATAAATTTTACAAGCAAGAATATAATCAATAGGACACAACGTTTGTAAGAAATCACAGTAACCCCTTTAAACATTGGTACCTGGGAAGGGTGAGAAAGAGAAATAGCACAAGGACGTACCACATGGATTATATTTACCTAGAATGGTGCAATGACCATTCGTGGCCACGGGCTGGGACAAAAATATGGACCAAAACCAGGCTCCCGATTAATCAGGTGCCCACGGGATAAGACAGGTGCAGATCAGGACCGGTGACCTCAGCTAAGTGCAACGCCAGCGTCACACACCTCTCTCTAGGAAAGTCAATTAGTACCCAGATTGGGTAATCGATTCTTCTGACAGAGTGCTCCGCCAGCACCTCTGCTCTTGAGTGCGTTGGGTCAGTGACAGGTCAGCTATTCGGACAAGTCGAACAATTTCTCTCTCTAAACCTACCTTAGTTATACCATTTCAAAGGCAATGTACCACCCCTAAATGTTGCAAATCTATGTGTTCCCCTTCAGTGATTGGTTGGAAAGATGAGGAGAGGTCATAACACCATACTAAGATGATGTAATTTCAATTTGATTCATTTTGATTGAATCCTCACCCACAATTTACTTTCCCATGACTTTATTCCACCCAACAATATTGGCATACAAATCATATACATTGTATTTATTTGAGTGTTCTTGCTTTCTCTTTAGAGGTCATTAGAGCAGGCTCCCAGGAACATCGTGGGTAAGAAGGGTGTTGGCAGATATTCAATGTCAATGCTTCAGCAATTTCAGAGTCAGAGTGCGAGTGTGCGGAATCAGATGGAGGATGTTTCAGTGGTCAGGCCCAAAGTACGAGCTAGTAGCAAAGTCAAAAAAGAAACATATTAGAATATAAAATAAATGAATGCACTGTATACCACTTATCTCTACTCTAACCCCATTACTTTATTTTAACTTGTGAATTACTAGTTAAGAAGAACGAACAAGCCTTATACAAGCTGCAGCATAAGCATTAGCATGTTAGATTCAAAGCAGCCATTTCTGGCACTAGTGCACAGAAGAAAAGATTTCCCACCAAGCAGTAAAGATGTCACACCACATGAGTGTGGCAGACGCATGAGCAGTGAAATTCCTGCGTTGCGGCAGCCATTTTAATGCATTTGAGCTACCGTTAGTAAAAGCACATTGTCAAGCTTCCCCTAGATACTAGAAATGTCGTGAAATGTAAATATTGGTAAACAAAACATGTTGGTTAATATATTACACGTTATTTAGAGAGGGTTGAGTACAAGTAAGTTTCGGTACACGTGA
The DNA here is from genome assembly GCF_964261635.1 of Lissotriton helveticus. Classification (NCBI taxonomy): domain Eukaryota; kingdom Metazoa; phylum Chordata; class Amphibia; order Caudata; family Salamandridae; genus Lissotriton; species Lissotriton helveticus. The sequence continues at coordinate 17,887,918 of NC_136060.1, read as the reverse complement.
AACCTTGCTCCATCACATGTATTCAAACTTACACCAGCTGTGTGTATGAAGGAACCTATAAAAGGCCCATACAAAGGTGTCTCTTATTATCATTAGATCTTCCTTGCTTTGAGGGGACACCCTTGATGCATTATATTCTGAAATTGCGCTTTGCTTATTGTTAACTAATAAATGTGTTTGGACTTCATACAGGCCTGTGAGCAGTTCCTTCTTCCACAATGGCATCCAGAATTCCTTTTCTTCCAGGTGCAATAAAGTGAAGAGTAGCTGATGAATGAAGGAAAAAGCATCACCTATGTGAAAATATCATGTAGGTACACGTTTGAAAGTATTTTAAATGAACATGATGAAGCTGTTGAGGTAATGCTAAGCTAATATTAGGCTGAAATGTAAAGTATTACATTGTAACTAGTTTGTATGTGAAAAGAAGTAGTAATTTCCGCTTGCATGAAATAAATAGAGTTTTAGTCATATAGCAGGGCACAAGTATCCCCAGCAGTAGCTTCTTACAGCAACTGACTCAACATGGTTTCCTTAGTCCATGTTCCACATAGCATTGTATATAACATTCCAACTTAAGAACATTCTTTAAAGCGATATAAGATATAACACATCTCCCTCATTATGGAGATACTGTAAAAACAGTGTTAAATTAAAGAATTATATAATTCTTGCCTTCTTGATTAAAAAAAGTATACGTATATGGAGAATAATTATAATGAAAATGACAATATATAACGAAGATGCGCACTAAATATGTATTCTATATACATTGCAGGCCTTTACACTTCATAATCTTTCAACCATGCCAGATGCTTCCTAATTCTTATCCCCTGCTTCACCTCCTTCTCAACTAAACTTCTAACATTCAGTCTCTCTTAGTTGTCCACAATAACTGTATTGCCAAACTTCAACTTGCTCTTCCTGGCATCAGAAATTTGTGTCTTCCCTTTTACCACCCATCCTCCCAGCTTGACAAAAACAATATCACCTGCACAAAATAGCCTAGCCACACGCATCTATGTATCCTTTTCTGATGTCTTCTTGTGTAAGTATCCTGCTTCTTCACCATCTCCTTTGATACTTGCAGCAGATCACAAATCATCACCCCACGTTTTCCCATTCAAGGTGGACATATCATGATGTCTGAAATCCTTCCATGAAACAGTACACATGGTGATTTTCCTGTCATAGAATGTGTAGTGGCTCTGTAATGTCACAATATTTTTTAATTCCTCCTTCCACTTTAAACCACCCTTCACAGGGAACTGTAGACAGCTATTAATCACTATTAACTCTCTGTAATAAAAAATTTTCTCTGGGATCAGATAAACCTGTCCTGTCATGAGTTATTCCCTGGCTCTTTAGAAAATCTGGCATGACTCTAGAAACGAGTCAAGGACCATTATAAGTTCAAATTTCTACAGGGATACTTTCCTTCACAAAGATCTTATCAAGTAAAGAAATGATATCCTGTGTTCTCACCTAATTCACCATCTTTACCTTTGGCCATTTTGAAAAGCAGTCTACCAAGACACTTATTCTTTACATCCTCATAGCCATAGGATCCACAAATATCTAAACCTACTTTTTTCCAGGATCCTTCTCAGAACTTCACAGGCACAATCAATGACTCCTTCGCTGTCATTTTTTTTATCACTGTGCATAAACGTAATGCATTCTCTCATACATCTTACTAGATATTGGTCCATTTTAGGTGAGTAGAAATCAAATCAAGCTTTCCTTTTCATTGAAGACATGCCACCAATTACCATGTGAAGTAAATCTATCACCTCTCAACACCACTCTGTCAACCAAAAATAACTCTTGCCAAACTTTCTTACTTCTTTCCTAACTCCTCCCCAGCCATTTTTCTTTCCCAATCTCTTGAAATGTTCTCCGCAATATACCATCTCTGATAATTATCATTGCCCAATTGCTATTCTTCTTTTGTGATAACTCCTTCATCTTCAATTTTTTCTTGGACACCAGACAACGAAAGACTAGTCAGACAGCTGTTATGATTCGTACACCAGGCACATATCTCAACTCATAAGAATACTCTAAAAACATATACATGCACTTGGCTAAATACCCAGGAGGTTGCTCCTCTTGCCTCTTTGATAGTAAAAATACCCCCAAGTCATTTGTGATCAGTACTTATTTCAAACGTTAGCACCCACAGATAGGTACGGCAATGTTGAATCCCCTATCAAAAAGCAAGAGCTTCTTTCTCAAGAACTGAATAAATACCTTTGGCTCCTTTTAAAGTCCACGACACACATGCTATTATACTCTCATTGTTCTGGTCCAGCTGCATCAGAACAGCTCCCAATCCATTCTTCCACAACATGCCCTAGATACTCTACTTCAGGTAATGCTAACTTACATTTCTCAACTCCGTTGATCATCACAGGGTCTGTCAGTCCCTTGCCGAGGTAACTCATCCTATTCTAACTTATTTTTGCCACTCATCAGAAGGTAATCCTGAAATGTCACTCACTGGAGAACTGCTGCAGCAGAAGCTGATGACATTCTCAAAATATCCATAGGCCCCTTCAGAAGTCACAAAAGATGCGAAATGTCTAGAATCAGGACATATTACAATCCGATCATAGGCCTTCGATAAATCAATCATAAAAATGCCTTACCTTGTACTAATGTACTCATCATCTGGTCAATATTCAGCAGTGGATGCCTGTCTACTCAAATGCAACCATTAAAATTTCGCAAACCAATGCAAATGTGTAATTTCCCATCAGACATTTCCGTTAACCCAACTGGACTGAGCCAATCAGAAGCTTTTATAGGTTCACCTTCTTCACATAATCTCTGCAACACTGTTTTCAATACATCCCTCAGTGACACAGATACTCCTCCCACATTGTGAACTTCTGGCATATTCAAAGCACCTCAGTAAATGCTGTTTTCCATTTATTAGCCTCAGATAATTCCTTCACCAGAACCTGCTATGGGTGATAAGGGTCTAAAGAAATGCACATTCCTTTCTACTCTCTCCACCAAGCAGCAGTCACCTTTCTGCACTACATATATTTGCATTGGATATGATAAATGTGATTTAAAGTAACCTACTATAGTATTTCCTACCGCAATATCCAACAGGACTGAAATTCTTTTTAACCTTAAATTTCTAAACAATTTCCTTGTCTTCTAGTAGGCCAGAGTATATGGACAACATGAACCAGCCCACATCTAAACATTCACTCCATGGAGAGATATATTGAATTTATGTGGATAATATGTTTCTAGCACACTCAGTATATTACAATCATTTGCATTGCCAATTGCATGTATGTGAAACATTTCCTAAATTTGCTCATCAACAACATCTTGCTTTTCTTGCTGGACAATTTACTGAAGAAGCCAGATGTTTGACAATTTCACATCTATAACAAGGATTTTTTATCTTAACATCCTCTTCCCTGGACATGTTTGTACCTACTTTGACTCTTGGTGTACTCGATATGCCACTGGATTCAAGCTATCCTGGCTGATCCCATGGGGAGTAGAGTCAAGATTGATTTGCACATGACTATGTCCAAACTGGGGTGGTGAGCAAAAAATGATGGGTTTGGGCCCAGATCTTTGTACTGGGGGCGAGTGTTTGACATTGTTCAACATTCTGTCCTTCAATTGTTCTGTTCTCTAATAACAAGTATTTCTTCCTTGAAAATGGTGTGGTTCTATTTCTTTGTTGATGATAAAAAGCACAGTGATTCAAAATAGTGCAGGATTGTTTGTATCTCAATGAAAAGCAGAACTCTTGGGCGGTATGATTTGGCAGTATGTGTTTATTTATTACTTCATTTATTTTGCTTTGTGAATAGCTTGTTGCAAATCTGTCATCAATGAGGCAGAAACACACAAACACGACTGCATGCAGTGTAAATCGTCGTGTGCAATCGATCAAGTTGTTGTCTGCCTTTTGGCTCTGCATGTAAACAGAGACTGCGATGAGCAGAGTTATCTATTCGCTCAGTTGCAAATTAAAACATGGAAATGCAGTTTCATTTTATTGCAGCCCACTTTCCTGTAAAGCGTAAGTAGTGTGCCTTCCAAATTATTGGATTAAATAAAAACACTTGCTGGTGGCTCGTGGTGATGAGCCACAGATAAAAGTGGTGGTACCACTTACAATGGGCAATCATGAAGATTGTGCACAGGTGTATAATAAATATTTCTATTTTATCTAGATAGATAGATATACACACAGACACACGCAAACACATAAAAAGTAATTACAACTTTTTAAGCGGACTCTGAATTAAACATGAATTAAACACATTCTGTGATATGAACAGTGGTCTTTGAAGTGTTTCTCAATCCCTCCAGTGCTCCTCTTCACACCACCTTCTTCGGCATTCTGTCAGATAGATGTGTATGCTCGTATTCTCACATCTCCATCTGCATTCTCACACATCATCTCTTTCCTCTCAGCATCCTCTTTTTCACTATCTCTTGAACCTCCTTCCCTTTACCTACCCACTCACAAAGTGCCACTCACAACTACTTCTTTTTCTTTATATTTTGCCTCAAAAACATTTAAACAGCTGTTCCTCCTTTACACATTTTGCCACAGAATCACATTTACAATTTGCACACCTGGCCGTTGCTTTGTACACTCTGCAGAGAGGCAAAGGATTAGATGAGCCTTCATTCTTTTTAAAAAAAAATATTTTTATTTGCATTTTGTTCATAGCTCAACAGTACAGTCATGTAATTAGCAACATTCAACCCCCTACTCCCTTTCCCGCACTTCCACAATCTTACTTTGTTGTTACGTCTCATATCATACGGGTGCAGTGTCCATCTATCCGAGGAAAAGGTAACTCTCAGCGTCCCCTCCCAGGCCCTCCCTCCGGCGCCCGTGTGTACTTGTAGACTGTTAATGAGTTTATCTCTCTCCCAGCCCCCCATCCAGACCATGGTTGTGTCTCCACCTGGACCAGACCTTTCGAAACTTCCTGGGACACCCTCTAGATTTATAGGTCACTCTCTCGGCCGCCATGTAAAGGTCCAACCCTCTTCTCCACTCCTCCAACTCCGGGGGGGTCGGTGAACCCCAGTGTTTCGCAATATCTCTCTTTGCTGCCACCAGGGCCAAAACCAGGAACATTAGGAGAGGGTGTGGCAGGTCCACGTTGTTAGTCATTCCCAGTAGAGCCAGCTTGGGCTCCTGTGCAATTGGGACCCCCAGTACCTCCCTTAGCTCCATAAAGACGTGGTTCCAATAGGTTTGTATCACATCACATGTCCATAGTATGTGATAAAAATCCCCGTCTTCTCTGTGGCATCGGAGGCATCTAGTGTCTTCTATTTTCCCCATTTTGTGGAGTCTCACCCTATCATAATAGGTTCTATGAAGCACGTTGTATTGGATGAGGCGGAGCCTAGATTTAATCGCCACCTCACGGGAATGCATTAACACTATGTCCCAATCTATGGGGCTCATTAGGATGGCGGACGGAAGAGCGTCCGCAGCCCTGGAGTACGCGGAAAAAGGCTTTTCTGTGTCCGCCTGCCATATCAGGATAGGAAAAAGTGTGAAAAATCCGTCCGCGACAGAAAAGCACGCACCGCCGTCCAACTACACCCGACGACGCGGCAGACGGACCCATTCCAGAGACTCCGCCGTACGTACTGACGTCAAAGACCGTCCCCCAAATTAAGATGGCGGAAAATACACATACAAACGCTGCGGAAATACAACCTGTCTGAACACGTCGGATTCCCCACAGCGAGGAAAAGATACCTAGCAGAGATACCCACCACAAGCTGTTCGCCACCATGGACCCAGCGCTAAACGCTTTCCCGATGCTCTTCGCAATCCACCACGTCCTAGTCGTGGCCCACCAGCGACACCGACGCAGGTAAGGCACAAACCATTGGCTGTGTGGAGGGGAATACCTGCAAGGGCCGTGACGTAGGGAGGGGGAGTATCATGTTACAGAAACCACTGATTACCTGTAAAAACAAATACACATTTGTAGTACGCAGGCAGGAATGACAACGATAAACAACGAGACATGATTGACTACCTTTATAACACATAACAGGGGTATAATCACAGTGTATGCGTGAGCATGGGCAAAGTGGGCACCAGAGCATGAACATTATAGGCAGCTCATCAGAGTGAGGAATGCAGTATCACAGCATCAACAGGGCAATGTGGGCAACAGAGCAGGTACATCAGAGGCAGCGCGTGAGAGGGCTAAGTGCATCAACAGTCCATAGCACTGAACATGTCCTTCAGAGGCAGCACGTGAGAGGGCTAAGTGCAGTATCAGAACAGCAACAGGGCAGTGTCCATAACAGAGCAGGTACAGAGGCAGCACATGAGAGGGCACAATGCAGTATCAGAACAGCAACAGGGCAGTGTCCATAACAGAGCAGGTACATCAGAGGCAGAACATGAGAGGGCTAAGTGCAGTATCAGAACAGCAACAGGGCAGTGTCCATAACAGAGCAGGTACATCAGAGGCAGCACATGAGAGGGCTAAGTGCAGTATCACAGCATCAACAGGGCAATGTGGGCAACAGAGCAGGTACATCAGAGGCAGCACGTGAGAGGGCTAAGTGCAGTATCAGAACAGCAACAGGGCAGTGTCCATAACAGAGCAGGTACATCAGAGGCAGCACATGAGAGGGCACAATGCAGTATCAGAACAGCAACAGGGCAGTGTCCATAACAGAGCAGGTACAGAGGCAGCACATGAGAGGGAACAATGCAGTATCAGAACAGCAACAGGGCAGTGTCCATAACAGAGCAGGTACAGAGGCAGCACGTGAGAGGGCTAAGTGCAGTATCAGAACAGCAACAGGGCAGTGTCCATAACAGAGCAGGTACAGAGGCAGCACATGAGAGGGCTAAGTGCAGTATCAGAACAGCAACAGGGCAGTGCCCATAACAGAGCAGGTACAGAGGCAGCACATGAGAGGGCACAATGCAGTATCAGAACAGCAACAGGGCAGTGTCCATAACAGAGCAGGTACATCAGAGGCAGCACATGAGAGGGCTAAGTGCAGTATCAGAACAGCAACAGGGCAGTGTCCATAACAGAGCAGGTACATCAGAGGCAGCACATGAGAGGGCTAAGTGCAGTATCACAGCATCAACAGGGCAATGTGGGCAACAGAGCAGATACATCAGAGGCAGCACGTGAGAGGGCTAAGTGCAGTATCAGAAAAGCAACAGGGCAGTGTCCATAACAGAGCAGGTACATCAGAGGCAGCACATGAGAGGGCACAATGCAGTATCAGAACAGCAACAGGGCAGTGTCCATAACAGAGCAGGTACAGAGGCAGCACATGAGAGGGCACAATGCAGTATCAGAACAGCAACAGGGCAGTGTCCATAACAGAGCAGGTACAGAGGCAGCACGTGAGAGGGCTAAGTGCAGTATCAGAACAGCAACAGGGCAGTGTCCATAACAGAGCAGGTACATCAGAGGCAGCACATGAGAGGGCTAAGTGCAGTATCAGAACAGCAACAGGGCAGTGTCCATAACAGAGCAGGTACATCAGAGGCAGCACATGAGAGGGCTAAGTGCAGTATCACAGCATCAACAGGGCAATGTGGGCAACAGAGCAGGTACAGAGGCAGCACATGAGAGGGCACAATGCAGTATCAGAACAGCAACAGGGCAGTGTCCATAACAGAGCAGGTACATCAGAGGCAGCACATGAGAGGGCTAAATGCAGTATCACAGCATCAACAGGGCAATGTGGGCAACAGAGCAGGTACATCAGAGGCAGCACGTGAAAGGGCTAAGTGCAGTATCAGAACAGCAACAGGGCAGTGTCCATAACAGAGCAGGTACATCAGAGGCAGCACATGAGAGGGCTAAGTGCAGTATCACAGCATCAACAGGGCAATGTGGGCAACAGAGCAGGTACATCAGAGGCAGCACGTGAGAGGGCTAAGTGCAGTATCAGAACAGCAACAGGGCAGTGTCCATAACAGAGCAGGTACAGAGGCAGCACATGAGAGGGCTAAGTGCAGTATCAGAACAGCAACAGGGCAGTGTCCATAACAGAGCAGGTACAGAGGCAGCACATGAGAGGGCACAATGCAGTATCAGAACAGCAACAGGGCAGTGTCCATAACAGAGCAGGTACATCAGAGGCAGCACATGAGAGGGCTAAGTGCAGTATCAGAACAGCAACAGGGCAGTGTCCATAACAGAGCAGGTACATCAGAGGCAGCACATGAGAGGGCTAAGTGCAGTATCACAGCATCAATAGGGCAATGTGGGCAACAGAGCAGGTACATCAGAGGCAGCACGTGAGAGGGCTAAGTGCAGTATCAGAACAGCAACAGGGCAGTGTCCATAACAGAGCAGGTACATCAGAGGCAGCACATGAGAGGGCACAATGCAGTATCAGAACAGCAACAGGGCAGTGTCCATTACAGAGCAGGTACAGAGGCAGCACATGAGAGGGCACAATGCAGTATCAGAACAGCAACAGGGCAGTGTCCATAACAGAGCAGGTACAGAGGCAGCACGTGAGAGGGCTAAGTGCAGTATCAGAACAGCAACAGGGCAGTGTCCATAACAGAGCAGGTACATCAGAGGCAGCACATGAGAGGGCTAAGTGCAGTATCAGAACAGCAACAGGGCAGTGTCCATAACAGAGCAGGTACATCAGAGGCAGCACATGAGAGGGCTAAGTGCAGTATCACAGCATCAACAGGGCAATGTGGGCAACAGAGCAGGTACATCAGAGGCAGCACGTGAGAGGGCTAAGTGCAGTATCAGAACAGCAACAGGGCAGTGTCCATAACAGAGCAGGTACAGAGGCAGCACATGAGAGGGCACAATGCAGTATCAGAACAGCAACAGGGCAGTGTCCATAACAGAGCAGGTACATCAGAGGCAGCACGTGAGAGGGCTAAGTGCAGTATCAGAACAGCAACAGGGCAGTGTCCATAACAGAGCAGGTACAGAGGCAGCACGTGAGAGGGCTAAGTGCAGTATCAGAACAGCAACAGGGCAGTGTCCATAACAGAGCAGGTACAGAGGCAGCACATGAGAGGGCTAAGTGCAGTATCAGAACAGCAACAGGGCAGTGTCCATAACAGAGCAGGTACATCAGAGGCAGCACGTGAGAGGGCTAAGTGCAGTATCAGAACAGCAACAGGGCAGTGTCCATAACAGAGCAGGTACATTAGAGGCAGCACATGAGAGGGCTAAGTGCAGTATCACAGCATCAACAGGGCAATGTGGGCAACAGAGCAGGTACAGAGGCAGCACATGAGAGGGCACAATGCAGTATCAGAACAGCAACAGGGCAGTGTCCATAACAGAGCAGGTACATCAGAGGCAGCACATGAGAGGGCTAAGTGCAGTATCAGAACAGCAACAGGGCAGTGTCCATAACAGAGCAAGTACATCAGAGGTAGCACATGAGAGGGCTAAGTGCAGTATCACAGCATCAACAGGGCAATGTGGGCAACAGAGCAGGTACAGAGGTAGCACATGAGAGGGCACAATGCAGTATCAGAACAGCAACAGGGCAGTGTCCATAACAGAGCAGGTACATCAGAGGCAGCACATGAGAGGGCTAAGTGCAGTATCAGAACAGCAACAGGGCAGTGTCCATAACAGAGCAGGTACATCAGAGGCAGCACATGAGAGGGCACAATGCAGTATCAGAACAGCAACAGGGCAGTTTCCATAACAGAGCAGGTACATCAGAGGCAGCACATGAGAGGGCTAAGTGCAGTATCACAGCATCAACAGGGCAATGTGGGCAACAGAGCAGGTACATCAGAGGCAGCACGTGAGAGGGCTAAGTGCAGTATCAGAACAGCAACAGGGCAGTGTCCATAACAGAGCAGGTACAGAGGCAGCACGTGAGAGGGCTAAGTGCAGTATCAGAACAGCAACAGGGCAGTGTCCATAACAGAGCAGGTACAGAGGCAGCACATGAGAGGGCACAATGCAGTATCAGAACAGCAACAGGGCAGTGTCCATAACAGAGCAGGTACATCAGAGGCAGCACATGAGAGGGCTAAGTGCAGTATCAGAACAGCAACAGGGCAGTGTCCATAACAGAGCAGGTACATCAGAGGCAGCACATGAGAGGGCTAAATGCAGTATCACAGCATCAACAGGGGAATGTGGGCAACAGAGCAGGTACAGAGGCAGCACATGAGAGGGCACAATGCAGTATCAGAACAGCAACAGGGCAGTGTCCATAACAGAGCAGGTACATCAGAGGCAGCACATGAGAGGGATAAATGCAGTATCACAGCATCAACAGGGCAATGTGGGCAACAGAGCAGGTACATCAGAGGCAGCACGTGAAAGGGCTAAGTGCAGTATCAGAACAGCAACAGGGCAGTGTCCATAACAGAGCAGGTACATCAGAGGCAGCACATGAGAGGGCTAAGTGCAGTATCACAGCATCAACAGGGCAATGTGGGCAACAGAGCAGGTACATCAGAGGCAGCACGTGAGAGGGCTAAGTGCAGTATCAGAACAGCAACAGGGCAGTGTCCATAACAGAGCAGGTACAGAGGCAGCACATGAGAGGGCTAAGTGCAGTATCAGAACAGCAACAGGGCAGTGTCCATAACAGAGCAGGTACAGAGGCAGCACATGAGAGGGCACAATGCAGTATCAGAACAGCAACAGGGCAGTGTCCATAACAGAGCAGGTACATCAGAGGCAGCACATGAGAGGGCTAAGTGCAGTATCAGAACAGCAACAGGGCAGTGTCCATAACAGAGCAGGTACATCAGAGGCAGCACATGAGAGGGCTAAGTGCAGTATCACAGCATCAATAGGGCAATGTGGGCAACAGAGCAGGTACATCAGAGGCAGCACGTGAGAGGGCTAAGTGCAGTATCAGAACAGCAACAGGGCAGTGTCCATAACAGAGCAGGTACATCAGAGGCAGCACATGAGAGGGCACAATGCAGTATCAGAACAGCAACAGGGCAGTGTCCATAACAGAGCAGGTACAGAGGCAGCACATGAGAGGGCACAATGCAGTATCAGAACAGCAACAGGGCAGTGTCCATAACAGAGTAGGTACAGAGGCAGCACGTGAGAGGGCTAAGTGCAGTATCAGAACAGCAACAGGGCAGTGTCCATAACAGAGCAGGTACATCAGAGGCAGCACATGAGAGGGCTAAGTGCAGTATCAGAACAGCAACAGGGCAGTGTCCATAACAGAGCAGGTACATCAGAGGCAGCACATGAGAGGGCTAAGTGCAGTATCACAGCATCAACAGGGCAATGTGGGCAACAGAGCAGGTACATCAGAGGCAGCACGTGAGAGGGCTAAGTGCAGTATCAGAACAGCAACAGGGCAGTGTCCATAACAGAGCAGGTACAGAGGCAGCACATGAGAGGGCACAATGCAGTATCAGAACAGCAACAGGGCAGTGTCCATAACAGAGCAGGTACAGAGGCAGCACGTGAGAGGGCTAAGTGCAGTATCAGAACAGCAACAGGGCAGTGTCCATAACAGAGCAGGTACAGAGGCAGCACATGAGAGGGCTAAGTGCAGTATCAGAACAGCAACAGGGCAGTGTCCATAACAGAGCAGGTACATCAGAGGCAGCACGTGAGAGGGCTAAGTGCAGTATCAGAACAGCAACAGGGCAGTGTCCATAACAGAGCAGGTACATCAGAGGCAGCACATGAGAGGGCTAAGTGCAGTATCACAGCATCAACAGGGCAATGTGGGCAACAGAGCAGGTACAGAGGCAGCACATGAGAGGGCACAATGCAGTATCAGAACAGCAACAGGGCAGTGTCCATAACAGAGCAGGTACATCAGAGGCAGCACATGAGAGGGCTAAGTGCAGTATCAGAACAGCAACAGGGCAGTGTCCATAACAGAGCAGGTACATCAGAGGTAGCACATGAGAGGGCTAAGTGCAGTATCACAGCATCAACAGGGCAATGTGGGCAACAGAGCAGGTACAGAGGTAGCACATGAGAGGGCACAATGCAGTATCAGAACAGCAACAGGGCAGTGTCCATAACAGAGCAGGTACATCAGAGGCAGCACATGAGAGGGCTAAGTGCAGTATCAGAACAGCAACAGGGCAGTGTCCATAACAGAGCAGGTACATCAGAGGCAGCACATGAGAGGGCACAATGCAGTATCAGAACAGCAACAGGGCAGTTTCCATAACAGAGCAGGTACATCAGAGGCAGCACATGAGAGGGCTAAGTGCAGTATCACAGCATCAACAGGGCAATGTGGGCAACAGAGCAGGTACATCAGAGGCAGCACGTGAGAGGGCTAAGTGCAGTATCAGAACAGCAACAGGGCAGTGTCCATAACAGAGCAGGTACAGAGGCAGCACGTGAGAGGGCTAAGTGCAGTATCAGAACAGCAACAGGGCAGTGTCCATAACAGAGCAGGTACAGAGGCAGCACATGAGAGGGCACAATGCAGTATCAGAACAGCAACAGGGCAGTGTCCATAACAGAGCAGGTACATCAGAGGCAGCACATGAGTGGGCTAAGTGCAGTATCAGAACAGCAACAGGGCAGTGTCCATAACAGAGCAGGTACATCAGAGGCAGCACATGAGAGGGCTAAATGCAGTATCACAGCATCAACAGGGCAATGTACGCAACAGAGCAGGTACAGAGGCAGCACATGAGAGGGCACAATGCAGTATCAGAACAGCAACAGGGCAGTGTCCATAACAGAGCAGGTACATCAGAGGCAGCACATGAGAGGGCTAAATGCAGTATCACAGCATCAACAGGGCAATGTGGGCAACAGAGCAGGTACATCAGAGGCAGCACGTGAAAGGGCTAAGTGCAGTATCAGAACAGCAACAGGGCAGTGTCCATAACAGAGCAGGTACATCAGAGGCAGCACATGAGAGGGCTAAGTGCAGTATCACAGCATCAACAGGGCAATGTGGGCAACAGAGCAGGTACATCAGAGGCAGCACGTGAGAGGGCTAAGTGCAGTATCAGAACAGCAACAGGGCAGTGTCCATAACAGAGCAGGTACAGAGGCAGCACATGAGAGGGCTAAGTGCAGTATCAGAACAGCAACAGGGCAGTGTCCATAACAGAGCAGGTACAGAGGCAGCACATGAGAGGGCACAATGCAGTATCAGAACAGCAACAGGGCAGTGTCCATAACAGAGCAGGTACATCAGAGGCAGCACATGAGAGGGCTAAGTGCAGTATCAGAACAGCAACAGGGCAGTGTCCATAACAGAGCAGGTACATCAGAGGCAGCACATGAGAGGGCTAAGTGCAGTATCACAGCATCAATAGGGCAATGTGGGCAACAGAGCAGGTACATCAGAGGCAGCACGTGAGAGGGCTAAGTGCAGTATCAGAACAGCAACAGGGCAGTGTCCATAACAGAGCAGGTACATCAGAGGCAGCACATGAGAGGGCACAATGCAGTATCAGAACAGCAACAGGGCAGTGTCCATAACAGAGCAGGTACAGAGGCAGCACATGAGAGGGCACAATGCAGTATCAGAACAGCAACAGGGCAGTGTCCATAACAGAGCAGGTACAGAGGCAGCACGTGAGAGGGCTAAGTGCAGTATCAGAACAGCAACAGGGCAGTGTCCATAACAGAGCAGGTACATCAGAGGCAGCACATGAGAGGGCTAAGTGCAGTATCAGAACAGCAACAGGGCAGTGTCCATAACAGAGCAGGTACATCAGAGGCAGCACATGAGAGGGCTAAGTGCAGTATCACAGCATCAACAGGGCAATGTGGGCAACAGAGCAGGTACATCAGAGGCAGCACGTGAGAGGGCTAAGTGCAGTATCAGAACAGCAACAGGGCAGTGTCCATAACAGAGCAGGTACAGAGGCAGCACATGAGAGGGCACAATGCAGTATCAGAACAGCAACAGGGCAGTGTCCATAACAGAGCAGGTACAGAGGCAGCACGTGAGAGGGCTAAGTGCAGTATCAGAACAGCAACAGGGCAGTGTCCATAACAGAGCAGGTACAGAGGCAGCACATGAGAGGGCTAAGTGCAGTATCAGAACAGCAACAGGGCAGTGTCCATAACAGAGCAGGTACATCAGAGGCAGCACGTGAGAGGGCTAAGTGCAGTATCAGAACAGCAACAGGGCAGTGTCCATAACAGAGCAGGTACATCAGAGGCAGCACATGAGAGGGCTAAGTGCAGTATCACAGCATCAACAGGGCAATGTGGGCAACAGAGCAGGTACAGAGGCAGCACAAGAGAGGGCACAATGCAGTATCAGAACAGCAACAGGGCAGTGTCCATAACAGAGCAGGTACATCAGAGGCAGCACATGAGAGGGCTAAGTGCAGTATCAGAACAGCAACAGGGCAGTGTCCATAACAGAGCAGGTACATCAGAGGTAGCACATGAGAGGGCTCAGTGCAGTATCACAGCATCAACAGGGCAATGTGGGCAACAGAGCAGGTACAGAGGTAGCACATGAGAGGGCACAATGCAGTATCAGAACAGCAACAGGGCAGTGTCCATAACAGAGCAGGTACATCAGAGGCAGCACATGAGAGGGCTAAGTGCAGTATCAGAACAGCAACAGGGCAGTGTCCATAACAGAGCAGGTACATCAGAGGCAGCACATGAGAGGGCACAATGCAGTATCAGAACAGCAACAGGGCAGTTTCCATAACAGAGCAGGTACATCAGAGGCAGCACATGAGAGGGCTAAGTGCAGTATCACAGCATCAACAGGGCAATGTGGGCAACAGAGCAGGTACATCAGAGGCAGCACGTGAGAGGGCTAAGTGCAGTATCAGAACAGCAACAGGGCAGTGTCCATAACAGAGCAGGTACAGAGGCAGCACGTGAGAGGGCTAAGTGCAGTATCAGAACAGCAACAGGGCAGTGTCCATAACAGAGCAGGTACAGAGGCAGCACATGAGAGGGCTAAGTGCAGTATCAGAACAGCAACAGGGCAGTGTCCATAACAGAGCAGGTACAGAGGCAGCACATGAGAGGGCACAATTCAGTATCAGAACAGCAACAGGGCAGTGTCCATAACAGAGCAGGTACATCAGAGGCAGCACGTGAGAGGGCTAAGTGCAGTATCAGAACAGCAACAGGGCAGTGTCCATAACAGAGCAGGTACAATAGAGGCAGCACATGAGAGGGCTAAGTGCAGTATCACAGCATCAACAGGGCAATGTGGGCAACAGAGCAGGTACAGAGGCAGCACATGAGAGGGCACAATGCAGTATCAGAACAGCAACAGGGCAGTGTCCATAACAGAGCAGGTACATCAGAGGCAGCACATGAGAGGGCTAAATGCAGTATCACAGCATCAACAGGGCAATGTGGGCAACAGAGCAGGTACATCAGAGGCAGCACGTGAAAGGGCTAAGTGCAGTATCAGAACAGCAACAGGGCAGTGTCCATAACAGAGCAGGTACATCAGAGGCAGCACAAGTACGTGTCCAAAACAACCCGTCCCAGGGACCGCAACAGTGCAAGGCTCTTCTCAATGGACAATGTACACATCATGTGAAATAACATCGGAGTGATTTCAACAGAAAGTCACATCAAAGAATCATGTGGACTGCGTGAACTACCTGCCTCAGACACACTGCCAGCACCAGGAACATGAGTGTGAGACACAGCCACAGTCCGAGTCACAAACACATGGGCCACAGGCCCAGACGCACTGCCAGCAACAGAAATAGGAGTGTGACACACAGCCACAGCCCGAGTCACACACACATGGGCCACAGACCCAGACACACTGCCAGCACCAGAAACAGGAGTGTGACACACAGCCACAGCCCGAGTCACACACACATGGGCCACAGACCCAGACATACTGCCAGCACCAGAAACAGAAGTGTGACACACAGCCACAGCCCGAGTCACACACACATGGGCCACAGACCCAGATACACTGCCAGCACCTGAAACAGGAGAGGGCACAACTGAGACTGTGCCACTACATGATGCATGACAGCAAACAACAGACACAGTGCCACTATCTGTGACCTGAGAGTTACCTGCACCTGCGCCACTGGGACCACTGACATGATGAGCCACAGGGCTGTATGGGCCAGGAGGCAGGGTGGCCCTGGGAGCTGGGGATAGCTGTACTTGAGGGACATCGGGGTGGGCAGGTGTCAATGGTGTGTGTCTGCGTTTCTTAGGGATATGTGAGTGCACCCTGGACAGGACATGACTGTCAAGTGGTGGTGACTCTGAACAAATATCACCCACCATAGGTGGAGCATCTGCTGCCGGGGTTCGGCTATCTGGGGACGTGCTGGAGCCTGCTTGTCGTTTGCTGTGTGCCTGCCGCCTGGACTCAGAGTCATGTGTAATGGGGGATGCAACAACAGGGGACTCCCTCCTCTGCTTCTGACTGGCCTGGATGGGAGTGGAGGTATGGGGGGACTCCGCCACGGAGACATCTGTTTGACGTTCTTTCGAAAACATCAGCCGCAGTGCATCCAGGGGTGATGTATGCCTGTCCTTGAGTGCGCGATTGTCCATGTTACAAGCCTTGTCTGTAGGATGGGTCTAATCCGTAGGTGGAGTGTTGTCTCTGGACTTTGCCTGTTCCCTGGACGGTGCCCTGTTCCTGCGGGCAGACTTGTCGTCTGTGGTGTACCTGCCTCCAGAAGACACCTGTTCTCTGTGTGTGTCCCTGCCCTTTGGAGATGGCTCTTGCCCTGTTGTGGCCCTGCCCTTGGGACACTCCCTGCTCTTAGGAGGTGCCTTTGCCTTTTGACAGTCCTTGACCCTGTCCTTTGGAGTGGCACTTTCCTCTGTTGTGGGCCTGGCCTTGGGACTCTCCCTGCTCCTCGGAGGAGCCCTTGTCTTTTGACTGTCCTTGACCCTGTCCTTGGGAGTGGCCCCTTCCTCTGTTGTGGGCCTGGCCTTGGGACTCTCCCTGCTCTTCGGAGGAGCCCTTGTCTTTTGACAGTCCTTGACCCTGTCCTTTGGAGTGGCACTTTCCTCTGTTGTGGGCATTGCCTTGGGAGTGTCTCTGCTCTTCGGAGGAGCCCTTGTCTTTTGACTGTCCTTGACCCTGTCCTTTGGAGTGGCACTTTCCTCTGTTGTGGGCATGGCCTTGGGAGTGTCTCTGCTCTTAGGAGGAGCCCTTGTCTTTTGACAGTCCTTGACCCTGTCCTTTGGAGTGGCACTTTCCTCTGTAGTGGGCATGGCCTTGGGAGTGTCTCTGCTCTTAGGAGGTGCCTTTGTCTTTTGGCTGTCCTTGTCCAAGGAACTGTCCATGGAGGGCACAATGCAGTATCAGAACAGCAACAGGGCAGTGTCCATAACAGAGTAGGTACAGAGGCAGCACGTGAGAGGGCTAAGTGCAGTATCAGAACAGCAACAGGGCAGTGTCCATAACAGAGCAGGTACATCAGAGGCAGCACATGAGAGGGCTAAGTGCAGTATCAGAACAGCAACAGGGCAGTGTCCATAACAGAGCAGGTACATCAGAGGCAGCACATGAGAGGGCTAAGTGCAGTATCACAGCATCAACAGGGCAATGTGGGCAACAGAGCAGGTACATCAGAGGCAGCACGTGAGAGGGCTAAGTGCAGTATCAGAACAGCAACAGGGCAGTGTCCATAACAGAGCAGGTACAGAGGCAGCACATGAGAGGGCACAATGCAGTATCAGAACAGCAACAGGGCAGTGTCCATAACAGAGCAGGTACAGAGGCAGCACGTGAGAGGGCTAAGTGCAGTATCAGAACAGCAACAGGGCAGTGTCCATAACAGAGCAGGTACATCAGGGGCAGCACATGAGAGGGCTAAGTGCAGTATCACAGCATCAACAGGGCAATGTGGGCAACAGAGCAGGTACAGAGGCAGCACATGAGAGGGCACAATGCAGTATCAGAACAGCAACAGGGCAGTGTCCATAACAGAGCAGGTACATCAGAGGCAGCACATGAGAGGGCTAAGTGCAGTATCAGAACAGCAACAGGGCAGTGTCCATAACAGAGCAGGTACATCAGAGGTAGCACATGAGAGGGCTAAGTGCAGTATCACAGCATCAACAGGGCAATGTGGGCAACAGAGCAGGTACAGAGGTAGCACATGAGAGGGCACAATGCAGTATCAGAACAGCAACAGGGCAGTGTCCATAACAGAGCAGGTACATCAGAGGCAGCACATGAGAGGGCTAAGTGCAGTATCAGAACAGCAACAGGGCAGTGTCCATAACAGAGCAGGTACATCAGAGGCAGCACATGAGAGGGCACAATGCAGTATCAGAACAGCAACAGGGCAGTTTCCATAACAGAGCAGGTACATCAGAGGCAGCACATGAGAGGGCTAAGTGCAGTATCACAGCATCAACAGGGCAATGTGGGCAACAGAGCAGGTACATCAGAGGCAGCACGTGAGAGGGCTAAGTGCAGTATCAGAACAGCAACAGGGCAGTGTCCATAACAGAGCAGGTACAGAGGCAGCACGTGAGAGGGCTAAGTGCAGTATCAGAACAGCAACAGGGCAGTGTCCATAACAGAGCAGGTACAGAGGCAGCACATGAGAGGGCACAATGCAGTATCAGAACAGCAACAGGGCAGTGTCCATAACAGAGCAGGTACATCAGAGGCAGCACATGAGAGGGCTAAGTGCAGTATCAGAACAGCAACAGGGCAGTGTCCATAACAGAGCAGGTACATCAGAGGCAGCACATGAGAGGGCTAAATGCAGTATCACAGCATCAACAGGGCAATGTGGGCAACAGAGCAGGTACATCAGAGGCAGCACGTGAGAGGGCTAAGTGCAGTATCAGAACAGCAACAGGGCAGTGTCCATAACAGAGCAGGTACAGAGGCAGCACGTGAGAGGGCTAAGTGCAGTATCAGAACAGCAACAGGGCAGTGTCCATAACAGAGCAGGTACAGAGGCAGCACATGAGAGGGCACAATGCAGTATCAGAACAGCAACAGGGCAGTGTCCATAACAGAGCAGGTACATCAGAGGCAGCACATGAGAGGGCTAAGTGCAGTATCAGAACAGCAACAGGGCAGTGTCCATAACAGAGCAGGTACATCAGAGGCAGGACATGAGAGGGCTAAATGCAGTATCACAGCATCAACAGGGCAATGTGGGCAACAGAGCAGGTACAGAGGCAGCACATGAGAGGGCACAATGCAGTATCAGAACAGCAACAGGGCAGTGTCCATAACAGAGCAGGTACATCAGAGGCAGCACATGAGAGGGCTAAATGCAGTATCACAGCATCAACAGGGCAATGTGGGCAACAGAGCAGGTACATCAGAGGCAGCACGTGAAAGGGCTAAGTGCAGTATCAGAACAGCAACAGGGCAGTGTCCATAACAGAGCAGGTACATCAGAGGCAGCACATGAGAGGGCTAAGTGCAGTATCACAGCATCAACAGGGCAATGTGGGCAACAGAGCAGGTACATCAGAGGCAGCACGTGAGAGGGCTAAGTGCAGTATCAGAACAGCAACAGGGCAGTGTCCATAACAGAGCAGGTACAGAGGCAGCACATGAGAGGGCTAAGTGCAGTATCAGAACAGCAACAGGGCAGTGTCCATAACAGAGCAGGTACAGAGGCAGCACATGAGAGGGCACAATGCAGTATCAGAACAGCAACAGGGCAGTGTCCATAACAGAGCAGGTACATCAGAGGCAGCACATGAGAGGGCTAAGTGCAGTATCAGAACAGCAACAGGGCAGTGTCCATAACAGAGCAGGTACATCAGAGGCAGCACATGAGAGGGCTAAGTGCAGTATCACAGCATCAATAGGGCAATGTGGGCAACAGAGCAGGTACATCAGAGGCAGCACGTGAGAGGGCTAAGTGCAGTATCAGAACAGCAACAGGGCAGTGTCCATAACAGAGCAGGTACATCAGAGGCAGCACATGAGAGGGCACAATGCAGTATCAGAACAGCAACAGGGCAGTGTCCATAACAGAGCAGGTACAGAGGCAGCACATGAGAGGGCACAATGCAGTATCAGAACAGCAACAGGGCAGTGTCCATAACAGAGCAGGTACAGAGGCAGCACGTGAGAGGGCTAAGTGCAGTATCAGAACAGCAACAGGGCAGTGTCCATAACAGAGCAGGTACATCAGAGGCAGCACATGAGAGGGCTAAGTGCAGTATCAGAACAGCAACAGGGCAGTGTCCATAACAGAGCAGGTACATCAGAGGCAGCACATGAGAGGGCTAAGTGCAGTATCACAGCATCAACAGGGCAATGTGGGCAACAGAGCAGGTACATCAGAGGCAGCACGTGAGAGGGCTAAGTGCAGTATCAGAACAGCAACAGGGCAGTGTCCATAACAGAGCAGGTACAGAGGCAGCACATGAGAGGGCACAATGCAGTATCAGAACAGCAACAGGGCAGTGTCCATAACAGAGCAGGTACAGAGGCAGCACGTGAGAGGGCTAAGTGCAGTATCAGAACAGCAACAGGGCAGTGTCCATAACAGAGCAGGTACAGAGGCAGCACATGAGAGGGCTAAGTGCAGTATCAGAACAGCAACAGGGCAGTGTCCATAACAGAGCAGGTACATCAGAGGCAGCACGTGAGAGGGCTAAGTGCAGTATCAGAACAGCAACAGGGCAGTGTCCATAACAGAGCAGGTACATCAGAGGCAGCACATGAGAGGGCTAAGTGCAGTATCACAGCATCAACAGGGCAATGTGGGCAACAGAGCAGGTACAGAGGCAGCACATGAGAGGGCACAATGCAGTATCAGAACAGCAACAGGGCAGTGTCCATAACAGAGCAGGTACATCAGAGGCAGCACATGAGAGGGCTAAGTGCAGTATCAGAACAGCAACAGGGCAGTGTCCATAACAGAGCAGGTACATCAGAGGTAGCACATGAGAGGGCTAAGTGCAGTATCACAGCATCAACAGGGCAATGTGGGCAACAGAGCAGGTACAGAGGTAGCACATGAGAGGGCACAATGCAGTATCAGAACAGCAACAGGGCAGTGTCCATAACAGAGCAGGTACATCAGAGGCAGCACATGAGAGGGCTAAGTGCAGTATCAGAACAGCAACAGGGCAGTGTCCATAACAGAGCAGGTACATCAGAGGCAGCACATGAGAGGGCACAATGCAGTATCAGAACAGCAACAGGGCAGTTTCCATAACAGAGCAGGTACATCAGAGGCAGCACATGAGAGGGCTAAGTGCAGTATCACAGCATCAACAGGGCAATGTGGGCAACAGAGCAGGTACATCAGAGGCAGCACGTGAGAGGGCTAAGTGCAGTATCAGAACAGCAACAGGGCAGTGTCCATAACAGAGCAGGTACAGAGGCAGCACGTGAGAGGGCTAAGTGCAGTATCAGAACAGCAACAGGGCAGTGTCCATAACAGAGCAGGTACAGAGGCAGCACATGAGAGGGCTAAGTGCAGTATCAGAACAGCAACAGGGCAGTGTCCATAACAGAGCAGGTACAGAGGCAGCACATGAGAGGGCACAATTCAGTATCAGAACAGCAACAGGGCAGTGTCCATAACAGAGCAGGTACATCAGAGGCAGCACGTGAGAGGGCTAAGTGCAGTATCAGAACAGCAACAGGGCAGTGTCCATAACAGAGCAGGTACAATAGAGGCAGCACATGAGAGGGCTAAGTGCAGTATCACAGCATCAACAGGGCAATGTGGGCAACAGAGCAGGTACAGAGGCAGCACATGAGAGGGCACAATGCAGTATCAGAACAGCAACAGGGCAGTGTCCATAACAGAGCAGGTACATCAGAGGCAGCACATGAGAGGGCTAAATGCAGTATCACAGCATCAACAGGGCAATGTGGGCAACAGAGCAGGTACATCAGAGGCAGCACGTGAAAGGGCTAAGTGCAGTATCAGAACAGCAACAGGGCAGTGTCCATAACAGAGCAGGTACATCAGAGGCAGCACAAGTACGTGTCCAAAACAACCCGTCCCAGGGACCGCAACAGTGCAAGGCTCTTCTCAATGGACAATGTACACATCATGTGAAATAACATCGGAGTGATTTCAACAGAAAGTCACATCAAAGAATCATGTGGACTGCGTGAACTACCTGCCTCAGACACACTGCCAGCACCAGGAACATGAGTGTGAGACACAGCCACAGTCCGAGTCACAAACACATGGGCCACAGGCCCAGACGCACTGCCAGCAACAGAAATAGGAGTGTGACACACAGCCACAGCCCGAGTCACACACACATGGGCCACAGACCCAGACACACTGCCAGCACCAGAAACAGGAGTGTGACACACAGCCACAGCCCGAGTCACACACACATGGGCCACAGACCCAGACATACTGCCAGCACCAGAAACAGAAGTGTGACACACAGCCACAGCCCGAGTCACACACACATGGGCCACAGACCCAGATACACTGCCAGCACCTGAAACAGGAGAGGGCACAACTGAGACTGTGCCACTACATGATGCATGACAGCAAACAACAGACACAGTGCCACTATCTGTGACCTGAGAGTTACCTGCACCTGCGCCACTGGGACCACTGACATGATGAGCCACAGGGCTGTATGGGCCAGGAGGCAGGGTGGCCCTGGGAGCTGGGGATAGCTGTACTTGAGGGACATCGGGGTGGGCAGGTGTCAATGGTGTGTGTCTGCGTTTCTTAGGGATATGTGAGTGCACCCTGGACAGGACATGACTGTCAAGTGGTGGTGACTCTGAACAAATATCACCCACCATAGGTGGAGGATCTGCTGCCGGGGTTCGGCTATCTGGGGACGTGCTGGAGCCTGCTTGTCGTTTGCTGTGTGCCTGCCGCCTGGACTCAGAGTCATGTGTAATGGGGGATGCAACAACAGGGGACTCCCTCCTCTGCTTCTGACTGGCCTGGATGGGAGTGGAGGTATGGGGGGACTCCGCCACGGAGACATCTGTTTGACGTTCTTTCGAAAACATCAGCCGCAGTGCATCCAGGGGTGATGTATGCCTGTCCTTGAGTGCGCGATTGTCCATGTTACAAGCCTTGTCTGTAGGATGGGTCTAATCCGTAGGTGGAGTGTTGTCTCTGGACTTTGCCTGTTCCCTGGACGGTGCCCTGTTCCTGCGGGCAGACTTGTCGT
The DNA here is from genome assembly GCF_964261635.1 of Lissotriton helveticus. NCBI lineage: Eukaryota > Metazoa > Chordata > Amphibia > Caudata > Salamandridae > Lissotriton > Lissotriton helveticus. The sequence goes on along the minus strand of NC_136060.1, from coordinate 17,864,867 downwards.
CTGTGGTGTACCTGCCTCCAGAAGACACCTGTTCTCTGTGTGTGTCCCTGTCCTTTGGAGATGGCTCTTGCCCTGTTGTGGCCCTGCCCTTGGGACACTCCCTGCTCTTAGGAGGTGCCTTTGCCTTTTGACTGTCCTTGACCCTGTCCTTTGGAGTGGCACTTTCCTCTGTTGTGGGCCTGGCCTTGGGACTCTCCCTGCTCCTCGGAGGAGCCCTTGTCTTTTGACTGTCCTTGACCCTGTCCTTGGGAGTGGCCCCTTCCTCTGTTGTGGGCCTGGCCTTGGGACTCTCCCTGCTCTTCGGAGGAGCCCTTGTCTTTTGACAGTCCTTGACCCTGTCCTTTGGAGTGGCACTTTCCTCTGTTGTGGGCATGGCCTTGGGAGTGTCTCTGCTCTTAGGAGGAGCCCTTGTCTTTTGACAGTCCTTGACCCTGTCCTTTGGAGTGGCACTTTCCTCTGTAGTGGGCATGGCCTTGGGAGTGTCTCTGCTCTTAGGAGGTGCCTTTGTCTTTTGGCTGTCCTTGTCCAAGGAACTGTCCATGGACTTGGGAGTTTCGCTTGCCTTGGGAATACCTTTTGTGTTCAATGTCTGTGTAGCATGTGAAGGCATGTTCCCCAACACCACTTGTGAATCCTGTGTGTGTACTCCAGTGTATCTGACGTTGTCATTGTGAACTGATTTTGCTGACCTAGGGGATGGTGTCTGTGCCCTCCGTGCACGGACGTGCTCTCTGACGCTGCTTCTAGTGAAATAACCGGTATTACAGTCCTGGTCTGAATATTCACTACCCCCTGAGACATCCAGTGGTGTAGATGGGGAAACAGAGGAAGCACCCTGTCCATGCGACTGTACTATGGCAGATGACACACTGCTTGCCAATGACTGAACTGTCCTGTGTAGACCAGCAAGATCGCCATGCATCCCTTCCATGAATGCCACCACCTGCCCCAACTTCCTATCATGGTCTTGGAAAGCATTTGTCATATTGGTCTGCCCCACACACAGCTGTCGCAGCAGATCAACAGCCTCAGCACACAGTGCATTTTGGCTCACCGTGGCTGGGGCAGCGGTACCTGCACCGAACGCCACTCTGCTCCCCCTAATCCTGCGTGCACGACCAGTACATGGTGCAGTTGGCTGAAGTGTGGGCCCTGTGTGCTGTGTCCCGACAGAAGGTGTTGATTGCCCACTCTCAGTCTGTGACAACAGTGCTGGCTCACCAAGATTTTCCGAAGATGAGGACGATGGTGTCTCCACATGCGAGTCCTCAGGGACGGTCCTGTCCCCCTCTCCGGCGCTGCCCTCCTCTGTGTCAGTCTGCGTGTGCGCGTAGTCTGATCCGGATGCATTGCCTCCACTCATTTCCTCCGTCTGTGGCTGAGTGCCCTCTGTCAAATCTGAAATGCACAGAAAAGAGGTGTAAGTAATGTTCACACTCACGTAGAGGAGGCAAAGGAAACCCTAATCCCATAGCTGACACAGTTCTTCTAGCCCCCATCCTGCAGACGGACCACCTCTACCAGTCATGATCACAGTACATAATCGTTGCTGTCCGTGACACATGTCCAGAATGCGGACAGGGCAGGAGCACGTACATCTGCACACATGTCTTGCCATGGGCCCACGGACCACTACGGCATGTGCTCAAACACTCAACTACTAAGTCAGTGGCGTGGCAACATGCCGGAACTGGATGTCAACTTACATCAACCCAATGGCACCAACGTACCATCGCAGAGATACATACGCACCACGGACCTCTAAACAGTGGGTGGGCACCAATACATGCATTTGACACACAAGTATCTTACACAGACAGCATGCTCACCGCTAGTTTGGTGTCGATCCACACTCAGCCGTTCGGACAGGTCAGGATGCGTCACAGCAATGATACGATGCATGAGAGGGGTCATGGAGCGTCGGGCCAGACGTGGCGTACTCGGGATCATCCCCAGTGTCACTTCCGCTACATTCTTGCTCAGCCTGGAAATGTCGTCCCAGCGTTTGTGGCAGTGTGTATGTCGTCTGTTGGTCACCCCCAATGCACGTACATCTCGTGCAATGGTCTTCCACACGTCCTTACGAAGGTGCAGCTTCACCTACCATGATGGGAAACAAAAGGGTGCAAGTCAGTGGACATTTGGCCTGGCACACAGATCGGGGCAACACGCATGTCATCCGCCATGCACAAACTGACAAATATGTCGGAAACACCGTACACAGATAAGATAGCACAAGGCAGGAGTCATTGGCCACCTCATGCACACCAACATGTCCCACACTGCACTTACCACCTGTCCGGGTGCACCGTAGAGACGTCCATAGTTGCCCGGGCCTTGCACGGCGGTTGTGTACATGGCCGCAACGGCGGTCCTAGGCCAGGCCTTGCACGGCGGTTGTGTACATGGCCGCAACAGCGGTCCTAGGCCAGGCCTTGCACGGCGGTTGTGTACATGGCCGCAACGGCGGTCCTAGGCCAGGCCTTGCACGGCGGTTGTGTACATGGCCGCAACGGCGGGCCTAGGCTGGGCTGGGCTGCTCCGGCCGGTGTACGTTGGATGATGCAATGTGACTGTAAGAGGGGTCATGAACTGCCATGTCCATTGAGTTAATCGAAAGGGTGTGTAGCCATGCATCTCCCCCGCTGAGTACGTGCACAGACATGGTGGCGCCAGTGATAGAACATTGTTGCAAATGAAGCATCCGGGCCGGAGGCTTGCACGTGCGTCTGGCTATGTGTCACCGTGACGGTCCGTGCACATGCAGCCAATGGCAAGAGGGAACGCTGGCCACGTATAGCCAATCGGAAGTAGCGGAAGCAGTGCACCGCCATGGCGGCGTCAATGATGACATATTGTCAGACGCTGCACCGTGATGTGTTGTGTGCAGTAGCGTAATGAGGGTTGTGAGCGTGATAGGGAAAGTTCATATGTCACACACTATTCCATGTGTGTCCATACTATGCCCATCGGTGGGCACACACTGTGGAACAGATGTGCATGTAGGCGTGTTGACGATGGGTGTGACCCTACAGGCTTGTTACATCTTCACATGTACACAGTACATCACAGATGTATGGCCACATCATGATTATGTTGTCAGTGCGTTGTTCAGGCGAGGTGACTACAATGGTGGTGGTAGACATGCAATCTGTGTATGTGTATCAGCTTTTGTGTCACCATGCATGCAATGGCCGTAGGCTGAACATTATTGGTGTTGGCATTTGTGCATGATGACATGGTGTGTGTCTGTACCATTATCGTTTGTGTGCATGCACTTGCATGTGTGCGTGTGATGTGGCTTTTCAATTTTAGGTTCATGACACAGATTTTGACATTAATGTACACACTTTAGTAAGTTGCGTTGTACGTGTTGACAGACTTCCAGTTGCTAATGGGTGCACATTGCTTAAGGGCCACTCCGTATTGTAGTAACTATCTGAGATGTGACACATGACCATTCTCAACAATCATTTATCTTATTGCTAATGTTGGCATACATGTGATGTGGTTGAACACGTATGCGTCATTTGGAATTTGACAACAATTACATATCTCTCCCACACAGGAGGGCTCCAAATGTGCATCGCCCATACACTGTGCTAGAGGATATGGTTGACGAGGAGGTGATTAGGAAATTTCGCCTGGATCGACGTCGGCTTAAGGAGCTTGTTGACAAATTGACTCCTCATCTGCAGCCACGAAGGACGTATCCTGGTTCCTTTACACCCACAGCAAAGGTTATGGCGGCACTACATTTCTTTGCTACTGGCACCTTTCAGTACACAGTTGGACATGCCGGGGGGATGTCCCAATCCATGTTCAGCACGGTACTTCGGGATGTTTTGCAAGCGATGATGCTGTACAAGAATGACTACATCCATTTCCCAAAGCCGGAAGAGTTGCCAGCAGTCAAAGCAGACTTCTATGCACTGGGCCAGATACCACACGTAGTGGGTTCAATTGATGGCACACATATCGCTATTATTCCACCACGGGCACGTGAACAGGTTTTCAGGAATCGCAAGCACTTCCATTCGCTGAACGTGCAGGTGGTGTGCCAGGCCGACAACATAATCTCCCATGTGTGTGCAAGATTTCCAGGCTCCGCACATGACGCCCACATCATGCGGAGCAGCATAGTCCCCCAAATGATGGCAAATCTGCGACCCAGTCAAGCCTGGCTTGTTGGTGAGTATGCTGTGGGGACTTTTGTGATTTCTGTGTGGCATGGGGTACCCACCATATCTTGTTGTGATATTTGTGTCTGTCATCCCCCTACATAGGCGACTCGGCGTACCCAAACCGGCCCTGGCTCCTGAGTCCACTACGTAATCCTACAACAGCGGGTGAAATGCGCTACAACGATGCACATGGAAGGACACGGAGAGTGATAGAACGAACCTTTGGACTGTTAAAGTCTAGGTTTCGCTGCCTGGATAAGACCGGAGGGGCCCTGCCTTACTCACCAGGGAAAGTATGCAAAATCGTGATTGCCTGCTGCATGCTACACAACCTGGCAGTGCGCAATAACATTGAACTGATCTTGGACCCTGATGACCAACAAGTTCCTCGGCCTCCCATCCCACCCATGTCGACTGATGAGGATAGTGGTGAGGAGGAAGGTGTGGACCAGAGGCGCCAGCTCATCGATCGCTACTTCCCTTGAATGTGAGTAACTACCTCTCGGGCCAGTTGACAAAGCCTTATGTATGTTTGCTGGTGTTGTGTGGATGTAGGGTGCTTCAGCTGTGTGTTGTGGTTTGTGATGGTTGCATATGTGTGTCTTGATTTCTTTGGACATACAAGTGTCCATGATGTGTGTCCTCTCATCCCATGCTTTGGTGACGAGTGTAGTTTGTGGAATGTTGCTGTGAAGTGTGTTGTGATGTGTGTGAATCTGTTTCCTGACGTGTGTTTGCTGTCTCTGATCTTCCCTAGGTCACTCCCACAGCAGCATGATTATGGATGACTTGGATCCCTGCACCTGTTTACGTCTGTTCCTGAAGGCAATCATGTGAATAAACATGGAGGCAAAACATAATTGAGTGTGTAAGTGGCATTTATTTACAGTTTGTGCATTTGTGATGGTGAATATTTACAAATAAGGGGGGGTGTTGGATTTGGAGTTGAAGGTAATGGCCGATGAAATGTCCATGCTGACAACACATTGGGGGGTGTCAGGCTAGTCCAGCAGACCAGTGGCAAAGATTGTCTATGTGGGACAGGATACTTTGCTGGGTGAATGTCTGGCTCAGGCATTGAGTAAATCAGTGGCGTCCCCTCTTGGAGCGTGTGGCTGGCGCACCCACGCTGCTCTCACCCACTTCCAGCCTCGGGCGGCCCCTCCATCTTAGAGGTGGAACAGAGTCAGCTGGGGGTGCAGGTTGTTCATGGGCAACATCCGTTGACAGGGGAACAGGTGGAGTTGGTTGTGGCGGTGGCGGTGGAGGTGACGGTGGCGCAGGGACAATTGGTGGAGGGGGGGTGGGGTTGTTCCTGGAAATCCACTCCCTCCACATAGTTGTCTGCTGGCCCATTATGTCCACTATCTGACGAAGGGACCCTGCAATTTGACCCAACATGTTTGTGTTGTCCACCGAGTCATGGTGGGCACGATCAGCATGTTCCTCTGCACGGTCGTATGAAGCCTGGCACCTGGCTAGGGCTTCTAGGGACTGTGCCACAGGATGGGGTGTGTGTTCTTCGTCAGTGCGGCGGGTTGTGTGTCGCCTGGTAGCCGGATGTGGCGTCGCCTCTCTCCTTTGTGTCCCGCTCGGCCTGATTGGGTGTGAGGCCGATGGACCTGCGTCGTGCGCTGGGTTAGGCAGGGTGGCACAGGCAGGAGTGGTGGTAGTGGTGGTGGTGGTGGTGGGGACTCTGCATATCACTGAGGCCGGTGTCACTGGAGTCAGACATGCGACGGTTGTCGGTCCCGGGAGTCCCTGTGAGGCAGATGTCCCTCGCTGTGTGCTTGTGCCCGCACCATCCTCCGCACCGGAGCTGCCTGTATCATCATCCCCAGAGTGTCCGGCATGTGTGGGGGGTGAGTCTTGTGGCCGGGTGCTGGTTTCCCCAGTCAGTTCACGATCACCTGAGGGACAAGATTGAGCAGGTCAGTCATGTGTACATTACATGTTCATATACATTTGGTAACATTTCTGTGTCTTGTCGCACACACTCCACCCACCACCACCACCCTCCCAAGGTACATGGGGGCCTGTTGGGAGTAGTAGTCGTGAGCTCCCACACACCCCACCCACCACCACCACCCTCCCAGTGTACATGGGGGCCTGTTGGGAGTAGTAGTCGTGAGCTCCCACACACCCCACCCACCACCACCACCCTCCCAGTGTACATGGGGGCCTGTTGGGAGTAGTAGTCGTGAGCTCTCACACACCCCACCCACCACCACCACCCTCCCAGTGTACATGGGGGCCTGTTGGGAGTAGTAGTCGTGAGCTCCCACACACCCCACCCACCACCACCACCCTCCCAGTGTACATGGGGGCCTGTTGGGAGTAGTAGTCGTGAGCTCTCACACACCCCACCCACCACCACCACCCTCCCAGTGAACATGGGGGCCTGTTGGGAGTAGTAGTCGTGAGCTCCCACACACCCCACCCACCACCACCACCCTCCCAGTGTACATGGGGGCCTGTTGGGAGTAGTAGTCGTGAGCTCTCACACACCCCACCCACCACTACCACCCTCCCAGTGAACATGGGGGCCTGTTGGGAGTAGTAGTCGTGAGCTCGCACACACCCCACCCACCACCACCACCCTCCCAGTGTACATGGGGGCCTGTTGGGAGTAGTAGTCGTGAGCTCCCACACACCCCACCCACCACCACCACCCTCCCAGTGTACATGGGGGCCTGTTGGGAGTAGTAGTCGTGAGCTCCCACACACCCCACCCACCACCACCACCCTCCCAGTGTACATGGGGGCCTGTTAGGAGTAGTAGTCGTGAGCTCCCACACACCCCACCCACCACCACCACCCTCCCAGTGTACATGGGGGCCTGTTGGGAGTAGTAGTCGTGAGCTCCCACACACCCCACCCACCACCACCACCACCCTCCCAGTGAACATGGGGGCCTGTTGGGAGTAGTAGTCGTGAGCTCCCACACACCCCACCCACCACCAACACCCTCCCTGTGAACATGGGGGCCTGTTGGTAGCCATGTACATTTTGGTGAGTATGTGTCCGACGTGCATGGGTTGGGGCCTAGGAGATGTGTCTTCTCAGTTGTGTGAGCCTGACCATGTCGTACTGATCATGGTGCTTGATTTGTACTTACCAGCCTCTTCTCCTTCATCAAGTCCGTCTAGGGACTCTGGAAGTAGTATCGCCAGCACCTTCTTCTCCCAATCGGTGTAGGGTATGGGCTCCGGGGGTGTCCCGGCGCCAGTAAGGTTGGCTCTTGCATTGTTTTTTGCGCGGATGCCCTTCACCCTTGTCTTCAGGTCGTGCCACCGCCTCTGAATGTCGTGCTTCGTCCTTGGCATGGCCCCTGACGCATTCACCCGACTGACGATCCTGTCCCACATGTGGTTCTTTACCGCCACGGAGGTCTGCTGAACTTGGGCCCCGAAGATGTGTGGCTCAACACGGATGATCTCATCTACCAATACCTTCAACTCTGTCTCCGTGAATTTAGTTTTTTTTTTGGGTGCCATGGTGTGTGGTGCTGTGTGTGTGGGTTAAGTGAGTTGGGGTGTGCAGGTGTGTGGTGTGTGATGTGTAGGAAGGGTGTGGTGGGTGTTTGTGGTGTGGGTGTGGTAGGGTGGTGGTTGTGTGTATTCGAATTCAGTAAGCTGGATCTCGAAATGGCCTCTTGCTAGCAGCAATGCTGTAATGCAAAGGATTGTGGCAGTTGGTGGGTGTCATTTTATAGTCGTGTCTCAATGGTTGTTGGCAGTCAGGTGGTCGGTCGGCGTGTTGAGTAGTTTGCGTTTTTTTAAATTTTGTGGGTGTCATGGTGGCTTGTGATTGGTGTTCGTGTATCAGGTGGGGGGGATTGTCCGTTTTCGTGTGTTAGATAATTACTTACGGTACACTTTCGGACATTTGATTCTCGTTAGGGATGTCGTGCGTGTTGGCCTTCCGCAGTGATGCACTGTTTATCCTTGCTTTCTTTCCGCAGCGGCCGTGGATGGCTGTGCGGACCGTGGTACATGCGGTTTCATCCTAATTGCGGTCACGGAGTTTTCACAGGTATGGCGGTAAATGTGTCAATTTCCGCGGTCAGGACCGTCCGCGGCGGTGGGAGTTCATTAGTTTCCGTCCGCCGCGGACGGAGTTAAATGTGTTCCGTCCACCGCGGACGGTGTTTGTCGTCATCCGTCCGCCGCTGTCGGAGTTTCGTTGCACGAATATCCTAATCGCTATCGCGGATTCTCCGCGGCGCGGCCGGGAGTAAAATTTCCACGTACATGGCGGACTGTACCCGTTTCCGTCCGCCATCCTAATCGACCCCTATGTCATCAAGTGCTCCCACCTCACCCTCCCAAGTATTTCTAAGTTTCGCCAGATTCCCCAGCATATTGTTGGTTAAGGTTTTGTAGGTGAGTGAGACCGCCTTCCCTTGAATCTGCTCTTGCAGGAGCCTACCCTCTAATGGTGCATATTCTGTCCCGATAAGTTTATGTTCTGTGCCCTCCAAGCATGGCGCAGCTGAGTGTATTTGAAGAGCTGTGAGTGTTGGAGCCCAAACTCTGACTTCAGGGCCTGAAAGGATTTCAATTCCCCCCTAGCGATCACGTCTCCTATTGTGGAGATTCCAATGTCGTCCCACCGTTTAAATCCTTTACGTTTATGAAGTTCAGTTAGCCACTTGCAGTGCCATAGTGGCGTCTGCCGGGTGGGTGTCTTCTCCCAGCCTGTACGTTTCATGGCCTTGCTCCATGCACGTAATGTAATAACAGTCACTGGAAGCAAAGGCTTCCACACAGAGCCTCCGTATAAGTAATACAGTAGATTGTGTGGGGACAGTTTATGTCGTTCCAGGGCGTATGTGGGATGGTCTGCCTGGGCATGTAGCCAGTCATTAATTGGGGTCATGTGTTCAGCCCAGTAGTAGGCTTCTAGGTTAGGGAGTGAGATTCCTCCACTATATTGGTGCCTTTGGAGAGTGGTCAGTGCTATTCTAGGTTGTTTACCGAGCCAGAGAAATGCCCTAAGATCCGATTGGATTTTATTCAGTAGCGTCTCTGGGAGTAAATAGTATTCGTTCTGTAGGGCGTATAAATATTTGGGGAGAATAATCATTTTGTACATGGCTGCTCGACCCAAGAGTGTAAGTGGTAGCTGTCGCCAGCGCTCCATGTCAGCTGTAAAGTTCAGCATGATCCTCTCTATGTTTTTCTGAAGCGAGAGTTTCCTATCAAGGGTGATGTAAATCCCGAGGTACTGAAAGCCCTCCGTAGTCGTAATCAGTTGTCCTGGCAACGTCGTCCAGCGGCCACTGCCCCTAGGGTCGTATAGGATTGATTTATGCCAGATTATTGTATATCCGGAGTATCTACTATAGCATTCCAGTTCCAGGAACAGCTCCGGAACAGTGGTTTCCGGATTGGTGATGTACAGGAGTACATCATCCGCGTAGAGGGATAGCTTCTCTTGAGCCAGTTCCGTATCGGTTCTACTGAATCCAGTGATCTTTATATTTTGCCGGACCCTAGCTGCCAGGATCTCGATGGTAAGTGTGAATAGGAGAGGTGACAAAGGGCAGCCTTGTTGTGTCCCTCTCTGGATCTGGAATTCGCGCGACAGTCTCCCAGTCAACTTCACTTTAGCTCGCGGAGTAGTGTAGAGGAGTCGGACCCAAGTTTGAAACTTAGGGCCGAAGCCAAATTTTTGCAGGACACCTTCCAGGAACGGCCAGTGAACCGCATCGAAGGCTTTCTCTGCGTCAAGGGAGAGGAACCAGTGTGGTGGCTCTCTATTTCTCACCTCCTGCAGCCAGTTGTGGGTGCGTCTAAGGTTTAGCTTAGTGGCCCTGTCTGGTAGGAAGCCGGTTTGATCTAAATGTATGAGGTCCGGGATCACCGACCGCAATCGTAGCACCAAGACAGTCGCAAGGAGTTTCACCTCAGTATTGAGGAGGGAAATGGGTCGGTAGGACGCACAGTCCTCCCGTGGTTTGCCCTCTTTATGAATCGGGATGATTGTCGCCATGGAGAGGTCAGTGGGGAGCCTCCCCTCCTGATATGCTCCTAGGAAGAGGTTCCTCAAGTGCGGAGCCAAGATTTCCGCCGTGCACTTGAAAAATTCTGCCAGAAAACCATTTGGTCCCGGTGCCTTTCCAGCCCTTAGTCTAGCAATGGCTACAGAGATATCCTCCACCGTGATGTCAGCCTCGAGCGTCTTAAGGGCCTCAGGATCTAACGAGGGAAGATTGGTCTGTTTCATATATTGAAGAGCGGCTTCGCACGTGCCCAAGTCTCTGGCTGTGTAGAAGCGTTCATAGTGGGTAGCAAAGGTCTCTGCAATGTGTAGATCTGTACTAGCAAGCACCCCTTCTGCATCTCTAACATGCTCCACCCATCTCGCTGCCCGTTCCTTTCTACTAAGCCACGCCAGGAGTTTGCCTGACTTATCCCCAACGTCGTATAGGCGGTGAAGGGTGGCCAGGTTTTGAGTCTTTGCCTCATCAGTCACTAGTTCCCTGTATTGGCGCTGTGCATCTACCAATCTCCGTAGCGTCTCGAGACTTCTCGTAGCTAGGTGTTCTCTCTCTGAGTCCACTATGGTCCGCTCAACTGCAGCCACTTCCCCCTGAAGTTTCCTCCGCTCCTCTCCCAGTCTATGTTGTATTCTGTCTCTCATCACCAGTTTCAAGGCTTCCCATAGGGTTACCCCGATTCAACTGTTCCCTCGTTCTCGGCTATGTACACCCGTGCGTCTGCTCTTACCCCTCTAAGGACCGTTGCATTTTTAAGGTCCCATGCAGCGAGGTGCCAGGAGGCTCCTTCAGCACCCCGATTCTGACCCACTTTCACCAGCAGCGGCGAGTGGTCAGATATTCCCCTCGCCTTGTAGTCCGCAACAGCCTCTACTGTCAGGTCCTGTCTGGACATGAATATGTAGTCCAGTCTTGAGAATACTTTATGTGCGGCCGAGTAAAACGAATAGGCTAGTTGGCCCGGGTGCAGCCACCTCCAGACATCAGTGAGGCCTATAGTGGTAATCATCTGGGCTAGGGGGGTCTGGCTCCCCCTAGTGGGTGGCACTCCGGATCGGTCCATCTCCCTATCCATTACATCGTTGAAGTCTCCACCCACTATTTGAAAGGTGTCAGCAGTGTCGAGAAGTATGTTGGGCAATGTCCTAAATGTGTTTGCCTGTAGTTTGGGCGGGGCGTACACTGATACCAGCGTATATGTGCATCTACGCCATGTCCCCTGAACCCCTACACAGGTCCCCAGTGGGTCTACCCAGGTGCGCGTGGTACAGAACGGGGAGGTGTTCTTTATAATGATTGCTACCCCTCTGGAATCAGTTGTGTACCCCGCGTGTGCCAGAACTTTATGTCGTCCCCTGGCTATGAAAGAGCAGTTGGTACCCTTAAGATGAGTTTCCTGTAGAAAAATTATCTCTGGACCTATTCTTTTAAGGTAGGCATTTACTAGTCCTCTTTTAATCTTATTACCAAGTCCGTTCACATTCCATGTCAGGACACTGAGTTTCCCGTGGTCTGCAGGTTGTGTTACTAATGCACTTGCCATTCTAGGGTAAGATCAAGACGGTGTGGACGGTTTTTGGTGTAGGAGTACAACGTGTCGCACCAATGTACATGACTGTGTTCAACCAACTGTTTCCCCTCCCCTCCCTCCCAACTTCCCTTCAACAAAACTGTTCGAAAATCCCCCATCCCCACCTCCCCCTCCCCACCTTCTCCTCCCGTCCGTCCCATCCGTACAACAATTGACGTGCAGGACTTTCAGGTGGCAAAGGTCTGTCGCCCTCCCACTAGGAACCCCAACTAGGTTATCCCTAGGGCTCTAACTTAAGGTCCCACCAGGTCTCTCGGGACTCGATTGTCCAGCTAACAGCGGGACGGGTCTACCCGTGCCTTGTGGGCCGCTAAAGGCGCCAACAAACCAACAAATAATGGTAGGCGTCCAAACAAAAGAAAAAGTGTTTGTAACTTGCGTGTCCCCAAAGCGAAGAACTGCTGGTTCGGATCTCAGCTCTACATTTCCTCAGGAGTGGGAATCTTGCGTTTCAATGTCTTGCTCGTCCGAATTGCCAGTCGCTCCTTGTTCCAGCTCTCGGATTGCGGTAACTAGAGGGTGGAGAGATTGTTCCGTCTGTTCCTCCACGTCCGACATATGATTACTTCCCCCGTCCTCCGCCTCCGCATCTGTGTGGTGTGCCAGACAGCTGAACCTGGATCCCGGCACCGGATCTTCTTCTGTAGCCGGAGCCATGTTCCGGACTCCTCGGCCCGCCGCAGGATGATCCGGATATGGAGTTAAGTGCGGGTGCCTTCTCGTCCGTGGATTTTGCGATCTTTGGGCCTTGGGCGGACTCTTCCGGAAATTGGCGCCGCCATTTCGGTTCGGATTCTACGACCTTCCTCCTCAGCTTCCCGTAGCAGGGGTCTCTCTTCCAACCACTGCCAGGCCTCCTCCGGACGGTTGAAGAAGTGAGACCTCCCCTTGAATAAAGCTTTCAATTTCGCGGGGAAGAGCAGCATGTATGATATGTGCAAGTCTCGCAGCTTTGCTTTCACTGAGTCATAGGAGCGTCTTTGTTTTTGCACATCCTGACTGTAGTCTGGGAAAATCATAATATTAGTGTTCTCAAATCGAAGTTCCCCCTTTTTCCGTGCTTCTCTTAGGATGAGATCTCTGTCTGCAAAATTAAGAAATCGTGCAATGATCGGTCGTGGTCGCGCACCCTCTGGCGGCTTCACTAACAGGGTCCTGTGCGCCCTTTCGATGACAAAACAGTTTGAAAAAGGGGCCTGGGGAAACATTGACGTTAGCCAGGAATGCAAGAAGGCCGCTACATCTGTTTTCTCAATTTCCTCTCTAAATTCCACGAAGCGTAGGTTGTTCCATCTTGCCCTATTTTCGGCATCATCTACTCTCCACAACAGCTGTCTGTGGGATGCCTGCAGCTCTGCCATATCTTTTCGGAGGGTGATGAGGGACTCTTCTGCTTCGCCGATTCTGGTCTCCGTCGTGGTCACCCGTTCAGTCAAGTTCCGGAAGTCTTGGCGCAACAAGAGGACTTCAGAGCCCACCTCACCTATTTTGGTCTCTAGTGCCGCTCGTGAGTCTTGAATATCTGTCCTCGAGGCTTGGATTGCCTCCAGAAGCATGGCGGTATCTGTGCGTGTGCCCGGTCCCATTGGGGTCGTCTCTTGCTGTGCCCGTGTCGTGGCATAGTTGTCGATGGTGTCCTGCCTCACTGGTCTCGTCACCGGGTCTCTCTTCCCCATCACGCCTCAGTGCCCCGTTCAGGAGTCGACATTGGTGGCAGCAGGGGGGGGGGAAGGTGGCCCGCTCGATTCACCTCCTGGCCAGCCCTGCACGGAGAGACAGGGTGGGCGGAGAGGGCAAGGGGCCAAGTCGAAGTCCGCGCGACCCTCGTGCACCCCTCAGAGGGGCCGCGCCACCAGCCAAGTCGCACAGTCTGCAACAGGCTCACTCTCCTGCAGTTTGCGGCAGTGGGAGGCCCCCTGGAAGTCCGAGCCCAGCGTGGCTATTGTAACAAGCCGCCTTTCAGCAGTGACGGATCGTAGGGTCAGCGGGGTCCCTCAGGCTGTATTAAGGGGGTTCACGTACCCCGGGCCTACATAGGCATGGTGCTGCGCATCTGGGGTCAGGGTTCCGGGGTCTCAGGCACAGCCGTGGGTTAGCTCCCAAGATGGTGTGCGACGGGGCTACCGCGCAGCGGGGACCTCTCCCTCAGTGCGTCTCCTCCGCGTTGCAGGCCGCTGTTACTAGCCGTCGCATGGAGTGCCCAGGGTCAGAATAATGTCCAGTTAGGAGGGGGGAGGGCTGTCGCTCGCTCACCGGGCACTGACTCTCACAGTTGTATTCCCCAGCGAGGGGGGATCGCCGATACAGCTGCAAGCCCAGACCGGGCCGGTCGTGGTAGCACCGGTGGTGTGCGGTCGCCGATCAAGGGAGGCTCACCACCACCTCTTCCAGGTGCCCCCGCCCTCTAGCCACTGCCCTGTCACAGGACTCACAGCCCCTCGCCGCGGCGGCTCCCTCTTGGTCCTCGGATCTCCCGCGGTCGGACCCGGCCGGGAATCAGGCCTCTGCCAGGCGTTCTCTCGGTCCCGACGATCCCTGGGGGTTCCGGCGTCCTTGCTCGCTGCTCCCAGAAGGAGGGGGGCCGCAGGGCCGCTCCGCCACCGGCCGGGGTCTCTCTCCGGTCCCGGGTGGGTGACAACTCCTAGTGCGGCTGGCTCCGGTGTCGGGATATCGCAGTGTTCAGGCCGCCAGAGCCCCGTTAGCGGCCATCTTGGAGAAGGGGGTTTCGCGCCAGAGAAGTTTCGGCCCAGATTTCAACTTGTTGTCGGGAGTATTTCTCGGCACTTTTGGTTCCCCAGATGCAGCCCCTAGTCCGATCCTTAATTCTTTGGTTTTATTCAAGTTTTGACTGTGATTTTTGTCGGATCTAGCGCAGGTTCTTCGGGAGCCACGCAGAGGCACGTCCTACCCGGCCATGTAGCTGGCCACGCCCCCCAGATGAGCCTTCATTCTTACCCCCTTTATGACCCACTATCAGGCACTGCGAGAAATTCACTCTGCCTTTGGCTGAACTCCACAGCTGTCTGTCATGGGCCATCATAAACATTTACCCACAACCCGACCTCACATAGATATGTAGAGGCAGCTTTATTCACACTGTATACTATACATAAGTAATATGTTACATGAAACAAAATACCGATACACAACATCCTAAAAAAAATCGAATACTCTTCGGAAATTCAAGAGTAAGTAAAATGTGAACTAAACACTGGAAAAACATTGCTTTTCCCCGGCTGGGAGGCCACTATCTGTTGGTGTATATGTCGTTTATTAGTCAATTAAAACCATAAACCTTACAAAACCCAACAATGTAAAAATATTTACCTAAATTAGGTTAAAAGCATTTCATCCATCAGCAGCAATACATTTCAAAGTCAAAGTCAAAATTACTTTATTTGATTAATACAATAGTAATCAATAAAAGTTCAAATATACATCATAAATAAAAACTATAAAAAGACCATTAAAAACGATTAATTCATTTCAGCAAATAATGAATTTCCTGGTTTTCAATGAAAGACATAAAAGGAGGCAACTTTTACCATGCAGTGCCTTTACGACGCAACTTTTACAACGCAAGCCATTACAACGCATTGCGCTGGGGGGCGCTCTAGGATAGGGAATAGGTTTAATTTACTATCCAACACCTTCCCTACTATCCACGGGGACTGGAGTTGGAATAGTAAATTAAACTATTCACTATCCAGCGCCCCAAAGCACTATGCGTTGTAAAAGGCATGCGTTGTAAAAACAGCGTTGTAAAGGCATGCGATGTAAAAGCATGCGTTGTAATGTCATACATCCCACACACACACACCATCACACGCACAGACATGCACAAGCACACAACAAATGTACGCACACACTCTCATACGCGAACAGAGGGCGCACATACAGAAACATCCGCATGCACACACACATAGGATCCCATGCTCTAATACAAAAACACTCAAATACATGCACACACCATCACACGCACAGACATAAGCACACATACAGAAACATCTGCGAACACAAACACAAGCACACATAGAATCACATTCTCTAATACAAAAACACCCAAATACATGTCAACACCATCACACGCACAGACGTGCGCAAGCACACACAAATGTGAACATAGTCTTTCATACACGCACAGGCGCACACACACACACGTGCGTCCATGGGGAGGCCTAGATCAGCTCGTGCTGGCAGTCAAATGAGGGACCTGGTGTAATCGTAGACTGAGGAGCTTTGCGGGTCAAGCGGTCTTTCGCAAGGCACACTAGAGACTTGTGGCCCCCATCTCCAGCATCAGCTCAGCTCTTCCTCCTGTACAGATAGCGGGTCCTCAGAATTTGCCCCCTATCAGCTGTGGGAGGCGCGTGGGGAGGAAATCTCGTTGGTCAGCTGGGTATTCTCCCAAAGTAAATGCCAGGCCAGCGTAGCAGCCGTTGCTAAGCCAGGTCCCGCCCCAGGCAGAATTGCTAACGGCAGGCAGGCCCCCACTCACCCGTGACCCAGATGTCCAATGCGGTGCTCACGGGAGGTCTGCAACTGCGTTGGGCGCCGACTCCTGCACCAGGACAGACAGGCTACTAGTCCGGTTGCTCTCTTGGGCCCTGTGGGTGGCATTCACATGTCCCAAGCCTAGATGCCTTCAGAGCACGTGCCCGTCTAGGGTAGCTGAGGAGACAAAATGGTGGGCAAACTGTAGGCCTCCAGCAGAGCCGTCACTACATCCCCGCACCGCCCAGGAGGCTCTCTAGCTGCAGGCCGCTTCAATCCCTCTGGGAAGCATTCAGTCTGTGCGCTGGTTCAGGGGCTCTTCCTCGTAGCGCCGTTGCGGGCAGCAGCAGCACCCAGGTCTGTCTGGGAGCGAGGCCGCGTCCGCTGCAGTTACTGCTCCAGTGGCTGTGCGGTCCGGACAGGCACCGGAGCAGGGAGCACCGAGGCGGTCACCAGCAACATCTGCACTGGCACCGGAGGAAGCACGCTTAAATTCCGGTCCCTGTGTGCATATGTGGGGGATGGGGATGGGGCAAAAACAAGGCTATGAAGCGTCAGCAGCTCCGTAGTGCAAAGCACTGGCCCGCCACCAGTAGTCGTGAAATGGCCGGCCTCTGTCTACCCGCTTTTTCCGACGGTCTCGGCATAGGGGTCACGATCTTCACAGCCACGCGCAATCCTGCCAAACAGAAGAGTCTCAGGCGTTGAGGCAGTTAAGATGAAACAATATAGCGGTTCGCTGTAACAATTACTGCTCTTAGCTCTTAGTATCCAGGCGAAAGTTAAGGCAGTTTAAGGTGAAGAAATGTAACAATGTAGCAGCTCGCTGTTGCCAATAAAGTTATTTTCCGAAAGCAATCACCTAGACCAAAGAAACACTTTCCCACTTTGTGCGTTCTTACCGGGACTTCTCCGGGAGTATTACTGCTCTTCTAGGACCATCGCATACTCCATTTTCCCTCTTCTCGTAGTGCTCCATTCACCAGTACTACAGTACTGCCGCAGCCAATGATCCCGGCGGCAACGCTCACAACGCTGGAACACTGACCACACTGAGCCAGCTGAAAATGCTCCTCTGCCGTGGCTTCTCCGCCTCCTCACTCCCGCTGACCTCTCTCGTGCGGGGACTTCTCCCGGCGAGGGTCACAAGCCAGTCGGCCCAGGGGGGGGCTCCGTTGCTCTCCCCCATGGCAGGCTCTGGGGGACTGGAGCGCTACTGCCTCACAGTACTTTGCTTACTTTTCTAGCATGATCCCTCAATTCGCCACCATGCTAATCCAGGATGATCTATGGTCAGCCCTAGATAAGAGAACAACTCTGTCTGCATCACTTTGCAATCAGAGATAAAAAAGGAAGGGGTGTTCTTCACCTTTAGGCCTACAATTAAAATAAATGACATAGATTTGTTTGTTTGTAATCCAGTGTCTAGCAATTGCTGGAGGGCCCTTCCCGTAGGTGCAATTAAAACTGCATTGTCTGCTTACGTTAAAATTGGAATAAGTGTCTTGTTTATTCTAGGGACGTCTATGGCTGATTCAAGCAATTGGGCCTCTACCCCATTTGTACATAAAGAAAACAAAAAAGGGACAAGAATGCACCCTTGGCGAACTCCACTAGAGATTGAGAACCATCTTGTGCATTCACCCTGAGACCCATACTGAACACAGCCTTTGGCCTTCAAATACAATTGTCTTAAAAAAGTAATTATTGCTTGGTCTAACCCCATTCCCTTCATGATCCTCCAGAGATGGAAATGGTTTACGCAGTCGAAAGCTGCTCTAAGGTCCATGAAGGCCATATATAAATTACCTTGCTTGGCATGGGTGTATTTTGCTATGAGTAGACTCAGACTAAGGCATTGATCTTGGGTGCTTCTACCTTTTTTAAAACCACATTGGGCCGGGATCAAGATGTTGTTTGTCAGTGCCCAAGCCTCCTTTCTATTTAATAGCACTCTGCCCATAATTATTGCAGGGCTATCGAGGAGAGAAATTGACCTATAGTTTCTGGGATCTAATTTTTTATAAATGGGTATTAAAATTGATTTATGCCAAGAAGTAGGCGGGCCTCCTTAGCTATTGCATTAAACACATTAGTGAGCACAGGCCCCAAAGGTCAGGACAGGCTGTAAAAAAATCTTTTGGGGTGCCATCTAGACCAGGCACCTTGTTACTAGTGTAAACCATTTCATTTCTTAGTTGACAAATAATTTGATTATTTGCATCCCCTCATAGTCATACTCACAAATCAGAGTATGCACCAATATGCACAGTTTGTGATTGTTCAGAAATCAAGTAGTCCACCATACCTACCTCAAATATAAAAGAATGGATCTATCATAGACCAACTTTTTCAATATCTTACTGTTGTAGTTTAGCAGCGGTTAGGTTAAGCATTAGCAAAAGACATCTTGTATTTAGAGACTATCTTGTCCGTTTCGTGGAATCCATTTTGCATTTCTGTCAGCCATTTTGTTTGCCATGTGCTCGCCATGTGCTCTGTCCTACCTTACTGTCAACTGCTCTTGAAATCTGCCTAGAGACGAGATATATTTAGCCTCTTCTGCTTCGCACATGCTCAGTTGAGCTTACAGCTGTCCCCAACTTGTAACTGTTAGGATGTGTCCACCAGAATTAGCTAACTGTCAGCCCCTCCCACTTGTTGCCAGCACACTCTCTGTATGACCTTATATGTATTTAAAACCAGCATTCTGTACTTGTACCGCCTTCATTTGAGCCCCCGTGTGGGTATAAAAGGACCAAGCTCCTTCCATTCAGTGTGCTACTTCATACATTACCGAAGGGTGCTGTGTGAATGTAATTCCACCTCATGAGGTTTAATAAACTCTGGGGCATATTACCAAGGGCAATATCGCCGCTTTAGCGGGAAAAATTCCCGCTAAAGCGGCGATAATTTTATCGCCCTATTCCCTAGCTGTCGCTAACACCAGTTAGCGACAGCTAATAGGCGATAGCGGGTATTTAGGGGCCCACTCTGCATGTCAGCGATGATTATCGCTAATGACATGCAGAGTGGGCGTGCCAAGATGTTAGCGACTGGAAACAGTCGCTAACATCGCTATCCCCTATTAAAATTTTTGGGAAATAATCGCGCTAAGCGTGATTATCTCCAAAAGCTAACGCCTGCCCAGAGCAGTTCTTAGCCATGTTATCCAATGGTAGGTGGATAACATGGCTAAGAGCATTTGCTCGCTAATGCATGAATATCGCTGACTTTTCAGCGATATTCATGCATTTCGGCCGATTTTTATCGCTTAGGAGATAAACCTTGATAATATCAAGGCTCCTAAGTGATAAAAATCGTCGGAGCGCGGCGATATTTAAATGCCCGCTAACCAAGCTTAGCGATAATTATCGCTAGAGCTTGGTAATATGCCCCCCTGTCTTTTATATTCCAGCATCTGTGCCAACTTCTTTCTATTGGTCTGAGGACTCTGTGCAGAGAAGGGAGAACCCCTAGCACTGGTAGGCCTTGCTGAGGCTCACCACCACAAATTGGCGCTTCCAACGTGGGGTTCATCGGCGACTCGGATGCCCGACGGACTGGTCGAGATGAAGGATTAGAATCTCGCTTTTAGACGCGATCGCTGCCTGAGGAGACCCGAGTCTTGGCACCAACGGCGTTTTTCCTTTCTTTCTGATCTGACCATCCAGGTGGTGCCGGTCCTCGACTGAGATCTCTTCTGTTGATTCGCCGTGCAGTGACCATTTGGTCGATTTTAGAACTTGGCAGTTGGAACCTGGACACCATTTGATTGGTAAGAGCCGTTCTGCGGCACTTGCTGTTGGTTTGGATGCCTTTGATTAGTAGGGTAGTTTAGTAACACTTACTGCGGCTTTTTGTTTGTATGAGTTGCCAATATTAGAATTTGTTTGACAATTATATATGTATTGCAATTCATATAGACAGGTAATGAGGAGATTATTCTCTATTTGAATTTGTTTGAACGGCGCAACGTACGAAGAGTACTTTAAGGGCTACTTTGATCATAATACTGCATATTCTGCACTATTTCTGGCATGCCTGTTTCCAGCACACTTCGTAGGATGTGTTGCTTTCGTAGTGGTACCAATTTGAGACTTGACGAACCACAACCGGCCCCCCCGAGGGGACGCCTAATAGGGACATGTATGTTAAGTATGGTATTTCTTCCATAATGTACAGCACGTTATGGAATAAATACACTTGTAAAGATCCTGAGTTACGTTGGCCTATGCATGGGTAATTTACTTTGCGAAGGATTCAGTATGTGGAGCAATGGATGTTTAAGCGAAAGGCTAGGCAAGATATGTTTGACTGTGTACGACTGTGGGAGAAAGAAGTGCGTGAGCGAATGAAGCGTGAGCAAGCCTTGATTGAAAAAGAGCAACGTAAGAGCATTCATGCGAAAGCATTGGAAATGAAAAATAGGGAAATCAAAGAAATTAAAGAGAGGGAAGATAGGGAGCGTCATTTACAGGTAAATGGCCAATACGCTGTTCTTAGACCTCTTTATCCTATTCTTAATAAACCCCAAGATGATTCTCTCTTATTAGATCGTTGTCCACCTCCGTATACTCTTCCTACTGCTCCTTATGAGTCAGATGAGGACTCTCTTACAGACCAGGACAAAGCTCGAGAAACTCGTTCAATGTTATCTGCTGGGCGTGCAGCTGACATTAGATCTGCTGCGCGTAAAGCCGTTCGTAGTACTGCCACTGCTTCTGAACTTTTAGATAGTATAAAAGGTTGGTCAGGAAAGGGAGCAAATATATTTTACCGATACATTTGCCGCAGATGTTATTGAACGATTTAGGAAATATTCGGTAGAACTGGAGCCCGATGATGTAGCAGCTGATTGTAAACAATTACGTGACGGTCTTTTTGTCTTCTCCCAGGTGCCTGACACATTCAGACGCTTGGTTAAAGTGCGTATTGACGCAGCCCGTTTGCGAGAGGAGAAAAAGGCAGCAGATGCAGCTGCACACACATCCCACGTCAGCATGGCACGAACTTCTACTCTTGAAACAGATAAGAATGTTGTAATTAATGTGAAACCCATGCGGGAAGCCGCGCCTTTATATTTTCCTCCTAAGGGAACGGATATAAATGATGATAAGACTTCTGTAGATGCTAAAGGGTATTTTATTTATAATTGGGTTTACACTCCTTGGAATAGAGCAGATGTTATGGCCCTTAAAAATGCATTGCCTGATCCGCGAAAGAATCCAGCAGCCTTTTATGAGGAAGTTGAGGGTGCAATTAGTTCTTGTACTATGAATTTGCCTGATATTGATTTGTTTTTGGGATTAATATTACTGCCTGATATGTGGAGAACTATGTAAAGTTGATGACCGTGCGACATTTGAAGCATTATGAAAAGATTTAGAGCAGTTAGATGAAGACAGAGAACCTGCACAGAAACCGTGTCAGTTAATTTGAGACCTTCCGGCAGCTATATTAGTTAAGTTAAAGACGATTATTCCCCCTAAAAGATAGATTGGACTGTATTAGCGTCGTGTAAGCAAAAGGCAGATGAATCGGTTTCAGATTTCTTTACACGCTTCGAAGAGGCATTCCACGATTTTAGTGGCCAGTCATTGACAGATGACACGGGTAGGCATCTGTTTGTCGATAAATATGTTGCAAACCTTTTGCCAGGAATAGCTAGTCGCCTAAAGGCCAGTGAGAGTTTATGGACTACCTCTTCTCTGGTTTCTCTCTTAACCATGGCTCAGTATTATGAGCGACAAGAATTAGAAGCTAAAGGTAATGAGGATAAAAAGTCTAAAGAGTTGAAAACAAACGTTATGTTAGCTCAAACTTATGGCCCACCTTCTAGAGGTAATGATAGAGGTGGACGTGGATCTTATGGTTCGTCTTTTCCTTCTTATACTTGTTCGAATTAATCTGTTGACCAGTGTGCATACTGCAAGAAATTTGGACATTGGCTTTCTGATTTTCCAGTACTGCGTACTCAGCAGTGTCCACTTGGTCGGGGACAAATGAGAAATCGCTCAGGATATTCAGGGCCTAGAGGAAGCATGAATGATCGCGCTATGTTTGATGCAAATACACATGGGCAGGATGGGTTTAACACTTTTGATAGAAGGAACCAATATCAAATGTCCGACTATATGCCATCTGATTTTCAAGATTCTGCTTATGCATAGGATTGTCTAGGATGGGGTAAGGAATCAGTTGAAGTTCCAGTAAATCAGAGGGGTCCCTATGTTACAGCACATGTTTTGGGTTCTACTGATCAGTTTCTGGTTGATACAGGAGCTACTCGTAGCGCCTTGTCTAAACAATTGGTTCCAAGAGCTCCCCTGTCTGGCTTAACCATTACATCGATAGGTTTCGATGGAACACCTTCCCTTAGCCCATTGTCACAACCACTCGCATTCCATGTTCATAAGTTTACTGCTCCATGTCCGTTTTTGCTTTCTCCAAACACACCAGACAATATTGTGGGTCTTGATATGCTTAAATATTTCAGGGCTATGATACGATGTTCTCCGGAAGGAGTACGGGTTATTTTGAATGACAACTACCCTGTGATTGAGAGATCCTGTATTGTTAAAGAAGACATTGCACTAGCCTCACTCCCTAGTACTTTGTGGGCTACTTCAGACACCGATGTAGGGCAAATGGTTATTTCGCCAGCGCATATTAGTGTCAAGGACGGTGCTTCATTGCCAAGACTGCCTCAGTATAAGATTTCTCGAGAAGGAGAAGAAGCACTCACACGCATTGTACATGACTTGATCAAAGTAAGGGTCGTAGAAGAAGTTTCTTACAATGTTTGCAATAGTCCGATTCTTCCCATTTTGAAAAAAGATACTGACACTAAGATTTACAGATTTATCATTGACTTGAGAGAAGTAAACAAGATTGTAGTACCGCAGTACCCTGTGGTTTCTGACATAACGACACTACTTTGGTTCCTCCGACAGCAACTACATTCTCTGTTATAGACTTGAAGAACGCTTTCTTTTCGATCCCTATTCATCCTGATAGCCGATATTTGTTCGGGTTCACTTTGAACAATTGATCGTATAGACTTTGTAGAGTTCCTCAAGGCTATACTGAGAGTCCTAGTATTTACAGTCAAGCATTGAAGAGACAGCTTGATTCCTTTACTTTGCCTGAAGGAGTGGCTCTCATACAATATGTCGATGACATCTTGTTGGCAGCCGATACCCCTGAACTATGTGAAGAGTGTACTTTGTCTTTGCTTTCTTTTCTTGTTACATACCATCATGAAGTGTCACGAAAGAAATTGCAATATTGTAGACCGAAGGTAACCTACTTAGGTCGCCTTCTGTCTAAGAAGGGCCGTGCACTGACACCAGATTGCATTCAAGCAATTTTAAACACCCCCGTACCTTCCACACTGAAAGATGTCTGTGCATTCATTGGTCTGACTTCGTTTTGTGGGCAATGGATATTGGGCTTTTCACACATTGTTAAACCCCTGCTAGCGCTTCTGACTAAAAACACTCCGATCCCCCTTCCATGGACAGATGAATGCCAAAATGCTTTTTGTCAGTTAAGACAAGCTCTTTGTTCTGCACCAGTGTTAGGCACACCAGATTACACAAAGGGTTTTATACTCTATATACACGAGAAAGATGGGTGTGCGTTATCAGTTTTAGTACAGACACATGGTGATAAGCAGCGTCCCTGTGCATATTTTTCTGCAGTTCTTGATCCTGTTGCTCATGCGTTGCCTGTATGCTTCCGTTCGGTTGCAGCGACAGTTGTGTCCATATGTCAGAGTGAAGGAATAGTTTTGTCACCCAAACTGTTGGTGTTAGTACCCCATGCAGTAGATGCCCTTTTGAATCAGACCAAGACACAACACTTAACTAGTGTTCGCCTGACAGGATACAAATTGACACTGTTAGCACCTCATATTACCTTGAAAAGGTGCGCAACACTGAACCCAGCCACTTTGTTGCCATATCCTGTGACTCAGTCCCAGTCAAAGGAACCTCACGATTGTATATTCCTTACTGAAAAACAGACAAAGGGTCTCATTGATTTGCAAGATACGCCCCTTCCAGATGTAGATGGGGAACTGTGGGTGTATGGGTCCTGTTTGAAGTTACCACTTATGCAATCACCACGCTTGAGACATTAGTGGAAACAGCTCGGATTCCTCAGAAGTCAGCTCAAGCAGCTGAACTAATAACTTTGACACGAGCGTGTAAACTTGGCACTGACTTGTGTGTGAACATTTACACGGATAGCCGCTATGCTTTTGGAGTGGTTTATGATTTTGGCCTACTCTGGAAGGAAAGAGGCTTTCTTACATCCCACGGGATGCAGATAATGCACGGAGAATTAGTACATAATCTCCTGACTGCACTTACATATGCGAAGAAAGTTGATATTATGAAATGTACCGCACACAAGAAAATCATTGACAAAATAGGACAAGGCAATGCCTTTGCAGATCGCGTAGCTCGTGAGACTGCGATGCAACGAAGCACTACATCGATGTACGTAGTGAAGTCTCAAGCTGAGCATTGGCATGACGCTAGAGAGGAAGTATTGAATATACAGAGATCTGCCTCTGTGGAAGAGCTTGAGCAATGGTCTAAAGAAGGAATGTTAGATGATGAGGGCTGTTGGCGTAACAAAGAAATGAATACATGGAAATTGCCTGCAGCCTATTTACAACCTATGGTTCAAATGGCACATGGGCTGGCACATGTTGGAGCTCTAGCAATAAATAAATTGCTTACGCATGTTTGGGAGCATCCTGAAATTTCCAGCACAGCTAAAAGAGTGGTACAGTCCTGTTTGATCTGTTGGCAGTATAATCCTGGAAAAGGGACACGGACTCCTACAGGAGGGTTTGCTACACCAACCGCACCTTTTGAAGTTTTGCAGATGGATTACTTCCATCTTGAACGCTGCAATAATCTGAAATATGTCTTAGTAGTGGTACGTGCCTTCAGCAAATGGATAGAGGCATACCCTATGAAGGATAATACTGCTCTCACTACAGCAAAGGTGCTTCTGAAGGAGTTTTTCCCTAGATTTGGTGTTTGTACATTTTTGTGGAGTGACAACGGACCTCATTTTATTGGGCAAGTTGTTTAGCATGTCCTGAAAGGATTAGGGATCAAACAGAAGTTCCATACAGTCTTTCACCCGCAATCAGCAGGATTAGTGGAAAGATGCAATGCTACTTTATAATTGAGGTTGGCGAAAATACTGGCTTCCACATCTTTAAAGTGGCCAGATGTATTACCCTTGGCTTTGTTGTCCATAAGATCGGTGCCACATTCACAATCTGGTCTCACCCCGTACGAAGTGGTCTTTGGGAGACCAATGAATATTTGGGGAGGTCCTAAGCCAAGCCCCATACATGATGTTCCTTGTGTTCTGATGAATGATTATTAAGCACAGTTAACCGACCGTTTGATCTCTATTCATCAACAGGTTCGAGAAGCGCTAACAGATCTACAGGTGAGGCTCACGAACTCCGTCCTGGCGATTATGTGATGGTCAAGGTCTTCAACAGATCGAACAGCCTGGAACCAAGATGGTAAGGTCCGGAGCAAGTGCTCCTTCCGACAAGGACAGCAGTTCGAGTGACGAACAAGAAGAACTGGGTCCATAGCACACACTGTAAGCGTGTGTCGCCTGCCTTGGTGGAACCCGCTGTGCTGACCGACCATCGAGAGTTTCTGGAGACGGAGAAAGGTCAAGCTATCTCACCTGACGAATCTGCGGAAGACTTCCCGGACCACATGATTCCTGGAGCATCGCGATACCACTTGAGACCGAGGAAAGAATCTGCAGTGTTGAAAAAGACTGGTTGAGCTACTGCCCTGGGTTAGTGAAACGGAGAGCCGATGTGGCAAGGGGGGGATCAGCCCTGCGTTAGTGTAGTGACACCCGTCTTGGCCCGTGGTGAAGAAATCAGCGGCTGCCCAGGGGATAAAAGCTCCAACGATTGTTTTCAAAGAGTTTTAGAAAGATCAGTTATCGCTGTTGCTGAAATGAATAACAAAAGAATCATTTGTGCTGTAGGGTTTGTTGTTTCTCTGGTGGTTATGGCGATAATCACCTGGTTTGTTGAGAAAGTGGCTCCTGCTCGACAGCTTCTTGCTGCCACTACTCCAGCTTCATTGGAACATCAATATTTTACACTTCCCTATCACGAGCAGAAGCATCGACAATCCTACTTAAATAACACATTCATCCAGATGTTGCATCATACACACAATGCCACGAATGCTACCAACTGTTGGGTGTGTGTGATGATACCTGCGCACCAAAAGAAAGGAGGAACACCTTTTATTCCTCTACCATTTTCCTATAATGGTTCATGTCAAGCTTGGTATGCTCTTTTGTTTGCTTTTGGAAAACCCTCAGTAGGAGGAATTATCTTTCGTCTGAATAAAGTATTCTATCAAGATAAAGATGGTTATCCTCAAGCTAAGGGACTAAATGGGAATGTGAAGAGTACCAACCGGACAATATTTCGACACCATATGTTTTCACGAATATGAGGAACATTAAAGACAATGGACCTTTTGTAATTTCTGTAACCAGAGCTAAAGCAGAACTGTGTATAAGTAGTGTTGGGAGAATTACATTAGGACGGAGTGAATGTATTTTGACATTGATTATTGAAAGAACTAACAACAGTAGTTTTATGTCTTCGCATAATACTTATTTTGTATGTGGTAATAAAGGATACTATCAATTACCTGTTGGGTGGTCCGGGGTATGTTACATATCATTTTCATTACCACCTGTGTTCTTGGTCCCTCCATCATATCACCTGAATTTAAAGTTGTATAATGACATTTCCAAGAATAGATATAAACGAACAATAAGTGCAGATGAAGTTGACCAGACAGATACCACTTTGCAACAATATGTCGATTTCCATTTGGGTGCTGCATTGAATAGCAGAAAGATAAGACAATTTACTCCTGTTGTGGAAGCTGTCACCAATCAAACAGCTATGGCACTTGGGAACATTACAGAGGAACTGCAAATAGCAAGGATTGCTAAAATAATTGCATCATGGGAACAGGGCAGACCAAACTACCAAGCCATTTCTTTACTGGAAAGGAAACAAGCTTCCGGGGGCCGGTTTCTGGCATTACAGCCGTCTTCCGCCCGGCTTGCTTGAATCGTGATGGTGCAGTGAGCAAGGGACTCACATCTGAGCATACCCTTCCACACTTATGGTGGCCAAAATAATTTCAAAAAGGGGGTGGTGATGGACAGAGTATCTGAGCTAATCAGAACACTCCTACCCAGTCAACAGATCACGGCTTTATCCTTCACCGTTTTTTAGCTCACTGCACCATCCCAGTTCAGAACCTGGCTACATGCAAATTAGTCTGTCCCTGGCCCAGTGCATCATGGGAACAGGGCAGACCAAACTACCAAGCCAATTCTTTACTGGAAAGGAAACAAGCTTCCGGGGACCGGTTTCTGGCATTACAGCCGTCTTCGGCCCGGCTTGCTTGAATCCTGATGGTGCAGTGAGCAAGGGACTCACATCTGAGCATACCCTTCCACACTTATGGTGGCCAAAATAATTTCAAAAAGGGGGTGGTGATGGACAGAGTATCTGAGCTAATCAGAACACTCCTACCCAGTCAACAGATCAGGGCTTGATCCATCACCGTTTTTTAGCTCACTGCACCATCCCAGTTCAGAACCTGGCTACATGCAAATTAGTCTGTCCCTGGCCCAGTGCATCATGGGAACAGGGCAGACCAAACTACCAAGCCAATTCTTTACTGGAAAGGAAACAAGCTTCCGGGGACCGGTTTCTGGCATTACAGCCGTCTTCGGCCCGGCTTGCTTGAATCCTGATGGTGCAGTGAGCAAGGGACTCACATCTGAGCATACCCTTCCACACTTATGGTGGCCAAAATAATTTCAAAAAGGGGGTGGTGATGGACAGAGTATCTGAGCTAATCAGAACACTCCTACCCAGTCAACAGATCAGGGCTTGATCCATCACCGTTTTTTAGCTCACTGCACCATCCCAGTTCAGAACCTGGCTACATGCAAATTAGTCTGTCCCTGGCCCAGTGAATCATGGGAACAGGGCAGACCAAACTACCAAGCCAATTCTTTACTGGAAAGGAAACAAGCTTCCGGGGACCGGTTTCTGGCATTACAGCCGTCTTCGGCCCGGCTTGCTTGAATACTGATGGGACAGTGAGCAAGGGACTCACATCTGAGCATACCCTTCCACACTTATGGTGGCCAAAATAATTTCAAAAAGGGGGTGGTGATGGAAAGAGTATCTGAGCTAATCAGAACACTCCTACCCAGTCAACAGATCAGGGCTTGATCCATCACCGTTTTTTAGCTCACTGCACCATCCCAGTTCAGAACCTGGCTACATGCAAATTAGTCTGTCCCTGGCCCAGTGCATCATGGGAACAGGGCAGACCAAACTACCAAGCCAATTCTTTACGCGAAAGGAAACAAGCTTCCGGGGACCGGTTTCTGGCATTACAGCCATCTTCGGCCCAGCTTGCTTGAATCCTGATGGTGCAGTGAGCAAGGGACTCACATCTGAGCATACCCTTCCACACTTATGGTGGCCAAAATAATTTCAAAAAGGGGGTGGTGATGGACAGAGTATCTGAGCTAATCAGAACACTCCTACCCAGTCAACAGATCAGGGCTTGATCCATCACCGTTTTTTAGCTCACTGCACCATCCCAGTTCAGAACCTGGCTACATGCAAATTAGTCTGTCCCTGGCCCAGTGCATCATGGGAACAGGGCAGACCAAACTACCAAGCCAATTCTTTACTGGAAAGGAAACAAGCTTCCGGGGACCGGTTTCTGGCATTACAGCCGTCTTCGGCCCGGCTTGCTTGAATCCTGATGGTGCAGTGAGCAAGGGACTCACATCTGAGCATACCCTTCCACACTTATGGTGGCCAAAATAATTTCAAAAAGGGGGTGGTGATGGACAGAGTATCTGAGCTAATCAGAACACTCCTACCCAGTCAACAGATCAGGGCTTGATCCATCACCGTTTTTTAGCTTACTGCACCATCCCAGTTCAGAACCTGGCTACATGCAAATTAGTCTGTCCCTGGCCCAGTTTATCATGGGAACAGGGCAGACCAAACTACCAAGCCAATTCTTTACTGGAAAGGAAACAAGCTTCCGGGGACCGGTTTCTGGCATTACATCACCACCCCCTTTTTGAAATTATTTTGGCCACCATAAGTGTGGAAGGGTATGCTCAGACATGAGTCTCTTGCTCACTGCACCATCAGGATTCAAGCAAGCCGGACTGAAGACGGCTGTAATGCCAGAAACCGGTCCCCAGAAGCTTGTTTCCTTTCCAGTAAAGAATTGGCTTGGTAGTTTGGTCTGCCCTGTTCCCATGATGCACTGGGCCAGGGACAGACTAATTTGCATGTAGCCAGGTTCTGAACTGGGATGGCGCAGTGAGCTAAAAAACGGTGATGGATCAAGCCCTGATCTGTTGACTGGGTAAGAGTGTTCTGATTAACTCAGATACTCTGTCCATCACCACCCCGTTTTTGAAATTATTTTGGCCACCATAAGTGTGGAAGGGTATGCTCAGACATGAGTCCCTTGCTCACTGCACCATCAGGATTCAAGCAAGCCGGGCTAAAGACGGCTGTAATGCCAGAAACCGGTCCCCGGAAGCTTGTTTCCTTTCCAGTAAAGAATTGGCTTGGTAGTTTGGTCTGCCCTGTTCCCATGATGCACTGGGCCAGGGACAGACTAATTTGCATGTAGCCAGGTTCTGAACTGGGATGGTGCAGTGAGCTAAAAAACGGTGATCGATCAAGCCCTGATCTGTTGACTGGGTAGGAGTGTTCTGATTAACTCAGATACTCTGTCCATCACCACCCCCTTTTTGAAATTAATAGCAAGGATTGCAGCACTCCAAAATAGGATCAATCAATCAATCACTGCATTTCGAAAGCGCGCTACATACCCGTGAGGGTCTCAAGGCACTGGGGGGAGGGGGAGGGAGGGGGCGCTACTGATCGAAGAGCCAGGTCTTGAGAAGTCTTCTGAAGGTCAGCTGGTCCTGGGTCTGTCGTAGGCTGGTAGGGAGAGTGTTCCAGGTCTTAGCGGCGAGGTAGGAGAAGGATCTGCCGCTGGCGGTGGCTTTCCGGATACGAGGAACTGTGGCGAGGGCAAGCTTGGCTGAGCGGAGGCTTCGGGTGGCGGTGTGGAAGCTGAGTCAGTTGTTGAGGTATGTAGGTCCGGTGTTGTGTAGTGCTTTGTGTGCGTGGATGAGGAGTTTGAAGGTGATCCTCTTGTTGACGGGGAGCCAGTGCAGGCCTCTCAGGTGGGGTGTGATGTGGCTGTGTCGGGGGACGTTGAGGATCAGTCGTGGTGAGGCGTTCTGGATTCGTTGTAGTCGTCTTAGGAGCTTGATTGTTGTTCCTGAGTAGAGGTCGTTCCCGTAGTCTAGTCTGCTGGTGATGAGGGCCTGGGTGACAGTTTTTCTCGTGTCGGGAGGGATCCATTTGAAGATCCTGCGAAGCATTCGGAGGGTGTTGAAGCAGGACGCGGAAACGGCGTTGACTTGCCTGGTCATGGAGAAGGTGGAGTCGAGGATGACCCCCAGGTTGCGTGCGTGGTCTGTGGGTTCAGGGGCTGTGCCTAGCGATGTGGGCCACCACGAGTCGTCCCAGGCTGATGGGGTGGGTCCGAGAATGAGGACCTCCATCTTGGCTGAATTCAGCTTCAGCCTGCTGTCCTTCATCCAGTCGGCTACGGCCTTCATTCCTTTGTGGAGGTTGGCTTTGGTCGTGTGGGGGTCTTCAGTGAGGGATATGATCAGCTGGGTGTCGTGTGCGTAAGAGATGATGTTGAGGTTATGTTGTCGAGTGACGTGGGCGAGCGGTGCCATGTAGATATTGAACAGCGTTGGGCTGAGGTAGGATCCCTGTGGGACACCGCAGATGATCTTGGTGGTTTTTGAGCGGAAGGGTGGGAGGCGGACGCTCTGGGTTCTGCCGTAGAGGAAGGACGTGGTCCAGGCCAGGGCCTTCTCTTGAATTCTGGCGTCATGGAGGCGTGTTGATAGGGTGCGGTGGCAGACCGTGTCGAAGGCTGCTGAAAGGTCCAGGAGGATGAGGGCGGCTGTTTCTCCTTTGTCCATCAGGATCCTGATGTCATCTGTGGCAGCGATGAGGGCGGTCTCAGTGCTGTGGTTGCTGCAAAAACCGGATTGGGAAAGGTCCAGGATGTTGTTGTCTTCGAGGTAGCGGGTTAGCTGTTTGTTGACCATCTTCTCTGTCACTATTGCTGGGAACTGGAGCAGGGAGATGGGCCGGAAGATCCTGAGGTCCTTGGTGTCCGCCTTGGGTTTCTTCAGAAGGGCATGGATCTCGGCATGCTTCCAGCTTTCTGGGAAGGTTGCTGTCTCGAAGGAGCTGTTGATTGTTTTCCGGAGGTGGAGCGCGATGGTTGAGCTGGCTTTGTTGAAGATGTGGTGAGGGCAGGGGTCAGAAGGGGATCCGGAGTGGATGGAGTTTATGGTTTTGATGGTGTCTTCATCACTGACGTAGGACCAGGCGGTCAGGCGGCTGGTGCGGGTGGTGGTCGCAGGGGTGGTGGGCTCGGTGGTGGGTGCAGGGGTGTCGGAGTTGAAGCTGCCGTGGATGTCGGTGATCTTGCTGTGAAAGAAGGTGGCCAGGGAGTCGCACAGGTCTTGTGATGGTGGGATGTCATTGCTGTTGGAGCTGGGGTATTAGACGTGATTTTGGCTGATCGAGGTGGTGCATATTGCATCATCGGTAGTAGTTGTTGTGTTTTCATTCCGGATCACTCACCTTCAGTATATGATGCAATCTCAAAACTACATAAGATTGCTGCAGAAATTCACACAGAGACTGGTACATGGACATTTTCGAACTGGATATGGACACTCTTTGCTACTTGGGGCTGGAAGCTTCTGACTATTCTATGTATACTACTGGTGATACTATTTACATGCTGTACTTCTATACAATGCTTTGCTCCATGTGCATCACTGCTTGAACACCTGCCAAAAGAAATATTGCAAACATAAAAGCACAACAAATGTTAAATAATGAAATTAATGAGATGATGAACATCATTGTACAGGATGCATATCTAGATTACCCCAGATAAACGAATGTCTTCAGCTAATGCTGAAAGGGTCGTCTGTTGTAATTTAGCAGCGATTAGGTTAAGCATTAGCAGAAGACATCTTGTATTTAGAGACTATCTTGTCCGTTTCGTGGAATCCATTTTGCATTTCTGTCAGCCATTTAGTTTGCCATGTGCTCGCCATGTGCTCTGTCCTACCTTCCTGTCAACTGCTCTTGAAATCTGCCTAGAGACGAGATATATTTAGCCTCTTCTGCTTTGCACATGCTCAGTTGAGCTTACAGCTGTCCCCAACTTGTAACTGTCAGGATGTGTCCACCAGAATTAGCTAACTGTCAGCCCCTCCCACTTGTTGCCAGCACACTCTCTGTATGACCTTATATGTATTGAAAACCAGCATTCTGTACTTGTACCGCCTTCATTTGAGCCCCTGTGTGGGTATAAAAGGACCATGCTCCTTCCATTCAGTGTGCTACTTCATACATTATGGAAGGGTGCTGTGTGAATGTAGTTCCATCTCATGAGGTTTAATAAACTCTGTCTTTTCTATTCCAGCTTCTGTGCCAACTTCTTTCTATTGGTCTGAGGACTCTGTGCAGAGAAGGGAGAACCCCTAGCACTGGTAGGCCTTGCTGAGGCTCACCACCACATACTTTAGGAGCATGTATGTAAAATGCCTATACATACAGTGAAATGCAATTAAAATGCAATGGGCAAGTAGGAATCGAGTGCAGAGGATAATTAAATAGTCATACAAATAATAAAGCAGGTTGTTGATTTACAAATAAAGTGCCAATGTGCAAGATATGATACCACAGAGAATCCAGTAAGTAAATTGGAGGGGGAGTGCCAAGTGTAGCTATGCGTTAAGCAAATGTTTATGTGGTTTGACGGGATAGGGAAAGCTTATGACTTATTCCTCTGGCAGCCAGTCCCATATAGATCAAGAGCCCGGTGAAGCAGTTTTTCGGTTACTTTACCCACCCCCCCAGCTCCTCTCATAACCAAAGTTAACCTCCTGTTATGGTTTTAAAAATAGTCAAAAATTGCACTAATCTGATGTTCAGCATAGAGGGCCCAATTCACAGAATTAACTTAAGACAAAATCCTAAACTTACTACTTTTGGTATTCACAGAATGCACTTACTACTTTTGGTATTCACAGAATGGATTTACGACTAACCCTGGGCGTCCGAATCGGCTACGCCCACGGAGTAGGCGTAGTGTTGCCTTCTACGCATTTTGCGTAGACAGCGTAGCCAGCAACACTACGCCCACTCCGTGTGCGTAGCCGAGTCGGCCGCCACCCGCCTCCCTCCCGCCCTCCCCTAGATACATTATTGAAGCAACTACCGTGAATAAAACAATTTTAAAGCACTTACCTTGTCCGGGGCTCGTCCGGGGCTCCCTCTTTGAATAGCGTCCTTTCCTGGATACCAATGCGCATGCGCGGTCGCCCGCGCATGCGCATTTCTCGGGATAAATGCGCCTGCGCGCACGCCCGCGCATGCGCATTGGTATCCAGGAAAGGACGCTATTCAAAGAGGGAGCCCCGGACGAGCCCCGGACAAGGTAAGTGCTTTAAAATTGTTTTATTCACGGTAGTTGCTTCAATAATGTATCTAGGGGAGGGCGGGAGGGAGGTGCGTAGTGGGGCTACGCGGAGTGCGGGAGTGGGCGTAGCTTCTCGCCCATTCCGCGTAGCTCCACGGAGCCCCACTACGCCCACTACGCCCAGCCTTATTTACGACTACTAACTTTACGTCCGCACTCGGGCCGTAGATTCCTGTCCGAAGGCGGAGCTTCCGGCCCGGAGGTAGAGCTTACGGCTTGGAGGCGGAGCTTGCGGCCCGGAGGTGGAGATTTCGGCCTTGGCTAAATCTCCACCACCGGCCGTAATCCCCACCTCTGGGCCGCAAGCGCCGACTTCGGTCCGGAAGCTCCGCCTCTGGGACGGAATCTCCGGCCCGAGTGTGGACGTAAAGTTAGTCGTCGTAAATCCATTCTGTGACTACCAAAAGAAGTAAGTGCATTCTGTGAATACCAAAAGTAGTAAGTTTAGGATTTTGTCTTAAGTTAATTCTGTGAATCGGGCCCTGTGTTTCTAGGGTCCAATGACTCCAGCACTGCATTCCTACAGGATGTGATTCCTAGGCCGTAAAACTCCTGTCTTAATAAGCATTTTCACTGGTTTACCAGAACAGGACAGATACATATAACATGTTGTAGAGTTTCTGCCACCTGATGGCATAGGCAGTTACACTTGTTCTCACCTACACCCCATTTCCTCCATTTTGGGATGAAGTCTAGAGTAGGTATTTCACCAAATCTTAGAGCTAGGAATGTCTGGTTTGCCTTCTAATGGTAGGGTGCTTCCAAAAGTAAAGATTCTCTTGGTTTTGAATATGATTTCAATACCAACCATCTGTGGAGGTGATTTAACAGCTTTTCTTTATGTGCAATCCAGATTTGGAGTTCAATCGACTTATTTACCATTTTCTTAAAAACGTGACCAGAAATGTTAGCGTTCCTTGGATCTTTCAGTTCTAGCAACACAATGCTATTCTCCAAATATTTCTTGTAGGCTCCATTCCCCCATTGGAGATTGATTTAAATCCAAACTCGTTTAGCCAGCGTCTTTTCAGCAGCTGCCAGCAGTTTGCGTCAAAGCTTTACAAAGGCCGCAGGTCTGGCAAGTGACTATTTTGTGATTGAAAATTCCAGCTGAACTTGGGCAGGCGAGGCAGATCTGGGCAGTTGAATGGTTTGTTTATACGATCTTATCACTAGTTTTTTAAGGAGGGTGGCCTCATTGCCTAGCTTTATCTCATGACCATATGCAATGGGAGGTATACGTTTAACCTTTATTACTGCTCCAAAAGGTGTCAAGTTGTGGCCTCAAATGGATCTTGCCAGCACTGAAAAAGCATACTTGATTGTTTGTGCTTTCCCCTTGAGGGCCTTTCCTTGGGGCACAAATGTTCCTCTTGCATCTATTTTTACCCCTAAATATTCATAGGTAGATGTCTCATTTATAGTATTGTCAGCAAGGTACTATTTTCAGTTTTTCTTTTTTATGCACCGGTTAAAAGCGATCATATTTGTTTTTTTGCAATTTACTTCCAGGCCATTCTTATCTGCATAAGCACCAACACAATTAAGAAGCCTTTGAAGGTCTATTCATGTATTGCTAGGTAGTAATAAGTCAACTGCATAAAGAAATTGGACAATTGTTGTCCATCCAGGCTCGGGGCATGAGCCGTCAGCTCATCCAGCTCCGTCAAGAGATCTGCAATATACAGGTTAAACAAAAGGGGTGCTAACACACAGCCTTTCTTTAAGCCCATCGATGTTTGAACTCTCTCTGATACTTGGGTACCATTTCCAATCTTAATTGCTCGCAGAAGGTTAGATGAAGTTTCCCTATCGCTGGAGTTTTGCCCTTAGACTCTTACATGGAACACAGTCAAAGGCTGCCTTGAAATCAACAAAGTACACATAAAGCAGTGTACCAGTTGCCTTTGCTTTATTCAATATCATGCCCACAGACACGATGTTAGTAATAGTACCTTTACTCCTTATAAAACCAGTTTGATTTGGTGGAAGTCTTCCTTTTTCATGTGCCCAAGATTGCAGATCATGTAACAGTAGAGTAGAGAAGAATTTAAGATCCACATCCAAAAGTACAATTAAAGTAGTTGGACGGAAAAGATGCTTTTCCATCTTTAAAAATGGTATGGATTATTGAGCCCTTCCAGCTTTAGGGGGTAATCTCATTTGCCAATTGAAATACATGACTTCAATGAACTACATCTCCCAGAAGTCATTGTGAATGCAATTTAATCATCCCCTCCCGTGATTGGTCAGAAACGCATCACGTGACACTGATGCACCATCACATGACGTGTGAATCTGCTCGGCGAGCTGCCAGCGACAATGGAGGCAGATCCCCACTTGAAACCTTGAGCCTGAAGCTTCATTAGGTGAGCAACACACATTGTGCACTTGCATTTAAGTGCTTCCAGCCAAAAACGATTTTCACAAATCCTTTACATTTTTGCCCCTGCAGCCACGAACTATATATAAAGAGAGTGAAGGACTGTCAATTGTCACAACACTTCCTCTGCGGGGCCACGCCTTTGGGCCCCCCTCCCCGAGTAAGTAAATAACTTGCGCTCAGTTGTCACGTTTCAAATTTATATAAACAGACACCGCGAAATCGCATGTATTATTTCTCTTGCAGAAGTAAAGACCTGCAATTGCTGTCTATTACTTACAAATCGTCTTGGCCACACAATATTGAAAACAAGGTAACCTTTTTCCCTCCTTCCCCCTATACACAGCTATCAGACAAAAGAATTACGCCCCATGAACTAAATCATTTATAATGTACTTTATTGCAGATTGGCAACCACTGCTTGTTACATATTGCTGATGGTCACATCAAACCGGCATAATGCAGGTATGTGACCACTAACTTGTTCAGATAGAGAAAGAATTAGGGTTTTGGGAAGCGCCTTTTTTAATAAAAACTCAAACCCTTCTCCCCTTTTTTGTCACAAACAGTCTGTTCGTGAGAAAGACTAACCCAGCCCTGATGAGAGTGCGGCAATTGATTTAACCGGCACTCGAAACGCGTCGGCAGACAAAGGAACTCAACTCCTTGGTTAAATATTGCAAATACACCCCCTTATGTCCCTGATAATTCAGAGGAATTGATTTATCCTAAATATAAGGGTGCTAGTTGTTTAATTTATCATTTTGTATGACAACTTTGTATTTCATATTGTGTATATATTGATTGTTCTTTGTGACATTTAATTCGTTTGTATTGATGTTTGATTATTATGAGTTTATTTGTAATTGTATGTCAAAACACATTTTCACGTTGTTCATTTTCACTGTGTAAGTACTAATGTGGTATTTCGTTTAGTTGACTATGTGTTCTTTTTGTGATCAAAGATATTCATTTAAAAAATAATGAAATAAAAGGCAGAAATTACTGCTAAGGTCAACGTATTAGTTTGTGCTCTTCTTATTTCATATGAATAAGTGTTGTGAAGTCACTAGAGGCATAGGTAATTTCTTTCTTATGTAGTATAACTGGCCCTACCTACCCTCTAATCCTTTGGGCCAAACCCCTCCCTTTTTTGACAATATTAAGAGCGGGTGTGGATTGACATAATTTTGTGTCTATTTCTATACCTAATAACGATTAAGTCGTATGTAGTGGACTCGTCCACTACTAAATCATGTCCGAAAAGGATACGCTGTCTTTCACGGAAAGCCATATCCAAAATCTCATAGCTTCTTCCCCATTCTCCGCCCTTTCAATAAGTACCTCAGCAAAACAGCAAAATGAGGCTGATAAACTGACTCGTCTACATAAAGAACACATAAGAACCGAACACCACGGTTACTTCCTTCTACAGCATCTGCGGGCGGGCACCATCCCCTGGGGGCTCCAGGTAAAAAATATTCCGGTGATTTTCACCGAAGACCCCGAATACAAAAAAGGTTTTAGTTGTATAAACACTAAGGGCAGTAGAGATCTCATGGTGCATACCATTGAGACTGCGCAGAGACTCTGTAGCCAAGAAGTGAAAGAGATTGAGGAACTGGTTAAGTCTATCTCAGATAAACAAACAGTGGATGAAGCTAAGATCTTACTTGAAAAGATAGAGAAGGAAATTCAAACCTTCAAAGATAACACAATTAATGAGAAGGCTGCCCAATTTGAGAGGGACTCAAAAGCATTCAAACTAGAACAGGTTTACCCCTTTCTAAAAGAAGACTTCTAAACTTTGGCAGATTCAAGAAGAGCTCTAACCACATTCCAAGGTAGATCAAAAAAACGATTCATAGGTTTCTCAGACACCTCATCCTCTGACTCTTCACCTGATTCAAGGCCTGGTAATCCAACTAAACAAGGGCCTCCCAACAAGCCTTTTTTAGCCAGAGGCGGAGGATCAAGGGTATCCGATTCAAACAACCCTGGGAGATGCGAACACGCAGCACATACTACAAAAATTAGACAACTCAACTATTGTAAACCTGTCAAACAAACAACTCACAAAAGACGAAGAAATGATTCTGTCTCTAGGGTTAAAGTTTGTCCCCAAGAGACAGACCGACTTCACAAAGTTAAAACTAGAGGCTTTGGATTTTTGCCGCAAGATCCGGTTAAAATCCTACTTTGCCGGGACTGAACCGACATTGAGTCAAGAGACGACTGGCCTAAGAGTGAAATCTAACTTCACTCCCACTCAGAACATACCAAAACAAATCTATGCCTTTGAGCAAGTAGTGTTATCCTCTATCTCTAAATTGGAAAAAACTAAGGGCTTTGTACAGAACAATATTAGCAAAGGCCAATTAACAGCTATTCCTGACCTAAAAGCAGACCCCTCGATTGTGATCAAGCAGGCGGATAAGGGCGGGGCAGTGGTAATCTGGCCCGCACCATGTATCTAAATGAGGGCAAACTTCATGTTGAGAATCACGAGTGGTACAGACGGGTGAGAGAAGACCCCACTTGTGAAATACAGGGCAAAATTGCACAAATAACTAAAAATGGTTTAGATGAAGGATTCCTGGGTTCAAAAGAATTCCAATTTTTGAATAAAAAACAACCAAGAACCCCGGTACTGTATTTTCTACCGAAAATACATAAAAATAGCCAAACGCCTCCAGGTAGACCGATAGTTTCGGGCTGTGACTCTGTTCTGGAGCCAGTCTCGAAATATATCGACTTTTTTCTAAAACCATTCTTGCCCAGTGTTAAATCTTACCTGAGAGACACAACTGACTTTATCACAAAAGTGGAGGGAACAACATTTGATGATGGCATACAGATGATGGTGACATTAGATGTCACATCCCTGTATACCCAAATCCCCCAAGATGAGGCACTCCAAGTGATGGAACTTTACTTGGATTTGAGGGAGAGACCACACAGGGTACCAACATCATTTATCATGACATTGGCTGAGATATCCCTTCGAAACAATTATTTCAAGTTTGAGGGTGACTTTTTTATACAGATTAAGGGCAGAGCAATGGGTTGTCCTTATGCGCCGGAGATGGTGGTTTTGTATATGGCCCAGTACGAATAGAGATTTATACACAACAACAATCCATTTAAAAACAACATGCACCAATGGCTGAGGTATATTGACGACGTCTGG
The DNA here is from genome assembly GCF_964261635.1 of Lissotriton helveticus. Lineage (NCBI taxonomy): Eukaryota > Metazoa > Chordata > Amphibia > Caudata > Salamandridae > Lissotriton > Lissotriton helveticus. The sequence continues at coordinate 17,825,268 of NC_136060.1, read as the reverse complement.
CTTCTGTGGCAGGGGAGCCAGACGGAGTTGAATCATTTTCATGACTGGTTGAATTCAAGGCACAACGATATCAAATTTTCCATTGAGTCTAGCAAAACAAGGATGACTTTCCTTGATGTTGCAGTATGTCCCTATAACCAAAAATTGACAACTAGTCTTTATAAAAAAGAGACAGACAGGAACACTACACTTCACTACACAAGTTTGCATCCACAGTGTCTAAAGGAGAACCTCCCTTATGGGCAGCTGATGCGGATTAGGAGAAATTGTACAGATCTGGCAGAGTTTGAGGACCACGCAATGTCATTCTGTAAGGAAATGGAAAAGAGAGGTTACCCCAAGAAACTCCTTAAACATTCCAAAAAAAGAGCAAGGTTTACCCCTAGGGAAAATTTGTTACAGAAAAGTGAAAAGACAGAAATGGATAAACTCGTATGTGTCACAACATACGGGGCCCATACCAACAAATTTAGACAAATTATCTTAAGGAATTGGCATTTGCTTGAAAATTTGGAACACCCCTTAGCTAAACCCATTTTCGCCATGCGCAAGAATCCCAGCATTGGCCAGCAGACAATAAGAGCAGACAGCTACATCCCTAAACCAAAGAGTGACTTGATCACCATGTAGAATTTAAAACCCATTTGTGGACACCACAAGTGTGGGAACTGCATGGCCTGCCCCGCTACTATAGAAGGAAGTTCATTTGAACATAATGGAGTGAAATGGAGACATGAAAGTTTCACAAATTGTAAAACTAAGAACGTCATTTATGCAGTGGTATGCCCTTGCAATAAAATATATATCGGAAAGACAAGCCAACAGATGAATGTGAGAATCACACAGCATAAATCTCGAATTAGGAGAAAAGTCCTGACACCGTCTATGGTAGAACACTTTTTAGCTGTTGAGCACAGCGAAAATGAACTGCGTTGGACAGTTCTTGCGTGGATTGACCCAAAATCTACATGTATTGAGACCACTCTACTGCGGAAAGAGGCATATTTAATTATGAAATTCGATAGCATCAACCAGGGCCTCAACTGTATGAGCGAGCTAAATAGAGTTTAGAAGTCTCATGAGCTGTAATCAAATATATGGCGCTGCTGTCAGCTTCAGGTCTTGTGTCTCTCTAATAAAGTATAAATGGGATCAATATCGATATGTTGGAAAAGACAACCGACTTGTGAAATTGAAATGGTTACTTTGGGCAAACAAATTGAAATACATGACTTCAATGAACTACATCTCCCAGGAGTCATTGTGAATGCAATTTAATCATCCCCTCCCGTGATTGGTCAGAAACGCATCACGTGACACTGATGCACCATCACATGATGTGTGAATCTGCTCGGCGAGCTGCTAGCAACAATGGAGGCAGATCCCACTTGAAACCTTGAGCCTGAAGCTTCATTAGGTGAGCAACACACATTGTGCACTTGCATTTAAGTGCTTCCAGCCAAAAACGATTTTTACAAATCCTTTACATTTTTGCCCCTGCAGCCACGAACTATATTTAAAGAGAGTGAAGGACTGTCAATTGTCACAACACTTCCTCTGTCGGGCCACGCCTTTGGGCCCCCCTCCCCGAGTAAGTAAATAACTTGCGCTCAGTTGTCACGTTTCAAATTTATATAAACAGACACCGCGAAATCACATGTATTATTTCTCTTGCAGAAGTAAAGACATGCAATTGCTGTTTATTACTTACAAATCGTCTTGGCCACACAATATTGAAAACCAGGTAACCTTTTTCCCTCCTTCGCCCTATACATAGCTATCAGACAAAATAATTACGCCCCATGAGCTAAATCATTTATAATGTACTTTATTGCAGATTGGCAACCACTGCTTGTTACATATTGCTGATGGTCACATCAAACCAGCATAATGCAGGTATGTGACCACTAACTTGTTCAGATAGAGAAAGAATTAGGGTTTTGGGAAGCGCCTTTTTTAATAAAAACTCAAACCCTTCTCCCCCTTTTTTGTCACAAACAGTCTGTTCGTGAGAAAGACTAACCCAGCCCTGATGAGAGTGCGGCAATTGATTTAACCGGCACTCGAAACGCGTCGGCAGACAAAGGAACTCAACTCCTTGGTTAAATATTGCAAATACACCCCCTTATGTCCCTGATAATTCAGAGGAATTGATTTATCCTAAATATAAGGGTGCTAGTTGTTTAATTTATCATTTTGTATGACAACTTTGTATTTCATATTGTGTATATATTGATTGTTCTTTGTGACATTTCATTAGTTTGTATTGATGTTTGATTATTATGAGTTTATTTGTAATTGTATGTCAAAACACATTTTCTCGTTGTTCATTTTCACTGTGTAAGTACTAATGTGGTATTTCGTTTAGTTGACTATGTGTTCTTTTTGTGATCAAAGATATTAATTTAAAAAATAATTAAATAAAAGGCAGAAATTACTGCTAAGGTAAACGTATTGGTTTGTGTTCATCTTACTTCATATGAATAAGTGTTGTGAAGTCACTAGAGGCATAGGTACATTATTTTTTTCTTATGTTGAAATCAACAAAGCACACATAAAGCAGTGTACCAGTTGCCTTTGCTTTATTCAATATCATGCCCACAGACACGATGTTAGTAATAGTACCTTGACTCCTTATAAAACCAGTTTGATTTGGCGGAAGTCTTCCGTTTTAATGTGCCCAAGATTGCAGATCATGTAACAGTAGAGTAGAGAAGAATTTAAGATCCACATCCAAAAGTACAATTAAAGTAGTTGGACGGAAAAGATGCTTTTCCATCTTTAAAAATGGTATGGATTATTGAGCCCTTCCAGCTTTCGGGGGTAATCTCATTTGCCAGAATGTTATTATACAATGACGTCAAAAAGGCTGCCCACCTAGGTGAAGAATGCTTAAAAAGAGCCTGTGGTAATCCATTTGTGCTCTTGACTTTTTGAAAACGTTTTCTACCCCCCTGGAGTGTATGCACAGGGTACCATGGTATCTTTGTAAGGCTGGTGCAAGCTCATTATATCAAGAACCTTTCTGTAAAATGTGATTTTAAATGCTGGATCCACTTGGACTCGCTAATATTTGTGCTATTTGCTACTCCAGTACCTTTCTCGATATTGTTAATAAGTTTCCAAAATCTTTTTCAATCATTTGTTGTTGTGACATGCAGCAACTGAGCCCACAATGTTTCCTGTTTGGCTTTTTTATACCTCCATATCTCCCTTTTTAATAGACGTCTCTCATTGCTGAATTGCTTTAATAATTCTGTATCTCCTAGGTTGTGGCGCAACTGCTGACAAAACTTGCCTACTTTAGTTTTTATTCTTCGAATATGTAGTGGGATTACTATAAGTTTATGATGACCCAACTGAGCTTCCTTATTCCGACCACCATCTTTATGTGCTTTGGGCAGATTGTTGGTTAATATCTTCCATACCGCTAACATGCTAGGGCCTGATGGGGCCAGGTCATCGAGACCTGCCAGGGCATCCTCTGCTGGACTCTTGATTGTACTTGAGGACCTCTTGAGGCGCTTCAAGTTTCCAGGGCCTATCTCTCCCTTTAGTTTAGAGGCCACTTTATGTTTAAATATATGTGCATTTACAGTAATCACCCGAGGACTGTGATCACTCTTCACATGGTGCACTATGCTAAAGTTGCATACAAGATTGTATATGGGCCGTGAGATGAGGGTATAGTCTAGAAAGGAAACAGAATTGCCCAAAGTTCTTGTCCATACTGGAGGGGTTTCACCTGGCGTCCTGCCGTTCACGACCAGAAAACCAGTCAGTTCACAATCCTTTATTAATTCCCCCCCGATTTTATCCTTCCGGTTATTAGGTGGCAATATTTGAACAGGAAGGATTCCAATAGCATCTGTGTGTTCCTCAGTCAGCTGGTGAAACAGGTTGAGTTAGAAGTCACCTGTAACTAACTAGTACGACTTATAATATGTGTCTTTTAGTTGGCATAGAAGTACCACCATTCTTCTAGCTGTTGCTGCTTTTTTTCCTTTGGCTTAATGTATAAATTCACCAGAATAATGGATTCCTCAGAATGATTAGCCCAACCATCCATTTTTATGGTTTAACTGTTTTTATTGAGATCAGATAGGAAAGACACACCAACATCTCCATGTACATTTTAGCTGTGAACCTTTCAGATCAGGACGTGCGATCAAATAAAGTCCAGTATAGACGTAGGTTCAATCTTCAAGGTAGAATCAGGCAAGTGCTTGTACATGGTATGAAAAGAATGAGAAGAAACAACGGAAAATAGAAAAACCCAGCCCCTTATCCCAGAAGCCCTCCCTCCCTCCTCCCGTCCAGTGCTCTCTGCCTCCCCCCTGATCCCCCCTCAAACCCCTCCACCCAACAGTACCGAATCCGCCATGATCTACTTAACAGTCTATCTTCTTTGGTTCCGTGAGCCTCAACAGCCTAAGTTATCGGGGAGATGTGATTTCCCGAAATTCAGTGGTCAAGAGTGACATAAATGGTTGCCACAGGTCATCATATTTGTCTCCCTCCCACGCCATAGTAAGTGATAGTTTCTCCATTCCGAGCACATGCCTTAATCGGTGCAGTCATCCTACAAAGGAGGGTGTGGTGGGAGTACGCAAATGTGTGAGTATGTTTTGTACTGCAGAGCCCAGTGCGATAGCCATCTGTCTGCCACTGCGGGAGCGTAAGGGGTATGTCAGGGAGTTAGGAAGACCCAACAGTATATAGGCCGGGAAGCGCGGGAGTTCCGTCTCGAAGTGCTTGTCTATTTCATCCAGTACTTGCGACCAATAGGTTGGGTCTGCCACATTCCCACAAAAGGTGTACCAGGTTGCCAACCTGTCCACAGCCATGCCAACAGGTCGCCTCCCGATTGCGGTCCATCACATGTAGTCGTTCTGGGGTATAACACCAATATGTCACCACTTTCGTGAATGTCTCTGTGAGTCCCATGTGGTATGCAGAGTGTCGGGCCCTGTAGTAGATCCCCTCCCATTCTTTAAGACTAAGGGTCCTACCCAATTCTCTCTCCCACCTCTCCCTGCCTGGGTTGTGTATGTGTGTCTGCGTAGCCTGTAGCATTTTGTAAAGATCGTAGATGAGCTTAGCCTCTGACGTACGGGAAATGAGCCATCGCTCATACGGGAGGAGGCGTCAGTCCGCGCTTGCGCGTACCTGCGGTTGCAGTGCCCAATGCCTCACTTGTAAATAGCACAGCCATTTGGTCTCTGGAAGGCCATACTCCTGTTTGAAGTGGGAAAAGGGAACAAATCCCTCTGCCCCATATATGTGGTATAAGAAGCGGCATCCCGCAGGCCTCCAATGGGCAAAAGACTTCCCCACTGCGCCCGGGGTAAAATCGGGATTATCGATTAACAGAGTGAGTGGAGAGGGGAAGGTCGTGAGGCCATGTGCGATATTAGTGGCATCCCACACCTCAAGGGTGTAACCGTGTGATATGCGAGGCATATAAATTAGGGGGCATGTGGAGTTTACGGAGGAAAGGGATTTCCTGCAGTGGTCGTGCCGCCACCGCCTGGTCCTGAAACAGCCAGTGTTTCTCTGATTCCCATTTACTCCATTCGACTAGGTATCGCAGTTGCGACGCTTGATAATACAGGTGGAGATCGGGAACCCCCAGGCTTCCCAGCTCTGGGGCAAGCGTGACCAACATTTGTTGCATTCGAGGCTTCCGGCCTTGCCAGAGAAATTGGGTGTCAGATTGTGTCTGCCGAATCCACCCAGCAGGCGGTCGCAGAGGAAGGGCACGGAAAGGGTAGAGAATCTGAGGTAAAATAGTCACTTTTACCGCCGCGATCCTGCTTAGCCAGAAGAGGGGATAATGTCTCCATCGGTTGATCTCCCCTCAGATTTTCCCGCGGAGGGTGGCATAGTTGGTGGTGACCATAGTGGGGAGTAAAGAGGCCAATTGGATCCCAGATATGGGATTGTGTCTGTTGCCCATTAAATGGGGAATAGATTCTGCAAATAGGCCCGTGTGTGAGGAGACAGTGAGAGATCCAATGCTGCCGATTTATCTGTGTTCATTTTGAATCCGGCAATCCGGGCGAAGGCGTCCAAATCTGCCATGCACGCCCGCAAGGCCGTCTTTGGAGTAGCTAGTGAGATCAGTACATCATCCGCGTAAAGGCTGATTTTGTGGATATGACCACCAAATTTGATCCCCGTAATTGCCGGATTTTGCCGTATTTTCTGTGCCAGAGGTTCCATGTATAAGGCAAAGAGAAGGGGCGATATTGGGCACCCTTGCCTCGTGCCTCTCTCGATGGCAAAATTGGAAGAGGTGTAGCCATTCACTCTAACCACGGCTGTAGGAAACTAGTAGCAATTAAAAATAAGGGTGCAAAATGTCTCTCGAATCCCCACTCTCGACCAGGACCTGCTCTAGAAAGGGCCAGTGAACGCGGTCGAAAGTCTTTTCGGCATCTATCGCCAACATCATTTATTCCCCAGGCACTCAGGTAGCTTTCTCTATAAGGTGGAGGATTCATTTGGTGTTGTCTGTCATCTGACGTTCGGGAATAAACCCAGCCTGATCGGGGTCAATAAGACCGGGCAAGTGTGGGCCTAGTCGGGCAGCCAGAATCCCTGTGTATAATTTAAGGTCAACATTCAGTAGGGATATTGGGCGGTAAGTCCCGCACTTAGTCCTATCTTTTCCGAGTTTCGGGATGACTGCAATAGAGGCCCCTAAGAGGTCAGTCGGTATCGCTCCTCGTTCAGCAAACGTATTAAACAGGCGAGTGAGGATTGGGGTCAGCACTGCGCAAAACTTCTTGTAAAAAATAGCGGAAAAGCCGTCTGGCCCTGGGGCTTTCCCCAATCTAAGTTGGGAAATAGCAGCGATGACCTCCTCTGTTTGGCTATTTCTCTCTAGGTACTCCGCCTGAGGCTCTGTCAAAGAGGGCAAAGAAACTGAGTCCAAGAAGAGAACGCCCTCGGAACCATCCAGCTGACTGCCAGTATAAAGAGTGGCATAAAAGGCGCGTAGGCTTCTGCTATCTCAGCATCGACTGAAACACTAGTCCCATCAGACCTGACAATCTCCTTAACCCTTTGTTGCTGGTGGGCGTCCCGTAACCTGTTGGCCAACAGGCGGCCACACCTATCGCCCACAGTATAGTAAGCGCGTCTCAGTCTCAAGGCCGCATATTCTGCGCGGTCTTGAGCAAGTGCCATCAATTGTTGTCTCATGGCCTTAAGCTGTCGCCACACTCTTGGGGCTCCCGTCCTCTGGTGCATTTGCTCTAACTCCTGGACGCGTTGTGTGAGCTCATCAAGCTTGCACTGGCATTCCCTGTTATCAGCCATTGAGAGGGCAATAAAGTCCCCTCTAACTATCGCTTTCAGGGCAGCCCACTTAGTTGCAGCTGTCGTTTCTGGGTTGGTGTTATGAGAGAGATAGTCATCAATGGTGCCTTGTATGTGTTTCACTACATCAGCCCTGTGTAATAGCGTGTCCCTAAGACGCCAAACCCTGGATGGGCGTGATGCGGGTGGAAGAGTCAGAGTGGCATAAACCGGGGCATGGTCTGACAGTGAGGCAACTCCCATCTCAATTGTGGTCGTGTACACGTGCACCGGGCCAGAAGAAAGCAGATGATCAAGTCTAGCATAGGTCTTGTGTGCATTAGAATAGTAGGAATATTCCCTATGTTGGGGATGGAAACTGCGCCAAAGGTCGTGTAGGTCTAAGTCGTGTAATCATCCGAGTGCTTCCGCAGAGTGCACCTACCTGATGGGTGCACTGGCTGGATCTGTCCAAGAGATTGTCAAATACCAGGTTTAAGTCACCCCCTAAGATAATATACGGTCCGGCGTGGCTGTGGCCTCAGTAAGGGCAGACTGTGAAAACTTTTCCTGGCCTTCATTCGGGGCATATAGGGAGCCAACTGTAAACGTGAGGCCGCCTAAGGCGAAACGGTATGTCAGAAGCCTCCCCTTATGCTCGGCACTTTTATGCAATACCTCCCCCTTGAAGCGCTGTGCCACCAAAATTGCCACTCCCGCCATCTTAGTAGAGCAGGAGGAGAAGAACTGGGTGGGGAATTTGCGAGACCGCATTCTATAGCAATCACGCGCCAGCAAATGGGTCTCCTGGAGTAAGCATATGTCAGCTCGTGCATTTTCTAAACATGACAAAACCGCTCATCGCTTTACAGGGTTATTAAGACCCTTCACATTGAGGGTCAAGATCTTAAGGGTAGTAGGAGGCATAGTTGTTAATCAACTGGGTCAGGCTAATACTTGACGACCTGTGTGTAGTGTCAAAGGGGCAACAAACTTTGAATATGAAGAGGCCGCTCGCGCATGTGGGGCCATGCTAGCTTTGGGTAGAGGTCGAACGTGGAGCACTGGACACCCTCCCCCCACACCCCTGCAAGATCCCCCCTTCCTAGGAAACAAACCCCCCAACCCCCAAACAAGACAGTCAAAGTCCAAGAACACAGTGTCCATCATCCGCAAAGGTGATTGGAATATAAATACACGGGACCGTGGAGTCAGGTCACAATGATCCCCCCTCCCGCCGACGACCTGGCAAGAAAAACAAACAGTCAGACAGTCGCCTGGGAAGGTGACATAAAAGTCAGCTGGGGTGGGGCGAGGTCAACTCGGATGCAACTGCTTCCACTGCTGTGCGCTGACCATCCTTGATCTCGGCCACGGGTGGTTTCTTTACGCGGCGCCTTCTGCCTTGTTGGCGCCACTGGGAGCCAGAGGCCCCGGCTCCCCTGGTGTGGTCCACTGACTCTCCTTCCTCTGCAGGCAGGTCTATACCCAGCAGGCGGCACGCCTCCTTTAGGGAGCGGAGCTGGTAGAGCTGGTTGTCTAGTTAGAATACAATGTGAAACGGGTGGCCCCAACTGTAGGAAATGTTATGCTGTTGAAGATACGATGTCACGGGCTTAAAGTTCTGGCGTTTCTGTAGAGTAAGTGCTGACAAATCCTGAAATAGGACCGGGGCTTGATTCCTGAAGGACAATGGATGTAGCTGCCTAGTCTTCTGGAGAATGTCCTCTTTGTTGCGATAGTCTTGCACGCAGACGAGAATGTCCGGCGGGGGGGGGACAACAAGGGTCGCTGCGGGCCCCACCCTATGTACTCTGTCCAGCCTGAGCTCCGACTCTAGCGGGTGACCCAAAATGTGATTGAAAACTTCTCTCGTAAATCCGAACAGGTCTTTGGTGTCCTCGGTCACCGTCACTCCTCTGATGCGCACATTATGGCGACAAGAACGGTTCTCCAGGTCTTCCAGGTGTGTCTGCAGGTCCACCTGTTGGTCATGAATCCGCAGTATCTCCTGCTGTAGAGCCTCAATTTCAATGTCTCTCCCTTCGCTCTTGGTTTCCAGCTCCGCCACTCGCTCCCCTATGCCGTCCACGTCTTTGCGAACCTCCTTGAGCTCCTGTGAAAATTCCTTTTTAAAGGTGTGGATATCGTCCCTCAAGGCAGTAAATAGTGATTCCAAGAAGGCTTTAGTAATGGGTTCCGAGCCGTCTGCGTGCTCTGTGGCTGGAGGGGTGGCAGCCGCAGCCATGTATTTATGTTGTTGGCCCGCCTGGGCTTTAGCGAACAGGTCCTTCACTGTTTTGTCCTTGCGGACCCTCGAGGTGGACATAGTGTGGTTCGCGCTCTCCGGGAGTCTCCTGCCAAGCACACCTCTTTCGAAGCTCCTCAACAGGCTCGGCGACTGACTCTTTGCATCAGGCGTTGCACCTTTGAAACTTCCCGCTCTGTTCCTGGGGACGTGAAGACCAATGTTAGGCCCTGCCTGCGATCACCTCCGGTAGGAGTCCCCCTTCGCGCCCGAACTTCCCACAAGGCCTTCCCCTGAGTCAATCCTCTCCTCGTCGTCAGTGTGCCAGCCGTTCAACCCTAGCTCAAGGATCACCACCACTGCAGCGGCTCCACCACTGTGAAGGCTCGGTACTCTACCGAATGATGGTTCTCGCTACCTCTGCAGGCCGCCTACCTGCCGATTACAGGTCCAGTGGGCACAGGAACAGCCTCCGAAGCTACAAACACCGAAAGGGAGCCCAGAGCTTAGTCCTCTATCCTGCAGCCTCTACCAGTGATGCTGGGCCCGACAGCCTCCTCACCCAGTGCGGAGCTTGTGCCGCATCTCGCTTTCTTCTTGCGCCACTCTGTGTCTCTAGTCCCCTCTCTCTGCGGGTCGACCACTTCCTACAGTTTCCCCGAGACCCGTCACGAGTCTCGGGGGACACTATCAAACTGTAGTGGTACTCACCACCAGTTAGCCCCCTCTGGCAGTCGCTGGGAGCCCAACGTCTTCACTGGCGTCTCGGGGTCGGTCAGGTGCCCCCTGTCGGCGCTAAGCACCAACGTCCTGTCGCCTGGGCTCCACGCGTGGTCTCCGCTGCTCCTGCACGGTGGGCTCGCTCTGGGCGTCTCCCCACTTGGGCTCGTCCCTGACTGTGGCCGGTGGCAGGTGACTCCCCGGGGCCAGGGCCCCCGATGCCAGGCCAGGTGTGGCGAGCGACGTGCCGTGGGCCTCCACTCTAGGCCCAAATCTATCCCTCGGTTTCCCTGTCACTGGGGCACTTCCACTCTTCCTGCGCCTGCCCAGGCTGCAGCGCCTTTATCTTGGGGGCCGCTCGCCGCCTCTAGCCCCCGGTGTCCCAACGCGGGTCTGTGCTACCTGTCCCCAGTCTTGTGGCAGCACCCGCTCTCTGTCCGCCACCTCCACCGCAGCCCTGCTATAGGCCGCGATTAGGCTCCCTCACCTGTGGGCCGCTTACAGTCTCGGTCGCTCTGTCGTGAGGGGCTCTCCTTCGCCGCCTCCTCTCATGATCGCGGGAGGGCGCAGGCACACTTGTCCAGCCCTCAACCGCCCGCGTGGAACCACAGACCGCTACGGAGCTCCTCAAGACGGCGCCGCAACCGACCTCCTTCTTGGCCCTCCGGTCGCTCCAGCACCGCCACGACTTGCAGGCAGCCTCTGCTCCAGAGCCCGGCCCGACAGGCAGGACAGCTCCAAAATTCGCCAACGGGTCCTCCGCTCCCCGGAATGGAAGCGCCGGGCCCCGTCTCACTGCTGCGTGGGGGAGGGGCGCGCTCCCGGTCAGACACTCAGCTTCGCCCAGATTCAGCTCACCGGGGCTACAACTCGGCCACATCCGCCGGCCACGCTATCCTTGGGACCAGGACCGTCCTCTAGCTAGGGTCAACGAACCCGCGGACGGCCGAAACCGGTGCTCAAAAGTGGCCGTCGGCGGGAGCAGGAGGACGACACGTCTGTTCACTCCGCCATCTTGGCCACGCCCCTCAACCATCCATTTTTAATACCAAAATACCCAAGTCATCCACCTGCAGCTCTATGGCCTTGGCTGATAAATTTGTATTAATATATATTGCCAGGCCACCTTTTGCCCTTCCGTATGTGCTACTTTTTTCTGCTAATTTTGTGAATTCTTTATAGCCAATTAAGGGAATACTATCTTGCGCCCAGGTTTCCTGAAACATTAGTATGTCAAATGTTCCTGGATATCGTACCACTGCTGTGTCAGTAATTTTTGTCTGCAGGCCGCTGACATTCCAAGAGCAGATTGTCAGGCCACCCTGTTCTCTTGCCGGTGGCCGTCCCACCAGTCATGCATTTCTATTCCCGGCTCATGAGTGGGAGGTATGCAACCAACCCCTGTTATTTTGGTGCTCATTGTTTGTTATGGTTCTCTGCATGCCTGATTCATCTTCTTTGGTTAACTTAACTATAACATTTGTATTCTCCAGGCCACCATTGTTAAGGCCCATTGATCAATACCCTCCATTTGATCCCCATAGTACTGATGCAGTGGGCGCTATGTACTCATCTGAGGGTGACCGTGCTGTTAGTAAATGAGGGTATTTTTGTAATCGATATTTTTACATCTATATTTTTGTAAACTATATTTTTGTAATCGATATTTAAACATGGAACCGTCAGGTATGCCCTGCTGAGTGGGGTCAACATGTTGCTGCCTGCCAAACTGCCAATCGCTACGCATTCGTCAGGATCAAAGTGTAGACCCCGGCGGTATGAGCACGCTAAGGCTCACCCTAACCTGCAGGTCATAGTGTGAAAAATAAGCAAAAACAGGAAAAGTATTAAAAACCTGGTTGCAGGCAAGGTACTCGTAAATTATCGCCACCCAGCAGCTAAACGTGGTGCGAACGTTGATCGCACCATGGGTCTCGGGAGGGGGTGGTAGCTAGTAGGCACACTGCCAGCAAAGCCAGGCACCCACTTGGAAACCTGGAATGACCTCAAGTACCGGACCCCGTTGATCAACGTTCGCACCACATATAGCTGCTGGGTGCCTGAGTTTCTACAACTCGGCTCAAGTCAGCAGTTACATCGCATAACAAACTATGAACAATTGGGATTTTCTGCAGCTTTTCTGACGTGGCATTTTCAGTGCAGTTAATAGTTTCTTACAAGCTCCCTTTTGTTTGTTCCAAGTCCTGAGGAGACCTTCTTTTGTTTCACCAAACAAGTGTTCTTTATATCTAAGTGCCAGGCTAATATTGAGAGTAACTGACGAATTGCTGAAAGACATATGTTTAGCTCTAAAGACCTGAGTACTTCGCTGTTTGGTAAAGCGCCCCACTTTGGGCAGCGTTGTTTTGTAATGAAGTGAAAACTGTCTTTTCCAAACAAACTTTCAACCTCCCCGTGGGGTTTCTACTTTATTCCTTCTGTTTGAGCTTGTCTAAATAATAGTGTTGTTTGTTGGTCAATTGTTTGTCATCAATGTCATTCATGATTACAGATATATATAAACCATAGGTTTCACATCAGTTATAGTTAGGAATTAGCATTTAAAAAACCTATAAAATTCACTGAAAAAACCATAGGTTTGACACCAGTTATAGTTAGCTGGAAATTTTACTCGCATAAAACCAATAAAATTCCCACGTTATAGTTAGTTGGACTCACTATAACTTGCGTGTGCAATGCACTGCTGATGACGTCACATATTACATCACTCATGACATGGTCAGTGACATCACTCATGACATCACTGATGACACCATCCAGTGAATGTGTGTCTTTTTGAAAAATAAATATGTTTTATATATGTATATGTAAAAGTTGATGGAAGAATAAATGTTTAAATAAGTGTCTAAATGGATGTTTTTAAAAAAAAAATTGATTGGTTAACTGGTTTATTAAGTGTATCTTAGTGAATACATATATTAGAGAGTAATGTTTAAATATTCAAATATAAGTATTAGTGTTTCACTTTGTGTATAAGTGCCTGCATGGGTTGGTGAGTTGCTACATGTGTATGTATATGGGTTATTAGATGTTTTTCTTAGTATCAGTATGAGTGTTTGTATGGTTTGGTGGGGGTATTACTTAGCACATAGATGCATGAGTGACTGACTCTCTGTTTGTATGTGTTTTGAAGACAGCATATGTGCAGGACTGTATGGGTGGATGAGTGTATATATGTGTGTGTTAGTGACTGAATGACTGTCTCAGTAGTGTCTTTATCAGTAACTACATATGTTTTAATCTAATATATGTGAGTATTGATGTATATAAGTGAGTATATGTGAGAGTAAGAAATTGTAAGAGTTCCTGTTTAAATAAGCATGTGTTTCTATAAGTGATTGTTTAAGAGAGTAAGTATGTGTAAGTTTCCTTAGAAGTAAGGTGGTTGTGTGTGTATAGCTGTATATGCAAATAAATGGATGTTCAATAGTTTATTTGCATGTGTGAGTATGTGTGAGAGTATCTTTTGGATGACTGTCGGTGTGTAACAGGATGTATAGGTGTATCACTACATATGATGAGTGAGTATATGTATGAGTGACTATATAGAACTGTTGGTCAATGAGTGGATGTGTATATAGATGGTGGAATTATTGAATTGGTTGTTGTAACTAGTATGGGTATCTCCATTTTTTGAAAATTTAAGTTTCTATTTTTGAATATGTGTTTCAAGGGTTACATTACAGTGAAAAGAGGTCTGTCACTCTGTCACAAGGATGGTGTCATCAGTGATGTCATGAGTGATGTCACTGACCATGTCATGAGTGATGTAATATGTGACGTCATCAGCAGTGCATTTCACGCGCAAGTTATAGTGAGTCCATCTAACTATAATGTGGGAATTTCATTGGTTTTATGCGAGTAAAATTTCCAGCTAACTATAACTGGTGTCAAACCTATGGTTTTTTCAGTGAATTTTATAGGTTTTTTAAATGCTAAGTCCTAACTATAACTGATGTGAAACCTATGGTTTTTTCAGTGAATTTCATAGGTTTTTTAAATGCTAATTCCTAACTATAACTGGTGTGAAACCTATGTTTTTTTCAGTGAATTTCATAGGTTTTTTAATAGCAAATCTCTATAGGTATGAAATGTGATATTTTTTGTGCCCCGGGGCGCTCCCGGGGCGTGTACCGATGCGCTCACCGGCGAGCGCAGTGTTACGGCGCGCCCCAGGGCGCCTACCGGTGAGCGTCCCGTTAGCGCTATTGCCACGAACGAAAACAACATTGTGACGTATCGCGTAGCCGCGTGATGCGTCATATGACGCACGGCGTAACCGCACCCGGAAGCACCCGAGCGCATACGATCGCGCAACGTGGCACGTAGCGTAAGCGGGTCGGGTCATGTGATCTGAAAATAACACTTTTCATTGGTTAAGATCAGTTTTGGTTTCCAAATGATGAAAGCCCGGATCATGTGACTTGAAAATAACACTTTTCATTGGTTCAGAACAGTTTTGTTTTCCAAATGATCAAAGCCCCCACCTTAATACACCAGCTTATCCGGTGCAATGTTTCTTTAAATGACTTTTTCTTAACCATTCAAATTGCTTCTTTCACAAAACAGAACCATGCACCCTAACTTTCAGTTTTCAACTATCTGAATCCACCAATCATTGCTTGTGATTCAAGAGCACTGAAACTCCACAGTTTTTTTTTTGCAAACTCCTACTGTTCCAACTGCCATTTCATTCCCACACTTCATCTGACTGCACCAGAACCTCCTCTTACCATGTATTCTGTCTGGATTATTGGACATAGCTACATCCACTGGGCTCAAAGGTATGCAGCTACCAGAAATTTTCACAACCTTGATTTACCAAATGTGAACATCAAATGGATTGGCCAGAGAGGATTGAGATGTCATCAATTGATTACCATTGGTGAAAACCTTTTTGCATCTGCCACACCCTCACCTCATAATTCTGCACTGTGGTGGAAATGACTTAGGCACTTTGACTGGGGTAGGTCTGGAAATGGTTTTAAAGGACACCTTTGAGCAATTGATGGCACTTTTTCCTTGGTATTTTCCAATATATGCCAAAGACAGAAATGGAAGTGGTCCAACCAATTTTGTCCACAATTTGAGAAAGCACGGAAACATGTGAATAAATCTGTTTCTGCTTACATGAGAGACTATGGAATGGGTTCAATATACAACAATAACTTGCGTTACAACATGCAAGATATCTACAGAGGAGATGGTGTGCACTTCTCAGATGAGGGGAATAGAATATTCCTCCTGAATATAAGACTGTGCATTGGAACCTACTTGTAGGTACCTAAATCAGCCACAGAACCCAAAAGCTCTTTTCAGGGCTACCCTACCTCTGATCACTCAAAATGATTATTTTTCTCTAACTTTTTTCACTGTTTTTCACCAAAGTACGCTCCCCGGTACGCTACACGGTACGCGTACCGGGCGCTTCCCCCGCGAAAATTTAATAATGCCCTGTAGCCCTGTCTAAATATCCTGAGGTAAATTACATGACAAAAACACATATGAAGTGTTAGAATTTGCAACCAATGAAAATGTTATTTTCATTTTCTACTATTATTTCCTGACATTTCATTGGTTATGAACATGAATATATATAAAAAATGAGAGGGAAACACGGCCATTTTGAGTACTACCACCTGAGGTACATTTATAAAGGATTTCCTCTGAACACATCAACTCCTTTCTGAAAGGTAATTTGTTAATTTGTAAGGGGAACTATGTTCTGCACTTTAAGTTAAATTGGAAAAACGTTTTCTGATAGTTTTTTACTGTCCCTCTGTTATAGTTATAGATTCAGATAGGCTTCTCTGTTGTAGTTATGGATTGATTTAGGCTTCTCTAGTATAATTATGAATTTACTTAGACTTCTTCACATGCACTTTTTTATATTTCTACTGCCTGCCTGATAACATACACTGCCCAAAGATAACTTCACTGGTAAAAACTCAAAAGTACCTGTCTGAACTTAAACCCAACAGTACCCTAACTCTACTAATATAGCTATTTTTTATGCAATTTACAGACAAAAAATGGAAGGTAAAGAGGAGACCAATACAATTTCTTTTGAAATTATGCATAACAACATTCTTAACGAAGACTTTGATTTCATGGATGAGTCTGGTGATCAAGAACTAATAAACTGTCTTGAAGCAATGGAATCATGCAATGAAATTGTGGAGGAGATTCCAGATAATCTGATGTTAGAAGTTTTAATAGAGTATGAAAAATCTCAACAATAAATTTGTATTTAATAATTAAAATTGTTTCAGACATTATTCATTTTTATATGTAATTCTTATGTAATTCTTGAAGTCGTACCAAAAAGATTATATTATAAAGTGAGACTTATACTATACTGTGCAATTTTTTGGAGTTACATAGTAAGTTTGCTCATAGTTACTTCCTTTCTCCCACTATATTATCTCCAAAGTGTATTTGACATCTGTTTTTCATCTCCTGCCTCCTTTCTCTCACTGTCTGTCTCTAATGCACATTTTGTGTACATTTAGAAGAGATTAAATGTAATACTGGAAAACATCATAAGGGAGCAGGATAGACTACCTATGATCCCCTAGACCTTCTCAGGGTGTCCTTAAAGGATCTGTTTCTACTTTCCTGACAGACTATGCTATGGATTCCATATACCACAATAACTTCTGTAACAACATGCAAATTATCTACAAAGGAGACGGTCTACATTGAATTTAAAACTCTGCATTGGTACCTACATGTTCGTACTTAAATCACCCACAGAACACAACAACTCTATTCACAGCTACCCTACCTCTAAGCACTTTCAATTATTATTTTACTGTTTCACTGGGTTTTCCCCTTGGTACGCTCCCTGGTACGCTCCCCGGAGCGCGTACCGGGCGCCCCCCCCCGCCAAAATCGATTTTTTTTTTTGCCCCGCCGGGCCCTTTTATGGCCCCCACATCAAACCTAGGGGGTCAGGGGGGGTCTACCCTGACCCCTTTTGGTCATTTCCCCCTTTGTTTTTGCCACCTCTTGTGTCTCGATCCTACCGAGACACAAGATGGCGGCCGCTCCGGACTGTTTGGAATGTTGACAGACACCCGAGAGCCAATCAGCTTTCCGCACGCGAACTCGCGTTACGCGCCGGGTGCGCTCCCCGGTACGCGTACCGGGGCGCGCTTATAGATATATATATTTTTTTTAACCTAAATTACTCAAAATCCACTGGAGCACATATCTTGAGACATAGCAAAGGCACATCAGGCTACCAGTCCCTACAATTTTGCCAAGTTTGGTGGAAATCCATTCAGCCGTTCGGGCTAAAAGTGAGTCCAACCGCCCTATGGAAATTAACATGGGGAAAACACGTTTTGGGACCCCCCTTTTATCTCGGCCCCCGCTTGACGAATCCCCCCGAAACTTTCAGGAAAGGAGCGGAGCGCAGCGAGGCAAAATTTATGAAAATAACAGGTAGATCCCTCAATCTGCGCCAAAGTTATTCCCAATAGAATGTTGCGGATTTCCTATGGAAAACAATCCTAACTATAACTACCTACTGGCCACCGCCAGTAGGTAATATGTATATATACATATATATATATATATATATATTCACTGAAAAAACCATAGGTTTCACACCAGTTATAGTCAGCTGGAAATTTTACTCGCATAAAACCATTGAAATTCCCACGTTATAGTTAGTTGGACTCACTATAACTTGCGCGTGCAATGCACTGCTGATGATGTCACATATTACATCACTCATGACATGGTCAGTGACATCACTCATGACATCACTGATGACACCATCCAGTGAATGTGTGTCTTTTTAAAAAATAAATATGTGTTATATATGTATATGTAAAAGTTGATGGAAGAATAAATGTTTAAATAAGTGTTTACATGGATGTTTTTAAAAAAAAAATTGATTGGTTAACTGGTTTATTAAGTGTATCTTAGTGAATACATATATTAGAGAGTAATGTTTAAATATTCAAATATAAGTATTAGTGTTTCACTTTGTGTATAAGTGCCTGCATGGGTTGGTGAGTTGCTACATGTGTATGTATATGGGTTATTAGATGTTTTTCTTAGTATCAGTATGAGTGTTTGTATGGTTTGGTGGGGGTATTACTTAGCACATAGATGCATGAATGACTGACTCTCTCTTTGTATGTGTTTTGAAGACAGCATATGTGCAGGACTGTATGGGTGGATGAGTGTGTATATGTGTGTGTTAGTGAGTGAATGACTGTCTCACTAGTGTGTTTATCAGTAACTACATATATTTTAATATAGTATATGTGAAGATTGATGTATATAAGTGAGTATATGTGAGAGTGAGGAATTGTAAGAGTTCCTGTTTAAATTAGTATGTGTTTCTATAAGTGATTGTTTAAGAGAGTAAGTATGTGTAAGTTTCCTTAGAAGTAAAGTGGTAGTGTGTGTATAGCTGTATATGCAAATAAATGGATGTTCAATAGTTTATTTGCATGTGTGAGTATGTGTGAGAGTATCTTTAGGATGACTGTCGGTGTGTAAGAGGATGTATAGGTGTATCACTTCATATGAAGAGTGAGTATATGTATGAGTGACTATATAGAATAAGGGTGGGCGTAGTTCGCGAAGTAGCGCTACGCGAAGCTACGCGAAGCTACGCGAAGTGCACTTCGCACTACGCGAGCTTCACGTAGCAGTACGCGAGCTGCGTAGTAGCATGTTCGCACTGTGCAAGATGCGTTTTCAATGATTGCACAGTGCGGACAAGCATCCGGCACTGTGCAAGCATTGAAAATGGCATCTTGCACAGTGCGAGCTGTAGTTTTCTGCTGCTCGAGGAGATTATTACTCGAGCAGCAGCTTTCTCAACGCGAACAGGTAGTTTCTCATTGAGAGCGGTCGCGAGCATGCGCAACCACTCACAATGAGAAACCTGACCTCCTCGCGTTGAGAATCTCGCCGGGATGTCATTTTGCTTGCTCGCGGTCGCGAACATGACGTTCAGGACCGCGAACAAGCAAAAAATGAGCGCTGCACTACGCTACGCTGCACTACGCATGTTCGCACTGTGCTACGTGCCGCTCGCGTAGTGCGAAGTTGCAAAAACTTCGCAAACTCCGCGAGCGGAGCGTAGTGCTTCGCCCAGGGTTAATATAGAACTGTTGGTGAATGAGTGCATGAGTATATAGATGGTGGAATAATTGAATTGGTTGTTGTAACTGGTATGGCTATCTCCATTTGTTTGAAAATGTTAGTTTTTATTTTTGAATATGTGTTTTAAGGGTTACATTTCAGTGAAAGGAGGTCTGTCACTCTGTCACAAGGATGGTGTCATCAGTGAAGTCATGAGTGATGTCACTGACCATGTCATGAGTGATGTAATATGTGACGTCATCAGCAGTGCATTGCACGCGCAAGTTATAGTGAGTCCAACTAACTATAACGTGGGAATTTCAATGGTTTTATGCGAGTAAAATTTCCAGCTGACTATAACTGGTGTGAAACCTATGGTTTTTTCAGTGAATTTAATAGGTTTTTTAAATGCTAATTCCTAACTATAACTGGTGTGAAACCTATGGTTTTTTCAGTGAATTTCATAGGTTTTTTAAATGCTAATTCCTAACTATAACTGGTGTGAAACCTATGGTTTTTTCAGTGAATTTCATAGGTTTTGTAAATGCTAATTCCTAACTATATATAGGGTCTCAAACCTATGAAATGTAATATTTTTTATAATGAATCCTATATTGTATATTTATATAATACTATTTTTTTTTTGCCCTGGAGCGCTCCCGGGGCGTGTACCGGGGAGCGCCCCGGTCAGCACAATTTTGCGGCGCGTACCGGGGAGCGTCCCGTTAGAGCTATTGCCGCGAGCGAAAACATCCTTGTTACGTATCGCGTAGCCGCGTCCGCATGATACGTACGGCGTAAGCGCGCCCGGAAGCACCCACGCGCATACGATTGCGCAACGTAAGCATCCGACGCGCTTACGCAACGCGCCCCGGGGCGCGTAGCGTAAGCGCGTCGGGTCATGTGACCTGAATATAACACTTTTTATTGGTGCAGAACAGCTTTGGTTTCCAAATGATGAAAGCCCGGGTCAAGTGACCTGAAAATAACACTTTTCATTGGTCCAGGACATTTTTTTTTCCAAATGATGAAAGCCCCCACCTTTTTTCCTTATTCTGACTTTGTCCTTTGACTGAGGAAGACCTGTTTGGAGATCTGTGACTAATATTTTGTACTTTAAAATGGCTACAGTAGCAGCTGCAGCTGGAGCATCTGCACCACCACCACCACCACCACCACCAAGAGGACCACCACAACATCACATTGGTGGTCAAGAAGAAGAAGAGGAGGAGGAGAAGGAGGAGGGGAGTAGGACATTCCTGCCAGAAGACAATACCCCATATAGGCCAAAGCAGCACATTGTATGGGAGTTTTTTTCCATCCCAGAGGGCAAGAAGAAAGTGAATGCGCCAAAGCTGACTTGCCAAATCTGTGGCTGTGAACTTTCAAGGGGGAACCCTAATAAGAAATATTCATTTGGCAACAACACCATGATTCGGCACATGCAGCGCAAGCATCCCAACAACTATGCTGCGGCAGAGGTGAGAGAACTGGCCAGTAACCCTCCCCAATCTTCACCCAGCTCCTCCAAAAGAAAGCAACCCACTCCATCGGGACCAGAGACAAGGGAGATGGTCCCAAACATACAACCACAGTTTGGTGAATTCAAGATCACTTGTATTTTTTGTGGTAAGACCATCACCTATGGTGAGCAGAGCATAAAGCTCATCAACCGTGCTGGTGACAACCACAATTGCCCCAAAAAACCATAATTTTTTCTTGCTCCAGTTGAGCCGTTTACAATTCCCTGTTTTTTGTTTCTCCCCATAAAAATAACCAAAAAAATATAAAATAGTTCATAAAAACCAAAAAAAGCACGAAATGCTCAAAAAACATTTTAAAAATATAAAACAACAAAAAGAAGAAAAAAAACAGTTCTTTTTAGAACTACCTCCAATTTATAAAAAAAGGCTAAATTTTTTTTTAAATCTGTCATTCTTTTTTCCCCCTGGTACACTCCCCGGTGCGCGTACCGGGCGCTCCCCCGCGCAAATCGGAAAAAAATTAAAAAATGTTTCTCCCGCGGGGCCCTTTTATAGCTCCCACATCAAACCTAGGGGGTCAGGGGGAGTCCACTCTGCCCCCTTATGGTCATTTCCCCCTTTGTTTTTGCCACCTCTTGTGTCTCGATCCTACCGAGACACAAGATGGCGGCCGCTCCGGACTGTTTGGAATGTTTACAGACACCCGAGAGCCAATCAGCTTTCCGCGCGCGAACTCGCATAGCGCGCTGGTTCGCACCCCGGTGCGCGTACCGGGGCGCGCTTATAGATATATATATTTTTTTGCACCTAAATTACTCAAAATCCTCTGGAGCACATATCTTGAGACATAGCAAAGGCACATCGGACTACCAGTCCCTACAATTTGCCAAGTTTTGTTGGAATCCATTCAGCCGTTCGGGCTAAAAGTGAGTCCAACCGCCCTATGGAAATTAACATGGGGAAAACACGTTTTGGGACCCCCTTTTTATCTCGGCCCCCGCTTAACGAATCCCCCCCCAAACTTTCAGGGAAGGAGCGGAGCTGGCCATTTTCTTGGAGAAATTCAGCCAATTCCGTCAATCGACGCCAAAGTTATTCCAAATAGAATGTTGCGGATTTCCTATGGAAACTAGGTCCTAACTATAACTACCTACTGGCGACTGCCAGTAGGTAATATATATATATATATATATATATATATATATATATATATATATATATATATATTCGATACTCCGCAGTTTTCGCCCCGCTCCAGAATAACTAGCCAAGGCACACCAGAAAAACTCACGGACACGGACCACAGAAGCCTTTTCTTCAATTTATTTCAGTGCGGTATGTCAAAGACGTTTCGGCTCCACGAGCCTTGTTCACCTGACAATATATATATGCTGAATTGGTTCATGGAAATAATAATTTGAACATTTAGATAGATAATTTTCAGCAAGAAAAAAGAAAAATCAATGAAACTCGTTTTTCCAAGCACGTTGAGTGTCACGGGTGATTGATATAAGTATGTAGCTAAGCTAAGTAAGTATCAGTATTGGTATATGTTTTTATTGTGACACCCAAAATCTAGGGGCACTCGGGGTAAATAAAGGCAAAGAAAACACCACAGGCGCAAGTAACATACCATGAAGTGCACTTTAGTAGTAGGTGTAGGCATTTTAGTGGTATGTACCGAGTGTGCATCTCTGTATTTTATAGTGTACCTGGCAGGGGGAGACCTGCTGGTGGCCTATGCAGATTTCCTAGGGAGAAGGTAAGTGGCACGTGGATTCCCTATGGCAAAGGAGTGCACCCCAACCCTTCCAGCTTGACAAGTGGTCCGGGAGATCCTGACAGTCTGAGGTCCAGAATTTATTCACTGTTGTGCCTTTGAAGTGGAGAGAAGCTTTGAGAGGCATGTCTTTGAAGTACACAGATGCCCTGCCTTCCTGGACTAGGCTCCAGACTCACTACAGGTGGGTATGCATCCCTTTGTGTAGAGACAGTACACAGCCTATTCATATGTAAGTGGGGCTGCATCCAGCTCTTCCCTCCTATCTTGCCAGTGGTAGCCCATCCAGTTACACCTGAGCCCCCAATTGTGTGTAGCTGTCTAGGAGTAATGCACAAAGCCCAACTACACCCAGTCATGTGCCCAGAGACAGGCTGCAGTCACCAGAATGCAAGAAGGGACAACTTTCTAAAAGTGTCATTTTCAGAATTGTAATTCAAAATCCGACTTCATCATACGTTAGGATTTTAAATTAGGATACCAGAGACACCAAACATGAACTGGTTATCTCTTCCCATTTGGAAAATGCACTTATAAAAAGTATTAAGGCAACCCCAATGTTATCATATGGGAGAGACAGTCTTATGCAGTTTTTCACTACTAGGACATGTCCTACTTTGTTACCCTGCCCTGTGGGCTGTCCAGGGCCTACCCTAGGTGGGACTTATATGTATTAAAAAAGAAGGTTTGGCCCTGGCAAAAGGTTTACTTTGTCAGGTCGAAATGGCTGTTAAAACTGCACACACAGGCTGTGCAATGCCAGGCCTGAGACATGTTTTACAGTGCTACTTAAGTGGGTGGCACAACCAGTGCTTCTGGCCCACTAGTAGCTTTGAAATTACAGACTCCGGGCACAGGTAGGGCCCCTTCACTATGGACGTACAGTAAATTAAATATGCCAGTAGGGTATAAGCCCATCTGATGTGTTTTAAGGGTAGTGCACAAACACTTCAGAAGTGGTAAAGCGCGCAGGGTCCTAAGGTCAATCAATCTAATTCGGCAAAAATGGAGGAGTGGATACACAAAGTCTGAGGATGATCCTGCAGAAAGGGCTGTCCAAGATTGTTCTTTTAACATGCTACGTAATATTACAAAATCTAGCTAGAAAACTCATCATGGTTAGGCCAAGAGCTTGCATCAAAAAGTAGGGGTCTAGCCAGTAAATTCAAGCTACAGAAAGTTTGATTGTTTTCAGGAAGCCTATCTTCACATTGCCTAAGTAGCCTTTTGCAATTTTGTGATATATACGATGGTTACCAAATAACAAAACATTTGACTACTCATTAAGATGCTCTCAGAATTATAGTGAAGGGAGCAAAGTGACTAACAAACTGCTGCTAATTCCTTTAGTAAGAGTAGAAAGTAAATGAACAGGAGTTCTAGAGTTTTCATAGTGCCTACCTGAGGTGACTTCAGGACACCTATCACAGAAACACTATCATTGATTAACTAATGAAGGCACTATGTTAGGCAGAAATAGAAATTATAGATAACACCAACCAAACAAATTACTATATAAACAATTTCTTATCCCAACACACACCACCCTAATAATTCTTCATTGAGTGTCAGTAGATCTTGTGAAAGGCTGGCTTAGAGATCCATGCCTCTTTAAAAAATCCATCCTCCCACAAAGGGGCCGATTCCGATCTGGTAAAATATTCCGCCGTACGATTCATATTCGTAGCCGAATCCGTACGAATGGGAAACTACCGTCCGACCTCCGAATTCCGATCCATTTCCGTACGATTATCAGCGAACCGTACGAACCACAGTCGTTGACCCGTACGAATAAGCCTCGTAAATACCACCGTACGATTCGTTACCAGGCCGTACAAACTCACAATTACGATTCGGTACGAAAAGCCTGACCGAGATTCGTACGGGCCAAAATATTCACGCATTAACATTGATTCGTACGGAACATTCGCCTCACAGCAAGCGCCATCAATACATACTACACGTATACCCCTAGCCCAAGCCTACGCGAACCCCCCCACCCGCCAACTGCACGTCCAACTCAATCGCACGTACAAGTACCACACGCACACCCCCCAACAAGCCTACGCGACCCCCCCACCCGCCAACGGCCCGTCCAACTCAATCGCACGTACAAGTACCGCACGCACACCCCCCAACAAGCCCACGCGACCCCCCACACCCGCCAACGGCCCGTCCAAGTCAATCGCACGCGCAAGTACCGCACGCACACCCCCCAACAAGCCTACGCGAACCCCCCCACCCGCCAACGGCACGTCCAACTCAATCGCACGTACAAGTACCGCACGCACACCCCCCCACAAGCCTAAGCGACCCCCCCACCCGCCAATGGCACGTCCAACTCAATCGCACGTACAAGTACCGCACGCACATCCCCCCAACAAGCCTACGCGACCCCCCCCCCACCCGCCAATGGCATGTCCAACTCAATCGCACGCACAAGTACCGCACGCACACCCCCCCAACAAGCCTACGCGACCCCCCCACCCGCCAACGGCACGTCCAACTCAATCGCACGTACAAGTACCGCACGCACACCCCCCCAACAAGCCTACGCGAACCCCCCCACCCGGCAACGGCCCGTACAAGTCAATCGCATGCGCAAGTACCGCACGCACAACCCCCAACAAGCCTACGCGAACCCCCCCACCCGCCAACGGCCCGTAGAAGTCAATCGCATGCGCAAGTACCGCACGCACACCCCCCCAACAAGCCTACGCGAACCCCCCCACCCGCCAACGGCACGTCCAACTCAATCGCACGTACAAGTACCGCACGCACACCCCCCAAACAAGCCTACGCGAACCCCCCCACCCGCCAACGGCACGTCCAACTCAATCTCACGTACAAGTACCACACGCACACCCCCCCAACAAGCCTACGCGAACGCCCCCACCCGCCAACGGCACGTCCAACTCAATCGCACGTACAACTACCGCACGCACCCCCCCAACAAGCCCACACGACCCCACCACCCGCCAACGGCCCGTACAAGTCAATCGCACGCGCAAGTACCGCACGCACACCCCCCAACAAGCTTTTCTATTTGGAATCAGCTGAATCAAGCTAATATTTTGCTTTTCTGATTTGTAGTTAGTGTGATAATGTCTGTGACTGCTGTGTGCCTGGGAGCTGGTGTGATGTTCACATTTAGGTATGCTAAAATGTGTCTATCTCCTGAGGGTAATGAGGTTAACAATGGTATGTTTTTGATGTAACAGGTGGGCAGTGGTGGGGGTGTTAGCCACACACACACACACTCTGATGCTGGGCAGTGGTGGGCAGTGGTGGGGGTGTTTGCCACACACACACACACACTCTGATGCTGGGCAGTGGTGGGCAGTGGTGGGCACTCTGATGCTGGGCAGTGGTGGGCACTCTGATGCTGTGCAGTGGTGGGCAGTGGTGGGGGTGTTTGCCACACACACACACTCTGATGCTGGGCAGTGGTGAGCAGTGGTGGGCACTCTGATGCTGGGCAGTGGTGGGCAGTGGTGGGGGTGTTTGCCACACACACACACTCTGATGCTGGGCAGTGGTGGGCAGTGGTGGGCACTCTGATGCTGGGCAGTGGTGGGCAGTGGTGGGGGTGTTTGCCACACACACACACTCTGATGCTGGGCAGTGGTGGGCAGTGGTGGGGACTCTGATACTGGGCAGTGGTGGGCACTCTGATGCTGGGTAGTGGTGGGCAGTGGTGGGGGTGTTTGCCACACACACACACTCTGATGCTGGGCAGTGGTGGGCAGTGGTGGGCACTCTGATGCTGGCCAGTGGTGGGCAGTGGTGGGCACTCTGATGCTGGGCAGTGGTGGGCAGTGGTGGGGACTCTGATGCTGGGCAGTGGTGGGCACTCTGATCCTGGGTAGTGGTGGGCAGTGGTGGATGTGTTTACTATACTCCACTTAGACTTACGTTGACATAGCAGATGTATGTCCCACACGTCTATTGTGCGGTGACGTTCCGTACCCCGTGGTCGATTACGTAGGTGCGCCCTGTCACCGTATTACACTAGTGATGTGCGGTGACGTACCGTACCCCGTGGTCGATGACGTGGGTGCGGCCTGTCACCGTATTACTCTACTGATGTGCGGTGACGTTCCGTACCACGTGGTCGATTACGTAGGTGCGCCCTGTCACCGTATTACACTAGTGATGTGCGGTGACGTACCGTACCCCGTGGTCGATGACGTAGGTGCGGCCTGTCACCGTATTACTCTACTGATGTGTGGTGACGTTCCGTACCACGTGGTCGATTACGTAGGTGGGCCCGTCCACGTATAACAATGGTGTTGTGCGGTGACGTACCGTACCCCGTGGTCGATGACGAGGATACGGCCTCTCTCCGTATTACACTAGTGATGTGCGGGAGTGTGTGGCGCTACATACCCAGACATTACAATCGTGCAATGGCGATGTGCCCGTCTGACAACACGTACAGGTATGTTGGACTTCGTTGTGCTCACCTTCTGCGCCGTCGTCGGTTTCTAAGTACGAGGTGGTGGCCGTACAGGATAGGGATGAGACGGACGATGGCGTTCATGTCCTGCTTGTCGTGTACCGGGTGCGGGTCTTGCCGGAGTGTGGTTTTACGGTAGTTTTGAGCTCTCGTAGCAAAAGAGCTGTACGGAGTGTGTTCAACACGGATCGTACTTCCTGGTTCGGAAGGCGCGGTCTATTTACGTACGGACGTTGCGTGGTGCGTCAGCCGACTGCAATTCGTATGGACTTTCAATTTGTACGGCCTTTTTTACGAGTCGTACGGAGTGACGCTTTAGATTGTGATCGTACTTGCAGATTCGTACGGGGACGCCTACAGGTACGATTCGTACGGGGAAAAACGCTCCGAACCGCAATTCGGAGCGCTTTTTACCGGATCGGAATCGACGCCAAAGAGTTTGAGACTGACTTTTCCCTTTCTTTATTCGGCAAAAGGGGCAGTAGCCTCCAGCGTTAACTGTGCTCTTGAGTAAAAAAGCCTATTAAGTAGTGTAGAGGGGGCTTTGTTGTCATGCAATATTAGGCTAACTCTACAAGGCTTTTTACTGGTCACAAATCTTCTGATAAATCAGAGGGTAGAAAACACATTTTACAATGCTGGGTTTTTTCCGGAACACAAGACGTGTTTAGAAATGGTTACTGAACATTATTTGGAAGGCATGTGTTTAAGGCATCCCTTGGAAATATTAAATTGGCACTCTAACTATCAATGATTTGCGTCCCTAATTAGAGTCATAAACCAATGCAGTAGGGGTGGTAAGTCATTCACAAAAGGGAAGGGGTCATTCTCCTCTACGATTTGGGCTGGCCGCATCAGGGGTTGTAGCTAGTGCTCCAGTCACCATGGCCAACTCTCAAAGAAGTTTAAAAAACGTTTTTTTTTTTAAAGCAACTCCGATTCCTTTAAGGGATATGGGCTGCTTTAAAAAAAACATGCATGGTGGTCTGCTGTCCCTTGCAGACCCCAGCCAACGAGAGGAAGTCGTAATTTGTGACATGCCTAATAAATATTCTTTGGCATTTCACTTTGTTACCCCATCCGAAACTTTATTGTGTGAACCGATATACTAGTACATAGTCGGTGCACAAAATAATGTAGTCGCAAAATGTTGTAATGCAAAATGCAATCGTTTTGTGCGACCACACTTTTAGTACTTATGGGCCTTAGTTATCCACCAATGTGCATTTCATATCACTTTTCTGCGCCGGTGAATGCTTATTACCGTTTAGTTCACAAATAGTTTTCAAAATTCTCTATTAGTCCTATTGCTGAACTTTAATAGATTTATTTAGCAGGCCCAAGCACAAGTCAATAAAATACTGATTTTTCTAACCTACTGAAAATGTGATTTTCATTAGTAAACAGATTCACTGTGTTTATTACAGAAAGAAAAACAAGCACCCATTAGAGATGGCTTATTCAAAACCTAAAGCATTTAATTGATCAATTATAGCATATTTCATATAAACATATGTACATTATTCTCATTTATGGCTAGGATGATCACTTATAATCTGTACCACTAATAAAAATTGTGTTTAGTGCCTCTTTTCTGCATTCGTATCTTTTATCAAGTTACAAATCCACCATACTATCTCATACAGAGTCACAAAATGCATCTACAAATATTCTGTTGATGCTGTGATTCTCTGGCTCAGCTACGGGAAGTGCTGTTCCATAGGTTCAGGATAGCAACAGGGATAACGAGATTTTAATTCCTTGTTTTACTGCTCAATTTTCAGTAAAGAATGTAAAATTATAATTTCTACAATGCTGTTCCTGGTCTAGTTGATCATATAATGCCTTCCTTCAGGCTAGTATGGAAAAAGTGCATTATTCAAAAGTTTAATGGTAAAACTTGACCTAGTATGGCAATTTGTTATGAAAACAATACTAGTATAGCATTTGTAAAGCGAGAATATCACCCAAGGGTATCAAGGCGCTGAATAACAAATGGTTATTGTTACCCAAAATCAATAGCACCCATATAGACCTCAGATGGGTGAAAAGCTGAGTGGACCCACTAGGATTTGAACCTGCGACCATGAGGTAGAACATAGGCCTCTATAGTGGGCAAATTATTCCACTAAGCCATCAGACCTTCCACATTGTATCTTTAGCTTAATACTATTTTCAAACACATAGTCTCATAAATATGTATACATTTGTGTACAGTGATTCCTCTTTTTATTTTATTAACAAATGCTAGATAGATTTATTCTATACTGTTTTGATTTTAGTTACCAGTCATCATTGGGTTATTATAAAATTGGTTAGATGTTCTTAAATTATATATATTTAGGTATAAACTAAACTGTCAATGAGAAAGGTAAAGCTCAAACAAAGCAAAGCACATAATAAGGCCTGGTTAAAGGCTGGTACTAGGATCACTTTTTCAATTTTACTAAGAAAATTGCTTCTATCCGTGGGTCGCAGAAAATGTGTTGAGGTAGCATATAGATCTTGACATTTCTTATATTTGCAAGAGCCCTTTTAGACTTGATGTTCAAGGTTCATCTTTAATATTACATTTGGATTACCTCTTCCTTTATTAATGTACCCATAAGGTCCACATCCGTTTTGGAACTTAATATATTGGATCACTGGTTTAATTTGAGGATTATATGACAGGGTCGCTGTAGGGGCTACAGCTCTGCATGCTCTCTGGGCTCCAAGGTGATCAAGGAGTCACTTCATCTATTTCCTTTTATGAGCTGTGAAATGATCGTAAACAAGCTGTGTGAGCAGGGCAGGTTTTATTATTTCAGAGTTGATTCACAATGACATCATCCTTTCTGTTTGCACACAAGTGCATTTCAGGGCCATCTGCCTGATAAAGACACTTACTGCTATTGTGCACGGGTTCTGCTGAGATTTGCATGGAAAGTAGAGCATCTCCACAAAGATTATTTGACTGAATATTGGGAGACAAATCCCGCCCCTCAATTAACTTCTGTGCACATTTTTCCTCACTTGTCCTGGCTTGGTGCACGACAAAATCTGATAGTTACCTTGCAGCTGTCATGTTATTTGTGCTGACACATTCTCTTGTGAGGGTACAGCTATGAGAATCTCATCAGATTAGTACTTTAGAGTATGTGTGCATTTGCCTGTGACTCATGACTGATATATGCATTATATGAGGACTGTGGAGAACAATAATATTATCTCACTGGACAACTGAATTGTTTATGCATTATCCTTAATACTGGCCTCCTTTGGATAGAGCTAATTCCATACTGATTACCCGTGCCTCTGCACTGTTGGCAGTGTCTTATTTGTATCCTGTTTCGTGTTTTGACCCAATGAATGAACTGCATTTGTATCCTCCTCTAATGTTTGCATGTGTACTACAGTTGGCAGGGCACTAGGACCCTGCAGCCCGGACAAGGTTAGGAATGAGAAGGTGGTAGACAGGAACCAGAAAGGGAGGAGCATTTAGTTAGTTAGTTAGGGGAAAGGAAGAGGAAAGTGCTGCATAGAGCTCTGGCTCGGGAGATATAAGAAATAAAAAAAAGAAAGTTATTACATCAGTACACAGTGTCTGTCGCTTATTTTAAAAAGGACAAGACATCTGACAACAAGGGTGGTCGACGTTCAATGACCTCACCGCATTGTCCATGAAGTCGTCTGCAGTGAGTGCCTGCTGTGCATTGCTACAGTACCATCATTGCTCCTCATCGGACCATTGATTTGGCTTCTGTAGTGGCTATTCCATAATCACCAAAACCAAATCGCTCCGATAGCCCAACAGATGTATGGCCATTGGAGCAAAGGCTATATGTCCACCAACCCAGACAGGATGGGTGGACTTACAGCCATTTTTTTTACATTGCCTCCATGCAAACCCTAGCGGGGAGATCCAGTAAAATGCTAATAATGCTTACTCTGCTCTGAGAGATGACTCCCATAGCGAGGGGGGCATTGCTTTTTTATACAAGCAGTTCCTGCCAATGCATTGTGAATGACCTCCTGCAAGGCAGTCATTTATAAATTTGGAGGATGGTCCCTCTGCTATGGGGATGGAGTAATTTAGTCCATTCCACTGGCAGAACGACAGGCCGTCTTCCAAATAATAAATCAGGCCCTTAGTTTCTGAAATGGAAGTTGAAATCGTTAGGCTGTATCCAGTGAAGTCCTCTGGAAGTCAGTTAGCCATTAGAAGTGGTCTCGCTGAAGCCATTGGTTTTGACTGGAAAAGCTGAGAGTCGGGAAACTTTACATCCGCTGAAGTCCTTTTGTCGGTTGGATAGTTTTTTACACCTTTACCAAGTCTAGATTTCTACCTTTGTACTGGGTCTTTTTTATGGAGCGCAAAATATCCCGGCGGAGCTAGCCTGAATCTGTATGCAGTGAAGTCCTCTTGAAATCAGTCATAGAGACCTTTTTAAGTCAACATTGTTCAGACTTTATGGAACATTTCCTCTTGGTCTCTTCTAATGCTATCATGACTTCCAGTTCGTCACTTAGGGTCCAGGACTCAATCCAGCAGAAGCTGCCAGCATGATCCAGTCCAAGTCCAGTTGCTACCTGTCAGTCGGGCACTCAAGGAAAAAGGCCTCTTGCGGATTATTGAGTCCTTGTAACCACACTGCAGTTCAGTCAACTGATCTCTCAGCCCACAGTACACATGGGAGAAAATCCTGTCCCTTGGGTCTCCACACAGGTCACAATGAACAGGTTCAGCCCTCTTCTGTTCTCTCTCTGGTTCAGATGTCTTCTGATGATCTGTGGACGAAGTGCCACTTTTATATGGTTCTCTAATCAGTAGAGGGGGTGACTCATGGACTATCCTTAATCGATAACACAAATATTAGCAGGGGTAAGCCTTTCCATTTTTGCAGCACATCCTGTTTACCTTACAGAAAACTATCCCACACTGCGCTATTTTGAGGCAGATTTGGTGTGTCAGCCATGGATGTGTCTCGTGAAAAGATCAAACAAATACTTTGAATACTTTTAAATAACATCACTCTCCACTAAAAACCCCTGTCCAACCAAAAGCTCTGCCGATACCCTAACCTTAAAAAACACTTATCCACTGATCCTTAAGAACACATTGGCACCCCTAAACTTCACCCATTAATCCCTGAACTCTATAAGACCCTTTCTACCTCTAAACTAGCTCATTCTTTTCCCCCTATGTGATCTGAGTAATAATCAGATGTGACTGGATCCGAAGTAATGATAAGTCCAAAGTAGAAATAACAAGGAAAAAGTAAGTCAAATGAAACAATCTAACAATACAGATTTCAAGTTAATGAAGTTCCTGGACCCTTCCCATTTGCCCCTCCTGAACTGAGGTCAGTCTCATAGCTCACACCCAGGTCCAAAGCTATTGTTTCTGCTCATGGAGCAGTGTTTACATCTCATTAAGGGCCCGATGTAGGTAATTTAATTTTACCACTTCTTAAATACCGAATCATACCGATTCGGTATTTAAGAAGTGGTAAAACGGAAGGGGGGGATGTAGGTATTTCAGATTCGGTAAATACCGAATCGTTGAGATTCGGTATTTACCGATTCTGTAAATACCGATTCGGTAATGCCCATTGATTCCTATGGGCATTGAAGCCCATAGGAATCAATGGGCATTACTGAATCGGTATTTACCGATTCGGTAAATACCGATTGGAGCAAGGGTGCAGGGGGTGTCACGTTGACACCCTCTAGCACCCCAAATACGGGCATGTGTGCCATGTGGCACACAGACATGCCCTAAGGGCATGTCTGTCTGTCACATGGCACAGCTGTACATGCACAGATGTGCATGTACACCTGTATTCGGTATTTTATCACCCAATAGGATTGGGTGGTAAAATACCTAATTCTGAAGGCCTGTAGCACTGTAAACAGTGCTACCTACATCTGGAATTTACCGAATCGGTAAAATTACCGATTCGGTATTTTACAGAATCGGTAATTTTACCGATTCGGTAAATTTACAGATTATGCAAAAAATTGCCTCCTACATCTCATACACCAAATACCGGTCGGTAACGGCCGAATTCAGCCGTTACCGACCGGTATTTGGTGACCTACATCGGGCCCTAAGTACTGACAGTTACTAGATGCTGGCAGATCTGAGATCTTGCTGCTAGGGGAAGATAGCCACCTATGGACAGAACAATGGTGGCCAGAAGAACTGGCGCCTGCACCCTGCCAAAGGAAGTTGTGGAAAATCTGAGTGTCTCGGTTGACAGCTGTTTGTCCTTTGAAATCAAAGCAAAAGCATTTGCAGGGACATGTTTTGGGCTTCTGTGTGGAATCAGGCCCTTGTTTGGGTCCTTTGATTCACAAATCCGCCAGATCATTATTCAAGTGAGAATTTTATCTAGACTGGATTACTACAACTCTCTTTATGTAGGCGCAAATAAAGCCGGAATTCAGTGCTTACAGAGGGTACAAAACACCGTAGCACGATCCCTTTTGCTCCTCCTAAATTTTGCTCGGTATCAAAACACTTACCCAAATTACACTGACTGCCAGTTGATAAGAGAATATATTTTAAGACCCTATGCTTTGCTCATACAATTCACACTAAGCAAGCCCCTTCTATTCTCTCCAGCCTGCTTGTGCCAGATTCAGCACGACGCATGTTACGCTCAGCAGATCTGCACTTAGCATGCATCCCCCAGGTCAATAGAGCACGAGCCGGGGGTCGCTCTCCCATATCGCTGGCAGCTACACTATGGAACTCCTTGCCTGTGTCCATCAGTAAAATCAACAACCATCTGACCTATAAAAAGGACATTAAAACCTGGCTCTTCCTGAACTAATTTACAGTCTTTATGCTCATCATCTTGCAACCCCTGTGTCCTGGATTTTATTTAGCGCTGGGGCAGCAATGCACTGTATAAATCTGCTAACATAACAACAGGCTAACTCTAATTAGTCGACTGGTTCAGGCCAATAAAGTCTAACATTCTTAAAAGTTACTTTTTCTAAATTTTTATCATAAAGACGAATTCACCAGTGAGTTTCATTTTTTATAAATATTAACTATAGTGGTTGAATCATCTCTGTAGCTTAACAACGAAAATAGTGTTTGTGGGGTAGCCACTGATGTTACATACCAAAACTAAAATCTTGCATGTAGTAATTTTAAATACTAGGCACTTACCTAATGGGCTGCAAGGCCTACGTAGAGTTTACATATTCAATAATTTAAAGTCAGCAGATGCAAAAGCTGTAGTAGTTAGGCTACACAGATGGACCCAAAGCCATGTTTTCTTTGTCAGCCTAGAGGATGGCACAACAAGTGCTGCTGCCAATAGGTGCATCTAACTTTCAATGCCATTGGTGTGTTTTTTGCACCATATACTATGCCCTTACTGGAAAGTTAAATATTTCAATTGGGGGTTAGTCAATTTTGCCACGTTTTAGGGTCCAGATCACATACTAGGGACTGGATAGGAGTGATCCAGTGATATATAGGGTGACCTGTCCCTCCGGGCAGGTCACCCCCCGAGCACACTCCCCGTGAGTGAGCCCGTCCCCTGGTGCCGCCTCTGCCCTGAGCTGTGCCCTGTGCCCTGCGCATCTCTGCCAGATCCACTTCCACGGATCTCCAGTGCCTCCTGCCACCAGCTGTGCCCTTGGCTGGGCCTGACCGCCGGATCCGCTTGGTCCGCGGAGCTCCTGTGCCCCCTGCCACCTGCTTGCCTCGCCGCCGTTTTGCTTTTCTTTCCCCGCCGTTTCTCCTTAGCCCCCAGTGCTCCCCCCTCCTCGACCAGCCCCGGCCGCGTTTGCCGCCACCTCCTCGCCGCTGCCCCCCTGCGGCCCCGCCCCCTTCCCTCGCTCGCCATCCCCATTGGCCACCCCGCTCCCCCTCCCAGCGGCCCCTCCCTCGCTCCGCCCCCCCACTCTCCTCATATGGCAGAGTGGCCAACACGCAGCGTGCACGCGCAGCGGGCGCGCCCTAAGCGCGCCGAAGGCGCGCCAAAGGTAAGCCCGTCTGCGCCCGTCCGCGCCTGGACCGCGCCCAGCGCTCGAACCCCTGGCCCCCGAGGACCCCAGCCCACCCGCCGGACGTACACCGCCGCCACCCTCAACGCACTCAACACCGGCCGAGTCCCGGGATGCTACCGAGCCACCCCGAGACGCACCCACGGACCCTTCAGCTGCCACGCCTGCAAGTT
Organism: Lissotriton helveticus; assembly: GCF_964261635.1. Classification (NCBI taxonomy): domain Eukaryota; kingdom Metazoa; phylum Chordata; class Amphibia; order Caudata; family Salamandridae; genus Lissotriton; species Lissotriton helveticus. The sequence continues at coordinate 17,789,957 of NC_136060.1, read as the reverse complement.
CACCTGCATCCGGACCTGCCCCGCACCAGCACCCGCCAAGCCGAACACCAGCAGCAACCACCTCAAGTGCATCCTGCTCAACACCCGCTCCGTCCACAGACACGCCATCGAACTCTGGAAACTCCTCGACACCACAGCCCCTGACGTTGCCTTCCTCACGGAAACCTGGATGAACGACTCCTCAGCGCCTGAGATCGCCATCGCCATCCCAGAGGGATACAAGATCACCCGGAGAGATCGCGTCAACCAGACTGGAGGAGGCATCGCCATCATCCACAGGGACACCATCCACATCACGACCAACACCGACGACACCCTGACTACCGCCGAACACCTACACTTCCAGATCCACACCGACCCAAAGACCACCCTCAGAGGCACCCTGATCTACCGACCCCCGGGACCACGCACACAATTCAGCGAGGACATCGCCGACTTCGTCAGCCCGCATGCCCTCCCCTCCGCTGACTACATCCTCCTGGGGGACATCAACTTCCACCTGGAGAACAACAACGACCGCAACACCACCACCCTGCTCGACAACCTCGCCAACCTCGGACTCAAGCAGCTGGTGTCCACCCCCACCCACCTCGCCGGACACACACTCGACTCCGTCTTCTCATCCAGCAAAGACATCGCCTTCAGCCACGCCACTGGACTCCACTGGACGGACCACAGCTGCGTCCACTTCACCTTCAGAAGAACGACGATCCACCACCACCAGCAACAGGTTACTCGAAGAAGCTGGAACAAGATCACAGCCGACCAGCTCGCCGCTTCCCTGAGCCAGCACCCTCCCACCAGCTCAGCGAACCCCAGCCGGGCCGCCGACAACCTCACAAAGTGGATCAGCAACTGCGCGGACGAACTCGCCCCACTGAGGACCCCGCCCAGCAGACCCGGCAGCAAGAAGGCCCCATGGTTCACCGACGAACTCACGAGCTCCAAGAAGAACTGCCGAGCCCTCGAGAAAGCCTGGAGAAGGGAGCCAACACCGGACAACATGACCACCCTCAAGCTCGCCACCCGGAAACACCACCAACTGATCCGCGCCACCAAGAAAACTGCATTCAAGGACCAGCTGGACAACAACGCACACAACTGCAAGGAACTCTTCAACATCGTGAAAGAGCTCTCCAACCCCAACGCCGGAAGCAACGACATCACCCCATCGCAAGACCTCTGCAACTCCCTCGCCTACTACTTCCACAACAAGATCGCGGACATACACAACAGCTTCAGCACTCAACGGACGCACGCCACGACCGAACCACCGCCCCCCACCACCACCCTCCGCGCCTGGACTCCGATCAGCACCGAAGACACCGTCCGCACGATGAACTCCATCCACTCCGGATCTCCGACCGACCCCTGCCCTCACCATGTCTTCAACAAGGCCGACGCTGTCATCGCACCCCACCTGCGGGACATCATCAACACCTCCTTCGACACCGCCACCTTCCCGGAGAGCTGGAAGCACGCCGAACTCAGCGCTCTACTAAAGAAACCAACAGCGGACCCCACCGAACTCAAGAATTACCGCCCCATCTCGCTCCTCCCGTTTCCAGCCAAAGTCATCGAGAAGACCGTCAACAAACAGCTGGCCGCCTTCCTCGAGACGAATGGATCCCTCGACCCCTCACAGTCTGGCTTCCGAGCCAACCACAGCACCGAGACCGCCCTCATCGCTGCCACCGATGACATCCGAGCCCTGATGGACAACGGAGAAACAGCGGCCCTCATCCTCCTAGACCTCTCCGCGGCATTCGACACTGTCTGCCACCGCACCCTTGTGCAGCGCCTCAGCAACGTCGGAATCCAGGAGAAGGCACTGGAATGGATCATCTCCTTCCTCGACGGAAGAACACAGAGAGTCCGCCTACCACCGTACAAGTCAGAGGCCACCGAAGTCATCTGCGGCGTCCCTCAAGGATCCTCGCTGAGCCCCACCCTCTTCAACGTCTACATGAGCCCCCTCGCGGCCATCGCACACCAACACAACCTCAACATCATCTCCTACGCTGACGACACCCAGCTGATCCTCTCCTTGACCAATGACCCCGCCGCGGCCAGAGCCAACCTTCACGAAGGGATGAAAGACGTAGCCGAGTGGATGACGACCAGCCGCCTGAAACTGAACTCGGACAAGACTGAAGTCCTCATCCTGGGCTCCTCGCCCTCCGCCTGGGACGACTCCTGGTGGCCCCCCGCCCTGGGCACCGCTCCCAAACCAACAGACCACGCACGCAACCTGGGCTTCATCCTGGTCTCCTCCCTCTCCATGACCAGACAAGTCAACGCCGTCTCCTCGTCGTGCTTCAACATCCTGCGCATGCTACGGAAGATCTTCCGGTGGATCCCCACCGAGACCAGGAAGACGGTCACCCAGGCCCTCGTCACCAGCCGACTGGACTATGGCAACGCCCTCTATGCCGGAACCACCGCCAAGCTCCAGAAGAGACTCCAGCGGATCCAGAACACCTCAGCCAGACTCATCCTCGACATCCCACGACACAGCCACATCTCCGGACATCTGAGAGACCTGCATTGGCTCCCCATCAACAAGAGAATCACCTTCCGTCTCCTCACCCACGCACACAAAGCCCTACACGATCAAGGCCCGAGCTACCTCAACAACCGCATCAACTTCTACGCTCCCAAACGCCATCTCCGATCAACCAGTCACGCCCTCGCCGCCGTCCCCCGCATCCGAAGAACGACAACAGGAGGAAGGTCCTTCTCCTACTTGGCCGCCAAGACCTGGAACTCCCTCCCGACCGACCTGCGCCTGACCCAAGACCACCTCTCCTTCAGGAAGAAGCTGAAGACCTGGCTGTTCGAGAAGTAGCAGCACCCCCCCCCCCAAGCGCCTTGAGACCCTCCGGGTAAGTAGTGCGCTCTATAAATGTCTATGATTGATGATTGATTGATAGTTACAAAAAAAGCAATATCAGCCAAAAGATCGATATCAGCCAAAAGATTTAGGGGTTTCACGCAAAAAGAGGGATATACTCTTAAGCACTACTAGGAAATGTTAAACATGGGTCCGGAACTCCTCAGAGACCCTTTTTGTTTACCACATGATGCTCACCTCTGTTTCCACAGCTCCTTAAATTTCTTGCTGACACCTCCGTCATGTAATATTGACTCGCACATACTTTAGTTCTAGTTTTAGTACCACAAAATATATCTTTCTACTGCGACACAATATATCTAAAGAGTAGGAGAACATTACCTATATTTACTCTTTCTTTTTTTATACTGTAATGCCACAAACTTTACTTTTCTAGTTCTTGAGTACCTATTATAAAACCAGGATGAGCCCTTCCACGCTGTCAAATATGCGGATTTGATTATTATTACTTTATTTGTTTACTTTCACCTGTGGTTGCAGAGTCAGATACATTGTGATTCACAGATGACAACAGTTTATAAGGTTGTAGGCACAGAAATGTTCTCATTTACTGTAGCCACAGCAATTTTGCCTTGAGAAATCAATACTATACAAGCCAAAGGGTGAGAGCGGTGCACGAATCTCAGATATGTATTTGTTTATATACATAACTATAAGCAGCCACAAGTGCAAAACAGAATTTTGGATATGCTTTAAACAATTGATGTAATGACAATAATCACCATAAAACACTGAAATACGAAAAATATTATTCAGACTAAATGATTTGACAGTATCATGTAATTATCCTGTACTAGAGAGATTTCTCCAATGTAACTCTTGCATTGCGCTTTACCAATATACCTCCATTTCAGTTCCAGGGTGCTTGTGCCTCTCCCAGCTTGTTTAAGACATAAACAACTAGGAAATAGCCAAAACCTTTTTTGGCATTGTAACCAGAGCATTAATTACTTGTACTCGTTCTCGATGCATATATTTATATCTATTGAGCCCCGCTGCCTCTCAAATGTAACAAGATGTTCAGATTACACATTTAAAATGTTGCTAGTCTCTTAATTCATCACTATTAGCCCCAATTCTGCTACATAACCCGAATTGAAATGTATTTATTTTCCTAAACTAGCGCTCCAGTATTGTCTCTCTGAGATTATTGTCTTAGTGTGCTGTTCATAAGTCCAAAGATGACCCTTCTAATAATGACAAATGTATCTTCACATGAGATTGTTTGAATACTATGCCAATTCGGATGCTTTTGATCCTCTCCTGTAGGTTTGAGATTCCCTAAATTGTTATTGGCGTTGGCACTTTAGTTACATCACTGTGGCTTTCCTAACCACCATTTGCGTTCTATATGCATGTATGAATGTATGTTTAGCGCGAACCTAGCCAAAAGGCAATGGAGCACTGCACAGGGTCAAAGGCAAGCATAAAGATAACAAGTGATTGGCGAGGTAGCTGGTTATTGGATTGTTACTTTACTGTGATACAGCATTCCTTAAAGAGGTGTGTGTTCAAATCTTTCCTCTATTGCAGCAGCATTGGGGTGGTCCTTAAGAATTCAGGGATGTCTCATCTCTTGGGTGCATAAATGGAAAAGGCATGCTGCCTTGGTTGATCTCTTTTACAGTTCCTAGTCTCCAGTCTGATGGTGGTCTGGTGTGCCAAGAACCACCAGAGATGGTGAGTTTTTCCTCAAGATAAGTGGGGTGTTGGTCATGATGTTTTTTAAGGATGTATGACGTTACAACGCATACTTTTACAACGCCTACCTTTACAACACATTTTTTACAACGCAACATCCATTACAACGCATTCCATTACAATGCATGCATTTACAACGAATATTTAAAAACTACCTTTACAACGCATTCCATTACTTCGCATACTACCTTAACAAAGCATACCATTACAACGCATAACATTACATTGCATGTAAGGTAAGTATTGGATAGTGTAGGGGTAAAAATTACTATTCTAACTCCAGGGGGTGCAACAGTAGGGTAAGTGTTGGATAGTGTAGGGGTAAAAATTACTATTCTAACTCCAGGGGGTGCAACAGTAGGGTAAGTGTTGGATAGTGTAGGGGTAAAAATTACTATTCTAACTCCAGGGGATGCAACAGTAGGGTAAGTGTAGGATAGTGTAAAGGTACTATGTGTTGTAATGCTATGCGTTGTAATGGTATGCGTTGTAATGACATGCTTTGTAGTGGTGTGCGTTGTAGTGTCATGCGTTGTAATGGTTGCGTTGTAAATGCATGCGTTGTAATGGATGTTGCATTGTAAAAGTTTCGTTGTAATGGTAATGCGTTGTAAAAGTTGCGTTGTAAAGGTTGTGTCCCGTTTTTTAAATCGTGCAATGGGAGATAATGGAGTTCCATGAGGCTGGGGTGATATGATCATATTTCTCTGGCCCAGGATGAGTTGTGCTGTGGCATATGGGATTCCCTTAAAGGGTGCTGTTAGACCTGTCTGGCCTTTTGCGTAGCCCCACCTATTAATTATTTATTTTGTCCCCTTTTTGCCCCTCATACCCTTTTTATCTTTTTTGTGTCCACTAGATTTTTATGGTGCTGGCCTGGGGGATAGATGCTCTTTTGCCCTCATAGTTTTTCACCTCAGGCCTAGGTGCCTTTTCTGACTGGAATTCACCCAAATCTACAAAATGGTGGATGCTAACTGCCACAACTGTCATCCCCTAGAAAGCCCCTTAGGATAACATAGAGCCTTCCAGAACCTTCTGGACCCTACTGGACCCTGGGTGGACAGGCTATATAAGGGCAGAGGTCAGGAAGCCATTTTGTGCAATTCATTGAGCTTGAGGAGAGAGGCAGTGGTGTGGGGAGGTGGGCGCACAAGAAGTAGTTAGCTTGTCAGTGGGATAGGCAGCCTCTTCGTGGAGACGTTCCCCCACTCGCCCCTGACCAAACCCTCTTACTGGAGTCACTGACTGGAGGAATCGGTTGGTAACCGATTGGCCCCTTTCAACCCTTCAACTCTTGTTTTTTGAGTCACTGCCCGTGAAGGAAGCCCCCCCCCAACTCCGTCAGATCACCTTACCAAGTAGCCAACGGAAGACCGGAAGAAATCGAGGCTCCCTACGCTGCCCGAGAAACCACCGAAGTGGAGGTGTGCCTTCTGAGGTCTGCCGGAGGAGGCGCATGGGCAAGGGAGCACTGGCCTCGCGCAGACTCTGTGGCGTTAATCTCTGTGTGGAGTCGGAATAGTGCTGGGCGCTGCGCAGACCCGAGAGTGAAGCAGATTACTGTGCGGGAGGCGGCGCCGTCTGGAGACGCTACCTTTCCGCGCATGGGCGGAGGCACCAACAACAAGGGTTTGGCGTGAGCAGCGTAGGAGATTGGCTGCAGTCTGGGCTTTCCTCGCGACTGGCGTGAGGGCGCTGGTCTCGTCATCGGGACGAAGTGCGGTTGAGGAACAAGAGCGGAAGGACTGTGCCTCGCTCTACGACAAGTAGCCTCAAGTAAGGTGGAAGGAGGGGGGGGAAAAGGTTGACGAGTGACTGGGGAAGCGGGCCCCTGTCTCCAGAGGCCTCCGTAGTCCTGCCAGTTGAAATCTGCAGCTAGGATCAGCGGAGGAGAGTACGAGAGGGTAGCGCTCCCTGATAGCCCGGCCAGCTGTCAGTGGCCGAGTAAACTGAACCAACAACAGCTGTGTCAGACTGGTGGGCTCCCACTGCTGAAGCGGTGGTGTTACCAAGGGGATGTCGGTGGAGTTCCCTGTGGGCGTCTAGACAAAGGGGATCACCAGACCAAAGCATAAAGCCTCAAGAAACACAGACAGGGAATTATTCATCTTCCGTAACAGGCCTTCTAGGGGTCATTAGAAGAGAACCGTTCCTTTCAGAGCGCAGAGTGAACACTATCCTGCACAAAAGTTAAAACAAGACATGATCTCTCAACTGCCTATCTGAGCTGTGACAATTCCCTGTGGGAGAATTCCGGTGATTTTGGAAGCTGAGGCAGACATAACGTGAGCTAGCATGTGGTAGAGGTTAGATCTGGTTTGTCTGCTTCCAGTTAGCATTGAGTGGGGCGAGAGCTAAAATTCAAAGGAATCAACCGTGGAAGTTCCTGAAATTACCTGTAGAATGCCAATGCTTTACTGTGGGAGCTGTGTATATTAATTTCTTTAAATCACTTGCCTTCTCCATTGACTGTGTAGCATTGTTGGTGAATTGATGCGTGAAGGAGTGTGGAATTTGAAGAAACTGACCAAACAAGCGTAATTTGGATTTGTAAAGTGTTATGTAATACTCAAAGTGAAAAGGAGTTAAAGGAGAAATGCTGGTGTAAAAGAAATATAGTGAATCAAATCTATTTTTATAAAACAAACCATATTTTTCCATAATTACCGGTGTAGTGTCATTTTTGAGTGTGATTGCATTGAGTTACTGCTGGGTGGTGTGCAACCTATACACATGTGCCTCTATTAGTGACTGTCTTACCCTAGGCCAGGCTACCCTAGGTGGCTTAGCAATTCTAGGTCCAACAGGTGCCAATGCGAAGTCTAGGATGTCCTGAAGCAGGGTGTTACTTCCATCCAGATGCAAGAGTATGAGTGCCTGCACAGGAGTTCTGAAATTGTTTTCTAAAAGAAAGAGTTACACGTCCTTTCAATGAGAGAGCTGGTACTAGGCTTTCTTTGCATTTTGGGCAAAGTGCTCCTTGAGGATTAGTGTGACGTTGGTGTCCATGGTGATTCCAAGTGACTTGGCATTTGGTGAAAGTTGGGGATCAAAGCCATCATGCTGCATGCCATTGAACCAGATTTGTACTAATTCTTAATTGTTGTTATTGCCATTTAGAAGGAATTCCCTCTTGCTTGGACATCAGGTCTGGATGATGTTCAGGCATTGTTTCTCAAGAACAATTTTTAATTCATTGTGTAACACTGTATTTCTCATAGTCATGCTGTATGTACTGTTTAATAATTGTATGTAAAAAAACTTTTTAAATACCTATGAAGTGTAATAAATTCATGTTTTAACTCTATATTACAATTTTGTCATAAAACTTATTTTTTAACACTTTTTCAGGCTGTCACTGGTCCAAATAGGTACAACCTTTTAGCGAGTGGTGAAATTGCATATTGTTATTCATTTGATGTTCCTTATACACATGTGTAGGTGGTGGCTGTGCCATTAAATAATTGAAGTGGGTACCAACTCCCTTTAAATCGTTTCCACGGCAGGATTAGACTTTGGGACATTTTCATTTTTTCTAACTTTATTCCCCTGGTCCCAGACCTTTAAAATTAGGGGGCCTCCTATATTTTCTTTGCAGGCATTGTTTGAGGCATTGGATGTCTGGAGGAGAGAAGCCTTTATGGTAGATTTCTATCTTGTCTTCATGTTAGTGAATCTTGATGCTGTTATCTGTGAGTAGAGGCCTAATTAGAGTTTGAAGATGACAGGAGACAGTATGGAACCTTGGGGTACTCCCCAAGTGACAGGAATTGTTTGGGACTTGGAGTTGCCTATGTGAACAAATTTGCATCAATTGAAAAGGTAGGAGATAATTCAGTGACCAATGGACCAGAACCTAATGTGGCATCAAGTACTCCTTTTGTTAGACTACACAATTGACATTTTACTTGTAATTGAGACCCACTGTGCTTCTTCTTGGATGTATTTGCTGGGCTTACACTGTGATATTTTAAAGTTAATCTAAACATGGTATTCTGTGCTGAAATGGTAACCTTCTAGTACAAAACTACCCTAGACAAGACGTAGACACCTTTGCACTATGGTGTAGAGCTGTGTGTATGGCAGTTGGCAGCATGATTGTGTGCCAGCATTAGGAAAAGTTTGTACACAAGAGGGGTCTTGTCCATACGGGACCAGGGGGGACAATATAATTAAATAAACAAAAAACCTGGTCTCGAGTTTGTATTAAGCTGTCGTTATTTGAAGCAGACTGTGGGCTTCAAATAATTAATTCTGAAGCACCTATGTTTTACTCATACAGTTTCATTCTTATTAGTTTTTCAAGAATTCCATATTTATCAACATGTCAGAGTTTGACGCACCATAACACAATTTTCAAAACAATTTGATCATAAACAATAAATAAACAAACGATTTGTGCATTAACAAATCAACAACACATTACTCAATTTGATACATATATTACATCAGTACACCAGAAATTGTTCACAATATAGTCCCATCCATTGGTTTCCTCTCATATTCTTAGGACTATTCTCACATCGAGCCTATGCTCATATGACTCTAATATGTATGACCACAATAAGGATGAACACTACTTAATTGATTGCCCTTAGTGAGTATGTGGGATAAGTCTCATGGGAAAGCCGACGTGTTTCCAAACCCGTCTGTGTCTTCGGGTGTTTCCTCAGGGCATTACTGGGTACCTGACGATTAAAGAAACAAAAAAGAACTACATTTAAAATGGCTTCGCCTTCTTCTCAATTCATTCTATTGATGTTTGTTCTGGAGAGAAAAAAGTTACCTTTCTCGTTGCAAGGCAACTTTGTTTCGTTCAACTGTGCTCTTTGCTGTATTGTTTTTTGACTAAACTTTATTGCGCCTGGGAAGAAAAAGAGACTGCCTGTTGTCTCAAAGTTTTTTTGAGGCAAATCGGCATCATGTTAACAAAGTGATTAAGCAATACGCTTACTGTAAAGGAAAGTTTGTGGACACGCGTGTGGTCGCGTTTTCTTTGAATGGCTTGTTAGATCTCGGGTGTTCGCAACTATATCTGTTGAGAAGTAGTGAGTGAATGTTTTGGTTATTTGAATCTTATAATTACGTGCTATGTGGTCATAGATAATTTCACTCAGTCTTACTTGCAAATGCGGTGAGGGTCCTTTTATTTTCAGTCTTTTTGTTCGGACGCGTCTCCGCAATGAGTTCGCGAGCGCGTTGAGTCTGCAACATTGAAAAACGGGTTGCGGTTGGTGGCATGATTGTTTTGCAGGACATTAAATCAACGCTTAAAGCGTGGTTACGGATCTCACCTTTAGTCTTTGGGAGTCGGCGATCGGAAGACTGCTTTGCTCCTGTTTAATTGCGTGCAAACCCGGAAATGAACTCTTGAGTCACATGATTCAGTTATTCTCTTGAATTGTGGGAGTTGTAGTGAATTAACGTTTGTGGAATGAAATATTAACTAGTAATGTTTGTTTGAGTAGGGGTATTGCTGAATATATATATAATTCGAGGACTAGAGCATTAGGAAAAGAGCAGTATGGTGCAATTTCTTAGCAGATATGGCCATTTCCTGCTTTTTCCCTCTCTGCCAATGCCGCGTGGTAAGTTTGTATGCTGCACTGCATTCCATACGATGTTTGTAAATCTAGACCAAAGTCTCCTAACTATTACCAAACACTTCCCGTAACAAGATCAGATCTATAAGCTTGCCCATTCTTTTCCTACACTGAAATTTAGACCTAGTGCACTGTCCATACAGCAACAAAAGGAATATGCAGTATTTTTGCCAACAACTGATATATGTTTATACAAAACAATTGGCATCTCAATATGGACACAATTTATAGATTACAGAATAATTTTGCACGTTTGTGAATAAGTCACCTTCAAAATATGGTAGTAAAATGATGTGGGCATCATCAAGGTTACTACTTGTCCAAAATTTTTAGCTACATAGGAGAATCAAATCAACTCATAAATAATGTACCTTCCTCCCTCACCACCCTATTTCAAACAGAAAGTCAGGTTTCAGCATGCTTTCAAATCATTCCAAACCACTACGTTTCTGTTTCCCACTGCCACTTTAGCCTTTTGATTGTTTAGGGTTAACTCTTTGTATTTGTTTCTCAATAATACACATACCATTGACTACAACCACTTGGACCACGAGGAGGTAAAAACATGAACTGCCTTCCCCATCAACTAACCCAATTCCTCCATTAACATTATTCATCTGAATGCCATTGGCCTTCTCTAGAGTTGGACAGGCATGCAAAATGAAAATTTACCTTTAGAGGTGGTGTTTTTACCTCCTTGATAGTGGGCTGCAGGGAGAGTTCTGACCGGATAAGTCCCAAGACCTAGAGGTACCTGGGGCAAGCCAGCTCTCTCAATTGTAAGCCAAGTAGCTCAGCATTGGGTAACAATATGTGTCAAATGTTTTAAGCCTATTTTAAATGGAGGATGTTATGTTTTCCATACCAAGTATGTCTCACAGCCAGTCTCAAGTCCCTCAATTTTAGGCTCTCACCCTGCCCCCATGCCACCACAATCACTCGACTCCAGTAAAAATGGTCACGGTCACCTATTTGCTCCACCATCAATTTTGTAGAATGCTCTTTGGGGAACAGCAGGCCCAAGAGAATCACTTCAAGGTTATGTGGGACTTGCACCCATATCCTCAACTGTCCAAAGGATGTTGGTCCAATATTTATTTAGTTTTGGATTACCATAAAAATAAACCAACAGTCTTGTGGCTCCACAGCCCCTCCAGTAAGTCATTGACTGATTTGTAACATTTTGGACTCTTTCAAGCATACACTGCAAGTACATTAGGATCTTGTGTAAGTACTCTTTTCCTGTTACATGTCAAATTAACCAATGTCCCTTTTTGTATACTTGCTCCTATTCTCTGTTCAAGAGCATGCTACCTAGCGCCTTACTCAGCTTCCAGTGCTGTGAGTATTACCTTGTAAAGGAATAATATGGCATGCCTCTTTTGTGGCCCATATTTCATTCAATATTCAAGGGTTGTGAGAGCTCAAGAGATTCTGGACTTGGTTGTCAGGTGTAGGGCCCAGTGCCACACTTGCAGATACTGATAGCATTCTGATTCAAGTAGCCTGAATTCCCTTGTGTTCTCTTTGAAAAGTATGATTGCTCCACCAGAGTGTAATGAGCATACAATATCATTAGGAGGTTTGTCACATTCCATGCGGTGAAGGCTTTCCTTTGCAGGCCAGAGAGAAGTTCCAATTAACACATATAGGCAATTGATGGGACGTAAATGAGGTAAGCACCATCTTGCTGCTAAGATTTTCTCATTCTTTAAGGGTCACTCCCATCATGGGAGAGGAGTATCATCTTGGAGGAAATTATTTCAAAAATGAAAATTCAACTTACAGACCATGTTAGAATTGTTTGAGTTTGAGTTTGAGTTTGAAAATATTTATAAAGCGCACTGCGACCAAGCGGCTTCCTGGTGCAAATAGATAGAGAGTATCAGATGGAGGAGGCAGCCAGGGAATTACAGAGTGGTAAAGGCTTGGGCGAACAGGTATGTTTTGAGCGCCTTACGGAAATGGGAGTAAACAGTGATAACCCGAATGGTGAGCGGAAGACTGTTCCAGAAACAGGGAGCAAGAACAGAAAATCTGGTGCCACCAGTTCTGGATTTGCGAAAACGAGGAACATTAAGGAGTGCCTGACTAGAAGATCGGAGGGTGCGGCTAGGAAGGTAATGAGTGATCAGGGAGTTGATGAAGGTGGGGGAAGTGCGGGCGCGGGCCATAAAGACTAGGCATCTCATCTTGAAGAGGGTTCTCTGCGAGATGGGAAGCCAATGGAGGGACTTGAGGAGGGGAGTAGTGTGATGATATTTAGGGAGTCGGTGGACAAGCCGGGCTGCCTGATTTTGGATGGTCTGAAGGCGCCGAAGCTCATAGGCAGGGATGCCCGCGTACAGGCAGTTCCCGTAGTCCAACCGGGAGACGATCATGGCAAGGACAATTATTTTGAGGGCATCAAAAGAAAAAAAACGGGAAACCTTGCGAATGATCCTGAGGGACAGAAAACAGGACGGCACAACAGTGCTAACCTGAGGACGCATGGAGAGGTCCCGACTGATTTTAATGCCAAGAGTTTTTACCGTTGCCGAGGGGACCGGAGGAGGGCCGAAGATGGAAGGCCAAAGGGCAGGCGTCCAGTGACTAATGGCGCCACCAGTCAGGACTTGCTCCGTTTTGTCCGGGTTGAGCTTGAGATGGTTTTGGTTCATCCACTCAGAAATGAAAATAAGCACAGTTTGAAGTTTAGAAGAGGAGTCAGGAGTGGGGGAAAGGTCAAAAATCAGCTGAAGGTCATCCGCGTAACTGTACACAGAGACCTCCATGCTGAGTAGAGAAACAATGAGGGGGTAGATATATAGATTAAAGAGAAGGGGGGAGAGGGAGGAACCTTGGGGGACTCCACAAGGCACCGGGCGGGGGGGGGGCAGAAAAACCTGAAAGGCGAACAGCCTGCGTCCCATCCTGAAGGAACGAGGAGAGCCAGGAGGGGGCAGCGCCCTGAATGCCCGCCGCCCTGACACGGCCGAGAAGGATGGAATGGTCGACCGTGTCAAAAGCGGAGGACAGATCAAGGAGCACCAGGGCCTGAGGGGAATTGGAGTCCGCCTTGCTCTTCAATTCATCAAGAACAGAAGTGACTACCGCTTCAGTCGAGTGGACTGGGCGGAAGCCAGCTTGATGGGAGTTGTACCTTGGAATGCGTTTAAACTGCTGCAGAAATGTTTTTTTTAAAGACTTTTTATTAAATATAAAGTTACAAAAAACAGAAACAGAAACAAAAAACAAACACAAGGCAGTACTATCATCACAGAGTTACAGCGTGTGGGGGGGGGGAAGTACATGTCAAAGTTGAGGTAGAGACATTTCTTAAGTGTGGGGGGCAGAGGGACCAGAAGCAATCAAATATGTCTAAGTCTGCGTGGAGGAAACATCGGGTTGGGGAGATGGCGGGTCAATATCAAGTTCTGGAAGGGGGGGAGTACATATCTCACCACGATACACATTCCATTGTGTCCATACCTTCCCTCATTTCCGGGGCGTGCCCCGGGAGACATACACCGTTTTTTCCCTGAACATACACCAGTCCAAGTTCTGTTTCCAGAGCTGAACTGTCGGCAATCTCTGGGCTCCCCATAGCTGGGCAATGTCTGTCTTGGCAATCATATTTCCTAAGGTCACCCAACGAATTTGCGCCACACTATAATCATTCGGTTCCCAAACATTCAGCAAACATCGCCTTGCCTCAGGCATCGACCGCACACCCGTAACCTCACTCATTACTTCATGCACACGAGTCCAATATTGCATCACTACAGGACACTCCCAAATGATATGGAGAAACGTTCCCACGAGACCACAGCCACGCCTGCACAGTCCATCAACAGAAAAGCCCATGCGTACTAGACGAGGACCGGTCACATACACCCTGTGTAGATTCTTAAGCTGGACGAACCGGAGACGCGCCGGGATCGCCACTTCCTTAGGGGAGGAGATCGCAGCCTGCCAGTCTTCATCATCAAGTTCCAGCCCATCGGCAGTCCACACCTCTCGAAGGTGACATAAGAGATCAGCCCTGGAATTGATCAATTTTTTATATATAAGCGAGATCGTGCTATTAGGAACGTACCCATCCAGTATCCTATCTTCGAGCGGGGACGCCTCCGGTACTTCCGTACCCGAGGGAAAGACTGAAATTACCGCGTGTCGAATTTGCAAGTACCGAAAAAATTCCCTATCATTCAAATCATATTCAGTTCTCAACTCATCAAACGTCTTAACTCTCCCCTTGGTCCACACGTCACTCACCTTGCTAATACCGATCACATCCCACCTGTCAAAACCCTTCAACCGCCAAAGGGACCCAAGTTTATCCGATGCGTACAACGGAGTCGCACGGGTCAACCTATCAGCCCAACCTAGAGCCACCGTAGCGCGATGCCAGACCTGGACTGCCGTCCTAGTCGGGCCCGTGAGGGTCCCACCGGCAGATCTAGAATAGAGAGCCCTATTGTAATCTCCGCCAGGCAGTAGCCACTTATCCATCTCAAAGGCCGGATTCGGCGAAGGAGCATAGGTACAGTGATTAATAGCCCCTAACTGAGACGCCCAGTAGTATCGGCGAATATCAGGGAGTGCGACACCGCCATCGTACCATGGAAGCGTCAATTTCGCAATAGCAATATGAGAGCGGCCCCCCCATACCAATTGTCTCTGTACACTTTCAATCTCTCGGAAATAACTAGCAGGCACGGCGTCTAATGTATTCTGCAACGTGTAGAGGAAACGGGGTAGCGGCATCATCTTGAACAACGTCGCCCTTCCGAGGGGAGAGAGAGGGAGTCTACCCCAAGCAAGGACATCGGCACGGAGGCGCTGGAGAGGAGGTAGCAAATTGCGTTCATATCGAAGTCCTGGGTCCAGGGTAATAAAGATCCCCAAATATTTAAATCCCTCCCGCACTACTGTAATGGGACAGCCGCGGGGCAAAATAGGAGCGTCTCCCGAAAGGACATAGACACAAGACTTCGACCAGTTAATGACAAGGCCAGAGTTCTTGCGGAACGAAGTCAAAACGTCAAAGAGGACTATCAGTGATTTTCGCGGGGAAGTAAGATATAGCAGAATATCATCCGCATATAGGGATATACTGTCTTCAAATTCTGGAGTCCATCTAATGCCCTTCAAGGACGGCTCCCACCTCAACCAGGCCACCAGTGGCTCCAAGGCAAGGGCAAACAAAAGAGGAGACAAAGGACAGCCCTGGCGCGTGCCCCTACCAAGCGCAAAGGAAGCAGAGACTCGACCGTTCACAACCACTTGAGCCAAGGGGTCGATGTAAAGCAGTTTCACCCAGTCAATGAAGGCCGAACCAAAACCAAATTTAGCAAGGATCGCCCATAAGTATGGCCATTCTAGCGTATCAAACGCCATAGTGGCATCTAAAGACGCCAAAATGGCCGGCTCACGCAACGTTCCCGCTCGCGCGAGGACGCCATGCAATCGCCGGAGGTTAAGCGCAGTGTTGCGACGCGGTATAAAGCCGGATTGGTCCGGATTAACCAGGTCGCTTATAACAGTGACCAATCTATTAGCAAGCAATTTAGCCAAGATCTTCGGTTCAGCGTTGATCAAAGATATAGGTCGGAAGGAGGTGCAGCAATCACAAGGCTTACCCTCCTTGGGAATCACCACTATAGACGCCAGTCTCTGGTCAGGAGGGAGGGAACCCGTCTCTAGTGATTCTAGAAACATCGAGCGTAAATGTGGGGCTATCGTATCTGGGCGGAGTTTGTAGAGCTCAATAGGAAGCCCGTTGGGGCCTGCGGCTTTCCCGGAACGAACAGAGCGGATAGCAATCGCAACCTCCTCCACCGTAGGCGGCGCATCAAGAAGCTCCCTTTCTGGATCAGACAGACAGGGCAGCGCAATGTCGCGCAATGTCCTGTTCAGGTCTATCGGACACAGGGGAATACACTTCCCGGAAATAATCAGCAAAACATTCAACTATTGCAACCGGCTCAGTGTGACTCACACCATTCACATCCACAATAACAGGAACCACTCGACTCGCACTCTCCCTTCTATCCAGCCAGGCAAGCAGCTTCCCCGCTTTATCACCAACATCATACAGGCGTCCCCGCTGTTCCCTGCTCATCACTTTCGCAGCATCCGTGACCAACGCTCTATATTCAAATTGCTTAAGACCCAATAGGTGTAATCCATCTGGGGTGACCTCGGACTCCAGTTCTCTCTCCAGAGCAGTAATTTCACCCTCAATACGGACGACGTCCTCTCGACTATTCCTCTTAACGCTACTAATCAGGGAGAGGGCCTGGCCCCGGATAACAGCTTTAGACGCCTCCCACAATGAGACCGAGGAGGATACAGACCCGACATTCTCCGCAAAATAATGGTCGAGCGTCTTGATCAATTCTACTCTAACCTTGGGATCACGGAGGTACCAGGGGTTAATCGGGGCCAAACGGCCCTCCGACCCCAGCTGCGCATCTACCACCAACCAGACCGGGGAGTGATCTGATATACCTCTAGCAAGATGTTTTACCTCCCGTATTGCGGAGGCATGGGCAGAGGGCATCAGAACATAGTCGAGTCTCGAGAGACTACCGTGTGCCCCAGAATGAAAGGTGTACTGCGAAGTCCCCGGGTGAAGCAATCGCCAACAATCGGTGAGCCCCAGAGTCTCGAGGAAGTCGCTTAACCATGATTGAGCCTTCGGAAGTTCCCGGGGGAGGATAGCGATCACACATCCCCGAAACTACGGAATTAAAATCCCCGCCCACCACCAACAAACCCTCCGGGACTCCCAGGATAACCCTTCCCAGTAGTCTGGAGGCCAGGTGGTATGTAGACAGAGAGCAGGGTTATCACCTTCCCCTCCCAACGCCCAACAATGGCGGCATATCGTCCCCTATCATCAAGGATGGTCTCATCAATAGCAAGATGGAGGGAGTTCCGGACCAGAATGCCCGCCCCCCTGGATCCAGAAGTGAAACCCGAGTGCGCCAGGAGACGATAGCCACGCCTATTCAGTGCATGGCACGTATTACCAAGCAAGTGCGTCTCCTGGAGCAGAACAACATCAGGGGATAGACGTCTCAACAGTTGCAGCACCACTCCCCGTTTAATCCTATCCCCCAATCCGTCGACGTTCCAACACAACAATCGAAGTCCCCTACCCCCCATCCCAGTATGCAGCCCCGCCCACATCCCACACCCAGCGCAACGCTGTACAAGAAAAGCTCAACATTACTGTGCCTTGTGAATAAAAATGAAACCTAAACTTCAACCCCCCTTTCCCCAAACAAACCCCATACATCTCACCCCCCTCCCCGCACCCCTACGTGAGACTAAAAAGCCACCCCAACTTGCAGTGTGCCTGTCGCCCAAGTACCCAACTAATCTACGAAAAGAACCCCAGAGGAGGAAGGGTCACCCACCCCCCGCCCACCCCCAAAAGGAAGAAACGTTTGCATGCAATAATATCATGGCATCAAACCACAGCTGAAAGTCAAGTACATGGAAAGGGGGCCGATCTCGATCTCTATTCTTGTTCCACCGGGCCGCCTTCTGCACCACCGGAATGTCCAAAGTTCCCAGAGTGTTCCTGCCCCGTAGGCAGGGAGTCCAGCCAGTCACTTGCGGCCTCAGGATGGTCGAAGAAAAATGTCTGCTCTTTATACACCACACGTAGACGGGCTGGGAAAAGCATAGCATATTTCATATCTCTGTCTCTCAGCCTCTTCTTCACTCCTTGGAAACCAAGTCGCTGTTTCTGGACCTGCTGGGTAAAGTCCGGGTAGAAACTGACTGTAGTATTCTCGAAAGCAGTCGGGCCCGACTGGCGGGACGCTTGCAGGATCGCGTCCCTGTCCCGAAAATTAAAAATCCGAGCGATGATGGGACGCGGAGCGGCACCCGGCTTAGGCGTGCCTCCAGGGATCCTATGCGCACGTTCCACAGCAAAGAACTTACTAAGGCCCTTGGGTGCTAGATGGTTCAATACAACGTCTTCCACCAGTAAGTCCACCGGAGAGGCCCCCAACGTTTCCGGGACACCAATCAGGCGGACGTTGTTCCGCCGGGCCCTGCTCTCGAAATCCTCCAGGCGTCGAGAAAAGTAGGCCTGGGCAGTCCGTAGGTTACCGACCTCAGCCTGTAGATCGGAGACGTCGGTCGTGAGGCTAGATGTCTTAAGATCTAGGGACTTAACCCTTTCATTGGTCTTTGCAAGGTCAGCCCTGATCAAGTTAACATCAATAGCGACAGTGTCCAGTTTGTGGGACAGGGCCTCATATTGTTGTCCCACTGTGGCCTTCATCGCAGATATGGCGCCCATGACGTCCCGTAGCGACAGGTCCTCACCAATCGAGGAGTCGTCTGAAGCAATAGTCGGGGATTTAGTCGGTCCTCCAGGAGAGCCCTTAGTGAGGGTGTATCTATCCATGATATTCGATTGCACGGAATTCCCCCGGACACCCGGCTTGGTCTTGCGTTTCTCACCCTCAGGCTTGGTGGCCATTTTAGATCTGGAGCCCCGGAGGGAAGCCTGATACCGGGTAAAAATGGCTACAACCAAGTCGCCCGCAGCAATGAGAAGGAGGAAATACAGGCCTCTCACCAGGCAGTGAGCCAAATGAACCAGAGGCACCGTTCCGAGAAGTAATAAGGTGGGAGGCAGTCGGAACAGGCCACTCAGGCAGAGTCAATGAGGCCCCTGGGTGAGAAACGAAACCGAAAGTAGACGACCGAGCCAAGATGACTCGGGTGGTCCGTTGTTGTTCAATTGCAGTCCGGCTGGCAGAGAAACAGAGCCCGGGGCAGTGCCATGGAGCAGGCCTGAAAAAGTCAGAGAGCCATATCTTCGGCCCCCAAAGTCCAAATCAAAGTCTGTAAACGGATAATTGATCAGCGGGGCTGTGCCAGTAACAACCCGTCGTCCAAATCAGGATAGAAGTCAGGATAGTCGGTGGAGGTGGCGAGGGTCCGGGAGCCCTGTGCTCACGCGACCATCTTGGTTGCGCGCGAAGCTCCTCTGCAGAAATGTTTTCACATACAAAATGACACGTAGAAAAATTGTGCCTGCCTTGTAACATGGGAGAATCCTAAGTAATGCTGCAAATAATACATTAAGTACTAATTAATATATATATATATGAGAAAGTGTGCTTATTAAAGTATATACGAAAAAATTTAGAATGTTGACTTTGTACCAGACTATTATTCTTAAATGTGCTTCTTTAGTTAGGCCTAAAAGCCTTTTCTTCCGACTTTTGCTTAATAGACGTGTATTTAGAACATTTTGCCTAGCAACAGCAACTTGCTTAATAATGTGCTGACTTCAAGCTGATGTTTCCTTAGCCTCATCACACCATATTAGATCATTTACCATAATACAATCAGCTTTTCCGTGACTGTTTGAATAAATAACGATTTAGATATATTTTATGAATGCTTCACAGATTATTGCAAGTTTGCCCCATCATATCTGACTTGCTTTGTATTCACAATGGACACAGAGTACATTTTTTAGCTTAAGTAAGAAGGTTCCTATGAGAACTTTTCTTTATGTAAGAAAGTCCTGAAATAATGTTTTACACTATATCGACGTGAATGTTTACTGTGGGAATCGGGAAAAGCAACATCAGAGGTTGACAGCACCATTAAATGTGCGGTTTCCATTGAATGAAAGGAGCGAGTTTCCAATAAGTTTCGATACATTATTGAGTGATTTTATATTAATTAGTGTTCCTAGCTAGGTAGGTCTCTTAGACTCAGACCAAGAACTCTTTTCCATGCCTTGTGACTCTTCTACCGGAGAGTTGGTCCTTTTCTTTGTTACCGACAGCTACTGCTTGAGGTGAGTATTCTTTCTTTATCCAAATACCCATTTCATGATCAATGTTACTGCAAAGATCACGCTATTATTGATGGTTGCTGCTGCAGCTGTAGGGACCTCGGCTGTGTTTCCAGAATGCCTCTTTATGGGTCGTCAAAATCATGCTCTTTTCTGAATAGAACACTTCATAGGTTCTATTTAGAGAAGATTAGGCTCCTTAGCTAGCTTACCGACTCTACAGAACACTTTATATTGATTATGCTGTCACTAATCAATCTTTTTTATTGTTTTTTCTGTATACTGACGAATCTGAATAAAGATTACAAAACAATACTAATCCTTTAGGATGAAGAAAAGTGTTGAAAACGTTATCAACCTCTCATCATTGACTCAACATTAATAATCTGACCGGTGATGATATATGCATAGTTTATGTCTTCATTCTAGCTTCATTATAAAACGGTAACATAGGTCCACTGACCTTTCAAGAGCCATCAGGACTTCTCAAAGGACAAAGTCTGTAAATTGGGTGTTTAGTCTTAAATACCATTCTTGGCTAATCCTCAGGCTTCAGCAGTCTCAACTCCTGTGTGACTTGCTCAGCCATTCTACCAACCATAATGATGAGCGCACAATTATTATTAAAAAAAAAATTATGATGAGCACACAATTGAATGGTAGATGAAGCACCACTGCTTCATCATTTCACTCTTACCCCACTCAACTACAGAGTTGAGTAGCATCATTTGAAACTAGTAAACGATGTCAAAAGCACCAACACTCTCTGTGAGACCAGCAGATACAGATATTTACCTGCAACTGGTAAATTCCCCGATACAAATTAGCTGATCGCAAAATGATTTATTTTGGGCAAGTCTGTGGCATTGATAATGATAATGCCTAGAACAGGAGCTATCATCTTTGCTACCGGTATTCTCACAGTCAAGAAAAGTGTCTTGTATGCCATTGGAGGGTGACAGTCCAGCATTTGAGGCATGGGTGGAAGTGCAACTCCAGGTAGGTAACAGGTTTCTGTAGCCTAGAAAAATATAAGACATGTCTGCAGGGAATTACATTGATCTGGTTTAGGGATGAGCATCAATTTAAAAAAAAACTTTTTATCTGAAACCGCAAAACAGTCTGATAGTTTGTTAGCTCCATCCTCAATGGGGTAGCAAAGCGTTGAAAGTGATTAAGACATCATCAATCACGAACAAAATAGTTTAATGGTGTCGATCTCCAACATAAAACTGGTCTACTCCCTATTCTGGACTCAGCTGACAGATTGCTCCAGCCTCAGGGAAAATAGGAACAATGAGAGAGGGCTGCATTTTGTGTGCCCACCTTGGTAGCTGGTTTTGGGGAAATAGTGCCAGTGACTCTGTTGTGTGCAATGATGGATTAATAGTCCGCTAACAGCCACTTGGTGAAACAGGGCCCAATGCCCATTGCTTCTGTCAATCTAGACATGTACAATCAATTCAGCCTGTAGAATCCCTTTTCTGAATCCAGAGGAATTAGTATGAGACTCTTATTGGTTATTTGAGCGTTCTGTATAATATAGGTTATCTCCTTAGTTCTATTGTCACCTTAGCAATTAGATGTGAAGCCCAATTGGTCAGGATCAATAAAACATGGCATTAGCTGGCCAAGGTGAGACACCAGTATCCCTGTAAACATTTTAGTGTTACATTCAGTAGAGATATGGGCATAAATAAACTACACTGTGAGAGGTCTTTACCTAGTGCATTAGTATAGAAGTGCTGGCAAACGTTTTTGTAAAAGACCACTGTATACTACTCATCTGGGTCTTCCTCGATGTTCAAGATAGCATAAGCTTTAATGGGTGTTCAGACACATCTTTTAATTATTTTTCAGCCAGATAGGGTGGCTCTACATACAGGGAACTCCCTTTTGTAAAGGTATTCTGTCACTCATCTTAATTTTCTGAAGGTGAACAGCAGTCAGGTTTTGGAATAATTGCAACTGGTATTCTTCAAATAATAAGTAATCTTTGTTTCTCACCACATTCCTATCTCCTTTTCATCAAAGAATTGGATTTGTATCATAATGTCGGGCAGAGATTCCCCCTGAATGCATAATCCCCATCAATCGATGGGTGTTACCTAGCCAGATAGCGAGTGGAGGGGGCTCTTCTGGCCTGTTTCGAATGTGGTGCAGGAGGTTTGTGAAAAACAAATGGATGTTGCTGCACTCCTCATTCTTGGGGATGCCTTGAACCTTTATTTTTTTGTGTCTTGACCTAATTTCCAGGTCATCTTCTTGCTCAGCAGTTCCTCATAGCTGTCTTCCTTTGCTGATTAGTACATAGGTTGGTTCACAATATTGTTAATCGCTGAGAATCGCAGACCGTCTCCCTGATGCCAGTGTCAGCAGAGCACAATCTCGGTAATGGCATTTCAAAAATGAAAACTTTTTTTTTAAAGCAGTTCGATTTTCTTAAACCAGGTGCGGTTTCTTTTAAACATTTAAGTTTTCATTTTTGAAAAGCTTTACTGAGATTTGGCAGTGGTTTCCGTAGCTCATTGCTAACTCCCCTTGAGGCAGAACTCCTAAATTCACAAAGAGGAAGGGGTTCAAAAAAGATCCCCTTTCCTTTTGTGAAAAAGTTACCCCAACCTGGTAGTCAGTAACTTTTAAATGTATTGTAACTAGAATTCCAGTTGCACACCATTGATACTTATAGTATCAAATCACAATTTGAAATAGATGCCGCAACATGCCCTTTCCAATTTGCAATTTTGAATCCATGAATCCATTTGCAAACCCATTTTAGGAGTCTGTAAAACTTTACAGACTCCTTAAAATGACTTTAGTAAATAAGAAAAAGGGCGCTTGCTGTCCCAAGGCCTGTGATTTTGCAGGGTGTGTAATCACAAAGTCTCTTAGTACATCTGGTCACCTGTCTTTCTGATTCCCAGATACTATGTTGGATATCTGGCGTGTTGCATTCTCTTTCTACCTCTGGCAGTGGCGGCTTGCACAGGTAAACGTGGTGTGCTGTGAAGAGGGGCGGGATGGGGGTATCGCAATTCGACTTACAGCAGGGTAGTGAGAAGTTAATAAATAAATAAATAAAACCACTTACCTTGCGCTCGCTGCACCGCCGAGTCGGTGATGCAGCAAGCGCAAGGTAAGTGGTTTTTTTTTTCACGTCGCATGTTGAATTCCACTACCCACCGCCCTGCCCCCGCCCTGCCTCACCACCCCACCACGCTTACCTGTGTGACACGTGACTGACCTTTGGTCGATCCCAGACTCACCACTGTATCTTCTCAGGTAGCTCTTGCCTTGGTGGCATACCTTCTTACTGGGCAGCCACCGGGTAGGGCTTATGTTCCTCAGACTCACAGAGTTCAGCCCCTCTGAGCCCACTCTGATCTAGGCCATGCAGATTCAGTCACTTTGCCACCTCCACTCTACCTTGAAGACACTCATTAGATCATGGTCTGGTAAGCGCTATGGATATCCCTTTTGAGTTGTTCTGTATATGCCATTAAAACATAAAAACATAAAAGTTGTGATATAATGCACATAAATTACTTAATTTATTCATGTAAATGTACAAAGAACATTTTAGAAGTTCCATTCTACTCGGTCATAAATACTATTACAAATCTTCACTAATCTTTGAAACAATAACAAAATGCAGTTGAAACAAGTGTTAACAAAAAGCAGGTGGTTGCTACTCTTACTTCTTTTTCTTTACTCTATTTGTCACCCACAGACAAATCAATAACAAAACCTTTTCGTTTTTGCATAAAACCCTTTAATGGAATATTTCGAACTAGAACAACAACACTTAGCATATTTTAATTTACATTTCGTTAAGGGACTTCTAGTCGGTAGAGTTATAAGCATCTGAGATCTGCCAGACTGCTGAGGGCTTGTGATTTAGACGAATGGGAAGAGAGGAAATCTCCACAGCACCCAAGAGGTACTCTAGTATTGCCAAATTATTTTTCCCAGTTTTTCCCAGTCATGACTATTAATCTGATAATAGGGATCCATATGAAGACCTGAATCCAATATGTTTACATCTTTAAACTGTCGTTCCAGATCAAACTTTCATTAGGTTAACCTTTTTGTTCATGGATTTTGAACTTGTAATCGACTTCATGCCAGGTGGGCAAGTATCTCTTTTTTATAGGTCTGCAGTTCATAATGCTCCACCTGTGTTGCTCTGCAAAATATTTGAAAAAAAGGTTTCTTCTGTTCCACATCGTCAGAACTCTTCCCGGCAAATGTGTGCAAACCCCTGCTGCTTTCTTTTCGCCTTCTTATGTAACTGTCTGTTTTCATACCCCCCAGACTTCTAGAAGGAAGACTGTATGAGTAGAACCCCAAATATCATACATTTCAGACCTGAGATGGCTGTCCTCTGGAAGCTACAGTACTCCCAGAATATCAACATTCTTCTCATTCCACCGATGTGCTCCACTTTCGACCTTATCAGCAAGACTGAGAGAAAAATGCAGTTCTTGGATTCGCTAGATTATTTTGTTGTACACGAGGCCAGATATCCGGGTGTCAGAAGCACTTCTCGTTTTTTTCTCTTTAAGGGTCGTTTTCAGATTGCGTCATTATTTTCCTCATGACATCTAAAATTTCCTTCTGAGGAGACTATTGGGCAGATTTACAAGCCCCTTGCACCACTTTTGCGTCATTTTTAACATTGGATAAGTGACGTAAAGGTGGCACAAGCGGCTTGTAAATCAGCCCCAATGCCTATATTTTGTATATTTTGCCTGTTTTCTGTAGTTCCCGACGTTCCAGTAACGTTCAGCCCTACTGCACATTGGCGAGGAAGACATCCTGTTGTGTCAATCTTGGCTTTATGTTGCCCTATTTTGATGGCATTAGCACACAAGTGGTTGAGAGGGGAACTGGATATGTTCACCGGATTGAGTGGAAGTAGTTAAAACAGCTTAGAACAGTCAGGACCCATTTGGGTGCAACAGGTTGAGCTGGCTTTGCTAGGTCACAGCTGTAGTGTTGAAGACTTTTACAACTGCTGTGTCAGGGCACAACCTATTGGAGCACTAGAAAATCACCATCAAATATACTTTTCCAACATTTAACCCTCAGGTTAGAGGGAAGAGCAGTACAAGGTTTCTCAGGGAAATGGTTGTTGGGGGAGTGCCAGAGATTATAAGAGTTACCAAATCACATGAAATAATGATTGTTGAATTCAGTGTTTATCTTTTATGAAAGAGAAACACTTTGTTGTATTAAAAGAACATTCTAAACGAAGGACTACGCCCATGAGCATAGGGTTATATAACAGATACTACAGGAAAATAGGCAAAAACATAACAGGTTTAGAAAAATCTTAGAGATGCAGGCTCACATGGATTTGTGTAAATTAACTTCTGTGGCGGTGGACCGTAGGCCAGTTCTTCATCGCCCCAGTCCTTAGCAACCCCCACAGTAGTCTTCTATAGAGTCAAATGAGTGCCAATGTAAGGTGAGCACCAGTTCTAGAGGGCAGAATTACTTGAGTGTAGTCGCAGCGAAGTCCCCAATTTGAAGCCCTCAATCCGGAGTGCGGGTGCAATTGCCCAGACCTCCAGTGATATTGTTTGAAAGCTCCATGCAGAGCAGATTTAGTCAGTGGGTGCTGCTTTAGGCTCCAGCATCGGAACAGGCCCAGATCAAGAGCCTTCCTCCCAAACAAGTAGAGAGTCCATCCTCTGGTGCCGGTGACCCTCCACTCCCCGACAGGCTCAGCATAGGATCGGATAGGATGCCAGGAACAAAGGTGCAGTCATGCTTTCTCACTCTCTTTCTACTTCGTTGGTGCATTGCAATGATTGGAGTCTAGGGAATGAATGGGAGGCAGTGAGATTGATTCCATCATTTGGGTCATCTCCTGCATTGCTCCCTTTCCTTCTCCTTGGCTGCAGGGCACAAATTGTGTTTTACCAGTTATTAGGGAGGCAAGTAGACCCATTCCAACACTCAGATAGGCTTGTGCATTGCTCCCACACTAGTCCACACTTTTCGACTGTCACGTCCACTTGGATATAGGAGGTGACCTCCTCTGGGCAGTATCTCCCCTGCAGGGGCATATTCTGCTCTCTTCTCTCAGTAGGCCAGGCAGGCAGGCTGTGGTATGAGTATGTTCAAGCAGCTTCTTGAAGATATTCAAAGTGGTGTTCCTTCACCCCTGGAAGAATGTTTGTATGGAGCCCCAGTCCTGGATATAAAGATTTTCTCTGGTACTCTGCAGATTACCACCTCTTTTGTGAGTGAGAAATCCGCAGCCAAGTGGAGAAGTTTCAGTCTCCCTTATATTGCAATGGCGCCCACAGTCTTTGTTACAGGTGACGGTTTCCAGACCAGATAGTGATGAGGGGGTGCTCAATCTGGAGCACATAAACCTGAGCACACACCCACTTGTAGGACCTGCACTTGGCACCATTAGGAGTAACATTCTGGGAGAGACAATGGTACAGGCTCTGTCTGGATAATTCCCTCTGTACAACACAGGAGACTATTTCCATCCTCCACCAAGTTAAATGGGGTGCTCAGGAAGACACAATCATCATGACTCTGCTATAAAGGTCAGCGCTGTACAACTTAAGCAGCCCTGTCTCTAGTCTCCCTCACATTACTGCATGATACTAAATCCAGTAATGCCCTCAATATACTTTGTCATTCTTGGGTGA
The DNA here is from genome assembly GCF_964261635.1 of Lissotriton helveticus. NCBI lineage: Eukaryota > Metazoa > Chordata > Amphibia > Caudata > Salamandridae > Lissotriton > Lissotriton helveticus. The sequence goes on along the minus strand of NC_136060.1, from coordinate 17,763,236 downwards.
TGCTCCCTATGGACAATCTAAAATAGATCTACTGGACTCACGGTCACACATTGGCATTCAACATGGAGTCTCACTACCAGTCACTGTATATAATCTCTGTGCAACCAGTGCTTAATTTGAGCCAGTGCTTTTCAGTGCTTAGCACTGGCACTTAATCATAAATGCCAGCGTTTGAGCACTAGTTAAGGACGCATTCATTTTTGGTAGGCACATCGAGATTCAGTGATTTTCCAAGAATCTCAGGATGTTGAGCCTAAGCAGAGACTCAGACCTAGTTCTCCAGCTCCAAACTTGAGCCAGTGGTTTTCAGTGCTTAGCACTGGCACTTAATCATAAATTCCAGCGTTTGAGCACTAGATAAGGACACATTAATTTTTGGTAGGCACATATAGATTCAGTGATTTTCGAAGAATCTCAGGATGTTGAGCCCATGCAGAGACTCAGACCTAGTTCTCCAGCTCCAAAGTCAGGAGCTCAGGCCATTACACCACATCCTCTCCTCACTTATAGGGTCTGTTGGTTTGGTTAGGCAGCGCTAACAGGGGAAATTGACTGTTCGAAGCTGCCTCCTGACGAGAGCCCCAGCACTTATTTATTTTTACAAATTAACCACCACTACTCACTCAGGGATGTCAGTTCAAGGTCGGGGCACATCATGGTAAGGAGGAAACGTACTTGAGAGAGGTTGGTTGGCATCTAACTCAGGACAGGAAAAAGACTTGTCCAGTACTATATAAATGAAAAATGGCACGCTACCGCTGCCATTACCTGATTATGTCCAGGGATATGGACAGTAGTCCTGTATCTCATGCTTGGTGTGTCTACAGACCTCAGAACCATGTCCTGGATCTCAGAATCTTTCAGACGAAATAAGCGTCAGCGCGCACATGATTGTCGTGTGTGCTGGACACCCAGAAATAAGGATGTGAGCAAAAACTGCAGCCAAGTTACTTAGGGAAGATTTCATGCCTGTAAAACTATGCAGGGGACATTCCTATCCCAAGAGACACTCTCTGTGATTTTATACAGTCACCTACAGTATTTTCAACAAAATTTACGTTTACAGTACTCCAGATACCATTATGCATGAGAGAAGTTAAGGTGGGGCCCTTCATTACCTGGCACACTTCCTAACCTATCACCACAGTCATGTTCCCTGGCTCTCCTTCCAACTAACAACCTGCTGCCACAGGAGATTCCCTAGGATGTGTCATCCCAGGAACACAGATGTGAGCATCTTCCTCCAGAGAGGCTGTTTGCCCCAGTCTCTGGCTCTTGTGACCAGGATTCTATCACTCCAATACGCCACTCCTGCGGTGGCGTGGGCTTAGCTATTTTTAACATTAATTGGACATTAGGATCAGGGAAGCAAAGTGGTAGAACTCTCCAGCTCGTCTCTTACTCTTAATCAGAGCTTGAGTCCTCAAACTATTACTGTTGCATCAGACATCTGTACGTTGACCTTGAGAAGTCACAAGTAGTCACCTGCTAATTTAGGGGAAGGCAATGGAACTCACATCACATACTATCGCTGGCAACCTTTTCCATATTACAGGGCATATTTATTAAACGTTCACACAAGAAAGGGTGGCAAACAAAGTTGCTGTGCTGTGTTGAGTGAACAGGAGATAGTTACACAGCGACATATGTACTAAGATATGGCACTCTGCAGCTCTCTCTTTGAGTTGGCACACTTGAGGCTGCCTAGCATCAAAGAAGGCACCCTTACACAATGTTGCAAGGGTGCTTGCATTATAGGCAGGATTGTTTTTGAGCAGGAAGGGACATCTTCTTGTACAAAAACAATCCTAAGAGGCAATTACCTCTTTCCATGTGTGAGGCAGAATGTGCCATGAACAGTAAGAGTAACAATATCTTTCATAATTATGCCCTGGTTGGGGTGGTGTACCATTGTGGCACAATCTCATTACTGGTTTCAATAAATCTGGGATTGCATAAAATTACATGGGTGGATGTACGGGAACGCCATTGCTCCACCCATGGAACACCTACCATTATGAAATGTAATGTAATGCAACGCAAGCTACTGAGCTGGGTTAAGTTTAGTTTAGTTTATGGATTAAATAGCACGTGAATCAACCCCCTAAACGGTATCTCAGCGCTCGCGGATTTGCAGAAGAAGAAGTGGGTGGGCTTGTCTAAAAAAGGGCAGTTTTTAAGGCCTTTCTAAATTTCAGGTGGTCTGGGCATTGTCTTAAGGCAGTAGGAAGTTGGTTCCATATCAGTGGTGCCTGTTGTGAAAAGGCCTTGCCTCCTGTTCACGCTTTTTTGATCCTGGGGATTTTAAGCAGACATTTTGAGCCAGATCATAGGTCCCTTTGGGGGATGTACTGATGAAGCCTCTTTTCCAAGTAGGAGCGTCCATTACTCCATACTGCCTTGTGTGTCAGGCAACAGATTTTAAACTTCACTGTTTCCTTACTGGCAACCAGTGAAGTTAGTGCAGGAGAGGGAGTGAAGCTGATCTGTGAGGGGCGTTTAAGACTAAGCGTGCTGCGGTATTTTGTACAATCTGAAGGCGATTGAGGGAGGACTCGTTAGCTGCGGCCAGTAATGCGTTGCAATAATCTAATTTACTGAGCCGCAGGGTTTCGATCAGGGTCTTTTGCAAGGGATCGGGGAGTTAGGGAAACACTCTTCTCAGCAGGCCCATTGTGTGAAAGAAATCGCCAACAGTATTGGTTACGTGCTCTTTCATACCTAGAGACTGTTTGAGACGTACCCCTAAGTTCTTTGCCGTTTTTTGGGGAGGCGGAGCAGTTCCCAGTTCTTTGGGCCACCAATCAGAAGTCCATACCAGTGGGGCTGCTCCGTTTTTCCGGCATTCAGCTGTAGGAAGTTGTTTCTCATCCATTGTGAAGTAGTTAGCATGCCGGAAGAAAAGGAGGATTGGGCTGTTTGGGATGTCCTGTTGAAGGAAAAGGTAAGCTGGGTGTCATCTGCATAGGATATTGGGACAAACCCAAGGCTCCTAAGGAGAGCCGCCAGGGGAGCAATGTATATATTGAACAAGGTTGGGCTTAGACATGAGCCTTGAGCTACTCCCTTGGTCAGTTCTATCAAGTTGGACCGATATGGGCCCATGTTGATGGTCTGGGTACGACTAGAGAGGAAGCTGGTCAACCATTGCAGCGCCACTCCCCATATCCCGGCTTCCCTCAGTCTCATGAGCATAGCCTGGTGTCAACCGTACCGAATGCGGCGGAAAGATCTAACAACACCAGGAGGGTAGGCTGGCCCTGATCTAGTGCAAGCCTGATGTTGTCGGTAACGTTCTATGTTTGGGTCGAAAGCTTGATTGCGATGGATCCAGGCAGCCAGCCGATTAGATATGGGCTGATAGATGAGTGTTGACATGTTTTTCCAGAACTTTGCTCAGATATGGTAAGAGGGAAATAGGGCGGAGGTTGGTGGTCAGATCTTCCATGGACACTTTCGCGTTCTTCCGGATTGAGTTTCTTTACAAAGTCATGCAAGGCTGTGCGATTCTCCCTTTGCTTGACTTTGTACATCTTACTGAAGCCTTTGCGATGTTCTTGTGTTGCTTTTCGTAATACAAGGACACACAGAGGCTAAGTAAACTTGGGTCCTAATCTCTTATTATGTATCCTCAAATTGTCTCCAGTTTCTCCAGCGCCATACAATACCTCGTGGTGGACATGGCCACCTTTCTTCTGGTACATTGTGCTAAATAAAACCACAGACATACAATCATACTAACATACACATCATGCTTCTCTATATGCTTTTTACTTGCTAAACACTTTTGCAACATCTAACACACACAAAGTCCATTGCCTCAAATAACCTATAGTACGCTCACAAAAAATACCTCAGACAGGGACAAAAAACGCTTCAACAGTAATTGGAAACCACACAGAAGCAACAGTAGGTAAATATATCCCTCAGCAGCAAAAGACAGATATTTCTGTGTAAACTACCTGGCAGTGAAACCCGAGTTAATGCGGTCTGTTTAATCTAATGCACTTGATTGATTAAACATTCAAAATGTTTAACAGTGCAATCATTTAAACCATTCATTTAGGTGTGCACGCCAGCAAAATATGAATAAACATCTAGCGAAGTCATTTTGTTCTTTCAGCTTTTAAAAATGCCACCTTTGAATGTCTGTCCATGTTGCTGGCAGCCCGTTACTTTTCTGCCGATTAGGTCATATTTTACTGAATGCAGCTAGTAAACGGATTGTTGCTTCAAACTGGCCAAGCTGCTGCGACCCCCGGCATGCACCTTGTAACCTCTGTCACTGCCTTTGCGTCCCCTAGCGTCAGCAGTGGCGAAATCAGTGGCAGGAACAGAAGCAGCTCTCCTTATGGACATCTGTGGGGCTTAACTCTCGTTGTTTTTTGTCATTTTTTTAATTATTATACTAATAGTGAATATGAATACATTATTCGCTATTAGTTAAAAATAGAGTTCCCGTAGCTGGAAAATAACTTTCCCTGGCAACTGAGGTAAGTAAAAAAAATGCTTTTAAATGTATGTATGTTGTATGCTTGCTTGCAGTTTTGAGTGTGTTTATGTACGATAGAATGTTTATATGTGTGTGTGGGTGTGTAAGGGTGAGTGTGTGTATGTGTGAATGCATATGCATGTATAAGCATATGTATATGTGAGTGAAAGTGAAAGTCAAGGGACCTGTGAAGTCACTTCTGCTACCCCTGGCATTTTGGTGAATTGACGTCCATGGTTGCAGAACAGCAGGAGATGCCCCTTTTCAGAAATAGATTTGCCTCAAAGGCTTTTATCTAGCCAACTAACGTTAAAGGTTGAAACCAAAATTACTAGAAACAGGGTGCTTTTCCAGTCGGATAATGAGCTTACTCATGTTCATAGAGAGTTTGACCATCAAAACTACTTAAATTTGTGGTTTGTAATAAACGGGTGGTGTTTCAAGAATACGGTTTTAGTAGACATAATCCCTTCATGTTACTCAACAAAGTAATATTCAAGCTGTAAAATGAGAACCTTCAAATTGTTTACTTCACATTTTATAAAGAGCTTTTTGCCTCAGGATGCTGCCTCCCGAGAGACCTATGGTCGCCGTTTTGAGGGTTGGCATTATTAAGCATGCTGTCAACAGAATACAAATAGAGGAGTGCTCAATTAGCACAGAAGCTATGCTCGCTTGTTATTCAAAGATGACAAACCTCCTCAATTTATGATTCTCTGTTATTCTAACTTCCTTGTTTGTACACTTTCTAACATAGCCATTAGGACTTCTCTCCCTTCATCTCTCTACCATGCGGTATGTACATTGCCGATGCTACTTACCCTGCCTTTTAAAGTTCCTTTTTATATTTCACTTGGAGGATGTTCAGATGATTATGGAGAACCTAAGCAGTGGTGACTGGTGACTTTTGAAAGTGGTGGGGCACGCATGCAAATGTTAAAAATTATTATGACAGATGGTAAATAGAATGTGCCCCGATCACCTCTGCCGTACAAATTGAATCCTGCAATGCAGAGGGGATCGGGCACATTCTATTCATAAAGCATCCGTTAGTTATTTATTTTGTGTTTAATAGAGCACAAACTTGACCCGTTAGGGTATCAGAGCGCTTTACAGGATTAACAAGTTGTATGCAAGAGACATAGAAGGGATGTGGAAACATTTGGGATAAAAACATGTACATACATTTTATGAGAACATGAGGTCCCAGATACCCGGGTGGGATGCACAGAGGTGCTGGGTGGATAGCATCCAGATAATCCAAAGTGTGGCAATAATCGGAAGAAGAACAAAGTCGCTGAGGTGATTGCAAAGCAAGATTTAGGAGAGAAATTTTCCCATTAGAAAGGTTTTGGCCTCCTTTTTAAAGTTTGCTAGAGATGGAATTCTTCTAATGGCGGGCGGGAGTGAGTGATGCGGCCCCAGAGAAGGCCCGATTGTAAGTTTATTATTTTTGTGCAGGCGTGCTGGTTGGAGCAAGAGATCTCTGGCGGACCGGAGTTTCTGGCTCCTTCAGATACCACGAGTTTCTGGGCGAGAAATGCAGGGGAATTTGAGGATAGAGCCTTGTGAGCGATTAATGCCAGTTTAAGTTGGATTCTGGCCTCAAAGGGAAGCCAGTTCAGAGCTTCAAGGTGTGGTGAGATGTGGTTGAATTTCCTTGAGCCTGTTAGTAGTCTGGCGGCCGCGGTGAGGCAGGATTTTAATGGGGCTAGGTAGATCTTGGGTAGACCTGAAAGGGTAGAGCATCCATATTCCAGTCTCGAGATGACTAGTGCCTGGACTGCCATTTTTAGGTCGGGAGTGTGAAGGAAAGCTTTCAGTTTTCTTAGGTAGCTCAGGTGAAATCTGGCTGATTTGGCCATTGAGTTGATGTGGTCACGCATGTTCAAGCTGCAGTCTAAGGTTATTAGAAGGGATATGGCGGAGTCCACTATGGTCGGTGGGAAGTTTAAAGCTGTGATCGCCTTAACCATTCCTAAATGTCACGGTTGGTTTTGGGTGGGGAGATTAGGAGAAATTCAGTTTTCTCTGCGTTAAGTTTGCGCTGGTTAGAGGTGAGCCATTGGACAGTCAATTTCAAGGTCTCATTCAGGGAAAGAATCTCCACAGGAGAAGAGATTTTGATGTAGATCTGGGTGTCGTCAGCATACATGTGGTAGGAGATATTTGCGGTGCGTAACACTTCGGCTAGCGGTTTGAGGTAGATATTGAAGAGGGTAGGGGACAGGGTTGATACTTGGGGGACTCCAACCGTGATCCGAGAGGGAGCAGACAAGTCACCGTTGATTAGGACTCTCTGTGAGCGGTTCTGGAGGAATGACCTAAACCATTCAAGAACAGGGCCATCCAGTCCCGTCCTGAGTTTGAGGCGTTCAAGGAGTTTTTCGTGGTTGACCGTGTCAAAAGAGAGGGATAGATCTAAGAGGATTAGGAGATAGGTTTTGCCTTGATCAAGGGCTTGGAGGGCATCATTCACGATGTGGAGAAGGGTAGTTTCAGTGCTGTGCCCAGGCCTGAATCCGGATTGGAAGTCGTCTAGTAGGTGGAAGTTGGTGATGTGTTGGCTCAACTGCTGTTGCACACATTTCTCCAGAACTTTAGCTAGGAGTGGGATATTAGATATAGGTCTAAAGTTGTCAGGGGAACCAGGATCAAGTGTAGGTTTTTTTTAAGATCAGGAGGACTTGTCCGGCTTTCAGAGAGTCATGTATCGACCCCTGTAGAAGGGAGGTGTTGATTATTGCAGTTCAAGTGGGAATTATAGATTGAGAGGTGACGGCTACGCAGATAGAGGGGAGTGGGTCATGATAGTGGTTGTTCTGGTTTAATGAGGATAGAATTTTCAAGACTGAGTGTCATAAACTTTGAAGTTGGACCTGTGCGTTTGGTTTTTTGGTGGTGTCTGGGGGCAGCGCGGAGAGAGGGGGAGATCCAGAAGGGGTTGGGAGTAAGAGGCAGATCTAAGTTTGTTTCCTAGGGCAGTGATTTTGTTGGAGAAGAAGGAGGAGAATTCCTCACATGATATTAGGGATTTAGGGGTTTCTTTGGGGGTTTTAGCCAGTTTATTAGATTGGTGTTTGACCATTTCAAAGAGCTTGCAAGGTCTGTTCTTGGCATTCCCCAGTTCTGATCTAAAACTTTTTGGGGGGGAGTTGAGAATGTTTCTATTATAGGAATTTCTGGTCTGGCGGAGAAGTTTTAAATGTGCGGCTGAAGGGTGCTGTCTCTAGATTCTTTCTGTCTGCCAGAGGGATCTCCTCTCATTGTTGAGGGACCTGTTCAACCAGGGGTTTCTGTCTTTCATTTGGGTCCTTTTTAGTTTTAGCGGAGCAAGATCATCAAGAATGTTAGATATAGTTGTGGAGTAATGTTCATTGAGGTCGTTCACCATTATTTAATGAGGGTGGGGATGTCAGACTTGCAGCGAGCAGCCAATTCCCCATGATCAAGGTTCTTTCTGTCACTAACCCAATGTTTTGGAATCACAGGTTGCAGTGCCTTTGTCTTGTTTGTGCCAGGTAACAGAAAAGTGATAGCATGGTGATCAGACAAGGCGCATGGGTCTATAGAGATAAGCTTAACAACTGACTCCTTAGCGATGATCCAGTCTAGAGTGGTGCCTTTCGAGTGTGTTGGGAGTGAGCAGGCTTGGGTAAGGGCCGGCCAGGAATTCTTTGATGGCGTTAACCTGAGGATCTTTGAGGTCGTTCCAGTGCAGATTGAAGTCACCATGAAAAATGTTTTTAGAGTTGGAGGAAACCTTGGTTGTAAGGATTTCCATGAGGTAGTCAGTGAAGGTGTCATTCATGCCTGGGGGGTGGTAGAAAATGTGCAGACTACACGGTTGGGTGGAGTTGCTGCATATGGAAAGAGCAAGGTATTCCCAAGAGTCTGTGGGATCAGCCAGAAGTTCAGTGACGAGGAGGTTAGATCAGTAGATGCAGGCAATGCCTCCCCCTTTTTTGTAGATTGACTGTTCAGCTTTGTGAAATTATAGTTGGGAGGAACTAAGAGGTCTAGGCAGAGAGATGAGGATTCATTGAGCCACGATTCAGTCAGGATTGCTAAGTCAAGTTTTTGGTCAGGATGAGATCGGCGATATCAGTGGTATGCTTAACTGCTGAGCGGCAGTTTATTAGGAGACCAAACAGAGAGGGGTGGGAGAGTGTTGTGAGTTGGGGCGGACTAGGGTACTAGCGCTAGGTTGCTATCAACCACTCTTCTGTTGTGGAGTGTAGCTGATCTGTTAAAGTTGATTGCAACCGTGTGGATAGCATGTTTGTCACTCACATCTAGTAGACTTGGGGTTACTGTGGCAGAATTGTCGGTATAGAGGATGGCTAGAATTTCCTCTTCTGTGAGGTCTAGTGGACTTGGGGCTAAAGGGCAGATTTATAAGTTAGGAGGAGGGCTAGAATTTTCTCTTCCCAAAGGTGGCAGGGCTGCTTGTGGGGGTGAAGGTATCTCAAGGATAGAGGTAACGGGTGAGGGGGGCTCGGTGAAAAGGTGGGAGAGTAGATTTCAGCGGGAGCTTGAAGTTCGAGAAGGAGAGTTCAGTGAGGTGAAGGAGGCTCTTTAGTTCCAGAATGGATTTATTGATGCTCTGAGTTAGTTTGGCTGCTCTGTGGTGCAGAGTTTCAATATTCATATGAGAGCGAAGAGCATGTGGGAAGGAGGTCAATGGTACAGGAGCGATTCTGTGGGCTTGTGCTGGTAGTGTGGCAGTGGGGCTAGGTCGACCTGTGTCGTAGGCCCTTGGATGAGTTTCAATATCCAAATCAGAGGGAAGAGCTTGTGAACAGGAGGTCAATGGATTGGGAATGATTCTGTTGGCAAGCGCTGGTAGCATGGTAGTAGGGATAGGTTGACCTGTGTTGTGAACCCTTAGAGTAGTGGTTTGTGAGTGGCTAGGCACGCTTGGCGGATTGGTCAAGGGCTCGTTGGGGCGGGTGTCTGCTACCCTGCAGGTGTCAAGCATATGGGTCACAGTGTAGGTGAGGGATGAGCACTGGTTGGAGGAGGTTGGTGGCGGCAGGATCTCCTTGAGGGATGGTGGAGGAAGTGTAGGAGTGGGACGAGAATCTCTAGAGGAAATATGGGAGACATAATCTCAAGAGCAGGTTAGAGTAGGGAACAGCCAGGGTTTGGTTGGTCTGTTCTGCGTCCTAAGAGGGGGTGGGGGGGGGTGGCGAGGGGGAGTTGTAGGGTCTATGGTGTGACTAAGCGGGAGGCTATTATCCAAACCCATAGGACTGCATAGAACGGAGCGAGGGAGGGTGTCAGTGGTGACAGATGGTGGTGAGGGAGCATGGCAGGATGCGGGTCATGCACATTTTTTTGAGAAGGGTGAAAAGGTCCGCAAATTTGTTGAGGTTTTTGGTTGTAGCTTGGATCAGTACGATGCTTTTTTTGTATAGGGTGATGGTAAGGTCAGCTCGCTAGATTGAGGGGGGCGCGATCGTGAGCTTAGTGCTGTACGGAATGTTCCTGGTTTCGTGTGCGTTAAGGAGGTTCGAGATGGTTTTGCGCCATAGGGATGTTTTTCTGGAGTAGGAGATGAGGTCAGTAATGACTGTGCCCTTGTCCGCACTATATTGAAAGTCAGAGATCAGGGTCTCAGGGTGTCTTTTCAGGATGGAGTGTTTGAAGGTTTTCGCTGTGGTTTTGGAGAGATTGGGAGGATAAACAAGGGTGTAGGAATTGTCCCCAGTAGCGGTAAGGCAAGGCCCTGCCATGTTGGCGAGGGTGGGGAAATTTTAGGTTCCAGAGAGAGCTGAGGGAGGTTGCAGGTGAGGTCCAGTAGCGCAGATCCCTATTCCAAGGTGCCGTCAAGGAGGTCCGCAGTACTGCAGGGCTCTGGACAGTGAGGGAAACTGCTCCCAGGCCTAAAAGGACGTCTGCAGAGTAGCAGGGCGTCAAGAGTACCGGGAGCAGAATAAGATAAAGTGGCTAGACAGTAAGCGTTTGAGTGGGCGTAAGCGGGCATAGGATCAAGAGGCTAGACAGTATGTGTTTGAGAAGGGTGTCGTTGGGGAGGACAGCCACCCTCCAGATGGCTCCGTTGGTGGTAGGTAGAGGAAAAATCGAAATGGGTCCCTGATCAACAAAATGGGCAAGTCTCTACATCCAAGGAACGTTAAAAAATAAAGGGATTAGTCCATTTGTATCCTGAGGTGATCGTCAAGAAACCACAGGTCTGCCAAAGCATTGGAGATGAGGCCGATGCACACTCGAGATGGGCCGAGATGGCAGAGCTGAGAAGCCAGACTGCAGTGGGCCAAGTCAAGTAGACGTCCACAGGGGCGAGGCTGCAGCGGGTCAGGCCAAGCCGGGCCCGGCCACAGCGCCCCAATTTCTGAATTTCACCAAGACAAGCAGGGACTCAGCAGTAGTCGGGCTCGCACCATCCCCAATGGGAATGACTGTAAAAAGAATCGTTGGTGCGCAATTGGGTGTATTCTTATCTTAGTCAAGCACTTTTATCTGGGCACGTACTGCCATTACTTGTTGGCAGATCAAATAATATCCTGACACTTTGTGATGTCTTTCAAACTCTGCAAATTGTCATTACAGGGCTGTACTCGCCTCTGTCCTATTCTTTCCTATATAGGATGCTGCTGAGATGACCCTGCAGGAATGCCTTTGTCATATTCCAGAGAACTCCAGTAAATATATCCAGGGAGTCATTATCTTGATAAAATTGTGGATTTTTCGGGTTATATCAGCACTAATGCCTGAGTTTCAAAACAGAAATTAGACTAAATGCCACAGATGCGGTGTGGTACCCCCACCAGATGAGTGCAGCGGATGGCTAATTTGTGCATGATCGGATATGGCTAAACTACCAATGTTGTTCTCTACTTGCGTGCATAATCTATTAGGTATTAGAAAACAAATAAATCTTGCATAGGCTTTACGTAGTCTATTTCCCCTCCAAGAAAATGCAGCCATCCACCTACTTATCAACCTCTTTTAACCAATGAGCAAATTAAATAGGAGCCCTGCACCATGCATTGTTTGTCTGCTGGGTCCAGTTCTTCTTCGAGTTGAATGCTTGATCTTAATCCACACATGATCACACATGATTGTCTCAAGCTGTTTGAATTGAATTCCGGCTCCTGCTCTATGGGCCCCCCTTCGGATATTACCTTAACTGTGCATGCGTATTACTAGCAAAAAATACATATTCTTACCTGGACATCTAGATTCTGCTTTCAACTGCAAAACAGTACATCTGAGATCACTTTCTCCTGCATCGCGCTGCCTGGCTCCAAATATGCATGATGGTCTGACAGAAAGCCCCATTTTCACAGCCAATTCAAGCACTGCTTTCTTGCTGCTTACAATAGTAAACAGCATAAGAGCAGGGACAGGATTGGCTAGGTTAGGCAAACATAGCGCTCCATCTAAGACCGATAGTGCTGGGTCTCCGCTATTCAAACTCCCTGGCATTACTTCTGAAGCCCAAACTGCACATGTTAGGCTGTCCTGACCAAAAACACCAGCCAATCTGACATGCACGATTTAGTAAACTGCTCTTGGTTGTCCCAACCAATACGGGAGAAAGATCACTGTAGCCCCGCCCGAAATGGGGAAAAATGAATGGCACACTACGTCAGGAGTAAAATAATGAGTGTGTTTCAGGTGTGGGGGCTTTCAGTAGGGGGTGAACTCCCCACACCTCTATAAAGGAACCGCCCCTGACTGGCAGGCCAAATTACCAATGCTTAATTTGAAGCGGTGGTTTCTAGTGAGGCACTCATTTTTGGGGACTGGCACTTATGTTTTCTCAAAAGACATTGTTCAAAAGCAAGACAGAAAGAATTTTTTTTTGATTGATGGCCTGATTTATATGTTGGCCGGAACAGAACTCAGTTGCAGGGGCAACAGAGTTCCCTCTCCGCCAACATATGGTCTGCCTGCCCAATCTATATGCAGGCGGTCCACGGACTTCCCTCCCCCCCAAAATAGAGGTGCACCTACTCAGTCTTTATGCAGGTGGACATTTAGGGCCATATTATCAAGAAAGGGCGATACATTATCGCCACTTTTATCGGCAGGAAACTGGGCTTCTGTGGGAATTCACAAGGCCATATTATCAAGCCCATTATCACCGCTTTAGCAGCAGTTTCCTGCCGATAAAAGCGGCGATAATGTATCGCCCTTTCTTGATAATATGGCCCTTAGTTTGGTCGTGGTGGAAATTACTTTGTTTCTGCTGTGGCCAAACATCTCTACGCCCCTGGGGAGTAAAGGCCACCAGAGAAATGGCTACATGTCCACCCACCCAATTTAGATGGCCAGACATGTAGCCATTTTTTACTGTCTTTCACCGCTAGGCAAAACCTTTTGGTGAGGAACAATAAAATTTTAATAATGCTCCCCATGGCATTGGAGAAGCCTCTCATGGCAAGGGGAGCATTTCTTTTCTATCATAACTAAAAGAAAATCTCATGCTGAGATTTTCTTTATTTAAAGAGAAAAGAATAATCTATGCTATGGGGCTGCATCGTGCTGTCAACTTCGTAGCACAGAGTGAAATGCATTGACAGGAACCGCAGTGATAGTGGTTCCTGCTTTAACAAACGGCCTCCTGCTTGACCGTCATTTATAAATTAGTTGAGCAATACCTCTGTCATGGGGACAGAGTAATTAACCTCGTCCCCATGGCGGAATGGTGGGCCGTCCGCCTACATATGAATGAGGGCCTTAGCTTTGGCAGCAGTAGCCTGAAGTAGGGCCGATCCATACACGGAGAGAAAGAATGAAACAAAGAAAGAAAATTTTTTGAAAGAAAGGATTCAAATAAGAAAGACAACAGAATATTTTCTTAATTTTAAAGTAGTTTGGGCCTTATTTATGAGGCATTGCGTCACTTTTACATCACCGGTGCGTCACTTTTTGTGACGCACCAACGGTGTAAAAAATGCCCCATGTTTTGTCATATTTAAAAAGTGACGCACCTAGGGAGATTCGTCACTTTGTAAACCCCAGCGCCACATTATACCTGCGTATAATGTATGCAAGGGGGGTATTCCGACGCAAGAAAAGGTCGTGAAAGTGACGTAGTGAAATCTATGAGATTTCACTGCGCTACTTCTAGGACTCAAACGGCCCTTATTTATGAGGCCAAGCGTCAGTTTTGCGTTGCTGTTGCGTCACTTTTTGTGATACAATGGCAGCGTAAAATATGCCCCCTGTTGCATTCTATTTGCAAAGTGGCGCATCTAAGCAGATGTGTTACTTTGTAAACCCCTGCGCTACATTATACCTGCGTCAGGTATAATCTATGCAGGGTGGGCGTTCCCACGTAAGTAACCCTCGTAGGAGTGACACAATGAAATCTACGAGATTTCACTGCGCCACTTCTAGGTTGAAAATGCGTTAAAAACTTTGACGCAAGCACATTTGAAATGGGACTTGCCCATGTGAAATGACCAATTGCTGGAGTTGAGTCCCTTTTGTGACACACTCCAGCAATGCCTCATTTTCACGCCTACAGATATGTCAGAAATACAGACGTATCTGTAACTCCTAAGCGACATGATGTGCCAAACTTAAATATGACACTTCATTGGTGTTGCAAGGAGGGTGCAGTGAAAAGTGATGCATCGCTGTTTTCACGCAGCGATGCGTCACTTTTCATAAATGAGGCCCAAATGTGTCAACATCTTACTCCTGAGTAAGACTGACGCAGGCACATTTAACATGGGGCTTGCCCATGTCTAATGACCCATTGCTGGAGTTGCGTCACTTTTGTGACACACTCCAGCAATGCGTCATTTTTGTGCCTACAGATAAGTCAGAAATACTGACGTATCTGTAACTCCTTGTGGCATGATGTGTCATACTGTAAATATGACGCATCATTAGTGTCATCAGGAGGGCGCACTGAAAAGTGACGCATCGCTGTTTTCTCGCAGTGATGCGTCACTTTTCATAAAGGAGGCCCTCTGCTTCGTAGATTATTTCATTCTGATTCAAGTTTTGTGTTGCCAGTTTAGTTTGTTTTTTGTGCAGCATTTGCTATTTGCTTTGGATTTGTGTTTTGTTGATTGCTTGTCAGATGCATTTACACTTTATTCAGTCTATTTATATTCTTAGGGTTTTTAATTTTTTCGTTCCTTGATGTCTTAAAATTGTCAGTAGAACTGGAAGTGAGTTTCCGTAGTGTCACCCAGAGTGAGAAGCTGCCGGATATCCCATCAGTCTTTTCCCCCTGTAGAACAGGCACTGGATAATTTCCATTTGTAAGTGCATGCTGTTACCATTGAAGATAGAGTAAAACGCATTTGCAGATTCCTGTGTCTATTTATGTAAAAATAGAATACACAACTTTCTCTCAAACATAATCAAGTTTAAAATTTGGAATTCAGAGAAGATGTAATGCCAAAACAAGTGTGAAGTCCGTTTCTGATATATTTCCCTTGGTGCCTTAGTGCAAATACAGTTTTCTTGAATTCCCATAACACAAAAGTCGGAATGGATTTTGCCTGTTATTTGCTTTTCCACTGGGGCCATGTTTTTGTAAAACAAAAAGGACCCTAATGTGTAGTTGTTTTCCCTGAGCTAAAATGTGCAGTCTCCACTATGCATAGGTTTTACATGTAAAGTTAGGAAATTGTATTTTTTTTTACATAATTTAAAATGTGTGTGAATACTCAAAAACGTGCAACTGTGAAGATGTTCACCTCTTTTGTATTTTATTTCCCTAGACAACAGTGTGACTCACACTTGAACAACCATTTTAACACTTCTGAACACAGAACTCCTGTAATTAGTGCAAGCTCTGCACTGGTAGATGGTATTCATGCTTAACTTAAGGGTATATTTACAAGCACTGGCGCTAACTTGAGTTAGCGTTAGTGAGCGGCAGTTTTCTTAACATGGCCATCGCCGAAGACTATCCCCCTGTTAGCGATGTATTTACAATACGTCGCTACATGGCGTTAGTTTCAGGTAGCTGTGGTGAAAACTGCCGCTAACACTAACGTGAAGGCGATACAAACATTAGTGGGCGAAAACTGCCAAAAGGTCAATTTGCAGGGAAAAAACGAACGTTATACAGCAGAACTTTACCTTTTTGTGTCTAGAGACAAAAGTGCAGAATGGAGCACTCAGGGACAAGTGTAGCACAGATCAACAACCTAACCAAACCCCCCAACAGCCAGGATGACCAGCCTGGAGAAGAGAAATGCAGAATCAGGGGTACATATATGAAAAGAAGCGTAACACTGACGAAAACCTGCAATGCATCACTCTTCATAGCGCCCTCCTTGAACAACCATTGCAGCCAAAACCTTGAAAGCATGGACAGTCCCCGGGGACTGGTGGCCTCGCTGTACCTGCATCTTGGACCCGGAGTGGGATGCAGAGGTGCTGTGGAGTTGCTGGGCCATAGCGGTAGACATTGAGGTGTCAGCGTTCGTGGTGAAGTCTGCCAGATCGCATGGAGACACATTGCTGACCTGTGTGAGAAGACCGCCTGGTGCCCCTTGGAGCTGTGAACGGTATGGGTGCTGCTGCGCACCATGCATAGAGGTCTGCACTGCATACCACGAGCCACCACTACACCGAGGTGCACGGAGGGATTACTAATGGTGGCCTGTTCCTCTCTGCATCACAGGCCGGAGGATGTTGCGCTGGCCGGACACTGTGGAGGGTGAGGCTCCTAAGCTGCGCCAAACTTGTGTGGTGGGAGCACTGCAACTTCACGCAGAAGGTAGCCATGTTGCAGCACCTGCATCGGGAGGTTCTCCAGTCGACTTCGGGGTGACTGCTGTACCCAGGCTTGTGCAATCCAGCTTTGCTGAGGCTCCTGCTGGCTGAGTCACATATTTAGGGAGAGTGCAGCGGATTGGGCTACAGTGTCAATGTCCAGATGACGATAAGGTGGGATGCATAGCGGAGAAGGCACGGGGGTTGAGTCGGGCACAGGCCTAGCACCTGTGGGTGACGCACCCCCAGTGGTGGCTCCTCTGCTGTGGCGGAAGAGCGTTGCCCCACTGCTTTCAAGCAGTTCAAGAAGAGGAAACATAACATGATGATAACTTTATGTTATTCTCATGCTATGTTTCCTTTGTAGGCGGAAGGGTGGGTGGGCTGCTCTACTCACGGAGCAGGGCAGGGGAGGAGTGGCATGCACACTCAAGGGCGCAATGACTGTTTGGTCGGTCCTCTCAGGCCATCCAAAGGAGTCATGCACACTTACCTGTTCGCAATGCAGCCTGCATTACAGCCCGCATTGAAAAGATGCCCACCCCTCCAGCTCCTTGTTGAAAGCCTTGGCACTGCACTCAAGAACAATCACAATGCTGCATTTCAACGTTGTGATTGGCTTAGGGGAGGGACCCAGGCTGCCTTCTTCCTGTTCCAAGAAGCAGACTCAGGAAAACAGGAGCACAGAAGACGCGTGACCCAGCCTCGAGGTAAGATTTAAAAAAATATATATATTTACAACCCAGCTGCTCCTGCGTCCCCGCCCCCTCCAGTGCACTTTCCAGGGTTTCCCGCCTGCCAGCTGTCCAGTACCCCTGCAGCACTACTTAATGGCAGCCACTGTGCGGCCATGTGCAGCGGGTGTACCACTGGCATGCCAAAGGCAAGCCGATCTGCGTCCGTTCGCCCCTGGACTGTGCCCAGCACCAAGGACCCTTCCACTAGGACACTCCACCACTGCGACTCCAGCACCCTCCTCGCCATCAACCCTGGATGTCACACCGCCTGCCATGTAGCATCACTGTAGTATTCCCTTGCATCCTGCAACTGCGGAAACAGCAAACGTACTTCTGCTACATCAGCAAATCAGCGCCTCCTGCCGCCCAGCCGACCAACAGAGCAGCCGACCGGCTCAACAGCATCCTCCACAAACACGCAACTGAAATCTGGAGCCTCCTCGATGCCTCCTCTTCACACATCGCCTTGTACATGGAAACCTGGACCAACCTCGCCTCCGGACCAGACATCACCATCCCCATCCACGATCGCTACAAATTCACCCACATGGACCACCCCGAGTGCCCAGGACGAGGCATTGCCATTGTCTTAAAAAAGCACACTCCGACTGACCATGCACTCTAATAACCAGACAACTACCATGGAACACCTCTACTTCCAGATCCGGTCCAACCCCATCCCCACCTATGAACCCCCATTCACTGATGCCATTATAGATCTCATTGCACCACTAGCCTCTCCTATCCACGTACAATATCCCACTTGCAGACCTCAACTTCCACCTGGACAACCCCAGTGACCCGAACACCACCACCCTCCTGGCGAACCTCGTGAATATCGGACTCTTCGAGCTAGGCACTGCACCAACCCACATAGCCGGACACACACTTGACACCGTCTTCTCCGCCTGCGTGAATTTCAACTACAGCCACACCATCGAACTCTCCTGGACTGACCATCATAGTATACATCACGCCTTCACCACACCCACTGTGCACCACCGCCATCATCGCCCTCCCAGCTGCAGCTGGATCAAGGCCATCAAAGAACTTTTTGGCAACTCCTTCAGCACCACCACTTCCTCAACGCTTACAGACGCCAACACCGCAGTGCACAAACTCAACCGATGGAGCTCCAACTCTGCCAACACCCAGGCAGCTCCTCCGTGTCAGTGGACCGAGCATCTGGGAGTCGCTGGCCACCGGGGAAGGTGACAGCAGACACCCTTGATGCAAAACTAGACTCTGTACAAAGTGAGGCATCTAGGCATATGTGTGACCTTGTGAACTGCTATGCCACATTATACCTGCGTCAGGAAGGATGTAAGTGGGGTGGGTGTTCCCACGCAATAAAACCTTGTAGGAGTGGTGCAGTGATATCTATGAGATTTCACTGCGACAATGCATTGCTGGAATTGCATCATACTTGCGACAAAATTGTGTGACTTTAGTGCTGAGAGATACATCAGGAACATTGATTTATCTGTGAATCCTTGCAACCTAGAGCACTGTACAGTAAATACATTGCATCAATGGTGTCTCAAGGAGGGTGCAGTGAAAAGTGTGCCAATGCTGTATTGTTGCTGCGATGCAACACTGTCATGAATGAGGCCCAGGACTGTACCCTGTCTTTTGTGGGGTGCATTCCTGAGCTTTTGTTTTGACTCAAGGCAGTGGTGCAGTAATCCTTGCTGCGCTGTCCAGCACCAAGTCCTCTGAAATGAGGCCCCATGTGTTTGCACCAGTTTTAAGACCAGCTATTTTTTTTTTCTGGTCTTAAAAAACTGCCTCTAACTGAAATTAGAGGCATTTTGGGGGGTTTTGCACTATACAAGGAATTCCTTGTAAATATTGTGAAGTGGGTTTTAAGGTGTAGTTTGTTATGCATGATTAACAAAAACCGTTGCATACACGTATCATTACAAGTTCATTTACATTATGCGAAGCAGAATAAAAACACTGTTTAAAACCATTGTAAAATGCAACATATAAAAAATTCACCTTTTAGGGCCTTTGCAGTTCATCACATTTAAAGTGCTTGTTCATCAAAAGGTGGACTAACAGGAATCTTGACAAGTTGAGCAACAGTAAGACCGTGGCCCAGCTATGTTGTTATTCAATGTCCGTTTGCAAAGTTCATTTAAGTTTCTCTCCCACTATGTCAAAAAAATATTGTAAGTCAGCAGTTTAGCTGTGTTTCCACCGGGTTAAAGCACAGCTTTACTGCCTGCCTGCAGGTCCTAATGCCGCTCTTTTTGAGCATTGGTTGTTCGGAGTTAGGTGCATCTTATGTCATTCAGGTTGGGGCAGATGCAAGTGACGTGTACAATGTCTTCGTTTTCCTTTTGTGCAGCGTGGGCAGCTCCGCTCTCTTGGTCTCCTTCTCCAGAGTGGCAGGTGCGGAAGAATTGGTAAGATGTCTAAGCAAAGCATTAGGTTTTTTTCTTTGATCCTCGTTTTAACTTCTGTTTTTAGATAAAATTGTGGTTTAAAGACTTTGTAGTCACTGAGAACTGTCCAGCCATGAGCTCTTTTGGCCAATGTTTCCTTATCTTCCACAATGGATACCATTCTTGTTGCTTTTGTTACGATCTTTTTGAAGCTCTGGTGATCTGTGGAGGTTGCCCAGAGGTTGGTCAGTCCCAATCGTTTTAGGGAGTCGAACAGGCGATTTTCCACGGCATAAGAGCTCAATCCAAAGGTGCCGATTTAAGGATCCTGCCTCAGCACCTCTGATCTTGTGCCAGCTTTTTATTTATGCACCCCTCCTTTCCACTGCTTGTTTTTGTAGCCCAAATTCGAAACATATTTGGGCAGTTGACACATAGTTTGGTAGATGGACAGTTGCTCCGTACATGTTAGCGATTGCTTTGTCCAAGTTCACAGCGTCTTTCCCTTGCATTAATTCGCTCCCATATGTTAGCACTAGTTGTAGTTTTGCTCATATCACCTGTAATAAGGGATCTAGGGTTAGGTCTGGCAACACTTTACTCAGAAAAGTATTAATTTCAAAGTAAAATTATTTCACTGTCTACCACCTATCTCTACTCTAATCCCATTTACTTATAAATGCTCTCCCTGCATTTGCAAATAATAAAAAAGCATAATTTAGTTTAAGCAAAGCAGATGTTTATCATGCGAGTTTTCGATCAGCCATATTAGATGCGTCAGCGCAACTGCAGAATTTTCCCTCCAAACAAAAGCTCGTCATCACTATGTTTACGTAGTTGACGCTTCCTGCGTTAGCCATTTTAGTTTTCACTCGAGTTACTTGTTAATAAAACACGTACGCAAGCTTCTCTTATACTAGGTAAATGTAATGTAGTGCATATTATTTACACAAAGCAAGATAAGTAGAATGTTAAGAGTTATATGAAAGGATTGTTTCCGAGCAAGTCTCTTTTCTACGAGTCCTTGCTCCTTCACCATCGAGAACGGAGAAACGTCGCCCTGAAGTTTGCGGCCTACATCAGCCCTGAAACCGGGACCTCGAGTAGAAATCTAGCCGGCACCTAATTGAACAACATCGGACACGGGAGTTTAGGAGGGGCCGGTCCACCGGACTGGAAGTGAAGTTTTTTATACGATCCACGCATGGAACATTTGAACTGATTGGCGCTGTGCAGGAACTCCCCACAGGCACTGTGGACAAAAGTTGGGTACTAACTAACGGAGCCAGTGCCGTTAATGGCTAGGAATAGTCGGAAAGGCGACCCGGCGGTTGCGGCCACATCCTGGAAACGACCCCGACTTATCCGTTACGCGTTCAGAGTGAGTGTCCTCTTTTTTACCTCTAGTTGGTTGGTCCCTAATGGCCCGAGGAACTGACCATGGTGGAACTGTATGCCA
The DNA here is from genome assembly GCF_964261635.1 of Lissotriton helveticus. Lineage (NCBI taxonomy): Eukaryota > Metazoa > Chordata > Amphibia > Caudata > Salamandridae > Lissotriton > Lissotriton helveticus. The sequence goes on along the minus strand of NC_136060.1, from coordinate 17,742,437 downwards.
TGACACCCAATATCGACTTGCATAAGACTCGAACCCCACCCTCTAAGGGGTCCACGGAACGTCGTGCGGATATCTTGGGACGACATATCCTACCCAAGGGGTTTTCGATATTTGACCAGTTTGTCGTCAGCGAAGGGGAACAATCAGTATCGGCCAGGAGTGAACCCACGCTCGCAACTCTAATGGCGGCTGTCGGTGGTCTTCACCTTTCCCTTAACCGAAGAGTCCGAGCACTGGATCTTAAATTGGATGCCGTTCTTTTTGAGATGGGGCACGAGAAAGAGACCTGTGGTCAACCCCTTGACAGTGTTACAATTGCAACTCCCACAGTAACTGCTCTGCTTGACGCCAACAACCTTGTGCAGCGAGAAGGGGGAGAGATTCTGATCCGCAAATCAGTTAACGGCGATGTGTCGGAAATCCCTGTGGTATTGATAAGTTTAGGATCGTGCTTGATGGAGAGAAAATCGTGCCGTAAACTATACTTGAGGGCTTATGCAAAGACTCAGGATTGGCTTCACAAGGTACCCCTCTTGCTTTATTCGAACTCAGTTAATAGTGAATGGCAACAATGTCGGGAGTCCCTGACGGATCGGATGGGACCTAAGGACAATGTGATTCACTGTTCCGTGAAGTTTCCGGCTCGCTCCTGTGTTCAACACTTTTCCATGATGGCGACTGTTTGGGTGAAGTACACTTGTGTACCTGATCGAACTGGCCAGGGCTGAGACCGGCTTATTCTTCAAGACTTTTGTTCGAACTGTGACTTTGCGGGACTCACTTTCTAATGCTGATACTGGGAGACGATGTAGGTGAATAATGAATCTCCCGATCTTTGCTCGATTGTGTAACTGTTGAATATCCTTATTTAGGGGGAGGCTTAGAGTTAGCGGGAGGGGGAGGCCGGGAGCCTGTACGAAGGCCCTCCTCCATTCCTTTCACTGGTGTTTTAGTTTAGATGGGGCGACAGGCACACTGCTAGTTGGGGTTTGGCGTAAGCTGCATGCAGGGGTGCAGGCCGGGGGCTGGGATGTTTAATCGCTTCGCGTTTTCCTTCTGGTTCATTTTATTTTCCTTTTCTTATACTTTTAATTATCCTGACCTCGCCTTTTCCAGTATAATGGTGCAAATGCGAGCAACGCTGTTTGATCTGGTTTCTCTTATGCATACAAGGGCTGCAACATATCCTGCTTATAATTTATGTATAAAGTGATATTGTGACCGGCGAGGCCGAGCACCAGCACCCTAAGATAGAGTTAACACTGTTATTTTCGTAATCCTGATTGAATAGGAGTGTTGAGTCCCGGTATCCGGTGTCTTCTGTTGCTACGATCCTGACTTCACTATGATTCGATGCTTGTATGTATGTAATTGCATTACGCCGGATACACTTTCATTGTTATTTCCTTTTTAAAATCAATAAAAAAAATATTAAAAAAATTATTTAATTTCGATCAATGTGTAAGTCGGCAATATGAGTCTTCTTCAGCATTCGCTCGTCACTCCAACAGCATCCCGAGCTCTGAAGCGTTTCGGTCTCTCTGCTCAACTTAACTAACTAACTACCTCAATTATACTTTCCTAATGTCATGTACCACCCCTTAAATTTTCTTTTTCATAGAATTCCTAATTCTGGTTGGATAGGCGAAAGGGATGATCATCACACCATGCTATGGTTCTAAATTTTCTCTTTAGCTCATTGTCTAATGATCCCGCCCCTTAATTTTTATTCATAAAACTTTAGTCCCACCTGTATCCACATTTTTATCAATTTAAAGTATACATTTTTGAACATCGTTCTTCCTTTCCCAGGACATTGGGTGGGTTCCCAGGGTATGGTGCCTTTCATTATTTTTGGATGGCATTCAAGGATGTCCAGGCAGCTTCTGGCTCTGAGACTGCACATGTCTTATGGTCACATGGGATTTAGATTTCAGGCTCTGATGGAGGACGGAATGCGAACTAATAAGATAAGTCAAAAAGAAAAGTATTAATTTCAAAGTAAAATTATTTCACTGTCTACCACCTATCTCTACTCTAATCCCATTTACTTATAAATGCTCTCCCTGCATTTGCAAATAATAAAAAAGCATAATTTAGTTTAAGCAAAGCAGATGTTTATCATGCGAGTTTTCGATCAGCCATATTAGATGCGTCAGCGCAACTGCAGAATTTTCCCTCCAAACAAAAGCTCGTCATCACTATGTTTACGTAGTTGACGCTTCCTGCGTTAGCCATTTTAGTTTTCACTCGAGTTACTTGTTAATAAAACACGTACGCAAGCTTCTCTTATACTAGGTAAATGTAATGTAGTGCATATTATTTACACAAAGCAAGATAAGTAGAATGTTAAGAGTTATATGAAAGGATTGTTTCCGAGCAAGTCTCTTTTCTACGAGTCCTTGCTCCTTCACTGCGCTGTAATCTTTTATATTGCAAAGTGGGGTTAGCAGCAGTTTTTTGACAGGAACTCCCACCTTGCATCTCATTTTTGTTAACTCTCGCTAACAGCAGTGGCAATCTTTAAAATTCACGTGTTTGCCCAAAAAGTACCACTAACTCCAGTTAGCGGCAACTTGTAAATAAGGCAATAAAAAAATGAGCCACTGTAATGTCAAAAAATTGACACTACGGCGGTGTTAAGTCCTTGTACATTTGCCCTTTAGTCTATTCTCTCTTTGCAAACCACAAGATTTGTGAATCAGGCGCTACAGATTGAAGACATTTTAGAAGAAAGCATATCTGACCTTCACTTCTTGCCTGAGATGAAGATTACTGTAACAGTACTTCTCCGCCTTTAAATTGAGTCAGATTGCCACAGTTTGTCGTTCTTACCTTTTTTTTATAACAGAGAATAATTGTAGGAAATCCTCCTTTTCTGTGTCCCCACCCAAAATGTTGGTCTATTTCTGGACCATATTTTTGCTAGTATGACTCTGAGCACCATGACACTGCTGTTCATTGCCACGGCGCGCGTGCTCTGGCCCTAACATGGTTCTGTCAAATTTGCTTTCTCCCAATAACTTAATGTACCTTTTATGTAAGGCCAAGGTGGATGGTGCAGAAAATGCATGTATGGAATCGAAGGTAATTATCAAATGTGGCTACAGTGTGTATTTATACCACTCACATTTATACAAATATATGATTGCTAGAGGTTCCACTGTGCACTGCCTTTGCTGCAGTTTAACAGTCCTTCAGGGACACATGGATAGGAAAAGTGTTGTTATTATGTTTTCTCTAAGTGTACCCTTGTACACCCACAGGACTGTGTGCCTAATTATAGAAAACTGACACACTGCATATTAGAATTATTGTGCCTTCTCAGTGAACAAATATCCACAAGTTGATTTTCCTCTGTAACTTAAGTTAGATTTTCTATGAACATGCCTAGATGTTATAAAACCTTTAGTTTATATCTGTGCATGAGGAATTACTAGGAAAATGATTCAAAGTTATTTTCCAACTAGTTTCAAAAATTGAATTCAGTAGTGTGAGTAGATGTTTAAAACAGTTAGCGGAAAAGTAACTGCATGAACCAAACTAATTTAAACCAAAGGTGCCACTTAACTCCACTCTTGAGCCCTAATAAATATTCTTTGCTGGATTTAATAGCCATGTTCTACAGAGGACAGTGGCTTGGACTCTGGGCCCAGGAAGGCAGGGGTATTGTTAACAATCTGCTGCCTAGGTGCCACCAGCTTTTTAGCAGGGATTTGCCTTCTGAGAGGGTGGTGGAAATAACTGGTAAAGCAAAGACTTGACGCTATCTCTTTTGACTAGGAGATTCCCAATGAGACTGACAGGTCTGCATTTGACGCTCCAAAATTTTCTCTCTCCAGTCCCGCTAGTAGAAAACAAGTCTGGGATTTGACAGGGGAAGATCGCCTCATCTAAACAGAGCAGATATTCAGCGAGTGCTAAATCTGCTTCTGATGAAAGAAGGAGTTCGCCATTTTAGATGTAAGCTTGCTGGAACGTTTTACAGTAAAGCACAGAGAAATTCCAACAAAAGGAGGTGAGCTTAGGATATGTAAATAGACACAATTGGGTAGACAAAATGTTCCATCCACTGGATAGTTCACAGGACTGGCACCTCACCATCACTTCCTCAACACAGTAAGCCATCAGATACACATACAGCATAGTGGCCTGTTGCCATCAAACAAGTCACTAAGGATTGCAACGCCTTCAAGGAACAAGGTCCAGAATGCCATGGTGGAGGAAGGAGGAGACTAGCCTGTCTTAGGCATCTGACCTCTGAGTGAAAGGGTAAATGTCATCTATATAGCAATTAATGTTAAAACTATAGATTCTGGTGGTTTTATTATCCGATACAGCAGAAGATCAATAGTAGTTTAAATTGCATGTAGACTACTGTACCCTAACTGTACATGATATGATTTATGTGTTGCTGGGGAGTATTGTAAGGGATCAGGAGTTTCTTTTGCAGGCACTGAATTCTGTGTTTGCTTATAAATTACTTAAATATGCTTGGTGTGAGTCCCTTATTCTTGACTGCCGAAGGTCATAGCAGCCCCCAAGAAACCCTACATCAGTGGAGCCAGTAGAGTATAAAACATGTGTTTGTGGACACGCTTTTTGTGGACTAGGTCTCAGGTCAGAAAGCTGAATAGAAAATGTGCTCTGTCAGTCATGAAATGTTCCTGATCGGATCTAACACATTTTGCTAATGTGTACGGTGTAACAAAATGTTTCTAAATAACATGTCGGTTTATTTGTTGAGATGCATTCACCCCAAAGATATCTCTTAGGCAGCTGGAAGATAGGAGATGTTTATTGTTACTCAGTTCAATGTATTCATTTGATCGAACTTAGAAGGATGAAAGGGTCAAAAACAGACCCTTGTAGTTCATGTATTAGCCCACTGAGGTGGCGGCCCCCTCAGAGATAGCAAAGTGCTACCCACGAGCTTCATTTCGGACTGGAGTGCTGAGCAAAAAACTAGCACAAATATATGTGCCAAGATTTAATTAACATCAGTCAAAGGACATTTGTAACTTTTAACACAAGGCTCCAATCACCACGTGTGCAGTCCTTATAAAATGATAGAGGAGGGTATGTTATTTCACGAGTGGCATTAAAAGAAATTGCAAACTGCACATAAGTCATAAATACTACTTTAGTATTTTTTTTAAAAACTGTATGAAATGGAAAGGTTGTTCGGGAGGAATAGACAAAGTGGTTTCAAGAGCACGCACATAGGAGGTAACAGAGACTACACTAACATAATACCCCGTTTTAAAATGTACAATGAATGCAAATGTTATGCTTTAATTCATACTCGTTTTGCCTGCAACCCACTTCCTGGGTTGCTTTCTTTCCCTTTTGGCGTGTGAATCATGCATGGTCCCTGAGTGCAGACAACGCGTTGAGGACATGGGTCATTCAAAGGGCAGGCTCACAGAGATCTTGCATTATTCTGAAATAAAATTGCTTCCTGGCTTTTTTACCCATAACCATACTATTTTACAGCTTCATTAGTCTATTTGAATCCTTGCCAAGTGCGGCCAACTGAAAGCCCGTGTTCTTTCAGCTGAAGAACGACCAGGCGCCCTGGAGACCAGGGTCAGCAGTGCAGCATGCTCAAGTCTAGGGCCTGGTTGCATTGGCACCTCCAGACCTCTGCTGGGGCCTGTGGGGGTTCTATTCTCATAGGCCAGAGTCGGATACTTACAGCAATGGATGAAAGTGAATAATTCATAGGGGGAACTCTTTTGTGGCTTTTAACTTGTTCGACGATGTTTCAATTTTCTTAAGGAGACCTGCTAAATGCAGCCAAATGCTCAAAGCAAATTTAGAACACCTGTTAGGTGCAAAAGAGATTTGCAGCTGCATAATTCTGAATAGTGCCAATGGACACATTTCACAAAATTGCAATTTTCCTGCCCGCAGAAATACATTTGCTCATTTCTATGAAAATGGGATGGGCCATGGAGTATTATGGGTGTTTAACTAAGTGGTGTAAACTGCCACCAGGAGGCCGCCACGCAGACTGTTGATTGGCAGGCCCTTGCTACTTACTAGCTAGCTGGTGATGCAGTAGTCTTCTTTAGAAGGCTCACTGCCTTACACATCGGTATGCTTTTAGTGACCACCTTCAATTAACAAAGGTTTATAAGCTGTATTTCTTTGGGTAGTTGGACATTCCAGATAGTGCCTCTTAACATGGTTACCATATGACCTTCTAAACCAGATTACTATTTAATGTATTTATGACAGCCTAACTTGACACTCACGATGGGATTACTTTGGCCTGTCATAAGCTTAATAACTTGATTTCATTAGTGAGTCACGACCCCAATAGAGGTTTTTATTTTCTCCCAGCTTCCTCCTTCACTGGAGGGAGTCTAGCAGCTGATCAATAAATATAAGAAGACAGGCACAGGCCTGGCTGCTGAATATTCACAAGGCGACAGCCAGTGCAAGAAACATTCAGATGGCCCCTTCCATAAGCACTCTCAAATAAATGTGCAATTTGTAAATCTTTCTTCAGATGCAGCACACATTGCATTTCACAGTCTTTCATATTTGCTGGAAAAACACTGGACCAGATCTACTAAAGTTTCACGCAGCGCAGCCAGGGAACATGCTGTGCTGCGCTGCATTGCTTGAAACCTAGAGAGCAGAAATGCACCATATATACTAAGATATGGGGTACTTCTTCTTCCTCCTTGAGCTAGCGCACAGTGTGGTGCCTAATGCCAACACAGGCACCCTTGCGCCATGGTGCAAAAACAACTGTGTTTCAGGCAGGATTGTTTTTGAGTGGGAACGGATTTCTTCCTGCACAAAAACAATCCTAAGAGGTAAGTTCCTCTATCTGTGTGTGGAGCAGAATGTATCACTCATAGAAAGAGGAAGTAATGAGGAGATAATCAAATCGCTTTATGGGGAGGAGCACGTTACTCCGGAATTCAAGGTTAGCAATTAATAAAATATTTCTTCTGGGTAAGCCACCCGCAAGAGAAGCACCCTTTTGCTGTAATCCCAGGTTTAAAATGTTAGCGAATCTGGGATTGTGTCCAATTCCATTGGTGGATGAACAGGAATGCCCATCCTCTCATCTGCCATGGAACGCTCCCAGTATGAAATGGAACACAATGTACCATAAGCCACTGCTTTGCATTACATTTCTTTACAAAGTCATGCAGAGCTGGGGAAATTGCCCTGTGCATGGCTTAGTTAATATTAAGTAGAAACTAGCATTGCCTTTCATTGTCTTGTGTCAGGCAAGGACAATGCAGGTGCTTAGAATATCAGGGGTCCCCTGTGTCCTGCAGGGTAATAAAGTATATTCCACTCACAGGCATGGCAGGCTTTAGCTTCTGAAATATTAAAAAAAACAATCTTCCTTCGCAGCGACCCTTGACCCTTGCAGGTAGGGCGCTCCCCCTCCGCACAGCACCGCCTGTGTGTCCCTGCCCCAGCTGCCGCTGCTGAGGAAGTTCGATGACCTCCTCCACCATCAGGCTACCACCTGCGCCTCTCCCTGGTGGCCAGTGGTAGGCCGTAGGTTTGCTCATCCTCCATTGTATTACCTGTATTTTCTGTCATTGCTCCCATTGTAGTGACAGCATTTTCATTGTTGTGTCTGTGACTGCTGTTGTCTGTCTCTCCCGCTGCCTGTACGTGGTCTGTGCCCATTCTCTCCCTCTGTTCCCCTTGCTGCCCCTGTGTCTCTCTGCCCGGTTTCCCTTCTGCTCCCCTCGCTGCCCCCGTGTCTCTCTGCCCGGTTTTTCCTTCTGCTCCCTTCGCGGCCCCCGTGTCTCTCTGCCTGTTTTTGCCTTATATTGCTTAGCTGCCCCTGCATTTCTGTGACCTTTGTGCCCTTTTTTTTGACCTTTGTGCCCTCTGTGCCACTCGTTTCCCCCCGTTTTTTTGTGTGACCTTTCTACCCTTTCCTGGGACCTTGCTGCCTCTGTGCCAATCGTTTCTCCCGTTTTTTGTGACCTTTTTGCCCTTTTGTGACCTTTCTGTCCTCTGTGCCACTCGTTTCCCCCTCAATTGTTGTGCCCTTTTGCCTTGTTTCTTTCGTCGCCCCTCACCGCCCACGTCACTGCGTGCCCTGCGGCTCCGCCCCCCACACTGTCCTTTCGCTGCCCCCGCCTCCCGCCTCCCAGCTGCTCCTCACTCCCACCTCCCCATACATACCAGCCGCTGCGCAGTCGTGCCACCGGCACGCGCAAGCCCGTCTGCGCCTGTCCGTGCCTGGACCCTGCCCAGGGCCAGAACCCCTGGCCCCCGCACCCACCATGTCGACTGCCACCACTACGACGCCAGCACTCTGCACGCTCTCAACCCCGGACGGACGTACAACTGCTTCAAGGCCACCCCGAAATGCACACACGGTCCTTTCTCATGCCGGAACTGCAGCTACACCAGCCTCAGAGCTGACGAACCACCCGCCAAGAAAGACCTCAACCACCTCCGATGCATACTACTGAACACCCGCTCCGCACGCAAACACGCCGTCGAGCTCTGGGACCTGCTCAACACAACCTCCCCGGACGTCGCCTTCCTGACAGAGACCTGGTTGAACAACTCCTCCGCACCGACATCACCATAGCCATCCCAGACGGCTACAAGATCACCCACAGAGACGACACCAACGGAGTTGGAGGAGGAATCGCCATCGTCCACAAGAACAGCATCAGGGTCTCGACTAGCACCGACGACGCGCTCAGCACCGCCGATTACATGCATTTCCAGATCCACACTGACCCCAACTCCACCCTCAGAGGCACCCTCATCTACCGACCCCCCGACCCCGCCCCCTGGTCAGCAACTCCATCGCCGACTTCATCAACACGCATGCCCTGACCTCCACGGACTACATCCTCCTCGGAGACCTGAACTTTCACCTTGAGAACAACATCGACAGCAACTCCACCACTCTGATCGCCAACCTCGCCAACCTCCGACTGAGGCAACTCGTCACAACGCCCACTCACTCCGCCTGCCACACGCTCGACCCCGTCTTCTCCTCAAGCCCGCATGTCTCCGTCAGCCACACCACTGAACTCCTCTAGACCGACCACCGCTGCATCCACTTCACCTTCCAGAAACCCACCACACACCACCGCACCCAACAGATCCGCCGCCGCTGCTGGAGCAAAATCACTAAAGACCAACTACATGCAAACCTCGCTCTCAGCCCACCCACTGAACCCTCCAGCACCGACGTCGCTGCCCACAACCTCAGACGCTGGATCGTGGACTACGCCAACAACCTCGCCCCGCTGAAGAAACCCCCCCACAAAGACACCAGCAAGAGGGCCAGCTGGTTCACCCCAGCACTCCTAGATTCCAAGCAAGCCTGCCGGAAACTAGAGAAGAAATGGCACCGTGAAAAAACTCCGCACAGCCACGCTGCACACAAGAACGTCGTCCTCAACCACCACCACCCCATCAGGGCTGCCAAGAAGACCTCCTTCAAAGACCGCCTCGACAACAACGCACATGACAGCAAGGAGCTCTTCAACATCGTGAAGGAACTCTCCAACCCCAGCTCCAACACCAACGACATCCCGCCGTCGCAAGCCCTTTGCGACTCCCTCGCCACCTTCTTCCACCGCAAGATAACAGACATCCACGACAGCTTCAACACCCAGACAGCCCTAACAGACAGCAACACAACAGACCCTCCATACACCATCGACCACGTCCCCTTGCTAGCCTGGACCAGCGTGAGTGTCGATGACAGCATCAAGACCATGAGCACAATCCACTCCGGCTCTCGTCAGACCCATTCCCGCACTACCTCTTCAACAAAGCAGGCAGCTCCATTGCACCCCACCTACCATCATCAATCTCTCCCTTGAGACCGCGACCTTCCCAGAGAGCTGGAAACACGCCGAGATCAACGCCCTATTCAAAAAACCCAAGGCACACCCAAGAGACCTCAAGAACTTCCGACCCATCTCTCTGCTCCCCTTCCCGGCCAAGGTCATCAAGAAAATCGTTAAAAGACAGTTAACCCAATACCTCGAAGAGAACAGAATCCTGGACCCTTACCAGTTAGGGTTCCGCAGCAACCACAGCACCGAGACCGCCCTCAACGCCGCCACCGACAACATCAGGACCCTGCTAGACAACGGAGAGACTGCAGCACTCATCCTCCTCGAGCTCTCCACCGCCTTCGACACCATCTGCCACCGCACACTACGCGCACGCCTCCACGCCGCAGGGATCCGAGACAAGGCTCTGGAATGGACCACCTCCTTCCTCTCTGGCAGAACCCAGAGCGTCTGCCTCCCCCCGTTCCATTCCGAAGCCTCCGAGATCATCTGCGTCGTACCCCAAGGATCCTCCCTCAGCCCGACACTGTTCAACATTTACATGGCCCCGCTCGCACACATCGCCCGACAGCATGACCTCAACATAATCTCCAACACCGACGACACTCAACTGATCCTCTCCCTCTCCAAGGACCCCATCACCACCAAAGCCAACCTCCATGAAGAAATGAAGGCCGTCGCCGACTGGATGAAGATCAGCCGTCTGAAGCTGAACTCGGACAAGACGGAGGTCCTCATCCTCGGTTCTAACTTATCAGCCTGGGACGGCTCCTGGTGGCCAATGGCACTGGGGGCAGCCCCGACCCCCACCGACCACGCACGCAACCTGGGAATCATCCTCGACTCAATGCTCTCAATGACCAAGCAAGTCAACGCCGTCTCCTCCTGCTTCAACACCCTCCGCGTGCTCCGCAAAATCTACAGATGGATCCCAACAGATACAAGAAAGACAGTCACCCAGGCCCTCGTCAGCAGCAGACTCGACTACGGAAATGCCCTCTACGCGGGAGCCCCGACCAAGCTCATTAATCAACTACAACGCATCCAAAACACCTCAGCACAACTGATCCTTGATGTACCATGACACGGCCACATCACCCCCCACCTGAGAAACCTGCACTGGCTTCCCTTCAACAAAAGAATATCCTTCAAGCTCCTCATTCACGCACACAAGGCACTCCACAAGACCGGCCCAGCCTACCTCAACAGACGGCTCTCCTTCTACACCCCAACCGCCAGCTACGCTATGCCGACCTCTCACTCGCCACCGTCCCACGCATCCGGAGAACAACCACCGGCGGGAGATCCTTCTCCCACCTCGCCACCAAGACATGGAACACCCTCCCACTAAGCCTACGACAGACCCAAGACCTGCGGACCTTCAGGAGGATACTAAAGACCTGGATGTTCAATCAGTAGTGGCCCCCACCTCACCCCCAGCGCCTTGAGACCCTCACGGGTATGTAGTGCGCCTAACAAATCACTGATTGATTGAGCATATCGATATATGCTGACGACATGGTAATATATACACGATATCCGGACATTAATCACTAAATTCAAATTTGCTAGATACTGGAAATCTATCAATACTTAACTTTTAGGCCGCAATACTATAATGTCACATTAAGGTGAGTATGCCTTTTCACCTACGATAGTTACGTTTTTGCCCAATACTAAACCTTTAATCGAGAGAATCATAATTTAAAAGAATTGTTAGCCATTGCACATGCAAATGTACAGTAATCGACAGTAGAACTTGAACATACTACTTGTCGTGATAGTGAATTTGAAAGGTAGTCATACTTGTTATGAAATAATGCCCTGCCTTCTTTCACCATTGATCCACCCCTAACCTATGACATCTTTATTGAGGACGAGGCTTTTTTCTTAAGCCCTGTTTCAGTCTTGACAGATTGTGTTCTAGACCATCAACAAAATGATGAGTACTGGACAAGAATAAGAATCCTTTGTTTGTACAATGATTTAAAATCGTTACAAATAATAATCTTTATATATATTAAAACTATATTATAATCAATGTCTAAAATATAGTTAAAAGTTGTCTGCAATGCTATATAGCGTTCTTCTTTGCATCATAAAAATATTTATGCATGTAAGCGGCTTTATTAAAAGACAATTTAATTTGCCAGCTTTTGTTTTTGATGAACAATGGAGTGTCTTTAACACACCTGATTTCCAATCATAGACAGTGCAAGTTTGTTAGAAATGGAATTCCTGGTTGACTGAAGTATGCACCCAGGCCACGCAGGAACCACCAATCAAGTCATGGTAAGCTAGATACACACTAAAAGATAACCTGTGTTCACCCTCTGGTAGCTTGGCACAAAGTAGTCAGACTTATCTAACGCTGCAATGTGTAAGGTATTTGCGCAACACACACACACAGTAACCCAATGGATACACCACAAAAAAACTCTGCACTGGTTTAGTGATAACTAGATTATTATATTCTGAACAAAACAAGACCACAACAACAGAAATCCAATAAGTAGAAGCCAAGATATTTTTATTTAAAAACAAAATAGTTCTAGCGCTTAGAAGCAATAAGCACCAGTGGGGGTTATCTGGTCGTGCCGGACCGGGGCAAAGTCACTAGTTCAGGCCAACTGCGATGGAGGCTGGCTCAGGGACCTACTTAGGCACGCTAAACTGAGTACCTTGGATCCTGGGATGCTGTCTGCAAGGCGAGGCTTTGTGTATTCTGTCAGTTCCGAGAAGCTGTGCGGCGAGGGTTTACAAGGCTTCATGTCGTCTGGTGTCGGTTACACAAATTGGGAATTATAGGTAGAATTAAGCTAAGACTGTGGTACTGTGGTTTAATTCTCCTCCTGCCTCGTTGCCTTTTCTTTTCACACAGTTAGCTTCGAAACATATTAAATACTTAGGCCTATTTGTGAGCAACCAGTCCGATCAACTATTTACATTAAATTACGGAAAGACACTCACTAAAGTAAAAAGTTAATTAGATAGATGTTCTCTTTTTAACTTTAATCAGCCAAGTTTCTTTGGTTAAGATGTCTATTCTACCATTATTTTTAATTTTGTTACTTCCCCTCTCTATTAAAATTCCCAAAGTATATTTTACAGAGGTTCATAAAATAATTTGGAGTTATATCTGGGCAAAGAAACAGCCCAGAACATCCTTAGCAATGATACAATTTGATCCAACTCAGGGAGGGCTCACTCTCCCTTATTTTGAACTGTACTATCAGGCAGCATTATTGACCTTTTGGTTCAATTACCAATGGTTGAATACAAATTTGACAACTTTATGTTAAATACCATGCTGACCGAGAGCTCAATTCAATTACCTGTGTTTCTTTGTTTCCCAAAAATGCCTAAAAAATCTAGACACAAGACAATATCGGAATTAGCCTGCCGTGTCCAAACAATTTTTAAGACATCTACACCCACATGCATCATTGTAGGAATTTGCGATTCCTAAATTGCGAAAATTAAGGAATCGCAATTTAGAAATCGCAAATTCCTATGCATCAAGAAAATGCTAAATTGTTTGCGATTTCTTAATTTTCTGTATTTGCGATTCCTTAATTGCGAATCGCAATTAAGTAATGGCATTACATTGATTCCTATGGGCCTACATGCCCATAGGAATCAATGGGAAGGCATTCTCATTTTGCGAATTCGCAATTAAGGAATCGCAAAATGAGAATGCAATTTCAAGGGTCCAGGGGGGGTCCAAAGGACCTCCCCTTGCACCCCTGAAATGTAACGTAAGTACATTTTACTCACACACATGTCCCAAGGGCATGTGTGTGTGGAAAATAAAAGTTTCAAAAATGCACTTTTGTGCTTTTTTGAAACTTTTCGCAAATTACCACAAAGGTATACTTCATGGTAATTTTTCCTTTCAAAATTGCGAATTCGCAAAATAAAAATAATCATGCATATCTTTTAAGAAATCGCAAATTTTGCGATTTCTTAAATGCTATTGCAATTGAAGAAATAGCAAAAAATTGCGATTTCTTAAATTGCAAAAAAAAAAAAATGATGCACCCCCCAAAAAATGTTTGCATTTGCAAAGGGCCAAATTTTGCGATTCGCACCGTTTGCGAATGCAAAAAGGCTTGATGCATGTGGGCAAAAGTATTCCTAGTTATCATTTATATTCTAAAATTGGTGAATGTCTGGCTTATGGCCTACAGCTTTCATAGAGGGCTCTCCAACTATGGAAAGAGGTGGGTTTTGAATATTTGGGGGATTTTTTTAACATCTCAAATTTGATTAGCCAGGAGATGCTTTACCAACAGCTGGGTGCCAGGTTCACAGCTCTTTCATTCAGCTTTAATCACATTTCTAGCTTTTTAAAAATGAATTATGTAATGATCAATAATCAAGCCTCTCTGATTTTAAACCAACTATATGTTCATGGCTCAAGCGGTGTTGGCAATTGGTATTCTTGCTTAGCACAACTCAGCGAACAGAAAGTGATTGATAACTTTTTATCTAAACTTTTAAGAGAAACCAATGTTAGCAAAAAGGAATGGCAGTCCATATGCAAAGCAGGCCATAGAGCACTACGAGCAGCCAGCTATAAAAGAATGCCCTTCTTGTCAAGATGGATAACTTATTTCAAATCAAAAAGACTGCAAAAGTTGTTTTCAACTTCCTCTAAGTATTGCTTTAGATGCGAGGATCTATAGATAGGGTCTTGGAACCACATCTTTTATAATTGTCGTAATCTACACCAATTATGGTCAGACATAGTCCAAAGGATCAACAATCATTAGCACCAGCAGTTCATATTATTCCCTCTCTTAAATTAGTTCTTTTTGGGTGTTCTTCAGAGGTTCAGAACTTGTCAAAACACCAGCAATATTTTTGCTCTATTGCTTTTGTCCCGCAGCCATTTTAAGGCTGTACCTTGGATACCACAGGTTTGTAATATTTCAACAAGCCTTGAGTGCAAGATGGTATCAAAGGCTGTGGTGAGATCTAATAGGATCAGTACTATTTATCCACCAATCAATCAATCAATCAATCATGCCATTTGTATAGCGCACTACTCACCCGGGAGGGTCTCAAGGCGCTTGGGGGGAGGGGTATGCTACTGCTCGAACAGCCAGGTCTTGAGTTGTTTCCTGAAGGCGAGATGGGCGGCAGCAGTCCAAGAGAGTCAGTCACAGTCAGAAGGGCAGTCTCTGTGCTGAACCCTGGTCCTAATCCCCATTGCGAAGGGTCCAGAATTTTGTTGGTTTCAATATATGACCCCAACTGCCTATTTATTAGGCTTTCCAATTACTTATCCAACAGGGATAGCAGGGAAATTGGAGGATAATTACTTAATACTTGTGGGTCAGCCGAAGTTTTTTTTTATATCGGCCGTACATAGGCTTCCTTCCAAATTGTGGGAATAGTTCCCGTTTGTATTGAGCAGTTGTAAATATTTTGAATTCCAGGAGTGCAACTAGTGGCTAGGAGAGCCATCGTCTTCGGGGGACATAAGTCCCGAGGCGATCCAGACTTTGCTTTGTTCAGGGAGTTAAGTACCTCCTCTAACGTAACTGTTTCAAAGCAGTCCAAGGTACTAGAAGTTACCTTATCTGGTTCCCCCAGTCCAGTATTAGATTCTGAGTTCTGTAAGGCAACGGTTGGGAAAATTGCCTAGATGTTAGAGACTTTTCCTGAAAGTAGACCGCTAATGAATTACAGAACTCTTTGGATTCCACTGGGGATTGTCAACAGACTTGTGGATACACAAAATCTCTTAGTATATTAAAGAGAACTTTTGAGGAATTACTAGCATGCTCTATTTGGTTCATGATGAAAGTTCGTCTGGCCGTTTTTATGTCCTGGTGGTAGCTGGACAGAGACTGTTTATACAGTTGCCTATCTTGGGAATCTTTACTACTCTGCCAGCGTCTCGCCAGTGTTTTATATTTGGATTTTTCAGCTTTTAAGTCAGATGTGTACCATAGAGCTGATGGACGCCACTGTAGAGAACCGTAATTTTTTGGTGGAATTACTGCGTCCAGTGCTGTCATGAAGGTGGAATTAAAACCTTCCAGCAGCTTAGATACTTGCAAGTCACTGTTTGATGGTTTAAAATGAATTGCCTCGCTGAAAGCTTCCAAAGTAAG
Source organism: Lissotriton helveticus (assembly GCF_964261635.1). Classification (NCBI taxonomy): domain Eukaryota; kingdom Metazoa; phylum Chordata; class Amphibia; order Caudata; family Salamandridae; genus Lissotriton; species Lissotriton helveticus. Next base: position 17,726,491 of record NC_136060.1, on the reverse strand, counting down.
ATCACGCCGTGATCTGCACACCTCTTTTTTTCATCCTACGTTCACTGCTGAGCTCATCAAGCGCGGCAATTGAATAAAGAACATGATCATATAATGATCTGTCCAAGTTAGAGGGCCGGAAGGTCGCAGGTCAAGTGATCTGTGTTAGAGAAAATTAAGTCCAGCGCATGTCTGGCCAGTGTGTTGGGCTTTTAACCCTTTGGGTAAGTCCTAATAACTCTAGGCTAAGTAGAAGTTTGTTAACTTCGGGGTTGGTGTAATCTTCCCCATGGAAGTTAAAATCAACCAATAAAAGGAATTTATTAGTAGCTATTTGTTCTACCAATTGATCACTAAAATTGGCCCTAGATCCTGCTGGGTGATAGATCAATGCTCCATTCCAGCTGTCTGTTGGTGATATATTGATCTTAAAGATCCCCAGTTCCATTCAGCTGTTAGTTATGGTGGAGATTCAATTCACACTAAGGGAATTTTCAAAGGCAATGGCAATGCCCCCACCCGCTTTTCCTTCCCTATCAAGGTGTATAAGTTTGTGGCTATCTGGAAAAGCTAGATTTATTAATGGATGTGTTGTAGAGTTTAACCAGGTTTCTGTAAAGAAACAAATATCTGGGGAATGTGAAGTAATCAGGTCTCATATTTCAATGGGGTGCTTTGCTAAGGATCTAACATTACAATGTATACTATTTAAACCAATTGTTTTTTGATCCACGTTCCCTGCTGGGATTGATGAGCTAGTCATTGTCAAATCCCTTTGAAAGTGGCAGTGCCTACAGATTACCGGACACTCCCAAAAACCTGGAAAGTTCTTAGTACAACTCGCACAAACTGAGCGCTTAGCATATTCTTGTGTTCTGATCCAGAACAGGGATTTAGCAGAGTATGACAGACAGCTAGAGTTGGGACTATTTACCTTTTTTGGGCCAGCATTCCTGGCCTCTGGACTCGTTCGGGCACGGATAGGTGCAGATGGGTTTGCCTTAGGCGTGCCAGCGGGGCGCCCGCTACGCGACACCCGCTGCCCGACGGATTGGCGCATCCATTTGTAGCGTCCGTAGTGAAGACTAGCCCGCTGACCTTTAATTCCCCTCATAATGGTGGCTCCGCTCCACCGGCAATCACCCAGGGCAGCAAGGTTATCTCCCCTCCCAGCAACTTTCTCCCGCTAAGCAGTAGTAAGTAAAATTTCCAAAAACAAATACAAGGCTTAAAACCAACGTTTTTTAAAAATCAATGTGAGACCAAATCATCCCAATATGCAAAATGAACAGGTGTACAGATATGCTTTTTGGTTGATTCCCGGCTTCCGCCTCAGGAATCTCTAATGCAGCGCGGTCGCGTTGGTGCGTACATTGGTAGCGTCAGGGTTGAAGACTACCACGCTGACCTTCAATTCCCCCCAAAATGGTGGCTCCGCTCCGACGGCACTCACAGAGGACAGCAAGGTTATCTCCCCTCCCAGCAACCTTCTCCTGCTAAGCAGCAGTAAGTACAATTTTAAAAAACAAATACATGCCTTAAAACCAACGTTTTTTTAAAATCAATGTGAGACCAAACCGTCATGATGTGCAAAATGAGCAGGTATACAGATATGCTTATGGTTGATTCCTGGCTTCTGCCTCTGGATAAGCTAATGTTACCACATTTTAAGTAGAGAGCAGAAGCATTGTAGCACTGGTTAGTAGTGAAAAAGCACACAAAAGTCCCTTATTTAGACATTGCCTCTGCAGACCAAATACAGGCATCGCTACTTCCACCCGTACCAAAAGTCACAACGATTTCTTGGAAAAATGGCTTAAGCAGTCAGGGACCTTCCTTTGCTTCAATATTGATTTGTCCAAGAACTCATGTACTGTACAAAGAACTACTATTCCCTAGGGGTTCTTTCCTGACGTTGTTATGCCCGACTTTACGTCAAACTAGACACCTTCAAGGTTTAAATATGCCTTCACTTGCTGTAGCAAGACACGGTGGTTCGGAGCAGTTTGACTATCTACTTGCCCGCAGCTCGCTACTGCAAGTGCCGAAGGAAGCCGACCCTTCAGCTGACGTACTGATCGAGAGGCTGCATTTCTCTTGGCGAGAATCCAGCTCCAGTGTTTCAAAGCTCCCCTTGCGGGGTGTTGGGAAATCAAGTCCCTAGAATGAGATACCAGACCTCCTTCATTCTAAACTAAGGTATGGAGCTGATTAGAACCTAGAGAAATCTTGGATAGATTCTTGGCAAATAAACTAAACCTATGCTACACAATACTTACTTCTTCCCGCGTACTAGACTTAGGTTAGGTACATCGGGGTAGGCATATTTTAGAAGCACAAGTTGAGCATTTTTAGCCATTGTTATTTATGTATGTATTTATATATGGTTCAGAAACCATCCAATGCTCTCACAGTATTATTTTATAATATTGTTCTCGCTGTACGCATTATACTTTGCAGTCTGCATTACGATTGTAGCATTTCACTTTTCTTACATGAGAAAGAAGTCTGTTCAATAAAACCTTTTTATTGAAAACACCCGTCTCTCTATTTCTCTGCAAACTCTGTTGAAACGAAGCATGCAAGATTGACTGAGTGAAAGTTGTCATGTTTATGCGGTTGTCAGAAACTAATCCCTTCTTGTGAATTCGAGAAAGTTGCTAGTGACCTCTGAGCTAGTTGGCACTCACTATTGAGTTTAATATATTCGATAGAGACCTAGTTGACCTCAGTCCTACGTCGAAACTATAGGATATATTATTTGAATGCGCAGAGCCTATTGGGACTATAGGAACAACACTACACTACCAGATTTGACTTCTTATCAGAAGACTAAAAAGTGTTAAAAAACTGAACAATGAAAATTGGTGGAACAACAGAAAAAAATGAAGGCAACATTTTGATTTGGCAACTGCATCAGTATCATTGGAAAAGAGATGGAAAAATTGCCATTGCTGGTTCTTTCTTAGAGAGAGTGGTACTCTTGAAAATTGTTTTTTTGTATTACATGCTCTTTGGAGGCCACAACCCTTTCCTCCACCACTTTGCAAATGCTCCCCCTGGTTCACTGCTGGTTGGGAGATATAGTCCCCTTGGATGCTGAGGGTCCTTGGGGGCCAACAAGCCCTCCAGTAAGTCCCACACAGACTGATTGCTGACAGGACTTTGAAGACCACGCCCCCTTTATCCACCACTCTGCAAATGCTCCTTCTGGTGCAATGCTGGTTGGAGGATGAAGTCCCCTTGGCTCCAGAGGTTTCTTGGGGGCCAACTACCCTTCCAGTTGCCTCCAGTAAGTCCCACAAATTGTGATTGTTGAGAGGATTTCAGAGTCCACGTCCCATTTCTCCCCCACTCTGCAACTGCGCCTCCTGGCACACTACTTTTTGGGTGATGAAGTCCTCTTAGACCTTGGGGGCCAACTACCCCTCCTGTTGCCTCCAGTAAGTTCCACAGAGCGTGATTGCTGTGAGCACTATGGAGGCCATGCCGTCTTTCTCCACCACTCTGCAAAAGCACATACTAGTGCAATAATGGTTGGGGATGAACTTCTCTTGGATGCTGAGATACCTTGGGGGCTAAGAAGCTGTCCTGTTACCTCCCGTAAGCCCCTTACAGAGGGATTCCTTAGAGCTGGTCGGAGGCCGGGCCCCTTTCTGCACCACTCTGCAAACGTGACTAACAGTTAAAACACCCATAGAAATTCACTTAAGAAGCAAAGTTTACAGGGTCATTATAGTTAGAAAATAGATTTTGAAAAACCTTAGAAAGTCACTGAAAAAACAAAGGTTATAGGGACATTATAGTTAAGAAATAGAACTAAAAAAACTTAGAAGTTCACAGAAAAACCAAAGGTTACAGGGATGTTATCGTTAGGCTCAGATTTCCCTCATACAAAGCCAGTGAAACTGAGCTAACTGTAAATAACTCCCCACAGTGCACTGCCTATGACCTCACAAACTACATCACTCATTACATGGTCAGCGATATAACCAATGACATTTCAAATGACTTCTCTGATGACATCATCAACAGAATCACTCACACACCCACTCACACACCCATACAACCACTCACATTCCCATTCACAGACCCATACCAGTACTCATATTCCCACTCACTTCTCCACAGAGGCGCTCACACAAGCACTCACTCCTACAGCCACTCACACAATCATCCATTCACCCATATAGCCATTCATTCAACCAGTCACTCACCTGTACAGCCACTCACACTGCCACTCACTCGCCCATACAGCTACTGACACACCAATTTATCTACAGTCACTCAGGCACACACTTACTCATGCATACAGCCTCTCACCACAGCCACTCACCCATACAAGCATTTGTACACTCACTCACACACCCACACAACCACTTACTTACCCATTCACACATCTATACAAGTATTCACAAATCCACTCACACACCCATACAGCCATGCATACATACACTCTCCAATATAGCCGTCACACACCAACTCACTTAGTCAAACACCCACTCAAATAGCCACTCACTCACGCACCCAGCCACTTACTTGCCATTTAGATACCCACTCACTCACCCATACAGTTACTACACACCTGTTTACCCATCCAAAGAGCCTCACACTACCACTCATTCACTCATACAGTCACTGACACATCCACTCACTCCCCAGTACTGCCACTCACAAAGCATGTCACTCAACCACACAGCTACTCACACACCCACACATACACCCATATACACAAGGATGCATACAGGCACACAACCACTCGCATAATATATGTTAGAAGTAGTATTACTCAATTGTATTATACCCAGTATACTAATTTAACTTTTGCAGTAGATTGATATGTATAACACTGATAAACTCTTAAAAACAATTGCACTCACGTGATGATGTCATCAGTGATGTCATTTGAGATGTCATCAGTGATGGCATCAGAGATGTCACTGACCATGTCATGAGTGATGTAATATGTGAGGTCATAATCAGTGTATTGAAGGGATGTCAGTTTTAATTAGCTCAGGCAACTATAACTGCTGAATTTCAGTGGTTTTGTATGACAGAAATCTGAGTCTAACTATAACATCCCTGTAACCTCCGGTTGTTTCGGTGAATATATATATATATATATATATATATATATATATATATATATATATATATATATATATATATATATATATATGTATTCACTGAAAAAATCATAGGTTTCAGGCATGTTATAGTTAGAAATTAGCATTTAAAAAACCTTAGAAATTCACTGAAAAAACATAGGTTTCAGGGATTTTATAGTTAGTTGGACATTTCACTCATACAAAACCATAGAAATTCCCCCGTTATAGTTAGTTCAGCTAACCATAACTCTCGCCCCCGCAATGCACTGCTGATGACGTCACATATTACATCATTCATGACATAGTCACTGATATCACTGATGACATCACAAATGACATCACTGATGACATCATCCACGTCAAAATCTGATGCACCTCCTCACACTCTAATATAACCTTTGATAAACCCACTGTAAAATACAGACTACCATTTTCAAAACCTTCGGCACACCAATACCAGTTACTTCATACACTCTCACTGATTCCTAGGCCTCCAAATTCATCCATACAATCACTCATACATACAGTCACTGATCAATACAACACTATCATATCCTCTCATACACCTATACAGACACTCACACACCACCACTCATCCATGGAGTTACTCACACACCTAGTCAGTCATGCAAAGAATCAATCACACTCCCAATTCCTAACCTAAACAGTTATACACACACCACCTCACTTATTCAAGCATATACTAACACATACTTACTCTCTTATACAATCACTGATAGAAGTACACACTCATCCATACAGCCACTCTCACAATCACTGACTCCAGTAAGTGCCACAGAGCTGCATTGCAGAGAGGTGGTCTGAGGCCATGCCCCTTTTTACACCTTTCTGCAACGCAACTCTGTGGCATGTACTGGAAGTAACTGGTGGGCTAGTTGGCCCCCAGGGACCCTCAGGATTCAAGAGGACTTAATTCCCCACCTTAAAACGCACCACAGGGACCGTTTGCACACTAGTCACATCAGGCCACGGGCCCTCCCTGCACCTCTGTGCAAATGCACCCCCTGGTGCATTGTAAATTGAATTGAATTGAATTGAATGTGCATTTGTAGAGCGCGTGGCTTCCCGGGGGCCTCCCAGCACTAGGCAGGGCTACTCAGTAAGTGATGAGAGCGGGGGGGGAGCAGTTTAGGGGAAAAGAAGAGTTTTCAGCTGTTTCCTGAAGATGCCATGGCTAGGTTGGTTTCGGAGGTGTATGGGGAGAGCGTTCCATAGTCTACCTGCGTTCAGGGAGAATAATCTTCCGCCACTCCTGGCTCATTTAATTCTTGGAATGGCGAGGAAGTGAAGATCATTTGAACGCAATTGCCTCCTGGATTTATAGGGGTGGAGGATGGCTGAGAGTAAGGGGGGGCCTTTGCCCTGGATGGATTTATGGACAAGGCAGAGTGCCTTAAAGCTAATTCTCTCCTTCACGAGCAGCCAGTGAAGGAGATGCAGGGCGGGTTTGGCTGAGGAAAGTTTGGGGGTTCCCGTGAGTAGCCTAGCTGCATAGTTCTGGAGGACCTGTAGGCGGTTGATAATCGAGGGGGGCAGCAAGGTAAAGCGCGTTACCATAGTCCAGTCTAGAAAGAATGATAGACTGCACCATGGTTTTGTGGCTTGGGGGGGAAGCAAAGGGAGAGCCTTCCTGGCTGTTCTAAGGAGACCAAAGCAAGTTGCCACCGTTTTGGAAGCTTGCTTTTGAAAGGTCAGTTTGTTATCCAGCCAGATACCTAGGCTTTTTAGTTCTGGCTTAGGGACAGGGACAGGGCCCATACAAGCTGGCCAGATAGTTCTGAATACAGAGTTATCAAAATTGCCGAGGGTCATGACCTCCGTCTTTCCACCATTTAATTTCAAGTGGGAGGATCTCATCCAGTTGACCACCGCGGTCAAGCAGGATTTTAGGGAGGTGGAATACGGGGTGGAATGATTTAGGGCCACTACAAGTTGGGTATCGTCGGCGTATGTAACCATCTAGATCCCAAACGGGGCTACGATGGATGCTAGTGGGACCATATAGCAGTTAAAAAGAGTCGGGCTAAGCGACGAGCCCTGTGGGACACCGCACCGAAAGGGGGTGGGGAGTGGAGGTTGCACCATCTTCAAAGACCTGGAACGTGCGACCTTCCAGAAATGAGCACAGCCAGTTCAGAGCGGTGCCGACAATACCCAGCTCACTCAACCGGTGAATCAGAACTTGGTGGTTCACCGTGTCGAAGGCTGCGCTTAAGTCTAGAAGGATGATGGCGGCTGCTCCTCCTGCGTCTAGCAGTCTCCTGGTCTCCTCCACCACCGTTAGCAACACGGTCTCTGTGCTCTGACCGGGGCGGAAGCCTGTTTGTGAGAGTTGTAGAAATTTAGCGGCTTCGAGGAAATCGGAGAGGATGTGGTTGACATATTTCTCGGCGATTTTTGAGATTCCCGGAAGGAGGGAAATTGGCCGGTAATTACTCAGGTCAGAAGGATCAAGGTGAGGTTTCTCGAGAAGGGTCCTAACCAGTGCTATCTTCCAGCTGGGGGGGACTACACCCGAGTGGAGGGAGGCATTGATAGTATCCAAGATTATGGGACTGACGATAGCCCCAACTTTGGCTAGGATGTACATAGGCACCGGGTCTCTAAGTGACCCACTTTTTACTGAAAGTAGGATTGATAGTAGCACCTCAGAGGATAGGGGGGGAAAGTGATCGAGAAAGTGGGGAGTTGAGGGAGGGGGGACTGTGGGCGAAGTCACCGGAGGGTCAATAGGGGGGAGGGTTTCAAGGATGTTCAGAATTTTTTTATCAAAAAACTCGGCCTGATTATCGCAGCGGGTGCCAAAAGGGTCCGAAGGGATAGGGGCTACGGGGCGTTTAAGGAGACTGTTAATAATGGCAAAAGTCTCTTTAGGGGAATTAGAGGCCTGTTGGATTTTATGCACATAATAGCGCGCCTGGGCTTTCCTCATTTCCTCCTTATATTTACGTACGGCATCCCTTTAGGTGAGCTTTCTTTCAGAGGAGAAGTCTCTCCATCTCCTTTCTAGGATTTTGCAATTTTGTTTCAGAATGAGTAGCTCCGATGTGTACCAAGGCGATCTGGTGGTGCAAGCCTTTTTTGAGATCCAAACTTTAGGAAGGACAGTGTTAAGTGAGTCCTCTAGCCAGTTGCAAAAGTTGCGGTGCATGGTCAGCGGACAGTGGTTTGGCTGAGGGGTATGTTTTTCCAGTTCAAGGATCCAATTCTCTTGATGGAGTTTGGACCAGGGGCGTGTGAGGGACCAAGGGGGAAGTGGGGCTAGGATGGGTAGGAACTGTGGGTGCCAGGAGAGGGGAACCAAGTAGTGATGGACCAGGGGACGGGGATTGGATCATTGCTATTTAGTGTCTCTAGGTTTGAGAATACAGGGTCGAGGCAGTTTCCCAGCGAATGAGTTGGGAGGGAGACTTTTTGTTTCAACTGGAGGGCTGCAAGGTCCTTGCTTAGATAAGCCGCGGTTGTTGACCCTGCATCGTTAAAGTGCAGGTTCAGATCACCAAGCAGAGTGAAGTTAGGGGATGAGCTGGCTAAAGCAATGGAGGTTTCTATCAGTGACTTACAGAAAGCGCCTAGCGCACCGGGTGGGCGATAGACCAATATGCCAGTGAGTGAAAGAAGAGGGGAGAATTGGACCGAGAAATTAACATTTTCGCAATCCTGCAAGGGGCTGTTGAGCAGGCAGCATATGAGATGGTCTTTAAACACAATCGCGATGCCCCCTCCTTTCCCCGATGGTCAGTCTATTCTCTGAATCCCATAACCATGGGGTAGGGTCTGAATCAGGTCTGGGTCCGAGCTGGCATTAAGCCAGGTTTCTGTTAGGAAAAGGATCTCGGGGGAATAATGTTCTAAAAGGAGCGAGATTTCCATTGAGTGACTGGGGAGGGATCTGCAGTTCAGCAAAAGGAAGTTGAACGTAGGGCAGAGTGGGGTGGGTGGTTCGATCTGCGGAAGACAAGAGAAAGGGCAGTGAAGACATTTTCTCTTATAGTTGTTTACTGATATGGAATGGAGGCAGTTGGCCCTAGGTGGTCTATATTGAGCTGCCTGAGTTGTGAGCTGGAGTATCTGAGGTGCCTTGAGAGGGGGGACAAGGGGCTGTGGTCCCGGGTCTCGATCGGGCACGGACGGGCACAGACGGGCTTACTTTAGGCGCGCCTTCGGTGTGCCATCGGCGTGCCTTCGGCGTGCATCGGCGAGCGCGCTGCGCTCGTCCGCTGCACGGTCTCGGCATGGATGTGATTTATGTGCCTCTTCCGACGCCGGGTGCAGCAACTAGACCGCTGCCCCGAGCGTCTGGAGCGCAAGCCGGAAGTGGTGCACGCGACCTTCCTACCCGCCGAGCATTGAACACAGCTCGTGCCGGGAGGTGCTTTCAATGTGCGGCTACCAGCGGTGAGTGCAGGGTAAGTGAAGATTCTTGACTGCGTATCAAGAGAGAGAGAGAGGACCAGAAAGCTAGTCCTTATCCCCGGGGTTTATATATAGTGTTAATCAAAAAGAGACTAGCTTATGCATTATAAGTAGGACAAAAAGTTTAAGGACTCAAGTATGTTTTGTCATGGGATGGGAGCATCTGGTTAGTGTGCTCATGAAGCCCTCACCCACCAACCTAGTTGGTGGCATGCTTCATCATCGGGCCCACCCAGTGACACCTCGCGTGTCCCGGGTGTGCTTCAACGCCTGATTACAGCGGAGCAGGTATGTCGCTGAGTGTGCGGTGAAGAGTGTTGTGAATGTGATGTTAAAACGGCTTGCCGATGGTCCCAGTACCCGAAGGTGAATTAGACTTTAATACCTGGGCCACCGTCAGCGGTTAAAAATAAGGCTGTAGGATGTTGGAGGCAAGTTACGACCTCCCACATCCATGGTAAGTCAACATGTTTCAGCCAGTGCCTTATGAATATGCTGGCTTTCTTCAGGACTAAATAAAAGTAAGTGTATGTGATTAAACTAGTGGGTGTGTAATTCAGACTATGTGTATACACGCCCTAAAGTGTTTATCTATGTGTGAGAGGGGAATTCCTTTCTCTAAACACCTGTACATGTAACAACAGACAAGGACAAAACACACAGGGGGAAAAAAGAGTAATTTGAATGTATTGCATTATATACATCTGACTGCCAACTCTGTAGCGAGGAGGGTGCAGTCTATAGGCGGCTGCTAGTGTAATGGTAATGGTGGTACCATTAGGGTGAGGTTCGCACTTAAAGTTCGGGGGTGGAGTGACTAAAACACGGTAATTACAACCATAGTGCATATATGTGAAGAAAGGAAGCAAGGTTGTATCTTACGCTAGTTTAAGCAGTATTATGCTCCAGGGTTGTGAAGAGGCAAGGGGTTGACCCTGTAGGAAAGAAAGGTTTTGGTCACTTGGATTAGGAGACCTGTAAGGGAGAAAAGATAGCGCTTACCAGTGGTCGTGGTGGTTGTTCAGTCATACTCACAGCTTTTCTGGGTAGGATCTGCTCTGGACCTATTGTGCCTCCTTCGCATACCGGTGGCGAATGACTGGTATCTCCAAGCGTTTTATACCATGGTTAATTGGGTAATTGCTTGCATCTGTATGGTAGAGGAAAGAGTAGAGAGACTCAAACTGTTGAGTCATGGTGCTCGCGGGGGCGCCCGGGTGTTCCCTGCTACACGCGAGTTGCGTTCGCGCATGCGTGCTACTAGCGGCAACAGAGCGCATGTGTGGGCGCTAGTCTTATCTCCGCGCATGCGCATTGTGAGAAGCGCGCGTATGTGTTCCATTGCGCTTGCGTGGGAGCGGGGCACTGAGTTATTAGCCCATGAAGTGCCAAGGTGCTGCTATGGGTTGTTGGCGCTGGCAGGAAGCAAGAAACCGCTGGCGCGCGGAATAGTTAATTATGGATAAATGTACCTTGCCAATGCGCTGAACTGTTGGCACAATGGTGGGATTGGGGTGCACTGAAACCATAGCCACTGGCGGGGAATGTATACTGCCAGGGTGCTTGATGGAGGGTGGCACTATTAACATGGTCATGGGGGCACCATTAAACCAGTATTAAGAACTGTGGGGCTCTATCTCAAGGGAGATATCTTACGAGGGGGTTCTTTGTAATCCGTGGTAGGCGGAGGAATGCCAGCCCTGGTTGGATTACAGGGTGGTGCTGTAGGTATAATCCTTAGAGTCATGGGCATGTCAGGGAATTCCAAGGGATGGCGTCATTAAGGCCCTGGGTAGCCGTAGAAAGGTGATATATCCATCGCTGCTCTTTGCTCAGGAGTTTTTTGTCGTTGTCAATTGTGCTCTCTGGGATTTGCTCAATGACCATCCAGTTTAGGTCGTTGGGTGCGTGGCAGTGGGTGATGAAGTGGTTGGTCAGTCTGCTGATGTTTTTCTTGCATCTTATGGTACTGCGATGCTCTGTTATTCTAGTCTTGACTTTGCGTGTTGTCATCCCCACATATCGGAGGCCACACGTGCATGTGAGAAGGTATATCACATTGCGTGAGTTACAGTTGGTATGGTTACGTTGGGTCCAGATTTTATTGGGCTCCAAGTCCAGAGTCTTTGTGTGTGTCGTAAGGTGACACACGCTGCAGTCATTGCAGGGGTAGTGTCCTGTGACCTTAGGTAAGCCCCATACATTCAGGACGGTGTTCGTGGGTTGTTTTTGTTTTTGTTGTGGTCTGGGTCGGGTGCTGACCAATTGGTCTTTGAGATTGTTGCATCGTTTATATGCAAATCTCGGGGTGTCCCATGTCCTCTGTCCAGAGTTGATTATTCTCCAATGTTTTTTGATGACCTTTGCTACTTCGTTGGACACTGTGTTGTAGGTGGTGACACAGGTGATGGGTTGTTCTTGGTCCTCCTTTATAACATTGTCAAGTAAGGCATTACGGTTTTGGTTTCTAGCCCTTTTCTGCGTTTTACGGATGATGGCTTTTGGGTAGCCACGGTTTTCCAGTTTGATGGCCAGGTCCGCAGATTGTTGTTTGTAATCTGTGACACTGGTTCAGTTTCTACGTATGCGTAGAAACTGACCGAATGGTAGGTTCTCTCTGAGCGGGCGGGGGTGGAAACTCATGAAGTGGAGCAGTGAGTTCCTCGCAGTTGGCTTGTAATAGGTTGTTGTGACCAATGTCCCGTCTTTGACTCTAATATCCAGATCTAGGAAGGGGAGCTGTTGGTTGCTGGCTGTGCTGGTAAATCTCAGGTATGGGTTCCTTATGTTGAGCCAGGTCATGAATCTGTCTAAGTCAGTCTGGGATCCCTGCCAGATGACTAAAATGTCATCTATATATCTGTGCCAGTTCAAGATGTGATGACTGAAGGGGTTGGTGTCAGTGGCAATGTGGGTGCGTTCAAAGTTGTGTACATACAATCCTGCCACGCTTGGGGTGAAAACGCAGCCCATGGATGTTCCGTTCGTTTGCAAATAGAAGGTACCTTCATATTCAAAGTAATTCTCTTTGAGAGCCAGGGTTGCACATGCTAGTATGAAGTCCCTCGGGGTGTGGTAAGGCCAGGGAGACTCCAATAGGATGTCATGGAGGACTGCCAAGGTAGCATCCTGGGGGAGACTGGTGTACAGGCTCTCCACGTCCAACCCTACCAAGAGTTGTGTATCCGTATTGAAATCCATGTTGTTGATAACCTGTAGGAGGTGTTTGGTGTCTTTTATGTAGGTTGGTGTTCCTTGCACTAAGGGGTTCAAGAAGAAATCGCAGTACCGTGATAGTGGTTCCAAAAGGGAGTTTACACCTGACACGATAGGTCTGCCAGGAGGGGGGGGGTTTGCCCTTGTGGACCTTGGGTACTGTGTAAAAGTAGGGGGTCCTGGTGTGTACAGGGCATAAGTAGTCTGCTTCCTGTTTGGAGATGTGTTCTGCATCAGCTGCCCTCTTGACTAGTGCATGGATTGTTGTCCGTAGTCCTTCTGTGGGGTCATGCTCCAATCTGCGGTAGTTCCTATTGTCACTTAATAGTCTACGGCACTCTGTGTCGTAGTCAGTTTTGTCCTGTAAGACAATGCCTCCCCCCTTGTCGGCTGGTTTTATGACAATTGTGGGGTTGTTTTGTAGGCGTTGTATGGTTTTCCTGTCTTCCCAGGACAAGCTGTTGAAGCCGTTGGTAGGGCTGAGTTTCTCTATGTCACTGTACACAGCTTGTTCAAATGTTGTGATTTCAGGAGGGATGGTAGAGGGAGGTGGAACAAACGTGGATTTGATTCTGAGTCCCGTGATGTTGGGGTTGTCGTTGGGTTGATCAATCTCGGCGGGTGGTTTTTCAAAGTAAGATTTCAGTTAAAGTTTTCTGAAAAATTGCGCCAATTCCACATGTAATTTGAATTTGTCGAGTCTGGTGGTGGGGACAAACGACAGGCCTTTCTCCAGGACTGTCTGCTCTTTGTTGGACAGGGGGGTGCTCGATAAGTTGAATACCAGTGATGGTTGGTCAGTAAGTCTTAGTGCTTGCTGGGTCCCGGTGTTGCCTCTTTCGCCTTCTGGCGTGTGTTCGAACTCACTGGGTTCTCTTCTTCGGCCCAGTGGACTTGCGGTTGTTGTTGGTATGATCTTCTTCTGCCCCGAGCTCTTCGGCCCTGTCCTAAAAAAGGAATGTGCGGTACCTGGTTGCCTGCAAATAGTGGCATGGGTCCTGGTGGGAAACCGTAGTAGGGATTTTGTATGTGACCAAAATTTGGCGGGGGGCCGTAGAAATGTCCTTGTTGTCCTCCTTGCCAGGTGTTTGGCCACCGTTGTCCGCGTCTGCCTCTTCCTCCTCGTTTGTATGAACCGGTGCTAGAATCACTGGAGACCGAGCTAACATCACCTGAGGAGTTGGACATATTGGGGTCCTTTGTCTGTGGTGTGTAGTCATCTTCTGAATACAGGTAAACTTTGGCATAACTGAATTTTTTGAGGTCTTTGTTAAATTTTTTAATTTTTGCCTGGGTAAGGTAATCTTTGTATTAATTTATTTCTCTGTTTTGGTCATCTAACTTTTTCTTATAGGAAGTGATGGTGGCTTTGAAGTGGCTCTCTGTAGCTTGAATTTCAATCAAGATGGCATCTGATAGTCGTTTCGCTGTTTTGATAATCAGTATCATCCAGTCCCTGGTGCAGTGCCATGCGATCTGGGCCCTCCTCGCTACAGAGTCGGCAGTCAGATGTATATAATGCAATACATTCAAATGACTCTTTTTTCCCCCTGTGTGTTTTGTCCTTGTCTGTTGTTACATGTACAGGTGTTTAGAGAAGGGAATTCCCCTCTCACACATAGATAAACACCTTAGGGCGTGTATACACATAGTCTGAATTACACACCCACTAGTTTAATCACATACACTTACTTTTATTTAGTCCTGAAGAAAGCCAGCATATTCATAAGGCACTGGCTGAAACATGTTGACTTACCATGGATGTGGGAGGTCGTAACTTGCCTCCAACATCCTACAGCCTTATTTTTAACCGCTGACGGTGGCCCAGGTATTAAAGTCTAATTCACCTTCGGGTACTGGGACCATCGCCAAGCCGTTTTAACATCACATTCCCAACACTCTTCACCGCACACTCAGCGACATACCTGCTCCGCTGTAATCAGGCGTTGAAGCACACCCGGGACACGCTAGGTGTCCCTGGGTGGGCCCGATGATGAAGCATGCCACCAACTAGGTTGGTGGGTGAGGGCTTCATGAGCACACTAACCAGATGCTCCCATCCAATGACCAAACATACTTGAGTCCTTTAACTTTTTGTCCTACTTATAATGCATAAGCTAGTCTCTTTTTGATTAACACTAAGTGAAGATTCTTGCCTTTGTGCAAAATTACAGATTTTGTGTAAAATGAGCAAAATAAGCAATGTTTTAAAAACCACTCAACAAAGTATTTTTAAAAGCCACAAATTTTGCCGTTTCCAAGCAAATATAGTACTGTGTGCATTTAAAAGCGATTCACGACCATACCCTTGCTCTGACACAGCCGGAGTAGCCAGCCTTTGGTCGTCGCGCCAGGGCCAGTATTTTTGCGCTTCTTCCGACGCCGGGTGTAGCAACTAGACCGCTGCCCCGAGCGTCTGAAGCGCCCACAGGAAGTGGTGCACGTGACCTTCCTCCCCGCCGAGCATTGGACACTGCTCGTGCCGGGAGGTGGTTTCAACGTGCCGCTACCAGCGGTGAGTGCAGGGTAAGTGATGATTCTTGCCTTTGTGCAAAATTACAGATATTGTGCAAAATTAGCAAAATAAGCAATGTTTTAAAAACCACACAACAAAGTATTTTTAAAAGCCGCAAATTTCGCCGTTTCCAAGCAAATATAGTACTTTGCGCATTTAAAAGCGATTCACGATCATACCCTTGCTCTGACAAAGCCGGAGTAGCCAGCCTTGAGGGTCCCTGAGGGCCAACTAACCTACCAGCTACCTCCAGTAAGCGCCACAGAGCTGAATTGCAGAGTAGTGTATAAAGGGGGCTTGCCCTTGGACCACCTCTCTGCAACGCAGCTCCCTGGTGCTTACTTGAGGTACCTAGTGGGCTAGTTGACCCCCAGGGACCCTCAGGATTCAGGGGGATTTAATCCTCCAACTTAAAATGCACCACAGGGTGCGTTTGCACACTTGTCACATCAGGCAACGCCCCCTCCCTGCACCACTGTGCAAATGCGCCGCCTTGAGCATTGTAAATTGGGGGATTTAATCATCCCGTTGAGTCCTGAAGGTCCCGGGGGGCCAACTAGTCCACCAGCTACCTCCAGTAAGAGCCAGAGAGCTGTGTTGCGGAGAAGAGTAAAAAGGGGCGTGACCTCTGAACACTCTCTGCAACACAGCTCCCTGGCGCATACTGGAGGTACCTGGTGGGCTTGTTCGCCCCCAGGGTCCCTCAGGATTAAACATAACTTAATACCCCAATTTACAATATGCCAGGGGGTGCGTTTGCACACTTGCTATGTCAGGCCCCACCCCCTTCCTGCACCACTGTGCAAACGTGCCCCCTAGCATGTTGTAAATTGAGAGATTAATTCCCCTTGAGTCTAGAGGGTCCCTGGGGGCCAACTAGCTCACCAGGTACCTCCAGTAAGCACCACAGAGCTGTGTTGCAGAGAGGTGTAAAAAGCGGCGTGGCCTTTGAACACCTCTCTGCAATGCAGCTCCCTGACGCACACTGGAGGTACCTTGTGGGGTAGTTGAGCCCCAGGGCAGAGAATTAATTTCCCAACTTACAACGTGCCAGGGGGCTCGTTTGCTGAGTGCTGCAGAGAGGGGGCGGGGCCTAGCCGTAATGCCAGCTTAAAAAAAAAATTAAAAATTAAGAAGGGGCTGTGTGGTCCCCCTTCTCTTTCCTTTATTTGGGCCCCTTTAAAAAAAATGTAATCGGGAAAGGGGCCATGTGGACCCCCCTCCCGTGGCCAAATCCAGCCCCGGAGACCCCATCCCCCGGGGCATGGCCACAAATATTTTTTTAAGGAGGGGGGCTGTGTTGCCCCCTCCTGAGGCCTCCATTGGCCCTGGGTACCCATCCCCGGGGGCGGCCTTTATTTATCTACTATTTTATTTGGGGAGGGGGCCACGTGGCCCCCCTCCCGGGCCACTTTTAGAACCGGGA
Organism: Lissotriton helveticus; assembly: GCF_964261635.1. Lineage (NCBI taxonomy): Eukaryota > Metazoa > Chordata > Amphibia > Caudata > Salamandridae > Lissotriton > Lissotriton helveticus. The sequence goes on along the minus strand of NC_136060.1, from coordinate 17,709,810 downwards.
ACCCCATCCCCTGGGGCAGGCCCTATCCGTTGGGGACCGTGGGGGAGCCCCAATGCCCCCATGGTCCAGCCAGCTCCATGCCTCCTGCTTGAGCCGGCATTGCATTTCTACACGGGGAGCTGCTAACATGCAGCTCCTCGTGTGGAAAAGCAATCAGCTTTGGCCACGAGGCCCCCCAAACAATTTTCATAAATGCTCTTCGGAGGTGGCGGTCCCTCAAGCAGCGTGAGGGGTTAGGCCCCCACACGCATTACTTAAAAAAGCCCCGGGTGTGGCGGTCTCCGGGGCTGGGGGGGCTGTGAGCCCCCCTGCAATTATGTTAGGTAAGCCCCAGGAGGTGGTGGTCCATGGGGCTGGGGGACCCCCGCGGGCCTCCACAACTGTATTTATAAGTGCCCCCAGGATCTGGCCCACCCGGGTTTTTTTTTTATTACGAAGCGTGGGAGCCTGCACTTTGTTTTTGTTTTTTTGTGTCCGGATTTGTGCATCCAGCGCGAAAGTGGGCGATTCTTTTACAAAAATGCTTTTTTGGGCCCTGGGGGTCCTTGTGGGACCCCCTGAGCAGGCCTAGGGGGTCAGGGGGTTTCTATCCTGCCCCTTTTCTTTTTTTCACCTTTGTTTTACTGTTTTTTTGTGACTCGGTTCTGCTACGAACACTCCCTGGTTTGGAGTGTTGACAAACAACAGAAGAGTGTCGTGAGAGATAAATATTTCAAGCACAAGTACAGCTTGCAGACATTTTTAATTCACATTCTTTTCACACTATTGTCACAAAGAACCAGCTCCGCAGTAATCTGGCGTTGAAGCACACCAGGGAGGCATTTGTCTCCTCCTGGTGGGCCCGATGATGAAGCATGTCACCACCCAGGGTGGTGAGTGAGGGCTTCTAAAAGAAATCCCTAATGACTTCCAATGTGAACTAATAGGGTTATTTCCTCCTTCTCTGCTACTGTGCTTGAAATATTTATCTCTCACGACACTCTTCTGTGGTTTGACAAATACTGACCCGGGGGACTGAGAGTGTCCTTTCTCCTTCCCTCTCTCTCAAATTGTTGACTTTGGAGTGTTGACAGGCAATTGGAATAAAGCTTGTGATCTGGAGGGTGCGCGGATCTTTCGCGGCCATAGATATATATATGATTTTACTTTAGATTTTCTCAGCAACTACTGAACCGATTTACACCATTTAACAAAAAAGGGTTCTTTCTGAACCAAGATCTACCTTTTTGCCAAATTTGGTGTAGCTCCGTTCAACAATTTGGGCTGTAGCTGTGTCTAAAGTTTCCTATGGGAAATTGCATAAGGAATTAATTCATCTTCAATCCTGAGGGTCCCTGGGGACCAACTAGCCCATCAGGTACCTCCATTAAGCTCAACGGAGCTGCTTTGCAGAGTGTTGTAAAAATGGGTGTGTCCTTTGAACACCTCTCTGCAACGCAGGTCTCTGGCGCATACTGGAGGTACCTGGTGGGCTAGTTGGCCCCCAGGGACCCTCAGGATTGAAGAGGAATAAATTCCCAGGCGGGGCCTGAGGTGACGTGTGCAAACACGCCCTGTGGCGCATTTTAAGTTGGGGAAATTATTCCCCTCCAATCCTGAGGGCCCCTGGGGGCCAAGTTGCCCACCCGGTGCTTCCAGTAAGCGCCAATGCGCTGCATTGCAGAGAGGTGGTCCAGAACGTGCCCCTTTTTACACCTCTCTGCAACGGCGCTTACTGGAGGTACCTAGTGGGCTAGTTTGACCCTAGGGACCCTCAGGATTCAAGGGGACTTAATATCCTTACTTAAAACGGCCATAGATCGTGTTTACACAGTGGTGAAGGGAGGGGGCGGGGCCTGAGGGGACGTGTGCAGACACGCCCTGTGTCGCGTTTTAAGTTGGAGAAATAATTCCCCTTCAATCTAGTCCACCAGGTGCTTCCAGTAAGCGTCACTGCGCTGCTTTGCAGAGAGGTGGTCCAGGCCGTGCCCATTTTTACACCTCTCTTCAACGCAGTTCTGTGGTGCTAACTGGAGATACCTGGTGGGATAGTTGGACCCAAAGGACACTCAGGATTCAAGGGGACTTTATCCACCAAATTAAAACGGCCACAGGGCGTGTTTGCACATGTCAGCTCAGCCTACCCTCCCTTCACCAGTGTGCAAACGCGCCCTGTTGCGCGTTTTAAGAGGTAGTTTTAATCCCCCTGCCCTATTATGTACTAGGGGCTTACAGAGGAGGTAATTCTAATCACAGGGGTACCCCAACGCATAGTGTTCGCTAGTGTATGTAAGTGTTTTAACTGTATTCTTAGTGTCTTTTAGCGTAGCACTGGCTCTAGGGCTGGTTAGTCAGAGTCAGTTACCACCAGTACCCATCTGAAAAAGTTGAGGGTACAGGATGATTTTGCAACAAGGCCTCTTTCTGCTCCTCTGTTGATTCTTTCTGCACATGTCTTGCTTCTTCCTGCACTTTTCTTTGTCTTTGTGGACTTCTGTTGCTTCTTTCTGCATTTCTTTTGCTTCTTTCTGTGCGTTCTTTCTTCACATGTCCTACCTCTGTAGGCATAATAAGAAACTAGGATTTGAAAAACCTTTGAAATTCACTGAAAAAAACATAGGTTTCAGGAACAATATAGTTAGAAATTAGCATTTAAAAAACTTTTGAAATTCACTGAAAAAAACCATAGGTTTCAGGCGCGTTATAGTTAGAAATTAGCATTTAAAAAACCTTAAAAATTCACTGAAAAAACCATAGGTTTCAGAGGTATTTAGTTAGTTGGACATTTCACTTGTACAAAACCATAGAAATTCCTCAGTTATAGTTAGTTCTACTAACTATAACTTGCGCCCCCGCAATGCACTGCTATGGGGGGGGCCTGAGGTGACATGTGTGCAAACATTCCCAGTGGCTCTTTTAAGTTTAGATTAAGTCCCCTTGAATCCTGATGGTCCCTGGGGTCCAACTAGCCAACCAGGTACTGCAAGTTAGGCGCTACAGAGCTGCGTTGTAGAGAGCGGGTGTGACCTGCCCCACCTCTCTGCAATGCAGCTCTGTGGCGCTTATTGGAGGTATCTGGTGGGGTTGTTGGCCCCCAGGGACCCTCAGAATTCAAGAGGAATTAATTCTCCAACTTAAAACACCCCCAAAAATGTAATTGATAAGATCCCCGGGGTAGTGGTCCACGGGTGCTTGGGGGTCTTAGAGGCCCCCAAAACTATAAAAATACAGTCTCCGGGGTGGCAGTTCCCGGGGCTGCGGGGGCAGTGTGCCCCCACAAATATTTTTACAAAGCCCTGGGGTGGCGGTCCCTGGGGCAGTGTGGGGGGATTGGGCCCCTGCACATGTTTTTCACTGCCCCAGGGACCTGGCTCACCCGGGGGCTTAAATTAAAAGAAGCGCGGGAGCCTGCGCTTCTTTTTTTTATTTTCTCGGCCGGAATCGCGCACCCAGTACTTTTTGGGGCCCTGGGGGTCCTTTTGGGACCCCCTGAGCAGGCCTAGGGGGTCAGGGTGTTTCTACCCTGCCCCCTTTTCTCATTTTGCGCGCTTCTTTTACTGCTGGCTGCCAACACTTCCTGGTTTGAAGTGTTGACAGCCAATTAGAATGCAGCTCGTGATCGGCAGGGTGAGCGGATCCTCCGTGCCTCTACGTGTTGAAACATTTATTTTTTTATTTTCTCAGCAACTACTGAACGGATTTACATCATTTAAGGAAAAGAGTGCTTTCTGAACCAAGCACTACCTGTCTGCCAAATTTGGTGTAATTCCGCTCAGCAGTTCCAGCTATAGCCGTGTCTGAAGTTTCCTATGGGAAATGCATTTTTTCACCTCTTTTTCTTGAATTTCTCAGGAACTGCTGAACGGATTTACCCGATTTAACAAAAATATTTTTTTCTGAAACAAAGGCTACCTTTTTGCAAAATGTGGTGTAATTCTGTACAGCAGTTCAGGCTGTAGCCTTGTCTAAAGTTTCCTATGGGAATTACCATGGAGAAAACACGTTTTGGGACCCCCCTTTTTCTCAGCCCCCGCTTGCCAAATCACCCAGAAACTTTCAAGATAGGAGCTGACTGGAGCGCCCCATTTGTTTTGAAAATTTCGTGAAGATTCGTCAACCGGCACCAAAGTCATTGGGAAAAGAAAAAACGCTTTTGATTAGAAACAAGGTCCTAACTAAAACTACCTACTGGCGATCGCCAGTAGGTAATAATATATACATACATATATATATATATATATTACCTACTGGCGGTCGCCAGTAGGTATATATAGTTAGGATTTTTTCTCTATGGGATTTTTGAAAATTCTATGTCTAATAACTTTGGCGTTTGTGGACGGAATTGGCTGAAATTTTCAGGAAAATGGAACATTTTGTTTCTGAGCAGCCCCTGAAAATTGGGGGGGGGTTCGTCCAGGGGGGGGTCGAGAAAAAAGGGGGGTCCCAAAACGTGTTTTTAACATTGAGTTTTCCATAGGGCGGTTGGCCTCACTTTTAGCCCGAACGGCTGAATGGATTTGCACGAAACTTGGCAAAATTGTAGGGACTGTTAGCCCGATGTGCCTTTTGTAGGTCTCAATATATGTGCTCCAGTGGATTTTGAGTAATTTAGGTTCAAAAAAAGATATATATCTGGGCGGAGCCTAACCACACATCTGATCTGATTGGCTGTCAGCACTTCATCCAAGAAGTGTTGGCAGCCATCTTGGGACCAATATACATGATAGCACCTCATTAAAAAGCATTGTAGTTAATAGAGGGTTTTAGGACTTTAGTTACATTATAAATCATTTGTTGATGGTACCATACTCGTTTTAGGAATTGTGGTGGGTTCTAAGGTGATTTTACCATGTGAAAAAACCTTCTGCTGTGATATCATGAATATTGTTTGAAAGAAAACTAATATCTCATGATTTTCCCACAGTGGTTTGGAAGGGGATCTATAAGCTAAACTGAAAGCATATTTTCTGTAAATTCACATTATCTTTCTCAGTCATGTGAAAATGAAGTCTGACATTCTCAGTAAAACATGTACATCCAACAAGGACAGAGACTGTCAGTTGATTCCTTTGTGTTCTACTGCAGCCTCCTAGAGTGTTCTAAAGAACAACTAGAGCGCTAACAGTCCTACTTATTACAAAGGTATGGCACACCTGAAGCCATCTTGATTGGAATAAAGTGGTAACTCTTAAAACATTTAATTTAAAAAGAAACAACATGAGGGGGTATATTTTGCCATAGAAAGTATGATTAGTGCTGCAGAATGAAAAATTAGGGCACATTTTGAGTGACTTCTCAAATCCTTTTCTATTTCATTAAAACATTCTGACATGCAGTCTCCCAAAATGGCCACCAGAGACAACAGAGCCCAAATGTAGCCCAAATATCACCCAGATGTAGCCCAAGTATAGCCCAATGACAGAATGTCCCAGAGTGTTCTAAAGAACAACTAGAGCGCTAACAGTCCTACTTATTACAAAGGTATAGCACACCTGGAGCCATCGTGATGGGAATAAAGTGGTAACTCTTAAAACATTTAATTTAAAAAGGAACAAAATGAGGGGGTATATTATGCAATAGAAGGTATTATTAGTGCTTCAGAAAGAAAAATTAGGGCACATTTTGAGTGACTTTTCAAATCCTCTTCTATTTCATTAAAAAATTCTGACATGCAGTCTCCCAAAATGGCCACCAGAGACAAAAGAGCCCAAATGTAGCCCAAATATCACCCAGATGTAGCCCAAGTATAGCCCAATGACAGAATGTCCCAGAGAGTTCTAAAGAACAACTAGAGCGCTAACAGTCCTACTTATTACAAAGGTATGGCACACCTGAAGCCATCTTGATTGGAATAAAGTGGTAACTCTTAAAACATTTAATTTAAAAAGGAACAAAATGAGGGGGTATATTTTGCCATATGAATTATGATTAGTGCTGCAGAAAGAAAAATTAGGGCACATTTTGAGTGACTTCTCAAACCCTCTTCAATTTCATTAAAAAAATTCTGACATGCAGACTGAAACATGCACTTTGAATACCAGCAGCAGACGTCCCTGGTGAGCAGTAGCTTTACTACAGTGATCTAATGTGCAACTAGAGTGCTAACATTCAGAATTTATGGCAAATGTGTGACACATCTGAATGCCTTCTTGATGGAACCAAAGTAAACAAGCATTGAAAATGCAATAGATCTCGCCCTCGTTTAAGTTAAAGCCATTCTGTTTGTAATGAGGTGGCTTTTTAGCTTTGCTTTTATTAGTGTTTTTTCAACTTTCATGTAAATAACATGCATCTGTATGCATATAAGTATATGTATGCATGCATTTATGTTTGTATTTATATAGATATACAGATGATATATGTTTATATATGTATGTATATATATATATTCACTGAAAAAACCATAGGTTATAGACCATATATAGTTAGGAATTAGCATTTACAAAACCTTGAAAATTCACTGAAAAAACCATAGGTTATAGACCATATATAGTTAGGAATTAGCATTTACAAAACCTTGAAAATTCACTGAAAAAACCATAGGTTATAGACCATATATAGTTAGGAATTCGCATTTACAAAACCTTATTTTACTCACACAAAACCATTGAAATTCCATATATAGTTAGTTGTACTAACTATATATCGCGCACCCGCAATCCACTGCTGATGATGTCACATATTACATCATTCATCACATGGTCAGTGACATCACTGTTGACATCACTGATGACATCTCAAATGACATCACTGATGACATCACTGATGACTACATCCAATGACTCTATAATTATGTAAAGTTAAAATATGTCTTACATATTGAAGAATGAGTGGATGTATAAGTGTTTTGATGAAGGATTTAGTAGGGGCATGACTGACTGTATGAGTGACTGATTAAATGTGTCTCACTGAGTGCATGGGTTAGTGACTAAACTGTCTTAATTTGTGCATCATTATGTCTGTTGTTCTGTAAACTGCTGCATGTGTTGATCAGTAGCTATATAATTAACTATATGGGTTATTGATTGGTTGCCCAAGCATGTGTATGGGAGACTGAGTGTGTGTGTGGGTGGCTGGGAGGTGTATGACTCTCTGCATAGATGTGTGAGCAGTTGATTGACTAGATGTATGGGTTCAAAAGTGCATGTGGAAACAGCTGTATGGGCAGTTGACTGTGTGCATGAGTGTATTGGTGAGTGAATGGATATCTCAGTGCTACATGTTAAAGTAAGTACATATGTAAAATACAGTACATGTGAGAGTTGACATATATAAATAACTGTGCATAAGAGCCAGTGAATGTGTGAGTGGCTGTATGGATCATTGTGAACTTGTATCCAGGATTGTATAAGTGAGTAAATATGTTTTAGTATATGTTTGAATAAGTAAGGTGTGTATAACTGTATAGTTGAGGAAATGGAGGTGTGATTGATTCTTTGCATGACTCACTAAGTGTCTCAGTAACTCCATGGATGAGTGACAGTCTATGAGTGTCTGTTTACACTGAGTGTATGTAAGGTTATATTAGAGTCTGAAGAGGTTCATCGTATTATCACATGAATGATGTCATCAGTGATGTGATCAGTAATGTCAAATCAGATGTCATCAGTGATGTCATCAGTGATGTCATTTGAGATGTCATCAGTGATGTCATTTGAGATGTCATCAGTGATGTCATTTGAGATGTCATCAGTGATGTCATCAGTGATGTCATTTGAGATGTCATCAGTGATGTCATCAGTGATGTCATTTGAGATGTCATCAGTGATGTCATCAGTGATGTCACTGACCATGTGATGAATGATGTAATATGTGACATCATCAGCAGTGGATTGCGGGTGCGCGATATATAGTTAGTACAACTAACTATATATGGAATTTCAATGGTTTTGTGTGAGTAAAATAAGGTTTTGTAAATGCGAATTCCTAACTATATATGGTCTATAACCTATGGTTTTTTCAGTGAATATATATATATATCTGAGAAGGAAGAATGGATCCCCTCATCCTAGGCAAACCATAGTAACTCCAAGTCTGACATCCTGTCTGAATTACAGAGACGCAACAAGCTCCAGATACCTCCCTGCAACTGTCCAGCTGACCTACTGTACTGTGTGCTGGACCTAGAACTGTACCTGCGTGAGCCTGACTGCCTCTGCTGGAATGAGTTCCTGAGCCCCAAGAAGTGCTTCTCCAGGTCCTGGACTGTTGGCTGGCATCAGTTGAGCTCCTCATGTGAGAAAAGCGGAAATCCTAAAGTTTCTGGCTCTTAGCGACTGCAAACTGTCCAATTCATATGAAGACTCCGCAGCCCGTACACCCGCCAATGTGAAGCTGCGGTGGACCCGACTCTTCACGCTAGAGTGACCATCAGCAACATGAGATACGTACTTCGCGCTACAGCAAGGACAGCTCACGGTGATCGCCAAGGCAAAGTTATAGCAACGACCATCTGCTCCACCTGACTGGTGCTTCGCTCCACAACAACAGCTTGTACCACTCGGCCTGTTGTTTGTGCTACAGTGACGACCATCCGTGCCACTCTCCCTACTCCTTGCGGCCGCCTTTACTGTGAATGGAACTCTTCAATCTGGAGAAGGTAGCTTTTTTGGTAAGACTAACCTGATCCCTGTATCTGGGCCGCGCTCCATTGCAAGTGGTTTGACATTAGGCTAGCATGAGCAGATTACCGGAGTTGTGCTTTGTGCTTTTTTGTGCTAAATCTACCTGAAATTTTAAAATTTTAAAATCTCTGGTTCTATTGATTGGATATTTGCTGTTCTGGAATAATGTGATATATTTTCAATATCATAATATTTTATTTAAAATGTACTCTATTTTTCTAAATTGGTTTGGGACTTTATTTTAATGTGTGTGCTGCATAAATACTTTACACAGTGTCTCTAAGATAAGCCTGACTGTTTTTGCCCCATGGTACCAAAAGGTTAAGTACAGGTTATTTTAGAGACATGTGGTTCACCATGACAAGGATTGTGGCCGTTGCCTGCATGGGGAGTCCACCCCCTCAATAATATTACCCAATTGTTTACACAATGGAGGAACTGCCCCTTTCAGAATAAACAAGCCTTTCAACAACAATTGCACATATAGGGGTCGATTGCGATTCGGGATAAAAAACCGTCCTGCGATTCGTATTCAGAGCCGTTTCCGTATGAATCGTAAAAAACCGTCCGAATTGCGTAGTGCGATCTGTATACAAATAGTCCGTACGAATGTGTACGAACCGTACGAAAAACAAGCGAAGATCCGTATGACACGGACCCGCCTATTGAACCGTACGATTTGTAAACATTCCGTACGACCCACCAAGTACGATCCGGACACGGGACCCCGAACACTGTCCGTACGGGAAAAAGCAGTCGCGTACAAACTGCTGGATGCGCGAGCCACACATCAAAAGAAAAAGCGAAGCCCCCTCAATGACCCGCACGCGTACCCCCACAATACGTCGCGTATGATCGAGCCACATATTAAACCTCGAGGACGAACCCCCCAACGACCCACATGCATACCCCCACAATACATCGCGTATGACAGAGGCACTGAATAAACCTCGACAAAGAACACCCCCCAACGACCCACAAGCGTACACCCACTATACGTCGCGTATGACAGAGCCGCAGATTAAACCTCGACGACGAACACCCCCAACGACCCACACGCGTACACCCACAATACATGGCATGCAGCATACGATGAAGATGTTACACACCTTGGCCGGGGCATAGGGGAGGGATCCGCCGGTCTTATCAAGGCAACTGAATCGGCTCTTCAGGAGTCCAAACGTACGCTCTATGACTCACCTGGTCTGTCCGTGTGCATTGTTGTACCGCTGGTCTGCAGCTGTCCTTGGGTTGTGGAGCGGTGTCATGAGCCACGGCATGTTGGGATATCCCACATTTCCTACAAATATACACCGTGTCACAATTAGAGTTATGCCATTCGGTCGGAGCTAACAAAAAATGAAACATACAGGACAAACAGAGTATACCCACCAACAAGACATGCCTGTTCGTTGTGCAGCTGCAGCATCATCTGTGGTACCCTGCTACGCCTCATGATGAATGCATCATGGCACGATCCTGCAAAACGTGCACACAAGTGGGAAATGATCATGTTAGATAGACACACCACCAAGGCATTTATTGAGTGGTAATGTTTCCTATTGCGATAGGCTTGATCCTAAGCCTGTGATGGCACAAAAGCCACATGTGTACCATCAATGGCCCCAATCCCATGTGGCATCCATGCCAGGGCATAGAAATCACCCTTTGCATCTGTCAACTCTTCGGGTCTAGGAAATTTGATGAATTCATCAATATGCTGTAACATGGCAGCTAACACATCACGTAGCAAACGGCTGAACATTGTCTGGGACATACCCCCCACATCTGCAATGGTAAATTGGAACGTACCTGTGGCAAAGAAATGTAGGGCTGCCATCACCTTTAGCTGTGGTGTCAGCGCAGTAGGATACCTGTGTCGTGGTCGTAGATGTGGTTCCAGCCTGCCTGTCAAGTTCTGAATCAACGCACGACTGAATCTGTACCGTCTGATGCAATCACGTTCCCTCATGGTCTCCAAGTCGGGAAAAGGCCTTAGTAGAGGGGGTGCCCTGCAGAACATATTTGGGGTAAATGGATGACAACTGTCAGACAACAACTATTCCACTGTACATGGCAGAAGCTACAATGCTACTACACATCAAGTTACTATGGGCTCTGCCATACGCAATACATCCGGGACACATATGTAAGCTTCCTGAAACTCCTAACAGAAGCCACACCCATCTGTTGATTGTGATCCTATAATTACTTAAACACCAAGGAGCTGCTGGCCTGCTCTTAGTGAGCATAGCAAGATGTTAGAGGAGTGACACACGTCAACAGACATGCATTAGGAGGATGACATCCCATACAGACAGCTGACTGCAAGGCACAGAGCAAGGTTACCGGGAATATACATTGGACATATCCTAGGACATGATAATAACGGTGTGTATGTGACAATACAACACCACTGCAATTGTCACAAGGCAGTCAAGTACTCATGGAGATCAATGATGTATGGTGCCATTAGACACAGAAGCCATTGGCAATGCACATGTTGCATGTTGTGCGTACATGCAACACCATTCCCGTCACGACACAGACTCATATTCGGAGCACCAACAGTCCCCAAATAGCATATTCTATCTTTACCATGGCACACCCATTAGATTGTGACATTGGGAACATGATGTGCGTCAATTAGTCCTGGGCAAAAGTGCCATGGTCCCTGGCATCATGAGACAGGTGCCCTTAGTGCTGTTTGTGCCATCCCAGTGTTGATGTGCATGACAACATGTGCATGAAGATACGAATGGGGGGACAGAAAAGGTGATGTTTAACACATAATGCACCATCACACCTCACATGTGTCAAAAGGTCCTCACACATCGATTGTGCAACGTGACCTGATATCCTGTGCTATATCAGTGCCTGGCACACCTAGGGCAGGGTCATGTAAGTATGCAATGACAAAAACTAGATAGACATCCTTCTGTTAACTGTACAGCGACATCCCTGCCATGTGTGCGTGACTTTTCACTAATGTAATGGTGCCATATACGATTGAACCCTACCTCGAGTATGCGTGCGTGCGTGTGTGCGGGACGTTTCACCATTGCAATGGTGCCACACGCGAACGGGCCGTACCCCGACAGTGCGTACGTGTGTGCGCGACGTTTCACCATTGCAATGGTGCCACATGCGAACGGGCCGTACCCCGACAGTGCGTACGTGTGTGCTCGATGTTTCACCATTGCAATGGTGCCACATGCGAACGGCCCGTACCCCAACAGTCCGTTCGTGTATGCGGGACGTTTCACCATTGTAATGGTGCCACACGCGAACGGGCCGTACGCTGACAGTGCGTACGTGTGTGCGGGACGTTCCACCATTGCAATGGTGCCACACGCGAACGGGCCGTACCCCAACAGTGCGTACGTGTGTGCGCGATGTTTTACCATTGCAATGGTGCCACACGCGAACGGGCCGTACCCCGACAGTGCGTACGTGTGTGCGCGACGTTTCACCATTGCAATGGTGCCACACGCGAACGGGCCGTACCCCGACAGTGCATACATGTGTGCGCGACGTTTCACCATTGCAATGGTGCCACGCGCGAACGGCCCGTACCCCGACAGTGCATTCGTGTGTGTGGGACGTATCACCATTGTAATGGTGCCACACGCGAACGGGCCGTACCCCGACAGTGCGTACGTCTGTGCAGGACGTTTCACAATTGCAATGGTGACTTACGCTACGTGAAATGCACTGTACACATGAGGGGATGACCAAAAATACTCTGGGAACACCAAGGGGACAAGTGGTAGGCCCTGAATGCAGGCTGGTTGTCATGGATACTGAGATTTGGATGTGTGCTACAGGTGTCCTGCAAAAGTCAGTTGGTCAGAAAAATACAATGTTGCAAATTGGTTGTGGAGCTGAGCTGAAGCTCAAATTTGAAGAAAAGCAAAAGTGTGTCAGAGCCTTAAGTTTAAAGGGATTGGATGGGAGGTAGGATGCAAAGTGAACTGGCCTATGACACTGTACTCCTGAGACTGAAAGCCCCTCAGCAGCACAGATTTAAGGCTGCATGTGGCTGTGAGAGTGCACTTGCATGCACAATATTGGAGTGGACCAGACTGCTGCTGTCTCTGCATTCCCTGGACTCTTAATTTGCTTACAATGGAGAGGTCACCAGCATTCTCTGATGAGGAAAACCAGGCCCTGCTGGATGCCCTCATCCCGCAGTACAGCAAGCTGTATGGGAGGACAGGGGAGCAGGTGAGTGCTGAATACAGTGGCCTTGACTGTGCACCTGTTGTGTGTGTGTCACAACAGGCATTGTGTATTGGTGGGACAGACATGCTATGTGGTTTTGAGGGAGTCACAGGGGGTGTACATGGTGGTGTCTCTCATGCAGAGCATGATGTAGTTCATGTGTGCTGACTTCTCACTTGCACTGTGCTTACTGTGACATTCAATGCATAGTGAAAGACACATTCCAGCGTGCAATACCTTGGTGGCTTTTCTCACAAATGTCCTGAGATGTAACAGTGTTCCCCCAGGCTGACAGCTGAAGGTACTCACAGAAGTGCATGAGTTGTGGGGACCCGAAGTGATATTTGGGAAATTATGTTTCTGACCTGAAGGACATAGAAGTATGTGATTGCTCCTTGTAATCCGGGTGAGTGTGCATGTGATGTGTTGCACCGCAGATGCATGGCGTATGCATCAGCTCTGCACATCTGATGTGACACGTGGGAAGTGTTGTGTGCCTGCGTAGCAAAGTTAGCATGTGACCCGTGTCTCCACTATGTGAAGTGGCACATGTGCCAAGTGATGGTTGTACCTACTGTGGTCAGTGATGGTCAAATGATCTGTGCCTGGGTGTATTTGTCAGCTCCGCTGAGGGTTGTTAAGTGGATGTGGAAATGTGACTGCTTGCCACGTGCTATCCCACACCCTGTAGTTGCATGTGTTGTACAGTGTGTGCCATGATCAGTGAGTGTCTTTCCCCCTTATGCCATCTGTTGTCTTTCATAGGCTTGTCGTGCATTGGGGGTATGCCCACAGGCCAAATTCACATGTACAATGATGCAAGTCCTATCAGCATCCTATGGCCTGTTCTCTTCAACAATGTAGTGCAAGTGTGTCTTTGAGACATGGTGCAGGTTTAGTGATGTTGTTTCACTTTGTCTTCCTGACAGGTATCTGCCTATGAGAAGGGGGAGATCTGGTTGGACATTGCCAGGGCTGTCAGGTGTGTGGGGGCCCTCGCCTGCAGGTACCTAACATCAGGAACAGTTGGTAAGATATCCGGTGCTGGACCCGGCGTATCGCCCGGGTGCAGCTGAAGCTGGAAGCTCCACGCCGGCATGGTGGAAGACGTCGCCTCACCAGTCTCACATGCTCCGGGTCCTGAAAGTGGTCTTTCCCAACCTCCATAGGCAGTTGCAGGAAGGACAGCAGCAAGAAGGGGGTATGTACATGGCTGTTTGTTCTGTTGTGTGCCCACTGCTACTTAAGGTGCTCTGACGCCTGGATTTACTCCCACAGTTGGGTTGTCTGGTCAGCCAGGCACTTTGTGCACTGTTGCTTCAATTCCACATATTCAGATGGTGTTCGTTTTCATCCCTCACCCACTTCCTCCACATGTTTCCCCTGGTCTGTGCTTTTTGGGCATTTGAACAAGTTCTTCTAGGGTGCCATTTATTTGGACTGCACATTGAATTGCACATCATGTGGGAGTGAGGTCTGTGACATGTGTTGTTACCTTGCATGTGCCATGACCTGTGACCTTGGTTTGTACTTTGTATTTGTTTGCCCTGATGATGCGTCTCAACAACCCTTGCAGTATCCATGACCCATGTTGTGTTGTCAGACCTGATGTACATCATTTGTAAGTTATCCATAGTGCCATGGCGGTTATTGATGGTACAGTCAGCGCATTCCATGTGCATAGATCACTGGGCCCACTACAGTCACCAGACACAACCTGGACTCTTATTCATGTGTGTCATGCAGCACAGTGGCCATTCAATGTATGTTCATCAAGACTCTGCCTCAGTGGCATTGGAGCCTGCCATAGATTGAATGTAACCAGTGGCTGCTACATGTGCCCACTGGACATGGATACTACATTTGGCTTCTGCATGGTTACACTGGGCAGTGCCTGTGTGCTTATTCACAACAATCACTGGTTGTTTGTTTGTGACTGATATGTAGTGCCATCCCCACAAGGTGAGCTTCAGTTACCTTTGGACTACTTGCATCACAGTTTTGTGTCCCCTGAATCCAATCTTGCACTTCTTGATCTGTATAAATGACATTGCCTGACGAATGTGGGTGTTGTGCAGGGGATGTATAATGTGCCTGCCTGATTTTGACTTGCAAGGTGTGACCTGTGTGTGGGCATAGGTTGGCTGGTGGTGCACCATGCACTTCCCCTGTGATGGTGGGCAGTGTTTTCATTGTATGCCTGACAGCCTTTGTGAATGTATATTAAACCTGATTGTGCCTCATTCTTGACTCCAACATGTATGTGGTGGTGGTGGAAGGCTGTTTTGTGTTAGTGGGCACACTGGTGTTGTACTTTATGTGGGGTTGAGGGTGTGTGCACGATGCAGGTATCATTTTGCTGTAACACATTTGCAAGCCCATTTGCATGAGCATTGTGTAGATTTAGGACTTGTGGCCCACTTCACATGACAGGCAGTAGGTCTTATGTGCAAACAAATGCATGATCAGGTACCAGATGCCCCTGTGAGGACAGACATGTTGCAAGTTGACTCACAGTGAATATTGTACCCTGGCACTCACAAAATCTAGTCATTATTGTGTTTGGGTTTTAAATGTGTACATATGATGATTTGTGTACGTGGCACCTATATGCTTGCACGATATTTGTCTAACAAGTGAGTGCACACAAAGCAACTTTGGAAAATGTTGTCTTACAAGCTGGTACCTTATAAATGTGCCCAGTGTAAGTGATTGAGGTTGTATGTTGTTCACCAGATACATGTCCACACAGTTCTTCTGGGCTCTTGCTGCTCCTTTGAACACAATTGTACAGAGTAATGTGTGTCATGCCATCAAGACCTCCATTGGCCCATGTATAATGGCAAAACTGCAACACCATTTATTCCTACCAGTCTTTCATCAGACCAGGTGCCAGCTGTTTCTGGAATCAGTCCAGGTTTATTGGGTGTAGTTCTTTGTGAGTGTCCTTTCGTGCAGGCACATACGTGTTCTCTTCACAAGTGTGAAAATGTACACATTCCTAACATTTTGAATGTGTGAAGTACTATGAGTCACAGGATGTTCAATATTTTGTCACCTTTTGGATCACCCAAATGTAATTACAGGGCTCTGAGTGTGGTGTCACCTTGTGGAGCGAGGTGTTCTTTTGTGCCCTGATGGCCACCACCAAAGCTTTTATGATACTGAACTTTAAGTGCCATCACTTCAGTGTATGGGTCTGCTATCAATTTAAACAACAGATTCTTCTAAGTGTAACTCTGATTGGAGTTGGGGGCTGATGTGTTCATGGTATCCTGGTGTCCAAATTGAATTGTGTCAATGCCAACTGGTCAGTACTAGTCTCAAATATGTGCAGAGCTATCGGGCTGTTACTCATGATGCATGGCATCATTTTCTATGTGACCAACTGTTTTTGGACACATGTGTCATATGTGTACAGGTGTCTGATGCATTTTTGTTTCTTCTCCTTGCCCACAGCATCATCAACCGAGATAGAAGGAGGAGACATGAGCACGGACCAGGAGGGGGGACCCAGCTGCAGTGCCACCAGTGCTGAAGATTTGGAGGGTGCTAGTGGCATGGAGGGTGAGGGGAGTCAACCGTCCGTACCTTTGGAAGGCGACACCTCGTACCATGCGGACGGTTCGTCATCTGACTCCTAGGAGGAGGGGGAATATGTGCCGACAGCTTCGTCCATCTCTGTGTCTGTCCCTGCCTCCTCCAGACCCATCTCCA
Organism: Lissotriton helveticus; assembly: GCF_964261635.1. Lineage (NCBI taxonomy): Eukaryota > Metazoa > Chordata > Amphibia > Caudata > Salamandridae > Lissotriton > Lissotriton helveticus. Next base: position 17,693,266 of record NC_136060.1, on the reverse strand, counting down.
CCCTCCCAGTTGCTAGTGTCCCTTCGGTCCGTGCTGCCCCCCATGTCTCCTTCGTCCCCGGCACTGCAGCCCCTGCCCCTGTGTCCCCTGCTGCCCTCGGTGCCGAAGCTGTGGACCTACTCCGGTAGATACTTGTTGGTCAGACATCCATGCTGACTGTCCTCCATGGCCAAACTGCAATCTTGACGCAGTTGTTGTCATTCATGGAGGGCATATCAGCTACCATGTCTGACCAACGTTGGAGTCTTTTGGCCATAGAGTCAGAACTGACGGCAGCAGTTGCCCTCCCGCAGCGGCCCATCCCCTCCTCTCCTTCTGAACCATCCACATCCCCCTCACCCATACCTGTCTAAAGCACATGCAAACGCACAGGGACACGCACACCAACAGGGACACCCAGTACACCACCACGGACGTGTCGGCGCAGTACTCCAGGCACACGCTATCACGAGGATATAGGCACACCCACAGGGACTGGGGACAGACGGCAGACACGCAGCCAGAGACAAGCTACGCATCACTCACTACCCTCTACCTTCACTCTCATTGTGTCCCCGGGGTCAGGTGGTAGCCTGTCTGAGCTGGCAGCAGTGTGCAGTGCAGAATATGTGGCAACCTTTGGAGATGCACCAGCCACTGTGGAGGTATCCTCCCCACCTGCACACACTACACCTCCCCTTCAGTCTCCTGTCCCTGCGGTGCCGGTCAGTGACAATGATGATGCCCCCCATGGGTCCACAGACCTATGAGTCCATCCATGTGCAGGCAAGTTTATGGGTGACAACCTCCACGTCACCACTGTGATGGACAGTTTATTGGACTGGCCAATGGCCTCTTTGAGCCTGGACTCTTTTATTTCCTGCATTTGATTTTTGAGCTGAATAAAGCACTTTATTTTTCAATCTGAACTATTGCATTTCAGGCACTTGCTTTAGGTGCTGTGTGCCCAGGAGTTGGTGTCATGTTGATAATTTCAGATTGTGAAAGGTGTCCACCTTCAGATGGTAATGATGTTCAACATGGTATCTAAGCGCCATCCCAATGTTGCTGCACAGCATCTGGATTTGTGTGTGTGCAGTTTGTATACAGACATTGTCCGTAAGAGTGTCCCTTCCTCAGTGACACATGAGATCTACACTACAGACAGGTGCACTAATGTTGTAGTGAAATTAGTACAGGCGTTCCATATTTGAGCTGTCATAAAAGGAATTCCCTTGGACAAATGACAAGATATAGCTCAAACATAATCTAAATATTCACAATGAAACAAATTATATTGCAACCACAAATATATAAAGTACAAATCATTTATTATACATCAAAAGTTAAAAGCAATTCATTATGCTACTGGACATATATGAATTCCTAGGTAAACAGTTAAAACCTAAACAAATAAACCATCAATTATGACCTGCACAATTGAGAAGACAGACATGGAATGTAAAACATAAACATTGTAAAATACAATTTGTACATTTGTAGCTCACTAGTACTGGCACCTATGTTTTATCATTACACATTTTTGTATATAAACATTGGTGGTGGAGACATAAATTGTACTGAAGAGTGGGCGTCGACGCGTTTCGGTGGTTAGAACAGATTAATTCCACCTTTTTCAAGACCTTTCTTTTCGTCTGTCGTAACAGGGGGTCTGATAGATTACCCTACAATAAACATACATGAGAGTTACAATTTAACACAACATCTTTCTCTTACATCATTCGGACATAAGTCTGTCCCCTATTGTCTCAGTATACTTGAGGGTACTGGGCATTCAACATTCAAGGTTTTAAGGCTCTAATCTACACAATAAGATTTCTAATGTACATGTATTAAATGTTGTACAACAACATAATAGCAAAAAGGATCTTGCAGTTATTTTCACAATCCTAAATGCAAGACACTACCCAGTTTGTAAGGCCGTTTAAGTGTAAGTCATATAATCTACGAGCATGTCATGATGGTTTCAGCTGTTTTTTAACGTACTTGTGGAGCCTACACTATGAGTCTTACCCTGAGTTAGGTCTGAAGATAAAGGGAACACTGTATTCCTTAGTCCTGTTCTGTATAATTCTCAACCGTCTAATATGGACATTCGTTGAGCGATCTTGGGACTGCAAGAGAGGATAAATGTATGGAATCAGCTGATTGCTGTACCTTTACTGGAACCCTACAATCTTGAGTTTTTGGAAAAAACGCCTGAAGAATGTAAATTTACCTGTTGTTACTTGATAGGGCCACAGTGGATGCAGTACTGTAGTACACGTCCAATCTTTAGTTTATATACTGTCCACGGGATTCGGCATAAAGGAATTATTACCCTAATTGAGGAAGATTTAATAAGTTGTAGTTGGGGAATTATTTATAAATAGGTTAAAGCTCTCTATTGCTCTATCTGATAAGCATACCTGCAATAACAGAGGATTTTGAAATATGTCCAAATTGCACCGTTCGTAGGCCAGGATAAGGCGATCCTATTTGGGGGCATGTCGCCTAATGGTTAGAAATAAAAGGTAACGTGATGTTAGGCCTATTGGCGCTCACAAGGGATTTCACATGTTATTTAGTATGGGGGTCTCGGTGTGGCTTATGGCAAACATACCTGGAGTACGAGAGGCTTCAATATATTCTCCCAATTTGCGCTGTCAAGAGTGCAGCTAAAATGCCGTGCTCACTTTTAGGTCCAAAGGCCTAATAGATTAAAAGAGTAAAATAACATACCACGGTTTTAAAAGAAGAGAGGTAAAGCTCGCCGTGCTCCTAATGTTGTTACTCCTATCCGGAGCTTACCTCCCGGTTAAGTACTGTCCCGCTTCTGGTGGGGTTCTGTTGCAAATGTACGGCTCACTAGTTAGTGCCGTGTTTTAAATATCTGCCCTCCACACGTGATTTGATAGAGAGAGGGACCCTTCTACCCAATCGCGTGATGTCAGGACTGTGCTGGTTAATTAGCATAGTGCTCTTGCTAGAAAATACACCCTACTGGTCAATGGGAGTCTACACTTTACTCCTCCTACTGTGCGAGATTCCCTCTCTGGTACGCCGCACTATTCCCTAGTGTATCCGGTTCTCTGTGGTGTTACACATATAAGAAAGCTCCCTATTGGTTGCTTTGTTTCTAACGGGAAGGACACACGGGAGTATTGTGAAGCGACTTACGAGCAAGATAGATGGCCCGTCAAGGTGTAACTTTCTATGTGTGCGTGTATTGTATATTTGCACAAGACAGGCTGCTGCCTCTTAATCTACCTATTCAATGAATCACTACGAATGGAAATCTACTCGTGCATTGTCTACCTAGCGCATTAAGGAGGACATGACTAAAGTGAGTCCAAATTCTAATCTCTCAGGGGCCGTGTGCCTGAGTTGTATGTTTGAACAAGACGGGCTGCTGCCTCTTAATTTACTCTTGCAATGACTAACTTAACACATTAAAGAGGGCTAATGAAAGTGAGTCCGAATTCTAATCTCTCCAACGCCGAAATCGATCTATCCTATACGTGAAGGTAGAGTTTTTTTCAGCTTGACTGCAGTCAAGCTGTTCCTATTTATGTTAGGCCCTGAACATTATGTCAACCCTACTTGATACTGTAGCCAGGTACATATAGCTGCTTGATAAAACACAGAATTCAGAAAAAGCCGCTGATGCATGTTTTTACAGGCATCTGGCCCAATCTTCCCTAGTATTGAGGCCTTTCAGTATGGTGTTGAGGTGGCAGAAGTACCATTGTTCCCTGACTTTCCTCATTCTGTCTGTATCTCCACCTCTTCTGTTTGTCCTAACTTTCTCTAATATAAACCATCTGATGTCCTCACAGGAATGGTTCAATGTACTGAAGTGTTCTGTCAGTGGCGCATTGCACTTATTAGTGCGAATGGCGGATTTATGTTTGAGTACCCTTATTCTTAGCTCTCTACTAGTTTCTCCCACGTAGCCCAAATTGCAAGGGCGCAAGAGTAGATAAACCACATTTTGGCTGCGGCAATTGTTGAGGGTTGAGGGAGTGAGTTTATTTCCAATATATTCAATACTTTTGCTCACTATACAATGGGGACATACTGAGCATGTTCCACATTTGTAATTCCCTGAGGCCATACTTCCAGTGAGAGTTTGTTGGCTTTCAGTCGAGGGCTTGTAGGTATGGACCAAGCTATTTCTGATCGTTTTATTCCTACGAAAGGAAAAAAGAGGTCTATTCAATTGGGTTTCGCTGTTGTAATTTAGGATTTTCCAGTGCCTGTTAACAATATTTTTAGTTTGGTTACTCACATGTGAGTACTGTGTGACAAACACAATTTTGTCTAAGGGCGTTTTCTCCTTATTAGTATTCCTATTTTGCTCGAGTAAACTGTCTCTATCATAGAAACGTGCACGCTTAAGTGCATGTTTGATCAGTTTGTTTGGGTAACCTCTATTTTTCAGTTTGACTTTTGTGTTCTCTGCATGTCTATAAAAGTCTTCCAGATTAGAACAATTCCTTCTCAATCTGAGAAATTCACCGAATGGCACATTATCTTTTTGAGCCTTAGGGTGGTTGCTCGAATAGAGAAGTAAGGAATTCTTGTCTGTCGGTTTTGTAAATAATTCAACTTTAAGGGTGCCCTCATCGTCCTTAATTATTATAGCTAGGAATTCCACTTTTTGATTACTGTAGTGTCCTGTGAATTTTAAATTAGGGTCGCCAAGATTGAGCCACTCCAGAAAGGTCTCTAGTTCTTCACTGGCACCGCTCCAGATGAAGATGATGTCATCAATATAGCGGTGCCAGCAAGAAATATTCTCAAAGAAGGGGGCAACCTCGTTGTAGATATGTTTCTCCTCGAAGTTGCTTACATACAAGCAGGTCAAACTGGGGGCACATGTGGCCCCCATGCTAGTCCCCTTTACTTGGAGGTATAGGTCATCTTTAAAAAGAAAAAAAAAATTCTTGAGTATCAATTGAATACAGGACATGATGAAGCTACTGTTCCCACCTCTCAAGTCTTCATCTTCCAGGATTGATGTGATAACTTCAATGGTATCATTTTGTGGGATATTGGTATAGAGGGCTTCAATATCGAGGGCGACCATAAATTGGGTCGCCCTATTGAACCCTCTACCCTGAAATGTTGTGATGGCGTGCGATGTGTCTTTCAAATAGGACCTCTGTTTCTTGACTATCGGCTGTAAGAAAAAATCCACATAGCGGCTAAGAGGCTCCAGAATGGAGCCTATGCCACTGATAATTGGCCTCATGGGTGGATCTATGATATTTTTGTGGATTTTGGGTAACGCGTAAATAGCTGGAATGACTGGGTGTGTGTTCAGGAGATATTTATATTCATTTTTAGGTTTCGCTGGAGGGCGGAGCTCTTAGCTCCGCCTCCAGAGAAATCTCTTGATTTCCAGTAAGGAGAATGGAATACGCCCCCCTGTCCCATTGGCTAGCTCCATAAATGGAGGCTAGCCATTGGAACAGAGATCTGTCCGTCAAGGCCGGACCAGATTCGGGGGCGTTCCCGAGATTTATTCCCAGGGCGGAGTTACGTTTTTTCCCGTTCCCTCCCCTTTCACTGATGCGCTGTCCATTTCCGCCCCCCTCGCTGTCCTGTGCACGTTTCCCGCCGTCGGTGTCCTCTCCCGCCCCCTCCCGCCGTTCGTGTCCTCTCCCGCCCCCTCCCGCCGTCCGTGTCCACTCCCGCCCCCTCCCGCCGTCCGTGTCCACTCCCGCCCCCTCCCGCCGTCCGTGTCCACTCCCGCCCCGATTGATGGTTATCTAGAGCCGGTGCCCACCCGGCATTTGCCCGTAAAAATCAGCCCCCGCCTGCCTACCTAAGGAGAAGGGCCGCTGCGCTGCCCGCAGCGACCCGGAAGTGGTTGGCCGGCCGGCCAATCCCAGCGCGGCCGGCCGGAAGTGCCCGCCCCCGCAGCCCGGGGGGAAGAAAGAAGAAGCATGGCGGCCGGTTTGCAGGGCTCTGGTGAACACTGAATATCCGTCCGTCCCATGGCGCCGCCCGACATCCCATCACTTTACATTCACCCATCACGGTCGGTGCAATAAACCCCCGGGGGGGGGGAGGTCTGTGTGCCCGGCCCCCGGGAAGCGGTGTGTTCTTTCCGGGGTTAGGCCGACCTAGAAGCGATGACCCGTTCTCATGCAATGGGCCCCCCAGCAGCCCGGGGAGCAGGACGCAGACCGAAACCATGCTCCAAATGGGATCCACGTTTCCCAGGTTTGTCAACCTTTTTAAAATAGATGTTTTTTCTTACGTCATGAATGATGACAACATCAGTTATGATGATTTCGTCCGACACAAGGCTTAGAAAGTGAAGAGATCTTTTTCTTACATCTAAGACTCTGGGATGTCTCTGTGTTTCTCGGGCCCGGCCCTACATAATCCTGGTCCGTGTGCCCTTGCTGCGCTCTGGCGCAGCGCACACCCCCCCAGTTCTCGCTGCGCCGTCCGCCCTCCTATGCACAGGTTCACAGTTTCTCCGCAGTGGAGTGCCCGTTTCAAGTGTCTTGCTTTGGAATAAAAGATGCCGTCTGCCGGGCTTCATGCCCGGCGCCTTGCCATGAATCGATGCGGCACAGGCTGTTTTAGGACAATTGTCCCACCCGGACCACTTGCTTCTGTCGGAGCAGCTGCCTGGCCGGGTTGGTGCCCCTCGTCTGTCGCTGTGGCATGCACGGACCTGCCCAGCGTTGTGCCCCCCACCCCCAGTGAGTGCGGAAGTGCTTGGGCTCCAGGAGTGGTGCTGGGGGCTGGGCTCGCTGGAGGAACCGGTCAGGCTGGTGGGATGATGTGGGCGCCGGCCTGACTGCCGCAGGGGAGGACACGGCGTGCGCAGCAATGCCCAGGGGAGCACGTGTCTCTTCTCGGCGTTTTCTCACCACATATAGGCCTCTGCTGGATCACACCAAACAAGCATTTACAATGCAACGGTTTCGCCTTTGGAAAAGTTAGAGCTATTAGCAATGTAAAAGACAATGCCATTTATTTATCTGTTTTCAAAACCAACACATAAATACAAATTTTGTCATTTACAATGCCAATAGCTCAAACTTTTCCAAAGGCGAAACCTTTGCATTGTAAATGCTTGTTGTTAATGTAACCTTCCTCTCTACCTCTATTTAGGAGGTTCAAGACCTCCGTCTTAAGTGTATTCAGTTCAGAAAATCTCGATCTCTCATAATGTTCTTTTACATTTAAGCGATCTCGGATTTTGTTCTCATATTCGGGGGTGTCGAAGACAACCACACCTCCCCCTTTGTCCGCTGGTTTCCATATTTGAGGACATTACCATCTGCGATGGCCATGCCTGCTCATGGATGAGTTGTGCTCTTTGGTCTGTGCCATCCATGCTACTCACTGTGTTTGTGTTCATAGTATGTATGTATGCCAGCATGGACAACATCAGCCTTCTTCACACTATACAGATATATGTGGTCACAGCCTTACCCTTATGTTCGGATTTATAATGCAGGCTATTACAGCCCATTACTCTAAATTTATTGATTTTTATCTAAGGTGTTTCTACCCTATTCCGTCCATGACACAGCACTTGTTTGTCCACATGTACATTCATATCAGGGCCATGAGATACATGACAGTTTGTTTACCTTTATGCTCTATTTGTTTTGCGGCCTGTTACATGACTTCAGTCCACTGAGTGATGATGGTAGGGTATGTAGATTTATTGCAACCTCCATGGGTGGATCAGCATGTGTGATCTGAATTCACACCCACATGTGGTGTGTCACACAGTGGTTTACAGGTATGAGTCCTCCATGGAGTGGGACACTGCTGTGCGTGAAGTTTTGCTATGGCATCATCAGGACTGTCAGAGGTTATGGCTGTAAACATACAGAAGTAGGATTTATGTGATGCTGATGCCCCCAAACCTTCACTGAGCACTGCTGGGAGTCAGATCCACCCATCCCTCCTATGTCTGGGCACTGCTGTGAGTCACATCCATCCACCCCTCCTATGGCTGGGCACTGCTGGGAATCACATCCACCCACCCGTGTCATGTCTGGGCACTGCTGGGAGTCACATCCACCCACCCCTCCTATGTCTGGGCACTGCTGGGAGTCACATCCACCCACCCCTCCTATGTCTGGGCACTGCTGGGATTCACATCCACCCACCCTATTGTGTTTCTATCTAGGAACCTAATTCGATATTTCTATTTGTATGCCCTTGTACGGTTATAATAAATAATGTCCTTATAAAGGCATAGGAATCATATCCATATTTAGTCGTAGCCTATGCAGTCCACATTAAGCAAGGCTACTTCCCCGGACTCCTAGAAAGCACAACGAGTTCTCTAAACAAAACAAACCTCCAGCAACCTGGGAAATCCCCATTGCTTTTGTTTTGATTCGTCCCAGAACTCCTGTGATCACTGTAAGAACAGCTAGTTCTTAGTGACATCTTTATTGACATCTTATGTTCAACTTTACGTCAAACCCGGCACCTTTCAGGTATAAATATACCAATGTTGCCTTAAGCAAACGCACAGTGGTGGTTTTGGAGCAGAGCGGCCATCTACTTACCCGAGAGCCCAGCTGATGCGAGAGCCCACAGACGCAGTCCCTCCCCTTTGACGCACTGAGAGAGACGCTGTATTTTCTCCTGCCAAGAAATCCAGCTCCGGTGTTTCCAGATACCCTCGCAGGTTACTGGGATATCGAGTCCTGAGAGAGAGATACCAGACCTCCTGCTTTCTATTACCCAGGTACGGAGCTGACTAAACCCTTACAGAGAATTCTTGAGTCAGATTCTTGGCAAAACCAACTTAACTTAAACTGCTACTTACTTACTCCTTCCCACGTTTTAGGCTTAGGTCAGGTACACCAGGGTAGGCGTATTTAGAAGCACCAGTTGAGTATGTTAGTCAATGTATATTTGTATGTATATATTTTATCTATTTTAAAGTATCATATGGCCAAGAAACCATATCAATGCTTTTACAGTATTATTTCATAATACTCCTTTTACTGTACGCACTTTACTTTACTATGAGTATTGCAATTGTGGCAATTCATTTCTCTTGCATGAGAAAGAAGACTGCTCAATAAATAACACCTTTTATTGAAAACGCTCGTCTCTCTATTCTCTGCACTCTGGTGAAACTAAGTATGCACACTTGACTGAGTGAAATAGCTGTCTATTGTTTTCACACGACTCTAGAGATACACTCTTATTCTGAGGGAGCAAAGTTGTCATGTTTTATGGTTGTCAGAAGCTAATCCCTTCTTGTCTATCCAGGGAGGTTAAACTCCTCCTCGTTTATTCGAGAAAGTTTCTAGTGACTTCTGAGCTAGCTGGCAAACCTTAAGTCTAATATAGTCAGTAGAGACCTAGATGACCTCAGTCCTACGTCTACACTGCTGTTTATATTATTCCAATGCGCAGAGCCTATTGGGAATATAGGAACTACGCTACAACCCCTCCTATGTCTGGGCACTGCTGGGAGTCAGATCCACCCACCCCTCCTATGTCTGGGCACTGCTGGGAGTCACATCTACCCACCCCTCCTATGTCTGGGCACTGCTGGGAGTCAGATCCATCCACCGTACCCCGACATTCACAGCATGTGTGCGGGTCGTGTCACCATTGCAATGGTGCCACATGCATACGGCCCATACCCCGACAGTGCGTTCGTGTGTGCGGGACATTTCACCATTGCAATGGTGCCACACGCGAACGGCCCGTACCCAGACAGTGCGTTCGTGTGTGTGGGACGTTTCACCATTGCAATGCTGCCACGCACGAACGCCCCGTACCGCCACAGTGCGTTCGCGTGTGTGGGACGTTTCACCATTGCAATGCTGCCACACGCGAACGGCCCGTACCCCGACAGTGCGTTCTTGTGTGCGTGACGTTTCACCATTGCAATGGTGCCACACATGAACGGCCCGTACCCTGACAGTGCGTTCGTGTGTGCAGGATGTTTCACCCTTGTAATGGTGCCACGCGCGAACGGCCCGTACCCCGACAGTGCGTTCGTGTGTGCGGGACTTTTCACCATTGCAATGGTGATATACGTGAGCGTGTGATGCACCGTACATGTAGATTTCTGTTGTTGGTACGTTGTACTTACCGTCTGCGCCGTCGTCAGTTTCTGTGTACCAGGTCATAGGCGTACAGGACTGGGAAGACACGGTCGATGGGGTTCATGGCGTGTATCTGGCGTACCGGGGTGCGGTTCGGACCAGACTCTGCTTTTACGGTAGTTTTCAGCTCCCGTAGCAATAGGGTCGTACGGAGTGTCGCCGGAACGGATCGTACTTGGTCGGTCGGAAAATGCTTCCTGTTTACTTACGGACGGTGCGTACAGCGTGACCCGTATATGTATGGTACGTAGTTTTTGTTTGTACGGTATTTGGTACGATTTGTATGGGGTTTTGCTTGCGGTTAGGTTCGTACTTCCTTGTACGTACGGGGATGTTGTTGATGTACATTTTGTACGGGAATATAGCTCCGTACAGGGATTCGTAGGCATTTTTCCAGGATCAGAATTGGCTCCTTAGTATTGCAGAAAACTCCACAAAACCACTTCTATGACACCAAACAGTGCGAAATGGAGAGGTAACAGCGGAAGATGGCAAAAAATGTTGCAACCCATTCACTTTGGAATTGAGCTGTTGTTTGTAGCAGCACCTCTGGTTCACTTGTTTCTTTTTGTTTCTTTGTGTGTATAGAACAAAGGAAAACATTTCTTTTTTGGTCTGTTGCATTTCCAAGAAGACATGTTGTGCTTCAAATAGGTAACTACCTTGTCTTGTACAAATATATTTGTAACCCATCGCTTCTCTGCTGCTAATAGAGAGAAAAATATTCTACAACAATGTTTCCCACAGGAAGTTAAGCAATAAAAAATAGCTTTGACCACTTGACTCAGGCAGGCGTCTTTTGTTGACAAGTTGCTAGTGCTTAATACTGAATAATCTCCTGATAAATTGTTTTAGTGTCTTGCTCACACAGGTTATTCGCTTGCATTAATACATTTCACGGTAAAATGCTCAAGCCATCAAAGACATTTGAGTCTAACCAGACCATCTATATTGATTCCAGCCGGCTGCCACAATACATGCAGTCAATTGTATCCCGCACCATGAGGTCAGGCTCTGCATATACCAACATACTGGAACTCTATAGGATTCATAAACAGTCCAATTCCAATGCCCTTTTTTTTCATCAACGATAATAGCAATACATTAATACATACATAATAAAAATACAAATTACTAAATATTATAATAAAATAAAACAATTAAGGGCCAGATGCATCAAAGGGTTTTCCCCATTCTGTGTCTATGGGAAAATGTGTTCATGCATATGGCCCTAAGACATATACAAAAACACGTCAGCAAGAGGGAACAACTAACATCTAACTAGAACATGACAATTATGAAGGAACAAAATTAAAACGGGGTAGTGCTCCTTGTGATGATATTGCACCCCAATCTAATATACATTGCATACTTTTCTGTAAATATTATCAAGTACCTAGAAAATCTTTACTGAAACCTCTACTGAAGACCTGGGGACTGCGGTCTTGTAAGGATGCTTTTGTTCGTTTACAACAATTGGAGAATAGGGAAGTGATACTTATTGTGGAAAAGTTTTTAAAATTGCTGTTAAGGTTCAGGAAGTCAATATGATACATGAATGTTTTTTTTATAACTATTTATTGTCTATATATTCTTTTTAATATCTCTTTTATTGTCAATGTCAACTCCTCTGTTTCTTGTGAAGCTACGTTCTTCTGGCATTTTATAGATTTATATGTGGTTTTTAATTGCAATTCGATTATTGTAATGTGTGCTTTTATGATATCCTTGTGATTATCGAATAAAGCTTATTGAATTGAATGGAATCTTCAATGTGGAAAAAATTAAATAAATGTTAATAAAATGAAAACCTGCATTTACAGTGCTTTAGTATATTCTGGCAAGTCTGGAATAAAAGTCATTATGCCTCCCTGTGACAGCCCGGAGATAGTAACTAGCTATATACTTGATGTAGTCTTCTATTCTTTTAGTCTTCTATTTCCCATATGTCTTTTATTGCACAGGACCTTTCTGAAACCTTCTTCAACAGAAATTCTGGGATTGCAGGACCCTAAACACAACAAAAAGATACAATCACAGAGTGTACCATGTGGTGTAGTCGATGTTAAGTTTTTTCTTATCTACTTCTTTATTCTTGTAGCACAAACATACTCAATGTTTTAGCATTTGTGTTTAAAAGTGAAACCAGTCCCTACATTGATGTTAATGTTTTATGGTTACTGTGTTTTCTGAGAATTGCAATATTTTCTTATTTTATGGTTTGTGGTAGTGTTCCTTCCATCATTGTGCCATTAAAGGTTTCAAGCTCCAGTTAGGCCAGAATTTCTGCTTTGGCTAGTTAAAATTCATCATGGAAGCCTTCACCGTCTGATGATCTACAATAGTTCAACAATTTCTTCACTTCTGATTCTTCAGCTAAAGTGATAGGTTCATGTAACTCTGTTGCTGTAGCTTTATCTAACTGAGGCAAAAATGTACTTCTAAGTAATCCTACTTCTATATTAATTGTCTTCTGGGAAATCCAATCAATAAGATTACAAATGGTAATCAGAACATTCTTGGTTCAATAACATTTTATGACAGGTAACACCCTCAGCCGATTTACTGATTGAGATCAAAAGTGTGATTTCTAGTTCTTATAAGCAACTAATGTTGTCTAGGAGAAGGGGGTCACTCTTTAGGCGGACTGTTGATAATGTCTCTTTTTACATGATAACCCCAATTTTTTGGGCCTGATGCTGCTGCTATTTATTACTCTGTGCTCTGTGGTTCTGCTAACCAGGCACCAGTGTATGAGCTCTACAAAATAGGTTATAATTCTAATTGGCATTTTTAAGTCACCTATAAGTTTTTGGTATGTAGTAAAAGGTGTACACAGTGCCTGCAAGTTAAATGTCACCAGTGAACTGCAGCACTCATTGTGCCACCCACTACAGTGACAATGCAAACATGACTGCAGGCCTACTATTGCAGCCAGGCCATGGCAGTTACAAACTGCAATTCGACCTGTCTATATTCAAAAGTCAAAAAATCAATGGAGGGGGAGCTAAAAGGAGCTGCGATCCATTCAGCTTTCTCGTAATTACAAAAATATCAATGGGGAATAGATCACTTGTACCTGTGTAACCAGGGTTAGTGGTTTTGTTCCGTCTTATTTAAAAAAAACCCTCATTCACGTACATAGGTTGATAGGCGGTATAGCTTGGTTCTCTGCCTTACTTACAAAAATGACAGTATCATCATCAGGTTCTCTTTGTATGCTTCCTCCACCAGGAGGGAACCACTGGTTATTCCAGTAGTGATACTTGACAAAAATGACCTCTTGCTACCTAAACTGTAACTTTATTCCGTTTGGAGCAGAGGAAGAAATATAAAAACAGTGTTGTGCATGTTTGGCTAGGTTACTAGTCCTTTGCACTCATTTGGTCAACATGTTTCAGCTCCTTTGAGTGCCCTAAGGTTTGGGTGTCCTTCTTCAAGACCTCGAACGGGCAAAAAAGGAGTGTTGTCCCAGTTTTAATTGGTCGGAGGTCAATAAGTACCTAGAGCTGCATACAAAAAGAAGAAACAACAGGAAAAAGAGATATCACTGTGCTCATAATGTTATAAGACATTCAAGGTGATGCAAGCTGATCATACAGGAAAACTTCTGTTAAAACTCTGTTTTTTAAAACACATATGTTGGGTTCAACTTGAACATATCAACAGGAATAACCAAATGAGAAAATGGCAATACTTCTTACCGATTATCATGCAAATTGGTGTGCAAATAGTCAAAGGTGTAAAGGTCTTCAACGACAACCTGGTTATTATTATCTATTGTGCTCGGTAGTTCTTATTTTCGCTTTTTTAAAGTTGCAAATTTGGCAACAGTTGGGACCTCAATAAGTGTGAACAAGCCGATGTGTGTAGTTAGCGGGAATAACTATCCAAAAGTTTAGACTGCTGTATGTTCTATAATGCTTGGTCAAGTAAGTGAGGCTATCAGCATGGCTTTCCTATTATTTTACAGCATATAGGTATTTTACGCGCCTAATGGTGAAGCGCATACAGCATATAATGCAGCTAAGCTCCAGAATGTAGCAATGCTTACGCGTCTAATGGTAACGTGTGTTCAGCATGCAGGGTGGCTATGTTCCTGTGTATGTGTCTTTTATGTATTTTTACGCGTCTAACGGTAACACGCCTTCAGCATATAGTGTGTTTATGCCCACTGAATATTTCTTAAAGTTGCGAGTAATGTACCTTCTGTGCCCCTGATCCGGGCGTTCTCAGAACACTGGCGGGAAAATTCAAACTGCAGAGAAAGAAATTTATCAATTCAGAGTCATACCGCTTTTTGTACGTTACGTGTCTGTAGAATTCTTGAGGTCCTCAGTAGTATCATACCCAATGTGACGGTCTTAGCTATGAATTCGTTCTCAAAAACCTATACCTAACATCTAAAGGATTTGATTACAAAAACGAGTTTAGAAAGGATGTGAAAATAGGTGTAAAAATCGATGTAAAGTCCTGGGAAAGAGAAAGTAAATTAAAGGAAATTAAGTAGTTGGTTCGATGAAAATTATTTACAGAGGTGGTTGTTTATTCACCGTGGCATCCAAAGACCAAAAAAGTTGCAAATTGTTTGGATATCCTCAATCATTCCATGTGGTGTTGTATATGAATATGGGTATTATAGGTTACTAGTACCAATAGAGGTTTTCTTTTTTCTGTCTCGAAGTAGTCATTACTTTATTCGTAATTATCAAACTTGAGGGTTTTGGCCATATTTAGGTCATTCTGAAACTGGTCATGTTAGGCTCAGCTAAGGGATATTATCATTTAATCCTGTGATGTTAGTTTTTAGGCAATTAACCCATCTTTGTTCTTTCTAGAAGAGTATTCTTTCTGCATCTTGGTTCTTTTTTGTTAATGTCTCTAGAATCACCCATTGTAGACCCTCAGTGGTATGTTGTAATTCAGTATAGTGATTTGCTCATCTTAATTGTTCCTCTCTTGCACTTCACACTACTCCTGTGCTTGCAGATTCATTGTTTTATCCTGCGGTAAGTCATACCAATGTACCTGAGGTTGCATGGACACGTGATCATATAGATCATCTGTGTGCAATTGCAGTTCGTATGTAACCTCAAGTTCCAGTTAAGTTCTGGTGTCAGTTGGATAGATTTTGTGATGGTGGTCAGGTTGAAAACTGAGCAAGAGCTGCAGGGATAGTGTCCCGTTACAGGTGGCATGGCCCATAAGGTCATTATGTTTTCCTTTCGTGTTCGTTCTGGTGGACGAGTAAGAACCAGGATATCCTTGATGTTTCTCGTCCTCTTGTTAGCGAACCGGGTGTTGGGCCAATGCAGTGAGCCTAATGTCAGTACTATTCGCCAATTTTGATTTATAATCTTTTTACTGCATTACTGGCTATGCTGTACGTCGTGATACAGGTGAAAGTATCTTGTGATGGCTCTCCTTGTACTGTTTCCAAATGGTTCTCTCTTGGTTGGTTCTTTGCTCTCTCCTGGCATTTTGTTATAGCTTTCATAGGGTAGTCCAGTTGTGATCGTTTTTTGCAGAGATCTCTCACTTGGATCTTGTATTCCTCTGTCTCGCTGCAGTTGCGTTTGAGGCAGTGAAACTGAATGTATGGTAGATTGTCCCTGAGGGGCCGGGGATGAAAACTTTTATAAGAAAGCATACTGTTCTTTGAGGTGGGTGTGAGAAGTTGGCCTGGTATATGATACTCACTAGTTCTAGTGATCACCTTGTACCATGCCAAGCAACCCTTATGATGATTTGTTGTAAGTCAACCTTATAGACCAGCTATCCTAATGGTAGCATGGACAAAGCAGTCTTAGGCTAAACTCTGTAAAGGCATGTGAAGCAAGCTGTTTTACCATATACACTCTCCTTGAATACCAAATGAAAGGACACCACACATATATATATTGAATATATATATATTTATTTACTAAAAGTATCCCCTATACTCTTTATGAGCACAGAAGCAAATGCGTTAAAACAAAACAGGGTTTAAATACACAAAAGTTGCACAATATGGATAGGCCCTGGTGGCCCCTAAAACCATATACTAAAATAGTGGTATAAGAACCACGTATCTAAAAGGAAGAAGGCCTAGGGCCTTGGGAATCGCTGGGACTACGAGGAGCTAACAATAGTTAGTAACCAGGAGGCCCACGGGATGCGTGTGCAGTGCTTGAAGTTACACGCGGGCGCCCATAGACTTTCAATGGGTGCGTAAAAAGTACAAAGGGAACCTTCCGGATGGACCAGAACCTCACAACTAAAAACCTAGACACTAGAGATGTTTCTCTCAACAGGAGCACCGAAGTGCCAGCGTTACCTCACCCACAGGACGCGGGTGCATATGGTTCAAAGTGCGTCAGGTTTCGTCGTGTGGTTCAATGGAGCCTGAAGATGAAGATGCTGCAGGCGGCCAGTCGAGAAGAGTTCCGGTGGATCCAAGGGTGGATCTGAAGATGTGAAGACCTGAAAGCAGAGGGGACAATGTTCAAAGTCACTAGCCCGTGACTACCGTGGAACCAGGAGGGAACCAGGCGATGTCGGGTGCCAACAGGTGAAGAAGGGAAGCTTGTCTCTGCAGCCACGTGGACACGAAGAGGTTAGCGCCATCCAGGAGTTGATCACAAGCTGTCCCACGCAGGCTCCAGCTGATGGCGGTGTCGGCAACTTAATTGAAGCAAACAGGCCTTGGCAAAAGCAAGTCACGCAGGAAGTGAAGAAAGCTTGTTGCTCTGACCAGCAAGGTCAGAGGAGCCGCTCCTTTTTACAGGAGCAAGGGCCAGTCTGGAGCAACCAGACCAGCAGTGTTGATTGTAGATTTCGTCGCCAAGATGGCCACTAGCCAACGGGCCAGTAACCGGGATGACGCGTCGAGTGGCAAAATGCAAAAGGGCCCCACGCAGATCGTGGAGATGCTGGGGGACTGATCTTCGGTGCAAATTCTGCTCGATGGTGGGGCTTCCAAACCCCAAAGCACAGCGTTGAGGGTTTCTTGGGTGCTGCGCAGTCAGCTTCTCTGGGGTCTTTCAAGATGGCCAGTCCCACGTCTCTCGATGCCTACACGGGTCTCTTCTTTTCAGGGACTGTGGATCAGGCTGTGAGATGTTTGGGAATCCAGGTCTTGTCGGGCTCTGGGCTCGGGCTCCGGAGTGAGGCGGCGGCAAAGCAGACGTCGAGTTGCTGGGTGGTGCCTGTGTTAACAGTGTGGTCACTCCTTGGCCACAAGGGAGATTCTCTTCAGTCTTCTGTGCAGCAGAATGTCGAAGTCCAGTTTTCTTCTAAGTTGCAAGTCGAGTTCAGGATGATCTGAAGTCTTAGGACACAGCTCCTACTCTTAAACCCAATCTAGGGACCGGATTACCTGCTAGGTCCCTCCTCTGGGTGGGACCAGGAAGGGGGGTGGTTACACTCCCTTTCCTTTGTCCAGTTTCGCGCCAGGACTGGGGCTGGAGAGCCCCAGGACCGGTTTGAAATGGCATATGCACAGTGACACCTTGTGTGCCCCAGGCATGTCTCATTCTATTCAGCCCTCCCAAACCCACTCCACAAAATCCTGTCTGGAGTGGTACAAGCACCTCCCCTGACAGGAAACCCTTTGTCCAAGCCTCCCAAGCTGGAAGGACTCCCAGCAGCAGGAGTTCAGACTTGTGTCTGTGGTGGCAGCATCCATTTTGTGATGCTGAGGCTCGTGTTTAACTTTACCCGGGTTTCAGGTTAGGTACATGTCGTGTCCCTCTAGAAGGGTGGAATGCTACCCCCATCGCCAGAATTGGCGAGGGGGTAGTATTTCAATTCGTATGACACCTTACTCGACATGTTTTGATAAAGCCAAACCAAAGATAGCATTTAACCACGAGGTTCATAATGCACTTAAGAGTATATGGTAAGGCAATATCATGAAACAGCTGAAGGTCATTGTTCCGAAAGCTGCAGACAGTCTCAGCTCATGCCAGAGCACCATCTCACATGAAACCAAGCACTCTGCCTCCAGGATTGTCGAGGCCTTCCATAGGAGTGACTCATAGGTTAACATGTGTCCATATAGGGTAGATATAGATATATTATACCTAAGTAAGAGGTGATTACACCAACTTACCCCAGTTGAGTGATCAGTCAGTTGTGTCAAATAGCTAGGCCAGGCCAGGGGTGGCACAATACATGCTGCAGCCCCTGGAAGGCCTTGGATACACCTATGCCCTGGGTACCTAGGGTACACTGTTACAGGGGCCTATAAGGTGAACCAGTTCCAATTGGTAATGCACCTAGAGTGCATTGGCATTCATTTAGAGAGAGAACAGCAGGCTGTGGGTCTGATTAGCAGGTCCACAGCCACATTAAGTCAGAAACCAGTGAAGCAAAAAGCAAACAAAAATTTGGGGTGTGAAGGACTGGGCTATTTAAGGCCCAGCGGTGCCAGGGAACAACACCTATAACCTTCGTGGGATACCTGTTTCGGCGCACTAAGGACAGAGACACGGGACACTTCCTTGGGCGTCAAAGATCAGAGTTTATTACTGCAGGGAGGCAAAAGTCACTAGAAGTACAACAGCGTGTAGGTTCTACGAGTCTGCTTCTCGACTTGCATATGTGAGTCGCTCTCCTTTATACAAGATTCTGCCATTGCACAATATGTGAACAAAAGGTTACAACCCAGTTCCTATAATAAACATCAAAAGGTCGCTTTCATGTTTTCAGAACCCCGGAACATAATCACAGTAACATCACTGGTTCCCAACTGTAAACGTATATCTTCCCACCATTAGGCACATCCCACCAGAGTTGTAAAAATGAGAAAGAAGAGAGAAAAGAACAGCTGCTAGGAAGTCAGACACATCTAGATAAAAGAGTGTGGGGGTAATATTGGAAACATGATCGAAGGATCAAGGAGCTTGATCCCAGCACGTGCATGGCTGAAACAATAGGCCGCCACGGCACGATTACCCTCAAGCTGAGCCATTTGCCTCTGCAGTGTCATTCCTCCGGTCATAAAGACGTGTGAAAGGAATATGCGTCTTCCGTATGGCTTGGGAACGAATGGGGTCATGAGGCGAACAGTTGCCTGCTCGCTGACTGCGTGAGGGCAAGAAACAAAATGGACGCCGTATCTATAATGGAACCCGAGGGTTCAGACGATGAAACACGTAATTTAGGCGAACCGTGTTGAGTAGTGTAGCGAAAACGCGTACACTTACTGATTTTCGCCATTTACGGTTCATAGATACCAAACTCGTCCATATTCGGCAATGCCCACAACACCGAATCGATTTTCACGGAACCTCAGACGCTCCTTTTGCCCTCATGTAGGCAAGCACTGGTCGAAATCATAATCGATCTCGATGTTCATCAGATCATTCAGATGTTGCTGAAACATTATTCTATCCATCACTGTTTTATTGGTAACAGATGGCCTTCTTATACACGTTGTAGCACAAAGGCCACATAAGGCAGGACCACACTGTACACAAAGACAACACGTGAACAGGAACGTCACAACAACCCCAATAATCATCAGAATCTTCCAACCCCAGGTCGACATCAGGCCCCAAAACCATCCTAGAAGCGTCCAATTTCCCTCGTCCACGTGTATGGACTCCGAGATTTTGTGCAACTTGGAGATGGCTTGATAAACCGTTGGAGCGTTATCAGGTATGAATATGCAGCAGCTCGAATGGATGACCTTGCACACACCTCCTCTATCTGCTAGAACAATGTCTAGAACCATACGGTTCTGTAACGTCATAAGCCTATCCGCTTGAAGCTCTGCTGTCAAATTACCAAGGGCACTTGCGGTTATGTTAGCAGTTGACTCTACTACTCGAGTTAACTGCCTCAAATTTCTACTATTGACCATAGGGCCCCAAAACGGTAGGAACCCCTTAAAGAAGTCTCCTGCCTCTTGTCCGGCAGTATCTTCTCTGCTAATAACACCTCTCTCAACTCTAGTTCGGTGATAATCTGAAGCAACAGTGAAAGTCGGAGGCAAGAGATTTGCAATATAGCAGGTACCCGAGAAGTCATGAGGTAACCACGTATATGCTCGATCATAACATGCAAAATAGGTACCCTTGGCAGTTAGGAAGACAGGGGAAGAGAGCATCGGTAGAACGTAAGTATCCACACAAGCGCTCTTCCCAAGCAGGGCTCTTGGATTTCGGCCACGACCTTGCAGACAAAAGTGGCCTAGGTGAGGTACAATCCAGATTGGAGATGAGCTTTTGAGCTGCCTATCACCCACTGATACACTATACTCAGTCTCACTTAGTTCCCTATAGGCTCGCACCTCCTCCTCTGGGATAAGCGATGCGTCAAAAATATCTCTATCTAAATCAGCAATAGCTATCGCCAGAGACTTGTGGTACGGGCCAGGACCAAAGTGTGCTGAGCGTGGCTCTCGATGGGGGTAGGAATCTAGTGCACTGCGAAACATAGTTTGAAATGCTCGGGCTGACCCTTGGGGGCTGTACGGAAGAACGAAATACGGGATACCCCTGTCCATTGTATGTGGCATTAGTCCACACACCCAACAATTTGTAGTATTTACCACCAACTGATGCTGATGCAACAGTTGCACAAAAGAATTGTTTCTAAATTCCGCACGTCTGACTTGCTCATGTTGGGGCAGTATGTGAAAAGAATGTGGAGAAACAGTAGAAAAGAAATTTAGGTCATGAGAAGGAGGAGTAGGTATAGTAGAGGGCATCAGTGATTGAAAACCAAAATACACTCCACCCACTAGTAGCATAGATACAGTCAGGAACAACATGAAAACCTGTAACAAAAAACATCTTGTACGAAACACCTTGTTTAACGTAGATCTTTGCGCCGACATTTTTTCTTCTTTCGACAGCTTAGAAAATTCCATCCTCTAACGACCGTCCGCGACGTTCTTGACGCACTTTGTTCCGAGTAGCGATTATCAATCCCCAGGAGTTCCCAGAAATTGACAAAAGAAACCGACCTAGTGTCGATAGCTGCTAAACAGAAGAAAGTACCCGCACGGCCCTACGGCCAACCCAGATGATAGGTTCTAGATAAATTGAACATTCAATTTACTATAAGATTCTTGGCTGCACGAAAAAGAAAAGGAAAAAGGTACACAGTATAAAATGTCCACAATGTTCAGAGCAAATGTGAATTTCAAAAATAACAAAAATTTCTTTTATTAGTCTTTTGTGCGTGGACGAAGAAAGTATCGGCTGCTCCCAGGGCGAGTCTGATCTTCAAACAGTGGATTGGATGGCAAATGAGTGTTCGATCGTTCAGGCAATTGTTCAGCACTCGAATTCTCCGAAGTTTGCGGGAAGGAAATTGTGAGAGGTGGATCAACAGGGGTGTCAGATAGGGGCTGAGCTTCGCTGAACGGGACAAGACGTTGTGGAGCGTCGGTTTCAGACGATGAAAAACCTCTTCTCATCCAAGTGTCCGCCAGCAAAGGAAGCGGGACTTTCTTGGTGTGGGTGGCATGCACCCAGTGCTTCCGTCCCTCTAGCCGAACCGCCGTCCTCGTTGCCAGGAGCACCTGGAAAGGTCCCACAAACCTCGGCTCAAGGTTCCGTTTTCGGCCGAAGTTACGGGACAACACCCAGTCCCCTGGTTGGAGCCGGTGACCAGGACCCTCTGTTTGTGATGGCAGAGCCTCAAAGACCTGTTGATGAATCAAACTCAATTTAGCAGTCAGATCATGAAGATAATCAATCAACATTGGATATTCAATTCTATCAAATTCTTTAGGCCTCGGGACTCCCCAAATATTAGCAGGGCGGCCGAACACAATCTCATATGGGCTAAGCCCTACTCGAGAGTGCACAGTTGCCCTGGTCGATAAGAGAGCTAAAGGCAAAGCATCTGGCCATGATAAACCAGTTGTTGCCTGAATTTTAGCAAGTTTTAGCTTCAGGGTGCCGTTGTATCCTTCCACCAAGCCCGCTGACTGGGGATGGTTAGCACTATGAAATTTCTGTACTATCCCTAAGCCACGACACACACTCTTCATCACACTCCCCACAAACTCACTTCCGTTGTCCGACCATACAATCCGAGGCATTCCATATCTGGGGAAATACTCTTTGAGCAGAATTTTTGCTGTGGACAGGGCAGTATTATCCTTGAGGGGGTAAGCCTCAATCCATCTGGAGAACGCACATACTACAACCAAGACATACTTCAAGTTGTTGCATCTCTCCATATGGATGAAGTCCAACTGGATAACTTCAAAAGGGCATGTAGGAGGGGCAAAATGACCAGGTGGAGTGGGAGTGCCCTTGCCGGGATTATACATCAAACACACCATACAATTCTTAACCACTCTCTCTGCACATTTAGTAATCCCATCATTCTTCCATACAGGGGACAACAACTTGCATATGCCTTTTGCGCTTATGTGTGCTGTACCATGAGCCATTGTGACAACAGCGAGCACATATGCATCCGGTAACATCCATCTCTGTTTCTCTGATAAATCAACCCAACATCCATTCTCATCCAACCTCCCCGTGCTCTCTTTCCACTTAGTCTTTTCCGTCTCATTGGCCTCATTCTGTATTCCCCTCACACTCTCAACTGTGTCTTCGCACATACTAGTCTCCGTTGGCCATCTCACTGAACTTGTAACATACATTCGATTTGTCAGATCTTTAGCTGTCTCCTTAGCAATTTCATCTGCAAACGCATTACCACGACCAACATCATCCGTCACTTTCCGATGCGCACTACATTTGACTATGGCCACCTGCTTAGGCAGTGTAAGTGCGTCTAGAAGGTCGTTCACAAGCTGTCCATGCTGAATCTTCGTGCCATGCGACGTTAAGAATCCTCTTTCTCTCCACAACTGTGCGCCACACCAAAAGCATACTGGCTGTCGGTAAACACATTCACCCGCTTTCCTCTGGACAACACACACGCTCTCGTCAAAGCGATCAGCTCAGCAGCCTGAGCCGAATTCTGACTTAATCTTGCAGTTTCTACAACCGTACTCAATGTCACTACAGCATACGCAGTCGTCACATCACCATTCGGCAACTTGAAACAGGAACCATCCACATATAAAGTACCATCGGGATCTATCAATGGAGCATCTTTCAGGTCAATACGACCCTTTGTTTCCTCCTCAGTCCTCAGATAACAGTCATGCGGTGCTTCACCACTTGACTCCATGTTGATCGGTAACAATGTTGCTGGGTTCAACACGTTACATCTTTTTATGCGTATGTGACTAGCCAGTAACGTCAACTCATATCCAGACAACCTTGCGCTTGTCAAATGTTGAGTTTTTGTTCGGTTCAAGAGAGTGTCAACTGCATGAGGAACCATCACCGTAAGCATATTATCCATGACCAGACCTGCGGATTGTCGAATGGACGCCGCAGCTGCCGCTGTTGCTCGTAAACAACTCGGCAAAGCTCTAGCTACTGGGTCTAAGGTCGAAGAAAAATATGCGCATGGGCGCTGTTTGTCACCAAATTGTTGCGCCAGAACACTCAACGCACAACCATCCCTCTCGTGAACGTACAGTGTAAACGGCTTACTGTAATCAGGAGTACCTAACACAGGAGCCGAACACAACGCATCACGTAATTCAGAGAAACTTTTCTGACACTCTTCAGTCCATGGCAAAGGAGTCGGAACATCCTTGCACGTGAGAGCTAACAATGGTTTCGCCAATAGTGAAAAATTCGGAATCCACTGTCTGCAGTATGACGTAATACCTAGAAAGGCACGTACATCTCTCTGAGTTTTTGGCACAGTCATTCGAGAAATCGCTGCAATTCTCTCTGGGGTCAACCTTCTCCCTTCTTTCGACAATAAGTGACCTAAGTAGGTGACTTCTTGGCAACAATATTGCAGCTTGGAAGGTGACACCTTGTGATGTAAGTCATGTAGATAACGTAATAGTGATACTGTAGCCGTTTTGCAAATAGCCTCCGTATCGGCTGCCACTAATAGGTCGTCAACGTATTGAATCAAAACCGCACCCGTTGGTAACACAAATGCATCCAGTTGACTTTTAAGTGCTTGGCTATAGATCGACGGACTTTCACAATAGCCTTGTGGTGCGCGTTTTAGTCTGAAACTGCGACCACCTAACGAAAATCCGAATAGGTCTCTGCTTTCCTCAGCGATCGGGATGCTAAAGAAGGCATTCTTTAGGTCGATCACCGTGAACCAGGAGGCAGAAGCTGGAATCAGGGTCAACAAAGCCGTTATATCAGGGACCACGGGAAACTGTGGGATCACTATTTTATTCACTTCCCTCAAATCAATTATGAACCGATACACAGGAGGTTTAGATGGATCAGTGCGTTTTAAAATTGGTAGTACAGGACTGTTACACACATTTCCTCGAGTTTCTTCAACGACATCCTTTTTGATCAGGTCGTGTACAATCGCTAATAGCGCTCGTTCTCCCTCAATGGAGATACGATACTGTGGTATACGTGGCAGTCGCACATTTGGTTTCAGTTTGATCATGTAAGGTGGGATGTCCAAAAGACCCACATCATTGGGACCTGTGGCCCATAAAGACGCAGGAAGGGAGCTCAATTTCGGCGGGAATTTATCGATCGCCAAGTACATAGGAGAGATTACTCTCCGACCTAATGTAAGCTCCACTCCTTCAGGGGAGCAATACAAAGTCGCATATAACCGTTTTAACAAATCCAAGCCCAAAAGATTTTCACATAACAACCAGTAGATAGAATCAATGGAGCCTCCAGCTCACGAGGGCCAATCGTAAGTGGCAAAGGGCTGGAAACCGGATTGCAAACAGGGGCGCCAGAGAATCCAACGGAAACATTTGTTAAGCCAGACAAAGGTGCGGCAGTGAGTTTCGAATGCATGATGGAACTTTTCGTCGCACCAGTGTCTAACAGAAAAGGCTCAACTACGCCAGAAGTAGCTACTGCGACGTAAGGCCCACTCTGATCAACCGGAACTGATACTACTCCCTCTCTTTGTCGGTGGCTGTCCTAGTAATGATCGTTTGCAACAGTCCCATGTTCTGCATAGTAATCGTCCACAGGATATTGTGTAGATCTAACTGACCCCGTATTTCGCTGGTCGAAACAATTATTCGCCTCTGTTGACGTATTAGAGCGCTCAGTTTGATTTTGGGAGGTACCGCGGCCTCTACCTCGAGATGCTTGTTGAGGACCACCACGACTTCCACGTGCCGATATACCATTAAGTCGATCACGCAAAGCCGGGCAATCATATTTTATATGTCCCTCTCTTCTACAATATGCGCACTGATTATACCCAAGTGTAGATCTATAGTCAGAGGAATCAGATCGTGACTGCGCTCTTGAGGACTGTGACTGCGGCCTATACTGCTGTTGCGGATCATAGTGAGTCGAACATGGAGGATACGCTTGTTGCAACAAAACCTTCGTTTTAAGCTCTTTCGTTTTCTTGTCTGAACGATCACTTTCTTCTTTCTCCCTATTTTCATAATATTGAGCCGTTGCTAATATCTGTGCAGTGGTTGAAACAGCCCATGCACTTTCTGAATTTTTCAATTTGTTGCATAGTTCAGGCAACAAATTCGCTACAAATTTGTCAACAAATAACCGTTGACCTCCCTCCGTACCCATGTCCTGACCACTATGATCGACAAATGCCTCTTCGAACCTCGTAAAGAAATCGGAGACACTCTCATCCTTCTTCTGTTTACAAGCTGCTAATTTATCCCAGTTCACCTTCATCGCCGGCATGAGAGTTTTCATGAGTGTAATAATTTTCTGAGGTAAATCTAAAATTAACTGATCAGGCTTAGCCCCACCAACTTGTAATCCATCAGCCGCTAATAGTGCTGCCCAATCGCCACCTAACTCGTTTGCATGATTTGCTTGGCGAATTTTCGCCCAAACCGGTTGCGGTACGACATTACCAAACAGCATGTCGATGTCGGCAAGGTTCATAACAGAAGCGTCCACCAATTGGGATAACTCCTTATAGTAACCAGCCGGATTCTTACGCGGATCTGGCAAAGATTGTTTCACTTGCAAAACTTCGGATCGTTTCCATGGGAGGTGTATCCAAACTCTTCGGAAGTGCGGTAAAACCGGGGGTGAGCTTGCGGATCACCTGGCACCCAAAGTGGCGGAACCTCTCGCATAGGATACTGACCAGGAGCCCCTTTCCAAGTTTCTAGGTCGTTATCAAACGATACTTGAGAAGGCACGGTGGATCTAAATGCTAGCTATCGCTCTAAGGCACGTCGTACATCTCCACCTACGATCATACCGTTCGAAAATTGACTCTGAAGCTCAGTCACATCAGGCGGTACGGTATCTAAATCATCGTTATACCATTGCTCTCTCAAAAAGTTACACATTTCTTCGAACACGAATCTCTGTGTAGGCTCATTAAACTGAGAAAATGTGTCGAAGACCACACGTGGAGGGTAATTACCAGGATGCCTTATCCACCTATGTGCCATCGTCACTAACGTCTCTCTTTCCCTTCCACCAGGGATTTGACTTCGTCTTTGAGAAGTTTCAGAAACGCTGGGTGGTAGTATTGATCCAGCTAGTGGTGAATAGAGCGTAGCAACAGTATTAGGGATACGGGTACGAGCACAAGGAGAAGAAGGAAAAAGAACGGGGGCGACAATATTAGAAGTGAACGTAGGAACAGCGGAGACAGACGAGACAGTTGAAGTAGCAAAGGCTAGCGGTTGAGGAGGTACAGACAAAGGTGTAGTAGAAATAGGAACAGGTGGTGGGACAAACGTAGGATTAACAACGGGCTAACCAGCAGCCGCCAGAACAACAGGAGGGACAACAGGAGGAACGACAGGCGGGACAACTGGGGGAGCTACGGGGGCTGTAGCACCCTGTGCATAAGGAGGTGGTGAGTTCATGAAATACGTTAACAGGGGATCCTCCTCTTTCTTATCAGGACTAGTTTGTAAAACCGGATAACATTTGTCTATCCTCATGTGATGTAATCTAGTAGAAACTTCTATTTCTTTTTCTTCTTTATCTCGCTGACATTGTTGTACAACTTGCATTATTGGTACAAACCCTTCTCTTCGATCCTTTTTAAGCTGTTTGATTTCTTTCTGCTTGGCCTCTTTACGCCACAACCGAAAAGAATCAAACATAGCTGGCCTAGCTTTCCTTTTGAATAATTTGGCTTCAAGATTATCTAAAATCGTAAGTTCAAAACTTCCATGCGGTGGCCAACTAAGGACACCATCCCTTTTCGTGTATCGTACCCAATATTTATTATAAATAATAGGACCCACACCGTGTCGACTATAGAGCTCATATATCGGAGTTCCAACCGGAGGTATCGGACACGAGTCCTCCAATCGGGAATCCTTGTTGCAACATTTAAGAAAACCAAGGAATCCACTATGGCTAGGCATCGTGCACACTAACCTAGTATCAAACTTCAAGGGTTACCGAAGTACTAAATCTTCGTGGAAGACAAAACCCTCGGTTTTTGTCAATTGCAATTGTCAAATAACAACTAAGGACCAACAACTAAGAACCACAAATGCAATGGAACCATGCAATACAACAAAGCCTTAAAAGGCTACAACAAAGCTCAATGAGCTGGAACAACAAAGCTTTAGTAAGCTAACAACAAAGCTTCTAAGAAGCTAGCACAACCACTAAGGACTGGGAGCGACCCACAAATACTTAACTCAGAATTTCAATGGCGTCACCAGGAAGGCCCGTCTATCGTCTCGCTTGTACGTAAGGTCTGCGCCGGGCGTCGGAAACAGGTCGACAGTCAGGGCATCGGTCCGTCGCAGCCGTCAGGAGGCGGGAATCTTCGCAGGAAAAATCTTCGGACCACTTATTTCGACAACAGGATCGATGAAGCGGGGTGCACCTTTTCCTCGGAGATTTCACACGAAGTTCCCCACAATCGTCAGGTTTTGGACCGGTACCGCCGATGTCGCCCCGAGTTGGGCGCCAACTGAAGGACTGGGCTATTTAAGGCCCAGCGGTGCCAGGGAACAACACCTATAACCTTCGTGGGATACCTGTTTCGGCGCACTAAGGACAGAGACACGGGACACTTCCTTGGGCGTCAAAGATCAGAGTTTATTACTGCAGGGAGGCAAAAGTCACTAGAAGTACAACAGCGTGTAGGTTCTACGAGTCTGCTTCTCGACTTGCATATGTGAGTCGCTCTCCTTTATACAAGATTCAGCCATTGCACAATATGTGAACAAAAGGTTACAACCCAGTTCCTATAATAAACATCAAAAGGTCGCTTTCATGTTTTCAGAACCCCGGAACATAATCACAGTAACATCACTGGTTCCCAACTGTAAACGTATATCTTCCCACCATTAGGCACATCCCACCAGAGTTGTAAAAATGAGAAAGAAGAGAGAAAAGAACAGCTGCTAGGAAGTCAGACACATCTAGATAAAAGAGTGTGGGGGTAATATTGGAAACATGATCGAAGGATCAAGGAGCTTGATCCCAGCACGTGCACGGCTGAAACAATAGGCCGCCACGGCACGATTACCCTCAAGCTGAGCCATTTGCCTCTGCAGTGTCATTCCTCCGGTCATAAAGACGTATGAAAGGAATATGCGTCTTCCGTATGGCTTGGGAACGAATGGGGTCATGAGGCGAACAGTTGCCTGCTCGCTGACTGCGTGAGGGCAAGAAACAAAATGGACGCCGTATCTAAAATGGAACCCGAGGGTTCAGACGACGAAACACGTAATTTAGGCGAACCGTGTGGAGTAGTGTAGCGAAAACGCGTACACTTACTGATTTTAGCCATTTACGGTTCATAGATACCAAACTCGTCCATATTCGGCAATGCCCACAACACCGAATCGATTTTCACGGAACCTCAGACGCTCCTTTTGCCCTCATGTAGGCAAGCACTAGTCGAAATCATAATCGATCTCGATGTTCATCAGATCATTCAGATGTTGCTGAAACATTATTCTATCCATCACTGTCTCATTGGTAACAGATGGCCTTCTTATACACGTTGTAGCACAAAGGCCACATAAGGCAGGACCACACTGTACACAAAGACAACACGTGAACAGGAACGTCACAACAACCCCTATAATCATCAGAATCTTCCAACCCCAGGTCGACATCAGGCCCCAAAACCATCCTAGAAGCGTCCAATTTCCCTCGTCCACGTGTATGGACTCCGAGATTTTGTGCAACTTGGAGATGGCTTGATAAACCGTTGGAGCGTTATCAGGTATGAATATGCAGCAGCTCGAATGGATGACCTTGCACACACCTCCTCTATCTGCTAGAACAATGTCTAGAACCTTACGGTTCTGTAACGTCATAAGCCTATCCGCTTGAAGCTCTGCTGTCAAATTACCAAGGGCACTTGCGGTTATGTTAGCAGTTGACTCTACTACTCGAGTTAACTGCCTCAGATTTCTACTATTGACCATAGGGCCCCAAAACGGTAGGAACCCCTTAAAGAAGTCTCCTGCCTCTTGTCCGGCAGTATCTTCTCTGCTAATAACACCTCTCTCAACTCTAGTTCGGTGATAATCTGAAGCAACAGTGAAAGTCGGAGGCAAGAGATTTGCAATATAGCAGGTACCCGAGAAGTCACGAGGTAACCACGTATATGCTCGATCATAACATGCAAAATAGGTACCCTTGGCAGTTAGGAAGACAGGGGAAGAGAGCATCGGTAGAACGTAAGTATCCACACAAGCGCTCTTCCCAAGCAGGGCTCTTGGATTTCGGCCACGACCTTGCAGACAAAAGTGGCCTAGGTGAGGTACAATCCAGATTGGAGATGAGCTTTTGAGCTGCCTATCACCCACTGATACACTATACTCAGTCTCACTTAGTTCCCTATAGGCTCGCACCTCCTCCTCTGGGATAAGCGATGCGTAAAAAATATCTCTATCTAAATCAGCAATAGCTATCGCCAGAGACTTGTGGTACGGGCCAGGACCAAAGTGTGCTGAGCGTGGCTCTCGATGGGGGTAGGAATCTAGTGCACTGCGAAACATAGTTTGAAATGCTCGGGCTGACCCTTGGGGGCTGTACGGAAGAACGAAATACGGGATACCCCTGTCCATTGTATGTGGCATTAGTCCACACACCCAACAATTTGTAGTATTTACCACCAACTGATGCTGATGCAACAGTTGCACAAAAGAATTGTTTCTAAATTCCGCACGTCTGACTTGCTCATGTTGGGGCAGTATGTGAAAAGAATGTGGAGAAACAGTAGAAAAGAAATTTAGGTCATGAGAAGGAGGAGTAGGTATAGTAGAGGGCATCAGTGATTGAAAACCAAAATACACTCCACCCACTAGTAGCATAGATACAGTCAGGAACAACATGAAAACCTGTAACAAAAAACATCTTGTACGAAACACCTTGTTTAACGTAGATCTTTGCGCCGACATTTTTTCTTCTTTCGACAGCTTAGAAAATTCCATCCTCTAACGACCGTCCGCGACGTTCTTGACGCACTTTGTTCCGAGTAGCGATTATCAATCCCCAGGAGTTCCCAGAAATTGACAAAAGAAATCGACCTAGTGTCGATAGCTGCTAAACAGAAGAAAGTACCCGCACGGCCCTACGGCCAACCCAGATGATAGGTTCTAGATAAATTGAACATTCAATTTACTATAAGATTCTTGGCTGCACGAAAAAGAAAAGGAAAAAGGTACACAGAATAAAATGTCCACAATGTTCAGAGCAAATGTGAATTTCAAAAATAACAAAAATTTCTTTTATTAGTCTTTTGTGCGTGGACGAAGAAAGTATCGGCTGCTCCCAGGGCGAGTCTGATCTTCAAACAGTGGATTGGATGGCAAATGAGTGTTCGATCGTTCAGGCAATTGTTCAGCACTCGAATTCTCCGAAGTTTGCGGGAAGGAAATTGTGAGAGGTGGATCAACAGGGGTGTCAGATAGGGGCTGAGCTTCGCTGAACGGGACAAGACGTTGTGGAGCGTCGGTTTCAGACGATGAAAAACCTCTTCTCATCCAAGTGTCCGCCGGCAAAGGAAACGGGACTTTCTTGGTGTGGGTGGCATGCACCCAGTGCTTCCGTCCCTCTAGCCGAACCGCCGTCCTCGTTGCCAGGAGCACCTGGAAAGGTCCCACAAACCTCGGCTCAAGGTTCCGTTTTCGGCCGAAGTTACGGGACAACACCCAGTCCCCTGGTTGGAGCCGGTGACCAGGACCCTCTGTTTGTGATGGCAGAGCCTCAAAGACCTGTTGATGAATCAAACTCAATTTAGCAGTCAGATCATGAAGATAATCAATCAACATTGGATATTCAATTCTATCAAATTCTTTAGGCCTCGGGACTCCCCAAATATTAGCAGGGCGGCCGAACACAATCTCATATGGGCTAAGCCCTACTCGAGAGTGCACAGTTGCCCTGGTCGATAAGAGAGCTAAAGGCAAAGCATCTGGCCATGATAAACCAGTTGTTGCCTGAATTTTAGCAAGTTTTAGCTTCAGGGTGCCGTTGTATCCTTCCACCAAGCCTGCTGACTGGGGATGGTTAGCACTATGAAATTTCTGTACTATCCCTAAGCCACGACACACACTCTTCATCACACTCCCCACAAACTCACTTCCGTTGTCCGACCATACAATCCGAGGCATTCCATATCTGGGGAAATACTCTTTGAGCAGAATTTTTGCTGTGGACAGGGCAGTATTATCCTTGAGGGGGTAAGCCTCAATCCATCTGGAGAACGCACATACTACGACCAAGACATACTTCAAGTTGTTGCATCTCTCCATATGGATGAAGTCCAACTGGATAACTTCAAAAGGGCATGTAGGAGGGGCAAAATGACCAGGTGGAGATGGAGTGCCCTTGCCGGGATTATACATCAAACACACCATACAATTCTTAACCACTCTCTCTGCACATTTAGTAATCACATCATTCTTCCATACAGGGGACAACAACTTGCATATGCCTTTTGCGCTTATGTGTGCTGTACCATGAGCCATTGTGACAACAGCGAGCACATATGCATCCGGTAACATCCATCTCTGTTTCTCTGATAAATCAACCCAACATCCATTCTCATCCAACCTCCCCGTGCTCTCTTTCCACTTAGTCTTTTCCGTCTCAGTGGCCTCATTCTGTATTCCCCTCACACTCTCAACTGTGTCTTCGCACATACTAGTCTCC
This sequence comes from Lissotriton helveticus, assembly GCF_964261635.1. Lineage (NCBI taxonomy): Eukaryota > Metazoa > Chordata > Amphibia > Caudata > Salamandridae > Lissotriton > Lissotriton helveticus. Next base: position 17,661,033 of record NC_136060.1, on the reverse strand, counting down.
GTTGGCCATCTCACTGAACTTGTAACATACATTCGATTTGTCAGATCTTTAGCTGTCTCCTTAGCAATTTCATCTGCAAACGCATTACCACGACCAACATCATCCGTCACTTTCCGATGCGCACTACATTTGACTATGGCCACCTGCTTAGGCAGTGTAAGTGCGTCTAGAAGGTCGTTCACAAGCTGTCCATGCTGAATCTTCGTGCCATGCGACGTTAAGAATCCTCTTTCTCTCCACAATCGCCCAAAACTGTGCGCCACACCAAAAGCATACTGGCTGTCGGTAAACACATTCACCCGCTTTCCTCTGGACAACACACACGCTCTCGTCAAAGCGATCAGCTCAGCAGCCTGAGCCGAATTCTGACTCAATCTTGCAGTTTCTACAACCGTACTCAATGTCACTACAGCATACGCAGTCGTCACATCACCATTCGGCAACTTGAAACAGGAACCATCCACATATAAAGTACCATCGGGATCTATCAATGGAGCATCTTTCAGGTCAATACGACCCTTTGTTTCCTCCTCAGTCCTCAGATAACAGTCATGCGGTGCTTCACCACTTGACTCCATGTTGATCGGTAACAATGTTGCTGGGTTCAACACGTTACCTCTTTTTATGCGTATGTGACTAGCCAGTAACGTCAACTCATATCCAGACAACCTTGCGCTTGTCAAATGTTGAGTTTTTGTTCGGTTCAAGAGAGTGTCAACTGCATGAGGAACCATCACCGTAAGCATATTATCCATGACCAGACCTGCGGATTGTCGAATGGACGCCGCAGCTGCCGCTGTTGCTCGTAAACAACTCGGCAAAGCTCTAGCTACTGGGTCTAAGGTCGAAGAAAAATATGCGCATGGGCGCTGTTTGTCACCAAATTGTTGCGCCAGAACACTCAACGCACAACCATCCCTCTCGTGAACGTACAGTGTAAACGGCTTACTGTAATCAGGAGTACCTAACACAGGAGCCGAACACAACGCATCACGTAATTCAGAGAAACTTTTCTGACACTCCTTAGTCCATGGCAAAGGAGTCGGAACATCCTTGCACGTGAGAGCTAACAATGGTTTCACCAATAGTGAAAAATTCGGAATCCACTGTCTGCAGTATGACGTAATACCTAGAAAGGCACGTACATCTCTCTGAGTTTTTGGCACAGTCATTCGAGAAATCGCTGCAATTCTCTCTGGGGTCAACCTTCTCCCTTCTTTCGACAATAAGTGACCTAAGTAGGTGACTTCTTGGCAACAATATTGCAGCTTGGAAGGTGACACCTTGTGATGTAAGTCATGTAGATAACGTAATAGTGATACTGTAGCCGTTTTGCAAATAGCCTCCGTATCGGCTGCCACTAATAGGTCGTCAACGTATTGAATCAAAACCGCACCCGTTGGTAACACAAATGCATCCAGTTGATTTTTAAGTGCTTGGCTATAGATCGACGGACTTTCACAATAGCCTTGTGGTGCGCGTTTTAGTCTGAAACTGCGACCACCTAACGAAAATCCGAATAGGTCTCTGCTTTCCTCAGCGATCGGGATGCTAAAGAAGGCATTCTTTAGGTCGATCACCGTGAACCAGGAGGCAGAAGCTGGAATCAGGGTCAACAAAGCCGTTATATCAGGGACCACGGGAAACTGTGGGATCACTATTTTATTCACTTCCCTCAAATCAATTATGAACCGATACACAGGAGGTTTAGATGGATCAGTGCGTTTTAAAATTGGTAGTACAGGACTGTTACACACATTTCCTCGAGTTTCTTCAACGACATCCTTTTTGATCAGGTTGTGTACAATCGCTAATAGCGCTCGTTCTCCCTCAATGGAGATACGATACTGTGGTATACGTGGCAGTCGCACATTTGGTTTCAGTTTGATCATGTAAGGTGGGATGTCCAAAAGACCCACATCATTGGGACCTGTGGCCCATAAAGACGCAGGAAGGGAGCTCAATTCCGGCGGGAATTTATCGATCGCCAAGTACATAGGAGAGATTACTCTCCGACCTAATGTAAGCTCCACTCCTTCAGGGGAGCAATACAAAGTCGCATATAACCGTTTTAACAAATCCAAGCCCAAAAGATTCTCACCACAACCAGTAGATAGAATCAATGGAGCCTCCATCTCACGAGGGCCAATCGTAAGTGGCAAAGGGCTGGAAACAGGATTGCTAACAGGGGCGCCAGAGAATCCAACGGAAACATTTGTTAAGCCAGACAAAGGTGCGCCAGGGAGTTTCGAATGCATGATGGAACTTTTCGTCGCACCAGTGTCTAACAGAAAAGGCTCAACTACGCCAGAAGTAGCTACTGCGACGTAAGGCCCACTCTGATCAATCGGAACTGATACTACTCCCTCTCTTTGTCGGTGGCTGTCCTAGTAATGATCGTTTGCAACAGTCCCATGTTCTGCGTAGTAATCGTCCACAGGATATTGTGTAGATCTAACTGACCCCGTATTTCGCTGGTCGAAACAATTATTCGCCTCTGTTGACGTATTAGAGCGCTCAGTTTGATTTTGGGAGGTACCGCGGCCTCTACCTCGAGATGCTTGTTGAGGACCACCACGACTTCCACGTGCCGATATACCATTAAGTCGATCACGCAAAGCCGGGCAATCATATTTTATATGTCCCTCTCTTCTACAATATGCGCACTGATTATACCCAAGTGTAGATCTATAGTCAGAGGAATCAGATCGTGACTGCGCTCTTGAGGACTGTGACTGCGGCCTATACTGCTGTTGCGGATCATTGTGAGTCGAACATGGAGGATACGCTTGTTGCAACAAAACCTTCGTTTTAAGCTCTTTCGTTTTCTTGTCTGAACGATCACTTTCTTCTTTCTCCCTATTTTCATAATATTGAGCCGTTGCTAATATCTGTGCAGTGGTTGAAACAGCCCATGCACTTTCTGAATTTTTCAATTTGTTGCATAGTTCAGGCAACAAATTCGCTACAAATTTGTCAACAAATAACCGTTGACCTCCCTCCGTACCCATGTCCTGACCACTATGATCGACAAATGCCTCTTCGAACCTCGTAAAGAAATCGGAGACACTCTCATCCTTCTTCTGTTTACAAGCTGCTAATTTATCCCAGTTCACCTTCATCGCCGGCATGAGAGTTTTCATGAGTGTAATAATTTTCTGAGGTAAATCTAAAATTAACTGATCAGGCTTAGCCCCACCAACTTGTAATCCATCAGCCGCTAATAGTGCTGCCCAATCGCCACCTAACTCGTTTGCATGATTTGCTTGGCGAATTTTCGCCCAAACCGGTTGCGGTACGACATTACCAAACAGCATGTCGATGTCGGCAAGGTTCATAACAGAAGCGTCCACCAATTGGGATAACTCCTTATAGTAACCAGCCGGATTCTTACGCGGATCTGGCAAAGATTGTTTCACTTGCAAAACTTCGGATCGTTTCCATGGGAGGTGTATCCAAACTCTTCGGAAGTGCGGTAAAACCGGGGGGTGAGCTTGCGGATCACCTGGCACCCAAGGTGGCGGAACCTCTCGCATAGGATACTGACCAGGAGCCCCTTTCCAAGTTTCTAGGTCGTTATCAAACGATACTTGAGAAGGCACGGTGGATCTAAATGCTAGCAATCGCTCTAAGGCACGTCGTACATCTCCACCTACGATCATACCGTTCGAAAATTGACTCTGAAGCTCAGTCACATCGGGCGGTACGGTATCTAAATCATCGTTATAACATTGCTCTCTCAAAAAGTTACACATTTCTTTGAACACGAATCTCTGTGTAGGCTCATTAAACTGAGAAAATGTGTGGAAGACCACACGTGGAGGGTAATTACCAGGATGCCTTATCCACCTATGTGCCATCGTCACTAACGTCTCTCTTTCCCTTCCACCAGGGATTTGACTTCGTCTTTGAGAAGTTTCAGAAACGCTGGGTGGTAGTATTGATCCAGCTAGTGGTGAATAGAGCGTAGCAACAGTATTAGGGATACGGGTACGAACACAAGGAGAAGAAGGAAAAAGAACAGGGGCGACAATATTAGAAGTGAACGTAGGAACAGCGGAGACAGACGAGACAGTTGAAGTAGCAAAGGCTAGCGGTTGAGGAGGTACAGACAAAGGTGTAGTAGAAATAGGAACAGGTGGTGGGACAAACGTAGGATTAACAACGGGCTGACCAGCAGCCGCCGGAACAACAGGAGGGACAACAGGAGGAACGACAGGCGGGACAACTGGGGGAGCTACGGGGGCTGTAGCACCCTGTGCATAAGGAGGTGGTGAGTTCATGAAATACGTTAACAGGGGATCCTCCTTCGGATCCTCCTCTTTCTTATCAGGACTAGTTTGTAAAACCGGATAACATTTGTCTATCCTCATGTGATGCAGTCTAGTGGAAACTTCTATTTCTTTTTCTTCTTTATCTCGCTGACATTGTTGTACAACTTGCATTATTGGTACAAACCCTTCTCTTCGATCCTTTTTAAGCTGTTTGATTTCTTTCTGCTTGGCCTCTTTACGCCACAACCGAAAAGAATCAAACATAGCTGGCCTAGCTTTCCTTTTGAATAATTTGGCTTCAAGATTATCTAAAATCGTAAGTTCAAAACTTCCATGCGGTGGCCAACTAAGGACACCATCCATTTTCGTGTATCGTACCCAATATTTATTATAAATAATAGGACCCACACCGTGTCGACTATAGAGCTCATATATCGGAGTTCCAACTGGAGGTATCGGACACGAGTCCTCCAATCGGGAATCCTTGTTGCAACATTTAAGAAAACCAAGGAATCCACTATGGCTAGGCATCGTGCACACTAACCTAGTATCAAACTTCAAGGGTTACCGAAGTACTAAATCTTTGTGAAAGACAAAACCCTCGGTTTTTGTCAATTGCAATTGTCAAATAACAACTAAGGACCAACAACTAAGAACCACAAATGCAATGGAACCATGCAATACAACAAAGCCTTAAAAGGCTACAACAAAGCTCAATAAGCTGGAACAACAAAGCTTTAGTAAGCTAACAACAAAGCTTCCAAGAAGCTAGCACAACCACTAAGGACTGGGAGCGACCCACAAATACTTAACTCAGAATTTCAATGGCGTCACCAGGAAGGCCCGTCTATCGTCTCGCTTGTACGTAAGGTCTGCGCCGGGCGTCGGAAACAGGTCGACAGTCAGGGCATCGGTCCGTCGCAGCCGTCAGGAGGCGGGAATCTTCGCAGGAAAAATCTTCGGACCACTTATTTCGACAACAGGATCGATGAAGCGGGGTGCACCTTTTCCTCGGAGATTTCACACGAAGTTCCCCACAATCGTCAGGTTTTGGACCGGTACCGCCGATGTCGCCCCGAGTTGGGCGCCAACTGAAGGACTGGGCTATTTAAGGCCCAGCGGTGCCAGGGAACAACACCTATAACTTTCGTGGGATACCTGTTTCGGCGCACTAAGGACAGAGACACGGGACACTTCCTTGGGCGTCAAAGATCAGAGTTTATTACTGCAGGGAGGCAAAAGTCACTAGAAGTACAACAGCGTGTAGGTTCTACGAGTCTGCTTCTCGACTTGCATATGTGAGTCGCTCTCCTTTATACAAGATTCTGCCATTGCACAATATGTGAACAAAAGGTTACAACCCAGTTCCTATAATAAACATCAAAAGGTCGCTTTCATGTTTTCAGAACCCCGGAACATAATCACAGTAACATCACTGGTTCCCAACTGTAAACGTATATCTTCCCACCATTAGGCACATCCCACCAGAGTTGTAAAAATGAGAAAGAAGAGAGAAAAGAACAGCTGCTAGGAAGTCAGACACATCTAGATAAAAGAGTGTGGGGGTAATATTGGAAACATGATCGAAGGATCAAGGAGCTTGATCCCAGCACGTGCACGGCTGAAACAATAGGCCGCCACGGCACGATTACCCTCAAGCTGAGCCATTTGCCTCTGCAGTGTCATTCCTCCGGTCATAAAGACGTGTGAAAGGAATATGCGTCTTCCGTATGGCTTGGGAACGAATGGGGTCATGAGGCGAACAGTTGCCTGCTCGCTGACTGCGTGAGGGCAAGAAACAAAATGGACGCCGTATCTAAAATGGAACCCGAGGGTTCAGACGACGAAACACGTAATTTAGGCGAACCGTGTTGAGTAGTGTAGCGAAAACGCGTACACTTACTGATTTTCGCCATTTACGGTTCATAGATACCAAACTCGTCCATATTCGGCAATGCCCACAACACCGAATCGATTTTCACGGAACCTCACTTGGTCTATTGTTCCAGGATCCAAGACCTGAGGTTCAGAGAGGCACTTTTTGGCCAGTGACCTGGTCACAGCAAGGACATGTGATTATATCCCTAACATCTCTGCGTGAGTCCTGTACTCCACTTCTGACCATAGAGAGCTCTCCAGGTCATTGCCCAACAAACATTCAACTGGGAGATCTGCACTAACCACAACTCTTTTTAGGCCAGTTACCCCTCCACAGGAGAAATTAACAATTGCCACACTATGTGTAGTAGTGACATTGCTGGAATTGGTCACCAGGTAATTATCGCCTGGTATGTATTGTCCAGGGTCCACAAAGCTAGGTGTCACCATGGTGACACTGGCACATGTGTCCCTGTATGCTTGAGCCACTTTTTCATTAATCAAAGGTGTCTGTCTGTACTTGCCCAGATGACTGGGGCTCACAGTAGTGGACAAATCTATGTCCACATCACAAATCAGGACAGCCTGTGTAGGGGTTCTGACTAGGCCAGACTCTCCCTCAGTTCCCAAGGTGATACCCACTACCCCCTTGGTTTATGGACCAACACTGCTGACTGTACTAATGGGTGCAGGTGCCTTAGGGGCTGCAGTGTTGGGGGCTCCACCCTGTTTACACTCACTGGTCCAGTGAGAGGTGTTTTTACAGGTACTACACCAGGGTTTCCTTTGACCTTCTTGCTTCTTCTTCTTGGAAGTTTGGGACCCACCCTCAGTATTAGTTTGGGGCCCTGTTGAAGACTTCTGGTCTTTAGCTTTCTGCTCCCCACCCTTCTGGTCTGCCTTCTTTTGGTCACCACCCTGGTTCTGGTTCTGGTTCTTTTGCTTAACCCTGGTTCTAACCCATTTGTCTGCCCTCTTTCCCAATTCTTGGGGAGAGGTCAGATCTGAGTCAATCAGGTGTTGATGCAACTGCTGGTTCTGACAATTATTTAAAATCTGTTCTCTCATAAGTAAATTGTACAATCCTTCTATTTATTTACTACAAGTATCACCTATACTCTTTATTAGCACAGAAGCAAATGCGTTAAAACAAAACAGGGTTTAAATACACAAAAGTTGCACAATATGGATAGGCCCTGGTGGCCCCTAAAACCATATACTAAAATAGTGGTATAAGAACCAGGTATCTAAAAGGAAGAAGGCCTAGGGCCTTGGGAATCGCTGGGACTACGAGGAGCTAACAATAGTTAGTGACCAGGAGGCCCACGGGATGCGTGTGCAGTGCTTGAAGGTACACGCGGGCGCCCATAGACTTTCAATGGGTGCGTAAAAAGTACAAAGTTAGTGCAAAGGGAACCTTCCGGATGGACCAGAACCTCACAACTAAAAACCTAGACACTAGAGATGTTTCTCTCAACAGGAGCACCGGAGTGCCAGCGTTACCTCACCCACAGGAAGCGGGTGCATAGGGTTCAAAGTGCGTCGGGTTTCGTCGTGTGGTTCAATGGAGCCTGAAGATGAAGATGCTGCAGACGGCCAGTCGAGAAGAGTTCCGGTAGATCCAAGGGAGGATATGAAGATGTGAAGACCTGAAAGCAGAGGGGACAATGTTCAAAGTCACTAGCCAGTGACTACCGTGGAACCAGGAGGGAACCAGGCGATGTCGGGTGCCAACAGGTGAAGAAGGAAAGCTTGTCTCTGCAGCCACGTGAACACAAAGAGGTCAGCGCCGTCCAGGAGTCGATCACGAGCTGTCCCACGCAGGCTCTCGCTGATGGCGGTGTCGGCAACTTGATTGAAGCAAACAGGCCTTGGCAAAAGCAAGTCATGCAGGAAGTGAAGAAAGCTTGTTGCTCTGACCAGCAACGTCAGAGGGGCTGCTCCTTTTTACAGGAGCAAGGGCCAGTCTGGAGCAACCAGACCAGCAGTGTTGATTGTAGATTTCATTGCCAAGATGACCACTAGCCAACGGGCCAGTAACCGGGATGACGCGTCGAGTGGCAAAATGCAAAAGGGCCCCACGCAGATCGTGGAGATGCTGGGGGGCTGATCTTCGGTGCAGATGCTGCTCGGTGGTGGGGCTTCTCAAACCCCAAAGCACAGCATTGAGGGTACCTCAGATGCTGCGCAGTCATCTTCTCGGGGGTCTTTCAAGATGGCCGGTCCCACGTCTCTCAATGCCTCCGCGGGTCTCTTCTTTTCAGGGACAGTGGATCGGGATGTGAGATGTCTGGGAATCCAGGTCTTGTCGGGCTTTGGGCTCGGGCTCCGTCGGGAGGCGGCGGCAAAGCAGATGTCAAGTTGTTAACAGCGTGGTCACTCCTTGGCCACAAGGGAGATTCTATTCAGTCTTCTGTGCAGCAGAATGTCGAAGTCCAGTTTTCTTCTTAGTTGCAAGTCGAGTTCAGGATGATCTGAAGTCTTAGGACACAGCTCCTACTCTTAAACCAAATCTAGGGGCCGGATTACCTGCTAGGTCCCTCCTCTGGGTGGGACCAGGAAGGGGGGTGGTTACACCCCCTTTCCTTTGTCCAGTTTCGCACCAGGACTGGGGCTGGAGAGCCCCAGGACCGGTTTGAAATGGCATATGCACAGTGACACCTTGTGTGCCCCAGGCATGTCTCATTCTATTCAGCCCTCCCAAACCCACTCCACAAAATCCTGTCTGGAGTGGTACAAGCACCTCCCCTGACAGGAAACCCTTTGTCCAAGCCTCCCAAGCTGGAAGGACTCCCAGCAGCAGGAGGTCAGACTTGTGTCTGTGGTGGCAGCATCCATTTTGTGATGCTGAGGCTCGTGTTTAACTTTACTCGGGTTTCAGGTTAGGTACATGTCGTGTCCCTCTAGAAGGATGGAATGCTACCCCCGTCACCAGAATTGGCGAGGGGGTAGTATTCCAATTCGTATGACACCTTACTCGACATGTTTTGATAAAGCCAAACCAAAGATAGCATTTAACCGCGAGGTTCAAAATGCACTAAAGAGTATATCGTATGGCAATATCATGAAACAGCTGAAGGACATTGTTCTGAAAGCTGCAGACAGGCTCAGCTCATGCCAGAGCACCATCTCACATGAAACCAAGCACTCTGCCTCCAGGATTGTCGAGGCCTTCGATAAGAGTGACTCATAGGTTAACATGTGTCCATATAGGGTAGATATAGATATACTATACCTAAGTAAGAGGTGATTACACCAACGTACGCCAGCTGAGGGATCAGCCAGTTGTGTCAAATAGCTATGCCAGGCCAGGGGTGGCACAATACATGCTGCAGCTCCTGGAAGGCCTTGGATACACCTATGCCCTGGGTACCTAGGATACACTGTTACAGGGGCCTATAAGGTGAACCAGTTCCAATTGGTAATGCACCTAGAGTGCATTGGCATTAATTTAGAGAGAGAACAGCAGGCTGTGGGTCTGATTAGCAGGCCCACAGCCACATTAAGTCAGAAACCAGTGAAGCAAAAAGCAAAAATTTGGGGTGACCATAGGATAGCAGACCCTACTCTCCTACAGTGGGTTTGAAAAAAGTCTTAGTTCTGATCATATTGTCCTCGGCATACATAATGAGGTCCAGGAAGTCAAGTTATTTATTATCCGCAGTGTAAGTAAATTTCAAACATTGGTATCTTGTATTTATCCATTCATGAAAGCTTTTTAGACTGTCCAGAGTCCCTTCCCAAATGATGATAACTTTGTCTATATATAGCTTCCAGGAGCAAATTTTGGAGAGGAATGGATTGTTCTCATTCTGTATGTGAGTACTTTCAAAGCTACTCACGTAAAGTCCGGCTACACTCGGAGCGAACGTGCTCCCCATGGACGTTCTGTGGCATTGTAGATACAATGTGCCTTTGTATTCAAAATAGTTCTCTATAAGGGCAAGTCTACAGCATTCAAGAACAAAGTATCTTAGGGTCTGGTACTCCCAATCTCTGTTGAAGAGCATTTCCTCTAGGGTCTCCAGAGTTTCCTTTTGGGGGAGGCTTGTATATAGGCTCCACACGTCCAGTCCTACTTTGAGCATATTTTCATAGTAAAAGTCTGTCCTTTTAGGAGATTAAGCAGGTCACATGTATCTTTTAGATACGTCAGTGTCTTTTGTACTATAGGTCTCAGGTATTGGTCTGCAAATTGGAAAAGAGGTTCTAGGACTGACCCAATACCTGAGACTATGGGGCGTCCGGGTGGTGGTCTCCGTTCTTTGTGTGTCTTCGGGAGAGAGTAAAAATAGGGTCCTTTTGGCAATTTTGTCATCAGAAAATCTGCCTCATTCTTTGATATCCATCTGTTCACTTCTGCTTCTTCCACCATTATTTGAATTGTTCTTTGTAGTCTCTCCACAGGGTCTGTGTTGATCACCTTCTAGAATTTTTGTCAGAAAGTAGTTCCAGGCATTGTTTGTCATATCCTTCTTGATTCAGTAGGACGATACCACCGCCTTTGTCGGTGGGCTTGATTATGAGATCCTCATGTTGTCTGTGTTCATCTAATGCTTTTTGTTCTGATCTTGTGACATTAAAGAAGGGTTTCTTTGTTTTATCTCCTATTTCTTCCATTACCGCTTGTTCGAAGGTTTGGATCTCTTTTGGGACTTTATGGTTTAGTGGGCAGAAAGTAGATTTGCGCCACAAGTCTGTATCAACATGCTCCTGGTCTGTTCTTGTCGTTCCTGGTCCATCCAGGTGACCCCTTTTCTCCTTCCCCTTGAGTTGGGTCGACCTTTCCCTAAAAAAGACGATTGTTGTATGAATTGTCCCATTGGGGGGTCCATTGGAGGTGGTGCCTGGATGTAGGGATTCATCCAGCCATTAAAGTTTAGTATGAATGATATTTTTATTTTTCTAATCATAAGTCACCCTATGCATTCCTTATAATCCATAAAGAAAGCAGCATGGTATTTACAAGTAGGATATATAGAAATGTAATGTTACACATGTCCTTACAGTGAAAAAACACCAAAAGTATTTTCGATGGATTACCTTATTGCATCTAATAATTCAAATTTTGTTTAGAAAACAGCTATAAAATAAAAATATAACTCAAAGACTCTTTTTGATAGCTATTTTAATCCAAGTTGATGGTAAAATCAAATTTGTGATAACTACTAAGGAAAAGATACTTTTAGAAAGTTACCTCTTACCTGCCTATTGCCTCCGCAGTCCAATTTTCTTGAGGTCTAACTGTCACGTGGCAGCTGAAAAGCCTCTTGATGAGGTGTAAAACCTGCTCCCAGAGCAGGACAAAGGCCTTGGGTGAGGAAAAGTGCTTCTGTTCTTCTGACAGAATGATCATGTGGGGTGTGCCCAGGAACTTTTTAACTTCAAATAGGCCTACCCTGTCACAGGTTAATGTTATCTGACATGATGGGGTGGAGTTGGGTTTACCCACATGATATGAGTTGTGGTGGTTTAACACAGTGTTGGCAAGAGGTGATTAGCTGTTTAAAATGAGCTACCAATATTCTCCTTAAAAGCACAGCCAAGCACTGTCTTATTCTATTATACTGTCTTATTCTTATTATTATAAGCCTTATTCTGTACCCCAAATAAGGCAGGGTGTGCTATAGATTTTCTCAGCTGGGGCTTTTTTTTGGCTAACCGTGGGGTGGTCATCCACTGGCTGTCTACTATTGGACCCTCGATCCCGGCATGGTCTAGGGACCAAGAGGAATGGGCTTGGGCGGAATTCAGACGTATGAGAGAAATTTATATAGATGAGATCCTGGAGGATGCTTTTCAGGAGAGAAAGAATATATTTGATGGAGTTAACAGACGAAGAGGGTGCAACGCCGGCTGCTGAGGCAATAGATGGAGAGGGCCTGCACTCTTGATGGGGACAATGGGAGCATCCATTGAAATCTGGATGTGCCTGGGCTGTGGAGCGCTACTGGCACTGGCATGTGGAGAATTACATGGATGGCTATAATACTGCATTGGTTCCTGAGAAACTATGTGTCCCCATCAGAGATATGGCCAATAAGAGGGGTCAGTGAAGACCCACGGGCCCCATTGTGAGGAGATGCTCATCACCCTGTGAGATAACACTGATTGTAGCTAATGGCACCACAAATTGTATGGCAATGCTCTGGAATAACTGCATGTTACATGTTATCATGTTGCTGACAGTAACTATGGGCTTGATTATGACTTTGGCAGTGTAGCAGTGCTGCCACACTGCCAAAGCGATGTGCACACTGCCTTCCAGATTACAAGTTAAATTCAAGTGGTGGTTGGTGTCCCGACAGTGCCTGTGTAACCCTCACAGCAGAGCCTTAAAAATGCACCACTGTGGAACAATGTTTTTGCATAACAAGTGAAGGCCATGCTGTGCAGGAACAGGAGGTGCAGAAAGGCAGAAGCAGACACCAAGTACCCCCATGCATGCACCCCCAGGCCCTGAGGCAGGGCCCCCTTAGTTTCCTCACTGCCACACTTTTCATGGCAGCCTCACTGCCATGAAAACCGTGGTAGTGAGGAAACGTAATATACCCCACCCACAAGGTAGTGCCAGGCATAAACTTAGCAACGCGGAGAGACCACTTCAGAACACTACTGGACCTGTGGAAGACAGAAGAAGTACAGCACCTGCTGTGGAGACCTATGGGAGGATCTAAAGTGCTGGACCTGTTCCTGCTTGAACCCAGAACTGGATTCCAAGGGTCAGTTTGCCAAGCTACTGTTAAGCTGCAAGGCTACATATAGCTGCAAAAAGCCTGCTCCAATCTCATCTGCCCTGGCCCCTGCTGATGGCTTCTTCTGGAGTATTGAAACCAAATGCTGTTTCTTATGTCTTTGGACTCTTGGCTCTGTCAACAATCCTGAAAAATCTAAAACATGTTTGTCTCCAAACACCCCCAGAGGACTGGAACAAACCTGCCAAGTCAATTTGATGAAGGTGCATTGCCACTGCCTAAAGATTGAGGTTGCTCCTTGTCGGAGCTTTTCCGCAGTAGCAAATACATTTAAGCGGGATGTTGCAGAGAAGATATCTAGCATTGTGGAACCCTATTCAGCTACAGCTTGCAGCCTTGCCCTGCTGGAGGAGTTCCAAAAAAGTGACCAGGTCTGAATGTAGAAACCTTAACCGGGTGAAGGTGGCAAAGTATCTGACCGTCAAGGGACCTTCTTTGGGTGCAAATTTTGAATTGCTCCCTCTTGGAGCTTTCTTGCTATAGTCAGTGGCTTCACTGAGACTCATGCCACTGGCTAACTGGGCTAGTGGAGCTCATCTTTGCCACAGCCTGCTGCCTTGCCCTGCTAATATTTTTTATATGCATTCCAGAGACTACGATTGAAGGTAAAACTACTGACCGAGTTGAAAATGTTTTCTGTATTCGACCCATCACTGTCAGCCTTAAATCGCGGCTAGGCCCTGGTTAATTACAGCCAGATGACCACAGTTGGCGCTTAATGTCAGTTTTATAAATTGGAGTGCGGTTTTTATTATGTTATGTTTTTGACATTTTATCTGTTTTCTAAGAATTTGGCTTGGCTTAACCTTACTCAAATTTTTGATGAACCTAACAATAATATGGACCTCATTACTTCAGGAGGACTGCTATCCTCCACAAATATTACTTCACTTTCTTACAGGGCCCTATTCAACCTAAGGCATGATAACTCCGTAAAATACAAGAGCCTTAGACCCTAAACCACATTCTGCTTCTCCCTCCTAAAACTTGTACAATGGTTATCTTCAGTCTAAAGAGAGCCCTTGGATTCATCATTGCATTTCTCCCAGGTTAAGGCTCTTTGTGGAATGGCACTGACTGAGTGAGTTGCAGCATCTAGTATTTAACCCCAAAAAGTTTGACAAACTGAGGGGCATATCAACAAGAGACATAACGCCACATTTCCGGCACATAGCGTTGGAAAAGCGGCGATTATTCTAACTCTATTATGAAAGCACTGTTAACAGCATTAGCATTAGCGCATGTTAGCAGCCGTTACATTAACACCTCGGCCCGCATCGCTAATGAGATGGGAAGTAGGCGTTGCTTCCCAGAAACAACAGGGCAAAACTGGCTAACCAGACATCTCAGTATTTGCAAGCCGGCCGAGGACAAATGAAGCGATAATAAAAGCCACGCTACCGTGGTTATCGCTGTTATCTAACGTCTCCTTTTTTTCCGACTTAACTATCTGTATAATGGGAGGTGGTTCACAAGGTTTAGTCCACATCTCCCTATTATCTACATTTTTATTAGTGCCGTGCCCTTATCGTGGGTTTTCGCATACCAATGCTCATTCTCACTGTCTCTCACTGGATTTCACATCGCCTGTTAGCAAAGCGTTGCAAATATGTCGCTAATACGGCAGTGTGATCCAGAGATAGACGGCGATAATGACAAACACACTAAACACGTTTAGCGATACTTATCACCTGTTGTTGATATGCCCCTCAGTTTCTCAATCTTCACACTTTCTGTGAGATGTGGGTATTTTCACCATCTATCTTGGTGTTTGGATGAATATAATTGATGCCCATGTTTTCACCTATGCTTTTCTTGAAGATTCTTTAGAGACTCAACAAAAGAGAAGATCTTGTTGGAGTACCTTTTGGAACTCCTGCCCTCTTATGCAATCAGCACCCTAATGTCAAAATCAGGATACGTCTTCAGTTGAAACTGTACTTCGTAGGAGAGGATTGATCACTGAATGCAACAGAAAGCAAACCAGTATAAGCCAAGTAAATCCAAGTGGCCATCAAAAACAGGAGGCTCTTCGTGGAACATAACAATTAGGAGGAGATCTCAGCTCAGTGCTCTGATGTGCACATGTCCTGTACAAAATAAGTCTGATAATCTAGGCACAGCATTTGGCTTCAATCCTCAATCCACAATAACTGTGAAGTGCTACAAAGACCAGACTCATGAATTGTCAAAATGTGGTAAATTGTATATGTGTTGAAAGGAAATTAGACCTGTAGCTCCAACATCTGTGAGTGTCCTTTATTTGTCACAATAAACACAAATACGCTGTGGTTACTCTAACCTAGGTTGTGTTGGCACTGTCCTCCAGATTGCACCGATGTCACAATATATCATGTGATTACTATTGCTGTTAGTTTGTTCTGCAATAAAGAATTGTGAGATTCACACTAATAAACAAAGAGAGTTCCCAAAGTCTTTCCCTCAATGTACCTGATCAAGGACATTTGAAATGTCCCAGCCTATTGGCATACAATGTATCATTTGAAGTGCTCAAACATACTGTGAGAATCAATTGTATTAATTACTTTGTGAGAATGTTGGAATGAATTATGTAATAAAATGTTTCTTCATGCTCGTTCCCTATTGGTGGATATCTTGAAAATCATGTACCCATGTTGAATGTATGAGTGTCATTGTTAAAAGTCCTATAAAAGGACATGAAGATTACCGTCAGGATTATCCCCCACCTTTAGAAAGTGAATCTATGCCGGACTTCACTTGGAACTGTATTGCGTTCTCTGAACTTATGATCTATATACTTTGCTGCTGATTTGCTTATGGTATCCTCAATGTGATTGCCTATCACCTGATTTAATAAAGCTTTGAAATGTTAATCTTTGTCCATTCTTCTTACAAGAATGTTGCAGTATTTATTATTGACTTAGACTTATAACGATGGTTCCAACTGGGGAGCATCAACGTCCATATATGGACTTCCCCACTTCTGGTCGTGGCCTTTTGCATGTCCCATGAACTGAATAAAGGAAAGGTTTGTGCACCAACACGTCTTTCAGGATAATATGATCTTGTGCCTTCAAGTATCAATCTTCCACAAATCTCTTAGTCTCTTCCTTCAATTCGTTCAAGCAAACCTATTAGCTTGAGTTGTCTGCATTCATATTCCTGTGCCTATGCTTTTGAGTACACATGTTTTAGGTATACACTACATTACCAGGCATTCAAAGACATTTCACTGTATCTTCTATAGTAAATATTCCCTGCTCTGCCTCTGCTGCGCTAGAGTTCAGTTTTTGGAGGTCTTGTTGGAGCAACCACACATACTTAAAACCCCATGAGGCCTCATGTTCAAAGCCCCTTTGCTGCTAGAAAGCCTGTGAATGCCAAAAACACAGGCTTTCTGGCTACAGAACAGTGTTTTTTTAAGTACTTATCCCACTTTTCAAGTTGTAAAAAGGGTTTTCTAGCACAATCTTGTTCTCTATTCGGTGGGGGCGTGAATGTGATGTCACGCTCCTACTTGCACGTCACAATGAGATATGTCAGTGATTTGTGACTGCAGTTGCAATCACAAACTATTGCTCCGCTACTAACACCCAAGCTGGGGTAGCAAGTGGCTTGCATTTACGAATTTATCAAATTAAAAAGAGGTCCCATGTCCCACTGCATGCTCTTCCTAGTGTCTTCTGAAAGGTGAGTCTGGAAACATTTCTTTTAAAGAAATACCTGTTCCTTTAATGGACAGAAGCTACTTTAAAAAATGTTTCCTATATCATAATGTCAATGCAGACATGGTGGTCATCTATCCTTTCCAGGGTATCACTCATGCATTTTCAGCATATTGCAGAGGGTTGCAAATAGTGACCTGCCCAATATCAATATTTGTTTGGAAGGTGTTTTTGTAACCTCCTGCAAATGAACAATTTGCAATGCAACCACATTGTCCCTAGGTCACATTGCAAACGGACTACTTTCTTGGGATGGACTGTACCCATAGGAACATGGTCGGTACTGATTTACGTTAGTCAGGTCTCTTGCTCTAGACTGGCACAGTGGGAAAAGAATGATGGGATGGAATGCTACCTAGAGTAAACACCAGTGGTATATATTTTCTGCAAGCATCCCTCCCATCACTTTTTTCTGTCAATTGGTATATTAGGCATATATTTTTACTTTGTTTCTCGCTTGCCTTCCGGGCACTGCAAATGAGAGACCATCTCACTTCCATGCCCAATGGGCTCTCTGGTCATCCATCTTCTCGATGCCTCTCAGTTTTCTAAGACAGATTCATAAACTTTTTCATTAGTTCACTGTAGCACAAGATGTTTTGTGCACTACTAGGGAACAGCTTTCAGTATTTGCTAAGGTGGAAACCTTTACGAGGAATCCAACTAGCATTTGTACAGCAAGTAAATTAGCATTGCATTTGTTATGATTCTACAGGTGTTACAGTATGTGGTGTAACATAATGTAAACAGTTACATTGAATGGTTGTCATATACAAATGTGGGATAATGTATGTATGAGTAACCTCTAAGCCGAGAACAGTGGGTATACGTGTGGCGTGTACACTCTTTACTCTTATGGCTGACCCAAAATCAATGTAAGTAGCACTGGGTGCGGCCAATGAAACATATTCTCTCTGATTGAGCTAACAGTAGTGCAGGGATACTGGCTCAGTGCCACACTGGTGAGAAAGTACGTTATGTCTGTTCAGAGCTGAAGAACGCAGTGTGTATTGTGACAGTGATTAATGGCGAGCGGCCAAGATCCCTATGGCAATTTGCTGTTAGCTTCTGTAAGACACTAGAGGATTTCCCCAAAACCATTAGATGAACATGGAAACTAATCATTCATTATGAACCATCTTATTTATTTTTATTTTATTTGGGCGTTTTGTAAATCTAGAGTATGCTAAGCATGCCAAGCTAAAACCATTTCTCAGTGCTCTAGAGGCAGGTAGTTCAAGGGCGTGGTTAAGTTGACTACTTAAATCGTCTGTTTAACACAGTAGGAAGATTCTTGATACCAATTATTTTGTAAAGTGGGCAGAGGCACCAATGACAGTGTAATAAGAGCAAAAGGCTTCCAAGATTAGATTTGTCTGCACACTGCTCCTAAAGTTGGATATAGCTGTCACAATAAGATGCATTTATTTATTTGTTTATTTATCTGATTGGGACTTTATATAGAGCACAAGCCAGAGGAGGTAGCTTCAGAGCTCGAAGAGTCATATGTCATTGGCACAGAGATCCATCAGTTAAACATAGTAAAAAAACACAGCACATATACTAAATAATAGAATACTCTGATGTAAATATGCAAAAACCTTCGCTTGAATTAGAGCATGGACTTCGGGTGGAGTAACTGGTTGTTAGTTTCTAGCCAGTTGTTATTCCATAGCCTTGGGCTGAGGAATTTGATGATCCTCGTCGTGTTGCAACATGCATAAAGTTGCCTAATATAAGGGCATCAAAAGACATGCCCTGGAGACAACCTTTTGTGAGTATTCTCGTAGTATCTTTTATACACTCTGACTGAAGCATGTCATTATAAATTTGATTCTTTGCTTCATTCACAAGGAGCTAGTGAGATTTTCTAAAGGCTGGTATGATATGGTTTTATGGATGCTTTCTTTGTGCTACTGAGTACACTGTCGGGCATATTTACAAGCCCCTAACCTCACTGGAGCATCACTTTTTCTGACGCTCCAGTGGTGTTGCTCTCTACCTCTACTTAACGTGGCTAGACGTCACCTTGCACATATGCCCCTTACTGCAGCAGTCCACTGCAGCAAAGGGGCGGGAAATGGGTGTTGCTGTGGGCATTCCAACGCAACACCCATTGCTTTTTGACACTACCTCATATTTACAAGGATGGGGCAGCTGCAAAAAAATTAGACCAGAGAAAACCTGGTGGCATATTTGTAATAAAGTGGCAGAGCATGGGTTAGCTCCGAAATAGCTAATGCGGCACTCAGTCACTTTAAATGCTGGGATGCACCGTATTTACAATAATACAATGCGTTTCTCCCTGTGCTCGCGCTACATTAAGCTGCCTGGCGATAACGTAGGCACCCTCGCACTACAGTGCAAGGGAGCCTGCGTTGAGGGAATGATTGTTTATGTGCAGGAAGGTCTCCCTTCCTGAACATAAACAATAATTCATGGCAATTTGCTGTTTCTATGTGTGCTACACAATGAGGCACACATAGGAACAGCAAAAACGAGAAGCAATAAAGCATTTCTCCTCGTTTTGCCATATTAAGACCTGGATTTCCCTGGTCTAAATTTGCCCTGGCCCATATTTACGACACCCTTGTAAATATGGGGCAGTGTCAAAATCAATAGTATTGCGGCTGGACACCCACCACAACACCCATTGCCCACCCCTTTCACGCTAAGCATAGCATGAAAGGGTGCATCATTTATAAGGCGGTGCTAAGCCTCATTAAATGGCTTAATGCTGCCTTGGAAATAAGGCGCAGCCCCTATCACAACAGGAACGTCTCTAAAAGTGACATTCCTGTGGCAATAGGGGCTTGTAAAATATGCTCCCTGGTCTTAGGATGGCGATACGCGAACACATTATTAATTTGTCCTTGTATTTTGCACTTTATATGTGTACTTCATTCTGCAGCACATGTAGAAACAGTAAATTGCCTTTACAGATTGATTATCTTCCTGTACATTAACAATCGCCCCTGCAGTGTAGGCACCCTTGCAACATGATGTAAGGGTGCCTGCACTGGCATTAGGCAGGTTTTTTTTAACTCCAGCACTAGGGGAAAAGCAAGGGTGCACTGTCTTTTTGTAAATAAGGCGCACCCCTGTGCTTAAAAAATATCAGAGAGCGGCGTTACCAATGTTAGAGTAACACAGCGCTCCAACATTTTATTGTAAATATACCCCTATGTTTCACCAGTCCTGCTGAGAGACAAAATCTCTATGGAGATCTAGATGATG
Source organism: Lissotriton helveticus (assembly GCF_964261635.1). Classification (NCBI taxonomy): domain Eukaryota; kingdom Metazoa; phylum Chordata; class Amphibia; order Caudata; family Salamandridae; genus Lissotriton; species Lissotriton helveticus. The sequence continues at coordinate 17,641,182 of NC_136060.1, read as the reverse complement.
CTTTGTTTGGGGGAATGAGTGCACCTCTCTCAAAAATGTCTGACGCCTGAGTCCTATTGTTCAAATAGGAGGTACTGGGCTGATATGGGGTTTGCACTCATTACTCATCATCTTCAGAAAATGATTGCATTGTGTAGCGTGTCTCCAGGTTTGTAAATTAGGTCAAGCAAAATAAGGTCAAGAATGCACCACAAAAACAGTTTCAACATTCAAAGTTTTTGTTCCACAATAAAAAGCTGGTGTTCTGGATCCTGATAGCCTGACTCTTCCATATGAGACAATTATACAAAAGGACCGAAAACCCATAAGAGTCGTGATTGGCCCACCATAATTGACCATATTTCCTTCTTTGTAATTCCAGATACAGCTACAGAAACCTTGCCACATACTATGGCATTATTATTTTTGGCTCCACACATTTTTGTCAAAATTCCAAGCTCATTATTCATTCAATTTCCTTTTGTGCTTTCTACTTCCATCATCCTGGGGGATTCTGGCTAACCATGGTGCATAAAGGGATGTGAACAGCAGTGGAGTTTCCTCCAGGCCTTCACAGTGATCCTCTCCTTTGGCCTGCAGCAGTCCTACAACCATATATCCTGACTTATTCATGTCATAGCTGTGGGGCTGAACAACAGTACCAGTGCATTAATTGTCAATCAGTATTCTTAAATAGTGAATTATAATGAATTGCTATTAAGAAATTGGTGTATTTGTACATTAGATTTTGGATGCCATATTAGTGAATTGCTCTTTTTTACTAATAAGGAATGACAAAATAAAAATATTTGTACATCAGCCCCTAATTACATAACACTGATACCAAGAGGCCTCCACTGTTGATGATTAGATTCAACAATCAAATACATTCAATCATGCCTTAGTGATGTTCAAAGCCCTAAAACCTCAGCAACTCATCTACCTTCATTCAAGTCTGGTGGGAGGAGAAACTTAAGTAGCAAAGAGACTTTCTATTTCATGATCAAGAAACTCCAAACAAACTCCCCTACATCTGAATAATTTTCTGGTGCTTCTCTCTATAATGGAACACTCCTCATGAAAACATCAGAGGTCAAAAGGATGTAGGTATATATTTTAAGGAGCTAAAAACCTCCTATTCAACCTGCATTTTAACATCTAAACACTTGCCGCTTCCTCTACTCACATTTTCTAAATCACTAACCACTATCGGGCTTATTTACAAGCCACTTGCACCGCCAGTGCGTCACATTTTGTGTCGCACAGGCGGTGCAACCTGCTGCCCCATATTTACAAGGACACATAAAGCCACCCTTGTCCTTGTAAATATTGCCCCTTTACACAACACTTTGCATGAAAGGGGCATGCCATGGGTTATTCTGTGGGTGTTCCCACGCAACACCCATGGCTTCTGTCGCATTTCCAGATGTATGTGAAATCGTAAACCCAGAAATGCATCAGAATGCTTCTCCTCCCCAGGGGAGGCGCAGATAGGCGAAACGAGGAGAAATGTTTTAATTTCTCCTAGTTTTTTTCCTCTTTCTATGCGTGCTACATTCTACAGCTCACATAGGAAGAGGAAATCTCGTTGTGTGATTGTTTTTGTTTGAGGAAGGTGTGCCTTCCTGCACAAAAACAATCAACCCCGTGAGGCAGACACCCTTGCACTATTGTGCAACGGTGCCTGAGTCGGTGCATGGCAGCTAATTGTGTGCCAGCGCAGGGAAGAGCAAAGGGATCCATCATGTCGTTGTAGATATGACGCATTCCTTTGCTTCAGAATTAATGCAGCGCAGCACAGCCAAATGGCTTGCAGCATTGTGCTGCGTTAATTCCTTGTAAATAAGCCCAAAAATTATTTAAATGTTTAGGTTTATTTTCTGGCTTCAATTCCTTACTAACAGTTTTATGTATTCCTGAGAACATGTCTCAGGAGATGTGATTTCATTGTAAAGCACTCAAACAACATGACGGATAGCGCAATCCTATGTCAAAACTTTAAATGAAATAAACAAATAAATTACTAATGGTACAACATGACTTGAGAAAGACCTTTTATCCCCATATCATCTGTATGAACCCACCGCTTCTTGTACCTGATTTCTGCCCTTCGCCATCTCAGGCTGCTGCAGCTAGCACATCAGAGCTAGCTCCTTTATAATTGTTGCTGTGCTGCTGTATTCCGCTTGGCAGTTGTCAACCTTTCTGCTGATGTTGTGTCTTCAGCAGACATCCCCACTCTTTGGCTGAGTATCATTTTTCCAGAAACCCTTTCCAGGCAATGCCTTTCATCTCCCTTAAAGCAAAAAACTCCAAAACACTCCACTTACTCCCATGTCAGGGCTTTTGCTGGTCACCGTTTTGCTGGTTAAAACCCCCAGAGATATGCTTAATTCATTATTTTCACTGCATCGGTCACAATGAGGCTTCTCCAAATGTCCTACAAACTTCCAGTTAATTAAATACATTGGATAGCCTGTACTCAGCAGGTGCAATGTAACAGCTTATTAGCACATTCTACAATTATTACCTAAAATGAAAACATTTCACAAGAACAAAAATAAGAGCACATTCTGTGCCAGTGTGTCAACGTGGACAAATCACATTTGCCACTGAAAACTGACCCTTTTTGTGCAAAGTGTCTAGCTGTGGATTCTGGGCCCTAGCTCAGCTGGCACCTGGGAAACCTAGAAAGCCTGTAAAAAATGTTAAACTAGACCTTCAATGAGAATTCATGATTGGGTGACTTGTGTGCCTTGTTGTGGATTTTGGGCCCTAGCTCTGCCAGCGCATAGGGAATTTTGTAAAACTGGACACTCGGGGAAATCTAGGATGGGGTGACTTGTGTGACTTTCACCAGATTCTGTTACCTAGAATCAGCTGCAAACCTCAAAATGTGTCTGAAAAAACAAACTTTCCTCACATTTCTGTGATGGAAAGTTCAGGAATCTGAGGTAACCTGCAAACCTCTGCACACCTGGCATTCCCTCAAGCCTCTTGATAAAAATTATACCTTGCTTGTGTGAGTAGGCCTAGTGCCTGCTACAGGAAACGGCCAAAACGCAAAGTGGGCACATCACAATTTTATACTGAAAACTGACCTTTTTTTTACAATGTGCCTAGCTGTGGATTTTTGGCCCTAGCTCAGCAGACACCAAGGGAAACCTAGAAAACCTGTAAATGTTTGAAAACTAGACATCCAGGGGAATCCAGGATGGGGTGACTAGTGAAGGTCTCACCAGTTTTTTTTACCCAGAATCCCTTGCAAACCTCAAAATCTGTCTAAAAAACTAATTTTGCTGATATTTCTGTGATGGAAAGTTCTGGAATCTGAGAGGAGTCTGTTGTATTCTTATGTGTATTTTCCTTTAAGGCTTGGTTCTATTTGGATCCCTAGTATGTGGGGGTTCCATGTCATGGTTTGTTGGCAGTTACCCGTTGGCCTTGTTGGGGACACCAGCATTTCTCTGTGTCTTATATTAAACCCCTATTTGATTCTATGAATGATCTTGTGGACATTGATACATCAATTACAACAGTTGGCGACGTTTGGCTGACGGGAGAAGAAGACATAGAGTGAGCCAGGAGCTCAGCTGGTGGAGAGAACAACGTGTGCAGAACATTTTTACTTGTCGTGGAAAAGAGAAATTGGAGATTACTCGCATTAAGAAAAAAAAGAAAGAGGATTCCGGAAAAAAAGGAAGGAAGATTAGACTTACGAAAAAAGGAAAAAAAGGCGAGTAGAAGGACAAGTAGAAATTGGAAAGAAAAAAGAAAAAGAAATTGGAGTTTAGAAACGTGAGTAGAAGTCTCGATAAATTGTTGAGATTGCGATCGTAGCAAAAAGCAACATTAAGGCAAATAACGAATGGTTAAGAAGGGAGCGGCATGTCTGAGCGTTAGATGCGTCTTTTAAAAGCTTGATAACTCACTGTGAAGTGGAGCATGGCCATCACGAGCAGAGTAGAACTTTGTGCAACGTAGAACGAATACTCTAAGGAAACGTAAGAGTTTCGCTTGCAACTTGTGATGAAAGACGCATGGCTCATGACGTATGACGCATAATCTTTACATGAAAAAACGTGGCGGCCATTTTAAGTAAAGGAAGATTTGCCGGGTTGCTAGGTAACGCCGAGGAGAGAAGAGGAGAATCGGGAACAAGGAGAAGAGCGGAAAAGAAGGAATAAGGTGAAGAAAAAAAAAGAGTTTGTAAAAGAAAAGAAGACGAACAGGTGTGAGTGTATTGAGGAGGCAGTATACAAAGGATAAAATAAGACTTGGCAAAACAGTGAAGTATAAGAGGAGAGCCACAAGACTTTTTACATCAGACATTGGAGAAGAAGAATAGGAAACAATAAAGTGAATTCAAGAAGAGTTTCGAAATATGGAAGAGTAAAATGTGATAATGCCACCACTATTCTTGCAACAGAGCGGTGAACCACCAATAGAGTGGGATGAGTGGGTGGAAATTTTTGAGAATTATTTGGAAGCATTAGATGGAAAGGAATTTAGCGCAGTGAGAAAGAAAGCGTTACTTTTGAGCACATTAGGGAAAGAGGGGCAACATGCCTTTAAATATTTACCGGTAGGAACGAATGCGGATGGGAGAGTGATAACGAATGTCTATCAAGAAGCTAAGGCTAGGCTCAAGAAACAATACTCAAAAGAAGTGAATATTGTTATGGGTAGACATAAGTTCTATACGCAACCACAAAGACAAGATGAGACGATTGATCAGTTTGTTACACGTTTACTTGAACTGTCGTTGAAGTGCAATTTTGGTGAAATGAGGGACGAGATGATAAGAGACCAGTTAATTGTCCAGTGTAAAAATAAAAAGATGCAGGAGAAATTGTGGGCAGCAAAGAACCCATCAATACAAAACACAATTGCCATAGCAAAGGTAGTTGAGGAGTCAAGTGCGTGCATGAGAGAGATGGAGAAAAAGGATGTGACAAAAGAAAATGTGTCTTGTGTGGAGCAAGAGGAAGGAGTAGTAGCTGTAGGTGTAAAGAAGTCGAGTGGGAAGAGTGAGAATAGTGTAGAGGGGTATGGCGGAGATGTATCTTCTAGTAACACTATGCCATACAGAAATAGAGGAAGGAGGTGTACGAGGTGTGGTAGTACATATCATACTTCAGATTATAGGAAATGTTTTGCGATTGATAAAGAATGTAGGAAGTGTGGCAAGAGAGGTCACTTTATGAAAATGTGTGGAAGAGGTATTGGAGCGAAAGTGGCTGTTGTACAAGAAGGGTGTGTTGGAAGTGGTTTCCAAGGAAAAGTAGAAGGTGCGAATAAGATCTTGTGTGTGGATGAAGAGGGGCAGGATATGGAGCCTGGTCGAAGGATGAGACCAATGGCGTTATTTAATATTCAGGGAAAGACTGTGGAGTTGATGGTTGATCCGGGTTCATTTTGGACAATTATTCCTGAGTGCTTGTATAAAGAAAATTGGCCGGAAGTCGAATTGAGACCGAATTATATAAACCCTTGTGGTTATCAGGGTGAAAGAATAGATATAGTTGGGTTTATGCTAACAAGGATCACTTTTAAGAGTAGGACTGTGGTGGGGAAGGTATATGTTGCACAATCTGGTCCACCGATTTTAGGGTGGGGTCACCAATATGATCTTCACATTGTGATAGATCCAAGGGCTAAAGATCAAGTCATGGTAGTGAAGGATGTATCAACTGAAACCATCATAGAGGGTGTTGCTAGTTTGTTTAGAGAGGAAATTGGGGAACTAAAGGGATATGTTCACAAAATTGTACTTAGACATGATGCTGTTCCCATGCAACATAGAGTCAGGAAGGTTCCCATCATAGCCAGAAGTGAAGTGAAGAAAATGCTAAATGACATGTTAGAGCAAGGAGTAATTGAACAAGTGGAGACTTCCAGTTGGATTTCGCCAGTTGTTATCACGACCAAATCTGACGGCAAATACAGATTCTGTGTGGACTTGCCACCCTGAACCAGAATATAATTGTTGACAATTACCCATTACCCAACATTAATGATCTGATCTTGTTGCTGAAAGGGGGTTGGTTCTTCACAAAATTAGATCTACGCAGTGCGTATCATCAGATTAGGTTGCACGATGAATCAAAGCCATTGACTGCGTTTATTACCTCAGAGGGCGTCTTTCAATTTACTCGGATGCCTTTTGGGCTAGCGTCCACTGCTGGAGTGTTCCAGCGTATGATGGGCTCAGTTCTGGGAGGGATAAGGAATGTTGTATATTTCCAAGATTATGTTTTGCTGTTTGGTGGTACGGTTGAAGAAAACAATGTTATACTTAATGAGGTGTTGAACAGAATGGAGTGTGCAGGTTTGACATTGAAGAAAGAAAAATGCAATTTTGCTGTCGAAGAGGTGGAGTACCTGGGGTATACGCTGTCTGCGGATGGAGTGAGACCAAAACGTGATTTGGTGGAGTCAATAAGGAAGGTACCTATGCCTGGAGACAAGGACCAATTGAGATCTTTCTTAGGTCTAATTGAATATTATGCAAAGTTCGTACGGAACTTTGCGCATAAGACAGAGAAAATACGAGTGTTGCTTAGGAAAGGTTGCAAATTTGTCTGGGGTGAAGAGCAAGAGAAGGTGTTTAATGATATTAAAAGGGAAGTTTGTGAAGCTGGAATACTTACTCCGTTTGATACAAAGTTGGTTTCTGTCTTAACTGTTGATGCAAGTGCGGTGGGTTTGGGTGCAGTTTTGCCTCAAATACATCTAATGGGAGTGAAAACAGTTGCATTTGCATCAAGAACGTTGACCATGTCAGAGAGAAATTATTCAATCATAGAGAGGGAGGCGTTGGCGGCTGCATGGGGGTGTGAATATTTTAGGATGTACTTGTGGGGTTTCAATTTTAGTTTACAGACTGATCACAGGCCATTAGTGAAGATACTGTCGCCAGATGGAGCAGGGAAGGGTTCTGCACGTTTGGCAAGGTTGGCAGCAAGAATGCAAGAGTTTCTTTATAAAGTTGAATATATTCCTGGATGGAAGAACTGTCAAGCAGATGGACTTTCCAGGCTTCCTTTGCCTTGGGATGAGGTGGATAGGAAAGGAGTGGAAAAATTTGTAACAGAAGGCTCGGTTGCAGCGATAAGTGATTTGGTAGAAATGTGCAATGGGGTGTCAGTAAGTCACAATGGAGTGAGTGTATGGTAAAAGATGAGGTGATGCGTGGTGTAAAGGAGCTTATTGTGAAGGGGGCGAGACGTGAGAGCACCCTTGCACCTGCAGTTGTACTGTATTTGAAGGTTTTAGAGGAATTATCAATTTATGATGAAGAAGAAAGTATTGTGATGAAGGATGACAAGTGTATTCCCCCGCAAGATTTAAGGTTTGTGTTGTTTAAACTTGCCCATGAGGGGCATTTGGGTCAATCCCTTACCAAGAAAAGGTTGAGGGAGCATTTTTGGTGGCCTGTGATGGATCAGCATGTATCTGAATGGGTTGAAAGGTGTGCAGAATGTTTAGAGAGTGAAAAGAGATTGAAGGTGGGATGTCAGTCTTCTTTAGGAGAAATTGTGGACCCTGATTTACCTTGGCATACCGTGTGTATGGACTATATTGGACCTTTTTCAGTACTTTCTCTTTGGACTTAAAGTTTGCGCTAGTGATGGTTGATGTCACTTCAAAATGGCTAATTGTAAAGTTCTGTAGAGAGATAACTACTAAAACTACTATTAAAATTTTGGAGGAGATTTTTAGGGAAGAGGGATATCCTGTTAAGTTGATAACTGACAATGGGACGCAGTTGACATCAGATGAGATGGTAAGGTACCTGAATTTTTGTGGGATTGTTCATTCTAGGACATCTTTGTACAACCCACAAGGAAATGGTATAGTGGAAAGGGCGAACCGAATGGTGAAAGGTGTAATTCAATTGGCAGTGTCTTCTAGATCTGGAATAAGAGCATTGGTGAATGATTTAGTATGGGCTTATCGGACCGTTGAGAATGGTTCTTCTGGGAAAATACAGTTTGAAGTCATGAGAGGGCGTTCGGCAAGCACGAAGCTAATTCCTGCCTGGATGAAGGATTGTATTGGCATGGCTGATGTGGTTGGTAGAGACAGTTTTAGCGAGTCTTTGGATACCAAGAGCCGGATTAAAGTTAATGATTTGGTGAAGGTTAAGCCAGGTCGTATTTGCGGCGGTCTAACAAAATTTAGAGGTCCTTTCAGAGTGAGATCGGTGCATGACAAGTTCGTCACTTTGTGTAATGGTGAACATTGGAATCTAAGAAGAGTAGCGCTGTACAAGAAAAGTGTTTGTGATGGACAGGATGGAAGTGTGGGGAACAGGGGCAATCCTGTGTTAAGCCAATCCGAAGTGAGTAAAAGAAGGGACATAATGTCTTCTGAAAATGGTCCTGAACGTGTCCAGAGAAATAGATGTATGCCAAATTATTACAAGATTATTACTGTGATGATGCATGATTTATTTTTCTTTTTCATGTATGCTTATATGTTATATTTTTTTTTATTCACTACTTTGTTTTTGTTTCTTGTTATTTATTTAGATGAGGAAGGGAAGAGGATATGTTGTATTCTTATGTGTATTTTCCTTTAAGGCTTGGTTCTATTTGGATCCCTAGTATGTGGGGGTTCCATGTCATGGTTTGTTGGCAGTTACCCGTTGGCCTTGTTGGGGACACCAGCATTTCTCTGTGTCTTATATTAAACCCTTATTTGATTCTATGAATGATCTTGTGGACATTGATAGATCAATTACAACAGTGTCACAAGCTTCCTTCCACCCAGCATTCCCTCAAGTCTCTTGATAACAATTATACCTCACTTTTGTGGGTAGGCCTAGTGTCCGCAAAAGGAAATGGCCCAAAATACAACGTGAACATCTAACATGTTTCCACAGAAACTGACCTTATTTGTGCAATGTGCCTAGCTGTTGATTTTGGCCCTAGCTCTGCCATCACCTAGGGAAACCTAGCAATGCTGTACATTTCTTTTAAACTAGACACAGAGGGAATCCAGGATCAAGTGACTTGTGTGGCTCTCACTAGGTTCTGTTACCCCGGATCCCTCGCAAACCTCAACATTTATCTAAAAAAACATATTTTTCTCACATTTCTTTGATGGAAAGTTTTGGAATCTGAGAGGAGCCACAAACTTCCTTCCACTCAGCATTCCTCCAAGTCTCCCGAAAAAGTATTTCCTCACTTGTGTGGGAATGCCCGCTATAGGAAACGAACCAAAACAATGCATAGACACATCACATTTTGCCACTGAAAACGGACCCTTTTTTTGCAATGTGTCTAGCTGTGGAATTTGGGCCCTAGCTCACCCGGCACCTCGAAAAACCTAGCAAACCTGTACATTTTTTAAAACTAGACACCAAGACACCCAGGGGAAGCAGTCAGCCTTAAAACGTATGGAAAAAACAAACTGAGCGTATAAACACTTTTTAGTGCCCCCTCAATCTCTACATGTTTTTGACCCTTTCCAGTCGCAGGCACTAGGCCACCCACACAAGGGGACCCCTGTGTTTAGGTCCTGGGCTTGTCAGCCATCTAGGGAAACTACCAAATACAGACACCCAGGGGAGTCCCTGATGGTGTGGTTTACATGAATCCCCCAGTGTTTTATTACCCAGCATCCCCTCCAAACCTCAAATTAAGCTAAAACAATCACATTTTCCTCATATTTCTGTGTGTGATCACCGCACCAGCACAAATGTCCTCCCACCCAGCATTCCCCTGGTCTCCTGATAAAAATTATAACTCACTTGTGTGGGTGCCCAAAGAAGAGTCAGTTTAAAAACATTTAAAAACTGTGCTTATGAACACATTTTTGTGCCTCCTCAATCTCTACATGTTTTTGGCCCTTCCATATTGCAGGCACTTGGCGGACCCACAAAAGTGAGGTAGACTTAGAGAAACGTGAGGAAAGTTTGATTTTTTTCACTAAATGTGAGGGTTGCTGGAGAATCTGGGTAAGAAAACGTTGGGGGCTCCATGCAAGCCACACCTCCCTGGACTTCCCCGAATGTCTAGTTTTCAGAAACATCAGAGTTTGGTAGGTTTCCCTAGATGGCCACCAAGCCCAGGACCAGAAACACAGATGACCACCTTGCAAAACCAGGTAGTTTTGTGATAGATTATTTTAATGTCTCCACAATACGTGTTCAGCCCTTTCCCGTCGCAGACATTTGGCCTATCCACACAAGTGAGGTAGCATTTTTCTCTGGAGACCTGGGGGAATACTGGGTGGTATGACATTCATGATTTCCTTCTAATTCGGAAAGATTATTGCACAGTAATGATCGGACTTATCACATATCGAGGTTTGCATGGCATTGTGGGTAAGAAAACATGATGGGAGCCATGTGAGGCACACCACCCTGTACTCCCCTGATTGTCTAGTTTACGAAATTATATAAAGTTGGTAGATTTTCCCTAGAAACAATGTACACCTTGGCAGAGAAAGACAGAAAAGACAAATATTACTGCACAACCATTTATTTCTCAAGTACACACATTTACTAGTTGGATTTGGCATGAGGGTGAGTGAAAGGTTCAAAATGTATATTTTATTAACAAGAGAGTTAAAAAAAATTAACTGCACTGTTAATAATTGAAAGGTAAAAAAAAATGGAAGCTATGCCACAGCTTGTGAGCTGAAAAGCTGCCACAAGACACCAACCACCGTACAGGCCATTCACACACCTATACATATGTCACATACACAAGACCACTCACACCTCCAGCTGCACTCTCAGCATATTACAACACTCACATCAACAGACAGTGCCATTCAAGGTCCCTTCACTTTCATACGCCCACGTACTGACCCAGTAATTGCACCGGCTTGTGGCTGACTGAGTGTGTGTATTGGTGTTTGGCTAGCAGTGTGTGTAGTGATCAGCAGCAAGTCACTACTCACACATGCCAGCCAAATGCCAGCTCACCCACCCCACCAGTCAAGCACCATCTTAAACACACCTCCAGCCAAGCATCAGTTCAGGCACCCCACCAGCCAAGCGTTAGTCCACTCACACCACCAGCCAAAAGCCAGTCCACCCACACCGCCATCAAATGTTTTGTAACAAAAAAGAAAACACAAACCAATTGTCAGTAGATACTAAACTATAACTACAAACACAATAGCTCTAACTAAATACATCCCACTAATGCCAACCATGAAATCTGAACAAAAAATATAAAAACATACAAACCAGTCAGTTTACTTTTACGCTCACGGTTGCATGGCAAAACACTGTTGCGTGTGATACAATTTAAATCATGTGGGCACACACAGCCCAGGATTAGAAAACAATCGGGGCAGTATATGTGACTCTCCTTCCACATATCTCCTTGGGCTCAGACTCTACATTTCTTACTGGGAAAGTCTTTTTGGGACGTGAGAGGAATGTGATCTGAAAAGTGGCAATCTTTCATTATAGCCACATCCTCAACTGCTGTAACTCTAGGAACTCATGCATGTTCCACTACAACAAGGCTGCCTATCACAGACTGCTGAAACTGAATAAATGTCATCTTTGACTCTTGAAAACAATCCTTGAATACAACAAAAGCATTGAAGGTTGCTTAACGGAATAAGTGGCTAGCCAAACTCGTATACCAAACGTAAGCCTTACGAACAGAAGCGTAAGGGTCCAGCCTCTGATCTACTCTATCTACACCTCCCATCTGCTTATTGTAGTATAAAATGCACACAGGTTTGCGCGCTTCAGCAGCCTGACCCCAAACATTCACAGGTGAAATACTTTCATCATGGATGGTAGTCAGCATGTAGAAACCTGGCAATACATTTCACAGCCAGACATTCATCATTATGCAAGGCACTGCACTGTCCCTTCTCAAGCTTTTTACAAACAAGCTCATTTGGGTTACCTTTACAGTTAGAGCGGATTGTGCCTCAAGCAAAAGGTGTCCACTTTGAACAATTGCACACCAGTGTAGAAGTTATCTATGTATAAATGGTGACCTTTGTTAAAAAAGTCCTCTACCACGTTCCCACACAATTTTGTCACTAACTCTGAAAGTGGCGAGTCAAAAATGAAATCCCTACCAGTGTTCACCCTGAAATGATAGGTATATCCAGTACTACTCTCAGACAGCATATACATCTTAATTCTTAATAGTAATCAAACGGCCCTTGAACAGGCCCAAAGATGCATCCACAGCTATTTCTGGATCTGGAACATACATCTCTGAATATAAATCACCAAAGTTATCAAGGGGCTGGCCGAGTCCTAAAAAGACAATCACAATTAGGGTGCTTCCTTATCAAGCCTATCAAAAAAGTTAAACTCAAGATCTTCTTCAACTCATCCAGATTTGTTGGAGTCCACCGGGTGGCTCTGAGGTACTGGGTTTTTAAGAACCGGCACAGAACCGGTAACCCAGCGGTGCCAGGGAATCAACACCCAGAGACCTCGGGTTCTTCCTGATCCAGACCTACAGAAACTTCAGAGTCTTCTAGGTGAAGTCAAAGATTAGTTTATTGGCTGCAAACAAGGTAACAGGTGTCCTAGAAGTACAATACGGGTATGTTCTCAGGAGACTGCACACTTTCATAAAGTCAGGCTTCTCTTCTTATACACAGTTTTGGGCCTTGGGCAAAACATTCTTGGTTGTAAAGTAAATTGTTAACATACTTTTGAGACAAAGAGAAAGCAGAGTCATGATGACATGTCCATATTTCACTTCGTGCTGCCTACAACAAATCATTTGGCAAGGCCCAACATTTCATCAGATATCACTGGACCCCTAATAAAAACGGGCACCTCCCCACCATAAAGTAAGTGAAGCAAAGGAGTGGAGATAGATGTGAGCGAGATATGGCAGGTGTGCGTGCTGAAATGGTTTTATGGTTTGTTGAGCCTAGATGCTATCTTGCTCGGCCACTGGGAGGGAACTGACCTAACGAGTTTGGCCTGGGGCAATGGTTCCAACTTGTACTGAGGTCAGGGAAAAGTCGATTAAGGAGTATGTGTCCTTGTGGAATCAAATTCAACTGGATTAAGGCCTATGTAAAGGGCAACATATAAATGGGAGCCAAGGGTTTAGAATGTAAGTGACGATTTCGAGGTGAAATCGTCACTCGTATATGCTGAAAATACATGTACATGATGTACTCGTCATTCTCGGTCTTTTGATACCAAATTCGTCATGTTTCGACGAAGTTTAAATTCCCGAGTCCAGAATAATTATACGAATCCAGATTTTCAGAACCTCAATCCCTCCTTTTGCCCGTACATAGGCAATTTAATCTATCCTTATGTTAGTCTGAGTCCAGATCTATATTCCTAAAGTCATTGAGATGCTGCTGTAACATCATTCTAGTACTTAGTTCATCTCTTGACACAGGCTTCCTTACACATGATGTAGCACAGATGCCACATATTGCAGGAGCACACTGTATGCATAGACAGAACAGGAAAAGAATGGCTAAGACCATCCCAATGACCATAAGAATTTTCCATCCCCAGGCAGATATCAGTTCCCAGAGCCATCCCATTACCGACCAATCTCCTTTATCCACATGGATAGATTCAGAAATCTTATGTAATTTGGAGATGGCCCTGTACACGGTTGGAGCATTATCTGGGAAAAAATGCAACAACTAGACTGGATCAATTTGCATACTCCACCTCGGTCCGCAAGTATTACATCCAAAGCGACCCGGTTCTGAAGGGTCATAAGTCGATCCGACTGGAGCGCAGCAGTCAGGTTACTAAGGGCACCAGCAGTTTCAATCACGGTGGATTCAACTACCCTTGTTAATTGCCTTATGTTTCTACTGTTAGCCATGGATCCCCAGAACGGCAGAAAACCCTTTGCAAAGTCCCCAAATTCTTGACCTGCAGTGTCCTCTTTACTCAAGACACCTCTAACTACCCTTGTCCGGTGGTAATCCGCCGCTGCTGTGTAGGTGGGAGGCAACAGGAATGAAACAAAACATGAGCCCGAGAAGTCAGGGGGCAACCATGTATAGGCTCTATCATGGCAGATGAAATAAGTACCCTTAGCGGCTAAAAACGCAGGGGAAGTCTGAGATCCAAAAACATACGTTTCTGTACAGATACTCTTGCCTAGCTGAGCTCTGGGATTCTTGCCAATACCTTGCAGACACAGGTGACCTTGATGGGGTACGATCCAGATAGGGGACGATCTTTTGGATTGCTGTTTCTCACTTAATGTAGTGCCATATCCGGTCACGTTCCAACCTACATATACAAGTATCTCATCATCCGGAGTATCTTCATAAGAAGTTACTTCCTTGATCATGTCAACTATACCTTTGACTAGGGCGCTAGTCTTGAGGTTGTCTTTTACAGAACGTAGGGGTTGGACTTCTCGTGCATATATGAACATTGTCCTATATGCCCATACTGAACCATTGTGACTAAATGGCAGGACCAAATAGGGGATACCTTTATCCGTTGTGTGAGGCATGAGACCACACACCCAACAGTTAGTTGTGTTCATTACAAGTTGGTGTTGGTGTAATAACTGAACGAAGGAGTTATTAATGAATTCTAACCTTCTATAGGATTCGTGGTCAGGCAGAGGGTGGAAAGAATGAGAGGAAACAGTAGGAGGAGGTATGGGTGATGCAGTGGGCGCAAATGTTACATGGAAAGAGAATAAAACATAACTTATCAAAAAGATCATTACGCTGGATAGCATAAAAATACACAATATTATAAAACTTTTCTTTGTCATCGTGTTACATAGTCTCTGTTTAAAGTTCATTTGTTTGGCAGGTCTCTCCACATCAGGAAACTCCATCCTCTCTAGGTTGCTGCCCGCGGTGGTAGGTTGCCTCTGCTAAAGGATGCTTCCGTCAGTCTAGGGCAACTCCCTTGGACCAACCAGAACTACCGACCTAACGTCGTCAGCTGCACCCAAAAGACTTTAATCAACCGCGGCCCTAGCAGCGGAACCCGGATGGCGGTTCAAAAAACAAAAAATACGCAAGTTACCTAGATGGGAGATCTGCACTTTCAAAAATAGGATTTGGGGAAAAAGATACGTTTATTAGTCCATAGGTCTTGGTCTCAGATCATACAAAGGAATCACTTTTATCAGTCTGTTTTTCTCGGTCGCAAATTGTAGCGTCTTTTTCCTGGTATTGTCTGGTCCTGAAACAGCAGTTCAGGCTCCAAAGAGTTCAATTGTTCTGATGGTGGCACAGTCTCTTGAAAAATGTTCTCGCTTTCACAATCAGGGTTAGTTTCTTTTACACGGTCATCGCTGACAGGTATGACACGTGGTACAGTTGTAAGCTCTGAGTCAGTGACACCTTTCTGGACCCACTGGTCATGTGGCGGAGGTGAAGGGATTCTCTTGCAATGGACCCCGTGGATCCAGTTGGCCTTCCCCTCCACTCGAACTGCTGACCTCGTGGAAAGAAGGACGAGGTGTGGCCCGGTCCACCTGGGCTGGTCGTTCTTTGTCCTCTGAAAGTTTTTTACGAGAATCCAGGATCCAGGGACAATGGAGTGACCTGGAGTCTCAGAGACCGGAGGCAGGGTGTTGTGGACCTGTTGATGTAAAACACGCAATTTAGCCGTCAATTCATACAAGTAATCAAGCAAAATAGGGTGTTGCAGCTCGCTGAATTTCGTGGGCCTAGGCACTCCCCATATGTTGGCTGGCCGGCCAAAGACAATTTCGTAGGGGCTGAGTTTCACTCGCGAATGCACAGTCATTCTGGTGGATAGGAGTGCTAAGGGTAGAGCGTCAGGCCATTTAAGACCTGTGCTCGCTTGGATTTTGGCCAATTTAAGTTTTAGCGTGCCATTGTAACATTCTACTAATCCAGCTGATTGGGGGTGATTTGCAGCGTGGAACTTCTGCCTAATGCCTAGCCCTTCACACACTCTTTTCATCACACGACCCACAAATTCACTTCCGTTGTCAGACCAGACCATTCTAGGCATTCCGAACCTGGGGAAGTACTCTTTCACAAGGGCTTTCGCTGTGGACAAGGCAGTATTGTCTTTTAGGGGATAGGCTTCTACCCATCTTGAGAAGGCACAAACAACCACGAGTACATATTTTAAGTTGTTGCACCACTCCATATGTATGAAATCTAGCTGCAAAACCTCGAACGGGTACGTAGGAGGTGCAAAATGACCAGCTGGAGTTGGGGTTCCCCTACCAGGATTGTGCTTCAGACATACCATGCAATTCTTGACAACATTCTCTGCACACTTGGGAATCCCTGAATTCTTCCACACTGGGGCCAACAACTCGCAAATCCCTTTCACGCTGATATGAGCCATTCCATGAGCCTTTGTAACCACTGCAAGCACATATGCATCGGGTAACAACCATCTCTGATGCTCTGTCAATTCAACCCAACAACCATTTGCATCCATTCTCCCTGTCCTCTCTCTCCACGTGCTCAACTCTTTCTCTGTGGCCTCAGCTTGGATGGACTTCACACTCTCTATCGTGTCCTCACATATTCCAACCTCACCAGTCCATCTTTCAGGGCCTGCAACATACATTCGGCTCATCACATTCTTTGCCGTTTCTTTAGCGGTCTCATCAGCAAAGGCATTTCCACGACCAACATCATCAGTCACCTTCTTGTGAGCACTACATTTCACAATCGCCATTTGCAGGGGCAAGGTCAGTGATTCAAGAAGCTCATTCACCAACTGACCATGCTGAATCTTAGCTCCATGCGAAGTCAGGAATCCACGTTCTCTCCACAATCGTCCAAAACTATGAGCCACTCCAAACGCATACTGACTATCAGTGTAGACATTCACTTTCATTCCTTTGGACAATACACATGCTCTCGTAAGTGCGACTAATTCTGCGGCTTGAGCTGAACCATGTGGTATTCGTGCAGTCTCAACGACTGTGTGCAAAGTTGTGACAGCATATGCTGCAGTCACGTTACCATTTGGGAGCTTAAATCATGAACCATCCACCCATAATGTACCATCCCATTCAGCAAGAGGAGTGTCAAATAAATCCACTCTCCCTTTTGTCTCTTCCTCTGTTGTGAGGAAACAATCGTGCTGTTCTAAAGCATCTGATTCCTCTGCAATTGGTAACAACGTGGCTAGATTCAAGGTACTGCACCTTTTTATATGCACATGGCTCGCTAGCAGCGTTAATTCATAACTGGACAGTCGCGCACTAGTTAAGTGCTGTGTCTTGGTCCTATTCAACAATGTGTCTACTGCATGCGGGACCATCACGATTAGTGTATTATTCATTACTAGACCAGCAGAATAGAAACAGCTGCTGCTGCTGTGGCCCTTAAACAACTTGGCAATGCTTGTGCTACCGGATCCAAAGTTGACGAAAAATAGGCGCATGGCCGCTGTCTATCTCCGAATAACTGAGTCAGCACAGACAATGCACAGCCCTCCTTCTCGTGGACATACAATGTGAAAGGCTTACTTTAGTTGGGGGTACCTAACACAGGAGCTGTGCGTAATTCGAGAAAACTTTTCTGACAGTCTTCAGACCAAGGAATGGGATTGGGTGTATTTTTACACGTTAATGCCACCAAGGGTTTGGCCAATAACGAAAAATTTGGAATCCACTGTCTACAGTACGATGTAATGCCAAAGAAAGCACGCACTTCTCTCTGTGTTCTTGGCACATTCACTTTCGCTATTGCCTGAATTCTTTCTGGGGTCAGTTTCCTTCCCTCCTTCAACAAGAGGTGACCTAAGTAGGTCACTTCTTGTCGGCAATATTGAAGCTTGGAAAGTGACACCTTGTGATGCAGATCACACAGATGACGCAATAATGTCAATGTGGCCTTTTTACAAATTTTCTCAGTGTCTGCAGCGATGAGCAAATCGTCCACATACTGTACAAGAGTGGCACCTTTAGGCAAGACAATCGTGTCAAGCTGTGTTTTCAGAGCTTGACTGTATATTAAGGGGCTTTCACAGTAGCCTTGAGGAGCGCGTTTAAAGCGGAAGCTTCGACCTCCTAAACTGAAGGAAAAAATATCCCTGCTCTCCTCAGCAATTGGGATGCTGAAGAAAGCATTCTTTAGGTCAATCACTGAAAACCATGAAGCAGAAGCTGGAATCATAGTCAATAATGTGGTAATGTCGGGGACAACTGGGAATTGTGGCACAACTATCTTATTTACTTCTCGAAGATCAATCACGAATCTGTACACAGGTGGCTGAGAAGGGTCAGTTCGTTTTAAAACAGGCAGAACAGGACTATTGCAAACATTGCCTCGTGTTTCCTCAATCACATCTTTTTCAATCAATTCGTAAACAATCGCTAGTAAAGCTTTTTTACCCTCATTAGATATTTTGTATTGGGGAATTCGTGGCATTTTGACATTCGACTTCAATGTTACAACATATGGTGGAATTTCTAAAAGACCTACATCATTAGGACCAGTGGCCCAAAGAATATTCGGGAGAAATGACAATTCTGCTGGAAGTGCATCTCTCGACAAATACATGGGAGAAACCACTTTCTTACCTAAAGTGAGTTGTACTCCTGAAGGTGAACAGTACAAAGTCGCATACAATCTTTTTAGCAAATCTAATCCTAGCAAATTTTCACCACAACCTGTTGTCATAATAAGGGGTGCTTCGAAATCACAAGGACCAACAGAAAGAGATAAAGGGTCAGAAATCGGATTTCTAACTGGGGCGCCAGAAAAACCTACAGAAACGTTCATTTCGCCAGACAAAGGTGCGCCAGGGAGTTTGAAGTGCATAATAGAACTCTTTGTAGCACCAGTATCCAACAGAAAAGGTTCTGACACACCTGATGTAAGCACCTCAACGTAAGGTCCACTCTGATCTACTGGAACTGAAACAACTTCCTCTCTTTGTCTATGGCTGTCCTAGCAATCATCATTCTCCCACTGCTCATTTTCTGTGTAATATTCATCAACATAGTATTGAGCGGTCCTGTCAGATACGTTATTTTGCTGATCAAACCTGTTCATAGAGTTTTGTGGTGGAAGGGGGCGTGTGTCCTGAGGGGCGTTTCCACGCCCTCTACCTCTAGGTGCTTGCTGACTGCCACGACCTCTAACACCAGAAACTCCATTTGCACGTTGTGATAGGACAGGACAATTATACTTGTAATGACCCTCTTGTTTGCAATATAAACACTGGTTTACACGGGGTTGAGTGTAATCGAATCTTTGCGAGTTTCTCTGATACTGTTGAGGCTGCTGAAAAGTATTTTGGTAGTGATTCTGACCATTATTATTTTGATTACCACCACCACGTGGCGGATAGGCTTGTTGTAGCAAAACCTTCGTTGTTAGTTCTCTAGGTTTCTTTTCTACTTTATCTTTCTCATCTTTGTCTCTATTTTCGTAATATTGTGCGGTAGCCAATATCTGGGCTGAAGATGAGACTGCCCAAGAACTTTCTGAATCTTTTAATTTTTTACACAATTCTGGAAGCAGATTGTGCACGAATTTATCGACAAACAATCTCTGACCACCTTCTGTGGTCATATCTTGACCGCTGTGGTCAACAAATGTTTCTTCAAATCTGGTGAAGAAATCTGAGACTGTTTCTTCTTTCTTTTGCTTGCATGCAGACAACTTATCCCAATTTACGCGTATTGCAGGCATTATCGTTTTCATGTAATCCACTATTTTACCAGGGAGTTCTGCTATCAGAGGCTCAGGCTTGGCACCACCAACTTGTCGGGCATCTGCAGCAGTAATATTATCCCACGTGTCACCCAATTCCTGGTCATGATCTACATGATGAATTTTACCTCATAAAGGCTGTGGAACAACATTCCCAAATAACATATCGATATCGGCTAAATTCATTATACATGACCCAGCAGTTTGTGACAATTCTTTATAGTACCCTGCAGGATTTTTACGCGGATCTGGTAATGTTTGTTTGAGTGCTAAAACTTCAGCTCGCTTCCATGGGACATGTACCCATACCCGCTGAAAGTGTGGCAGAATAGGTGGGACAGCAGTCGTGTCACCCTCCCTCCATTGTGGGGGAACTTCTCTCATAGGGTATTGTCGCGCCTTTTTCCTACTGGATGTATTAGATTCAGATGGTGACCCTGAACTGCTTCCCTTACTCCGATATGATAACAACATTTCAACTGCTTTTTCCACATCTGGACCTACAATCATACCCTCTCCAAACTTAAACCGTACACGACACATCTCTTGTGGGATGCATTCTTGATCATTGTCTTCTAAATCCTCGCCAAGAAAAACACACATCTGTTCAAAAACATATCTCTGTGTCGCTGCTTCCCATTGATGGAAGACTTCCATGACTGACTGTACATCATATTTTGCAGTGTCCATGACCCATTTCCGAGCTAAACTATTCAGTGAATCTCTCTCTTGATAATCAGGCAGTTGACTTCGCAACTGTCTTCTTCCTATGTTAGGGGTCGTAGTAGGCGGCCCGAAAAGAGGTAAAAGAAGATTAGTAACAGTGCTGGCCATTTTCTGCCGAATGGAAGGTGAAACTGAAGGACAAACAGATGGAAAAATGGGGTGAGATAAGGCGGGGGTAGAGATAGCAGAAGAGGTATCAGAGGAAATAGAGGGGGCACTAGGCAAAATCGTAGAGGGAGCATTAGGAGACGTAAAAAGTACAGTAGGCAAAATTGTAGAAAACACAGGTGAAACAGAAGTGGTCGGTGGGCCTGGAGGAGGCTGCACCGAAGAAGCAGGAGCCAGCTGAAGAACAGCTGGTGGGTGCTGTGGAGGAGCAGGAGGCGTAGTTTGCGCAACTAAAGGTTGCGGCGGTGCTGTGGCATTCTGCGCATAGGGGGGTGGTGAATTTAGTAAATGCGACATTAATGGGTCTTTTTCACGCTCTTTTGCTGCCTCTTGCTGAAGAGACGGCAAAACTGGATAACACTTATCTATTGCCATTTTACGTTGCCTGTGCAACTGCTCATTCATCTGCTCTTCTTCATTATCTTTAAACTGCACAGCAGCTTGCATTACTGAAAGTCCCCCTTCTCTCTTATTTTTCTTAGCTAATTTAATTTCTTTTTGTTTGGCTTCTTTACGCCATAAACGGAAAGAGTCAAACATCGCCGGCCGGGCTTTCTTTTTGAAGAGTTTAACTTCAAGGTTGTCTAAGATTTCAGAATCAAAGCTACCATATTGGGGCCATTTTAAAACACCATCTTTCCTGGTGTATTTAATCCATACTTCGTTGTAGGTGATGGGGCCTACCCCATGTTTTACATATAGCTCGTAAGTCGGAGTTCCAACTGGAGGAACCGGACATGAGTCCTCCAATCGGGAGTCCCTATTATTACCACCAAGACAAAACAAATTCCCAAGTCTAAGACTAGGCATCTTCGCTCTCTAGTCTAGTTCCAAACTTCAAACGATTATCGATTACGATATTTCTCGTGAATACACGAGTCCTTCGGTTATGGTGCTTGCAAGTACCAATACAAAACTTTGTATCCCAAAGATACCACAAAGTAAGTCCAACTAAGGACTGGGAGACGCTCCACTTATACTTAACTGAAATATCGATGCCGTCACCAGAAGACTTGTCTCAGTGTTTCGCTCTACCAAAAACTTCAAGGGTCCAAATCAGGGCGATAGCCAGGGCAGCAGTCCTTGTAGCCGTCGGGAAGTGGGGAACCTCGCAGCAAAGACCTTCGGACCACGTCGACATGCAGGGGTCGATGAGGTGGTTGGCCGTCCTCCGGAATTTCCACACGAAGCTCCTCACGATCTTCAGGCTGACTGGTACCACTGGAATCGCCCCAAACGTTGGGCGCCAACTGATGTACTCGCTCGATTTTTAAGAACCGGCACAGAACCGGTAACCCAGCGGTGCCAGGGAATCAACACCCAGAGACCTCGGGTTCTTCCTGATCCAGACCTACAGAAACTTCAGAGTCTTCTAGGTGAAGTCAAAGATTAGTTTATTGGCTGCAACCAAGGTAACAGGTGTCCTAGAAGTACAATACGGGTATGTTCTCAGGAGACTGCACACTTTCATAAAGTCAGGCTTCTCTTATTCACAGTTTTGGGCCTTGGGCAAAACATTCTTGGTTGTAAAGTAAATTGTTAACATACTTTTGAGACAAAGAGAAAGCAGAGTCATGATGACATGTCCATATTTTACTTTGTGCTGCCTACAACAAATCATTTGGCAAGGCCCAACATTTCATCAGATATCACTGGACCCCTAATAAAAACGGGCAACTCCCCACCATAAAGTAAGTGAAGCAAAGGAGTGGAGATAGATGTGAGCGAGATATGGCAGGTGTGCGTGCTGAAATGGTTTTATGGTTTGTTGAGCCTAGATGCTATCTTGCTCGGCCACTGGGAGGGAACTGACCTAACGAGTTTGGCCTGGGGCAATGGTTCCAACTTGTACTGAGGTCAGGGAAAAGTCGATTAAGGAGTATGTGTCCTTGTGGAATCAAATTCAACTGGATTAAGGCCTATGTAAAGGGCAACATATAAATGGGAGCCAAGGGTTTAGAATGTAAGTGACGATTTCGAGGTGAAATCGTCACTCGTATATGCTGAAAATACATGTACATGATGTACTCGTCATTCTCGGTCTTTTGATACCAAATTCGTCATGTTTCGACGAAGTTTACATTCTCGAGTCCAGAATAATTATACGAATCCAGATTTTCAGAACCTCAGCTCTAGAGTGGGGCTTAAGTCTAGTGCTGCTGTCCCTCAAATAGTGTTCAGCATACAAAATACTCTGGTCAACAATCTCATTCAAAAATACATTATAAACAACTGAAAGAAATATATAAGCAAAGGTTTTCAGTATTCACTCTACACCCTGCGACACTACTAAAGGCAGGCAATGCCGGCTGCACCATGTTTGGGGCAGCCCAGAGTTCAGCTCTTCCAATACTAAGCCTTTCGGGGCGTGGCCAAACAGCCTGGCCGACAGGACGTGAGCTCCGCCAGCTCCCGTCCTGGGGACCCAGATATCCTTCATATATATCCTACCTGGGCTGTTTTTTACCTGATTCGGGGGCCGGAAGCTCCTCTCATGTTGGGGGGGCCCCCTTCCCGGAAAACCGCCGACAGACATCCGCTAGTTGCCCCGGAGGCGGTACGGGCGCTCTGAGGGGTGGACCTCTGACTACGTGAGGCCGTGGTCTGCGGCCTGCGCCGGAGCGGTGTTGCGGGGGCGGACCGGCCCTCCGGCGCTCCCGGGTGATCGAGAGGCTGATCGAGGGACGGCGGAGCCCGCTGCCATCTGGGGCTCCGCCTTGGAGGCGATCGTGTGCAGCTGGTGGACCTGCGGACGGCCTCTGCTGCCCGGCCCCGTCCTGATTCCGAGGAGGAGAGATGCGGCGGTCGCCCCTCCCCCAGGCGCTGCATCGGAGCGGAGCGGGAGCCTCCCACCGGGTGAGTGCACCTCGGGGGAGATCTCCTTTGTTTTCTGGGGCCCTGAGGAGCTGGCCTGGAGCCTGAGGCGGCCGGGGAGTGCAAGACATTGAGAGGCACACGTGATCGGATCTGCACACCTCCCCCACTGAGCCGCCATCTTGCCCCTACACGAGGCGGTCGTTCCCTGCAGCGCACGGACTTGTCACCCGGAGGCCCGCTGCCCCGTGCTGGACCACCATCATAGGCGCATTGTTGGAGAGCGCCCTGGGGGCTTGGGAGGTCGTGCCCGTGGACATAGGAGTGAGTGATAGCCATTTGTGAACCCCGCTCACCACGAGGAGCCTGCCTCCTACGCTGGCCTGCTTGCCCAAGGCCCCACCGCATGACCGGCGGAGAACGTGTGTGCTGCTGGCTATTGCTGCCCACCATCCTGCGGGCCTCGATCCTCTCTTGGGTGCTTTCTGCGGAGGCGGACTGTTGCCCCTACAGTCGCTGCTGCCCTGGTGGGAGAAGGCAGCCCTGCGCCCCTGGTTGAGGCTGAGTGGACTTGCTTGGAACACTGGTGAGACTGGCCTGCCAGGGCACGCCCCGTATTGCCGCAGCCTGGAGATGCCTGGAGGTGAGATTTGGCGTCTGGCATTGTGATTTGAGGAGCGACCTAGAGGCAGGTGCCAGGGCGGCGGTGGTTGAGTGAGATCCTTGACGATCCACTGGAAAGGTTGACGTGACTTTTTACCTGATGGCAACACGCAAGGATAGGATGTCGCGGTCCACACAGCCCAACACCATTATACAGTATACTACCCCGCGGCTGCCATCACAACGGATTACACGCCAGACGGGTAAGGAGGAGAGCGCGGATGGGCCGGCGGAGCCTTCCCGGGCAGAGATATTGAAGGCTATACAGGGCTCCCATTCGGCGCTGGAGAGGCAGATAGAGACTGTATCGATAGATGTCAATCAACTGCGGACGGATCTCCGAAAAGTGGCGGATAAGGTCTCAGATGCTGAGGGTAATATTACCCAACTACAGGGAGAGTGGCCTCCCTACTGGAGACGGTCACGCACCTCACGGCCACGACGCATGCATTGGAGAGAAGGGCTGAGGATGCGGAGGGTAGGGCGCGTCGAAGCAACATTAGGGTCCTAGGTGTGCCGGAACGATTGGAGGTGGGAAATGCCGAGCGCTTCCTGGAGACCTGGATCCGCACTCAGCTGTGCCCGCATGGCTTGTCGAATGTCTTCGTCATCGAGCGGGCGCATAGGGCCCTGGTCCCCCCTTCGCGCCCGGGCGAACCCCCAAGGGCGCTGATTGCAAAGATCCTGAACTATAAAGACCGGGACTGCATCTTGAAGGCAGCAAGGGAGGCGGAGTCTCTCACTATAGAAAACAGTCGCGTATCCATTTATCCTGACTAAACTCAACAGGTACAGGAGCAACGGAAGTCCTACCTGGGAGTTAAGCAAAAGCTCCGGGAGATGAAGCTCCAATATATTGTATCCGGCCAAGCTCAAGGTGATCTCACAGGGCCGGGCGCACTTCTTTGAATCCCCGGCGGAGGTGTGGGAATGGCTGAAGATAAGGGGTGACGACCTGCCCCCGGGTGAGAGTGGAGGGCCCCGTGAGACGTGGGGGACCCGTCCTCAGCGACGACGATGAGGAAGGAGAAGACGCCGGTCTAGATCGGGGGCTCCGAGTGGCCTCGAGTCACAGTGGGAGAAGATGGTGCTCTGCTTTTGGGACCTTCATTGGTGGTGGCTGGTCCGGAGTCCCCCGGCGCGTCCGCCCCTGAGGAAATCTTGGTTCCGGACACCCTGCAGGACACTGTGCTAGGTACAAACTCTACGGCTCCGGTGATCCCAGAGACTGGCCTTTCCGAGCCACTGCCGGAGAAGGCTCCAGCTTGAGGTACTGTCTAGTTTATGGACTGTTGTCCTCCGCTTTGGGGGGCCTCTTGTTAGGTCTCTGTTCTGTGGGAGATGCTTGTGACCTGTACTATTTGCCCTTGGATGACTGGATGGAGCGAAGGACTTGCATCCTATTGAAGGAGGTATGCGAGATGGGGACCGTATATGTTTGAATGGAGAAGAGGCCGACCTGGGGCTGATACCAGTAGACATGCCTAGGGACTGTCCTGCAAGTCTGGGTCCCATGGGGAGCTGGAAGGGGGGGTGGGTGGTGTTGGTTTGGTTGTTTGTGGGTGTGTGTTGTGTGGGTCGCATGGGGTGGCTGTGTACGTCCTGACACCGGCAGGGGGAGGGCAGAGTAGCATTTTTTGTTGTTGCTGTCATCTTGCTCGTGGGTGGGGGTGGGGGGAGATGTTTTGGGGGGTTCTGGGATCGAGGGTTTTCGGGGGGTGGGTTGGGATGGGTGCGGGAATTGTTGCTGGAATTAAGTGTACTGTGATTCAGGTTTATGTGTGGCTGGTCAGGCGGCCTGGATCTTCCGGCCTAGATAACATTTGGGCCCGGGGGTGGCGGATAACAATGTATGCATTATTTGGCCCGGATGGGCGCGATCACCGACTATGGGTTTTAAATTCTTAACCTGGAATGTGTGCGGATTGGGTACTTGCACCAAGTTTCTCCGACTTAGGAGGAACTGCTCCTCTAAGGAGTTGTTCAATAAACATGCCAATGTTTTGGCCAATCAATTGAAAGACCGACGATACCCTCGCAACCTTGTGAAAAGAGCATGGAAACGTGCATCAAACAATAATCGTGAGGCACTCATTGAGAAACGGCCTCCAAAACCACCTATGGAACGATTAACGTTTGTCAGCACTTACAATGCATTGTCTAACACTATGCAACGCACAGTCCGTAGACATTGGGGTATCCTTAATACTACCAGTGCAAACATCCCGAAACCCCTCTTCTCATTTAAAAGAGCACCTAGTTTGTGGGACACCCTGGTCCACACCAGGCCTCGGACAGTCATCGGTGAGAGATCAGTTAATCTGTGGGATCTTCCACCGGTTACCGGTCACTATCCGTGCGGATCTTGCAGTGCCTGTCCACAGACGGTCAGAACCAAAACAGTTGACATTGGCACAGGCAAAGTATGGACTCTCAGGAAACATACGAATTGTAATACTGACAATGTCATTTACATGATCATGTGCCCTTGTGCTTTGAAATACATTGGCTATACCACCCGCAAGATTAAATTGCGAATTGGGGAACACAAGAGCACCATCAGGTGTCGTAAACAGGCTACCAAACTTACGAACCATTTCTTAGATGCAAGACACTCAGCCGAAGAGATGAAATGGCTAATCCTTGAGCAGCCGTTCATCCCTCCTCACATCAATGATATATCCAAGTTCCTATTTAGGAAAGAACAAAAATGGATTTTCCTTCTTAAAAGTCACATCCAGGGACTTAATGACGATATTCCGTGGACATCATTATAATTATCTATGTTCGGGTATTTGTCCATGTCATTCTGAGAACTGTATCATCTAACTGTGAGTGAGAACCTGTTCATTATTCATTTTTCAGTTCATTGTAGTGCTAGTGTAGCACCTGCATATAACAGTCTATTGAACATATGTGTGGTTTGTCTGAGCTCCTAAAGTGACTCTGAGTAGGACCTCTGTTCAAGCTTCAAGCTACTATGTTGCCCAAATACATTGGGTGATTTATCTACATATATTGTCATATAGACACCCCTTTTCTTGCCATGTACACACCTCTTTGGGTGAATAATCTTGTGCATCTTAACTTTCAGACACTGTTCGGTTACTGATGCACACCCCATCGTCAGATTCATTTCACCGGCAAAAAACTATATATGGCAAAATATACATTTACATATATACATGTCTTTCAATACATTTTTTTATTTTTACTTGACCATCAACAAAATATGTGTACGACGATCTGTCAATACTTTCCAGATGCTTGTCTTCTGTCTGTAATGAAGCCCGGCATTTGCAGCACCCATGCGCATATCAACTGCGCATGCGTGGAGTCTGTACTCGGTCTATAACACAAATAGTCGGCTTGCACATGCGCTACAGAGTAGTGTCTCCGCATTGCGCATGCGCTTAGCGCTGATTACACTCGAGGCTACCAGTGGAGTGACTCTCTTGCCGCGCATGGGCACAGCATGTAGCGCGCGTGCCTTCGATACAACGTGCATGTGCAGGGTGTATAGTGCATCCATATAACGCGAGGCTTAGCGCGTTTAACACAGCTGTTACCAATTAACCCTGCTATTTATAGACGAGCTTGCCTGTCGGTCTTCTACCTCCACTCCCTCTCGGAAGCCTACACTGAGGTACCGACGGACAGGTAAGATGCTTGGGGTGGGACGCAGGACAGCTACTCTACACTATGGCATTGTACCTGCACCATTAATACTTAGTTATTGGGGTCATTCTAGACTTATTTTTCAGAATTATTCTTTTTAAATACAAATACCTATTCTAAACTAGGGTATTGTACTTTGGACTTGGTCAGAATTTCCCTTGCTGATTAACCATCCATTTCCTTGGGTTAGTTCTGACTTTGTCACCAGAATGTTTTTTTCAAGCACCAATATCATTCTGTTTTTGAATTGTGCTAGAGATCTATTTTCTCCTTGAGTTCATCATAACCACCCTGCATAGCCACTGCCAGGTTTTTTGGGGTTGAATCTCCTTTTTAATGACTAGGTTTTGTCAGTAGAATATAGGTGAACAGTGACTAGTTGCACTCAAGTACCCCTGATATTTCTCTGAGGTCTCTTGATTTTTCCTCTCTGACTGAGCGGGGCCTCCCTTTTCCCGAGTGGGTGACCGGGTGAGGTGAGGCGTCATTCCACATAATGCTGGGTGAGTTTCAGTTATTTTGTTAATTTATGGTGATTGTTTTACACCTTTCCAGTAGGATTTTAAATAACTACTGTGTTGCGGTGAGAATTTCTCTACCGTACTGTGAGTTTGTCTGTTGTGTGTCTGTCCTTCCTTGAGACTATTTTTCACACTAATTGAGTTGTACAACTTTCTATCTTGCTTTAGGATAGACGTTATGTTTGGATTGCCACCAGTATACATCTGGGCTCAGAACAACTGGTAGGATTAATCCATTATTGCTGTACAAATTCAACACCTTTGATATTGTATTAATTATATTAATTATGTAAATTCGCAGTCGCAGTATTTCACCGGGTCCTGAAGAAAGCTAGGACCATTTGTCCATCTAGCTGAAACATGTCGACCACCATGCACTATGCCTCGGGATAGTTATTATTTAAAACTATTGAGGCATCGTTTTTAGTTTTGACCATAGTACCATACTGAATAAAGTGAATTTTTGGTCCTTTTTGAGTCAATTTTATTACACACTTTTCACCTTCTCACGCGCACTGCACCCCATTAGACATCACTAGTGAATCACTGTGGTTTTTGAAATCCTCAAAATCCTTCTTTGCATCAGTCTCAGTTGCTTGAAGATTTGGATTTATGATACATCTCCCACGTGACGATACTCCACCAGATGGGTGGGCTGATGGGAATTTTTATAGCCCAGTGATATCACTATAGTGTCATTAATGGACTCATGGTCTCAGACTTAACATGGCACACTCACAGTGATCTTGACCAGGCTTCTTTTCTTTGTTTTACTTGCACCAAGAGACAGAGGGTCCTTTCCTTCCTCAAGCGACATGGGGTCTCTGTTGCGTGTCTCCAGGAGACCCACCTAGACGAGGAGGGTGCCCAGCGGCTGTCTAAGAAATGGAGGGGCCAGATGTTCCATTCCTCCTTCTCTACTAATGCCAGGGGGGTGCTAATTTGGGTGGTGCCTGGGGTTCCCTGTGCCGTTCAATATGTTGAGGCGGACATTGAAGGCAGGTACCTGCTGCTGCGGATCAAGCTGGATGGTAGGGATTTCCTGCTCTTAAATTCTTATGCACCAAATATCGATGACCCTGTTTTTTTCTCCCACCTTCAGGAACTCATTGTCTCGGATCTAGATGCTCCCTTCCTCTGGCTTGGGGATTTTAATTGCGTGTTGGATCCGGAACTGGATCGACATCTTTCTCGTTCTGGCACGAAGCCGCGCAAGACGGCGCGCCTCAGGGAAGTAATGCATAATCTGGCGGCTGTAGATGTGTGGCGTACGGGCCACCCCACTCAGAGGCTATATACTTGTTATACCCCGACGCACGACACCCATAGTAGGTTGGACCGCGTCCTTGCGGCCAATATTGACGCGTCTCTCTCATTAGCGGTTACCCACCAAGCCCGTTTTCTGTCGGATCATGCTCCATTGACGTGCATGGCGCAATGGGCTGACCAGGCTGCGCGTCCCCGTACTTGGCGATGCCAACGACATTCTGCAGGACCAGTTGGGGAAGGACCATGTGGCGACTGCCCTGACGGATTATATGGTTTTAAACTGGGAGGGCGGTGATTTGCCCTACTCCAGCAAATGGGAGGCCCTGAAAGCGGTGGTACGCGGTGCCTGTATGGGCCATACATATGGGGTCCGGAAGCAATTGCTCTGTGACTAATGGGATGCAGAGGATATACTCCGGTGCTGTCAGACGCTACCGGATCCCGGCGCCTCGGACCGGGCGGCGGAAAGGGCGGCCCAGGTGTCTGTGCATGACATTCTTACCCGTCTCAATAAATATACTTTGGGCCAATATAGACAGCGTCTCCACCGCGAGGGGGACAAGTCTGGTCGACTGCTGGCCTGGATTCTTTGGCGTGAATTCGCACCAGAGCACATAGTAGTTGCCCTACGGGCTCCAGCTGGTGGTATGGTGCACTCGGAGTCTGATATTCTCGAGATCCTACGCTCCCACCTGCAGACGGTGTATGCGGCTGACCCCTCGATCACGGAGGCCTCCTATCGGCCTTACCTCCAGGGATTGGCTTTCCAGGCCCTCTCGGAGGAGGCGGCCGAGGAAATGGATGCGGCGTTGACACTCCGGGAGGTCAATGTGGCGTTGGCCTCCCTGCCGCGGGATAAGGCGCCGGGCGGAGACGGTTTCCCGCCTGAATTCTACCATTCGTTTGGTGATGTCCTGGCCCCCCTCCTCTTACAGGTTTATAATGCGGCCCTGGGGTCTGGCGTTCTTCTGCCCACCATGAATCAGGGGGAGGTCTGTATGATCTTGAAACCGGGTGGAGACACTTGCGATCCCGCGGCGTTCCGGCCTATCACTCTGATCAATACAGACGTAAAGATCCTCACCAGACTATTGGCCACTCGCCTAGCCCCACACATGGCACACTTGGTCAATCAGGGCCAGTGTGGGTTTATCCCTGGTCGTAACACTGCGATGAACTTGCGGCGTCTGCACCATATCTTCCACGAGGTGCGTGGGAGGGGGGATCCCCACATACTGGTGTCAATTGACCTGGCTAAGGCCTTTGACACGGTCAGCTGGGGGTATCTCTTGGAGGTGCTCCAGATGGCAGGGCTAGGGCCGGTGTTCTGCAATTGGATCCAAGTGCTCTACGGGGCGCCCCGGGCTAGAGTTCAGCTTGGTTCGGCCCGCTCCGAGGAGTGGTCCTTGGGGAGGGGCACTCATCAGGGGTGCTCCCTGTCGCCGCTCCTATTTGCCCTGGCAATAGAACTCTTGGCGGTCTCCATTCGAGCTGAAATGGCGCAATGGGGCATTAGAGTGGGCGATACCTTGAACGTGATCTCCCTCTATGCGGATGACGCTCTGTTCTATTTGACCTCCCCGAGTGACTCGCTTCCCGCTTTGATGCGGTTGCTGGACCGCTTTGGCGCGGCCTCCTGGCTGCGCATTAACCCTGGGAAGTCCTTTTTTTCATGCTGGAGGGATGTGCTGCCGATCCGGGCGTGAGCCTCCCGTGCCTGGGGCTGAGATGGGAGCTGGAGGCATTCCGATATCTGGGCATTCAAGTGGCTTCGTCGGATGAACACTTGCTGGCCCGCAACGCTTTACGGGTGCTCCGCTCTCTGCACCAGTCTGTGTCCTTCTGGAATACACTTCCTCTCTCCCTTATGGGGCGGTTAGCGGTTGCTAAGATGGTGATATTGCCTAGAGTGTTGTACGTCCTGCAAAATACCCTATGCCCGCTCCCCCGCGAATATTTCGCATGCACAACTCGCTGCTCACATCTCTACTCTGGGCAGGCGGGCGTAGTAGAGTTGCCCTGCATACTGTGGTCCGGAGTTGGGAGGAGGGAGGTCTGGAGGCCTCTATTACTATGCGGCACAGCTCCTGCCAGCCGCGAGGTGGTTTGCGGATACAGATAACTGGGAGCTGAAGCTACTGGCGGGCAGAGCGGACGAAAAGGCTTTACGAGTGGCTTTGATGCAGGGAAGGGGAGCAGGCGAGGCCCTGCCCTATGTGGTGAGTCACGCAGCGGGAGTCTGGCAGCGATTTGTGCAGAAAGTTTTGTGGCGGGTCCCCTTTCATAGGGAGCTGCCGGTGTGGATCTTGGCCCGGTGCTGCGGATGGAGGAGAATGTGTCCTTCCGGGAATGGTGGGATGGCGGATGTGAGAATCTGGCAGACCTCTATCCAGATGACTCCTTCGTGTCTTTTGAGCGTGCCACGGAAGACTTTGACCTGAGCAGGGGACAATACCTGCACTACAGGGGACTCTAGGAGGTGGCAAGGACGACCTGGCCTCAGTTCCCAGAGGCGCCTCCACTGACTCACACCCTCAACATCCTCCTTTCGTGTGGTAGAGGAAAGCGGCTGATCTCTTTATTGTACTCAGCCATGCGACGGAATTCAGCCACGCCGATCGCGCCGTCCTGGGCAGCCTGGGAGGCGGACCTGGGGATGGCTCTGGAGCCGGGACAGCGCAAACATATTGGGCTCCTGACCCGGAAAGTCTCGTGTAATGCACGGTTCAAGTTGATCCACTTTAATTTTGTTCATCGCACCTACATGACCCCGGTCTCCCTGAATCGCATCTCGGCGGATAGGCGGGACAACTGTCCTAGGTGTGGGGCGGAGAGAGCTGGATTCTTCTATTTGGCTTGGGAGTGCCCGCAGGTCGGTAGTTTTTGGAGTGAGGTGGTGGACCCTATTAGCCGTGTTACGAGCCTCCGGATTGCCCTGGATCCGCTTCATTATCTCTTGGCCCTGGTACCCAAGCCCAAAAAGAGGAATTTGTCTTACAAGTTTCTACAGTTGTTACTGGTGTTGGCAAGGCAGTACGTGGCTATTACTTGGATGGGGCAGAGGGCCCCCAAGGTATCCCTGTGGCTTAGGGATGTTAGAGAGTGGTCCCTGGCTGAGGAGACACATATGCAGTGCACGCACCACGATGAAAGGCTTCAGGAAGACTTACTAGCTTGTAGGATGATGTGTGCAGAGGGGTTGCCCGATGATGACTCGGATGCCACTAGTGCCGAATTGTTCACCCCTGAGGGGTCTGGATCCGAGGAGGATGTGGTGGGAGGCAAGATGGAGGGCCCTGTTCCGGAGCAATGCCCTGCTGGGCGCGCACTAATGTTCCCTATCCTATAACCCTGTGATTTGTCTTGATTCCCAGAGGATTGCTTCTAAATGTGATGTCTGCACCTTATCGGGCCTTGAGTAGATAACCTGACTTTTGCACGTACTCTATTACTGATGCCACGTATGGGGGGGGTTGTTTGTTGTTCTGTGTGAGACTGTGTTTCTATTGAAAAATGTATCTATCCAGAAGGATGGGAGTAGGGCTCCATGGAGGACGTAGGAGGGGAAATACATGAAAACCAGCGGATACTGGAGATGCACGTGTACTGTATGTAAACGACTATGATTATATTTGTGGCATTTACCGACTTTACGCCGCCCGGCCTCCGGGATGTGGGCCACGTGGCTGTGTACTATCCTGAATGTTGCATGTGGCTAATTTCACCTCTCAGTGCTTCCGAGAGGTTCTACCTGATCATGTCTTCTATGTTGTCCGCAATAAACATATTAAAAAAAAATAGTAAGCCTTTCAGCTCCAGGCTGAACACCAGCTCCCTCTTGCTGCACTATTGGCATATTAGTGTCCAATCCTAAAAGCAGCACTTCCTCTGCACTTAGAGTGATTTTGTCATCAAATGATTCCTCTCCAACAGAAAGTTCACTGCCAGAATTCTGGACTTTCTCCTCTGCCTCAAATGCATAGTCAATCTCATATTCATGGTCAGAGAAAGAATCAGAAAGCATACCAACAACCTGCATAATGGTAATCCTGCAGCTAACCATAATCCTAACTAAAAGAAGTAATTTGACAAATAAGTCAACAATACCCAACACTGTGTAAAATAAGTAATAAACAAAGTGTGGCTTTATCAAATGGAAAGTAAAACTACTGGCATATAGCTAAAGCAAGGTAAGGTCAATCAATACAAAGCACTTAAAGACCTATATTCTGTACAATGATACCATTTGCTTGTGAGAGACAGCTAGACTCACCAGCACCTACCCTGTACAGACACAGCAAGCACTAAGCAAGCACTAATGATATACCACTAGAAAGGAAAAACAAAAGAAAATTACACACAAGAAACCACAATACACATTGTGCACAAATCCAAGGAGAATTGCACACACAATCGAAAAGAAGTTAAATATGCTGCTAGTAGGTTTCGACCTCCTGGGGGAAGATACGCCTATAAACTGCTGAATCAGCCCCTTGGGGGGCCGAAACCTGGCTGAAAAGTGCCTCCAGGCGAGCAACCCTTGCCTAAGAGGCCACTCCCCCAATAATAGTGCAAAAACAAACAAGTGGTGCAGTGGCATGATTCCTGCTCTACGATTATGGCTCCACCCGCAATTGTGTAGCAGAAATCCACTCCTTACAGACACATGGGGGGGAGTCTTTTCCCAGTGTGTGTGTATTCCCACAAGAAACGTCCCTGAGAGAAGGACTTACCAGAAAACCAATGTGTGAACAACAAGGACCCCCTGGTAAGGATAAAGTTCCTGGGTCAGGGCCATTAATTTGTGAAAAATAAAACACCCAGGCAACACATAAACACTGGCATAGTTCAGGTAACAAATTAATAATACATAATAAGTAATAAGGCACTGGAATTAGCACAGAAATTTCAATTTAATAACTTGTATAAAAGTGTCACGAAATGATTCATTGAAATACTGATTAAAAAACAGTAAAAAGATTTCCTTCAGTGGATATAGAACAGATGCATGTTATTTGTTTATAAAGTTAAATAATACAGTAGAGAGATGGTTTCCGTCTACGCGTTAAAAAATGTCTTCCTCAGAACACTACCATCTTGTTACTTGTATTATATTTTCAGATAATGTAGAGTAGATTAATCATAATAAGTCCGGTCGGGGTCTGTACACAGGACTTCTTTATCTGAGGTGTGACTGGTCCGTGTAGTTAGAGCTCCTTATGCTGAAAAATGGCATCAGCGTTTCCCGTGGTGGGTCAGATGGGGATAAAAACGTCTTCAGAAACTGTATTGGAAGCCGCATTGTTAATCAGAGTAGTGTAGCCTGACGTTTGTGGAGGGGTCAGATTACCG
The DNA here is from genome assembly GCF_964261635.1 of Lissotriton helveticus. NCBI lineage: Eukaryota > Metazoa > Chordata > Amphibia > Caudata > Salamandridae > Lissotriton > Lissotriton helveticus. Next base: position 17,606,389 of record NC_136060.1, on the reverse strand, counting down.
ACTGTCTGTGTTTGAGGCCGCATTGTTGACTGGAGTAGCGTAGCCTGACGTATGATAACTCATAAGATCAGTCAAGTCTGGTATAACCAAGCTGATTCATTTATATGTTCCACATTGTGGTAGACCGTAATTCGAATACTGAAAATTGTGCGTAGCGCAGCTCTGCTGTCAGTTGAGCACTGATCGGTTAGCGATAAGACGATCCGTAATTATCCAGTCGAAATAAGGAGAATTAGATTACCGGTTATCGGTATTCGGAACTGCGTAGCTGACCGGGACAGCGTGGAATGGCGTCTACTACCTCATAGAAAAAGTCGAGACCAGAAAACCAACCTCTTCCTGGATGTGCTGGAAGCAAATGGCTTCCAGAGTGTCCCTAGCTGCACTTGATGACGTTGGCATGCTCGGAGTGTGCCAATGTCATCAGATCGCCCAGGGGGGGGTTGGGGTGGCAGCAAAAGCGCTTCTGCTGCAAACCCTGGAGGGGGTCAAAAGGGGCAGCCCACGGGTGCCAGCGCTTCCCCCATGGGTGGGTGCTAGGACAGAACGGTTCCGTCGTCAGCATATGAGCATGGTGACTGAGGACGGAACCGTTCCTTCAACGCACACAAGGGGTTAAAATGCAGGCCTACATTAGCTACGGTCAATCTAAACATCAAAAATACACACTTAATACATATACATTTGCACATGTTAATGTCGATAAAAAAGCAATAATATGAAAATAACATAATCAAATCCTCCCTCTGGTGACTCTGGAAGTCACCAAACAATACACCCATATTCTTTTCTAAGTCACCCCTTACGCAACCGTTGTTGGCTTTTGCTTCTGGTGTCTAGATTCCTCTAGATCCTTCAGCTCATCATAGGTTTGGCTCTGCAGTTCTTCAAGTTCAGCATCAGTTCTTTTCCTCTTTCTCCCTCTTGATTCAGACAGCTGCTTTCCTCCAGTGCATTTTGATCCACCATTTTCAGTAATTAGATGTATCCCACTCACAAAAAGAAATAGGTATATCACACAAATTATCATGATTAGTATCGAAGGTAGTAACTTGTTCAATATTTCACTACCAACATCACTAAACCACTTACCAATCTTAGAAAATCCTTTCCCTAATGCTTCCCAGACACTTGTCTTCTCCAAGTCCTTCACTTCACTAGAAACGGCAGTTATGTTAGTTACACAAACGTGTTAACATTGTTACTTGTGCCAGAGATATATGTGCAGACAAGTAGTCGGCCACAGAAGACTCCCTCTTTTGAGAGTAAGCTATTTAAAGCAAGCCTGTTCTTCAGAACCATTGCCTTTATAGCTAAAATATCAGAATTAACAGCAGTTAAAGCACCAACAGGATTAGTAGCAAGATGATCAACTATGGTAGACAGCTTTCTAATCTATAAGTCATTCCAAATTATATCTACAGAAAGAATCATAGACCCACAAATGTCACTCACTTCTTGTGAAGCACTGCATTTAGCTTTTTCATAAGTCACTACCCCTTTATTACCTATTTCATTTACATGATACACCTTAGGAAACATTAAAGCTAAATAACAATCCAGTTTGACGGAAGTTGGAAATACGCATTCTTCACACACACAAACTACACTCCTGTAATAACACATTCTTTTCCTAAACACATTTGATCACCTATAACTTGAGAGCTTTGTACACATTTGCTTTACTCCACCAACTGTGGTCTTTGTATCTGCTCCTTTCTTTCTTTGTTACCAAACACAACTACCTTTCTTCTTTAGCTCCGAACTAATTTTTGGATTTATCTCTGACTCCTTCATCATTTACTCTTCTTTCACCCAGCTCACCTTTACTCCTTTTCTTAACCTTGTCACTGTGTCCTGACTTCTTTTGTGCAATTCATCTACAAATTATTTTCAACCCTACACAGTTTACATTTAGCATAAAGAAGATTAGTAATGCAAATGTGTGTAATAAGCTATAAATACTCACCCATTCTTTCCACAGACTTTGCTACAGAATTCAGATTAAGGTTTTTAAATGTAGGCACATTGTCTAAATAGTTAGTAAAACAATATTTAAAGCAACCACATTGATAAAACAGATTTATAGGTAAGATACATGATCAGGAATAGTGCAGGGGTAAGTGATGTTATATCACACTAGCTACAGTAGGGGAAGGTAAGTATGTGCTAACTCTATCTTCAATAATCTTAGAATATTCATGCAACAGCCTAAAGAAGATTTTTTTCTGAAAAATTTCCCACAGAACTGTCTTCATACAGAATCTCCATGTTTATTCTACGTTGCTCTTCTAAAACAAGGTAAATCAGTATTACTTTTGATTGAAGCATGCTCAACAGGAGAGTTAAGACTCACTAGTAAACCAATCACTAATATGAGTATGGCAAATGCAACTACCATTATTAGCACCATGCAACCTTTAGGTGAACTCAACACCATTGTTTCTCAAGTCAGATTGAAAATAAAAATAAAAAATGTATAAGTTGATTCTACTGTGCAAATTGGTAAAACCTTCAGTGCATTTCAGTGTATTTCAGTGTACGTTTGTTCATTCAGTTGACTTCAAGAGTAAAACCGTACAATCTACAGCTCGATACACTAAAGGTACAAAAAATCTACTCTTGTACTGGAGCCTGGGCCTAATGTCATAACACCATACTCAGGGTACAGAAGATGAATATTTAATGCCTGGACATATGTATTCAGTTAATCAAAAATAAGGATCAATCTTCACTGTTGTAGCACTATTCATGGGGATTTTTCAAGAACCCTCTGATAATTCAGTCTTATGAGCTCTCATGTCAGACTTGCTTTCGGCAAAATAGGTCCACTCAGGAGCCCAGCACCTTTGATGAGGCAATAAACCTCTGACCACCTGTTGTTCACTATCACTTTGTTTGCTTCGCTTTGTTTCTTTGCGGATGATTTCGGGAATGCATTCATGGGACATAACAGATCTTAGTCAAAAACTACTTTTTCACCATCTTCCTTTTTCCCTTGCATTCCTCTAGTCAAAGTGCTTACACCTTCTTCCAGTTTGAAGTGCACACTCTCAGTTTCAGCTCTTTGAGTCATTGTGGTTACTCTCGGTTCGTTCACCATAGACACGGTGCATCTGTCTCGACTTGACTTTGAGACGTTTGACTGCAATCTTCTCCTACCTCTAAACATTCATTTTGTGCTTAAGTTTAACTCTGCAAATCAACGGTTGTTGTCACCACTTCTTCACCCTCACTCTCTATGTGTGGAAGCCTTAGATGCAATTCAGTAGTCCCCCACACTTCACTACAATGTTCGTCAAAAGGATGACCTAGTAAGGGCCTCACCAGGGGGGCTCTAGAAACAATTTTCTGATGTGTTTCTTCATCAGGATCCAGTCTCCTGATCTAAGATTGTGGTACTGTTCCTGTCCTGGAAGTGCAGTCGTCAAGTCAACCTGGTTAGGGACAGAATGCACCATGTCAGCCACTCCCTTGCAGTAGTCTAGAATCAAATCATCTGTTATACTCACAAACGTAGCTGCAGGCACGGCAGGAAATCTCATGGCTCTACCCATCAGGATTTTGTGAGGGGAGAGTCTATTCCAATGATCAGGAGTGCTTCAGAGACTCATCAGGGGAAGACCGGTGGGCATTTCAAGTAAGCAGGTGTACATATCTTCACTATATGAGACTTCAGCGTCCCTTTGACCTGCTCCACTACCCCAGATGCCTCTGCCTGCAGTTGCTGCTGCTTCACCTGTACTACTACACACAACGACTTCATAAACTCAGTTTTAAAACGGGTTCCACTGTTTGTCTCCAGAGAAACTGGTAGACGTAATGAGGGATCAATTTCCTGAGTAGCAATATGGCGACTGAGACTACTGCACATCTTGGTCAGATATGCTTCAACCCAACAGGAATAGAGACAGACTACCACCAAGATGTAGCATAGTCCATTCCAGAGAGGCATTTTTACAAACTCAACTGCTTCCTGTTAAGATTGCCCCCGATCTTCCAATGCAACTCATCGTCACAACAGTCCTCCTACCCACTTTTTCCTCCTGGCAAGTAACACACCTGTGATACAAACTCTCTGCAATGACATGGAAATGGGGGTTGTACCAGTAGGTCTGGAAGTAACAGACCATAGCATCTCTCCCTATATGGGTGAGACCAATGATATGTCTTGCTATAAGTGCCTACCTTGCATCTGGCAACAATGGTCTTTTAATCTGTTGAAACCCATACATTGATTCTTTGCACATCCTGTCCTAACCCACTTTTCTTTTTTGGCTTGTGGCTTTATCATGTAATACTTTCAACTCTTCCCGAGTATCAACAGTGCTCAACAACATGTTTTGGAAAGGCTTAATATTTGGATTCACATGGGTCTTCTTGATTGAATGTACAGGACTCAAGAGCACAGCATCCTGCCATTTCAACTGCACAGCAGTTTACAGCAGTCACAAAATGCCATTTGCTCCTGTGCTGCACATTTAACAACAGCTATTTCTATAGACCACTGCAGTGTGCTAATCAAATCCATGACGTATTTTCCGTTTCTTAATGGGGAGGCAAGAAACCCTTCTGAGACTATAACAGTCTGAAATCATGGACCATGCCAAAACCATACTGACTGTCAGTGTTCATGGTTAGTGCACAGTGCAGCATACTCTAGAAAGAACATTAATTTCAGCAAATTACATTGCACAAATAGGAGTCTTCCCCAACCCCTTCAAAGGTACCGGCAGAATAAGTTGCATTCAGAATTTCAAGTCCATCTCTAAGGCAAGAGCTATCTGCATACAAGGTAAAATCAGGCTCATCCAAAGGGACATCTTGTGTGAGTGGATGTCTGAGTGGTTGTATGGGTTTTTGAGTAGGCGTGTGAGTGATATAATATGTGAGGCTATGAGCAGTTTATTGGGGGCATAAGTTATAGGTAGCTCAGGTAACTATAACTGCTGAATTTCACTGGTTTTGTACGAGTGAAATATGAATTTAACTATAACGTCCTTGTAATTTTTATTTTTTAGTGACTTTCTAAGTTTTTTTTAAATTCTATTTCCTAGCTGTAACATCCCTGTAACCTTTGATTTTTCAAAGAATTTCTAAGGTTTTTTAATTGTATTTTCGAAGTGTAACCTATAACTTTGAGAGTGAGTGTGTGAGTGAGTACATACGTGTTTGAGTGGATATGTGAGTAGGTGCATGAGTGCATCAATGGTGGTGTGACTTGGTGTATGTTTGAGTGGGCCTGATTGTAGCAGCATACGTGTCTTACTGGGTGTGCGAGTGGGTGTGTGAGTGTCTGACTGGGTTGTTTAGTGGATATGTTAGTGTCTGAGTGGCTTCATGATTAGCTGAGTGAATGCCTGAGTGGATTTGTTAGTGGGCAGTTTGTGTAGCTCCAGTGCTATGGGAAAAGCAGGGATGCACTCTATTTAGATTTTTCAGTGAATTTCTAAGGTTTATTAGTTTTATTTCCTAAGTGTAACCTATAACTTTGAGAGTGAGTGTGTGAGTGAGTGTGTACATGAGTGTCTGAGTGGGTATGTGAGTGAGTCCATGAGTGTATCAATGGGAGTGTGACTTGGTATGTATCTGAGTGGGCCTAGTTATAGCTGCATAAGTGTCTTACTGGGTGTGTGCTTTTTAACACTACTGCTCCCGAAGTGCCCACCAGGCGAGAAGCACTTCACAACAGCTGCCAACTTCAAGCTTTTATTAGTTATGCCTGCAACACCGCATGCCGATTAGGGGCGTACATCAAGGTTTTTAAAGAGGAATTAGTGTCATGTGCATACTGCCATAGCCTCTGAGGAAGGAATTTACATACTCGGAAGCGCGTCAGGCATTGAAACCGGCTGCGCTGTATATTGAATCAGCATGCGGTGTTGCAGGCACCTGCATACTGAGGCTCATTCACAGGCTTGAAAACTTTTAGCAGCAGAATTAGCGCTTCCATTTGTGGAACTTTTAATGTTGATTCTACCAATCCCACAATGTTCTGTATCAGGATACTTTGGAGGAGCTCATTAGGGTCATACATCAAGGTATTTAAAGAGGGATTAGTGTCATGCGCATACTGCCCTAGCCTCTGAGGAAGGAGTTTACATACTCGGAAATGCGTCAGGCATTGAAACCGGCAGCACTGTATTGAATCACTGTGCAGTGTTGCAGGCATACCTAATAAAAGCTTAAAGTTGGCAGCTGTTGTGGAGAGCTTCTCACCTGGTGGGCACTTCGCGAGCAGTAATGTTAAGCGGCAGTCCAGCCGCTGAGAAAGCACCACCCCGGGGATCTATGGGGGCCATGTAGATCTGGCATTTTCCAGGCCGACTTGTTGGGACATCAGCGGAGGATTGAGCAGGCACCCGCATCCTGAGGCCCATTCACAGGCTTGAAAACCTTTAGCAGCAGAATTAGCGCTTCCATTTGTTGAACTTTTAATGTTGATACCACTAATCCAACAATGCTTTGTATCAGGACGATTGGGAGCAGCCCATTAGAGGCGGACATCAAGGTTTTGAAAGAGGGATTAGTATCATGCGCATACTGCCGTAGCCTCTGAGGAAGGAGTTTGCATACACAAAAACGTGTCAGGCATTGAAACCGGCAGCGCTGTATATTGGACTGGAATGCAGTGTTGCAGTCACACCTAATAAAAGATTGAAGGTGGCAGCTGTTGCGGAGTGCTTCTTGCCTGGTGGGCGCTTCAGAAGCAGTAATATATATATATATATATAGGTAGTTATAGTTAGGACCAAGTTTTCATAGGAAGAGCATTTTTTGTTTTGCTTATAACCTTGGCGTCGTTTGATGAATCTTCATGAAATTTTCAAAACCAATTCTTTGTGCATATCAGCTCCTATGTGGGAAGTTCGGGGGGTGATTCGTCAAGGGGGACCGAGAAAAAAGGGGGGCCCCAAAGCGTGTTTTCTCCACGTTAATTTCCATAGGAAACTTTAGACAAGGCTACAGGTCGAACGGGTGAACGGAATTATCCCAAATTTAGCAGGGAGAAGGGGTTTGGTCTAGAAAGCACGCTTTTTTTCATTTGGTGTAAATTCGTTCTGTAGTTTTTGAGAAATACCGAAATTTACAGATATCAATATTTGGGAATACTGCCATCTGATTGGCTGAGGCGTTACGAGCACAAGCTTGCTGCTCATTGGCTGCGAGCGCTGCTAGCGGTTGCAACTAGGAAGTGTTGGCCGCCATTTTGTGATTTGGTTGAAGTGAGTAAGGGGAAAAAAGGCCAAAAAAAGTAGGAAAGGAGGGTAGGAGCATTGTAACCTCTGTGGGGGAGTGCAAAGCGAAGTAGTCACTCTTACCGATCTGAAAGTGCGGTGTTGCTCAGAGTGACATGGTGCTGAGATGATATGGTTCTATACTCGGGTATGAAACCGAGAACCTAAACCGTGTGCTCATTTCTGTAAAGTGATGTGGTCTGGTCTTTGTAGCATACGTGTGCAAGTAGTGTTAGTAGGCGTTTATACCATACAGGGAGTGGGAAGCGAACTAATGACCGCTATCATGCGTTTATACTATACCGGAAGCGGGAAGCGAAATACTCATGCCTACTGGTGTGAAGACTTGGGGATGAAACCGAGGTGATTGCTGTAAAGTGATGTGGTCTGGTCTTTGTAGCATACGTGTGCAAGTAGTGTTAGTAGGCGTTTATACCATACAGGGAGTGGGAAGTGAACTAATGACCACTATCGTGCGTTTATACTATACCGGAAGTGGGAAGCGAAGTACTCATGCCTACCGGTGTGAAGACTTGGGGATGAAACCGAGGTGCTTGCTGTAAAGTGATGTGCTCTAGTCTTTGTAGCATATGTGTGCAAGTAGTGTTAGTAGGCGTTTATACCATACAGGGAGAGGGAAGCGAACTACTGAGCGCTATTGTGCTTTTATACTATACCGGAAGCGGGAAGCGAAGTACTCACGCCTACCGGTGTGAAGAGTCGGGGATCAAACCGAGCTGATTGCTGTAAAGTGATGTGCTCTGGGCGCTGTAGGATACTAGCCGCTGTAGTATAACTGTGTAAGTAGTGTTACTATGCGTTTATAGTATATAGGGAGTGGGAAGCGAACTAGTCACCCCTACTGGTCTGAAGACTCGCGGATTAAACTGTAAGCCTAAATCACGAACTCATTGCTGTAAAGTAATGTGCTCTGGGAGCTGTAGCATACCTGTGGAAGTAGTGTTAGTTTGCGTTTATACAATACAGGGAGTGGGAAGCGATCTACTCACCCCTACCGGTCTCAAGACTCGTGGATGAAACCATGAGATCATTGTTGTAAAGTCATGTGTTCTGTGTAGTATTCCAATGTAAGTCATAGTAGAATGTTAGTAGGTAATGCTACTAGAATGTAAGTATGTAATGTTAGAATGTAGGGCTGTCATGAGGGGAACCTTGGGGAGTTTGTACACGGTGCTGGAGAAGACGGTTGCCTTGCTGTGTGATCCTGTTGGTGGCTGTTTAAGGTGTCTTGTTTTCCTGTAATAAATCTACTTATCGGATCCACTGCTGTCTGCCTCTTCACTACATAAATTTGGCGACGAGTGGGAGAAGATAAAAAGAAGGCAGCACTTACCAATATTTCAAGGTTGCTTGCGTTGTGCTTAAGACTCGTTTTCTTCGTGTAGCTGTTTCTACTCATCCCAGGGTTGTAAGCACATTGAACTATGTCATCCGACCTCTGGTAGGATTTATATTTTTAGATTTTGTGCTCCCTCTGCCTCTTCACTACACTCTGGTCGCTGTACTACACATGTGTAAGTAGTGTTAGTATGTGTTTATACTAAACAATGCATCATTGTCCTAGGGAGCGGGACCTCCCAGGCGCAGCTTATACAATGTCCCGGGGTGTGCATCCGTGGGACATTTATGTTTGCTATTAGAGGGCGGGTACATGGCTTGCACCCTGTGATAGCAAATCCTTGTTCGACTAGTTGAAGCGAGAGGAGGAAAACCTCATATCGCTTTAATAGATCGGATGCGGACGGAAAAAATGGAGAGAAGAAAAAATGAGGCCCTGGTGAGTAATGTTCCGTGGCCAATCCTATTATTATATTGCGGGGTCTCTGTAGGACTGGGGATCTTAATGTCACATATAAATTAGGCGCGGGAGACGTTTCACAGCCTAGGGGACCACCACCTTCCTGGGCATTGCTTACTAATTGTTTGGGGGGTCCGAGGCCAACTGAAGTCCGGGGATCGACACTCTCCGGGGCTTCACTTAAATATGCAGAGTGGGCCTCTGCAGTCCCTGAAGCCTCGTGGCCCTAGGCAGTGTCTTATTGGTTCTGTAATCACACTGGCAATACTCATTGTATTATAAAGTGATACACTCATAGAACCCTTGCAGTTGTAGAATTACCCAGGCTTCATTTGTCTAATAGTCAGTTGGATTATGTTTGGTAGGTGCACCACAAAATTACAAATATTTTCCCTCGTAACCTCCTATAAACAGACGATTTTCACAATAAACTGCAGACAAGTGTTGTCAGAAAAAGAAGACCTATACACTCAGTTATTTATTGGGAAAAAAATAACCTTTATTAAAACAGAAATAAATGGAAACTTAAGTTTATTAGAACAAACAAGAGTATAACATGAAATATGTGGGTTGGACTCCTCTGGAAGCAGCGTACAAAACCTGCAAGACAAAAATGAAACATAAATATGTGTGCCATATGGAAGAGTTAAAGAAAGGTAGTCCGAATGAAAGGAAGATATTGAGAATGGGAGGGGGAGGGAAAGGGAGTGGGTGGAAGGGAGAAGGGGAGGGAGAGCCAAAAAAACAGAGGGAGGAGGAGACAGAGCATCGGCCTACTGCACTCAGCCCTCAGTGTTTACCTCCCGTCACCCGTTTGTCTAGGACGCTGGGGTCCAGGAGAAAGAGTGTGGTCCAGCAAGTCCTAAAAATGAAACATATGAATAGGGCCAGAGTTTACATTATTAGCTATGGGAAAATCGCTTGCCTGCACTTGTACACCCAGCCCTTTCCCCCACACTATGCTCAATTGTAGGTCCTGCGCACCTAGGCTTCACTGCTCACCTGCCATCGGTGTGCCAACGACGTGTTGGTGCAAGCTCCGAGTCGGGGGTACGTTTGTAGGGTAGGAGAGCAGGTCTCCGGTCGGGGACGGTGTCTTGATACCACGATGGAAGGCGTCAGAATGCTCAGGACATCATCACGGTGTGAGCACACGCTCCGCCCATTTTGGCTCAATCAATTCAGTGTCTGAAAGGGGGAAATAATTTAATGGTGGAAACGTCTGGAGGTAAATGAAGGTTTATTTCAAGCTTAATAGGAAACACCAGTTAAGTGCATCCTTCGTTTTTGAAGTACGATCTACCAACTGTTAGTGGTAATCATGGTTCATAGAGGAGTCGGAGTGCATGAGAATTCACAAGGTTAAATAATATTATGTTGTACCAACGTTCACATAGAAAGGAACAGAGCGCGTGCTAGAAGCATAATGTGCGCGTGTAATGCAGTAGCGGAAGGCTGTGTGCATGTAAACTTAGTAATGAGTTCACTACAGTGCCCTAAAAGCCAATGCAATGTATCTGAAGGGCAGCTCAGTCCGCTGGTTGAGGCCTACAGTACGGTCCAGCAGGTCTTTAAAATGAGACAGATATGAGACAGAATCAGGTCACAGATCACATCATTACGCAAGGCAACAGTGCTTATTCGCACCTGTGCACTTAGACTGATGCACCCACCCCTCCCGCAGCACTGCGCTCAACACGTGTCTGTAGGGCAGCGCTGTTGCTGGCTCAGGCCTACAGTACGGTCCAGCAGGACCTTAAAATGAGACAGAGATGTGACTTAATGAGGTCAGATATCACATCATTACGCATGGCAACATCACTTGTTCGCACCTGCGCAGCCAGGCTGATGCACCCCACCCCTCCCGCCGCACTGCGCTCAATTGGAGCCCCTGTGCACCCAGGCCCCACTTCTCACCTGCTGTCATTGTTGTGTGTGCAAACACTATGGGCAGCAATGCTCACATTTCGAATGGAGTGGTGATTGCAGGATTGTGTACACGTCATGGATCCCTTTTTTTTTTGCGCATTGTGATATGCAAGGTGGATGCGGCCATATTACTTGAGGCAGTGTGGAAGAAGTCGCACATGTGGCGTCATTATCCTACTTACATGTACGCAAATTAGGCTGGTCTTGCATACGCCAGGCCACCGTAGGGGTGTGAATATTTATTTCAGGGACCTGGGCGTTTTTTCAGGGACCTGGGCGTTGTTCAGTTCTTGCCTGGCCAGGAAGTGTACTTATGTGTGTTTCTTTTGCAGTTTTGACGTCGCAAAATGCAAAATTTACAATAATTAAGCATGTGTCGGGAGGGCGGCAGCTATCACTAATAATATGTTGTTCGAAAACATTGAATGGACCACATTACATGTCGTTGTCAAGGTTGTGGTTATGCGCAGACATGCATGTCAATGGTGTGCGGTATTATTGTAAGTGTTGCTGTGGCGAAGTGTACACATATGAATGTGCTCGGATGGAGGGAAGATCAGCAGTGAGGCTACGTCATACACAGTGATAACGCTCATTACAGTGAAGCAATGCATGTCAAACGTGAATCTGAAAGTCTCACATATAACACACTACTATATTGGTGAAGCCTGATGAGAGAGCGTACAGCAAAACAAATCTACACATTACTGTTTACTGTTTGCCACATTTGACCTAGGATGTGCACTCTGCCCGTGGCTGAGGATACTTCTTAGAGCCGCCAATACACAGGCCGAAAGGGAACACAATAATGTGCACACACACAGACCAGGGACATCATGTAACACACATTTGTTCTTTGGTGTAACGTTTGAGATGCATGGCTATCACATGTAGAAGGCTAATGTACATATTGATCAAGATGATCGTTGCATGTTGTGTGTAGTATAAGATATGTGTATTCAGGAAAAAACTTTTCAAAAAAGCTCTCTAAGCAGAAGAGGTGTCTCTCATCAAATGCTGTGGAGAGAATGGCTAAAGTGGGTGGGGTTGTCCAACTGTTAAAATGGGAAATAGTATGAAGCAATCAAATGCTTTTTTTTAAGCTCACATGGCAATCGCGCATCGAGCGTGCAAGGAGGCCGCACCCGACACAATTTCGAGAAAATATATTTATCATAATATAAGTTTATTACAGTTAGGCGGGGACGCTGAATCATGCCTCATACTCCCGCGCCCGGAGGCGCATAAATACGAGCTGCTCCTGCGGTGGAGCGGGGGCCCTAGCTCGTGGGGGTAACATCTTTCACTGACCTGTGTGGCTGACATCGAGGGACCTCTCCACTCTCCCCCGCCGACGTTGCTGCTCTCACGGCCGCCGTGTGGGGAGCGAGGACAAAGACTACATTTCCCAGCGTCCCCTGCCTGCCTGACGGGGATGCTGAATCATGCCTCATACTCATGCGCCCCGAGGCACATAAATACGAGCTGCTCCTGTGGTGGAGCGGGGGCCCTAGCTCGTGGGGGTAACATCTTTCACTGACCTGTGTGGCTGACATCGAGGGACCTCTCCACTCTCCCCCGCCACCGTTGCTGCTCTCACGGCCGCCGTGTGGGGAGCGAGGACAAAGACTGCATTTCCCAGCGTCCCCTGCCTGCCTGATGGGGACGCTGAATCACGCCTCATACTCCCGCGCCCGGAGGCGCATAAATACGAGCTGCTCTTGCGGTGGAGCGGGGGCCCTAGCTCGTGGGGGTAACATCTTTCACTGACCTGTGTGGCTGACATCGAGGGACCTCTCCACTCTCCCCCGCCACCGTTGCTGCTCTCACGGCCGCCGTGTGGGGAGTGAGGACAAAGACTACATTTCCCAGCATCCCCTGCCTGCCTGACGGGGACGCTGAATCACGCCTCATACTCCCTCGCCCGGAGGCGCATAAATACGAGCTGCTCCTACCGCGACGCGGGACGCGCGCGGGCGGCGCCCGGGCAGAGGGTGGGCCGTCTGTGGCCGTCCGGGGACGACAAGGGACAGGACGGGCCACCCCTCTGAGGAGTATCATCCAACATGGGTAAGCGTAAACTATAAACTTCAATTAATGGAGGATGTGTTAAAGCAAAAGTCCCACGAAAATCCACCACTTCAGCTAACATCATGTCCTACCTTACTTCCGCTGTGGGTAAGCTAAGTAAAGAAATTGCTAACACCGAAAGGGAGCTGGGGCTGGAAAACACTACACCAGAGACATCGGGTCTCCCCTGAACTTTAGGCAGGCTATCCCACTGGAGCAAAGGATTCTAATTAACCCAAGCAATGACATTTCACACCCGGCCCCTCCCAACACTCTATGCCCTGTGGATGATAATCCCGCCAATATCTCAACAGAGCAAAGATCCTCAAGGGGTGTTACAAATACAGTTAAGAAACGCGGTAAGAGGCAGTCTAAAAGGTACAAAATGCCTATCACATATCAACAGAAAAAAGGACATTCTGCATCTAGACACTTTAAATCTTCTATGAGAGACATGGTTGAGAGTATTCTCACAGAAAAACTGGAAACAACACTGACCCAGATATCTAATGACATTATTGAGACCTTAAAGGAATGTGTAGCAGAAATTTTGAGAAAATGTGAGCGTATAAATGCATTTATAGCTTTAAAAGATCATTATTCCCCTTTGTCCTATGACCCCCCCTATTATTAAACCCCGAGCCCAGCAAATGCAGCCCCCGGAGGCGATAGGTGAATGCACGCCACCAATCCCTTTGATTTCTCCTTCCTCCCCAATGCACCATAGTGGTATAGTATCTACTGGCCAAGATAAGGGTCCTACGGGCCAGGTGCTGGGTACAGCTCATTTTAGCTCCCCCTCCCTTCAGGACACCTTAACAACAGGGAGGGCGCACCATAAGGGCAGGGGTTTGGGCCTCAAACCCGTCATCAATCTACCCCCTGAGGCCACACCCTATGTAGCTATATTAGTAAATGTGCCCCCATTGAAACTGGGAGAGATGGAGTCCCAGGACACACTGTTAGCTAACATCAAGACATGGTGTGATGAAAACTGTTCTGGGGGTAAAAATCTATCTGCCAGTATAAATATGGGAAGACGAGTAGGATGGTTGGGGAACACAAAAAAAAATCTAAGGGGGGATTGCCTCATTGTGAATTTCAAGAGACCCTACGAGGCGACACGTCTATTTTGGGATGCCACGGAAATGGATGCTAAGGAGGGAGAGATAAGAGCTTTACCACTTGGCTTCTTTTACCCACGGCCTGAGCCACCTAGGAGGATACCCTTCCACGCTTAGGGTGGACAAAAATATTTACAACAAGGGGTGGTGAGGGACAGAGTCTCTGAATTAAGCAGAGTACTCTCACCCAGTCAAGAGATCAGGGCTAGATCCAACACCGTTTTTTAGCTCATTGCACCATCCCAGTTTCAGAACCTGGCTGTATGCAAATTAGTCTGTCCCTGGCCCAGTGCATCATGGGAACAGGGCAGACCAGACTACAAAAGGCAATTCTTACACTGGGAAGGAAACAAGCTTCCGGGGACCGGTTTCTGGCATTACAGCCGTCTTCGGCCCGGCTTGCTTGAATCCTGATGGTGCAATGAGCAAGGGACTCACATCTGAGTATACCCTTCCACGCTTAGGGTGGACAAAAATATTTACAACAAGGGGTGGTGAGGGACAGAGTCTCTGAATTAAGCAGAGTACTCTCACCAGTCAAGAGATCAGGGCTAGATCCAACACCGTTTTTTAGCTCATTGCACCATCCCAGTTTCAGAACCTGGCTGTATGCAAATTAGTCTGTTCCTGGCCCAGTGCATCATGGGAACAGGGCAGACCAGACTACAAAAGCCAATTCTTACACTGGGAAGGAAACAAGCTTCCGGGGACCGGTTTCTGGCATTACAGCCGTCTTCGGCCCGGCTTGCTTGAATCCTGATGGTGCAATGAGCAAGGGACTCACATCTGAGTATACCCTTCCACGCTTAGGGTGGACAAAAATATTTACAACAAGGGGTGGTGAGGGACAGAGTCTCTAAATTAAGCAGAGTACTCTCACCCAGTCAAGAGATCAGGGCTAGATCCAACACCGTTTTTTAGCTCATTGCACCATCCCAGTTTCAGAACCTGGCTGTATGCAAATTAGTCTGTCCCTGGCCCAGTGCATCATGGCAACAGGGCAGACCAGACTACAAAAGCCAATTCTTACACTGGGAAGGAAACAAGCTTCCGGGGACCGGTTTCTGACATTACAGCCGTCTTCGGCCCGGCTTGCTTGAATCCTGATGGTGCAATGAGCAAGGGACTCACATCTGAGTATACCCTTCCACGCTTAGGGTGGACAAAAATATTTACAACAAGGGGTGGTGAGGGACAGAGTCTCTGAATTAAGCAGAGTACTCTCACCCAGTCAAGAGATCAGGGCTAGATCCAACACCGTTTTTTAGCTCATTGCACCATCCCAGTTTCAGAACCTGGCTGTATGCAAATTAGTCTGTCCCTGGCCCAGTGCATCATGGGAACAGGGCAGACCAGACTACAAAAGCCAATTCTTACACTGGGAAGGAAACAAGCTTCCGGGGACCGGTTTCTGGCATTACAGCCGTCTTCGGCCCGGCTTGCTTGAATCCTGATGGTGCAATGAGCAAGGGACTCACATCTGAGTATATCCTTCCACGCTTAGGGTGGACAAAAATATTTACAACAAGGGGTGGTGAGGGACAGAGTCTCTGAATTAAGCAGAGTACTCTCACCCAGTCAAGAGATCAGGGCTAGATCCAACACCGTTTTTTAGCTCATTGCACCATCCCAGTTTCAGAACCTGGCTGTATGCAAATTAGTCTGTCCCTGGCCCAGTGCATCATGGGAACAGGGCAGACCAGACTACAAAAGCCAATTCTTACACTGGGAAGGAAACAAGCTTCCGGGGACCGGTTTCTGGCATTACAGCCGTCTTCGGCCCGGCTTGCTTGAATCCTGATGGTGCAATGAGCAAGGGACTCACATCTGAGTATACCCTTCCACGCTTAGGGTGGACAAAAATATTTACAACAAGGGGTGGTGAGGGACAGAGTCTCTGAATTAAGCAGAGTACTCTCACCCAGTCAAGAGATCAGGGCTAGATCCAACACCGTTTTTTAGCTCATTGCACCATCCCAGTTTCAGAACCTGGCTGTATGCAAATTAGTCTGTCCCTGGCCCAGTGCATCATGGGAACAGGGCAGACCAGACTACAAAAGCCAATTCTTACACTGGGAAGGAAACAAGCTTCCGGGGACCGGTTTCTGGCATTACAGCCGTCTTCGGCCCGGCTTGCTTGAATCCTGATGGTGCAATGAGCAAGGGACTCACATCTGAGTATACCCTTCCACGCTTAGGGTGGACAAAAATATTTACAACAAGGGGTGGTGAGGGACAGAGTCTCTGAATTAAGCAGAGTACTCTCACCCAGTCAAGAGATCAGGGCTAGATCCAACACCTGGTGAACTTTTTGGCCGAATTACATAGAGACCTGACTGCATCTATTAGGATGACGCAGGAGGGAAGATGTACGGCTGGGTTTAAATCTGGTAGGGGGGTGCGCCAAGGGTGCATTTTGGCCCCAATGTTATTTACATTATATATAAACTCCCTGGAAGATGTTTTGGTAACTGCAACAGTTGATATTCCGCGTGTGGGAGGAACGACCATCCCTGTACTCCTATACGCGGATGACACTGTTATTGGCAAGGACCCCCATCGGCTTACAACGTCTTCTTAACTCTTTTGGGGACTTTATGAAAAAACTGGACCTAGTTATTAACATTGAGAAATCGCATGTCATGTCACTAGGGAAAAGGAGGAATAGCTTTAAAACCGCCTTTTGTAATGACTCAGTGATATCTAGAGTAAAAGTCTTCACGTACCTAGGGGTCGTGTTTGACGATGTAGGCTCATGGGTCCCCCAAGTTTTGAATAAAGTAGCAGCCGTAAGACGATCTTCGGCTGCTATTTTAGGCTTTGCTAAGAGACTGGGAGGCAAACCAGGAGAGGCAATACTGTCCATCTATAAAGCCAAAACTATGGTCATTGCAAGGTATGGGTTAGCAATATGGGGCTATAAAGATACAGCTCTCATCCAGAGAGAAGAAAACAAATTCCTGCGTGCCCTATTAGATCTCCCCCAATCTACTGCTACATATGTAGTACACCTGGAGCTTGGGATGGGATATATCTCCGATATATTAAACATGGCCCCCATCCTACTATGGATCAGAACCTGGCTGAACCCCAATCTCACACTGAACCATAAAATCATCAGGGACTGTATGTTACTTGATAAAGTGATGGAAATACAATGGCTGTCCTTCATTAAATCTACATCTAATTATTTGGGACGACCAGAGATTTACACCAACCCAGAAGGTCTAACAAAAGCTGACATCAGCTGGGTAAAAACAAACTTTTTAAGGTCCAGAGAACTGGATCGTGAAGTCACGGAAACAAGTAAGCCAACTGTGAGGGCTCATTATATGTTGATATTGTCTATATCCATTCAACCGTACTTGACAATTGTCACTAAACCTTTCCATCGATGGCTGATTACAAAATTTCGCTTTAATCAGTCGCATTTGTTATTGGGAATTTTTAGCGGGTGCTGCAAACCAGAGGACGCTGCTCCTTGCAAGTGTGATGACCATTCATATCAGGACACGATGCACTTTGTGTTTTTTTGCCCATTTTATAAGGGAGGCAGGAAAAAGTTTATCATCCCACTATTAAAAGATACGGGGTTCTTGAAGGTAAAACCTGCATTACTCTACCTCCAATTAATGGAATCCCCTGTCGTCATGTTTGGGGTAGCAAATTTCCTGGTTGCATCCATCCGCAACAAGAAGAACAGATCATTGGGGCAAACATCCTTGGATTCTGTATTATCTTAAATCGTAATTGACACCATCAATTAATTGAGAACGCACATGAAGTTAATTCTGCTGTTTTTAAATCTGCATTGACTTGTCGACTACCATGTGTAATTTGTAAGCTTCTACGAACATTTAATAATTCGACACCACTGTGTATTTTGTATACATGAAATGTACATCTTGTGTAATTTAATTTTTATTCTTTTTGTATTAATTAAATCTGATATCATCATGTGATTGTATAGCATACTTTTATGATTTTAAAATAATCGAATAAAGTGGATTTGATTTGATTTACAGTTAGAAATAAATAAATGTTTAAAATATTTTAGATTATCGCTTGCTCTCATATACTGTTTAAAGTTATTTAGATATACATTTGAGACAAAAAAAATGAGGGAATGGCATAACTGGTGCGACACTATACGTCTGTGACGTAACACAGGGGCTAGCAGCATGTACTCGTCGCATACATAATGCGCAGCGGGCGCGACCCCAAACGTACATGTCGTAAAGCGTGGCTTGGTACTGCGTACCCGTCGGATGCCAAAGTAGCAGCTGGGGTGACTTCATGCATATATGATGTTACGCGGGACGCGTGCCACAAACTCGTCGAATACGAAATGCGCATCAATTACGAGTTTAGCAATATGGTGGATTGGATTTGCGTGGTGATGGAGCTTGGTACGCTACCGGTATGGAAGTGCAGTTTTCTCCCCCAAAAAATATATATACATATTTTTAGGGGGAAGATATAAAACAATACATCTTTTTAAAGTTAAAAATAAAAGCAAGGTAGAGCTCCAAAATATTAAAAAAATAGAAAAAATATAGGTTTTATAAACATTAATATATGAAATTAACATTTAAAAAAAAACTTTGAAATTCACTGAAAAAACCATAGGTTTTACAGACGTTATAGTTAGGAATTAGCATTTAAAAAACCTTAGAAATTCACTAAAAAAACATAGGTTTCAGGGATGTTATAGTTAGTTGAACATTTGACTCATATAAAACCAGAGAAATTCACCTGGTATAGTTAGCTGAGCTAACTATAACTTGCGCACCTGCCATGCACTGCTGATGACGTCACATATTACATCACTCATGACATGGTCAGTGACTTTACTGATGACATCTCAAATGACATCACTCATGACATCACTCATGACATCATCCACGTGATAATCTGATGTATATACTGATGCTCTTATATACATTTTGATACACCCATTCTAAAATGCAGACTTCTATTTTTGAACCCGTACACACAAGAATGCCTTATACTACATACCACTCACTATTTCCTAGGTCTACACACACATCCAGTCACTTATGCTTGTAGTTACTCATCAATACAGGACTATAATATGCTCTCACACATCTATACATGCAGTCACACTCTGCCACTCATCCATAGAGTTACTCACACACCTAGTCAGTAAAGTAAAGAATCAATCACATGCCCATTTACTCATATATACAGTTGTTCACACCAACTTCGTTATTTTTGGACATACCACACCACTTATTAATACAGATACTAACACATATTTACTGTCTTATACACTCACTGATAGAAGCAGACACCTATTTATACACGCACTCTTCAAATAACTTAGTCTCACTTATACTCATTTATATATATATACAGTCCAACACTCACATATAGTGCCTTAAAACATACGTAGTTAGTCACAGATATACCACTGGGACATTCATTCACTCATCAACACACCCATACACACACTAACACACCCATGCAGTCCTTCCCAGATGCACTTTTAAATCAATTCAACCACTGAATCACCCACTCAGACATCTCTGCACAGACTCATACACCCCCCCACGCACTCACCCACACAGACACTCAGGAACCCATACAGATAATTATACTCAGGCAACACATCAATAACCAGGCACTCATGTAGCTATTCAGCAACCCATGCAGTTGCTTACACACCAACAGAGAGACTAATACAGACTTTCACACAGTTTAGTCACTAACCCATGCATTCAGTAAGACACGTTCAATTAACTCACTTATACAGTCAGTATCACACATGCAAAATAATTCCTTTAGGCACTTGTAAATGCATTCATTCTTCAATACACCTTGGCATATATACATAAAACATATTTAACCTTTACAGAAACATACATTCACTGGGTGATGTCACGAGTGATGTCATCATTGATGTCATTTGAGATGTCATGAGTGATGTCATGAGTGATGTCACTGACCATGTCATGAGTGATGTAATATGTGACGTTATCAGCAGTGCATTGCGGGCGGGTGAGTTATAGTTAGCTCAACTAACTATAACAGGAGAATTTCTCTGGTTTTATCTGAGTCAAATGTTCAACTAACTATAACGTCCCTGCAACCTATGTTTTTTTTTGTCAATTTCTAAAATGCTAATTCCTAACTATAACGTATATATATATATATATATATATATATATATATATATATATATATATATATTACCTACTGGCGATAGCCAGTAGGTATATATAGTTAGGATTGTTTTCCTATGGGATTTTTGAAAATTCTATGTCGAATAACTTTGGCGTTTGAGGACGGAATTGGCTGAAATTTTCAGGAAAATGGAACATTTTGTTTCTGAGCAGCCCCTGAAAATTTGGGGGGGTTTCGTCAAGGGGGGGCCGAGAAAAAAGGGGGGTCCCAAAACGTGTTTTTCCCATGCAATTTTCCATAGGGCGGTTGGCCTCACTTTTAGCCCGAACGGCTGAATGGATTTACACCAAACTTGGCAAAATTGTAGGGACTGGTAGCCCAATGTGCCTTTGCTATGTCTCAAGATATAGGCTCCAGTGGTTTTTACGAAAATTAACTTTGAAAAATATATATTGGGCTACATTGGGCTATATATATGTTGGAGCCCAAATGTAGCCCAATGTAGCCCAATGTAGCCCAATGTAGCCCAAAGATGGCCACCAGAGACAAAAAAAACAAATGTAGCCCAAATATCAGCCAGATGTAGCCCAACTATAGCCCAATGACAGAATGTCCCAGAGTGTTCTAAAGAACAACTAGAGTGGTAACAGTCCTACTTATTACAAAGGTATGGCACACCTGAAGCCATCTTGATTGGAATAAAGTGGTAACTCTGAAAACATTTAATTTAAAAAGGAACAAAATGAGGGGGTTCATTTTGCCATAGAAAGTATTATTAGCGAATATATGATGAAATACCGCATACCATCAGTCCGCAAAAAAAATCCCGCATGTACTATTAGGCCGCAAATTAAAATAACAAAAACTTTTAGAACGAATATGCCTTTAGCATACACTAAACAACTAAACTACCCTAAACCCTAAAACACTACCCCCAGCATGACCCTACACTACACAAACAGTACAACACTACCCAAAACCCTAAAACACTACACCCCAGCATGACCCTACACTACGCAAACACTACAACACTACCCTAAACCCTAAAACACTACCCCCAGCATGACCCTACACTACACAAACACTACAACACAACCCTAAACCCTAAAACACTACCCCAGCATGACCCTACACTACACAAACACTACAACACTACCCTAAACCCTAAAACACTACCCCCAGCATGACCCTACACTACACAAACACTACAACACAACCCTAAACCCTAAAACACTACACCCCAGCATGACCCTACACTACGCAAACACTACAACACTACCCTAAACCCTAAAACACTACCCCCAGCATGACCCTACACTACGCAAACACTACAACACTACGCAAAACCCTAAAACACTACACCCCAGCATGACCCTACACTACGCAAACACTACAACACTACCCTAAACCCTAAAACACTACCCCCAGCATGACCCTACACTACACAAACACTACAACACTACCCTAAACCCTAAAACACTACCCCCAGCATGACCCTACACTACGCAAACACTACAACACTACCCTAAACCCTAAAACACTACCCCCAGCATGACCCTACACTACGCAAACACTACAACACTACCCAAAACCCTAAAACACTACACCCCAGCATGACCCTACACTACGCAAACACTACAACACTACCCTAAACCCTAAAACACTACCCCCAGCATGACCCTACACTACGCAAACATTACAACACTACCCTAAACCCTAAAACACTACCCCCAGCATGACCCTACACTACGCAAACACTACAACACTACCCAAAACCCTAAAACACTACACCCCAGCATGACCCTACACTACGCAAACACTACAACACTACCCTAAACCCTAAAACACTACCCCCAGCATGACCCTACACTACGCAAACACTACAACACTACCTTAAACCCTAAAACACTACCCCCAGCATGACCCTACACTACGCAAACACTACAACACTACCCTAAACCCTAAAACACTACCCCCAGCATGACCCTACACTACGCAAACACTACAACACTACCCAAAACCCTAAAACACTACACCCCAGCATGACCCTACACTACGCAAACACTACAACACTACCCTAAACCCTAAACCCTAAAACACTACCCCCAGCATGACCCTACACTACGCAAACACTACAACACTACCCTAAACCCTAAAACACTACCCCCAGCATGACCCTACACTACGCAAACACTACAACACTACCCTAAACCCTAAAACACTACCCCCAGCATGACCCTACACTACGCAAACACTACAACACTACCCAAAACCCTAAAACACTACACCCCAGCATGACCCTACACTACGCAAACACTACAACACTACCCTAAACCCTAAAACACTACCCCCAGCATGACCCTACACTACGCAAACACTACAACACTACCCTAAACCCTAAAACACTACCCCCAGCATGACCCTACACTACGCAAACACTACAACACTACCCTAAACCCTAAAACACTACACCCAGCATGACCCTACACTACGCAAACACTACAACACTACCCTAAACCCTAAAACACTACCCCCCAGCATGACCCTACACTACGCAAACACTACAACACTACCCTAAACCCTAAAACACTACCCCCAGCATGACCCTACACTACGCAAACACTACAACACTACCCAAAACCCTAAAACACTACCCCCGCATGACCCTACACTACGCAAACACTATAACACTACCCTACACCCTAAAACACTACCCCCAGCATGACCCTACACTACGCAAACACTACAACACTACCCTAAACCCTAAAACACTAGCCCCAGCATGACCCTACACTACGCAAACACTACAACACAACCCTAAACCCTAAAACACTACCCCCAGCATGACCCTACACTAAACAACCACCACAACTCTACACTACACTAACACAACACTACACTACACTAAGTATGAGCGCAAAATCCGTTACGCTCGCGGATTTTGCGAATTTTTGGTAAATTCGCGATCCGCGAACTCCCGCGAATTTACCGCGAATTCGCAAATCCGCGAGCGGCGGATTCCGGGGGCAAAAGTTCAAGCCTTGCTGGCCTGTTGTAACTATTTTACGATGGCGCCGGCAAGCTGCCAGCGCCATCCTAAAATAGTTACTAAATTAGCTTCAACAGGAAGCTCTAATAGATAAAATAAAGCAGGTGCTCGAGCGCCTGCTTTATTTTATCTATTAGAGCTTCCTGTTAAAGCTAATTTAGTAACTATTTTAGGATGGCGCTGGCAGCTTGCCGGCGCCATCGTAAAATAGTTACAACAGGCACAAAACGGTGGCGTCTTCTTGAATAAATATGAAGGGCAGGGTTCATTCTGGCACGACGGTCCTGGCACAAAAATTAAACCTCAACCGGAAGCACTTACAGATATCAATTAAGCATGTGCCCTAGTTGAAGCTTAAATTCAGTGACTCATTCATCGGCCCAAAAAACAATCGTGAGCGTTGTCAAGGCTGGGCAGATGTGCCTTCTTCCCAAATATACCATCGAAAATCAGCTGTGATGCTGGACAGAGGCCTTTGCATCCATGACTTTCACGAGCGCAATCCTCGTGCTGTTCCTGTGGCCAGGAGCTTCTGTATCTTCATCTGCTGCTCTGATCGGTCTCTGACCTTTTATACACACAAGAGGCATGTGCACTCGCATGGAAGCCCCGTCCGTTTGGCCCCGCCCACACACTCGTGGTGTGCACCGTCTTCCCGCCATTTACCCACTATGATAGCTCACTCAAGGGACCCCTGCGCCCTTCGGCGCGATTGCATAGTAACACACACCTGGTCGCTGTAGACAACTCTCTGGCACTTTAGGTAGCTGTAGTGTAGTAAAAGCACTATTCATTTACCCAACGAGGTAGCACTTACTGATTATCCAGTAGAAAGTACTCCAGTTGAGTAGAGGTATGGCACAAAACGGTGGCGTCTTCTTGAATAAATATGAAGGGCGGGGTTCATTCTGGCACGATGGTCCTGGCATGGAAGCCCCGCCCCAAATCTGCCGATCCGCAAATCCGCAAAATCCGCGGATTTTGCGGATTCACGATCCGTGAATACGCAAATCCGTGAATCGTGGATCCGCAAAATCCGCCCATGAACACTACACTACACAATCACTAACCCACAAAAAAATTAACACAAACCCACTTACCTCTCTCGTCATCGTGGTTTTCACAACGCAAATGCATTTACCATACATGCCTTTAAAACGTAATTCTTTGTAAAGGCATGCGCGATAAATGCACATGCGTTTTGAAAAAATGTGGGATAATGGTATGCGAGGTCAATGACCTTGCGGGATAATGGTATGCGGACTGAAAGTCTGCGGGATTAAAAATGCGGGAAAATGGCTGCAAACCATGATTAGCAGCAGACTTCCCTGGTGAGCACTAGCTTTACTACAGTGATCTAATGAGCAACTAGAGTGCTAACATTCAGAATTTATGGCAAATGTGTGACACATCTGAATGCCTTCTTGATAGAACCAAAGTAAACAAGCATTGAAAATGCAATAGATCTCGCCCTCGTTTAAGTTAAAGCCATTCTGTTTGTAATGAGGTGGCTTTTTAGCTTTGCTTTTATTAGTGTTTTTAAAACTTTCATGTAAATAACATGCATATGTATGCATATATGTATATGTATGCATGCATTTATATTTATATAGATATGCAGATTATATATGTTTATATATGTATATTACCTACTGGCGATAGCCAGTGGGTATATATAGTTAGGATTTTTTCTCTATGGGATTTCTGAAAATTCTATGTCTAATAACTTTGGCGTTTGTGGACGAAATTGGCTGAAATTGTCAGGAAAATGGCACATTTTGTTTCTGAGCAGCCCCTGAAAATTTGGGCGGGTTTCGTCAAGGGGGGGCCGAGAAAAAAGGGGGGTCCCAAAACGCGTTTTTCACATTCATTTTTCCATATGGCGGTTGGACTCACTTTTAGCTCGAACGGCTGAATAGATTTACATGAAACTTGGCAAAATTGTAGATATGGTTTGCCCGACGTGCCTTTGCTATGTCTCAATATATGTGCTCCAGTGGATTTTGAGAAATTAACGTTTAAAAAAAAATATATATCTGTGACAGCGCTCCGGTTAGCGCCCCGGTTCGCGTACCTGACGCGTAACGGAACTTCGCGAAGCGAAGCTGATTGGCTCTCCGGTGTCTGTCAACATTCTAAACAGTCCGGAGCGGCCGCCATCTTTTCTCTCGGTAGGATCGAGAGACAAGATGTGGTGAAAAACGAAGGGGGAAATGAAGGAAAGGGGGCAAGGTAGACCCCTCCTTACCCCCTAGGATTGATGAGGGGGATATTAAAGTGCCCCGCGGGGCAAAAAATAAAAAAAATAATTTTTTTTGCGATTTTACGCCGTTGAGGCGCGTCCCGGTACGCGAACCGGGCAGCTCACCGGGCAGCTAACCGGGCAGCTAACCGGCAGCGTAGCTGTCAACATTGTAAACAGTCCGGAACGGCCGCCATCTTGTCTCTCCGTAGGTTCGAGAGACAAGATGTGGTGAAAAAAGAAGGGGGAAATGAAGGATAGGGGGCAAGGTAAACCCCTCCTGACCCCCTAGGATTGATGAGGGGGATATTAATGTCCCCCGCGATTTTTCGCGGTAGAGGCGCTTCCCGGTACGCGAACCGGGCAGCTAACCGGCAGCGTAACGGGAGTCCGCCATCTTGTGTTTTTGGAGCGTCCGGTTCGCGTACCGGGTAGCGTCCCGGTAAGCGTAACAAGGGGAAAACCAAGAGAAACAGTAAAAAAAAAATGAAGGGAATAGATTTCCAGCAAACTTGGCAAAATTGTAGGGACTGTTTGTTTGATGTGCCTTTGCAAGGCCTCAAGATATGTGCACGTGTGGATTTTGTCTAATTAAGGTTAAAAAAAATATATATATCTGTAAGCGTGCTCCGGCACGCTTACGTTATGGGTTTTGTTTGCGCTGCAGAGCCGATACGTCACGGTTATGCGATGCGCCATGAGGCGTCTCACGTGGCTACGTGATACGTCACGTAATAAAGAATATATTTTACAGCTATAGATATTAGCTTTTAAAAAAACAATGAAATTCACTGAAAAAACCATAGGTTATAGACCATATATAGTTAGGAATTTGCATTTACAAAACCTTGAAAATTCACTGAAAAAAACCATAGGTTAGAGACCATATATAGTTAGCTGGACATTTTATTGACATAAAACCAATGAAATTCCATATATAGTTAGTTGCACTAACTATATATCGCGCACCCGCAATCCACTGCTGATGATGTCACATATTACATCATTCATGACATGGTCAGTGACATCACTGATGACATCACTGATGACATCTCAAATGACATCACTGATGACATCTCAAATGACATCACTGATGACATCATCTAGTGTCTGTGTGTTTTTGTAAAGTTTAAATATGTTTTACATATTGAGCAATGAGTGGATGTATGGAAGACTGAGTGTGTGTGTGGCTGGCTGGGAGGTGTGTGACTCTGTGCATATCAATGTGTACTTGTATCAGTGATTGTATAAGAGAGTAAGTATGTGTTAGTATATGTGTGAAAAAGTATGGTGTTCTGTGTTTAACTGTATAGATGAGGAAATCGAAGTGTGATTGATTCTTCACAGGACTGACTAGGTGTATGAGTGCATATGATAGTGTTGTAATAATGAGTGACTGTATGTATGAGTGATTGTATGGGTGAATGAGTGAATGTGTGTGTAGACGTAGGAATCAGTGAGTGCGTATGTAGTAACTGGTATTGGTGTGTCATGATGTCATCAGTGATGTCATTTGAGATGTCATCAGTGATGTCATTTGAGATGTCATCAGTGATGTCATCAGTGATGTCACTGAAGTATGGTGTTCTGTGTTTAACTGTATAGATGAGGAAATGGAAGTGTGATTGATTCTTTACAGGACTGACTAGGTGTGTGAGTAACTCCATGGATTAGTGGCAGTGTGTGAGTGTCTGCATAGGTGTATGAGTGCATATGATAGTGTTGTAATAATGAGTGACTGTATGTATGAGTGATTGTAGGGGTGAATGAGTGAATGTGTGTGTAGACGTAGGAATCAGTGAGTGCGTATGTAGTAACTGGTATTGGTGTGTCATGATGTCATCAGTGATGTCATTTGAGATGTCATCAGTGATGTCATCAGTGATGTCATTTGAGATGTCATCAGTGATGTCATCAGTGATGTCACTGACCATGTCATGAATGATGTAATATGTGACATCATCAGCAGTGGATTGCGGGTGCGCGATATATAGTTAGTGCAACTAACTATATATGGAATTTCATTGGTTTTATGTCAATAAAATGTCCAGCTAACTATATATGGTCTCTAACCTATGGTTTTTTTCAGTGAATTTTCAAGGTTTTGTAAATGCAAATTCCTAACTATATATGGTCTATAACCTATGGTTTTTTCAGTGAATATATATATATATATATATATATATAATCCTTTCTGTGTCTCCTTCTCAGACCAAGGACCCGTGAAAGGTGGTGCGTGCGCTGGTGAAGCAGACCGGCAAAAATCTCAATAAAAGTCTGTTAGAAATGGGAGTCTCTAGTTGGCAGACGTAGGTCCCTTTGACCAAGTAGGGGCTCTTGCTTCTAGTCAGGGAAAGGGGGTACATTCCTGGATAACCCCTGCTCAACCCCTTGGTAGCTTGGCAGACAGGCTTATCTCAGAGGCAGTGTGTAAAGCATTTGTGAACACATACGGTAATGCAGTGAAATCACTATAAATGGACACCATACCATTTTAGAAAAATAAGTAATCTTTACTAGACTTAGCACAAGACCAAACAACAAAAATCCACAATGCTGTAATAAAAATAAGTCTTTAAAATGGGAGAAATAACTTAGTTCAATCTAGATGGTAAAAGCAACACTTTTCTCTCAAAGTACCTTGGATGCGTCGCGCAAAACAAACAAAAGGGTCGCAGGGAGTGTGATGCATCAGTTCCTTGCTCCTGGGAACAAATGGGTCAGTTTCTTACTGCAGAGCAGGGCAGGTGATGCATCTGTTCCTTACCGGAGAGGAGGTGATATGTTGGTTTCTTACTGCAAGATGGCACCTCGATGCGATGCAACGATCTGGTGCTGTGTGATAAAATGGTGTCTTTGATGCGATGCAACAGTGGGGATGCGATGCGTGCACGCCCGACGGCAGTGGCGACTCGGTGAACTCTTGAGCCGGGACAGGCCCTGCGACACGCTTCTCCAGTGATGCTACGGCGACCTCTGTGGCGGTGACACGCTTCTTCGGTGATGTGACAGCGAACAGCTGCGGCGGCGACCCGCTTGCTCGGCGATGCGATGGCAACTGTTGCGACCGGGACACGCTTCTTCCTCGATGATGCGCGTGTTCAGCTCCCAACATCACGCAGTCTTCAGAGGGCCCAAAACAACAGCAGGCACCTCACTGTAGGTAGAATTCCCAGCAAGGGAATTCAGGGGGAGCTGGTGGTGAATTCTTTGTGTCCCTGAGACTTCAGAACAGGAGGCAAGCTCAGCTTCAAGCCCTTGGAGATCTTCCTCAAGATAGTAAAAGTACACAAAAAGTTCCTTTTCTCCTTTCCTTGGCAATAAAGTAACCACTGCAGGCCGACCCCAAACAGCAAACAGCACAGGGGCAGTCTCCTCCTTCAGGTTCCTTGGTTCTTCTCCTTGGCAAAGGTTTGTCTTGATTCCCAGAAGTGATCTATACTTCTGGGGTCTGGGCCCCAATGGTTATATTGCAAAATCCTTTGTCCTCTGAAGGCAGAGAATGTCTGTGCCCAGCCAAAACCAGTTATGTCCTCCCTGGTGCAGCTTCCTGGCAGGAGCTGGAGATAGCATTGTTTGAGATGGACCTGGCCCAGGTAGCTGAAAGGAAATCTCCTTCCCCTACTCTCTATTCTATGAGGGCTAAGATCAGTGAAAGGAAATATCCGCCCCCTACTCTCAATTCAATGCAGGTTCTATTCAACCCAGCCCTAACACATCAGACTGCTGGAGCCAAGGCCATCGCCAGCCCACTGGCATTCACAAACCAGACATGGAATACACAAACCTAGCACAGATATGCTGGATGGTTAGGCAAGAAATTACCTATTTTCAAACACAGAATGTAAAAATCACCCTCACTAAAAGATGTATTTTAACCTTCTGAGTTCAGGCATACTAAACTCAAATTTCTCATGTCCCTTGGGTCAGTTAGGATTATAAGATGTTATAATCAAACTGCCCATTCTGGCCTATGGGCACAGGTAGCCTTGCAATAGTGAAAAACGAAATTGGCTGTAATTCACTGTCAGGACATGCCACATACATCAGGACATGTCCTACTTTTTACATACAATGCACCCTGCCCTTGGGCTTACCGTTGGGGTGACTAATAAGTAGAAAAGGGGAGGTTTAGGGACTGGCAAGTGGGTGTACTTGCCAAGTTGATATGCCAGTCCCAGACTGCACACAAGCTCAGCAATGGCAGGCCTGAGCCATATTTTATAAACTGCTTCTGTGGGTGGCACAGCCAGTGCTGCAAGCCCACCAGCAGCATTTGATTTACAGGCCCTGGCACACATGGTGCGCTGTACTAGGGTATGACAAGTAAATCAAATAAGCCAATAATGGAGTCATTAATCCAGTACAGCAATTTACAATAGGGAGCACTTGCACTTTGGCACTGAATAGCAGTGGCAAAGTGCCCAAAGCATCAAGCCCAGCAAAAACATAGCAAAAACACAGACGGCAACAGCAAAAAATGGAAGGGAGACCCATGCCAATGGTGCCAGGTCTTACAAAGCCCATATACCTTAGCTGGAATAACGCACTCTCAGGACACACTACAACAGGATTTGCTCAATAATTGGGATTTAATGGCTCCTCGTTTTGAAATAAATAAAGGACTTCAATACATATCACAATTGCGAAAACACGTGTCAGCCATCTTTGAACGACATGGCTACTGAGTATTGGTTCCTCCGGAATGGATATATGGGTACATAATATGTGTTAATACGAACAGAATACATATATTGTTTGGATTATTAATAATCATTGAATAAATGTTACCAAAATCCTAATTACTACCCAATTAAGATTCATGATTATACACTGAAGTACAGATTCAGGTACAATTCTGGTGGATAGAGATATCCAGAAATGAAATGTTATATTGCAACGCACAAGGGGGCAGGTTTTCAAATCTGTCATCCAACGCAGTGCAGCAGTCAAAGATGCTGCGCTGAGCTGCATTGCGTGACAGGGTAGGAGCGGGAGAGCGCCATATCTACAGACATATGGCTCTCTCCTCCTCTCCCTAGTGCTGGTGTTGATTTCAGCTGCTGTGCTCAAGCCACACACCTTAGTGCTGATCCAGCGCCCCTATAGAAAATCTGTCTCAACAACACTACCCAACACCATGAAACTCACCATTAATCATAAATCACTCACAAGGCCCATTAACTAATAAGGACAGATTTTGAGCAACTGAATCATGTGACCTAATTAATCAGAACCTATTCACAATCTATTTACACATTTATATACGTCTACAGTTTATCACCTCTTACCATGGTTTTTATGCAAATAACATTTTTAATTAAGTCACTTAGGTAAATGGATCAACTGATGGTAACTAGACCATGAATAAACAAGACCAGCTTGTCGTTTCAAAATCTAATTTATTAATTTTATTCTTCAAAGAAAAAACATCTTCTTTAATAAATCATTATTTTATTAGCAATTTAGCTGCATTTAAAGAGGAATAGGCATATTAGACTGACATTTCAAAGAATCAATCAATTAGCATGAGTTAAACAAAATGAACAGTTTCTCAAACCCTAAGTTCTATTTTCCCTATCTAAAACTCGCTTTATCTAAAATGGAAAAGTCATTAAGGCCTACTATCCTTACGTGCATTAAATGTCCGTCAGCACGTCACGCCTTTCAGGATTCGGAATGCGAGCAGCACCCTCCTTCCCATGGGGGCAATTTTTATACCTTTCTAACTAGCTAATCTCACCAAAAAGTATTCTTTTCTCAACCATCCAGAGTTCGGATTGGCTGACAGATGTCAGTCCATATGAGGTCACCTCCTTTTCAATCCAAAATTAAACTTTTCTAAAACACCATTGTCCTCTTTCTCACGAGACCATTAGCTTCCTCGGAAATGCAACAATATTTGTAACAGTCCGTTGCTTCCTTGGCTTGGCAGGTCTGCCACATCCTGTCTGTCCTTGATTTTGTCACTTGCAGAGCTCATCTTGCACAACCAATTTTATTTATTTGTTTATTTCTCTGTGCTCAGCTCTTCACGACAGGATTCCAAACATTCATTTTCAAAACGCTAGGCCTCAAGCCTTTGGCCTCCCTCCTGGAGAACTAGTATTTAAAGAAACACAATACATCAATTAATTAGAGTATTGAAAACCCTTCTGTTACCCACCCACCTTTGCTAAATATCATCCCATTAATATATGTTACCTAGCTTAAGCATAAGCCACAGAGTTTACATACTTAATAAGCACATGCCATTAATTAAACAGCCGCATTTAATATTGACAAAGACAATAGACAAGATTAGTTTATTATTTTTCACAAACTTGCAGTTTGCAACATAAAGCACATGAATTAGTCCCTTGTGTCGGGTATGCATTTTAAACTAGGTTCATTAGTACATATCAACATACTCTGAATAGTACGGTTATATTATGGAAGTTTAACTTTGCGAGTCAGAACAAAATATTATTCTGAACCTCACTCCATCAACTCCCTCATCTGGTGATTTCAAAATCACCAAACTACACCCAAAATTTTAGCAAAATTTGACCCCTTCGAACATGTTTTGATTTTCACTGTATTAGTATTTCTATAGTCTTGATTCTGCAATCTGCTTGTGACTCTCATACTGTGATCTGCGAAACTCCTCTAATTCAATTTCCTTTTCTTGTTCCTTTCTGAGCTTGTAAATCCTCTTCTTTTCCCTTAGGTATTTCTCTCTTTTGTGTAACATACAACTAATTTTCAACAAAAGTATCACAAAGACTATGACCAATAAAGGAGTTAGAATCTTGCCTAAAATTGAACTACCTATCTCTTGAAACCAGGTTTTGATTGCTGCATATCTTTTACTCAAACGTTCTGAAAAGTCTTCATCTTCTAAAGGAACTATTTCTGAATGAAGGTCTGTAATGTTCTTAATGTACATCTCAATATTCTGGCTC
Source organism: Lissotriton helveticus (assembly GCF_964261635.1). Classification (NCBI taxonomy): domain Eukaryota; kingdom Metazoa; phylum Chordata; class Amphibia; order Caudata; family Salamandridae; genus Lissotriton; species Lissotriton helveticus. The sequence goes on along the minus strand of NC_136060.1, from coordinate 17,573,827 downwards.
TTATCTGGAATGTATGTGCAGCAATGCTGGACATGTAAAATTCCACAAACTCCTCCCTCTTTTGCTAGCAGAATGTCAAGGGCAAGACGATTCTGCATAACCATGGTTCTCATAGCAATAATTTCAGTATCCACCATCTGGACGCCACCAGCAGTATCAGTGGACAATCTGTCAACGATTGTGGACAATTTTCTGATTTTAACTGCATTTAGGGTTATACCCACAAAAGGTATTACTGCACCAAAAATATCTCCTAAAATTTCTGAGAAACTTTCTCTTTTATATCTACTCAGATGATTGTTAATCTCAAATGAACCCTTTTCATTTCTGTCTACATGGAAAATCTTTGGAAAAACTAAACCAACGTAACATGTCCCATTCCAGTGGTCTGGGAGATTGTAGTAATCTTTGTCCCCACAAACAAAATAAATTCCAGGAAAAATAGGATCTTTGCCACCTTTAAAACCCCATCCACCCAAGATTTGATAAGTATCCTCACATTGACTAGCACCCACAAAATAATTGTCAAAAAGCATATTGTCTCTTCTAATGCAAAGCTTTCCGCTAACTGGTTTATCTATGTGAATAGCAACATTTTCTGATATTCTACTATTAAGCTTTTCATCCTCGATTTGCCAAAACTTAGATTTGGTTTGTTTCAGCATTTCATTTCTTTTATAAATCGCTCTTCTCTCCTCAACTAAATTCAGGAAAGACTTCTCTTCAGTTCTCAATTTGCAAGTTAAATTGTTTCTAAAAGCATATTCATATGTTAGTTCATTTGTTACAACGAAAAATTCCCTCATCTGTTTAGCTTGTTTATGCTTATTCAAGCTTTTGTCAACTTTTAAATTTGCAAAGATCTCATCGTAATCAGAATAATAATACTCCGAACGACCTCTTTGATAAAACAGACTAGCTATTACACTGCAAGTGATGCCATAAGTAAGGGGAAGCATGTTATAAGTCACCCCCTCAGAAACAGAGGCTGGTAACTTCACACAAATATAGCAATCCTTTACATCCATAACTCTAACATATTCAGAAAGAAGTCTTGAGAAAGTATTACTGGAAAAATCACCAACAGATCTATCTTGGTGGACCTCTGGCTTATGATCAATAACTCTGTTAGTTTTGCCGCTGTACCATGATTATCTTGTTTAGCCCTAGCTTTGCTTGTCATGTTAACTTTATACACTTCCTTGTCAATTCCAAAAGGGAAAATGACAGCTAAAATTAACCAGACCAAGATTATTAAAACCACACAAATTAAGGACATTTTACAACATTTTCTCAAAATGGAACATCTTGAGTTATTGTTAACAAAAGGCATCTTATTACTCAGAATAAGAGCCTTTCAAAGAAAACAAAAATCAAAAATTCAAAATTCAAAAATTTCTAAATATTTCTAACACCCCCTATTTTTTTTTCTTTTTTTTTTAGAAAACTCTACTTCAGTTCAGTTCAGTTCAAAAGCTTTATTCGATTTGTAAAACAAACCATACAGGCGGAACACATACATATGAGACATGAATTCTTAAAAACATCAGATACACAACATTTATGGAACTGTCTAAAAAAAGAGAGAAAACTTGCATGGATAAGAAGGCATCGGGGACACGACAGTTAAAAGGTGATCAGGAGGAAGCCGTTATGTACATGGTGAGAGGGGAAAACTTAAAAGACATGGTCTACCCATTGTAAGATTTCAACAGTACAAGGCTATAAGTCAGTAAAGGCTAAATTCATAGATAATTCATGGTAAATGCTTTAGACAAACAGTACATAGCATAAGATTTAATAAATAAGCTAACTAAACTAAACTAATGTACAGACAGGAAACCACGGTAAAGAAAGCTGAACGTAGTCCAGAATGTCATAACTAGGGATTTCCTGGCAGCTGTACATTGTTAAAGTATACAGACAGGAAGCCACGGTAAGGACAAAGCTCTAACTCAATTATCAATAATCATGGCTTTCCTGGCAGCTGTACACTTTAATATATATGTCGCTGCGAAGGAGCAGATGTTCATATCCTCTAGGGAATTAAGTAGCCGTAAAGCATTCCTCGTGGATCTAACCTTATGTCTTAAGAAGATGGGTTTTAAATATGTTACCCTAAGGAAATGATAGAATTTGCAAAACAATAAAAAATGGCAACAACTTTGGCGGGAAACATTATCACAAGGGCATGCAATATCCGATCTAGAGTTCATCATAGGAAATGCGACAAGGTGATGAACAATTCCCAATCGTAATCGTGTCAGGACAAACCGGTGAGAGTTACGTGTGACACCCGAGAGATAGGGTTGGAAACCAATGAATAGATTAAAATCACGGTAGGTCATCACGGTTTGTAACTTTCCTGACACCTTTGCACGACCTTCTTTCTTATAGTTTAAAAACCTTTGTTTAATGTCTTTTTTTTTGGGATCGTAACTACAGAGTTGGGGTCAAGAAAAATATCAAACTGAAACAGGAGATAAAACCAGTGGTATATATACTTAAGCCATGAAATGCGTGAGGAGTGATCCAACCTAAGACAATCAAGTATAATCTCCTGGGTAAATTGGGTTTCAGACTTGGACCAAATTGAGCGCCAAAGCAGCAAGGGGCGCAGTGCAGCTAGATCATGAATAAAATCAATTCCTACTTCTTCATGAATCAAATCCACGGATGCTAAGGGTGGAACACATAACAGTTTTCTGAGGAACTTATTTTCGTCTCTCTGCATGCTGCGACCAACACAATGTCCCCAAACTCCCGCTCCATACAATGCTGAGGACACACATTTTACTTTATAGATATTCATCACATCTTTGATACTCCTCACACCAAGTTTAGATGAAAATCTAAAGATACTATTGGTTAATCTCTTCATTTTTAGACTGATGTTGTCAAACTCGGAGTGCCATAACCCACTATTGGCAAAGGTGATGCCTAAATAACAAAAGGTTTTTACTTGTACCATCTTAACCTTGTCAATAAAAAAGCTGAATTGAGATTTCTTAGCTTTCGTCCCACAAGACATTACAAAGGTTTTTGATTTATTAACTAAGAGCTTCCTACCTTCAATAAACTTCATAAAACTGTCAATGAGGCGCTGTAGGCCAATCTGTGTGCGGGACAATAGCACAGCGTCATCCGCATATAATAAAATAGGCACCGGTTTACCTCCAATCATGGGTGCATCAGCTGGGGTCTGGCACAGTATGGAATCAATTTGATTAATGAAAAGGGAAAATAAAAGGGGGGCCAAAACACAACCCTGGCGGATGCCTCTTGAGACCTTAAAAAAAGAGGTACATTCGCCCAGAGAACCATAGCGCACTTTACATGACAGTCTCTTGTAGAGCCTTGCCAGGAAATGAACAATTTCTTTCGGAGCTCCTGCCTCTAGTAGAACCTGCCATAGTATGCGGTGGTCGACCAAGTCGAACGCGCTACTCAAGTCCGCAAAACATAAAAACAAGTTCCCCTCTTTGACTTCCGTGTATTTATTAATTAAAAGATCTAAATTTACACACTGTTCTAGTGTCCCCATACCTTTTCGAAAACCATATTGAACCTTCGTTAGAATATTCTTATCGTTTGCCCAGGTTTCCAGCCTCAGTAACATAATACGACTCATTACCTTCACCGAGGCATCCAATAAGGAAATTGGGCGATAATTACCTGCCTCTGATTTACTACCTTTTTTAAATATAGGAATTATGACTGATTGGGCCCAAGATGGGGGAGGGCTACCCTCGGCAGCAGCATTAAAAACCCTCGCTAGGATGGGTGCCCACAGATTCATTTCGGCTTTAAGAAGATCTATGGGTACCCCGTCGGGTCCAGGGGCCTTTCCTCCTTTACTATCAGACAATCCATCATAAACCTCCTCCAAAGTAATTCCTAATGGTAGGGGCAACCAGACTGAAGCCTCTTGGGCAGAAATTTCTAATGTCTTCCCTTCCGGGTTAAAAATATTAGAAAAATGTTCAATCCATGCGTTACAGGCTACATGGGATGTAAGTTCTGGGATCCCCTCGGTATTAGGAAACGGGCTATTAATGGTTTCCCAATAGAGTTTACTATTTTGGGTTTCCGCAGCTTGATTAAGGTTAACCCAGGCTTCTTCTTGTAGGGCCTTTTTCCTGTTAGAGAGGGCCTCCTTATATTTAACACGCAAGGATTTAATGTAGTTATAGTTACGTGGTTTAATGCATAAAGCCTTTTTAAGTTCACGTAAAGACGAAGTGCAGGGTTTGTCAAACCATCCCAACCTAGCTACCCTGGTTTTGGCTTGCTTCTTGGTAAAAATGGCTTCTATGGCAGTATTTATCCTGTTGTAACTAGACACCAAAGTTGTCGAGTTGGTCTCTTCACCTAGACAATAAAAGATCTCATTCTGGCATTTATCTACAATCTCCTTAAGTTTTTTCACAGGATCGACTCCGGCCCACTTAATTCTGGGGCCATTTGGTCTCGAGGGTGCTATATTAGTAGAACAAAATTCATTATTAAAAGACTTAAAACCCCAGCCCAATAGGGTTAGAAAGATACTATTATGATCACTAAGTGATTCTTCGTTTACCCATAAATTGGTAAAGTCACTGGTGTTTGAGAGCAAAATATGATCAATATTAGTATTGGCGTATCTGCCTGTGAATGTAGGGCAAGGATAGTTAGACTTGTTTCTATTGCAGCAAAGCAGGTCTAAGTCAAATTTGGCTAACATATTATTTAAAAGGTTACCATAAGTACAGTGCGGGAAGTGAAAAGAATCTACTTTATCTGTCACCCCGTAATTACCCAACTCGCTCCTAAAACCACATGAGTTACCTGGTGCTAAAGGGCAGGGCTGAAGATTAAAATCGCCAGCCCATAGGATGACTGCCATTCTCCGGGAGGATGCCAATACGCTATTAAGTTCGTTTTCCAGGGGAGATAAGATGTTACCCCTAGAAGCATCAAAGGTGTTATTATAAAAATTAATGAGGATTAAATCTCTATATTTGTTGGCCTCCAGCCGTAGCACCTGACTATGGGGTTCAATGAAGGAATAGCCTTTGATGTTGAAATCAATCAACTTGTTGGAGATCAACATCAATAGGCCACCCTTGGCTCTACCCGATGATGAGTTAGATGCATTGAGGCAGTATGACAAATAGCCCTCCACATAAATAGGTTCTTGACACCACGTTTCTTGGAGGAAAATAATGTCATGTCCGGCCCCTATAAATTCCTCCCAAAAAGGGGTATTCAATTTGCCTGAAATGCCTGCTACATTCCAGGTAACAAAGTTGAGCCCTGCCGGTTTGACTACTGCAAAAGTAGCCCTGTCTCGTGGTGAGGCAGGCGAGGTGTCAGGGGCGAACTGCTTGTCACCTATGGACTCTATAGGTTGCTCCCGAAGGGCCACTGGAGCGGCTACTTCGATATCAGAAATCCTACATGGGGTATGGGGGCCTACTATGGTCTCGGTGAAATTAGAATCACAAGGTAGGTCTAGGGCTAAGTGAGCTTCTTGGAAAGTAACAAAGGTGCTACCTATCGTCTCGTCTGTCCCCGGGTTCCCCTGGGTAGAATCGTCCCTAGGTGAAGTGGCTGAAGGTCAATCGACCATTTCCAGGCAGTCAAACCTGTTACTAACGGGAATACCCTTCCACCCCCCTGCACTAGTGTGGTCGCTGGTAGGGCGCCACGGCCGCTGGCCCCACTCTCTGCTTCTATTCTTCTGTGGGTACCAAGAACCTGTGATGTTCCACATGCGTTCGGGTGGTTGCGTCCAGTTTGGGCCTGTCAAAAATTGGCGCTCTGGTGGTAGCACCCAGTTGGGAGCTATCGGGGGCAGACTCTCACGGGGTTGTACCCAGATTGGTACACTCGGGTACTGGCTCTCTGGGGGTTGTACCCAGTTAGGTACTGTTGGCTGCTGCAGTTCTGGTGGTTGCGCCCAATTTGGGACTAACGGGTGATTGCGCTCAGGTGGTTGTGCCCATTTTGGAACTATCGGGGGTGGGCGCACGGGGGGTGGCGCCCAGTTAGGAACTTTTAATTGTTGGCGCTCAGGTGGATATACCCAATTGTATGCTCCCATATTCTGTTGACTACGAGCATAGGCATAGAAGGAGGAGAGACGGTGGGCATCGATCCCCCCCTTCTTGGCCAGAGCGGGCCAGGAGCAAATGTAGTCCACCATATCTGGATCATCGCATGTCACTATGATACAATCTCCCTGAATATTTTTGGGTTCATCCCCAATCCATGGCACTCTACGTACTGCCGAGATTCGACTATTTTGGGCAGGTTGAAGAGACCTGTTCGTAGTGAGCCACTGTGAAACTTTATTCCAAAGGGACCAAGATGGCTCCTCCTTGTTTGTGGGTAGCTCGGGGACCCCAGTAAGAATGATAGTAAAGGGGGACACTTCCGGTGATAGGTGGACAGGACGCCTAGCCCTCAAGCCCTTTTTTCCCTCTTCAGGTCGAGTCAACGTAGAGTGCTGGGGTAGAAGTGGGGTAGTTGACCTTTTGTTTGTTATATCAGACAGACCCTTATTAGGTGCTTTGTTAGGTACAGACTGAGTGGGCTGGGTAGACTGAATAGGGGTGGGCTGGCTGGAAAGGGTGACCGTGTTATCGGCCATGCGTACGCTCCCTATAGGGGTTGAGGAAGGTGTTTCAGGTTTATTGTGCTTGGTTAAGTTAGACAGAGTTTTTAATGTAGGGGGGCAATTAACTACGCTAACCGACTGGGCCCCTTGTACTCCTGATCTAAGTGGAATCCTTACACCCGCCCCCTGTTTTGCTTGGGCCAAACTAAGCTGGGTCGGTGGCTTCTGGGTAAGAGTAGCGAGTTGTTTTTCGATTGACATAATGCTAAGTTCAAGGGGTTTCAAAACATGATGTAGAAGTTCCCTAATATTCGCTAAGAGCTGAGAATTAACATCCCCCACAGAACGGACATCCCCATCTATAGACATAGGCGCTAGATGTAGTGTAGGTTCCAAGGTAGTGGTAGATAGCGAATTGATGCCCTTCTGGGCGCCCTGCAAATTAGTGGTTGCCCCTTTCTTAATAGAAATAGCAGGTTCGTAAGTCAAAGGATTGCTATTCGTTGGATCTTTAAATTGTTTTGGGACAGCGCCCTCCTTTGCCCCCGTCGGCTGAGTCTCGGAGCAATGATCTTGAGATAGCAATGACTGAAGGTCAGGGGAGTTCTCTAGATTTTCTGTAGAGTCAAGATCAGAGATAATGTTAGTGGCTGATAAGTCAACCGTATTCGGGATGAAATGGACCTCAGCTGTAACGTTAGATTGCAATAACACCGGGATGGATGTAGATAATTGGTGTGGCGATAGAGCTGATGCCAGGAGGCCCAAGGAGGACCTCCTGGCAATTGCCAGGTCCTGCGACACCCTCCGTTCCAGTAGAGAAATACTTAGATTGATAGCCTCATTAGTTCTACTGAGAAATTGATCGAGCGGGCCAGTAAGCAAGGCAGATTTCTTGGCCGTCTTGCTTCTTGTTCCCCTGGTCATGGTGGGGGAAAGAGAAAGATATTAAGTACAAAAAATGTCAGATCTGTGAAGCAACAAAAGTACCTTGGAGTGGAGGCGTGTAGAACAATTCGCAAGGCCAAGGGGGATGGCCCAGCCCGGCCTCACTCGGTCTCGAACGGGCTAAAACGGGCCCGCCCTTGGATCAGAAACCTCTTGCGAGCGGCTCCCGCGGAGCGGGGGCCGCGAGAGGTAAATAGCACTCAGGGAGGAGGTGTGGCACTGGGAGGGGGCGCGGCTCGGCCGGGAAGAGGAACCAGCTGTTGGTGATTTCAGGAATGCTGGTCCTCGCAGTCCCGGTCGCCGCGCCTCTCGCCTCCTCTGTGGCCAGAAAGACGAAAATCACTCCTCAGGGGTCCAGAACAAGGCAGGGGGCTCGAAGCGCTACTCCTGTAGCGAAGTGCAGAGACAAAGGATCAGAAACCTCTTGCGAGCGGCACCCGCGGTGCGGGGGCCGCGAGAGGTAAATAGCACTCAGGGAGGAGGTGTGGCACTGGGAGGGGGCGCGGCTCGGCCGGGAAGAGGAACCAGCTGTTGGTGATTTCAGGAATGCTGGTCCTCGCAGTCCCGGTCGCCGCGCCTCTCACCTCCTCTGCGGCCAGAAAGACAAAAATCACTCCTCAGGGGTCCAGAACAAGGCAGGGGGCTCGAAGCGCTACTCCTGTAGCGAAGTGCAGAGACAAAGGATCAGAAAACTCTTGCGAGCGGCTCCTGCGGAGCGGGGGCCGCGAGAGGTAAATAGCACTCAGGGAGGAGGTGTGGCACTGGGAGGGGGCGCGGCTCTGCCGGGAAGAGGAACCAGCTGTTGGTGATTTCAGGAATGCTGGTCCTCGCAGTCCCGGTCGCCGCGCCTCTCGCCTCCTCTGCGGCCAGAAAGACGAAAATCACTCCTCAGGGGTCCAGAACAAGGCAGGGGGCTCGAAGCGCTACTCCTGTAGCGAAGTGCAGAGACAAAGGATCAGAAACCTCTTGCGAGCGGCAAAACTCTACTTTCTAACAGCTACTCTTCGACCTTGCGTCTTACATCAAATGTATTTTTCAGCTAACACAATTTCTTCGACCTTGTCTCACCTAACACAATTTCTTCAGCCTTATGCTAAGAACAAATCCTCAAAATTTTTCAGAGACTACTTTAATCATTACCACTTGTGTCATTTAAATCTTCCTGACTACTACTATTCACCTCCACCACAGGTGGGATGATTTTATAAGTCCACTCAGGGGACTTGTACTTCTGGTTAGGTTTTACAACTCTTTTTGCTCTACTACTAATTACTTCTATTTTCTTTCCTGCCTGAATTTTCTTATCAGAGTCACTTTTCTGACTAGAGACTTCATTCCCCTGCTCTTTTGATCTGTTCAAAAATGTGAATTTTAGTCCCTCATTTTCATTAGGCCAATTATCACCTTTTCTTGGCAATTTCTTCTTTGGTTCAGATGTGTTACACTCTGCTCTCCAAGCTCTTTTTCTAAAATTTCTTATTTGAGAATCTTCATCACTTTCGTCTGAATCTGTTTCTGATATTTCAATTCTAAATCTAGGCTCTTCTTTACTCGGCAGTTTCACTCTGTTAGGAACATCATCCTTATAGCTGGTACTCGGAATTTCGTCTTCTTCTTCTGCAATAACTTCCAACTTCCCAGTTTCAAAACTTCCGTTCCTGCCTTCAGACCTTCCTATCTGCTTTTCAATACTCTCCTGATTCTTTTTCTAGCAGATTTTCATCATCTTCTGAGTCTAGTATCACAATTTATTCAGTATCTTCATTCAATGCCTCATTCGCAGTTGAATTTTCCAGATGTCGACCTTCTGGTCGATCTTCAGGATCTGGATTTCTTTCAGGTTCTTCTTCAGAATCTGAATCAGTTGTGGTGTCACCTTCATCAGGATTTTCAGGTGTTGGCACACGAATGGTGTGACTAGCATGAATCCACCTTTTCAATCCTTTGCACTTCACTGCATTTGTTGTAACAAGAATCACCTGTCTTGCTTTCTGCCACCTGGGTACTAAACAATTTCTCTCCGATGTATTTTTGTCCTTACCCAGTCTCCTGGTAACAGATCATGAGCTTTTTCCTTGTCTCTTGCAATTACATCAGTTCCCAACTGATGGAACACAGAAGTCACGACGTCAGAAAGGTTTTTGCAATATTCCAAAATCACGCTATCATTTATAATTATTAATTTTCCAACTGGTACAAATGCTTGTCTCATGACTCTACCCATGACAATATCATGAGGGCTTAGACCTGTCTTTTTATCAGGAGTACTTCTCAAAGACATCAAAACAAGTGGAAGTGCATCTGTCCACTTTACTCCTGTAGCTAAACACATCTTTGCTATTCTATTCTTGATTGTACCATTTACTTGTTCAACAACACCTGATGCCTCTGGTCTATAGGCACAGTGTAACTTTTGTTTTATGTTTAATGCTTCACAAATCATTTGTAACAGTCTGTTTTCAAAATGTGTTCCACGATCACTTTCAACAGCCACTGGAAAACCGTACCTTGGTATGATCTCCCTTAAAAGCAATTTTGCAACTGTAACTGAATCATTGTGACGTGTTGGGAACGCTTCCACCCATCTTGAAAACAAACAGATTATCACAAGTACATATCTTAGTTTGTTGTGAGGTGGCATGTCAATGAAATCCATTTGCAACCTAGTGAAAGGACCACCCTCCCGTCCTATGGTTCCCATGCTCACAACTGTTTTTCTGTTTGGTATCATTTGTTGACAGACTAAGCATCTCTGACAAAACGATTCTGCAATTATTCTGAATTTTGGGTTAAACCATGTCTGCCTAAATAACCTAATCATAGAATCTCTTCCAATATGTCCTGGACCATGATACATTCTAGCCATGTCAGCAATCATGCTATTTGGCATAACTGGTCTGTCATCTTTATAAACCCAAATCTCATCTTCCTCTTGCTGTCTGCAACCTGCTCTTAACCATGAGTTCTTCTCCTCATCATCTGCCTCATCTTGTAAATCTTTAACTCCTTGCCATGTCTCAACTACAGATGTTAGCATAAGTGAGTTCAAAACATGTTCATTGTCTTTTTCACGATTGATTGAATAATTGTGTATTGCACAGTGTTTGGCAATCTCATCTGCATAAGCATTTCCTTTGGTTATATAATCATTGCCTTTTTTATGCGCTACACATTTCACGACAGCAATTTTCTCTGGTAACTGAATGCCATTGATCAATCTTTTGATCAATTTTGCATTTCTTATCGGTGATCCCGCAGAAGTTAAATAACCTCTTTGAGAACAGAGCTGACCATAGTCATGGACTACGCCATACCCATACTGACTATCAGTCACTATGGTAATTCTTATTCCTTTTGCTCTTTCACATGCACGAATCAAAGTAATCAATTCTGCTACTTGAGCTGAACGAATTCCTTCGAGACAGGAAGCCTCAACTACATCTGCAACTGTGCAGACAGAATATGCTGCTCTCAGAACACCTTCATCTGTTCTCAAACATGATCCATCAACAAAGTAAATAAAATCTGACTCTGGCAATGGAACATCTTTAATGGCTTGCCTGGGTTTAGTGCAATATTCTAAAACATCCAAGCATTCGTGATCAATGTCATTTTCATTTCTAATTTCTGTTACAGTACCATCAGGCAACAATGTTGAAGGATTTAAATTCACACACCTTGCTATTGAGACATTATCTGATCCCAGAATAGTTTTTTCATATTTGGTTAACCTGTTACTTGTCAGGTGCTGTGTTTTGCTCCTGGTAAGGAGAATTTCAACTGAATGAGGTACATAGACTTTTACAGGAAATCCCATTATGATTCTTTCACTCTGTTCAAGACTTACACTAGTTGCAGCTTCTGCTTTTAAGCAGCCTGGTAATGCTTTTGCAACAGGATCAAGAACTGCTGAGAAATAGGCAATTGGCTTTCTCAGTTTTCCATGTCTCTGAATTAAAACTGACAATGCACAACCTTCTATTTCACTGCAATACAACTCAAATCCCTTCTCATAGTCTGGCATACCTAGAGCTGGAGCTTCACACAGACTTCTTTTTAGCTTTTCAAAAGCTTCTAACTCAATTTCTGTTAGCGTAATTGGATCTTTTATGTCTGCCTTTGTCAATCTCTGCAATGTTTTTGCAATTACTGAAAATCCACTAATCCATTGGCAACAATAACCAACCATTGCTAAAAACATTCTGACCTGTCTTTGTGTTTTAGGAGGTTGCATTCCCTGAATCATTTTAATTCTCTCAATAGTCACCAGTCTGATTCCTTTTGCAATCCTGTGACCAAGGTATTTCACTTCTTGCTTGCAAAACTGCAATTTTGCAGGGGACACTTTATGTCCCTCATCTGCCAGATGATTCAAAAGAGTAATGGTATCTGTCACACAGTTATCTCGTGTTTTTGCTGCCACTAACAAGTCATCTATGTATTGGACCAATGTTGATTTTCCAGGTAAATCTAGATTTTCCAAGGATTTCTTCAGCAACTGATTAAAGAGAGATGTACTCTCTGTATACCCTTGAGGAATACGACACCATGCTAATATGCGATCCTGGAACCTAAACGCAAAAATGTGCTGGCTATCTGGATGCAAAGGAACAGTAAAGAACGCATTGCAGAGGTCAATGACTGTATACCATTCTGCATCATGCGGAATCTGATATAGAATTACCGCAGGGTTTGGAACAACTGGACAACATGGAACAACTATTTGATTAACTTTTCTCAGGTCTTGAACAATCCTGAAAGTTCCGTTTGGCTTTTTAATCCCCATAATCGGTGAATTACATGGACTGCTTTCAATCTCTTTTAAAACACCCTGTTTTATGAATTTGTCAATTACCGGTATAACACCTTCAATAGTTTCTGCTTTCATTTTATACTGAGGAATGTTTGGAAAATCCACTCCTTGTTTCACTGTAATTTTGACTGGATCAACATGTTTCATCAAACCCATTTCACTTCCTGTCAAATCACAAATTTTAGCATTAACTGTTTCTTTTAATTCTTCTGGAAGATTATCTTTATCAAATGCTGGATATAATTTACTTTCCTCTGCTTCAACCATTAACATTGTCAACTTGTACAACCCATCTTCCTCAAGTGTTTGGAGCTCTATTTCATCCGGTGAGCAATCTATTTTGCAATTCATTTTACACAAAATATCCCTCCCTAATAGGTTTACAGGACTGCTGTTACAAACTACGAATCTATGTTTGTCTTTAAATTTTCCAATCTCAATTTTTACAGGTTCTGTTACATCTGTTTTAATTTGTTGATTAGCTACTCCAACAACTTGGATGGTTTCCCCAGAGAGAGGCAGGTTTTCTATTTCCACTGATCAAACAGTAGAACGGGTAGCACCTGTGTCCACAAGAAAAGTGATTTCTACATCATTCACTTTCCCACTTACAAATGGACCAGACTGATCTACCTCAAGAGTGGCTCCAAGCACACACTCTCCCTCCTCTCTCAGGTACCGTCATAAGTAATCTTCAGAATCACTCCCTCCATTATCATTCAACAAATATTGTTGAGAAACAATTTGCACATTCACTCTTTGTGACCTGTTTACCTGTTCACCTCCACAGAATCCCGTCTCTGTATTGTGTCTCTGCACATTCACACAATTTGGAAGTGGCGGTTGTGGAATCTGACTCTGGTGATTCACTACCTGTTGCTGTAGCTGTTGCTGTAGCTGTCGATGTAGCTGTTGCTGCAGATTTATCTCATTCTGCATCTGTGAATTCAATGATGCATTTTTTAAATTTCTGGGCGGATTTTTACATTCGCGCTTTTTGTGTCCAATTTCGCCGCAATTAAAACATGGGAGCCTTTGCTTGAGTTCTTCAATATTCACATTAAATTTTGGCTTATTATAATTACCTTTAAATTTACCTTGATTCTGATTAACATTTTTATTTTCCGAACTTGCACTTTGTTGTTCAGCTACCTTTACTTGCACCCACATGGCTTTTTCTTTTAGCTTCTTCTGCTTCGCATCTATCTCATCACTGCAGTATTTTGCTTTTCTCAAAATGTCATCAACTGAGAGTGATTGCCAACCAACTATTCTGTTTCTAATCATATCACCAATTTCAGGTCTTAAACCATAAACAAACCTGTATATGAAGTGGCTCATATCCTTTTCACTTAATTTTTCATAGCCACTGTACTGTTTAAAAACCAACAGTAACCTTTCATAAAATGAATGTACTGATTCTTTTGCCTCCTGATTTGTTCTATCTATTTTAACCCAATCAAGTTCTTTCAGGGGAATCTTATTTTTCAACCAATAAATTACTTTATCATACAGATCCATAACTTCTGATGATGGTGCCCCTGTTATACTATCTCGTGCAGGTTCTAGTTTGGGCCAACTCACAGAAACTTTACATTCTGTCCAAAGATCGATGGGACAACAATGTCAAAACATCCATCAAGATCAATCCACAGAACTTTTGAGACTTTGATAAATCTATCCACCTGTCGATACCACTCTTCAGGCTTTTCTCTCAGCCGAGGAAAATCATTAGTAAACAATAAGATGTCCTGTCTTGTCCAAGGAACATGCACATACCCACCTCCTGCTATTTCTCTCATTGGAAACTGATTTGCTATTTCTCCTCTTTCTCTCCTTTCTTCCTCTCTTTTCTTTGTCCATTTTACTCTCCATTTACTTAAATCTCCTAATCTCTTTAGGTACACAATCAAATCCTTTATATGCACTATTCTTCCATTAGAATTCATGTTTTCAATATCTTTTTCGTTAAAATCTATTCTATAATGTTTACCCAAATTTTTCTGCCTGCTCAAATCAATTTCCAATTCAATAGCCAATTCTTCTAACTGTTCATACTTATTTTTAGTTTTCCATTGTATGCTTTTACAAATAAACAATAATTCTTCATCCTGATAATGCTTTAAATTGTCAGGTCCAATTGTGCCAATAATCAATTCCTCCAAGTCTGCTTTTAATTTTGCAACGTCTAGTAATTTATTTTCTGGAGTCTTTGGAGTATGCGTTAAATCTATTTTATTTATACTCTTTTCTGGCGAATCAGCATCAGATTCTGCACCTGTTGGTGTTCTACATAACGGACTTTGATTAAAAGTTAAATCGGGCATCCCTGTTTTTTCTCTGTGAATTTCTGACAAATCTGAATATAATTTTTCAGCTACTTTCAGAATTTCTGCATTTAATGGAATAGTCAAAGCTGAATGTCTAACTTCTCTTTGATCAAATACTGGTTGAACAGGACCAATCGTTACTGGTACCGTTACCGCTTCCATGCATTTAGTTAACTGCTGTATTAATTCTTCTTTTGCTCGTAAATATTCTGAAGTATTTGGCAAAACCCCAAAACCTTCTGTACTTATTACCTTTTTTGGGATTTCATTTCTGGGAACTGGAGTTTCAGCATAATTTCTATTTTCACCAGATATGCTAGAATTAGTTCTGGTTTCTACTCTTTCAGGAGTATTTGCATTATTCGGGTATAATCTAGGTGATGCTTCATTAATAATTTCTCTTGGAGGTGCACTTGGAATAGTTCCTGAAGGAACCATCGGGGAAGATCAAGTACAAGCGGGTTTATAAGGAGTCTGCTTCCGATTTGTAATATAAATTTCTTCTAATACTGAATCTTCTAATTCACTTTCTTCAACAATATTATTTTTCTTTTGAGTATTCTTTTGACCTGGTACTTCAGTAACCATCTCTCTTACTGGATACAAACCATCACACATGTCTGCACGTCTCCAACGACGCATTCTATCTTCATGAGTTTCCCTATTAATGTCTATCTTTGGACCTCTTGTTATACCACTGTTTTCTCGTACAAGTTCAAACGTCTCATCATCCCATTCGACTAAAGCTTCAAATTGGGTAGGTCTAGGCTTTGGCACAAGAGCCATCATTTTTTCCCTCAAGTTTTTCAAAACCTTCATATTAAATGATCCGTCTTCCGGCCATGCTAATACACCATCATCCTTGGTATAATCCATCCAATTATCCATCCAAAGACTAGTATGATAACCATATTCACCTTCCATATAGGCTGCAGGTGTTTTGTACTTATGAAGTAACTTTCCACCTCTCGTTTCAATTTTCTTATCAGGTTTGAATAAATTTTTCATTTTCTGAGGCCATGTAAGCTTTTTTTCCTCTTTCTTGTAGTAATAACTCATGTTTTAATCAAATCCACTTATTTCTAAATGATCGTAAGTATTTTCTTGTGGTTCCGCAAACCCAACCAATCCGTGCGCGAAACTCACTAACAAGCCAATCAGGTTAAGCTACGTCACCACCTTGCTCAATCAATAGAAACACTGCTTTCAGGATAAGCCAATCAGCTATCAGCTCGTCTTAGTCACGTGAACCAATCAGCGCGCTTGCTATGATGTATGTTAGCTAATCACAGCGCGGACCCTGTGACGTTCACTGCCGCTGCAGCTTCTCGTCTCTCGCTCCTAGAGCTTACCCCTCCTTCACAAAATATTTTCACAGCGCCATTTTAAACGAAACTTTTTAATGAATTACAATTAATAACTACAGAAAAACAAGCCATTTGTCTGTTTCGCTAAAATAAAGTAATAGTTGTTTCAATCTTTCTTTGCATGGAATAGATGACGCTATTCTCATAGAATATTAAATAGATATAGAATATATATATATATATCTCATAGAATATAAAAAGAAATATTCATTTGTTGATAAAGTAAAACTACTCTACCCTTCTAACAGGTAATAACAAACTCGTTTCTCTCTGAATGCACATAAAGTGACAATTCAAAGTTTAACTCAAACGTAATTACAAAATCATTTACGCACTTTCAAACGGAAGAAAACCTAACCATGCATACATGAATCTTGGTAGGACTTTAACCAACCATTGAATACCCACACTCGCCAGTAAGATAGACGACGCTTGCTTACCCTTCACTCAAGCTTAGATAAATTCTACTACTCTTTTCACAGTGAGTTTTAAAACAGGCTTCTAGTCCCTATACTCAAAAGCTACAATGTCATAGACAATCCTCACTATACATTCTACCTAACACACCTAAAATCCCTAACTTGTGCTGTACGTCCACAACACTAGTGATATATGACAATACCACTATTTTGAAACAGAACAAATGCACTGTGCAACTTCAACTGTTACACTACTCTTGTACCGGTACAAAATCAGGAATTTGTATACTGCTGGAAAAAACTTTTTGACTACATATAACAACTGAACAAACTCAACATATGTTAAACATTGATCCTATGTAACTACCATGTAGCATGTCCGTTACCATAGTAACCGTAACTCTGCTACCAAGAAATTGATCCAGAGCCCCTATAGAAAATCTGTCTCAACAACACTACCAAACACCATGATACTCACCATTAATCATAAATCATTCACAAGGCCCATTAACTAATAAGGACAGATTTTGAGCAACTGAATCATGTGACCTAATTAATCAGAACCTATTCACAATCTATTTACACATTTATATACATCTACAGTTTATCATCTCTTACCATGGTGTTTATGCAAATAACATTTTTAATTAAGTCACTTAGGTAAACGGATCAACTGATGGTAACTAGACCATGAATAAACAAGACCAGCTTGTCGTTTCAAAATCTAATTTATTAATTTTATTCTTCAAAGAAAAAGCATCTTCTTTAATAAATCATTATTTTATTAGCAATTCAGCAGCATTTAAAGAGGAATAGGCATATTAGACTGACATTTCAAAGAATCAATCAATTAGCATGAGTTAAACAAAATGAACAGTTTCTCAAACCCTAAGTTCTATTGTCCCTATCTAAAACTCGCTTTATCTAAAATGGAAAAGTCATTAAGGCCTACTATCCTTACGTGCGTCAAATGTCCGTCAGCACGTCACGCCCTTCAGGATTTGGAATGCGAGCAGCACCCTCCTGCCCATGGGGGCAATTTTTATACCTTTCTAACTAGCTAATCTCACCAAAAAGTATTCTTTTCTCAACCATCCAGAGTTCGTATTGGCTGACAGATGTCAGTCCATATGAGGTCACCTCCTTTTCAATCCAAAGTTAAACTTTTCTAAAACACCATTGTCCTCTTTCTCACGAGACCATTAGCTTCCTCGGAAATGCAACAATATTTGTAACAGTCCGTTGCTTCCTTGGCTTGGCAGGTCTGCCACATCCTGTCTGTCCTTGATTTTGTCACTTGCAGAGCTCATCTTGCACAACCAATTTTATTTATTTATTTATTTCTCTGTGCTCAGCTCTTCACGACAGGATTCCAAACATTCATTTTCAAAACGCTAGGCCTCAAGCCTTTGGCCTCCCTCCTGGAGAACTAGTATTTAAAGAAAGACAAGACATCAATTAATTAGAGTATTGAAAACCCTTCTGTTACCCACCCACCTTTGCTACATATCATCCCATTAATATATGTTACCTAGCTTAAGCATAAGCCACAGAGTTTACATACTTATACCACATAAAAGACGAAAAGACATAACATAAGCACACAAAATAAGCACATGCCATTAATTAAAAAGCCGCATTTAATATTGACAAAGACAATAGACAAGATTAGTTTATTATTTTTCACAAACTCGCAGTTTGCATCATAAAGCACATGATTTAGTCCTTTGTGTCGTGTATGCATTTTAAACTAGGTTGATTAGTACATATCAACATACTCTGATTAGTACGGTTATATTATGGAAGTTTAACTTTGCGAGTCAGAACAAAATATTATTCTGAACCTCGCTCCATCAGTGCCATAGCGCTAAGGTGCATGCCTGAGTCTAACATAGGTTTTATACAGGAAGGTAAGCCTTCCTGTACAAAATACTATGCCTGGACAAGTGTAAACTCTTTCCATAGTTTGTGTGTGTGCTGCACAGTGCAGCAAACTTGCAAAGTGAGAAAAGAAAGGAACAAATGAAAAGATTTATTTCTCCTTTTACCGCCTCCTTTAAAATGGCGTTAACTTTTTGCGCTAAACCCTGTCTACTATTGTTTGTAGATAGAGTTTTGCATCAAAAGGCTCGGGTGGTTGCATGAGAATGCCCAGGTACCACCCATGTAACACCCTCTTGGCGCTAAGTAATACAAAGCAGTTCTTCACACTTCTTTGTGTTCTGCTTTGTGTTACTTTTAGGGTACTTCTGCACTAGAAAGTAAATTAGGAAAAAAACGTTTTGTGTTGGTTAGCATCACTTTTGTGACTCTAACCCAGTGCAAAATGTTTGTAAATCTGGTCTTTGGGCAGTATACTGTGTGAAGCAAAGATATGTTTTGGAGTGATCTCTGGTGCGATAGTCTTGCATTTTAAAGCTAATATTTGGAAATGCAGCCACAGAACAAGTCTTTTTTGTTACATAACGTGATCACACATTCGATCCCTTGTCTGCAACTTTCCAAATGAGACCTTTGGAACACAATACCAACACCACAAACAGTCCCTGGGATTTCAAGACAATAGACTGCTAGACCTGCTTAAGTGAGACCATAACCTGTTTTTTTTGGGGGGTTTTTCTCTTTCTTGTTAGTAGAAATGTAAGTTTACAGGATTCTACTGTTTGCTTGAAAACTGCTCTCAGTCTCTAGAGAATTCATTATAGATGGATGATTTGCTGCTTTCAAGTCAGAAAGGAGTGACACTAAAATAAAATATAAAACAAGGAAAAAGGCTTCAACACTGGATGCCACTCCAGAAAGTCCCCAATTAGGAGATTCACAGAGGCAACTGTTTCAATGAAAAAGTCCACAAGCTGAGGTGTAGATTATAGATGAAGGTTTATTGTTTTAGTTGCCGGTAAGTATATATCTTAGTTCTTAGGATAGTCTTGTAGTAAATAAACCCTGTTGTAAGCCCCACCAGGAGCAGCCTCCCTGCTGCTCAGCCCATACTCCAACTGATACTCTGAACCTCACAGGCACCTTAGTATTCCATTGCATCACCATGCACACCAACACTCCACACAGCACATTCATACTGGCTGAGCAGCAAGGGCAAGTGCACCAGAGAAGATGCATAGTACAAAACCAGATATAAAATATATTCCCACTTTGCAAAAAAACACAACAATATTGTAAATGCAAGATGGAAACATCACATTACATAAAGTAACATTCAGAAAAACTAATTAGAAGTAAAATTGCGAATACTATATGGGAACATCACATTACATAAAGAAACACCTTTACATACAGGGTCATGCATGGAAAAATAGATGAAACACACCTATTCCCCTTTACAGAACATATAAAGTTATTGCAAATGCGAGATGGACAGGACTGAAAGTAGAAGCCAAACTGTCCTACCACACCTTCAAAAATAGAAAGGGACAATTTTATATATGAACAATATATCCCTTCCACATAAACACACCGCAACACACACATCTCATGCAGAAACATACAACAAACCCCACAATGCATGCACAACTCATGCAGATGCATACTGGGAAAAACATGCTGATCCTGCTACAAACACCAAAACACACTCCCTAGCCAGAGTAGCATGAAATGAGGAATAACACAGAAACCAACATAAAGAGACACCACACCCTAATCCACAGAGACATAACAACAAACACCTTCCAAACACTCTAGAATGCAATTAGACAACAAAACAAATCTCCTACACACACACCCAATGAAGAACACTAACCTCACACAGAAGCAATGGGTGAAACGCAACCCCCACATCATCTCTTGATCAAGGACATCTAGTGTAGATACAATCAATATACGATTTCAGGCACGAGAAACTTGCGCACAGGTAGGAATTCACACTGTCACAGGAAAACCCTTAAACGTAACAGAATCACAGTAATAATTTCCACGTACAGGAAACTTGCATACCCATCAGAAAAAATCAAACAAACATAACAGTAACATAAGTGACGATTCCACACTCATGAAACTTGTGCACAGGTAGGAATTCACACGGTCACAGGAAAACTCTTAAATTGAACAGAATCACATTAATAAATCCCACAGACGGAAAACTTGCGTAGCAACAATAAATGACACACTCACCTAGTACAACAGCACCTGATGACAACAATAAAAGTAAGCAAGCTAATGAAAAATCAAAGCAACAAAGCACTCTACAAATGCACGCCAGAAGAAAATGCAGCAATCGTCAGCATAACCAAACAGTATAGCAGTGAGTATTTCAAAATAAATCAGCATTAAAACATTCTCTCTCATAAGGAGACTAGCCCGAGGCTTGAGATGCTTTACCGTAATTCCTCAGATATAACTGCAACCTTAAGCCTCAAGGCGCCATTTCTTAATAGGGGCGTGATATTGTGAATGCATTCTGATGTGAGGCCCATGTGTGAACCATTGGATCAGGAGCCTCATCCATCCTGGGGTGATAATGATAGAGCGCGCGAGGCCACCCGACCAACAGTTTTCGCCGTTTCCGGCTTCAGGGCCCATATACTTTTCAAACCACCATATACATCGATCAGGTGACTTCACGAGCTCTATCAAGTTGGTGTGTGTGTGTTCCCTGCTACCAAATTTCGGTGCACCCGACTTACCATCCACCGATGCGGGTGCCTAATGACCACAATGAACCAGGGAGCTAGCTGTAAAGGAAAGGCAGCAAAATACAAACCCAACCAATATCATTCAAATACTGTTTAAATGACCACGGACAACTGGAAGTTTTAAAATGTTTATCTAAAGTTCAATATTTTCTTGCATGAGATACAGTAAAATAAGGCAATCAATAACCAAGATAACGTAAATCACATATGCATAAAGAAATAATGACAGAGTAATCATCAAGGTACTAAATAAAATGTAACAAGAAAATACTATATAAGTCAGTATTATCTAGACAGGGATAGACTAAGTGTGTGTGACTATAGAAGAGCTTATAATGAATAACACGCTTCACTTAAGGTGAAGGGGCCTTTGAACAACCTAGGCAACGAAGTTCTAGACCATATCAGAAAATGACACACTGCTATGCAAAATATGATTTCTAACAAATGAGAAGACATAGGAATAACTTTGCAAAATTATAAATGACTGTTCAATAGTTGCGGAAAGGCATGGAAAATATCACATATGCAATGTTTAAACTTTATTAAAGCAAAAGTTAGAAATTCAGAAGGTGCAAGAATTTTCAAGAGGTTCAGAGTAATATTTACCTAGAAAGGTGTGGAAACCAAACCCTGGCCACGGGTCAGTTAAGGACAGGAAACCCTCAAGGAAGGATACCCCTCAAAGGACAGCAGGTGCAGAATGGACACTCAGGATAGGACAGGATACCCTCGGAATAGGAATCAGGACAGGACCCTCAGGACAGGACAGCAAACCCTCAGGACAGGACCCTCTTCAGGACAGGACCGGAACCCACAGTTCGGAAGCAACGCCTGCGCTCCACCCGCTCTGCAGCTATCGATCAAGACCCCGATTGAGTCAGCGAACTCCCAGCTAAGTGCTTGCCAGCACTTTAAGGTTCAGTAAAACCTTAGTCTATGGTCAAATTCGGACAGAGTGCTCCGCAGCGCTCTGTATCTTCAGTCACCTATTGAGTGCGTTGGGTCAGTGACAGGTCAGCTAAACCAGACAAGTCGGACGGTTCACTAGGTGAACCCAGGGTAGATATACAGTTTGGGGACAGTGTACCACCCCCCCAATGTTGCAAAGTGTCAGAATCCCTCAATTTCGATTGGTCCTAAGGTAGGGTTTGGGTAACACACCAATCACAATACGCAATTTGAAGCCTTCATTTACATATTTGGGTACCGCCTAACGGGTTTGGGGTTCCCATGAGCTAACAGTAGCGCAACATTACATTGTATCACATAAGGAGCCACATTCGCTGTTCTCGCAGGGCAGAGGTGACTTTCTCAGGAGCATCTCGCCCATCACTGCCAGCTGGCTATGTTCCATCAGCCAAGGTCCCTCGTGCTGCCGAATGTCGCACAGGCGCAGAAGGGACCTCCAATATGGCTCTCCTCTCACTCAGACCCCCATTTCCCGCGGTACATGAAAAGTAAGCGAAAACAAATTAATACATAATAATGTCATTAGGAAAACACATCACAGGGTTTGTACTTTTAACTCATCATCAAGAAATAAACTTAATTGCATTAAATGTTAGCTACATTGACACGGACACAAGAGCAGTGGCACGAGCTGTACCACATGATAAGCACAGCTATGAATTACGCATGCGCATAACTTTCCCTCCACTTCTGCAGACGCGTCAGGACACGTGAGTGTGGCTGACGCATGCGCAGTAACTAAAATACAGGCGACGGCCATTTAAAGGACACGGATTAATTTCATTAGAAATACACATAGGCAAGCGTCTTAAACTTTACTCAAACTTAATATAAATGTTAGTAAGACGTACATTTATTACCTTGTTATACATAAACGAGGTTCTTGATTTCGGCAAGCCGCAAAATATGCAAAGCTTTGCTTCATCAATCCCCTCTTTGATAATATCTACTATCATCACAAATTATACTGGAACCAGATGCCAACTTTCTTTCACACTTTATAAAGTTCTATTTCTTCCAGCAACCGCTCTAACTTTTCTCTTTCAGTTTTAGCAGGGTGAGAAGTTTTCACCTTTTTGTATATCTGATCATTCACTTCTTCTAATTCAATCTCATCCACACTTCGTTTCACTCCTCTTGCATTTACCTCGTGCTTTTTGGTACGCTTGCGGTATTTACAGCATAAGAAAATGGAAAGTATAATAAGACCTATAATACCAATTGGCATCAGAATTTTGAATAATAAGCTTTTACCTATGCTAGCAAGCCAATGACCTACATTTGAGAGACCATCTACCAGTCTCTTCCATGCACTATCAACCTCGAGTGGTTTGAGTTCCTTTGCCAAATTAGTAATGTTTTTCACATATCTTTTGATCTGTACACTTTTATCCGGAATATAAGTGCAACAATGTTGCGCCTTCAACATCCGGCAGACTCCGCCCTCTTTCGCTAATAAGGTGTCAAGAGCAAGTCGATTTTGTAAAACCATTGATCTGATCGCAACCATTTCGGTATTGACCAGCAGAAATCCATGAGCTGTTTCAGTAGACAGCACATCTACTATAGTAGACAATTTGCAAATTCGGTGAGTGTTCAGAACCACTCCCACTCCAGGTATCAGTGCACTGAAAATACTACCCATAATTTCACCTATACTTTCTCTTTTACTACGCACTAAGCCGTTAGTATCTTCATTGCTTCCAGCCTTTCCATTCACATGGTATATTTTCGGGAAAACAATGCCAAAGTAGCAGCTCCCATACCAGTGATCCGGCAATTTGAAATAAGCCTTGTCCCCACAAATATAATAAATTCCAGGAAACACAGGCTCTGACCCATTTTTGAAACCCCAACCTCCAATTACCTTGTAATTATGTTCGCATTCACTGGAACCAATGAAAACATTATTATAATAGCTAGTCTTCTCGCGGTGAAGACATAGCTTGCCTTTCTTTTCAAAATCCAGCAACAGAGCAGGACCCGCTCCACCAGATGAGGTGCCTTCCATGTTTTCTGCCCACTTTGGCTTTTTCTGACTTTCGTCATTAGCCTTCTTCTGAATTTTAATTCTCCTTTTCTCTGCCATGTTCAGGAACATCTTTTCCTGCTCACGCAAAGAACAAGTCAAGTTATCTCTGTGTGCGTCTGCTATGTCAATGTTCCCTATAGTCAGAAAGTAGTCTCCCATATATCTTATGGTGTCAGTTTTGGTATGTACAGGATTCAAGTTCCCACGTATAGGCAGTTCAGAAAAGATCACGTCATTGTTAGAGTAATAATACTGTAACGGTCCCCTTTTGTAAAATAAACTAGCTAAAATGCTACAGGAAATTCCATATGTTAATGGCAGATGATGGTATGTCACGCCTTCAGCCACCGAAGTAGGTAGCTTCATGCAGACATAGCAATCTTCAATTTCCATAGTCTCTACATAATGTATTAACAAGTTTGCGAAAACATTCAAATGTGTCCTGTTTTTCATTCCATGATAATGTAGTCCTTTCTCATCTGATGCTTCTAAGTCTCGTTTAGTTTGTCTCAATGCTCTCTCATGTCTTTCTACACTCTGTGTTGTCAGCTCCTCATTGTCAGTATTTACAACTTCAGTAGGGACAATGTTAGTATCTTTACTTACAGCAAAGGGAATGAAAATTGTTAATCCTATCCAAATAACTATCAGCACTACTACACTACATATACACACCTTGCAACACGTCTTAAAACGGCTGCAACTAGGTCTACCATTCACTGTTGAATCAGACATTTTAGCTCAGTAGGAGTGTTCTCACCCCTCTTTTTTACTTTTTACACAACTAGCTTACTTTGTGCAAATTCACGGTGGCTCGTCTTCCTCTTCAGCTGAGTACTCTGGGACAGGTTCTCCGTCGCTCACGTCAGTTATATCAAGATCTTCAAGTTCTTCCAAAACCAGTGTCCATTCAGGAGATTTGTACTTTTTGTTTTGTCTTTTTATTCGCTCACTCCTTCTTTTGGAAGAATCTTCTTCTTGCTCTGCTATTCGAGCACTTCTTCTTGCTTCTGCACGTTTTTCTTCCACTGTCTTTATCCTTAGTCTCAGTCTTTTTACAAACCTAGGCTCAAGGTTGTTTCTTTTCTTTAGTCTCTTAGTCGGTACTTGGACTTCACTTTCTTTTCTTCTTCTCTTGTTCTCTTTATCTTGTGGTAATTCTTCTCCACTTTCTTCTCCTACTTCCCTTATCTGACTAGTTCCAGGGCTAGCATCAAATTCTTCTGCCTGGTTGCTAATCTGGCCTTGTTCAGGAATATTTTGTTTTTGGCTTTCAATTGTCTCTGTTTCTGTTTCTGTTTCCTGAACCCGTTTTTCTAACCCTATCTGATCCTGTTCAAGCACTTCGATCTCTTGATTTTCTTCTGCTCGAACTATTACTCTATGTCTAGTCTGACCCTTATCCACATCAGGAGTTAGTGGAGGCGTATCAAACACTTGTTCTGTATCCTGCACGTGTTCAGTATCGGGCACTTGTTCAGTCTTATTCACTTGTTCTGTATCAATCACGTGCTCTGTCCCTGTCTGACCTTCTCCTTCCTCAGTTTTGATTTGAATCTCAATCGGCTGAGGATCTTCGCCTGTGCCTTGCTTTTCCTGACTAGTCCACTCTCTACCTTCACTAAGTCGTTCTCTTGTTCTGATAGGATCTTCGGTCAGATCAATCATCGGTATCCATTCTTCTGGCCATATGCTTGGCAGCTCGTCTTCAGCTACTCCTGGCTCAGTTTCCTGGACCTCTTCAGCAGGCTGGTTTCTTGGCAGTTCGCAGTCAACTACTCCTGGGCCAACGTCTGCTGTTCCTGCAACCTGACTGGTGCTGGGCTGCTCGTTGTCAGTTGCTACTGGTCTGGCTCCTTCAGGGTCCTCTGCTGGTTGCCCTGGTTCTTCAAATCCTTTGTCTGGCAATACCTTCTGGGTGTGTCCGGCGTGGATCCACTGGGGAACACCTGCGACTTTCACTGCAGTGGTTGTCACCAGGATTACTTGGCGTTTCTGTCCCCACCTTGGTGCCAGACAGCTTGATCGAGTGTGCTTCTTTATTTTGACCCAGTCTCCTGGAACCAAGTTGTGGAGAGGAGTCGTTGGATTAAGGATGCCGTCGTCTCCAATCTGGCGAGAGATAGAACGCACTTGGTCACCCAATCTTCTGCAGTATTCAAGCACCAAATCATCAGTAATACTCAACAGTTTGCTTCCTGGCACCCATGCTTGTCTCATCACTCTTCCCATAATGATTTCATGGGGACTTAGGCCTGTCTTGCGGTCTGGAACACTTCTCAGTCCCATCAGGACCAGGGGCAGGGCCTTCACCCAGGTCATGCCAGTAGCATCTGTCAGTTTTGCTAGTCTGTTTTTGATAGTTCCATTTACTTGTTCCACTATTCCAGAAGCCTCTGGGTGGTATGCACAATGGAGTTTCTGCCTTATTCCAAAGGCCTTACAAAGTTCAGCCAGTATGTCATTCTGGAAATGTCCACCCTTATCTGATTCAATAATGCATGGTATTCCGAACCTAGGTATCAGTTCTTTTAGTAAACACTTCGCTACTGTCAGTGCGTCACTTTGAGGAGTAGGGTAAGCTTCTACCCATTTTGAAAATACGCAAACAATGACAAGGACATATCGTTTCCCTTCACAACGGGGCATGGTGATGAAATCAACCTGTATCTTTATAAAGGGACCCCCTGATCTCCCAATCTTGCTCAGCTCAACCATTGTCCTTTTGCCTGGGTTCATCTGTTGACATGACAGGCACCTCTGGCAGAGGGACTCTGCTACCTTCCTGAATTTCTTGCTGTACCAAGTCTGTTGAAATACCAGAATCATGGCATCCCTACCAATGTGTGATCCTTCATGTATTAATCTTGCCATTGTGCCAAGCAAGTGTCGGGGTAACACAGGCATACCAGTTGGGCCCAAAATCACACCATCCACACGCCTCGGTCTACAGCCATCCTCCTTCCATTTCTCTCTTTCTTGCCAAGGAGCCGACTCCTGCCACTCTCTCACCTCATCCCATGTAGGCACTTCCTCAAACACCTGAAGCTGGCAGCTGGTTCCTGGCCCCCCTCGTTTTGGATTTACAATATACCGATCTTTGGCACACCATTGAGCCACTCGATCAGCATAATCGTTTCCCAGAGATACTCTGTCCATGCTCCTTTGATGAGCAGTACATTTTACCACTGCCAGTTCTTTGGGTAACTGTATGGCCTCTAAAAGGTCATGAACAACTTTTGCATTCCGAATGGGAGTACCTGAGGAAGTCATGAATTCCCTCTGCAGCCATAATTGGCCAAAGTCATGCACAACGCCATAACAGTACTGACTGTCAGTATACACTGTTATGCGTAAGTCCTTCCCAATTTTGCAAGCCATTATCATGGCTATCAATTCGGCTACTTGTGCAGACTTGATGTTATATAGGTAACCTGCTTGTTCAATTTTTGTGAAAGACACTACTGCATAAGCAGCACTCAAGCCTCCTAATTCATGTCTTAGGCAGGAACCATCCACAAATAGTTCTTTATCATGCTCAGGCAATGGTACTTCTTTTATGTCTGGGCGTGGCTTGGTACTGAACTCTGTCAGATCAATACAATCATGTTCATCATCATCCCCACCTTCCATTTCCAAGGGGTCGGGGAGTAAGGTGGCAGGGTTCAGAATACCGCACCTAACAATGCTCACATTTGCTGCACCCACAAGAATCCTCTCGTATTTAGTCAGCCGACTAGGGGTGAGATACTGTGTTTTAGTTTTGGTCAATAGGATTACCACTCCATGTGAAACATACACGGTCACAGGATGTCCCATGACAATGGACTCACTCTGCTCCAAACTTGCACAGGTAGCAGCTACTGCTTTCAGACAGCCTGGTAACCCAGCAGCTACTGGGTCCAGTGTGGCAGAGAAATAGGCCACAGGCCTTCTGGTCGTGCCATGTTCTTGAGTCAGGACAGACAATGCGCAATTATCGCGAGTGTCACAGAAAAGGGCAAACTCTTTGGAATAATCTGGCATTCCCAACGCAGGGGCTGTACACAGACAGTTTTTCAATCTTGTGAAAGCCATTAGACTTTCATCGTCCCACTGTACAACATCTGGCATTCCTCTCGTGGTCATTTTTATCAAGGGCCTGGCTAAGGCTGCAAATCCTAGAATCCACTGCCTGCAGTACCCTAATACACCCAGGAACATTCTGACATCTTTTTGAGTACGGGGCAACTGCATTTTTTGAATTATTCTCACTCTTTCTGAAGTGACTTTTCTGACACCCTTTTCTATCTGATGTCCTAGATATTTCACTGATTTTGCACAGAACTGTAGTTTGTCAGGGGCCACTTTATGCCCTTTCTCACACAGGTGATTTAGGAGGGCAATGGTGTCAACTACACAGTCCCTGTGACTTTTAGACGCCAATAGAAGGTCGTCTATGTACTGCACTAATACAGAGTTCCCAGGTAAGATCAAAGTCTCTAGACATTTTTTCAAGATCTGATTAAAGATAGAGGGACTCTCTGTATACCCTTGAGGGACCCTGTTCCAACAATACACGTGACCCTCGAAAGCAAATGAGAAAAGAAATTTGCTGTCGGGGTGCAGGGGTATCGAAAAGAATGCATGACACAAATCAATCACAGTGAACCACTCAGCATCCCAAGGAATCTGGTACAGAATTACTGCAGGGTTCGGGACAATAGGGCAGCAAGGAACTACAATTTTGTTAACCTTTCTCAGGTCCTGCACTACCCTATACTTGCCACTAGGCTTTTTGATGCCCATAATCGGTGAGTTGCATGGGCTGCTCATCACTTCCTGTATGATGTTTCCTTCCAATAATTTTTGTATTTCCAGAGTGACACCTGCTTTCACTTCAGCATTCATTCGGTAGGGCCTAGTGTTAGGATATAC
Source organism: Lissotriton helveticus (assembly GCF_964261635.1). Classification (NCBI taxonomy): domain Eukaryota; kingdom Metazoa; phylum Chordata; class Amphibia; order Caudata; family Salamandridae; genus Lissotriton; species Lissotriton helveticus. The sequence continues at coordinate 17,544,779 of NC_136060.1, read as the reverse complement.
TGCATTGTCCTTGATGGCTATTTGTATGGGGTCCACATCTTTCATCAACCCCACATCCTTTCCAGTGAAATCCCACACCTCTGGCTTTACGGCTTCCTGTAGTTCTTGGGGCAAGTCCTGCAGGGTCAATCTTTTAATTTCTGAGTCAGGTCTAAGCAACAATAATTTATAAATGCCGTCTTCATCTGGGGTCTGTATTTCAACACCTTTTGGTGTGCAAAAGATAGTACAGTTCATTTTGCACAGCAAATCACGTCCCAGTAGATTCACTGGACTGGTGTCACAGACGACAAATCTATGCATCTGTTTAAAATTTCCAATTGAAATCTCCATTGGTTCGGTAACAGGAGTACTAATCAATTGATTAGATACACCTACTACTTGGATATTTTCTCCCGAGAGGGGTAGGTTTGGAACGTCCACTGTTCTTACAGTAGAACGGGTAGCGCCAGTGTCCAACAGAAAGGTGACATCATTTCCGTCAACCTTTCCTTCAATATATGGTCCAGACTGGTCTACCGACAAGGAAGCGCCAAGTACGCACTCCTCGTCCTCCCCTCTCAGGCCCCGTCAGTCCTGATCATTACAAAGGAAGGTATCATTCAGCAGATACTGCGAAGTTGCTGTATTTCTGTTCTCCCCGCTTTCCCAAACCTCTATCTCTTCATTTTCTGCCTGTCTTCCCCTGTATACCTGTTTGGGTGCTCGAGGCACCTGAACTGTTTTTACCTGGGGTTGAGTCTTTCTTGGTCTTTCTTTCTGCGTCTGTGGAATTAAATCAGGAGTTTTCTCATTAACATCGACTAATTGGGGACACTCGTTTCGCCAGTGTCCAATTTCGCCGCACTGATGGCAGGGAAATTTTTTCATAGCCTCTTCCCTGCTAAATTTGGGCCGGGGCTTTCCTCCACCCCCTCCCCCAGGACTTTTGTTCTCAGCATTTTTAACCATGTTACTCAATTGTTTTTCCTGTTGTTCTGCGAGCTTCACCTGAGCCCACATAACCTTCTCCTTAAGGGCCTTTTTCTTTTCTGCCATCTCGTCCTCGCAGTACTTAGCGTACCGCAGGACCTCATCCATTTTCTTAGTATGCCAACAGATTTTATTGTCTTTTATCCACTGACAAATTTCAGGTCTTAAACCATTTACAAACCTGTAAATAAAGTGCGTCATATCCTTCAGGTCGATGTTGTCAATACCACTGTATGTTTTAAATACCTGCAATAACCTCTCATAGAAGGAGTGCACTGTCTCATCCCTTTCCTGTGTTGTTCTATCTATTTTTGTCCAATCAGTTTCCTTTGCGGGCACCTTTTCTTTCAAGTGCTGAATTACCTGCTCATATTTTCGCATGACATCCTTTGATGGCTCCCCTGTTTCCTTGTTTCTGGGATACTCTTCACTGGGCCAATCTATGGCTATTTTACACTGGGTCCATAAATCTACTGGAACCACAATGTCGAAAAACCCATCCAGGTCTTTCCACAGACATTTCTGTACCTTCACGAACCTCTCCACTTGCCGGTACCAGTCAACTGGTTTCTCTCGTAATTTTGGAAAATCGTTCGTGAAGGACACAATATCCTGCCTAGACCAGGGGACATGCACATATTTCCCCCCTGGAACTTCGCGCATGGGGCATAACTGCTCAGGTTTTTCTACCTCTCTTAAAGCAAACTCGGGAGTCACTTGTCGGGAGCGAACCTCTTCCCTCTTTTTCGCCCACCTGCTTCTCCATCTTTCCACATCTCCCCATTTCTGCAGTACCCCCATTAATTCTTTAATCTGCAACTTCTTCCCTGCCACATTCAGGTGTTCTATATCTTTGTCTGAGAAGTCTGCTCTGTACGGTTTCTGTAAGGGCTTGGATTTTGATATATCTACCCCCATACTAACTGCTGTTTCGGTCAGTTTTTCGTGGAGCACTCTGGTGTTCCTTGTAAAGCTTTTACATATGAACGACAATTCTTCCTCAGAGTAGGTATTCAATCGATCCAACCCCACATTTCCTGCCATTAATTCTTCTATTTCAACCCTCAGTTTATAGAGGTCTAAAGGCTTTGTTTGCGGAGTCTGCTTTTCTAATTCACGACTCCAACTCTCAATTTCATCCGGAGTTACCAGAGAGACATTCCTAGTACCTGTTGCTGTCTCTAATTTAATTTCTTTTGTATTAAAAGGGTTATACCTCTGCTGTGTTCCCTTTACAGTCTGTTTGTTTGGCAATTCCAAAAACGCAACTTCAGACTCGCATTCACTGGACTGATCATCTATGATGATTGGTTCCTGTCTCGGGGTTGCCATGACTGGGGTCATAACTGGAGTAATCGGATTTCCCTGACCATTTCCGTATAACGGGACCACCGGTCCAATAGTTACTGGAATAGTCAATGCCTCAGGACTGGTATTTATCTGAGAAATTTTCTGAATTATTTCTGTTCTTTGTCTAGCTAGAGCCTCTTGCTCCTTTTCCACTAGTACCCTTCTTAAAGTTGTGTCATGTAATATCTGTGGGGTCAATGGAGGAGTAAAACTCGGGGCAGTAGGATGCGTTTCACTTGGTCCTCCCCCATAATTTGGTTTCGGGAATAAAGTTCCAGTATTAAAGGACCTGCGCTCTTCCCCATATGGAGGTTGAACGAAAGGCAGTCCCGAATTTGAAGGTTTCTCTTCGCTTTCATACAAGGGTCTGGGGAAAAAAGTTTTCGTACGTGGATATTTTCCTTCCTGACTTGCGGGCACTTTGGGATATATATCCCTTGTTTCCGCCAGTTCGGGTTTCTCAGGATAGGGTAATACTTGACCACCCCCTCCCAGTCCCAGGGACCTGTCTTCTTCTTTTAGGAAGTGGCGTCGGGGAACATCTCCTACACTGGAAGGTCGGGTTCCCTCATTGTAAGGTGGCGGACTTCTGGTACAGATGTCATCTATTAGTTCATCATCTGAATCCCCCAGGGCCCCCCAATGCTTACATTTTTCAGTACTTTTCTCACCCGCTCCAGTGTTATGACATGCCGGCATCATGGGAAACAGACCCTCAACAATCATGCTCTGCCTCCACTGTTTCATCCTTTTATCCCTGGATTCCTGTTTCTGCCTGGGGTACCACTTGGTCAAACCCTTGTCCATTCGGGGTCTTTCTCTTTCAAAAGCCTCAATCTCCCATTCCTCTAATGCCTCATACTGCGTTAGTCTCGGTCTGGGATGCAGTTCATTCATTCGGGTTCTTAAATTAAATAAGATCCTACCATTGAAAGTACCATCTAACGGAAAAGCCAATACTCCGTCATCTTTTGTGTACTTCACCCAATTCTCCAGCCACACACAGGTATTGTACCCTCGGTCAAACATCATGAATGAGGCAGGAGTATTGGGTGCTGGGACAAGAACACCTTCCCTAGATTTAATCGGTTTGTCCGTTTTAAAATAATTTTTCACCTTATTTACAAGGGACATTTTTCTCTTGGTTCCGTACATAATATCGTATCTGTTAGCCTTCCACTGATCCCTTTCAAACCCTAGATGCCTTGGATCAGGTCGCGTCTCTGTAGTCCGCGAGTGCCACATACGACTTCTACGCTAACTTTGTTTACAAACTACCTCCAATCACAACGCGCTTCAGAAAATTCGTGCAACCAATGGGTGCGCGACACAAAATAAGCTCCGCCAATGGGTGCGCGGCCCCTTCGTGAGACAATTCCCACGCTCCGGCGCTCACCCCTCCTTTACAATTTCAGCTCCGCTACCCGCCCGCTGCTTCTACCAATCCCAGCGCGGCACAGAGTGACGTCAGAGGCGCTTCGCGACTGACTCCCTCCTTTCACAAGGTAACGGAAACTTTCTTACTTTTAAAGTGCTCAGTGCTTGGTTATTTTACAACAAATACACATTCGCCACAATGCTCAAGTGTCTAGACAGAGAAAGAATTCTTTTACAGCAAGTAAACTACTTCCATTTACTTTTCACTCGCTGCGGGCAGATCTCTTCCGCCTACCCTTCACTCTAGCATCAGTGAACCTGTTATTCCCCTAAACTCATCCACTTCTTTCCGGGATATATTCCGAGTTTAAGGTTTCTCAGCGGACCCCTCTGCTTTCACCCTAGCTCCGAGGAACCTGCTACTCTTCCGATGTGACCCTTACTAGGTTACGCCACTATGGGAATTTTGCCAATGAACCCCGTTACTGTCATTTATTCACACATGTATTCAGAAAACCCTAGTTAGTGCTTCCCGGTTATCCTAACCTGCACCTAACTTTCCTCGAACCTGTGACCTCAGGACAATGGATTCTATTCACCACTTGCCCTTTCAATTCCCCGGGGAGTTCGGACAACACTTAACTAAACGATTGACAATTGCATGGATTAGTACATATAACAATATAAGAACAAGAATAATGGCAATACAGTAATTCATGAATTATTTTTACAAGATATTATTCGTGCGTATTCACAAGAGATTGATCAGGTCTCTTAGAACAGCCGCTCTTTTAGCAGCATTAATATAATAGCAGCTTCCGACTTAACTAGTCCAACTAATCCTGCCTAACCTTTAGCTAGTCCCTAACCATCCTCTAGCTACCAGAAAACTGATAGAGCGCGCGAGGCCACCCGACCAACAGTTTTCGCCGTTTCCGGCTTCAGGGCCCATATACTTTTCAAACCACCATATACATCGATCAGGTGACTTCACGAGCTCTATCAAGTTGGTGTGTGTGTGTTCCCTGCTACCAAATTTCGGTGCACCCGACTTACCATCCACCGATGCGGGTGCCTAATGACCACAATGAATCAGGGAGCTAGCTGTAAAGGAAAGGCAGCAAAATACAAACCCAACCAATATCATTCAAATACTGTTTAAATGACCACGGACAACTGGAAGTTTTAAAATGTTTATCTAAAGTTCAATATTTTCTTGCATGAGATACAGTAAAATAAGGCAATCAATAACCAAGATAACGTAAATCACATATGCATAAAGAAATAATGACAGAGTAATCATCAAGGTACTAAATAAAATGTAACAAGAAAATACTATATAAGTCAGTATTATCTAGACAGGGATAGACTAAGTGTGTGTGACTATAGAAGAGCTTATAATGAATAACACGCTTCACTTAAGGTGAAGGGGCCTTTGAACAACCTAGGCAACGAAGTTCTAGACCATATCAGAAAATGACACACTGCTATGCAAAATATGATTTCTAACAAATGAGAAGACATAGGAATAACTTTGCAAAATTATAAATGACTGTTCAATAGTTGCGGAAAGGCATGGAAAATATCACATATGCAATGTTTAAACTTTATTAAAGCAAAAGTTAGAAATTCAGAAGGTGCAAGAATTTTCAAGAGGTTCAGAGTAATATTTACCTAGAAAGGTGTGGAAACCAAACCCTGGCCACGGGTCAGTTAAGGACAGGAAACCCTCAAGGAAGGATACCCCTCAAAGGACAGCAGGTGCAGAATGGACACTCAGGATAGGACAGGATACCCTCGGAATAGGAATCAGGACAGGACCCTCAGGACAGGACAGCAAACCCTCAGGACAGGACCCTCTTCAGGACAGGACCGGAACCCACAGTTCGGAAGCAACGCCTGCGCTCCACCCGCTCTGCAGCTATCGATCAAGACCCCGATTGAGTCAGCGAACTCCCAGCTAAGTGCTTGCCAGCACTTTAAGGTTCAGTAAAACCTTAGTCTATGGTCAAATTCGGACAGAGTGCTCCGCAGCGCTCTGTATCTTCAGTCACCTATTGAGTGCGTTGGGTCAGTGACAGGTCAGCTAAACCAGACAAGTCGGACGGTTCACTAGGTGAACCCAGGGTAGATATACAGTTTGGGGACAGTGTACCACCCCCCCCAATGTTGCAAAGTGTCAGAATCCCTCAATTTCGATTGGTCCTAAGGTAGGGTTTGGGTAACACACCAATCACAATACGCAATTTGAAGCCTTCATTTACATATTTGGGTACCGCCTAACGGGTTTGGGGTTCCCATGAGCTAACAGTAGCGCAACATTACATTGTATCACATAAGGAGCCACATTCGCTGTTCTCGCAGGGCAGAGGTGACTTTCTCAGGAGCATCTCGCCCATCACTGCCAGCTGGCTATGTTCCATCAGCCAAGGTCCCTCGTGCTGCCGAATGTCGCACAGGCGCAGAAGGGACCTCCAATATGGCTCTCCTCTCACTCAGACCCCCATTTCCCGCGGTACATGAAAAGTAAGCGAAAACAAATTAATACATAATAATGTCATTAGGAAAACACATCACAGGGTTTGTACTTTTAACTCATCATCAAGAAATAAACTTAATTGCATTAAATGTTAGCTACATTGACACGGACACAAGAGCAGTGGCACGAGCTGTACCACATGATAAGCACAGCTATGAATTACGCATGCGCATAACTTTCCCTCCACTTCTGCAGACGCGTCAGGACACGTGAGTGTGGCTGACGCATGCGCAGTAACTAAAATACAGGCGACGGCCATTTAAAGGACACGGATTAATTTCATTAGAAATACACATAGGCAAGCGTCTTAAACTTTACTCAAACTTAATATAAATGTTAGTAAGACGTACATTTATTACCTTGTTATACATAAACGAGGTTCTTGATTTCGGCAAGCCGCAAAATATGCAAAGCTTTGCTTCATCAATAACATTTTGCACTTTGGTGCACATGGAGCCCTAGACACTTCTGAAATATTCCAGTGATTTGCACCTTAGCTGTAAGGAAGCCCTAGCCTGGAGATGCTGTGACGTATTCCCCTTCACTGCAGTCCAAAGGTGCCAGCTTCTAACTACTGAGTTAATTAGGCAGATCTGGTCTGGTTCGGTTCAGGGCAATAAGCCACATTAGGGGCCTCCTAAGTAGAGGAAATTGGCCTCCATTTCTCTCCTAGGCTTCTTGCTGGAGGTGGAGTGACAGAATTTGATGTGGTACATTTGTGAGAGACTATTATCTGTACGCGCTAGCAGTCCAGTCCGTGCCTTATGTTTTATTTCTCTTCATCTATATCAATCATAGTAGCCGAGGGCCATTGAAACAGTTGGAAGATATCAGCAGGAGAAGAGTTTATGATTTTTTATGGCACTAACGAGAAATATTCGCCCCTTCTAAGTCCCACGCGCATCCCCGGACGCCACACACAGTCGCGGTAAATCCTGCTGAAAGTTCTGACCGTGACAACCTGCAGACTCACAAAACGTGTGCTGATCAGTCACCCCCGGCTGCGGCCTACCCTCTTGAACACAAGCATGCTCCAAGTGGAAGCCGACGCACACGTTACTGACCGCCGGTAAATGTATCACCCTACAAGGAGCGAGCTCGTGAGCAGAGCACGGCCGTGGTCTGTCTGTGTTCGGTCGCCAGTCCCAGCACCGCTATTAATCTGAAGCAAAGCTTTTCAGCAAATAGCAGAGCCCAGGCTTTAGAAACTGGATCTGGCCTCATCCACCTTTAAGCCCCGAAGTCTCATTTAGACCTTTGTGTTTTTTTTCTATTTTTCTCAATCTTGGCGAAGAAAGAACTTATTATGTTTGCTTTGAGCAGCACCCGAGCTTGGGAGTGAATATCTGTGTCCACGCTCGCTCTGAATCCCTTCCATCTTCCTTTATTTTCTAGCCTGCATTTCAGGCTTTCTGGCTGTTTTGCCATGTCAGAACTTTTTCAATGGCTTCAATAGAACAGATTGATTCTTCTTTAATCTTTTATCTAAGAAACATCTTCCAGGTTATTAGCTAATGTCAAATGATGGAAACGGACAAGGAGAGAGACCCGACAGCAATCAACATCGGGTGGCATTCATTCATTCTATTTATCTAATGCCCTTTAGAGCTGACGGACGTGGGATAAAAAAAATACTGCGTCAAGCCTGTCATTGTCAGGCACATTTTTATAACCTTTGCAAAAGAAAGAAAATATCAAATTGTAATTTCTGCCTTGCCAGGAGACTGGATTCGGGCGCAGAGTAGCGTACTTTACATGCATAGTGAAGGCAAATATTCATCTCGGACTATTGTGGTTCAGTGAATAACACTAAGCTGCATGGTGATTCTAATTTGAAACCTAGAGTTGAGGTATAACGGTGGCATGCAGTGGCGTAACGAAACTTGAGGGGTCCCAGGTGTGGCATGACTCTAAAAAAGCAGTGAATCGCAGTGACTACGGAGAAATTTCGGATTGGTGAAGAAATGGGCACTTAAGTTACCTCAACCAGCCTGGCGACACCAGACTAGAGAAAAAAGGTCTTGTTTTATAATAACATTTAATAAGGCCATAATATATCAGTTTGTTTTATACTAAAATTTAATAAGGCTATAAAATATCAGCTATGAAATCAGTGGTGGGCAATGCACATAGGTTATGTTATGTTGTTATGTTATGTTATGCTTTCTTATTATAGCGCAACGAATCCCCGTGAGGCATCTCGGCGCTTATTTTGAACACAGCCCTAGGAGAAAGCTAAAAGGGGGGACCTTAAAGGAAGGCTTTTAAATGTTTCCTGAAAATTTGAAAGGATGAAATTTCTCGCAAGGTGATGGGAAGACTGTTCCAATAGACAGGTGCTAGGTAAGAAAAAGCCCGTCCTCCTGACCTATGACGTCTGATTCGGGGAACATGTAGTAATAGTTGCGAGCTGGATCTAAGAGTTCGGCTCAGGATGTGTTTTGTCAATTTATGTTGCAGGTATCTAGGGCCCTGACCCTGTAGGGCAGTAAATGTCAAACAACAGATCTTAAAAAAGGATCTTTGCTTTACAGGTAGCCAGTGAAGTTTTCTCAATAATGGTAGCGAAGGAGTTCTAGCAGGCATGTTCAGAACCAGCCTGGCCGCTGTATTTTGGATCACTTGTAATTTCTTAAGAGAGGTCAGCCCTACTTCTGCTAAGAGGGCATTGCCGTAATCCAGACGGCTAATAACCATGGCTTGTGTCAGGGTTCTACGATGTTCTGATGGAATGAAAGGGAGGATATTCCTAAGCAATCTTAACCTGAAATAGCAGGATCCAGCAACGGCCGCGACATGGTCCTGCATTGAGAGAGCATGATCAATTTTGATACCTAAGTTGTTATCACACTTTTTAGGTATAGGATGGGAGCCCAACTGTGCGGGCCACCAGTCCTTGGACCAGACAGTCGCCGCCTTACCCAGCAGCATGACTTCCGTCTTTCCTGGGTTCAACTGGAGGAAGTTGTTGGTCATCCAGTTGGAGATTTCGAGGATCCCTGTTGAGAAGCGGAGTCTGTCTGCCTCCTGATTGGGGCTGATGTTAAACAACAATTGTGTGTCATCGGCGTATGAAATAGTTTCGAACCCCAGGGATTCCACTACCTTTGCCAGAGGTGCCATATAGATGTTAAATAGGGTGGGGCTAAGGCAGGAACCCTGGGGAACGCCTTTATCCAATGACATTTTCTCTGCCCGATAGGGACCCATGATGACTGTCTGGGATCTGTCCATCAGAAAGTTTTGTAGCCACTTAAGGGCTAGCCCCTGGATACCAATAGTACTTAACCTCTCCAGCGGCCTAACATGTGAGATGGTATCGAAGGCCGCGGAGAGTTCAAGAAGAATCAGGATTGCAGATCCTCCGGCATCTACCGTCATCCGCAGGAAATCCGTTACAGCTAAGAGTGCTGTTTCAGTACTGAAACCCCTACGCAAGCCGGACTGTGAGGTGTCCAGAATGCAGTTTGATTCCAGATAAAGGTTCAGTTGTTGGTTGATCATGCTCTCAAGTGCTTTACCTAGGAGAGGAAGCAACGATATAGGCCGATAATTACTCAGCTCTAATGGGTTAGCCGCTGGTTTTTTAGTATCGGGTGGACAAAAGCTTCCTTCCAGAGGACCAGAATTTCACCCTCTGAAATTGATAGGTTGAAGATTTTCTCGATCGTGGGCGCCAGTGAGTGAGACATAAGTGCCATGACTCTTGGGGGGCAGAGGTCCGCCGGAGAGCCCGACTTTGCGTGCTCAAGCGCTTTATGAGTTTCAGCTATAGTAATTGGTCTAAAACATGTAAGAGAGCAGTCCGACCTTACAGATTGGTTGCCTAAATAAGGAAGAAAGGAGACGGGAGGGGAAAATTTAGAGTAAATACTTTCGATTTTTTCATGGAGAAACCTAGCTAGTGAGTCGCATAGGTCCTGAGATTCTATGGACGGTTGCTTACATGCCGCTGGGGACACAAACTCATTTACAATGTCAAATAGCACTTTAGGCGAGTTGTTAGCGTTTGCGATTTGATTTGCTATAAACGTGCTTCTTGCTGCCCTCAAGTTAAGGTGATACATTTTCTGTGAGGATTTAAAAAGTGCTTTCGACTGGGGGGATTTGCTTTGACGCCAAAATCTCTCCAATCGTTTGCAGGCAGATTTTTCCAGTTTTAATTCAGGAGTGTACCATTGTGCTGAACGACGGTTCAGCAAGGGTCTGGATTTCATTTTAGCTGGGATGATTGTGACCAAAGTTCTTCCCAACTCCTTGGTAAAGGTCGACAAGGCTTTGGATACATCCCTTTCTTCTGTTATTAAGGGTACTGAGAACACTTACTCAAATATCTGAGGAGTTAACTTTTTCCAAGAGCACAAAAACCATTGATTTCTGCCTACGTGATATCCCATAGATGTCGGGAGACAAAATGGGCTCGTAAATTTAATCATGAAGTGGTCAGACCACATGAGAGGCAATGCGGTGTCGTATGTAAGTGAAGCAATATTCGTGAACAATAAATCAAGAGTATGCCCCCTCTTTTGGGTAGGTCCTTGGATTTTTTGTGAAAGTCCCAGGTGTGCCATGTCAGTGACGAGTTTTTTCACGTCTGGAGATGTGAGTGATTCAGCATGGAAATTGAAGTCACCTAATATTAGGAAGTTTCTGAAAGACAAAGCATAAGTAGCTATAGTGTCAACCAGTCTATCTGTGAAATCCGTCCTAGAGCCAGGAGGTCGATAAACTAGGGCACCGGTCCAGCTTTCCGATGGTGAAAAAATAACTTTGAAAATGCCTAATTCACAGCTTCTGTCAGACAATGTGTCAACCCAAGTTACTTTAAGATGTTTTTTAAAGGCTATAGCGATGCCCCCCCCTATTTTCCCCTCCTTGTCCAGCTGTAAGAGACTGTAGTTATCAGGTATAGCCAGATGTATCGTCGGCAAATTGGCGGGATTCAACCAGGTTTCCGTCAGGAAACATATCTCTGGTGCATGGGAGTGTATCATATCCCAAATCTCCATAGGATGCCCGGCTAGTGATCGTACATTACAGAGGATATAGGATAGACCCGATGACAACGGAAACTTAGGGGCCTGAATGAGAGGGGTATGGCAAATAGATTGATTTCCCTGAAAGGTGCAGTTTCTACAAGCTACCGGACCTTCCATATAATCAGGAAATATATGTGAACAAGCTAGCATGTCAGCTAATGGTCTAGATGCAGTATACAGTATGTTTCTGAGCTCCGTAGGAGAATACACTATTTTCGTCAAGGCATTTGCCACCGAGGGTAGTCGAGCACAGGTCATGGCCTCTGGGCTCTTCAGGGCTCGGACGGGCGCAGACGGGCTTACCTTTGGTGCGCCAAAGGGGCGCCCGCTGCACGCGTCCGCTGCGCGGAGGTATGGCCAACTACTTTAGTATTGACGCCGAATGCGTCACAGGGGTAAGCGACCTGTCAGGGAGGTGGGCGTGGGGTGCACCGGCTGGCACGCAAACAAGGTGGTAGCTCCGCGCCTAATCGGCGGAGCAACGAACAGACAACCTCTGTCAGGTAGGTGCAGGTTATAAATCAGCAAGAGCTCAATATTAAAGGTTAAACAATTAAAAAAAAACATTTGCCACAAACAAGGTTCGCGCTCCCGGCTTCCGCCTCAGGAGTGTTTCAAGTGAGCGCCTGCACATCAAAATCTCCTTTTGTGTTGACGCCGAACGCGTCACAGGGCTAAGCCGCCGCCCCCAGCGACCTGTCAGGGAGGTGGGCGTGGGGTGCACCGGCAGGCTCGCAAACAAGGTGGTAGTTCCGTGCCTAATCGGCGGAGCAATGAACAGACAACCTCTGTCAGGTAGGTGCAGGTTTTAAGTCAGCAAGAGCTCAATATTAAAAGTTAAACACTTTAAAAAAAACATTTGCCACAAACAAGGTTCACGCTCCCGGCTTCCGCCTCAGGAGTGTTCCAAGTGAGCGCCTGCGCATCAAAAGCGCCTTTTGTGTTGACGCCGAACGTGTCACAGGGCTAAGCCGCCGCCCCCAGCGACCTGTCAGGGAGGTGGGCGTGGGATGCACCGGCAGACTCGCAAACAAGGTGTAGCTCCGCGCCTAATCGGCGGAGCAACGAGCAGACAACCTCTGTCAGGTAGGTGCAGGTTATAAGTCAGCAAGAGCTCAATATTAAAAGTTAAACAATTTAAAAAAAACATTTGCCACAAACAAGGTTCGCGCTCCCGGCTTCCGCCTCAGGAGTGTTCCAAGTGATGTTGAGAGGGTGTACCGCGGACACCTCAGCCGTGCCCGCTAGAGTGGTGAGGCAGATTTGAGGCCATCAATTATAGGCCGCCACCTCTTTGCTCTTCCCCTTGTGGGTGTTTGCTAAGGGAATGTCCTGAAGTTTCCCTGGGCGCGGGTTGTCTGAATTCTATGTCAGGACTGGAGGCGAGGATTATGCCTTCTTTCTCCACTTTATTCTACAGCAGCGAAGATACAAACAAAGACTACATTTCCCATGGAACCCTGGGAATATGTAGTTCAACAAGAAAACCAGAAACACCTGGTAACAACCAATGAGAGGTACAGTCCCAATATCCAATCAGGGCCAGGAAGCCCTCACATAGTCCCTCAACAGTGTCCTCTCCTTCTCTTTCTTGCGTAGCAAGATAAGTACCCTTCAGGCTGTTCCTTTGTGTTTTAGCCGTTTAGGGTGATTGACATGTTTATTTGACGAGCGCTGCTTTCGCGCGATTGTTTTAACTTCATGCGGTGTACAGCGGCTCCATGCTGTGTTAATTGCTTTGTGGCTGATATTTTTGCTGGCGCGTTTGCTATGCTTCTGTTTAACTTTAGCGCGCTTTTTCTTTAGGTACCACATTATTGTTTCCCTCTCCCGCAGCATGTGAGCTGCGAGGAGAGGAGCTGGCGCGGCTACCGGTTTCTCGCGTACCTACGTGGCTGGTGCTGGCAGTTGCTCCCTGGTCCTCCCGCCTTTAGAGGGCGCGTGAGTAAAGACGGGCGCTGCGCGATGTTTGATCGCTCTTCAGAGAGTTTCAAATGTCGCGCGTGCGTCAGTTTGGGAGCCCCAGCTGAGGAGAACACCCGAACGGTGTATCAGCTCCAGTAGTTCCAGTGTATTTATACTGCGTTTCTTGTGCCCCATGCTCTGTTCCTGGATTTCTTTTCTCTGCCATCAGAACAGAGCCCATATATGTAGCAGTGAGCTGTTAACGCCTGTTTGATCTGTAGTGTGGGGGGGACACAAGTAAAAAAGGCACATTGCCCAGCCGGTTACCCCGCAGAGAGATGGTTATTGTAAATTCCTGTGCCAGATTTTGTCCCTGGGCTTGAACCCATTGATTGGCGGTTTTCCCGCTACATTAAGTGTTTGGCTGCCACCCAGCCTTTTCTAAGCCTTTCTATTTACAGGCCAGTGGGTGCCTACCCAGTTTATTATTTCGCAGCTACACGCTGCGGGAAGTCATGGAGTATTATGATATTATGACGACTATCAGGAGGAGGAGGAGGACCTCCTTGCTGATATGCCCTGGGGAGACGCCTTTTATGAGGCAGTTGATACCTCCATTTATAGGGCTGTCGACCAAGCCATTTCCCCTTTGGAAGATAGGCTTGGACGCCAAATTGACCAGGCTTTGCTAAGCTATCCCAACAGATTGCTCCTACCTCATCCCAACCTTCTGTGTCAGCGCCCCAGGAACCTCTGGGTTCCCCTCCGCCTAAGCGTCCCCGTGAGGCAGGTGTAGATGCGGATGGTTTTGATCGCCTTAGGCAGGCCTTTATGGCCAGTAGGGCAGCTGCCCCTCCCCCCCGGTCCAAGGACCGTCTTCCCCTCCCAGTCAGGTTCCCCCCTACAGTCCCAGTCTCAGTCCCTCAGACATCCCAAGAGCTTCCGAGCATGGCAGATATGTTGGATCCCAATGATATAGTGCACCCGCGGTCCTCGGAAAGGACCCGTGCCGATAAAGTGGCAGCTTATGTGGCTGCCCATGTTCGGCGCCCCCTGGATAAGGAAGCTCGCAACTGTTTGCGGGCGGAGTGCCCTCGCCCCTCCCTTGATGGAAAAGTAGCCCTGACACCGGAGATTGACCCGAGGATGGGCACCTTTCTTAAAACATTTATCAGAGACCCCAAGAAAGGAATAGACAGATCCTGGATGGCCTGCCAGGATAAGCTCCTGGACGCCTTGGGACCAATCACAAAAATCCTAGATATGGCTGAGTAGGCAAAGGAGTCTGGTTCTATCATTTTCCCCGAAACCCTTTCAGGCTGGGCACAACGAGTGGTGACTTTTATGGGCAATGCCAATTGTGCCCTTTCCACAGAACGCCGCCGGTCACTTCTTATTAAAATTGACCCGAAGCTGGGAGACCTGGCGGATTCTGAAGCAGGCGCTGTAGCCCAAGGTGGTCTTTTTGGCGAAACTTTTGTTAAAGAGCTCGGTAAGTTCGTGAATACTTTCACATCGCTTGACCATGCTCAATTCACGATTAAGAAGGTGTTTCCCTGTGTTTTAGCGGGGTCGGCCGAGGACGGGGCCGCTCCGCCGGACGCCAAAACGCCAGACTAACCAGAGAGGCTCCGGAAACTACCAGGATCAAGTCAGATTCGGTAACTTTTACCCCACACGAGGAAAAAGGGGTAACGCGGAGGAGCTGCAGCCTCTAGCCCAGGTGAGAATTCTCCCTTCTTGCCCCCAAGACATAGGAGGGTGGTTGGCGATGTTTTCAAGTGTGGCTTACCATCACACACGTTGCATGGGTCCTGCAGACTGTGAGGGGGTTTCACATGGAGTTCGAGGGAACTCCAGTGCATGGTTCTCTGCCGCGCCCTATCCAGTTCTCTGCTCAAGACTCCCTTCTGGTGGACGAGGAGGTTTCATCTCTGCTTCGGAAAGGCACTATTGCGCGCACCTCTCGGCATCCCCGGGGTTTCGTGAGCAACATTTTTCGGGTCGACAAGACGGACGGGGGAAAGAGGCCGGTGATAAACCTTTCCGACTTCAATCAATGGCTTGTTCATCGCCATTTCAATATGGAAGGGATCCATCTTCTGAGGGACATGCTCAGACACCTCGATTGGATGGTACATTTGGATCTCAAGGACGCCTACCTGGTGGTTTAAATGTTCCCGCCACACTGGCGGTTCCTACAGTTCCTCTAGGGTCCCCACATTTACGAGTTCACATCTCTCCCTTTCGGCCTATCGTCGGCCCCTTGGTGCTTCACCAAGGTGCTCAAACCAGTGGTAGAGTTTTTACAGTCCAGGGGTGTCAGAATGATTGTGTATCTCAACGATCTTCTCTTGATGGCAGCTTGTCCGCCTGTCGCAACACCTGCAGATGGCAGTGTCACTCCTTCAGGATCTCGGGTTCGTGATCAACGAGAAGAAATCTCTGTTGCGATCGACCCAGAGCATTACATTTTTGGGGTTCGTCATAGACTCCACAGTATCCACGCTCAGTCTTCCGGGCAGGAAGGTGATGAAAATCCGTCACGAACTGCGGCAGGTTTTGTCCAGACCACAGATCTCTCTCAGTTAGCTGGCTCGAGTGGTAGGCTTTTTGTCCACCTCCATTCAGGCAATTTTCCCGTGCCCCCTCCATTACAAGGCTCTTCAACGCCTCAAAGGATACTTCCTTCGAAAAGGGTATCCGTATTCTCACAAAGTCGGCTTGTCCGCAGAGGCACGGTCCGAAATCCAATGGTGGTTGGATCACATGGAGGCGTGGAACGGGAGAGCGATCTTCGGGTCCGCCCCAGACATGAGTATAGAATCGGACGCCAGCAGGCTTGGTTGGGGGGCCCGATGCAGAGACCTCTCTGCAGGCGGGTTGTGGTCTCCCGACGAACAGAAGTTACGCATAAATTGTTTAGAACTTCTGGCGGGATCATTCGCAGTGTGTTGCTGGACGAAAGATTCAGTGCAATCTTGTGTGGTGCTGAAGATGGAAAACATCTCAGCGGTCCGTTATGTGAATCATTTGGGGGGCACCAAGTCAAAAGCCCTGTCGGATCTGGCGGCAAGTTTTTGGCAATATTGCCTCAACAATCAGGTCTCAGTCACGGTGGAGTATCTTCCAGGCCTGGACAATTGGGAAGCAGACTTCCAATCGCGCCACTTCAGAGATTCCAGTCTGTGGCGTTTGGACCAGTCAGTGTTCAGGAGTCTGAACGACCTCTGGGGTCCTTTCTCGGTAGACCTCTTTGCTTCCAGACTAGATCACCAGGTGCCAAGGTTCTTCAGCTGGAGATCGGATCCGCTCGCGGCTACGACGGATGCGTTTCTCCAGGACTGGAGTTTGGAGCTCGGTTACGCGTTCCCGCCCTTGCCATGATCACAAGAGTGACGGAGCAGGTTCGCAGGCAAGCGGCGGAGCTGATGGTGATCACCCCACTCTGGAAGTCACAAGTATGGTTTCCAGTTCTTCTGGAACTTTCTTGGTATTTTCCAATCCTACTCTCCCTGTCTCCGACCGTCCTCCTGAGTCCGAACGGGTCTCCTCACCCTCTGGTGTCCACGAACTCGCTGAGGCTCATGGCGTGGCGGATTTACGGGGTCGATGGGTAGCCCCTGGCCTTTCGCGAGAGGCTGAGTCATTTTTCTCCAAAGCGTGGGCAGACAGTACTGTCAAGAGGTACCGGTCTGCATGACACAGATGGACCCGTTGGTGTCTGCAACATGGTTTTGATCCCTTGGTCACAGAGGTGGTCCACATAGTGAACTTTTTGGCCCAGTTGGCCTCGGAAGGTCTGGCCTATCGATCTATCAACACCTTTAGGTCGGCTGTGTCTTCTGGTCATGTCCCTGTGGATGGGGCTCCGGTGGGTGAACACCCTTTGGTTTGCCGATTGTTGCGGGGCATCCGCCTTTCTTTACCCCCGGAACCACGTTATTCCACTCTTTGGGACGTTAAGCTAGTCCTTAACTTGTTTTTATCCTGGCAGCACTACAGATATCTCTCCAGGAAAGACTTGTCGGACAAATTGGCCATGCTCTTGTGCCTCATTTCTTGCAGGCGAGTGTCGGACGTGCGTGCTTTGGATATCTCTAGCAGAATTTTCACTCCGGAGGGAGTGACGTTTACTTTGCTCAGGGGCCCTAAGTGCCATACTAGATCAATTCCCTACCCACAGTTCCTGGATTCCCTGAAGCTCTGTGTGGTGAGTTGCCTTAAGGCTTATGAGGAGGCAACTCCTTCATTTCATTGAGAAAGCCCTTTAAGGCGGTCTCTTCTCCCACTATTGCCAGGTGGGTTCGTTGGGTGATGCAGGAAGCAGGCATCAACCGTAACCACTTTGGTGCGCACTCCACAAGGGGTGCCATGGCTTCGAAGGCCTTCAGTCTCGGAGCGCGTCTTGAGGATATTCTCAACGCGGCAGACAGGTCTTCTGATTCCACATTCAAGCGGTTTTATTTCAAACTGGTCTTGCATATGGTGCATTTAGTTGTGGGCAAGCTTTGAACAAACATAATCCTCACCTCCAGTCCTGACATAGAATTAAAAATGTCCTAGCTAACGTAACAGAAAGTTTCAATTCTATTAAGGACTCGGAGGCGAGGATTATCCCGCCCTGGCTTCCTGGAGGAGACCCATCCCTGTATGTCAGTAAGTAATGTGATTAATTAAGTAATGTGGTCAATTATGTGGTTTAAGTTGCTTATCCTGCACTGTGTTTGACTTGGATTATTGTTCCTCAGTGCTTCCTCTGGTAATGTGTTTCCTCTTACCCTCAGGCTCGGATTCCAACAAGCAGGACGCCTGAAGAGCAGAGAGTGCTGTCTACGCGCTCAGAAAGAGGAGGAAAGGACACTGTTGAGGGACTATGTGAGGGCTTCCTGGGCCCTGATTGGACATTGGGACTGTACCTCTCATTTGTTGTTACCATGTGTTTCTGGTTTTCTTGTTGAACTACATATTCCCAGGGTTCAATGGGAAATGTAGTCTTCGCTGCTGTAGAATAAAGTGGAGAAAGAAGGCATAATCCTCGCCTCCGAGTCCTTAATAGAATTGAAACTTTCTGTTACGTTAGCTAAGAAATTTTTCATTCTCTTAGTTACGACTGTAATATTGGCGTGAAGCCTGTCCCTTGGGAAACTCCCCTGGTTCTCGGGCTATATGATGGTTGGCCATGTGAAGGGATCGACCAAGAGATTAATTGTAAAAGACAAGTGCTGGGACCCTAAGTTTGCTTCGAAGCCTGCGGCCTGCACTATCGAATGTTGGGGGTGTTGAATACAAAGGCAACGTAGTCTTTCTGATACTCTTTCATCCTTTCATTCTTAGTCACTGTTTTTTATCTTTCTCTTGCTCTTTCTTCCCCCCTTTGAGATTTTCTATCTCTTGCTTTGGATTAAATCTTTGTATAACTCGTTTTATTGAATGTAATGTGAAAACCAAATATGATACAGTATGCAACATACTAAACATTGCAGCTCACTCTCAGAGATTTATTATCTTTGAATACAAACTCATATAGTTGTAAAATGCTAGTGTGGCTAGAAGTGGTAAGAATCGTCCTGAGGCAAAATAGCCGGGACCGCTTATATTTTAAAAACGTTACTCTGCGAATGCATTTTTAAAAAATTGTATCCCATGTTTTTATCGCCTAAATATTGCGCTGACTGATTTTAAGAGTTAGTTAAAATATTGTACTATGTGATAAAACTACCTGTGTGATCGCTGCCACCGCCTCTCAGAAACCCAGGTGTGCAAGGCTCTCCAGGCTCCCCCGCTCTCCCCCACAGTCGAGTGAACGCTGCTGGGGCCCCCGCCGTCTTGGGTGAGGGCACGAGAAGGGTGAGCAGACGACTGCTCGGCCCCTCCCAACCTCCCGCCATTTTGGAGTACAAATGAAGCCACTGCCCCGGAAGCGCAGCGGACGGGCGCAGCGGGCGCACCGTCAGCGCGCCGAAGGCATGCCAAAGGCAAGCCCGTCTGTGCCCGTCCGCGCTTGGCCCGGGCTCAGGGCCATCCCCCCTGGCCAAATCGCCCCAGACAAAGTGGCACTCAGATACAGCAGAGAGACACTAATGGGGCTGGACCCATTATCTGGTAAGGCAATCTGCCCACGATTAGCACCTAACCTGAAATCCGAAGACAATTATTCCTGCCCAATGTGTCTCACCTATCTACCGCATATAAATCCCCTTCCAATCGATCTAAATGCCAAAGTAAACCAAGTTTCTGATAACAACCAGTTCCCATCTGGCGAGACCTTGCGTCCAGACCTGGGATGCAGATCCAAAGAAGAGCTGAGAAGTGGGTTATTAAACGTCAGATCTCTTCCCAAACATGCCACCGAGATACAGCTTTTGATCGAATCCAATAACTTGGATATTCTGTTCCTAACAGAAACCTGGACGGTGGCTGGTTTAGAGCTTGAACTAGGTCCAGCATGCCCAGAGGGGTACAAGATTCTCCATAACCCAAGGCCCAAGGAACGAGGGGGAGGAACGGGAATCATTTTCAGGGAGGAACTGAACATTGCCTTGCTGGACATAGACAAACCTCCTGCGCTGAATTATCTGGGATATCTATCAAACTCGGCTCAGGTTACTGCCTCACTGGCCTAATCTGCTACAGGCCACCAGGGTTCATTAATGCAATGCAACAACAGGAATTAATCTCAGTCATTAACAACTTGACACTCACCCACAGCAGAGTACTAGTACAGGGGGATTTCAACCTGTGGACTAACGGCACTTTAGATACTGCCTACCATAATATCATACAATCCTGTGCTAATTTAGGATTAAAACAATGGGTAACCGCTCCCACACACAGGGAAGGAAACACTCTAGATTTAATCTTCGCCGAAGAAAATCTTATAACCATGGGAGAAATCCAACCAGTGGGATGGTCAGATCACCATCTCATAATGTTTGATATCCATACCCTGGGCAATACAGATCAAGTTAATACACAAGTTAGAACTTTTATCAGCCGCGATTGGAAGGGATTGCTGAAGAGGAAAGGAGAAAAGGAGACAGACCTCTTTCAGATGCAGACCCTCCTTAAACCTGAAAATAATATTGCTACAAATTACAGTCTACTTTGTGACCATGTAACCAAGAGACTTGACTGCATAGCCCCCCTGAAAGCAATCAGGAAAAGAGGCAGCCCCTCCGCACCCTGGTATACAGATACATTAAAAGATCTGAAAAACGTCTGTAAAAGGGCAGAGAGACTTTGGAGAAGAGGCTACGAAGAACAGAATAGACTACTCTGGAGACTGACAATAACCCAATACAAGAAAGAGATCGCCACAGCCAAAGCAGAATACTTTGCTGCTATTATCATAAAAAGCTCCAACAAATCACGCGATATCTTTAAAATTGTAAAAGATTTGTCCCATCCTGTTTGCACTAACAGTAATATCAAACCCTCACAGGAACTATGTGATGGTCTGGCCTCCTTCTTTCAGGAAAAAATTTCCAAACTTATTGAAAGTATGGAGGACACCCCCTCCTCCATAGTGCAGCATCATAACAGCATGGAGAATGATAAGAGGGATGAGGAAATAGAAGAACGCATGGTGCCAGGGGCTATCCTGGATACATTCGATATTCCCGCAGAACAAGAGTTCAGACAATTAGCCCTTAAAGTAACATCTGGATCCCCATTGGATCCTCTACCCCACAAAATAGTGAAAGAACTGGGGGCTGAATTCTTTCCTGTACTGCGCCAGCTATGTGCACAATCCTTCTGCACAGGCACTGTGCCGAGGGAGTGGAAGCAGGCAGTGGTCACACCCCTGTTAAAGAAACCCAATCTGGACCCCAACTGCCATAAGAACTACCGACCTATCTCTCTCCTGCCGTATCCAGTAAAGATCATGGAACGGATGGTCAGTAGGTCTCTATCCCTCTTCCTGGAAACTAATAACATCCTTGAGGAGGAGCAATTCGGGTTCAGACCAGCCCATGGAACCGAGTCAGCATTACTGATGGTCCTGGATGACCTAAGAATGAGGGCGGACAGGGGAGAGTCAGCAATCTTGATTCTGCTTGACCTGTCCGCCGCATTCGATACGGTGAGCCACGACATCCTGCTGACTCGGTTGGAAACCGCTGGAGTAGAGGGTATGGCACTTGAGTGGCTCCGCTCTTACCTGTCAGATAGATGGCAGGCAGTGGCACTGCCCTCGTATCAGTCTGAGTTTGCTATGGTCCCACATGGGGTTCCTCAGGGGTCTGCGATCAGCCCGATCCTTTTTAACGTCTATATGCAGCCCCTGATGGCCATCATCAAGGCTCACGGCATTAGCGTGATCAACTATGCGGATGACACGCAGCTGATGATTTCCCTTGATGGTGCCCATGCAGAATCTCTTGAGACCTTCCACACCTGTATAAGGAAAATGGCAACCTGGCTAAAAAGAAATTCACTACAGTTTAACAGCAGTAAAACTGAGATAATGCAATGCAAAGTGGGAAGAATAGCCAGAAACCTGCCCGTTGACTTTTGGCCTCTGGACTCATGTGAGCCATTGGCACCAGTAACAACTGTACGGAATTTGGGGGTTAATCTCAATGACAAACTGAGTCTTGAGTCCAACGTCAACAGACAGGTGAGCAGCTGCTTCGCTTTAATGCGGGGCCTTCGAAAGCTGCTGCCCCTACTTCCAGCACACACCAGAGCAACCGTGGTCAGAAGCATCATCCTTAGCCACCTGGATTACTGCAATGCTCTGTTACTGGAATCTCCTGCTTATCTGATTTCCAGACTCCAGAGCATCCAGGCGGCAGCTGCAAAGATGGTGCTTTCTCGAGGACGTCGATCTTCCACCACTCTTGCTCTGGCCGAGTTGCACTGGTTACCCATTCAGCAGAGGATCCGGTTCGAATCCCTGTGTACCGTTTTCAAAGCTGCACATGGCTTAGGTCCTAAACCCCTTCAGGCCAAATTCAAGTGGTATGAACCTACACGGGCCCTCCGCTCCTCATCCACCAATCTCCTTAGTATACCCAGGATCAGGAAAGCCACTCATGGTGGCAGAGCTTTTAGCATAGCGGCAGCCCACCTCTGGAATAGCCTTCCTCTGGCAATTAGGAAAACCAACGAACTGATGCTCTTCCGCAAAAGGATAAAGACCTGGCTATTCCCTAATGTCACACCTCCATAGAGCTTCTCCCCTCACTTGCCCTTACTGCTCAGCCCCTCAGATGCATTTCTCAGCGCCAGGATGCCCGTAGGGTTGCAGCGCGCTTTAGAAATGATATAAATAAATAAATAAAATAAAATGATTGCAACTTATTAGAATCCCCTGTAATCACCTGACACCCATCCCGGCAGACACTTCCATCTTCTAATGCATCATGTTCCACCAAGTAGATCATATTTTTATGTGTTTTTGGAGCACAGCATTGCAGAAGGTATGGCGTGCAGGATTTACCAGCTCAGTTTTACCATACTCACATGGGCCCTTAAACATTCACACTTTTGAACCGGTATTCCTGCTTTAATTTAATTTCCTGCCTATCAGAATTTTATTCACTTTAGGACTTATACCTATACACCATGACTTACCACAATCTTGTCACCTTCCAAACACTCTAAGTCCTAAGGATGGAGAAGTGAGTTAGCATAATAGGTAGATTTAACATTCATTATTAACCACAGACTCGGGAGAAGTTTAAAACACTTTATTTATGCAATATTTGATGAGTCAGGGGCCACAATAGTGCGATGAGAAATTTAGCAAATATGAAAATAATTACTAAAACATAAAGTTTGCAAGAAGTTAAGGCAACACCTTTAGACATTGGTACCTTGGAAGGGTGAAAAAGGGAAACGATACAAGGACATCCCACATAGATTATATTTACCAAGAATGGTGCTAAGACCATCCCTGGTCATGGGCTAGGACAAAAGAAAGACTCCCGACTAATCAGGTGCCAACAGGACAGGACAGGACAGGTGCAGAACAGGACAGGTAACCTCCGCTAAGTGCAACGCCAGCATCGCACCCCTCTCAATGGCAAATTTAGAACCCCGAATGGGTAATCGATACTTCTCCCTCAACAAACCCTGATCCTTCTGACAATGCTCCGCCAGCACTCTGTTCTCGATTCTCCTTCAGCGTACGTTGGGTCAGTGACAGGTCTGTGACAAGTCGGACAACTTAACTAACTAAGCCTACCTTAATTATACTATTTTCAGGGTAATGTACCACCCCCAAATGTTGCGAGTATGTGTATTCCCTTCAATCTGATTGGTCAGAAAGACGAGGAGAGGTCATCACACCATACTAAGATGAGGTCATTTTCATTCAATGTAATTGATCAATGTTCTCGTCCATAGTTCATTTTCCCATGGGTTTATTCCACCCAGCAATATTATTTCAATTTAGTATACAATGTAGTAAAAATGAGCAAGTTGTCTTCCTTTCCCCAGGTCATGGGGTGAGGTTCCCAGGCGCATCGCAGGTAAGACAGTCTTTGGCAAGTTTTCAATGCCACTGCTCGACGTCTTTCAGTGCTCTTGGTACATGCGCAGAGGGATTTCGAAATGGCGATTCATGTCAACCTTCAGGCCCAAATACGAGCTATTGAAGAAGTGAAAGAGAGACATATACCACTTATTTCTACTCTAACCCCATTACTTTATTTTTAACTATAGCATTAATAGTTAAGCAGAACACACAAGTTTTAGTTAAAGCAAGGCATAAGCATTAGCATGTGAGGTTTGAAGTGACCATTTCTGGCACTAGTGCACAGCTGCAAGAAATTCCCACCAAAAGTGAAGGACGTCATACCACGTAGATATGGCAGACGCATGCGCAAAAGAGTTCCCACATTTTCGGCAGCCATTAAAGACACTCGGGTTACTGTTAGTAAAAGCACATATGCAAGCTTCCCCTTCTTAGAAATGTTGTGTAATGTGATTATTAGTAAGACAAAACATGTTGATTAATTGGTTACATGTTATTTCGAGAGGGCTGAGTCCAAGCAAGTTTCTGTACTTATGAAACCTTGTCCATCAGAAGTCCATTGCTCTAATACACTCGGACAGTGTCGGGAATCTGAGGATCTCCATAGCCGGGCAATCTCCCTTTTTGCAATCATAAAACCCAGTGCGACCAGTCTCAGACTCGTCCAGTCCCCCCCCATCCCGACAGTATTATCATTGATTCCAGGTGGGGAGTAGCTGGGAGTTGTGATCCAACCACCCTGGCCAGCTTTGCATGTAATCTAGTCAGTAGCTAGATATAACAGGACATATGGATAAAGATACCTGTACATCCGGCACATCTAGTGCAGGTTGGTTTGGGACTCCTCCCAATCATATATAGGCGTGCCAGTGTGAAGTAGACACTGTGGAAATAATTCAATTGCCAGTATCATTAGCTTCCTTATGTCCATTTTCACTTCAACCCTTTTCTCCTCCTCCAGAGGGCCCAGATACCCTACCCACCTATCCCTGAGAGTTAGCGTTGGGTCTGGCATATTCACAATCAATAATACCCTATATGTGCAAGAGATGGCTTTCTTACCCTGCCATACAAACTTCAATTTCGATGCTAATGGGTTCAACCCAGGACCACCCGTAGGTGCACAGGCGATTTCTCTGATGCATGTTTGATCTGGAGATATCAGAAAAATTGTATGTTTCCCAAATTTCATCTATTCTGGAAATACCATTAATATCCCATTTAGAGAATCCACTCAGCTGAGAAACCTCCGGCAGCCATGTTCCATGCCAGAGAGACATTTCTTTTGTAAGCTTCCCATGGCATTTAATATCTCTAAGTGCCTGATGACAGCAGTCAAGCGTGATCCTGCTAACCTCGGGATGTCCTTTTTTCCCCTATAATCATATAGTTGTGACAGAAGCAGGGGTATTCCTGCAGACGCCACCTCTAGCCGCATTGCAGAATCTACCATATCTGCATAGACCCATTCATTTATGGGGAATAACTGGGAATTCAAAATGTATCTTCTGATGTCTGCCAATCCTAGCCCCCATCCTATGGAGTTTGTAAATATCTGTTAAACGCTACCCTTTATGTTTTTCTGGCCCAAAAATAAGACATAATGGTGGCTTGGAAGGAGGCAAAGAAGTCTCTAAGGAGGGTATGTGGGTAATTTTGAAGCACAAGCAACAACTGGCGCAAGGTGATCATTTTAAATAAGACACCCCAGCCCATCATCAAAAGAAGCAATTTACCCCAAGCATGAAGATGTGAGTGCAGCTGGTATATCATAGGGATTATATTGCACTCCCAGCTTTTTGTCTGATCCAGCAAGACATGCAACCCTAGGAATACAAAGCTAGAGGCACTCCTCAAAGGCCTATTGATTATTACCATGGTATCTAACTAAGCAGTTTTGGAAGTACAACTGACCATGACAACTGACGTACAGCTGACCATGATGCCAGAATCTTCTCCATATATCCAGAATATGTGTATAAGGCGGGGAATAGAGCAGTCAGGGTGAAATACATACAGCATATCATCGTACGCATATACTGCTATGGGATCTTTGTGGTCCTGCTGCACATGCAGTCCCCACACCTGGATATCAGATCTGATCCATTTTGCTAGGGCTTCTACTGCCAGCGCAAACAACAGATGGGAAAGAGGGCAGCCCACCTTGTGCCTCTCTGGATTGGAAAGGGGGAGGTCAACACACCATTCACCCTCGCCGCAGCAAATGGGAGTTCATACAGGAGGTTTTCATATTCCTGGTACTGAGGGCAAATATGAAATTCCTGGAGGACTGTGTGTAGGATGGACCATTTGACCGAGTCAAATGCCTTTTCAAAATCAATTGAGAGTATTGCCTATGGTTCAGTAAAGTGCTATGCCAAGTCCAGCACCATCTGCAGAAGGTATATACAGTGAGTTGTTCCCCTACTGTCATGAAACCATTCCAGTCCCAGTGTTCCAGGGCTCATATTACCCTCACCATGTGGTTGGCCAGCACCTTGGCAAGGATTATGGTTTCAGTGTTTGTCAATGATATTGGTCTATAAGAGGCACAGTCCATCCGGAATTCCTCATATATTAATCTCAGCTGGGGAACTAGGCGGGAAGCATAACTGAAAAAAATAAAGAGACATATTATCAAGAACGACGTCAAAAATTATCACCTGTTTAGCGGCAGAAAACTGACGCTAAAGCCGCAATATTGGGCTTCATAATATGCCCTTGAGAATTGTAATAGAAGTCCATGTTCTGGTGTGAACATGGGCTTCTATTGGAATTCTCCAGGGCATATTATCAAGCCCATTATCGCCGCTTTAGCGGCAGTTTTCTGCTGCTAAACCGGCGATAATTTTAACGCCGTTCTTGATAATATGCCCCAAAGTCGGCAAGCCATTGGAACCGGGGGCCTTGCTGTGGACATGCATCAGCAGCTCCCATGATTTCCTATTCCAATATTGGATGATCTAGCGCCTCTCTATCTTTGGGTAGTAATCTGTGAAGGGGCAGGTCCTTGATTATGGCTGTAATTAGTGCTTGGAGTACAGGCTCCCATTTTACATACAGTTTTGTGCAATAGCAAAGGCAGCTGCTACCATCTTGGGGTTGGATACTAGGCCTCGCTCTAGGTTTTGGATGCCTAGAACAAATCTAACTTCAGCATCCCTATTAAAGAGTCAGTATACTAATTTGCCAGACTCATCTTCGGCTTCATAAATTCTATATTTTGTGGCCATTTTAGCCTGCACCTATAATTTAGTTTTCAGTGCCTCTCTATCTGTTTCCAATCTGTGTAGCGCCAGAGTTCCTCGGTATTGAGAGACCTCTTCTTCCTAAGCCTTTGTTTAGTTCTAGAAATCACTTAATAGCTTCTCGAGTTGCCTTTTGAAAGCAGACCTCCAGGAGGAGCAAAGTTGGCAGACGCCAGACGCCCAGATTCCTCATTGAAATCCAAAGGTTAGCATGACCGGGTTATGATCTGACAATCCTCCCAGGAACATTCTAGAGTGTGTGATCTCGTGAACTAATCTGGCTGGGGCAAGAATATAGTCTAATCTAGATTGAATGTGCTGTCTCTATTAGTGGAAGAAGGAACACACCCAGTCAGGAAGGTGCATGAGTTTTCAGACATCAGATAGGTCCACCAATTGTTTCCGGCTCCTAAGGGACATTATCCTGGCAGAGGGGGTGGGGAGACTGGTGGAGTTCAGACTAAGGGCCAGATGTACAACCGTTTTTTGCAAGCGCAAACAGGTTTGCGACCCTCGCTATTAGGAAGGGGCATTCCATGGGTGTCTTTTCGTAATAGCGAGTCTGAACCCTATGTAAGCCTGTTTTGCGACCGAATTGTGGTAATGCATGCGCCTTCCCCTTTTTGAATGCAGGGGAAAATGTTTTTTAGGGGCAGGCAGTGGTCCCAGCGACCACTACCTGCCCTTAAAAAACGTTTAATTGTTCTTTTTTTAAATGCATCCCATTTTCCTTTAAGGAAAACGGGCTGGATTTTTAGAAAAAAACGGCTTTATTTAGAAGCAGTCCCAGACATGGAGGTCTGCTGTGCCCAGCAGGCCACCAGACCTCGGAGGACCAGCCATTCCCAATGGGGTCGTAGATTGCGAGTGCCTCATGAATATTCAATGCCACCCCATTGAGAATCGCAAACAGTGTCTGAGACTCTGTTGTACATTGTGATTTGCCACTCGCATTTGTCGCAATTTGCAAGTCCCAAATCACAGTGGTCGTACATCTGGCCCTAAGATCCATAATGGAGTTAAAGTCCCCACCTAAGAACATTGTACTTCGTTTAACATTTTGTAGAAGCATTCGTAAATTCTGGAGTGCATCATCGATCAGTGTGGGTGGAATATATACATTTGTAATGAACCATGGCAGTGGACCAGGGTCTACCCTCTCACATACTCATGATTAGTATCAAGTGGTTGGGGGGATTGTGAAAAATCATATGGGAAGGAGCGATGAAGAAGGATTACTGCCCTACTGCAGCCCTGTTATGCACGCAGTAGAAGAGCCTGGAATAGCCATATCTACCAACAAAACTCACAATTTGTACCCAAAAGACGTTTCCAGTAGCAATAAAATTGCTGATGTCCATTTCTTGGCCCGAAAAGAACCAACACCCTCTTAACTTTATTATCTAACCAATTCACATTCCAAGAGACTACCTCTGTTGCCATAGGTGCAGAGAAAAAACATCGAGACATCTCCAAGCAAAGCCTGTTGAACTGCATTTTAACAATAAAACGGAACCCCAAAGCTCCCTCAAAACGCCCCTACCCCACACTTTGAGAAATTAGGCATCTGTTGCCTATTTAAATAAGAACTAATAAGTTAAGTGAGGATTGGCTTATACAAGTTAGATGTTGCTCTGTATTAGGTACTAAGGACAAATAACTAGCAGGCAGCAGAGTATTAATAGCAGTAAGTTATGAAGTTCCAATCAATGTTAATGCAAGTTAGACGAAGTGACAGAAAAGCAAGTAGACCGGGGACCAGGATCAGGGTGGAAAACAGCATGGTAGATGCCACAGGGGGCACCATCATGTCTTCATCCTGTTCTTGTTATCCTTGTCACTCACATCCTTCGAGGAGGTGTCTTTCGTTCTTTTTGCTGATCTATGATTCCATCTCTGGCGAGAGCGTCTCTCCTTCCTAGGACTCTAACTAACCAACCCGGATTGCTTCCCATGGACTCTGCCTGCATGCCGGTCAGTCTGTGAATTCTTCTGGTTCGGGAGAGGAATCTGCTCCTCAATCCATTTCCAGGCCACCGCTGGTGTTTCAAAGAACATTGATTTCACTTCAAACAGCACTTTCAACGTGGCCAGGAAGAGTAGCATATAAGAGATTTGCATAGACTTAACAGGCACATGCACCAAAGCATTTTGCGATCGCAAATGGTGCGAATCGCAAAAATCGCCCGTTTGCGTTCGCAAAAATTGCTTTTGGAATACATGAAACAAGTAGCCCCTCGCAATTTAAGAAATCCCAAAATGTGCGATTTCTTAAATTGCGATTGCATTTAAGGAATCGCAATTTACGATTCCTTAAATGCAATGCAAGAAAGTAAAAAGATTTGCAATTTCGCAATTAAGAATCGCAATTTACCATCACATGTAAGGTGATGGTAAATGGTGTTTTTTTAAAAAAAGCATCAAAGTGCATTTCTAAAATTCCCATGTTAAGCACACACATGCCTCTGGGACATGTGTGTGCGTAACATGGGTGCACATATCAATTTCAGGGGTGCAACAGGGTGTCCTTTGGACACCCCTGCACAATTAAATTCGCATTCTCCGTTTGCGAATCGGTAATTGCGATTCGCAGAATGAAAATGTCTTCCCATTCATTCCTACGGGCCTCAAGACCCATAGGAATGAATGGGGAGGGATTCCTTAATTGCGACTCACAATTTGCGAGTCGCAATTAGGGAATGTTTAGAAATCGCACATTTTTCAGCGATTTCTACATGCATAGGCATTTGCGAATTCTTAATTGCGATTCCTTAAAAATCGCAATTAAGAAATCGCAAATGACTACAATGATGCATGTATCTGTAAATCTTTCTTTTTTCTTGCCCCAAAGAATTTACACTGCTGTTGGACCTAAATAGTGCATTCAGGGAGAGGAGAAGCTCAGCCAAGACACTAAACAGATATTTTTTCAGCCTGGCAGACCAGACAATAGTGTTCTTGTCAGTATAATTGAGGAGCCTCATGATGATGGTATGTGGGTGTCAGAGCACCAGGGAATGGTGGACTCTTTCGAGCACAAAACATGATGACAGTTCCCTATTGGAATCCAGGATTATAGCCAAATAGTAAAAAAGTGTTCGGTTTTTATACCTTCAAGGCTCTCTAAGACCTTCATGAGGCAGTGGTTCTTTCTTC
This sequence comes from Lissotriton helveticus, assembly GCF_964261635.1. NCBI lineage: Eukaryota > Metazoa > Chordata > Amphibia > Caudata > Salamandridae > Lissotriton > Lissotriton helveticus. The sequence continues at coordinate 17,514,707 of NC_136060.1, read as the reverse complement.
TGGATCGACCCTCCTCATCTTCAGCTTTCTGTTCCAGGTCAGCCACCATATATTGCAACAGTCTCACTGAGTTGGGGGAATAGGCAGGTGTCTCTGTGGCACCCAGTCGAGTACTCACAGTCACCCCCTTTTGAAGGAGCTTGTTCCACAGATTTGAGGACAGGAAAAAAGATATATCCCATCAGGAGTAGGCGGTCAGCAGAGGGCTCAAGGACAGAGTCAGGAATCACCTAGAAGCCCAGAATCCATGAACCTGGATAGGCCGATTCACAACCTTAAAACCAAGTAGCAGCCAGGGGTCTTCCAGAGTCAGGGAGCCTGGAGTTACTGTTCTTTATGCCATCAGAGAGAGAGAGAGAGAGAGAGAGAGAGAGAGAGAGAGAGAGAGAGAGAGAGAGAGAGAGAGAGTGCGAGAGAGAGAGAGCTCAAACTCTACGGTGACTAGATTATACCATGACAATCCTATTGAGGTTGCACCAATGACATCTGCATGATAGCTTCCAGGAGTTTGAAATTGTAAAGACCTGTGTTTCCACACTGCGTTGAGGATTTGGCAGAGGAAACGCAAACTGCCTCTCCTTGTAATGGTACTGGCTTCGGGTGGAGTCTCATTCCTGTCATTATTTCAAATTCAGGAAAAAAGCATTCATATACATAGGTAAATGTTTTGAGAAATTAATTTTAAATGTTCATTTAATCTAGCATAGATATAAATCCAGGTTTATGGTGTTAAGTTGCTTTTGGTTGTGCGTTCATTTATTTAATTTTGAGTTATGTATAATAATGCTTATTGCCTTTTGGTAACTTCACAGCACTAGCAGACTGAAGGTATATCTTACTTGTCGGAAGAAAGAAGGGAAAGTTAGCAATCATTGGAGAGGGTTGAATATTGATTGGAAAATGTCCCTCTCTGAAGGGTAAACGTTTTGCCTTCCTCCTCCTCTTTTTTTTGGAACTCTTTTTGTTGGCCATAGGACTCTAAAAACCTTACCACGGCTAACCAGTGCTTTAGGGCATGTGCATCTACCCTAAACATGTTGATATTGGTGTGCTCCTGATTGGCATATTTTTTGTACTAGTAAGTCCGTTGTGAAGTGGTGTAATCTTTACTGGCACTGATCGTGCCACCCACACAAGTAGCCTTTCAAACCTGCCTCAGGCCTGCCATTGCAGTGCCTGCATGCGCAGTTAACTGCCTCTTTGACTTTGCATTTAAAACTACTTGCCAAGTCCTAAATTCCCCTTTTATTACATATGTTACCCGTAAAGTAGGCCCTAAGTATCCCTAAGTGCAGCTTGCTATGAAAGTTAAAGGTAGGACATGTACTTTTATATTTTGCATGTCCTGGTAGTGACAAACAGTCTATTTAGTTTTTCACTACTGTGAGGTCTACTCCTCTAATAGGTTAGCATAGGATTTCATTATTGCATCAGCAAGCTGTAATTCTTGATCAGAGAGGAGTAGCTTTGTCATGTATAAGATGGTTGGAATTGTATTGATAAATCCTACTCACTGGTGAGGTTGGAATTAACTGTACTATTTTAGAAATGCCACTTTTATACATTAAAATGAAGAAATGATGGATGGTACTGCCTAGCCAGGTCCTCCCCGGGCCCAAAACAAGCATCCTAGGACCGGTGTCAAGGCATCACCCCTCATCAGCCAGGCTAGCTTGAACCCAGTGCCGCAGTGACCTTGGGACCGACGCCTGGCCATACCCTTCCAACTTAGCGCAACAAAAGCAAAACGAACAAATGATGGACGGAATGCTGAACAATGCAAACTTTCACCTCCAGTCACAAAGATCAGGGTTTAATCCATCTTTCTTTTGCTCACCACGCCACCCCAGCTTGGACCCACCCAAATGCAAATCAGCCTTGACCCTGTTCCTTATGGTAACAGTCCCGCCTGAACTGCCAAGCCAGGTCCTCCCTGGACCGGAAACAAGCATCCTAGGACCGGTTTCGTGGCATCACCCCTCACAAGTCAAGCTAGCTGGAATCCAGTGGTGCAGTGAACACGGATCCCACATCTGGGCATACCCTTCCCACTTAGGGCGACAAAAGCAAAAGGAACACATTTTTTTTATTTTGCAGAGTTTTATATAGCGCGAACTAGACCCAAACCAAATCAGGTATCAGAGCGCTTTACATAGCACCAGTTACGTTACATGAGGACACACTTTCATTTTAGGCACGGGGAGATTAAGTGATTTGCCCAGAATCACAGGAGGTTTTTGGCGTCGTTACCGAGACTCGAACCCAGATCCCCAGGTCCGAGGTCGAGCGCCTTAACCGTTAGGCCAATGCTTGACAATGCAAACATGTGGCCCGAGTCACAAAGATCTGGGTTTAATCCATCGTTCTTTTGCTCACCACGCCCCCCCAGCTTGGACCCAGCCATATGCAAATCAGCCTTGCCCATGTTCCTCCTGGGAACAGTCCAGCCCGTAATGCCAAGCAAGTTCCTCCCTGGACCAGAAACAAGCATCCTAGGACCGGTTTCTGGGCATCACCCCTCATCAACCATGCTAGCTAGAATCCAGTGGCGCAGTGAGCATGGGACCCCTATTAGACATTTCTCTGCACATACTGCTCTGTGTGCCTGACAGCCTGTCTCTAATACATGTCTGGGTTGGGCTGGGGGACAGCTAGATTTGTCCATTCCTCTAGACAGCCATAACACAGGACAATCAACTGAATCTGCATTCATCTGCATACTGATCTGTCTTCCTGGACCAGGGAGAATGGGAGGGGCTGACACACTTTAATAGCTAGTGTCCTGTCCACACACAATGCAGTGATCACTCCTCGCAGCTAGGCTGGCAGACAGGACTGGGCTGAAAGAGATCTTTGTGCACTTCAGAGGGTTCCTTTGATTTACCCCCTCATCGAAGTCACTTTTGGGTATACGTACTGGGTCTCTCACCCCATCGAATCAGACACTTTTGGACCTGTAACCATCAGTAGCGGACTGTGGTGGGAGTGCTGCAGGGCGCTGATGTATAACTTGAGAACCACTGATTGAATTGCTATTGTTTTGCTATTGTTTTGCCTCAGTGTAAAGAGTACTATCTTTGAAATGTGTATGATTTTTAAACATATTTTTATCATTCTGATCTTGTTTTGAACCTATTCCAAATATCTATTTTTATGAATACTGTGTGGTGTCTTGTTGTGATGTATTCATTGAGTTACTGTATGTATGTGTGTTGCACAAATACTTTACACATTTTCTCAGTTGATAAGACTGCATGCTCTGCACGGAGCTACCAGAGTGTGAGCACAGGTTATCGTCATAGTATATCTAGCTTCCCCTGACTATAGTGGTGGGTTCTGTCTGGCTTGGGAATTTACCTTAGCCTAACCTTTGCGAATCACAAATGGAAATACACTAAATTGTCTCAGACACATTCTGCGATTTCCAATGGTGTTACAAATGACATGACTCATCAATATTCATGATGCAGTTTACAATTTGTGAACCATTGGGAATTAGTAATAGTACAGGGATGATTGCCTGCCGGGGACAGCAAGTCTTTATGTCTGTATTTGCTTTATAAAGAAAGAAACTTAAAAAAAAATGCAACTCATTTTCCTTAAAGATAAACGGGATGCCTTTTCAAAAACAAAAACAAACTTTTCAGTTTCATTATTTAAGAATAGGCAGTGGTTCATGGGACCACTGCCTGCACTTGAAAAGGTTCGCTGCCAATCACAAAGGGGAATGGGTCCATTCCCATAGGTAACTGATTTACTAACCACTTTAAGTAGGTGGTAAACTGCGATTGTTTAGCTACCGCCAAAAAATCGTGCTTCTCCCTACGACTCGCTATTAGGAATGGATGCCCTTGGCATGCTCCTTCCTAATAGCGACTCACAAACCCAATTTTGCGAGTCACTAACAGGCTACCAACTCACATAATAGGGTTAATACCATGCACCAGGCAATTTTAGCGGTCTCAAACGGCCTGATTTGTCATATTTGTGACTGATAAAAATGGTCATACATGTGGCCCTAAGTGTGTTGCAGATTCTAGTGCACTACTTTTATACCACTGTTCCTTCCTGTACCAACAACCCTTCATTTTACTAATAAAAATACAACTCCTTCAGGCACCCTTGCTCTCATCTGGCCCACAGTCCCCCATTGTGCCACCAAACCATTGTGCCCCCCGGCAGACTTCCGTGGGATTTAGGGCACTCCACCGGATTACTCCGGAACTGCTGGCGCAGGCTTGTGCAGACCATCCCTGTGTGTTAACTGGGAACTTAGAGGAGGATGTGGAGCGATTGCAGGTCTGGCTCTCAGAGAGACTTAATGATCTTGCTCCCCTGAGACCCCTCCGCAAACCTGGAAAAGGCGCATCTGCCCCTTGGTTTACGGAAGCATTAGCGGCTTCACGGCGGCAATGCAAGGTGGCGGAAAGAGCATGGCGCGTGAAATACGACGCGATGGCGAAACTCGCCTACAGGTCTATGGCGAAAGCTTATCATCGGAACATCCTCGCGGAGAAGAAGGCCTATTTCGCGAGAAAAATTGAAGCGGCCTCCAATTCCTGTAAGGAGCTTTTTGCCATTGTGCGGGAGTTTACAACATCTCGCGCAGCACCAACCCAGACCCCCCCCCCTGCGCCTTGGGTCAGGGCGATTGCGGACTTTTTCACCTCCAAGATCCAGCGGATCCAGGACTCCTTCCATGTGCTGGAGCCTGAGATGCCAGGTCGGGCGGAGAATGCCGTTGTTACCCGACCTAACGCAGGTGTGGCCCTGGCAGCTTTCCCTCCTATCTCGCTGACCGCTTCATTTGACCTGATGGTCGGGCTTAAATCAGGTTCCCCCCGGGACGCCTGCCCCGCAAAATTTTTGGCTAGAATGGCAGCTGTCATTAATCCACTCGTGAACCCCCTGTTGAACTGTTCTCTTGCACAGGGTGTGGTTCCCCAGTCCTGGAAGCAGGCTATGATTATTCCCCTGCTAAAAAAGCCTGGCTTGGATGCGGAGGTGTTGGCGAATTATCGACCTATATCGCTTCTGCCGGCTTTTGCGAAGGTCACTGAAAAGCATGTCCATAAGGTGCTTGCCGATTACCTGAAGTCCCACGACCTACTGCACCCCACCCAGTCGGGTTTCCGCACCAATCTTAGCACCGAGACGGCTCTCCTGGAAGTCTCGGAGGCGATAAAGGAGGTGCTGGATTCGGGCGGGAGAGCGATGCTGGTGATGTTAGATCTGTCGGCGGCCTTCGACACCGTCCCTCATGAGGGTCTTCTTGCAAGACTCTCTGAGATTGGTCTCCAAGGGACGGTGCTCCAGTGGTTTCGATCTTTCCTGGCAGGCCGTCGACAAACGGTCTGGGCTTCGGCTTGCTCCGCCGAGATGTTGCCATTGGGTGTCGGAGTTCCTCAGGGCTCTGTCCTGAGCCCAACTTTATTTAACATCTTCATGACCCCTCTGGCGGCACTGGCGGAGTCTTTCGGGGCCCAGATCGTTTCTTACGCCGATGACACCCAGCTCCTCTTCACCTGTGAGAGGGGTGCGGACTTCGATGGAGGTAGGATCCAGGGTTGCCTTGAGGCTGTGTTCCAATGGTTCCATCATAACAGCCTCAAGTGCAACTCGGATAAATCCGAGGTCCTCTTTTTCGGGTGCAGTACGGATCCGGACTGGAAAGTGTGGTGGCCTGAGAACATGTTCCCACCGGCATGTTCGTCCCTGGTAGCTAAAAACCTTGGGATCAAGATCGACAACGGCCTCACACTACGCTCACAGGTAATCGGTCTCACTGGTACCTGCTTCGGTTTACTCCGGATGCTACGCAAGTTCCTTCCCCTGCTATCGGAGGAACATAGGAAGATCACGGTGCAGGCGATTATAGGCTCGAGAATTGACTATTCCAACGTCCTTTATCTCGGCCTGCCAGAATACCTGCTCCAACGGTTACAGGTTGTCCAGAATTCGGCAGCACGTGCCATCTTTGGACTATCTCGCCGTGCCAGAGCCTCAGGCCTCTTGGAGGTCCTGCACTGGCTCCCTGTCCGGAAGCGGATAATTTTTAAGACTCTCACTCTGGCACACAAAGCCTTGCACGCCTCCGGAGCAAAATATCTTCAGAAAAGGTTGACCTTCTACCGTCCTGCCAGGTCGCTTAGGTCTGAAGCCCTGTCCCTTGCGGCGGTTCCTCGCGTGAAGAGAGCCCGCATCGGTGGCCGCTCTTTTAAACTACTAGCGCCTCAGTTGTGGAATAAACTGCCTGTGCCCCTGCGCAGCATTCCTAATCTGTTGGCCTTTAGGAAAGGACTCAAAACCTGGCTTTTTATCTCTTAGTTCTGGCCCCTAGTTAGGTTTTCTTCCTCTCTGGTCTCTTTTTACTTTTTCTCCCTGTTGTGTTAGTGTGCAATTCAAAGCGTCGGGACACTCTTTTGAGTAGCCGCACGCTATATAAAACCTTTTATAACATAACATAACATAACAAACATTCAAATTTACGGTGGCCTAATCCAATCACAGCTGCTCATTTAAGAGGGGCAGAGTGCCCGTCTCAACCTACCGATCCAGACCCTTATGTTCAGATTCACATTCAGAATACGCAGTGAGCACAAGCAGTGAGCCCTCTGCTATGAATTGCTTCAGATTAATCACATGGCTATGACCAGGGAGGGCTGTTGATGTCATCAAGGTGCCTTACATTGCACCCACATAAACCAAAGGAGCACGTTGAGAGGTAAAAACCTGAAAGGATCTTTACATGCATAGGGTTACATTTTAAACCGTAAACTAGGAGTCAAATTGTAATTCTATACTCCACAGCTCTGGAATTTCAAGAAATGTGGAATGTTGAGGGCATGAAATGTTTGAGGAGACATTTCTGTACACTCCCTGCTATATATCTCACACGGTTCACTGACAAGATGTTGATGCAAAAAAATAGAAGTAAAAAATGTTGATGATAAGATATAATATGCAAAAATTTCGACCCCCATACTTAAACAGGTAAGTACAAAAATATTGAGAAAAAAATATTGATGTAAAAAAGATAGTTTTACAAAATATTGAATCTTATATGTATATAAAATAAAATAATAAATATTAAATATGTTACATAATAAAATGAATGTAAAATTAATTAGATTTCTTATAAGTAAATAATAAATAAACTTAATCTAAAAAACTTAAACACACACATACTTTAAAACAATTAATAAACTATTTATTTTATTTTATAATTTTAACATTATATAACAAATTTCTAATATATATATATATATATATATATATATATATATATATATATATATATATATATGTGTGTGTGTGTGTGCACCAATTACATACAATTCTATTATAAAATAAAACATTAAACTATTTAAAAATCTTCAACATTAAATGTCCCTCTCCAGTGAGTGCAACAGTAGGATAAATGTTGGATTGAGGAGGGGTTAAAATTACTATTCCCACTCCAGTGAGTGTAACAGTAGGGAAAGATTTGAATAACTGAGGTGTAAAAACTACTATTTCCACTCCAGTGAGTGTAACAGTAGAGAAAGTCTTGAATAGCAGAGGGGTAAACATTACTATTGCCACTCCAGTGAGTGCAACAGTAGAAAAGGTGTTAGATAGTGGTGCAATAAAATATACTGTTCCCATTCTAGTGACTGCAACAGTAGAGAAAGTGTTGGATTGCAGAGGAATAACAATTAATATTCTCACTCTAGTCAGTTCAAAATTGAAAATGAACAAAATGTTAACAACAGAAATATTTAAAAAACAAAATAAATAGAAAAATATATAAATATGTTAAAAATGATAATACAAATATATTTAATAGTAAAACATAAAATATATATATAAGAATGTTAAATACATATGAAAAATACCTACAAATATTACACTAAATAAAATAAAAAACAATTTCCAAACAAATAAATATTTTTAATTAGAAATACTGTAGAAACAAAACATTAATTACATAATTTTGCTTTTTTAGTTCCTATCCTATAACAATACCCAATTCACACCATATCTAAATTTAAAAAGAAATGTACTTCCTTAATTAACATAATTAATGACCAATTAAAGAAATATTATTAATTTCAAAAACAAATTAAAACTGATAAAATTATTTAACTTCCCACACTTAAACCCTGTAAGCCCCACAACCCACAGCTAAATTAAAACTATAAAAAAATAATTACACAATTAAAACGTATTTTCAATTAAAAAACGAATAGTATTTAACAACTAATTATAAAGTAAGTACAAATAATTAACTCCCCACACTGTACCTCTATGAGAATAAAATCCAAACAAAAAAAATTAAACAAATACCCTAATTAAATATAAATGAATAAATTAATATTATTGATCAACTAATGTTTAATTAAATTAAATGTAAATTATTTCCCACCCTTTAACCCTATAAACCCCACAACCTGCACCTACAATTAAGTACACAATTTCCATAATTATTTATCAATTAATTAAATAGTATTAATTAACAACCAACTAATAATTAATTACAAAGAAATGATTTCCCACAATTAACAGTATAAAATCTAAATGAAATAAATAAAAATAATTATTAATTTATTGTAATTAAATTACTTCCCACCCTATTCCCCTATAAACCCACAACCCGCTACGGAACTAAAAAATGCAAAATGTAATGAAAAGAAAAATGATAACTACTAAAAATGTAACACATATATTAAAAAACATAAACAATACTTATACAAAAAACATACATCACATACATTTAAAATATAAAGTCAACTTTGTGGGAGAAGCAAGATGGTGGTCCTGTAGTGGCTGCTAGCAGCAGCATGTTGAAGGTGGATACATGATGAAATAAACTAACCTCTGGACTCAGATGCTCTTCGCTGCTGCTTTGGAGACCCCGGGGTTTGTCCACGAGTGGAGATAATTCTGAGGGGCCTCACAGTCTTCAGATGTCTGGTGGCAGCCATCTCATCTCATTCTGACTGCTCTCTCTGCCGAGACACAGCTTGGAGGATGGGACCCAAAACTGCTGCTGGTGGTGCCCAGAAGGCGAAGATGGGCGCAATACTGCAGCGAGATGAGATGCTCCCCAGGAATTGGAAACCGAGCGGAAGGGAAAAGGTGGGGCTGCCAGAGGTACACGTTTTGCCGGCCCTACTCTTGTTGAGCTCCTGAGGGTGTCAGGTCTGAGACCCGCTTTCCAGGAGAAGGAAGAGACTGTACGGAATACAGGCAAACAGCAGAAACCGGTGGAGACAACCGTTTTGGCGCCATCAGAGGAATTCAGCACTTGTTCTCATAAATGGGTTAAAGATGAGAGCCGGACTTTTTGCTTTGCAAAGTTTTGGGAAAAAATTGAAGAATTGCAATGCTTTATTAAAGATGAACAATGTGTCAGCAGTTCAATTTATAAATCGATTGGGTGGCAGCAAATTGAGAAATTTGACTCAGGTTTCAAAGAAGAAATTGAGTTGGTGTTTGGTGCAGAAACATCTGCAGGTGGAGTATATACAGGGGCTGTTCAATGCAGCGGCAGATAGGAGTTCAAGGTAACTTCAGGATTACAGTGACGGGAAGTTGGGTGTGAATCTATTCAGGAGAATTGAGGATGTTTGGGGTCCCTTGGGGGTGGATCTGTTTGCATCAAGGTTAACTTTCTAGTTGGTATTTCATTTGGACAGCGTATCTGCAAGCTGAAGCAGTGGATGCTTTTCAACAGGTTTGGGATGATCTAATGCATTTCCTCCATTTTCAACTATACCTTTGTTGCTGTTAATGAAGAGGAGACAGAGTTGTCAGATTGTTCAAATAACTCCTTTTTGGATGGCACGATCTTGGTTTCCAGGGTTACTGGAGTTGGCAGTAGAAGAACCTTATTTGATTCCTATGTTGGAAGAGATGTTGGTAGGAACAGGAGGAAAGGTTTATCCGTTAGTTGTAGAAGGATCCTTGAACCTACTTTTTGGAAGATTTCAGGGAAGAAGGCCGTTTGAAGGCTTTTCAGAACAGGCTCAGGAGTTGCTCAAAGAATCATGGGCACCTGAGACAAGGAAGAGATATGTTGGAGTTTGAAAGAAATCGGTTGGTCGGTGCATGGAAAGAGATGTGGATCTTGGTGCATGGAAAGAGATGTGCATCTCCCATAGAATTCTCTATTTTTTAGTCAATTATTTTTAAAAAGGGTATTTCGTATAGGACAATTCATTGATATAGGTCTGCAGTAGCTGCAGGGCATGCACCTGTTGAGTTGATTTCCATAGTAAGGCATGCTTTGATTTGTAGAGTAAGGAAGGGGATTAAGTTATGGAGTCCTCCTAGATTTAGATATTATTTTATGGGGGATGTGAATTTAGTTTTGAAAAAGTTATAGAGCTGGACTTCAAATTATGTGGTGTTCTAACAGAAACTTCCAGGCTTAATCCTACATCTATACTATTTTTGTTACGAATCATGTCTCCAGCAAAACGCCCCCACAGTCCCCCCAACACTGCTCTTGTGAGTTTTGGCCCTAACTCGTAGAGCATCATGTTTCCAAGTGAATATATCTAAGAACGCTAAGAAGAATCTCAAACATAAATTACTGGAACTCCACCAGGAAACTCTAATAGCAGACACCTACCACAGCTCGTCTAATGCCCCGAAGAAAACAGACTTTATATTTTATTCCAAACATCCGGCTAAATGGAAAGACATTTTACTTCTCTGCCTTCCAGTCACTAAAAGAATTAAAATTCTGTATGGAATAAAACTGCAGTTTTTATTGCTGCTGCTTCTGTGAGGGGGGTGCCATAGACATTATGATGTATTGGGCTCGTGGCCAGGCAGACTGAGGAGGGTAAAGCTCCCTGCTTACTCCAGAGATCACCTGTATCTTGAAGGCTGGGGTGTCCAGGGATGTCTTAGGGTCATACATTTTCACTAGATCCGTCACCTTACTTAGGGACATTGTGAAGCTCCATCATTTCAGCCTGTGAGATTGGTTGTTGAGGGGAGATGTGTGTAAGCTGTTCAGCTGGGTTTGAGATGTACGTTGGGGGTGGCTGGTGATGTTGGAGGAGGGTCGGTGTGATTGTCGATCGTATGCAGGGTGAGTTTTAAGGATCTTAAGGATGTTGTTGATACCCATCGATAACTTATCATGTTAATTCTCCAAGTGAGTTAAACAATTACTGTTGCTAATCATGGATATATGGTTCAATGGATATACTAATTTGATTTGACTTTCCATGCAAGTTAGGTATTTTTCTATGTCCCTCGACTGCGTACAATTCATTGGCGAGAGTGTGGAGGTGTTGAGGGGTGAGTTGTCATCTGTGTAGGGTTTTGGGCTCGGGTGGTATGATATTGAGGATGTGAATAGAGTTGTCATGTGTTTAGTGCTCTGTAGGGGTGGGTAAGGTTTATGGATATTGAGGGCATCATTGTGCGTACTCATCTATTGTAAGGGTGCACGCTAATGGTAGGTTGGAGTTTCCAGTGGCAGGAGACTCCTGGTCTTTATCCTGCAGGTCATGGGAGATAGTGGTGGGGAGTTTGGGGTGGGTTCTCAAACATGTGCCTCAAAATGGGACCTCAGAGTTCCTACAGCACAGCAGAGGGTCTGGATTCCCAGGGTGAGTCTTATCTCCCTAGAGAACATTGCTGATGGGTATATGGCAAATAGATGTGCTGCTTTAGAGCTGAGTTAGCAAATGCTGCAACCACCTGTTTGTATAGTACTATAATATACACACATAAAGGGGCTTTTGGTCAGCAGACTTCATCCAATAGACTGTTAAATTAACATACATATTTTGGCTCCACCCAGCACACTATAGAGAAGGGGGGAATGGATAAACCCACTGTACCCTCTGGCTTCCATCAGTCTGAAGATCTGCAAAATGGCTGTGCACATGGTTCACATCTGCCTATAAATTGTGTGCTCTTTTATTTATGTTTTTTATCAAGTTAACATACTATTTATTTTTCCTGCACGTTGGGTGCCCATTTAGGTGGGGATTTATTGTCTGTCTCCTTTTTACGATCTTGCTGCAGGCAGAACCCGCTATCTGTCAACTAAGTGTGGCAGGGTATGCTCAGACGTGAGTCCCTTGCTCACTTTGCCACTGGATTCAAGCAAGCCGGGCTGAAGACGGCTGGAATGCCAGAAACCGGTCCTCGGAAGCTTGTTTCCGGTCCAGGGAAGGCATGGCTTGGCAGTTCGGGCTGGACTGTTCTCATGAGGCACAGGGTCAGACTGATTTGCATATAGCCATGTCTGAACTGGGGTGGCAGAGTGGGCTAAAGAACGGTAATGGATTAAACCCAGATCTTTTGACTGGGTGTGAGTGTTTGATTGATTCAGATGCTCCGTCCATCACCACCCCCTTTTGTACTGCTTTTGGCCACCATAAGTGTGGCAGGGTATGCTCAGACGTGAGTCCCTTGCTCACTTTGCCACTGTATTCAAGCAAGCCGGGCTGAAGACGGCTGGAATGCCAGAAACCGGTCCTCGGAAGCTTGTTTCCGGTCCAGGGAAGGCATGGCTTGGCAGTTCGGGCTGGACTGTTCCCATAAGGCACAGGGTCAGACTGATTTGCATATAGCCATGTCTGAACTGGGGTGGCAGAGTGGGCTAAAGAACGGTGATGGATTAAACCCAGATCTTTTTACTGGGTGTGAGTGTTTGATTGATTCAGATGCTCTGTCCATCACCACCCCCTTTTGTACCGCTTTTGGCCGCCATAAGTGTGGCAGGGTATGCTCAGACGTGAGTCCCTTGCTCACTTTGCCACTGGATTCAAGCAAGCCGGGCTGAAGACGGCTGGAATGCCAGAAACTGGTCCTCGGAAGCTTGTTTCCGGTCCAGGGTAGGCATGGCTTGGCAGTTCGGGCTGGACTGTTCCCATGAGGCACAGGGTCAGACTGATTTGCATATAGCCATGTCTGAACTGGGGTGGCAGAGTGGGCTAAAGAACGGTGATGGATTAAACCCAGATCTTTTGACTGGGTGTGAGTGTTTGATTGATTCAGATGCTCTGTCCATCACCACCCCCTTTTGTACCGCTTTTGGCCGCCATAAGTGTGGCAGGGTATGCCCAGACGTGAGTCCCTTGCTCACTTTGCCACTGGATTCAAGCAAGCCGGGCTGAAGACGGCTGGAATGCCTGAAACCGGTCCTCGGAAGCTTGTTTCCGGTCCAGGGAAGGCATGGCTTGGCAGTTTGGGCTGGACTGTTCCCATGAGGCACAGGGTCAGACTGTTTTGCATATAGCCATGTCTGAACTGGGGTGGCAGAGTGGGCTAAAGAACGGTGATGGATTAAACCCAGATCTTTTGACTGGGTGTGAGTGTTTGATTGATTCAGATGCTCCGTCCATCACCACCCCCTTTTGTACCGCTTTTGGCCGCCATAAGTGTGGCAGGTTATGCTCAGACGTGAGTCCCTTGCTCACTTTGCCACTGGATTCAAGCAAGCCGGGCTGAAGACGGCTGGAATGCCAGAAAACGGTCCTCGGAAGCTTGTTTCCGGTCCAGGGAAGGCATGGCTTGGCAGTTCGGGCTGGACTGTTCCCATGAGGCACAGGGTCAGACTGATTTGCATATAGCCATGTCTGAACTGGGGTGGCAGAGTGGGCTAAAGAACGGTGATGGATTAAACCCAGATCTTTTGACTGGGTGTGAGTATTTGATTGATTCAGATGCTCCGTCCATCACCACCCCCTTTTGTACCGCTTTTGGCCGCCATAAGTGTGGCAGGGTATGCTCAGACGTGAGTCCCTTGCTCACTTTGCCACTGGATTCAAGCAAGCCGGGCTGAAGACGGCTGGAATGCCAGAAAACGGTCCTCGGAAGCTTGTTTCCGGTCCAGGGAAGGCATGGCTTGGCAGTTCGGGCTAGACTGTTCCCATGAGGCACAGGGTCAGACTGATTTGCATATAGCCATGTCTGAACTGGGGTGGCATAGTGGGCTAAAGTACGGTGATGGATTAAACCCAGATCTTTTGACTGGGTGTGAGTGTTCGATTGATTCAGATGCTCCGTCCATCACCACCCCCTTTTGTACTGCATCTGTCAGTATACAGCATTTTACAATACTCCACAGAGTCAAACCTTGCTTACGATTGGTTTGCTTTCGTAGTTTAAGTCGCCATGCTCTTATTTTCTGCTTTCCCCCTTTCAGTGTTAGGCTCACCCACATGAACTTATTGATTGCCCCGTCTGTAGATTTATCATCCCTGTTGCTCAGAACTTAGAATAGCATTGTATGTAAGAAAACAGAACCACTGTTAAACAACACCAGTTTGCTGCATTTGTAGGGCCACCAAGTGGTCACTAAAAAAAATGTAGAAGAAATGTGGAAGATACAACATCGTCCAGGAAGATATTCAATGTTATTATAACCAAGCACTGACAATGCCAATCAATCTCACTTTCAGTGCTTAATTTGAGCAGGTGCTTTCAAGTGCTCAGCACCTGCACTTCTTTCACAGGGCCGGGGCTACAATTTCTGAACCTGCAGGTGGTGGTCTCAATTTTATTTGTTCAATTCAAAATAAAAAGAATAACATACATTGCATGGTGACTGGCTGGTAAATGTTCATAGGCAGGCCGGCATACACCTGTCCAGGCAGGCATGATTGGGTATCACCACGTTAGTGATGATGTCATCACGCTGATCACAAATCCTAGAAGTCATCAACAAACTATGGCTTGCATTCTATTGCTGCTATCCTCAATGTGCTTGATGAGGCTGCAGCCCAACACAATTTTTGTGCGCCATGGCATCACCAGTAGAATCTGTGCGCTGCAACCCAGCATGGTAATTGCTGAGCGTGAGTGAGTCCAGTAGGCACCACAGCCATACTTACTGGCATTGGCAGCATTACTGCTGGGGACAAGGCCTGTGCTGTACCAGGCAGGATCACAGCAAGCTGAGCAGTGGATGCCGATGCCGTCGCCATCCCTGGACCTACTAATTGTAGGCAGCACTAGCAGTGACATGACCTGCTGTGCTCAAGCAGCCGCCTGTTCCGCAATAAACCCAGTCATACCACACTGATTAATATATGCAAAAAAGCATTTTCATTTGGTGTACATTTTGTTTTTGCACTCAGTGTAGGTAAGAAAGTAAAACATCTTCCGCTTCTTTAGGAATGACAACAGGAAAATACAGAGTTCCAAATAGCAGGGACATGTACAGGCTGACGACAGGGGTCACTGGCAGCAGCAGTGTTAGAGATGAGAGACAGCAAGAGTAAAGAGGAGAAGAAACAACAAGAGAGGAGAGAGATAAAATGGAGCAAAGTAGAAGAAAAGGAGGAGAGCAAATCAGATACAAAGAGAAAGCAGGCATGATGTGAAGAAGAGAGCATTAAGAAGAGAGAAGATAGAATGAAAGGATCTCGAGGACAGGACAGAGGAAAAAAGGCAAACAAATGATAAAATAGAGACACAGCTAATCACTGCTAGAGAGTGATAGTAAAGAGCCAAGATCGAGGGGAGAGAGAGCAGAGCATGGATAAAAGTGAAGAGAAAAAAGGGCAGGGCTAAAATGAATAGAGGGCAAATCAGAAATACTGTGTGTGACAAAGGTGATAGAAAACGATTAGAGAGGTGAGAGGATAAACTCATAGAGCAAAGACTTAGGGGACAGACAACAGATCATGGTTAGAAGATAGAGACTGAGGCAGTGAGAGTGTTGAAAGTGGGGCTCACTGGAGGAAGACGTGTGCGGTGGCCTCCTTGGCAAAATTTTCAGCACCTGCACTTCATTTTTTTAAAATTAAGTACTGCTCACTTTTATTTAAAGGTAAGCAAGGCCAGTTGACATTGTCAGTACTTGTTAAATGTGCTGGTCTAAAGTCTTCGAAAGACATTGTAACAAAGTAGCAGTCTGCAATTTGAGTGCTTGGTCATGTGGTGATTTATTTTTAGCTCTTTCACAAATAATATTAAAAGGACACAAATGAAAAACGTATATTTTAAAATAAATCACCAGTAAAACTGCGACATCATTGAATTTTCTAATTTTAAAATGTTTTTTGCAAGTATATAGTGGGCCATGTTTAGATGTCAGCATGTTTTCATTTTTTATGGCCCATGCTTACCATAAAAAAAAATTGTTAACCATCGCATCAGCTTGCCATACATAGCCAGTCTTAGTGCCTTTTTTCGGCTCTGGCTATGCTTGTTAGAGTGTGGGAAAACAGTGTTGTAATTTGTATTTTCTGACAGTTCTCCTTTTTGTGACCTACAAACAAATGCGCTTGTTTCATGCCTTGAATTTGGCCAAACGCATTTCCTGTTCTCTTTTATGTCCTCCTGTGTCATGTTGTACCCTTTCATCTTGTTCATGGTGCATGCAATTTTCCATCCTTTTAGGGGTCTTTATAGACTTCTTTTTGCCTCGATTCAAACATGCTCAGACTCATGCTGAGCTCACACAATCCGTTTTACTTTTTCTTTGGTAAGTGGCAGGTGAAGGCCTTCTGCCACTGCTTGCTTAGTTCATTAGACGTTTGCCCTGAACTATCCTCTGGGCTACAGACCATGTTGGTCTTCCTGAGTGTTCTGCAAGAAAGGACTTCTCTCATGTTATTTCTAGGGTCAGTGCGTGAAATTCCCCTATTGCTCTAGCGGCCCGCTGCAGGAAGGCCGCGCCAGGGGGCTAAACTACAGAAAACTCTTTTTCAAAGTATTCTGATAAGCTGAAGTGAAAAGTCTCTCACATCAAGCTCGCTGTACTTTCAGATCTGCCTACATTCTATCAATGTTGTGACACTAAACACCCCTACTATCAGAAAACAAGGATTTGCAATGCAATCGGTCTCACCTTTGGGATCTTATACGTATTTAGCTGTGCAGCACATTAGCCTGTGTGCTGAAAGATCTACTGTTCTTTAACATGTAGGGAAAATAAGCACCAAACTGCGTGACACACCGGGTATGGGAACACATGGAGAGAAATATTGTCTTTCAGCGGAAACGGTATAGCCAAAAGCTATGTCTTTAATATAAAATCAGGGCATTCGTGGTTACATCACTGAAAATGCAAGTTTTGAGAAAAATATTATTGTCTACTGGTGCTCATGGAAGACAATTTCTATGGACTAGAATCTAGAGAATACTAAAGTAATTCTGGTATTTTACTGACCTCTGCGGTCATTTTGTTATTGTTACTGTTAATTGTGATATATAGAGCGCTTAATACCTGCAGGTCTCTAAGCGCTGCGAGAAGATCAGCTATAGTCGCAGAGTGAGTGTTGTCTCTAAGTGGTATGTTCTATGCCCAGGCTTCTGTGAAGAGTAACATCTTCAGTTTCTTCCTGATTGGGAGGAGGGCTCTTCCGGAGCAAAGATGGCCTGGCAGCCTATTCCAGAGTTGCGGGATGAGGACCGAGAAGGCTCGGCCACCTTTGGTGGTGTAGTTAAACCATGGACATTTTAGTAGGCCCTCCGTGGCAGACCTTAGGGTGCGGCAAGGGACGTATTTCACCAGACGTTCTTTGATATACTTTGGTGCCTGACCATACAGGGCCTTGTGGGTGATGCAGAGGCCTTTGAATCTAGCTCACTGTTTAATGGGAAGCCAGTGCAATCGTTGCAGTAGGGGTGAGGCCTGGGTGCATCTAGGAAGCTTAAAAATTAGCCTTGCCGCATCATTCATCACCACCTGGAGTTTGCCCAGCAGATTGTCTGGCATTCCGATGTAAAGTGAATTCCCGTAATCAAGTTGTGAGAAAGTTTTGAGAAAATTCACATTGGAACACACTTTTCCTTCATGGTGAGAAAGCAACCGATGATGATAAGTGGGTGTGCTAGCGAGTACTAACTAGCAAGTCCCCCTTGGTGTTACTACCGTGAGATGCTTTCTCTCCATCCTCACATTTTTTCTAATCTACAACATATAGACACTTGAATTAGCGGCAGTAAACCGCACCACTGGGGGAGTCGTTAGAAAATATTATTGACCCCTCTTGTGTCTGGCAGTTGAGGGTATCTGTTCATTTTCAGTCAGGGCCCTAAAGCCTGCCTGCCTGTCCCCAAGGAGTTGGTGTTCTTCCATGAGCCTCGATGGAGTTCGCAGAACATTTTGTTCCATGATTTTCACCAGAAAAGGGAGTTGGGACATGGACCTGTAGTTTTTCATTTTGGTGGTGTCTGCTCCTGTCTTTTTGAGCAGAGGTATTACTCTTGCTTCCTTAAATTTCCTTTCTATCAAGAAAGTTAAATAGAGGCAGTTACCAGTAAAATAAAGTAAAAAGAAAGTCCCTAAGCAGAAAGCAATTCTGATATTTTACTGACCTCTGCTGGTCGTTTTCTATTAAGACAGTTAAATCGAGACAGTGAACAGAAACAAAAGTGCCTAAGCGGAAGCAGACAAGTTCTAGATCGGATCTCCAGAGCCCACAAAGTACATACACATATAAGTATATACTAAAGTATATACAAAAGGTCTTGAATGCTCGAACTAAACAAATCAAACATTTCGTACAGACAAATACACCTTAGCAGCACCGACAATCTCTATTTGGAAACACCTTGCTGCCACAAAGCCACCTCTGAAACCCCGTCTTCTTCTCCTGCTTCGTGATGAAGATGTAGCTGACATCCATTTAAGTATCCCACCTGACCCATCATTCAAATCTTTCAAACACTGCCTAAAGTTCACCTTCTGCCTCTTGCACACAAAAACAGGTTTTGTTCATGACTGCACACAGCTCTCATCTCCACGGAGACCCACCGATTTGACTGGGTGCAAGAACCTTTGCATTAACTAAATGTAAATTATCCTGTTTTGTCATCACTTTTCCCCTTTTCTGCCACCACTGTTGAAAAGTTTTATGCATATACTAATTTCCTCGCTTTGGATCACTATAAGTTTGTAATTCTCTCACATACATATATAATTCATAAACAAATGCTCTAAAATCTTCTTGGATCAAATTGTCACTTTACAATAGTATCGATGAATGAGTTAACTAACTAATTAAACAATTTAATGGCAGCAGGTACAGCGGCCTACATGGGCGTTGAGTCACCAAGATGCCCTGGATAACTGAAGTGACATCACATATCCTTTGACCATAATGACATTACAGGAAGTGATGTCATATGACAGTTGACCTTGATTTTTTCTAGGACGGCATGTCACACTACCCTAACATCACAACAATTGGCATAGCTGAAAATTCAATACTAACTGCATGATTAATATTGCAACATATCACTATCAAAGGAGAGAGGGAGGACTAGGTAGCTAGTCTGTATCCCCAGGGTTTTATATGTGAGATCAAAAAGGACTAGCCTATTTGTGAATTTACATAGACTCAAGACTGTAAGACAGGGTCTTTAAAAATGTTCTCATGCAGAGAATTCCTCTAGCTAGAGGTCTGGCTTGCTCACTTTTGTCACCCACTACAATTGTGGGCTAGTATTATACCGCAGAACTTTCAAAGTATCAAATCAGGACAATCATATAAGTGGTATCTAAAATTAACAGTTGCATGTGCTATGTTGTAATATTATAAGACAGGGTACAAACCCTTTTGTTGGTTCATGAAGCCCTCACCCACCAACCTGGTTGGTGGCATGCTTCATCATCGGGCCCAGTTGCCCAGTGGGCCCGAGGATGAAGCATGCCACCAACCAGGTTGGTGGGTGAGGGCTTCATGAACCAACAAAAGGGTTTGTACCCTGTCTTATAATATTACAACATAGCACATGCAACTGTTAATTTTAGATACCACTTATATGATTGTCCTGATTTGATACTTTGAAAGTTCTGCGGTATAATACTAGCCCACAATTGTAGTGGGTGACAAAAGTGAGCAAGCCAGACCTCTAGCTAGAGGAATTCTCTGCATGAGAACATTTTTAAAGAATGGGGCATTTTAAAGCACAATTGTCACATAAAAACGCTTAAATGTCATAAGCATTAAAATAGCACTCATTAAATATTCAAATCCTTTCATGTTGTGCCAAGCCATAGAAACCTTATGTTCCCCAGGACTTGACCCCGTTTTTTTCAGTAATGTGCTATGGGTGCCCCCATATATAAAAAAATACCTTCACTGTGCCAGGCACAGCTATTTGTAATGGGTACCCCATTATTTAAAAAAAATTACACAAAACATGCAAATGCAAGTAGTTTGTTATTTATTCTGTCCATGTACCATAAGTTACCCTTATGTACAAAAATGACCTTTTGTATGTCAGGGCCAGATATTGTCATGGTTGCTACCCTCCTGTATGCCAGGTTATCCACCTTTATGCCGCAAATTACCTCCAGTGTGCTTGTACCTATATCTTGCCACTGGAGTCGACACGCCAAGAATTTCCTCAAGTATGCCAGCATTTTTTTCACGATTGCCCTATATGCCTTGATTTACCTTTAGTATGCCAGTACTAGTATTTTCCCATTGGTGGACTTTACGTCTAGCATTCCCCCATTGTGCCACTGCCAGCATTTTATCACAGGTATCAGTCATGCCAGGAATTGACTAAATTATGCCAGCACCAGTATTTTGCCCTGGGTGTCTCTATAAGATAATAACCACTTTAACTATACCAGTGCCAGTGGTAAATTTGTAATCCTCACAACACAATCTCATTCACACTCACATTCACTCACTCACACTTATTGCCTCACTCACTCTCACTCATTCATTCTCACACACCCTTACACTCATTCCTATTCATTTTCATTCACTCCCCTCCATTTACGCTTAATCTTGCTCACTTATTCTCACTCACTCACACTTCTGACACTCAATCTCACATAATCTCACTAACTACCTGCCACTGTCTGTCACTCACTTTCACACACACACATGCTTACACATACACTGCTCTCACTCACTTAAACACACTATCACCCGCAAGCATGCACACAACATACATTTAAAAACACTTTACCACACCTGCCATCAAGCAGCCCTTTCCAGCTAAGTGTGCTCTATCTTTATTTCACTAATAGAAAATATTAGAATACTATTCACTATTAATATAATGAAAATGGGCAGAAAATAAGGAATGTGGCGCAGTCCCTGTGTTCTTGGCACTAATTTTGCCACCTCTGAAACTAGGGGTCAAAAAGGCAGTGCCAAGTGTTGCTAAGAGCAAGCCAAGGGTCACAGCTGCCACCCCTGGCGACCACAAAATGACTTGTTTGTGGTTGATGCTGGACCACAAGGACTTAGTTGGATACTGCGGAAATATTACATATTGGCTTGCTTCGTACAAGAAATGAGGCTGGAGGCTAATTGAGCAGCAAAAGCTAACCCGCTCTTATGTGCGCTCCTCTGGTGCTGGTTTGGAGCAAATTCGGGCTCAGTGCTAATGCTACAGCGTCGCTCCAGAAATCAGTTCTAATCAATACTCACCATTTCCCTAAAACCTTAGAAACACACAAATCATGCATCAGTGGGGCCCATAACACTGCGCATTTACCCTATTCACTTACACTTGGCTTCAAGGCTTTGGTGAATCGCAATGGAGAAGTGCTGCAACATTTGGTGGAGCGTCTAAACCTATTTAACTATTCATTCTTTACACCTGCAGATTTAACATTTTACCATGGGTTCATTCAGACTTTAATTATTCAGACACACAACCATAGTGGCAATGTATCTACTAGAATGAAAATTAGGCGTAGGAAGAATCAAAGACCAGCTTTTACTTCTTCATTTATCTAATTTTTATTCAAAGCAAAACTTTGTCATGTCTGACATTTATGCATTAGTAAATCTTTATTCAGTAAAATCTTAAACTTTATTTCAGAATGATCATTTTATTTAGAGCTCAAGGAAAATCGCTTTATTTTAGAAAACAGTTAAAGATTAGCAAAAAAACTGATAATTCCAAATTCATTCTCTCCTAACATCCCTAACTAACAGCCCCATCTTATCCTTCAATCCTGCAAAGCAAACAAGTAAAAAGTCATTAGAATCTTACATCCAGGAATCGGTCAGCAATCGGGCAGCTTCTCCAGTAGAAATCGGAAAAGCGACCACTTCTAGCTAAAACCAGGGGTTTTTATACCCTATTTCTCTAACTTAATCTATCTAAATTGTAACTACCATCACTTATTGGGTCTCTGATTGGAAAAAATCGCGGTGGGTGAACATCTCTTCACCATTACAGCATCATTTTCACAGCGTGTCAGCGAAAAAAGAAAGGATCTTTGTTTAAATCAGTCCGTGGCCTAGGCGCTTCCTTGCATTTGAAACATGCATCAACTTTCTCAGGCTCTGAGCATTACATCATCCATGCTTGGCACCCATCCTAGGTTCCAGGCCATGGTAGCCTTGAACCTACTCGAGCACAGGCAGTTCACTCTGACTTGCAGATTTTTGGTGCGCATGCGCTGTCCAGCTCTTGCTCACAGTTTACCCGAGCAGCCATCTTTTGCATAGGCCTCAGAAGCCACTTTTGGAACTATCGTAAAAACAAACACAGATATTGAATTTAAACCCGTTCTGTTTACCTCCCACCTTACTAATGTTTCCCTATGAGTTGTTACCTAGCAGATAAGCCACGTAAATGCATTTTATACTTACATTTTTGACCTCTCCACCACACAGAAACGTATAAAATAAGCACATTAAAAAGCATTTGTTTACAATTAAGCTGCACATTAGTTCACAACACGATAACAATACATATTAGCTGGGTTTATTGCAACATGCAAGCAAAGTTAGTTTTCCCCGTGTGTAATAATAAAAATAATGTGTGCACTTTACTCTATGGTTGGTTAATTTCTCAAAACATGCAATCAGTAAATATTAACGTTATGGGACATTAACTTTGCGAGGGGTACACAAAACTTTGCGTTTGCCACCTCACTCCATCAATTCCCTCATCTGGTGTTTTTATCACCAAATAACTCTCAAAATTTTGGACAATTTAGCAGAACATGTTTCAAATTCTTTTGTTTAGTATCATCTATACTTTTGTTTCTTTTTCTTTTGAATTTTTGAAAACCTTTTCTTTTATTTCTTGCATTTCTATCTCATTCTTTTCTCTCATCCTTGCTAATCGTTCTTCATTCCTTTTCTTCATCAAGTTTCTGAAATCTCTTCTACCTTTGTATATACAACATAACCTTATCATAAGGATTACTATCACTAAGACTGTTATTGGTATTAGTATTTTACCTATAATTGAACTACCTATTTCTTGAAACCAATGCTTAATTGCTGAGAAACTTTTACCCAGTCTTTCAAGGACACCTTCAACCTCCAGTGGTTCAATTTCTTTAGGCAAATCTGTAATATTTATAATATAATTTTCAATGTTCTGACTTTTATCTGGAATATAAGTACAACAATGTTGAACTTTCAATATTCCACAGACTCCTCCCTCTTTTGCTAAAATTATATCAAGGGCAAGTCGGTTTCGCACAACCATAGCTCTCATAGCAACTATTTCAGTATCTACCATTAGGAATCCTCCGGCTGTATCTGTTGATAATTTATCAACTATTGTGGACAATTTTCAGATTCTATTTGCATTAAACAAAATTCCCACTGCTGGTATCAGTGCTCCAAATACATTACCTATTATTTCTAACAAACTCTCTCTTCTTTTTCGACTTAGAACTTTACCTATCTCATGCTTTCCATTAGTACCTCTGTCTACATGAAACATTTTAGGAAGACCAAACCTACATAACATGTCCCATACCAGTGGTCTGGCAGTCTATAATAAGCTCTATTCCCACATATGAAATAAATTCCAGGAAAAACAGGATAATTTCCTCCTTTAAATCCCCAACCTCCTATAATTCTATAGGTATCTTCACATTGACTCACACCCACAAAATAATTGTCATACATTGAATTATCTCTTCTGATACAAAATGTTCCCAACATTGGTGCATCTATATTGATTGCTACATTCACATTTGTATCCTCAATGTTCTCATCATCAAATGTGTAATATTTAGACTTTGCATGTTTCATCTTCTCTTTTCGTTTGTAAGCTATTCTCCTTTCCTCAACCATGTTTAAGAATGCCTTCTCTTCAACTTTCATTTTACATGTCAAATTATTATTAAATGTTATGCTGCTACCCTCCCTGGCCCTTACCGCATTTAAAACAAAATCAGCACCGCTATTTTGCGGGTCCGGGCTCCGGGGCTCCTGGGTCACGTGACTACGACGTGACGCCGCCATCTTGGGAAGGCTGTTCCCTTGCTTTGTCTGGGGGTTAGCGGGCTAGCGCTTTTCTCCGCCACTCGCCTACTTAAGGTGAGCCTTGACTCGGGGTCAGCCTGGAGAAGGTGACCACCGCGTTTGCAGAACTTTTATTCGTTTAGCGCTGTGCTGTGGCTCGCGCTTGTTTTAACTACCTATTTTGTATTTTTGTTCATTTGCTTTCATTACCCCTGGTTTTACTGTTATGCTGCTACCCCCCCTGGCCCTTACCGCATATAAAACAAAATCAGCACCGCTATTTTGCGGGTCCGGGCTCCGGGGCTCCTGGGTCACGTGACTACGACGTGACGCCGCCATCTTGGGAAGGCTGTTCCCTTGCTTTGTCTGGGGGTTAGCGCGCTAGCGCTTTTCTCCGCCACTCGCCTACTTAATGCTCGCCTGGAGCGTAGCGGTCTAGCGCAGCGGTCGCGCCCTCGCTACGCCTGAGTCTCGCCAGAGTCCTGCCCGTCTGCGCTAAGGCAGGGCTAGGGCAGGGGACTCTGGCTTCCATAGGATGATGTCGGCTGCATACTTGCGTTCTTTGCGCCACGAGGTAAGAGATTGCCTTCATGGCGCCTTGGATCCTCTTAGTGGGCCCTTTCAGTGTCCCACCTGTTCCTTTACCATCCCCAAGCCGCAGCCTATTTTAAGTCTTCAAGTTAGACCGTCCTGTGTCCACAAGTTAGACTCTGTGGTTGGCGGTGCCACTCATACTACCCTTAAAGTCTATCATCTGAATGTTAGATCGCTGACATGCCACCATCAAGAAGTATTTTCTCTGATTACAGATGACAATCCGGATATATTTTTCTTTACTGAAACCTGGCTGCATGACCACTCCACGGCTGTCATGAACTTAGCCCTTCCTGTGGGATACACCTTGCACTCTCTCCACCGCAAGACTAGAGGTGGAGGCATCGCAGTGGCGGTAAAAACTTGTTACCCCTGCGTTTGGAAACCCATCACCATAGCAGGTTGTGAGAGCGCGCATTTTAACATCACAGTGAATCCCCATTTTACTTTTTCGGGACTATTAATCTACAGGCCTCCCAGCCCCGAGGCCGCCTTTCGGCATAGCCTCCTGGAGGTGGTCTCCTCTTTAGCTATGAAAACGGTCAATTTCACGATTATAGGCGACCTCAACTTGCATATGGAGGCTCCGCTCTCGAATTCAGTCTATAGCCTGTTGGCGGATCTTGAAGCATTTCAAATAAACCAACGGGTTCAACATCCGACCCATATAGGCGGACATCTGCTGGATCCTGTCCTGACAAATCTCCCCACCAACATTGCAGTGCTTCATCCTAGACCGATGGCCTGGACCGATCATCATTTGATCGAAATCCATATCACTACTCCTATTCCTTCCCTCAGAAACAATACTCCTGACCTTTTCAAACGCCCCTGGAGAAACCTGAACCTTGAGCATTTTCATCAGCTTTTGATAAAACACCATCCTCAACCCCCCACTGAAGTCTCTCTCGGTTATGACAGCTTCTGGGAGTGGTTAAAGCACTCATTAGACACTCTTATACCGGCTAGGTGGAGTAAGACTAGATCAAGTCCTTCCAGTCCCTGGTACAACGAATCCCTTAAAACACTCAAATCTTCCTGCAAAAAAGCGGAACGTGCATGGCGCAAAACTTATGATGTTGACCTCAAGTCGGCCTATAGGGCCTGTACTAGAGTGTACCATTGGGCTATATGCTCAGCCAGAGCTGCCTTCTATTCTCAGGAGATAAAGAACAGCACGAATCCCACCAAGGTGATCTTCAGGGTATGCAAGGACCTCACAAGTAAAAAGAACAATACTACTATTCTTGAAGCCTCTTTGGCTCACTGTGAGGATCTGGCTTCGTTTTTCGTGGGAAAGGTTGAGGCCATCTACAGGTCATTCTCTCAGCCTTCTATCAGGGACAATACTATTGCACCAACGGTCTCTACATCACTGTTGACTATCCCCAGTCCCACTCTGGAGGAGTTCAAAGCCTTGACAACGAAAGTTAAATCTGGCTCACCGGATGACCCTATGAGACCCATTCAATTTCGGGAACTAGCCGAGTGCTGCTATCCTGCCATGCACAGTCTTATCGAGCTGTCCTTTAACACTGGCAGTGTTCCCAGCGCATGGAAGCAGGCTACCATCATTCCGATCCTTAAAAAGCCTGCCCTTGATCCCACCAAATCGGAACACTATCGGCCTATCTCCCTGCTCCCCTGGCTGGCTAAATTAGCAGAATCGCATGCTAATCATATTTTATCATCTCATCTGCAGGCAGCTAATATATTGGATAACTCTCAGAATGGGTTTCGGGTGGGCCACAGTACTGAGACTGCCCTCCTGACTGTGGTGGAGCACATCAGGAAGATACTGGATCAGGATCAAACGGCGGCACTGATCCTACTGGATCTCAGTGCCGCCTTTGACACGGTGTCCCACCAGATCCTTCTGCACCGTCTCAAGGAGGTTGGAGTTGGAGAGATAGCACTCGAGTGGTTTCGATCTTTTCTTACAGATCGAACCTTCAAAGTATCCACACCTCCCTTCGTTTCTGCTCCTCGTCCCATTCCTCAGGGTGTCCCGCAGGGATCGGCCCTTAGCCCTACCTTATTTAATTTGTATGTTCAGCCGTTGGCGGAGGTTGCCCATAGTTTCGGTCTCACCATGGTGTCATACGCCGATGATACACAGCTGGCGGTGTCACTTAATGGCGACTCCAACATGGATGCTCCTACCTTTCAGTCCGCTCTTAAAGCGGTGGCAGGCTGGATGATGAACAATCGGCTTCAACTTAATGCCTCTAAGACTGAGGTTATTATTTTTGGTAGGGATAGTGGGCTCTGGGGTGATCAATGGTGGCCTTCTGAATTGGGCCCCGTTCCCACTCCGGTGGCCGAAGTCAGAAACCTTGGGGTTTGGCTGGATGACAAACTATCCTTTACCCCCCATACTAAACGTGTAGCTGGTACTTGTTTTGGTGCTTTGCAGTGTCTTCGACCCATCTTCAAGTTTTTTGATGCGGACACCAGACAGATCATTGTCCAAGCTCTGGTTCTTACCAGATTGGACTATGCCAGCTCTCTGCTCCTGGGTGTGAATCAGGCTGAACTAGCTCGCCTTCAGAGGGTGCAAAATGCGGCGGCCAGGATGTTGGTTGGCCTTCCGAAGTTTGTATCTGCCCGCCGAACTATCCGAGATCTTCCTTGGTTGCCTGTTGGGCAAAGAATTAAATTTAAAGCTCTTTGTTTAGTTTTTTAAATTCTTAAGTCAGCTTCCCCCCCTATCCTTTCGCAGACTATCCTTCATTACGTTCCTTCCAGAGCCCTTCGATCCTTAGGGTTAAATCTTGCCATGGTGCCACGCTTTAAAAGAGCTAGAATGGGTGGACGTTCTTTTTCAGTGTTGGCGGCAACTCTCTGGAACTCTCTGCCTGCCCCGCTCCGTTCTATCCCTGATCTACTTCCTTTCAGGAAGGCTTTAAAAACCTTCCTATTTTCTACAGTTTAGTCCTTTTCCCACCTGGTTATTGGCTGCTGTGTTGTGTTTTACCATCTCCATAAGCGCCGGGACGCCACTTGGCTGCGGCATCTGTGCGCTATATAAAATAAAATAACATAACATAACATAACTCGTGCGTTAACTCATCTACTTCTAGAAAATATTCTCCCATTACCTCTGCATACTTTCTTTTATTTAATGTATTATCAATCTTTAATTTCTCAAATATCTCATCCACATTGGAATAATGATACTCCAGTTTCCCAGTCTTGTAAAACAAACTTGAAATTACACTACAAGTTATTCCATATGTAAGAGGAAGGTGGTGATAGGTCACGCCTTCTGACACTGATGCTGACAACTTTACACAAACATAACAGTCATCAACATTCATTGTTTTAATGTACTCCAGCAATACCTTTGAAAAAGTGTTTTTGGTGTTATCACTAATAGACCTATCTTGATGCAGCTCTGGCTTGTACACATGAGTCTCATGCACTTTTTCTTTCTCAATTGGCTTACTTGAACTCACATTCGGTTTTAATTTCGTTAAGTTAGTTTGGAAAGGAATCACAATAGCTAAAATTACCCACAATGTCGTCATTAACCCCATACATATTGTAAAACATCTACACCATTTTCTAAATATAGAACATTTTGTTCTATGATTGTTCATTGCCATTTTCCCTAACACCGTTTCTTCGACCTTATGTCACCTATAAATTTCACACCACTTAGCACTCTAACAGGTTTTTCTTCGACCTTGTGTCAATTACTATTCTAAATTCTTCTATAATTAGATTTTTCTAACAAGTTTTCTTCGACCTTATGTCAACTCCGAACTCTTCTATATTTACAAAATCTGTCTCACAGGACTTCAGACTTTTTATTTGAATATCATATACTTTGAGCACCTAACTTTCCATTTCTTAATTGACTTCTTTACTCACTTTTCCCAATTGGCTTTGGGTCGTACAAGTTTTCTTGACTACGATTAACTTCAACAATCGGTGGCAGGACAATATATGTCCACTCAACTGATTTGTACCTCTGATTTGGACGTCTTACTCTTTTAGGCCTTTGAATAGTCTCTATTTTCTTTCCCAATGTTTCTTTCTGGCTAGAGATCTCATTCACTTGGTCTTCTTGCTCTTTTGTTTTGTTCACTATTTTGAATTTTAATCCTCCAGCTCCTTTAGGCCAATAGTCTCCTTTACAGACTTTCTTAGTCTTCGGCTCTATTGTATTATGTGCCACTCTCCAAGCTCTTTTCCTTGTGCTTTTTCTTAAAGGAGTTTCATCTGCACTGTCATCAGTTTCACTTTCAGTGTCTTACACTGTATCATTGATTATGATCTTTACAATGTCTTTGTCTTCATCAGTTTCAGTTCACTCTACTGTTACTCTGTTAGGAACACCTTCATAACTGGTACTTGGAATCTCATCCTTGTCGTGAGTTACTTCCTTTTCCCCAGTTTCAGGATTTCCGTTCCTGCTTTCAGAGTCTTCAGTTTGCTTTACAGTTTTCTCTTTTTCAGCAACTTTTTCTTCACGTTCTTTTGCGTCTTTACTGGTGCTTGTCTTTACCGATTCTCGACCTTCAAGTTGATTTCTGAATCTGGTATTTCAACAATCTCCCTTTCACCTTCACCTTCAGACGCAGAACTGGCTTCTGATACTTCCAGATGTCGACGTTCCTGTCGATCTTCAATATATGGATCCTTCTCTGGTTCACCTTCAGAATCAGAGTCAGTTGTACTTTCACCGTCGTATGGGTATTCAGGTTCAGGCACACGAATGGTGTGACTAGCATGAACCCACCTTTTCAGTCCAGCACACTTAACTGCAGTAGTACTGACCAAGATCACTTGACGTGGTCTTTGCCACCTTGGTACCAAACAATTCCTTCTGCGATGAACTTTCACTCGTACCCAGACCCCAGGGACTATATCATGAGCTGGAATTTTCTCTTTGGTATTTGATTCAGTTCCCACCTGGTGAAGCACAGAAGTTACTACATCAGATAGATTCTTGCAGTAATCCAGAATGATGTCATCATTTATGGTTAACAACTTATTAACTGGTACATAGGCTCATTACCCTTCCCATCAAGATTTCGTGAGGACTTACTCCAGTTTTTCTGTCAGGTATGCTTCTTAATGTCATTAACACAAGGGGCAAAGCATCTGGCCACTTCATTCCTGTTGCCAAACACATATTTGCAATTCTATTTTTAATTGTTCCATTAACCTGTTCAACGACTCCTGAAGCCTCAGGTCTATATGCACAATGCAGCTTCTGGCGAATGTCCAGAGCTTCACAAATCATCTGCATTAACTCATTTTGAAAATGCTGGCCTCTGTCCGATTCAATCGTGACCGGGAACCCAAAACTTGGTATTATCTCACGAAAGAACAGTTTAGCAACAGTTATTCCATCATTCCTTCTCGTGGGGAAGGCTTCTACCCATCGAGTGAACAAACAGATTATCACAAGAACATATCTGAGTCTGTTGCATGGAGGTAATTCAACAAAATCCATCTGAACTCTTGTAAATGGGCCACCCTTCCGTCCTATGGAATTGAACCCTGGTCCCGGGCTAGACCTCTGCATCAGGGTCTGCCGCTCTAACCATTGAGCCACACTTCTCCACTTTCACTTCTGCTTCAATTGTATCATGTAACAGTGTTCATGGGTTGACATTTACACACCTCGCAATTGTCACATTCTCAGCACCCAAAATTATTTACTCATAACGTGTCATTCTGCTGTTAGTCATGTACTGAGTCTTTGCTCTTGTAAGGAGAATCTCCACTGAATGAGGTACATAGACTCTCACAGGAAATCCCATCACAATTCCTTCACTTTGCTCCAGACTTACACTAGTTGCTGCTACTGCTTTTAGACAACCTGGCAAAGCCTTTGCAACAGGGTCCAAAACAGCTGAGAAATACGCAATTGGTTTTCTCATTCTTCCATGCCTCTGAATTAATACTGACAGAGCACATCCCTCTCGCTCACTGCAGTATAGTTCAAATTCTTTTTCATAATCAGGCATTCCTAAAGCTGGTGCTTCACACAATTTAGTTTTGAGCTGTTCGAATACTTCCATCTCTGTTTTGGTCAAAACAATAGGGTCTCTGATGTCTGCCTTTGTCAGTCTCTGCAATGGTTTTGCAATCAATGAAAATCCACTTATCCACTGTCTGCAATAACCCACCATTCCTAGGGACATTCTTACCTGTCTTTGAGTTTTAGGGGGCTGCATTCCTTGTATCATTTTAATTCTCTCAATTGTGACCTGTCTGATTCCTTTAGCAATCTTGTGACCTAAATACTGTACTTCTTTCTGGCAAAACTACAATTTTGATGGAGACACTTTATGTCCCTCTTCAGCCAAATGATTCAACAATGCTACTGTATCAATTATACAGGCATCCTTTGTTTTTGATGCAACCAAAAGATCATCAATATACTGTACTAACACAGATTCTCCAGGCATGCTCAAATTTTCTAATGATTTCTTTAGCAGCTGATTAAAATTCAATGGACTCTCAGTGTACCCTTGTGGTATTCTACACTATGCTAGGGTACGATTTTGGAAATGCAACGCAAAAATTGGTTGGCTTTCTGGATGCAATGGAACAGTAAAGAACGCATTGCATAAATCAATCACTGTGTACCATTCTGCATCATGAGGTAGTTGGTACAAAATCATTGCTGGATTAGGGACAATTGGACAACATGGGACTACAATTTTATTAAATTTTCCCAGGTCCTGTACAATTCTAAATGTCCGATTTGGCTTTTTTAATCCCATAATTGGTGAATTACAAGGACTACTCTCGATTTCTCTTAGAATTCCCTGCTCAATCATTTTGTCAATCACGGGAGTAATTCCTTCAATTACTTCTGCAGTCATTTTATACTGGGGTATATTCGGATAATTTGCACCTTCTTTTATGGACACTTTCACAGGATCAACTTCTTTCATCAAACCTATATTTTTTCCAGTGAAATCCCATAAACTTTCTTTCACTGCCTCTTTCAGTTCAACAGGAATTTTATCTTTTTCAAAAACAGGAAACAGTTTGTCTTGTTCTGCCTCAATCATGAGCATTGTCATTTTATACAAACTATCTTCGTCTGGAGTCTGCAATTCTATGCCATCTGGTGAACAGTATATGGCACAGTTCATTTTACAGAATATATCCCTGCCTAACAAATTAACAGGACTGCTGTCACACACCACAAACCGATGCATATCTTTATACGTCCCAATCTCTATTTCAACTGGTTTTGTCAAAGGAGTATTTATTTGTCTGTTAGCTACACCTACAACCTGGATTGTCTCACCCGAGAGAGGAAGATTTTGAATTTCCACTGATCTAACAGTAGAACAGGTAGCACCAGTGTCCACTAGGAAAGTTATTTCCACATCATTCACCTTTCCGCTCACAAATGGACCTGACTGATCTACCTCAAGAGTGGCTCCAAGCACACACTCTTCTTCCTCCCTCAGGCACCGTCAGAAACTTTCATCCGGCTCACTGCCATTCTCTTCTTGCAACCAATATTGAGGACACGCTTTTACTCTTTGCGGTCTTTTAACCTGCTCACCACCGCTGAATCCTGTCTCTGCACTGTATTTCTGCTGATTCCCACTGTATGGCAGTGGCGGTTGCGGCACCTGACTTTGCTGATTTGCTATCTGCTCTTGCTGCGGTTGCTGCTGATTTACCTCAAACTGCACCTGCGAATTCAATAATGTATGTTCCCCATCAACTCTAGGCGGACATTTACACTCTTGTTTCCAATGCCCTATCTGGCCGCAGTTGAAACATGGCATTTTCTTTTTCAAGTCATCAATATTCCCTACCAATTTAGGTTTACCTTTAAACCCACCTTGATCCCCTGTATTCTTATTCTCCATCTGTGCTACTTGTTGTTCTGCTACTTTTACTTGTGCCCACATGGCTTTCTCTTTCAGCTTCTTTTGTTTTGCATCAATCTCCTCACTACAGTATTTTGCTAGTCTCAGTACCTTATCTACTGAACTCGACTGCCAATCCATCATGCTATGCCTAATGATATCTAAAATTTCTGGTCTTAATCCATATACGAACCTGTATACAAAGTGACTCATGTCTTTCTCATTTAATTCCTCATAACCACTATACTGTTTAAAGACTAACAACAAACTTTCATAAAATGAATGCACAGTTTCTTTCGGCTCCTGTGTTGTTTTGTCTATCTTTACCCAATCAATTTCTTTTGGAGGTATTTTGTTTTTCAACCATACTATCACTTGCTCGTATTTCCTCAGCACGTCTGCTGAGGGAGCTCCCGTTTTCTCATCTCTGGGATACTCCTCCCTTGGCCAATTCGCAGATATTTTACATTCTGTCCATAAATCTGTTGGTACCACTATGTCAAATATTCCATCTAAATCAATCCACAATACTTTTGACACCTTTACAAATCTCTCAACTTGTCAATACCATTCTACTGGCTTCCTTCTCAATCTGGGGAAATCATTCATAAATGACAATATATCTTGTCTGCTCCAGGGTACATGTACATATCCTCCTCCAGGAATTTCTCTCATAGGGAATTCAGTTGCCACTTTTCCCTTTTCTCTAATGGGGAAAGCTAAAGTAGATTTATCACTATTTTCTTATTTCTTCTTTGCCCACTTGACTCTCCATTTACCTACATCACCCCATTTGCGCAATAAAACAATCAAATCTTTTATCTGAGCTTGTCTTCCTGCAGTGTTCATATTTTCAATGTCTCTCTCTGCAAAATCTACTCGATAGGTTTTCTGCAATGACTTTATTTTGGAAAAATCTATTCCACATTCACTTGCCATTTCTTCTAATTGATCGTACATTGTCTTAGCTCTCTATGTTATACTTTTACATAAAAACATGAGCTCATCATCCTGGTAAGTTTTTTATCTGTCTGTCCCAATTGTTCCAATTATTAATTCTTCCATGTCTACTTTTAATTTAGACACATCCAACACTTTTAATTCCTGCTCTTTTAATTTTAATGATTTTATCCATTCACTTAACTCTTTTTCTGATGGTCCCATGGGTGTTTGCGTTAAATCTATTTTATCTGCACTTTTCTCTGGAGTGCCAGAGTCAGATTCTGCTCCTGTTGGGTATCCGCATGACAAATTTTGATTGAAAGTTCATTCTGGTGGATTTACACTTATATTCTGCCTTATTTCTGATAAATCAGGACAAGTACTCTCTTTTGCCTTCTGTAAACTTTGTTGTAATGGAATGGTTAGTCTAGGCTCTTTTAATTTCTGGTCTTTAAATACCGGTATCACATGTCCTATTGTTACTGGCACAGTTACAGCTTCCATATTCTTAGTAAGGTTTTGAATTAATTCATGTGCAGAACGCTCATAATCAGACATATTTGGCTGTTCATTACTTTGTCTTTCCGCACTTAGCACAATTCTGTGTGAATCATTACTTTGTACAGGAGTTCCTGTAATTCTAGCTTCTCCTACTGGTGTACTCGGGACATATCTTGTCTCTACTCTTTCAGGAAAATCTCTAAAATGTGATAGTTGTCTTGGCGATTCATTCACTCTTTCTTCTGCCATCGGGGCATTTGGGGTAGTCCATAAAGAACTTGGTTGATATGGGGTGGTCTCCTATTTAATATTTTTTCTAAAACAGCATCCTCTGATTCACTTTCACCATAGCTTTGATTTCCCAATTCTGTATTCTTTTTCTTTTCTGTACTTTTTCGTCCCTCATATTTTTCAACCAATCTGACGGGATACATGCCATCGCACATACTTCCATCCCTCCATCTCCGCATTCTAGTCTCATGTGTTTCTCTCCACAAATCTCTACCTCTACCTCTCGGTCTAAGATGGCTACTCAACCTCTCACTTTCCATTTGATGCATCTCATCTCCCCACTCAACTAACGCCTCAAATTGAGTTGGTCTGGGTCTCGGTTCAAGTTTCATCATTTTGTCTCTCAAATTTCTCAGAATAGCCAAATCAAACGATCCTCCTTCCGGAAAACCTAACACACCATCATCCTTGGTATAGTGAACCCAATTTTCCAACCAAACACACGTATGGTAACCATATTTCGTCAACATATAGGAAGCAGGTGTTTTCGGTGAAGGAAGGATTTTTCCCTCTCTCGTAACTCCCTCTTTATCTTTTACGAACATGTTTTTCAGCTTTTTAAACCATGAAGATTTCTTCCTGTCATCATCATAATAGTAGTATGACATTTTCAGTAAACTTTCCTGCTTTCAAAAGATCGCATACTATTCTGTTGTTGATTCCGTAACACCAACCTATCACAGCGCGGTTCGCACTAATGCACCAGTTAGAACACGATACGTCACTATAGTGCTTAACCAATAGCCTTTGCTGCTTTCAGTGATGAACCAATCAACTCCTACTCTGTCTTGGTCACGTGGACCAATCCCAGCGCAACACTTTTGACGTCACCAGCACTCCGGCTTCTGCTGCGCCGACTGACCCCTCCCTTACAGGGTTTTTCAAGAAGCCGTATTTACAAGATATTTTACAAAATCAGTTAGTAATTTACTTAAAACAAATCCACTAATCTGTTTAGCTAATAAAGTGATAGAATTTTCAATCATACAAGTATTCTGTAACCGGAGTAGACAACGCTTATCTCCTCAGAATTTTAGACCCGTCGATAAAGCAACGTTACTGGCTTTACCCTTTTATCAGGCAATAACGATCTCGCTTCTCTAGGAAAGCACATACAAAGATCTTTTTCACCTCCTTAGAGACAATCCCAGAGTTTCATTTGAATGCGTATTGCAATTTTATTGACACACATTCATACGGAAAACCCTATTCATATATACATGAACTCTGTGTTACCAGTAGGCAGTGCGTCCACTAACCCACCACAGAATTCCTCTATTGTTAGCAAAAGAGAGACGCCACTCCCTTTACCCTTCAATCAAGCTCGGGTTAAGACCTATTACTCTCCCAGCGGTAAGTTTTAGTCAGGATGCACGGGATGATCCCTATACTTGAAGGCTGAAATTTCATAGACTGTCCTCACTATACATTTATCCTTTCACACCTAAGGTCCCTAAACAGTGATATGCGACGATACCACCGCAGTATTCAGCAATACTCCTTTTTTTAAACAGACTAATTCACTGTGCGACTTTACCTAGCCACACTTCCTCTGCCTGCAGACAGAGGCACTGGCTTCACCCTACTCTATTAAGTCTTTCCAGGACTACATGTAACGTAATACAAACTCAACAAATGTTAGTCATAATTCTGTACATAAACTCTATATAGTACTTTACTATAACCCTAGCTTATTTCCTTAGTAACCACTACTCTGCTACTAAATTAATAACTGCTACAGCGCCGCTCCAGAAATCATTTCTAATCAATACTCACCATTTCCCTGAAACCTTAGAAACACACAAATCATGCATCAGTGGGGCCCATAACACTGCGCATTTACCCTATTCACTTACACTTGGCTTCAAGGCTTTGGTGAATCGCAATGGAGAAGTGCTGCAACATTTGGTGGAGCGTCTAAACCTATTTAACTATTCATTATTTACACCTGCAGATTTAACATTTTACCATGGATTTATTCAGACTTTAATTATTCAGACACACCACCATAGTGGCAACAGATCTTCTAGAATGAAAATTAGGCATAGGAAGAATCCAAGACCAGCTTTTACTTCTTCATTTATCTAATTTTTATTCAAAGCAAAACTTTATCATGTCTGACATTTATGCATTAGTAAATCTTTATTCAGTAAAATCTTAAACTTTATTTCAGAATGATCATTTTATTTAGAATTCAGGGAAAATCACTTTATTTTAGAAAACAGTTAAAGATTAGCAAAAAAAACAGATAGTTCCAAATACATTCTCTCCTAACATCCCTAACTAACACCCGCATCTTATCCTTCAATCCTGCAAAGCAAACAAGTAAAAAGTCATTAGAATCTTACATCCAGGAATCGGTCAGCAATCGGGCAGCATCTCCAGTAGAAATCGGAAAAGCGACCACTTCTAGCTAAAACCAGGGTTGTTTATACCCTATTTCTCTAACTTAATCTATCTAAATTGTAACTCCCATCACTTATTGGGTCTCTGATTGGACAAAATCGGGGTGGGTGAACATCACTTTACCATTACAGCATCATTTTCTCAGCGTGCCAGCGAAAAAAAGAAAGGGTCTTTGTTTAAATCAGTCCGTGGAATAGGCGCTTCCTTGCATTTGAAACATCCATCAACTTTCTCAGGCTCTGATAATAACCACGTTGGCGAAAGGAGTCATTTTCAATGTCGCCTTTGTCAAAATGGTACACTATAGATTCAAGAGTAATGACTGTGGTTGTGTAGACAACCCTCTTAAGCTTTTACTATTTCGCTGAATTGAAGATAGCATTGTAAAGATCAGTGTTGGTTAGTTTCTGTTTAATTGAATTAACAGAATGTGAAACATCCTTTCAACAGCGCAACTTTATTGCTTCATTGAAGTTGTTGCAACACCGTTCAGAAAGCTTAAATTACCAACGCTTTTCTGCTGCCTTATTAAGGTAAAATGCATTTAAAAATGTTTATGACTGAAAAGAAGCGCTCATGGAATAATTTCATTTTTTCCTCGTACAAACCAAAATCAGTCTGACCCATAATAGAGTATGTTATCTTTTATACCTCAATATCTAGGTTTGATAATTATCGAAGAGGAGTTTTGATTTAATAATGCGAACCCCTAACATTTCTTACCTAAATACCATCTTAGCATCAGGTAAATGCGAGAAAACTCACAGCATAATTTCATGACCAATTAGATCCTGTGACTGTGATTCTGTAAATGATCAATTGATAAATATAATACATATGATTAATCAAAACCTAAAAATCAGTGTCCAGAATATGTTTCAATATTCAATTAAAGGTCCTTTTCTGAATACAGTAAAAGTGATTGTTCACTTTTATTAGTTTTACTTTCAATCAGAGCTGTGAAATGTTTTCATTTAGGGTTTTATATTAGAGACGGATGATATATTGTTATTATATTGTAATGAGTTGGATATTTTGGAATAAAAAGTAACTACTTTTGTCCTACATTGTAATAGGGGTCAACATTAACAAAGACTATTGTCCTGAAGATGGTCTTGTGTATGGCAACGTAGAGACCGAAACATCGACCAGTACCTTTTCTTCTATAATTTGTTGTTATTATTAGTAAGAAGAAAGATGTCTATAAATGTCACAGTGAAGGCTCTTAATTGACTTTGTTACCTCTCTGTCACATTTTTTGTATAATGTTTACAAAAGTACCCTTTTTTGAATAAGATAAAATTGAATATTTTTCTACATACACCTGCTGTTTGTTTTTATTTGTATTTGCTCTCTATATTTCTACATTGATGATTTGGATCATATTTAAAAAAAAGATGTTGACCTTGTGATTACTTAATTAAGGTATCAAACCGCTGGAATTAACCACCACCTAAGGTATTCATTCACTTGACCGTATAAACTTAGTATATTAATAATTCTAACTATAATACTTGAATAAATCCCTTGAAGGCATTTGCACCGTACCATGGATATTAGAGCACCGTACATGAGCACCAGATCACATTACAGAGGGCCAGAATACTTTTTTTATAAGCACAGGAGTTTAAGTGATTTGCCCAAAACCCGAGGATGTTAAATAAATGCTAGAAAAGGAACCTGGTTGCCCACATCCAAAGCCAGCAGCTCTGGCCATTAGGTCACATCCATATTTCTCAATTCATGTGTAAAAGTAATACACAAGTGGAATATATGAGCATGCTCACGTAATGTGAGCACTTCTTCTTTGGGAAGTATTAAACACAGGAGCAACAAATACTGAAAGGTTCACCCGTAGACTTGCCTGAGAATACGGGCAAGTTGTTGTTTTAAAACTGTATTTAGGGACATTATTCAGCACCTCTGAACTGGTGCACAAACAGAGCTAATTATTTTAAATGTTACTTACATATAGACCAGGACATTCGCAAATCGTTTTCAAGACCCACCAGTGGGTACCCACCCACAGTTTGGGAAATGCTGCTCTATTAGATAGTTGTATACAAGGATCACCCTGAATACCTGCCAGAAGGTTTATAACATAAGTCTCCTACGCAGGAATACATACTGGTTTAGTCAAAATGTTGTAACATGGAGTAGGGAGGCACTTGGCTCCTGCCAAAGATACTTTTTGCCCCACAGCAACGGCTGAATATCTACTTCAAAACAGCTTTAATCGCCTCCATTCATATATAGAAAGAGAATGCTTCCTCTTTCCTTTACAGTCCCCTTCCTTTCTAAAAAAGTAGATAAATTCTCTACAGAGGAGAAATTATGTTACTAATGCTTCCCCTTTGAGGGAGCCTTCTTCTGGGGATTGCCCATACTGAATGAGAAGACAATGTCACAGTGAGCACAGAGTGACTTGAAGCCAGAATCCCATCCAAACTGGCAGACACCAGCTCACTCAGGCTGCTCCTAGCTGCAGTCACCAGATCTCTTCCATTTGTCTTTGGTTTGCCTTTTAGGGCTAATGATCTCAGCATTTCAAGGCCCTGATGTACTAAAGGTTTTTAGGTTGTAAAGCATACAATTTGCTAAACTGAAGGCTTTTCAACTGCAAAACCCTGACGTGCAAGGTAAAAAAGAGACAAAGTGAGGCACAACAAACATCTTTGCAACTCATAAGATGCATACGGCTCCTCATTGCAATTTGCAAGGAAGAGTAAGCATAAAAGGTACATCCCATGACTTACGAATTGCAATAACTGGGTCAACAGAAGCACGGGGTTGACTCCCTGACCACCCTACCGCATCACACACAGTCACACATTGTCCCCGACATGCTTTCCTCTCACCTGTTTTGGAGCAGGGCCAAGACAGAGCTCTCTCTCCCGATATCACAGCAGTTCAGGGGGACGACCTGAAGCTGTTAACTGAACTGTGCATGTCAGTTTGGCCGGTGTTTTCACTGTGGCCAGCTTCACATGCTCAGTTCAGGCTTTTGAAATCAACTGCTAAAAGGCAGCTGAGAAGCCGAGGCACGGCTTCAATGGCGTCCAACGGAGCACTGTATTTGCCTTCTCCATCCAATCCTACCACTGCTCTAATGCAGTTTAGCATTATAACCAGCATGATGAGAGCCGTGCTTGTATTTGCTCCGATGCTATTGTCCAGCAACCAGCCCGAGGCAGATAGAATGTCAAGAGAGTTTACACCCTAACGATGTGCTGCAGAAGATCATCAAGCACGGTGAGTTTCATTTTAAAGGTTTTGAACTTAATTTCTTATTTGCTCACCACTTTTAAAAAGTAGAAGCCGCCACTGTGCAATAAATGTATCAATGTTTCAGGCCACACACCTTTGATGACACTCCGACTCCTCAAAGAGAGTGGTATTCCATTTGCAAAGTAGAAGCTGTCCATCATGTAAAGCGTTCTGGAAAGCTTTGACCTTGTGACGTTTGCATCAGGTGGGGGCAGACAGCAGTCCAGAGGCCTGTATCAGAAACATTGAAATGAGACTGAGACTTAAAACCTGATCGTGTAAACTTTGCACTTTACCAAACATGGAACAATTTATTTTTTGCACCGTTTGCTGCAAAAGGGAATTGAGCAAACATGGTCTTCTTTAGTTCATATTACACAACATATTTGCACCTGGGCATCATACCTGAAAAATGAAATGTTTGTATTTTTTCATGCAATTGAAGAAATATTTTCATTATTTTTCTTGACTTTTATAATGTACAAAATAAAAATAAGCTTTGATTCAAATCGGTTTGCTCCACTGCTGTTACACCAGAGCTATAATGGAGCAAAGGAGCTTGCGCTTTATTTTGTCTCTAGTGCGAAGTTTATGTCACCTGGCTCAAGAGTTAAAGAACAAAGAGTAAATGATAGTTTAACAAAGTTGTCACATATATTGATTGATGCAACAGACTGTTAGTTTAAGGATGGGACGCCATTAACACATAACACACTACAAACTGGGAACAATCAGTTTAACTTATGTTATTCATTGTTATTTATCACTAATAACGGGAAAGTATTCCCTGGCTAAAAAGGGACAAATATATATGGCCTTTATGGACCTGTCTAAGGCTTTGTTTGTGTGGTACACAGCAAACTGTGGAAAATTATAAAGGAAATGGGAGTGGATGCTGCAATAATTAATTTTATAAGAGAGGTATACATGGACGCCACTGCCATGGTCCGCTTTGGGAGGCAGGGCGAATTTACAAATTCATTTAAAATCGAAGGGGGCGTTAGACAAGGGTGTGTCATGGACCCATTTTTGTTTGCCCTTTATACAAATAATCTAAACGATGCCCTGATTCAGTCGCGGCTGGTAGTGGGAGTACCTGCCGGGCGGTGACGTGGGGAAGGGGAGGGGCAGGGTGGGGGGTAGTAATGTATGGATTACGGACCTTAACAGGTAAGTAAACATATAAATGAATAAAATGAATTTTGTTGCGCGCACTGCATCACCAAATGCGCGCAACAAAATTTGTTTTGTTTATTTATAGGTTTACTTACCTATTAAGGTCCGTAATCCATACATTACTACCCCCCACCCTGCCCCTCCCCACGTCACCGCCTGGCAGGTACTCCCACTACCGGCCGCGGCTGCTCTGATTAACAACTCGAAAGGTACCCCCCAAGTACTGACGTCTTCCCTCCCAATCCTGCTTTACGCAGATAATGCAGTTTTGCTGGCAAGGACTCCTCTGGCCCTACAAAACCTTAGTGCACAATATTCGGCCTTTATCGCCGAATTGGACCTACATGTAAATACAACTAAAACCTTTATCATGGCGGTGGGTGGAGCTAAAAAGATGCTGATGAGATACCATCTAGCTGGTGGAAAAATAGAGCAAGTTCAATGTTTTAACTCTTTAGGGGTTGTCTTTGATTTTAAACTAAGCTGGGAGATGCTACAGAGTAGAGCAAATCATATGTCCAAAAGTATTGCTGCAATATTTAGATTCTCCCAAAAATTGGTCTGCAAGCCAATACAGGAAATACCCAAAATGTACTTGGCCAAAACGATATCAATTTCCAC
Organism: Lissotriton helveticus; assembly: GCF_964261635.1. Taxonomy (NCBI): domain Eukaryota; kingdom Metazoa; phylum Chordata; class Amphibia; order Caudata; family Salamandridae; genus Lissotriton; species Lissotriton helveticus. The sequence continues at coordinate 17,472,892 of NC_136060.1, read as the reverse complement.
CTATGGGGCTGCAATAAGGGGGACCACGGATGAGACTGCACTCCAAGTTATAGAAGATACATTTGTTAAAAGACTATTATCAGTCCCACTAGCATGCAATAATTTTAATGCACATAAGGAAGTAAGTCTGCCCTTTATTACTGATGTTATTAAATTGGCTCCACTTTCCCTGTGGTTGTCAGTATGGAAAAGGAGCACTGTTGATCTGAATTCCAAAACATTTAGGATATATTGAATTCAGACCAGGCTTAAAGTTCCCTGGAAACTATATGTTACACAAACCCTTATATTGTTGGTGCTTGCGCTTTTATACGAAACACCGACTCTCTGTGAACAATTTCCCAAATCAAGACTAAAAGATATGTTTAACAAGAAAGGGTCCTCAGATAGGTGGGTAACATACAGAGGGAAACAATCTGCAAAGGTTTATGAAAGTTTTCCTCAGTTAACCCAAGGCCCTCGCTCTTGCCTTGCATTCGTAGAGAACAAACAGCACCATTAAATTCTGATCAGATTCCGTCTAAACTACTGTTAATGTTAGGGCACCCAATTAACTTATTTTCAATACGCAATCTACCGTTCTGCCCATGTGATGACAAGTCGACTCAATCGACTTCGCAATTCCTATTTTACTGCCCTTTTTATACAGCAGAAAGAAAAAAACTTTATTATTCCACTGTTAAAAATAAATAAATAATAAATAAATTCACCTTGCGTTCCCCAGCATTAGCTCTTTCCCTATTTTATCAATTAGAAACTCGTTTGTCTGTTATGCACTGGCTTCTTTTCTACCGGCTGCTACAAAAACTCGTAAGTTTTTAGCAGCCGTACCTTATATTGCTTACCCACGCATGTTTTGCACAAATAATGTTTTTTATCCTAATATGAATTGTGAAGTTTCTCTCTTAAATTATTTTTGTATTGTAATTATTTTTATGAAGATCGGCGTGTGTATGTAATGAAGTGATTTTTAATTAACTTTTATGCATTTTATTTAAGTGCGAAATACAGTCTTTGAATTGAATTGTTATTTATGCGTAGGCAAATGAATCTACATATTATCCATTTCATCTGCATTGGTAACGTGGACAACTCAAATAATTTATATTTTCAAACGTGATTCAGAAAGCAAACCTGTCATGTTTTTTCTCTTCGCCATGGTGAAAAGTGCACACTGTAAAAAAAATTCTGACTAATGCAGTTTGTCAGGGCCTCCTGCCCTAAACGCTTTGCTCTTTGATATGGGAGACCGCCATGACCTGCAAAGAAGTGTGAGGTTTTGACGGTAACCTGTTCGGGCAGCCCGGCGACTTCCACATCTGCTTTTATGATGCTGAGAAAAGGGCCTCATGCATACGGAATGCACCTCTGATGTGTGGCTTACGTAATACGCAATACGTGAATACTGTCCTTTGAAATATGTCGACGACGGTATGAAGATTCCATTTTTTTTTAAAAAGAGGTTACTGCTTCGGCTTGAAGTGGGTCGGACAGTTCAAAGGTCACTTCCGTTCTGCAATAATCCACCCGGTCTTCATTAATCTGTTTAAAATAGCCAGAGTTGTGGCTCCATGGAATACGCTTGTGCTTTCAGGGAGTGTATGCCGGAGGTGAGGGAGAGACTGCTGCACTGGGGGGCACCGAGGCAATAATGAAAGAATGTCCAAGCGGAAGAAAGATGAAAATCTGAAGAACAGCCACGTGCTGGAGGAGATAGTGACGGTGAATGGCAGAGATGCGAAATGAGCGTGTTCCAATGTTTGGTTGCAAGATAGCAGAACAAGTCTTAAGGAACGCGGTGAATACGCGGAATGGAGAGAAAATTACTAGCTGATGATATTCACAGAAGTTGAGAAGGAGCACACGTGGTAAAGCAGACGGAGAGTGTCTTAAGGATGGACAATTTAGCTATGGAAAGGCGCTGCAGGGTTCCGAGGTGCCCCCGACATAGGAGGGGCACGAGGAAGTTGAGAATCAGTCATGCAGCATTCTATACCACTTTCAAGGCATATTATAAGGTAGTCAGGCAGGCAAGGTACAGGGAATTGCTATAATTTAGTCTAGAAAAAACAACGTCAATGACAACAGTCTTCCTAGTTGAAGATGGAAGACGAGGCAAGATTTTGCAGAGCATCAACAAGTAGAAAAAGCTAAAAGAACCAACTAGGCAGATTTACGAAAAAAGAAACGAAAATGAAGAATAAAAAACGACTCCTAAACGTTTCGATGTTGAGATCCTGAGCTCAGATGACCACTAAACAGGTGACCAGATCGAAGTTTGAGTCCCAAATTTTAAAACTTCCATTTTCTCTTCATTTAACTTATAACAATTTCCGTGCATCCACTCCAGAGGGCAAAAGCGGACATGCAAGAACAGATTTTGATTTGAGTGCGAGTTATGTCATTGCCGATGGGGATGATTATTGATTATTTGAGTATTGTCACCGTAAACGTGATATGGACTTCAAGGGCGTGGATGGGATCTTCAGAGGAGTGATATAAATGTTGAACATTGTGGGGTCCAAATAAAATCTTTGAGGAACTCTACAAGATACTTTAAAATATTCAGAGCAGAAAGGTGGCACAGTGATGGCCTGGGACCGGTCAGTAAAGAGGGAAGTAAGTAATGCAAAGGGATGACTGCAGATATTCATGGCGCAAAACTACAATAGGGTGGGAGGCTTTGGAGAAGTTGGAAAAAGGGTAGTGGAGCCTCCCCAGTTTAGAATTGTGTAAGTTACCACTAAAGGACAGACCAGTGGTTATAGTGCCATGATATGTTCTGAAGCAGATGTTGGTTTTCAATGTAGTTGGACATTTCAAAATTTACCTCATTTTCAAGAACTTTAGAAAGACAAGCAAATAGAGAAATTGTCGGATTGGTACTGGATAGGATCTGCAGTGGGCTTTTTGAGTATGGAAATCATATATACATGTTTCCAGTCCTTAAGAACTAAGTGGGAGACAAGAGAGGAGTTTCACACATAGATTATAATTAGGGCTTCCGGTTTTATGGTATTTTTCTTCTGCCATTTCCGTCTGTTTTTATCAATATTTATTTTTTGCTAATTTTATCTGTGTTTACAAATATTCATTTGGGGTTTTGTGGAAAGATTAAGCTGAAATTTGTATATTTCCACATTTATTTAACCGATAAATATACACTCAAGCTTGAATGTCTGCCAGGTTTCAGTGCTGCAAACACCAGCAGAAGATAAATCAGGGCACTTATATCAAAATATGCAAATTTCAGTATCAACCTTGTGAACATCTACTGCTCTTAAAGCCTCTTTAATAAAATTCCTTTCTTTTTTATTTCCCGTATCTATTAATCCCCACATCAATTGGTCTGACAGTTATGGCAGACAGTATTTAGAATTACTCAAAAAGCAACCCAATATTCGTTTTTATCCACATTTAAAAATAAAAACGGACATGAAAATGAATGTTTTCTTGTCTGTTTTTATCTGTAAAAACCAGTAAAAACAGAAAACATGGAGCCTTAATTATAATAGGCATGACAATATTATATCAGTAGCTAGGAAGAGAATGTGCTGTGGGCAGGGATCTAATGGGGATCTTAATTTGATGGTATTTTAAGAGTCATAAATGGTGTCATTAGAAAGGGAATTGAAACTTCAAAGAGTGGAGTGAGAATTAGATGGTGCACCAAGTGGGAGGTCTGCCTGGATAACTGGCTTGTGGCAATAGATCCAAAACATTTATCAATGGTATCAATTTTGTTGTGGTAGAATATGACAAGAATGGAGCAAAGTACTTTGGTTTCAACAGAAGCATTGGCTGCAGCTGAAGGTTCACAGATTTCTTTGATGATAGCCCTGCAGCAGAGACATAACCTTTAGAGTACAGCCAGCCAGGCTAATGAAGTCTCAGAATAATTTTAACCACTTAAACTCCCAAGATAGGTAAAGTCATTTCCAATTAACTGTACTCCATCCAACTAAGATCGGTTCACAGCAGAAGAACCAGGGAGGAACGTACACCGGGAAACATCCATCACAACGCAACTTTTACGATGCACAACCATTACAACGCAGGATTTACAACGCAAGTCATTACAACTACTTGCGCTGGAGGTTGCTGTAGGATAGGGAATGGTTTAATTTACTATCCAAAACCTTACCTACTATCCACGGGGACTGGAGTTGGAATAGTAAATTAAACTATTCCACTTTCCAGCGCCCCCCAACGCAAGTCGTTGTAACGACTTGCGTTGTAAAACCTGCGTTGTAAAGGCATGCGTAGTAAAAGCATGCGTTGTGATAACATACATCCACCTACACCACACACTTAAATGTATTTACCTAACACTAACTTCTGCAAAGTAATATGCCAACATGCAATGCCAAGTCTGCACAGTGGCGTAGCAAAGGAGGATCAGGGGTGCGGTGCCCCATGTGGCACAAGATTTGGGGGCGGCGGCCTCCTCTCACTCTTACCAGCCATGTTGGGGCAGCAATTTCCAACCTCCTCCTCTATAATGCAGCCGTTGCGGGGAGGCCAAACGGCTAGCTACGACACTGAGTCTGCAGCTCTGTGATTATAACATCATACCATAGGATTAACATGGCATTAATGCTTCCCATATAAGCCAATCAATCAATCAATCGATCAGGGGTTTATAAAGCGAGCTACTCACCTGTGAGGGTCCCAAGGTGCTGGGGGTGGGGTGGGGGGGTGAGTGCAGCTCCAAGTCAGGGGAAGAGCCAGGTCTTGAGGTCTCTCCTAAAGGAGTGCAGGGTGGGTGAGCGTCTGATGTTGACTGGTAGCTCGTTCCAGGCTTTGGCTGCGATGTAGGAGAATCAGTATTTATTGCCCAGGTTCTTAGGGATACTGGGTCGACCCCATAGGAGATTTAAACAAAAGCGATGTAGGAGAAAGCTCTTCCGCTTGCTCTGGTTCTGCGGACGCGGGGGGTCTCTGTGAGGTCGGCGGAGCGGAGGTTCCACTTGGGTACGTGGAAGGAGACTCTCTTGTTGAGTTACTCGGGTCCGATGTTGTGGAGGGATTTGTAGGCATGGGTGAGCAGTTTGAAGGTCACTCTCTTCTTGACGGGGAGCCAGTGGAGGTCATGCAGGTGTTAGGTCAAGTGTTTGTGCCATGGGGTTCTGAGGACGAGGCTGGCTGCGGTGTTCTGGATGGTTTGGAGCTTGTGTAGGAGAGTTTTGTTAATTCTGGCGTAGAGGGTGTTGCCATAGTCCAGGCTTCTGGTTTTGAATGTGTGGGTGACAGATTTTCTGCATTCGGGGGGTATCCATTTGAAGGTCTCGCAGAGGATCCGAAGGCAGTTGAAACTGGCGGAGGCGATGTAGTTGATCTCGCGGGTCATGATGAGGAAAGAGTCCAGGATGATGCTGAGGTTGCGTGCATGGTCTGTCGGGGTGGGCGGGCCCTCGAGGGCGGAGGGCCACCAGGTGTTGACCCAGGTGGAGGTGGAGGGTTCAAGGATGAGGACCTCAGTCTTCTCTGAGTTGAGCTTCAGGCAGCTGTTTTTCATCCAGTCGGCGACGACCTTTATTCCTTTCTGGAAGCATAGTCTGGTGTTGTCGGAGTTCTTCGTGAGGGAGAGGATGAGCTGGGTTTCGTCTGAGCTGGGTTTCGTCTGCGTAAGATACTATGCTGAGCTCGTGCTGTCTGACGATGGCGGTGAGGGGGCCATGTAGATGTTGAAGAGTGTGAGATTCAGCGATGATCCTTGGGGTACTCCGCAGGTGATCTCCATGTGTTCGGAGAGTCACACTCTTCCAACCTAATGCCTCACACTGAGTGCCTTAAATGCAACTGTACTCAACAACAGTCCAAGGCCAAACTAGCCAAAAACTACCTTAGTGTTCACCCCTATAGATCATCACTCCCTGTTTGTAGATTAGCTAATCAATGCACACTGAGACTATGTTAATGTACTGTACATAGTACTACCTGCAAACCAAATATGAGGACTTGAAAAATCCAACAATGCAGTGGTAAATCTAAAGGCTGGTCCCATGTTAAAGGTTCCTATGTTAACTCTAGTCTCTGTCACCAGTGTTCCCCTATGTAATCCCCAAACATCTAGAAGGATGTTAAAGCCCCAAAGTATGACTCATTCTCGGTTGCCCTGTATTTTCACACCTCTCAGGTCTAAAACCCATAGTTTCTGTAGAACAGTTATCTTGGTCAGAATAATTTCCCTTGGTGCGTGCTCCAAGATCTCCTGAGAACTTGAGGGAGGTTTCGGAATTCACATGTTATGTTATGTTATGTTGTTTGGACTTGTAAAGCGTGAACTAATACCCAAGGGTGTTAAGGCGCTAGCACTGAGGAAGAGGAAAGAAAGAGAGTTATTTTTATTTGAAAAGTATTATACAGCGCTAGCTAGACCCGGAGGTATCAGAGTGCTTTACATGAGACGGGACATTGTTTCAGAACATTGTTACATAGTTACATCAGTTACAGTTACCAGTATATGCTCAGGAGAAAAACGTGAGCTTACACAATATTATAAGATATTAGCGCATAGCATATCCAGGACACACGTCAGATGAGGAATGGAAGGTAGTGGGGGAAAGGTAAACCGAGGAGAGGAAAACAGACAGAGTCAGGTTGATCTGAAGGGGGAAAGTACTCCAAGGGTTACAAAGCAGTCAGGGCAGTCGAGGATAGAGACAGATAAAACCGGGAAGAACCGTGAAATACAATGTCCGATGTCAGGCTGGGTAGGTGACGGCTGAGGAGGTGACCCAGAGCCAGGATCCGCTATAGCTGCATAAGACAGCTTCACCGGACAACGCCCAAGGGTATTCGGACTTCGCTGTCAGTACAGTTATAGTTTCAGCCCTTGGGGCATCGGCATAGTTTCATAGAAGGCCATTCAGTTGCCATTATAGGGTCAGACGGGACGGGGGGAAGGCGACACCTGGGATGCTGAGGATCGTCTGAAGTGATTTAGAACTGCTGTTAGTCACCATCTTAAGAACAGGCAGGTTGTCAGGTAGGCTGTAAGGTGATCATTCAAGCTACCAGGGGCTACTGTACAAGAACAATGCACTAGAGCCCTCTAGAAATTTTAGGGTCAGGCTCGGCGAATCCCGCTTAAAAGTAGAAGCCACGTTTTTATAGGGGATTAATTTCTGCACCATCAAGTCCTCAAAGCTACCATTGGGATCGCTGGAGGCTATTTTCTGCTTCCCCACTCATCGCTTCTGAAGCACGTCTGTTGTGATCTCAGGGGACACTGCAGGTCGGGCTCGAGTGCCCCTCCCCCCACTACTTTGGGAAGAGCCAGGTTTTTAAGGCTTTTATAAAACTGAGTAAGTTATGAATGGATCTAAAGTGGGGTGGAAAGTTATTCCATTCCTCGGCTGTGGTGTTGATAAAGCTTCTGCCTCTCCAATTGGTGAGTTTATCTGGACCACCTGTTGGCCAGAGCCGCTGGACCAACGATTTCTACCTGGAAGATATCACTTGATGGATTTTTGCAAAAACTCTGGGCCTACACCATGGAGGGCCTGTTGGGCCAGGCAAAGGGCTTTGAATTTAATCCTTTGTCTGATGGGAAGCCAAAGAAACTGTTTGACGGCAGGGGCAGTGGATTTGTGTTTAGGTATCCTAGTGAGAGCTCTAGCTGCCGTATTTTGAAGTAACTGAAGTTTATTGAGATTCAGTCTCTGCATATTGAGATATAAGGCATTACATGAGTCAATCTTGGTCAATACTAGAGCCGAGATCACTGTTATTTGGCATCAGTTGGAATAAAAGGAAAGACCTTTTTGACCATAATCAGTATAAGGAAGGCAGAAGAGGGGACTGCGTTAACATTAGGCCTGAGGGTCAATTTGGCGTCCAGAACCACTCCCAGGTTTCTATCCCTAGTCACTGGTGTGGGTAGGGTACCCATCTCTGGAGGCCACCAGGATGGGGCCCATAGAGCCGGGTTTTTCCCAAACAAGATGACTTCTGTTTTCCTTGAACTGAGTTTTAGGCAATTTTGTCTCATCCAATGGCCAATTGCTGTTATGCCCTCATTTAATTTAAGGTCAGTATGAATATTGGTTAAAGACATACCACCACTATTAAAAAAAGAAAATCTACCCACTAGACCTGATTTTTTCTCGTATGCCTAACAAGTGCTGTTTTTCTGTCCCCTAAATGAGATTATGCTACATATACAATGTCTTTTTACAAAATCAAGTTTATTCTATTTTCTCAAACTTTCTTATGTTCATTAATCTCACACAACACATATAATTAGAGAGTCTACACGTACATTTGAACAATTCCTTCCATGTACTGTGACACAACCATTATATCACAATGAAAAATATATGTTTGCCATTTCTATAAAAATACAACAATGCAAAGTTACCCCCCTCATGACAGTCCACTCGCTCCTACATACATCCAGAATCATAAACTTCCATACACAACATTCATACCAAATCCCACCATACTAAACATACATAAGACAAACAACAATGGAAAAACAGATTGGATTTTTGTCCATTGAGATGATGTGGGCTGGGATCACTTTTCCAAAAACGGTCTAGGCATGTTTCAGTGTGGGCATGAAAATTGACCAAACACCTTCTTCAGGACCACTCAATAATACAATTGCTTCCAAGGGTAGCAATATGAGGGAAATCTATTAGAGACAAATGACATGGGGAAATCAGAACCAAACTACTAAATCTAAAATCCTAGAAAAGAATGTAATTCCAGGTTCACATGTATGTCACCATTACTCAGGATTAATAGAAATAGGTGTAAAGGAAGGAGACACACTTTTGTATGGTCCAATGTTTACCCTAATAGGCCACTGCATGCTCAAAACAGTATTTACAGTGCATACAACAATTTCAATAAAGAAGGATGAAGGAAGAGGGGCATCGAAAGCAAAACAGGTGTGAATAGAAGAGCTAAATCACCATAAGATATTTTCTCATGCTTACATGCAGTAGTTTCTATGTCACCTCATATTAGTGCATGAGTGCATATATCAATGATCGCATTTAAAGAATAAATCTCAAACGTGCACCACTTAATAGCAAAAAACAATGTACACATCACAACACAACAAGTCCTAGTCCAAAGTACTTTTCAGATGATATCTTCTTTTATTCACAAAAAATATTTTCTTTAAAAAAAAAAAGACCAGAGCCGACGCGTTTTGTCCAGCAACTGACTTCTTCAGGGCGATTAAACAAACAGAGCGTATACTCCTGAACAGAAATCAACATCAGAGTTGCCGCAGTGGGTATATATTACAGGCAGGGTTATGCAAAGCTCATATCCGCTATACTTTGATAGGGCCAAGATAGTTACTTCCTATTGGACAAAGTAAGAGTCCCAGGTACAATACCCTCTGTGTATATCATTCAAGAAAGCGCCTCACCACGATAAGGTAGGCAAGCAGCAGAATAGGGCAGTCTCCCAATTTAGCCTTAATGTGGCTGAAAAACGACCCAGAGCGACCTCCTGCCAAGCGAAGACTGTAATGATCGCACTTACTAATATTCCAAAAGCCCAGCTACTTAATAAGGGTGCTTAGATATAGATATTGAGCCCTTCACTTGTGTTCTTTTTATCTCTAATAGGAATCAGGTTTATAACAACCTTGACAGGACACGGTATTGAGTAAAACTCTACCATAGTGGTAGTGAGGTAATGCCTCACCAACTAGGTATGAGTGTCGCCCCTTGCTATTATTAAGTAGCTAATTATATTCCCATCTACTCCAAGAATGAGCAGTAACATAGTAAGCATGCCCAGGCAGTCTTGTAATGACTTTCCAATACCATATATTTGTGAAACTAGAAAAGTGCTCCTATCACAAAACTTCTGTGGAATTCCTGGAATGCTTTATGATTCCCAATGATATTTGCATGGTTAAGCTTAAAGTTGGAGGCTATCCTCAACAGGCCTATTCCAACAAGTGCCATGTAAATGTAAAGCTTCCTAGGCTTTGCAAATGTTATACATGTTTTTTACACATTTCTCTGATACTATTTCTCTCAGTACCTAATTATTATGCAAGGGGGTTTCTTTTGAGCAGAGAGCTGAGGCAGATCATTTTTTTTTACAGTTCTCAAAACGAGTTTTATCTCGGGCCCCATACTATAACACCTAGACACATATCTATCATTTAAAGTGAAAACAGATACCTCCCAAAAATGCAGTTGGATGCATTTTGTCCCAGAGGAATCCAGAATATGGGCAAGTACACCCCACAACCTTCTTTTCCAAGAAATTCTTCCCAGCCACAGCAGAAAGGTGTCATGGCCCTTAGATATCTCGAAAACAGGACAGCAAAGTCAATCCTCCATTATCCTCTTGAACGTTGACTCAATACTTGTATTTAGCTCCAGAAAAGTGGAGGAAACGTGTTCTAAGGGAAACATGGAGAATGGGATCAAGAGAGAGAGCGAGGTAGAGCAACAGTCCATCCAATAGGTAGGTGATGCATGGCCTGAACTGGATTGTAGTGGTCGGAGACGAGATAGACGAAGCAAAACGTATCTGTCAGAATAGAGGGACAGTAGAGAATGTATATGTGCCCCTAATCAAGAAACACGAAATTAAGTCCTATCCACTGTGAATTCTTACCATATGTAACAAGGAGTCATACTGTAACTAGCCCCCTGGCAAACATAGAACATTTCTCAAGAACTGAAGAAAGGATGAACTCCACAGTACCAGGGAAGCAGTGTTGTGCTAGTATACACTAAAAGCAAATACAAGTCAAAGTTCACACACAGGTAATTCAAGAAGGATGCAGGAGCACAGTCAGGGTAAGGGATCACGTCCAAAGCTGTTTGCTGGTTCCTATCCTTGAGACACAAAAACATGTTTTGGAATGGTGTCACACAACTTCCTTAGCAGAACATCCAAGTATTAATAAGACTAATCAAAACTGTTAACAATTATTCTGGTGGAAGATATTATTTAAGTGTGTCCAAACTTGCACTGCGTTTGCCTGAAATAAAGAACCCCACTCTCACCCAACAGCATATTTGCATCCTTTATCTTGACATTCAATTTGCATGGACTTCATCACAGATTTATCCATGGATGTCAATTGGACGTCGTTAGAGGTCATAGCTGTGACCCCTAGCTTGCTCTCTGCAACCACTACTACAGTATTTGTGACCCCAGGCCTCAGAAAAAGCAGTAACAGACAAGATAATAATGCAGGGGCATATTATCAAGGACGGCGTTAGATATTGTCGCCGCTTTAGCGACAGGAAACTGCCGCTAAAGTGGCGATAATGGGCTTGATAATATGCCCTGGAGAATTCCAATAGAAGTCCATGTTCTGGTGTGAACATGGGCTTCTATTGGAATTCTCCAGGGCATATTATCAAGCCCATTATTGCCGCTTTAGTGGCAGTTTTCTGCCGCTAAACCGGCAACACTTTTTACGCCGCTCTTGATAATATGCCCGCAGTGTTTTGAGAAGCATGTTTCTTTTCCCCTACTAGCATGCATGTACGGGGCAGCATACACGCCCTCCTCTGGGGTCTGTCATGTTAACCCATCAACATGTCAACTGTACTGCCAGCGGGGTGAAATGTTGAAATTGGGGCTTAAAGTTTCTTTGGAAATGATTTCTTGGAAAGTGTTTTTTTGTTATTTCCTATTACCACAATGACATTTGTACTGATTTCAACTGAATAGAGCTATTCACACAATAAGTGTGGTCTAATTTTTCAATGAAATCTGATCCTGTATTCAAAATTACAGACGGCAATTCAAGAAGAGAATACATGATGTATGTACTCCTAAAGTGATTAAAAATGGATAATCCTCCAGATTGATATACATACGAGTGAGAAATCCTTAATCCGGGCTATTTTATAACAATGAAATTATTCACTTTCCACATACTGGAAGAGGAAAGGAATGCAAAACTTCCTATTCAGTGCCTTTAACAAAAGGGTATCATCAGGAAGCCGACCTATTAATTGTTTTCTTGAGCACAGGTGAGAAATTGGTAAGTCAGTTCACTTTTATTTTCAATATAATGCACCCCGGTGCAAGCAGGAGCTCTACGTCATCTGTGTCATTTACACTTTTTAAGTGAACTGCAGTTTCTATTCAGGGACTTTTAGTTTCATATGTTCTTATTATAGGCATTAGCCTTAGAATCCCATTGTATAAAGTGTGCTGGCTAAAAGCAATCACTTGCTGACTGTGTCACACATGCCATGAGGCTGATTGATGGTTGTGTATATGGTCCATATTGGCATTGTACAGTTTTCACCTATCGCTAAGCATTATTCTTTAGTTCCCAAAATGATAGGTTCTGTTAAGTGATTGCACAGACTTTAAAATACCTGATGCCAAAACTACAAAATCGATGTAACCTTTAAGATAGCTCTGATGTCAGAGGCATGAACATGTAGCATCTGTTTTACTTGAGGGATACATCTGGAGTCTGAAGCTTGAGGCTGTAAGGCCTCTGAAACCTGTGGATGAAGCTGTTTGAAGCTTGAGCCTTGGACATCTGTGTACGGTCAGGGATTTATTTGCTTGCTAAGTTTCAAAGTTGTACATCTGTGTAACCCAAAGACAAATCCTGCTGTCTTGGGAGTGAGTCTCTGAGATCTACTTAACCTAAGGTATAATAAGATCTATTTAATACTAAGGATAACTAAACTGTCTGAGGTTTGATAGTTTAAGATCTGTGCAATCTGATGGAAAGGTCTGCTGATGAACCCTGAAACTCTAAAATCGGCGTAACCTGTTGGCTAGCTCTGTTTCTGACAATGCGATCCTTGTAGCATAAATGTTAGATCTGCTGTCAGAGGATTGAGCCTCTAAATTTGTAAGCATGGGCGGAAAATTCGTTCCGCTCGTGGAATTTGCGGATTTTTGGCAATTTTGCTGTCCGCGAATTGCACGAATTTGCCCAGAAATCCGCAATTCGTTAGTTGGCGATTTTTTTTTGCTTGGTCGTGCTTCAAAAATACAATCTCTCGCGCGCGGCGTTGACTTACCGAATTCGCCAAGTTGTTTTCCTCCCGGTTTGTGTGCGCTGCGCCATTTTGGATCTGGCTGCGTGATCGCGCGAGACTTTTCGACCGCGAGTACGTCATGGAGTCCCGCCATCTTGCACTGCGAGACTTTGAGAACGCGAATACGTCATAAGGGCCCCCGATCACGCATCCCAAGAGTAAACAATTGTGAATACGTAGATGTGGCGCAGCTGACATCCGGCGGGAGATTGGAACAGCTCGCTTTCCTGAAGTCGCAAAAATTGCAATTCTGCACAAGAAATCTATCGCTGGCCGCATAAACCTTCTGAAAATGATGATTTGGACCAGAATAACTCCTCAGATTGACATTTGGCTGCACTTTTTTTGTGCAAGGAGTCCACTTTTGGGGGGGGTGGGAGGAAGGAAGTGCCTCAGAGTCTCCAACTTCCTGTTCCTGTCCAGCAGGCTCCTCCCAGTGCTTTGTCCATGTCCTGGTCACTTATCATTTGGATCTGGAGCTGGAAGGATTACTCTTTGTGGATGCTGCTGGATATTTGTATTTGAGGACTTTTTGTTTGGATCACTTTTGGATTTGAGATTTTACAAGTAAGTTGGTGTTGTTTGTTTGGGGCATTGCAGTTGCTGCAACTACAATTTATAAACTTTTTCACAACTTTAAAAAATATATATACTGACATCTGAAGAAGATGGGCCCAAAGAAAGGTGGCCATAGCTCCTCTACCAAGAAAGTTGCCAGTACCACTGCCAGTAAGAAGGAGCAGAAGAAGCAAGTGGCGCCACTTACCAAGGACACTGGTGTGCCGACCGACACTTTTTGGGGGAAAAAAAACTATGCCTGCAGCAGCGGTGTCCGCCAGGGACCAAGCTGGGAGCAGCACCTCCGCTTCATTGGTCTCAGTGTCACCACGCCAAGTTAGGCCCAAGCCCATGAGAGCCGCAGAGGCAGCCACTTTAATTGCTCCTTCACCATCGACCAGTGATGTTGCCGTTGACTCATCGCAAAGTAGCATCCAATCAACGCAGGGTGTAACTCATCTGACGAGTGTTTAACCACAGCCGCAACGACCACCACTGGTGCAACAAGGAGAGGCGCAAGGAGAGGCGCAAGGAGCGGTGCAAGGAGAGGCGCAAGGAGAGGCGCAAGGAGAAGCACAAGGAGAGGCACAAGGAGAGGCACAACTGCCCACAAGGCTTGTTCCTCCAGAAGTAGCGGCACATGAGGAAATCGAGATTCATGTGGAGGTATCAACCGAGTAAGCCACTCCAGATCCCCAGCAAGGAAAAGGAGGGCTACTAGTTCAACTTCTTCTTCAAGCCCCCTTCCTTCTGATGATCTAGATCTAGATCTTGATTGGCACCCACCAATTCAGTCTGAGAGGGAGGCACGCCATGAGCCGACAAAGCTAGGTAAAAGGAAGGTTCCCGCAAGGCTTTCAGTTATGGGTGATGAAGAAGAAGAAGTAGAAGTGGTGTATTCTGCTGCTGATGAAGAGTCTGACGATGACGAGTCATCACAGTCATCACTCCAGCCCCAGTGGGCATGCAGCAGACAGACATTTTTACCCTATCCCGAAATGCTGCGCTGGATGTGGATGGCGTGGCACTGGTACCACCACCGTATTTTAAAGAACAATGGTCCCTATTTTGGAAGGAAAAATAGAGAAGCACAATAATCATACGCTTAAATGTATCGTATGTCTTTTGTCCAGCCGGACAAGAATTTATTTTCATATAGGTTCAATTAATTGTGATTCAAAACATTAAATAACAAGTGGGCACAGCCGTGACCCACAGAACACAAGACAAACCAACGAAAAACAGAATGGCCAAAGGCAGGGTATAAAATGTGTCTGTATATTTGTAATCACTTATGACAGACTTAGATAACCAGTTACACACCATTGATCATTACAATATTATAAAATCATATTGCATATGGTGTTTTTAGTGTCGACGACGTTTCGATGCTATTCACAACAATATAAAGCATCATCTTCAGGACAAAAGATAAATCAATGTTGTCTTAAACTTAATCACATGTATAGCCTATATCGCATTACTGTATCAACATTGACAAGGGAATAAACAAGGGGAAGGAAAGATACAAAAAATTAGAGGTACGTAAAACTGAATTGCTAGGCATCTGATAGGTGACTTTAGTGAGGGTGAAGGATATCTGCTTTTGAACTGGGACCTAATCATGCAGTCCTCGAGTGGCTTTTGTACTGAGATAAAAACGCACAGTACTCGTGTCGCGCAGTGGTTTGTAGTTTAGATCCGGCAGTGGAGGTTGAAGCCGTAATAGCAGTGAAGGCGGCGAGTTTTAAAAGGTGCAGGAACTAGTTGGCTAGTAGCGTATCTTTCAAGGGTGGTGAATCACAAGTGGCGGCGGTGGACGACGCCATGCACGTGCGGTGAAATTTAAAAACAACACCTGATAGTGCCGTGGATTTATTAATGATCGAAGCAAGCATTAATGTTACGTTACTACTATTGGCCTTGTACTATTCGGTCCGATGCAGAATTATGAACAATCCTTACGTTTGAAGGAGCAGGTAGATGTACCGGTAATGGAACGCGCATTAGGATCCATAAATAGTGGCGGCAGTCATTAGATCTGTGGTGACAGAAGGTCTATATTAAAAACGGCTTGCAGATGTGATTATTTAGAATGTGCTTAAAACGGCCCAGTGAAAAGTAATTTACCATTATTAGGCCATCGGCCTTCCTCAAAAAGTTTAATTTCTGATATCGATATGAGTAAGTGCCGGATCGCACTGGAGGCTTTTGGTTAGATGAGTATGTCCACTGGGTGCCAAGTTGCACCTCCTAAAATACAAAGCATTCAGTACTGGGGTTAGATCTCCTGCTTTTAAACTAAAAGGGAGTGCTTACAAACATGGTCTGCCAGTGTTACTTACTTGAATAGCAGAGGATGGTCAGGGCCTGGAAGCTCCTGCTCGCGCTGAATAGCGGGTGACGTGAAGTGGAGACTCCAAGTTTGTTTTATGTTTTTGGAGCCAAAATTGGGTAATGGAAAGAGGCAAAGGACTAACAGCCTCGAGGTCCAGGGGCCGTGGCCATCTTGGAACGGCAAATTTGCTATCTACGGTGGCGGACATCTTGGAACACCAAGGAGAGGTGGGAAACAGTGAAAGTAACTGTGGTGCTATAGGCGCATGGGGCTAAAACCAGTGAAAGTGGTGGAGTGTTAAGAACGGCGCAAGTGACATAGCTTATGCAATTTTAAACATGATTTGGTACAACACATTGAGTCACATGTTACATTAGGATCTGGTTTCTGTACTTGAAGGAGTATCACTGAATGTCTGCTTATAACAAAGAGGTCCAGTCCTCAATACGATTGAGTCCATTCCTAATGCTATTAGTCCTCAAAATCCAGTGAAGTTCCTCCTTGTTAAGTAATGTTGAGACATCAGCTCCCCTGGGGGGGGGGGTTTATCATAGTTATGACAGTCCACGTAAGTAACACTGGCAGACCATGTTTGTAAGCACTCCCTTTTAGTTTAAAAGCAGGAGATCTAACCCCAGTACTGAAGGCTTTGTATTTTAGGAGGTGCAACTTGGCACCCAGTGGACATACTCATTTAACCAAAAGCCTCCAGTGCGATCCGGCACTTACTCATATCGATATCAGAAATTAAACTTTTCGAGGAAGGCCGACGGCCTAATAATGGTAAATTACTTTTCACTGCGCCGTTTTAAGCACATTCTAAATAATCACATCTGCAAGCCGTTTTTAATATAGACCTTCTGTCACCTCAGATCTAATGACTGCCGCCACTATTTATGGATCCTAATGCGCGTTCCATTACCGGTACATCTACCTGCTCCTTCAAACGTAAGGATTGTTCATAATTCTGCATCGGACCGAATAGTACAAGGCCAATAGTAGTAACGTAACATTAATGCTTGCTTCGATCATTAATAAATCCACGGCACTATCAGGTGTTGTTTTTAAATTTCACCGCACGTGCATTGCGTCGTCCACCGCCGCCACTTGTGATTCACCACCCTTGAAAGATACGCTACTAGCCAACTAGTTCTTGCACCTTTTAAAACTCGCCGCTTTCACTGCTATTACGGCTTCAACCTCCACTGCCGGATCTAAACTACAAACCACTGCGCCACACGAGTACTGTGCGTTTTTATCTCAGTTCAAAAGCCACTCGAGGACTGCATGATTAGGTCCCAGTTCATAAGCAGATATCCTTCACCGTCACTAAAGTCACCTATCAGATGCCTAGCAATTCAGTTTTACGTACCTCTAATTTTTTGTATCTTTCCTTTCCCTTGTTTATTCCCTTGTCAATGTTGATACAGTAATGCAATATAGGGTATACATGTGATTAAGTTTAAGACAACAATGATTTATCTTTTGTCCTGAAGATGATGCTTTATATTGTTGTGAATAGCATCGAAACGTCGTCGACACTAAAAACACCATATGCAATATGATTTTATAATATTGTAATGATCAATGGTGTGTAACTGGTTATCTAAGTCTGTCATAAGTGATTACAAACATACAGACACATGTTATACCCTGCCTTTGGCCATTCTGTTTTTCATTGGTTTGTCTTGTGTTCTGTGGGTCACGGCTGTGCCCACTTGTTATTTAATGTTTTGAATCACAATTAATTGAACCTATATGAAAATAAATTCTTGTCCGGCTGGACAAAAGAGATACGATACATTTAAGCGTATGATTATTGTGCTTCTCTATTTTTCCTTCCAAAATAGGGACCATTGTTCTTTAAATTACGTTACTGCCCAAGGTCCCTATGGCATAACTTCTGGGTTTCCCTTGTTTTGTAAAATAGTACTGGTACCACCACCAACACAGGTAACTACTACACCAACACGACCTACAGCTTCCATATTTTCTCTTCAGAAGGGCCGGCAGGGACCTCCATGCAGCTCGACCTCCATTACCTCAAGTAGTGGTGCTGTAAGTGCACAACAGAGACGAATTCCGCCACGCCCATCCTCCACTTCACCACCAGAAATCTCAACTTCCCAGTTTGGGACTTCTTTAGTATTAGCAAAAAGGCGGAAAACCACGTTATTTGTTCAATTTGTAAACAAGTAGTTTGTCGGGGTAAGCTTGGTACCAACTATGGTACCGGAGGCCAGAGAGGCCATCACCAAAAACACCACAGCATCCAGTGGGAGGCGCACCTAAGTAACATCCGGAAAGCCAAAAGAACAAATCCAAATGTAGCCATTGATGTTGCATCTGGTGATGACGAGGTGCTGATCGTACAGGGGGGAGGTGAAGAAGCGAGAGACATTTTTTTCTGGTACACACAGTACCCCTGGCAGCAGCACTGCAGTGGTAGCGCCCACACCCTCTATCCCAGCAACATCTAGGAGGCACATTAAGAGTCTGGTAGAGACACCAATGTGAAAAAGTACATCAATGAGCCTAACTGGGTTGAAGAAGTCTGGATCATCATCACATATGAAAACGGTCCAGACCACTATTAAAAGCATGTTTTGGTCGGAGGCGCCATTTGAACGCAACCACCCAACGGCACGTCTGTATAAGGCAATGCTGGCGAAAATGTTAGCGCTGGACCTTCTCCCTTTTTCTTTCGTGGAAGGGGTGGGTTTTCTAGAATTTGTGGCAACAGTCTGCCCTAAATGGAAGGTTCCTAGCCGGTCCTATTTTGCCAGAGTTGCGGTTCCAGCACTGCATCAAGATGTGCTGGACGTGATTGGGGCAGCTTTGCAGAAGAGTGATGTTCACACTATCCACCTGATAACAGACATGTGGACCAGTTGCCAAGCTGTTGATTACATGTGCATCACTGCACACTGGGTCTCTTTTGCGAGGGTTAGAGAGAAGATAGCAACAGGTGTTGACAGTGTCACAATTTTTCAAGCTACTCGGAAACATGCAACAGTAGCCATGTTTGCCATGGAGAAATCTCATACTGCAGTAAACATTTTGAAAGAGTTTAACAGTAAGGTCTTTGCATGGCTGCATCCAAGAAAGCGCATGATTGGCTATGTTTCCACGGATAATGGCAGTAATATAGTTAAGGCTATTTTAGAGTGCCGTGTTTGGCGCACAGCATTAACATTATTGTTCAAGATTTCTTGAAAAAAGAAAACACAGTCAGCAAGTTACTGACCACCTGCCGAAGAATCTGCACACATTTCAGCCATTCTTTTAAGGTCCGGAAGCAGCTGAGGATCATTCAACGTGACCGTAGAGTGCCAGTCAGAGGACTCATCCAGGAGGTGGCAACACGTTGGAACTCAACCTTCTACATGCTTGAGCGACTGTTTGAGCAGTACTTGGTAATCAATGAGTATGTCTTTCACGCACGGGCAGCTTCTATGAAAGACATGAGGCTAGAGGTGGAGGAATGGGACCTAGTTAAAAGCCTGACAGACATCCTTTGTCCTTTTGAGGTCTTCACCCGTGAAGTCAGCAGGGAGGACTGTACTTTGGGCAAAGCTATCCCATTGTTGCGCATGCTAGAGCACTAACTGAAAGCAGTGTCTTCAACGTTCCGAGTTGATGCTGAAAAACAAGACGCATATCGGTTGGCGGAGAGCTTATTAAACCGCCTAGTTGACAATGGAAGGCAAGACATTCACAACAACATTACATTTGTGCCACTATTCTGGATCCACGGTACAAAAAGTCACTGGCCAGCAATACATTCATTCCTTTTTCTGAAGCAGATGTTTCCAAGTACAAACATTGGCTAGCTCTGTCAGCCACTCGGTTTGAAAAAGAGCGACAGGAAATTGAAGGAACCACCACAAGTACTACTGAAGCAGCAGGCTATCCCGCGTCGAGGTCCACTTCTGTGGCCGAAGGCAGTCACTTTCCCTCAGAGCCGTTACCGAAACCAGCAACCGTATCATCATCACCTGCACCAGGCCCAGCCATAATATTGTCGGAAGCGGATTGGATAACTCATCATGGGTTTGCTTGTTCCAGTGTTGATGCAAAGGCAACAGATGGTACGCAAAGTAGAGCACCCCTGGAGGACCTTGAGTGGATGGTGCAGGCCTAGCTGGATGACCCAACAGATATCTTCTTTGATCAGAACCCATTGGTGTATTGGTATGGGAAAAGGCCTCAATGGCCACTGATCACCAAGCTGGCTATAAATTATTTGTCTTGCCCACTCGCAAGCGTGTCTTCTGAACGTGTTTTCAGTGCTGCTGGTGCCATTGTAACTTCAAAAAGGACCCGCCTCTCGCCCAAAAATGTGGAGAGGTTAACAATGATCAAGATGAATCAGCACTTCATACCACCAGATTACAAAATACGTGAATCCACGCAGGAAGAAGAGGACGCCGACTTAGGTGACGGAAGTTCTTCTCTGTTAGCTGACCTACTCCCGTTTCAATTCACAGAGTTTGAGGATGAGCTCTACTTCCCTGACACCTAGGCTTGAAATACTTACTTTTTTTTTTCCCGTCCTTATTCAATTTTATTTCTGTGTGTATTTTTTTGTTTTGCAACTTTTAGCACAACAAAACTCTAATCACAACAATCCATCAGCAGCACTGTCTTCGTCTTATTTCCATATTAAAGGTGCTGCTGTCTGCATTCCTGAAGTTCACAAGTTCACAACTCAGTCCTGCTGCTCTAGCCTCCTCCTCCAGACTCCCCCTATCCATTTCCCTCAAGGCAGATGGCCGGATTACGTAGAATCAAGAAAGTGTCGCTTTGTAGACGAGTCCCCTCAAAAGAAGTGGGACTGGAATGACTGACTATGCTGAGTGTTACTTCTAAAATTAACACGAGAGGCTGCCCTGTGGCCCTTCACTTAAGAATAAGATGCTGACAAAAAGTGGAACAGGTAATGAATGATGAGATGGCATGCAGTGGACAACACTGGCTGTCTGGCTCTGATTAAAGCAATTGCTGTTTGTTTGTTGTGCATGAAATGAATCCTATGTGTTCTGTTATTATTTAATCTTTTACACACTAAATGTAACTCAAGTCTACTCTGTTTACCTTGTTTCATGCAAATTGTACTTCTACTGCAGGGGCCACTACATTGCATTTTTTAATATGGAAAATGTCCTTGGACTCACTGTGTGTAGAGAGTAGACTGTGACTGCATGAACCACATTGAGTTTGCCAACACCATGATGATGATGAGTCATGATGACCAAAGTTACATAATATCTTCACAGTCACTCACTGGGATGGATGGATCATCATCGTCGATTTACGGAAGAACTATGGCCATTTCGTGAGTGGCAAACAGGTAAACAAGTCAACAACAACCACAGCAGAACTACACGTCTGTCTAGTCGTGGTATGGAGTGGTCGATCCACTGTAGTGTTATGCCAGAGTCGAGACAGCGGTTCATGTAAAATTGCGGCTATGAGGCTTGCTGTATAAAATTAGATCTGCTTTGTCTGTCTGTGTCAAAGAGGTATGCTACATGGAGGTTGGTTCACTCAGTGGTGCCTGCCTTGACCGTCTGCATGGCCCTGGCCTGCTGTGTGCTAATGATTATCCTGGAAACAGAGTCTCAAAGTAGGCACTTTAGAAATGATGCATGTATGTAATACTGTCACCTCTGGAAGTGAAAGTGTTATTTTTGCACTACTCACCGTATCTTATATTTTTCCTCTGGGGTGCTTTAATATCCCTTTTTATTTTTCCATCGACAATTACAGGCCGTCACTTACCCTGTGCGATGTCAAAAACATTAACTCAGGCTTACCATAGCAATCCGCAATTTCGCATCCGTCAGGCAGGCAGTGGACAGTGTGGTCAGTTGGTCACCAAGATTGATCGACGGAGCTCCCGATGGAATGGAGGAGTACCGCGAATAAGAGGAATGGCTGGATGCATGCAACTTCCCAATTTGACCAGGACAACTACAACATACTGTTACAGTATCCACTTCACTTGTCCTTATCTTTTAAATAATGTTATTGTTGTGAACTTCTATGAGTGCGACTCTGTGCGTTTGCTCTCTGCTTCAAATTTATCCCTACAGCTATTTGATAAGTATCTTTGCTATTTTTAAAACTAATGTAATGTACTGCTGAGTGTTTATTCTCTCTGAGGGCAGATAGGCAAGTGAAATTGCGTAATTACTGCAGCCCTGTACTGTCTAATTGTTTTGTACTAGTTAGTAAGTTGTAGTATAAGTACTACTTTTCAGTAACCTAACCATCCATTTAGCAAACAAATTCATGCATGCACTTCCTTTATGTCCCTTAAAAGATTTATGGATATGTTCGTATCCAAAGATTTGTTTTTCTTCATTTGTTGTTTGTCCATGCTGTGTTTTTTTTTCTCTCTCCAAAAAACTTTCCCAAAAACCTCTATTCCCATCCTTTTTTAAACCCTAACCCTCTTCCCCCGGGCTGTGTGGTTTTCATTGAGGTGTGACTAAATGACACCAATAATTCCACACGCTTTGCTGGGAAGGAAAAGGTCAAAAGCAACAGAAAATCAATTTCAAGGCAGGTCAAGGAATCCGAGGATATATTCTTATTCTGCTTGACACACACCCATAAGTATTTGCAAATCAATTCCGAATTTCATGTCCGCCATTGAGTGGATTTATCAACAACAACATCCTCCTACACGTGATGAAACGAAAGCTTACGCTGTGGTGTCCTTCAGTACTAGTTCTTGCAGTAGCCATAATCCACGCAACTAGTAGTTAACTTTTGATTGAATACTTTAGCATTGCTTAGGCTACAATTTATGGCACTGTTCTTGTGTACAATAATATGTACTATCGTACTGTTTTAATGCTCCTCAGGCCACTCAATGTCTCATTTCCTTTTTTTTCATATGCTGCTACTGCCGGTGTGTACCACTACTACTACCACATCAACGATGCCATTTCATCCATACCGGATTCCATAGCCAACCTTAATCACCATTTGCCATGCAGCCAGCCCTGTGCCTAACCCTATTCTCAAACACGAATCACAGGTAATATAAGCATTTTGGGGGAGGAAGAATAATGGAGTAGGAGGAGAGGAGAGACTGACAGTAGTACCAGTAAAGTAGTAGGACAATTGAATTAGATAACTCTGTCAGTGGCACTCTTGTACAAATTTGGGTGATTACTTAGACAATTTGAATCAACCAGCCAGTTAAGTTTCAGGAAAACAAACGTACAGTTAAACAGTAAAAACACGTATGCTATGTTTAAGTGGAAAATAAATAATTATTTCAACCCTAACAAAAATAAACTATCCCACAAGACCCGACCCACCCCCCTCCTTAACCCCAACCAATGTCCATGAAATGTCCCGAAGAAAAGTTCCAAAACCCCAACGCCCAATTCCCACCCCCCCAAAAGTCTTTAAAAAAGGGGCAAGGGACAGTCTCTCTCTACTTTGGCCGGCGATGTCCTGTGGCCAGGTGGTCACGCAGCTCTCTCTGGAGGGCCTTGAGCAGGGCTTTCTGCCTCTCCACCTCCTGCTCAAAGTAGGCCACTCGCAGGATTAATCGGTGCACATGAGCCTTGCAGGTACTGTGGGGGCAGCTGTTGGTTTCGCTGCTCGGCAGCGGCGGGTGGCACCCGGACCACGGCGCCGTACCGCTGGAGGATTGCGCTGGCTGTATGACCCAGGGGCAGCGGAGGAGGATGTAGCTGTTGTCGATGTTGACTGAGAGTCATCCTCCTCCTCCTGAGCCACCAGCCGCCGATATTCGGCGACAATTGCCTCCAGCTTCCGTTGCCTGGCCCGGATAGCCAACTCCTTCCTTGATAGTTTAGGAGTATCTATATGAAGAAAGAAAAAAAGACTGTAACCAATACTCTTTAAGATTAACACAAAATAATTCAACAGAAAGTTGTGTCACAGTAGCACTAGCAACTTGCAAGCACAGTACATAACATTTGTGGCATGTATCTATCTAACCTCCCACTTTGTCGGCCTCTGCTCTAACGTTAGTGGGAGTTTCAGGAATTCTACTAGCACCATATGGACTCACTACATTAGACTCAGACAGTACACCTGTCTTCTTCTTCTCTCTTGTTTAGCGAAATTAGTACGTAAACTTGTGGAAGCCGGCATAATGCCAGCACAGTCAGCTTACACCCAAGAAAAACAGGCGCAAGCCATGATGACGCAGACTCGCGTTACTGTCTGTTACCAGTCCAGTACATGCAGGTGGGGAAGCTCTTACTTTTCTATTACGGGTGGCACTGGCCATACTCTGTTACAAGGGCTACAGCTCAATTAATTTAACTTTCACCCCGCCCTGCCCCTGACTACTACAAAAGGAAAATGAAGAAGATAATATGATCATCTATCCCTTCACAGGATATTTGCTTATATAAGGGATGACTTTAGGTGCTTTGTTTTTATTGATTGAGTGAACACCGATAGGCCACACATGAATGACACAGTTGAAAATAAATTATTAACATAGGGAGTGAATGGTCCCCGTAATCACCGGAGGAAGGCACTTGTGACTTGACTTGATAATGTGAACTATACAATACACATACACAATATATGCTGTGCTTTCAAACTACTGTTAGTCAAGGGAGTATTCTGAAAAATTACAACTTATACTTTCCTCAGCTTTGCTACTCTTGCACGGACGTGCGGTATTACATGCTCTTCAAAGTAAAACTCTTCATCCAGTGACTGTCTACTCTGTCTACTCTACATACACTTATGCTATCTATTAGGAAGATACCATCCAGGCATCCATCCATTCAAAATAAATGTCAATCATTCTTCTTAATGTCTCAACTGGACAAACCTTACTTTTTCCCACCGAAAAACACCCTTTTTATTTTATTTTGTAAACTGCCACCCATGCATCCGTGCTTGACTTGCATTTGAATTTGACCTAGAGGATATATTGCGCACACATACAGTTTCTGTTTCACCCACCCAGGCAGTCCTCTTTTCTTTCTCCTTCCACCCATCCTTGCTTCAGCCTTCAACTGGCCATACATCAGATTCCCAGCCACCTGTGCCTGCATTCAATAAGTAAGGAATATAATAGGAACACCATCAGCACTGCCCGCCACTACTGAGGCATCCCCCACAGCAGTTCCTGCTGGCACCGCATCTGCCCATGGAGTGACCACCTCCACGCTGGCCCCGACACTGGTGGTGGGCTGTGCTGATGGTGTTCCACCTAGAAAATACATTCTATATTTTTAGATGCCATATACACGACTCCCTATTTTGTCTACGAATGAAAAAAAAATGTTAATACATAATTTTTTTTAATTATTTGTGACTCTCTAGTCTAAACTAAAAATTCCCCTTTCGGAAGGGGAGGGTGTTTTTATTTATGCTTAGCCATAACATGCTACACTTTTTGGCACAACTGATGAATGCTTGCTTTTTAACGTGCACCTTTTTTCTCATAACAGACAGAAGATTCCCTTCTACGAACAAGAGCAATATGTTACTCTTCACCACCAGTACTTTAAGTTCCAACCAGGTGAGGGGTCTCCCACAATTAATGTGTAAATCAGCCACGGTTCAGTTTTCATAGGTTCACTGTTTCTCCTCTAGTATGAAGTTGATTTTAATAAATGTTTTTATATAATGCACAATTATAAATTAATATACAAAGTACACACAGAGCTAGTTGTTTTACTTTTAATAAAGCTTTAAAACTTAAATAGACTCTGTGGTTTTTGGTCATGAGTAAGTGAGCGAAAGGGTTTGCAATTTGCAAGCATGATTCCGTGACTCTGAGAGGTCGGGACTCTGACTCCGTAGTCTTATGTTCTGGGTTGTATAATCATTGGGGATCATCACTGCATTCGGGAGCTAAATAATAACTCTGACACACTAGCTAGTCAGTAAGGAGATTGGCGGTTCAATTTCTGTTATGACTGAGGTATGTGAAAAGTCTAACTGCGCCTATTATCACCAATGCCCTATTTCTTGTCCATAGTTCTGTATGTGCAGAATAGTCCCTGCAATAGTAGTAGTGTGTCTTCCTATCCAATCAAAAAGTAAACTAGTATCTTATTCTTGGTGGCCATTAACATTTTATTGTTGGGAATTGTCAAAGCATAAACATTAAGAAGACTTCAATAGACATTATGGACAACCCAGAGGACTGCACTCAGTGCTTAGAGCTAGTGCTGAATATGAGTTTTGTTTAACACCTTTTGCCAACTGTGCAAGCTTAGCTAGCTACACAGACAGACTAATATTAATAGTAGTAGCACAGAGAGTCATAGTAGGAGCAGGATAAGAATTTAGAAACAGTCTACAAGAAGATCAAAGACGATTTAGGAAAAAATAGAATTATGATAAAGATTGGAATAAATGGGTGCATTAAAAGTTAGGGAAGTATAATTATTAATATTAACAGGAAAACTTACTGGGGCCAGCAGAAGAGCCCTCGGCGGACAGATCCTGGCCTTCCTGCTCCGCCGGCACTGTCCTCTTGCCCCTGGGAGGAGCTCATGTACATGAAAGAAAGACACAAACATGGATGAGTGTTGTCAACGAAATCAAACATTTCAAAAAAACAATAACAAATTATTTCTGGAAACAAACAACAATTGCACTAAATGTATTGACCTATCTGATGTGGTCTACTAGGATATTAGCATTGCTGGATTCGCGGACCGTCTACTTGGAAAGTTATGTAACTCACTAAACCAACTACAAAAAGTTTCTACTAGGACTGGCAGCACTCAGCAGCACCCGAAGTGACAGGCACAGTCCGTCATGATTGCAGACCACTAAAAAATTAACTACTACATAACAAGTCATAATATACTCAACCTATCAATCCACCACCACTATCTCTTCTTAGTGGCAGGAGTACAAAGGAAGGACTGGACTTGAGTCTCTAGTCTCTCTAGCATTACGCAGTTCTGTAAAGTACACTCATACATAATCACTCAGGCCAAATGAGCACAAAATTGAAAACAAGTAAGCATAGTAGCACTGCCACTGACTGGGCAGGCGAGCACCTGCAATCACAGAAGCTTTTGAAACATAATTTACCTGCAATGTAATCAGCAGTATTCTTGCTCTTTAGAAAAAACATATATTTGCAATATAACACAGAGCATAAGAAAACAAAGCAGTTATTAAATATCTACTAGTACTCACCAAGCCCAGGGATCTCGATGCCAAGCAGGTCGAGCAGGTCTTGTTCTCGGTCCAGGATATCGGACCACCAGTGCGTCACCTGGTTGTAGGTGCGCCGGACCCGAGACTCCCAATACATGGCCCGGCACACCTTACCCCATAGCTGGCGACGCTCCCGGAGGTCATACCCGGTACCGGGCCAGCCGCGATGGTGTTGGGGAGGTGGCGCTGCACAAAGAAGACCAGTGCGGTCACCTCCACCGTGCTGAAGATCTCCCTGGGACTTACTGACTCCCCCCTTAATCGCCCACAAGGGAGCCGGCTACGGGGTGCGGGACTATTCCCCTTCGACTTGCCGGCTCCCTTTGCCATGGTCCTGGGTCAAAGAAGAAAGGAAAAATAGGAAAGAATAGGGGAAAAAAAGTAAATAAAAGAAAAGAGAAAGCTAAAAAAAAAAGTAGTTATTAAAGTTGAAACAAAAAGTTGAAAAAAACACAAAATATAGATGTACAAAAATAGAGAGATAGATAATGAGTAAAAATGATCAAATAAAAGTTCAAACAAACAAAGGATTACAAAGATTGAAACAGGAACGAAAAGGCATGCCCAGAACCATAGCAATGAATGAAAAACAAGATGGCAGCGCCCATTGCAACCACGTGGGTAAATTCACGCGATATTTTCCCTCCGAGCACGCAATAACGGACGCGAACACGCAATTGCGCCCCGGGAACAGAAATGCAAAATGCGAGCATGCAACTAGCGACCGGAAATGGAAAAACGCAACACGAACAGTGAAAACAAGATGGCCGCGCCCATATACGACCAAATGGGTAAGTTCGCGGTAGCCGCAGTGAAAAAAATTCCGCGAACACGCAAAAATAAAAAAATCCGCAATCTCGCAAAAGTTCGCGGATTTTGCAGACCATGAGTATGCTTTTGCTCGAATTCGTGTACCGCGAATTCGCAAAATTCGCCCATACTTATCAATTTGGTGCACTGATTGAAAACTCTGCTGTATAGAGCCTAAGCATGTAAGATCTACTTAATCGTAGGCATACATTTCCTGTCTTAGGCCTGGGTTAGTAACCGGAGAGCCAAAATCTCAGCCAATAGAACCTGTTTAACCTAAGGGATAGCACAGTTGTCTTAAGCATGTGCCAGTAAAATCTGCCTAAAATTAGGGGCTTTCGTGAGCCTGCAAAATCTGTGTGATCTGTGTGATCTAAAGATAGCTTTGTTCTCTTGCCAGAACACTTGAAGTTGAATCAGGACATTTGAGACTGTCCTTGGTCATGTGACTGCATGCATGAGAATATAATTGCTGGGCATATGTATATGCACTTAGGCATACAGTCACTTTTTCATTTAATTTCTTTTGCACTTTTATTTTATTTTACATAGGTGATATTACTGTCTGTAATCTAGTGTCATGGGTGGTTTAAATGACATGCAATGTCCCTTATGCTACCCCAGGCTTTGTAGTGAAGCAAAATCCATGGGTTTATCTTTAGCGGAGGTATGTACAACCCTATTAGTATTAGTGAATACTTTGACTAAAGTTACACACTTTCTCACCCTCAAAAGATTCCAACTAACAAAGAACTGGCAACTATCTTCATTCATAACATGGTCCAACTTTGTGGTTTGCCTTGAGTTATAATTTCTGATCAAGGAAAAAAAATCATCTTTATGTATACATCTCACATGACCTATGGCCCAAACCTTGCCAGGAAGGGATGTCCTATGATCTTACCCCTGAATAATATCACAATAATTGACATTGCCAAAGTTCCATAATAACAGCATGATTAGTATTAGAACACAACACAGTAAAATATCTATTTATATACCACCTATGCTAGGATGCTGCCATGATCTTTGAAAGAGGTGGGACGTAAATTTGCACTGAATTGTAACGAATGAGTGAAGCGAGTGCACCAGACCCCAGAGTTCAAGAGGAAGGTTTTCCCTGGAGAACATTTTGACACAGTTTTCACATAAATTAAATAGGCAAGTCCTTTCATTATTGTGCCAACCCAATGAAACCCGACATTCACCAGGAGTTTACCTTGATTTTTTAATGATTTTGTAATGATGTGCTATTGGTGCACCCAACTATTAAAAATCACCTCCATTGTGTCTGGGCCTGAAATTTAGGCCCACATATGTCAAGTGTGTCCTTATGCCAAAAATGACATACAACATGCTAGTGCCAAGATGTTGCCACGAATGCCATCCATATACCATGGGTGACTATAAGTCAAAAATTACCTCTTGTATGTCAGGCCAGCATTTTGGCATGATTACCACCATCCCATGTACCATGGCTGCCCTGCATTATGAAAGAATTACTTGCATTGTGCTTCCAGCATTTTACTATTGTGTCCTCCTTGGAAAGACTTTCCATTATTTTTCTACATTATGCTGTCGCAAGTGCCTGTCATTCTAAGAAATCTCTCCCTATACCAGCACGAATATATTGTCATTGATACATCTATACACTAAGAATTACCTTCAGTATACCAGGCAAGCAGTAGGCCTGCAAGCATAGCACCATTTCCTTACCTATGCTCACTTACATCACTCACTCATACTCCTCAGACTCATTCTCATTCACTCACACTCATTTCACTTATTCAGTCATACTCACTTTTCCACATTCACTCACTCTCACTTGCACCCTTTCATAATCTTACTCATTCACAGTCACTCTCACTCATTCTTACTCTGATTCACTCATAATTTCTCACTCATTCACCCTCTCTTGCACTCATGTTTACTCTCTCATTCTCACTCGCTGACTCACTTAATTTTAGCCATGGATTCACTCCCACCCACTCTCAATCATTCACTCTTACTCACTCATGCTTTATCACTCAAACTGACTTTCACTTACTCTTACACTCACTCATTCTAACTTATTCTCACTCACTTTGAGTTACTAACACTCTTTCTCAGTTATGTTCACTAGCTGTCACTCCCTCTCAGTGATTCCCATTCACACTCATTCTCATTCACACTCTCTAACAATCCCTCACAATAATTCTTATTCATTAATTCTCACTCACCCACTCTCATCACAGTATCTCTCACTCCTTGTTAGACCTGGCATCTTTTGACATTGTTTGCCCTGTCTTTTTGCCTCTGACCGTGGTGGCTCATGTTCCATTTGAGTGTGGGGAGTGGGATCTCAGGTTCCTTGAGGGTAGCTTTGAGTCCTTCCATGCCTGTTGATGGTCTACTGGGCAATGACCTGGAGTATACTGCCTCGAAAGGGGTGGATCTGAGGCTGCACTTGGAGATGCTGAGATTGCCAGAATAAGTATGTCTGACCACATGATCCATGGCAGCCAGAGAGGGTGATCAGAAGGACCTGGCCCGCGTATCTGTCAGGAAGAGAAGGGGCGAAGGCCACGGAGCATGGGAAACCCACTCCTGAAATTCCCATGGTCCGAGGGCAGGCTGAACCTGAGGGGATGCCCCGGAACCTACAGTGGAAGATATAGCTGAACTGGGGGACTTGCCTGAGTTGACCTATTGGCAGCAGGAAGGAGGCCATACCAAGGAAGAAATTCTGCACAGCACTAAGAGTTTCCCACTCTCGTGGCCCTTTGGAAACAGGTAGAGACCCAGAAAGCTGCTAACACCTCAGGATATCACCTGATTTATTGGGAGAATGATCTCCTAAATAGTGGACCTAAGGTTGCTGAGCCTGGGGCAGCCCATGTGCTGGTGTTACCCAGTGCTTCAGAGCTTTCCTACTAGGTTTGGTTCATGATGTGCCTTTGACAGGCTTGCCACCCACTTCTACTGGCCCCAAATGAGGAAGAACTCATATGCGTTCTGTAGATTCAAGACTCCTGAGGCATGAGCCGGGAGCATAGATAAATAATTTTAAAATAAGCTGTATTTTCTGTTAAAATTTTTTAGACTACTTACGGTGATTCGTTTTTCACCTGGGGGACTGAATTGTAATTACCTTTGTCACCCCTCCGCTTTAACACAGTTGTTGCCCTCTGGTCATCATTTGGAGCCACTGTTCGGGGCAAGGAGGGGACTTTGGACGCCATCTTGGGTGAGGACGCCATCTTGGGTGAGGAGGATCGGGCAAGGCAGCTGGCTAGTGGCCAGGGAATCACCTGGCTGACACCCGGGGATCCTATAAAAGCCCAGAGTGAGGCGCACGCGCAGCCACCAGACTCCTGAGCCGTGAGCCGGGAGCATAGATAAATAATTTTAAAATAAGCTGTATATTCTGTTCGAAAATTTTAGACTACATACTGTGATTCGTTTTTCACCTGGGGGACTGAATTGTAATTACCTTTGTCACCGCGCCACTTTAACACAGTTGTTGCCCTCTGGTCATCATTTGGAGCCACTGTTCGGGGCAAGGAGGGGACTTTGGGCGCCATCTTGGGTGAGGAGGATCGGGCGAGGCAGCTGGCTAGTGGACAGGGAATCACCTGGCTGACATCCGGGGATCCTATAAATGTCCACACTAAGGCGCACGCGCAGCGGACGCGCGCAGCGGGCGCACCGTTGGCGCACCGAAGGCGTGCCTAAGGCAAGCCCGTCTGCGCCAAGACTGCGCCAGACGCCAGGACCCCTGCATTTTCAAAAGGCACGCCGCTTAGGTACACCCGCGATGACCTTCTGAGATTGGCCACTAGATGCTCATCACCACCATGGGCTTTTCAAGAGCCTTATTTTGAGTGTAAGCATTGTAGTTTCAGAGTTAACTCGGACGTGCATGCCACCCACCCACCGAAGTACACTACATATAACTTTCTCAGTCTTAATTGCCGCTCTTTGGTGAGCCATCATGCGGATGTGTTCAATCTTTTAATGGCCGAGGCCCCGGATGCCATGTTTCTCACAGAAACATGGCTAACCGAGGACACTGTGGCAGAGCCAGGGCTTGCCCTTCCTGATGGATACTTGATATACCATGTCAATAGAGAGGGGAGCAGAGGGGGGGTATCGCGGTAATTTTCAAAGCAACAGTCAAGGTTAATTTGGTAAAGGAAAACATCGCGGGTTGCGAGAGTGCTCTCTTTAAATTAAGGTTGAGCTGTAACCTAACTATGTCAGGCCTTTTAATCTATCGACCTCCTGGTCCCTCAGGAAAGTTCTGTGAAGATCTAGCAAATAAAATTGGTAGCATGGCTAGTAAAGCGGCCAATGTTACCATTGTAGGGGACCTCAATTTGCACCTCGAATTGGAGGATAAGGTCAAAATTTCACATTTCTTAGCTGATTTAGAAGCCTTTCAGTTGCCCCAATCAGCCTCAGAGAGCACACATGTGGCTGGGCATTTGCTTGACCCCATTTCTTCTAACCTTGCCTGCCTAAACATCCTCCCCCGGTCCCGCTAACGTGGACTGACCATTCAATCATTCCATTTTCTCTAAGGTGGCAGAGTAGAGCTGCTGTGGCAAAACGGCCATGGCATAAACTTGAGCAGGAGGAACTCGCTAAGCGATTAACGGAATCCAGATCTCAGCTCCCTCCTGACATCGAGGAAGCGCAGGTGTGCTTTCAGGACTGGCTGATTGCCGGCCTGGATAGTTGCATCCCGGCTAAGCGGGGTGGAAAAGGCCGTCTTTCTAATCCTTGGTTTTCCGACCTTCTAACGCATGCAAAAAAAGGATGCAAGCAGTTGGAACGCGCATGGCGTCGCTCTTATGAACCATCGGCTAAAGTGGTATACCGTAAGGCAGTAAAAGAGTATCATAAGCTTATCCGTAAATCCCGGGCAGAATTTGTAGCTGACCAAATTCTGATAAGCTCTAACCCTACTAAAATCATCTTCAAACTGCTTAAAAATATGAAGACCGCTGGTCAGGTTAGGGCTTCCCCCGTCGTTTCTAATCAACAGTGTGAGTCCTTAGCACTCCACTTTGTGGGTAAAGTGGATCAGATCTACCAAAACCTCTCTTCTGGGGATACATTTAAGGTAAACGTCGAACTATCAGGGCCAGCTAATGCGACGAATAATGCCATTGTTGTCGCTGGAAGAATTCCAGACTATTAGCGTCAACATTAAATCTGGCTCGCCCGCTGACCCGATGGCAGCAAGTCACTTCCGGCAGATTCTACCTCTTATTTCCCCAGTGGCCTTAGAACTGGTTAACCTTTCGCATAAGTCAGCCTCCGTACCCAGGGCATGGAAGCATGCAAAGATCATTCCACTGTTGAAAAAACCATCTCTAGACCCTGAGGATCCGGGCAACTATCGCCCAATATCACAGCTCCCGTTTATGGCGAAAGTGGTTGAGGCCCATGTAAATGTCATCTTATCCAACTACATTGATGATCATAACATCTTCGACCCATCTCAACATGGGTTCCGCCCCCGCCATAGCACGGAATCTGCCCTTTTGGCGGTTACGGAATCGATTCAAAGTAGGTTGGATGCGGATGAATCAGCGGCCTTGATCCTATTGGACCTAAGTGCCGCATTCGATACGGTATCCCATGAGATTCTCCTTCTTTGTCTTTGGACGATTGGTATTAGGGATGCTGCTTTGGAATGGGTTTGGTCCTTTCTGTCTGAACGGTCGTTCCAAGTGTCCGTGCCGCCGTTCCACTCGTATGTACATGCTCTGGGCAGAGGGGTTCCTCAAGGCTCTATCTTGAGTCCCCTTCTGTTCAATTTGTACGTGGGACCTCTGGCGACAGTGGCCAGAGACAGAGGGCTGACTCTGGTGTCGTATGCCGATGACACCCAGTTGGTGATTGCCTTCTCCAAAAAATGTAGGACCAACCTGGAAATTTTTAAGGAGGATCTAACAGCTACCTCGGCTTGGATAAAGGTGAATTACCTTCAACTAAATGCCAGCAAGTCCGAGATCTTGTTGTATGGGAAGGACCAGGGACTCTGGTCAGAGAAATGGTGGCCCGACCATTTAAAGCCCGCACCGGTACCAAAGGAGACGGTGAAGAACTTAGGCGTCTGGTTCGATACCGGTCTGACTTTCGATAAGCAGACAAAAGCTGTAGCTTCTGTCTGTTTTGGGCTTCTTAGAGGGTTGAGACCCTTGCATGGTTTCTTCCCTCCCGGAGTACGTCAGACCATCTTGCAAGCCTCCATCTTGGCAAGGCTAGACTATGGCAGTGCCCTATATCTTGGTGCTAACAAAGCTAGCATCAAACGCTTGCAGAGGGTCCAAAACGCAGCCGCACGTGTGTTAGTGGCCCATCCTAAATCGCACTCTGTGGCCCACGTTCTTGTGAAACTGCATTGGCTGCCAATCGAAGCTCACATCCAGTTCAAGGTGCTCTGTATTGCGCACAAAATCTTGCGACTTCAAGCCCCAGTGGGGCTACTGGGCCTGTTGAAGCCTTACTTGCCTAGTAGAGCCTTACGATAGACCAATCAAGGTCTAGTCTGTGTTCCTCGTGTTAGGAAAGCAAGGGCGGAGGGCCGATCGTTTGGCCTCTTGGCGGTCAAACTGTGGAATTCTCTCCCAGTTTGCATTCGTGCCATTCCCAATCTTCTGCCATTTTGCAAGTCCCTTAAGACTTGGCTGTTCCCCACACTGAGATATCCCTTGCTTGCTATGTTCTCCTGTTCTGATTAGGTTTCTGGTTGCGCTGGGACCCCTCGTCGCTGAGGCAGCCATGCGCATTACAAATCTTGTAATAAATAAATAAGATCTTGTCAAACCTGTCAGGTGAGTTTAAAAATCTGGGAAGAGGTGCAGGGCTCCTCTCCAACCTTTACTGTCATGAGCACCCCTTTTGAGCGGGTGGACATTGACATTGTGGGGCCTCTGGATCCCAAGACACCCATGGGCAACAGTTTTGTACTTGTAGTAGTAGACCATGCCACCAGGTACTCTGAAGCTATCTCTCTGATGATGGTGACTGCACTCACAGTGGCCAGGACACTGATGGGGAGATTTACCCATGTGGGTTTCCCCAAGGAAATGGTATCTGACCGGGGTCAGATACCAACTTCATGTCTTTGTACATAAAGGCCATGTGGAAGGCATGTGGTGTCATCTGCTTTTCACCACCTCTTAATAACCACAGAGCAATGATTATGGAGCTAGCATGGAACCCATGAGGTATAAGTGGGATTTCCTCTTACCATGCTTTCTGTTCACCTACAGTGAGGTACCACAGATGGTCATTGGCTTCAGCCCTTTTGAACTTCTGTATGGACACACTGTGAGAGGAGTTCTCAGTTTGGTAAAGGAGGGCTGGGAGCAAGCTCCTAGGAAGCCACCACAGGATGTATTCAGTTACATGCTGGCCTTCCAGAACCAGACAGCCTGCTTCAGGAAACGCACCCACGAGAGCCTAGAGGCAAGCCAGGAGGACATAAAACACTAGTATTACCAGAATACCACTCTGGTTGAGTTTCAGGCTGACCAGAAAGTATGGGTGATGGCGCAGTAGAGCCTTATGCTCTCCAAGACCACTGATCTGGGCCATTTGAGGTGAAGGAGCGCAGAAGTGATGTCACCTACCTGATCGACATGCAGACTCCTAGGAACCCATTGAGGGTCTTGCACATGACCATGCTCTTGGTCACAGATTATTGGGGGGAAGAGGAGAGTGAACCTCTCCCCGAACTCCTATCTTCTAAAGAGCAGGATGGATCAGTAGAGGGTGTGATCTCTCCCCTACACTGACCCACCAACAGCAGAGAAACTGTCACCAAGTTCTGGGACAGTTTGCTGTTCTATTTCCACTCCTACCTGGAGTCATCCAATGGTGCACCCACGACATTGACAGGGGACAGCCTACCTGTTAATCACAAGTCTTCCAAGTTGTCTCGTTGTCTCCAAGATGCTGGAGTTAGGAGTAATTGAACAGTCCAAAAGCCCTTGATCCAGACCAGTGGTTTTAGTACCAAGGGCTGCCCCCTCAGTGTCATACCTGAACTACGGTTCTGTTTTGACTACCATGGGCTCAATGCCATCAGTAAGGCCGATGACTACACCATCCCTCGAGCTGATGAGGTAATTGATCGACTTGGCACCTGGTTTGATCTAACCTCTGGGTACTGACAGATTTCCTTGACCAACGGGGCATCAGAGAGGTCAGCATTCTCAACACCCGAAGGGCACTACCAGTACTGGGTTATGCCTCTTGTGTTGAAGAACTCCCTTGACACATTCCAGAGGTTGGTCTGCCAGGTCCTGGCTGGATTGGAAAACGTCAGTACCGCCTACCTAGATGACATTGCAGTCTTCAGCTCCTGTTTGGAGGCCCATTGTACCCTCTTCAGGAGGTGTTGAAGACCCTGCAGAGAACAAGCATCACTATCAAGGCTAGTAAGTGCCAGATAGGGCAGAGGTCTGTATTGTACTTGGAATACCAGATAGGGAGCGGTAAGGTGCAGCCCCTACAGCCAAAGATTGATACCATTCTGGCTTGGGCACCCTCCAAGACCCAGGCTGAGGTGACAGCCTTTTTAATTCTTACCAGATAGTACAAGAGATTCGTCAAGGGATATGGCACCATTGTTGCCCCTTGACAGAGTGATTTCCAAGAAGCAGCCACATCAGGTGATCTGGACTGAGGCGTGCCAGACCTCTTTTGATGCCCTGAAGGAGGCCATGTGCACGGCACCCGTGTTACTGGCTCCTGACATCTCCAAGGAATTTGTGGTGCAAAATTATGCCTCAGAGCATGTTGGGGGAGCTGTGCTTTCACAGCTAAATGAAGAGGACCTAGATCAACTTGTAGCCTTCATTAGTAGGAGGATACTTCCCAGGGAACAGAGGTAGAGCACAATAGAAAGGGAAGCTTTTGCTGTGGTCTGGGCAGTGAAGAAGCTAAGACCCTATGTATTTGGAACTCACTTCTGAGATTAGACAGACCACAGGCCCCTCAGATGGTTAATGCTGATAAGGGGTCAGCATCCTAAACTGTTCAGGTGGTCCATCTCCCTATAGGGAATTGACGTTACTGTGGAACACCGCCCTGGAACAGAACACCGCAACACTGATGGTCTTACCAGATTCTTCCACCTTAGTGATGAGAACTCTCAAGGGGTTTAGTAGCTCTCCCCACTTTCAGAAGGGGGGACACCTGTTAGACCTGGCATCTTTTGGTGTGGTTTCCCCCTGTCTTTGTGCCTCTGACCTCATGTTTTTGACTGTGTGCTGCATTTTGTTTTTACTGTGGACTCTGGGCACTTTACCATTGCTGACCAGTACTAAAGTGCAAGTGCTCCCTATCTAAAATATAGTGGTATTTGGTTACTCCATGATTGGCTTACTTGATTTACTAGTAAGTCCCAAGTACCCGGCCCCTCTGCGCCCGTCAGTGTCCCGAAGGTGGCCAGGGACGGGAATTCTGCCGGTTTGAACCTACTCTTAACCACATTGGTGCTAAGGCAATTCCCGCTGGGTGCTGATGATTGAGAATCCCATTGTTCATGACAAGGTCAGCTCGTCATTAGCACAGCTCCAGTGCACTGCATGACGAGCTGACCTTGTCATGAGCATGGAAGGGGTTAAATAAGGTACTAACATATGAGAGGGAGACTCTCATTGAGCTGGGCTCAACTTTCCAGTGTAAAAAAGCAACTGATATAGTGACTAGCTATTCCTTTACAGGGTGTCAACATTGTAGCTGGGGTGATACTACTGGTAGCCTAAACACTATGCCTGTGCATAATATACAAAAACAGGATGAGCCTGGCGTTATATCTAAGAAACAACAACACATTGAGGCTCTACTTTTAAATTGTTGCTCGCTAAATAAACATGCATTACACATTTATGATATATTAATTGAGTCTAAACCTGATTTATTGTTTCTGACTGAAGCATGGCTGTCGGACTCATCTAATCCCACTATAGATACAGCCATCCTCCCTGGTTACTCCATTGTGAGGAAAGATCGGGTTGGAAGCAAGGGAGGCGGAATTGCTATTATTAGCAAAATGAACATAGCCATTACTTGCATTCCCTTGGAAGATATTGAAGGGGCGGAATGTTTATGTTTTCAAGCTCCCCTGTCCCCCCATCAGTGCCTTGCGGGAGTCCTCTTGTATAGACCCCCAGGGCAGGCAGGAGCGTTTTTGAAGTCCATTGGCGATGTAATTGCTCCGGTAGCCTCCAGATTTTAAGTCCTCTTCGTCTTATACACATGGATCAACAGGACACCTCGGAGACGAAGTCTTTTCTAGAATCCCTGGGTGCGTTCAATATAGTCCCTTGTGTATTTATCCCCACGCACGAGAAAGGTCATACCCATGATCAGGTATTTGCGAACTGCCTAATTAAGACATAACCTCGTATACCCCTACTTTGGTCAGACCATTTTCTGGTAAGTTTCAGGCTACCAAAACTGACAAAACACTTATTGACTCAGGTTAAGCAGGTTAAGCAGCCGTCTTCCACTTCCAGATCTTTTCATAAGATGTCATGGCTAGGCGGAGATAGGCACACAGAGTAGGAAAATACAACACTGATTGAGTAGGCATGAAACTACATATCCCACAATTCTGTGGGAGAGCTGGTCAGGGCACCTGACTTGTTTACTTAAGCCCCGCCCTTGCTGTGCTCAGGCTTGTCACTTGAGAAACTTTCCTGATTGAGAGGATGTGAGAACATGGCCGCATCGAACTAGCTATTCTCTTTTTGAGTTCTGGCAACGCCTGACTGAGGACAGCTGCCTTCTTGCCTTGATTGTACTTGTGTGTCAGCAACCGCTATTGCTCGCGATCTCCTATGCCGTGTTGCGGTATTTGAATTATCGACCTTTCATTGCCAGCTTACTTCCTAGTAAGCACGTACCGGCTGCGCTCGATCTTAGAGCGCCAGAGGAAAGAGATGTCTTTCTTAAGTAGCGTCTTGTCCCAGCAGCGCCTTCACTAACAGGGAAGGGGCGCCCCTCCGGTGGCCTTCTAATATGGATCAGTATCTCCCTAGATTGTACAATGAAGCAGATCCAATGTATTTCTCCCGACCTTTTAAGATTAACCATCAGGGATAACCAAAGAGGTAGAACCTAGGAAATTTCCATGATTCGCACATCCTGGTAGCGGGAGACTTCAATTGTACTTTTGAACCTCTCGCTGCCGAGGATGTGCTCAACACTGGCGAGGATGATGCGCACCGGGGAATTCCCCTGCTGACCACCCCCCCTATAAAAAGGTGGACCCAACTGGCTGTTCATTTGAACTATCTAGCAGTTGAATTTGGGCTGAGAGCAACACATGGTAGGACATTGTCTGATCCTAACAGGGCACACACCTATAATAGGGTAGGCCACTCCTCACAAATAGATTACATTTTATTAAACTACGAACTTTGGCGGCATTTGATGGATATGGTGATAACACCGTCTGTCGATAGCGACCATAATCCACTATGTCTAACCCTAAAATCTTTTTGGTCGTCTAAATCTGGATCTATAGATGCAGGAAATGAAATTTCAACAAGGGAAGTAATCCCCACTAATTGTGGCAGATATCTGAAATAGCACAAAGTTGTCATTGACGAGAAGAAATTACATGGCATCAGAGAGGCCCTGACAGAGGCCTTAAGTGAAATGGGCGAGGCCCTCATAGATCAAGATGTTGCAGAAATGGTACCCAAAATCTATGAAAAACAATTAGTACCCTGGGAAAGTTTTTTTTGTACAGCCACCAGACTAGGGCTTGATGCAGCATGCAAGAAGCCCAATGGTAATGACAGGTGGTATACGAAAAACTGCAGATGAAAATAAACTGCACTTGTTGAGGCTGTTAAAAGTAAATCCCTCCCACAATCCAGTCAGCAAGAAGGGACTACAAGGCAGCCATGTCCAGTGCTAAGAAAGAGTGGGAAGCTCTGAAGGCGGCCAGCGCCGAGAAGGATGCTGGCCGTTTCTGGAATTTGATTAGGACTAAAACGAGCCCTAATTGTGAATTAATTACTATCAACATCACAAGTCAAACCTGGTACGATCACTTTCTGAAGCTTTATTCCAACCCAGTGGAAGCCCTGAGGGAAGCCATAGCCATTGACTTTAGTGCAAACTCAGGGGAATCTAGCAGATACCCTTTCACTGAACTGGAGGTGGAAACCGCCATTCAGCGCATAGTCCTAGCTAAGGCAGCGAGCCCGATGGTATCCCCGGGGATCTCTTCCGGACTGATCCGGCCAAATGGGCAAAGTTTATTACCATCTTAATAAATGCCATTGACAACGGTTCTTCGATTCCAGATTCCTGGAAAGGAGCTGAGGTTGTTCCCATTTTTAAAAAGGGGGCTAGGGACGACCCAGCTAACTACCTGATTGCCTGATGGGCTGACGAAAATCAGGTCATCTGCCTATCAAGCAGGCTTTAGGGCTGGCATTGGGACTATCGAGCAAGTTTTTAGGCTATTTCTTCTTTACTGGAAGGTGGTCCGCATAGGCAAGGGCAGTCTTTATCTCGCGTTTATCAACTTAAAGACTGCCTTTGACCTGGTCCCCCGGGAGTGCCTGTGGCAGGTATTAGCTGAGCAGGGGGTCCCGATGAATATCCTAAATATATTGGTACGGCTCCATGAAGGCAACTTTGCCCAAGTGAGATGGGGTTCCCAAGGGCAGAAAACCACCAGGATTCCAGTGAATAGGGGTGTCCGCCAAGGTTGTGTTCTAGCTCCCACCCTATTCTCGCTGTATGTGAATGGGGTGGTGGAACACTTACAGCGTGTACCATCTGATGCTCCAGCCTTGGCGGGCGAAAAAATTCCAACTCTCCTATTCGCTGATGATACCCTTCTCATTTCAAAGACCCCAGGGGGGCTGCAGAGCCTTTTGGACAGCTTCCAGTCATTTTGCACCACTAGAG
The DNA here is from genome assembly GCF_964261635.1 of Lissotriton helveticus. Lineage (NCBI taxonomy): Eukaryota > Metazoa > Chordata > Amphibia > Caudata > Salamandridae > Lissotriton > Lissotriton helveticus. The sequence goes on along the minus strand of NC_136060.1, from coordinate 17,432,035 downwards.
GGGTCGTCATCAACTCAGGAAAAACAAAGTATTTAGTGTTGAATCCACCTAAAAATCTTAGGTCCCCACCTATTTTAAATTCTGTTCCTTTGGAAAGGGTTACTGTGTTTGATTATTTGGGTATTCGTATTTCAGACTTCATGCTTTGGAGTTCTCACATGTAAAAAATGCTCCTGAATCACACAAGGGTAGCGGGGGCAATACTCAAGGAGCATCGCTCCTCAACAAGTAGACCCATTGCCCCCGCCATCGACATTTACAAGGCTAGAGGAGTGAGTTTGGCCCTTTATGGTGCAGAACTTTGGGGTTTTACCAATTCAGACCAAATTGGTAGATCAGAAAATACATTTTTAAAAGACCTTATGATGCTTCCCCAGAGGACCCCAACTATGCCCTTATTGCAGGATCTAGGATGCCACTCATTTAAAGACTTAGCAAGACTCCGTCCCCACTTGTTGTGGGCCCGCTTGTGGCGGACACCAGACTTTCAAAGTATGCAGAGGGGTTAACAGAAATTATGCCTATGGATGGGTGGCAAAAAATAAAGTGGCTAACGGACCTACAAACACTATTGTACGATCTTGATCTTAAAGAGGCATGGATAAATAGAACTGCCCCACCTAAGGCAGACCTCAAGAAGAGGTACTGGTCCAGGGCCAGCAGCAAGGGTTTTCTTGATCCCAAAATAGGCAGGCTGACCGAGGAGTTCATGCAACATAAGCATTTTACATGTTATGAACCATACCTAGATGTTATCCAAAAACCTTTTGACAGGGCTCTGTTTTTTGAGTTTAGGGTAGGTTCACTCCTCACACGTGAATTGACTTCGCAATGGAAGGCTCCGCATCAAACACCATCTTCTTGCCCGAATAGCGAGGCTAAATCCGAGTCTATTGCGCATGTCCTCTTTGTCTGCCCAGCCTATAAAGCAACAAGGGAATGTTGGCTTAAACCACTTTGCGGGGAGCTGGGTACTCGTAGGCACTCTGTGGCGCGGCGCATCTTTAGGTCTGACACGCGAGCCATGTATGCGTGTGGTTTGGCCAAATTCTTGAGATGGGCATGGAACATTAGGTCGAGAACCTTGAATGCTATTCCTTAAGTGTCTTTTTTTCTTTTCTTTTTTCTTGCTGCTATGTGTCCCTTTCCCTTTCCAAAATGCACTTTCTCCCATTTTTTATGTTGGCAAAGTCGTTTTTACTATTCATTAAAAGGTATAGGATGAATTTTGTTAAAAGGATGTGTGACGTACAACTAATATCTATCAAACTGTATCCTGTTTTAATAGTATAGCTTTTTGTTTCTTTTTTCTTTTTATGTACTCTTGTTCAACAGCTTTTAAGATGTGTTTTTATCGAAATAAAGCTATTACAACTTCTACATAGAAGAGGTAGGCGACTCGATTTGCAGCCCTTAAACTCAATAAAGCCCCGGGACCAGATGGCTTTGCAGCCCAATTTTATAAAACCTTTGCCCCCGACCTAATTCCCCATCTCCTACGCCTATTTATTCAGATGGCGGAGCTAGGAGAGGTGACCCATTCAATGGCCGAAGTGGTCATTTCGGTGATCCCTAAACCTGGGAAGAACGCACAACTGTGTTCCTCTTACTGCCCTGTAGCACTCCTAAACTTAGATGCATACTATCCTTGCAAACCGAATACAGGACCTACTGCCCGATTTGGTCCACCCCGATCAATCTGGCTTTATACAAGATCGGCAAACACATGACAACATCAGGCACACAGTCCATCTCATTGAAAAAGCCATCAAACGGGGAATACCAGCGGTCTTGGTGGGGCTTAATGCCGAGAAGGCATTTGATCGGTTGGATTGGGCATTCCTCTTTCGCGTTCAGAAAGCTTTCGGTTTTGCCGATAAATTCTATCGCATGATCCAGGCCAATTATGCGCAGCCCCGTTCATGGGCGCATGTTAACGGAGTGACTTTAGCCCCCTTCTCTCTTACAAGGGGCACATGGCAGGGGTGCCCCCTGTCACCCCTGCTCTTTGCGCTACGCATTGAGCCCTTTGTAATGTCCATAAGAAACAATTTGGAGATACAGGGGATTCCCTTTGGAGGAGAGGACCACAGAATTTCACTTTTTGCGGATGATGTTCTCCTCACACTCGCAGAACCGTCTCCATCCCTTGCAGCATTGGAAATTGAACTAGCTAAATTCGAGGTGGTGTCCAGTTTTAAGGCGAATTTAGATAAATCCTATGTTCTTAATCTCACCTTGCCAGACGATGAAGCATGGAAACTCTGGTCTCAATCCCCCCCTGCAGTGGACTAGCCACTCTCTCCAGTATCTGGGAATCCAGTTGACCCCACGGGTGGAGGGGCTGTATAAAGCCAACTTTCCGCCTGCCCTCCGTCAAATTGAGAAAGACCTCCAACGACGGACGCCCCTATTTATTTCTTGACTTGGCCACATTCATGCTATTAAGATGACACTACTACCCAGATTATTATACCTATTTCAACCCCCACCTATCGATCTTGACTCCACCTTTCTCCCTAAAATTAAATTGTTATATTACACAGTTCATCTTGCAACGGAGGCGGGCTTTGACATCTTGTGACGCCCGAGAGCCAAAAGAGGAGTGGGATTACCAGATATTGGGCTGTATTACAAAGCTACTCAACTGCGAATTGTGACAGAATGGTTTAAAAAGGAGTCAGGGAATCATCGCCTCCATATGGATAGTAGTGGCGGGGAGGACAATACGGAATCTAATTTGGAAGGCTAAGAAGGACCGTCCCAGTTATGCATACATCAGCACCCCCACCCGCACCATTCTGAAAGTTTGGGACTCTGTTTCAGGGTGCGAGGGATGGACCACTTTCCCCTCCCCATACACCCGATCCACTTTAACCCGGCCTTTCTTCCAGCTCTTCATGAAGGCTCATTTGACCCCTGGAGAGAAGGTGGCTGCCTCATGCTTGACCATCTGTTCCACAACTACAACATCCTCACTTTTGATAGTTGCCAACGAGACTTCTACTTACAACCAGAGGAACACTTTCACTACCTTCAACTGAGACACTGGGCACTCACCCACCCACATACACGAACATGCCACAAGGGAGAAAACGGGATTTGAGAAGTATGTTAGACGGTGGGCTCCATGAGAGAAGTGAACTCTTTTCTCTATAACTATTTGCTCTCCAACACACATTCAGCCCAACCCAGTTATATGTCTATGTGGAAGGGGATACTGCAACACGTTATTCAGGACAGAGAATGGATGGCACTATGATCCGATATATAAAAGTTCAATCACTCCCTAGAACTTAGAGAAAGACACATAAAAACTCTAATGGACTGCTATTTAGTTCCCTCCAAGCTTTAAACGCATTTTCCCGTACACGACTGATCGCTGTTGGAGGGGTTGTGGGATTGCCCCATCATTTACCCCTTTTGGGAGGAAATTCTGTCCCAAATTAAAACTGTCCTGGGGATTCCTATACCGACCATCATGGAGGGAATCCTTCTGGGTCTTCGAGACCCCACCCTAGAACATCAGACCAAGGAAGATAAAGCCATTATGTGGACCTGTATAGGTGCTGCAAAGATAACAATCGCGAAAGCCTGGAAGAAAACAGCTCCTTCCCTCTCTTCATGGCACTCACGATATGGAAACTCCTTTGCTTGGAAAGGTTGGCAGACATATTCTGCGACGATTTCAAAAGTTTTGAATATAAATGGGGTCCCTTAGTTGCCTTTCTTGCGAAGGGCCTGCCTTTAGCGGTATGCCCCCGTCAATCAGTGGCATGCACCTATTCCAATTTTAATACACCACAGTTATGCCCATACGAACATACTTCGTTCTTCCACAATGTCACCACATGCCACCTAGTTCTTGGAGGGAGGGTGGAGGGTTGGGATTTGAAGAGTGGGTTTTCTTTTTTTTAGGTTCAATCGGTTAGATTATGATTTTTCTTAAAATGACCTTCCCAGTTGGAAGGCTCGACTGTAAGCCGGTCACGGCACAATGGTTTTCGACCAGCTACTTGGGGGACTATGCCATGCTGTACCTGGGATTTTTTGATGAAACTGTACAGCTTAATAAGAACATCCTTTCAGCAGACGGGTACAGCAGGAATCATATCAACGTCCTCCACCTGGCTACCTTGTGATAATATGTATTACATTCTGTCAAACTACTACTGTATTTGTTGTGACCCTAACTATGTCTGTTTTACAAAATGCCAATAAACATATGTTTGAAAAAAAAACATTAAATAAAAGCAGGGCCCTTATGTCCGGTTTATGTTTAACAAGATCTATGGGTAGCCCGTCAGGGCCTGGGGATTTGTTACCTAGGCTCTGGTATATAGCTTCCTCCACCTCTGGCAAGGATATCGTACTCCTTTAGTGGTAGCAAACTCTGGCACATTTTTATACTTTAGGGGGGCTGTATAAATCACAGAAAAATGTGCTTCCCAGGCCTCGCTAGTTATATAGCAACTAATCGGTGTTAGTGTCTGACCCATTGCTCTCATATCTTTTAATGCGACCCAAAAGAGATTACTGTTCTTTGTGCTCGCAGCACTAGCAAGCGCATCCCAACTTTCAGTCAATATTTCTTCCCTCCTCAGGGAGGCAACTAGCTTATACGTCTTCCTTAGCAACTGAACTGACAGATGGCACCTAGGTTTTAGGCCTTAGGTTTTAGGCCTTACGTAACTGACGGTTTGCCAGCGACCACTCGCTGTCAAACCATCTGGGAGCTTGGGGTATGGTGATGGTAGGTTTCAGTAATTCAGATTTTATCGCTAAACAGAGTTTAGTAAAAGCTATAATTACTTCTGGATCGGATTCCTGCACTGACAAACAGATCTCAAAAAAGTGTTAGGTTTTCCCTGGCCACCCTATGAAGCAAATCTGCAGAAATAACCCCTGGCCATGCCACTCGTAATTTGTATGTCGAGGCCACCAGATCCCTTGCTCCAAACTCAATTTTCTATGCAGGCCTAGTGGAAAATCTCAATACTGCTTTGATCAGTTTGTGATCGACGTGGAATGTGGGAATAATTTTGGTATACACTAAAAAATCCACTAAACCAGGGGATTTAAAAATATAATCAATCATGGAGGAGCTGCCCCTGCCTTCAAAAGTTGGTTTGAGCCGCTTGTCGTGAATGTTGAGGGCAGCAATATCCGTAATGTCACTTAGATTGTTAGATTGCAAGTGTGCCATCACCTCTACACCCCTTTTACAAGTTTGTACACTATTGCAAATCCTAATGGCAAGACCTGATGAGTAGGGTAGTTTGACATTGAAATCACCCCTCAGACATATACTGACTATTTTACCAAAACCCTTTGAGTTCTTTAGAAAGGTGATAAAATTGAATAGATTAATACAATTTGCATTAGGAATACTATAAAAATCATTATCATAAACATCAATCAAATACAAAGATGCCCCCCCTCTAATATTTTAGAGCTTCAAATTTATCACTGTGAGTTTGTATGACCTTAACCCTGCCCCCGCAGCAATGTTCACCCATATAGAAAGGCAACCAGGTGGGCGTCTGGATTTAGGGGAGGGGGCTAAAATGTTAAAACACTCAAACCCCTCAAGATAGATGTTTTTGGTGGCCCAGGTCTCTTGGAACATTAAGATGTCAAATTGTCTAACGATTTCCAACCAATCGGCTCAAGCAATTTTTGATTGTAGACTGGCAACATTCCAAATAAGTATATTCACCCCAGCTCCAGTTATGGCAGTTTGATAATGTATCAAAAATGTGTGTGATAGGCGTGTGGATGTGGAGGTCAGCCTCATAAGACTGAGAAGGAGATTTTAGTCAGTCTAGGGCATCAAGATCGGTCAGCACTTCAAAGTTATTCTGCACAGCTAGGGGGGGAAGGGCCAAATCATAAGCCTCTTGGAAGTGGTTTGTAGAAACGATCCAATGATAAAGAACAGATACTGGACTATCTAGAAGTAAAAATTTCCTGTTTTTTTAGGAGTGCTCTCACCATTGTAGGACTGCGAAAATTGATGACAACACATTCCATCTATGTTTTTAGGTGCATCGCCAACCCAGCCTACCCACCGAACCATAATTATCTGCTTCATACTCAGGACACTAAACTGCTTATTTTTAGCCAACCAGTCCATGCACTTGTTGCGGAGTTGGTTCCAAGATTTTCTCTGCTCTGTTTTTTAGGGTGGGTACCCCCGCCAACACCAGAACATAGGGACAAGCTGCTGGTGGTAATTCCAACACATCCAATTCTGGTCTATGGAGGGACTCGCTCAAAAAATGAGGTGTTTCAATACTCTCTGGGCCGGAAACCAAAGGACAACCTTCAGAAAATTGGGTTTGGATGTGAATGCAGAGGGAATGAATGGGTTGGCACCTACTAAGGTTGGGGGCATATCGTTGGGAAAAGGGGGATTCGGGTGATATTGTCCTTAGTAGAAACATACTGCCTGTCAATTGATGGTGAACATGCATTACAAAAAAGTGTGGTTGAGTTGGCGTCTATTGGGCCCATGATGCTATGAGATGGACTGTCTACATCAGGTGCGCAATTGGTCATTGTCAAGGAGGCCTCTATATTGAGATTAGTTTTCTTATCCCGGTGACGGATTCTTTCAAACAAAGTCTCCAGATGGTCCCGGCGATCTATTAAAGTATTAAGTATCGCATCTATCAAGTCGCCTAACCGGGAGCATAGATAGTTAATAAAAGGTAGCCCTATATCTGATAGATCAAATGAGGCTTCAGTTTGAGTAGAAGAACAATGGCCAGCCATACCATTTGAGAGCTTAACTGGAGGGCGGGGATTGGACGGCTTCTGCACCCAGGAAGTCAAATCACTTTGGGGCACGCCAGAATGTGGGGGTTGTTTCCTTTTGGTGCAGACAGATTTCCCTGTCATTTGTTTATGCTTTGAAGCCACAATTGGTGTTGTAGGGGGGACTGCTGTGGTCAACTGTTTTGCAGGCAAATCATGTCAGGGTCTATCATTGACAGCCCCACTAGAGGTGAAATCCTTATTGGCGTCAGTCACTGGGGATAATAAATCACAGCTTGCGGGAATAAGTGTTAGTGCACGGTCGCCTCCCAGTGACAGTCTGCGTTCAGTTAATTCAATCTTGCACGCTACAATATTAACCACCCTTTCCATCATACTATCAAGGGTGACAGGGGGGCGGACGGGTATAAGACCTGTTTGTTTCCCAATGGCTACTTGATTGGCTTGATTAATGGCGACGTCTTCTCACCTGATAACTGATTCTGCTTATGTGCCAAGAGAAAGAGGGGGGCCCAGCCACGGGCGGGCACAGATGGGCCTGCTCGTGGCACGGTTCCACGCCATGGGAGCCTGAGTCTGATTATGAAGGCGCCTCTGGGCGCAGAATGGCTAGTGCGGCGCTGGTTCTGCTGGGGCGAGTAGTCCTGCCCCCTCTTCCTCGCAATATGGGTGTCCCACACAGCGGGAGCCCGAGACTGATTATGAAGGCGCCTCCGGGCACAGAATGGCTGATGCGGTGCTGGTGCTGCTGGGGCTAATAGTCCTGCCCCCTCCTCCTCGCAATACAGGTGTCCCAAGCAGCAGGTGCCTGAGTCTGATTATGAAGACGGTTCCGGGCGCAAAATGGATGGTGTCACGCTGGTGCTGCTGGGGCAAGTAGTCCTGCCCTTCCTCCTCACAATACACTATAAATGAGCAGCACCATAACACAAAACAAATACTACACAGTACTCCAAAACAATCAGACATGATTGGGAATAAGCACAAAGCCACATCAATATGAAAAAACAGTAACACTACATCAGCACAGCATAACAAAACAAACTACTCCACAGCAAAAAGAGGCATATAGACAGGGAAATTCTACTGAGTGTGATATTTTTATTAGTACAGCAACATGTGATTGTGATAGAGCACTAAGAGCACTCTAAATTGTACTGGTGCATTATACTCATGTTTCAAATGCACTCACATATATTTTATTGTTTGCAGTGTTTTCTGATTATTAAGATGCATTTATTCAAATCATATAAGCGTTAAAATGTAGTATGCATACGATTTTTATGTATTAGAAAGCCTATCATTCCTGTATGCATAAAATGCAGGATAAAATTATATTCATCTAATGTAACTGTGCATCGTTTAAGTTGCCTACATTGTAGGCCCACTACTGCAGGTTGTTGTGAGTTTCGGTTCAGAATTAATCAAATGAATCCTCTTTGTATTCGAAGATAGTATGTTCTCATCCTATTGCAGGTGCAGGAATTCGACCTTGTTATTTTTAGATTTAAGGAGATACCCGGATTGCCTTTGAAGAAGACTGGAAGGCGAAAAGGGAGGACGCCTTTCGTGTCTGGCCGATAAGGGAATCAAGGCCACTGGAAGGGAGCTGAACAACCACGGCTCCTGTGGAAAAGTACAGAAATGTTGCACTTTACAAGACCAACACGTGACGTACTATGGGCGGATTATTGTCTTTTTGTATGATGCGCAGGGATAGAGTCGAGAGACTTCTTGGATTTTTTGGAGGAGAATTTGCATCTTAGAGCAAGCTCCATAGCCTTAGCTATCAGGTGCATTTGACGTGAGTACTTCTTAGGAAGTCAACACGTGCTGACACCTTTGGGGTATGATATATGGGAGATAGGCAGGACCCTCATCGAGGGCAGTGTAGGAAAAGATAACTTTTGGTTTCCTTCCTCATGAAAAAGGACTTGGACTCAGCTTCTATTATGTGTTGCATTTTGATTTTGGAGTTCATCACATTATGCCTTTGATGCCGAATGATTTATATTCGGAGACTCGGCTCGGTATTGATTTTTGTGTACCTATATACTCTGAATAAGGTGTGTTTATATCCAATTATTTTTGGCCTTATAATAAATCCATAAACTGGAATTCGGAGTCTGAGGTCTTTTACGCATAATTACATTACATTGTAAGTATAATCTTGGATGGTTTGCTCCCCTCAACCACTTTCAGCAGGCAAATAAAAGACCATCAGTACTGAATTTATTGGGGAAGGCAAGGAGTAAATTCAGCTTAATCAATTGCTACCTGAGGTTACTGTTTAATTGGTGCAATAAAAAGGTTAGAGAAGTAATTTCTTTTGTTTTCTTACTGTAGTATTCTAATATTACACCATGCACTTTCTTCAATGAGATTGAACTGAGGTACAGGAAACTCTTTGATTTGTTTTGAAGACCTAGGGCCTGATTTAGGTTTTGAAGGGCGCATTCCATCCCTCAGAGTGGTGGATGACATTACGTCTGCCACTTTCACAGACTATCAAGGCAGTTCTTCTAAAGGTATGAAAAGTTTGGTGGGCAGTTGCTGTTGGTTTTGACAGCTGTCCACAGAATGTTTTGTATATCAAAACTAAACTCCCAAGGTGGGAGTTTGTTTTTGAAAAACAAATAACTATTTTGCCCTGGGTGTGGCGGTCAGTATATGCATTTTTATGTTTATCACCATTAAGTTTGTCCTGTGGTGATGGGCAGAAAAAGGGACATCAGACCATTGCCCCTAATTAGGGCAGCTGGTGTGACGCCTTTACGTCGATGGACAGCACTCCATCGGGACATTGTAGTACACTTTCCACTGAGCCAATGGGGGCACCAACGATAGAAAGCTGACGGTTTGGCTGTCTCTAAATATGGTGGGTAGACCAAAAGTTTGGCGAACATGATATTCTGTCATGTTTGAAATGGAGTACCCGCTCTGCCAAACTTTAAATTAGGCCTTTCGTTCTCTTCATTAAAACAGCCAGCAGCTAATAGATCATCTGTGTTAAGCAATAGGAGAGTTTATAAATAGGAATGACCCTTCAGTTAAATATGTGATTATAGTTTGACAAAGGATTCTGAACTGAAACCAAAACAGCAAAAGTCTACAATAATTGAGTGTCAAACCAAGGTAGTTAAATTAAAATATGAAACGAATAAGCACCTCACCAGAAAAGTGAAAGTAGCTTTTTTCAGACTTCATTAAAAATGTTGCGACAACTGAGAAAAATTAAGTCATCTGTAGGAATATCCAGTTGGCACTTATTTCTCTAGAACAATTATGGCAGCTGCGGATGAAACTATTAAAGTTACATTAAAGCCTATAAGTTACAATTGTTTAAAACTATATAAAAATGTATAGAGGTAAATAGAATGTGAAAATTAAGCAGTGACTGATGACCTTGAGATGCCCATTTAACGGATGCAGAAATTACTGCTGGAGAAATGTAAAATGCAATCAAACATCTTCCGTGTTAAAGGATACCTCAGAGTGATGGAGTTTTACAAACATTCATGATACATATCCTCAGTCTTTAAGCCCAGTACTTTGCAAGGTATCTAATACTTCTGTTTGAATAAGTGTATTCGACCAAAGCATGAAATACTCATCGCAAGAATGGGAAAGGCATATAGATCTGTGGGAACTATAGACCAAATAAAGTCATTGTTGGGTTAGATCAGCTGGGACAACTTTGTCTATGATAATATTAGCTTGATTTCTAAAGTAACAAGAACTAATGAGAGAGCATATGGAAAGGTGGTATTAATTAAATGTGATGCCAAAACGGGTTGATGATATATGTCTTAAAACTTTGTTTTAGAGAAAAATTTTGTAACAATGCTGCAAGTTTATGTACAGAATCCAGAGTTAAAGTGTTAGTAAATAGAACGTGTTCAGAATTATTTGTTTTAAGTTTTGAAAGGGACTGAAAAACTCTTCTCCTGTTAATTTTTAACACTGCTTTGGAACCTCCAACTGCAGTTTTTCCAAATATCTTTCAGTAAATTAGATTTCATAGGAAAAAACTTCAGAAACATCAAGAACGCACCCTGCTAAAACCTGGAGCTATCTATGCTACAATATATCCATAAGTGTTCAATAAACCCCTTTCCCCCACCTCCCGTCACTGAGGGAATACTTTTGGATCCAGCATTTGGTAAAGCTACCATGACTCAAAATGGGGCATTACAATTATCCATGTCAAACCTATGACTCCATTCTCCAGAACATTCAATGTAACAACACAATTGCTTGTTATCTGGGATGATGTACAGCATTTGAGAGTCCGAAGACACATATTAAGCAGTGGTTTCCAATTGCCCTCAAACGGCCCCATCAAAATACCCAGCTGTCGGTTTAAGATAGTGCTATAAGTATAAATATTCCTTGATAATGATATTGATACCAAACTTCGGCTAACAATACATCATTGGGATGTCTATAGAAAGATCTATGCTGCAAACATTACTTTTGTTTAACAATTTAACTTAACAAGCATTGGTAATGCATCAGTTTCGCCTATGTAATGAATAAAGAGCTGTTTTCATCAAACATCGTCCGGAAGAAGAAAAGAGCTCCCTGAGAGATAGCATGGGAGTGGAGAGGATGTGGTGCAGTGAGCAGAGCTGCTGAGTTGAGAGCTGGGAACCCAGTTTGAGTCTCGGCTGTGCCGCGCAACATCCTGTGAATCTATGCAAATCTCTTCGGGTGATAAATTGTTATATAAATATGTGACAAGAGTAAAAGGCAAAGCTTTATGAAAATATAGTTTCACCAAAGCTGATGTTAACAGTAATTCGGGGGCAGGAAACTGATAAGAGAATCAGATGAGGAACAAGCATTGGTAAATGCAGGGAACTATGCTACAGCCAATAGAAATGGAGGAAAGGTAAGTGGCACGCACAGGAACCAATGAGAAGCCAGGAAAGAGAGGAGGTGGGATGTAAGTCCGTTTTAAGTTTATATAAAAATAATAGATTTCTCAAGTACGGAGCACGCGCTGTGCAGGCAAAACCTAAAAAGAAGTTAAAAGTCTAGGTATATGATTCTTGAGTTATGAATGTTGATGCTGGATAAAAAGATGACCCCTTATTTTTAAGAAAGCAATATGCTTGAAACATAAATGAGATATCCAAGTTATGTCTGTGAACAGATTTTCCCCAAAATTCCATATTTTCCCGATGGTCCATGCAAGCACCATGATCTGGATCACTTGATTCACTGTCCTATGCCGGTATACAGTATTACAACTCATTTGCGCTGTATTTAGGGCCAGATGTACATTGGATCATCGGGCTATTTCTGACCAGTAAAATGCATTTTGTATGTACAGAATGCAAAATGCGACTCAGTAACTTGTTACCGATTTGCATTTTGCGATTCGGTATTAGGAATGGGCGTGTTTAGGGGTCCCTTCCTAATACTAAATAGCACTAGTATGTATGAATGTTTTGTGAATGGAAATGCGGATGCAAAACATTCGAAGTTACCACCAACTTCAAGTTGGTGGTAACCCAGTCGCAAAAGGAATGGCGGAGCTTGAGGGGGGCCCCTTTCCCTTTGTGAATTTGGGCACCAACATTTTTTAAGACCAGGCAGTGGTTACACAGACCACTTCCTGGTCTTATAAAATGAAAAGTTAGCTTTTCATTTTTATTTTTGAAATGGTATATTTTAAAGAAAATTGGCTGTATTACAAAAGAAAAGATTGCTTTATTTAAAAAGCAATTACAAGACATGGTTGTCTGCTGGGACCCAGCAGGCCACCAACCCTATGATTGTAGCCATTCAAAATGGGTTACAAATTGCTACCTGCCTAGTGAATATTACTGAGACAGGACAATTTGCGAACCTCTGTGAATGTATAACAGTGTCAAACACACTGTTGTACATCGCAGTTTGCAATTTCCTAAATGCGAGTCGCAAACATTTGCTATTAGGAATTCACAAACACACTATTTTGTACAGGGTGCCAGCAACGTCGGTGTCACTTGTCCAAAGGAAGATGCGTTAGGCATATGCACCTAAAAGCAAAACTTTGAAAACTATGGGGCATATTTACAAGAAAGTGGCGAAGTATGTCATTAAGCCAAGAAGGCTAATGACACACTTTGTCACTTTAGAAATGAAAGGCTGCAACATATTCATGACAATATTGTGCAGCCCCGCATTTCCCCCTGAGCTGGTGCTAAATTCAGCTGCCTAGCACCAACGCAGGTACCCTTGCACATTGTGTAAGGGTGCCTGTGTTGATGGAAAGATTGTTTATGTGCAGGAAGGTCCTGCCTCCTGCACATAAACAATCTTGAAATGCCATTTATGTGTGCTGCTCAATGAAGCATGCATAGAAGTTGCAAAACTGCATTTCTTTTTTTTAAATGATTGTTTATGTGCAGGAAGGGGGACCTTAAAGCACATAAACAATTATTGGCGTTTTTGCTGTTTCCATGCATGCTGACCAGGCAGCACATATGGAAACAGCAAAAACAAGGAGAAATGAACTATTCCTCCTCGTTTCGCCTGTTTAAGACCAGGTTTTCCCAGGTCTTAATTTTGGAGCTGCCTCCTATTTACACTGTTCTTGTAAATAGGGGGCAGCGCCAAAATCATTGGGTATTGCGATGGAACGCCCACCACAACACCCATTGCCCGCCCCCTTCACGCAAAGTGGCTTAACACTGCCTTGGAACTAAGACAAGGCTCCTATCGCCATCACATTGTCACTAAAAGTGATGTTGTAGTTGTGATAGGGGCTTGTAAATATGCCCTATCTTTGCCGTGAATCCACACACCTCATACTGTGTTTTGGAATGGCTATGACTATTTTAAAGTACTGAATATGAGTTTTCTCATTGTTTGAAGTGTCCTTGCTAGACAATCAGAATATTTTGTTATTGCAGCTAAGACCTTGTTTCCAGGCCTCGCAAAACCTTGGAGACTTTGTTTTTTTGTTGGAAGTGTGTTTAAAGTTGAAGGTAAATAAAAAGAAATATTCTAAGAAATGTAATGATAATTTGGAAACACTTGAGTGCTTTTACGTTCTACATCTTTGATAAACCTTAAAGGAGTACAAACTATATTTTCTATTGCATGTTGGTATTAAGATGTGTGAGAAATGGGAAACATACTCATTATCTTAAAGAATGTTGCAAGTTCTATGATATATACTGTAGTAGTATTTTAGTGATATGTGCTTAGGAAGGAAATTTAATGAAATCACTGTGAATTATGTAATAATAACGAAAATCGTTATTGTTCCAGCTCATCAACAATAAGCCATACAATAAACAAGCATTTGCAATACAATAGGTCTCGCATTAGGAAAATTTGAGCTATTGGTCTTGTAAATGACACATTTTTTATTTATGTGTTGGTTTTGTAAATAGGGAAATGAATAGCTTTGTCATTTAAAAATGCCAATACTTTTCATTTTTGCAAATATGACACCTATAGCATTTGTAATGCAACATGTTTTGTATTTCCGTGGCTTAGATGTATTGATATTACAAATAACAATGTTTTTAAATTTTTTTAAATAATTAATACTTAAATAAAAGTTCTTGTAATTTATAATGGCAATAGCTTAAACTTTTGGAAATAACTTGTGAAGATTATGTTCAGTGTATTTCATTGTGACGAAAATCCAAGAACAGAAGTGAAATATTAACATCTTTTTGTGACATTTGTAATAAAGTTTGAAACATTGAGAGAACATATTTAAACCAGTTGTTGTTGAATGGTTGCACAGATTGATGGTGTGGTGGTGCGGAGTGATGTGGTGGCGATGAGTGATGCTGTGGTGTTCAGTGATGCTGTGGTAGTGCATAGTGATGCTGTGGTGCCCCTGAGTGATGCTGTTGTGCCCCTGAGTGATGCTGTGGTTGTGCAATAGATAGATAGAGTGAAGGCGATAGATAGATAGAGTGAGAGCGATAGATAGATAGATAGATAGATAGATAGATAGATAGATAGATAGATAGATAGATAGATAGATAGATAGAGTGAGGGCGATAGATAGATAGAGTGTCGGCTGGATTTAGAGGGTGTATTTGGTGTTGGAGGGTGGAGTTGAAGGGTGGAGGTTGAGTTGGAGGGTGGAGTTTGAGTTGGAGGGTGGAGTTGGAGGGTGGAGTTGGAGGGTGGAGTTGGAGGGTGGGGTTGGAGGGTGGGTTGGAGGGTGGATTTGGAGGGTGGAGTTGGAGGGTGGGGTTGGAGGGTGGGGTTGGAGGGTGGAATTGGAGGTTGGAGTTGGAGGCTGGAGTTGGAGGGTGGAGTTGGAGGGTGGAGTTTGCGGGTGGAGTTGGAGAGTGGAGTTGGAGGGTGGAGTTTGAGTTGGAGGGTAGAGTTGGAGTTGGAGGGTGGAGTTGGAGTTGGAGGGTGAAGTTTGAGTTGGAGGGTGGAGTAGGAGTTGGAGGGTGGAGTTGGTGTTGGAGGGTGGAGTTGGAGTTGGAGGGTGGAGTTGGAGTTGGAGGGTGGAGTTTGAGTTGGAGGGTGGAGTTGGAGGGTTGAGTTGAAGTTGGAGGGTGGAGTTGGAGTTGGAGGGTGGAGTTGGAGTTGGAGGGTGGAGTTGGAGGGTGGAGTTGGTGGGTGGAGTTGGAGGGTGGAGTTGGAGTTGGAGGGTGGAGTTGGAGGGTGGAGTTGGAGGGTGGAGTTGGAGGGTGGAGTTTGAGGGTGGAGTTGGAGGGTGGAGTTTGAGTTGGAGGGTGAAGTTGGAGGGTGGAGTTGGAGGGTGGAGTTGGAGGGTGGAGTTGGAGGGTGGAGCTGGAGGGTGGAGTTGGAGGGTGGAGTAGGAGGATGGAGATGGAGGGTGGAGTTTGGAGTTGGAGGTTAGAGTTGGAGTTGGAGGGTGGAGTTGGAGGGTGGAGTTGGAGAGTGAAGTTGGAGAGTGGAGTTGGAGTTGGAGGGTGGAGTTGGAGGTTAGAGTTGGAGGGTGAGGTGAGGGGGCGAGGGTGAGTGAGGGTGAGGGGTGTGAGGGGGTGAAGGGGTGAAGGGGTGTGATGATGAGTGGGTCTGAGGGGGTGAGAGGGTGTGTGAGGGTGAGAGGGTGTGAGGATGAGGGTGTGAGAGTGAGGGTGTGTGTGAGGGTGTATTTGAGGTTGTTTGGGGGTGCGGGTGTTTGAGTGAGGGTGTGTAACGGTGAGGGGGTGTGAGTGGGTGAGGATTGGGGGGTGTGAGGGAGAGGGAGTGTGAGGGTGTGTGAGGGTGAGAGGGTGTGTGAGGGTGAGAGGGTAAGTGAGGGTGAGAGGGTGGGCTATGGTGTGTGAGGGTGAGAGTGTGTGAGGGTGAGAGTGTGTGAGGTTGAGGGGGTGTGTGGGGTTGTGAAGGTGAGGGTGTGTGAGGGTGAGGGGATGTGGGGGTGAGGGGGTGTGGCGGTGTGAGGGTGATGGGGTGTGAGGGGGTGTGAGGTTGAGATGGTGTGTTTGAGGGTGAGAGGGTGAAAGGGTGTGTGAGGGTGTGAGGGTGAGGGGTGTTTGGGTGAGCGAGGGTGAGGGGGTGGGTGAGGGGGTGAGGGAGGGTGAGGGGGTGAGGGAGGGTGAGGGGATGTGAGGGGGTGTGAGTGTGAGAGGGTGTGTGAGGGTGAAGGCAAGCTCTGGCATTGGAAAGACAATGCGCACCCCTGCACCGCGGCCTGATGGACAGTGTTTATGCACCAGTGCAAGTGTGTCATACTAGCACCCCCTGCCCCCCATCCAATCCAAAAAGGGAAAAATGTATAGCCCACAATTCTTAGCATATTTATTAATATTTGTTAACGATGAGAAAAGCCCTGGTTAGAGAACGAGGCTTTATCCATCACAATCCCCGCAAGGTAACCCAAACAAAATGTGACATTTCTTTAATGTCTGCAGCCTGACAAGAACCAAAATGATGTGGACATTACACCCAACACCGTGAAAAACAGTACCTAGCTTGAAATCCTTTGCAACCCCCTTTGCAGTAGCACTACATACCGAATGAGAGCACAGTCGATGCAAAAATGGGAAAGAGTAAGGCATCTATACTAACAGTCTGCATGCACGCACGCCAAAGAACACTACCTAAAGTTGTCCCTACAACACTTTCATTGAGATTGATTAATGCCTCTTTCCTTGATCACTGTGATACATTTACTGAGGTGAAAGCAAAGGGCAACATGAATATATGAGGAAACAGGGAAAGATAATCAGTTTAACCAATAGAGTAACAAATGCACCTATGTAAGATAGATAAATATCCTACTAACTTCCCAGAAAAATGAACAGCTTTGTACATGGAGATTTCTCACGTAAAGAAAGGAGGGTGCAACAATTTGACGTGGATCATTGTAGAATGTGGTTGAGTGGCGAAGCCTGAATCAGAACACCCACTTATTTAACAACAGAGTACACATCTCAAGTGAATCGCTGTGGGGAAGGGGGAGGAGAAATGCGGGGGAGGAGAAATGTGAGTCACGTTAGAGGGAGCAGAGCGGGAGGGGGGTGGGGAGCAGAGCCTTTGAAGAGCGGAGAAGCAGATTGCCTTCAAGGCAACTGTGTAAAGCAGTGGTCGGGGAAGCACAGGAGCAAATGGTAAGGTCGGGTCTGATGCAATTATGGCAAGCGCGCTGGGGAAGCCTGTGGGAGGGGGGCTGAGGCTTTGATGTGGGGAAATGCGCGTGCTTGTGGTCACGTGATTTCACGTGAACTGTTGGAAATCCGCACTCGCAATCCGCCTGGTTGAACTTTCTGGTTTCACCCCAATAGGTCTCTCTGCGAGACCTAAAAAGAGCTGTTTTCATCAATCATCGTCCACAAGAAGAAAAGAGCTCCCTGACAGATAGCATGGGAGTGGAGAGGATATGGTACAGCGGGCAGAGCTGCTGAGTTGAGAGCTGGGAACCCAGTTTGAGTCTCGGCTGTGCCGTGCAACATCCTGTGGTTTTATGCAAATCACTAAGGGGCATATGTATCAACCATTTTTTTAGTCGCAAACGCTTTGATTCTCAAAAAAGCAGCGTTTGCGACAAAAAATTAGCAAAACGCAATGTATGAGTAAAATTGCATCGCAAAATTAAGGATTTGCTAAACTTGTGGTTCCTTAATTTTGCGTAAGCATTTAAGGAATCTCAAAAAAATCACTTTGATTGAGGAAGACAGCATAAGATTGCTTTGCCAAATTTTAGGCGTTTTTAAAATTACCCGATTTGTATATTTCATTTTGTATGATTTTGCATTCCCCCTGTTTTTAAAATTCTTGACCACATACCTGCACGATAAAATAATTGCCCTGAAGCTAAAACGCACCGCTATTTTGCAGGTTACACTTTACTCCAGTTACACTCAGAAGCCAGGCGGTGGCCATCTTACTACAGGCGAGGCACGCCGGAAGGCGATCCGGACGCTCTAGGCGTCACAAGGGCTCCGCCCGCGCATTTAAAGGAGGGTAAATCAAGTGTTCTGGTTACTTTGATTGAGGAGGACAGCATAAGATTGCTTTGCCGAATTTTAGGCGTTTTTAAAATTACCCGATTTGTATATTTCATTTTGTATGATTTTGCATTTCCCCTGTTTTTAAAATTCTTGACCACATACCTGCACAATAAAATAGCTGCCCTGAAGCTAAAACGCACCGCTATTTTGCGGGTTACACTTTACTCCAGTTACACTCAGAAGCCAGGCGGTGGCCATCTTACTACAGGCGAGGCACGCCGGAAGGCGATCAGGACGCTCTAGGCGTCACAAGGGCTCCGCCCGCGCATTTAAAGGAGGGTAAATCCAGTGTTCTGGTTACTTTGATTGAGGAAGACAGCATAAGATTGCTTTGCCGAATTTTAGGCGTTTTTAAAATTACCCGATTTGTATATTTCATTTTGTATGATTTTGCATTTCCCCTGTTTTTAAAATTCTTGACCACATACCTGCACGATAAAATAGCTGCCCTGAAGCTAAAACGCACCGATATTTTGCGGTTTACACTTTACTCCAGTTACACTCAGAAGCCAGGCGGTGGCCATCTTACTACAGGCGAGGCACGCCGGAAGGCGATCCGGACGCTCTAGGCGTCACAAGGGCTCCGCCCGCGCATTTAAAGGAGGTCATGGCGACGCGCAGCGGTCACGCGCAGCGGGATTGCCGGGTCGACGCCGGAGTTACGCCAGAGTTCAGCCCGTCTGCGCCCGTCCGAGCTGAGGACGGGTTGCAGGGCGGGCTGAGTAAGGGGAATCTAGAGCTTTCCTCCAAGGTAACCCACTCATATACCATCCAAGATTTGCTTGCTATGAAACCCTGCTCGTGCTCCTGCCATCATAGACATATCCCGGAAGTTCTTCTCGAAGGATATTTATGTGGTACATGCAGGTTTAACTTATCCACTATCCCCGAACTTAATAACAATGTTCTGTCTCCTTGCCAACTGCTTAATGAGGCCACTGCTGAGAAAGGCTATTTGATCAACGCCCGTTCCATCATCAAAAATAACATCTATTTTCACGATTTCGTGACAGCTAGGAATCCAGCATGGGTTTTTATTACGGAGACTTGGGCCACAGACACATCGGGACATGACCTCCTCCTAGCCATCCCAGAGAACTATGCCTTACAGAGATTAGACAGAGTTAAGCATAGAGGTGGCGGCCTTGCTATCCTTCACCGGTCGCATCTCACTTGTAGAACTAATGCTCTGTCAAAACCATCAGATCCCTTTGAGGCCCTTCATTTCTGTATTTCAACATCACCATCCGCGTCATTCTCAGGGATTCTGATGTATAGGCCCCCTGGGCTGAGATCACAGTTGAGCAGTGACCTGTTTAGATTATTAGAACCTTACGTAGGCAAACCTCATTTCACTATACTAGGGGACCTTAACTTTCATCTAGAGGACATCACATCCAAAGATACTATATCCTTGATTGATCCTCTAGATGCTTGCGGTTTCACACAGCTGGTCAGGGAACCCACACATAGAGCAGGCCATACGCTGGACGCAATTTTTTCTAATGACTCCCGGATCATGACCGGCCCACCGGAACAGCTAGTTTGGACTGACCACTTAGCAGTACCTATCGTACTTACCACCTTTAGTACAGAGCTTCCTATGAAGGAGTATTCTTCAAGAGAATGTAAGCGAAATTACAAAAATATCACTAATGATTCCCTGGCCCCGTTTTTTGGAACCCTTTCTCTGACTTCAGACCCAGAGAAGGCAACCTCGGAACTAGCCAATTGCATTTCTGGGGCTGTGGATATTTTAGCTCCTGCCACCCCTAGGTATGCTGCGAGGCGTAAACCCTCTGCCCCGTGGTTTGGGGAGCAACTTAGGTTGATGAGACAAGGATGTAGAAGACAGGAAAGACAATGGAGGAGGACATGGGACACTAAGGATAGAGAGCTGTACAAAAGTTCTCTAAAGATATACAAGGCCTCAGTTATCAAAACCAAACAAGACCACTTCTCCAACATTACTACATCCTTGACATCATCTAGGGAACTTTTTAAAATCGTAGACTCCCTTTGTTCATTACAGACACCTGATCCTATAATAGGCTCTCAGGAGCTCTGTGACAACATCTCAAGCTTCTTTCACACGAACATTGTAGACATTTCCATGCAATTGGAAATACAGAGGAAGCATCTGGGAACACATATAGCCACGGATTTGTCAATCTTAGAAACATGGTCAAAGGATCATGACAAGACCCTTACCAATTTCCCTCCTGTCACTTTTGAAAATCTTAACCTCCTGCTGAATAGGACGAAGTCCTCTTCTCCCTTGGATCCATGTCCGCTTAAAACTCTGAAGGAATGCAGGGACACCTTCCTTCCCCTCATCTTGGAGGTTATGAATGGTGCCTTGGAGCACGGTGTATTTCCCTCGGCTTGGAAAAGGGCCATTGTCAGGCCGTTACTGAAGAAACCCTCTTTGGATCCTGCAGTGCTAAAAAAACTTTAGACCTATTTCTCTACTACCTGCCCCAGCCAAAATGCTTGAGATGCACCTGAACCATCATCTGTCTGTCTTCCTGGACTCCTCGGGATTCCTTGATCAGACTCAACATGATTTCAGAAGACTACACAGCACAGAGTCTGCACTCACTGTTGTGACCAACAACATCAGGATGAATGTAGATAAAGGACAGACCACGATGTTGGTCTTATTGGATCTGACCGCTGCATTCGACACCCTTTCTCCCTCAGTCTTAACATCTCGACTGAGGGAGTTGGGGGTGGAGGGCCCCGCCCTTAACCTTCTATCCTCCTTTCTAGAGCTTAGGGAGCAGAGGGTCCAAATGGGCAAATACCTCTCCCCTGTAAAGTCCTTGCAATGTGGGGTTCCACAAGGGTCGGCTCTAAGTCCGACCCTATTCAACATCTATGTGGCCCCACTTGCTAGACTAGTAAGATCTCAGGGGATGGAGGTAGTGTCGTATGCGGACGACACTCAGATCATGGTGTCCCTGTCACGGTCTGTCAGCACCACAGCGTTCAGCTTCAGGAGTTGCATGCAATCGGTTGCCGATTGGATGACGCTCAATTCCTTGAAGCTGAATGGCGACAAGACCGAGGTGCTGATATTCGGAAAGGACAGGGACGCCTGGTCGAGTGAATGGTGGCCGCCATCACTGGGAACCTGTCTGACACCGTCACAGTCGGCAAGAAACCTGGGGGTCATCTTTGACATTGAGCTGGCCATGAGCCTACAGATCAATAGAACTGTAGCTACCTGCTGCGGAGTTCTAAAAATCCTTCGTAGAATAGCTCACTACTTATCTCCTCAGGCAAGAAAACAAACAGTGGTAGCATTGGTTGGATCTCGCTTAGATTATTGCAATGCGCTATACACTGAGATTAATAAGGGACTGGTACATCGCCTGCAAGTAACACAGAATGCAGCAGCGAGATTTGTTCTGGACCTTCCTTGCTCCACCTCTGTCACATTAGCCAGGAAGAATCTTCATTGGCTACCCATTGAGCAACGCATTTCTTTTAAAATTGCTTGCCTAGTCCATAAGGCTCTTACAGCAGGACCGGCCGACGGTCTGGGATCTCTGCTTTCTAACTATGTACCCAGCAGATGTCTCAGATCTTCTCAACAGAACCTCCTTGTTATCCCCCGCACTAAAAAGACAAGATGGGGAGGTAGAGCCTTTGCATCAGTGGCCCCTCGACTATGGAATGCTCTCCCCTGCGAGCTCAAGGCCCTTTCATCCTTGCCCCTCTTTAAGAGAGCTCTCAAGACCTGGTATTTTGGGAAAGCCTATCATTAAGCATTGCATGGTTATTCAATATATTATGTTAGGCGCCTTGATGCCCATTGGGCTGAGTCCAGCGCGTTATAAATTTATTTTCATTTCATTTCATTTCAATTGCGATTCCTTAAATGCTATGTATCAAGCACCCAAGTTGTGCGATTTCTCATTAGGAATTTGCGATTTCTTTCACAAATGCACTTTTTGGCATTTGTAAAGGTGCCATGTGGCGCACGTACATGCCCTTAGGACATGTATGTGCACCATATGCGCACATATGTTAATTTCCGGGGTGCATCAGCGTGTCCTTATGACACCCTTGCACCCTTGAAATTATTCTCAATTTGCGATTCTCAAATTGCGAATCGCAAATTGAGAATGACTTCCAAAGGATCATCGGGCTGTTTCTGACCAGTAAAATGCATTTTGTATGAACAGAATGCAAAATGCGACTCAGTAACTTGTTACCTATTTGCATTTTGCAATCCGGTATTTGGAAGGGGTGTGTTTAGGGGTCTCTTCCTAATACTAAATAGCACTAGTATGTATTAATGTTTTGTGAATGGAAATGCGGATGCTAAACATTCGCAGTTACCATCAACTTCAAGTTGGTGGTAACCCAGTTGTAAAAGGAATGGCGGCATTTGGGGGGTGGGGGGGGCTCTTTCCCTTTGTGAATGTGTGCGCCAACATTTTTTAAGAGCAGGCAGTGGTTCCACAGACCACTTCCTGGTCTTAAAAAAGGAAAAGATAGCTTTTCATTTTTATTTTGGAAATGGTATATTTTAAGGAAAACGGGCTGTATTACAAAAGAAAACATTGCTTTATTTAAAAAGCAATTACAAAACATAGTTGTCTGCTGACCCCAGCAGTCCACCATCCCAATGATTGTAGTCATTCACAATGGGTTACAAATTGCTACCTGCCTCGTGAATATTACTGAGACAGGTAAATTTGAGAACCTCTGCGAATGTATAACAGTGTCAAACACACTGTTGTACATCGCAGTTTGCAATTTCCTAAAAGCGAGTCGCAAACATTTGCTATTAGGAATTCACAAACACTCTATTTTGTACATCTGGCTCATAATCCAGGGAAAGAAAGGTTGGCAGGGTACCAGCAACGTCGGTATCACTTATCCAAAGGAAGATGTGTTAGGCATAGGGACCTAAAAGCAAAATTTATAAAACTATGGGGCATATTTACAAGAAAGTGGCGAAGTATGTCATTAAGCCAAGAAGGCTAATGACACACTTCGTCACTTTAGAAATGAAGGGCTGAAACATATTTATGACAATATTGTGCAGCCCTGCATTTCCCCCTGAGCTGGTGCTAAATTTAGCTGCCTAACACCAACGCAGGTACCCTTGCACATTGTGTAAGAGTGCCTGTGTTGATGGAAAGATTGTTTATGTGCAGGAAGGTCCCGCCTCCTGCACATAAACTATCTTGAAATGCCATTTTTTTAACTTCTATGTGTGCTGCTTAATGCAGCATGCATAGAAGTTGCAAAACTGCATTTCTTTTTTTAAATGATTGTTTATGTGCAGTAAGGGGGACCTTAAAGCACATGAACAATCATTGGCGTTTTTGCTGTTTCCATGTATGCTGCCCAGGCAGCCCAAATGGAAACAGCAAAAACAAGGAGAAATAAACCATTCCTACTCATTTCGCCTATTTAAGACCAGGTTTTCCCTGGTCTTAATTTTGGAACTGCCTCCTATTTACACTGTTCTTGGAAATAGGGGGCAGCGCCAAAATCAATGGGTATTGCGATGGAACGCCCACCACAACACCCATTGCCCGCCCCCTTCACGCTAAGTGGCTTAACACTGCCTTGGAAATAAGACGAGGCTCCTATCGCCATCACATTGTAACTAAAAGTGATGTTGTAGTGGTGATAGGGGCTTGTAAATATGCCCTATCTTTGCCGTGAATCCACACAACTCATACTGTGTTTTGGAATGGCTATGACTATTTTAAAGTACTGAATATGAGTTTTCTCATTGTTTGAAGTGTCCTTGCTAGACAATCAGAATATTTTGTTATTGCAGCTAAGACCTTGTTTCCAGGCCTCGCAAAACCTTGGAGACTGTTTTTTTTGTTGGAAGTGTGTTTAAAGTTGAAGGTAAATAAAAATAAATATTCTAAGAAATGCAATGATAATTTGGAAACACTTGAGTGCTTTTACGTTCTACATCTTTGATTAACCTTAAAGGAGTACAAACTATATTTTCTATTGCATGTTGGTATTAAGATGTGTGAGAACTGGGAAAGATCCTCATTATCTTAAAAGATTTTTGTATGTTCTATGGTATATATTGTAGTTAATTTAGTGATATATGCTTATTAAAGTAATTTATTGAAATCACTGTGAATTATGTATTAATAACGAAAATCTTTAATGTTCCAGCTTATCAACAATAAGCTATACAATATTACATAAAATAGAAGCATAAAAACTAACATACAACTAGTACTAATTTCACAGAATTAAAACATGCTGGAGCTGGCAGGTGCATTCCATAAGCCCATAATAAAAACATCATAGAGGACACTCTACACTTGGCTTTCATTGGCAGAACCTCCTAATAGGAACGGAACGGGTTAG
Organism: Lissotriton helveticus; assembly: GCF_964261635.1. Classification (NCBI taxonomy): domain Eukaryota; kingdom Metazoa; phylum Chordata; class Amphibia; order Caudata; family Salamandridae; genus Lissotriton; species Lissotriton helveticus. Next base: position 17,407,436 of record NC_136060.1, on the reverse strand, counting down.
ACTTGACAATACATGTGCAAAAAAGAAGGTGACCAGTGACTTAAGAATATAGCAGGAATTTATTTAAAAAAACAGAAGGGGCAGCTGCATCGTTAGATTCCCCCATAACGCAGAAGGAGGTCCGGGAGGCTATCTCGAGACTCAAATTACATAAAGTCCCTGGGTCTGACGGCCGTACAGCTCATTTTTACAGGTGTTTTTCGGCAGAGCTCATTCCTCATCTTACGGCTTTATTTCAGGCCATCGCCTCCGAAGCCCAGGTCTCTGGCTCAAGGGCGGAGGCATTGATTGCGGTAATCCCCAAGCCTGTTAAGGATCCGCAACTCTGCGGCTCTAACAGACCCATCGCGCTTCTTAATTTGGATGCTAAGCTTTACTCCGCAATCTTAGCAGCGCGTTTGGAGAATCTGATGCCGGAATTAATCCATCCCGACCAATCTGGCTTTATAAAAGGAAGGCAAACACATGACAACATCAGGCGTACAATCCAGCTGATCAAGAAAGCTTCTAGGTTTAAGATCCCCGCAGTATTAGTGGGTCTTGATGCGGAAAAAGCCTTTGATCGGGTGGACTGAGCATTCCTCTTTCAAACCATGAGGAAATTTGGGTTTGGAGACAGGTTTCTTAATATGGTGAAGGCCAACTATCACCATCCCACCTCCCACGTGACGGTAAATGGTTGCTCCTCCGCCCCTTTTTCTTTGAGTAGAGGCCCTCGACAGGGGTGCCCCCTTTTGACCCTCTTGTTTGCCCTTAGTATTGAACTCTTGGCGGTGAGGTTTCGGTCCAACGATGAGATCCAGGGCATCCCCTTCGGCGGTTTTGAGCATAAGGCCTCTTTATTCGCCGATGAAATTCTCCTCTCGATTGCAGACCCGGTGAATTCATTGCAGGTGGTCCAAAGAGAACTATGCAGCTTTGAACAGGTAGCCGGGTTTAAGATAAATTTTACGAAATCCTTCATACTTAACCTTACCCTTCCTCCTGCTGAGGTGCTCCGCTTGAAACTTCTGACGCCTTTTCAATGGGCTAAACACTCTTTACTCTATTTGGTAGTATATCTCACGGCTATGCTGGGTGAACTGTATAAAGCGAATTACCCTCCTCTGCTGACCCAGCTCCACCAAGACCTTAAACATTGGTTGCCCCTCTAAATTTCTTGGCTGGGGCGAATTAATGCAATAAAAATGACGGTTCTACCTAAATTTTTATATTTATTCCAGGCCCTCCCTATCAAATTGGAGAGTACTATGTTACCAAGCCTCCGCACTCTGATCACTAAAATTCATCTGGCAAGGGGGGAGGGCGCGCCAGCCCTATCATGTGCTCAGACGCCCTCGTGATAAGGGCGGATTGGCCCTGCCTGACTTTACTTTATATTATCAGGCTGCTCAATTGCGGGTATCGGTTGAGTGGTTGGTCAGGGAATCCGACAAGCAATGGCTCCATATGGACCACGCAGTAATAGGGCGTTATATATGGGACGTGCTGTGGAACCCAGGAGAGATCGTCCTCCCAATGCATATCTTAGCACCCCAACCCGCACAACTCTGACCATTTTGGATAAGGTTACAAAAAGGATGGGTTGGAGCTCATTCCCTTCTCCTTACATGCCCATTCATTTTAATCCAGAATTCCCCCGGTGCTACATGAGGGGCCCTTTGACAGTTGGAGGGAGGGGGACTGCCTCAAAGTATCTGATCTGTTTCGTTATGGGGAGGTCTTGACGTTTGATGAATGTAGGAAGGAATTCACACTTCCGCAGAATGAAAATTACCATTACCTTCAACTCAAACATTGGGTCACGACACCTCACATTAGAGAGACGGCTACTAGCAACCTTACGCAAATGGAGACGTTTGTGGCCCTTAGGGCAGGCTCCATGAAAGGCGCTATCTCGGCTCTCTATGACATGCTGCTTCACACCATACATTCCCCACGGGCAAGTTACATGAATTTTTGGGAGCAAGTCTTAGACAGGGACATCTCGGACAGGGAATGGGCCCATGTATGGAGGGACATTGCCAAACATAATAAGTCCAGGGCTATCCGAGAAGCGCACTATAAAACATTACATGATTGGTACTTATACCCTACTAAGCTTCGACAAATTTTCCTGGATACCTCAGTTCCTTCTGTTGGTGGGGCTGTGGGCTTCAGGGGGACTTCAGGCATATATGGTGGGATTGCCCTAATATTCGCCCATTCTGGGATGAGATTTTATCTCATATCAAAGGCATATTGGGTTATCCGATTCCGGTTTCCATTGACTTTACTCTTCTTGGAATCAGAGACCCCACCTTAATCCGGCAAACTAAGACTGACAAAGCGATTATGTGGACGTGTCTGGGAGCAGCCAAACTCACTATTGCAGCTGCATGGAAGAAGACAGAGAACCCGGCGACGTCGCTGTGGCATGCCCGATTGTGGAGAATACTTTCCATGGAACGTCTTGCGGACATTTTTCGGGACACTTACGAAGATTTTGTGCTCAGCTGGGGTCCTAAGTAAATATGCCAAGTCAAAACTTGCCTCCTATGTATTATTTTCTTGCTTTTTCCTTTGCAATTTTGTCACCACCGGGTGGGGGGGGGGTTTGGGGGGTTGTTTGTTCTGGTGGGGGGGTGTTATATGTTCCTTAAAGTAGCATCATTTACTCTGCACGGGGATGTAGCAGGCCATGGGACCATGTGAAGATGAACCCACCATAGCCGACTGTATTGCCACCCCGGGACCTGCATGCACTCGGGTGCCCTTGAGGTCACTACCCTCTTTGTTCTGCTTTACTTGATGCACAATAAAAAAGGAATTTTGACAACAACAAAAAAAACAGAAGGCAGACTAAATAGTGGAGCTGACAAAAATGTTCCCTTTATTATACTGGTGCCCATGACAACACATTGTTGCGATAGGTGTTGCTTGGCACACTGTTAAGGCCGGGGGCCTTGTTTGGGTTTTGGAACAAGATGGCTGCAGGTAATTTGTCTTCTGAGAATTTGTTCACCCATTTCCTCCTATTGGAGACAGTACAGGCATGGACGCAGATCTGTCTGAAAGGGAACTCTCTTTGCTTTGACCTGAACCGGAAAGAGGTGTGTTTGCTATATACATATTAGGAGCTGACATTTTATATCTGTTCTCAAAAAGATTGAGCCATGCAGTCGAGGTGATGATTGAAGCCAGAATTCTTGAGGGACTCTTGCAGCCCCAGTTAACCAAGTCCCAAAAATGTCTGTTGTACTTTTCTCTAAGTGCCTTTTCAAGGGCTGCCGAGGCTTGCAAATGGACATGTGAATTTTTTATATTTATTTAGACACTTGTATTCCTGTCGCAATTATTACAGGCGGGCGTCCCCCTCTCCCTGTGATGTCTGGATCGTAGGAATTCTGATGACTCTGCTTAATTTTTACGTTAGGAAGATCCTTCCCAGAAGAATGTGCACACTTGTTACAGGGAAAAAAAGAAGTTCCTTATCAATACTTGAAACGACGTTCAAAATATTCATAAACCATCTTATTCATGAATTCAATCTTCTTTATTTTCGGAAATTATTCAATTGCTCAAATCTATTCAAATCCAACCATCATTTTGTGTACATCACATGAATTTGATCACCCAATGCATTTCGGGTCACTCCATGGACCCTTCCTCAGGGGTCTATAGAATTGATAAACAAGAAGCTAATTAATCAAAAAACCTAAATATATACATACACATAGAGTTTTCAAAAGGCGTTCAATCAAAAAACATGCTTAATTACTGTCCTTTCTGTGTTGTTATATCCAAGGACCTGTCCCCCTAAATCATCGTGTTATGCTTCATGATGATAGCAATGCTGCCTGTCATAATCTCTGTGTTTGAAATGACTAGCTTTTACTGGCTCCACCGTAATAAGAACAGTCTGCCCCGTTATCTATATTAAACCTGAAGCAAAGAAATATGAATTGAAGATAAATGGCGTTACCATACGGAAAACGCTCTAAGAGTATGGCTTTTCAGGCTGTACATATGCGGTTTACTGAATCCTGAGTTAATGCTCTACACAGTGAAATTCTCACGTTCAGTTTCCTAATGGTAACGCCATTTATCTTCAGTTCATATTTCTTTGCTTCGGGTTTGGATTTGAATAGATTTGAGCAATTTAATAATTTCAGAAAATAAAGAAGATTGGATTCAAGAATAAGATGGTTTATGATTATTTTCAACGTTGTTTCAAGTATTGGTAAGGAAATTCTTTTGTTCCCTGTAACAAGTGTGCACATTCTTAAGGGAAGGATCTTCCCAACCAGATCAGTATCACTTAAGATTTAAGGCACTCTGACAAAGTGCAATGGATGGAGGAGCACTAAATGATTTTGGATTAGCTCAGTTGACTGTTATACAATCAAGTGTGCACAGAGAACCATAAAAAAAATCTGCTTCATTTTTGCACATTCTCCCTCGAAATCATTTGTTTTGATTATCGATGAGAGGTCCCTGGCACCACGTTTAAGTCATGCTATGCCATCACCCACAGATTGGGTTGTTCTCATCAGTCTTTCAAATTTCTCAATGGTGATTAGGCTGGATGTTTCCTTATAAACTTGGATCTAACAGGTGCGACTAACCATGCTGTGTATATTTGTAATGCATTTGGTGTACTAGATTACCTTTTTCTTGCTAGATCTAACTACTAGTTTCCCCACAGCCATTCTGCACGAGAAAATCCCAGGAATTATGTTTGGAGAGGGATACATGAAGGGAACAATGGATCATGATCGCTCTCAATTCTCCTGTTTATTGTTATTTTGATAAATTTGTTCAGTGACTCCTGTTTGGTTAGCACATAATCTATCTGTGAATTATGTAATCTTGATGAATGTTTGATTATATTGTAGTTTATGAAACAACTTTGAATGTGTATCAGAACTAAAGGACATGCACTCCCACAACAGAAGATAGCTGCGTTATCAGAAAAGGGAGTTCATTTATGCCAAAATTGAGCAACATCAATTACAAACATATTTTTTAAGCTTTGATGCAGGACTGCCACAGTTCCATCATTATCCCAGAAATTGGCATAGAGATATTATGGAGGTATATCATTTGCTATAGCAATGGTTAGATGACTCTGCATAAAGACAAAAACTTGTCTGTAGATATTCATTATGGCCCAGAAGATGTCAGCATCAGCAGAGCAGACTTCAGCACCTAACAGAGTGATGAGTCGGAGTAGTGATGATGTCCAAAGTCTCTGTTTCTCTCTCTTATCCTTTTATCCTTTGGCTGGTTCTATTGCTAACCAACACATTCCAGTTATGTATTGTTAGCGGTGGATGTGGAGAAGTGCGGAAAAGTACATTGTTCTGGATTTGGAGCAGGACTTCAGATTAACACATTCTCACAAGCAACATGCTTTGTTTTGCATCCATTATCAGAGGGTATTAATCTATATTAGAACATTGGAATGTTGGTAGCTCCATTGAAAACAATGGAGTGCTCCGGGCTTATAATGGCTGGTATAAGCCTGGAGCTCCAACATTCCAGTGTTTCTTTGGTCACAGCTCTGGCTGTGAATAAAGGCTTCAAGGAGCCTGAGGGGATTCCAATCCCCTCACGCTCCCATAAGGCTTTGTTCTTTTTTGTTAGAACATTCTGCCCTCTAGTGGCAGAATTTTCTAATAGCCTTATAGCCCTTCGTAGCTGGGCTATACCGGCTAATAAAGTCCCTCTCCCTTGTTAAAGGCCCTCGCCTTCGGCTCGGTATTTTAACGCTGGAGATGGCCTCCACTGTGGGCTATAAGGCTATAATAGAGAAATGTGAGAAATGGAACACATTAACAGCAAAACTAGTCTCTGTAGAATACTTTTGTATCTTTAAAATGCAAGCTCTGTGAATGCTGATACCCAGGATGCTACTCAGTAAACAGATTAGGCTATTCCTTGAGTTTAACGCTCTGCAGGTGCTTTCCTTGTAGGTCACTTCTGTTTCTCACTGCTAGGCCAGAGGCACTGCCTTCATATTTACTTGCACTCTCCTTCAACCAATCATGTCTTGAACCTTTAGTCTCCCATTGTCACCCTCTGCTCGGAGGAGCTCATTACCTTAATTACAGTATGCGCTGTGCAACAAACCAACATTCAATCAACTGCATTCCTATAGAGATGGAAAGAGAGAGAGAGAGAGAGAGAGAGAGAGAGAGAGAGAGAGAGAAGTAGAGAAAGACCAAATGCAACAAAGTTGGAAAGATGGATGCATGGAAGGGAAGGCACAGAAATTGAATACCAAAGGAAAGAAGGAAAGATTAACAGTAACAGAATTGAGCAAGAGAGAAAGACAGGCAATCAGTGTGTTGCTAAGACATTTCATGGAACAGCAGTATTTATTATCCTCCTCATCCTCATACAGCAAAGAAGGTATACATCTTTCTACTCACAAACACTTCATTTATGTGAGTCATTTCCCACACAATTAAAAACAGAGATGTTTTTTAAGGTCTTTTGAAATGCATTGAAATATCACAATATTTAGTGAGGATAAATGCAAATAATGTACGAAAGTTCTAATTTTTAAACTATTCAAACTAGAATTCTAATTTCAAATTCTAAATTTCTAAATTCAAACCAGAACTCGCACACCAACTGAAATGCTCTCATGTAAGACTCCGATGCGATTACAGACATTATAAATGAGTTTACACATTAAATAATATGCCACACTGGAATTACAATTTAGAAAAACTATATTCCACTGTTGATTGGTTTAGGTATGTGTTGTTATTTACTTAAATACTTATTGGTTTAAATATTGTTTGGTCAAGAGCATTAAAATTGGTGGGCAAGTTGCGGTTTCCATGGCTGTGGTGTAAACTTTGGATTGTGGTCCTACTAACCACATTTACAATGTCGGAGGTTTTTCAATCTTAATTCGAAACCATAGGTCGTATCATAATGGGCTTTTCTGCCGCAGCACAGCTTCGAGGACCTATTTTATGCACTTGCAGGGAATACAGTGAATTAATTTAACCTGAAATTACTATGAGTTGATGCTTTATTTTCAGCGGGTACACCTCGGAAGCAGTAGGCAAAGCTTGCTTCTTTCTGTTTCAGAGCTATACGTCTACAAATAAAGCACTATTTCAGAGAAATATTGGGCGAAATCAATTCTCTATAAACCCTGCAACAGAAAAGCTCATCGTGATACTTTCCCATAACTGCACTTTAACTGTGGGTTCAGGTGAATTAATGAGGTTTTTTAAACATAACAAGGTTAACCATAACTCCACTTAAACTTTGAATTTTTTCAGACAATTCTTTTTTTTTGGTAATCATATACCACATTGAAAAGATCTGTAGCTGCGGTTGGCAGCAGGCCCTTGCGCCCAACTTTCCTCAAGCAGCCAACCCCTGCTGCAGGTGGCCTAAGGTCTTCATGAGACAGCATGACATTTGCAAACTGTATATTTATTTTTCTATTGGTATTTCAAGTATCGTGCAGCTCAATCAAAGGAGAGCAAATCTACAAACATAACATTGGTGCCTTATCCCAGATCTGAAATTTGACAGGATATTATCATGTTCAGTTGAATATTGATATATTGAGTTTAATACAAATCCATCAAGAAAAGGCAGAGTTAAATGGGCAGAGTCAAAAAAGTGTTATTTTTCAGTTAATTTTGGCACTGAGTAACAAAGCAGTATAATATTGAATAGGCTGTTCTCAACTTGAGTCAGTTGCAGTAATCTCAACTTTCAGGTAGATGTGATAAATGGTCAAAGTTAAGGCAAGTGTCTAAAATGCTTTTATTTGTAATTTGTAATTGCTGTATCACAGATGAGTACGCAATTCGGCAGGACCTTAGCATGTTTGGCTTTCCCTTAGTGTATGAAGGTTCATGCACATTCATCAACAAGGGCATAGTTCAGTAGGAGAGAAAAAATGTATTAATTTGCTAATAATGTGTTAACTTGCTGCACCCTGACAACCCCTGATGTGCACAGCCTTCAAACAAGCTTCGAACAGGATGGCCTGTAGCGTAGCTGGGTATTTGATTGTTAGACCCAATCCGGCTTTTATTTTTAAGCGTAGGGCTATAGAAAATCTTCAGACCTGGGGACAAGGTATGTTCGCTCACAGATGGTCTAGCTATCACTATAGTTTACCCCTTTCAAACTCACTGACGCAGTGTTGTGAAGCCAGTTTCTTGAAAACTACTGAAAAGATGTATTCCAAACCAAACAAAACCCCTTCCATGAGAAAAGTTTTACATTCAATCCAAGACTGCCATAACTCCCTTCAGGGTTTCCGTCTGTAGCACAGAGCAAAGATTCTTATGCGAGTTAAAGTGGGAATTGCTGCTTTTTTGACCACCTCCTTAAGTATGACCCCTTTTGGTGCCTCGAAGTATACCCCATTGATCGCTTTGCATGAAAGTCAAAATATCACAAGCAAGCTAAACATGGTAAGTGTCTGTCAAGGGTTGTACAGAACTGTAAAGGTAAAACAAAGTTATTGTAAAATTATTAGTTTTTGGACCCCCCTCCACCCCATTTAATGCTGCCACCCCTGCCATCCCCTTCTCGGATTTGCATGAAACCTGAGATTCCTGCACTGGGCTTAACATGCTAAGAGGGTGCCAAGTGCCATGCAGATTCATGACAGAGCACCAAAGTTATTGGCGCATGCAATCGTTTTTGGCCTCCTTTTCAACCTTGCCTCCCTCATGGATCTGCATAAACTTACCATACCTACAAAGAGTAAACGAGAGTTCATGGTGACAGTATGCCATCAGAAGGAAGGGAAGGCACCTAGGACAGGTTCATTGAAAAGAGAATGCTGACTTCATCTCAGTACTATCAGAAACGAAAAAGTACATTTGCAGAGTAGGGACATGGGGTGTCTAGTCATGGTCAATGCACCTTAACAACGGCAGTGTGCCGCCAATTTGACTTTTTCTTCACAAAAACAAAAGGGCACTGGTAAAGACAATAGATCTGGCATGTTGTGTTTTGTCATGGTTTTACAAAACTTTTTTTGTGGTAAATCTGTTGATAAAAAAAAATCATTGGCTAAAAGTAAAAATATATTTTTGGCCACAAAAAGCACACATGACTATCTGAGCATGGGACTACCACATTTAAGGAACGATTTTGTGTGTGAATGTGCTACTCATAAAATGGCGGTCTGCTGTCACACACAATGAAGAAGAAAATTGTGAATGACACACAACAGACCAACATGTGAAGAGGGCTAGCTGAAAGCTCCTATAAGTAAATAAATCACACATAGAACTTTAGTAAATTCAAAAGGCCTTGGCTAACCAGACCTAAAAAGAGCACAGGTCTGGTTCGGTCAGTGCTTGGCATGCTGACATCACTTTGGCACAAAAGACTAAGGGCCAGATGTAGGTTAATTCAATTTAGCGAGTCCTTAATAGCGATTTTTACAGAATCGGTATTAAGGACTCACTAAATTTAATGTAGGTAGGAATCGCTAAACTATTAGCGATTCCTTAATATTCCTTAATAACAAATCGCAAATTGAGATTCATTAATAAGGAATACCTAGCCATTCATTCCTATGGGCTAGGAGGCCCATAGGAATGAATGGGAAGATATTCACTATTTGCGATTGGGTATTAAAGAATCGCAAATAGCGGGAGCTATTTTAAGGGTGCCAGGGTGTCACACCCTGTTGCACCCCTGAAATATGCATGTGTGCATATGTGGTGCACATACATGCCCTAATGGCATGAATGTGTGCCACATAGCACTTTAAAGAAAGCAAAAAAGTGCTTTTTTAAAGGAAATCGCTAATTACCACCAACTTGAAGTTGGTGGTAATTAGCGATTCCTTAAGGCTGAAGTGCACTTTTTTTAGTTCTACTTACATTGCATTTAAGGAATCGCAATTTCCGATTCCTTAAATGCAAGAGCAAAATGAGGAAACTCTATTTTGCGATTCCTAATTTTGCTAGTAGGTTAAAACTCACCTACATTGCTCTCAGCCAAATATCGGTCGGTAACGCAGAATTTCGACCGCTAGGTATTTGGCCACCTACATCTCGCCCTAAGTGGAGTGTTTTGAAGCAGCATTAATGCAGAGCTGGATGACACAAAGAAAGACCATTTTAAAATAGCTGAAGTGTTTAACCATCCATTGCTGTGCTGTTCTGCAGTTTTAAGTAAGGCATCATAAGCTCCTCTACGTACTCTACTATTTGTCTACTTTTAGTAATGGGCAGATGCAGACCCAAGTAGTAAAACTTTGTGATGATTAGACTAAGGGTTTGCCTTCTAAACATGCTGGTTAACTTCTACTAATGAAGTCAGAAAAACAATGTACATAAAAATATGTTACTGACTATATTATGTAACTTTCTTGCAAGTACCACGCATGAATATCAAAGTGCTGTCTTTCCAAGAATGAGAACAATATTATTTGATATGCAAAATCGTTGTGGATAAAAACAGATCCATTGAAATAGCATGCATCGCTTTAACATGTAGACGAAATGTTACATAAACCTTAAGTCGCACTTGCACCAGCAGTGCAAGAACCACAGTCAACGGATTAGCACAAGATGAGGAAGTGAGTGTGTTTGCAAGCCAGATGATTTTGGTTCTATAAGAATGAGATCTGTGGAGACTATAAATGAGCACATTGGCATGCTCTTTGTCGTTAGAAAAGGCCAAGATGCATTTGGGAGAGAAAAAAATGTGAATCATCTCTGCAGTTTATTACATTACATTGTACATTTATTGTAAACATGCTTTAGTGTCGGGAGACTATGTGCACTAAGACCTTCACGGTTCTAGGCAGACTCAACAGAGGAATTTCATAACTTGCTGTGTGGTGTTAAGGTGTGGTTATTAATGGTTACGACATATTGAGAGTGCAGAGTGTGATTGTATGGTGAGGAATAAAGATGTTCAAAACAGAGTTCTGTGTGTGGCATGATCATTTGCATGCTCCCAGGATGGGAAGGATGCTAGAAATGGCGACAAATACATGCCTCGAAAAAATGAGACTGCCCTCCCTCTGCCCAAATTGATGAGAAGCAGTTCAAAGTTGGCGTGTGTGGAGTCAAAGCACTGCTCCAACCCATATAAGACCATCAAAGAAGCTGATGGCCCGAAGAGGAGCCCATTTGAAAAGCTCACTAGAATCCGTTGGTAAGGTTGGTAAGGTTGAAAGAAGAAATACTGAGTTGGGCCATAACACAGAGCCACTGATCATGCAAAGCAAAAGCTAAAGGCAGTGATAACCAGGTACAAAACTAGAAACGTACTCACCAGCACAAGCGAGGGAATTACCACATGACCTAGAATTGGGTGTAACAACCAAGGCCTGGTTGCGAGGCCGATGCCTGCACAGTGCAAGCGGCATCCAGTGCAATGAAAGCCATCGGAATAGTGAATATTTTCAATAGCTACAGAAGGGAGCTTGAACTATGATGCACCTGCATTTCTGTAACCACCACCACCATATGACATCGCCAAGAAGAAAAATATTGCCGCCAGGTGGACTGCATGGATCAAGACTTTCTATGACTTCATGGATGCCCTAGAAGAAGTAGATGATAAGAAAATGAGTAGGTATTCAAAGAACCTTGCCGCTGATTGAGTAAAAGAAGTGCTGAAGAAAATCTTGCAGACTGATGCAATATTGTGCAGTCAGATCAAAGAAGCATTAGAAAAGAAGTTCAATTGGATGCCAAATGTCGACTATGAAAGGTACATTTTCAATTGAGCAAGACAGCAGCTGGAAAAATGATGGATGATTCTGTTGAAAGACGTGATGTGCTTATCAAACACTGGAAGTGAACTTTAGTGAATTTAATGATGAGGAAGCACTATGCCTCAGAGTCATTGATGGCTGTCTTTCAGACTATTTCAGAAGAAGCATGTTGAGAGAGACTCTCATTCAAAGGAAAGTAATAATGTTTGCAAGGTCCAATGAAAGAGCAGCTCAACAAGCTACTGATACAGAAGCTGGAACAAAGAAAAATGAATCAGCGTTGGCCATGAAAAGCAAGTACAAACAGAAGGTAGATGCACGCAAGTCAATGTCTCCAAAGAAGAAAAAGTTGTGTTTCCAATGTGGGTTTTCATTTCCCCATGAAGACAAATATCCAGCCATTCGAAAGAAGTGCATAGGTTGCGGGGAAGAAAACTACTTCATAATGGTTTGCAAAGGTACAGAGAAACCAAATACATCACAGTGAGAAGAAAAAATGAATGCCAGAAAGTTCTAGAGGCATTCATGCTACACCCACAATGCCAAAAAGCACCTTCAGTTAGGACAAGTAGAAACCAGGCAAAGTGGCAAAGTTGATCTTCTTCAAGTACATCCAACAAAGGCTCTTCAACCTCATTCTCAAATGTCAGTGATGAAGATGGATGTGCAATGATGGTATCGACCAAGGAACGACAGGCACAGGTAGGTTTGGCTGCTTGCATGGAAGGACAAAAGACAACGGCAAACCACAAAAATGAAACAACCAAATTAATTTGGATACTGCCCCAAGATTACAATAAAGGTCAATGGTTGCTCCATAAACGTTATCATAGACAATGGTGCATCGATTAACATCATGGCAGTCAAAATGTTCAATAGGCTGTCTCCTGTGCCACACCTCAACCCGTCAAGGGTAATTCACAGCAACAATGTGATACAAAGCAGTAGCAGTCCCTGCACCAACTCACGCTCTTCAAGGAACTTCGTCCAGTGCATGCCTATGCAGTTTTTCCCCAACTGCTGATATTGGACTGATATCTCTCAATGACAACCTCCACACTCAATCTGAAAGTGTGACTGCACATTAACAAAGACATTCACCCTGTTGCCCAGCGGCACCACAGACTCGCTTTTCACCTGCAAGAAGCTGCTGAAAAAGAACTAGAAACCCTGTTAAAGCATGACATCATTGCACGCTCCACCGGTCCTAAGCCATGGGTTTCACCCAAAGTGTTGGTGCCATAAAAGGACAGTGGAGGTGGAGTACACATCTGTGTTGATAAGCCCCACGGCAGCAAAGAAATAAAGCGAGAAAGACATCCTGGTCCACACAAAGTGGACATGATCATGCAACTGTAGGGTGCCAAAGTCTACTCCAGTCTTGACCTGAACAAAGGATATCATCAACTTGAGTTTGAAGAGAATTGTACGTACATCACTACGACTCATGTTGGTTTGTTCAGATACAAAAGGCTGAGTTTTGGAGTGTTGTCAGCTGCAGAGCTATTTCAGTATTTTATATGTCGAATGTTTCAACCTGTCAGTCATGCTTTTAATTACAGTGATGACACAGTGATTTTTGGAGCAACACAAAAGGAGCATGACAAGGCTCTTACACAAGTGCGCCAGTTACTTGCTGATGCAGGTCATACTCTGAATGCAGCAAAGTGTGAGTTTCACTAGACAAAACTTAAACTCTTTGGGCACATATTCTCTGATGGGGAATGACTCCTAACCCAGTTAAAGTGCATGCACTGTCGGGGGGCGTGGCTTGGAAGCTGATGGAGCAGGCTGCAGGAGCGCCGAGCTCCGCACAGATCCCCACAGTAATCCTGGACTATTGAAGTTCTCTGACCTACCCGGCGGCACTGGGTACGGTCGGAGGGGTGCTGACCTGCTCTGGCACTCGCCCGATAGCAAATTGGATGCAGAACAGGAGGTTGGGCTGACTTTCTGTCCGAGGTTACTGGCAGCGACGCATCCCAAAACGGCGGTGGCTCAGATGGAAAAAGCTCGAGCCTAGGCCGGAGGCCGTGGAGAACCACCTGCTGGGGGGACAAGGCACTGCTGGAGCCAGAGCGGCGACTCATCGGGGACCCTCTGAGGACCGGATCGCCTGTGTGCATGAGACAGCCGCGGGCTGTAGCATCACGGATGTTTCGAGCGGGAGTGGATTGCCGAGCGGAGGGAGCTGTGGCAGGATACGAGGTCCCAGAGGCTCCGGACCCCTGGGGCTGAGCCGTGTGAGCCGGAGAAGGTGCGGCAGAGCGAGGACTTCTGATTGAGCGTGGAGGAGCTGTGGCACCACCAAACCTGCCTCGGTGAGTGGGGTGCGGCCTAGCCCGAGGCTCCCGGCTGCGGAGGCGGAGACAGGTCCACGGGAGCGGCCGCGGCCTGCGAGCAGAGGCGGGGGTGAATAGAGAGCACAAGCAGAAGGACGTGGGCTCATAGAGAGGGGAAGGCCGCACGAACAATCTGACGGCTAGAAGCGGGAGTAGTGGAAACCCGACAGAGACTCGCACCTTGGTGGTGCTGCCTTTGACTCCGGGAGGTTGACTGTTGGTGTGTAACACGAGGCGCAAAGGAGAACTCTCAGCGAGTGTTCCGGCCTCTGGGAAAGAGGAGTCTGTTGTGGGCCTAAGTGAGAGTGACTCCAAAACAGCCCCTGGGTGGGGGGACGCACCGTTGAAGTCTGGTCCTGTGGTTGCACCCCGGAACACGAGGAATAGGCACCTGACTGGAGCAGCTAGGAGAGTACTGCCCGAATGGGAACAGCGGCTGGGGAGGTACTGCAGACACACCTCCTATAAGGGTGCAAGTTATTGTTCCTCTTCCACCACTAATGGGCATGAGCGCAAGGAGTGGAACATTGTTTAGTGGGGACTGGCGGCTCATGAGTCCGCACTATTGAGGGATTGTGACGATCCATTTTTCTGGGAAGCCTGAGCCATAGAGAAGGGAACCACAAGCGGGCTGGAATTCTGGACTCATTTGAGGCGGACTCGGCTGCTGGTGGTCCTTCTGAAGTCTGGCCACCGTGGAAAGTCCACATATATCTGAACACGCTCCGGAGGGCCAGAACATGGGGAAAACGAAAGGGAAGCAGGGTGGAGCGCATCTGCCACCAGACAGCGAAGCACCAGTCCAAGCCGCATTGGATAAGTTGGAGACACCACAAGATCCCAAGTTGCAGCAGCAATTCGATCGGATATTGAAGGCGATTGCTGACTCACGCACGGCACTGCAACAAACATTGTACAGGTGGCAACGGGGCTTGGCCTCCTGCGAGCGGACCACTCTAACCTTGCAGATAGGGTAAAGCAGGTGGAGGCAACGCTACAGGAAGTGGCACCGTCCCAAACTGTACTGGAGAATAAAATGACGGAAGCTTTGGAATGGATACAGGCATTGGAGAAACGAGCAGAGGACACGAAAAGTCGAAATCGGCAAAATAACATTCACGTGGTTGGCCTGCCCGAAAAAGTTGGGGGGACAGACATGGTGCACTATCTGGAGAACTTGCTAAAGACTGTGGTGGCTGCTGGGGGACTGTCGCCCTTCTACACCTTAAAACGGGCACACAGAGTACCTGCGAAACTGCCACACCGGGGTGTCCTCCCCGCCCGGTGGAAGCAAGTCTTCTGCATTATAAGGACAGAGACTTATTACTCCAAGAGGCGCGAACAGATGGCCCGTATCAAGTTGAAAATGGCAAAGTGTCTATCTTTCCGGATTATACTCTGGATATCCAGTACCGACGCGCATCCTTCCTGGCAGTTAAGAGAGAGCTGAGATTGGAAGGCATTCAATATTTATTGTTATTCCCAGCCAGACTGAAAATAATGTTAGATGGTAGCACTCATTTCCACGATACTCCAGACGACGCATGGACCTGGTTTGAAACCTATAGGGATGGAACGGACCAAATGGAGCGGCACTGCCAGGAGTCCTCGAGGGATCTTCATCATCACAAGTCACAGCGGATTAGGCGTCGACGACAGGGAAGGCTGAAACCATCTCAGTCACAGACAGAGATAGAAAGGCAGGGGGTGCTTGAAGCAGTGACGGCTCTGCCCACTTGTCACTCCTCACCTTGCCTATCTTCAAAAAGAAACGACTTGGCGGATGTCGATTCGCCTATCTGGCCCCTAAGACCTGGAACTCTTTTCCCCTGTCACTCCGGAGCTGTACCAAGCTGGCAGATTTCAGGGGCGCATTGAAGACCTGGTTATTCAAGCAAGCGCACGGTTAGGGTATTGTTCACCATTTGTCTCACCTTAGCGCCATGAAACCCCTGGGTGACCGTGCGCTTGATAAATTTCGAATAACATAACAGTTGTTGCAGTCACCGAGGAGCACGGACTCGGAGAGAGACATAGCACAATCAGACACTGAGGCCTCAGAACCGGGAAGCCTACGGATGCCACAGGTCACCTCGGCCACAGCAGATGGACTATTGGATGAGTGAGGTTTTGAGGGTTAGAGGGCTGTTATGGGAAATACTGTGTGGGAAGAGAAGGCTTGTCTACAGGCACTAATTAAGTGTAAGGATGTTGTCACGTTGCAGTCCACGGGGTCCTTTGGGAGGCCGATCCGAGGTGGGACTTTTGAACGGTATGCAGTAGATTGGTAATCTGAGTGGAGGTATACGGGTAGGCAAATGAAACAGTGTATAATTGGGGGATCGAAGCGGAGTTACTCATTGTACGTAAGCGGTCGCCCGTTGGTGCTGGGCCCCCTCCATTGCCCATAAGGCACGCCTGCAGTGACTACTGGTGGGCATAGGAGTGTGTTACTCCTTAGAAGAGTTTGGATGGGGACTAGCAGTTTTGTTCTCGGACCTGTTCTTGGGGGGTTGGGGGGAAGGGGGAGTTGAGGGAATGGTAGGGACATGGGGATCACCGGTGTGTTCATATTTGTGCAGGGAGGGGTGAGACAGTTACTTTACTATGATGGGGACAATACCTGATTTACGTTGTATCACTTGGAATGTAAGGGGACTTCACACAATGACAAGGCGCCATAAGGTCCATATGTATTTGGTCAGGAGAGGGGTTCATATAGCATTGCTCCAAGAAACGCCCCTCACTAGATCAGAGGGACTAGCATTGCAGCGCAGATGGAGGGGGCAGGTTTTTAGTACATCAAACTCGGCATTCGCAAGGGGGGCATTGATTTGGATTAGAGCTGGGGTCCCCTTTCAGGTAACTAAGCAAACCATAGACTCTGAAGGGAGATTCCTAGTAGTTAAAGGATGTTTATATGGGAGGGACGTAGAATTGTGTAGTGTCTATGCACCAAATGTAGATCAGGTGCGATTTCTGACCGCATGTCTGGCACATTGACACATTATTTTACGGGCCCAGTAGTGTTAGGAGGAGATTTTAATTCGATAACGGATGTCTCTCAAGACAGGTCACCCCCCCTTACCAGATTCCCCAGTCCACAGATTATCCAAATATAGACTGGATTGGCAAACCAGATGGAATTTTGTAGATGTGTGGAGAACCCATCACCCGCGAGACCAGGACTATTCCTATTTCTCGGCATTTCATGAACTCCATGTTCGATTAGATGCAATATTATGTTCAATGTCGATAGTGTCTTCCATAACCCACTCTGACTATCTTGCTAGAACATTGTCCGACCATAACCCGTTGTTGATTACTATGTATTGGATGTTGGAAAAGTCCGAAATCCCTAGTTGGAGATTGCGTCCTGAAAGGTGGACGATCCGGTTTTTCAAAGAGAAGTTGGAGAAGGGATAGCGATTATTTTAATGAACATGCAGGGACGGCTTCCACTAGGGCAATGGAATGGGACGCCTTCAAGGTGGTGGTAAGAGGGTTATCCATTAGTAAGTATGCAGGAGTGAGGAAAGTATTGCTGCAGGATGTGGAAAGAGCAGAACACAGGTTACGATTGGCTGAACGTGCAAGACCTGAGCGCCTGGAGGCACAAAAAGAGGTAGTGGAGGCTAAGGAAGCAATAGCTACAGAATTAGAGAGACTACGGTGCTTTGATTATAAGAAATATGTTGTAAAGGCTCACGCGGAAGGAGACAAAGCGGGGATGTTGATGGCGTGGTTCGCCAATCCCTCTCCGCGAGGCTCCCCTTTTGTACCGCTTTGTTCGTCATAAGTTGGCAGGGTATGCTCAGACGTGAGTCCCTTCATCACTTTGCCACTGGATTCAAGCAAGCCTGGCTGAAGATGGCTGGAATGCCAGAAACCGGTCCTAGGAAGCTGGTTTCCGGTCCAGGGAAGGCATGGCTTGGCAGTTCGGGCTGGACTGTTCCCATGAGGCACAGGGTCAGACTGATTTGCATATGGCCATGTCTGAACTGGGGTGGCAGAGTGGGATAAAGAACGGTGATGGATTAAACCCTGATCTGTTGACTGGGTGTGAGTGTTTGATTGGTTCAGATGCTCCGTCCATCACCACCCCCTTTTGTACCCGGATCATGGCACTGAAGGCGCGGGATGGTCGTCCAATATATACTCAAAGAGAGATTACGACTCGGTTCTTAGAGTATTATGAAGTCTTGTATGAGAGCACACTGGTTGCGGGGGAGGTAGACATCAACTCCTTTTTAGATAACGTGCCCCTCCCGAAGCTAGAGGAGGAGCAAGTAAAGCGATTGGGTCAGGATATAACAATTGAAGAAATTAGGAGCGCAATTAAACACATGGCTCGCAATAAGACTCCGGAAGTAGATGGATTGCCAATTGAATTTTACTCGCATTATATAGATTTGTTGGCCCCGAGGCTGCTGGAGGTCTATAGGGAAGTGTGCGAACTTGGCCATCTCCCTATGACTATGCGCTAGGCACTCATTATCCCATTGCTAAAGCCAAGGAGAGAGAGTACAGACACGGAAGCTTATCGCCCATTGTCCATGATGTCGACGGATTATAAGATCTTAAGTCGGATCTTTGCATCGCGCCTGCTACAGCATATGACCGGATTGGTCCATGGGGATCAGGCTGGGTTTATCCCAACTAGAAATACAGCCACAAATATACGGAGATTGCTGAGTGTTTTGAGGGAGGACCACCTTGACTCGCCTATGGCCAAGGTACTTTCCGTGGACATAGAGAAGGCCTTCGATATTTTAGAATGGCCCTACCTGCATAAAACAATGGGATGTTTTGCGTTGGGAGAGGCGGTCATAGGAAGAACAAAAGTGTTGTATACCTCTGCAGTGGCCAGAGTAAAGGTGGGAACGATGATTTTCCCCCGTTATCAAGGGGGACGAGACAGGGCTGCCCACTCTCCCCGTTATTATTTGCTTTGGCAATAGAACCTCTGACAGCACAAGCTCGGTTGGGACAGAGATATGAGGGTTTGACGTTCAGAGGGAAACAGCAATACATCTCGCTATATGTGGATGATTTGCTGATGTTTCTGGCGGATTCTGAGGGAGCACTGGAAGGGGCGGCAGGATTGCTCTCAGAGTTTGGCGACATCTCACGATTAAGGGTAAATTGGGCTAAAACCCAGGAGAGCAGCACCTATGATACCACGGAATATACGCTGGGAACCTACTTGTCTAGCATACCTTGGTGTGCATATCTACCACGAGGCCAGTACTATTGTGGAAGGGAATATTGGGAGATGTATACGAGCACTAAAGGGTAGGATGGCAATCTGGAGCATGCTGCCGTTGTCAGTGACGGGAAGGGTCGCCTTATTAAAGATGATGGCACTACCTAGGCTGCCGTATTTGTTTAGAACATTACCCATATTCCAAGTTCCATGTTTAAGTTGCTGAATTCCATGACAGTAGGATTCCTCTGGGGATCTGACAGACGGAGAGTGGCCCTAAAAACGTTGTTGAGACCGAAAGTAGAGGGCGGACTAGCGGTTCCTGACCTGGATCTTTACTATATAGCAGCCCAACTACAGGTCCTTACGCAGGCAGTCGCTATAGAATTTAGGGGCCCTGAGGACTTGAGAGGTACAGGAATACCAAGACACATCCTAGCCTTTATAATATTGCAACAAAGGCTTGAGCGTAGAGATCTATCTCTGGAAGAGAAAACATTGAGATTATGCTGGGATCGGAGCCAGCGTAGAGCGGGAGTGACGCATCCATATGGTCCCGAAATACCGCTGGGGATGGTTACAGCATTGCCCCATGGTGGAGACTGGACGTCCTTGCTGGAGTGGGAACAGTCATGGGTGCAGGTATTTGTACAAGAACTGTGAATTACTGACCTACCAGGCATTGCAGGAACGATTCGACCTCCCCAGAGGGGGATTCCTTATGCACGCCGCTCTGGTGCATGCACTTCAGAAACATTGGAAGGAGGGATTGGTAGAGCCCAAAACAACAATGACATGTCAATACGGTGTGATGGCAGCAGGGACGTTTAAAGCAGTTACATGCCTATATTCGCGAATGTTGAATGAGGGGTTGGCTCCACTAGATACATTACGATTGAAATGGGAGACAGGCATCGGGAAGCCCATTCCAGAAACTGTATGGGGACTTATTCTATGCAGGACCTGGAAGAGCACCAGGAATGCACCTTTCCAGCTGGTGCACTTTTTTATACTAAACAGAGCATATCTGACACCTGGTAAGATTAAGAAATATTTTAAGGTTGACAATGCTGCATGCCCCAGGTGCACAAGAGAGGAAGTGGAACTAGAACATATGCTATGGGAATGCCCAAACCTGGTTGAAGTGGGAGAGCTATTAAACGCAGTTACAGATCGCCAGATAGTTTTTGACATAGCCACGTGTATATTGCATTGGTTCCCCCATACCTCCAAGACAAAGGTGACAAGTAAATTCGTAGATATGGGGCTGGTGTTGGCAAAGAGAGAAATTACATTGCACTGGAAATCAAAGGAGGGTCATAGCAGAAAGAGGTGGAGGGCCGAGTTGATTAAATGGGCTAACAGCGAAAGTGTTATTCGGTTTCAACAAGCGAGATGCTTGAATAACGAGAAAGCGCTGGATTCGGCAAGAGCATGGGAAGGGCTGGTACAATCAGTGTCCGGCCGACAATAAGTTGTGGACACAGTGAAGGGTGATCCCGTCCAAGACAACTAATTAAATATCCATTGTGGGAAGTCCTGGTACTCGGCCATCCCGAGATACAAGCGGTAATTGTTGTAAATACTCTGAACACACCAGTGAGGGGGGAGGGGGGATGGCTCTACTTGGTTTTGGGGTATATCATAGTTAGTGATGATTAGGGTTCCTATCCAGGGGTGAGTTACATCATAATCTATGAGCAGAGAACTTGACCTCTCTTTCCTCTTGGGGCAGCGATTGGCCATCCTATAACATGTATGTTGTACAGTTATCCTGGATTCTTGGACATTTGGATGGGCTATAAATATGTAAATGTTGACCGTAAAGAACTTTAAGTGATCATCATAATGTAAAACAATAAAATTTGTTTTAAAAAAAAATTGCATGCACTGTCAGCTACTTGCCACCCACAAAATGTCACTATGCTGCAATCCTTCCTAGGAATGGCCAATTATTGCTCAAGGTACATTTGTGACTTTGCTACTCTGAGTGACCCATTGACAGACTTGACAAAATTAAATGTCCCCTTCCAGTGGCCCTCTGAATATGATCAAAACTTCAAAAGAATAAAACATGCAATTGAAAATGAAACTGAGATAGCCTATTTTGACCCCAAGTTACATACCAAGATCACAGTAGATGTGAGCTTGGTTTGGCTTGGGGCAATCCTTGCTCAACATAATGGTCATCGAATGCTCAGAGACACATTGTGGCCTATGTCAGTCGAAGCCTGTCTGACACAGAATGTGCTTATTCTCAGTCCGAGAAGGAGAGTTGGGCTGTAGTGTGGGTCTACGAACATTTTCATGTGTTTCTACATGCAAAGTGTTTAACTATCATTGCAGACCACCCTCAAGCACTGCTCACTACTTTTGGAAACCTAAAAGCAAAGATGTGCCCTTGCATTGAGAGGTGGGGCTAGCCATTGTACATCAGCTGGTGTTGTGTTTCATATAGGTACCCTAATATAGGCCCGGGTAACATCATACCCTTTCACCTATATCACCTCCCCTACACTACACAGTAACGAGCCTTTTAGGATTGAACCTTTACCTAGTTCTAGTCCTGAGCCCAGAAGGAGGGTTTCCCTGAACAATGGTGTTCTATGACTTCATCTTTAGACTGACACAGTATGAATGAATATTCATAAGGGTTCTTGGATACCAGGATGGGGCTACATCTATCTGCATAATATCTTCGTACAAGGTTCATCCCATACGTTATCCTCAAACACAACAATGGCTAATACAAGAAACAAGGGACAAAAACCTAGAGGGATTCTTGGCTTCACACCTACTCACATACTAGGTACACTTAGGCATGCGTACTTTCTTTTAGCATGCATTTTATATCCATGTATGTGTTCATGACTATTGCAAAATAGTAGAACTGTACTATCCTTTTATAATCTCTGTACTGCTGATCATATATCTCTGCTACTGTCTAATGGTTGTCGCAGCACATATATTTTAAACTAGAAGAACAACTGTGCAATAAATACTTATTGCAACACGCCCGACTGTTTCTTCTGTGTAACGCTCTGAGATGAAGTAAGTGAGCATGAGTGACTGAGTGAAAGGTAGTACATTGTTTCCATGATCCTGGGGGATCAGGGTTGTCATGTTCTAAGGTTGCCAGAAACTATTCTCTCCCCGATAAGAGGAGATTATAGTAGCACTGTGAGGTAGCTAATGCAAAGAGTCTAACATACTCAGTGGGGCTGCTCAGAGTTAATCTGCCACCAATCCTACAGTGTATGTTATCCAAATGTGCAAGTCCTGTATGGGTAATATAGGAACTATACTACATGGTGCCACCATCATTGGTTGGGTACTGATTTAACAGTAGAATCTGAGTAGTTCAGTCGTGCTTATTCTCAGAGATCTCTACTCACAAAACACCAGGGACGTCTGGAGTGGGTGGGCACACACTCAGCCACAGCTGAGTAGGTAAAATATCCTATTTATTGGTGGTTAATTAATTAATCTTGACAGGACATAGTGTTCCTAAACAATTGTGCATAAAAGCCCTTATCTTAGTTCCCTTGAACAAACTTCTTTGTTTCAAAATGACTAAGGACAAAGATAACGCAGTAGTGAATCTGCACCTCTCAACAAGAGAAGAAGATGTGAACGGAATTCTAATTGCACCTAAATACAGACATACAATCACCCTAACACTATTAGAACATGACTTACAAGCTAGGGGTGGCATAATAGCTTTCTTGATTGAGGCACACGAATCAAACAAAACAGAGGTATTCTAGTCATGGATTACATTCCCAGCAGCAGATGCAAGAACATAGACATTTCACCCATACACAGAGGGAGATGCACCAGAGGAATATTGTCCATTCAAGGACATAGAGATTCTACTCACTTAGCAGGAACACAAATACTGGTTTAAAGGCGCCCTACCCTACTTAAGAGGAAGAGTAAGGCCTGGTCCGTTATGGAGACCAGGAGTAACATGGCCGATGTTAGCGACCAACACACCTCATCCTGACATTAAACCAATGCTACAGCCAGACTTACTCACTCAACACAAATAATTAATTAGAATCTACAGAAACATGACACAATTCGTCATGAGGATTTTCACAGTCCAACCAGCAGCAGTTGCAACAAATGGAACTCAATCTCAGAGTACAGCAACTAAAATCACTGCCCAAACATTACACGCAGTAATGGGCAAAATGCCCACAAAACGTGAACAAATGCCTTTCTGGGTAGCTCCAAAAATAACTCAGCTTGAGGCAGTATTCTCGGATACCAACCCATTTGAAAAACATAGATTTCTAACAATCTGCTTGCCCATGGGAATAACACCACAATTAAAGGATTGTACCTCTTGGGGTACAGTCTTTGCTGCCATATATACAAGAACACATGGTATTCCTTTGTTAGTGGTGATACCCGATGTATTAAGACAAATACAGAATGAGTAGGGGGCAGAGCCTGCTCTGAACGTAGGGATGAAGCTATGAAATAACTATGAACAGGTATCAGCCATAATACTAGGTAATATTAAAGGGGAAGCAGCGTCAGTGGCAATCCATCAACGCCTAAGGGAGTTCCGTCCGTTAGATCAACCACACAAACCACCCAAAATAATTTAAACTGCGTATGCAAAATTAGGCAGGGACAGTTTGGGTGGGAAAGCTTTAAAACCTCGAATGATGGGGAGTCCTGAAAAGGACATTTCTAAGCAGACACCTGCTTCTTCTTCCAATAAAGAAATGGGATACTAAAAAAAAAAAAAACTATATAGAAAAAAGATCTGAATCCTGAGGTAGATCTCCTCCACAGGAGCACTCTGAAAAGAGGTACAACCTTAGGAATAGGGATAACATTAGGAAACCTGACCAGTATCAGGATACTGATACACGTTCCTCTCATTCCTTTCAGGGTTCATCGATAAAGTCCAGAGAGAAGGACAGTCAGACCACAAAGAAGAGCATACAAAGTCCAGAGACAAGCAGCACCCTGAAGACTATACTTCCCAAAAAGAAGAAATGCCAAAATCAAAACCTCAGGTTTAAAAAGAAGAAAGTTGCAGGCCTGAAAATCAGACAGGCCCAGAAATCTGAGGACACAACTTCTGAATGAGGAATGCGCTCAGGCGATGCTACACAGTGTGGCAGAAGTAACAATAGCTTGCCGGATCCTGAAAGAATTTCTGGTGACAGCGGACATGAATGATTACATCACGATGGAAACACCAGATAAAAGGGTGAGCATCCCACATAAATTACATGAAATAGCACTCCGGATGGAGGGGGACAAGACTAGAAAAATAAAAGGTCTCTTTTGGAAGAACCTATCATCTGGTTATTACATACTGTTAGCTGAACAAGATTCGCAGCCTGCATTCGTTATGGAGTGCCCTAGGGGAGAAGATATAATTTTTCCACTCTCTCCGACCTCGTTCACCTTAAATACACATATACACAGGAGTGGGCAGTAGCCCTAGTCCCAGCATTATACAAAAATCATGCCGGATGGTATGAGAATTCAACCCACCACGTGATCCCGTTAAAAGTTGCACCAAATGCTCAGATGCAATTTCCTATAAAGTAAAAGCTAAAAAACAGGTCAGGGAGATCTTAAATCAACTTGAACATCAAGGGGTCATTGAAACATGCACCTCAACAATGAATACTCCTTTGTTTCCTGTGTCAAAACTGAACAATACATATCATCTAGTTTTAGATTACAGACATTTAAACACTTGCACAAAGACATTCGCTGTCCAAACTGCACACAGTGCCGCATTAATGAATAACATTGTGCGGAAAAAATACAAAACAACACTTGATATCTCCAATGCATTTTTCTGCCAAAATATAGTGCCTGAAAGCAAGTATTTGAACGCATTCTCAGCGTTGGAGTCACAACGACAATTTTGTCATCTCTCACGCGGGTAAAAGAGCAGCCCCGGGGTATTTTCAGCAAGGGCAACTGAGTTACTCTGAAAATTTGATGAGGAAGAATTGTCCTATGTGAATGATATTTATCTTACTGACAATGACTTAGCGAGGCATTTGACCAGGGTGAGCACCATTATTATGGGATTCCCCTCTGAGGGCTTCAAATGTAACTTTGAAAATCAAAAATTGCCCACCTCAATGTCCTGTTTTTGGGATATGAGCTGTCAAGTGAAGGGAAAAGTCTGGCAGCTAACGTTTTAGAAAAGTGTCAGCTGCTTCAACCTCAAAAAACTTTAAAAATCTACAATCAATACTGGGATTCCTAAATTTTGGCAGATCATACATTTTGGACTACACAGAAAGAGTAAAACCTTTCTATGATTTAATAAAACATGACTTCTCAGTTAGACATTGGACACAGGAGCATACAAATATCCTATGTTCACTACAGGAAGACATGATAGCTTCCAAAGACTTCCAAACACTCGAAAATGTACGCCACTTGGTGATCCGTGTAATAGCGAGTCAATGCGGGTACACCTACTTAACCTTTATTGAAGGGCGAACCTGTACCAATCGCATACAAATCACACCTGAACACAAACATAGAAATGCATTTCACTTCAACAGAAAAAATCCTGACAGCAGTTCAGACCACTGTAGCAAGAGAAAGAGCACTGGATCAGGGGAAACACATAATTGTTGTAACCCCAGTACCGGCTTTAGAAGCTGTTACAAAGGCTAGCATTCCAAATGCAAAAGCTTCACATCCAAGATGGATACAATGGACTAATTCTCTTACTGTAACGGACACTGAATACTGATTTTATCCAAGTCTAAAAACACAAGCAGTCCAGCAATACGAACAAGAATGTCCTCTATCAAATGAAATCTTGCCTCTTGATCAGTATGAATATATCATTAACACTGACGGATATGCTCAACCGGACATAGGGTGTAGGCAACAATATAGTGCAGCATTTTCTACCGTTAAAGGTCACATGAGGGGTGGGAAGTTTCATCCAAGTTGCACCAAGACGGAATCTCTAGGATACTGCATGGCACAGTTGGCAGAGTTAAAAGATTTAATACTGGCACTAGTGAATACAGATCACGAATTCCTCATACTAATCGTGTGTGATTCCTTTTACTGTGTACAATTGTACAATGAATATTTATATAATTGGGAGCAAAACGGGTTCAAAGATGCAAAAGGTTGCACAATTAAGCATTAAATGCTATAGGAACAGGTAGTAGAGTTGAAAAACCGAACTACCGAGGGCTCATGTGATTCATACACTGAGTCATCAGCGTGATGACGTTCACGTTGAAGAGCATTCCTTGGCTAATGAAGCCGTGAAGGGGGCTGTACGCATGGCTTCCGTAGCTGCAATCACTTGTTCAAAAACGAGGATAGACCGTGAGATTATGGTTACTGTCATTGCTTTGTGCAAAGTCAGAACAGCAGTACCAAAGACATTTCCACTCAAGTATTCCTACAAGTTAGATGCAAACAACATTCCCTATGCTCAGATTCCTGGAGTGTGGGATGGAGTAATACCAAATATGGATTGCAGACAAGGTTTGATTGTTGCAGCACACAAGGGTTTGGGCTCTGCGCACACAGGCATTACAGCGACTATTTCGTTATTGAAACAGAGCTATTGGTGGCCAGGTCTAACAAAACAAACTAAAGACTATGGGGCAGATGTATCAAAAAACCTATTTGCGATTCTCAAATAGCGTTTTTTTGAGAATCGCTATTTGAGAATTGCAAAATGTTATGTATCTAAAAAATCGCAATTTTTGAGCAATTTCTTATTATTCCTTATTTGTGAATAGCAAATTGCGAATTTGCAATTAAGGAATAATTTCTCATTCATTTCTATGGGCCAGGAGGCCCATAGGAATGAATGGGAAGTTATTCTCAATTTGCGATTCGCAATTTGAGAATTGCAAATTGAGAATAATTTCAACGGTGCAAGGGTGTCATAAGGACACCCTGATGCAACCCTGAAATTTACATGTGCGCGCATATGGCGCACATATGTGCACCACATGGCACCTTCACAAATGGCAAAAAGTGCATTTGTGAAAGAAATCGCAATTTACCACCAACTTCAAGTTGGTGGTAATTTGCGACTTCTTAATTAGAAATCGCACAACTTGGGTGCTTCATACATAGCATTTAAGGAATCGCAATTTGTGATTCCTTAAATGTTGACGCAAAATTAAGGAATCCCAAATTTTGCGATTCCTTTATTTTGCGATGCGATTTAAATTATACATCGCATTTTCCGATTTTTTTTGTCGCAAACGCTGCTTTTTTGCGAATCGCAGCGTTTACGACAAAAAAATCCTTTGATACATATGCCCCATAGTCTTGAAATGTGACATCTGCAGATGAAAGGATCCACCGTAACACGCACGGTACAGACACCATTATTAAAATCAGATAAACTTCTTGCATGTGTGTATTTGGACCACTGCTGCCCCTTACAATCTGATGGGGCTTACAAGTATATCTTGGTGGCAGTGGATTCATGCTCATGGTTCCTATGGGTTGGGCCCCAGGGCTCGGCTGAAGCTCAAAATGTTATAAAATATTTGCGAGTCTTTATAGGGACATACGCAGTTGACACGTTACATTCTGACCATGGCCCGGCGTTTAGCTCTCGGGCTTACAAAGAGACCATGGAAAGTATGGGCGTAGCATTGCGGTACTTCGCTCTGTACCATCATGATGGAAATTCAGTTGTGGAGAAGGAGGTAAAACCGGGACTTGAAGCAATGTTTAACAGCTAGGGTATTAGGCAAGGGTGGTAGTTGGGTTAATCACTTATATGGGGTACAGAGAACCCTCAACAACCAGCCAGAAGTTCTCTAGGGAGTGTCACTCCATATGAGGTCGTATTTGGGACGAGAATGTGGGTACCTGATCTTGATTGTGAAGGCGCAGTGGCGGATGAGAAACCATTTGATATCCATTATCGCTTGGCTGTTTTACAGGATCTAAATGAATCCAGGACACAACAAAGTAAAGTCCACAAAAAACAGACCACCACTGGGGAAGTCAAGGCAGTCACGACAAGACCTCTCTGGATCCCAAAAGTCGGGATCTGATCAGAGAGAAAATAGTGGACAAAAAAGAATTTGAGCCATCCTACAGAACACGTGTACCTGCCCTAGCAATTCAAGGGACAAGAACTGTACCTTTGCCGCCTCTTGCTGGGGAAAAGGAGAAAAGATTTGTCCAAATCGACTTAATCAAACCACACTATGTGGCCGATACTAAGCAGTAGGCCACGCGGACTCCACAGTAGCAGACGCCCTCTTCTCACTACAATCCAAGAAGTTCAAACAGAAAGACTCATCACGTTTGAAGAGCCTCCTGTGCAAAATGAAGGACTATGCAACAATGCTATGGAACTTGTTCCTCTTGAACCCGGAGATCAACTTCAAAATCAAACTCAAAATAATAACCAGGCTGCAATTAGACCAAATACAGATGTCTATGTCAACATGCCTCAGCAAGAGCAAAATACGATTTCAACCAATCCTGATGCAATTCCAACAATTGATCGAACTGCTTCTGGCTACTTCATGAACTTTGATAAGTTTTCTTTGGTTCCAAATGAACCAGAAACAATGCCAGCCCAACGATCACACAAGCAACAGATAAATAACTTTCTGCACTTTCTTCAAAAGACATACCTGGTATTGCCTTGGGTAGAACTCTGGGTAATTACTGGGATACTGTTTTTTCTTTTCTGGCTAATTTTAGTTATAACTTCTAGCATGCTTATTAATGGTAGATACCTTCAGCAAAGCTCTACAGCCCAAAAGGTCAATGTTAGACCTGGCACCATTGGTGTGGGTCTCCCTTCCATTTTTTTGCTGTTGCCGCCTGTGTTTTTGCTGGTCTAGATGCTTTGGGAACTTTGCCACTGCTATTTAGTGGCAAAGTGCAATCACTCCCTATTGTAAATTGTTGTAATGGATTAGTAACTCAATGATTGGCTTATTTGATTTACTTGTCAGAACCTAGTACAGTGCACCATGTGTGCCCAGGGCCTGTAAATCAAATGCTGAGGATGGGCTTGCAGCACTGGTTGGACCACCCACAGAAGCAGCTTGTAAAATGTGGCTCAGGCCTGCCATTGCAGAGCCTGTGTGCAGCCTAGGGCTGCCATATCAACTTGGCAAGTACACACACTTGCCAGTCCCTAAACCTTCCCTTTTGTACATGTTAGTCACCCCTAAGGTAGGCCTGAGGTAACCCCATGGTAAGGGTATATTATATGTAAAAGGTGGGACATGCCCTGATGTGTGTAGTATGTCCTGATAGTGAATTACAGCCAATTTTGTTTTTCACTATTGCAAGGCTACCTGTTCCCATAGGCCAGAATGATCACTTTGATTATAACGTCTTATAATCCTAACTGACCCAGGGAACTATGTAGAAATTCGAGGTTAGTATGCCTGAACTCAGAACGTTAAAATACATCTTTTAGTGGAGGTGTTTTTTTACATTCTGTGTTTGAAAATAGCACTTTTAGAAAATAGGTATTTTCCTGCCTAAACATCCAGTATGCCTCTGCTTGGTTTGTGTATTCCATTTCTGGTTTGTGAGTGACAGGGGGCTGGAGAGGGCCTTGGCTCGAGCAGTCTGATGGGTCAGGGGTGGGCTGAATAGGACCTGCATTGAATAGAGAGTGGGGGTGGAGATCTCCTTTCACTGACCTGAGCCCTCATAAAATAGAGAGTATGGGGAGGAGATTTCCTTTCAGCTACCTGGGCCAGGTCTGCTCTCAGACAATGCTGTCGCCGACTCCTGCCAGGAAGCTGCACAGAACTGGTTTTGGCTGGGCACATGCACCCTCTGCCTTCAGAGTACAAAGGACTTACTGGTATAAGTATTGGGGCCCAGACCCCAGAACCTTAAATGAGACTGCCCCTGTGTTGTTTTGCTGTTTCTGGAGTTGGCCTGCAGTGGTTACTTTATTGCCAAGGAAAGGGGAAATGGACTTTTGTGAACTTTTCATAATCTTGAAGAAGAATCACCAAGGGCTTGAAGTGTGCCTGCCTCCTGCCTGAAGTCTCTGGGATACAAGACTTCCCCACCAGCTCCCCTGAATTCCCTTACTGGGAATTTGACCTCCAGAGAGTTGCCTATTGTTGTTTGGGCCCTCTGAGAAGACTGTGTGTCGCTGGGATCTGGAAGCGTGACGCAACGAGGAGATATGTGTCGCCGCCCCAGCAGTTCCCGTCGCATCGCCGAAGAAGTGTGCCG
Source organism: Lissotriton helveticus (assembly GCF_964261635.1). Lineage (NCBI taxonomy): Eukaryota > Metazoa > Chordata > Amphibia > Caudata > Salamandridae > Lissotriton > Lissotriton helveticus. The sequence continues at coordinate 17,376,946 of NC_136060.1, read as the reverse complement.
CCACCGCAGCTGTTCGCCGTCGCATCACGACGAAACGTGTCACATCACCAGAGAAGCGTGTCGCAGGGCCTGCCGTTGCTCAGAAGTTACCAGGTTCGCCGCACGGCCATCAGGCGTGCACTCATCGCATCCAACATTGTTGCATTGGATCAAAGATGCTATTTTGTCCCATCGCACCAGATTATCGCATCGCTACGAGGCGCCATCTTGTCGCATCGTAACTGGAACACAGTAAGAAACCGACGCATCACCTCCTCTCTGGTAAGGAACCAACGCAGAACCAACGCATCACCTCCCCTGCGCTGCAGTAAGGAACGGACGCTTCATCTCCCCCGAAGCAAGGAACCAACGCATCACCTTCCCTGCGACCCTTTTGTTTGTATTGCGTGGCGCATCCATGGTACTTTGAGAGTAAAGTATCGCAGTTACCATCTGTTATGTTATGTTATAAAGGGATTTATATTGCGCACTAATACTCTGGAGTGTCCTGGCGCGTGAATGGGCCGTGGCATGCGTGAGCAGAAATATTAAGGCAGCTGTTTAAACAGGAAAGTTTAAAGAAGTTTTTTGAAGATACGGAGGTCCTGAGTATGCTGGAGGTCAGCCGGAAGAGCATTCCACATCACAGCTGCTTTGGCCGCTAAAGACTGACCACCCATCCGCGGCCGACGGAACCTAGGGACCACCAGCGGACGTTGGAGGGAAGAGCGCAGAGGGCGCCTGGGTAAATAGAATGCAAAACGCGTTCTGATATAAGCAGGGCCAGAACCATGAAGTGCTTTGTGAGTTATTGTCAATGCTTTAAAATGTACGCGCTGGGCCACGGGAAGCCAATGAAGGTCGCGTAGCTGTTGCCAGACGCTCTAACTCCTCGAGATATTAAACAGGAGTTTGGCCACGGCATTCGGTATAACCTGAAGTTTTTTTAAGAGCTAGCCGGTAGACCGATGTAAAGAGCGTTGGCATAGTCTAGGCGGGAGAGGATAAGCGCCCGGGCAACCATTTCCCTAGCAGTGCGTGGCGGCAAAGGAAAGAATCGCCTTAGGGCTTTAAGAGAGCCAAAGCAGACTCCTGTGAGTTTTTTTATTTGGTCGTGGAAACAAAGATCTTCCCCAAACCAGATTCCGAGATTCTTAGCAGGGCCGCCCTCTGAATTAGGGCACGGAAAATCAGGGGGCCATAGCGTCTCTCTAAAGGCAGGAGAAAACTGGCCATAAAGGAGCACCTCGAACTTGTCTTCATTGCATTTGAGTCTAGCATGAGCCAACCAGGAGAACACCGATGAAAGGCACTTACGAGCAACGTCAGTTTGTAGATCAGAGTCCTTCCATGTGAATAGGAGCTGCGTGTCATTGGCGTAGGCCATTATTTTAGCACCCAGCTCCTCAGCCAGGAAAATTAGAGGTGTTAAGTAAATATTGAAGAGCAAGGGCCTAAGTGTGAACCCCTGCGGAACCCCCGTGGACAATTTCCTTACAGATGATGAAAAAGGTGGCATCCACACCTGCTGGGTCCGGTCATCAAGAAAGGATTTTTAAAGAAGCAATAATTGTCTCTTTCGTAAAAAAGGATAAAAATCCGGAAGATGTGAATTCATATAGGCCCATTAGTCTTTTGAATTCGGACTACAACATTTTGATGAAGATATGGGCAGAACGCTTTTTATGGGCCGCCCAAGAAATAATCCACAGTGATCAAACCGACTTTATAGCTGGGAGATCAATGGCGACTAATACCCAGTTTTTAATACATACCCTGGATTATTTTAACACACATTGCATCCAGCTAGTATAATAATGGTTGATGCAGAAAAAGCCTTTGATCTTGTGAACTGGAAGACTTTGTTTTTTACCTTGGGCCGGTTCGGGTTTCCTGCACAGGTAGTTAATAAGGTACGAAATATATACCAGGGGGCTACCGCCCAGGTTATAATTAACTCAAACTGTGCAGGAACCATAAATATCAATCGCGGCACCAGGCAGGGCTGCCCGCTTTCGCCTCTACTTTTTACCTTTTTTATAGAACCTCTGGTTTTAAAGATTCAAAATAATGCTGCTATCCAATCCTGGATACCTGGTATGGCTAAATTAAAACTTTTTGCCGACGACATTATTTTATACCTGATTCCTGACAGAGAGAACCTTGAAATAGCTTTGAGAGAATTTTCTGAGTTTGAGCAAATAGGCGGATAAAAAACTAAATGCCAGCAAAACCGAGGTTTTGGCCCTCAATGCTGATGTGAATTCCTTTTCATCTTGTCTAAGGATACAAGCAATTAAAACTGATCCCATAAGATATCTCAGGATAAACGTATTTAACCAATATCATCAGTTATTTGAATTGAATTATTTAAGAACGTACTAATGACAGCTTTTTTATAGATAAAATTATACAAGAAATTGGCTCTTTAACCCAAGTGTTTTTAAAAACTGCTAAACTTCCAAAAAAGACATGCTATAAGACTTTAAAACATTATTCTATTAGACTCCAATCCTTTTTCAAGAAGATGGGCTCGTCTGGTTTCCAATACTTAAAATTAAGAGAATGTGTGAGTCTCGGCCTCCAGTTACAATCAAGGCATATAAGGATTTGGGAAGGCTGCGGTTTTTCTGAGTTAAGACATTTTATAGTCCAAAATAGGCCAATCTCCTGGCAAGAAATAACTGCAAGTGCGGAAGGCCAACGGAAGCCGACTTTTCTCGAATATTTACGCGTTGTCCATTTGATAACGAATACCAGTGGTATTTTGGACACCCCTAGTCAACTTATAATTGCTCTTTATGGGGCCAATATTAAAGGGGCGGGAAACTGGTATAAGTTGCTACATAAGGAGGGACAGGCCTTCATGATAGAGACTCATCTGGACAAAATAATTCGGGAGACTGGGTGTAGGTTGAATATGAAGAAATGGGAATCTATATGCCTCCTAGGAAGTAAATCCTTGCGTGTCGCAAATTTTAAAAGGATGGCCTTCTTATCACGATGGCTATCTTATTTAACTCCGGCCGCTTTAAATAAAAGATTTCCAGGCGTAGAAAATAGGTGCTTTCGTTGCCAAATGGATGGTGAGGGTGGGTGGTATCATTTTTTTTCGCATACTCAGGACTTAGGCCTTTTTGGGAAGAAGTTTTTGGGGATATTGGGCAAGCAATCGGTAAGAGTATTTCGCTCGAGGCCGAAGCTGTATTGTTCGGTACCAGTCGAGATGAAAAGATACTATCCGAGCCCGAAAATGCCTTTCTATCTATCTCATGTATGGTCGCTCGCTCCCTAATTTTACAGAATTGGAAATATAGGGAAATACCTTCTCATCTGAAGTGGTTCAATAAAATGAAAAGAACGCAAAAATTCGAGGAAGCCTACGCTAGGAGGATTGGAGCTATCAGGAAATGTGAAAAGAATTGGAAGTTTTTTAATGAACTGATAGAGTTTAAAGAGAGATCATAGTACCAGGGATGGCTATTTAATGTAAACAGCTCTTTGGTAAATTGCATTAGCACTTTGTTCTTATTGAACTTTAATAGCATTTGCACTTTTTCTGGCACTTTGTAGAATGTATTTTGCACTGTGGTCTAAGATGTAAGAAATCGCTACTGCCACCAAATATAAATTAATTGTATTTATGCTGGTTCCTAGGCGAAAAGATGGCACTAGCACTTTATCTATATTGCAATATAGAAGTATTGGGAATGTTCTCTTATTACTGTGTCCTTATACAAAGTTGTGTTTTTTTTCCCCTGAAAACACAATTAGCTGCGTTAGTTTTAGCTTATTGTCTTTTTCTATTATGTAGTTTTTGGTTGTCAATCTAATTTTGTAACTGGTTTTAATGCTAATATCAGTGTAAATGTGCTTTAGTACAGCATGTATTTTCCTGAACCTAAGCTCTCCTCAATAAAAAATGTAAATACAAAATAAAAAGAAAGGACTTAACCCAATTCCAAGCTAGGCCCGCAATGCCGATGGCAGACAATCGGGCGAGGAGTTGCTGGTGGGGCACCATGTCGAAGGCGGCAGAGAGGTCTAATAAAATCATAGCTGCCCTGCCGCCCGCGTCCAGGCACTCCTTAATAGTCTCGGTTCTCTCAACCAGCTCTGTCTCGGTGCTGTAGGAAGCCCTAAACCCTGATTGCGCAGGGTGGAGAGCACCCGAAGACTCAACGAACTCCTCCAGCTGACGAAAGACCAGCTTTTCGCAGACCTTAGCCAAGGCCGGTAAGAGAGAAATCAGGCGATAGTTAGAGGAGATGGAAGGATCAGCAGAAGGCTTCTTAAGGAGCGGGAGGAGTTTGGCTTTCTTCCCTTGCAGGGGGACGGTGCCTGACTGAAGCGAGCAGTTCATAATAGATACAGCCTCAAGATGTACTGCCTTTGCCACCCCGCCCAGGACCCTGGCCGGACAGGGGTCCGAGGGGGATCCCAATTTCATGGATTTAAGGATGGCTATAACATCCTGCCCCTCAGCAGGCCTGAACTGTGTTAGAAGCAGGGTAAGTGCTCTGGAGCAGGGGAGAGATGGAAAAGGAGAAGTCCTCTGCTCTCAGGAGGCAGTCCCTAGGCTGTCTTGGATCTTTTGGATCTTATCAATAAAAAAGGTAGAGAGATCTTCACACCATTGTGATGAGATAGGAGGACTCGTTTGTTCTGTGCGCGGGGACAATAAGCTACGAACAATAGAGAACATTTCTTTGCTGTTGTTATTAGCTTTGGCAATTCTCTCTGCGTAAAAATCGCCTTTAGCTTTCTAATGGCTGCATAATGGTCCCCCTGGGCTGTTTGGAGAACCGCCTTGGCTAGAGGGCAGTATTCATGTCGCCAGCGCCGCTCAAATTTTTTGCACCCTAGCTTGAGTTCTTTGAGGGAATCTGTGAAACAAGGTTTAGAGGGGATATCGCGAGGTTGGCATCTGGAGGGAGGCCTAGATAAAGAGTTAACCCCTTGGCTGATCCAGACGGAGAAGCTCTCCACTGCTCCTTCCAGATCTGTGGTTGCTGCCGGGTGGGTTGATGACAGTGCTTTGGACAGGGCTGGGATACTAATCTTCGGGGGCAGAGGGGACATTAACAATGAGGGGGGGATGAGGGGTGGTTTTCCAATATCCCAAGCGAACCTGATCAGAAAATGATCCGAACCAGAAAGATCAAAGTTGGAGCAAACTTTGTCAATCAGATGACCGCCTTTATGTGAGGCCCCCTTGACCCACTTGGTCAGATGGGCAAGATTACAGGCGTCCAGCAGATCCCTGGCCCCCGGGGCTTCCGGGTTGTCCAGGTGGATGTTGAAATCTCCTAACAGCAGAAACTTAGAAAAACGAAGCGCCGTGAGGCGATAGCGTCGTCCACAGATTTTAGAAAAACACCGGGAGGGCAAGGGGGGCGGTAGACCAGAGTGCCGCCCAGCGTAAAGTGGGTAACATGACCAGCGAGAACTCCAAGGCCTCGCCTGCCTCTAGTCACTGGTGAGTGACCATGTGTCCCTGAACACCACTGAGACGCCTCCTCCTCTCCCAGTCTTGCGATCGCCTCTGGAAATGTTAAAACCCCGTGGGATAACTAGTTCCACCACCGATGCACATGATTCATTAAGCCAGGTTTCGGTGATCAATAATAGATCAAGCTGTTCATCTAGGAGCAGCTCATGAACGTCAAGGGCATGTTTAGTCATTGAGCGCGCATTAATAAGAGCTGCCCGAATCTTAGTCCTTTGTGCAGAATGAGGTGGGAGATCAGGCTGCTTAGTTTGAAAACAGAAGAGACAGGAGGGGCAGATCCTGGAAAGGCTGTGCAGGACCGCCCATTGGTTACCTTCATCGCAGGTTGTATTATCTAAAGTCAGGAGTTCCTCCCGATTAAAGGTCCTCCTGCCCGGGAACACATGCACGTTTTATGGCGTGCTCCCACGACCAGCTGGACTGCTAACTGCATTAAACTAAGCTATTTCTACCATTTTAAAGTCTTATTTTTTATTACAGTATTGTGGATTTTTTTGTTGTTTGGTCTTGTGTTGAGTCTAGTAAAGATTACTTTTTTTTCTTAACTGGTGTGGTGTCCATTTGTAGTGTTTTCACTGTATTAGTGTATGTGTTCACAAATGCTTTACAGGCTGCCTCTGAAATAAGCCTGTCTGCTCGTACCAAGCTACCAAGGGGGTGAGCAGGGGTTATTTTAGAAGTATAACCCCTTACCCTGACTAGAAGCGGGGGTCCCTATTTGGGCAACGGTACCTACCTCTGCCAACTAGAGACCCTCAGTTCTAACAGTCAACTTGATTCTGAAGCCACATCAGTCGTCACATCGTGAACAAAGAGACTTGTCATCAGTGAACATTACAGCAGTTCCTATACCAGACAGTATAGTGTGGGACAAGATTGATTTTGACATATTCGGCCCGACCAAACTTTTAAACATTTCTCATGTATTTAAAATTCTATTAAGTGGTACCATTACCTCTAGTAGATTTTCTGACGATTGGGACTCTGAAACTGTAAATAACATGTTTTCTGATTTTGAGAAAACTTCCGCATTTCCGAACACTGAAATGTTAGAAGGTACTTCAGACTATGACACATTGTACTGTTACCAACATTATGTATATCTATAACACCTAGAAATGTTTTTGAGTACCACCAATGGGAACATTGCCTTAGTCACCAAAAAGTAGTTCGCAAACATTGGCACAGAAATGTTCATATTTTTCAGGGTTTAACACCACTTATCTGACCTCATATTATTATAAGGTTACATCGACTTCGCCACTGAAAATTATGCTGACTAACACCTAACAGATTTACTCTGCTTCCTTTATCGTCCAATTGTCTGAACAGGGGTTTGACATATGGAAGGACACAATAGACTTAAAATCAGTCTGGGGACCTAGGGACTGGGAAGTCCATGGAACAGAAGAGCTATTTAGAGCATGCCTCATTCCACAACAGATGATATTTCTAAATGATACTGTGCAACATACATCTTGTCTTGGACTAGCCAAGAACAAGGACCGGAACACACCTCAGTATCCAACACCATCACAGGGGAGGCAAAATTCAACTACAAAGGAAGGGGCAATAGTAGATGACATTTTACAGTACAATAGAACAGACCCAAATTAGAAAGAATGGGTGGTTTGGCAAATAGACACAAACAGATGTCATGATAGATCCTTCGGTATTACTGAAGGGTTCAGTATCCACAGGGCAGACCCACGTTATGTACAAGAAGACTCGCCAGGGGTGGTGACATCCTATATTTGAGTTGTACCTTTATTGCCTAGAAACCTCAACACTCAAAGAAGTGAAACAATACTTATCCTTACTCTCACAAGACATGGATCTTAGAGATTTTTTACAAAGTCCCGGGAAACCCAATCAGAAACGTTTCATATATGCTGCCATTTACGCTGTCGACAATGAAATTTGGAAAATATCCCAACAAGAGGCCGCAGAGAGAATACAGGAAATAGACCGTATTAACTTAGAAAAATAATTAGCTGTGGTTGACAATGAGTTAACAACTTTGACCTCCAGGGTATATTCTTTAGGCAACATTGTATCTTCGTCGATAGACAGACTGGAACACGATTTGCCCATATTACAACATGGGCAATCTCAGTTACATTCTATTATGTTATTGAACTGGACACTGCAATCTTTGCGGGCAGGCTATGTGACTTGGTGTTTCATCAACAGTACGTCTCTGTTTTCTGAATATAATCTAACAGATAAACAGGTAGAAATGGCACAAAGGGGAGCTAAATATATAATGCTTTGTATTGAAAAACTGGATAGATTACCATTTACAGTGGCGGAATCAACATCTACTGAATGGCTTATCCATGGCCACATAACTCTACCGGTCACTACTTTTCAGATCAATATTGCCTTGAGCAAAGGCAGGCAGGCAAATTTAAAAACATGGGTAAAGAATACATTAAGGAATCCTGGGAACTACCATATAGATTTCGATGACGGAGTAATGATCGAGAAGTGTTTCTAAGCGGCACCAAATGCAAGAACGCTTTAAGCGGTTCTCTCATGTGCCAGGACATTTCATTGCACGGAGCATATAATGGTTCGCCAGCAAATTTGTCTTGCCACATGAAAGGGACTCCAGCTGCCGTAATTACACCGGTATTCGAGTTGCTCTCGAATGGGAGTTACTTGATGCTGAAAGAGCAAGGTTGCTGTGGTATGCTTCCGGGCATTGCCTATCTGGTTACTTGCTGTATGCAAGTATTGTTTCCCACCGACAAGTACAGTCAAGGAGGCGCCGTTATGGCCTTCATTGAATGTTTCTTTTATACAATTTGATACTTTGAGCAGATCTAAAGCCATGCTTTTACAACAAACTGTACCCTTAACCTTCGCTCAAATGACCTTTGATCTTCAAGTCGCAAGGATCTCGACCGAGATACAGGCACTTATACGTACAAACTGCCCCTTTCATTTTGTAGAAATGGTGGGTCGTATCTTTAACATGTCTGATACAAGTGGTATTGTACACCTATATAAGACCATAGGGTCAGGATTTCTAAGCACCTTTCAGACAATCCTCAGAGATATTCCAAATTTTAAATACTGCATATTTGGAAGTATTTTTGGAGGTCTACCCCTGATCCTGCTCTCAATAGCTGGTATCCTGATTGTAATTTACCTACTACACATTGGACAACCCAATCACCAACGAGATGACAAAAGCTCTCCTGGAGGGGCAATACCGTGAACGCATGGTACAACATCTAGGCACACCTTGCCTAAGAGAACTGAGCGCCTCTTGGTTCCTATCATTCAGACCAGTCTGGATGGACTGTATCTTACCTGTTCTTCGATGCCTGTTTTTCGGTGAAGAATGCACATTGGATCTCCGTCTGACACTTGCATCAGACACGCCTGCGGACTTGAATACCAGACTGGAAGCCTAGAGGTCCCATGCTCGGCAATGTCCCCAGGGTATTCCTATACTGATGACTGCATTCCTCAAGAATCTGCAAGTGACTTTTACTACAACTGGGTTGAGCATCAGCTCTATTACTAGCACCACTAGCACCCAGGTATCATCGACTACAGCACCAGTTGCCTCTGCACCAGCGATTGGCAGTTCTGAGTATCATCTGTGCTCCATTGACGTACTCTGTGAGGTATTACAAGGACCGTACCCTGAAGCGGCAAGCAACGACGATGTTGCGTCTCCCAGCCAGGACACTTAATCTATGCTTGGCTCATCGTGTGCTGGGAAAGAATTCAGATTTTCCTTTTTGTTACAAACTCAACTAAAATTGAAACATTTCCTAAAATTCATACTGTCACTAGAAAGTATGGCCTTCTAAAACTTATAGTTTGACTTATATAAACAAACTAATCTAGGACTTTTGCTTAAATTAACAATTCCGGAACGAATTTTCAGAGGATTGTTTTCCCCCTTCAACTGTTTTTAAATTATTATAATGTTTTAAAAATGTTTTTACATGGCTTACTGATCATTTTTTGTGCTGCTACGTAGTAAAAATGTGCAGTTCGCTAGCATTTTATTATTGTTGACTATTCAGAAGAGGAGTGGGTGTTATATTTCATATAGGTACCCTAATATAGGCCCGGTAACATCATACCCTTTGACCTACATCACCTCCGCTACACTACACAGTAACAAGCCTTTTAGGATTGAACCTTGACCTAGTTCTAGTCCTAGGCGCAGAAGGAGGGTTTCCCTGAACAATGGTGTTCTATGACTTCATCTTTAGACTGACACAGTATGAATGAATAGTCATAAGGGTTCTTAGAAACCAGGCTCGGGCTCCATCCACCTGCATAATATCTACATACAAGGTTCATCGCATACGTCAGCCTCAAACCCAACAACGGCTAATACAAGAAACAAGGGACAAAAGAACCCTTGATACTTTTCTGTATAAATACAGCACCTCTTGCTAGTATTAGTTAGAGGGAACCGAGATTTCCAGGCCGACACACTGACCAGAGACACTGAGGCTCCTGCATGCAGATGCTCCAGCTGACAGCAGTCTAAACATCCCTTGAGGGGTGTCCAACTCGAGACTGGGACGGGGTCCTAAACTCTCTTGCTTCAGGTAATGGGGTTAAACTACACCTAGAGGGATTCTTGGCTTCACACCGACTCACAAGCTAGGTACACTGGGGAACATCTAGATAGGCATCGTAGGAGTACGCACGCTTTCTTTTATCATGCATTTCATATCCATGTATGTGTTCATGACTAATGCAAAATGGTAGAACTGTACTATCCTTTTAAATTCACTGTACTGCTGGCTGATTATATATCTCTGCTACTGTCTAATGGTTGTCACAGCACATACATTTTACACTAGAAGAACAACAGTTGCAATAAATACTTATTGTAACACGCCCGACTGTTTCTTCTGTGTAACACTCTAAGACGAAGTAAGTGAGCACGAGTGACTGAGTGAAAGGTAGTACATTGTTTCCACGATTCTGGGGGATCAGGGTTGTCGAGTTCTAAGATTGCTAGAAACTATTCTCTCCCCGACAAGAGGAGATTATAGTCGCACTGTGAGGTAGCTAATGCAAACAGGCTAACATACTCAGTGGGGGCGCTCAGAGTTAGTCTGCCAACAATCCTACAGTGTATGTTATCCAAATGCGCAGGTCCTGTATGAGTAATATAGGAACTACACTACACTGGGTAAAGATTAGAACCCTGTTAATTGCTTTCAGTGAGTACTGCTACATCGTGACTGCTGAGAATACATTAATCTCATTGTGAGGTCCAGCATGCCAACAGCCCCATTAATTGAACAGATTTTTGCTGCTACTAATGGTGATTAGAACATGATTATCCTCAAAGACATAATTTCAACTCAATTGTGAAAGAAGTGTGTTCGACCTTTTGCTGACGATGTTGAATGAAAAAAATGTACAGGATGAACTGTTCATGACCAGGAAAGGTGTTGTATTGAGAGGTTAGAGAATCGTCATACCTGAGAGCCTAGGGCAGCAAGTCATTGAACTAGCTCATGAAGGACATTGTGGCATTGTAGCCATCAAAGAGCTCTCAGAGACCGTGTGTGATTCCAGCACGTGGACAACCGAGTTGAGAGGGAACTAAAGTCCCCAAAGTGACGTAGCAACAATTGACAATGTCTGACCCTCCTGCACAGGCTTGGGAAAGATTTGCAGTTGATTTCTTTGGACCCTTAGGAAACGAACATCATCCCATGGTAGTTATTGACGAGCATTCACGCCTTTCTTTAGTAGAGGATTTATCATCAACTACCCATGACAAGTACATTGAGCAGCTGGAAGACATCTTTTCAGCGTGGTGTATCCCATCCATTCCCAAATTTGACAATGGGCAGCCATTCAATAGCAAAGAATTCAAGAAGTTGCAAGTCAAGCTAAGTGTCAAACATTAACAGCGTGCATCTCTACAGCCCAAAGCCAATGGTGTTGCGGAACTATTCCACGGTACCCTTAAAAGGGTAATTCATTGAGCATCGATTGAGGGTATTGAGTTAAACCAGGCCGTATGTCAAGCCCTCTGCGCTTATCGCTCAACTCCTCACTTCACAACTGGTGAGAGTCTTGCCATCTTGCTATATGGGACAGTCATCTGAACCACACTGCCACAGTGGACAGTAGAACAATCCTTGTATGCTGATAAGATTTGTGTCACAGACACTTCTTGAAAGTGCAAAATGAAAACATATGCCGATTGGCATAGACGAGCTCATGAAACAGTCTTCGATGAGGGTGACTGGGTTCTGGTCAAGCAGAAACAAAATCAGAAAACTGACCCTCTGTTTGTGGTTGATCCTCTGATGGTTGTGAAGTGCAAAGGATATGTTGTGATGGCGCATAGTGCTAGAAAGTCCATCACACCGGACTCATCACACTTTAAGCACCTAACTCGACATTTGTCAACTTCTACAATTAAGAATGAGGTGATCCTGACTAAAAATCCAGATCAAGCATCAGAATCAGTGCCATCGGTGCACAATCAAAGTGCATCTCAACCACCTCATACCACTCTGGCTGACTAATGTGAGTGCCTCAATGGCTTATTAAAGAAATATAATATGACTTGTTTATATTTTTTATTTAACAAAGGTGGAGATGTAGTGTTGTGAGACGGTGCACTAGGACCCTTGTGGTTCTGGGTTGACTCAACAGGGGAATTATATAACTTGCTGGGAGGTGTTAAGGTGTGGTTATTAATGGTTATGACCACATCAGGGGACAGTGTTTGATTGTATGCTGGGGAATAAAAACATCTATTGGAAAGCTCCATGTGTGGCGTGTTCATGTGCAGGCTCGCAGGCTGGGAAGAACGCTACATATGCTTCATTTTTCTGAGGATAGCAGCACAGAAAAAAGTTACAAAACCACCTTGCAATACAAAGAGAGCCCAATTGCAATGTACTGTAATATCCTGCAGATTTACCTGTTAAGGAGGAAATGCAAGTTTTTTCAAGAACATACATTCCATTGCCAAAAATGACTTCACCAAACACATTTTAATGACGTGTGGCAGAGTGTTCTCTTTTTTACCCAAAGTCCCTCTTTCAATTGTTCCAGTGTGTTTTGGCATTCACCATCTTTTTGTACTATGCTCTAAGATAAATGTACTTTATCTCTGAATTCTGCATGCACTGAAGTCCTGCGATAATGTTGAAAATGTAATGCATTTGCATTACTGCACATTTCCACCACTTCTTCAGATTCAATTAAATACTGTACTACTTCATGGAAATTACCACTACCAAATGGCTTGTGGCAATAGAGCACAAAATGCAGCAAAGAGTATGGTCTAGTATATTTAGTCTTTGCACCCACTATTCCACATGTTTTACAGCTTTTTTTCCACTGTGACTATAAAGTGAATGGCATTAGCAAACCTTAAAATTGTGCTAACTTTATTACCACGCTGGCATTTTACACCTGCATTTACAGATCTATGTGCAGATAGGCAATGACATACTACACAAGCACTTAGAATGATACTTCAATGTTGAACAAAAAGATGACAGTATCACAATATTTTTTCTGTTATTGGCTATGCGGATAGGATATCCCTCCTCCGCCCTCAAAACTCCCCTTTAAGGCCTTGCCTACTTCTACTTTAGAGCTTGTATTCCCCTCCTTTCCACATTTTCTTGATATGTGTCCCTTCATTTTCTCATTTCAACCTTTGCCCCTTCATTCTCCTCACTGTGGATTATTTGCATCTTTTTGTTTTGCATCTGTGCCTTCTTTTTGTTCCTATGTTGCCTTTGTTTCTGCTGAATTTGTTCTGGTCTCTTTCTAGATTACTAATCTCTTGTGTGTGTGTCTCAGTTCTGAAAGACCCGTTTCCATTTCTGGTGCGAGAAATCAAATGTGGGGTTGTCTTCATGTCTTTCCTAAACTGGATCAGTGTTGTGGAGGTCCTGATGGAGATTGGGATATGGTTCCAAATCCTGGGTCTGTTGTCTTGTTCTTGATTTTTTACACTACTTTCTCACCAGTCAAATGGTGTCCTGGCTGTGGGTATTCTGAGAATCACCAGAGATGGAGACCTTGTCAGGCAGCTGGGGGGGAGGGGGAGGGGGGGTGGCTACAGTTTGCTATTGCTGTGTAAATGAGACATCTGCTTTTGAAGATGTGCGGACCAGCAAGGGAAGCCTGTGGATTGACATTAGGTTAAGTGTGATGTTATCCTATTTCTCAGGCCCTGGATGAGATCTGCTGCACCATGTTGGATGCCCATATGAGAGAGCTAGTGTAGAGGCAGGGAGATCATAGAGCCAGGCATTTCTATCATCCATCTAGATGTGAGAGTGTACTCGATTGAACAGAAGTTCTGAAGTCCTCCCGCCAGCTCCCCCTGTGGCAGTTCTCCTGAGAGCTAGCCTCTTAGTCTGCTACCCTCTGCTGCCTGTCCAATTAGTGCCCTCTGTTTTGGCTTTTCTGCTCGTTTTTCTACCCTCTATTTTGCCCTCTTCTGTTCTGTTTTGCCTTTTCTGTCTGCTCATTTTTCAGCCCTGTTTTGCCTTTTCTGCCCTCTATTTTGCTTTTTCTGCTTGTTTTTCTGCCTTCTGTTTTGCCTTTTCTGCTCATTTCTCTGCTCTCTGTTTTGCTTTTTCTGCACTGTGTTTTGCTCTCTACTGCTCTCTTTGTCTTTTTCTGCTAATTTCTTCCAACTGTTTTCCTTCTCCCACCATTTCCCTCCTCCCACCACCCAGTGCCACGCACCCCTAGGACCTACTTAATGGAGGCCACTTCACGACCTCTTGGAGCAGGCCATCGTGCCAGCTCCTCCTGAGACAGTTCTCCTGTGCAGCGCACCCACAGTCTGCTACCCTTTGCTGCCTGTCTACCTGGTGCCCTCTGTTTGTACTTCCTCTGCATGCTTTTTATCTCTGTTTTGCATTTTCTGCTTGTTTTTTTGCCCTGTTTTGCCTTTCTGCTTGTTTTTGTGCCCTCAGTTTTACCTTTTTCTGCTCAGTTTTGCTATTCCTGCTTGTTTTCCTGCCCAGTTTTGCGTTTTTCGCTCATTTTCCGGCCCTTTGTTTTGCTTCTTCTGCTCATTTTTTTGCCTTTTTTTCCTGCTCTGTTTTGCCTTATCTGCCCATTTTTTACCCTCTGTTTTGCCTTTTCTGCCCTTTATGTGTGCCTCTCTGCTAGTTTCTTGCTCTGTTTTGCCTTTCCTGCTCACTTGTTTTCTGCTCTCTGTTTTGCATTTTCTGCTCTTTTCTTCCCGCCATCTCCTCAAGACTGGTCGCAAGGGGAGACGTTGCCCAGATTCCCCTTGGGGTGACTGTGCCATTCTCTATGAATGCTGACTGAATGATTGGTTGAAGACACTTTTCAAGAAGAGCAGTTTTACTTTCTTCAGTAGAGAGCTCTGGAACCAGACTAACTTTGTTTTCTTTTTAAAGTGTTTCTTGAAGGTGGGGCTGATGTTGTGGGTGAACCCAAGTGATTTGCCATTGGGTGAAATTTGGGGTGTCAAAGTTCATGTAATTCCTGCTTCTTGTCCTTGGCAAATGGCAGTAATTCTGTCTCGATGCGGTTGAGCTTCAGATAGATCCTGGAAACCCAGGTCTGGATGAGGTGCAGGCAGTGTTTAAGGCATTGCACGTCAGGAGAGGAGACATTGAAATAAAGTTATATATTGTCTGCATATTGGTGAATTTTGATGCTGTGTTTATAAAGAGGAGCTGCCGGGGCTCCATGTAGAGGCTGAAGATGAAGGGGAACAATATGGATTACTGGGCCATATTATGTAAAGGGCGCACTCCCTATTTGCGCCCGGCACACCTTAAAACAGGTGTGCCGGACAAACACAGGGAAAGTGCACCCTATTACATGGAATGCATTGCCCCGACAGCAACCGTGAACTTGTGTGAAAAATGGAACAGCTGCTTTAAATTCACTCCATGTTTCACAGTGTAGGCGGCACCCTGCCTGCACTTTCAAATGGAATTAGAGATGAACCAATGGGATAACTGGGGGGTCCATGGGACCACCTGTCCTTCCTCCAGAGGGCTGCTCTCAGGGGGCACACTGAGAGCTTGCTTGCCTCTGCGCCCGCATTTGTAATATGGTGCGGGTGCAAAGGCAAAGGGATTTCCTCCTTTGCATGAGGGACACCCCCATGCAAATGAGGGAAGGCCCCCTGAAGATAGGGCTGGCGCTTTGTGTGCGCCAGCGCAATTTGTATTACAGAAGGGGCTGCACAAACATCTGCGGCCCTTTCTGTAACGCCAAATTTCACACAGGCCCTGCAAAGCAGGTGCGAATGCCTGTTGCACCCCTGGGGAACTTTCATAATACGGCCCCTTGTTGATTCCACAAATAATGGGGATGTTTTTAGACCTGCAAATGTCCATGTGAATGAAGTAGAGTCAGTTGGCAAGTTAGGAGGACCACTGAAAGATGTTGCCAGCGAATCCCACTCAAGAATCCAATATATGGGTTAGGGTGGGATGGTTAATGTCAATTCAGGGGTAGGGGACAGCTGCAGCACTATAGCTATACTGCAGATGTTTCTACACTTAAAATTGTGTGCCATACCTTCAGAATCATCAGTACACTGCTAGCTTGACCTGAACATTAGCAATAACGAGCACCCATAGTGGAGTGGAGTAGTGTGGCTCACTGGTTAGAGGCGGCAGGCCTGAGAGCAGAAGTCAGCCCGGGACCAGGGTTCAATTCCCAACGCGGCAGGGTCGTGGACCTTGGTCAGCGGACTCGATAATTCTCGCTTCGGTGCTTACTCTAATCAGGGGTTACACTCGGCAACTCTGGGCATTAGCTTGCCTAATCTCCACAACGGCCCCACCAATTCCGGGGATGCCTGGCTCCACCTTGGGGACTCCCAGCAAGGGACCATCACACAGGGAAAGCCAGGACGGGTTCCCCAGAGTTATACAGCAACGGGACGCCCCGTTGCTGGGGCAGCTGTGCACTTTACAAGTATACTACATTTACATTTACATATTCAATTAACATCATGTGTTTTTCTATCACAAACCCAACCTTCATCTGTACAGAACTCTATGGAGTGATACGGTTTTAGCAGGGCTGCTTCAGAAGCTGTTGAACTTCCTTTAACTAAAACAAACATTTTTTAAAAACAAACAGAATGACATTAAATAAGCTCTTTCAGGCTCTCACTAAGGTCCTGTACTTGCACGGCGCACTAGACTCTTTTGTGTGTTGTGCATGCAGACTGATTTAACTACCATAGATTCGGTTTTATTTACAGGGCAAAAGACAGTGCGCCACATGCCCACTGAATGTGGAAGTAGAGTGTAGAATATAGTCCTGGTGAAAACATGTGCAAAGGATTACTATGATATATGATTTCTCCAACAGTGACACCCTGAGAATCTGTCCCCTATGTTTCTACTCCCTGTTACTTATTTCCATTAATGCAGTTACTATTTAATAGGTTCTGAGATGTGCAGTCCCAATGCCTATTCCTGTCATGCCTAGTGTCTGAATACAATAACAATAATTTTGATATACCCCTTTCTACCTAACTATTGCAGTTTCTAAGCACTTTAAATGCCAGTACTTAGTATGACTCATGTAAGAAACTGGATTATTTATTGTGGTGGTGACTGAACACCTCGAGGAACAATCACAACCCATGCCCGGGCTCTTCTCAGGTCAGACACAGCAGGTCCAGTCATCTTCTGTTCTTCCCCAAGGCAATTTCTGTTCTGAGGGGAGTGTCAGGGGATGCCACATTTATGCCTGGTGGTATTTGGTGGGTGGGAGTAACTTCTGGCCCCTCCCTAACCAATGGAGTAAAACTTCCCTGGGGCAACCCTGCCCACTTTTGCAGCAGTTCCTGTCTGCACTATTGTAAACAATCCCATCGGGCCCCTCACTCCTAAAATCTAAAATAATGAAACCATTCTCCCGTTGTGTAGAATCTGCGCGCCCCTTTGAAGTAAATGAAGTTCCCGAGCACAGTCCAAATGGTCATCCTGCCAGAGTAACAAGAACATTTCCACACACCATGGCCTTTGTCTCTGCTGCGAGATCAGTTTCCACATTTCATTCAGGGCTATTCACCAGCCATGTACAATTGTAAGGCTCATGTAAATAAGCCTTCAACAGTTTCCAGAAGGGAAAAAAGGTAACGTTCTTAAAAGTTAAATTTCCTTACTCTCTATTAAATGTCTCACTTCACAATTGAGTTTGGCTCTTAATATATATTCCAAAAAATAGTTGAATCATTTCTCCAGCTGGTCCCTACCCTGATATAGCAGAATTAAGATTTACTATTACTTGCCAAGGTTTCTCTTTGGGCTAACCAGTTTTCTCAAAGCGAAAATGGTTTTTGAGCGCTGTTAACATTACATTTCTAAATGTTCTACTTTTCAATAGAATGCACCCAGCCTGGTGAGACACAAGACCTACATAGGGGTGACTAATTAATATTTAAAAGTAATGTTTATTTTGGCTGGTCGAATTTGTATCTTTTACACTGCTAACAGTCAGGCTACAATAGTAGGACTGAAGCCATGTTTGTTCTGCATTTTCAGAAGATGGTGCATTAAGTGCTACAGCTCACTGGTGGCAGTTAACGTCCAGGCCCTATCTACACTTTGTACCATATACTAGGGACTTATAGACAAGATAAATATATCAATTAGAAGTATACCGATTGAATCATGTTTAAAGGAGGAGCACATTCAAGTTAGTACTTGTTAGCAGGGCTAATGTGTGAGTTCTAAAGGCAGCAAAACCAAAAATTTGGAGACCTCACTCAGAGGATGGCATTTTCCTACCACCCAATCTAATGGAACACAATTTACTCTCATCATTAGGAAGCCAAGATTCACATCCATGACCTGCAAACCACTTATGCTACTCCTGTCTTTGATCCATTCGTACATTTTTATTCTTGTATTTTTATAGTTATTAATGATGACCTATATGTTATTGTAGTAGCTCGTTACGTAGTTTTTTTCTCAATTTCTTATTATGTTTTTCTTTGTTTAGTTTTGCCATACTCATCTAGTTCTGGATTTAGAGTTCCTCTGTAGCCAGGGTCTCCGCTATCTTTTTGCAGATTTATTCCAGATTTTACTGGGAAAGACTTCATAGTGTGTTTGTAAATGGATCACATCCATGTGGTGGTGAACCAAAATCGGCCCAATATCTCCCACCAGGATCTGAGTTGCTTGGCAACCCAAAGAACAATGTGACTTGTCGCAGGAGGTAACACAAGTTTAATTTTTTTCATATTCATCACATTATCAACATCCTTTGCTGTACCAAAGTGTTTGTTTAGAAAACCAGCTAAAGCCTGTCTGTGCCATAAACCTGTCACTTTACTGTGACAGATTAGGCTTCGGTGTGACAACTGGCAGGCTTTTTATTCCTGTTCTTTCTGAAAGTCCTTTTATGCATTCGGTGTATGTACATTTTTTAAGTATAATGCATTGTTCTTCTTGCGGAACACTCTACATAATAACAGAGTAAAACAAGCTAAGTAACTGGGAAGGAAGATTTAACCCTTGCAAGCCTTCATTATAATGTTCTCTCAGACGCCCATATCCATTTCAAACCGTGCCCCTGGGAGCATTTCTCGATATCTTAATTTGCAGAAACACTTTTTTTGCTGTCGTTCTCAGAAAGTACATTTGGAATTTAATAACAGTGTCAAGAACAAGCAAGGGCTCAAGAGAACTCGTTGTAGAGAAAAGGCACCAATCAATCAATCAATGTATTTTTTAAAGTAATGCTGTAATTACCAGGAACCTTAACACCATACAATACATAAGAGCTGAAAACTACTGAATAATGCTTTATAGAAGAAAACTTCAGAAGTAAGTAACCTATGCAACCACAAAAAGCTTTTCTGAACCGATGATTTGGTGGAGTGTATGAACTTAAGTGACGGTGCAGTTAAGCTTTTCCCATTTTTTCCATCCCCCCTTCCTTTCCTTACTCCTCTGTGGGTATGTCTTTGATGTGCCTGAGCTCCCTCACTGTTTACACTTGTTAATGGGTTTCCTGGATGCCGTCGCACTTGGAGAAACTTAACAGATAGTCAGTACAAAACCCTAGGTTGGATACTCCAAAAGCCTTCTGCTCAATCTAAAAGTCTCCACTAAGGGTATTTCTCCAACATGCATGGAAAGGAATGCATAAAGCTGGTATTGAAGATATGTAGCTCAGGAGGTGCCACACACACACATAACCATTGGTTGTTTTGATATCAATAAGTCTATTAATGCAAATTGGAACCATATTTAAGCTTTCGAGAGAAATAACTCCTTGAGTGTACATCTTAGGGACTCCGTGAACCTCAGCACTGTGAAGCACTGGAAACTTAAGTTAATTGAATCTTCCTCTTCTCCACATTCTGCAGCATTCACTGGGAAACATTCATTAAGCAAGTTTCTTAATGAAAAAAACAGTCTGTGTCCTCCCAGTGATAGCCCATAATGAGAGTACATACATGGATGCCTGGTCTCGCATTAAGTCTTTGTATGCAGAAATGAGGGATGAATTTGATGATATCTCATTATGTCCTGTTCATGTGTCATAGGCAGGAGTGTATTAAACTAAAATCAATAATGTGAAAGATCCCTAAGACATAGAGCACAATAGATCCAATATTTGACACTCCTTCACAAAGCAGATCTCTCTCAGGCAGATGTATGACCGTTTTGTGCAGTCGCAAACGGGAATTTGGCCCATTTACGACCGCAAAATAGGTCAGCCTGATGTACAAACCATATTTTTTGGGATGCTAACCTATTAGCGACTCGCAAAATATGGTTTGTGACTCGCTATTATGAAGGGGCATGCTAGGGGCGTCCCTTCCTAATAGCGAGTCTCACACCAATATATGATTGTTTTGCGACTGCATTTGCGTTCGAAAAACACTCGCAGTTTACCATCCTTTTAAAAAGGGTGGTAAGCCACTAGCAAATGGGAAGAGGTCCCCAGGGGACCCCTTCCCCTTTGTGAATGGGTGCGTAAATCTTTTTTAAGAGAAGGCAGTGGTCAGAGGGACCACTGCCTGCCCTTAAAAAATGAAACTGAAAAGTTTCATTTTTCTTTTTTAAATGCCTCCCATTTTGCTGCATTTAAAAAAAATACTGCTTTATTTTAAAAGCAGTCACAGACATTGTGATCTGCTGACACCAGCAGGCCACCATCCCTGTGAGTGCTAGTCATTCCCAATGGGGTCGCAAATTGCGCTTGTGATGATGATGGGATTCCCACCTAGACTTTCACGGTACCACTCTGAGGAATCCCCGGTCGATGGGTCTCTTTAGTCTGCATGGAAGTGTGTAGGGAGTTCTTTAAATATTGTACCTTTCTGTCAGAATCCCAAATTCAATATATTTAATAAGAAGGACCACTGATTCCGAAGAAAAGTTTAAAGTTTTATTACAAAGCCAAAAATTACTAGACATACAAGCACCTCAGCAAGAGGTTCAAGAAATAAACTGGCACTAATAAAAACATAATCCTACGCAAGAGTCTCAGACGACTCAGAATAAAAAGCAAAGTTAATTCAAGAAGCATGAGGCATGCAATCACTGTGCCCACTGGAAAACCTGACTGCATCTGTTCCAATGGGAAAGAAAAGATTAGTCTGTCCCTTTACTAATTCTCAAGTGACATCCCTACATAACATACCTCCCAGGCAAGAGAAAAAGGTATCAGCTGTGAAGGCTTCCTAAGAAGGACATTCACTTTTCCAGGTAGGTAGCCTAAACTACTGAGCTTGTTCAAAGATGCTCCTTAGTTTCTCCTGCCTAGTCCAAACTAAGACCCATGTCTAGCTGCACATCCAATTGGACTGCCTTAGACAGGATCCAATATAAGTCCAACTGACCCCAACCCTAGTTTCACTAAGACCAAACTAAACCTCCACCCTCGGGGCACTTTCCCTAATACAAAATCCCCAAAACAATGCATACGCTCATGACACTCCTCCTTCAGCAGTTACAGCCTCTCATACTTCTCCAGTATCGAACCTTCATCTTCCAGAAACAGTTGTTGTGTCCTTGGGTCCCAGGCACCTTCTCCGCCAAATGTTGCAAGTGCACATAGCACCGCACTCCCTTCGTCTCCACTCCTACCAGTCTAACTTCTAAACAATGGCTCATACTACCTAACGAGCTACATGGCCTTGCACCTGCAAAAGAAATACATGAGAAACAACCCCACTGCACGCTCTAAGTTACAATTCGAAATTCAACTGCAAACATGAGCTTCTTTCCCAAGGTATATTTCCAACTCGACATTTCTAGTCATGCTAAGAAAACCTCAGTTAGGTCTCTGCTAGCGTTTCATGTCTCAGGCATTTACTCTTTTAAATGCATTTCTAATACGACAACATAAGCATTTCATTAATCTAAATTTCTAAATTCATAAAGCTTTATTCGATTTGTGCAGACAAAATCATAAAGGCGAACAGTGTAAAACAGTATATAAAATACGATTTGCATATAAAAATTGATGGATACATTAAAAAAAGCTAAAAAAGTAATTCAGTACTCAACGCACTTACTCACAAAAGCAGAATAGGTTATCTTAAAAACAGATAGTCGCATTTACTACTCCAGTTATATGCCAATTAATCTAGGATTGCATCGAGGTCCTGGCTCTAACAACTGCTTTACGATAGGTAGATACAGCTTTGATGACATAGGCATTCTCTAAAGTTTTCAATTTGCAATAGGCCGCTCTGCAGGTGCGTATACCCCAATACTTTAATAGGGTTTTAAAAAAACTTTCCCTCGGGAGCAGATAAAACCTGCAGAATAATATGCAGTGGATGTTAGACTGGGGTGAGATGTTATCACACGGGCAGTATTCTAGGTTTCTAGACCAGTTATTAGAGTGTGGAAAAGTAACTAATCTGAAAAAGGGTATCAGTACGAAAACGGGTCAAGAGCATGCGCAGGAAGGGGGATGGTTCTAGAGTTAAGTACTGCTGAACCCCTTCAATGTTGATGGTAAGCTGGTGTTCTGCTACCATACTCTTACCCTTTTCTACAGACCATCTAAGGTTGTCCAAGTGCTGTAAAACCAATTTTTTGAGAGTAGCTCTGGGCATGGAAATCATAGTTGCCGGATTGGAAAAAAATTCCGGATGCCCAATATCATTAAGCGTATTTCTCACGAATTTAAACCACTCAATGTTACCAGCACCGGCAAGGCTGAGGCAGTCTTTTATAATTTCCCTATTCAGGCTAGTCTCCTGCTTTACCCAGACATTATGCCACAGTAAGATAGGAGAGGAATTAATAATGTCCTTAATGTGTACAAGACCTAATTCACTGTGGACCGCATAAGTGGCAGTACTCCAAGGGACGGCCAGTAGATAGCGCAGGAAAGAGTTCTCCGACCTTTGCAGACTATCAGCGGACTCAATTCCCCAAATCCCAGATCCATACGTACCAGTTGATATACATTTTGCTTTAGAGATCTGTAAGAGGGCTCTAACCGGCCTTCCGCCCAGTTTTTTTGCGAAGTTGATAAGTGCACCCGTAGCCCTGGAAAAGGCTGTGCCCCTCGCCGTTACAGCTGCCTGCCAAGTGCCCCTTTTATCAAAATTGATGCCTAGATATGAAAACCTATCTATGTTCTCCAACTTTCTGCCATTCAAGAAAATTGGGTATTGTTTCTTTCTGGACCCATAACCACAGGACATGGTAAAAGGTTTGGAAACGTTTACGTGTAACCCTCTGTTTTTCATAAACTCAGTGAACTTCCCTACTGCCCTTTTTAGCCCTACGCAGGTGTGCAACATTATAGCGCCGTCATCCGCATATAATAATATGGGTATTGGAATCCTATTGATTGTGGCGTAGTCATGGTAAGCTTCGTTGAGGTGGTGACCAACTGCATTTATATATAAACTTGTCTGAGCACTCACCTCCTCTTCCAAATCTGACTCGTGCTCCTGCCCCCCTGTAAAGTTCTTTTATGAACAGGAGAATGTTGTTATCTAAGCTGATCTCAGAGAGTGTCGCCCAGAGCAGTTTGTGATCCACGCAGTCAAATGCGGAGCTTAAGTCCACGTAAGTCACGAAGAGGATTCCGTTTTTTGCGTGGGTATATTTGGCTATTATTAGGGCCAGGTTTAGGCCCTGTTCTACGGTTCCTTTACCTGCTCTAAAACCGTATTGTAGTTGCGAGATTACCTCGTGCTCTTCTGCTCACTCCTGTATTCTGTTTAAGATAATCCTCCCGGCAACCTTCATCAGGGCATCAAGTAGTGAGATTGGGCGGTAACAGGAAGGGTCATTCCTGTCACCTTTCTTAAAGATCGGCACTACAATGGCCTCTGGCCAGGTTGAGATGAAACCGGAGGTGTTTAACCCCTTCCATGCTGGTGACGGAACCGTTCCGTCATCAGTCACGGCTGAGCTGTGCTGATGACGGAACGGTTCCGTCATGACCGCGCCCTGTTCTGGAATGTCCAGCACAGGGCGCGGCTTCGGCGCCGCGGTCAAGGTGTTAAGGAGTTTAGCACGTTTGTGAGCAGGGGAGCCCATAGGTGGGTCAGTGATTTATAAACATATATAGGTACGCAATCCGGGCCAGGGGCTTTCCCCGATGGGCTTTTCTTCAGTGCCATAAGGACTTCTTCGTATTCGAAAGTAATGCCTATCGGAAATGGGCTGGATGTTTTTTGTCCTGTAGGAGCGGCATAATTGATTGACTGTAAGATCCCAGGATCAGTAGGTTCAGATTTGTCATATAGGCTACTGAAATGTGTGACCCAAGTATCACCGGGTATTGCTAGATCTATTTTAGTAGCCTGCTTACTTTGCAGGAAGGGAGCATTGACTGCCTTCCAAAAGGCGGTATTGTCTCTCCTGTCAGTTGCCTCCTGAAGTGCCAGCCATGCACCCTTCTTCAGTTGTTTTTTCCTGTTTAATAAAGCGACACGGTAAGCATGCCTGGCTATCCGGATTTTTACCTGTGATCTTGGGATACAATGTAAGGCCCCTTTTAGGGCTTTCAGAGCCTTAGTACAGCTCTCCAGCCTTGTTTGTTTTGGGAAGCTTGTCTAGGTGCTCTTGCCAAAAGTCTTTTTATCTCCGAAGAGATTTTACTAAACGAGTTGATAACTGTCTGGTGCTCAACTTTAGTCGAAAGGCATATCTGTATGTCCTCATGAGTGTTTTTAACTAGAGTTTTCAAAAAGTCCGCTGGGACCACTTTATCCCATTTAATATAGTACCCATTTGTACTGGCGAGTTTTAGAGGCGGGCTATGTACAGATCTGATATTGTGAGTAAATGAATCATTTAGTTTCAAATTTAAAATCACGGAAAGGGGTAATGATCACTTAAAGTGATATCTAGGATATCCCATTTAAGTACTATTCCCGAGTACCTTGTTGAAAGGAGTATATAATCGATGGTTGAATGACAACCTCTCCCGTTGAAGGTGGGTTGGAAGGACTTAGCTGGGGAGCACAGTTCATTTGCATATGACAGGACAAAGTGGGAGGTTAAGCTGTTCAAAAGGTCCCCTAATTTAGAGTGATAGAAATGTGTTGGAGCATCTTCCTTAGTAATTCACAGTCCACAAATGCCCGCCTTACTCCAGGGACACAAAGGACAGTTAAAGACCCCTGTCCATAGGAGGGCCATGTCTCCGACAGCCTGTTTCTCTATTTTAGATAGATTTACCTTTAAATTGTTGATAACTGTTTCGATTTGTGGATTTGGTATATTGTTGTAAAAATTTACCAGAGTAAGATTTTTCAGAGTTCCCCAAGAAGAAAAGGCAATAATTTGGTAAAACTCAATTGATGTCAGCTTAGCATCTGTAGGTCCAAGGTTAGTAGAGATATATGTACAAAGTCCCCCCTTGTTTCTGCCATGCAAACTAGGCATGGCTGGGCTGTGAAAAGTCTTGTAGCCCAAGAGATGGATCTCGTTAATAGTCCATGTCTCTTGTAAGTAAAGGATGCTATATTGGGTCACAAATTCCAGCCATTCAGGGTTGGTGATCTTATCAGATAGGCCTGCCACATTCCATGATAATAAATTATCGGGCTGTTGGGCCTCTAAGATGGGGACTGGACTGCTCACCCTTACTATTACACTCTCCATAGAGCCCAAAGCTAAAGGGGAATTAAAAAACAGTTCATGCTCCTTATGGTGGAATGAGGGCTTGATTAGTGGGGTATTGGCTGACACTTGGTTATTCATATTAATGGGCTCACACCTTGACGGGGAGATGTCGATACCCGTATCTAAAACCTTGGTATTGGCATTTTCCTTTCCCTGGAGCTCTTAAGAATTAGGTGGAATCGAGTTAGACCATAGGGGTTGTTGTACCATCTGACTTGCCTCCTTTAGATCAGGTTTACCCGCAGGTTCAACGTAAATACCTGAAGTTATTGCCAATAGAGTGTTAGGCAATGTTGCCTTGTCTTTAAATCTTATGTTTTCTTCCCTGGGCCAATTCCCTCGCTCCAGACCATCCCCTTCGGAAAAGTTTATTGCCACTTGGAATTTATTGGGGTCTGAGAAAGTGGTCTGGTCGCCTTCAGGTCCAGCCCTGGGTGACGCTGGCAATTCTAGATGTTTAGGTGCGTAACAGACCCTGGGCACCAGCTTAGGGAGTCAGTCCACTCCTTCTAGTCCAGAAAACAAGGCAAAACGATTAAAAGTAGGGATGTTGAAACTAGGGCCTTCTGGGTAGCACATATGTTGGATCTGCGGCTTAAGCGGGTTGGTCAATAGGGATTGGGGGTAGAAGTAACTTAGATCGTGAGACGAGATACCTCCCCCGCCTCTCTCAGTGTACCAATCAGCAATGTGTGAGGTTACCCTGCGGTCCCTAAAATTGATGATGATAACATCCTTCTGTATGTCCTTCGGCCTGCGCCCGACCCAACCTAGTCTTCTGACATGAAGAATCTCACCGTCAATATTGGAGGGTAATGGCCTGTTGTTTCTCAGCCAGTACACAACTTTGTTTTTGAGTTCTTGATATCCCTCCATTTTTCCCGGCCGCTAATTCCAGGACCCCGGTAAGTACTGTAACGTAGGGTGCCGCCTCCGGTGGCAGATCTATTTGTTGTGAATTACCCCTTTGGTTCTTAACAATGGGGAGCATCCTAAGAGTATTACCATGGGAATTATCTGATATATTGACTTGTCCTCCCCCTCTAACTCCCCTGTGAATCATGTGGGCTTTATCTGTTGTCGGTGGTGCCAAAGTGTTTTCATTAGGAGTAGGTAATGGGACCTCGTTGTTCGTTAGGTCGGTTGGTGGCAGAGCTTTGGATATGGCGCAGGTGGGCTGTTTCTGCCTGTGAGTTGTCAGTTCCCTGATTAGTTTGGTGTTAGAAGCTATAGCTTCTTCTATGGACCCCAGTTGTTCTGCCATTCTTTTCACCCTCTCCACAAGTGGTAATAATAGGGATTTAACCAGTTGCTCAATGTTTCCCATTAGATCTTGTGTTGGGTGAGAATGTGGGGGAAAAAGATCGGGGTGAGTCTTTCCTACTGCTGTTCTTGAGCTCTTTAAAGGGCTCATGACAGTTTTTAGTGTTTTTGCGGATCAACCTGTGTGACAATTCCCTCCACGCTTTCTTTTTTTGGTTGCATACCCTAAGCCTAGTTCATTGTCGTATGTTTTCTTTCTCAGAGTGTGCTTGGGAGGTAGTGATGGTATAAGTTCGACGGATGTAATTTCTACTGATGGTTCTGTGGGTAAATCACTGGTGTTATGCTCCCTATTTAAATCGATGGAAGCTGTTAAATCTCGTAGCTGCAAAGGAATGCTAGACTCACCACTTAAATCCTTTACCGTACTATCCACTTGGGGGGTAATTGCAAGCTGGATATGGCCCAGGGACGAGCGTTTATTGTTATACAGGAGTTCTGATGACAAACGGCGCTCAGTGATAGCTATCTCGTGCTCTAGCACTGAAGCAACCCTGTTAATAAACTGGTCTAATGTCCCCCTGACGGACCCTCCCACCAGGGATTTCCTACCTTTGCTAAGGCGCGGGTTCATGTTTCTATGCCTCATAATTGCAGAACTGAGATAGATACAACGCTACGCAGAATGACAAGAAATAAATTAAGGAGCTATGTTTTGCACAATTCAAACTATAATGAGTCCGGTAGGTAAACACACTGGTGAGGTACTGCGATCTTACTGTAGATGTCCCGAAGAGCAGGTGAAAGGGTGGTGTCCCAGCCCAGCCTCGTCAGGACTCGGACGGGCTCAGATGGGCCCGCCCTTGGCCCGAGCTTCGCCCGGCACGGCCCGCGACGTGGGGGCTCTGTTCTGATTTAAGCGCCTCTGGGCGCTGTGTGGGCGGCTTCCGCCGCTAGGGCTTCTGGGTGTCGTGCTTCTCCTCGCTCCTTAGTTGCGCCGCTTGGTGGTGGGCTGCGGCAGCGGCGACCGAGAGGAGGAGGACAGCGAAAGCAACATGCAGGTAAATGGCCCCCAACAATATGGAAAGGAAGTCCTCGGGGCACCCGCTCCACCGGGGCTCTGTTCTGATTTAAGCGCCTCCGGGCGCGGTGTGGGTGGCTTCCGCCGCTAGGGTTTCTGGGGGTTGTGGTTCTCCTCGCTCCTTAGCCGTGCCTCATTGGTGGTTGGCTGCAGCAGCGGTGAGCGAGAGGAGGAGGACAGCGACAGCAACAGGCAGGTAAATGGCCCCCAACAATATGGAAAGGAAGTCCTCGGGGCACCCGCTCCATCGGGGCTCCTTTCTGATTTAAGCGCCTCCGGGCGCGGTGTGGGCGGCTTCCGTCGCTAGGGCTTCTGGGGGTTGTGGTTCGCCTCGCTCCTTAGCCACGCTGCGTTGGTGGTGGGCTGCGGCAGTGGCGAGTGAGAGGAGGAGGACAGTGACAGCAACAGGCAGGTAAATGGCCCACAACAGTATGGAAAGGAAGTCCTCGGGGCACCCGCTCCACCGGGGCTCTGTTCTGATTTAAGCGTCTCCGGGCGCGGTGTGGGCGGCTTCCGCCACCAGGGCTTCTGGGAGTTGTGGTTCTCCTCGCTCCTTAGCCGCGCCGCGTTGGTGGTGGGCTGCGGCAGCGGTGAGCGAGAGGAGGAGGACAGCGACAGCAACAGGTAGGTAAATGGCCCCCAACAATATGGAAAGGATGTCCTCGGGGCACCTGCTCCACCGGGGCTCTGTTCTAATTTAAGCACCTCCGGGTGCGGTGTGGGTGGCTTCCGCCGCTAGGGCTTCTGGGGGTTGTGGTTCTCCTCGCTCCTTAGCCGTGCCGTGTTGGTGGTGGGTTGCGGCAGCGGCGAGTGAGAGGAGGAGGACAGCGACAGCAACAGGCAGGTAAATGGCCCCCAACAATATGAAAGGAAGTCCTCGGGGCATTAATCAATCCTAACATTACATTTCATGTTAGCAAAGTCCAGTTCCTCTCAGGTCACACACAGCAGGCCCAGTCATCTTCTGTTCTTCTCCAGGGCCATTACAGTTGTGAGGAGAGTGTCAGGGGATGCCATATGTATGCCTGTTGGTAGTTGGTGGGTGGGAGTGACTTCTGGTCCCTCCCTAACCAATGGAATAAAACTTACCTGGGGCAACCCTACCCACTTTTGCAGCAGTTCCAGTCTGCACTATTGCAAACAATCCCTCTGGGCCCGTCGCTCCTAAAATCCAAAACAATGAAGCCCTTCTCCTCTTCTGCTGAGGCTGGGTGCACCTTTGAAGTAGATTAGGTTCTCGAGCACAGTCTAAATGGTCATCAAGCCAGAGTAACAAGAAAATGTCCCCACAACATGGCCTTTGTCTCTGCTGCGAGGTCAGTTTCCACATTTCCTTCAGGGCTATTCACCAGTCATGTACAATTGTAAGGCTGGTGTAAATAAGCCTTCAACAGTTTACAAAAGGGAAGAAAGGTAACGTTCTTAAAAGTATAATTTCCTTACTCTCTATCAAATGTCTCACTTCACAATTGAGTATGACTCTTAATATCTATTCAAAAAAATTGTTGAATCATTTCTCCAGCTGGTCCCTACCCGGATATAGCTGAATTAAGATTTACTATTGCTTACCAAGGTTTATCTTTGGGCTAACCATCTTTCTCAAAGCGAAAATAGCTTTTGAGCGATAGCAACTTTAATGACCTGATAACATTATCAGCCAGATTCATCAAGGGAAATTGCGCTCGCAAAGGGCCAGAATCTAAGAATCTGGCCCTTTGCGAGCGCAATTTTTGCATTTGGGATTCATCATCCCAAATGCAAAATTTGCTATTACATATTTCACTTTTTAGCGAGGAATAGCATTTAAGGAATCTCTATTTGAGATTCCTTAAATGCAATTCATGAAACTTTTAAAATTTGCGAATTTGCAATTTCCGGCTGCTATTTACCGCGAAGTCTGACTTCGTGGTAAATAGCGGAAACTTAGAAAAATGCACTTTAGTCCATTTTTCTAAGTGGTATGTTACACACACACATGTCCTTTGGACATATGTGTGCGCAACATCAGGCTACATTTCCATTTCAGGGGTGCTACAGGGTGTGGCACCCTTGAAATCGCAATCTTATTTGCGATTAGCAAATTGCTAAGGCCCATAGGAATGAATGGGGAGTCATAAGGAGGCTGTAGGAATCGCAGTTATTATTTTGCAATTTCTACATAAATCCCAATTTGAGAGTCCTTAATAGCGATTCCTTAATAATCGCTATTAAGGACTCGCAAATTGGGACCATGATGAATATAAATGTTCTACTTTTTATTACAATGCACCCAGCCTTGTGGGCCACAAAACCTACATTGGGGTGAATAATTAATATTTAAAAGTAATGTTTATTTTGGCTGGTCGAATTTCTACCTTTTACACTGCTAACAATTAGGCTACAATAGTAGGCCTGAAGCAATGTTTGCGCTGCAACTGCAGAAGATGGTGCAATAGGTGCTACAGCTCACTGGTGGCAGTTAACGTCCAGGCCCTATCTACACTTTGTGCCATATACTAGGGACTTATAGACAAGATACATTTATCAAATAGAAGTATACCAATTGAATCATGTTTAAAGGAGGAGCATATTCAAGTTAGTACTTGTTAGCAGGGCTAATGTGTGAGTTCTAAAGCCAGCAAAACCGACAGGGCAATAATCGGGAGAGACATCACTCAGAGGATGGTATTTTCCTACAACCCAATTTAATGGAACACAATTTACTCTCATCAGAAGGAAGCCAAGATTCACATCCATGACCTGCAGACAGCCTATGCTACTCCTGTCTTTGATCTTTCGTACAGGTTTATTATAGCATTTTATATTTATTAATGATGACGTATATGTTATTGTGGTAGCTCGTTACGTTGTTTTTTCTCAATTTCTTACCATGTTTTTCTTTGATTCTTTTGCAGATCTATTCCAGATTTTGCTGGGAAAGTCTTCACTGTGTGTGTGCAAATGGATCACCTCCATTTGGTGGTGAACCAACATCGGCCCAGTATCTCCCACCAGGATCTGAGTTGCTTGGTAACCCAAAGAACAATGTGACTTGTCGCAGGAGGTGACACAAGTTTAATTTCTTTCATATTCATCCCATTATCAGCATCCTTTGCTGTACCAAAGTGTTTGTTTAGAAAACCAGCTAAAGCCTGTCTGTGCCTATAAACCTGCCACTTTACTGTGACAGATTAGGCTTCGGTGTGACAACTGGCAGGCTTTTCATTCCTGTTCTTTCTGAAAGTCCTTTTATGCATTCGGTTTATGTACATTTTTGAAGTATAATGCATTGTTCTTCTTGCGGAACACTCTACATAATAACAGTGCAAAACAAGCTAAGTAACCGAGAATGAAGATTTAACCCTTGCAAGCCTTCATTTTAATGTTCTCTCAGACGCCCATATCCATTTCAAACCGTGCCCCTGGGAGCATTTCTCGATATCTTAATTTGCAGAAACACTTTTTTTGCTGTAGTTCTCAGAGAGTACATTTGGAATTTAATAACAGTTTCAAGAAAAAGCAAGGGCTCAAGAGAACTTGTAGAGAGAAGGCACCAATCAATCAATCAATGTATTTTTTAAAGTAATACTGTAATTACCAGGAACCTTAACACCATACAATTCATAAGAGCTGAAAACTACTGAAAAATGCTTTGTAGAAGAAAACTTCAGAAGTAAGTAACCTATGCAACCACTAAAAGCTTTTCTGAACCGATGATAGTGTGGAGTGTATGAACTCAAGTGATAGTGTGGTTATGATTTTCCCATTGTTTCCATCCTCCCTTCCTTTCCTTACTCCCCTGTGGGTTTGTCTTTGGGATTCCTGAGCACTATCACGGTTTACACCTGTTAATGGGTTTCCTGGATGCCGTCGCACTTGGAGAAACTGAACAGATTGTCTGTCCAAAACCCTAGGTTGGATACTCCAAAAGGCTTCTACTCAATCTAAAAGTCTCCACTAAGGGTATTTCTCCAACATACCTGGAAAGGAATGCATAAAGCAGGTATTCAAGATATGTAGCTCAGGAAGTGCCACACACACATAACCATTAGTTGGTTTGATATCAACAAGTCTATTAATGAGTGTACTTCTTAGGGACTCCGTGAACCCCAGCACTGTGAAGCACTGGAAACTTAATTTCATTAAATCTCCCTCTTCTCCACATTCTGCAGCATTCACTGGGAAACATTCATTAAGAAAGTTGCTTAATGAAAACACATGTCTGTGTCCTCCCAGTGATAGCCCATAATTAGCGTACATGCATGGATGCCTGGACTCGCATTAAGTCTTTGTATGTAGAAATGAGGGGTGAATTTGATGGTATCTCATCATGTCCTGTTCATGTGTCATAGGCAGGAGTGTAATAACCTAAACACAATAATGTGAAAGATCCCTAAGACATACAGCACAATAGATCCAACATTTGACACTCCTTCGCTGAGCAGATCTTGCTGGGGCAGATGTATGATCGTTTTTTGCGGTCGCGAACGGGAATTTGGCCCATTTGCGACCTCAAAATAGGCCAGCTCGATGTACAAACATATTTTGCAAGACGCTAACCTATTAGCGACCCGCAAAATATGGTTTGCGACTCGCTATTAGGAAGGGGCATGCTAAGGGCGTCCCTTCCTAGTAGCGAGTCTCACACCAATGTATGATTGTTTTGCGACCGCTTTGCGGTTGAAAAACACTCGCGGTTTACAACCTTTTCAAAAGGGTGGTAAGTCACTCGCAAATGGGAAGAGGTCCCCAGGGGACCCCTTCTCCTTTGTGAATGGGTGCGTAAATCTTTTTTAAGAGAAGGCAGTGGTCACAGAGACCACTTCCTGCCCTTAAAAAATGAAACTGAAAAGTTAAATTTTTCTCTTTTAAATGCCTGCCATTTTGCTGCATTTAAAAAAAAAATCTGCTTTATTTAAAAAGCAGTCACAGACATTGTGATCTGCTGACACCCGCAGGCCACCATCCCTCAGAGTGCAAGCCATTCCCAATAGGGTCTCAAATTGCGCTTGCCTCATGAATATTTTGAATTGCAAACATTGCCTGAGACACTGTTGTACATTGCATTTTGTGAGTCACAAATTGCATGTCCCAATTTTACGCAATTTTCCACTTGCAAAATCCAAGCGTTGTACATCTGGCCCTCTATCTCTTTCCTTTTCTCTATCCCAGGCACATACACATATCTACTATAATTGCCTTCACACTCTAATTGGGTGCCAACCTATGAAAGCAAAACAATTAGTTGCTTCCTTCTCCAAAACAATTGAGGAAGCTAGAGAAAAGGTGATATTGTGCAATCAAATTTTCTTTTTTACGGTTTGCGACATGTATTCATTCGTACAGTCCAGGGTCAAACATTCGGAAGTACAAGTTTTGACGACTGTGCAGATCAATTGAAGTTATTCTAAATTTATCAATGTGATGATGTTCAATGGTCTTTGTTTTCAAACCATAGAAAGTCCAATTGAGCTCGTTGATAAATGTACAAAGTTAGGCACAACAATTGACTTGAAAAACCTCAAAGTCTTAGGACTGGCAGAGTCCAAAGGCAGGAGAGAGCAGTGTCACCAATGAATGGCAGGAATGGGAGAGGATCTGCCACAAATCAATTCAATTCTAGCCAGTGGTTGTTTTGAAGTGCTGACTGCACACTTAGGAGCATAATAGACACACACTTCTCTCAGTACTGATAGAGTCAACAGAGGCCTATTCTATAAAACTCATTGTGAGTTATTTTCAAAGCTCAAGGCCACTCTGCGGAAGACTAGCAACTTATGTAAACAGTGTCAGAAATGGTGCTCATAATTTGGGAGAGTGGGCACCCCTACCAGCTCAATATTCCACGTTGGTTAGGTCAAAACACAGTTCTGATGTAGCACAAGCAGCAGGCAATCCGAGAGATGCATGTGCTAAGTGCCAGCAGTGCCAACAATTTTCAAAGTAAAGAACACCACAATTTAAAGTTCCTAAACCAATTTTCAATTATAGAGGGAAATGTAATGATCGAAAAGGCACAAGGATTAACAAAATAGCTTTTGGTCGGAGATTTGGATTTCACATTTTTAAAGCAAAAGTACCTATAGAAATTCAAGCATGGTGGAAAAATAACTATTTTTGGAGGATCAGGATCTCTGTGCAATTTCTGGCCTGCCATGAAGGAGCGGAGGTCAGTTACGCCAAGCTTGTTGTCCTAGTCAAAGGTTTCAATGTCAGAGTGCTGAGAAAGCTTTTTCTGGCGAGTCCTGCAGCCCTTGATTCCCCATCGCAGGCATCTGGCACTAGACAGATTTCTCTCTAACCAGGTCTCCTGAAGGGTCTAATCCTCTTTACTTAGCAGGGCATTAGTGGACTTAGGAGCCATACTGTTTTTGTATCCTTTATACAGGTTAACAAGTGGTCAACCACTTTGACCTTTGGAGTGTAGATCCAATCCCTGGGTACCAGCAAAGTTCACAAGCCTTAAATCCTGTAAGTCCTCTTCTTCCAGCAGGAGCCAACTCTGGAAGCGTGATAAGTGGTACAACTAGTTTGCACTCCTACTGTGACTGGGGTGGGCTGACTAGAAGAGCTCTGAGAATGAATAGAAGAAGCCCTCCCTGGCAACTACAAGTCAAAAGAGGTAGTGCTAAAGGTGCCCTTTGTTCTGCCAACTGTTTTGGTCCCATTCTGGACAGCGAATATCTGCTAAGTAGTCAGCAGTTAACACACATTGGCCTTTCCTGGGCACGAAAGGCAAGCTATTGTCCTCTGAGCCAGGGTCATGAAGTCTCCCAGCCAAAATGTGTATTCCCGCTCTGGAAGTGTGATGACTGGCAGAACAGGTTTTAAGCCTTGGTTTGGGTAGGCTAAAGTACATTTATGCAAAGTTAATTTTCTGCTTCGATTATCAAAAATATGATGTCACCATTAAATCAGAATTTAAAAACTAAGTAGTGAATAACCTTAAAGCATTATCTAGCCCTTTCCTGGATGTGGAAAATAAAGATTGTAATCCCACTTAGTCTACTACGGAAAGGTCAGGTAAGGCCTACAAAGTGAAACATTTATTAGCTTGTATTTTTACACTGAGGGCTCACTAAGCCCAATATGTAGGGTGCACTAATTTTTATATATCAACAACTCTTTTCTGTGGGCTTAAAAGACAAACTTTTTAGGGGTGACATGAATATGTAAGCATAGACTTTTCATACATAGCACAGGCATTTCCTTCCTACAATGTGTCACTGCAGTGTATTTTAATGCTGCCTAGCTATAGTACAGTGGGGCTCCTGGCATAAATATACTTTTGTCATATATGCGCGAGTCCAGAAAAACCCATTGCAGCCCAAATATGACATTTAACTTTCCATGCCATAGGTTCACGTAAGACACCATTTACACTGAAGCTTTATGGAAGTTAAATAGGCCAAATAGGAAGTTCCAATGTGGTAGCATGATTTAGTGGGAAAGCACAGTCACTTTACTACTGTTTTCCAGTGCTAATGTGGACAATGTTGTGAAACTAGCAGAAAAAGGTGAAAAGTCTGGGGTGACTGTAGAAATGAGAATTTCACATTATCCTATTTTCTCAGTTGCTCAAGATTGATTCACCTTTGTTTTATATATTGTCTTTTTATGCATTATAGCTTGGCCTAAATTATTAGATCTATTATTTCCACCCACATCATTCATATTTTACTTACTTGAACACAAAGCAGCACCACCAAAAAGCAGGGTTTGTGCTTACAAGGATTTAAAAAAAAAGAAATCTTTAATTATATATTGCGAATTTTAGTTACATCTTTCATTGATGTTTGTGGGTCATTTTTACCATTTAAGCTTAGGTTTCCTTTTTTGGTTAATTTTTAAGAGAGTTTATTAAGACGATAGATCACAAATGATGAATATTCACCTATTGCTGTGTTCACCTTTAATGTTTGAGCATAATCATCCATGTGGTTAATTTTATATATGCTCATTATTGAGCAAAACTTGTGGACATTATGATTAGTATTAAGGTTTGTGAACTTTTGCAATGTGGCGCCACTGGTAAACCAGGCATGAAGATGGCAGCATTTTAACTGACTACAGTAGTTCAGCCTAACATCCTGCAATTATCCTCTGTCGTACCTGTTCACTCACTGTTATTTAATATATGAGTCTCTAGTGGGATGCTGCTGCTTGCTTGAAGCTGGAAACAACCAGCCAGGATATTCCCCTATGGCTATAGCTGCCTTTGTTGTGATGCTCCCCTTCTCCTTGTCGCTACTGGTGAACAAGGGACTTTAAATAAATATTTGGTTTACGGTATCAATTATATTTCTCATCTAGAGGAAAGTCCCCACTCATTACTGAGCCTAGGGCCGAAAGACCTTGGACGTGAGAAGAGAATTAATCAGAAGCTACAAATCAAAAACTCTAACATTTCTATACATTCGATTTAAATTAGCATTTCTTGGGAATCAATAATGAAATTTGGTGGGAGTGTTCAAAGCTTTATTAAAATATTTTAATAAGTATATTGTTATTCTCAAAATAGGTACTCGATTAATCAGTAATACAATACAGAACAATTGCAGAAATTGTGTTCCACACTAGTAAATATCTATACTAAGTGTAGAAAATTAGAGCATAAGTATCTTCAGAACCCATAAAGAGTTCTAAATCTAGAGGTGAACGCATTGAGCTTCAGGCAATTCTAAATACTTATCAAAGGGGATGATGGACGGAGCGTTTGCGCAAATCAAACACTCACCCCCAGTCAACTGATCTGGGTTTAATCCATCACCATTCTTTAGCTCACTCCTGATTTACATATGGCCATGTCTGCCGTGGCTCGGCAGAGAGCCTAAAAAAGGGTCTGAATAGAAACCTTCCCACTACTCTAGGAACACATACTAATATAACATTTTGATATCTATCACTAAGGTAAACTGCATTCTTCTGTCTTCTTAGCAAATCATTGCATGGTGTCATCATGGGAACACAAAATATACAAGTTTATGGAGCCTAACACTGCAACCATGAAAGGGTAAGTCTAATGGAAAATATTAATGTACCTCTAATTTCTGTTTAGTGTTCTACGCAGTACTGCTTCTAATCTCAGGGGGAGTTGAGCCATGGCCCACTTTCACTCAGCAACTTATGTTGTAAAGTGGCCTTAACCTTATTCATTTGTTGGCTGCTAATTTGGCAACACCCTATTAGAACTACTTTCTCTATCCAAATCCCTTTGTTGACAAATCCCAACAGTCAATGGTTAGGGTGAGCATATTGGAGAATGCAGACCAGATACCTCACTACAAGGTTGGGGCTGGAGGACTGGTGGCCAACATGCATGATTGATTGTTGGTAATACACCAAGCCAACTGGGCTGGCTGGGAGGCAACTGGTTACGCCATTTATGAAGCATGGATTGCTTTCTGCCTTTCTATTGTTGAGAGTCCAAAGTAAGTGGCAATAGGGGAATGGCAGTAAGGGTTGTAGGTATTAGTTTTAAAAAGAGATGTTCTCTGAGTACAAGTTCTGGATAAATACAGCAGTATATTGTAGACAGGTTCAGATTTCTAGAGAGGGGTGGCTGTTCCTTGAAGACTGCATGACACTAAAATGTGAGGCTTCTGCAGATATGGAGATTCGGCTCATGGTTGAAACTGGAACTTGCAGGAATTAAACAATGGAAGAAATGCCAAAAATGTTCTTGCATGTTTAAAACATCATAGGATAAGCCAGGGGAATAAGGCAGCCCAGGCAGTGCAGGGGGTGCTCCCAACCCCCCAGTGGGACCCACACATTCAAGGTGGCCCCATTCAGCCCAAGGTCAATCAATATTATTGAGATATGAAAGATGTAGGTGCCCCTCATCGTATTCTGAATAGGGGCCCCATCATTCTGTGTCATGTCACTGGGATAAACAGAGATAAATTTAGATAAGCGGGGCCAATTTACTGATTGTTCATGTTCATGCAAGGCAGGATAACAGGCAAATATGCTGTATTTTGTTGTGTGAAATTGAGACATCAGAAATGTACAATATCTACTATGATGTGGAGCATTTTTTCTGTCTCCTAGCCCTGGCGTACCGTGTACTGCCTATTGCTATTACAGCCACCTTTGCACCATATTGCAAGGGTGCCTGTGTTACAGGCAGGATTATTTTTGTGCAAGAACAGATACCTTCCTGTACAATAATAATCCCTAAGGCATTTTCCTTTTTCTATGTGTGATGCAGAATACAGAACACATGGAAAGAGGAAGTAACAATGAGAAATAAAGATATTGCTCCTCGTTGCACCTGGTTCAATGAGGCAAAGCATTTTGGGCCATATTGATGGGAACGCCTACCCATGTAACACCTTCCTGATTCAAAGTAAGGCAAGGCAGTGCGATGCTATGCCTTGTTTTACTTTTCAGGAAAAATCCCACACAAAGATGATTTGCATGGCTTTGGAAATCACAAATAACATTTTGCATTGTAGGTGCTGCATCAATATGGAAAATATCAGTAAATCTGGGCCACACTACTGTCTACTATTAACCCTATCTCCACCTCCATGGTGTCCCAGAACCTGCAGCAGGCTTTTATCAGAGGTTGTTTTGGGATCTGAATTTTGAGTCAGGTCATTGGAGGCCGTCGCTTCCACTCCTCTAGTGG
The DNA here is from genome assembly GCF_964261635.1 of Lissotriton helveticus. Classification (NCBI taxonomy): domain Eukaryota; kingdom Metazoa; phylum Chordata; class Amphibia; order Caudata; family Salamandridae; genus Lissotriton; species Lissotriton helveticus. The sequence continues at coordinate 17,338,379 of NC_136060.1, read as the reverse complement.
AGAACTATCTGCCATATTTAAAGAACACCACTTGCCTAGCAGGGATAGCTATGCCTTTGATGCATTCTCTGATAGGACGACCACATTTAAGGCAGAGAAGAATGCTGTGCATGTGCCATGTTTTTTGGTCCCACTTGCCATTCTTTTTTGTTTTTCTGAAACTAAATTCCAAAGCAGGAAAAACAATGAAAATGGCCCTGATATACAAATACTTTTCTACTTGCACATCAGGGCCATTATCTAATGATGTTTGTTGCCCTGTAAGTAGGGTGGGCATACTATCACTGTGAACTTCTGGCCTTGTATCAGATTGACTGCTCCTTCAAGGGTTTCCACTGGGGCTCCACATGTAAACCCAGTGGTTCCCTTTCCCTAAATGGGGTGGGGGATCCATTAGGTTGGTAAAATGTGCATCATCATTATGTCGCATATTGCCAGCAGTGAAATAAAATTAACCTTCTTTATGTTACGTATATGAGCAATTTAGTAGTCTGTTACATTTAAAAGTATATTATATTATAATATAATATTTACAATATTGAGAAATCAACTGAATGATTTGAAGTTAAAAAAGTTGGAGACCCAAAATAAAGAGTCTAAAGATGGGGGGCATATTGGCCGCAATAAATGCAGTGCTATTTACATTTCGGAAGCATGCTAAGAGAGAAGTCAAATTCCTTGGGAAGCATGCATGTTCAAGAAAATAGAAGGAATTAGAATTTTCATTTCATTTCAGACACTAGCTTGGGGCATTAATCAGATCCAAACACAAAACATTGTTGTTGTGAAAAAGATAAAGGGCTAGGTACATCCACAAACAATTTACTGACAGATTCACTGATATCAATATCTAAAGATCCGTGGAGCCCAAAACTAAAATAGGTAACGGCTTTTATAATGCAACTTTGACATGGAGAGACAATCTCTCCAGGGTTGGTCTGTCCTTTCCGGCACTCCCGCATTGCCCGATGGACAATTGCCCTGGTCATGTATATGGCTGCAAACCTAGCTTTTTCAACTGATGTTTCCATAAGAAAGTTCAATAAAAACAAGAAATGTTCCCCTACAACCACATCTATAAACCTCTTCTATGTTTCCATACTCATAATCAAAATCCAACAATTTCAAGCTCATAACACTGAACCCAAATATATTGAAAAATGTGAATATTTATTATATCAATTTAATGTACATATACATAACATTTAGATTTAAAAAACAATAAAAATAAAAATCCTATTCTGGATATTTACTATATACGTAGACTCCTATATTCTTTCTTTGTCAATATATTCATACAGTGTCATGGGAAGATCACAGAGTGATTCAACATATTTTTTTCCGAATTTTGACTTTTCACTTGGCTTTTCACTTTTTATGCACAGTGTGCAAATATGCAAGATAAAATAAAAAGTTAAAAATGCTAAACAGCATGTAGTTGTTGATGCGGCGTTTCAGTGGAAGAGAATCAATAAACCACCTTCTTCAGGACTATAGTTAATGACAACAATCATCTATAAAAAATGTACATATGATATGACTATAAATCTGATATATACATAACACTTTTACATATACTGAGTTCAGCAGGATCAATCACACTGTTATATTCCATATAGGTACCCTGATATAGGTTAAGGTAGCTCCAAACCCTTCACCTATATTCTTCTCTACATTACACTTGTAACGGTTTACAGGGACTGACCTTTTACCTAGAGACAACACTGCATTCAGAACGCGGGTTTTTCCAAGGTCGAAATCTCATACATTATGCATGAGGATTCTTGGAAGCACAGCAGGGCTACCATCTCCTGTATAATATCTATGTATAAAGTTCATGCCTAACGTCATCTTTAGACTGACACAGTAATACAGCGAGGTAGGACCCCTGGGGAGACCTATGGGTATATATACATCGCATCTTGCTAAGACAGACAGTAGAGATCGAGACTTCCCGGCCGACACACTGATCAGAGACGCTGAGGTACCTGCATGCAGACACATCAGCTCGCAGTGGTCTAAAACATCCCTTGCAGGGTGTCCAACTCAAGACCAGGACGAGGTCCCACAGTCTCTCCCTTCAGGTAATGGGGTTGACTTTATCCTAGAGGGATTCTTAGCTTAACACCTACACACATGCTTGGTACACTTAGGTACATCTAGTTAGGAAGGTATCGTAGGAGTACTTTTTTTATCATGTATTTTATATACTTGTATGTATTCATGAATATTGCAAGATGGTAGTGCTATACCATCCATTTACCTTTATAATACTGCTAATCATTTATATCTTATACTGTCTAACATTTGTTGCAACTCATCTATTCTACACCAGAATAACAACTGTTCAATAAATACTTATTGAAAATGCCCAGTCGGTTTATTCTGTGTATCTCTCTGAAACCGACTAAGCTAGCACGAGTGACTGAGTGAAAGGTAATATATTGTTTCCAAGGTCCTGAGGGATCAGGGTTGTCATGTTCGATGGTTGCCAAGAACTATTCTCTCCGTGATAAGAGGCTATTCTAGTGGCACTGTGAGCTAGCTGGTAAAAAGGCCAACATACCCGGTGGGGGTGCTCAGAACCAGTCTGACACAAATCCTACAGTGTATGCTGTCCAAACGTGCAGATCATGTGTAGTTTTATAGGAACTACACGACATGGCACCACCAATGTTGGTTGGGTACTTATTTAACAGTAGAATCTGAGTAGTTCAGGAGTGCTATTCTCAGAAATCCCTACTCACAAAACACCAGAGACATCGGAGGGGGTGGGCAAAAACTCGGCCACAGCTGAGTAAGCGAAATTCCTATTTATTGGCTGTTGGTTAATCAAGCTTGAAGGACACAGTGTTCCTAAAATATGTGCAAAAACACCTTATCTTAGTTCCCTTGAAAAGTTATTGCTTACTATAAACAAAATGACTGTGCAGGAAATAGACCTGCTAAGGCAAGCACTGCCCCTCTCAGAGGACGAGGATGAGAAAAACGCAATACATATTGCGGAAAAGGATAGAAATGCCATCACCCTGAAAGTGGTTGCGCATGGTCTAACACCTAAGGGTGGCTCAGTAGCATTTGTGATTGAGGCACACAAATCATATAGAACAGAGGTATTTTATACATGGGTTACATTCCCAGCCGCAAATACAAGAACAAAAACATTTCACTACTACGCAGAAGATGAAACACAGATGGACTATTGTCCGTATGAGGACATTGAAGTTGCGCTCACTTACCAGGAGCATTTATACTTATTTAAAGGCTCCATCCCCATACAAGAAATAGAGTAAGACTTGTTCCACTCGGAAGAGAAGGAGCGACATGGCCAATATTAGCAGCCTACACACCACATCCTGACATTGAAACTATGCCAGGAGGAGACTTACTAATACTTCACAAAGAATTGATAGCCCTTTACAGAAACATGGCACAATTCGTCATAAGGACACTTACAGTCTAGCCAGCAATGGTAACAACAAATACAACTCCAGTTCAAATTACAGCAACTAGAATTACACCACAAATTTTACACGCAGTAATGGGTAAAATGCCCTCAAAACGTGAACAAATGCCATTCAGGGTAGTTCAGAAAATAACACAGCTAGAAGCAGTATTCCCGAATACTAGCGCTTATGAAAAATACAGAATGCTGACAATCTGCTTGCCCATTGGGGTAAAACCATGAATAGAGGATTGTACCTCTCGAGGTACAGTTTTCGCTGCCTTATATACCAGAACACATGGGAGCTGTGATACCAGATGTATTAAGACGAATACAAAATTAGTACGGAGCAGAACCTGCTCTGAGCTTAGGAATGAAACTACTAGGTAATTATTCCCAGGTATCAGCTTCAATATTAGCAAATATTAAAGGGGGGGCAGCATCAGTGGCACTCCGTCAACACCTAATGGAGTTCAGTCCTTTACAACAGGAACAAGAACTACCCAAAATAATTGAAACTGCGTATGCTGAATTAGACTGGGACAGTTTGGGTGGAATAGCATTAAAGCCACAACTGATGGGTAGTCCTGAAAAGGACACCTTAAATCAGACACCTGCTTCATCAAAGAAGAAGTGGGACAATAACAAAAACCAAAAAGGTAAAGACAACAAATCTCAATCCAGAGGTCGGTCTCCTCAACAGGAGCTCTTCGAAAGGAGGTACAACCTTAGGAATTGAGACAATATTAGAAAGCCTGACAGGTATCAGGATACTGATACACGTTCCACTCTTTCCTTACAGGGGTCAACGAAAAACACAGAGAGGGTAAGACGGTCAGACAGACAAGAAGAGCATACAAAGTCCATAGACAAACACCACGCTCAGGACTATACTTACAAAAAAGAAAACAAACCAAAGCCACAGTTCAAAAAGAAGAAGATTGCAAGTCTAAAGATTAGACATGCCCAGAATTCTGAAGACTCAACTAATGAACAGGGAATGGGCTCTGACGATGCTAGACAGTGCGACAGAAGTAACAATAGCTCACCAGAACCTGATGGAATATCTGGTGACAGCGGCTTGAATGATTATATCACCGTGGAAACACCTGATACAAGGGTAAGCGTCCCACATACGTTATATGAAATAACACTCCAAATGGAGGAGGACAAGCCCAGGAAAGTTAGAGGTCTATTTTGGGAGAACCTGACGGTTGGCTATGACATATTGTTAGCTGAACAAGATTGGCCGCCAGCCTTCGTCATGGACTGCCCTAGGGGAGAAACAGTAATTTTACCAGCATATTCTGACCTGTCCCTAAATATCTCAAATATATATATACACGGGAGTGGGAGGTAGCTAAAGCCCCCGCATTGTATGAAAACCATGTTGGATGGAATGAGGATTCAACCCACCACATTATTCCATTAAAAAATACTGCACGGAGGCAGTATCCAATAAAGCAAGAAGCTAAAAAACAGGTCAGGGAGATCTTACATCAACTTGAGTACCAAGGGGTGATTGAAACTTGCACCTCTCAAATGAATAACCCTTTGTTTACCGTATCAAAACTGGACAATTCGTATTGTTTAGTTTTGGATTACAGACATTTAAACACTTGCATTAAGACATTTGCAGTTCAAAATGCACACAGTGCTGCATTAATGTATAACATTGCTGCGAAAAAATACAAAACAACACTAAATATCTCAAATGGATTTTTTTGTCAAATATAGCACCTGAAAGCAGGAATTTAACTGCATTCTCTGAGTTAAGCTCCCAGAGTCAATTTTGTATACTTCCCCAGGGGTATAAGATCAGCCCGGGCTTGTTCTTGGCCAGAGTAACTGAATTACTTCAAAATTTGGATGAAGAGCCATTTTCCTGTGTGGATGATATTTTCTAACAGATGCTGACCTAGATGAACACTTGAACAGAGTAAATACCATCATTTTGGGATTTGCCTCTCAGGTTACAAATTAAACTTTAAAAAATCGAAGATAGCCCACCTCAATGTCCTTTTTCTGGGATATGAGCTTTCAAGTTAAGGGAAAAGCCTAACAGCAAAATCTTTCAAAAATTGTGCGCAGCTTCAACCTCCAAATTCATTAAAAAAAAGTACAATTGATGCTGGAATTCCTGAACTTTGGCAGAACATACATCATGGATTACGCAGAAGGGGTCAAACCTTTCTACGATTTAATAAAACCTGGCTTTTCAGTTAAATAATGGACACAGGAACACACAGGTATGCTTTGTTCCCTACAAGCTGATAGGATAGCTTCAAAACACTTACAGACATGCGTAAATGTACTCAACTTAGTGATTCGCATAGTTGCGGGTCAATCAAGATACACCTACCTAACATATAATGAAGGTGAAATAGTACAAATAGCATACAAATCACATTTGTACACAAATGCTGAAATGTGTTTTGCATCAATGGGAACAATTCTAACAGCAGTACAGACTGCTTTGTAAGAGAAAGGGCACTGGCTCAAAGAGAAGCAAATAATTGTTGTAAGCCCAGGAGCAGCCTTCGAGGCTGCTACAAAGGCAAGCATTCCTAACGCAAAAGCATTAAATCCGAGATGGATATAATGGGCTAATTCTCTTACTGCAACAGATGTTGAATACAGGTACGAGCCAAGTTTAAAAACACAAGAATTCCTGAATACAAACATGAATATCCTCTCCCTAATGAAATAATGCCTCTAGATCAGTATAAATATTTAATTTACACTGACAGATCTGCTCAGCCGGCCATTGGGAGTAAACAGCAATACAGCACCGCATGCGCAATCGTTAAAGGGTGCACGCAGGATGGAAAATTTCATCCGAGTTGTACTAAAACTCAGTCTCTAGGAGACTGTACGGCACAGCGAGCAGAATTAAAAGCCTTATTACTGGCGCTTGTAAATACAGATTGAGAAATCCCCAAACTAAGTGTGTGTGATTCCTTTTACTATGTGCAGTCATTCAATGAATATTTACACCACTGAGGACAAAATGGGTTCAAAGATGAAAAAAGGTGGCAAAATTAAGCATGAAACTCCATGGGAACAGGTAGTGGAGTTAAAAAACAACCTACCAAGGGCTCATGTGATACACACACTGAGTCATCAACGTGATGGCGTTTACGTTGAAGGAAATTCATTGGCTGATGAAGCCGCGAAGGGGGCTGTACGTACGGCTTCCGTGTCTGCAATCAATCATTCAAAAACAAGAGTAGACAGTGAGAGTATGGTTGCGATTATTGCTACACGCAATAATACGTCAGTACCAAAGAAAATTCCACTCAAATACTCCTACAAGTTAGATGCAAATAACGTTCCATTTGCTCCGATTTCTGGAGTGGGGGATAGAGTAATACCAAATATGGATTGCAGGTTAGGGTTAATTCTAGCAGAACACAAGGGTATAGGTTCTGCACATGCAGGAGTTACAGTGACTGTTTCTCTACTGAAACAGGACTGGTGGTGGCCAGGATAAACAAAGCAGACTAAAGATTATGCCTTGAAATGTGACATCTGTCAGCAGAGGAAAGGTTCCATCGTAACACGTCCAGCGCAGACACCATTGCTAATATCAGAAAAACCACTTGAGTGTGTTTATTTGGACCACTGCAGCCCCTTAAAAACAGATAGGGCTTACAAGTATATCATGATTGCAGTGGATTCCTCCTCTAGATTCCTATGGGTATGACCCCAGCGCTTGGCTGACTCTCTAACTGTTATTAAAGATTCACGAGTCTTCTTAGGGACATACGCAATTAGCACATTACATTCTGACTGTGGCCCCTCGTTCGGCTATAGGGCTTACAAGGAAGCCATGGGAGGTTTGGGTGTAGCATTGCAGTACTCCTCTCCATACCGTCCAGAGGGAAATTCGGTTGTGGAGAGGAAAACCCGGGACTTAAAGCAGTCTTTAACAGCCAGATTATTAGGCTCGGGTGATAGTTGGGAAAATATTTCTATGGAGTTCAAAGAGAATTGAATAACACGCCATGGTCTCCAGGGGGTGTCACTCCTTATGTGCTCCTATTTGGGATGAGAATGTGGGTACCTGATCTTGATTGTGGCGGATGAAAAACCTTTTCACATCCATAAATGTTTGTCTGTTTTAAAGGAAGCTAAATGAACCCAGGTCACTGCAAAGCAATGTCCAGGTAAAGCAGACCGCAACTGGGGAAGTCAAGTCTTTCACAGCAAGACCTGTCTGAGTCCCTAAAGTCGGGGTCCTGGTCAGAGAAAAAAAAGATGGCTCAAAAAAGAATTTGGGCCATCATACAGAAAGCCTGTAACTGTCCTGGCAGTTGAAGGAATAATAACTGTACTTTTGCTGCCTCTTACCTGTAAAAAGGAGAAAAGATTTGTCTCAATTGACCTAATCAAACCACACTATGTGGCTGATACTGGGTAGTAGGCTGCATGGACTCCGGAGTAACAGACACCGGAATGATGGACTATGCAACAATGCCATGGAACTTGTTCCTCTTGAAACTGAAGTTCAAACTCAGAACGTAGATGATAGACAAATTTCAGTTCATCACAGATATCTACGTCAACATGCCTCAACAGAAGCAAGCTACAGTTTTCACAAGACCTGAGGAAATACCGAAAATTGATCGAACTGCATCTGGCTATTTCATTGACTTTCATAAATTTTGTTGGAATTGGCCCTTTTTTGAAGGTTCACCCCTGAACTTTTTGCCTTAAGCTCTGACATGGTGGTAGTGATTTTAGGGCTCTGTGCACTTTAGCACTGTGGCCCAGTGTAAAGTGCGTGCACTCTCTGAGTGCGTGTGGTGAGATTGGCCTGCCCTCCCATAGGAATGCCTGGGGGATATGTGTGTTCATGGTAATTCCTGGTATGAGGGGAGTGCAGGGTCAAGTTTAGTATGTGCAAACTCATGAGAATAAACGCTGCGCAATGATGTGCACAGATTTATGGTGACAGGTGGAGAAGTGCTACTTTTAGAAGTTGGCATTTCTGTGTGCTGTGTGTCTACCTGCCTGATATTAATTGCATGTCTGGCTTGTGATTGACAGGAGCTGAGAGGGCTTGAGAATTCCAGGAGCCAGGGTGAGTCTGCCCAGTGGTGAATGGAGAGATCTGCATGCAGATGGGAGGGAGGAGTTACACCTGGACCCGAATAGGGCTTTGCCTCCCCGCCACAATGCTGGCTCCACCTCCTGTGATGTGTCTGATGTCCCTGGCCTGTCCTGTGAAAACAAGGAAGGAGTCATGTACACAAAGTGCGCCTGAAATCGTTGTATCTGGTTCCCCCAAACACTGCACCTTTGCACAAAGCAAATGTGTGTATAAAAGACGGGTCTGTGACCCCATGAAGATGTTCAGTTTTTGATGTGCTGTTCCTACCAGGGATTGCTGCTGCTGGGACCCAGGGGGGCTGCCAGGAGGGCTTGCCTCCCTTGGCCCTGTATTGCCCCTTTCTCCCTAAGGACATTCAAGGACTTGGAACCTAACGCCTGGAGCGCGCTTTATCTGCTTAGAGCCCCTTTATTTTGAGGAAGGACCCTCTGTGCATTGCCCTTGCAGTGCTGAGCTGCAGCGTGTCCTGAGGGAATCCCAACATAGGGATTCCCCCGCTCTCGCTAATTCCATTGTGGGTGACCACCCCGTTTTTTAGGGCTCGCCACTTTTCTATTTCGCAGAAATAGAAAACAGGGGTGAGCCCTTATGTCGCTGATCTGCTTCTTTCCCCAAAGGCTCTATTCAGGCAGCTGATTGGCTCTCTTCGAGCCGGATTCCCAACAGTTCACGAGAAATAGAATCACGTGACAAGCTCCTCGTGGACGAGCTTGCACGATCCTTCCCCCTGCCAGCAGCATTTGGCACATCAAAGGCTTCGCTGCCACATCCACAATTGAAGCTACGATCAAAGGCTTCCGTTGCACCTCCCCCCGCCGTCACTTATTCAGGGCCGCAGGCCCTGCCTCGCTTCCGGCTCTGCTGTAACCACATGCTACTGGACGCCCGTCACTTATTCAGGGCCGCAGGCCCTGCCTCGCTTAATCCGTGCACCCTTTTATTGCCTCGCTTCATCCACAATTGAAGCTACGATCAAAGGCTTCCGCTGCCCCGCCCCCGGCCGTCACTTATTCAGGGCCGCAGGCCCTGCCTCGCTTCCCGGCTCTGCTGTAACCACATGCTACTGGACGCCCGTCACTTATTCAAGGCCGCAGGCCCTGCCTCGCTTAATCCGTGCACCCTTTTATTGCCTCGCTTCCCGGCTCTGCTGTAACCACATGCTACTGGACTCCCGTCACTTATTCAGGGCCACAGGCCCTGCCTCGCTTCCCGGCTCTGCTGTAACCACAGTGCGCACTAATGAAATGCACCTCGAGAGTCACAGTTAGTTCTTTGTCCTCCATTTGCTTCAAGCACCTAAATAAAGTATTTCTTGTTCAAAAACGGCTAATATGAACAAACGCCACTCAGCCATGCAACGCCAATCTCACCCACGCAGCTCTACTCACCCACGCAGCGCCATACTCACCCATGAAGCGCTACTCACCCATGCAGCTTCACTCTCACCCACGCAACCCCACTCAGCCATGCAACGCCACTCATTCACAAAACGCCACTCACTCACACAACCCAACTCATACAGCGCAACTCTCACCCACGCAGCACAATTCTCATCTACGCAGCGCAAATCACACCCACGCAAGTCCACTCAGCCACGCAACGCCACTCAGCCACGCAATGCCAATCTCACCCACGCAGCTCTACTCACCCACGCAGCGCCACTCAGCCACGCAGTGCACTCTTAACCACAAGCATGTCTGTGTACTTCCTCCAGCTGGATCCCAGCATATCCGTGTACTCTTTAACAATCACACACACATGCAAATTTGCAACCCCACTCACCCACGCAACGCCACTCAGCCACGCAACGCCACTCATTCACAAAACGCCACTTACTCACGCAATGCAACTCATACAGCGCAACTCTCACCCACAACAGGCACACACACACACACATCAACAGCCATCAGTGCACACTTTCACCAGGCATACACACCACCGGACGACAATGCACACAAGTGTACATCAAAGTCATACAATGTACATGCTGTATTACAATGACCTGTTATCTATCAAAGGTTAACGACATGCACAGTGGTCAGCCTAAAGATAAAAAGTACAAAACAATATCACAATACGTTCAAGTACTGTACTTCAACATAATTTAAGGTAGTCCAAACAGAAGGTGTCACATTTCCACTAATTAACACTATTAGCATTGTATGATGTATTCCTATAGGTTCTGTATCGATCCCCCTATTCCTGACCCTATTCTGGTTAACAAGTTAACTAGCAGCCATCCCATGATGCAGAAACCGTTATCTGATTACGCCAGACCACGGCACAGGAGCGCGTTATCTGATTAGGTCATAACGCTGCCCCGCCTTCCTGACGCGCTGAGAACGAGACGCTGCCTTTCTCCTGCCGAGAAATCCAGCTCCGGCGCTTCCAAGCAGCCCTTGCAGGCAGCCTGGAATATCGAGACCTCAGACGAGAGATACCATCCCTCAACCATCCTAGATTCCAGGTACAGAACTGAATCACCCCTTGCAGAGAATTCTTGAGTCAGTCACTTGGCAAAACAAACTTAACTTAAACTGCTACTTTCTACTCCAGCCCACGTATTAGGCTTAGGTCAGGTACACCGGGGTAGGAGTGGTTAGAAACACCAGTTGAGTACGATTAGTCAAATGTTTATATGTATGTATCTATTTTATCCATTTTAAACCACCATATGGCTTAGAAACCATATCAATGTTTTTACAGTATTATTTTATAATTCTGCTTTTATTGTATGCACTTTACTTAACCATAAGTATTGCGATAATATCGATCCATTTCTCTTGTACGAGAAAAGAGACTGATCAATAAATAACATCTTTTATTGAACACGCCCGTCTCTTCCTTTTCTCTACAAACTGGTGAAACTAAGAATGCACGTACAGACTGAGTAAAATAAGTTGTCTTTTGTTTTCACACGACTCTAGAGATATACTCTTGATTAGGGGAGAGCAAAGTTGTCATGTTCTATGGTTGTCAGAAACTAAATCCCTTCTTGTCTATCCAGGGAGGTTCAACTCCTCCTTGTCTATTCGAGAAAGTTTCTAGTGAACTCTGAGCTAGCTGGCAAACCCAAAACTTTAAGTCTAATATCGACAGTAGAAGACCTAGTTAACGTCTGGTCTAGGTCTATACTATTGGAGGTATTATTCCAATGCGCAGAGCCTATTGGGATAATAGGAACTACACTACATGGCGCCCAACGTGTTTGGATAGGCGATAAAACTAACGCAAGACTTTAGAGTAACTCAGTCGTGCTTTTTCACTCAGACCCCTTTTTCCCATAATACTCCAAAGACGTCTGGAGTGGGTGAGAGGTAAAATCTGCCAAACCTCGCAGGAGGGAACTCCTATGTATGGCTCTTGGTTCAATCAACGTTGAAGGATACACTGTTCCAAAATATTGTGCATCTAATCTTTGTTTCCATAAGAAACCTGATCTGCAAACAAACAGAAAAACCTTCCTGTCGGTAAAATGGCAGAAAGTGATGATGAAAGAGAGAGAGCTAGATTAGCAGCTGAAATAATAGAAGCTGATAATACTATGCAAGGAGCAGACCCGGATATAAAACTCATCCCGGTCAACATAAGAAGATCTATAACATTAAAACTTATAGACAATGGACTGACACCAAGAGGTGGTACAGTCATATTCGTAATTGAGGCACACGAATATCGGCAGACAGAGGTATTCTATTCATGGATACACTTTCCAGCAGCAAATGCTGTAACAAAGGAGTTCCACTATTATAAAATAGAGGAACCACCGGATACCTACACTCCTTTCGAGGAAGTGGAAGTACCACTCAAATTCCAAGAGCATCTGCTCTTGTTTAATGGCGCCCTAACACATAATAATCACATCACCAGGCTCGGTCCACTAGGTAGACCAGGAGCAACATGGCCGGTCCTAGCCGGATACACACCACATCCAGACATCGAAAGAATGTCTGCAGCAGATGTTTTAGTACAACTAAAACAGCTAATTAAAATATATAGACAACTAGTCCAATATGTAATGCGGACTTCAACCATCCAACCTGTAGTTAAAATTCCACAGCTGACCCCACATCAGGGGAACACAAATAAAATTACACCACAGAACATACAGTCCTGTCTAGGTAAAGTACCAGCTAAACGGGAACAAATACCATTCTGGTTAGCACAAAAAATCACCCAAATAGAGGCGGTGTTTCCAGACACCACCCCTGTGGATAAACACAGGATTCTGACTATCTGTCTTCCAATGGGAATCGCACCACACGTGGAGGACTGTGACACTTGGGGTACAGTCTTTGCTTCCATTTACAGAAAAACACATGGTGTACCATCCATGTCGGTAATACCAGATGTGCTAAAACAAATTCAAGACGAATACGGTCCAGAACCCGCTTTAACTCTTGGTATGAAATTACTAAAAGACTTCAAGCAGGTCTCGGCAATATTACTAGCCAACATAAAAGGAGAAGCAGCGAATGTGGCGATCCGCCAGAGGTTAAAAGAGACAGATATAGCAGACCAACCAGCTGAAATTGCCAGAATTATAGAAAAATCCTATGAAGAACTAGGTAGAGATAGTTTGGGTGGAATACCAGTGAAGCCCCAACTAATTGAAAGTCCTGAAAAAATATTTATTAAAAATAATCTAAACAGTCAAAAGAAGAACTGGGATGGAAACAAACAATCCAATCCAAAAGAAAAGAGATTCCAGTCCAGAGGAAGGTCTCCTCGGCGGAGAGAAAGATCTCCGGACCAAGGACCCAAGTCTCCCCAAAGGGAGCCCTCTGTGAAAAAATACAACCTTAGAAATAGGGATAACATAAAGAAACCGGATAGATATCAAGATTTTGATACACGTCCCTCTCAATCTTTTCAGACTACCGCGCAGAAATCGGAAAGAAGAGGACGATCGGAACCCAGGGAAGGGCACGTCAAGTCCAAAGACAAGGAACCTGCTCATCCAAATAAAAAATTACAGTTTCCAAAAAAGAAGGTAGCCAGTATTAAAGTATTCAACAATGCCGAGAATACTGAGGACACAGCTGAAAAACGGAGAGTGGGCTCAGACAATGCTAGACAGCGCAGCAGAAGTGAGCATAGCATGCAAAGTCCTTATGAATCATCTGGAGACAGTGGACACGAATGAATACATTCAAGTGGAAACTGCAGACACCAGAGTTAGCAAACCTCACAAAATATATGAAATAACTTTACGTATAGAAGGGGATAAGACTAGGAAAATAAGGGGCCTTTTTTGGGATAATCTCTCCAAGGGCTATGACATCCTTCTAGCTGAAAAAGATTGGCCACCAGAGTTCGTCAGGGAGTGCCCACATGGCGAAGAAATAATTATGCCTGCCTTCTCAAATCATATTCCAATTCATAAAAAATATACACTTGCAAGAAAGTGGGCAGTAGCTCAAGCTCCTGCTTTATATAAAAATCATGTAGGATGGGATGAGGACTCTCCTCCTCACAAAATCCAGTTAAAATCACAACCTACTGCACAAAGGCAGTATCCAATCAAGCAAGAAGCTAAAAAACAGGTAAAAGAAATTCTAGATCAACTAGAATACCAGGGGGTGATTGAAACTTGCACCTCACAAATGAACAACCCTTTGTTTCCTGTCTCCAAACCAGACAATTCATATCGTCTAGTTTTGGATTACAGACACCTTAACTCATGTTGCAAAACTTTTGCAGTACAAAACTCGCATAGTGCTGCACTAATGAATAACATAGTGCGCAAAAAATACAAAACAACTTTAGACATCTCTAATGGATTCTTTTGTCAAAATATAGCACCAGAGAGCAGATACTTATCAGCGTTCTCAATAAATGGCGCTCAAAAAGAATTCTGTCGGTTACCCCAGGGGTACAAGAACAGGCCAGGAGTATTTTCAGCGAGAGTAACAGAGTTACTACAAACATATGATGACGAAGCATTATCTTATGTCGATGACATATACCTAACAGACGATGACTTGGATACTCACTTGAAGAGAGTGAACACCATAATACTTGGGTTCGCAGCAGAGGGTTACAAATTCAACTTTTAAAAATCTAGAATTGCCCATCTAACAGTCCTGTTCTTAGGATATGAATTATCAAGTGAAGGCAAAAGCCTGGCTGACAATTTCCTAGAGAAATGTATCGTACTCCAAGCACCTAGAACACTAAAAAACCTACAGTCAATCCTAGGCTTCCTAAATTTCGGAAGAACATACACTGCAAATTACGCAGAAAGGGTCAAACCCCTTTATGATCTAATAAAACCAGATTTTAAAAAAAACAATTGGACTCAAAAACACACAGAAATTCTGAGATCCTTACAAACAGATATGTTAATTAAAACAAAATTAGAAACACGTGATAACACACGCAACCTTGTGATTCGAGTCATCCCAGGAAGATGCGGATTCACATACCTGACCTCTAATGAGGGAGAAAAGGTACCAATTGCATTCAAATCACACTTGTACACTAAAGCTGAAATGAAATTTAGCCAAACGGAAAAAATTCTTACTGCAACACAGACAGCTATAGCAAAAGAACGAGCCCTTTCACAAGGTAAACGAATAATAATCGTTACACCGATACCAGCCCTAGAGGCTGTAACAAAAGCAAGCATACCGAATGCTAAAGCGCTCCATCCGAGATGGATACAATGGGCTAATTCTCTTGCTGCAACAGACGTGGCATACGAATTTGATCCTAACTTAAAAACACAAGAGTTTCTCCAATACGAATTCGAATGTCCGCCGCCGACCGAAATTCTGCCTCTAGAACATTACGGCTGTATAATATATACAGACGGATCAGCACAACCCGCAGTAGGAGGTGAACAAGCTTACAGTGCTGCGTGTGCGATTGTAAAAGGTCGCTGGCACGATGGGAAATTCAAACCAGCGGTCACTAAAACACAATCTCTAGGAGATTGTACAGCTCAGCGAGCAGAACTACTAGCATTCAAGATGGCGCTTGAAAATACCGATCGAGAATTCCCCACACTCATAGTGTGTGATTCGTATTATTGCGTTCAGTCTTACAATGAATACTTACAGATCTGGCTTCAGAATGGTTTTAAGGATGCAAAAGGAGGCACAATCAAGCATAAAATGCTTTGGGAACAAGTAGTTCTTTTACAAAAGGAACTACCAAAGACTCACGTGATACATACACTGAGTCATCAACGTGATGGCGTTCACGTTGCAGGGAATTCATTGGCTGATGAGGCCGCGAAGGCAGCTGTGCAAACGGCTTCCGTAGCTGCCATCACTCGGTCAAAAACAAAAATAGACAGCGATATATTACAAGCTGTCAGCGCTACAGTAAAAGATGCGATAGAAACACTCCCGAAAGGCTTTCCAGTAAAGTACTCATACATAACTGATGCGAATAATGTTCCATTTGCTCGAATCCCTGGAGTGGGGGATAGAGTAATTCCAAACATGGAACATAGGTTAGGACTCATCATAGCGGCACACGAAGGACTTGCTTCTGTACATGCTGGTGTCTCAGCCACAGTATCGTTATTAAAACAGAGATACTGGTGGCCACAAATGAGAAGACAAACCAGGAACTATGTTCTAGAATGTGAAATATGTCAAAAAATGAAAGTATCAACAGTGAGACGACCAGCACAGACGCCCCTTCTAATCTCGGATAAACCATTAGCCTGTGTTTACCTGGACCACTGTGGTCCCTTACAAAGGGATGGTAACTATAAATATATCTTGGTCGCAGTGGATTCATGCACGAGATTCATATGGATGTGGCCCCAGCGAACGGCTGACGCCAGAACTGTTATAAAAGATTTGCGAGTCTTTATCGGCACATACGCAATTGGCATGCTGCATTCTGACCAGGGTCCTTCTTTTAGCTCTAGAGCTTATAAGGAAGCCATGGTCAGCATGGGCGTTACATTGCGGTATTCTTGTCCATTTCATCCCGAGGGAAACGGAATTGTTGAAAGAAAAAACCGTGACATAAAGCAATCTATAACAGCAAAGGTATTAGGTTCGGGAGCTGGGTGGGTCAAACATCTAATAAGTGTCCAACGTAGTCTAAACAACTTGCCAAGAAATTCTCTGAGGGGATTCAGTCCGTACGAATTACTGTTTGGGACTAGGATGCTAGTCTTAGATCTTGACACTCAGACTTCAGTGGTGAAAGAAAAAAACTTTGATATCAAAGATCGTTTGGCTATTTTACAGGACTTAAACGAAACAAGAAAAGACCTGAGCAACATAAAGTTGAAACAGCAGCCAACAACCACTGAAGAACCACCACCTGTCCCAGCAAGACCTGTCTGGATTCCAAAAATCGGGGATCTAGTCAGAGAAAAGATCGCGGTAAAGAAGGAATTTAGGCCTTCTTACAGAAAAGCAGTTCCTGTCTTGTCCATCAACGGGACGAGATCAGTTGTACTACCGCCGCTTGCTGGTAAAAAGGAGAACCGAGTTGTATCCATCGACCTGGTAAAACCACAATCATGTGGCCGATAACAAACAGTAGGCCAAGTGGACTCCCGATAAGTAGTAGAACACCAAGGTTTGCTACAAGTACAGAGGTGCTAACTAAAAGGCTAATCACATTCGAAACGCCTACAGAACAACAACAAGGACTATGCAACAATGCAATGGAACTCACACCTCTGAAAACCCAAATAAAAACATTTAGTAGAGACACACCAACCTACAATGAAGTAACAAATGAATATGCTGAAGCTGCAAGAAACAGTCATCCTGAAGCAATTGGAACAATAGACAGAACGGCATCCGGCTACTTCATCAACTTTGATGATTCTTCTGAAGATCTAAGTGAATCAAAGACACAGCCATCAACAAAAACCTTTAAAGATAAAGCTAAGGAACTTTTGAAACAGCTGAAAGAAACCTATCTGATTTCTCCATGGATTGAATTTTGGGTGTCCTTTGGTGTATTTATCCTGATACTTTGGCTCATCATGATACTATGTTTGGGACGCTTCATTGAGGGAAAATATGCTAAAATGGACACAGCAAGCCAGAAAATCAACTTGATCCTCAAGCCACACACGTCTTCACACGTCAAGAAAAGAGAACTTTCTTCAGTCAATTTCACAGCCAATCCTTTACCAGGTGGGGTAGCATGGGACAATACTGACTATGAAATTTATGGTCCGGTTGAGATCCTCAAATATCCACACCAAATCAAGATCTCGTTGAGTGACTTTGTAAAACCAAACTCATTTGCTGATGATTGGGACTTTGAAAGTATTAATAACATGATGTCTGATTTAGTGATGTCTGCTAAATTTACCAAACATGATTATTTGCAGGGTTCATCTAATTATGATAGTATGTACTGCTACAACCACTATGGTAACCATTTTCTACATAAATCTGCACAACCTAGAAATGTTTTAAATTATAATCAATGGGAACATTGTGCAACCCCTCCAAAAGGAAGCTCAAGAACCTTATATGACAAATATTCTTATTTTTCAGGGTTCAACACAAGTAATGCTGAAACATTTTATTTCAAATTGTCAAATAGGACAGGAACAAAAACCATGCTTACAAACACAAAATTGATATATTCGGACTCATTTTTTAAACAAATGAATACATTTGGTTTTGATTATGGGGACAAAAATGTTGAAGTAAAAAGTGTTTGGGGTACAAAAGAATGGCAAGTACAAGGTATAGAATCATTGTTTAGAGCCTGCATGATCCCAGAACAAATTATATTCTTGAATGAAACTATTCAACAAACTACCTGTCTTGGATTAGCCAAAATCAAAGACTTAAATAAACCGTCTATTCCAAAACCAACAATGAACAGCAATAACTCTGCAGATGAAGAGATAGACGTGAACTATGTATTAAACCAAAACAGAACAAATCCTGATTGGAAACAATGGTTAATCTGGCCCACAGATACTAATAACTGTCAAGACAGATTCCTGAACAAAACACAGGGGTTCACATTGACCAGGCCAGACCCTAGATATTCCCAAAGACAACACCCAGGGATAATCACCACCTACAGTGTGGGCAAACTCTGCCTTCAATGGCTAAAAACTTCTACACTGACAGAAATTAAGCAACACCTAACTTTACTTACTGATGGTGCTGACTTGCGTGATTTCATTATGGGACCGCGCAAACAGCGTCAAAAACGCTTCATAGCAGCCTCTATATATGCAGCTTACAACGAGGCCTGGAAGATAACTCAAATTGAGACAGCAGAAAGTATACGGGAAATTGACCGTATTAATTTGGAAAAATCGATTTCTGTAGTGGACAATGGGTTAATGACTCTGTCCTCCAGAATCTTTTCATTGGACAGCATTGTGTCATCAGCAATCGACATAATATCGCAAGACTTACTGTTGTTACAACACGGTCAGTCTCAATTGCGTTCTATTGTACAGCTTGGCTGGACGTTACAAAATCTGCGTTCAGGCTATGTGCCTTGGCGTTTAATCAACACAACGTCACTTTTCCATATCTTTAACCTTACTGATAAACAAATCAGTATGGCACAAAAGGGTGCTGATTATACAATCCTGAGCATTGAGAAACTCGAGAGATTACCATTGACAATGTCAGAACGACCTGTCATTGAATGGATAATACATGGGATAATTAATATTCCGATATCTACTTTCAGGTTTCAATACTGCCAAAAATATATGCAGGCTGGAATGTACGAAAAATTGGGGAAAGGGTACATTAAGACAACATGGAACTTGCCCTATTCACATGCATGTGTCAGTAATAAAGGACAGAAAGTGTTTCTTAGTGGCAATAATTGTGCAATGTCACTAAGCGGCACACTTCTGTGTAATGGAATTAGTTTGCATGGAGCCTGTGAAGGGAACTCAAATAACCTTTCATGTCACCAGCTAGGCACACCTGCAACAGAGATAGAACCATTCTTTAAAAGACTCTATAACGGGAGTTACATTCTAATTGTGGATCGCAGATGTTGTAGTCTACTGCCCGGGGTTCCTTATCTCGTTAGTACGACTGCGAAGGTCATGTGCTGTGGACGCTTATTGTTCCCCAGCTCCTTTCCAGACAGGGAGGCAAGGGCATGGCCTAACTTGAAAATTACTTCTATTCGAGTTGATACTTTAAGCAGAATGAAAACAGTGCTTCTTCAGACGCCGACCAGGCTCACGTCATCAAAAGAAACGTATGATCTCCTAGTCGCAAGGACGACTGCAGAGATTCACTCATTGTTATCAACTAATTCCCCCATACATTTCGCAGAAATCCTGAATGAAATCTTAAATATTTCTGATACCAGTGGAGTCTCAAATGTATTTAAGACAGTATTTTCGATGGCATTAACACCATTCAAAGCCATACTGTGTATTTTTCCAGACTTCGTCCATTCGATTTTTGGAGGAGTTCCCCTCATTTTGGGACTAATTGCAGGAATCCTATTCTTGGTCCTTATATTTCGTTATGGCAAACCGTGTCACAGACAAAACACCCGCGACAAGGGAAGAAACAATCCGAGCCATTGGATACCGGGCCCGGATATAAAAAAACCTGGGACTAACCCGGCTTAGAGACCTGAACATGACTTGGTTTCTTTCATTTCGGCCGATATGGCAAAGATGTGTTTTACCTGGATTAAGGTGCATGCTATGCGGAGAAGAATGCGTGTTGGACACCTGTCTGACGCTACAATCTGATGCGCCAATGGATGCAGAAACATTGTTGGGTCCGGTAAAGGCTCATGCATTGTGCTGCCCTCAACGGCTGCCAATCCTGATGACGGCATTCGTGGAAACTTCACCACTACGATTAAGGGGTAGTGAAGATCAAGATGAACTATTCTTAGAGAACTAATTTCTATTTTTAGAAACTTCATAGACATTAGCTGCCCGCTGGTATGTTCATAAATATTTTTCTCTTGAACTGTGATGAAGCGGTCTCGAACTTTTCTTCTGTATTAAGAGCCATTTCATGTGTAATTACTAATAATGCATACATGCGTGATTAATTTAGCATTAGTCTACTGCTTAAGTGCATATAGTACATATGGCTATTTTATTTTTCCCGTACATTACATAATTTCGAAATGCATTATATGTATGTTGGGGTGGTAAGGTATACACGATACTCTACAGTATGTTTTACTATGCCTAGATTCGTAAATATGGCCATAGTTACCATGGAGTGGGTGTGATGTATTCCTATAGGTTCTGTATCGATCCCCCTATTCCTGACCCTATTCTGGTTAACAAGTTAACTAGCAGCCATCCCATGATGCAGAAACCGTTATCTGATTACGCCAGACCACGGCACAGGAGCGCGTTATCTGATTAGGTCATAACGCTTGCCATCTAATTAGGCAAAGCAATATTCCTCCAGCCCCTGATAAGGCATACGGAGTCCTCCAAAAAAAAAAAAACTATGACAACCTGGGAAAAACCCTGCGGCCATTGTTTTGATTTCACCGAGAACTTCAGTAAAAGAATGTGCTAACGACCAGCTCGTATGACATCCTTATTGACGTATCTATGTCCATCTTTACGTCAATCTCGGCACCTTACAGGTATAAATATTACCGACATTGCCTTAAGCAAACACACGCGGTGGTGACGAGATCGGAGCAGCGAGACTTGCCGAAGCCCAGCAGAGAGCGAAGCCCGCTAGCTGCCCCGCCTTCCTGACGCGCTGAGAACGAGACGCTGCCTTTCTCCTGCCGAGAAATCCAGCTCCGGCGCTTCCAAGCAGCCCTTGCAGGCAGCCTGGAATATCGAGACCTCAGACGAGAGATACCATCCCTCAACCATCCTAGATTCCAGGTACAGAACTGAATCACCCCTTGCAGAGAATTCTTGAGTCAGCCACTTGGCAAAACAAACTTAACTTAAACTGCTACTTTCTACTCCAGCCCACGTATTAGGCTTAGGTCAGGTACACCGGGGTAGGCGTGGTTAGAAACACCAGTTGAGTACGATTAGTCAAATGTTTACATGTATGTATCTATTTTATCCATTTTAAACCACCATATGGCTTAGAAACCATATCAATGTTTTTACAGTATTATTTTATAATTCTGCTTTTATTGTATGCACTTTACTTAACCATAAGTATTGCGATAATATCGATCCATTTCTCTTGTACGAGAAAAGAGACTGATCAATAAATAACATCTTTTATTGAACACGCCCGTCTCTTCCTTTTCTCTACAAACTGGTGAAACTAAGAATGCACGTACTGACTGAGTAAAATAAGTTGTCTTTTGTTTTCACACGACTCTAGAGATATACTCTTGATTAGGGGAGAGCAAAGTTGTCATGTTCTATGGTTGTCAGAAACTAAATCCCTTCTTGTCTATCCAGGGAGGTTCAACTCCTCCTTGTCTATTCGAGAAAGTTTCTAGTGAACTCTGAGCTAGCTGGCAAACCCAAAACTTTAAGTCTAATATCGACAGTAGAAGACCTAGTTAACGTCTGGTCTAGGTCTATACTATTGGATGTATTATTCCAATGCGCAGAGCCTATTGGGATAATAGGAACTACACTACAGTTGTAAATGCCAAAGTTAGAATTTTCCACAAGTTAAAATAAAAAAAAAAAACTTTGTCATTTACAATAATAATCCCTCAAACGTTACTAATGCGAGCCCTATTGCATTGCAAATGCTTGTTTGTAATGCTGATGCTTTTTATTTTAAAGGCGGGTGCCCATCCCGCGTAGTTCCTTATTTACAGGCAGGTGCCCATCCTGCATTCTTTGTGAGCCTTTTGCGGATGCCCACCCAGCGTTATGATTATTTTTGAATGTCGGGTGCCCACCCGTATTCACTGAAGGAATCACCACCACGGCCCGGGAAGAGGAGAGCCAGTAGCAGATGTCTGGCCATCCGCCTGGTTGTGGGCGGGGCCGGCGACGCATGCCGGAGCCTCGCGGGCTCCACCTCCGCTTCCCCCGACCAGGGAGAAGCCACACAGAGCCTCGTGGGCTCTGTTCTACAGGACCTGATCCTTGGTGTTGCCGGTGTGCGGGGCTCTCATAGTGAGGAGAGAGCCCTGTGGACTCCCTGCGCCAGCCTGAGAGGGACCGGACAAAGAGAGGAGACCAAAGGAGCACAACGTGGGAGTCGGTGAGTAGGGCTCCATAGTGCTTCTCTGTGGGTGCTTATTCGAGGCACAGTCCTATCCCGACATTATTCCCTGAGCGGACCTTCCGTTGCTAGCCACTCCAAGGATGGGCGCAATTATTCTTAGAGTCCCTGAAAGGAGGGGCGTGTCGGGGCATATTGTCGATGCCCGCCCTCCGTAGCCCCATTGTTGTTAGGACCCATGTTCTTCTGCATTTCGCGGCCCATGGTTAGTGCCTCTTCCTTGAGTGGCCCGCCTGCCAGAGGGCCGCTCCATAAGTGGGCATGATTATTTGCAGAGCCCTGTGTGGCTCCCACGTGGGGTACAATTTGTTTTCAAGGGCCCGTGTCCCTACCAATTTGCCCAGTCCTACAGCTGCCCAGCCTGATAGAGGGCAGCTGCTACCTTTTGCATATTTGTTCTAAGGGCACATCGAGAGCCCACGCCTCATTTTACTATTCACAGCTGCCCAGCAAGTAGTGGGCAACTGCACTGTTAAGGTCTTGCTTTGCTTTAGAGGACATGTTTGAATTCGGAGTGAGATCCCCTTGTCTTCACAGAGTGCGCACCCTTAACCTTCGCTGCATAGGCAGCGTGCCCTGACTTTTGGACATAGGCCATTTGAGGCCTCTAGAGATGGCCAGTTTGCCAGGGGGACTATTAGGTTTGTAGGACGCCAGGCCCTAGTGTGATTTATTGTGGTGCTAGGAAATGTAATTTATATAGTATGTTTTATGCACCCTGATTTATGCCTCTAGATGTGTTATGATTATGAGGTTTTGCATACTGTGTTATGTTTTATCTTATGCGCTACTGTGGATTAGGTGTGAGTTATTCCCTACTGCGGTTTATGTTAGTAAGTTTATCTCCTAATTGAAGTTATGTTTAGTAGGTTATGGTCTACTATGTTTAGGCTTATGAGGTTGGTGCAGAATATATTTCTTGCCTGATATGATACAGTACATGATATGATTTATGTTACAGGATGATGCTGAGTATAGTGTGCCAGTAATTACTGGTTGTGGTCTACGTTTATGAGATGTTCTTACTTTTACTATTTTTACCAAGTGAAAACATTCTGACAGTGGCCCACGTGGCCCTGTCATGTGTAAATAATCCCCGGTAAATATTGCCCAGTGCCAGTTGGCACAGTATATAATATGTGATTACCATCTAATGTGTTTTATGATAATACAAAGGCTATTTTTATTTATAATCTTGTGTGGGGTTCCTTTTGTGGCGTGCCTAGTATATTGTTGCTGTATGTTTTGTGCAAATGCTTCACACATCCCCACCATGATAAGCCTGACTGCTCGTGCCAAGCTACCAAGGGGGTGAGCAGGGGATATCTTTGGCGTGTAACTCCCTTGCCCTGACTAGAGTGGTGGTCTCTGTCTGGCTTTGGCGCAAGCCTTAGCCAACCAGAGACCCCATTTCTAACACTTTTTTATTGTGAACCTGAAATGATGCCAACCAGAAAAACTCGTCAACAGCGAATAAAGGATTTTCTAAACTTTCTTAAAAAGACTTACCTGGTATCACCTTGGGTAGAACTCTGGTTAATTACCAGGATACTTTTCTTTCTTTCTGGATAGGCTTAGTAACTGTCTTTAGTATGCTTATAAATGGAACTGATCCTCGAGAAAGCTCTGCAGCACAAAAAGTGAATAAGATTCTGAAACCGCATCATCACATTGTGAAAAAAGAGACCTGTCATCAGTGAACATTACAGCAGTTCCGATACCGGATGGTATAGTGTGGGACAAGGTTGATCACGATATATTTGGTTCAACCGAACTTTTAAAAATACTACATTTATTTAAAATATCATTGAGTGATATCATTACCTCCAGGACAATTTCCGATGATTGGGATTGTGAAACTATAAATAATATGTTGTCTGATTTAGAAAAATATGCTGCCTTTTCTAATAGTGAAATGTTAGAAGACACATCCGAGTTGAAACAATGTATTGCTATCAACATTATGGTCATAATTTTCTGCATAAAACTGCTAATCCCAGAAATGTTTTCACATACCACGAATGAGAACACTGCCCAACACCGCCGAAATGCAGTTCAAAGACATTTGCACAGAAGTTTCCATATTTTTCAGGGTTTAACACTGCAGACCCAGCTTCATTTATTATAAGGTTGCACAAACACCAGCACAGAAAAATATGTTGACAAACACCAAACAGATTTATTCTGGGTTTCGACTGATGGAGAGAAACTTAAAATCAGTTTGAAGTACTAGAGACTAGCAGGTTCAGGGAACAGAAGTGCTATTTAGAGCATGCCTGATTCCTCAGCAAAATATTTTTTTGAATGAAACGGTGCAGCAAACGTCCTGTCTTGGACTAGGCAAGAACAAAGACTTGAATACACCTCGGATGCCCACACCACCGCACACCGAGGGTAACATACCATCACAAAAAGGCATTATGCTAGTAGACATCATGCAATACAATAGATCAGACCCATTGTTTCGTTGGAAGAGAATGAATAAACCACCTTCTTTAGGACTTTATTTAATGATAACAATCATCTCTAAAAAACGCACATACGATATAATTATAAATCTGATATATACATACCAGTTTTACATATACAAGTTCAGCAGGCTCAATCACACTCATATCTCACTAATATCTAATGAGATAGCCTATCATTCACCGCAGAACCTAACCTTTCAAAAAACCCTTCGTGAATATTTCCTGTTATATGCCAGGTCTCCATATTTACAAGCATGCACAAATTTATTAACCTCTTAGGAGAAGGATAATTGATTACCTTCATATGATTGCCCGCTCAGTATTCGAATAATTGTAAATTACAAAAGAAGGTAATCCCATGGATACATAAAATCATTTGGGTTAACCGAAGATTAATTTAACAAGATCATAGGAGGTAACTCAAAAAATATAAGTACGTTGACTCTATCTAAAGATGATAGTGAAAAATAGTGAAAAATGGAATTCCCTTTGGAATTTGAAAAAGAAAATTATACGTACAGAGTTCACTCTGAATTTGTAATTGAATACTGTAAAAAAAAATATTATACCCACTGGCCTGCAAGTAAATAATGACCCAGTTTTATTCATTAAGAAAGAGAAATTTAAAGAACATCGGACTTTAATAGCCAATCGCTGTAGCTGTGATTGGATGTTGCTGATATTTGAAACAGCGCAGGAAATAATCGTTCTAAAGAGAAAGGAAATAGAAACCATGGAGACACAAATGAGAGAAAGTACAGCGCTAGATGAAGCAAAAAAGAAACAAAATGAAATTCAAGATGACATCGCAGGCTACAGGGCATATGTGATAAACAAGAAACAAATAAACTACGCAAGGACATTAATAGATGTAATATAGAAAGGGTATACCCATATCTTCAAAAAGATTATTATGGGAGAGTGGATGAAGAAGTAGCACAATTTAGAAGAAATTTTCATCCGAATAGAAGAGTAGGCAAAAAGCATGTGAGTTTCGCAAACACCTCTTACACGAGTTCAGAGTCGGAATTAGAAACACCGGAAAACTTAAGATCAAGCAAGGAGAATAGTGATGGTGGAGCTAGTACCAGCAGAGATAATACACTTCCTTCTTTAGGCCAACACCAGAGGAGATACAATCAGAGCCAAAAGGGGAGAAGGAAGAGGAAGGGGATCTTATTAACCTCAATCTGGGAACCAAAGAAACCAATACATGAGAACGAGATGCCGAAAAGACTGGGAATAAATAAGGATGACAAATCCCCTATTATCAATCTCACCTCTAGGGCTAGATGTAGGTAAAAAGGTTTTACCGATTCTAAAATACCGAATTTTACCGATTCGGTATTTTAGAATCGGTAAAACCTATGTGGGTAAATATTCTGTATTTTTTACCGAATCATTAAGATTCGGTAATTACCGAATTGGTATTTACCAATTCGGTAATTGCCATTCATTCCTATGGGCCTGCAGGCCCATAGGAATGAATGTCAATTACCGAATCGGTAATTACCGATTCGGTAAATACCGAATAATTCAAGGGTGGCAGGGTGTCACTTTGACACCCTGTTGCACCCCTGATTAGGGCTTGTGTGCCATGTGGCAACAGACATGCCCTTAGGGCATGTCTGTGTGCCACATGGCACAGGTGTACATGCACAGATTTGCATATAATACACAGGTATTCGTTATTTACCACCAACTAATAGTTGGTGGTAAATAACAAATCCCTAAAGCCCTGTGACACTGTTTACAGTGCCACCTACATCTTAAAATACAGATTCTGTAATATTACCAAATCGGTAATTTTACCGAATCGGTAATTTTACCGAATCGGTAAATTACCGAGTCTGTATTTTAAGCTGCCCTACATCTCAGTATCCAAATACCGGTCGGTAACGGCCGAAGATCGGTATTTTCGGCCGTTACCAACCGGTATTTGGATACCTACATCTGGCCCCTAGTTATCTAAATCAAGCAGAAATCCAAGTTTCTGAGAAAGGGTTAGGCTTCGCCCCTACCAATAGACCAAATAAATATGGGATTGAGAGAGACCTAAATGACTTCTTCAGAAAAATTAGATTAAAAAAATTCTTTGAAGGGAAGGAGCCACAATCTGTTGATAATAAATATGGTCTTAAACCATGATATACCTGGACCCCACAAAGAAATCTAGTAGGGAAGGAAGTAGAAATGATTGAAAGGGTAGTTAAGAAGGGTATTAATGATCTATTCAGAATTTTTTTTTGTTAAGTAATTTTTACTAATATAAATTGAGAGTACTAAAAATACATATGGCATAAGGTGAAGAAGTGCATAATAAACACATCATGTTCAAAAATGTTACAATAGTGAAAAGTAATGTCATCTAAAATGCCTAAAGTACATAGAAAGAAACAGCCTTATGCATTACATATGAATGAAAACCATTTAAAGTACATAACAAAGCAAATATTGATATAGGAGTAACTTTGACAGCGGAGAATAGCAAAGAAAAGTGAGGGTAAGAGAGGGAGAGAGAGAAGGGAGGGGGAGATAGTGAAAGGGTGTTAGTGTAAAGCAGGGTGTGAAGATAAATAAGAAGTAAAGGAAAGCCAGAATAAATCAGATTTGATCTTCTGAGATAACGTTAACGTTGAAACAGTATAAATTCTATATTCATTACAAATAAGATTCCACCATGTTGATGTACAAACTTTCGAATTATTTTTCCAGACAGTTAAAATAGCTTTAAAAGCAAGAGCAATAAAAAGATCATGTAGTTTCAACTTCACAGAGGAGTTACAGAAATCCTCAGACATGGATCCCAGAAAAACATTTTGAATTGATAATGGAATACAACATTGAAATATCTTAGAGAATGTAGACCAAATGGAAGTCCAGAATTTAAAAACATTAGGGCAATAATACATTAAATGTAACAGTGTGCCATCGGATGAAAGACAAGACCAACAAAGGGGGGAGGAAGAAGGATTACATGATATATTTGTATACATAGGTGACCTGGTGATGGTCTGCAGAAACGACTTCAATTTGGTTGGATCTTCAAATGAGCGAGAAACACCTTTGTAGGTAATTTTTCAGAGGCTGTGATGTAATATGCCGTAGTAGATATTCAGAGATCTCATAAGAGGATGTAGTGCCAAAAATTTCTTACGTCCAGCGTTGGTAACATTAGAAAGATCCTGAGAAATAAAGATGTTATGATCGGAACAAACAAGGCAACGCTTCTCTCTTGCACTCATCAGTACACACATTGGGTCGGTAAATTCTAGGCAGAGCAGTATTACACCACGTGGTCTGGTGGAATGCTGCTGAAGGTGACCAAGGTGATGTGCTCTTTGAATATTTAGAGGAGCAGAAGACTGAAAACTTAAGAGTTCCGGCAAAAATGTCTTCAAGATGGCGAGCAGATCGGGCCTTAAATGTTCTCCAGTAAACCATAAATACGCAGATTGTTCCTTCTGTTATGATTTTCAAAATCCTCGGTGTGAAGTTTAAGTGTTTGGATTTCTTGTTCCAACAGAGGAATTTTAGTCGACATGTCTTGGAGATGACCCACACATTGTTGTATTTAAGTGTTTTTGCCTTCAATGCTTATCCAACAATCCTCAATCAACTGCGATCTTTCGTTGGTGGTATTCATGAATTGTTTAAGTGCCCGTAGTTCGTCCAAAATTGTATTCAGGTCCGGATTTGAAGATGACTGAATCGGAGATGGAGGATCATTCTTGACTCTTTCAGGTTTGGTACTAGCAGAGGATGCCCTTGGTAGGCTAAGTGAGTCGCTAGAAATGTTCATGATGTGTGCCTGACGATGTGATGGTTTATGAATATTAGAGATTTTATCCACAGAAGTATAAAGAGGGGATCGCGAGAAACCACCACACAGCAGGTGAAAACACGGTCACAATACCTCAGGAACAGGCACAGGAGAAGTCGATGTAGATTTGATCCAACAGCAGTTGATGTTCATAAGGCACTGTAGGATTATATAGGAAGAAGATGAGGTAATGACAACCAGCTCAAAAATAACATGCTCTGAGGGCACCATAATGAACATAGACTGCAGTGGTAGGTGTTTAATTTCATCAAGCCATTGCTATGAGTCATGCTGGTAGTGAAATATCCAAATAATGTTGGTTGCAAGAGACATCTGAGGAAACAATAATGCAAGCACCACACTGCACAAAATGGCGGCCGCTCGTGAGTGAAGAGAAGACCTGCCTTGATGAAAATCGAGGAAAAAACGGGTAGGTAAGGTATCCCGTGAATCAGAAGCTCACCAGCACAAAGCTCTGTAAGAGATCAGCTACTTGAGCGCTGGGCATGGTCTGAATGCGGACAATGATAAAGTTCGCAGCTCCGCGAATATATAGAGCTCAGTAGACAGCGGCCGTCATGCTAGGATGCACAAGCCACTCCCCAGACATAAGTATCCATGACAGTACACCACTTGCTCGGCTTAGCAGGTGTTATGCAAAGAACAGACAGGTTTCCATAATTTGCAAACTTTATTTAGTTGTAGTACAAGCCCTCAAACAAACGCAGATAGAGTGCAACATTTTCCTTTAGTCATCACTATGGACAACCACCTCGACCATTTACTTGCTCATGACTTCAGTTATACTGGAGCTTGCTCCACACAGATTGGGCACTAAACAGCAACTCTTCTTGGGAAGACAGCAAAGTGCAAGGTAGGTATTAGACTAGGTCATAATTATGCCTCTGCTGTGTGCACCATGAATTCTCTGAATAACAAAGTAACTGAGGTTAATACTATTTGTATTTTTTAAGTATTAGGCAAAAGCAATGAGGTTGAGTAATGGAGCAAAATTCACCAAACCAAAGTTGGTCGTTTGAGGCAACGGAGGTAAGAATAATGCAAGCGCCGCACTGCACAAAAAGGCATCCGCTCCCGGGTGAAAAAAAGATGTTGCCGCGACAGAAATCGATGT
The DNA here is from genome assembly GCF_964261635.1 of Lissotriton helveticus. NCBI lineage: Eukaryota > Metazoa > Chordata > Amphibia > Caudata > Salamandridae > Lissotriton > Lissotriton helveticus. Next base: position 17,308,251 of record NC_136060.1, on the reverse strand, counting down.
AAAACAGGTGAGTAAAGCCTCCCCTTAACTCAAAAGGTTGCCATCACAAAGGAGACCGGCTGCAGTAGCGCTGGGCATGGTCTCAATGCTGTTGATCATGACGTTTGTAGCTCTGTGAGTATACGAAGCTCAAAGGACAGCCGCCATCTCGCTTCGATGCGTAAGCCACGCCCCTGGATTTTTTTTTTAAACCAACAAGGATCAGAGAGATGCCCTGAGAAGCCTATTAATGTGTGACCAATTAAAAGTGAAACCTGGGGATAAGGGAGGTAGTATGGTAATAATGGATACTGAAGACTATAACAGAAGGATGTATTTAACCTTGCAGTTGTAGCACATCATAGGAAATCTAACCGCAATGAATGGAAAGAGCTTGGAAATAAAAATAACTAGGTTACTCAGATTTTCCAGGGATGACGGGATCATTTGCCAACTAGAGTATATTTTTTTAAACAATGAACACCCCATAACACCAGCTCTTTATGGGCTATCAAAAGTTCATAAGAACATCAGTGACCCCGCCCCATATGAGACCTATTGTCTCTAGTATAAACTGCCTATGTGGGGCAGGTTTGAGGCCAAACATCTTTTAATGTAGCCACCCTGTTTTTTTTAAATTTTAAATGTTGGTCACGATTTATAGACAATGTCTTTTTTCATATGGCAAGGGGACAAGAACACCTTAGATGAATTCATTCAATGGATTAATTGCGGAGATGTGAACTTGAGGTTCACTTCTACCACGAGTCAAACAGCCTGCAACTTTTTAGATATAAGTGTCAAGGCTGTTGACAAAAGACTAGAAGTAGAACTTTATACTAAACAGGCTGACAGAAACACAACCCTGCACTACAGTAGCAATCACCCTAGCTCTCAAAGGGATAATATCCCTTTCGGTCAATTTTTGCGACTGAAACTAAACTGCACTAATAAAAATGATTTTGAATACCATGCAGATTCTTTAAAATTGACGCTACAAAATAGAGGCTATCCAAATAAAGTGATCAAGCATGTATATAAACGTGCTGAGTACTATAACAGAGACAGTATGTTTATAGGCAATGAGAAAAAAGGACCTAACCAAGAACATAGGATAGTTGCTGTTTTGAACTTTTCTAGTGTAAGTAATGAAATCAAGAACTTTATAAATAGATCATGGTCTTTGCTTAATGGGGAGGGAAAATCTGAAATTCCCAAGCCCATCATTGCCTTTAGAAGAAATAGTACCGTCAGGAATGAATTGGTCCATACATATAGGGAAACGAAGGTGCCCCAACAGACTAGTTTATTAAATGGTAAGAGAATAGAAGGAAACTTCCCGTGTGGAAGCTGTGCCAAAGGTGATTCTATGATCCAGGGTGCATACATTAAACTTAATGGCACGAAACACAAATATAAATCCCTCTTGATTTGTAGAACAAAAAATGTTATCTATCTGTTGATTTGTCCCTGCGGTAAAGGATACGTAGGGGATATTAGCATAGAAATAAGAAGAAGGGTCAATGAGCACAGGTCAGCTATTAGAACTTTCTAAGAGAAATGGTCTATAACATGCCGTTCTTTTAATATGAGTGTGATCAATGTGATCAATAAAGTATGTATACCTGGAAGTGAGTCACAACTAATTTTAGCTTGGAGAAGTAACTCTTTCTTTTTCACTATGGGGTCCGATTGATTAAGAATAACAGTAATAACAATACTGCATTCTATCTGACTCTTAACCCCTTTTCTTTTCTTTTCACCTTTTAAATCAGGACAGGGGGGGCGTGGCCAAGATGGCGGGGTGAGCGGTCGCACTCCCTGCGAGCTCTCCGGAACCTGGACCCCTGAGCCTTGTTCTCACGCCGATCTCCCCCGATCGGCTCACAACTTGCAGCAGAAGTGGCGGTGCTGTCGTTGGTCCGTCCTGAGCCCACATCCGACCAGGGGTCTCCGCCGGAGGTTCTCTGCGACACAGGCCGGTGCGGACGCCGGAGGCAAGAAGGGCCGCGACCTCCGGCCTGCAGTGGCATCGGGAGGCGAGGTGACCAGGCCCGCGGCGATTCTTGGGAGAGCGGACTGGCCGACTGCCCGACAGAGGCTCCTGCAGAGCAGCGGACGGTGGCCCGGGGACCGCGAGGCGATCGGAAGTGGTCTGCGGTGCTACCGCGGCTCCCCCAACGGCCGGGAGCTTCTACGCGAGGCCGGGACGCGGCCTGGAGGCAGAGCTCCCTGGATCCCCGCACCGGACCGGGAGGGCGCGGCGCTTGCCATCAGTGGCTGTGCGGTGAGTGGACAGTGGGGACAGAGAGGCTGAAGAGCAGCGGACCCCCCGGAGCGCCGAGGCCCGCTGGTCGCCGAGGAAGGCATAGACTTCGAACAGGCCCCACCGGCGGGGGCCGGCCTCGCTGGAACTTTGCCGAGTGTGAGGCCGGCCGTGGAGCCATACCTTTCACCATCCGCTGGGCCCCCCACGGCGGAGCAGCCTCGAGACAGTACATAAGGAGAGGCTTACTAGCAGTGGCCTTTGCAGAGCAGGGCGGCTCGACGGACGGGCACAGCGACTGGGCCTTCCACCGCGTGGCACAGGGGTGCTGCCAAGGGCGGCCCCGAGCTTGAGGCGCGGGCGGGTGCCCGGAGGCGGACGTATTGAGGCACACGCCCGGGCACAAAACACGCACCGGTTCGGCGTCGGCAGCTAGCTGGGGCGGCGGCGCCTTGGAGGAGCCATCCGCAGGAGCCCGTGAGAGTCGCATCCCTGAGTGACCCACGATGGTGGGTGTGATGGCGGTCGGTTGAGGTGGCCTGTAAACTACCACTGGGACCGGCTGTGGGGGACGGCAGGGAGCCGACCGAGTGCTGTGAGGGGGCTGAGCAACCATCTAGACCACGCAATCTCTGTCCGCAGCGGTGAAGACCACCCATAGATCGCTGCCAGGCTGGTGTGTGACGGAGAGTCCCGAAACGGACGCCGTGCCGGACACATTTGGTGCCCACCGGGGTCGCGACAGCGGTCCGGATCTCGTAGAGGGACGGACCTGTTCCATGCTAATCGGCGCAAACCACCCAGTGGCAAATCAGGGGCACACCGGCCATCACTGTGCATCTCCACGCGGCGAGCGCTTGAGTGACCTTGGGCTCTGGGGTAGAACCGGACAGCCCCGCCGGGGAGGTCGGACTGACCGCCGGTGGAGGGCAGGGCGGACACTCTGGACTTACAGTGACCCCGGCGTACTGTTGGCTGTCCCCAAGGGCCGAGGACCCGCCGCACCCCTCCCGAGCAGCTTCTACCTCCGGGATGGCCAGCAACAGAGGGGGGAAGAAGATAGAGCGGACATTGCCAGAGATGCTGAATAGGGGGTCCTCGAAACAGGATAAAGGACAACATTCACCAGGCCCCCATTCACCAGGCCCCTCGCGCAGTCCGCCAGACACGGGAGGAGGTGAACCCCCAGTCACTAGGTCCTTCCTGGAATCTCTTTTCAGCTCGCTGCGGGAAGACTTCCAGACTTTAAAGCAGGAGGTGGCCGGAGAAGTCCGGGAGGTGCGGAGAGAGGTGGATAGTCTAGGTGAACGAGTGGCTAGTATAGAGGAAACCGGACACTCGAGAGATGAAGAGGTCGAACATCTACAGCAGGAGGTGCTGCAACTGCGAGAACAACAGCTGGCCCTCCAGGCCCATGCGGAAGACCTTGAAAACCGGTCCCGCTGGAACAACATCCGCGTCCGGGGGTGCCTTCCAAAGAAGAAGGAGAGGACACGGCTGGTTACCTGCAGAACATCTTCAGAGCGATATTGGGAGACCCGGAGGACTTTCCTATCAGGATTGACCGGGCACATAGAGTGGGCCGGTCCTCGGCCCCCCGCCGGATATTCTAGCCTTCCTGCAGGACTTCCCACTTAAGGAACGAATCCTGCGTGAAGCGAGGAAACGACAGTCACTCCAATTCCGTGGGCACTCAGTTGCGCTTTTCCAAGACTTATCGACAATCACGCTGCAAAAACGCAAGTCATTCAAAATAGCAACAGATTTTCTGAGAGTCCAGGGGGTGCAGTACTCCTGGGGACATCCTTTCCATCTCATCTTCCGGTGGAATGGCGTCCTCCATCAGCTCCGATCGCTCCAGGACACTTGCGAGGTGCTGGGGATCACCGCGTCAGACGAAGAAGCCCGCACACCACGAAGAAGGCGCATCACCAGAGATGGCTGGCAGAGGGTCTCTGAGCGCCGATCCTCTGCTTCTTCTGCTCGACCAGACTCGCCTACCATCCGGGCCGGGATGGACGGGGCGCTCCAGGAGACGGCCGGTCACACTGCCTCGAGTGACATTGCACTGACAGCTTGAGTCGACTCCGGGGGGAGATCACCACAGCTTCCTTCGCATGCAGGTTTGGGGGTTCTGGGGGTGAGGGTGGCAGGCGGGAGTGTAGTGGCTGGACGTCCACTTCAGTGACTTACCACGGACTTGTCCCTTGTGGACCGGCCTGGGACTATGCCGTTCTGGAACTTGTTGGGGGCGGGAGGGGGGAATGGAGGGGTGTGCGGGCTGTTTTTCTGAGGGGAGGAGGTTGGGTGAGAGGGAGGGGAGGGTGGTGGGGAGTTTTGGGAGTTTGGTTGGGGGGAGGGGGCTGGAGGGGTGGGGATGGGGAGTTCTGGGTGGGGGTTGGAGAGCTGGAAGGGAGGGGGTGGGTCGTCTGGTGCACTATACAGGTCCTGAGCGCGTTAACGGCATTCATATACCTTGCCTCGCTCGAGTGAGGACATTGCGCCTTCACTATGCCTTCTCTTATGCCTCCCAGCACATTTAAGGTGGTGACCCTTAATGTTAGGGGTCTCAACAATCCGGTCAAAAGACGAGCAGTGTTGTCTCTCCTGGAAAACACCCAGGCTGATGTTTGTCTTCTTCAAGAGACACCCCTATTATCCCGAGACACTCATAGACTGCGCTCACATAAGTTCCCGACACAATTCTTCTCCTCTAGCACCACTAAGACGGCGGGAGTGGCAATCCTGGTGGCCAGACACTTCAGGGGGGACATCCTTCACAAACACACTGAACTCAAAGGTCGGCTATTAGCATACCGGTTTCGGATCGGGGGTATCGCCTTTACGATTGGGTCCCTATACAGCCCTAATGAACAACAAGAACGCTTCTTGCGGTCCGCGATTATGGACGTTACTGCTTCGCAAGATAGGCATGTCATCATCGGGGGAGACTTTAATATGGTCTTTGACTCCGCCATGGATAGATCCGCGCAGCGCTCCCCGCAGGTCGGGGAGTTTTCAACCGAGTGTAAGGCGCAGTTGTCGGAGCTGGACCTTCACGATCTCTGGAGATACATGTGCCCCACTGTCAGAGGGTATTCGTATTACTCCCATGCCCACAAGACATACGCGAGACTAGACCACCTCTTGGTCACAACTCCGGTACGGGCGTTGGTCTCTGCGACGGACTTGGGAGTGCCGTCCTTGTCGGACCATGCCCCGGTCTCGGCCACCTTGGGCCTGCCACCGGTGACCACTCCTCCCAGAACATGGCGCCACCGCGACACCTTACTTCACAGGAAGGTGGTGGTTGATCGCATCAAGGGGGCGATCCGAGAGTTTCTGTCCCACAATGATAACCCTGATACCACCTGGGCAACACAGTGGGCGGCCCTGAAGGCGGTCCTTCGGAGGGAATTTTTGGCCATCTCCTCTGCTGAAAATAAAGAACGGCAGGCCAAGAGAGATGAACTTACACAGCGAGTCCGCGAGCTTGAGCAGATGCACTGCAGGACGGGAGCTCCCAGAATATGGAAGCAGCTTAAGGAGACGAGGAAACTCCTGGCGGCGCTAGATTTGGACCGGGCGGAGTATGCATACTACTCCGGGGGGGACCGCTGCGGCAGACTACTAGCTAATAGGCTCCGGGTGGCGCACCAACGCCAGCTAGTAAAGGAGATCACTGATTCCATGGGGACTGTGGTGTCGGAAGACACCCGTATAGCTGACACGTTCCGCAGCTTTTACGCGGATCTATATGCCGGAGACCCCACGGATGCCACTGCGATGTCCACATACTTGGACTCGGTCGCCCTGCCCGCCCTGGACTCCTTGCAGGCAGAGCACCTGGATAGGGACATTCGAATAGAGGAAGTGATCTCCGCTATTGCCAGACTCAAGCATGGCAAGTCTCCGGGACCGAACGGGTGTACCTCACTTTTTTATAAAACGTTCTGCACGACGTTGGCCCCGATCCTCACCCGCCTTTTTAATTTGTTCGCCGTCCCGGGGGCCATACCATCTGACCTCCTGAGAGCCTCACTCACAGTTATCCTCAAACCCGGAAAAGATCGGGCGCACTGTGGCTCTTACAGGCCGATATCCCTTCTGAATTTGGATTTAAAACTGTACACTGGGATTCTTGCGGCCAGACTGGCCCCCCGCCTGCCAGGACTGATCGATCCGGACCAGGCGGGATTTGTCCCGGGGAGGCAGACGGTGGACAACACCAAAAGGATTGTTCATCTCCTGGAGAAGGCCTCTCGGATCCCTGGTGAGAGGATGATGCTGGCGGTGGACGTGGAAAAGGCGTTTGACCGAGTGTATTGGCCTTTTCTCGAACAGGTATTGCTGGAGGCGGGCATGGCAGACAGGTTCCGTACCATGATCCTCAATTGCTACCGATTTCCAATGGCGGTAGTGCGAGTGAATGGTTACAGCTCGAGGAGCTTTAACATCGAGAGGGGCACCAGGCAGGGATGTCCGCTCTCGCCTCTGCTCTTCGCCCTTTATATGGAACCCTTCGCCCAACTGGTGCGTAACAATCCAGCGGTGACGGGGGTGCGGTTCGGGGGCTTTACGCACACTGTAAGCCTCTACGTGGATGACATCATACTATCGCTAGACGAGCCCCGGACGGCCCTTCCGGCATGCATCGAGGAGTTGGACTCCTTTGCTGCTGTCGCGGGTTTTAGAATGAATGTGGGGAAATCTGTGGCTCTAGACATCTCTCTTGCACCAGCCACAAGATCTCATCTGCAAGACCAGTTCCCCATGCTCTGGTCGTCAGGGCCGGTGCCTTACCTGGGGATCCAGCTGGCTCCTACCTTGCCAGCCATGGTGACGGCTAATTACACTGCACTGGGCAAGAAGGTCCGGGAGGAACTAGGGCGTTGGAATCGCGACACTCTTTCCTGGCTCGGCAGGATAGCTGCTGTCAAGATGACAGTCCTACTCCAGGTTCTTTATCTGTTCCGTGCCTTACCGCTCCAGCCACCGGTCGGGTGGATCTCACAGTTACAGGCAGACCTCTCGCGCTTTATCTGGCAAGGCAAGAAACCTAGAATGCGCAGGACTCTTTCTATGTTGGCCCCGGAGGCGGGAGGGCTGGGAATACCGGATCTTCGTAAGTACTTTCAGGCAGCACAGCTGCGCTACCTGCTGGTGGACAACCCAGATTTTACTCCGGGGATGGAACGGGGAGCTTTTACCCACTGGCGGGCGGCCGGATGTCGAGCCTTGTGTCACATGTATGTCCCAGAAGGGGTCATCCCTTTCACACGCTTTCGCCAGGAGTTTTTACTCCCTGAATCTGAGAGACTCCGCTATATGCAGGCTCGCCACTGGGCATTACACCCGCAGGTACGGGAATCGGCCGATAGACAGCTCCTTCCGTATGAACGTTGGCTTATGACGCGTACGTCAGACTCGAAATTAATCACAGATCTTTATCAGCTACTGCAACTGCTTTCTTCGCACCTCTACAACCCGGGAAGGGAGCGCTGGGAAAGGGAGTTGGGCAGGACACTGAGCCACAAGGAATGGGAGCAGATATCGTACAGGGCAAGACACTCGGTGTACCACATGGGCCTCACCGAAACGCTGACTAAGGTCTCTACCTATTGGTACTATACGCCGGAGCAGGTCCATGAAATGGACCGTAGCAAGGACAACACCTGTTGGAGCGTGTGCGGACTCCGTGGGCACACTTACACACATACTGTGGGATTGTCCACTCCTGGGGCCTTACTGGAAGGAAGTGTTGGATGAAGTAGATTCCCATTTTAACACAGAACTGCCACGCTTCCCCGCATACACCCTGTTGGGGCTCCCGAAGCGGCTGATGTATCCCCTCAAATCCCGCAGGGGCAGACAGATAGCCATAGCACTGGGTTCAGCTGTGCAGAACATTTTATTACATTGGCGCACTACCACACTACCCTCTCTCACGGGCTGGCTGCACAGGTTATGGCATGTGCTGGGCATGGAAAAATTATCACTCACAATGGCAGGGGACATAGAGCAATTTAAAGAACTATGGCAACCGTTCCATTCTCTGCTGATTACTGAATTCCAGGAGCTCACTTGTCCTAAATACCTCCGCCTCTTGAGGCTCACGAGCCCGGCGGCACCAACCTCCTGAGGGGAAAAGGGATCCACCTCTCTCGCTTAAAGCGACCAAGGTAAACGGCTGGAGATGACCTGTGCACTGGACGCTGGGGGGGGGAGGGGGTATTGGGGTTTGTTAGGGTTGGGGGGGAGTTTGAGACGGGAAGGTTAATTAATCATTGCAACAATGCATATCCGTTAATGCCGTTGTGGACCGGCCCACGACCGAATCATTATTTGGAGATATCATGCTGTGGGCATGGCCTTGTCCGCACCGCTTGGATGCCCCATGCCTTTTGTATGTTTGTCTCTTTATGTTGTGCCAAATAAAAATTACTTTAAACCTAAAATCAGGACAGTGCCTTATGTTCTTTTTCACGGTCATGAAAGTTACCAGTGATGATAGCTTGAGCAAACTGGTGAGTACCAACCAGCAGCTGCCTTGGTGATGCTTAAGTGAGGCACTTTCTGATCGTTCACTCCTTTTTTATTTGTTTCCAGTTCCTTTGGTGTTTGACAAATATTTTAAAATGTGGGCACTGTGAATGAGATATGACTGGCATTCTGACGAAGCCAGCTTTTTTGGGGCAGAATCAGTTTTAGACTGCCCCGGTTATCTTAAAGAAGAATAGTGTGCTCTAGTAACCAGGTCTTGTGTCTTGTGGCAGCTTTTAAAACTAAAAGGAAGAATTCACCACTGACAGAACACTGGCAACAAAATAAGCACACAGTAAAAGACATCAAATGAGTGATATTGGAATGCGTCAAATGTTCGAGTAAAGGTGGTGATATAGAATCTAAACAGAAAAGGAGAGAGCAGTTCTATATGAGCAAATTTGATACATTTATATCAGGTCTTAACAACAGAAAGGAGTGGGAGTGGTTAATATTTTAGAGCAAACCACCCTAGACGCCCCTGATCTCTGGCGCGTAAGGTATAAGAAGCCATTATCTGTGATATTCTACTAGAAGACCATAGTGTGGTACCCATATAGCCCTGCAACATGTATGTTCAGCTTTAATACAATTACATTATATTAAGTGTTCAAACAGCATTTGGATGCCCATAAGGAAAGTGAACAGAGTTTAGATACTCAGGTTTTTTCCATCAAATTCACATATTGGTCGGAATCCCAGTGCAATAGATGAGGGAATGGCTTTGATTAGGAAAAATGCAAGTTAATCTGCCTACCATGATCAAGGAAAAATTATAGGATATAAGGTTGCGTAAAGCAAATTGTTCCACAATCATATAGCGGGTTTTAACACAGAACAGTGGGTTATCACATAAATAAGGTAAATCAAGTAGAACAAAAAGAAATAGGTGTCGGCAAAATTTGATAATATTTAAAAACCGCCCTCTAACACTAGGAGTATAGATATACCCATTCGGTTTTGTACCAGAAAGCCATTTATGAATGAAAGAATAGCAATAAAGCTATGTGGTTTTGAATTTGGTAACACGTGACCGCTGAGCTTATGGAGATAAAAGAAAGCCGGAGGGCGTAGCTCAGCTTCACTCGTATTGAAAGAAGACACCGAATCGGCCGGCTTGTGACTACAGTGCCTGCAGTAAGTAGCATCTAGCATGCGTGCCGGCATTACTTTAGCAGTCCTTTTACATCTGATGCTGATGTAGTGCAATAGGTCCAATCTAAGGAGATACTCCAACAGGGTTTTATCAGAAAGCTTGCCCCTTTGTTTTTGTGGTGTTTTACGGATCGTTAACACAGGCAGCGTCGTCTGATACCATGACTTAGAAAGCTGTTGACTGAGTGTCCTTATTTTTGAGGCAACAGATGGGTTGCAGAATCGTGATTGAATAAGTCACTACTGTATTAGCAGTTTTGTTTAATAACTAAACTACAAGGAATCCCAAACTATACGGGGGTTGGGTTGCGAGAACCTGCAATGGGTATGGGTCAGGAACATCCTTATGGGTTTCCATTTCCTGACAATAAGCAATACATGGAAAAGGAGCTTTTCCTCATGCCTCAACTCCTTAGTTAATTTACTGAAAACCAACACTATACAAAATCAACTCAGATATGGTATAAGTGCATGATGAAGTTGTGTAATTGTGTAATAATACCTGACTATTTACCTATTGTAGATTGAAAGAGGGTGCCACAAACGAAACCGAAAAAAATAATTAACATTGGTGCCTACCTATTAAAGAAATATCTCTTTAGGAGAAGCCATTCCCCATTACCCACTAAAAGCAACTATGTGCTAAACATTTTTAAACAAAAGGTGAGAAACAGAACCACCTGATTGTAGGATATGTGCATACTACTTAAGAGGACAGATTGTTCTTTAATGTACATTCTTGTACTCTCTAGGTATCATCATACACCGCTCAGTCCTCTTTTTTTAATCAGGAAGCATGAAAGATAAGAAATGCTTGCCTTGGACAATCATATGAAGGTAATCATTCTCCTAAGAGGGTAATACATTTTGGCCATGAATGTAAATATGGAGACCTGGCATACGACAGGAAATATTCACGAATGATGTTTGAAAGGTTAGGTTCTGGGGTGAATGATAGGATATTAGTGTGATATGAGTGTGATTGATCCTGCTGAACTCTGTATATGTAAAACTGTTATGTATATATCAGATTTATTAGTATGTACTTTTTTTATAGATGATTGTTATCATTAACTAATGTCCTAAAGACTGCGAATTTGCACACTGTGTATAAAAAGTGAAAAGTCTAAACTCAAAGAAAATTGTTTTAATCATTCTGTGATCTTCCCATGACACTGTATGAATATATTGAGAAAGAAAGGATATAGGAGTCTACGTATAAAGTATAGTGCAGACAGGGCCTTGCTTGCACACATTGCTATGTTAGCATAAGCTTATTAGAAGTTTAAACACCATTTTGCCACTGTGCAGCTTTTGCACACAAGACTACATGCAACATGTAACTGTTGTTGTAAGTTAAACTGCTTGATTGTCCTTGCATGAGAACAGGCTGTTTTTCACATACCTACACTTACACTGCGACCTTAGTCTGTATACTGCCTGCAGAAGCCTTCAAGGTCATAATAACAATGTATGCTGTGATTCAGGTTGATCGGCCAACGCTCTAGACACAACACGCACACAGCTGCAACCAACTGAAATTCTAGTGTCTTTAATATTGCACTGCATGCATGTTTCGGGCACTTGGAGAAAAACCTTTCCAGTGATAGAGAGCTTTGCTGATCCTGAGATATGATTCACCTCTGCTGATCTTGGAGGTATGGGGTTCCCCATTTAAGCCTGAGACCTTCTATTATTATAAAACATAGTTCCCAGCGAGGCAGGGTGGTTCACAAGGTGCTATATGACCTGTTTCCACTATCATTATAACATGATTGCTCCCTTTGTGTTTTATGGAATTGTAACAATGCTGATTGTTTTATTTCTAATCATATGCCTGCTTATGTTAGCCAAAATACTGCTTCTTAGAGCACGTAGTTAAAAAGAAACATTTTAAACTTTTCTGTGTCTCTGATTATTCACGTTGTGGACTGGTATGAAAACTGGTAATAAAAACGAAAGAGTGTTCTTGATTCCCACCATTCTTGAGAATACCCTAAGTCGCATGTTCTGGGTTGTCTAATCATTGGTAGCTTCACTATAGACACTGATGCTAGTCGGATAGGGGTTCTGGGTACTGAGGTGAGTTTTTTGGTACACCACAATTCACTGAGGTCCTAGGTTCCTGAGCATAGTTCTGTGCATGAACAGAATCCCCGCAACTTGACGCACCTAATGTTTGGTCTTATTTTTGAGACACTCGTGTAGTGCTTATATTAGTCCACAACACCCTCACTCCAGTTTGCCTACCCATATGGAAAAAATATAGGTTTATTCAAGCTTGAGATTTTAAAAAAAGGTTTGTTTTTTGAATTACTACCCTTTTTGTGCTGCAATTCTAATAAATTGTTTATTCTGCACTGTGACCTTATGGGTGATGTTGATATTGCTCAGCATAGTCGCGTGCCACTCCGGCATCATTTGGCACAGTACGGGGTACCCGCTGACCGTATGGCGGTGCTCTTTGCGGTTAGTACTGATGCAGCATTCCCATTTGAGCTTTTCTACTCTTGGGTTACATTTCCTGCTATGAATGCAGATGATGGTACATTCCATAAGTATACTCCCACAGTGGTGCCTGCTGCCTACGCACCATATAGGACACAGGAGATCCCGCTTTCCGCTTGGCAGCATCGAGTTTGGTTTGAAGGCGCCCTCCCCCACACCGTGTCTGTGGTTCGGTTAGGTCACATGTCTATTCCTGGGGCCACTTGGTCAGTCTTAGACGGGTTCACACCGCATCCTCATTCTCTAGCAGTCCCTATTGCTGAGTTACGTTTACTCTATGCCTCCGTAGTGGAGGTGCATAGGGCATTAGTGCAGTATGTTTCCTGTAACATCCAGGTGGGGGCACCTGGAGTTGCGGTGCAACCAGTTGGACCAGCTGGGATAAAAATTAGTCCCATCATGGTTAATTCTGTTATGGGCAAGCGCTCCCAGGATAAGGACGAGATGCCTTTCTGGCTTGCAGAGAAATCTGACCACTGGAAGCAGTATTTCCTAATATGACTCCTGTGGAGAAGCACAGGATTCTGACCATTAGTTTGCAGAAATATTTAGTACCAGAGGTGGAAGGAACCTTAAAAACAGACTAAGTCCCACTGTTCCACGTGGAACGAAGAAGGACACATGGCTAACGGAACAGTCCAAAGGTTTCTTTAAATGTGGATGCTGTGGAATGTGCAAATGGGCCAACCATGGCATCAAAACTTTTTCAGGACTCCACAAACAACAATTCGCCATAAACACTAACATTAACTGTAACACCAGATATGTGGTTTATATCATACAGTGCACTTGCCACAGCCAATATGTGGGAAGCACTATCAGGCCCCTAAAAGAACACATTAGGGAACATGCCTGAGCCATCCTTCAAAAAGATGCACGCTACCCCTTGGCAATACATATGGCTACATGTCCCTCACAAGGAACAGCCAAGACATTCAGTTTCTTTGGAATTGACGTCACTGAGACAAATGTCAGGGGTGGAAATCGTGAATTAAGACTCAGACGACAAGAGGCCATCTGGATTATGCATCTAAACACGGTGAAATATGGACAAAATTCTGACCACAAACTTCATTACTTCTTGGGTCCCTAGATATCAGTCTTTCTGGTACCCCCCAACCATTATGTAACCGGTTTCTGATGCTATCCTTCATGATGTAATTTATATTTGTCTTGAAATTACTCCCTTTGATATTTCATTTTTCATATGCATATCCCCATACTTTATTCAATTTTGTTGGTTTTAATTGTGCCATCCTTGGACAAAATTGTGCCATCCTCTATCAAAGTATTGCCCTTTTTTTGTCCAGTATTGCAATCCCGTGTCATTACTGTTTTCTCATTAATATGATCTGCATTTTGTTGATATAGAGAATATTCTCTCTTTGTCAGTACATGTTCTGAACCGCCCAATTGGCACAAGGTCCGCATGATCACACATACCTAAATATTTGCATTTGCAAACTAAGCTTCATGACATTATATGATGTTCCTAAACTTTATTTATAGATGCTTAGATAATGTATGTTCGCCTAATATATAATCAATGTGAACTGATTTAATTAACTATGGTTGTTCAATCATTCCCCTGTCTCCTATCCACCTTTTTTCATTCTATGTACAGCTTTCTTACTTTTTTCGCCTTGTTCTAAAACCCTCAAACTTCATGGGAGGACCAGGAGTTTTTATTCCTCCTTAGTCGCTTTTTGGTTTTTATTGTTTTTTCACTCTGTCCATTTTGGGAATGTGAAATCACCCTTGCTCTTGAGTCTGTTAATATAACATTTTTTGAGGTGTACTTCTTAGCAATGATGCTCCCTGAGTCCGTTTTTGGTTTTGATTTACACTCGACCCACAGGAGTGTTTTCTTTATGTCCATGGCCAATATTTTACCTGTACAGTACTGGCAAGTTAGTCTAGTGTTCCCCGCCCTTGCTACATAAATAGTTTGGCGCTAGTGAGCAAGTTTGTTTCCGTATCCGGCAACGATCGTGCACCTCTCCAACAGTTCGGCATAGAGGTAAGCGCCACGAATACACGGACTTCCAGTGCAGTTATTAGTGGAGAGATTAGGTTCTAATTCCTCATTTATCTTATTCCGCAGCCCCCTTTGATTTCAAGGTGGCATTACCCACCTGTCTTCTTGATGTCTATACTTCGGTGCATCGTATTACCATTTTCGGCCGCAGGTGGCCTTATTTGAATGTAAACCCGGCAAGGACCAGGTTGGAATTATCACTGGTCCCCCGGTGAGTGTCTTTGTTGCCCAACAAGAGGCGTCACTTTATTGAACCGCCATATACTTACATTGTGTTGGATGCACAGGGTCTGATTTCGCTAACCTTGGTTTTCCCCATCTCTACAGATACCGCCCCCAATGACACTTTTTCAGGTATCCCTACTCCATTTTTTCGGTATTGTAGTCAAGGCTTTCTACTTAAACTTTTCTATCCTAATCTTTTTCTTTCCTTTTTTCAATCCCGCTTATCAGTAACACCACTGTTCTTTGTTTTTAATTTTGGTTTGCCGCTTGCAGAGAATATATACCTCGCAGACATTAGTTTTGTCTACATTGCATATTAGGCATCCTTTTTCCCCTTTGTTTCTACAGAACCGGCTCGTTTCTATTGCAACAAAGACCAAAGTTTATTCATCCTATATTGTTTTTTTTTTTTGTGAAAACTTTTTATTGTATTACAGAAAAAAGGGCATTTTGAGATTACTTGGTCACCGCATTGTACAATATAAAGTAAAACAAACATTTTCAGCACTGTACACATTTCCAATATACGTTGCACTACAGTCATCATTATTGGCATATTACTGCTATCGTATCGCTTCACCTCCACCCTCCCCACTCCATCACTCAGATATGTCTTCCATTTCATGCATAGGTGGGTCACAGATAGAGCCCCTAAATGAGTTCCAAGCCCCCCATACCTTCTCCCATTTCCGGGGGCACCCACGGTGACTGTATACAACCCTCTCAGATAACATAGCTTTGTCCATATCTCCGCACCAATCTTCGAGTGTTGGTGCATCTTCGGATCCCCATTTCTTAGCCGTATTACGTTTGGCAAACATCATCCCCATCACCACCCAGTACTGAGCCCGGTGTGCAAGATCATTTGGTTTGTGAAAGATCATTTGGTTCCCACAGGTTTAGGAGACAGCGCCTCAGCTCCGGCACAAGGGACACCCCCGTAAAAGTGATATTGTACGCATCACTTGGACCCAGTAAGCTGCAATGTGCGGGCACTGCCATATGGTGTGGTAAAAGGTCCCTTCCTCCCCGCATTTGCGTAGACAAAACCGATGTGTGGCTCTGCCTATTGTAAAAAGGAGTACTCTAGTGTAGTATGTACGGTGAAGTATTTTTAACTACACTAGGCATAGTCTGGATGGTATGGCTACTTCCAGGGGAGACGATAGTGCTCTCTGCCAGTCTGCGTCTTCAATATCTCCCAGATCAATGTACCATTTATGTTTGAGTGCCAGCATCGGGTCCGGTATGTTGTTAATTAGTTTGCGATAAGTGAAGGAGGTAGCCCATTTGGACATGTGTTCAGTCAGTAGTCTGTCCTCTAAGGGGGTGGCTTCTGGAATGTCAGTACCAGGCGCAAGAACCGTGTGCAGTGTTTGCCTAATTTGTATATACCGGAACTGCTCCATGGGTGCTAACTCATAACGGATCCTGAGTTGTTCGAACGGAATCATTTCTCCCCTCTTCCACAAGTCTCCCACCGTGGAAATACCTATGAGATTCCAAGCCTGGAACCCCTTACTGTTTTGAAGCCGTCCAAGTTGTCGTGCGGACCACAGTGGTGTCATCTGCGTGATAACACCCTTGCATTTTAATTGCACTTGCGCTGCCTACCATATGCGGACTGTGTGTCCGGTCGGCCTGACAAGGGAGGTTGACCTACTTTTGTCGTATAGTGCCGACATGACTCCTGGTTACCCTAGCCCTTGTCCGTCCGCCTGGAACGCTGGTTCTGTCTGAGGTGCGTGTATCCATTGATTAATTATTATTAACTGGGCCGCCCAGTAGTATAGTTGTATATCTGGTAGGGCTATCCCGCCATCATACCAGCTCCTCACCAACTTTCCTTGAGCTATGCGTGCTGGTTTATGTCCCCAGTGCAGATTGAAGACAATCGCCGCTATCTTTTTAAAATATCTTGGCGGCACATCAAATGGGGTGTTTTCCAGAACATATAAAAAACGGGGAAGTGACATAATTTAAAAAAGGGCTGCCTTACCCAGCAAGGTCAGCGGCAGGCCGTGCCAATGTCCCACGTCTCGCCTGAACTGTTCCGGGGGGGCCACAAATTTCTCTGAAAAAACTCTTCTGTTTGGGGTGTGACATAAATGCCCAGATATTTAAAGCTATTATTCGCAATTTTAAGTGGACAGTCCACTGGAAGCAGTGGGGGCGGGCCCCTCAGGACAAATAGAGTTGACTTCGACCAGTTGATGGTATAGCCAGACACCCGACCAAAGATTTTGGAGATGTCTAAAAGTACCAGAATAGAGCGCCTGGGGGAGGTTAGTTACAGCAGCACATCATCAACATATCATTTGGTCCCATCGGATCCAGGCCGCCAGAGGCTCCAGCACCAAGGCAAACAACAACGGAGACAGTGGACAGCCTTGGCACGTGCCGCAGGAAAATGGAAAATCCCGCGAGATATGTCCATTAACAGCCACGTGTGCCAGAGGACTTGAGTATAATAACTGTGCCCATGCGCAGAATTTGAGGCCAAAGCCCAAATGTCTAAGTACCGCAAATAAATAAGGCCATTCAACCATGTCGAATGCCATGCGTGCATCAAGAGATAGGATAACCGCAGGTTCTTGGATGCGTGGTATGCGTGCCATTATTGCGTGAAGTCTTCTGAGGTTCAGGGCCGTATTCCTGTTAGGCATAAACCCGGACTGGTCCGGGTGAATTAAAGTTGAAAGGTGTGGGGTCAGGCGCGTTGCTGGGAGTTTGGCAAGGACCTTAGCCTCCGCATTAAGCAAGGATATGGGCCGGTATGATGAGCAGTATTCGGGGGGTTTACCAGGCTTTAGGATTGTTACTATGGTGGCCATTCGTTGGTCTCGAGGCAGCTCCTACACTTTCAGACTTTCAAGAAACATTTTTAAAAGATGCGGGCAGTTATATCTGATGGCCTTTTATAAAGCTCGATGGGTATTCCATTGGGCCCCACCGCCTTGCTGGATTGTAGGGAGTTGATGGCCGCCTGCAGCTCATCAACCGTGGGATCAGCCTCCAGTAGGAGGGCCACCTCCTCTGACAATGTTGGCATCTTTACATCCTTGATGTAGTTCTGAGCCTCGTCTATCATCATGTGTGAGCCCGAGGCATATATTTGCTCAAAGTGCTCAGCCAGTGTATTTACTATGTCCTGCGGAGTGCTTACTACCAAACCCAACGGGGTACGCAACTGCGCTATCGTCCTCTGTGCTCTCTCTTTCCTATCCAACCATGCCAAGAGTTTACCCACTTTATCCCCCATTTTGTATATCTTGTGACGGGTAGCCTGCAACCTTACTTTAACCGCTTCACGCTGGTGCTCCCGAAGTTCGCACCGTTTAATGCGCAGGGCCTGCAAAGTCGCCGGTGAAATATTGTCAGCATGCTGAACAGTGGCCTCGGCAAGGTCAGATTCCATGGTATCCAACTCTTCTCGAGCCGCTCTTTTATGAACAGTTATGGATGCAATAGCCTGCCCCCGCACCACTGCCTTATATGCCTCCCACAAAATATTAGAGGACTGCACCGATGCCGCGTTCTCTTGGAAGTATTGTTGTGTGGTTGCTTTGATATCTTTCCTTTTCTTGGGGATATTTAAGTATCCGGGGTAGATGGGGTAAACGCACCGTCGTACCATAGCATGTGTTGTGTAAGTCAGGAAGATAGGCGAGTGGCCTGAAATGCCTCGGGGTTGAATCTCAATGTCTGTCAGATTGGAAAGGCTGCCTGCAGATATCAAGAAGTAATCTATACGAGAGAGGCTGTTATGCACCCCTGACAGGAAAGTGT
Source organism: Lissotriton helveticus (assembly GCF_964261635.1). NCBI lineage: Eukaryota > Metazoa > Chordata > Amphibia > Caudata > Salamandridae > Lissotriton > Lissotriton helveticus. The sequence continues at coordinate 17,289,748 of NC_136060.1, read as the reverse complement.
AGTATAGTGAGGTGGGGTGTCTGTATCTCCATGCGTCAGTAAGACTCAGGGCGTCTATGAATCCCCCCATGCGAGAGCTACCCGATGTGTCCCTTCTAGGAGGATATCGGTCAAGGGTTCCATCCACCACTGAAATGAAATCGCCTCCAATAAGCAGTTCTCCCTCAGGAAGACTTAGTATAAATGCACTAAGTGCCTGGAGGGCCATAGCCTGAAGGGCTGGGGGAATGTACACTGAGACTACGTTGAAACATTTTCCCTCCCACTGACACATCATGGCAGCAAATCGACCCTGATCATCCGTCCGAGTCTGGTGTACAATTAATGGAAAGTGTTTACGCACCAGGATGCCCACATCTCTTGAACCTGAGGAGAACTCTGAGTGCACGACCAGTTTATATCCAAAACGATCCATGGCCTTACACGCTGAGCCCACCAAATGCGTCTCCTGTATCAGGGCCACCGCCGGTGCAGCTCGTCCTAAATATTGCAGCACCAGACCCCTTTTAATCTTATCCCCCAACCCATGTACATTCCATGTGACCAATGAGAAGGGAGCTATCGGGGACTTCAGGGGGTCAAGCGAGTCATCCGCCAAGTGTGATGTCATTATGCCTTATGCCACAGGTATTACAGTACTTCGAACAACTCTCAATGCAGTATTCCAAAAAGATTATACCAGATATACATCTTGTTATTTTCCCCCTACTGAAGATACCATCACACCATAGAACAACTGTCAACAATTCCCCTCCCTCTCCCTCCCCCTCCCTGCCTCCCTGCTTGACGGACCCAAAACTACCCGCCACCCCAACAAAGCAGAGTGCTTAGTATCCCTTCCCAGTACCAGAACGACGGGGGTAAGAGAGAACTCCCTCCGCCCCCCTGAGCCCCCTCCCCAATCAACTGTATAGGTCATTTGCCCCTCCGTTGTGTATTGTCTGACGAGCTGGGAAAAAACAGCAGCGTCGTGGGTATAGAAGTAGCATCGCATTAGGCCTCATCACCCCTGTAGAACGGAAAGTACCTGTTCAGTAGCTGAGTAAAGCATAAATACAATTGTCGAATCTACCGGTAACCTTTTAAGGGTGCCATGGGTGCAGGTGTCCGTTAGTAGTCAACGCAGCAACAACATTGCGGCATTGCAGGTCCATTCATCACTTCGCGGTACACGCTACATCAAAGCCCTGCATTCAGTCCTGCTCCATATCAGTCTGGCGATCGCCTCGCCTCGCCTTACGTTCCCCAGTGCGCCCCGTCCTGGGGACCCTGCGCCATCCATCCAGCCAGTCTTGCACCTCTTCAGGTGTCGAGAAAAAACACGTCTTTCCATCGGATTCAACCCGTAGTTTGGCGGGGAACAGCATTGAATACTTGATTTCCCGCTCACGGAGAGCCTTCTTGACGTCGAGAAATCCTCTGCGTTGTTTCGTGACTGCTGCGGTGTAGTCCGGAAAGATGGTGATATTAGCATTGTCTATTCGGATCGGAGGAGCTTTACGTGCGGACTGCAGGATCGCATCCCTGTCTCTGAAATTAAAAATACGGGCTAGTATAGGCCGTGGTGGGGCCCCCGGCTTCGGTCTTCCTCCAGGGACCCGATGTGCTCTCTCAACGGAGAAAAATGTAGACTATCCTTTCGGCTGAAGATGAGTCGTAACCAAATCCACTACAAAGAGATCGAGGGCCGGGCCACCTGCGCTCTCCGGCACACCTATAAGGCGGATGTTGTTCCGCCTCGATTGCCCCTCCTGATCCTCCAGCTTTGCTGCCAGAAGTTTATTGTCCGCCTCCAGCTGTTTCACCCTATATTGTTATTTTGATAATTATACATGTTCTCCCCTTCTCTCCAATGTTTTTCTCCACAGGTCATAGAGGTTTTTTTACACTCCTTGTTTTTTGTACATTGTTCTTCTTTGTATATCCTTAGGTGCCATGGCGAAACGTTATGTCAGGAGCTTAGCCCGTGCTTTTCCTTTTATTAACTAATCATATGTTTATATTTGTTCGATACTCACTCACCTCACTTCACTCACCATTTTTTGCCTGTTTTACATGTTATTGTTTTGTTTTGGCCATAGGTATAGCAAGGATCGTCATTTAGATTCTATTGTGTCCAAGATTCGATTTTTCCATTTCTCTCCCTTGCTCCTTCCTTTTTTCCGCTATCTTCAATTTCTATTTCTTCTACTTGCTTTTGACATTACTCCCATACATGATTTTTAATGTTGGTAGCATAATGTATGATTTATTATTTTGACTATCCTATCCACACACACTTTGGTTGTTATCTGTCTTATAAGTTTGAAGTCACTTTCTATGTCTTTCAGTACAACTCTCTAGGGTTTCCACTAGCACAAGGTGTCATTTCCTCTCACAATTGTGAACTTTTGAGATCCTCTTGTGTAACACCATTACTGTACTATCCTTTGTGTATCACCCCCAGCCCTGAAGAGTCACGGGTGATTGCCCGATTTGAGGAAACACGTGTCGGCTGGTTTCTTGTTCTTTGGATTTCTTTTGATAGGAGTACCATTTTGACCGATAACAACTAATAGAAAGTACTATTTGTGCGCGATCTTATCTTTATTGACGAATGTGATTACCTTCACAGATAGATACATTTTCCGGTGTCCTCTGGACTTTGTTTATTTAAATTAGAAGGGAGGGTTCTTCCCCACTCTTTTTTCAGAGGTTTTGGGTTTCCTCTGACCAAGAAGGACCATTGAACTCTAGCATTTCTCTTTACTCTCACCGCTATTTGTTGTGCGCCAACCATTTCTGAATACTCAAAAACCCCTCGCAGAACTCTTACTAATTTATACTCTTGGTCACCAGCTTGAAGTACACACTGTTGGCAACAGTCTTGCTGATGAAGCAACAAAGACAGCAGTGGCAACTTATGTAGTAGCAGCAGTTACACATTCCAAAAGTAAGATTGATGATGACATCTTGGCAGCTATTGCTGCAACAGAGAAGGGAAGTGATTACCCTAGAGGTTTCCCTTCTAAATACTCTTACCATTTAAGTCCTGATAAAGTTCCCTATGTGAGAATTAACCACGTTGGTGACAGATTGATTCCCAACGTGGACTGCAGGCTTTCCTTGACAGCTGCTCACGAGGGCATGGCCTCGGCTCATGCTGGCGTTTCAGCGACTGTCTCTATCTTGCAGCAACATTACTGGTGGAGTGGATTGTACAAACAGACTTGTGAATATGTCCTTACATGTGACATTTGCCAGCAGATTAATCCTTAGACTGCTGCGCGTCCACCACAAACACCGCTGTACATGTCTAATAAACCACTTGGGTGTGTTTGTTTAGATCACTGCGGTCCTTTCTCTTCTGAAACTGCGAATAAGTTGATCTTAGTTGCAGTGGATTCTTGTGCGCGCTTTTTATGGGTCTGGCCACAACGCAGCGCTGATGCTCGAACTGTCGTCAGGGATTTGCGTGCCTTTGTGGGAAATTTTGCATGTGGCACCCTTCATTCTGACGAAGCCTCGGCATTCGCCTCTAAGGCGTAGAAGGAAGCTATGAGGTCTTTGGAGGTGCAGTTAAATTTTCATCTCCATACAGGCCTGAGGGCAATTTGGTTGTGGAGCGGATGAACTGTGTCTTAAAGCAATCCTTGACAGCTAGGATTTTAGGTACTGGCAGAAACTTGTTGGCCCATTTGTATAGCGTTCAATGTGCACTTAATAATCTCCCTAGATGGTCTCTGCGTGGGCGGACCCCATACAAAATTCTCTTTGGCATAAAGATGTTTGTCCCAGACCTTGGGGGTCTAGACATGGCAGCATTGACCGCACCCTTTGACGTAGATTATCATTCTGCTGTATTACAGAACCTACAAGAGACTCGAGACAGTCTTGCAAAGGAACACTTGCCCTCCACAACTGATGCTGTGCTTCAGATTCCGATAGTTGGCTGGCTACCTCGAGTCAGTGACCTGGTCCGTGAGAAGGTGGAGAACAAGAAGGAGTTCGGCCTCTCATATTGTGCACCAGTTCCTGTGCTTGGCGTGCAGGGTACAAGAACAGTCATTTTACCTCCACTTCCTGGTCACAAGGATAACAGGTACATCTCCATTGACAATGTCAAGTTACAATGAGTAGCCGATTCTTCTTAGCTAGTATGACTCCAGCGGTCTTGGGTCCAGCAATGCTGAGAAATTCTGTTTTGGCCCCAGCTAACACCAACAGGCCTGACATTGCCATTGAGATGACTACATTTACTAATCCATTATTGAATTCACCCAGCTGGTGATCCCCATGAAGATACTGAGTATACTTATCCCACAGATGTGTCGTTGCCTGGTGTACAAACAAGTGCAGTTGACCAGTCCCGTTTTTCTTTTGACACTAACTCTGCAATATCAAGTTCTCCATCAAACATTTCTAGTTTTGCTCTTTGGTTCAAAATACATTTTTAATACCTTCTTGAACTAATATTAGGCTGGTGCTTTTCTCAATTTATTTGTGGTTGTATTTTTTAATCTAGTAAATGGACATTATGTTACAGAAAGATCTACAATTAGGTTAATTGATGGAACTTTGGCACCCAACTCCTCGTTCCACATCATGAAGAGGGACCAGACTTTTGTCAACATCACTGCCTGGCCAGTGTTGGATGGGATTGTGTGGGATGCTCTTACATTTTTAGATTCATGGCCATACAGAGGTTATTAATGTTCCCAATGTACTTCGTGTTTCTATGGAGGATGTTGTGAAACAAAATACACGCTCTGATGATTCGGATGTCCAAGCCGTAGAGGCTCTTTTTTCTGATTTGAAATATTATGCTGCATTTGATGCTGAAGATTTGAACTTAGACACTGCAAATTCTGCAGACTTATTCTGCTACCCGCATTATGGCAATGATTTCCTGCATAAAGCAAATACATTTAGAAATGTGGTCAATTATACACAATGGGAACATTGTCCCGCTCCCAGTGAAGGCAGCTCGAATACTCTCTTGAAAAAGTTTACCTATTTTAGTGGTTTTAATCAATCCGATCCTGAAGCCTTTTATTTTAAAACGACTGCAAAGTCCTCTTCCAAAGTTAGACTCACCCACACTAAATTACTGTATTTGAAGTCCTTTGTCAATCAATTAGCTATAGGGGGATATGAGCTGTGGAAAGATACAATTGATCTTAAATCTGTTTGGGGTTCTAAAACTTGGCAAGTGCAAGGCACTTGCAGCCTGATTCATGAAGGTAAATGCGTTCGCAAAAGGGCCAGATTCTGTGCTGGCCCTTTGCGAGTGCAATTTTTGCTTTTGGGATTCACAATCCCAAATGCAAAAATCGCTAATAAAGAATTAGCAAACATGCGAGGATTAGCATTTAAGGAATCTCTATTAGAGATTCCTTAAATGCTATTCATGACACATTTAAGAATTGTGAATTAGCAATTTTGGGCCGCTATTTACCGAGAGGTCAGACCTCTCGGTAAATAGCAAAAACTTAAAAAAATGCTTTTAAAAGCATTTTTCTAAGTTGCATGTTGCACACACACATGTCCCTTGGACATGTGTGTGCATAACACCTGTTTCAATTAGCATTTCAGGGGTGCTACAGGGTGTCCTTTGGACACCCCTGGCACCCTTAAATTCGCTATCTGATTTGCGAGTAGCAAATTGCTACTCGCAAATAAGGGATACTCCCCATTCATTCCTATGGGCCTTTTGGCCCATAGGAATGAATGGGGAGTTATTCCTTTTTTTGCGAGTAGCAAATTGCTACTCGCAAATAGAGAACATGTAGGAATCACTATTGATTTAGCAATTCCTACATGAATGCCGTTTTGCGTGTCCTCAATAGCGAGTCGCTATGATTCGCTATTAGGGCCACGCAAAACGGCCAGTACATGAATCAGGCTGTTAAGCTTTGCATCGTGCATGTCTCACCCCAAACCAGATGTTGTTTCTGAACGCTACAATTTCACAAACTACTTTCTTTGTATTGGCTACATCTAAAAAATTAAATGCCCCTTCCATTCCTACTTTGGGTGCTTATCCTACATGGTATAATCACAACGATATGTCCCTTGATGAATTGCAGTCTCTGATAACTACTTCCTCCTTTAATTTTTCCAGCTTGGATTCTCAAGGTTGGTTATTATGGCATAAAAGTTCAGATTCATGCCAACATCATTTTCTGGGTCTGGCCCTAGACTATACGCAGGTTAGAGTAGACCCCCGTTTGGAAAACTCCCATTCTGTTACTACCTATTCAGTAGGTAAATTATGTTGGAACTGGCTTAAACATTCCACTTTAGCGTCAGTTAAACTTCATTTGTCCAAATTGACTGACGATGTTGATTTGAATGACTTTGTGAAAGGCCCTGTAGGAGGCAGGTCCAAACAATGCATATATGCTATTTACAACGAATTTTGGAAACTGTCCCAAATGGAAGCTGCTTCTAGATTAAGAGCAATTGATCAAGCTAATTTAGAAACGGTGCTTGCTGTCGATGACAATAGTATTAATACTCTGTCTTCTAGAATTTACTCTTTAGACAATATTGTGTCATCTGTTGTTGATATTGTACAGGATGAAATGTCTGTTTTGTACCATGGTCAAAATCAATTACAATCTATAATGCAGTTTGCGTGGACTTTACAAACTTTAAAGTCTGGGAAAGTGCCTTGGGACTACATGAATACCTCATCTCTGTTTTTACAGTTTATTTTGACTGAAAAACAACAGTTTATGTCCATGAAGTATGCAACATATTCACTTTTACATATTGAACAATTAGAACCTTTACCATTTTCTGTTGCTGAATCAAATTCTGCTGTATGGCTCATATATGGATTAATAACACTGCCCTTCCCTTTGTTTAAATTCAATTCCTGTATGAAACACTATGCCATAGGTAGATGTGAACCATTGGGAAGTGCCTAGTTCCATGAAGTTTAGTCTATACCTTTCACATACAGGTGCATGAGAGAGAGTAAAGAAGTTTATTTGAAGGGTGAGGAGTGCACTTCTACACCCGATCACTCACTAGTTTGCAAGAACATACAACTGCACGGCTCATTTCACAGGCAAGCCCCGAATTGAGCTTAAATTTTAAAAGGCAATCAGGTGCCAGCTATTACACCAACTTTCATGCTGCTAGCTAACGGTAGTTATTTGCTTTTAAATAATTAGGCTTGCCGCGGTATGCTGGCTGGGATCCCGTACATTGTAATCGTCTCCCCTGTGTGGTTTGCTGTAAAAATGTGCTTTTCCCACCCCCGCATGGGAGACTGGACATATCCACCTGGCCTTCCATTCCCAACTTGAAAGCAGAGTTCAACAAGATGAATAGAATAAGGGCTCTATTGTCCCAAAGAGAAGTCACCCAAACTTCTTTCCGTGAAACATTTGTCCTTCACATGGGAAACACCCGCACTGAGTTGCACGCGCTTTTAAATACTGATCTCCCAATCATTTCGGCACTTTGATTCACACTATATATGGTCTGGTACTCCCTAGGACCCCTCTCAACACCTCAAAACCCCTGGTGCAAGGTAGACCTGCCCCTTCCAGCTTGCCCCAGGTATTGGACAACTAGACTAAGATTTGGTAAGTTGTTTGGATTAGGGGGGAGTGACCCCCCCGGCCGTATTTATTAACAATACAAAACAATAATTTAAAACAATTTTGTTACAGAAAAATTTAACGCAGAAAGTACAGTTTACATTGATAGACACATGATGTTGCAAGAGCTAACCTTAACAGGTGCTAATACAGAAGGCACTCCTATCGTAAATCTAACAATGGCCGATATGACTTTCTGCGTGTCCCTTTGAGCCTGACGGCAAAGTCAACGTCTGGCAAGTTTCTCTCCCCTCCCTCCTTCAGTCCCAGGGGTACTGCCACTATTACTCCTGGAGCAAGGTTGCGCAGGGGGTCCTGCTTATCGGACGGATCTTTTTCCCCCGGGCCCCCCCTTCGCCCGGTCCTTGAACTCCATAAAAGGGGGAGCGCATACTGCTGCGCATGCGCGTACAGGGGTGGCCCCAGGCCCACTGGGAAGGATGACTCCCCCGGCCCCCATACCCCGACAGCCTACTTACCGGCTGTCACTACCCCTGGAGTTAGATGGTGCTGACCGCTAAGACCGCAGACTATGCTTACCAGTGTTGACCTTCCTGCCACAGGCCAGCATAGTTGACCGACTATCTGGCCCCCCATCCTAGCACTAGAAAGGTCCTGTACTTTGTTTCAAAACCCTGAACCAGGCTATGATGTCATCCATAAATGCATGATTCCGTTTATGTGAAAGGTGCACCCCGTCCTGAAGAAAAAACGGTTCACCCCGGATATACCTGTGCGATATTGTCTTTAACCTAGGAGTCCTAAACAATTTGTCAAATTTGTTGTTGAGTCGCTTTACCGCGTGATTCAACGCCCTCACTGAATCGCCCCCCCTCCACCGAAACCTAGGTATCATGTGGGACCATGCTATTATGGACTGTGGACACTGCTTCTCTAGCCACCCCACCTCTTTGAGTAATTCTTCAGTCAAGTTCCTCCTACCTAGTCTTGCCAGGTCGTTACCCCCCAAGTGCAGGATCCAGATTGCGGGTGGTCCCGAGCTTGTGCATAAAGCATGGTTCACCAGCTCTCTGAATTGTCCCACGCACAGCCCCCCCCGCCCAAAAAATAACATCTTTGCCCCTAAACTTGCCACCTTGTCTTTAATGGCTCCTGTAAAGAAAGCATTCAAACGGCGAACATATGAGTGTCCTACCACCCAAATTTCTTTGTTCTTCTGGTGCGCAGAGAAAACTTGCGTCACCTCTTTAGTTGCTTCGCTGCGAACAGCCACCAGTTGACTCGCCGCATATTTCTCCCCTGAGTCACAGGATGAAGAAACTGCAAGCAACGTAGAAAAGAGAAAAGGGGTCAGTGCACCGCCACGCCGGCATGTCATGAAAATATACAATGAACTTCTCGTCCAACCACCTCCCCTACCTCTTGAGTCACAAGAATAGGGTACGGGGCAAGCGTGCCTAAATGAAAATTGCTACCTACATCCTACAGCAAGTGCAGCCACACATATCGCTTATAGCAATTGGAGGACCACCTGCCAATCTTTTTAACACGCTCCTGCCCAAGCCTTTTGCTACCGCCTCTGAGGCTGCGCCTATCCTGAAAGAATGGGTCCCAAAATTGGCTGGATCCACGCCTGCCTCCTCGAGTGCTTTGATCATCACCCTTCTAAACTGAAACACTGTGAGGGGTGTTCTATCGTTGTGTATAAACAGTGGTCCGCCTAATACTAGAGCACTTTGAGCCATGAATGCCTCTAACCTGGCGACCGGGCAGCATGCCACACTACCTGCCCTGTGCAAGACTACGGATTCCCCCCTACCCTCCTGATCAGTCTTAGATTTTGGTATAGTAATCATCACCGAGCCTACGCACATTTTCACGTGTCCTGCTTGGATCCCTCCCGACCAATCGTGTTTGTTCCTTGCGACTAGCTCACCTACCCTGAAAGCGCCGTAAAATGCTAAGCAGAATGCAGCCTGGAAGAGGACGGCCTCGCTAAGTGAGGTACAGACCCGTGGCAAGACCACTACCAGCTTTCCCAGTATCTCTAGGCTAACAGGCATCCTCACATCGGGCTCCGCCTTTCGCAAGCGTTGCCAACCTTTCAAAACCTGTTGTACCACAAAGCGTTTCGTGGGATCACCTCTCCCTTGTAACTTCGCAAAATAAGAAATCGCTGCGATGTGTCTCCTTGTGGCTGCCACTGTGCGCCCCTCTTCCCACATGAAGGCAAGGTAAGCTACTACTGACTCATGTTCTAGCCATCTGCCGTCCCACTGTTCCCCTAGGAAAAGACAAAATACACCAAACGCCCCTATGTATGCACCCCTCGTCCTAGGCGCTAGGCTTGCCAAGAGATGCGGTACTCCGGGGCACCAAGATGCCATAGACGTTCTGGGAAAGGTGTCTGGTGGGGCGCTGCCTCTGGGATGCGTGCCCTGAACTCCTGCATTTTAAAACGAGACAATGCATCAGCTGCGTGGTTCAACACCCCTCGAACATGTTTCGCTCGGAAAAGAACATTCAACCTTATGCATTACAACACAATTTCTTTTAACCGGCGTAGCAACATCCCACATTTGGCCAATTGATTATTTATGCATTCCACCACTCCCATGTTGTCAGACCAAAATATGACAGACTGGTCTCTCGATGCATCCGCCCACACGACCAAAGCTACTAGAATCGGGAAAAGCTCTAGGAAAGTGATGTTGCTGGTGAGCCCTGACTGTTTCCACCATACCGGCCAACGTTCTGCCAACCACTCGTGCCCCAGAATCGCTCCAAAATCCTTGCTGCCTGCCGCGTCGGTCATTAAACCTAATTCGGGGCTGGACATGGGCGGGCTAGGCCACACCACTTTGTCATTAAAATCCTGCAGGAAAGTCTTCCATATCTGCATGTCCTGCCTGACTTCTTTGGTCAGCCTGGTGTGGTGGTGCTTCTCCTTGAGACCGGACATGGCGTGAGCAATGGTGCGAGGGAAAGGACGTGCCATAGGAATGATGCGCAATGCAAAATTAAGCTGGCCCACCACTTGCTGTAATTGATGTAGTGTAACCTTCTCTCTGCTAACGCAACACTCCAACGCGCGCCCAAACTCCCTAACCTTGTCACGTGGCAGTCTGGACACCCCTTGGGCAGAATCTAACTCGATCCCTAGAAATTCAATTTTGGTTGCAAGGCCCACTGTTTTATCAGGCGCCAATGGTACACCAAACTCCTGCATGAGGTCGCAAAATTGCTGCAAGGTTGCCTTGCAGTCCCCAGAACCTGGGGCCCCTAGAAATAGAAAATCATCCAAGTAATGGAGGACCCACTGATGCCCCGACTTTTCCCTGAATGACCATTCCAAGAAGGAGCTGAATTTCTCAAAATAAGTGCACGACACTGAGCATCCCATTGGCATGCACTTGTCCACATAGTACTTGCCCTCAAACTGAAATCCTAGAAGGTGACAATCAGCGGGGTGAACGGGTAGCAAGCGGAAAGCAGATTCAATGTCAGATTTCGCAAGCAGGGCCCCTTGACCTAGGGTCCTCAACATGGTCACTGCCTGATCAAAAGATGTGTACTTGACACTACAAAGCACATCTGCAATGGAATCATTCACCGAGCTGCCCCTAGGTGCGGACAAGTTGTGGATTAGTCTGAATTCGCCCGGTGCCTTCTTCGGTATCACCCCTAGGGGTGAGCACACAAAATCCCCCATCGGGACGTCCTCAAATGGTCCAGCCACCCTCCCTAGGTGCAACTCCTTGTGGATTTTTGCCCTCGCTATGCTCATGTTGGATCTAACCGACACCTGGTTCTTACAGTATGTCACCCCGCCGTGCCCTTGTGCAGGTATCCTGAAACCCTCCACAAAACCGTCCCTGATGACCCTCGCTGAGGCAGTGCAAGTGTACCGTTCCAACCAAGGTATCATAGCGCCAATGTTCACTGGAGATCTGGCCTTTCCTAACAAGCTTGCATTATACCTGTTTCTTGCCCCCTTTATCCCTAGCTTTTTTGTTGCACTTGGACTCAGGGTGAGAGGTGTTGCCACAGTATCCACAGGCGTGCCTGAACTTACACGTGCCTGAGGCCCTGGCACAGGTACGCTTGTTGAAATCGAAGCAAACCCCTTTTTTTGCTACTGCCCCCTGACCTGACCGCACTACCCCCTGCGTTCCCAGCGGGGCTTGTCTTAAAGGGCGGGAAGCGGCCCGTGTCCGGAACTGGGACCCGTGTAGTATCCTGTGATGCCACCCCCAAATATTTCAGGTGGAGGAACATATCAGTCTGATCCCACCTCAGGGAAGAGTCCTCGGCCTTCGCCCGCCTAAACGCCTTGTCATAATCTTTCCACCCGTCACCTCCCTTTTTATCATGGGCGAGGGTGATCCTGTTTTGGTAGATTACCATCTCTGACCCAACCTCTGGGAATCTTTCAAGCATTACAGACATGTATGTGGAGAAACCCTGTATCCAGTTTGCCAAGTTCTCCTCCACCCTGTACTTTAGTAGAATGGTAGACCATTCTCTAGGATGAGTCCATTCCTTATTTTTCCTAGCCTCTTCTCTGTCCGCTTCATCAATTAACAGGAAAAACATATCCTCTCTTTCATCTCCTTAGACAGATGCCGACCCAAATGCTCCCTCTCAGAGCGCATTTCCCCCACTCCCAGAGCCTTCTATGGCTCCCAGAAGCGATGTACTGCTGGTTAGCCGATGCCGCCGCCGCTCCTTCCAGTGCTCGCCAACCGACTGCCGCCCCGCAGGTGGGTGATTGTCCTCTCAGAGACGCGAGCTGGTGCTGTTGATGAAAAAAAAAAATTGCGGTTTTCGCTGCCCTGCACCTGTGAGTGCTGTCCAAATGGGCTCCCTAATTGCCGCTGTGCAATGAGCCCTCTATTGTATCCCCCCTGCTACAACCTATGACCCTCTACCACAGCGGGAGAAAAGGTGAAACCTCGAAAAATGTGCCGCAAATCGGCTCCCTCGCTGATAAAGTTAACACCCCTGTGCAGAAATATCGGGTGCAACTGATCCCTGGTGTCTTGAATAACAGGATCTGGCGCTACTGAGGCTGGAAACAATTTTTAAAAACGATCCTGGCACTAATATCCCGGCGCGCTGAACAACAGGGCCACCAAACAGCCACGATCCCCTGCACCCGAGTCAGACTCTCTGTCCGCTACACTACGAATGAGCGCAGCAGGTAAAATGCCCCCAGAAACGCTGACCCCAACTCAGGCGTCTGTGCCGGTATTCCTTTTAACCTCCCCGCACAGATGTTCGTGCAAAATTAGAGCCTGTGCCGGTACTCCCCCTGGGCTCTCCGTCTACAGAATGCAGCCTGAGTGAGCAGAATCGCCCAAAAATATCACCGAACTCCGTTGCTGCCCCTCAGTTGCACCACGACTCCGACGTCGCTCCTGATGCCGCCGTCGCCAACGCGGCTCTCCAGATGCCGGGAATGCTGCTCTCCCGATGCCGCTTCCCACACCAAATAGAAACCTGCAAAACAAAGGGCAAAAGATTAAAAGGGACGGGTGGGGTGTAGGCCAGCTGGCCCGCACGTGGATGCGAAGAGGGAGGCAGCCGGGTCACCAAGAGGCTGACTCCCTCGCAGGCTCCCTCCTTTAAGGGCTAGGGAGCCAGGGGGCATTTCCGGGGGCTGTTCTTGAACCGGAAGCATTGAAGAGCTTCCGGTTCGCTAGGACTATGCGCGGCGCTGATTGGCTGCCGGCCCATGATGCGAGGAAGGTCGAGGGTAGCGTCACTGATGACGCGTTTCCCCCCCCCCCACCCTCCTCGCAAATCTTCCCGGGGCTAGGGCGACCGCCATAATGGCGGCCAGTCCCATTCTGTTCCTGGCTCTCATAATATGGTCTGGTACTCCCTAGGACCCCTCTCAACACCTCAAAATCCCTGGTGCAAGGTAGACCCGCCCCTTCCAGCTTGCCCCAGGTATTGGACAACCAGACTAAGATTTGGAAAATTGTTTGGATTAGGGGGGAGTGACCCCCCCGGCCGTATTTATTAACAATACAAAACAATAATTCAAAACAATTTTGTTACAGAAAAATTTAACACAGAAAGTACAGTTTACATTGATAGACACATGATGTTGCAAGAGCTAACCTTAACACGTGCTGTTCTTGAACCGGAAGCATTGAAGTGCTTCCGGTTCGCTAGGACTATGCGCGGCGCTGATTGGCTGCCGGCCCATGATGCGAGGAAGGTCGAGGGCTGCGTCACTGATGACGCGTTTTCCCCCCCGCCCTCCTCGCAAATCTTCCCGGGGCTAGGGCGACCGCCATAATGGCGGCCCGTCCCATTCTGTTCCTGGCTCCAATAATTCAATGCCTCGTCAACAACAGGCTTGGCACATTTTTTCAAACTTGGGAGCTCTGGCCTTGTGACCTCATTCCAAACTATATTTGGTGTGATACCGGCATTTTTTCATTCTATTTATTCCAGCATCAACGACGGATTGCCTTTAATTCTCGCCTTGGCTGCGGGTGTACTATTCTTGATTTGCTTGCTCTGAAATGGCCTGTCTTGGCTGCTACAGCATCGCAACCGGATGCTTGAATATAATGGAACGCTACCTCTGGCAATCTTGAGTGTAGCATGTGGATTATCCTTCCGATTCTCATACTTCACTTGCGTTCAACCTGTTTTCTGTTGCCTGGATTGCTGTTTTGAATGGGCTCTGGATTTGTGTCTCTGCAATACGGTGTCTCCTGCCCTGGATTATGATCAACTAATGAGTCCCTTAGTGGCTCATGAGTTGGACTGCTCTGGTGTTGGGATGTAAAATGTAAATGTAAATGTACAGGAATTTATATAGCGCAAATCACCAAGCGGTTTCTAAGCGCTTGCTTAGGGAACCCGTCCTGGTATTCCCCTGTGAGATAACCCCAGCAGGGTATCCGCAAGGTGAAAGCCAGGCATCCCGCCGCGCGGGGCCGTTGTGGAGATTAAGCAAGCTATTGCCCAGAGTCGCAGAGTGTGAACCCGTGAATCGAGTAGGCAACCGGAGCAAGAATTATCGAGTCCGTGGACATTTTATGACTCAACACCCCGCCGAGCCGGGAATTGAACCCTGGTCCGGGGCTGACCTCTGCTTCCAGGTCTGCCTCCTCTAACCAGTGAGCCACACTTCTCCACGATTATGGCCTGTGCAGCGGCGTATGGGGTTCTAGGGAATTGGAATATATGTGCGGCTGCACATGACTTCCTGGCACAAAGTTACATCGAAGAACACGCAAGTTGCCCTCTGATGGTGCTAGAGGCCCCAGCTATCGAGGAACATGTATGTTCCTTCAATTTATTACATTGGATGGCTGAATTATTTTATGATGATAACAATGACTTCCTCTTGGAGGCTGTTGCAACATACTGTGCCTATACGCTGATGGATGAAATTGGCTCACGTCCATCATTTCCGCGTACCGAACTTAATACACATTTATTTCCTTTTCTATTTTTTCTCCCCTTGTTGAGCTATAAGTCGACCTTCCTATTTTTTTTAATACCTACTACTTCGAACTTTTCACTTCCAATTATCCAGTTTGGCAAATTTTGAACTTGGTTCTGTCTCAATCGAACTTGAACTTTGCGATCCAAAATTGCTACCCTTCTTGTACGTCGTCCGATCAGGGGAGGGTGTAGTGAAGGCAGGGCCCTGCTTGCACACATTGCTATGTGAGCATAAACTTATTAGAAGTTTAAATGCCATTTTGTAGCTTTTGCACATGACACTATATGTAACTGTTGTTTTAAGTTAAACTGCTTGATTTTCCTTGCATGAGAACGGGCTGTGTTGCACATCCCTAGACTTACACCGCAACCTTAGTCTGTAAACTGCGTGCAGAAGCCTTCAAGGTCATAATGACAATGTATGCTGTGATTCAGGTTGATCGTCCAATGCGCTAGACACAACACGTACACAGCTGCAACAAACTGAATTTCTAGTGCCGTTAATATTGAACTGCATGCATGATTCGGGCACTTGGAGAAAAACCTTTCCAGTGATCGAGAGCTTTGCTGATCCTGAGATGTGATTCACCTCTGCTGATCTTGGAGGTATGAGGTTCCCCATTTAAGCCTAAGACACCTTCTATTATTATAAAACCTAGTTCCTAGCAGGAGAGGGTGGTTCACAAGGCGCTATATGACCTGTTTCCACTATCATTATAGCATGCTTTCTCCCTTTGTGTTTTATGGAATCGTAACAATACTGATTGTTTTATTTCTAATCATATGCCTGTTTATGTTAGCCAAAATACTGCATCTTCGAGCGTGTGGTTAAAAAAAAACATTTTAAACGTTTCTGTGTCTCTGATTACTCACGTTGTGGACTGGTATGAGAATAAAAAGGAAAGAGTGTTCTTGATTCCCACCATTCCTGAGAGTACCCTAAGTCGCATGTTCTGGGTTGTCTAATCATTGGTAGCTTCGCTATAGGACAGAGAGCCAATGAGACACTGATGCTAGTCAGATAGGGGTTCTGGGTACTGAGGTGAGTTTTTTGGTACACCACAATTCACTGAGGTCCTGGGTTCCTGAGCATAGTTCTGTGCATGAGCAGAATCCCCTCAACTTGGCGCACTTAATGTTTGGTCTTATTTTTTAGACACTCATGTAGTGCTTATATTAGTCCACAACACCCTTACTCCTGTTTGCAGTTGACAGCAGTGACGGATTAACCTACCCATATGGAAAAATTATAGGTTTATTCAAACTTGAGGTCCTGGGTTCCTAGGCATAGTTCTGTGCATGAGTGAATCCCCGCAACTATAGTGAATATCCAGATTAGGATTTTTTCTAAATTGTATTTTATCTAAATGTTCTGAATATATACATTGAATTGATATAATAAATATTTGACATTTTTACATATATTTGGGTTGTGTTATAGCTTGAAGTTGTGGGTTTTTGATTGTGAGTAAGGAAACAGAGAAGAGGTTTATAGATGTGGTTGTAGGGGAAAATTTCTTGTTTTTACTAAAGTGCACCCTGTCCCCTAAATTGGAAAGGGTACCTCTCAATATTTGTTAATAGTCCGTAAGAAAGTTCAACAGCATGTAGAGTGGCTTGCGCTGGCTGTGTATCTGGTTGAAAACCTAGTTCTATCAACTGATGTGGTCGTAAGAAAGGTTAATTGCATGAATTGCATGTGCACACCATTGGCTTCTTCTGTGGGCATAGTTGTTTTTGGTGAGCAGCTCCCAACAAGCATTCATTGACACAAATCGCAAATTGCATCCCCATATTTTTAAATGTTTCTTTCAAGATGAATATGTTTTTAACGTTTTCACTTCCTCCCATTTCCTTTCCCTAGGTCTGTCCCCAGAAGGTATACTCAATATCTATGTACACACACCAATTCACCATCTCCGATTGAGTAGAAACAGATTATTGATCCTGATAAAATGCCATGATCCTTCCGGACAGTAACAGGGATGAAACATGTTGACCCTTGACTCACACTAACTGGAGCAGACCATCATATCTACTTCTTGTTCAACCTACGTTTTTAACCATGACAAAGGATTAAGTTAGCCTTTGGATCCCTGTAGTCATTTTTATTACACATGTTTTCCCATTCTACTCGCATCTAGCCATCCCACCTCACTCTTCACATCGGCAAAAAGAAAATAACTCTGGAAAAGGGCCCGCTTGAGGGTTGCGTTGGGCATTGCAGCACCGGCCCAAAGAGGAGCTGCCCGATGATGAAGTATGATACCCCACAGGGTGTGTGACTGCCCTTGCTCCTAAAAGGAGCACAACCCCTGACTTGACCTACAGGTTGACCTAGGCTCCCACACAGGAACTGCATTCAAGCCCATAGTTAAACACTGAGGTCTGGTGGCTCAGTGGACTAAAGCAGACACTGCAGGGGCCTGTTTTTGACCTCAAGGTCACAGGTTCAAATCCCAGCGGGTCCACTCAGCCTTTCATCCACTTGAGGTCGAGAAAATGAGCACCATTGAGTTGGGTAACAATAAACATCTGTTATTCAGCGCCAGGACACCGTTGGGTAATCATGCGCTTTACAAATACACCTGTTATGTTATAAAACCATGATGCATCCTATCCTAAACTTGTCTGATTTTACCCAAAATGTTATGCACAGGCAGTAAAGACTGACCCACACTTAATACATAATTAAAACCCCAATCATCCTATTAATAAATAATCAAATTGTCCGTGAAAATATATCCACAGCCAGTACAAATCGCCCCATGGCGCAAGTTACATCCAAAAATCTCATATCCAAAAGAAAGATAATTGCTTGCTCTCATCCCTTATCATGCTTTTTTTAAAACTGGTTTGAAGAAAGACTTCCATTGCGCCAAGAACCACAGACAATCCACTTAAATATGTGTTAAATCTCCCTTCATATTTGGGTGCGTGGCCTGACTGAGCACCAAGATGGTGATTTGATCGAGGAGCTCCCCAGTGGCTGCGATCATTGAACTTCCCTGCAGGCTCCCATCGTGGCGATCTGAGCCCCTGAGTCCTGCCGTGGCCATCTGAGACTTTGGGGCACTTGTGGACTGCAGTGATGCCGGCAGAGATGCCCCAGCCTTCCACACACGACCCTACCTCGGCGTGAGGCGGCACTTGGAGGCCCCGCAATGACAGGGGTCATGGGAGAGCCTGAGGGCGGGGCACCCGCTGCAGAGTACGGCCGATAGAACAATCGAGGCCGGGGCTCTGTTGCCTGGAGTGGCAGAGCAGCGGCCTCCGGGGGGGTCAAACATCGGGGGAAGCGGTGAGTCGAGTGATCAGCCGTGAACCCCCCTAGGTACCAGGGCACCCCCTCCACTTCGATCACTGCAACAGGGACACCAGTGCCCTGCATGCGGAAGGCCCAATGTAGGGCCATTTTGGAGCAGATACATGCAGCTGTATCCCGGGTCACATAGATACGATAATGGCGTTGCAGTATGATGCTGCAGATCATGATCTCCCCTCTCTTCCCTACTTGTGTGGGATAGGAGGTTGAGGCGCATTTAGCAACTGCCTAACATAAATAAAAGAGCAGCCTGAGAGGCACATTTGTGGTGCGTCTGGGGACATGGAGAGGAAGATTTATTTATTGACCCTTCCTGGGCCTTATACTGTTTGTGTAGTGGTGACTTCCCATTTTGGCAGATAGGGGCGCCTTGGCGTGTCCCCATACACCATAGGTTGTGGAGACCCTAAGCAGTGACTGCTCTCCTTTGAGGCTGCTAAGACCCCCAGGCAGGAGGGTGGAGACAATGCAGCACATAGGTAACCGCCAGATCGCGCTTACCCCCCGGACTCCCAACCACCTGCATTGGAGGATGCCGCTGCCATAATGGCGGAATTACGAGCAGGCTCCAAGGCTATTGATGTGTGCTTTGATGACTTGGGTGCGCGTATTGACACCATGCATGGCCGATTGGAGCAACATGAGTCCCGCATTGACACTGCTGAAAGGCGCATTGCGGATATTGAGGATGCACAAGCAGCAATGGCCAAATGCCTAGATCGTACATAATAATAAATAATAATCCACATTTGTATAGCGCACAATCACCCGTTAGGGTCTCTAGGCGCTGGGGGCCGTCGGGAAGATTAAGCAAGCTATTGCCCAGAGTTGCATGGTGCTGGGCTAACCTGCCGCCGGGGCCGGGGATCGAACCCTGATCCCCAGATTCCAGCGTCAGTCGCCCTGGCCGCGGCGCCACACCTCTCCTCCGTAAAACAACAGCAACAAAAGCAGAATATTTGGAGGCAACTTTGTGTCGCAACAATCACCGGATAGCCGGAGTTGCTGAGACTGCCAACACAGGCCCTATGGAGGCATACGTGGAACAATTGCTGTCCGTACTGTTTGGCAGAAACAGTTCCTCCACCGCATTTGCTGTGGAACGGCATACAGATCTTTGGCCCACAGATCCGCCCCAGGTGCTCCCCCATGCCTTATCATAGCGCAATTGCTCAATTATCAAGATCGGGACGTCACCCTGCGCAAGGCCTGTGTCAGAGAAAACCTGTAGTTTCAGGGGATGTTGTCACTTTACCCGGATTTTACGCCAGTAGTACAGGATGCCAGGTGAAAATTCCAGGATATCAAGCACATTTTGAAGGGTAAAAATGTTCTTTACGCCATGCTGTACCCAGTGCGCCTTCATATCCAGCTTAATGTAAAGATTACTATTTTCGATACACCTGGGGACGCGGCTGACTTTTGGAAATGCCACAAATCGAACAGAGGCTCTTCCCCTGGGAAATGTTCATTCGTTGCTTGCGGTTATATGATTATCAGAAAAACAAATGTTAGGCTTTTGGTGCAGACTTACTGGGCACAGATCCATGAACATTTCAAGGAAGATGTGACAAGATTTCTCTTTCATCCTTTTTATAGCTGGTGTAATAATTGCTGTACAGGTAACCAAAATTCGAGCCTTATGCTCATCTTGTATCGTTCTATCCCAGTAGTCCTCCTGGCATCTCTCATGTTTCCCCGCAGAACACTCTGACATTCCATTGAAGAGCCTACCGTGCATCTCCCTCCAGCAACGAGCCCCACGAGGTGAGATGCTGCCCCTTACCCAACCCCTGACAATTGAGACAACTGTTTTTAATCCCTTCCCCACCATCACCCACAACCGATACACCTCCCAAAAGTCACAAATTGCACCATGTTCTTTTGTTTGTGACACAGACACTCTTCACACACGAGTGAAAGGTTCCACGTTAAGTATGGCATGGGCAGCAGTAATGCTTTACCTTGTAGTTCAAAAGACTTATTTTTATCCCCTGTTCGTTTTTACTTCCTTCTCTGAACAGGCCTTGCATGATCAGGCAATAATTTTGAGTCCTGATGATGATCCTTTACCTCACATAGGATCGAAACGCCGTCGACTGTTTTTGTAGTAATACATTAATTTACATTGAAATGTGTAACTACATGAGGTCAGTTAGCTGAATTTTATTGATTAATGCTAGCGCTTCCTCCTTTTGAATTGCCTGCAAAACTCTTTTTCCTCCTGTTTGTATTTTGTGTTACATGGACTGGATACAGGACTGTATCCCACTTTGTGTTTGTTTGCCTAAATATCCTTTTGTCACCTTACATTGATTAAATTAGTGTCCGGCTGGACACATGTTCCCTTATAGTACAGATTGTTGTCTATAATTGTATATTTTGTGTAACTACCTTACATTAAGGACCATTGTTGCTTTATATACTAGTCCTACCTGAAGGCAGTTACATATAAATTCATGAACCATTGTTATCATTCTAAGTGGCCCGCTCAGGGCGTTGCCGCCCCCCTCGGAGATCTCCTACTCATTGCAATTTCTTTTCTTTTTTCTAAGTTGAGATGTGTTGGGATTCACCGGACACAGATTGGGTGGTTATCTGATGTGGAAGGGGGGGATGGGTTGGGTTCCCGGGTTGCTTGAGTTTGAATTAGTTTGGATATTGTAGATCATTATTTTATGCAGTGGCGAGCTGCGCAGAACTCTACACAGAGACACGCCGGACAACATACTGCTGTGTCCACTGTAGGGGGCTCGGGTAGGGGGGTGGGAGCACTTGAGCTCTGATGCTTGCAGTGAACATGAGAGGCCCATCAAATCCCTGCAAGGGATGACAGGTACTGGCCTATTTGGCAAGACACAAAATTAATATTGCCCTACTGCAGGAGACTCATTATGCCCCAAATTCGGACAACCGGTTCGCTGCTACCTGGGGTAGCAACAGATTCATTGCTAGCTATAGCACCTACGTTTGCAACTCAGATGGTGACTGGTGATTCCGAGGGACAGTATTCGCTGGTGGTGGGGAGTTTGGGCACAAAATTAATACTTCTCATTAATGTTTATGTTCCAAATGTTGATTGCCATGGTTTCTTTGTCATTATCTCCACACATATTTCAGGCATACCAATTGACTCTATCATATTTAGGGGACTTCAATCTCACGTTACAGCCTGATGCTGACACTACAGGTGTAGGCCACATCACAAAGTCTTGCTCTACGGAGAAACTTGAGACTCTATTGCATGCCCATCTAACGGCTGATTCCTGGCGACACTGGCACTCAACGGACAGGGGATTTGTGTTCTCTTTTGCACCACATGGCACCTGGTCCTGTATAGACAGATGGTACACAACTCCGGACCTCTTGATTACGATGCAAGATGTGGATCATTTGGCCCAAACTCTGTCAGACCACTCACCAGTGCTGCTATCATTGACTCTGCCTTATATTGTGAGTCCTACTAGATCTTGGCTCTTCCCAACTGACACTTTATTGGACACCGTTTTAAAAAGCGAAGTGCAAAATGCAATCGTAAAATATTTACAGACTAATCCAGGTTCTATCCCACACTATGCGAGGCTTTCAAAGTCTATATCAGGGGCGTTTGTATAGCTAAACAGGCCGGATTCGCTGGGACCTTGAGGCTACAGAGTGGGCGTTGCAAGACTTAGATGCCCAGATGCTGGCGGGATTGAGCCCATCTCCGCTGCATCAATGTGCTAAACTCTTGGGTGACTTTCAGGAACTTGCATTACACAAGACTGCTTATTTGGGGAAATAGGCATGCACTCCCGTAAACGGGGAGGGGGAAAGACCGGGGCGCACTCTGGCTTGTCTGCCTACCCCTCGGCAGCTCGCCACGTACATTACTCAACTCCAAACAGCAGACGTGCCTGTGTCACACGTGGCGCAGATAGCCGCTCGACCTTTCTGGCCTACTATACTTAGCTACACACTACATGTTCCCCACCAACTGGCACAGCCCTATCCAATTATTTGATGGAAATAGTGATGGTATGATTAAGAGGGGTCAGCAACAATATTTGGCTTTGCCTATCGGCGCCGACGAGATTGTAGAAGCAATCAACAGCCTGGATGGCTCCCATGCCCCTGGCACAGACGGCCTTACCGGCATGTTCTACAAAAGTTATAAAATGCTGCTGGGCCCACAGCTTTTGGAGGTCTATGCAGAGGCGCTGGATTCGGGTGAGCTGCCTCCTACTATGCGTGACACAATTGTAACATTACTTCTCAAACTGGGCAAACTGCCCGATAGTTGTGCCTCGTAGAGGCATCTTTCACTTTTAAATCAAGACTACAAAATATTAGCAAAGGATCTTACCCCATTTCCGCGGGCATCCCCAGGCCACATAGATTGACTTCTCCCTGAACATACACCAATCTAGGTCTTCCGCCCATTTGGTGACTCGGGGCAGTTGGCTAGCTCCCCAAAGTTGGGCGATATTACGCCTAGCCACCATGTATGTCAACGTAACCCACTGTCTTTGATACACAGTTAAATCAGACGGTTCCCAAACATTTAGCAGACATCTCTGAGCCTCTGGCTTCACCTCTACTCCCGACACCTCCCCCAGCTCACCATGTATTCCGGCCCAGTATGTCTGTACCATAGCACAATGCCACAGAGTATGCATCAGGGTACCCTCTTCACCACATTCCCGCCTACAGGCCCCACTCTCAGCCCACCCCATTCGTACCAGGCGTGGCCCCGTGATATAAGATCTATGCAAGATCTTCAACTGCACCAATCAGAGCCGCATCTGGATAGCAACTACTTTAGGAGAGGCCACAGCCTCCGTCCAGTCCTCGTCATCCAACTCCAACCCATCCGCACACCACTGAGCTCTGATCTTCAAAAGTGGGTCCCCGGAGTGATTTACCAGTTTACGATAAATCAACGATATCGTCATCTCCGGGATATGCCCGTCTAGTACCCGGTCCTACAGAGGGGACGCCTCCGGGAGAACCGCACCCCTCGGGACATGTGTAGTCAAAGCATGCCTCACCTGCAAATAGCGGAAATGTTAATTCTGATGCAAGTCATATTGTTCCACTAGAGACTCAAACGTATGGACCGTGCCTTTCCCCCAGACATCTCTAATCCTATTAATGCCAATGAGGTCCCACCTATCGAAGCCCTTGGTCTTCCACATACTACCTAACTTCTCAGAGTTGAACAGAGGGGTGGCCAACGTAAGTCTTCCCTCCCACCCAAGACATTTATTAGCCGCGTGCCACACCTGTATCACATGAGCAGTTGGACCAGTCAGGGGGAATCTACCAGGTCTAGAATACAAAGCTCTATCAATCATCCCTCCGGGGGCTTGACCCCAGTCCATGACGTATCCCGGGTCCCCTGGGATCCCATAGACTATGTGGTTCACTGCAGCCAACTGAGAGGCCCAGTAGTACTTACGAATATTCGGAAGCCCGATCCCACCATCATACCAAGGGAGGGTCAACTTGCTGAAAGCTATACGGGCACTACCACCCCAGAGGAGCTGACTCTGGAGGGCCTCTATCTCCCTGAAATAAGTTACCAGCACAGGGTCCATCGAGTTTTGCAATGCATACAAAAACTGAGGAAGCGCCATCATTTTAAACATGACGGCTCTCCCGAGCAAAGAGAGAGGAAGGCATCTCCAGCGTTCCACATCTGCCCTACACCTACTCAACGGAGTAGCCAGGTTATTCTCATATCGCAACTTCGGATCGAGTGTGATATAGATACCCAGATACCGAAACCCAGTTGTCTCAATCCGCATAGGACACGACCGCGGGACTATCGGAGGGTCCCCAGCCACCACAAAAATCACTGACTTGGCCCAGTTAATGACCAATCTGGAATACCTGCTGAAGATAGCCAACACATCCAAGAAAACCCCGAAGGACTCCTTAGGCCTAGTAAGGTAGAGCAACACATCATCGGCATATAACGAAATCTTATCTTCCCAGTCAGAAGTCCACCGCAAGCCCCGGATCGACCTGTCCCATCGTATCCACGCCGCCAACAGTTCCATAGCGAGCGCAAAGAGCAGTGGGGACAGCGGGCACCCCTGCCTGGTTGCCCTCCCTAACTGAAATTCGCGAGACTTGCAGTTATTGACAATCACCCTAGCCAGGGGTTTAGTGTATAACAAGCGCACCCAATCAAAAAACTCGCTTCCAAAGCCAAATTTTTCCAACACTGCAAATAAATACCGCCACTCCACCCGGTCAAATGCCATTGAAGCGTCCAAGGAGACCAGCACCGTCGGAACTGGCTTAAACATTCCACTTTAGCGTCAGTTAAACTTCATTTGTCCAAATTGACTGACGATGTTGATTTGAATGACTTTGTGAAAGGCCCTGTAGGAGGCAGGTCCAAACAATGCATATATGCTATTTACAACGAATTTTGGAAACTGTCCCAAATGGAAGCTGCTTCTAGATTAAGAGCAATTGATCAAGCTAATTTAGAAACGGTGCTTGCTGTCGATGACAATAGTATTAATACTCTGTCTTCTAGAATTTACTCTTTAGACAATATTGTGTCATCTGTTGTTGATATTGTACAGGATGAAATGTCTGTTTTGTACCATGGTCAAAATCAATTACAATCTATAATGCAGTTTGCGTGGACTTTACAAACTTTAAAGTCTCGGAAAGTGCCTTGGGACTACATGAATACCTCATCTCTGTTTTTACAGTTTATTTTGACTGAAAAACAACAGTTTATGTCCATGAAGTATGCAACATATTCACTTTTGCATATTGAACAATTAGAACATTTACCATTTTCTGTTGCTGAATCAAATTCTGCTGTATGGCTCATATATGGATTAATAACACTGCCCTTCCCTTTGTTTAAATTCAATTCCTGTATGAAACACTATGCCATAGGTAGATGTGAACCATTGGGAAGTGCCTAGTTCCATGAAGTTTAGTCTATACCTTTCACATACAGGTGCATGAGAGAGAGTAAAGAAGTTTATTTGAAGGGTGAGGAGTGCACTTCTACACCCGATCACTCACTAGTTTGCAAGAACATACAACTGCACGGCTCATTTCACAGGCAAGCCCCGAATTGAGCTTAAATTTTAAAAGGCAATCAGGTGCCAGCTATTACACCAACTTTCATGCTGCTAGCTAACGGTAGTTATTTGCTTTTAAATAATTAGGCTTGGCGGCGGTATGCTGGCTGGGATCCCGTACATTGTAATCGTCTCCCCTGTGTGGTTTGCTGTAAAAATGTGCTTTTCCCACCCCCGCATGGGAGACTGGACATATCCACCTGGCCTTCCATTCCCAACTTGAAAGCAGAGTTCAACAAGATGAATAGAATAAGGGCTCTATTGTCCCAAAGAGAAGTCACCCAAACTTCTTTCCGTGAAACATTTGTCCTTCACATGGGAAACACCCGCACTGAGTTGCACGCGCTTTTAAATACTGATCTCCCAATCATTTCGGCACTTTGATTCACACTATATATGGTCTGGTACTCCCTAGGACCCCTCTCAACACCTCAAAACCCCTGGTGCAAGGTAGACCTGCCCCTTCCAGCTTGCCCCAGGTATTGGACAACTAGACTAAGATTTGGTAAGTTGTTTGGATTAGGGGGGAGTGACCCCCCCGGCCGTATTTATTAACAATACAAAACAATAATTCAAAACAATTTTGTTACAGAAAAATTTAACGCAGAAAGTACAGTTTACATTGATAGACACATGATGTTGCAAGAGCTAACCTTAACAGGTGCTAATACAGAAGGCACTCCTATCGTAAATCTAACAATGGCCGATATGACTTTCTGCGTGTCCCTTTGAGCCTGACGGCAAAGTCAACGTCTGGCAAGTTTCTCTCCCCTCCCTCCTTCAGTCCCAGGGGTACTGCCACTATTACTCCTGGAGCAAGGTTGCGCAGGGGGTCCTGCTTATCGGACGGATCTTTTTCCCCCGGGCCCCCCCTTCGCCCGGTCCTTGAACTCCATAAAAGGGGGAGCGCATACTGCTGCGCATGCGCGTACAGGGGTGGCCCCAGGCCCACTGGGAAGGATGACTCCCCCGGCCCCCATACCCCGACAGCCTACTTACCGGCTGTCACTACCCCTGGAGTTAGATGGTGCTGACCGCTAAGACCGCAGACTATGCTTACCAGTGTTGACCTTCCTGCCACAGGCCAGCATAGTTGACCGACTATCTGGCCCCCCATCCTAGCACTAGAAAGGTCCTGTACTTTGTTTCAAAACCCTGAACCAGGCTATGATGTCATCCATAAATGCATGATTCCGTTTATGTGAAAGGTGCACCCCGTCCTGAAGAAAAAACGGTTCACCCCGGATATACCTGTGCGATATTGTCTTTAACCTAGGAGTCCTAAACAATTTGTCAAATTTGTTGTTGAGTCGCTTTACCGCGTGATTCAACGCCCTCACTGAATCGCCCCCCCTCCACCGAAACCTAGGTATCATGTGGGACCATGCTATTATGGACTGTGGACACTGCTTCTCTAGCCACCCCACCTCTTTGAGTAATTCTTCAGTCAAGTTCCTCCTACCTAGTCTTGCCAGGTCGTTACCCCCCAAGTGCAGGATCCAGATTGCGGGTGGTCCCGAGCTTGTGCATAAAGCATGGTTCACCAGCTCTCTGAATTGTCCCACGCACAGCCCCCCCCGCCCAAAAAATAACATCTTTGCCCCTAAACTTGCCACCTTGTCTTTAATGGCTCCTGTAAAGAAAGCATTCAAACGGCGAACATATGAGTGTCCTACCACCCAAATTTCTTTGTTCTTCTGGTGCGCAGAGAAAACTTGCGTCACCTCTTTAGTTGCTTCGCTGCGAACAGCCACCAGTTGACTCGCCGCATATTTCTCCCCTGAGTCACAGGATGAAGAAACTGCAAGCAACGTAGAAAAGAGAAAAGGGGTCAGTGCACCGCCACGCCGGCATGTCATGAAAATATACAATGAACTTCTCGTCCAACCACCTCCCCTACCTCTTGAGTCACAAGAATAGGGTACGGGGCAAGCGTGCCTAAATGAAAATTGCTACCTACATCCTACAGCAAGTGCAGCCACACATATCGCTTATAGCAATTGGAGGACCACCTGCCAATCTTTTTAACACGCTCCTGCCCAAGCCTTTTGCTACCGCCTCTGAGGCTGCGCCTATCCTGAAAGAATGGGTCCCAAAATTGGCTGGATCCACGCCTGCCTCCTCGAGTGCTTTGATCATCACCCTTCTAAACTGAAACACTGTGAGGGGTGTTCTATCGTTGTGTATAAACAGTGGTCCGCCTAATACTAGAGCCCTTTGAGCCATGAATGCCTCTAACCTGGCGACCGGGCAGCATGCCACACTACCTGCCCTGTGCAAGACTACGGATTCCCCCCTACCCTCCTGATCAGTCTTAGATTTTGGTATAGTAATCATCACCGAGCCTACGCACATTTTCACGTGTCCTGCTTGGATCCCTCCCGATCAATCGTGTTTGTTCCTTGCGACTAGCTCACCTACCCTGAAAGCGCCGTAAAATGCTAAGCAGAATGCAGCCTGGAAGAGGACGGCCTCGCTAAGTGAGGTACAGACCCGTGGCAAGACCACTACCAGCTTTCCCAGTATCTCTAGGCTAACAGGCATCCTCACATCGGGCTCCGCCTTTCGCAAGCGTTGCCAACCTTTCAAAACCTGTTGTACCACAAAGCGTTTCGTGGGATCACCTCTCCCTTGTAACTTCGCAAAATAAGAAATCGCTGCGATGTGTCTCCTTGTGGCTGCCACTGTGCGCCCCTCTTCCCACATGAAGGCAAGGTAAGCTACTACTGACTCATGTTCTAGCCATCTGCCGTCCCACTGTTCCCCTAGGAAAAGACAAAATACACCAAACGCCCCTATGTATGCACCCCTCGTCCTAGGCGCTAGGCTTGCCAAGAGATGCGGTACTCCGGGGCACCAAGATGCCATAGACGTTCTGGGAAAGGTGTCTGGTGGGGCGCTGCCTCTGGGATGCGTGCCCTGAACTCCTGCATTTTAAAACGAGACAATGCATCAGCTGCGTGGTTCAACACCCCTCGAACATGTTTCGCTCGGAAAAGAACATTCAACCTTATGCATTACAACACAATTTCTTTTAACAGGCGTAGCAACATCCCACATTTGGCCAATTGATTATTTATGCATTCCACCACTCCCATGTTGTCAGACCAAAATATGACAGACTGGTCTCTCGATGCATCCGCCCACACGACCAAAGCTACTAGAATCGGGAAAAGCTCTAGGAAAGTGATGTTGCTGGTGAGCCCTGACTGTTTCCACCATACCGGCCAACGTTCTGCCAACCACTCGTGCCCCAGAATCGCTCCAAAATCCTTGCTGCCTGCCGCGTCGGTCATTAAACCTAATTCGGGGCTGGACATGGGCGGGCTAGGCCACACCACTTTGTCATTAAAATCCTGCAGGAAAGTCTTCCATATCTGCCTGTCCTGCCTGACTTCTTTGGTCAGCCTGGTGTGGTGGTGCTTCTCCTTGAGACCGGACATGGCGTGAGCAATGGTGCGAGGGAAAGGACGTGCCATAGAATGATGCGCAATGCAAAATTAAGCTGGCCCACCACTTGCTGTAATTGATGTAGTGTAACCTTCTCTCTGCTAACGCAACACTCCAACGCGCGCCCAAACTCCCTAACCTTGTCACGTGGCAGTCTGGACACCCCTTGGGCAGAATCTAACTCGATCCCTAGAAATTCAATTTTGGTTGCAAGGCCCACTGTTTTATCAGGCGCCAATGGTACACCAAACTCCTGCATGAGGTCGCAAAATTGCTGCAAGGTTGCCTTGCAGTCCCCAGAACCTGGGGCCCCTAGAAATAGAAAATCATCCAAGTAATGGAGGACCCACTGATGCCCCGACTTTTCCCTGAATGACCATTCCAAGAAGGAGCTGAATTTCTCAAAATAAGTGCACGACACTGAGCATCCCATTGGCATGCACTTGTCCACATAGTACTTGCCCTCAAACTGAAATCCTAGAAGGTGACAATCAGCGGGGTGAACGGGTAGCAAGCGGAAAGCAGATTCAATGTCAGATTTCGCAAGCAGGGCCCCTTGACCTAGGGTCCTCAACATGGTCACTGCCTGATCAAAAGATGTGTACTTGACACTACAAAGCACATCTGCAATGGAATCATTCACCGAGCTGCCCCTAGGTGCGGACAAGTTGTGGATTAGTCTGAATTCGCCCGGTGCCTTCTTCGGTATCACCCCTAGGGGTGAGCACACAAAATCCCCCATCGGGACGTCCTCAAATGGTCCAGCCACCCTCCCTAGGTGCAACTCCTTGTGGATTTTTGCCCTCGCTATGCTCATGTTGGATCTAACCGACACCTGGTTCTTACAGTATGTCACCCCGCCGTGCCCTTGTGCAGGTATCCTGAAACCCTCCACAAAACCGTCCCTGATGACCCTCGCTGAGGCAGTGCAAGTGTACCGTTCCAACCAAGGTATCATAGCGCCAATGTTCACTGGAGATCTGGCCTTTCCTAACAAGCTTGCATTATACCTGTTTCTTGCCCCCTTTATCCCTAGCTTTTTTGTTGCACTTGGACTCAGGGTGAGAGGTGTTGCCACAGTATCCACAGGCGTGCCTGAACTTACACGTGCCTGAGGCCCTGGCACAGGTACGCTTGTTGAAATCGAAGCAAACCCCTTTTTTTGCTACTGCCCCCTGACCTGACCGCACTACCCCCTGCGTTCCCAGCGGGGCTTGTCTTAAAGGGCGGGAAGCGGCCCGTGTCCGGAACTGGGACCCGTGTAGTATCCTGTGATGCCACCCCCAAATATTTCAGGTGGAGGAACATATCAGTCTGATCCCACCTCAGGGAAGAGTCCTCGGCCTTCGCCCGCCTAAACGCCTTGTCATAATCTTTCCACCCGTCACCTCCCTTTTTATCATGGGCGAGGGTGATCCTGTTTTGGTAGATTACCATCTCTGACCCAACCTCTGGGAATCTTTCAAGCATTACAGACATGTATGTGGAGAAACCCTGTATCCAGTTTGCCAAGTTCTCCTCCACCCTGTACTTTAGTAGAATGGTAGACCATTCTCTAGGATGAGTCCATTCCTTATTTTTCCTAGCCTCTTCTCTGTCCGCTTCATCAATTAACAGGAAAAACATATCCTCTCTTTCATCTCCTTAGACAGATGCCGACCCAAATGCTCCCTCTCAGAGCGCATTTCCCCCACTCCCAGAGCCTTCTATGGCTCCCAGAAGCGATGTACTGCTGGTTAGCCGATGCCGCCGCCGCTCCTTCCAGTGCTCGCCAACCGACTGCCGCCCCGCAGGTGGGTGATTGTCCTCTCAGAGACGCGAGCTGGTGCTGTTGATGAAAATAAAAAATTGCGGTTTTCGCTGCCCTGCACCTGTGAGTGCTGTCCAAATGGGCTCCCTAATTGCCGCTGTGCAATGAGCCCTCTATTGTATCCCCCCTGCTACAACCTATGACCCTCTACCACAGCGGGAGAAAAGGTGAAACCTCGAAAAATGTGCCGCAAATCGGCTCCCTCGCTGATAAAGTTAACACCCCTGTGCAGAAATATCGGGTGCAACTGATCCCTGGTGTCTTGAATAACAGGATCTGGCGCTACTGAGGCTGGAAACAATTTTTAAAAACGATCCTGGCACTAATATCCCGGCGCGCTGAACAACAGGGCCACCAAACAGCCACGATCCCCTGCACCCGAGTCAGACTCTCTGTCCGCTACACTACGAATGAGCGCAGCAGGTAAAATGCCCCCAGAAACGCTGACCCCAACTCAGGCGTCTGTGCCGGTATTCCTTTTAACCTCCCCGCACAGATGTTCGTGCAAAATTAGAGCCTGTGCCGGTACTCCCCCTGGGCTCTCCGTCTACAGAATGCAGCCTGAGTGAGCAGAATCGCCCAAAAATATCACCGAACTCCGTTGCTGCCCCTCAGTTGCACCACGACTCCGACGTCGCTCCTGATGCCGCCGTCGCCAACGCGGCTCTCCAGATGCCGGGAATGCTGCTCTCCCGATGCCGCTTCCCACACCAAATAGAAACCTGCAAAACAAAGGGCAAAAGATTAAAAGGGACGGGTGGGGTGTAGGCCAGCTGGCCCGCACGTGGATGCGAAGAGGGAGGCAGCCGGGTCACCAAGAGGCTGACTCCCTCGCAGGCTCCCTCCTTTAAGGGCTAGGGAGCCAGGGGGCATTTCCGGGGGCTGTTCTTGAACCGGAAGCATTGAAGAGCTTCCGGTTCGCTAGGACTATGCGCGGCGCTGATTGGCTGCCGGCCCATGATGCGAGGAAGGTCGAGGGTAGCGTCACTGATGACGCGTTTCCCCCCCCCACCCTCCTCGCAAATCTTCCCGGGGCTAGGGCGACCGCCATAATGGCGGCCAGACCCATTCTGTTCCTGGCTCTCATAATATGGTCTGGTACTCCCTAGGACCCCTCTCAACACCTCAAAATCCCTGGTGCAAGGTAGACCCGCCCCTTCCAGCTTGCCCCAGGTATTGGACAACCAGACTAAGATTTGGAAAATTGTTTGGATTAGGGGGGAGTGACCCCCCCGGCCGTATTTATTAACAATACAAAACAATAATTCAAAACAATTTTGTTACAGAAAAATTTAACACAGAAAGTACAGTTTACATTGATAGACACATGATGTTGCAAGAGCTAACCTTAACACGTGCTGTTCTTGAACCGGAAGCATTGAAGTGCTTCCGGTTCGCTAGGACTATGCGCGGCGCTGATTGGCTGCCGGCCCATGATGCGAGGAAGGTCGAGGGCTGCGTCACTGATGACGCGTTTTCCCCCCCGCCCTCCTCGCAAATCTTCCCGGGGCTAGGGCGACCGCCATAATGGCGGCCCGTCCCATTCTGTTCCTGGCTCCAATAATTCAATGCCTCGTCAACAACAGGCTTGGCACATTTTTTCAAACTTGGGAGCTCTGGCCTTGTGACCTCATTCCAAACTATATTTGGTGTGATACCGGCATTTTTTCATTCTATTTATTCCAGCATCAACGACGGATTGCCTTTAATTCTCGCCTTGGCTGCGGGTGTACTATTCTTGATTTGCTTGCTCTGAAATGGCCTGTCTTGGCTGCTCCAGCATCGCAACCGGATGCTTGAATATAATGGAACGCTACCTCTGGCAATCTTGAGTGTAGCATGTGGATTATCCTTCCGATTCTCATACTTCACTTGCGTTCAACCTGTTTTCTGTTGCCTGGATTGCTGTTTTGAATGGGCTCTGGATTTGTGTCTCTGCAATACGGTGTCTCCTGCCCTGGATTATGATCAACTAATGAGTCCCTTAGTGGCTCATGAGTTGGACTGCTCTGGTGTTGGGATGTAAAATGTAAATGTAAATGTACAGGAATTTATATAGCGCAAATCACCAAGCGGTTTCTAAGCGCTTGCTTAGGGAACCCGTCCTGGTATTCCCCTGTGAGATAACCCCAGCAGGGTATCCGCAAGGTGAAAGCCAGGCATCCCGCCGCGAGGGGCCGTTGTGCAGATTAAGCAAGCTATTGCCCAGAGTCGCAGAGTGTGAACCCGTGAATCGAGTAGGCAACCGGAGCGAGAATTATCGAGTCCGTGGACATTTTATGACTCAACACCCCGCCGAGCTGGGAATTGAACCCTGGTCCCGGGCTGACCTCTGCTTCCAGGTCTGCCTCCTCTAACCAGTGAGCCACACTTCTCCACGATTATGGCCTGTGCAGCGGCGTATGGGGTTCTAGGGAATTGGAATATATGTGCGGCTGCACATGACTTCCTGGCACAAAGTTACATCGAAGAACACGCAAGTTGCCCTCTGATGGTGCTAGAGGCCCCAGCTATCGAGGAACATGTATGTTCCTTCAATTTATTACATTGGATGGCTGAATTATTTTATGATGATAACAATGACTTCCTCTTGGAGGCTGTTGCAACATACTGTGCCTATACGCTGATGGATGAAATTGGCTCACGTCCATCATTTCCGCGTACCGAACTTAATACACATTTATTTCCTTTTCTATTTTTTCTCCCCTTGTTGGGCTATAAGTCGACCTTCCTATTTTTTTTAATACCTACTACTTCGAACTTTTCACTTCCAATTATCCAGTTTGGCAAATTTTGAACTTGGTTCTGTTTCAATCGAACTTGAACTTTGCGATCCAAAATTGCTACCCTTCTTGTACGTCGTCCGATCAGGGGAGGGTGTAGTGAAGGCAGGGCCCTGCTTGCACACATTGCTATGTGAGCATAAACTTATTAGAAGTTTAAATGCCATTTTGTAGCTTTTGCACATGACACTATATGTAACTGTTGTTTTAAGTTAAACTGCTTGATTTTCCTTGCATGAGAACGGGCTGTGTTGCACATCCCTAGACTTACACCGCAACCTTAGTCTGTAAACTGCGTGCAGAAGCCTTCAAGGTCATAATGACAATGTATGCTGTGATTCAGGTTGATCGTCCAATGCGCTAGACACAACACGTACACAGCTGCAACAAACTGAATTTCTAGTGCCGTTAATATTGAACTGCATGCATGATTCGGGCACTTGGAGAAAAACCTTTCCAGTGATCGAGAGCTTTGCTGATCCTGAGATGTGATTCACCTCTGCTGATCTTGGACGTATGAGGTTCCCCATTTAAGCCTAAAACACCTTCTATTATTATAAAACCTAGTTCCTAGCAGGAGAGGGTGGTTCACAAGGCGCTATATGACCTGTTTCCACTATCATTATAGCATGCTTTCTCCCTTTGTGTTTTATGGAATCGTAACAATACTGATTGTTTTATTTCTAATCATATGCCTGTTTATGTTAGCCAAAATACTGCATCTTCGAGCGTGTGGTTAAAAAAAAACATTTTAAACGTTTCTGTGTCTCTGATTACTCACGTTGTGGACTGGTATGAGAATAAAAAGGAAAGAGTGTTCTTGATTCCCACCATTCCTGAGAGTACCCTAAGTCGCATGTTCTGGGTTGTCTAATCATTGGTAGCTTCGCTATAGGACAGAGAGCCAATGAGACACTGATGCTAGTCAGATAGGGGTTCTGGGTACTGAGGTGAGTTTTTTGGTACACCACAATTCACTGAGGTCCTGGGTTCCTGAGCATAGTTCTGTGCATGAGCAGAATCCCCTCAACTTGGCGCACTTAATGTTTGGTCTTATTTTTGAGACACTCGTGTAGTGCTTATATTAGTCCACAACACCCTTACTCCTGTTTGCAGTTGACAGCAGTGACGGATTAACCTACCCATATGGAAAAATTATAGGTTTATTCAAACTTGAGGTCCTGGGTTCCTAGGCATAGTTCTGTGCATGAGTGAATCCCCGCAACTATAGTGAATATCCAGATTAGGATTTTTTCTAAATTGTATTTTATCTAAATGTTCTGAATATATACATTGAATTGATATAATAAATATTTGACATTTTTACATATATTTGGGTTGTGTTATAGCTTGAAGTTGTGGGTTTTTGATTGTGAGTAAGGAAACAGAGAAGAGGTTTATAGATGTGGTTGTAGGGGAAAATTTCTTGTTTTTACTAAAGTGCACCCTGTCCCCTAAATTGGAAAGGGTACCTCTCAATATTTGTTAATAGTCCGTAAGAAAGTTCAACAGCATGTAGAGTGGCTTGCGCTGGCTGTGTATCTGGTTGAAAACCTAGTTCTATCAACTGATGTGGTCGTAAGAAAGGTTAATTGCATGAATTGCATGTGCACACCATTGGCTTCTTCTGTGGGCATAGTTGCTTTTGGTGAGCAGCTCCCAACAAGCATTCATTGACACA
The DNA here is from genome assembly GCF_964261635.1 of Lissotriton helveticus. Taxonomy (NCBI): domain Eukaryota; kingdom Metazoa; phylum Chordata; class Amphibia; order Caudata; family Salamandridae; genus Lissotriton; species Lissotriton helveticus. The sequence continues at coordinate 17,254,573 of NC_136060.1, read as the reverse complement.
AATCGCAAATTGCATCCCCATATTTTTAAATGTTTCTTTCAAGATGAATATGTTTTTAACGTTTTCACTTCCTCCCATTTCCTTTCCCTAGGTCTGTCCCCAGAAGGTATACTCAATATCTATGTACACACACCAATTCACCATCTCCGATTGAGTAGAAACAGATTATTGATCCTGATAAAATGCCATGATCCTTCCGGACAGTAACAGGGATGAAACATGTTGACCCTTGACTCACACTAACTGGAGCAGACCATCATATCTACTTCTTGTTCAACCTACGTTTTTAACCATGACAAAGGATTAAGTTAGCCTTTGGATCCCTGTAGTCATTTTTATTACACATGTTTTCCCATTCTACTCGCATCTAGCCATCCCACCTCACTCTTCACATCGGCAAAAAGAAAATAACTCTGGAAAAGGGCCCGCTTGAGGGTTGCGTTGGGCATTGCAGCACCGGCCCAAAGAGGAGCTGCCCGATGATGAAGTATGATACCCCACAGGGTGTGTGACTGCCCTTGCTCCTAAAAGGAGCACAACCCCTGACTTGACCTACAGGTTGACCTAGGCTCCCACACAGGAACTGCATTCAAGCCCATAGTTAAACACTGAGGTCTGGTGGCTCAGTGGACTAAAGCAGACACTGCAGGGGCCTGTTTTTGACCTCAAGGTCACAGGTTCAAATCCCAGCGGGTCCACTCAGCCTTTCATCCACTTGAGGTCGAGAAAATGAGCACCATTGAGTTGGGTAACAATAAACATCTGTTATTCAGCGCCAGGACACCGTTGGGTAATCATGCGCTTTACAAATACACCTGTTATGTTATAAAACCATGATGCATCCTATCCTAAACTTGTCTGATTTTACCCAAAATGTTATGCACAGGCAGTAAAGACTGACCCACACTTAATACATAATTAAAACCCCAATCATCCTATTAATAAATAATCAAATTGTCCGTGAAAATATATCCACAGCCAGTACAAATCGCCCCATGGCGCAAGTTACATCCAAAAATCTCATATCCAAAAGAAAGATAATTGCTTGCTCTCATCCCTTATCATGCTTTTTTTAAAACTGGTTTGAAGAAAGACTTCCATTGCGCCAAGAACCACAGACAATCCACTTAAATATGTGTTAAATCTCCCTTCATATTTGGGTGCGTGGCCTGACTGAGCACCAAGATGGTGATTTGATCGAGGAGCTCCCCAGTGGCTGCGATCATTGAACTTCCCTGCAGGCTCCCATCGTGGCGATCTGAGCCCCTGAGTGCTGCCGTGGCCATCTGAGACTTTGGGGCACTTGTGGACTGCAGTGATGCCGGCAGAGATGCCCCAGCCTTCCACACACGACCCTACCTCGGCGTGAGGCGGCACTTGGAGGCCCCGCAATGACAGGGGTCATGGGAGAGCCTGAGGGCGGGGCACCCGCTGCAGAGTACGGCCGATAGAACAATCGAGGCCGGGGCTCTGTTGCCTGGAGTGGCAGAGCAGCGGCCTCCGGGGGGGGTCAAACATCGGGGGAAGCGGTGAGTCGAGTGATCAGCCGTGAACCCCCCTAGGTACCAGGGCACCCCCTCCACTTCGATCACTGCAACAGGGACACCAGTGCCCTGCATGCGGAAGGCCCAATGTAGGGCCATTTTGGAGCAGATACATGCAGCTGTATCCCGGGTCACATAGATACGATAATGGCGTTGCAGTATGATGCTGCAGATCATGATCTCCCCTCTCTTCCCTACTTGTGTGGGATAGGAGGTTGAGGCGCATTTAGCAACTGCCTAACATAAATAAAAGAGCAGCCTGAGAGGCACATTTGTGGTGCGTCTGGGGACATGGAGAGGAAGATTTATTTATTGACCCTTCCTGGGCCTTATACTGTTTGTGTAGTGGTGACTTCCCATTTTGGCAGATAGGGGCGCCTTGGCGTGTCCCCATACACCATAGGTTGTGGAGACCCTAAGCAGTGACTGCTCTCCTTTGAGGCTGCTAAGACCCCCAGGCAGGAGGGTGGAGACAATGCAGCACATAGGTAACCGCCAGATCGCGCTTACCCCCCGGACTCCCAACCACCTGCATTGGAGGATGCCGCTGCCATAATGGCGGAATTACGAGCAGGCTCCAAGGCTATTGATGTGTGCTTTGATGACTTGGGTGCGCGTATTGACACCATGCATGGCCGATTGGAGCAACATGAGTCCCGCATTGACACTGCTGAAAGGCGCATTGCGGATATTGAGGATGCACAAGCAGCAATGGCCAAATGCCTAGATCGTACATAATAATAAATAATAATCCACATTTGTATAGCGCACAATCACCCGTTAGGGTCTCTAGGCGCTGGGGGCCGTCGGGAAGATTAAGCAAGCTATTGCCCAGAGTTGCATGGTGCTGGGCTAACCTGCCGCCGGAGCCGGGGATCGAACCCTGATCCCCAGATTCCAGCGTCAGTCGCCCTGGCCGCGGCGCCACACCTCTCCTCCGTAAAACAACAGCAACAAAAGCAGAATATTTGGAGGCAACTTTGTGTCGCAACAATCACCGGATAGCCGGAGTTGCTGAGACTGCCAACACAGGCCCTATGGAGGCATACGTGGAACAATTGCTGTCCGTACTGTTTGGCAGAAACAGTTCCTCCACCGCATTTGCTGTGGAACGGCATACAGATCTTTGGCCCACAGATCCGCCCCAGGTGCTCCCCCATGCCTTATCATAGCGCAATTGCTCAATTATCAAGATCGGGACGTCACCCTGCGCAAGGCCTGTGTCAGAGAAAACCTGTAGTTTCAGGGGATGTTGTCACTTTACCCGGATTTTACGCCAGTAGTACAGGATGCCAGGTGAAAATTCCAGGATATCAAGCACATTTTGAAGGGTAAAAATGTTCTTTACGCCATGCTGTACCCAGTGCGCCTTCATATCCAGCTTAATGTAAAGATTACTATTTTCGATACACCTGGGGACGCGGCTGACTTTTGGAAATGCCACAAATCGAACAGAGGCTCTTCCCCTGGGAAATGTTCATTCGTTGCTTGCGGTTATATGATTATCAGAAAAACAAATGTTAGGCTTTTGGTGCAGACTTACTGGGCACAGATCCATGAACATTTCAAGGAAGATGTGACAAGATTTCTCTTTCATCCTTTTTATAGCTGGTGTAATAATTGCTGTACAGGTAACCAAAATTCGAGCCTTATGCTCATCTTGTATCGTTCTATCCCAGTAGTCCTCCTGGCATCTCTCATGTTTCCCCGCAGAACACTCTGACATTCCATTGAAGAGCCTACCGTGCATCTCCCTCCAGCAACGAGCCCCACGAGGTGAGATGCTGCCCCTTACCCAACCCCTGACAATTGAGACAACTGTTTTTAATCCCTTCCCCACCATCACCCACAACCGATACACCTCCCAAAAGTCACAAATTGCACCATGTTCTTTTGTTTGTGACACAGACACTCTTCACACACGAGTGAAAGGTTCCACGTTAAGTATGGCATGGGCAGCAGTAATGCTTTACCTTGTAGTTCAAAAGACTTATTTTTATCCCCTGTTCGTTTTTACTTCCTTCTCTGAACAGGCCTTGCATGATCAGGCAATAATTTTGAGTCCTGATGATGATCCTTTACCTCACATAGGATCGAAACGCCGTCGACTGTTTTTGTAGTAATACATTAATTTACATTGAAATGTGTAACTACATGAGGTCAGTTAGCTGAATTTTATTGATTAATGCTAGCGCTTCCTCCTTTTGAATTGCCTGCAAAACTCTTTTTCCTCCTGTTTGTATTTTGTGTTACATGGACTGGATACAGGACTGTATCCCACTTTGTGTTTGTTTGCCTAAATATCCTTTTGTCACCTTACATTGATTAAATTAGTGTCCGGCTGGACACATGTTCCCTTATAGTACAGATTGTTGTCTATAATTGTATATTTTGTGTAACTACCTTACATTAAGGACCATTGTTGCTTTATATACTAGTCCTACCTGAAGGCAGTTACATATAAATTCATGAACCATTGTTATCATTCTAAGTGGCCCGCTCAGGGCGTTGCCGCCCCCCTCGGAGATCTCCTACTCATTGCAATTTCTTTTCTTTTTTCTAAGTTGAGATGTGTTGGGATTCACCGGACACAGATTGGGTGGTTATCTGATGTGGAAGGGGGGGATGGGTTGGGTTCCCGGGTTGCTTGAGTTTGAATTAGTTTGGATATTGTAGATCATTATTTTATGCAGTGGCGAGCTGCGCAGAACTCTACACAGAGACACGCCGGACAACATACTGCTGTGTCCACTGTAGGGGGCTCGGGTAGGGGGGTGGGAGCACTTGAGCTCTGATGCTTGCAGTGAACATGAGAGGCCCATCAAATCCCTGCAAGGGATGACAGGTACTGGCCTATTTGGCAAGACACAAAATTAATATTGCCCTACTGCAGGAGACTCATTATGCCCCAAATTCGGACAACCGGTTCGCTGCTACCTGGGGTAGCAACAGATTCATTGCTAGCTATAGCACCTACGTTTGCAACTCAGATGGTGACTGGTGATTCCGAGGGACAGTATTCGCTGGTGGTGGGGAGTTTGGGCACAAAATTAATACTTCTCATTAATGTTTATGTTCCAAATGTTGATTGCCATGGTTTCTTTGTCATTATCTCCACACATATTTCAGGCATACCAATTGACTCTATCATATTTAGGGGACTTCAATCTCACGTTACAGCCTGATGCTGACACTACAGGTGTAGGCCACATCACAAAGTCTTGCTCTACGGAGAAACTTGAGACTCTATTGCATGCCCATCTAACGGCTGATTCCTGGCGACACTGGCACTCAACGGACAGGGGATTTGTGTTCTCTTTTGCACCACATGGCACCTGGTCCTGTATAGACAGATGGTACACAACTCCGGACCTCTTGATTACGATGCAAGATGTGGATCATTTGGCCCAAACTCTGTCAGACCACTCACCAGTGCTGCTATCATTGACTCTGCCTTATATTGTGAGTCCTACTAGATCTTGGCTCTTCCCAACTGACACTTTATTGGACACCGTTTTAAAAAGCGAAGTGCAAAATGCAATCGTAAAATATTTACAGACTAATCCAGGTTCTATCCCACACTATGCGAGGCTTTCAAAGTCTATATCAGGGGCGTTTGTATAGCTAAACAGGCCGGATTCGCTGGGACCTTGAGGCTACAGAGTGGGCGTTGCAAGACTTAGATGCCCAGATGCTGGCGGGATTGAGCCCATCTCCGCTGCATCAATGTGCTAAACTCTTGGGTGACTTTCAGGAACTTGCATTACACAAGACTGCTTATTTGGGGAAATAGGCATGCACTCCCGTAAACGGGGAGGGGGAAAGACCGGGGCGCACTCTGGCTTGTCTGCCTACCCCTCGGCAGCTCGCCACGTACATTACTCAACTCCAAACAGCAGACGTGCCTGTGTCACACGTGGCGCAGATAGCCGCTCGACCTTTCTGGCCTACTATACTTAGCTACACACTACATGTTCCCCACCAACTGGCACAGCCCTATCCAATTATTTGATGGAAATAGTGATGGTATGATTAAGAGGGGTCAGCAACAATATTTGGCTTTGCCTATCGGCGCCGACGAGATTGTAGAAGCAATCAACAGCCTGGATGGCTCCCATGCCCCTGGCACAGACGGCCTTACCGGCATGTTCTACAAAACTTATAAAATGCTGCTGGGCCCACAGCTTTTGGAGGTCTATGCAGAGGCGCTGGATTCGGGTGAGCTGCCTCCTACTATGCGTGACACAATTGTAACATTACTTCTCAAACTGGGCAAACTGCCCGATAGTTGTGCCTCGTAGAGGCATCTTTCACTTTTAAATCAAGACTACAAAATATTAGCAAAGGATCTTACCCCATTTCCGCGGGCATCCCCAGGCCACATAGACTGACTTCTCCCTGAACATACACCAATCTAGGTCTTCCGCCCATTTGGTGACTCGGGGCAGTTGGCTAGCTCCCCAAAGTTGGGCGATATTACGCCTAGCCACCATGTACGTCAACGTAACCCACTGTCTTTGATACACAGTTAAATCAGACGGTTCCCAAACATTTAGCAGACATCTCTGAGCCTCTGGCTTCACCTCTACTCCCGACACCTCCCCCAGCTCACCATGTATTCCGGCCCAGTATGTCTGTACCATAGCACAATGCCACAGAGTATGCATCAGGGTACCCTCTTCACCACATTCCCGCCTACAGGCCCCACTCTCAGCCCACCCCATTCGTACCAGGCGTGGCCCCGTGATATAAGATCTATGCAAGATCTTCAACTGCACCAATCAGAGCCGCATCTGGATAGCAACTACTTTAGGAGAGGCCACAGCCTCCGTCCCGTCCTCGTCATCCAACTCCAACCCATCCGCACACCACTGAGCTCTGATCTTCAAAAGTGGGTCCCCGGAGTGATTTACCAGTTTACGATAAATCAACGATATCGTCATCTCCGGGATATGCCCGTCTAGTACCCGGTCCTACAGAGGGGACGCCTCCGGGAGAACCGCACCCCTCGGGACATGTGTAGTCAAAGCATGCCTCACCTGCAAATAGCGGAAATGTTAATTCTGATGCAAGTCATATTGTTCCACTAGAGACTCAAACGTATGGACCGTGCCTTTCCCCCAGACATCTCTAATCCTATTAATGCCAATGAGGTCCCACCTATCGAAGCCCTTGGTCTTCCACATACTACCTAACTTCTCAGAGTTGAACAGAGGGGTGGCCAACGTAAGTCTTCCCTCCCACCCAAGACATTTATTAGCCGCGTGCCACACCTGTATCACATGAGCAGTTGGACCAGTCAGGGGGAATCTACCAGGTCTAGAATACAAAGCTCTATCAATCATCCCTCCGGGGGCTTGACCCCAGTCCATGACGTATCCCGGGTCCCCTGGGATCCCATAGACTATGTGGTTCACTGCAGCCAACTGAGAGGCCCAGTAGTACTTACGAATATTCGGAAGCCCGATCCCACCATCATACCAAGGGAGGGTCAACTTGCTGAAAGCTATACGGGCACTACCACCCCAGAGGAGCTGACTCTGGAGGGCCTCTATCTCCCTGAAATAAGTTACCAGCACAGGGTCCATCGAGTTTTGCAATGCATACAAAAACTGAGGAAGCGCCATCATTTTAAACATGACGGCTCTCCCGAGCAAAGAGAGAGGAAGGCATCTCCAGCGTTCCACATCTGCCCTACACCTACTCAACGGAGTAGCCAGGTTATTCTCATATCGCAACTTCGGATCGAGTGTGATATAGATACCCAGATACCGAAACCCAGTTGTCTCAATCCGCATAGGACACGACCGCGGGACTATCGGAGGGTCCCCAGCCACCACAAAAATCACTGACTTGGCCCAGTTAATGACCAATCTGGAATACCTGCTGAAGATAGCCAACACATCCAAGAAAACCCCGAAGGACTCCTTAGGCCTAGTAAGGTAGAGCAACACATCATCGGCATATAACGAAATCTTATCTTCCCAGTCAGAAGTCCACCGCAAGCCCCGGATCGACCTGTCCCATCGTATCCACGCCGCCAACAGTTCCATAGCGAGCGCAAAGAGCAGTGGGGACAGCGGGCACCCCTGCCTGGTTGCCCTCCCTAACTGAAATTCGCGAGACTTGCAGTTATTGACAATCACCCTAGCCAGGGGTTTAGTGTATAACAAGCGCACCCAATCAAAAAACTCGCTTCCAAAGCCAAATTTTTCCAACACCGCAAATAAATACCGCCACTCCACCCGGTCAAATGCCATTGAAGCGTCCAAGGAGACCAGCACCGTCGGTTCATGTAATTTCGAGGCCCCCCCGAGGACCCCCTGCAACCGATGCAGATTCAGTGCCGTATTCCGACAAGGCATAAAGCCAGACTGATCCAGATTAACTAAAGACGTGATCACCTTGACCAAACTGGTCGCCAGAAGCTTAGCCAATATCTTGGGCTCTGCATTGAGAAGTGATATAGGTCTATAGGAGGAGCACTGCGTCTTGGGTTTGCCCGTTTTATGAAGAACCACTACATTAGTGATGCGCTGATCATAAGGGAGCTCACCGCACTCCCTGCTTTCCATAAACATGGCGCGCACAAAGGGCGCCAGCTTATTTGCGTTCAACTTATACAGTTCGACAGGGATCCCATTCGGACCAGCTGCCTTACCAGATTTGATCTGCCTAATCGCTTGGGCTACCTCGTCATCCGTCAGCGTGGAATCAAGAAATCTTTGTCATCCTCAGACAAACAGGGCAGAACGATGTCCCTAACCATCGTTTGAGTCTATTTTCGGCCACCGTAAATGCACTCCCCTCCATGTAGACCTTCTGGTACTAATCAGCGAACTCATCTGCCACCTCCTGTGGATGCATAAGCATTCCCGTCTCCGACCCCTCCAACTCCGGTACCATTACGGAGGCCCGCTCCCCTAGCTCGAGCCAAGCAATCAACTTTCCGGCCTTATCTCCGTGTTCATAAATACGGCTCTGGACCGCAGCATGACTCACGACCGCCCTATCCCTGACAAGCACTCTATACTCCTCCTCACGTAGGCGCAACTGATGAAGATCAGCCGGCTCATGCGCTGCAGTCACCTTCTCTTCCAAGCGCGCAATTTCGGCCTCCTTCCGAATCATTTCCGCCTGTGCCCTCTTTTTCTTCCCGGCCACCAAAGACAACACTTCTCCCCTTGCCACAGTCTTATATGCTTCTCAAAGGGTTTGAGCGGAACCCACCGAGCCTATATTCTCCCGAAAATAACAATCTGACATCCGAAGGACTTCTTTCTTAATGGCGGGGTCCTTTAACTGCCTCGCACTCAGAGGAGCCACCCTTCCAACCGCTGGCAACTCTAGGTCAAGGTACACCAATACCGGGGAATGATCAGATATTCCTCTCCCGAGGTAGCATGCCTCCCGAATCTTAGGCGCCATCGCCGCCGGAAGCAAAACATAATCCAGCCTAGACAGGCTACCATGAGCTGCCGAGACATGAGTATAGTGCGTGGCCTTAGGGTTACGCACACACCAACTATCTATCAGACCCAGCGCTGCCAGAAAGTCCGGCAACCATTTTTGTGATTGTCGAAGCACTCAGGATGGACTACGATCCATTTCGCCATCCAAAACTGAATTGAAATCGCCGCCAATCACTAAGTCACCAAGAGGTAGAGAAAGAAAGACTTTGCCCAAATCATGATAAGTCTCGTTCTGCAAGCCAGGTGGCACGTACACCGACAATAGGACAAGCCGACCCCCAACCTGCCCGGTTACCCCCACGTGCCCTGGACAGACAATGGGAAGGAGTTCTTAACCAAGATCCCAACATCCCTGGAACCAGTAGTGAAGCCAGCGTGTGCCCCTAACTGGTACCCACCCTTGTGGAGTGCCAAACATTTATTACCAATTAAATGGGTCTCTTGCAGAAGCACCACATCTGGAGAGTGTCGCCTAATAAACTGACTCACCATCCCTCTCTTGATCATGTCACCTAGGCCATTAACATTCCAACTCAAGATGTTCATCCCCGAACTCTTAGCACTATGTGGTTCCGCACCCATGCAACACAAGTCTCGCTACAATGTCAACACCGGAGAGAAAAAAATAAAAGAAACCACACTTACTCCACAACACTCCCCATTCTCCACCCCCCAACCTGCACCCCTGCGCTCGGCATTCGCCAAACCCCAACTCGCAGTGTGCCTGTCGCCCCATAGTCAAACTAAACTACTATATAAATATAGATGCGAGGAGGAGTACAGCGCCCCGACCCCCAACCCCTTGCCGGGACTAATACAGTTTCAAATCCCCCTCAGGAGAGCGTGCACACAATCAAGTCCCGCCACCCCCCCACCATCATCGAACCCACATCACAGTCCTCGGCTTCAGACGAGATCACTGAGCCTGTGCTCCATCTTCGTCCTCGCCACTGCGCCCCTGCGACTCTGTCTGTTTCGGAAGACCATCAACCCAGTCCAACGCCCCCTCAGGATTGTCAAAAACCCAGATCTTTCCTTGAGCCTCAACTCGGAGCTTGGCAGTGAACATCATAGCATACTTGTAGCCTTTGTCCCGGAGCCGCTGCTTAACTCCAAGAAAGCTCTGCCGCTGTTTCTGTACTTTCCGGGTGAAGTCCGGATAAAAGTTAAGGGTCGAATTTTTAAACTTCATAGGACCCCCTGACCTGGAGGCCTTCAGAATCGCATCTCTGTCTCTAAAGTTGAGGATCCTTACGATCATCGGCCTAGGAGGTGCGCCTGGGCGCGGCTGCCCACCGGGTACCCTATGCGCCCTTTCGACGGTAAAAAAGGTACTCAGGCCTTTAGGTTGCAGATGGTTTAACATGATATCTTCTACGAACAGGTCCAGGGTCCGTCCCTCTGCTTTCTCCGGGACCCCCGTAAGACCCACATTGTTCCTCCGGGACCTCCCTTCGTACTCATCCAACTGACGACTCGCACTCTCTCCGGCGGCCTTCAAGTTCCGCACCGTCTGCTGCAATTCCGCCACATCATCGGTCAGGCTTGCCGTCTTAATATCCAGGGACTTCACCTTCTCACTCGTTTTAGTGAGGTAGGCCCAGATCAGATTGACCTCTATGGTCACCGTATCCAACTTATGGTCCCACGACTCCATTGTTTGGCTTAGAGACGTTTTAACGCCATCGATGGCTGCCATCACATCATGTAGTGTGAGTTCAGGAGTGGAACCAGAAGCATCCGTCCCACCATCTTGCGCCCGACCAGTCCCCATAGGCGAGCCCTTGGGCACCGTATATCGATCCAATTTATTGGACTGCACTGGACGGGTTCCCCTAGTAGATCTAGCCTGGGACTTCTCCGCCTCAGGCTTGGTCGCCATCGCAACCTCCGGATCAGAACCGTCCATTCTCCGGGGCTCCAATCAACCCTCAGCACCTCGGCCAGCTCCCAGGGGACTTCGCCTCTCCGATCTCTACTCGTACGGCCGCAGTTTAGACTGGCGCATCCACGTCCATGGCAGTCACACTCGTCCACAGTCGACCGACGTGCGGGTGTGGGGGGGGTTGAGGGGGGCCTCTCCGGCCAAAGTGACCACAACCGGCAAACAAAATGGGGGTCGGACCGGCCACTTACGGTGCCCAACCCGTTGTTGTTCAACTCGAACCGGGGTCGGATCACACCCAAGACCCCAGGCTCCTCCCGGTTGTAGGCCCCAGATTTGCCGTCCCCACAACTTTGCAGCCCAACGTCGGAGCCGGTCGTGGAACGTCTCATTCGAAGCCGTCTCCGCTCTGCCTCGCAATTCCGGTGCACTGGGACAGGATAATAGTCAGGATATTCCCGGTGGCGGTGGGGGTCTCGGGAGCCCCGAGCTCACATGGCCATCTTGGACCCGCACGAAGCTCCTCCCCCCTATTCACCATTATTAATGAAATAGACTCTGCTCTTCCTGCTGCGGCGATACTGCTTGATGCTGAAAAAGCGTTTGACTCCCTGGAGAGGGACTTCCTGCAGGCAGCGCTCAGCAACTTGGCTTCCCGCAAAACGTTTGTCCTCTCCACCTGCTATACACTAACCCCGTTGCACAGCTTAGAATAAATGGGGGACTGTCGGATAAATTCTCGGTATCATGCAGCACCAGGCAGAGATGTCTGCTCTCGCCCCTACAATTCATCATAGCGATGGACCCGCAGGTGCGACATCTACAGGGGCAGCATTTTCAGCAAGGGACTGGGATCCACCGGCGCCCTCTCCTGGCCTCCTTATACGCGGATGATATTCTCTTATTTGTCCAGGAACCTGCCACAAAACTCTCCCCGATTAAGCAAGCGGTGGTGCGGTTTGATGTATTTTCCAGACAAGTCATCAACTGGACCAAATCTGAGGTTTTTCCCTTAACAGACGCCAATCTTCCATTTGCATTGGACTTCCCCTTGGGCTGGTGTGATGATCCCCCCAGTTATCTTGGTGTGGTTCTGCACCGCACAGCCTCGGAAGTCATTCGCCTTGATTATGGTCCAGCCATAGATCGCCTTGCGGGACAGATTGATCAATGGATAGTGCTCCCACTATCAATGGCTCGCCGAATTGCGATCAGTAAGATGGTGGTTTTACCACGGTTTTTATATTTGATCCTAAACATTCCAATTCCGCTCACGGTCACCTTTTGTAACACCCTTCTTGGCATGCTAATGCGGCTGGCTGGGCAGGTGGACAGGCATGAGTCAGGTGGCAGACACTTACCCAGCTATTGTACGGGTGGCTTCGAACTACCCGGCTTTTATCTATACCATATAGTCTATTTGGTGGTACAAACACATGCTTTTTTTTTGGTAACACCCAAATGCGTAATTACAATTTCTGCAGGCCAAATACATTCAGGCCCACCCTTATCCCCTTTCCACGATTCTCCCACTTGGGCGTGAGGACTCCAGCTGAGTTCCATACATTGCAAACTACATGCTGGGCTTGGGAATGCCTCCGCAAATATTTAAAGACTGACCACTTGTCCTCTCCACACCTGCCAATCCTGGATAATCCATGGCTGCCTCCTACCACTGAAGCTTTAACACAACACACACTCAACCGCTGACGACTTTGAACCATGGGTGACATGTTCAGGGACGGACAAATGTGCTCAGTAACAGACCTGATGGAGGGTCGTGACATATCCATGCTAAAACTCTCCCTTTTGCACAGAACTTGAGTGTTGCTGGCTGCTGCACTTTGCCCCGTGGCTGTGGAGCCCCTGGAGTTCCCACCCTCACACACAATAGTTACATCACCGGACAGCACACATCTACTTTCCTGTTTGTATCATCTTGCACAGACACTCCGACCGGTGGTGGGTGGAGGGGTGTGGGCGGCCTGGGAGGGGGATCTGGCACATCCGTTGACAGACAAAATGTGGACTTATTGCTGTGAGCAAACGCGCTATGTATCTAATAATTATAAATAAGTCTCCCAGTTTTCTGTTTTTAATGATTTTTACATATAAATACAGACAGAAAACAATGTGTTTCCTGTAATTATTCCCTTTTAGAAGTGGAAAAATACTGAAAATTCTGCATCTTGTGAGTCACTCTCCATGCTGTCCTTCATGAATTCTATGCCAACAGTTGAGCAGATAGTCATCATGGAGAGTTTTAACAAAAAATCTGCACTAAATTACCATACAGACAGGCATAGGTTAACAAATATTTGTATATAATGCTAATATTTACATGTAGGTGTAGTGTTTTTGGATTGCTTAGTTAGCTAAAGTGTGTGTACATGTTTATCAGTTAAATAAATGTGGAAAAATACCATTTTACATCTCCATTTATTCTCAAAACACAAAATAAATATGGGAAATACCAATAAGATGTCCCAAAAATAATTATGGATAAATACAGAAGGAAATGTTAAAAAATAAATACCATAAAACCGGGAGCCCTAATTATAAACATAAACATTTACATTTAAAATATATACATGGAGCTTATATCACACCCATGCTGTTTGCAAAGATGGACCGCACTAAGCCGGAAAAGTGTCAGAGATGTGTAGTGGTGCACGTGGATTGTATCCATCTGGCGTGGACATGCCCGCTGCTCTGGCATTTTGGGAGGCGTTGTTCAGACATTTGGAACTAAAGGTTGAGACCCAACGTATACCCTCGCCGTTGCTGGTGCTGCTGGGGTATATTCTCCCATTGAGTGCTGGGATTAGACGCTTTACTGAAATTGCGCTGTGACTGGGCAAGAGGCAGGTCTCTCCGCATTGGGGCAAAACTGCTCCACCACTGGTGAAAGACTGGTTGAGAGACCTGATGTATTGCGACACCACCATCAACATCTATGCATCTCTACTGCCCCTAACCTCCCACCCTTAAAATATTTGGCAGCCACTCCGCTCTTATTTGCTGCTCCACCATGAACTCACTGACTGATATGTCTCCCATGTTAAAAATAACCACTTTGCCAGCTAGCCAATTGTAAAGAATTCATCTATCAAGATTCATTAATGTATGTACCTGAAATGTTGCTTTATTTTCTTTTGGCCACTGTCATTCTACACATCACATGCATGTCCATAATCTTTGTTAACATGCTCCACATTGTGCGCGCTGTGGCTTATGTTTATCTTGCAACAAAAAGAGTAAACACAAATATCTCGCTTCATATTAATAATTCTAAGGATTGGGTGTTTGTGAGGTCTCAGGCGGTCATAAAACCCTCTCATACAGTTGTATACTAACAGGGTTTTAGCCCGCGGTGCTTTCAAATGATGGGAAGATACACCCTATGGATACATTTGCAGCACCACTATTTGCGAGTTTAACTAGAAGCCTTGTGTGGATATCCCTGACCGGTTGTATTCCTGTGATGAGTCTGGGCGAGTCGGCTCCAAACAAGCAGCTTTAGTTATACTTGCAAAGAGTGGTGCTGTGAAATGATCTGTAAGAAGCAGAGGTGCCACTATTATACTTGATTGAAGCAGTGCGAGACACTTACTCTAAAACATCTGGCAACTTATAGTTGGTAGAAAGCTCGACTTTATACCACAACCACAGATTGTTATCAACTCATTGCATTAGCGCCTCTGATAGGCACAAAGAACTGATGACTTCTGGTGCGGTTTATTTACACCATGTAGGAGGATTGAATGCAGAGGACACTTAGACAGAATAGCTTTGATGAAGTTGTAGGGATACTTCTCAGAGATGAAAAAATATGTGTTGGCTAAAGGAGGTCTAACGAAAAAAGAAAAAAACTGAAAATAAAACTATGACACGAGTCAAGACCTCTGTGCTCATTATACTTTATGTTTTGAATGAACTTGTTGATAAGAATTGTGTATGCTTCATGAGATTAACCATTGGTGTTCATTCCCCACATAATAAGTCCACATTTACAGATTTTGTCTTTGTGTAGCAAAGTGCCATAACAAGATTTGATTTACCCCACATCTAAATTTCAGTAGATTTCGTTGTAACTGCACATTAGGTAAACATTCCAAGTAGAGAATGGTCTCATCCTTAACTACAAATTCATCAGGAGGGATACAGACTTCTTCCTTAGATAGATTAAGGGCCATATGTATGAAGCTGTTTTGCGATCGCAAACACTGCGAATCGCAAACAAACAGTGTTTGCCATCGCAAAACACAGCTTTGCTATGTAAGAGACACATTCAGTACACAATATTGCTAATTGCAAAAATAGAGATTAGCAAATTTGCGATTCATACTTCATTGCGATTTATTTGCGAAATCACAAAATGTGACAACTATTTAAAAAGTCCCACAATACAACATATTTTTTCCACAATGGCTGGGCTGTATGTGATATCCAGGAGGCTGCGACTCAGAGCTGCTGCACAGAGAAGGAGACGCCAGAAAAGGATCTTTCGAGCGCACATAACCCTGTTCCAGCAGACTGAGGAGGAGATCCTTACAAACCACAGGCTGGATGAAGAGGGCATCCTGGAATTAATAGCGGAGCTCAAACCTATGCTTGAACACCCAACACGCAGGACACACACCATCCCCACCCATATCCAGGTCCTGTGCTCGATGCACCTCTTGGAATCAGGTAGCTTCCAGGGGGGATAACCACAGCAGGAGCGGTCTCACAGAGTGCATTGTCATGCGTTTTCCATGCGTTCCTTGATGCCATGGTACAGAGGCTACATCACCACATCCACTTCCCCAGCACACTACAGGCACTAGACCAGACCAATCAGGAGTTCTATCAAATTGCACAATTTCCCCATGTCATTGTATGCATAGATGGGACCCATGTCGCCATATCCCCCCCTCCCAGAACGAGTATGTGTTCAGGAATCGCAAATCCTACCATTCCCTGAACATAGAGGTGGTGTGTAATGCCATGCACATTATCACCGACATCGTCGCAAAATACCCAGGCAGCACACACAACGCTTGCATCTCCCGCCACAGTGGGATACACCGTCAACTAACAAGTGGGGAGTTTGGTGAGGGATACCTACTAGTTAATTGCATTTGTTTGAAGGACACACTAGTAAAGGACAGCATTGGCAGGACAGTGTTTAACTATATTCCTCCCACCCCACAGGTGACAGTGCATATACGGTCCGTAAATACATACTGACTCCTTACCTGAATCCTGCCAACGCTGGGCAGTGGAAGTACAACAGTGCCCACATAGCAACGTAGAAATGTACCATTGAGCAGACCTTCGGAATACTCAAGAGCCGTTTCAGATGCCTACATAAGAGTGGAGGGCACTACAATACAGCACCCAGACATGTTGCAAGATAGTTGTAGCGTGTGCCATGCTGCACAACATCACCACCAGGAAAGGTACACAGGTGGAGCTCAGCGAATCGAAATCAGATGAAGAGGGGCCAGCTCCAGGACGCATGCCAGGCGGTGTCATTGGTGCAGCTGCTGGGCGCCAGAGGCGAGATGAGATCACACAGAACTGTTTCTAGGTAAGAAAAGATAAGAGAATGCTAAATATCTGTTTCGAGACAGTGTTTAATTTCCTTTAGTACAAGATATAGATCGGCACATAGCCTGTGTAGCACACAATGTATTGTTCAATGTCCAGCACATGTTAGATTCACAGTGCAAATGAACATTCTTGACCAAGTGTCTGTGCACACTGGGTTGATGCACCCATCTCCATGTCCAAGTCTGAGCACCTCAACTGCAATGCTGTCGGCCCGTAGCCTCTCGCTGCGGGTGCACATTACCACCTTCACCTGTCTCAGAAGCCCTGCTGTGACGCACACTACGGCGCCTGTCAGGTGGGGGTGGGGGTGTAATGCTGCTCCTCCTAGATTGGGCGTCCTCGTCTGTTGGAGTGAGGACTCCAGGGCCAGTAGTGGCAGCTGCCCGCAGCTGATCCACAGCACATGTCATCTGTACCAGGCCCCTTGCCATGTCCTGGCTGCAGTGTGCCAGCTCATGCTGCATACTGATGCTGCGCCTTGACAGCACAGAGGTCGCTGAGGAAAGGCGGTTGACCGCCCTGGCATAGAGGTTTAGGCGGGTGTGTAGAAGCTGCATCTTACTGCACCTAGCAGCGCGATCCGCCCTCAGTTCAGCACAGAGTGTCTCCAGGGCACCCGTCTGGGCCATTGAGCCAACCCTGATTTGCCTCTGGATAGACCGTATGTTTCTTGCCTGCAGGCGCTGGACTTCTAACATGTGGCCCTCCAGCCCTCTGAAGACTGTGTCCTCTCCTGTGACTGTTGCACTGGTGGGTGCACGTGCCCTGAACCTGGATGGTGTTGGCGGTATTGGACCTGCACATGCTCGAGCACGGGGTTGTGGCTCTGACTGTCCCTGGACTGGTTGGACATCGACATCCGTGTCCTAGGCTACCTCCTCCAGTGGGGCAATGGTGACACTGCAATCCGCCTGCTCCGTTTTGGAGGGATAACTGGGCTGTCCTCCTCCTCCTCTTCCTCCTCCTCCTATTGCCCTGTCACATCTGGGTTGGGGGATTCATCCTCGCCTCCACTGGTTGTTCCCTGTGTTTCTGCTGGTGCTGTGGATGTTAATGCACACATTAATTTTCTGTCCTGCCCTGCATTTGTCATGTGATTAAATTTCACTGTTTGGAGTTACAAGGGTCCTGTCTGTCTGTATTTCGCCTTTCATGATGCGCACTTACTGGTTGAGACTGGCTGGGTGTCAATACTCCACTGTTAGGTGCATGTGAATACATCGCCCATAATGCATTGCTATGTGTGCTTGAGAACCTGCACTGGACGTATAGTTTTGTTGTGCACCTGGGTCTCTCCTGGGTGTGTGGGGGAGGTATTGGGGGTGTGATGGCATGCTTCTTACCTTGTCTTGGTTTCGGGGGGTCAGAGCTGTCAAGGTCTGCCACGCCCATAACACTCTCCGGAAGCAGTGCCCCCTCAACCATTTACTCGAGTGGTGTTGAAGCAGTGGCAGTGGAGGTCCCACCACCGGTCTTCTTAGCCTGCTCCAACCTTGCAGCAACCTTCTCCTTTGAACGCTGGTGCATGTCATACCAGAGCTTTCTTAAGTCTTCCACGCTTCGGTGGGTGATGCCAATTGCGTTGACTTTACACTGGATGTCTGCCCATATCCTTCTCTGGTTTTAGGCACACGCAGGGACTTCTTGCCAAAGAGGAGCTCATGGCTAACAACCATCTCCTGAATCAGGACCTCCAGCTCACTTTCTGAGAACTTGTGTTTTCTTTTTCTGGGTGTCTCCCCCTGCTGCTTGTCCTTGTTTGCGATGTTTCCAGTCTCTGCCATTAAGTGTAGCACTGCTGTGATGCCTCACCTCCACTCCTAGGCTCTCACTGTGCTTCTGAAACTCAGGTGCAGCACAGGTAGTCACACTTCCTGGTTGTGATATCATCAAGTTGCACCTGAGTTTCCGATTCTCTAAATTGTGAATTCACTAATTTTGTGATTCTTTTAATTAAGGAATCGCTATTTGACATATCGCTATTTAAATAGCGATGTTTAAGGAATCGCTATTTTAATGCGAGTTTTTATTTACATGCCGTTTTGCGATTCTCAATTTGCGATTTGCTATAAATAGCAAATTGTGAATCGCAAAAAGGGTGTTTGATACATATGGCCCTTTATCCTCCTTTCTAGATGCCCGTTTAGTTTCTCTTCTGAGCTCAGATTTGCTATCTTCTACCCGATTAATGTCGGCTTCTATATTTAATTTCATGCAACAGTTAAGAATCCCCCCTCTGACTACTTGTGCCCAGATTAACTCACTTTGTAATATTTTGTTTTTAGATAGTGATGACATTTTGGGAAGATCCTCACTGTCAATTCATATCCAGAATGTTTTTGTCTCTGCATATGCTAAGTGGGTCCATCCCATCCATCCTAATTTTATTCTGACTGCCTAAAGCATTGTGGATGGAGGGAGAGAGAGTAATCTTTTTAAACACTTGCGGTCTTCAAGGTCCCAGCTTGATTCCCCACCAATTACAACCATCTCTGCACCGTACTGAAACTGCGTCCTTATCATACCCTGGTGGGCTGCCAACACCAGACTTAGGGAGGGGCTTCAATAGCATTTATCAACTTTCTTAAGTCCCCCAACAGAAGAATGTGCCTTTGCTTCCAAGGAAGAAAGATGTTTCTTCTACCATAGATTGTTTGAGAACCACATCCCCAAGCACTTATATTTACAAATTATCTGTAATTTACCTTCATTTCTAACTCAACCTGACCTTGGGGTCTTCTTCCCTATTGGAAGCACTTTAGTATTTTCCACAATGACTATTAATTTTCTCTTTCTACAGTAGTCCAAGAAAACATTTAATTCACGCTGGAGGCCTCTTTATTTCAGATCAAAAATTACTAAATCGTCTGCATATAATAAGCAACTTACATATGTACTGTTCATTTTGGGTCTGAAGCTGTTTGATTGACTAAGTATTTTAGGTAAGTCAGCCAAGAATAAGGAAGACAGGATGGGGACTGGTACACACCCTTGTCCCAGGCCATTTCTTATATCTATCCTCTTTGAGAGGCATCCCTCAACTACTAATTCCACCTGGGCCCAGTTATCCCTATGCAGTTTTTGTAAAATTACAAGAAGACCATCAGGAATTCCATAACTTCTTAGTACCTCCCATAATAGAGTCTGATCAATGGAGACAAACCCGGAGCTTAAATCTACAAAACAACTGTATAATCCTCCACATTGCTCTATTGATTTCTTGGCTAATGTCCATAGACTGAAACAGTGGTTGGTTGTCGATTGTCCCCCTTTAAAACCTGCCTGATCGTGTAGAATTGTCGAGTTAGCTTCTGCCCAGACCCTCAACACCAAGAAGAGAATTTTAGGAAAACCATCCTGCTCATGTCTTTATTTGCTGATAGTTTCCAGGGAGGGAATACTTGCCTTTTTAATACATGGGTTTAATGACCACTCCCTTCCAACTATTAGGAAAAATGCCCTGCCAGAAGAATTTTCTGGAAGAGTGGATAGAGCAAGCTAGTTCACCAAGCAGTATTGGATTTTGTTATCACTGCTAGTAGATTATCTAGTCCCGCTTCCCTTATTAGTTTTAGCATCTCGATTGTCTTCAACCAATCAATCGGGGAATTGTGAAGCGCGCTACTCACCTATGAAGGCCTCAAGGTGCTGGGGGTGGGTGGGTGCAGCTCTGAGTCAGCCGAAGAGCCATGTATTTAGGCTCTTACTGAAGGTGTGGAGAGTGGGGGAGCGTCTGATGTTAATCAGGAACTTACTCCAGGTCTTTGACGTGATGTAGGAGAAGGCACTTCCAACCGCTCTTGTTCTGTGGGTGTGCGGGTATTCAGCGAGGGCGAGGCCGGCAGAGCGGAAGTTTCTCTTGGGGGACGTGGAAGAAGGCTCTCATTGAGGTATTTGGGTCCAGTGTAGTGAAGGGATTCGTAGGCATGGGTGAGTAGCTTGAAAGTTACTCTCTTCTCGACGGAGAGGCAGTGGAGGTCTTGCAGTTGTTGTGTGATGTGTTCATGCCATGGGATGCCGAGGACGAGTCTGCCCGCGGTGTTCTGGATGGTCTGGAGTTTACATAGCAGGGATATTTTGATTCTGGTGTAGAGGGCGTTTCCATGGTGCAGTCTGCTAGTTATGAGTGCATGGGTGACAGTCTTTCTGAATTCAGTAGGATCCATATGAAGGTCTTGTGAAGGTTGCGGAGGGTTTTGAAACAAGCAGAGACGACGGCGTTGATCTGGCGCTTCATGGTGAGGGAAGAGTCGAGAATGATGACAAGATTCCTCGTGTGGTCCCAGGGGGTGGGTGGATTGCCGATGGTGGTGGGCCACCAGATGTCCCAAACTGATGGGGTGTGCCTGAGAACCAGGACTTCTGTCTTCTCGTTGTTGAGCTTCAGACAGCTGCTGTTCACCCAGGATGCGAAGTCTTTCATTCCTTCCTGGAAGATAAGTCTGGTGGTGTTGGATTCCTTCGCGAGGGAGAGGATGAACTGGGTGTCGTCGGCATAGGAACTTTATGCCGAGTCCATGCTGTCTGACGATGGTTGAGAGAGGCGCCATGTGCATGTTGAAGAGCGTGGGACTGAGCAATAATACTTGGGGTACTCTGCAGTTTTATTATAATCAATAAACAATGAAACAGTTTATGCAGTTGACATCTGTGGGTTCAAGAGGAAGGGCAGGAGTTGGATTCTTTGTGTTCTGCCAGTGAGGAAGGAGTGGAGCCAATCGAGGGCAGTTCCCTGTATGCCGGCGTCATAGAGTCTGGCGGTGAGGGTGCGGTGGGAGACAGTGTTGAAGGCTGCAGACAGGTCTAGAAGGATGAGGGCCATGGTGTGGCCTTGGTCAAGCAATCTGTGGATGTCGTTGTGGTAGCGAGGGGGCGGTTGTGGTACTGTGATTGCTGTGGAATCCGGATTGGGATGGGTTGAGGATGGCGTTCTCCTCAATGAAGTTGGTCAGCTGGGCGTTGACGATCTTCACAGTGACTTTGGCTGCGAAGGGAAGGAGAGAGATGGGTCGGTAGTTTTTCAGGTCCTTCGGATCTGCAGAGGGTTTCTTGAGGAGGGGCTTGACTTCTGCATGTTTCCAGTCATCAGGGAAGGTGCCGGATTCGAAGGTGGCATTGATGGTGCATTGTAGCTTGGGTGCTATGTCGGCAGTGATCCAGCGCTCCTAATGAAAAACTGTCTCACAAACTCTATCTATCACCACAATACTTACCATTAATCATTAAACACATATAAAGGCCCATAAACCAACGAGACAATTTTTGAGCAACTGAATCATGTGGCCTAATTAATCGAACTATTCACAATTTATTTACATATTTATATATATATGTGCAGTTTATCTATTCTCACCATGGTTTTAAACTTATAACATTTTAATTAAGCCACTAAGGCGATTGGATCAACTGATAGAAACTAGACCATGAATAAACAAGACCAGCTTGTCATTTCAAATCTAATTTTTATTAGCTTTATTTTCAAAGAAAGAGCATTTTAGTTATGAATCTTTATTTTATTAGCAAAAAAGGAAGCAGCATTTAATAAGGAAATGACTTATTAGACTGACACTCCCAAAGCAAAATCAGAAAGCATGAATTAAAAGCGAAATAACAGTTTCCATTCCCTGATTCTATTTCCCTGTCTAAAACTCACTTCACCTAGAAAGGAAGAAGCATTTAATGTCTGCTGTCCTTACGAGCGCCTAAGAGTCCAACAGCACGTCACGACATTCAGGAATCGGAAAGCGAGAAGCGCCCTCCTGCTCATAACGTCAGGTTTTATACCTTTCTAACTAATCTTTCTACATTTTACATACTTTCATAGAAATCCAAGCCTCTCATTGGCTGTCTCGTGTCAGTCCACGATAAAAGTATTAGGTCACTAACGTTTCTTGATCAAGTGCAGGCTTTTCTTAAGCCCTATTGTCTCTCATTTCAATGTCATTCGGCTTCCTCAAGAATGATACTTTCTCCGCGAGTTTCAATCTATAACTTCCTAGCCTTGGCAGACACATCGGGTTCCTGTCCTTGGGCCTTTCCTCCGAGTGCACATTCTGCACAATGAAAGAACTGCTTTTCAAATATTGATGTCAGTGTGGTAAAAATCTTCACAACTGCGCATGTGCAAGGCTCCACTCTGGACTAGCTTTTCGCATCTGAACCTCTGTCAGCCATTTTTCTGATCGATCTTTAGGCCTCACTTTCGGAAACTATCATTAAACAAACACAAGACATCAATTCATTAAAGAATTGAAACCCATTCTGTTACCCACCCCCAAAACTAATTAAACCTGTTAATATGTTACCTAGCAAAGCACACAAAAGCAGCATTATATTTACCTTTCTTCTTTTGGACTGAACGAATATCCGCGAGTTTTTTGTCACAGAAAAGACATAACATAAGCACACATAATAAGCACATGCCATTAGTTAAACAGCCGCATTTAATACTGACAAAGACAATAGACATAGTTAGTTTATTATTTTTCTTTGCATTTGCACATAAAGCACATTAGTTAATCCCGCGTGTTCTGATGAATAAATTCTTATACTAAGTTGATTAGTAATTCACCACATGCTTATTAATTCGATTAATATTATTATGAGAGATTAACTATGCAAGTTTGAACAAAATCTTGTTCATCACCTAGCTCCATCAACTCCCTCATGTGGTGATTTCAAAATCACCAAACAATACCCAAAAATTTATAAATTTTTAACCTTTGAACATGTTTTGGACTTCTTAATATTAGTATTTCTAAAGTTTGGATTCATCTGTTGTTCTGCAACTCTCATACTGAGCTCTCCGAAACTCTTCTAATTCTATTTCTTTTTCTTTTCTCAAATTGTAAATTTTTTTCTTCTCTAAAACATGTTTTCTTCTCTTGTGTATCATGCAACTAATTTATAACAAAAGTATTACTATAGCTATAACTATTAAAGGACAGACTATTTTACCTATAATTGAACTACCACTTTCTTGAAACCAGAGTTTGATGGCTGTAATTCTTTTACCTAAACGTTCTGAAAAACTATCATCTTCTAAAGGTTCTACCTCAGCATGTAATTCAGTTATATTTTTAATATACATCTCTATATTCTGACTCTTGTCAGGTATATACGTACAGCAATGTTGGACATGTAAAATTACACAAACTCCTCCTTCTTTTGCTAGCAGAATGTCTAAAGCAAGACGGTTCTGCATTACCATTGTTCTCATAGCAATAAGCTCTGTGTTCACTAATTGAAATCCACTAGCAGTATCCGTGGACAATCTATCAACAATTGTAGACATTTTTCTGATTTTATTTGCATTCAAAGTTATTCCTACCATAGGTATTACTGCACCAAATATATCTCCCAAAATTTCTGAAAAACGTTCCCTCCTGAATCTATTCAGGGGTTTGCCAATTTCAAAGGACCCCTTTGCATTTCTATCTACATGAAAAATCTTTGGAAAAACTAATCCCACGTAACAAGTCCCATACCAGTGGTCAGGAAGATTGTAATAAGCTTTATTCCCACAAACAAAATAAATTCCAGGAAATATTGGATCTTTGAGTCCTTTAAATCCCCATCCCCCTAAAATACGATAGGTATCTTCACATTGACTTGCACCTACAAAATAATTATCAAACAAAGTATTATCTCTTCTAATACAACATTTTCCACTAACAGGTTCATCTATATGAATTGCAACATTTTCATTTCTACCATTAAGCTTTTCATCTTCCTTCTGCCAAAATTCAGATTTAGTTTGTTTCAGCATCTCATTTCGCTTGTAAATTGCCCTTCTTTCTTCCACCATATTTAAGAAAGTTTTCTCTTCTGTTCTCAATTTGCATATTAAATTATTTCTAAAAGCATACTCATAAGTGAGTTCACTGGTTACTAGGAAAAATTCCCTCATCTGTTTAGCATGTTTCACTTTATTCAGGCTATTTTCAACTTTTAGATTTGCAAAAATCTCATCAAAGTCTGAGTAATAGTAGTCTAAACGACCTGTTTGATAAAACAAACTAGCTATTACACAACAGGTTATGCCATAAGTAAGAGGAAGCATATTATACGTTACACCTTCAGAAACAGAGGTAGGTAATTTCACACAAATGTAGCAATCTTTTGCATCCATCACTTTTACATATTCAGATAAAAGCCTTGAGAAGGTATTACTAGAAACATCTCCTACAGATCTATCTTGGTGAATCTCTGGTTTATGTACAATAATCTTATTTATCCTGTCAATGTTATCATGATTGTCATTATTAACCACAACCTTACTAGTCATTTTAGCTCTATACATCTCTTTATCTATACCCAAAGGAAAAATGACAGCTAAAATTAACCAAACTAAGATTATCAGGATTACACATATTGAAGACAATTTGCAACATCTTCTGAAAATTGAGCTTCTCGAGTTATTATTAGTAGAAGGCATCTTTAAAAATTAATCAAAAAATAAAAATTAATTAAAAATTACTAAATAATTACTAAATATACACCCCTTTTTTAATTTGTTTTTCTTCGACCTTATGTCATACATCAATGTGTTTTCCAGCTAACACACTTTCTTCGACCTTGTGTCAGCAGAACAAAATCAATCATTATCACTTGCATCATCATAATTTTCTTGACTATTATTTACTTCCACTTCTACTACTGGGGGAATGATGATATAAGTCCACTCAGGTGACTTATACTTTTTATTTGGCTTTATTACTCTTTTCGCTCTTCTGTTTATCACTTCAATTTTCTTTTCTGCTTGTTTTACCTTGCTTGAGTTTTCTTCCTTTCGACTTGAGATCTCATTAACCTGCTCTTTTGTTTTATTCTCTCATTTAAATTTTAGGCCTTCATTTCCACTTGGCCAATTATCTCCTTTTCTTGATAATTTCTTCTTCGGTTCAGCTAGATTATACTCCCCTCTCCAAGCTCTTTTTCTTGAACTTTTCACTTTTGATTTATCTCCACTTTCATCTGTTTCACTTTCTGTGTTATCATCTGATTCATTGATAATCAGTTTTCCTGTATCAGATTCTTCTTCAGATCTAGGCACTTCTTTACTCGGCAGTTTCACTCTGTTAGGAACAGCATCCTTATAGCTGGTACTTGGAATTTCGTCTTCCACTTCTTCTTAAATTACTTCCAATTTTCCAGTTTCAGAATTTTCGTTCCTTCTTCCAGTGCTTCCAATCTGCTTTTCAATACTCTCCTGATCTTGATCTTGAATCACCACTTGTTCAGTTTCCTTTTCTGCTACTTGATCTAGCAGATCTTCTTCATTTTCAGAATCTTGTATCACAATCTCTTCACTTTCTTTATTCAATGCCTCATTCGCATTTGAATCTTCCAGATGTCGACCTTCTTGTCGATCTTCAGGATCTGGATTTCTTTCAGGCTCTTCTTCAGAATCTGAATCAGCTGTTGTATCACCTTCGTCAGGATTTTCAGGTGCTGGCACTCGTATGGTATGACTAGCATGAATTCATCTCTTCAATCCTCTACACTTTACTGCATTTGTTGTGACCAATATCACCTGTCTTGCCTTCTGCCACCTTGGTACAAGGCAGTTTCTTCTTCGGTGTACTTTTGTTCTCACCCAGTCTCCTGGTAACAGATCATGAGCTTGTTCTTTCTCTTTTGTAATTACTTCAGTTCCCACCTGATGGAACACAAAAGTTACCACATCAGATAGATTTTTGCAGTAATCCATAATGACGCTATCATTAATGCTCAACAGTTTGTCAACTGGAACAAATGCTTGCCTCATGACTCTGCCCATAAGGATTTCATGGGGGCTCAAACCTGTTTTTCTATCCGGAATGCTTCTCAAAGACATCAGAACAAGTGGAAGTGCATCAGTCCACTTCATACCTGTCGCTAAACACATTTTTGCTATTCTGTTCTTTATTGTACCATTCACTTGTTCAACAACACCTGATGCTTCTGGCCTGTAAGCACAATGCAGCTTTTGTTTTATATCCAGTGCTTCACAAATCAATTTTAGCAATCTGTTTTCAAAATGTGTGCCACGATCAGTCCCGACCGTCACCGGAAATCCATACCTTGGTATGATTTCTCTCAAAAGCAATTTTGCCACAGTAACTGAATCATTGTGACGTGTTGGGAACGCTTCCACCCATCTCGAAAACAGACATATTATCACCAAGACATATCTGAGCTTGTTATGAGGTGGCATGTCAATGAAGTGAAGCTGTAATCTGGTAAATGGACCACCCTCCCATCCTATGGATCCCATGCTCACAATTGTTTTTCTGTTTGGATTGATCTGCTGGCAGACTAAACATCTCTGACAAAGGGATTCTGCAATAATTCTGAATTTTGGATTGTACCATGTTTGTCTAAATAATCTAATCATTGAATCTCTGCCTATATGTCCTGGACCATGGTACATGCGAGCCATGTCAGAAATCATGCTGTCTGGCATTACTGGTCTTTCATCTTTGTAAACCCAAATCTCATCTTCTTCTCTCTGTCTGCATCCTGCTTTTAACCATGTGTATTTTTCCTCATCATCTGCCTCATCTTGCAAATCTTTTACTCCTTGCCAAGTTTCAACTACAGATGTTAGCATAAGTGAGTTCAAAACATGTTCATTGTCTTTTTCCCGATTAATGGACATATTATTCTTCGCACAGAATTTTGCTATTGTATCTGCATATGAATTTCCTTTTGTAATGTAATCTTCGCCTTTTTGATGTGCTGTGCACTTCACAACCGCAATTTTCTCTGGCAATTGAATTCCATCAATAAGCCTCTTAATCAATTTTGCATTTCTGATTGGTGATCCCGCTGAAGTTAAATAACCTCTTTGAGACCAGAGCTGGCCATAGTCATGGACTACGCCATAACCATACTGACTATCACTATGGTAACTTTTAGCTCTTTTGCCATTTCACATGCACAAATCAAAGCAATCAATTCTGCTACTTGAGCTGAACGAATTCCTTTGAGACAAGAAGCTTCAATTACATCTGCAACCGTGCATACAGAATATGCTGCACTCAGAACACCTTCATCTGTTCTTAAGCATGAACCATCAACAAATAAGACATAATCTGATTCTTCCAATGGGACATCTTTTATGTCTTGCCTAGGTTTTGTGCAATATTCTAATACATCCAGGCATTCATGATCAACCTCTTTCCTGACTTCTGTTTCAGTACCATCAGGTAATAATGTGGAAGGATTTAAATTTACACACCTTGAAATAGAGACATTATCTGATCCAAGGATAGTCTTTTCATATTTTGTTAGCCTGTTGTTTGTCAAATGCCTTGTTTTGCTTCTAGTGAGAAGAATTTCACCTGAGTGTGGTACATATACTTTTACAGGAAATCCCATTATTATTCCTTCAATTTGTTCCAAACTTACACTTGTTGCAGCTACTGCTTTTAAGCAACCTGGTAATGCTTTTGCAACAGGGTCAAGAACAGCTGAGAAATATGCTATTGGCTTTCTCAGTCTTCCATGTCTTTGAATCAGGACTGATAATGCACATCCTTCTCTTTCACTGCAATACAGCTCAAATTTGTTTTCGTAGTCAGGCATTCCCAATGCTGGAGCTTCACACAAACTTTTCTTTAACTGTTCAAAAGCTTCTAATTCAGTATCTGTTAAGCAAATTGGGTCTTTCATGTCTGCTTTTGTCAGTCTCTGCAGTGGCTTTGCAATTACTGAAAGTCCACTAATCCATTGGCGACAATAACCTACCATTCCTGGAAACATTCTAACCTGTCTCTGTGTTTTTGGAGGTTGCATTGCTTGAATCATTTTTATTCTTTCTGTTGTCACTTGTCTGACTCCCTTTGCAATTCTGTGACCAAGATATTTTACTTCTTGTTTGCAAAACTGTAATTTTGCAGGAGACACTTTATGTCCCTCATCTGCCAGATGATTCAAAATAGTAATGGTATCTGTCACACAATTATCTCTTGTTTTTGCAGCCACAAGGAGATCATCAATATACTGCACTAACGTAGATTTTCCAGGTAAATATAGATCTTCCAGTGATTTCTTTAACAACTGATTAAAGATAGATGGACTTTCGGTGTACCCTTGAGGGATTCAACACCATGCTAGGATACGCTCTTTGAACCTGAACGCAAAAATTTGCTGGCTTTCTGGATGCAATGGAACAGTAAAGAATGCGTTAGAAAAATCAATAACTGTATACCATTCTGCATCATGCGGAATCTGATATAAAATTACCGCTGGGTTTGGTACAACTGGGCAACATGGAACAACAATTTGATTAATCTTTCTCAGGTCTTGAACAATCCTGAAAGTTCCATTTGGCTTTTTAATTCCCATAATCGGTGAATTACATGGACTGCTTTCAATTTCTTTAAGAATCCCTTGTTTTATGAACTTGTCAATTACAGGAGTAACTCCTTCAATCACTTCTGCTTTCATTTTATACTGAGGAATGTTTGGATAATCTGCTCCTTGTTTTACTGATATTTTAACTGGGTCTACATTTTTCATCAAACCCATTTCATCTCCAGTGAAAGCCCACATTTTTACATTTACTGTCTCTTTTAATTCTTCGGGTAAATTACTTTTATCAAACACAGGATATAATTTACTTTCTACAGCCTCAACCATTAACATTGTTAATTTGTAAAGCCTATCTTCTTCTGGAGTTTGGAGCTCAATACCATCCGGTGAGCAATATATTTTAGAATTCATCTTGCAGAGAATATCCCTACCTAACAGATTTACAGGACTGCTGTCACAAACTACAAACCCATGCATGTCCTTAAATTTGCCAATTTCAACTTCAACTGGTTCTGTTAAATCTGTTTTAATTTGCTGATTAGCTACACCTACTACTTAGATCTTGTCCCCAGAGAGAGGAAGGTTTTCTATTTCCACTGATCTAACAGTAGAACGGGTAGCACATGTATCCACTAGGAAAGTAATTTCTACATCATTCACTTTACCATTAACAAATGGACCAGATTGATCTACCTCAAGAGTGGCTCCAAGCACACCCTCTTCCTCCTCTCTCAGGCACCGTCAGAAGTAATCCTCAGATTCACTCCCTCCATCTTCTTTCAAACAAAATTGTTGAGAAACATTTGGCACATTCACTCTTGATGATCTGTTTACCTGTTCACCTCCGCTGAATCCCGTTTCTGAATTGTATCTCTGCACATTTACACAATTTGGAAGTGGTGGCTGTGGAATCTGACTTTGCTGAATCACTACCTATCGCTGTAGCTGTTGCTGCTGATTGATCTCATTCTGCATCTGTGGATTTAATGATGCATTTTTTAACAAATTTCTGGGCAGATTCTTACATTCGCGCTTCCAGTGTCCAATTTCGCCACAATTAAAACATGGGAGTTTCTGTTTAAGCTCTTCAATATTACCCATCAATTTTGGCTTATTATAATTACCTTTAAATTTCCCATGATTCTGATCAACATTTTTATTTCCTAAAATTGCTATTTGTTTTTCAGCCACTTTTACCTGTGCCCACATAGCCTTTTCTTTTAGCTTCTTTTGTTTAGCATCAATTTCATCGCTACAGTATTTTGCCTTTCTCAAAATTTCATCCACTGTGAGTGATTGCCAACCAACTATTCCAGATCTTATCATTTCACCAATTTCAGGTCTCAAGCCATATACAAATCTATATATAAAATGGCTCATATCCTTTTCACTTAAATTTTCATAACCACTGTATTGATTAAATACCAGCAGTAATCTTTCATAAAATGAATATATTGATTCTTTAGGCTCTTGGGTTGTTCTGTCTATTTTAACCCAATTTACTTATTTTGGGGGAATCTTGTTTTTCAACTACACAATTACCTTTTCGTACACCTTCATTCTTCTGTAGGCCAATCTATAGAAATTTTACATTCCGTCCATAAATCTGATGGGACAACTATGTCAAAGAATCCATCAAGATCAACCCACAGGACTTTTGAAACTTTCACAAATCTATCTACCTGTCGATACCATTCCACAGGTTTTTCTCTTAATCGAGGAAAATCATTTGTAAACAGTAAAATGTCCTGTCTGGTCCATGGAACATGCACATACCCTCCTCCCGGTATTTCTCTCATTGGACACTCATTTGCTACTGCTTCCTTTTCTCTAGCAGGGAAAGCTAAACTTGTTCTATCTTCCTCCTTTTCCTTTGACCATTTTATTCTCCATTTGCTTAATTCACCCCACTTTCTCAGAAGTATAATCAATTCTTTAATGTGAGTTATTCTTCCTGTGGTATTCAAATTTTCAATGTCCTTTTCAGAGAAATCCACTCTGTATGTTTTCTGCAAACCCTTCTGCTTACTTAAATCTACTTCTAATTCAAAAGCTATTTCTTCTAATTGGTCATATTTGTTTTTCGTTTTCCAAGTTATGCTTTTACAAATAAATAATAATTCATCATCCTGATATGCTTTCAAACTGTCAGTTCCAATTGTTCCAATTATTAGTTCTTCTATATCTGCTTTCAGTTTTGCAACATCAAGTAATTTAGATTCAGGGCTTTGTGATAAATCTATTTTATTCAAGCTCTTTTCTGGAGTTCCAGAATCAGATTCTGCACCAGATAGAGTTTTACATGACAGGCTTTGATTAAAAGTTAAATCAGGCATCATTGTTTTCTCTCGGTGAATTTCAGATAAGTCCGAATAAAATTTTTCAGCCACTTTCTGTATTTCTGCATTTAATGGAACAGTTAAAGCTGAATGTCTAACTTCCCTTTGATCAAATACTGGAAGAACAGGTCCAATCGTTACAGGTACTGTTACTGCTTCCATGTTTTTAGTCAACTGCTGTATTAATTCATCTTTTGAACAAAAATATTCTGAAGTATTTGGTAACTCATCACGCCTTTCTGTTCTCATTTCATTTCTTGGGGTTTCATTTCTCTGAACTGGAGTTTCAGCA
Source organism: Lissotriton helveticus (assembly GCF_964261635.1). Taxonomy (NCBI): domain Eukaryota; kingdom Metazoa; phylum Chordata; class Amphibia; order Caudata; family Salamandridae; genus Lissotriton; species Lissotriton helveticus. Next base: position 17,223,143 of record NC_136060.1, on the reverse strand, counting down.
TAATTTCTATTTTCACCTAATATACTGGAATTACATCTTGTTTCTACTCTTTCAGGTGTATTTCTACAATTCGAATTAGTTCTAGGAGATGTTTCATCAATAATTTCTCTTGAAGGGGCACTTGGGGAAGATCTTGGTGGGACACTTGGGGAAGACCATGAACAAACTGGTTGATTAGGTGGCGGTTTCGGTTTTGTAATATAAATCTCTTCTAAAACCGCATCTTCTAATTTGCTTTCTTCACTACTTTTGTTTTTCTTTAGGCCATTCTTTTGACCAGTCACCTCATTAATCATTCTCGCTGGGTACAAACCCTCACATGTGTTTTCTCGTCTCCATCGACGCATTCTATCCACATGTGTTTCTCTATTAAGACCTAATCCAAAACCTCTTGGTATTCCTCTATTCTCTCGTTCTAATTCAAACCTTTCATCCTCCCATTCAGCTAAAGCCTCGAATTGAGTAGGTCTAGGCTTTGGTACAAGATTTGTCATCCTTTCTCTCAGATTTTTCAAAACCCCTATGTTAAAAGATCCATCTTCTGGCCATGCTAATGCACCATCATTCTCGGTATATTTCATCCAATTCTCAATCCAAAGACAAGTATGATAGCCATATTCACCTAACATATAAGCTGCAGGTGTTTTGTACTTATGAAGTAATCTTCCACCTCTCGTTTCAATTTTCTTGTCAGGTTTAATTTTATTTTTCAATTTCTGAAACCATGAAAGTTTTTTTTTCTCCTTTATGTAATAATAAGCCATGTTTTTAAACAATTTCCCTTACTTCGGAAAAGATCGTAACTACTTCCTTGTTGTTCCGCGATTTCAACCAATCCGTGCGCGAAACTCACCAACAAGCCAATCAGGTTAAGCCTCGTCACTATTCTGCTCAGCCAATAGAATTACTGCTTTTCTGAAAGAGCCAATCAGTGCGCGAATACTGTGACGTATGTTAGCCAATCACAGCGCGACACCCGTGATGTATACTGCCGCTGCAGCTTCTCTGTCCCTCGCTCCGCTCTAACACCTCCTTTACAAAATATTTTCACAGCGCCATATTTACAAATCTTTTAATTGAATTCAGTTAGTAACTCCACAAAAACAAACCATTTGTCTATTTCGCTAAAATAAAGTGATAGCTTTCTCAAACATTCAAGTATTCTTTTGCGTGAAATAGACTACGCTATTTTCACAGAATATTTAAATTTGTCGATAAAGTAAGGCTACTCTACCCTTCTATCAGGTAATAACAAACTTGTTTCCCTCTGAATGCACATATAGAAACAATTCAGAGTTTCACTTGATCGAATATTACAAATTCATTTACACACATACAAACGGAAAAATCCCTAACCATACATACATGAATCTTTAGTAGGACTCTAACCCACCAATAGAAATCCTCACTCGCCAGTAAGATAGACGACGCTTCCTTACCCTTCATTCAAGCTTGGATAAATTCTACTACTCTTTTCACAATGAGTTTTAGAACAGGACACCAGTCCCTATGCTCGAGAGCTACAATTTCATAGACAATCCTCACTATGCATTTTACCTTACATACCTAAAATCCCTAAACTTGTGCTGTACGTCCACAACACTAGTGATATACGGCGATACCACTATTTTGAAACAGAACAAATGCACTGTGTAACTTCACCTGTCACACTTCACTTGCCGGCAAACCAGGAATTTTCACACTGCTGGAAAAAACCTTTTGACTACATATAACAACTGAACAAACTTAACTTGTTTTAGTCATCAATCCTATGTATTTACCATGTAACATGTCAGTTACCATAGTAACCGGACTCTGCTACCAAGTTATTGATCCAGCGCTCCTAATGAACAACTGTCTCACAAACTCTATCTATCACCACAATACTTACCATTAATCATTAAACACATATAAAGGCCCATAAACCAACGAGACAATTTTTGAGCAACTGAATCATGTGGCCTAATTAATCGAACTATTCACAATTTATTTACATATTTATATACATCTGCATTTTATCTATTCTCACCATGGTTTTAAACTTATAACATTTTAACTAAGCCACTAAGGCGATTGGATCAACTGATGGAAACTAGACCATGAATAAACAAGACTAGCTTGTCATTTCAAATCTAATTTTTATTAGCTTTATTTTCAAATAAAGCGCATTTTAGTTATGAATCTTTATTTTATTAGCAAATAAGAAAGCAGCATTTAATAAGGAAATGACTTATTAGACTGACACTCCCAAAGCAAAATCAGAAAGTATGAATTAAAAGCGAAATAACAAATTCCATTCCCTAATTCTCTTTCCCTGTCTAAAACTCACTTCACCTAGAAAGGAAAAAGCATTTAATGTCTGCTGTCCTTACGTGCGCCAAAGAGTCCAACAGCACGTCACGACATTCAGGAATCGGAAAGCGAGAAGCGCCCTCCTGCTCATAACGTCCGGTTTTATACCTTTCTTTCTAACTAATCTTTCTACATTTTACATACTTTCATAGAAATCCAAGCCTCTCATTGGCTGTCTCGTGTCAGTCCACGATAAAAGTATTAGGTCACTACCGTTTCTTGACCAAGTCCAGGCTTTTCTTAAGCCCTATTGTCTCTCATTTCAATGTCATTCAGCTTCCTCAAGAATTATACTTTCTCCGCAAGTTTCAATCTATAACTTCCTAGCCTTGGCAGACACATCGGGTTCCTGTCCTTGGGCCTTTCCTCCGAGTGCACGTTCTGCACAATGAAAGAACTGCTTTTCGAATATTGATGTCAGCGTGGTAAAAATCTTCACAACTGCGCATGTGCAAGGCTCCACTCTGGACAAGCTTTTCGCATCTGAACCTCTGTTAGCCATTTTTCTGATCGATCTTTAGGCCTCACTTTCGAAAACTATCATTAAACAAACACAAGACATCAATTAATTAAAGAATTGAAACCCATTCTGTTACCCACCCCCAAAACTAATTAAACCCGTTAATATGTTACCTAGCAAAGCACACAAAAGCAGCATTATATTTACCTTTCTTCTTTTGGACTGAACGAATCTCCGCGAGCTTTTTGTCACAGAAAAGACATACCATAAGCACTCAAAGTCAAAGTCAAATAAGCTTTATTCGGTATTTGATTTAAACCATAAAAGCAGCAAGATAAAAAAATTATATACATACATATTTAAATGACTCAACATATCATTACAAGGTAAAAAAAAAGAACCAACTATTAAAACAGACTTAAATCAGATTGGCAGTTCAGCTAAAAAAAAAAAACGTATATGCACCTTCAAGAAAAAGATAAGGGGTTTATGACACAAAAATCTTGGATTCCCGTATCACCAGACGTTGTTATTCCATGTCAATTGCCTTAGGGACGAATGGGGTCGGGGCCGGGATAAAAATCGTACAAGTCCCAGATGCAAATGAGGCCATCTCCCTCTGTGGACTGGGAAGATCGCAAATAGGGGACAATGTTCGTATTCTTGAATTTAATTAAAATCAGGTCGCCCGGGATGTCTTTGGGTGTTGTACCCAGCCACCCCACCCTCCTGACACTCAAAATGCCGCCATCTAAGTCAGGTGGAAGTGGTCTGTTTTGTTTAAGCCAAGAAATGGCTTTGTTGAACAAGTCCCGGTGGGTTTCAAATTTGCCCTGATTGGGTACAGGGATCCCGGACAGAACAGCCACGTAGGGTGCGGCTTCTGGAGGTAAGTTAATACGTGACCTACTTTCAAGTGCGGTCCGTCGGGCTCTATGGGGTACGGGTACAGAATTATGAGTGGTGTTCTTGCTTCTTGGATTTGGTATAGACATGAGGGGTACAACAGTTTGAGCTTTTGTACGTGGCGTGGGCTTAAGCTTTTCGTTGTTGCAATGGGGAAGAGAATGAGTGGATGTAGCTGTTATTTCAGTTGGAATATGGTGCCTTGATATTATGCTTTCAATACTAGTCAACCTTTCTCCCAGAGTGTTGATTTTTATGACCAAGGGTGACAGTAGAGTTGATAACAGTTGCTCGATGTGGGTCAATAGGGTCAGATGAAAAGGTGGGACTGAATCAGGTGTTCTGTTGAAAGCCACGGTCGGGGGTGATGTGGGACGGTTGAGGGGAGATAGTGAGGGGGTAGAGCACGATTTACCGGCATTAGAGAGGATCTCAGTGTCATTGGCATTTTCCTCATCAAAAACTCTACCCACTATGCCGGGGGTAGATAAGTCCTGGACATAGTTCGTACCACACAGAGCGCTTAGCTCCTCCCAGATGGACATGATGTAAGGGAATCGGAGCCGCTACGACAGGAATATAACAATACAATGTGGAATCACAAATGCTATGATACGATAGAACAGCTCAGTACCTTCACCTTCGTCGTAGCCAAGGGAGGTGGCCCGTCCCGGCCTCCTTGTGCCTCCGAGGGCCACAGAGGGCCCGCCCTTTGCCCGGGCTTAGCCCGGCGCTGCTCCGCGCGCGGTCCCGCGATGCGGGAGATGAGAGACGTTATATAGCGCCAGTGTGTGTGGGGGCGGACCTCCGGACTTCAGCGCACGGACTCCTGGACAATGGAGTCCCGTGCAATACCCAGCATACAGGACCCACGGGCTGTGGACCCCTCCAGGGGCGGCAGGCAAGTTCCCAAGGGCTGTGATCCCCTCCAGGGGCGGCAGGCTGCTCCGTTTACCAGGTGCTCTCACGAGCGATGCGGGACCCGCGACAGCGGGTTCCGCGAGCAGTTTGTAGCTTGAAGCTGCGGTGTGTGTGGGGGCGGACCTCCGGACTTCAGCGCACGGACTCCTGGACAATGGAGTCCCGTGCAATACCCAGCATACAGGACCCACGGGCTGTGGACCCCTCCAGGGGCGGCAGGCAAGTTCCCAAGGGCTGTGATCCCCTCCAGGGGCGGCAGGCTGCTCCGTTTACCAGGTGCTTTCACGAGCGATGCGGGACCCGCGACAGCGGGTTCCGCGAGCAGTTTGTAGCTTGAAGCTGCGGTGTGTGTGGGGGCGGACCTCCGGACTTCAGCGCACGGACTCCTGGACAATGGAGTCCCGTGCAATACCCAGCATACAGGACCCACGGGCTGTGGACCCCTCCAGGGGCGGCAGGCAAGTTCCCAAGGGCTGTGATCCCCTCCAGGGCCGGCAGGCTGCTCCGTTTACCAGGTGCTCTCACGAGCGATGCGGGACCCGCGACAGCGGGTTCCGCGAGCAGTTTGTAGCTTGAAGCTGCGGTGTGTGTGGGGGCGGACCTCCGGACTTCAGCGCACGGACTCCTGGACAATGGAGTCCCGTGCAATACCCAGCATACAGGACCCACGGGCTGTGGACCCCTCCAGGGGCGGCAGGCAAGTTCCCAAGGGCTGTGATCCCCTCCAGGGGCGGCAGGCTGCTCCGTTTACCAGGTGCTCTCACGAGCGATGCGCACTCATAATAAGCCATGCCATTAGTTAAACAGCCGCATTTACTGACAAAGACAACAGACATGGTTAGTTTATTATTTTTCTTTGCATTTGCACATAAAGCACATTAGTTAATCCCGCGTGTTCTGATGAATAAATTCTTATACTAAGTTGATTAGTAATTTCACCACATGCTTATTAATCCGATTAATATTATTATGAGAGATTAACTTTGCAAGTTTTAACAAAATCTTGTACATCACCATGCTCCATCAGCAGTGGCTCTGTGGAAGATGTGCAGAAGGCAAGGGTCCATGGGGGCACCTGAGTGGGTACTCTTAATGGTCGTGGCAGTATCTTCAGTGACCGGGGGCAAGGCAGCGACGGTAGACTGGCTGTCATTGCTGGAGGAAGGAGTGGTTTCTGGAGTCTGTCCGTTGAAGTTGTCGTAGAGAGCCTTGATTGTCAGATGAAAGTAGGAACCAAGCTTGTTGCAGAGGTCCTGGGTAGGCATGGGCATAGGACTATGCTACACTTGTGGAGCATGCGTAGTTCGCACTGCTACGCGGTACGCGAATTGCGCGTAGCACAGTGCAAATGTGTGTAGCGGGCATTTTTTGCTTGCTGGCGGTCCCCAACATCATGTTGGCGACCGAGCAAAATTAATATCCCGGCTAGACTTTTTCCTCGTTCACGATCAGCAACATCTAGTTGCCTATCACGAGCGTGGAAAATAAACCTCCCGCCGAGATTTTCAACGCGGGGAGCTCAGGTTTCTCATTGCGAGTGCTCGCGACTTCTCGCGATGAGAAACTACCAGTCCGCGTTGAGAAAGCTGCCCCTCGAGTACAAATCTATGCGAGAGGCAGAAAACGACTGCTTGCACTGTGCAAGATGCCGTTTGCAATGACTGCATAGTGCGGACAAGCATCTGGCACTGTGCAATCAGTGCGTACAGCATTGTCCATACCGCACTACGCAGTTCACGTAGCTTGCGTAGTGCGAAGTGCACTTCACATAGCGCTACTTCGCAAACAACGCCCAGGATAGTCGTGGGAGGGTGTGACATCCGTGGCTTCGCTGGGGAGAGGGTTTGGTGAATTTCTGGATGATGCTGAAGAGTTCCTTTGAGTTGCTGGAGTTAGCAAGGATTTTATTCCGGATGAAGGTCCTTTTGGTGGATATGAATAGTTGGTGGTATTCTGTCATGGCATTCTTGTAGGTGTTCTCGTTTTTGGTGGTTGTGCTGTTCCTCCATTGCTTCTCGAGACATCTACAGGTGCCTCTGGATGCTTGGAGGTCAGTTGTGAACCAGGTAGCCTTCATGGGGCGCTGTCTGACGGGGTTACTGAGGGGGGCAAGCTTGTCTGCACAGTTGGTGATCCACCTGTGTAGTTCTTTGGGTGCAGAGGTGGCGTCAGTCGAGGTGGGAGGGGGATCGTGGTTGAGGGTGGAGTTGAGATGCTCCTCTGTGATCTTGCTCCAGTTCCTTCACGGTGGGGGTGGCAAAGGTTTGTGAGCAGTGCTTTTTTTAAAGAGAAGTGTACCCAGTGGTTGTCCTTCCAGGGGCGTTGGGTTGTGTGGCTGAAGTGGATGTTGTTCCCTCCTGCGATGATGGGGTCGAGGGTGTATCCTGCCTTGTGGGTGGGGGTGGTGATGAGCTGGTTCAGTCTGAGGTTGGCGAGGTTGTCAGGAGGGTGGCAGGGTTGGGGTCGCTGAGGTTCTCAAGGTGAAAGTTGAGGTCCCCTATGAGTATGTAGTTGATGGAGGTGATAGTATGGGGCACGATGAGGTTGGCGATGGTGGTGGTTAACAAAGTTCGAGGTACGAGGGATCTGTAGGCGAGGATGCCACGAAGGGACATTTTGGGGCTGGTCTGGATCTGGAAATGGAGGTGTTCGGTGGTGGAAGGGGAGTCGCTCGAGCTGGAGGTGGAAAGTTGGAGGGAGCTCTTGTGTGCAATGGTGAGTCCTCCTCCTGGGCGATTGGGGCAGTCCTTCCTCTGGATCTTGTATCCATCAGGAATGGCGGTGGCGATGTCAGGGGAGGGGGTGGTGTTGGTTCAGGTTTCCTTTAAGAAGGTGACATCTGGTGAGAGGGTGTTGAGGAGGTCCCAGATTTCTATAGCATGTCTGTGCAGGGAGCACACATTGAGGAGGATGCATCTCAAGGCTGGCGTCTGGTGTGGGTGCGGCGGCCATGGGGTGCGGAGGATGATGAAGGATTGCCAGCAGAATTGGCAGGAGAACTGCAGTGGGTGGTGTTCTGTGTCGCCAGCTGGCAGTTATTTCTTCCGGGATTGAGAGCGTGGAGGTCAGCTGAGTCATAGCGGTCGGTGGTCGGAGAGCCAGGGTCCCTGGCGCTGGTTTACGAATGGGCACAGACGGGCTTGCCTTTGGCGCACCAGCAGTGCCCCCAATGAGCGCGGCCACCACTAAATAGGGAAGGGGGAGAAAAGCTTCGCTACGAGGCGTGAGCGGCAACCAGCAGGGGGAAGGGGCCGCGGGGGCAGCAGTGGCAGGAAAGGAAATGGGCACGGAGAACGCAACAATAAACAAATACAAGGCACAATAATATTAAATACACAATAAATATTACAAGGCACAATAACAAAAATGACAGATTAAGAATGAAAACAAAAATACAAGGCACTATAACAAAAAAGACAGAAAAACGGGGAAAAACACAAAGACAGACAACAGCGGACCAGCCGAAGAGCATGGCTCTCCCACTGGACCACCAGGAGCCTGCGGGAGGAGAAGGGCCTCAAACAACTAACTACGCAGAGAGGCGTAGGGGGCAGTGGCAGCTACACAACAGCAGAGCTGCTGGGGCAGAGAGCAGAGTCCCTGACCAGGAGGTCAGAGGTCTTCTTAATTCTTGATACTGAAAACTTCTCCTTTATCTCCTCGTTAACAAAACATTTTGTTGGACCCTGGATAATTATGGCATCTTTGTAATAAGCGTTTTCCATGTATTCTACTCAACTATCCTCCCCCACTGAAGATGTCAGCTTCCCCTTGGCTTTACCTATCACATTCCGTTTTGGCCTTCCAGAATGACCTTTCCTGACTTGACTCTTTTGTCTCAAGCATTACTTTACAACATTCCAATTTAAAAGCCGGTTTCCTACTTTCTGCAAAATTTTTAAACACTTTTCTTAAGATATGAAGTCGAGATATACCCTCTTTATTCCTAGAGATCCTTGCATATCTTTGAATTTTCCTTATTTTCAATTTTAAATTGCAACACTGTGAATCAAATCAGCTGTTTCTGGTATACATTTAGCATTGAATATACTGGGATATGTGAGGGGAAGCACGGCTGTTCAAATACTACCATGCAGCTCAAAGGCACCTTGAAACCTATTTGTAGCTCCTTGTATCACCTTCAGACACATTAAGTGGCCATTCGTAATATGCTACAGAGGCTGCTTACATAAAGAATGGATAGATCTACAACACTGATATTCACTGTGAAACGTAAACCCTTACAACAATACAAGAAGACAGAATTGATAGAGCTTAAGAACTGCTATTCGAGGGGAAGACTTTGTTGGCCACTGCCATCACATCACTGATGCTTGATCTGAAATTTCAGGCACAAGTCACTTGTCTGAGTTAAGCATTCTGTGACATATTTTTTCAGGCACACAATTCCTAATCAGAAATCAATTCAGGCATAACAGTAGGACGTCACCACTTGGCATGTTTCTGTACATTAGAATGTACAGTACATTTAGTGCAATATGAGACATTACCCGAGGAGTCATCTGAATGTGTAATATTATCACAAAAAGCCTTATTTAGAAGTTGGGGTACAGAGTACTCCGTTGCAATCGTGACAGAGTATCTGTCAGCCAAACCCTCGGCCCACCTGTCTCACGCCCCTGGAGATTCTGCTGTCTCCATCAATGGAATACTTCCTTGATGGCCTGGTGGAGTAGGGGCCATCAAAGGGAGGACATACACCAATTGCCCTGTTTAGGGTGGATGGTATAATGCTTTTCCTTTGCCCATCAGCACCAGTTAAAAGCTGATGGCGATGGATAGGGAAAAAATAAAATCCCTCACACCCTGGGAGGAAACGCCCAGACTGTGGGGGTGATTAGTTTTTTTGTTTTTGAAAATCAATCTATCACCCACTTTAGGGGTTTGTTTTTTAAAACAAACTCCTACTTTAGGAGTTTGTTTTTGAAAATCAAAGAAATATCAAAAGTTTTGTGTATGGCCGTCAAAGCCAGCGGCAGCCATACATTAAACATTTAGCACATTGAAGGAACCACCATCATGGCAGTACTTTTTAATGGACAGAGATGACTACAGTCATCTCTAGGGCAGTCACTCTTAATTTGGCAGGGAGATTATCCTAGATATGGCAGAGGTAATGCCCTTCCCCATCCCATCGGACACTACTCAGTCCATCAACCTTTAATCAGACACAAAATATTAAAACCAGATTTATGAAGGAATTGAGTTGTCCTTGTGTGACGTAATCCAGTTCAAGGTTGTGCATGTTCTTAAATGTGATTTACAAAAGCACGCAAGTGACTATCTGGGCTGCCTTTCGTTACTTTGTTAAGAAATATAATGCAACATCAGCAGCTTGAGCTGCATTGTGTTAAATTTTGTTTTAGCAGGCATTCCATGGGAGGAGCATGGTTGTTCTCATATATATTCAGCCAGGGAATTTAAGGCAATCCCAGATTTACTAAAAGTAGTAAAGCTGGGATTTTGCCAAATGGTGCACCTACCACACATAGGCTGAACTAGGAGAAATATATGTATTTCTCCTCATTACTTCCTCTTTTTCTTTGATGGCGGGCTTAGCAGCAGAGAAGCTTGGGGTTGCCCGGAGGGCGCGAGGAGTATCAGTGGGCTTTTATCTGGGGAAAGTGATCACAGAGCCCAGAAGGATGCCTCCTGAAATGATGAAGCAGGCCAGGGAGCTTGCTCCATAGACTGCTGCACAGACGCAGTGGCCAAGACAGGAGTCTCCCCGTCAACATAGAGGAGTATGCAAGTAAGCCCAACGAGTCCCGCACTATAAAAAAACGGCTGGATAGTGTAGGAACACGGAAGAGGGGAAATCTCTTTGATTGTGTGCAAGCTGGGACTAGGAAACTGGCAGTGACTAAGACAGTGGGAGATGGGGGTGGGACCCTCGGTGAGGAGAATCTAGCCCTACCACTTGCATCACCCAGGGCAGCTATCTTTAAAATTAAGGATGGAGGGGGTGGTCAAATCCTCCAGGAACACCCCCCCAAAAAAAATAAACTTTGAGAAACAGACCTTACTTGGCAATATGTCAGAGCCCACCTCCGTATATCTGGATAAGAGCAAGGCAGGAAGTGAAGCTCTAGACAACAGGGGTCCTATCCCTTCTGTAACCGGCGCTTCAGTATCAGACGGGGCAAGTACACAGGGGGAAATGGCCGGTGTATCTGGAGAGAAGATCCGGAAAAGCCTTCGAAAAGAACACATGATCACATAAGACTCTCAATTGAACCCCGAGCCTGTTTCTCTGAATGGCGCCATTAAGGGGTTGATATGTAACCTAGGGTCATCTGCTTCGATATTATATCTGATGGGACAGACAAGTTTTTTTCTCTTACTGAGGACTCACACTCAGAAGCTTCTAACTCCAGCAGTAGCGAAACGGAGGATAGCTTATCAACATCAGGCTCTAGCACTCTAGAAGCACCCGAGACTACCCTTAAGCGACAAAAACATTTGAAGAGCTCAAAGGGATCCATGGGCTATAGTGATTCTCGCAAAGACAGGGGGAGGCGTATCACTGGTGCTGGACTGAAATGGGACTACTCTCATAGAAGGATACTGGGCGTGGTGGCCGGTCAAGCAGAAACTCCTCTATGTGGTCAGCCGTAGGAGGGGATAGCTAATACAAACCCTGCTCTGGGTTTGCTCCCAGAGTTGATTAAAGAACACCGTGCTGAGACCTGGGCGGATGGAAAAAAAGCCAGACAGGCCACAAAAAATTGGAAGGAGCGGTGCGGAAAGTAGGGTAGGCCTGTGTGCAGATCAGTGAGCGGTTTAACAGCATGGAAGAAAGAGCAACCATAGTGGAGACCTAGCTGACTGCTGTGAGAGAGCAGACACAATCTCATGATGCCCAATTAACCAATGCCATGTGGAAACTGGAAGATCTGGAAAATCGCCAGAGAAGAAACAACCTTCGTTAACTTGGGATCATTGAATGATTGGAAGGGGATATCATTCAATCCTTTATCCTGGAGCTTCTCAAGGAAGCTGGACTGGGACTGGGGACCTGAAGTCCAGAGGGCACACCAATTCCGATTTGCTTGTTACAAAAATACTCAACCCATAGGAGATCAAAAACAGCTGAGGGCCATCTTAGTTTTCTTCGGTAACTTTATGTTGAGGCAGGCCATATTTGAGAAATCGCGCCCTGAGGCAAGAAGGCAATATAAGGAGATCTCTTTTTTTGTACGCCCTGACTTTTGCCATATAACAGTTGAACATAGATGGCATTTACGGCAGGTAATTAAGCTGTATCAAGAGGCAGGATTTGAGGCTTTTCTGGTTGTGCCTGAAAGGCTGAAGACAATAGTCAGAGGGTCTGTCAAATTCTTTACCGCTGAGATACAAGCCAGAGAGTATGTGGAACAGGTTACGGCTGGGAAAAGAAAGGCATAGAGATGTATAGAAAGGTATAGATTTTTCAGGTAGAGTGTAGAAAGGGTGGGCAAGACCTTATAATAGCTGGTCTTTCTGTCCTGGTGGCATACCTCATCTTCTCTCTTTAGCCTTTGGGCTGGGCGATTTTTCCCTTTCTTCCCCCTTAGGTAGGCACTTTTTTCACTGTTAGAATGGGGTGTGGAGTGAGGGTCTAGGGGTTTGAGCTCATGGTTTTTCTTGCCATCTCTATCACACAGACCTGGCTGGTCTGGCTGCTTTCAATGGTATAGGGGGGTGGGCGGAGGAAGGAGGATCGGAGGGTTGGGTATGTGTTGAAAAGCTGGTTTGTAATTTGCAGCAAAATTTTGTCTACCTTTTGGATTTTGTGGCAGCATTAAAGGTTGAAGAACAGTATATATATGAACATGGATTAGGGAGCTCTCTTTGGCGGTCCACAGTTTTCACTGTCCATTGCAGCACATTCTGGATTGTTGAGATAAAGCATTGGAGTAATGGCTAAGCTTCACATTGCCACTATAAACATCTGTAGGCTAAATGATCGTGCTAAAAGAAGAAAGGTCCAGGAAGATATAAAAATCCTACAAGCTGATGTGTTCTGTCTTCAGGAAACCCATATAGCGTGGAATGATAGCAATTTGTTGAATTCTTGGGGCTAAAGTTAGTCTGCCATACAACTCAAGATGTGAGGGCTGAGGTGGTAGCGATTTTGGTGAAAGGGAATGTTGTTACACATGGTAGAAGAGCAGCAGATAGAGCAGTGGATGCTTGGCTCAGGCTGAAAGCTCAGGAGCCTGGATATACCTATTAATCAACCCCCATCGCAAGTTTACTAGATTAGATTATTTTGTAGCTTCACAGTCCTTATCGGAAGAGGCCCAGGTGAATTTTTTCCCTGGGTGATGTCAGACCTGGAATTCCTGGAATTCCCTGCTATAAGATTAAGATAGGAATGTAGGAGATATACGTTTTAGAGGGTGCTTTTATCTGACCAAGAATATGTCAAGTATATGATGGACTGGATTGAGGGATTCTTCAGTATTAATGGGGATAGTGCCCCCCAGGAATGATCTGGGATGCGTTTAAGGCATCAGTGAGGGGAGAAACCCTGCAGTACAGTCTAGCTAAACAAAAGAGGGGGGCAGGACAGATTAAAGAGTTTTATCAAAAACTCAGCCTTCAAGAGGTAGAATTAATCAGTATGGTTGCCAGTGGGGGCGAACTGTCCCCAGTGTTAAGTGCAATCGCTATCACCACAGCGTGCTTGATTGATTTTAATGCGGAGAAGACTGCCGAGGGGTTTATTGCGAAGAGACAGGAATGCTATGAATAAAGTGAAAATGTGGGCCGATATCTGGTGGTGAGGACAAGACAGCAGCTGGCTGCAGGAAACATAGGGCAGATCAGGAACGTGCAAGGTCAGTAGTTACAGACCCAGCTGAGGTTAGGGAAGCTTTCAGGGAATTCTATGAGGACTTATATAAAGCTCCGCCAGTAGGGGACTCGAAGGTGTTAGAGAAACAGCTGGATTTTGTACCCAGGGTGGGGTCTCCCAGGAGGAGAGTTTTTTTGGGGGGTCGGATATATCCCTGGAAGAGTTCCAGGTGGCTCTACAAGCTCTTGCCTCAGGCAAAACTACAGGAACAGACAGTATACCTCTAGAGTTCTACAAAGTCTTTAATAAGGAGGTCTGCCAGGAAATGCTTGGGCTGTTTGAGGAAGTTCGGGATGGGGCCTCTCCACCAGGCTCTTGGGGTACCACCAATATTCTCATTTTTTTAAAGAAAGGCAAAGACCCGATAAATTTGGGTTCCTGTAGACCTATTACACTTCTAGACAGTGATGCCAAATTATATTCTAAATTTTTTGCAAATAGATTGAACAATGTGATGCAGCATCTTGTCACAGCACGTGTCAGTATGGTTTCATTTGGGGGAGGGGAACAGCAGATCATGTCAGGCGGGTAATTTCATTATTCGATGCCACAGAGGTCCTTTCGAAGCCCATGGACGTCACTATTCTAGTTGCAGAGAAGGCTTTTGACAGGGTGTCTTGGAGCTATCTCTGGAAGATCATGGAGGCTAATGGCTTGGTGCATCTTTTATTGAAGCGGTGCATGTTTTGTACACCGACCCCACTGCCTGATTGCGAACTATGGGAGAAGAATCGGAGTCATTCTCAATTAGAACGGGAACAAGGCAGGGGTGTCCCTCTTCTCCCTTGTTGTTCGCATTCTATATTGACCCCTTCCTTAGATGACTGGAAGCCACCATCGACATCTCCCCAGTCAGTTTGCAGGGGTGGGACACTAAGGTACTGGCTTATGCCGATGAGGTGGCTATAATTACTACCGGCCCTGACAGAGCATTGAGTGCTGTGGAAACTATAGTTGAACATTTGTTGCATGAAATCAGGCTTCTTATTGAATAAGGCTAAACCACAGGTTTTGATAAACAGATTTACCTCTGCCGTAGATAACAGGATTGTCGAGGAAGCAGTCTATCTAGGAATAAATATCACTGCAAAGGCAGAAGCAAAAGTGGATTTAAATCTGGCCCCTGTGATGGGAAAAATCAAGAAAGATCTCAGCCGATGGGATAATCCGAAGCTTATAATAATGGGGAGGTGTAACCTAGTCAAAATGATGATTCTATCCAAATTATTGTATATCTCCAATGCGACCAACGCCAGCCGCAAAGAATTTCTTGCCCTACAACCTCAAATGAGATCTATGAATATTCGCTATGGCATCCTGCATCTTTGTTTTGCAAAATCACTCATGAAGGTTTTTCCCGTACTTTTAAAGATCCTCTCCAGCTAAAACAATTTCTACATTCTTTTGCTCGACTTCCTATGGACACTGCTGTTCAATGTCCCTGAACTTTTTATGCTCCGATATTAGTAAATTGTTCATTGCTAATGTTTTGCAATTCTTACTGTTACCTCTTCTCAAGTTTTAAATGTTCGTCATTTATTGGGGTCCTTGGGGATCCAGTCAAATAATTGCTTTCCTATTATTCTACTTACACTATATTTTATAATATTTCCTCAATGATTTTCTTATCCTCTTCCTCTGCGCGTTTCAGTGTTGTCTGTCTTGCCCTTGAGTGCGACATGCCCGGTTTCTATGTCTTATTCTGCTTCTTACAGATCTGGATTTTTGTCTTTGATCTGTCATTTCTTGCTCTCTCTCCTTTTCACTCTTCTTTCCTCCTTGTTTTGTCCCCCTTCCCGATGTTTCCTATTTTTGTTTATCTTCCCTTCATTTTTCTTATATGCATATGAATACTTCTTTCCTGTACTTTTGTGTCATCTTCTTTATTCTGCGCGACTCTTTATCATCCATTATTTTTTGCTAGTTTTTGTATTACTTTCTATTGATAAATGGTGTCTTTTTGTCTTCACGGTTACTCCATTTATGTTTCTTATATTTCTTAATTATTACTAGGCCTGGGCAGTAAATTCCGCTCCGCTCACGGAATTTGCAGACTTTTGGCAATTCCGAAAATTGCCGAAAATTCTGCGATCCCCGGCGTAGCAGAATTTTTTCCCTATTCACGCTTTCAAAATGCGAGTTCGCGCACGGGAGCGACTTACCGGGATCCCTACGTTTGCCGACGAGTTTTCCTATCCACTTGCGGCCGGCAGCACGATAGCGCGAGAGTGTGCAATGAGACGCCATCGGACATCCACGTTTGCGAACATGAAACACGCCTCACAAACGGGTGGGACAAACGATACAAGATGGCTGCGACCACATAGGCAAGTTTGCAAGATATTACCCCCGAGCATGCAAACAGCGTTCCTGAACAGGAAAAACGCATCGTGAATGGGTGGAACAAGCAATTCTGCATGCTTGCGGAATTCTGAGTAGCTAGCAGACATTTTTTACCGTTTTGCTGAACTTGTCATAACGCGACTACGCAAATTCCGCCCAGCCCTAACTATATCCTCATAATTGCTAAACAGTGTCTTTTTTTCTCCCATTATTGTCTCTGGCGTGTTATCATTGTTCCTGTACCCTTGTCTTTAAAGTGATATATGCTTAATGTTTTATCGTGGAATGTTCGTGTCTGGGTCACCCTGTCAAGCATCAGAAGGTACTCTCCCACTTATCAAAGTTAAACTGTCAAATTGCTTTTTTACAAGAAACCAATTGTAAGGATGTTGAGTCTCTTAAACTTTAACGTCAATGGGTGGGCCAGGTTGTTTTTTTGTCTGCGGTCAACCGCAAGGGTGGGGTTGCAATTCTCTACCATAAATCTTTGCAAATTCACATTTTGTCTACTGAAAATGATACAAATAGACGATGGGCAACACTTCAGGCTGAGGTCCATAATAAATTGATCACTTTCTTTAATATTTATGTAACAGTTAAACCTGACCCTGATTTTTGGAATACGATTAAACCTAAATTATCTTCCATCCCAATATTATTGTTTCCTGGAGACTTTAACAAATAGCTGGATCCTTTTTTCGATAGAAAATCAAAATGTAAATTTTAACCGGACAAATCCCATAAATCATTTCAATCTGCTATTGCCTCTCGTCCACTTTACGATTATGCCCTGCCTTCGGGGGTTAGTTACTCACTAACCCAATTTCCCCCTATTTCTTTAGAAAAATCTCTTGACATTATGGTAACACTGAAGTCGAGTTCTCCTTCTGACCACTGTCCAGCAAAAACCCTAAAGAATATCTCAGAACCCATAAATTCTGCGGTCAATTCAGTTCTTAATTCATCACTTGGACAGGAATGGTACCCAGCTGTTGGAAAAAGGCAAAAATTGTTCCCCTCCTAAAGAAACCCATAGGGAACCCTGAGGTCGGATCCAACTAACCAAGTACGTTAACTCTGTGCTAACAGATTATATAGAAGGAAACCATGTGCTTCATGACAGTCAGTCAGTCTTTAGAACCTCTCTTAGGACTGAAACAGCCCTACTGGAGGTTTTGGAAACTATTAAAACACAGGTGGACAAAGGGGGCATGGCGATGCTGATACTGCTGGACTTATCCGAAGCCTTTGACACCATGCCCCATGACCGGCTCTTGTGCAGGTTAGCAGAGTGCGGCATTGGGGGCACGGTGTACAAATGGTTTGCCTCTTTTCTGTCTGAGAGGCACCAAGAAATCTGGTCTCTGCCCTTTACAGCGGCCATTCCTCCAATGCAAGTGGGTGTCCCCCAGGGCTCTATTTTGAGCCCTACACTCTTTAATATTTATATGGGCCCCACTTGCACGCCTGGCTGAGCCACACGGAGCGAAGATCATTTCTTACGCTGACGACACTCAACTACTGTTCATGTGTGACATAGGGGCGAGCTTTCATGAAATTGAGATAAACCGATGCCTAACGGAGGTCTTTTCTTCGATGCAACTTAAATTGATACTTGTATAGCGCACTACTCACCCACAAGGGTCTCAAGGCGCTTGTACGAATACCGCTGTGGAACCCTTCCTGGCTTTCCCTGTGCGGTGTCGACTCCTGGGCACCCCCAAGGTGGAAGCCAGGCATCCTTAGCGTTGTGGGGGCCGTTGTGGAGATTAAGCAAGCTATTGCCCAGAGTCGCAGCGTGGGACCCATGGTTAGAATAGGCACGAGGCGAGAATTATCAGGTCCGTGGAATTTTGAGCCCAAGACCCGCCGAGGCGGGGAATTGAACCCTGGTCCCGGGCTAGACCTCTGCATCAGGGTCTGCCGCTCTAACCATTGAGCCACACTTCTCCACTTAACCAACTTAAGTGTAATCCAGAAAAATTGGAAATAATGTTTTGGGGCTGCCACCCATGTGCAGTATGGTGGCCTTGTGACATGTCCCCTCCTACAGCCCCAGACAGCAAGGTAAAAAACTTGGGAGTTGAGCTGGACACTAGTCTATCGATGAAGTCCCAAATCCAAACTGTTGCTGGCGCCTGTATCGGATTGATAAGAATGGTAAAAAACGTTCTTCCTCTACTCCCGGCGGAATCCCGTAAGATTGTAGTGCAAGCCCTTTTTACATCCAGGTTGTATTACGTAAATATCTTGTATCTGGGGCTTCCAGAATATTTGCTCAATCGTCCAGAACGCCGCAGCCAGAGCATTCTTATGGTAAACCGCAGAACGCGCATGTCGCCCCACCTAAAAGCTCTGCACTGGCTCCCGGTGAGAAAGAGGATTCAGTTTAAGGCCTTAGTGCTTGCTTATCGAGCCTTCCACGAAATAGGCGCGGTTTACCTGTGAAGTAGGATGTAACGCAATCAGCCTCAACGAGTCCTAAGGTCCTCTGGACAATCCCTGATGGTGATTCCCAAGTTTACTCGATCTCACTCGATCTCGGATTGGAGGTCGTTCCTTTCAGGTTCAAGCGGCGAGCCTGCGGCACGACTTGCCTCTGTAGTGTAGTTCCTATATTCCCAATAGGCTCTGCGCATTGGAATAATATAATCAGCAGTGTAGACGTAGGACTGAGGTCGACTAGGTCTCTACTGACTATATTAGACTTAATTAGTTTTGCCAGCTACCTCAAAGGTCACTAGAAACTTTCTCGAATGTTCAGGAAAGAGTTAACTCTCCGGATTTAGACAAGAAGGGATTAGTTTCTGACAACCGCATAAACATGACAACTTTGCTCCCTCCGAATAAAGAGTGTATCTCTAGAGTCGTGTGAAAACAGTAGACAGTTATTTCACTCAGTCAATCGTGCGTACTTAGTTTCACCAGAGTGCAGAGAAATAGAGAAACAGGCGTTTTCAATAAAAGGTGTTATTTATTGAGCAGTCTTCTTTCTCATGCAAGAGAAATGAATTGCCACAATTGCAATACTTATCATAAAGTAAAGTGCATACAGTAAAAGGAGTATTATGAAATAATACTGTAAAAGCATTGATATGGTTTCTTAGCCATATGATACTTTAAAATAGATAAAATATATACATACATAAAAACATTGACTAACGTACTCAACTGGTGCTTCTAAATACGCCTACCCCGGTGTACCTGACCTAAGCCTAATACGTGGGAAGGAGTAAGTAAGTAACAGTTTAAGTTTAAGTTGGTTTTACCAAGGAATCTGAATCAAGAATTCTCTTAAGGGTTTAATCAGCTCCGTACCTTGGTAATAGAATGTGGGAGGTCTTGTATCTCTCTCTCAGGACTCGATCTCCCAGCAACCCGCAAGGGTGACTGGAAACACCGGAGCTGGATTTTCTCGGCTGGAGAAAAAGACAGTGTCTTTCTCAGTGCGTCAAAGGGGAGGGGCGGCGTCCTTCGGCTCCTCGCATCAGCTGGGCTTCCGGGCAAGTAGTTCGCCGCTCTGCTCCAAACCACCGTGTGTTTGCTTAAGGCAACGTTGGTATATTTATAGCTGAAAGGTGCCGGTGTTTGACGTAAGGTTGGACATAAGGACGTCACCAAGAACTAACAGTTCTTTCTGAATCTAGGAGATCTTGTGCAAATCAAAACAAGAGCATGGGGATTTCCCAGGCTGCTGGAGGCTTGGCTTGTTTAAAGAACGCGTTGTACTTTCTAGGAGTCTAGGGGAGTAGCCTTGCCGTATTTGGTTTCAATGGGCTATTACTAAATATGGATATGATTCTTATGTCTTTATAAGGATATTATTTATTACAACCAAATAAGGGCATAAATCGGGAATATCAAATTAGGGTCCTAGATAGAACCACAACACCCACATGTAATAATGTCCATCATTACTAAAATCGAAGCAGTATTAAACATATAACGATGCATGTGTGTTTTCCAACCCACCCCAAAATACATAATTCGCATTTGAAATGGTATATGGTAAATACACGAAAATGAGTATTGGTACTGTACGCTTTTCAAGCAGTTGTCATCATTCAGTTAAATGCATATATATATATCAGCTGAATGAATTGCGAAAATTACACATGAAATGGCTCTGAATACAGAAAAGAAGGTCGAAACCATTTCATCACATATTTATACAAATGCTGTACATGTGCTAGATGCTGAGTTAAAATATTGTCTCTAGAGTTCCTAAAATAGAAGCTCTGTTCTCTAAGAATAGTTCTACTTTAAGCAGAGTACCTTGTGCCAGAAAAAAGGTAAATATTTTGGAATTGAAAGAAAAATAATTTCGCTTTCAGGGGAAAAAATGTTCCAAATGTTTTCAGTAGCTTTTGTTTATCAAAACTGAAGGCCGAATTCAGAGTTCAGGGAACGCTGTGTGCTAAAAGTTATTCTCGTTGTTTCTAAAAGTTATTCTCGTTGTTCAGGGGAGAACATCATATCAGACAGGCTTGCAAAAAATTGGTCTACAGCATCAGGTGAAAGTTCGACCAAGTTCGAAAATGCCGAAATTGTGCATATGTGAGAATGGTTGCTATCATCGATGTCAGGATCAGCAATGCTCACGGAAGGTTGTACCTGTGTGGTGCTGCTTTCATCTCGTACTCCACTGCCACCTAATCGTAGTGGTGAAGTCTCAACGAATGCCGTCATCAGAATGGGTAGCCGCTGGGGACAACACGATGCATGAGTCGTTACAGGACCTAGCAAAGTATCGATATCCGTTGGTACTGCTGATGATAGTGTAAGACAGATGTCCAACACGCATTCTTCGCCGCATAGCATACATCGAAGCACAGGTAAGATGCAATCTTGCCAGATTGGTCTGAATGAAAGAAACCATGTTGTATTCAGATCTCTTAGCCGGGCTAATCTGAGGACTTTAGTTATGTGGTCCCGGTAGCGTATAGCTAGGATCGTTTCTCCCATTGTTGCTGGAGTCTTGTCTGTGGCTTGGCTTGCCATATCGAAGCAGAATGATCAAAAATAAAATTCCTGCTACGAGTCCCAAAAGTAGAGGCAGTCCGCCGGAGACAGAATGGACAAAATTCGGAAAGATGCCCAGAACTGTTTCAAAGGGTGTTAACAGTCCCGAAAAAACTGTCTTAAATACATGTGTGATGCCACTGGTATCAGACATGTTTAAGATTTGACTTAACATTTCTACGAAATGGACGGGGCAATTTGTTGATAATAAGAAATGTATCTCTGCCGCTGTCCTTGCAACTTGCAGTTCATATGTCGCTTTGGACGAGGTCAAAGGTACAGTTGTCTGTAAAAGAATAGACTTCATTCTGCTTAAAGTATCAATTCGAATAGAAGAGATATTAAAAAAAGGCCACAACGCAGCCTCCATGTCTGGATTGCTGTGTGGATACAATACTTGCATACAGCAAATGACCCTGGAAGTGACGGATACGAGATAGGCTTTTCCTGGCACCATGCCACACCAACTGTGGTCACTTATTAGAACATAACTGCCATTGGAAAGCTGTCTGAAAAATGGCTCTATCTGTTTTGCAGGAGTGCCATGCAGGTGACATGAAAGGTTATTTGAAGACCCTTCGCAGGCTCCATGCAAGTTAATACCTTGACACAGAAATGTACCACTTGGTGATTTTTTACAATTTTTACCACTAAGGAATACCTCCTTTTTTC
Organism: Lissotriton helveticus; assembly: GCF_964261635.1. Classification (NCBI taxonomy): domain Eukaryota; kingdom Metazoa; phylum Chordata; class Amphibia; order Caudata; family Salamandridae; genus Lissotriton; species Lissotriton helveticus. Next base: position 17,201,604 of record NC_136060.1, on the reverse strand, counting down.
CTTCACTATAACATTTGTGTGTATAAGGTAAATCCCAGGTTGATTTGATGTATCCTTTACCCAACCTTTCATACTGGCCTGCTGGTATATACTCTTGGCAATATTTAAACTGGAAAGTTGTTATCGGAATTGTAATCGTTCTGTGTATTATCCATTCAATGACCGGTCTTTCAGACATTGTCAATGGTAATCTCTCAAGTTTTTCAATGCTCAGAATCGTATAGTCTGCTCCTTTTTGTGCCAAACTGATTTGTTTATCTGTAAGGTTAAAGATAGAGAATAATGACGTTGTGTTGATTAAAAGCCATGGCACGTAGCCTGAATGCAGATTTTGCAACGTCCAGCCAAGTTGTACAATAGAACGTAATTGGGACTGACCATGTTGTAACATTAGCAAGTCCAGCTCTATTATATCAATAGCAGATGATACAATGCTGTCCAGTGAATATATTCTGGAGGACAGAGTCGTTAACCCATTGTCCACTACAGAAAGTGTTTTTTCCAAATTAATATGATGAATTTCTCGTATTTTTTCTGCTGTTTCAATTTGTGTTACTTTCCAAGCCTCGTTGTATGCAGCGTATATACCGGCCGCTATGAAACATTTTTGACGCTGTTTGCGTGGTCCCAGTATGAAATCACGCAAGTCAGCACCGCCTTTAAGTAAAGTCAAGTGTTGCTTAATTTCAGCCAGTGTCGATTTTTGTCGCCACTCAAGGCATAGTTTCCCTACACTGTATGTTGTAACTATCCCTGGATGTTGTCTCTGGGAGTATCTTGGGTCTGGCCTGTTCTGTTTAAACCCCTGTGTTTTGTTCAGGAATCTATCTTGACAGTTATTTGTGTCTGTGAGCCAGATCAACCATTTTTTCCAATCAGGATGTGTTCTGTTTTGGTATAAAATATGGGATACGTCTATCTCAACATCAGTAGTGCTGTTACTATCAGGTATTGGCTTCGGAATAGACGGTTTATTTAAGTCTTTTATCTTAGCTAGGCCAAGACAAGTAGTTTGTTGAATTGTGTCATTCAGAAATATCATTTGTTCTGGAATCATGCAGGCCCTAAATAATGCTTCTAGGCCTTGTACCTGCCAATCTTTCGAACCCCAGATGGTTTTTGTTTCAATATTGTTTTTCCAAAATTCTAAACCAAATGTAGACATTTTGTCATACATTTTTTCAGAATAAATCAATTTAGTATTTGTCAACATTGTTTTCATTCCTGTCTTATTTAACATTTTGAAATGAAACGTTTCTGGATCACTGTTGTTAAACCCTGAGAAGTATTGGAATTTCTCATAAAATGTTTTCGAGCTGGCTTTTGGCGGAGTCGGACAATGTTCCCATTTGTTATAATTAAAAAAAATTCTAGGCTGAGCAGTTTTATGCAAATAGTGATCACCAAAATGATTATAACAATATAACTCTTCATAATTTGATGAACCCTGTAAACAATCATGTTCTGTAAATTTTGCTGACATTACTAGATCTGACATCACATTATTAATGTTTTCAAAGTCCCAATCATCAGAGAAAGTACTTGGTGTCACAAAGTCACTTAAGGAAACCTTAAACTGGTGTGGATATTTCAAGAGCTCAATCGGGCCAAAAATTTCATAATCCGTTCTGTCCCATGCTACCCCACCGGGTATTGGATTGGCTGTGATGTTCACTGATGACAGTTCTCTTTTCTCGATGTGAGAGGATGTGTGAGGCTTTAGGACCAAGTTGATGTTCTGACTTGCTGTGTCCATTGTACTATATTTTCCATCAATAAATCTACCCAAACATAAAACCACGATGAGCCAAAGCAGGAGGAAAAGTACACCTAACACAATCCAAAATTCAATCCATGGTGAAATCAGATATGTTTCTTTTAGTTGGTGAAAAAGTTCAGTTACTTTGTCTTTGAAAGTTTTTGTTGCTGGCGTTTCTTCAGGCTCGCTTGGATCTTCAGAAAAGTCATCGAAATTGATGAAGTAGCCAGATGCAGTTCTGTCAATTGTTGGAATTGCTTCAGGATTTTCATTTGCTTTTGGATTTTTCCTTTTTTCATTAGCATAGTCTGAGGCTACATCGTTGTAGACAGGTGTTTCATGACGAACTGTTGCAATTTGGGTTTCAAGAGGTACTAGTTCCATGGCTTTGTTGCATAGTCCTTTTTTATTCACTGCAGGTTTATCGAATGTGATTAGTCTCTCAGTTTGAACCTCTTGGATTATAGCAAGATTTGGTCTTCTGCTATTTCTTGGGAGTCCACTGGGCCTACTACTTATTATTGGCCACATGATTGTGCTTTTACCAGGTCGATGGATACAACTCGGTTCTCCTTTTTAAGGGCGGTAGTACAACTGCTCTTGTTCCACTGACAGCTAAGACAGGTACTGCTTTTCTGTAAGAAGGCCCAAATTCCTTCTTCACCGCGATCTTTTCTCTGACCAGATCCCCAATCTTTGGAATCCAGACAGGTCTTGCTGGGACAGGTGTTTTTTCTTCAGTGGCTGTTGCTTTCAACTTTTTATTACTCAGACGTCTTCTTGTTTCATTTAAGTCCTGTAAAACAGCCAAACGATCTTTGATATCAAAGGCTTTTTCTTCTACCACTGAAGTGTGACAATCAAGATCCTGAATGTGCATTCTAGTACCGAACAATAGTTCGCAGGGAGTGAGACCTTTTAGAGAATTTCTTGGCAGATTATTAAGACTATGTTGGACACTTGTTAAATGTTTGACCCACCCATCACCCGAACCTAATACCCTCGCCGTTATAGATTGCTTTATCTCCCGTTTTTTTCTTTCCACTACCGCATTTCCCTCAGGATGGAATGGAGAAGAGTACCGCAATGCAATGCCCATGCTGGCCATGGCCTCTTTGTAAGCCCGAGAGCTAAACACAGGACCCTGGTCAGAATGTAGCATGCAAATTGCGTATATGCCGATAAAGACTCGCAAACCTTTGTATAACAGTTCTGGCGTCAGCCGAGCACTGGTGTCTACATTTTAAGTGAATCTAGTCTTAAATATTATGGGGACGCATTTCTCCGGCTGGATTTCTACGTATATATAGCCTGATGCTTTCTAATAAAGGTGTCCTGGCAGTGATCTGGTCCGGTTCACAACTGCGACCTCTGTTGCAGTTTGGACAACTCTTTGCAAATTTGTAATGTTGCAGACTCATCCCCGGCCACCAGTATTCTGATTGTAATTCTTTTAGAGATTTCACAATCTCTTGGTGCCTAAGACCCAATCACATGTGTGCCGCTTCAATCAAGAAGATTCTCCGGTTCATGTTTGGAATTACTCTATCCCCCACTCCAGGGATTTGAGCAAAAGGAACGGAGTTTGCATCAATTATGTATGTATTACTGAGTGGATAGTTCAGAGGTGATGCTGCATAGTCGCCTTTTAAAGACGCTTTTACCGCCAGCATGGTTTCTCCGTCTATGTGCTTTTTAGAACGCTTTTTTGCGGCTGCGGAAGCCGGTTGAGCTGCTTCCGCTGTGGCTTTGTCAGCCAATGAATTCCCTGCAACGTGAACGCCATCACGTTGATGACTCAGTGTATGTATCACGTGAGTCTTTTGTAGTTATTTTTGCAAAAGAACTACCTGTTCCCAAAGCTTTTTATGCTTTATTGTGGCACCTGTGTCATCTGTGTAATCATTTTGAATCAAGTTCTGCAAGCCATTATTGTAAGAACTGACGCAGAAATACGAATCGCACACTGTTAGTGTCGGGAAATCATGATCAGCATTGTGATTATTGGTCTGAATTTACCAAAGCGCCAGCGACCTTTAACAATCGCGCACGCTGCGTTGTAGGATTTTTTCTCTATATCGTAGTGTTGTACAAATCTGTCCATGTAGATTACACATGTGTACTGTTCGAGAGGCAGAATTTCGATTGGCAGAGGATATTCGTATTCATATTCTAGATTTTCTAGTTTTTTCAATATCGGGTCAAAATTGTATTTCACGTCTTCTGTAGCAAGATAATTTTCGAATTGTATCCATTTTGGATCTAATGCCACAGCAGTCAAATAGCGTGGGCTTGTTAATGCCTCAAGGGCTGATTCTGCAGTTAAAACAGTTATCTTCCTGCCTTGGGCTCTTTCTTTTGCTACAGGAGTTTGAACCGCTATTAGAATTTTTTGAGTAGAACAGAATTTCATTTCAGCTTTTGTGTACAAGTGTGAATTGTGAGCTATTGGTACCTTTTCTCCCTCATTAGAGGTTAGGTACGTGAATCCGCATCTTCCTGGGATGACTCGGGTTACAAGGTTGCATACGTTTTCGCGTGTTTGCAATTTTGTTTTAGCTAACATCTGTTTGCAATGATCTTAAAATTTCTGTGTGTTTCTGAGTCCAATTAATTTGTTTGAAATCAGGTTTTATTAATTCATAGAGAGGTTTAACCCTCTCTGCATAATTTAGAATGTATGTTCTTCCGAAATTTAGGAAACCTAGTATTGATTGTAAGTTCTTCAGCGTTTTTGGTGCTTGGAGTACAGTACACTTCTCTAAGAAGTTGTCTGCTAGGCTCTTGCCTGCACTTGATAATTCATATCCTAAAAACAGGACAGTTAGATGGGCAATTCGTGACTTTTTAAAGTTGAATTTGTAACCCTCCGCTGCAAACCCAAGTATTATGGTGTTCACTCTTTTCAAGTGAGTCTCCAGGTCATCATCTGTGAGATAGATGTCATCGACATGAGATAATGCCTCATCATCATATATTTGTAGTAACTCTGTTACCCTTGCTGAGAATAATCCTGGGCTATTCTTGAATCCCTGTGGGAGTCGACAGAAGTGTTTTTTCGACCCCATTAATGAGAAAGCGGTCAAATACCTGCTTTCAGGTGCAATGTTTTGACAAAAGAATCCATGAGAGATATCTAATGTTGTTTTATATTTTTTGCGCACGATGTTATTCATTAGTGCTGCACTGTGTGAGTTTTGTACTGCAAATGTTTTGCAACAGGAGTTTAGGTGTCTGTAGTCCAAAACTAGACAATATGAATCATCTGGCTTGGAGACCGGAAACAAAGGATTGTTCATTTGTGAGGTGCATGTACTGCAAATGTTTTGCAACAGGAGTTTAGGTGTCTGTAGTCCAAAACTAGACGATATGAATCATCTGGCTTGGAGACAGGAAACAAAGGATTGTTCATTTGTGAGGTGCATGTTTCAATCACCCCCTGGTATTCAAGTTGATCTAAGATCTCCCTGACTTTTTTTAGCTTCTTGTTTAACTGGGTTCTGCCTCTGTGCAGTAGGTTGATTTTTTAACTGGATCTTGTGAGGAGGAGAATCCTCATCCCATCCTACATGATTTTTATATAATGCATGATCTTGGGCCACTGCCCATTTTCTTGCAAGTGTGTATTTTTTATGAATTGGAATACGATTTGAGAAAGCAGGCATAATTATTTTTTCGCCATGAGGGCACTCCCTGACAAACTCTGGTGTCCAGTCTTTCTCAGCTAACATGATGTCATAGCCTTTAGAAAGGTTATCCCAAAAGAGACCCCTTACTTTCCTAGTCTTGTCCCCCTCTATACGCAATGTTATTTCGTATAATTTATGGGGTTTGCTAACCCTGCTGTCTGCAGTTTCCACCTGAATGTATTCATTCGTGTCCACTGTCTCCAGAAGATTCATCAGGATCTTGCGAGCTATGGTCACTTCTGCTGCGCTGTCTAGCAGTGTCTGAGCCCACTCTCCGTTTTTCAGTTGTGTCCTCAGTATCCTCGGCGTGTTTAATTTTAATACTGGCTATCTTCTTTCTTGGAAATTTTAATTTTTTACTTTGATGAGCAGGTTCCTTGTCTTTGGACTTGACGTGCTCTTCCTTGTGTTCTGAACGTCCTCTTCTTTCCGATTTCTGTGAGGAAGTCTGAAAAGATCGAGAGGGACGTGTATCAATATCTTGATATCTATCAGGTTTTCTCAATGTATCCCTATCTCTAAGGTTGTATCTTGTCTCAGAGGGCTCCCTCTGGGGAGACTTGTTTCCTCGGTCCGGAGATCTTTCTCTCCGTTGAGGAGACCTTCCTCTGGACTGGAATCGTTTTTCTCTGGGAATGGATTGTTTATTACCATCCCAACTCCTTTTTTTGGAGTATTCAGATTATTTTTAATAAAGGTTTTTTCAGGATTTTCAGTTAGTTGGTGTTTTACTGGTTTCCCACCCAAACTATCTCTACCTAGTTCTTCATAGGATTTTTCTATGATTCTGGCAAGTTCAAATGGTTGTTCTGCTATATCTGTTTCTTTCAATTTCTGGAGATATGTTATATCGTCAATTGCCAATTGAACTAATTCTCTATATGCCTTTGTTAATTCATTTATTTTAACTAAGAGTTCTTCGCTTGACATTTTTTGAATGTCGGATTCTGGTGTGTAGCTGGCTAGAACCGGCCACGTTGCTCCTGGTCTACCTAGTGGACCGAGCCTGGTGATGTGATTTTGATGTTTTAGGGCGCCTTTAAACCAGAGTAGGTGCTCTTGGTATGTTAATGGGATTTCAACGTCCTCGAAAAGAGCGTATTCATCCGGAGGTTCCTCTATTTTGTAATAGTGGAATTCGTGTGTTACAGCGTTTGCTGCTGGAAAGTTTATCCATGAATAGAATACCTGTCTGCCGATATTCATGGGCCTCTACCACGAATATGACTGTACCACCTTGTAGTGATACTCCATTTGCCATACGTTTTTTAGTTATAGTTCTTCTTACATTTACCGGAATGATTACAGCATTCGGGTCATTCTGTTGGAGAGTCGTGTCATCTAACAACAGTGGAGACGCTAAAGCATCTCTTTCTTCATCGCCTTCCGGCATTTTACTGACTGAAAGGTTTTTGTTGCAGATCAAGTTTCAAGGAAACAAAGATTAGGTGCACAATATTTTGGAACACTGTATCCTTCAACATTGACTAAACCAAAAACTATACATAGGAATCTCTTCCTACTAAGTTCCGGCGGATTTTAACCTTTTGCCCACTCCAGACGTCTTTTGAAGTTTTTACGGGAAAAGGGTCTGTGTGAAAAAGCACGACTGAGTTACTCTAATGTCTTGCGTTAGATTATCGCCTTACCAAACGTTGGGCGCCATGTAGTGTAGTTCCTATATTCCCAATAGGCTCTGCGCATTGGAATAATATAATCAGCAGTGTAGACGCAGGACTGAGGTCGACTAGGTCTCTACTGACTATATTAGACTTAATTAGTTTTGCCAGCTAGCTCAGAGGTCACTAGAAACTTTCTTGAATGTTCAGGAAAGAGTTAACTCTCCGGATTTAGACAAGAAGGGATTAGTTTCTGACAACCGCATAAACATGACAACTTTGCTCCCTCAGAATAAAGAGTGTATCTCTAGAGTCGTGTGAAAAAATAGACAGTTATTTCACTCAGTCAATCGTGCGTACTTAGTTTCACCAGAGTGCAGAGAAATAGAGAGACGGGCGTTTTCAATAAAAGGTGTTATTTATTGAGCAGTCTTCTTTCTCATGCAAGAGAAATGAATTGCCACAATTGCAATACTTATCATAAAGTAAAGTGCGTACAGTAAAAGGAGTATTATGAAATAATACTGTAAAAGCATTGATATGGTTTCTTAGCCATATGATACTTTAAAATAGATAAAATATATACATACATAAAAACATTGACTAACATACTCAACTGGTGCTTCTAAATACGCCTACCCCGGTGTACCTGACCTAAGCCTAATACGTGGGAAGGAGTAAGTAAGTAGCAGTTTAAGTTTAAGTTGGTTTTGCCAAGGAATCTGAATCAAGAATTCTCTTACGGGTTTAGTCAGCTCCGTACCTTGGTAATAGAATGTGGGGGGTCTTGTATCTCTCTCTCAGGACTCGATCTCCCAGCAACCCGCAAGGGTGACTGGAAACACCGGAGTCGGATTTTCTCGGCTGGAGAAAAAGACAGCGTCTTTCTCAGTGCGTCAAAGGGGAGGGGCGGCGTCCTTCGGCTCCTCGCATCAGCTGGGCTTCCGGGCAAGTAGTTAGCCGCTCTGCTCCAAACCACCGCGTGTTTGCTTAAGGCAACGTTGGTATATTTATACCTGAAAGGTGCCGGGTTTGACATAAGGTTGGACATAAGGACGTCACCAAGAACTAACAGTTCTTTCTGACTCTAGGAGTTCTTGTGCAAATCAAAACAAGAGCAGGGGGATTTCCCGGGCTGCTGGAGGCTTGGTTTGTTTAAAGAACGCGTTGTACTTTCTAGGAGTCTAGGGGAGCAGCCTTGCCGTATTTGGTTTCAATGGGCTATTACTAAATATGGATATGATTCTTATGCCTTTATAAGGGTATTATTTATTATAACCATATAAGGGCATACATCGGGAATATCGAATTAGGGTCCTAGATAGAACCACAACACCTCTTTATCTCAGATTGACTCAGGACTTGCTGTTTTTAGGAAACAACTTAAAACATGGCTGTTCCAACAATAATACGATGGTAGGCAGGGAGGGGTTTTTCTATTATGATTTTGGGGATTAGCGCCGGGACACTCTATGTGAGTATCCACGCGCTTTTTAAATGCCCAATTTCATTTCATATGGAAAACCTGCAGTCCTGATCAATATGAACTTACTTTTTATCCAATGTTCATCATACAATGTTACCTATTGATTATATTTTGGTTTCAAATTCCTTTTACCTTCTGCTCAATCCTCAGAAATTGGATCCATTTCAATTTCTGATCATGCCTCTGTTTCTTCGTCATTTGATCTCTCCCTTACCAACTCCAAACATGCCAGGTGGAGATTTCACAACTTTCTCCTATCCGACCAATCTTATATATCTGAAGCCACCTCTTTCATAAATGAATTCTTTCTGTCCAACAAAGCCAGTGATACTTCTTTCCATAATAACTGGGACGCTTTTAAGGCATCCTTTAGGGCTTTCACCATTGCATTCACTACCTAAAAAACATCAATTACTAAACTCCAATCATCTCTCTGCTCTCAAACACATTAAATCTCTAGAACACTCTTTCTTCACATCTAATTCTCCTTCACACCTTCACGACCTCATTAAGGCGAAATCTGACTTAAATAAATTAGCTACTACTGATATGTGCAATATTTTACTTAATATAAAATCCAAATATCACAGGGGTCAAAATAAAGCAGGTAAAATGTTTGGTAACTATTTAAAAATCAAAACGGAAAAGAAAACCATTGGCCCTATTCGTGACACTACTACTAATAAATGACTGATTCTGATATTGTTAATGCCTTCCAATCCAACTATCATTCTCTATATACGGAAGATACTTTCTTTGATGATCTTCCCTCTCCCCCATCTGTGCCTGATGAAAGGTCTCTTCTTGAAAAAGATATATCTCTCCAAGAGATCCTTGATGCCATTAAATCCTTGAGGGGGGGCAGGGCTCCTGGCCCTGACAGCTTTTCCATTGAGCTAATCTCTACGTTCTCCTCTATCTTTGTTCCTCCTCTACTTGAACTCTTTAATTCCTTCATCTCCAAATCAAAACCTGAGGGATCCTTTTTAGATGCCCTCGTTGTAATCATCCCTAAACTTGATAAAGACCTTACCCTTTGTCAAAATTATCGCCCAATCTCATTAATTAATTATGATTGGAAAATGTTTGTGAAAATTCTTGCTTCTAGATTTGATACCGTTATACCCCTACTAATCAAATCTGACCAATCCGGTTTTATTAGAGGTCGACTTACTTCTGCTAATGCTAGGATGTTATCTAATACGCTTGCATTGGGGATAAACTATCCTGACCCTCTAGCCGCATTATCTCTTGATGCTGAAAAAGCATTTGATCGTGTAAATTGGCCATTCATGTTCAAAACTCTTCACTGGTTTGGTTGTGGCCCTAAATTTATTTCATTTATTAAGTTGTTGTATCTTGGACTCTGTGCATCTATTGCTCTTAACAGTCTTTTATCCCCCTATTTTAACTTACATAGAGGTACCAGGCACAGTCGTCCACTTTCCCTCTTGTATTTCTTTTATGTCTTGAACCTTTCCTTGAACGCATCCGACATAACCCCCTAATAACAGGTTTTAAACATAAATCTCACAAAATGAAACAATCTACTTATGCAGATGATATTTTGATCTATCCTTCTAACCCCTCTACCGCTTTACCCCCATTCATACAGGAAATTGATTTATACTCTAGAGTTTCTGGATACAAATTAGATTTTTCGAAAATTGAGGTATTACCTTTAAATTCTACCTGTTATTAATACATGTTTTCCAACACCAATTTCAAATAGTGTCCCTCTAAAATTAAATATCTGGGTGTATGGTTCTCCTCTAATATCCCTCATTCTCCTACATAACTTTAATGCACTAAAACTCAAGCTTCAAATGTCATTTAATTCCTGGTCCCCTCTTTTTCTTTCATGGTGGGGTAGACTGGATTCTATTAAAATGACGACTGTTCCTCTCTTTCTTTTTTTTATTTTCCATGTTACCATTCAAAATCACCAATCACTATTTTAAACAACTTAATTATCTCTGTATTACATTTTTGTGGGATAATAAGCCTTCTCGTATTGCGCTATCTAAATTAATTAAACCAAAAAATGAAGGAGGTGTAAGATTTCCTAATTTTAAATTATATCAAATCGCTTTTTTACTTAGACAATTTTACGCTCTAAATAAACAGACTCACGACTCACCGATGCCCAGATGGATTGATTTTGAGCGTTCCTTGATACATGATTTCCCCTTTTCTGACATCTGCTCTATGTCTAATTGTTCCTTTATTTCTCATTATCCCATTTTGAAATACTTCCAACATTTGATACACTCATTGTTCACAGAGGGTGCCACCTTTCAACAAGAGTTCCTTACATCTTCCAATTGGCATAATAAATTCATTAAATTCCGACACAAATCATTCTACTTCAAACATTGGAAAGAGAAGGGTATTTTTCATGTTTATCAACTTGTATCTCATTCCTCTTTCATACCCTTTACTGCATTACAACAGCATTAAACTTACCTCTATCCTACGCTGCCCAATACTCACAAATATGCAATGCCCTACAACCATTTTTGTCGTCAAAATTTTCTTCTGATGACACCATTCCATTTAAACTCCATCAGACTCTTTTAGCCACCATAACTCCCGACTCCAATCCCAAAGCTTCTATTATGTACAAGCTTCTGTCCACTCCCACATCTGATAGGCCAAAATCCACTGTTGAATTAGTTTGGGAACAAGACCTCTCTCTATCCCTTTCCACTAACAGATGGAATAAATTATGGCAAAAAAAGTCACTATTTCAAAAGCTAATAACATTACTCAATCTTTATTTTTTCTCTACAACAGAGCTGTTTCCACTCCTATTCATATTTATATCCTCCTCTTTCCTTTGTTGGTCTTGTCTCTCCTCGGATGGCACATTGTTACATTTAATATTTTTCTGTCCCAATGTTCTTAAATTTTGGAAATCCATTTGGTCCATATCTTCCAAGATATTTCATTGTAATATGCCATTATCAATTCAAAATGTATTTCTTGTATCTATGTCTACTGATTTTCCTGCCATTACACGAAAGTTGAAACTTTTGACCTTTTCATTTCCCTCGCATTTAAAGGGATTTTAACGTGTTTGAAAGATAACTCCAAAGTTTGTATTTAACGTGGTGGAACCTTATTTGTAATGAACATAGAATTTCTACTGTCTCATCATCAACGTTATCTCAGAAAATCAAATTTGATTTATTTTGGATTCCCTTTACTTCTTATTTATCTTCACACCCTTCTATACCTTAGTGTTTTATCTCATCTTTCCCCTCTTTCGCTTTTCTTTTCCTCTTCTTGCTTTTTCTTTTCTTTCTTCCCTCTATCTCTCCCCTTTCTTATCCCTTATCTCTAAAAACGTTATTCTAGCTTCCACATGTCTTAATATGTACCCTTATTCTTCTTTTGTATTTCTTAACCATAAGATGATCTTCTTTCCCTTCTTTTTATTATCTCTGAATTAGATTGCTCTTTCTTCAAATATTTTTGATGTTATACACTATATTATTCTATTGTTTCATCTTATGCTCAATTGTAGCTCTGGTACTTTTATTATTACATCAATAAAAATTATTTAACAAAAAAAAAAGAAATCCAAGGACACATATAAACAATATCCGTCTTCCTCATATATTGCATTGCCGACACAAGCCTCATTATTTTCACTCAAAATAATCTGAAAACCACACAAAATAAACTAACGAAGAGCAACCAATCCCAGCATGGCTTTGCCAAAGGCCATCTAATCACAGCATGGCTTTGATAGCAATCAACCAATGATAGTGCAACTTTTTGATGATGGCTCACCGAGGCAAGTGTGACTCCTCAGCTGACTAACCAATCACAGTATGACTTCTTTGTGAATGAGAACACAATTGCACAGCCTTTCTAATAGACACATAATAAATAAACAAAAATAAATCTTATCTGGTAAACCAAAACTAGGAAAAACCAGCAGGTTAGAATAAAACAAATCTCACAAACAACAAAACAGGACTCGTGCCTTTGTGTCTCCTAGTTCACACCAAGCTAACCCCTGTCCAGCAGCAGTCCACCTTTAACTACTGTATTTGCTCCTGATTCCACACAAAAACTCCTAGAAAGGAACACTTGTTAGGTCAACAATCCAACCTGTGTGCATCCATCACCTCACAAAACACACTACCTTTGTGCAAACAAGTTAAACAAGAATATTTAGATATCTTGGATTTCAAGGAATCTGAAAACCAAACCAGCCAATAATAATAACCACAACCCTTTCGACACAAATCCCTAATAAGGACAGTACATCAAACTCCCAGTATTTAAACCATCAATCTTACCCAGATTCAACATTGCCTAACCCAAACCTCCACCGGCGGAACGAAAAGTGAGGGGGCCTCCCTGCACGGTACTTAGGTGGGCCCCCTCCGGGCTCAATCAGGGGCTCTTCTGGCCAGAGTTCAGTGCCGAGGGGGCCCCTTGGAGCTACGGGGGCCTGTGTTACGCCCCTGCAAACCTCACAAACCACATAGCAATCCATCATACAACACAACTTTTAACACTTCAGTGACACATCTAAAGCACTCTAAATCACCAGAATCATTTTGCCCTCTTCATACTTACAATCAGAATCATTCAGGAACAGCACTGCAAGTCAGGTTCTCAGCAAAATCCACCAGGAAAATTCACACTGGAAAATCCACTAACACTAAGGATGGAACAGTAAGGGAAATTTAAAAGCAGAAAGGAGGTGCTCTTAACTCACAAGCATTCTCTGCTACCAAATGTTTGTGGGCAAGGGGACATTTCATTTTTGACACCCCAAAATTTACATCAACAGGACACCAACAGTTTTGATGGATCGGAAACTGTGTTAAACCTTAATTTTATGAGGTAATGTGTCCACAAGGAAAGGCACCTCACCACACATCAAACATATAAAAAAACAATAAATGAAGCAATGGGCCCACTCAAAAAGGTTCTAGATCAGCAGAAAAGTTAAAGTTTTTTTTTCATCTGTTTATTGCCATTTCAAGTAACGTACATTTTAAACTGGCCGTGTGTGGCAGCGAAATAGCAGCAAAGTACAATAAAACAGTGCGATCTACCTCACCTCCAATATCAACATGTCCATTTGCCCAAATATACACAGTTGCAATAACAGATATTCAGTATTATGTTAAACAGTAATATCAATCAGAGTCTGAGTCAGTAACAGTCAGTCTTATCAGGTATTTTCGCAAGGTTTCCCAAATGTCTCTGGGTCTTGACATTATGGGTAATTCCTCTTCGTATAGTGTGAGGTTCTCCATACAGTATACCATGTCTTTCAACCAGTGATCAGGTTTTTGAACTAGTTTGCTCTCCCAGTGTAAAGCCGCTCATCGTTTGGCTAGCAGTAGCACAATGCGCACAAGTTTCCCCACCGCCCCTTTCAATTGGGGCACATGACCTAATCAACAAATTTGTGGCTGTACAGTGAAGCATAATCTCCGTCATTTCATAAATATGTTTTAGAACCGCATCCCAATAAGCTCTCCCGCCACCAAATCCCCATGCAAGATGTAGAAAATATGTCCCAAGATGACCACAACGCTTGGACGCGCTGGTTTTTCTCAGGCCGCACTTATGTAATGTAACGGGGGGTGGTAAGTCTGATGTACAAATTTGAAATGAATAATGTGCAGGTTTCCATTAGGTGTGAGGGAGCAAGTCAGTTTGCATATGTGTTCCCAGTCCAGCATTGATAATGGTGGGTCTAGGCTTCTGTCTGCGTCGGGGACCTTGTCTTTTCTTATCTTTTTATACAGTTTTGTGACAAGCTTACGCCGTGAAGGCGCGACTATTATCATCTGTAAGGCACTCAATGTGGGCGGTTTAGTCGGATACGTGGCGTAATGGGCTTGAGCTGCTTGTTTCAATCTATGCACAGTAAAATTGAATAGTGGGGAGGGATTGGAGATGTGAGCCAAGTCATCTGCCATGAGAAAGTGTACGTCCGGAAAAATATCTTGCATAGTTATCATGCCCACTTTACTCAGTGGCCTGAGTGAGCCCTCTTCCAGTGTCACTGAGAGTGCGGCATGATGTGCAATAGGCATAGCTGGTTCATATAGCGAGATATTACTGAATAAATATAAAAAGCGCTGTAGAATGACCATTTTAATGACAGCGATGCTGTCAGCTAGAGAGAGTGGCAGGCAATTCCATCTATCAATGTGTTAGTCCAGGGCAGAACAGGCTTTTCCACAGTTTTCTTTTATCACTACTTCAAGGTCTCGGTGCACCCAGACACCCAAATATTTCACCAGGTCTGTGGTCCACACTAACGGGTATTCCACATTCGGTGGTGATGTATTAACTGTTAGGGGTATCATGATCAACTTATTCCAGTTAATTTGCAAGCCGGAGTGAAGTCCGAATCAGATGTATTCCCTCAAAACGTTCGCTAAATGTTGTGTTGGATCTCTTATGAACAGGACCATATCATCGGCGTAGAGTGATATGCCCACCGGTCTGTGTAGGAAATTCAGAGCCGTGTCCCCATGGCGCTATCGAATTATACATGACAGTGGCTCCAGCACCAATGCAAACAGCAAGGACGATAGCGGGCACCCCTGCCGCATGTCTCTGTGTATCTTAAATGGTTTTGATGGAGCGAGATAGAAAACAAAATTTTGTTTAAACTCGTGAAGTCACATTTCCATAACATGAATAATAATATTAATGATTTGTGATATGTCGTGCTAATACAACTTAGATTAAACTTTACACATGGGGGGACTAACATGTGTGCTCATAAACGTGCATAATTGTTGCATCTTTTTGTTCGTGCAAAATAATAAAATAATTTATTGTTTTCATTTTTGTCATTACTAACTGCTGCAAACTTAAAAGAAGCATGTGCTTGTTTTGCTTTTCCTTGTCTGTGTGATGTCATTTCTACTATTCTAGGTGCATATAAGTCTCATGGAATAACGGAGACTGATAGATATAAACGCTGCTTTATTTGTTTGCAATGGCTAGGTAACATTTTGATTAATCGGGTGGGTTAATTAATTAGTAAATCTTGGGGTGGATACAGAATTTACATTATTTCTTACATTAATACTTTTCTTGTGTTTGTTTTATATTAGAAAACATAAGTTGTCTGCTTTTGGGCCTTGTCTGCCCGAGCTACAATATGCTGAATTGTACCTCTGCAAAAGTGCTGAGACGCCCATTCTGAAATAAATTGTTCGTCAAAAGCTGCGTTCACAAAGCAAAAACTGACGTGATATCATCATTCTGTCGGACATGGCCAAGGTCGAAAAAGAACATTTTGTCAGTCCTTAACTTGGCATCCGCGGAAGTCAATTGGAAGTCAATGGACGCTGCGAGAATGACTTTATACAAATGTTGCAATCCTAGGAAGCTCCTGGTTGCACTCGGAAGGGACAATGGTCTCTAAGAAAAGTGACTTAATGGAAGTTTTGAAAAGTGGGTGACATGTCACTTGTCACTCTCAGCCAATGGGACGTCGAAGATTTCTGAAAACTTTCCTTTGCGTAGTTTAGTTAGCGTAGAAAGGTATAAAAAGTCATGCCCCTAGGGATGGGCTGGCTGCTGCTTTCTGACTTTCCGATGAGGGTGAAGTGCTGTCGAACTTTGCGTGGAGCACGTAAGAATCCTCAAAGAGCTTTACTTTAAATTCTATCTATTTAGCTCAGTTAGGGAATTAGGTTTTAGAAATGCTAAACTTTACATATTTACTTTAATTTTGATTTACTTGCTTAAATTGTATTTTACTCACTTTTCTTTACAATCATGCTAGCTTTACTGCTAATAAAATTCATTTATAAAACTATCAACTTATATACCATAATTTAGTAAATAAAATCTTACTTTTGACAAACAAGCTGGTCTTGGTTATTCAGAAGTGTAGGTTACTATTAGCTAGATTACGTCGCCAATGGTGGTCGTTTAAATGATAAAGTTTTATTCTAATGACAATATTCTTTTTGCAGATGTATAAAAATATATATAGTTTGTAGATAATGTATATATAGATTTAATCTGACCACCTGATTCAGTAGGCCCAAAATATGTCAGGTTTATAAATGGGTCCAAATTTTAGTATAGAATTTTGTTTATAGGTTATGAAGTTGGGTAGCGTTGTTTATGATATATTTTCTATAGGCCGCTGGATCAATTCTCTGGTAGCAGAAATTGATGGTTGCAAAGAGTAACCAAGGTAATATGGTGGTTGCTAAGGGTTACTAAAGTATTATGGTATGGAAATAGGATCGATGTTTTAACACATGTTGAGTTCGTTTTTCGTGCTATCTGTAAGCTATACCGGTATAGATTGTGTGGCGAGAAATTAGTCACGCAAGCCATCTGTTCTGTTTGTAGTGATATCGCCGAGTATCACAAGAGGTATCGCCGTGTACCATAGTGTTGTCGCCGAGCAGCACAGTTTTAGGGCTAGGTCCGAATCTTGTAATGTGAGGGTTTTCTAAGAAATTAGAGCAGCATGAGAATAGGGACAAAGCGCCTTCCATAAAACTCACTGTGATAAGAGTATTAGTTATATCCGAGCTCGAGTGAAGGGTAAATTAGCGTCGGTGCATGATTATCTATAAACAGGTTAGAGTCCTGTACGGGTACATGTTTCATATCTATAAACAGGTGAGAGCCCTGTACGGATAACGTCGTTATTTTGCTAACGGTGCATGATCTCTATAAACAGGTGAGAGTCCTGTACGGATTTCATGTGTGTTTGAAATTAGGGAATTTTCAGTGTGAAAGTGCGAGTTTGAATTGTATTTTATGTTCAAGTGGAACTCTTAGAACTTTCACTTCGCGGTGGGTTCAGAGCAAAGCGAGTTCATAATTATACGTGTTAGAAGGGTGGGGTAAGGTTACTCTACTAACAATTGAATATTATCCTTAGTGTGAATAGCGCCGTCTATTCCGAAGTGTGGATACTTGAATGTATGTAAACTATCCTAAATAGTGAAACGAACAGATGTAGTCCTTATAGTCATTGTTAAGAATTAATTTACACTGAAAAGTGTCCTTAAAATGGCGCTGTGAAAAGATTTTGTGAAGGAGGGGTAAGCGCCAGTAGTGAGAAACGAGAAACCGCAGCTGCTGTGTACGTCACAGAGCCGCGCTGGGATTGGGTGACCTACGTCACAAGCTATATTCTGATTGGCTCTTGAGTCTCTGACGACCTGTGAGCTGATTGGTCCTTCGGAAAAACTCCAAATTTATTGGTTGAGCAGAAAAGTGACGTAGCTCAACTGTCATTGGCTTGTTGGTGTGTTTCGCGCACGGATTGGTTGTTTTACGGAACATCCCGGAAATATTTTACGAACGAATTTGTGAATTGAATTTAACTCTTAAAAATGAGTTATCATTTTAAACATGTTGAGAAAAAGCCAACATTATTTCAGAAGTTTAAGAATTTATTTTCACCTGACAAGAAAATCGAAACGCGAGGTGGTAAACTACTTCATAAGTATAAAACACCTGCAGCGTATATGGAAGGTGAATATGGATATCATACTGTCTTATGGTTCGATAGTTGGAAACGCTATACTAAGAACGACAGTGTTTTAACTTGGCCTGATGATGGTTCATTTAATGTAAAAGTTTTAAGAAATTTACGAGAGAAAATGAATGCTCTTGTTCCGAAACCGAGACCAACTCAATTTGAAGCTTTAGTTGAGTGGGAAGACGAGATGTATCAATTACAAAGAGAAGCTAGTGGAATTAAAAGACCTTCTAAAAATCCACCTTGGAGAAGAGAAACTCATGAAGATAGATTACGAATGTGGAGACAGGGAAACATGAGTGAAGGATTGTATGTAATTCATGAAATGGTAATGGGTACTCCTACAGGGAAATCTATGGAAAGTGAATCTGAGGATGCAGTTATGGAAGAAATATATACAACTGCTAGAAAGAATCAGCCTTTGAGACCTCCTAGATCGTGGTCTACTCCAGTGGTTTCTACTGAAACTTCACCGAGTGCACCTCCAATTAATGAAGCTCCTAAACTTTATCCAAATAATTGTGAAATCATTGAAACTCCTAGAAGACCAGAATTCGAGAATGCTCGAAATGAAAGTAGACATTTTACAATGGCTCCAAGAGCAAGAGAACCTCCAAAAGATTATACAAGAGAGGCAAGAAATGTTGAAGATGTTGATTATAATGAATATTTAAGATCAAAAGAAGAATTAATAAAAAGAATGACAAAAGGCATGGAAGCTGTGACAGTTCCAGTAACAATTGGTCCTGTTCAGCCCGTATTTGACCAAAAGGAAACAAACAAAACTGGATTAACTATTCCTTTAAATACAGAAATTCAAAAGGCTGCTGAAAAATTTTATTCAGACTTATCTGAAATAAACTCTTCTAAATCGAGAATGCCTGATTTAACCTTTAATGAGGATTTATCTCCAAAAACACCAATGGGTGCTATATCAGATATAGGGAGTCCTGAAGTCAGGGTAACCACACCAAAACTTGATGTGGCCAAATTAAAAGCGAATATCGAAGAATTAATAATTGGAACAATTGGTCCAGATAGTTTAAATTACTATCGAGATGATGAACTACTGTTCATTTGCAAAAGCATACAATGGAAAACAAAAAATAAATATGATCAACTAGAGGATCTAGCAGCAGAACTTGAAATCGATGTGAGTAAACAAAAGAATTTTGCGAAACATTACAGATTAGAATTTTCAGAAAGTGACATTGAGAGTTTGAACTCAATGGGAAGAATAGTTCATATTAAAGATTTGATTGTCTATATCAAAAAGCTAGGAGAACTGAATAAATGGAGAGTAAAATGGACGAAAAAGAAGGAAGATGAAAGATTGGAAAAATTGTCAAAACAATTTCCAATGAGAGAAATTGCAGGTGGAGGATATGTTCATGTCCCTTGGTCGAGACAGGACATTCTGTTATTTACAAATGACTTTCCAAAATTAAGGGAGAAACCAGTTGAGTGGTACAGGCAAGTCGATAGATTCATCAAAGTGTCAAAAGTTCTGTGGATTGATTTAGATGGATTTTTTGATATTGTCGTTCCATCTGATCTTTGGACAGAATGTAAAATATCGATTAGTTGGCCAAAAACAGAACCTGAGCGAATTAAAGAAACAGGTGCTCCAAATCCACTTGTAATGGATTTCTATGAGAAAGTAATTGTTTGGATGAAAAACAAAATTCCACCCAAAGAAGTCGATTGGGTTAAAATAGAAAGGACAGAACAAGAAACAAAAGAATCAGTTCATTCTTTTTATGAAAGACTACTGTTAATCTTTAAACAATACAGTGGTTATGAAAAATTAGATGAAAAAGACATGAGCCATTTTGTCTATAGATTTGTTTATGGACTAAAACCTGAAATTGGAGAAATGATCAGAAATAGTATTGTCGGATGGCAATCACTATCTGTAGATGATATTCTAAGAAAAGCTAAGTATTGCAGTGATGAAATAGAAGTAAAACAGAAGAAACTCAAGGAGAAAGCCATGTGGGCTCAGGTAAAGGTGGCTGAGCAACAGATTGCCAGCATGGGTAATAAGAATACTAATTTTGTTCAAACTGGAAATACAAACCAGATACAAGGAAAGTTTAAAAATAATAATTTCCCAAAGAAATTTAGCCCAAAGATTGAGGAGTTGAAACAAAGATTACCTTGTTTTAATTGTGGCGAAATTGGACATTGGAGAGACGAGTGTCCTCATCCTCCTAAAAACTTAAAGAATCCCTTATTGAATCCACAGATGCAGAATGGTGTTGACCTGCAGCGACAGCTACAGATGCAACAGGGGTTAAACGAATTTAATATTCAGCGACAGTTACAGCAACAACAACAACAACAGGTGAATAATCGTCAAGACCAATTGCCACAACCACCTTTTCCGAATTGTGGAGGAGTTCAAAAATATAATCCTAACGTGGGATTTCAGGGAAGTGAACAGGTAATAAAACCACAAAAACAGCAAAAGCAGCAAAGGGTTCAAATGCAAAATGCTTCACAACAGTTTTTATTAACAGAAAGTCAAGACAGCGATTCTGATGATTATTGTTGACGGTGCCCGAGAGAGGAGGAAGAGTGTGTTGTTGGAGCCACTCTTGAGGTTGACCAGTCTGGTCCTTTTGTAAACGGGAAAGTTAATGATGTAGACATCACTTTTCTAGTGGACACTGGTGCTACCCGTTCTACTGTTAGATCAGTGGAAATTGAAAACCTACCTCTCTCTGGGGATACCATCCAAGTTGTCGGAGTAAGTAATCAGCAAATTAAAACTGACTTAACTGATCCAGTACCAGTTGAAATTGGAAACTACAGAGATAAACACAGATTTGTGGTTTGTAATAGTAGTCCAGTGAATCTATTAGGCAGAGACATCCTATGTAAAATGAATTGTAGAATATATTGTTCTCCTGATGGAGTTGAGTTACAAACAATGGAGGAAGATGGTTTATACAGAATGACAATGATGATGATGGAAGCAGAAGAAACAAAATTGTTTCCTGCATTTGAAGAAAAAGATTTACCTGAAGAACTTAAAGGAACAGTGAAATCTGAAATATGGGATTTTACTGGAAATGAGATGGGTCTAATGAAAAACGTAGATCCAGTAAAAATTACATTGAAACAGGGAATAGAATTTCCAAACACTCCACAATATAAAATGAAAACAGAAACAATTGAAGGTATTACACCTATAATTGAAAAATTAATTAAGCAAGGTGTATTAAAAGAAATGGAGAGTAGTTCTTGTAATTCACCAATTATGGGAGTTAAAAAGTCTAACGGAACATTTAGAATCGTACAAGATTTGAGAAAAGTTAATCAAATTGTCGTTCCATGTTGTCCTGTGGTTCCAAATCCAGCAGTAATTCTATTCCAGATTCCACATGATGCTGAATGGTATACAGTCATTGACCTTTGCAATGCATTCTTTACTGTTCCCTTACATCCAGACAGTTATGAAATCTTTGCTTTCAGATTCCAAGGTAAGACCCTCGGATGGTCAAGAATCCCTCAGGGCTATACAGAAAGTCCTTCAATCTTTAACGAACTATTAAAAAGATCATTAGAAGACCTAGACTTACCTGGTAGGTCTACGCTAGTGCAGTATATTGATGATTTGTTAATAGCTGCAAAGACAAGAGAAAATTGTGTAACAGACACAATAATTCTGTTAAATCGCCTTGCAGAAGAGGGACATAAAGTGTCCCCAGCAAAACTACAGTTTTGCAAACAAGAAGTAAAATATCTTGGTCACAGAATTGCAAAGGGAAAAAGACAAGTAACAATAGAGAGAATAAAAATGATTCAAGCAATGTTACCACCAAGAACACAAAGACAGGTCAGAATGTTCTTGGGAATGGTTGGTTACTGTCGACAATGGATAAGTGGATTTTCAGTAATTGCAAAACCACTACAAAGACTGACAAAGTCAGATGTAAAAGATCCAATTATTCTCAATGATGCTGAGATGGAATCTTTTGAGAACCTGAAAAAGAGCTTATGCCAAGCTCCTGCTTTAGGTATGCCAAATTATGAGAAAGATTTCGAACTGTATTGTAGTGAGAGAGAAGGATGTGAATTATCTGTGTTAATTCAGAGACATGGAAATTTAAAGAAACCTATTGCATACTTCTCTGCAGTTCTTGATCCAATTGCTAAAGCATTACCAGGTTGTTTGAAAGCAGTTGCAGCTACAAGTATCAGCCTCGAACAAAGTGAGGGGATCATTATGGGATTTCCTGTGAAAGTTTTTGTGCCTCATTCAGTTGAAATATTACTGACAAGAGGTAAGACTCAACATTTAACAAGTAGCAGATTGACAAAGTATGAGAAAATCATACTGGGAGCAGATAATGTTTCGATTTCAAGATGTTTAAATCTGAATCCTTCTACATTACTGCCTGATTCTGAAATTGTTGATGACATTGAAACAGAACATGAATGTTTAGATGTCATGGAATTCTGCACAAAACCAAGAAAAGACATCAAAGACAGACCTTTGTCTGAATCGGATTTTGTCTACTTTGTAGATGGGTCATGCTTAAGATCCGAAGGAGGTGTCTTAAAAGCTTCATATTCAGTTTGTACAGTCGTAGATGTTGAAGAAGCATCATGTCTTGAAGGAGTTCGTTCAGCACAGGTGGCTGAATTAATTGCTTTAATTCGTGCATGTGAAATATCAAAGGATATAAGAGTTACCATCATTACTGATAGTCAGTATGGATACGGAGTTGTGCATGATTATGGACAACTCTGGTCACAGAGAGGATACATGACATCAACAGGATCACCAATTAAAAATGCAGTTTTCATTAGGAGATTAATTGAAGCAATACAATTGCCAAAAGAAATCGCCATTGTTAAGTGTGCAGCGCACACTAGAGGAACTGATTATATTTCCAAGGGAAATGCCTTCGCAGATGAAACAGCTAAATACTGCGCAAGGAAAAATTATTCATACAATCGGGAGAGGAGTAAAGAAACTGATTCAAATTCATTAATGCTAACAACTGTTGTAGAAACATGGCATGAGATTAGAGATTTACAAAATGAAGCAGAAGATGAAGAAAAAGACTTGTGGTTAAGATCAGATTGTAGACCACGTGAAGAAGATGGAGTGTGGGTTTACAAAGATGGCAGAGTAGTCTTACCAAATTGTTTGATTGCTGACATGGCCAGATTATATCATGGTCCAGCACATCTGGGAAGAGATTCTATGGTTAGACTTTTCAGAGAAACATGGTTCAATACCAAGTTTAGAACTATTGCAGAATCTTTTTGTCAAAGGTGTTTGTCATGCCAACAAATGAACCCAAACAGAAAATCAGTGGTGGGGACAGGAATAATTGGTCGAGAGGGTGGTCCCTTTACCAGGTTACAAATGGATTTCATTGAAATGCCCTTACACAATTGTTTGAAATATGTGCTTGTAATTGTATGCTTATTTTCAAGATGGGTAGAGGCTTTCCCCACACGACATTGTGATTCAATTACAGTGGCAAAACTAATGCTCAGAGAAATCATCCCAAGGTACGGTTTTCCAGTCACTATTGAGAGTGATGGAGGAAGCCATTTTGATAACAAACTGATGAAGTTAATTTGCGAAGCTTTGAGCATTGAGCAGAAAATACATTGTGCATACAGACCAGAGGCATCAGGAGTAGTTGAACAAATAAATGGAACAATTAAAAACAGAATTGGAAAAATGTGTCTTGAAACAGGTATAAAGTGGACTGATGCTCTTCCACTTGTTTTGATGTCATTAAGAAGTACACCAGATAAAAAGACAGGTTTGAGTCCTCATGAAATTTTAATGGGAAGAGTTATGAGGCAAGCTTTTGTACCTGTAGGTAAACTGTTGAGCATAAATGACAGTGCTATTTTGGATTATTGTAAAAGGTTATCTGATATGGTAACTTCTGTGTCTAATCAGGTGGGAACTGAAGCTCAATCAGATGAAAAGGTTTTGACACATGATCTGAGACCTGGCGATTGGGTCAGAACGAAAGTACATCGGAGAAGGAATTGTCTAGCTCCTAGATGGCAGAAACCTAGGCAGATAATTTTGATCACTACTAATGCTGTAAAGTGCAGAGGATTGAAACGTTGGATTCATCCTAGTCATACTATTCCAGTACCAACTCCTGAGAGTTCTGATGTTGAAAGTGATACAACAGACGATTCTGATTCTGAAGCAGAAGGCGAAACAGAAGGTGAAATAATTCCAGATTCTGAAGATCGACAAGAAAGTCGACATCTGGAAACTGTGCCAGTGAATGGAAATTTGACAAGAAAAGACTTAGAAATAATTGAAATAGATTCTGAAGGTGAAGAGAATCTGTTAAAAGGAAAGATAACTGAAGATTCGGTTGTCTCCATTGAAGACAAAGAAGCAGAACAAAAAGAAGTTTCAGACCAGGAGAGTATCGAAAGGCAGAGAACAAACTCTGAAGTAAGGAACAGAAATCCGAAATCTGGGAAGTTGGGGGTAATTGAGGAAGAGGAGGAAAACGAATTACCGAGTACCAGTGATGGAAGACAAAGTGAAGTTCCTGAAGGAGTGAAATTGCCGAATAGAGAAGTTCCTGAGTCAATTGAAATTTCAGACTACGAAACTGAAGAAAGTGACGTGGAAGGTGAAAGTGGAAACAAAAAGAAAAGGACTTGGAAGTCAGAATCAAATAATTCTGAACCAAAGAAGAAGTACGTGAGAAAAGCAGACTACTGGCCAGGTGGAAGATTGAGAGTCAGATTGATCAAGAAGCCAAAAGAACAAGTTGAAGAAATCAGTAGTCAAAAGAGTCCTGGAAAAGAAGTTGGAGTTGGAAGAAAAATTGAAGTGATATCGAGAAAAGGGAAGAGAATAATAAGACCAAACCAAAAATACAAGTCTCCTGAGTGGACTTACTTAGTAATTCCACCTGTTATTGACATATATGATAGTAGTGAAGAAGAAAACGAAATCCAAGAAATTAGTGACAATGATTGAAGTATAGAAATATTAAATTGGCAAAAGGCTGAAGAAAATTTGTTAGTTGACACAAGGTCGAAGAAAAACTGTTTAGTTGAAGAAAACTTATGTATGACATAAGGTCGAAGAAATCTTGTCTAGGGTTTTAAAAAAAAAAAAAAAAAAAAAAATATATATATATATATTTTAAAAGGGGGGTGTAAATAATAAATAAAGAATTTTAAAATTTATTTTTATTTTTTTGAGGCTAAAATTAACCAAGAATGCCTTATGTTAAGGAGAGCACTTCAAAGTGTTCTGTTTTTAAAAGTTGCTGTAAGATGACTCTGGTGTGTCTGCTCATTTTAATTCTGCTCTGGTTGGTTCTAGCTGTGATTATCCCTTTGGAGATGAATAGAGAATTACACAAAGTTAACATAACAAGCAAAGCTCTGGTTAGCCAAACTAAACATAGTGCGTCTGCAAAAGTTATTGATCATCAGCCTAACATTCATCAAGATAAATCAATTGGTGATTTCTCAAGTAATACATTCACAAAGCTATTGAGTGAATATGTTAAGGTAATGGATGCAAAAGACTGCTATGTCTGCGTTAAGTTACCTGCTTCTGTTTCTGAGGGAGTAACATATAATATGCTTCCTCTCACTTATGCTGTAACATGTAGTGTATTAACTAGTTTATTTTATCAAACTGGACGTTTAGAATATTACTATTCAAATTATGATGACATTTTTGCAAATATTAAGATTGATAATGTTTTAAATAAGCATAAGAAAGCAAAACAAATGAGAGAATTTTTCCTTGTTACTAACGAACTCACTTACGAGTATGCTTACAAGAATAATCTAACATGCAAATTAAGTGCTGAAGGAAAGAAATTTTTGAATATGGTTGAAGAGAGAAGAGCAATTTATAAGAGGAATGAATTAGTCAAGCAGACTAAGTCAAGTTTCTGGCAAAAAGAGGATGAGAAGTTAAATGGCAAAATGCTTGAAAATATTGCAATTCACATAGACAAACCAGTTAGTGGAAAACTTTGCATTAGAAGAGATAATACACTTTTTGATAATTATTTTGTAGGTGCAAGTAACTGTGAAGATACTTATCAAATTTTGGGAGGTTGGGGATTTAAAGGTGGAAAAGATCCTATCTTTCCTGGGATTTATTTTGTTTGTGGTGACAAAGCCTACTACAACCTTCCAGACCACTGGTATGGAACTTGTTATGTGGGAATTGTTTTTCCTAAAGTGTTTCATGTTGACAGAGATTCAGAAGGATTGTTTAAAATTCATAATTACGTAAATAGAGTTAAAAGAGAAACTTTTACTGAAGTTCTGGGAGATATTTTTCAAGCTGTAATACCTTTTGTTGGTATAACCCTAAATGCAGGGAGAATCAGAAAATTGTCCACTATAGTTGATAGATTATCAACCGACACAGCTGATGGGTTTCAATTAGTGAATGTTGAAGTTATTGCAATTAGATCCATGGTAATTCAAGACCGCCTTGCTTTAGACATACTCCTAGCAAAAGAGGGAGGAGTCTGTGGCATTTTACATGTACAACATTGTTGTACATATATACCTGACGAAAGTAAGAATATTGAAATGTATATTAAGAATATTACACAAATGCATTCAGAGATAATTCCTTTAGAAGAAGATGATTTTACAGGGAAACTTTCAAAAAGGTTTCAAGCAATTAAAAACTGGTTTCATGATATCGGAAGTTCAATTCTTGGCAAGATTCTGGCACCTTTGATTATAATAGTATTCATTTTTATTTTGACCAAAATAGGT
Organism: Lissotriton helveticus; assembly: GCF_964261635.1. Lineage (NCBI taxonomy): Eukaryota > Metazoa > Chordata > Amphibia > Caudata > Salamandridae > Lissotriton > Lissotriton helveticus. The sequence continues at coordinate 17,174,762 of NC_136060.1, read as the reverse complement.
TGTTTGTTACATAAAAGAAAGAAACAGTTGAAAGAAAAGAAAAGAATCTATAAACTCAGAAAAGAAGAAGAAAGAGAGATCGAATTACAGGAGTTACATAGAGAGCGTTATGCTAATTCCAAAGATTATGCAGAAACAGATTTTTAGGTTTACTGATACAAATGAATTTGAATCGATTTCTTAGAAATTGAATTTACAAAAATTTTGAGTGCTGGTGTGGTGATTTGTTAATCACCAGATGAGGGAGTTGATGGAGCGAGATAGAAAACAAAATTTTGTTTAAACTCGTGAAGTCACATTTCCATAACATGAATAATAATATTAATGATTTGTGATATGTCGTGCTAATACAACTTAGATTAAACTTTACACATGGGGGGACTAACATGTGTGCTCATAAACGTGCATAATTGTTGCATCTTTTTGTTCGTGCAAAATAATAAAATAATTTATTGTTTTCATTTTTGTCATTACTAACTGCTGCAAACTTAAAAGAAGCATGTGCTTGTTTTGCTTTTCCTTGTCTGTGTGATGTCATTTCTACTATTCTAGGTGCATATAAGTCTCATGGAATAACGGAGACTGATAGATATAAACGCTGCTTTATTTGTTTGCAATGGCTAGGTAACATTTTGATTAATCGGGTGGGTTAATTAATTAGTAAATCTTGGGGTGGATACAGAATTTACATTATTTCTTACATTAATACTTTTCTTGTGTTTGTTTTATATTAGAAAACATAAGTTGTCTGCTTTTGGGCCTTGTCTGCCCGAGCTACAATATGCTGAATTGTACCTCTGCAAAAGTGCTGAGACGCCCATTCTGAAATAAATTGTTCGTCAAAAGCTGCGTTCACAAAGCAAAAACTGACGTGATATCATCATTCTGTCGGACATGGCCAAGGTCGAAAAAGAACATTTTGTCAGTCCTTAACTTGGCATCCGCGGAAGTCAATTGGAAGTCAATGGACGCTGCGAGAATGACTTTATACAAATGTTGCAATCCTAGGAAGCTCCTGGTTGCACTCGGAAGGGACAATGGTCTCTAAGAAAAGTGACTTAATGGAAGTTTTGAAAAGTGGGTGACATGTCACTTGTCACTCTCAGCCAATGGGACGTCGAAGATTTCTGAAAACTTTCCTTTGCGTAGTTTAGTTAGCGTAGAAAGGTATAAAAAGTCATGCCCCTAGGGATGGGCTGGCTGCTGCTTTCTGACTTTCCGATGAGGGTGAAGTGCTGTCGAACTTTGCGTGGAGCACGTAAGAATCCTCAAAGAGCTTTACTTTAAATTCTATCTATTTAGCTCAGTTAGGGAATTAGGTTTTAGAAATGCTAAACTTTACATATTTACTTTAATTTTGATTTACTTGCTTAAATTGTATTTTACTCACTTTTCTTTACAATCATGCTAGCTTTACTGCTAATAAAATTCATTTATAAAACTATCAACTTATATACCATAATTTAGTAAATAAAATCTTACTTTTGACAAACAAGCTGGTCTTGGTTATTCAGAAGTGTAGGTTACTATTAGCTAGATTACGTCGCCAATGGTGGTCGTTTAAATGATAAAGTTTTATTCTAATGACAATATTCTTTTTGCAGATGTATAAAAATATATATAGTTTGTAGATAATGTATATATAGATTTAATCTGACCACCTGATTCAGTAGGCCCAAAATATGTCAGGTTTATAAATGGGTCCAAATTTTAGTATAGAATTTTGTTTATAGGTTATGAAGTTGGGTAGCGTTGTTTATGATATATTTTCTATAGGCCGCTGGATCAGTTTGGATGTCAAACCCGCAACACGTACCAATGCACATGTGTCTGTGTATAAAAGCCGAACCCATCCCAGGAATAACAATGGAAACCCCATGCATCGTAGTATATGAAACATGTATTCCCATTCTACGGAGTCAAACGCCTTCGCTGCATCTAACATCACCACAGGAGCAGGCAAAGCAGGATCTAAAACATGAAACATGGTAAAAATTGTTCACAGATTATGTGACGTATAGCGCTCCGGAATAAAGCACGATTGATCCGGGAGGACCAGGTGGGCATAAGGGGTTGCAGCTGTGTGTCTACAATTTTTGCTAAGATTTTTTGCATCCAGATTTATCAAGGATAGTGGGCGATAAGATCTGCAAGCGTCCGGGGCCTTGTCCTTCTTTAAGAGAGTAATGATGAGTCCTTCGCAAAGGGACGAAGGCAGGGAACCAGCTTCGTGCGCTTCTGAACATGGATTGAAAGACCACACCGGCAGGGGGGCCCGCATCTGATGCCGGCACCTGGGCGGTCGCCTGGTCCGGAGTTTAGGCTGATTCCTTTCAGGTTTCCCCATCAGGGCAACGTCTTGATCAGATGACTGTCTCGGCAACTCACATCTGCACGTGGGTCCGAGGTCCCCACCACTCAGCACGGCGCCGGCAGCGATATTTAATAGCGGTGGCCAGGTGCATCCAAGTTCTCAATTGTAAAAGAGCAGAGAAAGGCAATGATAGTTTGGCCAGATGGAGTGCAGCGAATATCCTACTCTCCTCTTTGACCAGAGATGGCCCTTCCACGTGTCCCAGAGCGCCGGCACGGTCTTCCCCAAGTGTCCTCACAGCACACTTCACTGCTCACGTGACCTCATCGGGTGTAATGCTTGTGAAGACAGTTGATAAAGCCACAGGTGGCCACTCAGTATAGATAGTGCAAGGCCCACTGGTACAGGATCAGGAGTGAGAAGCACCAATACGTCAGCTGTGCAGTGTGGTCGCCTCTGTGTTGTGTGCCCTAAAGTTGCCACCTTACAAACCAGTTCTTTACTGGCAGTCCCCGGAGGCTCCGCTCATCAGTACAGTGAATCTGTCGTACCTGTGGGGGGGTGGGGGGGGGGGAATCCACCACCGTGCACCTCCAGCCACCCAGCTCAGAAGGCCTCCAGGCAGTGGGAAGTCGGCCCAAGCTTCTCTGCTCCGTCCGCCAGCTGGTACGACTAGATTTCAGGTGCAGGGGTCGAAACAGAAGAAGGGGGCCTACGCTCCACGTCCCCGCAGTCACGACCCCGGTATTTCGGCCGCACTGAACTGGAGGCATGCACGAGGCAGCCCCCGTCCCCCCGGCCCGAAGCGAAATGCAGGGAGCCTCCTACCTCCTCCATCAAGAACGGGCAACCGGAGACACCACAGGGCAAGTCAGCAGTACGGACATCATGGGTCCAGGGATCTTAACACCACAAAAGGTGTCTCCACATCCGTGATCACCGCTCAGCTGGGATTTCAGCGGCGGGGTCGCCGGCTACATGCATGCACACCCATAGGCTGCTCCTCTCCTTGCAGCCTTAGTCCGTCTAATTTTTGTTTGGGGGGCTATAATGACCCGCAAACCATGACAGTGCATCGCCGACAGCTTCCGATTCAGGATTCCGTCAAGGTTGTGTCAGTTAACCAGTTGTATGCACAGGATAATTGTAGGATTGCTCTGTGACAGCGGGGGCTCGCTCACAGAGCTGCCATTCGCAGGCTCGGCTTGCTCCGCCCCCCAAGTTAAAGATTTTTATTACAAAATGTAGGAATAAGGCAATACAAAGTCAATGTTATGAAAACTCAGTCACTAGAGAAATGCTGAGAAATGCAAAATCTAAAATTAGCCTATATCCCAACTGGAATGCAAAATGAGGAGAAAAACTGACAGCATCCCTAGCAGAATAGGAAAGTCTCTGCCTCACACCCACAAACGAGGGTTTTTATACATTATTGTCAAAAATGAAATTAACAAAACTGCAGAATCATTGTGGTGTGAGCAAATGTATAATTTTATTAGCAAATCAGAACACAGAAGTATTTGGCATCATATTACCTTAGCACCAAGCACTATCCCTTTACATGAATGACTATTCTGCCCCCTCCATGTGAAGATGGTAGAACAAATTAGACACTCAAACAAGAAGCTTTTATGTGAATGAAAAGGGCACGGTGATCTAGCGGAAAGACCTTGAAGAAATTGTTTTGTATCTTAGCCAGAGAAAGTTCAACGAAGACAGCGTGAACAATGAAATGGAAATAAACAAATAATATTATACTTGACTACGTGCCTGCAGAATTGACAGGAAGTAAAATATGACAGGAAGGACATTTATTTTGAAAATCACTGCAGTTAGGTCCAATTGAGGCATAGTGGACAAGAGTCCGAAAAATGCACTTCTACAAATCATAGGAATAGACAATAGTATTATATTAGTGATCAACTGTGAAAATACATTCTGCACTTTAATAATGAAGCACAAAAAGATAAGAGCACAAAGCTCCTCAATTTTATCACATTCTGAAGAAAGGAGCTGGAAGACCATATTGTTGGTTGACGCTCTTGGTACATTAGCAATCTAAATATTATTTGATGAGGTATAAGGTGACTTGGAAAGGAAAAATAATAATTTCTTTTAACAACATCATTGTGATCTATACAACACAATTTCCAATTAGCAACTCTGGTCTCAGCCACTCAATCCATTTCAAGTTTGTTACATTACATCCTTTTTACCATAGAATGCTAACACTTCTGCTTTTATTAAGATATACATTTGCACAAGGAATAAAAAATCGTCCAACTTTGAGGTGCAGGATGCAGTTTAAGGGCCAAACTATAAGATGAAAACTAAGATTAACTGTATATTGGGTAATGTACCCGAGCTGTACATTATAAGACATTGCAAGTCACCGAGGAATTAATGACCATATAGAGTAACGTGTCTTAAGGCCAAGTTCTTTTATAAAAGGTCATGGAACACCAAGGTAAATTGCAACACCCATATAAAGTATAGCATGGAGGCACTTTATTTCTTATAATTCATTGTCGCACCATCACTTTTCCTACAAACCCCTTAATGTGTTGCCTCTTTCATGTGAGCTATGTTTGCAAACATCAAGAATAAAATGTAAATCTCTAATGTCAAATCAATCACATCAAAAACCAGTTTGATAGTTGTTGCAATATGATATTAGAATCAGTTTAGTACATCATATTAGGACACTGTAACTCAGAATGTGTAGAAAGGTGCCGAGAGATTGCGGGCCAGATTGACAATATACTAACGCAGCGCGGTACAGGAAGTTATTTTGCTGTGCAGCGCTGTGTTTGGAAGCACAGGGATGCAACATATTTACAACAATATGTCGCATCTCTTTGCTTCCCACTGCGCTGGTGCACAAACTGCTGCCATGCGCTGATGCAGGCACCCTTGCACCATGGTGCAAGGATGCCTGCGTCAATGGGTATGATTGTTTATGTGCAGGAAGGGTTCCCTTCCCGCACATAAACAATCAGAAATGGTGTTTTCCAAATTCTATGGGGCATATTCTCAAGGAGTTATCGCCGAGTTAACAGCACTTTATCACAGCCAAAGTCGCAATAAATGTATCACCCCATTCACAAGCTAGTGCTAACAGCCCATAGCACCAGTTTACCTGTGATAGTAGGTGCAAAAAACATCGCCGCAAACGACCCCTACAACTATCACTAATGAGATGCAGAGTAGGCATTCCTGTGCAAAAAGCCGCAACAACACCACTCCGCAACATTCTCAACGACCAGCTAGATCGCGATACTACCACAAAACATGCGATAAGGCGCGTTAGCAGCAGGAAATTAACACCTGCTCTGACCTGGTTCAAAGTCGGGCGGCAGCCGGCACAAGAAAAGGGAGCCCAGGCCACAGCCACACCAGAAGAACAGATGCTATGGAGCTACTGATCATGCAGCCCGGACACTCAAGAGGGCCACAACACCCACCGCCACCACCCCAGGCCCGCCGCCACCACCCGGAACCCCACGCACTACCCCGCCGGACCACCACAGAGCAGCGCAGACACACACTGCGGACCTTCAGAAAACGCACCAGCCTCACAGACTTAACACCAGAGAATATCATTGCCCACTACAGGCTCCAAAGGATAATCATCCTCCGCATCCTGAACATCATTGTCCACAAGCTGACGGTACCAACACAGCAGACAACCAACAACCCACCTCAGACAAAGCTGCTGGCTGTGCTGCACCTGTTGGCCTCGGGTACCTTCAAACCAACAACCACCAGAGTCGGAGGAGTCTCTCAGCCAGCTATCAAAGTTCCTCTAACCTGTCCTGGATGCTATCATCAGCTTGGTGCCCCAGTACCTATAGTTCCCCCACACTGTGCAAGAACAGCTGGAGACCAAACAAGGCTTCTACACCATAGCTGACCCATGGGAAACACACATTTGGAACTGAGTCTTGATTACACCATGGCAGAGTACATTATTTAAGGCTGAGGTTATGCCACTATACTCCCTTCAAGGTGGTGCCACCAAGGCTGTCCATAGGACTTGCACCAAACGTGTCTATGGGCACTTGTTGACTGCGGCCTCCGGCCTACACTGCGGTCCTGCAGGCCTCACACCAATCCAATGCAGTCCGTCATAGGCAGGACACGGCATCGTCGCTGGCTAAACACCCCCTCAGGTCTGGTGCCACCACCTATGTCACCCACAAATCTAATACAAATGCCATTACAACGTTGTGTGTAAGAGATCCAGGAGGAGATGGCTGGACAGCGGTTAACCCGCGCTGACCGCAGTCTTGGTCCGACACTGCGGCCAACTAGGTAGCATTTTTGGAACTGAGTCTTGATATATTCATGGCAGTGTACATGTCACAGTACGCAAGGAGAGGAGTAAGAGGAAGACGCGCTTCAGTCTGGAGGAAAAAAGGCACTATCAACAACAGCACTGGTGCCACTGACTCTGTACAGCGCATGCCTACCACACGTGGCTGTGGGCCCCTGATGACCGATGGCTCCAGCACGCACTGTGGTGGAGTAGGTCACACATTGTGAACTGACTCTTGCCCTCTACATGGCACAGTCAATGTCATTGTACAGGCCTCATCGCAGACTGCATCTCCTTCCAGCTCTGGTGCCACTGAGTGTGTGCCCTGAAATTCATGGTCAATCTCTGTTTGTACGTCTAAGGCGTCTAGGCCGATGAGCGAGAGGTTGTCTTCCTCTACATATAGCTGATACTGACAAGGTGGAAAAGTGGAGTCTGTAGCATTCAAATCCACCATTTGCTTGTTCCTGCTTGCTTCTGCCCTCTGCATCATGCCCTGGAGGGACACCTTCCACTGTCCTAAACACCCCTTCGGGACATTCCCCTTGGACATTGACGAGTACACGCTCAGCTCGCGTGGCCCTACCTCAGTGCACCGCAAGTCACCGTCCCTTGGCGGTGTGCCTGTGCCGGCCGCTGTGCATCTGGGGCCACAAACTCTGTGCTGCTCAACTCAGAGACCCATGATGTCCGTACTGCTGATTGTCTGCTCACTGTTTTTACCAGCACCAACCAAACCTTGAGTGGTGGCTCAGTGATGGCTTACACTACTCAACACAGCACAGGCGTCACTGGAGATGTGACCCTGGCAATAAAAGAGGCCAGGCGCACGTACCCATAGCCAGTTCCACAAACTCACTCAGTGTGTCCGTGTGGTCATTATGTATGCATGTGGGACTGGGGCCATTCCACATTACATTGTGCTGGGTACAGCGTGTGCAACCATGTCACCACAGGCAGTGGTGTGAACCTGGGACATGTAACCATGTCATATCTTCATGTGAGTGTAAGAGGGGTGGACAAGCGTATGACAGTACTGCGTAGGGGTGTGGCTCCTCCACATGTGGATCTGGGTGTGGTTCAGTGTGTTCCTTGCCAAGGATGTGGCTGATGCGTGTGTCTCTGTTGTAGTGTCTGCGCCACCCGCCCCGCAATTGACAATGTTGCTATGTGGCATGCCCCCGGTGTGCGTGGGCGGCAAAAGGATAATGGGGGAGGGCATGCCTACTCGGGGTCAGGGGTCACACATGTCAACTGTTGTGTGTGTCGCTATTAGCGCAGCATGAGCCAAAGATGTACCCTCAACTGCATGTTGTTTTCAGCCAGGCAGGTAGTCTACATCTGTGTCAGACCTGTCCTTGCAATGGGCCTACACACACTTGGCAGGCCGCATTCTGCGCAGCATCATCACAGTGTCGTACACAGGCTTGTAGACATGCGCAGACAGGCATGTCAATGGTGTGCCGTAGGGGTACATGTGATGTAATCGCGCTGCGCACACAAGTGAATGTGCAGCAGTGAGGCTACGTAGTATACAGTGATGGAGCTCATGTGCAACATGCAGTACATGTCATACTGGAATCACTAAGTCGCACATCACACACCAATGAACCAGTGAACCTGCCAACATGTCATGAAGTACATAGTTGTGACTCATGTCTCTCTGCATTGTCACAGGTGACCAAGGATATGCACTCTGCGCTTGGATGATGACACCTCTCCGAGCCCCGAACACACAGGCCCAGAGGCAGTACAATGTGGCCCACAAACGCACCAGGGTCATCGTGGAACACACATTTGGCATGTTGAACTCATGTTTCAGGTGGCCGGTTGTCACAGGTGGTCAGCTCCTGTACAGCCCAGACCTCGTGGGCTTCATGATTGTTGCATGTTGTGTGTTGCACAAGATATGTTTACGCAGCAAGGCCCCATGGATACGAGTGACAGATGCACCGGACGATGATGATGAAGATGAGGCAGGTGGACCACACCCCACTGCAGCCAAAGCAGGGATAGCCCGTAGGGACTACATTATTGACAATTTCCTCTCTGGTTGACATCACATTGTGTGGGTCCTTAGCAGTAATTGCACAGTATGCTGACTGGCCACAGGCACTGCATGTGCTAATAAAGGCATTCCGATACACATTTTCTGTGTTCATGTCACTCATCTGTACAGGCACTTCACTCAGACAAGTGTGGGTGCGACATGTTGTGCTGTCAATTGAGGGATTTGTTAATGGATGGTGGGTGTGTCACCTCTGTGCAGTAGGGCTGTTTATGGTGTCACGTATTTGAACTGCCAGTTCTGTGTGTCACAGTTGTTACGGTATCCCACTCTTCAGCGTTTCACATGTGTACCAATTCATTCCATTTTGACTGTCATTTGTGGTCAAGTGACAACAGGGATTCTTTTGTGCTCTGATATGTGCCACCATGATGCAGGGATGCACACTGTGTCTCAAGTCCCACAATTCCCACAACATGGGCTACATGTACTTAAGCGGGAGTCACCACCACTACATTAGTCCGTGTTTTGTTTGATCATGGACATGGCACATCGGTGTGCAGGGGGTGTTGTTTGTCCCTCTGCAATGTGAGGGGTAGATGTGGTTTCGCAGTGTGTACCATGTTTGTTTCCGCATTTGCGCAGGTTACATACTAAATGCATGTCGATGTACATTGTGGCTGTTTGTGGGGAATTGCCTATCTGATTTGGACAATGGCCATTTGTTCTGCGTCACAGCCGTGGGGTTGTGTTCTGATTTTGAATATTGTATTCACTGATAAAACTACACTCCACTTCAGTCAGTTTGCACATGCCTAGCTCTAGAAAAAGACCCATTTATCACAATAGTACGTTTTATATTGGCACTGTAATACTTTATAAGAGGCGACATAAACTCAATTTCTCCAAGATGTGTGTTAGCAAAAACATATTTATTTGAACATCATGATCTGCATAAGATCATCCAAAAGATCCTTGTGGATTATTATAGAGTAATATACTGAATGGGACAAGGTATTGGAATATGGTAAATCACACCATCAGAAAACAGATGTAGGGGCATGTTTACAGATATAGCAATTAGTAACATTCATAATTGTCTATAATCATATAATAATAGTATGTAGGTAATTTCTAAATAATCAGTCTCATTTTTATTTCGAACATCTAATTGACCATGTAAGTACAATTATCATTAGTAGTCTTTGAGAGATACCCATAGGAGGAGATGTGAATGCTAGTAGCCTAATAAGTAGGGGTGGGCAGTTGACTCTGCTCTGCAGGCAGAATTCAAGGGATCCAGCCCACTCTGCGCTGTGCCTGGAGCACAGAGTTCTGGAAAAACTCTGCCAACGAATGTGTGGTGGAGTTTTTCTAGCATGTGGCTCGCTTATCGCAACATTAAGTTGGTGAGCACAAGAGATACATTTGAGTGCTAGGATGAGTCCCAGTGCATTTTCTCAATGCGTTCGGGAGCGACTTGTCTCTACTGCTCTTATTGAAAAAGCTGCTGCTCGACTAGAAAATCTAGTTGAGTGGCATGAAGAAGCAACCCTCTCTTGCGTGCCGTACAGTGCAGTTTGTGCTGGTTTTGCAGCGCAGGACAAGCTCCTGGCATTAAAAATCAGCATGAGCAGCTCGATGTATCAAAATTCGGTCACTCACGGATTCTCACAGTGTTTTTAGGTAACTCCGCGAGTTCCACCCACCCCTAACAATACAATAGTCACAATTCTAACTACTAAAACTGCTTTGGAATCCATGCCAATTGTCTCTTCTTGCGGACATTTTCTCTTTTGATCTATCGTTCAAAAACAAAGTCTTTATGAACATTATGGTAATGCATGGGGATTTACTAGAATGGATAAACTAGGTGGAGCATATTATGAGTTTAAGTTTAATATTTATATGCTGAAAACAAAAAATTGTGTACATGTATAAAGGTTGTGGTTAATCACATTTTTTTTTTATATATATAAATCTGTCAAGGCCGCGGGGTGCGCTCTGGCGATCTGACCATACAGGCGCCCACACCTAGGACCCGGGACCTAGGATGCCTCATGGGATGGTAAGGGAAGGGGAGGGTGGGGTGAACCAAGGGTGGGACGTGGGAGAAGGGGGAGGGAGCATAGGACCAAGGAATGTCAATTACATGAAGGGCAAAAAAACCTATATTATTGTAGTCACAGATAATCGTGCAATGACCAGGAAACAAAGACATGGATATGACATCAGGCTGATGGCAATAATTCTAATTTTATTATGGCTAAGTTAAAAATTGTTTCTCTAAACATTTGCGGACTCAATGATATCAAAAAAAGACAGAAGGTGGCGGTAGGATTACAATTAATGGAGGCTAATATTGTCTGTATACAAGAAACTCATATCGAAGGTTCTCAGCACCACTTATTGAAGTCACTAGGATATAATCTCATTACTGCTTCTACACAAGGAGTCAGAACTAAGGGGATGGCAATCTTAGCTAAAGGTGGGGGGCTCTAATTTGATAGAGTACTTTCCGATAAATTCGGAAGATGGGCAATCGCCGAATGCAAGTACAATAAGGGTCGAAATAAAATAACAATTTGCACTATATATGGGAGTGTCTTTGATGAACCAGAGATGCTAATAAAGGTCTCCAACGAGCTCGCTCATTGGCCTCTACCCCTTATAGTGTGCTGGGACTTTAACCTACATCTCCCCGGGGCTGGACCTCGGGTCCGGAATTTAAATATCATGGTCGGAAACCTAGAGTCTTTCGGGCTCTAAAAGACTTATGTATGGTACATAGCCTAATAGATGGGTGGCAATATAATCACTGGGGAGATCCTGGTTTTACATTCTATTCATATCCACATTCGCGACATGCAAGACTTGATTACATGCTCATATCAAATTCTTTGAAAAAGGCATGTTGATAGATAAATTACCACGCCTATTATCAGACCATAACCCGCTAATTTTAACGCTTTCATACACTCCGAATAATCATCCAATTAAGAGCTGGACGTTTGAGAGGGCTCTGTTAATGAATGAAAAGTATTGCGAACATATGAAGGGGTGGATTCCCGGCTTTATTGCAGACAACCTAGGAAGCACTTCTGTAGTATTTGTATGGGATGCTCTTAAAGCATGCATAAGAGGTGAGACATTACAATTTTCTCTTAGGAGTAATAAGGAAGGGAAATCCCACTTAGCTGCACTACACTATAACTTGGGTAAAGCCGAAGAAGATCTGATCGCTGCAGCTCAACAAGGTCAGGGGCTAGACAATGCATTATCTCAGGTAGCCATTGCAAAAAATCTTATCACAGAAATAATAGTGGAAAAAGCCATCACTAAAGCAGCAGTAAATAAGGAAAAGATATATGAGCTGAGTGAACAGGTTGGGCATCAGCTAGCGGTGCGTATTAGAGAAGAGACATCAGCAAGTACCATCAGAGAAATTCAAGACCCTAGACTAGGCCTAAAATCAGAACCAGATGAAGTAAGGGCCGCATTTCAGAGATTCTATCAAGATCTATATACAGAACCTATAAATGGACTGGGGGATCCAGATCTGTATTTAGATGTAAATCGAGGTCCTAGATTTGAGAAGAAGGACCAGGACATGCTGGACGAATTACCCAATTGGGTTGAGATCCTGCTATCTTTAAAAACATTAAAAAGTGGGAAAGCGGCAGGAATGGACCGGATACCATTTGAGTTCTATCTGAAATTTGCTGATCAATTAAAAATAATAATGATGACTTTGTTTGCCCACATATTTCAGGGAGGTACCCCCCACCCTCCTGGTCTGAAGCTAAAATTGTCGTCTTCTTGAAAAAAAAAAAAATCCACTTGATTTAGGGTCATATCGATCAATTACTCTAATTAATGGGGACTCAAACATCTACTCGAAATTCTTGGCGGCCAGATTGGCACCAATAATAAATAAAATAATATCTAAACACCAACATGGATTTATACCAGGAAGGTCAACAACTGATCATGTTCAACGGGTGATCTCGCTGTTTGATTATACAGAGTCTACAGGAGACCCTATGGCGCTTATACTTCTGGATGCAGAGAAAGCGTTTGATAGGTTCTCCTGGAGATTTTTATGGACGGCAATGTCCTATAGTGGAATTAACGACAAATTCATTATGGCTACTCGAGGACTATATAATAAACCGAGTGCTAGAGTATTAGTCAACGGGCTCCTGTCAGAGAACTTTGCGATCACGAGAGGAACCAGGCAGGGATGCCCCTGCTCACCCCTTTTATTTGCAATATATATCGATCCATTTATTCGATGGTTGGACAATTGTGTATATATATCACCAATTAAAATAGGTAGTCATAACCTATGTTCCCTCCAACCTGCGCGCCTGTGCGCGCACGCACACAGCCTTCACCAAGCGCTCAGAATTAATCTGAATGCGCGCAAGTCAATCAAGGGACTAAAGAAGGAGAGAGTTAGAAAGACGATCAGTGTGAAAGGTAAGTGTCTCTTTTGGCCGACAAAGATAAAGCGTCCCCGCTGGGAAGGGGATCGGAGGTGTCGGACCCCTGTGGTGATAGAACACTGCACATTAGCCTGGGCGTGCATGCACACAATGGGGCTACCGAGGTACCCAGCAGGCACTCCAGGCAGTTTTAACATACACCGCCTTTACTATTAGCCTGGGGGTATGAGCTGCGCAGAGGGGCTTTCACAAGGTCTGCCTCCTGCCACATCTGTGTGGTATAAACAAAAAATTACCTGTTTTTGAAAGACAATAAATAAGTGACAGAGCTGTGAAGTGGCAGCATTTATTCACAGGGCTGTTATCAAGAAGGAGCTGCAGTTAGGGTCGCCACCTTTCAAGGGGAAAAATATTAGCCATGTTTAACAGTCTGCAAGGGCATGACACTAAATAGGGATGTAAACAAAACCGAATGCCCGTGGCCGGCAAAGGGACTCCGCGCACCTTCCAGATAGAAGGAATCCTGCAAAAAGAAAGGTATTTGTGTTGCATGTTTTATTTATTTAATCTGCTCAGTGCACAAGATAAACTCCACGCTGTATAAGGGACATATGGTGTCATGAAAAGGTGTATTATTCATAGACAGTCCTGCTCTTCCCACAGCACTTGTTCTGGTGTTACCTTGTGCAAGCATTAGTGCACTGTCAAGTCGCCTAATGAGTCACTGCTTGAAACAGAGGTGGGTGAGCTGAACGTTTCGAACATCCCAGAAAACTGTAGTAGGTATAATTAGAGGCCCTCATTGTGAGGTGTGGGGAACCCACAGGGAGAGGGCTTCTTTTACCCGGGGCATGGAGGTGTCCAGGGGTGAGATGAGAAGATGGGGAAGAGCATTGCCACAGCTCTTCTTTCCTCTCTGCCCTTCCTCCTGTTATTGGTGCCTGTTCGCAGGATGCGCGCACCCCTTGTTTATACTGGAACTTCAAGGGATGTGTAATACAAAAATGCAGGTGAGACTTGTGCCAGGGCAGCAGTCCTATTACCCTCCTTAAACGTGCCCCCAAACATGACACCCGTTAATGCAGGGTATTCACAGGAGGGGGACACCCTTGTTTTATATGCCGTGGGGGTGGGTTCCAAGAGGGCGGCAGGCGTCGTGCATGTTCTGATGATGGGGCTGGTACTCCTGTCAGTGCACTGATTACTACAGGCTCGCACAAAAGGGACTTGGATGACAACTGGAACAATCTTTGGCCTCCCTCGAGACATGCAGCGAGTGTGGTGAAACATTGCTTAACAAGAAAGAGTGCAGCCACAGACCAGACACGTATGAAAGGATCGGGCTGGAGCGTGCGTGGTAAATGTTGGGCCAGGAAGGATAAGATGGGGAAGGGTCTTAATGTGATAGTCCGTGAGGGAACACAGTCAAAATAGGCCAGACCAAACTTTTGGGATTGTTTTTTATTTATTTATTTATTTACTTAAAAAGTCACTGGTTGGGGCATAAGAGATCAAAAGGTGTCAAGAGCTGCCCTTCAAGAGAAGCAGATTCTGTGATTGTGTGGACGACGGGAGGTCCCCTGCAGAGGATACCAGCGCCAAGAAAGGGAGCAGGTGGCAGAAATGGCAGAATCGGCTGTGTGGAGTAGAAGGTGGTGGCAGATTTCAGAGCAGGGGAGTGAGGGCGTCTCAAGAGAAGTAGAGGGGAGGGAAAGGGAGTGGATAGGAGAACACGAGTATGTATATGTGTGTGAGAGAGAGAGGCAAGTATGTGTGTGTGTTAAAGAGAGATAATGGAATGTGCTAGTGAGATAAAAGTGTGTGTGTGTGCTAGAGAGACAAACAAGGAGCCAGTGAGAGACCTTCTACTATGTACCTTAGAGTTAGACTGCACCTCAGTGAGGGTAGGTGCTGGAGTAAACAAAAGTCTGTTTATTTTCCAAGAGCACCTAAACATCGCTATACAGGTCTGTCCCGTGGCAACTATTGGCGCTACTTTTCACATAACTGTTTTTTTCTTTATTTTATTAAGATCCCAAAAGGTGCAAAACAGGGATACGTCTGCTCTCAGCATTCGACCTAAAACATTCCATCTTGCTAAATATGTTGTCCATGTGAGGAATTATTGTTCACCTTCTCCCCTGCGAAATCTTCAGAATTCAGCCTGTATTCAAAGCCTGAGTTAACATCTTTCCCGCTCAAGCAATGGTGAAAAAGACTGCGGATTATCACTTTCGAGCTCTGGACATGTTTTCCACTTACTGTGCATGTCTGAAGTCAAGAATATTAACACTTGTTTGGAGCCACGGCCACAATACGCAAGTTACTTTCCCTTGAAATCAGGAACTAAATTTACGGGGGTAGGTAAAGTGCCACGTTCAGCTTGTGACCACGAGCCCATGCACCGCCCTGAACAAAATTAGAGGGAACATTGCTCCACGTATTTTTCATTTGTCCTGGATACAAAAAAATTAGACAAAAATGGTTGGTACAATTGTGTAGGAACCTAGGTACAAGGTGCCATGAAGAAACTTTTAGGCTGCTTAAACATAATACCCAAATGCCAATTGTTTATGCTGCAACTCGCTTTTTAACTTGTATATGGTGGGTGCGCAAGGCTCTTTTAGGAACTTGTAATGGACTTAATGTAGATTGATTCTTTTTAATCCGAGGGAGTATCATTTTTATCGAGTGTTAGTTCTTAAATCTGTTTTTATATACTGTAGGTTATTTTACAATGCTCTTTTACGGTCCATGGACCGAAATGAAGAAGATTGGAAACGTAATGCTTTTATTTAACTTCTATGTTTCAAAGTCAACAAGGGTACCCAAACGAGTCAGCATAGGACCTCGGGAACATATTTTCTGAAACAACAGCGGTCCCATGCATATAGTGCATAGAAGCCATGGCACTCTTTTTAATCACACACAAGTGCTTCAAATAATGAGTGTTGTCGCCAGTATCACCGGTGCAGGCAACATGTAGCTGCCACTATGTGATTTAAATAGGTGAAATCCCAGCCTCCCACCATACATCAAGCGCTATATAAATGTAAACCTTTTTTTCCCTTTTCTACCCTT
The DNA here is from genome assembly GCF_964261635.1 of Lissotriton helveticus. NCBI lineage: Eukaryota > Metazoa > Chordata > Amphibia > Caudata > Salamandridae > Lissotriton > Lissotriton helveticus. The sequence continues at coordinate 17,158,593 of NC_136060.1, read as the reverse complement.
CCCCAACCCTTCTCAATCCAAATAACTGACTAACATATCCACCACTCAAATTAATTTAATGTTTCACCATACTAATTCAACACTAATCCTTATGGGTTTCAGAGTAGCGTGCTACTTTCTAAAAACGCGCTTCAAAACCCCATCGGGGGTAGCAAGCACTATATGAATACAAACCTTTTTCCCTCTTCTATCCCGCCACCTACCACTCTCTATCTGAATAACTGAATAACATATCCACCACTCAAATTACTTCTTATTTCACTATACTAATTTTCAAAGCTAATACTTTATGGGTTCCGCAGTAGCGTGCTACTCGCCAGAAAAGCGCTTCAACACCCATCAGGGGTAACAGGTGCTATATGAATGCAAACCTTTCTTTCCCTTCTATCCCTCTGCAAGCCTTCTCACTCCAAATAACTGACTAATATCCACCACTCAAATTACTTCCATATTTCACTAATCCTTTATGGGTTTCCGGAGTAGCATGCTTCAACACCCTATCAGGGGTAACAAGCACTATATAAATACAAACCTTTTTTCCTCTTCTATCCTTCTGAATCCAAATAACTAGCTAACCTATCCACCACTTAAAAATGTACTTACATGTTTCACTATACTAATTCAACACTAATCCTCTATGGGTCTCAGAGTAGCGTGCTACTCGCCAAAAAAAGCCCTTCGACGCCTCGTCAGGCGTAGTAAGCACTATACAAATGCAATTACAATACAATACAATACGATACAATTCAATTAAAAAAATCTTTATTTCGATCGTTGAGATCATAAAAGATATGCAAGTAAACAACATTAAATCATTAAAAAAAATTTAAATGGATTCAGAGATTTTAAAATTCGAGAAATCAAAGATCATGGTTACACAATACATTTTTAAATTAGATTAAGAACTTGTGGATCATGCCGCATTGGAGTCCCTTATGATTCTTGCCCGTGATCCCCACATTGCCGCCAAGAATTTCGCCATTACAAACACAGTTGGGGCTGCAAGGTCAGTTTTGAGCACTCTATAGGCTGAGCCGTAAGTCCGAAAGCCCAGGTTCCTTAGATAGGGGACCAGCCAATAGCTCCTGATTTTGCTATAAGCTTTGCAAAACAAGACCACATGTAGGTCACTTTCCAGCTTGTAATTGCATGCAGGACAATTGCTCGAGTCTAGATTCCCGTTCCAGGTTTTAGTGAGGGACCTCAAGGGGAGAGAGCCGTATCTCCACTGCAGGAAGATCTTCCTTACGTACACTGGGGACATAGCGTCTAAAACATATTCAGGTCTGTAAGAGTCTTTTACTTTAATAAAACTGTCAGTTAGAGAGCCTTCCCGGATTAGACTCAAAGATCTTTGTAGCATGTAGCTATAGAACAATTTGGAGAGTTCTTTCCTCGGGAGCCTTGCGGACATTAGTTCTGGATTGCACCATAGCTCTGGAACTCCAAGGGTCGTGCACATGTCCCTGATGTACTTGAGCCATGGAATTTTGGACACTTGGATTAATCTAAGGAGCTCCTGTAGTTCGCTTCTATAATGGCCCAAATCCTGGCTGCTCCACAGCCGCCTCCAATAAGTCAGAGGTTTGAGGCTTAGTTCTTCGGTGATAGGGCGCAGTGCTAAGTCCATTCTCAAAGGGAGCAAAGGTGTACTCAGAGGAAGGGCCGCCAATTGTCTAATAAAATTGTTCTCTGTGACCTGTATAGACTGTAGCGGTGTATGTCCCCAAAGCTCAGCCCCATAGGTGGTGCCTCCTCGTGCATGGGCTTTATAAATGTTTATTGCAGGTGCCAGTGGACGAAGGGAGGATTTTTTTGCAATTCTTGTGATAGCACCAGCCCTCTGAATTAGTTTTGTGGTTGCCTTGGTTTTGTGTGGCAACCAGGTTAGGTTTTGATTGAGGGTTATGCCTAGGTACTCGATCACTTCAACTCTCTCTAGGGGTGTAGATCCCAAGCGGGGATTTGGGCTATTTTTGGGCTTTTGACTAAGGATCATGAATTTAGTCTTCGAGGGGTTTATTTCTAATCCCCTTTCATTACAAAACTCCAAAAATCCGTCCAGAACCCTCTGTAGCCCCATAGGTGTTTTTGACAACAGCAGGGTGTCATCTGCGAACATAATCGCTGGCACCCTGCTGCTGTTCAATTGCGGGGCATCGATGTTAGGGATTCTACATAAGTGTTCTATCACCCCGTTCGTGAATAGACAGAACAGGGTCGGCGCCAACACACAGCCCTGCCTTACCCCGCGCTGGACAGGAAACCTATCTGTCAGCCTACCGCCCTTTCCATATCTTACACGGGCGTAATTATCTGTGTGTAGCCTGATAAGAATCTGGAGGATGTCACCAGGGACGCCCATGTCCCCCAGTACCGCCCACAGCTTGGCCCGTGGGACCAAGTCGAAGGCGGCACGGAGGTCCACGAAGACAGCATACAGTGACCCCCCTTCCAGAAGAGCTGTCTTCCAGTATAAGATATTTAGTCTGAGTATTTGATCCACGGTTGACACTCCCTTCCTAAAACCTGCCTGGAGAGGGCTTAAAATATCAGTTTCGTCCATCCAGCGCTGGAGCCTATCGAGGATTAGTCTTCCAAACAACTTTTGGGTTACATCAATGAGGCTGATTGGGCGATAGTTGGCGGGGAGCAGGGGCGGCCCCTTTTTGTATATCGGGACCACCTCTGCTCCCAGCCAAGTATCTGGAATTGTCATTCCCCCCAGCACTGCATTGGTTTTTTATTTTAATATTTTTTTTTTTTAGATGGTTCCGGGTATCACATAAATTCATAATTTAACAGGATACATTTCAGGTATTCAAAGTAAAAAAAAAAAAAAAAGAAAAATACAAAAAAAAAGAAAAAACCATCTTGTGACACAATCATAGGAATCATACAAACCAGAAATTATTACAAACAATATTAGATAAGGAAATACATTCAGTATCTCAACTTGATCTTTAAATTCTTATTCATCTAATTTCTCTCCAGTTTTTCAGCGGAGCCCAAATCTTATTACCAAATTCCCTCATCCTCCTTCCTTTAAAATCATATAAACAATCCTCAATATTGTGGATTCCCAGCAATTTAGTTAACCACATCTGGAAGGTAGGGGCTACAGGGTCTTTCCAGCCAGCCGATATTAAAATCCTCAGGACAGCCATGGATATAAAAATAAATGCTTCAACTTCGTATTCTAACTTTAGACTTTCATCCCTGCCGATCAAGACCATGGTAGGGGAAAGAGTGATCTGTTTCTCTAGCAGCCCCGTTAGAAATCTTTCAATTTCTTTATGAACAGGAGTTAAATTCTGACAATTATAAAACATGTGAGGTAGATCTGCCGGGCCTTGATCGCACCTAGGGCATCTATCATTTTCCCTCTTACCCCACTTGAACAACTTAGCAGGTGTGTAATATAAATTAAAAATAGTCTTATAATGCTGTGCCTTTAAGTTCGAAGCTCTTAGTATCTTTTTATTCATTGCAAGGGCAAAATCAATATCTACATCTGGATCCCCAATTCTTTCCGCCCAATCTGATTCGATTTGACCAATGTCATCCCCCACACCCTGCAAAAGATAACTGTAGCCGATTTTAATCCTCTTACCGCCATTCATAACATACTTCAGAATTGGGTTAAGCTCCTGAATTAAAATCCTGGGTCTAATAGATTTCACTGTTTGTTCCAACTGTCTATATAAGAACCATTGGGTAGCTGGTATGCCAAATTTTTGTTGGAGCACGTCGAATCCCAGTAGTTCCTCCTCGACCATGACATCCCCCAGACACTTAATCCCCGCTTCCTTCCATATCCTACTATTTCTATTCTGTCCGAGGTGCACAAAAGGATTTGATTGCCAAATATCTATCATACTGTTAATTTTCGGAATCTTCAAATACCTCATTATTGATTTCCATGTGCCCCAAGCACTCAACAACACTCTGCTTTTACCCCTTTTAAAGTATCTACAGTTTATTTCTCGAGTAAGTAAACCCATTGCTTTTCTACCTACTAGTAATTCATAGATTGTAGGAATTCTATCTACGTCATTCAATATATCGATATCATCATATTTAAACAGTACATTCATTTGTAATATTAGACAAACCCAATGATACAGCCTCAAATTTGGTGCAGTCAAGCCCCCTCTCTCCAATGGTGCTGATAGTCGAGCCAGAGATCTACGTATTTTCCCATATTGCCACACAAATTGTGAGAAAACAGCTTCCATTTTCTTCAGGACGGCCTCTTCTACTACCAACGGTATGGCTCGAAAAAGGTACAAAATTTTTGGAAACATGGACATCTTCAGAACATTCACTCTACCAATTAGAGATAAATGTAAAACGTCTATTCTTCTTAGTTCTTTATCTATTGTTGTAATCAGGGGTACATAATTTTCTTGTATAATTTTCTCCACATTCGCGTTGATCCTCACCCCCAAATAGACTGCTGATTCCACATACCTTCGATCGGCTTTATATATATTATTAGTACTGATTATTATAGTTTTTTCTTCATTTAGCTTATACCCCGAACGAAGTCCAAATGTTTTAGCTAGTTGACTCAATTCTATTATAGCCGTTTGCGGGTTGGTAGTAATTATTGCCAAATCGTCCGCGTAGGCCAATAATTTGGTTGAATGTCCATTTAATATAACCGGGGAAATTCGATCTGAATCTAGGATTTTTCTTAATAATGGATCAATGTAGAGTGAGAAAAGTATAGGAGAGCAAGGACATCCCTGACGAGTGCCTCTCCTAATTATCACTTCATCTGACTGTAGTCCCATAGTTGTAATTCTGGCTACTGGATCTACATACATGGCTTTTATTGCTTTCCTACATTTTCCTCCGAACCCTCTACTGACCAAAACCTCCCATAGGAATTCCCAGACCACACGGTCGAAGGCTTTTTCAGCGTCTAGGAGGATCATGGCCATTTCCCCCCCCATGACAGCCGTCGCATCAAACAATGAAATTGCCCGCGAGATGTGATCCGTCGTACCTCTCCCTGGGACAAACCCGTGCTGCCAAGGGGAGACAAGTTGACCAATGATTCCCCCCAGCCTCTTTGCCCATACCTTAGAATACAGTTTCGTATCCGCGTTTATCAATGATATTGGCCGATACGAACCCGGATTTTCTTCAGGTTTGCCTTTTTTAAGGAAGACCACAATATTAGTCTGTTTCCATGAGTCTGGGATCTTCCCTGAACATATTATTCCATTAAAAAGGTCTAGAAGTATAGGCAAAATTTCCTCCCGAAGAGTTTTATATACCTCTATAGGTATCCCGTCTGGGCCTGCAGCTTTACCTGCTGCAAGATCCTCTAGGGAAATATCTTTCTCCAGCTGCTCTCTATCTTTATCATCTAATGATGGGTAGGGAGTTCCAAAGTCTTGTCTAGATGGTGCCCACCTGCCCTCCTGATCATATAATTTTTGGTAAAATCTTTGGAAAACACCCATTATCTCTCTTGGATCTGTATGTTCTATTCCATTCTCTTCAATCTTCTGAATATTGTTTTTATTGGAATCTTGCCTTATGCGCAGCGCAAGTGCTCTACCGGCTTGTTCACCTGTCTCATATCGTTTGGCTCGAGACGTCCGATACTCTCTAGTTTCCTTTTGCGTGATTATTTTTAAGATATCCCCTTTGATCAACACCATATTTTTAGCTGTTTCCCTCCCATCATTGCCTAATCCTATTTCCTCTGTGTGCCGATTCTCTGATGTTGCTAACTCTGAGATAAGCTTTTCCAGCTTATTTCTATCCTCCTTCCTTAGTCTTGCGGAGCAGCTAATCGTCTCCCCCTTAAAGATGCCTTAAAGGCTTCCCATACCCCGTTCCTGGATGAGCTATATCTATTTATTTAAAAAAACTCCTTCGCCCACTGTTTTATATGTTTAACAAATCTATCATCTTTTAAAAGTTTCCTTTCAAAAGTCCATTTAGTTGTTCTCTTAGGTATGTTATCTACTTTGTATGTCATTATCAGGGGGTTATGATCCGAGACTATTCTTGGTAACTTAGTAATACTAACTTTGCATAATTCTCTCGAAGAGACAAAGAAATAATCTAACTTGGAGTATTTTTGAGCTGGAAATGAAAAATAAGTGTAGCCCGGATCTCCAGAAACTTTTTCTGACCAAACATCTGACAAACCATGAGACCGTAGGAGAGAGCTTAATGCTCTATATACCTTCTGTTTACGTCCTATATAATTACCTACTTGCCTCCAGCTTACCGAAATATTCAAATCACCACATAACACCAAAGGGGTACCCCAGTTAGCCAGTTCCTCCTCCATCTCATCGAATACTGCTGGATCATCTTCATTTGCACCATAGATTACGCACAAAGTGATGCCAAGGTCCAACTCGACCAAAACCCATCTACCAGAGCCGTCCGTTTTAGTGCGTCTCACTCCTCCCAAATTGCATTTCCCCATAATGGCAACCCCTCTTGTTGACGATGTCTGTGAGGAGCAACCTAGCAATCTGTAACCGGGGATATTCAGTAGTTTCCTTTTAGCCCAAGGCAAATGGGTTTCTTGTATACACAATACATCGATATTGTTAAACTTCACAAATTGACTCATTCTCTGTCGCTTCTTCCAATCATTTAGGCCCCCTACGTTGATAGTACATATCTTAATGTATGGCATTATTGACATTTTTTACTTCCCGCCTGATTATATCCATGAATCTACTACGTACCGATAACAGACCCTTTTCCATCTCAAATTTTTTTTTTCTTTTTTGCACCCCTCCACCACCCCCACCACCCCCCATCCTCCCCCCAGCCCCTCCCCTCCCCCCTTCAGCCCCACCTTCCCACCCTCCTCTCCCCCCCTTCCACCCCTTTTCAGAGGCGCTCAGACCAATCGGTCTGTGCATGTGATGGTTCGCAGTGATAACTGAAGAGATTCATACAAAAAACCATCATAGTACCTGTAACCCTTTTATCTCCTTCACCCTGTGCAACAACAACTCCACAACCAATCCGCACCCTACCAATTCTTGCTGATTTGTATTTTAAGGCCTTTTACTTATATCAACCAGACCTTTTTCTATTCACATCTGTGGAGTAGCCTAAGAACCTTGAGTATCTAGATAATCCTTTGCTTTAATTTCAGAGGAAAAATACAAGGTTCTTCCCCCATTTAATATTTTCAACTGTGCCGGATTAATTAGGTATGCTTGCATACCCTTGTCCTGAAATGGTTTTATCATCTGTCTAAGTCTCCAGCGTCTCTCCACCGTGACATGACAAAAATCCGGTCGGACGAAGAAGGAAAAGCCATCCACATTCTTTTTTGAGTCCGGTCTAGCTTTCTCTGAGATTGCCTGCTTCAGGTTAAAATTTCCAAGAAATATTAAAATCGCTCTGGGTTTATCTCCCTCCTTGGCATTTTTATGAACTTTGAAGGGAATGCGATGTGCCCTCTGAATCTCCTTCGCCCAATCCCATCCCTTCAGCTCGGTGAAGGCATGCTCAAACAGTTTTATTACAAAGGCCCTTGTGTCCGTATTTTCTGATCCCTCCGGTATCCCAAGAATGCGGAGATTATTTTGCCTTGATCTATTCTCCAATGCCTCGAGTTTCCACTGCACATCAGTCAGCTGTTCGCCTTGTTGATCAACTTTGCAAGAAGCAGCTGTCGTCTCAGCTTCTGTCGTGACAACTCTTTCTTCTAGGTTGGTAACACGTTCTCCCAGATTCGTACACACTTTAGCCAATTTTCTTACCGCTCCTTGTATTTTCCTGGCTGCGGCCTGTGATTTGCGACTCTCTTGCCGGGCCTCTTCTCTATGTGCAAGTATTTCCTGATGTATTACCTCCAGGAGGGACATTTGTGCCGCCTCCCCTCCAGGGCTCTCTGCTAGGGAGTTAGGCATTGGGTGATCTCGTCTCTGTCCAAACATTTTTGATCCTGTTTTAGATTTTACCGCAGTTGTCGGAGGAATGTCTTCTTCCTTGTCAGGTTCACTATCAGTGGGTGAGCCACTATCCTCTCGATCCAAGCTGCCCTCATCTTCATCTGACCATTCCCCCCCCTCTGAGAGTGAGAAGAAAGCCTCGCTAGGGACTTCTTTTTTATCTTCTGCATTTTCTGCATTTTCAATAGGCTCCTCTTCTAATTCTTCTTCCAGCTCTTGGATGGGAATATCAGAATCCGGGTCTGGTATAGGCTTAGTAGGCTTTGTAGGTATAGGCTTAATAGTAATTTCATATTCTTCCACTACCTCCACCTTCCCTTTACTGTGCCCCTCTTTATTTGCTGAGACAATAATCTGAGCAGGTAGATCTGCGCCTTGAGCGATCATCTTTTTTCCTCTCGGGCTATCATTCTCTATTAACCCTGCCTCCAGAGCCTCACTACCTGATTCTTTGTCTTTGCTTATCTTTTGAAAGATATTGGATATTGGGGTAGTGCCATGGTTAGCTTTAGCTGCTCCTTGTTGCTGAAATGATTTTCTAGAAGGGGATATTTGGCTTTGATTCTTCCTTTTAGTTCCATCTCCCTCCCTTTCAGACACTAGCTCTGCCTGTTCAGCAGCAGCAGCTTTTCTTCTCGCAGCTGCTTTGGCACTAGCAGTCATTTTCGGAGCCATAATCTCTTTCCTCCTCTCCTTGTCCCCAAACTGCTCCTTACCGCATGCTTTATTGTCCCAGTCACTTTCCCCAATCTCTGTTACCGCTACCAGAGTGCTCCGTAGTTTCTTGCACTCCGTTTGGAGATGAGCACTTGCCCGCTTAGATTTCGATTGCTGCTGCTGCCGGGACCTGCAAAGCAAACGCCGCCCGCATCGTGAACTCCGCTTCCACTCGGCAAACTCCGCGAGCTCCACAGCCAGACCTGCCTCCGATCCGCCTCCTGACGTAATCCTCCTAGCGGTCTGTGTCAGCTCCTGTAGAAGCCGCCTGAGCGGCCGATGACAGGTAAGGGGCATACGGCGATTTTTCTCTTTCTTTCCTTTCCAGTCCTTGCGATACTCAAACTGTGCACCACGAGTCTTGCGTGATAGTATGGTTGCAAGTTTTCTCACTCCCGGTTACTGGTTACCGCATGACATTAAGCTGACGTCTCTCCAGTTACACTGCTGCCGGCCGTCCTACACGGCCGCCATCTTGCCTCCTGCATTGAATAAAACCATCAAGTAGGGTGCCCAAATCCCAGGTTCCTGCCTAAAAAGATCACCCGGCACCCCATCCAAACCCGGGGCCTTTCCAGAAGCAAGACCCGTTATAGCCGCCTTAACATCTTTTAGAGTGAAAGGGGGAGATGTGTATGTGGTGAGGCTATTGGAAGTTGGTGTTGCTAACTCATCGTGTACAGGGGCATATAGTTGTTGGAAGTGATCCTGCCAAACATTGGCCGCTATGTTGGGTTCGATTGCAGAGGGGAGATCCCCGCTCCCATGGTTGATTATTCTCCAGAATCTGCGGGAGTCCCTTTTAGCTAGGGACTCCGATAGATTCTCCCAGTGCTGTACGTCCCACTCTATTCTAGCGTTAGCTATGAGCGATTTGTACGCACTTCTTTTAGAGCGGATCTCCTCTCTAGTACCTCCTTCTTTTATGGTGAGTAGGAGGTCTCGCTTTGCCAGGCGACAGGTACTATTATACCAGGTGTTCTTGGTTTGTCCCTGTGCTCTAGGTCGGCCTGTGCTGAAAAGATCAGTTTCAAGCTTCTTTATTAAATGAGCATGTACTTGCGCTATGTCCTCACCTCTATCTGTTGGAGAGTCTGGATTCCACAGGTCAAAAGCCTCTTCAAGGATTGGAGTAATCCCAGCATAGAGTGAGGCAAGCTTTTCCCCACTAGAGGCGAGTTTTTCCCATTTTATCCGTCTCCTATTGTTCTCCAGTAGATGTCCTCCTTTCCAGTTCTCCTCGCCTGTCACAGTCACCCAAGGGATGGTATACTCTAGTTCCAGGGCATTGTGGTCACTATCGTGCCTGGGTATTATTTTAAAATCCACCACCCTTTTCCATGCCTGCAATTGTACCAGGAAGTAGTCTGTTCTGGATTGCCTCCCTGCTTTATTAAATGTGCATTTGGACGGGATGTCGGACCTAGTGCGGCCGTTACAGGCTCTCAAACCATAGGTAAGGTTTAGAGTGTTTATCTGTATGGCAAGGGGTGTCCATGCTCTGGGAGGGGGTGCTTCAGTCTGAGGAACCTGCCAGCTTGAATCCTCCTCTAGGGAGGGACCATCAAGTAGTCCAGGTAGTGGCTCAAAGTGTGAGTTGAAGTCCCCCCCTATTAGATAAGACATCTCCGGAGGGATGGTTTCCAGAAGGGTTGACAGAGTTTCTATAGTTTTGGAGGTGGACGCTATTTTGACCGGCCTAGAGTAAATGTTTATAACCAAAAGTTTAATAGGACCCGGCCATTCAAGTAGGACGGCCAGTATATCTACCGAGTCTACTGGATATCTTGAAGCTCGGCATCCTAAGTCCGTAGCGACCCAGGTTGCTAAGCCTCCGGAAGGTCTGCCTTTCCCACTCCAGACAGCGGGGATAGAATATGTCTGGAAGCCCCCAAAGGAAGACTCTTCTCTTGTCCAGGTCTCTTGGAAGAGACAGACGCTTGTTGGTTGCGTTAGATCGGCCCATGTGTCCGTGTCTATTTTGTTAGTTAGGCCAGCCACATTCCAGGAAAGAATTTTTAAGGTTTGTGGGGTATTTTGGATGTCAAATTGTTTGGCCGTGGGTCTTATGTTTTCAAGCTGTGGGGCACTATCCATTTGCCCCTCATCCAGTGGTGGGCCTTCTATTAGTAATATGGCTTTTCTCCATTTTTCCCTTAATTATTTTTAACGGATTGTTAACTCTGCTCTGGGACACCGTTGAAAGTGTTTTCTATTTATATTTTCTGTTTAAAGTTGTACAGATAAGGGCTAAAAATACTGGCTTTAAGTGATTGCTTATTTTTGTAGCCACTGGGACATTACAATAAATGTGGTAGAAAACCAACCAGGTGGCTTCCCTTGCTACAGTCCGTCATGTATCCTGCACAAAGAAAGTACATTACCTGGAAATTATATGGCACAGTTGTTATGAATCCTATTTAAACCCAAAGTACTGAAGCACTTAGATGCCACTGAGGAATATAAACGGCTTCACTAAATGAGACAGACTGAGCAAAGTGTTAATGTAGTCCCTGGTGAAGACCACTTCAATTATGCAGCAGGAGAGAGCCAAATTATGCGGCAGGGTTGTCTAAATTATGCAGCATGAAAAGGCACAATTGCGGGATACTGCTGCATATTTAGTGATAGTATTATCTCATTAGTATAGGTTTAACACTCACATTTAGCAATAAGCAACAGAAAGTTCCCTCGATGACAGAGGGTTGTGTCTCCCCTTATGATATTGGGACTATACACAAGAATGAGGGCGGAGGGGGTTAATGTGTTTTTTTTGTTGCTGTTTTTTTATCTTTTAGGTTCTGGTTTTAGGATTGTTATGTGTACAACTGTTTGCCTCACATAACCAATAATGCTCATTTGTTACTATTATTGAGATCCTGCTTACTTATTTGTGTTCAGTTAGAGCCTGCCAAACATGTTTCTTGTTGGAGTATTTCCAGCATGCCGACCCCAAAGGAAATAACAAGTGATTAATCTGTGTTGAATTTTAAATTCCTGTTTATATTTTCATGCTTGCAGAGCTTGAGCAGTGGAAAATGATGTTATGTATTAAACTGAGACTCCTACATTGTACTGATTGGCGAACTTTACCAAAAAAATCAATAACGTTTATTCAAAATAAAAGCAAGAGAAAGGTGACCATTCAACCTTTGCAAAGGGGCTTCCAATACAAGTAACGCATGCTGTTGCATTTTTAGTACCTTTCTGGATGTTTGAGTAAGAGATGTTGTTGTAGTGCGGTATAAGTGGCAGAGTGTTTGGTTGCACTGACCTAAAGGTAGTATATTTAGTGCCATAAGGGAGGTTGAAGGTGTGCTCCAATTAAGAAGCAGTTAGTCTGTAGGAACATGTATGCATGGAAGTGAATGTGAGCAGAAATAGCACATTGAGTTGCCTACACCTCCTGTTTCATCCTGTCACCTGCACCTGATGGAGCGTTTGCTAGGGAGCAGGTACTTCTTCTTTGCATTTTGGTGATCTTGACAATTGTTTATTATCCTTATTCGTTCCAGGAGTGTGTGCCAGAACTTGAGACCTTCTGACATTGAACAAGTAGTGGAGTTATGTCATTTCTTCAATGGATTCCACACTGTTGGATCTTAAATATTCAATTGTTCAAGTCCTGAGACCCCTATAGGTGACAGACCAGCCTACAAATGAATTAAAATAGGTTTGCCTCCCTATGGCGACTGACAGGGTAATTGGAATCAAATCAAAACACACATTAAGCACTTGGTAGCTTATACACAGCATTTGCTTGCATAGGGATTTGTTGCATGTTGGCGCATGTAGCCTTAGCTGTGGTGCCCAAACACCCTTCTTTGGTGCACAAACACTCTTCTTTGCCACACACAGAGGAAAAAAATTAGAGGGAACATTGGTCATAACACCAAAACTTTGGCCTACGCCGATGATATTGCGATTGTCACTAGAGACCCCAATAGAGCTATGCCGGTGATAGAAGAGGAAGCACACCTATTTGGATTGGTATCTGGATATAAATTGAATTCTAACAAAACCCAGATTGTGTTAAATAACAAGATTGTGATGGGGGACTCAAGAGTTACTGAGGAGGCCGGTTACCCAGGGGTTACAATATGTGCTAAAATTCAAAACATTGTTGATATTAACCTAAAACCATTGATTTCTAGAACCAAGAAGGAGATGGTACGATTGGATAATTTACATCTAACTGTAGGGGACCGTTGTAATTTGATTAAAATGATTTTTTCCCCCCGATTTTTATATTTTTTTAGGACTATTTGCCTTGAATTCTCCCCCAAAATCTTTAGGACTCTCGACTCTATGCTCTCAAGCTTCATTTGGCGATATTCAATTCAAAATATCTTTATTTCGGTAGAATTTTACCATAAAAGACGTTTATAACATACATTTTAAAACTGAATTTGATAAAAAGTTTACAGCAAGTTGTAAAATTAATAAAATCAGCCTTTTTCATTTAAAAAAGAAAAAGAAAATAAAGAAAAAAAAACAAGTTGCACTGGTATAACCCGTATGCAGGTAAGTCAGTTACTGGCCCTGAGACATTTCCTTCTGATGGACCATAAAGCACCTAGGTACTTCGCCACCGCAAACACAATGTAGTCGGTCAAGTCCGTTTTTAAGACCCTAAAAGCGGCCATACACTTTGCAAGGCCCAAATTCCTACACAAGGGAACAATCCAATACTTGCGGATATCTCGGTAGGCAGGGCAAAGAAAAAGGATGTGAAGTTCAGTTTCTTCCGAGGTTCTACATGCAGGACAGGTACTACTTACATCGTCACTCCATTTAGTAGTAAATGTTCTGATAGGGAGGGACCCATGTCTCCACTGTAGGTATAGTTTCCTAAGTAGAGAAGGGTAGACTTTATCCAGAATCGGTTCAAAGTTATAATTGGCTTTGAAGGACATGAAGGAGTCTGTCAGAGTCCCAAGTTTACGCTGTTTGAAAAGCAGGGACAGTTTGCTATCACGGTATGTCTTGGCTAGCTCTTTTTTGGAAATGAGTTGACACGTGGGCAAGGGATCAGACCACATTTTAGAGAGTCCTAGCCCCTCCAATTCCAATTTGATAAAATTTTGCCATTTGATTTTTCCAGCACCCGGAATAGCAAGGACCTCCTGTAGTCCTTGTCTGTAGCTGGCCAATTCTGGAGTTGTCCATAGTCTGCGCCAGAAGGCCAGCGGGCGGAGGGCCAGATCTTCATCAAGTGGGCATAAGCCTAGGTCCATCCTAAGGGGGACGAGAGGAGTACTAGGTGGTAGACCAACAAGATTACGGATGAATTTGTTTTCCACCTTCAGGAGGACTGATGTTCCAACATGGCCCCAGAGTTCAGACCCATAGATGGCAGCCCCCTTAGCCTGAGATTTGTAAATCTGCATTGGAGGACCGATGGGCCTGATTGTGGATTTATTGTTTGCCATAAGCTTCATAATGCCCCCCGAATGTTGGTTCAGTTTAAGTAGGACCTTCTCCAGGTGCGTATTCCAGGTAAGTTTGTCGTTTAGCACGATGCCCAGATATTCGAAGGTCTTCACTCTCTCAAGCCTATTGTGTGCAATGCTGGGGCTGAAATGGAATTTCTGTGGGGGATTAAGGACCATGAATTTTGTTTTGATGGCATTAATTTCCAATCCATGGGCCTCACAGAAATCCACAAAGCCGTCTAGGGTGCGCTGGATACCCGTTGCCGACTTTGATAGCAACAAAGTGTCGTCGGCAAACATGATGGCTGGGACCCTTTCGGCGGCTAGTTTTGGGGCATCAGAGTTGGGTACCCCCTCTAAGTGGGAGATGACCCTGTTGACATAGAGGCAAAACAGGGTCGGTGCAAGCACACATCCCTGTCTTACCCCCCTGCCAACGGGGAACCTCTCGGACAGTGCACCCATTCTGCCACATCTCACCTGGGCGAAGTTATTAGTGTGAAGACGGATTAGCATTTTCAACAAACCTTCAGGGACCCCCAGTTTGGCAAGGACCTCCCACAGCTTGTTCCGAGGGACCAGGTCGAACGCTGCCCTCAGGTCCACGAATACAGTATAGAGGCTGCCAACCTCCAGCTGCACCGTTTTCCAATAGATGAGGACAAGCCGAAAGACCTGGTCGATGGTAGAGACCTTCTCCCTGAAACCTGCCTGAAAAGGGCTAAGGATGTTAAAATCCCTGATCCACTCGTGTAGGTGATTTGACAGCAACTTAGCAAAGAGTTTTTGAGACACATCAATCAAGCTTATGGGCCTGTAATTGGCCGGGAGCAGAGGAGACCCCTTCTTAAAGATTGGGACTATCTCAGCCCCCGGCCATGTAGGGGGGATTGGCAAACCTTTCAGAATAGAGTTAAATAACACCCTAAGATAGGGAGCCCATATCTCTGGTTCATGTTTATAAAGGTCGCCTGGAAGCCTGTCCAGGCCCGGCGCCTTTCCAGCAGCCAGGGACGTAATTGCCATGGTGATTTCCTCCACGCTAAATCCATCCATGTCAATTACACTGTTATTAGAGGAGTATAACATTTCGGCAAAATCGCTAGTCAGCCGATCGCTGCTATGCGATTTGTATAGATTTTTAAAATGTTCCTCCCAGACTGAGGGTGCTATATTGGACTCTACTGCTACAAGTGGTTCAGCTGAGCCGTGCCTAATGATCTGCCAGAAAGTCCGTGAATCACGGCCTGCAAGGGCAGCTGTCATTTTAGACCAGTTCGCCTCATCCCACTCTATTTTGGCAGCACGGAGGACTGATTTATAGGCTGATCGTTTCTCCCTGATTACACTTATATTATCTCGCGCTTTAAGTGAATGAATTCAATAGTGCAGCTTTTGCTGCCCCACATGAAGCATTGAACCATGTGGCTCTTTTCTGCTTGTGCTTATACGGCTTGGCCACTGGGTTCAACACCTCTGCAAGGTTAGTGCATAACTCGGAATGAATAACACCAAGTTCCATCATTTGTGCAGGCTTATATAAAGGGGAATTAGATACCCCAGGATTAACTGCAGGATCAAATTGAGTTTCACTAACTGAGTGGTGCATGCAGCGCTCAACCTTTTCCAGGGCGGGGACGACTAGAGCGTAAAGTCTCCCGATATTATTTTGGTTTTCCAGCAATTTGGGCCATTTAATTCTGCGCCTATTGCTAGATAGTGCAAGGTCCACCTGTGGTGTGGAGTTAACGTCTACCTTGTCTATTTGTCGGCCCTGTAACTCAAATTTGAGTGAAAGCAGATTGTGGTCACTATCGAGTCTGGAAATCACACAAAAATCTTTCACTTTCCCCCAGTCCCTAGTGGAGACCATTATGTAGTCAATTCGTGACTCGTAACCCAATCTATTAAAGGTATTTTTAGGTGGGATGTCACCTTTAATCCAGCCATTACAAGCCCTCAGCGAATGACTTAACGTGAGGGACATTATTTGAGTGGCAAGTGGGGACCAAGCCCTGACCAGTGGGTCTGTCAGGGTGGGGATGTTCCACAATTCGTCCTCTTCACTAGATATACCCACCAGGTACTCGGGAAGCGGTTCATATTGCTGATTAAAGTCACCACCTACAATTATTGGGGAGCTGAGATTAAGTAAATCGAGAAACTGTGCTAAGTCCTCGACTGGTCCAGAGGTAGCTGCAACCCCCACTGGTCTAGAATATATGTTGATCAATCAGTGTTATTTTTCCTCCGCCTGGCCACTCAAGGGAAACACACTGGAAGTCCAAAGAGTTGGTTTCCAAGTGTGTAGCCCTACAACCCAAATGGGACCCAACCCAGATCGAGAGTCCTCCTGATGGTCGGCCCTTTCCTCCCCATTTAGCTTGGGTGTCAAAAATGGCAAAACCTGGCCGGGAATATTTTCCTCTTGCCCAGGTCTCTTGAAAAAGACATATGTCATACCCTTCAAGGAGTTCCTCCCAGTCAGGCGTGTCTACTTTGTTAGCCAACCCTGCGACATTCCAGGAGAGAATGGAAATTACTCCCGGATCCTTTATAGTGATATTAATGGCTGGTCGCTGAGGGCATTCTTTTTCGAAGAGTTTGCCTTGTTGCTTAGGTGGAGGAATGTCCATTTGGATACCATTCAGTTTGGGGCTAAATAATGTGGTAGGACAGTCATTGTCGATCGAATGGGGTTCAGGTTTTAGTGGCTTTGGTGGGCTGGTGTTACGCCTACCTGGGCCTTCTCTCAGTTTGTAAGCCTCTGACTGGTTTGGTAATAAAGGAGGGGTTAGACCACCCGTGTATACATTTGATGTTTTGAAGGTTAATGATTGACCCTTTGAATTGAACTGAGAGCTTGTTAGGATGGGTGTTGAGGGTACGATAACTGGCAAATGTGGACGTCAATCCACCTCCTCAAGGCACCCGTATCTATTGGACATCGGTACCCCGTTCCAGCCACCAAGTGTATCCACCCAATGATTACTTTGCCCTCCCCAA
The DNA here is from genome assembly GCF_964261635.1 of Lissotriton helveticus. Taxonomy (NCBI): domain Eukaryota; kingdom Metazoa; phylum Chordata; class Amphibia; order Caudata; family Salamandridae; genus Lissotriton; species Lissotriton helveticus. The sequence continues at coordinate 17,141,483 of NC_136060.1, read as the reverse complement.
ATACAGTTCCTCTCCGGAATCCTTCTCCAGTTCCCCCCCTGATTTAAGTGGGGGCGGGGTGGGTAGAAATAAGTGAGGGGTCTGGCTACTATTGTGGAGTTTGAGCTATGGTTGATCCAGGAGTAGATGGCGTGCGCAGTTTTGAATCCTCAAAGGAGACAATCACGCAATCGCCACTACTTGACTTTTGCGTGGTGCCTACCCATGGTACCCTACGCACCATGAGGATTTTACTCCTTAGGTGGTTGGGTATTGGCTTGTTGACGTCCAACCAGTGGATCACCTTGTTCTTTAAGGAAGCAAAGTTTTCCTGCTGGTTGTACGTCAATTCAGTGACCCCTGTCAGCACCGCAACATAGGAGCTAACCTCTGGGGGAAGATCTACATAACCCCTTGAGCGTATGTAATTAGTGCTAGCTCTCTGAGATGAGGGATGGTTAAGGTTCTGGCCATTTTGTCTCGGATTTAGCTGGCCTGACCAGGGTGGTACCTTTTGGCCTGGCATGGCTGATATTGGTGATGGTAAAATTTCAGCCGCCTGTTGGTTAATGGTCATCATTACCCTATTAGTCGGATCGTTTGTGTTTACCTTGCTCCGGGGTTTTGGAACTGGTTTAGCCTTAAAAGTAGCAATGGAGCTGGCAGATGAGGGAACAGTGGGGGAGGGAAGTGAAATAGCATTAGTTAGTCCCAAAGTCTTGGCCTTCTCAGGGGCCAACGAGTTAACAACTGGTGGGATTATAGGGATGGATGGTACTATGAGGGGCGGAATTCCATGCGGACAGGTTGTTTTATTATTCTGCATGGTAATAGTTGCCAAATTTAAAATACTTTTTTCAATTTCCAGGAGCTGAGTTTCTATATGTGTGACTCTCACTTCAAGGGGGGAAAGAAGTTTTTTAAGTGTTTCCCAGACGATTGACAGAAATTCAACGTCCTTCCCTCTAATGGTACAGAGCGGAGCTCCTGTGGGGTCACTTTCTATTGTAAGATCGCTGTTTTCTTGGATGACTACCGAGTGTGGGGGAATGTTTTCTGAGCTCATTTCCAAAGGAAAAATAGTGGTCATTAGAGATTGAGCTGAGGGGACCTGAGATGATACCTTAGTTGGTAACTGGGCCTTTGCTATTTTGGCCTTTTTCCTTGAATATGCCGTGTTGTTTTTACGCTTCCTTTTATTGTGTAGTCCATTCTGTGGCGTGGGGGAATTACCTCCTTTTGGTGGTATTGCGTTGTTGATTGTCGCATCGGGTGATGGGCCTTCCTCGGCTTCCTTCATTTGCTCGGCAACTTCACCCAGATCTAAATGTGGGAAGTTGGTGAGTTCTGGTGTGGATCCCCCCTGTAATGAAGGTATACTAGCCGTTTGCGGCTGATGAATGTCAGCATGTGTGACAATCAGGGCAAAAGGAGTGCCATGGGTACGCTCAGGTGTTTTAGCCCATGCGATTGGCCCTAAGGAGGATTTTTTAGCAGCGGTTAGCTCTGCAGACAATCTTCTTGCGGCATCAAGTTCTGTAGAGACCCTATGCTGGATTTTAGTTATTTCATTGTCAATTGCAGTGTGGGTCCTAGTGATAAAATCGTCTAGGGTGCCATTTTTCAATTTAGATTTGGCCAGTCTGTCTCTAAACTCGCGGGTTGCCATAGTGGACATACAAGAGAATCAGCAAGATGATAAATGTAGAGGAGGGCGGAAGAGACAAGTGATCAGGCCCAGTCCAGTCTCTACCTGCCTCTAACGGCCTCAAATGGCCCGCTCTTTGCCCTGTCTTCGCCCCGTGCTCCGCCCCGCGCGCGTCCCGCGTCGCGGAGGGGTGGATGGTGTTTATATACGTATCGCCAGTTCGCCAGTGGGCGTGTCCGTGGGCGTGGCGCCTGGGGGAAGAGGAACCAGCTGGTCAGTGCAGGGGTTGCTGGTCCTCGCAGTCCCCCGGGTTGCGCGTGTAGTTTCACCCTGGCCTCTTACCCTGAGGACTCCAGCTGGGAGCGCTGGACTGAGCCTGCCGACTGCAGGTCTCGCTCACACCAGCGAGTCCTCGGGGAGGCGACACCTAGGAACACGGAGAGGGAGTTGGTCCGTCCTCCCGCAGCACCAGCAACAACAGGCAACAGGAAACAGCCAAAGCAAGTGAGTGGCGATATAAGAAACCCCGACGGGCTCTTAAACGACTGGTACTACCGAAGGAAAAGGGAGGTTTATCCTTACCGAATTTCAAATTGTATTACTGGTCCACTCTTCTAAAATATTGCACCAATTTGATTTCGAATGAAAGTGTCAATCAAGAGATCCCGTCCCCTCAAGAACTCTTATTAGGAGAAGATTGTGCCGGCTGCTTTTGACGACATAGAAACGTTAATTATTTTAAGCAAGTCAAGTTTAAGACTATTATAGGGGCTTATAAAACATGGAGTAGCATCCGCAAGATGTTGGGGATAGGGCGATTTTCATTTTACACACCAATGAACAGCAATAATGATTTGCCTCTAATGTTTCATGATAGCTGTATAAACAGATGGGTCTCGGCAGGGATGGTGCAACTGGGCTGCTTCTATAAACAAGGCTGTCTTAAGATGTTTGAGGATCTGCATGAGGAATATAATATTAGCCATAGGGATTTTTTAAAGTTTTTGCAGGTTAGCGATCTCCTAACAAAGAAAACTGGGCGTGAGAATTTTCTGAACAATCAATTGAAGGATAATATATGTAAAAAAAGACCACCAGGATTGGGGAATTTTATGAAATTTTCAATTTAATGCCCCCAGATGATATAGATAAACAATGCGCAATTTGGCATGACCAACTGGTACTATATTCGAATATCCCCCGCATAGCATATGACTTAGCTATAAATTCATTAATGTCGATAAAGCTACAGGCACAATTTTATAAAACCGGTCTTCTTCCTATATTACACCCCTAAGAAAATCGCTAAATGGGGAACAGAGAAGGGAACAACATGTCCACGTTGTGCACTATATGGGGCCGACATTATACATATATTTGCTACATGTAACACACTTACTAAGCTGATTAATGACATCTCGGAATTTTTATCAGAAGTTTGTCAAACAAGAATAGAAATCTCAACGGAGGAAATCATGCTGGGGGTAGCAAATCGGGAAGTGCAGACAAACACCCAGGGGTTAATATTTGTGGCCATGGCAATATATCGACTTACTATTGCCTCAGCCTGGTTAGATCCGGATCCACCGGCATTTCAACAATGGAGGGCTAGGTTATTAGCTACTTGTAACCTGGAAGTTGCAATTTATAAAAACAAAGGCGCTAAGAAAAGCTTATTGGGCATGCGGATTTGGTCACCTATGTTACTGTGGATCCAGAGATATACATGAGCGTATTTTGTGTATATACCATTGTTTACATTTATATTTTTTTTGTATCTTTATGGCAAAGTACATTATACTGGATCAATTTCTGTTGTATGTATATAATAAGCTGCTTCTTATCTATTGTTTTGACATGTTCTTGGTCAGGGCAAGGGGGGGTACGGGGAGGGTGGGACTGCATTTATTTTGTACAAAATACCAATACAAATACTTTAAAAAAACCAAAAACAAAGTCTTTCAAATTTTTAAAAAACAAATTCTTTCAAAAACCAGTTTAAAGAATGTAAAAAGTCAACAGTCAGGAGTTCGCTTATTTTCAGGAAAGGTATTCTGCATCTGAGGTTTCTCAGTCTCTTTTTCTCTTTACTGTAGCTATTTTGATTCTTAAATAGAAAAGGAAGACATTTTAGGTTAATGTATTCTTCTGAATCAATTCTTTCGCAGAATGCCAAATCAGAAGCTGTGCTCATTTATCTTTTTTGTTGCTTTATATGGTGCACCTCTCTCTGAAAATTCTTCAGCCCTCACTTCAGGCTCTCAAGTAGCAATGTGTCTTGTTTCTTCGACTACTTTTGTACTACTAAGTGCAGAACTCCTTTGCACAACTCATCTTTGCTCTCATCTTCAGTTTGAATTTGTTTTTCATGAGTTTGAATTTCTGAAACTGAACTTCCATTCAAACATCTGTTTTCACTTGCTTGATTTTCTTTGTTTGCTTTTGAACTTTGGTTTTTGCTTGACTATTCTGTGATCCTTCCTTTTTTTCCACGTTTTAAGTCTGACTCAACAATACAAGATAACAGTCTTTCTGATACCCACAGTCTTTGGATATGTGGGGCGCGAATATAATAAGAATTTTTTTTACATTTAACAGCAGAGTTGAGTATAATCTGATGAGGACTACTCCACCTTCTACTCCACCTTTACTACAGGCCGTTATTCCTTAGATGCTTCTTAAGAAAGATTAATTGTTCTGGTTGTCGCGCATGACAGAGATGGAGTGCACAGTAGCCAAAAGCTTGCAAGAATCCAGGATCAAATCATCAGTAATAATGAGAAAGGCTACTGTTGGAAAGCTAGGAATCATCTTTGGTCTAACCATCAATATTTCATGAGGGCTTAGACCAGTTCATTTGTTCGAAATACAGCTTTTATTAAGTCACTGTAGAGGAAGTGCATCTGGCCATTTCGAGAAGTAGATGCACATACATTTGCTAGCTTTTTATTGACAATGCCACCCAGTTTCTCAAAAACTCCTAACACTTGCGGTTGGTAACTGCAGTGAAATGTTTTCTCAAGGTCTAGTTCATTACATTTATGATATCATCTGTGAAGTGCCCTCCTGTGTCTAATTCGATCATTAATGGTATTTCATATCTAGAGTTCATATCTCTAAACAATCATTTTTCAACTGTCAGTGCATCACATACCCTTGTCGGGTATGACTCGACCCACTTTGAAAAACCTGCACACTACTAATAAAATGCACCCTAGATTATTACATGGTGGCATTTCCACAAAATCAACTTGTAATCTAGTAGAAGAACAATTTGATTTTCCCAGATGACTCAATATACATGAGCTTTCTTTACAATATTATTTTGTTGACACACAGTGCATCTCTGAAAATGGCTTTCTGCATTATTTCTGCAGAGGGTTATTATACCAGTCGTAATTAAATGGATCTTCCCACATGTGTAAGACCATAAAATAACATAATCATGAGGTAAAAGCAAATTCCGCAGGACATATCTTTCATCATTGCTTTTCCAGAAACAATTCTGTCCTTTTTTACATCATGTTTTTTTTCACACTCTTTGTTTTCTTCATCTCAAATTGTATGTTGTACTTCCCTCAACTCTTCCAATGTTTGTATTGACACACAATTAAGAACAGGTGCAAGGTGATTATCAAACCGCATTGGTAATTCAGTAGCCAGTACTGCATAGAAAACAAGAAGAGTTACATTATGTCACGTGTTACTTTTTTTTAAAGCGCTTGTATGCCTTCAAGAGCGTCATGGCGCAAGCAGAGAGAAGGTAAATGGATGAATCAGATAGTTAGAGTGTAACAAAAAGCCAGTTTTTTAGGGACTTCCTAAAAGGCAAAAGGTTAGGTTGGGTTTTAATGTGCAAGGGGAGATTGTTCCAGGCCTTTGCGGCTCCTAGCGCAAAACGTATTCCTCCTCAGTTGGCAAGTTTGAATCTAGGGACTCAAACAAGTTTGGCTTATGCTGATCTATGAGAATGAGTTGGTAAGGACCAAGTAAAGCACTTTTTCAGAAAGTCACGGCCAGTTCCATGCAGAGCTTTGTATACAGTACACAAGTATTTGAATGTAATCCTCTGTTTCACCAGAATCCAGTGAAGCTTAGCAATGAATTGGGACACTATCGTTTAGGGATTATGCATTGTAACTGTGCTGCCGCATTCTGTACATTATATTACAGAGCACTTATTATACTGTGTGACTCACTCCTGCAGGAGCATCTCGGAACTTAGTACAGCGGGCCAACAATCAGCATTTTCAGAGGGTTTATAAGCCACACTGAACAGCCAGATATTTAACATCGTTTTGAATTTAGCAGGCTCCTCACATGAGTGGATAGGAAGGGACAGTTAAGTCCAGTAAAATGGAGCAAGATAAGAAAATGATCTACCACCTTCTCCAGCTGTGGCGATTCGTGGGATCTCTAGATTGCCCATATGGGAAGATCTCAGCAGTCTGGAGAGCTGGTAAAAATGAAGAGCCTCATTTACAATATTTTGACATATGGCAGAGCCACAAGTCTTCCTGGTCGGCTGGCTTACATCAATGATTCTCTAAACCCAGACTGTGAAGTATCTAGAATTTTGTTTTCTTTTAGAATGACAGTCCATTTGAGAGTTAACATAGCTCTCTAGAATTTTAGCAAGTAATGGTAACAAGGAGACCAAGTGAAAATTAGAGAGATTCTCAGGATTGGCAACAGGTTTCTTGAGATTGGGCGAAACTTGGGCACACTTCCATTTCACTGGACGTTTTGTGTGAGAAAGTGCATCTTTTGACACAGTTAGCCCCCCCTTTTTGCCTGGTATTTGATGTGGTTTTGATTGTAGTTCACAGGGTCCCTGCCAACCAGGTCCCCTGTGCCAGTGCTTCGTCCCTAAAATATTTCCCCAATCGGTACTTCTACCTTCTGTAAGTCCCTAGTAAGTGGTACCCTGGGTACCTAGGGCCTGGGAGCTGAGGAGGGATCCCTGAGACCCCCCTCACTAGGACCGTGCCACTAGCCTTTCGATTTGCATGCCCTTGTGGGGTAAAAAATTACAAAGTCAACAAGGCACCATACCTGGATACCATGCCAGCCAGCACAGCTTGTATGTATAGGTAAGTCACCGCTCTAGCAGGCCTTACAGTGCTGAGGCAGGGTGCACTATACCACAGGCGAGGGCATATATGCATGAGTAGATATGCCCCTACAGTACTTAAGTCCATTCTTAGGTATTTCAAGTTCACTGAAACCAAGAGTGTTTGGTACCAAACAGCGCCTTGTAATAAATCCACACTGATTCAAGTGTGAGATTTATTAAAACATGTACTCAGAGGGTACCTCAGACATGTACCCTGAAATCCTACTGACCCAGATGTGGGTACTAACTGGGTTTAGGCAGCCTGCCACACGTAGATGTGTTTCTGGAGCCCTGGATGGAGAACCTCTGCTCTCTGGGACCAGAAACAATGCACATCCTGGGCAGAGGTGTCACACCTCCTCCCCCAGGAAGGGTCAATGCTTGAAGGGGAAGCTTCAAAAGCCTGCCACCTTTGTAATGCGACCCCCAGTCTCTGCTGCTAGCAGCAGATGGCAGCCTCTGAGTTAACACCCCCACTTTGGGCCGGAAAACCGTCAGGAAAACCTAGAAGAATAGGAGTTGTGCCTACCTTTGACAACTCCACCCCTAAGGTGGGGGAGGCAGGGTAAAGCACATCTTTCAGCCACCACCATCTTGAAGATGGGGAGACCCCTTCAATCAAGGCTTGGTCTATACCCCCTCCCACAGGAGGCTGGCATAATTGAGGGTGTAGTCACCCCAGGTAAGGTGCAGATTGGCCCTACCGGTTACTCCCCTAAAATGCTCCTAAATGTACAATTTAGGTGGTTCCTCGGACCTGAAAACTAGATCTCTGAAAACATAAGAAGAAAGAAGACGTCCCCGCAGAGAAGCCTAAAGACGATGACCGCCTTGGCCCCAGCCCTACCGGCCTGTAAGCAGCTTCGAAGAACCTGCGGTCTATAGGCAACCTGTCTTGCAGCCAGTGACCTATGAAAACCCTGGGAGGACGGCTCTCTTTGAAAAAGACTCCAATCTCCTGTGGACAGGGGACCTGTCTAGAAGACATCTACTGCAAGGGTTTCGGATACAGCTGGAACCGTGACTCCTGCCGACTGCGCCCGATGCCCACAGCCCGATTCTGAGTGGCTCACCTATCCAATGAAGTCTCCCCAGTGGTCCTGACCTCGAGCCCAGCATTGGCTGGCCTTCCCTGATCTCTGCGACTGCGCCTGCAGTGTATATCCAGAGGCTCCCCCAGACCGTGACCGGCTCCAGTAGGAAGACTCTGATGTCAAAAGACATCCCTGCATCTTGGTGAGCTGAACAAATAGTGCCCTTACAACCCCCTGCACCTCTAATTGCCTCTGCTGTCATTGGTCTTCCTCCTGCAACCTCTGGTGCCATGCCTGCAGCCTGTTTACTGACAACAGAATCCTCATTGAGGATCACTGGGCCTCCGATGCTAAATTTGCACCCTGCACCAAGCCACTCATGTGCCCCCCGTGCTTGACCTAAACGCCAAAGCTTGGCCCCTGAAACCGATTTACTTACCTGCAAGCAGTGTGGCTTCAAGCAACTCTATTCTCCATGGAAACGCTTTGCGCCATACTCTGAATTTGACCTCTGCACCCAGCCGCCCCTGTGCTACTGGTCGTGCAGTTTTTGTACTTACCTGACCCTGGGCGCTTGCTGACCATTGGTCCCGAAGACTGAAACTGTAAGTGTTACCTGTTTAACCTCAATATTGTTTTCCTTATAGGATAACATTGAACTGTTCAGAAATTGCACTGTATCGACTTTTGAAACTGAAAATTATTTTTATTAAGAAACTTACTTACCCTATTGCGAAGATCTTGGTCTTAAAATAAAGTACAAACAAAGCTTATTTTTCTAAAATTGGTGTGCATCTCTTTATTGAGTCGTGTGCCCGTTATTGGTCAATGCTGTGGAATAAATGTCTTACGTTCCTCTGTATTAGGCTTAAGGCTGCTCGCCCAAACAAATATTGATACAGCACTTTGGGTTTTACATTGAGTCCTGTACACTTTTGGGGAACCCCTGGAGTCTGTGCACAGTATAACCACCTAGTGGCATCCCATATACAGAGCCAGCTTCCTACACTGAAGTTAAAGAGAGATTAAACAGTGTCAGAACATCTGGTGCAAGAAGTCATGAAATCATGCTGTCGCTAGACCTGGCCAAAATCATGCACAACTCCAAAAGAATACTATCAGTGTAAATTGTAACAGTCTGATGTAATATGACAGCTCTAGTAAGAGCAATCCGCTTGGCAACCTGTGTGGAAAACATATTGCACACATATGATGCTTTAACAATGTATGTTAATGTGCAAAGAGCATATGTTGCACATTCATTTCCTTCAGCTCAGCATCTTTTGAACAAGAGTCATAGGAAGACAGAACAAAATCAGCAAAATGTAATGACACATCTCAAATGTCAAGTCTTGATTTGTGTACAGTTCTGTTGCTTCCAAATAATTATGGTCTTCATTATCATTGTCAATATCATTCTCTACTTCTTGAAATGGCAAAAATAGCAGGATTTAAAGAACCACTGGCCATATGTAGGTAGCCCAATTGTGATCGCAAATGCAGAAATTCGCAGAATTTCTGCGTTTGCGATCGCAATTTCGGCAGTGTGCTATGTAGCAAACAAACACCCACACGCAAAATAAGGAATAACAAAATTTGCGATTCCTTATTTTGCAAATGCATTTAAGGAATCCCAAACTGAGATTCCTTAAATGCAATGTAGGTAGCACCCAAGTTGTGCAAATTTATGCTTAAAGAATCACAAATTACCACCAACTTCAGGTTGGTGGTAGTTTGCGAGTTTTGTGAAAAATTCACTATTTTGCATTTTTCAAAGTGCCATGGGGCACACATACATGCCCTTAGCGCATGTATGTGCGCCACATGTGCACACATTTTAATTTCAGGGGTGCAAAAGGGTGTCCTATTGACACCCTTGCAACCTTGAAATTGCATTCTCAATTTGCGATTCTCTATTTGAGAATCGCAAATTGAGAATGTCTTCCCATTCATTCCTATGGGCCTTCTAGCCCATGGGAATGAATGGGAAGGTATTCCTTATTTGCGAATCTCAATTTGCGATTCGCAAATAAGGAATAGGTGGGATTCGCAAAATATTTTGCTAATCCTACCTACATTGCGTTTTGCGATTCTCTAATTGAGATTCCCTAAAAATCGCAATTTGAGAATCGCAAAACATGTATTACCTACATATGGCCCCACATCGTCTGATTTACAAATCAGGAATTACAAGAATTATTAAGTCATATTTAGTGAATCTTGCATTATCTAGATGTTGGGTCCTGCTTCGTATCAAAAGTGTTCCCACTGAGGGTCTGATTCACAAAGGTTAACTTACACATCTGTATAAGTTTAAATTTTTTCAGTATTAACAAAACTGCATTTTAATAGTAAGTTTAATAGTGTGGAGACTCTACAGTCGGGGATGAGAACTCCACACATAAAAAGATAGACCAGTTATCTTTTGATGTGTAGAGTTCTCTACCCCGACTATGGAGTTTAGTCACCTGTACACCTACTATTAAAATGCAGTTTTCTGAATACTGAAAAGGCATGAATTTATATAAACATGTAAGTTTATCTTTGTGAATAAGGCCCTCAGTGTTGCACAAACACAAATGACGAATGACCCAAAACCACTGAACCAAATTGGGTAATGGTTATAACAGTAACTGAAATTGATTTCAAACTCGCAAGAAGAGTAACTTCAACTGAATTTAAGGTTCTAGAACAATATGCAACAGGTCTTTTTCCACCAATGTCCTGTTGAGTCCTTTTGAATCAGTACTAAAATAACTCTTTCTCATAGTCTAGCATTCATAAAGCGGGTGCTGTACACAATGAGTGTCTCAGCTCCTGAATGGCTTTTGTGTCATCCCCATCGCAGGCCACTGCAAAGGCTTAGCAGTTAGTTGAACAAAAGTGAATTCATTGATGACACTAACACAGCGTTCCCAAGAATATACTCCCATCTCTCTGTGCCTGAGGTGGACTTATTCTCAGAATTGCAGGGATGCATTTATTTAACAACTTCCTTACTCCTTTCTAATCTTTGGTAGCTTGGCACAAAAAGCAGTCAGGCTCAAACTAGAGGCAATGTGTAAAGTATTTATGCATTACACAAACAATAATAAAATGAAAACACAGCACAGGAAAAATCCCACACTACTGTAGAAAAAGAGTACATTTGAATACATTTGACACCAAAATGACAGATCATCCAAACCAGTTATGAATTTTTAAAGTTTAAGGTAAAATCCAGCACCTATATTATCACCATCTTGTCGCACGTGACCGAGCTAAAGTTTAATAATATGGCTGACCGCGATGGAGCATGGCTCAGATACGAGAAGTGGATTGGGCCGGTTGGCGCTTACATTCAGACTTAGAAGAAATTCTTGAAAACAAAATATTCGGAGAAGGTAAAATTCAAGGCTGCAGATGGTGCCTGAGGAGGGAGCATCATTGTCAGACTGGATGAAGTTGCAGTGAAGATTAATACGTTTAGACTTGGTCACTGTTTTGGAAGTAGAAAATCTCGAGGGAGATGAGGCAGGAGGCTTTAGTCAACGAGAGTTCCAGGAGACTGATACCCCTTTGGAAAAGCACTACTGAACAGTATTTGCTGCTGCAGAGAAGAACGTAGTGGGAGCTGCCACGAAGTTAGGTTGACCAGCGATACACCCTTGCCAGATAGACAGATGAGCAGGTTGGCCCCGGTCTTCTCTTGGTTCCTACAACAGTATTTAGTCAAGAGTTTTAAGTCCCTAGTGTTGGATTTTGTCTATCTGGACACCACAACCATGGATCCAGGACTGGAGGGTTACCATTTCAGGGTTCAGGACTCACTGAAGGTGAGTCCTGGTGTGGGTTTGAGCCTGTTATTTCCCTGTGAATCTGAACACCATGCCAGCATACTAGCCATGGAGTCACACTAGTAGTCCTGGGTTCATGTGAAGAACCAAGGCTCAAACAGCTGGGCAGGCCTCTAAGGTCTCAAGGCAGGCTCCATGAAGCAAAGCAGTCCTTCCAAGTGCAGCAAAGCAGTTTTGTGGAGTACACAGCAGGCCACAGCAGTAGGCAATCCTCTAAGTCATTCTGCAGGTCTAGAAAGTGAACTGAGTAGTGGGTCTGTGGGTATTATTTTTATACCTAGTGCTTTATCTGAAGTAGGAGATGCTTCCAGAGGTTTCTTTTAGAAGTGCTTGGAATTTCCAGACTCCCCTGTCCTGGCTCTAGGCTGGCTGCAGGGACAATGCAGTGGTGACACGCCCTTTGGGTGAAGGCAGAGCAGAGCCTATTCAGTTGCAAGGGAGGCTGTGCCCAGCTCTACCCCACCCAATCAAGCCAGCAGGTGGCCGTTCAGGCACACCTAATCCCTCTATTGTTCCTAATCCCTCTATTATATGACTATCTGGAATGAATTCACAAATTCTATTTGCATCTGCACCCTTTCATATGACCTAGGACATGCTGCATGCATCAAATGGCAAAGGGCAGGAAAACGCCAACTTTCTGAAATTGATACCGAACATGAAATGCTTATCTGATGCCAACCAAAAGTTAGTGCTTATTAGATGTAATAAGGCAACCAAATCATATTCTATGGAACTGGTAAGACTCAAAGTAGTGAAAAAACGAATTTAGTTGGTTTTCACTACCAGGACATGTAAAACTTAAAAAAGTACATGGCAAACCTTTTAATTGCAATGCCCCCGCCCCATGGGCTACCTAGGACCTACCTTAGGGGTGACTTATATGTAATAAAATAGGTGTTTAAGGCCTGACAAGGGGGTTCTATAATATTGCCAAATGAAAAAGACAGTTTTAAACTGCAGTTAGGCTGCAATGGCAGGCCAAGGACATGCTTTAAGGGGCTACACAAGTATGTGCTACAATTAGTTCTGCAGGCCCACTAGTAGCATTTAATTTACAGGTCCTGGGTATATGGTATACCACTCTACAAGAAACGTATGAGTGCAATAATTGTGCCAATTAGGTGTAAGTCAATGTTATTACATTTAGGGGAGTGAGCAGAAACACTTTACCACTGGTTAGCAGTGTTAAAGTGTGCAGAGTCCTAATGCCAACAAATGCGAATTCCAGCTAACATGGAGGGAAAAAGGGAAAAAGTTTGGGGAAGACCACCCTAAAGCTGACAGGTCTAACTAGCGGTATAATCCCTTCCTGAACTTTGGAGAAATGTCGGTATTGTATTCTGACTCTGATTTCTATTTAAACTCAACATCTGGGTAATTTATTTGAATATAGACACCATTTGCTCTAGAATAAATTCAGGTTGCAAAGTAAGTCTCTAACCAGCAGAGCCACAGGACTTATTTAGCTAATCATAAACTTATGCTTATCTGTAACTGAATATATATCTTCACTGGATGATGTGATTGCACACTTCACATTGTCATGCTTCTGGACCCGGGCCAGCTTCGACTAAGATTGTTTGCCTTTATTTTTGTGCTACCTCATGTCTAGGGAGGTTTCTGGAGCTACAAAGGGCAGCAGTTCCTCCTTAAAATTGTGGCATTCGCTTATTTGAATGGCAGAATGAGGTTGGGAATTTCTAGATCCTGTTCAAGAACTATGAACTTTCAAGAAGAAACAAAATTTGCCAAAGGGGCCCTGGGTGCCAGTTAGTACTGGTTTCTGTTGTCTGAGGAAGATACCCTGAATTAAGAATGATGATGCCTTTTTCACTGTTCTAGAGAGAAGAGGAAAGTCAGTGAAATTGGCACAGTACTCATTGCTTATTTTCTAAAAATGTTACAGGTGTTTTCTCAGTGTTTTCCAAACCTTTTGAAATCAATGTTTATCAGTATTTATTCAGATGCCTAAACCCGAAAATAGATAGAAATTGTGTTCTTCCAGTGTTTACAAAATATGGTGCTTGTTTGCAGAGATTGTATAACATACATTTAATGTAAAAGAGCAGTATTTAATGGTATGTGGGGACAGATTTACTTTCATTTTTCATTGGGGTTGCCTCACAAAAGTGGCATAAACCAGAGCAAAATGTTTCTTTTGAATTTACTTTTCAGCCCAAACTTATTTTGAACTGGGGGGTGTGGCCAAGCCGTGGACCAAGATGACAGTGTCGCTTTGAAGCTCCGTTTCGTGGCCCTGCATTAATCCGACTATCTCCGCACCTGATGCTAATTTTGCCGCTAACAAGCTGGGAGCTTGATCCCCACTCGTCTGAGCTCACATGTGCCCTTTTTCAGCCCTGGAATCTGACTGCAACCTGCGACGAGCTGCTCCAGTGGCTCAGAGGGCGAAGCGCAGCCGTCTGGAAAACTTGTGTCACCGTCCTCCCGACCGCGCAGATTTCCCTAGAAGCTGCCTGATGGAACCCACCTGGCCTACGCCAGAGCTGTGGTGAGTCCTTCACCAACCCCCCTCCTCTTGTTTTTGGGCCGTTGAAGCGGTTGCGAGACCCTCCCCCTTGCCAGATCTGCGGAGGAGGAGCGCAAGGGAGACATTCCCATGGGCCACTGGAGGGGACAGGTTCTCGGGTGGTGTCAGGGAGGCAGCTGCCCGACTGCCTGTTGAGACAGGCTGGGAGTGGGGACATCTGGCATCCTCTTGCCGGGTCAGGACTGCATAGTGGGCTGCAGGGGGTGGGGCGAAATAGCAGCAGTGGGACACCCCCTGCCCCTCATACTTACTGAATCTGCACCACACCACGTAATGTAAATGTAAATTGATACTTGTATAGCGCACTACTCACCCGCAAGGGTCTCAAGGCACTTGTACGAATACCGCTGTGGAACCCATCCTGGCTTTCCCTGTGAGGTGTCCACTCCTGGGCACCCACAAGGTGGAGGCCAGGCATCCTTAGCGTTGTGGGGGCCGCTGTGGAGATTAAGCAAGCTATTGCCCAGAGTTGCAGAGTGGGACTCCATGATTGGAATAGGCACCGAGGCGAGAATTATCAGGTCCGTGGAATTTGAGCCCAAGACCCGCCGAGGCGGGGAATTGAACCCTGGTCCCGGGATAGACCTCTGCATCAGGGTCTGCCGCTCTAACCATTGAGCCACACTTCTCCACGTGGGAACATGGCAGTACAATCCTTCTATCCACAGCGACTACTATAACTTTAGGATCCATCCTCTGGCTGCCTGTTGAGGCCTTGTTGGGCCTAATACACCTGGGGCATACTTGGCTGAACACGGGCACTGATTTTGGCCCCAACCATTGAAGGAGAACCCCCCGCATCTGCTCTTGCCCACTAAGCGCCCAATGCAGCATCTACTGCCTTCTGGCCATGACCCTACGCACTAAGCTATCTGAGACAGCCGGCTGCCCTGCACAGTGATGACTGCGGTGCTCACACGCCACCCCCGAGATCAGGGGCTGCAGCCTGTAGGGATAGTTTCATCAGGTGTGGGATACATGGATATGGGCAGGAAGGACCCTAAACAGCGATTGCTCACATTTCCAGCTGCCTCACATGGGGTGCAGGACCGTGGTGCCACCATGGCCGAGGGGGGCCAAGCTTCCTCTGCTGTGCCCGAAATGGGCTCTTCTACTCCGGATATGCTTGCGGAGCTTAGGGCAGGATTCAAACTGCTCGACCACAGGTTTGATATGCTGGACAAACGCCTTGACGCATTTGGGGCTAAACTGGAGATCCACAACAGGCACTTACCTGGACTCTGCAGAGGGAAGGATATCAGACCTTGAAGATGGAGCCGCACAATCTACAAAAAAGCTGGAACGAATGGCATTTTTTTAAAAAGAGGTCGCCATTAAAAACGAAGATTTTGAAGTGCATGGCCGACGCAACAACCTACGCATTACTGGGGTCCCTGAATAAACAAACACAGGCAGAATGGACACCTTTGTAGAGTCACTACTGATAGACATTTTTGGGAAAGAGAAATTTACCCCAGGGTTTGTTTTTGAAAGAGTGCATCGATCTTTGGGCCCTCACCTCAACCCTGGCTCCCCCCCAGGCCTATCATAGCGCTCATCATGAACTTTCGGGACAGGGACACTGCGCTGAGGTTGGCCAGAGAGCATGGCGTGCTTACATGGCAGCGGTCTAACCTCTCATTATACCCTGACTTCACCTTAATGGTCCAGGAGGACCGCCGTGAGTTTAATGGTGTAAAGGTCACGCTCTGTAATTTGGGGCTCCGCTATGGGATGCTGTATTCGGCTCGACTGAGGGTGGAAGTCAATGGATGGCCCCACTTTGTTGACACTCCAAGCGAGGCTCAAGCTTTCTGCACCTCCTACAAGAACTCTAACACCCAACGGAGTGATAACCGAGGTGGGAATTCCCCACCCCACAGCGGCTCCATGGCCAGTGTGGACCTCTTTTCAAATGGTTGATATTGGCGGTAGTTGTCTTCAAATATGTTACTACATTTATTGAGATAATATGAAAATTGTTTTATTATACTATTCTGGTTCTGCGGAGCTACGCCGGAGTGTTGCCTCCCCTCCCCCCCCCCCCCAGGTGCATAGCAGATAATAATGCATCAGGAAATGTCTTTGTATTTCTAAATAGGATACTCACAGGATGCATTGCTTTATTGGTTACTTGGGCATTTGCCTTGTGAAACAGGTCTCAAGGTTGGGAGGGGGGTCAGGGGATGGGAGGGGTTCTGATTTGTCAGTTGTTATTTGATCACCAGCTCCACACATGACATTAACCCAATACTCGTCAAGATCTACATGTACACTATTATATGTCACAACAGTCCACGGTTCCTGACTTAGTCGATCATTTACAATTAGTTCTCATGACCTGGAACGTAAGAGGTCTCAATAACCCCAAAAAACGTAAACATGTCCTACACTACATGCAGCGGCATAATGTCGACTTAACCTTTTTACAGAAGACGCATTTGCCTCGGTCAGACGTCACGCACTATACATCAAGTTGGGGCGCGCACTGCTACTTCTGTAATTACAGCACCTATACAAGCGGTACTGCTATTTTTATTCACAACCGACTCCCATTCTCTTTGACTTGCTCCGACACAGACCAGGAGGGGCGATATACCATAGTAGTGGGCAGACTGATGCGCCACATGATTACACTAGGTGTTTATGCCCCAAACGTTGACAGTCCAGATTTTTTCCAGGAATTAGATACCACACTTACATGTTTGGGCTCTGGCAGTTTTTTATTGGGTGGGGATTTTAATTTGCTCCTGGACTGTAATGTTGACGGTTCCTTCAGCGCAGCAGATTCCAAGTCTAAGTATATCAGAGATCAGAGGCACAGCCATAGCCATAGCCATAGCCATAGCCAAACACGCTGGAGTCCTGAAGGATTTGAGGAACACTCTTGCCAATATTGAGCAGCAACTACTTGCCTTAGATGCCGCATTGCAGACTATATCAGACACTACCGAGGTCGCACAGCGCCGGCTGACACTATTGATAGAGTTTCGGGAGGCGGCTGATAGAGAAGCGCACTTCCTCAGCAAATACGTAACGACACGCAGTTATGGTGAGGGCGAGAGGGCAGGGCGCACGTTAGCCCAACTACTCAGACCCCAGTATTCCGCAGCACACATGACTGGGCTCCGGTCTGACCCTAGGGCCACGTTAACAGACACATCTGATACCCGGGAAGAATTCCTGGCATATTATGAGCACCTTTATACTTCTAAACAGAAGCGCACCCAGGCGTAGCGCAAAGGCTACTTCGATGAAATTGTGCTGGTATACTTAGATAAATATTTGCAAGATTTCCTCGCTGAGCCATTTTCGAAAGATGAAATAATTGCTCCGATAGATGTGTGTAGTACATTGTATAGTGTTTGTTATCGCTCTAGTCTTTATAGAATATATTTGTAGAATGCTTCATGTTAGGAATGTATTCACTTCAGTATTTTGTGTATTCTTATGCTTGTGGGTTCTGTTCTGTGGCAGTTTACTGGTTGCTGCTGCAGGGAAGAGTCCGCTCTTGTTCTTCTCTACAACTCAATAAAGGTCTCTCTTTATTTATCTGGTTTAGCCTTGGAATCTGTTTACTACAACTTTTTGGCGATGATTACTTGAACCCATTGCTTGCCCTCAACATCGTCAAGAGAAGAGCGGACAAGACTGTGGCATACGTATTGGCATCATCCTCATCATCCATTACTGCGTTACTTCTGAGGTGAGCGTTTTATCGAGTGCGAGTTTCATGTGACTTTTCAGTGATGAAAATCCCCGTGTTAAGGAAATGCCTGTTTGTTACATGTCTGGAAATACACCTTTATTCTACATTACAAGGACTCAGTTTTTGTGATGGACTTACTGCTGTGAGAGGATCTCTCCGTCATTGTCTCCGGTGCACATACTCACTTCCTGTGTTTGCGAGCTGAGTTGAACCTGCTTGACTTGCGGTTTCTTCCATCGTCTCTCTCGTCCTGTCCGCCTCGCATTCCTCCACAATCGTGATGACGTCGTGGAACCTCCTAGGGAGTTGGTGGAGACTTGCATGATGTGCCGTTCATTGTCCAATCACCTTGCTCTAAGCTTACGCTTCAGTCCTTTGCTGACGTAGGGTGTCTACGAATCATCTTTCATCATCGATGTCTACGCAACGTGGAGACGCTGTGTAAGGAAGCCATTTTGGTTGCTACATCAACCCATCGGATCTGCCTCCAGCAACGCAACCACGGATCCTTGTTCATTCAATTCTCACGCTCTGGTCTGCCCATTTTCGACGATGCGCACGTCTTGTGTGTATTCAACCTTAGCATTTCGAGCTTTCTTCGGCGATACACACGCCATTTGTGTATCGAAGACTGCACAATTTTTACACACACCAGTTGTGTTTTAAGAAGTATAGCATCCATAACTTTGACGATACACACGTCTATTTCGTCAAGTATCAGGTACTATGGATTCAGCCTATAAGCTGACTTGATTGTGTTTCCTTCAATAAGTACTTCCCATTGAGCTCTTTATTTTTATTTTGTTGTTTGTTTTGCTTTGCTCATTTATTTGCATCTCGGATTGACCATGTCTGAACAAACAGTTACTCAAAACTGTTCTGTTGTGCTTCCACCCAGTTTTCTCCCGAATCCTGGTCAACCTAGAATATCTTGGGAGGACTGGTTTCCAATGTTTGAAAATTATTTAGATGCACTTGATGCGCAGGAATTTTCGTCTAAACGGAAAAAAGCGTTTTTATTGCGCTCATTGGGGAAAGAAGGTCAGCGTGTTTTCAAGTTTTTACCACAGGTCCTTCAAGCTGGTACACAAGCTCCTCTGGATGAATACAAGGAAGCTATTTCTCGTCTGGAGATTAGATATTCAAAAGAGGAAAACCTAGTCATAAATAGGTACAAGTTTTACACTAAGAGTCAAAGAATTGGGGAATCAATTGATGACTTTGTTTCAAGACTTCGTGAGATGTCAGTCAAATGTAAGTTTGGGAACATGACTGATGAGTTGATTAGGGATCAACTTATAGTCCAGTGCAATAATAAAAATCCAACAACGGTTGTGGGCAGCCAAAAATCCGAACTTACAAACAGCGATTTATTTAGCGAAAATAGTAGAGCAGTCTGAGGGTTGCATGAATGAACTTGAGAAGAGGGTTGTTTCAAGTGATGTGAGTGAAGTATCCTCACGTGACTCAACGGATGATCTTCAAGGTGATGAGGATCAAAGTGAGGTTGCTGCAGTCAAGAACAAGAAGGTCTTAAACAAAAAAGTTGTATCTGTGAAACTCAAAACCCTGTAAGAGCATATTTTACTAAACAGTGTAATAGTTGTGGCAGTTCTGGTCACGCTTCTGACTCCAAATTTTGCTTTGCTGCCAAGCAAGAGTGTCTTAAGTGTGGAAAGTTGGGTCATTATGCAAGAGTTTACAGGGTTAAAGGTCGTTCCTCTGTAGCATGTGTGGAAGACATTACTAGTGTGAATGGTGATAATAACAACATTTTGGTAGTGGGTCTGGATGGGGGTAGTCATGATGAGGAACTTAAACGGAAAAATAGACCCAGAGCTGTATTTAACATCAATGATAGGACTGTTCAGTTAATGGTGGACTCTGGCTCACGCTACACAATTATTCCCAATGATCTGTATGTGGAAGTGTGGGGCACAGGGCCACTTCTTCCTAAAGACATTTCTCCTGGGGGTTTCCAAGGGGAACCTTTAGACATTCTTGGATATTTTGAAGCAAACATTAAGTTTTCCACGAGGGAAATTCAAGGGAAGGTGTATGTTTCTGCGGATGGTCCTACCATTTTGGGTTGGGTTCACCAGTACGACCTTAGCATCATTGTTTACCCCGTGCTGACCCGCAGGTGATGATTGCTGAAGATGGAGAGTTACATTCGATTTTATCGAATGTTGCTGATGTATTTGGAGAAAGTCTGGGTCGCCTCAAAGGGTACTCACACAAAATGATCTTGAAAAAAAATTCAATTCCCGTACAACACAAAGTCGGGCGAATTCCGATTGTGGTCAGGGATGAGGTCAAACGACTTATTGATGATATGTTGACAACTGGTGTGATTGAACCCGTGGAGGCTTCTCCTTGGATTTCTCCGATTGTCGTCACGAAAAAATCGGACGGCAAACTCCGCTTCTGTGTGGACCTGAGGTCTTTGAATCAATGTGTGGTGGCAGACACATTTCCCTTGCCTAACATCGTAAAGCTAGTGAATACGCTTAAGGGGGCTACGTTTTTTTCAAAACTCGATCTCAGAAGTGCCTACCACCAGATTGACTTACATAAAGACTCTAAGAGTTTGACAGCCTTTATCACTCCCTGGGGTACCTTTCAATTCAATCGGCTCCCTTTTGGCCTCAATTCGGCAGCAAGCGTATTTCAGAGAATGGTTTCTAGTATATTTGAGGGTGTAGAGTATGTTTACTTCGTAGACGACATTTTAATTTATGGTCAGTCTGTGGAACAGCATAATTCAACTCTTAGAGTTGTTTTAGACAAATTGTCCTCTGCTGGGCTTACACTGCGTAGAGATAAGTGCTCGTTTTCAGTGGATTACGTTGACTACTTAGGCTATACCATCACTCCATTGGGTATCAAACTGAAAAGGGATCTGTGTCAAGCCATTCATTCTGCACCTCAACCGAAAGACAAGGACCAATTACATTCCTTTATGGGACTTATCGAGTATTACTCGAAGTTCGTGAAAAGTTTTTCAGATAAAACTGCTTGTTTGAGGTCTCTACTAAAACGTGGTGTGAGTTTTGCTTGGAGTGTTCAACATGAAGAGTGTTTTAATAACATCAAAAAATAAATTTGCAATGCCAATGTGTTGTCACCTTTTGATGTGCATAACAAATCTATTGTTACTGTAGATGCCAGTGCCACTGGTCTGGGCGCTATGCTGTCACAAATCAAGGGCAGGTCTGAATTCCCTGTTGCCTTTGCCTCGAGGACCTTGACTGAATCCGAAAAAAACTATGCAGTCATCGAAAGAGGGGCGTTAGCTGCTTCCTGGGCAGTTGAGTATTTCAGAACGTATCTCTGGGGTATGAAATATATTCTAAGAACAGACAACAAGCCTCTTATTAAAGTTCTTTCCCCGTGTGGGGCTAGTAAGGGCTCTGATAGGCTTATGAAATTAGCTGCAAGACTTCAAGATTTTCAAAATTCTGTGGAGTATATCCAGGGATGGAAAAACATCCAAGCAGATTGCCTTTCTAGGTTATCTTTAGACTGGCGTACTTTTAACTTTTCTGAAGTCTCTGTGGGCATGGACGACATTGCTGTTGCTTCTGTTGAGGATGCTGTATTTGTTGGGGAAGGGGCCTTTTTGGCCAGTGACTGGGAGAGAGAAATGGCTAATGATCATACCCTTCAGGAAGTTGTTAAACTCGTTAAACTTGGTTCTAGGCGCGAGAGTTCTGTCTCTGTCTCAGTTAGGCCGTTCATTAAAGTTTTGGATGATCTTTCCATCATCAATGATAACATCTTACTTAAAGGTGAGAAGTTTATACCTCCATTTGGTCTTAGGAAAAAACTGTTGGCTTTAGCTCATGAGGGCCACATGGAACAAACTCTCACACAGCGTCGCATCAAGAGTCACTTTTGGTGGCCAGGCGCTGATCCTCATGTGGTGGAGTGGGTGAAAAACTGTGTCATGTGCAGAGAAGGTGAGAATCGCTTGAAAGTAGGGCCTAAATCTGTTGAAGCACATATACAAAGTCCTGATTTGCCTTGACATGCAATTTGTCTTGATTTCATCGGTCCTATGGGGGAACTAAATGAGAGAGACAGGTTTGCCATAGTAGTGGTGGATATCTATTCTAAATGGTTAGTTGTACATTTCACTAATGACATTACCACAGAGAGCACAATTAGATTCTCAGGGAATCTTTTTAAAGATGAGGGTTTACCTTCTGTCATTATCACTGACAACGGCACACAACTTATCTCGAAGGGCATGCAAACATTTTTGAAGGAGTGCGGCATATCACATCATCGCACTTCCTTATATAATCCTCAGGGGAATACGGTATGTGAAAGGGCTAACACGGTCGTAAAGGGGATTATTCAAATGGCTTCTAGTGGTTGTGGTATTATTAGAAAGATGGTCAATGGAATGTTATGGGCCTATCGCACGACTCCTTTAGCTCATGGACAGAAATCACCTTTTCAGATAATGAGAGGACGCGATACTGGCATAAAATTAGTACCAGCCTGGATGAAGCAAGTGGTTACATTACAAACCAAGCAGGGTGATGTTTCCTCTGCCACTTCTTCTACTTCTGCCTCTTCTTCTATTGTGAGTAGTTTATCTCCTTTCTTAGTTGGAGACTTGGTTAAAGTTAAAAGTGGTAGAGTGCAAAGAGGACTATCAAAGTTCAAAGGGCCTTTCAAAGTGAAGAAAGTGATTCATCACTGTGTTATTCTCAACAATGGGAGTGTTGGAATTTTAGGAGAGTAGCTCTTTACAAAAGACATAAGGGTGCATCTATTGATAATGTTCATTCTTCTTCTCCAACTAACAATGGTTTCAATGACACTTCTGATTCTTTTTCTTCTACTATAAGTGGTTATCTTTTGGCTGCTCATTCTCCTGTGGAGCGTTTGCTTCAAAGTGAGGTTAGTAATTCTGGGCGTGGAGATGCTCCTGTTGCTCTAAACAATGCTTCTTGCACTCAGAACCTACCTGACTGTGATTTGTCAAATGTACGCACTTCAAGATTTCACACACCACCTGCTTATTTGCAAGATTTTGTCTCTTAATTTTTGTTCATTTTTTGTTGTTGTTGTTTGTTTTGCTGTTTTTTTAATGATCTCTCCTTGGAAAGAAAGGAAGAAGATGTGTAGTACATTGTAGAGTGTTTGTTATCGCTCTAGTCTTTATAGAATATATTTGTAGAATGATTCATGTTAGGAATGTATTCACTTCAGTATTCTGTGTATTCTTATGCTTGTGGGTTCTGTTCTGTGGCAGTTTACTGGTTGCTGCTGCAGGGAGGAGTCCGCTCTTGTTCTACTCTACAACTCAATAAAGGACTCTCTTTATTTACCTGGTTTGGCCTTGGAATCTGTTTACTACAATGTGCTAAATGGTTCCACTGTTCCTGGCCTCAATGGATTTTCAGGCAGGTTTATAAGTGCTTTAAAGATATTCTGGCCCCAAAGCTCATAGAAGTCTGCCATGAATCTTTAGAACGGAACCAGTTACCTCCTATGCTACGAGAAGCAGTGTTCGTCTTGTTACCAAAGCCTGGCAAGGATCCCCTGCACTGTGAGTCGTAAAGCGCCTTGCACTGCTGATGGACAAAATAATTCCCCCGCCCAATCAGGATTTGTGCCCCATAGATCTACCTCCCTAAACTTGCACACTCTCTTTGCAGTCCTGCACAGAATCAACCCTGATATACCGGCCGTACCAATCATATTGGACGCAGAGAAAGCTTTTGATTCCCTGGAGTGGCCGTTTTTATGGACAGTCATGCGAAGGATGGGCATGCCCTTGGGTTTATCAGGCTTACGTCGCTGCTATACTAAACCCCTCCCGCTCTTTTTTGTTATCCCGAGGCACTAGGCAGGGTAGCCCCCTGTCCCCCTTGCTTTTCATAGTTGCAATGGACCCGCTTTTTTCACTTTCAGGAACGCCACCTACACAGAGGGATCCAATTTAACACTGGGCCATTACTGGTGTCATTATATGCGGATGATATAACTTTATATGTTCGGAACCCCAAAAAACTTAGATCCACTTATTCGGGAGATTATTACATTTGGCGGCTTTTCGGGCCTTGCAGAAATTGGCATAAATCAGTGATATTCCCCCTTGCTCAGGGTAAGTACAGATGGGAGGGAGAGTTCCCATTGACCTAGTGCTAAGACTCAGTCAATATTTGGGAATCAACATACACTTAGACACCACTAAAATCATATGATCTAACTACGGAACGGCGATCCACTTGCTGGAGAAGAAGGTGGATAAATAATGCAGACTTCCACAATTGCTTGCTGGCAGTGTAGCTCTGATTAAAATGATTGTCTTGCCCAAATTCCTCTATTTATTTTACAATATACCTATTCCGCTGCCAAATCGCTTCTTTCGCTCGATAAACACCCATCTCATACGGCTAGCTTATCACAGGGGAGGCTTTGGAGTCCCTAATTTACAGATATATTATTTGGTAGCTCAGTGTGGCTATGCGCACGCCTGGTTTCACCCTGATGCTAGGGTCCCCTCTTTAATACCTGAAGCACACTTAGTCCTGCCAGACACGCTGAATACGATGTCCACGATGCACCCGTACGCGCTGCCTGGGAGGCAGATCTAGGCCACTCAATTACTAATGATCAATGGTAGGCGTGCTGCCAACAAACTAAGGGGCCGATTATGATTGCGGATATTCTGCATCCTCCGAGGCGGCGGAAGCCACCGCCGGGCCGGAGGATGCGGAGTATCCGCTGCGGGCTGAAGAAATACCCCCCGTCCGATTATGATGGCGGAGGGATATTTTTTATGTCTGCAGCTTTTCCGCCACGGTCGCCTTCCGACCGCGGCGGAAAAGCTCTAACATGGCTGGCGGTGTCTATCAGACACCGCCAGGCATATTAGGATGTCTGCGTTTCTATGCCTTTCCACGGCGGCATTTCCGCCGTGGAAAGGCATACTGTCTTTTGTTTGGGGGCCCGTTGCGGGCCCCCAGGGGTGAAGGGGGGTGGGGGTTGCACATGGGGGGTACCATACCTTTGCGTGCACGAAGCGGCAGGCACCACGCGGTGCCTGCCGCTTCGTGCATGCAAAGGTTAACATGCAATGTTTAACAATTGCGGCGAGTGCTGCTTGAGGCAGCATCCACCACAATGTGAAAGGTAGGGGATGTGACCGCCAGGGTGGCAGTCACATCCTAATTGCCATGGAGGGACCGCCGCTGCCCATGCGGAGGGTCCCTCTTCCTCGGGGATGGCGGACAGACACAGGTCCGTCCGCCATCCTAATAGGTCCCCTAGTCGGTCTCCCAAAATAGTCACCACAACTTATCCACTTCAAGTTCCTTCAGAGGATTTACATCACGCCTGAGAAGCCGCACAAAATAGACTCAGATAGACCACATTGCTGCCTAAAATGTAAATCCCCACACGCAAACTTCGCACAACTAACTTGGACTTGCAGTAAAATAAGCAGTTATTGGACCAAAATACACCACACACTGGGGAAATTATAGGGCTAGATCTGGTCCCTACCCCGTAGATGGCACTGATGGGTTACATGAACAACATTCCAAAGAAAGACAGAAAAATTACAGTACTAAGTCTAATATTAGTCAAAAGGGAAATAGCACTAAGGTGGGGACTTAGGGCTGTGCCGCAGCAAAAACACTGGCTTACTAGTCTAGCATACTGCAACCTCAATCATGACTTGTGTGCTTCCACTTTGCCTAGCGCGTCCCACCCCTGCAACATTTGGGGCCCTCTAAAACACTACACTACAATAGCGCATTTACAACCTGCTGCTCACCTGGAAGATGGACTGATGCCTGCAGTCATAGGATGTATTGCAGGCAGATACACGATGCATATGTGATAGTCCTCTGTTAATTATGACTGGGAATGCCTCTAGTATCGCGGACAGTCGGCCTGCAAGATAAAGTGCCGTACTCTGAAGGTCATGAAAATGTATATCATGTGAATGTTTAGCTAAGAAAGCTTGCTTATTCTAAAACAGCGGAGACAGGTGTCATGTATTGTTTAAACTATGCAATGAACCTCTCGCCCTACTTGGCCTTGCAATGGAGCTGGTATGTTATCTTGTACTATATTGTAAAAATGGTTAAAAAAAAAAACTAAAAAAAAAAAACTTGTTTTGAACTTGAACGTTGCCCGAGAGTAACTCAGTTAGTGCTTCGCATTACTTTACACCAGGGGGGCATTCCATGGGATCTCATGCAACCACATCATAGGTTTTGAAGCAAAGTCTTATCTACTAACAATATATAGTATACGAAGTGAGAACAATAGTTCAGCTCACATACTTCTAAACCCTGCATCTTTAATCCAAGCACATAAAACAGTAAAAAGAGGCAACATTTTAGAGACAACCTTAAATAACCAAAAGCAAGCCAAGTCTACCTTGCTGCTACCTTGTATAGCAAAGTCACACTGTGTTTGTCCCTTCGGGAAGAAATAAAACATGACACATTCTGTCACACTTGATGTTTTTTAATGCCATTTTAGTTTGCAAACATTGAAGGTCTTTAGAGATGTTTTATATACTTACTGTGATTTTGGCTATTTCCCTTTGGTGTTTTTTTCCAGTTATTATAATAGCCTAATGCCTAAATGTATTCAACTGAATTCTAGGTGTGTTTATTATTGGAATGTGTTGCTTTGGGTTGCAAGTCAGGTTACAATAGGAGAGCAAGAGAATTTTAAATAGAACTTATTAATCATGTGACATCCAATGTGACCTGGCATACTATATGTATTTAGAATGCAAGATAACTTTCACTGTGTTTTAGAAACATGTTTTGCTTTCAAGAATTTGGAGAGATATGGTAATCCACTAAAGTCATACGTGCATTGAGAATACATATCTAGACCTCATAGTGGGTCTACAAAGACTGATGATTGGAAAACTATAAAGGAAAAGAGCCATAGATGAATAGATGCATGGGCATATATTCTCAGTGACGCACCAGTGATTGTGAAATGGATCAAGTCAAATAAACCAAATCTCACCTTGACATCCCTACTCATATACCCTGGAAATGTAAAGTGACCTGAGAGACACCAGCAGATGAGTAACCCAGACTTTACCCACTTCTCCATAGGAAAACATTCCATGTATGCCATCCTAAATGGAACCTCAGGTCCAAAACTACCCTTATAGGTAACATGCCTACCTTCCATAGGATGAGTCAATCATTTTTCTCGGTCCATCAGAGAAAATATGGAATAAATATGGGTAGGCATTAGGAAAGTAACTAACCAGCTTGGCCTTTGGCATGCCATCAAAGCAAGGCTTTTTCCTGTGCCAATGCTCAGGGAAGTGGAGTTCCTTGTTAACATATTGTAATCACTAACATATGGCCCACTAGATGACTGAATCTAATTATGTGTACCAAGCTCCCTATTCAAAAGAGAACTATTCCTCATGTATTATGTGTCTGACAATGATTTGCCTGAACTGCACTTTAACTCACCATCATTATTATACCAAAACCATTAGTTGGATCCAAGATCAGATGCTTCCTGTCACTCTTTGCCTCTTTCCTACGACAAGCTGTCTGCTATACATAGCAAGCCGACAACCAATGCTACACTCTTCCTGAGACTCTTGAAAATTCTGTTCGACATCGTAACCATCTAAGTTCTCAATTCAGTAATAAACTGATGCCATAACTGGCCTCGAGCACCCTGTTTATATACAGTACCACACCCATTGTTTCAAATGAGATGGAAAGAAAATTGGTGAAGGAAAGCTCTAAAGGTCTGTGACCTAAGAAGCCTAGGAACCCTCTACAAGAGTCATGGTATGTGTAACTAAGTGCTTGCAATAATACATATGACTTTGAATCCTGTGCTTGACCATTTTTTAACATATTGTTGCTGGACAAAGACTGACCAAATGCGAAAGACAACGAAGTATTTATGAAACAGCTCATAAAGCACCCTTATACTGGCCAAAAAGCAAAAAATATTTGACAAGGTAAATTTAAAACTAAGTAGCTCCTTGACTATCACTATCCATGGGGAGTCAAGTGTATAAAGGGGATAACTTGGTTATTTAATTGAAATGTAATAATTTGTTAGGATCTGGGCCACTACGGACCCAGTCAAGTAAGTTACTTACTCAAAAGAAAAGGCCTGACAATCTCTGTCTGCCTTCAGTCCCTTACCTGGAAATATCAAGTGTGTTTCAGGTGGTGAGTCCTTTCAAAACCGTGATTGGGCTCCCTACATGGTGGGCAACTCACTGGAGTCAGAGAGCACCACTTCCCCCATTAGATGTGATTGAGGACACTTGGCATCTGTGCCCGGCTTTACCAAAATATATTGCTCATATAATATGAGCAGTGCCCCAAATACAGTGAAATTTCCTTACGGCCATGCAGCTTCAGTTTTTCAGAAGCGAAGTACAGAAGTAGATGTCCCATAGGGCCATATTTCAATGTCCATGCATTCTCTTTACCAGGGTCTAGGTTTGGATCACTGATTATGCCCTACCTAAAATGGACCCATTCATCTAGGAAACACTTACCCACGCTGGTGAGAGCTAACAGTGATGTTTATGAATCAGAGGAAACTAACCATTAGCCAGGAAACAGAAATTTCTTGCAGCCATTGACAACAGAGTAAGGCTGCAGGTAGCCATTCAATATGTTGCTATTTTTAGGTCAAGTCTAGAGCCAGCGTGCATGCGCTACTCTGCAAGACTTGTTGTACTGGAGTAGGGAATGGAAGTCCCACCCACTCTTTACCCATATTTGCCATTGGCTTGTGTCATTGTCCATCCTAAATGCTGGCTTTTGATTCGTAAAGAGGCTTGTTAGTCCTTCCTTAGTACCGCCTCGTCTCCATTTGTCACCTCCCATGGCGACTGGCCCCTTTACTTTAGTTGTTACACGGTACAAAGTGTTATTTAGATTGTGAGCACTGTTTTCTTTATCCAGTTTCTCTTACTGCAGGCACCATGGACTTTGGTGCCTTCTTAACAACCCAGCTCCCTCCCTCTCATTGTCCATGCCTTCTTTACCCCCATTGTCGTGCCTTCTTTACCCCCTCCCGTTGTCGTGCCTTCTACTTCCCCCATCCTCCCATCCACCCTCCCTCCCTCTCCTTTGTCTGCGATGCCTACCATTTGCAATGCAATAGCTCTTGCATTTACGCGAGTTTGAGCTATTGGCATTGTAAATGACAATGCCTTTTATGTATGTTTTGGTTTTTAAAACATAAATAAAACGCATTGTCATTTACAATGCCAGTAACTTAAGCTCACGT
This sequence comes from Lissotriton helveticus, assembly GCF_964261635.1. Taxonomy (NCBI): domain Eukaryota; kingdom Metazoa; phylum Chordata; class Amphibia; order Caudata; family Salamandridae; genus Lissotriton; species Lissotriton helveticus. The sequence goes on along the minus strand of NC_136060.1, from coordinate 17,112,324 downwards.
AAATGCAAGACCTATTACATTGCAAAATCTTTTATTGTGAAGTTCTCAGTTTTGTTGCAGAACCCGTCTTTGAAGGCAGCCTACAGTACAAGCCACATACTTTAAATTGTTTTCTTTTTTGCTATCTCCACGGCTTTTATTGGTTTGCAGAGCAATTTGTATTGTTTTTGCTTTCTCTGCAGCTTTTATTGGTTTGCAGAGCACGTGCTTGTTTACTTTCTAAAGTGCCTGTTTGAACATTGCGACATCAAGGCAGTGCGAACAGGGAGCCTTTCTTAGACAAAGTCACTTTATTTTCTGACGACGTCAGCACATCTTGATCTTTGTGCACTTTGTGGAGTACCAGTTGTGGTAGTATTAAACAAATGGCCTTCTCATCCTGCATAGCAGGCACAACTTATTTCCTTTTTCGGCCATCTTTCTTTATCCCTTTATTTTAGAAACACAGGGACACAGACAAAATCCTTGACCTTAAACAATGACTTTTAGACCAACCGTCAGAATCGTGAGGTACTCTAGCAACAATATCAAGTAAGGTTCGTAATATATTGCATTTATAATATTCAACGATATGAAATGTTGAGACACTTTAGGAGAATGAAGTGGAGCACAGAATCTGCTATACCTGGCTGATGTAAACAACGCAAAAGCAGCTTGCTTTCATTTTCATGCCTTGGGGGAAATTTATCAACAATTTGCACTGGATTTGTGTCTAAAAAGTTACAAACCCTGCGCAAAATGTTTTGTTGGGATTTGTTTTCCTAGGCAAGTCATGAGTTGTGGTGAAAACTAATGGGCAGATTTATAATTCCCTTGCGCTGCCAGTGCGTCATTTTTGTGTGGCTTTTCCTGTCCTTGTAAATAGGGCCCCTTTACATACATCACTTTGCATGAAAGGGGAGTTCCATGGGTGTTGCTGTGGCTGTTCTCATGCAACACCCATGGAACCATACAAATTTCCAGATTTACAAGAAATCGTAAATCTGGAAATGCGTCTGAATGCTACGCCTACCCAGGGGAGGCGTAGGGAGGTGCAACGAGGAGAAATGTATTAATTTCTCCTCTGTTTTGTCTCCTCTTTCTATGCGTGCTGCATTCTGCTGCACACATAGAAAGAGGAAATCATCTCTGGTGATTGTTTATGTACAGGAAGGTGTCCCTTCCTGCACATAAACAATCCTATAAATAAAGACGTTTTACAAGTTCCATGTGTGCTAATGCAGCACACATAGAAGTTGTAAAACACCATTTCTGATTGTTTATGAGCAGGAAGGATTCCCTTCCTGCACATAAACAATCCCTTTCCTATGACGCAGGCATCCTTGCACCATGGTGCAAGGGTGCCTGCGTCGGCACAAGGCAGCAGTTTGTGCACCAGTGCAGGGGGAAGCACAGAGATGCAACATATTGTTGTAAATATCTTGCATCCCTGGGCTTCCAAACTAATGCTGCACAGCGCAGCAAAATGACTTGCTGCACCATGCTACGTTAGTTTATCAATCAATCAATTAATCAAAACATTTGTAAAGCGCGCTACTCACCCTTAAGGGTACCAAGGCGCTAGGGGTGGGGAGGGGGTGCTGCTACTGCTCAAATAGCCAGGCCTTGAGTAGTCTTCTGGAGGTAAGCAGGTCCTGGGACTGCCGTGGGAGGATGGGGCGGGTGTTACAGGTCTTGGAGGCAAGGTGGGAGAAGTATCTGCCACCATAGGTTGTTCTTCGGATGCAGGGGACGGTGGCGAGGTCGGCGGAGCGGAGCTGGCGTTTCGGGGTGTAGAAAGTGAGTTGTCTGTTGAGGTATGCTGGTCCGGTGTTGTGGAGTGCCTTGTGTGCTTGGGTGAGGAGCTTGAAGGTGATCCTCTTGTTGACGGGGAGCCAGTGCAGGTCTCTCAGGTAGGGTGTGATGTGGCTGCAGTGAGGGATGTCAAGGATCAGGCGTGCAGAGGCGTTCTGAATGTGTTGAAGTCGTTTCAGGAGTTTGGCCGAGGCTCCTGCGTAGAGGGCGTTTACGTAGTTCAACCTGCTGCTGACGAGGGCCTGGGTGACCGTTCCTCTTGTTTCGGTGGGGATCCACCGGTAGATCTTGCGGAGCATGTTGAAGCAGGAGGACGAGATGGCGTTGACCTGCTTTGTCATGGAGAGGGTGGAGTCAAGGATGAACCTCAGGTTGCGTGCGTGGTCGGTGGGTGTCGGTGCTGTTCCCAGTGCCGTAGGCTACCAGGAGTCACATCCACCACGATGGACCAGCCCTGACTCCCGCTAAGACTAGGCATCCCGCTATTAACAAGACTACCAACGTCCGTGATCTATTCATCTATATATCCACATTATGGACACGGTTTCTGACATTTTAGCTATCTAGATAGCGGTGCATCTTCGGAACTTCAAATACACGCAATACTATCTATGTGGAGTTGCAATAGGCTACATCATACCGACCATCTATTGGTACGACTGGACCAGTCTCTAATTAAGTGAATATCTTTTTCTGCTAAAACAGATTATCTAGATAAGGCATAACCAGTCTGCTACCGGCTCTACTGCTCAATATCCTTTTTAGTAAGATGGTGATGGAAGCAAGTGCCCTGAAAATTATACTAAAGTTGATTATAGAATAAATAGAACCAGACAACCCTCTCGTGAGGTGTCTTCAACGAATATCAACAGGAGAATATTGTACCTTAAATATCTTATTGTTGTGCTTATATGTTCTCACTGCAAATGACGGACTCCTGAAGAAGGCTAATGCCGAAACGCGCGTAGAGTCCCATCTACCGCTTTGCTTATTACACTCAAGCCCCATTTAACACCGGAGTCATCTTTGTTGTCCACCTTGTATTTTACGTTTTTGTAATTTTTCATTTGGCAAATCAATAAGTATATCACATACCTTTTAACTTGAAAATGTATATTTTTATAAAATGAATATGTTCAACAAAAATGTTAAAATATATATTGAAATAAAACAAAAATATCAATTTATAATACAAAATAATTGTTGTTCTTATCAGTTCTTTACTACAGGTCATAATCACTTTGTAGTTACTCAGTTTCCTTCTTGGGTTTCTGGCTTAAGAATAATTCTCACTACTTAATGTTTTGCAAGAAAGTTCTTATATGTTTCCCTACAAGTAGTGAATGCATCATTAGTAGGGGTCCCCCTTCTTTACAAATAGGCTACCAGGAGTCATCCCAGGCCGATTGGTTGGAGCCGAGGATGAGGACTTCTGTCTTGTCCGAGTTTAGCTTCAGACGGCTGCTCTTCATCCACTCCGCGACGGCTTACATTCCTTCGTGGAGGTTGGTTTTGGCTGTGAGGGGGTCCTTGGTGAGGGAGAGGATTAGCTGGGTGTCGTAGGCGTAGGAGATGATGTTGAGGTTGTGCAATCAGGCGACGTGGGCGAGCTGTGCCATGTAGATGTTGAACAATGTCGGGCTGAGGATGAGCCTTTGGGTATGCAGCAGATGATCTTGGTGGCTTCAGAGCGGAAAGGGGGAGGCGGACGCTCTGGGTTCTGCCAGGGAGGAAAGAGGTAGTCCAGTCCAGAGCATTGTCTCAGATTCCTGCGTCATGGAGGATTGTGTGTAGGGTGCGGTGGCAGACAGTGTCGAAGGCGGCTGACAGGTCGAGGAGGATGAGGGCCGCGGTCTCCACAAAACGTTTATGATCCACATATCCATTAGGACATACTCTACATACTACATCACAGTACACAACTTTACAGAAAAAACTAAATAAACGAATACTCATAACCTTGTTCGCAGGTTACAGTGAATAAATCAATGTCCTAGACTTTTTCTAACAGAATATCTAAATATCCATAGGGGCACAGGAGAATGAATCACATAATATATCACATAGAAATTAATTCTAAGTTAGTAGAATGCAAGATTTAAATCTGCGCTCCTTTATTATGCAGGCATGTTTGAAATCATAGGAAGTTAATGCATGGATTCTCATCAGGGCTTTCTGATTTTCTGAGGAGGTGCATTCATATCTTCCTCATAGGTTATATCCCAAGCTGCATTCTGTAATTTCTTAAATTCAAGGACTCTCTTTTCAGTCGCTTAGTAGAAGTCAATGTATAGCCGTGAATCCAATTGTAACATTGCGGCGCCTAATCTATGGAACACAGGTGTCTTTGTTCGTCCTATTCCATTAAAAGATTGTTTCTTATCTGACGTCTTTTTTTGTCTTTCAAACGGTGTCTCTTATGATCCTAGAGCGTTTCCATCACAGCGTTCTTTCTCAAATCTCAATATGTTTAAATGACGGGTCGCGCTGCTTCTGGTTGACTTCACTTGGCTAGCGGTTCCGCGATGTATTCTGCTTTGGCTGCACTTCGTATCCAAGGTAAGTATACTTGTAAAGCGCACTGTTACTCCATCTCGGAGTGTCCTGGCGCTATATACCGCTGGGGAACCGGTCCTGGCTTTCCCTGTGAGATGGTCCCTCCTGGGCACCTCCAAGGTGAAGCCAGGCATCCCCGGCGCTGATGGGGCCGTTGTGGAGATTAAGCAAGCTATTGCCCAGAGTTGCAGAGTGGAACCCATGGTTAGCGTAGGCACCTCGGCGAGAATTATCGAGTCCCCGGACATTGACCCAAGACCCTGCCGCGTCGGGAATTGAACCCTGGTCCCGGGCCAATCTCTGCTTCAGGGTCTGCCGCTTCTAACCAGTGAGCCACACTTCTCACAACTCCCAGCTACTCGATGTTGTGGAAGACCCATGGGATTTAACGCAAATCCGTATCTACAGTCATTGGTAAACAGGGATGTGGACCACAAACGTACACACCTCGAGTTTTCTTAAAACTTTCCTTTGTGTACTGATATAGTCCCCCCTTAACAAAAAAACATATGCTTGACAGAAAGCACAAACTCTTGCACTTCAGAGTAATGGTGTCTGCATTAGCACATGGCAGCAAAAAGTGTGTCAATGCTGGGGGAGAATAAAACAGCACACATCTGTTGATATGGTGCTGTTTCTCCTATTCCCACTGACACAGTGCATCTGCTTTGGTTCCTCTGCTGAGATGCTCCAAAAATTAGTAAATCTTCCTTTATGTGTGTTCAATCTGTGCCTCTTTCAGCAAGGGCTGACTCTAGAGTAGGCAAGACTAGGCAGGGCTGAGGGTGGCACCAACAGAGGGTGCTAGATTGCTCCTTTCCAAGTACCAAACTTTCTCCTTGCGTTGGGTTACTGAGAGCAGCAAGGGATGGATATTGATGTACTTGAAATTAATTAAGGGGAGATTAGGGGTAGGAGATCAAAAGGGAATTTGGAAAATAATTCACTGGGAGTATTTCTCTGCTCCCTTCTGACAATTCCATTGCTCAATAAAAGCCAGCGTAAGGCCCATACAACTGCGTTTTAAATTAAATGATTGCAAAGTGGTCTGTATGCAGGGTTTGGCTAAAATTGTTTTTCAATTGGGAAGGCATAAATTGGGTAAAAGTATTTTGCAAATAAAATGTGAAATGGAAGGTTTAATAAGTTAATCTACCTTGTGTGATATACTGGAAATTCTTTACATGGGCAGATGTGTTACTGCGTAGATTTTATCATACTGAATATATTTTGTTTGTACTACCGAATGCATTTTGTACGTGATATGGATTTGGGAAGATTTTAATTAATCATGCAATACATTTTAATTACTAAAAAATTTTAAATGGCGTGCGACGATTTGTAGTACATATGCACTGGAAACATAAACAAATGCCACGAGAATATAGTTCACATGGAAACAGCTACTTTCTAGAAGTGACAGTCTTAAGGTTAAAAGACTGCAGATGCAAGCTTCTTTGTGTGGTGAGGCGACCGGCGGGAACCTTGAGCGCGCTGAATTCAATAATTGACCCCACACACCAGTGATAGGCCGGAAGTCCAGCCCAGAGCGGGCGCTTCCCTTTATTCAATCCCTGCAGGCCACGCTTGGCCTGCGGATGACGTGTGGCGGTCCTGTGAAGACAGGACCAATAACCATTACATCCCTTTCGAAAACAAACAGTTGAAACAATTTATGTGGTGGTCACACAGGTTTGGGGTACCTGTACACAGTGCAGTGGTATTTGTCTGGCATCATCAGCAAACAAAGTCTCGCAGGCACTGGCTTGGACGAGGATTTGGTCGCCGGTTATACCCCTGGGGACAGCTTCACAGCCATGTGCTGTCGGGGGTTGATCCAAGTGGAGACAGGCCGGGAGATGGCGAGATGGTAGCCTCCTGTGTTCTCCTGCCTCCCTCGCTCCTTGATACTTCGCTTGGATCTTTTTGTGCTGGAATGGCCGGGCCACTTGGTTGATTCTCGAGGGATCCCGTTGGATGTTCAGCCGGGATTTCCTTGAACCATGAGATGTTGTGCGAAACTTCCCTGTTTCCTCTCTGTGCAGTTATCATGGTGCCTTTGTTTGCAGTGACTGTCCAGGCCCCTGGTTCATAGTTCGTTCTGAATTTCCCCCCGGGCGATGGTCTTTGAGGAGGACGGTGGTCCCTGCTCGGAGTGTCCTTCATGCGGCATGGCGGCGGGGGCTCACTCGTTGATTTCGGCGAGTTCTTCAGTTTTGCGTTTCCTCGACCTCCAGAGGTGGAGATGCCCATCATGGACATGTGGGAAGAAAGTCCCTTATCGGCCCGTAGAGCATCAGCGACCAGGACCTCCTCTGTGTGGTGCAGTGGGGAGTGCTCCAGTACTCTCTCAGAAACTCATGAAGCCTCTTCTCTGGGTCGGCCTGTTCGACCACTGCGATGCGGAACATCTTGTTTAACATGCGCATAAAGCGTTCGACATCTCCATTGGCTTCTGGCCATTGAGGCGTGACTCGCCGGTGATGTATCCCCCGCTGCCCTAGGAATGTGGCAAACTCTGTTCCATGGAATGGTGGCCCATTGTTGCTGAGGATCTCGTGTGGGAACCCAAACATAGAGAATACCTTTTCGAGGATGGGGTGCACATGGTGAAATGCGGTGTACACAACAGGCTCCACTATGGGGTACTTCGAGAAAGCGTCTATAAGCACTAACTTGTGTTTTCCTCCAGGGAAGCTCCCGAAGTCTATGCTCACTTTGGACCAGGGGCGGTGCATGCTTCTTCAGTAATCACTGGAGTCGGCCTTTCTGGGGTGCTCGTCAGTTGGTATAGTGGACAATGCCGGACGAAATCCTGAAACATTTCCTCCTGTTCGGGGAACCAGACCTTTTCTCTCATCCATGCCTTCATCTTCGTTACTCCCTGATGGCCTCCGTGAGATAACAGGGTTGGTTGCGCTGTGTTTTAGTGCTTGGGGTATTACTAACCTCGATCCTCTCAGTAGGAATCCATCCCCCGTGGCGCTGAGTTTGTTTCATATCCACCACATCTTTGCCAGGTGTTCTCGTTCTTCCGGGCTACAGGAGTTGGCTTGGCGGAGGTAATTCGTCCACGACCCTTCTTGGATGGCTTGTAGAGTCCTTGCATATACTGTGTCGGTGGCGGCAGCTTCCTTGATGTCGTCCAGGGTCATGGTTCGGGGGCAGGCAGCCGTTGACACTAGGTATACGTAGTGTTCTGCACCTACAGTGTCTTCCTGTGTCCCTTGTGGGATGGGGTGCTTTGACAGGAAGTCAGCTGGGTTTTTGGCTCCGGGCCGGTATACCACCTCCATCTTGTATGGCTGTAGCTGAACTGCCCACTGCTCAATTCGGGGAGGGGGGTGAGGTGCTGTTTCTTTAAAGAGATGAAAGAGGGGCTGGTGATTAACCCTGGGCGAAGGACTTCGCTACGTCCACGGAGTGGGCGTAGTGTTGCCTACTTCGCCCTTTGCAAAGTAGGCGTAGCAGGCAACACTTGCCCGCCACCCGCCTCCCTCCCGCCCTCCCCTACATAACTCATTTTTGTAAATGTTGAAATAAAAGTAAATAAAAAAGCACTTACCTTGTCTTCTGCGTCCCGGGGCTCCCCCTGCTCGTTCGCGCCGCCGTCGCCACCGTCTTGGATACCAATGCGCATGCGCGGCTGCCCGCGCATGCGCATTTCTTGCAAGATATGCGCATGCGCGGGCGGCCGCGCATGCCCATTGCTATCCATAATGGCGGCGACGGCGGCGCGAACGAGCAGAGGGAGCCCCGGGACGCAGCGGACAAGGTAAGTGCCTTTTATTTACTTTTATTTCATCATTTACAAACATTAGGTATGTAGGGGAGGGGGGCAGGAGGCGCGTAGTGGGGCTACGCGAAGTGCGTAGGTGGGCGTAGTTTCTCGCCCACTTTGCGTAGCTTCGCGTAGCCCCACTTCGCATACTACGCCCAGGGATACTGGTGATCAGTGACCATGGTGAATGGCTGCCCCGTCAGGTAAAGATGGAAATGGCTACAGGCCCATTTTATAGCTAATGTTTCTCGCTTGATCTTGTTTTGGTGGGCGTGAGTGACATGCTGGCGAATGCCAGGGCTGCCCATTGGTGGGGTTCGTGTTTTTGGGCCAGCACTGCTCCTAGTCCTACTGGGCTTGTGTTGACAAGCACCTCCGTTCTTTTTGCTGGATCAAAGTAGGCCAGTAATATGCCGAAAGTCCAGCCCCCGAGCGGGTGCTTCCCTTTATTCAAACCCCGCAGGCCACGCCTGGCCTGCGGATGACGTGTGGCGGTCCTGTGAAGACAGTACCGCTAACCATTAAACTTTGTACTCAAATGGGACCGAATGGACCTTCCCTGATGGCGGATCCAAGGCTCTTGTCAACAGCATTGACATTAGTTAGACTGATTTTTATTGTACAAGGTGAGGACAGTATCTTATGTGGTGTTATTTTTTTTATTGAATCAATTGTTTCTTACTGTAAAATTGAAAGCAAGTGAAATTACGAATACATTATTAAATGTCACAAAGAAAAAGAAATCCGGTTACTGATAAAACTCATTGGACCTCCCAGATCTTAAAGAGACAGGGGCTGTACTGTGACAGGCGCCACTGCACACAGTTGTTTATTTTATTATGTTTTCAATGTAGGACAGTATAACCAGTAAGGTTTTGATGCCCCTGGCAACCTTTAAGGTTAGCGAGATGCAAATTACAAATGAAAAAAGCAAATGGAGACAAGCCGCAGATATTGTAAATTTAGTATTGTCAGTGTAATGGGCTGTTTAGGTTAGGGAGAGTGGAGAACAAAGTCTAAACTAGAAAACATGTCAGAGACTATTGTGAATTATAACATATTTTCTGGTGTGATTTTCATATAGGTCAGAGAGGACAGAACATGCCAACCTGCTGCAGATAGAGACGAGCAGAGTATAAATCAAGAAGAGTCATTCTATGGCTATCTTAGGTTTAACATTTATTTTACCCTATCCCACCAGTTCTCGCCACCCTTTCTCATGTAACAGCCCTTTTGAAAAGTCCTTGCCAAAGTCCCTCAGTCTTAATTAACTCAACTCTATGCAGTGGGGCATCAGTAGCAACTTTACCCTGTCTCTTTACACTGCTCCTTGCCAGTTCCATAATTTCTAGTTGTCTCACCAATTTGGGTGCTCCGTTCAAAACTCTTTTCCAAGCACTAGGGCCTTCCCTTCTACCCAGTCTTCCATGCTGTCATCATGCAGCTTCTCCTGCATCCACCTTACCAGTTGATCTGTATAGTCTGTGTTTGCCCCATTGAAGCAAGTTGTCCTTCCCCCGTCTCACGGCATCATTTACAATTGCGGTTCAACGTAAGAACTATTAACATAACTGTAACCTTCCCCTTCTGGCTAAACCTCCAGAGTGTGTAGTCTGTCCGCAACAGTAGTTTTAGGTTCAGTCTGGGAAGCGCATGCGATGCCCTGCGAGGCATGCTGTATTAAGCTTAGGCATAGAAGCTCTGCCCATTTCACGCCCATCTTTTCAATTGGCTCCTGTTACTGTCCTTGCGAAATCATTGCTTTTTAGTTGTAAATAGGCTTAATAGTCCCTCCTTGGTACCGCCTTGTCTGCATTTGTAATCTCCCATAATTACTGGACTTTTTACTTGTGTTCTTAAACGGTCTGCTTTATAAGTTGGTGAGCACTATTTTCTTTATTGATGTTCCCCTATTCCACCCACGCCCTCGCAGCGTGCCACATGCTTTCAGTAACTTATTTATTTAATTAACAGGATGGGCCGCTTTCACTTAAGCAGCCGCACTACAGAACCTTTTCAAAAAATATTTTTTTTAAAACTTTGGGTGAAAGTGGGTGAAAGTGCCCGTTTTCACTTTAATGTTGGCCGTGCCCCTTTTTTAAGGACACTGCTCATTGCAACTTGAATATGGGAGCAGCGTCTAAAGAAAGGGGCGCGACCACCATTAAAGTGGTAACACAATTTGCGAAAGTTTGAGTTACTGGCACATAAATAAAAGGCATTGTCATTTACAATGCCAATAGCTTAAACGCTTGCAAAATCGAGAACTATTGCATTGAAAATGCTTGTTTTATCACTGTTCATAACTCCAATAGTCCTAGCAAGAGGGGTTAGTGGGACATTTATGTGCTATTATTTAATCACTTAATGCAGTTGTTCTTAACCTGCATTCCTTGGACACTCGGGGTCCGCGGCACTTATTCAGTGGGTCCACCAACCCATATGACCACTAACCATTATTTCTGTCAACAATCACACGCATTTTGAGCTAATTAACTATGTAAAAATGGTTTCTTCTACAAAGATAATAGTTTCAAGAAGTAGCAATAAACTTTACTTGATGTCTGCTGTATTGCTTCCCCAATGTATTGATATATAAATAATATCACCAAAAAAAATTGTTTCAAAATGATTAAAGTTTGTAGTCAGAACAACATGTGTGAATGCTCTCCAACCTAAAATAGCCGTCAGCTTCTTACTAAAAACAATTTTGAATTGCTTATTATTTCTAGAGATTCGTACAACTCAGCACACTAAGCATTCAGTGATCTAAGGTAGGCTGTCCAAAACCCCCTTCCAGGTGCATGTACTCCCATCCACTGCTTTACATTGGGTGGTACTTGCAGGCTCCAGACATGTTATAGGAAAGGGGGTTTTCTGAACTTTTCAGCAGAGCTGAAATTCTTCAACAGGGTGTACCTCTTCACAGATGCAGCAAAAGTAGCACCTGGTCTTCTAGCTTTTACGCAATCACTGTGTTTGTTCTTCTTTTACACAATCACCATCTGATGCCTTTTGACACAAAGACCCTGCATGATCTCAAGCTTTGTCTATTCGAAGGTTGATTGCTGCCTTGTGTGTCCGAGGTCAATGTCAAGCCAGTTACCACTTCTGTTGTAAGCTCTGATTTCACATGAGTAACTACTGAATTGAGCATATGACCCAGCCTTATACTTTCTTCTGAAACTGCATGTTTAAATATGTGAGAAAATACACTTCAGTACAGGTGTTGAATTCATATAGTGTATAAATGTTTGTGCATTTTTGTATATTATTTTTATGGTACAATACATAGAAATGGCGTGGGGGTCCCTAGCTTCTAGTCGTATTTCAGTGAGGTCCACAGAAGTCAAAAGATTTCTTTTGTCTGTTTATTGGTTCAACAGGAGAAATACAGAGTTCACATGCCAATCAATCATAGGATAATTGCTCTGTACATCATAAGAAATCAGTGGACATTATTCTTCTGCATAATGTGTTAGTGCAGCTCTAAGACTTTTGAATAACTCTGTTGAGCAGCATGATGAACTCTAAATGTTGAAACAAGAAGGAAATGACAGAGGCAAAAGGGCAGAGCTAGATGGAGACCCTGCACTAATCCCACAGTGGCCTGAGTCCATAGGAGCCAGGTAATGAGGAGATACACAGCTCGGCACACAGTCTCAGTCATGTCCGCCACGTCATCAGTCTATTCACGCTGGCGTATATATGCCCGAATGGTTCCCAGACATCCGTGGGGCGAGAGTGACCGGCATCAAATCCCAGTAGGTCGCCAGTTGATTTTGGGAGTGTGAGGCATCCCTTAGCCAGTCCTCATCTCGTGGGCTCAATCTCCTCTTACCCAGGAGCAGTACTAGAGCAACTAGTGAGTGAAATTCCAGCTGGACTTCTTTAACATATCCCAGCAGGGCCCGGTAAGCAGGGTGCCAGTTAGCGGCAGCCCGTCATCTCATCAATTGTATTCATAATAGTTTTGCAATATCGCCGAACTGCTGGGCCGTCCTACACCAAATCAAGAAACTAGCACATGGATTCGAGCATCAGGAACATTGCGCCTCATTCTGTAGCCACTTATGCATGGCCCCTCCGGTGTGCGGTGAAGCCTGTGGAACGGAGCAGTGAATTGAGATGTGGACCCTATGGTGAACTGAGTCAGACTGTCCTAGTGGTAGTGGCACTGACCGGGCATGGGGACAAGATTACCCTGCTCTACCTGGCTAGGGGGGTGAGATGGTTAATGCCACACACACCACATAGCTGGCAACATTAAGTGGAATAATCAGCGTGCCATGGACAGAAGACACGTGCATCCACCCTAACATTGTTTGGGGTGCCTCCCCTCTGCCTGGCCTCCAGCTCAACCCAGTGAATATGAGCAAAAAGGGGTGGCTCCTCCCTTAGGGCAGATGAGCATCACCCCACTGCTTTCACACAGTGCGTGAAGCAGAAACATAACTTGGTAAAACTACCATTTTATGTTTCTGCTTCTCGCACTGTGAGAAAGCAGAAGGGTTTGTTTGTGGCATCTGGTCTAGGGCAGGGCGTAGTGGCTCCTGGCTAGAGACCTAGGGACTGATTTACACTTTGGAGTATGGGTTGTACTCTGCCAGGGTGACAGAGTAAAATACTCAGTCACTGTGACAGAGTACACATACTCCAAATTTAGAGATGTCCACCAATCCAGCAGACATCTCAAGTCATTGCCAGGGACTCCCCATTACAGGGCTTCCTGTCAATGAGTTAAAAGTTCAATGAACGGCTCTGGTAAACATGACAGCTGCCCATCAAACTTTTAACTTGATTTTCTTTCTTCAAATACAAAATCCCAAATCAGGTTGTTTTTGAAAGAAAAAAAAACTGATGACCATCTCACCATCAAAGTTTTCTCCCATGGTGTTAGGGTATTTTAAAAGATTTACTGTCCATTACTGCCAGGTTTTTCATGGCAGAAAGGTGTAGTAAAAACTGTCCATTTGAATGCCCACTTTTAACCAAATGGGCGATCAAATAGCCATACCTTACTACGATGGGCCATTGGAGGAGCATCTCATTGATGGAGTCGGAGTAGGCTCTGCCAGTGACATAGCTAAGTTCTGCCAGGTTGAGAATCACATGGGCAGACAGTCAGTTTTGTGGAGAGAGTATTATGTCAATGTTGTGATGGAGTACCCTCTCTGCTTAGCTCTAAACCAGCCCCTTAGATTGGGTAGAGTCTACATTATTTGCCTTTTTGAAAAGGATTAAGGAAAATGAAGATAATAAAGAAAAATCAGCCTGAGTTACTAGACCTGTTGTTTTCCAGGATTTTATGTCTTTGGCAATTCAACTTAGAAAATTGGAACAGAAGAAGGCTCAAGCTCTTTATAGACCTTCCATTTGTGTTCCTTTCAAATTATCTAAAGATATGCCACCATCAAGGTCAAAACATCTTATAAAACCAGAAAAATCGATGCGTTTAAAAATAGCAAGAGGCCCATAATTTGAGGAACAACAAGAACACCACTGGAAAATTGGCTTTTTCATGTAATGCAGACTAAAATATCTCATCAAGGAATTACCTACCAGACCACAAAAAGCCAGAACACAAGAATACTCATCCTTGAATCAAGTTATATTAATGAGTGCTGTATCATGTAACCTTTGTCTCTGTTAACAATATGACCCAACTTCAAGTTTCATCTTCCTAAAGGCTACCCTGCAGTTTCAAGATAAGGCAAACTGTTTACTTGCTTAGATGGACTGTGGTGCCCTGTGCACATATATGGACGTACAGATGATTCAAGATCATGTAGTAGTTCTCGAAATGTCTAAAGCGTTTCTACAACATTAATGCTACTCTGGTTTCATCAGATTGATCATAGCTCAAACTCTACTTTTACATTTAATATCTTGCAACATCATGAAATACTGAAATTTGATCTAATAGTTGTATCTATATCCATACTAATATTATAAAGAGAGAGCCCAAACCTTTGAGGCGAAATATCTCAGTAACCACAGCACCAATCACAACACCCAATACAGCGTTGGAAAGGGCAGTTGCTGCAGAAGGACATAGGCTAGGGAGACAACCACCATATTTTTTTTTTTTGCAGAGTTTTATATAGCGCGAACTTGACCCGAACTGAATCAGGTATCAGAGCGCTTTACATAGCACCAGTTACGTTACATGAGGACACACATTCATTTTTGTTAGGCACGGGGAGATTATGTGATTTGCCCAGAATCACAGGATGTTTGGCGTTGTTACCAAGACTCGAACCCAGATCCCCAGGTCCGAGGTCAAGCGCCTTAGCCGTTAGGCCAACTCTTCTGTACAGTTAAAAGGTAAAAGAACCGTGCCAGCAAAGTAGTCCCTTGTGGGCTTGTCTGCGTTGTGCTGTGGGCGTGGGCTGGGGGCGTGACTAACGCTGGGGGCGTGTGGTACGGCCATCACATCGTGGGCTGTGGGCGTGTGCTGGGGGCATGACAAATGCTGGGGGCGTGACAAACGCTTGGGGCGTGTGTCCGCCCTTCATGCCATGTGAGTGTACATACAAGCGCCAATTACGTTGCTGCGCAGCATCAAGGGGCACGCTGGGGGCGTGAGAAACGCTGGGGGCATGTGTCCTGCCTTCATGCCATGTGAACGCATTTGCGCCGCATCAAGAGGCACGCTGGGGCGTGAGAAACGCTGGGGGCGTGTGCTACGTTCCGCCCTTAATGCCCTGTGGATCGTACATTAATCAGAAGATCGTCTGCTGTGGCCGTGTGCTGGGGGCATGACAAACGCATTCACCTGGAGGCCTGGTAAGTAACGTTACTGCAGCCTCTCCTGCGCGCTGTTACTGAACTCTCTCATTCAACGAAATTACACGGGCCTGCGACCATCATCCAGGGCTCTAGCCGGGCTCAGGCGGCGGATCAGTACACTAATTACACGCGCCTGATAACATCAACCAGGGCTGCAGCTGGGCCTCAAGCGGGGGAACACGCGCCTGCTAACATCAAACAGGCCTGCATCTGGGTCTGAAGCGGGGGAACACGCAAATGAGAGTGTCTGCAGGGACAATTACTGCAGCCTCTCCTACTCGCTGTCACTCAACTCTCTCATTAAACGGATTTACCCGAAGCTGATAACTCTCTCATTCAACGACATTACACGCGCCTGCTAACATCAACCAGGACTGTAGCCGGGCTCAGGCGGCGGATCACTACACCAATTACACGCGCCTGCTAACATCAACCCGGGTTGCAGCTGGGCCTTCTCCGTCCCTATTCTAATGAAACAAAAAATGTTGTCTACCGAGATTTTAAAATAAATTGCCCTTGCCAAATACACACATTACACACATTCTATTTCATACACGGACAACGTCGGGACGGGCTGCTAGTTTCTAATAATTTTGGAAATGGCTTGCTGAGGCGTACATTACCCTTACTTCAAATGGACCGCTAGGACCCTGTTCCTAGGTTCCGAATATTATTTGCAAAATTGCAATTTGGAAAATGTTACAGATTAATCCTTGTTTGAGAAAACTCCATCTTCTGTGGGAACAATAGTTCAAATATCTTCTGTTTCTACTAAATATAAGGACCGTTTGAAGTCTCGTGTGGGTGCCTGCATATTTCTTGTACCTAAGAAGGATGCTACTGAGGTGAGGGCCGATATTGATTGTCAGCGATTAAATTAAGTCACTTTAAAGGATCGGTATAATCCTTCTCCTATTAATGATGAGTTGAAGGCAGTTCATCGTTCTAAAGTCTAAACACAATTGTATCTATAAGGAGCTTGTCACAGCATCCAGATGAAACCTGGCAATACATGAAAAACTGCCTTTAGAATACCATTCATGTATTTCACATATAGAAACATGCCTTTTGGTCTCTGTGGTGATCCAGTAGATTTGCAGGTCTTTGGTGATTGCATGTGTTCAGATTTGCTCCTCTATAGTACAGTAATTTATCTCGATGACCTCTTGGTGTTTCCCAAACATCCTGTTGAACATCACAATCATGGTAAAGAAATTATTGTAGCTCATAGCTAACCTAAAAAGGTTTCTTTGACACAACTTGTATAACTTTTACAGGTTTTGTTCTGTTGACTGAAGAGTTGGCAGTGGATAAATGCAAGATTGTGGCTATCAATTGATCAATCAGGAGTTTGTTAAAGCGCGACTACTCACCCGTAAGGGTCTCAAGGCGCTAGGGGTGGGGGGGGTGCAGGTTCCATTCCATCAAGGAGGGGGTCTGTCGAAGAGCCAGGTTTTGAGGTTTCTTGCGAAGATGGGGAGCGATGTTGTCTGTCTGAGGTGGAGCGGAAGGGCGTTCCATGCTTTGGCTGCGAGGAAGGAGAAGGAGCGGCCTCCCGATCTGGTCTTTCTAGTGCGGCGGACCACGGCGTAGGAGAGCTGGACTGATCGTAGGGTCCTTTGGGGTGCGTGGAATTTGAGCCGGCTGTTCCGGTATGCTGGTCCGGTGCCGTGGAGGGCCTTGTGTGCGTGGGTGAGCATCTTAAAGGTGATTCTCGCCTCGACGGGGAGCCAGTGGAGTGTGTGCAGGTGCTGGGAGATGTGGCAGTGTTTTGGCAGGTTGAGGACCAGTCTTGCGGTGGTGTTCTGGATGTTCTGTAGCTTGCGGATGAGGTTTTTGTTTATTCCGGCGTAGAGTGCGTTGCCGTAGTCGAGTCTGCTGGTGACCAGGGCGTGAGTGACTGTCTTTCGGTGTTCGAGGGGGATCCATTTGAAGGTCTTACGAAGGAGGAGGAGGGTGTGGAAGTAGGAAGATGAGACAGAGTTGATCTGGCGGTCCATTTTGAGCTCGGAGTCCAGGATGATTCCCAGGTTGCGTGCGTGGTCTGTGGGGGTTGGCGGGTTTCCGAGGGCGGTGGGCCTCCAGGTGTCGCTCCAGGCGTCGTGGTTTGGGCCCATGATGAGTACTTCTGTTTTGTTGGTGTCTAGTTGTAGGCATCTGTTTTTCATCCATTTGGCGACGGCTTCCATGCCTTCTCGAAAGTTGCGTCTGGTGGTGTTGAGTTCGTTGGATAGGGAGAGGATGAGCTGGGTGTCGTCTGCGTATGACACGATGTTGAGTCCGTAGGTTCTGACGATGGGGGCAAGTGGAGCCATGTAGACGTTGAAGGGACTCCGCAGGTGGTAGGTGTGGGGTCTGAGAGGAAAGGGGGGAGTCTGACCCGTTGCGTCCTGACGGAGAGGAAGGAGCTCCAGTCGAGGGCCTTGTCCTGGATTCCTGCGTCGTAGAGTCTGGGTATTAGGGTGCGGTGGGAGACTGTGTCGAACGCCGCTGATAGGTCTAGGAGGATGAGGGCTACTGTTTCTCCTTTGTCCAGTAGGGTGCGGATGTCGTCTGTTGCGGCGAGGAGGGCGGTTTCCGTACTGTGGTTTTTCTGAAGCCGGATTGGGAGGAGTCGAGGATGTTGTGTTCTTCAATGAATGTGGCGAAGTTGGCTGTTGATGGCTTTCTCGATGACTTTCGCTGGGAAAGGGAGCAGGGAGATGGGTCTGTAGTTTTTGAGGTCGGTGGGGTCCGCTGAGGGTTTCTTTAGGAGGGGGTTGACCTCGGCGTGTTTCCAGTCATCGGGGAACGAGGCGGTCGCAAGGGAGCGGTTGATGGTGTGGCGTAGCATGGTTGTGATGGTGTCGGCGGCTCTGTTGAAGATGTGGTGGGGGCAGGGGTCCGTGGGGGCCCCTGAGTGGATTGACTTCATTGTCTTCAGTGTGTCTTCGGTGGTGAGGGCTGTCCAGTCATCAATCGCTGGTTTCCGGGTGTCGGGGGTGGTTGGTGATCAATCATTCATAACAATTTGTATAGCGCGCTACTCACCCGGAAGGGTCTCAAGGCGCTTGGGGGGGGGAGGGTCCGCTACTGCTCGAACAGCCAGGTCTTGAGATGTCTCCTGAAGGCGAGATGGTCCTGGGTCAGCCGAAGATGGATGGGGAGGGAGTTCCATGTCTTGGCCGCCAGGTAGGAGAAGGATCTGCCTCCGGCGGTGGCTCTTCGGATGCGTGGTACGGCGGCGAGGGCGAGGCTAGTAGACCGTAGCTGGCGGGTGGGCGTGTAGAAGGTCAGGCGGTCGTTGAGGTACTTGGGGCCCAGGTCGTGGAGAGATTTGTGTGCGTGGGTGAGGAGCCGGAACGTGGTCCTCTTGTTGACGGGGAGCCAGTGCAGGTCTCTCAGGTGGCCGGAGATGTGGCTGCATCGGGGGATGTCCAGAATGAGTCGGGCGGAGGCGTTCTGGATGCGTTGGAGTCTTTTCTGTAGCTTGGCTGTGGTTCCGGCGTAGAGGGTGTTTCCGTAGTCCAGTCGGCTGGTGACGAGTGCCTGGGTGACCGTCTTCCTGGTTTCGGTCGGGATCCATCGGAAGATCTTGCGAAGCATGCGTAGGGTGTGAAAGCATGATGAGGAGACGGCGTTGACTTGTCTGGTCATCGAGAGTGAGGAGTCCAGGATGAAGCCCAGGTTGCGTGTGTGGTCTGTTGGCTTGGGAGTGGTGCCCAGGGCGGGGGGCCACCAGGAGTTGTCCCAGGTGGAGGGCGATGGTCCCAGGATGAGGACTTCCGTCTTGTCTGAGTTCAGTTTCAGGCGGCTGTTCTTCATCCACTCGGCGACGTCTTTCATCCCTTCATGTAGGCTGGTTCTGGCGGTGTCGGGGTCTCTGGTGAGGGAGAGTATCAGCTGGGTGTCATCGGCGTAGGAGATGATGTTGAGGTTATGTTGGCGTGCGATGGCTGCGAGAGGTCTCATGTAGACGTTGAAGAGGGTAGGGCTGAGGGATGATCCTTGCGGAACGCCACAGATGACTTCGGTGGCCTCGGATCGAAACGGGGGGAGGCGGACTCTCTGTGTTCTTCCGGCGAGGAACGAGATGATCCAGTGCCTTCTCTTGGATGCCGATGTTGCCGAGGCGTTGAACTAGGGTGCGGTGGCAGACAGTGTCGAACGCTGCGGAGAGGTCCAGGAGGATGAGTGCCGCTGTTTCCCCGTTGTCGAGCAGGGCTCGGATGTCGTCGGTGGCTGCGATGAGGGCGGTCTTGGTGCTGTGGTTGGCTCTGAAACCGGACTGCGAGGGGTCGAGGGATCCGTTTGTCTCGAGGAAGGCGGCAAGCTGTCTGTTGACGATCTTCTCGATGACTTTAGCAGGAAAAGGGAGGAGCGAGATGGGGCAGAAGTTTTTGAGGTCGGTGGGGTTACGCTGTTGGTTTCTTCAGTAGGGCGCTGAGCTCGGCATGCTTCCAGCTCTCCGGGAAGGTGGCGGTGTTGAAGGAGGTGTTGATGATGTTCCGGAGCTGGGGTGCGATGGTGGAGTCGGCCTTGTTGAGGGTTCAGTGTGTTGGTTGTCTTCGTCGAAGTTGTAGTAGATGCTCTTGATTTTGTGGTGGAAAAAGGTGCTGAGTTTGTCGCAGAGGTCTTGTGAGGGAGGGATGTCAGTAGACTCGCTGGTGGGTTGGGCGAACTCCTTGATGATGCTGAAGAGTTCCTTGCTGTTGTGTGCGTGGGTGGAGATTCTGGCTTCAATCGCTTTTTTCCTCGTTTCTCTGATGAGTTGATGGTGGGCGTTGGTGGCGGCTCTGAAGTTGTTGTGGGCTTCTGTGGATTTGGTGTTTCTCCAGGCCTTTTCGAGGCGGCGGCATGTGCGCCTGGACTCTCGAAGTTCGGTGGTAAACCATCTGGCTTTCTTGGCACGGGTATTGTTGTTTTTCTTGAGGGGGGCTATGGTGTTGGTGCTGTCCGAGATCCATCTATGCAGGGTTCGGGCTGCGGTGTTGGTATCGTCGTTTTCCACGATGGTTGGGGTGGAGTTGTTGAGTGAGGAGGTGAGCTGGTCGTCGGTGATTTTGGTCCAGTTTCCTTGTGGAAGCAGGTGCTGGTGTCTGTGGATGGTGGGTGTTCTGAAGGTGAAGTGGACGCAACGATGGTCGGTCCATGGGAGTTCGGTGGTGTGGCTTAAGGTGATGGAGTTTCCTGTAGTGAAGAGGGGGGTCGAGGGTGTGTCCTGCAGAGTGCGTGGGCTCGGTCACGATCTGGCAGAGTCCACTGTTGTGGAGGTTGTCCAGGAGGCATGTGGTGTTGGGGTCCAGTTGATTGTCGAGGTGGAAGTTGAGGTCTCCCAGCAGGGTGTAGTTGGTGGATGCGATGGCCTGCGGGGAGATAATGTCCGTGATGGAGTTGGCAAAGGGTCAGCGGGGTCCAGGGGGTCGGTAGATGAGGGTTCCTCGGAGGGCAGTGGTGGGGCTGGCCAGTATCTTGAAGTGAAGGTGTCCATCAGTTCCTGTGGACTCGTCAGGGAGTGTGCTCAGGCGGAGGCTGGATTTGTGGACGATGGCGATTCCTCCTCCTGGGTGGGTGGGGCGGTCCTTCCTGGAGATTTTGTATCCTTGGGGGAATAGCCATGGCGATGTCCGGTCCCGAGGTTGTGTTGGTCCAGGTTTCGGTGAAGAATGCTACGTCCAGGGTGGTGCTGTCGAGGAGGTCCCAGATTTCTGTGGCGTGTTTGTGGAGGGATCGGACGTTGAGGAGGATGCATTGCAGGGTCTTCGGTTCGGTTGTGTTCTTGTGGGCGGGTTGTGTCGGATCCGTGTTCTTGGCGGTGCTGCAGTGTGCCGGCAGCGGTGACAGCTGAAGGGTCCATGGGTGTCGGCTGGTGATGCTAGCTTGCAGTTGTTGTTGCAGCCTGTGTTGAGTGCGTGGAGTGCTGCTGGGTCATAGCGTTGGCGGGGCGGAGGTCCAGGGTTCCTGGTGCTGGTCGCGGACTTGTCGCAGACGGGCGCAGACGTGCTTGCCTTTGACACGCCTTCGGTGCACCAACGGCGCGGCCGCCATTAAGTAGGGGTCGGGGAGGGCTGGACAGCTGGGAGGCGGGAGCGGGGAGGGGAGCTGGATTGGGCCGGTCGCGCTGGGGGGGGAGGGGCCGCGGGGGCAGCAGCGGCGGGGAAAGGTAAAGGGAGGAAAGAAGGGATAAAGAAAAAAGGGATAATAAGCAGAAATAAGGCACAAAAGAGCAGAGATGCAGAAAAGATCAGAAAGGTGAAAGATAGAAAGGATAGAAAAACGAGTGAAAACGAGTGAAGGAGCAGAGGGAGAGAAAGGGAAAATGGGCAGAAATAAGGCACAAAAGAGCAGAGATGCAGAAAGGTGAAAGATAGAAAGGGTAGAAAAACGAGTGAAAACGAGTGAAGGAGCAGAGGGAGAGAAAGGGAAAATGGGCAGAAATAAGGCACAAAAGAGCAGAGATGCAGAAAGGTGCAGAAAGGTGAAAGATAGAAAGGGTAGAAAAACAAATGTAAGGAGCAGAGTGAGAGAAAGGGGACAGAGGTCCACTGGACCACCAGGGATGAAGCGCAGGGAAACCTGCGGGTGGAGGAGGGCCTCGATCACCAACACTCAAGAGTGCAGGGGCAGGGGCACCTCACTTAATGGTGGAGCTGCGAGGGTGGGAGAGCAATTTCACTGACAATGAGTCAGTGGATATTGTAGAGGAGGTGCTGGATAATGGATTAATGGAAGCTGAGAAAGTAACACAGGAATGATAAGTGTTAGTGACTCTCAGGCACACACTTAATGGGTGAAAGTAATTTCAGAGTCATGAGAAGTAGAGCCCATATTAGACATCTTAGGAATGGAATTATTTGCCTAGCAAGGTGTTGTATGGTTGCATTGGCTTTCTAAATCTTGTTTCAATTTGCACCCTTTTTGTCATCTCTTCCCTGTTTTCAGTTTTTCCCTCTAGGTTTTCCTCAGTTCCCTTAGCCCAATCCCTGCCTTTTATTGTTGTTTGTGCTGTCTCTTGTTCTATTTCTCATAGTGTGTTACCTATGTATGTGCAACAGCGTCCGGTGGCCTGGAACAGATTAACTACTCCAACTAATTACTTAATTACTCCAACTTTGCCCTGTACTGACAACTGCTCAGCAAGTGCCTCTATAGCAACAGAAGGGGCAAGTAGTAATGTCAGAGTCAATCCTAATTCATTAGTCACTCTAAACCTCACCTTGGCCTGTCCAGACAAATTTGGTGGGGATCCCATAAGTTTTAAAAGTTTCTAGCCCAATTTTGTTTGCATCTTTTACCAAAACCACAATGCTTTAGGGATGATAGTAAGATTATCTTTGTCTCTTATATCTTCCTAAAGCTGCTTTGATGTGGGCTGCACCAATTATTTAGAATCAAAATCTTATGTTGGGTAACTGGGCACAATTCCTGGTGCAGGTTACCACCCTCTTTGGAAAGAGACAGCCAGCTCAATCGGCTCATGCTGGCTTGTTAACTCTCAAAAAAGGCAATGAGAACATTATGAGAATCAGCGATTTTCAACATCTGACTCCAAAGACTGTTGGACGGAGCAGTCAGGAGTCACAGTCATTCATCGTGGAGAAGTGTGGCTCAATGGTTAGAGCGGCAGACCCTGATGCAGAGGTCTGGCCGGGACCAGGGTTCAATTCCTGCCTTGGCTGGTCTTGGCGGATCTTGGCTCATAATTCCTCTGACCTGATTTCTTGCCTCGGTGCCTACTCTAAGCATGGGTCCCACACTGCAACTCTGGGTAATAGCTTGCTTAGTCTCCACAATGGCCCCCTACAGCGCTAGGGATGCCTGGTTGCACCCTGGGGATGCCCAGGAGTGGACATTTCACGGGGAAAAACCAGGAAGGGTTCCCTAGCGGTATGAGTACAGCGCCAGGACACTCAGGAGTATCAGTGCGCTTTACAAGTACGGCTACATTTACATTTACATCAGGGACTCAGAGAGAAGTTGAAGGATGCTTTGTTAGCATTGAACCGACAAACCACATCCACAGTCTTAATCGAATTCACGCAGCATATAAATGCACAACAGCATTTCAGGAACTCTGGGCAAAACAATTATACTTGTCGTACCTGGCTTACCAAACCACCTGAAGAAGGTAAAAGGACAGCTACTACTGAAGAACCCAGGAAGACGTAGAATCATGACAGACTTTGAAGAAAGGGAATGACGCGAGAAAAGAGGAACTGTAGCATCTGCTATAGACAGAGCTCATTGCATTTTACAAGTTATGATTGCTACTTCTCAATGACTGTTCATGTTTCTTGTGGACTTCAGAGCATCCAGAGGGGTTATGGACAATCAATCTGATATTTGTATTAAGTAAAAACCATTGAAGGAAGGAATTCATGGAATTCACAAGATAATTCTCATGTCTGGAGCCATGTGATTTGAGTTTGTGCCTTTACTCATACACACTAAGATGGGGCATACAGAGGAAATTAAATTAAATTTAATAGATGCTCCTATTTTTACATCGCACTTTGCAATTCATGGCTTAGAAAAGACCATCCTTAAATCAACTGGACTAGAGGTGCGGCCCACCTAACTCAATTCCATTGAAATTGCGTTTCAATACAGGTTAAAACAGAATTGTTGAACAAAGCCACTCAAGCGATGGTGGGGCCTGGTACTCATCTAATTCATAGATTGGTTTATAGAGAGAGCACTTTCGCCTTAAATGTGGAACTGTAATGTTCTACAGTTTGAAGATGCTGGTGCATGTAACCACATAACTCTGTATCAAGAGTATGACTGATGAATTGATCTGATGTCCGGATTACCTATAACTGATGGTAAAATGTATCTTTTGACCGTAAAGTTTTTCTACAGTATTTACTCGAGAATTTAGAAAAAGGATTCAGTCGGTACCTTTCCAGCAGGGATGCCAATCTTCTTTGTGAAAAAAGCAAATAGTGAATATCGACCAGGAATTGACTATAAATGACTGAATGTAATTACCATATGTAACAGGTATCTTCTCCATCTCATATCTGTACTTCCAGATCATATAAAATCTGCTGGAATATTCTCTAAATATGTCTCAGAGGAGCATATAACTTAGTACAGATTCAGGAGGAGGTTGAATGGAAAACAGCATTTAACATCAGGTATGGCCATTTTGAATATTTGGGTATAGTGTTTGCCCGCTGTAATGCCCGCACAGTATTCTAGCATTTTATTAAAAATAACCCTGGGCAAAAGCTTGTGTAGTTTGCGAAGTTTGCGCTACTTTGCACTACGCAAACTGCATGTAGCACAGTGCAAACACGCGTAGCGTAGTGCAGCAGTCATTTTTTGCTTGCTCGCGGTCCTCAACGTCAAGTTGGCGACCGTGAGCAAGCAAAATGACATCCCGGCGAGACTTTTTCCTTGTTCGCGATCAGCAACATCAAGTTGCCAATCGCGAGCGTGGAATATAAACCTCCCGGTGAGATGCTCAACACGGGGAGGTCAGGTTTCTCATTGCGAGTGGTCGCGTATGCTCATGACCGCTCGCGGTGAGAAACTACCATTCCGCGTTGAGAAAGCTGCCGCTTGAGAAAAATCTACTTGAGCGGCAAAAAACTACGGCTCGCACTGTGCAAGATGCCATTTTCAATGATTGCGCAGTGCCGGATGCTTGTCCGCACTGCGCAATCATTGAAAACGGCAACTTGCACAGTGCGAACAGGGTACTACGTAGTTCGGTAGTGCTTCGTGTAGTTCGCGTAGTGCGAAGTGCACTTCGCGTAGCTACGCGTAGAGCTACTTCGCGAACTACGCCCAGCCCTAATTCAAAATATATTGAAAGATATTTGAAAGTTTACTTGGTGCTACATCGAATGAAATTCTGATTTATTCACCTACTCTGGAACAAAATCGATGTCAAGTATGGGAAATACTTTCACAATTACGGAAGCATACCCTACATGGTAAAGGTGCCAAGTGTCTCTTTAAAGTCAAGGCCATATCTTTTCTTCAAAATCCCCAAACAGCATATCTTAATCGATCCTGGTAGAGCTATGGCAGTTTTAAAATGCCTTCTGCTTGGAGGTTTAAGGAAATATAGAGATTCATTGGGTTTTCATGTTTTGACATATGCCTTTCTTCCATCATCTGTCTGATTGTCCAAGTAACTAAAATAGGAATAGCATTGAATAGAGAAAAAAGAACAGGAAAAAGCCTTCAACAAGCTCAAATAAACCTTAATGTTAGCACCAGTTTTAAGACATCCTGGTGATTTATTGCCTTAAGTAGTACAAACCTTTTCCATTGGGGCAGTTTAATCAAAAAGAGATCCTGAGACTACTGAACTTAACCCTGTGACATTTATTTTATTCCTGAACATTGACTAACAATGAAGAGGACTACCCTCTTTATGACAGGAATCCGTGGGGTGTTTTTGCATTGAAGGTACCATTTGGTAGGAACTCAACATACGATTGCAGTAGGAAAAGACCACAAAAATCTATTTTACCATGAACTGTGCTAAATCCTGTTGTGCCAAAAAGACTCGGGGGCATATTACCAAGAAGTGCGGTAGTAAACGCACAACGCACATCCCCATATCGCCGGCTATCGCCGGATTTCATCGCCTTTTTAGCGCGCAATTATCAATGCGCATCACGTAGGCAAATTGAAATCCGGCGATAGTCGGCGATATGACATATTAGCGCATGAAAACAAACGTTGTTTTCACGCGCTAATGTGTTCCTTGATAATATGGGGGGTGGATTCAGCTTTATGATCCACTCCCCCATGTTATCAATGCCCTAACACCTGGTCAGAGCAGGCGTTGGGAGACCTGTGATAAACGAGTTTATCGCAGGTCTCCCTCTCCCAACGCCTGCCTAGGTAATAGGGTGTTCCCAACTCCAACCACATTCTACATGTGGTTGAACGTGGTAACGCCCACTTTGCATGTCATTAGCGATGTTTATCGCCGACATGCAAAGTGGGCTTGCGCCAGGCTTTAAAATACCCTTGTTAATAGGGCTCTAGCAGTATCGCCGCTTTCTCGGCACAATTCGCCGAACAAGCGCGCGATACTTGCCCTTGGTAATATGCCCCTCTGTTCTTTTCTCACTTCGACTATGTCATAACTTTCAGACCAGGCAATAATCGAGAAAATATTATGTTCTAGCCCAACTGTAGGATACAGAGCTAGAAATGAAAGTGGAAATATTGTATATTCTTGTACGTTCTGCCACACCCACTCAGCGAGTTCTTCATGAAACTACCAAAAGATGTTCAAGCACAACAGTGGACTGAACAATAAACACAGAAGAGATAGATTAAGAAAGTTCTATTATATCACTCTGATTCTCCGTATATTCCAACTAAATCAGTCCACGCTTAATGCTTAAAGTATTTTTATTACTCTCTGGCGGTAAGCCGTGATGGCTAAAAAAGAATGACAGAATTAGTGTCAAAAGACTTTTGGTGACCTAGTATGAGAAGCAGTATTAAGGACTATGTCAACAGATGCTGTATGTGTGCTAAGGCCAAAGCATTACACAGACCTGATACACAAGTTAGTCAACCACAACCCACACCTCAGTATGCCAGGAATATTGTATCCATAGACTTTATTGCTGAATTACCTTAGGGCATTATACTCCACTGAACAAAGAAAATGCTATCTACAGTGGAACTGGCTAGGGTTTTCAGTGCTCCCAACTTCCATTTGCATGGCCTACCTGAATACATTTTCAACAAAAGACGAACACCGCTCACACAGCTTTTTTTTTCTACTGAATAATGAAAAGAATAGGTTCCAAGAACTTCAGATCTACAAATTACCATTCACAAACTTAAGAACAAACAAAACAGTTCAACCAATGATGTGAACAATACCTGCATTGTTTTCTGAGTACCTATTACCAATGTATTCGCCTACATTAATTCCGAGCATTCCTCACTGGTCTTCTGTTTATATGAGTTTCACCCTCAGATGATTTCACAGAGAGTGGCCCTGACATCCGTCCTGTTTATCACCACTCTTCTCCGCAATCTTTTTATCAACCAGCAAGAGCTCACCAATAATTCATTAAAGCAAGGACTGATGAGAGACATTTTGCAGACATACACTGAAGATCAACATGAGATTATGATATGAGTAGCACGGTCTGGCTGTAGACTAAGTACTTGACCATCCCTGGGTCTCACTTTAGGTTTACACTCAACTTGTAGACCCATTCAAAGTCATTAGGAAAGTAGGGAAGTAAACGCTGTACAATTAGCCCTCCTGCCTCATTAGCATCCTCGACCAATGGTCCCTATAGCCCTATTATAACCTGCAGTAAAAAAAAATATAAAGCCAGCAACCCTTTGCCAGTTTTGATCAATGACTTACCAGAGAATGCAGTTGAGGAAATTAGAGAGTCCTTTGTCTTCTAACGCCAGTTATAATACCCCATGGTCTGGAAGGGATATGGTGCTTTAGAAAGATCATGGGAGCCAGCAAATTCTATTCATGCACCCAGATTAGTAAGGACATTGCATAAACGACATCCACTAAAAGTGGGACTCCACAATGTTCCACAAGGGGCATTCTTGGAGGTAGAGGGATATTATCAGGATTCCCTTCTGTATTTGTTGGGTTTCCCATTACGGTTCCCTTAGTCTCATCCCTGCCATGCATTTTAAGAGTGCTGTGTCTTCTCTTACTTTTTATAGAGTCTAAGCTATGTGTGTTCAGTGGCATCCAGAGCCTAGACCAGATACCAGGTTGGATCTTGGCTTGTCATAGCAACATCTACTGCTGAAACCGTTGGTCAGAACTATTACCTATTGTACCATACACATAGAGTGGTGCCATCCCTTAAAACAAATGAAATCTCAGAAAGTGAGCTCCAGTCTGGATATTCCCTCTCTATCCCTTCCTTGTTTCTCCACTAGTTCATGAGTTTGGCGCTGTGTACCATCTTGCACAAATATCAAGCACACGTGTCAAGGGACGGCATGGGATTTCAGTGAGTTCACAATACCAAAAACAAAGAAAGAATGGAATGCTCCCTCTTCAGTTAGGGCAATTCAAAATGATCTCAGATTAGCATATTAAGAAGGAAGCTTATTAAAAACTACGCTGACATTTCAATCCTATACTTGGCTAGCTTAAAAAAAGAAACAAATTTCAATGGACTCCAGAATCCTACAATGTCCTTGAAATACAAACAGACATTTATTTAGGCCATGTGTTTCTAAATCTTTTATCCTTCGGATTACACATTGGGAGCAGTCCTAATTCAAGATAACAAAAAAGAAGTGCAAGCTATTGCCTTCTATTCATGGAAGTTTACTAAACCAGTAGTACATTATTGTATATCACAGAAAGAACTTCGGACAATTAAAGAAGCAATCAATGAATGCCAATATTTGCTACTAAGTGAACAAAACCCAGTTAGAGTTAGAACAAACTTGAATACAGAAGAAAAGATGGGCTTTCAACAATATCTTGTCAAGGTAGTCTGCATTCCAAGATCCCAAAGCAATGTAATGGATTCCTTGTCTCCCCAGTTTCCTGATAGGAAATTCCAGAAAGAGAAAACTTTATTCTGGCATTTGCTTTCATGGCAACTTTTACAACCTCTTTCTCATATCAAACCAAAAGAGGAATAATAGATTGACATAAATATTCATGGTTTAAAACAAAGGATAAGTCGTTTTTATATCAGAATGCCCCGATATATTTAAATATAGGGTATATATGATGTTAGACCTGATATCCTTGGTGTAGTTTTACCTTAAACTTTTGCTTTCACTCCTTCTGTTTGCTGAATTCCTTTCAATTGCATAAGGACTTTGTGCACTTTAGCACTACTAACCAGTGCTTAAAGTGCTTGTGCTCTCTCCTTCAATCATGGTAAAACTGGTTTACAACTAATTGAACCATTTAATATACTTGTAGGTTCCTAGTATAAGAAGCAAAACACCATTGATTTTTTGTGTGCATGTAGGTGTCCCTTACTACACATAAACCATCTTTCCCTGCAATGCAGACACCAGGGCACCTGCATTGGCACCAGGCTACTAAGTTTAGCGTAAGCGCAGGGGAAAATGCAGGGCTGCACCATATTCTTGTAAATATGGTGCAGCCCTGCATTTTAGAACTGGTGGAGCCTAGGAGCCTAACGCCGAGCTCTGCCACTTCTAGTGTACATGTACCCAGGGCCTGTAAATTAAATGCTACCAGTGGGCCTGCAGCACTCATTGTGCCACCCACTAAAGCAGCACTTTGAAACATGTCTCAGGCCTGCCATTGCAACATGTAGTGTGGTTGCACACTATCATTTTGACCTATCAAAATAAACCTTTTGTAAGGACTAAACCTTCTTTTTTAAAACTCATACATCACCCCAAGGTAGGCCCTAAAGGCTCATGGGGCATGGTGCATTTTATTTAAAAAGTAGGGCATGTGTACTTAAGTTGTACATGTCCTGACAGTGGAATACTCCTAAAGTCGTTTTCCCTGTTGTAAGGCCAGTCTCTCCTGTAGTGACTTGTAGATATGTATAGCAGCACCCTTCTGGTCCCTGATGTACTCCATAGAAGAATGAGGTAATCATTAGGGTGTGTCTGGGTGCGGTTAATAAAGATCAGGACACTATGCATACAGTTAGTTAACGGTTGCACTCTGAAGAATAGAGATGTGCACTACAGAGCTCCATGTGTGCATGCTACCAGTCTGGGGAGGATGCTACAACTGGTGAAGAGGGTGGGATCTGCAACCTGAAGTAATGAGAGTGATCTCCCTGAGAGATAGCTGAGGTCCAGTAAACTGCTTGTGCGTGACACGCATGCATTAGTCAAAGTAAAGCAGTTAACTGTTGGTGCATGTGCAGTCAAAGTGCCATTCCAGCCAGTGCAAGGCTTTTGAAGAAGGTGAAAGTCCTATGGCAAGATCGTCAAAGTCAGTCGAGAACCTGTTGCTAAGGCAGAAATAAGAGGTACTGTGCTGCAACACAATACAGCGACTACATACATACAGGACGGTAGAACTAAAAGTAGAGACAACCAGTTACAGAGAAGCACAGAGGGCTGTGAGAGCCAGGCGCAGAAAAGCGGCCAAAAGCAGAATCATCCAGGCGTCATGAAACGCTAAAGGTAGTGAAGACCAGGTACAATGCAGAAAGTTGTGAGTGGTGACAACCATGTGCAGGAGGTAAAACAGTTACTCAGTGCCAAACAGGAAAAAGAGGCCATTCAAAATCAGATCGGCCATGACAACACTGATGCGAGCACACACTGAGGCTTAGAGATAGTATGAATGGAGCAGATCCAAGTGGGAAGCCCTGTTCTCAACAGCAGGTAGTCCCACATGTGGTTTTTATTTATTTATTTATTTATTTATTTATGCATTTTTATATAGCGCGGACTTTACCCGAAGGCGTCAGAGCGCTTCACAATTAGGAACAGAAATTAAACATAATGAGAAACATTACAAAAGAACAGATTGCAAAAACATAGGTTACTTACATAAGGTAATAGTGACAATTGTGAGCAAACAAAATACATGAGGTAGTAAAAACTGTGAGCAACCAAAAATACATGAGGTAGTAAAGGTAATAGTGACAATCGTGAGCAAACAAAATACTTGAGTAAAGATTGTGAGCAACCAAAATACATGAGGTAGTAAAGGTAATAGTGACAATCGTGAGCAAACAAAATACTTGAGTAAAAATTGTGAGCAACCAAAATACATGAGGTAGTCAAAAGTGCATAAGAGGAAATGAAAGTGACAAGTGTGCAGTTATAAGAGAAAACAGAGTATAATTAGAGGTATAGTCCTGCAATCGGTGCTAGACACTCAGGCTCAGGAACAAGCGTTACGTGGGCAAGGTGGCACTTGTGCAAGTATCAAAGGTAAAGACATGTGAGAGGTAGCAGCCGTGTGTTGCAAGGGCAGAGTGGTGTGTGCATGTTACAAAAGGGCACCGAACACCAGTACATGGAAAATACTGCAAAAAGGCAGACCCACCAATCACAGGCATACACTGGGAAGGCACTTCCATGGTCATGGAAAGTAGAAATTATCAGTAGTGGGAAGTCTTCCTCACAAATAGCAAGAGGACGCGAGTTACTTTTGGAGGTGTCTCTGGAGGAGGAGAACTTTGAGGTCCCTTTTGATTTGGTTATGATGCAGTCATGTTTTTTAATACACTGCTTCCATTTAACACCACCAAAAACCAGAATATTGGTGCCAGATGGACTACCTGGATTGAAATATTAGATGATTTCATCAACGCGCTAGAAGAAACAAATGACAAAACGATCATTCAGTACTTAAAGAACCTTGCAGATTAAGGAAGCATTAGGAATCAAGTTCAACCCAATGCCAAAAGTCGGCTATGAAAGGTACATTTTCCGACAAACCAGAAAGCAAGGAGGAGAAATAATGGATGAGTTTGCTGAAAGACTTGAGGCCTGCATCAAACATTGCAAGTTCAATTAATCCAATGATGAAGAAGTCATCCGTCTTTCTAACTCGTTCAGATGACGTATTCTGCATGAGACACTCAGGGGCATATTTACAATAGAGGTGGCAGAGCGCGGCGTTAGTCTCCTAGGCTTAACGCCGCGCTCCACTAGTTCTGAAATGCAGGGCTGCACCATATTTACAACAATATGGTGCAGCCCTACATTTCCCCCTGCGCTAACGCTAAACTTAGCTGCCTGCCGCCAATGCAGGCGTCCTTGCACCACCAACACTCAATGGTGTTTTGCTGTTTTCATGTGTGCTGCACAACGCAGCACACATGGAAACAGCAAAAACATGGAGAAATATTTCTCCTTGTTGCACCAGGGTAAGACCAGGTTTTCATGTCTTAATTTTGGCACTGCCCCATATTTTCGCCACCCTTGTAAATATCAAAATCAATGGGTCTCATGTGGAACGCCCACAGCAACACCCATTGGCCTCCCCTTTCACGCTAAGTATAGCGTGAAAGGGTGCTTTATTTTCATTGCCTTGTAAATAAGGAGAAGCCCCTATCGCAACCACAACATTGCAAAAGTGATGTTGTGGTGATGATTGGGGCTTGTAAATATGCTCCTCAGTCTGGAGAGAGTGTTCATGGCTGCCAGAGTACAAGAACGTGTAGATCAACAAGCTGCCAAGACGGGAGCTGGAATAACACTGAGTGCATCAGTATTGAGCATGAAAAGTAACCAGAGACACAAGGCTGAGTGCCATACAGTGAAGTCTCAAAGGAAAAACGAAATTGTGTTTCCAATACAGATTCTCCTTTCTGCGCGAAGGTAAATATCCTGCCATTGTACAAACATGCAAGGGTTACGGGGAGGAAAACCATTTTGTAACAGTTTGCAAATTAAAACAGACGCAACTGGGTCACATTCGAGAAGAGAAAATGGATGCCAGAAAGTTCTAGAAATCTTCTGGCCATGCCCACTAGACCAAGCAGTGACACCAATTGAGGCAGGGGAAACTAAACGAAGTCGATCGTCATCATATTCATCCTCCAAAGGTTCTTCACCATCATTGTCGTGCAACACTGAAGAAGATAGCTATGCGATGATGGTGTCAACTGGTGAACGAGCATGTGGGTTTGGCTTCATGCAGAGAAGTCGGAGTGCAAGCAAGATCGCCACGTGAAACAACCATGTTCCTATTGACAATGGGCCAAGATCACACTAAAGTTGAATGGTTGTTCCATACCTTTCATCATTGATAACGGTACATGGATAAACATCCTGCCAGCAGAGAAGTGCAATCAACTGTCGCCGGTGCCACGTCTCACACCTTCGAAGACAAAGGTATACAAATGGACTGCCTCAACACCATTTCAAAGTCAAGGATCATTTGTAGCAACCATGCGCCCCAAGAAAATGAAGGCACAAGCACCCATTCATGTTCTTAAAGGTACTTTGTCAGGAGCATGTTTACTCAGATTCAGTACTGGTACAGACATTGGGCTGATTTCCACCACCTATAACATATATGCACATGCAGACACAGTAAGTCAGTTTCTGCCATTGATTCATGGATTAGGAAAGCTTAAGAACATGAAAGGGCATCTTTATATCAATGGAGACATTCATCCTGTTGATTAACGACATCATCACATTGTATTTTTACTTGGAGGAAGCTGTTAAGAAGAACTGGAAATGCTGTTAAAACATGATATCATTGAACGCTCTACTTGCTAGACACCATGGAATTCACCCATAGTTGTAGTGCCCAAAAAGGACAATAGTGGGGCTGTGTGCCTCTGTGTTGACATGAGCCAAGCTACCAAGCCAATTAAGGGAGAAACAATATCCCATTCCACACACTGCAGATATAATCAAACAGCTGAATGGTACCAAAGTAGTTTATGGTCTTGATCTGAACAAGGGGTATCATTAACTCAAACTAGAGGAAAAACTCAGGTACATCACCTTTTCACATATATTTGTTTGTTCAGATATAAAAGACTACGTTTTGGGTGATATAGTCGGCTGTGGAACTTTTTCAGGATGTCATTCGCAACATAATACAGCCTATCACACATGCTTTTAATTATAATGGTGATGTACTGGTATTTGGGGCCACTCGAAAAGAACATGACAAAGCTCTTGCACAAGTGTGCCGCTTGCTTGCTGATGCCGGGCTCACTTTGAATGCAGAACAGTGTGAGTTTCACAAAACAAAACTCAAATTATTTGGGAATATTTTCTCTGTAAAGGGGATTACACCAGATATGGCTAAAGTACAAGCCTTGTCATCCACTACTCCACCACAAGAATTGTCAATGCGGCAATCCTTTCTTGGCACGGCCAGTTACTGTTCCAGTTATATTTATGACTCCACAGGCAGTGCCCGGTTGAGAGTTCTGAACAAAAAAGAACGCTACTGAAATACTTATTTTTTCCAAAACTTCATACTGAGATTGTAGTAGATACCAACCCAGTTGGGCTGGGTGCAATCCCTGCCCAGCATAGTAAACAAGACAACTCTCAAAAGGCACATTGTGGCTTATGCGAGCTAGAGTCTGTCACAGACCAAACATGCTTTTTCCCAAATTGAGAAAGAAAGTCTAGCTGTGGCGTGGGCTTGTGAACACTTCCATAAGTTTCTATACAGAAAACACTTCACCCTAGTCATTGACCACCAAGCTTTACCGACCATTTTTGGGAATCTGAAAGCCAAAATGTCCCCTCACATTGAGAGGTGGGGGTTGCCATTGCAAGAGTATGATTACATTATTTTGCATAGGCCATGGAAAGATAAAAATTCCTCTGACTACTTTTCATGGGTGTCAGTACAGTGTCACAGCACAACGTCTAAATCAGCTGAGACCTATGTTAATTTTATAGTCAAGTCAAGCAAGCTCTTTCAGTGGAGCAAATTCTTGCTGCTACAAGCACAGTTTAAGATGTGTGTGTTCTCAAACACACTATTGTCCAGCAATCCTGGAAGAAAGTCACTCGACATCTTACGGATGAATTGGAATACCAAAGTTAAAAATTGGTGCACGGAACTCTCTGTCACACTAGAAGGAATTATATTAGGGGGTTCTAGAATTGTCATTCCCGAATCCCAATTCATTGAAGTAACCCAGGAGGGTCATTGTGGCATTTTAGACACTGAGAGAGCTCTTCGAGCCCAAGTGTGGTTTCCTCGCCTTGAGCAATTGATTTCTTTGGACCCCTTTATGTACAAGGGACATCATCAAATGGTAGTTTATGAGTACTCATACTTTCCCCTGGTGGAAGACCTGTCGTCAATCACACATGACAAAGTCATTTGGACATTAGATGACAATTTGAAACATGGTCTGTTCCAACCATTCTTAGGTCTGACAATGTCAAGTCGAGAGTTTAAGGAGTTTCACACTAACATGAATGTCAAAAATCAGAAAAGTACTCCTCTCTAGCCACAGGCCAACATCATTGTTGAATGCTTCATGGGAACCCTAAAGAGAGCAGTTCAGCGTGCTGCAATAGAAGGAAGTGATCTCAAACCAGCCCTATGTTCAGCCCTTCGTGCCTACCGAACAACTACTCATTCTACTCGAAGTGAAATATCTGCCATCCTGATGTTTAGGAGAGCCATGGGCATCAAAGTGCCTCAATGGACCACTCATAGGTCGAAATATGCAGACGAGAGCCATATGATGGATTCTTTGCACAAGTCCGTAATAAAGAACTATGCTGATAAACCCTGATGTGCTCGGGATATGGTTAACAAGGAAGGAGACAAAATCCTGATTAAGCAAAACTGTAAATGCAAGTCTGATGCTCAATTTGATGCTGGACCCTGAAGGTTGTGACAAGGAAAGGACATATGGTGACCTCTCAACATCCCGGAAAGTCCATCACAAGAGATTCATCACTCTACAAGTACCTACCTTGATGGACGTTAGCTCCAGATGTCAGAAGTAAGACCTGCCCACCTGAAAGTTCAGATAGCCCACCGCCTACGCCTACCTCTCCAGCCCCAGTGTCTGAGACAGGCCCTCTTCTCTGCTTTGTCAACTTCCCATGACTAGATCTGGAAGACTTGTTCAAGCACCTTCAGGACTCATTGAGGGACTATGACGTATGTGTGCAATATTAGTATGTTCTATTTAACAGAGTGGAAGATGTAGTGTCTTGTAAATATGTATCAGAAAAAAAGACATGAGGTTACCTGTAGACCCATTGGAAACCTGGGCAATGTCCCAACAGGTAATATTTGTAGACAACTATGTAGAACATATACAATAAATGCAGAAAAGGAAGAGGCAAGGAGACATCAATGGTTATCTGAAATTATAAGGAGCAGTCTATATTTAAGAAGAATGAATACATAAAACAGTATCTGCACTATTTACATTAAATGTGGGTGTAACCCATAGAATCTTGTGCACAGCAGTGTGCGTGTGAATAAGTGAATGGCACAGGTGACAAGTGAGGCAAGAAAAACAGTAAAAATGACACAAGGAAGATAAATAGGGGATGATTACGATGTTGGGCGGATGCTGTCTTGGAAACGGGACCGACTGAACTCCGGTCGGTGGTCCCAACCACCTGATTAGAATGTGACCGAACACTGTTCTGTTGCATTCTGACATTTCTCTATGGAAGAATGGGCTACGGCCGAAAAACCGGTCGTAGTACATGCTCCCATAGGACAATAGAAGGTGGTGTTAATCCCTGCACCCCGTGGCAGGCATCTTAAGGTGACTGCCGCAGGGTGTAGGGATTAACAGGTGGGCAATGTAGGTGCTCCCTCTGCCCTCAACTGTAGACCACAAGGGAATGGGGTCCTGCTAGGGGCCCCTAAACATGCTTTCCCACAGGGTTTCTATGTCAGAAAGGCCGGCATGGAAACCCCACCGGAAACTGTGCATCGTAGTCCGGATGGCGTAAACTGCCGTCCGTTTAGATTACATGCCGATTCCGATTTGCTGACGGGCTCTGTGAGGACATCGGAAGCTTGCCGGAATGAACAGCTGATTTCAATTCTGACCGACTGAATCACAATCAGCCGGTCGGAATTGAAACCAATGATGCTGGTCGTAGGGCCACTGACCTGAGGTCGGAGGCCTTCCGATCAATATCATTACAGGCCCAACTGTAACTTAAATAGTTTCAAGACAACACAAATTCAAATGAAATTGTGGTAGAAAATCAGAGTCATCAATAAGTTAAAGAGCTAAAAGTGGAGGAGCCGAGCCGGCGACCAAGATGGCCGCCTGAAGATCGGCTCTGGCCGGCCCAGCTCCACCGGCTTGCCATCCTGCTGACTATCCTGTCCCCCGACCCACGTTTCGGGCGGGGGAACTTAAACGGAGCTCGCGGAGACATCTCTGGTCTTTCCTGGTGCGCCGGCGACCGCGCTGCGCCGCATGCAAGATCGCAGCCTGCAGCTGCAGGAAGCCGGACCTCGATTTCCAGCGCCCCCCGGCCAAAGTTGTACTGGCCCGGTCGGCGGTCGTGGGGGTTGCTGTCTGCTGCCCTCTTGCTGCCTCACCTGCTTCTCTGGGCCCCCCCTGGAGGAGGGGGGTCCCTGAAATAAAGACCTGGTGTGTGGTGGTCCCTTTATAGGCCCGGGACGTCGGTCTGGTGGGGTTGTTGGCCCCCACGGTCGCTGCTGTGGCTGGGTCCGGGGCTGCACGGAGGCCTGCCTGAAGGTCCCTGGTGGGGAGCCCTGGAGACGCCTCCACTGAGGCGGCAAGTCCGGATTTCTTTGTGATGTAGGGTGGGAGATGACCGGTCTCACCCTGTGTGCTGGGGGCCCTGGAGGTGAGCCATAACCTGGTGGATGTGCCCAATGGATCCCGGGGGTCATTTGTGACGATGCGGGGTCCCCAGGATTGATGCGGAGCCCCGCAGGTGAGAGATATCGAATTGGGGCAGCCCTGCATTCCCGGTGGGCCTTCGCCTGGGTCGTTTGGAGGGGGTGACTATGGCACAGGTGGTCCTGGAGGATATTCGCCTCGGTGGTATCGACTGCTGAGCGACTGAACCTGGGCCACTGGATTGGGTCGGCCCCCTGTTGGGGAGACGGTACACGCACTGATCGGCTGGATACCCCCCGAGTTTCACTCCGGATCTCGATGGAGGTCACCTGGAGTGCGACAAGATGGCGACGAAGACGGATTTGGAAAAACAGCTGCCTAAAACCGTCAGGGGAGTCAGGCAGGTGCAGTCTAATAAGCTGGACAGGTATACCTTGCCTAAGGTGTCACCTCAGGAGTCTAAGAAGGGACCGGGCGGCAGCGCCGACGATCGTTCCGCGGTGGAGGAACCAACCTTAACAGACCTCATTCTTTACAACAAGGGGTGGTGATGGACAGAGTCTCTGAATTAAGCAGAATACTCTCACCCAGTCAAGAGATCAGGGCTAGATCCAACACCGTTTTTTAGCTCATTGCACCATCCCAGTTTCAGAACCTGGCTGTATGCAAATTAGTCTGTCCCTGGCCCAGTGCATCATGGGAACAGGGCAGACCAGACTACAAAAGCCAATTCTTACACTGGGAAGGAAACAAGCTTCCGGGGACTGGTTTCTGGCATTTCAGCCGTCTTCGGCACGGCTTGCTTGAATCCTGATGGTGCAATGAGCAAGGGACTCACATCTGAGTATACCCTTCCACGCTTAGGGTGGACAAAATTCTTTACAACAAGGGGTGGTGATGGACAGAGTCTCTGAATTAAGCAGAATACTCTCACCCAGTCAAGAGATCAGGGCTAGATCCAACACCGTTTTTTAGCTCATTGCACCATCCCAGTTTCAGAACCTGGCTGTATGCAAATTAGTCTGTCCCTGGCCCAGTGCATCATGGGAACAGGGCAGACCAGACTACAAAAGCCAATTCTTACACTGGGAAGGAAACAAGCTTCCGGGGACCGGTTTCTGGCATTTCAGCCGTCTTCGGCCCGGCTTGCTTGAATCCTGATGGTGCAATGAGCAAGGGACTCACATCTGAGTATACCCTTCCACGCTTAGGGTGGACAAAATTCTTTACAACAAGGGGTGGTGATGGACAGAGTCTCTGAATTAAGCAGAATACTCTCACCCAGTCAAGAGATCAGGGCTAGATCCAACACCGTTTTTTAGCTCATTGCACCATCCCAGTTTCAGAACCTGGCTGTATGCAAATTAGTCTGTCCCTGGCCCAGTGCATCATGGGAACAGGGCAGACCAGACTACAAAAGCCAATTCTTACACTGGGAAGGAAAAAAGCTTCCGGGGACCGGTTTCTGGCATTTCAGCCGTCTTCGGCCCGGCTTGCTTGAATCCTGATGGTGCAATGAGCAAGGGACTCACATCTGAGTATACCCTTCCACGCTTAGGGTGGACAAAATTCTTTACAACAAGGGGTGGTGATGGACAGAGTCTCTGAATTAAGCAGAATACTCTCACCCAGTCAAGAGATCAGGGCTAGATCCAACACCGTTTTTTAGCTCATTGCACCATCCCAGTTTCAGAACCTGGCTGTATGCAAATTAGTCTGTCCCTGGCCCAGTGCATCATGGGAACAGGGCAGACCAGACTACAAAAGCCAATTCTTACACTGGGAAGGAAACAAGCTTCCGGGGACCGGTTTCTGGCATTTCAGCCGTCTTCGGCCCGGCTTGCTTGAATCCTGATGGTGCAATGAGCAAGGGACTCACATCTGAGTATACCCTTCCACGCTTAGGGTGGACAAAATTCTTTACAACAAGGGGTGGTGATGGACAGAGTCTCTGAATTAAGCAGAATACTCTCACCCAGTCAAGAGATCAGGGCTAGATCCAACACCGTTTTTTAGCTCATTGCACCATCCCAGTTTCAGAACCTGGCTGTATGCAAATTAGTCTGTCCCTGGCCCAGTGCATCATGGGAACAGGGCAGACCAGACTACAAAAGCCAATTCTTACACTGGGAAGGAAACAAGCTTCCGGGGACCGGTTCCTGGCATTTCAGCCGTCTTCGGCCCGGCTTGCTTGAATCCTGATGGTGCAATGAGCAAGGGACTCACATCTGAGTATACCCTTCCACGCTTAGGGTGGACAAAATTCTTTACAACAAGGGGTGGTGATGGACAGAGTCTCTGAATTAAGCAGAATACTCTCACCCAGTCAAGAGATCAGGGCTAGATCCAACACCGTTTTTTAGCTCATTGCACCATCCCAGTTTCAGAACCTGGCTGTATGCAAATTAGTCTGTCCCTGGCCCAGTGCATCATGGGAACAGGGCAGACCAGACTACAAAAGCCAATTCTTACACTGGGAAGGAAACAAGCTTCCGGGGACCGGTTTCTGGCATTTCAGCCGTCTTCGGCCCGGCTTGCTTGAATCCTGATGGTGCAATGAGCAAGGGACTCACATCTGAGTATACCCTTCCACGCTTAGGGTGGACAAAATTCTTTACAACAAGGGGTGGTGATGGACAGAGTCTCTGAATTAAGCAGAATACTCTCACCCAGTCAAGAGATCAGGGCTAGATCCAACACCATTTTTTAGCTCATTGCACCATCCCAGTTTCAGAACCTGGCTGTATGCAAATTAGTCTGTCCCTGGCCCAGTGCATCATGGGAACAGGGCAGACCAGACTATAAAAGCCAATTCTTACACTGGGGAGGAAACAAGCTTCCGGGGACCGGTTTCTGGCATTTCAGCCGTCTTCGGCCCGGCTTGCTTGAATCCTGATGGTGCAATGATCAAGGGACTCACATCTGAGTATACCCTTCCACGCTTAGGGTGGACAAAATTCTTTACAACAAGGGGTGGTGATGGACAGAGTCTCTGAATTAAGCAGAATACTCTCACCCAGTCAAGAGATCAGGGCTAGATCCAACACCGTTTTTTAGCTCATTGCACCATCCCAGTTTCAGAACCTGGCTGTATGCAAATTAGTCTGTCCCTGGCCCAGTGCATCATGGGAACAGGGCAGACCAGACTACAAAAGCCAATTCTTACACTGGGAAGGAAACAAGCTTCCGGGGACCGGTTTCTGGCATTTCAGCCGTCTTCGGCCCGGCTTGCTTGAATCCTGATGGTGCAATGAGCAAGGGACTCACATCTGAGTATACCCTTCCACGCTTAGGGTGGACAAAATTCTTTACAACAAGGGGTGGTGATGGACAGAGTCTCTGAATTAAGCAGAATACTCTCACCCCGTCAAGAGATCAGGGCTAGATCCAACACCGTTTTTTTAGCTCATTGCACCATCCCAGTTTCAGAACCTGGCTGTATGCAAATTAGTCTGTCCCTGGCCCAGTGCATCATGGGAACAGGGCAGACCAGACTACAAAAGCCAATTCTTACACTGGGAAGGAAACAAGCTTCCGGGGACCGGTTTCATTAACAGACCTCATGGCGGCGATCAATGGGGTCCGGACGTCCCTGGGCCAAAAGATGGAGACTCTGGTTACAAAGCTTGATACCGTGTCGATTGAAATGGGGCTGATCAGGGAGGACCTCTCGAAGGCAAACGAGAAGGTTAAATCGCTGGAGGTGAAGACAACGAGTCTTATTGATGATGTGAACCAGTTGCAGCAGGAGGTACGTGATCTTGGGACATCTAGGGAGAGCACCGATCGGCGGCTGGATGAGTACAAAGGGCGGGCCCGACACGACAATGTTCGCATCCTGGGTGTCCCGGAGAAGGCAGAGGGGCAGGCCATGGATCTTTTTGTGGAGAACCTTATCCTTAACCACCTCAAGCCAAAGGGCAACAGTAAGTTTTTTACGGTGGAACGAGCCCATAGGGTGCCGGGCGGCAGGCCCCGGGTTGGGGCGAATCCCAGACTGTTCATTGCCCGAGTCCTAAATTTTCGTGACAGAGACGCTATCCTGCAGGCGGCTTGTGCGGCGGATCCTTTGGAATTCGAGAATGCGACGCTCCTGTTCTTTCCGGATTTTACTCAGGCGGTGCAGAAACAAAGGCAGATTCTCAATACACTCATGTTTCGGCTGCGCACAAATCTCTTTCCAGGATAGACTATGTACTGGTGCCTGCGGCCCAGGCTGCGTGGCTCCGGGAGGTGCGGCACTTGGCTAGGGGGGTTTCGGATCACTCACCTATTTGGATCAGTTTAGACCTTGACGGGTGTGATGTGGCCCGGGTTGCGCTTGGCGGTTCCGAGACCCAGCGGCAAAGAAGGAGAATGTGCGTGTGGCCGATAGATATTTTCAAGAGAATGTAGACTCGTTAGACTCCAAATGTTCCCTATGGGAAGCGTATAAAACTGTCCTTAGAGGGGAACTGCTATCGTATATTTCCGGAAAGAGGGGCGTGCTGAGATCGATAGGGTGGAATCAGAGCCGATCTCCTTGTTAAATGCCGAACCAAAAGTCTTGGCAAAGCTGTTGGCGACATGTCTGGTAAAGGTCATCACGAAGCTGATTCACCCAGATCAGTCAGGTTTCATGCCCCGCCGGAATACGGCTCTTAATCTGCGCAGGCTACATGGGGTTCTCGGAGGGGCATCTCAAATACACGAGCCGACGATTTTGTTGTCCTTGGATGCCACCATGGCATTCGACAGAGTGGAATGGCCCTATCTTTTTGCCGTCCTGGGCAAGATGGGCATAGGCTCGGAGTTTGTTTCTTGGGTCCGCCTTTTATACTCCGGTCCACTGGCCCGAGTAGTTGTCAATAACCATAGGTCGGCTGATTTTGCGTTGGGGAGGGGCACCAGACAGGGATGTCCTCTCTCCCCGCTGTTATTTGCATTGGCACTCGAGCCGCTTGCGGCTTGGGTCCGTTGGGACAGGTCGGTTAGGGGGCTTAGATGGACGCCTGAGTGGGAGGGCAAGATATCGCTTTATGCGGATGATATTTTGTTGTATTTGACCTCCCTTCGGACTTCGCTCATAGTATTTTTAGACGTTCTGGAGGTGTTTGGAAGATATTCCGGCTTTGCCATTAACTGGACGAAGTTGGTCCTTTTTGTCTTGAGTGGTGATCCCCCGGAGGTTAATCCAGGTTGTCCGGTTAAATTCGAAATGGAGGGATTTGAATATCTTGGCATTTTTATATCCTTGGACCCTCAGAGTAGGTACTCCAATAACCTTTTGCCGCCCCTGGTTTGGCTGGGACGTGATGTGACCCGATGGAAATCGCTTCCGCTCTCCCTTCTCGGTCGTGCGCTTCTGTTTAAGATGATGGCTCTTCCTCGTTTCCTATACGCACTCCAAAACTCCATGGACCCGGTTCCCCCGTCGTACTTCAGGAAGGTTGAGTCTCTCCAGAGACAGATTCTTTTGGATGGTAGGCCCCGAATCACATGTGCGAAATTGACGTTGCCGTGGTATGACGGGGGTATCGGTCTGCCTAATATCCGTAAGTATTATTGGGCGTCACAACTGGCGGCGGTTAATCAGGCCATCTATGGCTCGTTGCTGGATCCCGGCTATGCTATGGACCGCGGTCAGGTTCCTGGGGGAGAGTTTACTAGGGCACTGTCTGCTAGGCGTGGACGTTTTCCCCTGGTGGGACCAGCGGCGGTTGCTGTTCAGGTCTGGCACGTGGCTAACCGCTCCCTTAAATGGGAGGGGAAGATCACACTGGCTACACCTCTCTGGAACTCTGAACGCTTGGGAAGTTTATGGAAATCCAAGGGTTTTGACAAATGGGACCTCATTGGGATTTCCCGAGTAGGAGATCTCTAGGGTAAGGATGGCATCCTTCGTTTGAAACTTTGCAGGAACGGTATCAACTGCAAGGGAGTGAGAGGTTTTGTTACCTCCAGATTAGGCATGCGCTGCTTGCTGGTATTCCCCTGGGAAACGACGCTCCCGGAGGCTTCCCCATTGGAGGATCGAGTGTTGGACAGTCATCTTCCAACAAAGACGATCTCCTTGATTTATAAAAAACTAGTTAATCACACGGAGGATCCCCTAGTGGTTCTTAGGGACCAATGGACAGCTGATGGACTGATCCTAGATGATGAAGACTGGAGGGAGGCTGTGGCTTCTCCGAGGGTCGTTGCAATCCAAATGAGACTCCGGTTGGTTCAATTAAAGATCCTGTAGGAATTTTTTTTTTTTTTTTTTTTTTTGGGATCCCTGACTTTATTTGCTAGCTATTGGCAATAGCAGAGAGTATTCTTAGTGGACCAGATCTAACTTCAGACAGGTAATAATGTATGTTATCGAACATTCGACTATACCCTCCACTAGGCAAAATTTTGCAAAAGGAAGGGGTTAAGTGGGAAATGGGCTTGGGTCGAGAGAGCAGGTGGTGCCACCTGGTAGCCTAATGTGGAATAAATTCAGAAAATTGAGGGAAGTACGTAGGCATACGTAGGCATACAAAATGGATGGGTCTTAAAGTTATTAAGAGCTGTGTCAGCGTTAAATTGGGAAAAACATTTGGTCATGACGGAACAACATGTGCGGCGAAGAGCAGTAGTAGACTATATGCATGGTCAGTGATCTGCCACAGGGGTAGGAGGCAGGTCAACTAATGGCAGCACGCTATGGGTCAAGGTTGCTGTGCACGAGGACCGGAGCAAATTCACCAAAGCAGAAATACGGAGCCGGCTTGAAAGTTCAGGTGGCTGGCATTCATGGGGCGGTGGAAGAATGGGTGGGGGAGGTGTGTACAAGTTGAGGCCGGCGTCAAGATGAGGGCCTCCGGGCGGGAGAT
Organism: Lissotriton helveticus; assembly: GCF_964261635.1. Lineage (NCBI taxonomy): Eukaryota > Metazoa > Chordata > Amphibia > Caudata > Salamandridae > Lissotriton > Lissotriton helveticus. The sequence continues at coordinate 17,068,342 of NC_136060.1, read as the reverse complement.
TGGAACCAAGAACAAGGGGCGTTTAGTGGAAGAGAAATATTTGTTGAAAGTAAACAGGTAGATGGCGGTGAAGGAAGCCCTTACCTGTGAATGAATAAGGGCAGCATCCGGATTGGGTTCAGAGATTCACAGGGAATTGAACACGGCCTCTGGATTCAGATGTCGGTGTGAATCTTAGTCAGAACGAGGGGGATGTAAGCGTCCAGGAAAATTTATAGAGACGATGAGAACACTTGACAGGACAGTAGAGAGAGAGGAAGGGTCTTACGTGTCCGCCGAGGGGACAAGAGATGAGGGCAAGTGTTTACAGATATTTGTGTACAAATACAATCATGATAATGTTCAAATGGAGAAGATTAACAGATTTGTCCACAGAAAAATACTGTAATACAATCAATATTGAACTTTTACCATGAAGACAGCATATTTATTTTTTATTTTTGGTCACAAAGAAAATCAGATAAGGTTATGCCCCTAGTGCGAACAAGTGTTGAACAATTTGAGGAAAATAATTCAGAGGGATAGGGAACTGGAAATAAGGGGAGGTGGGGTGGCATTAGGGTGGAGACATGGGAGAGGTGTGACAGTAGAAAATGGACGGGGCTGTCAATACTGTATTCAGAGGTTAATGCAATCACTGATCTCATATTGTTATAGAGGCAATAGGCAGTAAACAACTAGGTGCAATTGGGATGGAATGCCTTTAGATAGTAATGGTGTTGTTCCATTCATCTAAGGTGTTGAGTCCACGGTTGACAGTCACAGTTTGTGGTCTATTGTTGTATGGCGTTTTAGATTCCGAATGGATTTTCCCGATTCATGCCCTTATATTGGTACAATTCACGTTGCCCATATAAAGGCATAGAAATCAAGACCTTATTTAAGCATAGCCCATGCAGCCCAAATACAGGCATGGCTACTTCCATCCATTCACCAAACGTCACAATTTCTTGGAAAATCAGCTTAAGCCGTTAGGGACTTCCCCTTGCTTAAATATTGATTTCTCCAAGAACTCAGTTAGTTTTACAATGGACATCTATTTTTTAGGGGTTCATTCATGACGATCATATGCCCGACTTTACGTCAAACATGGCATTCTTAAACACCTTCAAGGTATAAATATACCTTCACTTGCTGTGGTAAAGCGCGGTGGTTCGGAGCAGTTCGGCGACCTACTTGCCTGACGCAGATCGCTACAGCAAGTGCCTAAGGAAGCCGACTCTCCAGCTGACGCACTGATCAGGAAGCTGCCCTCCTCTGCTGAGAAATCCAGCTCCAGTGTTTCTGACTCCCCTTGCTGGGTGTTGGGAAATCGAGTGCCGAGACAGAGATACCAGACCTCCTTTATTCTAAGGTATGGAGCTGATTAGAACCTAGAGAAACCTTTGGTAGATTCATGGCAAAAACTAAACCTATGCTAAAGACCATACTTACTTCTTCCCTCGTACTAGACCTACGTTAAGTACATTGGGGTAGGCGTATTTTAGAAGCACAGGTCGAGTATTTTAGTCTATGTTATTTATGTATGTATTTTTATATGGCTTAGATATCATACAATGCTATTACAGTATTATTTTATAATACTATTCTCGCTGTGCGCATTATACTTTGCATTCTGTCTAACGATTGTAGCAGTTCACCTCTCTTGCATGAGAAAGAAGATTGTTCAATAAACCTTTTTTTTATTTCAGTAGAATTTTATTGAAAATTATATTTACATGGTACAGAGGATATACAGGATATACATGGGAGATAACTGAGACAAGGGAGAGGGGCCCGGGGGGGGGGGGGGGCGGCGGGGGGGGGGTTAGGTAGTGATTTTTTGAAAACGCCTGTCTCACTATTACTCTGTAAATTCCGTAGAAACGAAGCATGCACGATTGACTGAGTGAAATACGTATCTATTGTTTCCACAACTCTGAAGATAGTTATTCCAGTCCTAGGGAAACAAAATTGTCATGATTATGCAGTTGTCAGAAACTAATCCCTTCTTGTGAATTCGAGAAAGTTTCTAGTGACCTCTGAGTTAGCTGGCACTCACAATTAAGTTTAGTATATTCAATTGAGACCTACTGACCTAAGTCTTACGTCAAATCTATAGGATATATTATTCTAATGTGCAGAGCCTACTAGGAATATAGGAACTACACTACACTATCTACATTCACATCTGTTTAGGAGTTGTTGTAAATTGCCTCCACATTGGGGCAGTGTAGGTTAATCACTCACTTGCCATACTATGTCTGTTTCAGAATGATTGTTCTCAATGTAATGTAAAACAAGAGGGGCATTCTCTACTTTGCATCAAGTTCGACTCTTGTGTTGAATCTTGCATTGTTTCACCATCTGTGTAGTCTGAACTATATATAATAGTTCATGTGGGCAGCGCATAAATCATATTAGTGGAGTGACAATTTGTGAAATGCTACAGCTGGTATGTGTGATTGCCAACTTTAAATTCTTTTGTATTGAATGTGAGTTGAATCTCGAGAAGGAGGGCCACATGCCTGCGATTTCCTAAAGAAATAAAAGGGGCCTGGGCAATGTGGTCTTCAAGGCATAAGGATCAAGGTGGGGGGGGGTATTCAGGCCCATGCCATTTAATAAAAAATGGCATGGGTCACCAAGGCCTAATGAGTCTCAGGGAGGGGAGCCAAACTGCCCCCTCCCCTTTAGAATATATATGACTCATATTCTTTTGTATTGAATCTAAGTGGGCAAGTGCATGTGGCATACAGTAAATATGACGCATCCATCATGTCGCAAGGAGGGAGCACTGAGAAGTGATGCATCGCTGCTTTCATGCAGCATTGCGTGAAAGCTCCAAATATATTTGTAGCGTATATATTGGCGGTTGGGTCCATGAGAGTCTCAAAGAGGTCTGCGAGAGTCCAAATTAAAAAATTGAGCCCTTTTATTGATTGAGATGTCCGTTTTTCCCGCCAGTCTTCTTGCTTTTGTATAAATTTGTTCAGTAGTTATGTTATAAAATAAGGATAAAAAATATTTGTTTATCAGGATGATTGTGAGAGGCTCGAGAGACACTTGCAAAAGTGCCAAATTAAAAATGGAGCATTCTGATTGGCCTGGGTAGCTTTGTTTCCTTGGGCCTATTTGCTCCTGTGTGAGTCAGACTCAGTGATACCGGCAAGGAAACAGATCAAGAGATTGCTTCTGCCCACAAGGAGAAGCAGAAATAGCTGCTCCCTGCAGATGGGAGCAATGCCAGCTCCCACAGCATGCACAGAGTCGACTGGGGCTGTTGGGGTCGTGTGGTTCTCCCCATAGCCCCAACAAGTGTATGGTGGGAGCTCTGGATGAGCACCCGGGCATCCACCTTTAATTAAAGTGGGCCCCATGAGATGGGGTCCCATGGGCAAAAAAGCCTTGGGCAGGGAGCTGTGCAGGCCCCCTTCTTTTAAGGTGAGTTGTAGCCCTGGGGGACTGGGTTCCAAGGGTCTTTTAATAGATCGAGATTGAGGGCCACATGCCTGCGATTTCCTAAAGAAATAAAAGGGGGCTGGGCAATGTGGTCCTCAAAGCATAAGGATCAAGTTGGGGGGGTACTCAGGCCCATGCCATTTAATAAAAAATGGCATGGGTCACCAGGGCCTAATGAGTCTCAGGGAGGGGGGCCAAACTGCCCCCTCCCCTTTAGAATATATATGACCCTGACAATGGGGTCCCCAGCATCAAATGAGGCTTGAGAAGTGCAGCTGTGTGGTACTCCTCTTCTTTTAAAAAAAGAAAAAAAACGGCCCTTGGGGATGGGGTGCCCAGGGCACTTTGAGAAGGAGGGCAATGTTGCTCTCCTCCCCTTTAAAATGCATAATACCCTGGGGGATGGGCCCCCCAGGGCCTAATGAGGCTCAGGGAGGGGGGAGCATGGCCATTCCCCTTAAAAAGGGGTTTTCTTGTATGTGGCCCTGGATGGGGACTCTGTGGCTGAAGGCAAACTTTATGGTGTGCACAGCAAAGGCAGTGAGCAGTGTTGGGTTGGTTGCCTGCTGGGGATAAAGCTGATGGGCCTGTCTGCAGGTGCTAAAAATATCTTTTTTTGTTTTTAAAAACCTTAGAAATTCACTGAGAAAAGCAAAGGTTAACCACATCCATGCTGGTGACGGAACCACTCCGTCACCAGCCACGGACGCGCTGTGCTGGTGAAGGAATGGATCTGTCACGGCCCGACCGCCGCACCTTCATGGCATCAATTTCCCACCTGCGCGGCGCGTTCTATTAAGTGGGCGGGGCTGTGACGGAACCACTCCGTCACAAGCACAGCGCGCCCGTGGCTCGTGACGGAGTGGTTCCATCACGAGCATGGCGGCACCGCGTGGCCCTCCCTCCCCCCAACGCCGCAGCGGAATTACCGCCGCGGCCAAGGGGTTAAAGTAACATTATAAGCAGTGACAATATTAACGTTTTGAACTAAAAAAAGAGACCGAAATTCACTAGTTATCTTTAGCAGGGCTCACTATAATTTGCACCTCCAACGGGCACTGCTTATGACCTTACATATTTCATCACTCAAGACATGTTCTATTAGAAAATTAATGACATAACTGATGAGATCATTCATGACATCATTCATGACACAAGCCAAGCTTCTTTTGCACACATTGCTCTATAAACTAGTATGACATTATAGGCCTGAAAGTAAGTACAAAATAGATCAGAATAAAATGAAGCATCATTTAATGCTACCACAGATACAGGTCCTATGGGTTATGTGCAACATTAACGCTATACCATACATATGACGTGTAGCCGAAGTCACATTAACAATAAACCACAGATATATGGGAAAGCCTTATTGCACACGATGTTCAATCTGCATACAAGTGTTCAGAGAAAGCCAAGTCACTCAAGATCCTCAACATCTCTTCCAAAATTACTAACTTAATACAGGCAACCTTTTTCTGCATAAAACATGTGAGTCACAAAACCTACATTAAGAAATGAAATTGATATGAGTAGAAGTGGGTACTTTAAGCAGTATTTACTCTATGCGGAGAGTTTACTCTGTACCACACTGTTTGCAAAGTGAAACTCTCATGAGAAATGCACCAAAGACTATTAAAATGTATCTACTAAGAACAGTGTACACTCTATGCAAAACGTGCCCAAAGAAACACTACTCACTTAAAATAACAAAGATCTTGCGGTGCTAAAGGTCATACTACCTGCACCGTTTATTTTGTGCCTAAACCTTTACAGATACACCATCTTCTAAAGCTAAATGACTACAAGGACATAGGTTAGTACCTAGTGCACAAAGTCTTATATGTTATGTTACATGTAGAAATTGATTTTGTCTTATAACTCAAGTCTGATGACAATACTTAGTATCTCATATGTAGAATTTTTGCTCTGTTTTTTCTTTTTTCTGCAGAGCCAAAACACCTGTGTGAAACAAACGGGACAGAGCTAATAAACTGTCATCTGTACAAGGAGTACTCTTCACTACAAAGATTTATAGTGTTCAGTACCTCTACAAATCTATGATGCATTAGAAGCAAATTCGTTTTGTGAACACATACACCCAGTACCTCAACAAAGGCTGTACAAAATTCGATACAAAAGTAATATGGTAGCTACCCGCCAATAAGTAAACTCTAAACCATACTAACACACTCATTGGATGATATCAATACCCCTTCCCTGATCCATTATAGGCCCCGGGCAGCCCACCCTTGGGCTGAAACTTACAAAAATAGTAGGGGGCCACACAGCCTCCCCATCCTGAGCCTCTTTAGGCCCTGGGTGTCATGCACTCACCTGGCCCCAATCACGGAGATGACACTGGAACCAATGCTGAAAATCCTATCCCTCCTGAGGACAATGCATGTCAAGGAACTGAAACTCACACTGTTCCCCTTAGGGTATTGGAATAAAATAAAAAAAGAGAGACTTGATGTACTGGATCTGCGTAGCGACTATGCAACAGTGCATAACAGGATTTGTCACTTCTGAGAACTTCTACGTTTGCAATGTCGATGTGCCCTGGACCAGAACCTCTGGCTTTGTGATGATGCAATGCACTGGAAATAACACGAGGAGCTAGTTATCATCAGTACACTAACAAGTCTCTACATACAATGAACATGCATTAGCCCCAGTGACATAAACTAGTAGCTCGGCATGAGAGCAGAATAAACAAAATCACAGATTGGAGTGTGGCACTCCTAAGAGTAAACTTGAAATACAGATTGGAGTCATTGGCACTCCCAGGGATAAACTCGGAACATAGGTTGGAGTTACTTCCAGTCCCGAGGATACACTCGGAGCAAAGATAGGAGTTACTTGCATCCTAAGGATACACTCAGAGCAAAGGTTGAAGTTACTTTCCCTCCTAAGGATACAATCTGAACACAGGGTGGGATACAAGGTTGATGCATATATCAAAAAATCTGAAGTGCTTTCTCTTGGCACCACTGTTCATTGGAGAAGCACAGAACTAAAGTCCTTAATCCTTGTGCTGTGACAGTTCTAGCATCAAGGTTGTAGGAAAGGTCTGGAAGATAAACACACAAGAAGCACTGGAGTAAATGACAGACAGGACATGGAGAAAAATTCTTTAGTCTTTAAAGATGGGGATACTCGGTCCTGTTTGCTTCTATAGGAGGGCTAGTGCGCACTAACCTGATTTCAAGTACTTAGCCTAGTTCTTCCACCTGACTGAACTTCTAAGAAGACTTTGAGTCAGGGAGTTGCAGGAGGGTTCAGAGTAGCTGTGCAGTAGTGTGTGAAGAGGAAGACGTCAAGGGAGCTGGTGCCAAGGGAATCACCGGTTTGGTTGGACTTAAAGGAGACTGGAGCACTTCTTGGCTCTGGCAAGATTCTTCAGGTGAGTGGGAAGGGTGAAGCATGTTCCACAGGTCGCAAAGCAAACCGGTGATTCGGGTTTGGGCAGAGTTTATAAACCCTCTTGAGGGCTCAATGGATGTAGCTATATCACATGTGGCATGTGGGCAGATGGCTGTCTGGAAAACAAATGTCAGTATACTCTCTTTGACCTTCCAGAATGGGCAGCTTGTTGATCGGAACTAAATTACAAGAAACAAATGTATTGTTTTCACTCTAATGTGCATAATGGAAAACAACACTAAGGGGCAGGTCTGCAAGAAAGTGATGCATCGTGGCACCGCAGGCCCTTTAGCTGTGCCACGCTGCAGTACTTTCAGAGCACAGGAATGCAACATATTTACAATAATATGTCGCTTTCCAGTGCTTTCCCCTGTGCTGGCGCACAAACAGCTGACATGCGCCGGCGCTGGTACCCTTGCACCATGGTGCAAGGATGCCTGCGTCATGGGAAGATTGTTTTTGTGCAGGAAGGAGCACCTTCATGCACAAAACAATCACTACAGGCATTTTCCTCTTTCAATATGTGTTGTAGAATGCAGCACGCATTGAAAGAGGAAAAAGACGAGGAGAAATTACAACATTTCTCCTCGTTGCAACTCGCTACGCCACCCCTAGGGTAGCAGGAGGCACAGGAAGGGGTTGTGACAGAGAGGGTGCCGGAGGGGCTTGTGACACGGGAGACCCATTCTCCAGGGCTTCTTTTTAATAAGGGAAAGGGCTTGTGTGGTCCCCTTCCCCTAAGGCTTATTAGGCCCTGGCAATCCCATCGAGAAGGCTTTTTTCCATATGGAAGGGGAAGGGGCAGCGTGGCTGCCCTACCTGAGCCTGATTAGGCACTTGGAACCCCTTCTCCAAGGGCCTTCTTTTATTAAAGGGGAAGAAGGCCATGCAGCCCCCCTCACCGATTTTATTAGGACCTGAGGACACCAAACCCCATGGCCACTACTTAACTTATAGGAGAAAGGGGCCACGTGGTTCCATTTCCCTAGGGAGCCTATGCCCTGGACCCACATTAAACAAAGGTGAGTGCCCAGGCGCCCACCCAGGTCACCCACCATACACTTGTGGCCCCTGATGGTTCCCCACAGCTATTTCTGCTGCTCCGTCCGGTTGGGAGCAATCTCTAAACCTGTCAGTGCAGACAGTGAAACAGATCAAAAGTCTGCTCCCAGCTAAAGGGAGTAATTACAAAGCTACTCTGCACATCATTTTATACATTCCTGCCAAATTTCTTGTACACACGTATGCCACTCCACTCTATGCCACTCCAATGTACATTACTGCAGTTTTCGCTACTCCACTGGGTGCTATTCCACGGTATGCTACTCCAATGTATGCCATTCTACTGTACACTACTCCACACTACACTATACCACTGAATGACACTCCAATGAATGTTACTCAACTGTGAGCCTGTCCACCGTATGCTTCTCCACTCTACGCTATTCCATAATGCGCCACTCCGCTGTTTGTCGGTCACTTTAGGCCACTGTATGACAGTCCACTGTATCCAGGGCCTGTAAAATAAATGGTACTAGTGTGCCTGCAGTACTGAATGTTCCCCCACTTAAGTGGGCCTTTAAACATGTCTCAGGCCTGCCAATGCAGTCTATGTTTGCCATTTCAACCTGTCAAAATAAACCTTTTGCAAGGCTAAACCTGCCTTTTTAAAATAAATAAGTAATCCCTAGGGTGGTCCCAAAACAGCCCACAGGTCAGGGTCCAATGTATTAAAATGTTAGACATGCAACTTTAATTTTTTCATGTCCTGCTTATGAAAAACATTTGTTTTTCACTGCTGCAAGGCCAGCGTCTCCCATAGGATAACATTGGAGTTAACTTATTACATTTGAAAAGCTATAACTTCCAAATGGGAACAGGTACACAATTCAAGTTTGGTGTCTTTGGAATTGTAATGGGAATTCCTCTTTCGTGGTGAATTCAGATTTTATTTTTATAAATATTTTTATTTAACAATCGCCGACATACAAGCAATTCCAAAACCTACTCAATATCAACTAAGGCATGACAATTTGAGACCATAATCATTCACATTATATACAATAGGGACATTTCAGGGAGGGAGCAGGTCATCCAATTCAATACTCTGCGGGGGGTGTACATGTCCCCACGACATGAATTCCATTGCGTTCAAATGCGGGACCACTTTTTAGGACAGCCTCGGACAGTATATACTGTCTTTTCCCTGAAAATACACCAGTCCATACTCTTTTTCCATGCCTCCAGCGTGGGGGGTGGGGGGGGGGGGGGAGCACCGCTCCCCAGGCTTGAGCGATGTTTCTTTTGGCTTGCAGGAACCCCAGAGTTGCCCACTGCGTTTGATCGGTGTTCAAGTCAGTTGGTTCCCATATGTTCAATAGGTATCTACGTACTTTAGGGCGAATAGTGATAGTGAGGACTTCATGTATCTCCCTCCAGTATGTTTGAATGTGTGTTCACTCCCATATGATGTGCATACCGGTACCTATCTGCCCACACCTTCTGCAACAGTCTCCTGTTTCCGCTCTTCCCATCTGCACTAGTCGGGGGCCGGTCATATATATTCTGTGTAGGATTTTACGCTGTACCAGTCTTAATCATGCAGGAATAACCACCACTCGACGAGAGGACACCAACTCCCTCCAATGTTAATCATCCATTTCTATCCAGTCTGCCACCCATTTCTGCCTCAGTACAGAGAGAGGGTCTTCCATATTATATATCAACTTATTATAGATTAAGGAGATGGTCTTATCTGGGAGAGGTCCATTTAGAATCCTGTCCTCCAACGGGGACCATTCGGGAAGGGAGGAGCCCTTTGTGAGGAGTGAGTGTAGAGCATGGCTAACCTGTGTATAACGAAAGAGCTACCCAACTTGTCTTTTCCTTTGAGGACAAAAAGGCAATTCACCTGGAAAAATTCCATAGCTGTATGCAGGAAGCAGCAGGCTGGCTCAAAGCTAACTCCTTGCAATTCAACGGAGATAAGACAGAAATACGCGACTGTTCAGCAAATAAAATTTCTCGTCCTCTACCGTTGGATTTCTGGTCAGCCTCTGTAAACAACCCTCCGATGCCTGTTAAGACAGCTCGTAACTTGGGAGTACTACTAGACAGTAACCTACAGCTGGACTCCAGAGTGAACAAAACAGCGAGCACCTGTCTATCTCTGCTCCGAGCCCTGCGATAAATTCTTCCTTTTTTGCCAACTTCAGCTAGACCACAAGTGGTAAGGAGCATTATTGTGAGCAGATTAGACTACTGCAATGCGGTATTATTGGGAGCTCCTGATTCCCTGTTAAAAAAGCTACAAAGGATTCAAGTGATTGCAGCTAAGCTTGCATTAAATAGACAACGCAGAGCTTCTGCCTCGCTTGCCTTAAAGGATCTCCATTAGCTACCTATGGCACAGAGAGTTCAGTTTAAGGCACTCTGCATTGTCTACAGAGCAGCTCACAAAATGGGGCCTAAGCCTTTGCAGAGGAAATTCCTCTGGTACTCTCCAACTAGAAACCTCCGCTCTTCCTCAGCTAATTTGATATGTACGCCACATTTCAATAAGGCCTGATTAGGAGGTAGATCATTTAGTCTGGTAGCATCCAGACTCTGGAACTCATTACCTATCGAGATTAGACAAAGTAACACTCTGCTGAGGTTTTGGAAGAATCTGAAAACCAGACTTTTTCCGAGAAACTAACACTCAGCACCTTGATCAGATCTTCAGTTACGCACAGTGTCTTTTAATGGTAATCCCAGCGCCAGGATACCCGTTGGGTGGCAGCCGTACTATTTATTTATTTATTTATTTTTTAGGGTTTTTTTATATCGCGAACAAGACTCTTGCGAGTATCAGAGTGCTTTACAGGTCATAATTAGAAAGCAAGATATAGTATACAAAGAACAACACAATAAAAAAAATACAATGAATAGACATAGAGTTCAAGTGAATTTAGCCATGAGGATAGCTTTCGCTTCTCTTTTGATTCACTGGGTAAGGAGTTCCATCCTTGGAGCCATACCAGTAAAGGACCGGTTATAAGTTTTTTTCTTGGTAAATCGTTGAGGTTGTAGGAGAAGAGTCTTTAGCACTCCTGGAGGCTCTGCTGCTCGCAGAGAGCACCAGTTTCTGAGCTAGGTATTGTGGGGCGTTGTGGTAGAGGGCTTAGTGTGTCATACAAGTGATTTGTAGCTGAATTCTGGCCTCAAACAGTAGCCAGTTGAGGACTCTCAGGTCTGGGGAAATGTGAGCGTTTCTCTTAGACCCTGTGATGAGTCTTGCAGCTGAGTTGATTGTAGCTCTTCGCGGGGCTGTCGATGACCTTGGGAAGCTGCATAGTGTTACTGCTCCATATTCCACGCGGGGAATTACTAGGGCTTGAACTGCTTGTTTGAAGTTGTGTGCGGGCAGAAAGGGTATCCGTTTTTGCAGGGTCTTTAGGTGGCAGTTGGCTCCTTTTGTTGAGGCGCTAATGTGTTTCTGCATTTTTAAGTTACTGTTGTAGTAATTTAACATAGTCTTTAAACTTTAAAGGAACATTTTTTACACGTTCACTACGTCTTAAAGAAATTTCATGACAATCCCCGTTTAATGAATGATTGTCCCTTTCAACATCTGCATCTGGTCTCACATTGGAATTGATTACTCCGTCAGAATTATTTACATCCTTACTTCCTAAATTGTCATAAACTTCATGTGTGCCAGAAAAACCATCTGATTTGTGATCAAATACATTCTTTTCTGGCAAAGAAATCCTTTGAGTGAAAGGAACAACAGTGGTTTTACATAAAGAAATTCTTCTCAAATTCCATATTTTACCTCCTTCTACTCTAACAGCTTTGCTGAAAACTTCAATTACTTTAACAGGATCAGACCATTTTGATACTTTTCTGTGCAATAATCCACCCAATTTCACGCGTACATAATCAACAACCTTTAATCTGCAAACATTATACTTCCTCTTAGAAAAGTGTTGGACCATCTTTTCTTGGTATTTACCAATTCTACTTTTCAACTCTTTAAAGTCTACTTCATAAGAAGAATTACTTTTTAACCACCAAGGCAAAAGTCGAGAACTTGGTTTTCTCCCACGTAGTAACTCGAAAGGAGACAAGCCTGTCACAGAGTTAGGAGATAGACGGTAAGTCAATAAAGTCGACTGGAGAGCTTTTTTCCACTTCAAACCACTCTTCACAGCTAGTTGACAAGATTCCTTGATAACTCTGTTAAACCTCTCGACTTGGCCATTAGCTTGTGGAAAATAATTTGAGGTATTTTTATGTACAATTCCACATTTACTAAGAAAATCTTCAAAATTTTTACTGATGAACTGTGGACCATTGTTCGAAATAAGTTCCTCTGGCAATCCTTCCCCTGAAAATATTTCATCAAGGAATTAAATCACATTCTCAGAGGAAATTCTCTCTACAATCTTCAATTCCGGCCATTTCGAAAAGTAGTCAACTAGAACCAAACCAAACAACTCTTTGCTGGATTGATAATTGAAAGGTCCAATGATGTCAATAGCTACTCTCCGCCAAGGACCTTTGGCATATTCAATTGGGGTCATCTCAACAGTGACATTCTTTACAGACTTGTCACTAGATAAACAAGGAGAACAATTCCTTACCCAACTATCCACCATGGAATCAACCCCAGGCCACCAGTAATGTTCTCTGATCCTCCCTTTAGTTGTGGACATACCCATGTGTCCTTCGTGCGCCAATTTACAAATAGTTTCCCTGAGTTTTAGTGGAGGAACGATTTTATCAGATCTCACAACAATATCCTGATTCAACATTAATTCATCTCTGACTTTATAAAATGACGCTAATTCGCCAGAGAGTTTCCTTTCCTCAGGCCAGCCGTTAGTCAAAAATGTCTTAACCAAGTTCAAAACTTCATCATTATTCGTGGCTTCTAACCAATCCTTCTCTGTCAAAACCAAAGAACCTTCTCTACTTAAAATCACATTCACATCTGCAATGGAGTATGCAACATCACTTTCAACACTTCTACCAACAGCTACGCTCGCAGGAGAACGTGACATACAATCTGCATGGACATTTAAGCGTCCTGGCACATACACGACTTCACAACGGTATTCCTGTAATTTGCCGGCCAGCCTTGCTAAACGAGCGGTTAGTACCCTTCCGCCACCTGCAGACAACATAGTAATTAAGGGTTTGTGGTCCGTTCTTAAGGAAAACTTAGTCCCCCACAAAAATTGTCTGAAATGTTGAGATGCCCATGTACAGGCTAGCAACTCTCTTTCAATAGTTGAGTAATTCATTTCAGCGTCACGTAAAGTTCTAGAGGCATACGACACCACAAACTCACCAGAACTATCTTTCTGCATCAATACAGCGCCTAAACCAATGTTATTTGCGTCAACATAAACAATGCATTCTTTACCCACCGAGTATGGCCTCAAAAATGGAGCTTCAACAATTTTGCTTTTCAAAATTTCAAAAGATTCCTGTTGTTCTTTACCCCACTCAAATTTTGCATTTTTTTTTAGCAAAATCCTCAGTGGATGTACAATATCCGAATAATTACGTACAAACTTTCCATAAAATTCAGTCAGACCTAAAAAGGAAAGTAATTGTTCTTTAGATTTAGGTGTAGGTGCATTAACAATACATTGCACATGGTTAACTTTAGGCTTGATACCATTCTTTGAAATTTCATTGCCTAAATACTCCACTTTCTCCTGCCTGAATTTGCATTTATTATGTTTCAAGGTAAGACCTTTGGACCTTATTTTTCCTAAAACTGAAATTAAATTCTCATCATGTTCACAGCTATCCTTCCCAAAGATCAATATATCATCCTGGAAGGCTATAGCCCCTTTACATTCCTTCAATAACTCTTTCATTAAACGTTGGAACACGGAAGCTGCACTCGCTAAACCAAAAGGCATACGCAGATATTGAAACATGCCTTCAGGAGTAACAAATGCAGTTAATTTCCTGGAGTCATCGTGCAACTCTACCTGGTGGTAGGCGCTAGCTAGGTCGATGGTGGAAAATACAGTGGCCCCAGATAATGTGGCAATCAACTCATGGATATTAGGCAAGGGATGTTTATCTATTCAAATTTCCTTGTTAAGGCTGCGAAGATCCGCACACAAACGAAGATCACCTGAACTTTTAAGTGATAGCACTATAGGCGAAACCCAAGGGGATGATTCAATTGGCTCAATTATCTTCTTTTTGACCAAGTCATCTAACATTTCCTTTAATTTTGGTCTATAAGCCAGAGGACGGCATGATCATTCACTATAATTTTGTGTTTGAAGTCAACATATTTCCCTAATTTCTCATTAAAGATTTCAGGAAACTTTTCTAAAACTTCCTCAGTGAACTTAGTATTGCTAGGTGAATTCAGGGTTAAATTCACCATAGAGTCAATTTTTGATTTTGCACAAGAGGACTCATCAACGTAGACCGGGGGGTTAGCATTTGGGTCTAATTTTATTCCTAAATCACGTTGATGAGGCCAACTAAGAATAGATACCCCTTTGGTAGCGACATAAACTTTAGCTCTGGTGTCCCTATTCTTAAAAGATATTTTCGCCCAGAAAAATCCTTCTAGAGCAATCTTTTGTCCGGTGTACCCACCAGGATATATGTCCGGGCTTAATAATTCTCTTTGACACCACAATTGTTCAAAGATGTTCTTGCCAATAATGGTGTACCACGCACATGAATCGACAAAGATTTCAACGGGTTTGTCATCCATTAAAATTGTACAAGAAGGAAATTTCTTTTGGGCACATTCATCCACAGAAAGTATACAATTCAAACTGTTTAGAACTTCCTCTTCTTCAGGTGACATATAATTAATTCTCTGCCCTGACTTGCATACGTTACCAAAATGCCCTTTTCTTTTACATTTTACACAAATTTTGTCCCAAGCAGGACAACCTCTGTAATTGCCTACGTGGTTGGAACTTCCTCATCTATAACAAAGTATTGTACTTCTTTTCACAAAACCTTTGTTTTCATTAGCATTCCTTACATATTCTTTCTTGAAGTTATTTTTACTATTAGAAACACTCGAGGTGGGTTGACTTTTAACAATAGCTACTTCAGTTTCAGGTACATGTGTCTTCTGATTTTTCCCTCTAATTTCAGACACGAATAATTCAGAATGTTCTATGCCTTTTGCTATATTCACAACTGCAGCAAAAGTAGTTTCTGTTCCTAACCAGAGTCTTTCCTGGATCTTTTTACTCTTGGTCTTCATCATAATTTGATCCCTAAGAACTTGTTCGTAAGATATAGTCTCAAAAGAACATGAACAGGCAAGAGAAAGTAATGCTGCAACATAATCCTCAATTGTTTCGTCGGCTTTCTGTTCACGAGAATAGAATTTGAACCTTTCCATTACTGTATTTATTCTCCTACCAAAACGAATTTTCATTTGTTTTCTGGCTTTGTCAAACACATTTAAATCACCAGCTTCCTCTAAAGGTGGTAAATTGTCAAATTCTTTGATCCCAGCACCCCCAAGACAATGTCTCAAAAGAGCTAATTTCCTTTTGGCAGAACAACCATCTTTTTCCAAAACATCTACGTATGCAATGAACATGGGATACCAAAGATCCCATTCTATATTAGGTTCGCCGGCAACTTGAAGGAAATGTGGAGGTGCAGCTATATTTGACATTTTGTAATAAAGTTGACAAAAGTGAAATTAATTTAAAATAACTGTACCACAAAAATGTAAATTTTGAAAGAAAATAACAGTATTGGAACAGTACTACAAAAATGTAAATTTTCAAAGAAAATAACAGTAGTGGTGTGCAAATCACCGTAGTTATTGATTTGCTGCAGTATAAATCCAAAGAAAGTCTAAACGAAATGTGTAAGATGAATATGCCTGTTCCTTCGTTAAGTTTTCCTTATTCTTCAAGTAACACGAAGATTCCTCAGTTCGCGCTAGTAAAGCTTCAAGCTTAACCAAGATGGCGGCATTAGACGTGCGTAATGACGTCTGATTTCCCAGCATGCACTTCGCGAAACTCGGACAATGAGAAGATTCTAAGCACGGAGCGTGAAGGCTCGAGGTAATCTTCCACTTTTAAATGTAAACAGTTCCTTTTAAACATAAGGATTGTTTCTTTAAATTCGTTCACTTTGGCTAAATAATCCCCAATTTTGTCAGATTCGAGTGAAGCACAACAAGCACCGCTCGATATATGCGGTCGAAACAATCACGTTATGATTTTAGCGCTATTCAAAGAAAAGAAAAGTCTTTAACTCACGTTTTTGGAGTTGCGGATTCTTGAAAATGTACCGCTGCCAATCTTTCCTGTACTTCTTTATGAATAGCAATCTAAAAAATGCGATTTACTTGAATTGTTCAAGAATTGTAGGTTTCTCTTCGTATAAGGGCGTGTGAGTGCTGTCTTCTTTGAATCTTGAATTAGATACTCCCAATCGTCGCCAGAAATTGTGTAGTAATTGTGTACCGCACAGAGGTTAAGTTCAGGATAGATTTATTCCAGAAGAAAGACAGCTTTACAACCACAAGTGGAAAGAGATGTTTCTCTCGGTAGGTCTTCTCCACAACTGACACAGAGAACAAGCATAAACATTCTAAGTGACATCAAGTCATTCTAAATAATATGGAATACCACAACTGTCTAGCATTAACCCTAGAGATTTCGCTGATTCGACTATGAGCGGTTGTCCATTGACAGCTGTTAGGTGCTTCATCCAGTCCAGGATAGTGTGAGTTTTGTCCCTGGGGGTGTGGGGGGGGGGGCAATTAAAAGGAATTCCATTTTGAGGGAGTTAAGTTTCAGATGGTTTTCGGCCAGCCACGTTTGGGTTTTTTGTAGTGTGGTGTTCAGCGATTTGATGCCCTCTAGTGAGTGTATCTTTATGTATATTTGGGTGTCGTCTGCATAGATGTGGAAGTGTATCTTGGTAAGGCTGAGAAGATCAGTAAGAGGTTCTGTGAACAGGTTGAACAAGGTGGGTGGTAGGGAGGAGCCTTGTGGGACTCCTAATGTGACTGGCATGGGGTTGTACAGGGATTGATTGACCTTGAATGTTTGGGATCTATTTTGGAGGAAGGATTCTGTGTTTCAGGAGATCAAGCAGGTTGTCGTGTTTAAACGTGTCAAAAGCTGATGACAGGTTGAGTAGGATTAGTAAACATGCTTCATTTTGGTCTAGGATTTTGAGAGCGTCGTCTAATACATGTGTCATTGCTGATTCGGTGCTGTGACCTGCTCTGAAGCCTGACTGACATTGGTTCAACAAGTTGAATCAATCAATGTAACTATTCAGCTGTCTGTTAAAGCATTTTTCCAGGAGTTTGGCTAACATAGGGATGTTAGATATAGGACAATAGTTATTTGTGTCCGAGTGGTCCGCAGTGGTTTTCTTTAGGATAGAAGAGACCTGTCCAGTTTCAAGGATGCCTGGAATGGAACCTTGAAGGAGTGGTGTGTTATTGATCTTGCTCCAGCTGGGTAGTAAGAGAGGGATGAAGTCTTTTAGGTAGTTCACCGGGAGAGGGTCAGTGATGTGATTGGAGGGCTTGAACGTGTTTAGCGTCTTTAATATGTAGTCTTCACAGTAAGTGTTGAAGTGGGACCAAGTTGCATTGTTTTTTAGTTTAAATAATGGGAGGTCATTAGCTAGGGCACCCGCCAGGGCCAGTGATGAGTTCTTTCTCAAGTCTAAGATAGATATTAGGTCCTTGAGTAGATCAGATTTAAGGGATTCTGTCTTAGAGGCGAAGAAGGAAGCAAATTCATCACATTTTGGTAGAGAGGGTGGGCTGGGGTTGAGGACATTAGGTAGGCTCTTAGTTTGGGCTTTTATAATGTCGAATAGCTTTTTGGGACGGTTCTTGGCTAGGTCTAGTTGAGACCTGAAGAAATCGGATTTGGATTTTCTGATCTTTCTAAAATAGGCGTTTCTGGATGTTCTTAGAAGTTTGAGGAGGTCTGTTGAGGGTGTGTCTCTCCAGCGTTGTTCAATTACTCTAAGCGAGTGTCTGTCATCATTTAACCTCCCATCATACCATGGTTTTGAGTCTTTCGAGGATGTTCTTTTCAGTTGCAAAGGAGACATTTTGTCTAGAAGGTTGTTCATGGAATGGAAGTAGTGATTTGTCAGCCCCTGTACATCGGTCAGGTCTTCCGGGGGACGAAGAGGGTTTGAGTTAGCTAAGGTTTTAAGGTCAGCTCTGACGTTTTTCAGGTTTCTCTTCTAAATCTCAGTTCTAAGGGGTTGTGTAGAGAGTCGTTTAATGGTTTCCAGGACTTGGAAAGTAATGATATGATGGTCAGACCTTTCGCAAGGGAGTATCGAGTTGAGCTGTGTAGAATCCGCTTTGGAGATAATTATGTCGAGAGTTGCACCCTTGTCGTGTGTAGGACTGTTGCATATTTGGTTGAGATTGAGGTCTGTGAGGAAGGCTTTGAGGCTGTTTACCCCAGGGTCGTTCTGGCTGTCCCAGTGAAGGTTGAAATCCCCTAAGAAAATTTGCTTAATACGTTGGTTGTCATTTAATGCTAGAATGTCCATGAAATGTTCCAATGAAAGTGAGGTTATCTCCCGGAGAATGGTAGAAGGTGTGTAAAGAGCATATTTCTTTGTTATTGTTGGCGATGTTTAAGCATAGGTATTCGCAAGATGATATAGCGGGGGCAATGGAGTTGGTCACTGTTAGGCTGATCTGGTATATGCAGGCTATCCCACCGCCTGGCCTGTCGGTTCTATCTATTTCCTCATACAATACAATACAATACAATACAAATGTTTTCACCCCACCTTTTTCCCATAGATCTTTATTTTGTGAAATGCCAATCATGTCCCATTTATCGAACCCTTTCGAAGTCCATAAGTTACCTAGTTGTGCGGAATCCCACAGGGGGGTGGCCAACGTCAGTCTACGCTCCCATCCGAGGGATCTGTTCACGGTATGCCATATATGTTCTGAGTGGCCGGGGGGCCAGTTAAACGTAGTCGGCCAGGTTTCGAATAGAGTGATCTAATATAATTTCCTCCCGGGAGGAGCCATCTATCCATGCGATATCCTGGATCATCAGGGTTACCGTAAGTGCCGTGGTTAATAGCCGCCAGGTGTGTAGCCCAATAATATTTCCTTATATACGGAAGACTAATGCCTCCATCATACCATTTTAAAGTAAGTATACCCAAGGCTATTTGTGGTGTCCCAGTCCATAATAATTCCCTGTGGTGTGTGAATTCAGATTTTTTATTACACTTTTGAAAGTACCACTTTTAGAAACTTGATATTTTCTTGCATTATCCATTTAGTGTCAGCAGCCTGTCTCTGGGCCACATGACTGAGTATAGTGGGCAGTTGGTCTTTGTGTATTCCTCCTAGACAGCCACACACAATAGAGCGCATAGGTGTGCCTGGATGGGCATAACTGGCTGGACGGGAGGGTGGAGTTAGGCACAAACCTACATGCACCTGAGTGTGTAACAGCTCACCTGAAAAGGCTGTGTCCTGCCTTCACACAAAGGATTGAATACCCACTGTAGTTAGCCTTCATCCAGGGAAGGGACGGCAGCAAACCTATGTACTTTAAAAGTAAACCACTAGAAGCTTCTCCCACTTCAAAAGAGGCACCAACTATAGATATTGAACCTCAGACACCACTTCTTCAGTACACTCCTGGACCGATGGATACTACAGAAGAAGGAGTGCTGTGCTTCTTTGCTGCCCTATGCCACTAGATTTCACAACATTTTATGCCACTACACTCTACCACACTCAACAACACTGTACTGTATGTCACTCTTCTTTACAACACTATAATCAACTCCATACCACTACACTATACAATACTTTTCAACACTCTTTGACACACCAGTCCACTCCATTGTACAACACAACCCGCCATTCCATTCTATGACACTTTACTCCACTGTATGATATGCCAGGCATCTCTACTCCACTCCATGCCACTCTAATATACAACATAACACTCCACTGTATTACACTTTACACCACTCTATCCTACACAACTCCACTCAACTCAGCTCCCCTGCACTGTACTCCACTGTACAATACTTTACATCACTCTACACCACTGTTCGATACTCCACTGCATGCCAGTGCACTGTACAATACCCCACTGTACTCTAAGCAATGCCACTCTACAAGTCTCTACTATACTCCATGCCATTCTATGACTCTCTACTCCACTCTATGCCCATCCACCTTAGTCCACTGTACTAGACAGTAAGACACTCCAGTACACACCACTCCACTCTTCTCTTTGACACTGCACTCCATTATACGGCACAGCGGTCTACTTTAGGACAATCCACTCAACTGTATGAGATGTGGGGTATGCCAATATGTTAAAAGACATGAGAATAGGAATTACTAGCAAAGACATCTCTTTTGAAAGTGCCACTTTTAGAAACTTGATATTTTCTTGCATTATCCATTTAGTGTCAGCAGCCTGTCTCTGGGCCACATGACTGAGTATAGTGGGCAGTTGGTCTTTGTGTATTCCTCCTAGACAGCCACACAGAATAGAGCGCATAGGTGTGCCTGGATGGGCATAACTGGCTGGACGGGAGGGTGGAGTTAGGCACAAACCTACATGCACCTGAGTGTGTAACAGCTCACCTGAAAAGGCTGTGTCCTGCCTTCACACAAAGGATTGAATACCCACTGTAGTTAGCCTTCATCCAGGGAAGGGACGGCAGCACACCTATGTACTTTAAAAGTAAACCACTAGAAGCTTCTCCCACTTCAAAAGAGGCACCAACTATAGATATTGAACCTCAGACACCACTTCTTCAGTACACTCCTGGACCGATGGATACTACAGAAGAAGGAGTGCTGTGCTTCTTTGCTGTCCTATGCCACTAGATTTCACAACACTTTATGCCACTACACTCTACCACACTCAACAACACTGTACTGTATGTCACTCTTCTTTACAACACTATAATCAACTCCATATCACTACACTATACAATACTTTTCAACACTCTTTGACACACCAGTCCACTCCATTGTACAACACAACCCGCCATTCCATTCTATGACACTTTACTCCACTGTATGATATGCCAGGCATCTCTACTCCACTCCATGCCACTCTACTATACAACATAACACTCCACTGTATTACACTTTACACCACTCTATCCTACACAACTCCACTCAACTCAGCTCCCCTGCACTGTACTCCACTGTACAATACTTTACATCACTCTACACCACTGTTCGATACTCCACTGCATGCCAGTGCACTGTACAATACCCCACTGTACTCTAAGCAATGCCACTCTACAAGTCTCTACTACACACCATGCCATTCTATGACTCTCTACTCCACTCTATGCCCATCCACCTTAGTCCACTGTACTAGACAGTAAGACACTCTAGTACACACCACTCCACTCTTCTCTTTGACACTGCACTCCATTGTACGGCAGAGCGGTCTACTTTATGACAATCCACTCAACTGTATGAGATGTGGGGTATGCCAATATGTTAAAAGACATGAGAATAGGAATTACTAGCAAAGACATCTCTTGCTTCTTGCTTGGTTAGGTATCTGTTCCCAGACAACAACTCACCAGGCTCTGGAATGCAATATCTTATGAAAACTCACAGATTGTGTGCCTCATACCAACATTGGACGATTGTGCTCAATTCATTTAGAAATGCTTGATTTTGAAAAGCAAGACATTGTGATTCTTAGAAGCAAAGATAAAATGGAACTTACCACAAAGTCAAGAAGTGGTAAAACATTGGGAACCCACAGACCTGAATGCTTCTGGGAAAGTATGGGTGACATTGGCATGCATGATCGCTAAACGTAACATTGCTCAGCTGTGGGGTGCTAGTCAGGTGCCTCAAATTGGAAAATGGATGGAAGAGCTGGATTGGTGCATGTTCAGGGCAAAGTCCCTATATATTGCCAGGGGCTGCCCCGGGAAGTGGGGGAAGGTGCGGGGGGCGTGGAATGGATACAGAGGGGATATATGCACACCCCCGGTGGTGGGAGAAGAGGTATTAGCGTTGGAGCCTCAGTGATCCCTAAATCCTATCCTATCCTATCCGATTAATTACTCTGATATATGGACATGTGTAATTGATTATTGTGAAAGTCAAGACTGTCACCTGATGCTTTTTGTTGTGTTTTCTTTTTCTGTTTTGGAAAGTATCAATAAAAAGAATTTTTAAAAAAAGAAGTGGTAAAACAAACTTGAATCACTAGAGAAACAAATTTCACATACTGCTAGAAAAGTCTCCACACCTGTGTAAACATTGCAGAATAATGTTGTGATTAAATCTGAATGTCGAGGAAGGATTATTGATTGGTCCAATTGGGAATGGGTTAGACTTCATTACATATCCCAATAGACCAGAGTACGAATATATTTTGATCAGGTTTGATCATATTAAAAGGGGTAAAAAAAACTGTACGGTGCACTGCTAGATTTCTTTTGGTAAAATACCTCTATGTGAGAAGACAACAGTTTCCTCTATGTTTGACCAATGCTGTCATCATTCACAAATCTCAAGGATTAAGGTTGGATGCAGTAATGATAAATATAGGTCACATGGTCTTCAAAGTAGGCATGTCTTGTGTTGCTCCATCACAGGTTAGGTGATTGTCATGATTGTACATTCTGCAGTTTGATAACATCAAATTCAATGCTGACTCATCATGTGCAATATAATATAATTGACTAGGAGGGCTAGCCATTGTTGAAAAACATCCAAGTTATAGAAAGTGAAAAACTGCTGAAGAATCTTCAAAGACTTCTAAAAAGCTAAAAACTAATTAAGTCAATAATGTAATAGGTTTTCCATTTTCAAGCTCTTCAGGATTTTTATGTTACTGTTATGTAATAGATAATGTTCTTTTCCACCTACAACCAGTGGAAAACATTCTGCAAAAAAAGACAAACCTTCAAGTCAAGCTTTCACAACTAAACTCAATTTAGTAGACAGTGAAAAACAAGTGTGTATTTCAACTGCATTTAAACTTTAAATTGTTGTTGAATGCACTGGTGGTACACAGTTCACTTTGAATGTTCAAAATGATGCACAAGAGTTTTTAATGGGTGTGCTAAATGTGTTAGAAAATGACTGAATTGCAACTAATGACTTCATTAAAACTATTCATGTAACCGTGAGAGTGTCAATTGTTCCTATTCAGGCAGTCTGCGTAAGCCAGAATCAGTAGTAGTGCTGGGGAAGGATGGAATATCTGTCGTAGATCCTATTAGGGCGGCTTCCACCCCGTTCGTGTATAGCAAAAACAGAAATGGGGCGAGAACACAACCATGTCTGACTCCTCTCATGATTTGAAAGGGTCTCGTGCATTCCCCATCCCTTCTAGAACAAACGCACGCTGTCACCTGTGGGTACATTTCGTGGATTAGAATAATCAACTGAGGATCAATGCCCATCTCCAACATTGTAGACCGTAACTTCACGTGGCAAGCTGCAGTTAAATCCATAAAGGCCATGTAAATGTGCCCTCCCTTAACTGCCGTATACTTGCCGATGGTCAGACTTAGGTTCAGGCATTGGTCAATTGTGCCTCTGCTCTTCTGAAAGCCATACTGGGTTGGCATCAAGATGTTTTTTTCCCTTGCACAGTCGTCTAGCCTATTGAGTAGGACACGGCCAAGCAATTTACCAGTACAGTCAAAAAGGGAGATCGGGCGATAATTCTGAGGGTTAGATTTGTCACCCTTTTTATCTATTGGGACAATGATGCTAGTTTTCCATGATGGTGCTGGTCCCTTCTTCGAAATTTCATTCAGTATAATATTTAGCAATGGGGCCCACAGCTCTTGGTATTCTAAAAAGAAGTCAATGGGAACCCCATCTAGGCCCGGAGCTTTAGCGCAACTACACTTGGCCAATGCAATTCTCATCTCATCCAAATTAAAAATCAGAGGGTTGCTAGCAAGCTCCAAATGATCAAACAAATCATCCCTCGGAACAATCTTGCTCCCAAAAAATACCTTCAAAGTGCACCACCCAGGTGTCTTCATCTACATGGTTGTCCAAGGTTTTCTCCGTATTATTCTTAAAGTTAGGAGCATTTACGACTTTCCAAAATTCCCTACTATTATTAGATAAAGTTGCATTGGCCAGATCTTCCCAGGTTCCTCAATCATCTCTGCTTCCCTATTCTTCTTAGTTGTCTTATATTTCTTACGTAAATCCTTCAGGAGCTGATCTCTGGGCAATGCTTTGAGATCCTTACAGAGATCATGTGAAGCCTGGGTGCAAGGCTCATCAAACCAGCAAATTTCCCACCTCACCTGTGTGGAATTAGGCCAATTCAGAGACAGTTTAATTTCCTCAAGTAGTTCTACAAAGTTTGGGATTAGGGTATCTGATATCGCATTAAGATCTATACAATTCACGACCAGATCAAACTTATTAATTACGACCTGTTGGATAGTTCTCTTCTTACCTATATTGTCCCATTTGAGCTGATACCCATTCTAAATAGATAAAATTGGTTTTGGTACCTTTTCTGTATGCCGGAGATAAACTCAGACTCCGGACAGCTCAAAGAACAATATTGCATGGTCACTAAATTTGGAAGGTAATGGTATCAGTGTGAAGGATGTTTCCATGAGAAGGAGCGGAGGCAACTATAAAGTCGATTGCAAACTCATATTCACCACGGAAAAATGGTGTTTCCATTGCGCCTACCAGTGGGTCTATCTTGTTACAGACTTCTAGATTCTGAGAAGTTAATAGCCTATTTAGGGGATTCCCATGTTTGTTGTGCATAAAATGCACCAGTGGGCCCCCCTGCATGTCTTCTACCCCACAAACATGTTCCGATAAGTGGGAGCATAGTTGGGCGCTGAAATCCCCTACCCACAAAATATTAAAATCCTTAGCAGGCAGTTACTTTATAAATTTCAACAAATCCCTCTCCAATGAATGTACAGTTGACACCATGCTCCTGCCGAAGTTATTATTATAATAGTTTATCACTATAGACACCTGCGCACTTAATGCTTTAAAGGCTAAAAGATGAAAATTAAAAAAGATGAATAAAAGGGTTATCAAAGTTTATAATCTTAATATACAAGGTATTGGAAATTAAAGTGACCAAACCGCCTTTAGCTCTACCTGATAAAGAAGGAATCACATCGGTTTGATAAGATCGATAACCGTTGATGGATATTGGGTCTGTTGACCGTGTCTCCTGGAAGCATATAATGTCTCTGCCCTGCCCTGCCATGTCAATAACCACTCCAGTAAAGCCTGCCTAATGGCAATGCCTGCAACATTCCATGTGGCTATTAGCACCTCTCGCTTTTGGTGGCCCGTCCAGCCAACAGGGGGCAATGCACCTAAATTGCTTATTCGCTCATGATCGCAAATTATATTATCAATATCACTCCCTTAAATAATTGTGTCTGGCTAATAGACTCAAGTTGTTTCGGGGAAGTTGGAGTCTCCTTAATGTTACTTTTTAATGCCGGTTACACCCCCTTAAATAGGAATTCGTAGGATTCTAAATCAGCCAAGGGGGCAAATTGATTTGATAAGTCATACCTTGCCTCAGATCTATAGTGACTTGCAAGGTCTTGTATCACAGGAATTGGTGGGAATAATGGTTGGATTAGGGCTCTCAGAATATGTGGTTGCTGGTGCAAACATGAAGTGGGACTATAGAATTTTGCTAATCGGAAGACAGTAATCTGTGAATTAAACGAGGGAGCACTCATGCAAACTCTCAGCAAATTTCTTACCACATGCTGATTGACAACCACACAATCACCATTTGTTGTTTTAGCAGAAGGACCCACCCATCCTACCCTCCTGCCCATAATAATGCGTGCATCCATTTAAGTGCCCCATAAACCCAAATCTTTAACATGAGTACTGAACCAGTATAGGACTTTTGTCATTAACTGAGCGTAGACTCCCTCTGGCCCCTAGTCAATGGGGTACGTCAACCAAAACCAAGACATACGGGAGAGCTTCCGGGGGAGATCTGATGTGTGAGACTATTGTATACACGATGGGGGAGGCTCTTGGCTCTGGGTTGTCTCCACCGGTCTCTCTCTTAGTCCTATTTGTTGTGGGCTACCCTTTGTTCCCTGTACTCCATGTGCTCCCAGTGCTCCATGGGCCGAAGTTCTAGTGTTACTCTGGGTGCTAATATTTGCACATACCTGCGTCATAACAGATGGTATGCAAGGGATATGATGAGAGTGTTTAATGGCATCAGAGGGTCTAAAAGATTGGTGTGATTTTTTTTTTAGCTCCTCTTTGTCCCCCTTATCCATATTCACCAATGTCCCTGGAATTCGTCCTGATACTGGAAGCTGGTCCGCCCTCAGGGAATTATTGCCAATAAGGCTCCTTTTAATAAGAAAGTCCAGTTTCACCTCAATCCTCCCCAATCTATTATTCAGTGGCTCAAATAGACTAAGCACCACTTTCTACAATTTTACAAAGATATCCTCACTAAGTCTCTCCCTGGAGTCTTTTCCCTGGTGTGAAGATACTGCAGCCATGAGTACTTGGACAGATTTGTTTGCTCACAATGCCCTTTGGGTCTTCATTTTTTGTTTCCCTCACTTCTTCCTTTTAACTACCAGTTCAACTGCAGAGTCACTGGATGCAGGGGGGTCCAGATGGGGCAGTGAATTGGATAATGCAGGCACAGACACATGGTGATTGAGGTTAACACACAGCTCAACCCCCTTAAGTAAAGTCGGTTGTACAGGTGAAAGGGATTGCAACATGGGGCGGCCATGTCTCCTTCCTTCCTCCAGTGAAAGACGTCACTCCGTAACCTCAATTTCTTTAGATAAACATTTGCTGCTCTAGCCAGGAAGCAGTCTAAGGTGTTTACTAGCTCCCACCCTGTTACTTGCGCTGCAACTTTGCATTTACCCTGGTATTTCAAGATCTTCGCTCCAAGATTACACCTAACGGCAAATATTACAGCTTAGAGGGAGGGACCCAGCCCAGCCTCTTCCGGGTTCTGAAGGCCATGTGCGCTACGGGATACGGTGCGCGCCTTTGAAGTTGCTGAAACACTCCTCCCAATGGTGCAGCAGTTCAGTCTGGCGGCCAGAAAACAAAGTTAAGGCATCCCGCGATGTGGGAAACAGAGTGCGCCTTTGAAGGTACAGAAAGGCTCCTCCCAACAGCCTCAGGTGAGTGGGGGACAGAATCTCACCCCAGCACGGTGCAACAGTTCAGTCTAGCAGCCAGAATACAAAGCTAGGGTGTTCTCCCACCCAAATTACTAATTCATTCACTAACTTTACTGAAACCCTTCCCTATCTCATTAACCCAAGAACAAGTAGCGTCACATTAACCATACTGTTCAAAAGATCGAAGTTCACAAGAGATGTTACTCAAGTTTGTGATATAAGAGTTAAAAATAGAAGGGTAATAAGGAATCAATGTACAGCATCTCCAAACCTTTCATACTTCGCAAAAAGAATATCTAATGCTAAGCAGTTCTGCATCACCATAGCTCTAATAGCGATTGTTATGAATCAATATGAGTTAATGCTGCTTAAAGCAAGTTAATCCATGTCGATAAAAGTCTCTTTTTCACTTCATTATTGTCACATATTTTGCAGGAATCATAACACCTACTATATCTAAAACCACGTTTTACTCTCCTCATGTCGACTGCTTAATTTGTTCCACTTACACCAAAAAACTCTGGTAAACACTAAATCAAGATAACAAGATCAAATCCAGTTTCACTGCAAATTAAAATACAGTCTTACCTAATACATAATATTCTCCTTTCAAAATCAACTCTCCTCCAATTAAATAATCATCATTCACAACACAACTTCTTTCACACTCACTTTCTTCCACATATTCAGCCTTGCTACTATTGAGAGGTTCACTACGCACCATACACATTTCACCTCCCATCTCTTGTTCCATTCACAATATAGGATGTAGATTTGACAATCTAAGCTCTGATAATTTGTTCTCTTATAGACTTTTCATCTTTCCAATGTCTCACAATCTTCACTCTCCTCTCATTGTATTCTTTAATAAATGTATTTTCTTTATCACTTAAACCCCAGACATACACCCATTTAATACGTTTCATGCTTAATATGTACTTTTTCAGAAATGTACCATATTGTATACCCTTATAAGGTTCTACATTCTTCAAGATAGGCAAGGCCTCCATTGACATGTTGAAATATGCCAGATAAGGAGATAAAAATTAATTATAATGAAATTTACTAACAAACACTGTGCAAGATAATCTGTGGGAAATTGGAAGCTGTATATACACAACACCTTAACCTGCAGGAGAAGGAAGGAAAGTGCAAATATGTCAGCTTCTAGTCTTCATAATATGCAGAGTACTCTAGTATCATTTTAGTATAAATGTTATATTGAAATATACTAACTAAACTTTCCGTATGTTCAAATATGCTATGTTTCCCTTCATTATGTACTGTAATTGATTCAATTCTTCTGAAAGTGTATCACACTAGAGATAGTAAGCTCAGCAAAAGGCCAACTAAGAATATTAAAATTGTTGTTAAAACAGATAAACAAATAATTTTACAGCATTCACTGTACTCCATTTTCTATTGAGACAAAACAGAAAAATTACTGTAAGGCTTAAAATTCAAAATTTTCTTTAAAACAATAATTGGTTTAATCTTTTCTTCTTAACCCTTTAAAAACAAAAATACAAAACGGTCTTTTTTTAAACATTCCTTCAGTTCATGTTTTCAGAAGTGTTTCTCTCCATTTCATTCAATAGAAGGTCACATTTGTATAGTCTTTAAACCTTTCAATGTGTTTCTTCTCATTCACTTTCAAAGGTGTATTGACAATGATTTGTTGTAGTGTAGATCTCTGATTCAGATCCTTCTTCCTCTGACACTGTAGCAAGCTATACTCATTCAGGTGATGCATACTTTCTATTTGGTGTTCTCTTTCTGACTGGTCTTTTAGTAACAGGTGATGATTCACTTTCACTATTTTTTTAATCTAGTTCAATTACTTCAGCACTTTCAGAGACTAAATTGGCTTTAGTCTCCCTTGTTTTTCTATTTGAAAATGTTTTCTTTTGCAGATTGGTTTCAGTGACATATTTTCCTCTGTTCTCTCTTTTTCATCTGCTTCTCCACTCACTGATGGACTTGAACCATGATCAATCTCATCCCCATGGTTCACTGTGACTTGTTTTCTTGCTTTGGGGATTCTTGTGACTTGAATTTTCAACAACAGTCTTTCATTGTTTGGATCAGAAACTACTTCTTCTTGCTGCTACTAATACATTTGACATAGCAACAGCTCTTCACTCTGATCCCCACTTTGAAACTGAGCCACTGGTAGAGGTACCAGTATCTTCACCAGACCTTCCACTTTTATTTATCTGGAATTTTAGGACATATTTTTCTTCACCAATTTTGAAATGTTGACCCATTTCTGAATCCATGCACAAACATGTGGTTTGGACCCACTGCATGATTCCAGCACACTTCACCACAGTGTTTGTCATCAAGATACCTGATCTTCTTCCTCATGTGTTTTCGGACCACAATTCAGTCTCCAGGGTTCAATCCATGACAAAGTATCTCCTTTGCTGCTCTGCCACCACATTCACCTGATGAGAGATAGCTTTCACCATATTAGTCAGACTTTTGCAGTAATCTTTAACAATGTCACCAGTTATTGAAAATTAGTGTAGTTGAAGGATTATAAGCCAGTCTCATTCCTCTGCCCATGATCACCTCATGGGGTGATAGACCAATCTTTCTCTCTGGGGTACATCTGAGGCTCCTAAAATCAAGAGGAAGAGCATCCAGCCATTTCAAACCAGTAGAAGAATAGACGTTGGCAATTTATTCTTGAGAGTTCCATTCAACTTATCAACCACTCCAGAAGATTGAGGATCTAAACTACAATTGAACCCCTGATCAATTTGGTAAGCAGTGCAAATTATTTTCACATTTTTATTTTTAAAGTACAAGCCACAACCTGTCTCAATAGAAGTTGACAAGTCAAGTCTTGATATTAACTCCTGTTAGAAATGAGGGGGCATATTATCAAGAACGATAAAATTATCGCCGCTTTAGCGGCAGGAAACTGCCGCTACAGCGGCGATAACGGGCTTGATGATATGCGCTTGTGAATTCCCATAGCAGCCCAGGATCTGGTGTTAACCTGGGCTGCTATGGGAATTCACAAGGGCATATTGTCCAGCCCATTATCACCGGATTAGCGGCAGTTTCCTGCTGTTCCTGATAATATGCCGAGGTCTCTAGTTGGCAGAGGTATGCACCCTGTCTAATTTGGGACCACAATCAAAGTCAGGGTAAGTTACAACACAATCCTAAATTTTCCTGTGCTCACCCTCTGGTAGCTTGGCACAAAGCAGGCTTAACTTAGAAAGCAATGTGTAAAGTACTTGTGCAATAACTCACACAGTGACAGTGAAAACACCACAAAAGGGCGCCACAACAGTTTAGGAAAATAGAGAATAGCTATCTGAATAAATAAAGACCAAAACTACACAAATCCAATGAGTAGAAGTTGAGATATTGACATTTGAGAAATAAATGCAGAAAATCGCTTACAGAGTACCTTTCTAGGTCCCAAGCAGCGAGATGCATCGATCTTCTCCATGCAACAGAGGTGATGCGATAGTTCTGAAGATGGGTGCTGGAGTCCAGAGGCATCAAGAAATGCGCTAGTTTCACCATGCAGTCAAGAGGATGCAACAATCTCACTGAGCAGCAGCAGCCGTGATACGCTGTCCTATGTGTCGATCTCTGGAGGCAAAGCGCTGGTTCTGAAGAGAGGCACTGATTTTACTCCTGCACCCGCTTCGATGTACTGGTTCTGCTACACACAGACAAGAGACACGTTGAAATCCATGTTGCAAGTACATGGCCCATTTCCAGTGAGTCAGGCACAGGAGCAGGGATAGAGACTTTGATTTCCCTGAGCCTCAAGCAACAGAAGGCAAGCAAACAATCCCTTGAAGATCACTTGGAAGAATGCAGAGTTTAGCTCTCCTTCATCAAAGTCAGAGAGTAGCAGGCAGCAGACCAACAAGTAGAAAAGCAGGCATTCAAAATTAGCAGTCCAGTTGAGTCCTTTGAGCAGCCAGCAGTTCTGCTGATAGAGTACAGTTGAAGTTCTCGAAGGATCTGATCTGTGGGGGTCAGGGGCCCAGTACTTAGACCCAAAAATGCCTTTGAAGTTAAGGTGACATCAAAGTCTGGCCTCTGAATTGCACACAATCTCTTTCAGCCCAGTCCTGTCTGCCAGGCTAACCCTGGGGGGTAAATCAGTGCTTTGTATGTGGACAGGACACTACATATTGAAGGGTAAGTGTCTGCCCTTCCCATTCCTCCCTGTTCAGGAAGACCTATCAGAATGCAGATGAATGTAAATGAGTGCTCAGAATGCAGATGAGCCTCACCTTCCTGTGTTTGTGGCTGTCTATAGGGAATGCACAAACTATATCTGCACCCCAACCCAGTTTTTTTTTTAAAGTAATTTTTATTGTAGTCATACACAAATCAGGCCAAAGCATATACATGTATCCCAGCGACCTGGGCGCTGTTGCGTAACATTCCCTTTTACGTTTCACACAGCCTGTGAGCCCACAACCCGGGGGTCGGGCGGCAAAAAGTTCTCAGCCCCTCCATGCCAGATGCCATGTTGCAGGAGTGCCGTGCCGCAGAATTGTGTGCATGACTACTTTTATCCCTCACCTATATGACGTAAAGAACTCCCCTCCCCTCCCTCTCAAACTAATAACTCCCCCCGCCCCCCCCCCCTCCCACCACCAGCTCGAGGGCCTCCGGCTGCACCCGTTCCTGCCCATTAAGGGCGAGTTCCTTAGTCCCCAATGGCCAATGATTATGCGTCAACTATTCCGCTCAGCCTACCTTCCCTGCCCGTGTCAAGGGTCTCTTCCTCGTCATCCATCCCACTATCTCTGAGGGCCTGTACCATCGACTCACACGCTGTTGCTGTCTCGGTCGCCCCCGGGTTAGGAGCCCTGCGCGCCATCTGGTACCTGTGTGTGCTGTCAGAGGACGCCCATTTCAAGAATTCGTTGAGCCACCTTCTAGGGGTCGGGCCCGCCCTCGCCTTCCAATGCCTGGTTATTTCGCGCTTAGCCACTATCAACCCCAGATCAATGAATTTGCTCGTGAGTTTATTTTTGGGGGTGTGAGGGAACCAGTGCAATATACACTCCGCCGGGCCGAAATCTACAGTTCTATCAGTCACCTCGTTCAGAGTCTCCCCTATGGCTTGCCAATAGTCCCGAAGGGTCGGACACGCCCATAGCATGTGCACCAATTCAGCCCCCTCTTCCAGACAACGCGGGCATGTCGCTTCCTCCGCTCCAAAGTACCTCTTTATCCTTCCCGGGGTCATGTATGCCCTATGTAGTATATAATAGTGGATAATCTGAAACCTGGCGTTTCTTGTGCTGTTGCGGGCCCGACGCACGAGCTGCGCCCACGCCGTGTCCGGGATGTCTCTGCCCAGGTCAACTTCCCACTTGGCCTTCAGCGACGCCAGGGGTGGGAGGTTTTCACGCACCATCCTATTGTAAAGGCACGTCACTGCTTTGATTGTACCCGCTGCCATCATGGTGTATTGGCATGCCGCAGCCGTCGCGGGCTCCGCCAGCCCCGTTCCCCAGTGTGTCTGGATTGCGCCGCTCACCGCCGCGTGGAGAAGATATCCTCCCCTTGGAAGGTCGAAGCGTTCCAGTAGTTCCTGGAACGGGAGTAGCGTTTCCGTTTTCGTATAAGTCACCGACAACCTGCACGCCCGCGTCTTCCCAACGCTGTAGGTGCGACCAGTCGCCTCCATGCGGCAGCGCCGTCAGCATGCCCAGCGGGATCTCGGGGGCGTACGGGCGCCGAACCCCTACCCGCTTCTGCACTCGGTTCCAGCACTGACGGTACGTGTGTCAATCCGCTGTTGCAGGGTGATATAGGCCAAGATGTGGCGGGGTGTACCTTTATGCCTCCCGTCTTCCGGGCCCCTGTATACTCGCGCTACCTCCTGCGTGAAGACCTGCAGTTGGGCAGCCAGATAATAAAGCTCGTAGTCTGGCACCGTGAGTCCTCCCTCGTCCTTTGGGCGGGTGAGCGTTACCAACGCCACCCTACATCGTCCAGCCCCCCAGAGAAACGCTGTGACCTGGGACTTGAGCTGCCGGAAGAAGGAGCCGGGAATCCATATCGGGAGCGTGCGGAAGTAGTACAACAGTCGTGGCAGGGCAACCATCTTCAATAAGGATATTCTGCCGGCCACAGAGAGCGGCAGCGTGGCCCAGAAGGACATGCAGCCCCTCAGTCCCCGCACGCAGCGCCCTAAATTACCCTCGAGCAGGTCCGCTGCCGTGTGATAGACGTGGACCCCCAGGTATTTAATGCAGGTAGGTTCCCAGGCAATCGACGGCCGGTGATGCGGCCGAGCAGTGCCCTCCCTCAGTGGAAACAGGCTTGTCTTGGTCCAGTTAACCTTCAACCCTGATAGTGCTCCAAACCGCTCCAGCAGCACCTCCGCACCCTCCAACTCCGCGACCCCGTCGTTCAAGAAGAGCAGCAGATCGTCGGCGTACAGTGAGATGAACTGCTGCCCATCCCTGGCTCGCACCCCAGCGAAGTGCCGTCCCGTTCGGGCTTCAGCCGCCAGGGGCTCAATTGCCAGCGCAAACAAAAGTGGGGAAAGGGATATCGGTGGGATATCGTTGTCCCGATTCTTACTCTAGCCACCGTAAAGAACCCGCGTCCACTGTATGTAGCCGGCACCTAGTCCGAAACGTTCCATAACCGTGTATAAGTAGTCCCACTCCAGACTGTCAAATGCCTTTTCTATGTCAACAGAAAGGACCAGCGCTGTCCTGTCCTCCTCCCCTAGACCATCCATTAGGCGGATAAGTCGCCTAATGTTAAGCGTGGTGTTGCGGCCCGGTATGAACCCGTTCTGGTCTTCGTGAATTAGTCCCGACATGTGTGGCAAGAGCCTCGCCGCCAGAATGGAACTAAAAATTTTATAGTCGGTGGTGAGCATAGAAAGCGGCCGGTAAGATGCGGGGCTGCTGCTCTCCCTGCCCGACTTCAGGAGCGGCACCACTATTGCTTCGCGCATAGACTGTGGCAAGCGGCCCACCTTCCTGGACTCCTTGTAAACTATTTGGAGCCGCGGCGCTAAAATATCCAAATACTTGCCGTAAAATTCAATGGGCAGCCCGTCTATCCCCGGCGACTTATTGCGAGCCATTCTTTTCACAGCCCTCCTAATCTCACCCAATTCAATGTCTGCCCCCAGCTCCTTCGCCTGCTCCCCCTCCAGCCGCGGGAGGGTCATGCCGTCCAAAAAGGCCTCGGCCGCTCCTCCTCGGTCCTCTGGGGCACGTTTATACAAACCCTCATAGTACTGTTGGAAGCCATCAACTATATCTGATTGAGTGTAACGCATGAGGCCAGCCTCATCCTGCATATGTAGGATGGGAGAGCAGCGCCTAGCAGGGTTCGAGAGCCATGCCAATAGGGTGCCCGACTTATCCCCTTCCACGTGTGATCGCAGCGTGTACGTTCTATAGTCAAAAGCACGAAGCCTCTCTACCTCGGCCGCCACCGCCTCTCTAGCTGAGCCGACCTCCTCCTGGAGATCTGGACGGCCCGGACGTCTCCTCTCTGCCTCCCTAAGTCTAGTTTCCGCCCTATCCAAGTCGCCTAACAACACCTTCCTTGTGCCTACGTACTTCGTGATACATAGGCCCCTCATCACTACCTTAAAGGCATCCCATTCCGTAGCTCTAGAGGTTGGCGAACCCTCATTCTCCGCGAAGTACTGGGACACCCCCTCCTCCAGGGCCGCGCCAAGCAGGGGGCCCTCCAACGTTTCAGGCCTAAGTTTCCAGGTCGGCACCCTGGGTGCTTCAGCCATCCAAGCCAGCCGAACCAAGAGCGGGTTGTGGTCTGAGATCGTTCTCGAGAGGTATTCCAACCAGGTGATGGCAGGCAGGACGCTCCAAGAACACAACACCGCATCTAATCGGACATGTAGATCATGGAGCCCAGAGAAAAAGGGAAAATCTCGGTCAGTAGGATGCTGCGCCCTCCAGACATCCGTCAGCTCCCAATTCTCCTGCCACTCCCACCTACCCCTCGTCAGTCGATGCACCGGGGAATCCCTAAGTGGAGGGTGGGACCTGTCCAGGGAAGCATCCACTATGGAGTTAAAGTCCCCTCCCAGTAGTATCGGGCCCGCTAGGAAGTGTGCCAGCGTCCCCGACAATTCCGCAAAGAAAGCTAGCTGGTCGATGTTCGGGGCATATATACCAGCCAGAACAATGTCTCTACCCCTGAGCTTCCCCTCCACCACCACATACCTCCCCTCCTGGTCTATCCGCTGGCGTGCGAGTTGGAACGGTGTGCCTGCTCTGATCCAGATCAAAACTCCCCTAGCATAGGCTGAATAACAGGTGTGAAAGAGCTGGCCCCTCCACCTCCTCTGCAGCGCTGTCCCCTCCTGCTTCGTGAGATGCGTTTCCTGTAGTAGTGCAATATGCACCCCCCTCTGCAATAAAAAGGCATGCACTTTGTGTCTGCGCTGCATTGTGTGTAGCCAACTCACGTTCCAGGTTATGCAGTTCAAAACATTCACATTAGCCATTGTCCCATTGGTCAAATCGATCTCTGCCCTCCAATGCCAACTCTTCGCCGATGGTGGTTCCCCCCCCCCAAACAAACCTTGAACTCTCAACTGCCCACCCCCTACCTCACCCAGGGTCACCGGTGGTAAGGAGATCAAACAAACCCCAACTGTGTCATCCCCCTCCCCCCCAGAACAGGCCCCAATACCGAGATATCAGCTCCCATCCAAACTCTCGCACCTGAGTAACCCAGGTTGCCGCTACACGGCCGTAGCCGTGGGTGCCTTAAGGGCCTATGGAGCACGGCCTTGGCCAGAAGGGAGCTACGCTGCCCGCTCTCCCGCCCCTTCCCCAATCCCCCATGAATGGATCTGGCTGCGAGCCCAGCGACCTTCCCCAGCCCTCATGTCCACCAGGTCAGGAGCCCCCGCCCAGTGTCCCAACTGCTACCCCTTGCCTGCAGTGTGCAAATCAGACATTCAGGATCTCCTCCGACGTCTGTGGCGTCACCAATGGGCCCTTGGCACGATGGATTCCAGATAGGTCCGATTCCGACCCTGAGGCCGAAACATGCGTGTCCGTGTCCGTGCCTTGTTTGGAACCAGGGTCCCCGGTCCGCGCCAGCTTCTCCACCTCCAGCAGCGCGGCCTTCCGCTCAGCTTCGGTTTGGGAGGCCGTCGGCTTGCGCAACCTCTGCTGCCGTTTCCGCAACCTCTTCGATTTCCGGAGACCCACTGCCGAGCGCTCCCGTTCCTTTTCCCTTTCCTATCGAACTTTGGCTCCATCCGTCCCTGCCTTGTATGTTTCCCACCAATCCCAAGCGTCCGCTGCCGCATTGAAGAAGAGCGTCTTGTCGTCCACCACAATCCGGAGCTTAGCCGGGAAAAGCAAGGAGTAGGAAATGCCCTCGGTACGCAATTCCCTTTTGATCGTAAGGAAGGAGGCACGTTGCTTTTGCGTCTCAAAGGTGAAGTCAGGAAAAAGCGTGACCTTACTGTTCGCGATCTGAAATGGGCCAGCGTCCCGGGCTTTTTGTAAGAGCAGGTCTCTGTCCTTGTAATGAAGTAGCTTGGCTATGATCGGCCTGGGCGGCAGCCCCGGCTTAGGAGGTCCAGACGGGACCCTATGCGCTTGCTTCAATGTGAAGAATGGCGACAGCCCCTCCGGTGCAACCACTGTCCTCACTCAGCCAGTTATCAAGATAGGCCACCATATCTCTCTCCCCCTCAGTCTCCGGCACGCCTACTATCCGGACATTACTGCGTCGGCTCCTATTTCCCGCATCTTCTGCCCGCCTTTCCAGGGCTTGAATGCGATCTAGGGCATCCGCGAGTTTGCTCTCCAACCCTTTCTGAGCGGGCTCCAGGGCCTTTAGCGTGGTTTCATTGTCTCTGACCCTGTCCTTTAGCTTGTCGTGATCTGCCAGGAGCAGGCCCAGCCCCGACGCTACCTGGGCAATATCATTGTGCAGCGTCTCTCGCGTGGTCGTTATGGCTTCTAGGATGCGATCCTGTAGCCGCTGCAGGTCCGTGGGCTCAACAGGGTCGCCCTCCGCTGTATCCGAGGACGCCGCTCCCTCCACCTTGCCTCTAGGCTTCCCCATTGCGCCCAGAGCGTCTGGGCAGTGTCCGGTGCCCCTCTTGGGCGTTCGCTGTCCCACGGGCTCTGAATCGGCGGTGCGGTCCCTGTTTCAGGGCAGAGTCCGGTGCTCCTGGGTCAATCCGCTTCCCCTTCTTCCTGCCGGCAAAGACGCCTCCGAGCGGCTGCCTCTCTCAGCGTGGCCGCTTGCGTCACGTTGATGGCCGGCCCCTCCCGCTAAGGCAGCGGCAGTCACCAGGTCCGCCGGTTCCTCGAGCCCCAGTGAAGGCAGCCGCCGGATGTCTCGCGGCCGGCGGCCGCACTCGATCAGAGAGCCGCGGTGCGGCGGGCGGCCAGGCCAGTGTCAACGTCCTCGGCTTCTCAGCGCGGTCGCCATCTTGGGCGCCCCCGTCCTCCGGCTCTAGCCGCTCCGGTGTTCGGCGGCCGCACTCGGCGAAACAGCCTCCGCAGCAGCTCCAATTACACTCCGCAAGTCACCGCGATGCGCCCCTCCGGCACCGGGGTTCGTGCGGGCTCTCCGCCGTTTTAAGCAGGATAATCGAGGGGAAGAGGCACGGAGCCCTGGGCTCACGCCGCCATCACCCTCGGCGTCCAAGCCACGCCCCATCTGCACCCCAACCCAGACGTGTATTGGAGACAGGCTGTAAGGCATAAAAGAGCTAAGAGCAGAGAAATGTTCTTTTTCTAAAAGTGGCATTTCTAAAAACAGTAATGTTAAATCCAACTTGACCAGTAAAGAGGATTTATCAAGACCATTCCAATCATGTGAAACATGACAAAGCTACTCTTCTCTGATCAGGAATTACAGGTTAAATGTGTATTAAGGAATTCCCAATGTTAGCCTATGACACGAGTAGGCCTCACAGTAGTGAAAAACAAAATAGGCTGTTTGTCACTACAGAATATGTAAAATATAAAAGTACATGTTCTACCTTTTACTAACATAGCATCCTGCCTTTTGGGTTAACAAGGACCTTCCTTAAGGGTCGCCTATATCTAAGAAAAGGGGAGTGTAAGGATTGGAAAAAAGTTTTAAATGCCAAGTCGAAGTGGCAGTAAACTGCACACACAGGCCTTGCAATGGTAGGCCTGAGACAGGTTTGAAAGGCTACAAGTGTGGGTGGCACAATCAGTGGTGCAAGGCCACTCATAACATTTAATTTACAGGCCCTGGGTATAAGGTTTTCCACTTTACAAGGGACTTACAGGTAAACTAAATATCCCAAACAGGAGTAAGTCGATCATAACATGTATATGGGAGAGAGCACATGCACTTTAGCACTGGTTAGTAGTGGTAAAATGCTCAGAGCCCTAAAGCCAGCAAACACAGGCACAGAACATGGAGGGAGACCTGGCAAAACATTGGTGGACCACCCTAAGGCAGTCAGGTCTAACAACTCCCTCAACAGAAGTTTGGCAACAGGAAGGCTGGCTGATCTCTGTATGGGGTAGGCCTCAACCCATTTAGAAAACAAATGGGAAATGACCAAGATATATTTCAAACCATTGTAAACTGGCATCTCTACAAAGTCTGCTTGGATTCTTGTAAATGGGCCTTCTGATTTGTCAATATGATTCATCATAGTCAATGTCTTCTTTCTCTGACTATTTCTTTGGCAATACTTGGACTTAAAATGGCAATACGAGGAGAAATTATTAATTTCTACTAGTTTTTTGCTCTTTTCCATGTGTGCTGCATTCCCTTCTTACATATTAACAATAGCCCCTGCAGCGCAGGCACCCTTCCAACATTGCGCAAGGGTGCCTGCCCTGGCGCTAGGCAGCTTTTGTAGTGCCAGTGGTAGGAGAAATACAGGGGTGTGCCATATCTTTTCTAAATACGGAACATCCCTGCATTTTAAAAATGTCAGAGCGCGGTGTTACCAATTTTGGCCTAACACAGCTCTTCAAAATGTTGTTGTAAATATCCCCCAAGTAAAGAGAGATTGTTTTTTATGGGAGCTCGAGAAGATATCATAAAGCCTTTCTTGGACCACAATTGACCAAAATCATTCATCACACAAAAACCATACTGGCTGTCTGTATAAAGTGTCACACTTACATTTTCTAACAGGCAACAAGTTCTTGTCACTGTAACCAACTCTGCCACTTATCTGATGCTTCAAGAATTTCATAAATGGAGCACGTTCAGACTCCTCACCCACGCACACAAGGCTCTCCACGACTTGGGCCCGAAGTACCTCAACAGCCGCCTCACTTTCTACACACCCACCCGCCAGCTCCGATCCGCCAGCCTCGCCCTCGCCTCCGTCCCAAGAATTCGGAAATCTAACGCCGGAGGAAGATCCTTCTCCTACCTGGCAGCCAAGACATGGAACTCCCTCTCCACTCACCTACGGCTGACCCAGGATCACCTCTCCTTCAGGAAATACTCAAGACCTGGTTGTTCGAGCAGCAGCGACCCCCCCCCCTCAGCGCCTTGAGACCCTTACGGGTGAGTAGCGCGCTTTACAAATGTTATGATTGATTGATACTGCATAGGCAGCCTTCAATGCTCTATACTGGTCTCATAAACAAGAACCAACAATGAATAAAGTTAGATTAGACTTTTCAAAAGGAGTTTCTTTAATAGCTGGTCTTGGATTGGTTGTTCGGTAACCTCAATACAATCTTCGTCCCAGTGACAGCCTATCTAAAAAGCCAATTCTTGAGATTTTTCAGAAACAAAAATTCTGACCGGGACTGCTTCAGCTACAGGGTAAGAGAGTTCCTCACCTTGGCTGCAAGACAGCTAAAAGATCTTCCACTGAGCGAGCCTTCTTAATTCTGGGGACCCGCAGTAACAATGCTTCCGAGGACTTGAGGCATCTCCTAGGAGAATAAGGCAGGAGAAGAGAATGCAAGTAGGCTGGACCAATCTTCCTGGAAATCCTATGGCAAAAACATAGGGCTTTGAAAGAAAGGCTACAAGGAAAATTATGAAACCCATCTAACTATACAGAAACTTGTTCACTCGTTAAATTGAGGGATGCCGCAAAGGTTTCCCAGAGAATTTACGCCACCACTGAACCGAATCAAGGGTGTGTGCTTGCCCCCCTACTTTTCAACATCGATCTTTCAGGTCTGGCCACAGAACTGGGCTCTATAAATTCACACCTACCAAATCTTGGGGGCTGCAGCCTTACTCACATGTTATATGCAGATGACTTGCTCCTGATGACCCCATTGCGACTGCAAAAGCTTCTAGATGCACTCTTAAGCTTCACCAAGAGGGACAAACTAGAAATTACTTACAATAAAACCAACTGGTGAAATACAGTCAGAAAATAAACACACCTGGATCCTGGCTGGTAGGGTGTCAGCTTATCAGTTGAACCAAAATATGAATACCTTGTGCAGTATTTGACTGAAAAGGCACCTTCATCACACATTGGATACAACGAATTCGAAAATCTGCCTCTTTTAATTTTTGGCTTTTACATTCTGTTGAAATCATTACAAGGGCCTGTTCTGGGTCCTCTTCATAAAGCCATGGCAGCAAGGCTGCTCCTGCCCCTCTCCTACGGCTGTGAAATAATGATAGGAAAGAAGGTGGGAAGTCTGTTGGACCTGGTATTTGCTAAATCTTATCGGACTGTACATAGACTTCCAAACTACACATCGCAGGTCCAACTATGCCTAGAGTTAGGTTTAACAAAATAATCCATTGTCACAAAGAACTCCTTCCTGAAAATGTGCCATGGCTATAGACTGGCAGAGGACAACTCATTAGTAGCCTGCGTTTGACTCAAAATAAACCAACCAAACTCAACATCTTGCTATCTGACTGATGCCTGGTGGAGCTACCTGTTAGCTGAAGAGGAGATGGGCTGTGGATTCCCCCTCGGCTGTCACCTACCCAGCCGGACCTTGGATAGACCATCCTTTGTCTCCCTGTTGTATCCCCCTCCTACCCCTTCACCCTACCCCTTTCCCACTTTACGCTCCTTTATCTCGTCATCTTTGCTCTTTAAATGTTTTTCGGGTGAGACCTAGCTATCTGACCGATGCCCGGTGGAACTACCTGATAGCTGAAGAGGAGATGGGCTGTGGATTGCCCTGTGGCCGTCACCTACCCAGCCGGACCTGGGCCAGACTTTCCCTTCGTCTCTCCGTTGTATCTATACCTTACCCCCTTATCCCTACCCCTTTTCCCTTCTTCACTCCATTTTACTTACCCGCTATGTTCTTTAAATGATTTAAATGGTATGGTTTTTTTGTGATTTGTAACTGATGTAATTTGGCAACTATGTGGAACCTTATGTAAATCGCTCTGATACCTTCGGGTCTATCCAGTGCTATATAACACTCTTTAAAATAAAATTAAACATTTAAAAAATCAACCTTCAGAAGCAGTTTTTGAGGTGCAAGCCACTGATCCATGGAGCACCAGGATCTCATCTGCCAAGTTAGAAAAAATCCTTAACATATCCGCCAGGCTTTTTTCCATGCAAGCAGATAAACAGATCTTGGAAAAACATGCCCATGCCTGGTAAAGTATGAATTTTTAAAACTCTCAAAAGCACAAATATATTTTGACCTGCCATTTCCATTTCATATTAAAGTGAAATGTATGCGCCTTTGCTTAGGCATCCAGCCAGCATTGGATCAACTACCCCACTGGTTGAAACCTGCCAATATAAACTGCTGACTCTATGGTGCAGGAACAGAAACTTTAATGCTCATCCTTTGTGTCTACCTGGCTATGCTATCAAACCCCGCTGAACGATATTGCGGGTGCCTTTAATCAGGCAGTTGTTGAACTTGCAGGCAAGCCCTTATTGATGCACTCGCCATAGAATTTACATAGTTCCATCACGTCAGTAAAGTTTCTGGAAATGTTTAAAAGCTGATAAAAAGGCCACAAGGGAGAAGTGGAGACCCTATACAGTATTGGTTAACAGTCCAGGCACTGGAAACCACATAATTAAAAGCCCTCTGTTAACATGTGCATGCACAACAAAGCCCAGTCCAAACCCACAATACCGACTGACAGAGCACAGACACTGCTAAAGAAACACAGAGGGGCGTTTTCACAAGGAGCTATCGCCGAATTAACAGAACTTTATCGCAGCCAAAGTTGTGATAAATTTACCCCACCATTTACAAGCAGGTGCTAACAGCCCACAGCACCAGTTTTCCCGCGATAGCAGCTTCAAAAAACATTGCTACAGAGGACCCCTGCAACTAGCGCTAATGAGATGCAGAGTAGGCATTTCCGTGCAAAATGCCGTGACAACACCACACCTCAAAATTCACAATGACCAGACAGATCAGCGATAAGAACACAAAACACACGATAAGGCACATTAGCAGAAGGAATTTTACACCTGCTCTGACCTGGTGCAAAGTCGGACGGCAGCCTGCACCACAATAGCTTCATTGGAAGGGCAACAGATGCCATGGAGCCACTCATCATGCAGCATGGACACCCAAGAGGGCTACAACACCCAACAGGCACCCCCCCGGACCACCGCAGAGGCAGCGCAGACAAAGACAGCAGCCTCCCAGGAAAGGCACCTGCCTCACAGGCCCAGCATCTGACAATGTCGCTGCCCACTACAGGCTGAAAGGGACAACTATCCTACGCATCCTGGTCGTCATCGCTCACAGGCCAACTGCACCAACACAGCGGACAACCAACATCCCACCCCACACCAAGCTGCTGGCTGTGCAGCACCTGTTGGCCCCAGGCACACCCCAAACAACACCCGCCAGAGTCGGCTGGAGTCTCACAGCCAGGCACATCCAAGACCCCCACACCTGTCCTGAACATCACCATCATCCTGACACCCCAGTCCCCATACGGCCAACACAGTGCCCAGGAACCGCTGGAGACCAAGCAAGGACCATACACCATAGCCGGATGCACGCATGTGTAGGGGGCAATCCACTGCACACATGTCCCACCTGTGCCCCCTGGTGACACAGCACACAATCAACAGAACAGGAAGCACACATCACACATCAATGTGCAGGCAACATCCGAACAACGTGGGACCTTCACCAATGTCGCCTGTGTGGATGATCCCTTCACCCTCCGACAGTCCAACAGCAATCAACAGTCCCAGGATGGCACCAAAGGAAATGCACAGCCCCTGGCAACTTCCAAATTAACACCCCACTCACCTCAACTCCACAACCATGCAATCCACAACTCTGGCAATGCGCACGTCACAAGTCCACAACCAAGATGCACAACAACATGCCCACCCACCAGACACGGTAGAACAACTCACAATGGTAACCTGGGCAAGCCGTGAACATGACCAATCTACAGCATGGCACCTCAGCCACACAATGGACAAATGTTGGGAGAGGAGGCAACCAGGCATATGTGAAGGATGCAGTAGAACCATGAGTGGGAAACTACACAATGCCAAGAGTGGCAGTGAAGTGCCGAACAAACCGCGGTATGCAGAACACACCTATATCCACAGCAACATACACCTCTGGTGAATGGAGTGTAGTGGACAGTGGATGCAACCATGTCACCCCAGCCAGTGGGGAGTCCTTGCGTAAATGTTGCCTGTTATGCCCCACCAATAAGCGTGAGCTGAGTGGGATGGGCCGGCGTACGCCAGGCCAGCGTAGGGGTGTGAATAAAAAGCACGAAGCCCTGAGCGTTGTCCTCTTCTGGAAAGCCCAACATCTCTGCCAGGGCAGCGCCTCCCACCCCACCACAAGGCCGACGCA
Organism: Lissotriton helveticus; assembly: GCF_964261635.1. Classification (NCBI taxonomy): domain Eukaryota; kingdom Metazoa; phylum Chordata; class Amphibia; order Caudata; family Salamandridae; genus Lissotriton; species Lissotriton helveticus. The sequence continues at coordinate 17,024,516 of NC_136060.1, read as the reverse complement.
GTCCTCATTAGCGGAGTTGACTGAGATCCTGTGCGCCTGGCATACCCTGGCCCGCTGGACCACAATCCCGTCAGGCCGACCCTACCCAGCCAGGCCACACTAATCAGCATCCGACGCCAGGGTGTGTCATGGATGGCCCACCAGGTGCCAGTGTAAGCTCCAAGCCTGAGGCCCGTGACCCGGCCAGTCTTTCAGACCACCACTGTGCCCCTGACGCTGGCCCACATTACTCCTTTCTCGTTTACATATTCTACCAGCGACCTCTGCACCCCAGGTGGTCCCATATGTGAGACTGTGTCCTGGCTCCTGAATGGCAGTGACACCAAATCCGGGACAACGGCCACAGCACAAGACTCCCTTTGATCAGTGAGGCACAGTGCCATATGCGCATCTTGTGACACATCCTGCCACAAACCCTGTCCAATGCGATCCAGGGAGCTGTGCTGCCACAAACCTCATCCAACGCCATCCGGCAAGTTGTGCTGCCACAAACCCTGTCCAATGCCAGCCGGCGAGCCGTGGATGAGAAACCAGGTCAACCCTGTAGACCAGTAGGTCTCACATCCAGCACCTAGTTGTGAATCACGAATGGCTGAGTCCACACCAGTGGACGCACGGAGAGGAGTAAGAGGAAGATGCGGCTCAGTCCGGACGAAAGCCGGGTCACAGTCTCCGAGGTGACCGAACATGTGGTGCCACTGAGCTTGAACTACGCAGGCCGGTCGGGCCACCAACCTATATCTGTGCTGACCACTGTCTTCGACCTACACTGCTCTCGGCTTAGGTTGTGCCCGAGTAGGCCACAGATTTGGAATTGAACATTGAGTATGGAAAGGCAGATTACACATCATTGCACGCAAGGAGAGGCCTAAGAGGATGTTGCCTTGCATTTTGGCAGAGAGAAAAGGATCATCATTACGGAGGTGTTCGTACACTACCAACAACTGCCCTGGTGTCACTAGCGCTGTGCATTGCGAGCCAAAGACACGTGGCTGTGGGCCACTGTTGACCGCTGCCTACACCCTACACTGCGGTCAAGTAGGTCACAGAGTCATGCTTCAGCAATGGCGAAGTCCATATCAGTGTACCGGTATCATCGCAGTCTGCATCCCCACTCAGCCCCGGTGCCACTAAGTCTGTTCCCCGACATTCATGGACACTCTCTGGTCAAACAGTGGTGGTGTCTGAGCCTATGAACTAGGGGGCAGTTTTCACCCCCATTTAGCTGATACGGAATTGGTGGTGGTAACGGGCTGTTGCATTCCACTGTTCTATTTGCTGCTTACTGATAAAATCAAACCTTTCGCCGTCTTGCCCTGGAGGACACCTTCCACTGTTCTCTGAAACACTCCGAAACATACACCGCGGACAATGATGGTTACCCGCTCAGGTCGCATGGCCCATCTAACTGCACCACAAGTCACCGTCCCGTGGCTGGGTGCCTGTGCCGGCCGCAGTGCATCCAGGGCCACTAACTCTGTGCTGGTCAAGTCCCGGACACCATCTCTGGGAAAATAGGCTGGGCCCTGAGGCGAGGGCCTTGGGCTCATCAATTCCATGACCCTGAGGCCTTGCGCTTTACGCAGCCTCCGGGCCCAAATGCGTCCCACCAGGGCTCACACACCAAAGCAAGTCCAGACCAGCCAGGATGACGCATCACCGCAGGAGGCACCTGCCACCACCGCAAGTACCAACTCCAAATGCCATCTGCCAGAGTTGAAGCGGTGGTCCTGACAGACTTTGTGGTTGCTCAGGCCTGTTGTGGAAGCCATCATCGGCCTGATTCCCTGTTCAGCACTCCAGGTGCCAGTGACTCAGTGATTCTCAACTGAAAAATTCTCTACCTATCTTATTTCAATTATGCACATAATCAGTGATGTTGTAACTCAAAAGGCAGTGCAAAAACAAATGAAATATATACATGTATAAGAGAACTACAAGGAAGAATGGAAATATATCAAAATAGGTTTATTAGATAGATATGAAAGCTAAAGAATCATGTCATAATAAATCAAAATATCAATTGCACATCCCACCACTCACTCAGTCACATCTCAGACAAACCATCTCAAATATTCCCATTCTCACACATCAATCAAAAAGGAACATTCATACAAGACAAACATAAGTAAAAACAGGATACCGAGACAAGGATAATAAAATCATACATAAAGTCGGGGTATACAATAATAAAAAAGAATCACGTATATCTAATAACGGGTGCAATCCAGTATGTGCGTCAGTCACAAATAATTCATGGAATGGACATTAACAATTAATCCAACGTGACATAAATGGAACATAAAAAGGATTTGATGGTCTAATGACTCATGACATTCCAACAATTGGAAGCGGTGTTCCTGACAGATTATGTGGTTGCTCAGGCCTGTTGTGGATGCCATCATAGGCCTGATTTCCTGCTCAGCACTCCAGGTGCCAGTGACTCAGTGCACCGCAGGCCGTTGTCTGTAGCTGATTGTGTTTTGTGCTGTGGAGCAGTTGCGCAGGTATGTCACATCAGATAGTGTGGGATCCCTGAGATGTTGATGGTGAAGATGATGCAGATCTGACACACCCCACTGCATCTGCATCAGGAATATATATCGAAGGGACACAAACCAAGACTTTTTCTGCACATGAGCGCGCTAATCTATAGTGTCCACAGCCAAGTGCACTGCGACTCACGGACACTTCTGTTTGCATGTTGGCTGTCTCTGGACTTTATCCAGCTCCCCCTATGTTGCTCAGCAGTTGACTCTATATTGCATGTGTTTACTGTTTGCATTGCACTGGTGTCCAATGTCCAAGTGGTTGCCAATACCAGACATTCCTTGCGGGTTAGCTTACACTGACCCCACACACATCCAGCACTGGCGTCAATGTACTTGTGGCCCTGCCAATAAAGGGGCCGGGCGCATCTGCCAGTAGCCAGTTCAACATGATCTCTGCGTGTGTCCCTGTGGTCTTGTAGGATGCATGTGGGCCCTGGGCCCTAGGACTTTACATTGTGTGGTGTACATCGGATGCAGACATGTCACCGGAGGCAGCGGGTTGGGGCTTGGACATGTAGCTTTGTCGTCACCCACTCCATTAGTGAGGGGAGTGGGCAGGGCCATTGTACGCACAGCCAACATGGCCGTGTGACTGCTAATGGCACGCCCCTGGGCGTGGTTCAGTGCTGTGCATGTGCATCTGCATGTGTCTCTATGGCAGCGTGGGTCTCCTTAGTGGGGTGTGGGTGGGCCCTGTAGGGTGATAGACCCATATGTATGTATCCTGGTTCGCAGTCCATGGGTTTGGCCCCCACCCACATCTGTTGGGCCGCCTCCTTTTGGCGTACTGACACATGCCATTGGGGTGCCATGTGTGGGTGGATGAAGTGTTGTGAGCCAGCTGTGCCTGCGGGTGCTTCCTGCTGTGTGGTCTGTTGCAGGCTCGGTGTTCTCCTCTGAGAAACTTGGCTGTCCGGGTCCTAGTGGGGTGTTGCATGGGATATCCATGGGCTATTGTGGGGTGTCGGTGTCGATGGTGTGGTGGTCCTCTCCGGCATCACAGATACGTTGTATTATGTGCTCTGCTGCAGGTGTTGTGTGCCCCTCTGCGATGTGAAGGGGAGGTACGTGTTGCCTTTGTGTTGGCATATATGTTGGTGCATTGTGCTAGTTTGCATGTAGACTGTATGGCATTGTACATTGTGACTGTTTGGGGGTGCTGGATTCGTCTGCGGGTATGTGTACATTTGGACTACATGATGAATGTGAGGTCGTACATGTACATTACCATTTCACTGTTACCAGCTCTGTCAGCTGTAGTGGGCGTGTTTCTGTGCATGTGCGGAGCCAGTTGTGTCCTCTCTTCTGCAGTGTCGGCTATGCACATATTTCCACGTTGTCGTCAATGTGGGTGTACTGTTTGTGCTATGTGTGTGTGCTGCAGTGTGCCACGGGGATCTGGGACATGATCCAGAGTGTTTGTGGGTGTGCAGTATGCTGCGCCTCATTGTGCATGTGCGCCATTGTGCCCATCTCTCCTGTGCCCCAGACCCTGTTTGTTGCACTCCCTGTTGGCGTTGTGTCTGGTCCTCTCGGGCTGTGTCCGTACTCCCTGCTCCTTGCACCGTCTCCACACTGATGACTGTGGGGTGGGTTTCCTCCAGCTCCTCCGGTGGCGCTGGACTGTCACCTCCTGTCGCCGTTGCTGCCTTCCTGTTGGCAGCAGGTTGGTGCCTGGTTTAGGTTGTCACGTCATGCGGTCACCTATTGGCCTCCTGGATTGGCCTCCTCTGCACTCCGACTGCATTCCAGGTGGTCTGCGTGTGGGTCAGTTGCTGGTAGTGTTCTGTCACCTCCGTAACGCTGGTCTTATTTTCCTGCGGTCTGCATCCTGTCTTCCTCTCCCTCTTTTCCTTGGCCTTCCCCGACCCCGTTGTTCCTTGCTGGTGGTCTGTGGGGGTTGTGGTGTTCGAGTAGGCCTCTGCGCTGGGTCAGGGTACATCCATGTTGCTACGTGCTTTTACTTGTTTCTGGTGTATTTTTCACTGAGTTTTTATGGTGCATTGTCCCGCCAGATGAGTGGGATTAGCAGGCCTGTGGCTGGTTTTCGCAACTTTTTGTCCCGCATTTGGCTTCATTACATGTTTTTTTGCGTTCGCGTATCGCATTTTTGCGGCGTGGCGATGACACAGACATTTGCCGCGTTATCTGGTGTCTTTCGTATTCTACCGCCTTGTTTTGAATTCCACGTTGACACAGGGTTATTTTCCCGCAATAGGCTGCGATGTTGAAAGTTGCGTTACGCTACTCTTGCGGTAGTTATCACGCGTTCTTGTGATTATACCCCAGAGGCTTGCAGTGTTACATGGACGCAGGAAGATTGTCATTCCTACTGGCCTATAAAACCTGGCTACTATAATAAAGCTTATACAGAAAAACCCTTGACTGCACCGACACAATGATTTTTTTTTCATAATAAATGCCATTGCATCTTTCTGTTGCATCTATCAAATGCATTTAAAGGCTATACACAGACATTGTGAATCCCAAAAATACATTTAATCTGTAAGACTCTTCTTCAAAGTACTAAGATATTGCATTTTACGATCTTTTAAACTGAAATTAATTAGTAACTATCTTGCACACAGTCATGACTATTTTGTAGAACTGAAGTTTTATTGTCACTTGTTGTTCTAATGGTTTTATTTAACTATGCACTTTGATAATAAATAACTTGTTGTACCTACAGGCTCCTCTCACAGTTTTGAAAATTCGGAGTAAATGTATAAAAATCGACTCTCTTCCATGGCATATGCACTAAATTTACTCTGTGTACTTCTCTTAGTGGAAACTAAAACAATATTACTGGTCCTAATTCCAAATCATTTGCTAATTACTTCTCCTTCCTCTCTGATTCTTTGGCCTTCTTTGTGCTTGCTGTTCCTTTATTCCATCTCTTTCTGTATTCCTTTAAACCACTCCATTCCTTTTTTTCTCAATTAAATCATTAATGTGAGCTTTCAAAGTCATCAAACCTGATTCCTTTATTTAATCATGAGTCAAATCCATTTTGTAATTCTTTCTCACATTCTTCATTTTCCTGATATCAACCTTACATTCATCCACCAATTCCTCTAATTTATAATATTCTTCATTTACACATATATATGCTGTCTTAATCAAGTACCTCATTTAGTCAACATTATGTGCCAATAATCTATTCAGATCAATTGTCCATTGTAAAATTTTTCAAGTTTCAATTTTCAAAAGATCAACATCAACATTTCTCTCTTTAGGAATGTATTCAATTACAAATGTAGTAACAGGTGGATCGATTTGAATCTTACCCTTAGCTGGGTATCTCTGCAAGTACTCATTAAATCTATCACATGCTATTGTGCTCATAACTACAGCTGTAGAGGGGCTCTGTATCTTACAGCCGTACCATCTCCTGCTGCACCCATATTTGGTACTCCACCAGAACCAGTTCCCTGTGCTCTGTCGATGTATGGAGGAGGTCTGGAATTCAAAAGATCAATAATGGCATTATTCTACTCATCTGTGTAATTGTTGTTCCTCATTGCTTTTCTATCTGTCATCAGTTTCTTTAAATATTGTAGGAAAAACTTTTCTCTTGGTTGTTGATCCCATTTTTTTCTAACCACTACCTAAATGAGCCCTTCACTCCTTTTCATTTTTTTTTCCTTTTCTGTCGCCATTCGTTCACATTTGTTCAATGCCTCAAAGTGTGTGTGTCTAGGCAACAACTTTTTTTCCATTCAGCGTTTGTATCAGGAAATCTAGCTTTCTAATGTTAAAGGAAACTGTAACTTTTTATCAGAAGCAGTATTCAGGGCATTCAGAAATCCAAGTACACTTATAGAATCCAGTTTCCATCTTCATTTCATATGCAGTTACCTACTGACCCTCACTAGAATTTACAACAGAAATGTTAGGCTTTTTCAACACAGCATCCATTAGTTTTTGCTCAAAACAATCTTAAAAATCACACAAAACAGACCAGCGAACAACATTCAATCCCAGCGCAGCTTTGTCAAAGGTCACTCCATCACTGAACAGTGAGTGCCGAGGCCTTCAAGGTTATTTCAACACAGTGGTTGTTGTTCGGTCTGATCAGCGCACATCCTAGATATAACACATATGCAGCTGTGGCCAACTCTGGCTTTTGGTGCGTTTAATAATGCACTGCGCAGAGAATGCATACACACTTGATGTATATTTGCATGAAGAGAGCTGGTGTAGAAGACGATGTGATCCCTTTCTACTAAGACCAGAGGTATGGGGCCGCCCTTCTGAAACCCAAAGAGACCTTCTGTTAATATAATATAATATACTAGCATGGAGGGTAAGACTGAGGTGCCATTTAGCCTTCTTCCCTTTAGCATTTTAACATGCTTTCTCCCTTTGTATTTTTTGGACTAGTAACTATGCTGATAACCTTGTTGCTTATAATATGTTTGCTTGTATTAGCTAAGATACTGAGCCTGAGAACACGACATTAGAAATAAATATTTCAAACTTGCACGTGTCTTCATTTACTCCTCGTTCTGGACTGGTATGTTAGTATAACGAAAGAGTGTTCATGTGTTCCACATTGCTTGAGGTGTTCTAAGTCCATGTTCTGGGTTGTCTAATCATTGGGGGTATGGAAGAACCAATGAGACACTGATTGCTAGTCTGGTAGGGGATTTTGGATACTGAGGTGAGTTTTGGTACACCCTAATTCACTGAGGTTCTAAGTCTCTATGCCCAGTTCTGTGTAGGAGCAGAATCCCTGCGACATGGCGCCCAACCATTGGTGGTGTTATTACGTGACACTTGAGTAGTGCTTATATCAGTCCTTAAGCCCCTTCACTATTGTTTCCAGAAGACAGTGGTGTCGGACAAACCTACATATAGTTACATAGGTCTTTTCAAGCTTGAATCTTTTCAAACGGTTTCTTTTGAATTACTACCCAGTTGTGCTACGTAGTCTTTTGTTGTACCTCTTTCTTACTGTGTCACTATGGTTGACGTAGACATACCGCAGCATAGCCGAATTGCGGTTCGCAATCATTTGCAGGCTTATAACGTCGGGTTAGAAGGCATGGCAGTTATTATGGTAGTGAGTGCGCAAGTAGCTTACCCTTATGAAATTTTCTTTTTGTGGGTGACCTTCCCTGCTGTGAACGCAAATACTGGTGTGTTCGACACTTATGCTCCTACTGCCGTGCCACAGGAATATATTCCATATAGGACACAGGAAGTTCCAATTAATGCTTGGCAGCACCGTGTTTGGTTTAATGGCGCCCTCCCCCACCCTTTGTTAGTCTCAAGGGTAGGTCCTTTGTTCATTCCAGGCCCTACCTGGCCTGTTTTGGCTGGATTTACACCGCATCCTTGACATGAAGCGGTTCCCGTTGCAGATTTACGGCTGCTACATACAGTCGCAATTAGTGTAATTATTTTGTTAGTGCAATACATCACCTGGGCGGGGCCCCAGGTGCTGCGGCGCTTCCAGCCAGACTGAGCGGCATGAAGCTTAGTCCTGTTATGGTTAATGCAGTGATGGGCAAGCGCCACCAGGATAAGGATGATATGGCTTTCTGGCTTGCCGAGAAATTTGACCAGCTGGAAGCGGTATTTCCTAACACGACTCCTGTTGAAAAACACAGGATTCAGACAATTAGTTTAGCTAAAGACTTGATACTAGAGGCAGGTGACTGTGAGTCCTGGGGTAAGATATTTGCGGCGGTGTATACGAGGTGCTTTGGCACTCCGTCAATAACCATCCTTCCCTCGGTCATTAAACGTGTTCAAGATGAGCACAGACCTGAGGCAGCGGTTGAATTGGGTATGCGGCTACGTGGCAGTTTTGACGTCGTTTCCGATCTCGTATTTGCGAATGTAAAGGGGGATGCGGTAAGCTTCCAGGTGTCTAATGATTTGCAGGCGGTTCCCGATGCCGATAAACCCCGACACTTACCAAGAATTATTACGGCGGCTTATAAAACCGTGGGCCGTAATAGTTTGGCTGTCAAGCCTTTCTCTACTAAAGAGAAAAAACAAACCCAAGGGCAGAAGTCGGAAACAGACGACCAGCCCAAGGCTAAGAAGCAAAATTGGCAGAAAAAACAAAAACAGGGTAAACAACAGCAACAGAAACAGGGGTCACGTCCTGCATCACCAGAGCCTGCACCTACAGAACGTGTTTATGACTTGCGCGATCGCACGACGATAAAATCTCCTGATCGTTTTCAGGTTTCTGAACAACGCTCTCCTCGTTCTTTTCAGGACTCATCGGCCTCATCGACCGGTGGTGGAGGAGGCAGCAGAGGTCAGGGTGGCCAGCAGGGACGCGACCAGCCCCGCCCAAAAAACATTAAAGGCAAGCAGGACGATTCAACACCGAAAAGACCCCAGTTTCAGAAAAAGAAAGTTGCCGCTTTAACAGCTAGATATGCCACAGATAGTGAGAACGCAGCTTCGGAATCTGACATGGGCTCTGACCTTGCTGGACAGCGTGGCAGAGATTACCATAGTGCGAGAGGCCCAGCATCCACTACTGAAGGTGACAGCGATTGACCAGTATGTTGTTGTGGAGACAGCTGATACCAGAGTAGCTCCCCCTGATAGACTTTATAACATTGTCCTTTTCATTTAAGGTGACATAACGTACCATAAAGGGGGTATTTTGGGAACATCTTACGACTACCTATGACATTTTGTTAGCGGAGGCTGACTGGCCCCCACCTTTTGTCCTCGCAGCTCGGAGAGGGGAGGAGGTGATCCTCCCTAGTTTCGCGCACACTGTCTCAAAGGAGCATGCGCTGAATTTTTCAGAAGAGTGGGCTAAAGCCCGTACACCGGCTCTATACCGTACACACTATGGTTGGGATAAATATTCCCCACACCACGAGATTCCCTTACGGTCTATGCCCCAGCCTCAACCTCAATATCCCATCCAACGCGAAGCTAAAGCTTCCGTTGCAGAAATCCTTGAACAATTGGAATATCAATGTGTAATTGAAGCTTGTGTGTCACCAATGAATAACCCTCTTTTTACTGTGACCAAGCCAGACGGCTCGTATCATTTGGTATTGAATTACCGGCATTTGAACTCGCATTGTCGTACCTGTGCAGTACAGAATACCCACGACTCTGCTTTAGTGGATGGTCTTGTGCGAAAACGGTTTAAAACCACACTTGACATTTCCAATGTTTTTTTTGCCCAGAATTTGGATGGTCTTAGTTCCCAATGGACCAGTTTTACAAGTGGTGGCAAACAGCGCCAATACAAACGTTTACCTATGGGCTATAAGAACAGTCCAGGCGTGTTTGCTGCCCGCATTGTCTCTCTCTTAGAGAGAGTGGACACGGATGCGTGTTTGCATGTGGATGACATATATCTCACAGACGACGAGTTTTGGGCGCATTTGTGTCACGTTGATCGCATAATTTGTAACTTTGCAGACCTTGGTTACAAATTCAACTTTGCAAAGTCTCACATTGCAGAGTACACAGTGTTGTTTCTGGGTTACGAGCTCAATAGTGAAGGTCGAGGTTTGGCTCCTCACGTCTTGGAGAAATGCGCACAGCTGCGCGCTCCTACAACTCTGAAAAAGTTACAGTCCTTGCTGGGATTTTTGAATTTTGGCATACATACATTCCTGAATATGGCCAGCGTATTAAGCCTTTGTATACTTTGATACAACCTACTTTTACCAAATCTTGCTGGCTGCCAGAACATACAGCTATTTTGCAATCTTTGCAGGCAGACCTTCTAGAATCTAAATTCTTACTGACTCGTGATAACCACACCAACCTGGTAATAAGAATCATCCCTGGGGCGGTGGGTTTCACTTACCTTACTTTTAACGAAGGAGACAGTACCTATTGCTTACAAGTCACACTTGTACACTTCGGCTGAAATGCGGTTTTCCTCTGTAGAAAAAGTATTGACAGCTGTACAGATGGCGATTCTTAAGGAACGTGCACTGTCGCATGTTGGTTGTTACCCCGTATCCTGCACTAGAAGCAGTGACGAAAGCCAGTGTACCGAATTCTAAAGCTTTGCACCCGCGGTGGATACAATGGGCAGCATCATTGATGTCTCCGGATGTCACATTTATTTTTGATGCCTCCCTACAGTCGCAAGAGTTTTTGCAGTATGAATTTGTTCATCCTGCGCCTTTGACTATGCGGCCTTTGGAGGATTTCCATTGTATCATATACACTGATGGTTCAGCGCAAGTTGCGCATGGGTCTAAGCACGCATACGTTTCAGCTTGCGCCATTGTGGTAGGTGCCATGGTGAATGATGAGTTCAAGTCCCGCGTCGTGCACACGCAGACTTTAGGGGACTGCACCGCACAATTGGCAGAGCTTCGGGCTCTGATGCTTGCATTGGAGTACGCTGATCCTAGTGTGACGACGCTTATTGTGAGTGATTCTTACTACTGTGTTCAGTCTTACAACGAAAACCTGTTCTTTTGGATTCAGAATAATTTTCGTGATTCCAAGGGTAGCACAATAAAACATTAAAATGAGAGGCTGAGCTTAAAGAGCAGTTGCCACTCATGTTTGTAATTCATACTCTCGGTCATCTGCGCGTGGGAGTTCACGCTGTTGGCAATTCTTTGGCCGATGAGGCCGCAAAATCAGCAGTATCGACATATTTGGTTGCAGCAGTTACACGTTCCAAAAGTAAGATTGATGATGATATCTTGGCAGCCGTTGCTGCAACTGAGAAGGGAAGTAAATAGCCTAAGGGGTTCCCTTCAAAATATTCATACCACTTAAATCCTGATAAAGATCCTTATGTGAAAATACCGGACGTTGGTGAATGGTTAATTCCCAACGCGGACCGCAAGTCCTCATTGATTACAGCTGCCCATGAAGGTGTTGCGTCTGCGCATGCGGGCGTTTCGGCTACTGTATCTCAGTTACAACAACGTTTCTGGTGGCGGGGACTGAACAAACAGACGCGTGATTATGTCCTTCAATGTGACATTTTCCAGTAGATTAAACCTTCAACTGCTGCGCGTCCGCCCCAGATACAGTTGTACATTTCTAATAAGCCACTTGGTTGTGTTTATTTAGATCACTGCGGTCCTTTTTCTTCTGATACTGCATATAAGTACATCTTAGTCTTAGTTGATTCATGCACACGCTTTGTGTGGGTGTAGCCACATCGCAGCGCTGATTCACGAACTGTCATAAGAGACTTGCGTGTCTTTCTAAGGATTTTTGCCTCTGGTACCTTCCATTCGGATCAGGGTCCTGCTTTTGCCTCTAAGGCGTTTAAGGATGCCATGGCTTCGTTGGGGGTCCAAGTCAAGTTTTCGTCTACATACAGACCTGAGGGTAATAGTGTTGTGGAACGAATGAACCGAGATTTAAAGCAGTCTTTGACAACTAGAGTTATAGGCACTGGCAGGAACTGGCTGGCCCACCTCAATAGCATGCAGCGTGCTCTAATCTCCCTAGAAGGTCTCTGGGTGGGCGGAACCCATACGAAATGCTCTTTGGTATCAAGATGTTTGTACCGGTCCTTGACGGTCTAGACCAGGCGGCTGTTGCTGCCTCCTTTGACGCAGATGAACATTGCAATGTTTTACAGAATCTACAAGAGACGAGAGACAGTCTTGCAAAGGAGCATTTGCCCTCCACCTCGGATGATGCGTTGCAGATCCCAGTAGTTGGCTGGCTACCCCAAGTTGGAGAACTGGTTCGGGAGAAGATCGAAAACAAGAAAGAATTTGGATCCTCTTATCGAGCTCCAGTTCCGGTGCTTGGCGTGAAGGGCACAAGAATAGTCATTTTACCACCACTTCCAGGTCGTAAGGAAAACGGTTATATCTCCATTGACAATGTCAAGATACACAGAGTGGCCGATTCTTCTTAGTATGACACCGGCAGTCTCATGTCCTTCGATCGTGAGAAATTCTGTTTTGGCCCCGGCTTCTGATCCAGTGCCTGATGTTGCCCTCGAGATGCCTGCAATTTCTAGTCCTTTATTGAGTACACTGCCTGGTACTCAACTTGATGAAAATGACTACACTTACCCAACTGACTTATCGATGCCTGATTTGCAAACTCGCTTGGATACAGAATCCAGATTTTCATTTGACACTGTTTCACAAACATCGAGGAAACCTTCAAAGGTCTCTGTTTTGGCTAAATTGTTTAAAAAACATTTTTTGATTCCCCCTTGGACCTACATTTGGTTGATACTTTTTTCAGTTTACCTTTATATGTCAATTGGCTTTGTGGTGTATTTTTTTCGACTTGTCAATGGACACTATGTCGAGGAGAGAACATGCATTCGATATATCAATGGAACATTGGCTCCCCATTCCTCATCACACAGATTGAAGAGAGACTTGGCTTTTGTTAACATCACTGCTTGGCCTGTTTTGGATGGGATTGTATGGGATGCTGTTCGTTTTCAAATTCATGGGCCCTCTGAGGTTATAATTGTCCCTAATGTACTTAGAGTTTCTATGGGGGATGTAATTAAACAAAATATACGTTCTGATGATTGGGATGTTCAGGCCGTAGAAGCCTTGTTTTCTGAGTTGAAATATTATGCTGCCTTTGAAGCTGAAGATTTGTATTTAGAATCTGCTAATTACCGTGATTTATATTGTTACCAACATTTTGGCAAATATTACCTCCATAAAACTAATACCAGGAGGAACACTGTAAATTATACACAATGGGAGCATTGTCCAGCTCCTATACAAGGCAGTTCTGCATCCTTTTTTAAAAGGTTCTCTTATTTTACTGATTTTAATCAGTCAAATCCCAATGCATTTTATTTTAAGATGAACGAAAAGTCCACATCCAAAGTTAAACTTACAGATACTAAATTATTGTATTCAAAGTCCTTTCTAGACCAGTTAGCTGTAAGTGACTACGAGTTGTGGAAGGATACAATTGACCTTAAATCAGTTTGGGGTTCTAAAAGCTGGCAAGTGCAAGGCACTGAGGCTCTGCACCGTGCATGCCTCGTCCCAAACCATATATTGTTCTTGAATTCTACAATTTCACAGACAACATACTTTGGATTGGCTACTACTAAAAAATTAAATGCTCCTTCTTTTCCTGACTTAGAAGAATATTCCGGTTGGAATAATGCTACTAAATTTTCTATCAGAGAGTTAACCACACTATTGCTGAATTCTTCCTTTAACCAATCCAGTTTGGATCCCAAGGGTTGTTTGCTCTGGCACAGAAGTGCTGATTCTTGCCAGCATCGTTTTCTGGGTTTGGCTCAAGGATTTACACAGGTCAGGGTGGATCCCCGTTTTGAAAGTGGCCATTCTGTTACTACCTATTCTGTAGGCAAATTATGTCAGAATTGGCTCAAACATTCCACTTTGGCATCAGTTAAGCTACATTTATCTAAACTGACTGACGATGTTGATCTGAATGATTTCATAAAGGGCCCGGCTAAGGGCAGATCTAAAAGATGGATATATGCAATTTACAACGAAGTCTGGAAAAAGTCCCAGATTGAAGCGGCTACCCGCATTAGGGCTATAGATCAGGCTAATTTAGAAAAAGTGCTAGCAGTTGTGGATAACAGCATTAATACGCTTTCTTCCCACATTTACACGTTAGACAATAGTGTGTCATCTGTTGTTGATATTGTGCAGGATGAAGTGTCTGTTTTGTACCATGGTCAAAATCAATTGCGTTCCATCATGCAGTTTGCATGGACTTTGCAAACCTTAAAAGCTGGCAAAGTGCCATGGCATTGCATGAACACATCATCTTTGTTTGCCCCGTTTAATTTGACTGATAAGCAGTGTTTGCTGTCAATGAAAGATGCTTCCTTTTCTATGTTACACATTGAGAGGTTGGAACCATTACCGTTTTCTGTGGCAGAGACCAATTCAGCAACGTGGCTTATCCACGGGTTAATAACTCTGCCGTTCCCTCTATTCAAGTTCGAGGGGTGTATGAAGTACTTTGCAATTGGTAGATATGAGCCTCTTGGGAGTGCTTATCTCCATGAAGCTTGGTCGCTTCCATTTACCTATTAAAGCCTTAGGGAAGGTAAGGAAGTTTATTTGAATGGTGAAGATTGCACTGAAACACCAGATCACTCGTTGATATGCTGACATATCCAATTACATGGCTCTTGTAACCAGAATGAGCCAAATTTAGCCTGTATTTTGAAAGGTACACCTGTGCCTGCTATCGTGCCCACATTCATATTACTCGCAAACGGGAGTTATTTACTTTTAAATAATGAAGATTGTTGTGGGTTAATAAAAGGAATTGCTTATGTAGTTACCGTCAGTGAACGTGTGGTTTGCTGTAAGAATGTAATGTATCCTCCCCCGCATGGGAAGCTTGATGTTTCCATCTGGCCCAAGATTCCGACCTTGAAAGCCGAGTTCAACAAGATGAGTCACACAAGAGCTCTATTGTCCCAGAAAGAAGTTGCCCTCACATCTGCTCGTGAGACATTCGTCCTTCACGTGGCTAACACCCGCACAGAGGGGCATGCTTTATTAAATACTGATTTGCCCTTGCATTTCGGTGAATTAATTCACACTATCTTTAATGCATCCTCCACAACAGGGCTGGCCCACTTTTTTAAAGTTGTAAGCGGTGGCCTTGTGACTTCTTTTCAAACTATATTTGGTGTCTTCCCTGCTTTCTTTCATTCGAATTTTTCCAGCCTATTTGGTGGATTTCCCTTACTGCTGGCTCTAGCTGCAGGCATTCTTTTACTGTTTTGTTTAATTCAAAATGGATGCACGACCTGTGTTTCTAGATGAGCTATCACGACTGGTGCTGTTTTGCAACAGAATGCTTGAGTACTATGGAGCACTGCCTCTTGCTACTTTTAGTGCGGCTTATGGATTATCTTTTCGATTTTCCTACTTTACATGCGTCCAGCCTGTCTTTCATTGCCTGAGTTGCGATTTCGACTGCGCCCTAGATTTGTGTCTCTGCAAAACGGTGTCTCCCGATGTGGATTATAATCAGCTTATGAGCCCCTTATTTGCTCATGAATTGCTTTGTTCTGACGGAGGGATTATGGCCTTTGCAGCGATGCATGGAGTTCTAGGTCGTTGGAATGTGTTCGCAGCGGCGCAAAATTTCTTGGCCAACAGCTTCCTTGAAAACCCACTGAGTTGTCCTCTGATGGTGCTAGACGCTCCGGTAATTGAGGAACATGTATGTTCTTTCCCTTTGTTAAATTGGATGGCCGAATTATTTTTGGATGAGAACAGTGACTTCCTGTTGCAGGCCGTTGCTGCATATTTTGCATATTCATTGTTAGAATGAGATGTATCTTTTGTCTCTCTTCCGTGACCAACGCCACTTATTGGACATCGGATATTTTTTTACTTTTTCCTCAATTTTTTTTGGGCCCACACCTATTGACTACACAATGTCCAAAGGCTAAATTTTTTATAACATTGAACTATTAACGAACTATGAGGTTTTTCTTTGAAATTTTTTCTATCATCATTGTGCAAATTGGAGACTTGTTCTGACTATTGTTGTTGAACTCTATATTCCTAAATTTGCCCCTTATCTTATCTTATCTTATCCGTGCTCGGATTAAGGGAGGGTGTCATGTAGATAGGCTTTGCCTTCACACTGTGTTAAGTTAGCATGAGCTTATTAGAAGTTTAAACGCCATTTTTCCTTTCTGCTGCTTCTGCACACGGCTCATATTGTTATTAATGCTTTGAGCCTAGTAGAATATTTTACTTCACACGAGAATAATATGGTTTCCTATTGTATCAGCTTTGCTTGGTAAGCTATGTCTGAACAGTGAGTGCCGAGGCCTTCAAGGTTATTTCAACACAGTGGTTGTTGTTCGGTCTGATCAGCGCACGTCCTAGACATAACACATATGCAGCTGTGGCCAACTCTGGCTTTTGGCGCGTTTACTAATGCACTGCGCAGAGCATGCATACACACTTGATGAATATTCGCATGCAGAGAGCTGGTGCAGAAGACGATGTGATCCCTTTCCTTACTAAGACCAGAGGTATGGGGCCACCCTTCTGAAACCCTAAGAGACCTTCTGTAGATATAATATAATATACTAGCAAGGGAGGGTAAGACTGAGGTGCCATTTAGCCTTCTTCCCTTTAGCATTTGAACATGCTTTCTCCCTTTGTATTTTATGGACTAGTAACAATGCTGATAACCTTGTTGCTTATAATATGTTTGCTTGTATTAGCTAAGAAACTTGCACGTGTCTTCATTTACTCCTCGTTCTGGACTGGTATGTTAGTATAACGAAAGAGTGTTCATGTGTTCCACATTGCCTGAGGTGTTCTAAGTCCATGTTCTGGGTTGTCTAATCATTGGGGGTATGGAGGAACCAATGAGACACTGATTGCTAGTCTGGTAGGGAATTTTAGATACTGAGGTGAGTTTTGGTACACCCTAATTCACTGAGGTTCTAAGTCTCTATGCACAGTTCTGTGTAGGAGCAGAATCCCTGTGACAGTTCTATATAAAACAAGATTCACAAATGTAAATAATTCATCAGCACTACAGTGATTAAACCAATTGAGCAAAAATCAGCATTGCATAAACAAACACTTCACATACTGCTTAACAATCCATCCTACAAACTCAAAACCTCATCAGTATACTACAAATGCCACAAGAACACACAACTCACTGAATCATTCCTTCTCTGTTCATCCTTGCACTTCAAATTGTTCAGGAACAGCAATGCAAGACTGACTTCTCAGCATGACAGCAGGAACTCCATTGCAAAATCCACTCTGAGGAGCAAAGTTACACAGAGTGGGTAATATCATAAAGTTCCAAATGCGCAGCAAATAGAAAGAAATTGGGCAGCATACTTAGTAAAAGAAGAAAGTCTTCTCACTCACCCCCAAAATTAAAAGGTTCTTATACACCATTCTTGCATAATAAATTAGTAAAATGACAAAATGATTGTGGTGTGAGCAAAACTATTACTCCTTTAGCAAAGCAGAACACAAGAATAATACATGTCATTACCTTAACACAAAAGCACCATTAAAAAAACTATTTAACACCAGTTATGCTAATGCCATCCAGAGATGTTCAAACAAATATGGCACATCATACAATACATCTTTAATTGAATGAACACAGCAGTGATCACAGTAGAAGAACCTTAGCAAACGTCATAGGGAACAGGCAACATTTCAACTAACGCAATGTAACCATACCAGAGGAAATAAACTGCTACACATCAGTTTGACTGTGCTCTGCAGAGTCTGTGGGGAGGGAATATGCACAGGTGGGAAAATAGGAGTGAGTGACACAGATGGAATCCATCTTGTCTTGAATGGTGTTTTGCACAGAAAATGCGGCATAATTAAAACAAGTTAATAGACACATTTCCATACAATATAGGAACTTCGTTTCAATTGTAATTATGATAATTCAATCTATATTTAAAAAATCATGTGTAAAAAGGCATATTAGTTGTCATTACTGATGCACAAAATATAAACTCTAAAAACAATTTCACACCAGATCCTCGGAAAGTGCTTTCTTCATTTTAAAATGCATGAAACTTAATATTACGGCCAAGGGTCTTAGAAATAAAATAATAATTCTACCTCTTGAATGAATGATGGTCAAGAAGATTCAGAAGTTAATAACATATGTGATTCTCACATTCATAGAGGTATTCTTCAATTTCTACTAGATTGCAACCAGAATCTTCCTTCTTAGAGATCATGGAAATAGCTTCTCAGGTCTATGCTCAATATCTGATACAAGGTTTTGTTCATAATAATACAGGTGACCCTAGTTATCCTTGGGTGGTGGGGCGGGGGCAATTGCCACTTCTCACTGGAAAAAAGACGTATACTATCAGCCATGTTTCAACTTCTATTTTGGCCTCTGATGCTTTTGAGTCACAACTAGAGTATCGTCAGGTTCTGTAACTCCAGCGTACAGTCCATGCAGTCATTTTCTGACTTTAGTTTTCAGGTGTTTAGCTGAAGCCATTCTGAACACTCTGGACAGTTGGGCCCAGTTCCCTACCACACGTTCACTCCACTTGGTGCGCAGGTGGTGGCTGAGAACATATTCAATTTGCCCGTGTATGCTGATCCTTTTCCTTATATTTTTTTCCATGCCTGAAATAACTTTGTGGAAAAGTACTAGGCCTTCAATGAAGTATACACAATTCCCTGAATCCATCATGACGGGAAATCGTTTCCAGTTTTTTTCACAATTTCTATTCCAGGTGAATGAATTTACAAGCATATACAAGAAGCCTGGCAAGCTCTCTTGTTGTTGCTCACTCCGGAATGCTTCCAGTACACGAGCTTCTTCAGTACTAGCTTCTCCAGGTTTCTACCATTTTGATCTGCCAGGTATTCTTAGACGTTGTAGGTGTCTTTGGATATTTCTGACTAAAAAGCTGAAGTTTTTTTCAGTCTGAATCCTCCAGTTCTTCTCAATTTCAATCTTCAATTCTGAATAGTGGGGTCGAATTATAAAGCAACCGACCTTTATCCAAGTGGAAAGAAAAAGTTCCTGCTAATAAGTTTACGAAGGCCAGCTCTAGACACTTTGCCCTCTATACATAGCACAGCGTTGGCCCGTTGTTCCATCTATGCAACCCAACAGCCTCCAATTTGCTACTGAAGGACTACGTAAGGGAAAGGAGCGCTCTTTTTCTTAGTTCTAGTGGCACACTTCATGCTCCCCGGATCAGGGAAGAAGGGCAGTGCCAAGGGCACCCAAGGGTGAACTCGAAATAACAGCTAGTACCTCTGGTTACCCCTAAATTACATCCATGGAGACTGCCACAAATGTAACTGCTGTATATGTCCAGTAAGTGTAAAACCGCACACTGTTGACCATGTATTGTGAGGTCAGCGAATAGATTAGCAAATCGAAAATAAGCAACAGTTTTTGAAAAGCTAGGCCTATGTGGGTAAAAAATATCACGTTCAGGGCTGCCACGTTTCATGCATTAAGATATAAATACAGCAGTCTTTCTACCATGCCCTGTGAAGAAAGCCTCTCTTGGATATATGTAAGAGCCTTTCAGGTTGTCTCTTCTTCCTACAATTCCCAGGTTCACACGCTACGCCATGGTGCCCCCCCAGGGTTCTGCGTTGAGCCCAATCCTGTTTAACATCTACATTTGTCCACTAGCTCAGGAAGCTAAAACTAGGGGGATCACGCTGGCATCCTATGTCAATGACACGCAGCTTGTGATTTCTTTCTCCAACAACTCGACACAGAATCTAGTTAAATTCCAAGACAGCATTGTGGTCATTGTGGAGTGGACGCTGGGCAATTGCCTACAGCTAAACTCTAGCAAATCTCAAATTGTTCTCTTAGAAAGAGACATCTACTGATGGGGGTGACCTCCAGTTGCCCCCTTTCTTAGGACCACCTCCCTAGCCCATAACGAGGGTTAAAAATCTGGGTGTCTGAGTCGACAGCGCCTTGATTTTTGAAGCATAAGCGAAATTGGTGGTAGGCATCTGCTTCGGACTCTATCGAGGCCTAAAACCCATCCTGAGATTTTTTTAGACTCATACCCGCCATATGATTATTCAGTCCGCTATACTTTCTAGGCTGGGCAATTGCAATGCATTGTATTTGGGATCTAAATAGGAAGTGATCAAAAGACTTCAGATAGCCCAAAATGATGCAGTACTGCCTTTATTTGTCCCCCCCCCCCAGTTTCCAGTTTTATCCACAGGCTGCATTGGCTCCCAGTGGATAAGAGAATTATTTTCAAGGCTTTCTGCATTATTCATAAAATTCTTACATTTCAGGGGCCTCCCATTTTATCTAATCTGCTCCATCCATATGTCCCCCCCATGGGCCGTGCGCTCAGCCAAGCTCTATCTAGCCTGTGTTCCTCAAGTTTGAAGAGCGAGAGCAGGAGGAAGCTCCTTTTGCGCCTAAGCCCCCGCCCTCTGGAACCCACTAGATTTGCCCATTAGGATTATTCAGAATCACTGGGCCTTTAGAAGTGCCGTGAAGACCTGGCTATTCTCGGTCTAACCCTCTGTTTATCATTGTGGCCCTCTTCATTGAAACTAGCACTGGGACGCCCAATTGCTGGGGCAGCCATGTGCTTACTTTAAAATTACATAACATAAGCATGATAACTTCCTTAATGAGAAATTTAAAAATGGGAAACCTCCTGAATGCTGGTGAGTGCCTCTCAGGTTCCTGTAGTGTTCTCTTAAACCTTACATGCAGAGCTGCATACTCTGCAAGTCTCTTTTTATTTTCACTTTAGAAATTAAAAGGGACCATGTCGTGTACTGCCCAAACACAACATGTTGTGGTAGTTGGTGCTTTTGATTCCACTGTTCCTGGCATACTCCACTTGCCCTGGCCCCATTACTGTCCTTGTAATTAATGGTTTAGCTATCTATTTCTATATATCTGCATCCATCATCATTTTTCAACAGTAAGACAATGCAGGTATTTTAAAATCATCACGTGCCATCTAGTTAATAAAATACTAAATATACTTTTTGTTGAAACATATTGCTAATAAAACATTTATATTCATATCCCATACAACATAATAGAACGCTGTAATCAATTAAAGATAGAAATACTTAATCAAGATACCAAATAAGTTGTGCATTCATTTGAGAACCAATTATTATTCATTTTAGCTTTCAATAAGCATAGGAATGAGACACTAAATGCTAGTTTTTAAAGAAGTAAATGTTAGCTCATGCTAGCCAAAGAAATGTTGTTGCACCATTTTGAAATGGCAATATAGTGGGTATATATCAGTTGCCACTATGTTATTATAGTTAGGTCAGAGTTTCCTTAAAAAAGCATTTTCAGATTCTTTAATAATTTTAGTGATGTTTGACTAATCTTCACAACACTTTCCAAAAACAAGCTCATCCACTTCAGCTCTTTTATGGAATATTTTGTGCCAATCTGTCAACCGGGGACCAAGAAAGAAGGTGGGGGACCCAAAAGTGCTATTTCATAGTTAATTCACATAGGAAAGTTTGCTCTCCGAGACAGAAAAAAATGACTGAATGGAGTGACACCAAATTTGTCAAAATGTTAGAATTTTCTTCAGCAAGCATGCTTTTTGTTATTTGGTGTAAATCTGTTCAGGCTGTTATAAGAAATTAGCATTTCAAAAGTTTCCTGGGGTGGGCATGAATTGCCCAATTCAAAGTGGATCAGTGGATCCTGATTGGCTCGCCACAACATGGAGAACATGTAGTGGCATCCATTACAGACACAGGGACTTGGTCCCAGAGTCCTGAGAAACAAAATCAAAAACCACAAAAAAAGGGCAGAATGGGCACATCCTCACTCCCATGACCTCCACTTCAGTCAAAATTTAAAAGCAAAAAGTATTTTGGGTCACAGGAACTTTGGTACCAGTGTCTGGTACCACAGCATACCTAGTGAGGTACTCCCTTTCCTCTTGTACTATGGTATTTAAAAAAAAATGAAAAAGAGAAGGATCTTATAATAGACAAGACCCTGTGGCAAAACACCATTGTGCAGGTCAAAGGCTGTGTGCAGTGTGATTGTCTGCCTGCAGTGACTAGGGCACAAGGAAAACCCTGCGGCCAACACTTGAACCAAATTATCGGTACTCTGTACCTCAGTACTTAGAAAGGCCTCGAGTGAGGTACTTCTGTACGGGTGGCAGTGGGTGTTGGGCGAGCATTGGGAATTGGTGCAAAGCCTGGCCAGAGGCCAGGTTCTGTACCCAACCCCTGCTGCACAAGACTGAATGCCCCATCCAGCAAGTGCTTTGGCATTCATATGGAGGTTGGCTACAGCCTGCACCCAACCTGGCATGTGGGGGCAACGCCTGGCCAGAGTCCAGGTCCTGTACCCAACCCCTGCTGCACAAGAAAGACTGAATGCCCCAACCAGCAAGTGCTTTGGCATTCATATGGAGGTTGGCTATAGCCTGCACCCAACCTGGCATGTGGGGGCAGAGTGCAGTGCCTGGCCAGATGTTGGGCTCCCATTGAGAGTTGGGCACCCGCCGGGAGATGGGTGAAGGCCAAATCCTGTGGTGAACCCAGAAACCATGGTGCCACCCAGTACTGCTGTACCGAGTGAGACCCCCAGTGAGGTACCAGAGTACAGACACTGGTACTGCAGTACCGAAAAACTATTTTAAAAAAATGAGAAGGGTCTGATCATAGATCAGACCCTATGGCCAACTGCCATTGTGAAGGCTGTAGGCAGTGCACAGTCAGGTTAACTACAAGCTGTGGATTGGGCACTGGGCCACATCATAGCTGCGCATGTCTGAAGTCTATACTCAGTGGGGAGTGGTCACAGGTTGCCCAAGTGTATTGAACGTTTGCTGAAATTCGAATATAGATAGAAAAACACAGAGATTTAATGAAAAAGGTTAAAATTCTGTTATAGTTCGACATGGTAATAAGTTCTTAGCATACTTTTTTTTTTAATCATTAATTCACCAGAAAACCAAGGGTTAAAGTAACATTATAGTTAGATGTTGAAATGAGACCGCAACTTATGTTTAAAATGTAAAAACCAATGAAAATCACCATTTATACTCTAGTGAATTAACTATATCTGGTGTTCCCGTCATGCACTGCTTAAGGCCTCACATATCACACCATTCATGGTGTATTCAATTATATCATTGATGTCATCACTGATGATATCTCAATTCACATCATAGATGACACCACTGAAGATATCTCAGATAACATCCTCCACGCACATGATAAATCCTTACATCTTTTAAAAAAAGAAAGTTGGTAGTAAAGACCCATATTCATATAAAGCATACAGATAAAGTGTGTACACATGAGGGTGTATAGAATGGAAATGGCACAATCCTAGAGGTAAATGTGATTGTGCATGTTGAAAGTTATATGATGAACTGTTTACAAATCAGTAAAGTTTCGGGTGCAAGCAATTCTTCATGTTAAGCAAGGTAAAAGTTGAGAGCTCCTGATGTGGGTGGCATAGACATGTTTCAAAGTAGGTTGTTACTTAAAGCCAAAGCCTGTTGCAAAAAATCTGTGAGAAAAGCCAATGCTTCTGTTGATTCTAGATTATCCATTAATGGATATGTGGGCACATATTTTAATCAGGGAAGAGAGAGCTAGAAGGAGCTGTGATCCATTCAGCTCCCTGTCAGTAATTCCAAATCAAAGGGAAATGGATCACTTGTACCTGCTACCAGGGTTCACTGGGTCCTATCCGTCAGTGTTCGAGTTGGTACTTAGAAAACCCTCATTCACGTAAGCAGGGCGTATGGCAGTTTATCTTGGTTCTCCGCCTTTTTTAAATACGTGACAGCATCATCATCGGGTCTCTTTTTATATGCTTCCTCCACCTGTAGGGAACCACTGGTTTTTAGAGTAGTGATCAGATATCGATGGTAAGTGAGGAGTGCTCTGGTGAAGTGTGATATTTTAAAAAAGGTGATACGCACACTACCTAAAATTAATATTTTTATTCTGTCTGGTGTATGGGATGACTGGTCAAAAAGGTGCAGAGTGTGCAGAGCGGCACTAGTTATGAGTCCCCTGCACTGCTATTGTCCAAAATCGATGGTCGACATGTTTCAGCCCACTGATTGCACCAGATGGGTCGTCGTGCTTTCTTCAGGACCTAAACATCAAATATGTGAAAGACTATTGTCCAATTCAAATCGGTGCCAGAGTAAATATCTGAGGTACATCGCAATGGTACCTAAAAAGGTCGGTAGTACCTTTTGGAAGTCCCATTTCGGGCTTCTATGGCAGGGGCGGTGGGTGACATTTGATAGTGATGGGGCGCAAACTGATTTTCATCCAGCACCGTAGCGAGCGAGCGCAGCGAGCGAGCTCGAACCCCAAAGGGGGGTTTGGGGGGGTTACCCCCTCCAAGAAAATTTTGAAAAAAAAGAAGAAAAATCGTGCATTTTCAAGCAAATTTGAGAAAGCAGTAAGGTTAATAAAGTAATTGTGAAAGTGCAGTTATTACATTAATAGATGGCATAACATAGGTAGCTGCTTATTCAGTATAACAACAGAGCTTCATACATTCTGTCCTATTACGCTCAGGTGCGGAATTCAGACTATAAGACTTTCATGAAAATCTCAGCTCTAAGGCCATATATAGGCCAACAACTGATTTTTCTATTTTTTGTTTTAAATAGCGAACTAGACCAGAGACGTCGGATGTCAAGAGCGCTTTACATGAGCACCAGTTTCGTTACATATAAAATGTCCTAAATAAAACATATAAAACAATCAACACCAAAAAAATTTATCATTAAAAAAGGCACAATGTATTATCTAAGGAGTCATGATATTGTTAGAACAAGGTTGAACGGCCTGTGAAAACACTGAAATATTTTGCCGAACAAATGAAATGGTCCATGTTAATTTCTTCTCCAGCTTTGGCAACCGCCTCTGACTAAGTCTCTTGATCCTATCTAAATACCACACTTCAGACGTTCACTCTTAAGGACCTCTTCATGAGAATGATTATGTGCTTTAGGCATGATGGTTCACAAGAAATAGAACTGATGAGATGTCTTCCACCTTGATCAAGTCAACCGCAAAACCGGTCCTCTTTCACAGCTATTATTTCTTTTAGCTATCGACCAACGTCTACAATACATCAATAACCACCCAGATATTACTGCCTTTAACTATAAATCACACACTCTCAAAGTGGCAGCATATGTGGATGATATTTTATTTTGTTGTGCCTATGAAGAAAAATCTATTCTAGTCCTTCTAGACATTATCCAAGAACAGTTACTCTCTGAACAGAGATAAAACAGACATTTTTCCACTTAACATGTTATGCCTCCAAGGCTTCATAAATAAGGTGTGCATCCACTAGCAACCTAAATTCATTAAGTGCTTGCGCATTTGGTTCTCCAGTGGCCTACTTAAGTCGGTAAGGCAGAAAGAGAAGATCCTATCCAATATTGAAGACCACTTGAAATACTGGTCTCCAAAGTATATATCTTGGTGGGGGAGAATGGAAACTGAAAATTATAATCACACCAACTGAACTTTTCCTCTCCAAAATGATGCCGAACAGACATCTAATTTCTTTCCCAATCTGGATAAAAAGTGCTGTTCCTTTCTTTGGCATGGGAATAGAACAAGAATCTCAATAAAAAGCTCTGCTCAGGGTAGAAGTCTAGAGGATATAGACTACCCAACTGGGACAACTGTAAGCCACCTTTCCTGATAAGGTGGGTCTCTCTACGGTTTTCTGAACCCTCAACTACCCACCCTATTTGGGTAGATATCAAGATGGACTTGATACTCCCGACTCCCATCATCCTCACTCTTAAAATGAGACCGCTCAGATCAGTTCAGACAATTCACATCCTACTTGATACAGCTACTGCTCTACTCGATACAGCTACTGCTCTACTCCAAACAGACAAACAAAATACCATTAACAAATCAAGCTTACAAGCATTCTTGCACAATAAGAGAATTAAAAATAATAAAATCATGTTATGGCCCTTCTGGATATAGAATGGCATTATGTTCATGAAAGATCTAGAAGTTTCAAAACACATCTCACCTTTGCAGAACTCCAAGCCAAAACATGCTCTCTCCAACATAGAATTCAACAACTTTCTGCCACTCAAAGAAATAATTCACCAGACAATTTGCTATGCAATAGGTCTCGCATTTACACAAGTTTAAGCTATTGGCATTGTAAATGGCAATGCTTTTTATTTATATTTTAAAAACCATAAAAGGCATTGTCATTTACAATGCCAATAGCTCAAACTCGCATAAATGCAAGACCTAGTGCATTGCAAATGCTTGTTTTAAGTGCACTCACCCTTTGTGCATACTGCTCCTCCCGCTGTTTTACTAGGCCCATTTTGTTTACCCAGGATTCTTACGTCGGGGTGGGGGAGTAGATTTCTATCCTTTCAGCGTTAATAACTTAGCAACCAACAATCCAATAAATAAGTAGTGTTGTTTTCTTCATGTTAAAATGATGGTGTTGGTTGAAATTCTGAATAATGTCACTTGTAGGTCAGGCTCAATTTGGACTTTTAGTTTTGTGCTGATTGAGGGGAAGATCTTGTCCCAGAAAGTACAAAGTATGTGGCACAAGAGCGTGACAGGCCAGTCCCCTCGTTGATGCCCACATCAAAATCATAGAGCTGATGTTGCTGGAAACATTTGATGCAAGCCGTGCAGGGTATAACAAGGTCCATTTGGAACAAAATGCCATTCTTTTAAAGTTCGCTCCTCGGATAGCTTTACGGGCCATAAGATTAGAACAACCCACAACAGCCTACGGTGAAATTAGAGCCAGTGCTGCAGCGTGATGCAAATAAAGATAAAGTACCTGGTGCCAGCTGCCCAAACATAAGCTAAAGTTGAAATAATGTGATAATTTTGCCTTCTCGATGCATAAGCATTCCCTTCACTCTTATTCAACGTGATCCCAGGATCAATGTGTGCAAAATTCACAATTAACAGTTTGTAAAAATGCAGAGTTCACAAGTAACACGTGAGTGAGCAATCAATGTGCACATCCTATTCATGTTAAAACAGAAGTATAAATCCATCCCTTCTTGCTTCCCTTACAAAAATTCTAGCATTTTAAATTGTGCCTATTTCCTTCTTTCCATCATCTGGAGTGAATCCGTGTGCATGTACCTGCTCACATTTCTTTAGCTCACATAAACGCTCTGCTTTCAAGAAAAAGGCCAATTCAAATGTTTCTTTAAGACATTTAAGTGCTAAACTGTCTAATCTGTCTCTCTGACACATTTTTTTGTTGTAATGGTCTTTCTCTGCTACTACCTCGAGAAAACAGCTTTGTGATGTCTACAAGTTGATAACAAATTTGATTAAGTGTGTAACCTGCTCCGTGTGAGGCTCCATAGACACACGTTCAATGCCAGAGCGCTTACATATTACTGAAGAAGGTTTTAAATACCTAGGTCTATACATCTCTACCAATGTAGCAGGCTGCCTCACCCATAACATTAAGCGTGTCCTGGCAGAATTTCGAGAGGATGCGGTCACATGACGGTGTCTTCCCCTGACGCTATTAGCGAAGACAGCCATGTATAAAATGTTAACGCTTCCCAAACAATTTTATATACTCCAAAACACATATTGTAAAATTCCGGAAACGGTTTTTAAGGCTATAAATGAGGAGCTACGCACATTCCTACAGGATGGCACTGCAAACCCTACAGCGCAGTCAGTATAATAGAGGCATAGCTCTGCCAGATATTCAAGCCTACTACAGGGCGGCACATCTAATAGTAATTAACGAATGGGGTCATGCTTCGAGAGACCACCCACGCCTTAGAGAGACTCCAATTCCAGAAACACTCCTGTCTGCATTACATATATGGGGGAGCTGGGAGGCGAAGCCTGTTATCAGCGACACAGAGGACGATTGAAGTCTGGAGAGGGGCAGAATGGCAAATGAACTGGGATAAAAAATTAACTAGGTCCAAACCTGATTGTTTGCGTTCCAAAATAGACCGTGGTTCCTACGTGCATACCACGTTCGATGCTTTGCACTGCTACCTCACGCTCCTACTGCTACATGGTTAAGGTGCAGGTCGGCATGAGGCTGGCACTCTAGCGATGTTAGGATAAGGTCCTGACTGAGTCTGACTTCCCTTTCTGCTGGTAATGGTTCGTCCCCATTTACGTACGGCAATATTCAGATTAGGCCCTGCTGGTGACATGTGGCTTCGGAATCGCAGGAGTGAGTGTTTCACACCTTGGCACCGGGGCCCGACTCCAAGGTGTGAAACAATAACACTCGTGCGATTCCGAAGCCACATTTTTCACTCCAAGCCACGGTCTAATATCTCTCAGTCTCGGACCGGGGAGACAAGCAGCAGTGCACTGTGAGTGAGTGTGCAGAGCTGCAGATGTGTGTGCGTGAGTTTTTTTGGGGGGGTGGCATAGATCCAGGGGGTGAGGGGGTGTGAGGACGGTGAACGGGGAGAGACAAGTACGGGAACTGCGGCTTATCTGGGGAAACAAATCAATGCCCTTAAAATAATATAGTAACAGGAGCGGGGAGATAATGAAGTCAGCACATAAGCCAGCGGCCGCCTGCTGGGGTCGCACAGCTGAACACGGCCAGAGGGGGCATTTTCCCAGCGTTTTGAAACTTGTCGCGGTCCTGTGAGTGTGTTCGAGTGCGCGACGGCCATTGGAGAGCGGTACATCCTGCTGCGCGGGTTCAGTCCTGCCAAGTATCACGCATCAGCCGTGACACTAACGCATTTCAGTGTGGTGATCCGCATCACCGCACTGAAATGCGTTGTCACGCATTTGCATAGTGTCTGAGCATCAGCAAAGCAGCTGCCTAAAACTGCAATATTATGGAGTGTGGCTGGCAGCTAGCAGCGCGGGCTGCTCCTGCCGTTGGTGATGTAGCTGAGCTAGGCTGGGTGCTGCTAGGCAGCTCACTAGCTGCTACAATGCATCATAATTATGTCCGCTGCGCAGCTGTCAGCTCTCGCACTTTAGTGCACAAATGCTACTAATATCACAGGGTGGGGGGAGCAGTGAGATAAAGCTGGGTGATGTCACGTCCTGTTATCGAAGGCGGGAAGTTTGTTTTCGGAAGGAACAGTAAGCAGCAAGGGGCGGTTACTGGTCAATGGGCTCCGCAATCATGGTGCTCACAGAACTGGCCTTTCGCTCGTTCCGGGCCATCAAAAATCGCCGGCATTATGCCATTTAATCACGGAGCCAGTGAGCGCGTTTGCAGCGGTCGCTCACGAAAATACTTCTGTCACTGGACAGCAGACTGACTCCGAGGACAGGCAGGCTATGGCTCCTTGCAGCAGGAGCCTTCTTGATGTTTTCAGTTCCAGTGATCATGAAGGCCACTGCCAGGAGGAAGGCTGGCAACACGTGGTCTGGGTCAGGTGAGAAAAATACAATCTGGACCATTCATTTCGGCAGAGGCAACACGTGGGTGCGGTGCTGAGCCTGTTCTTTCAGAGCAAGGCACCTTCTCGACTAGAACTGTGCTGTCGGGTCATTGGCTGGCCACAAACCGTCACTGTGGCAGCATCTGAGCTTTGCCAGCCCCCTAGGTTAGGCATGAGTCGACCGCTTTGACAATCAGTGCTGTTCTGTTGTACTGAGGAGAAAGTGGCACAGTGCACACGTAGTGAGCGTTATCGGGAGGATGTTTTTCACGCCCGCCTCAACAGCCCCCACCCAGGTAAGCATTTCACAGCCGCCGGGGCAAAGGGCCTAAAGAAATGATTTACACCTCACTTTTCCCTATATTTGTCTCAAAGTCCAACATTTTAAGAGGTCTGTATTGGACATGCCTGAATTTTATGGATAAAAAGACACAACTGTTTAAGAATGAACATGCTACTGTTAGGCTAGTGATTTGGAAATTGTGCACCAATACAATAATGTACGTCTCGTTCAGCAGCAGAATATCACCGCATGCAAACATGTGATTTTGGAAAGTCTGAAGAGGAACATCCGGAAGCAGGAAGAGAGAGGATCAGATCTGTCTTCCGACATGCTTTTCAGTAAAGAAGGCCTTTTCTTCAACTTGGTTTTGCCTGTAACTCGCTCTTGTTTGACCAAATTGTGTGATCATGGGTGTTAGAAGCGGCAGTCTCTAGTTGGCAGAGGTATACACTTCTGACAAATAGGGACACACCTTTTCTAGTCAGGGCAAGGAGATCACACACTTAGATAACCCCTGCTCACCCCCTTGGTAGCTTGGCAAAGCAGACAGGCTTATCTCAGAGGCAGTGCGTTAAGCATTTATGACCACATACAGTAATAAAGTGAATACACTACAAATGGACACGACACAGTAGTATTATAAAAATATGGATTTTTATATAAGGTTTAGCACAAGACCAAATAACGACAAAAATATACCACAGTCTTAATAAATACTCTTGGAAGGAAAAATAATAGTTCAAGCACGGTTTCTTCTTAGCACAAAGTCTTTAGTATCAAAAGCAACTCTTCTTCTCTAAATCAAAGTTCTTGGCAACAATGTAACCCACACGGGAGTCACACGACGTCGAGGCAAAGTTAATCCAAAGGTTCGGCGTCGACCGCGAGGAGCGCTACGTCGAGCCCGGAGTCGCACAGACCCCAACAACACAGTACCTTGGAAAAAGTGAAGCACTCGATGATCAGCGGCGTCGAGATGTCCGGCGTCGCGTCTTCGGCGTCGATCGGGCCTCGGAGTCGGGGCGATCTGCAGCGGCGTCGACCGAAGTCAGGCGGGAGCAGCGCTCACGGGATGAAGCAGGATACGGCGTCGTCGATGTCGATGTTGCAAGAGTGAGCAGCGCTCACGGCGTCGAGAGGGCTCGAAGTCGATGCGATCAGCGGCGGTGCAGACACGGGGTCACTTGGAGCTGGAGCCGAACTCACTACTCACTGGCGTTGCTGCTGGCGTCGATCGGGCCCGGCGGCCGGCGTCGAGGAAGCGGGACACTGGAGCCGTTACTCACGATGTCGAGCTGGATTCGGCGGCGTCCGTCGGCGTCGAGATTGCTGGATTCTTTCAAAGGTGCTGGATTCACAAACTCCAGCAAATAGCACTTTAAGCAGATGAAGTCCTTTAGCCCTGTGACTTCAACAGGAGACTGGCACTCTTCCAGTCCTTGGAGATTTTCTCAGCAAAGAGTGAGAGTACACACAAAAGTTCCTCTCTCCTGGTTCCTTGGCAAAAATAAAGAAGCAATGCAGGATTCCCCCAACAAACAGCACTCTGGCAGAAGGGGTAGGCAGTCCTTAGATCAGCAGGCTTCTTGTCCTTGGTTCAGGTTTCCTTGTCAGAAGTGATCTGATTTCTTGGTTCAGGGGTCCTTCTCTTATACCCCTTTTTGGCTTTGATCCCTTTGTCCATGCAGGGGAATTTCCCCCCATCCTGGGTTTGTTGTGGGTGTTGCCAGGCCAGAGCACCTGGCCTATTCACTGGGCAGGGCAGAGTCCTCAGCCGCTCAGCAGGAGCGGAGCCAGCATTGTTACTGGCAGGGGCAGGGCCATCAGCTGCCCGGCAGGAGGCGGGCCAGGAAAGTCCCAGGCAAGCACAGAGTCATCAGTCGCCTGGCAGGGGGGCGGAGCCAACATTGTATCAGGCAGGGCAGGCTATCAAGAGCTACTCTCCCCTACTCTCAATGCAAATGCCCCACTCATCCCACACTGACTCATTCAGACTCTCTGGAGCCACCCAGCTCCTGTCACACACACACCAGAACCAGCAGAGACCGGTAGACAGTTAGACAAGAAAGTAGCTACTTTCTAAAAGTGCTATTTTCAAACACAGAGTCCAAAAACCATCCACACAAACGGATGCGTGATTAAACCCTGAGTTCAGGGATACCAAACTCGACATTGCACCATGCTCCCCGAGCCCGCTAGGATTATAACATTAATAATCCTGGCAGCCCATTCTAACTGATGGAGAGCAGGCTACCTTACAATAGTGAAAAACGACTATGGATGTAATTCACTATTAGGACATGCCAACCTTGTCAGGCTTGTCCTACCTTATGCTTACAATGCACCCTGCCCGTGGGCCTACCATAGGGGTGACTAACATGAAGTTAAGGGAAGGTTTAGGGACTGGCAAGTAGGTGTACTTGCGCAGTCCTCGTGACAGTCAGACTGCACGTGGTCTGGCAATGGCAGACCTTCAGACATACTTTTACTAGGCCGCTCTTGTGGGTGGCACAACATGTGCTGCAAGCCCACTAGCAGCATTTGTATTTACAAGCCCTGGCACTCCTGGTGCACTCTACTAGGGACTGACAGTAAACCAAATAAGCCAAACATGGAAGTCAATCAATACAGCAATTTCACATAGGGAGCACTTGCACTGTGGCACTAATCAGCAGTGGCACAGTGCCCAAAGCATATACCAGCAAAAACATCGTAAACAGAGGAGGCAAACAGAAAAAATGGAGGAGAGACTCATGCCAATGATGCCAGGTCTAACACGTGTCCCCTCCAGCTGAAATGTGGGGAGAACTACCCTTACCCTAGGGAGTCCTCATCACTAAGGCGGAAAAATCTGGACAGACCATCAGCATTGGCGTGATCTGTACCAGGGCGGTGTTCCACCGTGAAGTCCATCCCCTGTAGAGAAATGGACCACCTCAACAGCTTTGGATTCTCACCCCTCATCTGCATCAACCATCTGAGGGGCCTGTGGTCTGTCTGCACCCGGAAGTGAGTCCCAAACAGGTAGGGTCTCAGCTTTTTCAGTGCCCAGACCACAGCAAATGCTTCTCTTTCTATCGCACTCCACCTCTGTTCCCTGGGAAGTAACCTCCTGCTGATGAAGGCTACAGGTAAGTCTCGGCCCTCTTCATTCACCTGAGCTAGAACAGCCCCCACGCCATGCTCTGAAGCGTCCGTCTGGACAACAAATTCTTTCGAAAAGTCGGGTGCCTGGAGTATGGGTGCTGTGCACATTGCAGTTTTCAGGGTGTCAAAGGCCGTCTGACAGGCGTCAGTCCAGTTCACAAGTCGTGGCTGCTTCCTGGAAGTCAGCGAAGTCAAGGGGTGCACAATGTTACCATAATCCTTGACAAACCTCCTGTAGTAACCCGTGAGACCCAGGAAGGCTCTCACCTGAGTCTGGGTTTTGGGTGGTGCCCATGCCAGGATGGTATCAATCTTGGGTTGCAGGGGGGCCACCTTGCCGCTCCCTACTTGGTGCCCCAAGTACACCACTGAACCCTGCCCAATCTGGCACTTACTGGCTTTGATTGTGAGGCCTGCTCTGCGCAGGGCCAACAACACTTCCTGGAGGTGGCACAAGTGTTCCTCCCAGCTGGCGCTGAACACTGCGATGTCGTCCAGGTAGGCGGCACTGAAATCCTCCAGTCCAGCCAAGACCTGGTTGACCAACCTCTGGAAGGTGGCAGGGGCATTCTTCATCCCAAAGGGCATAACCCGGAACTGGTAGTGCCCATCTGGTGTGGAGAATGCTGACCTCTCTTTTGCCCCATCGGTCAAGGCGATCTGCCAGTACCCAGACGTTAGATCAAACGTACTAAGGTACTGGGCAGCCCCTAACCGATCGATGAGCTCATCAGCTCTGGGGATGGGGTGCGCGTCAGTCTTGGTGACTGAATTGAGTCCTCGGTAATCCACACAGAACCGAAGTTCCGGTGAAGCACCAGGCGCTGCAGCCTTTGGAACCAAGACCACGGGGCTGGCCCAAGGACTGCTAGAGGACTCAACCACCCCTAGGGCAAACATCTTGGAGACCTCCTCCTTGATGTATGCTCTGACCTTGTCAGTCACTCTGTAAGCCTTGTGCTTGACAGGAGTGCTGTCCCCGGTGTCTACATCATGGACACACCACTGAGTAACACCAGGAATCAAGGAGAACAGATCAGGGAATTGCCCCAACAAATGGCGACAATCCTGCTGCTGTTCAGGGGTCAGTGTGTCAGAGAGGACAACACCATCCACTGACCCATCTTGCTCTTTTGCATACAGGAGGTCAGGAAGAGGCTCACTCTCCTCCTCCATTCCAGCATCTGTAGCTAGGAGCATGCCCACTTCGGACCTTTCTAAGTGGGGCTTCAAACGGTTGACATGCAGGACCCGCAAGGGGTTCCTGGGAGACTTCAAATCCACCAGGTAGGTGACATCGCTCTTCTTCTCCACAACCTCGAATGGTCCAGTCCACCTGTCCTTGAGCGCACAAGGTTCCACAGGGGACATGACCCAAACTTTCTGTCCAGGCTGAAGCTCTACCAGAGTGGCCCTCTGGTCGTACCACCGCTTCATCTCCTCCTGGCTGGCCTCCAGATTTGCCTGAGCAAGATCCCTGAAGCGCCTAGTCTGGTTCCTAAAGGCCAGCATGTAACTGTATACATCCTGGGGAGGTTTCCTGGGAGATTGCTCCCAGCCTTCTTTGACCAGACTTAAAGGTCCTCTTACCGGGTGACCATACAAAAGCTCAAAGGGGCTGAACCCTAGAGACTTCTGTGGCACCTCACGGTAAGCAAACAACAGGCATGGCAAGAGGACGTCCCATTTACGCCTCATTGGTTCTTCAAGACCCATGATCATGCCTTTAAGGGTACGGTTGAATCTTTCAACCAACCCATTACCTTGAGGGTGGTAAGGAGTGGTGAACTTATAAGTTACCCCACACTCCTTCCACAGAGACTTCATATAGTTGGAAATGAAGTTGGTGCCCCGGTCTGACACCACCTCTCTGGGGAACCCCATTCGGGAGAAAACACCCATTAGTGCCCGTCCCACCACGGGGGCAGTCACTGTTCTGAGAGGGATGGCTTCCGGGTACCGTGTGGCATGGTCCACCAAGACCAGGATGAACCTGTTGCCCAGGGCTGTCTTGGGGTCCAGTGGCCCAACAATGTCAATCCCCACCCGGTCAAAGGGGGTACTGACCACGGGAAAAGGTTGGAGGGGAGCCTTCTGCTTCCGCCCGCTCTTCCCACTTGCCTGGCAAGTCTGACAGGTCTTGCACTGGATGTCTACATCCCTTCGCATCTGAGGCCAATAGAAATGGGTGACAAGCCTGTCATAGGTCTTGTCCTGCCCCAGATGTCCAGCTAACGGAACGTCATGAGCCAAACCCAGTAGGAAGGCTCTGAAGCGCTGGGGTACCACCAGCACACGGGCTGACCCAGGCTCAGCAGCCTTAGGCTCGCTATACAGGAGGTCGTTCTCCCAGTACACAAAATGTGACCCTGACTGATCACCTGAGGTTTGGGCTGAGGCCTGCTGCCTCATACCCACAAGAGAAGGGCACACTTTCTGTTCTGCACAGAATTCCTCCCTGGAGGGACCACCATCCTGCTGCCAATGGGTCAGCTCGGGCAGGTCTCCCAGTTCGGCAACTTGTTCACCTGTGGGTTCCAGGGCATCCCCCTCGAGGTCTGCCTCCTCCTGGACCACGGGAACTACGGGGGACGGTTTCCCGCGCCCCCTGCCTCTTCTCTTCACAGCTGGGTCCTGGGCCATACTTTCAGGCTCCAGAACCCCATCAACACCCTTACTTGCTGTCATGGATCGAGTGGTTGCACACACCCACTCTGGCACACCCAACATTTTCAAATGTGTCTCCCTCTCCACCTTAGCCCAAGGGGAGTCTTCTAAATTGTTGCCCAGGAGACAATCAACAGGCATGGCGGGCCTCACAGCAACCTGAAGAGTACCCGAAACTCCCCCCCATTCAAAGGAAACTTGAGCTACCTCACACTCTTTCTGGGAGTTGTCAGCAGCTATCACAGGGTAGAATGCGTGGGGAACAACCTGCTCTCTGGACACCAAGTGACACTTGACAGCTGTCACACTCGCTCCGGTGTCTCTGAGAGCTTCCACTCTATGGCCATTAATGGTCACCCACTGCCTATATTTTTTAGTGTTACTAGGCAGAGGGGGTGGCGGGACCAATTCCATGTCTCCTAGAGAGACCAGGGACATCTCTGCGGGACCCTCCCCACCATGGGCAACCATCTCTTCCCCTCCCAGAGCTACACTAGCCAACTGACGGGGTGGTGCACTGGGTAGTGCACCAGACTTCTTCAAGGGACACTGAGGGTCATAAAAACGGTGTCCTACCTGCTTACAAACGAAGCAGGTCAGGGGGCCCCTATGACCAGGTTTACCTGGCGGGGCCTCTGATTTCTTCACAGGGGGAGGCTGGGAACCTTTCCCTTGGTTCCCTTGGGGATTACTTTGGGGCCCTTTCTGGGACTCCTTCTGTTTACCCTTGTCCCCCCCACTCTTCTGCTGGGGACCCTGCCCACCTTTGGCTGAGTCTCCCACTGGACCCTTGTGGACCCTGGTACTGACCCAGCGGTCCGCCTCTTCAGCAAGTTTTCTAGGGTTAGATATCTTGCTATCAATAAGGTGCTGGCGCAGCTCTGGAAAACAGTTATTAGACAAGTGCTCCCAAGCAAACAAATCATAAAGAGCATCATAACTTTCCACTTTGCTGCCCTTTACCCAACCATCCATGGCTCTGCAAAAATATGACACATACTCCACCCACGTGGTACCAGGCAACTTCTTACATTCTCTAAAGGCCTGTCTGTACTTTTCTGGGTTTAGGCCATACCTTAACATTAAAGCATCTTTCATATGAGCATAAGACGTCCTATTCTCAACAGGCATGTCTAACAGGGTATCTCTTCCCTCATTCACAAAGCGACCCCACAACCCCGCTCCCCAATCCTTCTCAGGGACCCGGTGGGCCAACAATGCTAACTCATATGCTTTAAACCACTGACCAATAACCTCATTCTTCTGAAAATCTTTGATCACATCTTTGGGAAAATAAAACCTACTTTCTGCAGGCACAGATGGGACGCTGCCACCAGAGGGATTCAATTCTAACTCCTTAGCTTTGAGCTCCATGTCCCTCACCATTCTCTCACGCTCAAAAGCTAACTTCTCTCTTTCAAACTCTAATCTTTTGATCTCCAAATCAGCTTCTCTCCTGCCTCTTGCATTCTCTATCTCCAACTGCCCATTTATCTTAAGTTTTGCCATTTCCACGTTGTAGGCTCGCTCCTTCGCCCTTTCTTCTCTTTCTTCAGGGGAAAGACCTTTGGAGGAAACACTGCTGCCAGGAGGGGATACAGGCCCAGTCACGGGCACTTCCTCCTCCCCTTCCTCTGGCGGTACCACCACCGGGGCAGAGGGGTCTCTGGCCTCTAACCAGGCCTCCAATGCTTTGGAATAGTCTCCTTTCCGGGAGATGCCTTTGGTAGGAACTTGAAACTGCTTGCAAAAGTATTGCAGTTGCTTCTTTTCGTATGTCCCTATCTTGGCTCTATCAAATTCCTCCACAACAACAGCAACAGGGGCAGTGACTCCGGCGTCACTCATGGTCAAAACTGGCAGTTTCAAAAATCAAGCTTCAGGAAGAGCGGAGAACAAAAATAGAATATCCAACCAAAACAGATTGTGGCTGCGCTATGGTCTGCTTTCACTATGTAGCGCACACTAATCACTGCACATGGGTCATAAATGCAAAGTTCAAAATCCCACCGCTGACCCACCAATGTTAGAAGCGGCAGTCTCTAGTTGGCAGAGGTATACACTTCTGACAAATAGGGACACACCTTTTCTAGTCAGGGCAAGGAGATCACACACTTAGATAACCCCTGCTCACCCCCTTGGTAGCTTGGCAAAGCAGACAGGCTTATCTCAGAGGCAGTGCGTTAAGCATTTATGACCACATACAGTAATAAAGTGAATACACTACAAATGGACACGACACAGTAGTATTATAAAAATATGGATTTTTATATAAGGTTTAGCACAAGACCAAATAACGACAAAAATATACCACAGTCTTAATAAATACTCTTGGAAGGAAAAATAATAGTTCAAGCACGGTTTCTTCTTAGCACAAAGTCTTTAGTATCAAAAGCAACTCTTCTTCTCTAAATCAAAGTTCTTGGCAACAATGTAACCCACACGGGAGTCACACGACGTCGAGGCAAAGTTAATCCAAAGGTTCGGCGTCGACCGCGAGGAGCGCTACGTCGAGCCCGGAGTCGCACAGACCCCAACAACACAGTACCTTGGAAAAAGTGAAGCACTCGATGATCAGCGGCGTCGAGATGTCCGGCGTCGCGTCTTCGGCGTCGATCGGGCCTCGGAGTCGGGGCGATCTGCAGCGGCGTCGACCGAAGTCAGGCGGGAGCAGCGCTCACGGGATGAAGCAGGATACGGCGTCGTCGATGTCGATGTTGCAAGAGTGAGCAGCGCTCACGGCGTCGAGAGGGCTCGAAGTCGATGCGATCAGCGGCGGTGCAGACACGGGGTCACTTGGAGCTGGAGCCGAACTCACTACTCACTGGCGTTGCTGCTGGCGTCGATCGGGCCCGGCGGCCGGCGTCGAGGAAGCGGGACACTGGAGCCGTTACTCACGATGTCGAGCTGGATTCGGCGGCGTCCGTCGGCGTCGAGATTGCTGGATTCTTTCAAAGGTGCTGGATTCACAAACTCCAGCAAATAGCACTTTAAGCAGATGAAGTCCTTTAGCCCTGTGACTTCAACAGGAGACTGGCACTCTTCCAGTCCTTGGAGATTTTCTCAGCAAAGAGTGAGAGTACACACAAAAGTTCCTCTCTCCTGGTTCCTTGGCAAAAATAAAGAAGCAATGCAGGATTCCCCCAACAAACAGCACTCTGGCAGAAGGGGTAGGCAGTCCTTAGATCAGCAGGCTTCTTGTCCTTGGTTCAGGTTTCCTTGTCAGAAGTGATCTGATTTCTTGGTTCAGGGGTCCTTCTCTTATACCCCTTTTTGGCTTTGATCCCTTTGTCCATGCAGGGGAATTTCCCCCCATCCTGGGTTTGTTGTGGGTGTTGCCAGGCCAGAGCACCTGGCCTATTCACTGGGCAGGGCAGAGTCCTCAGCCGCTCAGCAGGAGCGGAGCCAGCATTGTTACTGGCAGGGGCAGGGCCATCAGCTGCCCGGCAGGAGGCGGGCCAGGAAAGTCCCAGGCAAGCACAGAGTCATCAGTCGCCTGGCAGGGGGGCGGAGCCAACATTGTATCAGGCAGGGCAGGCTATCAAGAGCTACTCTCCCCTACTCTCAATGCAAATGCCCCACTCATCCCACACTGACTCATTCAGACTCTCTGGAGCCACCCAGCTCCTGTCACACACACACCAGAACCAGCAGAGACCGGTAGACAGTTAGACAAGAAAGTAGCTACTTTCTAAAAGTGCTATTTTCAAACACAGAGTCCAAAAACCATCCACACAAACGGATGCGTGATTAAACCCTGAGTTCAGGGATACCAAACTCGACATTGCACCATGCTCCCCGAGCCCGCTAGGATTATAACATTAATAATCCTGGCAGCCCATTCTAACTGATGGAGAGCAGGCTACCTTACAATAGTGAAAAACGACTATGGATGTAATTCACTATTAGGACATGCCAACCTTGTCAGGCTTGTCCTACCTTATGCTTACAATGCACCCTGCCCGTGGGCCTACCATAGGGGTGACTAACATGAAGTTAAGGGAAGGTTTAGGGACTGGCAAGTAGGTGTACTTGCGCAGTCCTCGTGACAGTCAGACTGCACGTGGTCTGGCAATGGCAGACCTTCAGACATACTTTTACTAGGCCGCTCTTGTGGGTGGCACAACATGTGCTGCAAGCCCACTAGCAGCATTTGTATTTACAAGCCCTGGCACTCCTGGTGCACTCTACTAGGGACTGACAGTAAACCAAATAAGCCAAACATGGAAGTCAATCAATACAGCAATTTCACATAGGGAGCACTTGCACTGTGGCACTGATCAGCAGTGGCACAGTGCCCAAAGCATATACCAGCAAAAACATCGTAAACAGAGGAGGCAAACAGAAAAAATGGAGGAGAGACTCATGCCAATGATGCCAGGTCTAACAATGGGCAAATAATTTATTTCACCGAGCTTTCTTCTATTCATTATCACATTTGAGAGCACATTCAAACTTGTGAGCTCTGGGTTGTGCGCTGTAAAAATATTTTTAATAAACTGTACTATGGTGAATCGCATTTGGCAGAGCAGATGTGTTGCAGAGTAAGACCAATGGTGGCAGCTGTTACATTTCCCGAGTTGCTAAATTAAAGAAGCCAGTTCAGGAGCTCAGCAATCACGTTATATTATTGTGAAGGAGAGTTGTGCTTCTTCTCAGGCGTCTGGCTAGTTAACAAACCAAGGGGCCCTGGCTGCCCGTCCTAGATGAGAGCTATGCAGCCACCTACAACCTGCTACTTATCTCTCAGCACTTTGGGCAGCTCACTTGCCTACCCTGACCAACAACCTTGGCGAAGACGCTCGTTGGGCTTCTGATGGCGCATGAGGTGAGAGTCCAGCAGAGCACAGAAGGTGAGTGCTGTATTATCCTGGAGGGAATAATCATGGTCTTTCAGAGTGTGCTTGAGGGGGTAAAAGACATCACATGGCTTAGAGAGAAAAATGCACTATAACTATTTTGCTCTTTCTTCTTCAGGTAACCATATATAAAACTAACCACAAAACACTTTAAATGAAAGATGTTCATAGATGATGCAAGTTAAATAAGTTTACCTTATGAACCTCAACTGATTAATACAATCACTGTAGGTTGTGTGTATAACTAGAGAGAAACCTATTTGAGCCCTGTTTGGTGCTGTAGGCATTACTGACTTCTGTATTCATAGTGCTATGTGGTCCTAACCAGCAATTTAGGCACTGTGTGAATATGCAAAAGTCGTCTTAAAAAGCAGCTGTCGCTTAGTGACTTATTATTTCAAGGATTTTTCAACAGTTTCCAGATTTTTTTTAGAGCTTCTCATTGCTCAAAAGTGTGTACTTTCTGATGTTAATGTCTTTCTGTGTACTAATTTGCTTGGTGTTACACACAAAACAGCAGTTTCTAGTTGCTCAATTGGGTGCAAATTCAAATATTTATAAGTCTCCTTGTATTCAGTGCTTGATTTCGCTCGGGAGAAAATGTCACTCATAGTCGTTGAATGTCACTCATTATTACACTGAAATTATGAAATTGTCACACATAAGCAATCTGAAACCTTGGCAGCTATGCGGGTTTCCTTCCCTCCGGGACGGTTCAGAGGAGGTGAGGTGAGGGGGCGCCACCGCGTGCCCCCTTCTCACCTTCCCTCCCGGGCCTCAGACAATGGAAGTCCCCGGTCGTCCTCTTCGCCGGCGAATCCTCCCCCCTTGCCCGGCTGTCACACTGGGCCATTTTTCCACATTTGCGGGATTACGGGCACTTTCGCTCAGATCTATGTGTGCTGCCCGCGCCCACAAAGAAACACTTGGCTGGGGGATTAGTGGGACTGGAACAGCTTCACATATGTCCAGTTCAGGCAATTGGTATTCAAAGCTTTGCACTTTCAAATGCCACCAGGCGAGAGAAAAGGGGCCCAAGAGCCCGCTTAGCATCTCTGAACCGTCAGGAGGGGGAGAGGTGCTTTTTATTAGGGTTTAAAGCTGCGTGGTGGCTGTGGGTAAACAAAGTCTTCTATCGCTTTAATCCGCCACGGTTCGATGGTTCTTGCACAGCCAATCTGGGCCTCCGTGCTCCAAGCAAATCAAAGCAAGACGTCTATGTGACTGACAGTCTGGTTTGGGAAAGATTGTGGCCAGCTCGTGGCTGAGAAGAAGAGAACACGTCATATAATTCTGATGTTATTTATTTTCAGACTATATGTTCTTTGAAACAAATAACCAACCAGGGCTAGCAGCGTCCAAAGTTCAAATCGTAATGAGGGACGTGTGTGTTCATTCACTTAATTAGTATAATGGTTTTCTGCACTTTGAATTTTGAATGCTCTTTCGAACATATGTATGGCAAACACAAGGTAGAACGCACCAGTATACATCGTTGCCGAAAATCAAAGACAGTGCTCATAGACATTTCTACAACAGGCTGGCACGTCTTGGATAACACAGCAGACAGCAAATGATCACTTTAAGGGTATTTCACAACACACCTTTGACCA
The DNA here is from genome assembly GCF_964261635.1 of Lissotriton helveticus. Classification (NCBI taxonomy): domain Eukaryota; kingdom Metazoa; phylum Chordata; class Amphibia; order Caudata; family Salamandridae; genus Lissotriton; species Lissotriton helveticus. The sequence continues at coordinate 16,982,544 of NC_136060.1, read as the reverse complement.
TCATAACTCACATTGTAACATGCATCACCAGTCCTTTCCTGTCACATGCTTTTCCATCCTAAGAAGTAAATGAGGAGATTTACTGCCCAAAAACATCTTAAAACCCCAGGACTGGACGGAATCCTCTGAGATGTTTTTCGATCTATTTTATTATGGGCCAGACTTCTAAAAAACGCATTTAATTCAGACCTGAAACTTGGGAAGGTCGCAAGTGAGGACGGTGAACGGGGAGAGACAAGTACGGGAACTGCGGCTTATCTGGGGAAACAAATCAATGCCCTTAAAATAATATAGTAACATTTTTAACAATGTTAAAGAAGGATCCATTCGCATGATGTTAATCATTTGGAGCGAGGGACGGTTTCTGAGCGCTCCTAACTTCGGCGATAATGAGAGTTTGGGCCCGAGAGGGCAAATCTTTTTGCGATCGTGTAATTACAGATTCTGCTTCAGATTCTGCTTCCTGCAAGTGCATAATACTGTGCCGGACCTCTTACTTTAATAATTAATCGAACACCGGCACGAAGACAGGGAATCGACGATCTCTTCGTCTCTTCAGTCGGCGAGTGCGTGTCTCACAGAGAGGGATGACTCGGACGACTCCAGAGAGAGAGAGAGAGAGAGCAGCGCGCCACCGTTAGGAAACAAGTAACAACACGTCTAACGACGTGGGCACGCATGGCCAATCACTGAATGGGGGGGGGCACACACAGCACTCGCCCTCTCGCCTTCCAAACGACGGGGCGGCTAAAGCCGCACCCCCTGGCCCCTTCGGTCTGTCTCAGCGTCTACATGACGCTGACGCGCATGCTCGGGCAAGTTTCTGCCCATAATGCGCAACTCCGGTCCGACTCCACACAGTGTTTACTTGAAGTTTAAATGCCAGCCAGCCAGCCAGCCCCACCCCCTGTGCACTCCCTATTCCAGCGGGTGTGTCCCGGCCGGAACCCCCGCTGAAAGTGCTTTTATTATATTAACTTGGGAGCTCGTTGTGCCGCAGCAGGTGCGTCCACCAGGCTTAGCGGGGCTACGCCCCTACGCCCCAATGGACGCACCGCTGCTGCGCTGCTGATCGCGCAGTGCCTGCTCCTTTGCAGGTTGCACCACTTGTGCTGGCGCTGTGATCAGGACCAATGCTTCTGTTAATTCTAGATTATCCATTAATGGATATCTGGGCACATACCCATTTTAAATAGTTGCAATACAGTGCTGTAGAGATGATGCCTATAAGGTGTGGATGTGCATTTCCATAATTTTACTGGAAAGATTGAGGATTGCAGAATATTGAATAATGTAGAATGTAGGAGTGCTGCCCCTTAGAGGTGGTGTAACTCACACTGGGGTTGTAAGCATTGCTGTACGGTTGACTGCCATTGTGCTCATCTCAGGAATGTATGTAGTGTATTTCACCAAACTACAATGTGTTGTCCATAGGGCCTAGCAGACTGTATTATTTTGGTGCAAATGCATTCATGTCAGCCTCTTGTCTTAAAATTCTGGGTCATGCAAAGTCTTTAAACCCATTAAGGTGAACAGATAATTGGTCCAGGTGCAGTATGTTGAACTATTTCAAGTCCACAAACCTATAGGATGCTGTAGCAATGACTTGATGATGTCATCCATGAGCTCATCAGTGATGTCATTTGAGATGTCATCTGCGATGTAATCAATGATGCCATTTAACAACTAATTATAACGTCACTTTGGGGGCGGGCCTAGCTGAGCAGCAAGATGGCCGCTCACTAGAGAGGCTCTGCCAGCCATAGTTAAAACTCTGGCATGTATTATTTCTCTGTAGTCACATCTACCCTACCTAAGCCCATTACTGTCATCCCTGCACTGCCTGGACTGTTTTGCCTTGAAAGGGGCTCTGCCGGTGGCGTTGGAAGAGCATGCCGTAGTCCGACTTGTGCACAGCCTTGAGAAGCCACGGAGCAGACCTAGATTGCTTGCGGCAAGGTGTGGTGTTGCATTGACATTGCCTCATCCACCACTGCGACCACCCTGATTGACTGCATGTGGCTGGCCCTGGGCTGTCTGCTGGGGAGAAACGTAGTAGCAGATTTCAGCCCAAAATACTGTGGGCCGGGGTGACTTCGCCTTTGAGCCCGAGGTGAGGGAGGCCCGGACTGATCTGCAGGGCCCGTGGCGAAACTTTGATTGGGCTTGCTGGCTCATGGAGGTGAGTCTGGGGCTCTGGTTCCAGACTCTGAAGAAGGAGTGTGCTTGAGCACCATCTGGGACTGATCGCACGCCCACGAAACTCGCCACATCGACACATGCCAGGTCGCTGCCTGAGTGTGCCAGGTGCCTCCCTGCTTTGGTCCCACACTGACTGGGGCGCAGCCGTGTGGCACACCAAAGAGGTGCTGGACCTGTTGCTACCCTGGCCCTCCTGTGTGGCTTGCCTGCTTTTACCAGCCTCCAACTTTGGGAAGTATCTCTCCTCTGTATTTGTTGTGGAAAGAGCTCATTGTACACTGGCACCCAGGCCACCTCCTGGGACCAACCCCAGACTCATTGTGGCCCGTTTTCTCAATTACAAGGGCCAAGATTTGGTGCTATGCCAGGCTTGAGAACAAAGGAACATATGCTTTCAAGGAAATACGCAATGACTTTACACCTTCTATGCAGGCGGCACGTAGAGATTTAGTTGCCGCCAAACAACTACTGCAAAAAGTTGATGTAACCTATGCCCTTTTATACCCTGCCAAAATATGCATCACACACAGTGGCAAACCACATCACTTCACAGACCCAAAGGCTGCTCTTATGTGTGCTAAATCCTTAACAAAGGCGTCTGGATCAACGCGCACATTCCCCAACTAGGGAGCAGGAAAATATGGATGACATTGAATATATTAGCCCTTTTTGATCACATTGACTCCAACTCCAGACACCTTTACGACACCTGAGATGTGCCTGGTGGCTCCCCTCTCCGGAGGGCCCCTGCCATCACTGGCCTTTCTGTCACACTAAAAGCTTCTACTTCATCATTCACATGCCCAAGGAACTGCCTACTGGGCACACCTACCCCTTCCGCTACCCAGTGTATCCTGGATTGGGAAATTGGCCCGGCTGGACTCCGCCTACAAGGATGATTCCTCAACAAGATGTTTACCTAGGGTTCGGGGTTAGGGAGCGGGATGGGATTCTGAATTCCACTGTGTTTGTGGGTGGGTCACTTTTCTACTAATGATACAGCTTCACTTGGGCCTAACATCCTGTACTTACCTGCTAAATCACCACACTAGTCAAGCGCTGTTTAGCCGGACTTTTCCCGTTCTTGTCCTCACATCGCAATACACGTCATAGATTCCATACAAACATCTGCTATTTATATTCCCATATCCATATGACCTCTACAATACAGTGTCTCTTCTGGAATGTAAGGTGACTTAAGAATAAGCGCAAAACAAGGCTAGTCCATGCCTATATAATACAACACGGGGTGGACATATGTTTTCTGCAAGAAATACACCTCATATCCTCAACTGTCTCTCGCCCAATTGTAGGCTGATGCTCAGACAAACATGCTACACTCTACCCCATTTATGCACACAGGACTGCCATCCTATTATGCAAGGGCATTCAGTGGCATTCCACCCACATTATAAATGACATAGACGGTCGGTTCAGGCGTCCTGCGTCAATGCTCGATGACACTCATATCAGTTTGTGGCCCCAACCATGAGAGTCCAGACTTCTCTGTGACAGAATGGCACCACATTTCCGACATTGAGCCAGGCACGATTTTTGGTGGGGAAATTTGCAATGTCGAACTAGACCCTGCACTGGACCGCTCTAGCACGTAGTAATTTATTTAAAAGTTCTTTTATTGAGATTTTCAAAAGAAGGACAATGAACATGGAAGAAAAGTCATGTCAGCTAGATATAACTATTCTTACAGTTGCAGCCTCGATTACAGCAGGGTCCCTTAAGAGTGTATTTTTGCATAGTCCAGAGCAACATAAATGAGCCTAGGTCCCGGTCCATGTTGCGTCTCGCTGCTGCCTGTAGTGTCCGCCTTCCCAAGGTGCATTCCAGGGCTCTACATAGCCCTAACGAGGAAAAGAAAGGGTGGGAAAGAAGGGGGTAACAGGGAAGGGAGGTACGACGATCTCTCTGGCTCGAGTGATACTCCAGTTCCGTCCGTATACCCAACTATCCATGTGTAGCAGGAGTGATCCACGTGCAGTGTTAATGCCTAAACAACAACGCTGTCCTCAGTACCGGGGGGTAAAGAGTCTAAATACCCCTGCAGTGGCGCCCATATATCTTTGGGTCAAGCTCGCGCAGGCATCAGCTCCCAGTATTCCGTCAATTGATGGTGGCAGAATGCTGCCTCCTTGAGCCACTCCGCAGCTTTTGGACTGTGCGGTCGACCCCAGCAGATGGCAATCCTTCTCTTTGACAGAAGCAGCATGGCAACCAGTTTCCTATGTGCTGCATCTATTTCACGCACATACCCTAACAGAGCCACCCGGGGGGAACACTTAACCACAGCTCCCATCAACAGGACCAGCACCTCAATAACTCATTCCCAGTACTGCGCCACTCCCGTGCATTTCCAGGCTAAATGCAAACAAGCATTTACTTATCATATCTTATCTTAGGTAAAATTTGTAAAGCGCACTGACGCCAAAGCTTCCTGGCGCTGATAGACAGAGTGAGTGAGGGGGAGCGTGAGTAGCAGAGATCTAGCTAAGAGGGGGGAAAAGGTGAGTTTTTAGCAGTTTCTAAAATTCAGAAGGGAAGAAGAGGATTTGATTGAAAGAGGAAGGAGATTCCAGAGCACGGAAGCTAGGTAGGAAAAACGGTGACCGCCGAATTTCTTAGTTTTGCTCTTAGGAGTGACCAGCAGATGACGATAGGCTGAGCGGAGGTTACGTATTGGACAGTGAGGGCGGATGAGGGATTTGAGGAACGCAGGGCCAGAGCAGCGGAGGGCTTTGAAAGTGAGGCAGGCCACCTTGAAAGCTGCCCTTTGGTCTATTGGAAGCCAATGAAGGCTGTGGAGCAGAGGTTTGGCCGATTGCCATCTGGGGATTCCATGAATTAGGAGAGCCGCCTGATTCTGGACAACTTGGAGGCGAGGTAACAGATCTTGTGGGAGACCGTAGTAAATGGAGTTGGAGAAATCCAAACGGGAGAGTACAAGTGAGATGACGGTTTGGGTAAGTGCCGCAGGGGGAGAAGATGGCGGACTTTGCGGATCCTCCTAAGTTGGTACATGCAGGATGAGACCACCGCTCCAACTTGGGCTTTGAGGGAGAGTTCGGCGTCAATGATTACCCCCAAACTCTTTACTGTTTTTGCCGGGACGGGGGGAGAACCGAGCTCCGGAGGCCAGAACTGCGGGCCCCAGTGGACGTGACTGAGTCCAGGGAGAAGGAGCTCAGTTTTACCGGGGTTCAACTTCAATTGGTTCTGGTTCATCCAGAGTTGGATGTGATTCATGGCAGCGTGGAATGTGTTGATGGCATGTGGTGAATTGAGTGAGAGAATAATTTGTAAATCGTCAGCGTAATTGTAGACGATGATATCCCAATTCAGAAGAGATTGAATGAGTGGCCGAAGGTATAGATTAAATAAAAGCGGGGAAAGGGAAGAGCCTTGGGGGACTCCGCAAGACATGGGGATTTTTTTGGCAGTATAGGGACCCAGGCAAACCGCCTGTGTTCTTCCAGTGAGGAAGGACCTGACCCACTCGAGAGCAGCACCTTGAATGCCAGCCTACCCGACACGGTGGAGAAGGATGTTATGATCCACCGCGTCGAACGCGGCCAATAAATCAAGAAGGACAAGGGCTTGGGAGAGCCCCGCATCTGCGTTGCTCCTGAGTGTGTCAAGAACTGCCAGGATGACGGCCTCTGTGGAGAGGGCGGGTCTGAAGCCGGCCTGATTAGGCTCAAGATGACAGGAAGAGTCAATAAAGTTTGATAGGCACCGGGTGACGTGGGCCTCCATTAGTTTAGAGAAGTATGGGAGGAGGGAAATGGGGCGATAATTCGACGGCTCTGCTGGGTCAGCACTGGGCTTTTTGAGGAGGGGCACTAGGATAGCCTGCTTGAAAGAAGTGGGAAGAATGCCACTGCTAAGAGACCTGTTAAGTAAATGTAGGACACAATCTGGCAGGTTAAGGCAGATACTCCGCAGGACAGATGGTGGACAACAGTCGTTCGGGGAGCCCGATTTCACGCGGGTAGCAAGTTCCGCTAGGGAAGTAGGGTCTAAAGCAGGAAAGGTGGTGAGGGTCGAGGAGTTATTAGAGGAGATATCCAGTGAAAGTGACTGGGGGAGTGGAGTGATAGGCTTTTTAATTTTTGTGATCTTTTCCGAGAAGAAGGAGTTAAGGGTGTCACAGGCCTCCTGAGTGGGGGTTTGGACAGGGAGGGTTCTGTCATCTGTAGTTAGCTCGTTCAAGACTCTAAACACCTCCTTAGATTTATCGACCGCCGAAGAGATCCTATTGGAAAAGTGTTCCATTTTAGCTAAATTGATGGCTGCTTTGTAATCTTTTCGTGCGGCCAGGTAGGACTGTCTGGCTGAGTCGGAATAATCGCGTCTCCAGATGCGTTCTAGCTGGCGCATTTTTAATTTCTGAGCCTTAAGGTCGTCAGAGAACCATCTATGGGAATTCCGATGCCTGGTGCAGGGAAATTTGACGAGAGGAGCAAACAGGTCACTGGCCGATTCTAACCAGGAGCCGATGTCGTGTTCTAGTCCGTCGATGTCATTAGAAGGATGAGAGGCTGGGCGGGTGCCGGCCAGGGCAGTGAGGAAACCCTGAGAGTCATATGTGCTCCATTTCCATGAGAGGCCACCAGCCATCAGGGGGGCAGAAATCTGACCGTCGACTGTGATGGTGGTATCCACTAGGTGGTGGTCGGACCAGACACAGGGGAGTGTGTCTGGTGGAGACAGGGCCAGATTGCAAGTCCAAATCTGGTCCAATATGTGTCCCTTGATGTGAGTGGGTTGGGTGACGTGTTGAGTAAGATTCAGACTGTTAAAAGTCTCGAAGAGCTCTGTAGCATGGGGACCGGCATTAGTATCGCTGAACCAATAATTTAGATCGCCAAAAATGGCGAAGCTGGAGTGCAGCGTTAGCAGAGTGGACAATTGTTCACTCATAATGGAGGAAAAGGATAGCATAGAATGGGGAGGCCGGTATAGGAGGAGGAAAGTGAGGGTGCCGATGTCAGTTTGCACACTGATAAGTAAGTTCTCCACCTCGGGGAGGGGAAGAGAATAAGAGGAGATAGAGTTCAAACGTTTAGATATAATGGCTGCCACCCCACCCCCGGGCCGATCACCGGGGCGATCGGCGTGAAGAATATAGTAATCAGGGGGGAGGTCAGCTAGGATGTCTGGGAGGGACTCTGTTGTTAGCCAAGTTTCCGTAAGCAGGAGCATGTCCGGATTGGTATTGGATAACAGGATGAAGATGTCCTCAGAGTGTTTCACTAATGAGCGAGTGTTCAAGTATGACACCCTGATGGACGTGGTGTTCCTAATTGGCATGGCTGGGGGTGTGCGACCGCATAGAAGGGATTGGTTAGGGTGCGTAAGGCCAGCAGTGAGTATGCGGCGGATAGAGGTGAGTACGTGATAAGATGGTCAGCGTGGCGTGCCCTAGGGCCCGGCCTGGCGCGGCCTGGCGCAGACGGGCTTGCCCTAGGCGCTCCCGCTGCGCTCGTCCGCTGCGCGTCCTGAAATGGCACATGATTTATAGGGAGAGGGCTGGGTGAGAGGAGGGTGTGGCCTCACTAAGGGGCGTGGCCTCGGCGAGCGCCAGTGATGGTGCCAAGAGTATCCCGGGTACAATACCGCAGCGCTGGATCTGCTGCGCGGCATGCTCAGGTGATTAAGTTTCCGAAAGAGGAGCTTGGAGGGAGCAGAGTGAGTAATTAAAAAGCAGAGAATAGTGACACTCAAATTTTAAAAATAACACAAATCACGCTCCCGGCTTTCCGCCTCAGGAGGTACAGTCTGTCTGCCCGGCGTTTGTAGTCAACGCTTTTAAAGGGCTCGAAGAGGGCGTGGCCTCACTAAGGGGCATGGCCTCGGCGAGCGCCGGTGATGGCACCAAGAGTATCCCGGGTCAACTACCGCAGCAGCGCTGGATCCGCTGCGCGGCGTGCTCGGGTGATTAAGTTTCCGAAAGAGGAGCTTGGAGGGAGCAGAGTGAGTAATTTAAAAGCTGAGAATAGTGACACTCAAATTTTTAAAAATAACACAAATTACGCTCCCGGCTTTCCGCCTCAGGAGGTACAGTCTGTCTGCCCGGCGTTTGTAGTCAACGCTTTTAAAGGGCTCAAAGGGGGCGTGGCCTCACTAAGGGGCGTGGCCTCGGCGAGCGCCGGTGATGGCGCCAAGAGTATCCCGGGTCAACTCCCGCAGCAGCGTTGGATCCGCTGCGCGGCGTGCTCGGGTGATTAAGTTTCCGAAAGAGGAGCTTGGAGGGAGCAGAGTAAGTAATTAAAAATTTACAATGCAATGGTCTCGGCATTATTAAAGGTAGAGCTATTGGCATTGCTCATTACTTTTTTTTTTTCTTTTAATCATAAATAAATGGCATTGTCATTTACATTGCCAATAGCTTAATCGTTAAATAAATGGCATTGTCATTTACATTGCCAATAGCTTAATCGTTAAATAAATGGCATTGTCATTTACAATGCCAATAGCTTAATAGCTCGCAAATGCATGACCTATTGCATTTACACCCACACAGAGCCACACACACAAAGCCACCCACACACACATACAGAGTCACCCACACAGAGCGACACAGAGCCACACACACAGAGCCACACACACACACACACAGAGCCACACACGCACAGAGCCCCCCACACACACACAGAGCCACACACACACACACAGAGCCACAAACGCACAGAGCCCCCACACACACACAGAGCCACACACACACAGAGCCCCACACACACACACACAGAGCCTCCCACACACACAGCCCCACACACAGAGCCCACACACACACACACACACACACCCAGAGCCCCACACACACACCCAGAGCCCCACACACACACCCAGAGCCCCACACACACACCCAGAGCCACACACACACCCAGAGCCATACACACACCCAGAGCAAGCACAGCGAGGGGGTAGGGAAGCAAGCACAGCGAGGGGGCAGGGAAGCAAGCACAGCAAGGGGGCAGGGAAGCAAGCACAGCGAGGGGGCAGGGAAGCAAGCACAGCGAGGGGGCAGGGGAGCAAGCACAGCCTGGGGAGCAAGCACAACGAGAAACAGCGTGGGTGGGGACACCAGCACAACGAGGAACAGCGTGCGTGGGTGGGCGGGGACACCAGCACAACGAGGAACAGCGTGGGTGGGTGGGAACACCAGCACAACGAGGAACAGCGTGGGTGGGTGGGGACACCAGCACAACGAGGAACAGCGTGAGTGGGTGGGTGGGGACACCAGCACAACGAGGAACAGCGTGGGTGGGTGGGGACACCAGCACATCGAGGAACAGCGTCGGTGGGGACACCAGCACAACGAGGAACAGTGTGGGTAGGTGGGGATACCAGCACAACGAGAAACAGCGTGGGTGGGGACACCAGCACAACAAGGAACAGCATGGGTCGGGGGGGTGGCATTTGGGGACACCAGCATAACAAAGAACAGCGTGATTTATAATTTGATTTCAGGTCAAAAACAAACCTCAATGAAGCCTAAAGCTCACAGCCTACTATATTGAATTATTCTGCCCATTCCCATGGGGCCAGAAACTGCTTCCGAGTTATGAGATTTGTGGAAGCACCACGGAGCTTTTTATTTTACCCGGAGATTTCGACTGCTGAAAACAGACGAAATCTGTGTGAAAGCATGGAAAAAATGTGAAAATACCAGGGGAATTAGTACCAGTGTTACAGATTTTACCCAGTAATTCTTTATTTCTTAGTGGTCTGTTAGGGTCCAACTTTGATTTTCCCTGCATCAGTAACTCTGGGGGTGGGACATTCCTGCCCATTTTGCTTGGCCAGTCATAACGAGGGCCTTAGACTTTTGCTTCACTGCATAAAACATGTAAACACCCTGGTAATCAGTCCTTTTCACCCCGCTCTCAAGCTTTCAAATAACAATACGTTGGCGTATTTAGGTGCTCCGCCCAGACACCCAGATCACACTTAAATTTTTAAAAAAAAGGTACTTCAGGAAGATGATTCATTTTATTGTTTATTTACAACAGCTGAGAGCAGGGGTGGGTGGGTGACATGCACAACGAGGAACAGAGGGGGTGGGGGGGGCACCAGCACAACGAGGAAGACCGGGGGTGGGGGAGGACGGACACCAGCACAACCAGGAAGAGCGGGGGTGGGGGGACACCAGCACAACCAGGAAGAGGGGGCGTGGGGACGGACGGACACCAGCACAACCAGGAAGAGCGGGTGTGGGGGGTGACGGACACGAGCACAACCAGGAAGAGCGGGAATGGGGAGGGATAGACACCAGCACAACCAGGAAGAGCGGGGGTGGGGGGTGACAAACACCAGCACAACCAGGAAGAGCGGGGGTGGGGGTGACGTACACCAACACAACTAGGAAGAGCAGGGGTGGGGGTGACGGACACCGGCACAACCAGGAAGAGCGGGGGTGGGGGTGACGGACACCAGCACAACCAGGAAGAGCGGGGTTGGGGACGGACGGACACCAGCACAACCAGGAAGAGCGGGGGTGGGGGGGACGGACACCAGCACAACCAGGAAGAGTGGGGGTGGGGACGGACGGACACCAGCACAACCAGGAAGAGCGGGGATGGGGGGGACGGACACCAGCACAACCAGGAAGAGCGGGGTGGGGGGACGGACACCAGCACAACCAGGAAGAGCGGGGGTGGGGGGGACGGACACCAGCACAACGAAGAAGAGCGGGGGTGGGGATGGACACCAGCACAACCAGGAAGAGCGGGGGTGGGGACGGACGGACACCAGCACAACCAGAAAGAGCGGGGGTGGGGACGGACACCAGCACAACCAGGAAGAGCGGGGTGGGGACGGACGGACACCAGCACAACCAGGATGAGCGGGGGTGGGGACGGACGGACACCAGCACAACCAGGAAGAGCGGGGGTGGGGACGGACACCAGCACAACCAGGAAGAGCGGGGGTGGGGACGGACGGACACCAGCACAACCAGGAAGAGCGGGGGTGGGGGGGGACGGACACCAGCACAACCAGGAAGTGCGGGGGTGGGAACGGACACCAGCACAACGAAGAAGAGCAGGGGTGGGGACAGACACCAGCACAACCAGGAAGAGCGGGGGTGGGGGGGACGGACACCAGCACAATGAAGAAGAGCGGGGATGGGGACAGACGGACACCAGCACAATGAAGCAGAGCGGGGGTGGGGACGGACGGACACCAGCACAACCAGGTAGAGCGGGGATGGGGGGGACTGACACCAGCACAACCAGGAAGAGCGGGGGTGGGGACAGACGGACACCAGCACAACCAGGAAGAGGGGGGGTGGGGGGACGGACACCAGCACAACCAGGAAGAGCGGGGGTGGGGACGGACACCAGCACAACGAAGAAGAGCGGGGGTGGGGACGGACACCAGCAGGGGTGGGGTGGACGGACACCAGCACAACGAAGAAGAGCGGGGTTGGGGACAGACAGACACCAGCACAATGAAGAAGAGCAGGGGTGGGGACAGACGGACGGACACCAGCACAACCAGGAAGGGCGGGGGTGGGGACGGACACCAGCACAGCCAGGAAGAGCGGGGGTGGGGACGGACAGACACCAGCACAACCAGGAAGAGCGGGGGTGGGGGGGACAGACACCAGCACAACCAGGAAGAGCGGGGGTGGGGACGGACAGACACCAGCACAACCAGGAAGAGCGGGGGTGGGGACGGACAGACACCAGCACAACGAGGAACAGCGGGGGAGGTGGGGACGGACACCAGCACAACCAGGAAGAGCGGGGATGGGGGGGATGGACACTAGCACAACCAGGAAGAGCGGGGTGGGGGGTGACAGACACCAGCACAACCAGGAAGAGCGGGGGTGGGGGTGACGGACACCAGCACAACTAGGAAGAGCAGGGGTGGGGGTGACGGACACCAGCACAACTAGGAAGAGCGGGGGTGGGGGTGACAGACACCAGCACAACCAGAAAGAGCAGGGGTGGGGGTGACGGACACCAGCACAACTAGGAAAAGCGGGGGCGGGGGTGACGGACACCAGCACAACCAGGAAGAGCGGGGGTGGGGGTGACAGACACCAGCACAACCAGGAAGAGCGGGGGTGGGGGTGACAGACACCAGCACAACCAGGAAGAGCGGGGTGGGGGGTGACGGACACCAGCACAACTAGGAAGAGCGGGGGTGGGGACAGACGGACACCAGCACAACGAAGAAGAGTGGGGTGGGGACGGACGGACACCAGCACAATCAGGAAGAGCGGGGGTGGGGGGGACGGACACCAGCACAACCAGGAAGAGCGGGGGTGGGGACGGACGGACACCAGCACAACCAGGAAGAGCGGGGGGTGGGGGGGACGGACACCAGCACAACCAGGAAGAGCGGGATGGGGACGGACGGACACCAGCACAACCAGGAAGAGCGGGGGGGGGGACGGACACCAGCACAACCAGGAAGAGCAGGGTCGGGGGGACGGACACCAGCACAACGAAGAAGAGCGGGGGTGGGGATGGACACCAGCACAACCAGGAAGAGCGGGGGTGGGTACGAACGGACACCAGCACAACCAGGAAGAGCGGGGGTGGGGACGGACACCAGCACAACCAGGAAGAGCGGGGGTGGGGACGGACGGACACCAGCACAACCAGGAAGAGCGGGGGTGGGGACGGACGGACACCAGGACAACCAGTAAGAGCGGGGGTGGGGACGGACACCAGCACAACCAGGAAGAGCGGGGGTGGGGACGGATGGACACCAGCACAACCAGGAAGAGCGGGGTGGGGGGGCAGACACCAGCACAACCAGGAAGTGCGGGGGTGGGAACGGACACCAGCACAACAAAGAAGAGCAGGGGTGGGGACGGACACCAGCACAACCAGGAAGAGCGGGTGTTGGGGGGACGGACACCAGCACAACGAAGAAGAGCGGGGGTGGGGACAGACGGACACCAGCACAACGAAGAAGAGCGGGGGTGGGGACGGACGGACACCAGCACAACCAGGTAGAGCGGGGATGGGGGGGGTACGGACACCAGCACAACCAGGAAGAGCTGGGGTGGGGACAGACGGACACCAGCACAACCAGGAAGAGGGAGGGTGGGGGGAAGGACACCAGCACAACCAGGAAGACCGGGGGTGGGGACAGACATCAGCACAACGAAGAAGAGCGGGGTGGGTACGAACGGACACCAGCACAACCAGGAAGAGCGGGGGTGGGGACGGACACCAGCACAACCAGGAAGAGCGGGGGTGGGGACGGACGGACACCAGCATAACCAGGAAGAGCGGGGGTGGGGGGGATGGACACCAGCACAACCAGGAAGAGCAGGGTCGGGGGGGACGGACACCAGCACAACGAAGAAGAGCGGGGGTGGGGATGGACACCAGCACAACCAGGAAGAGCGGGGGTGGGTACGAACGGACACCAGCACAACCAGGAAGAGCGGGGGTGGGGACGGACACCAGCACAACCAGGAAGAGCGGGGGTGGGGACGGACGGACACCAGCACAACCAGGAAGAGCGGGGGTGGGGACGGACGGACACCAGGACAACCAGGAAGAGCGGGGGTGGGGACGGACACCAGCACAACCAGGAAGAGCGGGGGTGGGGACGGATGGACACCAGCACAACCAGGAAGAGCGGGGTGGGGGGGACGGACACCAGCACAACCAGGAAGTGCAGGGGTGGGAACGGACACCAGCACAACAAAGAAGAGCAGGGGTGGGGACGGACACCAGCACAACCAGGAAGAGCGGGGGTTGGGGGGACGGACACCAGCACAACGAAGAAGAGCGGGGGTGGGGACAGACGGACACCAGCACAACGAAGAAGAGCGGGGGTGGGGACGGACGGACACCAGCACAACCAGGTAGAGCGGGGATGGGGGGTACGGACACCAGCACAACCAGGAAGAGCTGGGGTGGGGACAGACAGACACCAGCACAACCAGGAAGAGGGGGGGTGGGGGGACGGACACCAGCACAACCAGGAAGAGCGGGGGTGGGGACAGACATCAGCACAACGAAGAAGAGCGGGGTGGGGACGGACAACAGCACAACCAGGAAGAGCGGGGTGGGGTGGACGGACACCAGCACAACGAAGAAGAGCGGGGGTGGGGACAGACAGACACCAGCACAACGAAAAAGAGCGGGGTGGGGACGAACAGACACCAGCACAACCAGGAAGAGCGAGGGTGGGGACGGACACCAGCACAGCCAGGAAGAGCGGGGTGGGGACGGACACCAGCACAACCAGGAAGAGCGGCGGTGGGGACAGACGGACACCAGCACAACCAGGAAGAGCGGGGTGGGGACGGACGGACACCAGCACAACCAGGAAGAGCGGGGGTGGGGGGCAGACACCAGCACAACCAGGAAGAGCGAGGGTGGGGGGTACAGACACCAGCACGAAGAAGGATGGGGGTCAAACGCAGCCCTACGGACGGAAGCAGGTCCTTGCACCGTGCAGCAGAAATGCCAAGGGTACACAGTGAGCTGCTCAGAGACCCAAGGCTAGCCAAGGGCATCAGGTCCCCGCGCCTTGCACCATACATATCACATACACAGTGAGGCAGAGGCCCTCTCAAACACACAGCAATGCGCACATGCGTCAGACAGTGCAGTGCAACAGGTCACTGTACTCGTCAGCAGAGAAGTCACATATATTCAGAGCGAGCGTCTAAACCAAGGCCTCCCTACCCTACAACCATTCATGCAGTTCTTCCAAGACGTTGTGTCTTTTTTGCGTGCTTTTCTCAACACTGCCCGACTTCCAGTCAGAGTGGCCATGGACGCACTCACCTTTATCTGCACCCGCAGCACCAGTCTCTGCCTGTACTGCTTCCTGACTAGTCACTATCTCCCCGCTGTCCCTCCACATATCACCCAAATATCCGCTGGCCAATGGCTTCTTCAATAATCCTGCCAGTGTTTTCCAGGTGCTGTCCCCATCTCCGTATTGATGCGCCTGTGCCTCCCTGCCCAGGTAGTGCATCTCCTGCTGTGCTGCCTCTTCAAACTCTGCTGTTTTTCATTTAATGCTGCCCAGGATTTCTGGGCTGTTACTTTCGAAGTACTAGAGTTCAGGTTTCTTAATATCCTCCTCTAAGCGTCGGAGATCTCCTCGAAGTGAGCGCAATACGCCCACCTGCTTAGCGATACACTTGCCCCAATTTACCGCCTTAAAGGCCTCCCCCAATACCGAAGCCGAGTCTACAGTCCCACAATTTAAATGAAAGTACTCCATTATATCAGCAAAATATACACAAGACGATGAAGGTCAACTACTGGGTGCACTGGAAGGCTATTCATTCCCGTCACGGGCAAACCCAGAGCGGCGCGGCGTGCCGACTCCGTCCCGTTAGCGTTTAGCATCACAAAAACAAGCAGCCATAATCAGCATGCTGATTGCATCCCCTACTAACAAATAATTTACAACTGCGAGCAGCGCATTCGAATCAAAGCTCATTAACAACAAACAAAACAAAAAAAATGGCGGCCGCAAAGCTCCAAACATTTTCGGATTCGAGGGCGTGTTCTTGGCTTCTGAGTGACGGATGACGTCACAGGTGGAAAGAACGCCAAAAACACGCCCCGAATCCGAAAGAGACGGGGCTTGATTGGAGTGACGCCCCTCTCCTCCAATGGCTGGCCTCCATTTAGGAAGCCAGCCAATGGAGGAGAGATGAAGGAGAGAGGCGGGTTCAAGCCCCGTACTCAAAGACATTAAATTTCCGACCGGAGACTGCGCAAACGCAGCCTTTAGGTCCTCGACCTAAAAAGGGCCTCTGGGGCTCGACAACGCACGCACCTCGCATCTTCACTCAGACCTGCCCCTTGTAGACAAGCGGGGGTCCTGCAGCCTGTGGAGGAATTTGAAATGGTTAAGGCGGAATCTGTAGTTGAGTGACAGCTCTCTCATTTGCGAGCAACAGTATGCCCATATACCCTCCTTAATCGGGCCACCCAGGATCTTTTCCCACCTGCGCCGTGCGGGGGGGTCACATATCGGGATGTGCGCTGCATACCGATATACAGTTGAGCAATGAGCTTCCGCGGTGAGAGATTCACTAGGAATTCCTCCAACATCAGGAATGTTGGAGGTGCTACAGGGAAGGATTCATAAAATGTACGCAGCACTGCTCAGAGTTGATAGTAGGTGAACCTGTCCAGCAGCCCGTGTGGTCCTCGCCCAGCGCTTCATCCATGGTAGCAAACACCCCGTTAGGAAATGCCCGTCCCAGTGTATGGAGCTGAGGCTGCCTCAGTCTTTGGTCTCCCCCGCCTCTGCAGTCAAGGGCAGTCCAGAATGGCTATTGAGAGGAATGGAGGTGGCGAATGTGTTTTCCAGACGTGCTCTGTGTCTAAGTTCCCGCCAAGTCCACCCCGTGCAACCCACAGTGTCCACCCAGGCTCGGGGTCTTCTTTGGGGGCCGAACAGCCACATTTGGAGAGGTGTCGGATCTGCCCTGTCACTTTCCGGTGCGGTGTGTGTCATGAAGAGGGTCGGGAACACCCAGTGGTAAGTGAATTGTGCCTGTGCGCAGTTATAGTAAAGCTCCATATCTGGGGCTGCCAGACCATTCGGTTCAAACGGCAGCGTTAGGATCTCCCAGGCTACCCGGGGCTGCCTGCCCGCCCAAGCCAGCGCTTTTCGGTTAGAGTGTAATCGGCACCGGAGCACAGCAGTAAGGGGAAGCAGTAGATTAGTGAAGATGTGTAAAAACTTGGGGAGGACAACCATTTTAGCAATGGCCAATCTACCTGCCAGAGATAAGGAGAGTGTTTTCCACCGGGTCAATCTGCTCTCCAACAACTCCATGAGTTTGCCATAGTTGTGGCTCCATAGTTCATCCTCGTTCCAGCTCAGCCATATCCCCACTTAACTGGGAAGAACGCCCATTGAAGGGGGAACTCCGACCCGAAATGACAAGTGGCCTGAGTAAATGGAAAAATTATTGACTTTCCTCAATTTATAGATACGCCCGACACCCATCCATAATGGACAGCCTCCTGGATTAGTGGGTCCAAGTTCTCGGCTGGGTGTTGGACATACAGAGTAACGTCATCGGTATACATATATACCAAGATCACTCTAGGGGTGAAATCTAGTCCTCGCTGAGCATGATGCTGCTGAAGCCTGGCCGCAAGTGGCTCCGTTGCCACCGCAAACAATAGGGGAGAAAGGGGGCACCCCTGTTGCATGTCAAGGGCCACTGAGTTGGCTGGGGACACTTGAGCATTGACTTTCAACCTGGCCAAATGGCCTGAATACAACAAGGCAATTTTTGGTAGGAAAAGGGGCTGATGACAATTTGAGAAAGGAGAGCAAACAAATAAGGCCATTCCAGAGTGTCAAATGCTTTGGTAGCATTCAAGAACACAGCCGCAGCAGGAAGAGAGCTGTCAACCCCCTGCATGGTTGTAAATAAAGTATGCAGATTGTGGGATGTACTCCGTCCGGGCACAAAGCCACACTGGTCCGGGCGGAGCACCACTGGGAACAAGGGGAGCAGGCGGGATGCCAGAAATTTTGGCTAGAATTTTATTGTCCATGTTGATCATAGATAATGGTCTGTAGAAATTGCACAACTGTTGATCCTTATCAGGTTTGAGGATGGTGACGATTAGCGCCTCCTGCAGAGAGGGGGGAAGCATGCCCTGTTGTATAGATTCCTCATACATGTTGAGGAGGTGTGGGACCCGGAGCGGTGCTTATTCCATATAGAATGAAGCAGTTAGCCCGTCCAGCCTGGGGACCTTATCCCCAGGCATGGCCCAGATCACCGCGATCATCTCCCCCTCCTCAAAGGGCTCATTGAGGTATTTCCGTTGCCCGTCGCTCAATCAGGCAAGCTCAATTGAATCAAAAAGATGGAGCAGGTCCGGGTGAACCGTTGTCTGTTGAGCCGTATACAGAGAGGTATAGAATTCAAGCATTTCTGCCTGTACTGCTTCCTGACTAGTCACTATCTCCCCGCTGTCCCTCCACATATCACCTAAATATCCGCTGGCCCATGGCTTCTTCAATAATCCTGCCAGTGTTTTCCAGGTGCTGTCCCCATCTCCGTATTGATGCGCCTGTGCCTCCCTGCCCAGGTAGTGCATCTCCTGCTGTGCTGCCTCTTCAAACTCTGCTGTTTTTCCTTTAATGCTGCCCAGGATTTCTGGGTTGTTACTTTCGAAGTACTAGAGTTCAGGTTTCTTAATATCCTCCTCTAAGCGTCGGAGATCTCCTCGAAGTGAGCGCAATACGCCCACCTGCTTAGCGATACACTTGCCCCAATTTACCGCCTTAAAGGCCTCCCCCAATACCGAAGCCGAGTCTACAGTCCCACAATTTAAATCAAAGTACTCCATTATATCAGCAAAATATACACAAGACGATGAAGGTCAACTACTGGGTGCACTGGAAGGCTATTCATTCCTAATCCACAATCTATTTCTTGTCTGAGAAAACGCTCAACTTCTAATGGTTTATCGTCACTAACCACTACTCATTGCATGTACACTGATACCGGAAGGAGCGTTTAAGTATTAAACCAAGTAATTTTTATCATAATACAAATTCTGAGAAAAAGTCCAAAGAAAGTCTTCCAGTAGTCTGATGTGAAGTTCTTTTCTTTTATTCAGTCATTTCATCAGTGTCAGCCAACTCGACAGATAATTAAAACAATAAACAGCCCAGCCAACTCGACAAATAATTAATACAATAAACAGCCAACCCGTTTCGTCCCCATCCAGGACATCATCAGGGCTGTAAAGTAAAGAATTTAAAATCATAATCTAAACTGCAGTTCCTGCATACTCTAATCATTTCCCCGTATAGGATTCCAGTTATTACCGATGAAGGGTGGAAACTATCAGCTCGTAATATTGAATTGGTAGCCGTACTTTTCCTAAACAAATTACTACTTGATTGTCAAATAGGCAGAGTAGAAATTGCATGTTGAAGTCATACCATCCGCTCTGGGTGTTGTATATGTGGTTAAACAGCAATGTACTATTGGGATGTGTATGTTTGGATTATGATTTTATATTCTTTACTTTACAGCCCTGATGATGTCCCAGATGGGGACAAAACGCGTCGGATGTTTATTGTATTAGTTGGCTGGGCTGTTTATTGTCTTAATTATTTGTCGAGTTGGCTGACACTGATGAAATTACTGAAATAAAAGAAAAGAACTTCACATCAGACTACTGTAACATTTTCTCTGGACTTTTTCTCAGAATTTGTATCATGATAATAATTACTTGGTTTAATACTTAAACGCTCCTTCTGGTATCAGTGTACATACTCCATTAGATCGTCCCAAATCGATTTTCTAAATACCTGATACCGGAGTGCTCCCGCATGGAGTCTCCAGCTGAAAGGTGGGCGTGCCAGATCCGGCAGCGTGAATCGCAGTAGCACAGGACAGTGATCCGATAGAGATCGGGCTAAGTGAGCCACTGTGAGCAACCAGACCTCCATATCACGTGACGTGAGTCAGTAATCAATTCTGGACCATGATGGGCCAGCTGCAGTGACGCAGGGGCCCTCCCGCCTTGGTGGATGTCAACATCGCCAGACATCCACCAGCTATGGTCTTCCATAATTGCATGTAGCTGCTCTGCCGCCCTTGTGTGTGGTCGATGACAATCGCCTGATCTTTGAAGGCTCGCATCCGGCACCATGTTAAATTCTCCCCCTCCCACAAGACTGTTCCAGGCCCAAGCGACTCTGTCAATCTCCAGATCTCACGGAAAAATTGGGGGTCGTCCACATTCGGCCCATAGACCTATATTAGCCTAACCGGTTGCTGTCTGAATTCCCCCACCACAATTACATACCACCCCTGCGGGTCACATAGCGCAGCACGCATTTTTCAGGGAAGTCCCTTTCCGTAGATACGGCAAGGGGGACTGCCCTGGGAAAACACCTGCATGCATGCTGCAACGATCTCGGCCTCTGAATAAGTAATTGAGCTACTCAATGAGCGTCAGGAGCAACACACTGCACCTGAAGCTCTACTTCACACTATGACATCATTCTACGCCAACCTCTATAGCACTTCTGTCACTACTTACACAACCACGTTTTATAAAACTATTTGGACATGCTACAATTATTCTGGCTTGACTGCTTGCAATAGGAGTTTCTTAACCCCCTTTCACTGAGGAGGAGATCATGTGGGTTATACAGGGCCTGACTAGTGATAAGCCACCGGGCCTGGACGGACTGACTGCCTCCTTCTACAAGGAATTTGCTCGCTTGCTGATACCAAACCTCCAGGCCCTGTTTGAGGCCTCGTTTCTCATTTTCGGCTGTTGAGCTTCCGCCATCGCTCTGCAAGGCAGTGCTTAATTTGTGCCGGTGCTTAGCACCGGCACTTAATTATCAGGGCCGGGTCTACGCATCTGCTGCGCACGCCCACATTTATGTTTTTCAAAATGTACCTTACTACTCCGGTACACGTATTATCCCGCCGTAAATATAATATTCATGCCATTATCATGGCGACCGCAGTCTCGCGTGCCTTTCTAGTGCAGCAGAGATGCAGTGTTGACTGTTTGCCACAGTTGGCGGGCCGTGGAAGATTGGACTTGCAACATTACCACACTAACTATTTGGGCGCCTAGTTGGCGCAGGCCGTGGGGCCGGGCTGGGGGTTCTGATGAGGTAGGGGCTGTGCATGCTGCAGCGCACGCAGATTTTTTTCACTTTGTCTTGCCACGCCCCAGCATAACCACCGCACCGCAGGAGCAGTTCCCCACGAGTCATCGTCATTGTCGAAGTTTAGTCAACCCGGCCCGACTGACGACGACGTTAAGTGCAGAGCTGGGCAGCCAAAGTATCCATGTAAGTCTAAATCAGTGCTCTGGTCTTGGAATACGTGTAGGGGCCGATCATGGGCTCCGAGGCCGCGTGCAGCCAAACACTAGGGGAACAATTTCTGAAATACAAAAGAGCTTGTTACCTCAGTTTGTATTACTGGAGCTGCAGGGCGCGCGGTGCCCGAATACTGCGAGGCAGGCAAGCTTCCAGGCGGAAAATGTGGCGTAAAAAGGAGCTCTGCGTTGGGCTAACTCTAATAAAAGATAAGAATGCGATATCATTTTCAAATTAAGGGAATCATGGGGCAAGTTTATAATTCAGGAGGGAAGTCAGCGTGCAAAATCCATTCACCTGTTTTACCCGTGTGTTGTTTTATTTACCGGTCACCCACAGAGGGGGTTTCACCAGGCCACAGAAGGGCACTGATGCGTAAGAAGCGCGCGCACATCCCATTTTAGGAAACCTCTTTTAAAGATGCTAACAAGCGCCCCAGTAAACCATTGGGCGAATCAATGCCAAACTCACAATTGAATTCAACCCGTCCATGACGCTTTGAGAGGTGCGCATGCAGGAAACCTGCCTTATCTCTGCTGGAAACCACTTTGTAGGAGAGTGTAGTGCCGGAATGGTGGTTTCTACCTCGAAGATAGGGTCACCTTTTTATGTTAGACTGAAGACGAGGGGGAGGCAGGCAGGCAGCGTTTTCTTTACTTTGCACTGCAGTGGAAGCTTTTTTTATTTTATTTTTAGTTATTTAACGATTTATAAAGCGCCTGGTGACCCGGAGGCATCCCCGCGCTGTAAAAGACTTATAATGACCCAGAGGAGAAAGGGGGTCCTATTTGGGAAAAAGGAAGGTTTTCAGTTCTTTGCGGAACCGAAGGTGGCAGGGATCCAGGCGCAAGCAGCGTGGAAGCGAGTTCCATCCAGAGGACGCCTTTACTGCGAAGCGTCGACCACCAGTGCGCACCCTCCTGAATCTCGGGACATTGGCCAGACGCTCATTGTCAGAGCGCAGGAGTCTGGGAACCTTATAGGGAATGATCATGTCACTCAGGATCGAAGGGCCTAGGCCATTGAGGAGTTTGTGGGCGGTACACATAGCCTTAAATTCTATCCTCTGTCGGTTCGGAAGCCAGTGTAGGGCCTTGAGTGCTGGTCTGGCAGAGGATCTAGTGGGAAGACTCATTAGGAGCCGGGCGGCCGCATTTTGAGCGCGCTGGAGTTTTGCCAGAGTGGATTCGGGGCTCCTAGATAGACGGCGTTGCTATAGTCCAGACGAGCAAGGATCAAGCCTTGAACAAGGAGTTTCCTCGATAGGGGAGGGAGAAGCGGGAGGATCTTTCGGATAGAGCGCATGAGTCCGAAACAGGTACCTGCTGTTTTGGCTGCCTGGGTCTTCATGGATAGATCAGGTTCAAGCCAGACTCCCAAAGTCTTAATTTCCTTCTTCGGGGTGGGCACCTCACCAAAAACATCAGGCCAGACCGATGGGGGAATAGTAGCCCATTTCTTGCCCATCAGCATGACTTCCGTTTTAGATCCGTTGAGCTTAAGTGATGAATCGCACATCCAGTGGTGGATTTCCTGGAGGCAGTTCAACAGATTGTCTGGGCGGTGGTCAAGATGTGAGAGTGAGACGACCAATTGCGTGTCGTCCGCATAACTCACTATCTTGATCCCGAATGGGGCTACTACATCCTCCAGGGGGGCCATATAGGCGTTAAACAAAGTGGGGCTTAGCGAAGACCCTTGGGGGACTCCGCTAGAGAGAGGGAGTGAGGCTGAGCGGGATATGCCGTCCCAGACCTGGAACGAGCGGCCCGATAGAAAGGACTCTATCCAGGCAAGCGCAGTGCCCCCGAGACCTGCCCTGGCCAGCCGGTGGAGCAGGACACGGTGGTTCACCGTGTCAAAGGCTGCACTCAGGTCCAGGAGGATCACTGCCACTGACCCTCCTGAGTCCAGGATGCACCTTGCCTCCTCGATGAGGGCGGTGTCCGTGCCGTGGCCAGGGCGAAACCCTGTTTGGGACTGACGCAGAAGGTTGTTGGATTCGAGGAACAGGGACAGTTGGGCATTGACCAGTTTTTCGGCCATTTTGCTAATGCCCGGGAGGAGCGAGATCGGCCTGTAGTTTGCCAGATCGGAGCGGTCCAGTTGAGGTTTTTTAAGGAGGGCTTTGACTACTGCACCCTTCCAGCTCGGAGGGACAGAGCCTTGGGACAGCGAGATGTTAATCAGCTCCGTGATAGGGGGTACGATGGCCGGGGCCACTGTTTTCAGGAATCTCATAGGGGCGGGGTCGCAGGGAGATCCGCTTTTCATCTTGGCCAGAGTCTTTCCCACTTCGTCCAGGGATACAGCCCTAAATGCGGTCAACTGTGGATGAGAGATGTTTCCAGTGTGGGCGACAGACACAACAGTGTTGCTGTGGGTTGGCTGACTGGGAGGTGGGAGGGAGGCCAAGATACGGGAGATTTTGGAATCAAAGTAAGTTGCCAGTTCATCGCTTCTGCCAAGAGGGGAGCTGTTGGAGGAGGGGGGTGTAGGTGTTTTCAGAAGCTCTTTGGCGATAAGGTACGACTCTCTCGCCGAATTAGTGGCATTTTTTATTCTAGCATCGTAATATGAGGCTTTAGTGAGTTTCAGGGTAGATTTATAGGTTCTCACTGACTTACGGTAGGCGTCCTTATTGGAGTGGAGCCAGTCCTTTCTCCACAATCGCTCCGCTTTTTTGCATTCTTTGCGGAGGATTCTAAGCTCCGGGCTGAACCAGGGGGCTGATCCTGCCTTTCCGTTTTTGTCCTCACGAGTTTTAATGGGGAGGATCGAATCCAGGGAAGTAGAGATCCACTCTCTGAAATTTCTGTCCGCTGTGACAGGGTCCTCTGACGGAGTAAGGGTCATTGAGTTCAAGGCTCTGGCCCAGTCCTCTGTAGAGAGTCTGGACTAAGCCCTGCACCGGGTGAAGGTGGCAGGCTTATGGGGCTTCCTAAATACTCCTGGTAAGAAGAGAGGGACCAAAAAATGGTCCGTCCAAGGGAGGGGAAGAGCCACTTTAGTTTGGAGGGTGTGGACATTGGTGAAGACTGGGTCTAACAGGTGACCCTTGGTGTGGGTGGCTCCGGAGTTAGTCAGTTGGAGGCCGTAGGCTGCCAGGTCTAGAATCAAATCGGCGGCCCCTATATCTAGGGGGTCGTCAAAATGAATATTCAGGTCTCCAAGTATAGTAAAATTAGAGGTAGAATGGGCCAGTGAAGATATTGATTCTAAAAGGGCACTAGCGAAGGGGCCAAAATGGCCAGGGGGACGGTATACTAGGAGGCCTGACAGCGAACTTGTCGGTGCCAGCTGGATGGAAAAGTGGCAGCTTTCTGAGTCTGAGATATGGGCATCATTAATTCTGCAGGAAAAGTGGTCCCGATGGAGGATAGCTAGTCCACCTCCTCTGCCGGAAGGACGTGGTTGGGACTGGATGAGGAAGCCTGGGGGTAGGGCTATGACCACGTCCGAGTCCGAGTGAGCGGTGAGCCACATTTCCGTGAGGAACAAAGCGTCGAGGTCATGGTCTACAAGTAAATGATTGATGAGTAGAGCATTCTTGAGAAGCGACCTGCAATTCAGTACGGCTAGTTTAAGGCCAGGATGTGAGGTGGGTGGATCGGTAAGCTGTAGCCGGACTGGATGACAGAGTGTGCAGCTAGTGAAGGATCCATCACCTTCATGAACATAATTGCACAAAGTGTTGTTGGTAGGTCTGAGACTCAGGAGAGCTCGACGAGAGTAACTTACTCTGTTGGAAGCTGGGTCCGGCATAGGTTCTGGCCCTGAGCCCGGGCGAGCGCGGACGGGCGCAGACGGGCTTGCCTTAGGCGCGCCTTCGGCGCGCAAACGGAGCTCCCGCTGCGCTCGTCCACTGCGCTTCCTGTTCATGCACATATCTACCTGAGGGGGGCGTGGCCTCGAGGGGGCGTGCTCAGTGAGCACGCCGGCGATGGCGGCCGCTGAAATAAACAATGAACGCTACAGCGTTTAACTCGGCTGTGCGCTGCCACAAGCAGAGGGCTTCTACCCCGAGTGAGGGTTAAGAAGGTAGGCTTTGTTTTAGTATAATTTTAAAAACACAGGTATAAATCACACTAAACAATTTTTAAAAGAGTAATCAGGTAAAACAAATCGAACCGCCAGCTCCCGGCTTTCCGCCTCAGGAGTGGGTTACAAAGTCGTAAAGATGCTCGTAGATCAGCGTCTTTATAGGCAGGGCGGGGGCGTGGCCTCGAGGGGGCGTGGTCAGTGAGCACGCCGTCGATGGCGGCCGCTGAAGTAAACAATGAACGCTACAGCGTTTAACTCGGCTGTGCGCTGCCACAAGCAGAGGGCTTCTACCCCGAGTGAGGGTTAAGAAGGTAGGCTTTGTTTCAGTATAATTCTAAAAACACAGGTATAAATCACACTAAACAATTTTTAAAAGAGTAATCAGGTAAAACAAATCGAACCGCCAGCTCCCGGCTTTCCGCCTCAGGAGTGGGTTACAAAGTCCTTTAGTTTCTTGTTATATAATGGAGGTTGTTCATTGGTGCTGTCAAAAAACCCCAACTTCACCAGGCTATTGATCTGATCATTCTCCAACAGGGCAACGCATCAGTGTCCGCTCCAGTGCTTAATTTGTGCCGGTGCTTGTGGTTCGCTTCTCCCATTTTGAATAAGAAGCTCCATAACTTGTTTATGTCGCTAGCCTGGTGCCGGTGCAGTCATGCACTGAGAACTCAAAGTAAGGAAGCAAAATAAAGGCGGAAGTGAGAAAGCTGTAGGTGCTCCTGCAACTAATTACTATTGTATACTGCTAGCCCTAATGTTTAGGATATTTTAAACGTATTCAGTGTCAATATTGTGCGTTGTTCCACAATACTGTATTTTTTTAATTGACCATTTTTTGCTAATTTAAACAAATACATATGAACAAAATATTTTTTGCCAATCAGATCGTTAACACTGTTAGTGCAATTGTTTTTCTGTAATTGCCTACTGCATTGTTTGAGAATGGGACTTGGATGAGAATTCTGAGGTTACAAAATGAATCGTGTCATTGCTGTAAATTGTAGCAGTCGTTTTCACCCACATCAGTGGTGCACATTTATTAACATTGACTCCACCGTCCCCTCTGCCCAGAACCTCTGGCCGGGAGCCGCCTCCCATCTACCCCGGGTCACCAAACTGGTTCGTCTTTAAATGTCCGTTATTCTGTGCTGGGGTTTGGCCATTTGTTTAAACTCACTCCTGATAGGCATAAAGTGACCCCCTGACATAAATTGACCGGATGACCCACAGGCACCTTATATCCTGGCTAATTTACTAACTATTTTGAGCACAGCCTGCAGCACTTCTGGGATAGTGTCACTCTCAAATTTGCTTGAAAATGCACCATTTGCCTACTCTTTTTTCAAAATGTTCTTGGAGAACCCCCCTAACCCCCTGTAGGTGGTTCGTGCTCGTGCGCTACGCTCATTCGTCACAGTGAAGTATGACAATTGTTTTACGCCTCACCAGTTTCAAATGTCACCAGCCACCACTGACTATACTGAATAATCCCCATACTTCTTCGGCCGTTGGAAGTGACTATGACTGACTCATTCAAGTGTATTGCATGATTTTATTCAGTTTATCTGTTCAGAGTGTTTTCACAACATTTTGGTTTATTTTGCCACATAAGCTATGTACAAATTGTCCCTTTGAACTCATAGACTAAAATGGCATACTCTACCCCAGTATTGTCAATCAGCACATACAGCACTGAGATGGACCCTTTTCAATGCATTAGTGATTTTAGCTAATTTGTTCCAAAATTGTGCTTTAAATGCACTTTTGATTTCATTTTTTTCAAAATGTTCATAGGGCAGGGGATTGGGGAACCTCCTATCAAAACCTTACTATGAGGAAGGCTCCCTTGCAGAAATTCAGATCAGGTATATATTACTTCTGACGTTTAGCAGTGCCAGTTGATGATGTGGGTGGAGCTAATATAATAAGTAGGTGGAGCCAGTGGAAAGTGGGTGGGGCCAGAGAAAGTGGGCGTGGCCTCCGACAAACATTTGAGCACCTGCACTTCATATTTTACAAATTAAGCTTGTCACCATTCTTAAGCATGATAAACCGGCTAACCATTGAGATTTCTATCGCCTGTTATCTATCATCAACGTCGATAACAAGATTCTCACTAAATTACTTGCTAACCACCTGCTCTTGCTCCTACCCGACATCGGGCACCCGGATCAATCAAGCTTCGTCCCCGGTCCTTTCACTGCGCACCACCTACATAGGCTTGATCCACAGAACCTGGCATAGAACCTAGCCTTCCTGCGCTTGTTTGCTCTTCTTGATGCCACAAAGCTGTTTGACTCGCTAGATGGGCTTGGTTATTCTTCCTTCTCCCTCACCTTGTCTTAAAGCCCAAGTTTGTCCGCCTCATCCAAATACTGTATACACACCCACCGGCCACACTTCGCTTCAACAGCATGCTATCCGATCTATTGCTGGTAACAAGAGGCACTCGTCAGGGTTGTCCTCTATTTCCCATCCTCTATTTCCTCATATTTTACTCTGCTCATAGTTGTCTCGAGATAGAGGGGAATTCACAATACCCTATACGATGTGCTCGATATCACCATTAGGCACAGAGTGAAAACCCATGGCTCGATATTGCCAAGTGTATTTGAAGGGGAATATTAATCGTGACGACAAATACTTAAAAAACTTATTCTTACGATGATTCGTAAACCTCATGCTGAAAAACCTTCCTTTAAACATCAAACACGGCAAACACAGCATCCAGCGTTCCCCCAATGTGCCATAGAGGCTTGCATAGTATAACGGACCCGGTAGGGGCCGAAGATGACTCTTGTGTGGACAAATTGCCGGTTCCACTATAGACAGCAAAATGAGCCATTGTACGGTCCAAAGTTAGTACAGGAGCGTAATTTGTAACAGCAACCCGCATTCTTAAGTTAGAAGGTTAACCGCCATGGATGCGCTCACCTGTGGAGTTTCCTGCTGACCCGATCACGTGACTGGCTTTCCACCAATGGAGAAAGCTCAGTCTGCAGTCTATCTCGAGACAACTATGAGCAGAGTAAAATATGTCACTGTTCATACCTGAGAGCAGCTGTCACTCTTAGGGAGTTTACAAAGTAATAATGTACTAAAGCTAACACTCACTAATCGTTATGGCTCTTTATACATAACTACTCCTGTTTATCTATGAATTTACAGATGGTCAATTAAAAAAAGACCCTGGCAGGAAGATTTCCTGGGCGCTACTCGGCACCAATGAAAGAGTGCAGCAATCCTAACGGTGGCTAAATTGATATGCCCCTTCGGTGTTTTTAATTGGTAAGATATCATTTGTATGGAGAAGTGTGGCTCACTGGTTAGAGGAGGCAGACCTGGAAGCAGAAGTCAGCCCGGGACCAGGGTTCAATTCCCCGCTCGGCGGGGTCTTGAGTCCTAAAATGTCCATGGACTCGACAATTCTCGCTCCGGTGCCTACTCGATTCACGGGTTCACACTCTGCGACTCTGGGCAATAGCTTGCTTAATCTCCACAACGGCCCCTCGCGGCGGGATGCCTGGCTTTCACCTTGCGGATACCCTGCCGGGGTTATCTCACAGGGGAATACCTCGAAGTCACAAAAAGATGTGACCCAATAATGGAAAATACACTTGCGTATGTAACTAGGATGTACCTTTGTAAGTTCATTGAATACGCATGTGATAGAACACATGATATTATCTTAGTGTAACTATAGGTAGAGGTTAAGTGTTTAAAAGACTAAGCATACTCAGAAGTCCCATGTACTGTATAAAATATGTAGTGAATTTTAATCTGTAATAGATTGCTGACCATTACGTTGTAATTAATTGTATGTTTTTTATTACTTAGAAAATTCTGTCCTGATGAAGGTGTTGTAAAGACAAAAAACCGAAACGTTGCGTCGACAAACTTTGTTTCTCAGAAATTATTGTATTATATTGCTTTCCTGCTCTCAGGAATTTTTATGTTGTATTTGATCTGTTTCTATGAAATTTGCTTATACTAAAATGTATGGTACGAAATAAATCATGTTTTTTTTAGCAATCTTGTTTTAAGTAATATTTTCACAATTATCCATTGTTTGGTCGTGGGCACTTAATATGTTTTCAATATGGTGTTAGTACTTGTTTGTTCTGAGTTTATAGATACATAACACTACCTGTTTTTCTGGATTGCATTAATGCAAACAGGGACTTTTTCCTTTAATCTCGTATTCCCCCCTGTCCCAGATTGGATTGTAATGGGGACCTCCCTTTTTTTCTTCTATGTGCTTAGATAGACATTGGGTTATCCATCATCATTCACTGGTCTGTTGAGCTTTTATTCATATTTTTCTTCTGTCCACCACAGCATGTAGCTATAGGCCAGTCCACTGCCTTTCTTGCACTGTCAGTGATGGCATTTGTCTGATCATATGCATATTTGCCTAACAGGCAATGATGTTCAGGGCCAAGGCAAGTGTGCTAACACTTTAATAAGCAAATGCTGATTTTTTTAGCCCCCTTCTTAATTTAAACATTGTCTATAGGTTGCATCTATTGAAAGTCAGCATTATCTTTTCTTTGCGCCAATAAGCTTATTTTCCTGCACTATGCATTAATACTAAAGAGTGTTTTTGTACCTATGCTAAATACATGTGCAATGAAGCACTCTTACAGTTTTATTAAAATTAAAAGGGTTACCTTTTTTGCGAGCATATACCCAGTATATTTAGGCAGCAGGACTTTCTTCTACTTTTGGATGTGTTTTTCATTTGCGTTCAGTAAAACAAAATAAATAACTATCTTGCCAAGGCCAGCTGTATTGGCTTTGCCAAAGTTACCGTCCATCGCCGGCACAGAGCAGCATTGTTTGTTAAATACAGATTTAGATGTATTTAACACCTGACAAAAGATTCTCGTGTATTTTGCTTATGCTGTGCTCGAGATGCAGGTCAAATTCTGAGATGTGACATCTGCCTGTTAGAAATCTCGCTTTAGTCACACAGCCCCTCATCACGTTTGTATTATTTCCAAAGGAATGTGACCTGCTAGACTGCACTTTGAAGGCGCATGCAACAATATGTTTCTTTAGCAGATGTTTTCTTTCTCCAATTTATGGTGTCAGATCATCCACGTTCCCCTTAGATGGTTGCTATCACAATACTGCCTCACACAATAAAACACTTCAGATGTGTTGAAGCTCACTCTGCTTTTTTCATTTTTAGTTCCAGCTTCAGACAGCTTTAGCTATCTGCACAACCTCATGCAACCATTGACTCTTTTTTTTATTTTTTATGGTTTTGCAATTACTTGAATGGGCTGTCCATGAAGGTGATGTCATTTTGTGGAGTGGTACATTGTGCCCTATGTACTCCCGTAAGTATTTTTCTTTTGTTAGACAACAGAAGAAACATGACGTGTAGCATGTATTAGAGAATCAATATGTGTTCTTTGATGTATTTACATTATTGACCCAATAAAAATGATGGCTAATCTTTTTTTTTTTTTTGAGGAAGTGAATCCAGATTGTCTATATGGTAGGGTGGACACCAATCACCCTCACAATTTCATTTGTTTTACTTTGCTGTCTTCATAACAGTCTGTTGGCTTTACAGCTTGTTTTCGCTAATCAAGGATATGCATGCACATAAGCTATGTTATAGATGTACCTATAATACTGGTCAACGGTCAACAGTATCTACTATGCCTTATTTTGCTATTTATGCATTTTAACGAAACACAAGCTTAATGTTCTGGTTGCGTTTGATGTTACTGTTTTCTGAGGCTACATGCTATGTAAAGCAGTCTGTTCAACAAAGAGAGAAAAGCATGTTTGCACATTTGAAGTAATTGTTACACACAATTCACGATCATGGTCCATGAATTAGGCTGATTGAGGACCTCTAACAATGGACATAGTAACATGGCTTGAATGACCATATTTTCTGGAACAAAGTAGCTCTGAATCTAATTAAGTGATGGGTGAATTGCATTGATCTATGCTGATCTTATCTTATGTATTTGTACTGTAATGTTTTTAATTATTCAGCAACACAATTATTTAATGTAGTATTGCAATGGGGCTCTACTCCCAGCTTTCATACTGTTGTAGCCCAAGAATGTGTTTCATTATGGTATTTTCTTTCTTTCTAGTAGCAACACACACAGATGTTCAACTATTTTTAAACACTTCCCCTAGAAAAATCCAGACTGATAGCTTTGTCACTGCATGTTTTTTTTTAAAAAGAGGCCTGTTGGCATTTCCAATGCTTTTATTTTTATTCCTTTGGTATGTAATGAAAAATATTTTAAAGACCATTCAACATCATTTCTGTTGTTATTAACCCATGGGCAAATGTGAACTCCCAGAACTTGTAACCCCTATTAGTGGCACTGGGAATTATATACCCTGCTATGTGGCATGCTGATAAGAATTGATAATGTTAGAACCTTGACCTCACAAATGCACTTTTATCAGAGTTATGACATCTTCGAAATCCTGGTATAAAAGATAATACTTCTATAATATACCAACACCCTGCCTTTGAACCACCCTGCCTGTTCATACTACCTCTACTGAGTTTAATGAACATAGTTTACTGTTGTAATAAACAGGTATGCCCAAAGTAGAAAAGAGAGAACTTATGTTGAATTCCTGGGACGGGAATGTCCTCCGAATGGTTTACACTTACACCATGCCTGACTCTGAGTACCTGGTATCCTAGATTTAGATTTTTGCCCCTAGCCTCACAATAATCTGGTGTGTGTGCAGAGGTCTAGGCCTGTCTAGGCCTGTGAGTGGGGACTTGGACCTGTTCTGTGAACTTGAGGGGCAAACTAAGCATGCCCTCGTTTACTGACAGTTCCCGTCATGGGTTTAGCATGTAGAGCAGTGGTGGCAGCATGCCTTGTTTTGTGAATCCATACTTGTGACCAGAATTTGTTATCTGTATCACTTAGTGGAGGCCTACCAGACCACTTGTGAATAATTCAATGTACTTATCCAACTCCTAGCACTAAAATGTTCAACAAAGTTTATGTTGAGCGTGTTGGTGTAGGCTCCGTGGCACGTGTGTGTGTGTCAGATTAATAGCCTGTGAGATCGATTTTAGACCTGTTGGGAGTTTTGTACAAGTTAGACGTGAGGGTATTTTTCTAGAGATCGAAAGTGTCTTGCTGACATCCCTAGACACAGGTGAGGGAAGACGAGACAGGGCTCCTTTATAAATTCAGTTAATCCTTTTTGCTGACTTAGGGGATGCATTTGGTAAATGATGGTGGTCAAAGGTGGGCTAGGAGACTGTTGTGAAAGGTGAAGGAGACTCTTTACGTGAGGTCAGCCATTTGTCCTTCCAAGACCACACTATTCAGTTGTCTGATGGACAGTCAGGGGCAGAAAGCAAACATCTCTCTGTGTCTCTGTTGAGGGGGCTCCAGGCTGGAGACAACTGATTGTGTGAGAATCATCGCTCTAAACAGAGACTGTGTCTGGAGAGTAGCCTGGAAGAGACACTTCAAAGGAAAACGACCCCCATTTAGTTATGAAAGTGAAGGCTCTGGATACACATCTCCAGTCTGCAGTTACAGTATACCCACTTTTTGATCTGCCTGAACAGGTAGACATAAGAGAGTGATATGAATGCCCCCGGGAGCATGGGTGAGGTCTTTCTGTACGAACGATTCCAGGCAGGAACCATAAAAAGAAGTGTGCCCAAGCAGACTGTTGCTGCATCAAATAATTGTGCCTCAATAGACTGTGCCACTGCATTAGAGAATGTGTCCCTGATCATACTGTGGAGCTGCACAACGCCTGTGCGTACTGTGCCAATGCAGCGTAGAACTGTGTCCAATCGAACTGGTCTGCTGCATCGGAGAAACTGTGCCGGGGCAGTTTGCTCCCTATAAGAGACTGCACCGGAGGCGACCATGCCACTATGACCTCTGACTTCTGCAGGTTCGCCTTCATATCTACCTCGAGCACAGAAGTGCATTCATCAACAGCCAGAGACCAGCATCATCACCGAAGGCACTAATGCCTGCAAGGACTATGGGCAGCAAACTGCACTGCTACCTGATGTGGCCTCAACCTCTAGCTGACATGTTTCCTCTCGGAAAAGGGAGTGAGAAGGACGCGTGCTGTAGGTCCCTGCCAATCGCCTGGGAAGAACTGAACAACTCCACGGTGGTGAGAACATTCACGCAGGGACTGTTTGAGATAGGTGAGTGCATGGATTATTCAAGAAGTGATCTGCCTTAACTACCTTACAGAGCTCTATCTTTGAAGGGGTTGATCAGTGACACTCAGGAAAGGGGGACCATGACCCAATGCGCAGTGGCCGAGATTCGAGTAAAGTAATGATACCTATAGCTTATTTTGTAAAGCATTACATTTTACATGTTTTTAAAGAGCTTTTCTTTACCAAAGTAACACACTGGGTTGGTCAATCAATTACTGCACTGCTGTGTGATTGTTGAGCCCTGAGCTTGGCAGAACCAGACATCCTCATTGAGAAGCCTGCGGCTGCTCGTCATTACTAAGAATGACAGTCAAGTGTTGAAGTGGTTTTATTTCACCCAATTTTGCAGAGCCATAGTAGAATGGACCCAGGGACATCTCTTTCTACCACGTAGGTGGCATTGGGTGTGTTATTTCTAAGACAGATCCTGTCTCTGAGAGTCTGTTTTGGGGAATCCTATTATTATTATATTATTTATAGAGCGCTTCTGTAACCCTACGGGCATCCTGGCGCTGAGTTTACATAGCTAATTAACACTGTGCATCGTGGGCATGAGGGAATATCATAAGTGGGGCTAGCTTTTTGGGAAGAGCCACGTTTTCACTTTTTTCCGAAAGGCCATCAGATCACCTGTTTTCCTGATTTCAGTAGGTAGTCTGTTCCACAGGTGAGCTGCTGCTATGCTGAAGGCCCTGCCTCCGCAAGTGGCTTTCCTAATCCTGGGTATTGTGATAAGATTGGATGAGGAAGAACGGAGGGACCAAGTGGGTTCGTACCACTTGAATTTATTTTGAAGTGGTCGGGGGCCCAGCCCATGCACTGCCTTAAACACCGTGCATAGGTATTTAAAGAGAATCCTCTGATGTACAGGTAACCAGTGTAAGTCGGCCAAAGCGCGGGTGGTAGAGGATCTTCGCTCTCGGGAGAGTGCCAGTTTTGCTGCGGCTGCCTGGATGCTCTGAAGTCTGGAGATTAGATAGGCAGGGGATTCCAGTAGTAGAGCGTTGCAGTAATCCAGGCGGCTTAGAATAGTGCTCCTGACTATAGAAGCTCTGACCTGTGATGGTAAAAGAGGTAGTAGCTTTCGAAGTCCTCGCATTAAGGCGAAGCAGCTACTTACCTGCTTATTAACGTTGTCTCTAGGCTCAGGCTGTCATTAAAGCTTACTCCAAGATACCTCACTGATTTAACTGGGGTCAGTGACTCTCCTGGCTCCAGAGGCCAGAAGTCCATGGGTAGACTTCTAGTGATTTTACCAACTTTGCAGTGTAGTATTTCGGTTTTGTCACTATTGAATTGTAGTGAATTCTGGTTAAGCCAGGATGACATTTCCAACATGCAGGTGTGAAAGGTTTCAAGAGAGTTTGCATGTGTCCCATCAAGAGAGATCATCAGTTGCGTGTCGTCCGCATAGTTGATCACGCTGATGCCATGAGTCTTGATGATGCCCAGCAGGGGTTGCATATATATATTAAAAAGTATCGGGCTAATTGCCGACCCCTGTGGGACCCCGTGTGGGACTGTAACAAACTCAGACTGGTACGGGGGGATTGTTACTGCCTGCCATCTGTCCGTCAAGTATGATTGAAACCAGTCGAGCGCTGCTCCCCCAACTCCAATACTTTTTAGTCTTGCCAAAAGAATGTCGTGACTCACCGTATCGAAAGCGGCGGACAGGTCTAGCAAGATTAAAATTGCTGATTCTCCCCTGTCCGCCCTCAATCGTAGGTCGTCCAAGACCGTCAGCAAAGCTGGTTTGGTTCCATGAGCTGGTCTGAAGCCGAACTGCTCTTCTTCAAGGATGTTGTTAGTTTCCAGGAAGAGAGCTAATGACCTGCTGACAAGCCTCTCCATGATCTTAACTGGGTATGGCAGGAGCGATATGGGTCGGTAGGTTTCGTAGCAGTTTGGATCTAGGTTTGGTTTCTTCAATAGGGGGGTAACAACCGCCAGTTTCCAATCCTTTGGCACCATGCCTGTAGTCAATGATTGGTTGCACAGCTGCCGAAGGACTGGGAAGAGTTCATCCCTGAATTCCTTTACTATTTTGTGAGGTAAAGGGTCCAGGGGGGATCCTGATGTAATATTAAGGGCTGTTCTTGTGAATTCTTGTTCTGTTGGGGTCTCAAACTTTTCCAGGATGGGGTTTGGGGTGGAGCATCTAATATTGCCTCCATGCTTCTCCCTATTCTCAGTGTTACTGTTATCCTTCACTAGAGGAGTGGGGGGGTCCTTCATACCCTCGATGATTCTGGTGATTTTGTCCAGAAAGAAGGAGGCCAGACCATCGCATAGTTCCTGTGAGGGCTTGATTTGGCTCTTTGCACACTCAGGATGAGACAGTTCTTTGATTATTCTGAAAGTGTCACGAGATTTGTTTGAGCTGTTTAGTATTAGGTCTGCGAAGTAGTTCGCTTTAGCTAAGGTGATCTCTTTTTTATACTTCGCTATTGTCTGTCTCCAGATCAGTTTCTCCTGCTCTAGGTAGTTTTTCCTCCATTACCTCTCTGCCTTTTTGCAGGCGATTTTCAGTTCTTTCAGTTTGACCGTATACCAGGGCGCTGAGGGTTTTCCTCTTTTTCTAATTGCTTTTAATGGTACGGTGTCGTCGAGCTTCCTAGTTACCTCTTTACATAGTAAATGATAATTTGTGGTTATATCGTTCTCTAAATTGAACGAATTTCCTGCTTGACGGAAGTCGATCGTCCCTTCTTCTTTCCTTTTTAGCAGACCCTTCCAGTCATGGCTGATGAAGGTCCTAGTCTGCGTGTTTTTTGGTCCAGTATTGACCGAGGTATGAATGTTGAACAGTAGGAGATGGTGGTCTGACCAGTCTACTGGTAATGTTGTTCCCATGGAGATTAGGTCTTCTGCAGCAAATATTAGGTCTAATACATTACCTTGTCTGTGTGTGGGAGTAGTTGACCATTGTTTCAAACCCAGATTGTCACACGATTGCGTGATATTATGAAAAGCCGTATGTAATTGGTCGTTATCCCATAGGTTGAAATCTCCCAGTACCAGTAGTCTGCTATGTGAAGTTGACATATTGTTGATAACGGTAATCAGTTCCTGTTGTTGTGTTATGTTAATATGCCCCGGTGTTCTATAGCAGATTAAGCTCGTAAGGCAGTGGCCTGCGTCATGTTTCATTGAGATCCCAAGAACTTCTGCGCATGAGATAGTGTCGATGTCCAATGTAGTAACATTTAACTCCTCCCTAAAGATTATACCTATTCCTCCCCCTTTTCCCTTGGTCCTGGGTTTATGAACAACCTTATATCCTTCTGGACATGCCGGCTCTAGCTCTGATTCTATTCCCACTGTTGTCCATGTCTCAGTTAAAAATAGAATGTCCAGGTTGTGGGATTCGATCAGTAGCTGTATTTCGGTGGCATGTTTCGGGAGGGATTGGACGTTTAGTAGTCCACTAACTAGTTCTCCCTTGGTGGTATGCTCACACCCAGCGTGCTTTAGCGGGGTACGTCTGATGTCTGAGGTCTGACAGAGTTTAGGTAGTAATTCAAGTGGAAGGGGATTAATATGTGGTAGGCAGTGGTTCTTATCCTCGGATATTAAGTTTGGAGGTAGTCGTGGACAGGTGGCTCTACCGGCCAGTGGGTCCAACATCATGAGTGCTTCCCTGCTGTATGTGTAGGCCTCAAGGTCCGGGGATGGTCGACCAGGGGGGGTTGCCCTGTGCCCAGTCTCGGCGCGGACGAGCGCAGACGAGCTTGCCTTAAGCGCGCCTTCGGCGCGCAATCGTCGCGCCCGCTGCGCTTCCGGCCATACACATCCTTTATAGTGGTAGGGTCTGTGGAGAGAGGGGCGTGTCTGGTGTCAGTGGGCGTGGCTTTTTGGTTCCAGCCAATGGCGTGCGATCTTGTGAAACCACCCGCCCGCGTCAGCGTTTTGCTTGCTGTGCGGGGAGATAGCGCTTCAAGTCCCTTCTTAAAAACCAATTACAAAGTTCAATCGTGCAAGTTAAAAATGCTCTCAGTTGTCCCTGCTCCCGGCTGTGCCTCAGGAGAAATAGCTAAGGAAAAACACCGCGCTCGTAGTCAGCGCGCGTTTTGTGGCAGGTAAGGGGGCGTGTCTGGTGTCAGTGGGCGTGGCTTTTTGGTTCCAGCCAATGGCGTGCGATCTTGTGAAACCACCCGCCCGCGTCAGCGTTTGCTCGCTGTGCGGGGAGATAGCGCTTCAAGTCCCTTCTTAAAAACCAATTACAAAGTTCAATCGTGCAAGTTAAAAATGCTCTCAGTTGTCCCTGCTCCCGGCTGTGCCTC
Source organism: Lissotriton helveticus (assembly GCF_964261635.1). Classification (NCBI taxonomy): domain Eukaryota; kingdom Metazoa; phylum Chordata; class Amphibia; order Caudata; family Salamandridae; genus Lissotriton; species Lissotriton helveticus. Next base: position 16,944,951 of record NC_136060.1, on the reverse strand, counting down.
AGGAGAAATAGCTAAGGAAAAGAAAAAAATCATCATTGATGGTAGGACGTCCATAGCATGTGGGACCTGCCGGCGCTGTTTTGTCTCCGGAAGCAGCTTCTGCCATGGAAACCACAGAATCACAGAACCAGAGATCATACAGTTTCTGGTTATCTTTCTCTTCTAGTCATTCTCAGACCCTTTGATTAGCCCTTAACTGATTGCTGATGTTTCTAGTTGCACCAAATGTTACACCCTTCATAGTGTACCCAATCTTCACCTCCTCCTACCTTGCCCTGTCTTCCACCATTTCCCTCTTCCATGCCCTGTCCCTTTTGGCAAAGTTTTACATGTACTCATATTTTTTCCTGTTTTGGGCAATGGTGTCTGATCACTTTACACTATAGAGTAGTATTACTCAAAACTAATAGGTACGTGTATTATAGGTGTTCACAATTGTGGCAAAATATGCAGCTCAGAATAAGGCCATGATTGTGAGCCAATCAATAACCACTGCATTTTAGTAAAATGCCTAAGTATTCCATTTCTCACAAAAAAGAGTTGCGCCTGTGTTCCATTATGATGCAGACATTGAAGTTGTTGTTCCTCTGTCCCTAACTGTACCCCAAATTAGCTGGCAAACGTAATTTACCGCATTACTTCTTCGTGTCGACTGCTTCTATAGAGTGCCAAATGTTCTTTTTTGAGTAAACACAAAGAAAGCTACCCCAAACTTCGTGTTCTGTCCCATAGTCTCCTAAACAATTGACAGACAGATCAGGCTTGAGGAATTGCAGTTCAGCTGTCGGAATTGAAGACAGGGGGATTGCAGCATCATTCAATGTCAGTGAAATTACCGCGATACCAGGGTATTTGAAGCCGGTTTTATTTGCCATGAGAGAATTTACAGGTGACATTACAGAGAGTGTTATCGCTATTGTAATTTTAGAAGTACTTTTCAGAGCCTCATTTTCCATCAACATTTGTCCAAACATTTCAAAGTAAATTTTGAAAACATGGCTCGAAAGGTTCATAGAAAGCAAAAAAGTTAAACATCTGAGCAGGTCCAGAAAGTAATTACCAAATAGAGAATAGCACAGATGATCTGTCTTTGATACCTAAATTATTGCATATTACAATTCAGTTTAAATGAACATTACTTAAAAAGTGATTGCAGTATCTTCTACCACGAGTTCCAGCCTAATCGTGAAGAAAACAATATGTGAAAGATATCAAAAGGCGAAAAGAATATTCCATGGAAAGTGGGTGGAGGCCCACCTTTAAATTTGGCATTATCAAACGTGGTTTTAGAAACAGTGCATTAGGCACACCTGGAAACTGTCGGTAGTGTAGACACTAGTTAGGATACCTGTTAGGATGTCAATCTGGATTCCATATACAACACTGGACAGGATTGGTTGTATGACACAATCACGCATCATTTTCCACGCGTTGCTTAACACCGTGCGCGGAACAGCGAATGTGGCCGAACTACATATTTCATTTATGACACAAGCCTTTATTACAACTTGCCTTAGGGGGTGCTGAACTTTATGATTTATTATTCCAACTCCAGTCACCATAACAGTAGAGAAAGCATTGGACTTTTAAGTCCAACGCCACTTAACCTAACATATATCGCTGTAACGACTTGGTTGCAGGCCCAGACTGGCCATAGCAGGCACCAAGCAATCCCCCGGTGCGCCGCACAGGTGGGGGCCGGTTTTGGGCCCCTGTGGGCCGTTTTTTGTTACAGGGCCGTTTTTGCAGCATAGCTGCATAATTGGCCCTGTACCAAAAACGGCCGAAAACCGGCCCTGGCAAAGAGTTCGGCTGCACCTCCACCCCCGAGTCGGGAGGGGGGCCAGCCGAGCACTTTGCCAGGGCCGGTTGTGTTTCCCAGTCCGGCCTTGCTTGGTTGTAAATGTAATGCATGGTTCAGACACATTCGTTATTCAGCCCGCGTTGCATAGGCAACGGATTGTTCGGTGGCCATTGTATTTGCTGTTTCCCATTAGGATACTGATACCTTGCTAGTCAGTATGCCAGACAGGATACCATGAAGGAAACAACTCACAGTGCAGACCGCATGCAGTCAGATTGTCATACTCCTATTGATGAGCACATTCGTGTTCACTCTATTTATGAGCAGTTGGATGGGTGTTTACTATGTGTGCTGTGAATGCTTTTGGCAGCACAGACATCAATTTTAATGTCCTGTGAATGAATGGTGCTTAAGGAGGTTGGAGAGAGACTGCTAGACAAGAATGTGATTTACAGGGCTTCCCCAAAGCAGTCCTTTGTAGTGGATCGAAATCTAAGGTGTGGGTGATAGATGATATTAGGTCCCTTTGAAGTATCCTTTACCTCCTTTCTGATCCATTCTTCCTTCCTAGAGGTGTTACTACCAAAAGGTTCAAAGGTAGTTGAGCCTCTTTAGAGCTTTGTTTTGGGTCTCTCAGCTCTACCACTTATTTCTGATGACACAAGGGGACAAAGACAGTGGCTGGACCATTTTGGGAGCAATAAGCAAAATTCAGGAACTGCCTAAAACCAGTCTCAGAGAAGGATTTGTGGACAGGGGTGGTTAGTCCATTAGGGCGCTGGGGAGTTGACCCACAAGTCGCCCGCAGCTCCCTCGGCGTCTCTGAATTTAAGTAAACTCTCACTTTACTTAAGTTCAGAGAAGCCGAGGGAGAACTGACAATCATGTCAGTCAGCATGACGTCGGACCGCCCACCCCCTTCAGAGTCTGAAAGGGGTGGTCGGTCTGACTTCATGTTGACTAACATGATTGTCAGACCAGGGGCAGCAGGCAGCACCACAAGTGCGCATGACTGGGGAAGGTCGGCAAATTTTTCAGCCGTGCCCAGTCATGCGCACTAGTGTCTGCACAGGCTCAAACCTCGGCCTCCTAATGGGCAGGTGTGCGGAGAGTAACCGTGCCCTAAGTCAATCCTGGCGCTGAGAGGGTTTGGCACCCACTTGCCAGCAGTGATGCGGCTATTCCGTTCCTGTAGGCGCCAACAGACCTCAGGTGGCGCGGACCTGCTCAGGTAGGATTTATTTATTTATTTTTAAACTCCCCCTTCCCCCCTAGACCCCCACCCACACGCACTGACCCCCCCCCCCCCCCGCCACCGCGAGCTGCGACTGTGTGCAGGCCAGAGTTTCGGGTACGTTTATGGTGACGGTTCTATTCCACAGCTCTGTGTGAGTCGGCCTCGGGGCACATTAAACGCCATACAGTAGCCAACATGGCCTTAGGAAACAGGAAAGTCGAACGGGGGTACAAAAGCAGCATTAAAGCAGCGAAACAAGTCCGAGAAGGGCATGGGCGTCCGCAGGGGGGGCAAGGAGGGGCGCTTGCCCCCCCTTGGAGCGACCCTCCTTGCCCCCCCTGCGGATACCCATGAAAACCGTGACTTCAAGACCAGGTTCTCACTCTCTTTCCTCTCCTTTCCTTTATTTGCTTCCCTGTGAAATGGATCCAAAAAAGAAAGACGAATTTGCTGGAAATGTCATATTTTTCTGAAATTTTAATTCCTAAGTGTAGCATTGGGAATAAAAGGCTAAAAAGTTGAAAAATAGATAAATAACTAAATAAAGTAACACAGACTGGTAGCAAACTGGCAAAACTGATTTTATTCACACTGAAACACATTAGTGCCACTTTTACAGAGTTTGACAGTGAAGCGCTATTTTTGTTTTCTTGTCTTTGTTTTCCCTGGACTTGGAACTAGTGCACCAATCCTGGTGGTACTGCAATGTGTGGATTGCAAACCAAAATGTGTGCTGTGGCTCTGCATCCAGGCATGTGGTCTTTTTACCATACTGCTTACGTTTTGTAAGGATATAAGCAATGGCCATTGAAATGGGTCCATTCAGGGCCCTGTAGTCGTGTCCTTAACTTTTCAGGCAAAAGCACTCACTGATTTCTGAATAGTGAGTGCAAAAGCATTAAGGTAACCATGTTGTTCCTGCTTACATTTCCCATGGTTTGATGAATTTTGCATTCCCTGTAAGTCTTTGCTTTTTCCAGGACGTTGTTACTTTTTTTTTTGTAGGCCGCATATTGCTCTTGTCTAGTGCGTAATTTAAATTGAGCCGCATCCAGGTGTTTATAGCGGGCAACAATTGGGTTGTAGTGAAGGCAGCGGGAGTTTTTCTCAGTGGGGCAGTACGGTGCTCCACGGGGAGAGAGTATGTGGTACTATGGTCAGGGCTGCTGAATTTGGAACTGGGAGCCTTAATAACCAGTCCACCAGACCACTCTCCTGCGAGAGCACAATCACATGCTAGACCTTAGAAGGCTTCGCAACACCTTAGAAGTCCTGGTGTCTTCGCACCAGCAGGTGGACCCTAGCATGACAAGTGTAGGTTAACCTTCAAGTCTTGTCCGCCACTATCCATACTGAAGTTCACCTCCAGTCTTGTGAGAACCCTTAAGAAGGGCCAGCTCTAAGGCGGTGCAACCAGTGTGACCGCACCGGGTGCTGACTTTAGGTGGAGGCATCATATTTGCAAGTATATTATGGTTTTAAAAACGCTTGCTGCCTCCTTCCTGGCCTCCAGCAATTTTCGGCAACAATAAAAATGTCATGATGACTATGGTGATTAATGTTCTTCCTAGAGAGAGATCAGAGAGAGATCAGAATTTTTTCTAGTGGAAGTTTTGACTCATGGAAAGGTAGCTCAGAGGGTTAATGTACCGGCTGCAAAGAACATGCGCCATGCAGATCACAAAGTGCACATAATGTAAATAGGTCAGTGGGCTACTGCTTTTGTCAGAGAGATCGTTTTGTTACTTGCAGTTTATAAGTTAAAATCCTAACTTAGAACAGTGAGCTATTAACTGTCATCTAAGAGCTGCATACAAACTGCAAGGTATAAATTAGAGCGTTATGTCCCCCTCGCCCCCCCAGTCTTTGATTATCCTAATATTCTAAAAAGTGTTCTTTCGGACAGAAATCAATTCTGATTATTAAGGAGAACCCCCAACCATGGTATTACGTTTTAAATTCCGGGTATTGTGTTTCTCTAGACCAATCACTATAAAACTATACGGGCTACTAGTATGGTTGTCATGTGACTCCTACACCTTGTAGTCCTTAGTCTTATGTTAAATTTTCTATACAGTGGTTTACACACATATTGATTGTCTCTGTGTAATGTGTGTGATGTAAAGTGCTCTGACACCCTACAATGGTATGAGTGGTGCTGTAAATCAAATTAAAGGCAACTGAGAGAGAGTGGTTGTGTAAACTTGGGGGGCACAGTTAAAGGGTGGTAGTGAGGGAATCCATGGCAGAGTTGGTCATTGGGGGGCACTAACAAACATTAATGCACAGGACACAACCAGTGCTATGGCTGGCCCTGCCCTTGAGGCTCACACATAGGTACCTCCATTGGCCTTGTTTCAGCAGTAGTAGCTGCAACTCACCAGGGATTGGCAATGCACAATTTGCACGCACACGAAACTAAGTTCGCAAACTGACAGCCACCCGGCTTCATTCACAAGCACTTTTAACATGTGCTGCCTGCTGTGGGGCCACTGGAATTAATTATGCAGCAAAGGATGACAACATTATGTCGTAGTGTTGACTAAATTATGCATAAAAAAAGGCTGCATCGTAATGCAGTATATTTTCAGATATTTTATAATTTTGACATGTGTACACATGCTAACAGTCTCTGGAAAGATTTTGTCTTATTAGTACCAATGTAACATACAAACGCAGCAGTGAGAAAGGTGACCAGTCAACCTTTACAATAGGCCATCCACTCCGCAGCAACACAAGTCACATTTTATATTAACTTTTGATATGTTTGAGCTACAAACAATTTATTAGTTTACGTGGTCAGATCCTGCAGCAGATCTTGCAATATGAGGCAAATATGGCAGAGCAATAATTTTAGAGAAAACATTTGCAAACTAGGATATTTTGCCATTCATGTTTGAACTGCTGTTGTGGAAAAAGGGATTAGTGCTCATGACAGAAACTCCATGGCTCAAAGACAAATGGCTTGTGTTTCCACATTTTATCGTATTTGGTACATTCTGTGATTAGAAGCATATCCCACTTTGTGAATATATTTTAATGTCAATGACTCATTATAACCTTAAATAATCATGTGTATCCATTGGTTGATTAAACTGGGCTGTGAAATGCCAAACAAATACTAAAAATTGGGATGTCTGCGCATTCTGGCCACACCTCTGGCTCCACCCACAGATCCAATCCTTGGGTTATTCACGCCCTTTGATTCTCCGCCCACTGTTCCCCTACTTTTTTTCCCCCACTTTGACCACTGTGTAAGACTCAGCATCCCTGGACCTGTGATGTGCCGCCGCCGCATGGGCCACACATTTACGATGCCGGGCTTCCGCATAAGGGAGCTGGCCATTATTGTATCCCTAAACGTGGACACGTTGTCAGTTTGACATTGACTACACATAAAGGGACTCTAAGTTTCTTTTAAAAAAAATAGCTAACATTTGGACCTATACATTTTATTTTGTATAAATTAATTGAATGTGTGTAAAATTTAGAAATGCCCGGGGAATTCTAGTAAAGGGAGCACCCGTTGGCGAATCATTAGCGTGTGTGATTGATGCATTATTTATTACTAACTTTGACGTTGTTCTTTAACTTTGGATAAAAGTTATCATGAATTCTAGCACCAAGAAGCCAATATTGGTAAATATGTGTGCTACAAATAATCCCTAACATACACTGTGCATACAGTATATTTAATCTGGTGCTTTAATCATAGGCTGTTTTAAAGTATTCTGATAAAAATCGAATTGTGCTGAAGACAGCCTTGATTGGTGTTGGATCGAGGACCCGGAAGTACCTAGCAGACAGAGATATAGCACCTTGTCAGAAAGTTTAGCGTTTTCCCTACAGGTGGTGTTAGTTGGCCTGTGGCAGGGTCAGTCACATGTCCTGGATTCCTGGCATTTAATTGAGTCTATCCCAGTTCTGCGCCCCAGTGTTCCTTGTGCCCCACCCGGCACACATCATGTCGGAAGATGGTGATGACGAAAAAATTTCTGCGGACGCCCATGGAAAAGGGGGGTACATTACCAATATAAACGTAAGCAACAAGAGGGGTATCGTCGTGAAATGCAAGCAGGCCATAAGAGGAGGTGTTATACAATACTCTGGGAACATAAAAGGGGGCTTATATTATAATATTCAAGCAAAGCGCAAACCCATCTCCTTACAGCTTATGAGGAATTCACAAAAGCGACGCACTCTGTACAGACCGTGCAGTAAGTGGGTACCCTCCAACATAAGGCAGGTCACAAAATGGGCACTTTATTGCTTTCAGGCGGGGGCATAGTGGGCAGGGTGATGGCAAGCCGCGAGACTGGAATATTTCACACGTACATTTTGCCTTTACGCACACACACACGGTCTGGTTAAAAAACACATTCTCCCTACTGAGCTCTCCCTTTTTTTGGGGAGGTCACTTCCCCACTACCTTTAACAAAGCGGTGGGCCTGTGTCTTTTTGCAGTGTTTAAGTTAACAGCCTGGATGCCAAGCACCACCCAGGCAGAAATGCCACAGCCCCTCACACGCCTTCCTTTCCTTTAATTGCACATGATAATTACCGAAGGCAAACATCTCCAGAAACCGCGGAACTAAGGCAGAGAGGAAGAGGGGGAGGAAGGCTCTCTGGTCGAGGAGGGGGCCTGGGCTGGTAATTGACAAAGTGTTCGAGCTTCTCCCAGGATCTCTTGCCACTTTTGGCCCCAAAGTGGCCTCTCAGAATTCACCTCAAGTGGCTTTCACGAGGCGCAGTGATGAAGAGAGGAGAATATGATGAACAGAGTAGTATATCTGATAAACTGGGGCATTTTAAGTGTTGATGGTATTGAGGCGGGATAGTACATAATTGCGCACACGTGTACAGTTTGCAGTTTTTAATAATTTTTTAGAAGTTTTGATAAGGATGTGTCTGGGCCTTCACGCCATCTATCGCCTACCTTGCTCTCAAATATAACATCTGTTAATGCAGTGTTCCCTTTGCCTAAAGCGGTTTTCACAGCAGACTGTGGCATCTGAAATATCACCGTAAATAAACTCAACGTTTATTGGACAAAATGCTCTGAAATGTGCGATTGCCCTCACCTTCTGCAAACAATCATTTACTGAGAAGCCCCAAACCACCCATAATGACCGGGGCTCCAAAATCTAATCTATTTAGTAGTTTCATTAGGTTTGACCTGCTAAAACTACTTGTGGAAAAATGCAGTGTATGCGGTATGTATTGAACAACTCTAGTCTTAATAGCAATGTGTGGGGTAACAGGCATAACAGCAAATAGCTCTATTTAATGAGGCATATTTTATATGGATTAGCCCTTTCAGAAGAAAAAGGGTCCATTTCAATACCTTTAATATTGTCATACCCCCTTTTTATTATCCCGGATTTGTTCAGTTTTCAAAATCCTACTTTGAAAATCTTTTGGAGCTGTGTGTTGCTGTAGATTACAGCCACTCAAACAGTTTTTTCTCCAGTAAGCACAGTTGACATTTATCCTACAGTGAGACGCATTGCATAGCAGTTTACAAGCGTAATTGTTAATTTAGGTTAATTTGCATACAGGTATGCTGGGGTAACTAGCAGTGCACATTTTTGAGAGGGGGGTCTGGTCTCTATATATGTTGGGGCTTTGGCTGAGCAGGTGAATCTTGAGTTGTTCTCATAACAAGTTGGTTAGATAGCTGATTGAGTTTGCCAGAGGTTATTCTTGTTACAAACTTGACAGATATCTTCTCTGCTTTATAACAAGAGATGCAGCATATAGTGGTATAATGTTTGTGACGGAGTAACCCATCCACCAAACTCTAAATCTGTCCCTTAGGCTGCTTTTCGAAGGCTGACCTGTGCATACTTTGGTGATCAAAGGTTTGTTTTCTGAAAGCTGATAGGTTGACTTGTTGAATGATCATGTGGTTCTTGAAATGTTTTCGGGAGGCTGAAGAGTTGGAGGTGTGTTGGAACTCAATGATCTCAGTTTCTATTTTTTAAGGCTGACAAGTTGGCATGCTAAAAGGAAGACAGACCATTGTTTTATTAATGCTAACTTTTTGGGTGAAGAGGTGGGTTTTGGGTTGGTGGTAATGTCACTCAGCAGACTTTTTGGGTCACCATGGGGCTCTTCAGCCAGCATGTTTGAGGCAACATTTTCATCCGGAGTTTCCAAAAACCACAGAATTTACAAATGAAAAAAGCAGTGTCTGACCCCCTCTATTTTAACAGAGAAAAAGGCTGGGCTTGGTCACTGGATTTGAAGGAAGTGCGATTGTAGTGAGACTTGCCATTTAAAAAAGATAAAAAGAAGTTACTAATAGTAACAAATTAGAGCGAACATCACTCTGCATTTATAATCTATATTAATAATGGCCTTCCTTTCTCATACATGTGCATCAGAGTTTCTCTGATATTATATTCCTGCGAGTTGTCCTCAGCTCTGCTGTTCTTGCAATCTTAATTTGTCATTTTTAATCTCACAGTTTTTTAAATTATAATCTTAGTTCTATGTTTCTATTTTCTTCTTTATCATGGTACCCAAGATTGATCGATATCGATAGACAGTACTTGAGAAATGTTCTTTCTTATTTATGTTGCATGCCTTGTTATCCCATTTTGTTTTTTTCACCCCTAATGTCCATAGTTATCCTAAAATGCTTCTTGGGTGATGGACAAGACATCAGAAAGTGATTCATTTTCTTGAGTTTCATTCCTATTTGAAGAGTTTGTCCAACATCGTAAAACTATTAGAATGCTTTTCACGAATCAACCTCTATAGCATGATCTGAAATTTTAGGTAACCCTAGTTATTTGTTTAAATGTCCTCATGCAAATACTTCTTCCCTGCACACAGAGCTTATCAAACTCACTAGAAGAAATTTCTGTAGAACTGCATTATCGGGTGCCAGTTCAATTGAGAAGGAAGCCATTGGCAATAGGTGGGTTTTAAAGAGACACATACGCACCGTCTGCCACCTTCCAATCTTCAAGGAATTTGATTCAAAGGTAAATGCTACTGCCTAATACTGTTGTATCCAGCGTGCTGTCTGCCTTACTCATTTCATTCCTTGTGCATGCTGCCAGGATTCAGGTAGAGCACCTACCTCCTCCAGGTAATACATCTGGACTTACACCACCTTGAGGCTCGCCCTCTGCTTAAGGCCTAAGGATGATACAAGACTCAGGTGATAAAAGGAATCCCACAGCTGCCACTAGATTCTGGAGGTGAGGGGGATAACACCACTTTCATCACTTGTATTTTGATCACAGCCATCCAAAACCTTTGGCGTTTGAGCTTGAAAATGCACCATTTCCCACTCTTTTTTCAAAATCTTCTCGGAGAAGAACCCCCTTAAGATGTTCAGGCTCGCTCGCTACTCTCGCTCGCCACGGTGCACTCTGACACAAAGTTTATGCCTCACCACTTTCAAATGTCACCAGCCGCCACAGTTTATGGAAAACATATACACTACAAACTTGGTATCAGTAGGGGCAGAAATATTCAGTATTTGTGGCAGGATTTCTCATCAACCAGTACCAGAAGTCCCACATCAGCGGAAACCCCCAGGGATGATGTGGTGTCGAGGAACAAGCGACACTGGTAAGTGTGAAATAAATATATTGTAATGCAGATAAATATGTCTGTAGTACAAAGAGCATCATCCATGAATGATTGTCCCAGCAATCTATTACAATATTCTGTGGGATGTGCCAAGTGGAGAACACATAAGGTAAAGTTGAGGGTGGTAACAGGGGCAGAGATTAGTGAATATTTCAGATGGGTAACGATTGCTAACCATTGGAGGAAGAAACCCACTGATTGCTGAAGAGGTGAATTGGGAGTTATCCCTGCCTGAAGGCACGACCGGACTGGGAACAGAAACCTGCCCTGGCAATTTTGCTCGACTGGCCCCCGGGTTTGTTACAGAGAAGCTGCGGCACCAGGGTGGGATGGGCAGTGGGAGGGCACCCTTCCGACCTACCGGGAAAATGCCTGGTGCCTGCTATGGCCAGTATGACCCTATCTGAAGGAAAGACTGCATATAAGAGGAGATATTGAGGAGCTAGGAATGAGGAGCGGAGCCCGGGTAAGCATCTGCACCACAACCCGTGTGTCAAGGTCTTTTGACCCTGGGCTCTCTGCAGTATGCTAGGAGTAATGTAGCTTGCTTCTTAACAAAAGCAGAAGTGCCTGTGATAGCTTGGCACTAAGGAAACTTGCAAAAGACTCAGTATTTTCATCAAAAGAAGAAGAATCACCTTTGGCAGCTTGGCACTAGAACAACTCCCAACCTCAAAAGGCAGTTGCCCATCACAGACCCTTATTCAAGATCACTGCTACGAACTGAAGGAAGTGACCAGATTAAGGCCACCCGGGTCACTCGCGGCCACCTCTCAGCCTTCCATACAAATGAAGAGTCGGTCAGACAGTAGAGAATACAAACCAAATTATTTATTAGTATACGCTCGAGCGGAGCCCTGTCTGACCAGCCTTCTTAGATTGCTGCAGAGGGACTGACCCCTGCCAACATTATAATACATAATACACATTTCCAGTACCCCTAAGCACACACCCAGACTGAGATTGTCCAGTTAGTAGTGGTGAACAAAGGAGATACAGAAGGATGAGCTGCAATCCTGATCCCGGGTACATGCTATCGCAATTTCAAGGTTACTCTGCCCGTACCCGCCACTCTAAGAGTAGGAGCAGGCCTATTCTAACGAGAAAGGTATGTAGTGACAAAACAGTCTGACTTAGTTTCGGTCATGGTACAAAATGGGGCTGAATACATAAATGGTGCAGCAAATGCTAACTTAAATCACGCAATGCAAAGGGAAGTAGACCAAAAACATTTTCCATTGCAACAGACCCTCCTTTTAGCAATTGGTAACTATTTTGTCTACTGCTAGGAATCAAATAACTTCTTGCAGAGGAACACTACTAGTACATGTTAATACACAAATTATCAATATTCAAAAATACCTTCATCTACTGACATTAGTTCTTGGCCAGCCTGTATCATCATAGCCATAGGCTTAGTATCATGTACTGGAGTGTTCGGTGTGGGTGTCAATTTTGACAAAATAAGCACAGCAAGCAGGAAGGCAATGTATGCACAGGCAACATGTGAAAATTATACCCGCAATTGCTCCAAGAAAGATAAGGATCTTCCATCCCAAGGATGCTAGTAGACCCCAGAACCAACCAGAAAGAATCCAGGTACCATTCTCTTGGTGGATGTCAGAGGCGAGCCTATGCAACCTCTGTGTAGCAGCATATACATTTGTGGCGTGGTCTGGTATGTACATGCAGCAACTGCTGCCAATGGTGTGACAGGCCCCTCACCGGTCAGCAAGGCTGACGTCTAACACCATCCGGTTCTGTAGAGCAAAAAGCCTCGTAGCCTGGTGCTCAGCTTTAATATTGGTCAAAATTCCTGCTATGGTATTAATGACCCTGTCTACAACTCTGGTGAGCCGACAAATGTTAAGACTATTGGACATAGGGCCCCAAAAGGGTATGATACCCTTCATAGCATATATGAACTGCTGCAGAGTGGTGTCTGTCTGATCTTAGTCTTCTGTAATAATAACCCTTCAAATTCGGAACGGATGGGCACTCCTACGCTGCAATTGATGGTCCCTATGATAATTGGGCGGTGCTATGTACACTGGGTGAAGGAGGAAAGAGAGGTAACATATACCTGACCATCCCCTAGGAAGCCAAACAGCTGGCTTGAGATCCACAAGCAAAGTAGATATTATGTGGTGGGAGCAAAGGCGGGCTACTGCTCATGCTCAACGTATATGTATAGTTGCAATTACTCTCTCCCACTTTTACCTTCCCAAGCCCTCGAACTCAGAAACTAGCTGTCATGTTGACTACTGACACCGGCATTGCCTCATCCTGAGTAATATTGCGCATTTGAAAGGAGCGAAAATATTCAGTGACGTTGAACCCCTGAAAAGACAATATTTCATTTTTAAGCCATGTTACATTTTTCTCTCTCTCATAGACATTCATGCAAGGGGTGGGAGACAATGAATCAGGGGTCCCTTTTTCTCCTGGGATAAACCCTTGGTGAACACGTATATATTCTAACACTGTGTGATAATCAACAGATGTTATATTCATAGTACAAGAATGATAATGAATGTATACCATAGTAAATAATTCAAACCATCCCTCACAGCTCCCCAGATAGGACAAGGGCAACAATAACATACTATCAACCTTATGTGTAACTGAAGGGAGCAGACCACATATCCAACAATTAGTATCATTAGACGTATCATGGGCTTGGTGGAGCGTTTGTAAAAACACACTATCTACAAATATCTTTCTGTGTTCACCTTTATGAGGGGCCAAAGTAATGTGTTCAGGGGGAACAGGCGTTGTACCAATCACGGAGTGCACATGATATTTCTCCTCAAGGAACCACACTATTCCAAGTACCACTATCAGGTAAATCAGAAAAATCACCATCAAAACTATTTTACTCTTTGTTGACCAACTGGACCAACCAGACTCATCCTGCTCTAAATGCGGGGCTGCAAATGGCTGTTCCTCCTCAAATATGGGGTGACCAAATGGATACATTGTAACCAGAGGAAAGGAAATGCAATTGAGCTGACAACAAGAAAACAAGAAGGGGGCAAATGTTCCCAGTGTCCTTCTGAGCCTCATTGGTAGACTTCTACTGTTCATCAACGCTGGCGCTGTTAAGCACCAGCGATGGAGATAGGCAATCCCAGCTCTTCTGAAGAAATTCCACGTCGCTCATGATAAGGTACCCCCTTTCAGGGGAGCACGCTTTATTTCCCTGTCTAATGTCTGAACAATGCACCAATTTCGCCTCTCCCTAGTCTACTGCTACCTGATTTATCAAGTCCGTCCCTGCTAATCTGACTTTTCCTTTGGTGCACTGTTCTTTCGTCAGGGGCGCAAATTATACCTAGCTACTCCAGGCACAGAAGGGTCAGCAAAAAGGTTTTCAGACACAGAGGGGCCAGTGGGCTGGGACTCAAGCACAGATGGGCTAGCAGAGCGGGGTTCCTGAATGGCCCGGACCTTAGGGGGCACCGATGCATTCAACAATGCATCCTTCTCATTCTCCGTTTGGGTCCACGTTAGCTGGCCATCCGAAAAGGGGGCAAAACGGGTCACCTGTTCCCACTCTGTGTCCCTGATGACATCATGAAGCAATTGATTCCAAGGCAGGGGCAAAGGCACTCGGCTGCAGTAATTGGTATGAATAGTGTTCTTTCCGCTGGTGACCTTTGCAGCGGTGCGGGTGGCAAGGAGCACCTGCACTGCTTCTTCAACTGTGACTCCAAACTTCCTTTCCTCTGGAAATGTTGTACCAATACAAAATCCCCAGGCCTAATATCGTGTCCTGGCCCCTCAGGTGCTGGCGGAAGGGCATCATGGATCTGTTGGTGAATAGAACGCAGACTTTTAGTTAACTCATATAGGTAATCTACCAACAGAGGATATTACATTTCTGAGAATGTACGAGGCCGCAGTATACCCCACACATTTGCTGGGCATCTGAACACGACCTCGTAAGGTGACAGTCCTGTCCTAGAGTGTGCCGTAACTGTCATAGACAAAAGGGGTAATGGTAAAGCAAAAGGCCATTGCAACCCTGTGCTCTCCTGAATCTTTGCCAATTTCAGTTTGAGAGGACAGTTGTACTTCTAAACTAAGCCTGCTGACTGGGGTGATGAGCGGCATGGCATTTCTGTCTGATATGTAGACCTTCACACACTAACTGAATGACCTTTAAATTAAAATGGCTGCCATTATCACTCCAAATCAAACAGAGTAAACCAAAACAAGGGGAAGTGTCTTCGCAGTCACCACAGCTGTATTTTCTTTAGTGGGGTAAGCCTCAATCATTTACTGAAGTCACAAATAACCACTAACACATATTGCAAATTATTGACTTGTTCCAGTTCCATAAATTTCATCGGGAGGACCTCAAAAGGAAAAGTGGGAGGGGCAAAATTACCAGGGGGTGTAAGGGTACCTTTCCCAGGATTATGCATCATTAATGTACCATACAATATTTCACCAAGTGGGCAGCCGTCCTTGGGATATTTTCATTCTACCATAAAGGGTCTAACAGTTTGCAAATACCCTAAGCTCTGATATGGGCTCGGCCATGGTCCATTGTTACTACAGGTAGAACATATGTATCTAGCAACATCCATCTCTGCTTCCCTGACTTATCAATCCAACATCCCTCATCATTCATATTCCCTGTACTTTCTTGCCACACCACTAATTCCTCTACCGTGGCCTCGCTCTGGATCTCCTTCACATTTTCAAGTGTATCCTCAAACATGGAGAACTCAGGCACCCACCTCGCGATACCCGCTACAAACATTCTTTTTATTTTAGTTTGTGCTGTGTCCTTAGCTGTCTGATCTGCAAAAGTGTTCACCTTACCTACATCGCCAGTGACTTTCTTATGGGTGCTGCACTTTATTATAGCCAATTTCTTAGGAAGTGTCAAAGTGGATTGAAGCCTATGTATAAGAGGGCCATGCTGGATGCGTGTCCCATGGGAAGTAAGGTACCCTCTCTCTGCCCAGAGCCGCCCAAAATGATGGGCGCCCGGAGGAGTACTGGCTGGTAGTATAAATATTGACAACCAGTCCCTTGCTCAGTACAAAAGCTCGAATAAGGGTGACTAGTTCAGCTGCCTGGGCGGACTGATAGGGAACTCATGATGTCTCAACGACAGTATGTAGCGTAGTAACTGCATATGCTGCAGTAGTGGTTCCATCCGGTAATTTGAAACAAGAGCCATCAATATATAGTTCCCCTTTGGGATCAGATAAGGGAACATCAGTCAGGTCTACCCGTCTCTTCGTCTCTTCCTTCAGAAAATTGCAATCATGTATAGCAACTTCCTCACTCTCGGAAGGGCAAGGTGGCTGGAGTTAGAGTGGCACATCTTTTAATCGTAACATGTGGTGCAAAAAGGCTCAATTCGTAACCAGTTAGCCGTGCACTGGTGAGGTGCTGTGTCTTAGTTTTATTCAAAAGTGTATTCACAGCATGGGGTACCATGACTGTGAGGTCAGTATCAGGTCCGAGCCCAGCTGATTGCCTTAAAGGGATGGCCACTACAGTGACAGCTCTTAGACAGCTCAGGAGGAATCTTGCGACATGGTTAAGAATAGCAGAAAAATAAGCACACAGCTGATGCTTACCTCCGAATGCCTGTGTTAAGACAGAAAGTGCACAAACGGCCGTCCCGTGTACATACAGCACGAACGGCTTCATATAGGTATGTGTACCAAGCATAGATGCAGAGCAAAGCGCAACTTTTGATTGCTCAAAAGAGTGCTGACATTCAGATGTCCAAGGCAGGGGTTCTTGCACATCTTTAGTGGTTAGCGCGAGCAGGGGTTTTGTTAGTAATAAATAATTAGAGATCCAATGGCGACAGTAGGAAGTGAAGCCAAAAAAAGCACGCACATGCCTCTGAATTTCAGGGATAAGCATTTTCACAATGGTGCTAATGCGCTCAAGGGGTCAATCTTCCACTCTCCTTAGACAGTAGGTGACCTAAATAGGTGACCTCTTGTTGACAATATTGAAATTTAAAAAGGGACAATTTATGTCCATGGTGAGCCAAATGCAGCAATAACTTAACCATACTGTCTTTGCATCGTTTTTCAGTGTCAGAAGCTATTAGTATATCATCCACATATTTAATCAATGCGTTACCTCAGAAAAGCGTGAGGGAGTCCAATTGGGCTTTCAAGGCTTGGCTATATAAACTAGGGTTCTCAGTATAGCCCTGAGGAGCTTAACAGAATATAAAGCTTCTGCCAGCTAGGGTAAAATTGAACAAGTGTCTGCTATCGGGATGGATCAGGATACTAAAGAATGCATTTTTCAAGTCAATGACAGAAAAGAATTTAGCAGAGGAAGGAATCATTGTCAGAAGGGCAGTAATGTCAGGGCCCACCGGGAACTGAGGGACCACTATTTTATTAACTGCGTACAGATCAATCACAAAACGATAAACATCTGGGTGATCATCGGGGAAGTCTGAAGATGCCTTTTTAGAATGGGAAGAATTGGGCTATTACATACATTGGCTGCTGTCTCTTTAATCATTACCGTTTCAATCAGGTCCTGTATAATCCACAACAAAGCTAGCTTCCCCGCTTGTGGAATTTTGTACTGGGGAATACGAGGCAAAATGGCATTGTCTTTAACTTTATTGGAAACCGGGGGAATTTGCAATAGTCCTACATCCATGTCACATGTTGCCCAAGTGGGCAACACATCCTTAAACTACGGGACTGGCGCATCTTTGGACAGACACTACTTCGAGCGGACCACTTTCGGACCCATAATCATGTATACACCTTCCAGAGAACAATAAATGGTCTCATGCAACTTCTTTAATAAATCTAGTCTCATTAAGTTTTCTCCACAGTTTGATGTCAACAGGAACGGTGAATCCACATTAAAAGGACCTATGGTCAATGTAAGAGGCTTGGAAATGGGGCTTACAACTAGTACACCAGAAAATCCTGCCGAAATGGTATTATGGCCAGACAGAGCTGGCCCAGCCACCAGTGACCAAGAAACAGCTATTCATTGCACCTGTATCCACCAATAATTCCTTAGCTGAGCCATGCAAATCTGCAATAACATAAGGTCCATGCTGATCTACAGGTATCTTGCCTGGTCCCTCACTCTGTCCCTGGCTGTCCTAGCTGTGAGACATTCCTGTCACTTCATCAAAATCCTAGTCATCGTGATAATACTGGCCACCCTTTTTTCATCAAAGTAATTACTATCTGAACGATCCTGCGATGTGGCAGTAGGCTGGGCTCTGCCCTGTCCACTAGCTCCATAACCCCGTCCACTAGAACCTCATCCTCTAGGGGCAGCAACTTTCTGCAACAACTAGGGACACTTGCTGCGCCAGTGTCCCTCTTCTTTACAATATTCACACTGATTGGGCCCTACAGGCATGGTATTCCGGCTGGTCCGAGGCAGCTGGCGGGCAGCACCACCTCGTCCTCTACCACTTCACCGAGAAGCCTGCTGCAACAACACCTTTGTCTTCAATTCCTTGTGCTTTTTCTCCACCTTCTCCTTCTCCTCATTGTCCCTGTGCTCATAATACTGTGCCATACTCAATATTACAGAAGGAGAGGATGTCGCCCAAGTGCTGTACGAAGCCTGCAACCGAGCTGCAATCTCTGGGAGCAGGTTTGTAACAAATCTGTTAACGAACAATCGGACACCCCCCTCCACCGCAAATCCTGCCAGCTTAAGTCCAAAAAACCACCATCGAACTGAGTAAAAAAACTCAGACACACTTTCAACTTTCTTCTGACGACATGCCGTTATCTTGTCCCAATCTACTTTTCTTGGTGCAATAAGAGAATGCATATGAGATCATTCGGCCAGGCAAGGCTAGTATCTCGGCCCTAGGTTTCTCACCAGGCTTCCTCTCCTGATCCCATTTTTTTATCTGATCCCATGTACCACTCAATTCTGCACCATGGTCCTGTGTGAGCACCTGCCTCCAAATATCAATGAGTACCAGTAAACAAAAAAACATTTCAATATCCCCGAGCTTCATCTCTGTCGATGAAACGGCCTCCATCAATTCCTTATAGTATGCAGTAGGACTAATCTTAAGGGACAACACCTCACTCCTCTTCCATGGAGATTAAACCCATTGCTCTTGGAACCGAGCCGCTACCTTTGGTCCGATAACAACATCATGCTGGTCTCGCTGCTCTGGTTTTTCTGGGTGATATATGGGGTGCACCTCCCTCATCGGAAACTGAGACACCATCTTCGGGTTCTTATCAAGCAGCTTACTCTAGTAGGCAACCATCATCGCAACATTATCAAACACCTGACCAGGCACCAAGTCACATACATAGACAAGATCCTTAATATCATAGATAATCTGCGGTGCTGCCTCATTAAAACACTGCTCCCAAAGCCAAATCAAAGTAGTGACATGTGCTTAAGGGCATGCTGCTGGACAAAAGGCTCATAGTCTTTCATCACCTCCCACTCATCTTCCACACTGTAAATGGGGTTACTAGCCCACTGAGCTGCCTGGTTAGCCACAACCTTTTTCTGGGCCTCACCCACCTCGGATCGTATTAACGTCTGTCCTAACCAGCCATTGAATTTCGTCCAGTTCTTATCCTCATGGCCACGTACTGGTGTTTCAATATTTTGTGACACCAGGGAATACGGGAAAACAATAGGGGTGAAAACAGAGTTACCAGTAATAATGTCGCTACTGACTGTGTTGTAGGCGTAAGAGCTAGGGAGAGGGAAGCCGAGACAAAAAGATGTTGCTGGAACACCAACAGACATAGTTGCCACAGACGGCCAAGGCAAAGAAAGCACAGGAGGTGTGGTGGCCAAAGCAGATGAAGCAGCAGTAGCAGAGAGAACAGAAACAGAAGAATTGGGTGGCTGAGGCAGTGGGGGAAGTACGGGGTATACCCTCTGCGGGGCATAGAGGGGCTGGGGTCAAGCATCCAACAATTCCTCCACAAATGTATCATTATCATCTCGGGTAACATAAGACTTTTCCCATTTCAATTGAAACTTCCTATCGGCACATTCTATTCCTTTCTCTGTTTTCTATCTATCATACGCTACAGCTTTCTGAGTCACTGTCTGCATCTTTCCCTTCTGAACCTCCTTCTCTACTTTCATCTGTCTCTGTTTGGCCTCCTTTTGCCATGTTCTAAGGGAATCAAACATTGACTGCCTACTTCTTCTTGCAAACACTTTATCCTGCAGGAAATTATGTTTTTGTTCATAGAAAGTGTTGTCAACGGCCACTGCAACTCAGCATTATCCCTCATGTATTTGTGCCATAATGTACTAAACAAAATAGGGCCAAGGCTGTGTTTCACGTACATGTCGAAGTTGGGAGAGCCTTCTGGAGGCGCAGGCTAACTCTCTCCCAAACGAGCATCAGTAGAACAACAACGACAACCCACACAATATAACTTACTGAAACAGGGCATTTTTCACTAGAAAACTGGTTCCCTATTTATGCCTGAGACCGGGTACATGCTATCTCAGTTTCAAGGTTACTCGGCCCGTACCCACCACTGTAAGAGTGGGAGCAGGCCTATTCTAACGAGAAAGGTATGTAATGACAAAACAGTCTATTCATTAGTGCAGCTAAGCTCAACCTTGGAGAAATAGAAAGTAAACAATGAGGATGCTTTCTGCTAAGGCAAACAGAATGAGACAGAAGCTTAGTTTCGGTCATGGTACAAAATGGCGGCTGAATACAAAATGGTGCCGCAAATTCTAACTTAAATCGTACAATGCAAAGGGAAGTTGACCAAAAACATTTTCCGTTCCAACTGACCCAGAGTGGTCTCTTCACTTGTTTGGGAGCTGGATCTGAGGAATGTCCAGCAATGAAGATTTCCTTCCGTACATTGAGCACAGAAATGTGCGGACAAGCATGCCCTATGCAGAAAAGAGCCTGCACAGGCCTGCCCTTTCAGATCCATAGATGCATGCCTGCACCCAAACTATGACCTCACAGTCTGCTGCAGGAGCCAACTGGGCTTGGGCAGAGTCAACGTGGCTCTTTCCTTATAAACACCAGTGGGAAAAGTGCCTTCTGTCAGCCAGCCAAGCGCAGCGGAATAACGCTGTGTTACATGCTTACAAGGTACTGTGTAACCAAAATTATTGGAGACACAACAACGTTGTATATTTCTGGGGAAGATAACTGGATGGTGTAAGATAAACAACACCTCACCCGTCTTAGCAAAAACATAATCATAACCTGGGAAGGGAAAAGGATACTGTGCCCATTGATATTGGGTCAGGCTAAAAGTTTTATGCACAGATTCCTGTCCTACCAAGTGTACAGGACCTGGAAGTATCTTCAAAGCACAACTAGTGATACCTATGTGCACTATTTTAGTCCCCCCGCATTTAATGTGTGGTAGTTAGCTATGTGTCAAGAAGTACTTTTACTTCTTAATCAAAAACACTGACAGGACAATGATTTTTTTTCGATGCTTTATTTGGATGGAGTTTCTACCCCAGCCCATCTCCCTGAGTAAGCCGAGGACTGTGCGACTTCTCTAACCCGAAAGTTAAGTAGTAAAATGGTGAATGTAGCTCTTACTTTTAATATCAGCAGTAAAGTAAAGCTCTTGTAAACCACAGAAAAAAGGTTCTTACATTTGGAAAACTGTAACTCCTAAGTGCCCTGGTACTCCCCAAAACTTCCCACAACATATCTGCAATGGTGATAGGCAATAGACAATGCTTGGCCTGGTTAAAGTATTAAACCCCATTGTTTTTGTTAGTCTTTTATGATATAGTCATTTGGAAAATGGAGGAAACAAAAGTCAGATAAAAGCAGTTCAGTCCATTCCTGTATGAAACAATATGCTGCATTATGTATCAATCACACTAAGAATACCTGTTGACCTCAGGTTCTACGATTTTATTCTTCTAGGAGCTAGGGACAGCACTGGTAAACAAGCAAACCCATTGTTAATATTCAGATGTTTGTATAGTTTGCAGTTAGGTGACTAGAATGTACTGGTGAACTCTTTTCCTAATTATTTCAGTGTCTAGTAGCTACTATATTCCATAAAAGGTTTATCAGTAAGGGGTAGTATCAGCCACTCAAATGCACCCTGAACAGGGAGAAGTTTCAAAAACGTCAAATGCATTTGCCACAACTCTAGACAACTCACCAAAAGGTCATCAGGATTCCATCACACAAAATCTTTTTTTTTTCAGGTGTTCCATATAGTCTGTTCTAGCTAGCAAACACCTTTTGTCATCTGGAAGATACCACTGATTTCGTATGACAAGAGAAAATTGATACAAAGGTGTCAATATGATTCAACCAAAGGCAGGATTCCTCCACCATAGTACAAGCCAACATTTCATGCCGGTGTGCTCAACATGATTAATTAACATAACACTTGGGACTTAAGCACTCAGCGCGGGCATGCAATGTAAATCAGTACATAGTAGATCCGTTGCTCACAGCCCAAAGTAGAAACAAAGGTTATAGGTACAATTCTCAGAATACCCATTTTAGTTCCACATTTTACTAGACACCACTGATGACACCTCAATAAGTTTCAAATGTCCCTTCCAGGAATGTGGCTGATAAACTTGCGACCTGTGGAGTGTTAGAGGAGGGTGACAATTGTTAATAGCAAATGTGTGTTAAAAATCCAAATGTGGTTCCAAAGTGGAATTAAAAGCAATACAGTAAAAGGAATAACATCGTCACCTTCAGGGATAAGTTACAAACAAGCAGGTAAGTGAGTGCACTTGAATGCAGCATAACAAACTATCAATAAAAAGAGACAAGAGTTGTAAAGCAAGTGTTTTCGGTGCAATGGGTCTCGCATTACTGAAGGCTTGAGCTTTTGGTGTTGCATTATGATTAGCAACGCCAATAACAAACTTTGACTAATTTGTGTTGAGTACTGTCTTGTTACTGAGTAACTCCTATTTTTACATGTGCACCACTGGAGCATACTGTCTGTAAAAGCTATAGAGTGGGTTATGGTAGTAAATAGTGATTTTTGTGGGGCTGGAAGCATGTGGGTTGTGGCCTTGGTGTAGCGTCTGGGGAGGAGCCTATTCGCCTGATGAGCAGACCGTGGACCAATACGTGTGTTGATGGTATGACTTCAGCACTTGGGACGCTGGTGAGGAAGGCAGGCCCTTGAGGACAGATTATATCATGGGGAATGCATAAACCTGCGCAGTATGAATATCCAACTGGGGTCAGCAGAGGCACATTGTATGCGTTCCCGGTAGTGTGGACTCGTGCCACACAAAAACATAATGTGCGGTTGCATGTTTGCCTGTTTGTACTCTGATGACCCTCCTACTGTGTGTCCACGTACTGATGTGTTCTCTCTCGTTCACAGCGATGTTGCACTTGACAGTGGAGTGGGCGCATCACCAGTTACAGCATCAACTCTATTGCTCAAATAGGCACAGAATGTCAGCAAACCAATGCTTCACAATCCAGGCTCACCTGCGTCAGGTGTTCTATTCACTAAGTCAGCAAAAAAGCAATTGAGGCAAATGGTTGAGCTAAACTAGACTACTACTAATTACATTGTGCATATTCCATACGATCATTTTAAGCTCTTGTTTGTATTTGCAGACACAGACCAAATCACTTTTGGCCCAGCCCCAAAGGAATAAACAAACCTGAAGTTGAACGTCATTTCTACTCTCAACTGCAACCTAGGCCATCTTAGATGCATTTCTGCCTTATTAGGCCTATTTTGGGTATCCATGTCACAGTGAGCGCAGTAACCCATATCATGGAATTCCTGTCCTGTGCCACTTAGAGAGCCCCACTGAGAGCTAAACATAAGTGATGGATGGAAATGCTTGAATTAATCTGAAACACTAGCAGGTACTGGGCCTGCATTCCATTCCATCATGTGTAGCTCATCGGTGTCATTACAGTTGCTCTTATGCAGACCTTGACCTGAATTAGAAGGCTGTGTAGCCCCTTCAACCGGCGTAAACTGTCACGTCTGTAGAGTGCAGGAAATTGAATCCTCAGCAGATCCTGGTATGGAGTGTTGGCAAGGATCTCTTGCATTGGAGTCAGACCCCCACAAGGGTTGCACGGTGTTTATGCTATGTACAAGAACCCTTGCCCCCTGTGATATCATAGCACCTTAATTACACTGTCCTCTGCTGAAGCATAGGACTGAGTACCACTTTGCAGCTAAGGTAGTACCACAATATGCTCCTGAACTCGCTACTAACAAGCAGGGCTTTGTGCGCTAAAAGAGGCCCGGGCGTGGGTGGGGCGGACAAGCTCAGGTTCGCCGGCACAGATTGCTAGGGAAAGGGGGAAATTGGAGTTGGATATTTTGGCTTAACAAATATTCCTTCAGCGGTGCCCAAAATATGTCCTTTCTCTTCTCTGTTTGGGAATGTAATAAAACTCAGAGCGGGCAATAGGTTTGATTCAATGCAATTCTGCAAAACGTACAGCAGTGTGTTGTGAACAAGCAGCCTCTTTGTGCAAGAGGCGGCCTTCATTGCCAAGGCAGACCTGCTGTCCCATTCTCCTGGTACGGTTTTTCTTTTTGACGGGTAGGGAAGGTTCTAGATCAGTAATTTCTTCACCACGGGCACAGAGAAGCCAGTGAAATAAAAAAAAGTACACTAGAAACAAGCAGCCATAAGGGTGTTTGTTGCAAGAACAGGCTTCTGGCGTTTGACCTCGGTCAGGCTAAGAATAACAAGCAGCGACGGACAGAAAGCAACAATTAAAAAAATAGTTCTCAGAAAAAACAGATATAGAATGAAACCGTAAGGAGACTGAAATTGGCCAGTGCTCCTCTGCCTTGAACGGAAGTGAGCTATCGGCTGCCAGAATGAATCCGGATGCAGCAATTAAGAGGGGCACTGGAGTGAACCTATGGCAAGCAGCAGGTGGGAATAATGTTGTGTTAGTGATCACAGCAGGTCTTGCAGACAGCGCATGTGCGCCTAAGGCTCAACCTATAAATGTATCTGTTGTAAGTAGATCTGTAGGCTCATCCATGCAACTCATAATTGTGACTAGCCCACAATAAACAGACAGCGGTTATCTCAATAGAATCTTCCAATATTTAATGGTGAAGAGAGTATTAAACGTCATACACCAATACAGTATAGGCGGAGTAGAACGTTAACAAGGGACAGCAGTCATAGGGTTCTGTTTGAGAGTTAATGAGTGGATGCTGTGTGCTGAAGTAACATATGAATTAGTACCATGGTGTAGAGGTATTATATGCCTCTCCAGGACAATATTAAAACTCCTTTTTTTCTCTATCATTGCTTATGGTGATTTCGCAGAAAATTATGTGCTGCCAAACTTCAATATATACTGTATAGTTTGCTGTTAGATGGCTACAGTGTAGTTGACACACAACTTTTAAAATTATGTCAAGTGTCCAAATGCCCTTGTATTTTATTAAAGGATGCTCAGCAAAGGGGACAAGCAGCCACTCAAATGCTACCTAAATAAGACAAAGTAGTATCCAAAGCTTCAACTGCAGTTTGAAGCACCCAACTAAGTCATCAAATGGTCATCATTGGTATAATCACACAAAGACTTCTTTTATTCACGTTTTTGATATAGTTTGTTCAGCCACCAAATTCGTGTTTCATCATCTGGAAGTTATCCATAATTGTCAAAATCATCCTAATGGAGAATTACTACTCCACTCCACAATAACGACATGATGAGGATAACAATCAGGTGCAAACGGGAGGGATGGTATCGACGCCTTGCGCGGTGGGTAGAGGGACGCGACAGGGCTGCTAGCTGTCACCGCTGCTGTTCGCACTAGAGATAGAACCTTTGGCGGCACAAGCTAGGTCGGGTAGGCACTATGCTGGGCTTGAGATGCGGGTAGAAATGCATTATATATCGCTGTACGCGGATGACTTGTTGACGTTTCTGGTGGCCCCTGGTGAGGACTTAATGGGGGCGATGCTCCTGGTGAGGGTGTTTGGGGTGGCATCAGGGCTGTGCGTGAACTGGGAGAAGACTAGTTTGTTCTCAGCGCGCCAAGCAATGGGAACCCCTAATGGATTGGTAGGAATATGGTGGGAGCCCCACTGCCTGTCATATTTGGGTATAAACATTTATCATGAGCAGGTGGACCTGCTGGAGGGCAATATGCATAGAGCAGTGCAAGGGATCAGAGGGAGCATGGCATTCTGGTGTACACTACAGCTCTCAGTGGCAGGACGTGTAACGCTCCTGAAGATGGTGGCACTACCACGTTTACTATATTATTTCAGGACACTGCCAATCTGTACACCAGGTCGGATGTTCCGGATGCTCAAGACTATGGTGGGGGGTTTCTATGGGGGAGTGGCAGGAGGCGGGTGGCCATGCCCACGATGATGAGACCTAGAGCGGAGGGGGGTTGGGCAGGTCCAGACTTCGAACTGTACTACCTAGCTGCCCGGCTGCAATGGGTCACACAGGCGGTTGCTAGGGAGTTCAGAGGACCAGATGGCCCAGAACGCCGATGGTTTTCACGTCACATTCTGTCTTTTATAATCCTGGGCCAGCGGCTGCGGGCCGACTCGCTGTCCATTGAGGAGAAGGTGCTGAGAGCATGTTGGAATAGAAGTAGGAGTAGGGGGGCGGCGCCCGTCCATATGCACCAGAGATACCTCTCCGAATGTGCACGGCCTTCCCGCATGGAGGCGACTGGTCAGCAGAATAGGAAGAACTGGGGTTGCAGATTTTCGGCGACCTGTATGAGGAAGGAGCTCTCTTGCCTTATCAGAAACTGCTCGACAGGTATGGCTTGCCTAGAGGGGACTTCCTGGTGCATGCTGCACTGGTTTCTGCGACTCAAAAATACTGGGGGGAAGGGCTATCAGAACCACAAATGTCACAGACATGCCAATATGTAGTAATGGCGGCGGGGACGGTGAAGGCAATAATGTGCCTATATAGGCGAATGACTGTCGAGGGGCTTCAAGCGTTAACTCAGCTGCGAGGAAAATGGGAGGGGGACCTGGGCAAAGTTATACCCGAAACGACGTGGGCTAAATTAGTGGAAAGAGCGTGGAGGGGCATGTGAAATGCCAGATTCCAACATATCCACTTTTATGTTATACACAGGGTGTACTTAACCCCAGCGCAGATAAATACATTTTTTAATGTGGAATCGGCATCTTGCCCTAGATGTCAATAGCGGGCAGCAGACTTTCAGCACATGATGTGGAGTTGCCCGCAGCTAGGAACGTATTGGGAAGAGGTGGTTGAGGTCCTGTGTGGAGTGACAGATCGGTAGATAGAACCTGAAATGGGCGCATGTATACTGCATTGGTTCCCCCACACGGCGAGAACTAAGGTAACGAGCAAATGTATTGATCTAGGTTTGCTGTTAGCCAAATGTGAACTGACGAGAAAATGGAAGTCCAAACTGGGCCATAGCATGGAGTGATGGAAGGTGGAATTTGCAGCCTGGGTGGCTAGCGAGAGAATGGTCAGGTTCCAACAAGCCAGGAGAGCGACTAATGAGAAGGCGCTCAAAACTGCACAGGCATGGGAAGCTCTGGTGGCGCGACTCACGGCGCCGGAGTCGGACTTGGACTCTGACCCTGTGGAGGCCTCCTCGGTGATTGTTGAAGCAAGCAATGCATAGACAAGTTGAGGGTGATGGCTGGGGAAAGGAAGTGTGGACGTGCAAAGCAGGAACTGGGTAACAACCTAAGCGCACTAGGATACTGACGCACCCTGGCATGATAGGGCAGAAAGAGGATCCTGGGTTATTATACCTAGAGCACACCGGTGAGAGGGATTAGATGGGAGGTGGGAGGGCGAGGTACAAGAAGATGGGAGCTCCTAGTTGAGATCCCAGTATATTGTGAGCGGTATTGGATACATACATTCACATGGATATTGATGTATGATGCTGAGGTTGAGAAGGTAAATGTGATACCTTTAAGATATGGAGACGAATCAACTGAGGAAAGTGACTTAAAGCAATGTAACCAATGACGAGATCTGACCGATAATGTATCATGTATGGGGGGTTATGTTTGTGTTGAAAATTAATAAAAATAATTTAAAGAAAAAATTATGAGGACAACAATTAATTGCTCCAGAAACACTATTCTCCAATTGAAAATGTATTAGATGGGAAATATTTGCCAGAGAAATCACTAAGACTTTTATTTTACATATTCAGGCTCAGGTCTGTTGCTCTCCAAAATGACAAAACATGCTCCTGACTCATGCCTACAAAGCTCTCCACGACCAAGGACCCATCTACATATACCACTGCCTGCACTTCCAGCGATCACCCAGGAGCCTCTGCTTCGCCAACCTCTCCCTCAAGCAGATACCTCACATACGCCGCTCCAGAGGACGCTCCTTTTCCCATCTCGCCACCAAAGCCTGGAACACCCTCCCCTCCACCTCTGCACCACACCCTCGCTCGCCCACTTCAAGAAGGAGCTCAAGACCTGGCTTTTCGGCTGAGACTGTATCAAGCACCTGAATACCCTCTCGGATGACAAGCCGCACTTTACAAGTACTAAATGATTGATGATAACAGGCATATTGCTTACCAGGAACATTGCCTGGAATGCCCTCCCTTTTTTATATACAATTTTGTGTGGATCTGACCATCTTCAATATGCCAACTCTGTCTAAATTGATTTACAGGCATTTGGTACTTTCGTAGTCTGTTTTAACGATATAATATAGACACTAGTCAGATTGCTAAGACAACTAATTCACTTATTCAGGCTCACGTCTGTCGCTTTCCAAAGTGATGACACTATTTAGATGTATGGGCAGATAGCTTAACAGTTAACTTTTCAAGACCACTTTTTTATATAATTTTGTACAGACCTGTTCCTCTCCTATTTGGCAATGCCGTCCCAATTGATTTACATACATTTGCTTACTTTCATAGTCCGTTTTCTATGACTATTAACTAGAGACTAATGGCATCAAAAGGGTACACCCGGGGTGATCACCAAGGTACATGGCACTGTAGGACTACTAGATGCAAGACCGGCTTCACCACCAGTTGTAAGTAAAGACCCCGTATATTCTGCCCAGAAGTGCACGCTTTAACTGCTACTGGCTTCACACTGTGCTAAAAAAAGGAGTTTTAATATTGTCCCGAATAGGCACACAATACCTCTACACCATGGTACTAATTCATATGTTACTTCAGCACACAGCATTCACTCAGTAACTCTCAAACAGATCCCTATCACTGCTGTCCCTTGTTAATGTTCTACTCCGCCTATACTGTATTGGTCTATAACGTTTAATACTTTCTTCACCTCTATCTAATTGTAAAAGTCTATGGCATATCGGCACAGAGGACCTTAGAGAGGTTGGTTGTACCCAAAACAGAGAGGGGATGGCGTTAGAAAGGTCTTACTTTACTCTGGTTTAGTAAAGACTGCAATAATTAAAGCGGAACATGAGCTCTCTAGGGAAGGGATCAGATTAGTAAAAAGGTTATAATTGTAAATCAACAATAAGGATGAGAGATCTTTTCTTAAAAACCATGCAGGGCTGGGCCAAAGGCAGGTCAGATTGATTGATAGCCGCTGGGATAAAAAAGATGAACTTGAAATCACTATAAGAGGTAGGGAATGTGAGACAGACAATGAAGGATCCCTAACAGAAAAAAGATTTAGACTTCTAGCATCCCCAGGATTTGAGGGAAATGGGTGTCTGAGTGAGATAGATTAGGAGCTCGGGTCGTCGCACAGCCTATCTATACTATCCTGCAATATAAATGATTATAACAGAATGGCGAAGCAGGATGGCTTTAAAAAGACCATCAACAGCAATGAGATCATTTGTCTGCAGGAGACATGGCTGTGCGATGAAACCCTAGTAATTGAGGGTTTTGCTCATCAGACGAAGATAGCAAAAAAGAATCGTTTTGGCAGACCTTCAGGAGGGCAACTGACACTGGTTTCATCTAAAATCGCCAGGAAGGTGGAACCTCTACATGTAAAATGCAAATGGGCAATAGGGTGCAGAGTGTTGCTATTGAATCCAGAGCAGCGATTTGAAGGCATAGTTATTGTAAATGTATACATTCAGAAGGGGGAAGAGAACGTTTATCAGGCTGAAGTGGAAAAACTAAATGAGGATTTGTTAAATCTAGCCGATAACTGTCAAAATGATGTATTGTTTGTGATGGGTGATTTTAACCATAAGCTGTATCCAGGTAGGACCGACTAATGGTGCAAAGAATTGTTAAATTCATATAAAATTAGGGATGCCCTATTCCCAAGGGGGGCTATGTCAACACATGATATGTCCCTAGGTCAAATGTTTGGCGCCTTGGGTCTGGTCTGTGTGAACAGCAGATTGGACATGGATAGACCAGCAAAGCGCACCTTCAAGTTAGGCCACCAACTTTGCCCAATAGATTATATTTTTGTGCATGCTTGGAACTTTGACCTAATTAAATGCTTTGAGGTGGTATATGTGGAAGGAAGCGATCATTACCCCCTGAAGACAGAATTATATGGCACAAAGAAGAAAAAACAAAGAGACACTGTGCTACAGGTCCATGTCGATTACACAAGACGCCTCACAACTAGGATATCAGAAGATTCTCTAGAAAGTTAGCAGTCCTACAGCTGACACTTTTACTGGAAAATGTTCCGAATAACTGTGAGATTATCTGGTTTAACAATATGATCGGGAAACTGGTGGAATGTATAAGGGTAAAAATTAAATCAAGACAACCAGGGTGTGGGAGGAAAAACCAGCCGCAAAGCATAGAGAGAAAATGGTTCGACGAAGAATGTCGACAAGCGAAAGCAAGTATCAGACATCAAGAAAGAAAACTTAGGGTAAAGTACAAGGTAGAATTACATTACAGCCTCCAGAAACAAAGGCGAAATTATAAAATGATAGTAAGAAATAAAAAAAGATCCTAGAAAGAGAGCTGTTTGGTTAGATTGCTAACTGCGATAGAATCTAAAGATTTGAAAGGCTGCTGGCAATTGGTCCAAGAAAGCTCGGGGAACTCTTTAGGTGACTTGAACTGTGTCGTACAAGAAGAGGATTGGGTTACTTACCTGGGGAAAACTTATGGAAATTGGAAGGAACAGGAGGGGTCAATGCTAAAAATACGGCTAGGAGTGAGAAAGGAAGTCAAGGATCAGTTTAGTGCGAGCAAGATAAAAAAAATCATAGCTAATCTAACATTGACCCGTGCAGCTGGCCCAGATAACCTCCTGGCAGTGATTATAAAAAATAGGCCTGAGTGGTGGGCAGACTTCTTCGCAAAAAAGTTTCTGGTGATACTTAATACAGGGAGCATACTGGAAAACTGGAGAGGTGCGATAATAAGACCCATCCACAAAAAAGGAGACATAAATGCCCCAAAGAACTATCGATTAATAAACTTCTTAGATATAGGTGAAAAAGTATTTGCCAAAGTAATCTTGGAGAGTCTTAAGGAGTGGGCAGAGGTGAACCAGATTGTACCCCCGGAGCAGGGGGGGGTTCAAGGAGGGACACTCAACGGTCGACCACTGCTTTGCACTCTGGTCCATTGCGCGGAAGTCCATTGAGCAAACTGGAAGTATGTATTGTTGCTTCGTGGACTTCCGCGCAGCCTTTGATTTAGTGGACCGAGAGAGGCTGTGGGAGACGCTGATTGGTTATGACATACCAAGAGACCTATTAAGCCTGATACAAGTACTCCATACCTCCAACTGGGCGCAAGTAATTCTAGATACAGAGGGGAGCCTGTCTCAAAAAATACAGATTGGAAATGGGCTGAGACAGCGGTGTGTTCTGGCCCCCCTGTTATTCTCCCTATTCATTGCAGATTTACCCTCAATCTTAGGCAAAGAACGGGGGGCCAGCCCAAAGGTAGATGGGAAACATATCCTTTGCCTTATATATGCAGATGATCTAGTAATAGTAGACCAAACAGAGATTGGTCTACAAAGAAAGCAGAACAGTTTCAGTAAATACTGTGGACATAAAAAACTTGTAGTGAATATGGATCAAACAAAGATTATGAGATTTGGGAGAAAGGGCTCTACAAAGGTAGAAATAGTAGATGAATATTGGTATTTGGGTATGTGGTTCCAGAAAAATATGAACTGGTCTACCCACCTCGAAGCATTGAAAGTAAGGACATCAGCTTCGGTGGGGGATTAAAAAAAATTCAATGGAGTATACGGGGAAATGTCGGACATAACAGTTTTAAAAGCATATACAGCTATGGTCCCCCCACAGTTCCTATATGGAGCGGAACTTTTATACCTGAGTGGGAAAACAGGCTGGAGCAGTGAAGAGGGAAGGGCCCTGAAAAACGTACTTTCCCTGCCCAAATCCTCAATGGTGCAAGCAGTAAGGCTAGAAACAGGTATCACCTCATGGAATAGAACAGTCGGCATGGCCCTAGTAAGATTCTGGCAGCGCCAGGGACTAGGAGAGGATAATAAAGTCTCACAGTGGTACAGAAACGAGATATTGAGGAGTAATCTAACATGGGCTAAAGGGGTAAGAAAAACCCTGATAAAAGTTTGTACAATGATGAGGCTCAAATTTAGCCTCCTGTCCTTCCAAATTGAGACAGAGAGGAGGGAACTTAGGTCTCTGGGGAAAGAAATCTCGCAAGTTAAAGATCAAGAGTACCTAATGGGGAAAAAATCGGTATGCTTCATGGCTACTGCGTGGCAAAATGAAGTTAATTTCCCATACATTGATAGATTACCCTGTCAATGACTGAGAAGAGAAGTTTTAATGCTGAGAATTGGTGTTAACCCTTGCTATTCCAATAATGAAGTAAAAAGAGCAATGATCAATAGTATGGGGAAATGTTGCTGCTCCATGGGGACAACATGTGATACCATACACATTTTATTTGATTGCCAACTGGTTATAGATATACGGAAAGAATTTTTACGTCCGATTTTTAAAAAGTATAGTATAAAAACAAAGCACAGCGAGCAGAACTTTTACTAGAAATGAGAGACCTACCTACGACCGACTTTTGAGGACCCAGCGGACCTACGTAGATACCTCCAAGGACCCGAACCGGAGTTATTGGAAGAAACAAGCCCAGGGACAGCGAAAAGGAGGGCATCATCAGACAGCTCGGAAACAGGCGCAGCATACCTAAACAACGTCTACCTCACCACGCCACAGGGCAGCAGCACCACTGATCACTACAATCACTACAAACACGCATCTACCTCACGACCGCTAAAGTGCGGCAGGCCTGTGACCTAGACTTACCACCTGAAGTATTTTGTATCACTCAGAAAGGCTGCAGCCACACCGAAGTGACACCACAGAACACTCTGAAGGACGCATCTACCTCAACGTATCTTTGAACTTTGAACTTTAACTCTGAACTCGGAACTTGGACTATTACCTAAGGTATTATGTATCTCTCAGGGAAGACCAACCACGTGCAGGCTCCAGGAGTCTGAAAAAAATATCCTTTACCGGATGTGTACAGCATAGCAGGGGGCAGGGGAGTATCGATCTCGGGGGGGGGCGGGGGGCGGAGGACCGTTGCTGTCGCACGTTTATAGTACGTTTACAGGGGGGTGGGGGGAAGAGGGCCGGGCGAGGAGCCAAGCGGCATGGACAATCGTAACCTTGTGGAGACACTTTTTCTATTTTTCCCTCTTTCTGTCCTACTACACATCCCAGATACCCAACCTGCCCCAAGGGGGGGGGACCGATAACATGTGGCGGGGGTAGCCTCTCTGGGCCCAAATCTGACACCAAGGACTAATTCTAGCACCTGCGTAGGAACAAGCGAAAAACACAGACCGCCATGACCACACTCATCACACAGACCCCAGGGCAAATAGCCGCAGACATCAATATAGTATCCCTAAACGTCAAGGGCCTTAACCATCCCGTTAAACGTCGGAAGACACTAGAATATTTAAATAAAGGCGATCAAGGCGACATATATGTCCTCCAAGAGACCAGAGTCTCAGTAGAGGACGCGAACCGACTCAAGGCAAGCTGGATAAGCGAGGTAGTATGCTCACCAGCCGTAAACAAGAAGGGAGGAGTGATCACCATCATCAGCAAGAAAGCAAAGTTCAGGGTACACGACCACCAAGCAGACACAAAGGGCAGAAGGCTACTCACTTGTATCAAAAGAGGGGAAGAGACTATACACATAGCCAACATCTATGGCCCGAACTCAACAGACAAAAAGTTCTGGGAAGAGGTAGAAAGCGAGCTTAACAGCATGGGGGAGCTGCTAATCACAGCGGGAGACATGAACCAAGCGATGGACAATGCCACGGACAGACATCCACATAGAACCAGCCACATAACGCAAGAGCAGACAACACTCAAAAACCTATGCGCCAAGCTAGCACTGTCAGAACCATGGAGACTACAACACCCCAGCGCCAGAGAATACACATTTTACTCAAACCCACACAACTCATATAGCAGGATTGACTACATACTCATGTCCTCATGCGTAGGAGAGTAGGGTCTGCTATCCTATGGTCACCCCAAATTTTTGCTTTTTGCTTCACTGGTTTATGACTTAATGTGGCTGTGGGCCTGCTAGTCAGACCCACAGCCTGCTGTTCTCTCTCTAAATTAATGCCAATGCACTCTAGGTGCATTACGAATTGGAACTGGTACACCTTATAGGCCCCTGTAACAGTGTACCCAGGGTACCCAGGGCATAGGTGTTTCCAAGGCCTACCAGGAGCTGCAGCACGTATTGTGCCACCCCTGGCCTGGCCTCCATATTTGACACAACTGGCTGATCACTCAGCTGGGGTAAGTCGGTGTAATCACCCCTTACTTAGGTGTAGTATGCCTATACCTAACCCAAAACGGACACATATGTTCCTATCAGCCACTCCTATGGAAGGCCTCATCAATCCTGGAGGCAGAGTGCTTGGAAATATGTGAGATGGTGCTCTGGCATGAGCTGAGCCTGTCTGCAGCTTTTGGAACCAATTCCTTTAGCTGTTCCATGATACTGCCATACCATATACTCTTAAGTGCATTATGAACCTAGCGGTTAAATGCTATCTTTGGTTTGGGTTTATCAAAACATGTCGAGTAAGGTGTCATACGAATTGGAATACTACCCCCTCGCCAGTTCTGGCGACGGGGGTAGCATTCCACCCTTCTAGAGGGACACGACATGTACATGACCTGAAACCAGGGTAAAGTTAAACATGAGCCTCAGCATCACAAAATGGATGCTGCCACCACAGACACAAGTCTGAACTCCTGCTGCTGGGAGTCCTTCCAGCGAGGGCGGCTTGGACAAAGGGTTTCCTGCCTTGGGAGGTGCTAGCACCACCCCAGACAGGGTTTTGTGTATTGGGTAGGACAGGGCTGAATAGAATCAGACATGCCTGGGGCACATAAGGTGTCCCTGTGCATATGCCAGTTCAAACCGGTGCTGGGGCTCTCCAGCCCCAGTCCTGGCGCGAAACATGACAGAGGAAAGGGGTGTAACCACCCCCCTTCCTGGTCCCACCCAGAGGAGGGACCTAGCAGGTAATCCGGCTCCTAGATTTGGAATAAGAGTAGGAGCTGTGGCCCAAGACTTCAGATCATCCTGAACTCGACTTGAAACTAAGAAGAAGACTGGACTTCGACATTCTGCTGCACAGAAGACTGAAGAGAATCTCCCTTGTGGCCAAGGAGTGACCACCCTGTGAATACAGGCACCAACCAGCAACTCAACATCTGTTTTGCTGCCGCCTCCTGCCGGAGCCCGAGCCCAGAGCCCAACGAGACCCAGACTCGCAGACATCTTAGAGCCCGATCCACAGTCCCTGCAAAGAAGGGACCCGTGGAGGCTCCGAGAGACGTGGGACCGGACATCTTGGAAGACCCTCAAAAAGCTGACTGCGCGGCACCTGAGGCACCCTCGATGCGGTGCTTTGGGGTTTAAGAAGCCCCAACAACGAGCAGCATTTGCACCGAAGATCAGCCCCCCAGCATCTCCACAATCTGCGTGGGGCCCTTTTGCACTTTGCCACTTGACGCGCCATCCCGGTCACTTGCCACGCGGCTAGTGGCCATCTTGGCGACGAAAACTACAACTTGCACTGCTAGTCTGGTTGATCCAGACTGGCCCTTGCTCCCCTGAAAAGGAGCACCCGCTCTGACCTTGCTGGTCCGAGTGATAAGCTTTTTCCACTTCCTGCATGGCTTGCATTAGCCAAGGCCTGTTTGCTCCAATCAAGTTGCCGACACCGCCATCAGCTAGAGTCTTTGTGGGACAGCTCGTGATCGACTCCCGGACATCCTCGACCTCTTCGTGTCCACGTGGCTGCGGAGACAAGCTGCACCTCTTCACCTGTTTGCACCCGACATTGCCTGGTTCCATCCTGGTTCCACGGTAGTCCCTGGCTAGTGACTTTGAACATTGTCCCCTCTGCTTTCAGGTCTTCACCTCTTCAGATCCACCCTTGGATCCACCGGAACTCTCCTCGACGACCCCCCTGCAGCATCTTCAGCTCCAAGCACCATCGACCTGCGTGACGAAACCCGACACTACTTCGCACCTGTGCACCCGCTTCCTGTGGGTGAGGTAACTCAGCAATGCCGGTGTTCCCACACGGGTATACACCTCTAGTGCCTGTGTCTAAAGTTTTATCCTTTTAGGTCCATCGGAAGGTTCCTAAAACACTAACTTTGTAACTTTTATGCACCTTTGACTTAACATTGGTGCATGCGTGCACTTTGAGCACTGCACCCGAGTCCCGCGGGCCTTTCCCGACTTCATCACTGTTAGTCCCGAACAGCTCCAGCGATTCCCCAGGCCCTAGGCCTCTTTCCTTTCCCCATAGTGGTTCTTATACCACTATTTTAGTATATGGTTTAGGTGGCCCCTAGGGCTCATCCATATTGTGCAACTTTTGTATATTTAAACTGTGTTTTGTTTTAACGCATTTGCTTCTGTGCTCATAAAGAGAATAGGGGATATTTGTAGAGATAAATCTATATATATTTTCAATATATATCTGTGTTGTGTCCTTTCATTTGGTATTCAAGGGGATTGTGTATGGTAAAACAGCTTGCTTCACATGCCTTTACAGAGTTTAGCCTAAGACTGCTTTGTCCACGCTACTAGGATAGCTGGTCTATTAGGGTTGACTTACAACCAATCATCATAAGGGTTGCTTGGCATGGTACAAGGTGATCACTAGAACTAGTGAGCATCATATACCAGGCCAACTTCTCACACTCAACGCACACACATCTGACTTAAACAACAGAAATAGGGCCCATAACAATTTCAGACCACGCTCACATCTCCCTCTCCATAAGCGGGAAGCACAACGAGAAGCCAAACCGTAGCTGGCGCCTCAACAGTGACATACTAGAGAACCCGACAAACATAACTGAGGTAGAAGAAGCGATTAAGGAATATCTAACTTCAACGACACCGCAGACACTGACACCATCACCCTCTGGGAAGCACTAAAAGCCACAATAAGAGGGAAGCTCCTGAGCATCAAAGCCAGGATGAACAGGAGTAGGAACAAAAAAATTACAGAGCTGGAGGGCCAGATAAAGCAACTAGAAAGGAACCACAGCACGAACCTGGTGGATAGGAACACCCTCACCACACTCACAAAAAAGAAGTACGAATTGAACAGGATACTAAGTGAAAGGGCAAGCACTTGGATTAACAAATACAAATCCATAAACCTATGCTCAGCAAACAAAGCAGGCAGAGCACTAGCAGGATACCTGAAAGCCAAACAAAGGCAGCACTCTGTCGTAGCGATTACAGACAAAAATAACAAAAAGCACACGGTCAACAAGCTAATCCTTGAAACCTTCAGGGGTTTCTACAAGGAACTGTACACAGCGGACAAATTACTAGCGGCAGACGGCGGCGCAAACTTGCTAGACAGACTCGATCTGCCCAAACTAAGCAACGAACAAAGAGACTCACTAGAGCAGGACATAACGGGAGTCGAGGTGGGGATGGCAATAGAGTCGCTGAAGCCAAATAAAGCGCCAGGGCCGACGGATTCACGGCGGCCTTCTATAAACAGTTTCAGCCCCTGCTAAAAGAGACCATGGTCAGAGTCTTCCAGACGTGCGCTGACAGGGGAAGCATGACGAATTCGATGGCAGAGGCAAACATCATTGTCATCCCCAAAGAGGGGAGGGACCCACAATTCCCTCAAAAATACCGCCCAATCTCACTAATAAACGTAGACTGTAAAATATACGCAAAAGTAATGGCTGCAAGACTAAACACATATCTACCTCACCTCATACACAAATCGCAAGTAGGCTACCTAGAAAACAGACTCACAAGACAACACCAGACTACTCTGCCACCTCATAAACCGCACCGCTAACAGCATGGAGAAGGCAGTCATGATTGCGCTTGACGCAGAAAAGGCCTTCGATAGAGTCTTGTGGCCCTTCCTTGACCAATGCATGCGCAAATTCGGCCTAGGGGAAAAATACCGGGGTATGGTCATGTCACTCTACAAAAGCCCCCGGGCACGAGTGGTGGTCAACACAACCACGTCGGCGATGTTCACCCTGGAGAGGGGGACAAGGCAGGGGTGTCCTCTATCACCGGGACTATTCCTACTCGCATTAGAACCACTCCTTCACATGATCAGGAATAATCCGCTAATAACAGGAGTACGAGTCGGAGGACAAGCTTTCAAGCTGGCAGCATATGCCGACGACATCCTGATCACCAGTAACGACCCAGAAACATCAATAGAAGCCCTGATGCAAACCATTGAGGACTATGCACAGGTTTCAGGATATAAATTAAACCGTGACAAATCTGAATGCAAGCCAATGAACTGCCACACAACTAGGACAGTACTAGGCACGTCCGGACTTGCTTGGCAGACGAAACCCCTGAAGTACCTAGGCCTCCTCTTTGGAAGAGACCTTAGGTCGACCCTAGACCACAACGAGGAGGGAATGCTGAGGAAGATCAGGAGCAAGCTAGAAGCCTGGAGCCCCAAATTCATTAGCTGGTGGGGTCGAGTCGAGACGATCAAGATGATGATCACACCAATGTTAAACTATCTGCTGAGCATGCTACCACTAACCTTAACTACGGACTTTCACAAAAAAATAGATAAAGCAATCAACTCATTCCTCTGGGGGGGGCAAGAAGGCCAGAATCAGCCTATCAAAACTTAGACTAAAAAAGTACCAAGGTGGGCTAAACCTTACGAACTACAAGGCCTTCCAAATGGCCTGCCTAGCAAAACAGGGCATACACTGGATCTCCCCCACACCAGAGTACATGCCGGTCTGGCTCGACCTGGAAAGATGCATCCTGGGGGGGCCGACCCAATCATGGCGCTGACGGCCAACAGACACCCAGAAGCAAAGAATGCAATCATCAGGAACACAAAGACGGCACTACTCAGAGTAGACAGAGAACTGGAGGTCAGCATCAAAGGGTCCAAATGGGAATCAATATGGTACAACTCCAAGGTGACATACAAAGGGGGGACATTAGAGAACACAGAGTGGTACAGCAGAAGCATCACGACGCCGGCCCAACTAGAGCTGGACAGCAACCCGCTCACATTCGAAGCACTACAGCGCACGCATAAACTACCAAACAAGGAGTTCTATGAAATCCTCAGGATCAAGGCAGCCATCAACAAAGCTAACCTCTCGAAACACAAACCATCCATCATACAGTACTCACAAAACCTAAACAAGACAGGCCACCAAACTGCTCACATTTACAAACTCATTAACCCCCGCACCACGACACTAAACAACAAAACACTAGCATTCTGGGAAGGGGAATTACAGAGACCACTAAACGAAGATGAAAGGGCCAGACTATGGATCTCAGCATCCAAGAACAAGATAACCCCACAATTAGCCCAAACAAAATACTGGCTACTACACAGACTACACTGGACCCCAGCCAAGCTAGAAACAGTAGGAGCCAGAGAGAGCGGCACCTGCTGGAACTGCCACAAAGCAAGGGGGGACCTGGCTCACGTCCTATACGAATGCCCCAAGGTCAAGGTTTTCTGGCGCAAAGTTTACGAACTCATAGACACGCTTACAGGCTGCCACATTCAACGCGGCCTACCAGGCATAACCATGGCCTGCCTGGCCACAGAGCTCGACTCCAAAGAGAACCGCGAACTAGTGGACGTCTTGCTAACCGCAGCCGCCAAAACAATTCTAGGTAACTGGAAAAACACGAGTAAAGCCACGTTCAAACGTTGGTTCAACTGGGTAACATTTCTACGAGGGGCCGACAACATTACCACCAACCACCACCCGGTGAATCACACGGCCAGAGGGGACATGTGGGCGGCCCTGGATGCCCACCTGGAACGATAAATCCCCCCCCCCCCCCCTTTTTCTTCTCTCTCTATCTTTTCTTTCTCTCTCGTGCTCCACCACAAGCCAGACATTATATTTTGGTCAAACAGTCAAGAATTGTGACAAACTGTCTGTATATGTCAATTTTATTTTCAATAAAAATATTTTGAGATAAAAAAAAAAAAGAAATGAGAGATTTGGATATAGCCTGCGCAATGGGAAGGTTTATGAAAAAAGTAAAATAATTTTTTTAATGCGAATAGTATCCTAAAGGGCGCCTGATTGCAGGATATGCGTAGGAAGTACAGCTGAAAATAGGATAAATTATCTTACCCTCGATTCGTATGGTGTTGCGTTTAAAGTTGTGCCTCCGGGAGAGCATGCAACAAGCTTAAGTGATTCAAAATACTCCAAATAATGAGTCTTGTTTTAACCAATGAAACGTATTAGGATATATTTTATGCTGGAAGTTAAGGAATGAACAATTTTTAACTCATTAAATATGATGATGTTTTACTATTTATTGTGTAATTTGTGATCTTGAAGCGCTGTTTTTATGACGATTTTTATACGTTTAAGGACTGTATAGTCCAAATAAACTTTGTCTCTGAACATTGAACTCTGGCTCAACCCTAATAATCCCATCAACCATTACTGTTACTTCTGTCTCTGTAAATCTAGGATTTCTTCTTCCTGTCATTTTACAGATAAAAAAATGTAACACAAGCAACGTTAGAAATAAAAGGAAATGTAAGGCTATGGGCACAAACGTTTTGCCTCCGACTGCTGCAAAATAAGAAAGGCAAACGGGTTGAGGATTCTGAAGCGGTGGCTTTTATAGTATGGATTACAGCTGTGCTTAATGTTCTCATCTAGCGCAGGTGTGTTCGATATATGTGCCCATCATTAAGACAGAAAACCCGTGCAATAAAATGACTCCCTCGCAAGACACCTGCAACAGCGCTGACAGACACATATAAAAATGGCGGCCGGTTAATCACAATTCTAACTTCCATGGAGTGCTTTCTGTGGTGTAGCGTTCTAGTCGTCGCACGTCACGTCACGACGTGACGTGCTGGCGGCCATATTGTGGCTGCGCGCGCATTGAGAGGCGCGAAAGCCGACAGAGACGGCAGACCGGCTCGGCGCTCTCTAGGTAGGGCATTAAGTAAATAAAAGTAGGTTATACACTACCACGTGTGGAGTCTTCATTGGGGGTGACCCCGTACATTACAATGGCGACGAGGACGGGACCCTGAACCCCTGCACACCAAAGGGAACCAAATCGAAAAAAAAGAAAAAAAACGAAAGTTACTGAGGGAAACATCTCCTACACTGGTGAAAGGAAGATTCCCAGCGGGAAGCAAGACAACAGTACCAAGCGGACATGGAAGGCTCAGAGTCAAGGAGAGGCCATCAAGCAACCACACGAGGTACCTACCCTAGAGAGCGTGGCAGAGCCCTAAACCCCACAGGGAAAGCATATGTGCGCAGGGGTGGAGTGAACAGACCCAACAGACGCTAAGCAAAGCGCGCCAGATCATATAGAACCGTGGAACGAGGAAAAACGAGGAAAACCGCGCTGGCTACGTCAAGAAAGAGCAAGGGGGCAGACACAGAAGGTCCCCAGGCACAAGGGGCAGACGCAGAAGGTCTCCAGCCACAAACTGAAAAACAAGAGCTAGACAACACACCGGGCAGCCCCAGAGGTCAAGGGAACACAATACCCACGATCAAAAGCGAGAAGATGAGTGAACAAGCGGGATACGCGATGGCGCCAGTGCAATTCCTGCCCAGACCTGGAGAACCACTGATGAAGTGGGAGGACTGGAGAGAGTATATTGACAACTTCATAGGGGTCCTAGAAGACGAAAATGAAGAGCAGTTCAACCCCAAGAGAAAAAAATGCATCCTATTACTCAACCTAGGGCCGGAAGGACTCAGAATTTACAAGAGCCTGGTGCCTAAACAAAGAGGGAGCACGGACGACGATGTGTATGCCCACGTCATTGATGACCTGAACCAACACTACAGGCCGGCAGTGTGTGTATCGGTTGACCGGTTCAATTTCCAGCAAAGGAAACAACGGACAGGTGAAACAGTAGAGGAAAACGTGGCTGCCCTGAAGAAACTAGCGTCCACATGCAAATACGACGCATGGGAAGAAGAATTCATTAAGGATCAGGTGGTAATGCACACCACATGCACAGCCGTGCAGGACAAGCTGTGGGCCAGCGGGGACACCACGCTGAAGGAAGTAATGGTGATCGTCAAGAGGGCAGAGTTGGCGCGCAGGTGTGCGGAGGCGACGAAGAAGGAAATGGCGCCCAGCTCCATGGTAAACAAAGTCGACGAAGAAGAACCCCGCAGAGACAGCAAGTACAAGGGATAATCGACGAAGGGACCCTACAAATGGCAAGGCAACACTGGCCCTCCGGGAAAACAGGCGGGGAGCAACAAGAAATCATGCTACAGGTGTGGGAGCTGGTCCCATGAGGCACATGACAGGAAATGCCCGGCGTTCTGCGCCAAATGTTTGTA
Organism: Lissotriton helveticus; assembly: GCF_964261635.1. Classification (NCBI taxonomy): domain Eukaryota; kingdom Metazoa; phylum Chordata; class Amphibia; order Caudata; family Salamandridae; genus Lissotriton; species Lissotriton helveticus. The sequence goes on along the minus strand of NC_136060.1, from coordinate 16,902,492 downwards.
CTGCATATTTACAACAAGGGGTGGTGAAGGACAGAGTCTCTGAATTAAGCAGAATACTCTCACCCAGTCAAGAGATCAGGGCTAGATCCAACACCGTTTTTTAGCTCATTGCACCATCCCAGTTTCAGAACCTGGCTGTATGCAAATTAGTCTGTCCCTGGCCCAGTGCATCATGGGAACAGGGCAGACCAGACTACAAAAGCCAATTCTTACACTGGGAAGGAAACAAGCTTCCGGGGACCGGTTTCTGGCATTACAGCCGTCTTCGGCCCGGCTTGCTTGAATCCTGATGGTGCAATGAGCAAGGGACTCATGTCTGAGTATACCCTTCCACGCTTAGGGTGGACAAAAATATTTACAACAAGGGGTGGTGAAGGACAGAGTCTCTGAATTAGGCAGAATACTCTCACCCAGTCAAGAGATCAGGGCTAGATCCAACACCGTTTTTTAGCTCATTGCACCATCCCAGTTTCAGAACCTGGCTGTATGCAAATTAGTCTGTCCCTGGCCCAGTGCATCATGGGAACAGGGCAGACCAGACTACAAAAGCCAATTCTTACACTGGGAAGGAAACAAGCTTCCGGGGACCGGTTTCTGACATTACAGCCGTCTTCGGCCCGGCTTGCTTGAATCCTGATGGTGCAATGAGCAAGGGACTCATGTCTGAGTATACCCTTCCACGCTTAGGGTGGACAAAAATATTTACAACAAGGGGTGGTGAAGGACAGAATCTCTGAATTAAGCAGAATACTCTCACCCAGTCAAGAGATCAGGGCTAGATCCAACACCGTTTTTTAGCTCATTGCACCATCCCAGTTTCAGAACCTGGCTGTGTGCAAATTAGTCTGTCCCTGGCCCAGTGCATCATGGGAACAGGGCAGACCAGACTACAAAAGCCAATTCTTACCCTGGGAAGGAAACAAGCTTCCGGGGACGGGTTTCTGGCATTACAGCCGTCTTCGGCCCGGCTTGCTTGAATCCTGATGGTGCAATGAGCAAGGGACTCATGTCTGAGTATACCCTTCCACGCTTAGGGTGGACAAAAATATTTACAACAAGGGGTGGTGAAGGACAGAGTCTCTGAATTAAGCAGAATACTCTCACCCAGTCAAGAGATCAGGGCTAGATCCAACACCGTTTTTTAGCTCATTGCACCATCCCAGTTTCAGAACCTGGCTGTATGCAAATTAGTCTGTCCCTGGCCCAGTGCATCATGGGAACAGGGCAGACCAGACTACAAAAGCCAATTCTTACACTGGGAAGGAAACAAGCTTCCGGGGACCGGTTTCTGGCATTACAGCCGTCTTCGGCCCGGCTTGCTTGAATCCTGATGGTGGAAGGGTATACTCAGATGTGAGTCCCTTGCTCATTGCACCATCAGGATTCAAGCAAGCCGGGCCGAAGACGGCTGAAATGCCAGAAACCGGTCCCCGGAAGCTTGTTTCCTTCCCAGTGTAAGAATTGGCTTTTGTAGTCTGGTCTGCCCTGTTCCCATGATGCACTGGGCCAGGGACAGACTAATTTGCATACAGCCAGGTTCTGAAACTGGGATGGTGCAATGAGCTAAAAAACGGTGCTGGATCTAGCCCTGATCTCTTGACTGGGTATGAGTACTCTGCTTAATTCAGAGACTCTGTCCATCACCACCCCTTGTTGTAAATATTTTTGTCCACCCTAAGCGTGGAAGGGTATACTCAGATGTGAGTCCCTTGCTCATTGCACCATCAGGATTCAAGCAAGCCGGGCCGAAGACGGCTGAAATGCCAGAAACCGGTCCCCGGAAACTTGTTTCCTTCCCAGTGTAGGAATTGGCTTTTGTAGTCTGGTCTGCCCTGTTCCCATGATGCACTGGGCCAGGGACAGACTAATTTGCATGCAGCCAGGTTCTGAAACTGGGATGGTGCAATGAGCTAAAAAACGGTGTTGGATCTAGCCCTGATCTCTTGACTGGGTGAGAGTACTCTGCTTAATTCAGAGACTCTGTTCATCACCACCCCTTGTTGTAAATATTTTTGTCCACCCTAAGCGTGGAAGGGTATACTCAGATGTGAGTCCCTTGCTCATTGCACCATCAGGATTCAAGCAAGCCGGGCCGAAGACGGCTGAAATGCCAGAAACCGGTCCCCGGAAGCTTGTTTCCTTCCCAGTGTAAGAATTGGCTTTTGTAGTCTGGTCTGCCCTGTTCCCATGATGCACTGGGCCAGGGACAGACTAATTTGCATACAGCCAGGTTCTGAAACTGGGATGGTGCAATGAGCTAAAAAACGGTGTTGGATCTAGCCCTGATCTCTTGACTGGGTGAGAGTACTCTGCTTAATTCAAAGACTCTGTCCATCACCACCCCTTGTTGTAAATATTTTTGTCCACCCTAAGCGTGGAAGGGTATACTCAGATGTGAGTCCCTTGCTCATTGCACCATCAGGATTCAAGCAAGCCGGGCCGAAGACGGCTGAAATGCCAGAAACCGGTCCCCGGAAGCTTGTTTCCTTCCCAGTGTAAGAATTGGCTTTTGTAGTCTGGTCTGCCCTGTTCCCATGATGCACTGGGCCAGGGACAGACTAATTTGCATACAGCCAGGTTCTGAAACTGGGATGGTGCAATGAGCTAAAAAACGGTGTTGGATCTAGCCCTGATCTCTTGACTGGGTGAGAGTACTCTGCTTAATTCAGAGACTCTGTCCATCACCACCCCTTGTTGTAAATATTTTTGTCCACCCTAAGCGTGGAAGGGTATACTCAGATGTGAGTCCCTTGCTCATTGCACCATCAGGATTCAAGCAAGCCGGGCCGAAGACGGCTGAAATGCCAGAAACCGGTCCCCGGAAGCTTGTTTCCTTCCCAGTGTAAGAATTGGCTTTTGTAGTCTGGTCTGCCCTGTTCCCATGATGCACTGGGCCAGGGACAGACTAATTTGCATACAGCCAGGTTCTGAAACTGGGATGGTGCAATGAGCTAAAAAACGGTGTTGGATCTAGCCCTGATCTCTTGACTGGGTGAGAGTACTCTGCTTAATTAAGAGACTCTGTCCATCACCACCCCTTGTTGTAAATATTTTTGTCCACCCTAAGCGTGGAAGGGTATACTCAGATGTGAGTCCCTTGCTCATTGCACCATCAGGATTCAAGCAAGCCGGGCCGAAGACGGCTGAAATGCCAGAAACCGGTCCCCGGAAGCTTGTTTCCTTCCCAGTGTAAGAATTGGCTTTTGTAGTCTGGTCTGCCCTGTTCCCATGATGCACTGGGCCAGGGACAGACTAATTTGCATACAGCCAGGTTCTGAAACTGGGATGGTGCAATGAGCTAAAAAACGGTGTTGGATCTAGCCCTGATCTCTTGACTGGGTGAGAGTACTCTGCTTAATTCAGAGACTCTGTCCATCACCACCCCTTGTTGTAAATATTTTTGTCCACACTAAGCGTGGAAGGGTATACTCAGATGTGAGTCCCTTGCTCATTGCACCATCAGGATTCAAGCAAGCTGGGCCGAAGATGGCTGAAATGCCGGAAACCGGTCCCCGGAAGCTTGTTTCCTTCCCAGTGTAAGAATTGGCTTTTGTAGTCTGGTCTGCCCTGTTCCCATGATGCACTGGGCCAGGGACAGACTAATTTGCATACAGCCAGGTTCTGAAACTGGGATGGTGCAATGAGCTAAAAAACGGTGTTGGATCTAGCCCTGATCTCTTGACTGGGTGAGAGTACTCTGCTTAATTCAGAGACTCTGTCCATCACCACCCCTTGTTGTAAATATTTTTGTCCACCCTAAGCGTGGAAGGGTATACTCAGATGTGAGTCCCTTGCTCATTGCACCATCAGGATTCAAGCAAGCCGGGCCGAAGACGGCTGAAATGCCAGAAACCGGTCCCCGGAAGCTTGTTTCCTTCCCAGTGTAAGAATTGGCTTTTGTTGTCTGGTCTGCCCTGTTCCCATGATGCACTGGGCCAGGGACAGACTAATTTGCATACAGCCAGGTTCTGAAACTGGGATGGTGCAATGAGCTAAAAAACGGTGTTGGATCTAGCCCTGATCTCTTGACTGGGTGAGAGTACTCTGCTTAATTCAGAGACTCTGTCCATCACCACCCCTTGTTGTAAATATTTTTGTCCACCCTAAGCGTGGAAGGGTATACTCAGATGTGAGTCCCTTGCTCATTGCACCATCAGGATTCAAGCAAGCCGGGCCGAAGACGGCTGAAATGCCAGAAACCGGTCCCCGGAAGCTTGTTTCCTTCCCAGTGTAAGAATTGGCTTTTGTAGTCTGGTCTGCCCTGTTCCCATGATGCACTGGGCCAGGGACAGACTAATTTGCATACAGCCAGGTTCTGAAACTGGGATGGTGCAATGAGCTAAAAACGGTGTTGGATCTAGCCCTGATCTCTTGACTGGGTGAGAGTACTCTGCTTAATTCAGAGACTCTGTCCATCACCACCCCTTGATGTAAATGTTTGTACTGCGGCATTGTGGGCCACTATGAGAAGGTATGCCGAAGGAAGACTTCTAAAGGCATGGTAAAATACATCGGCCAAGAAAGCGAAGAACAGGACGAAGGCACGGAGGAGGACGTCGTCACGGTACTGTGCATCTATGATCAAGTGCTTAGCGTGGACGGCCCAGTGTCGAGTGTAGATGGTAGAAGAACGACGAAACCTGTTCTAGAAAGGGGGAGTGCCGACAAGCATGGTGGCCGACACGGGCTCACCCTACACCATTGTCCAGAGAGCGGTGTGGGAAGAGAGCTTCGCACCGCATCTAGGCCCAGATCTGGAGAAGCTGGATATCCGCCCAGTCACATATAACGGAGACCGCATCCCCATGGCAGGATTCAGACCATTGAAATTTGAGTTTAGAGACCGCTCTGCTTTCTGCAAGCTCTACATATCGGAGAGAGGGCCCTCGGTCCTAGGATGGCTGGACCAAGGAGACCTAGGCATCAAGCTGGATCCTGGGGGAAAAGAACAAATACTACTCACCGAACTGGAAACCTGGCCAGATCTCGCAAATGGAAAAGTGAGTACCCCAAAGTATTTGGAGGCACAGTAGGAAGGATGGAGAAATTCTCACACAAGATAATCCTGAAAGAGGATGCCGTACCAGTCGCCCACAAGGTGAGAAATGTGCCTTTGGCAGTGAGAGAAGCAGTACAGGAGGAGCTACAGGACTTAGAAAAGAAAGGGATCATCGAACCTATCACGTGCGCGGAATGGTTGGCGCCCTTGGTGGTAGTCATGAAACCAAGTGGGAAGGTCAGGCTGTGTGTCAACCTACGCGAATTGAACAAGAACATTGTGGTGGAGAAGTTCCCCTTGCCTAGAATTGAGGAAATGCTGGCCAGAACGAGGGGAATCAAGTGGTACTCCACTATAGACTTAACCTCAGCCTACCACCAGATTGCACTGCACCCTGAGAACCGCAAATTAACATCATTCATCACCCCATTTGGGTGCTATCAGTTCCGCCGTATGCCGTTCGGGCTAGCCTCGGCGGCTGCGGTGTTCCAGAAGCTGATGCACCAACTGTTTAAGGACACGGATGGCATCCAATACTTTCAGGACGACATCCTGGTAATGGGGCGAGACAAGCCAGATCATGATGTGAAACTCAGCAGGGTGCTGAAGATCTTAGGGGGCAAGGGCCTCACAGCCGAATGGACCAAGTGCAGGATAGGAATGGAGTCGGTGACCTACCTAGGACACGAAATAGGGGTACGAGGGGTGCCCCCGAAAACAGAGAATGTTTTTTTTTTTTTTTTTTTTTTTTTCAAAAACCTTTATTGGTGACCAGGAGAATGTACACAGCCAATTGCCTACAACCTGTCTCTCACAGGCCGGCAGCAGTACCAATGCAAGTAGACACGGAGGCGAATGGGATCGTGGAGACAGAAATGATGAAACAAGGCAGTTTATAACCACAGCTAGTCTCCAACAACCCAGCGGCCGGCCGCGTTGGAAGGAATATTCAAACTATGACTCAGTGGAACAACAAGCTTGCAAGTCGGCAATGCACAAATACAGTAGCATGGTATGAGGTTTCATTTTATGCAAGTAAAGCAATCAAACATGTAACAAACTAAAACAGTCCCAACTGTGATGCTCTAAACATTTCGAAGGGTGTGAGGGTAGCGAGGTGTAGAACCGCCAGCGACGGAGTAAGGGAGAGGGGGGGGGAAGGGGGGGGGAGGGGGGAGGGGAACGAGCCGAGCCAAGTAAGGGACATTCAGGACATGACCAAGGTGGCGTTGTCCGCGACGTGGATAGTGCGGTATGGGCAGCAGCTATGAGAGGGAATTGACTACCACACGGCAGCGGTGTGGGGAGGGGGGAGGTGGGGAGGGGGCTGGGTGTTACTGCTGAAGTAGAGGCCTATACGTGTGTGGACAGGTCTGTGATGTTAGCCTACCCTATGTGAGGTGCTTAGCAACATGCATGGAAGAGGTCAGTGCCCCGGAGTGCAAAAGAGGGAGGAGGAGAAAGGAGGGGCCATGGCGGCGGGGGGAAGGCCGTTCGTGGGATGGGGGCACATCTAGTCATCAGGATCGCCACCGGCCACTCGGGGGTCATCCGTCTCTGGGAGTGAAAGGAGATACGAGGTCAGGGGGGCCCATAGGTCTTTGGGGCGCGACTTCGGGGGCAGCAGATCAGCATATGTGTGCAGGTGTTCCTGCCATGTTGTCATCGTGGAAAGCCATGTCTTAAATTTGGGTGCACGGCCCCTACCCCAGCGGCATGCTACATGTCTCTTGGCCAGCAGAAAACTCAATGCCAGGAACTTACGGTGTGTCTTGACTATTGGTGGTAGGAGACCCAATAAAGCGATCCTAGGGCAAGGTGTGACGTCCACTCCCGCCATGTCACATAGTGCCTGAAATATTTCTGCCCAATACAAAGCTACAGCAGGGCATAGCCAGGACAGGTGGAAAAAATCAGCTCCCTCGGAGCCACATCGCAAGCATCTATCGTCGTTGCGTAAACCAAAGCGGAATAGATTGGCAGGGGTATGGTAGAGTCGGTGCAGAAATTTATAATGCGCTAGTCTGAGTCGTGCGTTGCTCGTGACTGCGGAAGTGTGCGAGCAGCTCTCTTCCCACTGCTCATCCGTCAGTGGTTCGCCGAGGTCTCCGTCCCAGTCTCCTCGCGCTCTGAGCGGCGGGGGGGATAGGGGGGCCTGGGAGCATTTATAGAGCATAGAAACCACGTGTTTCGGGGGGTCGGGTTGTAGGAGAGTGTGTAACGGGGCTACCGTGTCCGGCTCAGTTGGAAAGGTGGGTGTGGCCGCCCGGACATTCTGGCGTAAGCGGTTGTACAGGAAGGAGTCCATAACCGAGGGTGCAGTGTCTCCAAAAAATTGGGACGAGGTGCGAAATTGGCCCTCGAGATACAGGTCTCCCCAGGTGTGCATCGCGTACTTCTTCAGAAACTGACGGCCTATTTCTTCGCATGCAACGCTCAACCTGGGATCGTGTGCTAAGAGCATGCGGGGCGAGTACAGGAACTCGACCTCCAGCCGGGCCGCAATGCGGTTCCATGCCCGCACCGTGCAGTCAACCGTGGTAGGGTCTTGCTCGCAAGCCCGGGCGGGAGTGTAGAGGTACCCCGACGGTTGAGCCGGCCTCATATAGCCGTCTTCCACCGCGAGGTGAGCCATGAAGGGAGGGGGGTGTAGCCAGTAGGTGGCGAAGTGCCCCTGGGCGCAGTCGTAGTAGAGTTGGAAATTCGGGACGTCAAACCCGCCCTGGTGGTATGGCAACATCAATGTCCTGAGACTGAGTCGAGCCTGCTTTCCACCCCAAATTAGGCGGGACAGCTGGGAATTTAGCACTCGAAAGAAGCTGGCTCCCGGAGAAAATGGGATGTTGGTGAAGAGGTAAAGAAGCTTGGGTAGAATGACCATCTTTATAAGGGAGATGCGTCCCGCCATCGAAAGGGGGAGGTGAATCCACCTAGTGATGGTGTCAGTTATCTTGTCGATTGCAGTGCCATAATTGGCTCTGATAAGGGCTTCCCGATCCCTGGTCACAATAATGCCCAGGTATTTTATTTCGTCCGCCTCCCACATTAGGGGGTAATCCAGCGGGAAGGGGATGGTTTTGTCCGTCAGAGGAAAGAGGGCCGATTTAGACCAATTGATCTGAATCCCTGATATGGCACCAAACTTGGTTATCTCTCGCAGTAGAGGGTTAAGGTTCTCCCTCGGTCTATCGATGTATAAGGTCACATCGTCAGCGTAAAAGGCGATCAGCAACTGTCGTTCCGGATAAATCAGGGAGCGATGGTTATGATGCTGCCGGAGTTTGGCCGCCAGTGGTTCAATGGCAATCGCGAAAAGGACCGGAGAGAGCGGGCAGCCCTGTCTGGTGCCCCTATGGATCACAAATGGGGCAGAGCGAGAGCCATTCAACAACACGGAGGCTTGAGGTCTGTAATAAAGCAGCCTGACCCAATCTAGGAAGGAGAAAGGTATCCCCATCCGTTCCAGAAGGGCAAGCAGGTAGTCCCATTCAAGGGAATCAAACGCTTTCGTTGCGTCTAAGAAGACAGCTGCCGCCTCGCATCTAGGGTTAATGTCCTGTAGGACCGCTTGCAGGGTGCGTAAATTATGGGATGTCGCCCTGTTGGGGACGAAACCGGCCTTGTCAGGTAGAACCAGGCGTTCCATCAGTAAATTCAGGCGTGTCGCAAGCACTTTAGCCAGAATTTTCACGTCCGTGTTGAGCAGCGACAGAGGTCTGTAGGAATCGCAGAGCTCTGGAGGCTTCCCAGGTTTCAGCAAGGAAGCTATGAGGGCTTCCGGCATAGTGAGAGGCAACTCGCCCTCCTCCAGGGCAGAGTAGTAGACTCGCTTTAGGAGAGGGGCAAGTACGTGGATGTAGGCCTTATAGAAGTCTATTGGAAGCCCATCCGAGCCAGGCGATTTGCCAGATTTCATAGACATGATGGCGTCCTTGATTTCGTCTAGTTCGAGCTCGTGATGGAGAAACTTCTGCTGGGAGGGGCCAAGCCACGCGACTGCCGTGTCCTCAAGGTACGACTGCAAGTCGAGGGACGAGTGCCGGTGCGAAGTGTAGAGTGTAGAGTAATGCTGCGTGAGAATTCGCATTTGTTCCGTGAGGTCACAGTGAGGGGTCTGATGCTCGTCCAGAAGGGTCGAAACATAGTTATGGTACTTGATAGGTTTGACCGCAGAGGCCAATGCCCTGCCGGGCCTGTCGCCTTCTCCATATAGACGGGCCGTGTATGGCTTACCCAGGAATTTGCATTCTGTTTCGGCCGCTTCGGCGTACTCATTAAGTTTGTCTCGGAGAAGGGCCTTGGCAATGGGATTGCGTGGGTCTCTAGCCATGTCTTGTTCGAGTAACTTGAGCTCAGCTTCTAATTTACGCAAGTCGCCACGAAGTGACTTGAGGACACCCCCACCCTTCGCAATACACCAGCCCCTGACCATGACCTTGAAGGCCTCCCACACAGTAGTGAAAGATGTAACAGATTCCGTGTTGCGCTCGAAGAAGTCGAGAATGTCCTGTTCTAATTCCACCCTGAACGCAGAATCTGTGAGATGGGCGGGATTAAGGCGCCAGCTCAGATAGGGGGAGACAATGACGGGTATGCGCATGTTAAGGAGTACTGGCGAGTGGTCAGAGAAAGTCCTGGCCAGGTGGAGCGCATCCGCTAGCCAAGGCAGGAGGCCAGCCGAAAGGAACACATAATCAAGACGAGCCCATGAAGAGTGCACCGCCGAGTGGTGGGTACCCTGAGTGAGAGTGGGGTGAAGGTGCCTCCATGCGTCTATGTAGTGATGGTCCCGGACAAGATCGGATAGTGTGCGTTGGGTATGGGTGTAGTTTAGAGCCTGGGGGTGGGACCTGTCGAGGCTCGGCATCAAGGATGTGTTAAAGTCCCCCCCTAGTATGACATGGTTGATACCTAGGGTTTGAATTCTACCCCACAAGGTAAGGAGCGAGGAGGTATCATCCGTGTTAGGGCCATAATAACAAGCGAGAAGGATTGTATGTGAGTAAAGCATCCCCCACAACATGCAATATCGCCCACCCGAGTCCGTCTCGGTGCCAGCAGGTATAAAGCGAATCCCCCGTCTAACCAGGATAGTAACCCCTCTGGCGTAGTTAGAGTAAGAGGAGAAAACCTTACAGGAGGCCCATCTAGATGCAAACACAGGGGAGCCGTCTGGCCGTAAGTGTGTTTCCTGAAGCATGGCGATGGATACCCCGTGTCGATCCAGGTAGCCTAAAATTTGCCTCTTCTTGCGCGGGTCGTTGAGCCCCGAACGTTCCATGTCATGAGGCAAAATTGCTGCATCGGGTTCGGTTGCCTCACGTCACCCATGCTGCCAAGTATAGCCGTGTGCAGCTAAATATTACCAGAAGTCGGCCTACAGCAGTGTAAAGGACAGTAAATAGACACACCCCCTCCCCCGCCCATCCCGCCAGCCCATCCCACCCACACCCCCGCACCAAAGCATCAATAACAGTGTAAATCAAGAACATCCACCCACCCACAACGGCTACCCCAACTTGCTGTGCAATACTGTCCCACCCACCCACCCAGAATCTCAACCAACCTGGAACAAAGGCCGAGAAGTCGGCTACAGTAACCTCAGCCCGCAATAGGGGAGAGGAACAGTGGGGAATACCCATTGGGGGGTCCGAACTAGGGGCTCCAGACCTGCCAACCACCTCCCTACTCACACCCGCTTACAACCAGGTCGCCCCAGTTAGCACTACGGGACGGAGGTGGTCTAGTGAGCACACAAAGTTCATTAAAACCAGCCATAGATGTAATAGAGCAGAGACCTCACCACAGTACTTAAGTGTCCAATGCAGCAGGACCGCTGCACAGTGAATCAAGCGTCTTATGGGCCATCGAGTAATGTCAGTCCTGCTGTGACAGCGGGGAGGGCGATCTAGAGCGTCGACGGGTGAATTCCTCTCTTTGCTGGGCCTTCTTACATTGTTTAAGATAGTCTTCAGCCTGTTGCGGGTTCTGAAAGAAGTGGTGTTTACCCTGATGGAAGACTTTTAGTTTCGCCGGGTACAACATGGCGTAAGAAATGTCCTGGGACTGCAGTTTCTTTTTCACCCCCGCAAATTTGTGCCTGGCGTCTTGGACAGCAGGGGTAAAATCAGGGAAGAAAGAGAGCGTCGCATTTTCATAAGGCACAGATTTCATTTCCCTTGCCCGGCGTAGCACCGCATCACGGTCTCTGTAGTTGAGAAAGCGCGCTATTATGGGCCGGGGAGGGAGGCCCGGCGGGAGGGGGGGCAGCCAGGGAGCGATGGGCTCGCTCTACAATAAGATGAGGGGAGAAGGATTCCTTACCAAACAGTTCTGTGACGAGGTTTTCAACAAATAACTCCATCTTCCCCGTGTTGGTGGACTCCGCAAGGCCCAAAATTCGGACGTTGTTCCGGCGCGATCTCGCTTCTAAGTCCTCGTTCTTGTCCGCTATTAGTTTGAGCAATTTGTCCATGTGCGTGAGTTGGCGATGCGAGGAAGTGGCATTGTCCTCCAATCCTGAGATCCTTTCCTCAGCCTCCTGAAGCCGGGTGTCATGGTGTTCAAGTTTCGTAACTACGCTGTCCATACGTGCATTAATGGTGTCGATCTTGGAGTCAATGGATGAGAGGCTTTGCCTCATACCCAGCAGGAGCGTTTTCCAGTCCTCCTCTGGGGGGGCCGATGTAGAGGGGCTCCCCCCACCCTCCGGCGTCACTTTGGGAGTCTTTTTCTATTCAAACGGGATTTTCGATTGTCTGGTATCGTTGCGGCCCATGGTTCGTAGTGGCGTCCGGGACGCAGCAGCAGAAACGGCCGCCAGACCTCCGAGGAGAGGAGACAAGGAGGGGGATTGCAGACGTAGCTGTGCAACCGGGCCCACTAGCACCGACGCAATTGGTGATATGGATGCGCTTCAGGAGCCGAGAGAGGGGAGGAGAGTGCCGCCAGTGGACTTCGAGGACAGGCGCAGGAGGTGTAAAGCAGGCTCCTAGAGGCGATACAGTTCTCCAGGGGTGCAGTCCCCGTTCCAGAAACGAGCCCACCCAAGATGGCCGTGTGCGTTGTTGAAATGGCGGTGAAATGGCGAGGGAGGAAGGCGAGCCCGCAGAACCAGGCTAGGCACATAGGCACACCAGGGAGCAGGCTGAGCAAGAGAGTCCCACGCCGCGCAGAGGAGGAGCCCAGGGGGCAGGTTCGGCAGCCGAGAAGACGCCGCCACAGGCAGCCGGCTCCGCAGAGCGCGCCGCGCCCCACGCCGCAGGTCAGGCAAGTACAGGCAGCTTTTTTCCCCGTACCTCGCTTTTGGCACCAAGTGCAGGCAGCAGTCCGTTGGGAGGCTCGGGGATCCGGCAGAGTCCGGGCACACCACCAGGGTTTTGATCGGGCGCACACCCAGCGCCGAGGCGGTAGAAGGGCGTCCGAGCCAGCAGCAGGTAGACAAATCCGGCCTCGCACAGGAAGGGGGAGGGGCCCGCCCGTCTAGGCCGCGAAGCCCCGGGCTGCCGCAGCTGAAGTGTCCAGAGAGGGCGAGGGGTCAATTGAGCGCGAGGTGCCGGTATCAAATTTCAAGCCAATTTGCTCCGGCTCCGGGAGCGCGGCGTGGAAGCTGAGGATACAGGAGCAGTCCCCGCAGTGAGGAGGTCAAGATGCCGGTAAGCAGGAGACGTTAGAGCTGGTCAGGATGGCTTGGAGGATGGCGACGGGGCTCGACTCGGCGAGAGCCTCACAGCAGTGTGGCCATCTTGGTCCGGCGCCACCTAGCGCCCCGAAAACAGAGAATGTGAAGGCAATCTGTGAAGCACCACCGCCTACCAACAAAGAGGAAGTTAGATCATTTTTGGGCATGGCGGAATATTATAGCAAGTTCGTGCAGCACTTTGCCTCCAAGACACATCACATGAGGCAGCTGACGAGAGACAGCAACGAGTTCCGCTGGACGGAGGAAGAGCAAAGTGAATTTGATGTCATCAAGAAGGAGGTGGCAGGAGCAGTACCACTCCAAGGATATGACCCCCAAGGAAAAACAGTGCTTACCACCGATGCCAGCGACAAGGGGCTGGGAGCTGTCTTGATGCAAGACCGAGGACAAGGAAGGATGGATACCCTTAGCTTCGCATCCCGCAAACTGAGCGAAACGGAAAAGAAGTACAGCGTGATAGAAAAAGAAATGCTGGCAGTGGTGTGGGCAATGACCAGATTCAGGCAGTTCCTATGGGGCACGCGGTTCCAATTGAAAACGGATCATAAGCCCCTACTGAAGGTGCTAACATCCAGCCGTCATGCAAATGCAACGCCCAGGATCTCCAAAATGACCCTAAAGCTACTAGAATTCAGATATGATGTAGAATACATCCCAGGCAGCAGGAACAGAGTGGCGGACTATCTGAGTAGAACAGAGCGGGGAAGATCAATCAGGGTCTGAAGAATTGGTGGCACTCACAGAAGACCAGGAAAGAGTTATAGGTAATCAAGAGTGGAAAAAAGCGTATGAGGAAGACCAGACTATAAAGGATGTGAAATCATACATCATAATGGGATGGCCAGACAAAAGACAGACTCGTGAGGACCTCAAGCCATTCTATGAAATCAGGGAGGAGTTGTCAATGGACGACCAAGGAGTGTTTGTGTATAGGGGGGAGAAGGTCATCCCCCCGGCAGACATCATCCCCAAGTTATTGAACATGCTCCACGAAGGACACTTGGGGATAGGAAAAAAGAAGCTGAGGACCAAGCAAAACTACTGGTGGCCAGGAATGGATGTAAGGGCCGAGAGACATGTCAGGGACTGCCCACAGTGCCAAGGGGCAGATAAAACACTCAAACCACTACGACCGGCTATAGGAAAATTCGATCCCCCACAGAATCCGTGGGAAGAGCTGTCAGTGGATATCCTGGGCCCGATACTGGATTTACACGGAGTCCAAAAATACGTGTGCGTCCTCATGGATAGATACTCGAAATGGCCAGAGTTGAAAATTGATGAGGCGATGGACACTGAGACTATCATAAAATTCCTGTCTGACACCTTTGTGAGGGAAGGTATCCCAAAGTCCATCCTAAGTGACAATGGCCCCCAATTCAGAGCAGAGAAATGGAACAACTTCATGCAGAGGAATGGTATTCAGGCCAAACACACGTCCATCTACCATCCTGCCGGAAATGGAAGAGTGGAGCGATTTAACAGAGTGGTAATGGGATCGGTCCAGGCAGCCATCTCCAGCAACAAAGACTGGGAAAGGGAGATATGGCACATGGTGTGGGCGTACAGAATCACCGCCACAGGGACAGGATATAGTTCCTTCCAGATTTTGAGGGGCCGCGAGCCATTCACTCGGGACAACCGAGTATGGAAGGAAAAAACCATAACGAGTGAGTGGTCCCCGGCAGTGGTGCGAGCCAACTTGGAAAAAGCACAAACCATTTACTCGAGGCACTACAACAACCGGAAAAACGTGAAGGAGACAGATCTGCAAAAGGGCGAATGGGTGCGAGTGAAGTTGGCCGCACTACAAAGAAAAGGAGACTGTAAATACAGTAAGCTTATGCAGGTCAAGGAAGTATTGGGCAGAGCGGCCCTGTTAAGCGATGGAAATGTGTGGTCCCAAGACCGCATGGCAAGATGCAACAGAGTCCTAAGATGGGGCCAAGGCGGAGCGGACCTAGAAGACATGGAGGAAAGAAACGTGGAGCAGGAACAAGCCGAGGAGGAACTGGAACGGAGAAGAGGAGAACAGCAGGAGGAGAGAACTGATGACAGCAACCAGAGGGCTGAGAGGGAAGGAGATATGAGGAGACGAGATGAAAGCGCGGCCGCGCTAGGCAATGGAGGAGCGGACATAGAAACTCAAGGAAGGGAGACTCTGTCCCCTCCGGTGAGACTGACCCGAAGGGGAAGAGCGGTGGTGATACCGGCGAGGTTCCGAGACTTTGACATGGAGGGTGGACCGTGAGTTAACAGTTTCTTTGGTTGAAAAAAGGGAGATATGTGGTGTAGCGTTCTAGTCGTCGCATGTCACGTCACGACGTGACGTGCTGGCGGCCATATTGTGGCTGCGCGCGCATCGCGCATTGAGAGGCGCGAAAGCCGACAGAGGCGGCAGACCGGCTCGGCGCTCTCTAGGTAGGGCATTAAGTAAATAAAAGTAGGTTATACACTACCACGTGTGGAGTCTTCATTGGGGGTGACCCCGTACATTACACTTTCCAACAGCCTCCGAATGTACGCCGTGAAAGAGGATAAGCATTGGCCAAACCTCCGTCGAAACAGAAGGAGGTGCTTCCGTCGAATTTATGAGACTGATTAAAACCTCCATCATGGAGGACGGATGGCTCAACCGCCAGGATATAAATCAGGCCCTAAGTCCGTATACATTTTACCATACATTATGTATATTAATACATGCCATTACTGTCCTAACATACTTGTTGGTAAAATTATTGTAATACCACAATGACATTATATGTAGATTTGGTAAATTATATTTAGGGTCCATAAGTTTAATATATCTTCCCGAATTTAAACCATTAAGAAGAAATGTCAGCAGTTAGTCGAGGAAATCAATTCGACAGCAGAGAAAAGTGCCCTCTTCTACAGCAGAGGGAGGCGACGTCTTCTAGTAGCTGAGTTGATGACCTTGAAGCCTAGTGGCTTGATTTAGAATTGTGTTCTGATCATAGATTTACACTCGAATATGCTACTGGAAACGCATGTGGTATCCCTGCGCCTCAAATTCTAAGTATGTGCAATGCATTTTCTGTAACCTGGTCTCGAGCACATATCACATATCATAGTGCTATATCTGCAGGACCTCATGCACGAGACGCTTCTACCACGATAGATATGTCCTTTGCAAGGTGCACTGCTGCTCTACGGTACTGGGCGGGCGCTAAATCAAATACACCATATATTCTTGGTAAAGTGCTGCACGGCTCCTTTGATCTATGTCCGCGCTAAATCAAACACCTTAAATAATACATACAGTGGGGAGTGATGTGTAAGGAAGCCTAAGTAAGTATCTGCAGAACTTCTCACTACTAGTGTCAGTCTGAAAAAGATCAATTGTTATGTGGACTTCCGGCTTACCTTGGACTGCTGGCTATCCCTCACCGTGACGTTGCCTTGAAATATAGGCGCTGCCAATAGGAGCTTCTATCTCAGGAGCATTTCAACCTACAATTCAGCAGAGTCGTTTTTTTATTTTTTATCTGAGTGCTAAATAAATCCTCCAACTCCTGAAGCATGGTTGTGCTTAAGGCAATGGAAATTATGGATGACTTTTTACTGCGCATGTCTAGTCAGATCACACATAGCAATGAATGTCTGTTTGCAAAATGTAATTTTTCTGAAAAGATATTATCTTCCAAATCAAATTTCTCTGTTATAAAGTGATGGAACTGCTAATCATGCATTCTACAATGTGACGAGCAGATGCATGATATATCATTTTCCTCACCTGTCCCAAACCTGCCAATTTATATTTCAGAACAAAATTTGAAATCAACATCCTAAATCAGGGAAATGCTCTATCATTCTGTATTTTTCTGTGCTTGCTTCTAGGAATTCGATATTGTTTATTTTGTAAGCAGGCAATGCGATTTTGGTACTTTTATTCCTTTATAAAAACCGATGTCTCTCTTTTTGAAAGTGCCATTCTGTTTCCGAGTCATTTATTCCTCACATTTTACAAATTTTTGTATTCCATAACTTGTCTCACCTCATAAAATATTTAATGCACACGTGTGGGCAGGGCTTTAATTAGGATTAAATACTGGGGGGGGGGGGGTGTCTCTCAAAGGAGCGTGGCCAATGTAATTAAGGGTGTGCCTTAAAAACACCTAAGCTAAAACTCTGTGCTTAGCATAATGTGCCGCCCCCGACTTGTATTTTGCTGTTTCTGTCATTGCTTCCAGATATATGATACAATAAGTAAAATCATACCTACAACATGTCACAGCTATTGGCTTTGTCAATGGTTGTTGGTTGCATAAGATAAATAAGTGTCAACTATGACTTGTATATAATATTGAAAAAGTAGCTTCGACTTAAAGACCTGGTGACATCACGACGATGTTGCTGCTCCTGAGATTCATAAAGAGAAGAGAAATCCAGAGAAAAAATGACTCTCTTTAAAGGATTTCCCTTCCCCTACAGTGCTCTGACGTCATGCCGTAAATTCTCCACTCGTGGGAAGTGAGCAGTGTGAGCAAGAGCACATTGATGTGCCTGCTGTCACTGCAGTCCAGAGAAAAAACAGACCGTCTGAGCCAGGGCAGAAAACAGAGCCCGATAGAGACCCGTTTCAAGGCCCCCTTTAAAAAACTGTTTGTGCTCAGCACCGGTGAGACCCGGCCCATTTAAAGCCCTGCATGTGGGGAAGGATCTGTGCACACTATTTATTTTCGACAATAGAAAGAAAATGACAATGCATGGAGTTAAAGCGCATTTTTTGGATACCGTTCTCAGGGCCAAAATAAGTGATGATTCACAAATAAGTTTATAAACGTTGAAAATATATGAATACTTAAGTATGGTTTCCGCAGTTTCTACGTTTTAGGGTATTCAGAAAAATCTTCTGAAGAGGTCATTACAATCTATGCAAGTCCTGGATTTCAACGAATGCTGCTCCTTCACTAATTTACTCTTCCTGTAATCCATGGGCACAGCTGTCAAGTTTCCGAGACTCATGCATGAATCATGCGTCCAAGCTGTTACTTTGCATTTTGGGACTTGTAGTCCTGTTTATCCCAATTTAACACCAGAGCTACAAGTTCAAGAATGCAAAGCAAATACACCTGTGGCCGTATAACGAATATGGAGCACATTTCTTGTTTGCGCCACGGCACACCTTTCAAAAGGTGTGCCCTGCTCAAACAAGAAAAGTGTGCCGTATTAGTAGGATTGTGCAGCCTTCAGGTCAGCTACAAACTTGTGCTGCCCTGGGGGCAGCCTATTCAAGTGAAATACGGTGCAGCTGTTTAAAACATGCTCCGTCTTTCACAGTGCAGATGGTAACCCGCCTGCACTTTGAAGGGGGGTTAGAGATCCCCTTGAAGGCGGGTGCAGTGAGTGACTTCACCCGCCTCCAGGTGGATGTCTGAGGGGTAGATGGGACCCTGTTTCTCCACCCAGATGGCTGCTTTTAGGACATGTACTGAATGTATGCCACCTTTTTGTAGTGCACTTTTACTGGACCTCTAAAAAGCGTATTTGCGTCTGTGCCCACGTAAGTAATATGGCATTCGACCACGACCCCGTTCAAATGAGGGTACACAATCTCATGATAGTGCTGGCGCAACATATGCACCACCACTATCTGTATTACAGAAGGGGACGCACAAGTGTCTGTGACCGTTTCTGTAATACAATTGTGCCCTGGGGTCACTCAAAGCGGGCACACAAGCCGTTGCACCCCCGGGGCACAGTGTATAATCAGGCCCTGGACTGCATGAGCTACTCACACAAGGACATGGGAAACTTGGAAGCATTAAGAAGAATTAAGTCATGGGAAAATTTGCATTAACACACCTTTTGCAAGCCTTACACCCTTTGACTCCATTTTCATTCTCACTCATGAAATACACCTACTTCAGCTTTTAATCAAGAGTAGATGTGCAAGTATTTCCACGGTGGAGATGGTCATACAAAATGCTTGTGAAAACCCATAAAGTTCTGGGGGAAACGTACAACTGCAAAAAAAGTACAAACCGTTATATTGTTCCCAGTCAAAGCTTACATGCATGGGAGCATATCCTCATGTTTCCGATTCTTCAAAGAAAAGATATGGGAAATTAAGTCGAGAAACATTTCATTTCTGCACATAAGTTTGACTAAGATGCCCAAATAAGTTAGTGGATTGCACCAATAGCCATAAACACACTGAGGGTCATATTTTCAAAACTTGATGTATTGCCACTCTGTAAAATAATCTGTGAGAATCAGTTAAGTATGTATGTGTTGGCTATTTCTACAGCAAGACTCTAGGCAGAAGGCAGCGCGGCACAGTACAGAGTCAAAGATAAGCTTAAAGTGATAAGAGAGATTGCTGGGTTGTCAGTGCTTAATGCATTGCAATGTAGTATTCTTTGAAGAGATAAGTGGTCAACTCTTTCCTTGAATGTAGCAGCGTTGGTGTGGTCCTGATAAATATGGGGATGTTGTTCGAGATCCTAGGTGTATAGATGGAAAAGGCCTGCTCTCCTTTTTAAATTTATTCCACTTCTTAATGTGCGGTCTAATGGTGCACTGACTGTGTGGCTTTGTAGTGACGTCTCACCAATCCCAGCGCTGCTCCTTGGCTGACTAACTAGTAACAGCGCAACTTCACTGTGAATGAGGAAAACGGTTGTAAAATATTTCTAATTCAATTTACACTGAATAACTCTTGTATGCTCAAACTAAATAAAGAAATTCAGTAACTTAAAGTAAAGCAAATCTCTGAATCGAGAGAAAACCAGAGTAACAAGAACAGCATCCTTCACAGTACCATTTGGAATCATAATTCACACTAAGCAGATCCCCGTCCAGCATCAACCCACCCTGGTTAATGCTCTTTTTCCTGTGCACCATCCCGTATTAGGCACGCAATCCTGAAAAGGAAAAACAAATTAATTCAGAAACGCTTATTTGTGTACATGTGGCACCTCGCACTACACATTATCTTATGCAGACAAATAAGATCACAATATCTCAAGATCTTGGATTTCAATAAATCCGATAACCAAACAAACAATAATAAAATAATTCCCTAAAAAAAAAATCACAAATAAGAATAACACGTTGGCACAACAGTAATGAATCCACCAATTGACCCCAGAATCAGCATTGCATAGCCAAAACGTCACATACAGCATAGCAGTCCATTTTACAACTCAATCTTTCAACACTACAAAACAAACTTCATAAAAAAACACACAACTCAAAAAGTCATTCTGTCCTGTTTATACTTACACTTCAACTCGTGCAGGAACAGCACTGCATGTCAGACTTCTCACCAAGATTTCAACACTGGGAACTGCAAGCAGAGTTGAAGAAAATCTACTATTTTCTCAGACTGGACATATAGTTAGGAATGAAACCTAAAAGAGGTGATCTTTAACATGCAACCATCCTCTGCTACCATTATATTTGGGAGCAAAACCATACCCCAAAATGTTTACACTTCAAAATGTCTTCACCTTGTGCAGTTCTCCCATGGATTGATCTTGCATGTAAAGGCAACTCCCCAACATCAGTTAACAGAGTAAACAATTTAAAATGATTAGGGCACACTCAATGTTTGAGTTCTATATCAAGTTAAAGTTAAAGGACTATATTTCAAAATTCAAAAATAAATGGTACAGAATCAATGACATGAAGGCTTTCAAATACAGAGTAATACAGCAAAATCCAAAATCAGAAATTATTCTAAGTCTCAAATGAGCAGCAAAATCGGAAGAATTGGCCAGGTAGCATCCCTAATGATCAGGAGAATCTCCTGTCTCTCCTTGAAAATCAAAGGGATCCTATCCACAGTTTGTTGCTTACATTTTAGACAAAAGGCAAAATCATCATGGTGTGAGCAAATCTAACTGTTCTTTAGCAAATCAGTACACGACTAAAATGCACATCATTACCTTAACACAAAAGCACCGTCCTAAGTCTGCCTATTATTCATCAAAACCCTCCATGAATGTCATCTGCAGGTGTTTAGCAAATATGAAACTTTAAAAATATGATCTTCAATTGCAGAATAAAGTGGTGACATCACAGCGGAAGGGCCTTGAGAATGTTACACATCCTTGGGAACAAGCGTTCAATCAAATGTAATGGAAATAAATCATATATGTTAGCTTGGCTGTGCTCTGCAGAGCCTATGAGGAGAGGATGTGTGCTTAGACACGAGTGAGTGACAGAGATGGAATTGATCTTGCTGAAAATGGTGTTCCATATAGAAATGTGTCATAACTAAAACATATTAATAAATCAATTTCTACACATTGCAGGAAAACTGTATAAACTGTAAACACATTAATTTAGTCTGCATATGCAAACTCATAAGTAACAGAACACACTAGCCATCATTTACAAAACACAAAAAAGCAAACCCCCGTTAACAATCTAAGACAATTACAACCACACATTTAAAAGGAGCCCTAGTGAAGAGATCATAAGATACTTCAGTACCTGAACTGGGCTATGAAGTGCTGTGTGAATGCAGTAGTTCAATACAACACAATAGATTACAACCATACAAGAAGTTAAAACAAATTAGATGCCGTGCATATTATGGGCTGGTACTAGAAATTCTTCAAGTGGTAGCAGTTCATGAGGCATTTCTATGAAGCTGGCTCTCTATATAGTGTACTAAAAAGAAGTACACTGTGCAGAGAGCCTAGTGGGTCCCCAATTTGTTTACAGAGGCTAAAGTAGACAATACTAACGCTCTATTGTGTGGTACTGTGGGTGAGCAGTTAAGCTTATCAGAGGGTAATGCACATTTTTTGTTGTTCTAACAGAAGCAATACATGAGATACACACTCAAAGAATAAATATGATACTGAGTTAGAAAAATAGCACTTCATTTTTCATATGTTTCAAAACCAAGAACTTCATTCAAAAGTAAGTACTGTTTTCAATAGCAATTCGTACAGCTAAGTAAAGCTTTTAATTTGCGCACCTTTATGCCAAATGGAATCCTATCGAAGGAAAAGTCAGAGATGCATAAAGGTAGGTACAGTTGGTTTCAGGGGTTCCCCATAGGGGTCCGGAGTTTTAGTGGACTAAGGTCCAAAGTACTACCAGCAGTTCTTCAGGAACTGCCCAGGTTCTGCAGGGAGCAGGGTGCTGCTGAATTTGGTTGCTGGCTTGCTACAGAGAAGGGGGAGTCACCCTGGGAACTGAAAGCAGCCCAGGCAAATTTTGTCCAATCAGTCTTCATCAGGCGTGTAGTGAGAGAGCGGAGAAAGCGAGTCCGACATCTACTAGGGGGGTTTGGGGTGGTTCTCCCCCCAAGAAAATTTTGGAAAAAGACAGACCAAAATGGTGAATTTTACAGCACATTTTCCGTTACATATTCAATTGTATCAACTTTCAAAGCACATTAATAGTAGATGATGACCTTGTAGAGCACCAGGTTATCCACCCAGTCACATCATGTACCCATAGACATTCTTTCAGAGAGCACTAAAAATAGACACGAGTAGTGAATCAGAGAGAACAAATTAAAAGTGAGAACAGCCCCCACATGGTGTGTAGCGAGCAAGCGCAGCGAGCAAGCCCGAAGATTACTAGGAGGGTTTCCGGGGGTTCTCCCCCCAAGAAAATTTTACAAAAAGACAGACCAAAGTGGTGAATTTTACAACACCTAGGCACTGACCTGTCGTGTTGTAGCTATTCGCTGGGCGGCATACCAAGCACAGGACACAGGTTAGTCGGGTACTTCATTTATTGCCATATTGTACAGCAGCTCGTCAGTACATCCGTCCTCGTCTCTGTCCTGGTCATTGTCTGTCCTCTTCCTGTCCCGTCACCGGAACTGGTGTCCGGTGACGACCTGGTCACTCTCCCTTAGGACTCACAGGGTCCTAACGCCCTACTGTCGGTCGCCCACCCTATCAGGACATGACATCTCCCCCCTTGTTGCAAACAAATGTTCATGACACATTTATCATAACCACTGTCGCCCACCATTGACAGTCCTCATTCACAGTTACATTGATGAAGGGGAAAAACAAAAAAAAAGAGAGAGAGAGAGAGAGAGAGCACTTGTCATTCTACATTTCTTCAATGAGTCTCTGTTGTTTACTGCATGCCCTTCGTTATTCTAGTTTCTCCACCGCTTCCTTGTCCTTTATCTTCTACCTTCCATATGGCTGCAGTTGTCGCTGCCATTTCTTCTTTCTCCGCCTTCTTTGTCCTTGAAATGCTATCTCTTTCTTGTTATTCGTTGTTTGTCGTAGACAGCCGTTATCATCCATCCTTTCACTTTCGTCACCGCCAGTGACTCTTTGGAGAGCTTGTTGTCTTATCATCTATATTATTTCTGTCTCAACACCTTTGGTCCTGGCCCTGCGGTGCCGCTTTCCTTTATTTCCTTGGTGGCGCTTGTCCGCTCTGCTCATTGCATGTCTTTGTCCTTTCTTTTTGCTGCTCTTTCTCCTGTGGTATGTCTTTCCGTGTTGCTCCCTTTTACCCCTTTTTTTTCTAGGCTCTCCTATCTCCTTTTAGCCTTTTCTAGGCTCTCCTTGTCCTCTTCTCTTGTGTCCCTTTTGTGTCCTTTTTTCTTCTTCTTCTTCTGTTATTCTCCTTGTCCTTTTAGCCTTTTCTAGGCTCTCCTTGTCCTTTTAGCTTTTTCTAGGCCATCCTTGTCCTTTTCTCTTGTGTCCCTTTTGTGTCCTTTTTTCTTCTTCTTCTGTTATTCTCCTTGTCCTTTTAGCCTTTCTAGTCTCTCCTTGTCCTTTTCTCTTGTGTCCCTTTTGTGTCCTTTTTCTTCTTCTTCTTCTGTTATTCTCCTTTTCTTTTAGCCTTTTCTAGGCTCTCCTTGTCCTTTTCTCTTGTGTCTCTTTTGTATCCTTTTTCCTTCTTCTTCTTCTGTTATCCTCCTTTCCTTTTAGCCTTTTCTAGGCTCTCCTTGCCCTTTTTTGTGTCTCTTTTGTTGTCTTTGTGTCTCCTTTTTCTCTCTTTTTCTTTTGTGTTCTCCTTTTTTCTTTCCTGTTTCTTTGGTCCCTTCTTTCCTCGTTATTTTGCTCCTCGTTCTTCTTTCTTCTTTTCTTTATTGCCTTGTAACTTCTCTTTTGCTCTTTCTTTGTTCTTGCGCAATCTTTGTCCTTTTATTTCTCTTTGTTGTTCTGCTTTCTTTCCTTTTGTTTTCTTTTCTTTTCTTTTCTTTGTTGTGTCTCTTTTCTGTCTTTTATTTAGCCTTCTCTGGCTTCTTCCACTCTCTTGTTCTTCTTTCTTATATATGTATATATTCTTTCCTTCTTTCTCCTTCTCTAAGTCCTCTTTGTCCCTTTTTTCTTTGTTATTTCTCTTTTCTGTCTTTTGTTCAGCCTTCTCTGGCTTCTTCCACTCTCTTTCTTTCACTCTATTTTGCTCCTTTCTTAACTCTTTTCTTTTCTTCTTTCTCTTTCTTTCTCTTTTTATTTCACTTATTATTCTTTTCTTTTCTCTTTTCTTATTGCACTGTCTTCTTTCTTTTTCCACTTGTGCGCTCTTTTGCCCGTTATTTATCCTTTATTCTTCAATCAAGACATTTATCTCCTTTGTCTCCCTTTTCAGACCTTTTCCGTGCTTATCTTTCTTTTCTTCTTTATCTTCTTTTTCTTCCTGTCTTTTCTTCTTGCTCGCGTTTTCCTTTATTCACCTTGTCTTATGTTCTTCTTCTTCTTTGCCCTTTGCCTGGCTTTGAAATGGCTGCTCTGTTCTTTCCTTTGATCATTTCTTGAGTCTCTGTTTCTTTTGGTATGCTATGTTGTGCTCCTTTTTCTTTATCCTTTATCTTTTTCTCTGGCACCTTAATTGTTTGTACTTATTCTCTTCTCTTTTATCTTCTTTTGCCCCTTATTTTCTTCTTTGTTGTTTTGTTGTGGGGATCTTTAGTCCCTTTCTACCTCTGTTTACCTTTGTTTCTCTTCGTGTTCTTTAATTGTCTCTTTTTCAATGTTGTTTCACTTATTTTCTTCTTCGCCTGGCCTTGAAATGGCAGCCCCGCTGTTTCTTATGGCCTGTTTCTCCAATGTCCCATTTAAAATGGCCGCCGTTATCTCGCGAGATTTCGCGATAGAAATCTCGCTTTTCCTGACCTCATGATGGCCTCCTCATTTTTTTCCCACTTTCATTGGCTCAGCCGCCTGACTTAGTGATGGCCGCCGAGACTCCTAAGCTCTCGCGAGACCTCGCGCCTTGCTTTCAAAGGCCCGCGCTTGTTCTTAGCACTTACCGCGATCTGCTGCATCTTTCTACAGTTGCTGTCTGGTGGGCTCCCGCGTCGCTCTTCCCGTCTTCCATCTCACTTGCGGCACATCCAGGGTGAGCACCTGGTTTTTCCACGATGGTGCACGTGCTGGACACACGTCGATCCGTTTCTTTCCTTCGTCGCCAGTGTCGTGTTGTAGCTATTCGCTGGGCGGCATACCAAGCACAGGACACAGGTTAGTCGGGTACTTCATTTATTGTCATATTGTACAGCAGCTCGTCAGTACATCCGTCCTCGTCTCTGTCCTGGTCATTGTCTGTCCTCTTCCTGTCCCGTCACCGGAACTGGAGTCCGGTGACGACCTGGTCACTCTCCCTTAGGACCCACAGGGTCCTAACGCCCTACTGTCGGTCGCCCACCCTATCAGGACATGACATGACCCAGGCCTGGTCACACCAGGCCAGAAAGCATGGAAACGTCATACATAAGCACCCAGGCCACTGAGTAGGAAAATGTCATACATGAGCCTCCAGGTCACTGAGGCCAGAAACTATAGAAATAGCACACATAAGAACCCAGGCCAGAAAGTATGGAAATATCACACATCAGCACCCAGGCCAGAAAGCATGGAAACGTCACACATAAGCACCCAGGCTGCCACTGCCAGAAGGCATGGAAATGTCTCACATGGCACCCAAGCCAGAAAGCATGAAAAATTCACACAAAGGCACCCAGGCCAGTGGCACTGGAACACTTTTTAGAGTGTGGGTGCTGCCATCAATGTTGCCTGTACATCACTGAAGTCATCATGGGATTGTGAAAAATGTAAGAATCAGGCAAAGAACAAGGGTAACAATTGAGCCTCGCCCCCCGGGACATACACAACTTAAAAGTATATGCTAAACCATTTACATACACTGCATACTGCACCCTGCCTTGTAAAAAGGGCTTGCACTAGTGGTGACATCCTGGTGACATATGTAGTAAAAGGGAATATTTTTAGGCCTAGCAAAATGTTGCTTTTGCCAGGTCAAAATGGCAGTTTTACAACTGCACAGGCAGACTGCAATGACAAGCTCTGGCCTTGACACATGTTTAAACAGGCTTCTTACCTGGGTGGCACAATAAGTGTCGCAGGCCACCTAGCAGCATTTAATTTACAGTCCCTGGGTACATGTAGAACTACATTTCTAAGGACTTACAAGTAAATTCAATTTGCCAATTCGGTGTAAGCCAATTTTACCATGTTTAAAGAAAATGGCGCAAGCACTTTAGCGGTGGTAAAGTGCACTGAGCCCTAAGAGCCAACAAAAATGGCCTTTTTTGATGTAATAAATCAGATCAAACCTGAATTTAATTTGGAGGAATCTGAGGCCAACAAGGACTTATCTAACCATGTTCCAGCAGTCAGTATGAACAATATGTATCTAAAAAACACTTCACAAGGGAG
Organism: Lissotriton helveticus; assembly: GCF_964261635.1. Lineage (NCBI taxonomy): Eukaryota > Metazoa > Chordata > Amphibia > Caudata > Salamandridae > Lissotriton > Lissotriton helveticus. The sequence continues at coordinate 16,876,148 of NC_136060.1, read as the reverse complement.
GCATTATGGAAGACTAGGGCTACAGCTCACCATCCTTGAAGAGCATCTCCCCATGAAGTCCCAGTATCATTTTGAATGTTTAACAAAGGAGAGAGTTTACGGATGCATATTCTTTAAAGTCCTTTTAAAGTATTCTGAGTGTTATGTGAAGCAGATTAGCAGATTAGCATTAGATTGTCTATTTCCTTTGAGGAGTTAATAATTGGCATATTTCACTGCCATTGTATCAGCAGCAAATAGGTACAGACCCTACCACCAAATATTTAGCCCAACCATGAACATGAAGCATAGGTTGTCTTCAAGGCCACTTATGTGACAATTCACTTGTTTGACAACTTGTAGGACACTTTATGACAGGCATGTGCTTTACATGTGCTTCACATGTGAGCAGCATTTTGAATCTCAAAAGAACCTGGAGGGGACTACGGAGAGTAATCCCATTTAGATGGATGAATATATGGATGGATGTATGAGCTTTGATGAGAGAACAAAGATGTCTGTGAAGGACATTGTAAGAGTTTGGCCCGACAGCTTTATCACAGTATATCTAAGATAAAGCCCTCGCAGGTTCAAAATACAAACAGTGCACCAGCATATATTATAATCGCACGGCCTATGCACACATTGTGTTAATGCATTCAATTAAAAAATCTGGGTTTACAATCCGGCATATCTGTTCCATCTCCCACTTGTACAAAGATGAATAAAAGCATAGTAGCCATCTCCACTTCTTGTTAGGGCGGACACAATGCCTGCGCGCACCAAATCAAAAATGTTAATTATGATGATTGCCACATTGCCGAGGTATTTAAAATTATAATTTGCCCTTAGATGGGTAGACACTTCCTCTACGTCTATATGGTCACCTGCTATCAGCATATACATTGTTTTCTGCATTAACTAAGAAATTAGACGTGTCCCCACATATATCCTATATATGCATATCTGGGCAAAGATCGTTCAGGGTCTTCTATGCATATGAAAATATTATCCGCATTTAGCAAAATCCTGTCTTCCTTGGATGACCCTTCACCGAAACAACTGATCTACACAATAGCACCGGACCCATGCGACTGATTGTTCAATAACCTGTGTAAACAGAAGGGGAAGCAGGGGGCACCACTGCCTTAGTTGTGCCCCTTTGGATGGGGCGGGGGCAGACAGACAAGGTCCTATTAACCATGACCGCCGCCCAGGTGCCCTTAGTGAGGACCCTCACATGCCTCTGAAAACGTTTAACAAAATTCATCCGGGTCTGGCTGGTAGTTGGAACAAAACCAGTGCATTGAGTCAAAGTTTTCTTAACATCAGTTAAGACAAGGGCCCGCTCTTTCTGCAGTACTAGGGTCATTACAGGGTGCCAATTAGACGTCTTAGTCTAGAGAGAGTGTCTCATACTGCGACCTGGTATAAAGGCAACTACGGCGTTCTGGTCACTGTGTATCTGTGAGTGACTAAGCAGCTTTCCACAATCTAGTTGCCAGAATTTAGTCCTAGATTTTAGCTTCCAGGTTAATGAAAGTGATGAGGTAAGAGGAGGAGCATTGTGCTGGGGGCATCCAGGATAACTAAAATTGTTGCAGCACATGAATCATGAATCATGCGCAGGCCGGCCCCAGTGAGTGAGTAGTGAGTAGCCCTCGAACTGCACGATGCTCCCCCCCGGCCCCACCTTGTGGCTCTAATCATCAGAGGTGCAGCTTGGGCGAAACCAGAGATAGACTGCTGCACGGTTGCCCTTCAGAATCACTCTGTGTAAGAGTAGGATCTGTCTTTGTGAGTGACCTGGTGTTGCATCGATGCCTTTTCCTTCTGATTCGCCCAGAAACACCAACTCCCTTCAATCAGCCAAAACGGCGTCAGTGACACTGTTTTGGCTGATTAAAGAGTGTTGGTTTTCTGGGTGAAGCAGAAGGAAAAGGCATCGAGGCAACGCCAGAGTAGTGTATACATCATCATCATCGCTGCTGCTCCTCACGGATAGCCTAGAGCCAGGGCAGTTGAGCACATCACAATTCACAGAGCATTGGCAAACATTCAGAGGAAATTTAAATAGTGTTTATTCTTTCGTGGCGCGCCATGTTAAACGTGTCACTTAAAAATGAAAGCAGCAAGATGCATTGCTTATCTGGAAAATATGATTTGTGTTGTTTGGCATGTAAGTTAGAACTCTGCATTGCACTGTGATGGCCAAAGGGAAGGGGGGCGCCTGGACGCTGTCGGCCAGTGGTGCATAGCCAGTGAATTCCTTGTTTGTTGCTTGGCTAAGCGATAACACAGATTAAACATGCATCCATACACAGGGCTCACATCTTTGACATGTTTAAATCCCAAGATACCAATATCTGTTGTTCTGAGAGTGGTGTGGTGTGGCAATGAGGCAGATATTTTCAAGGTCGGCCTTAACACAGGTGGTGCCCTGTGCGACAATGTCTTTTGGCGCCCCCCAATGACCACCTCTGCCACGGATTCCATCACTAGCACCCTTTAACAGTGCCCCCTCAAGTCTCCGTAACCTCTGACACTCAGATTCATTCCTTTTTATAGCATCACTCATACCAGTGGGTGGTGTCAGAGCACTTTACATCCCACACACTGCGCACAGAGGCAATCCAATATGTGTAAATTAGTGTATAATAAATGTTACATCAGACAGTAGGACAAGGTGTAGTGTAGGAGTGACATGTCATTGATACTGATAGGCAATATAGTTTAAGAGTCCTTATTATGGTAAAGCCCAAATTCAGATTGTAAAACATAGCATTGTTTATGGTGTCTTTTTTAAGAATAAGAATTGTTTTCTAACCAAATGAACCCTTTGGCAAGATTAGGATAATGAAAGACTGGGCAAAAAAACATATAACTCTAACATATAACTTGCAGTTTGCATGCAGCTCTTTCATGGCAGTTAATTAATAGCTCAATGTTCTATGTTAGGATTTTGACTTATAAACGACAAGTAACAGAAGGAGCTCTCTCACAGAAGCAGCAACCTACTGACCTATTTACATTATATGCACTTTATTATCTGCATGTTACAGGACAGGTTCTTAGCAGCAGGCATTTTAACCCTCTGCGCAACATTAGGACCAGTCAAAACTTCCACTAGACAAACCTCGGTCTGTTTCCAGAAAGTGTACGAAGTGAAAGATGCATATGTTTACTAATGTTTCGCCTACTTGAACAGAATATTGGCCTTTTCAGTACCCAATTTGTACTGCTTGCAGCGGTACTGGTCATAGGGCATGCTTGCAAAACATGCCCTCTGAGCACTGCTGCAGGAAGTGCCAGTTTGGTTGCTCAAAGCATGGCACTTGTTAGAGGGCAAGGCCAGTGACAGGATCAACTAAGCATAGCCATGCCTAGACATAAGAGTAGATAAGAACTTTTTAGATGCGGTGCATGGCTAAAATCTATGGGTTGTGAAGGTGGAGATGCTCTGTTACCATAACTGACCATGTTTTGTGAAAGGCAATGGTTTTAGCTTGTGGATCATTAGTAGAATATCCTTTAAGCAACAATTTCAAAAGTCATATTTCACAGGAATGTAATTCTAATTATTTATTTTTATTATCTATTTTATTATTATTTATCACAGTATTAACTAATAGTAAGACTAGAAATAAGTGTAATGTAGTATGCTACAGTAGTGAAATGTGTTTTCAAGACATATTTTAATGTTTCAAAAACCTGTGATGTTAAAAGTACATACCATGAAGTTATGAAGATCTAGTGAGATTTACAAATCACTACCTCATATTTGAATATCGTTTAACTATGCAAAGAAATATAGTAATGCAAATTATGATTTTGCAGTTCCTTTGCATCACATCCATCCTACTGCTTGACGACATACAGGACATCCAACTGCAGGGAAATGTTTTTCCTGCGGCCATTAAATGCTGAGAGCCAACATGGAAATAGTATATTTCACCTTGACTGCCACTGGAATGCCTGACCTGAACCACCAATACTGGAGAAAGGGACGTAAGCATCTCATCGGAACCAGTAAGAAAGGGTTGTCTAATGATGTGATTACGGCCCGTACAACAAAGGGATCATTTTAAAATGCTTTGTCAGCTTCATACATCTCAAATTTCAAGAGGTTAAAAAAACATATATGTAAAGGACTGAGATATGCAACTCCACGGATCTCTATATGGAACGATAATACCTAATTGTTGAATATTTATCCTCTGTATGTAAAATTAACAAGTTGTATTCTCAAAAGGTAAATTCTGTCAAAAACTTAGGTTTATGACTAAAATTAGCTTTTTTTACACCTGCGAAGAATTAATAAAGGAACTCCGAACATGTGGCTATGCATTTATTAATGGCTATTTCCCCACCAAGAGTGGAGATCAATCCCCTACAGTAAACCCCACTTAAGCAGGGCCGTTTCTACAATTAGGCAGGACTAGGCGGCCGCTTAGGGCGGCAAAAGGGCTAGGGCGGCAAAAGGGGGGAATTTCTTTTTAATTTGAAGGCACCTGCTTGTACATGCTGCGCAGCGCACCCTATCATAGTGGTGTGTGGAGCGGCCGGCGGTACCAGTGTATACACACCTTCTCACTCCGCTCTCTGCTAGTCGCAACTTCCTCCCAATGTTCACGCAGAATCTGCTGCTCACTCTTCTCTCTCTGCTCCTCACACTGCTCCCTACACTTTCACACACGCAGCCCTCGCCCCCCCAAGCCCCCGTCCACCTCCACCAGAAGTGCCTGCAGCATCCGCTATTCTGCTGCGCCCCCACGGAACACGGCGCCGCCTTGGCCTGCCGTTCCTGTGACCCGCCGGACTCGCCCTGCCTTTCTCTGCCCCGGCAGTCCACGAGGCGTGAGGCTTACCTCCCCAGCCCTTCCAGCCACGGAGCTCCTTTCCCCTCGGAGGCCGAGAAGGCAGAGAAAGCACAGCGTCGCAGTAACGGAGGGAGCGGGAAGGGGTACTGAAATGGGCAGCAGAGGCCTAGCTGGTAATAGTGCAGTGGGTGCAGTGGAACCGAGACACGGAAGGGTCCAAATATAGCTCCTTTTTTACTCCGCGGGCGATGTTTTCCTTGCTCACAGTAGGGCCCTTGGCACCCTTTCTAAGGCACTAGTAGGCAGGAGGGGAGCTGTGTGGGGTCTAAATAAGCGGACTAGGGCAGCAGCAAGTGGAGAATGGTTTGCAGGTGCATGCGGGAGAGGCAGAGGGGCTCGAGGCGGTGGCAGACGAGAAAGGGGGTGAGAGAGCTGAGGAGAAAGACAAGAAATCAGGAACTGCTAAAGAGGGGCGAGTGGAAGAGAGCAGACCACGCAAGAACCAGGGACACATCTGGTGTATTAGGAAAGCAAGAAAGGGCAATGCAACACGAAAGAAGCAGGGTGTGAGTTGGAAGTACTGAAAGGAGGAAGGCACGCACAGAAGCAGGGAGAAGAGAAACTAGAGTGGGGGGTGGCAGGCAAAAAAGAAAGGGTGAGCAGGACCTGGTGAATGGAGGGCAGGGGTGCTGAAGGAATGGACACAAGTGAGTAGCCAGAAAATTAAAAGACCCCTCACTTGTAACTTACCTCTAATCACACCGAGCTCGCAAAGCCTGCAAATCCAACCCTGCTTAAGAGTTCCTTTCAGCTTTTCATCTTCCTTCGGAGGGTCAATCTATTCCCCCTCCCTTCTACTCATCCATCCACCCCCTCCACCTTTCCATACACTAACCTCTTGCCCCATTCAGCCATACTATTTCCATCCATCCATCTGTAATTGCATGTGTGCATCCGTCCTTTCACACGTCCGCCCTATTTCCTGATATTCCCTAACGCTGGTATTTTGACTTGCAGGCAGAAGGGGCCCACAAACGACGTATTCATTTTTAAGTGGGGACCAGATCGCCATTCCATGGGGTCAGTGCTGCCTCTGCTTAAGCTGCTAGAGTGGCGGGTTCCCTATGCCACCGGGGGCACAGCTGAGAGAAGTAGTGAGCTCTGCAGAAAGGAGTATATTAGAGAAGCGGGGGGAGGGGTAAGTGTTGAATTAAGGCGAAAGGTGAGGACCACTGATATCAGGAAGTGATGAAAGGTGATGGGGAGGCATGGGTTACAAAAGGGGGAATATTGAGTAATATAAGGTCAGTGGAGACACCAAGAGCAGAGATTAAAGAGGCGATGCGGGAATCATTGAGGGAAAAGATGGTATGATAGGAAGTATCAGGAGTGCAGGGCCTGTGAACAGATGTGAGCTGGTGAAACTGGAAGGACAAGACCTTTTGAATAGGGCCAGGACAGGGAGGGGGGAGGGGTTAGAACAACACTGAGTGCTGGAGGGAGAGGGACAATAGAGAACTGCAGAGAGAGTAGGGGGGAGAAGGAGAGGAGAAACGCAAGGGAACGAGGAACACTGGAACAATAGGTGATAGACTCAGGGAGAGTTAATGAACCGGTGGAGGGGTGAGAGGTACAGAGTAGGGAGCTCTAAAGGGAGGACTCAACACACGAGAGAGGAGTCAATGAACTTCAGAAGAGAGAGATGCGGAGTGATGGTAGTAAAAGGGAGGGGGCGGCATTTTTCAATTTTCGCCTAGGGCGGCAAAACACCTAGAAACGGCCCTGCACTTAAGGTGTGACAATTGAGTGTTATAAGGTGCCATTCACCTTAGAACCTTTTAGGAACACCCACAAGCATATACAATTCTTCCGGGTGGTCTTTCCACTCTGGAAACAGCTAGAGTAACTCTGAATCCAGGAACCGATGGGGAGCAAATCAACTCCAGGTTTACTATGGGAGTAGAGCAATAGCTTTCTCAATCAGAAAATGTTTCTCTACACACAAATAAAAGTGAAAAAAGTGCATTTGCACTGGAGACTCCATTCCCCCTCTGTGGAGTGATTTACTATGGAGAACTCCAATGGAGTGAAAAAATAACCTCCTCAAAAAGTCTGATACCATCCCCTCTCATCCACCTGAAAACCTCTGCCTGGCTTACTCTATCACCCATAGTATTGGGATTGTTTATGAGTTGATTTGGGATTTAATGGCTGATAAATTTGACTTGGGGGTAATCAGAATTTAAGATTTAGCAGCTGATATGTCAATTTAATTGTAAGCCTGCACGTCATGTTATTAGCTTAGGCAAAAATTACTGCCCCATTCTGGTAAATTTTCAAACGCTGAAATAAGGATCTTTGTTGTTGAGGTTTGTGCACCAGATTCATCTCTGGACCACAGTATTACCGCGCAACTCGGATTGCCAAGATCAGGCGCAGTGTTCAAGGTCAACTTCTTAACCGCATGCGTGCTAGCGGTTTTCCCGCTGCGCGCTGCGATTTTGAAAATCGCGCATTACATGACGAGCTCAGCTCGTCATCCGCGTAGCGCACGTTACGCTCATGACGAGCTGAGCTCGTCATGAGCGTCGAAGAGGGTAAAAGGGCCTTGGTCACTGGGCTAATCTAATGCAGGAGTTCAGGGTGAAATAGGTGCAGGCTACAACAAAAAAATATATCTCATAAATTGTATCTTGACAAAAAAGTAAACAGTGCTATACAGAATTCATTGCAGCTTCTGAATCATCATCAACAAGCGAGACTTCCTTTAACTTACACTGAAACCTTTATTTTTTTATTGAACAAATATGTCTCATGTAGTGCTTGGTATATTATATTCCTTCATAAAATATATTTAGCCACATTGCACCATTATAAAGCATTCTAAGTAGCAAGAATTTGTATTTGTCAAACCAGTGACTACCACTTTATGAACTCCAGAGGGATGAAATGCTGAGAAGCCCCCACTGGTGTTCAAAACAGTGTCCTTCCTGTTTACACGTGACTCCATAGAAGTCACAAAACTGTCACTGATAACTATCTAAAGTCACAAGCATACCATGTGAATTAAGCAGAATGGTCTATAGAATATTCTTTTATTAACAAACTGTCATACCGCAACATCATTTTTTCCCCTTTAGGAAAGGCCTTTGAAAGAAAATAAAACAAACCACTACTATAATATAAATTCTCTAAAGAGAGAGAGAGAGAGAGAGAGAGAGAGAGAGAGAGAGAGAGAGAGAGGTGTGTGTGTGTGTGTGTGTGTGTGTGTGTGTGTGTACACATGTGCGTGACATGCGAGAGATGTGTGTGTGTGTACACATGTGCGTGACATTTCGCTGCAGGACACCCAATTGTTATAGGCGGTTGCAATCACTGTATTTTGCTGTAGCGGGAGTATCAGACACCCTGGTGTTCTTTGGTGTGTGGAGACAACATCAACATTTGTGCCTGCTGACTTTCAAACCTATGAATGCAGATACTTTTAGGAGCTTAAGTCAACACTATACAAGTGAGGTGATTAAACAAAGTGTAAGAGCATACACACACTCGAAAAACAAAAAACAAATGGACACTCTTTGCTTGAGTGCAGACCTTGGGAGGGCCAGAGGTTTCCTTAGGTGGGCCTGGCCCACCCGGCCCTCCCTCTAGAACCGGGCCTGCCTGTGAGGTGCCGGAGACTGGTACACTTCTCTGGCGACGCCATTATGCCCAATAATTGCATACTTAAGACGGCCTGAACTGAAGAAGAAACGCAAGGTGTTGCTGGTCCATGAACTGCTGTCCCTATTCCCACTTCACTCCAGGACATAACCTGACTGACCCCATTTACTCCCCATCGCACGTTCGGTAGGCAGACAAAATATCGAAATTAAAATATCGATATACAATAATATCGATGTTTTAATATCGATGGTATAGTATATCGATGTGCCATAATATCGACAGACAGAATATCGAGATTAAGGTATGTATGTTAGTAATATCGAAATGTTGTTGTTTAGTGTTATGTATTTTATTATGTTGTTTATATGTTTGCTAAATATGTTTAGAAATGTATGTTTGAAAATTAGTAATTATGTTAACATTTTGCGTTTTAGTATTAGAGCGGGTTGTGGGTTTATAGGGGAATAGGGTGGGAAGTAATTTAATAATAATTAAATAATTAATATATATTTTTAAATATTTTTTAATTAATAATTAATTTGTAATTAATTGAAACTAATTAGTTAATTACATTAATTAGATTTAATGTGGTAATATATTTAATTTAGTGTTATTGTTAATTAATAATTAATTGGTAATTAATTAATGTTAATTAGTTAATTAAATTAATTAGATTTAATGTGCTAAGATATATAATTTATTGTTATTGTTAATTATTAATTAATTGGTGATTAATTAATGTTAATTAGTTAATTACATTAATTAGATTTATTGTGCTAATATATTTAATTTAGTGTTATTGTTAATTAATAATTAATTTGTAATGAAATAATATTAAGTAGTAAATTAAATTAATTAGAGTTAATATGTTAATATTTTTAATTTATTAATTTTTGATATTGTTAATTTATAATTAATTGTTAATTAATAATTATTAAGTGATTAAATGATTTCATTTATTTATGTGTAGTGGGTTGTGTGTTTATGGGGAAACAACCATTACAACGCAACTTTTACAACGCACAACCATTGCAACGAAACTTTTACAACGCAAAAACTATTACAACGCATGCATTTACAACACATGTTTTTACTACGCAGATACCTTTACAACGCATACCATTACAACGTAAGTATTGGTAAGTATATAATTATATTTAAAATGTTATAGTTTTTGGTTTTTGGGTAAAGGGGTATTTTTAGGGTTCAGGGTCAGTTTTTAGTTTTTGGGTAAAGGGGTATTTTTAGGGTTCAGGGTCAGTTTTTAGTTTTTGGGTAAAGGGGTATTTTTAGGGTTCAGGGTCAGTTTTTAGTTTTTGGGTAAAGGGGTATTTTTAGGGTTCAGGGTCAGTTTTTAGTTTTTGGGTAAAGGGGTATTTTTAGGGCACAGGGTCAGTTTTTAGTTTTTGGGTAAAGGGGTATTTTTAGGGTTCAGTTTCAGTTTTTGGTTTTTGGGTAAAGGGGTATTTTTAGGGTTCAGGGTCAGTTTTTAGTTTTTGGGTAAAGGGGTATTTTTAGGGTTCAGGGTCAGTTTTTAGTTTTTGGGTAAAGGGGTATTTTTAGGGTTCAGGGTCAGTTTTTAGTTTTTGGTAAAGGGGTATTTTTAGGGTTCAGGGTCAGTTTTTAGTTTTTGGGTAAAGGGGTATTTTTAGGGCACAGGGTCAGTTTTTAGTTTTTGGGTAAAGGGGTATTTTTAGGGTTCAGGGTCAGTTTTTGGTTTTTGGGTAAAGGGGTATTTTTAGGGTTCAGGGTCAGTTTTTAGTTTTTGGGTAAAGGGGTATTTTTAGGGTTCAGGGTCAGTTTTTAGTTTTTGGGTAAAGGGGTATTTTTAGGGTTCAGGGTCAGTTTTTAGTTTTTTGGTAAAGGGGTATTTTTAGGGTTCAGGGTCAGTTTTGGGTTTTTGGGGTACAGGGGTACAGTGTAAAAATTAAAGTAAAATTAAATTTAAATTAAATTAATTAAATTAAATTAAATTAAATTAAATTATATTATAGTAATTTTAATTAATTTACATAAAAAAATTATTATATACTAACCAATACTTACGTTGTAATGGTATGCATTGTAAAAGTATCTGCGTTGTAAAAACATGCGTTAATATTTGTAAAATTATATGTATTTTTAAATTAATTTTAAATCATTATTAATACATTTAAAAAAACGATATTTTTAATTTCGATATTTTTGTACAACGATATTATTTTTTCGATATTTTTGTACTTACCATTATGTAGATATAATTTCGATATTTTTGATTTCGATATTTTTGTGTCGATATTTTTGTATGTAGATATTCTGTCTGTCGATATTATGTCATACATTCGCACGTTCACCCCTTGCTCCTGAAATCGCCTACTTTCTTCTCGTGTTTAACTGCCTAATGACTCCGTCTCCACAAGTTACCGGGCTTGGGCCTGGGCCTATGGTGACGCGCCACCAGACAATGCCACCACCAATCAGGGATTGCAATATGCACTTTAAATGACTCAATTGCGGGCGGCAGACAGGCCGACGGGGGGCTAGAAATAATTACATTATGGGGTGTGTGCGTGCCTGTGCCTCTTTTTCTTCCGTCTCTCTCTGGCTTCTGCTCTGAGATCGCGAGATGCCTGCAGCCAGCCCCTTGACCTCGCCTCACCGCACACGCACTTTGCGCGAGCCCGGCCCAGATGCACATGATCATCATCCAGACCCCACCCTAAGGGTGAACTAGACCGCGGGGCTGAGACATCTGCGTGCTGCGTGCGGCATGGATGGTGCAGCAGGTGCATTAATTTAATAAATTATTCATGATGATACACAGACGGACCCCTGCTCGCCTAGCAGCGCTAGGCCTCTGGGAAAACGACCTGTGCTGGAACTGCGAGAACGAAAAGGGGGATCTAGCACACCTCATCTTCTACTGCCCCAAAGTTAAAAGGTTCTGGGAAAAAATATTCATTTTTATAAAACAATAGCTGGGGTGCACACTAAAACCAGAAATCTCTACCCTTGCCACTGCATTTATGACCACTGAGCTAGATTTACAGCACGACAGGGATCTGCTAGACCTCCTTCTGACCTCAGCAGTGAAAATGGTACTTTCCAAATGGAAGGATACAGCTAAGGCGAAATTCAAAGGCTGGCTCAATTGGGTGATGTACCTCAGAGCCGCAGAAAGTACCGCCCTGCGGAACTCACCCAGGAGACCAGCAACCAGGGGCATGTGGGCATCACTGGATGAATACCTGGACCCCTACGAACCCCCGTGAACCCAGCTGAAAAGGGGTGCCAGCCCACAAAGCATTTCCCTGCAGGCCAGAAGAGACCCACGAGTGTAAATATCTTCTTGTGTACTATCTTCTCCCTTCTCTACTCTATTCTCTTCTACTCTTTTTCTTTCCCCTTTCACCCACTATTATTCCTTTAGCAAGACAGTGGAAAGGGGGACAGCCAAACATGTATACCACTTACCTGTATCACTGCCAAGGACAGCCAGTTTAGGATGCTACCCTGTAATGGTAAAGTGATGATAACTTCATGTATAAAACATTTTTAATAAAATACTTTGAAATTCAAAACGAACATCAGTATTATCCAAACACTTGCATCAAACTAAAAATAATTAATGAAAATGTTTTAACCCCTTATTGTATATTCCAATGGACCAAACAAATACCACCTGTAAAATTACAACAACCCTTTGCTTCACCGAGTCTACGCCAAACTTGTGACTGCCATTATCATGAAATACGCTATAAATCAAATGTCCAAAACATACAATAAATCGTCATGAAATAAAGTGCTCCCCTTGATCACCTGATTTACAACCACTGTGAAAAACAGAACACCAACAACGTGAAAGATTCCTAGTCTTGTGAGGCAGCTCATCTGTACCTGCAAAATCTTAACTTCATGACCGGCAGTGTAACCACTTCATCCGCCGTCCATATGCCAGCATGATTTTGTGCAGTGCATGCTGAGTGAAATTGAGGCCAATCAAACCACCTCAAGTGCAGTCCATCTATTTAACAGCACGCAAACTTTAAACCAAACACGTGACTGTAACTGCCAATTACAACCCCAAGCTACAAAGAATTACATGTCCCACCCTTCATGCTAAACATATCCTACATTCAACTACATCAAAAAACCACTCTTAGGGGCACATTATGATGGAGTATTTTCCGCATCCTCCGGGCCGGCGGAAGCCACCGCCGGCCCAGAGGATGCGGAAAATCCTCTGCGGACCCACCAGAGACCCACCGCCACATTAGGATGGCTGGTGGGTCCTGGTTTAGGTCCGCTGCTTTTCCGCTGCGGTTGGCTTACAACCGCGGCGGAAAAGGCCTGATATGGTGGCGGTGTCTCTCAGACACCGTCCACCATATTAGGATGTCTGTATTTCAATGCCTTTACACGGCGGCATGTCCGCCGTGCAAAGGCATACGGATTCTTGTTTGGGGGCCCGTTGCGGGCCCCCAGGGGTGAAGAGGGGGTGCACATGGGGGGTACCTATGGTACCCCCCTGCATTTGCGTGCACAGAGCGGCAGGCACCACGCGGTGCCTGCCACTTTGTGCATGCAAATGCAATGCGTGCATTTTTAACATTGCTGCGGGTGCAGCTTGAAGCCGCACCCGCCGCTATGTTAAAAATAGAGGATGTGACCGCCAGGGTGGCGGTCACATCCTAATTGCACAGGAGGGAACTCCGCAGGACATGCGGAGGGTCCCTCCTCCTCTATGGTCGCGGACGGACTCAAGTCCGTCCGCGATCATAATGTGCCCCTAAATGTGTAAATAACTAATTGCATATTAGAAATCGATGTACAATGCTTTAGCAAATCTGCATATTAAATAACAACACTGACAAATAATAGAAAAATATTGAAAATGTGTTGTATGTTATAAGGTCCTCTGTAGGATAAACATCAGTTCTTAAAATATTGGAATAGGCTCCCTCATGTGAACTCGATATTTCCAGCCAACCTTAAACATGTTATTGTGTTTTCTTCTTTTTTAATACACTCTGTCATGGGGTGCAAAGGATCGTAGTGGCAAAATTTTTTTTTTACTTCAATCTCAATACAAATGATAGATTGCACACCTATATACTCAAGTTCCACTGTTTTAAAGGAATGCTCATGGCAGAATTTTTGCGTGCAGATTTGTAACGTGCCTTGCCCCATTGCCAAGGAGTGCAAATTGTGAAACAATGGTACAGTTTAAGTGACGAATACTGTGTAATAAAACTGCTACACTGTCAGGAATTGATGAAAGGTAGTTTATTAGGCAAGTAGGAGTAAGCAGGTACAAGAGTACGTCCTACCCAGACAGAGCAGTCAGCAACTGACACCAAGGAATCAAGTGTACACACCAGAGAACTAATATTCTAGAATCAACAATGCAATGACACGCAGGTCATTCCAGGGAGAACATGGTGCAGCATAAAATATGATGACACTCAGGTAACATCATTACACACTGGTACTAGGGACCTGGTTAGCAGGAGCTCAGTACACTTTCAGTCAAAGTTGCACCAGATACCAGGCAAAAAGTGGGGGGGTTAACAATGTCAAAAGGAGCACTTTACTACAGAACTCTCTGTCAATGGCTGACCCAGGGCCATTTCTGGTTTTCCAGGTGCTCTCTCTGGGGACCTGTACTGCTCTTCTATGTACACACTGAAAGATCATATTTGTCAATGGGACTCCTTTTTGTTAAGTGGGAATGGTCACCATCTGAGCTGCGTGGAAGCTAAGTTGTGCTGCATATTACATGCTCTTAGGCTTATTGGTCTATATAGGCCTCAAGTTATGAGGAAGGAGTATCGTGGCCATTACCCACCTCCTGATAGTTGATGAAGCAATCTAGATGCAACTTACTGCTGCTGCCCCTGTTACTTTGGCACCATGTTCCTACATGTACCGATATAGAAAGAGAAACTCTTTGGGAAAATATTCTGCTGCCTACAGTGTTACTGTTGAAATACCTGACACATACATACTTTACTGACTTACACAGATACTTTTTACAGAGTGGCATTACAACACGTTTTGTAAATGTGGCCCCAGTGTTTTAATGGCTAATGGTGCAATTCACTAACTTATTTTGAGTATTCCATTGCACTGCAATTCCCGCAATCAGCACACCTGAGGCTGCATTATCACACGATTAAGTTGCCCTGTAAGGGCTACATATTTGTTTTGCAGAAGGGTCCACAAGGCCACATCTGAAACACTAAATCGATGCCTACTGTTGTAGCGAGGACAAAATCACATGGAAGCATTCCTTCATCTGCATGTGAGTGTGGACCCATGGTAAAAAAAGCAATGACAAAGCAGAGAGATCTACCATAGGTTAAACACATAGGATGACTTAAAAAACAGAAAGAATAGAAAGAAAAAACATTGACAGTTTAAAGGTTTGTCCCACCATCCCTGCCACTTCTTTTTAGGTGGATGTTTACATGTCATCAGGTCAAAAAGACCACTTTTCTCTGTGCAAGAGTTCACTTTTCTCTGTGCAAGAATTTTAATTGCTGGAGTGTGCTGACAAGCCAATGGATGATGAAGGATAACTAAAAACTCTACAAATTTTGTATTTTTTACTTATGATCACAAAATGCTTTAGGGATACTAAATCTATCCTCATTCATAAACTTTATTCGACAATTAAGTCATAAAAGCATACATAAAAACATACATAAAACCACAGTTTTTCAATGTAAAAAATCCAATAAAAACAGTACAATAAATATCTAAGAATAAATTAAACTGCTATGGACTATTGCCGAATATCAATTATTTCAATTTCATAAAAATCTTTCGCTAGATCAGCCCTAAAAAGATGTAACTCTTTGGCTGCGTACAAGCAATCTCCCAATACCAAAGTAAGAGCAACTGCACACGCATGGCTGGCAGCATTTCGCCAAAACGTGAGCGGCTTGCCTCTTAATAATAACTGAAATGCTGCCCCTAAAAAAGACATGGAGCAACAGCACGAGCCAAAGTGGCGTTTAAACATGCACGTGATACTGAGCATTTTTGACTGCAAAAAGAAATAGAGAGGACGGTCCCAGTGTGCACCCGGACTTCATGGCGCGTGCGCGCACCTGAACTGGGCTCAGTTCGGTTTCAAGGACAACCTTTGCATTTCTTCCTTTAAGAGCAAAGGCAATCAACGTGTTCCCTGACACGACAGACAAGAGGGCATGAAAATCTATACTCATTATATCGATCGGAATATTGACAGAAGAAAAACACCTGTGGGGACCCTGGTAAAACATCGTTTAGAAGGGATATCTGGCATTTGTTTCTGCACATGTATATTGTATGAATACTGGTACCTTGTATTTTTAGATGGAATGCATGAATTAGTCGTGCATTCAATGCTGAGGAAGAACGACACACCTTACGCGTGTATATTAAAAGATGGTTAACTGCAGCGCTACTGAATTTCTAAAGCCGTGTAAAAGCAGTTTATTTAGTTCACGCAATAAACAGACCACGCAGTGTCAGCTTAAAAGGCCATTTTATTAGACCAGAAACTGCGTAATCTGTACAAAAACAGTAAACATAAACAGGTAATAACATCAAACCCCCACTCACACTCCCCTCTCACTCGTTTCACTCGTTCCACCTCATCACAAAGCCCTAGAGGCTCCATACCATGCTTTCTTCCTGTCCCTCAATCATTTGTCATCCAGCCCACTCATTGCGTCCTGCCATTCACGCTTCTATCCCCCCTAAGAACTCCCCCCCCAAGGGATGGGTGTGCCCGCTCTTGACCCCCTTGTCCCTTCAAGTACCGCCTAACGCAGCTCTGGCCTAAACTGGCAACGCCATCGACCAGCCCAAAAAACCACCTCCAACTGCCGGGTGGGTGGGCGGCCTTTCGTGACCCTCCCGATGGTGCCAGGCGCAGGAAGAGGAAGTTCCCTTCCTCCCCTGCGCCTATATACCCCACCCTCTAACTCCTCCCTTTCCCCTACCTGGCCTATCAGCGCGAATGACCCCGGGGGAAGACTAGTCTGCGACTGTGCTTCCCCCGGGGCCCGGCATCGCGCAATAAACAGACCACGCAGTGTCAGCGTAAAAGGCCATTTTATTAGACCAGAAACTGCGTAATCTGTACAAAAACAGCAAAACATAAACAGGTAATAACATCAAACCCCCACTCACACTCCCCTCTCACTCGTTTCACTCGTTCCACCTCATCACAAAGCCCTAGAGGCTCCATACCATGCTTTCTTCCTGCCCCTCAATCATTTGTCATCCAGCCCACTCATTGCGTCCTGCCATTCACGCTTCTATCCCCCCTAAGAACTCCCCCCCCAAGGGATGGGTGTGCCCGCTCTTGACCCCCTTGTCCCTTCAAGTACCGCCAACCAGTGAACCCCCTGTAGGGCGGTTCACTGCCCCCCCCCCTTCCAAGGGGTCCCAGTCCGCCACACCGCCATCATTCATACTCTGGGACACCAGATAGCCTCATTCCACAACTTGCTCACCACATCTCTCAACTCCATCATGTAATAAGCATTGCCCAACTGTGACAAATGCACCCCGTCGTCCCTAAAAACTAACGGCTCCGCAAGTCGAATCCCCTCATGTGCAATTACTTTAATGTCATTGTCACCACAGTAAAGTCTCATGGCCCTGTTGAGTTTCCTTCGTGCCTTCTCGATCGCCCCATGCTTCATAGCCCCTCTCCACACTTTCCTGGGGACCAACTCAGTCCAGGCAATTCAGGTCCCTGCAAGCCTGCTTTTCAACACATCCAGGTCCCGCTGCATGAGTTGCAAAAGTGCCAAACCGGACAGCTGCACCAGGTCGTTCTCCCCCAGGTGTATGATCAACAAATCAGGGCAACCCCTCTGTGGGACCATCTTCGCGAGCCAGGGCAGTAGTGCCCCCCATCGCATGCCACCTTTGCCCCACCATTGTACCTCGTGCAAGTGTCCTTTCAGTCCCAGGTTACGGCCGTAAACCTGTCGCTCCGCATATTTGGACGCCCAATGCACGAAGGAGTGCCCAAAAATCCATGTCACCGTCTTACTGCCCGGTCCACCCACGCAACCTACGAAGAAAAGATGTTAGAAACAGGAACACAACGACATGTTCAACAACAACCCTACCGGAAACCCTCACTTCCTCACATACTTCTCGCAACATCGGGACTTCCAACGCCCAATCCTCCTTATCCTGTCCCAGGACCACCCCAGCCGGGCTGCAGCTGTCGCAGCCCCAATCCTGAACGAATGAGTCCCGAAACCAGAAGCATCCAGTCCCAGCCTCCGCAAAGCCTTGCGCAACACTGCCAGCAACTGGCCCGCCGTCACTCTCGCACCAGGTGCATGAAGAAAAATCTCCCCCCGCGCCACACTCACCGACCCCAGAAAAAACCGCCACTCAAACACAGGGCACACCACCCCGCCCTCAGTCTCATTCAGCCACACCCATTTACCCCTGCCCAACTGGTCAGTCTTCGAGCACCGCGACCAAATCCCCAGGCGGCCCCCATCCACCCGGATCTCCTCGAACAACCTGCCAGCCATCCTCCTCGATCCCAACAACTCTGATACCCGGAAAGCTCCGAAAAACATCCACACCATACACAAACGGAAAAGGCCAGCCTCAACCAGGTCATAACAACAATCCGGCAACACCCCAACCAGCCAAACAAGCAACTCAAAAGTGATTGCCTCACGTAGCCTACCCCCCCACTCCCGCGCTCCCTGCCCCAACCCCGCAACATCCTGCTCAAGATCACATCTTTGGTCGGATCAAACCCCAAAAACAGCACACAATAAAAAGATATCCCTGCCAATTTACCAGAGATCGTAGCCGCAGACAAATCCCTGTCAACACAAACCAACACAAAACGTCTTAGTCCTTGCCTCACATCAGACTCAGCGCCCACCACACTATCCACGTTCCAACCCATGAAAGCACTAAATTCCGACCATGCCAAACGATATGTCCTCCTCGTAGTTTCAGCCAGCGAACCCTCCACCAGTCCAATCATCCTCACACCCCCAAGGCCCAGATGCCGGCCGGCAGCTCGGTCTTGCAAGTATCCGCTCCCGGTGCCAGGCGTCGAAACCGCTGCCACCGCGAACGAGACAAAGCATCCGCAATGTCATTATTCGCTCCAGGGACATGCTTAGCCCGAAACACCACATTCAACCGCAGACACGTCAACATGAAACTCCGCAACAAGCGCAATACTCTCAGGTCCCGTGCCCTCTGATGATTCACCAACTCCACCACAGTCATGTTGTCCACATGGAAAAGCACAGATCTGTTCCGAAATTCCTCCCCCCAGACCTCCAGTGCCACCAGCAACGGGAAGAATTCCAAGAAAGCAATGCTCCTCCCCTGTGTCAACCATGGAGCCGGCCAGATCTCCCCACACCACCTCCCGTCCCAGAAAACACCAAACCCCGCCGACCCAGCCGCATCGGAGTAAATTTGGCATTGCCAGACCGCCCCCTCCTCATCAAAATCCAGGGACACACCATTGAAATCCTGCAAGAAAGCCATCCATGTCCTCAAATCAGCCCTCACTCCGATGGAAATCCGGACTCAGTGATGCGGAAGCACTGCCCCCGACATGGCCATGCCGAGCCGCCTGCAGAACGTCCGTCCTGCCCGCACCACCCTACACGCAAAGTTGAGAAAGCCTAGAAGTTTCTGAACTGCCCGCAAAGGAATCCGTTTCTCCCCAACCGCCCAGTCCAGGCATGCCAGTATCTCCGCCACCTTGGCCGCAGGGAGGCGCGCCATCCACTGCACCGAGTCCAATTCAATCCCAAGGAACGTGAGGCAACAGCTGGGACCAGCCGTCTTCTCCGGCGCCAGAGGCACCCCGAAACGAAAGGCCATCTCCTGGAAATGCGACAGGGCCCTGCCGCAATCCCCGGAATCCGCCCTCCCCAGGAAGAGGAAATCGTCCAAGTAGTGAGTAACCTCACGGCACCCACTGACCCGAACCATGACCCACTGCAGAAAAGTGCTAAAGAGCTCAAACAGGGCACAGGATATGGCACACCCCATGGGCAAAACCTTGTCCACGTAGATGGCCCCCCCAAACTGAATGCCCAGTAGTGAAAAATCCGCCGGGTGAATAGGCAGCAGACGGAAGGCCGACTTGATGTCACATTTTGCCAATTCTGCCCCCGGACCACAAACCCTCACCAGCCGGATCGCGTCGTCCACCGACGCATAGAGCACCCTAGAATCCTCCTCCGCGATAAAATCATTCACCGACTGGCCTTCCGGCCAAGACAGATGATGGATCAACCTGAACTCCCCCTCCTCCTTCTTCGGCACCACCCCCAATGGAGAGACGATCAAATCACACAAAGGCCAGTCAGCAAACGGACCAGCCACCCTACCTTCCAACACCTCCTTCTGCAGCTTCGCAGCCACTACACTCGGCAGTTCCTTCGCTGATCTCAAATTGTCGGCCCAACGTCGCTCCCTAGGACCTTGATAGCCCACCCTAAAGCCCTCCGTGAACCCCCAGAAAAGCCGCGCCGCGGCCTCCCTATCCGGGTAACAAGAGAGCCAAGGGGCCATCGCCTCCACGCTAACCGGAGTAGGCGCCCTTCTGTCCAGGGTGTCCCCGCCCCCTAGCGTTCCTCCACTGCTCCGAGGGCGTGGTGAGGGTAAGGCACTGAGTAAGGGAATGCTTCCCACCACATTTGGAACACTCATGTTTGAACTTACAGGGGTACCGAGAACAGTACCCTCTGCTGTAGCTCCAACAAACCCCCGTGGAAACACCTCCCGGCTTGGACTGCTGTCCAGAGACGATGGTGCTGGGCACCGAGCCTCCCCCTGCCCCACCTTGGGCGGGACGCGGCAGAAAGGACCGATACACCACCGGCAGGCCACTGGCAGTATGTGTAGACGCAGTGGAGTGCGTCGACGCCATCCACTGCACCCAGAGTTCCTGGTCCACTTCCCCCCAGCTCTTCTCCGGATTCGCACTGACCCTGGCTCGAAACTCCTCATCGTAGCTCAGCCACGCAAACCCCCCGAACTGCATCTGGGCCTTACGAATGATATCCATGTATTTGAACAGCGCAATCGCCCTATCCAAATACCTCTGGCAGTAGACACTGGCAAAGATTAAGAATGCCGACGTCCAATTCTCCATCGTCACCGGCACCCTAGGGCGCCTAGTCAGCTCCCACTCCTCCTCTTTGGACCCTTCCTTCGCCTGCACCTCCCTGTGCAGCAACTTAAAGACGTCCACAAACTCATGCTTCCAAATCCTTTCCTTCAATTTCTCCGACAGGTGGGACCCCAGCGGCATAGCTGGCCCCATGTACGGTAGCTTCTTGGGTAACTTCACACCCTTCTCCTCTTTTCCCCCCACCTTGTCCGTCTGCACCCCCAACGTCACCAACTTACCGTCCACCTGTTCACCATCCCCAGGAGGACTGCCCGATGGCTTCTCCCCCTCCCTCACAGACCCCTCCCCAACTCCCACAGATCTACAAGCCCTCTTGCGCCCTTCCCCACTCCGGGGACCATCATCCCAGGCAGCCCACCATGCACCCTCACCTGTGAGTGTCTCCGTCCTCTCCTTGGGCCGTCCCCTGGGCACCGCCACCTGGACCACCGTCGTCCGTGTCTTATTCCTCGTCGACGCCGGGGCCTGCAAAACACCAAGGTCGCCGTTGTCCGCAGCGCCCCCTAAGCCTACCAAGTCATCCCGCACCTCCCTGTCCTCCAGGTCATCACTCTCCGAGCCATAATCCAACTCAAGCACCGGTTCCTGATCCACACGCACATTCTCCACCTCCTTCACCGCTCTCTTCACACCTTTCTGGACCCTCTTTGGTACACGCACGCCCACTTCCACATGCGCCGCAGGGGCCCGAGCCCTTGGAGGAGGGACAGCCGCCGCGGACTGCCCTGCTACTTCAGTCCTGCGTTTCGGAGCCGTCTTGCGCTCCGCCAGGTACCCCCGGGCTCTGCCAGCAGCCGCCGGCTTGGTCGCTCCAGCCTGAGTGGGCCCCGGCACCATCGGGCCTCAAAGCCGTCCCGGCCGTCCCTACACCTACCGTGACTCTCTGCGGAGGGTGTTCCTCCACAGGCCCCTTGGCCCTGACCCTCCTGAGCTCATCCTCCCTCACCGCCTCCCGTTCCTCCTCAGAGGTCGGGGAAGGGCACTCGTCAAAACCACGGTGCCAAACCGCACTCACCCTGGCCCCGGCCTGTTCAGCCCGCCGGGCATCCCGGATCTGCTCCAGGATCCTCTCCCCCCTCGCTCTCTCCTCCCAGGAAGCTGCACCCCAAATCTGGGGGGGCGGGGGCGGGCCATAGCCATAAAAGTCGGCCCCCGAGGGGAAGAAACCCACCTGCGAGAACCCCGGGGCCCACCCAGGCCCTCCCGGCATCGGAAACAGCAAGGGCCGCCCGGCCCCGCCCACCGAGGGCCCCACCGCCGCCTAACCCGCCGGGGCGGGGGTGCCCGCCCTGTAACTTGTGGACAGGTCGAGGGGGGCAAATTCCTCCTGACCCTTGACCTCCCCGGGGATGCCCCCTGTCATGCCAACCCCAGGAGTGTTAGCAGCAGCCCGCTCCCCGGACCCAGACGCCCCGGCCCCACCCGGGGCCACCCCCACCTCAGGTGCAGGCCCAGAAGGTGCATCCTCTCGCCCCGCCCCCTGTGCGGCGCCAGCCGGCACCTGCAGGGGGTCCAGAAGCGTCAACGCGGGAGGCGCGGGCCCCACAGCGGCCCCAGACGCCCCCGGCGCGAATTCAAGTTGGGGGTAAGCACGGGGGGCAGGTTCTTCCGCTTCCTGCCCCTCGCCGTGTCCCTGTGCACTCCGCCCCCCCGCTCCAGAAACAAATCCTCCGTGTCAGGCTCGTCGTCCTGACACGCCACCACCGCGGCCGACACCCCGGCCGAGGCAGCGCGAGTACCCCTGGTGGCCCCCACCCACGCTTGGCCCAAAACCCCCGGGCGGAGCAGGTCGTCCCGCCCGGCCCGCGCGAGCAACAACAAGGCCTCCCGGACCTCCTGTGACGTGACACCCGACATCGCGCCAAAGTGCACGCTTCCGGCGTGTCAAGACTGCCCCGGCTGCCGTGAAACAGCCCCCGGCGCTCACTGAGCTGACCCCAAAGACCACCCAACTGCCCTAAACTAAAACCACTAAGCTACCACTAACCTCCCTTTCGTGACCCTCCCGATGGTGCCAGGCGCAGGAAGAGGAAGTTCCCTTCCTCCCCTGCGCCTATATACCCCACCCCCTAACTCCTCCCTTTCCCCTACCTGGCCTATCAGCGCGAATGACCCCGGGGGAAGACTAGTCTGCGACTGTGCTTCCCCCGGGGCCCGGCAAAACACCAACAGCCAGGAGAAGAGCAATTGAATTTTACAGCACCGTTGCCATTAGACAGTGGTTAATTTGAGCCAGTGGGGTCACCCGCACTTATTTTTGTGGACCTACACTCATCACATAATTATAGAGGGCAAAGGAAGTAAAACACACAAATCGGAAAGACGGAAGAAGAGGAAGACGGAAACCTGTTTCAAATGCAAGAAACACAAATCTGTAAGATTGGGGTAGAGGCACGAAGCGTTTAAGTCTACTAGCTTTGGTAAGCGGTGCACCGATGTTAATTGCACCGGCCGCAGGCTTCTGCGCTGACATTCGGGCACCGGCACTTATTATTTGACAAATTAAGCTCTGATTACCCATATGTACAGTAGAGGTGTGCGGATCAAGAAATTAAAAGGGAGAGTCGAGCCAGAGCGAGGAAGGGTCTTGCTTGGCTCTTCCAGCCCGTGCCCTATCCAAGCCTGAACATGTTTACATGCACATCAAGCCACAAATATTACGTAAAATACAATAAAGTTTTTTCCAAATTCTAAAAAGTGTATTTTTAGAACACGCGGTGGTTATGACATTAATATGTCACATTATATCACTGCAGTCAGAGACGCTTCTAAAAAAAAGACCGTTCTAAAGCATGATCTTAGAACCGTCCCTGCACCCAGCCTTGGGGACAATGCCCTTAGTGAACTAAGAGGCAAGTCCGTTGTCATGTGCAGCCTGAAATGTGGCCTAGATTCTTGTCGATAGAACAACACTGTAGACTGTGGGCCTCATTTACGATAAGTACATAAGAAAAAAATTACCTATGCCTCTAGTGACTTCACAACACTTATTCATATGAAGTAAGATGAACGCAAACTAATACGTTTACCTTAGCAGTAATTTCTGCCTTTTATTTCATTATTTTTTTTTAATTAATATCTTTGATCACAAAAAGAACACATAGTCAACTAAACAACATACCACATTAGTACTTACACAATGAAAATGAACTACATTAAAATGTGTTTTGACATACAATTACAACTAAACTCATAATAATCAAACATCAATACAAACGAATGGACATAAGGGGGTGTATTTGCAATATTTAACCAAGGAGTTGAGGTCCTTTGTCGGGCAGACAAAGGAACTCAACTCCTTGGTTAAATATTGCAAATACACCCCCTTATGTCCCTGATATTTCAGAGGAATTGATTTATCCTAAATATAAGGGTGTTAGTTATCTAATTTATCATTTTGTATGACAACTTTGTATTTCGTATTGTGTATATATTGATTGTTCTTTGTGACATTTCATTCGTTTGTATTGATGTTTGATTATTATGAGTTTAGTTGTAATTGATATTAATTAAAAAAAAATAATAATGAAATAAAAGGCAGGAATAACTGCTAAGGTAAACGTATTAGTTTGCGTTCATCTTACTTCATATGAATACGAATTGTGAAGTCACTAGAGGCATAGGTATTTTTTTTCTTATGTAGTATAACTGGCCCTACCTACCCTCTAATCCTTTGGGCCAAACCCCTCCTTTTTTGACAATCATTTACGATAAGTGGCACATTGCTGCGTGACAGCAGCGATGCGCCACTTCTCAGTGCGCCCTCCTTGCAACCCCAATGATGCGTCATATTTACAATATGACGCATCATGTCGCAAAGAAGGACAGATACGTCAGTACAACTGACGTATCTGTCAGCGCAAAAAGTGGCGCATTGCTGGAGTTGTGTCGGAAGCCTGAAGCAACTCCAGCAATGTTCTTTTCACATGGGGCAAGCCCATTGTGAAAGGTCCTGTGTCACCCTTACACCTGCCATGAGCCAGGCGGAAGGTTTTGACGCAGTGGCGCACTGAAATCTCATAGATTTCAGTGCGCCACTCCTACAAACATTTCTTGTGGGGGAACGCCCACCCTGCATACCTTATACCTGTCGCAGGTATAATGTAGTGCAGGGGTTTACTAAGTGACGCATCTACCTAGATGAGTCCCTTTATAAATATGGTACAACATGGCGCATTTTTTACGCCACTGGTGCATCACCGGTGCATCACTAAAAGTGACGCACCGGTGGCGCAAAAGTGGTGCAAAAGTGACACAGGGGCTCATAAATAAGCCCCCGTTAATTTAAACACAGGGGCATATTTACAAAAAGTGGCAAAGTGTGTCATGAAGCCAAGAAGGCTGACACGCTTCGTCACTTTAGAAACGCAGGGCTGCGCCATATTTACTAGTATATGGTGAAGCCCTGCGTTTCCCTCTGTGCTGCCGCTAACTTTAGTTGCCTAGCGCCAACGCAGGCACCCTTGCACCATAGTGCAAAGGTGCCTGTGCTGAGGGGAAGATTGTTTATGTGCAGGAAGATCCCCTTTCCTGCACATAAACAATCATTTAAAAAAACAAAAATGCTTTTTGTAACTACTATGTGTGCTGCTTAGTGAAACACACATAGAAGTTGCAAAACGCCATTTTTTTTAGATGATTGGTTATGTGCAGGAAGGGGGGGACCGTCCACCACATAAACAATCATAGGCAATTTTCTGTTTCTGTGTCTGCTGCGTAAGGCAGCACACATGGAAACAGCAAAAGCAAGGAGAAATAAAGCATTTCTCCTCATTTTAATTGTTTAAGACCAGGTTTCCCCTGGTCTTTAATTTTGGCGCTGCCCCCTATTTACGCTGCCCTTGTAAATAGGAGGCAGAGTCAAAATTAATGGGTGTTGCGGTGGAACGCCTACCACAACACCCATTGCCCTCCCCTTTCATGATAAATACAGCACAACAGGGTGCCTTATTCACAAGGCAGTGTTAAGTCACGTACAGTGGCTTAACGCTGCCTTGTAAATAGGCATGCCCCTATCGTCATCACTATGTCACTAAAAGTGACATTGTGGTAGTAATAGGGACTTGTAAATATACCCCACAATGAGGGAGATTAAAAAAAAATGTGCAATGCAGCGCAGCCCCCCCTTCTTGTGGCTGCACTGCGTTGTGCAATGAGGAGGGAGCAGAAGAATGCCATATCTTCCGAGATAGGGCTCTCTCCTCCCCTTTCCCTTGCGCCGGTG
This sequence comes from Lissotriton helveticus, assembly GCF_964261635.1. NCBI lineage: Eukaryota > Metazoa > Chordata > Amphibia > Caudata > Salamandridae > Lissotriton > Lissotriton helveticus. Next base: position 16,850,275 of record NC_136060.1, on the reverse strand, counting down.
CTGATTTCAGCTGCTGTGTGCCAGGCACACACCTTAGCGCCATAGCGCTCTGGTGTGTATGAGTCTGGCATCGGTTTTGTACAGGAAGGGTACCCTTCCTGTCCAAACTACTATGCCTAGACCCAATGCAAAGCTTTTCCCACTTTGTATGCGTGCTGCACAGTGCAGCATGCATGCAAAGTTAGAAAACCACAGAGAAATGTAAGCATTTCACCTGTTAGAGCCTCCTCTGAAGGGGTTAACTTTTAGCTCAAAATCATGTCCACAAATCTTTGTAAATATGTTTTTTTCGTCAAAAGGCATAGGTGGTTGCATGGGAACGCCCATGTACCAACAATGTAACACCCCCTTGGCGCTATGTAATACAAAGCAGTGCTTTGCGCTACTTTGAGGGGGCTCTCCAGCACAAAACAAGTTTTGAGCTGGAAATTAAATAGCAAAAAAAACATTTTACGTTGGTTAGCTACACTTTTGTGGTGCTAATCCAGCACAATATTTTTGTAAATCTCCCCCTTAATGTTTTGTACAGCTCATATTCTGAAGCCACATATTTGAAGGTACTTTCAAATGCATTAATGAAGAAAAAGGAGATGGAGGAAATAACATATTGCCTAAAATCACACCATTTGTTTGAATGGGAAAGCTGGTTTTAATCCCAAGTTTTCTTGTTGCACAGTAAAAATCAGCGAGTAAGTGGGCATTTATTTGTCTCTCCTGTTTATCTCAAATGTTAAAGCTTTGCTTTCAACCTTTTGTACACAAGAGTGGAGCAAGGGAGGAAGGGAAGCTCTGTTCAGTTTTGCCTTGAGGTTCTATAAGGACCTTGAACTGAGCCGGAGCCAGGCATCTGGCTCGAGCCTGGCTCGAGGTTCCGGTGACTAGCCCACCTCTAGCATACAGTCGGTGGAAAAATATCTCTGTTTCCAGGTTTCAGCAATAAACCAGGAATTAGAGTAATGTTTGTAGGATTGATTATAGGGGATATATTGATATGCTTGACATAACATTAACCTGTTACTTTTGTCTTCCTTTCTGTTTCTGTGGCCCCAGGTGATTACACCAGAACGTTGGTAAAGTTGTTATACGGTGCAGCGGTTTATCCTACAATATCAGTTTGCTTTTATCTAAACAATTCTCTATACCTCCCAAATCTTATGCAATTTCCGAGGCTTGGATGGCCCTCTCCCTGACTCTGTTTTTTTCCGAGTGGGCTGAGGCTGGGAGGCTGATTTCAGACCGGGATGTGCTGACAGTGACCCACCCATGCTCCCCTATGCCAGTTACTGTTGGTTTGAACTTTTTGCAAGGGGTTCCAGGCTGGCCCGGAGTATAGTGTCCTGCTGGACGCGTTCTAGTGTCTCAGCAGGCACTGGTATTTCCAGCCACTCCCTTGAGGGCTGGACACACATGCACCCCACACCCATCCCTCTCAGGTGTCATGAGTGACATGTCCTTGCCAATAAAAGGGGCCAGTTCCAGTACAGTACTACCATGTCCGTGTGGTCCTTTATCAGCATGTGGGCCTAGTGGCCCAGGACACTACACGGAGTGTGTGTGACACATGAACATGTTGTATGCAGCTAGTAAAATAACACTTATTAGCACCTGGTTTGCCTGTTTGGTTTGTAAATAAAAGGAAATTGAATGAAACAAAGGGCCTAATTTATGAAAACTATCGCAGCGCTGCGATAAAGCAGCAATGCAACAGTTTTCATTGTGCCCTCCTTGCGAAATGATGGATGTGCCGTATTTAATGTATGGCGCTTTATGTATGATATGTCAAGAATCCTGAAGTGTCTGTCAGCTCAAAAGTCACGCATTGCTGGAGTTGTGTCACAAGCATGATTCAACTACAGCAATGCATGGGTAGGCCTTTTCCTATGGAACTGTGTCACACTGACACCTGCCATGAAGCAGCGTTAAAATTTTGACGCAGTGGCGCCCTAGAAGTGACGCAATTAAATCCCATAGTTTTCACTGCAACACTTCTTGACCCTTTCTTACGTGAGAACGCCCGCCCTGCATATATTATACCTGACGCAGTTATAATGTGGCGCAGGGCTTTACAAGGTGACACATCTGCCTAGATGCATCAGCTTGTATATATGGCGCAACTTGGTGCATTGTTTTCGCCGCCACTGTGTCACAAAAAGTGATGTAACGGCGGCGCAAAAGTGTTGCACGGTCCAAAGTGTTTAATTCTGAATTGTGAGGATGCAGGGCATGCACCAAAAAGCAGTGGACATCCCTGCAGCCATATTTAGAAAGAACTCTAAACAGGATGGATAGGGCATCCTCCAAATTCTGAACCCATCCCAAAATCTGCAGCTCTTTCTTCCGGCTGTCCCTTCCTGCTTACCAGCTGTTTGGGATATTTATATGTGCTTGCATAAGACCATAATCAGTGGTATAGCCTGGGGTCATGGGTCCTAGTACAAGCAATTATACTAGGCCCCAACAGCTAGTAATACAATACTGCTATAAATGCAGTGCAGCAAGCCCAACACATCCCTAGACCATGGTGTCACTGCACCTGATAGACTAATGTAATTTACGTGTTTCTAAGTTCCGCATTCTACTCATCTTCCTTTTCATCTCCCTATCTCCACCCTGCTCTCCTCTCGTCTCCTTCATCTATTTGATGCTCCCCACTCTATCCCCTTCCACAGTTTATTGTTTCCCCCTTTTCTGTCTCTCGCTTGCCCTGATCACCTTCCTCCCTTCTCTCTTTATTTCTAGTTCTTTTCTTTGCCTTTTACCTTAACCACTTTACTCATCCTTTTTGCCTTTCTCTTTTTCCCTCAACCTTTTTTCCTTATCCTCCCGTTCTTTACTCTTCTTTTCTTTAATCCATTTCCTCTCTCTTCTTTATTTGTCCCTTAGCCTCTACTCCATCTGCACCCCTCCCCTGAAAGCTAAAACCAGCCAAGCTCCTGGTATGCAGTATGTCTAAAAAAAGCCTCTAAAACAACATCAGCTGGTACAGGGAAGACCCTCCCCTCACGCCTTTGGTCCCCAATGCATTACAGCGTCTGCACAAATGGCTGCTACACAACTGACCTTATCACAAGACTAGCACTGCATCACCTCCAGTGCTCTCTAGCAACACTTTTGGTCTGCTAGGATTGTGCTGACTACCTAAGTGTTCCAACTCAATTTTCTTTGGTGGGCTTATATTCCCTTGCAGCATTTCCCATGGTGTGCTAGCTAGTGAGATGTATCGCCATCCCAAGAGGAGGACAAATAGCTGCGGCCGGGTTGGCTGGCACCAAAACTTTGAACATTGTATATCATTCAAGTTCCAACTGCCGAGGACTATCTGTTCACCTACATCTGGGATTTAAGCTCAGGCTGTGACCATGGATCTCTGTGCTACCTTCTGCAAACCCTGCCTGCATGAAGCACATTCACAGCTTCCACAAAGAAATGAGAAGCTACCCCAAGTCAAAAGAAGCCCTCATGCCCTATTACCAGATATGGCATAGAGCAATGGACTTAGAAGGTGTCTTCATATGTGCCCTGGAAAATTGCTTGCCAAGGAGCAAAACTGCCAAGTAAAGCCAGCCATTTACTCCTGTAGTATTACTCTTAGCTTAGGAGTAAATTTGTCAAGTTTTTGAGATTTTGAAAAAAATCATCAAGACGTGGGACTGGGTATCTGGGTGGATTGTAGATATTAAGTTTCGGGGTAAATCCGTTCCGCTCGCGGAATTTGCGGATTTTTGGCAATTTCACGGTCCGCGAATTCCGCGAATTTGCCCAAAAATTCGTAAATTCTCAAGCTTGTGGATTTTTTCGCTTGGTCGCGCTTGAAAAATACAATATCGTGCGCGCGGCGTTGACTTACCGTGATTCTGAGTCCGCCGAGTTGTTTTTCTCCCAGTTTGCGTGTACTGCGCCATTTTGGATCTTGCTGCGTGATCGCGCGAGAGTTTTTTGACCCCAATTACGTCATCGTGGTCCGCCATCTTGCACAGCGAGAGTTTGACAACGCGAGTACGTCATAAGGGCCCACGATCACGCATCGCGGGAGTAAACAATGCCGAACACGTAGATGCGGCGCGCAGCTGACTTCCGGCGGGAGATTTGAACAGCTCGCTTTCCCGAACTTGCAAAAATTGCAATTCTGCACAAGAAATCCATCGCAGGCAGCATAAATCTTCTGAAAATCATGATTTTGATCAGAATAACTCATCAGATTGATATTTGGCTGCACTTTTTTGTGCAAGGAGTCCATTTTTGGGGGGAGCGGTGGGAGGAAGGAAGTGCCCCAGAGTCTCCAACTTCCTGTTCCTGTCCAGCATGCTCCACCCAGTGCTTTGTCCATGTCCTGGTCACTTTTGATTTGAATATGGAGCTGGAAGGATTACTTTTTGTGTCTGCTGCTGGATATTTGTATTTGAGGACTTTTTGGACTTTGGAGTTTGGGTCACTTTTGGATTTGAGATTTTACAAGTAAGTTGATGTTGTTAGCTTGGGGCATTGCAGTTGCTGCAACTATAATTTTAAAACTTTTTCACAACTTAAAAAAATATATATTGTGGGTACCCACAGTATCCAGTAGGCCCAGGGTTAGTCATGGGTGCACGATACAACTGTTTCTGTGAGTTTTTTTTTAACTTAAATCTCATTTATGTCATAGAATGTTGGCTCACTGTTATATGTGGATTTTTTTTTTAATTTTGGGGTGCCTGTAAAGCCTCACTAGCCAGTAGGCCCAGGGGTAGTGAGTGGTGCATGGACCAAGTCTTTCTGTGGGGTGTCTTGACTTTAAACATCATTGAGGGCATGGATAGCATTGGATTGTGGTGTTTTTTGGGTGTTTTTCAACTTTGTGGGGTGTTGTTGGGGCCTGGCCCAGGCAGGGCCTGGCCATGTGGCTGGGGGACAGGGGGCCATTTTGAAGCAAGGCAGTGTGCTTTGAGCCATAGGTCTGCACCCAGCCTGTCCTGCTTTCATCCATTTTGCCCAGGGGTAGTGAGTGGTGAATGGACCAAGGCTTTGTGTGGGGCCTCTTGAATTTAAACATCATTGAGGGCATGGATGGCAGTGGATTGTGTTGATTGTTGTGTGTTTTTCGACTTTTTGGGGTGTTGTTGGGGTCTGGCCATGTGGGTGGGGGCCATTTTGAGGCCTGGTCCAGGCAGGGCCTGGCCATGTGGCTGGGGGACAAGGGCCCATTTTGAAGCCAGGCAGTGTGCTCTGAGCCATAGGCCTGCACCCAGCCTGCCCTGCTTTCAACCATTATGCCCAGGGGTAGTGAGTGGTGCATGGACCAATTCTATGTGTGGGGCCTCTTGAATTTAAACATCATTGAGGGCATGGATGGCATTGGATTGTGTTGATTTTTGTGTGTTTTTTTACTTTTTGGGGTGTTGTTGGGGCCTGGCCATGTGGGTGGGGGCCATTTTGAGGCCTGGTCCAGGCAGGGCCTGGCCATGTGGCTGGGGGACAAGGGGCCATTTTGAAGCCAGGCAGTGTGCTCTGAACTATAGGCCTGCACCCAGCCTGCCCTGCTTTCACCCATTATGCCCAGGGGTAGTGAGTGGTACATGGACCAATGCTTTGTGTGGGGCCTCTTGAATGTAAACATCATTGAGGGCATGGATGACATTGGATTGCGTTGATTTTTGTGTGTTTTTCGACTTTTTGGGGTGTTGTTGGGGCCTGGCCGTGTGGGTGGGGGCCATTTTGAGGCCTGGTCTAGGCAGGGCCTGGCCGTGTGGATGGGGGACACGGGGCCATTTTGAAGCCAGGCAGTGTGCTTTGAGCCATAGGCCTGCACCCAGCCTGCCCTGCTTTCACCCATTATGCCCAGGGGTAGTGAGTGCTGCATGGACCAAGGTTTTGTGTGGGGCCTCTTGAATTTAAACCTCATTCAGGGCATGGATGGCATTGGATTGTGTTGGTTTTTGTGTGTTTATCGACTTTTTGGGGTGTTTAACTGATGTTCCTCTGGCTTCCTTTGCTTTTAGGTGCACAAGAGAACCACCAGTGCCAGGATGAAGTCCTGCAGCGGTGTGTGCAGCACAACGTCACATGACGTAACATGTGGCCACAGACAACTCTGCAACTCGTGCAACTCATGCAACTGCGGCCTGCTGTTCTGACATCTGAAGAAGATGGGCCCAAAGAAAGGTGGCCGTAGCTCCTCTACAAAGAAAGTTGCTACTGCCAGTAAGAAGGAGCAGAAGAAGCAAGTGGTGCCACTTACCAAGGAGACAGGTGTGCCCACAGTCAGTTTTTTCGGGAGAAAAAAACAACGCCTGCAGCAGCGGGGTCCACAGGGGACCAAGCTGGGAGCAGCATCTCCGCTTCATTGGGCTCAGTGCCACCATACCAAGTTAGGTCCAAGTCCATGAGTGCTGCAGAGGCAGCCACTTTGGTTGTTCAATCAACATAGACCAGTGATGTTGGCTCATCGCAAGAAAGTAGCACACAATCAACGCAAGGTATAACACAGCTGATGAGTGTTCAACAACCACAGCCGCAACGACAACCACAGGTGCAACTAGTACAAGCGCAAGTACATGGGCAAGGAGAGGCGCAAGTACATGAGCAAGGAGAGGCGTAAGTACATGCGCAAGGAGAGGCGCAAGGAGAGGCGCTAGGAGAGGCGCAAGGAGAGGTGCAAGGAGAGACGCATGGAGGGGCGAAACTAGAGGCGCATGGAGAGGCACAACTGCCCACAATGCTTGTTCCTCCAGAAGTAGGGGCACATCAGGAATATCGAGATTCAAGCGGAGGTATCATCCGAGGAAGCCACTCCTCCTGAGGATGATCCATTGTCTTCCAGATCCCCAGCAAGAAAAAGGTTAAGGAGGGCTACTACAAGTTCTTCTTCAAGCACCCTTCCTTCTGATGATCTTGATCTTGATTGGAACCCACAAATGCAGTCTGAGGGGAGGCACGCCATGAGCCAACAAAGGTAGCTAAGCCTAAAAGGAAGATTCCCGCAAGGCTTCCACTTATGGGTGATGACGACGAACAAGAAGTGGTGTCTTCAGCTGCTGATGAACAGTCTGACGACAACCCAGTCATCACAGTCGTCACTCCAACTCCAGCGGGCATGCAGCAGACAGACATTTTGACCCTATCCCGAATGGCTGCTGAGCGGGATGTGGGCGGCGTAGCACTGGTACCACCACTAACGCAGTTAACTACAAAACCAACATGACCTACAGCTTCCATATTTTTTAGACAGAAGGGCCGGCAGGGACCTCCTTCCAGCTCGACCTCCATTACCTCAAGTAGTGGTGCTGTAAGTGAGCAACAGAGTCGAATTCAGCCACGTCCATCCTCCACTTCATCTGGCATTGAAACTGAAAGTAGCACCTCCACCACCAGCAGATATCTCCAGTCCCCAGTTTGGGACTTTTTTTATTGTTAGCCAAAAGGCGTAAAACATGGTTGCTTGTTCGATTTGTAAAACATCAGTTGGTCGGGGTAAGCTTGGTACCAACTATGGTACCGGAGGCCAGAGAGGTCATCTAAAAAAACACCACACTATCGAGTGGGAGGCACACCTAAGGAAGATCCAGGAAGCCAAAAGAAAAACAAATCCAAATGTATCCATTGATATCGCATCTGATGAGGACGGGGGGCTGATCGTGCAGGGGGGAAGTGAAGAAGCGACAGACATTTTTTCTGGTACACCCAGTACCCCTGGCAGCAGCACTGCAGTGGTAGCGCCCACACCCTCTACCCCTGCAACATGTATGAGGCAAACTAAGAGTCTGGGAGAGACACCAATGCGCAAAAGTACATCAATGAGCCTAACTGGTTTAAAGAAGTCTGCATCATCATCATCACGTAAAACGGTCCAGGCCACCATTAGCAGAATGTTTTGGTTGGATGCGCCATTGGAACGCAACCACCCAACGGCACGTCTATGTAACGCAAAGCTAGTTAAAATGCTAGCGCTGGACCTTCTCCCTTTTTCTTTCGTGGAAGGGGTGGGTTTTCTAGAATTTGCGGCAACAGTCTGCCCTATATGGAGGGTTCCTAGCCGGTCCTATTTTGCCAGGGTTGCTGTTCCAGCACTACATCAAGATGTGCTGGAGGTGATTGGCGCAGCTATTCAGAAGAGTGCTGTTCACACTATCCACCTGACAACAGACATGTAGACCAGTTGCCAAGCTGTTGATTACATGTGCATCACTGCACACTGGGTCTCTTTTGCGGGGTTAGAGACAAGACAAGTGCAGGTGTTGACCCGGACACAGTTTTTCAAGCTACTCGGAAACATGCAACATTAGCCATGTTTGCCATGGAGAAAACTCATACTGCACCTAACCTTTTGGACGAGTTTGATAGGAAGGTCGCTGAATGGCTGCATCCATGAAATCGCATAGTTGGTTATGTTTCCATGGATAATTGCAGTAATATAGTTAGGGCCATGGCTGATGGTGAATATTTCGCAGTGCCGTGTTTGGCGCAGAGTATTAACATCGTGGTGCAAGATTTCTTGAAAAATGAAAACACAGTCAGCAAGTTACTGACCACCTGCCGAAGAATCTGCACTTTTTTTTTTTTTTTAAACTTTGTCTTCGTACTCGTAGACGAGTCCCCTCAAGTGGGACTGGAATTACTGACTACATGCTTGCTGATTGCTGACAGTTACTTTCAGTTTCAATGCCAGATGAAGTGGAGGATGGACGTGGCTGAATTCGACTCTGTTGCTCACTTACAGCACCACTACTTGAGGTAATGGAGGTCGAGCCATTCTTTTAAGGCCCGGAAGGAGCTGAGGAGCATTCAACATGAATGTAGACTGCCAGTCATAGGACTCATCCAGGAGGTGGCAACACGTTGGAACTCAACCTTTTACATGCTTGAGCGTCTGTTTGAGCAGTGGGGGGTAATAAATGATTATGTCTATAAACTGGGTTCTACTATGAAAGACATGAGGATAGAGTTGGAGGAATGGAAGCTAGTTGCAAGCCTGACAGATATGCTTAGTCCTTTTGAGGTCTTCACGCGTAAAGTCAGCAGGGAGGACTGTTCTTTGAGCAAAGCTATCCCATTGTTGCGCATGCTAGAGCACCAACTGAAGGCAGTGTCTTCAACGTTCCGAGATGATGCTGAAAAGCAAGACACATATCAGTTGGCGGAGAGGTTATTAAGCCGCCTAGGTGACAATGAAAGGCTTAAAAACAAACATACAGAACAATATTACATTTGTGCCACTATTCTGGATCCACGGTACAAAAAGGCAGTGGCCAGCAAAGCATTCATTCCTTTTGATGAAGCAGATGTTTCAAAGTACAAACATTGGCTAGCTGTGTCAGCCACTCGGTTCGAAAAAGAGCGGCAGAAAATTGAAGGAGCCGGCAGAACTGTATCAGCAGGCCATCCGTCGTCAAGTTCCACTTCTGAATCTGTGGCCGAAGGGAGTCACTTTCCTTCACAGCCGTTAACGACACCAGCAACCGTATCATCATCCTCACCTGCACCAGGCCCAGCCATAATATTGTCGGAAGTGGATTGGCTAAGTCATCAAGGGTTTGCTCGTTCCAGTGATGCAAAGGCCACAGATGGTACGCAAAGTGGAGCAACCCTGTAGAACCTTGAGTCGATGGTGCAGGCCTATCTGGATGACCCAATAGAGGTCTTTGTTAATCAAAACCCATTGCTGTATTGGTATAGGAAAAGGCCTCTATGGCGACTGATCACCAACCTGGCTCTAAATTATTTGTCTTGCCCACTCGCAAGCGTGTCTTCTGAACGTGTTTTCAGTGCTGCTGGTGCCCTTGTAACTTCAAAAAGGACCCGCCTCTCGCCCAAAAATGTGGAGAGGTTAACACTGATCAAGATGAATCAGCACTTTATACCACCAGATTACAAAATACGTGAATGCACGCAGGAAGAAGAGGACACCGACTCAGGTGATAGAAGATCTTCTCTGTTAGCTGACCTACTCCCGTCTAAATTCATAGAGTTTGAAGACGAGCTCTAATTCTCTGACACCGAGGCCTGAAAATGACTTCCTTTTTTTCGTCCTTATTCACTTTTATTCCTGTGTGTCTTTCTTTGTTTTGCAACTTTTACCACAACAAAACTCTAATCACCTAATCACAACAAGTCCATCAGCAGCACTGTCTTCATCTTATTTCATTATTGATTTGAAGGTGCCGCAGTCTGCATTCCTGAGGTTCACAAGTTCACAACTCAATCATGCTCCTCTATCCTCCTCCTCCAGACTCCCTCTATCCATTTCCCTCAAGGCAGATGGCTGGATTACGCAGAATAAAGAAACTTTGTCTTCGTACTCGTAGACGAGTCCCCTCAAGTGGGACTGGAATTACTAACATGCTTGCTGATTGCTGACAGTTACTTCTGAAATTGACAGGAGAGGCTGCCCGGTGGTCCCACACTTTCAGAAGAAGATGCGGACAAAAAGTGGAACAGGTAATGAATAATGAGAAGAAGATGGCATGCAGTGGACATCAATGGCTGTCTGGCTGTGATGAAAGCAGTTGCTGTTTGTTTGTTGTGCATGAAATTAAGCATATGTCTTCTGTTATTATTTAATCTTTTACACACTAAATGTAACTCAAGTCTACTCTGCTTTTTTTTTACCTTGTTTAATTCAAATTGTACTTCAACTGCAACTGGGTAACTTCGTGGTCGGTGCGCTGCAATCGACCCGCGAATACGCAAAAACCCCGCAAACATGCAAAAAAATCCGCCAATTCGCACGAATTCGCGGATTGTGCGGAACGCGAATTCGCTTTCGCACGAATTTGCGTACCGCGAATTTGCTAATTTTGCCCATACTTAGTAGATATCCATGAGTACATGGCCCTCAGCGGTCCCCACCTACCTCAAAAACTACAAACCCATCTCCATGCTCCCATTCCCAGCAAAAGTTATTGAGAAAGCCATCAACAGCCAACTCGCCACCTTCGTCGAAGAGCACAACATCCTCAACCCCTCCCAATTCGGCTTCAGAAAAAAAAAACAGCACAGAAACCCCCTCCTCGCCGCTACAGACAACATCCACTCCCTCCTGGATAAAGGAGAGACAGTAGCCCTCATCCTCCTCAACCTCTCACCGCACCCTAACACGAGACTTCACGGCGCTGGGATCTGGGGCAAAGCACTGGTTCCACTCTTTCCTCTCCGGAAGAAAGCAGCGGGTCAGACTCCCTCCCTCCCTCAGCCCCGTGCTGTTCAACGTCTACATGGCTCTGCTCACGAACCCACAGACTCAACATTGTCTCATACACAGACGACACCCAACTCATCCTCTCCCTATCCAACGAACCCAACGCAGCCAAACACAACTTTCAAGAATGGCATGGAAGCAGTTGCCGAATGAATGAAAAGCAGCTACCTACAACGCTACACTGACAAAACAGAAGTACTTATCATGGGCCCACACCCCGACACCTGGAACAACACCTGGTGGCCCCTCGCCCTCGGAAGCCCGCCTACCCCCACGGACCACGCACGCAACCTCGGAATCATCCTGGACTCCAAACTCAAAATGGACCGCTAGATCAACTCCGTCGCATCCTCCTGCTTCCACACTCTCCGCCTACTATGCAAGACCTTAAAATAGATCCCCCTCAAGCACAGAAAGACCTTCACTCACGCCCTCGTTACCAGCAGACTTGACTACGTCAACGCACTCTACGCCAAAATAAACAAAAAACTCACACGCAAGCTATAAAACATCCAGAACGCCACCGCAAGACTGGTCCTCAACCTGCCAAGACACTGCAACATGTCCCAGCACCTGTGCAGACTCCACTGGCTCACCATTGAGACTAGAATTACCTTCAGGATTCTCACCCACGCACACAGAGCCCTCCACAACACTGGATCAGCATACCTGAACAACTGACTCGAATTCCACGCACCCAAAAGGACCCTACGATCAGCCCAGCTCTCCTACATCGTGGTCCCCCACACCAGGAAGTTCAGATTGGGAGGCCACTCCTTTTCCTTCCTCGCGGCCAGAGCCTGGAACGCTCTACCGCTCCACCTCAGACAGACGACATCACACTCCATCTTCACGAGAAGCCTCAAAACAATGGTCTTCGATAGACCTCCTCCTTGATGTACTGGAACCTGCACCCCCCCTCTTCTCCAGCACCTTGGGACTCTCATGGGTGAGTAGTCGCGCTCAAAAAACAAACAAACCCATGATTGATTGATACATAAATACCAGCCATTCGCATCCTTCCCAGGGGTATCAAGTACCATATAAACAATGCAGTCAGTACACACATAATGAGATTTATGACTCACTGGGGTATAGAAAGCTCAATATAAATACCTGTCCAATGCGGCCTCAAAATGTGTAACTATTTCTGCATCTCAAAATGTAATGCAAAAGAAGCTACTGAATGAGTATCTTTGCACTTAAATATGTTTGTTTTTAATCTGTTTTATATGCCTTCCAATGAGAAAGTTTTAGTGTATCATTCTGATATTTTGCTTTCACCAAATCCCACCTGCCATCGAAAGGCAAGAAATCAGACTCACAGAGTATCATAGAATTTTTTTCCAACTACTCAAGACTCTGCTATTAAAGTTAGGCATGCGCATCATTTGGGAGACATTTCTTGCTAAATGTTTTCAAGCAAGGTGACATTCGAATTTGGTACTACAGGAATGCAGCATATCAATTACTACGCTTTTATAACGCCTTATTTTTTTGTTTGATTGATCCGTCTGTTATGAAAAACATGTCTTGGAACACTGAGGTCTTTTAGACAAGAATGATCCGGCATCGTGAATGTAGGTAAATATGAGTGTAACTCAACTCTCAAAAGGTGCAATTAAATTTTTTTTATTTTTATGGATAGTTTTTTAATAGAAATGAAGTACCGAATTACAAAACAATTGTATTTATGGTCAGTATCAGATGGACGGAGGACATACAGATAACCTTGTGCAGGCCAAGGTTTGAGTGATGAAACACATTTACAAATATTAAACATTTGACAATGCTTAATTAAAATACGTTGGTTTACTTAGAACAAATGGTTTAAGCTATCACTATTAATATTACATTTATGTGTACCAGCTAGCGGTAGAAGTGTGGCCATCACGGGTTAGATCATCTGAAGAGGTGGGCTCTCAGAAATTATCAGAGCTCACTGAGGGGCTATATCTAATGTGATAAGGGTGTGTATCCATATTGACGTTTCACACAGTTGCAAGGATAAGAATTTTGAGAGAGTACCAGTCGACCTCTGTACCACAAAAAGGTGCAGATTGGGAGAAAGTAGGGTATTCTGTGACACCCGTTTGGAAAGATAGGTTGTGCCTGAGCCATGGGGGCCTGGGGGACGGTTGTGAGTAAATTGTGTTGGTGCTCATTCAGGTAGGTTAAAGACAATCAGTGTGTAAATTGATAAATTACAGGGAGTGAATGGATATGCTCATTCAGGCAGGTTAAAGAGGGTCAGGGTGCGAAATTGATAAATGTTGTCATAAAGAGTGGATGTGTATGGAAAAAATAACTTATTAATTTAGAATGGGTGTACAATATCATATCAGAATACAATGCACTTCACTAAGAAAACTTTGCTCAACCCTTGGTCGTTAAAGTACAAGTGCCAAGCTTTCACCCAGAGAAATGCATGATGCCTTCAAGCAGTACCAAACAACATTGAAATCAAGAAACAACACAATGAAATTTCCAAACCAAGTTAGAAAATTCAAGAAAAACCTAATATTCAAAATGACAGAACTCTGTAATAAGCATTGGCAAAGCCTATAGGTCTCACCTATGTGCGAGCTATTGGCTTTGCCAATCGGGAGAGGGTGGGCAATTGGCACCAGGTGGGAGGAGGGAACAAATGGTAAAAAAAGAGCGCTATGAGGTGGCTGGCACTGGGTGTTTAGTAGCATTTAGTTTTCCTCATGAATGTTGGGGGAAATATACGGGAACGACAAAGAGGGGGGGAGAGCAGAATATGCAATGTCACTGGGGACGGTGAGATGGGAATAAGCATCACAGAGGGTGGAAGGGGAATAAGTGACACAGACAGGCAGTGGGATGGGAATAAACAACATGGACAGGTGGGGTGAGAGGGGAAAAATAAATGTGGGCAGGGGTGGGGGAGAAGCAACGTGGACAAGGATGGTGAGAGGGGAAGAAGCAACGAGTAAGAAGATAGCAGGTGAAGAAGAAAGAAAATATATAAAAAATAGTACCTCAATCACTGCGCTATCAGCGGAAGGACCCTAATCCAGATGAAGGAATCAGTACATGGACTGCACACTTGGGCAATTTGTGCCTCCTGCAGCAACATGAGCAAAAGTGTGAGGCTAGAGGAACTCTAGTCCCATCCCTTGGTTGGCACACACATTCACGTTGTTTCTTTCGTGAAAGAAAACTACTTCCATTCAATGTTCATTTCGTTTTTTTAACGTTTATTTAATGTTCATTTTGTGAAGTAAATTCCATATTTTTCTTCCAACTCAGAAAAATCAATTTATAGATCGGGCATGGTTATTTTCCACATATCCAATGCATTTCGAGCATTGATGGCATGCTCTTCATCAGGGAAATAGACACTAGGAACAATAATATATGTACATGATTATTGATGGTAATCGAATTAACTGTTAACAAACATCCAGTTATTATGTAGTCTACATTTCAAAATACTTGGTCACGGTTCTAAATGCATGGTCACAATTCAAAAACATGTCTGGCCATTAGAAGCCCCACGGATTATTGCTCTGCCCACAGGCATTGACAAATCCTTTTCGTCTACCCATTTTTTCACAGATTCCCAAGACAACATTCATTGAAGGGCATGTAAGCAAACCATTACGTTTTATTTGAACTTACGTTTACATCTGCATATTTAAAATTACGCATGCAATGTACTACTGTATCAATTACCGGATAACAGCCAGACATGTTTTTGAATTGTGACCATGCATTTAGAACCGTGACCAAGTATTTTGAAATGTAGACTACATAATAACTGGATGTTTGTTAACAGTTAATTCGATTACCATCAATAATCATGTACATATATTATTGTTCCTAGTGTCTATTTCCCTGATGAAGAGCATGCCATCAATGCTCGAAATGCATTGGATATGTGGAAAATAACCATGCCCGATCTATAAATTGATTTTTCTGAGTTTGAAGAAAAATATGGAATTTACTTCACAAAATGAACATTAAATAAACGTTAAAAAAACGAAATGAACATTGAATGGAAGTAGTTTTCTTTCACGAAAGAAACAACGTGAATGTGTGTGCCAACCAAGGGATGGGACTAGAGTTCCTCTAGCCTCACACTTTTGCTCATAGTTTCGACGTCGCAGGACACTCGACGCCTCCTTGTTGTGCACCACCAAATAGTATATCAAGATTAACCCGCTGATTAACTCACAAGCAGTGCATCTATCCAAAACAACTCCTGCAGCAACATCACACATCTACTGCAGCAGGAACCACACCTTTTCCATGAACATGCAGGCAATCATGGACCATCTGGGCCTTTTCATCAACATACTTGCAAAGTACCCTGGCAGTGCTCATGACTCATTCATCTTTCAGAATTTCACCATCAATGAGTGCTGCCAGAATGGGGCCTATGCGAATGGCCTACTGGCTGGTAAGTACACCTCAAGCACATGACAAACCACATGACAGTCAATGGGGAAGGAATATGTTGACATATCAGTCTTGGGTTGAATGAGACAGTCCATACATAATTAGTGTGGGCCTATATACCTTTGCCATGCTTCATGGCATAGGCGCAACACATTTCCTACAAGTTGAGACCACCTATGCCACTGTGGTCCATATGTACAAGTGAACTGTGCTGATGTACTCTCACTATTCATGAGGCTCAGGTGGAGCAGCTTCTGAAATCATGTCAATGTGGCAATGTAAAGTATGTCTGCATGACATTACAAAGCCTCTTGGTATGCAGTAATGCAAGTCTCACCAACTTGCAGCTTAAATTCACCCTATGTTAAGGATGTCTACCATTGGCCTTGCGGTGGCCTTTCACATTCAACACCAATGAAGATCTCACACTTTTCTACACATCCGATGCACAGGGACCCTGAGACAATGTGCAAATAGTGTGCCTCCCAAGGGGAAGTGAAATGAGTATACATAATCATGTCTCTTTCTCATGTCCAATTACTATGTGTCCAGTATTCCGCATGGCACGTAGAAGGAGAGAATTGCACAGATTGTGTGCTATTGGTGCAGAAATGTGTCCCTTAAACCATGACGTCCTGTGAGGACACTAATCTGATACATGTGCACCATGGTGCAAGGGGTGGTGGTGTTGGTACTAGTCACTTTCATGTGCTTTTGCAAATGTGGATAAACCTTGGATGTGCTGTATGTCAACTGAAAGGCACATTCCATACTACTTCACTTTGGTCAGCTCAGTCAATTTACATCCATTGCTGCCCTGTGGCAACAAATGCTACATGAGGCTCTGTGTTTGCATTCAAAAGTGTCAATGACCCTCACAAATACAATGACTAGCATAATGAGGCTTCCCAATACCCTGTTAAAGCAAGGCAATACCTGTGTCTAGTCTGTGTATCACATGTAAATCCCATGGTCAGGAGGCATGACAATGTATCCCAGACCTGTTAAACTGAGAAATATGTTCATCTATGAACCTCACAGGATCATCTCCACCATGCTACATTACATAACTCAACATATACACACATCACATCCTATGTGCACAACATTTAATTTTGATACCAAAACCTCTACAGCATACATCCAAGGTGCCAGACTGTGCAGCAAGGTGCACCCGCATGCACAAACTATATCTCCCATGGCAGTCCACATTATAGTTCTCACGGAAATAATGTGACTGTGGCAGAGCAATGCTGCAAGGGTTCTGTCAGTGTGTGGAAGATGTAGCCTACACTGTCTACAAGATGTGTGGCACTGAAGTATACCTAGTCTACCAGTTGCACTGCACAGTGAAATATTCACACATATCTATAATTCTTTGTTTACTGTCACCATAGTGTGCACTCCCATGTGTGTCCTAACATGACACATATTTATATACACTCACTATCCTTCCCATGGCTGAACACATTGACAAATGTTGACTAAAACAAATATGTGTGATAGAAGTAACACACATCACCATCTCCTGTTACATGTTGTCAAATCAGACAGGTATCAGTTCAGGAACGGCAATTGTAGCCAATAATGGACATAATAGATGTTTGTGAGACATGTGTGTACTCAATGGCAAATAGACTCTCCTTACTGGTTCAAATCTGCATGGCATTTGCACTCACAAGAATGACAAATAGTAAGTGAATGACAGAGGACAGCACACCTGTATGTGCAGCTCAGTGTCTGCCATTGCGCATCCCAACTTGCATGTATGCCACATAATGTCATAGCACGTCTATTACAAAAAGCAAGGTGTATGAGTCAAGCAGGGCACAGACCAGATTGGAACTGAATATAGGGCTATCCCTTATTATGAAACTTAACTAATATAACACCTCCTTTATTTGCAGCAGACTAAGTTTAGGCTCTGATGCCTTGGGTCATGATACCAGCAAAGATCCCACAAACAGAAACAAAGCAGAACTACAATCATGCTCTATGCCGCACTAAGTGCATCATTGAGCGGACAGTTGGAGTACTAAAATCCCACTTCTGGAGACTTACCATATTGGTGTGGCAGATTGCTCTACTCATCACCTATAGTGTGTTAAGTTATTTTGGTGTGCTGTATTTTGCACAATATATGTGTTAGGACATATGTGCCATGGGCAGAATAAAATGGGAATCAGGAAGTGCCGGACAATGAGAAGGAGGCAGATGAGGAGCCTCAGCAACCTGGATCATTAGTTGCTGCAATACGGCAGAGGGACCACGTCATAAATAATTTCTTTTCTGAACCATGATTGTTCAACATGAATTCAAACTATGATGAAAGATAACACATTGCACATCTATCTGTAAATAACTACCTCTGTATAAGCATTTTAATTCCATACTCACACTAAACAACTAAACTTTCACATTTGACCCACTATCATTTGTAGCACAGACAATGTATTTAGCAATGTTTAACAAACAGCACTGAACACTACCTGGTACAAATGAAATAGTGTGCATGGCAACTACTTGTAGCAAATAGTCCTCCATTGTCAGTTATAATTACCATGGTGTGATAACGTAGATAGTGTGCAATAACTGTGTGTGTGTCTCTCCTGATGCTAGCCATGTGTTCGAACAATACTTATGAATCAAAGTACAGGCGACTCATTGTATGATGATTTTGGAGCGTTCCACATTGTATGTGCATGGGAAAACCTTTCCACAACTACAATCTACATATGCAACATGAACAAACATACCCACATATCAAATACATTTGATGATCTCATTTCACGTGGACAAATTCTCCATACCATACTTTGCCAGTGCAACAGTGTTGCATGTGCACACCCACTGCTATGAACAAGCAACAACGTCTTGATGCAGAGTGTGGGTATGGTGTGATTTATGTGGCCTTACTATAAGCAATATGTAGGAGACCACACCAAGGCATGCATGGCGATCTACTGTGGCACAATCACTATGATTGAGGATCATGTTGGCCACAAATGATAACACTGTCACTTTCCTATGGGGTATGGCCCTTGGACATGAAATGCAAATACTCAAACAATCAAATGGCACCATCCATACTTCCCCTTCCAGGTGGGTGCAGCCAATTGCTGCACACTATCACATTTTAATACAGCCTGAAGCCAACACTGTGTGACATGGCACTGTTTTGCAGTAGGCTGAGCTGTCATACATGTGGGTGCACTGACCCCATGGCAGTGGTAGCCTCTTGAAACCCTGGGGGATGGTAAAACATTGTCAACAGGTGCTATTAACAACTTGGCATACAGGGCAACCCAGGAAAGATGCGCCATAGTGCTACCACAGTCAGTGGTGTAACAAAACTTTAGGGGGCCGCCCTGCAAAGTGCGATGAAGGGGCCCTGCTCACCTACATGCAATTTATGTCCCTCACCTTTCACCTTTGCAGGACTTTCAGAACTGCACAGCTAATAGACACTTTCAGCAGAACTATTCCCAGATTATACACATCTTCAGGCTGTGGATTGAAAAAGTGCTGTACCGCAAGTGAAGAAAGGCAGATAGGCTGCACAAACTAAATTACATTAAAGAGACTGGGTGTTAACCGGGGAGAAGGTTTGTTACTGATACAAGAAAGAGAGGCATCTTAGACAACTTACTGTTGCTCTTGGTGTATGCAATGCTGGTGCTGGCAGAGAGGAAATCAGAAGATCTAAAAAGATCTTTTATTTAAGTGAGGAAATGGCAGAGTCGGAATGCAAACAACTGTAGACAAGAATGAAAATCAATCAATCAGAAGGCTTATGTAGTGCAAAAGCAAAAAGCACTAAGCACTGAGAAGCTCAATACTTAGTTTCAGGATTTGGGGACATGGTAGGCAAAAACCTTGAGGCTTTTTATTACACCATAAACACGTGTTTGAAGATGTTGGTGCCTCTGTCTGAGGCAGCCAATCTTTCTGATAGGCACAAGTCTAAACCCAGATTTAGTTTGTCCATTTATCACCAAAGGGAGATGTGTAGAACAGCAGAAAGAAGGTGGAGGAAGAGTGAATTCGAGGAAGACAGAGATTGCTGTATGAAACACCTGCAGCTTCATTAGGAACTGGAAAAGGCAAACATATGTATTATATTACTACAATAATGGAGGGAATCACATCGTGCTGCGCTTCCTGATGGCATTGCCTTCACAGAGTTTGATGACAAACTGTGATTCTTGCCTTTCAACACAAGATCATTATAATCCAGCACAAAATATGAATATTATCTAGTCAGGAATTAAAAACAATTCTCCCTATCTCACTAGGTGAGGCACTGTTGGGTCCCTACCCAGCAGCATGTTGTGGTGTCAGCCCCTGATATGGCAAGAGAGTGTGGCCTCACAATAGATTAAAACAGCTGTTGTGACTCCCCACCTTCAAAAAAGAAGGTCCGCCCATGGATGACTGAACATTTTAGACCAAGTGATTATTTACCGGTATTGACCAAGTGTCTGAAGGAGTAGTACATAAAATTATTCAGCAGCATGTTTGTACATTTTACTTAGCACAAGGTTCTGCAGTTTATCCATTGTTCTTTAAAGGATATATGGCTGGGCTTCTAACTGGACTGAACTTTCAGCACTGAATATGAACCCCAAATAAGGGTTCATCTGGGGGAAGGTGGTTGCCAGGCTCTGTTCCTACATTCTTAACGGCTCACAGAGATTGTGGCCTCTGAGTGGTAACATTTAATCATGGAATGGTTGCCTTAATCCAAGAGCCTTCATCAGCAACAAAACTAAGCACATAATTAGCTGTTGTCTTGCATATGTCAGTAAACTGAATACAGCAAATGCCTTTAAGAAAACTCAGATCACTTAAAAAGGACTTTAGCTCCAACAGTCAGTGTTCCACTGTGTTTCTTTGTAGTATAGAACCTCTCCAGCTCACCCATGCATCTTCCTGCTCACCACTGCTCCAGGTTCTTCTCCTTGCCTACCCCTTAGCATGTACTCTCTCACTCTTCCAGATTTGCTACAGTCTTTCAGTTCCAAATAGTCCTCTTTGCCTTTTCAGGGCCACTCTGCAACATTTTTACTTGCCTACTATATTCAGCCCGGGTCAGACAGATACTTTTATTACCAGGCATTTTCAGATCAGAATTACAACTAGCAGTGCATCACTCCAAGCTTCTGGTTTCCTTGCCATCTCTCGCTAGCCTACAGCTGGTCAACTCTACTGCTGATTACCATTTCACTCCGGCACCATTTTTAGTGGCAAGTCCGAAGATGTAATCTTGAAAGGCAGAATTAGAATGCCATCATCATGAGGCTTGGTGTTGCCTCTTCTTGAGGGTTGTTGTATTCAATCCCCTCATGTCTGACAATAGAGGGAGAGCAATTAATAGCTTCCTGTGGGGATGGGAGTAAGTAAACCACCTTTCAGTGAGGGAAAAAATTACATTTCACAAAATGAAGTGGCTATTCTATCTTAGTTAAAAAAGATCAGGGAGGCCCCTTACTTATCCAATACGGGACAAGGGGAATTAACAATATGAAATACTAGATTTCCCTATCATCAAACTATGGCCACTAGATGTGACCCACACAATATCCTCTTAATCACTCTTTAACATGATAATAAAAACTTGTGTCAATAATAATTCAAAAACAGCAATATAAATTATTGGTAAACAACAAGACTATTACAAAAATATTGTAAGAAAACATTATACATATTTATTCAATACAATAATACATTTTCATCAATACAACTTAATGTGCACGAGGCACAATAATCACATAAAGTCACAGTAGTTAAAAATAAATATCCCATTGCTATTGGGTATGTTAAAAACAAGAAGCAGTTGTCAACGCAGCGTTTCGGTATTGTGGAATTAAAACACCTTCTTCAGGACAGTTCTGAGATAGATAAAAATAAATGAATACGAACAAATAATTACTTTTCATACAACAGTGATGTAACAGTCATTGTTATCAAAATGTAATCATTGGCACCACATTATCTACTAAAAATAAGTTAACCATGCATTTCGGCCTATAGGTACACTGATATCTTTTCAGTTAATATGTTTTTTTGTTAATAACTGATACATGGATGTCTAGTCACATTTACTTAACCACATAGGCATGAGCGATGAACATTACAAAAAAAGGAGAGCAATACTTTTATTACATAGGATCAACTAATGTACTGGATTCATACCTTCAGCTAGCACAACAATTGGAAAAACTTTCTCTTCCTATTGGAGCTTTGAAATCACACTGGGCCTGATGTGGAAATAATATTCTTGGTCCACAGTGATTGTCTCTATTTGGTCTGCTATAAAAAATATTATTTTTAAGAGTCATGACATATTCCGAATATATGTAAAAGAATAGTCATCCTATCTTTGTTGTACATTTAATTACCTTGAATTTTTGATAGGTGGAGCTTCACGGATGTTCAGTGGAGCCACCGATAATTCATTCTGATTAAAAATCACGAAGCTAGAACAACAGTTAATATACATCTCTGCTTGGTTCTCTGATTTATCTGGTATCTTTTACTTGATATTGTGTATTCACAATGCCAACTCACCTAATTTGAGCGAAGGGCAGGTCGGTTTTTATAGGCTCACTAGTGCAGTCACAGATCTGCTTATTCAAATAGTGGCATGTGTTAGGGGGATGTCTTCCCAAGCTCATGTTTGTTTCAATAAAAATACTCTGAAAAGAAAACAGTTTGTCAATATATGACAAGCTATATTCAATGTGCCATTCTATCGCTGGTTTTATTGCGTGTATTATTGCGTGGTTTTTTTGCGCACCCCTAATCTCTAGCGACACAGTTATAAATTTGATCTTTCGATAATGGGGATTATTTATCTCAGGCTCACTTTCTCTCAAGGTTGTGGCTGGGCACACTGATCGATAAAGTAAAAATGTAAAATTAAAAATTAAAAACACCCAAGTAATAGGCGGACATCACCATTTGTACTCTCTTATATTACCCCGGACTTTTTCGGACATTTTATCCTTATATCACGGTTTAGCAGCGTCGGCCTGCACCGGTGATAAATCAATCGTGTTCGGCTGCTTAAGTACAAGTATTGTGTAATGCCGACCTTGCTTCAATGAGCTATGTCACTATACTCCTCAAAGGTTTCAAACCAAGGGTGTATCATTATCCGCACTACATTTAATTATGTCGAAAATGGAAAACCCAAGTGAAATTATATCAAACATCGGTATACATAAAATTATGGTGGGCATAGTATTAATGTAATAACTAGCACCTACAAAGCGGCTTACGGCTATTCTACAGACACGCTCGGAAAATTACCTTTCTTACAAGTTCCGGCCTCCCTGCTCCGACTGTACACAGTAATGGCGTCTGACGTCACACCCTCAGTATTCGTAAGGAGACGTTAGATTGGTTGCGGCAGCCGGTTCTTAAATCTGAACTGGTAGCCTATTGGATAAGTTGGTCGTGATCACGTGTACGCGTTTCCTAGGCGACAGTTTGTTTGCTTTATTTCAGCCCGGAAAAACTTTATTGACATAAAAATCCCGGGCCCGGGCTGACAGCTTAATATATTAATTAATTGTCATCACATTTAGATGTTTGTGAAATGACAAAATATATATTGTTGCTTGCCTGTGAGGACTTTATTAACTTTATCATTTTATCGAGGGCTCGTAGTCCACATGAAACCACTACCGGTCTTGCAACGAGGTTCAATCAGAATTAAACTACATAAGTATATATTGCTTTTTATCATCAGAAACTAATAACTTTATTCTTGTGAGCCACACGCTCAGTATACGGGTATACAGACAATATTGGTAACAATACCCATAGTGGCAGAAGGGCATAATCCCCCGGCTCGCAATCGTTAAAGTGAACTACCAATGGTACATGTATAAATCACCACCTTTAGGTGTAATGATTAAGTTCAAGGAAGAAAGTAGAAATTAGTACTGGTGGAGAAGTCTCGTGCATCTGGTTTGTCAGTTTTTAAAGGACCATGCGGAATCAAACTGCCTTCAAACAGGTCTCTATGTCTAGAGTTGTAGCATGAGAACACATTCATAATTGATGGATCCTTCTTCAGTTTAAGAGAACTATACTATCCGTTCCCAATCTTCTTTACTGTTCATGCCTGATCTAACGCTATTAAGGCGTGACATATAGTATTGTTCTCGTTTCTTTCTTTTACTGTTAATGTCACCGCCTCTCATATTAATTTTACCACTTCCAAACCACACCATTTGAAATCATCAATGCTGTGTCCTGCCTCTCTCCAGTGTTCTGTAAGGGGAGCACCCTGTTTGTGGGTTCTGATCGCAGATCTATGTTCATTCATTCTGATCCGTGCTTCCCTGCCTGTCTCCCCAACATAAGCAAGATTGCATGGGCACTTTATTAAATAAATCTGATTTTTTGTCCTGCAATTTATAAAACTTTTTATTCTGATTGTGGTATTGTTACGAGAGATGCTGTTATCTCTGATAATAGTATCACAGTTCAAGCATCCTTGGCAGGGAAATGTACCTGTTGGTAGTGGTGCACTATTTATGCTCAGCTGTTTATTTCTCCTGACTTCTTTATATGTATGTACCAAGCTGTTTCTTATGGTGCGATTTTTTCTGTAGGAGAGCATCGGTTTAGGTAATGTTTCTTGTTTACTATTGGTGATTAAATGCCAATTTCTATTTATTATATTCTTAATTTTATTGCTGATGGAACTATAGTTAGTGACAAAGATCAAAGGTAATTCTAATTTATCATTCTTCTTCTTTTCATCAGTGAATAGGTTGTCTCTGTTTCAAATATCTGGCACGTTTATACGCATGGCGAACAATGCGTTTAGGATAACCTCTCTCTAATAATTTATGTCTTAGGGCATCGGCATGTTTGTCAAAATCTTTGAGAGTTGTGCAATTTCTCTTTAATCTTAAAAATTGCCCAAAAGGGATATTGTCCTTCTGGCAAGGCGGATGGTTACTTTTAAAATGTAGCATGGTATTGTTACCAATATTGTCTGTACACGCGTACACTGAGCGTGTGGCTCACAAGAATAAAGTTATTAGTTTCTGATGATAAAAAGCAATGTATACTTATGTAGTTTAATTCTGACTGAACCTCGTTGCAAGACCGGTAGTGATCTCATGTGGACTACGAGCCCTCGATAAAATGATAAAGTTAATAAAGTCCTTACAGGCAAGCAAAAATATATATTTAGTCGTTTCACAAACATCTAAATGTGATGACAATTAATTTATAAAGTAAGCTGTCAGCCCGGGCCCAGGATTTTTATGTCAATAAAGTTTTTCCGGGCTGAAATAAAGCAAACAAACTGTCGCCTAGGAAACGGGTACACGTGATCACGACCAACTTATCCAATAGGCTACCAGTTCAGATTTAAGAACCGGCTGCCGCAACCAATCTAATTTCTCCTTACGAATACTGAGAGTGTGACGTCAGACGCCATAACAGTGTACATTCGGAGCAGGGAGGCCGGAACTCGTAAGAAAGGTAATTTTCAGAGCGTGTCTGTAGAATAGCCATAAGCCGCTTCGTAGGTGCTAGTTATTACATTGATACTATGCCCATCATAATTTTATGTATACCGATGTTCAATATAATTTCACTTGGGTTTTCCGTTTTCGACATAATTAAATGTAGTGCGGATAATGATACACCCTTGGTTTGAAACCTTTGAGTAGTATAGTGATATAGCTCATTGAAGCAAGGTCGGCCTTACACAATACTTGTACTTAAGCAGCCAAACACGATTGATTTATCACCGGTGCAGGCCAACGCTGCTAATCCGTGATGTAAGGATAAATTGTCTAGAAAAGTCTGGGGTAATATAAGAGAGTATAAATGGTGATGTCCGCCTATTACTTGGGTGTTTTTAATTTTTAATTTTACATTTTTACTTTATCGATCAGTGTGCCCAGCCACAACCTTGAGAGAAAGTGAGCCTGGGATAAATAATCCCCATTATCGAAAGATCACATTTATAACTGTGTCGCTAGAGATTAGGGGTGCGCAGAAAAAAACACGCAATAATACCCGCAATAAAACCAGCGATTGAATGGCACATTGAATATAGCTTGTCATATATTGACAAACTGTTTTCTTTTCAGAGTGTTTTTATTGAAACAAACACAAGCTTTAGACGACATCCCCCTAACACATACCACAATTTGAATAAGCAGATCTGTGACTGCAATAGTGAGCCTATAAAAACCGACCTGCCCTTCGCTCAAATTAGGCGAGTTGGCATTGTGAATATTCGATATCAAGTAAAAGATACCAGATAAATCAGAGAACTAAGCAGAGATGTATATTAACTGTTGTTCTAGCTTCGTGATTTTAAATCAGAATGAATTATCGGTGGCTCCACTGAACATCCGTGAAGCTCCACCTATCAAAAATTCAAGGTAATTAAATGTACAACAAAGATAGAATGACTATTCTTTTACATATAATCGGAATATGTCATGACTCTTTAAAATAATATTTCTTGTAGAAATACAAATAGAGACAATCACTGTGGACCAAGAATATTATTTCCACATCAGGCCCACTGTAACTTCAAAGCTCCAATAGGAAGAGAAAGATTTTCCATTTTTTGTGCTAGCTGAAGGTATGAATCCAGTACATTAGTTGATCCTATGTAATAAAAGTATTGCTCTCCTTTTTTTGTAATGTTCATCGCTCATGCCTAATGTGGTTAGGTAAATGTGACTAGACATCCATGTATTAGTTATTAACAAAAAAACATATTAACTGAAAAGATATCAGTGTACCAATAGGCCGAAATGCATGGTTAACTTATTTTTAGTAGATAATGTGGTGCCAATGATTACATTTTGATAACAATGACTGTTACATCACTGTTGTATGAAAAGTAATTATTCATTCATATTCATTTATTTTTATCTATCTCTGAACTGTCCTGAAGAAGGTGTTTTAATTCCACAATACCGAAACGCTGCGTCGATAACTGCTTCTTGTTTTTAACATACCCAATAGCAATGGGATATTGATTTTTAACTACTGTGATTTTATGTGATTATTGTGCTTCGTGCACATAAATTTGTATTGATGAAAATGTATTATTGTATCGAATAAATATGTATGCTATTTTCTTACAATATTTTTGTGATAGTCTTGCTGTTTACCAATAATTTTTATTGCTGTTTTTGAATTATTATTGGCACAAGTTTTTGTTATCATGTTAAAGAGTGATTAAGAGGATATTGTGTGGGTCACATCTAGTGGCCGTAGTTTGACAATAGGGAATTCCAGTATTTCATAATGTTAATTCTCCTTGTCCCGTATTGGATAAGTAAGGGGCCTCCCTGATCTTTTTTAACTCTATCCACAGCTGGTTAGCTGGGGAGGCTTTGTGTCTACAAATACAACCTCTATTGTCCCATTGTCTTGGACATAGCTCAAATGGAAGGAATATAAAACCCATAGCTACTCAGAGGACCAGTGCAATAGAATAATAAACGGTTCCTTAAAAAATATAACATCAGTCAGAATTGACAAAACAGATGAGGAGCAATGGTGCACCCTCTGGAATCTCAAAAAGAAAGTGATCAGGGCAGAATTACATGCTGACTTCCTGGTCGAATACTATAAGAAGGGAATTATTCCAAAAGGCTTACAAGTCAATAATGAGCCTGGTCTTTTTATTAAGAATCAGAAATTTATAGAGAAT
This sequence comes from Lissotriton helveticus, assembly GCF_964261635.1. Classification (NCBI taxonomy): domain Eukaryota; kingdom Metazoa; phylum Chordata; class Amphibia; order Caudata; family Salamandridae; genus Lissotriton; species Lissotriton helveticus. The sequence continues at coordinate 16,822,964 of NC_136060.1, read as the reverse complement.
TGGACCTTGGTGGCTAATCGCTGTAGCCGCGACTGGATGCTGTTAATTATCGAACCAGCATATGAAGTTCTAATTGTAGAACGTAAAGATATAGAAGACCTGGAACCCAAACTAAGGGATAGTACAGCATTAGAAGATGCTAAGCAGAAACTAGATGAGATCCAAATGGATATCTCTGGTTATAGTGATTATTTAATAAACAAAAAAACAACAAATTGAGAAAAGATATCACTAACTATAACCCTGAACATGTATATCCGTATCCACAAAAAGACTTTTATGACAGGCCAAGAGAAACCTTTCAACCCCGCAGACAGTGGCAACAACCGAGAAACTTCCCTAAAAAGAAAGTAAGGTTTTTTGATTCATTCTACACTAGTTCTGATTCAGAATGTGAGTTACAGAATGAAACCAAGAATAATAAAGAAAGAGATACACAGGCCGGTTCCAACAGAGACAGTTTGTCTTTTTTGGAACAGCGCCATCAAAACGTCGGTCAACCGAGGGGGAGAGGAAGAGGGAGAGGCAATTACAACTCACAGCCTCAATTCCTTCATTATTTCTTCTTAATTTTTTGTCTTCTGTGTTAGAGATCACATTCTCTTTTAATTTTGCTTCAGACAGAGTTTATTTGTCGCATCAGTTCTTTCAGTTTAGAATTTGCTAAATAGTGCTTGTCAAGTTTTTAGTTGAAATATTACTTCAGAAATCCTAATTTAATCAGTGCTGTTTTACCCTGACATATCATGGAGGTTCAAATGAGTCTGATCTCAGTTTGTTAGGATTTTGTTTCATGCATTAGGCATGTTCTCTAAGTAATGAGTCTATTTGTTTATTTATTTATTTGAAGGTTTTATATAGCGCAAACAAGACCCTTGCGAGTATCAGAGTGCTTTACAAGTCAGATGAAGAAAACAAGATGTAACAAAAAATTATATAGGTGAAACAGTTATACATATCTTAAGCACATGCATATAAGCTTGCTCGACAAATAAAATGATAACTATGGAGCACATAGACATAGAAAGTTATAATAAACAGTACAGGTAGCTAAAAGGACAGAGAGTTCACATGAATTTAGCCATGAGGATCGCTTTCACTTCTTTTTTGAAGGAGGCAGTGGACGGGTTCATTCTTGTTTCTGTGGGCAAATCGTTCCAGATCCTAGGAGCTGTACCAGAGAATGATCGGGTATAGGTTTTATTCTTGGCAAATCGTTGTGGTTTTAGAAGAAGTGTCTTGGCACTTCGGAGGCTCTGATGCCCGCAGAGAGCACCAGTTTCTGAGCTAGGTAGTGCGGGAATTGTGGTGTAAGGCCTTGTGTGCCATACAAGCGATTTTAAGATGAATTCTAGCTTCAAATGGTAGCCAGTTAAGGGGTCTCAAATCTGGGGAGATGTGAGAGTTTCTCTTTGAACCCGTGATGAGTCTCGCAGCTGAGTTGATAGTGGCTCTTAGAGGGGCTGTTGATGATCTAGGGAGGCCGCATAAGGTTACCGCCCCATATTTCACTCTAGGTATTACTAGGGCTTGAACTGCTTGTTTTAAATCATAGGCTGGCAGAAAGGGTTTCAGTTTTCGCAGGATCTTCAGGTGAAAGTTAGCGCCTTTTGTGGAGGCGCTGATATGCTTCTGCATCATTAGGTTGCTGTCAAGCGTTATCCCTGGCGATTTTGCTGAGTCGACAATGAGAGGTTGCCCTTTGAGAGCTGTTAAGTGCTTCAGCCAATCCAGAATAGAGGGAGGTTTGTTAGGGGGAGCAATTAAGAGGAATTCCGTTTTGAGGAAGTTTAGTTTCAAATGGTTTTCGGCCAGCCATGTTTGGGTTTTTGAAAGTGTGGAGTTGAGTGATTTGATGTCATCCAGTGAGTGGATCTTGATTTAGATTTGGGTGTCGTCTGCATACATATGAAAGTGGATCTTGGCGAGGCAGAGAAGATCGGTAAGAGGTTCCATAAAAAGGTTGAAAAGGGTCGGTGAGAGTGAGGAGCCTTGTGGGACTCGTAATGTGACCGGCATGGGGTTGGACAGGGATTGGTTGACCTTGAATCATTGGGATCTATTTTGGAGGAAGAAGGCAAACCAGTTAAATACAGTTCCAGACATTCTGTGTTTTTAGAAGTTCGAGCAGGTTGTCGTGTTTGACGGTGTCAAATGCTGATGACAGGTCGAGTAGGATAAGTAAAGAAGCTTCATTTTGGTCCAGGATTTTTAGAGCGTCATAAATTACATCTGTCATGGCTGATTCGGTACTGTGATTAAATCACTCCTAAGGCGAGAAAGCCGGGAGCTCGTTCGTTTATTTTAGAATTGCCTTTTTAAAAACTGCTTTTAAAACAAACTTTGTATTGCATTGTTGCACTTTTCCCTGAGCACTCCCCCCACCTCACCTGATCTGAATTCCCCGCGCAGCCGATGTAAGGGCTGCCGCGGGTCGGAGTTCTTTTGCCGCCATTCTGTCCACATCACAGGCCACGCCCACGGACGTAGGCCACGCCCCCTCCTCGAACGCATTTAAAAGCGCACTGATCACAAGCCCGCAGTAGAGATTAAATCACTCCTGAGGCGAGAAAGCCGGGAGCTTGTTCGTTTATTTTAGAATTGCCTTTTTAAAAACTGCTTTTAAAACAAACTTTGGATTGCATTGTTGCACTTTTCCCTGAGCACTCCCCCCCACCTCACCTGATCTGAATTCCCCGCGTAGCCGATGTAAGGGCTGCCGTGGGTCGGAGTTCTTTTGCCGCCATTCGTCCACATCACAGGCCACGCCCACGGACGTAGGCCACGCCCCCTCCTCGAACGCATTTAAAAGCACGCTGATCACAAGCCCGCAGTAGAAATTAAATCACTCCTGAGGCGAGAAAGCCGGGAGCTCGTTCGTTTATTTTAGAATTGCCTTTTTAAAAACTGCTTTTAAAACAAACTTTGTATTGCATTGTTGCACTTTTCCCTGAGCACTCCCCCCCACCTCACCTGTTCTAAATTCCCCGCGCAGCCGATGTAAGGGCTGCCGCGGAACGGAGTTCTTTTGCCGCCATTCGTGTTCACATCACAGGCCATGCCCACGGACGTAGGCCACGCCCCCTCCTCGAATGCATTTAAAAGCGCGCTGATCACAAGCCTGCAGTAGAGATTAAATCACTCCTGAGGCGAGAAAGCCGGGAGCTCGTTCGTTTAGTTTAGAATTGCCTTTTTAAAAACTGCTTTTAAAACAAACTTCGTATGCATTGTTGCACTTTTCCCTGAGCACTCCCCCCCACCTCACCTGATCTGAATTCCCCGCGCAGCCGATGTCAGGGCTGCCGCGGGTCGGAGTTCTTTTGCTGCCATTCGTCCACATCACAGGCCACGCCCACGGACGTAGGCCACGCCCCCTCCTCGAACGCATTTAAAAGGGCACTGATCACAAGCCCGCATTAGAGATTAAATCACTCCTGAGGCGAGAAAGCCGGGAGCTCGTTCGTTTATTTTAGAATTGCCTTTTTAAAAACTGCTTTTAAAACAAACTTTGTATTGCATTGTTACACTTTTCACTGAGCACTCCCCCCCCACCTCACCTGATCTGAATTCCCCGCGCAGCCGATGTAAGGGCTGTCACGGGTCGGAGTTCTTTTGCCGCCATTCGTCCACATCACAGGCCACGCCCACAGACGTAGGCCACGTAGGCGCGCCGCCAGCGCCAAACGCAAGCCCGTCTGCGCCCGTCCGCGCCTCGCCCGTGCCTAGTGCCATCCCCCCTGCTCAAAAACTTAGCTATACAAGAGAAGCCCTACTGATGCTAAAACCAGACCCATCCTCCTGCACTCAACCACTTGACATGACGACCTGGATAGGTTCCTGGGGCTGTAGACTCTGCAGACACAGCCTTGGCCCCAACAATCAAGCTAGAAATCAGCCACCTATACAAATAAGGAACCTACGGTGCGGATCGTTTAACGTCAGGTCCATGGGAAAGCATGCCGCACATGTCTTTGATTTAATAATGGAAAAGAAGCTAGACTGCCTCTTAATGACGGAAACTTGGTTGACATCTAATAGTAACCCTGATATAACAAATTCCCTCCCCCAGGATACCTAATCTCTAGAGAGGATAGACCAATTCAGAGGGGTGGAGGTATTGCAATTGCCTATCGTGATACCCTGAACTGCCAAACTTTCACCATACCAGGCCTCAAAGGGGCAGAAAATGTTGGCTTTGGGATAAAAATACACGACTCCTTCACTTTCTCAGGGGCATTAATATACCGACCACCTGGGACACACACAGACTTCACTAACAGCATCGGTGAAGCTATAGGCAACGTAGCCCTCAAATCAGCCAATTTTACCATCCTGGGAGACGCCAACATACACCTAGACGCCCACTCAGATCAGGCCACAATCTGCTTCACTGATACTATGAATGTACTGGGCTTAAAAATTCTTACCACCTCCGTCACACACAAGGCGGGATACATACTTGACTGTATCTGCTCCAATATCGAAGGTAGACACTCCACAAATATTAACCTGGACAGACCACAGCTATATCCCGTTCGAATTCCCAGTGATATTCCACTCTCGGACCAAAAAAGCTAACAATTCCCCAGGGCCTGCCATGGTAGTACCCTGTTAGAAAGATCTGACTGGGCAATCGGACTTCCTGACAAGAGCAGCTATATCTAGACCGACTCCGTCAGGAGCTCCTGACAAAGACAGCCAGGCCTTTAGGGAATGGATCAACACACTCATTAAGGGCCAGGAGTCTATCCCTCCCTGCCTGAGGACCAGGAGAAAACAGAGACCCACCGCCCCCTGGTTCTCTCCCACCTTAAAAGAGGAACAAAGGAAGGTTAGGGCACTTGAACGGAGTTGGCGACTTAACTATACAGATCTTGACAAAGACATGTATAAAATCGTCCGTCGCCAATATCATGGTTTGATTAAAACAGCCAAAAGGGAATACTATACTGAAGCCATTAATAAAAGTAATAACAAACAAAAAGAAATTTTCAACATCGTAAACACCTTTACTAACCCTAAAACCATGCAGAAAGACATCCCCCCTCACAGACCCTCTGCAACACCAGTGCAGACTTCTTTGAGGGTAAAATCCTAACGCTGACCAAAGACTTCCCTCAATCTCATAACCATGAGGAGAGCACGTCAAACAATTCCTGCGTAAAAACTCATACCCTGACCTCTTTCCAACCTGTCAGCCAAGAAGAATCTCAGATAGAAATCCTCAAAATTAAATCAGGCTCCCCCTTCGACCCCTGCCCCCGTTGGTTCTCCATACACTAATAGAGATTGCCAACCCATTCATTAATAGCATCATAAATTCCTCACTCAACAACGGTCTGGTCCCCGAAGAATGGAAACTCGCAGCAGTTAAACCCTTGCAAAACAAAACACTACTGGACCCTACTACTCTCACAAATCTTCGTCCCATTTCCCTACTTCCAGCTTTCTGCAAACTTACGGAGAAGGCAGTCAATAAACAACTTACAGCTTTTTTGGAAGCCAACAACATCTGGCACCCCAACCAAGCAGGTTTCAGATCCCAACATTCAACAGAATCAGCCCTAATCTTCTCCTCTGAAACCATCCGTGCAGCACTAGATCAGGGAAAGAAAGCAGTCCTGGTTCTGCTAGACCTGTCCGCGGCGTTTGACACGTTGTCCCATACCATTCTGTTGGACCGTCTAGCCGCGGCAGGAATTGCCGGAACTGCACTGAGCTGGATAAAAAGCTTCCTTGCAAATAGGAGACAAGTGGTGGTCTTAGGACAGTACAGGTCAGAAGAAAAGTTAGTAGGCTCTGGAGTCCCCCAAGGCTCATTTCTGAGCCCCACACTTTTCAATATATATATGGCCCCACTTATCACCCTCATCTCATTTTTTGGAATAGATACCATTGCATACGCGGACGATACACAGCTCATTCTGGTTAAGGAGAATGACACCTGTGAAGCCGAAACAAAGCTCCAAAACTGCCTTACCGCCACGTTCAAATGGATGAACCTAAATCATCTCAAGTGCAATACTGGGAAAACTGAAATTCTACCTTTCGGCAAAGGAAATACCTTCAACCCCACATCTTGGTGGCCTGAGGACGCCATTGCCCCCCCCCCAAGTACTGCCTCCTCAGTCCGCAACCTAGGGATCAAATTTGACCCCTCCCTGAGCTTCAAACAGCAAGCCACAGCCGTAGCAGGGACCTGCTTCGGAATTATAAAAGGGCTCAGGAAATTCTTTGACCTAATTCCCATCTCCGCAAGGAAAACGGTCGCAGTAGCCCTCATCACCTCCCGCATCGACTATTGTAACAGTCTATATGCAGGGACCAATAGAGAAGTCTGCCACAAATTACAGATGGTACAGCATGCTACAGCCAGATTAGAGTTAGGATGGAAAAAGAGAACCTCGGCCACAGCAGCAATGAACATCCTACACTGGCTGCCCATCTACAAAAGGGTGCTCTTTAAAATTCTACTGATCACTTTCAGGGCTTTTAATGGAAAGGGACCCAACTACATACTAAAAATGTTCAAACACTACAGCCCCACACGATGTCTCAGATCTCTAGGGTCCAATCTTCTCACCATTCCCAAATTCAGACTCAAGACTAAAGGAGGAAAATCCCTGGCGCTACTAGGCTCCAAAGCCTGGAACTTTCTCCCCTTCTATCTCCGTCAAATCCCTACAGAAACTATCTTCAGAAAGGCCCTCAAAACTTGGATCTTCACTCTTTCCGAAGAACAATGTAAAAAACTAGTCTAGATACTTCCCCCCTTCCCCATCATATGTACCAGGTGTTTCTTCAATCTCTTCTACAGCGCAAAGATGCTCCTTGGAGTGCAACCTGCACTTTACAAAAACCCCATCACATCACATCACACCTGCTCGGAAGCCTGATTGAAATTGGTGAACTAGGTTGAATTGATCAATGTGAATGTTCAGCTGCATGTTAACACATTTTTCCAGGAGTTTGGCTAGTATGGTTAGAAATCGGACGATAGTTATTTAGGTCCGAGGGGTCAGTTGTTGTTTTCTTTAGGATAGGCGACACCTGACCTGTTTTCAGGATGTCTAGAATGTATCCTTGAAGTAGGGACGTATTTATGATCTTGGTCCAGAGAGGTAATAACAGGGGAATTAAGTCTTTTAAGTAATTAGCAGGGAGTGGGTCTGTGAAATGATTGGAGGGTTTCAGAGCGGTTAGCGTCTTTAATATGCAATCTTCACTGTAAGTGTTGAAGTGGGACCAAGTTGTGTTGTTTTTGAGTTTGAATTTTGGGAGCATATTAGTTTGTGCACCAGCCAGGGGCACAGAAGAGTTTTACCATGTCTGAGAAGGATAAGAGGTCCATGAGTAGATCTGATTTTATGGATTCTGTTTTAGAAGCGAAATAGGAGGCAAATTCATCACAATTGGGTAGATCAAGAGGGATGGCGTTCGGGAGACTGGGTATGTTCTGGGTTTGGGTTTTGATAAGATCGAATAGCTTTTTGGGGCGGTTCTTGGCTTGGTCTAGGTGAGTCCTGAAGAAGTTGGTTTTAGATTTTCTGATCTTTCTAAAATAGGAGTTTCTGGTGATTCTAAGAAGCTTGAGGTGGTCAGCTGAGGGTGCGGCTCTCCAACGTGGTTAAATTAATCTGAGAGAGCGTCTGTCTTTATTTAGTCTCCCATCATACCAAGGTTTTGATTCTTTTGTGGAAGTTCTTTTCAGTTGAAGCGGGGCTATTTTATCTAGTAGGTTGTTCATGGAGTGAAAGTAGTGATCGGTCAGCCCCTGGACATCGTTTAGGTCTTCTGTGGGACATAAAGGGTTTAAGTTAGCTGATGCTATAGGGTAAGAGCCAACGTTTTTCAGGTTTCTCTTCCAGAGCTTAGTTCTCAGGGGTTGTGTTGAGAGTTGTTTAACCGCTTCCAAGATTTGGTCAGAGCAGTCGCATGGGAGGATTGAGTCGAGCTGTGTGGAGTCCACTTTAGAGATTACTAGGTCGAGAGTTGCGCCTTTTTCACGTGTAGGGCTGTTACATATTTGGTTGAGATTAAGGGTTGTTCGAGTCATCCCAGTAAAGGTTGAAGACCCACAGGAATATTTGCTTATTTTGTAGGCTGTCATTTGAAGCTAGAATATCCATGAATTGTTCTATGAATGTGAGGTTATCTCCAGGCGGCTGGTAGAAAGTGTAGAAAGAACAAATTTGTTTGTTATTACTGGCAATGTTTAAGCAGAGGTATTCACAAGAAGATACAGTGGGGGCATTGGAGTTGGACACTTATAGGCTGCTCTGATGTATGCAGGCTATCCCACCTCCTGGCCTCTCTGTTCTGTCTAGTCTGGTGATATCATAGCTGGGGGGGGGTAGCAAGATGTCCATGATGGGTGTAGATGTTTGATTTAACCAAGTTTCCGTCAGGATCAGAATGTCAGGTTTGTTAGTGAGAAGTAAGTCAGCTATCTCAGCTGTATGTCTGGATGCAGATCTACAGTTTAGGAGAATACAATTTAGCCGTGATTTGTTGGATACTGTGGTGGGTTTGATTGTGAAGGGGATTCTAGTGAGGTTATTTTCAACTATGCCTCTGGAGTTGTGTCTGGTGGCTCTGTAAGTGTTGATAGGGATACATTGTATTTGGGAGTCTGTGTGAGAGATAACTGGAAGCCCAGTGTTAAGTGGAGAGGGAGTAAGCTCGTAAGAGCGAATGAGGGCCCCTACTTCTGAAGTAGATAGAGGGTTTATCATCCTGCTGGGGCGGGATAAGACTTTAGGGTACGGTACTGTGCTCCAACTAGGAGATCCCTGAGCCTGGGAGCTTATTGGTAGATGTAGGGTGTGACTAGAGTTCTTGGAGTGAGGGAAAGATCTGTATTCCTGTTTACTGTGAGTGAACTTGGGTTGTTGTATGATAAGGTCGTGTAGGGTACGGATGTCAGATTTGACTTGCTGAAGTGCTGATAGTATCTGGTCAAGTCTGGGATCAGGCGTGAGAGTGTCCTTATTGGAAAGATTAGGTGGGGTATTAGAATCTATGGTGTCGTTTGAGGGGGAGTCGAGGACGGGGACAAAGCATAGTGCTCTTTCTTTGTGTATGACAATGGAGAGGGGGAGTGAGGAGGTCAGAGGGGGAGGGGACTGATAGACGGTTAAGTCGGGATCATAGTAAGTAAAGGTGGGGTTGACGGGCTGATGGGAGGTGCTGAGGGTAATGGTGAGGGGGAGGGTGGGGGAGGAAGAGTAGGGTGAGGGGGCAGAGAGACGGCTATGTCGGGAACAGTGGGGGTAAAGGTGGTGTTGATGGGCTGATGGGAGGTGCTGGGAGAAGTGGTGAAGGCGTAGGGTGGGGAAGGACGAGTATGGTGAGGGGGCATGTGCAAGGGCTGATGGAAGGTGAGGCGGGAGGGTGGGGATTGATGAGTAGGGTGAGGGGGCAGAGAGACAGCAATGCCAGGATATATGGGGGTGTAGGTGGGGCTGAGGGGAGGTGCTGGGAGTAATGGTGGGGGCAAGGGAGGGGGAGGTAGTGCAAGGTGAGGGGATTGAGAGACGGCTAATCTATAATCAGAGGGGGTATAGGTGGGGCTGATGTGTTGAAGGGAGGTGCTGGGAGTAATGGTGAGGGGGAGGATGGGCATGGTGAGGAGGGAAAGTGAGTGTATTGGTAGGGTTAAGGATTGAGGTGGATATAAGGTGGAATGAGTTCTTAGGTGGGGAGTCGTTGAGGTCTAGCGTTTGTGTCAGAGCAGATGGGGATAGCTGGGAATCCTGAATTAAAACTGGATCAGGATGGGAGCTGAAAACTACGGATCAATTGGATGGAGAGGTGGTGTGGGTTAGAGAGACTCTCTCCTTGATGAGCGGAAATATGTGATCTTTCATATTAAGGTTGCGGTCGGTAGATTGTATGAGGATGATTCCATTATGATAGATATTAATGGTGGCTGCAGCATTGAAGAATATGGAGGGTAAGATAGATAGTGTGAATCCGTGCACTGTTTTCTTCATGTGAGAGACCATAAAGAGAGCGAGAAAGGCTTTTCTCCATTGAGCTTTTCTTTTGGTAAAGAAGATGATGTCATTTTTGATGAGCCCTTTGTTCATAGAGAAGTATGGGTCAGAGATTAGGGTTTCAGGATGAGATTTTAATAGGTTATGTTTGAAGCCTTTAGCTGCTTTTTTTTAGAAGTTTGGGGGGTAAGTTATGGAGTAAGTGAAGTTCCCGGTGCGCTCCCTGTCCATTCCGATGCTGAATACCTGCAACAAGGTACTCCTTGGTGAATGTTGGTCTTCTTCTGTTTCACTGACCACTAGATTCTGTTTCCTCGATGTGGATTGTGGTATGCGTTCACCTCACACACTTGATCTTAATTGCCTCCTACCAGTTGGCCATTTAGATCTCCATAAGGGTCTTCCTCTTCTCACACTTGTCACTTCATCTGGATGATTTGATTGTTCTTGTGATGCTTCAACAGTACCTTTATCTTCAACTCTCAATTGTTCATTTTCAGTGGGTATTTCCACATCACTTTGCAAGATTTCAGGAACTTGTACAGGTCAGAGATCTTGCTGTACTTCAGCACCCCCTCTGGTCCTTCAGGACTTAGGGACACAGTAGGTCTCGGACTTGGCTACGAGAATATTACTTCTTCATATGGCACCTCATTCTCTGGGGGGGTGAAGTATGCACCAAATTAGGTATCCTGGCACACTTCACAGCAGGATTAATTACTAGGGGCCTATCCACCTTGACTCCAGACAGGATTTTCACACATGCTTTTTAATCAAAGCCCAGTCACCAGGGTTAAGATTGTGGCACTGCTCCTGGTGTGGACTGTCAGTAGTAGCCACAACCTCGTGAGAAACAGAATACACCACATCAGCTAATCCTTTGCAGTAATCCAGTATCATGTCATCTGTGATGTTTACAAGCACATTTGCAGGCACAGGAGGCAGTTGCATGGCAAGTCCCATGAGACTCTTGTGTGTAGATAATCCTGATCTCCTGTCAGGAGTGCTTCAAAGTTTCATCAACACTAATGGTAAAGCATCTGGCCAGTTCAAAGAAAAAGATGCGCAGATTTTAGCAAATCGAGATTTCAGCATTCCATTCAGCTGTTCAACTATCACCGAAGCCACGGGACGATATCTACAATGCAATCTCTGTTCTGCTTGAAGTGCCACATACAGCAATCTAAGGTCCTCATATCAAAATTGGTCCCTTGGTCTGACTCCAGAGAAACTGAGATTCTGAACGATGGAACGAGTTCACCTAGCTGCAGTTTAGCTACAGTCAGACTTTCATTTCTTTGTTTTGGGTAGGCTTCCTTCCATCAGGAGAAAATTCACAATATAACCAAGATATCTCAGCCCATTACAAACAGGCATTTCAGTAAAGTCCAACTGCATCCTACTAAAGGGTTCTTCCAATCTCCCTAGATGGCTTAATGTTACAGGTGTTCTCCTTCCTATATTTATCTGTTGGCATGTCTTGCACCAATGTCATTGCTCTTCAGCTAGAAATCTGAATCAGGGATTAAACCATTGCCCCTATACCAATGTGTGCAGGACCATGGAAATTATATGTGTTGGGAAACAACAAGCTATCTGGCAATACTGGTCTTCCATCAGCTGAAACTCAAATTTCATTTGCATTTTTAACACATCCTGCTCTGATCCATCTTTGCTGTTCTGCCTCTGAAACTTCTCCCTGCAATATTTTGACTTCTTCCCACATATCATCTACTGACAGCAGCATTGAAAAGGTGGTGTCCTCATCAGATTCATTTGTTTAGTCTCAGTTAAATGTGCATGCCACAACCTCACAATATTGTGCAACTTTATCAGCGTATCTATTTCAATATGTGGTAGCATAATTTCCTCTACTGTGGGCTGCACATTTAACTATGGCAATGTCTTGCGGTAATTGTAAAGCTTCCAGCAGTTTCATCACATATTCACCATTCTTAATAGGGGACCTAGATGATGTCATGAATCCTCTTTGTGACCACAACTGCCCAAAGTCATGGACAACACTAACTGACTTACTAGCCGTAAATATAATCACTCTGAATTTAGTTAAAATATTGCCACTTATGCAGAGATAAGGAGGTTTCTACCACTTACTGAATTGTGCAAGCAACATAAGCTGCTCTCAAAGTCCCTTTGTTGTCTCTTAACCCCTTCCATGCTCATGACGAGCTCAGCTTGTCATGCAGTACACTGCTCGTGTGCTGATGACGAGCTGAGCTCGTCATGAACAATGGGAACAAATGAGTGCCAGCGCTGAGGGGGAAATGCTGTAGCATTGATGGTGTTAAACATGAGCCGTCCACAAAAAATACATAGTCAGTTTCATTTAGGGGTTTATCTTTAATGTTTGTCTTGGCTTGATGCATATATTCTTAACATCCAGGCAGTCATGTCCAACCTCATCTACATCAATTTCACTTTCAGTAGCTAGATTGAGTTTTTGGCAGCATTTGAGAACCAAATTGTGTGCAGCAAGGATTTGTTGCTCATATTCTGTAAGTCTGCTAATTGTCAAATATTGTGTTTTGGAACAAGTGAGCAATATCTCCATGAAGTGAGGGACCATCACTGTAAGGGGGATTTCCCATCCCTATCCTCTCACATCTCTCAATACTGATACCAACTGCTTTGAAGCAGTCTGGCAGTCCTGCGGAAACAGGGTTAAGAGTAGTTAAAAAATATGCCACAAGTCTTCGAGAGTCTCCATGTAACTGAGTTACCCCTGAGAGAGTGCAGCCCTTTCTCGAACTGCAAAACAATGTGAACATTTTACTGTAAGCAGGCTTACCCAGTGCCGGGCATGACAGAGATGTTCTCTCAGCTCTAAGAACATTTGCGAGCAATAAATGTCCCATGGAAGTGGATCAGGCTCATGTTTGTGTGTCAGCCTGATTAAAGGTTTGGCCACTAGGTAAAGGATGGGAATCTACTTTCTACAGTAGCCAACCATTCCCAGGAACATCATGACTTCTCTCTGAGTTCTGGATGGATTCATCTTCAGGATTGTCTTGATTCTCTCTTGTGACACACTCCTCGTTTCCTTTTCAATTAGATGTCCCAAATATAAGACTTCTTTTTGACAGTACTGAAATTGGCTCGGGGACACCGTGTGTCCATTCTAAGCTAAATGATTTAGAAGAGCAATGTGTGTCCTGTTTACAAGCTTCTTGTGCCCTTGATGCCACAGGGAATACGGAAAGTCAGTATGGCTTTGGTGTAGTCCATGACTTTGGGCAGTTGTGGTCATAAGGGAATTGATGACATCATCTGTGTCCTTGTTAGACCAAACATCTTTAGTGTGGTTTCCCCTGACATTTTGCCCCTTCAGATCTGTTTTTGCTGACTTCATTTTTGCAGGCTTTAGGACTCTGGGCACTTTCCCACTGCTAGCAAGTACTAAAGTGTATGTACTCTGCTTAAAACATAGTAGCACTGGCTTAACCACATCTGGCCTATTCAATGTACTTATACGTCCCTAGTAAAGTGTGCTAAATGTGTTCAGGTCCAGTAAATTAAATGCTACTAGTAAAATTGCAGCAGTGATTGTGCCACTTACTTAAGTAGCCCTTTAAACATGTATCAAGCCTGCCATTGCAGAGCCTGTGTGTGTAGTTTTAACCTGCCACATTGCCTGGCAAGGTAACCCTTTTGCCAGGCCCAAACCTTCCTTTTTAACACACGTAAGTCACCTCTAAGGTAGGCCCTGAACAGACCAAGCGCAGGGTGCAGTCTACTTAAAAAGTAGGACATATACTTTTAAGTTTTACATGTACCGTAGTGAAAAACTCTAAAATTTATTTTTCACTACTGCAAGGCCCATCATTTCCTTAGGATTAAACTGGGATTTCCTTATTACATTTTATATGTGTAATTACCAATTGGGAAGAGGCAGAACCCCCAAGATTTGTGTCTCTGGAATCACAATTTAGGATCACAACTTATTGTGAAGTCAGATTTTAAATTGATATTCTGTAAATGCCACTTTTAGAAAGTTGAACAAACAAAGAACAAAGCGCAGCAAAAATGCACTCGGGATACTAATTCAAAACAATCTGAATCTAAATGAACAAGCTTCAAAAAATTCTTTGAAAGTCACGTGTGTCCCAGATGAGGGGCTCTGCAAGCCACCTAATTCAAAATGAAAAGAGAGTACCTGGAAGTGTATCCAGGTTGACCCAGTGCACTACGTTTGAGTCACATTCTAGTGTATGAACTCAATCACCAGAACTACACCAAAATATTCAATATAATATAATATCACCACACTTAATCAAAAACAATTTTCATTGAATCCAACCTTAGTTTGAGCTCTATTCTCGGTCAAATGTAATATGCCATCAAACCACATCATGATTAAACAATTTAACACAATGTGGTGCAAAAGGTAGCTGCTATGCAGAAAGTTGAACAAAGAACGAAATGCAGCAAAAATGCCCACAAGAAACTAACTCAAAACAATCTGAATCTAAATGAACAAGCTTCAAAAAACTATTTTGTAAGTCACGTGTGCACCAGATGAGGGGCTCTGCAAGCCACCTAATTCAAAATCAAAAGAGAGTGTTTGGCGGTATGTGTACACACTTCTGCCTTCAGGTATTTATTCACCAAACATTGTGGTCACGTTTGGTGATTTCGCTCTGTGCTAAAACACACTATACACTATTCACTTTTGGTGCTTTGTTTTAGGATGTTGGTTTGAGGTATATAAGACTGATTGTCACGGGTGTTGTTGAATCACGCTAATACACTCCCTAACACTGTCTAACATGACTTTGGGAAGCAGTGCTCTTAGCCATCTTCATTTTAATTTGATTTTTGGAACCAAAATGTCAGTTGAACTATGTAATGTGGTAGTTACTGTATATATGTATATTCCAATTGTCCATTTACATGTTACAGATTCTCCTGATGAAGGGCTTATGTTAAAAGCCTAAAATGCATTGGGAACTTATAAAGTTTGTCTTCGCATGCTGAACACAAGCTGTATCATTTATTCACCTTTGGATTTGATCTGTGAGGACTTTGAATAAAAGCAGATTTCAAATCGCCCCAGGTTTTGAAGAACTTATCTGGAACCTTTTTTAGTGTAGTTCCTATATTCCTAATAGGCTCTGCGCATTGGAATAATATATCCTATAGTTTAGACGTAGGACTGAGGTCGACTAGGTCTCTATCGAATATATAAACTTAATAGTGAGCGCCAGCTAGCTCAGAGGTCACTAGAAACTTTCTCGAATTCACAAGAAGGGATTAGTTTCTGACAATCAAATAAACATGACAACTTTGTTTCCCAAGAATTAAAAAATGTTTCTCTCGAGTCGCGGAAACAATAGATAAGTATTTCACTCAGTCAATTGTGCATGCTTCATTTCAACAGAGGTGCAGGGATATAGAGAGACGGGCATTTTCAATAAAAGAATTTATTGAATAGTCTTCTTTCTCATGCAAGTAAAGTGAACTGCTACAATCGTAATGCAGACTGCAAAGTATAATGCGTACAGCGAGAACAATATTATAAAATAATACTGTAAGAGCATTGTATGGTTTCTAAACCGTAGATAAATACATACATAAATAATAATGACTAAAAGTACTCAACTGGTGCTTCTAAAATATGCCTACCCCAATGTAGCTAACCTAAGTCTAGTACAAGGGAAGAAGTAAGTGTGATGTAGCATAGGTTTAGTTTTCTTTGCCAAGAATCTATCCAAGATTTCTCTGAGGTTCTAATCAGCTCCATACCTTAGTTATAGAATAAAGGAGGTCTGGTATCTCTGTCTCGGAACTCGACTTCCCAACACCCCGCAAAGGGAGCTTGGAAACACTGGAGCTGGATTCTCAGCGAGAGAAAGGACAGCTTCTCAATCAGTGCGTCAGCTGGAGGGTCGGCTTCCTTCGGCACTTGCTATAGCGAGCTGCATCGGGCAAGTAGATAGTCGAACTGCTCCGAACCACCGTGTCTTGCTAGAGCAAGTGAATGCATATTTATACCTTGAAGGTGCCTAGTTTGACATAAAGTTGGGCATAATAACGTCAGTAAAGAACCCCAAGGGAATAGTAGTTCTTTGTAAAGTACATGAGTTCTTGGAAAAATCTATATTCAAGCGAGGGGAGGTCCATGACTTCTTAAGACGATTTTCCAAGAAACCTTTGTGATGTTTTGGTAAAGGTTGAAGTAGCTATGCCTGTATGTGGACTGCATGGGCTATGTCTAAATAAGGGAATGATTTCTATGCCTATATTAGGGCAATGTGAATTGTACCTATATAAAGGCATGAATCGGGAAAATTCACTCGGATCCTAAAACGCCATACAATACCCACTCCACTTTATTATGTATGACATTACTAAGTTCTAAGCACATAAAACATATCTAAAACATGATGTGTTAAAAATACCCATACTAAATACATAAAGATGCATTCGAAATGGCTGCACACGAAAAGAGCATTTGTGCTGTATGCGTTTAAAAGCAATGTTTCATTCAAAGCATATTGATGACATTTAAAAATAAAACGCTATCCGAATGAACCATGATAGAAAAAAAGAAAAAAACATTTATGAAATGGCTCTTAAATACAGAAGGAAAATCGAG
Organism: Lissotriton helveticus; assembly: GCF_964261635.1. Taxonomy (NCBI): domain Eukaryota; kingdom Metazoa; phylum Chordata; class Amphibia; order Caudata; family Salamandridae; genus Lissotriton; species Lissotriton helveticus. Next base: position 16,806,350 of record NC_136060.1, on the reverse strand, counting down.
ACCATTTCATGACATAATGTATAATACTTTTCGGTTGTGGACAAGGTCAAATATTGTCTCTAGGAAGTTTTCAAATAATTCTTGTTCTCTAGGAATAGTTCTACTTTAAGCAGATTAATTTGTGCCCAAAAAAAAATTCAATTTTGGAAAAAAGTCAGATCATAGAAAAATAGAGTTCCAAACTTAGAAGTTTGTTTTGGAAAGTGAAGGTCGAATACAGAGTCCCACAGAACACTGTGTGCTAACTTTAAAAGTCAGTCACATTGTTTGGAGAAAACATAAAGTCTTCTAAGCTGGTAAAGAATTAGTCTACTACTGTAGGTGAAAGGTGGACTACCTCGTTAAGCAGATCAATTGCACAAAGATGAGAAGCATCGCCGTCAGAGTCGGCCGCATTAGCAATGTTCGAAGGAGATGGTACCTGTGTGCCTGTTGCTCTGTGTATCTCACCGTCTGCAGTTTGCGTCTGTGAGATCTCAACGAATGCCATCATCAGGATTGGTAGCCTCTGGGGACAACACAGTGCATGAGCCGTTACTGGTCCGAGCAAAGTATCAACATCCGTTGGCAGGACGGATGGAAGTGTCAGACAGATGTCTAGCACACATTCTTTTCCACATAGCAGGCATCGTAGAACAGGTAAGATGCAATCTTGCCAGATTGGTCGGAATGATAGAAACCACGTGATATTTAGATCTCTTAACCGAGCTAAACCCAGAATCTAAATCATGCTCTCAAGACACTTCATTGCCAGGAGAGTGTTCTCCAAGGTAATCTGGGTGTCGCTGGTGATTTGACTTGCCACATCGGAGAATGATTTCTAAAAATAGTATTTCTGCTACGAGACTCAAAACGAGAGGCAGGCCACCAAACACTGAGTGTCCTAAGTTTGGAAATATGCCTAGGACTGCTTCAAAGGGTGCTAACAGTCCCAAAAAAAATCTTAAATTTATGTACAATACCACTGGTATCAGACATGTTTAAGATACGACCTAACATTTCTGAGAAATGTATAGGGCAGTTTGTGGATAAAAGGGAATTTATCTCTGCAGAAGTCCTTGCAACTTGCAGATCATACGTCTCTTTGGACGAGGTCAGTGGCACTTTTTTTTGTAAAAGAATGGCTTTCATTCTGCTTAAAGTATCAATTTGTATAGAAGAGATGTTCAGTGAAGGCCATAATGGCGACTCCCCTGTCTTGGTTTTAGGAAACAATACTTGTATACAGCAAGTGACCCTGGCTGACACGCTTACGAGGTAGGGTATTCCTGGCAACATGCCACAACAGCTGTGATCATTCAACATAATATAACTTCAATTAGAAGGCTGCCTAAAAATTGGATCTATCACTGCAGCTGGAGAACCTTCCAGGTGGCAGGATAAATTGGTTGAAGAACCATCGCAGGCCCCGTGTAAGTTAATACCCTGACATAAAAGTGTACCGCTTAGTGCATTTTCCAGTTTGTACCACTAAGAAACACTTCTTTTCCGCCACTCCAACATCTGTGTGTATATGGTAAATCCCAGGATGTCTTGATATATTCTTTTTTTTTTTTATAAATGTTTTTATTGTGGTGTTGACAAGAGACAACTGATACAATCACATCTGCATACCTGCAGGCAATAGGAGGAGAGCAGTAATCAGGTTGAGTTGTGGTACACAGCCATTTAGTCCACACCCCGAAGGTCGGACGGCATCTCAGTAAAATAAACCACAGTAAGTGCAAATTATTACCTGCATTGGACACAGATAGGGTAGTCGCACCACCTATTTTGTTTTGAACAATAACAATAACCAAGTAAATAAATCCAGCAGAGAGAGTCAAAATAGCATACATCCCAGCCTGAGTGTCCAGCTGCGACTAGTGGTGCCGCAGCACCCAAGGCCCCTGTCGGTATAAAACATATTCACAGGAATAACACATGTTTTGTAGAAAACATAGGCAGAACACAGTGAGAGCAAGTCCCATACCCTCCAGCCTACACCCCCCCCCCCTGGATCCCTATGGGGCATCGCCAGTTCTGCCGTTGGAGAATCACACAGTTCGCCACGGTATGAATTCCAGTGTCCCCATTTCTTGTCCCACATCTTGGAGCAGCCCCTTATTTTATACACAGTCTTTTCTGCTATCATGCATTGGTCCATTGCAGCCACCCACTCCCCTACCAAGGGCCTGTCAGGAGACCCATCGCCACGGAGTGTTTGATCAACAAAAACCCCAGCGCCGCCCATTGCAACTTTGGAGCGTTTAGGTCGTTTGACCCCCACATGTTGAGGACACATTCCCTAGGCGATGTGGGGAGCGGTTTGCCCAAGGAGCTGCTCATTTTGTGTATCGCAGCCGTCCAGAACCGCTGTATCACAGGGCAATCCCACAGGATGTGGTAAAAGGTCCCAGGGAGTCCACAACCACGTAGGCATAGTGCGTCAGGTCGCCGACCGATCTTGGCCAGGGTAAGGGCGGACATGTATGCTCTGTGCAACACTTTTAGTTGGATCAATCGAAACCTATGACATATAGCCGATTCCCTCGGAGACATTAGCGCCGACCGCCAGTCTTCTTCATCTATGGGGCCCAAGTCTGTCTCCCATTTGGTTCGCAGCGACAGGAAGGGGTCGGGGAGGTTATTGCAGAGCTTACGATAGGTAAGGGAAATGGTCTTTTCAGGCAGAGGTTCTGACAACGGCCTGTCCTCCAGAGGGGAGGTGTCAGGAATGGAGGCAAAGTCAGGGAAGGCGACCCGAAGAGCGTGTGTGATTTGCAGATACCTAAAGAACTCAGTGGATGCAAGGGCGTATTTAGCTTGTAGGTCACTAAAGGACAGCAATTTACCCTTGTGTATAAGGTCTCCAACCTCAGAAATTCCGATCACGTCCCATCTGTCAAAGCCCTGGGAAAAGCAGAGGGAACCCAGGCGTTGTGCGGACCACAGAGGCGATGCCTTGGTAAGTTTGTCAGCCCATCCCAACCTTCTATTGGCTCTGTGCCAGATGTCCACCGTATGTGCCATAGGCCCAATGTATCTAGATTTAGTGGGTTTACTATAAAGGGCCCCCAGATAACCTTCCCGACCCGTTTGATCTTTATCCAATAGGAAGGCCGGATTCAGAGGTGAACCGTGTATCCAGTGGTTGGTCACCACAAGCTGGGAGGCCCAGTAGTAAAGACGGAGGTTAGGGAGGGCTATTCCCCCATCGTACCAGCCCTGAAACAGCTTACAGAGAGCAATCCAAGCTGCGCCGCCGTTCCAAAGTAGCGTTCTGAGCTCGCTTTCTACCGCCCTGCAATATGAGTCCGGACTGGGGAAGGGGCAATTTTGTAGGACATATAGGAAGCGTGGAAGTGCTAACATTTTAAACAATGCCGCCCGGCCCGGGAGAGAAAGCGGAAGTGATCGCCAATGAGCAACGTCGCTACGGAGTCTACGGAGTGGGCCTAGCAAGTTACGATCATAGAACAACTTGTGGTCGGGAGTGATGAAAATACCAAGGTATATAAAGCCATCCGTAGCTATTGTGATTGTAAACCCCCTGGGCAGGCTAGGCGGCGGACCATATAACATGTACAACACCGATTTGGTCCAGTTTATTGCGTAACCCGAGTATTTTCCAAAGTTGGTGAGGACGTGGTACAGGCTGTTGATGGAGGACTGTGGGGACGACACGTATATCAGGATGCCATCGGCGTAGAGAGAGATCTTGTCTATAGATTCATCACTCCACTACAGTCCTCTGATTGAGATATCGGTGCGGACCCAGTGAGCCAGAGGCCCCAGAGTGAGGGCAAACAGCAAGGGGGAAAGGGGACAGCCCTGCCTGGTGCCCCGATGGAGAGGAAATCTCCGTGACGTGAAATTATTGACCCTGACCTGGCCAAGGAGGTCCGTATACAAAAGACGCACCCATTCAATGAATTTGGGTCCAAAGCCAAATCGGTGGAGGACCTCAAACAGGTAAGGCCATTCAATCGAGTCGAATGTCATCGCTGCGTCGAGGGATAATATAGCAGCATCTTGAGAAATGGTGGGCTGACGACTCAACACGTTTTGCACCCTACGGAGATTCAGCGCCGTGTTCCGGCCCGGAATTAAACCGGACTGGTCGGCGTGTATCAGGGAGGGGAGCACCAGGAGAAGACGAGTCGCTAGTAGTTTAGCCAGGACTTTGCCCCCAGCGCTTATCAGGGAAATCGGACGATAGGAGCTGCATGCAGTGGGAGGCTTTGCTGGTTTTAGAATTACCACAATTGTAGCCAGTCTTTGATCGAGGGGGAGCACTCCGAGCTCTAGGCTCTCCGTAAACATGTTTAGAAGATGGGGAATAACGTCAGGGACCATTCCTATCAGGAACTCAACAGGGACTCCATCAGGGCCCATGGCCTTGCCGGAGTTCACCGCAAAGAGCGCTGTGGTGAGCTCGTCCGCGGAGAGGTCAGCGTCAAGGGCAAGCCGGTTGGAGTCCGAGATGGTGGGGAGAAGCATTTCCTCCAACAGTTGTCAGGATTCGGCGGACGAATAGACATTGCAAGCAGTGTAAACCTGTTCAAGGTGGTCGGCAAACGTCTCCGCAATGTCTTGTGGATCCATCGCCACAGACCCATCTGGTCTAGTTATGGACGATATCCATCGGGATCCTTGGTCACGATGCTCCAACCATGCGAGCATCTTGCCTGCACTGTCCCCAAGTTCATAGACCCGATGCCGCGTGTGAAGCAGCCTCGCCTGTGCTTTCTCTTGGGCCAGCGCCTTGTAGATCAGTTGTTGGGCACGGAGGCGAGCAGCAGTGGAACCCGAGGGTGCAACGTTATGGGACGCCTCAAGGCTAATAAGAGCAGATTCTGCCTGCGTGATTTGCTCGGCGTGTTTACGCAAATGACTCGTCTTGAGGGCTAGAACTTCACCCTTCATAACTGCTATATAGGCCTCCCAAAGCGTAACCGCCGAGTCCACCGAGCCATCGTTTTCCGCAAAATAAAGTTCTGTTCGCTCCTGCAGCGCCTCTCTAATATTGGGGATCTGCAAGAGCCAGGGATTGATAACGATAGGCCCTCGTGCTATCTGGCGATTATAAGTTAGGTCTACCACAAGTGGCGAATGGTCGGATATACCATGAGGGAGGCCCCTCGGGCGGACAAAGCAACCAAGGTCTGCGATGGGGCAAAAGAAATAGTCAATTCTGGACATGCTGTTGTGTGTGTTAGAATAATGTGTGAAATATGGTGTGTCCGGAAAGTGGAGGCGCCAGATGTCTTTTAGTCCCATAGCCTGGGCAAAATCAGCCAGTTCCGAGCTCTGGCGGTGCGATCCTCTCTTGGGCTTACGGTCCAGATCGTCGCACATTGTGGTATTGAAATCCCCACCTATTATGAGTGTTCCCGGGGAGAGGCCTAACAATTGGGTGCCCAGTTCTTTAAGGGATTCCCGTACTAAGATTGGTGGGAGGTATGCAAAAATGATGTTCAAGGGACGCCCCTCCCAGGCCGCCTCCACTATTGCAAAACGGCCCAGGGGGTTGGCCCAGCAGTGTGAGTGGGTGAGTGCAAGAGATTTCCGAACTAAAATCCCGGTGCCCCGGGACCCAGAGGTAAACCCAGCGTGGACCAGAAGCTTGTACCCACCTTTCTGCATTGCCAACCAAGTGGGTCTCCTGCAACAAAACTATGTCGGGGGAGTGACGCCTAAGGAATTGAGCGACCACACTTATTTTTATCTTGTGACCTAAACCATTGACGTTCCATGTAAGGATAGTAAGGGATCTAGAGAATAGTTGAGTCATAGCTGTAAGATGGGAGAGTCAAATAAGCAGATCGTCCAGGAAGGGACCACATATGTTGGCCGAGCCTCGTGGTCATTTGGAGCGTGGGACGGATAAGGACATGCGTTCCCCGGAAGCTAGGTAGCAGCCAGGACAGCAGGCCATGCACCACGGGACACCGGGCAGGCAGGAAGGCAAAACTAAAGACGACTCTGTTGGAAGTACAAGGATAGATGAGTAAGACTAGATGACCATTGGAGACTCTGCTAAGGACAAAAGTGAACCACATAACAACAACAACACATTGCCAACCCCCCCTCCCCCCACCCCTTCCACCCACCCTGCTTCCCTGCCCGCGGATTCAGAACTATCCACACCCCAACTAGGCAGAGGGCCTGTCGCCCTCCCACTCAGAATTGGGGTACGAGAAGGCCGCCAGTGCCGCTTGCCCGATAGAAAAACATCATAAATTTAGTATACTTGTATGACCATATCATGAAACTCATGCAACAATCACATAATAGAAAAGTTACTTGTCAGTCAGCTGGTGCGGCCCGACCGTGGCCGAAGGAAACAGGTCCCAGAAACAGAGGTCAGTTCAAAAAAGAAGAAGCACGTTGCCACAGGTAGTCACTGCAGTCCCGAGGCAGCCACATGGTAGAGACCACAATGTTTCTCGGCAGAGCGCGCCTCAGCAAAGGAACGTCATTCCACTCCATCAAGAGGTCCGGTGAAGAGATCCTGACTCTCAGGCGGGTGGTCTTCTAATAAGTGTTCAGTCGGTGTACAGCGATTCCGCGGAGAACCTCCGACCCTACTCCAGCCCTCCAGCCAGTCCCATACCTCCTCCGGCGAGAGAAAGAACAATGTTTTTCCATCCATCTCGACACGTAGTTTCGCCGGGAAGAGCATGGAGTATTTGATGCCCTTATCTCGCAACACCTTCTTGACCTCCAAAAAACTGCGACGCCTCGCCTGTACCTTAACCGTGAAGTCCGGGAACATGGTGATGCGGGCGTTTTGGAGAAGAAGAGGCGGGCCGGACCTGGCAGTCTGTAGTATAGCGTCGCGGTCTCTGAAGTTGAAGACCCTCGCAATGACGGGGTGGGGGGGCCCTGGCCGAGGTTTACCCCCTGGGACCCTGTGTGCTCTTTCAATGGAAAAAGTTGTTTCGGTTTAAGGTGCTTCGTAACCAGGGACTCCACGAATAGGTCAGCCGAGGGCTCCTCCATTCTCTCCGGGACCCCTAGGATGCGAATGTTGTTCCGTCTCGCCCTCCCTCCATAGTCGTCCAGCTGTTCACTCATCTGTTTCTGCTGTTTCTGAAGCTGGGCGACCTGCTGCTGGAGTGTAGAGGTATCATCAATTAAGGCCGCCGTCTTGACTTCCACGTCTTTAACTTTAGTGTCCGTTTTACGCAAGTAGGCTCGCAAGAGGGTCACCTGCTTTTGCCGGCCCTGCCGGCCTGTTCACGGAGTCAATTTGAGTTTCAAGCGAGGAACGGACTCCAGCAATGGCCTCCATTACGTCCTCAAGGGTGAGTGTCTTTGCCCCTTGTGAGGGGGACGCGAGCTTCGGATCTCCCGGGGGGGGCAGCATCTTTATTGTCCCCTCTGGCTCCCCAGGAGTTCTTATTGATCTGTCTCTGAGTCTGGGGCCGTGACCCCTTGCCGGACGCCATCTCTCCCGGCCGGTGGATTCTCAGAGCAGCCTGGGCAAGGCGGGGTCGAGCGCAAGGACGAAGGCCAACACGTCCCCACGGCGATGAAGCGGATCAGGAGCAGACTTCACAGCACCCTCGGGCCATCCACCGCAACACCAGGAGGGCACCCTTCGTTTGGGTCCAAAGACGTAGGTCGCCTTAGCGCCTTGAGAGCTGGGCGCGGTGTGCGAGGCTACAACAGTATATCCATGGAGCACACGGGACAGTTCTGGAGAAAATCAGGAAGATTTCAGGCCCCAGCTGTGTTATCGCGCAATTGTGCGTACCTGGTCTCCAAAGTGTTGCTGGGTCCAGGAGGGGGGTCGGCCCTCAAGCGTTGGATGGAGGCGCCAAGTGCCAGGGCATAGAAGGGCACAGCAACCAAGGGCGCCGTCACCACTGCAGGACAGGGTCAAGCGACGGGACAGGCGCAGCGTGTACTGTAGCTAGGCAGCCAGATCACACCCGAGATGTCAGTCCCCCGTCCCGGCCTCCGGTGGACTCCACAGAGTCGGATAAATCCCAATGAGTAGGCCGGGAGCAGGGCCGGCAAAAGCAGAGACTCGCCAGGGTCCCCAGGGCACACCCCCCGCAGCTCAAAGGAGGCGCTGCTGATGAGTCACAGGCGAGGGGCCACACGTCCTCGCAAGTCATAAGGACAGTGCTCCGGGGGCCTCAGAAATGATGAGTTTCAAAGCCGGGGGGCCACCCGAGGTGCGCCCCGGCGTGCAAGTAATCCCCGCCGTCCACCCTCACCTGGGTCCAGAGTGGCTGCAGAGCGTGTACCAGAGGTCCACCCCTCCTCAGCAGGGTGGAGGAAGGTCCGGCGGACAGCGAAGCGGCAAAACAGGTCCAACCAGCAGGACGCGGGCAGATTGGAGCTCCGCCGTCGGCAGGCCCCGAAGCCGGGGCGTCGCGTAGACGGCTCCCCGGTGCAGGAGGGACCTCCACAGCGCCACCCCTCACAGGTCAGGGGCAGCTTCGGGGATCGTTCTGGAGGCCCGCCCTGCCTCGGTAGGGCAGAAAGCAGGTCCGGCAGGCGGGAGGGAGACAACACGGTTCCCGAGGCAGACTGGGTCCAGCCGCGCTCAGCCGAGGCCGGTCAGAAGGCCGGCCGGGATTCCGACACGGCCGCCATTTTGCGGAGCCCCGGGGACCTCTCAAGTTCTGTTCACACAGCCTCCAGGGAGCCCGGACGGGGCCAGCACATCGCCGAAACAGGCACAGTCATTTCCTGGCGGGGTCCCCTAAGTAGGAGAGGAATCCCCGGTCTGCGGACGGATCACTGTGGCGGAACGTCGGGCAAGGGTCGGGAGTCGCGTTAGCAAGCGACCATTCCCGCCGGCTGTCGGCCACGCCCCTTGATGTATTCTTTACCCAACCTTTCATATACGCCCGCTGGTATATGTTTCAAACAATACTGAAAATGGAAAATCGTCACAGGCAGAGTGATTGTCCCATGTATTATCCATTCTGTCGCTGGCTTTTCAGAAACAGTTAATGGTAATCTTTCCGGTTTTTCAATGCTCAGCATTGTATAGTCTGCTCCTCTCTGTGCCAAAGTGATTTGTTTATCTGTAAGGTTAAATTCTGAAAACAACGACGTGGTGTTGATTAGACGCCATGGCACATCGCCAGAACAAAGGTTTTGCAGCGTCCAGCCCAAAAGCATTATAGAGCGCAATTGTGACTGACCATGCTGTAACATGACGAAGTCTTGTTCCATTATGTCAATGGCAGAGGATACTATGCTGTCCAAAGAATACATTCTGGATGACAGAGTCGTTAACCCATTGTCAACTACAGTATGAGATTTCTCTAAATTAATTCGATCAATTTCTCGTATTCGTTCTGCAGTCTCTGCTTGCGTTGTTTTCCATGTTTCATTATATAGGGCATAGATACCGGCATATATAAAACGTTTATGACGCGGTTTTGCAGGTCCTTGTAAGAAGTCCCTTAAATCAACGCCATCTGTAAGTAAAGATAAGTGTTGTTTTACCTCTTTTAGTGTCGATTTTTATAGCCACTCAAGGCACAGTTTCCCTACACTGTATGATGTTACTATCCCTGGATGTTGTCATATCTTGGATCTGGGCTGGTGAATGTGATTTTGATGTTGTAGGGCGCCTTTAAACCAGAGCGCATGCTCTTGGTATTTTAGTAGAATTTCAATATCCTCGAAAGGAGTGTATTCCATTGGATGTTCCTCTTCTTTGTAAAAGTGAAACACATTTGTTACTTGATTTGCTTCAGGGAAGATAATCCATGAATAAAATACCTCTCTGTCTGCCGATATTCATGTGCCTCTATGACAAAAATTACCCTACCACCTCTTGATGATAGGCCATTTGTTATAAATGTTATAGTGATGGTTTTCCTTACATTTTCCAGGATGATTAGAGCTTCTGGATCGGTTTCTTGGAAACCTGTAACGTCTAAGCCTGGTAGGGCTGCAGCTGCTGCAGCTCAACCGGTTTCGTTATTGCCTCCTGTAGTTCTACCGTTCTTAGTTTCGCTATCCGACATTTTGTTGACTGAAAGTTCGCAGAGCAAGTTTCAAGGAGACAAAGATAAGGTGAACAATATTTTGGAACACTGTATCCTTCAAAGTTGAACAAACCAAAAACTAATACATAGGATTTTCGTCCTACTCAGTTATGGCGAATATTTTATCCTTTTACCCACTCCAGATGTCTAGTGGAGTATTTTATGGGGAAAAGGGGTCTCTGAGCAAAGCACGACTGAGTTACTTTAGTATCTAGCATTAAATTAGTGCCTTACCAAACGTTGGACGCCATGTAGTGTAGTTCTTATATTCCCAATAGGCTCTACGCATTGGAATAATATATCCAATAGTTTAGACGTAGGACTGAGGTCAACTAGGCCTCTATCGAATATATTAAACTTAATAGTGAGTGCTAGCTAGCTCAGAGGTCACTAGAAACTTTCTCGAATTCACAAGACGGGATTAGTTTCTGACAACCGCATAAACATGCCAACTTTGTTTCCCAAGAATAAGAAATGTATCTCTCGAGTTGCGAAAACAATAGATAAGTATTTCACTCAGTCAATTGTGCATGCTTCATTTCAACAGAGGTGCAGAGAAATAGAGAAATGGGCGTTTTCAATAAAACAATTTATTGAATAGTCTTCTTTCTCATGCAAGTAAAGTGAACTGCTACAATCGTAATGCAGACTGCAAAGTATAATGCGTACAGCGAGAACAATATTATAAAATAATACTGTAAGAGCATTGTATGGTTTCTAAACCATAGATAAATACGTACATAAATAATAATGACTAAAAGTACTCAACTGGTGCTTCTAAAATACGCCTACCCCAATGCACCTAATCTAAGTCTAGTACGAGGGAAGAAGTAAGTGTGGTGTAGCATAGGTTTAGTTTTCTTTGCCAAGAATCTATCCAAGATTTCTCTTAGGTTCTAATCAGCACCATACCTTGGTTTTATTATGAAGGAGGTCTGGTATCTCTGTCTCGGGACTCGATTTCCCAACACCCCGCAAGGGGAGCTTGGAAACACTGGAGCTGGATTCTCAGCGAGAGAAAGGACAGCTTCTTGATGAGTGCGTCAGCTGGAGGGTCGGCTTCCTTCGGCACTTGCTGTAGCGAACTGCGTCGGGCAAGTAGATAGTCGAACTGCTCCGAACCACCGGGTCTTGCTAGACCAAGTGAAGGCATATTTATACCTTGAAGGTGCCTAGTTTGACGTAAAGTTGGGCATAATAACGTCAGTAAAGAACCCCCAGGGAATAGTAGTTTTTTGTAAAGTACATGAGTTCTTGGACAAATTAATATTCAAGCGAGTGGAGGTCCGTGACTGCTTCAGCCGATTTTTCAAGAAATCATTGTGACGATTTTGGTACGGGTGGAAGTAGCCATGCCTGTTTAAACTGCATGAGCTATGTCTAAATAAGGGAATGATTTCTATGCCTATATTAGGGCAATGTGAATTGTACCTATATAAGGGCATGAATCCGAAAAATTCACTCGGATCCTAAAACGCTATACAACACTTTGGATTCAATGTGGTGATATTATATTATATTAAATATTTTGGTGAAGTTCTTGTGATTGAGTGTGTACACTAGAATGTGCCTCAACCGTAGTGCACTGGGTCAACCTGGATACACTTCCAGGTACTCTCTTTTCATTTTCAATTGTCGCAGGGATCCTGCTCTCACACAGAACTGTGCATAGAGACTTGGAACTTCAGTGAATTAGGGTGTGCCAAAACTCACATTAGTACCCAAAATCCCCTACCAGACTAGCAATCAGTGACTCATTGGTTCTTACAAACTCCCAATGTTTAGACAACCCAGAACATGGACTTAGAACACCTCAGGTAACGTGGAACACATAAACACTCTTTCGTTATACCAACATTTCAATCCAGAACGAGGAGTAAATGAAGACACGTGCAAGTTTGAAATGTTTATTTCTAATGCAGTGTTCTCAAGCGCAGTATCTTAGCTAATACAGGCAAACATATTATAAGCAACAAAGTTATCAGCATAGTTACTAGTCCATAAAATACAAAGGGAGAAAGCATGTTAAAATTCTAAAGGGAAGAAGGCTAAAGAGCACCTAAATCTTAACCTCCCTTGCTATTATATTATATTATATCTAAAGAAGGTCTCTTTGGGTTTTTAGAAGGGCGGCCCCATACCTCTGATCCTAGTGGAAAGGGATCACATCATCTTCCACCAGCTCTCTGCATGCTAATATTCATCAAGTGTGAGCATGCTCAGCGCAGTGCATTATTAAAACGCGCCTAAAGCCAGAGTTGGCCGCTGCTGCATATGTGTTATGTCTAGAATGTGGGCAGATCAGACCTCACAACAACCACTGTGTTGAAATAACCTTGAAGGCCTCGGCACTCACTGTTCAGACATAGCTTACCAAGCAAAGCTGATACAATAGCAAAACATATTATTCTCATGTTAAGCAAAATATTCTACTAGGCTCAAAGCTCTAATAACAATATGTGCCGTGTGCAGAAGCAGCAGAAAGGTAAAATGGTGTTTAAACCTCTAATAAGCTCATACTAACTTACCACACAGTGTGAAGGCAAAGCCCATCTATATGACACAATTAGGTGACTTGCAGAGACCCTCATCTGGTGCACACGTGACTTTCAAAGAATTTATTGTAGCTTCTTCATTTAGATTCAGATTGTTTTGAATTAGTATCTTGAGTGCATTTTTGCTGCGTTTCATTCTTTGTTTGTTCAACTGTCTGCATAGCAGCTACCTTTTGCACCACATTGTGTTAAATTGTTTAATCATAATGTCGTTTGATGAAATATTACATTTGACCGAGAATAGAGCTCAAACTAAGGTTTACACTGCTTCAGATGTGACTGACATTTATGGGCTCATTTGAGAGAAGAGGACATTTGACACCACTACTGGTCCTGTCCAACAACAAATCTGTCCGCTGGAATACCTAATGCGTAGAGAGATTAACAAACATCTGCACGCCACAACTCAGATCCAATATCACAAGGCTAATCACATACCTAAGGGGTTACGCCTTGCTATCAAACCTATGTTATTTAAAATGAACAAGAAGTTCATGGAAAAGTGGTGTGCGATTATAAACAAATATTCTTTGGATTTGATTTTATTAATTGTTGAAGAACGTTTTTCAAGTTCTAGTAGGTTTAGAAATGGAAATCAAAGAATTACAAACCAACTTAGTGTCTAGAGTGGAAGCAGTTGTTTGGACAACCACACTTGATGATATAAACAACAAACTTGATGTCTATGCTAAGGAAATTCACGAACGAAAGATTAGAAAATGTTGTCGTGATACTATAGACTACAAGTTGTATGAAGTTTATTCTTGGGCTGAGGTTTATGCCCAAAAATGAAGCTGGCAGAAGCAAGGGACAACTTCATCAGAAGAGAGTCTTGCATCTGTAACAGATACACAACTATCCAGACCACCAGTGCCTTCAGCAAATCAGACAACCGTTGGTGATACTGACACAGCTGGCCCTAGTACTACAAAGGTTTCTTTTTTAGACATCAGTCCTGCAGCAAATCAACCTCCCAAGCAGGCAGCAGTGGCACAAACAAAACCCGTAGAGGCCACCAATTCAGCCAGAACAGGGGGAACACGCCGCAAGAAACATTAGTGGTGAACATTTCCTCTAAAACATTAACGGACAACCAGCTGGCAGTATTAAATAAGGGAAGCTCATTCGTTCTCACTTATCAAGCTAACAGCCTTGATTCTCAGGTTGCTCTGTACAAATTCACAAGAAACTTAAGATTAAGACATTTCTTTTCCACTACTTCCTTTGAATCTGCACCAACACTAGAAGATGAATACCAGGAATTTAAACTGAAGAGCTCTTTTGTTCCTCCAGTTTCACACAAAACGATTGATTTGTTTGAGTCTTTAGTCAAACAAGATCTGTCAAGATTACCTAGTGTTATTGCAGGGAGACCTAATTTACCTACCAGAGAAAGACTTGCATTGAAATCCTTACAATTGAATAAATCTTTACATTTCACCAAAGCAGACAAGGGTGGTGCCCTGGTTGTGATGGACCACATTCAATACGAAGATAAGATAGGCTTGATGCTTCAGATTCTTCTACTTATCTACCACTTACTGAAGATTCAACTAATAGCTTTTTAGCTTTCTTGGATTCCATTCTCACGCACGCCGCTGAGATGAAAAGGATTAACTCAAAAACGAGAGAGTACTTGTTCACCCGTTTTCCTCGGAGACCGGGTCTTTACATGCTCACAAAAAAGCATACAAATTTAAGGGACCCCCCTTTGAGGCCCATAGTATCCGGTTGCGGATCCCTACATGAGCCACTATGGTGTCATCTTGACATGTTTCTCCAACCAATTGTTCAAGCCAGTCCATCATACCTTCAAGATACTACTCATTTGCTTAACATCTTACAGATGATTAGTATCCCAGAGAGTGGACAGACTTGGTTGTGTACTATAGACGTTGTGTCTTTATACACATCTATTCCTCACACAGAGGGCATTGAAGCCATTGAATGGGCTCTGTTGAAACAAGAAAACATGAGAGCTAACAAGGTATTTCTTCTTGAAATCCTTTATTTTTGTTTGTTTCTCAGTTATTTTCATTGGAAAAATCTTTTTTTTCCTTCAGGCCAATGGTACTTCTATGGGCTTTTCTGGAGCACCCAGCTATGTCAACATTTTTATGTTGAAATTTGAAACAGAACACATTCTACCTGACAGTCTTTGGACTTCGAATTTGATTGAGTATAGACATTTCATAGACGATATACTTATCATTTGGCATGGGTCATGTAGTGTATTTGAAACACGGATTTTGAAACTGAACACAATCAATCCTCAAAATCAGTTTACGTCTCAGATTGAATCTCATAGCATAGCTTTTTTGGATGTCATGCTTAAACTTTCTGGCACTACCATTGAGACCACTGTTTTTAGGAAACCTATTGATTGAAATAATGCCCTACTCTACCAGAGTTTCCACCCATGGTCTTTGAAACGCCACCTTCCTTTTTCTCCATTCTTGAGAATCAAACGTATTACTTCGGATTCAGAGCTAGGTTTGCAGACCATTAAGAGAATCTAAACACAAGTTCTTGGATAGAGGTTTGTTTGAATTTTAATGCTAATTGCAACGGTCATCATGTGATTTATGTCATCAGATGTCCATGTGACTTATTTTATGTAGGGAAGACTGAGAGAATTCTCCGTATCAGGATTACTGAACACAAAAGCAGGTTTAGAACTAAGACCATGAGTTCACCCTTAGCGCAACACTGGCAGCTTGAAAATCATTCTATTGCTCAGCTTAGATTTGGGGTGCTCAACAAAGTTGAGGACTGTTTGGAAAGAGACATATCTAAGTTACTCTCTCAACGTGAGTCATATTGGATTTGGTTCATGCAAACTTTGTCCCTGAAGGGACTCAATGATAAATTTGAATCGTCATGTTTCCTGTAATTTAAGTCTCTGCCTAATTTATGGTGTCGTCCATGCATTTGTGTATTACTACTTTTCTAGTAAGTGCTTTTATGTATTAGACCTAGCTGTTTTCCGCACCTCTTTATGTCTTTGGCCTGTGAGCATGTGTATTTTCCAAATTCATGTCGATAGTTTTCACTTTTCACTTCACTCTTAAACTCACTTTCCTTTTTTTGATCACCATTATTCAGATTTTGAATGTGTGCATGTCGTGCACATACATCTGTTCATTATATTCTTTTTGTTATTTGCTAACGTCGCAACGTTTGTGTGTGGCACTTTTTGCCTAGCTGTGGACTGCAGGCTTAATTTTTGTTTGGTTAGTATTTTCAATACCGTGTTGACTGATGCGGTCAGTCTTATTTCTATGCCCATCGTTATACCTGGCTTGAGTTTACATTATTGACGCACACGGAAGGGCGCCTCATTCACAACCGGCGTTGTTGAAAAGGTCGATTTCCAGCAGGCTTCTCACGCGTGGTGGTGAGCTTTTTTCTTCCTTTTTGATAATTCTTCTAATTAGCAGTGTTATCCCCATTGGTTGGGTTAACAGTTGAGTTTTCAATGTTGGTTTATTTCACTTTCAGGCGCTTGTATTTCACATTATCCTGAAGGAAGCACGGGAGCGATATATCGTGCTGGAGGTAAACTGGCTTAATACTGGTTGGGTGTCATTATGTGTTCATTTTAGAGAACATGATGATTTTTTTCATTGGTTTTTTGGCAGCTTTTGTCCCCTGGTTGCTGATTGCATCTTTGGCAGTATGTGTACACACTTCCGCCTTCAGGTATTTATTTACCAAACATTGTGGTCACGTTTGGTGCTTTCGCTCGGTGCTAAAACACACTATGCATTATTCACTTTTGGTGCTTTGTTTTCGGATGTTGGTTTGAGGTATATAAGTCTGATTGTCACGGGTGTTGTCAAATCACACTAATACACTCCCTGACATTGTCTAACATGACCCTGGGAAGCGGTGCTCTTAGCCATCTTCATTTTAATTTGATTTTTGGAGTCAAAATGTCACTTGAACTATGTAATTTGGCAATTACTGTATATATGTATATTCCAATTGTCCATTTACATGTTACAGAATCCCCCTGATGAAGGGCTGGTGTTAAAATCCCAAAATGCACTGGGAACTTATGAAATTTGTCTTTGCATGCTAAACACAAGCTGTATCCTTTATTCACCTTTGGATTTGATCTGCGAGGACTTTGAATAAAAGCAGATTTCAAATCACCCCAGGTTTTGAAGAACTTATTTGGACCCTTTGGATTCAATGAAAATTGTTTTTGATTAAGTGTGGTGATATTATATTATATTGAATATTTTGGTGACGTTCTTGTGATTGAGTTTGTACACTAGAATGTGACTCAACCGTAGTGCACTGGGTCAACCTGGATACACTTCCAGGTACTCTCTTTTCACTTTTAGAAAGTTGGCATTTTCTTACTTTAGCCATTTGTTGCCTTCTGACTGTTTCTGAATACATGCATGAGTGCGTGACAACTGGGCTTTGTACATTCCCTCTAGACAGCCACACACAAAGGGATCTTAGTTGTGACTTAATGGGCCATCTACATACTGATGAGCTACGCTGGGCAAGAAGAGAGTGAGGAGCTGAAACTTACACCTGAATAGGCCTTGTCTTGTCCCCACACAAAGGGCTGCATACCCTCCTGTAGCAAGTCTGGAGCCACTGCAGAAAGGGCAGTGACTCTGTGCACTTGAAGGGCTTCTCTATGAAGTCCTGCCCACTTCAAAGGCACAGCTGTGTATAAGTGCTGGACCTCAGATGCCACCGACTCAGTACACTTCTGGACCTGTGGATACTCTGCAGGAAAAGGACAGTTTTATCCTACAAGGACTGCCACTCTGCTGGACTGCTACTCTGCTGGACTCCTGCTTTGCTGTGCTGCCCTGCTGCCCTCTTTCCAGGTAGTGAGAAGGACTGGACCTGCATCTCCTCAACCCAGAACAAAAATTACTCCAAGGGCGTGCTGGCTTGCTTACTGAGTGAAGTCTCAGGGACATACAAGATTGCCAACTCACCTGCTACAGCACCTGGACTCTGCCATCTGTGAGTCTTGTCCTGTCAAGTGGTGCCATTCCAGGCCTGGGACATTGGAAGTGGGTATACAGTGCTGCTCGAGTAAAAACCTATGCATTGACGACATTGCTTTGCTTGCGACCGGCACATCTCTATAGATGAGGACGCATCGCCACTTCTGCAAAGATCAAGTGCATTGCGTCACCGACAGCGCTTAACATCTTCACCATTTCCGATCCATCTTCGAATTTGTGCTGCTCATTGACGACTCACTGCTGCAGCAAGGATCGAGCACATTGTATCACCTACTGCATGGCACATTGTATCCATTTCCAATGCATTGCATCTTTGTTCCTCTTATCCCATCTTCGATGTCGACACAACCAAGGCGCTGTGCCGTGTGCCAAAGCTGGCCCTGTATCTGACCAATGCTCCATCGCAATCGGTCTGAACTTTTGGATTTTACCTGGTCTGGTGTGACCAGATAGCCCCTGTTGGGGCTTTATGCTTTTAAGCACAACATTTCAGTTTATTCTTTAAAAAATCATAACTCTGGCTATACTTCTTGGATTTGTGTTGTTCTGGATTTGTTTTGTTTATTAAATTAAGCTTTATTTGTCTAAGCAAGTGTGGTATTTTTTCATGTGGTATTTTCATGTGTTTTACTGTTTGAAGTGTTGTGCAAATACTTTGCCTCTGAAGTTAAGCCTGATTCCTCTGTGCCAAGCTACCACGGGTGAGCACAGGTTAATTTAGGGTGTGTTTGTGGCTTACCCTGACTAGGAATGTGGTTCATGCTTGAACATGGTGCATACCCCAGCAACCGAAAATGTAGGGGCAGATTTATGCTAACTGGCGCATCCCCAGGGATGCGCCAGTTAATGTGCGCCACAGTGCGCCACTGCTCCGGCACCCATGGTGCGCCGCATTTACAATGCGGCGCACCATGGTGCAAGGCAGTGAAGATGCGTGACGCATCTCTCGGCGTACGGGCGGCGCATTGCAGGAGTCATGTCGCAAGTGCAACATGACTCCTGCAATGCAAAGGGGCCACCTCTTCAATGCATGTTGCGTCACCCTGGATTTGGTTCCACGGGACAACATGGAATCACATTATTATTAATTTTTCGGAGATCCCGCACAATCCAATACTTATTGTCAGACTTGTGTAAACCCATGATCAGCAAATTACAAGGACTTCCAACAGTTTCTTTTAAGATACCTTGTTTTAGCATGTCTAAAATCAATGGAGTTATTCCAGCCACTGTCTCAGGTGTTAGGTTAAATGGTGGTGTTCTCGGAAATACTGCATGTGGCTTCATGGTGATTCAGACTGGTCCAACATCCTTCCCTGAAAAATCTCTAATTTTACAGTGTCTATCATATTAGGAGGTAAATCATCTACTGTTCTTACAGGATACAACCCTACAGCTGTTTCTTGTCAGGCCATTTTAAGTTCAATATCTTCATCATGGGTTAGAAATTCAACACCATCCGATGTGCACTAAATGGCGCAATTTAACTTTCACAAATGATCTCTTCCTAACATATTTACAGGACTAGAGTCACACACCACAAACTGATGATCTTCCTCAAATGAACCTATTTTACAGGTACTTTCTTTGAAACAGGATTAATTATTTGTAATTCCTACGACCTGGATCTTCTTTCCAGAGAGGGGTAGGCCTGGAACTTCAGCTGTTCTAACAGTGGAACGGATAGTACCTGTGTCAATCAGAAAAGACACTTGGTGGCCATTAACCTGTCCTCTACAGTGGTCTAGTTTGTCTACCGCAAAACTGAGCCAAGTATGCAGTTTTTCTTACCCAAGGCATCGTTCTTTGGGAATTGTCAGTATCAAAACTGTAATTCTCAATATGGGGTACTGTTAAAATAATTTCCGATTTTGGAACATATTTGAATTTGCTCTTTGTACTTGATTCACAATAAATCTGGTGTTATCCACGTTCTGTGGGGCAAACAGAGCTTGTGAGACCTGCATCATAGGACCTTCTGACTCTGTTAACATCTGTAGTCATTGGACTGGAACCTGAACTAGAACATTTTCCATTTGCATTCGATTTACCCTTTGCATTTGCACATCACCACTCATTTTGATTTGGATTCTGTCTACACTCTCTCTTCCAATGCCCAAGCCTGTTGCAATAGTGACAAGGAGTCAATCTCTTCAATGTTGTAGTGACTATTCCTGAATCTGGATCAACTGAAACACCTCGACCTCTATCCTGAGAAACAGTCACTCCACCTTGAGTCATCTGTCCTCCATTCTGGAAACCAACACCCTGCATTCCACCAGCATTTCCTGCATATGACTGATTTTGAAACCCCTTTTGAGCCAGCTTAGTTTGAGCCAGCATAAATTTCTCGTTTGGCATTTTTGCTACATCTCTTGCTCCTCACTACAGTATTTTGCATACCTCAAGATCTCATCTAAGGGCTTTCTCTGCCAACTAATCACATTCTGTTGTATGTTCATGCTGGTTTTTGGCCAAAACCTAAGAACGAATGGTGAAACAAAACTCCCCATATCTCCCTGTTTTGAATTTTCCTCTCTGCTGTACTGTTTAAACACCTGTAACAATCATTCATAATGAGCATGCACTGATTATTTACCTTCCTGGGTAGTTCTATGGATCTTTAACCAATCTATCAGGCACATGTATCAAAAGGAAAAAAGGTCGCAAACGGGCAGATTCTAAAAAATCGCAAATTAAGTAATCTCTAAATTGCGATTACTTAAATGGCGATTGCATTTAAGGAATCGCAAATTGAGATTCCCTAAATGCAATGCATTAAAGTAAAAAAATCTGTGATTTCGCTAATAGGGTGGCGCAAATTACCTTGAAGTGAACTTCATGGTAATTTACAAAAACTTTGAAAAATGCACTTTTGTGCATTTTTCAAAGTTTCATGTTGTGCACACACATGCCCTCAGGGCATGTGTGTTCACAACATATGTGCACAGATCAATTTCAGGGGTGCAACAGGGTGTCCTTTTGACACCCTTGCACTCTGAAATTGCATGCGCAATTTGCGATGACCTATTGGTACCTATTGGTACTCGCAAATTACGCATGCAATTTCCCATTCATTCCTATGGGCCTGTAGGAAGCCATTCCTTATTTGCGACTCGCAATTGGCGAGTTCCAAATAAGGAATGTGTGGGAATCACTATTTTCACAGCGATTCCTACATGCATAGGCTTTTGCGAGTCCTTAATTGCGATTCCTTAATTATCACAAGTAAGGACTCACAAAATTCTACCTTGATGCATGTGCCTGTATATACCTTTCTGGAACTTTTTCTTTTAAAAAAAGTAATCACCTCGTCATTTTTTGTCTATCCCACAGGTGAAGGTGCAGGAGAACACATATCCCATGAGGCTCAGTATGTGGCCATTGCACAGGTATCTTATATTCAGCCCATTGATCACTCAGTACCACAATATAAAAAAAGCATTCAAGTCACTCCAGACCAGAAAAACTTTGACATTTTAACAAAAATATCAACTTGCCTATACCACTGGGCTATATTCTCTCTTAGTTTTGGAAAGTTATTTGTAAATGTCACAAGATCACCTCTACTCCCCGGTAGATGAGCATGCCCTCCACCTGGTATCTCCCTCATGGGGAATTTTAAGCCTTATCTTCATTTAGGGGTACTGGTGGTGGCTTACCATTTGCTTCTGTAGCGTCTGATTGTTTCTTTTTCTTTCCCTGTTTCTTTGCCCAACTGCTTTCCAATCTGTCAAAATTGCTCCATTTTTAATGCAATTCACCAACACCGCAATGTGTAATCTCATTTCTGAGAATCACAATCAATTCATCACCTAACTGTGCCCTGAAACTTTTATGTAAAGGAACACTATTAGAGAGATCCACTTTGTATGTTCCTGCCAATTCGGTTAACCTATCATGTGTGGCAACTGCACATCTTGTGATTTCCTTACTCAAATATATGAATTCATTTTCCTGATATTGATTGAAATTTGTAATACCCTGACATCCTCTAATAATATTTTCTAATTCCACATTCAATTTTGGCACATCTAGAGGCCTTACCCTTTCCTGATTAATAAATGGTACCTTTGTATCTCCCAACATTGTATTTTCTTGAGTTTCCTCAAACCATGGTGGAAAAATCCTATCATCAAATGGTCTTGTCTCTCCTTGGGCAATTAGTGCTGTAAATACAATCCTCCTCCCTTCTCTTAATGATCAAACATTTTTGTGGTGGCGTCCACGCAAGATCCTGTGAGCACGATAAACAAATAATCTTTGTGTGTCCATGAAGGAATACTAAATAGTTTATTCATACAAGAAACAAATCAGAAATTAGGTTTTAATGCCCTCTGACTTACTTACATTCACGCAAATGAAAACTCAATCAGCGGAAATCACACTGATTGATATAGTTTCGCCTATGCGCAATTGTTTCCACTAACACCAATCAATATTAGTGCAATCATAATAAATTGATATTGTACCAATCTCAATTGTGTAGTCGATGATACCTCATGGATATGCGCCACAAACTTTAGCAGACAAATAACACCACAACATATTATTTATTAACTATCCCGGGATCTTGGACTACTCCAAGTCCGATAACAACTTCAACTGGTCAACATCAAGCACTTAAACACTACTAATCTATCAGCCTCTACCAAAATACCTAACCCATAACTTTAAGAAAATGACAACTCTTAATTAAAACAATTGTGGCGCATAGCCTTATTGATACTCACACCTCTGCAACCACCTCAGCATCTGCGGACTCCTTCAGTCTTTAAGTTTGGGCTTTGGACTTAAAGCACAAGGGCAATTCTAAACTTGGGCACATTATTTCAGCACCTTTTCTTTTGAGATGTAAATTGCCCTCTCACTAACGGTAAACAACCTTTACAACGCAACTTTTACCACGCAGTGCATTTACAACGCAACTTTTACAACGCAAACCATTACAACGCATTGCGCTGGGGGGCGCTCTAGGATAGGGAATAGGTTTAATGTACTATCCAACACCTTCCCTACTATCCACGGGGACTGGAGTTGGAATAGTAAATTAAACAATTCACTATCCAGCGCCTAAAAGCACTACGCGTTGTAAAGGTATTCGTTGTAAATACCGCGTTGTAAAGGCATGCAATGTAAAAGCATGCGTTGTAATATCATACATCCATATGGACCTTTGTTCATTGACAAGGAGAAATAAAAAGGAGCAATCATCGACACAAAGCAAAAAGTTATTAAAGGCTTTTAGTACAGTCAATAAAGAGAAATTTTGTGTGAGTTTTAACGGTTTTATTTTGAATTCTTACATTTTTCATTTTTTATTCAATGAGAATTCATCTTTACACATCAGCATTAAAAGTTACTGTAATCCAATAACCGATATTTCTATATGGGAAAGAACACAATATTGATTAAAATGACAGTTACTATTGTAATAATACAGGAAGCGTGTTCAATAAAGGAAATTCCCTCATCTAAATTAAAGTGGAATAAAATAGAATAAGGTGCTAGTTCATATGCCTAATAAAGAGTACTGATGAGAGGTTCAATGCATAAGCATAAAGCCTCTGCATATGATGTTGGAAAGTATTCTCAGCTATAAATCAGCACAAATCAAACAAATAGATTAAGCATACCTCCCATGTAGAGAGACATGTAGAAACTCTGATATGAGTCTCCAGCAAGTGCAAATGACACAAGCTTTAAGGAAAAAGCCCCCATTAAGAGAAAAGCTCCGATCTTGGAACACGCACTAATATAAGCACATAATAATCTAGGTGGCAAAACGTTTTCTTTTGTCTTCCGCATCATCCAATAGGAATTGGGTAAGCTCACATCTGTACAATAGTCTATAGACGTTAGTTTTGGAAAAAATACATCATCCACAATTTAAGGTCCAGACCGTTCTCATGAGTCATCCTTCCTGTTGCCTCCTCTCCTCCTGGTGAGAACTTCATTTGTCCAATTCAAAAGAAATCCCTATTTACTAACTAGCAAAAGATTTCTGGTATATTACAACATCTGCAGCAACGAGGAATGCGTGCATTTCAAAAGCTAAATGTAGAAAATAGGCCTTTCAATGTTAATGTGAAACCTCTGGTACTGTGGCATCAGAAGTTAAGCTAAGTTAAACCAGTACTTATTTACTTCACTGGTAAGCTTATAACATCTAAGTATGATTAACTACTCAAAGCTTGAGTTTAGTATATTTGCTATTCAATTGAAGACTTTTACACATTTTTTTAAAAAAAAGTGTTGTTGTTTTCAAGTGAAATTTGCTCCTGCATGGTTAAAAGTGATGAATAGTTTACTGAAAAAGTTTTCAAAGGACAACATATAGTTTAAAAGCACAACAGCTTTATTAATTAAGAATCTGTAATGAATTGTAGGTAGATGCTGGGGTGATTCGGCAAGAATTAATTCGGGAAATTAAAAATTTAATGTTTTTAGGCACAGATCGAGTCAAAATTTGAAGAAATTTGAGACATCCCAATAGATGAATGAGTTAAGACAGATAATGCTGCTAACACAGTAAAACAGTAGCAGCCACTGCCAATAGCACAGGTCCACAAAAGAATGAAGCAAATTTGATTGAAAGACTTTAACAGTGAGGGGCTAATGAACTGATGACTACATAATGCGCCTTGAACTGGAACGGTCTTCTATATGTAACTCAACTGCTTTACCTGCAAAAGGTAAAGGGGTCTGTACCTGTATTGATCTACTAGGAACGGACAGAACCAATATGATGTAATTTCAAGTGTTGTTACTTACACAAGGCCTTACAGTGTGGCGGAGATAGGTTTAGCTGAAAGCAATGTTAATGAAGGCACTTTACCCAGAAGAATCCATTGCCAACCATAAAACTATCTTATTTTATATACTTGAAGATATTTTTCTCTTCTACTAGGTACTGTTAAACAGCTGAAGAGGAGGTTAATTTGAGAGGAGGGCAAAAACGAAAGTGGTATTGTGGTTCATTTCAGCCATATTTTTTAGAAATTCTGAACCATCTGCTCAAACATATGAATATTAATGCACCCTGTACCTGTAGTTGCGGCACCACTTTAAATATTATGAGGTATATTTATCATGGTTTACGTCACCCTTGCGCGATGCAATGGGCGCACGGGTGACATAAAACCTAGAATGACATTTACCAAGCCACGCAAGGCCACCTTGTGTGGCTTGGTAAATGTGGAGTAACACAAGGTGGCATAAGTTGCTGCCTTGTTTTACTCTGCACCAGTGAGGCCCTCCATGACTGGAGAGTGGGTGTTCCCACACATCCATCCATGGACTTTCATATTCACAGATTTACCATTAGTGCCAGACCTGGGAATGCATCAACATGCTATGCTTCCCCGAGGAGGAGTAACGAGGAGAAATATGCTTATTTCTGCCCTTTCTTTCCTCTTTCATAGAAGGGGGAATAAGCATCAAAGGACTATTTTTGTGCAGATCAATCCTGCCTGTGACACAGGCACCCTTGTATCATGGTGAAAAGGTGCCTGCATTGGTGCTAAAGCAAACACAAGGAGATGATGGACAGAGCGCTGAAACTTTTCAGACACTCACCTTCAGTCACAGCTCTGGGTTGAATCCATCATCGTTCTTTAGCTCTCTTCACCACCTCAGTTCATTGGTGCTAGGCATCAATTTTTGCACCAGTGCAGGCAGAGAGCAGGAATGCACCTTATATTGTTAAATATGGTATATTCCTTCCCTCTCCCTTTCACACTGTGCAGCAAGGTGGCTAGCTGCTTTGTGTTGCATGAAATTATGCCCCCATGGCTTTAGTAAGCTCAACAATAAAGAAGCGCGTTTATCAAGAAATCACGCAGCACAGCAAGCCACTTTGCTGCTCTGCAGTGCATGATAGGGAAAGGGTAGGAATGCGCCATATTTAGCATTACACAGCGCATTTCAGTCTTTTCCTTGTGATAATGCACAATATGCTGCCTAGCGCCATGGTGCAAGGGTCCCTGCATTGTAAGCAGGATTGTTTTTGTGCAGGAAGGTGTCTCTAAAAGCAATCCTCTGAGGCAATTTCCTCTTTCTAAGTGTGCTGCAGAATGCAGCCCACATAGAAAGAGGAAACAACAAGGCAAAATAAACATATTTCTCCTTGTTACGCCTCACCTCGTGTGGCGTCACATTTGACACATTCTCAGGTCTACTAGCAACAGTAAATCTATGAATGCGCCAAAATCCTTGGGTGGATGCGTGAGTTCACCCATGCCCCGCCCCTGGAATGTCTCCCTGGGAAGGGAGTAACGCAATGCAGCGATTTACGCTACGTTACCATATTCTAGATTTGTCAAGTAAATCAGGCCCAGGTGATCTTGCGTGGTTTGATAAATCTAACTTAGTAATTGCACAACCCTTGCACCCACTTGTTTGGCACAAAGGTGACACAAGTATTTCATATTAATATCAAACAATGGTTCTGTCGGGTATGAAAAGCGATTACTTCAAAAAATGCATTTATCTCATCATTGTTCAACGGAGTCCATCAACTACTTCGGACTGTGCTCTAAGTACAGAGCTTGCTCCCAACTTAAATCCAATTTCAACAAAAATCAAAAATCAGGGTGATCAATTACTTTTAATCCATGAATTTCATTTTTTCTTCCATTCTTACCCTGTATATACATATTTTATTCACAATTTATAACAAACGGCGCACATTAAAATTAGGTGAGGTGTGACATCATGTGAATATTCGTGACATTAGAACGTGCTTATGTACAAGTGAGTGAAAAAGAAAGGAGGGGTAGAATTGTCTTATTTGGCCAGTTTAGAGTTGGTAATCGTAATTAACCCAGTAATCCATTCAATGGGTCAAGCATCATAACTGGGTATTCAACTGATCCAATGTTATTATTATCGTCGACGTTTCGACCCTGTGAGACGCCTTAATTGAGGGTCTAGCGCGGGTCTTCTTCAGGACAAGGGGAAGTGGTGAGAGCGCCTGTGGATTAAAGGAAGGATTTTTTAGAAAGGATTTAGGGGAGCAATGTGAGCGGTGAGTGACAATCATATTATTCATTCACTCACCTCGGGGTTTCCGTATACTTGACCCCAAAGGATTGCAGAAACTGAATTTCAGGAGCTACTGATATCTGTTGGATTAATAAGGGACATTAGTCCATTTACAGAGTGTTACAGTTTTCTTGTACATGAGGCAAACACCCTTCATCGAATTAATTCATGCTCACCTAGTAGCTGAACAAAGTTCTCCTTGTAACTGATCAAAATTCCCACTGGGATATTCTTTTAGGCTTTTTAGTGATTCCTTCTAGTCAAGTTCGCCTTATCATTGAGACGATCTGCAATAAAGCGGTGTATTCGATCAGCATCGCGATAAAACAGCTATCGTCTATATGGGGTTCGTACGTTTTTAAAATTTGCATTCTGTTGCCTCTTACCTATTTCAAAGTTCAGATTGTCTCCTTTGACAGGACAGAGCGCGCAGTTTGCTTCTGTGGCGTCCCAGAACTGAGCGCCGGCTCATTCCAGTTGCCTACATCTCGAGGACGTCTCATCACGTCAGCGTGGGAGGGTTGCTACGCGACCGACCCGCTCACGTTGGAACAGATGCAGGCGGCATTGGTGCGTTTCATGGACGCCTTGTTCCGTTACTCGGCAACCAATCGTGCTACCAGCCTCGTTTGGTGTTCGTATAGCGGAGCAAGCAAGTGTATTTCATTTGTCCATATTACATCGGGCTAATGCATTTCAGCTCAACACATATAAATCTGCTCATATGCTATCATTGGTCAATTGAGTAATAAGCAAACGTGCATTTCGGCTCAATACATATGCATCTGCTCATATGCTATCATTGGTCAATTGAGTAATAAGCAACCGTGCACGCTACTGGCCTTTGGCTTGGCGCTCGTGTAATGAACATAACAGACCGTGCAAGTGTATTTCATGTGTCCATAGCATAACATTGTGCATAAATATTACAATTCATTCTGTCATGTATTATCATTATGAAATAACTCCACAGGTTATACTTATGTCTCACACTAGCGATTTCTATATATTTAACAATTGATTACCGCCAAGCACATACCACTACCAGCAGTGATTTTTTACGTGTTACGCATAAAACATCATCTTATTAAGAAAGATTCCTCAATATACATCACAGTTCTGACAATTGCAAAATTGATTAAAATCAGATCTCAGGATTTCTAGGAAATTGTGTAATCCCTGGATATTCATACATGTATGCTGAGAATGCGGGAAACTATGAATTACTAAAGTTGACCCATTTGTCTGGCTGTCTCCTCCCGTTCATTCAGTCCCTCCTGTACAGTATTAAGAGCGTGAATCCACCTACACTCCTTGTAATTAAGTGACTTGGTAACTGAACCCCCTCTTGGGCTGGGAATTAACTTCTCTAGGACCCTCCACCTGATGTCTTCCGGTTTATGTCCGTGCATTTGGAAGTGTTCTACCAATGGCGCCCCCACAGTCTGACATCTAATTCTACTCATGTGCTGCATGATTCTGGTTTTCACCTTCTGTTTTGTCTGTCCTACGTAGATCAAAGCACAAGGACATACAATTGCATAAATAACTAACGTGCTGTTACAGTTAGTAAATGGTGTGAGTGTGAACGTTCTCATATTATGGACAAAGTTCGTGCCCTCCAGACAATAGTCACAGGCCTTGCAATTGCCACACTTGTGGTGGCCAGTCACTGGAGGTAGGTTAAGCATCTCTCTCAGATCTGGTTGTTTAGGGGGGTTCAAGAAGGCTTTGACAGCGGTATCTTTGATATTCCTGCCCCTTTTGAAAGCAAACAAAGGTTGTTGGGAAGTTTGTAACTCTCCTTGGACCAAATTCCAATACTTTTTAATGATCTTCTGTATTTCTGTACTTTTGGTATTGTACGTGGTGACGCATACAAAGCCACCAGTTTCTTTTGTCTTGTCTCTTGTTTCCAGCAATGCTT
Organism: Lissotriton helveticus; assembly: GCF_964261635.1. Taxonomy (NCBI): domain Eukaryota; kingdom Metazoa; phylum Chordata; class Amphibia; order Caudata; family Salamandridae; genus Lissotriton; species Lissotriton helveticus. The sequence goes on along the minus strand of NC_136060.1, from coordinate 16,777,813 downwards.
CCCTTGGCTGATACCATGCGCGCTTCTTCGCACGCTTCAACAATCCTGCCGGGTACCCCCGTCCTCTTAGCCTTTTGGTTAGATCATCTGCTTCTTGAAAATAATCCTTTCTTTTGGAACAATTCCTCCTAAGCCTCAGGTACTGTCCATAGGGCAGATTGTCCCTTAGATTCCTTGGGTGATGAGAACTGTACATCAGTAAAGTATTTCTCTCCATCGGCTTTCGATATAGACTACTGTATATCAAACCATCCTCTGCCTGGAATGTCAGATCCAGGAAATCTATTGATTCCCTACTCTTGGTCATTGTAAATTGTATATCGATGTTCCTATCATTTAGCCAAGTCCAAAATTCTTCCAGCTCCTCTTCGTTCCCTGACCAAATCATCAGAACATCGTCGATGTAGCGTTTCCATACATCGATTTTATTCAAAAAAGGATTCGATAGATCGTATAGATGTTCCTCCTCGTATTTATTCATGAAGAGGTTTGCCAGGCTCGGTGCATAAGTCGCGCCCATGGCCACGCCCTTGCATTGGTAGTAAAACTGTCCCTTGAATGCAAAATAGTTTTTTCTCATTGCTATATCAAGTAATTTGGTCAGGAATTCCGTGGGAATCCAGTGTGGTCTTTCTCTTTGGTCCAGTGTCATTCTTATCACCTCCATAGCGTTGTCCTGGGGGATTGAGGTGTACAGTGATGATACATCCAAGGTGACCAGTATCTGCTTTTCACCATCAAATGACTGGCCCTCAAGTAACTGTATAATGTGCATACTATCACGCACATATGACTTAGTGGTTGGTACCCATGGCTGTAAGAAATGGTCAATGAATTGATTCAGAGGTTCCAATATCGAGCCACAGCCTGAGACTATAGGTCTTCCGGGGGGGTTCTCTAGTCTCTTGTGTACCTTTGGGAGTGTATATATAGTTGGTATCCTCGGTTCCTGTTGATTAAGGAAGTCTCTCTCATGCTGGCTCAGGAATCCCTCTTCCAATCCAGCTCTCGTTGTTGCTTCTATCAGTGCTTTTATTTCACTTGTAGGATCTTTCCGGATTTTGAGATAGCTCTCCTGTACTTGTAGCTGTTGTTCGATCTCAGAGATGTAGTCAACAGTGTCCTGGACCACGATAGCTCCCCCCTTGTCTGCAGCCTTTATTACTATTTCGGTGTTTTTAGCTAGATCAGATAGGGCCACTTTCTCCTCCTTACTTATATTGTATCTTATATATTTTCTTTCACCCATCAGCTGCATCGTCTCTTCAAGTACCACCTTCTCAAACGCTAGTATCCTGTCGCTCATCATAAAAGATGCTGGCGTGAATGTTGATGCCGGTCTGAAACTAGTCGCTGCTGGCTTTGGCGTACTGTTGTTTTTGGTGAAAAAATACTTCAGCCTAATTTTGCGAAAGAATTTTTGCAGTTCCAGTTTAATCTGGAATGAGTTCGGTGCAGTTATGGGGACGTATGATAAGCCTTTAGCCAGAATACTCATTTCTGCATCCGTCATTTCATAACCTGACAGGTTTATAATAGGGTCCAATCGTGTCGCCTCTATTCCAATCCGTGGTAATTCCAAATCTTCCACCAGCATGGTTGCCTCTTCCATGGTCATGAGGTCATCCGTTGTCTGTACTCCCATTACATTCAACTCCTGGGTATCTGCTGCATGTGATAGAACTATATCAATCTCCGTGTCAGTAATTATATTGGCGTCTTCTATTGTTAGATCATTTTCGTTTGGTTGCAATCCGTCTCCGGCTTCATATGATAAGGCTATATCACTGATTAAATTCGTGTCTTCCATAGCTAGATCGTTTTCATTTGGCTGCATCTCACTTGTTGCTACAGCCTGGATAAACGTAATCTGGGATACAGCAGTTGTGGTATCAATAGCTACCACCTGTATGTTTGCCTCCTGGTTGAGATTTCGCCGTGAGTCTCTGGCTGGTAAAATCTCACCCTGGAGTTCCGGGGGGTTCCTTGTGTGTATCTTCCACGTCCCCATCTCCTGGGACGTTCCCAATTCTGCTGCCTTCCCCCACCCCTGTTGCCAGTGGGGTGGCCCTCCCCTAAAAAAGGACCTGAGCCTTGATATTCTGTGTTACTTGTAGAGGGTCCTTCTGCTTCAGAACCCGAGTTGCTACCTACTGAGGAGTCTGAGAAAGTATTGAACCTCCGTGGACCCTGTCTACCTCTGACTGAGTAGAAGCCCTGGTTATCTTGCTGATAGTAATCGTCTGCGATATATGGATATGTCACTTTCCTATCGTAGTTCTTTATGTCTTTGCTTAGTTTGTCCAATTTCCTACTAAGTGTGACAGTGTTAAATTCGGACAGTGTTTTTTCTGCACGCTCTAAGGCCTCCTTAGCATTGGTAACAGCTGAATCTCCCAGTATCTCGTTCTTGAGATCCAAGATTTCTTGCATCAACTTTTTAACATAATCAATAGCTGTCTCCACTCCAAGCACCATCCAGTGCCTGGAGCAGTTGTTAGCCACGTAACTAAAACCCTCACGAAATTTCGGTACGTCTATGAAGATGGCTGGCTCATTACGTACTTGGAGGCCCTTTGGTATTATATTTGCCTCCAAATATTTGGTTAGTACGTGGCCGTGCAGGCGTGATCTTATCAATTTTTTCTCAAGCCTTTCTAGTTTAACTAGTTTAGCATTCAGGCCAACATCCGTTGATGATGTATCACCTCCTAACAGGAAGCTAGATGCGCCCTGATCCTGGATAAGTTTAGCTATGTATTCCTCTGTATAAGACAGGGTTTCCTTATCAGACATATTCAAATACACATCAAAAACAATTTAACAACACAACACTAAATGAGAGCAACGCACCCTCGCAGGTATTCACCTGCACTTTACAATATAAATCACCATGGGGTGACCCAGTATCCCTCAGAACCTGGGCAATACAATTAATATCAAACAATGGTTCTGTCGGGTATGAAAAGCGATTACTTCAAAAAATGCATTTATCTCATCATTGTTCAACGGAGTCCATCAACTACTTCGGACTGTGCTCTAAGTACAGAGCTTGCTCCCAACTTAAATCCAATTTCAACAAAAATCAAAAATCAGGGTGATCAATTACTTTTAATCCATGAATTTCATTTTTTCTTCCATTCTTACCCTGTATATACATATTTTATTCACAATTTATAACAAACGGCGCACATTAAAATTAGGTGAGGTGTGACATCATGTGAATATTCGTGACATTAGAACGTGCTTATGTACAAGTGAGTGAAAAAGAAAGGAGGGGTAGAATTGTCTTATTTGGCCAGTTTAGAGTTGGTAATCGTAATTAACCCAGTAGTCCATTCAATGGGTCAAGCATCATAACTGGGTATTCAACTGATCCAATGTTATTATTATCGTCGACGTTTCGACCCTGTGAGACGCCTTAATTGAGGGTCTAGCGCGGGTCTTCTTCAGGACAAGGGGAAGTGGTGAGAGCGCCTGTGGATTAAAGGAAGGATTTTTTAGAAAGGATTTAGGGGAGCAATGTGAGCGGTGAGTGACAATCATATTATTCATTCACTCACCTCGGGGTTTCCGTATACTTGACCCCAAAGGATTGCAGAAACTGAATTTCAGGAGCTACTGATATCTGTTGGATTAATAAGGGACATTAGTCCATTTACAGAGTGTTACAGTTTTCTTGTACATGAGGCAAACACCCTTCATCGAATTAATTCATGCTCACCTAGTAGCTGAACAAAGTTCTCCTTGTAACTGATCAAAATTCCCACTGGGATATTCTTTTAGGCTTTTTAGTGATTCCTTCTAGTCAAGTTCGCCTTATCATTGAGACGATCTGCAATAAAGCGGTGTATTCGATCAGCATCGCGATAAAACAGCTATCGTCTATATGGGGTTCGTACGTTTTTAAAATTTGCATTCTGTTGCCTCTTACCTATTTCAAAGTTCAGATTGTCTCCTTTGACAGGACAGAGCGCGCAGTTTGCTTCTGTGGCGTCCCAGAACTGAGCGCCGGCTCATTCCAGTTGCCTACATCTCGAGGACGTCTCATCACGTCAGCGTGGGAGGGTTGCTACGCGACCGACCCGCTCACGTTGGAACAGATGCAGGCGGCATTGGTGCGTTTCATGGACGCCTTGTTCCGTTACTCGGCAACCAATCGTGCTACCAGCCTCGTTTGGTGTTCGTATAGCGGAGCAAGCAAGTGTATTTCATTTGTCCATATTACATCGGGCTAATGCATTTCAGCTCAACACATATAAATCTGCTCATATGCTATCATTGGTCAACTGAGTAATAAGCAAACGTGCATTTCGGCTCAATACATATGCATCTGCTCATATGCTATCATTGGTCAATTGAGTAATAAGCAACCGTGCACGCTACTGGCCTTTGGCTTGGCGCTCGTGTAATGAACATAACAGACCGTGCAAGTGTATTTCATGTGTCCATAGCATAACATTGTGCATAAATATTACAATTCATTCTGTCATGTATTATCATTATGAAATAACTCCACAGGTTATACTTATGTCTCACACTAGCGATTTCTATATATTTAACAATTGATTACCGCCAAGCACATACCACTACCAGCAGTGATTTTTTACGTGTTACGCATAAAACATCATCTTATTAAGAAAGATTCCTCAATATACATCACAGTTCTGACAATTGCAAAATTGATTAAAATCAGATCTCAGGATTTCTAGGAAATTGTGTAATCCCTGGATATTCATACATGTATGCTGAGAATGCGGGAAACTATGAATTACTAAAGTTGACCCATTTGTCTGGCTGTCTCCTCCCGTTCATTCAGTCCCTCCTGTACAGTATTAAGAGCGTGAATCCACCTACACTCCTTGTAATTAAGTGACTTGGTAACTGAACCCCCTCTTGGGCTGGGAATTAACTTCTCTAGGACCCTCCACCTGATGTCTTCCGGTTTATGTCCGTGCATTTGGAAGTGTTCTACCAATGGCGCCCCCACAGTCTGACATCTAATTCTACTCATGTGCTGCATGATTCTGGTTTTCACCTTCTGTTTTGTCTGTCCTACGTAGATCAAAGCACAAGGACATACAATTGCATAAATAACTAACGTGCTGTTACAGTTAGTAAATGGTGTGAGTGTGAACGTTCTCATATTATGGACAAAGTTCGTGCCCTCCAGACAATAGTCACAGGCCTTGCAATTGCCACACTTGTGGTGGCCAGTCACTGGAGGTAGGTTAAGCATCTCTCTCAGATCTGGTTGTTTAGGGGGGTTCAAGAAGGCTTTGACAACGGTATCTTTGATATTCCTGCCCCTTTTGAAAGCAAACAAAGGTTGTTGGGAAGTTTGTAACTCTCCTTGGACCAAATTCCAATACTTTTTAATGATCTTCTGTATTTCTGTACTTTTGTATTGTACGTGGTGACGCATACAAAGCCACCAGTTTCTTTTGTCTTGTCTCTTGTTTCCAGCAATGCTTCCCTTGGCTGATACCATGCGCGCTTCTTCGCACGCTTCAACAATCCTGCCGGGTACCCCTGTCCTCTTAGCCTTTTGGTTAGATCATCTGCTTCTTGAAAATAATCCTTTCTTTTGGAACAATTCCTCCTAAGCCTCAGGTACTGTCCATAGGGCAGATTGTCCCTTAGATTCCTTGGGTGATGAGAACTGTACATCAGTAAAGTATTTCTCTCCATCGGCTTTCGATATAGACTACTGTATATCAAACCATCCTCTGCCTGGAATGTCAGATCCAGGAAATCTATTGATTCCCTACTCTTGGTCATTGTAAATTGTATATCGATGTTCCTATCATTTAGCCAAGTCCAAAATTCTTCCAGCTCCTCTTCGTTCCCTGACCAAATCATCAGAACATCGTCGATGTAGCGTTTCCATACATCGATTTTATTCAAAAAAGGATTCGATAGATCGTATAGATGTTCCTCCTCGTATTTATTCATGAAGAGGTTTGCCAGGCTCGGTGCATAAGTCGCGCCCATGGCCACGCCCTTGCATTGGTAGTAAAACTGTCCCTTGAATGCAAAATAGTTTTTTCTCATTGCTATATCAAGTAATTTGGTCAGGAATTCCGTGGGAATCCAGTGTGGTCTTTCTCTTTGGTCCAGTGTCATTCTTATCACCTCCATAGCGTTGTCCTGGGGGATTGAGGTGTACAGTGATGATACATCCAAGGTGACCAGTATCTGCTTTTCACCATCAAATGACTGGCCCTCAAGTAACTGTATAATGTGCATACTATCACGCACATATGACTTAGTGGTTGGTACCCATGGCTGTAAGAAATGGTCAATGAATTGATTCAGAGGTTCCAATATCGAGCCACAGCCTGAGACTATAGGTCTTCCGGGGGAAATTTCGTGAAGGTTTTAGTTACGTGGCTAACAACTGCTCCAGGCACTGGATGGTGCTTGGAGTGGAGACAGCTATTGATTATGTTAAAAAGTTGATGCAAGAAATCTTGGATCTCAAGAACGAGATACTGGGAGATTCAGCTGTTACCAATGCTAAGGAGGCCTTAGAGCGTGCAGAAAAAACACTGTCCGAATTTAACACTGTCACACTTAGTAGGAAATTGGACAAACTAAGCAAAGACATAAAGAACTACGATAAGAAAGTGACATATCCATATATCGCAGACGATTACTATCAGCAAGATAACCAGGGCTTCTACTCAGTCAGAGGTAGACAGGGTCCACGGAGGTTCAATACTTTCTCAGACTCCTCAGTAGGTAGCAACTCGGGTTCTGAAGCAGAAGGACCCTCTACAAGTAACACAGAATATCAAGGCTCAGGTCCTTTTTTAGGGGAGGGCCACCCCACTGGCAACAGGGGTGGGGGAAGGCAGCAGAATTGGGAACGTCCCAGGAGATGGGGACGTGGAAGATACACACAAGGAACCCCCCGGAACTCCAGGGTGAGATTTTACCAGCCAGAGACTCACGGCGAAATCTCAACCAGGAGGCAAACATACAGGTGGTAGCTATTGATACCACAACTGCTGTATCCCAGATTACGTTTATCCAGGCTGTAGCAACAAGTGAGATGCAGCCAAATGAAAACGATCTAGCTATGGAAGACACGAATTTAATCAGTGATATAGCCTTATCATATGAAGCCGGAGACGGATTGCAACCAAACGAAAATGATCTAACAATAGAAGACGCCAATATAATTACTGACACGGAGATTGATATAGTTCTATCACATGCAGCAGATACCCAGGAGTTGAATGTAATGGGAGTACAGACAACGGATGACCTCATGACCATGGAAGAGGCAACCATGCTGGTGGAAGATTTGGAATTACCACGGATTGGAATAGAGGCGACACGATTGGACCCTATTATAAACCTGTCAGGTTATGAAATGACGGATGCAGAAATGAGTATTCTGGCTAAAGGCTTATCATACGTCCCCATAACTGCACCGAACTCATTCCAGATTAAACTGGAACTGCAAAAATTCTTTCGCAAAATTAGGCTGAAGTATTTTTTCACCAAAAACAACAGTACGCCAAAGCCAGCAGCGACTAGTTTCAGACCGGCATCAACATTCACGCCAGCATCTTTTATGATGAGCGACAGGATACTAGCGTTTGAGAAGGTGGTACTTGAAGAGACGATGCAGCTGATGGGTGAAAGAAAATATATAAGATACAATATAAGTAAGGAGGAGAAAGTGGCCCTATCTGATCTAGCTAAAAACACCGAAATAGTAATAAAGGCTGCAGACAAGGGGGGAGCTATCGTGGTCCAGGACACTGTTGACTACATCTCTGAGATCGAACAACAGCTACAAGTACAGGAGAGCTATCTCAAAATCCGGAAAGATCCTACAAGTGAAATAAAAGCACTGATAGAAGCAACAACGAGAGCTGGATTGGAAGAGGGATTCCTGAGCCAGCATGAGAGAGACTTCCTTAATCAACAGGAACCGAGGATACCAACTATATATACACTCCCAAAGGTACACAAGAGACTAGAGAACCCCCCCGGAAGACCTATAGTCTCAGGCTGTGGCTCGATATTGGAACCTCTGAATCAATTCATTGACCATTTCTTACAGCCATGGGTACCAACCACTAAGTCATATGTGCGTGATAGTATGCACATTATACAGTTACTTGAGGGCCAGTCATTTGATGGTGAAAAGCAGATACTGGTCACCTTGGATGTATCATCACTGTACACCTCAATCCCCCAGGACAACGCTATGGAGGTGATAAGAATGACACTGGACCAAAGAGAAAGACCACACTGGATTCCCACGGAATTCCTGACCAAATTACTTGATATAGCAATGAGAAAAAACTATTTTGCATTCAAGGGACAGTTTTACTACCAATGCAAGGGCGTGGCCATGGGCGCGACTTATGCACCGAGCCTGGCAAACCTCTTCATGAATAAATACGAGGAGGAACATCTATACGATCTATCGAATCCTTTTTTGAATAAAATCGATGTATGGAAACGCTACATCGACGATGTTCTGATGATTTGGTCAGGGAACGAAGAGGAGCTGGAAGAATTTTGGACTTGGCTAAATGATAGGAACATCGATATACAATTTACAATGACCAAGAGTAGGGAATCAATAGATTTCCTGGATCTGACATTCCAGGCAGAGGATGGTTTGATATACAGTAGTCTATATCGAAAGCCGATGGAGAGAAATACTTTACTGATGTACAGTTCTCATCACCCAAGGAATCTAAGGGACAATCTGCCCTATGGACAGTACCTGAGGCTTAGGAGGAATTGTTCCAAAAGAAAGGATTATTTTCAAGAAGCAGATGATCTAACCAAAAGGCTAAGAGGACGGGGGTACCCGGCAGGATTGTTGAAGCGTGCGAAGAAGCGCGCATGGTATCAGCCAAGGGAAGCATTGCTGGAAACAAGAGACAAGACAAAAGAAACTGGTGGCTTTGTATGCGTCACCACGTACAATACCAAAAGTACAGAAATACAGAAGATCATTAAAAAGTATTGGAATTTGGTCCAAGGAGAGTTACAAACTTCCCAACAACCTTTGTTTGCTTTCAAAAGGGGCAGGAATATCAAAGATACCGTTGTCAAAGCCTTCTTGAACCCCCCTAAACAACCAGATCTGAGAGAGATGCTTAACCTACCTCCAGTGACTGGCCACCACAAGTGTGGCAATTGCAAGGCCTGTGACTATTGTCTGGAGGGCACGAACTTTGTCCATAATATGAGAACGTTCACACTCACACCATTTACTAACTGTAACAGCACGTTAGTTATTTATGCAATTGTATGTCCTTGTGCTTTGATCTACGTAGGACAGACAAAACAGAAGGTGAAAACCAGAATCATGCAGCACATGAGTAGAATTAGATGTCAGACTGTGGGGGCGCCATTGGTAGAACACTTCCAAATGCACGGACATAAACCGGAAGACATCAGGTGGAGGGTCCTAGAGAAGTTAATTCCCAGCCCAAGAGGGGGTTCAGTTACCAAGTCACTTAATTACAAGGAGTGTAGGTGGATTCACGCTCTTAATACTGTACAGGAGGCACTGAATGAACGGGAGGAGACAGCCAGACAAATGGGTCAACTTTAGTAATTCATAGTTTCCCGCATTCTCAGCATACATGTATGAATATCCAGGGATTACACAATTTCCTAGAAATCCTGAGATCTGATTTTAATCAATTTTGCAATTGTCAGAACTGTGATGTATATTGAGGAATCTTTCTTAATAAGATGATGTTTTATGCGTAACACGTAAAAAATCACTGCTGGTAGTGGTATGTGCTTGGCGGTAATCAATTGTTAAATATATAGAAATCGCTAGTGTGAGACATAAGTATAACCTGTGGAGTTATTTCATAATGATAATACATGACAGAATGAATTGTAATATTTATGCACAATGTTATGCTATGGACACATGAAATACACTTGCACGGTCTGTTATGTTCATTACACGAGCGCCAAGCCAAAGGCCAGTAGCGTGCACGGTTGCTTATTACTCAATTGACCAATGATAGCATATGAGCAGATGCATATGTATTGAGCCGAAATGCACGTTTGCTTATTACTCAATTGACCAATGATAGCATATGAGCAGATTTATATGTGTTGAGCTGAAATGCATTAGCCCGATGTAATATGGACAAATGAAATACACTTGCTTGCTCCGCTATACGAACACCAAACGAGGCTGGTAGCACGATTGGTTGCCGAGTAACGGAACAAGGCGTCCATGAAACGCACCAATGCCGCCTGCATCTGTTCCAACGTGAGCGGGTCGGTCGCGTAGCAACCCTCCCACGCTGACGTGATGAGACGTCCTCGAGATGTAGGCAACTGGAATGAGCCGGCGCTCAGTTCTGGGACGCCACAGAAGCAAACTGCGCGCTCTGTCCTGTCAAAGGAGACAATCTGAACTTTGAAATAGGTAAGAGGCAACAGAATGCAAATTTTAAAAACGTACGAACCCCATATAGACGATAGCTGTTTTATCGCGATGCTGATCGAATACACCGCTTTATTGCAGATCGTCTCAATGATAAGGCGAACTTGACTAGAAGGAATCACTAAAAAGCCTAAAAGAATATCCCAGTGGGAATTTTGATCAGTTACAAGGAGAACTTTGTTCAGCTACTAGGTGAGCATGAATTAATTCGATGAAGGGTGTTTGCCTCATGTACAAGAAAACTGTAACACTCTGTAAATGGACTAATGTCCCTTATTAATCCAACAGATATCAGTAGCTCCTGAAATTCAGTTTCTGCAATCCTTTGGGGTCAAGTTTACGGAAACCCCGAGGTGAGTGAATGAATAATATGATTGTCACTCACCGCTCACATTGCTCCCCTAAATCCTTTCTAAAAAATCCTTCCTTTAATCCACAGGCGCTCTCACCACTTCCCCTTGTCCTGAAGAAGACCCGCGCTAGACCCTCAATTAAGGCGTCTCACAGGGTCGAAACGTCGACGATAATAATAACATTGGATCAGTTGAATACCCAGTTATGATGCTTGACCCATTGAATGGATTACTGGGTTAATTACGATTACCAACTCTAAACTGGCCAAATAAGACAATTCTACCCCTCCTTTCTTTTTCACTCACTTGTACATAAGCACGTTCTAATGTCACGAATATTCACATGATGTCACACCTCACCTAATTTTAATGTGCGCCGTTTGTTATAAATTGTGAATAAAATATGTATATACAGGGTAAGAATGGAAGAAAAAATGAAATTCATGGATTAAAAGTAATTGATCACCCTGATTTTTGATTTTTGTTGAAATTGGATTTAAGTTGGGAGCAAGCTCTGTACTTAGAGCACAGTCCGAAGTAGTTGATGGACTCCGTTGAACAATGATGAGATAAATGCATTTTTTGAAGTAATCGCTTTTCATACCCGACAGAACCATTGTTTGATATTAATTGTATTGCCCAGGTTCTGAGGGATACTGGGTCACCCCATGGTGATTTATATTGACAAGTATTTCATAAATATGCCCCAAAGTCTTTTATTTTTAATGAGGAAGAAGAACACATTTCTTTATTCCAGAAGAGCAGTATACAAAGGATTGCGAATTCTATGACAATAGTAAAAATAAGATAAATATGATACATAATATTTAATATATAATATATACAAAGAATCCTAACTATATTCGTATTATTCAGCAGAAATGAGAGAGAAAAATGCAAAGAAAGAGAAGAGAAGAAAAAAGCAAAAAGGAGCACTATACCAAAATGAGAGGTAGACAGAGGGCAATTAGAGTCTGTCTTAGATCTTGGCAGACGGGTTATTTCGTCACGGCGGTGACGGATATCCCGTCCACCGAAATATAAATCCCATTATAGCCAGGGCCGGACTGAGAACCAAAACCAGCCCTGGCAAAGTGCTCGGCCGGCCCCCTGGGGGTGCGACCGAGCTCTTTGCCAGGGCCGGTTTCTGCCGATTTTGTTACAGGGCCGATTTTGCAGCTATGCTGCTAAAACGGCCCTGTAACAAAAACGGCCCCCAGGGCCCCAAACCGGCCCCCACCCTTGCGGCGCACCGGGGGATTGCCCGGTGCCCGCAATGGCCAGTCCGGGCCTGGTTATAGCCTAAATATAAATCCCATTATAGCCTAAGGGATTTATATTTCGGCAGACGGGATATCCGTCACTGTTGTGATAGAGTAACCCGCCCGCCACGATCTAAATCAGGCCCTAAGTTTCATAACCCTTGTGCAAGACTGGCTTACCGATTTAAAAATCTTACTTGTATAGAGTTATTAATTCACAGTGAGCTGGGATGAGTTAATGAGGCCAAGATAACCCACATTGAAAAGTGAACCGACTATATTGCACCCCAGTCTGAATCTGCAAGAGTGTTAATTTGTTACGCCAATTAGTGAAGGACAGTTTTTATGTATATATAAACTCTATATTAGATACCTAAGCACATTACCAGCACATAGAGTTGCTCGTTTATCTAGCGGGTTCCTAATTGCTCTTTTGCTATATGCCATTGTATTTTAATTTGATGCATCTGAAATAGGCCAATGTAAACGTAAAAAAATAAACTGACGCAGATTTAAGTAGAAAAGCACTAATTTTCTACAATATTTCTCCCTGGAACATAATAAATGCATATTTTTTGGGAGACCATAGATCAGTAGAAAACGTTGTGCTAATTAGCATGCACTTTCAGGTTGAGGGGTGTCAGTGTCAGTGTCAGGATACAAAGTCAAACATTAGTAAATATCCCAGAATTAGCTAATGAAAAGTGACCTAATTCTTGGTGCCTACGAGTATCAAAGAGAGCTATGGCTTCAGAAAACAGGCGTGGAAAGAGACAGTTTTACTGTACTATCTAAAACTGAATACTGAAGCAACAAACGAGTATGGTTCAGTGAACTGGAGAGTAAGAGGGAACATTCATAAGTGCTAAATTGGCAGAAAGAATGTTTCTGGCAGGTGTGTATGCAGAGACTTTTTTAAGACATGAGCAAGTTGGGCAATTGCCCAGGACGCTCACCTACCAAGGAGGCCCTTGGGAAACTGAACTTTCCATTTCACATCTGTCTATTTCTCCATCTCAGCCTTTAGTCTGTTATTATATATTGTTTGGCATCATGGGTGTAAACTTAATCGAAAATGAGTAAAAAAAATGCAAAGCTGTTCTGGACAGAAGCCCCTAAATTATGTCTTGCCGGGGGCCTCAAAAATTCTTATGCTGACACTGTTTGTGTGTCCAGGAATTGGGCCTGCATGCAACAAAGTAGTTCTTGATTGTTCCATTGGGCATGCACGACAGAGACCAATCATAAGTGCCCCAGGGTTGCCAGAGGAGCTACCGTTGTGATATGCCCTCTTCAACACAATGTAGTAGAAGCAGCCTTGCAGCCTTACAGTTTCATCACATCTTAATGCTGACTGGAGCTCAAACTTGGAAAATAAACTGTGCATTTGAGACATCAGCAAACACCCCATCCCAGATGTGTAGTTGACATTTTTTAGGAAGAAAGTTGTTGTATGTATTTACATATTGTACTGCTATATATACAAGCTGTCTTGTTAGAATTTAGAATGATCTTTATTTAGAATGTTAGGTAACGCTGTGCTGCCCTTCAGTATGGTGGTCATGCTATCGCCATGGGACCTATTCAATAAACTTGCTGCTGTTGACAAGAAAATCTGGCTGCCTGATGACTAACCCCTACATCACTTCAAAGACGCTTCACCACTACTACATGTGGTACCAGGAGTGTGGCCCGAAGTCTGTCTGCCTGTCTGCCAATGAGCTGTTCCGGGTAGAGACCCACCGGCAGAAAAACACTACGGGCCTCATTTATGAAAGCCTTGCGCCACCGGTGCGTCACTTTTTCCCCATGTTAAAAGTGACGCACCGGCGGCGCAAGGCCTTCATAAATAAGGCCCTACCTGTCTCAAGGGTTTTTTTGGCTTATTGTTAACTGAGAGGATTCCTGCAATCTCAGTGGTAGCTTTCAGCAAGGGTTATATATGTTACCTGTGTGTGCCCAATTCCTTCACTGCCAGCAATGGTTGAGGCACACAATTACAGCGCAAAGGTGCCCAAGGGATCCTGCCATTTGTTTCCTCTGATGTGAATCTAGGATTCTATACTTCACCTGCCCTGGTGTGCGTCTAGTGTATGGCATTGAATGAATTCTGGGATAGAAGTGTGATTATGTCATACGCTAGAGACCATTGTAAGTTGGGTTAAAACCTTGTTTCCTTCGCAGATTGACAGTGTGGTATTTCCATAAATGTGAAGCATTAATTTCTGCCTGATCTACTTCTATTTTATCAGCAGTGAAGCAGTGTGCATTTAAAAAGCTTGCGCCAGGTGGGAACGTTTATTTAGAAATGTGCTTTTATTTTCTCTGGCAACATTTATAACTCTGTTACTTTATTGAATGGCTACCAGTCAGAATGTTGTACAACCATCACTGGTTCCGCAGAAGCCTGGTAAGCCAGAAATCAAGTGGAAGCAGTGGGTGAAATGTTAGAGAACTACCTGGTAGCCATTGATGCCTGATGTCCGCACTTCCTAGAAAATTGGCACTGTTATTTAATCATCTAGGTACTGCAGACCAAAATATGTTTGACAATCTTCCTATGGTGGCAGCAACACGTGGCAGCACCAAGTGGTGTTGGAGAGTGGAATGTCTATTTGGAGGCAAAAGAAAGGATGAAAAGGCAATAATCAGAGGAGGCTAGTGTGCTTCTAGAGAGACATCATTTTTCCAAACGCAAGCAAAGTAATGACCAATTGGTGGAGGAATTTGTTACACCTTTGTGTGTTTTGGCGTCCACATGTGAGTTTCAAAACTGTGCTGAGAGACATATCAGAAACCAATTTGTTTTAAACATCTTTTTGGAAAAAATGAAGGAGAGACTATCAACTTGCAGACATTTGTTGCTTTCAGAAGTGGTAGACATTACAAAGCGTATTGAGAGATCCATTGTCTCAACTCAAGCATTGGGTAACCAGACAGGTCTTTCTACTGTGTCTTATATTTCAGAAGAAAATTCTATTTGTGTAATTAGTTCAAGGGGATACAAACAAAAGAAACAACTAATTTTTTGTTACCAATTTGAGTCTAAGAAACGTATTGGTAACAATTCGTCATGCCCTGTTATCAGGGCATTGTTGTTTAAAGTGCAAGAGAATAGGATATATTCAAGCAGTTAGTAAAACACAAACTAATGGTGGTTAAGGCTTAAGAATCAATAATGTGTTTGTACAAGGATGCACAGATACATTTGTAGTGTAGCTCCTATTTTCCCAATAGGCTCTGCGCATTGGAATAGTACCTACAGCAGTAAAGGCCTAGGCCAGACGTTAACTAGGTCTACTACTGTCGATACTAGACCTAATTTTTGGGTTTGCCAGCTAAGCTCAGAGTTCGCTAGAAACTTTCTCGAATGTTCAAGGAAGGAATTAACTCCCCTGATTAGACAAGAAGGGATTTAGTTTCTGACAACCATAGAACATGACAACTTTGCTCTCCCCTAATCAAGAGTCAATCTCGAGAGTCGTGTGAGCACAAGGCAATTATTTTACTCAGTCAGTACGTGCATTCTTAGTCTCATCAGAATGTAGAGAAAAGGAAGAGACGGGCGTGTTCAATAAAAAGGTGTTATTTATTGATCAGTCTCTTTTCTCATACATGAGAAATGGATCGATATTATTGCAATACTTATAGTTAAGTAAAGTGCATACATTAAAAGCAATAGTATAAAATAATACTGTAAAAACATTGATATGGTTTCTGAGCCATATGATGTTTAAAATGATTAAAATATATTTACATACACATATACATTTGACTAAACGTACTCAACTGGTGTTTCTAAATACGCCTACCCCGTGTACCTGACCTAAGTCTAATGCGTGGGCGGGAATAGAAAGTTACAGTTTAAGTTAAGTTTGTTTTTGCCAAGTGAATAACTAAAGAATTCTCTGTGAGGGGTTATTCAGTTCTGTACCTGGAATTTAGGATGGATGAGGAATAGTATCTCTTTCTCTGCTCTCGATATTCCAGGCTGCCTGCGAGGGCTGCCCGAAAGCGCCGGTGCTGGGTCTCTCGGCTTGAGATAGCAGCGCGTCTCTCAGCGCGTCAGGAAGGCGGGGCTGCTGCCAGCGGGGTCTGCTTCTGCTCTCGGCTTCGGCAAGTATGGCTGCTCCGTCTTGTCACCACGCGTGTGTTTGCATAGGGCAAGGTCGGCAATATTTATACCTTAAAGGTGCCGAGATTGACGTAAGGATGGACATAGATACGTCAATAAAGATGTCATACGACTTGCTCGTTAGCACATTCTTTACTAAAGTTCTCTGTGAAATCAAAACAATGGCCGCACGGATTATCCAGGTTGTCATAGGTTTGATTTGTTATGAGAACGTCGTATGCCTTATCAGGGGCTGGAGGAATGTCGCTTGTCTAATTAGATCTCAAGCGTTATGACCTAATCAGATAACACGTTCCTGTGCCGCAGTGTGACTGCGTCAGATAACGGTATCTGCATCATGGGGGTTTTCTTGCCTCATGGGCTGACTGTTAGTTAACTTGATAGTTAGTTTAACCAGAATAGGGTCAGGAATAGGGGGACTGATTCAGAACCTATAGAAATACACGACACCCACTCCACGCTAACTATGGTCATATCTACTAATCTATGCATAGTATAACATAGTACAACATACTATAGAGTATAGTGTATACCTTACCACCCCAAAATACATAAATGCATTTCGAAATTTTCAAATATACTGAAAAATTGCAGTCATATATATTGTATGCACTTAAGCTATGAATTAAATGCAAAAGTAAACACGCATTTTTATGCATTATTGCTTATTGGTATATGAGAAATACACATGAAATGGCTCTTAATATGGCTATACAGAAAGGAAGTTCGAGACCATTTCATCACATAATAAAATATTTGTGAACATCCCAGCGAGCAGCTAAAGTCTATAAAGTATCTAAAAATAGAAATTTTAGTTCTCTAGGAATAGTTTCTTACTTTAAGCAGAAGATCAGTGTCCCGGGGAAAAAATATGTAGAAAAATATTTTAAGGGGCTTGCTGAAAAATATTGCTGTCCGTGAGCTGGAGTGAAATTGTTCATGTGACTTTATTTTTAAAGTTGAAGGCCGAATTCAGGGAACGCCGTGTGCGAGTTTACTCAAAAGTCTCTATTTCTGTTCCGGAGAGAACATCATATCATTCAGGCTTTCGAAAAAACTGTCAACAGCTTCATGGGAAAGTTCCACTAAGTCGGAAATAGGGGTAACCATGCATTCGTGCGCATGATTGTCTCCATTGACATTCTGAATCGCATTGCTGACAGAAGGTCGTACCTGTTCGATGCTGCTTTCATCTTGAACTTCACTACTCTTCAATCGCAGTGGTGAAGATTCCAGGAATGCCGTCATCAGGATTGGCAGCCTTTGAGGGCAGCACAAAGCGTGAACCTTGGTAGGAACCAACAGTGTATCTGCATCCACTGGCGCATCCGATTGTAGCGTCAGACAGGTGTCTAACACGCATTCTTCTCCGCATAGCAGACACCTTAGTACAGGTAAAACACACCTTTGCCACATTGGTCGAAATGATAGAAACCAAGTCATGTTCAGGTCTCTAAGCCGGGAGAGTCCCAGGATTTTTGATATCCGGTCCCGGTATCCAATGGCTAGGATCGTATCTTCCATTGTCGCGAGAGTTTGATCTGTGACATGGGTTGCCATAACGAAAAATAAGGACTAGGAATAGGATTCCGGCAATTAGTCCTAGGATCAGGGGAAGTCCGCCAAAAATCGAATGGACGAAATCTGGAAAAATACCCAGTATGGCTTTGAATGGTGTTAATGCCATCGAAAATACTGTCTTAAATACCTTTGAGACCCCAGTGGTATCAGAAATATTTAAGATTTCGCTTAGGATTTCCGCGAAATGTACGGGGGAATTAGTTGATAATAATGTATGTATCTCTGCAGTCGTCCTTGCGACTTGTAGATCATACGTTTCTTTTGATGACGTGAGCCTTGTAGGCGTCTGAAGAAGCACTGTTTTCATTCTGCTTAAAGCATCTATTCGAATAGAAGTAATTTTCAAACTGGGCCATGCCCTTGCCTCCCTGTCTGGAAAGGAGCTGGGGAATAAAGAACGTCCACAGCACTTGACCTTCGCCGTTGTAGTCACTAGATAAGGAGTCCCGGGCATAAGACGGCAACATCTGCGGTCTACAATAAGAATGTAACTCCCATTATAGAGTCTTTGAAAGAATGGTTCTATTTCAGTTGCAGGTGCGCCTTGCTGGTGACATGAAAGGTTGTATGAATTCCCTTCACAGGCTCCATGCAAACTAATTCCGTTACACAGAAGCGTGCCGCTTAGTGACATAGCACAATTGTTGCCACTAAGAAACACTTTCTGTCCTTTATTACTGACACATGCATGTGAATAGGGCAGGTTCCAAGTTGTTTTAAGGTACCCCTTTCCCAATTTCTCGTACATGCCAGCCTGTATATATTTTTGGCAGTATTGAAACCTGAAGGTTGAGATTGGAATATTTATGATTCCGTGGATTATCCATTCACTGACAGGTCGTTCTGACATTGTCATTGGTAATCTTTCTAGTTTTTCAATGCTCAAGATTGTATAATCAGCACCCTTTTGCGCCATACCGATTTGTCTATCAGTAAGGTTAAAGATTTGGAATAGTGACGTTGTGTTGATTAAACGCCAAGGCACATAGCCTGAACGCAGATTTTGTAACGTCCAGCCAAGCTGTACAATGGAACGCAATTGTGACTGACCATGTTGTAATAACAGTAAGTCTTGCGATAATATATCGATTGCTGAAGACACAATGCTGTCCAATGAAAAAATTCTGGAGGACAGAGTCATTAACCCATTGTCCACTACAGAAAGTGATTTTTCCAAATTGATACGGTCAATTTCCCGTATTCTTTCTGCTGTCTCAATTTGAGTAACCTTCCAGGCCTCATTGTATGCTGCATATACAGAGGCTGCTATGAAACGCTTTTGACGCTGTTTGCGTGGTCCCAGTATGAAATCACGCAAGTCAGCACCATCAGTAAGTAAAGTTAGGTGTTGCTTAATTTCAGGCAGTGTGGAAGTCTGTAGCCATTGAAGGCATAATTTGCCCACACTGTAGGTTGTTATTATCCCTGGGTGATGTCTTTGGGGATATCTAGGGTCTGGCCTGGTCATTTTGAAACCCTGTGTTTTATTCAGGAATCTATCTTGACAGTAATTTGTATCTGTGGGCCAGATCAACCATTGTTTCCAATCAGGATGTGTTCTGTTTTGGTTTAATATATGGTTTACGTCTATCTCTTCATCTGTATCAGAGCTATTGCTAAACATTGTTGGCTTCGGAATAGACGGTTTAATTAAATCTTTGATTTTGGCTAAGCCAAGACAGGTGGTTTGTTGAACAGTGTCATTTAAAAATATCATTTGTTCAGGGATCATGCAGGCTCTAAACAAAGCTTCTAAACCCTGTACTTGCCATTCTTTTGTACCCCAAACACTTTTCAAATCAACATTTTTGTCCCAATAATCAAATCCAAATGTATTCATTTTTTCAAAGAATGAATCTGAATATATCAATTTTGTGTTGGTTATCATGGTTTTCATCCCTGTCTTGTTTGACAATTTAAAATAAAATGTTTCAGCATTACTTATGTTAAAACCTGAAAAATATGAATATTTGTCATATACGGTTCTAGAGCTTCCTTTTGGAGGTGTAGCACAATGTTCCCATTGATTATAACTTAAAACATTTCTAGGTTGTGCAGATTTATGTAAAAAATGGTTACCATAATGGTTATAGCAATACATACTATCATAATTTGTAGAACCTTGCAAATAATCATGTTTTGTAAATTTAGCAGACATTACTAAGTCAGACATCATGTTGTTAATACTTTCGAAGTCCCAATCATCAGCAAATGAGTTTGGTTTTGCAAAGTCACTCAAGGAGATCTTGATTTGGTGTGGATATTTCAGGATCTCGACCGGACCATAAATTTCATAGTCAGTGTTGTCCCAGGCTACCCCACCAGGTATAGGATTGGCTGTGAAGTTGGCTGAAGAAAGTTCTGAAGAAAGTTCTCTTTTCTCGACGTGTGAAGATGTGTGTGGTTTGAGGATCAAGTTGATGTTCTGACTTGCTGTGTCCATTTTAGCATATTTTCCCTCAATGAAGCGTCCCAAAGTAAATACCATGATGAGCCAAAGTATGAGGATAAATGCGCCAAAACCCACCCAAAATTCAATCCATGGAGAAACCAGATATGTTTCTTTCAGATGTTTCAAAAGTTCCTTCGCTTTGTCTTTAAAGGATTTTGATGATGGCTGTGTCTTTGATTCACTCAGGCTTTCAGAGGAATCATCGAAGTTGATGAAGTAACCGGATGCAGTTCTGTCAATTGTTCCAATTGGTTCAGGATTTCTGTTTTTTGCATTTTCACTTGGTACTTCAGTATAGATCGGTGTGTCTCTGCTAAATGCCTTTATATGGGTTTTCAGAGGTCTGAGTTCTATTGCATTGTTGCATAGTCCTTCTTGTTCTTCTTTAGGCGTTTCGAATGTGATGAGCCTTTTCGTTAGGACCTCTGTGCTGGTAGCAAACCTTGGTGTTCTGCTACTTATTGGGAGTCCACTTGGCCTACTGTTTGTTATCGGCCACATGTTGTGGTTTTACCAGGTCGATGGATACAACTCGGTTCTCCTTTTTTCCAGCAAGTGGCGGTAGTACAACTGATCTTGTCCCGTTGACAGACAAGACAGGAACTGCTTTTCTGTAAGAAGGCCCAAATTCCTTCTTTACCGCGATCTTCTCCCTGACTAGATCCCCGACTTTTGGAATCCAGACAGGTCTTGCCGGGACAGGTGGTGATTCTTCAGTGGTTGTTGGCTGTTGTTTCAACTGTATGTTGCTCAGGTCTTTTCTTGTTTTGTTTAAGTCCTGCAAAATAGCCAAACGGTCTTTGACATCAAAGGTTTTTTCTATTACCACTGAAGTCTGACTATCAAGGTCAGAGATCAACATCCTAGTTCCGAATAATAATTCGTACGGACTGAATCCCTTCAGAGAATTTCTTGGCAAGTTATTTAGACTACGTTGGACACTTATTAGATGTTTGACCCACCCAGCTCCCGAACCTAATATCCTTTCTATTATAGATTGCTTTCTGCCTTGGTTTTTTCTTTACACCATCCCGTACCCTCAGGAAGGAAGTGAGAAGATTCCCGCTGGGCTGTGCTCATTTGGCCATGTTTCCCCCCCAGGCTGGATTGCCTGAGTGAAAACAATGGTCGAACGTAGCATGCTCTTAGCGTATATGCCATTTAGACTCGCAAATCTTGTATAATAGTCCGGACGTCAGCCGAGTGCTGGTGATCTACATTATAAGTGGAAACTAGCCTGTATATGTTAATCGCAAGCCATTCTTTTTGCTGGTAATATTATCTGCCTTGATACGACGAGGTATTAAACTGCTTCTCTCCCCACTGCGATCTCTGTTGCAGTTTGGTCAGTTTTTTACAAACATGGTGTAGTGCAGGCTCATGCCTGGCCACCAGTACCGTGATTGTAATTCTTCCAGAGAATCTTTTAATTTAAGGTGTCTGAGACCCTCCCCCATGTGTGCGTCTGCGATTAACAAGTTTCTCCTGTCCATGTTTGGAATCACTCTATCCCCCACTCCAGGGATTCGAGCAAAAGGGACGGAGTTTGCATCGATTATGTATGTATAATTGAGTGGATAGTTGATCGGTAGTGCTGAGCAGTCGCCGTTTGATGACGTTTTCACCGCCAGCAATGTTTCACCGTCAATGTATTTTAATGTACGCTTTTTTCGATCTACGGGAGCCGGTTTAGTGGCTGCCGCTGCGGCTGCTTCAGCCAATGAATTCCCCACAACGTGAACGCCATCACGTTGATGACTCAGTGAGTGAGTCACGTGAGTCTTTGGTAGTTCTTTTTTCAAAAGAGCTACTTGTTCCCAGAGCAGTTTCTGCTTTATTGGTGCATCTGTGTCATCTTTGTAACCGTTCTGAATCCATGTCTGCAAATCCTTGTTATATGCTTTGACGCAGTAATATGAATCTGACACTATAAGTGTCGGGAATTCGCGATCCGCATTATCCAGCGCCATTTTTAATGCTATTATTTCAGTTTGTAGTTCTGAATTAGTTTCTACTGAGTGTGATTTTGTTAATAGAGGTCTTAGTTTACCTCCGCGCCACACTTCTTTTGTAATCTCACTTGTGGGATTGTATGCATGTTCTCCCCAAACGGAGGGTTGAGCATGTCCATCTGTATAGATTACACAGGCGTAATGTCGTAGAGGCAGAATGTCGATTGGCAGAGGATACGTCTTTTCATATTTTAGATTTTTTAATTCTTCTAGTTCTGGATCAAAGTAGTAGTATACTTTGTCCGTTGTGATTGAATTCACCCATTGTATCCATTCCGGATTCAATGTTGTTGTTGGTAAATTACAAGGTGTTGTTAGTGCCTCAAAGGCTGATTCTGCTGTTCTGACTGTGATATGTCTACCGTCAGCTATGTCTTTTTCTCTAGCTATTGCGGTTTGAACTGCACGAATGATTTTTTCTGTATTACTGAATTTCTGTTCAGCTTCTGTGTACAAGTGTGATTTAAATGCAATTGGTACCTTTTCTCCCTCATTAGAGGTCAGGTATGTGAATCCGCATCTCCCTGGGATGACTCGGATCACAAGGTTGCGTGTGTTATCACGTGTTTCTAATTTTGTTTTAATTAGCATGTCTGTTTGTAAGGATCTCAAAATTTCTGTGTGTGTTTGAGTCCAATTGGATCTTTTAAAGTCTGGTTTAATTAGATCATAAAGGGGTTTGACCCTTTCTGCGTAATTTGCAATGTATGTTCTTCCGAAATTTAGGAAGCCTAGAATTGACTGTAGGTTTTTTAGTGTTTTAGGAGCTTGGATTACGGCACATTTCTCTAGGAAATTGTCTGCCAGGCTTTTACCTTCACTTGATAACTCATATCCTAAGAATAGGACCGTCAGATGGGCAATTCTGGATTTTTTAAAGTTGAATTTGTAACCCTCTGCAGCGAACCCAAGTATTATGGTGTTCACCCTTTTCAAGTGAGTCTCCAAGTCATCATCTGTTAAGTAAATGTCATCGACATAAGATAATGCTTCATCATCATATAGTTGTAGTAATTCTGTTACTCTCGCTGAGAATACCCCCGGGCTGTTATTGTACCCCTGGGCTAACCGACAGAATTGTTTTTGAGTGCCATTTACTGAGAATGCAGTTAAATATCTGCTCTCTGGTGCTATGTTTTGACAAAAGAATCCATTGGAGATGTCCAGGGTTGTTTTGTATTTTTTGCGCACTATGTTATTCATTAGTGCAGCACTGTGTGAATTTTGCACTGCAAAGGTTTTGCAACATGTGTTAAGGTGTCGGTAATCCAAAACTAGACGATATGAATTGTCTGGTTTGGAGACCGGAAACAAAGGATTGTTCATTTGTGAGGTGCAAGTTTCAATCACCCCCTGGTATTCTAGCTGATCTAGTATTTCTTTTACTTGTTTTTTAGCTTCTTGCGTAATTGGGTACTGCCTTTGTGCAGTAGGTTGTGATTTTAACTGGATTTTGTGAGGAGGAGAATCCTCATCCCATCCTACATGATTTTTATATAAAGCAGGTGCTAAGGCCACTGCCCACTTTCTAGCAAGTGTGTATTTTTTATGAATCGGTATTTGATTCGAGAAGGCAGGCATAATTACTTCTTCGCCATGAGGGCACTCCCTGACAAACTCTGGTGGCCAGTCTTTTTCAGCTAGAAGGATGTCATAACCCTTTGAGAGGTTATCCCAAAATAGTCCCCTTATTTTCCTAGTCTTATCACCCTCTATACGCAATGTTATCTCGTATATCTTGTGGGGCTTGCTAACTCTGGTGTCTGCAGTTTCCACTTGAAGATATTCATTCGTGTCCACTGTCTCCAGATGATTCATAAGGACTTTGCGAGCTATGCTCACCTCTGCTGCGCTGTCTAGCATTGTCTGAGCCCATTCTCCGTTTTTCAGTTGTGTCCTCAGTATTCTCGGCATTTTTAACTACCTTGATACTGGCTACCTTCTTTTTTGGAAATTGTAATTTCTTTTTTAGCTGAGCAGGTTCCTTGTCTTTGGACTTGGCGTGCTCTTCTGATCATCCTCTTCTTTCCGATTTCTGCGAGGAAGTCTGAAAAGATTGAGAGGGACGTGTATCAATGTCTTGATATCTATCAGGTTTTTTAATATTATCCCTATTTCTAAGGTTATATCTATTCCCAGAGGGGTCACTCTGCGGTGACCTCTGTCTTTGGTTTGGAGATTTCTCTCTTCGCCTAGGAGACCTTCCTCGGGACTGGAATTTCTTTTCTTTAGGATTGGATTGTTTGTTTCCATCCCAGTTCTTTTTTGGTGAATTATTATTAAAAAATATTTTTTCTGGACTTGTAGTCAGTTGCGGTTTTACTGGTATTCCACCTAGACTATCTCTGCCTAGTTCTTCATAGGATTTTTCTATGATTCTGGCAATTTCAGCTGGTTGGTCTGCTATATCTGTCTCTTTTAACCTCTGGCGGATCGCCACGTTTGCTGCTTCACCTTTTATGTTGGCTAGTAATATAGCCGAGACCTGCTTGAAGTCTTTTAGTAATTTCATACCAAGAGTTAAAGCAGGTTCTGGACCGTATTCATCTTGAATTTGTTTTAGCACATCTGGTATTACCGAAATGGATGGAACACCGTGCGTTTTTGTGTAGATGGAAGCAAAGACTGTACCCCAAGTGTCACAGTCCTCAATGTGTGGTGCGATTCCCATTGGGAGACATATAGTCAGAATCCTGTGTTTTTCTAATGGGGTGGTGTCAGGAAACACCGCCTCTATTTGGGTAATTTTCTGTGCCAACCAGAATGGTATCTGTTCCCGTTTAGCTGGAACTTTACCTAGGCAGGATTGGATGTTCTGTGGTGTAATTTTATTTGTGTTCCCCTGGTGAGGGGTCAGCTGTGGAAGTTTAATCGCTGGCTGAATTGTTGAAGTCCGCATTACATACTGAACTAATTGTCTATGAATTTTTAGTAGTTGTTTTAGCTGTATTAACAGCTCTGCTGCAGGCATTCTTTCGATGTCTGGATGTGGTGTGTATCCGGCTAAGACCGGTCACGTTGCTCCTGGTCTTCCTAAAGGACCGAGCCTTGTAATGTGATTGTTATGTATTAGGGCGCCATCAAATAAGAGCAAATGCTCTTGGAATTTGAGTGGTACTTCCACCTCCTCGAAAGGAGTGTATGTTTCAGGAGTTCCTCTACTTTGTAATAGTGGAAGTACTTTGTTACAGCATTTGCTGCCGGAAAATGTATCCATGAATAGTATACCTCTGTCTGCCGATATTCGTGTGCCTCAATTACGAATATGACTGTGCCACCTCTAGGTGTCAGTCCATTTTCTATAAGTTTTAAGGTTATAGATCTCCTTTTAATGACCGGAATGAGTGTTATATTCGGGTCTGCTGCTTGCATGGTAGCATCAGCATCTGCGAGTTCAGTTGCTAATCTAACTGCCTCTCTTTCATCATCACTCTCTGCCATTTTACAGACAGGATGGTATTATGTTTGTTTGCAGATCAGGTTTCTTTATGGAACAAAGATTAGATGCACAATATTTTGGAACTGTTTATCCTTCAACGTTGACTTGACCAAGAACCATACATAGGAGTTCCCTCCTGCGAGGTTTTGGAGGATATAACCTTTCACCCACTCCAGACGTCTTTGGAGTATTTGGGAAAAAGGGGTCTGAGTGAGAAAGCACGACTGAGTTACTCTAAATGTCTTACGTTAGTTTTATCGCCCTTTCCAAACGCGTTGGGCGCCATGTAGTGTAGCTCCTATTTTCCCAATAGGCTCTGCGCATTGGAATAGTACCTACAGCAGTAAAGGCCTAGGCCAGACGTTAACTAGGTCTACTACTGTCGATACTAGACTTAATTTTTGGGTTTGCCAGCTAAGCTCAGAGTTCGCTAGAAACTTTCTCGAATGTTCAAGGAAGGAATTAACTCCCCTGATTAGACAAGAAGGGATTTAGTTTCTGACAACCATAGAACATGACAACTTTGCTCTCCCCTAATCAAGAGTCAATCTCGAGAGTCGTGTGAGCACAAGGCAATTATTTTACTCAGTCAGTACGTGCATTCTTAGTCTCATCAGAATGTAGAGAAAAGGAAGAGACGGGCGTGTTCAATAAAAAGGTGTTATTTATTGATCAGTCTCTTTTCTCATACATGAGAAATGGATCGATATTATTGCAATACATATAGTTAAGTAAAGTGCATACATTAAAAGCAATAGTATAAAATAATACTGTAAAAACATTGATATGGTTTCTGAGCCATATGATGTTTAAAATGATTAAAATATATTTACATACACATATAAATTTGACTAAACGTACTCAACTGGTGTTTCTAAATACGCCTACCCCGTGTACCTGACCTAAGTCTAATGCGTGGGCGGGAATAGAAAGTTACAGTTTAAGTTAAGTTTGTTTTTGCCAAGTGAATAACTAAAGAATTCTCTGTGAGGGGTTATTCAGTTCTGTACCTGGAATTTAGGATGGATGAGGAATAGTATCTCTTTCTCTGCTCTCGATATTCCAGGCTGCCTGCGAGGGCTGCCCGAAAGCGCCGGTGCTGGGTCTCTCGGCTTGAGATAGCAGCGCGTCTCTCAGCGCGTCAGGAAGGCGGGGCTGCTGCCAGCGGGGTCTGCTTCTGCTCTCGGCTTCGGCAAGTATGGCTGCTCCGTCTTGTCACCACGCGTGTGTTTGCATAGGGCAAGGTCGGCAATATTTATACCTTAAAGGTGCCGAGATTGACGTAAGGATGGACATAGATACGTCAATAAAGATGTCATACGACTTGCTCGTTAGCACATTCTTTACTAAAGTTCTCTGTGAAATAAAAACAATGGCCGCACGGATTATCCAGGTTGTCATAGGTTTGATTTGTTATGAGAACGTCGTATGCCTTATCAGGGGCTGGAGGAATGTCGCTTGTCTAATTAGATCTCAAGCGTTATGACCTAATCAGATAACACGTTCCTGTGCCGTAGTGTGACTGCGTCAGATAACGGTATCTGCATCATGGGGGTTTTCTTGCCTCATGGGCTGACTGTTAGTTAACTTGATAGTTAGTTTAACCAGAATAGGGTCAGGAATAGGGGGACTGATTCAGAACCTATAGAAATACACGACACATTTAGTAATGTACTTATCACTATTGCTGACCCTCAAGTGACCAAGAAAGAAGTGAGAATTAAGGGTCCTATTTGTCAGGCTGTGATTGGTGGTTAATCTATTTAAGTTATGGCTGATTCTGGGGCCTGGCAGATGGAACCTTTTTCTCTCATTGGCCTGTTACATTTAAACTTGAGAAACCGGACATTAATCCCAAAGCACAATATTTATTTCAGTTCAGTTCATGAAGCTTTATTCGGTACATAATGAGAATGACCACAAAAGCACAGGCAACAAAATTAAAAATACAAACATGATTAAAAACTCATACTTTTTCTAAAAGCCATTGATTTACATATAAAACTGGCGGTATAAAAACATACATCAGGGTGTATGTATATGTATGTATAAACCGTTTTGTAACGCGCTCTGTTACTGGTGAGTATCCTGGCGCGGGGGAAAAAAGACAGACCGGCAGAGAACAAGACATCGGGGGATCCTCCTAGACTACGCTCTTGAATAGGTGAGTTTTCAGGTGTTTTTTGAACGCAGCCACTGTCGGCGTGGAGCGTAGATGGAGAGGGAGGGCATTCCAAGCCCGAGCCACCACAACGGCCAGCGACTGGCCGCCCAGTCTGACACGTTTAAAACGGGGAAGGGACAGTTTAAACAGAGAGGCGGATCTCAGGGTGCGTGCCGGGATGTACCTTGTGAATCTCTTTCTCAAGTACGATGGGCCCTGGTCATGAATTGCACGAAACGCCAACACCAAAGATTTATACAGAATGCGTTGCGCTACGGGAAGCCAGTGAAGCGAGCGCAGCTCAGTGCGAACGCTCTTCCACCTGGGGATGTTAAATAGTAGGCGTACAGCCGCATTCTGAATAATTTGGAGGCGTTTGACCAGGTATGCCGGAATGCCACTAAACAGTGCATTCGCGTAATCGAGGCGAGCCAGTATGAGCGCTCTGGCAACCGACTCTCTGGCCTCCCTAGGGAGCAAGGGGAAAAATTTGCGGAGCATTTTCAGAGTGGCAAAACAGGTGCCTGTAAGTTTTTTGATGTGATGCTCAAATCTGAGATCCTCCGTAAACCAAATACCCAGATTTTTTGCTGGTCTCCCCATTTCTATTGGGCAAGGAATATTAGGAGGCCAGAGTGTGCTCTTAAATGAGGGGGGGAAGGAGCCATAAAAGAGCACTTCGGACTTGTCCTCATTGCACTTCAGCTGGGCCTGTGTTAGCCAGCGAAATACCGAGGACAGACACTGATGGACTGTAGACGTGTCCAGATTGTCGTCTGGCCAGGTAAACAACAATTGGGTGTCATCAGCATACCCTAAGATTTTAGCCCCAAACTGTTCAGCTAGGTATACCAAAGGTGTAATGTACACATTGAACAGTAAGGGGCTAAGTGTGGACCCCTGCGGGACCCCTGTAAGCAAAGGCTTTTGCTCAGAGGCATGCGGAGGCATCCAGACCTGCTGGGTCCTATCAGATAAAAAAGAGGACAGCCATTCCAGCACCACTCCCCCGATACCTATGGCAGACAGCCGACCGAGAAGGAGATCATAGGGGACAGTATCGAAAGCGGCAGAGAGGTCCAATAAAATTAGGACCGCTCTGCCACCTCCGTCTAGACATTCCCGAATTGCCTCGGTCATCTCCACCAGGGCCGTCTCGGTGCTATAAGCAGCCCTAAAGCCCGATTGGGCAGGGTGGAGGGCATTCGATGTTTCGACGAAGCTCTCCACTTGTTGAAGAACTACCTTCTCACAGATTTTTGTGAGAGCAGGTAGAAGGGAGATGGGTCGGTAGTTTCCCGGAACCGACACATCCAGTCCTGGTTTCTTCAGGAGTGGGAGGAGTTTGGCGTGTTTCCAAACCCGGGGAACTGCGCCTGCGGCCAGGGAGAGGTTCACCATCTGCGTGATCTCACTGCAGACTGTAACCGCCACCTCCGAGAGCACTCGGGCAGGGCACGGGTCGGCAGGAGAGCCCGATTTTAGGGACTGGAGAAGATGGAGAACATCCCCCTCCGCAACTTGTACGAAGGTGGTAAGTTGGTGCCCAGAAGATGAGGGAGAGGGTGAACAGGGGCCAGCTACAGAGCAGTCGGCAGGAAGTGCCTCTAAAAGGCCCTGCTGAATCTTCGCTATTTTAGTTATAAAAAAAGTGGACAACTCCTCGCACCACTCGCGACCATAGGGTGGTCCAAGTTATATAACAAACACATAGCATCCTCCACATTTGAAACTCCATACTTAAGAAATAATGGTTTTGAAAAGGAGATCCTAACTTACTGAAATAGGGGACAAAAAAGCATAAAGTGCATTGTGCTTTGTTTAGAATATCCATCACATGGACACGGGCCCACAGGGGGCTTTTTAGGGTGAGGGAAGGCCACTAATACATGAGCAATACCAACTCTTAATCTGGTTAGTACAAATCTGTGCGTTGGCCTAGTTATAACATTCAGATAACATTGAAATCCCTCAACAGAAATATATTTATTATAAATTTTAACAGAAGCGAGGGAATTGATTATTACTGAACGTTTTTGGACTTTATGTAACATAAAAGTATTTTTAAATTCCTGTTTCGTGAGGCCTCTGGGGGGACAGTATTCTGACAACAAATTAAAATCAAAGATACTTTTATAGCAATCTACAACATATTTGAGCCACGGTATCTGCATACAGTTATCTAATGCAAGGCAATCCCTGATTATAAGTTGATTGAACTCGGTCTCTTCCTTAAGCCAAATAGCACGATAAAGTAATAGAGGCCTGAGTGAGGCGAGCTCAGTCAGGTGAAAAACCCCGCCTCTCTATGAATCAGCTCTGTTGGAGCGGACTTAGGGAGGCACAATAATTTCTTCAGAAAGTTATTTTCTTCTACCTGTAGGCAGTCGGTTTTGCAGTAACCCCAAAGCCCTGCCCCATAAAGGGCAATGGATACGCTGCAAGCCTTGTAGATTTCCAATATATCCTTGATACGTCTGTCCCCTAACTTAGAGGCAAATTTAAAAATACCATAAGAGCTTTTGCTCATCTTAGATCGAACATTCATCAAGTCATGTCCCACCTGCCATCACTGGTAAAGGTTACCCCCAGGTAACAAAAACTACTCACATTCTGCACTTTAACCCCTTCTATAAAGAAGGAGTGGTTTCTGCCCACCTTATTTCCACATATCATCGTGTGAGTTTTATTCTTATTGATCAACAGTCTCCTGCTCCCGATAAATTCAGTGAATTTATCCATTAAACGTTGCAGACCAACGGGTGTCCGTGACAGGAGCACCGCGTTGTCTGCATATAGCAGAACTGGTACACTATCTCCTGCAACTTGTGGGGAATCGGCCTTAACAGTTTTCAGGGCAGCTTCAACCCCATTAATAAAAAGGGTAAATAAAAGGGGCGCAAGGACACAACCCTGCCTGATTCCCCGTTTTACATTAAAATTTCTTGTGCATTCCCCGCTAGCACCATAGCGAACACGTGTTTCCAGCTTGCTATAGAGTCTGGCGAGAAAAAAGATAATTTCTTTCGGGGCACCCATGTCAATCAAAACTGACCAAAGAAGTGAGTGATTAACTAAATCAAAAGCACTGCTGAGGTCAGCAAAACAGAGATAGATGTTACCAAATTTGGCTCTGGTGTACTTGCCTATCAACAGCTCTAAATTCAGGCATTGATCAAGGGTCCCTCTTCCCTTCCTGAATCCATATTGGGAGTTTGAAAGAACTCCATTCTCATCAGCCCACTCCTCTAGTCTGAGAAGCAGAACTCTGCTCATGATTTTGACAGACGAGTCGAGCAGGCTGATGGGCCGGTAGTTACTTGCCAGGGCTTTATCCCCTTTCTTATAAATTGGGACTATGATAGAATCGCCCCATGTTGGTGGAATCATGGTGGTTACGGCAGCATTGAGTACCAAAGTAAGTATTGGACCCCAAAGCTGCGGCTGGGCCCTGTAGACATCTATTGGGACACCATCTGGCCCCTGGGCCTTACCACCCTTACTATTCTTAATTCCATTCTCCACCTCTCCCAATGAAATATCTAAAGGCACTACAGGCCACCTTCTATTTTCATTGGGCGTCATATTATTATCTGCGAAAATTACGGAGAAATGGTTCACCCAGACTTCACTCCCAACATTAGATGAAAGGTGCGGGGTGTTATCGTCTTGGAGGAAGGGGGAATTAACAGTGGACCAAAACAGGCGACTATCCGCAGTTTCTGCTGCCTGAGTAAGATGCTCCCAGGCCTCCTGCTGTAGTTCCCTCTTTCTTTTAGACAGCGCCTGTTTATAATCAAATCTTAACATTTTGACTCTGTCCTTATCCCTTGGGGTAATAGCCAAAGCTTGTTTAAGTTGGGAGAGAAGAGACGTACAGGCATGGTCAAACCATCCAATCCCTTTCCCCCCTTTATCTAATTTTTTCCCCGTAAAGATGTTACTGATGGCAATGTTAATTTTAGGAAAGTGAGTCATAACCTGATAAGACGGACATCCTAAAGATAGAATAATATCAATGTCCATCTTACATTTATTTATGATTAAAGGTACCACTGTATCCGATTTTTCACCCTTCCATCTTAGCCTAACCCCGTTAGGCCTATGTGGCTCAATGTTTGCCAATATTCTAATGGGTGACTCAGTTCTAATCATCCATGTAGTTATTTGAAGGCTAATACAATTATGGTCGCTCAGGGAGATGTATCCCTCACTTTAATTATGCAGTGGGGTACCAAGTTAGATGAGACCATAATATGATCAATGATGGAATTCACATTCCTTCCAGTAAAGGTGGGAGTTGAACCCTCACTTTCCTCCTGGGCAGTACTCAATAGCTCTAGATCATACGAGATCATAGTGCTATTAATAGCCTCTCCATAAGCATTATGCGGGAAGTGGTACATATTCTCCCCATTATTCGTTAGGATCCCACAAACCCTTGAGGAGGATAAACTACAGACTTGTACATTAAAATCTCCCACCCAAATGAAAGGAAAATTGCATGTTGCTTTGCTTACCAGCTTCATTAGGGCACAGGATAATTCATCTATCACTTTGTGCCGGGTATTAGTAAAATTATTATTATAAAAGTTAATTAGGAGCACATCAGTACCATCCGGTAAACGTACCCACAGGATTTGCGAATGAGGTTCGACTAACAGATGTTTAATGACAGTCAACTTTACATCTACTGAAATAAGGATAAGAAGACCTCCCTTGGCCCTGCCATGGCTAGATTCGGATGCATCTAAACTATAGCATGTATACCCTTCCATGCTAGGTTTATCTACACACCACGTCTCTTGCAGGCACAATACATCATATGACCTTACAAAGTCCTCCCATTCTAGTTTATGCGCCTTAGATGCCCATCCGGCAATGTTCCAGCTTGCCAAGTAAATCCCCTCAAAGTGACGGTTGTTGGCAGTATCAACAGCATTACTCGAACCATTACTCATCTTACTTTGTTCAAATACCGGCCCGCCTATGTAAGTACCTATGACACTCCCAACAACATTCACAGGATCCTCAGTAATCTCAATAGCACGCTGAGCTACTAACCCACTTTCGGGATTGCCCATAATGGCAGGGGATAGATCCTCTTTTGCCTCATTTAAGTTATTCTTATTAATACTCAATGTAACGTCCCTTTCAGTCTCAGGTCCTACCTGATGTCAATCGTTTTGGTCCATGAAACTCAAGGACTGGTACCTGTTCTGAACTGGGACTTGGTAGACCATCCCATTAATAGGCGAGAAAATACTATCACAGGTAGGTACAAAATTGGGAGTGTGTGTTACAAATCTGTTCCCTCCAGGAACAGGGTTCAACATGGGCATAGGCAAGATGGATCTGCCACCAGTAAGACCTGGGCTGAAAGTTGGCAACAAAGGTCTATTTCCAATAGACAAAAAATTAGAATTAAAAGCCCCCTCTCAACAATTAGCAGAAGGCAACCAGTTAAGGTGGTTATAGAAATAGCCCAGTGGTCTTGCGACGACCTCAGTCTCTGACTGCGTTAATGCAGCTGCTCTAAGTAAGACCGTCGCAACATGTTGCTGATGTTTAAAATTAATAATCACACAATCACCCCCGCAGGTCTTCCGAGTATTACCAATCCAGTTAACCCTTCTGATAGATAGAATTTGATCAGAGTAGCCAACTGGATAACCGCAATGGCGGTCTAGCCATGAGACCGTTTTATTTTTTAGAGAAACTCCGGACTCCTGGAGATATGGTGCCTGGGCTAAAACGGGAACATTAGTTAGGACCACAACATAGGGTACACACTCTGGGGGGAGGTCTACTGGTCGACTACTTATGCTTACAGGTACCCCGTCGGTGCCCGCTATGGCAGCTGGCATAGCTGACACAGCTGGAGCCGGCATGGTCCTGGCTCTCTTTGGTATTGGTGATGTTCTTACAACAGAGTTTACACCTGCAGGCGCTATGGCTGCTGATGCAACCACCAGCACCTGCATAGGTCGACCTGTATTTCGTGCTGATGGAAGTTTGGGACAGTTCGATACAGGTGTTGCCTGTGGTGGTTGTTTTCCTATATTAGTGCCAGAGGGGGCAATATTCACGTTGCGAGGCCTTCCCTTATCTTGATTAGGTACAGGTTGGGGGGCATGTAGCATCTCTTACAGTTAGTATGGATTTATCTAATTTAGCTACATGCTGGTCCACCACAGCCCCCAGTCTCAGTACTTCAGCAGACAATGCATCAATTTTAGCTAACAAAGGCTCTACAACCAGCTTCAATTTGCCATCAATAGAACTCACTAACAAATCGAATTGGTTAGTATTGATGGAAACGCCGTTGTCCTTAGTCGGGGCCCCTTTGTCGCCAATATTCTCCTTGTGTGTGGTGTTCTTTTTTTTCCTAGCCGAGTGGCTTCCCCGTTTAGGAACAGATTTCCTACATGCTCTCATAAATCGTGTAGCCCTAGTGGATTGTTGCGGGATGCCTTCAGGAGTCTCAGGAGTCTCAGATGAATTCGGTACATCTTCCACTGCAATAGGATCATCAGGGGCCTCAGCAGCAGTGGATTCAACATTAATACAGGTGTTATCAGTCTCGGCTGGCATATCAGTATTATTAATGTTAATAATACCCTCATTATTGGGGTCCAGTGATGGGGCCAAAGGGAGGTCAGGTAGATTATCTTTACCTAACGATTTCCTTCTATCGCTGTTAATTCTGGTGACTACTTTCAGCAGGTAGTTATCTGGTAGGGTAGTTTGAATAGACATGTTGGAGATATCTCTAAAGCCAAAACCAAAACAGTAATGAAGCCACACACAAGAGTTTAGGCAATTGTAGCAGGCCCGTAGAAAAACGCTCTAGTACTCACTATTGTAGCCAAGGGGGGAGGCCCGTCCCGTCCCTGGTCGTCCCCGGACGGCCACAGACGGCCCCGCCCTTGACCCGGGCTTCACCCGGGCACTCCCGTGCGCGACTCGTGGGGCGAGAGGGGAGTGGTGCTCTTGAAGCGCCTCAGGGCGCGCTGCTGGTGTGTCAGGTGCGCCGGCCCCCAGGTGTTGCTGGGAAGTGTAGTCCCCCGACTACTGCCGTTGCCCTCACGGCGTGCTGGCTTGCCTGTCTGCCTGCCGTTCCCCTCACGGCGCTTGGCAATCCCGGTGTGTTTGTGCTCCCCCGCTGGACTCGCGGAGAGCGGTGCTCTTGAAGCGCCTCAGGGTGCGCTGCTGGCGTGTCAGGTGCACCGGCCCCCAGGTGTTGCTGGGAAGTGTAGTCCCCCGACTACTGCCGTTGCCCTCACGGCGTGGTGGCTAGCCTGTCTGCCTGCCGTTCCCCTCACGGCGCTTGGCAATCCCGGTGTGTTTGTGCTCCCCCGCTGGACTCGCGGAGAGCGGTGCTCTTGAAGCGCCTCAGGGCGCGCTGCTGGCGTGTCAGGTGCGCCGGCCCCCAGGTGTTGCTGGGAAGTGTAGTCCCCCGACTACTGCCGTTGCCCTCACGGCGTGGTGGCTTGCCTGTCTGCCTGCTGTTCCCCTCATGGCGCTTGGCAATCCCGGTGTGTTTATGTTAATTACTTACCGCAATGTCTGGAAAGGAGTGTTTGGAGAAAAGTTTATGTTGCTATTAATGGTTGAGACATTATTGGCTGGAAAGAGTCAGTCAAACTAAGGATCAATTTGAAACCTGATCATGAGGATCCCATTGTCTTAGGCGAAATGCCCATCTTGTCCGTAGAGTTGGATTGTGATATACTTCCCAGTATGAGATTGAAATATCCATCAGTCTTCAAAGATGAAATAGGTGCTGGTTCAAGTTTTGAACATGGGATAAAAAAAATCCATTCTTATTGTACACAAAGCAAGATCAGTCCCTATTAGTGTACGCAAACACTTAAAAATAATTTTTGACAGACTTTGTGCTGAAGAGGTTATTACTCCTACTAATTTGTCCGAAAGGATTTCACCTGTGGTTCTCACTAGAAATAAAACTGACGACCTTTACTTGTGTGTAGATTTACGTTATTTGAACAGTAATATTTTAGTTGATTGTCACCCATTGCTTCACATACAGGAAATGATTGCTAATAACAGAGAATCTAAGAATTTTTCTACTATTGAGCTTCATCCAGCTTACCATCAGATAGCTTTGAACAATGATTCCAAAGATTTGACCCCTTTCGTAAAATCCCTTGGGGCTTAAAAGTATTTAAGACTACCTTTTGTTCTTGCGTCTGCAACAAGCATATTTAAAAAAAAAATTTAGACATTTTGTTTGGTAATATTAGTAATGTTCAGGCCTTTCACGATGATATCCTTATATTTACAAATACTGGTGAGGAACCTTTGAAGGTATTTGAGAATGTGCTGCAAATTCTCAAAGAGAGAGGTATGACGGTGAAACCTGGGAAATGCAAGCTATTAATTCAACAAGTTGAGTACCTAAGACACAATATTTCTGCAGAAGGAATTAGACTAAAGTTTTGTAATTTGGATGCTATACTTAAAGCACCTTCTCCAGAGGATAAAGATTCTTTATGTTCTTTCTTCGATCTTTGTGAGTGTTATGCCCCATTTGTACCTGGCTCAGTACAGTCTTTGAGATCATTATTAAAGAAGGGTTCCAAGTTTGATTGGTATTTGTAGGTGAGTAATGCCTTCACTAAGGTTACAGATTTAGTTGTGAATGTCCCAGCTCTGAGTCCTTATGTGCCTGGTGTTAAGTGTTACATTACTGTGAAGTATGAAAGGTATTGGAGCTGTGTTTGGTCAGTGCACTTACAGTAAGAAAATCACTATAGCAGTGGCTTTCAGGACACTACTGGAAGTGAAAACCAGGTATACTACAACTGAAAGGGAGGCTTTGATGTGTGTCTGGGTAGTCCAGAAGTTTAAGACGTATTTATGGAGAATGTCCATTGATGTGT
Organism: Lissotriton helveticus; assembly: GCF_964261635.1. NCBI lineage: Eukaryota > Metazoa > Chordata > Amphibia > Caudata > Salamandridae > Lissotriton > Lissotriton helveticus. Next base: position 16,741,056 of record NC_136060.1, on the reverse strand, counting down.
TTACTGATCATAAACCCCTAGTATATCTTTTGAGTGGGAATGGATTAGGCAAAGCCTCTACTCGCCTTGCCTGTCTACTTTCCTATTCGCAAGAATATGTTATGTTTACCAAAAAGGTTCAAGGAAGGAAAAATATCTATTCTGACTGTCACACATACCTATTCCCAATTGTAATGCATCGGATTCTAGGGAGGATATTCATAAATTTGTTGTTGCTGTTACTGTGGTTTCTGTATCTAATGGTTCTATTTCTGAGCCGGATTGGGCATATGCCTCTTTATGTGATACTGTTTTACAATACGTTTTTGATCATTTACGCGATGGCTGGCCAATCCCTAAACCATTTGCCCAGATTTCTTCTGAACCTTAGTGTGAGTATGGTATTTGTGTAAGGGATGGTGTGTTTGTGCCACCAATGGAATTACGTGAACAAATTGTTAAATTAGGTCATAAAGGGCACTTGGATATTTCTGCAACTAGTAAGAAGTTGAGAGAGCAATATTGATGGCCCTCCATGGATGCTCAAATTGCATCCTTTGTTAAAATATGGACACAAAACCATTGTCACTGACAAACTTTCAGGCTCTGAAAACAGTTGAGAAACCTCTCCACACAGTTCCATTACCTGAGGGCCCGTGGCATGACACAGCATTTGACTTTTTAGGTCAGCTTCATCTTCTGCCTTCCTGTAACACATTTCTGATTGTTTTAATTGAATAATTTTCCTTTTGTGAATTCAACTTCTACACATAATACCTTAAATTTTTTTGAGGATGTTTCTCATTTGGAGGGAGTTCCAAAGGAAATTGTGAGGGGCAATGGAACATATTTTGTGTCTTATATGAAATTGTTTTAACCTTGCATGATATTAAACATTTTCAAGTTGCTTTTTATAGTCCTTCTAGTAATGGTCTGATAGAGAGAGCAAATCATTACCTGATAGATGGTATTCAAACTGTTCTTTCTTTTAGTGTTGATGTCAAATGTTTTCTCAATGAGAAAATCGAGCTTACCTTTGTGCACCACATTCCACTACTGGAATGTCACCTTTTGAATTGCTATGGGGAAGAAAATCCAGGTCCAGAGTTTTAGCATTTTGGTTAGACTCTTTGAGTGATTCTAATATTGCAAAGCAAAATGATGGTTTTTGTACTGTGGGAAGGGTGAGAAATAAACAGGTAAAGAGAAACAATATTTAAAATGCAGGAAAGTTACCAAAGAGTGGGATTTTGTAGTTGGAGGTTGTGCCCTTGTTAGGAAAAATTAACAAGGTTACTAACGGTTCTATTTTCTTGCATGGCAAATGATGGTGGAATAAGGATAGTTGGGTTCCCATTTCGGATGACCAACCTCAGATTTACAATCACACTTATGTTACCCCTGGGGAATGGGTTTCAAGTAACGTTGAAGACTCAATGACATTCTATGATGTTGACAGGTCTTCTCTTGATGATGTTGTACTTCATTTATCTTGTGCGCTTAGTTCTTTCCCCAATTACTCTGTTTTTAGCTTTCAGTAGAATGTTCTCCTGAATTACAAACTGAGTTGGTGGATGGAGACTTGAGTGTTTCATCTGATGTGTCTAAGAGGTCTTCTCCATGGAAAAGTACACGTAGTAAGAGAGAAGTTAGACTACCTGTGAAATTGTTGGATTATGATCTTATTTAATTTTGGTTTCAAGGGGGGAGGATATTATGGTATGTATTACATATTGTACTGTTATATCTACATGCTGTCTTGTTGGAATTTAGAATGTTCTTTGTAAGAAATTGGTTTGTTGGTTGACTGGGGTGTGAGCCCTGGTCTAGCAGCAACCTCAATCCTTATCAAGCAAACTCCAAATTAACCAGTGCTCAACCCCCTGGTAGCTTGGCACAGAGCAGTCACGCTTAACTTAGAGACAATGTGTAAAGTATTTGTGCAACACTTCAAACAGTACTACAGTGATCACACACCACAAACAGAGCCACAACACGCTTAGAAAAGATAGAGCTTAATTTATTAAATATAACAGGGCCAAAACAACAAAAATCCAATTAGTAGAACAAAAGATTTTAACTTTGAAAGTGCCAACTGTGGATATCTGGTTGCGCCAGACCAGGACAAAGTCTCAAGTTTCAGGCTGAATGGAGCTTGGACAGGCTATAGGGACCCAGTTAGGCTCATGGAACAAAGTACCTTTAATCCTGGTTTGTGGAGCGTTGTGTGGATCTGCTTCGAAGATGTGTCACACAGCTGGGGTGATGTATAGGTTCTGAGATGCAACAAGGCTACAGTGTGAGGTCCTGGTGGACAGATTTTGAGGAACCCATCAACAGGGCTTGCGATGTAAAGTCCGGTAGCGGGGATGCGACACTCAGCCATAGCGATGCATTGGTTCCGAAGAGCTGCAAGGCTGCAAAGTGGAGTCTGGTATTGTCATTGAGGCTGTTGTTGATGAGGGATACAAGGGTCTTCACTGACGATGTACCGCCCAGTGGTTGTACCAAAGGCAATTTGGGCTGCAGAGGTTTTGCAAGTCTTTGCGATGGGCCCAATAGATGCAGCAGCGCCAATGCAGCAGAGGAGATGCATCTGTTCTGCTGGAGCCACAGTGGCTGGTAAACCACATTAGGCCCACTTTCTAGGGTCCAGCCTGAGTGTCACCACTTGTCAGGATAGACTCACAGTTGGCAGAGTTCAGGTGCAGATGCAAGGTTGTTGGACACCTGTTATATCCTTGACTCTTCAGATTGGCAGGACAGCCTACTAGCCCCGGGAGTCACTCTGGGTTCTGAGGTTCAAGATTTGCAGGTTCAGTCCTTTTCACCCAGGCAAGAGGGTATCAAGCAGCAGGTCATCAGAGTAAGGCAGGAGTCCAGCAGAGTGTAGTCCAGCAGAGTGGCATTCCTTCTGCAGCACTGCAGTCCTTCTTCCTGGCCGAGTATCCACAGGTGTACTGATGAGTTGGTGTCTAGGGTCCAGTATCCTATTCAGTTGTAAATGAGGCTGTGCCCAGCCCCTCCTTCCCATCCTGCCAGTGATGGTCCATCTAGTCACATCTAACCTCCCATTGCGTGAGATTGTCTAGGAAGAATACACGAAGCCCAACTTCCAACCCCACCCAAACATGTGACCAGAGACAGGATGCAAGCACCAAATGACTAAGGCAAGAAAATGGCAACTTTTTCAAATTTTCAACTTTTTAAAAGTGGCATTTTCAGAATTGCAATAACAAATCTGATTATACCACAAGTTAGGATTTTAAATTGTGAGTCCAAAGACACCAAATATGATCTGGTTATCTCTTTCCATTTGGAAATTACACTTATAAAATGTAATAAGGCAATCCAAATATAATCCTAAGGGAAAGATAGGCCTTGCAGTAGTGAAAAACAAATGTAAGAGTATTTCACTACCAGGACATATAAAACTTAAAAGTACATGTCCTACTGTTAAATACATTGCACCCCGCCCTCTGAGCTGTCCCGGGCCTAACCTAGTGGTGACTTATATGTATTAAAAATGAAGGTTTAAATAAAGGCAAAGATCCAACGGCGGACTCCAGTCCTTGCAGAAAGGTTTACTTGGCCAGGTCGAAATGGCAGCTTACAAACTTCATATACAGGCTCTGCAATGGCAGGCCTGAGCCATGTTTCATGGGCTACTTAAGTGGATGGCACAATGAGTTCTGCAGGCCCAGTAGTAGCATTTAATTGACAGTCAGTGAGTACATTTAGTACCACATTACTGGGGACTTATAAGTAAACTAAATATGCCAATTGAGGATAAGCCAATATTACCATGTTTAGAGGAGAGAGTACAAGCACCTTAGCAATGGTAAGCAGTGGTAAAGTGCACAGAATCCTGATACCATAAAAAACAAGGTCAGTAAAAGTGGAGAAGAAAGGAGTAATGTTGGTGGGAAGACCACCCTGTAACTGACAGGCCTAACATGTGTCCACAAGCTGAAAGTGTGTAGAACTACCCAACCGTTTGGGAGTTCCCTTCACAAAGGTAAAAGAACCTGGATAGACCATGTGCATTGGCGTGGTGTGATCCAGGATGGTGTTCCCCCGTAAAGTCCATTCTCTGTGGGGAAATGGACCACGTCAACAGTTGAAATTTTCACCCCTCATTTGCATGAGCCATGAGAGGGGATTGTGATCTGTCTGAACCCGAAAGTGAGTTCCAAACAAGTATGGTCCAAGCTTCTTCAGTGCCCCAACCCCAGCAAATGCCTCCTTTTCAATCTCACTCCACCTCTGTTCCGGTGGATGTAACCTCCGGCTATTGAAGATAACCAGTTGGCCTAGGCTCTCATCATTTAATTGTGCTAAGGCTGCTCCTATGCCATGCTCTGAAGCATCTGTCTGAACTATAAACTCCTTAGAGAAGTCAGGAGCCTTGAAAAGAGGTACTGTATTCATCGTCTCCTTGAAGGTATCAAAGGCTTTTTGGCAGTGCCCAGCCTGAGCATGAGCTCATCAGCTCGAGGAATGGGGTGCGCATCAGTATTCGTGGCGGAATCCAGATCCCAGTATTCCATGCAGAACCTGAGTTCTAGAGTGGTATCTGGTGGGGCAGCATTGGGTACCAAGACCACAGGGCTGGTTCAGGAACTGTTGAAGGGCTCAATCACCCCTAATGTCAGCATCATGGAGACCTCCTCCTTGATACCGACCCTCACCTTGTCTATCAAACAGCTAATGTTATGTTTAACAGGTGGACTATCTCCATTGTCAATGTCATGGATGCACAGGTGTGTGAGTCCACTGATCCTGTGTGTTCCTAGGCATACAGGAGGTTAGGGAGAGGCCCACTCTGCTCTTCCACTCCCTCATCTGTGACCAGGAGCATGTTTACTTCGGATCTCTCAAAGTGCGGTTTTAGGTGGGGTACATGGAGCACACCTGAGGGATTCCTAGGGGTGTGGAGATCCACCGAGTAGGTAATCTCCCCCTTCCGTTCCTTCACCTTGTATAGGTCTGTTGACACAGCGCTGCAATGCTCAATGGGCCCCACAAAGGGGCTCTTTGTCGGGGGTTCTTTTACCTGTGGCTTACGCCGTTTGCTGAAGTAGGTTTTGTGTGGAATCAGTGATGTATGCACAAAGGTGAGTAGAGTCTGGCGTGAATGGAGTTAAACATAACTAGAGGAACTCACAGAGTTAGCTTTATTACGCAGGTTCCCTGTTATGTTTAAAAACCTCTGATGCTTGTTAACGGAGATTGTCAATGGTTTCGTCAAGCTTTGTGAGTCAGGATAGGCCAGTATCAGCAGGTAAAATATCTCCGACAAACAGTCCACTTGTGGAGCCCGTTGCGCATTGCTGCATCAGCCGAATGAGGAGCTGCCTTATGATGAAGCATGACACCTTTCGGGGTGTGTGAGGGCCCTTGCTCCTTATAGGAGCTATTCCCCCCTTCTGAACTGACCCCGCTCCCTCTGCTAGGAGCAGCACACCTTGGTATTGATAAGTTTGAGTGTTGGGGCACGTGTGTTGGACCTTCCTTTGCCCTTGGTCCCTGTTGTACATCTTCACCCTTCTCAACATGGCTCTCAGCCATTGTAAAACCTTTTCTCTATATTTCTTTTCCTTTCCCCTTCTAGAATACCTGTGAGTATTCTAGCATCTTGATATTGAGATTCTACAGATGTAAGTTGTTTGTCTGGTGAGCTGGTGAAGTGTTCACTCAATTGTTTCTCCAAATAAACCTATGTGTCTTACCTCAAGAAGTTATCTAGCAGCATTCTTTACGTATGACAATTTTGGCATTAATCGGAAGCAGTGCTGACCAGACCACAGAAGACCAGCTGCCTACAGAGATCCAGAGGACGATCCTGATTCCAGCTTGTCATGAACGTGAAGTACAGCTGAGAGATGGACACTTCAGACTAAGTACGCACAGAGGTCCGTGAAATTGATGCCATTGTGCCGCAAAGTTCCTGGGTTTTGGGAGAAAGTGACTCGCAAGTTCCCGTGAAGTCACTTAAAAAACAAAGTGAGTCAGTTGCTTGCGTGCCCAAGGCTCTGTGAGCATACATCATTACGTTGTACACAGCAACCATTGTTCAAAACTGCATTCCCAAGTCAGTGTTACAGTGGGTGGACATTGCGTCATCCCGCAACGTCTATCAGCCATCTTTAGTGCTCAGACGCTTCATGAAAACAAGTGTTCTAGCTTTTAACGACGTACGTCAGCACGCTACGTCATTCAGCCATTTTATGTATCAAAAAGTCAAAGTTCTCACTGCAGTTATCGACACAGTGCAAGAATTACTTGTGTCACGTTCACTTGTTATCTCGTTAGCGCACCAGTGACACACACATCGCTAACACTTCGGTGGCACGCACGCCAACAGCTGACACAACACTGCAACCAGACAAAATTCGCTTCACAGATACTTTGATATCCTCATCATGTGCATGTTCCACGGTGATGTGCACACCTTTGAGTCAAAATAACATTATCAACATTCTGATTTAATCATCTATTCTGTGTAGTTTTTTTCCTAGCATCAATTTTAACATGTCTTCACAGCAAATTGGTGTTGCTCTACCGCCCAAATTTTTAAATGAACCTGGCAACCCTTCCATACCTTGGTAAGACTGGATAGTGATTTGCGAAATACCCGATCGCAGTGCACATACAATGTGAACATCCAAATGATAAGAATTTCACTTTTTGTGGCATTGACCATGTCAAGATGCCTGAAAGAGGAAGTGATAGGGAGTTGATTCTCAGGCAACGAAAGGCGTCATGGATATACCGTCTCAGGACTGTAAAGTTTGGACTTAACATCAACGATGAGTTGCATCGTTTTTTGTGAGACAATTGAAAAATCTTCTTTATAAATGTCCAATGTTGAAAAATATAAATCTGCTTATGCCTCGTGCTCAATTGGACAGTAAACACTGCCTTTCGTGCTATACTCTGTTTTAGAGTTATTGGACTATTAAATAGACGGATTGACCTTCCTAAGAAAAGTGGGCTTTTGGGAATTGGTCTCACATAATCTAATATTTGAAATAAATCCATTTACCATCTAAGTCATAATTAAAAAACTTGTGCGATCGACATAGATTTACGACGTTATGTGACATATCTGGTTACATGATCTATTAAAATGAATTCTCTGTTGCAACAGGACTAGATACTGTTGTGGGTAAGGGGGAGTGATCTTTCGTTTAATGCTAGGCATCGTGATGCACATGAGCCACCTTTATAGTTTTTTATATTATGGTTTTAACACATTCACATTAAAATCAACCTTTTATATTATGCACAAGGTACACTTACACTTGCAGCGTGTATTGTGTCTATTGATTATGCTGGGGTCAGATTGGAATAAGAACGCTATATAAACTACTAAGTGAATGGCCCACATGTGTAATATTTATAATAAAAAAAAAATAGTGGGACTACCATTGTACTCTAGCCTTTATATTTGCAGACCATCATTTAAATATGTCCGACAGGTTTTGGGCAGTAGTTCCAATTGTTGGCGTGCAATAAACAACAGAGAGAACCATTCATAACAAAGAAGATTTTATTGCGACTGCATAAGCCTCCAACTCACTTTGTGAAAAGCTGAGTTGATCAGTTAAATAGCGTGCGCACATAATGCATTTATGTGCGCTATCATGATCATAGCAATCTTTTGCTTATTTGCATGAGCATATCTTATAGATGTCCCGGTCCTGTATGGCGTTGTTCAATCGTACAACGGGACATATAGTGTGGGGATAAAACACATTTTCCTATGTACTTCAATGTTTCAAGATGGCCGGTATTCTCGTACATTTTTTGGCATTGTTTGCAGGTCGTCATTAGACAACAGGTGTCTCTCATTTCCGGGCAGGGGGTTTAAAAATGCCGGCCTACGAGTGCTCGGTTTTGAACTGAAACACGAGGACCACACAAGCTGCAGGTTATTATGCCACTGCTGGTGAGTGCTATTGCGACATGTTATTGCTGTATACATTTTGGCGAATAATGCACAGTCGCTTTTGTCTTTTTTTATAAGAATTTAATAATCAAAGCTAACTATAACCCATTTATAATACAGATGAAGTAATATAGGTTTAGTGTTAAATGCCTATGATACTACAGGCTGTAGCCCACAAAAGTCATCTTTGGTGTAATTTTGTGCATTATATATAGCGAGTCGTGGGATGCCTAAGAAGGCCGCCACTGTTGTTTTTTATCCCAGAAGAAATGGGTTTGTCGTGTTCGCTTTTATGGTGAACTTAATATCGTTCACCTATTGTTGCTCTAAAGCTTCATTTTTACAAATCGTTAGATACATAGCTGGACAATCGGCCATCGCTAATATGAAGCCACTATCTGATACATAAATCAGCCTCTTTCAAAATCGGCGAATGGCGATATAATTGGCTGATGTGAGGTTTTTAAAGATGGCCGCCGTTTTAACATCTCAATACATTATGTGTTTAGATGATTGTCTTTTAGTGACGGGCTAATGGGCATTTATAGCATTGTTCTGTAGAAAAACGGGAATTGTAAATGACACTATTGCTGCAAAAAATATCATCTCGTTTAGCAGCAAAACGGGAATTCTAAATGACACTATCGCTGCCATAAAATATGGACTGTTCTCTGATCTATTAAAATTGGTGTCACTTACTTTTTAAGATTATACTGTATTACATATACTGATAGCCGACATTGGTAGACGTATCTATGGAAACACGAGAAATTTAGCTATATTAAAGATGATGTATCCATCATTGGATCAAACAAACATTGCAGGGCATTAGGTATAGGTCTCATTGGTTTTTTGCTCTCTCCTATAGAGATCACTCATTGAAATAAGATTATGTGAAGGATATTTTAAATAAATGATTCCTTGATCAGTAAATGTAACATGATCAATTATGAAATTGTGTTAAATATAAATTACTGAGGCTGTATAATAATGGACATGTACAGAAATATAAGTTGACTCTTATTTATACATATGTACATTGAATGTACAAGAACGAGATGTTGTCTTATAATTTATATATCTGTTATTTTAGACATTGTATACTTTATAGAAGTTTTCCGAATATTGGATTTTCAAACACCTGAACTGCACAAACATCTATACGAATTTACTTTGTGTCACACTGTGAAGGTAGGACGTTCATTATAATCATGTAATAACTAATGACTTTTTTGGATGAAATCATTCTCTTAAGTTGAATCTGTGAGTTGTTTGATATAGTGCTTATTATATTGCAGTACTTTCTTGTGTAACTGTCCCCAACGCGATATAATGTATAAAGATTTACGTATCGTCTGAGGATATACTCACATGTTTTACTTGAACAAACCTTTTCACTATATATTTGTGTAAAAATGTGTTTCCAATTTAAATGTATTGTTAATGTCTTTGTATGTTAGAAATCACTTTTTAAAACTATATTTGTATGTATTTTTAATAGCCCTGAAGAAGTCTCCTTGGGAGACGAAATGCGTTTGCTTTGGCTATGATTCTCTGCCTTTGGGAAAATAAAGAAAAATCCATTTAAGAAAAATTAAGAGAAACCATTTCAAGAAACACACATCTTGGATTTGAATGTCTTTTCGTGTGCTAACTGTCTTGAAATTTGATGTGGCATCTTTATAATATGCTGTATAGTGCTGAACCTTTTTGCATTTAATGAATTTCAACAGCTATCTGGATGCTTTGGATGGACAAGAATTTTCAGAAAAGCTCAAGAAAGCATTGCTTTTCAGCGCATTGGGGAAAGAAGGTGTCACGGTCCTGCGCGTTTAGCAGGGCTGAGAGGACTACGCCTCCCAGCAAACACTTGGACGAGCACCGATTGTTGCCTGGAGGACTGGCTGTAATATAATACCGGCCACCAGGGGGATCCGGTGTTTGTCACTGAGTTCGTCAGTGGGAACTGGAGACTGCTCCTCGTGTATCTTGCTCCAGAACTTCCTGCCTTGCCTGCTTTCGCCAGACGCCACCCGAAGATTCCGTACTTGAGCACCTTCCCGCGCTTGCCGGCACCGACATTCCTGCTTACGTGTTACCTTTTCCCTCGAGACTGCGGAAGGAACCCGGGACGCTAAGGGAAACGCCTCGAGGTTCCGTTGTACGCGTCAGATAGGCGCACCCGTGTTGCCCGCTTGTGCTTCCTTTGATTTTTCTTTCTTTTGCTGGAAGGGGGGAGGGGGTACCTGCCTTCGGACATATTCACGGTAGGAACCGGGGGAAGCTCACGGATGCCCAGCTCCCCGTAGTCCTGCTCTTTACAGCGCCCAACCCCTTCGAGGGAGTTTGTTTGTTTGTTTGATTGCTAGTTCACTGCCGACCGAGGGCTAGTCAATGGTAGGAACTGGGGTAGCTCACGGATGCCCAGCTCCCCGAGGTCCTGTTGTCACTACGCCCTCACTCTTAATAGAGTTTACCACTTGGATTGGCACTGTTAAGTTACACGCTCTCAGGAAGAGAGTCTCGTTACCCCCTAGTGAGTACCTCAGTCGGTAGGCAGGAGGGGGTTGCTAGAAGGGTTCTACCTGTTGAAGAGCTAGTTGAAACTTACCTGTCTCTTGTTTTACTTACCCCCACCTGCAGGGACTGCTAGAGACACGTTCCTGAGGAGTTCCTTAGCGCCTTGAGACCCTCCGGGTGAGTAGTGCGCTATATAAATGCTTTGATTGATTGATTGATTTATCAGGAAGGTGACGGCAGACGTTCCTTTTCCCCTACAGTCCCGGTTTTCGTTCCCCTGCCCCTCCGGCCCTGCTCTGCTGGAAGGAGTCTGCTTCTCTTCCAGTGGGACAGTGTGGGGGGGGCTTAGAGAACTAGTCATCGCTCCCGCTGGATCTTGCTCTCAAGGTTAGTGCACCCTTGGGGGACTACGACAGAGTGACAAACCCACGACTGTTATCCAGCTTGAGCAATGGATGTGGGTACGGTGCTTGCCTCTTTGATAAAGTCTATGACGGCGCTACAAACAGAGGTCAGTGCATTTCAGATCGAAACACAGGACCTGAGAAACGAAATAGGCACCATGTGCAGAGTGGTCGCAGGGATAAGCTGGACGGGCCACTCACAGTCTGGGAGACAGTACATTAGGGACTGGACGTTGCCCCCGCCCTTGAGTAGGTCTGTTGCACCAACTGGAAACGGCACAGAAGGCAGAGAGGCTCCCCCTATCCAAGTGGTCCACTCTCCTCAGATACCCCTTGCGGCCCTCAAACATTTTTACGGAGACCCTAAGAAGTTCGGTATTTTCCTGAACCAGTACAGACTACATTTTATGTGTAAGCCTTCCCTCTTTCAGGACAACCCAACTAAAACGACCTTTGTAATGTCGTACCTGGGCGGAAACGCCGCTAGCTGGTCCAAACCATTAATAGAGAGGGATGTTCGCTTAATACACCATTTCGACGAGTTCTGCATGGAGATGCGCAAGCTGTTCGACAGGAAGACACACCTGCTGTCCTACGATAAGGAGCTGCTCACGCTGAAACAAGGCTCCCAGGACCTGCTTGTTTACCTAACCACCTTCAACCGCCACGTGTTAGAAACTGATTGGCCACAGAACGTCATTGTTCTACCAAGGACTGCGGGGTGAGCTGAAGGACGTCCTTCCTAGCCCAGGTTGTCCATTTGCCTCAAACTGGTGAGGAATTGATCGACCTCACTATTCAATTGGATCATCTCATCCAGGAGAGGAAGACCGATAAAAGCAAAGGTGACTGCAAATACTTTATCCCTCGGACTAGGGCTGCTCCAGGAGAAGGAACTCCAGCTACAGAAGCACCGGAACCCATGCAAATCGGAGGGACGCGAGGACCCTTGAGCGGTGATGAACGGGACAAAATACGGAGGCTTCGTCTTTGTCTGTACTGTGGCAAAGCAGGTCACTTCCTCAAAGACTGTAAGACACGGAATAAATCCCCGTTCAAGGCGTCGCTTCTTAAGACACAAGCTATCGCTCAGAGGGTGTGGGAAACTGAGGAGAACCTGGAAAACGAGTAGCCCCGAGCCTGTGTGAGAACCCAGGGTTGGGGTACGATACTAGGGAAGAGTCTCGTATCATCCCCAACATGGTGCAGCGTACTGTACCCCACATAAACGTATGCGCTTCTTTGTGGTTGGAGGACGGGGTACTTAAGCTGGTCCCGGCCTTACTGGACTCCGGTGCCACAGGGAACTTCATCAACCGTACATACGCGGAAGACTTGGGGGTGCCTCTACAAAAAATGGACCATCCTGAACCTGTAAAGGCAGTGGACGGGACTGCCCAGCATGATGACCCCTCATCATGCTGTTCGGAACTGATTACTTTGAGACCATACAATTCGATCTGATTGATGCGCCGCATTTTCGGTTGATCCTGGGAATGCCGTGGTTGACGTTTGATGATCCAACGGTAGGATGGGCCAGCCGATCGGTGGTGATGGATTCGCTGTTCTGCAAGGATCACTGCACCAAGCAACATGTGCTTACTGGCAATCAAGAGGATACTCAAGCGGTGTTCCTTTACGCTGGTTGTGTCGAACAGAAGGTAGGCTGCGTATCAGCAATCCCTCCTGAATACCTGTCTTATGCCTCTGTCTTCAACAAACCCGAAGCAAGCCGCCTCCCGCCTCACAGAGACTACGACTGCCGAATAGAGCTGGTCCCAGGCGCGACGATCCCGTGCAGTCGAGTCTACGTACTTACTGAACCCGAGACTCTCCACCTCAGGGAGAACCTGGATGTTTACCTGGCCAATGGATTCATTCGTCATTCCTCTTCCCCTGCCTCTTCCCCTCTTTTCTTTATCCCTAAGAAGGAAGGTGGCTTACGCATGCTGATTGACTATAGAGCCATAAACCGAGTCACTGTAAAGAACAGATACCCCCTTCCATTGATCCCGGTGTTGCTGGACAATCTGAAGAGAGCCAAGATCTTCACCAAGCTAGACCTAAGGGGAGCATACCACCTGGTGAGGATGAGGAAGGGGGACGAATGGAAGACAGCCTTCCGGACAAAGTGTGGGCTCTATGAGTACTGTGTTATGCCGTTTGGGCTCTGCAATGCCCCGACGGCATTCCAGTACTTCATGGACGAGGTGCTAAGGGGGCTCTTGGACGTGCCCTGTATGGTCTACATAGACGACATACTGATTTATTCCGCTTCAGTGACTGAACACGTTCGTCATGTGTCCCAGGTCTTGGAAAGGCTCCAACAGCACGCCCTATATGCTAAGTTGGAGAAGTGTCTTTTCCACGTCTCTGAGGTTGAGTTTCTGGGCTACGTCATCAATGCCAAAGGGATATGTATGGATACCCGGAAGGTGGAGGCCATAACTCACTGGAAATCCCCTAAGAACCAGAAGGAACTGCAGAGCTTTGTAGGATTTGCCAATTTCTACAGGCGTTTTATTAAGGACTTCTCACTGGTTCTGCAGCCTCTGTCTTTCCTCCTCAAGAAAGGAGTCAAGTTTGTTTGGTCTGAGCAAGCCGAAGAGGCCTTTCAAGTTCTGAAGGACCGATTCACGGAGGCTCCCATCCTGAGGCATCCAGATGTACAACAGCCTTTTATTCTTGAAACCGACGCCTCTTACTATGCCTTGGGTGGTATCCTCTCGCAAAGACATCCTGAAACAGGGCAGCTCCACCCTGTGGCTTATTTCTCCAGGAAGTTGACGCCGTGCAAAGTCAACTATAGCATATCGGATAAGGAACTGCTTGCTGTGAAGAGGGCCTGTGAAGAATGGAGACACCACCTCATGGGGGCTCGCCATACCATAGAAATATTTACGGACCACAGAAACCTGCTGTTCCTGAAGACGGCCAGGGCTTTGACCCCCAGACAGTTGCAGTGGTCCCTCTTTTTCGCAGATTATGATTTTGTGATTAAGTACCGGCCTGGAAACAAACACGGCAAGGCGGACGCCTTGTCCCGGCCTAACGACATCGTAAGAACGGAGGTAGCCACGAACACCGCTCCCCCTGTGCTCACGAGGGCTGTGTACCCTGCTCAAGAGATCGCTCTGTTGAAAGACTCCGACTTCCTGAGTGACCTTAGGGAAGAGGTGATGGGGATGGAAGCGCTGTCCTGGGTACGGGAGAACCCTGATAACAGATGCCAAGAGACAGCCCTTCTTTTCCACCAACAGGCTCTCTTCCTGCCCTCTGCCGCCTTGCAAGAAAGGGCTCTTAGGTGGGCTCATGACACCTCTCTGGGGGTCACATGGGGATGCACAAGACAATCACCCTGCACGAAAGACACTTCTGGTGGCCCAGGCTGAGGGAACATGTCCGTCTCTACGTCTCTGGATGTGCTATATGCGCTCAAAGCAAGACCCAACACACTAAACCAGTGGTACTGCTGCGGCCCATTCCTGTCCCGGCACCCCTTGGCACACTGTCTCCATGGACTTTATCGTGGAGATGCCGTCCAGTAACTGACACACTGTCATTTTGGTCCTGGTCGATCACTTAACCAAAATGGGACACTTCGTACCCTTGAAATACATCCCTTCATCCGCTGAACTATCTCTCGTCTTTTTGCAACATGTGGTGAGGGCACATGGGATCCCGGCTGTTCTCATCACGGACCGCGGTTCTCAGTTCACTTCCCGATTCTGGCAGGAGTTGTGTTCTGTCATGAAAATAGATACTCGTCTATTGTCCAGTTACCACCCACAAACGGACGGCAAGACAGAAAGACTAAACCAGACCCTGGAGCAATATCTGCGGTGCTTCACCCTGCACCACAAAAACGAGTGGAGTACCTTGCAGTGGACGGCGGAGTTCACCTACAACAACAGCGTGCATACTACTTTAGGCTGCTCCCCCTTTTTCTGTGTGTATGGGTATAATCCGAATATGCTGTCCTTCAGTTGGCCTGTAACCTCCAAGCATCCATCCATACAAGCACACCATGCGCATCTTCGTGCTGTTCTTGAAGACGCTAAGAGTCATCTGTTGAAGGCTCAGAGGAACAATAAGAGGTATGCAGACAAAAAAACGCTCCCCTGAACCACCATACCAGATAGGGGATAAGGTGTGGTTGTCTACGGCTCATCTACACCTGAAAGGCTCCAATCGTCTGAAACCAAAGTTTGTAGGGCCCTATGCCATCACAAAAGGTCATCAATCCTGTGGCAGTAAAATTACAGCTACCCCTTACATGGAGAATACACCCAGGGTTCCACATCTCCCTGTTGCTTCCCTGTTTACCACACTCTAGACTGCAGGCTAGGCCAGACCCCGTAGAGCTAGAGGGGGATTAGGAGTACGAAGTACAGGCTATCCTGGACTCCAAAAGAAGCAGGGGACGGGTGTTATACCTCATACACTGGAAAGGCTATGGCCCCGAAGAACACACTTGGGAACCCCTGGCTAACCTCCGTTGCCCCAGACTGTTGCGCCTGTTCCATGCTCGCAACCCAGCCAAGCCTGGCAGACTGCCGGGATGGCGGCCGTTGCGGGGGGGGTACTGTCACGGTCATGCGTGTTTAGCAGGGCTGAGAGGACTACACTTGGACGAGCACCGGTTGTTGCCTGGAGGACTGGCTGTAATATAATGCTGGCCACCAGGGGGATCCGGTGCTTGTCACTGAGTTCGTCAGTTGGAGCTGGAGACTGCTCCTCGTATATCTTGCTCCAGAACTTCCTGCCTTGCCTGTTTTCGCCGGACGCCACCCGAAGGTTCCGTACTTGAGCGCCTTCCCGCGCTTGCCGGCACCGACATTCCTGCTTACGTGTAGCGGAGCTACTACCTTTTCCCTCAAGACTGCGGAAGGAACCCGGGACGCTAAGGGAAGCGCCTCGAGGTTCCGCTGTACGCATCAGATAGGCGCACCAGTGTTGCCCGCTTTTGCTTCCTTTGGTTTTTCTTTCTTTTGATGGAAAGGGGGGTACCTGCCTTCGGACATATTCGCGGTAGGAACCGGGGGAAGCTCACGGATGCCCAGCTCCCCGTAGTCCCGCTCTTTACAGCGCCCAACCCCTTCGAGGGAGTTTGTTTGTTTGTTTGTTTTTTTCTTTTTTTTAGAGGCTTTAATTTTATTGGGATTTTACATTTTTATAGAGAAATAAAGGTATAAATGATATATTCATTTTTTTTTTTTTTTGTAAGACCTTTATTGGTAATTGCCAGCATGACACAGTCTGATGCCTACAACCCATTGGGCCGGCAGCAGTAAGGACCTCTACTCAGTTGTCTACCATTTTACACAGCTGTTAAGCCGACAACCAGAGGTCCGGCAGCGTAGTCTGAAATGTAAATTAAAATCACGCAAGTTTGCTAAGGACATGCCATTTTCTTACATTTTCTTATTCGCTGTTCCTTGCTACTTCCCAAGACAGACTCTAGCATTCTTTAGGGAGCACGGTACGTCTATGCATACAGATCGGGCAATTGTATGTCAAGCGGGATACCAATGCGTTGCATATTCCCATGCTATGCAGGACACAGGGAACAGTTCAGTGCATATAACAAGAAAAGAAAGGCAAACATTAAACAGAAATCCCAGGGAAACAGTTAGCACAGTATTTCTATCAATGAACGTAGTTTCATATACAAATTATCTCATCCACAGTTCAGTGCACAATCGGGAGGTAAGCTCAAGAGAGGGGCGTGGGGCCTAGTCACCCCGGCTGTCCGCGCCACTTGGCCTTTTTCGGTGCCACAAGGGGCAGGTGTACCAGTGTAAGGTAATGATCGCATGAGGCTCACTGTGTATAACAAGGAGGGAGGGGGGGGGAGATGGGCAGTCCCTCGGTCCAACCGCAAGCCAGGAACCTCAAGGACTGACAGGACTGCATGTAATGGGAGGATCGTGAGCATCCTCTTCCTCCGCTTGCCGGCCGAGCAGATAAGTCGCCACGGGGGCCCAGATGTCTTTGGGTTTAGACCGCACAGGCATTAGCTCGGCATAATCGTGCAGGCGTTCCTGCCAAGAGGACATGTCCCGGAGCCAGCATTTAAATTTAGGCGCTCGTCCCCTTCCCCACCGGCACGCCACCCGCCTTTTGGCAATAAGGAGACTGAGTGCAAGGAGTTTCCTGTGTGGGGTGACCACTTGTTGTGATAGGCCCAGCAGAGCAATCAAAGGGCAGGGGTCTATGGTGATACCCAGCATGGCGGAGAGCCCTTCAAACACCTGTGACCAGTATGCAGCCACCCGTGGGCAGGTCCACGCTAAATGAAAGAAGTCCGCCCCTGCGGAGCCGCAGCGAAGGCAGCAGTCAGAGTCTCGGAGCTGGAATCTATATAGTCACGCAGGTATGTGGTATACTCGATGCAGGAATTTGTAATGTAGGAGGCGCAGTCTATTATTACCGGTGATGGCTTTTGTGTGTGTGCAGCTAGTTTCCCACTGGTCGTCGGTGAGTGGTTCCATGAGGTCGCCATCCCATTCCAGCCGGGCTTTTAGGGGAGGAGGATGTGGAACGTTCTGAACATGTTTGTATAGTTTAGAGACTACATGGCGTGGGTTATCCGCATGTACAATAGCATGTAGTGGTGCGAAGGTGTCCGGCTCCCTGGGGAAATCAGGAGTGATAGTGCGCACATTTTGACGCAATCGGGTGAATAGGAAGGTGTCCATGACTGAGGCTGACCTCGTCCTGAAGAACTGTTCAGTTGTGAGAAAGGCCCCGTTCGAGTATAACTCTCCCCAATGGACGAAACCCAGCTCTCTAAGGAGTTTGCGCCCTATCTCTTCACATGCAACTCGGAGTCTGGGGTCATTCGCTAGAGGTAACTTGGGTGAGTAGAGAAATGCACAGTCCAGGGTATGCGCCAAACGTCGCCATGCTGCCACTGTACAGTCCACTGTGGACGGGTCACGTTCCCTGGGCTTCACATTGGAGTGTATGTAGCCTGAGCTGGTCGTGGGAGCCATGTAGCCATCCTCCACCGCGAGGTGTGCCATGTAAGGAGGGGGAAAGTACCAGTAGGCCGCAAAGTGGGCCTGTGCGCAATCATAATACCTCTCGAAATTAGGGACGTCAAAACCACCCAGATGGAAGGGGAGCATAAGAGGGCCCAGGCTGACGCGTGACTGCTTCCCACCCCATAATTTTGCAAAAATAAGGTGGGGCAAACAGGGGGAAGTGACGGCCAGTTTTCCAGTAGAACGGGGGGTGAGGCAAGGTTGCGTCCTGGCCCCAACGCTCTTTTCAATTTAAATAAACGGAATTGTGGAATTCTTAAATAAATCTCCAACTGACGCCCCATTGGTAGCAGGTGTACACGTCCCCGTACTAATGTTCGCGGACGATACGCTTTTGCTATCACGTACGCCCAGTGGTTTGCAGAAAGCGGTTGACGCTTTTGGGGACTTTTGTGACAGCCGTGGTCTGGAAATAAACACTAGTAAAACTAAATTCATGTGTCTAAATTCCCAATCGGCTTTCAAGGGGGTAATAAAATATAAGGGCGAACCACTGGAAAGGGTAGATGCCTTTACTTACCTAGGCATTATTCTCCAACATGATATGAAATGGAAATCACACACTGACATGGCATTATTAAAATTTAACCAGCTAGCAGGTGCGGTCTCAATCAAACAAACACATCATTGACAAGACCCATTAACTGTGCGCTCGAGATTTATAGCATGAAGGTACTGAGTGCATGCTTATATGGGTCTGAGCTATGGGGATTTTCGAACCTAGGTAATCTGGGGCGGGCGGAAAATAGATTTATGCGAGGGCTTGTTGGGGCCCCACAGAGCACCCCCACAATCCCACTAAAGATGGAATTAGGCAGGAGAAACATTGAAGATATTGCTCGCCTACGTCCTTTGTTGTATTGGAGGCGCCTAATGGTAACCCCAGAGTTAAGCCACTATGCATCAGCTTTTCATGATGTTGTGAATTTTGACCGATTTCACTGCATTATTTGGCTAAAAGAGCTCCGGGGCACACTAGGGAAACTGGGCCTAGATCATTTGTGTGGTAATATGGATGTTGCCTTATTTCCAACTAAAAAGCAACTGAAGGACATTTATTGGGATTCGGTTTATGCCACAATGTACCGAAAAGGCCTGCAATCCACCCTGTCATCTCGCTTTATGGATTCTAAACAACTTCCATCATATGAAAAATATTGGGATTTAATCGAACGCCCTTTTGACAGAAAATTATATTTTCAATTTCGTGTGGGAACACTCCCAGTGAATGCTTTTAGACAAAACTGGTCTCCATCGCAGGATGCTTACTGCGATCATTGCAAAAATCAAATAGAAGACATTGCACATTTGTTTTTTGTCTGCCCCTTATATGTTACCCCCCGGCGAAAATGGTTAAAACCAATTTGTAAAAATATGGGCACTCGCTGTTCCTTGCAAGCCCTTAGAATCTTAACATCTGATTCTTCTACATTACTGGTAATAGGCGTAGCAAAATTTTTGGCCTGGGCGTGGGTAATAAGATTACGTGCTGCTAAAGCCTTATAGCTAATATGTATTAATAACTGCCTCCTTTAATGACGTATGTTCTTAAAATCTTTTTCTAAACGACCTTTTAATGTATTATTTTAGATCTTATCAGCATTCGACTTTTCTTGTTTAATATGTTTTTAATTGACTGTTTTTTATGCTTAGTATTTATTGTATTATGGTTAGGAAGTATGCTTTTATGACTAAAAGTCGAATAAAGCTTTGAAAAATGAAAATGAGTCGAGTAAGCTGGGATCGCAGTGTGCTGAAGAAGAATTTCCCTGGGTAATAGGGAATATTGACAAATAAATATAATAGTTTGGGGAGGATTACCATCTTGGTTAAGGCAATCCTACCTGCCATTGAGAGCGGGAGATGGATCCACTTAGTGACTTTGTCAGTAATTTTGTCTATAACGGTGCCGTAATTGGCACGCATCATGTCCTCTTTGTTCCGGGAGATGCGAATGCCCAGATATTTCAGATCATCTTGCTCCCATACCAGAGGGTAGTCAAGGTAGTGTGATATCGGTCAGAGGAAAAATGGCTGATTTCCCCCAGTTAATTTGTACTCCAGTCAGACCTCCGAATTTAGTGATCTCGCGCAAGATCGGGTTGAGATTTTCTTTCGGTTTTGCAATATAGAGGGTGATATCGTCCGCGTAGAGGGACACCAGTAAAGGACGGGAGGGGTAGTTGAGGGCACGGTGATTGTGGTGTTGGCGCAGTTTTGCAGCCAAGGGCTCGATAGCAATAGCGAAGAGGGCAGGGGAAAGGGGGCAGCCTTGGCGCGTTCCCCTCTGCACGGCGAAGGGCTCAGTTCTAGCGCCGTTGAGTAGTACCGTGGCCGTCGGCTGGTTATAAAGTAGCCGAACCCAGTCCATAAAGCGGAATGGTACCCCCATGTGACACAGAGTGCCTAGTGGGTAGTCCCATTCCAGGGAATCGAACGCTTTGGTAGCGTCAAGGAATACAGCTGCCGCCTCACATCTGGGGTTGATGTCCTGAAGGACGGCATGTAGGGTGCGGAGATTGTGTGCTGTCGCACGGTTAGGGACAAATCCAGCTTGATCTGGGAGTACCAGGCGCTCCATGAGGAGGTTAAGGCGGGTCGCCTGTGTTTTAGACAGGATTTTAGTGTCGCAGTTTAAGAGCGACAGGGGTCTGTATGAGTCACACATCATGGGTGGCTTGTCTGGCTTCAATAGGGACGTAATGAGTGCTTCGCGCATGGTGCGTGGTAGGATGCCCTCCTCGAGTGCCGAGTAGAAGACCTGCTTCAGAATGGGGGCCAGGATGGGAGCGAATAGTTTATAGAAGTCAATTGGCAGGCCATCTGAGCCTGGCGCCTTGCCCGACTGCATGCTCATAATGGCGTCTGTTATCTCATCCAACTCCAGTTCGTGATGGAGAAATTTCTGCTGGCTTTCACCCAGCCACGCCAGTGCAGTGTCCGCAAAATAGTTCGTGAGGTCTAAGGGTTCAGTCCTCTGGGAGGAGTAAAGAGCTCTGTAATGCTCCTGAAAGGTACGGAGCTGTTCGGGGAGGTTTCTCTGTATATTGCCTCGGGAGTCTTGTATTTCAGAGACATAGGACTGGAACCGTGAGGGTTTAATTGAGTTCGCAAGGGCCTTACCCGGCCTGTCGCCCTCGCCAAAAACACGGGCCATGTGCGGTCTTCCCAAAAATGTGCCCTCCCTGTCAGCAGATTCTGTGTATTCGGAGAGTTTGTCTCTCATTCGAGCATGGAGTGCTAGGTCATCAGGGCGGGAGGAAACGTCTCTCTCGAGCTGGCACAACTCCATCGCCAGGGAGCGGAGCTCGGTGCGGAGTGACTTGAGAATGCCCCCACCTTTGGCGATGCACCAACCCCGGATGGTGACTTTAAAAGCCTCCCAGACCGTGGTCACACTGTCCACCGAGGACATATTACGTTAAAAAAAACTCTTGGATGTCCTGTTCAAGTTCAGCCTTGAAGGCCGTGTCTGTAAGGTGTGCAGGGTTAAGGCGCCAAGATAAATATGGGGAGCATGCGAGGGGGAGTCGAAGGACTAACAGCACAGGTGAGTGGTCAGAGTGGGTGCGAGCTAAGTGTTGCGTTCGAGCCAGCCATGAAATCAGCCCCGCTGACACAAATATGTAGTCGAGCCGTGCCCATGTGGAGTGGACTGAGGAGTGGTGTGTGCCTTCTTTCAAGGAGGGGTGTGCTAATCTCCACACGTCCAGCAGGCCTCCGTCCTGAATTATGTCACTGAGTGTCCTCTGCATGTTCGTGTAGTGCGAAGGGAGCGCCCTCGATCTGTCCACTTGGGGATGTAGTGCCGTGTTAAAATTGTCCCCCCACACCACGTGTGTAATGCCTAGCGTTTGGATTTTACCCCATAATGCGAGAATGACGGAGGGGTCATCTGTATTAGGACCGTAGTAATTCGCGAATAGGATGTCATGTGCATACAGGCGTCCCCATACTAAACAGAACCTGCCCCCTGAGTCCACCTCTGCCCCATGTGATGTAAAGGCTACCCCTCTCTTGACGAGAATAGTAACCCCTCTGGCGTAACTGGAGTAAGAAGAAAAGGTGCGGCTAGTGGCCCACTTGGAGGCGAACTGTGCAGGCCCTCGTGGGTTCAGATGCGTCTCTTGCAAGAGGGCTACCTTGATGTCGTGGCGATCTAAATAACTCAGCACCTGTCGACGTTTTCTGGGGTCATTAAGTCCCCGAACGTTCCAGGTGGCAATCGTGACGTGTTGGTGCAGACTATCTTCGCTAGGTGTGGCCATACCTACATCCCCCCTCTGTCTCTAGTGTGGATTGCAGTTTAAGTGCACTTGACACTGTAAGTGAATGGCGTGTATGAGTCAGTAAGTGTAGACTAGTCACAGAACGTTTATATACTTGTGTTGTGTTACAGTTTCCAACATTCCCTCCCTCCTCCCACACCGGCTGCCCCAACTCGCCGGGTACAAAAACCCACCCAGAGTCTCCCAGAACATAAGAAAGTACCAAGAAAGTCTTAAGAGCAAATCGGGGGATCGCCCACATAAGGGGGTGAAAAGTCACTAGGTGCGCCGGACCAGCCCATATCTCTCCCTACTTGCACCCACCAGGCTCTCAGCAAGGCTAAGAGCTCAGTAGTGGGACGGAGAGATAAGTTCGAGCATCGGAGTGAGTGCAACAACAACTAACTAAGGTTCAGAAAGTACTGTTAAGTCACACATCACCAAAAGGTTCAGCCAACCAATCCAACGTGTAGAGAAGCGAGGAGTCCGACGGATCGTGGGCGTGTGTCAAGGGTCAGCCAGGTTGGGAGAGAGGGGAGGGCGATCTGGAGTGAGCTCTGGCAGCCGCCCCCCATGTGCCGCTCCCCTGTGCTGCTTAAGGTAGTCTTCCGCATGTTGAGGCGTACCGAAAAAATGCTGCTTTCCATCATGCGTGATCTTGAGTTTGGCGGGGTACAGCATGGCGTAGGGAATTTCCATCTTCTGCAGTTTTTTCTTTACATCTGTGAACTTGCGGCGTGCCTCCTGTACAGTCGTGGTGAAGTCCGGGTAGAAGGATAGCGAAGTGTTTTCATAAGGGACAGTTTGTTTCTCCCTGGCGAGCCGTAAAATAGTGTCTCTGTCCTGGTAGTTGAGGATTCTAGCTATTACAGGACGCGGTGTAGCTCCAGGGGGAGGGCGGGCAGCAAGAGACCGATGGGCCCTCTCCACGATAAAGTGTGCCGAAAAGGAGTCCCTGCCAAACAAATCAATCAGAAGTTTTTCGATGAACTCCTCCATCCGCCCAGTGTTGGTCGTCTCTGCAAGGCCCAGGATACGGACGTTGTTCCTTCGAGACCTGGCTTCAAGGTCCTCGTTCTTGTCCGCAATAATTTTAAGGAGTCTGTCCATTTGGGTGAGCTGGCGGTTCGACGTGGCAGAGGTGTCCTCAAGTGTGGATATGCGGCCCTCCGCCTCTTTTAAGCGGTGATCACGTTGGTCCATTTTGGCCACTACTGAGTCCATTCGGGAATGAGGGCATCTATTTTGGAGTCTATGGACGTGAGGCTGTTTTTCATGCCCAGCAGTAGAGATTTCCAGTCTTCATCATTTGGCGCCGTGGCACCGGGCCCCGACTGCACCTCCCGCTGAGAGTCCACTGTTTTTCGGGACTCATATGGCAGTTTAGATTGCCTGGCATCGCTGCGCCCCATCTTGACGCAGATCTTGTCGTGTATTTCTATAGGTTCTGAATCGATCCCCCTATTCCTGACCATATTCTGGTTAACCTACCTAGCTAGTTAACTAACAGTCAGCCCATGAGGCAAGAAATCCCCCATGATGCAGATACCGTTATCTGACGCAGTCACACTACGGCACAGGAACGTGTTATCTGATTAGGTCATAACGCTTGAGATCTAATTAGACAAGCGACATTCCTCCAGCCCCTGATAAGGTATACGACGTTCTCATAACAAATCAAACCTATGACAACCTGGATAATCCGTGCGGCCATTGTTTTGATTTCACAGAGAACTTTAGTAAAGAATGTGCTAACGAGCAAGTCGTATGACATCTTTATTGACGTACCTATGTCCATCCTTACGTCAATCCCGGCACCTTTAAGGTATAAATATTGCCGACCTTGCCCTATGCAAACACACGCGTGGTGACAAGACGGAGCAGCCATACTTGCCGAAGCCGAGAGCAGAAGCAGACCCCGCAGGCAGCAGCCCCGCCTTCCTGACGCGCTGAGAGACGCGCTGCTATCTCAAGCCGAGAGACCCAGCACCGGCGCTTCTGGGCAGCCCTCGCAGGCAGCCTGGAATATCGAGAGCAGAGAAAGAGATACCATTCCTCATTCATCCTAAATTCCAGGTACAGAACTGAATAACCCCTCCTAGAGAATTCTTTAGTTATTCACTTGGCAAAAACAAACTTAACTTAAACTGTAACTTTCTATTCCCGCCCACGTATTAGACTTAGGTCAGGTACACGGGGTAGGCGTATTTAGAAACACCAGTTGAGTACGTTTAGTCAAATGTATATGTAAATATATTTTAATCATTTTAAACATCATATGGCTCAGAAACCATATCAATGTTTTTACAGTATTATTTTATACTATTGCTTTTAATGTATGCACTTTACTTAACTATAAGTATTGCAATAATATCGATCCATTTCTCTTGTACGAGAAAAGAGACTGATCAATAAATAACATCTTTTATTGAACACGCCCGTCTCCTCCTTTTCTCTACACTCTGATGAGACTAAGAATGCACGTACTGACTGAGTAAAATAATTGCCTTGTGCTCACACGACTCTTGAGATTGACTCTTGATTAGGGGAGAGCAAAGTTGTCATGTTCTATGGTTGTCAGAAACTAAATCCCTTCTTGTCTAATCAGGGGAGTTAATCCTTCCTTGAACATTCGAGAAAGTTTCTAGCGAACTCTGAGCTTAGCTGGCAAACCCAAAAATTAAGTCTAGTATCGACAGTAGTAGACCTAGTTAACGTCTGGCCTAGGCCTTTACTGCTGTAGGTACTATTCCAATGCGCAGAGCCTATTGGGAAAATAGGAGCTACACTACATGGCGCCCAACGCGTTTGGAAAGGGCGATAAAACTAACGTAAGACATTTAGAGTAACTCAGTCGTGCTTTCTCACTCAGACCCCTTTTCCCAAATACTCCAAAGACGTCTGGAGTGGGTGAAAGGTTATAATATCCTCCAAAACCTCGCAGGAGGGAACTCCTATGTATGGTTCTTGGTCTAAGTCAACGTTGAAGGATAAACAGTGTTCCAAAATATTGTGCATCTAATCTCTGTTTCCATAAAGAAACCTGATCTGCAAATAAACATAATACCATCCTGTCAGCAAAATGGACAGCGATGAAGAACGAGAGGTTACTAGATTAGCTACTGAAATAGCAGATGCTGATGCTACCATGCAAGCAGCAGACGCGGATATAATACTCATTCCGGTCGCCAAAAGAAGATCTATAACCTTAAAACTTATAGAAAATGGACTGACACCTAGAGGTGGCACAGTCATATTCGTAATCGAGGCACACGAATATCGGCAGACAGAGGTATACTATACATGGATACATTTTCCAGCAGCTAATACTATAACAAAGTACTTCCACTATTACAAAGTAGAGGAACCTCCTAATGAGTACACTCCTTTCGAGGAGGTGGAAGTACCACTCAAATTCCAAGAGCATTTGCTCTTATTTGATGGCGCCCTAAAACATAATAATCACATTACAAGGCTCGGTCCTTTAGGAAGACCAGGAGCAACGTGGCCGGTCTTAGCCGGATACACACCATATCCAGACATCGAAAGAATGCCTGCAGCAGAGCTGCTAATACAGCTAAAACAACTACTAAAAATTCACAGACAATTAGTTCAGTATGTAATGCGGACTTCAACAATACAGCCAGCAATTAAACTTCCACAGCTGACCCCTCACCAGGGGAACACAAATAAAATTACACCACAGAACATCCAATCCTGCCTAGGTAAAGTTCCAGCTAAACGGGAACAAATACCATTCTGGTTGGCACAGAAAATTACCCAAATAGAGGCGGTGTTTCCTGACACCACCCCATTAGAAAAACAAAGGATTCTGACTATATGTCTCCCAATGGGAATCGCACCACACATTGAGGACTGTGACACTTGGGGTACAGTCTTTGCTTCCATCTACACAAAAACGCACGGTGTTCCATCCATTTCGGTAATACCAGATGTGCTAAAACAAATTCAAGATGAATACGGTCCAGAACCTGCTTTAACTCTTGGTATGAAATTACTAAAAGACTTCAAGCAGGTATCGGCTATATTACTAGCCAACATAAAGGGTGAAGCAGCAAACGTGGCGATCCGCCAGAGGTTAAAAGAGACAGATATAGCAGACCAACCAGCTGAAATTGCCAGAATCATAGAAAAATCCTATGAAGAACTAGGCAGAGATAGTCTAGGTGAAATACCAGTAAAACCGCAACTGACTACAAGTCCAGAAAAAATGTTTTTTAATAATAATAATAATTCACCAAAAAAGAACTGGGATGGGAACAAACAATCCAATCCAAAAGAAAAGAAATTCCAGTCCAGAGGAAGGTCTCCTAGGCGAAGAGAGAAATCTCCAAACCCGAGACAAAGGTCACCTCAGAGTGAACCCTCTGGGAATAGATATAACCTTAGAAATAGGGATAATATTAAAAAACCTGATAGATATCAAGACATTGATACACGTCCCTCTCAATCTTTTCAGAATTCCTCGCAGAAATCGGAAAGAAGAGGACGATCAGAAGAGCACGCCAAGTCCAAAGACAAGGAACCTGCTCAACTGAAAAAGAAATCACAATTTCCAAAAAAGAAGGTAGCCAGTATCAAGGTAGTTAACAATGCCGAGAATACTGAGGACACAACTGAAAAACGGAGAGTGGGCTCAGACAATGCTAGACAGCGCAGCAGAGGTGAGCATAGCTCGCAAAGTCCTTATGGATCATCTGGAGACAGTGGACACGAATGAATACCTTCAAGTGGAAACTGCAGATACCAGAGTTAGCAAGCCCCACAAAATATACGAGATAACATTACGTATAGAGGGAGATAAGACTAGGAAAATAAGGGGACTATTTTGGGATAACCTCTCAAAGGGTTATGACATACTTCTAGCTGAAAAAGACTGGCCACCAGAGTTTGTCAGGGAGTGCCCTCATGGCGAAGAAGTAATTATGCCTGCCTTCTCGAATCAAATCCCGATTCATAAAAAATACACACTTGCTAGAAAGTGGGCAGTGGCCTAAGCACCTGCTTTATATAAAAATCATGTAGGATGGGATGAGGATTCTCCTCCTCACAAAATCCAGTTAAAATCACAACCAACTGCACAAAGGCAGTACCCAATTAAGCAAGAAGCTAAAAAACAAGTAAATGAAATACTAGATCAGCTAGAATACCAGGGGGTGATTGAAACTTGCACCTCACAAATGAACAATCCTTTGTTTCCGGTCTCCAAACCAGACAATTCATACCGTCTAGTTTTGGATTACCGACACCTTAACACATGTTGCAAAACTTTTGCAGTGCAAAACTCACACAGTGCTGCACTAATGAATAACATAGTGCGCAAAAAATACAAAACTACCTTGGACATCTCCAACGGATTCTTTTGTCAAAACATAGCACCAGAGAGCAGATATTTAACAGCTTTCTCAGTAAATGGCACTCAAAAACAATTCTGTCGGTTAGCCCAGGGGTACAAGAATAGCCCGGGGGTATTCTCAGCGAGAGTAACAGAATTACTACAACAATATGATGATGAAGCATTATCTTATGTCGATGACATTTACTTAACAGATGATGACTTGGAAACTCACTTGAAAAGAGTGAACACCATAATACTTGGTTTCGCTGCAGAGGGTTACAAATTCAACTTCAAAAAATCCAGAATTGCCCATCTGACAGTCCTATTCTTAGGATATGAGTTATCAAGTGAAGGCAAAAGCCTGGCAGACAATTTCCTAGAGAAATGTGCCGTAATCCAAGCTCCTAAAACACTAAAAAACCTACAGTCAATTCTAGGCTTCCTAAATTTCGGAAGAACTTACATTGCAAATTACGCAGAAAGGGTCAAACCCCTTTACGATCTAATTAAACCAGACTTTAAAAGATCCAGTTGGACTCAAACACACACAGAAATTTTGAGATCCTTACAAACAGACATGCTAATTAAAACAAAATTAGAAACCCGTGATAATACACGCAACCTTGTGATCCGAGTCATCCCAGGGAGATGCGGATTCACATACCTGACCTCTAATGAGGGAGAAAAGGTACCAATTGCATTCAGATCACACTTGTACACAAAAGCTGAACAGAGATTCAGCAACAAAGGAAAAATTGTTCAAGGAGTTCAAACCGCAATAGCTAGAGAAAAAGACATAGCTGACGGTAGACATATCACAGTCAGAACAGCTGAATCAGCCTTTGAAGCATTAACAACACCGTGTAATTTACCAACAACAACATTGGATCCAGAATGGTTACAATGGGTAAATTCAATCACAACGGACAAAGTATACTACTTCTTTGATCCAGAACTAGAAGAATTAAAAAATCTAAAAAATGAAAAAACGTATCCTCTGCCAATCGACATTCTGCCTCTACGACATTACGCCTGTGTAACCTATACAGACGGACATGCTCAACCCTCCGTTTGGGGAGAACATGCATACAATCCCACATGTGAGATCACAAAAGAAGTGTGGCGCGGAGGTAAACTAAGACCTCTATTAACAAAATCACACTCAGTAGAAACAAATTCAGAAATGCAAACTGAAAAAATAGCTTTGAAAATGGCGCTAGATAATGCGGATCGCGAATTCCCGACACTTATAGTGTCAGATTCATATTTCTGCGTCAAAGCATATAACAAGGATTTGCAGACATGGATTCAGAACGGTTACAAAGATGACACAGGTGCACCAATAAAGCAGAGACTTCTCTGGGAACAAGTAGCTCTTTTGAAGAAAGAACTACCAAAGACTCACGTGACTCACTCACTGAGTCATCAACGTGATGGCGTTCACGTTGTGGGGAATTCATTGGCTGAGACAGCCGCAGCGGCAGCCACTAAATCGGCTCCCGTAGATCGAAAAAAGCATACATTAAAATACATTGACGGTGAAACATTGCTGGCGGTGAAAACGTCATCAAAAGGCGACTGCTCAGCGTTACCGATCAACTATCCACTCAATTATACATACATAATCGATGCAAACTCCGTCCCTTTTGCTCGAATCCCTGGAGTGGGGGATAGAGTGATTCCAAACAAGGACAGGAGAAACTTGTTAATCGCAGACG
The DNA here is from genome assembly GCF_964261635.1 of Lissotriton helveticus. Lineage (NCBI taxonomy): Eukaryota > Metazoa > Chordata > Amphibia > Caudata > Salamandridae > Lissotriton > Lissotriton helveticus. The sequence goes on along the minus strand of NC_136060.1, from coordinate 16,711,805 downwards.
CACACATGGGCGAGGGTCACAGACACCTTAAATTAAAAGATTCTCTGGAAGATTTACAATCACGGTACTGGTGGCCAGGCATGAGCCTCCATCTTACCATCTTTGTAAAAAACTGCCCAAACTGCAACAGAGATCGCAGTGGGGAGAGAAGCAGTTTAATACCTCGTCGTATCAAGGCAGATAATGTTACCAGCAAAAAGAATGGCTTGCGATTAACATATACAGGCTAGTTCCCACTTATAATGTAGATCCACAGCACTCAGCTGACGTCCGGACTGTTATACAAGATTTGCGAGTCTAAATGGCATATACGCTAAGAGCATGCTACGTTCGACCATTTTTTTTTCTTTTTCTCAGGCAATCCAGCCTGGGGGGAAAAGAATGACCAAATGAGCACAGCCCAGCGGGAATCTTCTCACTTCCTTCCTGAGGGTATGGGATGGTGTAAAGAAAAAACCAAGACAGAAAGCAATCTATAATAGAAAGGATATTAGGTTCGGGAGCTGGGTGGGTCAAACATCTAATAAGTGTCCAACGTAGTCTAAATAACTTGCCAAGAAATTCTCTGAAGGGATTCAGTCCGTACGAATTATTATTCGGAACTAGGATGTTGATCTCTGACCTTGATAGTCAGACTTCAGTGGTAACAGAAAAAAGCTTTGATGTCAAAGACCGTTTGGCTATTTTGCAGGACTTAAACAAAACAAGAAAAGACCTGAGCAACATACAGTTGAAACAACAGCCAACAACCACTGAAGAATAACCACCTGTCCCAGCAAGACCTGTCTGGATTCCAAAAGTCGGGGATCTAGTCAGGGAGAAGATCGCGGTAAAGAAGGAATTTGGGCCTTCTTACAGAAAAGCAGTTCCTGTCTTGTCTGTCAACGGGACAAGATCAGTTGTACTACCGCCACTTGCTGGAAAAAAGGAGAACCGAGTTGTATCCATCGACCTGGTAAAACCACAACATGTGGCCAATAACAAACAGTAGGCCAAGTGGACTCCCAATAAGTAGCAGAACACCAAGGTTTGCTACCAGTACAGAGGTCCTAACAAAGAGGCTCATCACATTCGAAACGCCTACAGAAGAACAACAAGGACTATGCAACAATGCAATAGAACTTAGACCTCTGAAAACCCAAATAAAGACATTTAGCAGAGACACACCAATCTATACTGAAGTACCAAGTGAAAATGCAAAAAACAAAAATCCTGAACCAATTGGAACAATTGACAGAACTGCATCCGGTTACTTCATCAACTTCGATGATTCCTCTGAAGGCTTCAGCGAACAAAAGACACAGCCATCATCAAAATCCTTTAAAGACAAAGCGAAGGAACTTTTGAAACAACTAAAAGAAACATATCTGATTTCTCCATGGATTGAATTTTGGGTGGGTTTTGGTGCATTTATCCTCATACTTTGGCTCATCATGGTATTTACTTTGGGACGCTTCATTGAGGGAAAATATGCTAAAATGGACACAGCAAGTCAGAACATCAACTTGGTCCTCAAACCACACACATCTTCACACGTCGAGAAACGAGAACTTTCTTCAGAACTTTCTTCAGCCAACTTCACAGCAATTCCAATACCTGGTGGGGTAGCCTGGGACAACACTGACTATGAAATTTATGGTCCGGTCGAGATCCTGAAATATCCACACCAAATTAAGATCTCTTTGAGTGACTTTGCAAAACCAAACTCATTTGCTGATGATTGGGACTTTGAAAGTATAAACAATATGATGTCTGACTTAGTAATGTCTGCTAAATTTACAAAACATGATTATTTGCAAGGTTCTACAAATTATGATAGTATGTATTGCTATAACCACTATGGTAACCATTTCTTGCATAAATCTGCACACCCTAGAAATGTTTTAAATTTTAATCAATGGGAACATTGTGCTACACCTCCAAAAGGGAGCTCTAGAACCGTTTATGACAAATATTCATACTTTCAAGGTTTTAACACTAGTAATGCTGAAACATTTTATTATAAATTGTCAAACAAGACAGGGACCAAAACCATGATAACCAACACAAAAATTGATTTATTCTGATTCATTCTTTGAAAAAATGAATACTTTTGGATTCGATTATTGGGACAAAAATGTTGATTTGAAAAGTGTTTGGGGCACAAAAGAATGGCAAGTACAGGGTTTAGAAGCTTTGTTTAGAGCCTGCATGATCCCAGAACAAATGATATTTTTAAATGACACTGTTCAACAAACCACCTGTCTTGGCTTAGCCAAAATCAAAGATTTAAATAACCCGTCTATTCCAAAGCCAACAATGTTTAGCAATAACTCTGATACAGATGAAGAAATAGACATAAACCATATACTTAACCAAAACAGAACACATCCTGATTGGAAACAATGGTTGATCTGGCCCACAGATACAAATAACTGTCAAGATAGATTCCTGAATAAAACACTGGGTTTCAAAATGACCAGGCCAGACCCTAGATATCCCCAAAGACATCACCCAGGGATAATAACAACCTACAGTGTGGGCAAATTATGCCTTCAATGGCTACAAACTTCCACACTGCCTGAAATTAAGCAACACCTAACTTTACTTACTGATGGTGCTGACTTGCGTGATTTCATAATGGGACCACGCAAACAGCGTCAAAAGCGTTTCATAGCAGCCTCTGTATATGCAGCATACAATGAGGCCTGGAAGGTTACTCAAATTGAGACAGCAGAAAGAATACGGGAAATTGACCGTATTAATTTGGAAAAATCACTTTCTGTAGTGGACAATGGGTTAATGACTCTGTCCTCCAGAATTTTTTCATTGGACAGCATTGTGTCTTCAGCAATCGATATATTATCGCAAGACTTACTGTTATTACAACATGGTCAGTCACAATTGCGTTCTATCGTACAGCTTGGCTGGACGTTACAAAATCTGCGTTCAGGCTATGTGCCTTGGCGTTTAATCAACACTACGTCACTATTCCAAATCTTTAACCTTACTGATAGACAAATCGGTATGGCGCAGAAGGGTGCTGATTATACAATCTTGAGCATTGAAAAACTAGAAAGATTACCGTTGACAATGTCAGAACGACCTGTCAGTGAATGGATAATCCACGGAATCATAAATATTCCAATCTCAACCTTCAGGTTTCAATACTGCCAAAAATATATACAGGCTGGCATGTACGAGAAATTGGGAAAGGGGTACCTTAAAACAACTTGGAACCTGCCCTATTCACATGCATGTGTCAGTAACAAAGGACAGAAAGTGTTTCTTAGTGGCAACAATTGTGCTATGTCACTAAGCGGCACGCTTCTGTGTAACGGTATTAGTTTGCACGGAGCCTGTGAAGGGAATTCATACAACCTTTCATGTCACCAGCAAGGCGCACCTGCAACTGAAATAGAACCATTCTTTCAAAGACTCTATAATGGGAGTTACATTCTTATTGTAGACCGCAGATGCTGTAGTCTTATGCCCGGGACTCCTTATCTTGTCACTACGACGGCGAAGGTCAAGTGCTGTGGACGTTCTTTGTTCCCCAGCTCCTTTCCAGACAGGGAGGCGAGGGCATGGCCCAGTTTGAAAATTACTTCTATTCGAATAGACACTTTAAGCAGAATGAAAACAGTGCTTCTTCAGACGCCTACAAGGCTCACGTCATCAAAAGAAACGTATGATCTACAAGTCGCAAGGATGACTGCAGAGATACATACATTATTATCAACCAATTCCCCCGTACATTTCGCGGAATTCCTGAGCGAAATCTTAAATATTTCTGATACCACAGGAGTCTCAAAGGTATTTAAGACAGTATTTTCGATGGCATTAACACCATTCAAAGCCATACTGGGTATTTTTCCAGATTTCGTCCATTCGATTTTTGGCGGACTTCCCCTAATCCTAGGACTAATTGCAGGAATCCTATTCCTAGTCCTTATTTTTCGATATGGCAACCCATGTCACAGATCAAACTCTCGCGACAATGGAAGATACGATCCTAGCCATTGGATACCGGGACCGGATATCAAAAATCCTGGGACTCTCCCGGCTTAGAGACCTGAACATGACTTGGTTTCTATCATTTCGACCAATGTGGCAAAGGTGTGTTTTACCTGTACTAAGGTGTCTGCTATGCGGAGAAGAATGCGTGTTAGACACCTGTCTGACGCTACAATCGGATGCGCCGGTGGATGCAGATACACTGTTGGTTCCTACCAAGGTTCACGCACTGTGCTGCCCTCAAAGGCTGCCAATTCTGATGACGGCATTCCTGGAATCTTCACCACTGCGATTGAAGAGTAGTGAAGTACGAGATGAAAGCAGCATCGAACAGGTACGACCTTCTGTCAGCAATGCAAATCAGAATGTCAATGCAGACAATCATGCGCATGAATGCATGGTTACCCCTATTTCCGACTTAGTGGAACTTTCCCATGAAGCTGTTGACAGTTTTTTCGAAAGCCTGAATGATATGATGTTCTCTCCGGAACAGAAATAGAGACTTTTGAGTAAACTCGCACACGGCGTTCCCTGAATTCGGCCTTCAACTTTAAAAATAAAGTCACATGAACAATTACAATCCAGTTCACGGACAGCAACTTTTTTCAGCAAGCCCTTAAAAAAAATTTTCTATATCTTTTTTCCCCGGGACACTGATCTTCTGCTTAAAGTAAGAAACTATTCCTAGAGAACTAAGATTTCTATTTTTTTTAGATACTTTATAGACTTTATATAGACTTTAGCTGCCCGCTGGTATGTTCACAATATATTTTATGTGATGAAATGGTTTCGACTTTTTTTCTGTATAGCCATATTAAGAGCCATTTCATGTGTATTTCTCATATACCAACAAGCAATAATGCATAACAATGCGTGTTTACTTTTGCATTTAATTCATAGCTTAAGTGCATACAATATATATGACTGCAATTTTTCAGTATATTTGAAAATTTCAAAATGCATTTATGTATTTTGGGGTGGTAAGGTATACACTATACTCTATAGTATGTTGTACTATGTTATACTATGCATAGATTAGTAGATATGACCATAGTTAGCGTGGAGTGGGTGTCGTGTATTTCTATAGGTTCTGAATCGATCCCCCTATTCCTGACCATATTCTGGTTAACCTACCTAGCTAGTTAACTAACAGTCAGCCCATGAGGCAAGAAATCCCCCATGATGCAGATACCGTTATCTGACGCAGTCACACTACGGCACAGGAACGTGTTATCTGATTAGGTCATAACGCTTGAGATCTAATTAGACAAGCGACATTCCTCCAGCCCCTGATAAGGCATACGACGTTCTCATAACAAATCAAACCTATGACAACCTGGATAATCCGTGCGGCCATTGTTTTGATTTCACAGAGAACTTTAGTAAAGAATGTGCTAACGAGCAAGTCGTATGACATCTTTATTGACGTACCTATGTCCATCCTTACGTCAATCCCGGCACCTTTAAGGTATAAATATTGCCGACCTTGCCCTATGCAAACACACGCGTGGTGACAAGACGGAGCAGCCATACTTGCCGAAGCCGAGAGCAGAAGCAGACCCCGCAGGCAGCAGCCCCGCCTTCCTGATGCGCTGAGAGACGCGCTGCTATCTCAAGCCGAGAGACCCAGCACCGGCGCTTCTGGGCAGCCCTCGCAGGCAGCCTGGAATATCGAGAGCAGAGAAAGAGATACCATTCCTCATTCATCCTAAATTCCAGGTACAGAACTGAATAACCCCTCCTAGAGAATTCTTTAGTTATTCACTTGGCAAAAACAAACTTAACTTAAACTGTAACTTTCTATTCCCGCCCACGTATTAGACTTAGGTCAGGTACACGGGGTAGGCGTATTTAGAAACACCAGTTGAGTACGTTTAGTCAAATGTATATGTGTATGTAAATATATTTTAATCATTTTAAACATCATATGGCTCAGAAACCATATCAATGTTTTTACAGTATTATTTTATACTATTGCTTTTAATGTATGCACTTTACTTAACTATAAGTATTGCAATAATATCGATCCATTTCTCTTGTACGAGAAAAGAGACTGATCAATAAATAACATCTTTTATTGAACACGCCCGTCTCCTCCTTTTCTCTACACTCTGATGAGACTAAGAATGCACGTACTGACTGAGTAAAATAATTGCCTTGTGCTCACACGACTCTTGAGATTGACTCTTGATTAGGGGAGAGCAAAGTTGTCATGTTCTATGGTTGTCAGAAACTAAATCCCTTCTTGTCTAATCAGGGGAGTTAATCCTTCCTTGAACATTCGAGAAAGTTTCTAGCGAACTCTGAGCTTAGCTGGCAAACCCAAAAATTAAGTCTAGTATCGACAGTAGTAGACCTAGTTAACGTCTGGCCTAGGCCTTTACTGCTGTAGGTACTATTCCAATGCGCAGAGCCTATTGGGAAAATAGGAGCTACACTACAATCTCAGGGGATGGAGAGGAGGTTGTTGGGCTAGGACACAGCGATGGTCCGGCGCGCTTAGGTATGTATCCTCTCCAGCCGGTCAGAAGATGAGGCGTGGGCCGAGCAGGGTCTCCGCTTTCGTGCAGAGCACAGCAGCGCCTTAGGGGCCCCACCGGCGCACCCAGGGCCCAGCCCCAGAGCGGGTGAGACAATGGTGAAGCCAGCGAGTCAGGACAAGAAGAAGGTGGAGGCCGGGTTTTGTGGCGATGGTGAGGGACAGCACGCCCAGATCCACCACACCTGGGGGGGCCGCGCAGGCAGCGTCGTGGGTAGCGAGCATCAGAAGGCCGAGGCAGCACCCCCAAACTCCAATGGGCGCCCTGGGACAGTGCAGGCGACCCCGTGGAAGCGAGCAGGGCCCAAAAGCACGTGAAGAGATGGCACAGGGAGTGGCAGAGTAGGCCTCACCTTGTAGTTCAGGAGCTCCGGGGCGCCAGTAGGACTGCCGGTGAGTCGGCCCAGGTGGATGGGCAAGTGATGGGCCGGGTGGGGAGAGCAGTGTCCGTTGTATGGGCCCACAGCGGTGCCGCAGGGCAAAGGCCCCGGGGAGGTCACAGGTCCAGATCAGCGCCCCCCACAATGCAAGCGAACCTGTTGGTATCGGTGGTTCGGGCCGAGTCCGAGCATGGGCCGGGCTGGGCCCTCACTGTAGATTTACTGCCAACGAGGGAGGGAGGGGGGCTGTGTATTACACCGTCTCAGGCGGTCCGGTTGTAAGCTTCGCGGCTTCCCACGTGAGGCCGGCTCCCAGTGGAAGGATGGACCGAGCACCCGTCCAGGCCCCTGATGGCAGAGGCGGACCCAGGTTCTGGGTGATGTGGGGGCCCGGAGCACAGCACTCCGCAGCTCGGACTCGGGCAGCAGGGAGGGGGGCCCTCACCATCCAGAGTCTCCTCCGGCCAGTTGTGGCTTCAGCGGCAGGTTAGGAGATGGGGCGGGCGCCGAGAGGGCCGTGTGTTCCCGCCTCCGGAGGGTCCCGGGTGATTTCAGGCCAGGGTGGCCAGGCCGCAGGCAGGTCTGACCGGAGTTGGGTCCGCCTCCCCAGGAGTGTCGGCGGGGCCGCCGGGGGCAGTGGGTGAGGACTTGGGCAGTCTCGGGCCGCCCAGGCCTGCAGGCAAGTCCAGGAAGGTGCCGCAAGAATAGGCCTCAAAGCCGCGGACCAGAGTGCCCGCCGCGGCCAATCCCGCAGCAGTTCAGGCTCCAGCTAGGGTCCCCGGGACGGCACCAGCATCGATATCTCGCTGTGTGGGGCAGCAAGAGCGGCGGCCTTGAGGCCGGAGCGAACCCCTCCACCTCACGGATCCAGCGGTGATATCTGTGCACAAGTTCGTGCACTCAGGATGATTGCAGGATCGTGCTTAAGCTCAGATGGGCAAGAGCTTCTCTAGCGCGCAGCCATCTTGGTGCAGCGCCACATAGCGCCCCGCCGAGTTTGTTTGTTTGTTTGATTGCTAGTACACTGCCGACCGAGGACTAGTCAACGGTAGGAACCGGGGTAGCTCACGGATGCCCAGCTCCCCAAGGTCCTGTTGTCGCTACGCCCTCACTCTTCACAGAGTTTACCACTTGGATTGGCACTGTTAAGTTACACGCTCTCAGGAAGAAGTCTCGTTACACCCGAGTGAGTACCTCAGTCGGTAGGCAGGAGGGGGTTGCTAGAAGGGTTCTACCTGTTGAAGAGCTAGTTGAAACTTACCTGTCTCTTGTGTTACTTACCCCCACCTGCAGGGACTGCTAGAGACGCGTTCCTGAGGAGTATTAGGAAGGTGACGGCAGACGTTCCTTTTCCCCTACAGTCCCGGTTTTCGTTCCCCTGCACCTCCGGCCCTGCTCCGCTGGAAGAAGTCTGCTTCTCTTCCGGTGGGACAGTGTGGGGGGGCTTTGAGAACTAGTCATCGCTCCCGCTGGATCTTGCTCTCAAGGTTAGTGCACCATTGGGGGACTACGACAGAAGGTCAACAAGTGTTCAGGTTTCTCCCACAAGCTTTGCAAGCAAACGGCCAACCAATGCTTGATGAATATGAAGAGGCAATATGCAGATTAAAGGCAAGATATGCAAAGGAGGAGAACTTAGTGATGAATCACTATAAATGTTATACTCACCGACAACGTAGCGAAGAGACCATAGGCGAGTTTGTTGCAAGACTCGGAGAACTCTCTGTCAAATGCAAATTTGGAGCGATGTCTGATGAACTAATAAGAGACCAGTTAATTGTCCAGTGTAATAATCGCAAAATCAAAGAGAGAATGTTGGCAGAAAAGAACCCCACGTTAAAAGGAGCTATTGACCTAGCAACAGTTATTGAACATGAAAGAGCTACAGAAAAGTAGCGTTCAACAAGATGTGTCTGAAGTCTCTGAAAAAAGTGTGGGTGAACAGAGTGATCAAGGTGATGAAAATTCTGTAGCGTTAGTTAAGAACAAGAATAGGGGCCAGATGTAGGTAATCCCAGATTACCGATTCTTTAATAACGAATCATACCGATTCGGTATTTAAGTACTGGCAATCGGGATGTAGGTATTTGTACCTATTCAATTACCGAATCGGTAAGATTCGGTAATTACCGAATCGGTATTTACCAATTCGGTAATTGCCATTGATTCCTATGGGATTTGAGGCCCCCAGGAATCAATGTCAATTACCGAATCGGTAAATATCGATTCGGTAAAATTACTGAATTTACAAGGGGGACAGGGTGTCACTTTGACACTCTGTTGCACCCCTGATTCTGGCTTGTGTGCAATGTGACACACATACATGCCCTTAGGGCATGTATGTGTGCCACACGGCACCGGTGCACATGCACTGATGTGCATGTACACAGAAATTCATTATTTACCACCAAGTATTATTTGGTGGTAAATAATGAATTCCTAAGGGCCTGTGGCACTGTTTTCAGTGCCACCTACATCTGGATTTACAGAATCGGTACATTTACCGATTCAGTATTTTACCAAATCGGTAAATATACCGAATCTGTAACTTTACAGATTCTGTAAAGTTAGGCCCCCTACATCTCAGACTCCAAATACCTGTCGGTAACGGCCGAAATCGGCCGTTACCGACTGATATTTGGTGACCTACATCTGGCCCTAGGTCCTTTAACAGAAAAACTACTTTTGCAAGAACACCAAACAGATTTTGCTCAAGTTGTGGCAGCAATGGGCCATATATATCACAAAGGTACAAAGTTCCCTGGGGAAGATAACAATGTGTGTGTACGAGGGAGGAGAGCATAGGCAGGGGACAGAATGTTCCCTTGTTGGAACTAGGAGACCTCACACATCCAATTAACTAGATGTCATGCTTCATCATTGGTCTCCTGCTCCTCGTCAGACTGGCGCTGCAATGTCCGACGGGCGCCGAAAAGGCGCTCTTTGTTGGAGTTCTTTTGTTCCAGCCAATGGTTGAGTGCGTGTGAGGGGTCTGGTGAAAGTGTAGTCGTGAGGGTGGGGTGGTTAAAATAAGGTGAGTCAGTCCACAAACACTTTTATTCACGTGGCTGACTCCCTTGGTTAAAAGGGTGGGAGGGGAGATAGGGACTGTAAGGGGCACAGCGGACTACCTCACCCCTCTAAATTGGTCGACATGTTTCTTGCCTAACTGGCAATTCTTCAGGACCTAAAAGTGCTCGGTACTACACGGTGACTAAAACTAACAAAAAAAGATAGAAAATACAACCTCTCTGGGTCAGTAAGGAGGCAGGCCAGGAGGTCCTGCTCTATCAGGGTGACCTGAAAGAAATGTATAAAAATCAGCCCGACATACGATAGTGGCATTATTTCAACTACAATAGATCACCACCGCTCTCCATAATGTACACACTACATTTAGTTCAAATCAGTTACTGGGCAAAACTGACGTGCATGCCCACGGCCACATCTATACAGATTGACGGTATCAAAACCTATAAAAAATAAAAAGATAAACACACATATACGTGATGAAGATGTCACTATATATTGATTGGAAGGGCTGGTGCTTACCCAAGGAGTGTCCCTAATGGGCCCCGCAGTCTGTTCCCGTGGGGCTGCTTCGTGAGGTATGATGCCTGTAGAGGAAGACAAAGGCACATGTGTGCACTTGGGTCAGCTTACGGAAATGAGGAGGGGAAATGAAGAACACCCGAAAAGGGAACATCCAGTGGAATTCGTGGATGTAGGGATGTCTAGGTTGGTGGGTAATCAGGCAAAACTCGCTGTGGTAGCCTCCACCACCTCCAAAATCATAGCGAGTTAGATCACGCCCTCTGGATCTCCCAAACGAGTGGCGTGTGTGGCAACCCCTGTAGTATCAATGGGTAGGTAGTCAGGGAAATCGAAGAGGCCCGTCCCGTATCGCGCACCGCAGCAGGCAACCCATAGTCGCCCCCGTGGGGCAGCCCGGCGATGCTGGACACGGTAACAAGTACCCCCAATCTCCCCCGTGACTCGTCCCATAACGCCACAGGGAAGCCAAATAATGGAGCCGCCAGGTTAAGGAAAGGTCCTTTCACGACATGAGGTTTACTCGGGAAGACTTCCGGGGGTTGTGGTAAACCTCCATTAGCGGAAAGCAGTGGCGGGCTTCATCATACAACGACCCGCTCTCCACGCACAGATACGTCACTTACCTCTAGCAGGAGCAGCCCGGGTATGGAGACCTACCCACACGTCTAGCGCTCCAACGGTAGCGCGGAACAGCTGGTACCGGTTTGCCAATACAACCGGGATTAAGAAGCTGGTCTTACTTCCGCCGCGAGGGCCCCGCTAGTGGGCGTGGTCCTCGTTACCCATTGCTGCGCATGCGTGGCAGAGACGTATGCGCTCGTGAAGGGCTGAATGTTATGTAAACTAAGAGGCCATATTTGAAAAGAGTCGGATGACGGAACCCCAAGTACCCATAAGGCCATACATAGGGATAATCTATTCGAAAATGTCAGCGTTATCAAGGTTTCACCCCAGTGTCACAGGGAGAACGGCACAGGGGTTTTAAGACAGACAGTGCTGGCAATGATGATCAAATACTGGTGCAAGCCCATAGGAGGTAGGACTTAATCATGGATAGTTATATTAAATCGGCATTGACCATATACAGATGGTGGAGAAAGGGGTTGGAATGCTGTCTGTCAACTGACAACATAGTACAGTAATGGCTTCAGAAGCCGGTCATTAGGTCAATGATGCCCAAGGGACCAAGTCATTAAGGCCCAGTGTATCTAATTGAAGGCGGTGAACCCATCGCTGTTCAATCCTGAACAGAGCTTGTTGAGTAATTGACGGGTGAGACTCAAGGACTAGCCATTTGATGCTATCTGCCTGGTGGCCCTTTTGGACATAGTGTTCATAGAGTCTTGTGTGTGTTTTCGAGCATCGGATATTGCTCTTGTGCTCCATGATTCTCAACTTAACCTGCCTCATTGTCATGCCAATGTAGTTTTTCCCGCACGGGCAGATCAACATGTAGATACATCTAGAGCTGTTACAATTAGTATGTTTATTCATGTGCCAGTTAAATGTATCAGACAATTTGATTTCCTTGCACTGTACTGCCTGTGGGCATATAATACAACCCCCGCACTGATAGTGACCAACCACTGGTGGAAGCCTCCATAAGGTACTTTGGACAGTGGTCGTTTGTTTTTTGGGGCGTGTATGGATAAGGGCATCTTTAAGGTTGGACGTGCGTTTGAAGGCAAACCGAGGGCGTGGAATGTCAAGTCCCCCTGTGTTCAACAACCCCCAGTGTTTATTCACAGTTTTTTTGAATAACGCTGTGTTTTTTGTAAAACAGGTAACACAAGTGATCAGATTGTCAGATTCCTTGTGATTTGTTTCCAATAAGGCCTCTCTGGGGTTATTAAAGGCCCTTTTGCGTGAGTTTTGGATAAGTCTGGTAGGATACCCTCTATCCTGTAGTTTGTGTTGAAGCAGGGCAGATTCCTTTTTATAGTCAGAGTCACCTCAACACCGGTGGAAACCAGGAGCTCAACCAGAGGGAAGAGAGTTTAATAGTCAATCTTTCCACGAGACCCATTACTCCTACTGAAACCGAGGTCCTGGAAAAGGGTTTGGGCTTTGTTCCCACCCCTATCCCAGACAGCTTTAACAAAATGTGCGAGGTTAAGCAACTCTTTACGAAAATACGCCTGCGTTCCTTCTTTAGTGAAAGACCAGAGATTGATGGAACCGACACAGGATTGCGAAAACCTTCCACATTTACCCCGTCTGATGGTATGATCCCTCCTGAAGTCCTGGTCTTCGAGAGGGCAGTCCTTAAAACTTTGGAGAACAAACCAAATAGGAGTACCTTTAATAACCTCACCAATGCTGAAAGACAAGCTACGAGGGAATGACACCAATATTGTTATCAAACAGGCAGACAAAGGGGGAGCCACAGTGATCGAAAATACTAGTGACTATGATATCGAATGCAAACGTCAACTTGCTAATGTAGCCCACTATAGACCACTTACCATTGATCCTACTCCCAGGCTAACTACCACCATCACCAGCCTGGCTTTGGAAGGAGAAAGCAATGAGTGGATAACTAAAAATGAGTCTGAATTTCTACTCACTACGGACCCAATCACTCCCTACTTCTATACCCTACCTAAAATCCATAAGGGTACCACCCCTGTACCAGGTAGGCCCATTGTATCTGGCATTGGCTCACTTTTGGAGCCTCTCTCGAAATTTTGTGATGTGTTCCTCCAACCTGTTGTGAAAAAGATACCATCTTTCCTCCAAGACACCAGGGATGTGCTCCGCCTCATTGATTCCATCAAGGGGAGGGAGAGCGTCGACCTTCTACTAACCTTAGATGTGGAGGCGCTCTATACTAACATTCCCCAACAGGCCACTTTGGAGGCAGTAGAAACCACTCTCCGGCTGGAAGAGTGGACCTCACCAACGCCCATCTCATTCATTATGGCCTGCGCTAGTATAGCACTGACGGAGAACTTTTTCCAATATGGGCCCCAATTATTCCATCAGATTCAGGGGACTTCGATGGGCTCTACCTTTGCCCCTAGCCTAGCCTGTATTTACATGGCCACGTTTGAAGACCAATGCATCCATTCAGCACATAATCCCTTTGTTCAGAACATCACACTCTGGCGCAGGTATATCGATGATATACTGGTCCTGTGGCGAGGGGACCGGGAGAGCTGCGATGCTTTCTGTGCTTGGATTAATCACCAAAATCCATTCCTCAGATTCACAGGTACAATCTCTGATACCACTATACCATTCTTGGACTTAACCATCTGTCTGGACCAAGAAGGGCTTAGCACCTCCCTGTATCGCAAGGAAACAGACAGGAACAGCCTTCTACTATACAAAAGCCACCATCCCAGAGCCCTGCGGGATAACTTACCCTTTGGCCAGTTCCTTAGGATTCGCAGAAATTGCACTTCCAACTCTGACTATAAAAAGGAATCTGCCCTGCTTCAACACAAACTACAGGATAGAGGGTATCCTACCAGACTTATCCAAAACTCACTCAAAGGGCCCTTAATAACCCCAGAGAGGCCTTATTGGAAACAAATCACAAGGAATCTGACAATCTGATCACTTGTGTTACCTGTTTTACAAAAAACACAGCGTTTTTCAAAAAAACTGTGAATAAACACTGGGGGTTATTGAACACAGGGGGACTTGACATTCCACGTCCTCGGTTTGCCTTCAAACCCACGTCCAACCTTAAAGATGCCCTTATCCATACACGCCCCAAAAAACAAACGACCACTGTCCAAAGTACCTTATGGAGGCTTCCACCAGTGGTTGGTCACTATCAGTGCGGGGGTTGTATTATATGCCCACAGGCAGTACAGTGCAAGGAAATCAAATTGTCTGATACATTTAACTGGCACATGAATAAACATACTAATTGTAACAGCTCTAGATGTATCTACATGTTGATCTGCCCGTGCGGGAAAAACTACATTGGCATGACAATGAGGCAGGTTAAGTTGAGAATCATGGAGCACAAGAGCAATATCCGATGCTCGAAAACACACACAAGACTCTATGAACACTATGTCCAAAAGGGCCACCAGGCAGATAGCATCAAATGGCTAGTCCTTGAGTCTCACCCGTCAATTACTCAACAAGCTCTGTTCAGGATTGAACAGCGATGGGTTCACCGCCTTCAATTAGATACACTGGGCCTTAATGACTTGGTCCCTTGGGCATCATTGACCTAATGACCGGCTTCTGAAGCCATTACTGTACTATGTTGTCAGTTGACAGACAGCATTCCAACCCCTTTCTCCACCATCTGTATATGGTCAATGCCGATTTAATATAACTATCCATGATTAAGTCCTACCTCCTATGGGCTTGCACCAGTATTTGATCATCATTGCCAGCACTGTCTGTCTTAAAACCCCTGTGCCGTTCTCCCTGTGACACTGGGGTGAAACCTTGATAACGCTGACATTTTTGAATAGACTATCCCTGTTATGTTATGTTATGTTTTTGGTTAAGCGCGAACAGCTGCCTCGGCAAAGAGGCGTCCCGGCGCTAAAGAACCTTGTAAACCTGCTAAGAAGGGAGGGGAACTGGGAACAGGGGCCTAACATAATGGGAACAGGTGGGTTTTAATTGCCTTCCTGAAGGCGGACAGATTGTTGATGGAACGAATGGAGGGTGGCAGGGAATTCCAGAGTTTGGCTCCTAAAACTCTAAAGGAACGACCTCCAGCCCGACAAAGTTTTGTTCGGGGGACAGTCACAAGATGTTGACCATGGGAGCGCAAAACGTGCTGGGGGGTATAGGGCACTAGGAGAGGGCGTAGAAGATCGGGGCATTCAGCTTTAAGAATTTTAAAAGCAATGGTAAGGGCCTTAAATTTAATTCTGGAATCAATGGGGAGCCAGTGTAATCTTTTGATGGTAGCTCTGGCAGAGCACCTACGGGGGAGGCCCACCACAGCCCGCGCTGCTGAGTTTTGTACCCGTTGCAGGCGAGCTATCTCCGCTTTATTAGCGCCCAGGAATAAGACACTAGCGTAATCCAATCTGGATAAGATAGTGGATTGGACTATCAGTTGGCGTGTTTTCGAATCAAAAAATCCAAGTATTGGGTTGAGGCTCCTCAGCAGGCCCACACAGGTAGCTGCCACTTTCTTTGTGTGGGCCAGAAAAGTGAGCGATGAG
Organism: Lissotriton helveticus; assembly: GCF_964261635.1. NCBI lineage: Eukaryota > Metazoa > Chordata > Amphibia > Caudata > Salamandridae > Lissotriton > Lissotriton helveticus. The sequence goes on along the minus strand of NC_136060.1, from coordinate 16,696,185 downwards.
TCAAGCCACACACCCAAGTTTTTCACCAGGGTTTTTGGGGACGGGATAGGGCCCAACATAGAAGGCCACCAGTGGTCACTCCAGAGGCTGGAGTTCCTTCCGAGGAGCAGCACCTCCGTCTTTCCTGCGTTCAGCTGGAGGCAGTTGTCCGTCATCCACTGGGCAACTGCCGCCAGGCCATCCCTAAATCTTGTAGCCGAGTTCGAGGGGCCATCAGTGAGAGTGATGACTAGCTGTGTGTCGTCAGCGTACAACACCAGCGTGAGGTCCCACTTCTTGGCTACAGCAGCAAGAGGCTGAACATAAAGATTAAAAAGGGGTGGGCTGAGTGCAGAGCCCTGGGGAACTCCCTGTCCGATGGAATGGGACCGAGAGATAAACGGAGGAGCTGAGACCCGAAAGGATCTGTCCTTCAAAAAAGAACGAAACCATTCAAGGGTGAGATCACAAATCCCTATAGCCTCAAGGCGTCCAAGCAGGATGTTATGAGACACCGTGTCAAAGGCTGCGCTGAGGTCGAGCAGAATCAGCGCAGCACTCTGACCGGCATCTAGTATCTTACGAAGGTGTTCGATAGTAGATAGAAGGGCGGACTCGGTGCTATGACCAGGTCTGAACCCATTCTGGGAAGGGTCCAAGATGTTATTCATGGCCACATGGTGGGACAAGACATTGTTAGAGTGGGCTTCAGCCAACTTAGATACCCAGGGGAGCAGCGAGATGGGTCTGAAATTTTCCAATTTTGTGGGATCCAAAGTAGGCTTTTTAATAATGGGGGTAACCCATGCCTGTTTCCAACAGTTTGGGACCACAGCTGAGGAAAAGGAGAGATTGAGTAGCGTAGCCAGGGTGGGAAGAAAAAAGTCTAAGGACTCAAGAAATTGAGCCGGTCTCATAGGGTCGATAGGAGAACCGGACTTAACCTTTTTGCAGAGTTTGGCTAGATCATCATGAGAAATCGCCGGAACATTCGACATCTTAGTGCTGATGATAAATGGGCTAGAAGAATTAATAGAGTCGGGTGAAGCCTGTGAAAAGGCACTATAGATTTTCCTCACCTTATCTATAAAAAATGCGGCGAGATCCTCACACTGTTGAATGGAGGTAATACAGGAGGCTGTATTGCCACAGTTTTGAAGTTTTTGGACTAATTTGAAGATGGTTTTTGTAGGATTAGAGCTTAAGCTAATTTCTTTGGCGTAAAAAGACGCGCGTACAGTGCGTATAGCTTTGTGGTAAGATTTCAATTTAGACATATAAAGCGCTTTATCCCTGTCCTTGTACTCCTTCCTCCAATTGCGCTCCGCTACTTTACACTCTTTCCGCATGGTTTTTAAATTGTCATTATACCATGGATTGCTAGGGGAGCAACGTCCTTTTGTCCATTTGGCTGGTATGAGGGTGTCAAGACCCTTAGTAATCCAATTCTGGAATGTCGCGTAGGACAAGTTAATGTCCTCGTTGGCATTATGACGAAATTCTCCTAAGGTGGTGAGAAGGTCATCAGTATGCAATTTATGCCATGGTCTCTTAAGACGAGAAGTAGACATTTCTTTCTTGGGTAGTTCTTTAACCATTATGATGAATCTGATAAGAAAGTGGTTGGTCCATCCCATGGGTATGTGTGGGTCAGCCCTGGCCTCCAAGATGTTAGTGATGACAGGGTCTAGTAAGTGACCAGCGGAGTGTGTGGGAGTGTGGATAAGTGGAATTAGCTGTAAGGCGGCAAGGTCCGCCAGAAGATTTTTAACAGTGGGATCTAAGGTAGCATCGAAGTGGAGGTTAAGATCTCCCAGAATAGTGAAGTTAGGTGAAGTTACCGCTAAGGCATGGGCCGCCTCTAGAAGTTCTTCAATGAACTTAGAGGAGGGACCCGGCGGACGATAGATGTACAGCCCAGAAAGGGAAAAATGAGGGCCCGTTGTGATTTTAAAACGGGCACTTTCGCATCCCTTAATGCCTTCATTCGAGAAAGAGCAGGTGAATAGCGACCGGTATATGACAGCTATTCCCCCTCCCCTGGTATCTCTATTGATCGACTTCATAGAGTAACCTTCTGGCAAAGTAAGGCATGGGATGCTAGTCAGATTGTCCTGAAGCCAGGTCTCACACAGAAAAAGAACATCCGGATTCTCATCAATTAGGAGAGAGTTGACTTCTGGATAATGTTTTACAAGAGACCTGACATTCAGCTGGAGGATCGTAAGGGGAGTGTGATTAGGCACCCTAGCTTTATGTCCAGACAAACAGGGTTCTGGAGTGTCAAAATTGCATGACTTACATTGAAGGCCAGTCTGTCCGAGGCAGCCAACTAGCGTATTGCATCTCTGGGCCAGGTTCAGAGCGAGGAGATCCTCCCTATCGTAGCGGTAGTCAGCCCGTGATTTTTGGGCAGGGGGACAGGCGAGAGGCGATGTCTTGGCGATGACGGGCGTAGACGGGCTTGCCTTAGGCGCGCCCGCTGCGCCCGTCCGCTGCGCGTACGGTGTATGCACATACTATCAAGGGAGGGAAGAGGGCGGGGGGCGTGGTCTCGAGTGGGCGTGGCCTCGCGGCTCGCTGTCAATGGCGGCGTGAATTGTTTGGAGACTCAATTCCACAACCAGCGCTAAAATCCGCTGTGCGGTGAGTTTGGTGAACAGAGTATGTATGTATGTATGTATGGCCTTATGGGTACTTGGGGTTCCGTCATCCGACTCCTTTCAAATATGGCCTCTTCGTTTACATAACATTCAGCCCTTCACGAGCGCATACGTCTCTGCCACGCATGCGTAGCAATGGGTAACGAGGACCACGCCCACTAGCGGGGCCCTCGCGGCGGAAGTAAGACCAGCTTCTTAATCCCGGTTGTATTGGCAAACCGGTACCAGCTGTTCCGCGCTACCGTTGGAGCGCTAGACGTGTGGGTAGGTCTCCATACCCGGGCTGCTCCTGCTAGAGGTAAGTGACGTATCTGTGCGTGGAGAGCGGGTCATTGTATGATGAAGCCCGCCACTGCTTTCCGCTAATGGAGGTTTACCACAACCCCCGGAAGTCTTCCCGAGTAAACCTCATGTCGTGAAAGGACCTTTCCTTAACCTGGCGGCTCCATTATTTGGCTTCCCTGTGGCGTTATGGGATGAGTCAAGGGGGAGATTGGGGGTACTTGTTACCGTGTCCAGCATCGCCGGGCTGCCCCACGGGGGCGACTATGGGTTGCCTGCTGCGGTGCGCGATACGGGACGGGCCTCTTCGATTTCCCTGACTACCTACCCATTGATACTACAGGGGTTGCCACACACGCCACTCGTTTGGGAGATCCAGAGGGCGTGATCTAACTCGCTATGATTTTGGAGGTGGTGGAGGCTACCACAGCGAGTTTTGCCTGATTACCCACCAACCTAGACATCCCTACATCCACGAATTCCACTGGATGTTCCCTTTTCGGGTGTTCTTCATTTCCCCTCCTCATTTCCGTAAGCTGACCCAAGTGCACACATGTGCCTTTGTCTTCCTCTACAGGCATCATACCTCACCAAGCAGCCCCACGGGAACAGACTGCGGGGCCCATTAGGGACACTCCTTGGGTAAGCACCAGCCCTTCCAATCAATATATAGTGACATCTTCATCATGTTTATGTGTGTTTATCTTTTTATTTTTTATAGGTTTTGATACCGTCAATCTGTATAGATGTGGCCGTGGGCATGCACGTCAGTTTTGCCCAGTAACTGATTTGAACTAAATGTAGTGTGTACATTATGGAGAGCGGTGGTGATCTATTGTTGTTGGAATAATGCCACTATCGTATGTGGGGCTGATTTTTATACATTTCTTTCAGGTCACCCTGATAGAGCAGGACCTCCTGGCCTGCCTCCTTACTGACCCAGAGAGGTTGTATTTTCTATCTTTTTTTGTTATTTTTAGTCACCGTGTAGTACCGAGCACTTTTAGGTACTGAAGAATTGCCAGTTAGGCAAGAAACATGTCGACCCATTTAGAGGGTTGAGGTAGTCCGCTGTGCCCCTTACAGTCCCTATCTCCCCTCCCACCCTTTTAACCAAGGGAGTCAGCCACGTGAATAAAAGTGTTTGTGGACTGACTCACCTTATTTTAACCACCCCACCCTCACGACTACACTTTCACCAGACCCCTCACACGCACTCAACCATTGGCTGGAACAAAAGAACTCCAACAAAGAGCGCCTTTTCGGCGCCCGTCGGACATTGCAGCGCCAGTCTGACGAGGAGCAGGAGACCAATGATGAAGCATGACATCTAGTTAATTGGATGTGTGAGGTCTCCTATTTCCAACAAGGGAACATTCTGTCCCCTGCCTATGCTCTCCTCCCTCGTACATACACATTGTTATCTTCCCCGGGGAACTTTGTACCTTTGTGATATATGGTTGACTGGACATGTACACTGGACCCCGTTAAATATTGTCCACATGAGGTTCCCATCTTTGTATTGAGCAATGGGCACATGTCTGAGTCAAAATTCTGTTTTGCCTCTAATAAAGAATGTTTGAAGTGAGGCCGCCTTGGCCACATCTCAAGAATGTGTAAAACTAAAACTTGTTCCAAAGTAGCAGTAATACAAGAATCTCCCACAGATACTAAAAAGAAGAAAGAAAGATTATTGGTAGTTGATGATAGCAATGTTACCACAGAAAATCAAAAGCAAGTGAATAGACCCAAAGCTTTATTCTTAATAGATGAACAGCAAGTCTCCCTCATGGTTGACATGGGGCCTAGGTACACTATGATACCGAGATCAATGTTAGAAAAGAAGGGGAGTGGAAGAATCTTACAGCACAGAAATATGTCACCTGCAGGGTACCAAGGAGATACCATAGACTTGTTAGGTTATTTTGAAGCAGATATTGTCTTCACAAACAGGTCTACCAAAGGCAAGATCTATGTCGCTGTTGATGGACCCCCTATTTTAGTTTGGATCCATCATTACGATCTCCACATTATTGTAAACCCCAGGGCGCCTTCACAGGTCATGGTTGCAGATGATGTCACTGTTGATGATATACTCCAAGAGGCTAGTACGGTATTCAGGAACAAGTTAGGTGAACTTAAAGGTTATGTACACAAACTCCTCTTGAAAAAAACACATTACCTGCCCAACACAAACTTAGAAGAGTTCCCTTAGTAGTTAGGGATGAAGTCAAGTCTCTTATAGATGAGATGCTACAAGATGGTGTGATTGAAACAGTTGAGGCGCCCTGGAAAGAACCTACTCAAGGACTGGTCTCCTTGAGCTATATCCTAAACTTTTCACGGGGGTGTGTCGCTAAGCTTGACTTCTCTACTGGGGAGCCAGTACACTCCCAGCACTGCAATTTCAGATGCACCTATGGTCTGGCCCCTGTCCTTGGCTCCCATATGGGGCCCCAGGATCTGGGGGTGGAAATACGACAGGGACCAATGCCACGGCTGGTCCCAAGTCAAGTTGTATTAGGGGGACGCTGATAAATGCTCGCTCCATGCCCAAACATAAATCTGATATTGCTCTGACCATCCAAACACTCAATTTGTTCTGCCTATTTGTCACTGAGACTTGGGTCAGGGACAATTCAGATCTCGACCTGGTGGATGCTGTCCCTCCTGGATATATTATTCTCAGATGTTACCACCTTGATCACAGAGGTGGCGGTCTGGCTTTGGTGGCCGTTGACTCTCTTAGTTGCACCCTCACCACAGTGGATGGGGACCCTGGCTCACCATTGGAAGCAGCTTTTTTTGGAATTAAGCTGTCCAACAACTAGAATTTTTCTGGCCTTCAAGTGTATCGCCCACCAGGTCCGAGAACCAGGTTTACGGAATCATGGTGCTAAGCACTGGAAACATTCATCACTATGACTCATCTCACCATTTTAGGGGATTTTAACTATCATCTCGAAAACAAACAGGACAATGACTCAGTACACCTCCTAGAACTCATGACATCCTTGGGACTTCATACCAAGTGAAATGGGCGTGGCGCACAGCTATATATTAAAGTTTGTTTGAGGAAGGTGAACAAAGTATCAAGGTTAAGGTGCTCCTACAGGCGGCGTAACTGTTCAGGTACGTCCTGGAATAATTGAAGAGTTGAGTGCGCTACGGAGGTGTAGGCGCATCCCTGTGGTGGGCACACTTATGTGGAACTGTGTGTGGTGAGACAACACAGTGGTTTCCAGGCAATTGTAATCAATAAAGTTCCATAGTTGAATGTAGCAGGTAAGTTTTTAATCCAATTTTGCAATAAATCATATTGAGTTCATATGAATTAGCAGACCATCCATTCATTCATAACGACTGAAATTGTACATGGCTCCGATGCATTTCGGACAATGTTGTCCTTTCTCAAGGAGCTCTAAAACAAAAAGGATATATGGCCTCATCAATATCATTTAGAAAAGATATACAAACATGTAATACACTTCAAAGTTGATTCAACATGCATCAAAACGTGAGGCAAGCAGGCTATAAACGTAATAACGAAATGATGGTGTGAGGAGCCTGAGTGGGGGAACGTGAAACCAAAAAAATGGAGGTATGATAAGACAGTGGGTAATGCTGGCTTAGTAAAATAGGTTTAATAACGAGAACGGCAGAATGCTCGAGTTTTAACACGAGAGCAGGTATTGATTGGTAACAAGGTTCGCGAGCAGCGGGAAAGCGGCTCAATCAGCTAACAGTCCCCCGTGGGGTAAATGGAGCGCTAAATCACTACTGAGTAGCGCGGTTCGCTGGTTGTAAGGAAAATAGGATTAATCCAACTCACCGGGTCAGTCTTATCAGCGGGACCGCATTTACCGGTCCTGCTGATAAGACTGACCCGGTGAGTGGTTACCAATCAATACCTGCTCTCGTGTTAAAACTCGAGCATTCTGCCGTTCTCGTTATTAAACCTATTTTACTAAGCCAGCATTACCCACTGTCTTATCATACCTCCATTTTTTTGGTTTCACGTTCCCCCACTCAGGCTCCTCACACCATCATTTCGTTATTACGTTTATAGCCTGCTTGCCTCACGTTTTGATGCATGTTGAATCAACTTTGAAGTGTATTACATGTTTGTATATCTTTTCTAAATGATATTGATGAGGCCATATATCCTTTTTGTTTTAGAGCTCCTTGAGAAAGGACAACATTGTCCGAAATGCATCGGAGCCATGTACAATTTCAGTCGTTATGAATGAATGGATGGTCTGCTAATTCATATGAACTCAATATGATTTATTGCAAAATTGGATTAAAAACTTACCTGCTACATTCAACTATGGAACTTTATTGATTACAATTGCCTGGAAACCACTGTGTTGTCTCACCACACACAGTTCCACATAAGTGTGCCCACCACAGGGATGCGCCTACACCTCCGTAGCGCACTCAACTCTTCAATCCTTGGGACTTCAGCAACTTGTTCAATCTCCCACCCATACCGCCGGCCATACCTTGGACGGCATTTTCACCAACCATGATAACTTAGTGAATGAGAATTTTCAGCCCCTTAGCTGGTGGACCACTGGTTGATTGAGTTCAAAATCTGTCCTATACTTCCCATTAATGTGAAGGAGGGCACTACACCTTGGTGCATTCACTGAAAGGGACTGAACAAGCTCATAACCTCTAATTGGGAGGCCAAATTGGCCACGGTCTCTGCGGAGAGGCACAGCCCATTCCCTCCCATGGCGGAGGGTTTCTGCAACAGGCTTAATGAGGCCCTTGACACTGCTTCCCCTTTTAAAAATTTCATCATTAGAAGAGCTAAACCAGCGGCCTCATGGTTCTCAGAAGAACTCAAATTCCCTCAGACAGGAGGGCCGTAGATAAGAACGTAGATGGGCAAGGGAAAAGGCCAAGCAGAAATCTCTGCTGCAGAAATATAAACTCGCCATCTTCCAAGCCAAATCCCATTTCATTACCGAAAAGATCCTTGCAGGGAACAATTCCTCTAGCATGCTTTTCAAGGTCATCAAGGAGATCTGTGAGCCACCAGGGACACTGTTGTGCCCCCCTCCCAAGACTTCTGTGACAGAATAGCCGCTTACTTCCATTGCAAGGTCCTTAAAGTCTTTCAAGAGTTCAATAATACAGAAATTGAAGAACCTAATGCAGAGGAGGTCATTCAGGACCGTAAGAAGTACGCTCTTAACCCCATCCCACAAATTACTGATCAGCAAACCCAGGATCTCCAAATGGGCCTTAAATCCGGCTCACCCTTAAACTGAAGCTGGCTCCTGACCCAGTTGCCGACTTCCTGTGCAGGGTGTTCAACAACATTAGCTACTCGGATACCTGGAAGGAGGCTACTGTTTCACCACTCCTTAAAAAATTCAATGCTGACCCCTCCGAACTTTAGAACTTTCGCCCTATCTCCCTTCAACCGCCTCTGCAAAAATCTTGGAGAAATTCACCAACACTGAACTAATGAATTACGTTGAATCCCACAAGATTTTAGACCATTCTCATTATGGGTTCCGCACCGGTTACAGCACTGAGTCTGCCCTCATTGTTGCCACTGATCATATCTGCTTGCTGGTAGATCAGGGTAGATCATCAGTGTTGATTATGCTCGATCGGTCTGTGGAAAAGTAAATTTTGCCATGTTCTGTGTCCCTACGTGTCATCCATCATATGTTATGTGTACATGATTAAATATGCATATGTATTCCCCATGTCCGATTAATGACGCAATTACAGTTGTGTCCACCTCTAGTATGTCAGTTTCCAGTCCTCGTGAATACTACGAATATCAGGCCTGTGTAAAGCTACGTTGCCACGTTTCTCAGTGTGCACGTTATTCTATTATAAAGTCCCCGTTTCTAGGCCTCAAAAGGGCCTGGACACCAGATTCAGCTCCTGTCTCCAGAAGCCTCGCTGAGGAGCGATACAGCCCCCACCTGTATCCTCGACCCTTCACTTACTTCCTGCCTTGCAGTGCCCGGTCCAGCCTGGCTCAGTCTCTGAGTCTGCCAAGAATATGTTATGATTCCAGCTATCAGTTCAGTCCTCCTTCTCTGCATTCCTAAGCTACTGAATCGCATCAATAGTTTCCGTCATTGTCTAGCCTTCACGTCTCCACGTTAGAGAAATACTGCATTTAATGGTCATTTAATATTCTTCATCACGCACTACATGTAGAATAATGCATGGTCCAGTCTTAGAATCAAGTTAGCCTTTCCTCTCCTGACTTCTAGTTTATATCAACATGTTCTCTAAACATCAGATACTAGATACTGTTTAGGTACATGTCGCCCTGACTCTCCAGACTTCAGTCTCTGCTCCTAGCACAGAGTTCATAGCCCCCAGCTTCTCCTAGTGATACGTCATTGCTAGTTTGCGCGCACCATTAGGTTAGAGGTCCCGGCTCCTTAGGTAGCCCCCTCCATGGTTTCCGCCCCATTCATGACATATTCTGTTACGTTTGCATCACATGTCTATGTATACGCCCAGTTACACCTCTTCTCGCCCTTATCTTTCGCGACTGCTACGCGTCACACCTTCTGCTCCACCCACTGCTACGCCTACTGCAATGTAATGCTATGTGTTTGCGATATGTATATATGCTCATGTATTGTTATTAAAAGTCAGCGCGCTCATCCCAGATCCAGCCCCAGAAGCTGCTGGGCCCTGTCATCCTATTCCTATGCAGGTTGTCCTGTTCCTGTCCTTATGCTGTATTAAACCTGCAAAACTCCTACTACCTCGAATCTTGACTCTTATTTATTGAGCTATCTGTTATGATATATGTCTAGTCAAAAAGAGAGGTATTATTTATTTATTTACCACATAATGGCGCCCGAACAGGAACTTGCCCTTTCCCCACGCGTCGGTGAAGCCACGCCGACCCCCTGACCCTCTGTAGTCGTGACGGAACTCTTCTGTGCACCGGCAGATATTTCTGCTTCAAGTATCCCTCAGGCCACGAGGAGACGGAGGAGGCGGTCCAGCATCCAAACGAGACGGTGGAGGAACGCGGCGAGTCCCGACCAGAGCCCAAGCCAAGAGTCCAAGGTCCGAGGTATCCGGAGGCCCACCCGTAACTGAAGTCCGAAGTTCGTCGTCCGTCGTCGTAGCAGTCCAGTCCAGTCCGAGGCTTTCCGTTCTTGCTGCCTGGTGAGTACCATTACTGGGGTAGTATCTAGACAGGGTCAATCTAAATTGACTCTGGTCCGTGGGTTGGTGGTACACAGACTCACAAACGAAGTGTTCACCTAGGTGGATACGGGTCTTGATGCGTCCCTTTATGGGACCGGTATGTTCCGTACTGTTTCAGCAGTGCATCCAGTAAACTCTAGTCTGTTCCGTTCTCGAGAAATTCTTGTGTTTCTGTTCTCAGTATTCCAGGTAATATTCTGTCCGAACTGTTATGTTATGATGTTGTTCAATGTATTTCCAATGTCGTGGTATGCCTGAATTGTTCTCCCAATTGTTATTGTTCCTCGTGTATTGTATTGTGTTCCGATTCAAGTTTACAATGTCTCTCTTTTCGAGATTACGTCAGCTAAAAACTAGAAAAGGTTTGTTAGAAGAAGCAGTTCCTGTTCCGCCGAGGGACAGTCCAGGTCATTTTATGTATCAGAAGCATGGCATAAGCGCCATATTGTATCTAGATTTATGGGTAGAGTATACCAAACAGTTAGAAGAAAAGTATAGATGGCCCGTATCGGGTACATGGGATGCCGAGTGCATCATGCGAGTAGAAGAAGCATTATGGAAAAAGAAAGCCAGACAGTCACAGAAAGATGCCATCGAGTTATGGCGTAAAGAAGCTCATAAAAGAACTGAAAAAGAAATCAGAAAGTCAGAATTAAGTAGAGAATCCTTAGAACGAGCACAAGAAAAAGAACTAATCGAGATTGGTGAACAAGTCAAAGCCGAACAGTCAGACAGACAGAGGCATGCCCTTAATAGGGGTATGTATCCTCTCTTTGCCGAGGGCTTGCCAAAAGCGACCCCAGAGGCATCCAGTAATTTCCCGCCACCATTAGTTCCGATCAAGCTACGTCACAAACAGACCGCAGCTGATATTTTTATTTCGTCCTATTTGGATGACACAATCCCAGAATATGCAAATCCTGTTCGCGCTCCGCCAGTCCCTGTAAATCAGGCACTTCCCGCTTCTCCAGACACCGGAGTACCTGTTACGGTACCCCCGGTCCAGCCCGCCATACAAGTCCAGCCTACATTTCCATTTCCCACTCTGCCAGGACGAAGAGCCTCAGTAGACGACTCCAGTTTAGGGGCCGCAGGGGGAGGTACTCCTCAAACCCCGCCGCCACACAAGCGTTTAACGACAGCCGAATTACATGCACAAGCGTCACAGCGTACGCCTAGACATCAGACTGTAGCAGAAATAAGAAAATCCCTTGCCGAATGCGGCTATGATCCAGTCCCAGACGAGGATAATATGGTTTTATATTCATTCCGCGTAAGAAAGGTGGCCGAGTATCTAGTCACCTTACCGAATATGAAAGAAGATCTAGACAGAATATATCGTTTCATCTGTACAGGGGATGATCCAGAAAGTATTAGCGAGGCCATGTCTCAAAGGAAAGCCGAGATCCAGCTCATGATATTAAAGTTTCTGATCAATTGCCTAATAAGAGAACAAGATTACCCGTCTAAAGATCCGGCCGAAATGAAAATCCTGACAAGGTGGAGTGATAATATAGCCGAGGGTAAGCACAAGACCGTCGGTGCTGTGGAGAGTATGTACAAGAAAATCCGTAGAGAAATAATAAAGATACACGAACAACGTAAAGCAGTACAAGTAAGCGAGAAAGAAAGTAACTCTGATACTGAAGAGGTAGAGGACGAGAATCCCGCCAGAATAGCGTATGTAGGAAAATCTAGATTTCCAGATCGCCATTTACGCCTAGAACACAAGTCTATTTTCCATCATCCAGCACCAGAACAAGGTTCACTAGAACAAGTATTCCAAGCTACCGATCACATTCTGAAATCACGAATCGGTTACAGTGAGTTAAGTACCATGCATGAACAAGAACTAGCCCGATCAGCAGTCCGATGGATTACTGATTCTACCACTTTTCCAGACGAAATAGTGGCACAAATGTTTCTGAAAATGTCCCCAGCCGAGCAACGACTGGTGGGTATGTATATGATTCAGCACCTCATTACTTTGTATGAGGGTCAGCACTCTGATCCAGGTCCGTTACATGATGTCCTGAACGAGTTACTCCAGTATAGATGGAATGGTCTAGGTACCGATTTAATTAGTGTCATTCTAGAACAGCGTCACAAATATAGAACGTTTTTGAACCCGCATTTTGTTCATGCCTCACCCCCAGAAAATAAACCATTTTACATGGAGAGACAGAATCCGTTACGAGAAGTCCACCCAGTTAAAGGAACGGGTGGCGAAATGCAGCGAGTGTTTGTATACACTCCAATAACAAAGATGGAACTCCTCGAGATGAAGAAATTAATTCCCTGTCATGACAAAGATCCAGCAGGGTTCCATAGAGAATTAAAAGACATGCTCCGTATGGGAGAATACACATATCCAGATATAATTAAAATGTTAAAGGTTCTGCTGCCCGCAGGGGTGTATGAAAAGCTCAAGGAAAAAGAATGGGAGGTGGGAGAGAAAAAGATCGATTGGGCAGTTCTAGAAGCTGAAGACAAGGCACGAGTACCAGGTACCGGTCTTGGAGATAAATGTAAAGAATTACCGGAATTATTAATACAAGTTTTACCCAGATTATTGACAACTAGAAAAGAAGACTGGGATGCAATCTCAGCCTGTAAACAAAAGCAAGAGGAGGATATTAGTGATTTTTATTCTAGATTTGAAAAATGTTTTAGCATCAACAGTGGCCTCAAGACAAGTAGTGAGTCATACCCTCACCTTTTTGTTACTAAATTAGTCGAGAATTCAAGTCCACAAATTAAAAATCGAGTTCTGAAAGTCGAAAGTACCTGGCAAGCTAATACCCCGTCCCAGATGCTCCAGATGCTCCAATACCACCAGAACAGAATTAGAGAAGAGCAAGAACACGAAAGAAAACGTATGAAAGACACAAAAATGAAAGTACTAGTTGCACAATCTGTTCCTCAAGACAGTCAGAAGAGGGGTCCGAATCAAGCCAGTCATCCTGCAGCTCCCGTTAAAGGGAACTGCAATTATTGTAAACAGCCAGGTCATTTTATAAATGAGTGTGCAGTTCTGAAACACAACATAGCTACTGGTAAGACTAAAGAAAGACCACGTCCGCCTAGACAAGAACAAGTTTCACAGATTCCTCAGCCACAGAATGCACAATAGACAGTTACAGCACCGCAGCCTATTGCTGCAACACAGCATGTTACATCGCAGATGTACCAGTATGCACAGTCTGAGTATCCAGAGTACCAGCAGTATTCATGAAACAGCCTAGAGAGGGAGGTAGGCTTGCCTCTCATCGAGATACCTGTAGATCAAGAAGGTCCCTATGTTCACAGTCAAGTATTAGGGAAAGACAGAAAGTTTTTGATCGATACAGGGGCAAGTAGGACCACAATTAGTCACGCCGAAGTTCCAGGGGCTCCGCTCTCAGGCTCAAGAAATGTTTCCCTTGGATTTTCAGGAAAACCTATCGTAAATGAGATTTCAAAGCCAGTTACTCTAGAAGTAGGTCCATTGTCCCGCACTACTGATCTGTTACTTACTAAGTCATGTCCAGAAAACCTATTAGGCATTAAGACACTGAAAGAGTTAGGTGCAGTTATATGCTGTTCCCCAGAGGGAATACGATTGTTCCTACGTGACTTTAAGGGTCACTATGTATTACGAGATTTTGATTCAAGACTGTCTAATGTTCCGCAACACTTATGGGCGCAAGGTCCAACTGATGTAGGTTACATGCAAATCACACCCTATCATGTGACTCTCAAGCCAGGTGTAGTGTTACCACGAATCAGACAGTACAGATTGCCACCTGAGGCTGTAGCAGCCTTATCCAAAATTATTGACGAGCTCATGGCTCAGGGAGTGGTTGTAGAAACTGACTCCAATGTATGTAATTCTCCGATCATTCCAGTCATGAAACGTACTGATCCAAATGCACCCCCAGTATATCGATTAGTGATTGACCTACGAGAGCTTAATAAATGTATTATTCCGCAGTACCCAGTTGTCCCAGACATCTCTTCCCTATTGACGGCCATTGATTCCGAAGCCACGTTCTTCACTGTCATAGACCTCAAGAACGCATTTTTCAGTGTTCCTATTCATCCAGACAGCCAGTTCCTTTTCGGATTTTGTTTAAATGGAAGGAGCTATATGTTTACACGAGCTCCTCAAGGTTTCACAGAAAGTCCTAGTATTTACAGTCAATCACTCAAGAGACAACTAGACAACATTCACATGCCAACTGACACTGCCCTGCTCCAGTATGTCGATGATCTACTGATCACAGCCCGTTCTGAACGTGCTTGCGAGCGGGCATCCCTTACAGTTTTGTATTTCCTAGCCGAGATGGGGCACAAGGTGTCCCCTTCTAAGCTTCAATTCTGTGTCCAGCAAGTGGTATACTTAGGACACTTACTGTCCAAGAGGGGTAGGCAGTTGACACCAGACCGTATCCAGTTAATAGCGAGTCTTCCTCAGCCCAAGACCCAGAAGGAGGTACGTGCTTTTATCGGCCTCACTTCTTACTGCAGACAATGGATTCCCCAGTATGCATTTCTAGCCAAGCCACTGATACAGTTAACGACACAGGAGGCAGCCGTATCGACTGTCCTCCCTTGGACATCTGAACATACACTAAGTTTCAATGAGTTAAAGAAAGCCCTATGCCAAGCTCCAGTTCTAGCAACACCGAACTACAGTAAGCCTTTTACACTTTTTGTCACTGAACGTGAAGGTACAGCATTATCTGTTCTCACACAAGATCAAGCAGGACAATACAAGCCCTGTGCTTATTTTTCGAGCACATTAGATCCTGTAGCCCAGGCTCTGCCTGCGTGCCTCAAGTCAGTTGCAGCCACAGCCCTAGCTATCAGACAAAGTGATTCCATAGTCTTAGGACACTCCTTGACAGTACAAGTTCCACATTCTGTGGAAGTTCTTTTAAACCGAACACAAACTCAGCACTTGACAATTGCACGTTTAACTGGTTATGAATTGACACTGTTCCAGCCACACATAGAAATCAGACGCTGCAACATTTTAAATCCTGCTACACTGTTACCATCAGTTAATTCAAATCCTGCCACACACGACTGTGTGGAAGTAGTTAACATTACGACAAAGCCAAGACAAGATCTGACAGATACTCCGTTACCAGACCCCGACCTGACACTTTATGTGGATGGTTCATGTATGAGAACTAGTACAGGAGAACTAGTCGCCGCGTATGCAGTGACTACTGGCACCGAAGTTATTGAAACACACCGTATTGATACCCTGTCCGCTCAAGCAGCAGAGCTAGTTGCTCTGACACAAGCCTGTATACATGCCAAGAACCAGAGAGTTAATGTTTACACAGATTCACGCTACGCATTCGGAGTCGTACACGACTTCGGAGTGCTCTGGCAGGAGAGAGGTTTCCTGACTTCTCATGGAACCAAGATTCAGCATGGTCTCCTTATTCAAGCTCTGTTAGATGCCATACACTTACCGACATCTATTGCTATCATGAAGTGCAAAGCACATACGAAAGTTACTGACATTATTTCCCAAGGTAATGATCTAGCAGATCGCACAGCCAAGCTTACAGCACAGACTCTAGACATTCCAGTTAACATGACACATACTCCAGATCCGACTCCATGTATGACAGTTAAGGACCCTACACAAGATGTCATAGATATCCAGTTACATGCTACTCCCGAGGAAATCAAGAAATGGTCCGAACAAGGAGGGGTCCAGACAGATCAAGGATGGTTAACAAAGGGTAGAGCCACATGGTTTCTCCCCGACTCTATGGTTCAAGTCATTATTAATACCGCACATAGTCCAGCACATTTAGGAGAAAAAGCTATGTTAGACAGTATCCAGAACGTTTGGTTCAACAAGCATTTACGAGCTGCAGCCAAGCAGAAAGTCCGTACCTGTATGATATGTTGTCAGTTTAATCCAGGTAAAAGTGTCCCGGTGGAACAAGGTGGATTCCAGCCCCCTGACCACCCTTTTGAAGTCCTCCAGATGGATTATATTCAGATGGAGCGATGTCGAGGTTTCAAGTATGTCCTTGTAGTTGTATGCGCTTTGTCCAGGTGGACAGAAGCATATCCAGTTCCAGATTACACAGCCGCGACCACTGCCAAGCAGTTGGTTCGTGAGTTCTTCCCCCGTTATGGACTCCCTAGAGTCGTATATTCTGACAACGGTCAGCCATTCTCATCTGAACTCATGAAGCATGTTTCCCTTTTGCTAGGGTACCAATGGAAGTTCCATTGTGTACGCCATCCTGAAGCAGCCGGTCTCGTAGAGAGACATAACCAGACTCTGAAAATCCGTATTGCAAAAGTGTGTAAAGAAAAAGGTGTGGACTGGCTAGTAGCTCTACCAGTCGCTTTATTTTATATGCGCATGGTCGCACATTCCAGATCAGGTCTGTCCCCGTATGAGGTCGTTTTCGGCCGCCCCCCTAATATGTGGGGTACTCCTAGACCCCGAAGTATTACCGATGTTTCAAGTAATATGCTGACAGATTACCTAGCTTCCTTGATGTCTGCCCTCAACTCATGTCGTTCACAGGTTGCCGCCGCATTTCCAGACAATACCGAGGTGGCACCGCACGAAATCGTTCCAGGATCCATGGTGATGGTCCGCAACTTTGACAGATCAAGTCCGCTGGAGCCTCGTTGGAAAGAGCCCCGACAGGTCCTCCTCACCACCCGTACAGCCGTGAAGTTGGAAGGACGCAAAGGCTGGGTGCACCTTTCTCATGTTAAACTTTTTAATGGACTGAAACCCGTCTTAAAGAACATTTCCCAGGATTTGAAGGATTGCCAAAGCATTGTTCTCAAGGACTGTCCCGCAAAAGACATTGCTACAACCCCTCCCCTGTTAGAGAAAACTCCGCAACAGGAGTACAAGCTAAAACTCCGGTCTAGTAAAATAAGTCAGTCAGTTTGATTGTCTAAGTCCTCCCCTAGGTGAAACGGTTAGACTGTTTCTGACATGTATAAAATAGACCCCCATAGTGAGAGAGTTAGTCAAAACTCAATCCGATGTATCGTTTTTTTATGTTTCATATTGTTTTCCAGCCTTATGATTTCCTGCACCAGTTATGCATTTTACCTATGTTTCCCCGTTTCACATGTAAATAAGTCTGCTAATGCTACAGTAGAGCACACGTTTAGTGATCTGCCTCCTCATGAACTCTCTTACCGCCTCGCCATGCGAAATAATACTTTTATCCGCATGTTACATTACTCACACCAGACCAGCAATGCCACTAATTGTTGGGTGTGTGGTCGACTCCCCCCTTTCCAGACACCGAAGGGAGTTCTGCCACTTTTTCCTTATCCATTTTCACATAATGGTTCGTGTGGAGCATGGTCCACGTTAACGTCATCCTCAACAGATATGTCTTTTCTTAACAGTACATGTTTTCCAGACAAGCAAGGTCTCTCCCACAGAACAGGTTTAGATCTAGAAAATGAAGTGTATAATTTAGGTAATTATTCGTCGAATTTTATGGTCTTGAATGTTCAGTCTGATACTACTCCAGACTTACCTGCTATTTCAGTACTACCAGTCAAAGGCGAATTATGTGTCCGAAATAAGGGTTCCGTACATGTAGGACATAGTGATTGTACTACTATTGTCAAGTATAGTGACAGTGGGAAATCTATTTTCAAAGCTTCACGTCATTCTTATTTTATTTGTGGTCAAACCGCATATGTTCGTCTGCCCCTCGATTGGGAGGGAACCTGTTACATTGCCTTCCTACTGCCACCTGTTTTCCTAGCCCCACCTGATTATCATAGAAATACACATCTAGTACACATTAGACATAGAAGGGAGTCCCCAATTGTCGATTATACTGAAACTGCTCTAGAACAGTATACAGATTTCAACAGAGGTTTCTTCTTCTTTATAGGACCTATCCAGAATAGTAAACTGATCCGTAGGTTAACCAGAACCCTCGAAGCTGTAGTAAATGAGACTGCCTCTGCTCTAGGTAACTTAACCGAAGAGCAATCTGCTATGAGATTTGTCGTTTTACAGAATCGTCTCGTCCTTGACGTCATACTGGCCGATAGGGGCGGGGCCTGTAGAGTCATCGGATCTAGTTGCTGCATTTTCATTCCAAATAACGCGCCGTCTGTTTATTCAGCTATAACCAGACTCCATAAAATTGCCCATCTGATACACCAAGATCCAGGCACCTGGACATGGTCCGGTTGGTTCTGGAATATAATTTCCGCATGGGGATGGAAAATATTGTCCTTTCTAGGTATTGCAGTAGCGATCATATTCAGCTGCTGCCTCTGTATACAATGTGGCCCTGCGATTTGCGGCATTTGTGCTACCTCTTGTATTCCTAGTCCTAAGCCCCGTTCTAAATCCCGTTCCAGGATAATTCGAGACGAGCAAATGATACTGTATGAAATGATAGACGGTATCATGAATATTGATGTTTCCTGATGGAAACGTAGTGACAAGGAGGGAATGTGGAAAAGTAAATTTTGCCATGTTCTGTGTCCCTACGTGTCATCCATCATATGTTATGTGTACATGATTAAATATGCATATGTATTCCCCATGTCCGATTAATGACGCAATTACAGTTGTGTCCACCTCTAGTATGTCAGTTTCCAGTCCTCGTGAATACTACGAATATCAGGCCTGTGTAAAGCTACGTTGCCACGTTTCTCAGTGTGCACGTTATTCTATTATAAAGTCCCCGTTTCTAGGCCTCAAAAGGGCCTGGACACCAGATTCAGCTCCTGTCTCCAGAAGCCTCGCTGAGGAGCGATACAGCCCCCACCTGTATCCTCGACCCTTCACTTACTTCCTGCCTTGCAGTGCCCGGTCCAGCCTGGCTCAGTCTCTGAGCCTGCCAAGAATATGTTATGATTCCAGCTATCAGTTCAGTCCTCCTTCTCTGCATTCCTAAGCTACTGAATCGCATCAATAGTTTCCGTCATTGTCTAGCCTTCACGTCTCCACGTTAGAGAAATACTGCATTTAATGGTCATTTAATATTCTTCATCACGCACTACATGTAGAATAATGCATGGTCCAGTCTTAGAATCAAGTTAGCCTTTCCTCTCCTGACTTCTAGTTTATATCAACATGTTCTCTAAACATCAGATACTAGATACTGTTTAGGTACATGTCGCCCTGACTCTCCAGACTTCAGTCTCTGCTCCTAGCACAGAGTTCATAGCCCCCAGCTTCTCCTAGTGATACGTCATTGCTAGTTTGCGCGCACCATTAGGTTAGAGGTCCCGGCTCCTTAGGTAGCCCCCTCCATGGTTTCCGCCCCATTCATGACATATTCTGTTACGTTTGCATCACATGTCTATGTATACGCCCAGTTACACCTCTTCTCGCCCTTATCTTTCGCGACTGCTACGCGTCACACCTTCTGCTCCACCCACTGCTACGCCTACTGCAATGTAATGCTATGTGTTTGCGATATGTATATATGCTCATGTATTGTTATTAAAAGTCAGCGCGCTCATCCCAGATCCAGCCCCAGCAGCTGCTGGGCCCTGTCATCCTATTCCTATGCAGGTTGTCCTGTTCCTGTCCTTATGCTGTATTAAACCTGCAAAACTCCTACTACCTCGAATCTTGACTCTTATTTATTGAGCTATCTGTTATGATATATGTCTAGTCAAAAAGAGAGGTATTATTTATTTATTTACCACAGGTCGGCAGCATTTGATGGCGTTTCCCCGATGCACATGGTTTAACGTCTGCAGGAAATTATGGGAAAGGCCTTGCAGCTTCTCCACTCTTTTATGACAGGGAGAACGGTCATCATCAGCTGCAGATGTTTCAGAGCTAAGGCCTGAAGCTACCCTTCCGGGGTTCCACAGGGCTCCTCATTGAGCCCCACTCTCTTTAATATTTACGTGACCCCTCTATCTGAGCTGGTGTTCCAGGTGATTTCCTATCTGGACGACACGCACATCATTGTTTCCATCTCTAATGATTTGCAATTGGCTGCAGAAAAATGTAACATGTTGCATGTCAAGCATTATCGACTGGATGAAGAATAACTGCCTTAAGATTAATGCAGATAGAACCGAGATTCTAGTTTTTGGTCTAGTATGTTCCCAGTATTTCTTGAATATTCTAATCAGACTATCCCTACCTGGTGGACCTGTTATGCAGAAATATACACATGGGGTATAACATTGACTCAGGAATGATATATTTCTGCTCAACATTCACATAAAATTCTTGATGATTTCTCTTGTAGTCCAGTCTCTTCCATTTTTATTCTAATCTTCTGGGGCATCCTCATGTAAACCCCTCACTTCCCTCAAATAAGTCTGCACCAAATTCATAAAGATACAGTTAACATTTTCTGCATTTGGTCTGAATTTGATCTCTGTTCAGCACTTTCAACTTCTTTTACAACTATCACATCCTGTAATGCAGAATATTTTGCTACTTGCTCCACATAATTATTTCTAAGCTTGGCCATGTATTTTACAACCTTTTTACAACAACAATGTATTTTGAGAATTGTATGACTTTCAACAAATCCAGTATGTAAGCACTATTTTTATATGAGCTCTTGAAGATGTCATAACACCCCTTTTTGACCATAACTGACCATAGTCATGGACAACTCCAAAACCATACTGACTACATCAATTGATACATCCAAATTTCTGATAAGCATCAAGATCACACCAATGTAACCGATTCTGCTACTTGTATGGAAGTATTGTATAGAAGAGAAGATGCTTTCAAAGTCACAGAAATGAAACATACTGCGTAGGTGGCTCTCAATGCTTCTCAATGGTCTCCTAAGCAAGAACCATCAGCAAACAATGTCAGATAAGTCATTTCCAAAGGTGTTTAGTTAATGTCCGGGCTTTTTTTTTATACATAATTAAGTGCCTGATTTAGATCTCAGAGGGTGAGTAACTCCATCACAATGTTATGTTATGTTATGTTATGTTATAGTTTTTTATTGGGCGCACAGCTGCTCCAGCGAAGGAGCGTCCTGGCGCCTGACAAGGTTAAACACAACATTACTAAAAAACACAACCAGAAGAGAGTAGCTAAAGGGCAGATCTAAAACAAGAAAGTTTTAATGGCTTTCCGGAACTGCATGAGATCCTCCAGCAAACGACTCTCCACCGGGAGAGAGTTCCAGATAGCCGCGGTTCTCACGCGAAAAGATTGTCCACCTGCACGACATAGCTTAAATCGAGGGACCACGGCAAGAGCCTGGCCCAAGGATCGGGGAGAGCGTGTCGGAACATAAAAGGATAAAAGGTTAGCCAGAATCTGAGGGGCAGTGCCTTTCAAAATTTTAAAGGCCAAACATAAGACCTTAAAATGAATTCTCCTCCTCACCGGTAGCCAATGCAAGGAACGGAGAACGTTGGAAACAGAACAGAATCTGGGCAGACCGACTATCGCTCTAGCTGCAGCATTTTGGACACGCTGTAGGCGGGTAATTTCTGCCTGATTGGTCCCCGCCAGAAGAGAGCTGGCGTAATCGAGCCGGGAAATAACAGTGGCCTGAATCACCAGCTGCCTGGTCGGGGCATCAAAAAATTTAAGAACAGGTCTTAAGCCCCGAAGAACACCAAAACAACAGGCCGCGGTTTTCTTGGTGTGGCCAACAAAGTTAAGGCCAGAGTCCAGCCATACTCCCAGGTTTCTTAATTCCGAAACCGGAGTCGGAGCTGGTCCCAGCTCTGAGGGCCACCACCTGTTCCCCCAAAGCTCCGCTCTCTTGCCGACAATCATAATTTCTGTTTTAGTTGCATTGAGCTGGAGACAGTTCGCCGTCATCCAGTTGGCCACCGCCTTCAGTCCATTCTGAAACCTAGGGGCATCTACCTCCGCATCCCCACTGAGAGTAACCGCTAGCTGAGTGTCATCGGCATACGAGACCATAATCAGGCCCCACTGCCTTGCGACCTCAGCTAGCGGTCTCACGTAAAGATTAAATAACGTGGGACTCAGCGAGGATCCCTGCGGAACCCCCATGGCCAGAGGTTGGAATTTGGACTGAAAGGGTGGGATGGCCACACAGAAAGAACGATTGTCAAGAAAGGAACGAAACCACTGCAGAGCCTGTCCCCCAACACCAATCTCCTCCAGCCGGTGCAGCAGAATACTGTGAGAGACGGTGTCGAAGGCGGCGCTGAGGTCTAATAATACCAGCGCCGCCGTCTGACCAGCATCCAGCACCCCACGTAGGTGCTCCACCATTGCAAGAAGGGCCGTCTCCGTGCTGTGTCCAGCACGGAAGCCATTCTGCGTGGAGTCTAGGACATTGGCCCGAGCAAGATGGTCTGACAGGGCCCGGTTGACATGGGCCTCCGCAACCTTCGTCGGCCAAGGGAGTAATGAAATAGGGCGGTAGCTCTCAGGTTTCGAGGGGTCCAATGAAGGCTTCTTCAGAATTGGAGAAACCACCGCCTGCTTCCATTTAGTTGGAACCACACCCGAGGCCAACGAAACGTTAATTAGGGAGCACACCATGGGATGCCCCAGAAAAGAATGGTCTCTGAAAAGAGCAGGTCTCACTGGGTCCGACGGAGAGCCAGACTTAATTTGCAAGGCTATTTTATTAAACCCCTCCGGAAGTAGCGGGGGGAAAGAGTGCAAGATGTTATGACCTTGAGCACCGTCCAAGACTCCCGGGGCAGATCTCAAACTAGGGAAGGCCTGGTAGATCACCTGGACCTTCTCCAGAAAGAAAGAAGCCAAAGCCTCACAATGGGAAACGGAACCAGCCACCGGAGAAGATGTCCTTTTCGCCAAGAGATCTTTAACGGCTTTAAATATAGTCTTGGACGGGTTCGAGCTGTTGCGGAATTCCAAGGCATAGAACGCCGCACGAGCTCTACAAATAGCTCGATGATAGGTCTTGACGGAAGCAACATATGCGGCTTTCATATCAGCCTCATAAGACTTCCGCCACGCTCTTTCCGCCCGTCTACATATACCCTTCAAGGCACGTAATGCACTGTCATACCAGGGACTCAACTCTCTAGAGCTTAATTTGCTCGAAACGATAGGAATCAGAGAGTCCAACGCCCTGGAAATCCAACTGCAAAAGTGATCGTAGCCCGTTTCCACATCCTCCAGGGTGCCCAGCGGCTTTGCCTCTAGAATGCGATGCAGGTCTTCCAGCCTGAGTTTGTTCCACTGCCGTCTGGGGACCCGTCTGGTCGACGGAGCGGAAGGGGCTTCGGGCAGAGGGTACTGAATGGACACAAGAAAATGATCCGTCCACTCTAATGGGGAAATGGACAGAACCCGAGCCTCAGCCAAGTTGGTAAAAAAGGGGTCCAAAGTGTGACCCCCTACATGGGTGGGCTGGGATACCTGTTGGAAGAGCTGGAGGGCCTCTAAATCAGCTAAAATACTACTCACCGCCGGGATGGTCTGGGTATCAAAATGAAGGTTCAGGTCACCCATGATGGAAAAGTTAGCACAACCCACAGCTAGTGCACTAACAGCGTCTGGGAACACGTCTCTGAACACTACATCGCTACCCGGAGGTCGGTAGACAACCATCCCAGAGAGCATAAACTGGGGGCTGATTGAGATCTTAAAAGAGGCACTTTCACAACCCGCGATGTTAAGACCATTCCATTTACAGGTGAAACAGGACCTAACTATGAGGGCAATGCCACCACCTCTAGTAGGCCGATTCAAAGTGTACATAGAGTACTCAGGGGGGCAGGCTAAGTTGATAATAGCCACATCCGCCTCCTGAAGCCAGGTTTCTGTGATGGCAAATATGTCAGGGGACTCATCCTCAATAAGATCATAAATAGCTTGGTGATGCTTTACCACAGATCTGGCATTCAGATTCAGCACCCGAAGAGAGGACACAGAGCCATTACTCCGAGGAACAGATGGAATGTTCCTCTGACGAGTAGGCACAGGGGGATCAAGCATCCACCTCTTGCAGATGCATTGGTAAGGACCACTAAGAGGATGGATAGGTGCTAACACACACCTCGGGACAGACTGCCCGATAGGCCATAAACTCTCTCTAGAGTATGTGAGCATCGCAATGCCCGAGGGATGCTTACCTCAAACAGGTCACTAGCCCGCAGCACCCCGCGCGGCCTGGGCGCAGACGGGCAGGACTCTGGCACGACTCCGGCTAAGCGACGGCGCCCCCGCTGCGCGATCCCGCTGCGCTGGGGGAGGAGCTTTAAATAGATGATCCTAGCTGGCTCCTGCGCAGTAGAGCGCGCGCATGTGCTGTCGCCTGAACCGCCCCCACACCACTCTAAGATGGCGCCGGAAATGGGCTCCCACCCCGAGAACCGGACCCGCTCAAGTGGCGGTGCAAGAAACGATTAGAGTGCAGGTAAGAGGGGATTAAAAGCAGGGAATACCAACAAAAACGAAAATAAATGAATAATCAGGAAGTAGTTTTAAAAGCAATAATAGCGCTTACAGCGCGAGGCGCCACTGCAGCAATGCGCAACCTTGTCAAGGCTGAGCCTCAGAGGGACTCGCCTTAAATAGATGATCCTAGCTGGCTCCTGCGCAGTAGAGCGCGCGCATGTGCTGTCGCCTGAACCGCCCCCACACCACTCCAAGATGGCGCCGGAAATGGGCTCCCACCCCGAGAACCGGACCCGCTCAAGTGGCGGTGCAGGAAACGATTAGAGTGCAGGTAAGAGGGGATTAAAAGCAGGGAATACCAACAAAAATGAAAATAAATGAATAATCAGGAAGTAGTTTTAAAAGCAATAATAGCGCTTACAGCGCGAGGTGCCACTGCAGCAATGCGCAACCTTGTCAAGCAATGGTGATGGATAACTTGTCCACCAAATTCTAAATCCAATATACATCCAATGGGACAGATATTTCGGTAGACGGGTTATCCATCACTGTTGTGATGGAGTAACCCGTCTGTTGAGATCTAAATCAGGCCCTAAGTCACTTCTATATAATTATCGTCTTGTTAATCATCAATCTAATAATTTTTGCTTTTTTTGCAATTCTTGTCTGGAATAGGAAGCAGTGTTGCTAGGTTTAAAACATGAGAGATGTTCTCTGCTGCAAGAATGATCTTCTCATAATGAGTCAGTCTGCTGTTAGGTATGTCGATGTGTTCTCATTCTGGACAACAGAATCTCAACCGAATGTGAGACATATATAGTGAAAGCATGGCCCATTACAATACCTTCACTATGTTCAATGGCAATGCAAGCAACTGCAACTCATTTCAAACAACCTGGAAGAGCTACAGCTCCCGGGTACAACACAGCAGAAATATAATCCCACTCAGTTCATCAATCCTCCATGTTTCTGTGTAAGAATCATAAGTGTACATCCATTTCTCTCACGGCAAAACAGAATAAACCTTATACTGTAATGAGGCGTCCCGAGTGGGCGCATGACACAAACTCTCTTTCAATTCCTAAAATAATTCAGAGCATTCGTTGCCAAATGGTATCAGATCTTTGACATCACTACATGTTAACCTTAATAATAGTTTTGCAGTCAAGGAAATGTTTGGAATTCACTGACAACAGTAGCCAAAATTTCCAAGAATAATTCGAACCTCCCTCTCGATGGCCAGCTGACTCATTTTCAGAATTGCAGTAACACATTCTTTTGAGACTTTCCTCACACACTTTACTTTAAGGTGTTGAAGATAGATGTTTTCCTTCTTACAATACTACATTTCAGTTGGGGAAACCTTAGGTCAATTTTCAGCCCGATGATTTAACATAGCAATTGTATCAAATTTACAGTACTCTTTTGTCTTAGATGCATCCAGTAGGACATTATTATACTGCACTAAGACTGAATTGGATAACAAATTCCAACTCTCAAAATATTTCTTCAGAATTGTACTAAAAATCAAAGGACTTTGTGTACCCTTGTGGGATTCTACACCACCTGAGAACTTTATTCAAAAATTGAAATGTTAAAAGAGACTGTGATTCTTGATGCAAAAAAACAGAGACGAACCCTGGCATACGTCGATGACTGCATACCACTTTACTTCTAATGGAATCTGAGACAAAATCACAGCTGGATTCGGTACCAATGAACGGCATGAAACAACAACCTTGTTAATCTTGTGGAAATCTTGCACTCATCTCTGCTTCCATTCGACTTTTTAATTCCCATAACAGTAGCATTACAAGGAATATCAAGTACCTCCTGGAGAATTCTCGGTTCTTTCATCTTTTCATTTGCTAGTTTAATTCCTTCTTCTCCCTCTTTGGTAAGTCTGAATTGTCGTGTTCTAGGAAATTTTGTATCTGGCTTCACTTTTACTTTGACTGGCTTCCTATTTGTTGATGTCGACTGAAGGGACTGCTAGAGAGAGAGAGAGAGAGATCAAGAAGATGCCGATCAGAGCGGATCTGGAAGATGGGGGAGGGCAGCTCCGGCTGGCACACCATCATTGCTGACGTGAGGACCACCGGAGGGGGCCAGGACTTTACCCTCCAGCCAGCTTTATGGCTCGTTGCCACCAGCATCAGCCCGTTCGCACCAGGAGGCGCTTTAAATCCGGTGGAGAGCTCCCGCAGCGCAGGAAGCCTGTTCTGGTGCAGCTGACTCAAGGGACCACTGGAGGGGGCCAGGACTTCACCCTCCAGCCTGCTTTGTGGCTCGTTGCCGCTGCCATCATCCTGTTGACGCCAGGAGGCATTCTAAATCCTGTGGAGCATTCTGGTGCAGCTGACGCAAGGGACCACCTGAGGGGGCCAGGATTTCACCCTCCAGCCTGCTTTGCGGCTCATTGCCGCCGCTGTTATCCCGTTTGCACCAGGAGGTGCTTTAAATCCTGTGGAGGGCTCTCACAGTGTGGGACACTGGTTCTGGTGCAGCTGACATGAGGGACCACCTGAAGGGGCCAGGACTTCACCCTCCAGCCTGCTTTATGGCTCATTGCCACCGGTATCATCCCGTTCGCGCCAGGATGCCCTTTAAATCCGGTGGAGGGCTCCCGCAGCGCGGGAAGCCCGTTCTGGTGCAGCTGACTCAAGGGACCACTGGAGCGGGCCAGGACTTCACCCTCCAGCTTGCTTTGCGGCTCGTTGCTGCTGCCATCATCCCGTTCACGCCAGGAGGCGTTCTAAATCCTGTGGAGCATTCTGGTGCAGCTGACGCAAGGGACCACCAGAGGGGGCCAGGATTTCACCCTCTAGTCTGCTTTGCAGCTCGTTACCGCCGCCGTCATCCCGTACACACCAGGAGGCACTTTAAATCCTGTGGAGGGCTCCTGCAGCATAGGACGCACGCGGGCCATGCCCAGGCAAAGCCCGGGTCAAGGGCAGGCCTGTCCTGTGCCCATCAGTGCCCGGAGGCTAAGGTACTGCATACCATTGATCATCTAATCTGCATATTTCCCCCTATTTTCAAATTACTCTTTCCTCTCACTGCAGTGCTGACTTGTCGACATGGGAAAAGGAAAGTGACTGAGGGCAGGTCGAGAGGCGCAGGAAAGAAAAAACCAAAGAAACTGACACAGAACTCAAGACCTGAATTCGGCAGGGAAAGGGTACATGGGGTGAATGTGCTAGATCGCATTGATAATATTATTGCAGACTGCGAGAGTCTGCTTGCGACACCTGAACCATCTAACGACACTCCTGCCCCCACCCACATGGCCTCTCAAGCACACACATCTGTTGGGCCTACTAACACAGGGTACAGGAGTAAACCAAGCTTATTTAAAAAAAAGTGACCAGTAAGACACACCCAATGACAGTCCTGGAAGCCCCAAAATACCCCCTGTTGGCCTTTGAGTGAAGCCTGCACACCCGAACGTGTCATGTTAGCTTATCTCCTCCTTAGTAATTGCTTTGCACCTCTTGAAGAGCAATCCTCCACAAATGATGCACATATATGCACAACAGAATTGGAACCCACGAGCACAGTAGATAATAGGTTAAATATGAGCTCCTTTCAAGGTGAAAGGTCGGCAGCTAGCGTACCCTCACCCTCTAAATTAGTTCTACAGAGGGAAATAGTAGCCATGAAAGGTACGATTGAGACTTTGACCCCCTTAATGACAAGGTTGTACCTTAAACTAGAAGAATGTAGCAGATCCGAGGACTCTCCACCTGTGCCCACTTCAAATATTAACACAAATCCAATGTTGAGTTCTGCCACCCCCCACAGCATGCAAACTCATTATAATGCTTTAAATACTAATCCTGTATCTCTGTTTGGGTCTACGGACCTGAATTATATGGCTCCTAGCATTCTAACAACCGTAGTTGGCAGGTACCAGGAAGGACCAGGGTGGGAATACAGGGGCACTCTTCGGGCCTGGTGGGGCTGGGATGTTGGCAGAGGAAGCACCACCACGGTCGAACACAGGCTGTAGTATGGCGCCTCTACTTCGCCATCCATTACATTTCATCCATACTACTTCCCTGTCTACAACTATTTACATGACCAATGTTCCTAAGGTTGACTGCAATAGAACTAAACAAGAGAATGGTGAAACCTTAAAAAATAAAGTCATACATTGGAGGAGGCACACTAAGGGATGCAAATCTATAATAATGGACGATAATGTGCGGGCAGAAAGATGGATCTTAAACCACAGCACTGTTGACGCAATAGAGCTTACTCTAGCCAATTAACTTAACATGACTTAGTAGCCCTGGAAGCTAGAACCTGCCCACCACCTACTACAAACATCCAACTGAAGTTGAACATTCCTAGCTTGGCTGAACCCACTAAAGCTGCTCTATTGCTCCTCAGGGACTCTCCTCTCTTGACACTGTCCCAGAATGACTGACTACCCCTAGAACTCAATCAGGAACCTGTGCTCCTTTCTAATGCAGATTGTGATTTTACCTCTTCTACATTGCACATTCAACAGGAGGGCTGTTCCCAAGGCAATGAGCCAATGATATTTAAATCACAGCCTGCATCACCCTCAGTCATAAATTCACTAATGGGAGATCATTTGCAGGCTAGAGACACAGATACATCTACCCACCTACCAACCCACGTGACTGAATCAACCGCCCTACACCCTTGCCAGACTCATTCCCCATTGACAGACATTAGGAAGTTGAAAATAGTGTCATGGAACATGGCAGGCATTAGTGGAAAGCTTGATCTTCCCTTTTGGCTCGAGCTCATTAAGCAACATGAGATCTGCATATTACAGGAAACTTGGAGCCTGACCCCTATATTATGACATTCCATAGACCAGCAATTCCTTCAAAATATGGCTGGCCATCTAGTGGGCTGCTCATCTTGATTATTATTTCAGTAAATTGTGATATTAAGGAGCTGTTCACCAACAGCCCAGATACCCTTGGGATTAGATTAAAAAGTGGCATGGGTAAGAGCATTGAAAATGTATAATGTATTTGCCAGGAGTTCTAGAGGAAGTACATCCCCAAGTCTCCAGGCTCTGGATGAGATACTGGATGCTAAGCATGACAGGCACCCTTTAATAGTTGGTGGAGACTTTAATGTTACTTATGAGCCACTCGAGTGGGTAGACTCTTACGAGGTGAATGAAAAGGATAAAATGTGGTTGGTGCCATCATTGGAGCTTACTCCTATAAAAAAGTGGTCGCGAGCAGCCCTGCAACTGAATGCCATAACTTTGGAACATAGGCTAAGGGCTGCTAATATAATGTAATTTGTAATTGTAAAGCGCACTGATACCCATGGGTGTCCTGGCGCTGTAACGCATACCGCTGTGGAACCCTTCCTGGATTTTCCCTGTGAAATGTCCACTCCTGGGCACCCCCAAGGTTGAGCCAGGCATCCCAGCGCTGTTGGGGCCGTTGTGGAGATTAAGCAAGCTATTGCCCAGAGTTGCAGAGTGAATGAATGAATGAATGAATGAATGAATGAATACTTTCTTGTATAGCGCATGGCTACCCTAGAGCATCCCAGCGCTGTAAGACCAGAGGACGTTAAAAAGGACATTATTGAAACAAGAATGTCTTTAGTCGCTTCCTGAAAGCCAGATGATTAGATTCATGCCTGATGTTGTCTGGGAGTGGGACCCATGATTAGAATAGGCACGAGGGGGCGTGGCTAGCAGCCGAGAGGAATGGCCGCGTTCTAAACCGGCTCCTCGGCCCTCGCCCATAACGCAGGCTTTAACTATCAGCCAGTGTCAGTGCTACCCCATACACAAAGGGACACCCATCGCAGGCCTACCTGGACGCTTCCACCTGCTCCCTGTCCGCCTCTGAGCCCCTGCTGATGCTACAGACTTCTGAGGCTCGGCTGCTTCATCGGCACAAAATGGCAGCCGGGGCCGCCGACTGCCGATAGCTCTGACTCCGGAGCGGATTCTGGGAATAGGGAGCCTCCACATATAGGACCCAACAGTGTCGGAGCTAGCGGAGCCGGCTGCCTGCTGCTACGCGACACCTCCACCTCGCTGGAGTGACCGGAGGCGGACTACTGCTGCGGACAGGGGGACCCCCCCCGGTGCCCGAGGTGACACCTACGCGAGTCCCCGGCTTTAGGCCTACTGCTGGAGACCGCTCCACATTGCCCGCACCTCTGCCAGCAGCTCCTTCTGGCCATCGACTGCTGTACTGACAGTCCGGGCCCACCGTTAATCCTTGTGGGGTGAGAAGGGACCCCCACAACGCGGAGAAGTGCCCCGTGAGGCGGCTCCGACTGCAACGAGCTCAAGTGTTTTGCGGCCTACCTTTGATTCGACAGAGGGGGTTCCTGCGGCCAGGCTCACCAGGCCCATACGACCCGCCCTTGAGCGCCTGGCCCCCCGACAACGCGGCAATTGGGATGTAACCCTCCGTGGAGGGCCTAGCCTCATCTGCCCTGAGGAAACCTGCTCCAAGACACAGGTTAGACACAAACGGTTGCTGCCTCACACTTGGCCCTGTGTCACGGGTGCAGGCCACCCACCCACTTCCTCATAAGGCGCTTGAGCGGCTGCAGACTTACCTGTGACAACATAGACCCACAAAGTGGCCAGACTCTGGTGGCGCCCCCCCCACTTATATGAACTGCTTGCCCTTAAGTGCGTGGAGCGCTCTCCTATGGGACTTGTGACCTACTGCTGGATAAGTGACACCTTTACACTCCCCGGTTTGCGAGTGTCACTCTGCTCCTCCTTCTCTGCCCCCACCTGCGCCATAACCACCCTGGTGTCCTCAACCTAGCAGGGGAGGTGACGGCCTGCCTAAATCAAGGGGCTGAAAGTCTACTTCCACCGACTGTTTCCAGATCCGCGCCATCGGATTGCGCCGGGCGTATCGGCGCCCCAACATGGCAATAAAGGCAACCGACCGTCGAACCAGAGACAGATCAATAAACTCTCATGGGGCTCTAAAGGAGAGCCCAAGGAGGTGAACCCTGAGACTGCGCCTAAAACTGCGACCCCCCCCCCGGCAACACGTACCCCCACGCTCTAAGACGTGATGGAGGCGATAGCTGGAGTTCGCTCGTCGCTGGAGACCCGAATAGACTCGGTTAATATAGAGGTTACCCTACTGAGAGCGGACCTCCGAAAAATGGACTCCAAAGTGCGAGATATAGAGGTCAAAACCACGGTGCTCATAGATGACACCTCCACCCTCCAGCAACAGGTGACCCAACTACAAAAACAACAAGTGCAAATGGGGGAGCTCCTGGACGACTATGAAGGACGTGCTAGGTGCAACAACCTCCGCATCCCAGGTGTTCCGGAACGGATGGAGGGGCCGGCAACTGACCTCTTTCTCGAAAATCTAATCCTAAAACACCTTCAGCCAAAATAGCTGTCCAACTACTTCTCTATCGAGCGAGCGCACAGAGTCCCTGGGGGTAGGCCGAAGCTGGGCACCCCCCCGACCCATAATTGCCCGGGTGTTTAACTTCCGAGACCGGGATGTCATCCTTCAAACGGCACAGGCAGGACCACCTCTACGACTGGATAACGCCCAGATCACACTCTTTTCTGATTTTACAGTGAAGGTTCAGGCTCGTAGACACAGCTTCCTTGAAGTCAAAAAGGCACTCCGTACCAAAGACTTTAAGTACGTTATGCTGTTTCCCGCCAAATTACGAGTGGAGTCGGAGGGGAAAACTTGGTTCTTTTTGTCACCTGAAGAAGCGTGGGACTGGCTCGAGGGGTGGCGTCAATCGGGCGCCGCTCAGCACCATCGCCGCGGATCGACCGAGCGTGCCGGTCCTGGACTGCCCCCAGAAAGTCAAGATTTGTTTTCTGACGGCAATCGAGAAGATTTGTGAAATTACCTGCTGCCCGCTCAATTCCGCTGCCAAGTAGGATGCTGTCCTAGGACTCGAATGATATGACTGAGGTCTTCCGACCCTGACTGGCCGAGAACACCCCTGCTGGTCTGATTACTCCTATCTACGATCCGGACACCATGGAACGTCCAGGTTGTGTCATTGCTTAATGTACTATGTGAATACTATTGTTGATATATGTTTATTGAAGATGCACTAGGCTCAATTATTTGGTTATTTTTGGGCGGGGCACTCATGGCTCTCCACACACCCCGTACATGTTTGGGAGGGCGACAGGCACTCTGCCTAGTTGGGGAGTGGATAGTTTTAAGTCCGAGGGCAGGGGGGCTGGGTGGGGGGGGTTGGAATGGGAGGGAGGGGGGTTCTAAGATGTTTTGTTTTGGATTTATTGCTTTTCTTTTGTGTTTTCAGCAGAGTCTTTCCTTGTCGCACTTCACTGCTCCTTCAGGGTCCACATATGGCGGGTTGGCCACCATGGGTATCACCTTGTCCCCAAGAGGATCGGAGGCCTCCTGATCCTGTGTCCCATCTTGTCCCGATAGACCGGCGGCCCGAGCGGCCTCTCGTACATCTCTCCTTCCATAGATCCCACATTATCCACCACCATGACGCAGCCCATCTCTAGAACCCTCACGATAATGTCATGGAATGTTAACGGGTTGGGGCACAAAATAAAACGAGGCATAGTCCTGCAATACTTCCGGCGCCACTCCCCTGAAATCGTCTTGTTGCAGGAGACACACTTGGTGGGCAACACTTGTCAAGCTCTTCAGAGAGGCGGCTACAAGCTACTGGTATACGCGGGGTTCACCTCTGGATCCCGTGGCACGGGGATTCTTGTTAAAAAGAGTCTCGCGCTCACTCACACGAAGTCATGGGCTGACCCTCTGGGCCGCTTTGCACTAGTTGAGGCCGCTTGGGAGGGACGTCCCCTAAACATTATCTCTGCATACCTTCCACCCACCTTAGTTTGCGACTCCCTCAAGGAGCTGGGCGCCCGACTGCTAGGCCTCCCCACAGGCACACTCCAACTCGGGGGGATTTCAACATGACAATGTGTGATGAATTAGACCGCAGACCTAAGCGCAGCTCTCATCGGCAGAGTTCAGCTCTGTCCGACTTCGTGCATGCTATGGGGCTTGAGGACATATGGCGTTATCACTATCCGGACACACCTTATTTCACACACTATTCTAACGCACACAACAGCATGTCCCAAATTGATTATTTATTCTGTCCCATCACAGACATTGGCTGTTTCATCCGCCCGAAAGGTCTTCCCCGCGGCATCTCTGATCACGCACCCCTTAGCGTGGACCTAACCTATCACTGCCAATTTATGCGTGGCCCTATTATTATTAACCTCTGGCTCATGCAGATCCCGGACATCAAAGATAGCCTGATTGAGCGAACTGAATTTTACTTCGCGGAGAACGTCGGTTCTGTGAGCTCAGCTGTCACGCTTTGGGAGGCATACCTAGTGGTGGTCAAGGGCGAGGCACTGGCACTTAAGATGGGGTATTTACGTAAGCACAACGAACAGATTCGTCAGGCCGAATCTGACCTCACTAGCCTCCAAACGTCCCACAACGCGGCCCCCTCGGAAGACACAGCTCGCCGTCTCCGAGCTCAGCAAATGGCCTACAAAGCATTAGCACAGGAAAAGGCGCAAGTTCGATTGCTCCACACGCGCCACCGCGTGTATGAGTTCGGTGACAGCACGGGTAAGATGCTTGCTTGGCTGGAACGGCGTGACCAAGGGTCTAGGTGGGTGTCATCCATAATAAGACCGGATGGGTTCAAAGTTGTAGATCTGCAAGAAATAGCAGAGGCCTTTGCCGACCATCTGGGACTCATTTATACCGCTGGAGCATGCTATTCGTCAGAGGAGTCCAGACAACTTCTGGATGAGATGCGCCTACCTACCATCTCAGCCGCTGACAAGGAGACCCTAGACGCTGACATTAGGGCAGAGGAGCTCACTACGGCGCTCTTTGCCGTTAACTCCGGCAAAGCTATGGGCCCCAACCGAGTCCCCATAGAATTCCTGAAGGGCATGGTTCCGGGAATTGTTCCCCATCTCAAGAACATGTTTGAAGAAAGCCGTGAAAGTGATACCCTCCCGCTTGATCAATGACTAGCCTCCATTGCGGTCATCCTCAAGCCGAATAAACCGCCCACTGACTGCGGCTCTTATCGACCGATTTGCCTGATTAGTGCAGAGGCAAAGGTCCTGGCTAAGCTCCTGGCAAAGCGCCTCCTTCTCGTGCTTCCCTCCCTGATACACGACGATCAGTCCGGTTTTCTCCCGGGACGTATCACGGCACTAAATCTACAGAGGGTTAATAATGTCTTGAGTCGACAATCTATCATACAACAAGACGCCGCCATTTTATCCCTTGATGCCACAATGGCATTCGACTCGATCGAATGGCCCTATCTCTTCGAGGTCCTGCTTTGATTTGGCTTCGGGTCCAATTTCTTTAGCTGGGTGCGGCTCCTGTACACAGACATACTGGGCCAAGTCCGAGTCAACAACCACACGTCTCGACAATTTCGCCTCCACAGGGGAACCCGACAGGGATGCCCCTTGTCTCCGTTGTTGTTCTCCCTCACCCTCGAACCCCTAGCCCACTGGGTCCACACGGACGTCTCCATCAGAGGCTTCCAATGGAATGACGAGATAACGTACAAAATTTCCCTCTATGCCGATGACATCCTGGTATATGTAGCTTTCCCCCGGTCTTCTATTAACAGTCTACTTCATGTCCTTACTAACTTTGGGAAATACTCTGGCTACTCGATCAACTGGACCAAA
The DNA here is from genome assembly GCF_964261635.1 of Lissotriton helveticus. Classification (NCBI taxonomy): domain Eukaryota; kingdom Metazoa; phylum Chordata; class Amphibia; order Caudata; family Salamandridae; genus Lissotriton; species Lissotriton helveticus. The sequence continues at coordinate 16,661,021 of NC_136060.1, read as the reverse complement.
TCAACATTGTAAATGCTACATGGCCCCCCGCCCTGTCTACCCCGGGGGTTTTCCATCGCAGTGGCTCCAGATGGCTTTAAATACCTTGGTATTTATGCCACGTCAGACCCCAAGGTTTTCCATGATCACAACCAACTGGGTCCCCTGCGCAGACTACACAGTGACGTGGCCCACTGGCGGTCCCTCCCACTTTCCCTCCCCGGCAGGGCGGCCCTGTTTAAAATGTTGGTGCTCCCGTGCTTCCTATACGCTCTGCAAAACTGTCCCTTTATGATCCTGGATTCCTATTTTAGCAAGGTGGAGAGTGAAATCCGTCTTCTGTTGTGGGATGGCGGGGCAGCCCGTATCTCCCTTCACAAACTCTTCCAAAGCTGGTACGACGGAGGCATTGCCTTACCTAATCTCCGCCTCTACTATTGGGCGCCGCAATTGGTGGCTGTCAATCATTGGATTCATGGTTTACCCCTGAATCCGACCTTCCTCCTTGACAGATGTCAGACTGGACGAGAGGGCTACCTGGGGGCCCTCTACAGCAAACCAGCCAGGAACAGATATCTCGGACCCATGGCACACACGGTCGCAATATGGCATAGGGCCAACAAGAGTTTGGGATGGTCAGATAAACTCACTGAGGCAACACCCTTATGGTCGTCGCAACGTCTGGGTTCCCTCTGCTTCCTTCAGGGATTCGATAAATGGGACACGATAGGGATTTCGACGGTGGGAGACCTTGTTCATAGGGGTAGGCTACTGACATTTACAGATCTTCAGGCCAAATACTCCCTTGCACTGACAGAATCTTTCCGATATCTGCAAATCAAACACGCAATCCTTGCTGCCATCCCAGACCTTACATCCATACCTGAGACTTCCCCCTTGGAGGATAGACTACTATCAGAACCCCTCCCTGCGAAAGCCATCTCCTACACTTACTGCAAGCTTTGTAACAATCTCCCCGACCCCTTCCAGTCCTTGCGAAACAAATGGGAGGGAGACCTGGGTCCCCTAGATGATGAGGACTGGCGGGCGGCCCTAATGTCCCCTAGAGAATCGGCTATCTGCCATAGGTTCAGATTAATCCAACTGAAGGTTTTACATAGAGCCTACATGTCCGCTCCTACACTGGCCAAAATTGGTAGATGCCCTGGCGCATTGAGTCTGCGGGGCTGTAGCCTACCTGGCACCTTCCATCACATCTTATGGGAGTGCCCAGTGGTGCAACACTTCTGGGGTGGAACGATCCGTAAAATGAGCAGTTCTCTGGATAAGCCACTCCTACCGTCGCCAATATATGGGGGGCCACAGACCTGAATGAACTGGAACTGCAGTGGGCGGCGTTGGGTTCTCTGCTAGCTAAACGCTCCATTGCGATGAGATGGGGCTCCCAAGAGAAGCCGCTAGTGGTGGGCTGGATGGCTGAGATGGACCATTGCATGATTGCCGAAAAGACAGTGTACAAAATAAGAGGCTGCCCCAAGAAATGGGACAAGAAATGGGGACATTGGAACAAGTATCGAGATGAACTCTGCGAATCTGCGACAACTGAGCTAGCCAAGGTCCGAGCTGGACCCATAGGACGAATTGTACCCTAATTATTTTTCTGCTTGATTTGTACATCGACTCAAATGTACCGTCTTGATTGTGAATGATTTTCTGACTCTGTTTTTCTCTCTAATAAAATCTTATGTTAAAAAAAAAAAAAGAGTAGGCACCGAGGCGAGATTTATCAGGTCCGGGGAAATTGAGCCCAAGACCCACCGAGGTGGGAATTGAACACTGGTCCCGGGCCAGACCTCTGCATCAGGGTCTGCCGCTCAAACCATTGAGCCACACTTCTCCACGTGCTTTCCTTTCGTGCTTTGTAAACTCTTTGACTATATTTAAATGAGTTAAGCAATGACCTGTAAAACACAAGCAGGTTATTCATAGAACAGTCATTGTGTACGTTTTCTCAGGCTTCACTGGCAAATTCTGTTCCAATAATTCTCAAGGATACAATGTTATGGCTACACAACCACGTTTCAAAACAAAGCACACATTCATGTAAAGAGCCACTTGGCTTTTTGACACAATGTTTCCGTAATTATGTGATTTAACCACTGTTAAATATCACGGTGGTACTACGAACAACCTTTTTGCCATACACAACACCTCACATATGCGCATGAGGCAGCTTAATATTCAAACGCCCAAGAAAGCGCTTCAGCGCTTTGTATCAGAGTTCAAAATATGCAAATGTCTAGCAAGCGCTTCAGCGCAATGTGACAAAATGCCAAAGTCATCAGGTATGCAAATGCCCTCCAAAAGCGCTTCAGTGCGATGTGCCCCAAATGCCAGAGTCATCAATATGTAAATGTCCAAAGAGCGCTTCATCGCGATGTGCCAAGTTGCCAAAATCACCAAACATGTAAATGACCAAAGAGCACTTCAGCACGACGTAGAACCGTGCCAAAATGACCAAATATGTAAATGCTCAAAAGGCGCTGCAGTGCGATATGCAACTTTCTTTCAAAATGTAAAATAACAAAAACAGCACATAGTTCCTTTCACAATGCTGTTGGTTAAGAAAGGAACGATCCTACCTAATTGTAGCTGAGAGAGGATCTACAGCCTGGGAAAATAAAACAGAAGTCTTCTTGCTGCAACTGGAATCTTTCAGCAACTGGAGAACAGGAACAGCTGCTGCTCAAGCTCAGGGTTCTCAATAACCTGCAATGAGAACAGGGTGTGGCCCCTATTTAAAGGGCTCAGGAAGAAGCTTCCAGAACAGGGTGTTGTCCCAATTAGCTTCCAGATTCCAGCTCACAGGTAAACTACAAGAGCTGAGAAGAGACAATAGGCCTTGATAACATCATAGTCTGCATAGTGTCGCTAAAGGGTTTTTAGTCAGGGAAAAGGGGAGAAAGGGCGCATTGCTAAAAGTGGACGCAAAAGTGTCTGAAAATCTCGTTTAGAAATGAGGTGCAAAAAGGGTGAGGGGATAAGCCCTATAACCCCTCAATCTGTGTGTCAGCCGAGGCCAGCACACCAGAGAATTACAACAAGATACCCTTGCACACAACAATTATATACAACAAGTTGTGCCTGTGTAGACACTATTATATGATTTTGAGCAAAAACAAAGCCTGTGGATAAACAAACATTTTTCATCAACTGGCTCTTGAGAAATAAAGTGTTTTAATGTTCTTAAGAGCAATCCAGCCGACACGTGTTTCGTCGTATGTGGGATTGTCCTCCCGCGACTCCTCAGGGCTGGGGAAGATACAAGGGCCACTGGTGGGAAACTTGACAATATCCATCAAAACACGGTTTCTTGTGACATGTCTCCAAAAGGGACTGTCAATAAATTTGTGCACCTTAACCAAAGGAATATCATCTAACGCGTGAAAAACTTGCGGTGTACCGGGGATGAATAGTGTGAGGGTGGTGTGGCAGAGAGTGTGTCTGTGAAGGACGGGAGGGTAAGTTGGAGGGTCACATGGTACATGGGACCCCAGCTAGTTTGGTTTCAGAAGGATTGTTATGTGCATGGCATGTCATACAGAGAACAGACAGCGAAAGTGTTTTGATGCTAAAAACATGCAAGTGCCTGAGTGGAGTGAAGACAAAAACTCGATCATACCTATGATGAAATGGGACTTCACTGGGGAAGTCTAAAAAGAAAGCAGGAGACATAGAAGAAGGCAAGAATCAGAAAGAGAAGCCTAAAGCACCTTTACATTTGCATTTGAGTCCTGGGCCCTGCCGGGTCGGAATTATCACTGGTGGAGCGGTGAGCCTCCAGCCCGTTTCCTTTGTTTAACTCCTGCCAGCTATAGGCTGCTTCAAGCAGGCGCAGGGTTTTGACGCAGCATTGGCCTAAAAGTGACTGAGTGAAATCTTGTAGATTTCACTTTTAGGAGGCGTTCCTGCGCAGGAACGCATCCCCCTGCGCAGGAACGCCTCCTTATGGTGCAGGGCTTTACAACGTGACGCATCTCCCAGATGCGTCACGTTGTTAATACCCCGCACCATGGCACATCTTTTGCGCCGCCTCTGTGTCACAAAAGTGACGCAACGGCGGCACAAAAGAGGCGCAAGGGGTTTGTAAATCTGCCCCTTAATTTCTCAAGAACCAGTTGATGAAAAAATGTTGTTTGTCCACAGGCTTTGTTTTTGCTCAAATTGTATAATAGTGTCTACACAGACAACTTGTTGTATTTAATTGTTGTGTGCAAGGTTATCTTGTTGTAACATCATAGTCTGCAACAAGCATTGGCACAGACAAGTGGCAACGTCACAACAAGCACTTGCAAAAACAATTGAAAACAGTAAACAGATAACATCAGTCTGCAACAAGCATTCGCACAGACAAGGGGCAAAGGCACAACAAGCATTGGCAAAAACAATAGAAAACAGTAAACAGGTGCCAGACAAAGTGCACCAGGAAACTGAGAAGGCAGAATCATGACAGTTTTGGTCACTTTTGACTAAGGGCAATCTTGAAAAATCTCCCCCTGTGGCCAATAACATCCCTGCTATGGTGTGGCAAAAGCACTTCAGTGCTCTGTATTCCATTACCTGCACCCAAGACAGATCTCCAATGCTACTTGACGTAAGCCAGTATGTAGCCTCTGCCATACCAGAGAGGAGATTTTGACCTCCCTGGAAGCAATTTTACCAGCAAAACCCCCGGGCGGTATCCCTGGTGAACTTTTTTGCATAAATTGGGGAAACTGGGGTACTTACCCCACGACACTGTTCAATGACATCGCTGGCGGGGGATTGATTCCGGAATCATGCAAAGGGGCCAAATGAATTCCCATTTTAAAGAAAGGCGACAGGCCAAAGCCCCTAAACTACTGCCCAATCAGCTTGATCAATTGTGCCCAAAAGGTCTTCTGCCGCTCTTTCCTAGTTAAGATCCAAGATTGGATGCATGAGAATCACATCCTCGCTCCGCTCCAAGAGAGCTTTCGACGGAAAACCGGCACTACCGATCAAGTTTTTTGTCTTGTCATGCTGTACTGGAAGGTGGTTTTGTTGGGCAAGGGTAGTCTATATCTAGCTCTTATAGACTTAAAAACAGGCTTCGACCTTGTTCCCAGAGATCTATTGTGGTGGGTGCTCAGGGACATGGGAATGCCCTTGGGAATTCTGGAACTCCTAAATAGGTTGCATGAAGATAATGTTGCCCTTGTAAGATGGAGTAACCAAGGTCACACTTCCGAGCCCATCAAGATACAGCGGGGGTCCACTAGGGATGTGTCTTAGCCCCAACCCTCTTCTCTTTGTATATCAATCAAGTAGCTGAGCTTCTATCCTCCATTTCAGCCGATGCCCTCTGGTTGGCAAACCATAACATTTTCACATTGTTATTTGCAGAACATACCCTTCTCGTTTCTAAAACTCCCATGGGCCTGCAAAAACTATTGAACCAATTTATGGCTTTTTGTGATGGGAGGTGCTTAGAAATTAACACCTCCAAAACCAGGTTAATGCTGTTGAATCCCCACAAGTCCTTCAAGGGAAGTCTGTTCCTGGACAATGCTCCGCTTGAGACAGTTAGCTCCATTGACTACCTGGGAATCAAGCTGTTGGAGGGAATGGCTTGGAAGCTCAATCTTAAGAAGGCCTTTCTCAAATTTTCCCAGGTAACCGGGGCTCTGAGGCAGGAGCATTGTCTCTCGTACACCAAGCCAGTAGCACCTGCTCTCAAAATATATAGCTGCAAGGCCGTGAGCAGTGCCCTTTACAGGGCTGAGCTGTGGGACATGGTAAATGCAAGCGACCTTTTATCAGTGGAGAACAAGTTTCTTCGAAATTTGTTATCCCTCCCACAAAGCACCCCTCTCCTGCCACTTAAACTTGATTTTGGCGTTAAACCTATCAATGATCCTACAAGGCTTCGCCCACTTTTGTTTTGGTACAGAATGGTCACCACTCCCGGTCTGGCACCTTATGCTGCTGCTTTCAGTGAGGTTTGCGCTCTGTATAACACTAAAAAGATTGGCTGGATCAAACATGTAAATAGCCTTTGGTCCAGCATTGGTTTGCCAAAGCACGACATTGGCTGTCCACTAACCTACACTAGATGCCAGGTCAAATTATTATATTGGGAATGGGTCAAGCAGAATACATTTTCTAAAACCAAACATGGTAGCCTAAAGAAGCTTTTGGAGACTTGAAAACCAGCCGTGTTTTAGAGGGCTGTCTTGATATCATCAAGGTCCCTGCCGATAGGAAACTTTATATCTAATTCAGGCATGGCAGTGTACTAATTAATGCTTTCACAAAATCTTCACTGCTTAACAAATCTCAACCCAAGGGCTGAACCTGTTGTTCTTGCTCACATGAATCGATAGGCCATGTTCTCTTCGCTTGTACAGCCTATGCAAAACCTAGGAGCAAATGGCTCGCTCCAGTGTGTAGACAACTTGGGACTCGAAATCCCAAAGTGGCCTTGCGCATATTGAAATCAGATGCTAGACCTTTATCTGCTTGCACAACTGTGAAATATTTAGGCCACTTTTGGGCGATTAGAAGGAGGGCATTGCTAATCCCTTGCCCAGCCGCGAGAGTAAAAAATGTGACAACCCGCCTACACAAGATCAATTGCTATAGATGTCACTATCTTTTATTTTGTAAATAGCCTTCCTTCTACTAATATTTAATGCTTTTTTTAACTTTGTCATCGCTGTTTGATTATGAATAATGGTGATTTTAATATGGTTTTATGTATTGTGTTGAGTCATGCTTGTATTGTAAACTCAGGTCTGTCTCACACAAAATTTATTAAATGCAATTGCACTTTAGGCATGGGTTGTCATTGCTTTGTTACAAATTCCTGAGGCATTATAATCATGAATTATTTGACAATTGTTTTACTTGCACCCTTTCGTATGCTGTTATTACTACGTCAGTTCCAGCCATTTCCAATAGTAACTTGTTTAAATATTCACTTGAATGTTGTTTCGCAAGCCAGAATGTACTAAACAGGACTTGTATGACTGTATCTTTTATGGTTTTTTTAACCAAAATAAAGAGAGTTTGATTGAATGACTGGCTTTGCTCGTTTAATCAATTAAATGTATTTTCCAGTAAATTCCCATACCTCATCTTTGACAGTATTTCTCAAATCCAGAGGCAAATCTTTTTTGGTTAAAAGTGGGAATAACTCAAATTTCAAATCTGGTGAATTTATCTAAAATCCTCAATGGCAATAACATCATGTGTGGAATTAATTACAAATCCCTTCTCAATAGGTACTCAGGAGTTGAATCATACAAAATAAATTGGTGCTTAATCTCCATCTGACCAGTTTTAACCGGAACATCAGCTGTAACCAGATTAACAATTTGTTTTTGCTGATCCCCACAACTTGGACTTCTCGTTCCAAGAGGTGTAGGATTGGAACTTCCAATTCGTAGCCCCAAATCAATCAAATATGAAACGGTTTGGCCATTGACTTCTCCATCGATGTATAGATCACTTTGGTATACTTCTAGAACTGCTCCAAGAAAGCAATCCACATTTCCCCTCAGGCACTGTCATTGTGAACTACTCCCTGCCAACTTAACATCTCATCATAAAAGTGGACACACATCCAGATACACCATATTTAATGGGGTTGTCTACTCCACTTTTCTTTTAGAAAATCTACATAAGCCTCTCATAAATGGCATGCACTGACTATTTTTGTTCTTGGAAAGTTCTTAAAATGTTATTCAAATTTATATCCTTCTCAAGAACTCTTTTTTCAAATACTAAATCACATTCCTATATTTGGTAGCTACATCTTCAGAAGAAGCACCACTAGCCATAATTCTAGCCTTATACTAAATCCACAAATCAGTAGGTGTCCCTTTCTGCACATAAACAACCAATAATGGTGAAGCGTTACTTCTATGTGTGCTGTAGATTGCAGCAAGCATAGAATTAGCAAATCACCATTATTTAATAATAGTTTATGTGTCAATCAATCAATCAGGGGTTTGTTAAAGCGTGACTACTCACCCGTAAGGGTCTCAAGGCGCTAGGGGTGGGGGGGGGTGCAGGTTCCATTCCATCAAGGAGGGGGTCTGTCGAAGATCCAGGTTTTGAGGTTTCTTGCGAAGATGGGGAGCGATGTTGTCTGTCTGAGGTGGAGCGGAAGGGCGTTCCATGCTTTGGCAGCGAGGAAGGAGAAGGAGCGGCCTCCCGATCTGGTCTTTCTGGTGCGGGGTACCACGGCGTAGGAGAGCTGGGCTGATCGTAGGGTCCTTTGGGGTGCGTGGAATTTGAGTCGGCTGTTCAGGTATGCTGGTCCGGTGCCGTGGAGGGCCTTGTGTGCGTGGGTGAGCATCTTAAAGGTTATTCTCGCCTCGACGGGGAGCCAGTGGAGTGTGCGCAGGTGCTGGGAGATGTGGCAGTGTTTTGGCAGGTTGAGGACCAGTCTTGCGGCGGCGTTCTGGAAGTTCTGTAGCTTGCGGATGATGTTTTTGTTTATTCCGGCGTAGAGTGCGTTGCCGTAGTCGAGTCTGCTGGTGACCAGGGCGTGAGTGACTGTCTTTCGGTGTTTGAGGGGGATCCATTTGAAGGTCTTACGAAGGAGGCGGAGGGTGTGGAAGCAGGAAGATGAGACACAGTTGATCTGGCGGTCCATTTTGAGCTCGGAGTCCAGGATGATTCCCAGGTTGCGTGCGTGGTCTGTGGGGGTTGGCGGGTTTCCGAGGGCGGTGGGCCACCAGGTGTCGCTCCAGGCGTCGGGGTTTGGGCCCATGATGAGTACTTCTGTTTTGTTGGTGTTTAGTTGTAGGCAGCTGTTTTTCATCCATTTGGCGACGGCTTCCATGCCTTCTCGAAAGTTGCGTCTGGCGGTGTTGGGCTCGTTGGATAGGGAGAGGATGAGCTGGGTGTCGTCTGCGTATGACACAATGTTGAGTCCGTAGGTTCTGACGATGGGGGCAAGTGGAGCCATGTAGACGTTGAAGAGCGTCGGGCTGAGGGAGGAGCCCTGGGGGACTCCGCAGGTGGTAGGTGTGGGGTCCGAGAGGAAAAGTCTGACCCGCTGCGACCTGCCGGAGAGGAAGGAGCAGATCCAGTCGAGGGCCTTGTCCTGGATTCCTGCGTCATAGAGTCTGCGTATTAGGGTGCGGTGGGAGACTGTGTCGAATGCCGCTGATAGGTCAAGGAGGATGAGGGCTACTGTTTCTCCTTTGTCCAGTAGGGTGCGAATGTCGTCTGTTACGGCGAGGAGGGCGGTTTCCGTACTGTGGTTTTTTCTGAAGCCGGATTGAGAGGAGTCGAGGCTGTTGTGTTCTTCAATGAATGTGGCGAGTTGGCTGTTGATGGCTTTCTCAATGACTTTCGCTGGGAACGGGAGCAGGGAGATGGGTCTGTAGTTTTTGAGGTCAGTGGGGTCCGCTGAGGGTTTCTTTAGGAGGGGGTTCACCTCGGCGTGTTTCCAGTCATCGGGGAACGAGGCAGTCGCCAGGGAGCGGTTGATGGTGTGGCGGAGCATGGGTGCGATGGTGTCGGCGGCTCTGTTGAAGATGTGGTGGGGGCAGGGGTCCGTGGGGGCCCCTGAGTGGATTGACTTCATTGTCTTCAGTGTGTCTTCGGTGGTGAGGGCTGTCCAGTCATCAATCGCTGGTTTCCGGGTGTCGGGGGTGGTTGGTGAGGGTTCAGTGTGTTGGTTGTCTTCGTCGAAGTTGTCGTAGATGCTCTTTATTTTGTGGTGGGAAAAGGTGCTGAGTTTGTCACAGAGGTCTTGTGAGGGAGGGATGTCGGTAGACTCGCTGGTGGGTTGGGCAAACTCCTTGATGATGCTGAAGAGTTCCTTACTGTTGTGTGCGTGGGTGGAGATTCTGTCTTCAATCGCTTTTTTCCTCGTTTCTCTGATGAGTTGATGGTGGGCGTTGGTGGCGGCTCTGAAGTTGTTGTGGGCTTCTGTGGATTTGGTGTTTCTCCAGGCCTTTTCGAGGCGGCGGCATGTGCGCCTGGATTCTCGAAGTTCGGTGGTAAACCATCTGGCTTTCTTGGCACGGGTATTGTTGTTTTTCTTGAGGGGGCTATGGTGTTGGTGCTGTCCGAGATCCATCTGTGTAGGAAGGAACACCAATGGCACTGTGCTCTTTCACAGAAAACGCAAAAATGAGGAGAAATAAAAGAATTTCACCTAATTTCACAATTCTAACGCCTGCTGTTGCGTGTTTTTGGTGCTGCCTCACATTTACACATCCTTGTAAATCTGGGCAGTGTCAAAAAGCAATGGGTGTTGCGATGGAATGCCCAAAGCAACACACTTTGCACGCCCCTTTCACATAAAGTGATGTGTGGAAAGGGTCCATATTTACAAAGCAGCATTAAGCCACAAAAAGTGGCTTAACGCTACTTTGTTAATATGGAGAAGGGCATAGCCCCAACAGAACATCGCTCAAAGTCACGTTCTGATGGCGCTATCCCCTTGTAATTATACACCTAAAACTGCTCCTGTCCCAACTTTCACATCACTTGCGACACCTTCCGACTACCTTCAGTCCCTTTTATTCTATATTTATTTGCTGTACCTTTCTTCTATCTTTCTTAATATTATTTCAAATCAATCCAATCCCTTATTTTTTCAATTAAAGCTTTAATATGGGCTCTCAGTATGATTAAACCCACCACTGTAATTTCATCATGCGTCAAATTCATTTTGTAATTTAGTTTCACATTTTTCATCCTGCTGATGTCAACCTCTATTTCATTAGATAATTCTTCTTATTTATCGTGTGCTTCATTTACACACCTGGCTGCTTCTTTGATAAAAAATTTCATTTCATCAGCATTGTAAGTCAAAAATCTATTAAGGTCAACATTTATCTTTAACATTTTACCAAATTCAATTTTTGAAATGCCATTATTAATTTATTCAGGAGCTTCTTCAACTACCACTGCTCTTACAGGTGTGGCAGTTAGAATCTGTATTCTCAATTGTGTATTTCCACTTGTGCTAGGCACAGCAGTCATTGCTGTCTCTGGACTTGGTACCACTACAGTAGTAGTAGAACTCTGCACAACTTTATCACGATCTCCCACAGCACCTGTATTAGGTTCTGAGCAAGTCTCACTTATACCCGCAAGTCTTGCAATGCATGGAAACAGTCTAAATTTCCTAAGCTAATTTATCCTCCTCATCAGAAACATAATTCTGCTTCTCTTTTTAACTTGTCTTGTCATTCTCATTTGTTTCCTTAGCATAGCAGGAAAAGTCATCATTGTTTGTCTGTTCCATTTGTACTCAAGGCCTTTACCTGTAATGCCATTTTCTTTTTCTCTGTCGCCATTCTATCCCCCTTGTTTAAAGCCTTAAATTGTGATGGTGGGGCATCAGGTTCTTGTCACAGAGAGTCTGTGAAAGAAAATCTAGTTTTCTAGAATTCAAAGTCCCCTCTAAAGGAAACTGTAAGTCTTTATCAGAAGCCGTATAGTAATTCCATTCAGAGATCCAGGTAAATGTATGAGACCCAATGTCCCTCATCATTTCAAATTCAGGAGTTCCCTTTGCTGGTATCCGCTGACCCTCTATAGCAGGCACAACTAAAACATGCTTTTTCAACACATTCCACATTTTTTCCACTTAAAACAAGTTACAAAATCACCTCAAAATCACAACAAACGAACTATCGAATATCAACCAATCACTACGCTGCTCTGTCAAAGGTCAACTTATCACAGCACGACTTTGCCAGTAACCAGCCAATCAGAGCACTGCTTTGTAGTGCTATCTCACCAATCCAGCATTGCTCTCTGACTGACTAACTAATCACAGCATGACTTGTCCATAAACAGGAAAACAACTGCAAAACCTCTTTTAAACCAATAAACTAAATAAACCCTTGTCTCTTTACTGGACAAAAAAGTCAGGAAATAAAGTAAGACAATTCAATCACAAACCATGAAACTTCAAAAACAAGAACAAAATTCAAAATCAAGAACAGAAAATGGAACGCGGTAGACATTAACGTATCCGTTTCCCCGTAACTACAGTTGACACTAGGCAGAGGGCTGTCCAGCCAAAATCCACATTTGCTCCTGTGTCCTCAAGAGCAAGAATCACCAACTCAAATTAAGCACTTAGCCTAGAAAGGAAACTCATTAGTTTAGAATCCCTATCAATGTGTATGTGGAGCCTAGCTCTAGACACCACTCTATAAACCAACATATCTCAAGATCTTGGATTTCAAAGAATCTGAACCAAACAAAATCTAAAAATATCAATTCAAATGTGGTTACAAATATAAGTACTACATCAATGCACCAATGACCAATCCACCTATTGAACCCACAGTCATTGTTGCATATCCAAACAACTCACAGCAAAAACAGAATTCCATCCCTCAAACACATACTCCAACATACATCACAAATACATACACCACACACAAATCACTTCATCTTATTCATACTTGAATGCCATATCATTCAAGAACACTCTCCAAATCCCTTCTCAGGAATCTCCAGTGCTGGAAACTTTGACAGAGTTACAAAAGCACCTTTCTCCCATATAATGGGCACTAAGGACCCATTACAAATGAGGAGGGGCTCTTACGCAACCATCTTCTGGCACCAACATGTGTGGGAGCTGAACCCCAATATTCCAATGCACCTCAAAATTTAGATCACCTCAAATCTACCTTAGGTGTTCCCACTCCAGCATCCTTGATCTTGCAGTAAGAGTCACCACACTCCTCAGCACCAGGTACAACAAAATTAGCAGACTAATAAGTAACTAAGACCACTCAATAACTGAGCACCAGATCAAGGACAGTTAAATGATTTTATTTACAAATATCTCAGACTAGGCATTAGGAAGACAATGCAAAATATAAACTCTGAACACTCAGTTACAGAGTACATAGTCAGAAATTAGAATTAGTCTATGACCCAATAAGCAGCTGAAATCATAAGAGGAATAGACAGTGTCCCTAGCTAATAGATATTCAGGAAAATATCTGAACAGATTTAATTTGTAGAGTTTTCTATGGCGCGAACTAGACCCGAGAAATCGGGTATTAGAGCACTTTACATGAGCACCAGTTTTGTTACAGATGGACACATTCATTTTTGTGAGGCACAGGGAGATTAAGTAATTTGCCCAGAATCACAGGATGTTGAGCGTCGTTACTGAAACACGAACCCGGTTCCCCTACTTCGACGTTGACTGCTCTAGCCGTAAGGGTGCATCCTCTCCCTAAATGGACAGAGTCCCAAGTAGAAAGGGAAGTCATCTGGCTCACCCCCAAAACTAAGATATATTTATACAAGTTTGATGAATAGGTAATAAACAAAACTATAAATTCAGCAGCATGACATGACTAGATATAATACATACTGAGCAAAAAAAATTCAGATCATCACAAATAAACACATAATACTAACCCCTTATTAAGGAAAACTCCAACAGCTTCTGCACTGTTGATGTTCAAAAATGAACAACACAATATGGAAACATTTTCACACAAAGACCCATACACTAGAATATTCTAGCAGGACCATATTGGAACGTCTTGCAAGAAATCCCTGGGAATTGTTATCGTCAGCAAACAAAGAAAGATTTTTTTCACAATACACACTCTCTAATGAAAATCACTAGTTACATCAGAGAATCCTGTGTGCTGCAAAGACTGTCTAGGAAGAAGGCATGCAGGGGACATTGAATGGGAAGGGTATTGAGCAGCAGAGCAAGATGAAAAAAACACCAAACAGCATTGATATTAAAACTAAACCACATTATTAAATACAGTTCTACACATCTAATACAAATAATTTGAAGTGCAACATTAATACTTCATCAATTACAACTAGATTCATCATAAAAATTATTAGTATTCAAAGAACAATTTGGCACCCAAAATTGTGCTTTGTGACCAATTTTCTACAATACCGTAACTCACAGTTAAGTGAGCCAATGGATGACGTGGGCTCACGCATTGGCCCTTGATGCATGCTTGAGTGGTTTGTAGATAAATGTGAACGACACAACTGCAGACAAATGGATTAAGTGTGGCTGAAAACACTTCGTTCTACACATAATTTTAATAAAATCTACATGTCTTGTTTAACACTGATCTAAAAAAGCTGATTGTTCAGCCATTGACTGCCAGCCTCTTGCCTTTGACAAAGAAAGGCAGTAGGCAAGAAAGAAGGAAGAAAAGAAGGAAGGGAAGGTAGAAAAGAAGGAAGGGAAGGTAGAAAAGAAGGAATGGAAGGAAGAAAAGAAGGAAGGGAAGAAAAGAAGAAAAGAAGAAAAGAAGGATGAAAAAAGAAAGAAAGAAAGAAACAAAGAAACAAACAAAGAAACAAAGAAAAAGAAACAAAGAAAGAAAAAAAATTAAGGAAGAAACAAAGAATGACAGAAGAAGGAAGTAAATAAAAATGTGTTGCAAGTGCTGCAAATTAAACATGGAAAACGCATATATTCTTCCTGGGCAAAGTTTATTAAAGAACCATTGGTCATATCGAGTCCAGAATAAACGTGTTCTGAAGAATTGTCCACTTATGAATTCACATGTATATTATTAAAACTTACTACAAGCATAGTAAAAAGAGAATAATTGAATGGAGAACAGTTTCAAATGACGCAATCAGTTCTGCTGCTTCTTAAACATAAGGAAACACCAAGAGGTAGGAACTGATAACGTTTAGGATGTGTCCTTTGCTCACATCTGGTAGAAAGGTCCTACTTTCACCAAGGGCTCTAAACACAAAGGCCACACTAAAGTAATTAAAAAGTAAAAATGAAAATTCTGGAACTACCTTGTGTGTGGTTGCGCCCATTGTGAAAGGGAAAATGCAGTCACTCCAAGTGAGGCTGACCAGTGGCTGAAGTAGACTGACCTACTGCTCAATGCTGTATGCTGTTGTTGGCGGAAGCAAAATGTGAATGACACAAAAACAGACCAATTGATGAAGAGATGTGACTGAAAATCATAAGAGGTGGATGAAAGCCCCTATAAGTAAGTATATAATACATATAATTTATTCAAATCAAAAGGTCTTGAAATGTAAAATGCCAGTGCCAGAATTTTGCAATTTATCCTGTTGCAGGGTTTCTGTACTCACACAGAACTGTGCACAGAGGAGTGGAACCTCGGCAAATTAGGGTGTCCCAAAACTTACCTTAGCAACCAACTCACCCCTTACCGAGCTAGCTACAGTGTCTCATTGGACATATCAAACACCCAATGTTTAGACAAACCAGAACATGAACTTACAGTACCTCAGGGTACGTGGGACTCATGAACACTCTTTCGTTATATTATCATTACAAACCAGAACATGGAGTAAAGAAGACACATGTGCATTTGAAATGTTTATTTACTAATGCCGTCTTCTCAGGCGCAGTATCTTTGATAATACAAGTATACTTATTATCAGTAGCAAAATTATCAGCATAGTTACTAAGACATAAAAAGCGAATGGTGACAGCATGTTAACATGCTGTAATGAATAAGAGTTAACAACACTTATATCTCACCCTCCCTAACACATATATTATATTATTATCTAAGAAGGTCTCTTTGGGTTGTTTTAGGGCGGGCCCATACCTTAGTGTCCTAGCATGAAGGAATCACATCAGCATACACCAGCTCTCTCTGCATGTGCACCGCATCAAGTGTGTTAACAATTCTCGTGCAAAGCAATATCAATCCCGCCTCAAGCCCAAGTTGGCAAAGGCTGCACTTGTGTTATGACTATGAAGGCGTGGAGATCAGACCTCATAACAATTCCATATCGTGTTGCTCCTGAAACTTCAGCACTCTCCGTGCAGACATGGTTTATTAAACAAAACTGATATCAGAGCAATAACATATTATTCTCACATACACCACGGCAAACCACTAGGTTGAAAGCTAAGTCAACAATTAAGGGTCGTGTGCAGAAGTTGCAAGAAAGGAAAAATGGCGTTTAAATCTCAAATGTACCTATGCTAACTTAACACGATATAAGGATATATAGGAGCTATACAACACCCCCCCATGATCCGAGAACGGACTAAATAAGATAACAGAAGTGCCATCACATGAGATCAGAATCCTTTTATAAACGAGCATGAATAAAAATTCAATTATAAAAACTAATGCTAAAAAAATAGCCCACAAGTATAATGTGGCTCAAGCCAATAGGCAAGCAAAAAAATGTCTTGACCAAAAGTCAATAAAATCAAGGAAATGCTATCAATCAGCATGTCAATTTGAGGCAGTGTCTATGATAAGACTGTATATGAAAAGTAAGCTGCAACAGCCTCCAGGAGGAAGTCACTGTCCTCATCCGAAAACAGTTCAGCCATCCAATTTAAAAGATGAAAGGAACATACGTGATCTTCCAGCACCGCATCCTCTATAACCATCAGAGGACAGCTCGGTGGGTTTTCAAGAAAACTTCGTCCCAAGAAATTTTGCGCTGCCGACAACACATCCCAGGGACCCATTAGTCCATGTGCCACCGCCAAGGCCATAATCCTTTCGTCAGAACAAACCAACTCGTGAGCAATGATAGGACTCATCAGTTGATCAAAATCGACGTCAGAAGATATTGGTCCGCAGAGACACAAATCAATGGCCCAAAGGAAATCACAGGTCAGGCAGTGAAATACAGGCTGGACACAGGTGAAATAGGAGAACCGAAAAGATAATCCAAACGCCGTGCTTAGAGTCGCCAACGGCAGTGTGCCATAATGTTGGTAACAGAACAATTCACCATAATTAGCAGATTCTAAATATAAATCCTCAGCATCAAAAGCAGCATAATATTTCAAATCAGAAAACAAACTTTCCACAGCATTAACATCCCAATCATCAGAACGAATGTTTTGTTTCACCACATCCCCCATATTAACTCTTAGTACATTAGGGACATTAACGACTTCCGTTGGACCATGAATCTGAAAACGAACTGCATCCCACGCGATTCCATCCAGAACAGGCCACGCTGTGATGTTAACCAAAGTCAAGTCTCTTTTTAATCTGTGTGTAGAATGTGAAGAGGAAAGTGGGGCCAAAGTTCCATTCAAATGAGTAATGCAAGTTCTCTCCTCGACATAGTGTCCATTCATAATCCGAAAAAAATAAAACACAAAACCAATTGACATAAAAAGGTAAACTGAAAAAAGGACCAGCCAAATGTATATCCAAGGAGGTATCAAAAAATGTTTTTTAAACAGGCTAGCATATAATGCAATTTTCGAGGGTTTTTTCGAGGCAAGGGAAGCAGAGTCAAATGAAAATCTGGATTCCGTGGCTAAACGAGCTTGCAGGTCAGGCATGGACAAATCAGTGGGGTATGTATAGTCTGTCTCATCAAGGTTAGTTCCTGGTAAATTATTCAACAATGGAGTGGAAACAGCAGGTAATTCGATGGCCACCTCAGGTTCATTATTATAAGCAGTGGGCATAATTGAATTTCTCACAATGGAAGGACAGGAAACAGCCGGTGTCATGCTAAGAAGAATCGGCCACTCTGTGTATCTTGACATTGTCAATAGAAATAAACCTGTTTTCCTTACGACCTGGAAGTGGTGGTAAAATGACTGTTCTTGTGCCCTTCACTCCAAGCACTGGGACCGGAGCTCGATAGGAGGGACCAAACTCTTTCTTGTTGTCGATCTTCTCTCGAACCAGTTCTCCAACTTGGGGTAGCCAGCCAACTACCGGGATCTGCAACGCATCATCCGACGTGGAGGGCAAATGTTCCTTTGCAAGAGTGTCTCTCGTCTTTTGTAGATTCTGTAAAACATTGCAATGTTCATCTGCGTCAAAGGAAGTGGCGCGAACCACCGAGTCTAGACCGTCAAGGTCAGGGACGAACATCTTGATGCCAAAGAGCATTTCGTATGGGGTCCGCCCACCCAGAGACCTTCTAGGGAGATTATTAAGAGCACGCTGCACGCCATAGAGGTGAGCCAGCCAGTTTCTGCCAGTGCCTATAACTCGGGCTGTCAAAGATTGCTTTAAATCACGGTTCATTCGTTCAACTACACTATTACCCTCGGGTCTGTAGGGTGACGAAAACTTGACTTGGACCCCCATCGAAGTCATGGCATCCTTATACGCCTTAGAGGCGAAAGCCGGACCCTGATCCGAATGGAAGGTACCACAGGCAAAAATCCCTATAAAGATACGCAAATCTCTGATGACAGTCCGGGAATCAGCGCTGCGATGTGGCCATAACCACACAAAGCGTGTGCATGAGTCAACTGCTACTAAGATGTATTTATACGCAGTATCAGATGAAAATGGACCGCAGTGGTCTAAGTAAACACAGCCTAGTGGTTTATTAGAAATGTACAACTGAGTCTGAGGCGGACGCGTAGCAGTTGAAGGTTTAATCTGCTGGCATATGTCACAAAGAAGGACATAATCACGCGTCTGTTTGTACAGTCCCCGCCACCAGAAACGTAATTGTAATTGAGTTACAGTGGCCGAGACGCCCGCATGCGCAGACGCCACACCTTCATGAGCCGCTGTAATCAAGTCTGCTCTGCGATCCGAGTTGGGAATCAGCCGTTCCCCAACATCAGGAATTGTCACAAAAGGAACCTTTTCGGGACTTAAGTGGTATTTATACTTCGAAGGGAATCCCGAAGGATGTTTACTTCCCTTCTCAGAGGCAGCAATCGCTGCCAAGATGTCGCTATCAATCTTGGTTTTAGACCTAGTAACTGCTGCAACTAAGTATGTAGATACTGCTGATTTCGCTGCTTCATCAGCAAGCGAGTTGCCAAAAGCGTGTACTCCCACGCGCTGATGACCGAGAGTATGAATCACATAAACGAGTGGCAACATAGCCTTAAGCTCTGCCACTCGAACCCAGATCATTTTATGTTTTATTGTGCTACCCTTGGAATCACGAAAGTCATTATGAATCCAAAAGAACAAGTTTTCATTGTAAGACTGGACACAGTAGTAAGAATCACTTACAATTAGAGTAGTAACACTTGGATCTGCGTACTCCAAAGCTAGTAATAGAGCACGAAGCTCTGCCAATTGTGCAGTGCAATCGCCCAGGGGCAACGTGTGTACCTCCCTGGAAATGAACTCATCATTCAACATAGCACCGACCACAATGGCGCATGCGGAAACGTAGGCATGTTTAGAGCCATGCGCAACCTGCGCCGACCCATCAGTGTAAATGATGCAATGGAAGTCCTCCAAAGGTCGCATCGCCAGAGGAGCAGGATGAACGAATTCATACTGCAAGTACTCCTGTGACCGTAAGGAAGCGTCAAAAATAAACATGACATCTGCGGATGACAATGACGCAGCCCACTGAATCCACCGAGGGTGCAAAGCTTTCGAATTTGGTACACTGGCTTTCGTGACCGCCTCCAAATGAGGACAGGGTGTTACCACTAGCATGCGTTTCCCCTGTGACAGAGCTCGTTCCTTTAGAATAGCCATCTGTACAGCAGTTAAAACCTTTTCTATGGTGGGAAACCGCATCTCAGCCGAGGTGTACAAGTGTGACTTGTAAGCAATAGGTACTGTGTCACCTTCATTAAAAGTGAGGTAAGTGAAACCCACCGTCCCTGGAATTATTCTTATGACCAGGTTGGTGTGGTTATCACGAGTCAGTAAATATTTAGAAGCGAGCAGATCAGCCTGCAAGGATTGCAAAATGGCTGAATGCTCAGGCAGCCAGCATGATTTTGAGAAAGTTGGTTGTATCAAAGCATACAAAGGCTTGATACGCTGGGCATATTCCGGAATGTAAGTTCTGCCGAAACTCAAAAAGCCCAGTAAGGATTGTAATTTTTTCAGAGTTGTTGGTGCGCGCAATTGTGCGCACTTCTCCAAGAAGTGAGGAGCCAAACCTCTACCTTCATTGTTGAGCTCATAGCCCAAAAACAACACTGTGTGTTCAGCAATGTGCGATTTTGCAAAGTTGAATTTGTAACCCATGTCTGCGAAGTTGCAAACAAGAGAATTTACACGACACAGATGCTCCCAAATATCGTCGTCTGTGAGATATATGTCATCCACATACGAAAAAGCATCAGGGTCGAGTGCCTCCAGAATAGAGACAATTCGAGCGGTAAATACACCAGGACTATTCTTGTAGCCCATTGGAAGACGCCGGAATTGCTTTTGGACTCCAGCGCTTGTAAAACTGGTCCATTGGGAGCTAGAGCTGTCCAATCTGTGGGCATAAAAACCATTGGATATGTCAAGCGTTGTCTTGAAACGCTTACGCACGAGACTATCCACTAGGGCAGAGCCGTGGGTATTCTGTACTGCACAGTTACGGCAATGCGAGTTCAAATGCCGGTAATCCAAAACCAAACGATATGATCCGTCAGGTTTATTCACAGTAAAAAGGGGATTATTCATCGGTGACACACACGTTTCAATAACTCCCTGATATTCCAATTGTTCAAGGATTTCCGCGACGGAAGATTTTGCTTCACGCCGAATGGGATATTGAGGTTGAGGCTGCGGCTGAGACCGCAACGGAATTTCGTGGCAAGGCGACAATTTATCCCAACCACATTGGTTACGGTACAGAGCCGGCGCGAGAGCCCGAGCCCACTCTTCTGCAAAATGCTGCGCATGCTCTTTCGAGACAGTGTTCGCGAAACTGGGTAGGATTACCTCCTCCCCTCGCGGCGCCGCGAGCACAAAAGGTGGGGGCCAGTCAGCCTCCGAAAGTAAAATATCATATGTAGAAGACAGATTCTCCCAAAATACACCTTTAACGGTACGCTGTATGTCACCTTCAATTAACAGGACAATTTCATATAGTCTTTCAGGGGGAGCGAGTCTAGTATCCGCTGTTTCTATCACAACGTAGACATCAGTCGCTGTCACCCTCAGTAGTGGACGCAGCGCCTCTCTGACTATGGTTATCTCCGCCGCGCTGTCCAGCAAGGTCAGAGCCCACGTCAGATTCCGAAGCCGCGTTCTCACTATCTGTGGCATATCGATGCGCTGTTAAGGCTGCGACTTTCTTTTTCGCAAACTGCGGACGCCTAGGCGTAGAATCCTCCTGCTTCACTGCGCCGTCCGTCTGGCGGGACTGACCACGTCCTTGTTGGCCACCACGTCCACGTCCACCCCCTCCTCCTCCACCGGTCTTCGGGGCCGATGTGTCCTGAAAGGAACGAGGAGAGCGTTGATCAGAACCCTGAAAACGATCAGGCGATTTAATCATCGCGCGGTCGCGCAAATCATAAACTTTTTCGGGTGGCGCAGGAGCTTGTATTGCAGGAAAAGTACCCTGAGTCTGCGTTGTCTGCTTCCCCTGTGTCTGTTTTTTAGGCCAATTTTGTTTCTTGGACTTGGGCTGGGCATCTGTCACTGCAGATTGTCCCTGTGGTTGTTTTTTCTCCTTCACTGGAAAATATTTCAGACCTCTACTTGTGCGGCCAATCGTTTTATAAGCGGCCACCACAATTTTTGCTAACTGGCGGGGTTTGTCGGCATCGGGCAGAGCAGCCAAAGCATTCGACACCTGAAAGTTAACTGCATCTCCTTTAACATTGGAGAGAATGAGATCACTTACAATCTCAAAAGAACCACACAGGCGCATACCCAATTCAACCGCTGCCTCTGGACCGTGATCATTCTGAACACGTCTAACGATTTCAGGCAGGGCAGTCATAGACGGGGTGCCGAAGCACCTTGTATAAACTGCCGCAAATGTTTTTCCCCAGCTGTCACAGTCAGCAAGTTCAGGAGTAATATCCTTCGGTAGAGTAATCGTCAACATTCTATGTTTATCTGCAGGAGTAGAATTCGGAAAAACCGCCTCCAGTTGATCAAACTTCTCTGCTAGCCAGAAAGGGAAGTCATCGTTGTCAACCGGACGCGCACCAAAAACCGAATTTACCATCACTGGATTGAGACGCATTCCGCCTCGTTCCAGGGGAGCGGCCGCACCCCCCTGGGGACCACCAGGAAGATGTCGACCTATGTATTGCACTAAAGCACGAATCACGGAAATGGAAACTACATGCAGCCTGCGAATTTCTGCCAGGGTGCAAGCCCCGTGATTCGGGTGCGGGGTAAAGCCACCCAACGCAGGCCAATTAGTACCTGGAATCGAGAGTGGGCCTAACCTCGCAGGGGACATAGAGTGGGGGAGGGCGCCATCAAACCAAACTCGATGCTGCCAATGATCAATAGGTATTTCCAATGCCCTGTACGGCGTATATTCAGCCGGGACATCCGAGGCGGTGTAGGAGTGGAACAAACCAGAATTAGCGTCCACAGCCGGAAACGTAACCCAAGAGTAAAACAACTCGTAAGGAAACGCCGGATCTGCACATACCACGAAAATCACAGCCATCCCATCTACTGGGACTTGGTACGTCTGAAGATGGTTGCGTACCGCTACGCGACTATGCTGCGCAATAGCCACCGCTGCCGCCATTACAGAATTGGAAATAAGAAAACACAAAGAATACTTTGTAGCACAACTGGGTAGTAATTCAAAGAAACCGTTTAAGAAAGAATCAAGCTTGAATAAAGACCTATTTCAAAAAATAGGTAGGTTTCACCGACACCCCGTTTTCCGGAAACGGACGTGAAGGGGTTAAGGCATGAACGATAAACTACTCGAGTGTCATGATATAAGACCACCGAAACCGTTGGGCGCCATGTTGCAGGGTTTCTGTACTCACACAGAACTGTGCACAGAGGAGTGGAACCTCGGCAAATTAGGGTGTCCCAAAACTTACCTTAGCAACCAACTCACCCCTTACCGAGCTAGCTACAGTGTCTCATTGGACATATCAAACACCCAATGTTTAGACAAACCAGAACATGAACTTACAGTACCTCAGGGTACGTGGGACTCATGAACACTCTTTCGTTATATTATCATTACAAACCAGAACATGGAGTAAAGAAGACACATGTGCATTTGAAATGTTTATTTACTAATGCCGTCTTCTCAGGCGCAGTATCTTTGATAATACAAGTATACTTATTATCAGTAGCAAAATTATCAGCATAGTTACTAAGACATAAAAAGCGAATGGTGACAGCATGTTAACATGCTGTAATGAATAAGAGTTAACAACACTTATATCTCACCCTCCCTAACACATATATTATATTATTATCTAAGAAGGTCTCTTTGGGTTGTTTTAGGGCGGGCCCATACCTTAGTGTCCTAGCATGAAGGAATCACATCAGCATACACCAGCTCTCTCTGCATGTGCACCGCATCAAGTGTGTTAACAATTCTCGTGCAAAGCAATATCAATCCCGCCTCAAGCCCAAGTTGGCAAAGGCTGCACTTGTGTTATGACTATGAAGGCGTGGAGATCAGACCTCATAACAATTCCATATCGTGTTGCTCCTGAAACTTCAGCACTCTCCGTGCAGACATGGTTTATTAAACAAAACTGATATCAGAGCAATAACATATTATTCTCACATACACCACGGCAAACCACTAGGTTGAAAGCTAAGTCAACAATTAAGGGTCGTGTGCAGAAGTTGCAAGAAAGGAAAAATGGCGTTTAAATCTCAAATGTACCTATGCTAACTTAACACGATATAAGGATATATAGGAGCTATACAACAATCCTGTCCATATTGCACAGGTAACCCATATGTCAAAAATTACCTCAGAATATCAGGGTCAGCATTTTGTCATAGTTGCCACTCTCCCACATGCCAGGTTGACCACATTTATGCCAGAAATTCCCTCTATTGTGCTAATAACGGCATTATGCTACTGGTGTCCACATGCCAAGAATTTCCTCCAGTATGCCAGTATTTTGCCATGGGTGCCCTTTATGAAGTAAATTACCTGTAGTACGCCAGTGGCAGTTTTTTACCATTTGTGCACTTTATGTCAAAAATCATTGCCTGTTCCAGTATTTTGTCACAGGTGTCTGTCATGCTAAGAATTGGTGCAACTATGCCAGCACCAGTATTTTGCCCTGGGTATCTCTTATAAGATAATAATTACCTTCAGTATGCCAGAGCAAATTACTAACTCGCACTTATCACATCACTTTGTTGCTCACATTCACATATTCACATTCACACTCATTCTCACACTCATTCATTTTCACTCACACTCTCTTAAACCCTCTTACACTCCTTATTAATTTTCACTCACTCACTTGCATTTACTCTCAGTCATACTTATTGACACTCACGGACAAGATTTACTAACTCTTTGTGCTGGGTTTGCACGACTTTTGTAACACAATCCTAGTGCAGATTGATTAGATGGGATTTACTATCCAATGCAACTCAGGATTGCCATTGTATTATATCTCAAAGTAACGCAAAGTTGCGCTATGCACTGATTTGCCGAATTTTAGTGTAAGGGGGCGTTCCTTAGGTGGTGCATGGGCATTCCAATGGAACCATCCATGGGTTTTGACACAAAACTCTATCTACAAATATTAGTAGACAGGAATTTGTGTCAAAGTCTCAAGCCTTAATTAAGGGAAGGCATAACAAGTTTTTTTTTATTTCTACACGATTTTCCAACATTGAACGTGTGCTGCATTGTACAGTCCACATACAGTGGAAAAAGCTTAAAGATTTTCTACTAGAAGGACCCCTGCTAGTGCAAAACCTATGTTTCAGAGAATACACACATGCTTGTACTGTGGCACAAGGGTCTGGGCATTGGCACATGGCTGCCAGACGTTTGCCAGAGCACAGAAAGAGAAAAACTACACCATGGTGCATTCTTTTCAATCTCACACCATTTCACGTACTACCTGTCACTGACTCTCACTCACACATTCTGGCACAGAGACAAACTTGCTCACACATACACACACTCTCTCATATAGACACACTCTCACCTGCAAGCATGCAAAAACATACATTAAAAACCATTTTACTAATCGCCCCTGCCACCAAAGTTCCTGATCTAGCTAGGTGTGCTCCATTGTTTATTACACTAGCAGTGAATAATAGAATATTATTCACTATTAGCATAATGCCAAATTAGTAACAACAAGGAATGCAGAAATGTCACTGTGTTCTTGACACTAATTTTACCACCTCTAAGGTCAGGGGTCTCAAAGGCAGTGTCAGCGACCACAAAGAGCAACCCTTGTGACTCCTAAATTAGGTACATTTTCTCTCTCACGTACACATTTATTGCAAGACCCAAAGAGAAGCCCACCACAGGATTGCGAGTTTCTTATTAATGAATTAGGTATCACCTTTTGTAAGAGGTGCACAATTGGTGAGACATTCAGTTCATGGCATAAGGGTGCTGATTTTGATGTTGTTCTTTAGTGCGATGGAAATTTTGCTTAGCAGAGATAGGCTATTTTCCTTACAATCTATGTTTGTGATTCTGGAATATTTATGTTCAAGGAAGCAAATTATGGACATCCACAAAGTTAAAAACTAGGTAAGTACATTTTTAATTAGAAAACCTAGGATTACACTTGGTAGCCATGACCATAAACGTAGATAAAGTGTTTCTGTTTCACCGTACCAACATTAAAGTTGTGAAATCAATCAGTAAGATGCAGTAAAAAGAAGACAAATTTAAAGAACAAAACCGTATCAAAATGGCATGAACCGGATCAGAAGACACAGAGATACCTATTTTATCTATCAATCAATCAAACTGCATTTGTAAAGAGCAACACTGTAACCCCAGGGACGTCTAGGCGCTATGACTCCGTCTGAGAGCCAGGTCTTGAGTCTATTTCAGAAGTCTGCCAGCAAGGAAGCTGTATGGAGCTTGAGGGAAGGTCATTCCAGGTCTTGGCAGTGATGTGGGAGAAGGAGTGGCCACCTCTACAGCTGCAACGGATGTGAGGGTGAGTGAAGAGGAGCGCAGGATTGGTGGAGGTTCAGTCAATGGTCGTGGAGTGCTTTGTAGGTGTGAGTGAGGATCTTGAACTGGCAACTCTTCTGGATAGGGAGCCAGTGGAGGTCTCTCTGGTGGGGAGTGATGTGGGGTGATTTGGGGGGGGGGTCAGGATGTGTCTGACTGCAGTGTTCTCTATTGTGTGGAGTGTTCTGAGGAGCTGGGTGGAGATGCCGGTATGGAGGGCATTGCCGTAGTCGAGGAAGCTGATAACGAGGGCCTGAGTGACCGTCTTTCTGGGGTTGGTTAGGATCCATCTGAAGATTCTGTGGAGCATGTGGAGCATGTGGAAGCAGGAGGACGGGACTGCGTTATCTTATAATTTCATGGTCAGTGGCTATCGAGGATGATGCAGAGGTTGTGTGCACGGTCGGCCGGTGTGGGTGTAGGTCCGAATTTGGCAGGCCACCAGCTGTGGTCCTATGTTGAGGTGTTGTCCTTTCCGAAGATCAGTACTTGGGGTTTGTCAGAATTGAGTTGGAGGCATTTGTCTCTCATTCATTTGGCTATGATGGTCATGGCATCACAGAAGTTGGATTTGGCATTGGATTTGGTGTTGGAGGGAGGGAGGGAGGGAGGGAGGGAGCGAGAGGATCAGTTGTGTCATCTGCATATGTTGAGTCCGCGGAATCTGATGACGTCTGCAAGGTGGGTCATGTAGATGTTGAGCAGGGTGGGGCTGAGGGATGATCCTTGTGCAACACCGCATATGATGTCATTTGATGTGGAGGTTAAGGGAGGCAATCAGATGCTCTCTATCTGTCCTATAAGGAAGGTGGCAATTCTTGGCTTCCTATTACTGGAGAAGAGGTGGTCCGACGCACATTATCCAAATTTCACATACATACTGTGGGCGACTTCTTCCCTGGGGGTCATGCTTTCTCACTGTCTGAAGACCAACACTTTTCCAGCCGTACCTTTATGGACTCATTTGTATTGTCTAGGATTCGATCGATGCTGCGAGCAGTGTTCCCTACATTTCCGCTAGCCCCTGAGGAGTTCCCACCGCTTACACTCATTATTCAACATCCATCAGGTACACATCTTGTCTCCAAGCTGTATAAACTGTGCAGTGCCGCTGTTCCCATTTCAGATTCTAGGGTGCGTGCTGCATGGGAGGAGGATCTGGGCAAGCCCATCTCGGACGACCGGTGGGCGCAGTGTTGCAGGGGCACCAGGGAAGTGTCCATGAACACTAGACATAAACTTATTCATTTCAAATTTCTCCGTAGACTCTACCATACCCCAGCGTTGTCCCACAGGATAGACCCCACCCGTCCCCACAATTGCCCCAAGTGCAGAGCTCCACACGCTGAATTGAATGAAAGCACAGGTGCACCATAAATTAGAAAAGTGCTCAAACAACACAATTATCGCAAAAGCACAAATAGTGATGTCCAGAGGTCTGGTTTGTTTGGATGATTTATTTATCAACAGAAAGAAAATGAACAGCCGACGCGTTTCGTCCCAGATGGGACTTCTTCAGGGCTGTATTTACAAAAGAAAAAACATAAACATACAATTAAAAACTTGGACCATTAAATAACTCAGCCGAGCATAAAATAGTCACAATTTTAAAAAACATTGTAAGAATGTCATACAGAGTACAATTTTTGTTTGCTACATTCCTGAGCTTATCTAGTCAGTAATACACCAAGTCAACATTGGTTTAAGGTACAATACTTTAAGGGTGACACTCATTAATAGAACGAAAATACAATATAGATGGATACATGTTTAAAATTACATTCTTAGAGAAAATCTCATGGATTGGATGGATGATAAGGAGTAAGTAATCATGCATCATTTATCAATGATGGAAAGGTGACAAGTGAAGTATCATAAGGTCACCACTAACAATTGAGAGAAAAAAAATTGAGAGAAAAAGAACCACACCTACCAAGAATCGAATATCAAATCCTTGGCGGTGTGTAGAGGCCAGAAGGTTGCAAGCCGTTCTATAATTTCTGTTTTGAGACTAGGTAAAAGTAATAAGTAGAAGAGTGAGAAGAGAGGGAAGGAAATTCTAACCTGAAAACATCTAACAAATTCAAAGCTTTGCCAAACGATCAGTGTCAAAAAGACTTCTAATATTCTCAAGACAAGGATCGAGAGAAACTTACTGTTAGTAAGCGTAAGATATAATAGTCTTTAGGTGATTTCAATCCTATGTAGTCGTTTATGCAGCTGGGCTTGGAAATATACTGTGAAAAAAGGATGCAATCAATCTATTAAAATTCCAAATTTAGTATGTATAGTCCTTGCTGAACAGACTAAGACAAAAGGAAACAGTCCTCTTCTTGGGGGACTGCTTCAGCAAAGTGAGTAGTTGATACAACATACTTGTCACATGTGAATTATAAATATTATCTTGTGACTCCGGCTTACCTAAAATAAGCTATCAACGATGAAAGGAGATTTAATTTCACTCCAAATGTAAATGGGAATAAATGTGGGGTGCACCAACCATGAGATGTGCACCTCAATTTGAGTGATGAAAAAGAGAGCAACAGCTTAAATTAAAAACTGAGATAGGTGGGTTGAATGAAGCTACGAGAGATTGTAAAGGGGTTCACGGATTCACCTGAGAATGTCCAATCGAACCTTTCGATTAATGATAGTAAAGTCTATAAATGTCTCTCTTTATTCCTCCTCCAGGTTTCTAAAATATCAAAGAACAAAGAGAATTATATATAATATTGTACGCATTATTCAAAGTAAAAGACATAGGATAAATATTATGAACAATATTGTTCCAAGTGTGAAAGGCCAAGCGATATTTTAAATGATATTTAGTTCACCAACCCTGAAGAGTGATGAAACAACTTCGATTAGAAAAGGCACTTAAAGTAAACTATAAAAAACAAAGGGTAATATAGGAGAATATAGGAGAAAGCTCTCCACAGTGGTAAATTCGCCAAGGAACGAGAACAATTTCAAATGGACTTGGAAGAGGATCTTAGTCCTATAAATGCTATATCGATAGTTAATTTAAATAAAAAGAGGGAACGCGGAGCCGAGTTTTGTAACTTACCACAGAGAAAATAATAAAAGCTGGAGATGAAAGCCCAGACGTGGTGTCCCCTCAGTCCGTATAGCGCCTCATGGTAAAGGTCCATGTCTGCGCTCGTATTTATACCTAACTAAATTGTTTGAATGCGTTCACCTGTGTGGTTATGACACTGAGCTAGAGCTAGGTAAAGTGGCGTACGACGGCGGCCATCTTAGAATGGTGTAAGAGGCTATAGCTTGATAGTAATATTCCAGGGACTGACATCCAAATGCTATTATAATGATCAATACTAATGTGTACATATGAAAAACTGACCTCCCAATGACGTCTATTAGATTAGTGCTTCTATAACTTAATATGATGTATATAATCCGTGAACATGTTTTAACTAAAATCGTGGTGGCCATGTTGGAACAGTATACGAGCGTACATTTAACAGTCAGGTCTTATCGGCGGTCATATTTATAAGGTGCTTATGTCAAATTGGCCAATTTAAACATATTTTTGAGGATATTCAAAATGCAAATTGGGCATCCCACCAATAGGTAATATTAGCCTTAGGTTAAGTTGGAAGATAACGATTGATCAAAATACAAAAGTTAAATCTGTAGTGATTGGCTGAAATATGAATATCCTCAAAAATATGTTTAAATTGGCCAATTTGACATAAGCACCTTATAAATATGACCGCCGATAAGACCTGACTGTTCAATATACGCTCGTATACTGTTCCAACATGGCCGCCACGATTTTAGTTAAAACATGTTCACGGATTATATACATCATATTAAGTTATAGAAGCACTAATCTAATAGACGTCATTGGGAGGTCAGTTTTTGATATATACAAATTAGTATCGATCATTATAATAGTATTTGGATGTCAGTCCCTGGAATATTACTATCAAGCTATAGCCTCTTACACCATTCTAAGATGGCCGCCGTCGTACGCCACTTTACCTAGCTCTAGCTCAGTGTCATAACCACACAGGTGAACACATTCAAACAATTTAATTAGGTATAAATACGAGCGCAGACATGGACCTTTACCATCAGGCGCTATACGGACTGAGGGGACACCACGTCTGGGCTTTCATCTCCAGCTTTTATTATTTTCACTGTGGTAAGTTACAAAACTCGGCTCCGCGTTCCCTCTTTTTATTTAAATGAACTATCAACATAGCATTTATAGGACTAAGATCCTCTCCCAAGTCCATTTGAAATTGTTCTCGTTCCTTGGCGAATTTACCACTGTGGAGAGCTTTCTCCTATATTCTCCTTTATTACCCTTTGTTTTTTATAGTTTACTTTAAGTGCCTTTTCTAATCGAAGTTGTTTCATCACTCTTCAGGGTTGGTGAACTAAATATCATTTAAAATATCGCTTGGCCTTTCACACTTGGAACAATATTGTTCATAATATTTATCCTATATCTTTTACTTTGAATAATGCGTACAATATTATATATAATTCTCTTTGTTCTTTGATATTTTAGAAACCCGGAGGAGGAATAAAGAGAGACATTTATAGACTTTACTATTATTAATCGAAGGTTCAATTGGACATTCTCAGGTGAATCCGTGTACCCCTTTACAATCTCTCATAGCTTCATTCAACCCACCTATCTCAGTTTTTAATTTAAGCTGTTGCTCTCTTTTTCATCACTCAGATTGGGGTGCACATCTCATGGTTGGTGCACCCCACATTTATTCCCATTTACATTTGGAGTGAAATTAAATCTCCTTTCATCGTTGATAGCTTATTTTAGGTAAGCCGGAGTCACAAGATAATATTCATAATTCACATGTGACAAGTATGTTGTATCAACCGCTGCAACTACTCAGTTTGCTGAAGCAGTCCCCCAAGAAGAGGACTGTTTTCTTTTGTCTTAGTCTGTTCAGCAAGGACTATACATACTAAATTTGGAATTTTAATAGATTGTTTGCATCCTTTTTTCACAGTATATTTCCTAGCCCAGCTGCATAAACGACTACATAGGATTGAAATCACTAAAGACTATTATATCTTACGCTTACTAACAGTAAGTTCCTCTCGATCCTTGTCTTGAGAATATTAGAATAGTCTTTTTGACACTGATCGTTTGGCAAAGCTTTGAATTTGTTAGATGTTTTCAGGTTAGAATTTCCCTCCCTCTCTTCTCACTCTTCTACTTATTTCTTTTACCTAGTCTCAAAACAGAAATTATAGAACGGACTGCAACCTTCTGGCCTCTACACACCGCCAAGGATTTGATATTCGATTCTTGGTAGGTGTGGTTCTTTTTCTCTCCATTTTTTTTCTCTCAATTGTTAGTGGTGACCTTATGATTCTTCACTTGTCACCTTTCCATCATTGATAAATGATGCTTGATTACTTACTCCTTATCATCGATCCAATCCATGAGATTTTCTCTAACAATGTAATTTTAAACATGTATCCGTCTATATTGTATTTTCGTTCTATTAATGAGTGTCACCCTTAAAGTATTGTACCGTAAACCAATGTTGACTTGGGGTATTACTGACTAGATAAGCTCAGGAATGTAGCAAACTAAAATTGTACTCTGTAAGACATTCTTACAATGTTTTTTAAAATTGTGACTATTTTATGCTCGGCTGAGTTATTTAATGGTCCAAGTTTTTAATTGTATGTTTATGTTTTTTCTTTTGTAAATACAGCCTTGAAGAAGTCCCATCTGGGACGAAACGCGTCGGCTGTTCATTTTCTTTCTGTTGATAAATAAATCATCCAAACAAACCAGACCTCTGGACATCACTATTTGTGCTTTTGCGATAATTGTGTTGTTTGAGCACTTTTCTAATTTATGGTGCACCTGTGCTTTCATTCAATTCATGTTTTAAGTTCTGACTAGAACTGGCATTGTGTTGGCGGGTGTCGTATCGGTGTACACATAATCCCCGCACAAGGGTTTAGACAAGGGGAAAAATCACAATAGTGGCAATTTATGTATCAAGTGCATTTCTATCAAGGTTCCGCCATCTACTATGTACTAGCAGCTCCACACGCTGACTTTGCGCATTTATCGTGGACTTGCCCTCTTTTACATAAGTATTGGTTACAGGTACACCGCACGCTGGGTGACATGTTAGGGATGCACCTGCTCCCCACCCCGGAAATAGCGCTATTGGGATATGTCTTAAACTTCCCGCGCTCTGTCCGCAAGCTTGCTGCCATGGGGTTACTGTTGGCTAAAAGAGAGGTTCCACTTCTTTGGTGCGATAGGCGACCACCACGGTTGAGGTCCTGGCTTAGAAGCATGGCGTTCTGTAATGTTAACTGTGAGGAGTACTCAACGATGGTTCCCAGTTCATCCCGCCCTGCTGACATTTGGGGCCCATACCGTACATACATTGCTAAGATCACTGCAGACCAACAGGCTCTGTTGACAAGGCAGGTGGTCCCGGAGGGTGTGGGCTGAGGAGTTGTTGGATGCTACTACCTATGCTGCAGGTACTATTTGCATTTGTTGCGCTGTCTCCCAGTGTTTGCTTCCTCGGTCTGAATGTATGCTGATGTTTAACACAATCCAGAGTGTCTATACTACGTGTAATCAATGGGTATTCATTCAACATCGCTGTTGTAAGTGTGTAGCTGTCTGTAATATAAAACGCATCAATGCTTTTCGTTTTGAAAAATGATAAATAATTTTTTTTTTTAATAAATAAATAAGGAAGGTGGCAATCCTTTTGAGGGTGCCTTGCTGTATGCATATGTTGTAGAGTCTGTTGATGAGGGTTTTGTGGGAGATAGTGTTGAATGCTATGGAGAGGTTAAGGAGGATCAGGGCCACAGTTTCTCCACAGTTGATGAGTGTTTTGATGTTGTCTGTGGTGGCAATCAGCATGGTCTCGGTGCTGTGGTTGGCATGGAACCCTGAGTGTGAGGTGTCCAGTAGGTGGTTTTGTTCCAGGAATTTGGTGAGCTGCTGATTAATGACTTTCTCGAGTACTTTGGCTGGATATTGGAGCAGAGAGATCGGAGGATAAGTTTTGAGAATGCTGGGGTTGGCAGAGGCTTTCTTTAGGAGGGGTCTGATGTCTGCGTTTTTCCATTTGTCCGGGAAGGTTGCTGTGGAGATGAAGGTGTTGAGGATAATGGTGAGTTGCATGCTGATTAGGTTTGTTACAGGGTTGTAGAGGTGGTGGGGGTAGGGATCGGTGGGTGACCCGGAGTGGATGGAAGACATGATGGCTGAGGTGGTCAGGGCAGTGAGCTGAAACCAGGTGATAGTGGTTTGGCTGATGTTAGCTGGTTGGTTGATGTTTGCTCGTTGGTTGAGGTCGCTGGTTTGGCTGATGTTCGATGGTTGGCTGAGGTCGTTGAGGTTACATTTTAAACGTCAAAAAGCATCAAGAAATTTCAAAGCACGGAGAAATATTGATGCACCACTGTTGCTCAGTGGTTGTGGGGGACCCTTTCTAAGGTACTTTTCTAAGGTTGGGCACTACGGAGATCAGGTTGGATACATTCTTATGGCGCAACCTGATCAACGTTTTTATCTTCCGACTTTGGAAGAAATTATGGAAGTTAATATGTTCCAGCAGGGCAAGACAGGATAATGGGGACAGAAAGGGTCCACGTCGATGGGTATTGTGAATATGGACTCTTGCTGAAGCCTTGAGTTTTAGCACAAGACAACTCCATCTGGGGCAAACTTAGCTGCTAAGGTTGCCACCCCAGTGAGATGACTTTGCTACCATTTATCATTCTCGAATTTTACCTTCAAACTTAGAAGGAATTATTTAGATTGAAATCCTCTTAGTGGATGAGATTGAGAGCATTAGCTGATCAGGACTCCACAAGGTTTGTACTTTCTGCACATGCAACATGGAATTAGCTTGCTTCTACAATGATGAGATTGAAGGAATTAAAACGCTGCATTAGCCCTTTTCCATTGTAAAGGCTTTCTAAAAACAAATGTAATATTTCTCAAAAGCTGATTTTGGGAATGCAAAAAACATTCTGAGCACCATTGTTATAGTTAGCAGAATTTAATTACGAACATAGATTTTTAGGAAATTTGCTGTAAAAATTGTTTATGGAAAATGTTATTCTTCTCTGCTGGAGCCTGCATATTCCCTTAGAGTGACAATAATTAAATCCTCCATCTCTGCTGATTCGGTATGGAGTGGTTACCAGGCATGACAAAGACTGAGAGCCTGTTGACAGAACTCTGGCAGAAAGATAATATATGTGGTCATAAATCCCATTTTTCAAAGCAAGGTATATGGATTAGAAATTAAGGGCAATTCTTCAGTGTTCACAGTCTACTTCATTGATTGAAAATGGGAGGAATCCAGGTTAATGGCCCAGAAAATCAAGAACTCCTCATTCCAGGTATTGAGAAATTTAAGAATGAGGAATACCCGTGCAGTCCAGCTTTCAGTACTATAAGGGGCCTGCGATAGTGTGGTTACCTCAATGGCAATTACATTATGTTATTTAAAATGGCCGGGCCCCTGACAATGCTCTTCAAAGCACTTTTCCCTGCAGGGGAGCTTGTTTGTGGTGCCTGACTTCCTCAATCCTCAGTCCTTCAAAATTCCTTACTGGGAAATTTTCTTTGACAGGCAGTCATAGGTCAGGGCAATGTAATTCCCGTAATGCACTCATAGAAAGAGGAAAAAGCCTCTTGTGCTTGTTTTTGTGCAGGAGGGTATCCCTTCCTGCACAAAAATAATCATCTGCACAACGCAGGCACCCTTGCACCATGGTGCAAAGGTGCCTGAGTTGGCGCATAGCAGCCCATTGTGCGCCGGGGCAGGGGAAAATGACAGGAAGGTGCTGCATCTTTAAGATACTGCCCCTTCCTGCCCTTTTTTTTGTCATAGGGCCGTGCAGCAGCAAGACCTGCTGCGCTGCCCTACGGCACAAAAACCATAAATGAGGCCCTGAGTGTTCTTCTCTGCAACCTACTCTGTTACTGGACTTGCAACAGATCTTTTAGGAAGATTGAGAGAGAACTCAGCTATGATCATATAGCAGTGGTCCCTTGCTGCTATATTACCCTCTTGGAGGCTCACACGTTACACTTTACAACATCAGGTTGAAGAAAAATTAAAACACTCCTGCAAGCATCCTTTACTTGCAGGTGTTTTGTGAAATACCTAATATTTATAAAAGAATTTGGTAGACAGGGGCGGAGTAGAGCTTATGTTTCAAAGATACGTGTGCCATTATGTCCAAAAGCATCAAGGAGGAAATCCATGGACGTTGAATCTCTTACTGTTGTGTAGTTCCTATAAAACCTATATAGGATCTGCACATTTAGATTAACATACACTGTAGGACTGGTGTCAGACTGATTCTAGACGCCCCCACCGGGTATGTTGGCCAGTGTACCAGCTAGCTCACAGTGCCACTAGAAACTCCTCTTACCAAGGAGAGAATAGTTCTTGGCAACTATCGAACATGACCACACCTGATCCCTCAGGACCATGGAAAAAGTGTACTACTTTTTGCTCAGTCACTCGTGCTCACTCAGTCTCAGACAGATACACAGAATAAACTGCATGGACATTTTTCAATAGGCATTTATTAAACAGTTGTTATTCTAGTGTAGAATAACTGTGCTGAAACAACTATTAAACAGTAACAGATATAAATGATTAGGAGCACTAAGAAAGTAAGAGGATGGTAGATTTCTACCATTTTGCTATAACCATGAATACAGGCAAGTATATAAAAAACATGACAATAAAATGCATATTTGCATGGTGATACCCTAAGTAGATGTACCTAAGTGTACTTAGCATGTATGTAGTTGTTAAGCCAAGAATCCCTCTAGGATAAAGTCAGCCCCATTATCTGAAGTGAGAGACTGTGGGACCCCATCTTGGCCTCGAATTGGAAACCTGCAAGGATGTTAGAGCACTATGAGCTGGAGTATCTGCATGCAGGAACCTCAGCGTCTCACGTCAATGTGTCCTGATCTCCTCTGTTTGTCTCAGCAAGATGTGATGTTTATATTTTTTTTAACAGCTGTTACTATTTGGTTATGCGCCTTGACGCCCATTGGGCTTAGTTGCGCCATATAAATTGTTTTTAATAATAATAATAATAATATACCCTAAGGTCTCCCCAGGGGTTCTACCTTGCTGTGCCACGTGTCGGACTTAGGATGACGTTGGGAATGAACTTCATACATAGTTATTATGCAGGAGATGGCAGTCCTCGGAGTATCCAAAAATCCTCATGCATAATATGTGAGACTTTTACCAGGGGAAATCCCATGTTCTGTGTGTAGTGTCATATCTAGGTAAAGGGTAAGTCGCCAAGAACCGTTATGTGGGTATTGTAGGAGAGAGTATAGATGAAAGGTTGCAATGTTACCTGAGACTATATTGGGGTACCTACATGGAATATAACACTAAAGACTACCACCAACCCAGGTTTCTTTACCAGCCTGAAGGTATTGAAGATAGACTAAATGAATAATAGTCCACAAAGCATGAGTAACTTAGATGCACAAATCTACAGTCAAGCTCAGGAGCAAGTTGCTGTTCAGAAAATAGTGAGCAAGGAAATACTGAACCCACTTTAATGAAGGATAAGGAAACTGAAGCACAAAAATCACAAAGCCTGTTGCTATTGGAATTCACTCTCTCAGATACAGAAATTTTACATTCACATGCAATCACAATGGAGACTATGTCCAACTCTCTGTGGCGCTACAAGTTGTAAAGAGAATCTTAGGCTCAATATTAACACGACTGGGAAAATACTTCAAACTCAGACCTCATCCTAGAGATGCATTACCCCTGTGACAGGTGTAAAGAGAAAGCAAACTACTGGTCTTTGCTCGCGGGTGCCCTCAATCACAACAAACAATGTGAGCATAATTGCTCATTAATAATATGGTGATCTGGTTTTAGAATTTATCAGGCCACTAAAAGATGCTAACAAGTTGCAATTCCTAACAGCTATTATTTGCCTTCAAGAAACCTGATGTATTAGTGACTTCTCTTTAGATAATACCTATTTAATTCGTAGCCATGCCTTAATGTCCATATAAGGGCGTGCCAAACGTGTCTAAAAAGTGTCAGTGCTCTGTCCATCATCTTTTTGCATTTGCATTGTTCATCCTAAGCTGGCAGGGTGAGCCCACACATGGGTCCCTTGCTCACTTTGCCACTAGATTCAAGCTAGTCTGGCTGATGAGGGATGTTACCCCCGAAGCTGGTCCCTGGATGCTTTTTTCCAGTCCAGGGAAGACCTGGCTTGGTAATTTGGG
This sequence comes from Lissotriton helveticus, assembly GCF_964261635.1. Lineage (NCBI taxonomy): Eukaryota > Metazoa > Chordata > Amphibia > Caudata > Salamandridae > Lissotriton > Lissotriton helveticus. The sequence continues at coordinate 16,623,946 of NC_136060.1, read as the reverse complement.
CTGGACTGTTCCCATGAGGAGCAGGGTTAATACTGATTTGCATATGGCTGGGTCTGAACTGGTGTGGCGGAGTGAGCTAAATAACGATGATGGATTTAACATAGATCTAATAGTGACTGGGGGTGAGTGTCTGAAAAGTTTCAGTGCTCCGTCCATCATCTTATTGTGTTTGCATAGTTATTTTACTATCAGACAATTATTCATGGTACTATGAAGCTTTTTATCACCCTAGTAAAATAATTCAGGGCATAAGGGTCGATTTCCATTGATTCAAATGATTAAAAAAAAATCCTATTTTTTTTAATCCCTCCTGGATCTCAGAACAATATACATCTGTTGACAACTCTTGATTTTATTAATTGAAAAGGAGCATGATGATTGGTTGTTAATTATGTGAGATTTCAATGTTAAAAGTTGCAATCAGGTTCTAAACCTGAATAATTACAAAGACATGGAGGAGATACCTAGTCCATTCCTAAAGTAACGCTAGCACATCGTTATCAATCAGATAAATGTGATGTTATTTTGCTTTCAAAACTGTGGAAACTGGAAAGGGACTAATAATAGCCACATTGAATACAACATTCCAGCTAAACCAGCTCATTAGGGCTCACTTTGTTCTCATTAAGTGACTACATGATATTCAATGAAGCTTCGTTTGTACTGCTGTGAGAGGTCAGGTACTCAAGAACACATTGAGTGATCACGTTATGTTGGGACGTTTTTTCACCAGAATAAAGAGTCGCTGACTGGACTGTGGCATAACATTAGCCCCCACAGTCTATGTGGTGCAGGGGCGAACTGCAGGGGGCCCCTAATGCACCATGCACGGGTGACAGCCCTGTTGTAGATGCAGGCATCATGGAGTCTCGTCATTAGGGTGCAATGGGTGATGGTATCGAAGGTGGCCGAGTGGTCCAGTAGGATGAGGGCTGTGATTTTGCCTTGGCTGAGGAGGGAGCAGATGTCATCGGTGGCGGCGAGGAGTGCGGTCTCCACAGATACATTCGTGAATCTACATGCTCCCGGCTGGATCAGATCCCTATAACATGGTTAAAAAAGGGTAACTGATTAGCTCCCCTGGTTCAATATTGCTTTATGAGAACTATTCCATACTCCAAGAATGGAAGCATATTGTGACACCTTTTATTAAAAAGTATTTGCAAAAGTTACCACAAACCTATAGAAAGATAACATGCTTAAATTCTATGCGGAACATTTTGCTAATGACATTACACAGCATATTTGGACATAGGCTACAGAGAAAGGCATTATTCCCTGCCTATTAACATTTGGGATTTAGGCCTAATTGTTTGACACTCAATAACATCTCCATAGTACAAATTATACTAAAGAGGTATGTTTGCGAGCAACAAGTCTATACATTGATTTTTCAACATTCTTCGACCAACTTTAATAGACTGATTGAAAAAAAAAGGGTATAGATTTTGAGATGCCTATGACCATTCTGAAAATAATAATTGTTGTACATTTCTCCAAGTGGTGTAATAAATTAATGGGACCAGGTAGTGTACTCTCTGCACGAATTTAAACACAGAATATTCTAAAACATGGCTGCTTATTAGCTCCACACTGTTCCTATCATGCTTGATTTACCGAGAGTATGTACTCATCTGGACAAATTCCTCAGCCCTGTTACGATCATATCACATGCACACCCTAATGTTGGCAGATGATTTCATTCTGTTTGATGTTATGGTAATCGGCCTGCAATGCATCTTGGATTAAATATATTGCTTTGCTACCAACCACTACTTTAGGATCGACTTGCTAAAGATTAAGGTTGTGACTTTCATTGTAGAAAGAAAAATAGTTCCCATAATTCAGTATTAGGGGTGTGATAGACAACGTAGTATTAGGCTGGCTGGGATGGATTGAAGCTAGACAGATTCCACCGTCCCAGATAGGATGAGTACAATACACTTGTCCGATAACCTGTGCTCACCCTTGGGTAGCTTGGCACAGACCAATCAGGTTTATCCTCAGGGTCAAAGTGTAAAGCAGTGATACTCAAAGTATGGCCCGTGGGCCACATGCGACACTCCTGATTTTTACATGCGGCCCCTTTGTGAGCAGCAATCCTGGGCTGCTGTTTATTTAAGAGAGCGCTAACTTTCAGAAAGATGGTAAATAAACGGGCAATCACTTGTTTACAAGATAACCGAAGTAAAAGAACAGAAGCAAAATATAGGTATCCTGCACCACTTCAAAATTCAAAATGTTTTTTCATTAACATACAGAAGCATTCACCTTAGTAAATAAGATTGTACTAGTGCATTTAGAAGTATGTTTTAAAAGTTATATGGGCAGATTTACAAGCCCCTTGTGCCACTTTTGCTTCAATTTTTCCATGTTAAAAGTGAGGCAAAAGTGGCGCAAGGGGTTTGTAAATTTTCCCCATAGTTTTTAAAAATGAACATAGAAACATGTATGCCTCCTCCTACCGTGACAATAATTCAAATAGTGAACGAAGGGGCAAGTCAGTTGCTGTGTTGAACACTCTGGTTGGCTTGGGTTCTTATTATACACTGATAACATGATAGTTTATTAAATCAAACACATTAGAAGGTTTTGTACCCTGCATACCCTGAACACGAATATTTCAATGTGCTCTTAAATGTGAACTGAAGAAAAGGGAGGCAAAGTGAAATAAAACAATTGCCTTTGATCACACAGTTTGGTCAAGTGGGGAAGCAGGGATTGAACGTAGGTTGTTTGGTTTCACATTCTGTAATTCTATTTCTTTCCAATTCAATAATGGAGTTACTTCTTTTTTACACTTGACTTTCCAGAGGCATGATAGCAAGTACAGAAGGCTGGAAAAGGAATAGCGATTCAAATACTGCTCAGCACAGTATTGTCAAATGTATGACTCTTCTAGAGATTAGGGGATTGATTAAGAGGCCAGTATGGATTGAAACCCTCAAAATAACTCTGTGACTCACTGACCACACAATGTACATGTTTCGCTTCCCCAATGCCCACCTTAAACCCAGAGTCCCACTCCCATCCCTCTGGCATCAACACGGCTCTCAGGCATACCCCATACCATATTTGTGAACCCTGCGAAAAAGCTGTGAGTACCAATGGTGTAAAGTATTGGCACAACACCACTCTCACAACACACTGAGTACACTACAAAAAGACTCCACACCATATATATAAAAAACAGGTCTTTGTATAACACACACATTGAAAACGAAATGACATACACATTGGATACATACTTGACAGTTATATGCAATTGTCACAATCTCTATTAGCAGCAGAACGGCATGAACCAGTGCATTACCAATATCGTATACCCTGTACAGTTGTCACATTAAGAAATCACAGGTTTCGACTACATCTCGAGATCCAGCCACTTAAATTCCACCAGCCAAAGATACATGTTATACTCACTGGCAACACTTTAATTAGATTGTTGGGACCACCTAAAGCGGAAGGAAACAGTTACTTGGTTTGTCCCTCCAGATAAGGCCTTTAGGTACACAGCAGGACCTTCACAAGTGCAGAATCGCTATCCCCCATAGGCAAAAGTCTGTGACAATGTAAGCTGGTACGCTTCTAAATTGGAGAAATGTTTCCCCTCGGGTGGAGATGCAAGCTGCATTTGCTCCAGGCAGCCGGCGGAGGGTGCACACAAGGCACAACGAGACTTCTTGGTCCAGTCATGATATGCTTAACAACAGAGTACCTTGTGGCTTGGGTCTGGAGTGGAGGGAGCAGGTGACCTGGGATAGAGGCAGCGAAGTTAGACACTGTTGTTCTCCCAATCTGGAGGTCGGAGACCGTCTAGGCTTCCAACACCAATCCCTCTGACTCAGCAAAAGTCCCAACATCTCTCAGACACCACACGCTACGAAGTGCGAGCAAGCACCAGTTTCCGGTTGCAAGCATGGGTCCCTCTGACTCGACAAACTTCCCCAGCACTCCTCGAACTCATCACGCTCTGGCACCCCAGGTTGGCCTCAGATCTTTACAAGCACACTTCTCTGCACAGTGTGATTATGGCATACTTTAAGACCTTGTCCCAAGTGACAATCACTTCCACCAGTTTCCGCTGCACCCTTTGCGGTCTTTAGGATCTTGTGGATATGGGGTAATCCTTTCTGTCCCTGGGAACCCATGGACAGGAGGCCAGCCAACTGGCCCTTGGAGCATGCTTAGGGACCAGGGCCAAAACAGTTGGCAATTAGCTGCTGTCCACCAACAGCCAGGCAAAATCCACCAAGTGATAGTCCCTTCCTGGAGCACGACAATCTCTAGGCCATCAGAAGTCTGCAGATAATCCTGTTGCAGTCCCTCCTGTTCCAATGGTTCCTCTTGTCGATGTCCCAGCATTCAACCAGCATAGTATGGTTCCAATACCAATAAGAGCCCCAGGTTTTAAACCCGCAATGGCCTTTGAAGATGAGATCAGTTCAAAATGCCATCTTTGAAATGCACAGGGTCTCTCTAAATGTTGTCCTGTTTGCCATCCTACCCTGGGAGGCTTGATCAATATCTTTAGTGGGGCCAAGACCCTGCCCCTTGGAATGCAGGTGCCAATTCCACCCCTCATTACAATCCCAGGAAAGCTCCTCAGAGTCGGAGAAATGCAGTTTCCCTTGAGCCTCTACTTTATGGCCTTCTATCAGGAATACACAGATGTAGCTGTACCCCCAGCACCCAGATGTGGATTTGAGACAGGATGACAGGCACACAGAGCCATCACACATAAATTCCCACTTTGCAAAAGTGCCATTTCCACATTACTGATGTGAAACCAGTTGCACACCGGAGAGGCTTTTCCATTAATAACTCATAAATATAAAACACTCTATTACTACTCTTCTGCACGTAAGAAAAACTGCTCAATAGCGTATCCACTGGTCCATCAATGTGAGAAGCAGGCCCCACTGTACCGAACACACCATCTGGTGCCATTCACTACCAGTGCATGTAGCGCACCCACGCCCATACCCTGCCTCTTCCCTCCACTGCACTCTGCCCTGAGGGAGTACTCCGATGTAGCGAGAGTCATGCAGAACCTTGGCAAGTAGCTTTTTAAATGCCAGCCTGAGTAACAGTAACCCATGCACAGGTCCCACAAGGACAAACCTGTGCCACATCTGAAGCACTACCTCCAATGGGTGGCACGACCTGTGCTGTAGGCCCACGGAGTAGGATAGGATAAATGTTTCTAAAGCATTCGAATGCTGAGGCGTCTTGGCGCTGAGTGCGTATATGGGGAGACTGAACTGTAGAACCAAGGGTTAGTTTGAGGGGAACAACCAGGTCTTCAGCGATTTACTGAAGATCATCCAGTTTGGTTGAAGTCGCAAGGTGGTAGGCGGTAAACAGACATAATATCGACTACAAAATATCAAATGGACATAATATCGAGTTTAAAATATAGACTGGACAAAATATCGAATGGACAGAATATAGACATCAAAAATATCGTTTTTAAGGTAAGTAATGTAATATCGAATGTTAAAAATATAGAAAGTTAAAATATCAAAGTATATAATATAGGTTATTAAAATTATCGAATTTTTAATAGTATCGAATTTTTTATAGTGTTTTTTATGTTATTATATGTGTGAAAATTGTGTATTTATGTTATAATTAATTTTAAATAATGAAATTTGTTTTTTTAATTTTTGCGTAATTTAATTCTGTAGCGGGTTGTGGGTTTATAGGGGAATAGGGTGGGAAGTAATTTAATTATAATTAATTAAATATGTACATTTATTTATTGGTATTCATTTTTAATTGTTAATTATTTTATATTTGCTAATTAATTAAATTTTAATTGGCAATTATTTTAATTAATTGATTAATTGCTAATTATGTTAATTTTACTACTTTATTTTCTGTAGCGGGTTGTGGGTTTATAGGGGAATTGGGTGGGAAGTAATTTAATTATAATTAATTAAATATGTAAAAATATTTATTGGTATTTTTTTAGAATTAATTGTTAATTAATTTTTTATGGGTAATTAATTAAATTTTAATTGGCAATTAATTTTATTAATTGATTAATTGCTAATTACGTTAATTTTACTAATTTATTTTCTGTAGCGGGTTGTGGGTTTATAGGGGAATAGGGTGGGAAGTAATTTATTTATAATTAAATAAATAATTCAATTTATTTAATTGTATTTAATTTTAATTAATTGTTAAATAATTTTTAATTGTTAATTAATTAATTGTTAATTTGTAATTAATTTGGATTAATAGGTAACTAATAGTAATAATTAATTTTTATTTGTAATTTTAATTGATTAATTGTTATATTATATAAATTGGTAATTACTTTAAATTATTTTTTATTGATCTTAATTTATATTTTTTTAAATAATATATGAAGTATTTACTTTCCCTACTGTTGCACTCTCTGGAGTGGGAATAGTGATTTTTACCCCTACGCTATCCAACGCTTTCCCTATTGTTGCACTCTTTGGAGTGGGAATAGTAAATTTAACCCCTACGCTATCCAATGCTTTCCCTAATGTTGCACCCTTTGGAGTGGGAATAGTAATTTTAACCCCTACGCTATTCAACGCTTTCCCTACTGTTGCACTCTTTGGAGTGGGAATAGTAATTTTTACCCCTACGCTATCCAACGCTTTCCCTACTGTTGCACTCACTGGAGTGGGAATAGTAATTTTTACCCCTACGCTATCCAACGCTTTCCCTACTGTTGCACTCACTGGAGTGGGAATAGTAATTTTTACCTCTACGCTATCCAACGCTTTCCCTACTGTTGCACTCACTGGAGTGGGAATAGTAATTTTTACCCCTACGATATCCAACGCTTTCCCTACTGTTGCACCCTCTGGAGTGGGAATAGTAATTTTTACCTCTACGCTATCCAACGCTTTCCCTACTGTTGCACTCACTGGAGTAGGAATAGTAATTTTTACTCCTACGCTATCCAACGCTTTCCCTACTGTTGCACTCACTGGAGTGGGAATAGTAATTTTTACCTCTACGCTATCCAACGCTTTCCCTACTGTTGCACCCACTTTAGTGGGAATATTCATTTTTACCTCTACGCTATCCAACGCTTTCCCTACTGTTACACTCTTTGGAGTGGGAATAGTAATAATAACCCCTACGCTATCCAATGCTTTCCCTACTGTTGCACTCTTTGGAGTGGGAATAGTAATTTTTACCCCTACGCTATCCAACGCTTTCCCTACTGTTGCACTCTTTGGAGTTGAAATAGTAATTTTTACCCCTACGCTATCCAACGCTTTCCCTACTGTTGCACCCACTGGAGTGGGAATAGTAATTTTTACACTTCCGCTATCCTACGGTAATAATATTGATTATTATTTAATTATATTATGTTACTCTATATATATGTTTTAACAAATATGATTGTAAAACATTTTTTTATAACTTTCATTAATTATTTAATTATTATAAGGTAATGTAAGTATGTTTAAGTATATTTTAGTATTAATTTTTAATATGAATTTAATTTAACATTGTTTTTAATAAAGTCAATATTTTTATAAACTATATTTTTGTAAACGATATTTTTTACTCGATATTTTTGTACTTACCTGTTTGTAGATACAAAGTCGATATTCTGTCTGTCGATATTTTGTCAACGATATTTTTGATAGTCGATATTATGGCCCTCGATATTATGTCAGTGATCCGTGGTAGGCAATTGGTTCCAGATCTTGGCCGCACAGTATGATAAGCTCTGCCCCTCCACCTTGCTCTGCGTATTTTGGGAATATGAATGAGACCAGAGTCCGAGGATCTGAGGGTTCTAGTGGGAGAGTACCAGGAGAACAATCTCTGGATCTCCACTGACCCGCCTCCGTATAGAGACTTGTGTACCATGCAGAGGATCTTGATTTCCACTCGATGCTGAACTGTAAGCCAATGCAGTGACCTTATTCCTGCTGAGGTGGAGTGGACTTTGGGTATGTTCCGCTGCAGTCGAGTCGCCGCATTTTGTAATTACTGTAGTTTGGTTCTCTGAGGCTTGTTGATACCCATGAACAGGGCATTGCAGTAGTTCAATATTGAGAGGAAGAGCGCTACTAACACCGGTTTTTGGAGCTCCTGTGGAATAAATGGGAAGATCTTACGAAGACTTTTCAGTAAGAAAAAGCATGAGGAGGTCAGGCGATTAACCTGGGCCGAGAAGTTAAGTTGATCATCAAAGATCACTCCCAGGTTCCTGACTTTGGTTGTGGGGCAAGGACACTTGCCTGCCTCTGTTGGCCACCACGTTTTGTTCCACAATGAAGGGCCCTTGCCGAACTCCAGTACCTCTGTCTTCTCAGTGTTAATTTAAAGACAATTTTGGCTCATCGAGCTCATAATATCTGTCAGACAGGTGTGAAAACTACTGGCCACGATATCTGGTTGTTCAGAAATCGATATTATGAACTGTCAGTCGTCAGTATAAGATACCAACGAGAAGCCGTGCTTTCTGACGAGTCTGGCCAGGGGAGTGACGTACACATTAAAAAAGTGTTGGAGGCAGAGCCCTGTAGCACTCCACAGGGAAGATGAAAGGTATTGGACTGTAAGCTGTCCCAGAAGATGTATTGCTCCCTAGCTGTTAGGAAGGAAGAAAGGAGGGCCAGAGCTACATCCTCAATTCCCACGTCCCTCAGCCACCGTACTAACACTGTGTGATTTACGTTGTCAAATACTGCTGATAGGTCTAGGAGGAGGAGCATTTGAGTTACACTTCCCAGATATATGTCTTAACCCTAGACAAGGGACTTACAGCTAACTCAAATGAGCCAATCATGTATACACCAATCACTAGTATGTATATGACAAGCACAGTGTGTAGGCTGGAATAGCAGTGTCAAAGTGCTCAAAGTCCTAAGCCAGCAAAAGAAGGTGCACAGGTGGTTGGAAGCCAAAAAGGTCAAGGGAGACCATGCCAAAAGATGCCAGGTCTAACAGGGTGCAAAATGGAATGTGTAAAACCCAACCCCTATTTAGAAAGAGTACTCTTTCATGATCTTTGCATTAATCACCATAATAATTAGCAGAGTGGTAATGGCCTGGCTCATGGAGAGGGCCAAAAGACCTCCTCAGAAAACACTGCTGTTGACTAGTGGACTGGACTGTCGTAGGCCCTGGCTGAAGAGGACTGCCGAGCTTGCCTCCCACTTCTGACTATGCCCTACTATCCTCAAATCTGTCCCATGCGTTCCTGAGTAGACAAGAAATAGAATTTTAGCATCCAAGAAAAGGTGGGAGTTTAGGACCAGTAGAGGAACAGGGACCAAGTGCTGAGCCTATCGAGTAAGGTGATACTTTGGCAGGCAAGTTTTCCTGCTTCATCCCACTTGGAGCCTTTTGCTAGGTAAAAAAAAAACTTTGGCAGGACCATGCACAGAAAGTATCCACTGTAGCTCAGTGGAATCCAGTTAGAGGTTTTGGTGCCAAAACTTAGCCCATAAGCTGGAGTTCATCATACCCATTGTCATGGAGCCCTTGCTGGTCACAGCACCCTACCTTGCTTTGGTTGGCTATTGTGCACCACTGACCTAAATCCGATCTGCTCTCCATCGTGGATGGTCTGAAAAGGCACCTTGGATCCAGGAACCAGTACCCGTTCACTGCAATATGAGTTCAGAAGTATCCTTGTGCTTTTTGCAGGTTTTCTAATTAAAACTCTATTTACCAAGTAAGGCACTGGTTTATTAATTTTGTTGGAGCTCACACATCAATCGATGTCCAGTTAATAATTCAGGATCGCCCACACATTTATATCCAAAATTTCCTCCAGATGAAGAGCGGTGACTACGCATACAAATTGCTTAGTGACAAGGGAGGAGTAATTAGGCTTCCTTGGTGCAATTGTATTATGGTTTTACAGGGGCCACTGAACCAGCTAGGGCTCTTAAAGTGGGACAACTGCATTTTATTTTACTTTTCTTTGCCGAGGCTATTCAAGATGCTGCATAACATGCCATAGAATTGACTAAAACTGTGACTACACACAGGATGATTTCATTTACAGATAAATTGCAACAAAGACCTCCAGGCCACATCACACTTTTTACCTCACATCATATTTATTTCAGGTGCAAAGAATGTATTACTTCCCAACCAGGTTGTCACTGGAATCTGTGTTGCACGACAACTTTATTTTGATTTGATTTTTAGAGATTTATAGAGTGAAACTATGCTCACTGCCTCGAGGCACTTAAAATCACTGAACAGAACAGACAGTAGAAAACAAAAAAGAGTCAAACAGTGCAGAAAGGCCAGGTTTTCTGGTTCTCAGTGAATCTAGGATAGTCATCAATGGCACGGGGAGAGAGTAGGGTAAAGAGTCCCAAAGTTTGGAGCCTGATATAGTGGTCGAATCGCCGTCTCTACTTGCTGTACGGTATCTCTGAGTATTATAGAACCATGCTCACAGCAAAGAGGGATTTTGCATGTAGCAGAACTATATGCGGTTTCTATTTCTCACAAATATCTGCTCTTGTAACTTTGAGCAAGATTTACAAAAGCTTTGTACAAGCACAAATAAACGCAAAGAAATGCAAAATCTTGCAAGGGTATTTACTTTCCAGCACAAAAAAATGTTTTGTGCTATAAATGTGCATCATTCCTAGTTCAAAAAAACCTTTGTGTTTCTTTGTACCAAGGGGTTGTTACCGGGTCGTCACTGGGGTGGATCAGATCAAATACCCATAGGCTTTGATGGAAAGTCAAATCTACTAATACATCCGGATTGAGTTTTGCATAAAAAAATGTAGGCCTCCTTGAAACATATGTTAACAAGATGAAATGTGTTTAAATCTTGAAAAAAAACTCACACTTTGCTTGGGTGCTGCAATGCACAGTACACATCCAGGGCCTTATTTACATGCCCCTTGCGCCACTGATGCGTCACTTTTTATGTGTTAAGGTACTAAGATTGACCTGCTGCGACTGTCATCCCCTGCACTGGTGCACAAACAGGCTGCCTGGCGAGATGCACATTCTCGCACCCTGCTGCAGGGGTGAGTCACTCGAGCCGTCTAACACAGGATTTGTACTGGAACTGTAAACTTCCGGTACTAAATCCTACGCCTAGGCAAACGAAGAAAGATCCTACTCATTTGGGGGCTCATTTACACGCCCCTTAAGCCATCAGTGTGCACCGGTGGCTCAAGGGGCTTGTAAACAACTAAGCCCCCCAAATGTGTAGGATCTTTCTTCGTTTGCCTCGGCATATGATTCAGTACTGGAAGTGTGTAGTTCCAGTTCAAATCCTGTGTTAGACAGCTCGAATGACTCACCCCTCCCTGCACCATTGTGCGAGAATGTGCATCTCGCTAGGCAGCCTGTTTGTGCACTAGTGCATGGAATGACAGCCGCAGTGGGTCAATCTTAGTAAATATGATCCTGCGCAGTGTTTTCACCCTTGGGTGGGGAACAGCAATTTGGCGGACATGTTTGTTGCTTGAAAAATCATGAAATCTAACCCTTGATATTTATTTTTATCACATTTTTTTGCCCTACAATAGGATCATAGGGATATGGTCAAACTCCCAGAATTCATTTTTCAAACAAAAATATGTGTAGTCAGAAGTAAAATTGGCCACTTCATGACACGGCAATGTCCGAATAGTCTTTCTGTTGCTCCCTGTGCAGCAACGCATGATTGGAAAACCGTTCATGTTACACAAGGTTTTATCTGAGGCTTGTTCCCTTTGGGGTTCCAACAAAGATAAACAAGCTATTAATGTATAAACGTATGCACACAAAATTATCAAAAGCTTTGAGGTGATTAACAGCTCATTTCAATGCGTTAGATATGGTGAAAGAAATCTGTTTTGCTCGACACATTGGCAACATGTTTTATTGACAAGGCTTGACTCTGCAGAGGTTTTAACATCTCTTTGAAAGTAGGCCAAGAGATATCCCATGGAGTAACTCACTCTGCTGAGCTGGCAACTGAGCAAATGGTCTGAAAATCCCAACTAAAACAGAAAGGCAAAAACATTTGACCCACTGTGCTGCAGATAAAGGATTACCAATAATAAAAAAATCAATTGGCAGTTCCTCATTCAAGCAGAAATACCATCTCGGGGCTTGGAGGTGTCCAAACGTTTCCATTGCTCAAGTCTATGAGACACAAATTGAAGAAAAGGAAAAAAATTAAGTTAATTAGACAACAATACTCGGGGAAACCCTCAAAGCATCACATGGCTTAGTGTAGCCTGTCTTAAAATGGCACAATAAATTCTTTTGAAGATACTAATCTTTAGTTTCACGATTTGCAGATTTGGTAAAATGTCGCTTGTCTACATATTCATGAATGAGTCTTATTATAAAATGCATAACCCAGAATATTCCTGCAAAATAATTAGCCGATTAATGGTGACAAGCGAGGCCAGAACTTGGGCAGATTTAATTTCATCTTAAAAATCGCTTACATGTGCAAGCCTTGAGTATCTGCTGCTGCCAAAGAAATCCACTATATTTCTTGGTAGAAGGCACGCATCATTTCAGATCAAGCTGATTATGCTCAAAAGGATGTAAAGAATAGAACATAATTTATTCCTTCAATGTCCTTTACCTGGAACTTGATGGAATAATTTTTGCTACTAATGATGCCAGGTCGCATGGTAATGGCTCGAGTTCCTCTTCCAACTTGATTGGTGCCTCTACCTCTTTTCATTACTCGTTTCGTAGAATTGTGTGCCCGCCATTAGGAGCAAAGGGACTGCACAATGTGACAGATAAGCACGAGTATTCAAAGAACACATCATGCAAAGTATATGATCCCCGGCCTACAATGTGGCAGTCCAATTAGCAAGAATGCAAAAATTGCAGTTCTGTTTTGTCATTTCGCTTTAAAATGCTGTATTTCTGCATGAGGATGACCTACAATTAAATCATTCAGATTAAAACTGTCTTACATCTTAGCTATTTCTGTCACACGAGATTGCTGCATTGTGGCTGCAGTATCATACATTCATAATGTCAATGTGTATAACAATGAAAATGAGAAATGTACAACTTTGACCCAAATAGTTTGGTTTTAATAGCAGTGTTCCCAGAACAGCATGAGCAACTCATTTGGGATCTCTGAATGTCATGCTACTTCCAATTCTATTCAAACACATCTCCATGTATTGAATGCACAACTACTACCATTTTTTTTCTCCAGTTACAGTTTTCCCAAGCAAGTTAAATATTAAGAAAATGAATAGTTGATGATGCCCTTGTACGTATTTGAAAAGGCACAGACTCACAGTGTCATTATTTCCACCTCTTGCATTGGATGTAAATCACGATTTAACAAGTTTGGTAGTTTCTTGTTGAGTCCAGGAATGGGTCCAGTTAATGTGCCCATGATGGTGGGCAGTGCCCTCTGTAAATGCATTTTTCTGCCCCTGATCATTTTTTTCCTTAGGGTACTTCGCGGGCGGGCACTTGGCCTCGAAAGAGAGTGAAGTATTTTACATTGCGACATGTTCTGTATACATTATTATTAAGTACTCGTAGAAAATGCATCTAGCCGTGGACGAGTGTGACTGCAAGCACTAGGGTGGTCCCCGGGAACGGGAGGCATCCGTTCATGTAGGAAAGGAAGATGGTAAAGAGGTGGCTCTTTAGTTTTATACTAAGGGGTATTGTTCAGTGAGAGTCCGAGGTTTATGGTTAGCAAGTTCGACAGCCATGGGGCCTTAAAGGAGATGGCCAGTTTCCTTGCATGGGCATCATTAACTAGCACGGTTTAGTTGTGTAGATCACACAGGACTCCTCGAAGTGGATATGACTAGCAGAGTGGGCAAGTTAACTTACTCGTTTTGGGAGATGGGTTTGAATGTTACTTGCTTCTTGATCAAAGCAGGCAGCTCATGCAGGTACTTCTTCGTGGGATAGCAGTCAACTCCGCATTTCCCCCAGCTACTTGTTGAAAGCATAGATGCATTGCCCCATCTACGTGTGAAAGCATAGGACCATTGCCCTGTCTACTTGTGAAAGCATAGGAGCATTGCCCCATCTAATTGTGAAAGCATAAGAGCATTGCCATTGTCTACTTGTGAAAGCATAGGAGCATTGCCCTTGTCTACTTGTGAACGCATAGGAGCATTACCCCCTCTACTTGTGAAAGCATAGGAGCATTGACCTGTCTGCTTGTGAAAGCATAGGAGCATTGGCTCTGTCTACTTGTGAAATCATAGGAGTCTTGATAGGTGAGTAAGACTTGCTTGATGGCACTAAAGGCTTGATTTTGGACAATAGACTTAGGGGCATATTTTCAATGGAAGTGGCGGAGCCCGGCATTAGTCTTCTTGACTTAACGCCGCGCTCCCGGCAGCCTTCGACACGGTGTCCCATGCCATTCTATTACATCGCCTAGCTGAAGCTGGCATAGGGGGCACCGTGTTGAACTGGTTCACAAATTTTCTGTCACACAGAAAACAAATAATCAGGTTAGGACAATATTATTCAGAGGAGAAGGAGATTGGTTCAGGGGTACCTCAGGGCTCTAGTTTGAGACCCACTTTATTCAATCTATATATGGCACCCCTGATCAATTTAATTGCCTCCTATAATGTTAATACGGTTGCATACGCCGACGACACTCAACTGGTCCTTATCCTAGAGGATGATACAGATAAGGCCGAACGGGTTCTAACAGAGTGTCTGACTGCGACCTTCAATTGGATGCACGATAACCACCTTAAATGCAACTCTGCTAAAACAGAGATCCTACCATTTGGGAAAAACAATCTCTTTTCTCCACACACCTGCTGGCCATCTGATGAGGAAGCTCCCCCAAATACCATCAATGCAACTCGTAACCTGGGCATAAAATTTGACAACATGCTTTCCTTCAAACAACAATCTAAAGAAGTAGCGGCTGTCTGTTTTAACATCATAAAAGGCCTACGCAAATTCTTTGATTACCTGCCGCTGTCTGCCCGCCGAACAGTAGCAATCGCCTTAATTACATCAAGGATTGACTACTGTAATAGTCTGTATGCAGGGGTGGTAAAATCCACCCTGCATAAATTACAGATGGTTCAAAATGCAGCGGCGCGGCTGGTCTTAAGGTGGCCAAGAAAATTGTCAGCGTCAGCTGCCCTGGACAAATTGCATTGGCTTCCCATTCAGAAGCGTATATTATTTAAAATCCTTGTGATCACATTTAGATGTTTTCACAATCATGGCCCAAAATATCTGTCCAATATATTTCACAGATATCATCCTACTAGAGTACTCAGGTCAGCTCTGGCCAATCTGATGACTGTCCCCAACTTTAGACTTGCCACTAAGGCCGGAAAATCGCTGGCAGTTCTTGGAGCTAAAGCCTGGAACACACTTCCAACGCACCTCCGACTAACTACATCAGAACAGATCTTAAAAAAATCTCTAAAAACCTGGATCTACGGTCTGTCAGAATTAAAGTGCAAAACTCTGGTCTAACGTCATATAACAACTTGTACTCTAAATTATCAGCTATGAGTTCAAAAGCGCCAGGATGCTCCCTGGAGTGACAGAGCGCTATATAAAAACCCCTAAACATCAAACATCCCCTACTTCTGAAATGCAGGAGTGCACCATATTTACAACAATATGTTGGAGCCCTGCGTTTCGTCCTGTACTGGTGCTAAATTCAGCTGCCTAGCACCAAGGCAGGCACCATTGCACCATAGTACAAGGGTGCATGACTTGCAGGGGAAGATTGTTTATGTGCAGGAAGGTGTCCATCCCTACACATAGACAATATTTAAATGGCGTTTTGTAACTTCTATGTGTGCTGCTTAATTCAGCACACACAGAAGTTGCAAAAAAAATGTTCATGATCGTTTATGTGCAGGAAGCGACACCTTCCTGCACATAAATAATCATTCATGACGTTTTGCTGTTTTCATGTGTGCTGCCAATGCTGCACACGTGGAAACAGCAAAAACGAAGAGAAATGAAACATTTCTCCTTATTTTGCCAGGGTAAGACCAGGTTTTCCATGGCCTTGAATTTGGGGCTGCCCCATATTTACGCCACACTTGTAAATATGGGGCAGTGTCAAAATTAATGGGTGTTGCAGTGGAACGCCCACCACAACACCCATTGCCCTCCCCTTTCACCCATATATAGTGTGAAAACGTGCTTTATTTACAAGTCAGTGTTGAGCCACGTTAAGTGGCTTAGCACTGCCTTGTAAATAAAGCAAAGCCCCTAGGGCCACTACAAAGTCCAAAAAATTGACGCTGTGGTGGTGATAGGGGCTTGTAAATTTCCTCCTGGGATAGAATCAAACGGTTCCTTAACCGCTTGCGTGCGGCAGGATGCGGGCGTGGTCATGACGGAACCATTCCGTCATCAACACAGCCCAACCGTGACTCATGACGGAATGGTTCCGTCACGAGCATGGAAGGGGTTAAAGACAGGTTGATATCATTGTAGAGGCCAAGCAACACCTACAGAACCACGTGAGGAAGTGATATGGTCAGAGCTGCCACAAGAGTGGTATAGCCATTGCCATTTGCCCCAGGCCCCACACTTAAAGAGGGTCTTGCTCCACGAGAAGCATTTGTCATGATAGAAGGAAGGCCCAAATAAGGCTGAGCAGGGATATTCAAGCCAATGCAGTAATGGGGTCCTACCACTGCAAACTGCCTTACAGGTTCAGCAAGTTCTTCTCTTCCTTAATTCAGACTACCCTGCTCTGATACATCAGAGTGAGGCCATATCTGCACCACTGCCATTGGTTAGTATCTCTGTGGTCAGGCAGGGTTATTCCATGATCCATTGAGGGACCTTGTGGTTCTTTGACACATCTGCCTGCTTCACTGTCTCCGACATTGATTAATTGCATACTTGAACATGCTTCCCTCCCTCGGGCCTGCTCAGGATTTAACCATTGAGAAAAAGAGTGGTGGGCACATTATCTTTGAGATGCGATAATTATCGTTGGATTACATCACCGTGGTAGCGACGTATCATCAACGTTTTGCTAACAGGTGGTGTAATTCCTGCAATAGAGGCCACTTTTCAGGAATAGTGTGTGAAATCCAGTGATGATTTCACAGCGCTAAGGAGAAGCTTGCTGATAGGGGAGTGTGGACCTAACCTGGCAGTCCACCTCCCATTATCAGAATGCTTAAGTCACTTTTAAAGCAGGTGTTACATTCCTGCGAGAACCGCGGTTAGCACGGTTATTTATATCGCTTTGCGGGTCTGCTGCATGGCTTGCTAATATCGCGAAGCCATGTTAGCGAGCATTCCCATGTTGTTTTACAAAGGAACGCCTACTTTGCATGTCATTACCAATATTGATCACTGACATGCAAAGTCACCAGGAAACACGCGCTAACGCTTGTTAGCATGTCCTTGATGATATTGAAATCGACAATTTTTCAGCGCTATGTGCCGAAAAAGCAGCAATATCTCTCTTGATAATATGCCCCTATGTGTCTGTTCGAAAGTGCAAGACTCTGAATGTGTGTCAGAAAGGCTTGTTGAGGACGAGAGTGTGTGTGTGTGTGTTTGTGTGTGTGTGTCTGTCAGCTCAACAGAGCCACAGCTTATGAAGACCATGTAGTATACCGAAAGAGGGTGACAATATATATGAGTGTGTGTGTGTGTATATGTATGTGTAAGCTGTATGTGCATGCTGTAGTTATACTTAAGAAGCCAGCATATTCTACTGATGTAGAGAAGAAAGGTCCCTAACTTCCAGAGTGACGCTACGCCCAAAGATGAGACCTGTGTTTGATATGTGTTGCCCTTGATGAGAATAACTCAGTGTACCTCTGGGATTGCCAATGTCTCAGTGCTGGGTCATGCACGGTAGTCTAGTCGGTGACGGCCCAGTCAAGGACATATCCTGAAACAGGTACTGGGTGATCACAAAGTGTATTTTTATTAACATTATTAACATTTCCATGAAAGAACCGGGATACATTATGAATTTAAGACAAATGGGAATGGGAGTCTGTTGGGTCTCATGTTCTTTTATTTGCAGTATGTTCCTTTAATTGCAGTGTGTTTATGTATGAGTCTAGCACATGCCACCATGTTTGATGTTCCATCCTGGATTGGTGGCATGTGGAAAGATTAGTGGAGTTGTAACTTGCTGTCGCTCTGGCTGGTCACTATATTGGACTTATCTGTTTCCTCAATAAAGAAATTACATATAATTGGATTTGCATAATCTTTTCACTGGCGACGATGGTGGGATGTCTATCAACCCATATCCTGTCGTCAAGATCTCTCAAATCGATGCACATTCTAAGTGCTCCATTAGGTTTTCTAGCTAAAACAACTGGAGAAAGCCATTCTGAGCTTTCAATGGGTTCAATTATCTTTTGTTTACATAGGGTTCTAGTTCTAGAGATAATTCTCTTCTCATGGCTAAACGAACCCTTCTAGATTGGTGCACAACTGGTTGGGCATCATGCTTAAGGATGATTTAATGGGAAAAACCTTTTATCTTGCCCAGGGTTTCACAGCATACAGTTGGAAAAGCTGATATCCAATCATGAGAGTTTATGGTGCACACTGGTATAAAATTATCTTTAAGAAGAATCTGCTCCTCACTGTTAGGGTCTAAAATTATACCCACATTTTTCTATTCCAACCAACCCAACAGTGAAGATTTATCATCAGCAACATACACAGTAGCTGGAGTAGAACGCTCTTTGAAAGTTAAGGTACAATCACATTCACCTAAAACTTCAACAGATTTATCACCATACGCTACAGGTTTGATGAATGACTTTCTTAAAGAAACACCAGATGCTTTTAATTTGTGCCACTCTTCAGGACAAATCAATGTGAAAAAGGAGCCTGAATCAGCCATCATAGCAATTTGACTACCATATATTACCACTTGACAATGAGGACGCTTAATGTTTGAAAATTGTAGTTTCGAAATCTGCGAAACACCCTCCTCAAAAGTGGGAGTGGGTAACATGTTTTGAGACTCAGTAATACATCTTTCATGAGAATTTGACAGCATCATAATTTCATTACCATCTTCACTGTCCGAACTGGGATCGAGCTCAGGTTTGTGTTCAATAGCCAGAATTTTCTTAAAGGAAGATTTGACATTTGAATTGGAACTAGCATACGTTGGTTTTGATTTACAAACCTTAGAAAAATGGCCTTTCTTTTTGCATTTAGCACATATTGTGTCCATGGCAGGACAAAAAGGAGCATTTCCCAAATGATTTCTGCTACCACACCTAAAACATTAAAAAGTTTGACGTTGTTTGTCATGCTTAACTTCTTTCTTGACTACAGTCTTGTCTATAGCTAGGGTAGGTGCCTTAGTGTCTAAAGCCATTTGATCCATATACATGGCAGTTGATTCTATATTTTTCGCTATTTCCAAAGCTTTATCCAAAGTAAGATCCTGTGTAATTAGCAACTTTTCTTGTATCTTTTTGCTATTTGTTTTTTCAACAATTTGATCTCTTAACATTTCATCATGAAAAGTTTTATAATCGCATGTAGCTGCTAAAACTCTTAAATCACTTACAAACGTTTCAATAGATTCACCAGGTAACTGTTTCCTCATATAAAATTTATCTCCATAATAATGTTACGCTTCTTTTTAAATCTAAGATCTAGTACCTTTAAGGCTGATGCATATTCATCAATGGCATCACCCTCATCGATGACGACAGAAGGAGGAAGATGTTTTAAAACTTTCCTTCCTTCTGTACCTAAAGAGTGACGTAACAATGCAAATGTTTTCTTTTGAGTGAAAACATCTGCTTCAATGGCTTCTAAATAAGCTTCAAAACCCTCAACCCACAATTCCCATTCTAAAGGAGGGTTTCCAGGAGTGGAGAGAAAAGGAGGAGGTGGTAGAATAAAATGTTGCATTGTAACAAGTAATTATAAATAATCAAAAACTGTTTAAAAATATAATATCTAAAGGAAAATGCAAAATACAGTTCCTGTTGAAGAAAAATATAGTTAATGCAAATATATCAATATGTAAGCACAATAGTGTACTATGCGGTTAAAAATGTAATAATGCAATATCTTTACATATTCATTCTTGAATGAAAGTGAAGAAATAACCCATCTTTTCAAAATAACAAAAAAATGTCATTGAAGTAAAGTGTGTGCATCACCGAAATGCACGAACAATTTTTCCACAATACTATGCTTTAAACAGTTAATTTTTCTGGTTAAAAGCTGGTAAACAGCGTTGAACTGGAAGTATTTGTTGAAAACGATGCTTGACACACGAAGAAAAACACTGTTGTAAGGGAAACAGGCAGGCAGGCAAAATAGAATGTAAAAAGTCTTTAGAACAAAGAGTGTGCCTGTCACTGAGCAGAATTGGAATAGTTCCCACGCTGAATGGAATTCTCTATTGTTGAAGATCAATGGAGAAAATTCTCTTCTTTTAAAAACTAAAAATTCTAGGCTTATTGTTCTAACAATAAATAGTTCCAGTGTAAAAGTTCCTTGGAGAACGTTGGCACAATAGAAATAAATGCAAAGAATCCAAATTTCTGAGATTCAAGTTGTCAGTCTAGTGTTTGGGTTAGAGTGACTGACAGGAAATGAGGATATGAAGAACTTCCTGTTTGAAATTATATGGTTGACAGTCTAGTGGTTGAAAGGAATAACAGGAAGTGGGGTAATGAAAACTTCCTATGTGACACTGTGGAAAACTCGAGGTGGTTTGGAATTCGAAGGAAAATCACGAGAGATTACTTCAAAAGAAAACACAGTCGCACAGTCGCGCGTTTATTTGCAGTATGTTCCTTTAATTGCAGTATGTTTATTTATGAGTCTAGCACATGCCACCATGTTTGATGTTCCATCCTGGAATGGTGGAATGTGGAAAGGTTAGTGGAGTTGTAACTTGCTGTCGCTCTGGCTGGTCGCTATATTGGACTTACCTATTTCCTCAATAAAGAAATTAAATATAATTGGATTTGCATCATCCTTTCAGAGTCTTTGGAGATTTGTGCTCAATTGTTTTAATATAACTATCGTACTGCTACTTGAAATGATTTCCAGCTCTACCCCTCTAACAAAAAGCATACTGCCCGCACATCCTCGTCCACTTTGCCTCTCCAAAGGTCACTTCAAATGATTCATGTTTTTTCTTTACCAAAATAATGTAACTTAAAAGATGTTGGTAACAGCAGAAGAAAGGATAAATAGAAAACGCCAATGATGTTTTATAAAGAACACTAAAAGTATGAAAACATATTATACAAAAGAAATTCCCTGTTAACATTAAAAGTAGTTGATGCTAAGACTTCCATATTAAAAAATACTCCCAGCGGGCTGTAAAAAAAAATGCAACGTTTGTACCAGCAACAATATTATTTATATAAAATAAAACCACACCACAAGAAAGAGATACAAAAGCAATTAGGATTCTCTCAATATGTTAGGACTTTCCTATTGAGCAGGCACTGGTCAACAACCAACATTCCAGCTATTGGGTACAAACGATTCTATCATTAGGACCCCTGCAGTAAGCTAACTCCTCACTCACTCTTCAGAGAGAGAGGGTAGAGTGGTGAGTCTTGGCCTCTGTAGCTGCAACAATCAGTTTCAAAAGCTGACCCCCTACTGCTTTTGGAAAAGGTTCTGCCCTCCCCACTATGTAGGAGGATTGTTTGTCCCATCATGACTGGAACCACTGCCTATCTGGCAGACAAGCACACCACGTCCGGAAGCTCTGAGTACACCTACAACCACAACCAGTACACCATCTGACTGCAGACAAAGAAGTACAAAAAAGGAAATAACAAGGCACTAGGCCATTTCCAGCTATGCACCAACGATCTGGAACAACATCACCACATCTCACAGGACTGCCACAACCCTGCTCCACTTTAGGAAAGTTACTCAGGCACACCTCTTTGAAGAACACTTCTTAAAAAACACTACAGCATAACAGAGTAACAGTCTACTTCTGCTCTCAAAACTGAGCTACCCGTCGAATCACTTTACCATCCCCCAAAATACAGCCATTAATTGTATCGGGAAACGTACAAAGTTCAAGATAGGACTGATGTTTTCACAATGGAGATTCTTCTGAGAATCAACAGTGCTAGATTTTACACATTTTAAAGGTTGTTTTGCATGGCAAGAGGTGGACATTTGTTATCTAATTTTTCCGGAATACCAGGATGAGATAAACAATCAGGGTTTCTATGACTCTATTTGTTCTATGTAAATTAAAATTGATGGCCAAGTGGTTTAATGGTCCACTGAGAGATTGAGACTTAAAGCTTCGCATTTTGTAATGCTGTATGCTTTGAAAAGTTTCCAGTCCAATTAATATGAGGGCTTGAAAGTTCACCAAATCTGCCAGTGTCTCACTGAGATCATCCTTAAAAAAACATAAGTGTGAATCCAGCTATTCTAGCTGATGCTCCTTTCATATCTCTATCTGCCCAGGCCATTTTTACTAGGCTCTCCATGGTGAGGACAAAAACCAGTGACCAGACCTGCCTTGTAGGTCTGGATACTGGGATCATCGTTGACAAGCAATTATTCTAGCTGTTGGAATTTAGTACCTGTCCAGTGTCCAGGCTTAGTATTTCATCAATATCCATATGCTGCACAGTCGAATCAGGAGAGCGTTGGTAAACCTGATCAAAACCTAGGCCTTGTGCAACTCTGTCGTTGGTGGCAACCTAGAGCCTCCTCGTTCCATGTGAAGTAAATAAAGATGTGTATGATGTTCACTAGCAGAGCTCAGTAAAGGTCGGTCAGATCCCTGCTAAAACGTGGGTTGCATGTCATCAATCATTGCTCCATATTAGCTCTCTCTCATAGCTTTGTATAAGCCCTTTCACATAGTTACATGGGCAGGATGTGTTGCGCATACCCCAACTCTAATAAACTCTCAGGCTTTTGGTAGATGCTGATGAAGTTGTAGCCTCATAAAGTTAAGTGGCTTTCCATTTTCCTTTTGATGGAAGCATAGGCATTACATGCAAGGCAGCTAGGGCTTTCAAGAAGCAAGATAGACCAATTAATGCTCAATAAAAAGTTTACCTCTGCTCTT
Source organism: Lissotriton helveticus (assembly GCF_964261635.1). Lineage (NCBI taxonomy): Eukaryota > Metazoa > Chordata > Amphibia > Caudata > Salamandridae > Lissotriton > Lissotriton helveticus. Next base: position 16,600,929 of record NC_136060.1, on the reverse strand, counting down.
GGGCTAGCCAACACCTGGTGAGTTCATAACCCCCCATCTCAACACTTTTCATTCCACTCAGGGACACACAGTAGTCTATCACGCATTGTTTATATCATTACCATGGCATCACAACTCCCATGATTCACCAATGTTCAACACTTGACGAGGGGTATTTCTGACCACTCCCCAGTATGGGCGACATATGGTCAACCTCCTCGACAGTCTCACAGGAGGATGGTGCTCAACCACTGGTATCCCAAGATACCTCTCATTCTTAAAGACCTCTGCGAGGCTATGGAGCAATACTTCCTAGAGAACAAGGATTCTGTCATGTCGACGCAGACCTCGAGGCCTACAGGATAGTTATAAGGGGCCTGGACCTCTCCCTGGTGATCCGACATAGATAAGTAAAAAAGGCTTGCATGGAGATGCTAGAGAGGGAAATCCAGACCCTTGAGGGGCAAAACATTGCTCGAAGCTCTGTGGACCATGATAAAATCATTCACGTCTCAACCTAAAACAACAAGAGTACAGGAATACCGCTGAAGAGACCGAGAGGGCCTCCTACCAGGCCACCCAACGCTGTCTTTATGAAACAGGGGATAGGGCTGTGAAGCTCCTAGCATGGTTGGACAAGAAAGAAAAGATAAATAGATGGGTCCTTACAGTAGTCAAAGAGGATGGTGACCTGGCTTGCTCTGGTAAAGACATAGCGGATCACTTCACAACCTTTTACTCCCGTCTCTACTCCCCGACATCCACAGCCTCTGCTGAAGAATCCTGTGTGCTTCTAGCTGACGTGCATATACCGGTGCTTATACCTGAGGATCATTCTTAGAACAGGAAATTACAGTAGATTAAATTACCCAAGTGATCCAAGACCTGGCCCTAGTCTGGGACCCAATAGGCTCCCAATTGAACTATATAAACTCACAGCCAAGGCGGTGGCACCCCGCCTGCTCCAAATGTTTAGAGAGTCAAGATGCAGGCATTTTACAACTCGACCAGAAATTATCCAATATTGTAGGAATATATAAGGAAGACAAGCCCCAGACATGTGCACTTCTTACAGACCTATATCACTACAGAATGCCAAAGTTTAAATACTGGCAAAACATATGGCCACCAGACTCCTCCAGGTTATAATATCACTGATACACCCAGATAAGTCTGGCTTTATGCCGGGGCAGAACACCTCGCTTAACATACGCCACCTTCATAGGGCCTTGGGTGAGCTAATGGGCTTCGAGAGGAAGCCCTGGTACTATCTCTTGATGCACAGATGGCCTTTGACACCATCGAGTGGCTATATATGTTCAGGGCCTGAGCAGACTGGGCCTTGGCACACTCTTCTTAACATGGATTTGCCTATTGTATGCAACACTCCTTGCTCAGGTGACAGTCAATGGTGGTACATCCTCTGTGTTTCATTTACTATGTGGACTCGCCAGGGCAGCCCCCTGTTACCACTCATATTTGCTTTGGTCCTTGAAACACTAGCAGCATGGATTAGAAGGGACCTTCTGATTTGGGCACTTTGATGAACGGACGGATGGGAGGACAGCATTTCCTTGCATGCGGATTACATTCTCTTATATGTCTCTGACCCCAACCCCATCCTTGAAGTATGAATTGAATACGAATGTTGGAATGTGTGATGAGAGTTTAGTAGAATGTGTTTGTGATGATGAATAAAAGATGAATGGGAGACCTGGGGCGTTCTATTTAAGTCCATGTGATTGAATTACTGTTGTGTACATTTTTGATAATTATGCCTCTATATACCATGTGAGAAACATCTATTAAAATAAAATGATATATTTTTTCATCTTGTGTCCGAGTCACAGTAAGCGGTCTTGATTGATAGTGAGCTCAAAGTTGTGTTGACTGAATAATATTTCTTGACTCTGTATGAGCCTTTAAATAAAATACACAGGGCAGACTTATCTCTTTTGATCTCTGGTATCTTTTCCCCATGCTGGTCTGCCCTGCATCTGATTCAGGGGGCCCCTACTTATATTAGTTACCCACCCCATCCTTGAACAGAATAATGCAAATTCTCACAATATTCAGCCACTACTCGGGATACACTATTAATTGGGACAAATCTCTTATATACCTCTTACATGGTAAAGTCCTGCGACTCCACCGAGAGGGTTTAGATACGTGGGAATTTACATCTCCACAAATCTTGAGACCTTTTATGCCAAAAATCTGGAGCTACCACTGATGCGTCTCCAAAGAGATATCCAGCATTGGAGATCCCTACCAATGTCCCTCCTTGGGAATGTGCCATGTTCAAAATTATGGTGAGAAGATGGATGCCGGAGTCTGGCAGCCACAGAATCGGTTACAACCAGCAACCCAGCGCGGCGGCTGCCGCTGTGCAGCTCTTGCAGCCGTGCCGAGTTCCCTCCGATGAAAAAGTGGAATTTCGGAAGCTGTAAACACATGAACATCGAGTCCTAGAAAATCGAGCCGGCATCCACCACCCCCACCGCCCATACCGTTTGCAAAAAGAAAACGGTTAACAATTCTCGAACTCCCACGCATTACAAAAAAGTGACAGCGACCCCCCAGTCCGTGTCCTGAGTCCACCACCCCCACCGCCCATACCGTTTGCAAAAAGAAAACGGTTAACAATTCTCGAACTCCCACGCATTACAAAAAAGTGACAGCGACCCCCCAGTCCATGTCCTGAGGAGAACCCGCAGAATCAGATTGGGTTCGAAACGCGTTGACCTTCCATCCAAGATATAAAATATATGGGGCTTTATAGGAACTAAATAACGCACTTTCATTGCTTAGTTCATCGTGTGCAATCCCTATAAGTAGCACCCAACTCTGAATTATAATATGTATCTTGGGTTGGTGTTGACAAGTAGGCGGATGTAATTATCAGCTTGTCCACTTGTTTGTTTGTTTTTGTATTCAGGCTGGTGCCTCATAAGTATAACACCGGAGGCATTATACAGTTGTCTATGTGATTCTATGTGACATTTATGTTGCGATACATAATTGTTTTATATGTGTTTTGTACTTTATTGAATGTATATATGTATTTGCTAATTATTGTGTGTGTTTTTGATGACATAAGAAAAACATTCTTAAAAAAAATTGTTTTATAAAGTACCAATTCATTCAACTAAATGGTTGTTCAACCTAGTAATTTGTTTGAGTAGGCGGTGTACTATTGAAAATTCAACCTGATCGGCCATCTGTTTTTGTTTACCCAATAGTAGCGGTCCAGGCCGGTCAGTGACAGGACCCAAGCCTTTCTTTGTTTACCCATGTTCAAAATTATGCCATTACCCTGTTTTCTCTATATACTTCAAAATACACCCTATTTAGTGCCCCCCTCCTACTTTCAGGCCATAAACAAAGAACTCTATACCCTACTCTGGGATGGGGCCTTGCTTGCATTGCTCTACAGAAATGAATGAGAGGATGGTATGATGGTAGAAATGCCCTCTCAGACATCCAACTATATTACTGGGCAGCGTAACTCACTGTAATTAATCCTTGGGCCTCTCTCCCCGATGGGGAACCAGCTTACTGGCTGGATAGGGTGGGCATACAATCGGGGGGGATATTTATGAGATTATACAGCAATTTACACCCTCTGACTTTTCCACTCACCACAGCAACCACACTGAGCCTTTGACTCTCAGTGCTTCGGGCCCTGGGTTGGACAGGCATACTGACCTCTGCCTCCCGGCTTTGGGACAGTGCTCTGATGGGGATGCTGGAAACAGCACAGGGCTTTGATAAATGGAATCTCATCAACATTTCTAAGGTGGATGACCTGTGGAGACAGGGCGGAATTATTACATTTGTGGGACTGCAGCAAGAATACCATATGGCACCCCCACAGACATCCCCACTGTGTCATCAAGGTTGCAATCAAAACAGGAAATGTTTCCCCATGATCTGGGAATGCCCACCCATCTAGAACTATTGGTGTACTGGAACTTCTTATCTAAACGAGGTGTGTGGGGGTGATGAGACGGCCTCTGCTAAATGGTGTTTACTCAATATATGGGAGGCCACGGACCTCGCCTGCAAGAATCAAATATTCATGACTGTGGTGTTGATTTTTTTTAAAAATATGTTTATTGCATTTTTTTTTTTGACATATCACAACATTACACATATGTGAAAGAAAATGATTAATCTTGTTATATCACAGAAGACGTGTCAAGGGTCGGCGCATACATTCATGTACATGAAGGAGATCGACTAACAGGATAAACTTTAAAGCAGCTTAGGTAAGGTAGCGTGTCTACATCATTAGCGACAGGCAGATCCAAGAGAGATTAATGATCAACATAGGTGGTGATAAATCGAATGTTGCTTCCCAATTTCACATCAGATATTTGCTCAGTTCGGAGCACAAGCTATGCCACGGCAGTGAATCAAAATAGGTTGGGCACGACAGCAATACTACATAGATTCAAAGCTTTAATATAAAAACAACAATTGTAAAGAACAATCTGAAAGGGTGCAGAAACGAAAGACTGGGCGATGTCCAATAGCGAGTATGTGTGTATGTGTGTCGTGCTCGGGGCAGGCGGACGGGAGAAGGCATGTACCATGTCATAACAACAGTAAGGATCTAGTCACATATTCTACCATGTGCGCAGCAGGAGGGGTGTGGGGGAGCCGGGTCCATGCAAAGAGAGGCACCAGTGTTCAAACAATGCCACTCTGTAGGCACACCTGATGGTAGGCCGTCAAGGTGCTATCCCAGTCTATCGCTAAAGGGTACTTGCGAAGTCCCGCTGTCTCTTCTCTATGCAACGCTACACTTTCCGCCCTTGCCCAGTTGTCAAACGAATTACGCCAGTGTATCGCCTGGGGGGGCGCGTTGCTCTTCCAGCGCTTAGTAATGAGGCGCTTCGCAGTTACCAGCCCCAGGTCCCAGAACCTCTCCCGGACTTTTGTCTGTTTAGTTCTTTTAAACAAGCTTAGCAAGCAGGCTTCCCTTGTAAGTAGCAAGCTGCCTCCCGTCGCCTTTGCCAAGGTGTCCGACACTGCAAACAAGTAGGTAGGCAGAGAGGGGCATGTCCAGAGTGCATGTAGGAGGTGGGCATCTGCAAGTCCGCATCTGGGGCACGCTGATGTGGTAAGTCCGAAGTATCTATTGATCTTGTCAGGGGACAGATAGGCACGGTGCACGATGTAGTATTGTATAATCTTAAAACGTGCATTGCGCGGTATGTGTAGTGTCCCGGCAAGTATCTGTGCCAATTCCCTGTCAGTCCAGTCCCGGCCTCTATCGGCTGTCCATTTGTCACGCAGCCGCTGTGACGAGAACTGCGTGTGTGTATGTAGCGCCTGGGCGAGCCAGTGTACCACGTGAGAGCCGTTCCCCAACGCGTGCAGATACTGAATTAGCAGATGCGTGGGGGGCTCTTCCAGTAGCATTCCCCATGCTTGTGTCAATATACGCAGAAGTGTCGCGTGTGTCAGGAATTGCCCAGCCGGTAGGCCTGTATTGTCCGTTAGTGTCGCAAAAGGAAGCAGGGCGCCATCCTCAAACAAGTCACCCAGGCTCTCCAAATCCACTGCCACCCAGCTGCTCAACGTAGGCCCCATGAGTGTCCCCCCTTCCCAGGGTGTACCCAGTAGTGGCAGGTTTGGTGTATATGGCTTGTTAGCGCTCGTGAGTTTCAAACTCCTTACATAGCACCGTCTCGCCACCGCAAGGTGCAGTTGATCAGGGCAGCGGGTCTTGGTTAAGGGATGAAATAATGCGTGTATTTGCGGTACTGTCATAACCGCGTCGTCCGAGGCAGTATCTCCCAAGTTCTTCCCACTCAGCCAGTAAGTGACCCACTGCAACTGCGCTGCTAGATAATAAAGCTCGTGATTAGGTACCGCCAACCCTCCGCATTCCGTCGCAGCATATAGAGTCTTCAACGCAACCCCGGGGCGCCCCTTGTTCCATATCAGGTGTCTGGTTAGAGTTTCCAGTTCGCGGAAAATGCGAGCAGGGACATATATCGGTAGGTTCGCATAAAAGTACAGCAACCGGGGTAGGGCGATCATCTTTGCCAGTGTAATGCGACTGGGGACGTTTAAGGGGAGAGAGGCCCAAAAGGACACCTGAGCTGTAAGTGAGGAGATCGTTCTCGTGAGATTACCGTCCAACAGATCAGCAGGGTCGCGATAAATCTGTATCCCTAGATATCTAAACACGGTTAGGTACCAAAGGAGCCGTTCGCCCATTACCACAATGTCACATTCCGGGGTGTCCGCGGCGAAAGCGTACACTCCTGACTTCGCCCAATTAACACGAAGTCCCGACACGCCCCCAAAGTCTCTAAAGATGTCAGTGAGCGCGCACGGAAAACGGGTAAGGTCTCTAACATAGATCAGTAGATAGTCAGCATATAATGACACCGAGTGCATCCCGTCAGCCAGGGGAATACCACAATCCGCGCCGGAAGTACGCAACTGCGCAGCCAAGGGTTCCATCATTAGCGCAAAAATCAGGGGGGAGAGGGGGCAACCCTGCCTGGTGCCCCTGCGCACTCGGACCGGGTCAGAGAAGAGCCTTCCCGTGCGCACACGCACCACAGGGTCAGAGCAGAGGAGTTCCACCATACAGAGGTAGGCAGCTCCCAGCTCAAATTTACCTAGTACGTGCATGAGGTAAGGCCATTCCACTGAATCGAACGCTTTCTCAAGATCCAAAATGACACACTCCGATCTCGGCCAATGGGATATAGCCAAGCTCTGCACACGAAACAGCCACCTGATATTATAAGACATGCTGCGGGTGGGGACAAAGCCGTTCTGGTCAGTGTGTATTAGTGTGGGAACCAGAGGCGCCAGTCTCCGAGCCAATGTGGACGCTAGGATCTTGTAGTCCGTGTTAAGGAGGGCGAGTGGCCTGTAAGATCCCATATTGAGCCCATCCCTACCAGGCTTCAGAAGCGATATCACATTCGCCTCGTTAAGAGTGGGTGGGAGAGCGGCATCCTCTCTCGCCGCCCTAAACATCCGTATAAGCTCGGGAATAAGAACAGTGGAGTAGGCCTTGTAAAACTCCGCAGGCAAGCCATCAGGGCCTGGGGTCTTTCCGTTAGAAAGGGAGAATATAACAGCCCGGAGTTCCTCCGCCGCAAGCGGTGCGCCTAGGTCGTCTCGTTGCGCATTAGTGACCGTGGGCAGTGGCAATTCCGATAAGTACCCGGAGATATCATCAGCAGTGGCTCGCAATCGGGAGTGGTACAGATCCACATAGTGACCTGTAAAAGCCTCATGTATGGCTCTCTGTGTGTACACCACAGTGCCTTGTGTGGTACGGATCGACATCACCGGTAACGTTTGAGTGTCCCTCCGTATCACCCAAGTCAAGAGCCTTCCCGGCTTGTCCCCAGCGTGGTGCGTGCGCACCGAGTGCGCGGCATAATTCAAGTTCTTCAATCTGTCCAGAAGTTGCGCATGGTGTTCACGGGCCGTCACTAGCCTCGTATCGTCGCCCTCCGCTGCCTCCCGCTCGCCCTCTAGTAGAGTAGTTTCCACCCTCGTCAAATCCCTATCGACCTGGCGTCTCATGCCCGCCTGCGTGCCCAGACAACGGCCTCGCATGACCACTTTAAACGCATCCCACTCGATCTGTGGTGTAGACGCAGTGTCAGTATTATCCTCAAAATATTGTAGAATGTGAGACGAGAGTGATTCCCGGGATGGGGCGTCTAGTAATACATCCGGCTGGAGTCGCCACGTGGGGATCGGGGGGTGTGGGCGTTCCCAGGTAAAGTCAAGAATGTGAGGGTTGTGCTCTGAGTGAGTGCGACTCAAGTAGCTGGAGTCCGTGACATGACTGTGGTGTTGATGGTTGCAAAACAAAACATTGCACGTGAATGGCGTGCCAGAAAGGGGCCCATGAGAGCTTGGAAAAAGGACATAGATTGGTGCATGCTGGCAAAGAGGACTGTATCTGAAGGGAGAGGCTGCCCCAAGAAATGGGTCAAGATTTAGGGGAAATGGAACGATTTTAGAAGTGGCTTATGCACTAGGCCTGTCTCTCCTGATTCCAATGTCCTTGACTTGGGACTCCGATCTCCTGTGGAAGGGCGGGATGGTGAACAGGACAGTACTGTATAATCTTTTATACATCCATGAATATGGAAGTCTGCTGTGATGTCGTGCTGATTATCACTTTATGTCTTCACTTCTTTTTCAATAAAAAGATTTATTTAAAAAAAAGGTGTACCACCCTGCATAATTAAAGAGGAAAATCGCTTGCAGAACTGGGCCTCCTATCAGGCACAAACTGAACTACATAGAGGCCAGGTCATAGCTTGTGTGTAATATGCCAGAAATGGAACAAGGAGATTGCCCAACTTATGCAGCAGAATTCAGTGACATCTTGGTCAGAGTCTGAGTGTGACCATGCAGCAAACACATCTGAACATTCCTCTCCAAGGGCGCAATCTCATGTAAAAAAGGAATTGAAACATTAGCCTTAGACAGGTGCACCACAGCATGGTGGACAGCATTTAAAAATGGATGTTAGAGATGTTAGCGAAAAAAGCTCTGGAAAGTCAGTCAGGACCATCGATATATTATAAAGGTAAGGGGAAACAAGAAAGCCAGCCCTGGTGATGCTGGCAAAGCATAGACATAAATACGATTGGACCAGAGCTAGAGAAGATAGACAGAAAATTGGTCAGAGAGCTACTTTTTTTCAGTAAAATAGATTTAGAAAGCCCAAAGCTAGTCCTTGCTTCAGAGGAGTTTAACAATTTGAAGGACTCTCAGATGGGACTGTTAGAACAAGCTAATCAGACAAATGAATATCTTCAGTTCACTGACGGACGCCACAGCCTACCCCAGTAGCTAAACCTGAGGAAAGAGTCAAACGACCCCAAAAAGAATCAAGGACCTGATATATACCCCCAGGGTAGATGGGGAGGCTGAGATGAAAAAATGCAGTAACTGCCCCTAGGGGGTAAGGAGCAAGAACAGCCACAACACTTCAATTCAGCAGATAAGGTGTCAGGCAAAACATGTGTTCCTAGGCAGCCACCAGAAACAACTCCCCTCATTAGGAAACAACTTATAGGTTGCAGTAACTAAGAGTAAGCTCAATATAAAATTTGTTTGTAGAAACAAAAAACAGACAACCTAGCCAAAAAGAGGGATCTATAAAAAATGTTACCTGCTTAACAGCTCCCAACCGTCCCGCTCTAAACATCTTAGGTCAAAAGAAACACATGAGAAATGTCCACAGGACATGAATTAGGTAATATTTCAGTGATATCTCCTTTGAGCCTGAGGTAGCCAGAAGGAGTGGTGGGCTATGAGCAGGCAATATTTCAGGGAAACCATGATTTATATGTTGGAATGCTAGATTCTATTCTTAAAGAAGTTAGAGAAGTTAAGATATTGTGCTATAAAACAGACTCGCCTTAAAGCTGGAAATATAGGATATGGAGTTCAAACTTGAACGTGTAGTAGGGACTACTACAGAATTGGATCAAAAGCTCTTTGACATTGAAGACCAGTTTCAGGAAACTCAGTCCTCATAACTACACTTACAAACTAAATTGCATAAGTGAAAAGAACACATGAAGATCTCAAAAAAAGACCAAGAAGATCTCCCAGAAACCAGAGATGCAGGATCTAGCCTATAACCCCGATTTCTGATAATATTCGGAAATTTGTATTGCTGGGGTATCATGGTGACTTAACTAGGATAAAACAACATGCACAGGCTGCTATCTTACTTGATTCTGCAGGCTTCTGTATCAAGAAGTGAACATTAACACATGGGACCCATTTCAAGTTTTGATGGGCAAAGTACTCCATCACAAAGTGATGGAGCACCCTGTCCACCTTTGTAATTCTGAGATGGGCAGGACGCCAGGCTTACACTGATGGAGTAAAATGTACAATTGTCAGCATAAATCTTTTTTTTTTTTGTCCTCATTTAAAAGATAATATGCTCCATAAAGATCAAGAGAGATGGTTTTTTCTGACCCCTTCAAGTGTCTGAAGGATACTATGTATCTCCAGAGCCGCACCTTCGACTACTTTTTTTTGGTTTCAAAGCCTCAATCTTGAAAAATAGACGGCCCATGTAGTCTCACTTACCAGTGAGTGGCCAATTCAGACTAGTCCCCCGGACCATATCTGAAGCATATTATTAATCATAGGACCCAAAATCATGTAAATCTACTTAAATGTCAGAGACCATAAACCGATTTAAAACCCATAACCCTCATTATATGTGTTGTGTCCCTATCTTGACCCAATTATCCCAAATTTCTCAGTATTTGGTCTTTTTTGTGAAATTGCCTGCTTGATTCAAACGTGCTATCCTCTGATTGGAATGAATCCATTCACTCTCCGTGGGGGGACATGCTAATATCCATTTAATACATAATTCCCTACGGGCTAGGAGAATCAAAGTAAAAAACAAGGCTTTATAATTCTTTGTTAATATTGATTCATCCACTTCACTAGGGGGTACCCAAAAATTGTGGATATAGAAGTTAATTTAATTTCTATCCCCATAACATCTGATATGGACTTTGTTCCAAAATTCAGAAATTACCGGACAGCTCCAAAACATATGAACCGCATTAGCATTATCTTCTCCACATTTAGGGCATTTCTTGATCTCCCGGTTTCCCACTTTTGAGATTCTCCATGGGGTCCAATAGGCTTTATGAGCTGTAAAAAGGTACAAAATTCAAACCGGAACAGGGGATTAAGGCTGCTCTACCCGCACTGGTAACAAACCCCCTATGATATACGTGTGTGTAGGTGCTGGGGGTCTGGGACACAATCCCCTAGATCCCAATGATAGAAAACAAGAAACTTGTTTTTCAAATCAAATTGCACAAAGTGACCCCGCACACTTCAAAAGTAAATAATATAATATCAACAATGTTGTACATATAGTTCAATTAGCTTTCCAATCGTTCTCTCAAGAATTCCAAAGTCAGATTTCTTTTAGTAAGCAGATTCTTTATTCACAAATGATACTTAAAACCAATAGCCAACGCGTTTCGTCCGTGACCGGACTTCTTCAGGGCTTGTTTAGAATTCTCTATATAATAAAACTTCACAATGGTCTTCACACTGGAGGTTCAATTAATTTCAAATGTCAATAAGTAATCATAATCCCAGGGTATACCAAGTTCACATATTTTGAAGAAATAAAGCAGTAAAGGCCGTGAACAGAGTATCGGCGTCTCGTAAAGCATGCGGTCGTCTGGTTCAGACGACCGCATGCTTCAAAATATGTGAACTTGGTATACCCTGGGATTATGATTACTTATTGACATTTGAAATTAATCGAACCTCCAGTGTGAAGACCATTGTGAAGTTTTATTATATAGGGAATTCTAAACAAGCCCTGGAGAAGTCCAGTCACGGACGAAACGCGTTGGCTATTGGTTTTAAGTATCATTTGTGAATAAAGAATCTGCTTACTGAAGAAATCTGACTTTGGAATTCTTGGGAGAACGATTGGAAAGTTAATTGAACTATATGTACAACATTGTTGATATTATATTATTTACTGTTGAAGTGTGCGGGGTCACTTTGTGCGAGCTGTAAAAAGGTGATTCTTTTTTAAAGGTGCAGCGTTTATACAAGACCAAAGAAGTGACATTGGTACTTGCCCAATAGTTTCAAGTTCTTCATCTGGCAGGTCCTTCTTCCAAATCTCCATAAATGAGGCCTGCTCCTCTTCTCCATTTGTACCAATAGCCACTACCAATCTGCCACCTCCTTTTCCTTACTGCTCCTAGATCTTGGGAAGAAGCAGCTATTACAATCCTTTTAAAACCTAACAAAAACCCACGAGATTGTGAGTCTTATTGCCCAATCCCGCTTTTAAACTGCTACCATAAAACATATACACAGATCATAACAGAACGACTGGATAAAGTATTATGTCCACTTATTCATTCGTACCAAAAAGGATTTATGAAGGGGAGACAATTAAGTGAGTTGACTCATGACCTTATCGGAGCTATAGACATGGCACTGACGTATAAGTCCCCCTTGGCGGTAATGACATTTGATGCCGCCAAGGCATTTAATCGAGTTAATTGGAACTTTTTATTTAAAGTAATACAACATTTTGACCTGGGTGAAAAATGCTTAGCAGCGATTAAGGACATTTATAAAAACCCTTCTGCTAAAATCCTGGTTAAATGAAATTCGACTAAAGCGATACAGATCAAGAGAGGGACTAGACAGGGGTGCCCTAACAAGCTGGACAAAAGCAGTTGAAAAAGAACTAAAAGGAAATTCGAACTTAGCACTGAAGATTTGTTCTAGGAGCAGTCAGCATAAATCTTACTCTGATGGCTTGAAGTAGTATGGGCCATCGGAGCTAGACCATATGACTTGCTCCCCTAATAAGAGTGGGTAATGGGATGGCTTTTTAGACTGTCCGTTACTACCAGGAATATCCTGGAGGTGAGAGACAGTAAAAATAAAAACAGTTACCCCCATACCATGAGAGAAAATTCCCAACACGGGACCATTAGTTTATAGTTTTAGTAAAAACTTTTAAAAGTTTGGTGTAAGCATCCATCACCAATAATGGAAGCACACCAAACTTTTAAATGGGTTTGTAAGAACCTTTGTGATGGAGATTCATACAAACCCATAGTTTCACCACTGGACCAGTAGTGAACTCTAAATAGAGCAGGTGGAGTAAAGGCAGGCTGCCAGATGTAAAGCCTTTTCTCTGTCCGACAAACTAAATCGGGCTCCGAACTTTTCAAAGTTGATTATAAATTTTCATTCTGCAAATACTTGAATAGGACAGTAAAAATCAACAAGAAAAGATGGAAATTGAAGCAAAAGCTCCCAAAGTTCAGATCTGCAGGATTGCAGGCTTCAACAAGCTACACTGAATGTGATATGCAATAGCAAGATGATTGTAGTACCTGATGCAGAGAAAGCAAACAATATTTTTAGCCAATGAGATCCGAAATAGAAGGATGCTGGCTGGGAACTTTGGATTGTTTTCAGCATAAAAATATTATGTTATTTCTTTTAGTATCTCAACTTTCACTGTCCTCAAAGGATTACAAAAAACCTTCATATATCTTTTTATTATATCTTCTTGACTTATTTTTTCATCTCTGTCTTTTCAATAACTCAAAGAAGGGGTTAGGAAGTGGTCTAGATAGTAACTGTGGACCTGGCCCTCTCTACAAGGTCACACCCAAACATTTTGCCTTTGACTTTCATTATTTTGTTGAATTTGTTTTTGTTGGCCTTAGGACTCTGTGTACTTTACCATTGCAAACCAATGCTAAAGTGCTTGTGCTCAATTCCCTAAACATGGTAATATTGTCTTACACCTAACTGGCACTTTCAATATACTTATAAGTCCAGTTGTGGCTGCCTCACATTCTATGTGATGGGGCAGGGTAGGGCAGGGGCTGCGCGGGGAAAAATAAATAACTAATAAATAAATATACACTTACCTTTGCACCTTGCTAATCCTTTCCTACCAGCACTGCAGTTTCCATGAGCACAGGCACCCAGCTCACCATGCAATCCCAGTGCTTCTCTCATGGTATTACTCCCAACATGAGAGAAGCACTGGCATTGGGAAGAGCAGGCCATTTTCATGCTCCAGCTGGGAATGGGAGCCTGTGCTCCTGAGCCCTGCAGATATCTCCAAGGAATATCTGGAGATATCCAAGTGTGTATGTCAGTTTGGCTGGACGTGGATGGAGGGCCAAACTGACATGAGCACTTTCAGTGCCCACTACTCCTCCTACTCCTGCTGGTGACACTTCGCCCTGACCCGCCCTGCCCCAGACTCAGCAGACTCAGCAAACTCAGTCGAGCCAATGAAAAATAAAATGATAAAACTTTTCTTATTATTTTATTTTTCATTTTCTTCCTTTAAACAGCGGGGCGACTCTCCTCCGCCATAGCGGAGGAGCCGCCCCTGTATAAGTCCCTTGTTGTGTGGTATCCCATATGTTTGTAGACTTTTTGAGTGGGGGGCTGCCTCGCACATTCCTTTCCCCCTACACCCCTCTTATTTATGTTGGTATCCCATATGCCCAGGGCCTGAAAATTAAATGCTACTAGCAAGCCGGCAGCACTTATTGTGCCACCCACTTAAGTAGCCCCTCAAAACATGTCCCAGGCTTGCCATTGCACTGAGAACAGAGGGAAGTCCATGACTAACCTTCTTGTCTATCTGCCCAAAGTGCATCACCGGTCAGCCTCACTTCACAGTAGCTCCCGCTGCTTTCTTCTCCGTAGCAGCAAATTCTGTTTAGCGTTTCCACGCCAAAGGGGTATCCGGCATCCTGGAACTCTTGTCACTATGGCCTCCTGACTCATCCTGCTGAACATTTTTTACTTCCAAAAAAGAGCCTAAGTCTGAATGTAGAAATCTTAACCGTGACTTGTCCACCAGCTCCCCGACTACAACGCTTCCTCCTCGGACACCGCCTGCAGCCTGCCCCCCTTTTACCTTCTCAGGGACTATTTCTTAAGAATTTCTTCCAAACCCAAGGGTAATTGCCGACTGGTTCCAATTCACTTCTTGTAACCGGCTCACACTCCATTGCCGTCAGCCGCGACGAGGAAAAAGGGCTCCGAACTCTCAGCGTGGGGGGTCGATAAGGATGGTGGGGCCCGCTGTCTCCGTCAGAGGATTGATTTGCCCAGCTGGACAGTCAATTCCTTGGCTCACCTCAACAAAATTGGTCACCGCTGCCAGCAGGCACAGTCATTTTGGACTCTCGCGCTCGGGCTCCGAGGTGTCTTCGCCGCTGGTGAGTTTCCTCTGCGTGACGCCTACTGCATCTAGTTCATGCCGGTGCCCCCCTTCTTGTGTGGAAGGGGCTGGGTAATCAGGATTTAACACAGGATTCACATCGGGTTGTTGGAGCCTCCAGGAGATGTGTCTACTCCGCACTGGCAATGCCCCCGGTAAAGTCGTATTTTTAAACACATTTCTGAAAATGCCACTTTTAGAAAGTGACCATTATGAAATAATGGGGTAACCCAATAAGCGTCACAGGACCTGGGTGCAATATATTATGAAAGGGTGGTCCTTAACTGAATTGGAGGAAGTATTTAAATAGGGAAAACAATTAGACAGGGGTTGCCAGGAGGGTCAACCACAGGTAATGAATACAATGCACCTATGAAAGCACACCCTAGAAAAACAATGAATTCCTCAGAAATATACAAACTACACCCACACATATTTCACTTGAGTAGGCTCATTGTTTTTTATATTTTTTATAATCAAGTACAAACATCAAACAATATGTAATGTTATTACCAAATAGAGTTGAGGAAAGGTTGCAAAAGGGATAGGAAAAAGAAGTGCTTGTGGGAAGATAATGAAAATCAGGAGGTTTAAATATACACACTGTTCCTTATTTCGCGACAAACTGGGGTCAGCATCCTCAAGAGGTAAGGAATGTGAGGTGGTTGTCCGGGGGTTTTGCATCCGTACGACTTATGGGGTCCGCCCGCAACTCGAGAGGGACATCAAAGTTTTAGGAAATAACCTAGCCGAGCTGGAGGCGGCGCTACATGTGGACCCTAGTTGCTTGAATGAATGGCGGGAGTTACAGGCGGAGCTGTTAGCGGCACTAGGTAGGTTTGAAAAATTCAATTACACTGTATATTGACAGTGACTACATGTGGAGGGGGTCATTCTGGGGCGCTACTTGCCAGATTAATCAGTAATGAGAAATCGGTGACCCCCATCACCCAGATGCGGTCCGCCGATGGACGGACAGTACACAGGCAGGAAAATATCTTAGACACTCTAGCTGATCATTTAGCCAGGGTATATGCCAGACGCCCTCTGCCCGCTCTGGAAGAAGTGGGGGAGTTCCTCGCTACACTGAATTTACCTGGGTTGGATAGAGTGGTTAGCCAATTATTGGACGACCTGAACTCAAAAAAGGAAATCTTAGAAGGTATAAAGTCCCCGAAGCCTGCAAAAAGCCTGGGTAGTGATGGCCTACCAGCTGAATTCTACAAGAAATTCGCAACCCTGCTGGCGGACCGCCTTTTGGAGGTATATTATGAAGTGTTTCGAAACTGCACCCTCCTGTCCCCATGAATAAAGCACTGGTAATCATGATCCCAAGGTGGAAAGGGATACTCAACTGACGGGATCGTATAGTCCTATCTCTTTGTTGAAGATTGACATAAAAGTTCTTAGCGGGATCATGGCTGCCCGACTGCAACCATATATGCAACATTGAATACATCCTGATGTAATGTAATGATGTCTTGTAAAGCGCATGAATCACCCCACATGGGGTATCTCCGCGCTGTAGACCGCTGGGGAACCCGTCCTGGCTTTCCCTGTGAGATGGTCCCTACTGGGTATCTCCAAGGTGAAACCAGGCATCCCCGGCGTATGTGGGGGGCCATTGTGGAGATGAGGCAAGCTAATGCCCAGAGTTGCCGAGTGTGATCCCTGGTTAGAGTAGGCACCGAGGCGAGAATTATCGAGTCCGCTGACCCTGGTCCACGACCCTGCCGCGTCGGGAATTGAACCCTGGTCCCGGGCCGTCCTCTGCTTCCGGGTCTGCCGCCCCTAACCAGTGAGCCACATCACTCCTGATCAAGCAGGATTCATCCCCAAACGAAGCACAGCTCATAACCTGAGGCGGCTGGCTCTGTAGAAATGAGATTCCTATCAGTTTCATTGGTGCAGGGACACACTCTGGTCTACGGGTTCAGTAAATGAGGATGAATGCTGGAGTGGAACTAAACACAAGTTTATTATAACCCTAGAGATCGCTCCGTCATTCAGACACTGCAAGTGCCTGAGAGGAAACAATCTAGAACAGTCTAAGACCTGTCTTTTATACATTTTGGGTACCATATGATTTCACCAAAAACCCGTTTGTCATGGTTACTTCACATTTTACATAACCCTCTTATGGCATTTTTACATAACGCTTACACAACCCCTTACACAACACCTTATGCAACCCCTTACACAATAATTACATGCTGAACTGTGGAATCCTGATAACCCCTACCCACGTCATTTAGTAGATAGGCAAGGGTGGTTACAGGCATTGGTGGGCAAACAGATTAGACATCTGTGCACGTGGGCCCTTCAGCGGGTCAGGGCTGCTTACTCTGACACGCGAGCATTATCACTACAACCAGCTTTCAGTGAACACGTTACTTATGACTTTATGTAAGTCCCAGCAGAAACACAAAAATGTGGGCTGGTAGACAAAATGGAAAAGGAGTAGAGGCTAACTTAACACAATAAATGTTTTTACTGTTCAACAGCTCACATGTGGCATTCAACCCTTGTATTATAGGAAGAATGTGCCCTGGCACTATTAGATATCAAAAAAGCATTCAACTTGGTTGTATATACCTTTGGGAGGTCCTACGTGCATTGGGTGTCTGGCCACAATTCCTGAAATGGGTGCAGATATTATACTCAGGCCCTAGTGCTAGAATCAGAGTCGGGTGGCTCGTGTCACAGGCTTTTAGATTGCACCGCGGCACTAGATAAGGTTGCCCTCTGTCACCACTCCTTTTTGACAAGGCAGTGGAACCCTTAGCGGCAAGCTTGCAGAAGGAGATGGAGGCCTTGGGATTAAGCTGGGGGAGACTACTCATGTGGGGGCAGATTTACAAGCCCCCTGCCTCTCTCTTGCGATGCCTTTGCGTCACTTTTGTGACTCAGCGGCGGCACAAAAGATGCGCCATTGTGTGGGGTATTTACTACGGGACGCATCTCCCAGATGCGTCACGTTGTAAAGCCCTACGCCAGAAGGAGGCGTCCCATCGTGGGGGGGCATTCCGGCGCAATAACGCCTCCCAAAACTGGCTGAGTGAAATCTACAAGATTTTACTCAGTCACTTTTGGGCCCATGCTGCGTCAAAACCCTGCGCCTGCTTGAAGCAGGCGTAAGGATTGACAGAGCATTGTGGAGATAGGGACCCCCCTGAGCATTGCTGGAGCTGCGTCGCGCTTGCGACACAACTCCAGCAATGCGCCGCTTTTACAGCTCAGATGCGTCACGCTTCTGTGCCGTTTGTGCCCCATTGTGCGCCGCATTGTAAATGCGGCACATCCAGGGTGGCGGAGCTGCGGCGCACAATAACTGGCGCATCCCTACTGATATGCAGGGATGCGCCAGTTATTGTAAATCTGCCCCGTGGTGTCCATGTATTTGGACAACTCATTGGTGTACCTACGAAACCCGTCTCGGGCGATACCGACACTCCTTGATGTTCTTTTAAGATTTGGACACATGTCAGGACTACGGATTAACTCAGGGAAGTTGAAACTAATTCCATTGGGTAGACGGGCCTCGCTTCCGGACAGGGGATTGCCGGAGGTGGGACTCCCGGGGGCAAGTTCCGCACCAAGATATCTAGGAGGTAGACTTGCGGAAAAGGCCAAGCAATACCTGGCGCTTAACCTAGGGATAATCATTGTGGAACTGTGAGGTTCAGTTCACTTCTAGCGTGAGCTACCCCTGTCCCTTATGGGGAGAATAGCCATGTCCAAAATGGTCGTCCTACCACAATGCCTCTATGCAATGCAACACTCCTTTTTTATGATCTCCAACTTTTTTTTGTAACTTTGGATAGACTCCTAACTGACTTACTGTGGGGGCCTAAGCATAGATGGGTAAGCTTGCTCACTCTTCAGAGAACTTGGCAGACCGGGGGACTGGAAGTTCCCTGTCTGTAATTTTGCTACGCAGCTTCGCAGTTGCAACACGTGGTACATTTGGCTGGACGATGATGCGAACTGGGAGAAGGCCCTGCTTCGGGGACCTCCGGAAGTGCAACACTCCCTGAATTATTAATGTTGGTAGCACAGATTCCACTAACAACCCCATATATCGTCCAGCACGTGGTAGAGTCATGGGAGCTTGTTGTTCGGAGGGTGCTTAAAAGGGCCCCCTACGCTCCGGACATGCCCCTTTGGGCAATACAACCTTTTCACCAGATTTCTGCATCCATGTCTGTGCGCGGATGGCAGGAAGGGGGAAGCTGCACCATTGGGGACCTGTCTAATAAACAGTACGTCACACGTGAGCAGGCGGTAGAAGCCTTTACGCTGGGGTCAGGACAGTTCCTGCAGTATGGAAAAAGTTGTGGCCCATGTTTCCTGCAGAGCCCCCCGTCTCTAATGTGCTATGGACTATGATATTGATGGCTAAATGGCGCAGACTGATGTTGCATCTATACTGAGCAACCAGAGACGATAAAGTCGTCCAGACTCTGCCGATTCAGACAAAATGGGAGACACTGACGGAGGACCCCATAACGGAGAAAGACTGGATAAAAATCCATGAAGGGGTTAAACAGGTGAGCTTGAATGCAAGGTTCAAGCTGATTCAGTTTAATTATGTACAACAGACATACCCTACCCCCAGGAGGTTACACGGGATATTCTCGGAGAGGTCGGGGCAATGTCCCAGATGTGTGGAGGTAGAGGCTACATTTATTCTTATGGTTTGGTCTTGCCCAGAACTTCAGTTATACTGGACGGATGTTTTGACTACGCTGCAAGACGCAACAGGTGGGAAATATTAAGAGAGATCCGGGTGGTGTTGCTTGGGTTGCTGCCCCGCCCTAAGAACAAGAACCTTAGTAGGAAGTTACTCCGGTTGGGACTGGTGTTAGTGAAGCGTCTGGTAGCTTTTTCCTGGCTAAGTTGCAAACCCCCCAAAATGATGCAATGGGTATGAGACATGAAGGAATGGGCAACGCTGAGCTGATTCGGATGCAAAGGTCAGGTACGACAAAAAAATAGAGGATGATGTGAGGGCATGGAGGGCATTCTTGGATGGGACACAAAACCATAGGGATAGACGAGGAGCCAAGGGAGGAGGCCAACCTGACTGTACAATCTTGTGGTGAGCCAGAGGGCAATTAACTGAAAGGGGACGCACTAGCCGGCGACATAAAGGATAGTGCTTTCATATGAATAAATAGCTATAGACACAGGTTTACATGACAGAGATGCACGCCAGGCATGAGGGGGGGGTAGGTTTTAGCTGTGGGTGGGGGGGAGAA
The DNA here is from genome assembly GCF_964261635.1 of Lissotriton helveticus. Taxonomy (NCBI): domain Eukaryota; kingdom Metazoa; phylum Chordata; class Amphibia; order Caudata; family Salamandridae; genus Lissotriton; species Lissotriton helveticus. Next base: position 16,580,895 of record NC_136060.1, on the reverse strand, counting down.
TAGACGTTTGATTTAGTTGATATAGAAATGTTTCTGAGTGTACTGAAAACTTGACCTAAAGAATTAAGGGCTGAGGAAACGAGGATTGTTGAGGTGGAATGCACGGTGATGGGACAATATTTTTTTTAACTGTTGGCGTAACACATATGCATGGATTGTATCTGATGCAGTTAACCTGGTGATCCCTAATGCATAATCGCTGAGAATGTCCAAGTTGTTCTGTTCAAATAGTTGCAAATACCAATAAAGATATATATATTTTTTTAAAAGGTTCTGTCTGAGCACTCCCACAAAGGGTTTGGCACTTGTCTATTGTAACCCTAGACAAGCTGGGGCCAAGACACAGAGGGAGGAGGTGCCCGACAACTCGGGGGATGGAACCTCAAGAAGCTTTCTTCACTTCAAAGTGGGCACTAGGTGTTTATGTTGGACCCTTAGACCCAACTCTTCAGTACACTTCTAGACCTGTGGATTCTGCCAGGAAGAAGGACTTTTGTGCCACTTTGCATCCGTAAATTGAGTTTGATAGCCCCTCATCCATTTTTTCTAATTGTCAGTATCTATGTAGGTTTATATCTTAGCAAGCTCCTGAATAGAAGAACTAAGACACCCAGGCACAGTGATATTATCTCCATCAGCATCTCAGACTCCCAGAGTCTATATTATCACAGACAGCTCTACATAATCTGGTGTATAGGAGGAGGTGTTAAGGATGTCCACATGCTCCTTTCTTGCAAAGTTAAAGGTGTGTAGTTTTTAGACATCACATATAGCTCCCATTAAGGCATAGTCCCGATTCATCTACCCTACTGCTCGAGGTGAATCTTTCAGAGCTCCCTCAGTCACCATGTCTGTGATGTCATCTGCAAGAAACAGGCACTCCACACCACTTGGAGTCAAGCTAGCCGGGCTGAAGAGAGGTGTTACCTCGAAACCGGTCCGGTCCTCGGATGCTTGATTCCGTTCTGGGAAGGACATGGCTTTTGTAGTTCGGACTGGACTGTTCCCATGGGGCAACAGGGTCAGAGCTGATTTGCATATCGGCATTGTCTAACCCAGGGTGGTGTGGAGTGCAAAAAAAACGATGGATTTGGGCCCAGATCTTTTGACTGGGGGAGTGTGTGACATTGATCCACATTCAGTCCATCACTTGTTGTTTTTGCAATTGCCGCCCTAAGTGCGCTGGGGATGCCCAGACGTGGGTCCCAGGCACTCCACACCACTTGGAGTCAAGCTAGCCGGGCTGAAGAGAGGTGTTACCTCGAAACCGGTCCGGTCCTCGGATGCTTGATTCCGTTCTGGGAAGGACATGGCTTTTGTAGTTCGGACTGGACTGTTCCCATGGGGCAACAGGGTCAGAGCTGATTTGCATATCGCCATTGTCTAACCCAGGGTGGTGTGGAGTGCAAAAAAACGATGGATTTGGGCCCAGATCTTTTGACTGGGGGAGTGTGTGACATTGATCCACATTCAGTCCATCACTTGTTGTTTTTGCAATTGCCGCCCTAAGTGCGCTGGGGATGCCCAGACGTGGGTCCCAGGCACTCCACACCACTTGGAGTCAAGCTAGCCGGGCTGAAGAGAGGTGTTACCTCGAAACCGGTCCGGTCCTCGGATGCTTGATTCCGTTCTGGGAAGGACATGGCTTTTGTAGTTCGGACTGGACTGTTCCCATGGGGCAACAGGGTCAGAGCTGATTTGCATATCGCCATTGTCTAACCCAGGGTGGTGTGGAGTGCAAAAAAACGATGGATTTGGGCCCAGATCTTTTGACTGGGGGAGTGTGTGACATTGATCCACATTCAGTCCATCACTTGTTGTTTTTGCAATTGCCGCCCTAAGTGCGCTGGGGATGCCCAGACGTGGGTCCCAGGCACTCCACACCACTTGGAGTCAAGCTAGCCGGGCTGAAGAGAGGTGTTACCTCGAAACCGGTCCGGTCCTCGGATGCTTGATTCCGTTCTGGGAAGGACATGGCTTTTGTAGTTCGGACTGGACTGTTCCCATGGGGCAACAGGGTCAGAGCTGATTTGCATATCGCCATTGTCTAACCCAGGGTGGTGTGGAGTGCAAAAAAACGATGGATTTGGGCCCAGATCTTTTGACTGGGGGAGTGTGTGACATTGATCCACATTCAGTCCATCACTTGTTGTTTTTGTCATCTGCAAGAAAGGCATCTTTCTGAGGATACATTTGGATGCCCTGTTCCATTTGTGGGACATCAAATATTCCAGATGGTCCCCTAGTCTTCCAGGAAAGAGGCAAAAAATTGGTATCTAACATCCATATAGGCATCCCTCAATAACTTACGCTATATGTTTAATACATCATTTAGCGACTCAGGGAGGTGTTGCAGTTGGAACGAAAGATAATAGCAGTCTGACTCTGGCACAACCAGCGCATCCTTCTGACAGGGAAATATTTCCCTGATCAGCCTAATCCTAGATCGTTCAGTGAAGTTGAACTGTTTAGTTCTCAGAATATCTTTCTAGGTATTAAGCACAAATCTCCTTTGAAAACATAGAAACAATAGAGTAGCACTACTACCTTTGTCAAGCCCACCCTGCCCACTATAGAAAGGGGCAGACTCAACCAGAAATATTTAGATTTGCCTATGCTTGAGATCACTCAAATCAGTTTCAGTTCTATATAGGTGTCTGTGCCATGTTCCAGCTGAATGCCCAGGTATCTTAGACCATCCTTTCACCACGAAAGAGACATATTTGGAAGAGATATGAAAAATCTGATAGCCATCTCTCTGAGTAGAGATAGGTGGGACTTAGTCCAGCTGATGTTGAGTCTGGCAAGTACTAGGAGGCATACAGTGCCAGTTTTTTAAGGTATAACAACGTCATTAGCATAAAACGGCACAAGATTCACTGTTTCTGCTGTCCGAATTCCTCATTGTACCATACATGCTCTCAACACATTGTCCCGAGGTCCAATGACTGGGGAAAATAAATGTAGTGACAGTGGGCAAACTTTGAGGGTATTGTGTCCCAGACTCTGCCTTTCAAATATATATTTCCTGGTTTGAAATGTTCCTGTGGTCTAGAATGTAACCGCTTAATTCATTTTAATATATTGGTCACACATAAAATGCTTTCTAGAGTCTGAAACATGAACTCTGATGCCACCATCTCACTTGATTTCTCTATGTTGAGCAAGGCTATTGTGTATTACCTCTCCAGTTATTTTAGTAAAATTGTATGTTGGAATGGGACAGCCAATATTGCCTGTGAATAGTACTCTGGTCTGGAATTAATTCAGACTGGTCTAAATTGGGCACAATTGCTAACAGCTCATTCACTATTGCTTCATTCAAAATCAGTGTCTACACGGTCATCATAGTCATCAGATGAAAGGATTTAAAGCTTTTGGGTCTTTTTTTCTGGTCTTTACACCCAGTTTGGGTACTGCTATAAGTAACACTTTTCTCTCATTGAATATGGAAGCAGCTTGTGCCTATGGAATCAACGCATGCTTTCAACAGTCCGTCCACTCTAAGACTTTTCCTTTGTGACATAAAATTCAGGGAAGCCCATTGTTCCTCTAAGCAAAAACAACAAGGTGATGGATAGAATGCTTGAATTAATCTCAGTCATTGGCATTCACTCAGTTGCATCCCGAATCCAGTGTTTTTGCCTACCATACCACCTCAGTTTGGACTCAGCCATATGCAAATCAGTTTTGACCCTGCTCCTCATGGGAAGAGCCCACCCTGAACTGCCAGACCAGGTCCTCCCTGAACCAGAACACAAGCAACCTAGGACTGGTTTTGTTAGTTAGGGCTCTTCAGCCAAGTATAGCTTGTTACAGTGGCACAGTGAGCCCGGGACACACATCTGGGCATACCCAGTGCACTTAGGGTAACAAATGCAAAAACAACAAGGTGATGGATAGAATGTTTCTCTCTGGTCAGAGGGTCAAGTGACATCCTTTGCTCCAGTGCCAACCTGGGAAGTACAGACTCATCCAAGAAGATCTGCAATAACAAGGGGTTACTGGGTGAGTTGATTAAAGCATTTATGGCATTTTGGGGTGCAGTAACGCCGCCCAGTGCTGAAGCTCTGTCTACTTTAAGTCTTGTTACATAGATAAAACTGAGTCTCTGTAGGGCTTTCATTCGCCCACCTAGTGCTGAGACCTTTTTTTTGGGGGGGGAGAGTGTGTGCTTAAGCCTTCATAACTTTTTCCACAAAGGTATGCAGGCCAAATCTATACCCTTTTTTAACCCACATTTTGGTACTCCCCTGAAGGAACTGAGAAAATAGCCAAAAAGTTGCAAAATGTTTGGGATTTGCTTTGGACAAATGCGGAATATGATGTGAAAGTAAGTATGGTATTTTTGTAGGAATGGAATCAAAGAAAGGTTTGTTATGATAAGTTTGCACTCTTCCTAGTCTACAAGAACATGCAGAGTTCTCAAAAAATTATTTTAACGACAGTTTTCTATTGGGTAGTCAACTTTTCTATTTTTGTTGTTTCTACCAACTTGCAGTTTGATGTGGAAATAGTAGTGGCGTTTCTAGAGGAAGTGAGAAGGGCAGATGGGTTCTGTGCTCCAAATCTATTTGTTCTGGTCCCCCTTGTGCCCCACCACCACAGCTGCTGAATGTGTCAGGAGGCAACACATAAAAGACAGACACTGCACCTTGCCACTCACATGAATTTACCCAACTCTCTTTCATTTCAAAGCAGTGCTTTTTTTACAATGTTTACATCTGATTTGTGGAGTGTGGCTAGCAGCCAAGTATGGAGGACGCGCTTGTCTACAGTTCCACCTCCTGGCCCAGAAAACCCTCTGGATCCTGCCCAGGATCCCCAGAAACCAACAAAATAAAGATCAGATCAGACGATGAACCTTGCACTACACTGAATCGGAACACTCCTTTCAAACCTGCAGGAATGACGCTGTGAGGAGCAGCATTTTGGGCCATGCCCTGAAAGGCTGTGGGGAGACATGGAACCTGGGAGACAGGGCGAGGCCTTCCTTCCTCGCACATTTGGGGCATTGAGGCTCCTGGATCCAGAGCTCTTAAGCTTCCTTCGAGCCCCAGGTTCAGCGGTGTCGGATGCTGGGCCTGGGGCAGCCCTAGGTCCAGCAGGTACATTGGTGGAAGATCGGCCTCTAGGAGGGGTCAGCAAGCACTTGGCCATGTCTAATACACCAGGGAGACTCTGGTGAGTGGGGTACCACAGGGAACCACAATAAGACCAAAATGTTGTGGGGGCCACCCATGATTCTGAATAATAATTTTCTCCTTCGTTGGACAGCATTGTGGAATGCTTGTCCCCGCTCACCGGCTTCCTCCCACCATTTGCAGCTTTCTTGATCGGGCACTGTTAACAGCTGGACGGCCTGATCATGACAATATCATCAATGGAGAATCATGTCCAGTATGAGACTGTGATGCAATGGCTCCTTGAGTGGAGGTTCTCTTCCCTGAGGGGTGGCTCTCTTTCCCCACTTCCTAGTTCATTCCTAGTCATACCCTGGGGAGCCTCCAGAGAGCCCTGCCATGACAGGGGGCTGGACTCTGACTTCCGGCTCCTCTTTGAAACACCTGTGGCAGCTGCTTGAGCTCGCACCATACGCGAGAACCCGAGTGAGGTTTGTCAGATGGGCCACTCCTTCCTAGGCCATCAAACCCCTTTTGCAGGAGCATACTAAAAAGCCTGGGCATATTCTGGGCCAATTGATTTTTCAAGCAATGGGCAGACATCAAGTGACGATTGCAGAGGCCTGCAAGACAACACAATGGAGGAAATCAAGGCTCTGAAGGACCATCCCAGGACTCTCAAGTCATCGAACCTCACCTCGGACACTGCTGCTAAAGAGACTTACAAATTAGACTTGATCCTGGCAACAATTAGTGACACCGGAGTAGCGCTGAAAATTAAAATTTATGCCCTGGACCTTGGTCTCTTCTGTGAGGATCAGCATCAATTGAAGGAAATAGACCATCAGAATGAGGTCACTCTCAAATACCTTCAACTTGCATAAACAAGCTGGGCAAAGATATGCAAGAAATTATGGACCGCATCCATTTCCTTGAAGGTTGAGTCGAAAATGCTGATGGGCGCGTGAGTCGAAAATGCTGATGGGCACGTGAGAAGAAATAATCTCAGCATATAGCCTTGCCAGATGACATGGAGGGCATGGGCGTAACCAACTACATCACAAAGTGGATCCAAAATGAAACAGCACCACAGGGTTTATTCCCCATGTTTGTGGTGGCCCTCCTAGACCCATTGTCGCAAAAATATTGAATTATTGGGACCCTGATTGCATCCTACAGAAATCTAGATTTAAAGGGCCGGTGAGGGTGATGATCTTTTCAGATTTCACCTTGGCGGTACAATGCCAAAGGGGCTCCTTTATGTGAGAGAAGAAGATCCTCTGGGACCTCAACATCAAATAAGCCCTGCATTTCCCAGCCCACCTGAGAATAGTTGCAAACCAGTGCACACACTTCTTCACATACTCCACAAAGGCTTGGACCTGGTGTGTGGTTCCAGGATGACACAATGCCAACTGGCAGAGAAATACCTTCATCCCCTTCTTTTAGGAAGAGATGCCCATGAAGTGGTCCAAGGGGAAGGACCAAGTGGGGCCTGTTGGGATGACCCGCTCACAGGAGTAGATCCAAGAGGGCTGTAGAGCTGTTCTCGACTCAGCCACGGCGGTGAGGATGCCTCTGAGTTATCCCTCTAATGAGGGATCAGAAAAAACATCATCCACCTCAGACTCCATGTTCTTGATACACTGGGTACTGTTGGTCACGCCTCAAACAGCAGGCATCCTATTTTGATCTCTAAAACTGTCAATATAATGTGGCTTTAAGGCTGCAAGTAATGAGTCGTGCAATTAATACATGAATTCTGTTCATTAGGTTTGCTGCTGCCATTCTCTTTTGCAGCATATATTACTTTCTGTATTTCTATAATTCTTGTGGTATGATGGTTGGTGCCCCCTTGTCTCCAGGGAAATGCCTGCTAAAATGATACTGTCCTCTGTGGTTCCCCTGAAGATGGCGATGAATTTCCCTGAACAGCTTCAACATCGACCTTCGTCCTTACGATTTATGGAAGGAGATCCGTGATCATATTATCAGACATTAAAGACCATATTTTGGGCCCAGCTTTAAGTGTGACCGTATTGCTCTTCATTGGTACTAGCTTTCCCCCAAGCAGGCTTTATGCATATTGTCATACAGCCTGTACTACTGTTTCATCAGACGACTCTTAGGACCCTATATTACTGTTCTCAGTTAAGGTTTCTTTTTTTCTTTCTTACAATGGAAAGGACCTTGCCACAACATAGTCCCTTGCAGACCCCACTTGGCCACTATATTTAACTGCAGGCAGTGCACAAATTGATTCAAGGTATTGTCCCATATAACAAATATGCTTATCACATGAATACCCAGGGTAAATACACGTTTCTAATGTAGAACACTAGAGGGATGAGTTTCATGACTTAACGCCATAAGGTAGCGATGCAGTTAAAAAGGCGGGGAGCACATATGGTCTTCCTCCAGGAGACCCATCTACATCTGACAGAAGGAGACCATCTCTATCGCAGTTGGAGAGATCAGCTCATTCACACCACTAACTCCTACGTTGCCAGGGTAGATATCACCTGGATACATCCTGGCACCTCCAGAGGGTAGATATGTTATGGTGAAAGGTTGTGTGGACAGAAACCACCCTACCATTGGGTTGTGTATATGCCACAAATTCTGCGTAAGACACCTTTTTGCAAATGTTGTTATTAACTTACAGGGTTAGCAGATTCTCCCTGGTGCTTGGGTGAGGATTTCAAATGGGGACTTGAAATTTCCATGGATCATGGAGAAATGAACGCAGTAATTTGGCCCTTTTACCATTCTTCTATGCAGCTGTGCTAACCCTGGGGACGTCGAATGACACGCATTTATGTCCTGCCTCTTTCTTCCTTGTGTTCCCCTGATCAATCAGACCAAGACATTTGTCAAGCAATTCAAGCCCTCCACAAAGAGAAGACACTGGGCTCTAATGGCCTGTCCATCGCATTTTAAGCAATTTATGAGACGTCCTCAATCCCCCAATTGTGGCTGCTATTTAAAGCAGCTAAGTCTAATGGTAGTTTGTCAGCCACCACTGGTGAGGCCATTTTTGTACCACTCATGAAACCAGAGCGTAATCCCTTGCTTCCAGTATCACTCTGACCTATTTCAATCCTTAATTAGGAATAACAAATTCTAAGCCAAATCATGGCAGAACATCTACTCCCTCTCCGACCAGACCATGAAGACAAAAATGTATTAATTTCTTGAAGCAGTCCCTCGATCAACCTCAGAAGGGTCTATCACATACTAGAAGAAGGGGACTACATGTCCTTCCATCAGAGCCTCCCCAAATGTCAGATCCAGTTGGGAGCTGCAGTATTCTCCTGGTCCCCAACACTTTCTGCTACCTAGTTATACAAATACACCACACACATAGGGAACAACTTGAGGGCAACATAGGAAAGGGAATAAGCTCAATACGATTACAAATTCAATTCTGCAGCACACCCCATAACATTAACAGGACGGGCAGCTCTGACTAAAATTATAATGCTACCACGGCTGTTATATTATTTCAGCAATCTCCCGATTCAACTCTTCCCGCAAGATCTTTCCCAATTTAGACTCTTAATAATGTTATTCTGGGTGTAAAAAGGTTACATGTCTCCTTATGGAAGGCAAAACACCAGACCTCTGGCAGTGGGCTAGGGACACCTGACTTCCTTTGTTATAATCCTGCAGCACAGCTGCTGTAGCTCTATTAGTTATCAGGAAATGGGTTTATCCTGATCTCAACTCTGGGACGGAACTCTTTACACACTACCATTACTGCACACCACAAGGACAAGCAAATTGCCCCTCTTACTGACCATTGCCCTAGTTAGTTTGAAATATGTTCAGCATTGGGGGGTCCCGTCTGATCTAGGGAACTCACATCATGGTCCAAGGCAGATATGGTTAAAGTGGGGCTACCTTTTCTCAGAGGGCTCTCTAGCTCTAATTGAGGTGAACTACCCGAATGGAAGCAACTTCCAGGTGTAGGGTAGGATTTGTTCAGCATTAAAAAAGCAGTAAAAACTCCAACAGGCTGAACCAGAGCTAAATACCGTCCTTTAAACACAACACACAATAAGACACGGCTGAGACTGGTCACCTGGCTATATGAAGCAATCAGGAATGAACAATCAATCAATCAATCAAAGCATTTATATAGCGCACTACTCACCCAGAGGGTCTCAAGGCGCTAGGGGAGGGGGGTCCGCTACTGCTCGAACAGCCAGGTCTTGAGTTGCTTCCTGAAGGCGAGGTGGTCCTGGGTCAGGCGGAGGTGAGTCGGGAGGGTGTTCCAAGTCTTGGCGGCGAGGTAGGAAAAGGACCGTCCGCCTCTGGTGGCTCTTCGGATGCGGGGGACGGCGGTGAGGGCGTGGCCGGTCGATCGAAGCTGGCGTTTGGGAGCGTAGAAGTTGAGGTGGCTGTTGAGGTATCCTGGGCCTTGGTTGTGTAGGGCTTTGTGTGCGTGGGTGAGGAGACGGAAGGTGATTCTCTTGTTGACCGGGAGCCAGTGCAGGTCTCTCAGGTGTCCGGAGATGTGGCTGCGACGGGGGATGTCCAGGATGAGTCGTGCTGAGGCGTTCTGGATCCGCTGGAGTCTTTTCTGGAGTTTGGTGGTGGTTCCGGTGTAGAGGGAGTTGCCGTAGTCCAGACGGCTGGTGACGAGGGCCTGGGTGACCGTCTTCCTGGTCTCGGTGGGGATCCACCGGAAGATCTTACGTAGCATGCGCAGGATGTTGAAGCACGACGAGGAGACGGCGTTGACTTGTCTGGTCATGGAGAGGGAGGAGTCCAGGATGAAGCCCAGGTTGCGTGCGTGGTCTGTTGGTTTGGGTGCGCTGACTAGGGCGGGGGGCCACCAGGAGTCGTCCCAGGCGGAGGATGAGGATCCCAGGATGAGGACTTCCGTCTTGTCCGAGTTCAGTTTCAGGTGGCTGTTCTTCATCCATTCGGCTACCTCATCCCTTCGTGAAGGTTGGATCAGGCGGTGGTGGGGTCGTTGGTGAGGGAGAGGATCAGCTGGGTGTCATCGGCGTAGGAGATGATGTTGAGGTTGTGCTGGCGTGCGATGTTTGCGAGGGGGCTCATGTAGACGTTGAAGAGGGTTGGACTGAGCGAGGAGCCTTGAGGAACGCCGCAGATGACTTCGGTGGCTTCTGATCTGAACGGGGGGAGGCGGACTCTCTGTGTCCTTCCGGCGAGGAAGGAGGTGATCCACTCTAGTGCCTTCTCCTGGATTCCGACGTTGCTGAGGCGCTGCACTAGTGTACGGTAATTACAAAAAGGGGGTGGTGATGGACAGAGTATCTGAGTTAATCAGAACACTCCTACCCAGTCAACAGATCAGGGCTTGATCCATCACCGTTTTTTAGCTCACTGCACCATCCCAGTTCAGAACCTGGCTATATGCAAATTAGTCAGTCCCTGGCCCAGTGCATCATGGGAACAGGGCAGACCAAACTACCAAGCCAATTCTTCACTGGAAAGGAAACAAGCTTCCGGGGACCGGTTTCTGGCATTACAGCCGTCTTCGGCCCGGCTTGCTTGAATCCTGATGGTGCAATGAGCAAGGGACTCATGTCTGAGCATACCCTTCCACACTCATGGTGGCCAAAATAATTACAAAAAGGGGGTGGTGATGGACAGAGTATCTGAGTTAATCAGAACACTCCTACCCAGTCAACAGATCAGGGCTTGATCCATCACCGTTTTTTAGCTCACTGCACCATCCCAGTTCAGAACCTGGCTATATGCAAATTAGTCTGTCCCTGGCCCAGTGCATCACGGGAACAGGGCAGACCAAACTACCAAGCCAATTCTTCACTGGAAAGGAAACAAGCTTCCGGGGACCGGTTTCTGGCATTACAGCCGTCTTCGGCCCGGCTTGCTTGAATCCTGATGGTGCAATGAGCAAGGGACTCATGTCTGAGCATACCCTTCCACACTCATGGTGGCCAAAATAATTACAAAAAGGGGGTGGTGATGGACAGAGTATCTGAGTTAATCAGAACACTCCTACCCAGTCAACAGATCAGGGCTTGATCCATCACCGTTTTTTAGCTCACTGCACCATCCCAGTTCAGAACCTGGCTATATGCAAATTAGTCTGTCCCTGGCCCAGTGCATCATGGGAACAGGGCAGACCAAACTACCAAGCCAATTCTTCACTGGAAAGGAAACAAGCTTCCGGGGACCGGTTTCTGGCATTGCAGCCGTCTTTGGCCCGGCTTGCTTGAATCCCGATGGTGCAATGAGCAAGGGACTCATGTCTGAGCATACCCTTCCACACTCATGGTGGCCAAAATAATTTAAAAAAGTGTACGGTGGCAGACAGTGTCGAAGGCCGCGGAGAGGTCCAGGAGGATGAGGGCCGCCGTTTCTCCGTTGTCGAGCAGGGCTCGGATGTCATCGGTGGCTGCGATCAGGGCGGTCTCAGTGCTGTGGTTGGCCCGGAAGCCAGACTGCGAGAGGTCGAGGGATCCGTTCGTCTCGAGGAAGGCGGCCAGCTGCTTGTTGATGGTCTTCTCGATGACTTTTGCAGGGAACGGGAGCAGCGAGATGGGGCGGTAGTTCTTGAGGTCGGTGGGGTCGGCTGATGGCTTCTTTTGTAGAGCGCTGAGTTCGGCGTGCTTCCAGCTCTCCGGGAAGGTGGCGGTGTCGAAGGAGGTGTTGATGATGTCCCGCAGGTGGGGTGCGATGACAGCGTCGGCCTTGTTGAAGACGTGGTGAGGGCAAGGGTCGGTCGGAGAACCGGAGTGGATGGAGTTCATCGTGCGGACGGTGTCTTTGGTGCTGATCGGGGTCCAGGCGCGGAGGGTGGTGGTGGGGGGCGGTGGTTCGGTCGTGGCGTGCGTCGGTTGAGTGCTGAAGCTGTTGTGTATGTCCGCGATCTTGTTGTGGAAGTAGGCGGTGAGGGAGTTGCAGAGGTCTTGCGAAGGGGTGATGTCGTTGTTTCCGGCGTTGGGGTTGGAGAGCTCTTTAACGATGTTGAAGAGTTCCTTGCTGTTGTGTGCGTTGTTGTCCAGTCGTTCCTTGAATGCAGTTTTCTTGGTGGCGTGGATCAGTTGGTGGTGTTTTCGGGTGGCGAGCTTGAGGGCAGTCATGTTGTCCGGTGTTGGGTCTCTGCGCCAGGCTCTCTCGAGGGCTCGGCAGTTCTTCTTGGAGCTCTTGAGTTCGTCAGGGGGGCGAGGTCGTCTGCGCAGTTGCAGATCCACTTCGTGAGGTTGGTGGCCGCTTGGCTGGGGTTCGTTGCGCTGGTGGGTGGGTTCTTGCTCAGGGAGGTCGCGAGCTGGTCGGTTTTGATCTTGTTCCAGCTTCTGCGTGCAATCTGTTGCTGGTGGTGGTGGGTCGTGGTCCTTCTGAAGCTGAAGTGGACGCAGCTGTGGTCCGTCCAGTGGAGTCCGGTGGCGTGGCTGAAGGCGATGTCCTTGCTGGATGAGAAGACGGGGTCGAGTGTGTGTCCGGCGTAGTGGATGGGGTGGTCACCAGCTGCTTGAGTCCGAGGTTTGCGAGGTTGTCCAGCAGGGTGGTGGTGTTGCGGTCGTTGTTGTTCTCCAGGTGGAAGTTGAGGTCCCCGAGGAGGATGTAGTCAGCGGAGGGGAGGGCGTGCGGGCTGACGAAGTCGGCAATGTCCTCGCTGAATTGTGTACGTGGTCCCGGGAGTCTGTAGAGGAGGGTGCCTCTGAGGGTGGTCTTGGGGTTGATGTGGACCTGGAAGTGCAGGTGCTCGGCGGGTGCGAGGGTGTCGTCGGTGTTGGTCGTGATGCGGATGGTGTTCTTGTGGATGATGGCGATGCCTCCTCCAGTCTGGTTGATGCGGTCCCTCCGGATGATCTTGTAGCCGTCTGGGATGGCGATGGCGATGTCGGGCGCTGAAGAGGCGTTCATCCAGGTTTCCGTGAGGAAGGCGACGTCTGGGGCTGTGGTGTCGAGCAGGTTCCAGAGCTCGACGGCGTGTCTGTGGACGGAGCGGGTGTTGAGCAGGATGCATTTCAGGTGGTTGCTGCTGTTGCTCGTCTTGGTCTTAGTCGGTGCTGGAGTAGTGCAGGTCCTGATGCAGGTGAACTTGCAGGAGTGGCAGCAGAAGGGTCCGTGAGTGCGTCTCGGGGTGGCTCGATAGCATCCCGGGATTCGGCCGGCGTTGAGTGCGTAGAGTTCGGTGGCGTCGTAGGTCCTGCGGGTGGGCTGGTGTCTGCGGGAGCCAGGGGTACTGGCACTGGGCGCGGTCCAGGCGCGGATGGGCGCAGACGGGCTTACCTTAGGCGCACCTTCGGCGCACAATCGGCGCTCCCGCTGCGCGCGTCCGCTGCGCGGTCGCTCTGGGGGCGACATAAGAAGGGGGACGGGAGGGCGGGTCAGCTGGGCGGCGGTAGCGGGGCGGCCAATGGGCCGGTGGTGGGCGGGGCCGCAGGGGGTCAGCGGCGGGAAAACTGTCGGGCACGCGGCTCAGCTGTGGCTGGGCCGCTCGGGGGGCAGGGGGGGCGGCGGCGGCGGCGGTCAGGAGCTAGGCGGGCAGGAACTCTGGCAAAGCAGGAGCAGGAATCGGCAGGAGCAAGGGGGTGACCCGGCCTGGTGAGAGGCGCTGTGGTCACTCCCAAGTACACCTGGCTGTCCCCTTAAGAAGGGGGACGGGAGGGCGGGTCAGCTGGACGGCGGTAGCGGGGCGGCCAATGGGCCGGTGGTGGGCGGGCCGCAGGGGGTCAGCGGCGGGAAAACTGTCGGGCGCGTGGCTCAGCTGTGGCTGGGCCGCTCGGGGGGCAGGGGGGGCGGCGGCGGTCAGGAGCTAGGCGGGCAGGAACTCTGGTGAAGCAGGAGCAGGAATCGGCAGGAGCAAGGGGGTGACCCGGCCTGGTGAGAGGTGCTGTGGTCACTCAGGTTACTCCCCTTGAGAGCTAAACAGGAGGAGCCAATTGGGCAATCCTTTAACAACACAGACTGGTTATAAATCCAAGATCATCCCCAAAAGGTCTCACGCAATGCCCATTTTAAGTGCATTCAATTTATAATCTCCTACATAAAACTTATCTAACCCCACATATGCTTCGCAATATATACCCGGAAACTCCGGATTTCAGCATTTGATGCCAGGCCGCACAAGCTGATATTGCCCATTTTAGATGTTCGTAGGACATACTGGGTAAAAAAACGTTATGGGACCGATACAATTTACACCATTCTGGATTCCCCGGGGTCTCTAAGTTTCAGAAATGTCCAGGGTTTATAGGCTTCCCTGATTGCAGGCCCGCCCAGAGCCCAAATAATGCAACCATGGCATGTGAGAAGAAATTGGGATTGCTTTGGACAGTTTTGACATGTTGACTGGCGGAGAGGGGTTAAACCTGAGAGGCGTTAATGACCGGTTTTCTTTCCTTGTAGGCACTTGCGCTGCCATTGTACTGGGAGGTGCCTTGTTTTTAGCTACACCATAGTGTCTACGAAGGTTGAATTCCTTTGTTTTAATAGATTTTCTGTTTTTTTTTCCTTTCACCCGATTTTTAAAATGTATTTTAATTTCGCCAGTAGTGCACAGTCTGCAGGGAAGCCTGCGACTGACTACAGGAGCAGATGGACCCTTGTTCGCTATTTTTCATATGCCCAATGATTTTGGTGCTATACGCCCTGCTCTGCACACAAGCTTCACTCCCCCTTGGAGCAGCGGGCTATTTCAAGACTTCTACAACATGTCCGTGCAGCCTTTGAGGCATTGATGACCCACCATGTTCTTTCCTTCAAGGAGGCTGTGCTGCTATTTTACCTGGAGGTGCCTGGCACTCTGCTACACAGTAGTGTGTATGAAGGTTGAATTTCTTCGTTTTAATTGATTTTATGTTTTTTTCCTTTCACCAACTTTTTAAAAATGTATTTTAATTTCACCAGTAGTACTCAGTCTGCAGGGGAGCCTGCAACTGACAACAGGGGTTTGTGGACCTCAGCTTGCTATTTTGAGTTGCCCAACCGTTTCAATGCTTGATGCACTACTGTGCGCGTAAGACATACCCGCCTGTTACACCCCCGCTGGAGGAGCGGGCTATTTCAAGATTTCTACAAAGTCAAAGGCAAGCCCGTCTACACCCGTCCACGCCCGGACCATACCTAGCGCCCGTCCCCCTGGCTATTTTGGGTCAGACCTTTGCCCACACCTTTACTCTTGTGAGGGGTTTCTTGCCCTTAATACCGGTAAGAACACTAATTTTCTTACATAAGACTGCAACTTCATTACGTCCAACATGCGGTACACTTGTCAGACCTGTGGCTCACAAGTACTCATGGCTATGTTACTCGCTCTAACCCCACATAAAACAGTGCCTATAAATCAGGCACAAACACCTATTACATACTCGGAAGCGAATGTTCCTTCATACACCATACATTGCATGCTTATTAACGCCAGATCATTAATTAAACATAGCACTGAATTCCTTTTGTTTAGGGACACCTTTAAACTTGATATGGTGTTGATAACGGAAACCTGGGCGAACCACTCCTGCAAGCCGGACTCATTAGCAGTATTTCCTCATGGCTTTTCATTGCCATCCAAAACTGGTTACTTGAGCGGGTGGCATTGTGATAGTACACAGAGCTGAACTAGCGATCAACTGCAGTCCTGCACCTTCACATCTCTGTGAATAGGTCTCTTTTAAACTAAAAGTATCAAACACTAAAACTTTCAAGGGCATGTTAATCTACCGTCCACCCGGCCCATGACCAGTCTTCACACAGGAGATCAGATGCCTCCTTGACGAACACATCTTGTCCTCTGATTTCACATTTTAGGGGACTTCAATTTCCACTTAGAAGTGCACCAAGCCACTGAAACATTAGCTCTTCTTCAGTCCTCAGATGGGCTCAGACTCTCCCAAATTGTTGTCTACTACACCCACCAGGTGTGTCATATTCTTGTTGGGATCTTTACAAACAACAATGCATTAGGCAACGTGCAAACACTCCCCTTAGTCTGGTCAGACCACTGCTCAGTCTTCTTAGACTTTGCTATTAACCAGCCCAGTCCCAACATCAAAGCTAGACCCACCACAACCATATGCGCACCAGGCACAATTTTCAAGCAGACCTTTTTTTCAAAGTTCTTAACGATTCTACAGCCGCACTTTTCTCTGATCCTGCACGGCGTCTCTCAGTATACAGAATGGCAAGACACTGCAGTCAGTCTCTTAGCCCCAACAAACAAGTTGAGGTCCAAATGGAACAACAGATCAGCCCCATGGTTCACGGCAGAGTTTAAAGCGCTCAAGCAAAGCTGTCGCAAACAGGAAAAGAAACGAAGGGCTAGTTCCAATACTGAGGAAAAAGCCAAATATAAGCTATGCCTAGCTACCTATAAAACTCTTATCACCAAAGAAAAGGCCAAATTCTTTACTAGGAAGATAAAAAAAGCCAAACATTCTATCAAATAATTATTTCAAACCGTCACCATGTTGACTAAGGAGTTGCCTAAAAAATCCTGTCCTACCAGCCAATCCTTTTGTAACTCTCTTGCCACCTTTTTTATGCAAAAGGTGGAGATAATATTTACCAAATGTACTTCTTCCACCTCCCTCACCTGCAGTGACAGGCCTTCCTTGCTTCAGGCTAAACGGAATTGCTTTAACAAGTTAATCTTACGTTCCTTAGAAATGGTCACCAATCTACTGAGATATACATCTTCTGGCTCCCCTGCTGACCCATGCCACCCTAGTGTAGCCAAACTAGTGGCAGAGGAAATCACCCCTCAACTTACAACCATTTTCTGTCATGTGTTTCAGTCCGGGCTCTTACCATCTGCGTGGAAGAAAGCCTCTGTGAAACCCATGTTCAAAAAGGCCTCCTTGGATCTTAAAGATTCAAACAACTTCAGCCCTATTTCTTGTCTACCTTTGCCCGCTAAAATCGTAGAAGAAATCATGAACATCCAACTAACTGAGTAGATCCAATCTAATAACATTTTGGACGCCACTCAATTTGGGTTCTGCAGTGGTAATAGCATGGAGACTGCCCTGATCAAGGCTAAAGAGGAAATCAGGCACACGCTCGATCATGGAAGGGGAGCTGCCCTCATCCTGCTTGATCTCTCAATGACCTTTGACACTGTCAGTCACCAGCTGCTACTGCATCAACTATCTAAATTAGGTATTTGTGGTTCAGCCTGGCATCTGCTGAAATCTATTTCACTCCGGTCGGGGGCAGTTGGTGCAGATCGGCGAGCTTGTCTCTCATTCTTATTCGCTCCCCTGCGGGGTACTCAATTAATCCAACACTTTTCAATTTCTACGTTACCCCTCTGGCTGAGCTAATACAATCTTTCAGCTTCTCCTTAGCCTCTAATACAGACGGTACTCAATTTGCCGTCTCCTTAGCTACGACAAGTCAGGCGCAGGATCAAAATTCTGTGACTGTAAACAGGCGGTTAACAGTTGGATGGGCAGGAACTGCTTAAAATTGAATTTAGACAAAACGGAAGTGATTCTTTTTGGTGCCCAATCCTTCTGGACCCCCGACCTGTTTGCCACTGGATATAGGTTCCTTACCTACACCTGTCAGAAAGGCATGTAATCTTGGATTTCTCATTGATGACAAACTGTGTTACACCGTTAAAGTCAATGCGGTGACATCCTCAGCCTTTCTCATGCTAGAACTCAAACAAAGATACTTGCATACATTCCTGTTCATCTCCAGAAATCATTGGACAGGTCATTAGTGATTGCTAAATTAGACTAATGTAATAGCCTCCTCCTCAATGCTCAACAATACATCCTAAATAAATTGTAAACCTTGCAGGATGCTGCAGCTAGGCTCCTCTTAAAAATCCCGAAATACCAATTTGTACCCAAGTCATTCAGGAAATTACATTGTCTTCCTGTTAGGCAGAGGATCACTTTCAAGTCACTTTGTATGGTTTACAAATCTCCTCTTCAGGATTCTGGCCCTGAAATTTTACAACACAGATTTAGCTGGTACTCCCAGGCAGAACCTTCTGCTCAACCAATGACAAACTCTTAGTTGTCCCTAGATTCAAGCGGGCAGCTTGGGGCGGCAAAAACTTCTTGTTGGGTGCCTCGAAATGCTTGAATGCACTTTTGTTGCATATCATAAATGCCACAAACCTACTGGCCTTCTGGTAAATGATGAAGACCTGTCTTTTTAACTCTCCTTAGTCTCCCAGTATCTTCCCCTCTATGTCATTCAGTACCTTTTTAGCTAGCACCAAGATACCCCTAGGTATTCGTAGCACTTTAGAAGTCCTAATAACATAACTTAACAATGTGCTTACTTCATGGAGCAGAAATAATGTCCGATGCTGGAGCACGATGTGAAGATGTTTCAGTGATGACCCCATTCCTTTCCTCATGATTTTGTCTAAAAGACCGGTGTCCTTAAAGACCCCATGGGTTAGCAGATTGTATAGTTTACCACCTACCTGATCACTTCCGGGGGTTGGAGGGGCAGAAATCCCACCTGACCAACACGGGGAAAAAGTGAGGAACACCATGGGTGTGGTGCTTGCCCTTTCTGGCATCGCCATTCAACCCTGAATCAAAGAGTCCAGTCTAGTGCCAGGATGGACTGACCCGCAGTCCTTTTTTTAAAAACAACATTTTTTTAGTTTTCCACGCCAGGAGCAAATTGGGATGAATCTTCCAATTTGACCCCTAATTATACTAATCTGTGAATAGAATTTCTTGCGTCTACTCCTCATTTCGTGTATGCTTAATAGATTAGAGACAAGGGTGTGCAATTACCAGACAATTGAGACGAATTATAGCAGGTGAATTGCAATCCCCATTTTAGAACATGTTCACTATTGCTCTGCTATTGAACCATCTGATTATTTAAACAGTGAGTGGATTGTTTACATGCATTTCCCTATGAATCATTGAGTAATAGTGAACAATATATTTTCTGCCAATCCAAATGGCACTGTTTCCATTTTAGCTGTGCGCTTTTTGCCATTTCATGCTCATTATTACTTTACACACACACACACATATACATATATATATATATATATATATATATATATATATATATATATGCAAACACTTCCTGACCACCAAATGCAAGGCGGAACCACACAGGCATGGACCTCTTAGAGCTTCTCCCACAGGAATTTAGTGTGCAAGCAGTGCAATCATTATTTTCGGCATACAAGGTTATGGACAAGTATTATATATATCTATATCTATATCTATATCTATATATATATAATGAAATAATATTCAGCAGTTGTGTCTTTACAAAGCCTCCGAACCTTAGCTGGACAGTCATGTCTTTATCGCAACTGTTTTTTTACTGTAACCAGAGTGAACCTCAAACTACCCCCCTTTAGCTAATCTTTTACTGCTGGTCCAAAGTTATGCAGAGAGCTATAGACTGCATACTCAGCATCCTTGTTAGTGGTATACACTATCAACATAGCTTGTTTTCTTGGTGAATCTATGGATCAGGGAAATAGATTGGATACCCAATTCAGATTACTTTTCAATATCAAGTAAAGCATGGTGGTAGACAATGAAAAATCGATGTGGGCCATAGCTTTATTCTTGGCTGCAGTTATCAATCATTTTCAGCTAAATTCTGAAAGTTATCAGTGCGACTGAAACCCTATTTGCTTATGGGACAAGGACCAGAATGAGGAAGAAGATTGTGGAATTAGTCCATTTCATTTCCCTTTATTACGGATCATAACAAAAACCCGTAAAAGGCAACAATATACAAACAAACATGAATAAAATAGGTAAGACCAAATGCATATATGTACGTATAAAAACAATCAAAATTGATAAAAATACTGAAAAATGGTTACAACCCACTCAACAGTTATTTATGAAATTTTTGCAGTATCCCTAAAATCCTTTCTTAGGCATGAATTTCCCTGGACCTCAAATACCATAGCATAATTAGTGTCTCTTTTACTTAGTCATGAACACAAGATGATGGTCTCTTCAGTGAATCTAAACAAATCTGCCCTGACGAAGGCTCCACAAAACTTCAAATGAGCCGAATGCACTGAACTTATGAACAAAGTGAAAGCTTGAGGAAAATTCATTCATGCACCAAGCTTCCAATGGAAGATAGTGCTACCCAATGTTAGGAGTAGAATGTCTCTCTAGTAGTAATGATGGCATCTCTGCTGCACTAGTGGCAACATGTATTGATATTCCGATTAAACTGAAGTCTTCATCAGTGTCCCAAGGAATATTTCAACTTTTCTTGGTCCAAATGAAATTTTCAGATTAAAGGTGTGTCCTCTTTAGCCTCGCCTCTGGAACAGAACCTCGCATTATAACTTTTCCATGATCGCTTCTTTGATGGTAAAAAAAAAAGTAGGTTCGCATTTCACCATACCAGAGTACCGTTGAGATTTATGGGATGGCTACAAGGGTGTTTAGAATTTGTCGCATTAGATGTCTGCATGTTTGTAATACATTTCTTTTATCAAACAGTAAGGCATCACCGTTATCTAAATGTCATTTTTTTCTGGATAATTTGTGTAGTTCATATTTTATTTTGTTGTTATGGAGTTTCAGCAGATCCTATCAGTGTGCATTTCATGTCCATTACGCTAATAACAATCTCTTCATTCATTATCTCTGCTAGGCCCATCTTTAGGTCTAGTGTGATAGTATTCATCTCTAAGAAACACAGTTAAGTATTGCCAAGTGATTGTTGAAGGGATAGCCTCTTTCTGAGCTCCCTTTTTTGTTTTGGCTGACTCACTGGAATTTGATGCTAGCCAATTTCCTTTTTTCGTAGGTTATCTCTCGCTTTTGAGGCATGTTTTTAATATGGTCAGTCCTCTTTTGCACATTTTCTCTTAATATTGGCATATTACCATCAGCACCATGCCTCAGTGAAGAACGGCACACAAATCGGATGCTCGTCCACAATTCTACTTATTTCAGATTGTGGTGCCTTGGGCTTTGTTGTGTTGGACACTCGGGTGCAGTTCATGATGGTCTTACCAGGCATATAATGGCTGGCTACTCCACAGCCCTCTGAAGTTTGCTTAGCAGAGGTATTTGATTCAGTGGCATTAGGGATCATTCTTTCTTCAGGCTATATGGGCTTGTGTTCTGATGCCACACATGGGCTACTGAGTCAGGCCATGTCCTGATATTCAGGGAACTGCCAGTGCTGGTTTGGAAAGCAGAGGAAGTCACCAATAAAAGAGAGAATGCATAGCCATCAGGGAGGAGTCTTGTTTTGCAAAGTGCTCTAAGCCACAACATAGACACTTCAGAGGACTTAGTGAGGGTAATAAAGAGGAGGGGCGGAGGCCAGTAATTTCGGGGATGTCTATGGCAACAAACTGACAGGCAGGCACTGAAAACCTTAGATAATTAATCATTTGTAGAGTGCCTTGTATACAAACGAGCAGACATTGCGATTGTCTACACTTTTTTTCACAGGTAGTCAATGTAATGCCTTCAATTTCTGTGATGAAGATACCGCTTAGGTTATGTGTGATGACATGTCGGGGGGTAACATATGCATCATTCACAATGTATGAGAAGGATGTGGTGTAAATTATGGGATGTGGTTGGCAACTCGTGTGCTGCTATCCAGAAGATTATTCTAGATATCACTGTTGCTCTTTTAGAGCTTGCATGTGCGTGTTGTGTGATGCAAGAAGATAGAAATATGATGTATTCAAGGTGGTGAAGAATCTAAAGGCCATGAGCGAGTTGGGCTGAGTGGAATTACTATAGAGAATTCTGCTTAGCCTGATTCTGAGTAGGCTCGTGATCTCGTTTCCGATTTTCCTGGATGTTCGAACACTGAACCCGATTTTACAGGGCAGTAATTTCACATGTTAAATTTACATGAGACTTTGGTTCAAGCAGCCGCCAAGTCCTTCCCCATTTTTTTTTTCTGGCAGAGGCACCAACCATGCTCCCCCTGCACAAACCTATATTCTTACTCCCTCCCGTACCTCCCAATGCCCCGGCCCCACACCACACACACGGCCCCACATACATTTGCCACCTGCTCAAAGCAGTGGGTGTGAGAAGTTGGCCTGGTATATGATGTTCACTATTCTAGTGAACATTTTGCACCAGTCCAAACAACCCTTATGGTGATGGTTGTAAGTCAACCTTATAGACCAGCTATCCTAGTGGTAGCGTGGACAGAACAGCCTTAGGCTAAAAGACTCTTGAGGGCGTGTAAAGCCAGTTGTTTTGCCATATGTAACCCCTTGAATATCAAATGAAAGGACACCACACAGGATATAAAAAAAATATATATGTATTTATTTACTAACACACTCCTCTGAACTCTTTATGAGATCAGAGGCCAAAGCACATAACAAGTTACTTTTAGAAATATTTTAGATAGCACAATTTACAGTTAGGACCTAGGGGCGCGTAAAACCATGTACTAAGTAAGTGGAATAAGAACCACGACTGGAGAAAAGGAAAGGCCTAGGGCCTAGAGAATCGCTGGGGCTACACTATCTGATCCTTAGGTTAGGAGTAGCAGGCCCACAGGCGGCGCGTGCAGTGTCTTTACACACACACGCGAAAGTCAATGTTAAGTCAATGGGAACCTAGAGTTTAGAAAAAGAAGGATTTAGGACACTTCCGGTCTAGCTAGAAGGAAACAACTAAAAACCTAGAAACTTGGATAGTCAATACTCTTGGGAGCACTGAAGTACTTGTGTTACCTCACCCACAGGAAGCGGGTGCATAGGTGTGAAGATGTGTCGGGTTTCGCCGTTGAAGTCTATGGAGCCTGTGAAGAAAGATGCTGCAGGCGACCAGGAGGAAGATGTCCGGGTGGATCCAAGGGTGGATCGAGGATGAAGAATACCTGAAAGCAGAGGGGACAGAGTCTGGGTCACTAGCCAGTGACCGGGTGGAACCAGGAAGGAACCAGACGACATCGAGGAGCAATCAGGCGCTGTTGTGAAGCTTGTCTCTTTAGCCACGCGGACCAGGAGGCGTCGAGAACGACCAGATGCTGGAGAGGAGCTGTCCCACAAAGGTTCTCGCAGATGGAGGGGTCGACTGCCGGATTGGAGTCAACAAGCCTTGGCAAAGGCAACCCACGCAGGATACAAAGAAGGCTTATGATGCAGACCAGCAAGGTCTGGGGTGCCTCACCTTTGCAGGGAGGCAAGGGCCAGTCTGGAGCAACCAGACCAGCGAGATGGTTCAAAAGGATTGTCGCCACAGAGGCTACTAGCCAGCGTGCCAGCAACCGGACAACGCGTCAAGCAGAACACAAGCAGAAGGGCCCCACACAGAACTCGTGGAGTGTGGAGGGCTGATTTTCGGTGCAGGTGGAGATCGGATTCGGGGCTTCTCAATCCCCAGTGCACAGCTTCGAGGATAGCTCAGGAGCTGCACAGTTAGCAAGTCGTGAACTTTTCAAGATGGCCGGTCCCACGTATCTCATCGCCGCCACGGATCTCAGCTATGCTGCAGACGTGAAGAGAGGGTCAGAGAGGTCTGGAAGTCTGGGTCTTGTCAGGCTCTATGCTCGGGTCCCAGCGGGAGCGTCGACAAAGCCAGCCGTTGATTTGCTGGATGGTGCCTGGTTGCCCAGGGTGGTCACTCCTTGGCCACAAGGGAGATTCTTCAGTCTTCAGTTTTAGCAGAATGTCGAAGGTCCAGAGTTTCGTTCAAGTTTCAGTTCAGGATAAAATCTAAAGTCCTGGGGTTGAGCTCCTACCTTTATACAACTAAAAGGGGCTGGATTACTTTCTAGGTCCCTCCTATGGGTGGGACTAGGAAGGGGGGTGGTTACATCCCCTTTCCTTTGTCCAGTTTCGCACCAGAGCTGGGGCTGGAGTGCCCCAGCAACCGGTTTGAACTGGGGTATGCATGGAGCACCTAGTGTGCCCCAGGCAATGTCTCATTCTTTTCAGCCCTCCCTGTCCCAATACACAAAGTCCTGTCTGGGGTGGTGCTCGCACCTCTCCAGGCAGGAAACCTATTGTCCACACCTCCGTGACTGGAAGGACTCCCAGCAGCAGGAGGTCAGACTTGTGTCTGTGGCAGCAGCGTCCATTTTGTGACGCTGGGGCTCTGGTTAACTGTAACCGGGATAGTCAGCAACAACATGTCTTCTCCCTCTAGAAGGGTGGAATGCTACCCCGTCGCCAGAATTGGCAAGGGGGTAGTATTCCAAAGCGTATGACACCTTACACAACATGTTTAGATAAAGCCAAACCAAAGTTAGCATACAACTGCAAGGATTATAATGCACTTAAGAGTATATGGTATGGCGATATCATAGAACAGCTATAAGGACATGGTTCCGCAAGCTGCAGACAGGCTCAGCTCATGCTAGAGCACCATCTCACACATAACCAAGCACTCTGCCTCCAGGATTGTTAAGGCCTGCCATAGGAGTGACTTATAGGTTACTGTGTGTCTATATTTAGGGGTATATATAGGAATACTATACCTAAGCAAGGGGTGATTACACGACCTTGCCCCAGCTGAGTGATCAGCCAGTTGTGTCAGTTTGAGTGGCAAGCCAGGGTTGGCATAATACATGCTGCAGCCCCTGGTAGGCCTTGGTTACACCTATGCCCTGAGTACCTAAGGTACACTTCTACAGGGGCTGATAAGGTGAACCAGTTCCCAATTGTGGATGTACCTAGAGTACATGGTGTGAATTTAGAGAGAGTGCATCTGGGCTGTGGGTCTGATTAGAAGGCCCACAGCCACATCTAAGTCGAAAACCAGTAAAGCAAAAGCAAAAAGTGGGGGTGACCATAGGAAGCAGACCCTACACTCCTACAGTGGGTAAATGTAGGTGTTAAACCCCATTGAACTGGGAATTATTTGTGATTTTATGTCCGGTAAATTTCCTCCAATGCGGTATCCCATTGTGTACAATTGACTCGTACCAGCACGGTGTTATTGCCTAGTAATATTCTGCATGGAGAGTTTGCACTCTGTCAGTACCATGCAACTCGTAATCAGGGAACTTCGTGCCTGAGAGAAGATGAACAGCGGGGTTTCTGGTCCATGGATCCTTCTGAAACAAACATGTCCACCTTAGCTGCAAATATTACATTTCTCTTGTGGGTGATTAATGCTTTATTTTCATGCTTTCCAACTGGAACAACACTACCTCATTCTAATACCTTTGAAAACTATACGTATCATCTTCAGTTATAAATACATTGACATCAACGTTCCAGTCTAGTTAATTACACTTGGTCAACAACTGTAATGCCATTCATTTGTGCTTCCAATTTAAGACAGAGCTATCTGGTATTATAATCATCATAGGGCTGAAGTCTGACGTTCTTGTTTATTCTCCATTGCAGACTTTGGTAAGATGTTTCTGAGACAATTACTAAATGATCCCAATCCACCCACATCGCCTTCTCATCAAGTATGTGATTAGGGCTATACTATGCATTCCTAAAGGGATCCCATGCATACATGGCATATGTAGCTACTTTAATGCACATCCTAATTCTTTATATTTTCATTACAGTCCTGACTGTCAGATTCAGATTGTGAAATGTGGTTAGAGACCTGTTTTCACTGAAATGTCACCACCCTCTAAATTTGAACAAACCGAGGCTGGTATCGGAATTGAATCAACTTGAAGAAATTGCATCCCTTGAATGGGGGGACTTAGGCATGATGTTTTCAATTTCACTGTTAATTCAGTATCATTCTGGCTGTGCCTTTCTGCCATTACAGGATAGGATTCCTTCACTAGCCAGCCACCTAGATATGTGTAAACATGGACTGGATTTAAGCATAAATGATCATGTTCAACTGTTAGAAATTTGGTAAAAACACAATGAGAAGACATTAGGGTGAATGGCAATACTGCACACAGGTCATGTTTTCTCTTACCACAGTAACAAACTGATGTGCCTGGGCAGACCAGTGTGCTTTGAGTCAATACTTTCAAAGATGTCTTCCTGCAATGACAGGACTTTCTGGAATATGGTAATCTTGAATAGTGTTGTCATTACATGTCTGTTTAGTGGGCACAAACCCTGCATAGCTGCAGAGTTCCATTTAGTTTGTGGTAAAAAAAAAAAAAAATTACTTGTTATCGTACCTTGAATAGTATCTACGCTTAATCTCTTTGTTGACAAGAGCGATCTAAAAATCAACAATTTAAGCCTTGCTGGATGGTTTCTTGGTGTTGGATTCAATTCAGTACCCATATATGACTCTTGGGTGCTCATTTGTCTTACTGCCTAGTGTTCCTTCGATCTAGGAAAAAACTCAAAATCGCTGTGATTGGAATTCCACACATCATTATTTGGTAGAGATTCCACTTATGGCCAAGTGGCATATTTTCTGGATCTTGCATTGCTATGATAAAAATCTGTGTATGGTGTTTGTGATTAATACTCCGAGGACGTTTGTGAAGTGCTATGTAGTTGAATTTCATCTCCACCTATGCTATGAAGCATAGCCAGTCGCTTTGCAAAATGAATATGCTGTAAAGTCCCAGTGTACTTCTGGTTATTTTTTTCTTGGTTGTTTCTGGTGCTTACTCTAATCTTTGTGCCATTGAACGACGTCATGAACTGGTTTAATACTTCTGCTTTTGCACTATTAGCTTCTGCCTTGGCCTTCTGCCTTGGCACTATTAGCTTTAAGAGGCATCTATTCCTAAATCCAATAATTTCTTGCTTTCTGTCCTTTCCACTCATAACTTTATCCAGGTATCTAATGATATTGCCTTCTGAAAAAAGGCAAACATAAATGTAATTGAATCCTCAAATTGCACCTATAACATAGGCCTGTAACTAAGAAACGGGGGCTGCCCTTTACAACATCTAGAACATGGGGCATATGCTAGGCAAACAACAACCGTTCCATGTAATAAGAAATTTGTTTTTACAAATTTCTACAAAAATCAATGGATGAGAATTTTGAAAATTTCAAAATACAAATAATGAAGCAGAGAGACAAAAGCAAGTACCTCAGATTTTTACTGCTATGCAAAAAAAGCTCACGTGTTTACTTAGTGATAAACAACAAACAAATAATGAAGTGAATACACAAATAAAATGAGCAAAGGAACCCCAAGCAGTAGATAGTCGATGTTCCTTAATGTCCTTTCAATGTCTTTCAATAGATCCAATCCTATAGCCTTATAGCCCGCTGTAGCGGGCTATACCGGCTATTAAAGGCCCGCTGCAGCGTTAAAGGCCCGAGCTGTAGGCAAGGGACTTTAACAAGGCAGCGGGCAGCTGGTATATATAAGGCTATTAGCCAAGTATGGAGGGAGGCTATTAGAACATTCTGCCACTAGAGGGCAGAATGTTCTAACAAATTAAACAAAGGCTTCAGGGAGCGCGAGGAGATTGATATCCCCTCAGGTTCCCTGAAGCCTTTGTTCACAGCCATAAAGAAGCATTGGAATGTTGAATCTCCTGGCTTATACCAGCCATTATAAGCCCGGAGCGACTCCATTGTTTTAAATGGAGCTTCCAACGTTCTAAAATAGGTTCGATGCGCACTTTATGTCAAAAGTTTGACCCTAGCCTTGTTATAGGCCCTCTGCTCTCAATACAGGGCCTATCAGAATAAGAGGAGACTAGTTCTGCTTGGCCATCTTCAGGATACAATGATCAGCAGCAGAGGTAAAAATGCATAAAACAGGCTTGAGCACTGCCAACGATGGAAAGCATCACCTAGGGGCACTTGAGGAGGACAAATCTGGATGCTTCACATGATGAGTTCATCTATCCTGATATTGAGGTGAATGGCCCTTAAGGAGATAAAACAACCTTGTGGCCTCTACAGCAAATGGCTCCCTCTTAGATCGGACAGCCTTAGGATGGTCTTCCCCCAACCTTTTGTACTGAACCTCTGGCACTACCAAATCAGTACATTTCTGGACCTGTCACCACTCTGCCAGGAAGTAGTAGGTATTTTCAGTTCACCTATTCACTTATCCCACACACCTGCACTCATCATCATGGCTATTTTATTAAAAGATCTCCGCCAAAGAGCTCTCTTGCAGGGCCAGTGGAGTATTGCAGTGATGACTGCATGAGGAGCTACCTTATGGGTGTGTGAGGGCACTACTTCCTAATAAGGAAGACCCACTCACTTTTGCCCTATATCCACCCTGAGACACAGAACTACAGGAACAGTTACCCTATTAGTAGTTAAGCCCGACTGCTCCTTGGCAAGCTACAAGAGGATGAGCACAAGATAATGTAGGATGTGCTGTGATCTACCCTGAATAGGATTGTGGTTCCTGCTTGGACGGGGTGCATATCTCTGCCAACCAGAAACCCCATTTCTAACAGTCCCTGCTTGTTTCAGTATCACATGACAGTTGTTCTTCAGGTCTTCAACAGAACTGACCAACTGGGTGGTGCACAAGTCCAAAAGACTGACATGATGGAGCTGCTCCATCAATAAAAGGAGACCCCAGATCAGCTTATCTTCCAGGTGGCCTTCGCAGTCCAGAGGTGATGCATCTGTCACTTCTATAAGTTTGGGCTGGGGCAAGAAGAATGGTCTGCCACATGCCAGGTATTCTATCATCCACACCAAAGATCCTGGATCACTTCATTTGAAATGCAAATTTTGTACACGAGCTAACCCACAATGCTGGCCTCATGAAAGCAAAGGTTTGACTGAAAACCTCACATGTGCAAATGGGCATAAGGCAACAGCAGGATGCACATAAGGTCAGGCATTCAATAAGTCTCAGATCCATCAGTCCCACAGGTGCTTTTTCCTGAAACATTAGGACCATTGCCTGTTTGTCCTGGTCTTGGTGAGGGTGTGGGAAGACCCTTTAAGCCACAATGTCCAGGATGGCCACTATTAAAGAGAATTCTCTGCGTATCCACATATGGAATTTCAGTTTGTTGATCAAGAACCCCAGCGTAGACAGAAATGAAACTGTCTATATCAGGTGGTCCAAGATTGCTGTGATGAGCTCATCTTCAGATGCCGGTCATCAAGGTTCAGGAATACATGTATCCTGATGTATGGAGATGAACAACGACGACCAACGTGATCTTGGTGAACAATTGAGTGGCTGTGTGAATTGGAAATGTTCTTACCCCAACACAAAGTGAAGGTGCTTCTGGTGAGATTGCAGGATTGATATAAATAAACATATATCTTATTATAAGTCAAAGACCACCATTACATTTTGTGGGATCAAGACAAACTGAACCTGGACAAGCAGTATCATTTCAACTACTTCTTATTCTAGATAAAAATGATCCGGTGGCTGAGATTGAAGACTGGCCTCAGTCTCTGGTGCTGCTAGGAAACGAGAAACATTGAGAATACCCCTCTCTGCTTTGATCGTACCCTTGCCAAGCTGCTAATGTACTACTCTGGAGAGAATATAGTCATGCTCTACCAACCTTAGTTAAGAAATATAGGGTGTAACCAAAGTGAACAAGGTAGGCCCACACTAATCAAAAAGAGGACCAGTTGAAACCAGACCTCTACCAGCCTCAGGTGGCTGCAGGAGGGAAAACTAAAATGGCTTGGCAGTTGGAGGGGAGGACTGTTTCATTTGTTTTTGGTCCCATTCCTTACCAGCACACTTGCTCTAGGAGCTACAAAAAGGAAGAGGACAGGTTTCAAAGGTTGCTTTTTGACATCTCAGATACTGCTGATATAACTGATGAGCAGAGAAAAGAAGACCCAAAAAAATTTGACATAGCTCTGCCATCTCTGAATCTGCCTTTTCACTAAATAGTGTGGGCCTATCAAGAGCTTGTTCATGAGGTTAGCTTGGACATCCCTAGAAAACCCAGAGGCGCCCACTCAAGCAAGACATTGGAACACACTTGTGCCCCTAGTCTTGGCAAAGAGTCCACTGTACCCAGGCCAGATCTCAAAAAGTACTTTTCTGCAACCTGGCCATCCTGTATAGTCAAGTCAAACCACTTTATTCGATTAGTTAAAATCATAAAAATATGCTATACATATACAAAACGTTTAAAAATGTTTTTTTTAAATATGTTATACAAGGTAAAAACACAGTACAAAAAGCATTTAAAAATCATTAACAATCAATTCCATGATTAAAGCCAGTGATCAGTATACATAGACATTATATTAAGAGGCTTACATTTCTTGTGCAGCTTCCTGTCTAACCCTCCTACTTCTAACCGATGCAGCAAGGAAACTGGCAACACAAAACATGATTTCAGGGGATTCCAACAGTTGTAAAAACAGTAAAGCAGGTTTACACTGAATAAAATTCATCC
The DNA here is from genome assembly GCF_964261635.1 of Lissotriton helveticus. Lineage (NCBI taxonomy): Eukaryota > Metazoa > Chordata > Amphibia > Caudata > Salamandridae > Lissotriton > Lissotriton helveticus. The sequence goes on along the minus strand of NC_136060.1, from coordinate 16,550,604 downwards.
TTTTCAGTAATAGAAGAATAAACCTTTTCCTAGCCTCAAGGTACAGAGGACAAAAAATCATAAAATGCAAGGTGTCTTGGGGAGAAAAATCATCACATTTGCACGGAGCAGCATCCTCTAGCCTACTCCAGCCCTGCAAATCCCATAATACCATATGTTTTTGGTTGAACCGGAATTTTGTCAATAGCCATCTATGAAAAGAGTTAGTCACAATGGACAAATAAGGAGACATCGCTAGTGACAAGGTGACCAGAACATGGCCCCTGACTGATGGTTTACATAATTCTACTGCTTTCCGCTCTGCCTCACTTAGTTTGGTAAAATTCGTTTTTACCCACGCTAAGTCTGCCTTACATAAGGATTCTGGATCGAAAAAAATCTCAGGGCGCCCCATATACGCAGCTAGCGATTTTATATAGGACAACCACTGGATTTCCTTCATGTTATCTAAATGAATACAGTCCTTTAGAATCTTATGGTTTAGGGAAAGGTTCGAATTCAACCAGATTTTGATCCATAGCAGGATAGGGGCTATTTTAATTATATCTGTTATATATCCTATCCCCAACTCAAGATGGACTGAGTGGGTGGCTGTGGATTGTGGAAGGCCTAGAAGGGACCGTAAAAAATTGTTTTCTTCTGTTTGAATGAGGTCGGGTTTGGTAAACCCCCATATTGCTGCCCCATACCTTGCGATTGATATGGTCTTGGCTTTATAAATTGCCAGGATCGCCTCATAGGGTTCCCCCCCCCAATCTTTTAGCGAATCCTATCACTGCAGCAGAAGAACTTCTCACTGCATTTACCTTTATTGAAAGCTGTGGGGACATGTTCCCCTATCATCAAAAACTACTCCCAGATAGGTAAATACTTTTACTCTGGTGATTTCTTCACTGCCGCAGTAAAAGGTCTTAACTTTATTTTTTGAGGCACCTAACGACATGACATGAGATTTGCCATTATTTACCACCATATCCAGGCTTTTCATAAAATTCCCAAAAGAATTCAACAATCTTTGTAGGCCCAGGGGAGTCCTTGCTAATAAGACAGCGTCGTCGGCATAGAGGAGCACCGAAATCGGTGTTCCTCCCATGCGCGGGATATCAAGAGTGGCTGTTAACAGATTTACCTCCAACGAATTTATATACAACGTAAACAGGATGGGGGCCAAGATACATCCCTGGCGCACCCCTCTATCAGACTTAAAGCTTGACGTGCATTTCCCCTCATTCGTCATCCTAATTGAGGCATTTAAGTCTTTATGCAACTCGGCCAGAAAATACACAAGGGACCGATCAAGGCCCATCTCCAGGAGCATTGTCCACAGCCTTGACCTATTAACTAGATCAAAGGCCGTGGACAAGTCCATAAAGGCCAGGAAAATAGAGCCCCTTGCCGCCTTAGTGTATTTAGCTATGATTAGGTGCAAGTTCAGACATTGGTCCTCCGTGCTCCTCCCCGCTCTAAAGCCATACTGGGCATCGGACAGTATGTTATTATCCGAAGCCCAACCTGTTATCTTTGCCAGAATGACCTTCCCCAAGATATTAATGGAGGAATCTAGCAAAGATATAGGCCTATAGCATCTGGGGTCACCCCTTTGGCCCTTTTTGAACACTGGGATTATTATCGAGCGAGACCATGATTTAGGGAAGCCTACACTCGCCGAGGTATTAAAGACGTTAGTCAGGATATTTGCCCAGTACGTAGGGTTTGCCTTGTACATATCTGAAGGAACCCCGTCCGGGCCTGGTGCCTTTTGTCCTGCTGTGCCCTCAATTGCTTTAGCAACTTCAGCTAAGTTAAACCTTACTGGCAAAACAGGAGGTTCAGAGGCTGGGGCCACAAAGATTTCCAGCTCTAGATGACTTCCATAAATGTTTTCAAAATGGCTTAACCAGTCCTCCTCTGCAATATTTAGTTCTAAGATAGTATTTTGAGTGCTGGAAAACAAGGGGGTGTTGATAATAGACCAGAACTTAGCACTATCTTTTAGGGTTGCTTTATCCATGAGCTCAGCCCATGCATCGTGTTTAATTTCATTTTTCCTTGCCTGGACTACTCTTGAATACTCTTTCCTAAGCTGGGCAACCAGAACTTTATTCCTAGGTTGATCGTGAAGAGCCTTTTTAAGAAGATTATAGGTTTTAGTACATTTGTGGTCGAACCAGCCCATTATCGGTTTATTATATGCTGCTCGACAATTGGACGTAAGTTCTTTAGCCACTTGGGAGCAGATAACTTCATGAGGTTATTACATCCTCCCCATTAGCGAGAGGATCTCCACAGATGTTTAATTCCCGGGCAGCTTTAGTAGTTATGTTATGGAAAAAATCCTCTGGCACAATCTTACACCAGTTTAACCTCCTCCACTGATCTTTGTCTTTAACCTCAACTACAACCTGTGGCGGAACAGTTTTATTTAACAGAAAAAAAACATTTACTAACTCAATCACCACAGGATTGTGGTCACTAAAAGAAGGTATAGCATTATACGAGATTACGAATTTTAAAAGTCCTGATGAGAGAAATATGTAGTCAATTATTGATTCACAATCCCTACCTATATATGTGGCAACATGGGAACTTTTATCAAAAAACCCTGCTTCAAACAGATCGTTATTAGACAGGAGTTTCTCCAGTGCTTCCCCCTTGTGATTATGCTCAAAATGCTGTGGGGATGTGAAATCTGGACCATCATTATCAATTAATAAACAAGTCTGGCTTCATAGATGCACATTAAAATCACCCATCAAGATATATTGGCAAAAAGTGGTTTGCTTTACCTTATAGGTATTTAAGAAATCTGTCAACCAAACTAAATGTTCATTTGGGAGATCCCCTTGCTGCGAATTATAGCAGTTCACTAAAATTAATTTGGTATTATTAATCAGACTTAATTCCAGAATAAGAAAATTATGGGAGGCACAATCTACCCTTTTAACTCTCCCCCTAACGTTCACAGAGACCAATAGCACAAGCCCCCCTCTATCTCTCCCTGCTGGCGATCTCAATTCAGGAACAAAATGCGAAGTGAAACCATCCACCCAAAAGTCACAGTCCTTATCCCATGTCTCTTGGAGAGCAACAATGTCATATTGTTTAACAAGATTTAACCAATTACTATCATCTCTCTTGGAACGCAGCCCAGCAACGTTCCAACTTATCAACTTAACCTTTTCCCCCACGGTGTTGCACACAGTTACAGGGTTACAGTATGTATTGTGAGAAATCAATGCAGTGTGTTCAGGTACCAAGGGGACCAATTCTAGGGGGGTCTCATCTCTCGGTCCCTCACAAGCCTCTCGTCAATCGCACGTCTCTAAACCAGAGAGTGCATCAAATCTGTTATGTGTGACAATATTAGGCCCATATTTAAAGTAGTTCTCTCCACCGGATCCCTGCAATGAGCCTGGCGTCTGAGCCATAACTGGTGTATATGGACTCAGTCTCGCACTACGTGGGGGGACTCTAGTTAAGTGATTATAGAAGAACCCAAGAGGGCGCACACAAATACTATTATCATCGTACATCATAGAGGCTGCCCTTAACAAAACTGTAGCCACATGTTGTGGGTGCCTGAAATTTACAATTATGCAGTCCCCATTGCACGTCTTTCTGGAGGGGCCGATCCAGTTAGCCCTTCTAGTTGTTATAATTTCCGAAGCAAATTTAATAGGAAAACAACACCTCCAACTCAGCCACGACACAGTTTTGTTTTTGAGGGAATCATGCGTTTCCTCGGGTGCCTGGGCTGAATGCAGATCATGGGGCGGGACATTTGTCAAAACCACTACATAAGGGGTACACTGCGGGGGAAGGTTTATAGATTTGCTTCTCCTAGCAGGATTGTTACTAGATGTACCATCAGGCCCTGTTGGTGGTCGTGTACCTACGCTCACTACTGTAGTAGAGGCCGGGGTAACTGGGTCAGTCCTAGTTATATGCTGAGGGGATTGCTGCTGATTATCCGCCCTAACTTCCTGCTCTACCCCACCTGTACCCTTCCCAGCCGGTTTTACAGTATCCACCACAGCTATTTGTTTAGCTATCAGCCCTCCTAGCCTCTTTACTTCGGCAGTAACACTGTCGAGTTTGCGCACTAGGGGTTGTACATACTCTTCTAGTTTTGCTTCAAACTTGGCTTCCAAGGAGCGAAGTAATTGGGAAAAATTATCTGGGCTTATTTTAATGTTAGCCAGATTACTTTCTTCCAGTACTATAGTAGACTCACCAGTGGTGTGTTTTGCTGACTGAGAGGTATCTACCCTTCTTTTTGTGTGCTTCCCCCCCTTTTACTCTGTTGTTTCCTGCAGGTTCTAACTGTTCTAGTAATAGGCAGAGCCACCCCATTGTCAACACTTGCTATGTTTAAAACTTCTAGATGAGGCTCAGAGTGAACCTGGGCTACCACCGTGGTGACCACAGCGGGACCCATTTCAGGAATGGGAACCTCTGGAGGATCCTCCAAAGGGGTCAGAGAGACTTGAGTAAGGTCAGGTGGGCTTCCTCTACCTAGGGAGGCCCTCCTATCATTATTGATTTTATTTACCATCTTCACCAGGTAATTATCAATAGGGCCTACCCCCGATGTAAATTTCTCAATCGTGGCACTTGGCATAATTTTTCCTATTTCCTAGATTAGATCTACTTGGGGGAAATAAAACAGTGTATGTGTCCAGAGCTGTACAGTGAAGAAAACCCAGACAAAATGTTAAGATTACCAAACACACTACCATGTGAACACTTTACCAGAATGTCACTGTCCCGAATCTCCAGAGGAACCAACACAGATTAGACAGGGTATATGGCCCTGCCCTGACTCTTCCTGTCTATGACTGTCATAAACTGTCCCGCCCTTGTCCCGGGCTTCTCCTCGGCTACTCCCGCGCGTGACTCGCGGGGCGATAGGGTGCTCTCCCCTTTCTAGCGCTGCTGGTCGCGCTGGTGGCGTGTGTAGGAGGCGCCGCACCGGTGCTGCTGGGAGATGCAGTCTTTCAGGAGACTCTCGGCGCTCCCGGTCTGCCCAAAGCCGTTTCCCTCACGGCGTGACTGAAAGGAGCCGATGCCCCTTCACACGGACAGCAGGTGGTGGTTCCAGATAGCAGATAACACTCCTGCATAGTTTGGGTCAAGGATTTCCGGATCGCTTCCGTCAAGGCAGACAAGATTTCACTTACCATATCTCTGTCCATTGATGAAGTGGGAAATGCGCTTAGATTAACTTTACTTGTAGATTGTATGTTACAAGACTCACAGGAGTAGGGTGTTGCTTCAAGATGATTGGATCACATGGTGCAAGTCTGTTAATAAACAATAAGGTAACTCACAGACAAGGCTGAGCAAGGTCTGCAGCAGGTCGCAATGAAGCACTCAATAAATACTTTGAAGCAAGAATTCTGAAAAAGAGCATTTAAGCTATAACGTTTCCTTCAACATGTTAGCATTAGTTTCAACTGTGGCCAACTGTAAATTCAACATTTCTGCCGCCCTGCGTGCTACCACCCTAAAAGAGGCCATCTGTTCCATTGGGGGCCCAAATGGCTAATCAATTCTGTTTCTGGAGAAATGCCTAAACCACTGCAAATGACAGGTCACGATGCAAGGCAGCATCAGTATAATGAGGGGAGTAAGAAATCTATCTCATTGTTGTCGTTATTATGAGATCCATGCTTTAATCCGTGAAAATGCAGTGACTCGGGCTAATGAGGGACCCATCATATTAAAATGTTGCTTCAGAGGCAAGCTGATGGAAGGAATGTCATCCTTACCCTGAGATTATGCATGGTGACTGTGTAGCACAGCATAGGTTTAACCCTTGCTGACATCGTCACAGGACCTGCCAATGGAGTCAGATTGAAATCTGGAGCCTAGGGAGATGTGATTGGGGATGAAATGGGAACAACTAGAGGAGTCTGTGACAAAGGAGCTAAGGAATGGCTTGGTGTCAAAGGATGAACCATCTGAGGCTAAACATGGTCAGTTGACATTGGGGAATGATTCATCAGTGGTGGTTTGACTCTAGGCTAGATTGATATGTGGGGCCCGAAGGTGCACCAGTAGGATCTGGAACCATTTTGAAACGTTGCTTCCCTTAAGGCCACAATCCACCGCAAAGTCAAAGATGACTCGGGGAAATCAGAGCAAATTGGCCTCATAAGCAGAATTGGGTTTGAATCGGACATTGAAGATGGGATTGGTCCCTTTGTGCTTCAACTGTGCAACTTCACCATGGAACTGGAGTGTCAGGGAAGTGACTCATTTGGACTTTGTGTTTCTACTTTGTCCTGGACTGACCCAAAAATGGTGAACGGGAACTGGCGTGGGAATTATCTTGTAACTTAACGAGTAAGCCTTGCTTCTTGTGTTTAGTAATAAAGTTTGACTACTCAACCTCGGTTGCCCTCGGATGCATCAGGGAGCATAAGTCGAAGGGCTTGGAGTCAGAACTGGCACTAAGCCACCAACAGCAGACATTGTGTGGGTCGTTGACCAATATTCACTTGCAACATGCAAGGCTTAAATCCTGTCCTTTTGGGGGAGCCATCCCTGTGCAATGTCAGGCGTTTTTAGAAAACTTCTGTAAAAACAAATAAAAAAATCTAAGAGTGGAGCTCCAGATCTGCATCAAAGGGCATGGAAAAAAGGAAATTAATTCAGCACACAGAATTTGTGCCTATATGTGGCTCTGTGTCTTCATGCCTGGAGGATGGACAGAGTCCCGCTGGAGACTGACGGAGCCATCTGCTTGCACACAGGAGCTGTTGTAAAGATTTTTCCATTAGTCTGGGGAAATTCGCAACGTGAGGTATCTGAGGTTAGATAAAATACTTACCAGAAAGAAGCTTATCTATAGCTAAAACTATAAGGCCCATCAAAGTTCTTGATCTATCGTGCCTGCCATCATTTTTACTTCAGCTGTTTAGTTCAATAGTTTTTAACATTTCTTGGAGTGAATTAATTACATACTTCTGTCATGTTTAACATAACTATCCACATATGCTGACTATGTATATTCAAGAACAATAACGTGTTCTTCTTGACAAGGAATGAAACATACCTAATAATTCAGCAATAGAGGAAAGGCTATCTAGATGAAGATACACACCTAAACATATTGTTGCTAAATCGTGGCAGTGTACCAGATTTTTTACTTATTTTTTTGGGCCTGATTACTATGGCGGTCGGTCAAACAGCCGACTGCCGTCACATCGGGCAGGTAACCATTCGACAATGAGTCGATGGTCACACCTGCCTTAATAGGACAGGACCGTCGTTCAAGCAGTCGTAAAATGCTTTTTTCTGCTACAGCTTGTTCTGTGGCCCAGTAAAAGAACTCCAGCACAAGCAGCAGAAGCAAAAGGCACTTTGTGCACATCCATGCACTGTGTGCCAGGCACACGGCGCAAGGATGTGTCGGGGCACTACATGTGCACCCCAGGCCTCCATGGAGGACGAAGGGCCTGTTTGGGGCCCCCCAAAGTTTGTTTCTAGCTGCATTTTCATGGCAGTGGGAACACCATGAAAAGGCAGTCAGAAAGGGACATCCTAATCCCTATGGCAGTGCCTGAGCAGGTACCGCCTTCATTGTAGGGATAGGAGCCAGACCGCCTCCCAGACGGGTCTCCCCACGACCTCTATGCTCCGACCACCAGTATTGTAATCCGGTGGTGGGGCCGATGGCCTCGATGTCTGGTGAACTGACAGCCCGTCGATGGCGGTCCGTGCGCCATTGTAATTAGGCCCATAGTGTCTAGTGTTGACATTTTGTAGGAAATGTTTGCTCAGAACACAGGTTGTTTTGTAAATAGATAGAGACGCTTTATACTATTAGAATGTTCAAATTTTTAGAGGTCTGCACAAGTAGACGTTTATGATGACCTCCAAGCAGAACAATATATGTATTAGGAGTTGCATTAAAACCAAATGTGAGGAACTATAATGCCACAAGTATGGAAACAATGGTCTTAATGCACTGAAACTTGTACATTCAAGCTATTGAGATCTGAAACTCTGATATAACAAATGAACTGTGAAAAACAACTAAAACATCCACAATGGAACGGGAGACCAGATAGAGAAGAGCTATTAATGGTGGGATACACAAATAGTGAAGCTTGTTTGTCAGAGTATAGTCGCATTAAAGATTTTTGACAAATCTGGTTCATGGAGTGCATTGCTCAGTGGTGGTAAGAGGAGCAAAAAATATATATATATATATATATATCATGTAGAAAGCAAAAAGTGTCCAAGCTGCCAAAATGATCAAACATATGCCACTCCATTTTCCAATATCCAGATTTCAGATTTTCAGCACCATGCGGTGTATTTTTTCACTCTGTATTGTCTGTTGAAAGAACATTAAACAACTCATCCTCCTATATATGGTTGTAGGATCAACTATTGATATAAGCTACATTTGTCTTTTTTGTGGCTTGCTGTAGCACAAGTAACATATTATATTTTGCAACCAGTGGTAGGAGGGAAGAAACTGCCAATCAAATTGTAGTACACAAATATGAAAACTTGAAGCACAGATACATATGTAAAATGTAGTAGTTGTACAGGAAATATTCCGTAGCAAAGTTACAACACAGATAAAAAAAAGAGAAGACAACTCTCAAAAATCAACAGTTTCCTATTTTTATAATTTTATTTTTTGTATAAACCCTTTTGAAACACTTTACATAAATTAACTCCTCTGAGACTAATATTTGATGTACAGTAAATTGTTATTCTTATAAAAATCCATAAACAACTTGTCGCACATAATTTACAAAAAAAGACTCTGGGTTTCCCCTGCATGTCCATTTCAAGGGTTTGACTCGCCATGTTTTTCTCACAAGGTAAACCATGTCGGCATTGTAAAATCCATGATTAAACTTCCATGGTAGCATATGTCACTTGTGCCAATGTCCTTCTACAAAGCAGCACAGTAAAAGCTGTTTTATCATCTATAAACAGTAATTTTCTCCAACATATTTAAAATTAACAGAGATATATACCACATCCTATGCAGAGAAAGAGAGACAGAGAAAGAGAGACTACTTCCTGTAAGCAAAGGTCAACGTGTTGTTAATATTCAGAAACACTGTTTGAACCGTTTAGTGAAGAACAGTGCTTCAAAGAACACAGATACAGCCTACTGAAAAACCTTTAGGCTTCAGTTATACTGTCCAGTCCGAGTGCTGTGATATGCATATGTAAACATACTTTTTAAAGCAAATCACCTTTAAGGTCATTCAGAGAAATACAAAGTTTTTGTTAGTCGGGAAATCAATCCCGTGCAAGGCTCTTTCTTTTTAGAGTCCAAGTCAGATTGTGCTACAGAAAAAATTCTGAGCAAACATGTCGTTTAGGCTCAAGAAGTGATGCAGCAAAATAGCTTCTATCTTCTTTTCAGAAGATATGTACTCAGTCTCTTTGGCAGCCTACAAAAGGCCAGTGTGTTACCTTTTACCAATTTCACTTTGTCTCAGAAACTGCATGTTATTGGCACTGTCTGCTAGCTCTGGGTATTGCTCCACTGAGAGTACATAGTACCCATCATATCCTTGTACTTTGCCCGCACTTAGCAGCTGCCTTTTCTCACCCTCTGTCCACAGCCGGGCACCCTCCTCTCCATCCCGCACTCTCTGTTGGTCTCTGGCCCAAGCGTTTGAAAGTGCCCGTTGCCTGGCTTGCTCCAGGATTCGTGCTTTCTCCTCATCCAGGGTCATGCCGTAGCGAACATGGAGCGCCAGGGCGCCATACTGCATTTCCACGTCAGCAAACCTGCGCGTCCTGCCATTCACAACTGTGGTAGACTGGGATACGGTCACATTGATGCCATTCTCCAAGGCCTTACGACCACTTGTCAGACGCAGGGTGCCAAGATCACTTTCTGGCGACGTGGTTTTGATGAAGTAGTGAGTATCCTTCCCCTCGATGGTGAAGTGAAGATTTTCAAGGTAGAAGGCATTGTTCAAAACAGCAGCCACCTTTATGCAGTCCTCGTTTGCAATGTTGAGAACGTTGGTGAACACTTTGCCTTGGCTTACAGCCAGCATTACTCCTTTTCCAATCAGGGATTTTACAGTGGCAAACCAGAGCCATGATTTCTCACCGCTGGACCTGCGCCGGCTTATCTGAACTTCTGGCATTTTTCCCAGAGACAAGAATGACTTTGCCTGCCTTACCACTTGCTGCTGTACTCCAGAAATGGGCTAAAAAGAAAACAAAAAAAGAGAGGTTGTAAGAAACACAAATGATAAACAAGACACAGCAGCTGATGTGCTTTTAAAGTCATATAAAATGGAATATTCACCCTTGATAGTTATTTTTGAAGTTAAGGGCTTTGATAAATGCAGCATTCTAGATACCTATATCCATATTGCGATCATAAAATTATATTGAGTCTTCATGCTCATAATCTAATGAGGGTTGGCAGAATTTTATGAACACACAGTACAGTTGTGCATGCTGGAATTCTGCAAATACGGTGGAATTTCAGCATCTGCAAATTTAGAGCACGGATATGGTCTTGGTACTTTATAATTTCCTACCCATACATTAGCTTGTTCTTTAATACTACACTTACCTGCTCTGATGAAGACCACAGACTATAGCAATAGGGCTGAACTGTGAACTTTTACTTCTGGGACAGAACACAAAACTTATTTAAAGCACTGTCAACTGCACGTACGTTTTTCGTTGTTGTGGTTTGTAACATATTTGACCATATTCTCATATTAAATTTCAATTTAATTCTATATACTTTTTAGTCATTTAAGGTATAAAAATTTTTTCTTGTAGACACAACTGAACAGTTTGTATGTGTAAATACAGACTCATTGCGTGTTTTGGGATTTATTCTGAAATGTACTCAGAATTCATATCCTAGGGAACAATTGTGTTCCCCACTTAGAAAGAATACGATATTTATATTAAGATCTATACTTAACTATACTGAAGATTTTTTTTTAATGAGGAGTTTTGTTTTTCGTGATCATTATCAAACTTGGAGAGAGTTCCGTTGACAAAATACTCACATCTTGATATACAAACTTCCTAAATAGAATATGTCAAAAAGTGATGCTCAAAAAAATATATGTCATTAAGTTCTAGACCTCGATTTCAGAGCACATACTAAATATTCTGGTCTGATAAAGGTTAGAATTTTATGTTGAGGTAAACTCACAACAATCTGGCCTCATGTATGTATTCACTTCCATAGGGAAAAGGCACTGTCTTCGTGGAATAGCACTTTCCCATCGTGTTGCAGAAAGGACAAAATACGGTATAACCCAAAATGCACTCTTTTAAATTACAAAACCTGTTCCTTATGGAAAAATCACCCCAGGCGCAAATACAATCCCGCAATAATGGAACCGCGTCCGTCACTCGAGCCGGCCTGTTTAGTGGCCACGCCATGACAGCGCTGCTCTTCTGTGGCTCTCCTCCCTCGCCTGCAATTGTGGAAGGCCTTGTGCCTATGGTTTTTGATCTCGGAATGCCTCAAAATAATACCTTTGTTCACTCGATCAAAAATTCCGCTTTGCAATTTAGCACCCCACTTACCTTCTTTCATGTGAAGTGCTGGGGCGTCGCGCGCATTTCACTAAATGAAGGAGTTGTGAACGCGCCCTGTTTATCATCTCGGCTGCTGGACTATCAGCAGGAGATTGCACAATTCTGCCACTGCCCATTTGAATACTACAGAGTGGGCACGACCGGCGGACGTCACGCCCTGCTACGGGTGCCGCCAGGTAAGTCACCAGCCCATGATTTACATCTTTTTTCATGTCTGCGTCTTCCGCTGCCTTTGTTATGTTTATTGCGGGGTTTCATTGCCTGCCCCCAGACATAGTTTGAGATGAATCCAATATTTTAAAGCTTCCACTGGGAAACTTTCCCGTCTAAAAAGGTATTCGATGCTCTATTATTCATCACGGGTTTGTCTCTGGGTTGTTGTTCCATCTGCTTTGTTGAAAACAAATTAGGCATTGCTGCAAAACTCTGCCTAATGCAACAAACGCAAAAGAAACAGTCAAAAGAATTTTAAGTATTGCCCAGGCATTTCAAACGAACAATTTAACGGCAGAGTGGATCACAACGCAGCGCCTGGATCAGGAGAACAAAAGTCCGCAGGCACCGAGGAATACGCGGATGCCTTGGAATAGCTGTGCTTGTTTAATCATTGCGCCTCTGTTTATCCTTGGTTTTGTTTCTGGAGCAGAAGAGAAAATTAAGCTGGGAGCGAAGGGAAGGGCGTGAGGGAAGAGCGCGCGCTTCTTACCGGTACGTCGTCCCATTGCTGGCTCTTCAAAAGTTCATACGACGGCTCTCTCAAATCGAATTTGGGAATAGGGAAGCCAGGAATAGCGTTGTGTAGATGGAAGCCAAATGTCACCAGCCAGCTGTTAACATCTGCATTGAAGAGAGACAAGGTAGATAAATGTCACAAAACACGTAAATTGGTTTTGGCGCCCTTTTATCATCTTTATAGATCAGGTCCCATTGGATCTGGTGCCCCAAAACAAAGAAATCTCTAGTTGCTAAAATAATAGCTTCAGAATTGCTGGGGCTACCTACATCATCTGAAATTCTTCGCGTGTGGATTCACAACGGTGTTGCAATTCCCTCTCCTTCAATATTCCCTGTAGAAACCCAGCCACATTCACATTATCTTTGCGACTGCAGCGGCAAACGGTAAGATTTAGAATGGCTATGCCGCAGGCCCCCCTCGCTTGCCAACCCCTGTCAACACCCATTAAGGCGCCGGCGGTAAATGGACTGACAAAACTGATTTAAGCCAACTATTACCGCCTGCGCGCCTTCCACTGGGAGAGGAGCGGCCCTCATCACTAAAGAGGGTACACTTTCTTTAATCTGGCAGGTGTGAGAAGTTTAAATTGGTGAGACCCTCAAGAAAATAGTAAGAACTCCGAGATAATAGATCCTATGATTTGGAAAAAATTCCGCTCATTTGACTATTCCCTGTACACATACAATGTGCTATTTCCTCACCTAACCCTGTGGAAGATTTTTGAAAAGTGAAGCGACTAGAAATGGAGATGGGGACATAAAACGTGGTGCATTCATGCAGGCAATCATGAAAGACCGGTTCTTTCTTATCTGCAAATATTCAGTTGCCTGTGGATTAGGAGAGTGCTAATAAGTCGAGCGACACACTTTTTCATTGTAAATTAAAAACCTATTAGCTTTATGTGCCGTCTCTGGTCGTTCCCTTTGATGTGCTCTGTGATCACAGCAGGATCAAATGAGAAAGTGGCTCTGAGCAATCTTCTACTGGACCCTACTGTGAAGCTGGAGCATATGAAAAAGGACAAGCCTAAAAATCATTAGGAAATTGTGTCGAATGTCTCATGTTTCAGGGGCATTGAACACAGCTGGAACCAAAGATCCCTCCGTGACTAGTAAGTGGAACATTTTGGAACAGGGTTAGAGAAGGTTTTATCTGTTGGCTGAAGGTACAGCCTAAGGCAACACTGGAACGAAGCCACAGATTCTTCTCTTTCAGGATGTAAATTGATATTTCGAATGTAGTCGAGTTCTTTTTGAGAATGTATCCACATCACTATTCACGCCTCTCCCCACAACTCACAAACAGCTGGTCTCAATAGAGTCCACTAATTTTGGGCATGTGATTTCCAAGTCAGCAAGCTTTTTCTGTAGTTAGCTGTGCCTCACTTGAATTACAGAAATTTCGACACGTGACTCACACCGACACACTTTACTCCGCGGTGTTTGTCCTTTGATCATAGCTCACATTTAAGAATGCCAGAAATTAGATTGGGACTTAGAAAATGGATCACTACCTTTTCACTTTGTTTTCTAATCCGCATTTTCACCTCAACGTCGAATGTTTTTACTTTGAAACGTTTGATTTGTTTTTACTCCTTTTAATTTCCCTATCAGTAGATGGGGAAAATTAAACTATCTAATCTTCATTCCCCCTCTTCTATGAATTCAGCGATGTTGTTTTTTAAGCCAATTCTGAAAATTATTTGTAGCCATGCTCTTTAACAGTGTGGCTGCTGTTCAGCATGGCTAAATATTATAATGCAAAAATAGGATCATAATACATTCAGTGCTAACACACATTTTAAAAATAAAAAAGCTCATTAACCCTGGCAGAGTCATAGCACTTTTAAAAATTCTTTTTAGCCACACTGCAAAGCATCCGCACTGCTGTACAGCATGGCCACAAAACATTGGCAAAGGCAATAGCTCTCATAGGCGACACCAATTGGCTTTGCCAATGTTTGTTATTTTTTCCTATTATTCTACCTGATGACCTTAATGTAGACGCCTGAGTCTTCTCAATCGGGAAGACTTCTGCTGCTCTGCGGCTATGCATTTCCTTTACTGGTTGTGACCTATCGAATAGACGTGTCAGGAAGGAAATAGCACCCTATTTGTCCTGCCAGTGTTTTCCCTCATGTAACAATTCCTTTTCTTGTGCTAATGTCTTATCTTTTCAATGTAGCAAACTTACTGGACTAGTTTTGTTAAGTTTCACATTCAGATTTTTTTAAAGCCTAGTGTTGAAATCCCACTAGTAGGAAATAGCAGAAAAAACATTGCTCCAATCACTATTGTCAATGCTTTTTAGAACCTGCCCCGGCTAGACCTTGTCAAATGAAGGCTTGGCATAGACTTTATGTCTAAAAAAATAGCTGTGTTGCTTATGGCACCAGGATTCAGATTTTCTAGCAGATCGACGATTGTCCTCTTTAATTACACAAATTAAATTAATGTATACTTCAAAAAAGCAGTCCAAAGCCACAAAATACATGACGCACCGCCAGCAGGGATTAGCTGATCCCAGATGAGGAGAAACAATTCCTGGGGCTGGATTTAGTGATCTGGTTTCAGTTCACAAAGCACCTTAAAATGTAATGTAAGTTAAGAAGGGCATAAGGGACAGTAGAATTCCCGCGTAGTAGTCAATCATTCTTCAACATTTATTCAGATCTTGCTCTACGACCCTCTCTTTAGAGGGGAAGTATTACAATGCAAGTTATTAAGAAGGGATTCAAACATATCACTTGCAAATACAGGCTTTCATCTCTTCGAAATCCAGTGTGGGAATAGTACTGCAAACATCTGTTGGGGACATTTAAAGCATGGACACTGGAACACTCTTTCGTTCCCGTTGAACAAGCTGGCCTTAGGAAAAACAAATGAGATAGTCCCTGCATGCCAAATTCACTGATAAGCTTTCAAAAAATACAAGGACCCAATGCAGTGGAGGAAACTGGAGAGAATGAGTGTTTGCTCATTTTAATACATTTGATCACAGTGGTCAGGTTTGAGACAGGGATAATACAAAAGCTAAATGGAAAAATGTATCCATTTAATTGATTAAGCACCTTCCTTTCATCTTGCCCCATATTCCATTTTTATTGCAAGTATATGATTTGCATGAATTGTTATTTTGTTTTAATTCTTACTCCCAAGTTAGGGAATAGAGATGTGGCACCATTAAGGAATGCAGATAATGGGTAATTAATATATTTGACACCAACAGTGGAAGTTACAACTGGTTGCGTCCTACTCTCTCTCTATATATATTTTTTACTTTCTAACAAAACATGACATAGGTGGCACATGACGAACTGCATTGGTCTCAAGGGAAGACCTGTAAAACGGATTATGGTTCATCTTTATTAATTTGGGCAAAGCGATGTTTATGTCCAAAAAACAATTTGTCAATCCAAGATACCCTCTAGTTTGCTCTACGGTCCTAAATATTTTTCACAGCCAAGCATAATCTTTGCACGGAAACTGTTATATTACATTTCACACTTGGAGGCATTAAAGTCAAGCTAAGTCTTGATATATAATGATGTGCTACAAACTCATGGGAGCGCCTTCTGTGGATGATATACAAAGAATTTTGAACAAAATAAGTTATGAATTTATTTTGAATAAATGTACAATATAAGTACTAGATACTGAGCTTTCATTTGGATTCCTTGGTAGAATAGTATCTTTGCACAAAAGAAATTAAAAGCTGCTCAAAACTGAAATTAAAAAAATTTCAAATGAATGTATAGCTTCGTTTTAACACTGAAAGGCTCTTACCTGCGTGTTTAACTATTTCTTTAGCATTTTAATATTTCTAGTAGTTTAAGCTGCCCAGATAGTGGGCATAATATGAGTGTCAGTTTACACAGTTTTCACCAAATACTATTGGATAGTTTGAAATACTTTTCAATAACGGTCACTTACATCCTACTTATCACGCACAATTCCATACGTGTAGGTGGCAACTAAGCAAAGTATTTGTGAGCGTTACCAAGAGCAAGAGAGTGAAAGTGAAAGGGGTCTAGAACAGGCATGGCTCACGGGGCTTCAGCCCCCCCCCCCCCGTCGTGTGTCAGCCCGGACACAGCTTTGCGGCTGGCGAGCATCTAATTGCAGCCGCACCCGAGTACTTAACAGGTCTTTAAAAGACCATTTACTTGTAAATGAGGCTTTTGTTGTGTGTTCACCTCTTCTTACAGCCACTCTGTCTATGGTTGGAAGAATTAGCCCCCCCCCCCGAAATTTGGCTCTAGTTGCCCGCCTGGTCTAGACAATACATTCAAAATGCAGTGAACACCAACAGATTCTTTGTGGGCTGTCAAAAACATTTGAAATGTTTTCCCAACAAAGTGTGAGCGGCGGGAAGCCTTCAAAGCATAATGTTTAGTTAAAGGAATAACTAAAACTGTATTTTTTTTCCTATTTAGCTAATGATGTAAGCCTTTTCCCCCCCAATTCTCTGTATTCTATAGACATACACTTATGCATCTAGGGTTTACGGTTTCTCTATGAATGGAGGCCAAATATTTCACACTGGAATAATGTCTAACAGATGTGAATACTGACTATCTGGACTGTCAATATTAATTTCATTATATAAGGAATTTAAATATAGTGGACTAACTAAAGAGCCAATCAAAAAATGTAAAGTAAAAAAAAAAAAGGGATTTTTTTTTTCTGACAAACAGTATCCCGTAACAGTTAGATTGTATACATGAGTAATTTAAATTGTTAGTGTAACACCAAACTCTGAATTATCTGTGCCCATGCATCAATGTATATTTACCTGTTATATAATCTTTAACATCGTGTATTTTGCTAACTGGATTGTTGTTCCTAAACATGTATAGGTTGAATGGTGCAGGATCCTTTCCAACCCTTTTCCAGATTCCAATGTCTGGCGTAGTCCACCGACCTGCTAGAATGTCATAGTCTCTTTCTCCAAAATGAATCAACTTTGTTAAGGAATCATAAAGGCCTCCATGGAATCCAATCACCAACTGGAAATCAGGGTTGGAGTCAAAATAGATCTCACCATAAGCTGTATATTGAATTTGTTTAAGCATTAGACCATTTCGGCTAAACACAGCCAGTGGTGTTCCAGTATTGTCTGAAGCAATGTAAAACTCATCACCATTGCTAAACTCCATGGCAAAAAGGTGTCCTTGAAGGTCATAGTACAGGCAGGTAATCTGTGAGCTAGAATGGTCATAGACATGAGTTATCCTGGTTGGGTAATTCAGATCTGCATAAAAAAACTGAAGGTGCTTCCCAAGACTGGTTTTACTGGAAACTCGACGACCAAACCCATCATGACGATATACCACTGTCCAGCCACTACCTTTGCTATAGACTCTGGTGAGAAGGCCCTTTGAACTATATTCAAATATCTCAGTCCCTCTTTGACGTAAAAATCCATCTTCATCCATCCGGTACTGAACATCGCCCAGCCGAGTTATCCTATCTCTTAGATCGTAGCGCAGTGGAGTCAGACGTGCACTGTTGCTTGGGTTGAGCAAGTGAAGATTGCCATTCAGATCATAGTTGTAGCGCCACATGATCTTTTCATTCAGATAAACTGTTTGGAGCTGCCCATCAACATCATACTCATAAGCATATTTTGTTGTGTTTGCAAATGGCCCAATCTTAATCTCTCGTTTGGTGACTCTCCCCATATTATCATACTGAATAGTAATCCAGTACATTAATGATCGCAAGATTTCATACTGAATTTCTTTGATGCGGCCATGAGCATCAAAATGTTTTGTGTATGTCATCTCAGCTGTCGAAATAATCTGGTTTATATCATAATAGATGACACCATATTTTCCAAACTGGTCTACTTTGCCGGAAATATCATCAAATTGATAAAGCTCAATGGGCAGTGGGGTTTCATTGATAACCCCTTGCATGCTTGTTACTCTGAAGCTATTATCATAAGAGTATTCAAACTTTGCATTCACCATGCCGTCCTCTGTAAAGCGAAATATCTGTCTATCAATCAACGGTCCACTCTGCCGATATCGAATGGTGCAGGTAAAGCCATCATTCTGGAGGTTGACCATTTTCAACACCCCTGCCATTTCATCGTAAGTGAAACTTACTCTGGTGCTATCGTACAATATCTCAGAGAGTTTTGTCTGCCGTCTGTATTTAAACAAAACTCTCCGACCAGTTCCCAGAAAAGCTGTTTGCAACAGCTGTCCTTCCTCATTGTAGTCCATTATCACCGAGGCATTGCTTTCAGGGGGGTTGTATATGTTCCGGTAGTATCCAATAGAACGGATAGTCTGCATGGTGTGACGAGCGACGCTTGGCATTGTGATGGCAGACAGCCGATCGAGCAAATCATATTCGAAGATGTACTGCCGCTGACTGTGAAGCAGAAGGACCATGGTCTGAAAAAGAAATAATATACTCTCAACATTTGTCACAAAGCAAGACTCAAAACATTACACATTTTTAACCATACAAAATGAAGGAACAAACTTTCAGAAATTAAATTAATTCTCAACTGTGTTCTCTTGGAACCATACTGTTGTGAAAAAATCCCAACCATTCGTCTGGATACCTCATTTAAAGAGCTCAGTAATTAGTTGACTCAGGTTTATACCCATCTGTGTGTTAAAACTGCACTGTTCGTTCGTCAGGCACTTCCAGCCATGCAGCAGATTCGCAAAGGGTCTGGAGAAGTCACATATAATAACACAAGCCAGATCAAGGTTGGATTTTGAGAAGCAATGTTTTAACAGCATAAGGGGAAAGCAATGCTATGCCTAGGTAGGGTCTAGTTACAGACATGTCCATTTAAAGCCACTCACTCCCTGACACGGTTTCATTTATTGTCAGTAATACATTTCCATTCTACAGAATATGTATGGATATATGCTGCTTTATACACATGTAATTAACAGTAATTGATTTATGCACATTGTAAATATAATATTTAGTCTGAAGCTGGTAAAAAATCTGTCACCGGCTTAGATTTACATTGTACCTCAATTCGCAAACCAGAAATAATATCCATGGCTATTGTGTAATCAGTCAATTTCATTTGATTTACACCAAAAACAAAGGAAGGTGCTAATTAGTTCCTAGTTGTTGTGATTCATGTTGCCATTTTAAGACCCTCCGCACTCTCAATTTTCTCTTAGAAAGTTGTCATCTGTGTGCAAGACGGCCTATGCTGGCCATGCCACAGAACAGACGTATGTGATTGCAGTTGTTTCAATGTACATTTTCTCTCTTTCTCTCTCTCTCTCTCTCTCTTAGGATTCAGAAAAGTTTTCATGGATTGTTCCTGAGAGGAATTCATGCATCTACCTCGATGGCGGGAGGTTGTCTCAATACGCAAATAAGAACAACCTTTAGAGAAGCGGCAAAGGAGAAAATAAAGAACAAAGATGCTCCATTGAATGACACTTCAAAATAGTTGCGGGGTTATTTCCTAATCTAAAACATGGCGTAGACATGGAATGAAAGCCTGTTTTAGATAAAACACGCCACCTGCATCACACTCAAAGCTATCGGAAACTGAACCTATTCAATCCATGCAGAGAAAACTACCACCGCAGATGGTCAACAACACGCTAAACTGGGGCATTGCTGACGAGAAACAAAAAAAAATTTTGAAAAAATGAGAAGGAATGTCAGGCCTTCTCGATCTAGGCTTCGAGCATGTGAAACAACATGCCCCTCTGCATAAAAATGGCCCCAATTCTCCTGCAATTCAGAAAATGTTTGAGTTACCTTTTCAAAGAACACTACACCTCTAAAAAATTTGATTCATTGCTTTACTGTAGGACCAGAATCACAGATATTTTTTAACACCAAAGCTGAACTTGGCGCCATAAAAAGTGATCTGTGTGGATAAATTGTGAGAACCCGATTTGCGTTGTCCGGTTCTGTGGGGTTTTACATTAGTACATTGCAAATTATATGGTAAAGAATCTGCAAGTATAGTGAATTTTCTCTCTATATCAAATTTAGTATTGGGGTGGGAAAAAAAGATGCTACAGCTGCTAAGAACACCCACAAACCTGTATATTTGTTGAAATTGACAAACATTTTGCAATACCTTTGATAAACTGGAATTGCAATGTAAACTATCCTGAAAAAGGGAAGAGTAGCTGTCTTTCCGTGGTGGGACAAAAAAAGGTAACCTACCATATTTCCTGCCAGTTTCATCATGACTGATGGTTTTTTTAGAGTATTCATTGCATGAAAGGTGCCACCACCCTATCACCTCACCTTACTGTATTTGGCTTTGGACGTCATACAAGGCCCTGTATATCAGCTGCACCACGACCATCTTGTTTTTTGTAAATATCGGGTCTAACACGGTGAGGTCAGTCTCGTCATGCTTTTTTCTCGGTGGCTCAGAGATTATGCTTTATTCATGCTAAATCTACCATTAATTTGGCTGCTTTTCTGTTCAGCATTAAATATGACGTTCAGTGATCACAGGCTTATATCCTTTCCATGATCCGTTTAAGATGTGCTGTAAAAGGCTTTTTCTACAAATCCTTTTTGCAGTTGCAAATATACCTACTCATTTTGAAAGTGCGTGGACCTGATATTCACAGTTGGAACTGATGCTGCCCTCAAGGCTTGAAATGAACTGCACCCCACAATGTTCCACATTAAAATTTGAGGAGCTGTAGGTTATGTAGATGGCCAGCTTGATAACACATTTCAATACTTTCTAAGTCACCTGTCAGTTCAGATACTTGAAAAGAAGCGATGGTCCTATTCAGGGTTAAAATCATAACACAAGCAAAAGGCATGTTATCAGGAAAACTGGTTAGAGAACCTTCTCCCCAACCTTCTCCCCATGCCAAGTAGCTCCAAGCGCCACAGACATCTAGGACACGCATTCCAATGAAACCAATTTGAGCTGACCTAGTTACACTACTGCTGGGTCAATGACAGCAGTTTTAGCCAAGCGGAAGTCATTGTTGTAAAAGCCACTGTGCTGCTCCAATGAGAGCTACTAAAGGCAAGCACGCACAGTAGCACGCGCCCTTTGGCAGTGTTGAACTTTACTAAGGCATGTGAATAACACATTCCACTAAGGACTCACGCGCTGTCGTTCAAGTGCAGCCACATTTCCTCCATCTTGCTTTAAAACAAGATCCCCCAGTGCTCTCCTGCTATTTTGAAGCAAAGCTATAAACAATGTATGAGCTAGCAGATCCAACTACACGGATACCGGAATTCTTCTGCCTGACACACACATAAAAAGCATCCGCGAGCTTATTCATGAATTATTTACAGATGACTTAAGTTATCAAGATCCTGCTCGTGTAGATATGCTTTATGTGTTGAAAGGGCAGGTCCTGTAGATGTAGCTGTGACTTGTGAATTTTGCGAATAAATTATTTATAAGGGTTACGGTTATCAGAAGCTAACGAACAAAAGATGGCTTCCCTAATACAGAAACATCAATCACTCCTGTGTCTGCGGATTACAAATAGCAGTCTAAAATGCTCTGATCTACTGATTTCAACTTAGCAGGTGCCTTGATGGAAGCGACAATAGAGGTGTGGAATACGAAGTGTGAATTAAGATGTTAATCAATGCATGCACGCACATACACACACACACACACACACACACACACACACACACACACACATATAAATATATATATATGTATATATATATAGGGACGAACGATCATGCAGTATTAGAACATAAACAAAATAAAAATTCACATTCATTGAAATGTTCTACATATTTATACATCACTGAAAAAAGGTTGAAGGGACTGTCATAGTTGAAATATAATAGAAAACGAATGTTTAAAAAGAAAAAAAACCACTGAGATTCACCAGGTACAGTTTACAGAGCTAACTATTATTTGCACCCCCGCCATGCACTCACAGCCAATGACTTCATGTATTGCATAACTCATGACATGTTAAATGACATCATTGATGACATTTCAAACGAGGTCATTGTTGACATTACTGATAACATCATAGTTATGCACAGCGCAGAGTTACTGAGTGTACATGTGTGGGCTCATGAAATGGACACAGCGCACATCTTGGAGGGAATGGGAATGGTTTATGTAGAAATTGATATGGTGAACCAATTACAAATCACTAAAGTTTGCTTCGCAAGTATTACTCCACGTTGAACAAGGTAAAGGCTGTGACGACCTGATCTGGGTGACAGAGGTATGTTTGAAAGTAGGATGTGACAAAGTCAAAGGTTGTTCACAAAAATCAGTGAGGAAGGCCAAAGCTTCTGCTGACATTGGATTATCCACTAGTGGAATCTGGGCATGTACCCTTTGTTAAATAATCGTAATACAGTGCTATGGACAAATTCAGTGTATAAAGTGTGGATGTCTATTTTTGGAACTTTGCTGAACATTTTGAGGAAATACAGGTTGTTGAATAATGTAGAATGTAGAGATATCCCACTTAGAAGTGGTTTATCTAACACTGGTCTTGTAAGCATGGCTATAAGGTTGTATGCCATTGTGCCCATCTCAGAAATGTGAGCAGTGCATTTTACTAAACTACGGAGGTTTGTCCATTGGACCTGGATGGTGGTGTCTTTTTAGTGCAAAATGTGTACCCGTTAACCTCTTGACTTAAAATTAGAGGTCATGTGAAGTCTTTAAGAGGGTAATCACATTAAGGTGAGTAGAAAATTATCCACATGTGTGGTGCTTATCATTACATGAAGTCTGCAAACCCTATTGGTGGTATCACAATGGCTATATGTCATCAGTACTGATGTCAATGATGTAAATTGACAATTCATCAGTGAATTCATCTTTGGTTTTTTTTTTTTTTTTTTTTTTTTGGTTTTTTTTAAAAACCTTTATTGTACAGAAAATGCTCACAAATACGGGCCTACAACCCAACGGGCTGGCCACCACATAGCAAAAGCATAATTAGCAATACGAAAGTGTCCACAGGATATGACGGCAAAGAAACAGGAGAAACATCAAAAGCCATAGAGCAAGCGCAGGAACAGGAAATTAGAAAGGTAATTTTCTTTTTTTTTTTTAAATGGGGCGGGGAATACAGGATCATGACGGGCAGTGAGGCAAACAACAAGGGAGGGGCCGTGGTGAGTCGCGAGCCGGCGATCATAAAAATACAGGATAAACCAGAGGACCACAAGAAGAGGCGATTGCGCTCGCCAACCAACGCCCACCCACCACAGCAACCACCCGACTTACCAAACCTTAATAAAAAGAACCCCATCGTAAAAAGCAATACGAAACGCACCCCAACAAAAGGCAGGAAACCCCCCATAAAGGGGGGAGGGAAAGGAGGAAAAAGAAAAAGAAGGAACTCCTACCCAATCACGCGCCCCCCGGCGACAAAGCAGGAATACAAAATCCGGTACATAGCATACATTAAAAGTCGATGATAGAACACATAGCTAACCATAATCACAGTACAACCGGAAGGTAAATGCATCAGAAACACGCTAGGGGGACACATGACGCGACAGAGTCCCGAAAAAGGGAATACTCGAGAGCCATAGAACAAAAAAAGGAGAGAAAAAAGGGGGAGGAAAAAGACCCCCCAAAGTGACAGACCCCCCCACCCACCCCAAAAGCCCACCCTGCACCCCTGCAGAAGGCTATGGCCTACCCCCCAGCAGCGTGCCTGTCGCCCTAATTAGAACCCGAAATATAGAAGAGCAAGGACAAGACAGAAACAAAGGACAAAAACGGGAGAGGGGAAGGGAAAAAGGGAAAGGATCACACACGGGAGAGGGCCAAGGGACAGTATTATCTGCACCCACCCACCCGCCTGAAAAGGAGGGGGCCGGGCCCACGGGAAGTCAAAAATTATCAGGATATATTCCAGGAGCCCCGTGAAGTCACACATAATCATACCAGTACATGCCGATCATCAAACCAATACAAGACTACCGCATACAAAGGCAAAGTCGTATCAGCCCTGTCCTTGTTTGTCCAAAGTTGTAGCCGTCCGATCCAACAAGAACCAGACAGCGAAGAACCGGAGGCATAGAACAGGGAGATCTGGCGGCAGTCCGGAGAAGAAACGTGGAAGAAAACACGGAAGATCCAGGAAAGTCACGGTACATCGCACACATCGCAGGCACAGTTTCAGGGACAGTTCAAGAAAGGCCGACCCAGCTGGGCCTGTACAGGAGCCACGGTCGGTCAGTCGAGGCGGGAAGGAGCAGGAAGAGTCATCGAAGCCAGGCCAGACTGAGACCGGCCCCCGGACCAGCGGCATAGGAGACAGCACAGGACGACGAAGGGCCTCGGAACTCCGCACACCCACAGACGCGGCTGTCGCCGGGGCCACAGTTCCTAGGACAATTCCAGCCGCACCCTGCAACGGTGAGGCCACACCCGATGTTGGGGGCCCCAACGGCCCGAAGAGAGGTTCCGCCTCCAGAGCGAAGACGGGTGCAGCCACAGAGGTTCGCCAGGAGTGTAGGGCATCCAGGATATCTCGAAGTGTAGGAAGACCTTTACAATATCCGGCACCCGGGCCATGCGGCGGGCCTCCAGCGCTCGTCCAGGCCCGGCTGAGACGCTCAGGGTCGGCCGCCATCTTAGAAGTCCAGCGAGGCCTCGGCGGCCGTCAACCCCCGTCGGGGCAGCGGCAAGGCAAATGAAGTCCAGCCGACCGGCGGCAGGGCACCCCGGGGCAGGAAGGAGGCCCACCAGAAGAAGGGGAATCGCCGGCCCCCCAGTGCCGCCGGCCCCGTTCTCCGAGTCCGGGCGGAAGAAATCAAAATGGCCGGACCGGAGAACAAAGGGGGGAACAAGCCGGATATACGAGTAGCCCCGTCAATGAAAGGCAGCGTCTCCACCCAAGGCCACCGGCCCACCGGAGTCGGCCAGCAGGCACAGCCGGCCTACACGCACATCGGCCTCCACGACCACGTCCACTGCGCCATCAGGGGCCGATCATCGAGCTCCGTCCCGTCCGGGCGCCGCCGAGAGGTCCAGGCCAGCCCGCCCCGGAGGTTCCGAAGCGAGCGGGAGCGCCACACAGGATCCACGGCACCCAGGACCACCGGAGCAAAGGGTGAGTGCCTGCAAGGCGTCTTAGTACTACAGCACAGCAAAGAGGGCTTCCCGGGGCAGGATAACGACAGGATAAAGGAATAAATCAGGCAGGCGGACGGAGCCGAGCTAAAACGCGGCCATCTCGGACGCGAGCTAGGCTCCTCCCCATGGTTTGGTTTTTAAACGCTAGTTTTTTATCTTATATGAACATCTAACTATAACATCACTTTAACCTTTGTTTTTTCAGTGAATTTCTAGGGAATATTGATGTAAGCTTAGCACTTATTACCATACCCAACTATCACATCAGTTTAACTGAGGGTATTTTCAGTCAATATCAGTTTTTTTTTTAATTGATATCCAGTCAACTCCCCCAATGCACACAGCATCTGGTCAGGCCATGCACCAAACTTCAGCATTGGTGGCCAACCCCAGCAGCACAAAGCCATTTGCTGTGTGTAGTGAGGGTCGGCCGTTGTGCCCAATTGAGCAACATGTTCCCAACTCTTCGCAGACACCTGCCTCACATTTTGCTTTTTTACTTGTTTTTGCAGTTACCACACTACTTCTGCAAAAACTGACACATAAGCTTCAACTCCATGGTTGCTGCAGGGAAGCTTGCACTGTACTGTGGTACCATGGGGGCGAAGCTTGAGCCGCGGCTCATGTGGGAGTACTGCGGTACTTGCACAGGAAGGGCGCACTGAGTTCAGCAACCTAACTCTGGTGGGGGGAGTGGTTGGAGGCGGGATAATCCCTCTGGGTCCTGCTAAAAGCGCTTAGAGGTCAGGCTGCCCTTGCCAACCCTTTGATAGCTTAAAAAAACTTTTTGGGGGACACATGGACTGAATTCCCGAGTTCTGTAATGGCGGTAGTGGCATTCTTTTCTGAGTTGCAGCCAGCCAATCAAATCACTTGGTACAACAGAACTGTTTCTGTAGTACCGAAATAGCTGACAAGAATAAAAGCTCTCTCATGGGCGAATCTCTTATTCTGGGTAGAACATTAAAAACCGAAGAGCTATCATAAACATTCCATCAATTATAGATATTAACATTTACTCATTTTCTTACATTATTTTCTGGTCAAAGCTGGATTATACACACACAACACATGCACAATTAAATAATCATAACTCCAGAGGACTGTGACTATTCACATACTGCCCCTTTCTCATGCCTTCCCACTACTACTCACCTTTTCGAGATATGTATAACTCCAGGTCTTCCCATCAGCAAAGAGTCGAGACACAATCCTTCCCTGGCCATCATAGTCCACTTTCTCGCTGGTGGTTCCACGCTGTATGCTGGCAATTTGACCAGTGGATGAATAGGTAACATTGACTGCCATGAGCTTACTGCTTGGGAGCCAGAGGGTTGGGTGTCCTGAAGAATCATATGCGATCCTCAGCAGAAATTTTCGGTGGTCATCGTAAATCTTTTCTGTTTTTATGGTTCGATCATAATCTACTGAGAGGAGGTTTCTGCCATTTACCTATAGAAAAACAAATAACAAAGAGCAATAATTATCAAGTTGTTGTACTACCAATAAGTTATCACTCATTAGACCGCAGCTATTTAAACACCATTTAGTATGATTGATTCCCTTTGTCAGTGAATTAATTTAGCAACTTCTCGGTATAAGTGCAGGGCATTAGATTAACTGCTGTTTTAAAAGGTTTCATTAAACACTGAGACAGTCTGGCATTTGTTCAATGTCTTTCAAATTAAGTCCTTTGAAGGTTAGTCAACTGTTAACAAAATGCTAGATTGTTTTAATTGAAAAGTCGCACATCTATGTTTTCCGCCTTTACTGGGAAAGTGCTCCTTTGTGCACTCAGTTTAGATATTGGGTTCAATTGATTTTGTGTCTTTTGAAAATACATGCATAGGATCAGCTGCTTCTTTGTCTGCAAATGTGAAGGACTTTCACGTATAGGCACTGCTCAATGAGTACCTTGAATGCCAACATTGAAAATAAGCTTCAGCAACCAACATTTGTATTAGTTGTAAACATTGAGGAATATAGAAATTGTATGCATTGTAGACTTAGACCATCAATTTCCATAAGTATATGCATCTTGAGGGTAATCACACAATTCTTAACAAGACACAAGGAAATATATCCAAATCTTAAATGTCCATGCTTTCTTCAACTAACCAAGTTCACTGCTGAAGGCTGGCTAGTGTCCCTACAATTCACTGGAGTACACAAAATAGAAATATGCAAATATGCTTTTCATGTTTCATTCTTTTATTTCATATGGAAAATAGTTTACTTATGGCCTTTTGCTCTCTCTGCAAACACTTCATGGAGACCGGGGACAAAATCCCTTCCCTCAACCCGGACGGCATCTTCCTCACAGAAACCTGGCTTCACACATCGCTATCCCCAAAGAATACAAGATGGCACACCGGGTCTGAATCAACAAACATGGAGGGGGAATCGCCATCATCTACAGGGACACCATCGACAGCATGACATCCTCTGACGACCAAATACCAGTAATGGAACACCCCAACTTCCAACTCCACACAGACAGAAAAAAATCCATAAGGGGCACCCTCACCTACAGACCACCAGGGCCATGCCTGAGCTTCTGCAACACCATTCCGGAACTCATCGCCCTGCTTGCAATCGACTCTGAGCACTACATCGTCTTAGGGCGACCCCAACTTCCAGCTCAACTACCCCAGTGATCTCAACATCCTAGAGAGCAAGAGCAACATTGACCTCAGGGAGATCATTACAGACGCCACCCACATTGCAGGACACATGCTCCACTCCATAGTCATCTCCAGTGACACAGTCGGGGACAACCACATCACACAACTTACCTGGACCGACCACCACAGCGTAAACGTCACAATCTCAGGACACACATGCTCCAGCCAACCCCTCCCCCCCCCCCGAGAACCATGAACAGAGCCCGACAAAGAAGACCAGTGGTACAACACTCTCCACTCCCACCTCCTAGACTCCACAAGCAGTCAAGAACAATCAACAAAGAACATTTACCAGTGGATCACAGAATGCACCGATGCCATTGCCTCTGGCAAGACAGCCAAGATCAAAGAACCAAGCAAAAGAGCGAGCTGGTTCACCAAGGAACTGCAGTCCACAAAATGCAACTGCCGACATCTTGAAAGGAAGCGGCGCCTCAGCGAGGAAATGAAATACCGCACCACCTTCAAAACTGCACTCAAGTAGTACCACCTCCTCCTAAAAGAAACTAAGAAGAACACCTAAAAAGTCTGCATAGAGGCCAGCACTAACCCCTGCAAAGAACTCTTTGCCATTGTGAAGGAATTCACTAATCCCACAGCCATCAAGAACAACATTACTCCCTCCCAGGAACTATGTGACAACCTTGTAGACTTGTTCCGGAACAAGATCTCGGCCATCTACGAAAACGTAGGACACCAACCCTCCACTGTTAACAGCATCCACCAGGCCACCGTCAAGAATACAAACGCCAGATACCATCTCACCCACTGGACCCATACCCCACCATATGTTCACCTAGGAAGCAAGACAATCCACGACAAGCTCAGGAAGTTCCTGAACACCTACTTCACCACTGCCTCCTTTCCTGAGGACTGGACACACACAGTGAGGCTCCTC
This sequence comes from Lissotriton helveticus, assembly GCF_964261635.1. Lineage (NCBI taxonomy): Eukaryota > Metazoa > Chordata > Amphibia > Caudata > Salamandridae > Lissotriton > Lissotriton helveticus. The sequence goes on along the minus strand of NC_136060.1, from coordinate 16,521,641 downwards.
CTAAAGAAACCCTCTACTGACCCGGCCAACCCAGCCAAGAACTAGCGGCCAATCTCTCTGCTTCCCTATCCAGAAAGAGTCCTTGAGAAAGTGATCAACCAGCAACTCCCCCAACATCTGGAAGACCACAACCTCCTGGACTCCTTCCAATCCGGATTGTGAGCTAACCACAGCACAGAGACAGTTCTGATCACAGCCACCAACTTCCTCCTGGAATGTGGGGATACAGCTGACCTCATCCTCCTAGATCTGTCCACTACATTTGACACCGTCTCCCACCACATCCTGATCAACAGACTCCACCATATCAGGATCCAAAGAAACGCCCTCAAATGGATCACTTCGTACCTCACCAGCAAAATCCAAAAGCTACGTCCCCCACGGTTCACCTTAGAGCCGAAGAAGATCATCTGTGGAGTTCCCCAAGGATCGTCCATCAGCCCAACCCCCGTCAACACCTACATGACCCCCAGGGCCAACACGTCAGATCACACAGACTCAGCATCATCTCCTACACCGAAGACACACAGCTCATCCTCTCACTGTGCAAAGATCCCTCCACCACTAGATCTAACTTACACAGACGCATGATGAACATCGCAAAACACACCTGAAGAGACAAAGGACTAAGACTTCTCTGAACCCCCTGTAATCAACTTAAACTCACACAACAGAGAGGTACTAATACAAAGAAAAGATAATAAGTCCTACTTCTTTAAGAGAAAGAGGGTCCATATAACATTACATCTAGGCCCACATAGACACAGTGTTTTTTGATCTTTTAACACCTTGAGGGGTGACAACACGTGTCTTAATACTGCCCTCACACACTTTGCAGTGTCATACTTCATCACTGAGCCGCATCATACACCCAGGTGCAGACCAACACACTGAGTGGAGCGCTAGATATTTTTAGATGAAGAGCAAGTGGTGAGATTCAAGGAAGTAGAAATGTGGTGAAAACACATACAACACGAACAATAACGTGACGTATTAGACAAACACCAAAGTCAGAGGGCGGGATTGTTGCTACCCCCTGTACTAGGGACCAATATAATGCAGTATTTTAAGGTTTAAAACAACCTAAGGGTCCACCTATATAATTTTATTCTGGCTGTGGGCCCCTGGAAGGGTTAAAATCTCTCAGGAACCGGGTATATAGGGAGCGTAACGGTCCCTATACCGCCACTGCAGATACCAACATGTTTCTGCCAAATCTAAGCCCCCATATGGGTGGCACTGGCTTTCATCAGGGTGTTTGTCCCTTTTGTTATAGTCCTTCCCCTAGTTGGGTTCTTATTACCTTATAGTCTGTAGGTTACCAGGAATTCTGCCCCCATCAGTCGTCCTCTGCCGGCGGAGGACGACTGATGGGGGCAGAATTCCTGGTACTTCTCGTGACTATGTGACGGCGAGAGTACGTCCACACAGCGTCCCGGGTTCAGAAAAAAATTATATGAACTCGTGAAGTGGTTCCCTCACAGAAATCCTGGAGAGACCCTACTGTAAGAAAAATAACCTACAGACTATACGGTAATAAGAACCCAACTAGGGGAAGGACTATAACAAAAGGGACCAACACCCTCTGACCCGGCCGAATGTTCAACATCTAAAGAGTTCTCGGAGTCTCTCCGCTCCCTCAACTTTGTCCCCGCTGTTCACGCCCCAACCCATAGCCAGGGCCACATCCTTGATCAGATCTGGTCCCTCAATTGCCCGGTAACTTCGCTGTCTATCTCCCCCTGCACTTGGTCAGATCACTTCCTCATCTCTTTCTCCCTATCCCTCAGCCCAGCCCTTAAGCCCTCCCTCCCCAAAAACATCTGGGCGCGCTCATGGAACCGTGTGGATGTGGCCTCCCTGTCCGCCACACTCTCCGCATCCAGCCCGGATCTTCACGGGTTGCCATCTCTCGGACAAGCGGACTCCATAAACGCATGGCTGCCAGCTGGCTGCGACTTAGTCGCCCCCTTAAGGCGGATATCATCTAGACGCCCCAACGACGCTAATCGCTGGTTCAACGAGGAACTGAAGGTTCAAAAACTTAACGTCCGCCGGGCGGAACGCTCCTGGCGGCGAGACTACTGCCCGATCCTTAGAAACCAGTACATCACCCTCTTGGCCGTGTACAAAAAATCTATTTTGGCAACCAAGAACGCCTACTTCTCCTCTAAAATCCTAACCGCCGAAAATCGGCCCAGAGAAATCTTTGCTATTGTGCATGACCTCGCATACTCCGACAGGGCCACCCTCAAACCCTCCCCCTCCCAGCACCTCTGTGACTCCCTCAATTCTTTCTTTCTTGACAAAATCGCCACTATCAAAGCTAACAATCCCCCCTCCCCCTCCTTCGTTAGCCCCCAGTGTCCCCCAGTGGCAGCACGCCTCGACTCCATCCCTCTCCTTACAGAAGATTCTTTCCTCTCTCTTCTGCCTTTGGTTAAGTCCGGCTCCCCTCTAGACCCATGCCCAGCACACATCCTGAAACAGATCTACTCTGCCTGTGTTTTGCCGCCCCTCACCCTTCTTAATAGCTCACTATCACAGGGCATTGTCATTTCACCCCTTAAATCGGCCGTTATCCTACCCATCCTCAAAAAACCTGGCGCCGACCCCTCGGTTCCTATTAACTATCGCCCCATCTCACTCTTACCCTTTTTGGCGAAGGTACTGGAACGCCATGTAACCAGAACACTGAGTACCTTCGTGGAGGCGAACAGGGTTTTAGCTCCCAGGCAGGTGGGTTTCCGTCCCGCACACTCCACGGAGTCCGTGGTATTATCGGTACTTGACAACCTCAGAGAGGGTATGGACACCAACCATCCTCAGGCCCTGGTCCTCCTCGATCTCTCCGCCGCTTTTGACACGGTTGATCATGCCACCTTACTTTCCCGTGTCAGCGCGGCGGGAATCGAAGGATCGGCCTTGGTCTGGCTGTCCTCCTTCCTGCGCGACCGCACCCAAGCAGTGTGATTGGGTGACTTTTCGGCGGACTTCCGTGCGGTTCAATGCGGGGTTCCCCAGGGCTCCTCCCTTTCCCCCCTGCTATTTAATTTGTATATCGCCCCACTCATCTTCGCCCTCCAACAGCTGGAGGTCTCCGTCTACAACTATGCGGATGACCTCCAGCTTATTTTTTCCCTATCTTCTTCCCCCGAGTCAATATCCAATTTCCAGTCTGTCATGATCTTCATCCAGGACTGGATGAATCACAACCACCTGAAGTTAAACCCCGACAAAACGGAGTTGGTGCTGACAGGTGGTTGTTCCAGTCCCTGGTCTTCTCTCTTCTGGCCCCCCTCCTTAGGCCCCCCCCCCCGCTTCCATCTTCCTCTGTAAAAACTCTTGGATTCAATCTGAATGACCAACTCTTCCTTCATTCCCAAGTCAGCTCTGTTCTATCCTTATCCTTTCTCTCCCTCCGCACTATCCGCAAAGTCTCTTGTTTTTTTTCTCCCTCCGCACCCAAACTCATAGTCCTGGCGATGGTTACTTCCCGCCTGGATTACAGCAATGCCCTTTACTGTGGCATGCCTGCGTACAACGTGCGACGTCTCCAGCTGGTCCAGAACCAGGCGACCCGCCTGGTATTCAATTTGTCCAAATCACACCACGTCACGCCCCTTCTTAAGTCCCTACACTGGCTCCCCATACAGGAACGAGCCCAGTTCAAGTTGGGCTGCATCATTTTCAATGCCCGGTCCGGCTCAGCCCCTGCTTTTATCACTTCCGAAATTCACTCCTATGTTCCTCCCAGTGAGCTACGCTCATCTACCCAACAACTGCTTGTAGTTCCCCGTTTTAAACGCAAAAAATGGGGAGGCTCCAAATTCTCCACACTCGCTCCTGCTTTTTGGAACTCCCTCCCGGCGCACCTGAGATCCTGCCCCCAGTACACACTCTTCCGCAAGGCACTCAAAACCTTTCTTTTTACACAAGCCTTCTCACCATAAAGCCTCTTTCTGTGTTCCTGTCTTTCTCCCCCTCAGGCTTTTAGTACTTTACTGCGCCATGAAACCGCTCGGTGTACGCGCGTTTAAGAAATATTTTAAACTCAAACTCACCCTGATGAAAGCCAGTGCCACCCATATGGGGGCTTAGTTTTGGCAGAAACATGTTGGTATCTGCAGTGGGGGTATAGGGACCGTTACGCTCCCTATATACCCGGTTCCTGAGAGATTTTAACCCTTCCAGGGGCCCACAGCCAGAATAAAATTATATAGGTGGAACCTTAGGTTGTTTTAAACCTTAAAATTCTGCATTATATTGGTCCCGAGTACAGGGGGTAGCAACAATCCCGCCCTCTGACTTTGGTGTTTGTCTAGTACGTCACGTTATTGTTCGTGTTGTATGTGTTTTCACCACATTTCTACTTCCTTGAATCTCACCACTTGCTCTTCATCTAAAAATATCTAGCGCTCCACTCAGTGTGTTGGTCTGCACCTGGGTGTATGATGTGGCCCAGTGATGAAGCATGACACTGCAAAGTGTGTGAGGGCAGTATTAAGACACGTGTTGTCACCCCTCAAGGTGTTAAAAGATCAAAAAACACTGTGTCTATGTGGGCCTAGATGTAATGTTATATGGACCCTCTTTCTCTTAAAGAAGTAGGACTTATTGTCTTTTCTCTGTTGTGTGAGTTTAAGCATGATGAACATCGCCAACTGGATGAAGGACAACTGTCTTTGGGAACAACACGTCACCATAGAGCAACACATAGTGGCTGGCCATGCTCAGAACATCACCCACCCGACAGACCACGCCTGTAACCTAAGCATCATCTTGGATAGCAAGCTATCCATGAAGAAACACATCAACACAGTCTCATCCGACTGCTACCACACCCATCACATGCGCTGCAAAAGCTTCAGGTTGCTCCCAGTCAACACGAGAAGGACTGTCACTCAGGCCCTCATCAGCAACAGACTGAACTACGGGTGCACACTCTGCATATGAATCACTGCACAGCTCCTGAAAAGACTCCAGACTATACAGAACTCAGCATTAAGGTTTATACTCAACCTCCCCAGAAGGACCCACATCACACACCATCTTAAGAGATTACACTAGCTCCCGATCCAGAAGAGATTCCAGTTCAAGATGGTAACCCACGCCTACAAGGCACTGTACAATGAAGGACCAGAATACATTAACAAACACCTGACTGTTTACCAACCAACCACACACCTTCAATTAGCCTCTCTCTCTCACAAGCATCCCATTGATCTGCAGAACCAACAGCAGAGGACGCTCCTTCCTGCATCTGGCAGCCAAGGCTTGAAACAGCCTCCCCCTCAGGACCACACCGTCACTCCAGAAATTCAGATTAGAACTAAAGACATGGATGCTTGATTGATCAGACCTCCAAGCAGCAGCCAACAGCTCTGGCGCCTTTAGACCCTCACAGGTGATTTGCCGCATGTTATAATGCTTGATTGACTGATAGTGAAAATGCTTCACTACACCCACTAAAACGTGGGTTTCCTTGAGAAATCTTCAAGCCTAAGTTGCACACTTTCTCAAGCATTTTTAAAATCAAGAGAGCAAACTTGATTTCAAAATCTGGCCTGTTTTTAAATACCCACTTAATTAAAGCTCTGTGCATGACCACCACTAATTCCAAGTTCATAAAATTTGACATCCTGATGAAACTATACACTTGTACCTATACTGAATGTAGTTCAGGAGATTTTTCTTCCCTGCTCATTGCACTCTAGAACAAAACCACTTGTGTTATAGCATAGCAAGTAAAACATGTAAACTAGAAATCACTCTCAGAACTCTGAGATGTAATGAAGCTGGAATGGAACTAAGATCAGACATAATTTACACTTTTTTATATCCCACCCAAAGCATTTTCCACATTTACTTAATTTAGTTTAAGATCCATGTGGACATCCATCATCTCTCAATGTCCTCTAGAATGCACTGGCGGAGAACATGACTGTGACATATTCAGTTCTACAATGAAAAGAGCACACCACTTAAGGTAAAGGTTTACCAGCGATACAATAATAGTAGATGTAGGTCACAGGAGACTGGAGCTCAAGGAGAAGAATGTGAGAATACAATAGGATATATATAATAGCACTTTCATACAAGGGTAATGTTTCTTTATAGAAAGTGCATGGTGGAAGTAAAAACGAATTACATGAACATGTAACAGACTAATAACCAGAGAAAATCTGTTGCCTGAGTAAGACCAGCAAAGCTATAATAAGCCGAGATTTTGTGGTCCTCTTTCTATGAAATTCACCTGCTGTAGTACACATAAATGCCTATTACTGTGAGACAGCCTTATGCAACATGTTCACAGTTTAAGAGACCCCTACATAGTGAATGTGGAAGTTGAAGCATAGAGAGCACTATGGCAGATGGACAAAGAAAAATGCAGACCATATTAAGATATGTCTCTCTTGGAGCTCTGGGTGAGAATATACCATTCTTTTTTTTACCTATGATACTTTGTGTAACTGCTGACTGTGTGGGAAGTGAAGTGAAAATGATGGCAGAAGAAAGAATGTAGACCGCCATATGAAGTTTGACTCCCACGTTCCATGTTTCTTTTCCTTCTTACACCTCTTAATCTGTGCTTAAGGAAAGAGTACCAAGCCAACTTAATGGACCATGTCTTTCTTGACCTACAGCATTGAGAGCCAAAGGAGCGCACCAGGGAACCTCTTTACAGCTCAATCAAAATGCTAGAATGCATTAACAAGACACTGGTGAAGATATTTGGCTAATGCTTTATTATTCTATTTGTTGGATGGGGCTTATGGTTGATCCACATGACAGTGAACCAGTAGAACAAGCAACCTCAGTAACGCCTTATCTGGTGAAGACTCTATCTAACTGCAGATTAATTATCTTAGAATTATATCCAGTCATCAGATTGAATCAGGAAATTTTTCATAAGCAGTATACCTGCACACATGTGGGTGGTGTCATTCAGCTCTGCATGACGGCATCCACGCTAGAAGTGACATGCACAGTGCCTATGTAGGTGTTACCCCAGTGCAGTGATGTCAGTTTCTTTTTGTGACTTTCTATGCCAGGAGCGCGGAGCCACAAAAGCACTGACCACTGGAGTGGAAAATTAGGGCAGTGAAAGGTGAAACAGCCCTGCCCCTAGAAATTATTTCGCAGAGCAGGGAGGATGGGTAAGTCATTAAGGAATCTGCGGCTATATAGAGTCTCTATACGATAAGGCGTTACAGTAGGGAAGTAACTTGTTAATCTCAAAGGGACATCTAGCTGCAGATTCCTTACCTTAGAATGGATACTCGAGCAATACCTCCCGTCAGGTGGGTCCAAGAAATTGATTGATAGTATAAAGTCCTGCAGGACCGAATCAGCAAAGTGCCCATCCCCGTGGACCTAACCGTACAGGTAGTAGCGCTTTGTGAATGTGTGTAGAGATGTCTATGTTGATGCTTGGTAGATAATCAGGCCTGGAATTACTTGCGCTAACACTGTGGTAGCAGGCTTAGGTCTGCTAGAATGAGGATGCAAACCCTCAGCAAGCCCCAGTGCGTAGCAGAAATTAATGCAGAACACGATCCATCGGGACATGGTCCACTTCTACACTGACTTTCACTTCTTTGCTCCTAAATACCAGACGAAGAGTTGGGTCGTCCACCCAGAACTCTCTTGTGTGGTCAAAGTAGAACATCAATGCTCTTTTTGGGTCCAGTCGCTGTAGTTCCTCCTCTTCCTTAGAAGTATGTGTCGGAGCATAAAAAGGAGGCAGGGTGATGGCCTGGCCTATATGAAAAGGAGTAACTACGTTCTGCAGAAAGGAAACTCTAGTGAGAAGAGCCAGCTTGTCTGGGTAGATGCTTGTGTATGTAGGCGTGGATGACAAAGCCTGAAGCTCACTGACCCTTCAGGGAGATGTTATTGCCACCAGGAAGGACGTCTTGATGATAAGGAGCCTGAGACAACAGTTGTGCAAGGGGTAAAAAGGAGCACACATCAAGAACATCAGGCCTAAATTAAGATCCCACTGAGGGATATTGAAGAAGGAAACTTATGTTGCAAACCTTTCAAGAACCTATGTACAATAGGAGAATGGCAGAGGGATGGCTGGCCATGAAACCACAGAAAGGCTGAGATAGCTGAAGGATTACCCTCTAAGGTGCCCAGAGCAGAGCCCTGCTGGGAAAGGATCAAGGAAGGCATGGCTCTAGTAGCCCCCAGAGTCAGATGACTCCCCTCGGGCTCTTGTCTGAGTTGGGGATCAGAATGGGGATAGCGGCGCCAGGTCGGATCCATCTGTGGATACAAAGGCCACTGTGGGAGCCTCTGGCATGAAATCAGTAGGGACCCCTCTGGAACCCGCGGGACCCAAAAGCACGCTGGTAGGAGGAACAGGCCGCTCAAATATGAAGTATATAGCCTCATAAAACTCCTGAAGTTGAGTGGGGGTCGCCTCGGCTCCAGGAAACTCTGGGAGGTGCGAAACCAGCCCAGGCGCAGGCTTAAACATGGAGCCCTGCTTCAAATGACTATGCTCAACCATGGATCCGAAGACCACAACATATGGGGCAAAGTTGAGTACCTCTTCGACGACTTGCTTTTCTTCTTTTTGTGAGATTTGCTTGAGTGGCCCGATGACTTAGGATGTGATGAGGATCTTGGACTTCATGACCGATCCCAGGGCCTTCCTCTCGAAAACGACAAGACCATCCAGCCGCCGCACATCGGGTGGCAAGGTGCTTGAGGGACCCCCTCCCTCAAGACCTTGGGAACCATGACACGGCAGGTCTTTACAGCATGGTTGCACTCCAGGCACCAGCGGCAAAAAAGATGGGGGTCCGTCACTGACAACTGTCGATGACAGGCACCACAGGGCTTGAAGCCAGCCTTCCTAGTGGACATCCCTGCCACACCAGGAGAAGAATTCTCAAAAAAGACTTTGATAAAGGTCGAAAAAAGCGTTGTAAAAAAAAATTGACTGGGGGTAGCTCTCTCAGGTCTGTGCTAACTGGCGTGGAAAGAAAAGATCGTACATTAACGTGCTGTGGTGGCAGATGATGAGAATGGAAATAATGCTGCATGACAGTAGGTCTCATGATATACATGCCTTTTGTACGAGCAGAGAAAATCCCCTTGAAAAGATGACAAACGCTTTAGCAGAAAAACACTGTTTTCATCATGGACTCTTCCAGAGCTGGTTAACAGCTTGTAATGATGAGCTAACATATCTCTTAAAGCCATTTCCTTAATATCCCTTCTGTTACATGCAACATTGCAAGAAGTAAAGTGTAACTGAGGCATGTGGCTAATCGGTCCTAACTAAATTCATACATCCAAAATAAATAATGCAAGACAGTTGGGGCATTGGCAGAAGACGGACCTGCCACAGAGTGTAGCATAGCACAATATGCACAACAGCCATGTATAACACACAACCATGTGGATTCACAGAGTACATTTAGTGATGGTCACATGGCAAGGAAAGAACATAGCACATTAGAATGAGAGGAGGTTAAATGGAGATCAGTCCTTGAGCTGTAGGGTTAAGGAAATATCCTCCCAAAGAAAAAAGGAGACACAAATAATGAAGAAAACAGTATTTATCTTCAGATCTCATCTTGAGATAATAGATCTTCAATATTGCAGTGGCCTGACACTATATCAAATTTTCTGATAACTTGAGCAGATAACTTCATGTTTAAGTGGTTTTCTCATGTTTACTTTATTTGATAATACATATACATTTCTTTGAGATATGTGTAAATTTCACACTATGTGAACTCGATGCAAAATGGAACATATTCACAAAAACATTTGCACTACAATTCCTGTACAACAGCTAAATGAGGTTTCACAAGGCCAAGAGCATGTATTCAACGGTCAAAGACCCAAAGTCTTGGTGTGCACCAATTTGAAATAAGAATATATGACTATCCTGAAAAACAAGCGAAACACTTTGTTAAGACTGGTAGATGAGACAACACTTTTTTCAATGTCCTACAAATTTGTTCCATAAACAAACAAAACTTGTTTTTAAAAAAATGTAGTGTTCTCTCTAACTGCAGAATGAATTTCACTGATATGGCATCATGATTTTAGAATAAAAAGAGCTACCAAGTACATATTTGGTTACATTTACAATATTTCCTTACCCTAAGTTTCCGACCAATCACATTGACTTTCCCTTGGGCTTGCTCTTTTCGATATCTCCACTCTACCACATTCTGCCCATTCTCGCCCGGAAGGGTCATATTTCGCCTTGCAACCGTTGGATTAACTGGGCCAGCAAGAATGTGGGGCTCCGTTTGGTAGTGAGAATCCATGCCATTTCCATAGATAATACGGATGGACCCATCATAACCAATCTGGTAACTGTTCCTAAACTGGTCTGATAAAGAAATAAATGGAAAAAATTAAGCAGACATTTAAAATGATTCACAAAGACAATAAAAGTTAAAAAATAACTACAGACACAAATACATTTAATATTGATGTTAATCCAAAATCAACCATGAAATCATTTTAGATAGGAATGATCCACCATCTTACACTATATTTTGTGGCTTTACATTTTAGATACACTCAGACTAGCTACATAAATAATAAATATTAGTTATAGTCTGATCAGTTTCATATATACAAAGGCAAGCAAAAAAGGGCTATACTGTCATTTTGTGCATACTAGATGTATTCAATTACTCAGGATCTAGTATATTGCTGTATCAAGAATAATAAATATGTTGCATGAGTGTAGAAAAATATTTTCTTAATCAAAATCATATCTACATATAGAAATAATTGTAAATACAATACACTTAAAAGCCACGGTTTAGACAATTTTTATGGTCTGGCTTGACAGCTCAGCTGTTAGCAACCAATTATGTGAGCATCATTGGATAGGAGCTATGGCTCTAGCCATATGTTGGAACCAGGAGTACAGGGTTTGATTGGACAGAAGTTGTGTCCTTCCACAAAATAAGTGCTTGTCCTCCACGCAGCTATGATAATTTTGTTTGTTCATCTGGCTGCCTAAGCTTGAAATTTCAGGGTCACACACCTGACATTGGAATGCTATTAAAGTGTCTAAGATAACTAGATAATTTAGGTTTTTCTCTGGCAGCAGCACAGATTGGAGGCAGTCATTAACTTACATAGAATTTTAGGTCTGCCTTGACAGTGCAACTGTCACTGACCTTTTAACCTACACCAATATTATTCTACAGTTCTTTGCTTCCACACAAATGCAGATCTATTGGCATGCTATTAACTTGTAACGCTTCACATTATCATCCAACATTCCTTTAAAGATAGACCTACTGGCATTGCCAATGCCTGTTTCTAGTGCAACTCATTACTGGCATTAGAATTATTACCTTGAAGCATTGTGTAGAAAGAATCAATTGAGGATAAGTTGGACGTGATGCTGACGTCATCTTCCCTGCTTGATGACTCGATATCCACTGTAATGGCTCGGTCCATTTCTCCATGAAGATTTGTGACTACTCCAGTTGGGAATGTGACGTTTGTAAGGCGCCCTTCGCTGTCGTAACTACAAATCGAGATTAGGGAATCAGAAAAGGTATGTTTAACAAAAACATAAAATGTTACATTTTTAAAATAAGGCTACCAAGTTCCAAATGTGTGCTTCTGGAAAATGGGATATGCAGAATGACAACTTCAGACAAGCTTTGAAATAATCAAAAGGCCGTTCACATATGCTGAAGCCAATGCAGCGCTGCCATGCATATAAAAGGATGTACATTACTCTTTGAAGTGTGACCAAAACTTGCAGTACATCTAATTTAGGTTTTCAAAGGGAACTTGCACAGATGCTGGTAAAATATTTCAGAGCATACAAAACTGAAATCTTATTAGTTTTAGATCATGCCTAGCTTTCTACTTACCTAATATGTATTAGGCTGCCGATGTTTGTTTCAAACAGAAATAACTCCTGCTAACTGCAGCTCAAGGTGTCTCCAATACAAATGTTATTTTATTTCTGAGCTCTTGGCAAATTTTTACAGCAACAGTATCCAGTGACCTAACACTTTATAATGTTGGTGTGAAAATGAAGGGCAGAGTTGGACGTTAAAGGACGTAATTTACTAGTTGCAAAAAACATAATCCGCGCCATCTTCCATTGCAGTTTTGCAGTGAAGCATGTATATCTAGTGTCTGAATTGCACAATGGAAAACCAGAAAACCTGGGATCAATCCCTGCTTTCCCCTTGACCAAACTGTGTGATCCTACGCATTTTTTTGCATGTAGTCTTCTCTTTTTCTTCATTAAGGAATATAGGAGGCCCTCGAAATACTTGAGTTCAAACTTTGCGCTGTATAAAACCTCCTGTATTTGATTATGTTGTCCACATATATTAGCAACCTAAGCCACCCAGATGGGGCACATGACACCTGACTTGCCCCCTAGTTCACTATTGGCATTGTTGTCAGGGTGGGTAAGCATGAATATTTCTAAATTCATGTTTGAAAACTATCACTCAAGAAAAACCAATATCTCTCAATGCTGTGGTATGGTAAAACGCTTCTGCATGTTAATGAAAGACACTTTTTTTAATTTCGAAGAAACGTAATCTTTTTTTACATAATCCTATTTTTACACATTTTTTGCAAGATTTCTTTAAAAATAAAGGTGTTTCTAAAGTTAAGTGGTGCAGGACACCAGCATAGTTACTTCATAACTTCAGTTAACCTGCAAATAAATGACTGCCTGCTTATTTAACATGTTTTTCTGAATATTAGTGCTCAGCAGGTAAACTGCAACCTGTGCTGCTGATAACCAGGTTTGGAGGTGGCGCGGATGTAATGGTCAAGAGGACAGCAAGCGGCCATTCGGCCGTACTTAGATTACTGGTATAGAGGAATAATGTACCTTCTGCAAAGCACAGGATGAATTAGAAGGTCAGATATTTGTATTTTTCATAGATAGCTTAATAGGTTACTGCTTCGTTGCATACCTCCTTGTGTTATCTGAAGGTCTCAAGTTACAATTGTTGGTAATATACCTGAGTGAGCCACTACACCACGCCCAAAAGATGGGGGCAGGGTGAATGGATGTTAGGCTATGCTCAGCTCGGTGGTGTCACCTACAGATACACTTTTGAAACTTAGTATTTGGAATTCTGTATTGTAATTAGTGCCAATCAGAATAGAATGTCCCATTCAAACCTGGCACCTGATTTTTGTGTTATTCATTTTTGTTGCATGTATGACATTTTCTTCTTTAGCCTCAGCAATGACGTTATAAAGCTGCATTTGTAAAATATGCACTGCTTATATTAAACATATTCCTGATCAGCAGAATGGGTGTAAGCCAAAAGGGGACCATGCATTGATAAGCCCACAAATTGTGCAAAGTTAACTGAAAGGAGTGCTCACTGCCTAAGGACGGGAGCACGGGCATCTACCCGCAACTATGAACGGAGTGGGAAAAACCACATTACAATTAGGGGTGGGGTCGCACACTACTCACACACCAGCGGTATCGCCCCTAAGGACCATGGTAAATGTAGTTACGTGTTCCGCAATGCATCTTCTTTCGATTCTCTGCTATCTTCGCTGTCTTCGCCATCCCTGGACACGTGTTTCGGGGTATCACCCCTCGTCAGCAGGGATAGGCTGTGTTCTGGGGTTGCCGGTGGCTGCCAAATATCTGCCAGGTTTAGTACCACTCAGGCGCGTAGGTGCGGGGTCCCAGGCTCGTCAGCCAACTGCTCGAGGGAGCTTTAACAATACAATTGGGGGTGGGGTCGCACACTACTCACACACCAGCGGTCCAGGGATGGCGAAGATAGCAGATAATCGAAAGAAGATGCATCGCGGAACACGTAACTACATTGACCACAGTCCTTAGGGGCGATACCGCTGGTGTGTGAGTAGTGTGCGACCCCACCCCCAATTGTAAGGGAAAAACCACATGACTGTGATCAAAAATAGGCTTGGGCACCCTAAAAAAAAAAAGTGGCCCATACTCGCGGATTGCGCCTTTTTAGGCATGCTTTCTTAACTTCACTGAGATAAAACCAAAATGCAAATGTTGCCAGGACTAATTGTTCACGGATTTGTTCACAATGGTCACAATGGTGAACTGTACCTGAAAACAAATAGGGCAACTTCTGCTCAGTCACCCTGCTCAATCTGCATTCACCAACGGGTCAGCCCAGCGAGGGACTGAGAATGACCAGGTGCGACCAGCACAGGTAAATAAAAGTGGTGGGGTGGGGTGGGGGGAAGTTGACAGACAAGGGGATAGGGAAAATTGAATTAAAAAAAATAATAAAACCACTTACCTTGCGCTTGCCACATCGCCCTCTCGAGCAGGGTGAGTGGTTTTATTATTTTTTTTATTTAATTTTACCTCTTAAAACAGATGGTGGATCGGATGTGCAGCGGGTGCACCGAAGTTGCGCCTAAGGAAAGCCTGCCTGTGCCTGTCCGCCCAGGGACAGAAACCCTGGTTCTTTGCAACCAGACATTAGATCTTATACTCCTTTGGTTTTACACAGTTTAAGGCCTACACTCAACACTCATTGTCAGGTTTCTAGCCCTGTCAAACTTCCACCCTCTTGTGCTTTCTACCAGTTTGAACACATTCCTAACCACCAGCCTAAGGCTTTATATGAACCTCAGGTCAGGGAGGTTGCGCCTGAGATTATCCCCAGCTGCCGGGCTAATCCTTCCCCGCCCCAAGAATTTTGGTGCTTCAGTTTAAACTGGCGCTCTCTCTACAAGCAAACGCTACATATATTTATTTTCCTCTGTGATGCTAGCCCAGACACAGTATTTCTTACAGAAACTTGGCTTGATGACTTCTCCTAACCCAATCTTATTTCAGCACTCCTGGCAACTTTGCTCTGATGGGGACAAATAGATCTCACAGAACAGGCGGAGGTATCGCAATCATTTTTGAAAAGATCTAGAAGTGTAAAATTGAGGACCTCCAGATTCCTAACTGTGATGCCCTGCTATTTACTCTTTTCCCCTGAATTTACTTTCTCTGGGGCGCTAATCTAACATCCTCCTGGGTTTTCCAGCGACTGGTACTCAGCTTTTCCTGATTCACTGCCCTCCCCCCCATGTTTTGTGGATAGCCAATTTTACTTTGCTTGGTGATATCTACCTTCATCTTGAGGACACCAATAATAACCTAGCTTTGGCTTTTATCGATGACTTGGGCACTCTAAATCTCTTCCTCCTCAACTCTGCACCTACTCATGTGGGGTAGGTGGGCACCTTCTGGACCCTATTTTTTCCAACTTAACTTTATCCGTCGCACCTTCTCTACAACTCTGCTGGATGGATCACTTTTCAGAGCCCTTCAGTATCAAGGTCATTTCTTCGCTCCTTTTTCGGCCTGCACTGAAACTTAGAACCAGGAACTGGTCCAAACTCGACATGGCGGAGTTAAATAAGTTGTTTAACCACAAAATGGCCACCCTCATCTCTCAACCTGACCCAGACCAAATCTCTGTGCACCGAAGGCTTACGGAGGCCACTGACTCGATCCTGATACTTATGTCTAAATTGCAATGCAGAATGTATCCTACAGCTCCTTGGTTCACCGAGTCCCTCAAACATGAAAAAAAAAATTGAAAAACTGTAGAAAGACATTGGAGGAAACATTACGCGACTGAGGCGAAGTCAGATTATGTGGCAGCACTGAAATAATATCATGCACTCTGTAAAACAGCTCATCCTACGTATTTCACGGAGAGGATTACTAACTCCCAATATTGCCAGAAGACTCTTTTTAAAGTAGTGAACGAACTATCTGCAGCTAGCAAAACTCTGACTCCACCTTCTCGTTCCCAAAATAAGTGCATCGAGTTAGCTACATTTTTTCAAAGCAAAGTTGAGACAATTCACCATCAACTAGCTGTAGACGCCACTAAATTAGTGAGCCTAGTGCTTTCTGTAACCCCAGTGAATGGACATCAGAAAGTGAACTCTTCGGCTAATAAGCCTGCGGAACCTTCCAAAATCATGGCTTTGTCCTCTCTGGATATGGCAACATTACAAAAAGTACTAGGATCTATCAAGTCCGGCTCCCCGCTAGATCCTCTTCCTCCTGAAAAACTTAGTACTCTGCCCTAATTGTGATTCTTAAACTCCTCAATACTTCCTTGAGCGAAGATTATGTATCTCAGAACTGGAAACATGCAGTTGTCCTCCCCTTGCTAAAAAAAGGTTGATCTGGACCCTTCCTGTTAGTCAGATTTTCGTCCAATTTCCCTTCTTTCTGTCTTCTCCAAGATTCTGGAAAGGCATGTTAATACCCAACTCTCCTCATTTGTTGAGATCCGCAAGTTTCTCCATCCATCAGAGTCCGGTTTTAGGGCTGGTCACAGTCCCGAATCTGCTCTCCTTGGGGTCACAGAATGTCTTAGGCAATAGCTCAATTCTGGTGGTATGGCCACTCTCATCCTGCTTGACTTAGGTGCCGCGTTTGATAGTGTCGCATCCCATTCTGGCAGTCAGACTTGAGGCTTTGTGCATTGAAGGTTTGGCCTTTGTGTTGTTGACTTCCTTTTTAAAAGATCGCACCTTCCAGGTCTCCTCGGCCAACATCAGATCTGGGACATTAGCTCTGACCTCTGGGGCCCTACAGGGTTCTATTTTGAGCCCACTGCTCTTCAACATTTATGTTCACCCCATGGCAGATGTAATTAAGAAGTTGGGGTTTACCCTCATCTCATACGCTGACGATACTCAGATCATCTATTCATTATAAGCTGCTCAGCATCAAGATCCCTCCTCACTCCATCTCAGTCTGAGGAATGCTTCCCTCTGGATGAATAAAAATGCACTGAGGCTTAATGGTGAAACAACTAAGGTCCTGGGAAACCCTGAAGTTTGCCAAGTCAATCATTGGCCAGATTCTCTTGGGCCGCTACCAACTTCGGCAACTAAGGTCAAGGATCTTGGATTTTTTATTAACAACAATCTCTCCCTACAGCCTCAGGTATCCAAGGTCACGGCCACTTGTTTCTCTGTTCTCAAGTGGCTCAAGAAGATCCTCTGGCTGATTCCTCCAGTCACCCAGAGAACAGTGATGCAAGCTCTGGTGACATCCAGATTGGATTATGGCAATGTACTGTACTTGGTCGCAGACAAATCCTTGATCCATCATCTGCACATCATTCAGAACGCAGCTGCTCGCCTTGTTTTCCGACTGGCTAGACATGCTTCAACTTCTCTGTTGCTTCACGAACTACACTGGTTTACAGTTGACAAGCGTATCGAATTCAAAGCTTTGTACTATATATTCAGGGCCAGACATGGTTTGGCCCCCTTATACATTCAAGATCAAGTGAAACCGTATGTGCCTACCAGCCAGCTGAGATCATCCAACCTCTCACTGTTCACAACACGCAGGTTTTGCTCGCATGAAGGATCGCTCGTTTTCCTACCTGGGCCTGAAACTCTGGAATTCTCTCCCGGTTTCTCTTAGGAACAGTCACTCTGTGATTACCTTTTGTAGGAATCTGAAGAGATGGAATTTTAGCTGCCATGTCGGTTTTCTGCTTACTTTGGGGTTTTAGTTGCCCATCGCGGCTTCCAACTGATGCGTTGGGAGATCCTTTACGCGCTAAACAAGTTCTGATATATATATATATATATATATATATATATATATATATTTCAACATGCAGGCTGTTTTTTTTTGTTTCTTTCTCTGAAACAGCAAACTAGGTCATCCGTATTAAGCATTAGGGCGCCATCTAAAATAATTCCACCTTTGGACAGACTACTGCACAGGGCAAGGAGGAGCACGTTCAGTGCACTGGGAGGTGCTGGCTGGTCTTGCGCTGCCTTTTCTCGATTTCTCGTCAGTCGAGGCAATTCTTCATGCAAGAGGCAGAGAACGAAGGAGTGCAATATTTAAGAACTATTTTAATGTCAGCAGCACAGACAATCAGCCCAAGGAGATCTGCATGCAGACTTAGGCTATTTCCATTTAATAATCTTCAGAGGAGCAATCTTGTGAACCAAATCAATTGTTTCGCTGCATTGTACATTTGGCCATATCTAGACTGTAAGAAAAAAATGCCTGTTAATCTGTTTCCTGTGCTCTTTGAGTTACAGCATGTTAGAAGGATAGAGTTCCATTTTAGAAATCTAGAAATAGGAAAGTGATCCACTGTTTTTATTTCCAAGGGTTCCCGTGCAATTACTGTATGTCACCCAGGTCAGGAAATATTAGAACAAGGTGGCCGGTTTATTGGATGGAGTCCTGTGTCAGAGGTAGAAGGATGCAGAATGATGCGATAAATGGTATCGATATAACTGGTAGATTTGTGGTCTTCTCCGTCATGCGCAAGTGGGATCATTACTGTGGGAAGTCATGTAACATGCTGCAGCGGAACCCAACAAGCTACAACCAATCCATTCAGGCTCGAGGAATGTTGCCTCATGCTCTCTTGAGTGGCTGAAATAAGGAAGGCAATGCCACTGTCTGCTGAGCCAACCCGTGCCTTATTGAGGAATAAGGAGTATTCCAATGCAGTGCTGATGCATAATTACATTTTGGTGGGCATCATAAAGAAGTATGGTAGTCATGCTGAGATGTGCCTGTACTAGGGAAGACGTGATATGATGGGTTTCTGAGCTGTATTTCAGCCAGACAATTTGTCCCTATGACCTATTGGCCTCGAAAAGAGATGAAAGCACTGCGTTATCATCTAGGGGCAGAGTTTCTATGGTTGTTTACTGCTCTCTAATCCATGAAGGTATCCATCATTTCTGTGGGCAGGTGAGTAGTGCTAATGTTGTATTCTTCTTAGGGTCTAATGGTTTCTACAAGTTAACAGCTCTGGAAGTGCACTGAGCGATCTAGTAAGTGTACGGAGTATACATTCAATAACTTAGATGCTGGAGGTGGATACTATATTGATTGAGTTTTATATGCCTAAAATGTTGTCTTGTTCTTAGGTGGTGAAACTGTTGATATGTCCCTTTTGGTGAATTGATAACAACTGTACATAGGTTTACATTAAACCATCCATTGTATGGCTAGTGATCTAGTCTTAAATTTGGTAGCAACATAAAATTCTTGGTGCTCTCTACATAAACCAGAAACAGACTGGAATAGGACTGGAAATAAAAACAATCTAATTTTGTGGTTAACGTTCACCTGAATGTTAAGTTAAGTGGTTTAGCCTTTATGGTTGTAGTGATTTATGGTCAGGAGTTATTGATAGGTAATAGTGTACTTTTATGAGATCTTAGAAGGGACGTAGGGCACTATAAAATTTACACTAGACTATCCGTAGGGATGGACCGAATGAAGTTTAGCGTTCCAGACGTTCAGCACAATAATCTGCACGTCATTTTAAATAAGCTGTGGTTCATTACTGAGACTGTAAAATAGAAGAATGGATTACCTGGGGAGAGCTGCTACTGATGTAGGCACTAGTGCACAATTCTATAGCAGCGTAGACCAAAAATTAAGTAAAACGACAGAGAGTGGTACATATTTATTTGAATAATTTGTTGTTATAGTAGCATTTAATTTCGGGTGTCTTTTTTATGTACCACTTTGTTAACTTGAAGTGTCATTTTCATATAAGGACGTCAGCCCAGCCAACCCAAAGTGCATGTTTTTTAAGGACATGCCTTTTCAAAAATGGAGAAGTATCAATAGTGTTTCCTTAACCAGCAATACAGCAAACTGATATGAGTAAAATAATGCAAATGGTAGGGAGGGCTTGGTATTATTGCAAATAGGTGATACAATTTCCTTTAACAGCACGGCACCAATTCTGAGTGAATATCATTAATTAGCAGCAAATTGGCATTTGATAGCTACACAACTTGAGTGTGCTGCAAAGAAAATTGAATATATCTACGACTTGATTTATTAGATATTTCTGGCCACTGTAATTAACTTCTATAAGTAAGGGCACAAGTGTGTATATTCCTTTTCTGATCAGTGCCAAGAAAATAGAATTATCCTTTTATGATAAAATTAACATCTCTAGGATGTTATTACAATGCAAAATTAGTGAGAGGCTGTGAATCTTGCATTGATTTCGATGTGGTAAATAATTTGCCATATTGTGTTTTTTGTTACTGTGTCAGAAGAACAGTATTTTGCTTGGTATAAAAAAGCTAGTGACTGTTTCAAATGTCAAACAGAATTAAGAAAAATAAAGTTAGGCAATACCTTGTATGCCTTTTGGTATTACATGTTAAAGATGACCTCGAAAGCAATAACATAATAATTGGGGTATGGTAAATAATTACAATCCTGGTGTTTATCGGGTAGTTATATTAATGAATTTGTTTTGTTGGAATAATGTATTCTGTTTTTGATTTTCTAATCAATTGCAGATCAATACAATTTTGTATTTTTGTTGGTGGTGTATGTATCCAAGAGATAAGACTCCTTAAGCATCTGTCCTTATGAAAGACACTTAATAACTTTAGAGCATTGAAACTGCAACAATGCCACGTCTAGAGGGGTCGATGGGACACGCTGATAGACTTATTTTATGTATGGTAATAAAATATGAAAAACATACAAACAGATTGTGCAGGTGTGATTTACTCCAGTTGGTTTTCTCCTCAGATGTGAACTCACAGGGTGGGTAATGCCATTAACGTGTTGCTACCTGACAGAACAATATACATTATGTGGTTCAGTTATTCAGTACTTGTTTTCAAACAAGTGACTTGATATAGAAGTCTAGGGGGCATGATCCCCACAACCACTCAGATCACAGGCTGATCTTAGAGGTCATGCGAAGAACCTTTCAACCTCATTGTATAGGTTAAGTTTGTTTTGGGCTTTTTATGGGACGGTTGACCGGCTCAGAGAGAAAGGCTTGCAATGTCTCAGCGCTGATTCCAGTGGAAGAGGTCAAGATGAGATCTTTATTGTATGTGAATTATTGGGTTATGTCTGCAAATGGGACTTTGTGACAGATCTTGAGATTAATCAAACATGGGAGTACAATGCATAATTCCTAAAAAGGCATATATAAATAATTGCAAATAATCCCTAAGGAACAATTGTTGTAATATTTATGTGAGATAAGGCTGCCACAAAGGAGGTAACCATGATAGGCATTGCAAAAGAGAATGGGAGACAGAAGGTGGTAAGAAGAGAATACCTAGAAAGAGACTGTCAGAAATAGGATTATTATGTGGGGTGGGAGATTACCCAACTCAAGAAATATTCACAACCTATTTCAGGGTAAACTCTTAAAGTAATTAAATTAAAGTGAGCTCTACCCAAGACGTAGCCATGGCACAGAGTAGATGGTTAACCTAGGGAAATGAGTAAAGTATTTATGCAGTAACAAAACAGTAATAAAGTCAAAATGCAACGCAATAAAAATTCCAAATCCAAATTAGCAAAAGAGTGTAAAATGTAATAACCACAGGGACATCAAAATGACAAAAATACAATAAGAGGAACTGGAGATATGATTTTTTTAAATTTTAAGTAGGATTAGTGCCAAGAAGCATAAAGTGTCAATGGTAGTCAACAGTAGCAGTAGAACAAGAGAAAAAGAAATAGGCGCATTTTGACACTGGTTGGACACATCAATTAGGTTCATCCTGGTCAAAGATTTTACCTTCTGACTTCAGTCATTTAAGTCCCACTCACCCACAGAAGAAATCTTATAAAAGCCCCCCAGAACCTAAGGAGAGGCACTTAGAAACTCAGAAGGTGTCAGGCAAAGGCCAGACAGCAGGGTCTACTTCAAGTCCCATTGCCACGGTTCAGGTAAAGGCCTCTTGTTCCTTTTTTTGCCTCATAGCTTTAACATGAGGTCAGCTTTAGGACCCTTGGCATCCACTTCTTTGTCCTGGGTGCAAGAGAGAGCAGCTCAAGACCTTTCATGGCTCTTTTCAGGTTGTAGACAGTAGGTTTATCCCTCTTTTGATCTTCCTTAAGTCCAGGAGTGTTCTGAACTGGATGTCCGGAGATGCCAAATTAATGCCTGGCAGGAGCTAGTGGGATGCAATTACTCCTAAGCACGCCCTAACCAATGTGGTAAATGTTCTTGGGGTAAACTGTACCCTCTTTGGATATTTTCAAGATGCAGAGGTCTTCAGTCACACTAATCTTGGGCTCTGAGGACTAGGCGTGCAAGAAAGTATTGTACTATGGTAATCATCCAACACCAACGTCTAGTTTCAACCAGCCATGGTACCCACATTAAACTCTGAGACAGACATAAGGTAGTATGAATCAGGGTTTTCCAGCAACCAGACAGCGAATACACAAGAGTTATTTTGGTATCCTGTTTCCCTTTCCTTTCAAGAGTGCCTCCCAGTGTTATACATAAACCCAGCTGACTTGTCAAACTGAATTTGACACTGTAAGGTCATAAAAGAATGCTCACAGTCTCATACTGCATAGTCTGTCAGATTAGGGTCAGCCTATTGTTTGCTCCTGGGAGGCATTTCACATCCATTACACCTATTCAAATGTTAATTGCTGGCTGGTAGAGCGGGGGAGCAAATGCAAATGGACCTCCAGGGGCTTTAAGCAGGGAAACAGTAACATTCTAAAAATATATTTTGCTTAATATGTATCAAAAATCAGATTTCAGTATTGAATTTCTATAACTATTAAAAACCTATTGTTTAATTCTTTTTGTCAGGGTTCCTTAACCGAAATTACCATTATTAAATGTAATAATATTACTCCGTGTTTTTTGCCCCCCTCTACCTGCCTCCCAGGCAAAACACTAAAAAATGTAATTGAAGGATAGTATTTACAGCGGGTGAACAGTTGACAATCAACACTGCAGGATTGTTAGGGGTCTCTGCCAGGGAAGGACAGCTGCTGGAAAAAATGGTAACCCTCATAACTTTATGTCTCAGCTCTGGGGGTCCTTATAACTATGTCTCAGCTCTGAGAGTTTGCACATGGGAAAACAGAAGGAATCCGAGGAAGACTAATATGAAACTCATCATAAGAATCCCACCACAGCAGACAAGTGCATTTTCTATTTTGAACCAGAAGCAGTGCAATCTTATTCACACATCAAGATGCTTTTGCCTACTTAGCATAATTTTCTAAATAAAACAAAGTATAATGTATTATCTTTTTACAAATCCTCGAATTCAGAGCACCTCTACATTGATACTCCTGAGAGCTAGCCGCAAGATGGGTCAGCTGGAGGCGCTATTATTGCGGGTCCATTGTGCGGTAGCTGCAAGTTGAGTCTTACCGCACTGAAACCTGCATCAAGGACTCTGGCAAGGATGGGCACGGTATGATTTTGAGGAGAGATCATATTATAGCGATTGTTTACAATAAACACGTGTTCACAAACGTCATCTTAAGAAAAGGCATCATGATAACAGATCTGAAACAATAATAAAATCCAACAAAGCAACATAAATCTGGAACTTATTGAACGATTTCACCAAAGACATCTAAGCAGGATTATGATTAGCCAACTGAAGGAAAGAGCAAAGCCATCAGAAGAATTCCTTCTCTAGCACGTTTCAAAAACGAGGCCAAAACCTTCCTCATGGGTAAATTCCTCATCTAAGGCCTGCCCGCAACCACCGCATCATGCATTCCTAATCCAAGACTACCGCTTTCCCAGACTACCAACTCCTCACGCCGAGATCATATGGGTCCTTTGCTCTTACAGACTACCACAGTGATTGTAACCCTACATGTTGATCTTGTATATTTCTGCACTTTAAACATTTTGTTTGTTCATCACTGTATACCATGTAAAGTGCTCCGATCCCTTCACAGGTCAAGTTCGCGCTCTACAAAACACAAAAAAATAAAAAAAATAAAAATAAAGTTGAGGCGGCCCTGCCAGGATTCGAGCCAGTAACCTGTAGATCACACCGTCAATGCCAGCAGCAAGCACACAACTCACTGAGCTATCATTCCTGCGCTGTGGCACATTGTATCACCGAAGACATTTGCCCAAAGGCAGATTATTTACTTAACTTGTTTTATAAAACCTAACTAGGATTACTTTGCTTAGTGAACGAAAGTTGTGCTACATTTTGAAAAGGCTTGAAAAGCCTGGCACTAATATTTGAGAAAACATCAAGAGCTCTGAGGAAACATTCCCTTGCCATAAAAAAAGGTTCATGATTAAAATCGATAAATACAGTTCACGGATGACATACAATATGGGAGCAATGATATTTCATTTCGCTGGATTTGCTACCTTCTTTTCTTTTAAAACTTGGAATAGTTGATCAGGGCATTCGTATAACTGCACACTGTAAAATCGTCCTGAACAAAGCCTGAAGGTAAGATTTCACCCTTCAGGTCTCTCTTGGCCAGGTGTCTCAAACGAACATCTGGAGAACTGCTGGTAGCTCTACAGGTGCATGTAAATAGCACTTCTAAGTGCAGCCCAGCCTACTAAATTAGAGGCTATTGCTTGGATGAATTATCATAGGTATACCAAAATAGAAAAGTGTATATTCAAGATGAAAATATGTGAATTTCCAAAATACATCTCTTTCAAAGTTGCTAAAACCTTTCTTGCATTACTTCGGAGAACCCAGCCTGATGCACTGAGTTAATCACCTCTGGCAGTCTTGCATGGGGTGACTACTAATGTAATGCTGTCTGATGTGGTAACTATACAGTGCTAATAACACTAGTAGCTCTGCATGATTTAAATTGAACATAAGTAGCTCTTATTACAGAAAAGGTTGGAAACCCCTGCTCTAGGTACGCAGAATTTACTTCGCACTATGGCTGCTGAGCCAGAGGGCCCGGTGTGTCATCAGAGTCAGTGCTCTCTGCCACAGTACATTCTGACACAAATCCTTACCTCAATTTCATTAAACAACGCTAACAATAGGCAGTAAAATATTTTAAGATGTTATTTGTTGAAATGCACAATCCATGAGCAAGCTCCCTAAATTATCACATTGTTATGTGCTGGTGTAATGTCCATGTGCAACAGACGATGCCAGGCAGCAATGGTGGGCTGCCAGTCTCTGTGGATAACAGAGTCAGGCAGGCCTCCTCAGGACATAGGAGACCTTAATTTCTAGTACTTCTCTGCCTCTACTTCCTATCCGGGTTGAGTTCATGCATGTGCTAAGGCAATTAATTCAGGAAAGAAGGAGTTGAAGCCTGCGTACTACAGAATGGTCTGGTAAAAGGAGGACCGCGGTTAGTGTTGCTCCTGCAACCTAGCTTCTTTG
This sequence comes from Lissotriton helveticus, assembly GCF_964261635.1. Lineage (NCBI taxonomy): Eukaryota > Metazoa > Chordata > Amphibia > Caudata > Salamandridae > Lissotriton > Lissotriton helveticus. The sequence continues at coordinate 16,496,486 of NC_136060.1, read as the reverse complement.
CAGGGCCAGTCGATGAGAACTCCAACTCGATGTGAGCTTCTCGCTTTGCAATAATGGTGTACATGAACTTACAAAACGTTTGTATAAAGAGGCTGTGGCACACAAAATCCACACTGGATTGACTTCCAATGGCTGCTTTATTTCCTGACCCACCAAACATCACCAGCAGATGATAGAAGCACAGATGGCGTTTCGTACCATAACTCCCTTTACCTTATCTAGTTTCAACTATCACATTTAATACAATTACATCCCATCATTCTGTATGTTCACACACTGTACTGGCCTATCCCACCCTATCATATCTTGTCATTCCATACTTACACACACTATCTTATAATCCTGCTCTATTACGGCCTGTCATTCTTATCTACTGTCAGACAGTACTGTATCCTACTGTATCCTATTAGATCTTAACATTCTATACTTAGTGTCTGTAAGAATTGTTATTTAGTGCAGTAGTTAACCAGCGGGCAGACGGAGTTGATCTCCGTTGGGATAAAGCTTTTAGAGGAGCGATGCGATCAAGGGCTGAATTTAGTCAGTTATTAAAATTGCTCAGGTTAGGGCATTCTGCAACTGAGAGTTCAAGCAGAGTAGCCTGTAATGCTTTTGAGAATAGGGGTTCAGATACTTGCTTCCACGGCCTAGAAATTCTCTGCAAGGGGAGTTGCTGCTCCTCCGGGCAGACCCAGACCATTTTTAAAGGTACTAAGAAGTAATCTGACCATGTTAATTTAAGGATCGGGTCCATCTGCATATTCAAGGAATGTGAAAAAATAATGGTGAGTGTATGGCCTGCTTTATGGGTCGGCCCTATGACGTGTTGAGTAAGGTTAAATCCCTCAAGAGTATCGAGGAAGTGTTTCGCCAAAGGGCAGTTAAGATTGTCAATATGTGGTTTGAAATCGCCCAGCCAAAGAAAGTTAGAGTGAGCGATGGAAAGTTGACCTATCAGGTCTGTTAAAAAATTCTGTGATTAGGACGCACCATTGGGTGGTCAATAGACTAGTAGCCCTGCAACCGCGAAGGAGGAGTTTAGGGTGATTACAAAAGACAGGCCCACAATATTCCCCGTATTAAGAGGTTGATACATAGAGCACTGAAAAGAATCTCTGTACACTTTTGCCACCCTCCTGCCGTGTTTTTCCATTCTAGCTAAATGCTGAATTTGAAAGGAGGTCGGGTTAGAAAAGGCTATGTCTGGGGCGGAAGAGTCTGAAAGTCACGTTTCTGTCAAGAACAGAAGATTGCAATTATTTCCGGTGAGTAACTCGCTAATTTCAAAGGACTCCCATTCCACCTCATGGCTTTCTAGCCGAATCAAAAAAAAGCTTATTATCACCTGCTTTGTTATTTCACAGCTCGTACCTGCTACAATTCTATCATTTCGCCCTATGTTGTATCGTGTTATTCCACTCTATGTTATATCACTCTAGAGCATCATTCCAACATAGTCTGTTCTAGTTTGTTGACACACTGCAGTTTCCTGAGCCGTCTCCTATATTCCCTTCTTTAATATCATCTGCAGGACTCACAAGTCACAAAAGGGAGGTAATTACAGTAGATTGTGCTGTGCCTGGGACGAGTATACAGTGGCAAACATGATCTCTCTAGCAAACAACTCAACATGGCTCGTAATCCCTAATAACAAAGGCAGCAGGACACTTTATTTTCTGGCTTTTATTTTTTTAATACTTCCTACATTGAACTTTATAGATAATGAATAAGGTAGTCACCTTTTCTATCAGAATATTTTATGACCAACAAAGAAAGTAATACACAATCACTAATTTACTTTTCATTATGTCAGAACCCCTACTCTTCCTCCAGGACTATGTCAAATCCGGCACTGCTTTAATTGTGAATGCTCTTGATGAAAAATATGTATTTGCAGCCACCGAAAATGTGTTGTTTGTCCTGGAACTCACATCTTTACAATGCATATTAATCACCAGTAAAAGAAAACAACGCTAAATAAACTAAGAGGGCAAATGGATCTTCAATCATAATGATGCTCAGGAAAGGGCTATCTTTTTCCAAACAGGCAGAGTAACAAGTTAGAGATGGACTACATATAACACATGGACATGACCTTGCAGTCAAGTCAATGAAGGGAGGCTTGCTACCAAGCGGTGAAGAGTTGTGTCAGAGGTAGATTCACTCACTGGTGGGAGGCAGGTGGTGCAGCACATCACCTCCTTTCATCCAAAGGGGTGTGTGTTCTGCAGCTGCGCACAGGTCTCCAGGAGCGCTAGTGGTGGTTCCAAGCAGCACCACGCCAAGTAAGATGCACCACAGACAGGCCTTACTCGTTTGAAGACATGGCTTGGCAGTTCAGGCTGGACTGTTCCAATGAGGCACAGGTTCAAGACTGATTTCCGTATGGCCATGTCCGAACTGGGGTGGCTTGGTGAGCAAAATAACGATGGATTAAACCAAGATCTGTGACTGGGGGTGAATGTTTTGCCATTGTGCAACATTCCGTCCATCACCTTGTGTGTTTTGCTGTTCACCCTACGTGGGAAGGGTATGCCCAGACGTGGGTCCCCGTGCTCACTAAGCCACTGGAGTCAAGCTATCCTGGCTAAAGACGGCTGATAGCCAGAAACCGGTCCTAGGATGCTTGATTCTGGTCCAGGGAAGACATGGCTTGGCAGTTCGGGCTGGAATGTTCCAATGAGGCACAGGTTCAAGACTGATTTGCATATGGCCATGTCTGAACTGGGGTGGCTTGGTGAGCAAAATAACAATGGATTAAACCCAGATCTGTGACTGGGGGTGAATGTTTTGCCATTGTGCAACATTCCGTCCATAATCTTGTGTGTCTTACTAGTTTGATTATCAGCTCTACTGCCTCAGTGTGAAGAGGCTGGGAAAGGATCACAATGATGATACTAGGAGGGCTGAAGATTACATTTACATGGGGAACTTCAATAAGCAAATGTGGCCCCACCCATTAGAAGAACAGCACAGCAGTGCACAGCACAAACAAGGGGGCACAGCACAACAGTCTAGCCTTCTTCAACAGACGACAACAAAACAGCGGTCAATCACCACTGAGTTTAGCTTTTTGTTTTGCCTGCTGGTACCCGACGCCCCCTTAAGTTATGTTGATCTTATGTCTGATTATATTATGTTAGTTTAGTCAACATTCCTAACATGCTGAATGTGAATAAGAAAAAGAAAACTTAGTTAGAACTCTGAACCAGAACTATAAAGGGATTGCCAAGAAACACAGTTACTGTTTGACGCACAAGCACGTTAATGTAACCTGCACTTCATAAGAGTGTACACAGAGGGACCAAGATGAGTTTAGGAAACAACTATAGATGACGTCAGATACAGAACGAACAATGATCGCGGTGGTGCAACTGATACAGCAACTTTCTATAATGCTTATGATAAACGTGATGCGATTGGCTTCACAAAGAACAAAGTGAAAAATCATAAAGCAGCTTAACTGGTCACACGTAGACATTGTGAACCTACAAGAGATGCAACAGTTGTGGGTACTTTGGATAGGGCCTCGAAAAGAAGAACTAACCCAAACCCTGACAGATGTAAAGAAAACTGGAGCGGCTTTGTCATTTGTGCAGACTTCTTCGATTACAGCACCAACCAGGAGATAATAATGATTAAACCCAAGCATTGGTGCGATTAACTATGAGAGTCTCTAAGTCAATGCCCAAACAATAACCTGAAATAACTGATCCCTGAACTACCACTGAATATCACCCGGTACATGGACAGGCTCTATGCCAAATGCACACCACCCACCTCTGAAAGATTCAGACATTTCAAATAAGACTGGCTTCACAGATGCATGACAAACAGCCTTTTTCTTGCCTTCACACACATCATGGGTCATATTTTAATAAGCGTCACATCGCCGGTCAATTATGAAAAGCACAATTATCTCCACGGAGCTATGCTCCTACGCACCAGCAATGCTGTCTTTCCATTGGCTGTAAGGAAAGGCAACCTGAACCCTGGAAATCAGATATTCACACCCGCCTCCATGCAGGGGATGAGGCCTCCATGCTAAACACGGGAAATCATTTAAGAAGGTTATCAGAGGTAGACCCTTTCCAGTAAAAGCAGAGAAAGTAGATGTAATTACAACTGGCGCGTGCCGAGTTAAAAACACAGACCACAAACCAGACCACGTAATAGCGTTATGAATGCACGCTTGACTTTATCAGACAGGAGGGTGTCTATCTGTTCATACATAATGATTAACTTAGAGACCGATGAGGTAAACTGCACCAATGTCAGGAAGTTTGGCTCTGTTTTCTATCAATTGCTTACCAGTGAAGAATGGTTTCATCGACAACGACCGATAGTAAAACAACAACAAAAACACCAGCTTGTGGTAGGTCCGCGCAAACATCCTTTCTAGACCAAAACAAAATTGGACAATAGACGCACAAAACTGTCCAATCCCAGTGCAAACAAAATAAAACCCCCAAAAAATGGTCTCATAAATGAATCCCCTTCCATGTCCAGCTTAAGACCCCACTGAATCAAAAGGGACATATTATGAAACGGGAAGCAAAGTAGGACAGCGTCCTGTACAGGCAATAGGATGCCTAGTTGGAATCAGAACAATAGTGGGTCTCATGTGGTAGATAATCGCTGGAAACTGAGAGCCTTTCAGAAGTGCTATGAATCAATGCGCCGAGCAGAAGCTGCGGGTCCTTCAGCGCGGGAGAGCCGCGGGACCTCCTTGGTTTTCTAGGTCCTTTTTGATCTGGAAGCCCCAGTATGCAAGGATGACGTACAGAGCGCTATCAGCGCACTTACTGATAACAAGGTCCCATGGCTGGGTGTACGCACACCATTATACATAAAGTACGTTGCCCCCTACGCCCAGTATGATCCCCATTATATGCGTAAAACCACACTTGTTGATTCATTCGCACACCTAGCAGCACTGCTGAGACAACGGGCAGCAGCAAGATGAGTTCTGAGACAAGCCCAATAATCGTCATAAACGGAGACCAAAACTGAAGCAATATTCTGGCTCGAAGTGCCTCGGAATTTTAGATCTGGCTTGACCGCTTTAAATATCAGCTAGACGGATAGCAACGAATATATACAAAGTGGGCTACGGAGCATTCCCCTCTCGCAGTCATTCAACTGGCAGGTTGGAGTATCATCCCACCTGCTATGGAGTGCATCTGTCCTTTAAAATGCAAAGTACATTCCCTGGACTATTTTGCATCTGAAAAGCAGAATGAAATATCACACTTTTTGTGTACCTTCAATCTTAAATACAACTAACACTTGGACACTGCAGCGCGTAGGCATTGTTTTTTCTGTATTTGTCAGGAATCGAGAGTGAACCTGACTCTTACATGGCCATTTTATGGATTTTTCTAAGCTTGGGAGGACCAGACCCCAAAATGGCTGCCTGAAGTCTTTCAAGATCAGTAACAAAAGCAGCAATATTACAATACTTAGGAGGGATTGCCATTTCGGGGCCAGCGTCTCAAACTAACAACTCACCAGTCTTACTTAGCGAAGGCGCGTCAGCTCACTGTCGGCATTCCATGCTGCCGGGCAAGCGATGGCACCATTATCGCCACTGGCTCTCTCCTCTCCCACACCGCGGACTGAACGCTGGCAGCTCCTCAACCATGGCTCTAGACTGTGTTGGCAAGGTAGCCCCAGCCTTTATTTCTCTCCATCCTGGCTTAGAAGGGCACTGCCCCCCATGCTTCTCACACTGCTGACTGCATGCTTCCTGCTACTGCACTACCGCTTTAAAGTGGTGTCGGCAAAGCATCCAAGCCTTTTATTTCTCCATGCTGGTTTAAATGGTTAATAAGCCTTGGAGAAGCCAACAGGCCTGCCTTGTTTGTGCTAACGCATGCCAATATGCGCACACAAGTATTGTATCTACACACTGGCACATTAAAGCTAGACTAGATGGCTCTAACTATAAGAGTTTGAACAAATGGATTCAGTTCAAACCATTACAAAAGGCTCATGTAAGGGACCCTCTCACACAGTATGCCATTTGCTTTATAAGCTTGACAACCAAGACTTTCATCCTTTTGAGGTCTGTAACAGAGTACGTTAGCCAAGACCTTTTGTTTTTATTAAAATTCTATCTCTCTATCGGCTGGCTTCACTGCGAGTAACAGCATTCTACTCTCACAAGGAGCATATCTGCACTCATTGCCAGGGACTATTGTGGTAATGAGTGCTTTTTGAGATTAAAAAGTATTTTCGCCAATATTGGTTATAAATGGTGAAGGCCTGGGCAGTCCCACAACAATAAAGTTTTACTAAAACCATGTCAAGACCGCATTGACAAAACCAAAACGCTGAATACCAATGTCAGACCTATTGGATTTGCCAGTGCTCGTTTTTTTCATGTTTCCCATTATCTTGTTGAAACTGGTTACACTTATTTTCCATTATGAATATTTTTAGAAATGATAACATGTTTCTTACTAAACGATGCTTCAAAGAAATGGTACCTATAATTTCACAGTAGTTTAGCAAAACATTTTCCCGTATTGGATTTTTTGTAAACATTTTATTTTGAAAGGAAAACATCCTCAATTTTGATTTCAAGCTTCTGCAAATATTTACATCTAATCAGAGAGCATTATGGGAGCATTAAACGCAGCTTCATATTGGTAAACTCTGCAAACGTGTGTACACATTTTTATCCTTGAACCACAGTCATTAGCGCAGTCCAAGCTTACGACATTTCTTTAGAGAGCTCACTCTAATAATAAAGGCTTTGCATTAATGAACCATAAATAGGCGTTTGAACAACATTAACATATGGAGACAAATATTACCTTAACTGCAGATAATGCCCTTCCCTGATCCGTAATCTACTGCAAACTGGCAGCCAAACTATTTGTGCTATAGGAGGTTGTGCCTACTTGTCCCAAGGACAAAATAAACATGAAAACTTGTCCTTGCCCCCCAAAAATATGCCCTCGGCGTCAGGCTATAGGAATTCCACACCCCTGATTCAATACACATTAAAAATGACTAATGCCTGCTGCCCAAGCCATTCTTATAGCTTTGGGGGCCATGAATAGTCTGAACTGTCACACCTATAAGGGCTTATGGTAAGTAGTTATGTTGGTTCTGTCACTGGCGGCGATGGCAGGGGCAATGGATGGTGCACGCTGCAGTGGCCTCCTGGCGAGGGCCCTGACACTTATTGTTTTATAAATTAAGCACTGGCAACAACAGCTGTCTAGAAGCCTAAGTGTGTGCTGAAGAAAGAAGCTGCATGCCTATGGAAATAACCCTACCAGGACCCTCTGCAGAAGAAGATGGACTGGAAAGTAATGTTCCTATAGGCGTGGTAGAAACCTGAAAACTATGTTGAACATCATAGACCAAACAATGTGTCTGATTCTCCCTCTGAGTGAACTGATAATAGGGATGGAAGTTGTGGTGGCAAACATACTGGAACCGAAATGGGACAAGAGTGCCCAGACCACACTTCATCGACTTGTGGCTATGGAGTCAATATGTGAGTTCACACAATGAATATGGAACGAGGGAGCCACTCAGACTCTATTTAGGGCAATGTGAGGCTGAGGAACGAAAACAAAGTTACCAGATGAACAAAACAGACCGCTAGTATTAGAGCAAGTATTTGAAGTAGCATTATAAGTAGGATCTGACCGTCTTATGAAGGCTTTATACAAAGCAAGGAGTAGTGATGGCAGAACTGTGGGGTAGGGATGGAAACAGCACTACCACCACAGTAAGCACAAATGAGGAACAAACACAAGGATGTGGCTTAACAGCTAGAGCGGACGACCTTGAAGCTGGGGAATCAGGTTCGAGTCTGGTGGGTGGCTGAAACATCCTGTGATTCTGGGCAAATACTTAATCTCCCAGTCCCTAGAAATGAATGCATCTGTTTGTAATGCAACTGGTGCTCCTATACCTTCGGGTCGAGTTTGCGCTATATAAAACTACAAAGGAAAAGCAAGGGGGTGAGTGGGGCATGACAATGGAGTCTGGCTGCCCAGCACTTGGACCTGAGCCTATCAAAGACATAATGTGCAGAACAGAGCACATTAAAATAAATTCACTGTACCACATGTAGACAAAGGTGGCAACGACGGGATAGGAGCCATGGTCGTACAACCCGACTTTCTCAGTGTCAAAGAACGGCTAGCTGTGAACCATCTATGAAGGGAGACCCAGGTCATAACTACTACCCTGTTCTAACTCGGATAATAAATCCTGCTCCTACCGCAGGGCCTGCATGAGCTGAAAAACAAAATGTGCATTCTGTCTCAGCAGGCTCAATGCTTGGGCTATACTAGCAATAAATGACTAAGAGTAAAACGCATTTGCCAGAGCTTACTTTGAGAAAAACTTAAGTGCCAGGACATTGACAGGAGGCCACTGCAGCTTGTACCACCCATTGCTCCTGCCAGCGCTGCCAATGACGCTAACAATACAACTACTAACACACTCTTCCGAGTGTGACAATTCGACAACTCCAAGCTTCAAAAGCTATAAGTATGGCTTGGGAGGCAGACATTAGTCCTTTGTAAGGTATATTGAATTAACAAAACTGTTGTTTTGCTCTTCTCTAAATTGGACAAACAGCGCCACCATGCGGCAGGCTATCATATGCACCAGTGTTGACAATTAAATTCCCACCAAGCACAGTAAACTACCGGCTCAAATTAAGCAGTGGCATTTGAGTTCTATGTGCATTGTACAAGTCCAAATAGAGCAGGGTGCTGCCCTGTCCAAACTTAATAAAGAATGGCCACAGACAATGTGTTTGAAGACGGAGCACACGTGCATAGGAACACATCAATGTGATGTGCACTCAGACGTGTTGGGGAGAGTTTGAAGACTAAAGTGCACGCACAGACTACAAAACATGGTCCAACAAGTAAGGGTCAGGGACATGAGGGGTAAGTTGAATATTCTGCTCCTGTATACAAATGTGAGAAGGCAAGGGCTTAGAGTCAGACTTTCAGTTAAATTATTGTATTTCTGACTTCACTAGGTCTGCGCCCTGTATGGAATATCTGATGCACACTCATTGGTTGCACACCAGTAAACTATCTTCTACATCAGAAAGTGCAATGCTCCATCTGCTTTTCTGTTTCAGAGAAATTTCCTTGGCCATAAACACTGAAGGGTCAAATAAATCTCTCAGGTGCTACACACACTGGCTGTTTTCACTCAATCCAATGTTTTCTAAAACTAAATATAGTGCTCTGACTCGTGAATATCCTTTTTTTCCAAACTAGAGACCACATATTCTGTATATTTAGTTAGGCAGTTTGAACGCTGTCGTTACATGCAAACCTTCTAAATTTACAGCAGAAACTCGTCTATGCAGTCTGAACTATGTCAATCAACAAGGCTGAGGTAATTTCCTTACAACAACGTTCACATTGACCCAGTATAGACAGCTGTCAGCTTAGAAAGATCACCGTACTTACTCAAAGAAAGTAGTCCAGCCAGTTTCATCACTTTTCGTTGCTAGGAGGCCACTGTTGCCATGGTAGGTAAACAGCACCAGCTCCTGCCCTTGCGCAGTCATGCTTTTCAAGCAGCCGTTGGTTCCTATGGTCAGCCAGATGACTTGGTTGTCGGGAGACACAACTCTCACCGGCATGCGATTGGGGTCCCGCCGGATGCGAAGCGTGTTTCCATTGCTGTCCGTCACTGCAGTGATGTCGTTTTCATTGCTGTAGCTGAAATTGTAGATATAGTCCCCAGTGACTAAGCTGAGAGTGTACTGATGTGTACCATTGACATCGAAGATGTAGAGTTCCTGCTCGGTTGGTGAAGCCACTTCGTAGTAATTCATAGAATTCAACAGGGGCTTGTTCTTCGAGACGGCTCGTATCCGGATATTTGCGAGGTCAGCAATGTATAACGTGCCCTCGGGAGATGCGGCCAGGGATGAGGGTGCATTGAGTTTGGCGTCCTTGGCATAACCATCTCCCGTTTGGTAACAGTCACAATTGGCATCATTCTTGCAGTCACAGTCCGAGGGTATGCCGGCGAGCAGAGAGATCTCGCCATCTGTGGTGACTTGCCGGATCCTGTTAATCTTCTTCTCGTCTGTTTCTGTGATATAAAGGACGCCGCTGTATGATACGGAGATGGCAGTCGCCGACTCCAGAGTGGTTTGCACAGCGTGCTTGCCAACGGAGTACTCCACGCCTGGGACCTGACAGTACATGGGTCTCCCAGCAGCAATGCGCACCTGCCGATTTTCGCTAATTTGCAAAACGACATTGTTGTCCAGGACGTAAATGGAGTTATCCATTGGATTGATTGCCAAGTCAGTGGGCCATTCCAGGCGAACCTAAACAAAGAAATATCTCACAGTTATTCATGTAATGAGCCAGCTTCTATTTTAATGCAATATGCATTTGAATTGTTTAATTTAAAAGAACAATACACTTTCAATGCACCATCAAAAGAATAAAAGCAAACTGCAATTTCATACGGTCAAGCCCAATCTCATTAAATGTATATGGTGCATTTCTGGGGTTGGTGTGGATCTATCACCCTTAGAAAGCATGTAGGGCGTTGGTCGCTGTGATGCTGGAGGTACTGACCAGATGATCTAGACTGTGTTCCAGTTGTATTCTAGGACATGTGGTGGCCAAGGTTGATGGTGGTGAGGGCAGAGGGATTGGGAGAGGCTTGGCGGATTCTTAGTATTGTGTCCCTCTCGTAGTGAGGACCCTGGGGATGTGTGTGTGCGTGTGTAGGTGATGCATGCAAAGTTCAACAATGCACCTCAATCGTGGCACAGAGAGTAGAAGGTAGGGGCAGTCACGTTACAGAAGCGTACAATGTGGTACAATAAAATCCTGTCTCATTTTAGGAAAATTAAAACATTAATAAACTTTGTTTTCCTTAACATAAAGAACATGTGCATACATTTCAGTGATGTGGTACAATGTTAGGACGTTTCCCTAAAACGTTTTCAGAAAATCATTAAGAGCAGCAACGGAATCACCCTTTTCCCCCTCGAATCCTGTTCTTTGCTTCAGTGCCGAGTATCTGAGGGTAACTACGCACAGCATGGCAGTTCTACGATCATGAAATAAGTATGTATAACAGCGTATATATATTTCTCTTTATAAATACAACGGTATTGGAATGTTCAGTTCTATTTTCCCCCAGGTATTCATTTGGACTCCACAGCTTTTTCATCCCAGCTTTCCCATGTTTTTATTTACAGTAAGGTCCTCAGAGACATCGCTGTTCCAGCACTACAGCTCTCCGAGAATATATACATAGCAATGGACTGAGCATGCCACTGACAATATCCGCTTGACAATCAGTTCATGTTACTGCCTGCTTTGCAGATACACACTATGATGGCAGCTAACGCGGGTATCAGTCTCATATTAACAGTGTCAATGTTCCCGTGAGGTACTTGCAAATACTCAACCCGTGCAGGGTTTCTGTCATCAAAAAGAAAAGCATTCTGGAAAGGACAACATAATAAAAAGGGAATTATGCAAATGTATGCGGACTAGTTACTGTACAAGACATTTAAGCCGTTTAAAATTGCATTGTTAAAAATACCTCGCTGATGTGCATGCTGGTGTCACAGGTTAAAGGCCGCGCGGAGGTCAAATCGTTGGAGCCAAGAAGGGTGGAGATAATTCCATTTTGATCCACTCTGCGAATCACCTTCCCATCAACAAAGTAAATTATTCCATTCTTATCAACAGCGATCCCTTTTTATGAAAGAATAGCGAAGATTAGTTTCTTTGTACATAAAGATATTGTAGTCTAAATAAACTCAGTTTTCAAATACGTTTGCAGGAGGTCTAGATCAGTACCAGAGTTTGAGGGTACCCGCTGTTTATGTAACTAATTTGCACTCAAAATATTAGTATATGCATTTACCATATGTGAAAAACCTGGCATGGAGCTGGCACTCGTCGACCTGTGTTGGGCACCCATGTATGAGTCCACCACTGCGTTAAATGGCTACTATCAGTCAAAGAAAATGACACATGTCCCCACTAGTGTTAATAAATCACCCTGCCGTTGATCCCTGTCCATTGTATAGATGATTGTCAGTTTCAAGCTTTTGAGAACCACACCAGAAGCTAATTTATTAATAAACACAGGATATTGGTTCTCAGTTTATGGTCGAATCGTAAAACACCAGTGAACGCACACTGACTGGTGGATCTTCCAAACACCAAGGAACACAATCAGCGTGAATTATAAAATCAGCTTCTCAGAAGATAAGTAAGATAAAAAACCAGTGGCGTGGGTTTATGTCAGGATTTTGCATTTTCAGATACCTTCCAACAGCAATAGGAGATGCAAGACCATCTAGAGAATCACATATATAAACCTACTGAATTTTCGCTCAACAATGTTTTTAATTCATACCACAGAGATATACTGCAATTTAAACTACACACCCATGCTAAAACAAAATCCCAGTTCTTAGAGCAGAGTGAATTACAACAGTGACATTAATCAATTTCTCACAAGCTCCCAGATTGCGGGAATATGTGTTACTTGTGTTATTAGAGGAGTATGTACTATGAGAGCCACACTTCCAGCTGTTTATGAGAACATAAACACTTGGGGGCTTTAACACCCGGCTGGCACCATCATCTAATAGTCAACTGAAAAAGCTGAGACAGAGAGAGGAATGTGATATGTATGTGTTTTATCTCGCCTACCAATTAACATCCTTTCAGTTCCCCCAGCTCAGATTTGTCCATACTTAAACAACATTTTGTTTTCTTCTACTTATACCAGTCAGAGACCTAATGAAAACTGCAAATACCATACCAAATTTAACAGATGCTGCAGCAGCAAAATGGTGTCCAAATAGGTTGTTTACTAAACATTCCTATATTGGTCAACAGTGTGTTACTGAAGTGAAGCACAGGCAAGTTGCAGATTTTGAGGTCAAGTGCCAGGAACATGGCAGACAGTTCTAAAGCATTTGCAGAAGTGATGCGGACACAGACATATGTGGAGCATAGAGACAGTGGACTGGCATATCACCTTGAGGGTCATGGACAATTCTCCCCTCCATACCAACCGTGGCTATAGTGGGTCACATGGGACAGGTTTATCCGACATCGATAGGGGGCTTTGGCCCGTCTAAAAGTAAATGAAGCCTCTCACACTGGTCAAAGTCCATCTGTGGGTGTCTGACATTACTGCTGTCCTCTAGGTAATGGCTCCAGCCAAAACAGCTGGCCGCCATTCCAAGATGGTTGCCAAGTTATGAAGTGCTACCGCTTCATACAAACTATCACAGGTTTCAAAAAGGAACAGATCTTGCTGGTCAGGTGGATCCTACCTTCCTCCCATAAAGCAGACCACGAATGCTGATACTCTGCCTCCCCGCTTTATTAGCTACTGGAGCACAGGTCTAGTCCTGCGAGCTGCAGTCATGCTGGTTCTTGTTCTACTCTGCAACCAGGTTCTTGAACTCTGATGGGATTTTAATGTCTTTTGGTTTCTTTTTCTATGGCACAATCTTGCCCTTACTCGACAAAGTAATGATGACGAGACCTTTGAGGACATCCATGACAGTCGTATTTCAAGACCTTTTATTTCCCTCCAAAAATTCATGACAGCAACAGAGATGAAAATGAAAGTGTGCCTGTTTTGTGATCACTGAGGACAGTAAGTTCTTTTTAGTTCAAAATAAAATAGGCAATCTTCTCAAAATAAGAAAAGGTAAAAGCACATGAAGCCTAGAATATAACTGAAATATGAGATTTGCAAAAGCGTCATATTATGGTACACCCAGAAATCTGTGCCAAGGGCTAAGCCATGAAGGTTACAGGTATATATATTTTTAGGACCCTTAGCTTAGAAAAGGCACAGCATTTCAGGCTGAAATATACAGAAAAATTCTTACAAAATACTCATGAGTTTAAGACCATTGCTGACATTACAGCTGCTGTGTAAATTTAACAGTATTTGCATTTTCACCAGTGTTACGGGGGAAACTGTATCTTATTAGCGGTATTACAGTATGTGCTTGGCCCAGTGACTATACAGCAGGTCTGTTAACAAGAATGCCCGGGAGTTCAGTGCTAGGGAAAGTCGATCACCCACATGAAGGACTAGAGACATCAGCGAGACCAAGAATGTTGGAAATGAAAAAGCGGTTTACCTTTTGGGGTCGTGAGTGTTGCTTCCACCGCTTTGCCGCCTTCGCCACACCTTGCCTCATCAAAGGGCGTGCACTGCTCTCCCGTACCTGCTACGACCTCAGCGTTCTTCGTCAGGTCTTTGGTGCCAAGCAGTGATTTTGGTCGATATATTTTGCGAGTGTTAGTGTCAGAAACATACAAATCTCCAGTGACGGGGTCTGTCGCTAGGTAATACCTGTGAGCCAGGTTACTGCTGTGAAGAAACCAAACGATGCAGTGTAAAATAGGCTGCGGAGAATAGTCTTGAAACTTGAACATCCACGCTGAGATCATTAAACAAGAAATGCTCCTTTACCACTAAGTTACAAGTTAATTTTGTCATGTAGTGACACTATGATCCCTATAACATTCCTGGTGGAGCCTCGTCTGTGCTCTGTCAATTAACAGCAATGCGGGGTGAATGGTTTCATAGACCTTTATGCAAGATCTTGAAGCACCCATGCTGTTACCAAGGCAAGGCTGGAGTCTGCTATGCGTGGGATTGTGGAGCAAGAATAGAATTAGATGGGAAGCCTGAGCAATGCTAATGACCTGAGCATCCACCCACAGCATGCTGGTTCATTTGCTGCATGAGCGAGGAAGAGTAAACAGTAAGTGTTATGATCATTTCCTAGCAGTGGAAGGTCCTGGAGAAGCCTCTCCTTCCGCTGGTATGATTCATGACCTATTTCGTAATGCGGACTCTGCTCCCCTTGTACCAAGAGGTCGTTTGAGTCCAGGGGACTCTCAGTTGGCCTTCTGACGCAGCGAGATAGAGTGCCACAGCAGATTCATGTTTAATTCATTTGTGGGAATACAACATTTCTCTTACCATTTGCACAACACTAATCCTCCCTCTGCCTTTTTTTTGACGGATGCTATCCATTCGGATGTACGAACAGGCCCTTGGTCGCACTTATTTATTTATTTATTTTTATTTTACTTTTAGAGTTTTCTATAGCGCGGACCAGACCCAGGGAAGGGTATCAGAGCACTTTACACTGAGGGCACAATACAAATAAAACAATTGGCAAAAAGAATAGCATACATAAGATCAACTTATTTTACAAAGTTTGTAAGGTCGCAGGCGTGAGAGTATTTCTAAGCAACGGGTCGAGAGCAGCGAAGGTGTCTTTCGAGGGATAGAATTTATGTATATAAATTATACGCATTGCCAAGAGATGAATGCCTAATCCAGCGCCCTGACCCCTAACTAGTACACCTGAGCCCTAAAGCACAGCCAGCAGAGAGTGGACCTATGCTCAAGTCTGTTGGGGGTTCTGCAGATTTTTTCACAGTCGAATCGCCAGATTTGACTTGCATTAAAAAAACAAAAGGATCTCCAATGTTTTCAAGAGGGCTTGGGTAGGTAGCATTTCCTACTCAGCAGACAAGCTGCCTGCTGTTTTAGAGCAGGCGTTGCGTGTTAACGGAGTTGCTTCACTGAACGTTTGCAATGAATGTGTCTGTGCAAATGAATAGAACACCCATGGCTAAAGTATCACTCTGCGGGGCCAGGTTGCCAGGCAGAGTGAGGGAAATGTATCTTTCTGGTTGAAACTTTTCTTTTGTGATGGACTGGAGATTTCTCTTGTCTGAGTGATGAGTAAATAATGTTTTGCATTTGAATCAATACAATGATGCTAAATCCATCCACCTAACCCTGACTCTAAACTTAGCCTGAAAACTTAGGGTTCATTTTACCCCATCCATGAAATTGGAAGCCTTTATCACTAGCACACTACTGCAGCACACATCCTTTTAATTAACATATGGAAGATACAAACACACATACCTTTTAGGCAAGCCAGATCACTATTCACCCTGTTAGTGTCTGCAGAATGGATTATTGAAAGCGTTTCCTACTCGGTTTCTCCTAATACTCCTTTGCATCACTAAATAAGATCATACATTTTGCCACCTGAGCTCGTGTATTTTTCTGAACATACTAATACCTTAGCTTACCACCACCAAGTCAGATGGCTCACTGCTATAAACTGTCCCTTTTACAAGTTTCAGATGCTTATTTGAAAAGTAGTAAACAGTTTGGTTTCAATCTACCCAACATCCGAACCCGATGCACCCCTGCTTGAAAACTCGGATACACCACGCACAAATTTCTGGCTACACCTAAACTACAGTGCGCTGCCTCTAAGTTTCTAATGTTTCGTCAATCTATGCCCTATGAACTGGAACTTGTTATCCTCAGATACTGAAAATGCTACTGGTGGGATTACTTTGTCTCAATTAACACACACCCTCAGACTAATATGTCTCAGAGTACCTCCACTAAACAACCATTTTCACATTCCTTACTACAGCAGCACAAACATCAAAATCCATTAATTTCCACAGTACAGCAAAACTCACATTATGAAAATACAGTTTACTGGCAAACAGATTGTATCTCCTCATTACTTTTCATAGTGAAAAACGAAACTACTCAACAAATAGTCATAAGACCTCTATGAATGAGATTTGTCCTTACTGCACTAATTTAACACCTTGCTTCCTGGTTTTGGTTAACTATATTAAAAAAAATACTCGAAAAATTCCATGATATACACCATGCATGCAGATGTGCAGAGTATATGCTAATTATTACAACTGTTGAGAGATGGGAATCATGATCTATTGAAGCTTAGCCTCTCGTGAGCAATGTCTCTCGCACTCTACAATATTAATAGCATGCTACACTCTGCTCATCTGAGTGTGTCTGTCTGTGTGGATGTATGACGGTACAACGACTTGCGTTGGGGGGCGCTGGATAGTGAATAGTTTAATTTACTATTCCAACTCCAGTCCCCGTGGATAGTAGGGAAGGTGTGGATAGTAAATTAAACTATTCCCTATCCTAGAGCGCCATCCAGCGAAAGTCGTTGTAACGACTTTCGTTCTAAAACCTGCGTTGTAATGGTACCGCGTTGTTAGGGTTTCGTTGTAAAGGTTGTTCCCCATCTGTGTAGACCAGTGAGAAAGGCAACTTGCAGAAACGCATCAATGCTTGCAGCTGATGGGCAAAGATACCAGTTCACCGCAGAACCTGAGTGCAGGCGGTTGTCCTTATTGGATATGATGAAGGACTTGTGTTGGTGAAATATGCCATGATAGTGAAAACAAATGTAACAGTGTAACCGAGTAACACATGTAATATAGAACACCTGTACAAATAAACACACATTCACACACTTATTGCTACAGTGCAATGGTCAAATTAATTTCTAGTACCACAGTATTGTGATTGTTTTAACAACTACTTTACATAGGAAAAAAAAACTCCTTATAGTCAGGAAGTCTATTCAAAGTGGTTTTATCTTACAGCGCAAATTTATCAACTTGTACCCTGGTTTTGTATAAATAACTTTTGTTAAAACAAAGACACATAAAATAATGCCTTGGCAGATGTGCAGAATGTAACATGCTATTTATTTCTATTGTTGAAAGGGAATAGGAGCATAATGACCCGCTATAGGCTTTGGCTCCTTAGTCATGTCCCCAACCCACATTCAAAAATGGCAATAACAAGGAGATTACACCCTGCGCATCTGCATTTGTTCTGTATATTATACACTTGCCTCAACTTCAGACAAAAATGCATCTCTACATTTGCTGACAGCAGATGTGTATATGCCAATAAACAATTCAGGACGGGATGCTTTGAAATTAGTAAAAAAACATTGCCAGAAACGTTAAAAAAAAAGAGCTGACAAAAAAAACACATTGTAATCGTTCAATGGTGAAAAAAAACGAAAAGGCGTAAAACTTTCTACCAAGCAATGAATAAAAACAAGATTTGCAATTTCCTCTCTATGGAAACTATAATTGACAATAAGAATGTTAACATAGTCTGCCTCCTTCAGGCAAAACAAGTATTGGCTAGATGAGAAAATTGCCTCACTATGCACTGATAGCTTGAACGCTCTTAAAATGTAAAAAAAACGCCTTCTCTGGTTCCTTGGGCTCAAAAGACTGCCGAAGTCTGTGTGCTCGAAAAAGCCAAATAGAATTCTGAACTTCTAACACCGAGAAGCAAACTACTTTCTTGAAAGTAAAAGGTTCATTGACCCCGCTGTGATGAAAGAGAGAGAGAGTCCTTTGAACATTATTAGCTTTCCACCTTTGCAAAATGTTAATCTGAGCAAGCAGGAGCTTAAAATATCGGTTGTGTGATGCAGCAGTACAAAAAGGGCTTTAAAAATATCCAGAAACTAAAGATTATATTCTCAATTGAGCAGCATAGAAACAAGGTAAGGAACCATACAGGGCTCCAAGAACATCACACGTCACCCTCAAAGCTAATCCTTGCATGAAAATAAAACGAGAGGCGTGCACAATGTACAATACAATCCACCACCAACAGCTCAGTAATCAATCACTGTGACTCTATTAACACCTCTTACATTTGTTGGGTTAACCAAAACCTAGATGAAACAAAATGACCTTGACACTCTGGCTTCTCTTCATAGTGATCACTACCCATTTGTTCACAGCCAGACTGCAAAAAAAGGGAAGAGGGAATGGCAAAACGTCAACAAATCCCCTCCTGTCTCCACCCGCTAGTTGCCTGACTTTTCAACCAACTACTTTTAAACACTTGACTGTTTGCCATATTCTTCTTGATTAATAATAAAATGTAAACTTTTGTTTGGTTAAAATGTAGACCATCTAGTCATTCGTCATTTTCTTCGCTCTACCCTCTCACCGCCCTTCAGCTAAGTAAGCATGCTCACATTCTTCATTCTAAAAATCCCTGAAAGGTCCAATCTTAAATGGTCCATGTACAAATTATCAAAGTCTTTAAACCACCACTCACCCTAACTCAACCAATTGTTTCTATTTATCCAATTTTGCTATCTTTATTTGTGTTTTTTGGTGAACTTAAATCATGAAACCCTTTGACAGCACATTTATCCCTTCTAACTGATGCAAAGCACCATCCACCATGTCAAAATTATTTAAATACGTGGGATTCAACAGACTAACTCACCACCTATATAAACAAACCAATCCAATCATCATAATAATAATAATAATAATAATCCACATTTGTAAAGCGCACAATCACCCGTAAGGGTCTCTAGGCGCTGGGGGCCGTCGGGAAGATTAAGCGAGCTATTGCCCAGAGTCACATGGTGCTGGGCTAACCTGACGCCGGAGCCGGGAATCGAACCCTGATCCCCAGATTCCAGCGTCAGTCGCCCGAGCCGCGGCGCCACACCTCTCCCTCACTCTAGTTTCTAAGCAGCCCACTTTACTAATACCAATTATAGGTTTCTTTGACAGGAAGAAGATCTGGTATAAATTTAAATAATGGGAAACCCCACAGGCATACTATCTATGCAGCCTCACCTGCAATCAGAAAATAGGTCCGTGTGGAAGTTGATCTTCAGGTTAGTGTACAAGGCAAGCTCATACTCGATTGCAGGATTGCGTATTGGCCCATTTGTTAAGGCTTTCACTAGCCGGCCTTTCCAGTTTTTCTGTTCCACATCCACTCTTTCTCTCCAAAGAGGAAGGGTATCCATATCCCATGTTTATTATAAGCAGATGAACTAGTGAGTTTTTCCAACGGTCTACATTACAAATTTAATGTTTTTCAGAATTGTTTTTCAAACCATTTAACAGCCATGGTGGGTAAGACTTAGATCCTCTTTTACAATAGTCACCCAAATTTTTTTGGGGTAAGTGAATAGTTCTACTTTAGAGCACGCATGGAATTATAAGTAAATGGGGTTAATGCTCACTCATATTTTTAGCTAGTGTGATCATTTCTATGAATTCTCAACATCCTTCATTACCCAAAATGTCAGGGTTGCTGAAGGTCAATCAGGAGTTTGGAGGTGGATAATGGCACCCTACATTAACTCAGCTTTATGTTATGGTGCAGAGCTATTTGCTTTTGATTAAAGAGTCCTGTAGGTTGTGTTCGAAACTAGTAGTTAAAATGGCTATTAAACATCCCAACCACCCTATGGTTCATGCCATTTAGTGTTTGTTTCCTCATCAATAACCGTAGGTAGTAGATCCCTGTGTTTTTAAAAACAATTAGTGAGTGTGAATAGTAAAACAGTGCTATGTTGACTGCAATTGTATCAGTGTGAGTTGCAATGGGTCCATGGTGTGATTTTCCTAATTATGTTTACATTTCTATAGGATAACAATGAATTCCATTTACCTGCAATCTCCTATGGCTTTTTTCATGTTAATGTTCAGTTCGAATATCTGCTTTCCTTCATTTTGATTTTGTTTAATTACACTTTTGTCTTTTTAACTGACTTTGGACCTTTCAAGTTCGTATTGTCTACCTAGTTGTTGCATACATATCACATGCAATTTTAAAGAGTACGGCCTTGCAACTTTTGTGAAGCTATCAATGGTGAGGCATAGATAAATTATAGAAACAAACTCATTATAATGTGTTGGAATGTTTGAGCCTTGTGGGAGTTTGGACACCTCAATTAAGATCTTGCCCCTCCATCTCCAGCAGCCTAAAATGCAATTTAATACTGTAACTCGCTGAATTAAGCCAAATGGACCCCAAGTGGATAACAATCTTCTTCTCATACACACAAAATTGAAAACTATTTGTTCTCATAAAATTACTATTACAGCCAGTAATGATTGACCTCATACTGCACTTTTGCCATAAGTCTTGCGGTTATCCACTTTAATGGCTCTCACTTCACCAAATTCAAGTGGTTGGAAAACTAAGTTTGCCTTACTGGGATTTAAATACATTGCCTGTGAATCACAGCAATTATTACCCATGTTTTTTATTCCCTTCTCTTATGTTGCCTCCAGAAGGTGGAACACTCTCCCTGATTATATTCGGTTGGAAGAAGACCATCTGTCTTTTCGCAGGCAGTTGAAGAAATTCCTATTCCCAGCTAGTTAAGGCGTGGACCTGCAGGCTTGGCTCTTAGCGCTGGGAGGCCTTATTGTAGCCATGCGCTTTATAAGTGCCATTTTCATGTCATTTCATTCCTGACTGCATTCTCTACTCTATCCATGTAGAAAACCCCAAATCAGGTAGACACAGAAGCAGGACTATTAATTCACTCTACTACAGTAACCGCTTTCTTTCGCCATCTCCCAACTATGCACAAGATTCCTTTCCACTCACATTCTGAACACCTTTATTGATAGATAAGCAGAATTTTGCAAAATTCTCCTCTTCATCTTTCTCATCCACTCCTTACAGCCCACTGACAAAACTAGGGTCGCCCAAGTTTGTTCTAGCCCGCCCATGTGACACCATGCTGATAGGAAGCATACCAGAGAGAAGTGTACAAGTCCCTCACCTTTATCCTCAATATTATCAATTGCCCCAAAGACAATTTCTTGATTCAGTGGCCTTATTTTACACAAACGCACACAAATCATCTCAAAAACTCCTTCCTTGCACCACAACTATTTCTCCTGCGCATCTTGCGATTCTGATATTCGCTCCTTTTTGCTACCAGCAACTGAACTTCTTACCTGTGGCCCTCTACATCAACAACAGAAGCTCCTTCACATTAACATGTCACACAGAACCTACTACAATTTATTGGATAATCCGAAACCTTGGGTTGATTATCTCATCATCCCTGGAATTTAAGGCACTACAATTGCGCCATTGATGTGGTTACTCAATACTAACCTATCTTCCACTCGTT
Source organism: Lissotriton helveticus (assembly GCF_964261635.1). Classification (NCBI taxonomy): domain Eukaryota; kingdom Metazoa; phylum Chordata; class Amphibia; order Caudata; family Salamandridae; genus Lissotriton; species Lissotriton helveticus. The sequence continues at coordinate 16,474,651 of NC_136060.1, read as the reverse complement.
CTCTTCACTTCCCGGTCCCCATTAAATGTATCTCCTTATTTTTGCCTATTGTTATATTATATGAACACTCTCGTAATTTAAAAAAACTTCATTTTTATTATCAAAATCACATGTGGTTAAAAAGGAGAAAGAAATGGGAACATGGTATTGAGAAATTATTATTAAAAGCATCAATAGTAACAGTTTGCCTCCTAGGTCATGTCTGTACTGCTATATGTAAGAACATTTAATTTAATATTGTTTGATGAACACATTATTCTAAATGTGTTATTGTCCTTTCAGCACAACAGTAGCAGCATAAACTTGAAACAATAATCTGATCACCAAGGACCAAGAGTGTTCTCACCCAGGTACAGCCCCTTCTAAACAAAGCGATGGGCAAAGGCTCAGTTTGGCCCACATGATAAGTCTGCACCCCTGCCTCGGACGCATCACAAAACCACAATTTTCTAGTTCATATGCTAATCACTTCAGGAAACATGCCAATGTTTACATTGTCACATAAACCCGACACAGTGGGTGCAATCAGCACAACAGCCAGGAAACAAGCAACTGCTCAGTGTAAAATGCTTACCTATGCCTAAAATCTTTATTTCTTGAAGGATGCAAGCAAAGAAAATGGTAAGAAAGATAGAGTTAGTAATGCAAGATAGCTTTAGTAAACATGGACATAAGCAGAAACAGGAAAAAGAAGAATTAGTCGGGAGTAAATAACACAACACTGCCAGATTCTTCAGATATAGGGAATGTTGTTATTTTGCCATTTGGTGCTTGCTTACCCCAAACAACAAGACCACGTCACCATTGTACGCCTTTCGTTGCAATCTTGTGCCCTCTTGGGTTGATTTACGGTAGCACAGAACGAGATCTACCTACAGTGGCCATCCCTGGACCCTGGTCTTTTGAGAATAGGAGTCGCCAAGAAGATACTGATAGCACAGAATGGGACCTGGTATTTCTCCCTTTTCCTGACCAGCCCACTGGAAGCTTGAATGCCCTCTAGTCTCATAGAAGTAACTTTGTCTCTGTGTATGACTAGTTTAGGGGGGTCACCTGTCATATGTATGTTTTGTTAAAGCCAGACTGCCACTGGTGTATGCTTCCTAATGTTCATGGGTCCCTGTTACTCTATCTCAGTGATCTGTAGGTCTCCACACTTTATCTATATGACGAGATGGAGAGTGAGGTCCAAGGACGCCACTAGAGTAATGTTAAGTGAGCAGATCAAAGTAAAATAATTAAGATGAAGGCAAAAGTAATACAGTATGCAGGAAACTTGGCTAAATGGGAGAAAAGCACCACATGTAGAAATGTCGGGTAGGAGCGTCTCGCAGCTGTGGGACGTACAAGAGAATTAAATTAAACCACAGATGACAGAAAGAGTACACATACTGACAAGGAGCCAAACTCAATAGTATAAGCCCTATGGCGAGTCTGTAAAACGGAGCACATGAATAATTAGGCAGTATTGGTGTACAATCAAGCCATGATTGCAAGTCAAAGACAATGAGTGGAGTGCCTCTTCTTGGGGAAGTCTAGAGAGGGACGCATTTTATTACCTGCAATGGCATGCTTACGGTAATGTGCACTATTACCACATATCAGGTCTAGGCAATGCCTCAGTTACACATAGCAGGTCTAGGCAATGCCCTAGTTATACATAGCAGGTCTAGGCAATGCCTCAGTTACACATAGCAGGTCTAGGCAATGCCTCAGTTACACATAGCAGGTCTAGGCAATGCCTCAGTTACACATAGCAGGTCTGGGCAATGCCCCAGTTACACATAGCAGGTCTAGGCAATGCCCCAGGTTACACATAGCAGGTCTAGGCAATGCCCCAGTTACACATAGCAGGTCTAGGCAATGCCCCAGTTACACATAGTAAATCTAGCCAATGCCCCAGTTACACATAGCAGGTCTATGCAATGCCCCAGTTACAAATACCAGGTCTAGGCAATGCCCCAGTTACACATAGCAGGTCTAGGCAATGCCCCAGTTACACATAGCAGGTCTAGGCAATGACCTGGTTACAAATACCAGGTCTATGCAATGCCCCAGTTACACATAGCAGGTCTAGGCAATGCCCCAGTTACACCTACCAGGTCTAGGCAATGCCCCAGTTACACCTACCAGGTCTAGGCAATGCCCCAGTTACACATAGCAGGTCTAGGCAATGACCTGGTTACACATAGCAGGTCTAGTCAATGCTATAGTTACATATTGCAAGTCTAGGTAATGCCCCCGTTACATATAGCAGGCAAGGCAATGCCCTATTTACTGGTCTGGAAGTATATATTTAGTCTTCTACAAGCATCAAGAGAACACCTACTGTTCTGATAAAGGGAGAGAATGCGCTGTCGAAGATTCCCACCTACAACCCCAGCTTCAGACAGTGCTGCAGTATACTGTGAAAGAACACACTGGAAAATAGTCTATATAAATGTACAGACTTCATAGTTTTGTAGTATTATTTGGTAATAGCCGCACTCAGTAAGTCACTTCAGAGGACGTCTGAGACTAGAGCCGGCCCAGACTGTCGTCGCCATTAGGGAATAAGTCTCTGAAGAGGTGGCGGCATGTTGTGTAACATTACGCTGCTGTCGGCTAGCCCAAGGCAGAGACTACACACTTGAGCTGGTACACCATCTCTCTCTGCTCGGTAATACATGCACATGCATGTGTCTGAAGCACAGTCATGAACAACTAAATTTAAAAAAGAATCCTCTTTAATTTGAACATATTGCTGCCAATGGTAATGTGAAATATGCCCTTCCTATATAACACTGAAGGGAAACGTTTCGTGAAAACCACAGCTTTAAAAAGCATTTCCTACAGCAAAGTAACAAACTCTGTAGCTTAATACAAACACAAATAAATACATATTCTTATCTTATTTTTAGTAAAGACTTTGTTTCCAATTAAAGACGGTTGTTTAATATTTATAATACACCTATCTGAAAATTATCACTAGTGTCAGAAAATGCCTTTGGTTTATGTCCACTATTAACAGGGATGAAATACGTAAACATTGTTCACTTTAGGATGTTTTTCAACAGTATCATAATAAAGGCGGCTTTAACTGATATCCAACCCACTCGTTGTCGGTGCACCCACATTAATTCTGAAGTAACATCAGTGACGGCATTTGCGAATGGGATGCGGAATACGTGTATCACTACTCCAGTTTCGGAAGACTACTACGCTTAGTGTGATAGTGGTAAATACCTGTGACATATTCAAAACTAAAACTCTACAATGTCCCGTGCAATCCATAAACTGTGGCATATTAACATATTGCCACTTGGATATCCCAGGATGGCACCTTCACGCAGTGCCATGGGAAGGGGGTTGAAAGAACTATTCAAGAACCAGTGTCTTCTAACCACCACATAAGCAGACTATTCAGGACATTAGGCGAGACTGTGCATGCCATAGCAAAGACCAGTTACACAACACAACACTAACGCGTTGCTGCATACCTCAGCTCAAGGACACTTGTCACATTTCCAGAGGGGAATATCCTGCGGACAAAGTTGAAGTCGCCCACATACAGGCTTCCATCTATTCCACACGCCAGGGCAACTGGAGCCAGGAGCTTGTTTCCATCAGCCTGGCCGTTGCAGCTTGGGCACGAAATGCTGCGCCTTCGGCCATTACCCATAATGCTGCTGATCACCGTAGGCTGCTGGGAAATGAACTGGTTTTCCCCATTCCCTTTATAGAGGATTCCTAAGGGGAGAACAACGTTATTACTAGTTTCATCAATACAGTGACTATATTTAAGCATTCCTATACAGTTTCCTGCTAACATTTAAATGATGCTGGAACTGTATTGGTACACATTTTTTTTAATTAAATAGTTTTTCTTAAAGTTGCACACATTAAATAAGCAAGTCCTCAGTATTTATAACAATGGAACTAACGGACTTAAAACACATAATACTTTAGCTGTAAGATAAAGGAAGTATGGAAAGCAAAACAATCTACCATAATTTTTAATTAGAAACGTACAGACTAGCAGTAACGATAATAAGGAGAAAAGAGACGAATACTAGCTCGTCAGCAGGAACAATTTGAAGACCTGAATTAATTGCAATGTTTGACCTATTAATGCCAAAACACTTACTGCATTAGCAAGCACACTTATACAGGAGCTCAAATATAATGAGTCCCAAGCCTCTTCGTTCTGGTATCAAGACAATTCAAAGGCTGCTTCTGTCAGGTTAGCGTAACACATCTTCTGCGAGCCTAGGTTCTCAGGCTGCCTTTAGGCTCTAGGTTTACACCATACAGACATAGTACAAAAATGCTGCATAGACCGTGAGTAACCAGCCACTGCAACAGAAAGCCCCTTTCATTAATTATCGTATGGTCCACAATGCCCCCTCTTGCTAAGGCTTGCTCTTTGAAAATTGTTAGTATCCAGCCACAGTAAGAGATCCTTGGCGACCTGCCAGACACAAAGCCCACCTGATTTCTAGGTAAAAGTGAGAGTATGATGTTTTGGAGTCTTAAGTCCAGTATCTTTATCAGTAAATTCATATTAGAATGTATAAGCCATATGGGTTTGTAGGTAGCGCAGTAGAAATGGTAATTTCCTGGTTTGGAGATCAGTGTGATGACTGCCCAGTTATGTTCGTGTCCCCAACATTTTTCTAGAACTCTGAAGGCCCTAGACAATACGAGGCAATCGTGGAGGCTCAGATTTTGTAAAATTAATTGGGAAGTTATCCTCTCCAGGTGCCTGGTTCTGATGGCTTCCACTATTTCTTCCTCCATCATATAATCCTCGGGAGGTCTCTTTGAACTAGACTAGGCGAAGGTCCCATAAAAAATACTTGGCTTCCTTTTCAGACAACCGGTCAGTAGCTGATGTCTGTAAAGTTGTAGAGAAGGTAGCACATTCTGTCAATATTTCTATAAGGTGGATAAGGGACTGGTCTTTGTCAGAGGAAATTCAGGTAGTACTTCGCTTCAATCAAGGTCGATAGGTGTGTGGGTGTTGGAGCATCACACTTTGTGTGGTAAGGGCATCATATTCCCTCCAATTATGGAGTTAGTGTCTGCTCCCAAGCTCTGTCTTCGAAGGGTTCAAAACATGTATGCCCATTTTTTGCGACTAAATGCTTTTTTCACATCCACAGATAGGGCCAAGAAATCCTCAGGAGCATCCCAGGAGAGCCAAAGCAAGAGTGCTGGTGTCTTCATGTGGTTGTGGGAAGTTGTCGCTGGAGCAAAAACGACATGTGTGTGATGGATCAAAGTATGAAGAACCTGCTTGTGATGCGTTGCTAGGATGCTTGCTAATATTTTATTATCAACATTGAAGAGCGATATGGGGTGGTAGCTGTCACAGAGCAGATGGTCCTTCCCTGGCTTCGGGAAGAGTGTGATTAAGCACTTACTGGAGAAGGAGGCTAAGCCACAAGGTTGGTCTTACTCTTTAAAGGGGTCTTAAAGGACCTCAGTCAGATCGTCCTTAGCTCACCTATAAAACTCCCCTGAGAAGTGGTCTTCACCTGGGGCTTTATTATAGGCAAGATTCAAATGTTGCCGTCAATTTCTTCCTTCAATTTTTCGCCTTCCAAGAGGTTTCTCCCATCCACATTAAGGCATAGCAACCTTATTACATCAAATAATAAGTCTTCCTTAATTGCATCATAGTCTTATTCAATGGTGCAAGGAGTTTTTATAAAATGTGGCAAATGTTCTCACAGAGTCATATGGTTCCCTGAGGGTGTTTCCCTTGCTATCTTTGATGCCTGGAATAGTCACCATGGATTCTTGCTCTTGAAGCTGAGCCCCAAATTGGCATCCCAGCTTGTCACCTTGTTCATAATGGTGTGCTTTCAGCCGATATAAGATGTACTCAGCTTTGGAAGTATATAAGTGATCAAGGTCCATTTTTGCTGGTTCCATACTAGCCCTGGCGGTAGGATGAACAGTGTATGCATGTGTTAAAGTTTTGATAGTCGCTTCTAGTGTAGCCTGTTGGGTTCTTCCTGTTGTCTATTGCAGAGTTGCACGTGATGTGGCCTCGTAAATTGGCCATGGCCACTTCTCAGAGGACCTACGACGAGGTCACAGAACCCTTAAGGTTAGCTAGGTATGCGTAGAGGTGAGATTTCAGAATCAATTTCTCGGATGGGGCATTGTAGTGGGAGACAGTGAGGTGCCATGGTTTCCAGACAGCTATGTTCAATCGCCAATCCACACACAGACGAACAAGGTGGTGGTCTGTGATGGGGCCCTCAAGGATATCACAGTCTAGCACCATAGAAACCTTGGGGTGTGAAGTAAGGTAAAAATCTAGCCACGATCATGTGTCATGTGCAGCCAAGATGAGTGTGAATACTTTGTCCATTGGGTGGGGAAGTTGCCAAATGTCAGTCAGGCCATGATCCGCCATCAGGACCCCAAGCATTGCCCCAGCCCCACTATTGGATACACGCTTCTTAATAACCCCTCTTTGCCCTCAGAGGAGGGTTGATTGCTTTATCTTGTGCACCTCATTTGTACTGCATTAATATCGTCTACTTCCTACCTCGGCAGAATAGGTATTTGTTTGCTGGAGGAAGAGCAGACAGGTCAAGAAAGAATACACTTGACCTCCACTTACTCACATCTGCTAGTGATACGTTTGCATAATGATTTACGTCATCCTCACAGTGACTCACAACTGCAACTCAGGTAAAGCTTATAAAGTAAGAGTGAACGTCCTACTAAATAAATCTAAAACAAGGCCATCATACTAAGTTGTTGGTGAATGCATCGGGAAAACAGAAGCAGTGCAATTTAATTGCTCTCTTCTATGCAATGCATCAGGTAAACAGAAGCAGTGTGATTTGTTTGCTCTCTTCTATGCAATGCATCGGGTAAGCAGAAGCAGCGCAGTTTGTTTGTTCTCTTCTATACAATGAACCGAGTAAGCAGGAGCAGCGCCGTTTGTTTGCTCTCTTCTATGTAATGCATCGGTTGAGCAGAAGAAGCGCGGATTGTTTTCTCTTTTCTATGCAATGCACCGGGTAAGCAGAAGTAGCGCAGATATTTTGCTCTTTTCTATGCAATGCATCGGGTAAGCAGAAGCAGCGCAAATTGTTTTCTCTTCTATGCAATGCATCGGGTAAGCAGAAGCAGCGCTGTTCGTTTGCTCTCTTCTATGCAATGCATCAGGTAAATAGAAGCCGAGTGGTTTGTTTTTTCTCTTCTATTATGCAATGCATCGGGTAAGCAGAGGCAGCGGGGTTTGTTTGCTCTCTTCTATGCACTGTATCGGGTAAGCAGAAGCAGTGCGGTTTGTTTGCGCTCTTCTATGCAATGCACCGGGTAAGCAGAAGCAGCGCGGTTTGTTTGCTCTCTTCTATGTAATGCATCGGATAAACAAAAGCAGTGTGGTTTGTTTTCTCTCTTCTATGCAATGCATCAGGTAAGCAGAAGCAGTGCGGTTTGTTTGCTCTCTTCTATGTAATGCATCGGGTAAGCAGATGCAGCGCGGTTGGTTTGCTCTCTTCTATGCAATGCACCGGGTAAGCAGAAGCAGCGCGGTTTGTTTGCTCTATTCTATGCAATGCATCAGGTAAGCAGAAGCAGCGCAGTTTGTTGCTCTTCTATCAAATGCATCGGGTAAGCAGAAGCAGCGCGGTTTGTTTGCTCTATTCTATGCAATGCATAAGGTAAGCAGAAGCAGCGCAGTTTGTTGCTCTTCTATCAAATGCATCGGGTAAGCAGAAGCAGCGCGGTTTGTTTGCTCTATTCTATGCAATGCATCGGGTAAGCAGAAGCAGCGCAGTTTGTTGCTCTTCTATGCAAGGCATGCTTCTTGGTGGCTGCCTTTCGATCCCAACTGATTCTGAGATAACATTCTCTTCACGTCCGATGCCGCATGGTGACTGAACAGTCTGAATACGTAATGAAACCACTTGTTAACAATTTTTCATTCAGAATGAGGGTGATACTGGAACAGCCAATAACAATGGGTAAGTGTGAATAACACATTTTTACACTAAATTGAGCCAGAACTTTTGTCTAAGCTGGATATGCTTTAGAGAATCACTACTCGCTGTGACTCAATGTCTTGGTCAATAAATATGGGGGCGTGCAGTGTCCATTTTAAAGCGCATCATTCCAGTAACTTGTGTTCGGGGGATTTGTACTGTCTGTGTTAGACGTAGCAAACACAATTTGATGGAGAGTATTGGGTTAACAAATGGTTTAAGAGTATTTCATCTACTAAGTAACCAGTCAAATAGTGCTGTTATTGCTATTTTTTCTTAGCTTCTTTTTTTAAAGATTTGAGCATCTTACATAAACCATCTTCGCAATTGTTACTTATAAGCAATCTTACTGACCGTCTCAGCAGAGAGGCATTGTACTGGATGGGCAAAGAATAATTGCTGCTATTGTAACCAAAAAGAGAGTCACAATCACCAGAGACATTTTAGGCAGGCTACGTTTTCAAAGCCTAACCCTTCAAAATGAGTTTCAAGAAACAAAACCCAGGCCTGTTGCAAAAACAGAACTGGCAAAGCCAATAGGCCCTGACTTTTTTGTAAATGCTGTTAAGTACTGTCAAAAAGAAGAAAAAAGTGGTGTGATGATGTAAATGTATTCATGGCATCATCACATGTGCGCACATGTTAACCATTACACACGCACATTGTGTCATCATGGTATGGCGGTGACAGGGTGATGACATATACCAGACAACGCGTCATGACGCAATGCCAATTTTGAGTAATCTTTTTAATTTAGTGTTACAGGATGACAAATGCACTGTTGCAAAAAAAATAAAAATAAGACAGTACAGGCAAGGCAGAGTAGCAACCAAGGAGTAAGGGGGTGGGAAGTGCGACTAAAAACAGTTGATGATCTTTTAGTATAAGACATGGAGGGACAGGTGGTCAATGGAGGGAGGGGTTCTGAAGGGCGAAGCAGCAGAAACAAGAACAAGAAAAAACTCATGAAATGCTGGAAGCAGAAGTAAAAAATAGGTACCGAGTGAACAGTGGAAAGATACAAGCTTCTAATCAAAAGAATGGTAAATAAGTGAGGACACAGGGTAGAGACCAACACGAAAAGATAAATAAGAAAAGCCATTTATTAAGAAGCAATTAAATGCGATTGACAAGAAAGTCAACCAATGATAAGTAGTGGGATAACCAATAGCCCACTTAAGTATTCATATAGTCCACAATAGGTCTTTTATTACAGACAGCTAAAACAGTCTGCATATGAGACCAAAACAAATAAAAGACTCTAAAAAAGGTATGACATCTGAAAGTTACTCGAACTCTAAGAACTGCAATGTCTTCATGCATATAAAGGTCTTTTCCAGGGATGGGGCTCGTACCATGGTTACTGGCTTTAGTCATAATAAATCTCAATGTGTTAGAATCCAGCCAAACCACACATCACTTTTTGATTAATGGCCCTGCAGAATTCATCATACGGGTGTTCTGAGTTCCAGCACCCAGGAATCATGGAGCTGAATGTCCTTCTGTTTGAACAGAACCAGTACCACTTCAGGAGCATAAAGCAGCCTGAATACAAGATCCGCCTCCAATGGTAATAAAAAAAAAATTAGAGTACTTAAAAGAAGTTGTGATTTGGAGGTACAAAGCTAAGTTTTAAAAAATTCACTGGAGCATTAAAATACACAACTGCAAGCAATGTCACCACTGCTTCCGTCTGCATTGCATTCGGGGGCTGAACGTGTGCACATGGGTCACCACTGCCTGGCCCGCCGCCCCTCCCCCGCCTGATATCTTTTACAACAATCATGCATCATCATTTTGCTGAGGTAGCCGAGTTCTATAATTTTCATCAGAGGGCTCCTCCAAGTCAGCGCCCTGCACAATTGTGGCTGATTTATTCTGTCATTACTTTGAAAAATTGCTCCCTCGCCGGCTCATTCTCCTCTATTATCATGGGATGGGAAGACGAACATTAGAATATTTATTACAGTGTTTCAGGGTGCTGGCGCAAACACCTGTCACCGCCTGGAACCCATTCCTCCAGCTCATCCACGTTGTCATTTCGGCTTGCCACGTCGTTTATTCAATTAGACACATGTCACTTTGAGAAAGCCCTCTCTGCCTCACTCTTTCCCGTGTCCTCGTGTCCTCTTCCACATAATTTAACGCCACACTAAATCTACTTTTCTGGATCACGGCCAAAATGGAGTTTCAAAGCACAATGTGTTTGTAAGCTGTCAGAAAGGCATCACTATTATGCATATTATAGTCACACTGTGTGCACCCACTGGCAGATTGCTAGAGTAATTTCTTTAATTTTCAACAGTTAATTCAGGGAGTTCATCAAATTAAAAACGCACATGATGGAATCCTATATGCACAAACATAGCACGATTGAAGGCGTTCATATTTAAAGCGAATTTCGTAGCGCACCCTGTATCACATTTTGCGATGCAGCACGCTACGAAATTCGTTTTATTAATTAAATTGTTTACTTGGCTTCAATTATCCATACTCTGGTTTTTAGCACCCCCCCCCCACCCTGACCCTCCCCCACCACACCTCTCCGCCCCACCGAAACACCCTCCAGGGGCCGCGGCTGGACTAGAAAGAATAACAGTTTCATCGTGAAGAGGGAAGGGGTGCTCAGCACTGTGCACATCACGTGTTGGAGTTGCATGTCTGATCCCACCTGAAGGCCAAGCGACCGGAAACGGAAGACATTTCAAACCCTTCTAAGAATCCCCGGCCTGGGTTTATGGTGGGGAATCTCAGCACCCAGCTTCTTTTCAAGCGACAGCTCCGGTAACTTAAAAATACGATGGGAATGACGTCATGAAGCTTCAATAAAAAGCTCCTTTTTTGGGTCTGTAACCTCTAAAGATTCTACGATGTATGCAACAGCACTGGGAACCAGCTCCTAATTCTGACACTAGAACAGCACGTTTGTAACTGGCATAACACACGACATTGATCTCCATGAGAGAAGGTGACAGACCTGTGTGGGGACCAGCGCTGGTAAGAGTTGGCCTTCTGTACGCCTCACAAGGTAATAAACGTATGTCCTATTCCGTATACACTACAAGCAAGTTCCGAAAGGCACATGATTCAGTACCACTGAACGACCCACATTAGGATTTGCAAATATGTTTCATCCATAGCGAATTAAATGATAGAACATATTCTATTGCTACAACTGGCCTATGTTGGGATTGTTCAGTGGATCTTGAAGAGCAATCAATATGGTAAAAAATACAGACTATATCAGAACCCACAACAAATGAGCTGCAAATTACCCAACAAACATGCCTGTCTGGTAGAGGTATATTCAAAGTTGAGAATTCTATGTCACATATGGAGTGGATAAATACACTAGTTTTTTGGGTTGTGAAGTTCATGTCTCCAGGGTTAAGCAGGTGAAAAGATATATTTCCTTAAGGTTTTCCTAATTATTCTCAACTATGTTGGGTTGTACCGAACAGCAAACACATTAGCTGGCAGAATGGCTGACTGGCGGCCTATACGATAATCATATGTAGGTATGCAGCCTCACATCATGCATCCACACTACCAGTTAAACCATATATTATTAATTTTGTATAGGTCCATATGGTTCCAAACTCTAAAACACTACAGCTGTGGGACACATTACATGCATCTCCAAATATTGTCCCCGAGTAATTTGCCACTTTATGGGGCAAAATGCTGTGTCGAAACCCAACTCTAAAATAATAGATGCCAGGGGGCGAATTAAATGGGCTACACTGTCCAGACAAAAGAGTGAGTGCACAGTTCAGCCAGGGCAACATCATTTTAAGAGGCAACAGTAAACAAACATCCTTATTAGTCGACAGCTATCACACTTTGCACTGTTATTCAGCAGCAGTGTGCCCTCTATTGCCACCACACTCCCAGTTTCGGTAAAGCTGTATTTACCTACAGTCAGCTCCTTAAGAAGTCAGCGTGTAATTGTGCATAATTATACCACTTGTTCAACAAAGAACTGACAAGTCTCTCCTACCAGGCAGCGCAAGCTTTCTTTTAGGCAAAAAGATCAGTTGACATCTTATAGTTAAGGCTCCCTGTTTTCCGTTTTTACCGATTTTTACAGATAAATACAGACAGAAAATTCATTTTCTTGTCTGTATTTATTTTTAAATGTGGATAAAAACTGAATTTGAGTTGCTTTTGAGCAATTCTAAATGCTGTCTGCCATGACTGACAGGCCAATAGATGTGTGGATTGGTTGCATATTTTCATATAAGTGCACTGATTTATCTTCTGCGGTTGTCCACAGCACTGAAACCTAGCTGACATTCAAGCATGAGTGCATATTTATCGGTTAAATAATTGTGGAAATATACTAATTTCAGCTTAATTTTTCCACAAAATAAATATGGACAAATACAGATAAAATTAGCAAAAAATAAACATGGATAAATACCGACGGAAATGGCAAAAAAATATATACTATAAAACCGGGAGCCCTACTTCGTATACGTATAGCCCGCCCACTAATTACCATTGGATGGCTGCATTGTCACTCTCGCTGGCTTTACCTCGTGACCTTTCTTGTGCGTGTCCCTCCCCTGGAGCATTGCTGCATTATTTGTGTCTTCCTTCTCCTCAATTTTCAAGTACAACGTTTTGCTTTTTGGTTAAGCACTCCAAAAGAATGCATGGGTTTCCAGCTGTCACTGTTGTTTACTTCTCTTGCCTCCTCTGTCACTTTATTTTATTCTTCTTTAAGCATTCTGCACGGCTATGTGGGCAGTTGTACAGCATCACTGAAACCATTGGCAAAGTAAATCAGTCCAAACGAGAGACCTGCTGGCTTTGCCAATACTTGTTTTAAATTCTATCCTTAGCGCTCCAGGAAATAACGCAGAAAACTTCCGGATCCTACTGAGAATTCGTTTTATAACTGTCTTCAAGTTCACAAGCTCACTGGGCCACATCCAAAATGTCTGGCATGAAGTTGGTCTGGCGGCTTTCGATGCAGCAGCACCCATTTTCCAGTAACTCAGCAATCTAAGTAACGTTGGCAAGAGGTAGAGATACTCTGTGCCTGTTCGCTTGGAGAGCCAGCAGTGCTTTTGCTCTTAATGCATTGCGCACGTATATATTTGAGCTGCGCAACATAAATTATTATCCTTTGCATAAAATTCTCAATTTATCATTGCGGTCTCCCAGTTGCCCTAACAAAAGAATCACGTAAAACAGTGCACCAATGATCAGCTTTCCAACCTCATGGAACTCTGTACCCAGAGGTACAATATTAGACATAGTTACACAATTATGAGTAAATACTGTCTACAGTTAGTGCCACAGAGGCACCAGAAGAGGCCATGGTAGGGTATAGAATCATTTTTACTCTCTTATAACGTTCATGAATGGCAATGATTCTGACAATGCACAGGATACAAAGGTAGACAGTTTGTTTTCCTAAAGTTTTTTTATGATATATACTACTCAGTGGCTTAGCAATGGGGGGGGGCACACATTCACTGCCACCATTCACTTACAACTGCACACAAACTCACAGTCATCCATTCACACACAATCACTCAAACACATCCATTCTTAAGTGCACAAACATACACCCACCATTCACAAGCAAAAACACGAGCACATACCAATTCACTGTGTGCACTCATGCACAGACACACATACATTTATACATAAACACATACACGTAAAATTCAAAAAGCACTTATCAGGCTGCAGCGTTGACATCGGGTGATGGGAGGGATCAGCATAAAGCAAAGGCCTTGGTGGTTGCTGGAGTCCTCAGGGAAGGAAGGGATTGACTGAGTATCCTAACATCTCCTCTCATTGGCCGAGCTTTTCATGGGTCAGCCAATGAGAGGAGCACCTTCCCTAACTCAACCACCACAGAGTGGAATGAGGTCAGTGAGAGTTGCTGAACTCATCGCACACAGAGTCTTTGAAAGTTAGTACTAGGCATGTCAAGGCTTAAACCTGAAGCACTCAAGTCTGATTCAATCAGTGACACTCCCCGCTCATCATGAGGGGGACGACCTCAGTGTGCTTTGCTGAGCTGATGAGGTCACGCCATCAGGACTGTGAAATCCTTAGCCCGGCAAGGCTTGCTCAGGCGGTCAGGCCCCTGTGCATTAGCTCGTTTTGTAGCACCTGGCTGCCTGACCCAAACACAATGAGTATCTATCTGTCAGGCTGACCTTTGCGCAACCAAATAGACTCATCGTGCTTGCAAAAGGGAGGGAGGCGGGCCACTCAGCCCTTAACCGCAGGTCTCGCTTGCATTTTCAAACCTTATTTGTATCATTAGATAGCTATGCTCTATTCACATCGAGAAGCAGCCTTTGGGAGGACAATACTTTAGCACAATAATGGTACCTTCAACTCTTGTCAGTAACACTACATTTAAGAACATATTTCAAATCAAAAGGCTTTAGAGGGAATTTCAATTGTGTGAAAGAAGCCTGGTATCTCTTGACATATTCTGTTTTTTCATAAAATCACAGCATGTTAAAATGAATACTGTTTTATTATATATCTGCTACTATTCAGATGTTATGCATGCAGCATTCCTTACCGTTCTGAACATCCAGTACATGATGTTTATCCAACGTCCAACCACCCATGTTGGAGGCGTCCAGTTCATAGCCTTGCAAAACGGCTGTTCTCTTTTCCCACAATGTCAAGTCCAGGCAAGATTCGTATTCATAACCAACAGATACTGAAATGAAAATGTTTTAGTTCAACCCAGAGGGCGAAGCCAGAGTTACACATTTCACTAAGACAGCTTAATAGTCACACTGTAAATAGACATGCCAATTATGAGTAGAAATTGAAGTTATCAAGGCTTCTGTCTTTAGGTTATTCAACATTTTTGTTATTATGAACTAGCCTCATTGTAAATGCAGCATCTTGCAGTATTACAGCAAAAAAATCAATCAAGAAATTGTTTACACAAGAAATCCTACTTAAAATAGAGATATGACTAATGCATTGTAAAGAGAAGGTGGGCAGCATGCAGAGATATCACAAATAAGCATGTGATCAAACCGGTTCAGAGGTGGCTAGTGGACAGAGACCGAGAATTGCCCAGTGGCAATTTGGTTGCATTTCAAGATGTACCAATGGCCTACGTCAGGGTTCCAACTGACTTGGACACCATAAAATCATCAACATATTGAGTAATGTTATTGGCAGTCTCAAAGGAAAGTCTAAGGATTACGCCGGTGTGGCGTTGAAATACGTTCTAAAAGAAAGCCTATCCCGGCAGCATATAGGTGCAAAGCTAGGCTTTGTTGTACCCAGTGGTTAAGTCAATGTGTTCATTAACCTTCGGGTGATCTCAATTGTGTAACACATGCAAAGTCAAGTGAGCCCTTAAGTTAAGGTGCTGTGACCAGCTGGCAGCTTGCTTCACCAAAAGTTATTGTTGTAATTAGGTTTCACCGAGGCTAATAGTCACAAATGCTCTCAAACATAAGTAGGCCAACCACTGTGTATTAGTCTAATATCTGGAATGTAGAATTTAAGTGCATGCCAAGAAATCTGTAGATACTGGTGAACTGAAGGTTACAACACATGCTGTTACCATGGGCTGGAGAGGCACTACCTACATGCGGTTAAGTACAACACCTACAGTGTCACACGTACAGTACGAGTGACATAAAATAATAACACTCTATTTCATCTGGAAGATTGCACGTGTCTAGCAGGTTATCACTCTGGTTGGATTAGTTGTTGTCATTCGTTTCATGTCATCATATTTTGGACAACTCAAGCTAATGTTCTTCCCTGTACCGATTTTGGACTTTAGTTGTATAAATCATGAATATTATTTACTGTACGTATCTACAACATTAGAACACCGACATATTCATTAGTAAGTTTTCATGCTAAAGAGACTTTAATCCAAAATGTACGGCCCGCTGGAAAATAAGTCTTAATTTATATTTAGCTTTATTTTTCATGCAATATTTCCAGTTGCCTCAGGAAGATACATATATTTAACCTACCAACAGCTTCAGACAGCCCGTAGACCTTCTGGTTATAGGCATCCGTCTTATCCCATATGAAAGTGTAGGACAAACTGGGCGATGCAGGAAACCATTTTTGGAAAAGTCTCCCTACTACTGCAACCATAAGGTGAACTTTCATTAGGTTGAATGGAATAACCGCATGCGTCATGGTGATCTTGAGAACAGACTTGTATCCTGCTGCCCTAGAGCTTAGGTAGGAGAGTTTCAAGTCAGTTCCAGGGATGGTTGTCTCTTCATGAAGCACCTACAAGCAAATTCACAGTGAAAACATTAAGACGACATTCTACAGCAAAAACATTCTATAAAGAACCCCAATTATTTATTATACATAATAAGACACCAATTGTATGGTCTCAAATTTGTTTGGCAATACCAAGTTTCCCACAAGTCCTGCATCTCCTAACATGTGCTCCAGACATTGGTAACATGTTAAACAGTGATCTGATGAAGATTACTTTGACATAATTACTCAAGGCCTGCATACATCAACCTCAAGACAGGCTGATGTGTTTTTGCACATCATAGTGTAGCACACCAACTGGAAGGAAACAGGTGGCAACACATTTGTAATACATGGTTTGTATAAAGATGCACTGGCAAGTTCACAGTAAGTACACCTGTTTTGACAATCTCTTTCCTTCACAGCAAATAGTGAAGGACAAAGGTTAGGCACAGTGCAGGGTGGAACCACTGGAAGGGTTGGGAAGCCAGGACAATGGAAGATGAGGACAGGATAGACTTAAGTTCAAGAAAGGCAGGACATGCGCTCTTTGGGGGTGAGGGTTAGAAAAGGGCACATGAAGTGACAGGGGTAAAAGGAAACACAGGGAGGAGGGTGGGAGCTGGACAGTGACAAAAGGAGTTGGGTGGCAGAGCCAAACAAAACGCTAGTGGATGCCAACATAGGCGTGAGATCAGTATGTGTAGAAATGGAGGCAACAGTGGTGTTCTCCAGTGGAAATCATATTAAAAAAATCCATGGTGGGATCAGGGTGCAACACGATTCACAAGTTCTCCTATGGTGACAAGTAATAAACAAGACAAGCGCGGAAGAGAAGAGTGCAATCTGCCACTTCAAACTGGCAATATTAGACCTGTAAATCCTAATAAAATACAACAGTCATAAGACACAGGAGAAGAGAGGTCTACTTTGAGGGGAGGCAGGGCAGAATGATGAAAAATGCAATAAAACAAACTACTGATGAGTGATAGAAGGTGTGCTTAACTTGGCTCTCTCACTTGGAGACCCTGGGAGTTCCATGGAAATGTTACATTGACCTTGGAAGTTTCGCCTTTTGAGTACAACGGGGCTCTGTGCCAATAGATAAATAAGGTCTCTGCAGGCGGTGGAGGTGTTGACTAAAGATTCACAGACTGCCAGGGAGGCAATACAGACCGGCTGAGAAGCACCTGGCCCTGTCACGGAGGGGATGGTGTTGAACACGAATCCACCAGCTTTAGTACTTTGCAATTTACTAATGTCCCTGCAGCCATGATCTATTCGTTGGAAGGCAAAATATTTTAGCTACACAGGCAAAGTACAACAAAAATGGGAGTACACACGCAGTTAATGTGTTCAGTTCACACCTTTTAACAACAGCGCACCAACTGACTGTCAAGTGCAGCTCTAGGCATTACTTTATCACTGCCATGCCACAAATCCTTCAGCAAAATTATACATTGTGAAACCAAGTTCTGCAACACAACAAAACCTGCAATTGTATCACAAACTTTAGAATCTTTCAAAGAAAGAATCACAGAAGGGCCGACCCATAGGACAGCTCGAACCTTCCTTTTCCGTGGTGTCCAAGACAAGATATGTTTTTTTAATTATTCCTACTAAGCAAAGAAATTCTATTCCCTTTATTCCCGTCTGTGTTGTTTAAGTTCCCTCTCTGATCCTGACTACTTTTCTGCTCTGTGTCTACTTTCTTCATTGTTTAACAGCAGCACATTTGTTCCCACCAGCACGCAGGGTCATCGAGCTTCCTCCAAAGCCACCGTGGAGATGGCAAACAAGTGGGCCTTGCGTGCCCTCTGACTGAGGATGTCACTCGCCTTTGCGCAAAGATGCCGTCCCGCGACTTATCCGGTCTCTAGGAATCAGGAGGTCACGTTAAAGCTCTGGCCTGCCTCGCTCGTCAGTGCGCTGTAGCTGCCAGGATCCCAATGGGTCAGCCTCGGTTGTTCCTTTCTGGAATGATTAGCGTTATTCTCCGAGGATAAACAACTCGCCCGAGGTAAGTCTCTGACAACTAACTGTTTATATCTCAAATGAATTTGAGGCTAAATTCATTCTGATTGGTGTTTTTCCGCCAGTCGAGCTTGAATGACTACCAGCGCTGTACCGCTTACAATGATGCCCTAACATTTGTGGTGGACTTTCAGTTCTAATATAAAAGGTTATATAAAGGCACTCAGAGGCTGCAAGGTAGATGAGCAGAGCAGGGATACAAAATGGCTTTCCTCGCAGAGGGAAAAGCCAGAACCATTCTGATCCCCAGTTCAGTCATTGCTGTTTTTCAGAAGATGTTTTGCTTGGCTTTTGGACAGAGTGGATTTCTGTCTTCGAAGGACTGGGCTCAATCAACAAAAAAGCAATCACCCTAATTTGCCCTGAAGAGTTCAATTCCAGATTAGAATTTAGAATGACACAATGCAGCTATACATCAGCCCTTGGAGCTACCAAGTGCTCTCGACTTGGAAACGCTAACCTGAAAGCAATCGCAAAGCAAAATAATTGAAGATATTGCTTCTGTTGGAAATAGGTTCTGTTTTACATGACCTGCAGTAACACAACGCAACAAAACAATACTTTTAGTATGCCATGCCGGACCGCTGTGAAAAGACCAGGGCTCCCTGAAACTAGGTGAGTACAAGTACCGAAGCCGTCTAGCTCAGAATGATTTACTTTTATGTTATTCCTTATACAGTGCTGCCATTGTGAATTTGAATTTTATTTAGTGCATTTTATCCTTTGGTTTATTCTCATTTTATTACAGCTGTACACAGCAGCGTAGCCCACACTCCATACTTTGAGTGCTAGTATTATTCAATAGTTTTCTGACCAGTAGCCTTTTTCGTTTACTTTCTCTAATCTTGAGGCTGATGGAGGAGCCGGAGGGCCCAACCTATCAGAACAAAGTGATTAAAGCTTTAAAAACCAATGATAATGCTTCGCGTTCCTCAACATATTCCTTGTGGTAAGCACAAGACCACAAGGAATGCTGTGGCAAAGCTGGGGCTTCAGTGATGGGTATTCAGTATGAGGGGAAGGTATTAACAGATATACCAAATCTTATCCCAGGACTACTGTGGCCCATCTGCATGGTCATTTCATGTAGTGAAAAATGACCACCTATCATTCTATACGAATATCTCGCCATTCTCCATTAGGTTTTAATTTTTCTATAATTGAATGTGAATTTTTTATTGGAATATTGATGTCCAGAATGTAAATTAGGAACAAAAATCACTCCCTTTGCGTTTCTTTTCGTCTGACAGCTATTGCAACCCCCATTTTGAAGAAGGGAGCTGTAGGTCTTCCATTTCTTCCGTTCTTTATTTTGAATAGTTACAGAGCTAGTCCCCTTCATCCCCAAACAATTCACATGTAGCTCTAAGCTAAGAGCGAGGCCTGCTGGATTCTTGCACTGCAAGCAGTAAAACATCCCTAAGCACAGTGCAGATTGTCTGGCCAAACATCACTCTGCAAAATGACTGTGTATTTTACAAATCGATGGCACTGTTGTGCTGTCCTCACTCAGACATTTTAGCTCCTAGCGGTTCAGGACACTCAGGGAGGTAATACTGTTTTAAGAACATTGACAGAAAAAAAACACATTTTATGAACACAGCCAAACTAATTAAATGACTTGGCAGCTGTCAATAATAAATTATTTGCTTCACAATATCAAACTACAAAACAGAGAAAAGAACTTCACCAAAATGGAAATGATCAACCAATTGTAGACCAAAAATGACTTAAAACCAAAAACCAAGCATTGATTCCTTATGACTACATGACTAGAAAAGGCAGCAGAGATTTCTTTTCACATAGGACGCTAATCTAAACATAAGGGGAAGTCAGACATGTTTCAGCTATCGAACATGTGTGTGTGTGTGTGTGGGGGGGGGGTGTGTGTGTGTGTGTGTGTGTGTATATCAGAGGATAGTTTCAGAAAATGTGTAATGAACCATCACTGCGACAGGTAATTCATACTAATTTATTAGTAGCTATTATCAGTAGACTTTTGTGGCTGACCAGCCTCAGTTGCGGTTGTAAACTGATTTCTAAAGTTTCTAATTTTTTAATTAATACATACTAGTTATTGTTAATGTTTAATTATTTTATCTATTCCAGAAAAGTGGGTGTCGGGAAAGAATACAGACTTATGGTCGTACCTGCGTCTCCGGTATGATTGGGCTGTCGTCAGGAGAGGACCTGAAGAAGGTCGATAAAGGTGATGATACAATGACAGGGTTTGGTCTCACAAAGCCACTGAGGTCACAACTCGGGATATCATTCTCTTCCTTCTTCATCACCAGAGTATCCATTACATAGAACACATTCCAGGGAATCCATACAGTGTGGTATTGTGTCAGGAAGGGTGCCCGTTCAAAGACCAGAGTTAGTGATGCTCCACCATTTGACACCAGGTCAAACCTGAGAAAACAAAAAATAGATTATGTAAGTTAAACTCTGACAGTGACAAACAGCTGCATCAGCACACACCAGGAGGTCAACATCTTGATGTATTTAGCTCTCGGTTATGAGAGTTACCCTATTATAAGACTCAACGAACTGCGCTATGAATTGGGTTTTGGAATGCATGAAACTGCATTAACATTCTGCACTTTAATAGCAGTGCTGACAGACCAGCTCAACAATCAACACAAAATTAGCAATGACTACATCCATGAATGAAGTTACACCATCATCCACCACAGAGTGCTGCCACTGGGGATGCCATTGTGCATGTATTCATTAACTAAAGGAAAAGTGAAAAGTGTTATTCTTTAATGCATCTTAGCTAAATATACCCACATTTCTCACCGCCAATGAGGATTGAGGCCTGTACTTTTAGCGGAGGCATCACAGGCTTTTTTTGAGCAATGGACCAAATAAGCAAAAAACAAAGCCCACGTGTCAGCAAAAGCACTCAAGTGTGATTTGAAATTGTAATGTGCCATTACTTTAACAGGCATTGAAAAATATTTTCTGTATTAACAATATATTGTATTTTTGTGTGATGAATCCAGAAGGGAATACATGCACCTGCTTTCCTTTATATCACTACAGCCTGTTTTTCACATCATTCCCACCTTTTAGAAACAAAATATAAAGCTAGCTTTTTGCATCTCCCCTACCTGCATTCCATAAATAGCTGCGAAGAAGCCCTTTTCCCTTGTGGTTCGCTGTGTGCTCCTACTTTCTTTAACATTAGAGGCTGGGTTGGTTCTAACACGGTACCCTCTTGTAAAAAATCTGCCAATAAAGTGGTCACCTAGTCAATGATCCCTGCTAACCTGCTCTGGATAGGTTTAAAAGTGAATGGGATATGACTAAATCTGACAGAATGAAAACAAAAACAGAACTGATCCATTCAAGCTCTTCCCACGTTCAGGAAAAGTCTACGTTTCTGTCTCCTCAATCCCACTTTCATCTGTAGCATCTTGGAAGATATTGCAACAATTCGAATAGGACCTAAAATCTTCAGAGATGGTAGCTAGTAGAGCAGGCAAAGATCAATAAAAAAGGAAAGGACCCAGAAGGCTTATTTCAGAGCCTAAGAACCTCAAAAACACACTTTGTTTACTTCCAACACTACACCCCAAATGTCTACTAGTTTCAGTTTCCTTGAGCCAAGAATTACAAACATATGATCTGCCATTTAGGACAGGCACGAAGAACTATTTTACTGGACTAATTGGCATGATTGGACACTCGCTTAGCTGATTACCTCAACAACGTGTGTGCAGCATGTCAACAGAGCCATGCATGGTGGCATGCAACGTCTGCATGAACCCCTTCACCTTATATCTCTGAATTGCGGAATGCATCGGTCTACATGACCATGAAAAATGCAACAATATCAATCCGGGAGAAACCATTGACAACCTTTACAAAGTTGCCATATTATCTACCTCATTCTAATATCTCATGTTAAAGTTAAATCACGTAAGGAGGGGTGACAGAAAAACTTCAAAACTTCAGTGATAAGCACAACATTCACCGCAAAATTAACAATCAGGGTCCAGACAACCCTCACCTCACCCAGGTGTACAGAATCTGTTTAGGCTCCATATAGGGACCTCTTTTAATAGATGGTTGCAGACCAGGCGTTAGTGGTAATGCTGCTTGGATAGGTGAAAAAAGTAAGATACAACCAAACACAAACGGTCTGGTAAAACTGGTCATGGTCTAGCCCCTACTCTTAACCAGATGTAGCAGGGTAGGATTAACACTACAAACACCCACACGATACTTGACACTGTGGTGTCCTCCTAAGCTCTTTTCTCTTGCTGCTACCATTCAGTATATCCCTGTGGTAATCCGACTACAGTACAACTCCAAGCATCACAATAAGAGTGAATACTGCTGGAGAAACATCTACCTCTCATTCAGAGGGTCCTAGATGGGTAAGAATTCGATAACAAAGTCCATAAAGAACGCTGCACTGCCATTCAACTGGTCGTCAGATCCAGGAGCAGTCCCAATATGTCTCACAGCCACCTAGCACAAAACTCACACAGACTATGATTTCAAACTATTAGCATAGAGAAATTCAAGGTAATGCAAACTGCTTTTTGCCACACCTCTCTCATTAATGAGCACAGAGTCACTGTACATAGCTGTTATGCCACTTAGATTTTTATCATATTTATAAAAACAAAGCTTTTATAGGATTCATCACAGGAAATGTATCCTATCTATGAAAATAAGGATAGAATCATTACAGGCATTCTACTTAATGATCATTTAGATTCAAAGAGTTTGAGTTTCAAAAAGTTCTAATCCGTGGGAGACAGCATTATCAATCAAATTTAAATGGGAATAATGATAAGGAATCCATAATTACAACAACTGCACATTGGCAACAAATACTGAGACAGTGCTTTATTTGTACCGGTGTTTTCTGCGCTCGGCACCTATTTGTCAACACTCTTAATGCAAATCCACCACATAGAGGCGTTGTGTAGGTACATTTTCAGCAAAGTTCAATAGTGGACCATTTAACTTTTTTTTAAATATCTTTAAAAATTATAAAACTCGGACTAATTTAAACAGAAGTTTAAAATTACACGTGTTGCACCAAATGCAGTGGACCCATGTGAAATATCTTTGGTCCTGGCACATAATTTTTGGGAAATTAAGCACTGCTTTGAGATAAGACAAATAAAGGATTTAGTAAAGGTTCACATAGCTTTAAAAGACAAAAACTATCAGTGTCTCTTAAAAACAGCCAATGCGTGTTGAGCATTCAATGATAGTCTTTTACTACACATTAGATATGGGGAAGCTCGAAGTCCTGTAGCAATATAGCAGAGGTAAGTTTCATAGAGACATAACATACCGTGTATTTGTAAAGAACACATTTCCCAAAAGGATATCTTGGAACTGAATAATAGATATTTATTACTACCCAACTCAATGGTACTCATTTTATCAACCTCAGAAGGTTGAAAGGCTATGTGGACGTGCTGGAATTTGAACCTGTGACCATGTGGTCAAACACAGGCCCCTACAGTGGACGCATTAGTCCACTAAGACACCAGACCCGGCCTTTGAGAGACAGCCCCGATGGCATTCAAATCATTTGCATTGTGGTATTCCCCATACAATTGATAATGTTTACAGCCTCTAAAGAAACTGTCGTACAATGTCAGACTACATACTTCATGGAGGTTGAACACAATCACCAACATTGAAACAACTAATGAAAATCTACTCTTTGCTCTCATGGTGCTACTGGACACAAAAGCAAGGAAAGATTATGTCATACCAGAGTTTAGTGGGCTGCCATATGGTTGTGTCACCTCCAGGGAGCATCTACAGTGAATTCCATTTGCGTAACATAGGAGTATTGTTGGTGATAAAATGAGCTCTATTTGTCTACTTTATTATGGAACCTGGTGGGAAGTAGTACATTTCTGCGATCCCTCTTTGTCAGAGGATGAAATGTCAACAGTAGTTAACATTGTGCTGCTTTTGTCGAACATTATTTTTTGTACTAAGATCGTGGAATGGGGTTGTGAGAAATCTGTAGTAGATTGGTTACTAGAATTTGCAAAAGGATGCAAGAATTCAAATATGTGTGTGTAGGGAATTCACCTTTTCTGTGTGGTCACCCCAGATAGTTTGCCTTTTGCTGGATGATATATTTTTACTGAATTTAGAACTCTGTACACTATACCCTTGCTACCCAATAGTGTAGTGCCTGTGCTTCCCCTTTAAACAAGGTTGAATTGGCATTTCCTAATTGGTATAGTTAACATGCCAGAAGTCACTTGTATATGGTACAAAATGTACTCAGGCCCTGGAAGTTAAATGCCACTTGTGGACTGCAACACCTATTGTGCCATCCACTGCAGTGGCAGTGCAAACATGGCTTCATGCCTCCCATTATAGCCTGATTGTAGCAGTGTGAACCTGCAATTTACCCTGTCAAATAAATCTTAATAGCTCAAATCTTCTGGTTCAATATTAACAAGTCACCCTATATGTGCGCCTTGTATCTAACGAGGCAGGTAGAATAGTAGTTAAAAGTAGGTCATGTAGTATTTTAATGTTAACATATCCTTACAGGCACTAGTATCCAAAAGCTTTTTCCACTGTGGCAGGCCAAACTCTTCTATGTAGAAAGTCACAGTGCAGATTAAAATACTATTACGATATCTCGTGAATGGGTCCTGCTAGAAAAAGAATCAAACAAATATTTGTAATAGTTATCAAAAGGCCAATTCAATGGTAAAGTTTTATTTTTAATAAATATTAAGGAAAATGCACTTTAAAAAAGGCTCCTTTTCACTGCCTGAAGTTCTTGGAGAGTAATTTGCATTGTCTCTCCAGTTTCTCCCAGCCAGTACACCCTGACTGCAAAAAATTAGCTGCGTTCTCAGATTGATGGGGGCGGAGATGATTGTAATAATGCGCTTCCCGCTGATGTGTTTTGACAGTGCAACTGCAGACACATTTCTACTAATGAGCGATGAGGGAACAGTTCTGATATTTGCTGAGAGTCCTTACTTAGATCTCAGATGGTAAGTCTTTCTCAGTCTTTCTCAGTTAATCTGCCAGGCGTTATTGCTCCTAGACAGAGATGGCTGCACATGTGATGAACATTTTTTTTATTTGAATGCTACAACTTGCTAAGTTGAATTCGGAGCAAGCATTTAATAATGCACACATGACAGAAAGATTTGAAAACATGTCCAAGCCACTTTCTAATACCGCTGCCCTGTAACAAAGGGGCAACTGATTGGTTTGAAGCAGGCAACCTGCAGTCACTCAAATTGCATCCAACTGCAAAAAATCACAAGCTAAAAAAGGGGCCAATCCTGACATCACACGTATTTTGCACGATATGTGTGTATGTTTATGAATGTGTGCAATGTAGTAACGCAAAATCAACAAGAAGTGAACAGTCATGCAGATCACAGTTTCTACAATATTAATTTAGTCAGCTTCTTGTTTTTTATTAAAGAGCTATGTACTTCGTTACAAACTACAGATGTCATTGATGGCACAAAGTGAACGGCACACATACTTACATTCCATCCTGACGTGTGATTGTGTAACCATAGTCTGGATAGTGCAAAAATGAGACATTCACGCCAATGAGTGGCGTCCCGTCGGCAGTAAGTACTTGGCCCCTTATAACTGATGCCAGACTGTAAAAGAAGTGGGAGGAGAGGACAGAGACTACACATTAGACTAGGGATGTGCTGTAAAATCCATTATGTATGTGATTAACAGAAAAGATTACAACAAAACTGACAATCATTATCCAGCAAACTAGACTCTCTAGACTCCCACGCCACCGCCCGTTTGTAATGGAGCATTATCTGCATTTTAAGTGCTGCCTAGCATAGCTTCAATCTTAATACCATGCAGTCTGCACAACTGGAGCCTTGAAATAACAACATATTTGAAGTTTATATTCTATCACACAGAAAAGTACGCTTTTAAGCAGATTTTGAGAAGAGTAGATCCACAAAGATCAATAGGTCAACATTTGAATGACCTTCAAGAAAAAACTGCACAGAGATTCTTTTTAAAATAATTGGATTTATGTCATTCACAGCAGGTGCAACAGTTCAAGCGCACATCAGTGTGCTTTGCACAACATCCACAGAGATTTGGAAATGCTGGTTTATTGGGTCATTTCCACCATCCACGTAGCTTCCTTATTATGAAAGTTACTAACATGCATTATGAGACAGCCTTAGCTTGTAAAGCTCACTTGAAAATGTCCTTTCAGTATCCATTAAATTGGTGGTCCTCTAACTGTGATGACTTGAACCCAGTATTTACAGAAGTGATTTAATCCAGTCTGCATTCTGTTACTAAACAAACTTTGCCAGGTCAAATACATTGTTCCCTACTATTTGTTGATTGGATGTGCAGAATGGAGTATCTGAAAAAAGGCACAGCAGTGATTCAAAAGTTTTTGCTTTGCTGGCCACCAGCAAACCCTAGCAATTACAACCCTAGTGATGTAATGGTACGGTCACCTCTTATTGAAAGGGTTGTCACCGGGGATGGTGTGAGTGCTGTCTGGTCCCGTCAGGAAACTGATGCGGTCATAAAATGACCTGGCTGCCTGCAGGGAGGGCGACTGCTGGCTTTGGCTGATGATGTCTTGTGGGTCGGGGAGGCCGCGGCAATAGGGCTGGTTCTGGCAGGCGCTCTGCAGGCAGCAATCTGGATCCATGCAGTCGATTAATCCATCTGCGAGAAAAGGAAAGTGCAATCAAGTGTGTGAGTTCACAGTAGACAAGAAAGTCCCTACCCCTTAAAACAAGTGACCGTTAGTGGGT
Source organism: Lissotriton helveticus (assembly GCF_964261635.1). Taxonomy (NCBI): domain Eukaryota; kingdom Metazoa; phylum Chordata; class Amphibia; order Caudata; family Salamandridae; genus Lissotriton; species Lissotriton helveticus. Next base: position 16,447,596 of record NC_136060.1, on the reverse strand, counting down.
CCTCGCTTTTTGGTAAACGAAACGATCAACTCCCATTCTTGATCCCTCAAATATCCGGTAATTCATTCACTCTAATGTATTTCAGCAGAAAATTTAAGAGGGCCAAACATTTGAACAGCAGAGAATTTTCATTGCAAAACTAACAGATTGAGAATTCTGCTTTGGAACATAATTGACGCTGAGATGTAAACAGATTCTCACAAATGTTAAAAAATACCCTGTACATTTGTAGGAATGACCGAGAGGTACCTAAGGGGTAAGCATGTACTTTTCTCAGGAATATAAAATGTGCACAAAATATACATGAACGGTCCATCTGTCCAACTGCACCTGTTGTCATCACAATGCTGGGTAGCGCTGGCCTGTTGGCAGAGTGAACAGATGCATCCATTGCAGAGACCTGTGTTTGACCACATGGTCACGAGACCACTCAGAATTGCGCTGGGTCGTATTTACGTAGCACCAAGAATCCCACTGGGGTGAAAGTCAGCGTTATAAGTCAGTAACCTATCACGGATGCCAGGAGCCCTCGGGCAAGCAATTTAAAACGGCACCTTTGACTGCTGTGTGTGTGTGTGTGTGTGTGTGTGTGTGGGAGGGGGGGTCATAAAATACAGCGTTTATCTGGGTCCAATGGCCCATCGCGGTTCTGTGCCCCGGTGGCACTGCACCTGCTGCACCTACGGCCGTTACAAATACAGGTTATATGGGGCGACTCCATAGTAGCCTTTTAAATACATTTAGAACCCAGCCTCTGCCTACTGCGATTTATATTAAACTGTAGTTTCACTTTCTGCGGTTCATTCTGGATGCTTGCTTAACCGTGAACTCTGGAGACAGCAGAGGTTTTAACGTTATACAGACTAACACTCACAGCCTGTTGGCGTACCCTCATACAAAGCACGAGCAGAGACACAGAAACGCCCACGCGTTATGACAGTCCATGACAGCCCATGCACAAAAGTTACAGCCTGGATTTATTTAGACGAGGCCACGTGCTGTGTGCGTCATTTCCAGAGCATCCTCCCACTTATAAAAAGATCGCACCGCCGCGTGCAAGTTCCGTGAATCACAATGGAGCCTGCCAACCCGCACACCGATTCCAAGCAACTCCCTTCCATGGCTGGCATTTCCAAACTATTCACAGCTGACCTGCATCGTTCTGTTCGGCCTTCGGTGGGCGCCTGCGCCTGGCACGCCAAGAGCCGAAAGAAGGCTCTGCAACTGCAGATGTGTTTTAAACCATTTAAGTCCCCCTCGGGCACGGCCAAGGTGTCAGAGGCAAATGCTCATACTTAGCCATCCATCTTTGTTAGTTTATAAAAAGAAAGCGCACATCTGGCATGCAGTCTTCGGGTCATAAAGCGGCATGAGACGCGCACCTTCTGAACTCATCAGCGGGGCGCGCATTGTTACAATCCTCTGCGCGCCCATCAATCTGAGAGCGCGGCTCATTTTCCGCAGCCAGGGTGCAGGGCACACTGTTTGTTAGGTTTCCATGGAGTTTATCAGCGACTTGCCCATGCGAGTGACGGATGGTTATGATCCTGGCACCCCGCAACTCCGGAAAGCATTTTTCATTTTTTGTCTGCATTTCAGCGCCCAGTGCTATTTAGTGCAGCTAATCTGGAGCAGTGAGTGCCAAAAACACGGCCGCTCAGTGGAAGCGCGTCAGCAGCGGCTTGGCGCACGTGCGTGCACGTGGACGCTCAGTGGCGCCCTCCTCCTCTGCACAAACACTGGCCGTGACTTCCACTTGGACGAGCCTTGCAGTCGCGCTTTAGAACAAAGCGAACAGCAGGAGGGGCTGTTCTTTTATTTTTATGTTATACTGTTTGTTGTCTAGAGTTACTGCTTCATGCTGTGGGGGCGCTGGAAAGACACTTTCCACGGAGCAAAAAAGGAGACGCAGATTGATTTTCCATCAGCGTGTAATTGTGCACTACGCCGAAAACTGAGCAAACTGTGCCAGGAAGTGTATGGCTGCCGATTGGCTAAGTAAGGCAGCCAAAAGATTTTTGTCCCAGGTTTAGCGCCGTCTTTTGCACATATAAAGCCAGGTCATGAATGGTCTATGCCAATAAACAGCAGAGGGTCGCTGAAATCTCAATTGGGAGAAAGAGAGCAGGGGAGAAGCACGATCTAAATGACCAAATCTTCCTCCTATGACTATAATCTTATGGGAGATTCTTCCACAAGATGTTTATAGTTGTCCCGCAGATTTTAGACCGTTACGACATTTATTTATTCATATTTTATTAGTATCAAAACAACATTCAAATCACAAATACATACATTTAAAAATTATTTAATGTCTCGGATCAGTGCTGTCAATACATAGGCAGAGGCCCATATTAAAGCAATAGGGTAACACGAGGAACAGTACATATAAAAAAAACAACATTCACATAAAAATGACTCAAAATAGAAAAAAAACACAGAATACAGAGATACAATAAATTGAAGATACTCATGAAACTAAACAAAACAAACGCCAAGGCGTCAATTTATTGTATCTCTGTATTCTGTGTTGTTTTTTTCTATTTTGAGTCATTGTTATGTATATATTGTTTTTTATATGTACTGTTTCTCATTTTATCCTATTGCTTTAATATGGGCCTCTGCCTATGTATTGACAGCACTGATCCGAGACATAAAATAATTTTTAAATGTATGTATTTGTGATTTGAATGTTGTTTTGATACTAATAAAATATGAATAAATAAATGTCGTAATGGTCTCAAATCTGCGGGACAACTATAAACATCTTGTGGTAGAATCAATCATAAGATTATAGTCATAGGAGGAAGATTTGGTAATTTAGTTCATGAATGGTCTATGCGCCTTGTTCCTGAAAAGGAAGGAGAGTATACATAAAGGCATCAGGGTGGATTCCATTAGTTGATTGACAGCATGGGATGGCACAACTATCAGTCTGGCTTGAGATCATGCTAGAGTATGGACATCACACCCTTACACATCATACACAAGAGCCCCTAAACCACAGATGAAGATCATCCCTGCTTCCTGATATTGCTGGACCTCTCAGCTTCCTTCAACACAGGCACCCTTAAGTCTCAAATGGGATTTACCAGCAATCTCCTTCAATAGTTCCCCTGCTACCTTTCCAACTGATACCAGTTTGTTCAGAAGGACACCTTCAGCCCTCAAACTATCCCTATCGATGGCAGAGTCCCCTAGGGCTCCACATGACTCCTGTCATCTTCAACATTTACATGGAGGCACTTATGGCCAGTTGCAGCAAGCATTTTTCTCCTCGCAAATGGGCCGATTTGCAAATTCGGTCCGTTTGCAATCGCAAAAAAATGCTTTTGTCATGCATCAAACCCTATTTTGCAATTCGGTAACCTCTTATCGAATCGCAAAATGGGTTTGCAATTCGCTATTTAGAGGGGCGTGTTTAGGGCGTCCCTTCCAAATAACGAATCCTAACGGTATGCATGAATGTTTTGTGACCGTGAATGCGTTCGCAAAACATTCACATTTTACCACCTGCTTCAAGTAGGTGTTAAGACATTCGCAAATGGGAACGGGTTCCCCTTTGAGAATGTTTGTAAAAGCATTTTTAAGAGCAGGCAGTGGTCCCATGGACCACTGCCTGCTCTTTAAAAATGAAAAGAATACTTTGCATTTTACTTTTTGTAAAGCATCTTCACGCACATGCATCAAAGCTTTTTGCGATCGCAAACGGTGCGAATTGCAAAAATCGGCCATTTGCGATCGCAAAACCAGCTTTTGGGATGCATCAAGGGTGAAGGCCCGCGCAATTTGAGAATTTGCAAATATTTGCGAGATCTCAAATTGCGATTGCATTTAAGGAATCGCATTTTGCGATTCCTTAAATGCAATGCAGGAAACGTTTTAAAAATAGCGATTTCGCAATTAGGGGAAGCAAATTACCATGAGGTTGAACCTCATGGTAATTTGCGAAAACTTTGAAAAATGCACTTTTGTGCATTTTTCAAAGTTTTATGTTGTGCACAGATTAATTTCAGGGGTGCAACAGGGTGTCCTTTGGACACCCCTGCACCCTTGAAATCGCATTCTCAATTTGCGATTCGCTAATTGCTAATCGCAAATTGAGAATGTCTTACCATTCATTCCTTTCTAGGCCCATAGGAATGAATGGGGAGGTATTTCTTAATTGCGACTCGCAATTTGCGAGACGCAATTAAAGAATGTTTAGAATTTGCAAATTTTTCAGCGATTTCTTCATGCATAGGCTTTTGCGATTTCTTAATTGCGATTCCTTAAAAATCGCAATTCAGAAATCGCAAAAGCCAACAATGATGCATGTGCCTGCTTGTTTTCCTTTAAGGAAAAAGGGCTGCTTTACAAAAACAAAAAAATTGCTTTATTTAAAAGAAATCACAGACATGGTGGTCTGCTGATCTCAGCACGCCACCATCTCTGTGATTTTTGCTATTCCTAGGGGGTCGCAAATTGCATCCTACCTCATTAATATTCATGAGGTAGGTCATTTGCGACCCCTTAGGATTCGCAGAAAGTGTACCGCACACTTTCATGCATGCTGTTTGGCAATTCCCTAATTGCGAATCTCAAAGATTCGCAATTAGGGAATCGCAAACATTTTTTTATGCCTCTGGCCCTTAGTGCCATACTCACTTTTAACACCATTAGGATTCACCTTTATGCCGATGATGCACAGCTTTACTTCAAAGTTTTCCCTGCTTCAGACCATCAATGCCTCAAACATTGCATGGATGTCATCCAGACATGGATGTCCAGCGCCAACATGAAGCTCAATCAGGCCAAGACAAAATTCCTGTTATTTGCCAGGAACAATAAACAAGGAACAGTACAACCTGGCTCAATGAGACATGAACCTTGAAGTCTTTGAGATCTAAATTTGACCAAATGCCAAATCACATGAATTTGCCATGGACACCAGCCTTACTCTCAAGAAACACATTGCCAATACAAACATTAGCACAGCCAATAGGTCTCGCCTCTGTGAGAGCTATTGGTTTGGTTTACTGTGGATGTGTTGTACAGCACTGTGATTGTACAGTATGTTTAAAGTTTTATTCATGGAACAGCCATTATACTTTTGTTATTTATTAATGAGCAAAGTTATGAGCTTTGAATTAAAATGTGAAATGCAAGGAAAGTTTTAACACAAACAATAGCTGACTTAAAACCATATTATGATATAGTGAGAACTGCACTTTTTATAGGGTTTGTGGTACTTAATATAGACTATGGGATGGGTAGTGGCAGGTAGTAAGTAAGGTGGGAATGAGTAGTATAATAGTAAATATGCATTGTGTTTAGTGGAAAGGACTGTTTAGTTTTAAGTTATGAAATAACTTAATTTGAATTTCTAGAAATGATGCAAATGTATTAACAGACACGTTTAAAAAAGATTAATACAATTTCCCCTGTAACATAGCAAGTGAAGAGAGGTGGGAAGCACATTTTCTTATCTCAAAAGAAACGGGTGTGCATCACAGGCAAGCAGTTCCCCAAATGTGTTAGCATGTGTGCTTGAGCGAAGAAGGAATGCTATTTGTTTTTAAAAGCATAGCAAAAGTTTGCCCTTTAAGCTTGTTTTTTTTGCACAGAAAAAAAGTTTATAATAAAACTAAGGTTGTGGTTGAGGTGCAGTCGCAAATATTGTTTTAAGCTGTCCCACTTAACAAATGGAAGGCAGCATTGTCCAAGGTGTAATAAAGGTAAATTTAAAGCTGAATGTGAATGTTTCCCCCATTGTTGCTGTTTGGACACCTGTAAGCTATAAGTGATGGGTAACATTTTCCGATGTACCTTGCACACACACCATGTGTTTTGTGTAGCAACAACTATTGTTTAAAGCTGTTTAACAAAAGAATTGAAAGACAGCACTGTTCGAGGGGAATACCAATGATGGCACATTTACAAAGAGCTAGCACCTCCGCTGCGTCATTTTTTTTTGACACAATAGCGGGGCATTCTCTACTCCACATTGCCCCATATTTACAAACCAACACATTGAGCCAAATGCGTCAATTTTTGTAGGCCTGCGTCATATTATACCTGCGCTAGAACAGACTGTGCCACGCAGTGTTTAATCAATCAATCAATCAATGAATCAATGCATTTATAAAGCGCTCTACCTACCCGTGAGGGTCTCAAGGCGCTGGTGGGGGTGAGGGGAAGAGGGGGGGTTGCCGCTACTGATCGAAGAGCCAGGTCTTGAGAAGTCTTCTGAAGGCTAGCAGGTCCTGGGTCTGTCGTAGGTTGGTAGGGAGAGTGTTCCAGGTCTTGGCGGCGAAGTAGGAGAAGGATCTGCCGCTGGCTTTCCGGAAGCTAGGGACCGTGGCGAGGGCAAGGTTGGCAGAGCGGAGGCTGCGGGTGGGGGCGTAGAAGCCGAGTCGGTCGTTGAGGTATGCTGGTCCTGCGTTGTGTAGGGCTTTGTGTGCGTTGAGGAGTAGTTTGAAGGTGATCCTCTTGTCGACGGGGAGCCAGTGCAGGCTTCTTAGGTGATGTGTGATGTGGCTACGTCGGGGGACGTCGAGGATCAGTCGTGCCGAGGCGTTCTGGATGCGTTGCAGCCGTCTCCGGAGCTTGGTTGTTGTTCCTGCGTAGAGTGCATTCCCATAGTCCAGTCTGCTGGTGACGAGGGCCTGGGTGACGGCTTTTCTTGTGTCGGGGGGATCCATTTGAAGATCTTGCGGAGAATTCGGAGGGTGTTGAAGCAGGACGCGGAGACGGCGTTGACCTGCTTGGTCATGGAAAGGGCGGAGTCGAGGATGATCCCCAGGTTGCGTGCGTGGTCGGTGGGTTCTGGGGCTGTTCCTAGCGATGTTGGCCACCAGGAGTCGTCCCAGGCTGATGGGGGGGTGGAGGGGGGTTGGCGAGGATGAGGACCTCCGTCTTGTCTGAATTCAGCTTGAGCCTGCTGTCCTTCATCCATTCAGCGACGGCTTTCATTCCTCTGTGGAGGTTGGTTTTGGTGGTGTGGGGGTCTTTGGTGAGGGATATGATCAGCTGGGTGTCGTCGGCGTAGGAGAGGATGTTGAGGTTATGTTGTCGTGCGACGTGGGCGAGTGGTGCCATGCAGATGTTGAACAGTGTCGGGCTGAGGGAGGATCCCTGTGGGACGCTGCAGATGATCTCGGTGGTTTTGGAGAGGAAGGGTGGGGGCGGACGCTCTGGTTTCTGCCGGAGAGGAAGGATGTGGTCCAGGCCAGGGCCTTCTCTTGAATTCCGGCGTCGTGGAGGCGTGCTGTTAGGGTGCGGTGGCAGACCGTGTCGAAGGCTGCTAACAGGTCCAGAAGGATGAGGGCGGCTGTTTCTCCTTTGTCCATCAGGATCCTGATGTCGTCTGTGGCGGCGATGAGGGCGGTCTCGGTGCTTTGGTTGCTGCGGAAGCCGGACTGGGATGGGTCCAGGATGTTGTTGTCTTCGAGGTAGCGGGTCAGCTGTCTGTTGACAATCTTTTCCGTGACTTTCGCCGGGAAAGGGAGTAGGGAGATGGGCCGGAAGTTCTCGAGGTTGTTGGGGTCGGTCTTGGGGGTTTCTTCAGTAGGGCGTTGATCTCGGCGTGCTTCCAGCTTTCCGGGAAGGTTGCTGTCTTGAAGGAGGTGTTGATTGTTTTCCGGAGGTGGGGTGCGATGACTGAGCTGGCTTTGTTGAAAACGTGGTGAGGGCATGGGTCGGATGGGGATCCGGAGTGGATGGATTCCATGGTCTTGATGATGTCTTCGTCGCTGACGTTGGACCAGGTGGTCAGGCGACTGGTGTGGGTGGAGGTCGTAGGGGTGGTGATCTCGACAGTGGGTGTGAGGGTGTCAGAGTTGAAGCTGTCGTGGATGTCGGTGATCTTGCGGTGAAAGAAGGAGGCCAGTGAGTCGCACAGGTCTTGTGATGGTGGGATGTCGTTGGTGTTGGAGCTGGTGTTGGAGAGTTCTTTCACGATGCTGAAGAGCTCTTTGGTGTTGTGTGCGTTGTTGTCTAGGCGGTCCTTGAAGGCGGTTCTCTTGGTGGTCCTGATGAGTTGGTGGTGTCTGCGGGTGGCGTTTTTGTGGGCTGTGTAGCTCTCTGGAGTTCGGTCGCGGAGCTATTTCTTATCCAGCTTCCGACAGGTGTGCTTGGAGGTCCGGAGGTCTTCGGTGAACCATGCGGCTTTCTTGTTGGTGTGGTTGGTAGCGGAGGTCTTGAGTGGGGTGAGGGTGTCGGCGCAGTCGCTGATCCACTGTTTGAGGTTGGTGGCAGCGGTGTTAGGGTTGGTGGGGTCGGCGGGTGGTCTCAGGGCGAGGGTGGTGGTCAGTTGGTCCTTGGTGACCTTGCCTCAGCAGCGGTGTGGTAGCTGTTGGGTGTGGTGGTGTGTGGTGGGTTTCTTGAAGGTGAAGTGGACGCATCTGTGGTCGGTCCAGTGGGGTTCGGAGGTGTAGTTGAAGGAGACGTGGGGACTTGCGGAGAAGATGGGGTCCAGTGTGTGTCCAGCTGCTTGGGTGGGTGTCGTCATGAGCTGTTTGAGGCCGAGGTTGGCGAGGTTGTCGATCAGGGCGATGGAGTTGGCGTCGTTGTCGTTCGCGAGGTGGAAGTTCAGGTCCCCGAGGAGGATGTAGTCCGTGGAGGCGAGGGCGTGGGTGCTGATGAGGTCGGTGATGGTGTCGCTGAACTGTGATCGGGGTCCGGGTGGTCTGTAGATGAGTGTTCCTCTGAGGGTGGTGTTTGGGTCGGTATGGATCTGGAAGTGCATGTGCTCGGCGGCGGAGATGGGGTCGTCGGTGTTGGTCGAGACTCTGAGGGTGTCCTTGTGGATGATGGCGATTCCCCCTCCTACTCCATGATCCGGTCTCTGCGGGAGATCTTTTAGCCCTCAGGGATGGCTATGGCAATGTCTGGTGCCGAGGCGGCGTTCAGCCAGGTCTCCGTCAGGAAGGTGACGTCGGGGGTGGTTGAGTCTAGGAGGTCCCAGAGTTCGATGGCGTGCTTGTGAGCGGAGCGGGTGTTGAGGAGGATGCAACGGAGGTGGTTGGGTTCTTTGGTTGATGGTTTGACGGGTCGGATGCTGGTGAAGCTGCAGTTCCAGGCCCTTGGGTGTGCTTCGGGGTGGCCCGGCAGCAGGAGTGGTCTCGTCCGGCGTTGAGTGCGTGGAGGGTGCTGGGGTCGTAGTGCAGACTGGTGTTGTGGCGGCTTTGGTGTCCAAGGGTTCTTGCGCTGGGCGCGATCCGTGCGCAGACGGGCTTGCCTTTGGCTTGCAATCGGCGCATCCGCTGCGCGTACTGTCAGCAGTCGCCATTTAAGGCGGGGGGAGGAGGCAGGAGCGAGGGGGCGTGGCCACGGGGAAGCGGCGGGAAAAAGAACCCAGTGGTACAGAAGGCAAGAGGGGAGTGGAGGGGGTGGGGGGTGGCAGAGGTTTCTGCCAGAAAGTACAGAAAACGATGTGGCAGGAACAACAGTCGAAAACAGTGGCAAAATTACAGGCAAGAAATAGTGCAAACAACAACCCACAAGTGGAGCGCTGGTGAGGCTCAGGGGGCTCGAACCCTGCAGGAGGCAGCGGCGGATGGAGCGCGATCAGCGGGATTAGAAGCGGCACAGGGAGTGACTCGGCCCTTGGGCAAGGTCGAGATCAATGCCGACCCTGCATAATGTATGCAGGGTCGGCATTACCTTGTAAAAACCCACTTAGATCTGATGCAGTCAAGTTTCCAAGTTTGCACTGCAACGCTCTAAGCCTGAAATGCGTAAAAATTCCTACTCCTCCTTCAACCCAGGCATAGGAATTGATGCAGTGGCTTTACAAGTGGAATCTCCTCTGTGTTTTGAAGCACTGCTGCTGTTGTGTCAGTCTTATGACCAACTACATCAATGCGCCACATTTGGGCCCACAGATGTGTCAGTATTTCTAACGCATCCATGGATCCTTACGCCATGGAGCCCTGTACTGTAAATATAGAGCAGCCATGGCGTCATACGGTTATTTGACGCAGGTGCAAGACATCTGACTCATCGCTGGCACAACGCAGCAATGCATCAGTTCTTGTAAATATGCCCGTGGTTGAGGTGCAGTTGCAAATATTTCTTAAAGCTGTCCCACTTAACAAATGAAAGGCATCATCATCCGAGTTGGAATAACGTTAAATTTAAAGGTGAAGACAAATGTTGGCCCCCTGGTCGCATTTTGGACACCTATCAGCTGAAATAAGTGAAGGGTAACATTTTTCTGGGTACCCTGCACATAACCATTGTCTTTGCAGTCACAACTATTGTTTAAAGCTGTCTAACAAAAGAATTGAAAGACAGTAATATTCGAGGGGAATAAAACTTAGTTTGTGGTTGAAGGGCAGTCGAGATATTGTTTAAAGCTGTCTAACTAAACAATTCAAAGGTAAGGTTGTTCAATGGGAATAATAATACTTAGGTCGTGGTTGAGATGCTGTCACAAATATTGATTAAAGCAGTATAACTTAACAAATAATAGACAGCATAGTCCAAGGTGGAATAAAAGTAAATTTAAAGCTAAAAAAAAGCCCTCACATGCAAAGTCCCTTTAGTTTGAGATCAGAAAATATGTTTCCCATGTTGCCTTCACTTGCAATGTTAAAAGGGTTAAGGGGGCTGAATTATTCTGTCTTCTACATGTACACATTAGCCAATTTGCACCACAATCACAATAAGTTGTGGCACAGCTGGGACTTCTTGAATGGGGTTCCTCAGCTTCAAAGGCCACAGCTCTGCACATAACAAAACACACAGCAATGTGGGGTCTCATTATCTGCAGATCAATGGCCTTTGAAGATGGGGAACCCATGAAGATCCTGTAAAATGGATGAATGAAAATTATTATTAGTTGTAATTATGTAGCAGAGGTGAACCAACAATGAAATGCAATCACTGAGGGGAAAGAAGGGATTACACTAGTTCTAGGGAACATGTTATTTTTTTAATATACAGATGCTGTATAGTATACAGTTTACTTTTTGGTTTAGCATGTGTTTTCTCTAGACATGTCACTGCATAGAGGATATACTGATTAAGGTCAGTTTGACCTTACATCATATTAAAAACACTGTGGAAACACTGCTCACCTAGCTGAACAACAAATTAAAAGAATAAAGACAGGAATAAGAACAAGTAGGCATGCCCAAGGTCCAAGCATGAAATGATTATTGATTTTTTTAAATGTCAGTAAAAAATAGTCCGCAAGTACAGATACAAAACATCTCATTCTGCTCAAAACATACTTTCTGCTAGATAGGAGGTTACAGCCAGATTCATCAAGCGAAATGCGCTCGCAAAAGGGCCAGATTCTGAGAATCTGGCCCTTTGCGAGAGCAATTTTTGCATTTGGGATTCATCATCCTAAATGCAAAAATCGCTAATAAAGAATTCGCAAATTTGCGAGGATTAGCAGTTAAGGAATCTCTATTAGAGATTCCTTAAATGCTATTCATGAAACATTTGAAAATTGCGAAATCGCAATTTAGGACCGCTATTTACCACAAAGTCAAACCTCGTGGTAAATAGCGAAAACCGAGAAAAATGCATTTTGAATGCATTTTTCTAAGTTGCATGTTACACACACACGTGTCCTTTGGACATGTGTGTGCACAACATCAGTGTAAATTCACATTTCAGGGGTGCTACAGGGTGTCCTTTGGACACCCCTGCACCCTCGAAATCGCATCCTTATTTGCGATTAGCAAATTGCTAATCGCAAATAAGGAATAACTCCCCATTCATTCCTATGGGCCTGTGGCCCATAGGAATGAATGGGGAGTTATTCCTTATTTGCGATTAGCAATTTGCTAATCGCAAATAAGGAACATGTAGGAATCGCAATATTTTTTGCAATTCCTACATCAATCCCGTTTTGCAAGTCCTTAATAGCGATTCCTTATGAATCGCTATTAAAGACTCGCAAAACGGGTCTTTGATGAATCTGGGGGTTAGTGCCTTAAGATCCCATCTCAGGTGCCTCAAGATCCCATCTCAGGTGCCTCTTAGTCTGTTTCTTAGGCTTGGTGCTTCTTAACGATTTGATAGCAGAGCAAAAGCTTTGCTTGTTTCTCTCTACCAGTGCCCGGGGAAGATGCCGGAACGTGTGGTTTGGTCTGAGGGACGACCCATTAATCAGCTTATGGGGGATGTTTGGCCAAGGCAAACACACAGGAAACGTTCACCATTATAGAGCGACTGGTTAACACACAATGGCACATTTATGATTCCTAATTGCTCCTCAATCGTTTATATCTATATCATAACCTTCAATAAAAAAATCAATTGCGGAAGAGAGAGATGTATCGGAATGGAAAGGCCTAGAACTGAACACAATTTGCCTTAAACAAACCAATCATTCACCTATCAGGTGAAAGGGGGCTGTACAATGGAGCGATAAAGCATCTGGTGTTCAGAAAACAATCGCTGTCCATCAGCATCATCTTAGAGATCACCTCTCCAATGTGACTATCATTAAAATTCCCTAAAAAATTAAACGATTCACTGTTCAAAGTTTAGGGATTGACTGCTTCCTTTCATTTGTCTTTGGGAAGAAAAGTGATATTGCTCACAGAAAAATATTGCATTTCCATTTCTACTGATTTTAAGTAATGCCAGTATAGACGGAGGTATTATAAGTTAATGAACAACCCAGTTGGCCAATTTTATGCTCAACGTTTGAGAAAAAGTTTTGTATACCCCCACGTGCAAATAATTCCTCTTAAGTACTACAAACACGTAGAGACCTTTGGTTCTCTAACGTGTGTGATGCTTGGCCAATCCTGGCTTTTTGGTTTACATAATTGTGCATTACAATAATATTAGTTGTGTATTTGTTGGTAAAGTTAGTGGTCTGAGTGTCAAGTTACAAAGTGAAGTGCGCACAGAGGACAGGATGCACTGAACCTATGAAGTCTGAAGAAGGACTACTTTCAGTCTCTGGAATTAATCTGGATGTCAGAAGACTGCAAAAGTAAACATTTAGAGTGATGGAAAATGGCGCCTTGAAGCAGCAGCGTTGCCTTAGGTAACGTATACTAACTGTTCTGTTTCTGATTCAGATAATGGCTACAAGATGAAAAACAATGGTCACCCGGTTTAGAATCGCAGGAAATTATCTGAATTTTACAATCAACAGCCTCAATAGTTTATCATTGACTGAATATCAATAGAAAGTACAAGAACAAAGAGCCTAGCAGGCACATACTGTGGAATTTGAATCAGCTTAAATTTATTTTCGACCAGGCTGTAGAAAATCTAAGAAAAAGGGTCCTCAAATAGTTCGAGCAGCTTACATACTCAAGAATAGAAAAGCTGTAGAGCTCAATTTATACAATATTTACTTCCAGCTTAAGCTTTTGCAGGCATGCTGACAAATGGCCACAATTTTTTCTATTCATATTTTTTTCCTTAGCAATAATTTACCTGTTCTATGAAAGCCATCAGAACAAAGCTGTTAACCCATTATTTGAAGGCTCATGCCGATGATTTTTAATACAAACTGTTCATTTACTCTGCTCCTGGCATAGCATGTGGGACGGTGAGGATTCAGGTACACCTAGTGGCATTCCTAAGCATTGATCCTGAGATAATGTGTGTTTACTGGTTTAACCCTTATAGCTAAGTCTCACAAATAATAGTGCTTACCACATTACAATGGACAGACAGAATGTACGCTTGCAGCAATCTCCTCCCAACACATATCTAAGAGTAGCAGTGCTAAAGATGTAGAGTCAGCCTTAGTTTTGTCTGCAATAACATTGCCACTACAATATATACATTACATATTTTTATTAAACCAAAATCGCCAATATTCTTCACTAACTAAATTCATCTGATACTGTTGTATACCACATGTTGGTCTGCAGTCATTCCATGCTGATCAGTTACTATAAGTGTACATTTGCACCCACTGTATATTAACAATTGCATAATTAATAATTAAAGTAAAGCTTAGGTTCAGGATATCATTCAACTGTGCCGGATAAGCTATTCTGCTACCCATAAAGCAATCATTTATTCTAAGCATGTGAAAAATTGTAAACCAGTGTTGCATTTCTTTATTTCACAACCCTGTATTTATTTTTTTCAGGCTGATTTCTGGTGGGGGTTCACATTATGGAGAAGGTAGAATGGTAAGAGAAAAGGAACAAGCCTGTGTAGAATCTTTCACCAGATAGTGGTCTTAGCATCATCTCACATGCACCGCCTCGAGTGGAGAGGTGGCAGAGAAGTTTCTGCTAGGTCTAACATGGGAGGCGTACATCCATGACTGGAAGCCTTAACAGATGTAAAGAAAACACTACTCAACTAACCTGCCTGATATAGTCCCCTATGCAAAAAACTCAAAACAAATATTAAAATGTTGCATATGCAAAATGGTGGACCAAACACAAGAACAATATCAAGAAAACGCCTACAACATTACTTGTGGGACTGGGTTAGCCACAGTGAAAGAGAGCATAATTAAGGATTTCTAGATGCCGAGATATGTGCAGCATACACAATACTCCATGAATATGATGCATAGCCTCTCCTAGTGCTACACTAACCACCTCCTTAAGGAAGTGAAGTATTCCATGAACAGTTAGGTCTTAATGGTAGAATCTCTTATTTTCTGGTCCAATTGGTAGCAGTAACATTAAGTTACATTATCATGAAACTATCTACCTCCGGAAATTACCCTCCCAACCACGCTTCTATGGTGAGAATTGTGATTTGCTTCTGGCAGGGGTGCGAATCATGGGAGCTCTCAGGATATGGATGAAAACTATTTCCTCACATCTGCCTCTCCCCTGTGTTTTTATATGGGAACCATCAGACTGTGTTGAACACTCTTCCTACTTTACTCATATGTGGGATTTGGCATGATCATGCTTGTTTTTTAATATCAGAAACTATAGGGAAAACAAGGATTCCCTGCTCCTTCCCATTAGCTATATCTCTCCCTGCCTTTATTAGGTCTAGAGTGTTCTAATCAAATAGAGATCTAATACTAGCGAAAAGGCAAATCACTCAGCATTGATAACAGGCAAGCAGGGAAACATATATAATATGGTTGCAGGAAGTTTAAACAAGCATTGGCATAGCCAATAGGTCTCACCTTTGGGACCTTCTAATTGTTTAGCCATGCAACAGTTGATGTTTTTGCACCAAGGATATTGTGCTGCAAAAATGAATACTTACAAGGTCCCAAAAGCGAGACCTATTGGCTATGCCAATGCTTGTTTGAGAGGGTGGGCTGATAAAGGTGGGTGGTATCTTTTTATATTTTGCAGAACAGGGATAGCTAGCAGCTTTATAAGAAAGCAATTTAATTAACTGTCATGCACTGGCTTTAAAAATTGCATTTTATGTATGTTCTTACTGCCTTTTCTGTAATTCACTGCTAAAGACCGCTGTCATTCTCTGTGCTGGGTTGAAGTAAAATTGCTCTGGTCTAGCGTGCTACTTGCCACAAAGCGCTTCAATGCCTCATCAGGGTTAGTAAGCGCTAAATACATGCAATTACAATTGCATTTTTTCCACTATCCTTTGGCTCATTTGGGTGATATTTGCACCCAACTTTGCACCGCTGAGGATGCCCCCCACGTGCAGCCAGGAAGGAACCTTGGCATCCTGCTATAAACTTGCATTTCACTTGACATTTAACTGGGCTTCCTTCGCGTGAAAGGTATTGAAAGGGGGGGGGGGGTGCGGCTGGGAGGATCGCCTCCGGGTGCTCGAAGTGTTCCACTGAGTGCGCGCGATGTGTGCACACAGAGCAACCCGGCCCCTACCGGCAGGCAGCCACTGAAGATAGGAACATGGGCTCCTGCCAAGCTGACAAATGGAAGCCAATTCAACATCCTTCTCTGGCTTGCAGCAAATAATTTAGAGCCTCCTTCAGTCAACAGACAATCCAAACAGAAATCCGTGTTATTTCCCCCAAAACACCATGCACGCAGGGGAAGCATGATGTGAGGAGAATGTCACACTGGGGCGGGAAAGTATTGTAAAACTACGTTGGCGGGTCAGCTGCAGGTGTGCAAATAAACACAAACAAAGATGCCTGAACTACGACGGACACTTTGCGGGGTTCGCTGCAGATAAATCCCTGAAGCTATAAAATGACCGTTTACCACCCTTTTTCAGGTTTCTTAAACAACTTTTATTTATAGCAGGGATTCTCCACTGGTGGAACTATGACAACGTGTGTTTTGGGACGAAGGTTGGAGAGTGCATGTTCGAAAGGCTTATTCGAAGTCTCCCAGCTCAGTCACCTGCTTTGACAGATAAAAAACCGGGGAACCACGAAAATATTCATAAACACAATTAGATGTATACATGTAGCAGAACATAGTAACAGTCCTGACTCATTTCGAGCTCTCTTGCTTTTAGAACTAGTATCTCGTTAAAACAAGCGCACGCGCCATCCTCTCCCCCGTCTTACTCTAAGACACACGCAAGATTGTATTACCTTATTGGAAGATGCATTTTGAGATGATGATAAAGGTATACGTTTCTAAGAGAAGAGGTACCCGATAGAACAGTTAGGTTGTCACTCACTGCCAGGCATTGGAGCTGGTTCACTGATCATACACTGTGGCCAATCCTAAAGCTTCTTGCCTGTGCCGCCCGAAAGCTTCTGAAAGGTGTGAACGAACACAACTGTTACCTTCGGATTGCACAGGATCTCTTTTACCCCCCTTTTCAGTATAACTTGGGTCCAACATAAAGATAGGTTTGACCTATTGGTCGCAATGCCAGGATTAAAGTTCGCTGGCGCCAGACAGATCCAAATACTGACAACAGAAATGCATACAAGTGCACGGCGCCAAGCATTATTATGAACCGCGGCGTTTCAGCTAACAAATATATCGCCAGAATTACTACCTGCAAAGTATCACTCTGCCAGAATCATCACCGTTCTACTCAATAATATCAAATCTGAATTGCTCTATTGGCTAAAAGTATCCCTTTACAATTGTTGTGATTAACATCCAATGGGAATTGGTTGGTCAAAAAATGTTCAATCACAATTACAGCATCCTTAAAGAACATACCTTCTGACTTACTGTGCGGAAAAAAAACCCGCACTAGATTGAATGTGACAGTTAAGAATATCCCATCAGAGATGAATAGAACGAGGCATGTTGTGGATTGCAGTTTAAAACTGGGCAGACTGCTTGATTTAAACGTAAAAACACCACGCAAACATCAGAGATCAGAGACAAGTGCAAGGAAAAACAAGCGCGCGCGCCTTGCGATGAAAGTAAAAAAAAACATGTTTGGAGAGGAGGACACAGTAGGGGGAGGGGAGAGAGGGGGGCCTGCGCCTGATTCCCTTGCGGGAGTGAGCAGGAACCATCTGTTAATTACCATCAGATGGTTTCAAAGCTCGCTCCCGCAAGGGACTCGCCAAACGTGCACGCCTTGCCATTGAAAGCAATGCAAATCGTACACGTTTTTGGCAGAAAAAGGGAATTGATTACTAAAGGTCTCCTCCTCTGCAGCGCATGCACGCTGCGTAGGCAAGACAAAAATGAGCAGATCCAGAAAGCACCTTATTACATAGGAAGGTACAGAGAGGTCAAACGTCACTGGACTTTGCAAGGGCACAGAAAGGTATACTATCTACCATAGCAGATGCACAAGAGAAAGTGCCAACGTCTCCAAGGGCAACACGGATGGGGAGACTGGAGCTGCATGAGCAATGGGAGCAAAGAAATTAAACAGTAGATGAACCGTAGCGGCGCACTCAGCCCCGCTATCTATTAAGATTTTGAATTGCTGCTGCGGGGGTGGTGTCTCCCTGTTTTGATCCTTTCCCCCATTCTCCCCCTCTCATACAAACATCACTAAACTGTGGCTCTATTCCAAACAGTCTCAATAGGAGCCCGGTCAGACGGGCCAACACGCTAGCGAAATGGGAATGTATATGCAGGGCTTTAAGTGGACCGGGTTCCTCCAGGTCTCAAACGCTTTAGTAATTAAAAACAGGCATTGGAATGGATCCCTATCAGGCCCGACATTCATGTCCTTAATTTTACTGGTTAAAACACAGGCGATTTCTGAACAACGAATGTAAAAAACATTGAGGTAATTCATGTCAGTGGTTTAGTTCCTGTTTAAATTTCACATGCTTTTTTGAATTTTGTACTACATAACTGTGTTTCCAGGATGTCACGTTTTTTTCGTGCTGCACATAACTCTTGTATAGTGCATACTTTGAACTGGTAACCTCACGGTTTTTATAACAGGCCACAAGTAAAACCTCTACAGTTGATGCTGAAGGCACTGTGAGTTTCTCACAGTGAATACAGGGTCATCGAGTTATTGGCCTCTATGCAGAGTCTAGAGACAACCACTGACAAAGCCAATAGTCCTCACTGGGTTTGGGTGTATGTCAGTTGTTGTGTTATATAGTTGGATGTAATAACAGAAAGCACAGAGAGGACCCAAAATACCGGTCAGGTGACACACTGTAGAACTCATAGAAATGTATTTAAATTTTGAGCCATGCCTATAGACCACATCCCTTTTAGACACCCTCCACTTTTTTCATGTCACTTAACGCCTTAACCGTGGCGCGGGCGTCCTAAAGGGTGGGCGGGGCCGCATTGGACGTGCACAGCACCAGGGAGGTAGCTCGTGCGACGTCCAACGGCAGGAGGGAAGGGGTTAAAGCCCTGTGTACGTGTCTTACTAAAGTTAGCATGGTTAAGGGAGTAGACAATCAGTTTTGCCCTTTATGTTATAAATAAAGAAAACTGACAGGATGTCCATGTTCTTAAGATCGTGGTTATGAGAATCAATAAAAATATGTTTTAAAAAACAGATTAAAATTCTAAAACACATTTTACGCATCAATCATTTGATTTAAAATTGGTCACTTAGAGCTATGCGTGTCTTATTAGCACTATTGTCATGATGGAAATTAGCCTGAAGACTTAATCCCATAGGTCTAATGCTCCTCAATTATCGTTTTTCATAGTTTAACTAATGCTTCTCTTCAGAATTATACAGCCAGAGATTAACCGCTTTGCTGCGTGCACGATTTCCATGCTGTGCGGGATAATTCCATGTGTGCGCAAATCGGACAACCCCTGGCCGTCCGACGCACACGCCCACCTTGACGTCGGACGGCCGGGGGCCATCCGACACATGGAAGAAGTTAAAAGAAGCCTCTACACAAAACTTAGGCTGGGAGTCGTACCAGTCCTAGCCTGCACAGCAAAATGGCATGCAAATAAGGAATCTCCGGGCTGCACACCATACACAAAAACTCTGATTTGCTCTGCCCTTTGTTCTGGAAGCAAAGTGTAAGGTATTGTAAAGAAGCTATGATCCTGTATTGTTGGACTGATACAGCCAGTATTTTCCTTCCAGTAGTCTCATATTTTTCTGGTATGGAGATTAGTGAGATATTGCTAACAATAGTTCCCTTTTTAAACCTGAGAAGTGCTCTGACCGACCAATTATCTGATTAATCAATTGTATACTTTACTTTAAAGCTATGTACTCTAACCAAATTGCATTGCACTGTTTTTAATTAATTGTATGACCTTTTAGCTGAAACATTACATTTTATTTGATTTGATCTCCAAATGAAAGATTATTGATATATCAACATTTCCCACAGGCTGCTAATGTACACTGTCACCAAAGCTCCAGATTTGGCTGTTTTGAGGTTTAGAGCTCCTGTGTGACATGGCCTCCTACCACATGCTTCTATCTTTTTTCTTTCATTTATCACTGGGGTATTCGAGGTAGAGCCCAATATAAGTTGCTTAAGGCGGTGTCTGCATGTACATTGTGCTTGATATACTGGTTGAGCTGTGGCTCTCAGACAGATATTCCTTACTAAGAGAAACGCTTCAGTTTTCAAAGTCCAAAGGGGATATGGTTTTAGATATGCCAGCACCTAAGTGGCATTTCTCTGAAGTCCTTAGATGGTGAATACAGCTCAAGGAAGTAGGTATGAACTAGGAACACATTACAAGCCATTATGCAAACTAAGCATCAAATACTTTTCATGCAAATCACTCCACGTCTTTGGCTCACTTTTCAAGAGACAACATACCCATAAAACTAAACAACGTATCTTGATTCCCACAACTGTCATCCACAAAGGAGAACGCTCGCCTTTATCTACCCTTTCATTTGGTTTGACTGTAATTCTCCCTTCCTTTCCCCATTTCCCTTCTTGATACAGGATTTAAGAATATGAACGAAATGTACTGAAATCCAATACATAATATTTCTTGTCAGTTAAACCAGGAAACAATGTGCAGCTTTTTGTGTTTTTTTACATTTTATTTGAATTAATCAGCATCATCTGTTATTACTTATGATCGGAGTGCATCAGACCGTACCTCCTTCGTTGTCCTTGCCATCAGTGCAGAGTGTTTCCATGGCGACATCACAGCCTGCTCCCCGCCACCCTGGTTGACAGACACAATGCCAACCATTTTGATCCAAGGCACACCTGCCATTGCTGTTGCACAAGCCTGGGCACCCCTCTGTCAGAACAGGAAACCAAGAGAATATCATGTCAATTAAGTGCTATGTTGATTTAATGTCATATGAACAAATGCATAACATTGACTATTAACAGGCCCTTATAGAAGCAGAAATACTGTAAATGCACATGAATGTAAATCAGTCAGAATACCGAATGAATCTAATTTGTTAAGCAGAAAAAGTAAGGCATTGCAAGATGTACCACACATCTGTACAGAATAGCACAAAATTCAATAATGTCTTCAGACTAGACAAAATGAAAATTGTTCTTTCTTTGTCAAAGCAACAAGGGAACAAAGCAAAACAGAACTGGAGTGCAGAATTAAGAAATTGTTGTGACCAAAGTAGCAATCTCTACTATGCCTATGTAATGATTAGTATTAAAAATTTATGTTAAAATACCTTGTTGCGAATTGTGGATCCGAATTTAATAATGAGACTGTTTTTTGCTGCTCAGTAGAGAAATAATTAGAGGTGGATTGTTGAAAAGCCAAGGTATATCCATGTGAAATTACAGTGCTTTTAATTTGAAAAAAAACGTGCACAAAGTATAGGCCAGTGGACAGACTACACTTTATGCCCAAAGTACATTCCTTTTTACAGAATAAGCAAAGCCTGGGAAACTGTGAAGCAGATCAACATCTATTCTAACAGACAGTGGGGTTCAGGCTGCAAACGGATGGGACAGGACTGACAGGATTTCCAACTAAATGTAACGGCTGTGCAGATTCGATTACTTAGGACAGACATAAATGATACACTATAAGGACCACAATAAAACATTGAGTGAATCAACAAAAAACACGATTGTGACGTGCTTCAAGACAAATAGCAGAGTGATCTTTTTGTGTGACAGTCTCCCTACACCTTTTATGCTTTTACCTTTATATCCCATCTTGTCTGCTTTTATTGAGCAAGAAGGGAAAATTTGGGAAAACATTAAAATAATTTAATATATGATGTTTATAATTCTTAAAATGGCTTCATTTTAAAAATACATTTAAAATAGAAAATAAAAATCTCTGGTGCTGAAAATATGGCATTTCACCACATGGTAGCCCGTATCATGACGACACGTTACATAAATATGGCAAAAACTTTGCCCCTGTCTAATTGTACAGACACTCACAAAAGCAGTCCTTTGATTCCATCTCTTTAGGAATTGGAGGAGAGACATGATCATGAGGGCGACAATATGTTGTATCAATGTACAAGTCAAAATATATTAAAAAATGTATTACTTAATACACACAAATATATTTTTGGTGTTAAAAGAACTAAGATAGAAGGGTTGCCAGTAAGATGAAGCTTAAGTTAGATGTCATAACAGCTGAAAAGTAAATGTATCACAAGTCATCCTGTTCTATTTAAGTTTTTTCTAGCTTATAAATGCACAACAAATCTCAATTTCCATCCAAAAGAAGGTTAATATAGAGATTTGTAGCTGGAAATCCTTAACAGATGGGTCCCAATACACATATCCTTGGTAGGAGGTACTATCGTTAGAAATTCCTGTGAAAAACTAAACGTTTGGAGAAAACATTTGAAAATAATGTAAGACCATGTCTAAAGACCAAACTAGACAGTGAACTTCACGCTATCTATTTTGTAACTTGAAAAAAAGGATATCCGTTTTCCTTGATATTTTTTAGGTTCATTTTAGCATCTACTTCGGTTAATCACTATAAGAGTTGTGGAAAATGTTCTTTCCTGGATTAGAAGTTTTTGTAAAATATCCCTATGCTTGCTATGTCGTATATATGCATTGAAAAGTTTTTGTTATAAATTTTTAAAACAAACATGAAACATGGTTTCACACAGAGTTCAAAACATTTAGGAAAGAAAGGAATGCGAAGAAGCTCAGTACAGAAACACACATATGATCACTCTTTCTACAAATTAATAAAAAAATTGCACAAAAATGACAGCTTCTTTTATGCGCTAAGAGACACCAGAATTTGTTGCATGAAAATGCTAGAAATCATTTGTTGTTAAATAACAAATAACAAAACTGTTGCGGGTAACAAAAGTTATCAAAGCAGGCACTTATTCTTCTTCAACAGTAGTTGCCAGAATCAAACAGTTGTCCAGAAAACTACCAGCAAATCCTTTTCTGAACAGCCACACCATGGCGTATTTGCTTTGTTCAATCACAATGATACTTAGACGGCAATTGAGGCCTGTTCATTTCTCATAAATTTGTGGGCAACTAAAATCTCTGGGATTCCATAGCAACCAAAGTCAATGACCTTAAAATGGGTACCTATGTAATGTACTTCTATTAGTCAATACATTCAACACATTTCCATTTGCGTTCAGTTTCAATTTGTATGGCCTACTATAAAACTGCATTAGAGTCAAATAGTGTATCCCTCGTAATTCAAAATAGTGAAATTTGTGGTCAGGCTTAGCAAAATGGCCAGAGTCATCCTTTAATGGCAAAGTCCTGAGATGCCAACATTCTATTTTGCTGGATACACAAACAGCACTTTGAGCCATAGCAATATATATAAAAATCTGTATATACCGGCATATAAACACATAAAAGTGATGCATTCCTATACATGTATTATGTGTATATACATAGAGTACATAACATGTAACCATTATGTATGGTCCCATAACGCTTTATCATTTTATTGAGACATGATAAGCCACACGGACCAAAAGTTGTGATATTAGCAAAGGTCACCATAACACAAAATAGCATTATAAGACCATAATGTACATGTTAACAATTATGTATTTTATTATATTGCATGTGCAAACTATAGCTATTTTGTCCAAGCTTTCCATTTGCTGAAATCCATAATTTATGAGAATGTCGTCATGGGAAAATAACGCATGTGTATGAAAGGAACACAGTGACTCATCACTACTGCTTGGGGAGAGCAACACCAGAAAAAGTGTATGTGCATGTGAACAGGCCAAACAAAAGAACAATTAATATGACAGAAGTACACAAATTCACATGAAGGTACATATCCGTCATATGCCATGTGTCTCTACAGTTGCATTGTTTCTGCTTCCTCAAAAGTACCCAGCCAATCAGAAGGCACCTTTAAAACACATCCCATTATTCTCTGCTTGGTTTACATTTCAACGTAAACCATTGAAGAAGAAATAGGAAAGAAAAACATTAAATTCGGAAACTCGATTTCAAATGGTACACAATGGGTACATATAAATGCTCAACTGAGACCAAATACATGCTACTTTACTGAGGCCATTTTACATGCATGTGTATAATATTTCATACGTGTGAACCGACAACCCACTGCTCAAACACCTGTGGTGGTAAGTCTAGCTTTAACCATTGCACAAACACTGTGTGAACCCAAGTCAGTCTTGTACGCCAAAAGACAAATATACAATACAACACCGCGTACATTCAATACTCATGCAATGTTGTGACTTAGCCAGTTAAACAAGCACAAGCTATGATGAAAAGAAAAGTAGATGACCACCATATCAAGAATTAAACAAATAATAAAAATGTGACCCAAGCAGAGTAGCAGTGTTCAGTCATTGCCCCCCACCAGAAGTGTCTTTAAATGAAATTTCATCATTAAAGACTAGTTAGCAAAATCTAAGGCATGCATATTCAATTATACATGTGTATAGTTTCAAGAAGCAAAAGACATGTCGACCATACTAAGGTAAATGGGTGGAATAACAAAATGTGTATCGCATCTTACTCCTTAGTGAGTAAGTCTGTGGTTAACACTGGGGTAAAACAAGTTTAATACTGAACATGTATGAATATGAACTTATGTAATGGGTTCCAGTTAATTTTGTCAACCAGATGAAATTGAAGCAATGTTTATACATACATGCCGCCTTCTCATAAGAGCAAGGAGTACACATATTCAGTGAAATAAGCACAATCATGTAACAGCGCATGCATCCCATATTCAGTGAATATACATGTATTTAGTGAAGTATGATGATGTATTTACTACAGATAATGTATACGCATATATTCAGCTGTGTCAACAAAGGATTATGGATACAGTACCTTTGACTACCTTTTCCAAATAGTGAGCTTGAGAAATGAAAAGAAAGAAATAGACAAAGCATTTCAGACGTGCAGCATAGGTCCAAACCATCTGAGGCAACACATACATATACAGCTGCGGTCTCCAGAACAGAGGCCGCCATCATGCATCAAAGTTACAATGTAAGAAGAAGCAGTTCTGTTTCAAATTCCTGTCGACATGGTTCCATCAATACATAAGGTGGGGCGTCTTCTGATGAAGACCGTAACATCTAGTATCTGCGTAAGCTACCATTTTTAGAAGTCTTGCCACACGCTTCAGAAATTAAAATCAATTTAAGTAAGAGGCAATCTGATATTGTGTGTGTGCAACTTGTGACTAATTTCTGATTGTTACATTGAGAACACTAACTATACCACAGACAGCTGGTTGCCCTATAAGTTCAAATGTTTTTATGTGGGAGTATCTGAAGTTGCTTTGATCAGTACTATCTGGTCTTTTAAGAAGGAATAATTACTTCTGTGCACTCCGGCTTGTAAGTCCACATGGCAGCTTATGTAAAGCAGCGGGTTAAGATATGTATGGTTTGTTTATTCATGCTAACAACAGAGCTTCTGGAAAAGCTTGGATCCTAAAGCTTGCATATATTTAGGGCTCCAAGTATTATGACTTTTTCTATGTTTTCTGTATTTATAAACATTTATTGTTTCCATGTTTTCTTTGCATTTACTCATGTTTATTTTACTCTTATTGCCACTGCTCGGACTTCTGTTATATGCCAATTATGATAGTCAACTACTTTTGCCATCTCCCACTCACTGACTTTATGTTTGCTCACAGGGTCAATCATGAAATATTCATCAAGTGGGCTCTTTATGTATAAATTAAATAAAGGTTTTCTTTCTCTCGCAAGTATTCACAAACAATTCATTAGTGGTTAGAGTAGAAACCTTCAGATTGTAAGTGTGCCTGTGCCAATGTAATTCGCATACTATTAAGCGAATAGTATGTATTTTGAACACAAATGTTACTCACTTTTTAGGTTGTGTGTTAAGCAAGACCTTTTTGATTTTACTAAAAAGTATAGGTATAACATACTTACTTATAGAGGCTTTCAGCCAACCCTCTTCTTTCATAAGTATGTTATTGTCTCATTCATATTTTTCTTCTGCTCACCACAGTATGCATGATGATACAATGGGTCTGTTCACTTCAGTCATTGGCTGACTTTACTGTGAGAGTCAGCAATCCTCTCTTTTACAAGGCGCACATCCACACATACTGTAGTTCCATTGAGCGCAGAAACTACTATAGCAGTGTTTGTTTTTTGAGAACTAGAATATGCTTTTACTTTAAGCCAATGCTGCTTTGTAACGATTGATGTGGGCCCGCAGATTGCCCAACAGGTTTTCCAAAATCATGACAAAACAAATCAAACACTGACAAAGCCAATGAGGCTGACCACCCACTGGCTTTGCCAATGCTTGTTTAAATGTAGACCTCACCCAGTTCCTTTCACCTGGGAGCTATATTTTGGAGGACATGGCCACACGGTCTACTATTCAATGCCTCAGTTCTCGGTATCAACTTTGTCATAGCAGCTCTACAGCTATTGACACACCTGCACTGAGTGCTGCTGTGTTGCTAGAAAAAAAGTGTTATGTGTTATAGCAATGATATCTACTGTATAAAGATGTTCTTGTTTCCACAAATCGTCTAAAAATGCCAGATGTACACCAGGCCGAGTAAAATAGGCACTTGAACTCTCCAGTAGCAGTGCTAGATTTAGCAATATTAACCACTGGCTGCCCAAGATGCCAGGCAAATAGTAAATATTAGCAAGCATGCACTTTAAAATTTGCATTCTCTCTTACTAACAAAAGGACAAACACTCTCAGCAATACTCTATTCAATATGTCGAAAGTCCTTCATTTACAGATGGGTTTAAGCGTTTCCATGGAGAGCGTCTTCGTTTAACTGGCAAATTCTAGAGTGGTGCACCGTGGTAATAAAGGGAAGATTTCCTTGCTTAACAACCCTTTAAAAAGAAATTTGTTCTATCAAGTTTTCTATAGCAACATTCCACACGACTGAACCCTGTAGAAAACAGAAGAAGGCGATTCTTGATTGCAAACACGATATGTATTTAACTCGACGTATAAAAGTATTCTTGGCCCAGAGTTTGTCTTTGGTGCGTATTCTGCACCGTTATTGCAAGTTGGATCATTCTAGTCTCCAATTATACGCTTTCAAATAGTTCCCGCAAAGGCTGTTTAATGACCGCCATTAGCATCCTACTGAAGAAGCAAATAGGTATCATTCTTAGATTATTCATGTTGCAGTTCCAGTGGCTATGACAGACTGGCAATAATCTGTGAATAAGTATATATTAAACCCACTTATTCAAATCAGCGACTGTTTTAATCAGCTGGATCAGCATACACATTGATTTGATGTCCCTTAATTGGTACTCATGCCACTGTTTTATTACTGATTACCCTGTCGTAAAGGGTTTTATCAGTGACATAATTTTTAACACTGAATAACGACTCCATATTCTTAGCAGTTTCTTCTGGCCCTTTGTCAAATTTCGCTCACCTCCCATAATCTCCCAGTACTGTGCCGATAGCAAAGTATTTTAGGCACCCCCCGCTTCACAAGAACTATGTTTTCATTTTTGGGGACTGCATGCATACTAAAAAAACACATAGGTTTTGAAAACTAAGACCATTACAATATAAGATTCACAAAACAATGGCATATGTTATTTCAATGATAATTTATTTTACGAGATGTATAAAGTGCTATGTCCTTGAGAAAGACCATCAAAATACAACTGTAGTGACAACTGCTGGGGTATCACACCTCCTCTCAGCTCCATCCCCAGACAAGACAGCCATCCCAGTTCTAAACTTACTTGTCTAGCTGTTTTCTTCCTTACAACAGCATTCATAACTTTCACTACATTTAACAACATTGGCTGGCTGAAATCATCAACTCTTTCCGTATATCCATAGTCTTTTGATTGTTGTACAGAATTCGGTAAACCCCACTGCATTGAAACGCATATTTTAAGCCTCCAAAGGCAGAGGCCACTGATACAGATTAAAAAAGTATGCCACATTGCCAATTCATTTCCTGTGAGTAGATGAAACCATCATCAACGCTCCAATAGATAGCTTAGCAGAGGGGCTATTAAACGCTGGAATCGTGATATGTGTAAAGTGCATACCCGTAATTGCCTAACAAAGAGGGGGAAAAGACTAGTGATGCTGTTATCCACTCAATGGCACTTGTTTTCTGAAGCTCATAAAGAAAACAAGCCAATCAGAGCTCTAAGAATCAAACCCTGGACCAAGTAGCACCAGATCTCTGTGGTAGGTGCATTTATTTACACATGCTGTTGGCTCTAATAAAATGTTCTTAAGACAAACAATTGCATTAAAAGATAGTTTAAACTTTCTGATCAACAGAGAGGAAGTATATATGTTCCATTCGAGGTATCCATCACTATATTGCACTAGTGCATAGCAAAATCACAGAAAAGAGTAATGGTCTGGTGTCATCCTTTATTCCTGGGAACTAAACTTCTGCTGTAAGGTAGGAGAGAGCCCACTCCTGAACTATATGAATGGTCTTGGATTACTGCATGTTTTAAGCATGTCTCCATTTGATGATGACAAACCCATCAAGCAGATTACGCAGAAAGTTAGATCCCACCTGAGTCTTAAATCACCCAATGGAACAGAGCCTTATTTGTATTTGGGCTGTGACACTTATGAACGTTGCTTACCCTTTACGTTCAGAATGACAATGGTTTGTGGCAAGCTGTCGATCCAGAAAGGCTGGGCATTACCTGAAGCATTGAGCTTCTGTCCACGTGATTTTAGATCTGTCCAAACTCTGATGCACGTTGTTTTGTAGTTTTTTTGAAAATCTAAATAAATATTGAACACTAACAGTGTAAAGCCCTGGCTTCACAAGTTGTAGACCATTTGTTTACATGTGCAAGCATCACCTTCTCCATTGGCCTGTTACGCAGCGGTTTGTTTTCTACATTTTGCTATTACGATCAGGGCTCATCTTGCTAATTGATAGCCTTATTAGTCGTATTAAGAAAGTCCATTGCTTAATTATGTATTTTTTTCTATTTTGCTGTTTTTATATTGATATTTGCATAGGTTTGTCTTTAACCCCTTCGACGCTCATGACGAGCTCAGCTCGTCATGGAAATGCCATTCATTTCAATGGAAATTACATGGCAAGGATGGAAAAGGCCTTAGCATCCAAGTGGTTGGTTCATTTTAAAAGCTGTAAATTGAACTTCACCCACTGACACTGTTTTTGTGTGAGATGCTTGTGACTAGTGCATGGCCCTTGGGGGCACTGATCAGACAGAAAGACTGGTGTACTACAATAGTTACCACCAGGATCCATCACTTCCTCCAAATGTACGCTGAAACTACAGGACGGATGATCTCCTTTCTTTTTTTGCACCATAGCTATCAATAGGTTGGGATTTGAACCCTTTACCAAAGCGCCTACCACACAGTTTCCGAAGGCTTTCTTGTTAGTTTTCTTATTTTTTTAAAAATTTTAATGGCAAAGCAGTTGTAGAGCAGCTATGCCTCTAGGGTGGCTAAAGATTTAGAATCTCAACACTGGAAAAGCCGGATGAGCATTAACATTAAAGGGTCAATTTGCACAAAACATATTGCTTGGTGGCAAAGTTTGGGAACGCAGTAAATTATGTTTTACATCTGGGTATTTCAAGCCACCATGTACCGTGGCAGAATCGATTGTGCTGAGACTTAAACATGACAAGGTGAAGAAGGGAAAGAAAGCCTCGCCGGAGAGATTTTCTCTGTTTGCTCCTCAGCCGAGAGAGGCCCATTAAACAAGGATTTCCCAGAGGACTGACGCAATGGAGGAGCTGCATGAAGCCAAAGTGCAGACAACTGCAGGGCACTTGATTCATGAGCGCATCAGGCATTCAGCAGAGATGCCTTGGTTTCTGCTAATGTCGGAGGCATCCTGCATAGGAGCGTGTAAGTCAAACTGCTTCATTGTGGCCGCTGTTACGGTGAACGGAGGAGGAGCAGGCAAACAGGTCACACTGACATAAACATATGTTCCACCGTGAAGCGGGGAAGTCAGGCGAGGACTTACGGTTAATGGATTTCTCAACTGCAAAAACCCATATTTTCAGGGATCGAGGTCTGACTTCACGAGGCGCTCCAGGCAGGGGCGGCTCCTCCGGTAAGGCGGAGGAGCATCGCCCCACTGCTCTCAGAGCCGTGGAAAAAGGAAAAATTCAATGATAAAAACAACGTTATTATTTTATTTTTTGTTGCAGTGGGGCAGTGTTAGGGCGGGGCAGGGTTGGTGGCACAGGGACGAAGAGTGGTCGATGCACTTAAGTGAGCATGACAATTTGGCCAGCCGTCTCTGATCGGCCAAAGTGTCATGCGCACTTTACATGCTCTCCACCAGGTTGTAATACACAGCCTGGGTGAAGAACATACACAGGCTCCCTGTCCCTGTATGAGCGCCAAACCACGGCGCTCATACCAATCACAATGCTGCATAGCAGCTTTGTGATTGGCTTAGACGATCCTGTATGCTTCCTGCTGCTTTTGGACTCAGTTAGGAAGAGAAGTGGAGAGACGACGAGGAGAGACGGAGGAAGAGGTAAGTGCTTTTTTAAATATTTTTTTCTGTTTCACTTTCAGTAGTGCAGGGTCAAAGATTCGCTATCAATAATGTCAATGTGTATATGAAAATGCCAAACACAATGAATTGTGTGTAAATATTCTTGGTGTTTGATGGAAAGACAAGAGGCCTGTACCAAATCACTTACGCACTTTCCAGAAATGCTGGCATAAATATATCCGTGTGCTGTTGTCAGCAAGGTGACACCAAACTATTCTCAGCTTTGATGGATGTATGTACAGTAATCTGTCTAACTTGGGAGTTTGTGTGCGCCACTATCTATACTGAGTGGTACTTCGTGGCCTGATACACCCAACATAAGGTATATCAGAGTGCTGCTGAATGCATTTGAGTTGTTGTACCTAAAGTGTTTCAGATCGATGATCAGGTGTCCAGTGGGAGCGATGCATAACATAGTACACTATTCCCTGTCTCAGCTGAGGTGGCTGTATTGTTCGAATGTTCATTGAGAAAAATTAGTAAAGTGCGTTTAACTCAGTATCCAGAGGCATGTCATTCTTTTCAGGTATTGGATACAGCATACGTTTTCCCTTTGTTTTTAAACATCACAATAAACGGAGTAAATTGCTTAATAATTGTTTATTTCGGTGAACTAGAAGAGCATACTACGCATCATGCTTTGGCTTCAGTGGCTTATAAGTATATCGTGTTGAGGTATAAGAAATTGCAGCATCTGGCCTTTCCTTCTAGATGCCAACATATAGAATGCCTATTGTGTTTCACCTATTCCTGTAGACTTGATTAATTTAAGCAGAACATAAGGTTCCAGGTAAAGGGGGAAAGTATCAAACTGTGGAAGGAATAGAGGCAGTGAGACTCACTAGTCTTGCTGGGGAACATCCTTTACAACGCAACTTTTACTCCTCACTACCATTACGACGCAGCTATTACAACGCAAGTCATTACAACGCCTTGCGCTGGAGGGCACTGTAGGATAGGGAATAGTTTAATTTTCTATCCAACACCTTCCCTACTATCTACGGGGACTGGAGTTGGAATAGAAAATTAAACTATTCCACTAACCAGCGCCCCCCAACGCAAGTCGTTGTAACGACTTGCGTTGTAAAAACTGCGTTGTAATGGCATGCGGAGTAAAAGCAAGCGTTGTGATGTCATACATCCATCTTGCTCGTTCTTTTTAATCTGAAAGCGGCACAAAAAAATCTTTCCCATTACATATTACATCGATATTTGTTAGACTATGGCCCTCATTATGAGTGACCCGGTGTTGGGTGCAATATTTACAATAACTGATAAATAGTGACGAGGGGTACGTTATTTATCAACTGTGACACTTAGTATCTATTATGAGTTTTTTCTCTTAAATGTGTAGGGGCTTAACATGCAGATTTTAGTGCTTGCTGCACCAAAATTCACACGTCACAGTATATTTTGGGTCTTTCAATTCCAGCAGGTTTAATTTGCTAAAATTTAACAGAGGCTGAGCTTTATAACACACAGTATGGACTGGGTGCGAAAAAAACTCATAATTACAATATGCACAGTAACATGACTTTTGCACCTACTTGAATTTATTGGACCACTCATAATGAGGGTCTATGTGCCCCAGTATCCCTAGAACAGATAAAGAGCACAAACCTTGCGTCAGAAAGCTTCCTGCGTGGACTCAGTCATGGAGTGACCACATAAGCTTATAAGCAAGCGTCCCCTTCTCACCAAGCAAGATACATGGAAAGCAGAGTGTGATCAGCTCCTCGGAAGAATACTTAAGAGTGGCCCACCCAGCTAGTGCATGAAGCGTAACTAAATTGCTAGGAAAATATTTGCATTTATGAGGTCGGATACACTCAGATCCAACCAGCATCCACCCAGATGTTATTTTTGAGGAACAAAGAGAACTGGTTACTTTTCAAGGCAGTAAAGTGTGAG
This sequence comes from Lissotriton helveticus, assembly GCF_964261635.1. Classification (NCBI taxonomy): domain Eukaryota; kingdom Metazoa; phylum Chordata; class Amphibia; order Caudata; family Salamandridae; genus Lissotriton; species Lissotriton helveticus. The sequence continues at coordinate 16,415,497 of NC_136060.1, read as the reverse complement.
GTTTACATAAGTCAGGTAAAAGGGCTCAAGAGATTCTGGATGCAAACCTGAGGGACTCCAGCATCTATTTTCTCTACCCTGTTGACTACTGCTTATCACAATGCCTCTCTCATAGTTTCACAATGGGTGGCTGCTTGTCATCGCCAAAAGGTGATTTGCGAATATCTTGTGCTCCTGATCTGTACGATTTTGTGGTGAAGATTACAACTGTCTTTTCCACTTTTTTGGAAGAGGTTGGGCTAAACGGCGAGTTCACTCAAAAACTAAAATGTAGACTAATTTCCTCCAAAACTTCCCTATGAACTTTTTTCCAAGAAGCTGAGGTTCTCTGTAAGATTTAATCCCCTTCCAAAGAGTCAGCACACACTTTCAGGCACTCTACATTAGGCAAGAAAGGACTCCTGGGCTGGATCTGCTAGATATTATCTGGCATTCAACCAGCTAATATGCACATTTTGACATGCAAGAGAAGCATGGTGCAAGTGCAACCAGGCAGCCGCAGCCGGAACCCAAGCATGTCAACACACAGTAAAGTGGTGTGCATTGGTTCCTATTATGTTTAGCCTCTTTCCAGGCAAATCTGCCCTCTCTGCATCCTTAACAGTAAATATGACCCTAGCCTAACCAAGTACAGGTCAGCCACACATTTCAGCCAATCAGCAAAGCAACCGCTTTAGAGTTTTTCTTGATTCAGCAAGGACCATAATGCACCAGAAAACAAAAAGTAAGACCCCCGAGCTGCTCCCACCCGAAGTAAATATATACACCAAGAGAAATCACAGGTGCGATACAAAGCTCTAAACGTTGCATGCAAATACACTTATAAGAATACCAACATAAGCAACCCAAACAAATCCCTGCTCACCAGGTCTGCAAATGACTTTATAGGAGGTTATATCTTGTCAGCCCTAAACCTCCAGCTGTGGTATCTTCACAGTCCACACCAGATATCATGAACTCACCTTCAATGAGAAGACAACACGATATCCTCAAGAATCACCTGCTCTGACCATCCAGCTTGGGGACCTGAGTCTGCAGGTTGCTTTGCACAGGCACAGTTATTCATACACAATAATCTCTGGTAGGCGCTAATGGGCACCACGCAAGTCCAATCAATAGGCACACAATAGGTGATGTTTCAGAGTATTTACACGACAGACGGGTTGATGAACTGCATTTAGCGAAAGGCAACTATTTCATTAAAGTGACAAGATCTGTAGACACAGAGCACATCAAAGATAACATCAGGCATTTCCTCTTCCTTGAATAACAAATGGCTGCGTTGAAGACCATGTTATTCCTATTATTTAGCTTCAGTCTCAAAAAATGTCACAGAGGTGACCAGCATTAATTCAGCTTTCCTCAAACCTGCCTGCACTCTCGATGCTTCCTTATCCAGGCATCTCCATGGGGTATCTGCAACCTACAGAAGAGAGGCCGGGTACCACGGCTTCACGGTAAACCAAGTGTGAATACCTTTAAATTGGGCGCTGAGCAATATCTCGGGGATTAATTAATGAATCCGTAATGGCATTAGCCGCTATTAGCTCGGTTGATGTTTTACCACATGCGCGCTGTGCATCCATATATAAATATTAATTTGGGGCAGAATGATAATTGTTCAACACCATAACAATTAAACAGCTGTAGTCTGACTCGCGAGTTAAGTGACGGGGCTGCAGGCAAGCTCTGCAAACAGATGGTACTTCCCACCCGTGCTTAATGCTAAAGCCTTTTTTTTTTTTTAAAGGAGGTGCTGGCAAATCAGGGTATGGCAGGATAGTTGCAATGCAAATTGATTCATTTGCAATGCAGATTAGTCTAAAAACTAATTTAGTGTATAAAAAATAATTGTGTTCCAAGCAGCAGGCATTATAAAACTCTTATGTGGTAGTTTTCCCATCGACACGATTATTTACTAATTTCGTGGACTGAACGTAGCGTAATGGAAAAACAGCTGGCAAAGTATTCATATTTATCGGTTTCATATGACTGTGGTGGAGCCGCTTATTCCAGCTGTCAGCCAAGGGAGGGCAGAAAACACAGTAATCCACTCACTTTGTAGTGCATCTTCTCTGCTCTGCAAGCACACCAGCATCTGCAGAACCAGTCAAGGAACTCGGGTGGACAACTGCCTTTCATTGGTCTTCTTTTATTGAAATATTTGTTTTGATGCTTCATACAAAAACGTCATACACCTAATACTTTTAAGTGACTTTTTCAAAACTTTTATTTATTGTGTGAAAAACCTACAAAATGGCTCTTGGAAATGATGTTCCCGCACCAATCGTATCATCTATGAAGGCAGTATGGAGTTGTGAGCTTTAAGTACCAAAAACAACATATTTCGGCCTGAAAGCTGCAAACTCCACCCTTATACTGGGGGTGGGAAATGGGGTTCGAGGTGCTTCAGGCAAAAAATAGTTTGCTTGATAACTCTCGTGCTTTTCAGAACCAGCTAGAAAAGCAAACGGCTTCCTCTAGCATCTAAACAAAGTGAAGAAGTCGCCCTAATTCCGAGAAAGCTACAGTAACAAGTCATGCCTTAGGTAGTGAGACTGAAGTAAATCTATGGAGAACCATGAAATGTTCAGGTTTTCAAGGGTGAAGATGAAGCTGCAAAAAGGATACACTGACTATTCTAATTCGATGTATTCATTAAAAAAAGTGATTTATTATTATCTTGACATTTTATTGCTGCCTTTTTACACCACGAAAATAATTTGTTGTAAGCCACTGGACAAACTATCTGGTGCCACCCAAAACGGGGTACACTTTTGCATCCATCCATAAAAAGTGATTGCCTTTCTGACACTGTACTGCAGCGCCATAAGACAAATCAAAGACTATTAAGTCTGTTTGACAGATGCTCACAAACCAAAATGGATGAATAATCAGATACATCCTTGTACCATGAATTCAGACTGAATTCAGATTGTTGCCTGGGGCTAAACACAATAAATATTTTTGGAAATCCAATTAACATTAGATAAACTTATATTTCGCTGATTCTAAAGGTTTGTGTTTTTTGTATAAAATGAGACTCATTTGGAATGCTGGAGTTTCAACTACACTAAACATCAATGTTCACAGTAACCATACCACAAATGGGTACCATCAACCACACAATAGTATTTTTCCCAATCAATTAAGACAACACGGAGGCCAGAAATTTGCATACAGTAGCACAGTAACGAAAATCATGCACAATAAAAAATTAATTTACCACAGAGTTTTAATTTGGAGCTTACACATGAGAACCTCTATAACAGGATCTCCCAAAATCTTCTACAATATTTATCCTACTGCTATTATCCCCACTCAGTAACTGTGTTCCATTGTGCCAAATCGCCATTATCTATAAGATCTTTCAGACTTCTTCTAACCGGCCTTGATATACACTCCTCCTTTTTCAGTGCCCATATGTGTAAGTATATGCTGACTGACCTCTATGACTGAGCCAATCAAAGAAGACATTACCCTGCTCCTAGACACCCTTGGCTAAAAAGGATGATTAAAGCCTTTCAATACTCCACAGCACTGCATCTAACATAGCTCTGTCATTAGCGAGTAAAGGCCCCATCCTTTGTAAAAAAAAAAAAGCTTTTACTCTCATTCTTTTAGATACAACTAAAATGTAAAATCTTCACTCCATATATTTGCTTCAGTTTTCCCTCCTAAATCACTTAACACATTGGGAATAAACAACTCTGCAATGTCAATGAAAACCACACTTGTTTGATGCAGCTCAAGCAGTCTTTTAGGCCGGGTTATGGCACTGGGGACATCCTGGTCTCACCCCTCAGTGTTCTGAGGCTGGTCTTGGATGAAAGATACCCTGAAGCTCTAGTCCTACTGGATCACATTACAGCTTCGACATGGCCCCTCCACTCCATTCTTTTTGAGTATCTACGAGAGATTGGGATGAGAGGCTGTTCTTGACTGGATCAACTTTTTCTTTATCGATCATTCCCATGTGGTATAATTTCTTCATAACACTTTGGGAACGCGCCTTTTTTTCTGGGTTTGGCCCTTAGTCTCTCCCTGTTTAATTAATATGAGGTTGCTAAATTAAATAATAGATGGTGGGGACAGATATATAAAACAAAGTACTCCGGAAACACTAAGGCAAACTTATTTGGACAGCAACTGAGGTCCCACATGTAAACAGGGAGCAGTACCTAGATTCTGAGGAGAGATTAACAATCACAGATGGCACACTGGATTGTAAGACAACTTCACTGATCAGTGCATATGCCCCAAACGCAAATCAGTCACAACTTCTTGAATCATTGCACCCAAATACGCTGTATTTAGCAGACACTATTTTAATAACTTGGGAGGCAATTTTAACTCTATGCATGATGAAGCAATAGACAGATCTGTTTAGCCACTGCATAGAGTTCAAGTCCAGAAAAAAACACAATACCTCACTGACTGAATGTAGAACTGGCAGCCTCAAGACTTATGGCAGGAGACGCACCAAACTGCACAAGAGTACTACTACTACTAGTCCATACATGACCTGACGTGATACTGTGGACATCTTACCCGAATCACATATCATACAACGGAGAATGATTGGGATGCACAAGGTGTTGGGGGGCGGGGCAAGGGGTGCACTCCAGGACTATATGCACAGAATTATCACTAGGCACATGAGAAGGGGTTAAGTGAGTCAGTGAATTAAGAATTTTATTGTGGTGGCTGGGCTGAGGAGGAGGTTGAGCTTGTAAGCAGATTTTTAAGAAGTCTTTGTCCCACCTGTGTCTCTCAGTTCACCTGTATGTCAATGCAGAAGTGTTTTGTAAACTTGTGAACTGACGACCATATGGCTGCCATACGTCATTAATAGGGACATTGGCCAGGAAGGCTATTGACGCTTCTTTCTTTCTTTTCTAATGTGCTCTTGGTTTTGTCTTTAGCTTTATGCTAGCTCTCTTGTGACAAATGTGAATTGCTTGAGTTATCCATCTAGTGATGGTGTTCATGGTAACTGATTTGCCTTTATTATTGTCTGCGAATGATTTGAAGAGTTAATCACTTTCCTGATTGATTTTGTTTTCTCCATGTAATATATTATCACCCTACAGGCATCCATAGTGTGTGATGCTGTTTCTGTTTGAGTCTTTGGCTCATGGAAAAAACTTGGTGTCTGAATCGCTTGTTTTATGTGGAAGTGTTATATGACCTTTTGGGTGAAGCGTGGATCAGTCTTCATCACTGCTTTGTCCTTGTGTATTTGCATATACGGTTCCTGTATGGTGAGTGATTGTAGCTCGCTTACTCTGTGGAGTGACGTTATAGCAGGTAGAAACACGGTTTTCAACGTGATGAATTTAAAAATGAGTTGTGGAGTGGTTTGAATGGTTCCTCATAAATTATGTCAGTAGCATGTTAAAGTTCCACGTGGGTGTAGGGAAACTCCTTGGTAGCGCTGTTCATTTTTCCCTCTCCAGAACCTTTTGCTTACAGGGGTATTGTGCAGCCCCTTGTGTAGGTTAATATTGCTGCTGGATGTACTTTTAACAACACGTTCGAGAAACAAGTTTGTCTTGACCACTGGGGAGCTATGAGTAGGAGTGTCTTCCGCGACTGTTGGCATTTGTTTATCACTATTTAGATTAGTGGGATAAGGGCAAAAGCGTAAGCAAATTTCCCTGACCAGTCTATCAACAGTCATTCCCAAGGGAGTGGGGCCATGGGTGCCTGGATGCAAAGTATTGACATTTTGCATTTCTAGCATTGCAAACAGGCTATTTTTCATGTTCCCCACCTTTTGAGCACCTTTTCAACCACAGTCCGATTCAGCTTCCACTTGTGTGAGGTGGATGCGTGTCTGCTCTGTTTGTCTGCTGCCACGTTGTCTACTCCTGGTAAATGTATCACTGTTATTATCTGTCTCTGGATGGCCCATCTACATATCTACAACACTAGTTTTGAGAGGGGAAATGATGTTGCTCCGCCCTGTTTGTTGAGGTAGGACATTGTTGTCGTAATGTCCATTTGAATTTGTATTTATTTGTTCCACAATTGTTTATGAAAGGCTTTTAAGGCTGGGAATACCATCTTTAACTCCAGTAAGGTTTGTGTGTTGTACTGCTTTTTGCGGTTTCCATACCTCTCTGATGTTGATTTTCTCCATATGAGCCCCATTTACCATGTCTGTGGTGATGGGGACTGTTGGAGATGGCGCCATAAAGGGTATTTCTGACATTATATCCACTTTTTCCGCCTGGGCTCACTGGGTGGCAACCACTACATTTTCCCATCTCCCGGTCACCTGTGACCATTAGCTTTGTACCCATTCTTGAATCTGCCTCATGTGTAGACTCGCATGTGGTATTAGTGGTATGCAGGAAGCCATCATTCCTAATAATCTGACCACAGTCCTCACTTTCAGAGATTAAAGCTTCTGGTAAGAGAGAGCTTCTTGTGTCATAGCCAGGACTCTTTTCTCTCATGGAAATGTCCTAGCTTGTACTGTGTTTATTCTTGCTCCCAAGAAGAGTTTCTCCTGTTCTGGAGTGTGTAGAAACTTCTCCATGTTTACTGTGAACCCCAATTTGTGGAGTGTTATCACTGTTTGTATGCTGCAGCTGCACCTGTGTGTATATCTTGCTATTACCAGCCAGTCCAAGTAGGGGTACACACGCACTCTTTTTCTTCTCAGGTGAGCAGTTACAGATGCTAGGCACTTTGTGAATACTCTAGAAGCCGATTTTATGCCATGGGAAAGCACTCTGAATTTGTAGTGTGCTTTGTTTATTATGAAGAGCATAAACTTGTACCTATGATTCATTGGAATGCACAGATAGGCGTACGTAAAGTCTATGGTTCCCATGTAATTACCTTGCTGGAGTTGAGGGATAATCTCCTGTAGAGTTGCCATTTTGGAGTTTTGTTTTCTAATGGATTTGTTTAGGAAGTGGAGGTCTAATATGGGTCATACTGAATTGTCTAGTTTCGGTATTAGGAAGCATGTTGTGTAGATGCCTTGATGGACTCTTTTAAGGGCATGTTTTTGTAGCAGCTCTTCTGCTTCCTGTTGAACATAGGTAATTTCTTTCTTTATATGGGTGTTGTGCTTATGGCCCGGAGTTGTTGTGTTTTTCCCGTTCTATGCAATAGCCGTGTTGAATTATGTTGAGAATCCATTTGTCCAGTGTGCCCTTCCTCCACTCCTGGTGGAAGTCCAGTTTTAGTGATTCACTTGTTTGTTGTGGCTGCTCCTCTTGAATGGTATCTTTTGCCTCTCACTCGTCTGCGGTAGGGCAGTCTCAGCAGCACGTGTAGCTGCTACTGTTGCCCTGATGTTTGCATCTGACTAGAGTGTTTGATGGTTTGATGCGATGCCACTGTTTGAAACCCTCCTCTTCCTGTTGGTCTTCTAATGGGGATGGCTCCCCTTCTCTGCTGGACCCTAAAATGTAGGCCCCCATCGACTTGGCCGCGTTATTGTTTTTGATTTGTTGCAAAGTGCTTTCTGCTGCATTTCCAAACTGATGTTCTCTATTAAAAGTGGTGTTGATGATGTTGGCCTGCACCTAATTTTTGAACCCCAAGATTCTTAGCCAAGCATGATGTCTTAGGGTTGTTCCTGTCACCTGTTGTCTCTCTGCTGTGTACGCAGCCTTCCGTGTTGAGTTTAATCATGTGTTTGCTATATTCCTTCCTACTTCTGTGAGGGCACTTGCCCTCTTCTGGTATTGTTTTGGTAGATATCTCATCAATTCTGCCATCTCATCCCAGTTCTGATAGGCATACCTGTTAAGCAGGGTGTTGGAGTTTGTTATGTGCCACTGTGCTGCTGCTCCTCGATCGAATTTTCTTCCCCCCATTTCTATTCTTTTACTTTCTCTATCCGGAGGTGGACCGAAGGAGGTTGGTATATTTGTTCTTTTCCTGGCGGCATCTACAATGATGGAGTTTACCAGCACACTACCCCAAATGTATGCTGGATCCTTAGAGGAATGTTTATATTTTTTCTTGACCCTGGGAGTCACCAACCTGCAGGTTGCCGGCTCTTTAACCCCTTCGCTGCTGGCCCGTTTCCGCCGCTGTGCGGTAAACAAACGAACAGGGCAGGGCCGTGACGAACCCCAGCCGTCATCAGCACATGAGCACCGCGGAGCGTGACGGCTGAGGTTCGTCACCAGCATGCAAGGGGTTAAACTCCTCTCTCCCCTGAACAAAGATGCTTGTGAGCATTGGAAGGAATTGACTTATTTTTGGAGTGTAGTAGTGTCTTAAATAGGAAACATGTCTGTGGTTTCTCCTCATGCAGTTGGACTCCATACTGCTCTGATGCCTTCTTAAACAGCGTGCTATACATAGTAATATCATCCAGTGGCGATGGCAACGACAGATATGTGTCTATGGCTTCCTTGGGTGAATCTGCCTCGAGTTTTTGCTAATGTTCTTTGACACCTTCCAACCCCATGACGTCCTGGTACAGACCTTGTTCTTCTGGGTCCTCCTCCTCATAGAAAAGCTCTTGATCTTCCTCCTCTTTCGGCTCGGACATCAAAGGGGGTTTAAGTTCCCCCAGGCCTTTCTCCTCCTACATGCTTTCAGTCAAAGGTTTCAGTGGTATTGGAAATCCCTAGAAGACGGCGCCAAATGCCTCTTTTTTTAAAAAAAGGATTGCTCCTATTTTGGCTTAGAGACATCGTTTCTTCAGCTCGATTTTGATAGCACATACTCTGGCGTCGAGATTAGGCACTGCTCACTTTTTCGGTGTCAATGTTTCGACTGCTGTTGACTGAACTGCCATTTTCTAGTCTTTCTCTAAACCTTAATTGTCTTTCGATGCTGGTGCCTTCTCTGAGGCCCTTCCATCTGCAGTATCCTTTGTATGGGACCCAAAGGATTCATTTAGCCTCAACTTGCCTTCTATTGGTGAGATTTTTGGTGCTGAAGCAGTCATATGTGGTCTAGAGTTCAAAGCTTTCAGCTTAACCGTTTCCATCTTTTTTTTTTTACGTTACCTGCATGCGCTTCTCCTTCAGTCTCTAGTGCTTTTTTTCGCGTTGATGATAACTCTTTTGGCATCAGAGCCCTCACCTTCACCTTCTTCAGCGGCGTTATCCTCTTATTCACTCAATAGTCCAAGATCTCAGAGTGAAGTTGTTTACTTCAGCCCTGCATGGCGTAGTGTGCCTGGCTTTGGTACTCGTGTCTTCAGCGCTTTGAGCTTGAACTCTGAGTACGCTTCGCAGAAGTCAGTCTTATGGTCTATTGGCAGACAGAGATTGAACACCTGGTGGTTGTCCCTCAGTGTGAGTTTATGGTGGCACTCTGGGCAGGAAGTGAATGGTGTTTCTTCCATTTCACTTAGAGTAGGAAGCCCCCTGTCGGTACATTCTCCGTCATCCTCTCGATGCAAGTTCCACTAACTTTGATGTTTTTTTCCTGTATTTTTGGGGGCACTTCTGCGTAGTTGTCCCTTAATTTGTAATGGCAATGATCTTCTGCATTTTCCTCGAGGAAATCCTGTTTTTTCTTCTTCTTTCCCTCGGTGATTAGAGACCTTAATGATGCTTCCAGACTCAATGGTGGAAAAAAAGAATCTGAAGATGGTGACCAAGAGTGGGGACTTCCGGGGAGGGCATCTGATTTCACAGGAACAAGCACCAAATGCTGGGAACAGTCAACGTCCAAAATTTCCCAAAAAATTAAAAGCAAGAAAGGACTACTATACAAGTGGAGAGCGCCAGACCCAATCACTAGATGTCAGAATAATGCACAGCATGTTAATCAAGAAAAGATTTACACTGCAAACCTCTAAAACACTTGTTTGCACAATACATGCAGGAGAAGGGCAAATGGTACATACACAGAAAGATCTTTGCAGATTACTACACTCAATTCTACCTCTCCCCACAGGACGATGCCCTCCCCCCCCCGAAAAACAAGCAAACCTTGACAAAAGTGAACTCCCCACAATAATACCACAACAAAGAGATAACCTAAATATGCCATTAACCCCTGAAGAAATATATACGCCCATATATAAATTGGCCAGGGAAAACCATCAGGTTCAAATGGAATCTCTGTGGAATTTCACTTAACATATTCAGCACAGTTGGTACCAAGTCTGCTACCAATGCATAGGGCAGCCAAACAAAAAGGACATTTGGCTCAAAAGAATAGAGATGTGGTGATAGTAGTTCTGCCAAACACAGGCCACAATCTGCCCAATCTAAAATCTTACTGTCCCCACATCCACACACAACTTAGACTGTTTAATCTTCGGAAAGGCACTAGCTAATCGATAACTACGCCTTTACTCCAAAGGTAGGTCCATAACCTAAGATCTAGATGTATATGTGCCAGCCCAAAACACTTTTCCAACTTAAGAAGACTGTTCCACATAACTGATGCACCCCCGAATGAAGGGCAGTCATGACGTCATTCGACATCGAGGAGGCCATCAACATTTATTGGGCTTATTTGCAGTTCTGAAAAGAATGGGATAAGTTAAGAAATACATAAATGGATAGGTCTTCTATAGTGTAGACCACAGCTTTCCAAACTGTGTGGCGCGACACATTACTGTGTCGCGCCCCATATGTAGGTGTGTCACGCGATGCGATTATCTGACGTCTGCCGGCATCGGCAGAGTCGAGCAGCAGGGGCTCTTAGAAGGGGTGAAACAACAACAAAGCCCTCTTAACACGCACAAGGTCTTTAAAGACGTGTGAAGTGCTCGGGTGCGGCTGTGAGCGGTCCCGGGATGCCACACACGACGGGGGGGGGAGGCAGCTCTAACGGACACAGCTTTAAAGGACAAGGCACTATGGTCAAAAAACGCAAATGCATGCAGGTGCCTCCCTATTTACACCGGTGATTCTATCTGGAGAGAATCACTGATGTAAACTTTATCACATTTGCAACAGTAATGATGGATCCCTTCATATCATACGTGAAACTGAAGAAATTGTTAGAGAGTACCTTTACGTGAAAGTAGTCAGTGAGGAGCATTTATGTTTTTAAGATAATATGTGCATACATGCATTATTCATATTGTTGATTTCCTGCAACTGCTGGACCACAAAAACTTATTTTTGGGGAGGCAGGCCACTAGTATGACCTATCAGGACAGACATTTCAGGCTGCATTCTTCAAACAGGTGGCATAAGGCTAACTGGCAATTGAGAAATCCAAGACTTGTTTCTTTGACAGCTGAACTGTCCAGGATCCTGCCAAATAGTTCTGGATCTGAGGGGTGTTTTTACTGTAATGTTCACACCCCAACATCCCATGATACTTAGCGATACCTACTGAAAAATGAAACAGAGGCACGGTGTGCTAGACAGAGGATGCACTGCTGCTTGACAAAGGTGCCATACAAATCTAGATGAGGGCTGGATTAAGAGAGCACTCTTCTCACAAAATCAAGATTTGCATGAACAGCACAAGATGAATGACGGTGAATGAATAGTACTATGCAATAGCTTTTGGGCCTACCAATTAGTGAATAGAGCTGCACCCTTGTCTCTTATGAGCTACTCCAATGATGTACAAGGAAAATCATGGCTGCACTTATTGCTGAATCAAGATCGAACAGTGCCAAAAAAGAGCAGCGAAAAGCTTTCTCCACTTAGCATATTTTACCTGCTATTGTAGTTTCTTTTTGACACGTGCAAATATTTTCTTAGCTTCCTGGATTACCAATATAAAATCTGGTTACATGGAGATGTTCAGATCTTGAGGCGTCAGTGCTCCATTTTCTCTGGTCATATGCAGGGTGACATCTTTATCTCTTTAATTCAGGCGGCAGTCCGCAAGTATTGGTTGTTGCTTTACCTTGGCACAGGAGTTTGTGCTAACATTCTGTGGACTTTTTCAGTAATGAAAATAATGGATAAATTCCTTCCAAACAAGTCCAGTAGGAGAATTTCAACACGTTTCAACCTCTCACATATTAGTAGACTCTGGCAGCTCTAAAAGGGGAATATATTTCACCTGGAGCATAACCACCATAGGGAATATAGTAATCCGAGTGCTAGGGTGTGTGTGTGTGTGTGTGTGTGGGATGTGGGGGGGGGGGTGTGGGGGGGTTGTGTGTGCATGTGGGGTGGGTGTGTGTGTGTGTGGGGGGGGTGGGGGGGTGTGTGTGTGGGGTGGTGTGTCTGTGGGGTGGTGTGTCTATGGGGTGGTGTGTCTATGGGGTGGTGTGTCTGTGGGGTTGGTGTGTGTGGGGTTGTGTGTGAGGCCCGAACCCACCATAGGTGGTTCGGGCTCGCTCGCTGCGCTTCCTCGCGTTACCGTGTCCCTGACATTTTTTTCACAAAAGGTGTGTCACCAACATGAAAAGTTTGGAAAGCTGTGGTGTAGACCATGGGCAACACACTGCACTGGATGCACAGTCTTCCAGTGCTGGGAGATAGGTATGGGTAACAGACAAGAGTGTTGGCTATTGTCACTGCTGTTCTCCTTAGCCATGCAGTCATTTGGCATCATACAGACAAGAGATTGAAATATAAATGCCCTGCATTCAGAGCAATTGAAAAACATCTGATGTTCAGGCAAAAGTTACAATAAATGTCTTATTTCGCACATTGATCTGGCTCGCAGCACAAGGGAGATATCAAGGTTTAGTTCCAGGACAGCCAGTGCTTGGATAATAAAGCAATCTAGAAATTAAAATCACTAAAATATAACCATTATTGATAAAACAGACAATGCAGTATGTGTTTGATTCAACAGGTTGGATAGTATAATAAATCCAAATAGAAGATTTAATACCATTATTTGTGGAGGCCAGACAAAACTACTTGCACATCACTACCATGTTTCCCCTTTTCTCAAGTTTTTTTTTACTAGATTTAAAATTGTCACAGACTGAATAATACTTTGATACTGGTTTTGCCGCTTGCTGACAATGCTGTTTTTGCTTATCCACATTAAACTGGCATTACACTATCTCTTCATGCAGGTTTACTAATTGTGGCATTGAAGAGGGTCTACTTATAAATGAATCTAAAACAAAGTCTACTCTCATGGGAACTAGATCTATGCCCAAGAGCACATTCAGGGGAAATGGATGACCCCTAAAACAGGTAAAACTATTTATTACCTGGGCCTGGGATTTGCAAGTTCAAGTTCATGGACACCAGAAATGAGGTAGTATATTTCACTCTAAAGGTACCTACCAATGCCACTAAGTATTTTAAGCACTAATATGACTGCTCATCCATAAAAAAGACTTATTTGAGGCTACAGGCGTTGACCAAGCCACATACGAGATTCTGCTGTGTGGTCATTTTGCACTAATAATATACAAGAAGAGGTTGAATATATGTTTTTGTTGAGGAATTTATCCCAGAGTCTAGGGAATCACCGGAACCACTTGACGTTGGAGCGTGCCGTCTGTGGCATAGCTGTTACAGTGCTCCTATTTTGGATATTTGTGGTTAAAGGAGAATACATAAAACGGCACCCAGTAGGGTTATTAATCTAGAATTGCCATTTTGAGTGCATATGAGTTAAATTATATTTCTAAAAGGCTATGAAGACTTCTGGATAAACCCCAGCTGCATAAAGAAGAAAAATGTAGGTGTTATTAAAAATAAATCCTGAGAGAAAAAAGTAGAAGCGCACATAATAACTGCTCTTGACTAGGGTTGCAGTTTGTATGATTACTTTCATGCCGAAAATGATTGTGTGGAGAATAAAAATCTACTTCAGAAATAATGACATCCCTCTTTAGTTGTTTGCTTTGTGTGTCCTGTCACTGAACACAGAAACTACTGTCCCTCGTACCATAGCCCATATACAAACTGATTATAAACCTCTTTCAAAAAATGTGTCACGAGCATTAAGTTAATTAAAGACGCTGTGATATTATACTATTTTAACCAGACCATGTACCCATACTGGTGTTGAGCAGTGTTTCTGGAAATTTAGAGGAGATGGTTGCAAATATGTTGACCGCTACTGTACTTTTGCCTATTGGCCATTTGCTTGTCTGCTTGGGTTTTCACATAGTCGTATTTAATTACTGTTTTATTGTTTATAAATGTATTTACTTGTGTATTTGAGCTGTTTTAAATGTGTAATTTCAAAAATCGACAGTTCTAATAAAATTGAAGAGTAGGTTTGTCATATTTGACTGGAGATGGAATCGCATGGACAAAGTAAAAGATCTTAACTAATCCTCCCCGTATTTCTTTTATTTAGTTTTTTTATTTTAAGTTCTAGCACAATCAATGGATGCTTCCGAGCATTTGAGCAAAGGTGGAAAGCGCATACAGTTGTGTTCTTCTTTCTTAAATCTGCATTTTAATAAAAAAGATGAGACTTCAGATATGTCTAGTATGTTCTGAAATACGTCTTGAGGCAAAGAAGCAAAGTAACGTATTTCCAAAAGGACGAGCCATGTGAAGCTGAGGACCTTCTGCAAACAAATTCTGTCTCTAGAGGAGCAATCTATCTAGTATTCGGAAATTTTATGGGAAAGTAATATGAAAGCAACATACAATGCTTTGCAAACCAGGACAAGTTTTAAAATGTTACTCTTTTATTGATTTGCAGCCAATGGAGGGAATTTAACACTGGTGTGATGTGTAATTCTTCCAAAGTCGAGAAAAAGACAGGTAGCAACGTTCTGTGCTTTTAAGTTTACTCAACATTTTATATAGAGTCTGTAGTTGGGGAAGGATCTATCGGAGTTGACAGAGACAGGAGTACAAGTTATTGGTCACTTTATCCACTTCAGTGATGTACGTAAAAGAAATGACCTGAGACTTCAGAGTAAGCTTTATTACACGGGTCATGGGGAGAGATCAAGGAAAGTACCCTGGGTCCTTCAGGGCTGGGAAGTGGGATCTCCTGTTTTGAGCCATTGTTGAACCTGTAAGGTAATTAGTACTAGATCAGCTGCTTTAAAAAATACTTTGAAACCATGATCTGGGTGTCGCTGCATAAATGTGTTAGCCAATGTTGTGGCCTTCGATGATGGTTGAAAGGCAGCCAGAGTTGTGGAAGATGTTCGGCAAAAGAGAAGGACCGTATACACCCACAGGAAGATTTTAAAGAATGGGGATCAAACTTCTATCTGATTGTTGACATTGGAGAGATATGATATGAGCCACTGTAGTGTATGTAGCCCCTTCAATGCCAAGTTAGTCATCTGACTTTACAGAAGAGTCCTGCAGCTCACAGTGGACAGGCCTGCTGAGGATCAAGGACCAGTTCCATCAAAAACACTCAGCTAATTGAAACGTTAAGAAAATATTCTACAATTTCTTATATGCAACTCATCTCAAATGGAGAACAGTGGCAGTCTTCCAAATGAAATCCCCAAACCACAGTTAAGAGATTTATTGTGGTCTCCTTTTTCACTCCCACAGTGACACAGTGATATGTACCACAAATTAAGAAACGTAAGAGAATATTTAAAAAATCAGAATATATTATTTCTTTTAGCAATTCAGCTTCAAAGGGAGTTCTTGCATACAGCATCTGTGTACTGCCCTAAATATAATTTGAATGTTCAAATGTGCACGTTACCTGCTCATGTGAAGCAGTGTGAATGAAAACACAGCCGGTAAACAGGCAGCAATCTATTGAAATCTGCACACATTTCCTTCTGCATCCTGTAAAAAAATCTTTTTTTTACATTTATTTTTTAAGTGTGGCACGCCTACTGACAGCGTGATCCTTTTTCCCCCATGTAAAAGCTTGTTCCAACAGGTTGCAAGTTGGATTTCTTTTTCACATGACTTGTCTGTTTAATTCCTCAGGTCTATGCTTTTCATTTTCAATTTTCAAATCTCTCAGTTTTCCAAACCCCACACGAGCATGGCCTTCAATGGAGGTATGCGTAGTGGCGCACCTCTGGGTAGTGTCTGAGCAAACAAAGACCGCTTTGTGAACATTAATGATCTTGTTTCCCAATGTACCAAAGAAAGAGCATGAAAACAAATAGCTTGTCTTTTCGTAGCTTAGAGGAATTAGGAGTTCCCCTTAGGCCACATTTCCATTTGAATGGCCTGAATGTACATGAAAATCAATGTGGCTCAATAAACAAGTCAAAGCTTAAAGCATCACTAAGCGGGACGACCACAAAAGAGCACCTCCTCTAAATCAGGGAGCTTTATTTGGTCCCTAATATGTGGCATCCCAAGGAACACAAACAGCACAACAAATTACAACCGAGAAAGGATACAAATTAGGGGTTTAGGAGGAAAAAAAACAGCCTTCCTTGAGAAGAGAGTGTTCTTCATTAGGAATTTTTACTGTCCTATAACTAGAAAAGACTGTTCCTTCTGCAATGAAAGTCATGGGCACTTTACCAAAGCAGCCTATGGATTTATTGAGTTAGTTAACGGCTCCATTTACTTAATGGAAAAGCAGCTGCGTTTTTAAGGTTTCGACATTTCGGGTTATTTAAATATTCATTTTGCAAGTAGAATTAGCATTTTCCGAGGTGCCTGCTTCCCCGTTAAGTGCTAAAAATGTAGTTTTAGTCACTTGTTTGAAGCTGCAATAACTCTGTTTCTGCTTTTCTCTTGTGTTTTCCTGTAGGCTTCAGTTAGGCGTTTCACATAGTACTATACTTGGCTTTCCTGTGACTGATCCAAAACGATGTCATTTGCTTTGCAGCAGACAACACATCGCCACGATTGGGTTCATTGCATACCGTGCCGGAACTGGATGTACTCCAACCATGAAATAAGTATTGGAGTAACTTACAAGTCTGAGTGCATGTGTTAACATACTGGAGCAAGACACATGGGAAGGAGCCAGCTGGAGCGGACAGAGGGGGCTACAGTTACAAAGTAGTCTGTCCTGCAGTTCAGTGCAAGCACTCCAATGGAGGCAGGCGGAAGGAAACACTGAAACAGCCAATGTCACAGGGTAAGAGGTGAACATTCTACTGAGCGGAGTAAAAAATTGATTGACAAAGTCTCAAGCCAATGACTGAAAGAGGACTGTTGGAGATATCCAGTAGTTGAAAATAAGTCTGTTTGGCATTCATGCTGTAAAAGCCAGACCTAAAGACCGCCCCTCAGGCTGTAGGTAGAGGACAGAATAAATTTAAAACTACCAATCACAATTTTTGGATTAGTGGTAGGTATTGTGAGACCTTATGCTACAATGTGCTTACAATTGCAAAACTAGAAATGATATTGTATTGATTGAAGATATACAAAATGGTACTTAACTGTAACCATCAGTTTGAAGCTTGATGTTACAGATTGACATCCTGTGTACTTTCCTGCCATCTAATGTTGGGACTAGAACATTACAACTTGTTTTTTTTGTTTATTCGTTGTTTCGACTTCAGGTATGACTAGAATGACTCCTTTCCAATCCCTAAAGCCCAGGTTTATTATGTAGCGAGTGATTAAAACCACCACTTTTACATTAAAACATCCTTTTCACTGGATACGAAAGTGTGAAAATAACAGGCCAACCAGGGATATATTGTTTTTGAGGATTTTGGACACGATTACATAGTGAATAGCAGGGTTTTAGAATTAGATTAAGATATTTTTTATGAAGGATTGATGCAGGAAGCTCTTTGCTGATGTATCCACTGCAGCTGTTGTGCTCTAGTTATAACAAAAGTTCCCCATGGGAGAAAAAGTAGTGGATTCTCAATTTGCTATATTTCCTTTAAGCTACATAAATCCTGGCAAGATGTGGCAGAGATTGTGCTAATTTTTTTTTAAAAAATGTTGGTACAGAAGGTGCAGACCGACAAATACTATAAACCAATAAAAAATTGGTTCTTCTGTTGGGTATTAGTTTAGAGTGTCAACTGTAGTGCGCTGTTGCTCTCTAAAAATCTACCGTATATTTCTATTTAAATACATCTATATGCTGAGTTATGCAGAATGCAAAATGGTTAAAATCAGGGTTGCATAACTTGCTAACTATTGTAGCATCACATTGTCGCCCACCTTATCCGATCTCAGAATTTAAAATTTCGAAGTGCACTAAGAAAGACAAACTATGTGTTTGGCCTACCAGTAGTACAGTGCTCTCCGTTCCAACCCTGGTTGCATTCGCATTTGCCATCTTTGCAGGTGCCGTGCTCTGCGCAGCGAGGGTGACAGGCTCTCTGACTGCAAGAAGGACCAGTCCAACCTTCTTCGCATCGACACACTCCACCCATGCAAACGCCGTGTGTACCACAGTCCACAGAACAGATTTCTGTTTGGGAAAGAAATACAAAGATGTTCTTAAAATGTGATACAGGGCAGAAGACTAACGTTAGAAACAAAGTACAAATATAAATCCAGCTTCTAATCAACCCACATTTTTATTAATAAATTGCATACAAGGCAGACCGATTACTTGGAAGCTAAAAAAAAAAGGTACTGTCACACACTTAAATCAATAGCTACATTTTATTTACTGCACACTTATATAACATCTTATTGTGAAAACCTAGCGGAAAACATCCAAATGCTAATTTATTGTGATATATCGGCAACAATGTGGCAAATAGGAAACCTATGCATAGCCAAAGAGTGGTAGGATACACAATCTTATGCAAAATAATCTGCCACTATATTGCATGTTTTCAAGAGACATAACTTTGGATAATGTGGAAAGTTGACACTGATGCTTTAAAATCTTGCAAACATTTGAATGCCTACTAAATAAAAATGTCCCTTAATATTTCGTGACTGTGTTACTAGGGAGGGCAAATTTAGTTCAAATGAGCTCATCCCCAAGACGCTGATACAATATAAATACCTTGGTTTGACCAAACTGAAAGTGAAGGCTACTAACCATCATTTTTGCAGCATACAGTACACGAGATCTGACTATATAATTCCTCTGTATATGTCGTCAGCTACCTTTGGGTACATTGTTTTCACCAGTATACAGAGTAGCTCTCGTGGGTATTCTTGCAGTGCACTACTCACATTATTGTCACAACCACCGCATTCTTGGAGAATCTCCTTAACCTCCACTACACTGAACAGCGCCTGCTGTCCACCATCAGGGAACACCATTTCCCCTTACAGGACCATAGCGGATGTCTCAAATATTAATTGTCTTCTGGAGAACACTCATTGGTGCAAGACATACAGCCAAGCTGGAGAGACCCAAAAACAGGTGACGTGCCTCTTTGCATGATTCACAGACACCTCAAATGACAAGCTACGTTAAATATACATAGGCAAGGGCAGCATATTCTTAAGGTAAGGCAAAGACATGGGGTGAGACGCCACCACAGAGTACAGCATGTTATTTGTGCACAGGGGCCCTCCAGAGCCAGAGCCCAATGAAAAACATAGTAAAGTTTGTGTGAATTGTCAAATTGATTCTAATAATGGTGAGAGAAATTCAGAAAACTGATTGCTCCATACTTTACTCTGTTAGAAAAATGTGAGAAGTTCTAAATAACATAAGATACAACTTTTGAAGGGAAGAATTATGTGCACGATAAACTGCACCAAGAAAGAAAAGTTAAAAGTGATCTTTCACCTACAAGAGTTGCCCTAGATGAGTACACGATCAGCTACACAAGTGCACCCAGAGTTGACATGACTCCCGGGCCCTTCATTGTCTCCAGAAGAGACACACTGCAGGGCTGGTAGAGTGTGGTAGGATGCTGGTGCTAGGCACTGGGCAGAGGTGGGAGCAAATGGCAGTGCTTTTATGCACATGTTTGAAAGGACTCCATATTTCCACCGCCGGAGGGCTCTAGATTCAAGAGTGTTGAACTATGTAGAATATATTGCAGGAAAGAAATGTTAATTTTCACAAAGGAGGCCTTTCTTTACATCTGAAATGCTTTGCACGCCTGACACATTTTTCATTAAAAGGCATCAGCCGCTATGAGACACATTAGTGAAACCCTGACATAATGACAACTCTCTTAAATATAAAGTATAGTCCCCTCCTTGCTCGCAGTAAATTTGTAATACTGACAGCTATATGCACTGTAGTTTAAATAACGGTAAGTACGTTAAAAACAAATCAGTGTAGGGCTGTACAACCTGTCTCCCAGCACTCTCTCCTAACAAGACCTTGAAAACTGATGGAATAATTGAAAAGCGCACTCGAGACTAACAGTATTTATAGGCCAACAAAAATATGAAAAATGCACCCAAGGCCTTAGAAAATGATATATCAACAGCTGATACAATGTCAGTACATTTTAGTTTGCGTTTGTAGTTTCTTTCTTCCTCTTGGCAGAATTTCCGTGTTTCCAAAGCTTCAATATTGTGACGCAGACCTCAGACTAAATGTGCCCCAGAGAAGCTCCTGGGATTTTAATGTCGTTATCGGTGGATTCAGATGAGGATGTGAGCCTGTGACTTATAACAGAACCGTATCTCATGCAAGAAATGTATGAGTATTACAGAATTTGAGACTCCTCTCTTATTCTCGTCACAGGCATGTCTAAGCGCAGTGTCCAGCCACCCTACATAAAACACCCCTTGGATCCACACCAACTACATCACATGCTTCATTAGTCAGCTACTGTTAATCCACACCATATACCAACCATTCATGCAGTCCCCAACTTGCATTGCAACTGATCAAGTAAGGCATACAAGCTCCGGCCAGCAACCATTAATAGAAGGCATGCAGGTCCAGATGGAAGCCATCCAGGCAAGGCATGCTGGCTCCAGATGGAAGCAATTCAGACAAGGCATGCAGGTTCCAGACAGAAGCCATTCAGACAAGGCATGCTGGCTCCAGAATAAAGTCATTCAGACAAGGCATGCGGGCTCCAGGCTGAAGTCATCCAGGCCAGGCATGCTGGCTCCAGATGGTCGCCATTCAGACAAGGTAGGCAGGTTTCAGACTGAAGTCATCCATGCCAGGCATGATGGATTCGGACTGAAGACATTCAGACAAGGCATGTTGGTTCCAGATTGAAGTCATCTACGCAAGGCCTGGTGGCTCCTAACTGAAGTCATCCAGACAAGGCATGCTGGCTCCAGACTGAAGTCATCCACACATGGCCTGGTGGCTCCAGACTGAAGTCATCCAGACAAGGCATGCTGGTTCCAGACTGAAGTCATCCACACATGGCCTGGTGGCTCCAGACTGAAGTCATCCAGACAAGGCATGCTGGCTCCAGACTGAAGTCATCCAGACAAGGCATGCTGGTTCCAGACTGAAGTCATCCACACATGGCCTGGTGGCTCCAGACTGAAGTCATCCAGACAAGGCATGCTGTCTCCAGACTGAAGTCATCCAGACAAGGCATGCTGGCTCCAGACTGAAGTCATTCACACAAGGCATGCTGGCTCCAGACTGAAGTCATCCACACATGGCCTGGTGGCACCAGACCGTAGTCATCCAGACAAGGCATGCGCTGGCTCCAGGATAAAGTCATTCAGGCAAGGCATGATGGATCCGGACTGAAGCTATTCAGACAAGGCATGCGGGTTCCAGACTGAAGTCATCTATGCAAGCCATGCAGGCTCAAGACTGAAGTCATTCACACAAGGCCTGGTGGCTCCGAACTGAAGCTATTCAGACAAGGCATGCTGGCTCCAGACTGAAGTCATCCAGATATGGCATGATGGCTCCGAACTGAAGCTATTCAGACAAGGCATGCAGGTTCTAGCCTTCAGCAGTTCTAGCAAGAAGTGCAGATTCCCATCTGTATCCATCTAGGCAAGGCATGCAGGGTCCAGTCATTCCGACAAGGCAAGCAAGTTTCAGACTACAAACATTTGGAAAAGGCATCTTGGTCACAGCCTGCGACCATTCAAAAGACATGTAAGTTCCAGCCTGCAATTATTTTTACAAGGCAGGTAGGTATGGCCTCCAAACAGAAAGACAGGAAAATTGTGCTGTGAGACCACAACAATGGTGGAAATGTACTGCACAAATGACAGGTAACAATAATGAGGAAACTGGTCATTCTTAAACTGCACCTCACTCTCTTGCCATCCAAAACACACTGAAGGTCATAAGGACAAGCCAGTTACAAAACAGCAATGTATTGTGGATCAATGGAGCGCAGTCTGGATCCATTTATACAGCCATCAACCAAATTCCTTTTTTATTTGCACGTAGTTCTGCAGAAGTCAGCATTTAAATAACCAAACAGAAAAAAATGTGCAAGGTCTCTTCTTATCCAGTTTCTCCCTCTTTCCTCACTCTTACCCTAAATGCTAAATTTACTATTTGCAGTCTGAAGGTGCAAAAGGACATCACACACAGCGCAGAAAGCAGTTGGGACTCTTCTTACATGTAGCCGACAGAAAGGTTTATGCAGCAAATGGAGCTTTCACTGCCCTTTATTTTTTAACCAGAACAATTTCTATCTACTTTGAATTACATTTTTGATTAAGAGACTTGCGATGGTTTGATTAGCTTCAAAGCTACAGAATATCAACTCGGCTCCAGCAGAGAAAGGTTTATTTCAGACATACCCTTTTTCTCCACAATCTAATCAATTTTTCATTAGGGTGAAGGTGTTTATCAGCTTTTAGCACACTAGCTTTGAGCAAGGTGCGTCAATCTTTGTAATGAACTTATTAATTAGAGGTAATTTAACTGAGGTGGAATGGAAGGGCTAATTAACGGACAGACTGCTGATGAAGATAGAGGAAGGCTCTGTTGATTTCTATCCTATAAAGGCGGCGATGAAAAGAATCCATCCTTTGCCTTTAGCAGCTCAACAAACGGGTTCCTGGCGCCTAGATTTACAAAGCTCTCCATTTTAAGACATCTAAAGGTCAGTCGGTGAATTTCCTATCCAAGAACTTGCAACATGTACAATTACCTGTACTGAATACGTTATATGTATTTTTTTGTTTTTTTGCTTACCATAGTTAATTTGAAATTTTAACTTTACTGAGCAACTATCCAGTGACTTAAACCAAAATGACATGGGAGGGGTAGAGGGCTTCCTTGAAATAAGTGGACAGAGTCTTTGACAACTTAGGACCATATAGATAAACAAAAACAGCCAAATAAAAGTGATAAGTGGATCGCTTAAATGAACTCCAGCATCTGGTAAATACTTTGGGTCGCAATCCAGTGCATCATATTTTTGCCTACCATGCCACCCAAGATAGAAACCAATCCTATGCAAATCAGCCGTGGTCCTGTGCGGATATGAACAGCTGAGCCTGAACTGCCAAGCCTGGCACCCTCAGTGAGGGAACATAGATCAGTTCAGCGTCATCAGTAGGGGACAGCTTGATTTCTATGTCACAGAGAGCACCGGGCGGGGTTTGACTGAAACCAGTCTTGGATTGGTTGGTTGGTTCCCGTTCAGAGGAGATCAGGCCTGGCAGTCCACCCAATGGTTTTTGTTTCCCATGGTGTGATGCCCTTCCAGATAAATAGAGGCTTACTGCTGAGTGTGGCTCTTAAAAAGGCAGGGAAACCCTGCACAGTAGAAGCTGCATGGGTCTGTGTTAAACACATGCAACATTCTCTTGATAGCGCTGAAATGAGGCAGGGCAGCTCTCCTTTCCAGACCATGGCAAATTTACATAAGTGAATTACAGAGCCATACCAATATTGTCTATAATGCCAGATTCCACAGCCAGTTTTGGGGCAGACACTATCAGCACATCATCACACATATCTTAATTTAAATTAGAGCTTTGACATGTTCCACAGCTCTCTGGTTTCAAACTCACCACTAATTTTAATTGTGTGTGAACACAGACATTTTTCACAAGCCTTGTGTCAGCTTTGGACACTTGTACTGAGGAGATGGGGTCAGCCGTGCTTTTCAGAGCCATCTCATTGTCGAGCATCATTGTGTTCCTCCTTTGAAAATAAATACAGTCTGTTAGAAAATAATATAAATGGCTCTAATGGGCACACTGGGACCTACACCTCTGCCTCTTCCCATTATCTGCAAGGTTGTGCTACCTTGGAGGCATTTGAGGCACTTAACATGTATTCTTGTACACTTAGTCCCAAGTTTAATGATTACTTTTATCGATCAGTCATATCCAACGTTCAACAAATTCATCCTAAACCAAAAAGATGACTGGCTCGGGGACACAGACAGTGCAGTTTTGCTGCCTGCAACTGATTTTTCAACTGAAAAGCGACTGGTCAATGTTATTGCTTTTCCTTGTGCTCTTTGCTATGTGGCTCCAGAGTAGCGCCCTACTCGCTGCAAAGCACTTTCTATGCCACATCAGGGGTAGTAAGTGCTATATTAATACAATTTACAATAACAATTAGCACACAAACCAGTTCAAATATCTGTCCTGTGGCTCCCACCTTATGTGAGAATCCGGTACAGTGTCCTCTGCATTATCCACAAGGTCTACTGATGCAAAGGATCAGGAGGCACACAAAATCTTGCATCTATTTGTTAGACCTGGCCCTTTTTTGCAGGTTTATCCCCAAACATTTTGCCTTTTGCCTCCTATTTTTCTGACACGGTTTGTATTGGCTATAGGAATCTGGGCACTTTACCACTGCTGATCAGTGGTAAAGTGCATATGATATCTTTGAAAATTGTGATTCTGATGGGTTATCAATGATTGGCATATTTGATTTATTGATAAATCCCTAGTAAAATGCACTCAGTGTGCTAGGGCCGGTAAATCAAATGCTAATGTGGGCTTGCAGTACTGGTTGTGCCACCCACATGAGTAGCCCTGTACATGTGTCTCAGACCTGCCACTGCAGTGTCTGCACACGCAGTTCTAAACTGCTATGTCGCCCCGGCAAGGGCACCCACTTGCCAGGCCCGACCTTCCATTTTCCTACATGTAAGGCACCCCTAAAGTAGGCCCAAGGGTCCCCTGTGTGCAGGTTGCATATGTGAAAGGTAGGACATGTGCTGGTGTGTTTTACATGCCCTGATAGTGAAACAGTGTGCATTTCGTTTTTCAAAGTTGAAAGGCTATCTGTCCCATAGGTTAACATGGGAGCTGCCTTGTAACATCTTACAAGTGTAACTTTACATTGGGACACAATAGAAAAATAGAGTTTAGGCTCTGAACTCAGAATTTAATAACTCAAATTTTTGTAAAGGTGATTTTGAAATTATAGGTTTCAAAATGCCACTTTTAGAAAGAGGGCATTCATTCTGTGTGCCTCTAACTGGGTTAGGAGTGACAGGAGCAGAAGATGTGCATTCACTCTAGACAGTCACAAGTGGGTTTGAGGTGTGTCCTGCCTTTCCTTGGTTCCTCATGGCCACACTGAATAGGCCTTTCTGCACTTAGAGTGGTGAGAGGCGTTTTCACTAGCATCTGAATAGGCTGTGTCTCCTTTGCATAAAGCTGTCTTCACCCGCCTGTGGTCAAGCTGGGCCAGGGAGGACAAAGCTGGTTTGTACTGAGCTCAGGTAATGTATGAGACCTTAAACCCCAAAACTTTAGATCACCTCTGGAAACAAGAGGACGCTGCCACAAAAAAAAGCTGAAGAGCACTGTGAGGAGAACTACAATTTCTGTTGTGTGAGGGGTGGGTTGGGCTGACGTTCTTGCTTCTATCTGTGGAAAAGGACTATTTCTTTTTTGCCCTGCTGTGGAATCCTGCTTGAGAAGATTTCCAAGGTCTTGTGTGTGCTTGCCTCCTGTTGGAAGTCTCAGGGAAATCAAAGATTTCAAAGTATCCTTGATGGATCAAAAAGGAACTTGCCTGGAAGGAGAGCTTGGAGAGTTGTGTGGGAGCGCTGCCCCGGATATGGTGGGGGCAGCTGAGACCTGAGTTGCTGTTTCTGTCTGGAACAGGAGAAGGACTGGACTGTTCTTAGCCTTAGGTAAAAGAAAGCCTGTAGGAGTGTTTTATTTTCCAGCTTAGCACGTGTGGAGCGCTGTTGTGTAGTCCTGGTTTCTGCGTGGCGAAGCACTTTCACCAGTCCAATTCTTTTGACCCGGAGCTACTGGTGGAGCATTGAAAACACTGCAAGCGTGCACTTCACAGTGCCCCCGGGGCACAATTGGGGGCACATTCCAGCATGCTTTGTTCACAGTCAGCGCAGTCCCGGATCTCGAAGCTGCACTTGTCTGGAAGTCAGAAGGTCCCGACCCCGCAATTTGAAGAACAGACAGAGGGAGAGCGTAACAATGTCAGCGCCACCTCCTCGTGTTGCCTGGTAACCGGGAGCAGCCCGGGTACATCAAGCATGTCCACCCTGCCCGCCTCCAGGAGTACAGTGTAGGCCAAGGGGGGGCGTAGTTTCCCAATGTGAAGCAGTCTGTCCCGATCCGCAGACCGCCTTAAGGGTGAGTTGGGCTCAAGGGGAATTGGCAGGTGGCTTATGCCTCCTAGACAAAACGGGGGCTTGTTTTGCAGCTGCAACGCACAAACCCAGGCAGCTGCCTTTCATCACACGAAGCAGGGGCTTGTCTTGCAGCTGCACTGCATGAACGCAGCCAGCTGCCTTTCATCACGCTAAGCAGGGAGGGTCACAGCGTGGTCTCCCCGCTGACTGTGGAGGTATGCATGTGCCCCCCACACCCAGCTGTAACGTACCTTAGTGACTGGCGACAATAAGGGGTAAATCCTTAACGAAGGCCCCTAAGTGGAAACTGCCAGTATGTTAGGAAAACTTCCTGGTACTACCTTATAACCCTTAATGGGTGTACAGAGGCTCTGCAACCTATATTCTGATGGTAATACAGTGATTCATGTGCTGTTTCATAAGCTGCATTGCTTCCTTGCACTCATGAGGATTCTTGTGATGGATTACTACATCCTGCATATGGGTGATGTGATATGGTGATTTGTGTTGTTTCTCCTCTAACTTAACTGCTGCATTTTCATGACCTGAATGTACTGATAAATGTCATGTTGATCCTTGTAAAAACAGGATAGCGAATATCGTTTCAGGACCTGCATAATATGTACAGTGATGGTGTAGGGTGTTTTCAATGACGTGTTATGTTATGTTATGTTATTTTTATTTGTAAAGCGCGTAGCTGCCACAGCCAAGCGGCGTCCCAGCGCTATGATGGACAGAACAACACAACACTGTGGAGGACCATACCAGAAACAGAATACTATTAAACCAAGGTGAAGAGAAATGTCTTCACGGCTTTCCTAAAAGGCAGCAGGTCGGGAATGGAACGGATGTTAACAGGGAGTGAGTTCCAAAGTTTTGCTGCCAGAACACCAAAAGAACGGCCGCCAATTCTGGCTTTTTTAAAGCGAGGAATCTTAGCCAAGAATTGACCAGTAGAGCGTAATGCTCTGGCCGGGGTGTAATAGGAGATAGCTTGAACAAGAATGGGGGGCGAGGCAGCCTTTAGGATCTTGAACACCAAGCACAAGGCTTTGAACTTAATCCTCTGCCCAACGGGCAGCCAATGTAGATCGGAGATAGTACGCCTAGCAGAGCAAAATTTAGGCAAGCCGACCAACATTCTGGCTGCCGCGTTCTGCACGCGTTGAAGCCGAGTCAGTTCAGCTTGGTTGACACCTAGGAGAAGGGAGCTGGCATAGTCCAATCCGGACAAAATCACAGCTTGGAGAATGAGTTGCCTAGTAGAGGCATCAAAAAACTTAAAAATAGGTCTAAGGCTCTGAAGAGCCCCAAAACAGGTCCCCGCAACTCTTTTCG
This sequence comes from Lissotriton helveticus, assembly GCF_964261635.1. Lineage (NCBI taxonomy): Eukaryota > Metazoa > Chordata > Amphibia > Caudata > Salamandridae > Lissotriton > Lissotriton helveticus. Next base: position 16,388,007 of record NC_136060.1, on the reverse strand, counting down.
TATGGGGGGGTAAAAGATAGGTTTGAGTCCAGCCAAATGCCCAGATTCTTTACCTCTGTCACCGGAGTAGGTGCTTGGCCCAATTCCTCTGGCCACCAACAGTCTCCCCATAAATGAGCCTGTTTGCCCAGGACTAGAACTTCGGTTTTAGAAGCATTCAGTTGGAGACAGTTATCTGTGTGTTTTGCGCCAATGCTTTACACATTGCCTTTGAGAAAAGCCAGACTGTTCTGCCAAGCTTCCTACGGGGTGAGCAGGGGTTATCTTGGGTGTGTAACTCCCTTACCTGACTAGAGTGGGATAGGTTCTGCCTGGGTAGGCGCATGCCCTGCCAACCAGAAACCCCATTTCTAACATTGCAATGCCAACAGGATCCTGCACTCAGCTAAGGCATATCTCATCACCTATCGAACATTAAAGCGGCTGAAGGTTGAAAAAAACGCAAAGGCGTAGGTAAACGCCTGTAAGAGCGGGTGGAGGAGCCGACCCCCCCCCAAAAAAAACTTGTCCCGCCGGTCACGCCTGGGGCGGACCATCCCCTGCTACACCACTGGCAAAAGGACATCATGGGCCATATTATACAAAATGGGGCCGACAGGGACATTTCACATCATATATTGTAGTCTCACATAGGCACCCGTAAGATTCTAGTGCCTTTCAATACTAATGTCTACCTGTCTACATTACTGCTCTAGTTCTGAGCAATTTTTGGAAATTAGATAAGTTGGTCTCACCCACATAATGTGGGAAGCTTCATCCTTGGCCACCTTACCCCACCCTGTTAAGATAGTACTACCAGGGCTGACTCGACCTCAAGGGGGGCTATCTTGAGGGAGTTCTTAGAAATTAGTTATTCTGGATAATTTACCTGGAACAGGGACATTGCATCATAATACAACTGCAGCTGTGCGCTTGGGTTTGCGCTGGGACAGAAGAGCACTGAAAGTGGTCAGCATCCGGTGACCTGTTTCTCCCTGCACTCGCAGTTATATGACTCAATTGCTGCGGTAAAGGCATTCTCTAAATTTAATGGAGAAACAACCCATACAAATGACAAATATGTCCCCCTAACTATCACGTGGATGCAAAATGTGTACTGACTGTTTCAAGCTATGGGGGAATGGACTGCAATAAGCCTCTTCGGCACCTTCTCTAGCACGTAAGTGCAACTAGAAACAAAAAGCTTGGTCCAACGGTCCACTGCCTATGGGGGTGCTCTTTGCAATACAGCCCCAGTAGTCGAAGGCCACAGACTATGAAACACACTCATGTATGCATGGGGGCAGACTCAAAAAACATGGAGGTCTGAAATTTGAGCACTAAATGCCACATAACTTGAGATACTGATTAAGGAGTAATGGACTGGATCTCACATTCACCAAAAGGTCTTTAACTTTCCCTTCAGCGCCACATCCAGATTCATCGCTCACCTAGAGCACCGCGAAGAAACTGAACAGTGGTACACAGTGCTAAATAACACACCTTACTAAATACATACAAATGTGGCCATTTTGTTTATATTGTATATTGCCAGCTGTGACTTGTCACATATTTTTAACCTTAAATAACAAGTAGAAGAAAATGCCTTAACAATCATTAACATGTGCAAGGAAGACACGGTATTTTGCTTTTAAAGTACATTGCACTGCATTACAGCCTGGCCACGGTCTAGTATTTTTTCAGTGTTTGCACTTATCCCAGGGCCAAGTTGAGTGCCTGACAGACAATTACTCTTCGTCTGTCTCGAGAAGAAAACCAGCCACGAATAAGAAGGACTACATTTTACAGCAGGCCTGGCTATAGTGATTTTATAAAACAAATTGCTATGTGTTGGCATGTTCAATCCACAACATTCTGAAATTTAATCAGGGTATCGTTAAGCATAAGTTAGGCTCTAACTAATCTGTCAGTGCAGCTCAGTAGTACAAGATGTACATAGAAAACGTCACTCCCTTTTCGCACTATACAAACAACTAGGATTGACATTAGTAGATCGCTCTTACAGTTAAAAAATAAAAGACAATATTATGCAAATGTAAACAATGCAATGCTCTGTGATGTGTGTTTTCCACTTGCTTTATACAGTTTTCCGACTTGATGACTGATGTCTATGCCACATACTGCACTTACCTACATTGCCAGCTAACACTGGCCAGATGCACCAACATACTGCTCTCATAAAGTGGTCACAGATTACGCATCAACGTTTTGCGACCAAGGTCTGATTTTTCTAAAATCGACCTATGTATTGTTAGGCCGGTTCACAAAATCACCATTCGCAGGGGGTCACATACCGACCTGGCTAACGAATATTAATTAGGCAGGTTGGAATGTTCAACCCCCTGCAATTGGCTATAAATACAGAGATGGTGGCCTGCAAGGGATAGCAGACCATCAGCCCTGTGTTTACATTTCGAAACAGGAAAGTTTTTGTTGTTTTTAAAGAAGCCTGTGTGCCATAAAATAACCTGTGCCTCTTTCCTCTCGTTACTGGCTACTCCCTCTGAGGTTACCACTGCAATTCCCGCAAGGGAAAGTGTCTCAAAGGAGCCTCGTCCCCTTTCTGAATGGTAACCCTCTCTTTTGGAATGTCGATAACTGTACAGTGGTTTGCCATTGAAACTGTGGTCACAAATCACTGATACATTGAGTACAGAATTGCAATTTGATTGGAACGCACCCTTTTACTCCCCTTCAACATTGTGATTTGGCATGGGTCTCCAAACTCATTTTACAAGTCAGTAAAAGTTATCTGACTTGTAAAATGAGTTTTATACATTGCAAAAATAATTTTGTGGTCACAAATTCAGTGATTTTTTCAAATTGCAGGGTTTAAAATTGCTACATTTATTTAGTACATCTTGTCCTAGATTTGTCAACTTCACTGAGAAAAGGACAGAATGAAAGTAAGTGAAAAAGAAAGGGAGTGATTATTTATTAATTTAACCACCTTACCAGTTGAGCAATCTGGGCCAGTCCAGTTGGGATCACAGGTGCACGTGCCAGACTCCTGAAGATAAGTCCCATGGCCAGAACACTGGTCAGGGCACATGGACTTGAGTATCTCGCAGTTGGTGCCGCCCCATCCTGCGTTGCAATGACATTCCCCATGAATGCAGACTCCATGGTTGGAGCAGGACGAGTCGAGGCAATCCGCTAGTGAGAAGGAAAAAAAACATGATTATATTCCTAAAAATCACCAACAGGTGGTATGAATAGACTTTTAAGAGATTTAAGAAAGCATACATTGTTTCAAGCTGGGGAAGCAACCTGGAGTCAACGTGGACAATAAGCTGGGACCATCGTGATGACAATAGGTAGTAAAGAAACATTAGTGTTCAATATCTTAGAATGATTTGTTCATCATTTTTTATCAGTATTTTGTGAAAATTGGAAATTCCTTGGGATTTAAATATTTATTTATTATGACATCAGAAGATTAAAGGGGGAAACTAACACCTCAGGAACATAACCATAAATAAAGAATCAAGCTAGATAATTCCCAAATGTGTCTTGGACTATGGTTGTAGGGATGTAGCGGTGCTTATTTAGTGCAAATCTAGCTGGGAAGCAACGCACTGCTGAACACCAGGGAGAAGGCCTACAACTGCCTTTTCTTGTGAATCATTACGGCAGCTTGTCAATGAGAAAATAAAGTTCAATTTAGATAGTGGGCCCAAAAGGTACAGAGGCCAATCTCATATTCATTCTTTCCCAACATCATGTTTAATACCTAACGGAGGGTAGATTTTCATACCTGTCAATGCTGTTATTGTCAACTAAAAACTACACCTTCTTGGGAGACAGCAAGGAAGGGCTGGATTTCAAAGAGCAACTAAAGGTTTTTCTCCGATTCCTCTTAGTTTAAATCCATGTCCCAGCCATGTTTGGTACCATAGAACATGGACGTGGGTAGAAGAAGCAGCTTTCCCACACTTGAAACTGCAAGAGTGACCTTGTGGCTCTGAGATGTGGCCACAATGTTCCTCACATACAGCAAACCTTTCACCCACACTAACAGAAGATGTCAGCTGTGAGGTTAAAAGGGAGACTGTGGCGAATCCCTATAGCTTCGTTCCTTTAACGTCTTCGAAAGACAATGTCATTGTACAACTCCCTGGTAGATATGGAATAAATCTACAGCTATCAGAGCATGAGACAGTGAGTCACTTTGTAACATATGGAGTATTATTTGGTTTAAAACGGTAATGTCATCCATTTTATATTTTTATCTGCGTTCAAGGAGGCACCGAACATATGGATTAAGCACTGTGAACAACAAATGAGGCAGTGACCACTAATTACATTGTCTCAATAAGTTAAACACTATAAGTTAGAAAGTAATATAAACTTATATTTAAAGAGCTTCGAGTACCAGGATAAACGTAATATAGAGCTAAATGTGTCAATGTCCTTCCATTGATGTCCTAGCAAACAAGCTCAGAAGGGAACAACCAAAAACTATACAGTGATTAAAGAGTTAGTGGCCTATATGAAATGTTTTAAACACATTAACCTTATAGCTTTACATTTTTTTGAGTATGTGGTGTGGTGGCCCTGTATGGCCCTCACCATGATAACAGGTTAACTTTTTATCTACAGTTAGAAAAGTACTCATAGATATGACAGCACATGTTATGTGTGTACCTCCACAGATGTTTAAAGAGTACAAGCGATAAAGACACTCGACCTCTAATGGGACAGTTGGGATGAGGGATGGGTGCATCCAGCCAGTACACGGTTTGGCCTGTTGTCACTTCCAAGTCACTATTTGTACAATTAATGATGGCTGGTAGGCTGCGTGAATAAAGCAGCAGTGTAGTAAAAGTGCTATAAACGTCAAAGAGTCATAAGACATGCATGTTAAACATGGTTTACCTTTTGATGGACAGAATTGATCTATTTCAAACAGACGTTCTTGGTTTGTTTGGGAAGGTGTGAAATGAAATTAATTACATTTTAAAGAGGAGTGGCAAAGTGCTGAAGATGGTGATTAAGATCTAATCATAGCTGATGTATGTTCAAAATGCAGTCACATCGGAAAGCTAAAAAACAAAAGGTGATCAGAGACGCATGCAATAATACTAACAACTGGCAATCACTCGGAGTAGCGTTCCAACCCATCGTTCTTTAACCGATCATGCCACTTCAGATTTAGACCCAACCATACGGAACCAAGTTACACACAAGTGAAAAGACCCACTCGGAGTGAAACATGTCTTGGGTTGCTTGTGTTCTGGTTCACAGAGGACATGGCTTGGCAGTTAGGGATGGACTGTTCCTATTGGAGCAGGACCAAGCCTCATTTGCATATGGCTAGGTCTAACCTGACGCGGCATGGTAGGCAAAAGAACAATGAGTTGGAATGCTACCAGAGCAATTTCCAGTGGTTGAACTTATTGCAAGCATCCTCTCATCACCTTTTGTGTGTATGATGTCCATAGGTATGTCCAGGCGGGAGACTCTTGCTCACTCTGCCACTGGAACCAAGTACACCCAAAAGAAGGGCCCCACTCAGGTCAAAACCCATCTTGAGTTGCTTGAATTCTGGTTCAGAGAGGACTTGGCCGCTTGGGCTGGTCCATTCCTTTCATAGCAGGGTCAAGACCGATTTGCATTTAGCTGATTATAATTTAAGGGTGCATGATGGGCTAAAAGAACGATGGGTTGGAATACAACCCAAGCGATTGCCAGTGGTTAGACTTATTGCCATTTTTAATCTTCTGCCCGCTTGCTGTTTATCACAAACTTTGGCACTGGGCACGTGCAGGATAAAACCAGTGTTCTCTGTGTTGCTTCAAAGCAACACAACAGAATGAGGACTGGCTTCTCTGAAGGATTTACTATCAGATGACCTGATTGGTTTCCACAGGCCTCTGGCAGCCACAGATGGCCACATTTGCCGGTTCAAGCAACAAATGAGTTGCATACTTTCGGGCCGTCTTAATTCACTCTAATGGGCTTCAGATGATGAGATTTAATTCAGTAATTTGACTCAATAAAACTTTACACTTGTAGGGTCAATGGTCTGAAAATTAAATTCCACAGACTTAATTGCACTGCTTTGTACATGCTGATCAATAAAATCAATTTGATTGAGGAAGGTAAAATGAACTTCTCCCTACTAGAAAAATAATGGGCTTCACTTTACAGAATGGCTTGGTGGAGATCTTCATTGCAACTTAAAGCACAAACATGTATCTCTTTTACTGCGTTGCATTTGGATTAGCTTGCCCTACTATTGTTTACCTTGGAAATGCTACTTAAAATCATTTAAGGACAGGTGCAAGAGGACAACATTCCTTCTGTATTGTGGAAAACCACTTCCATCTATTCTTTGTGCCAGCCACAGAAAGCCGCCCCAAACATCTACCTAATACTACAGGTTAAAAATGCAATCGTTTTATGGATAGCAGTGGTATATCTAGGAGGTGAAATACTTTGAGGAACTGTGTGATATGGATTCTATGCAGGATTGAATTGTGGGCACGCCATAGTGAGCCTCAGAACCCATATTTAAAAACTATAAGTGTCTGGTAATAGACCATGCTTGGTTCTCAAGGCTGAGAATGGAACGATTGGAAATAACACTATCGACTCAGTAACTTATGCCAAGAGGCAGATGCTTTTATAGTGACATTAAGACGCAGGCGTCATACAAGTATTTTTACAATAATGAGAGTCAAGCCCTAAGGTTACAATAATTTTCATTCCTGTCACTGGTGATGAAACAAACTACCCTCCTGAAAATACTTCAGAGTTGAGTTGATCTAGTAGAGTAGTAATGCATCTCTGCACTGGCAGAAATTATGAGAGGAGAGAAGCAGCATGAAATGAATGGGAAAACACACAACCAGTGCTCTATAGGCAAACTGAAACACAGCCTTTAAACGAAATAGTACAATCTCACTGTTGAGGAGTGACTTTTGTTACATACACATTTCTTAATTGTTATTTAAATGAGGATGTTTTGGGTTTGGAGTCTTGGAGAGAGCAGAAAGGCAGCAGATAGTAAAATTAAGGTGACAGAAGAATGCAATAATCAGAGAAGGCATAAAAGCTCTGAGATGTGTGTGTTAAGTTTGCAAAACCTTGGGTGAAAAAGAATAACAATCAGGAGAACTGGCCCCTGAAACAAACTAGACATTGAAGAGCGAGTGGATTTTTGCTTTGCTCCTGTGGACAATGTGATAGATGGTAAGTACTGGGCGAGTACCCAGGGTTGTGCTACATATGAGGGACCGCGTATTGTTCATCAATTAACTGAGCTCTCATACTTGACTACTGGGAGCTGAAGTCTATAATATAGCCTTATAGCCCGCCGTAGAGGGCTATACCGGCTATTAAAGGCCCTCTCCTGCGTTAAAGGCCCTGAGCCGAAGGCGAGGGCCTTTAACAAGGGAGAGGGACTTTAATAGCGGTATAGCCCATCTACGAAGGGCTATAAGGCTATTAGAACATTCTGTCACTAGAGGACAGAATGTTCTAACAAAAAAAATAAAGCCTTTTGGGAGCGTGAGGGGATTGGAATCCCCTCAGGTTCCCTGAAGCCTTTGTTCACAGCCAGAGCTGTAAACAAAGAAACATTGGAATGTTGGAGCTCCAGGCTTATACCAGCCATTATAAGCCCGGAGCACTCCATTGCTTTCAATGGAGCTCCCAACATTCCAATGTTCTAATATTACAACAGTCACGCTGGAGATGCTTAGAAGTAAGCCTTGTGGTAGGCCCAACATCTACTGCTGTGTACTCACTGGACGGCCAAGTGGGTTAAGAATCATCATCTGGTACTTCAGCTTGAGTCCCACCACAGTCACGAAGAGACTGGATCACCGTACCAAATGCTCAATGTCCTACATCTGCAGACACATTCATAGCTCGGGAATAGGCCACCCATTCAATAATCCAAGAGGTCATTTTCCAGTAATGAAACGGCTAAATTGACTCTTATTTCTAAACTAAAGTCTTGTTCTTGAATGTTTCTTGCAGTAATGGCTGTATGGTTTAGAATACACCATGAAGTAGTGACATCCCACTGACTGATGTACATCACTTTCAGGCTTTTCTGCTTTGGGGCTTCCCAGACAACAATGTGAAGCTGAGGATGCTCAAATACTTATCTATACACTAATCCCCAGTCTTATCAGTGGCACTGCAAGAGACTTTCATAACAGGAGTTTGTCTGCCCTTAGTGTAATGAAAGTAAATGCAATTCACATTAGAATATTAAAGTGCATGCTTTGTTGTGGGTTTTTTTTAACTGCACAAAGACTTTTTAATTAAAGCATTTTGGCGAAATGTATAAAATTAAGGATGAGTGACGCTACTCATAGAAACTTTGCAGATGTTTGAAAAATTCAGAAAATGGCACACCAATAAACAGGTAGATAAATACATCCAGTCTCTATTATGTTGATTCGCTGCCTTAAAACATATCACCAGCAATGACCGCTATCCCAAGTGAGTCCGGTTTATGAAGGCAACAGGAGTAAATCAATTTCCCAATTCTGTGTTCTGTGTATCAATAATATCTGCAGCACCAGTTTTACCACATCACATAAGCTTGAATTCTAAATATTTGAATTGTTTCTCTGTCTTCTGGATGTCACGTGTATTTCTGAGCCACCATTGGTGGGCTGTAGGTTAGGAAAAAGTTCCTATTTCACATCCAATGATTGAGCTTCCCCTCTGCAGGTGGTTCATTCTTCGCTCCAAGGACTAAGGCTGAGTCATACATCCTTGTGCTAATAGAAATCAAAGAAAAGACTCTTTCTCTTTCAGTGAATCACTAATATTTGACTAATTTATATGTCGCACTGCAAAATGTTCTCTATTTTACGACTATGGCTGTGCCTACACTCGGCCTTCTGGACTGAACACATTCACTGGACTTTCTCCAGGTACGGCTGACGTGATCGTAAGGCAAGGAAAGACTTTCATTTACTGATCGACCAGATGAGGAACTAAGCATTTTAATGTAGCTGGGAGCTACAAATACACTCGGCTTTCCAAGGGCAGGAGGTGCCACAGTCAAGACTGCTTTTTAGATCTAGTCTGGGACAGCGCACACGCTTTCACTTGCGAGAGCTACTGTATACAACAAGGGGCTTGCAGCACACCCACTGCTTTTCATTAGTTGGCTTCATTGCCAATGTTGTTTGCTGCAGTCTAATTGGCCAGCACATGCTGACTTCACTCCCTCTTCTTTTAGCTGGAACATGCCCCAAGTATTGATTGCTTCAGCTCTATTGCTACCCTTCCACTGATTGACCCGTGATTAAGGCACTACTTTTATTTCTTCTTCTGTCATCCTTGTTGAACCTCTCGCCATTTGTATGTTTTAGTATGCCAAACTCATTACAAAGATGCCCTTTTCTTCTTTGAAATGGATGTTTAATATGACAACAGAGGATATCTGCTTCTATTGTGTCAGGAGATGCTATCTGCTTCCAGATGTATTTTGACTAAGACATGGACATTGGTGCAAGTGCTTTCTTTTTGTGATAGTATTTTTTGCCATATCATATTTTTCTCTTTTTCACACATGGGAAGACTACCTGCTTTGCTCAGACCAACAGGAGAGTTGTGCCAGTACCTAACAAGCATTGTCACAGCCAATAAGCCTCATCTTTGAGACTGCCAGCTCTGCCACTGCATTTTGCTCATGCTATACGGCATGGGCAATGACAACTTTCACAATGATGTGTAGCATGCTGTATTGCAGTGTGGCTGCTGTGCAACATGGCAAAAAACAGTATGATACATCCAGCACTAGTGCAAGTAAAAAAAATGTGCACAAGCCCTGGCTGCATCATAGCACTTTTTAAAATTACTTTAAGACACATCGCAAACCATCCACACTGCTGTATTGCATGGTTACAAAACATTGGCAAAGCCAACAGCTCTCATAGGCGAGACCTATTGGCATTGCAAATGCTTGTTTGCCTGTGGCACTAATAATTTTTGCAAAGTTTCAGCCTCTAGGACCTTAGAATATGATGTAACATGAAGTGGCTGCTAAAGGGACTTATTTGAAGCAATGTCTGTCTGCTCCCTCTCTATTGGATCAATAGAAGCCACCACAGGCAAACCCTAGCTTCAACATCTACTGCAAATGACAGATTTGAACTCAGATCTAGGGTATGAAGCATTTAGCAAATATATATATATATACCATAATCAAGGCCATTTCTTGGCTGAAACGTTGGTGGTGGTAGTGGTGATAATTGTGCTTGAATAAAGCCTATTTACTGGTGAATCGTGGAGTGCGGTAATCTTTCTTGATGAGGAGTTTGTTGAGACGTTAAGTCCGACCTCGAAACACTGCACCGGCTGGGAGAATGTGCGCGCTGAATACGACTGTTTGGTGAAGAATATATATCAAGAACAAATGGCGCGGCACTCCAAAGTAGGTTACTTAGTGGTTTTTATTCTTCCACAGCTCCACTCAACCAACGCGTTTCAGCCTGGATGGCCTTATTAACCGTGAAGAAGGCCATCCAGGCTGAAACGCGTTGGTTGAGTGGAGCTGTGGAAGACTAAAAACCACTAAGTAACCTACTTTGGAGTGCCTCGCCATTTGTTCTTGTTGGAATCGAGTTTGAGGGTTTGGATCCTACCCTAGCGATGAGCAATGAGCACCCGCTGTTGAGCGCTGTTAGACCAATCTGGATCACATTGTGAATAAATATATATATATATATATATATATATACACACACACACACACACACATATATATATATATATACACACACACACACACAAACACACCACAGATAAGACAAAATTGTACTTGGAGCAAACGGGAAGTTAGCAATTTCCAACACAATCCAATCAAGAAAAAAAATAATAATAATTAAATTAAAAATTAAAAGAGCATCTTCCATTTACCTTCATCGCAGTTTTCTCCTTTGTGGCCCGAGTTGCAAACACAGGACCCCATCAGACAAATCCCACGGCCCCCACATGTCGGGTCGAGGCACTGTGTGTTGGGCACGTCGCACTCTGTCCCCTTCCAACCACTGTAACAGAGACAACGTCCTTTGGAGTACTGCCCATTCCCACTGCACAACACAGGGCAGGCTGCTGTGAAACAAAACATGTCAGGAGAATTAACAGGGATCTTCTCATAGCAATCCTTTGAAAGAAGGGACGCTGCCATGAAACAAGCCTTGGCAGTTTCCTTTCCTTCATTCTCTTTTTTTTAATGGAATTAGTCACTACTCGTGTTGCTTCAGCTTAATTTATATCTATTTAAGAAGAACGTCTAATTCCTATACCTCTTGAACAATCGGGACCCAGAAATCCGGGAAAGCAATGGCAAGTTCCAGAAACGCATTCTCCATTTCCATGGCAATTTCGGGGGCATTCGACCACAGACTCTGAAGTGGAAAAAAACAGGAGTCAAAATAAGATTATTAGGGCTCTCACAATCACAGTGTTTCCTTAGGTAGACCCTTTTTAAACTGCTGCGGAAACTGACAGCTATTGCAATCACGGCAGCAACTTGCACAGCCGCCTGTAATCTGAGAGCAGCAAATACTGACCAATTTCCTGCAATTACTGCTTAGAGCATGTTATTACCGTCGGGTACAACAACACACATTTAAGGATTTGCGTATGACAAGCCCATTCACAATACACATAATGCTGCTTGACGAGAACCACACACGACATCCTCAGAAATGGCTCCTCAGCCGACTGCGGCAAGGCGACCAGAGCGCTTTAATGATGGACAAATTAACACGGATGTGCTTCTCACAGCACATGGCAGTCACCATGTAGGACTGCAGCTCTGCATCGCTGTGGCTCATTTATTAGCAGCTCTATATAGCGAGGGCCGTAACCCAGGGGTGTCAGAGAGATACAAATTGAATCAAAGAAACTGAAGAAGGGAAAGAAAATGGAAACTTTTATATAATGTAATACGGAAAACAGAATGTTCTCCAGGGCAGCAGATATAGAAAAATTACATCACAGCAATAATGACAAAAATACAAATGTCCCATTTTCATAAAGATGTCATAGGAATGTAGACAACAGGATTCCAGAGAGCGAGAAATAGGTTTTGTCTGAAGTTGGCAATGGAACAGACAATGATTCATCTCTCTGTTTGAACCTTCCATGTTCATCCTAATCTCTCGAGGGGGGTTCAAATTCCAGATGCTGGATACACTTCCTTTGGAGGAATGTCAATGCATCCTTTGTTTTTGAAGACTGCCCTTCCAAGGCGAAAGGGGGATTGAGTGCCAGCATACAGCATCTGCTTTTTCCAAATCTACAATGATCGTGCACATGGAGGGTTTAAGAATTTTGCTTTCTCAACACCTCTAGAATTATGTGCCTACCTATAACGATGGTGTTGAAGGACACCTGCTCAGGGTTTTTGCCATCATTGTAGAAAGCCAGGTGCCAAATTCCTGCATCGAGGTACTGAATGAAACCAGCCTCTTGAACGTTAACTGATCTCGCTTGACGCTCTCCTCGATCCGCCTCAAGTAAATTACGTTTCTCTCTTGCAATTAGTCGACTACCGTCCAGAAGTTCCACAAAGTCGTACTGCAGAAACACAAAAACATTCAGTGACAGCCTTTAAAATATACAAACAATTATTTATAAAAATGTACATTGTTCTTTGCACAAGATTAATTAAAATTGGGCTTTAACGTGGATCTCATGATTTGCTATTTCTACTTTATTACCCTTTTAACTTTGAATATACAAATATTTCTCTCATAGAGATTCACAGTTTCTCAATTTCTTGTTTACATATCTCCTCACTGTGACTTTATTTCTAAATGTTCATGTTATAGCTGGACCAGCATGTAGGGCTGTTTATGTGTAACCTTCCCTCATCTAATTCCATGAGGGTAAGCCGGTCCTGTGGAACGTGATAGTGGCATGAGTAAACCGCACTGCACAGAATAGCTCCAACAAGCCATGCTTCTCTTCACAATTACTTTAAAAACAATATTTAACATGTCCTAATAATGAATATGTGTTGTGAACTTATTGTAACATGTCAAAACAGTGGGTAAATATTTTTCTGTGCTATAACTGCAGAATCTAGTTAAGATAATCCTGACTGGAGTCTCGATCTTATTGAGTATCAATTAAATTAATAAATCTTATAAGGAAAAAAAACCTTTAATTCAAGACAGGAGACGATCTCTTCCTACAGAGGAAGGGTAAATGCAATACCTTGTTGGTGCAGTTCCATCTATCAAATAAGAGGTACGCCAGAAAGGGGATGTCTCCATTTTTATTATTTAAAGGGGTTTTTAGGCACAACTAAACATGCTTTCAGTAGTTGACACGCAGGGTTAACAAAATACCTCTCAGTGGCACTTAAGCATTCTGTGCTAATGGCATATGTTTTTTGCTGGGTAGTAAGGCAGATCTTGTGACTGTTTGCAATGGTCTATTGAAAAAGGTGGGATGGTCACACAGGTAGCGATGTTTTGATTGGTTGGTTAATAGACTTAAAGATCTCCCAAATGTTGGGGTACAATTAAACTGCATAATACCAAGCTTTAGATAGCATCTTACAGCTCGGCATGGATGGCACTGTGATAACCCTATGCTCAAAGACCTTGCTGTAGAAATGGCAAAAGACTTTGTCCCTTTCTAGATTGGCGTGGATGGCAGTGTGCTATTCATATACTTAAAAACTTTCCTAGAAAAACAGACATTTGAGGGAATATATTCGGAGCATTACTGGTGTTGTAGGGAGCTCTATACAGGAGAGGCTCTCCACCTAAACTTTGGAACTACCCTGGGTTCTCTGCTTCTTTTTTGCATTATTTATGTGGCAATCCAACCCTCTAAAATGGTTTAGTTTTCACTTATACTAGGCAATCCCTTGTGTTTGGGCAAAGTTAAACCTCTCGGAAGAGCTATAGTGATCGCGAAAAATGTGTCAGGGGTTGCTTTTATTCATTCCAGTTTTGCTTGGATTATATTTATACCAATCCAAAGCTGTAATACTGTGCCTGGAGTGGTAAAAGGCTTTTGTCATTTTACAGCTTGGCGTGGATGGCACTGTGCTGATCCTATGCTCAAAGACTTTGCTGTAGAACTGGCAAAAGACTTTGTCCCTTTCTAGTTCAGCATGGATGGCACTGTGTTAATCCTATACTTAAAAAGTTTGCTTGAAAAACATTTGAGGTGAGCATATTCGGAGTGTCCCTGTTGTAGGGTGCTCTATACAGGAGCTGTTCTTCTTCTAAACTAGGCAACTACCCAGAGTTCTCTGCTACTTTTTTTTGCAAAAGTTATGTTGCACTCTAACCCTGAAAGGGATAAAAAAATATATATATATATGTATCAAAGAAAGTTGCTGAGGTCAATTCACTGAAACACAGTATTTATTCTCCAAGTGAAGAGTGGCTGCAGATTAAAAAGGCTTTAATTTCCTGATGCGTTTCAGCAGTTACGCCTTAGTCATAGGATCAAGGTATAAGCAGTGTCCAGACACAGGTGCTTTAAATCTCCTGCATCACGTGACCAAACAACAACCTACAAGTCCCAAGATGCATTGGTAAAGTACCTTAGTGTTGTGGCGAGTGTTCTTGTATTGCTAATAGCGTTTTTCACTTCCGCCGTCAAACACATTTCACAATTTGCAAGCACCATGTTAATAAAGTGTCACATGCACGGTAAAAATGTAAAAATTTCCAAGAGTTCTGGACAGATTTCGTTTTTCAAGCTGTTAGCCACATGGAGCACGGCCCCCAACCCCTGACGACGAAGGAGTTTTTGTGGTGATTAATCCTTATTTATTACTCACTCATCTTGCCCGTAGCAGCAACTATCGGTGGAGACATTTCAGAAAGATTATGAAGATCATGAATTAATTTTCCATCAAGCAGAATGATCCAGTCGGCCCATTGCTAAGAGGCTTAGAGAAACCCCAGCCCATCAGATTGTTTGGAGTTAGTGATGCTTTCTGTCCATCCATTTCTTTTGTAACTGCAGATTCCAGTACGGTGATTTCCTTAGTGTTTGGTGAACATCCAGAATATTAAATGGTATGGGACATTCAATACTTTTAGTATGCACATTTATGACAGTGCTTGCAGTAGGATTGCTTATTTAGGACTTGGTGTGTTTCCTTTGTGCTCAGGCTTTTCTGACTATCTGTTTTAAGTGCACATCGAGGATTTATGCATCCAATACCATTGTATCAGCAGTTTGGATTGTGTAGTGGTTACAATCTTACATTTTATTTTGGGGGGAGTTGTTTTAGTCTACACAATATTTTAGGTGTTAATGATCTTGTATTCCACCTATTGATTTGCATATGGAAAGATGATACCCTTTCTTTAGAGGTGGAATGTGTATCAGTCTTTAATTCATTTGGAGGCATTGGACACTTCCATTGTTTTATTTGTATAGAGGTGAATTGTTCAGAATACACCCAGTTTTAGGGTGTTTTGTATTCTGTAAGCATAAACCTAATTATTATTGCTAAGAGCACAGGGATTAACTGTACTATGTCTGCCATATAACTGAACCAGGTGAATGTTCGCCCTAGGAATATGAGCCACAAATGTGTTGTATTTATGCCTCCTTCCAGAATAGCTTTGCTAAAAAGTCATATTTCTGATTTAAATATTTATTTAAATGCTTCACATTTTTTCCATAATTGGATACATGATTCATTAAAAATTCTAAGTTTCTAAAAACATTTTATTTTCTCATATCTGGTTCTTGGTATGCTTTTATAGTCTAGATACTTACTGATAAGCATTCTCATTATTTTTTGCAAATGAAGGCAAATCAATTACTTTTCTATGTGCGTAAAAAATCTACCTCTCCTTTCATTTAGTTCTGCTTTAAGCCATCAACGACCTTTGTTATTTGTGAAAGTCTCTTTAAATGAACTTATTGATCTTCTTGTAGCAATACAAGTGACATTTTTAGAAAGGGTCAAAGACGACTTTCAGCCACACATTGATTGCTTTTGAATGTGAGCTATAGTCAATTATTTCTTTATAATTTGCAGCTCCAGAAACAGAAGCCAGACACTTGAAATAACAAATCACTCTAAAGCAAGGAGTTAAAAAATAAAACATAATACAGAAAACAGGTTCAGCCACATCTAATGAAATATATAGAATGCTTCTACCTACAATTTAGAAAGATATGCCAGCACTCCAATAGTTTGAAGGTGGTACCAATACTATCATTCATCATCTAATAGAGATAATAACCAGCAAAATGAAAGATAGACCATGGCAACTTCAAACTAGCACTCAGCATTACCACCACCAGCTCACAGCCACCAAAACAAATGCCCTGGCCCTTCACCTGGATGCCAGCTCAAACCCAGCAAGGAACTATTCTGCATCATCAAAGAGTTCTCCAAACCCCACAGCCACCGAGAACACCGTCAACCCCTCACAGGAGCTCTGCAAAACACTAGCCGACTTCTTCTACACCAAAACTGCCACCATCTATGAGAACTTCTACCCCCAATAACTGAACTCGACAGGCTATTCAGCAACTCTGACCCCCAGGAAAGATCCCTAAACACATGAGAACCTCTCTCTGTGGACACAACTGCCAACATCATGGGCTTCATTCACTCAGGAGCCCCCGAGGATCTTTGCCCACAGCAAATGTTCAACCTAGCAGAAAGCACCATCAGTAAGGAGCTTACCACAATCATCAATGCTTCCATCACATCTGCCTCTTTCCCTGAAGGATGGAAACACACAGAAATCAAACTGCTCCTCAAAAAACCCATGGCAGACCCCAAAACACCGAAAAAACTACCACCCGATCTCCATAATGCCTTTTCCAGCTAAAGTGCTAGAGAACGCAATAAACCTTCCACTCTCCGCCCATCTGGAGAAGAACAACCTTCTAGACTATTCCCAATCAAGATTTCTCTCAAATCACAGCACTGAGACCACCAAGATTGCGGCCAAAGATTACATCAGTACCCTCCTAGACAGAGGGAGACCGCTACCCTTATTCGCCTCGATCTCTCAGCAGCATTTGAGACTGTGTCCCACCATACCTTTATGCTCAGTCTCCACCAATTTGGAATCCAAGGGAAAGCCCTCATATGGGTCTCTTCATTTCAGCTCCGGACGTACAGAAAGCATCCGCCTCCCACCTCGGGACCGAAAAACATCATCTGCAGTGTCGCACAAGGATACACTCTAAACACAACCTTTTCAACACTTACAAGGCACCCCTGGGCAGATCCCACACCATGAACATCATCTCCTATGCTGACAACACACTGCTCATTCTCTCACTTTCCTCAGCCCCTACTAATGCCAAATCTAACTTCCACAGGTGCATGACCAGCATCGTAGGCTGGATGCATAGTAGACGCCTCAAACTCAACACAGACATAACAGAAATACTCATCTTTGAGAGCATCAACTCCGTGTGGGATGACTCCTGATGGCCAACAGTGCTCTGCCTCACACTGACACCCACAGAGCATGCTAGAAACCTTGGAATAATTCTTGACAGCAAGCTCTCGAAGAGGAAGCAGATAAGCGCTGCCTCATCCTCCTGTCTTCTCACCCTGCGCTTTCTCAGAAAAACCTTCAAATGGCTACCCTTTAAAATCAGATTCACAGTCACCGAACCTTCATTATCAGCTGCCTGGAATACGGCAACTGCCTCTACGTAGGAATCACAGCTCAACTACTAAACAGACTCCATAATTTCCAAAATACAGCAGCCAGGCTCCCCCTTGACCTCCTGTGGCAGACCCACATCTTTATCCCACCTCAAAACCATACACTGGCTCACTGTCAGCAAACATTGCCAGTTCAAACTGCTCACCCACGCCTAAAAAGCTCTTAACAAGTGTCCAGCCTCACTCAATCACAAGGTGAGCGTCCACCAACCTACCATCATACTTTGATCCTCATCCCTCTTCTTGGCCCACACCCCTGATCCGCAGGAGCGGTGGCCGCACCTTCTCACACCTGGCAGCCAAGTCCTGAAACGGCCTCCCCCTCCACCTCCGTACTTCCCCCAATCTGCAAGTGTTCAGGAAGGACCTAAAGAACAGCCTCTTTAACTAACTCATATTAGCAGCAGCATTCCCTTCAGCACCTGGATACCCTCAGGGATGATAAGCAGTGCTCTACAAATCCTATTTAATTGATTGAATGAGTCCCAAAACGTTTCTGTTACGTCACAGGCAATGAGCCGCAATGTTGCTATAGTTAGCAGCTAACTATAATTTGTGCCCTCGTCATGCACTGCTTATGACCTCTCATATTACATCACTCAAGATATGGTATATGACATCATTTAGGACATCACTGATGACATTTGAAACAAAATAATTGATGATATCACTGATAACTTTATCCAGGCTTCTTTTGAAAACATTACTCTATAAACTAGTATGGCATTAGAGGCCTGAAAGTAAGTACAAAATAGTTCAGAATAATATGAAGCATGATAGATGTTATCACAGACACTTCATGGGTAGCTTATTTCACATTAACAAACAGCAGTCTTTAGTACCGGTCTGCTCACGCTACTGTGAACTCATCAACATCCGGTTCCCAAAAATAAAAAATCATTAATAAGATAGTCATGGCTAAAAAAACAGACTGCCAGATTTTGGCTGAATCTATGGGTGGGCAAACCATGTAAAACATTTCTTGAAATCATTTCACTGGCTCCTGATGGTAGCATGAAACACAACATACAAGGCTTACTTGGGTAGGGTTCCAGGATATCTTTGCTGAATCAATCCTTTTACTCAGCAATAACACACCAGATATCTCAAATGATCCTTCAACAAGATAAAACATGGAGGCAGGTCTCTGGGTTGACATGACCCGAAGTTTTGGAGATCATTGAACGCAAGACCTAAAGTAGAGCATGCTACACCAGTTTTGGGGAAGGCCAGAAAACAGAACTGTTTGTGCTCACAGATAACTCACCTATTCACACTGTCAGGAGCACTGACTACGAGTATTGGTTTTGGGTTCCCTTTAGCAAATTCACCTTACCTTCCAACCCTCCATGAGGGTACCACCCCAAATGCTGGTAATAAGCGCTACTAAGTATCCAAATGTCAATGTTTTATGAAACATTTCAATGAATAAAACAGTATTCTAATTATGGCAGGTGAAGGTAAGAGCGGGTTGGGGGAGTCGAAAGACCGACGAGAAAACTTAAATTAAAAAAAATGAAAACTACTTACCTTGTGCTTTCCACATCTCCGACGCGGTGAGTGCAAGGTAAGTGGTTTAATTTGTTTTTATTTCAGTTTCCTTCATCGCTGTCTGTCGGTTCACCCTCTCACGCCTGAATTGTGATTCATAAAATAGGCTGTTTACCCTTTAAGTAATTGAAAACCTACCTGGGTGTGCGAAGGTGGTAATCCTTTTCGGCCATATACTCCAACCAATGCATCCTTCTGAAGAGAGATATTGAATTTTAGAAACTGGGGCTGGTCAATAAAGAGTTGTGATCTCCAGAACACCCCTGGTGGCACATCTTGTACAGCTCTTCGACCAATATCAAACTCTCCGGAGTCTATGGTGTTATTTTCTTGTGGAAATCCTCCTTGTTTACCTGAAGATTAAAGCATACTTACATGAAAATGTAGCCGTATAAACCAACAATTAATTTGTTTGCAGTTATGTGAGAATTATTTGAAAACACATTCACAATTAAATTAAAGCACTATATGGAGTATTCAACAAACATACCTTTTGCCTTCAGTCAAATAGGCAAGGAACCATGAAAGGGTTAAAGATGAGTGCGTTAAGTTGTTTACCTATGCTCCTTTAAAACGTGACAGCCCCAGGACATTGCCACCAAGTGTGGCTGAAGGTTCATGCAAAGTCATATCACACCAGGTGTAATATATGCAATGTGGTATGTTATTATACACCAGTTGTAATCCTCCTCAATTACTACCTCTCGGGGGAGTCCACCTGGCCTCTTCTCACTCTTCATCATCTAAATGGATGAAACCTTTTCCCAATATTCTTTTACAAGACTTAGCTCGTCTGGCGAGTTAGATCCTTGTTTTCTATGTTAACGATATAGATTATTTCATTAGTGGTTCTTCAACGACTCTATTCTCAAGCAGGGGAAGTCCTCAATCTCTTAACAATTTCTGTAAGTCTGGTCATGACATGTTGTAGTTGTTATTCGAATTATATCACTTTCGATGCAAGTATGATCTATTAAAGAAAGTCCTTTAAGGCAAACTATTCAATAAACAAGACTGACTACTAGGCATACAGGTATGATGAGGCACAGGATGGGCAAGAGGGTTCCTGGGGTGCTTCTAACATGTGGGATAGATATGCTACTGCAGAGGAAACCAATGCTCCTGGACACTGCGGACGGCCCTCAAATAAAAAGCAAAGCTGACCTTATTTTTGAAATATTGTTTAGGGATGAATTTTTTAATGGAGAGATTAAACTTTTATTTGAATGTGTCTATTTATGTTAAAGACGTCCCTAATATCAGTGTGCAAACTTTTTTTTTTGCATCCATCGTGAAGATTCCAAGGCTGCAAAGTTTTTCGATTTGCATGAACATTTTGACTGGTGTAAAAATGTTATGTTGCAATTATCTATATTAAAAACGAGCACAGTGATTCTGCACAAGATTTTTCTTCAGAGGAACAGTTTTAGTGCAAAGAAAAATGAATGTAGGCTTGCAGCATACAAAAAAGTTTGCAGACACTTTCCATCTTGCTTGGTTTAGAGAAAATAAAGTAAACAGTTGACTATGAATCATCACGTGCCTTGAAAGAACCATGAGCTTTCGAAAACCCTGCAGGTGAAACTACTTGGCGCACCCCTAATTCTTACAGTGTTACAAATTTTGCCTACTAACCCCTTCCGTGCGGGGCTGTTTCCCCCCGCTGTGCTGGGGGGCGCGCACGGCGCCCCGGTGCTCATGACGAGGTCAGCTCGTCATGAGCCACGGCGCTCCGGTGCTCATGACGAGCTGAGCTCGTCATGACCACGCCTGTTCCAATGGAACGCTCAGCACAGCAGGGGAATTAGCCCAGCGTGCGAGCGTTCAATCTAACGGGCGCGGTCATAACGAGCTCAGCTCGTCGTGAGCACCGGAGCGCCGTGGCTCATGACAAGCTGACTCGTCATGAGCACTCAAGAGGCTAATGCCTGGATTTCTTATCGGTAATCTTTATTACACCTAGTCCGGAAGTCCCTGTCCCATTCCTGAACCCTTATAGGCTAAGTGCCAAGGGGGGGGGGGGTACCCTACAGCATTTCCTGTTCTTGTTTTCTGTCTCTAGGTCTTAGCACCTCCTAAGTAAGAAATGGGACGGGGAGTGGAGAACTGTAGAGGTAATTATACTTCAACCAATCAGCATGCACTATAAAGAGCGCAATTGAGAAAATGCAGGAGAAAGCCTCTGATGAAGTGGCAATGGGCCACAGAAACGAATCAGGCGAGTTCAATTAGCCGGATGGTGAGGGCAGGAGCAATGGTGAAGCCCTTCGGGGTGGCGCGCTGTCGAGTGCACCCTGGAAAGCGAAGGCATTTGAGAAACAAAAAAGGTAATTGTACTTCTGCAGCAATAAGACGTTCCTGCAGGACTGCTGCTTCATTATCATCTGCTCCCTGTTCTTTAGCCACACAAAGAGGTTCTTTAAGCAGCAGACTGCCAGAGTCTGCCCAGTGCAGATGACAGAGCGGCAGCCTTTCGCCGGCTGCACTAATCAGAATGTCCGGAAGCAAGGTGAAACATTTATAGACAATCAATAGCACACCATTTCGTGCCAAGAAATAACCTGTCTGATATGACAGTCTAAAGATCCGTCTGCAAATAGCTGCACACCGGGACTTCACACTGCTGGTAAACTACAAATGCCACACAACCCATTTGAAATCAAACCCTTTCTTGGAAATGTACTTTATTGCAAGAATCAATAGGGCTTCTAATTAAACTATCACACATTACATTAACTTGAAATACTGTAAACATTATCGAGCAGAAAGGCCAATAATGTTGAAGATACTCACACGGTGCTCATTTTGTATTTAAGTGTTCACTCAGTAGATAGCAGATAACACGTTTTTGGATGATAAAGGAACAAATGCATCCTTTCTTGTTAGAAATGAACAAATATTGTATGTTTTATCATAGTAAGACTTCAAACTAAATAATGCTAACATTCATATGTCACAGACAACCGTGAAATAGGGGTTACAGTGTCAGGGATACAAGAATTATGCAGGAAAAATAACTAAATTACGCAGCAAGAAACCGCAAATTATGAGACACAATCTCTGGCAGTATTAATCAAATTCATTCAAGCTAGAAACAACGTTTCACTGAAATCTACAGTATTCAAATTATGTGGCAAATGTGTTAATTCCATAATTATTGGTAAGTGCCACCACTGCAGAATTTCATATATCCAATGGTGGCAATGTATTCATGAAACATTAAGCAAACCAAAGTACTAAAATTCCAATCAGTGCCCATTTTTAGCTGCATTTTAAAAAGAACAGTTGTTTGTGCTAGGTACACTAAAATAAACAAGCAATATAAAAAAAGGCATAATGATTGACATTCTCCTACTCTGCCATGTCAGGGCTTTAATGATATTTACGAAACACTCGACGTGGGCCATGTGGTTTAAGAGGTTACCAGAACTCATTGATTGCAATAGTGAACCATATTACATTTAAGGAGGGTACAACACCCTGTTTGAAAGACATAAGCATATTTAAAAAGGAGTATTATTGTCTACTCCAATGGCCACAAGTATTTATGTGTAAGAAGAGAACAGTAGGAGCACATTATTTCAACCAAGAGAGTCAGCTATGGTGATGCATCTGGCCCATTTGCACATTGGAGACAAATTATTTATTTGCACTACAAAAAAAGAGATAATTAGATTATAACAAACTATAAATTCAGAAATATTTAAAGATTCACATTTGATGGTGATTCAAAAGTGTTTAAGGTGACAGCACAGTGCTCAGGTGATTCAAGATGTGAAGTGAAACAATAGACATTAAGTCATTAGTTAAGTTTAGAGATTCTTTGGGTGTACAATATTTGAGCTGAACTGCATAATATAATGTTGTTATAATACTTTATTCGATATATACATATCATAAAAGTACAAACAATTTAAACATAAAAACACACCTATCTAGAATATCATATTCGGTTCGATTCATTCCATAATATTAAAAAGATAAAAGAATATTTACATATAAAACACTTGATTATATATAAAAAAAGTCATAGGTCATATGCGGTAGCGGTTTAGGTGACAAGTTAGCCTTCAATAGTTTTTAGCAGCCTTGATCGTATAAACCATGCATTTGATAGATACTTAGCAATCCCACATACGACAAACAGAGATGTAGTATCTGATGAGAGGATACGCAGAGCAGACCTAAAATCTCTCACTCCCAACTCTCTACATACAGGTTTTAACCATCTAGCTCTTGGTTTTTTATACGCTGTACAAGAGAACAAGAAATGGGGTAAAGATTCGCTCATACATGGACAACCTGGGCAGGTATGGGAATGGGTCCTCACTCCTTTCCATCCCTCCATGAATTTGTTCAGAGGAAGTACTCCGTATCTCATTTTCATGAAGAGCGTCCTATCTCTTGGGATTTGGATAAAATCAAGGAAGGGTTCAAACTTCTTGGTAGGTTTTTGTTCCAAACCTTTTGTAGTTAAGAGACCCCCACTTTGTACTTTTTAATTCCTCCGCCTGGACCCATTCCCAGTAAAAAAAAAAAATAATTTGCTTGTGGGGAGGGGATTGGGAGGTCCAGAATTCACCCAAACCTAAATTCAAAACCAACTGCTTTAATTTGTTTAGCCAGTGGATCTTGTTTGAACTATTCAAAGTGATCAGCTCATCCAACACTAAGGCATAGTTTGCCAGTTCTGGCGTCCTTCTCAGGCGCACCCAGAACAACAAAGGACGAAGGCGCACTATGTCTGAGATAGAGTGTTTTCCCATGACTATAAAGAGCGTTTTAAGAGGAGTAGAGGGCGGAAGAGCAACCATATCCCTCATAAACTTATTCTCCGCTCTTGCCAGATTTGTGGTGTTTTCACATCCCCACAGCTCTGAGCCACAGATAGCAGAGGCCAAGGCCTTGCCATCATAGACTGCCAGGGCTGGGGCTACTGGTCTGCTGGTGGACAAGCGCTGATTTCTCAAGATTGCTCCAGCAGTTCTTTTAAGATTCAAGAGCATTTTGGCCACATGGGAGTCCCATTATAATATAATGATAATGTATACAATTGATGTGTCGAATAGGCCCAGGTGAAGCTTTGAAATGAAGACAGTGTAATTCAAGCGATTTTGAGAATTTCGTGATTCACACATTTCTTAAATTACACCATGTCGCATAACAACATGCCTGCCATTTGTGGCAAAATTCTAACACAAGAGCACATGGATAACACAAGCAGCAGAAAGCAAGCAGCTGTTGTTCTAGCCTCTTGTGTTCTTTCATGTTATTTTTATTACCATATGAAGCATCTTCATGGAAATAATTGAGGTAAGAAGGCATTTAGCACTGAAGGATTGATTTGCACTTTGATTAATTTTGCGTAATTTTTCTGAAATTCCATGTATATATATCAAAGCAAATTACGCAATTTCGCACACTCGTACTTTCCAGTCAATGTACATTCAATGGTGAGGTCTTCCTCAGGACGTAAGCCTTATGACATTCAAATAGCATCACTCAGTATATAGTGAGCAGGAATATAAATCAGTTCAATAGAAGGGTGAATCTCAGTACGTTCCAAAAAGGGATGGGAATAGTCAAAAGTCCTCCTACCTGCAACTGCAAATTAATTGGTTAGCAGGGATGTGGACCAAAATGGATACGTTCACCAGAGTATTTAATATATATGGTCACAAAAACTCA
Source organism: Lissotriton helveticus (assembly GCF_964261635.1). Lineage (NCBI taxonomy): Eukaryota > Metazoa > Chordata > Amphibia > Caudata > Salamandridae > Lissotriton > Lissotriton helveticus. The sequence continues at coordinate 16,363,100 of NC_136060.1, read as the reverse complement.
TCCAGGATAAAGAGATGTCTCAGAAGACTTGCCTAAAATAACATATGCAAACTTTTCATGGATACAGCTATTAGAGGTTGCAAAGGTAACGTGTTTAGGAGGAGAACTGGTTGGGATAATGTGTAACATCTCCTTGACTTCAAATCATGGTAAAACATGGAACACAACTGAGCTGCTCTCTGGGTTAACCATATCCATCAATCCTTATAGTTAATTCCCATCAAAAATATTGGTTTGAACCATGACAGTCATTACCCATGAGCAAAAGAATCATTGGTGAATGACTTGCTTGACACTCTAGTACCATTTGGTGTCATTACCACTATAGACATTTCATCCTAGACTGTGTGTGACTCTTTTAAGGTCGTTATAGATGGGGTCAACAGAAATAATGCACTATGTGCATTTTGAGTCATAGTTTAATTTTTTCATGATGGAACAACACCTGGAAGTACAATCTTGCTGGAAATGATTATGTTCATCAATGATCACTATCATCGATTTGTCTATACTGAACCCCATAATTCTACCTTATGTTGCCACAATATTTCTTATGTACCACAACAAAGAGCCCACATGTCTGTTCTACAATACATCTAAGTGAATAACAAGCAGTGGCCATGTGATGGGACCTAGTAAATAAAATAATTGTTTCCTAAGGGGGAGAAAGGTGTTTGTGAAGAGAACAATGCCTTCGGGATAAAAAAATACTGTATAAACCTTCCTCGTGCCTGAAAAGTGTTCAATATAGACTAGCTCTGCATACATTTAACTCATGGTTTCAGATTGTGTAAAGGTTTATAACAAAATTAGCGTAGATGAGAACCATATTCCAAAAGGCAGAGCATATCATTGTGTTAAAATGAATTTGACAGAAAACAGATTGAAACGCCCGGCCTAAAATTCCGTTCAAAATGTATGGATTGATTCTAAGGTACCTCACCTCCTACAATGCAATTACAAAATATGATCAAGAAAAAATTAAACAACGCCTGTTCATTTCACATACACATTATAAGCTAAGCTACAGACTTACTCACCAGGGCCGGACTGGGAACTAAAACTGGTCCTGGCAAAGAGCTTGGCCGGCCCCCCTGGGAGCGGCCGAGCTGTTTGCCAGGGGGCCCATTTTTGTTACAGGGCCGATTTTGCAGCTTTGCTGCAAAAACGGCCCAGTAACAAAAACGGCCCCCAGGGGCCCAAAACTGGCCCCCACCCTAGCGGCCCACTGGGGAAACGCGAGGGGGCCTGATGTGATCAGTCCGGACCTGTTCAGTCACCTTTTTCTCCAAATTAGGAGTGAAATCAATTATAAACTGATGGTAAGCCTGAATGTGTCATATTAAGCGGAATGCATATTTTCTAATGTAATTACATTGAAGAAAATACTTTGTTTTCTACCTTTTCAACTAATTGAAGCTAATTGTTCAAATCTTTGGCAAACATTCAACTATTTCTAGGAATTCCAGGGACTTATTTTTCATAATAATGACTTTCAGCTAGAGCTAGCCTGCTGTCATTGTGTTACTTTTTATTCTATTCAACGGAATTTCAATAACATCAAATCTAAATCGTAATTATGCTCCTAAAATGTTTCCCTATAGAGCTTAACTATATCAACTATCACTAGAGATAGGGGGAGGGATAGCTTTTCTCAATCTATACTTGATCTATCAGTGATTACAAATAATTTTAAAACTCTCAGTTCCAATTAAGAGATGGGTCCTTCGGTATCTATCAGTACTGGCAATTCTTGTGAATCGAACTGTATTTACATGCCTCTATGTTCTCCAGTTTATTAAAACCTCTAATCCGGAGATTATGGTCTTTCATTTTCACAATATGCCTTGAGGTTATTGTAATAAATATCAAATCCGGGGGAGCTAAAGCACTTACTCAGTTTAAGCGACCTACGAAGATGTCTGCATAGGTCTTCTTGGTTAAGACAACTATTAACTCCTTAGGAGCGTTGTAAATTCCTCCCCAGTGCTGCGCTGTCCATTATCCGGTGCTGAACTGGACGTCCAGCGGTCGCACGCAGCACTGGGGAGGTAGTGGCCGTGACGACCGTTGGCCGACGGCAGCAATTAAGGGGTTAAATGAGCCATCTTTCCCATTCTGTAATGTGCCAATAATGGTCATCAAGGCAAATCTACCACTGGTTGCACCATTGCAGACTTTATATTGAAACACCACTAGGAAATTAACAAAAATATGAACAGATGTAACCTTCTCACTAAAGAAGCCCCAGCTGTGACAAGTCAAAGTGGAAGATGGCAATATAATAAAACAACGGGGCTTTATTTTAAATTTATTTTCTTTATCTCTTGCTTCAAGTAAGGGCTAAGATTTAGTCTTCATGCAATGCATGCCTCAATAAGTAGGTATTGATGTTTTCCTTTAAGGGTCTGAAACTCAAGAGAGTCATGTGTCTACATTTGTTCACTTAATGCAGAACTAGGCTGGATTCCCAGATGACTATTGGTTATTTGTGCACCATTGTTTTCATGTTTACAGTAGTGCCGGTCTAATGCCACAATGTTGCTCATGAGGGCAATGCTGGGGGACGTTAGTCTTGTTATTCACACCCTTTAAGGCATCCAACTCAATAGTCACCTAACATCCAAGTTAAATATGAATCTCTTCTCCTTCGAAGTAGCAACGAAATGCTGGTTAAAGCTGATCCATCTACGTTCCAAATCACTCACGCCTTAGAATAAGGGGTTGGGCGGTCTGAACGTGCCTGGCACATAAATTTCCCTTAGTCTTGGCAGAGTCGAAGTTGGTTCTACAAATATATCATGTAAGAGTGCCAGCCTCTGGGACCAATTGGCAGCGCCGCAGAATGAGAAATGTCCTGCCAAGAATGAGTCTGGTGGCATGGTGAAGGACAAACCAGCTAAAAGCACGTGACAAGTGATCTGGACAAGGCCTTGGTAATGGTAATCGTTCAATGCAGATTTAATCTTGCTAGGAAACTTGAAAAAAAAGCTCTCTTCATTTAGCAATTTTACATTCTGCATGCTTTATTTCCCCAATTCGTCTGCATACAGAATATTGCCCTGGAAGACATCTGCTGTGAGAGAATGAAGTCTATATAATCTCTGTTGTCAATGTCTGTAGAGGGTGTGATGGAATGTTTGCGGTTTTGTTCCACACAAGTACATCCATGCCACTAAGCAGTTCACCTGAACTTAAGAATACAAGATCCAAAAGTTTGTAAGACTCTTCTTCTGTTAGGAAAACAAGTTCCATTTGTACTCATCTTATATAACTTATTTATTCATCATTGTATTTGCTGTCCTGGAAACCCTATGATGACACAGAGGCCTTCATGAGTAATGGAGAACAGCAGATGCCAACTGAAGACCCTGAGACATCTCAGAATTCAGAGAATTCTAAGTGAACAATGTTTAATCTTTACAGCGCGATAAAATATTGCATATATTCTACCATGGTGATAGGTTTGGCGGCCACACACTTCCTGAAGCAGAGCATTTCAGTCTTGGAGCTCAGGAGACAGTGAATGGCTCGCAGAGCAAATCGAGTAATGTTGACAGACTACGAAAAGCTGTGCCTCTTCAGTGTTGGTCAATGCACAGTGGTACAGGCTATTAGAAAATGCGGGAGGGTGAAGTGTCGGAAGCCACGCAGGGCTTCTCCCACGTGGCAGCCAGGATGCTAAACTTGACTTAGAACACAGTCTGCCAGCGAAGTTGGCACAGGGGAGGAGCAGCACACACTGCAATGGCGTACAATGACATGCTGTGCCCAGCACATAATGGGGCCTTAGACTCGAAGCGTCCTTTACATAAACTACCAAAACAGAGACAATAACTTCGAAGACATGACTCGTATTTCACGGCATGGTTACGAGACAGTCATGGAAAAAGAAAAAAAACTATCAAGAGTGTTAATCTTAGATGTCAGAAATAACCACGAAAAAAATGCGAAATGGAGGAGTCACTCATGTACTTATGAAAAGTACCTTATCGATTTACACAATTGCCTTATTCTGAAAACACTCACTGGGGAATGAAGTGCTGAGTCCATGGCTTTCCTTTAAGATAAAGTTAAAGCCGAAAAATGCAAGAATGAAACAATACTATCAAGCTAAAGTCAGATGTTCATGAACACGTGTGACTTCAAATGTACACTTTATGTGACAATTAGACAAATCACCAAGGACTAAGGACACAGTAACTTTAGACAAAATGTCAACGTTGTATGAAACATTCACTGAAAATACAATGATATAAAAATACTTCTAATGTGCCTAATGAAAACGGATTCTATTTTTGTGTGTGGCACTGCAAACAGATGACACCTAGTAAAGCATTTTTGAGATGATTGGCTTAAACGAAAAAATGTGGTGACATGTTGGAAACTGGCACGGACAGCAACTTGATTAATATTTTTGGAATTATCAGTACCAAATTCAACCTTAAGAAAAACACTATACATCGACTGTACTGTTTGTGTACTCCAGTGCAGTAGTATTTCATACTTTAAAACTAATTAAACCAAATAGACAAATCACATTGGTGAACCACACCAAATAATTAAACCACAATCAGTGTCATAATAAGGACCCAGAGGTCTTTAACATTCAAAAGAAATTGGTGTATATAGCAGCTATTCCTCATTTTAAAATGCATGTTGACCTCGAATTGCACCTCTGGGGAAAAAAGGGGTGGATGCACTGTCAACTTTCTGTGACAATTTAATAAAATTGCTGGCCGAAGTGACAAATCAGAGATGGTAGCAGGCTGGCGAATTATATTTTCTTTCTTTTTGAATGCCCTAGGTAGCTTACATTTGCAATGGCTCTCTCACTGCTTTCCCCTTGATGTTATTTGAGATGTAAAACAAACTCAGTGCTGCTCAGCCAAACACTGTCACATGAGTTATGTTATACCATTTCATGTTTTCTCCAAGGGTTCATAAATCCTACAGAAATGAAATTTCCCTAAATTGGAATTTGGTTTGAGCTACCTACTCAGTAAAAACTCATCTGGGCTTCTCTATAGAAATTCTACCAGCTGTGCCTCTGTGGTAAAACTGGTACCACCCTGAGTGTGAGACCCTCTATTGTGCCCTTGAACTGGGGATTTTTTTGCCCATGATGATCCCTCCTACCTTTGAACTGGGGACCCCTTACGTAGTGTCTCTTCTATGCCCGATATGCTTTCTCCTTGCATTACCAACCCCTGCACGTGATCATAAAAACTGCCCACATTATCACGATTGTGTACTACCCCCCGTGGAAACGTGATCATATCTACATCAGAACTTGATATTGTACGTCCATACTGTAACCTTGCATGCAGATTATTTCTGTATGTCAGCACTGTCAGTCCACATAGTTAATGTATGTCCGTGCTTGGTAATGCGAATAGTTTGAGTCTCTATGCTTGCACTATTAGACCACACTGCTATTGCAAGTCTACCTGTTTACTCATTTTATGACAACACTGTGATTTTGTGCACATACTACTATCCCATTGCAATCCAACTGTACGCCCATTTTGTCATCTTGTGTGTAGATTATGTCTACACTGTTAGCCTACACTAGCATTTTTATGCTTATATAATGAATGCTTGGTGATGCAAGTATATTGTGTCTCCATGACCACATTCTCAACCCTACCTCATGTCCATATGGTGACTTTGCTCATTGTCTGAAAACACAGTGATTTTCTGTTGATATCCTAAGTCGACACTGCACACCTGAGGGTGACCCTACCTTTGAATATGTGTTAGACCATGTGTCTTTGATATCCTACCTACGCAGTGGGTATTTACACTATATATTTGCCTTCAAATACAAATGGCTCTCCTGCAGACTTGGCCATGAACCCATCTACAAACACAGAGCCTAGATAACGTAACCAAGAACCCAGAAAACCGTAAGGCCCATTGGCACATTTCGGCATTCAAGCTCCCCATTGCCTCAAACACAGAATCCTCAAAGAGCATCCAGACACCCTAATAACAGATGTCTTGTACAGTCCAACACATGGAGGCCACAAATGGACTTCATCTTCTACACACAAAAAAACACCAAATGGAGAGAGAACTTCCTACAACACCTTTATGTAACAAAGACTACCAACGACCCTTATGGATCTAAACTCTCTATATCCCCATCCCAGGACTTAAGCGGCGATGTGTCCATAACAAGCTACAGAAACTGTAAAATCCTAATACAAGCTTCTGAACAAAACCTATCAATTTGTTATTGCCATCTCCCTGCTCTCTGTGCCTTTATGCCAACCCCTTCCATCACCATCTCCCAGAGTAACCATCATTGCACAACCTCCTATACCAGCTGCCCTCCCCCCAGTCCATCGCAGACTGCCCCACCCCAAACCCTCCTGCAGCCTTTTCCAGTCCCAGATGCCCTGAAGCTTCTGGTTTGCCCTAGATTTACTTGCCACCCCTCCTCTGTACATCTCCACTGCCCAGCTTGATTTATTTATCGCAATTCAACCCTCCCATCCCTCTGTCCACAGAAGACTAGATACTACCCTAGCCTCCACTACAGACTACAACAAGCTCCTTCATACTCCACTCCCCACCATAGACCCAACAGTCTCCCAGCTAATCCCTATAATAACCCATACAGAACTCAAAATCAACACTATCCGGGACGAAATTTCCATTGAATATCTAGGTCATCTTGCCTCTAAAGGCCCCAACCTCATCAAATGTCATGTCATTTATCACCCTCCAGGTGAAAAACAACAATTATTTCAAGACTTAATAGAGCTAATTACACAAAACTCTCTAAAAGGCAGCACAGACATTATACTAGGAGACCTAAACCTTCACCTGAACAAGGCCGAAGATCCTATAATACAAGCCCCATCCACCCTTCTGGAAGTGAACAAACTCGCCCAACACTTCAATAACCAACCCACAAGAAAGGCTCCACTCTCGACACAATCATCTCCAAGCATGACCCCGTGTCCCTCCACTCCATCCTGCCCACTGACTGGCCTGATCACAACCAAATCATGTTTAATCTCAGTACATCCATCCAAAGGACCAAGCACTGGGTGAAGAACATACATCAAATCCCAAAAGCAGAGCTAGAAGGATTAGTCAGTACCCAAATTTCACCCCCACCCAACCTCGCCTCTGCTGACGAGCTCACAGCCCACTACAACGTACAAATCGCAGAACTACTGGACACAGTCACCCCCCTGAAACTCAGGAAATCAAGAAATATTCCATCCATATCCTGGTTTAATAAAGACCTCAACAAATAAAGGTGACAACTCCCATTAGCTGAAAGAAACTGGAGACAACAGCCCAAGCTAACCAATAACTAGAGATGAACGTCAAAAATACAAAAAAGCTCCTTGTCAGAGAAAAATCATCCTACTTCCGAGCTCACCTTGATCGATCCCGAAACAGGCCCACATAACTCTTCAACATGATTAAGCAGCAAACCACCCCTCCCCCTCAACATTCATGTAATGATTCTACCACACGCTGTGAAGAATTTCCAACATTCTTCAGTGGAAAAATATATAACACTGAACTCTCTTACCACTCGTCCTGCATCGTGATTGCTCCCCCCCCTCCCCCCCAGAGCACTAAGGATCAACTCAAGGCCCTACCTCTAACTAATGGCTATCTCCCCTTATGAGCAATCCAGAACACCAACTGCAACCCTTTACAATTGTAAAACAATGCAATTTGGACTGAATTAGACTATATCCCTGAAGAAGTCAGCAAACTACTCTCCTGCATGAAGCCAACACAGCACATCTCTGACCCCCTCACCCTGCTGTGAGTGTAAAAAATCTCAGCCACATCATCTCCCCCATTTGGATCATAATCATCAACTCCTTCGTATCGAGTGGCTCCATGCGGGCCTCCTTTAAACTAGGGCACATCACCCCCTCATCAAACAAACAGATGCCGACTTGAATTAATTTAACAATTACAGACTGATAACTAACCTCCCTCTCCATTGTAAAGCCATCGAAAAAGGTGTGCTTGCTCAACTCAATAACCACATTTAAAAAAAACAACTCCAAGACACCTTCCAATCCACGTTCAGGTGTGGCTGCAGTAAAAAGACTGCAATACTGAACACCACAGACCTGCACAGATTTCTGGATGATGGACAGACCTGCCTCCCAGTCCTCCTGGATCTCACAGTGGCCTTTGATATTGGCAACCATGATATCCTCCTGAACTCCCTCTGTCAGTGTGTAGGCATCAATAAAACTGTCCTTTGGTGGTTTGCTTCTTTCCTGAATTAGCAATCAAATCTGATCAACATTCTCACAAGGATTCCCCCAAGGATCAATCCTGTCTCCTGCACTATTCAACACATACATGGAACCCTTCACTATGGTCCTGAAATAAGCAAGAATTGCCTATCATCTGCATGCAGATGACACCCAATTCTACATAAATATGTCCTGAACTGTACTCTCTCAGCGGTGCATTCACGGCTAACCAGCAACCATCTTAATCTCAACCCCAACAAAAAAGAACTCCTCCTCATCCAACCGAAAGAATAGTCCTTTCCTGTAGATATCTGGCTCCACAACCTAACTGCATTAAACTGCAAAATACCCATCTCCAACTTGGTAAAATTACTGGGAACACAAACTTGAACATAAAAGAGCATATTAATGACTCTGCAAAAATGCCTTCTACATGCTGAAACACCTTAAAAACGGAAAACCTTCCTCCACATAGAGGACATAAAGATGGTGGTGCAGTCCTTAGCCCTCTCTAGGCTGAACTATGGTAAAGCAACGGTCATGGGCATCACAAAAACAATTGACCCCTTTGACAGCTACACTAAATGCAGCAGCCAGATTACTGTTGGGGGAAAGTCGCTTTAACAACCTCACTCCCACTCTCAAGAAACTCAACTGGCTACCAATAGAGGCAAGATGTATACTCAAAACGAACTGCATCACACACAAAGATCTCTACTCAGAAAAAAATCTCTACCTCGCAAACAAACTTTCCAAGGCAGGTCAAAAGAGACTTCTTCGTAGCTCAAGCGTGTGCCCATACTGAAGAAAGAAAAATCTCGCACCCACTCCTTCTCCCAGGAATGCTCCCAGAATATAGAACTCGCTGCCGCAGGATCTACGTGACATTCAATCATTCCAGCACTTCAAACAGAAACTTAAACTTTTACTTCTCAAAAGTACCTAACCCCATCCCCCGAAGCCACTGGACTCTCTAAATAAATCTGAATTTCACTACCTACCGCGGGGAAAACTGTACCTCCACTCCCCCACCTTCACTACACTTTACCATAACTACCTCAGAACTGTTTTGTTCACATATCCCTCTGCTTATCCCATACTCTTTGTATACACAGTAACTATATACCTGTATCTATTTCATGTAACTATAATTATTCCATATGTAACTCGTAATATGTATTTATATTTATTTATTGCAATTGTATTTCTCACATTTGCAACTTGTGTAACCTCTATTTTGCCAATTCTATAAAGTGATGTGCTGCCTACGGGTCAAGTTTATGATAGACAAAACTCGATAAATAAATAAACTGGAAGGGTATATGTTTCAGTTGTCTTCTAGACCTGGGGAAACTTTGAGGTGTGAGAATTTACCCTGTTACGTGCTCGTGACGGAACCACTCTATCACGAGCCACGGGCGCGCTGTGCTAATGACGGAGTGGTTCCGTCACGCCGCGGCCGCTCCTCCCACGCTGCATCAATTCCGTGGCTGAATTAATGAGCGGGCGGGGCCGTAACGGAACCACCCCGTCATGAGAACGGCACACCCGTGACTTGTGATGGAGTGGTTCCATCCCAAGCATGGCGGAGCCGCACGACCCCCCCTCCCTCCCAGCGCCGCGGCGAAATTAGCGCCGCGGCCAAGGGGTTAAAAATCATGAATTCGTACAGAATGAGAGAAACAAAAAGTATCCAAGAACCTACCAAGGGAGGCAAAAAAAACAATGCTTGCACAGTGCAAACAAAGTTGCACAGGACAAAAGAAAGGAGTAGATGGGGGTGTATTGTACTGCAGCACTATATAGTGCTTCATAGCGCTTGTGAGATGTATGGGATGTGGTTTTCCTATAAGAAGGTATCAGGTGTGTAAATGTGTACATGATAACATGGTGAGTGAAAAAGTTATTAGCAATCACAGAAAAAAAAAACATTTAAAAACAAGAGCAGTTCAAGAATGGCTTACCATTGTCCCCAGATGATGAAAATGTGTTCGTTGGTATTACATCAGAGTTCACTTTTCCATTCTCAAAGGTGTCATTCTCCGTTTGTTGCAGCTGCCAGTTCAGGCCAAAGAGATGCATGGCTGGTGGGAAGAAGTAAGGAGGGTGAGCATCTTACTGCTCTGACACAGATAAGCCAGTCTGCATTTAGTAGGGCACTTAGAATGAAAACTCATGTGCAAGTTATGACTACATTAACAGCTGATACTAAAAAACACGCTTTTCCATGAACCTATGCTGTAATGTTTGTGTGCGCGCATGTGCGAATGACTCCTAATTTATGAGCAGTGATATGTTTATTTAAACTAATACAGTGCCACAGGGTTGCCGCGCCTCCTTGATTAGTAGATGCTCCTGCTGGGCTGCCTTGGCACCCGATATGGAGGAATGATACTGCTCGTTCAATGCATTCCCAACCGAAAACAAAAACTCTGCATTCCCTCCTCTTTGTACGTCCCTCCTGCACCTGCCTTACTTTGGTCTACTCCTTCTCCCCTTGATTATCATTGCCTCTCCTCAATTATCTTTGTATGTCTGAATGCCCTTTCAATTGGAAGCCTTTTAATCTGCGCTCTTCCTTTCAAGATGTCCTCTGCTCAGCTTTTCTACCTCTGAGCTGCATTGCTGCCCAGCTTCTTCTGCCCTCTTAAGACTTCCACTTTCCCTGGCAAGATTCAGCTGCATCCTTCCTGCCATGTACCTCAGCCCAACTTATTTTTGCTGGTTTCTCCGAGCTTCAGTCACCAGTCTACTTAGCGGAGGTGAAAGAGCGACCGCTGGTTACGGACTTTACCAGTTGGGCACCCAAAGTATCAGTCAACTTTATCTTCATCTCTACAGAGATGTCAAGTGGGTCTATAGGGGTCTTTGTGCCAACAATTAAAATATGTCATCACTGTGATTCCAATCTTCCTTCTGGGCAAACCCTACAGAAAGGCTACAATAAGGCCACCTGCAGGCCCTCTACTCTAGGCTCTGTGCGATCTGGTTAACAAGCATCTCGTGGCGCAACGACACTTAATTCCGACATCAGTAACTTGTCCTTTATGCCCCATACTTTGGTTGGAGCCTCTAAGACCTTTTGGGAGTCCGTTTATGAGATGGGGTGCTACTTAATGTTGTGTTGCATTGTATTGTACTGCAGTATTTATAGAGCTCTTCAAACCACTGATTATTGCTACAATTTAAATTATATTATGTACGTTTACTACCCATAAACTCAAGACAATCTATATGAATATAGTCTGAATGGTGTAAAAAAAAAATAGAAAGAGGAAAAGGGAAAAAAACTAGGAAAAAATAAGTAATTTCAAGCAAAATGTGATGATTTTTACTCTACAGCAATTAAGAAATGAACATAAGAATGATTTTACTATTAAGATGGTCTTTTACTATGGATATTTTCAACAAAACAGTATACCCTAAAACCAAGATAACAAGATACCTTGAGTTCCACAAAACTTTCAAAGAGCAACCTAGACAGAATGGCATCACCAACCCAGGATAAATTATATTTATCTCGAAATTCTAGTTAGAAACAATATGTAAGCGAGACACATTTCAGAACAGAAGCCGAAAGGATTACTTATTTCGCCCAACTATGTTTATTTCTGACCCTTAAAAGTCGATCCCTCATCTCTTATTGGCTATTTAAGTGCAGCCCCACTACAATCCTAGTCACACTGTATTTGGATTCCAATCCATATCCGTACCAATTGACTTTACAGCCTGAAGGAGAGAACATGCGCAATAGGTCACCAAAGTGATATTTTAAAGCATCATCATTTTTCTTTCTAGAAGACACATTGATGGAAATAAGTGATTAGTACAAATCAGCTAGAGAGAAATGCAATCAGTTTGAATCACTTAGTTCTCAAATTAATTTCTTTGAAAAGCAATTAGAATGAATAGTTTTAAAATAGCATTAAAAGAACGCCAGACTTAATTTGAAAACCAAGTCAGATAACTAACTAACAGGTCTTGAGCCCCCTCCTGTCTGAGTATACACCCAGCAGACCTCTCCGCTCAGAGGGACAACATCTAGTGAACATCCCACGCACCAGACTTGCTAGAGTTGGGGGACGTTCTTTCAGCCTCCTTGTTGCCAAACTATGGAACAGCCTGCCTGTTACCATACGGGGGATGCATGATCTTTTAGCCTTTAGGAAAGCCATTAAAACTCATCTTTTCCAATAATCCGTTCTTTTGTGCACCTTCATTTTGCACTCTGGTCAGTTCGCAGCGCCGGGACGCCCCTTGGCTGGGGCAGCCGCGCGCTATACAAATCCATATAACATAACATATAACATAACATAACATAGACTGGTAGCCAAAGAGAATATTAAAAGGTCAACAGTGGGTCGAAGTGTTTCGGGCAAACATAGGGGTGGTTGATTTCCCCATATTAACCAGACCAAATGCAAAGTTGAACTAACTGAAGCAATTTGCACTTGCAATGGTAAAAGAAATGTTTCAAACAATTTGATTCAGAAGTCAATTTAAACAAAATTGATTTCAACTATTGCAACAGAATCCAAAAGGACAACGCGTGCTGTTTAAAAGAAACCCTGTTGTGAAAAAGAAAATGTTCAGGATAGTATACCATAAACTATTTTCCAATGAGTTCTCATTACAGAAATGTACTCAATCTAGCCTCACCATCTTTAAATGCATAGTTCACACATCTACCATCTGTGCAAAAAAAAAGAAAACGAGACAGGCTTGAAAGTTAGATGTACCTGTTAGTATATACATAAAGTTAACCAACGGTTATACAATATTGCATCTTTAAAGAAAATGTGTAAAAGAATATAAATTAGACTACGTATATTTACACTTTATATAATTAGGCAAAAAGAAATTCAATTTCAATTATGTGTAAAACCAGGAATCGAACCCCGGACCATCTGTTCAAAGTCGGCAGCTTATTTATTTTATTTATTTATTTTAAAGGTTTTCGTATAGCGTGAACAAGACCCTTACGGGTATCAGAGCGCTTCACAAGTGAGGTAGTTAGACAAACGAAGCATAGTACAAAAGAAACATAGTATTTCGAGATAAAGACATATGTTACAACTGGATTCTTCCAGGAACCCAAAATAATGTTCACGTGAATTTCGTCATGAGTAGGGATTTTACTTCTTTTTTGAAGGATGCAGATGATGGGTTGCGTCTGGTTTCTGAAGGAATTGCATTCCAAATCCTTGGAGTAATTCCACCTGCTCCCTTATGGTGTCAGAATGTACACAGCATGGACCGGAGTATCACAGCACTTTACAAACTGGGCATTGTGTGACACAGTGAGTAGGCAATGGGATAGCTAGCGAACCTTACAAAACCACAGAGCAGCAGGCAGCAAGAAGACTATAGTCCAGTATTATTTAGAAGGTGTTATATACCTCAAAGATTGTAGAATTGACATAATTGAAATATTGTGTATAGGAAAATCTATTTAATATACATGTCACCTTCCAATTGTTGCAACAACTAAAGGTATGTCATAAGGAACTAAATCAGTACAATGTTTTCTTAACTGAATAGAAAGACACCCACTGATCAGAAACTATCTTGTTATTGATGATGGGATACTGTTCCGGCTGACGCAAACAGTCACAAAAAATCAAACAGAACGAGGGTGAATTAACTGTGGATGACAGGCCTTACATGCTAGGTCTAGACTAATTAATGGGCACGCACCACACGTGACTCAAGGCTTCTTCTTTTAATTTTAAGCTCATCAGAATTTTGAAGCAGGCATTTTATATAGTTTCATGAAGGGCAGTGGGAGTTGTGGAGATGAAACTCGAGAATGTTACCAGATCTAGACTCCAAGATCAAAGCAGCTGCATTCAAAGATTTGCAGTGTTTTTAGGATCCCTGCAGGGCCAAGCTGTGATTAGGAACACATATTTTTCCATAAATTAGCTTCTGTTTTGAGTTTCCTGCTGAGATCATAGACATGTTGATTGAATGAGCAAGTCAAGATATAGGTTTTTAAATCCATTAGTATCTGTTGCTACTTTTTAAATCTTCTATTAATTCGGTATCTGATGCAGAAATATGCCTTAAATAACACTGTTCTTGCTGGATGAGGTCTAAACATAGCAGCCGGATGTTTCAAGTCTGACTCTGGAGGCAAACCATGTGAAGGTTTTAATTTAAACAATTGTTACAGCAACAAACGTCCGCTTTTCATTGTAGCAAGATGTATTTTATGTATGCTGTTTATGATACAGCTATGGTTAGAAAATCGGTTACCTACATCCTTAACAAGACAGTAATTACTTTGATGCAATTGAGGCTAACCCCAAAACGGCAGCAGAAAAAAAATCTTTACAAATGTAGATGTTATTTTATCCTTGCCAAAGGATTTTTTTTATCAGAGAAACAAATATAGAGTGCGCTGGGAAAAGAAGGTTGTAGCTTGTTCAGATCCAATGGCAGTACTCAGGTCTAAGGTTCGAATCCCGAACGGGCCAACACGGCCATTAATCTTTCTAGCGTCCATAACACGTGAGAGCAGTGTCAAGAGCTGGAATGTGTAGGCAGTGTGAGGAACTATCACTGCCAGGCTTTATGCGGAGGAAGTATTGCTGGTCAGACTGAGCAGTTCACCCTCTGCAGTGCATGCTGGTCCAATCACTCGCCACCTGGCACCTTTCACCAGCACATATTCACTCCTAACATTCACGCTAGACTTCGATTGTACCATGGAGTAAGTATCAATGGGGAACATCACTTACAACGAATTTTTTACAACGCACTACCATTACATCGCAACCATTACAACGCAAACCATTACAACGCAATGCGCTGGGGGGCGCTCTAGGATAGGGAATGTATTTAATATACTATCCAACACCTTCCCTGCTATCCACGGGGACTGGAGTTGGAATAGTAAATTAAATAATTCACTAACCAGCGCCTAAAAGCATTATGCGTTGTAATGGTATGCGATGTAAAAACCGCGTTGTAAAGGCATGCGATGTAAAAGCATGCGTTGTAGTGACACCAATCCGTATCAATGCGCTTGTACAACCACATTACACCTATTCGGCCACTTTTCCATCTCCATCAATTAGGTACTACTTTAGTAGTACAAAAGTGTGTCAATATTCATAAGTTTACCTCTCAGTGTGCACCTCACGAGCATGGACCCCTCCTATGGAAATCAAATTGAGTGACCCTGGTAGTAAAATCTTCATAAATGGCATATCGTTTACACTTGTGGCCTCTCCACTCAAAAAATACACCAATATCACCTTTAATGAGCAAAATCTAGCTTTGCATGTAGAGAGTCCTGCATTTCTCAGGAAAAGTTTGACGAACATTCCCAAAAAGTTGGATTTACAAAGGTGCAGCGTGAACTTCCAGATGAAACTCATGGAAGCCAATTATTCAGATGATCCGACGCTGCTCAGAGTGAACGAAATTGTAGTCATCGGGGCATTTTCGAACAGTTAATAAAACACGATGCTCTGCACACCCTACAAGCGCAGCACTCCTGCAGTGATACAACGGGAGCACACCAAAGCACACACGGAAGCCGGAGAGCCTCTTACGGCACAGCGCTCCAAAGCCACGCCTGTAGTATGAAGAGCTATACAAATGCTGCTAATGTTCAAACACCTTAAATACCAGAGGTGGGTTTCGTGGCGGAGCGACTCCCGTAGTTTCGTATTCACGGTGTTTGTAAATTAGCATTAGTATAGCGCTTCAGAGGTAGGTTTCGTGGCAGAGCGACGCCCATAGTTTGAAGCGCTACACGAATGCTAATTTTCAAACACCTTGACTACCACCAGAGGTAGGTTTTGAGGAGAGATGGTCCTGTTTCGAGCATCTTCTCTAATGCGCGGGACACATCTTCTATGCGCTTTAAATCACTTCTGCACTCCAAACTACAAAGAACGCGTTGCCGGCCTATTTTTCATATGATTGACAGTGAGGCAAACATTTATCTTTGGAGCTTCAGCTGTGCATCTAATCTCGAGCCAGTACATCAATCAAACCCAAGACAGGCAGACGGACGAGGTGCTTCTCAAATGCAAACAGGACGGGGGGTGTGACACCTTCCTATCTCTTAACTTCACGTAGGGTGGATTAAGCATAGGTCCTGTTCTTTAGGAGCAGCGACTGAATGCATGTGTTTGAGATGCAAATCCCCTGCAGTCTGTTCCTCCCCCGTGGAACTGAGTGAAGAATGACAGCACCTTGTCTATTTCATAATCACCCATCAAATGGTGTGTCTTTAGTGGTTTACCACAAGCACCGGATGCTAAAACATTTGGGTGCTGTCATGAGTATGATCAGCAGCGGTGCGTCCATTGGGGCGTAGGGGCGTAGCCCCGCTAAGCCTGGTGGACGCACCTGCTGCGGCACAACGAGCTCCCAAGTTAATATAATAAAAGCACTTTCAGCGGGGGTTCCGGCCGGGACACACCCGCTGGAATAGGGAGTGCACAGGGGGTGGGGCTGGCTGGCTGGCTGGCATTTAAACTTCAAGTAAACACTGTGTGGAGTCGGACCGGAGTTGCGCATTATGGGCAGAAACTTGCCCGAGCATGCGCGTCAGCGTCATGTAGACGCTGAGACAGACCGAAGGGGCCAGGGGGTGCGGCTTTAGCCGCCCCGTCGTTTGGAAGGCGAGAGGGCGAGTGCTGTGTGTGCCCCCCCCCATTCAGTGATTGGCCATGCGTGCCCACGTCGTTAGACGTGTTGTTACTTGTTTCCTAACGGTGGCGCGCTGCTCTCTCTCTCTCTCTCTCTGGAGTCGTCCGAGTCATCCCTCTCTGTGAGACACGCACTCGCCGACTGAAGAGACGAAGAGATCGTCGATTCCCTGTCTTCGTGCCGGTGTTCGATTAATTATTAAAGTAAGAGGTCCGGCACAGTATTATGCACTTGCAGGAAGCAGAATCTGAAGCAGAATCTGTAATTACACGATCGCAAAAAGATTTGCCCTCTCGGGCCCAAACTCTCATTATCGCCGAAGTTAGGAGCGCTCAGAAACCGTCCCTCGCTCCAAATGATTAACATCATGCGAATGGATCCTTCTTTAACATTGTTAAAAATGTTACTATATTATTTTAAGGGCATTGATTTGTTTCCCCAGATAAGCCGCAGTTCCCGTACTTGTCTCTCCCCGTTCACCGTCCTCACTTGCGACCTTCCCAAGTTTCAGGTCTGAATTAAATGCGTTTTTTAGAAGTCTGGCCCATAATAAAATAGATCGAAAAACATCTCAGAGGATTCCGTCCAGTCCTGGGGTTTTAAGATGTTTTTGGGCAGTAAATCTCCTCATTTACTTCTTAGGATGGAAAAGCATGTGACAGGAAAGGACTGGTGATGCATGTTACAATGTGAGTTATGATGGTCAAAGGTGTGTTGTGAAATACCCTTAAAGTGATCATTTGCTGTCTGCTGTGTTATCCAAGACGTGCCAGCCTGTTGTAGAAATGTCTATGAGCACTGTCTTTGATTTTCGGCAACGATGTATACTGGTGCGTTCTACCTTGTGTTTGCCATACATATGTTCGAAAGAGCATTCAAAATTCAAAGTGCAGAAAACCATTATACTAATTAAGTGAATGAACACACACGTCCCTCATTACGATTTGAACTTTGGACGCTGCTAGCCCTGGTTGGTTATTTGTTTCAAAGAACATATAGTCTGAAAATAAATAACATCAGAATTATATGACGTGTTCTCTTCTTCTCAGCCACGAGCTGGCCACAATCTTTCCCAAACCAGACTGTCAGTCACATAGACGTCTTGCTTTGATTTGCTTGGAGCACGGAGGCCCAGATTGGCTGTGCAAGAACCATCGAACCGTGGCGGATTAAAGCGATAGAAGACTTTGTTTACCCACAGCCACCACGCAGCTTTAAACCCTAATAAAAAGCACCTCTCCCCCTCCTGACGGTTCAGAGATGCTAAGCGGGCTCTTGGGCCCCTTTTCTCTCGCCTGGTGGCATTTGAAAGTGCAAAGCTTTGAATACCAATTGCCTGAACTGGACATATGTGAAGCTGTTCCAGTCCCACTAATCCCCCAGCCAAGTGTTTCTTTGTGGGCGCGGGCAGCACACATAGATCTGAGCGAAAGTGCCCGTAATCCCGCAAATGTGGAAAAATGGCCCAGTGTGACAGCCGGGCAAGGGGGGAGGATTCGCCGGCGAAGAGGACGACCGGGGACTTCCATTGTCTGAGGCCCGGGAGGGAAGGTGAGAAGGGGGCACGCGGTGGCGCCCCCTCACCTCACCTCCTCTGAACCGTCCCGGAGGGAAGGAAACCCGCATAGCTGCCAAGGTTTCAGATTGCTTATGTGTGACAATTTCATAATTTCAGTGTAATAATGAGTGACATTCAACGACTATGAGTGACATTTTCTCCCGAGCGAAATCAAGCACTGAATACAAGGAGACTTATAAATATTTGAATTTGCACCCAATTGAGCAACTAGAAACTGCTGTTTTGTGTGTAACACCAAGCAAATTAGTACACAGAAAGACATTAACATCAGAAAGTACACACTTTTGAGCAATGAGAAGCTCTAAAAAAAATCTGGAAACTGTTGAAAAATCCTTGAAATAATAAGTCACTAAGCGACAGCTGCTTTTTAAGACGACTTTTGCATATTCACACAGTGCCTAAATTGCTGGTTAGGACCACATAGCACTATGAATACAGAAGTCAGTAATGCCTACAGCACCAAACAGGGCTCAAATAGGTTTCTCTCTAGTTATACACACAACCTACAGTGATTGTATTAATCAGTTGAGGTTCATAAGGTAAACTTATTTAACTTGCATCATCTATGAACATCTTTCATTTAAAGTGTTTTGTGGTTAGTTTTATATATGGTTACCTGAAGAAGAAAGAGCAAAATAGTTATAGTGCATTTTTCTCTCTAAGCCATGTGATGTCTTTTACCCCCTCAAGCACACTCTGAAAGACCATGATTATTCCCTCCAGGATAATACAGCACTCACCTTCTGTGCTCTGCTGGACTCTCACCTCATGCGCCATCAGAAGCCCAACGAGCGTCTTCGCCAAGGTTGTTGGTCAGGGTAGGCAAGTGAGCTGCCCAAAGTGCTGAGAGATAAGTAGCAGGTTGTAGGTGGCTGCATAGCTCTCATCTAGGACGGGCAGCCAGGGCCCCTTGGTTTGTTAACTAGCCAGACGCCTGAGAAGAAGCACAACTCTCCTTCACAATAATATAACGTGATTGCTGAGCTCCTGAACTGGCTTCTTTAATTTAGCAACTCGGGAAATGTAACAGCTGCCACCATTGGTCTTACTCTGCAACACATCTGCTCTGCCAAATGCGATTCACCATAGTACAGTTTATTAAAAATATTTTTACAGCGCACAACCCAGAGCTCACAAGTTTGAATGTGCTCTCAAATGTGATAATGAATAGAAGAAAGCTCGGTGAAATAAATTATTTGCCCATTGTTAGACCTGGCATCATTGGCATGAGTCTCTCCTCCATTTTTTCTGTTTGCCTCCTCTGTTTACGATGTTTTTGCTGGTATATGCTTTGGGCACTGTGCCACTGCTGATCAGTGCCACAGTGCAAGTGCTCCCTATGTGAAATTGCTGTATTGATTGACTTCCATGTTTGGCTTATTTGGTTTACTGTCAGTCCCTAGTAGAGTGCACCAGGAGTGCCAGGGCTTGTAAATACAAATGCTGCTAGTGGGCTTGCAGCACATGTTGTGCCACCCACAAGAGCGGCCTAGTAAAAGTATGTCTGAAGGTCTGCCATTGCCAGACCACGTGCAGTCTGACTGTCACGAGGACTGCGCAAGTACACCTACTTGCCAGTCCCTAAACCTTCCCTTAACTTCATGTTAGTCACCCCTATGGTAGGCCCACGGGCAGGGTGCATTGTAAGCATAAGGTAGGACAAGCCTGACAAGGTTGGCATGTCCTAATAGTGAATTACATCCATAGTCGTTTTTCACTATTGTAAGGTAGCCTGCTCTCCATCAGTTAGAATGGGCTGCCAGGATTATTAATGTTATAATCCTAGCGGGCTCGGGGAGCATGGTGCAATGTCGAGTTTGGTATCCCTGAACTCAGGGTTTAATCACGCATCCGTTTGTGTGGATGGTTTTTGGACTCTGTGTTTGAAAATAGCACTTTTAGAAAGTAGCTACTTTCTTGTCTAACTGTCTACCGGTCTCTGCTGGTTCTGGTGTGTGTGTGACAGGAGCTGGGTGGCTCCAGAGAGTCTGAATGAGTCAGTGTGGGATGAGTGGGGCATTTGCATTGAGAGTAGGGGAGAGTAGCTCTTGATAGCCTGCCCTGCCTGATACAATGTTGGCTCCGCCCCCCTGCCAGGCGACTGATGACTCTGTGCTTGCCTGGGACTTTCCTGGCCCGCCTCCTGCCGGGCAGCTGATGGCCCTGCCCCTGCCAGTAACAATGCTGGCTCCGCTCCTGCTGAGCGGCTGAGGACTCTGCCCTGCCCAGTGAATAGGCCAGGTGCTCTGGCCTGGCAACACCCACAACAAACCCAGGATGGGGGGAAATTCCCCTGCATGGACAAAGGGATCAAAGCCAAAAAGGGGTATAAGAGAAGGACCCCTGAACCAAGAAATCAGATCACTTCTGACAAGGAAACCTGAACCAAGGACAAGAAGCCTGCTGATCTAAGGACTGCCTACCCCTTCTGCCAGAGTGCTGTTTGTTGGGGGAATCCTGCATTGCTTCTTTATTTTTGCCAAGGAACCAGGAGAGAGGAACTTTTGTGTGTACTCTCACTCTTTGCTGAGAAAATCTCCAAGGACTGGAAGAGTGCCAGTCTCCTGTTGAAGTCACAGGGCTAAAGGACTTCATCTGCTTAAAGTGCTATTTGCTGGAGTTTGTGAATCCAGCACCTTTGAAAGAATCCAGCAATCTCGACGCCGACGGACGCCGCCGAATCCAGCTCGACATCGTGAGTAACGGCTCCAGTGTCCCGCTTCCTCGACGCCGGCCGCCGGGCCCGATCGACGCCAGCAGCAACGCCAGTGAGTAGTGAGTTCGGCTCCAGCTCCAAGTGACCCCGTGTCTGCACCGCCGCTGATCGCATCGACTTCGAGCCCTCTCGACGCCGTGAGCGCTGCTCACTCTTGCAACATCGACATCGACGACGCCGTATCCTGCTTCATCCCGTGAGCGCTGCTCCCGCCTGACTTCGGTCGACGCCGCTGCAGATCGCCCCGACTCCGAGGCCCGATCGACGCCGAAGACGCGACGCCGGACATCTCGACGCCGCTGATCATCGAGTGCTTCACTTTTTCCAAGGTACTGTGTTGTTGGGGTCTGTGCGACTCCGGGCTCGACGTAGCGCTCCTCGCGGTCGACGCCGAACCTTTGGATTAACTTTGCCTCGACGTCGTGTGACTCCCGTGTGGGTTACATTGTTGCCAAGAACTTTGATTTAGAGAAGAAGAGTTGCTTTTGATACTAAAGACTTTGTGCTAAGAAGAAACCGTGCTTGAACTATTATTTTTCCTTCCAAGAGTATTTATTAAGACTGTGGTATATTTTTGTCGTTATTTGGTCTTGTGCTAAACCTTATATAAAAATCCATATTTTTATAATACTACTGTGTCGTGTCCATTTGTAGTGTATTCACTTTATTACTGTATGTGGTCATAAATGCTTAACGCACTGCCTCTGAGATAAGCCTGTCTGCTTTGCCAAGCTACCAAGGGGGTGAGCAGGGGTTATCTAAGTGTGTGATCTCCTTGCCCTGACTAGAAAAGGTGTGTCCCTATTTGTCAGAAGTGTATACCTCTGCCAACTAGAGACTGCCGCTTCTAACATTGGTGGGTCAGCGGTGGGATTTTGAACTTTGCATTTATGACCCATGTGCAGTGATTAGTGTGCGCTACATAGTGAAAGCAGACCATAGCGCAGCCACAATCTGTTTTGGTTGGATATTCTATTTTTGTTCTCCGCTCTTCCTGAAGCTTGATTTTTGAAACTGCCAGTTTTGACCATGAGTGACGCCGGAGTCACTGCCCCTGTTGCTGTTGTTGTGGAGGAATTTGATAGAGCCAAGATAGGGACATACGAAAAGAAGCAACTGCAATACTTTTGCAAGCAGTTTCAAGTTCCTACCAAAGGCATCTCCCGGAAAGGAGACTATTCCAAAGCATTGGAGGCCTGGTTAGAGGCCAGAGACCCCTCTGCCCCGGTGGTGGTACCGCCAGAGGAAGGGGAGGAGGAAGTGCCCGTGACTGGGCCTGTATCCCCTCCTGGCAGCAGTGTTTCCTCCAAAGGTCTTTCCCCTGAAGAAAGAGAAGAAAGGGCGAAGGAGCGAGCCTACAACGTGGAAATGGCAAAACTTAAGATAAATGGGCAGTTGGAGATAGAGAATGCAAGAGGCAGGAGAGAAGCTGATTTGGAGATCAAAAGATTAGAGTTTGAAAGAGAGAAGTTAGCTTTTGAGCGTGAGAGAATGGTGAGGGACATGGAGCTCAAAGCTAAGGAGTTAGAATTGAATCCCTCTGGTGGCAGCGTCCCATCTGTGCCTGCAGAAAGTAGGTTTTATTTTCCCAAAGATGTGATCAAAGATTTTCAGAAGAATGAGGTTATTGGTCAGTGGTTTAAAGCATATGAGTTAGCATTGTTGGCCCACCGGGTCCCTGAGAAGGATTGGGGAGCGGGGTTGTGGGGTCGCTTTGTGAATGAGGGAAGAGATACCCTGTTAGACATGCCTGTTGAGAATAGGACGTCTTATGCTCATATGAAAGATGCTTTAATGTTAAGGTATGGCCTAAACCCAGAAAAGTACAGACAGGCCTTTAGAGAATGTAAGAAGTTGCCTGGTACCACGTGGGTGGAGTATGTGTCATATTTTTGCAGAGCCATGGATGGTTGGGTAAAGGGCAGCAAAGTGGAAAGTTATGATGCTCTTTATGATTTGTTTGCTTGGGAGCACTTGTCTAATAACTGTTTTCCAGAGCTGCGCCAGCACCTTATTGATAGCAAGATATCTAACCCTAGAAAACTTGCTGAAGAGGCGGACCGCTGGGTCAGTACCAGGGTCCACAAGGGTCCAGTGGGAGACTCAGCCAAAGGTGGGCAGGGTCCCCAGCAGAAGAGTGGGGGGGACAAGGGTAAACAGAAGGAGTCCCAGAAAGGGCCCCAAAGTAATCCCCAAGGGAACCAAGGGAAAGGTTCCCAGCCTCCCCCTGTGAAGAAATCAGAGGCCCCGCCAGGTAAACCTGGTCATAGGGGCCCCCTGACCTGCTTCGTTTGTAAGCAGGTAGGACACCGTTTTTATGACCCTCAGTGTCCCTTGAAGAAGTCTGGTGCACTACCCAGTGCACCACCCCGTCAGTTGGCTAGTGTAGCTCTGGGAGGGGAAGAGATGGTTGCCCATGGTGGGGAGGGTCCCGCAGAGATGTCCCTGGTCTCTCTAGGAGACATGGAATTGGTCCCGCCACCCCCTCTGCCTAGTAACACTAAAAAATATAGGCAGTGGGTGACCATTAATGGCCATAGAGTGGAAGCTCTCAGAGACACCGGAGCGAGTGTGACAGCTGTCAAGTGTCACTTGGTGTCCAGAGAGCAGGTTGTTCCCCACGCATTCTACCCTGTGATAGCTGCTGACAACTCCCAGAAAGAGTGTGAGGTAGCTCAAGTTTCCTTTGAATGGGGGGGAGTTTCGGGTACTCTTCAGGTTGCTGTGAGGCCCGCCATGCCTGTTGATTGTCTCCTGGGCAACAATTTAGAAGACTCCCCTTGGGCTAAGGTGGAGAGGGAGACACATTTGAAAATGTTGGGTGTGCCAGAGTGGGTGTGTGCAACCACTCGATCCATGACAGCAAGTAAGGGTGTTGATGGGGTTCTGGAGCCTGAAAGTATGGCCCAGGACCCAGCTGTGAAGAGAAGAGGCAGGGGGCGCGGGAAACCGTCCCCCGTAGTTCCCGTGGTCCAGGAGGAGGCAGACCTCGAGGGGGATGCCCTGGAACCCACAGGTGAACAAGTTGCCGAACTGGGAGACCTGCCCGAGCTGACCCATTGGCAGCAGGATGGTGGTCCCTCCAGGGAGGAATTCTGTGCAGAACAGAAAGTGTGCCCTTCTCTTGTGGGTATGAGGCAGCAGGCCTCAGCCCAAACCTCAGGTGATCAGTCAGGGTCACATTTTGTGTACTGGGAGAACGACCTCC
This sequence comes from Lissotriton helveticus, assembly GCF_964261635.1. Classification (NCBI taxonomy): domain Eukaryota; kingdom Metazoa; phylum Chordata; class Amphibia; order Caudata; family Salamandridae; genus Lissotriton; species Lissotriton helveticus. The sequence continues at coordinate 16,338,678 of NC_136060.1, read as the reverse complement.
TGTATAGCGAGCCTAAGGCTGCTGAGCCTGGGTCAGCCCGTGTGCTGGTGGTACCCCAGCGCTTCAGAGCCTTCCTACTGGGTTTGGCTCATGACGTTCCGTTAGCTGGACATCTGGGGCAGGACAAGACCTATGACAGGCTTGTCACCCATTTCTATTGGCCTCAGATGCGAAGGGATGTAGACATCCAGTGCAAGACCTGTCAGACTTGCCAGGCAAGTGGGAAGAGCGGGCGGAAGCAGAAGGCTCCCCTCCAACCTTTTCCCGTGGTCAGTACCCCCTTTGACCGGGTGGGGATTGACATTGTTGGGCCACTGGACCCCAAGACAGCCCTGGGCAACAGGTTCATCCTGGTCTTGGTGGACCATGCCACACGGTACCCGGAAGCCATCCCTCTCAGAACAGTGACTGCCCCCGTGGTGGGACGGGCACTAATGGGTGTTTTCTCCCGAATGGGGTTCCCCAGAGAGGTGGTGTCAGACCGGGGCACCAACTTCATTTCCAACTATATGAAGTCTCTGTGGAAGGAGTGTGGGGTAACTTATAAGTTCACCACTCCTTACCACCCTCAAGGTAATGGGTTGGTTGAAAGATTCAACCGTACCCTTAAAGGCATGATCATGGGTCTTGAAGAACCAATGAGGCGTAAATGGGACGTCCTCTTGCCATGCCTGTTGTTTGCTTACCGTGAGGTGCCACAGAAGTCTCTAGGGTTCAGCCCCTTTGAGCTTTTGTATGGTCACCCGGTAAGAGGACCTTTAAGTCTGGTCAAAGAAGGCTGGGAGCAATCTCCCAGGAAACCTCCCCAGGATGTATACAGTTACATGCTGGCCTTTAGGAACCAGACTAGGCGCTTCAGGGATCTTGCTCAGGCAAATCTGGAGGCCAGCCAGGAGGAGATGAAGCGGTGGTACGACCAGAGGGCCACTCTGGTAGAGCTTCAGCCTGGACAGAAAGTTTGGGTCATGTCCCCTGTGGAACCTTGTGCGCTCAAGGACAGGTGGACTGGACCATTCGAGGTTGTGGAGAAGAAGAGCGATGTCACCTACCTGGTGGATTTGAAGTCTCCCAGGAACCCCTTGCGGGTCCTGCATGTCAACCGTTTGAAGCCCCACTTAGAAAGGTCCGAAGTGGGCATGCTCCTAGCTACAGATGCTGGAATGGAGGAGGAGAGTGAGCCTCTTCCTGACCTCCTGTATGCAAAAGAGCAAGATGGGTCAGTGGATGGTGTTGTCCTCTCTGACACACTGACCCCTGAACAGCAGCAGGATTGTCGCCATTTGTTGGGGCAATTCCCTGATCTGTTCTCCTTGATTCCTGGTGTTACTCAGTGGTGTGTCCATGATGTAGACACCGGGGACAGCACTCCTGTCAAGCACAAGGCTTACAGAGTGACTGACAAGGTCAGAGCATACATCAAGGAGGAGGTCTCCAAGATGTTTGCCCTAGGGGTGGTTGAGTCCTCTAGCAGTCCTTGGGCCAGCCCCGTGGTCTTGGTTCCAAAGGCTGCAGCGCCTGGTGCTTCACCGGAACTTCGGTTCTGTGTGGATTACCGAGGACTCAATTCAGTCACCAAGACTGACGCGCACCCCATCCCCAGAGCTGATGAGCTCATCGATCGGTTAGGGGCTGCCCAGTACCTTAGTACGTTTGATCTAACGTCTGGGTACTGGCAGATCGCCTTGACCGATGGGGCAAAAGAGAGGTCAGCATTCTCCACACCAGATGGGCACTACCAGTTCCGGGTTATGCCCTTTGGGATGAAGAATGCCCCTGCCACCTTCCAGAGGTTGGTCAACCAGGTCTTGGCTGGACTGGAGGATTTCAGTGCCGCCTACCTGGACGACATCGCAGTGTTCAGCGCCAGCTGGGAGGAACACTTGTGCCACCTCCAGGAAGTGTTGTTGGCCCTGCGCAGAGCAGGCCTCACAATCAAAGCCAGTAAGTGCCAGATTGGGCAGGGTTCAGTGGTGTACTTGGGGCACCAAGTAGGGAGCGGCAAGGTGGCCCCCCTGCAACCCAAGATTGATACCATCCTGGCATGGGCACCACCCAAAACCCAGACTCAGGTGAGAGCCTTCCTGGGTCTCACGGGTTACTACAGGAGGTTTGTCAAGGATTATGGTAACATTGTGCACCCCTTGACTTCGCTGACTTCCAGGAAGCAGCCACGACTTGTGAACTGGACTGACGCCTGTCAGACGGCCTTTGACACCCTGAAAACTGCAATGTGCACAGCACCCATACTCCAGGCACCCGACTTTTCGAAAGAATTTGTTGTCCAGACGGACGCTTCAGAGCATGGCGTGGGGGCTGTTCTAGCTCAGGTGAATGAAGAGGGCCGAGACTTACCTGTAGCCTTCATCAGCAGGAGGTTACTTCCCAGGGAACAGAGGTGGAGTGCGATAGAAAGAGAAGCATTTGCTGTGGTCTGGGCACTGAAAAAGCTGAGACCCTACCTGTTTGGGACTCACTTCCGGGTGCAGACAGACCACAGGCCCCTCAGATGGTTGATGCAGATGAGGGGTGAGAATCCAAAGCTGTTGAGGTGGTCCATTTCTCTACAGGGGATGGACTTCACGGTGGAACACCGCCCTGGTACAGATCACGCCAATGCTGATGGTCTGTCCAGATTTTTCCGCCTTAGTGATGAGGACTCCCTAGGGTAAGGGTAGTTCTCCCCACATTTCAGCTGGAGGGGACACGTGTTAGACCTGGCATCATTGGCATGAGTCTCTCCTCCATTTTTTCTGTTTGCCTCCTCTGTTTACGATGTTTTTGCTGGTATATGCTTTGGGCACTGTGCCACTGCTGATTAGTGCCACAGTGCAAGTGCTCCCTATGTGAAATTGCTGTATTGATTGACTTCCATGTTTGGCTTATTTGGTTTACTGTCAGTCCCTAGTAGAGTGCACCAGGAGTGCCAGGGCTTGTAAATACAAATGCTGCTAGTGGGCTTGCAGCACATGTTGTGCCACCCACAAGAGCGGCCTAGTAAAAGTATGTCTGAAGGTCTGCCATTGCCAGACCACGTGCAGTCTGACTGTCACGAGGACTGCGCAAGTACACCTACTTGCCAGTCCCTAAACCTTCCCTTAACTTCATGTTAGTCACCCCTATGGTAGGCCCACGGGCAGGGTGCATTGTAAGCATAAGGTAGGACAAGCCTGACAAGGTTGGCATGTCCTAATAGTGAATTACATCCATAGTCGTTTTTCACTATTGTAAGGTAGCCTGCTCTCCATCAGTTAGAATGGGCTGCCAGGATTATTAATGTTATAATCCTAGCGGGCTCGGGGAGCATGGTGCAATGTCGAGTTTGGTATCCCTGAACTCAGGGTTTAATCACGCATCCGTTTGTGTGGATGGTTTTTGGACTCTGTGTTTGAAAATAGCACTTTTAGAAAGTAGCTACTTTCTTGTCTAACTGTCTACCGGTCTCTGCTGGTTCTGGTGTGTGTGTGACAGGAGCTGGGTGGCTCCAGAGAGTCTGAATGAGTCAGTGTGGGATGAGTGGGGCATTTGCATTGAGAGTAGGGGAGAGTAGCTCTTGATAGCCTGCCCTGCCTGATACAATGTTGGCTCCGCCCCCCTGCCAGGCGACTGATGACTCTGTGCTTGCCTGGGACTTTCCTGGCCCGCCTCCTGCCGGGCAGCTGATGGCCCTGCCCCTGCCAGTAACAATGCTGGCTCCGCTCCTGCTGAGCGGCTGAGGACTCTGCCCTGCCCAGTGAATAGGCCAGGTGCTCTGGCCTGGCAACACCCACAACAAACCCAGGATGGGGGGAAATTCCCCTGCATGGACAAAGGGATCAAAGCCAAAAAGGGGTATAAGAGAAGGACCCCTGAACCAAGAAATCAGATCACTTCTGACAAGGAAACCTGAACCAAGGACAAGAAGCCTGCTGATCTAAGGACTGCCTACCCCTTCTGCCAGAGTGCTGTTTGTTGGGGGAATCCTGCATTGCTTCTTTATTTTTGCCAAGGAACCAGGAGAGAGGAACTTTTGTGTGTACTCTCACTCTTTGCTGAGAAAATCTCCAAGGACTGGAAGAGTGCCAGTCTCCTGTTGAAGTCACAGGGCTAAAGGACTTCATCTGCTTAAAGTGCTATTTGCTGGAGTTTGTGAATCCAGCACCTTTGAAAGAATCCAGCAATCTCGACGCCGACGGACGCCGCCGAATCCAGCTCGACATCGTGAGTAACGGCTCCAGTGTCCCGCTTCCTCGACGCCGGCCGCCGGGCCCGATCGACGCCAGCAGCAACGCCAGTGAGTAGTGAGTTCGGCTCCAGCTCCAAGTGACCCCGTGTCTGCACCGCCGCTGATCGCATCGACTTCGAGCCCTCTCGACGCCGTGAGCGCTGCTCACTCTTGCAACATCGACATCGACGACGCCGTATCCTGCTTCATCCCGTGAGCGCTGCTCCCGCCTGACTTCGGTCGACGCCGCTGCAGATCGCCCCGACTCCGAGGCCCGATCGACGCCGAAGACGCGACGCCGGACATCTCGACGCCGCTGATCATCGAGTGCTTCACTTTTTCCAAGGTACTGTGTTGTTGGGGTCTGTGCGACTCCGGGCTCGACGTAGCGCTCCTCGCGGTCGACGCCGAACCTTTGGATTAACTTTGCCTCGACGTCGTGTGACTCCCGTGTGGGTTACATTGTTGCCAAGAACTTTGATTTAGAGAAGAAGAGTTGCTTTTGATACTAAAGACTTTGTGCTAAGAAGAAACCGTGCTTGAACTATTATTTTTCCTTCCAAGAGTATTTATTAAGACTGTGGTATATTTTTGTCGTTATTTGGTCTTGTGCTAAACCTTATATAAAAATCCATATTTTTATAATACTACTGTGTCGTGTCCATTTGTAGTGTATTCACTTTATTACTGTATGTGGTCATAAATGCTTAACGCACTGCCTCTGAGATAAGCCTGTCTGCTTTGCCAAGCTACCAAGGGGGTGAGCAGGGGTTATCTAAGTGTGTGATCTCCTTGCCCTGACTAGAAAAGGTGTGTCCCTATTTGTCAGAAGTGTATACCTCTGCCAACTAGAGACTGCCGCTTCTAACACCCATGATCACACAATTTGGTCAAACAAGAGCGAGTTACAGGCAAAACCAAGTTGAAGAAAAGGCCTTCTTTACTGAAAAGCATGTCGGAAGACAGATCTGATCCTCTCTCTTCCTGCTTCCGGATGTTCCTCTTCAGACTTTCCAAAATCACATGTTTGCATGCGGTGATATTCTGCTGCTGAACGAGACGTACATTATTGTATTGGTGCACAATTTCCAAATCACTAGCCTAACAGTAGCATGTTCATTCTTAAACAGTTGTGTCTTTTTATCCATAAAATTCAGGCATGTCCAATACAGACCTCTTAAAATGTTGGACTTTGAGACAAATATAGGGAAAAGTGAGGTGTAAATCATTTCTTTAGGCCCTTTGCCCCGGCGGCTGTGAAATGCTTACCTGGGTGGGGGCTGTTGAGGCGGGCGTGAAAAACATCCTCCCGATAACGCTCACTACGTGTGCACTGTGCCACTTTCTCCTCAGTACAACAGAACAGCACTGATTGTCAAAGCGGTCGACTCATGCCTAACCTAGGGGGCTGGCAAAGCTCAGATGCTGCCACAGTGACGGTTTGTGGCCAGCCAATGACCCGACAGCACAGTTCTAGTCGAGAAGGTGCCTTGCTCTGAAAGAACAGGCTCAGCACCGCACCCACGTGTTGCCTCTGCCGAAATGAATGGTCCAGATTGTATTTTTCTCACCTGACCCAGACCACGTGTTGCCAGCCTTCCTCCTGGCAGTGGCCTTCATGATCACTGGAACTGAAAACATCAAGAAGGCTCCTGCTGCAAGGAGCCATAGCCTGCCTGTCCTCGGAGTCAGTCTGCTGTCCAGTGACAGAAGTATTTTCGTGAGCGACCGCTGCAAACGCGCTCACTGGCTCCGTGATTAAATGGCATAATGCCGGCGATTTTTGATGGCCCGGAACGAGCGAAAGGCCAGTTCTGTGAGCACCATGATTGCGGAGCCCATTGACCAGTAACCGCCCCTTGCTGCTTACTGTTCCTTCCGAAAACAAACTTCCCGCCTTCGATAACAGGACGTGACATCACCCAGCTTTATCTCACTGCTCCCCCCACCCTGTGATATTAGTAGCATTTGTGCACTAAAGTGCGAGAGCTGACAGCTGCGCAGCGGACATAATTATGATGCATTGTAGCAGCTAGTGAGCTGCCTAGCAGCACCCAGCCTAGCTCAGCTACATCACCAACGGCAGGAGCAGCCCGCGCTGCTAGCTGCCAGCCACACTCCATAATATTGCAGTTTTAGGCAGCTGCTTTGCTGATGCTCAGACACTATGCAAATGCGTGACAACGCATTTCAGTGCGGTGATGCGGATCACCACACTGAAATGCGTTAGTGTCACGGCTGATGCGTGATACTTGGCAGGACTGAACCCGCGCAGCAGGATGTACCGCTCTCCAATGGCCGTCGCGCACTCGAACACACTCACAGGACCGCGACAAGTTTCAAAACGCTGGGAAAATGCCCCCTCTGGCCGTGTTCAGCTGTGCGACCCCAGCAGGCGGCCGCTGGCTTATGTGCTGACTTCATTATCTCCCCGCTCCTGTTACTATATTATTTTAAGGGCATTGATTTGTTTCCCCAGATAAGCCGCAGTTCCCGTACTTGTCTCTCCCCGTTCACCGTCCTCACACCCCCTCACCCCCTGGATCTATGCCACCCCCCCAAAAAAACTCACGCACACACATCTGCAGCTCTGCACACTCACTCACAGTGCACTGCTGCTTGTCTCCCCGGTCCGAGACTGAGAGATATTAGACCGTGGCTTGGAGTGAAAAATGTGGCTTCGGAATCGCACGAGTGTTATTGTTTCACACCTTGGAGTCGGGCCCCGGTGCCAAGGTGTGAAACACTCACTCCTGCGATTCCGAAGCCACATGTCACCAGCAGGGCCTAATCTGAATATTGCCGTACGTAAATGGGGACGAACCATTACCAGCAGAAAGGGAAGTCAGACTCAGTCAGGACCTTATCCTAACATCGCTAGAGTGCCAGCCTCATGCCGACCTGCACCTTAACCATGTAGCAGTAGGAGCGTGAGGTAGCAGTGCAAAGCATCGAACGTGGTATGCACGTAGGAACCACGGTCTATTTTGGAACGCAAACAATCAGGTTTGGACCTAGTTAATTTTTTATCCCAGTTCATTTGCCATTCTGCCCCTCTCCAGACTTCAATCGTCCTCTGTGTCGCTGATAACAGGCTTCGCCTCCCAGCTCCCCCATATATGTAATGCAGACAGGAGTGTTTCTGGAATTGGAGTCTCTCTAAGGCGTGGGTGGTCTCTCGAAGCATGACCCCATTCGTTAATTACTATTAGATGTGCCGCCCTGTAGTAGGCTTGAATATCTGGCAGAGCTATGCCTCTATTATACTGACTGCGCTGTAGGGTTTGCAGTGCCATCCTGTAGGAATGTGCGTAGCTCCTCATTTATAGCCTTAAAAACCGTTTCCGGAATTTTACAATATGTGTTTTGGAGTATATAAAATTGTTTGGGAAGCGTTAACATTTTATACATGGCTGTCTTCGCTAATAGCGTCAGGGGAAGACACCGTCATGTGACCGCATCCTCTCGAAATTCTGCCAGGACACGCTTAATGTTATGGGTGAGGCAGCCTGCTACATTGGTAGAGATGTATAGACCTAGGTATTTAAAACCTTCTTCAGTAATATGTAAGCGCTCTGGCATTGAACGTGTGTCTATGGAGCCTCACACGGAGCAGGTTACACACTTAATCAAATTTGTTATCAACTTGTAGACATCACAAAGCTGTTTTCTCGAGGTAGTAGCAGAGAAAGACCATTACAACAAAAAAATGTGTCAGAGAGACAGATTAGACAGTTTAGCACTTAAATGTCTTAAAGAAACATTTGAATTGGCCTTTTTCTTGAAAGCAGAGCGTTTATGTGAGCTAAAGAAATGTGAGCAGGTACATGCACACGGATTCACTCCAGATGATGGAAAGAAGGAAATAGGCACAATTTAAAATGCTAGAATTTTTGTAAGGGAAGCAAGAAGGGATGGATTTATACTTCTGTTTTAACATGAATAGGATGTGCACATTGATTGCTCACTCACGTGTTACTTGTGAACTCTGCATTTTTACAAACTGTTAATTGTGAATTTTGCACACATTGATCCTGGGATCACGTTGAATAAGAGTGAAGGGAATGCTTATGCATCGAGAAGGCAAAATTATCACATTATTTCAACTTTAGCTTATGTTTGGGCAGCTGGCACCAGGTACTTTATCTTTATTTGCATCACGCTGCAGCACTGGCTCTAATTTCACCGTAGGCTGTTGTGGGTTGTTCTAATCTTATGGCCCGTAAAGCTATCCGAGGAGCGAACTTTAAAAGAATGGCATTTTGTTCCAAATGGACCTTGTTATACCCTGCACGGCTTGCATCAAATGTTTCCAGCAACATCAGCTCTATGATTTTGATGTGGGCATCAACGAGGGGACTGGCCTGTCACGCTCTTGTGCCACATACTTTGTACTTTCTGGGACAAGATCTTCCCCTCAATCAGCACAAAACTAAAAGTCCAAATTGAGCCTGACCTACAAGTGACATTATTCAGAATTTCAACCAACACCATCATTTTAACATGAAGAAAACAACACTACTTATTTATTGGATTGTTGGTTGCTAAGTTATTAACGCTGAAAGGATAGAAATCTACTCCCCCACCCCGACGTAAGAATCCTGGGTAAACAAAATGGGCCTAGTAAAACAGCGGGAGGAGCAGTATGCACAAAGGGTGAGTGCACTTAAAACAAGCATTTGCAATGCACTAGGTCTTGCATTTATGCGAGTTTGAGCTATTGGCATTGTAAATGACAATGCCTTTTATGGTTTTTAAAATATAAATAAAAAGCATTGCCATTTACAATGCCAATAGCTTAAACTTGTGTAAATGCGAGACCTATTGCATAGCAAATTGTCTGGTGAATTATTTCTTTGAGTGGCAGAAAGTTGTTGAATTCTATGTTGGAGAGAGCATGTTTTGGCTTGGAGTTCTGCAAAGGTGAGATGTGTTTTGAAACTTCTAGATCTTTCATGAACATAATGCCATTCTATATCCAGAAGGGCCATAACATGATTTTATTATTTTTAATTCTCTTATTGTGCAAGAATGCTTGTAAGCTTGATTTGTTAATGGTATTTTGTTTGTCTGTTTGGAGTAGAGCAGTAGCTGTATCGAGTAGAGCAGTAGCTGTATCAAGTAGGATGTGAATTGTCTGAACTGATCTGAGCGGTCTCATTTTAAGAGTGAGGATGATGGGAGTCGGGAGTATCAAGTCCATCTTGATATCTACCCAAATAGGGTGGGTAGTTGAGGGTTCAGAAAACCGTAGAGAGACCCACCTTATCAGGAAAGGTGGCTTACAGTTGTCCCAGTTGGGTAGTCTATATCCTCTAGACTTCTACCCTGAGCAGAGCTTTTTATTGAGATTCTTGTTCTATTCCCATGCCAAAGAAAGGAACAGCACTTTTTATCCAGATTGGGAAAGAAATTAGATGTCTGTTCGGCATCATTTTGGAGAGGAAAAGTTCAGTTGGTGTGATTATAATTTTCAGTTTCCATTCTCCCCCACCAAGATATATACTTTGGAGACCAGTATTTCAAGTGGTCTTCAATATTGGATAGGATCTTCTCTTTCTGCCTTACCGACTTAAGTAGGCCACTGGAGAACCAAATGCGCAAGCACTTAATGAATTTAGGTTGCTAGTGGATGCACACCTTATTTATGAAGCCTTGGAGGCATAACATGTTAAGTGGAAAAATGTCTGTTTTATCTCTGTTCAGAGAGTAACTGTTCTTGGATAATGTCTAGAAGGACTAGAATAGATTTTTCTTCATAGGCACAACAAAATAAAATATCATCCACATATGCTGCCACTTTGAGAGTGTGTGATTTATAGTTAAAGGCAGTAATATCTGGGTGGTTATTGATGTATTGTAGACGTTGGTCGATAGCTAAAAGAAATAATAGCTGTGAAAGAGGACCGGTTTTGCGGTTGACTTGATCAAGGTGGAAGACATCTCATCAGTTCTATTTCTTGTGAACCATCATGCCTAAAGCACATAATCATTCTCATGAAGAGGTCCTTAAGAGTGAACGTCTGAAGTGTGGTATTTAGATAGGATCAAGAGACTTAGTCAGAGGCGGTTGCCAAAGCTGGAGAAGAAATTAACATGGACCATTTCATTTGTTCGGCAAAATATTTCAGTGTTTTCACAGGCCGTTCAACCTTGTTCTAACAATATCATGACTCCTTAGATAATACATTGTGCCTTTTTTAATGATAAATTTTTTTGGTGTTGATTGTTTTATATGTTTTATTTAGGACATTTTATATGTAACGAAACTGGTGCTCATGTAAAGCGCTCTTGACATCCGACGTCTCTGGTCTAGTTCGCTATTTAAAACAAAAAATAGAAAAATCAGTTGTTGGCCTATATATGGCCTTAGAGCTGAGATTTTCATGAAAGTCTTATAGTCTGAATTCCGCACCTGAGCGTAATAGGACAGAATGTATGAAGCTCTGTTGTTATACTGAATAAGCAGCTACCTATGTTATGCCATCTATTAATGTAATAACTGCACTTTCACAATTACTTTATTAACCTTACTGCTTTCTCAAATTTGCTTGAAAATGCACGATTTTTCTTCTTTTTTTTCAAAATTTTCTTGGAGGGGGTAACCCCCCCAAACCCCCCTTTGGGGTTCGAGCTCGCTCGCTGCGCTCGCTCGCTACGGTGCTGGATGAAAATCAGTTTGCGCCCCATCACTATCAAATGTCACCCACCGCCCCTGAGTATGATTAATCGGCACTTCCGTTAAAAGAGTCGTGGATAAGTGATTTCACAGCACATCAGTGCCACAACTCGGTTAAGAAGTTTTCAACCCGGCATTAGCTGGAAAAACATTTTTTTCTTTGCTCCTTTCAACTGAAAGGAAATACTAAACAAGCACTGACAAAAGCAAACACTTTTTTTTATACTGTGTAAAGTTTGATGTAGCATTCACTGTCGAAATCGAAGTTCTGAGAGTTCCTTGATGATGAGATGCTAGCCAAAATCTGCATTTAAATGCACTGGCCTTACTGCTTCAGCACAAAGAAAATGGAAATTTTTGCAACAAAAAGAAAAAGATAAAAAGAGGCCAGGCCCTAACGAAGAGAGTCAGTCAAAAAGAATGTTTATTTAGACCATTGGTCCTTAAACACATAAAACATCTCAACTTCCATAAATACATTCTCTTAAATAAGGTATATAAAAGAAGTCAAATCTTAAATAAAATTCCATAAAATACAAGATTCATTAAAAGTCTGCATTTCTATGCAGGATATATTTAATCGTAAGCTTTCTACAAAGCTCCAACTCTATGCATTTTGACAAACTTTTTTAACTTGGAGCATAAGCCTCCAAACGACACGTGTCATATCCAAAGTGCAAATTTCGGTTATCAGTTCTACAGCTTGTGCACAATTTTCAATATCGTATTTTAAGAACATTGGGTGCAAACACATTTCCTGTTGAGCAAGGACCTTAAAACAATCTAAAAGTATGTGCAAAATATCGCATTTTGTGCTTAAGATACAGGTAAACTTCCGTTTAGTATCGATCATAGCCCTTTTTATCCCCTCGCTGGCATTGCAGGGATTCCTTCCAATTCTCAGTCTTAGTAGTTTAGTTCTAAGCCAACGACTGAGTAGTGCATCTACTTGCAGGTATTGTTGTTCATTTAGCCATGAGTTAATCATAAAACCCACAGATTTTTTTCCCCTCCAGATACCGTCAGTCCTGGTCTCAGGATAATTCTTTCCCTAATGTCCTTAGATCCCTTTTGACAATCTCAATTAGTGAATTCTGCTGGCACATCTGGACTCCCATGTCTCTACAAACCTTTGCTACCGTTTCCCAAACCCCCTTTGCCCACTTTAATTCACTCTTCAGTATATCGGTTTTGCGCTATTGGGATTTTTTTTGCTTTTCCCTAGAGCCCAAATGCTGCCAGAATCTTGTTAATGCCGTATGTGTCATTATATCCCATACCATTCCGTTCTCCGTTCTTACCACCTGAATCATTGAAGACCTGGGAAGGGACAGTTCGTTTTTTCAGTATTTCCACTCTTCAATATCCCATCCACTTTTACCACTTACATATAATAATTCAGCTCCATATTGGAACTGCGGTGGTAGCATAACTAAATACGCTTTCAAAACACATCCCTAAATACTTGTATTTATTTACTGTTTCCAACTTTGTGGGGCCCAGGAACCAGCTGAATCTTGTTGGCTTTTTACCAAACTTCCGTACCTTAGTTTTTTGCATATTTACTATAAGTTTTTTGTAGCTACAGTATTCACTGAATGCTCTCAACTTTCTTAGCAAACTAAGATTACAAGATCGTCTGCATAAAGCAGGCAAGCTCTGTGTTTTCCATCTAGCATAGGTCTGGCACCCTGTGCCGTGCCCAAAGCAGATTGTAGATCAGCTGTGAATAAGGGGAAAAGTAAGGGGGACAAGACGCATCCTTGTCTTAGCCCATTTCCAATTAAAATTTTCTGCTCTGTATCCAAGATAACCTGGGCCCAGTTATAGCTATGTAGCTCTTTGATTATGGCCAGAAGACCTTTAAGAATGCGGCACCTCGTCAATGCCTCCCACAATCTGTTTGGGTCCACCACGTCGAATGCCGCTTGGAAGTAGGTGAAGCAGCAGAACAAACTAACTACCCCCCTGTTCCACCTACTTCCGCACAATGGACCAAAGAGAGAAGCAATTATCAACTGTAGAGTGGCCCTCCTTGAAACCTACCTGTTCCGAAGGCACAATCTGATTTTCTACGGCCCATTCAGTAAGTCTTCCCATGATTATTATTGCAAAGACCCTTTCTCCCACATCCAGTAGATTGATTAACCTATACGTTTTGGGAGCTTTCATGTCCCCCGTCCCCTCCCCGTTTATGGATGTGTCTAATAATTACCCCGTTCCAGCTTTCAGGCATCTACCCATCATCTAGTATACCAACAAACATTTTGAAGAAGAATTCTGCCCACCAATCGGGCCGGATCTTTATAATCACTCCTGGAAGGTTATCTGGACCAGTGGCTTGGGTCAGTTTTAAGTTTCCTTAATTCGCCTGACATTACTTGCTGTAAAGAGGGACCTAATATCCTCCTCAATACCTGTTAAAGATGTAGTTCTCTTTCTTACTGGGTCTGTTAATTTTCCATATATTTCTCCCAGGTATCCCTCCCAAGCATCTTCTGTCACCTCACAGTTCACAGTCCCCTGTGTTTTGTCTGAGCCTTCCTGGACTAGCTTTCAAAACTGTTTTATATTTGTTGATTCTATTGCTGCCAATAGGTTTCCCCAGCATATCTTTTTATACATTCTTTTTTACTTCCTAATGACCATTTTATGTGATTTCCTTAGCGTCTGAAGGTGACTGAACACCTCCAAATCTTACTTTAGCCTCCGACTTCTTTCCCCTCTTCTTATACTCGCTTTTAATTTCCAACATTCCTCATTAAACCAGTTTTTATCTCTACTCTGGTTTCTCTTTTTCCTATGTTCATCAAAACAGTTTCTTTTTATTTTGCCTTTAAAACATTGGACCAGTTGGCTAGTTACATTTTCAAACCATCCTAAATTATTAGTATTGGGGTTAGTTTCTAACAATTCACTGAAAGGTGGCCAGTTTTTCCATATGCTTCTCTGTAATGAGAGTGGTGAGCCGCTTGCGGTAATCCATTTGTACAGGAATGACTGTCTCTTGTTTTTTTTATTTTCTCGTTCTATTTTAAGAGGAAATTATCACTTCTCTCAGCTCTTGTTACCTCAAAGCCCCTAACTTGTTAAAAATTCCATGCCTGAAAAAAGATATAGTCTATGGGGCATGGTTGATGACCTATCTCAAATGGGCGATTAGCTGGCTGATTGGCCTCCATCCTTCCATTTATACAGACTAAGCCCATCGAGCCCAAAAAGTTCCAGAGGGCTATATCGTGTGCTGCAAGACCAACCTTAGGGAAACTGACAGTGTTTATCTTGTATGAGGACAGCAGCTCCTTGCACCATGGATCAACTCTGCAGGGGTCTAATTTGAGGTTAAAGTCTCCCATCAAGATGAATAAGTATGCCTGGTATGAGTCCGTTAAAACATATATATCTTCTTTGAATATTTTCCAGTACTAACTTATATTCTGCATCTTCTCTCCCCCTGTAAATAGACATTTGCTATGACTATACCATCATGCTGTCTGTCGGGGTCCAGTAAGAGTACTCTATAGACCATCAACCATTTACATTTGACTTCTAAGGGGACCAATTTCTTGGCTATTTTGGCAGATATCAGGGTTATTTGCCCAACCGATGGTCATCCAAAGTGTCTCCTTCTAGCTGAACTATTCAGCTGTCGGAGCTGAATTAGAGTCACTTAAGAGCTGTGGAGGAATACAGAGCCAGTTCTGCATAGTTGACTCCTAAAACAGTCCCTTTTGCACAGAAAGACGGACTAGAAGTCCAGGTGGCTGTGCTATGCCCCCATCATACCCATCCGTCTTGATAGCCTCTATGCGCCTCTGAATGGTGGCACAGATAGACCTGCGACCTGTCGGAAGAGGGAGGAAGCACCCAGAGGAGATAACAGGACAGGCTATTCGGCATATAAGAATCCTAAAACTTTTTTTTAAGCATGAATTTCAATTAAACCAAATCAGTGCAATATGCTGTTGCCAATGTGCACTATAGCATGTTGCACAGCAATGCTCTTATGCAGATGTAGGTAGTCACTTTCTGCCCTAGGCTGCATTCTTCTTGACCTCAATCAACCAATCAAGGATTTATAAAGCATGGCAAATCACCCAAGAGGGTCTGGAGGCACTGATATTGCTAACTGTTCAGTGGTGATCGGTTCATTCGAACAGCCAGGTCCTGAGTTCTTTCCTCAATTGCTGGAGCGATGAGGCTGTTCTGAGGTGCAGGGGAAGGTCGTTTGAAAAGTTTGATCAGATAAGATAGAGGTCTAGTTTCCAGACTTTTCTAAGGCTATGAAAAATGACTGGAAAGCAGTCTGCATGATAGCCAGATAGGTATGGAAGACAGATATGCAGAGATAAGTAGTGGACAGTGAATGGAATAAAACATGTGGGTTGGTGCATGAGGTGTCCAGCAGTGCCAGATTTAAGCAAATACATTTGAATTTTCTGACTGAACACATGACACAAATGTAGGACACTTTACGCTGTATTTCTGCATATGACCATGTCTTGTATACCTCTGAATACCAGGACCAAATAGTTGTAACGGTTAATACTGTCACGAGTATAGGTATGACAAGAACAACAGAATGTTCTTCATTAAACAGATTACTCCCTCCACAACACAAATAACCCAGTATAGATACACACTATTGGCCACACTGTTGACTAAAAGAAGAGTAGCAATACATTTGATGAGTGCAGAGGACCTACAATAGACTCCTGGAGGAAAGACCTCCTGGAATGGGGTCTGGCGGAAGAGTGTGGGATGAAGATGGTCCGGACGGATAAGGACGCTCAAAAGAGCTGGGAAATGTGGCGGGAAATGATGGGCTTGTTAATGGAGGGAACAGCAAATGGCCACCCAATAGGCGCTGGGTCGGAGACGGAAGGGCAGCTAGGACAGGAAGATTGAATGCATAACAGTGATCCGGTTGGAAAGTCCGGGTTGTAAGAGCAATGGAGAGGACATGGCTGGTCTCAGGGACAGTATCATTGAAGAACTTTTATCAAACTGAATGGTTAGGGGGTGGAACTGTCGGTGTACACTAAAAGATCACGGGCGAGGGGGTGTTAACACATTGTTGCTAAAACGAACTACTTCTCGCAGAGTAGGATCAGAACAAACCTATGACTGAAGTGATATGCCTATTGGTGTAACCTACATGAGTTGTTGCAGCAAAATGACAAAAATACAAAGTTACTGCGTTTTGAAAGGTAGCAATTTCAATTTTCGCACGTGAAATGTTAGTACAGTGCCTTGTAATATCAGCATTTCCAGTTTTGCAAAGGTGTGTTATTTTCGCCCAGCAAATGGCTTTGCGCGTTCCAGACAGTACATCTGCCCCAGTGTTACGTAATGACAGCTATTACTGAAGTCCAAAGAGACAGTTTTGTCTGAGGTGTGCACTGGGCTAATAATGATCATTATTATTCCATCTTACCGCCAGAATCAGTCTGCAATCAGTTACTCTAAATAAGGCGCTTCGTCCAACAAAAAAAGCATACTGAACAAACAAAACTGGTGACTCGACACAATAAATATGGCATTTTTTAAGGTTAAAATCCTTTTTCGGTTTAGGGTCAGCATAGGGACTGCTCTGACTACTGAGTCTAAATGTATCGGCCTAGGAGCGCAGCTTCCTAAATTCAAGAATGTAATGCTACGTGTGATCTTCGACAGTGCCTTTTCTCTTCCTGCAACTCTTCAGCCCAGAAAATAGAGTGTCCACGTGAGATGCTTACCAGAAACAACGCTGTAAATTGATAATGCACTCACCTATTGTCCACTCATGTATAATGTATAGCATGGAGGAGGGGGTATAGGATGAGGTTTGCGTGCCGTACACATTTTATTTATTACAGGACCCTTTGCAGAAGAGTAGGTTGTGTAATTCGCAGGCAGTGATGCATTGAGGAAGGGATACAGGATGAGAAGAGGGGGCAAATGAGTGTGCTAATTATACTTTTATGCGTTATGGAAACCTGGTGTGACCAAGAGTGCTGCTGCACGTACTCTACACTCACTCGCAGGAACGTGTAAATATTAATTCAGAGTCAACGCTATTTTCTGGCGTGCAATGAGAGCTGTAAAGCTGTCCTCGCTCCCACCTCTGACATTTTCAATCTGTACCTATGATTTACAAAGGGCCATATGTTTTCAACAATAAGGGGAAAAAGATTCCCTCATGCAAAAATATCATTGGCGGCTAGGATGTGTTATTAATAATAAATGATTTTTCAGTACTTAGCAGGAGATTGAAACCAAATGGAAATTTCATACAATTTAAGTGCCTACAGTAACTGGCATTTTATAAAGGTTCACTGCGAGGAACACGTGGAATGTCTGCCAAGTTTCAGCACTCGATGTTGTACAACTTTCACGGACTCCCTTCATTCCTGAGCGGTGTAAACCTACGTTTAACTCCTTGCATGCAGGGGACGGCAAATACCCTGCCAGACAATTGGTCGTAATGCTCCAGCCTCCTAAAAGATTAAGGGCCCGATGTAGGTAAATCTAATTTACCAACTCTAGAATACCGAACTTTACCGATTCGGTATTCTAGATTCAGTAAATCAGATGTAGGAAAAAATTAGGTATTTACCGATTCGGTAATTGCCATTGATTCCTATGGGCCTTGGGGCCCATAGGAATCAATGGCAATTACCGAATCGGTATCCGATTCGGTAAAATTACCAAATTGTCAAGGGGGGCAGGGTGTCACTTTGACACCCTGTTGCACCCCTGATTCTGGCTTGTGTGCCATGTGGCTTGTGTGCCATGTGGCACACATACATGCCCTAAGGGCAGCATGAGAGCAGCGCCAGGATTGGTGGTAGTGGCCCCTATCAGCTCTCAGAAGAGCACTAGAGACTTATGTCTTAAGACAGCTGGATTAGAGAGGTTTAAAGCGTGTATTTGTAGCTGGCCGTTGCAAGACATGTGCACTTTAAACTGAAAGTGCCCTGCTCTCTCTGCTGCTGCCAGTCAGCAGCAGTCCTGCCGCCATCCTGATGCTCCGTTCGGCACGGGGTCACGAGAAAATAAAATGGTAATGAATTAACTTAAGTAGCATTTTATTTTTCATCTCTGTGGGCATTTCAGTGGGGCAAGGCTCCTCTGCTCAAACAGAGGTGCCATCCCTGCAGTCACTCATGAAATCAGAGCCACTGAATGTTTGAGGTGGGTGAGCCGCAGAAAGCTCGACCCAGAATCGAGCCTGAAGTCCGCCACTTGCTCACCTCGAGGTCCTGTTGGAACATCAAGCCCATAACAAGCGGAGTTCTCATATGGCTTCTGCCTGACACCCTCCCTATACCCCAGATATGGCTTA
Source organism: Lissotriton helveticus (assembly GCF_964261635.1). NCBI lineage: Eukaryota > Metazoa > Chordata > Amphibia > Caudata > Salamandridae > Lissotriton > Lissotriton helveticus. Next base: position 16,320,471 of record NC_136060.1, on the reverse strand, counting down.
ATGGCCACAGCGGCTGACTGATGAACCAGGTTCACGTTTCAGTATTGGCTCAACATCCTATGATTCTATGCAAATCATTTAAATCTCCCCGTACCTATAAAAAACGAATGTGGCCTTGTGTAATATAACTTATGCTCATGCACAGCGCTCCAAAATGTTTCAATCAAGTTCGGCTACATAAAAACTGCAAACAAATTTACAAAGAGGTCAAAACAAAGCCTTAACATACTAAAGCAAATAGGAACCATTTAAGTGGTTTATTTGATCATAGTGAAACCAGACTACCTGGATAAACCGCAGCTTCTGCACTAATACTGTGTGAGCTTAGGCATATATTTTATTTCACCAAAACTCCTTATTTGATTATTGTGAATTAAAGCGCTTCCAAATTTGTGTTAAGAATACCATTTGTACAAAAACCTACTATGTTTGCTTCATATAATGTTGCTCCATAATATGGGCCATGTATGGGGTTTACAGGACAACTGTCTTGCCTTTTAGGTCACAAATGGTTCCGGTTTAAAAAGTTTCACTTTTAATAAGTACTTCGCTGTGCCATAATGTGACAAACTAATGGTAGAGCTCACACTTGGGATATAAATAAGGCTTTTTTTAATTTTGAAGAGACTTTACAATTTCTTACATGATATTTGCTGTACAATATACAAAGCAAACACTTTAAGGGCTACCCTCGTGCACAGGCTATATATATGATTCGAGCCAGACCCTAGGCTTAACTATACTCTCCCTGTTAATTTGTGGGCTGCCCATCTGTATGTGAAACTTAAGAGTTCTCCATACTGCGGCCGTTTTCTAGGGGTTCTCGGAACCTAGGTACAGATCATCCACTGCTAGATGTAAGCCCGAAGTTCCTCAGCATGAGCCCTCCTATGGGCCTTTGCTGGTACTTTATGCAGGAAACAGAACTGCACAAAATCACCTACTGCACTGTTCATGAAACAGTGAGTGCGCAGGCAAATTGATACATATTTGGAGCATTCTGCATGAGTAACTAATTCATGAGTCACACTAGGAAAAACACTAACCCTACAAACCACTTCAACCACACCACATCGAGAGAGGAAAGTAATTTTACTTGCATACATAGATTGAAAGAGGCAGAGAGTATAGCAACCAATAAAAGGCCAAAGATTGTGTAACTACTATACTACAAAGGACAGGATGCTGGTTCTGTTGCCACTCTTGCCCACAGGCCAGGCATATGGTACTGAAGCATTAGACCACAGTCTTACAAATATGTTTTGTGTACATAGTTCAAAGGGTTGCTTCTCCAGCACATTCACAGGTTAAGAGGCTGGTTATGAAGCATATATAGGGGTTGGTTCTCCAGCCTATGTCCACAGGTGAAGTGGTTGTTTTTGTAACCCTTGTAAAATATCCACAGGGGAGTTTCTTCTAAACATGGCGAGTGTAGAGGGTGGGTTGTGCGGCTCATGCCCACAAGTCAGGAGGGTTGGCTCTAATGCGCGTGCACAGACCAGGGTTCTGGCTTAGCAACATTTGCACTACATACGTCAATTAGGGCTTCGTCCTAAGTCAAGGGATGGCTCTGAAGAGGAGGACCAAGGTTCAAATGCTTGTTTCTGGAGCATGTGCACATACATAAAGTCAGGGAGTTGGTTGAGCAATAGATGTAATATGTGCAGCTCATGCACAGGTTAGGGGCTGGTTCTTCAGCACACACAGATCAGAGGGTTTTTCTGAAGCTCCTGTCTATGAGGGTTGAGGTAGTGTTCTACAGCCAAGAGCCAGGTTAGCAGTTCTTGGAGTGATTTTGCGTCATATGTATGCTGGCAGAATTGGAAGATACTTTTGATATTGGCACTAGTGCTGAAATGAGCAAATGCAATATTTTGCACCCCCTTAGCATGAGCGCCTATGTAGAGTGGAGCACAAATTGTATGCACACAGAGTTTGAACTTCTGCTTCGCATCATACCTGCGAGTGCAAAAAAGGGAAAAGCATGTACCCTAAATGAGTGTAAATGTCGTCTGCACTGGTTTGTCCAATATTCGCATATAGGAACATTGAGTGCAAAAACATGAAGATGTTCCAGCTCACATTTAAAATGTGCTGGTGAGTTTTTGTATGTGTCTAAATGATCCCATTAAATCTTAAATCTTGAGGATTATCAGTAATTATACTGCTGTGCATGCAAAACCCCATAGACTCGATGCTGAAAGTACACTACTAAATAAATCTAACTTGGGCTTGTTTAAGCAGCAGAAGTTTACAATTACTATTATTGTCTGCTTGCCTTACATTGTGAGGTTTTTAAGAGTAATAACCTAAAATATGCTAATGAATGAACAAATTATGTTTATTTACATAATCAATGATGTTTAAGTAGATAGCCTAAGGCTTATTCTTTTTCTAATATATTATAGAAGAATAAGGGGTAAGTTTATGGCAAAAGGACATCACATATAAGATGCATCATTCTATGCCATGAACGATCATGCACAGATCTGCAACAATCATGGTGCATTAGTTAACATTAGGCTACTGGCTGGCCAGTAGCAGAAATCCTTGTTGGTACATTTTAGATGTAGCTTTCGTATCTCTTTAGCAGCATTCATTGGAAATCTTTTGGGGATATAAATGAAGGGAGATGGGTCTGGAATGTAAAATCACGAGCTTTGTGATTGCAGTGGAATCCAAGCGCGATGGATGAAGGGTGGAGTTTAGTTATTGGCCAATTAGAACATGCAATTTTCTTGAATCATTTGTGTTTGATTTTAAAGAGGCTTTAGTTCTTACAGTGACGTATTGCTGTCACTAAAAGAGATACACCCACATCATTAGGGAGAGGATGTGGCCTTACGGCTAGAGCAGTTAACCTTGGTGCCTGAGAACCAGGTTTGAGTCTCAGCAGGGACTCTTAACATCCTGTGATTCTGGGCAAATCACTGAAACTCCCTGTGCCTAACAAAACAAAACAAAAAATGAATGTGTCTGCTGTAACGAAACTGGTGCTCATGTATAGCACTCCGATACCTTTGGGTCAAGTTTGTGCTATATAAAACTCAGGGGGAAAAAAAGTGTCTTAAAAGATTGACCACTTGAGGTATCAGGTTACCATAAGGAAAGAAATGGTCATGTCACAGGAATATAAGTGGAACTACAGTTTGGCAGCCACAATGGGATACATTAGAATGATGTAAATGAAAATATAGTGAGATAATAACGTCCCAAGCTTGGCATTTTATGAAAATAACAGCCAGGATATACATTGCAAATTTGACCCAGAGACGAATAGCTGACTGCCACTGAGCAATTTCCCCTAGATATTTAGAGATATGTATGTTTGTTGTTTCCTCACATAGACTGGACAGAAAATATATTATGTAGGTTATTGATGCTACAAAGTATAATGGGACTTTTTTTTTTACTGTTTTGGGGAATGATAAATAAAACTACCATGAAGGTGTAGGAAATAAAATTCAACATTCCCATCCCCCATACCATAACAAATATTAATTCAAACCAGTGCTCATGACCTGGGGGTTGGAGGACATATACAACACCTATACTCAGGATGTCTGTGATTTAAGAAAATTAAATGATGGGAGCAGATTAACCCCTCCACTGCGCCGAACGTTCCGCGCTGGTGCGGAATGTTCTACTGCGCGGGCGGGGCCGGAACGTTCAGCGGACGTGCGCAGCACTACCGAGGTAGTGCACGCGACGTCCGCTGAACGTTCCCCGCACGGAAGGGGTTAATAAAGTATTTATACATTTCAAAAAATATAAAATGCAAAATAGAAACAATTTTAAAAGCTCTATAAATATGGAGGAGGGGTAAAAATTAAGTTGGTGTTCTTAGCTACATTTGTGGGTGCAGCCCAATCTTCCAGTAGAGTTTCAGCGGGAGCCCACAGAAGTCAAATGGTTAAGAACCGCTGAGTTTTACCTTTCGTGGCTTCTTGGGTTGGAGGGTCGCTAGCGGATGTTCATCACCATAGTGATTTTGCAGAATTTTTTTTGCAAATATATAGAACTACTTGTCTACTCTAACACTATCCCTGTCTCTGAAGGTGGGGTTGGTTAGTCCAGTGAATGCAGGAGAGACGAGAAAACAAAAGGAGAGGACATGTATATATGGTGGCCAGCGCTTGTGTTGTGTTGCTATAAGATGCATGAATACGTCCTTTGGTCAGGCACATGATCCCGACTGTTGGCCTCTCTGCAAGCATTCACTACATATAGCCAAGTGGTGTTTCCACCATCTGGCTTCAGAGCTTCACAAAACAGTTGACTGATGAGTGAGGTGCCATTTCTTACCTATGAAGTATGAGAGAAGAATAGCCAGCAGCACCGAGACCCCTACTGCACAGAGTGCTGTACATTTCCAGCTACAGTACTTCGAAGACTTCTTGAATTTAAAAGCACTTCTTGATAAGGTGTTTCTAGGTAATGGTCGCGTGGGTGGGGAATAGACAGAGCCAGATGCCATTGTATATCCTGGTGTTGCCGTGCTGAACAATGGTGTTGTACCTGTTCCTGTCTTGAAAAGGAAATGCCTGTGGAGAGAAAACAGAGTATATCAGCTTCAGTAATAGTGTTAATCACAGTAATCTATGGCAGATAACTGGTTTCGACTTTAGTTACAGCATTTGTCTTGAGGTGACTAACATTTGTATGACAGCCCTAGATCTGGGATTGAAGTCAGTGTCTTACTGTGGATATTTTACTTGACAGTAAGACTGGTTAATGGAAGAATATTGTCAAACTATCAGTGGAGGATGGGTATGCGGTCTGCTGCTTCGAAAGTCTGACAGGTACAAAGCTAATGGATAGTGCACCACAAAGTCGTGAAAACATTATGTCTCCACAAAACTGTCACAATTTGTTTGCGGTTTCCAAAACTGGTTTCAATTGAAAATTGACTTTTTAAAGCATTTGCTAATACATGTTGTAAAAAAAAATAATATTTTCTATACTCCGCAAACATCAAATGAACAAAATTAATTTGATTTATTTTGAAAAAGATAATGTCTCAATTAACACATTCATTACGTTGCTGTGAGTGAGGTTTCCTTGTTCAGATCATTACAATGAAAGTTCAGACCGACAAGTGTTTCTTGTGGGTGTAAGTCGCGCAGAACCTACTGTAAGAAAAATCGAGCGCCTCGGAAGTTGTTTTTGAAAAAAATTATTTCACTTAGAGAAATTGCCAGGAAATGTATTTTTACTAAAGACTCCACACATTGAGTTTCCTGCTTTGAACTATTGTCCATGTTATTCCCCTCTGGCCTTACTCTTGGATTCTGCAGTCCTTTGAGTTCCCATCATTTTTATGCTGATAAAATATCATTTCTAATGCTGTTTAATAGGTTTAAACACTTCTTGAGCCTCTAACCAATCAATGGTTGCTAGGCAGCTGTGAAGTGCTAATTGGGGGAGTTAGGATAAATACCTTGACATGGCAGGCCGGGTTTACGCAGTTCCTTCGGGTATGCTTTTCATCATTCAGACTGCAACAACTGTGCTGCTTAACGTGTCGTGCTATAGCGCATGAGATGGCAAATCAAATACTTTATTGAATGATGACAACACGTTCAGTTTTGCAATAAGTTAGCACGTGCTAGCATCAAAGGATATACATACTGCGATCAGCTACAGCAAAGAGCCTGCTTTTAGAAAGTGCACGGACTCTGCTTTTAAGGAGCCCACCACTGCATTGCACCACGCATGAAACGTTACATCCTGGTTTAAGCTAGAGGTGTGCCCCCCTTAGCCATTCGGCTGTGGGAGCAGTGCAGCGAGGGAGTGTGTTGCTAGCCAAAGAAGGGACAGCTAGTAAAATGTACAACAGAGACTATGCACAGATGTCCTATTTCATCGCTGGCATACAAAGTACTCTATTATCGAGAAAAACAAAGTTACAACTTTGCTTCCCAAATTAATGTAGGGAGTGACAGGGTCGGATTGGTAATGCGGGCACTCGGGAAATGGCCGAAGGGCCGGTAGCCGAGTTTCAGCTGTGGGATGCTTTTTTGGGCAGCTTGGGGGCTGTCTGTGCTCTTAAGATGCAGCCAGCACCCCAGTGAGAGCCCGAGTGGCCTTACGAGAGGCAGATGGGCGGAGGTATCACCCCCTTTCTCTCTCTGGACCGGCCCATTAATGTATGCTGATTAAGCGGGGGCAGGGGGCGTGAGCAGAAGTGGTCTCACTTGCCTTCATGTGTGGCACTAATCTGTGCATTTTTTAAAAATCTAAGTGAAGTTGATAAAACATGCACCCCACCCCCTTTCTTTACATAAAACTTTGCTGAAGTAGTGTTTTGTGGAAAGGCATTACGCAAAGTGGGCCACTTTTTTTGGGGGTGTGCCCGGGACGGTTTTTATCCCAATCCAACCCTGGGGAGTGACACATCATGGACCCTAAAGCAAGTACACGAAATGGGACCTTAACGTGCGCCTCTCTTATACTAGTAAAAACCGTAATTGGTGGGCAATTCTATTTTATAGGAATGTATGGCTACCAAATAAGGGCCTCCCAGAGCTAACCAGATTAAGTAAAATATGCTATTTCCAGGAAGTTAGGAAATAAATGATTTTAACACCCTTCTGAATTTTGCTTCATACTCTGTTTTCCTTAACTACTCAGGTAGAGCCCTCCACAGCTTGGGGACCAGGAACACAAATGAGGGCACCCCCACTCCTGGATTTCCTGATCCTGGGAACTTCGAGCAATTGTTGGCTGGTGGAACGAAACGATCTAGTAGGGTGGTAAGGGGTGACAAATTTCTGAGTCAGTCTGGGACCCTTTTGGTACATCGCTCAATAACCCATGCACAGTACCTTAAAATTGATTCTTTTAGTCACTGGTAACCAGTGCAGGTTGGCCAGCGCTGCAGTTATAGAATGGCATCTATGCATTTTCAGCAACATACGAGCTGGAGCATTTTGAATAACTTGCAGTCTTTTTATAACTGACTTTGGGCTAGCCAGATACAGGGAGTTACCTATTCTAGTCGAGATGAGACTAATCCTTGCACCAGGATCCTTCTCGAGGATTCTGGTAGCGAGCCCAGTATCTTTCTCAAAGGCCTTAACAGGCCAAAGCAATTCAATACCATTTTTTTGCTTGATTTGACATTGACAGCTTGTTATCAAGCAATACCCCCAGACTCTTGACCTCAGATTTAGGATAGGTTGATTGCCAAGAACGTCAAGCCAATGTAAATCTAGCCACCTCCCTGGTTTGGGTCCCACCACCATCACCTCCGTTTTATCCTCATTTCGTTTCAAATTGCTTGCTGATATCCAATCTACCACTTCCTTACGGCAGTGTTAACATGGTTAGATGTCTTATCAGTTTGACTGGAGAGGGAGATGATGATCTGGGTGTCATCAGCATATGATATTGAAGAGAAACCATAATCTTGGATAATTTCAGCTATGGTCTCTTCCGATCCATGAGACAAGGTGCCACTGCACATTCTGCATTAATCGCAGATCTGCAACTGACTGTGGCTGGGTTTGTGTCTGCAGGCACCTAACACCTGCTGCTACCGCATTGGGCATCATTTTGACTTAGCTGATTATTTATCAAAATGTGAGCTGCCAGATTCTTTTGTTTGCCTTTCATGCAACAACACTTCTGGCAAATAGTTGTAAAATACATTTTCATACATGCCCAATAAAGAATTGTGCACTTCAATTGAAATTCAACAAAGGTTTTTATAAAGATAGACTTTCAGGCTACACTCCTATATAGACCAGCACCATCAATGTTTTAATGTTTAGATTGATATCTTTGGCACTCCCCAAAAATGTATGTGAGGTGTTCACTGAAAGCGGGGGTGTTACACATTTCTAACATGGCCGACATGTGACTACATATAGTGCATATCTTAAACCATTACATGCACCACTTGCCTTGCACCATGACAGTCGATTTTCTTCACTGGATTAGCATGATCATGAAAGTGGTTCTAAGCCCATGTAAGGAAATTGTCTTGCAATATATGATCATAAAGAGTCAAAGCATCAATAATGATATTTGCAAAGTCTAAATACTTTCATTGTAGTATGATTAGTGGTGACTAGGAAGTTAGCTGCCCTTCTTTCCCCCTCAAAACATTGTAGGAGCATTAACATGGTTATGATTTGGTGTTGCATTTAGAAGACTTTATATGATAGTTAAACATTAGTGAAAAAGATGACGCAGGGATATGACCTGCAATAGAAAAATCCAGCTGGAATGACGTACTAAGCTAATAAGAGATACACAAATGAAAAAAATAAAGCTGTCGAGGCAACCATATTAACCACAGCATTGTAAATTGGTTTCTTGCAGATAGATTTGCACTCATTATCTTTTTTAAAAATGGAATGCATGTGGGTGTGCACCTTCCTTGTTATCGGCGGGATGATATAAAACCAGTTGCAAAAGAAACAGTGCTTAGTCACCTCTTTTCCGCTACACCAGGTACAAAATAAAGAACAATGAAAATCATACTTCTTGAAATAATTAATCTGCAGTGCTGAGACAGCAGCAATCAGCGACATATTTTTTATGCCTCCTATCGACCTGGGAATAAGTATATACATTTGTTTTGCTGATAACTCATAGGTCACAGGCTCGTAGAAAATGTACAAACACCTGAATGACTCACATACTGGATAATTAATGCCAGACCACTGTGTACCTGCTGCCCCTGCTCTTAACCCGTTGTCTGCTGCCGTCGGCCAACGGTCGTACCGAGCACTACCTCGGTAGTGCTGCGCACGTCCGTTGGCCAACGCGGCCCCACCCGTTTCTTCGAACGTTCAGCACTGGCGCAGAACGCTCGAAAGCAACCAATGGGTTATGGTGGGTTTGCACGTTTTAACGCGCACTTGGACATCATCTCCGTTTTGGATTTGGGACTTATTTTCAATCGAGAATAGAATAAGTAGCAGGAAAGTCATTGGCCAAGAAGTGATTTGAAAGCGTGGCCATGTCTGAAGAGAAAACAATACTAAAGTGCTGGAGAAATGCAACCAATTGTCTCGTTGCACTCTTGGACTTAAGCCGTCAACACATTGCTGCGGTTCAACCACTAAAGCACAGCGCATCAAGCTAAGTTCAAGAACTAATGCAGGAAGCAGACATGATGCACAATAGTGCCATGTGTTAATAGCTGCACTTTTTGGTCCTGCAGGCGTATTGGTACTATGCCTTTAAATAACAAAGAGCACCTTAAATGTGCCATATTGATGTAAAAACACAAGTAACAATATGGAAAAAACGTACTGTCTCATTTCGACTATCATGGTAGTAACACCCACAAAACCTTCGAGTTATACACCGTTATGAAGGTTATCAGGTCTTTATGTGCTTTACTATCACTTGAGGTACTAAAGGGTCAATAGTGTTTCTTATAATTGGTTTTGAGCATCGAATTACTTCTGCACACACTATAGTTAACTGCATCCCTTACATAATTGGTTAATAGTGAAAACCAGGCTCAAGAACCATTTGTGGCAGATTTTATACTTTCTGCTGAATAGAGAATAAGGCGTTTTGAGAGGAAAAGTTAAAGAGACCCATGGCTGGATAGGGGGATTTAAAATGAAAACAAAGTAAATAGGTATGGTCTTGTCAAATTAGCACAAAGTGACTTTTGTGTTTATTTTTAATGCAAGCATATGCCACAAAATACTGCCTAAACATGGCGGCCATATGCTTAAAAACTTAACCATTGGACAAAGTTTTAAATGAACAGTATGAGTGTATTATATATATATATATATATATATATATATATATATATATATATATATATATATATATATATATATATATATATATATATATATATATATATATACATATACACACACACACACACACACATACATGCACAGACTTATTACAGTGTCTAGAAACAGTATCTTAGTGGTTCTGGATCAACCAAACTTAGTTGAAAAAGCATTTTTGGATTGTTAATGGCTTTGGTGCTATCTGACCACTCTAAACAACATTTTAGCACCTGGAGGAAAATTTGCTGTCCGTTACAACACAAACCTCTGACTGGATTTTCATTGAGGTTGTCATGAAAGTAGTTCACTCTGAAAGCGTACATCTATTCAGTAGTTTTTATGCATTTAAAAACGGTCAGGCAGGTAATGAAGTTACATGTAGACCTCATTCAGCTGCTGAAAGTCGTGAACTATAAACCAGCTAGTTCACATTTACATTTTTCAGAAGATGATAGCATAATAGAAGCCAATAATCAACCTGTTTGCAGATTTGCAGACTCAACACAATTCATGAATTCTGCGCCATAGTAAAAAAAACAAAAATGACAGAGATAAAGGGAGGCATGATAACGGTTCTAGGCACCAGAAATGAAATGAAATGAAATTTGTTCTTGTAAAGCGCACTTATACCCCAACTGGGGTGTCCTGGCGCTGTAACGCATACCGCTGTGGAACCCTTCCTGGCTTTTCCCTGTGAAATGTCCACTCCAGGGCACCCCCAAGGCAAAGCCAGGCATCCCAGCGCTGTTGGGGCCCTTGTGGAGATTAAGCAAGCTATTGCCCAGAGTTGCAGAGTGGGACCCATGATTAGAATAGGCACCGAAGCGAGAATTATCAGGTCAGAGGAAATTGCGCACAAGACCTGCCGAGGCGGGAATTGAACCTTGGTCCCGGGCCAGACCTCTGCATCAGGGTGCGCCGCTCTAACCATTGAGCCATATATCTATGGTAGATATAAAAACAGAGGTGTGGAAAAATAGTTACAATGCAATTAATGTAGAGTAAATTTAAGAAGTTTTGGAAATTGACTTACACACAGCTACCTTTTGTAACTGCCACCATTTTACTAAATGTGTGAGTATTAGAGAATTCTTGATTTCTTAATTTAAAAGTATTTTAAAATTAGACAAAAAAAAAAAAAAATACCATAGTTAGATGCCGGTACGTTGCACAAGAGGTTGGAGGCAAGGTCTGGCCACAGACTAGGCCCTGTGGCATAACAGGGAAACACCGGTACTCACAAGTCAGACCCTGAAACAACATCTGCTACCTAAGGCCCCACATAGCAGGGGATAAACTCATGGGTCATTAGGAAAGGGGCAAGTTCCAGGCACTGCATCCAAACACCACTGTGCAGAGTGGAAGATTATGCAGCAGGGACAGGATGCAGTGATCGATGGCCCCGCCTCTAACCTCTAATATTCCTTTAATAAAGCATCAACATTTACTGAAAACGCACAATTAAAAGTGTCATGGTTTAGGTAGTGCAAACATTAAAACATCCACATGGGGCACGAGTTAAAACAGAGTAAAAGTGACAATGATTGAACATCAAAACCTGAAATGTACTAATTTGGTCTGCTACACAAACCATAATTCGGATCGCCACCTTGAAAACTATACCTCGCCCCAAATATGAACTGCTCATAACCTCACATATGAAGTGACATATGCCATTGCAAAGATATTGATGCATCATTAGTGATATGACATATCACCTTGCCATTTATAGGATATGTGTTGCTATCTGAAGATCCAGTGATGTTCATTTCATCTATTTATTGGTATAATTATTTTGAGTTCACATACAGGCAATTTAGGGGTTTTCAGTGAATATTACTGCACACACACATATATATCTCCATACACATACACACACACTGTATATTATTAGTATACATTTGAGTACATCAGGCTGCTAAGACACCCCACTCTGTCTCTAGGTCAGACCTAAATAGAGCTCAGTAGGGAGTAATTAATCAATTACCCACAGCAACGATTAGGGGATGAGCAATTCATGAGTGCACAATGAAAGTATCAGTGATGCAATTTTTATAATGGAAATATACAATTATCTCTATGACAAGAAATAATGATGTTCACAATTGCAGGAGACATTAGACGGAAAAACACAGTTGGCTTCAGATTGAAGACTGGCTAAAAGAGAAATACAGAGAGGCAGAGTGAATAATGTGAACAACAATGGTAAGTAAACATTTTTCCTACACCTATGCTGATGGAAAAAGCAGGACTGTAATAGTTTTGACCCTCTCCAAACTGTACCCCGATTCTAATTGCCAGACTACATGTAAAAGTGGTATCCTGACATTTTATCCTGGCCCCTGTACCCCAATAACCTAGTTTGTGCACAGAGTCCTAGGCGTGTCCCTAGTAATTTACAGTCCACAACCACTGCTGTGACCTAGAGGAGTGCACACATCCTCACAGTGCGCATAGGCCTATTGTCCATACCTGGGATGAGGCATATAAGTAGGTATCAGCAGTGGATTGAGATTTTGTGAATCAGTAGTTTAGCCAGACTTTTTCCCTTGATGTTTGTGTCAAGTGTGTGAATGTGCAGTGAGAGTGTACTACATGTATAATGGTAAAATTAAGTCTGAGATATGAGTCCATTACTCCGAACTGTGAGATCTATTTTGGATAGTTTCTGCTTTAGCATGGCACAAAATGGAGGATGTTAACATTTCTTCAGACAGTGGAAATGCACTGACTTCATTCCTGTGACTGGATAGTAGAAATCCAGACACTGGAGTGAGAGAGTATGGAGACATGGTTCTCTTTCAAAACAAAATGGGGAACTTGTTATCAAAAGGCTGATGATTTTTTATGAACACAGCAATTTTGCAGATGGTACAGTGAGATTGTAGTCTGTTGTTTTATGTGAGGAAGTTTCTAGGCAGAGCCTGTGCTTTTGTCTGGCACGTATTTCTGCTTCAGTAATGTAGATGGCAGGCAGGTGAGGAGACCTCACATTTCATTCAGCCCTTGTTCTGGATACTACTGCTTGTAGCTAGTACCAATGCTACCTGCTGTGAGATCCATCACTCTGCACAAAAGCTGTATCCGTGGAGCAGCCTGACAATGACATTTGAAAAAGAAACAACACAAATTGCCCAGATTCTTTATTTCCTGCATAGTTACTTAAAACCATTGCAATATGGTTACATAAAATACAAAAATAAATTCACAAATTCATCAGTGTGTGTATTTAATTAAAACAAAATTTAAAACCCAGTGTCGGGGACATCTTTATCAGTATAAAACCCGAGACAATTGTAGGCGTAATAATGGACTTTGAGTTATGAATTGCAGAATTGCGGATACGTGTTATTTTAGTCCAGCCATGGGTTTCTTTGCAGGTCGTCATGATTGTTTTGGTCCAGTTATCTCCGCTTGTTGTAAAGGTTAACCCTTTACTTCTGGCAGTATGTTCTTATTGTGGTCTGGTTTAGGAACATATGCTTTTTAGCATCGTACAGCCCAGGCCTTGTTCAGTTTCCCCTAACTTGGACATTTTTTGTCCAGCCAGCATAAGGAATTTGACCAATCTACAATTTAGTTGTATATTTTCCGGATTAAAGCATGCTAACGCCGCTTGTCTCCTGGTAAGAATGCCTTTCTGTCTGAAGGGTTCTTTGAGAAGCTGATTCCGTGCTTGCCGCAGGTCCTTGCATAAGCAGATTAAGTGTAATATGTCGCCTTGTTTGGTGTTGCACAACCTGCACAACTCTTGTGTTAGCGACATTTGCCATGGTGGAAGATGCTGAGCGCATGGAAGGATTCCCATCCTGTGCCTTAGAAAGTTCATTTTTATGGACTTCAAGTAGCCCTGGTTGAAATACAATTGTGGCGCCAATGTTTTATAGGAGTTAAGGGTCATCCAGGCGTGCGATCTGTTTGAGAAGGTTGCTTTCTCTTCCACCAAAGAGATTTGTTTTAAGTTTTTCCAGACCAGTTTTTTGAAATTGGGATAGCCAATTTGTGCATTCAGGAGTTTTGTAAGTTGGGTAGATTCTAGGGCTAGCTGTAGGTAGCTTCTGGCTTGGGAGTGCTCCCTGTGCTGTATGTCCTGCCACAGCAGATAGTTTAGCGTATTTGTAGTGGCACTTCTGATCCTGTGCAAGCAGATGATATACGCACCATGCCTAGCTAGATCTTGTCGTAGGAGACCAAACTCCAGCCTTATTTAAGCAGGCGATGTGTACGATGGAAGGCTGAACAAGATTCTGTAGGCCTTGAGCTGTGTGCTTTCCAGCTCCTTTGCATCTCTTCCCGGTATTGCCTCACTGCCATAGGTAAATGAGGGGAGTAGTTTGGCCCGGACTACTTTCGAAAGCGGAGTCAGGGTGGGCCCTGTCAGTTTACTTGCAAGATTTTTCATTGTTAAGGCAATCAGCAAACCTTTCCTTCTAGCTTCCTCTTTCTGACGCTTAAACGTCCCATCCTTGTCGAATGTCACTCCAAGGTACTTGTATTCTTGAACTGGGACAAGTTTTGTACCGCCAAGGAACCAGCTTTTTTGGAGGTTCTTTTTATAGTTTATTGACATTGTCCTTGTCTTGCTCAAGTTTATTTTTAGGTTGTTTTCTGAGGCGTAGTTCTGCATTTCCGTTGTTGAGGGCACCTTTGCGGAGATGTGTGTGCCGCCACCTAATTTTACCTGCACCCAGGTATCCGTGTGCAGAATTTTTAGCATGTTTAAAGTGTGCGGAGGTATGCCCCATTGTGCCAGTTTCCCCCACAATCTACCCCTGTATACGTTATCGAAGGCAGCGCTGAAGTCAATATAACAACACAAACAGGTTCTAAAGCATTAGTGGAAACACATTCCATGTGCATAGAAGCGGAATAAAAATTACCCAACTTTGTTCCAGTTCCAATTCTTTCATGACCAACGAAGAGAGTGCTCCATAGAGTACTCGAACAGCTGCTGTCTGACCAGACCCCGAGTAGCATCCCCTGAAGTCTGAACAACTTGCTGGAGTAACCTATTGTCTGCCTAGTGCCCAGAAGACTGCCTCCCTTTTCAGAGAGGGAACAAGAATTTCTGCCTCCGCAAGAAAGACTTTTTAGGAGAAGAAGTCAGTTGTGTTTTTGGCAAGCAGAACACCCAGAAGATTCGGACTACCCTTGAGAGCAAAACCAGAACCGACCCATGTTGTGAGGGTCTTTCAGTCTAACATAGCTTCCCCCCCACTGGAAAACATACAGAAATTAAGTCTGAGAAGTATCTGTATGCTGTCTGGCACACCTGCAACACCCAAAGACCTGGTGTTGCTGTGGTTTGACTTCAAACCAATCTAGTGGAAGAGCTGCTGCTACCAAAGCAGAAACATTACCCCAGTCCAGAGACCACAACCTGGCAGACCAGCACCCTGCGTGATATCAGCACAGAGGCCACAGCTGTCTACAAAAAGCACTTCTAAGATCACAACCTAGAGGCTGCATCTGCCAGGACCGGGGCCCACTGAGCATGCCTGCTGTGCTGCTCACCACCACCGCCAAATTTTAGAGTGAAGCCTCTGGCAAAATCACAGCTGAAAGCGCCAGCACCACATGACCAAAGCATTATGAACAGGTAAAAAGACTCCACATGCAATAGACTGAGCCAGATGGATAGACCACGTTCATCAACAGGAACATTGAAGGTTTCTCCCATTTTTGTAATGTCTGTTAAATGCCACTATGAAATGCTCCACATAAGTAGAGACATAGTGACCTGTACCTGTTACTAACAAATGCCTATGTCTACATTTAAGTGGAAATTCCAAGGACTCTAGAGAAGGTCGAAGAAAGGGGAGAAGGCACTATAGAGAGTGCAAAAAATGCTTTGTGGAATTGTGGTTGGAATCACAACGCCACATCTGATACCCATCTAACTGTATAATACTACATTATGCTGTGTTATTAAAGTACCTTATTTTACTAAGAAAAGCACCAGGCAAGATAAGGCAATATAGTTTTGATTGGTTGTGAGAGCTCCCCACTCTACCTCCTTGACAAGCCTCTGACTGTTCGCTCTCACTACCCTGAAAGTCAAGCATGGAAAGGGAATACTTGACAAAATTACTATAGCCATAGTAGCACAGACCCCAGGACACCAGTGTCAACATGCCATCAAGCACCATGGTTGGAGCCCACCAGCCCGTGGTAGTACTGTGGCCCCTCAAAAGGGGTCTGACAATCAGCAATGCAAACTTGAAAGTGTAATCATTCTTATATTTTGAAGTAATAGAAGTTGGGTTGTAGATTGACTGCGGTATGAGCACTAGTCAAGCAACAACCACAATCCTAGTCAGGATAAGAAGGCAAACCATAAATTAACCTGTGCTCACCCTCTAGTATCTTGGCACACAGCAGCCACACTTAACTTAGAGGCAGGGCCACTGGACTTATGCAGCAGGAAGGAGCCACATTATGTGGCACGGTTGAGCAAATTATGTGGCAAGAAATAGCAAAATATGCAGCGTAATGCGGCACATTTTTAATAGCATTACCTCATTATTTTGTACTTTTTACACTTGTTAACACTGTCTGGGCAAAGGGTGCACCTCATTCGAACCAGTTTAATACTCAAATATAGCAATAAGCAACAGAAAGCTGACCAATCAACCTTTGCAAATGGCCTTCCACTGCACGGCAACACGTGCTGCTACGTTTTTAGTAACCTTAGAACCATTTGAGCTAGAAACATAATACATTTTGTTATACTTTGAGGGTTATGCAGCAGATGATGGATTATGTGGCAAGTGTGGCAAATCTATAATTATGTGAAAATCGCCACACAATCAAACAATTCCAGTGGCCCTGCCTAGTAGAGGCAATGTGTAAAGTATTTGTGCAACACTTCAAAAATTACAAAAGTGAAAACACCACAGAAAATGATTCCACAACGCGTTAGAAAAATAGAGCATAATTTAATAAATAAAACAAGACGAAGGCAGCTAAAATCCAATTAGTATAACTTAAGGTAGAATTTCTAAAGCATAAACTATAAAATAGTGCTTAGAAGCAATAAGCACTTACTTGGGACATCTGGTCGCACAGACAGGGACAAACTCATAAGTTCAGACCGACCACGATAGAGGGGGGGTCAGATACAGGGACCCAGTGAGGCCCACTTAACAAAAGTGCCTCGATCCTGGCTGAGTCGGCGTTGAAGATGCGAAGTGCTGGCGAAGCAATGTGCCGGTGTTGATCCATGCAGTGGCAGCGATGCACTGGCTCTGATCCGCGCAGAAGCAGTGATGCATCTGCTCCAATGAGCAAATAGCTTTGATGCAGGTATTTGCCATGATCGTCGAGGATGGTGTAGGCAGGGTTGAGAAGGCCTTGCACCAGGCAGAGCGTCACACAGTGGTGGTTCCAAAGGGAATGCTTTGGGCCCAGCCAAGCATAAGAGGTGATGCACTGGTTCTGGGCCAGGCAACAAGAGTGATACACTGGTTATGAATCATATAGCAGGGGTGGTGCACTGGTTCTGATCACACAGCATGGGTGATGCACCGGTTTGCCACAGGATGCATGGATTTTGCTAGAGAAAGCATCATACACCTTCTTCCAAGGGTCCAGGACTGGAGTGGCATATTTTGGCATGGTAAAGTCCAGCTGCAGAAGCAGGTATGTCCCTGAGACTTCAGATTAGGAGGCCAGCTGGTAAGCCCGTGAAGTCACTCTGGATTCAAGTGATGCATGTCCAGTCTTTCTCACCCAGGCAGTGGTAGAGCAGGCAGCAGGGCAGCATAGCAAGGCAGGTGTCCAGCAAAGCAGCAATCCAGCAGAATGGCAGTCCTTCAGCAGCACAGCAGTCCTTCTTCCTGGCAGAATCTTCACAGGTCCTGAAGTGTACGGATGTGGTGGGGTCTGAGGTCTAGTACTTCTGCCCAGTTGTGCCTTTGAAGTGTGGGTGACTTCAAAGAGATACCTTTGATGTGCACAGAGTTCCTCCTTTCCGGTCCTGGATCCAGACTCACTACAGGGGGGTATGCAGCAATTTGTGTGGGGACAGGACACACCCTACTCCGGTGTAAGTGAGGTTGGTTCCAGCTCCTCCCACTCATCCTGCCAGGATGGCCCATCAAGTCACACCTAAGCTCCCATTGTGTGTGGCTTCCGAGAGTGAATACACAGAGCTCAGATGTCACCCTCCACAGATGTGCATCAGAGACAGGCAGCCGACATTATGTTGCTAAAGTAAGGAAATACCACCTTCTAAAAGTGAAATTTTCAGAATTGCAAATTAAAATCCGACTTCACCATAAGTTGTTATTTTAAATTGTGAGTCCAGAGACACCAAGCTTGAAAAGTCTCTCTCTTCACGATTAGGATTTACACTTAAAAATGTAATAAGTAAATCCCAATGCGCCAGGAAGCCGCTTTGGTCGCAGTGCGCTTCATTAAGAACTTTCTTCATTTCATTTCATTTCATTTCATCCTATGAGGGAGATATGCTTGCAGTAGTGAAAACCGAATTTGAGAGTTTTTCACTACCAGGCCATGTAAAACGCAAAAGTACATGTACTACATTTTAAATACAGTGCATCCTGTCCTATGAGTTGATAAGGGCCTACATTAGGGGTGACTTACATGTAAACAAAGGGAAGGGTTGGGCCTGGTAAGAGGTTTACTTAGTCAGGTCGAAATGGCAGTATAACTGCACACACATGCTCTGCAACGGCAGGCCTGAGCCAAGGTTAGAAGTCAACTATTAACATGTAACTACAGGCCCTGGGAACATATAGTGCACTTTACTAGGGACTTATAGGTTCAATTAGAAATTTGCCAATTAGGAATGAGCCAATCTTAAGGGGGAGAGCACAAGCACTTTGACAATTAAAGTGCACAGAGTCCTAGAGTCGCCTAAAACAAAGTCACAAAAGTGGAGGAGGATGGCAAAGAATTGGGGGGTGGGGGGGAGAGTAACCTAAAGCTGTCAGGTCTAACATGAAGCATATGTGTGCATAGGGCAATGTCCTGACCGGGTCTTCTTGTCCCTTATAGCACAGTCCATGTCATGCATTTGCTTCACTGTTTTAAATTTATTGTCTGTAAAGTTACCAGATTTCACTGTTTCATTATGTTTTCCATATTTGAATATACAGCAAGAATCTCACTTTATGAAGGTCAACTTCTATTTACTTTGGAATCTGAGCTATAATGTACAATGGAATATGTTTTTACAAAATGTATCAATATTTCATGATCTTGTTGAAAATGTATTAGTACACGGCTAACAGTACTAGTACACTTATGCACCCCTACTTTGACCACAAACACGCTTAAGAAACAGAGTGGAATTTACCAGCTGAAGGTCAATGGAAGTGTATCCTCCACCCTGATAGGATATGAACTTGTGACTGCTCGACCGTAAAAATGGAGGAACATTCACAATTAGTCTGTCCTTGCAATTTCCATTTGAGATTATTGTGGGAAAAAAGTGTACTTAAGAGACATGACATAGCAGGCGATGGATCTTGTTTGTCTCTATGCAACAGCACCAGAAGTATTCTGGAGCAAGATTCTAAAAACGGAGCGATTTTTTAAAACCTAGGTGCAATATTTTGTACAACTTTCACTGCAACACCTTTGCCTAATAAAACAATTACTTATGATTCACATTGTATGTCCCTTAGGTTACAATTCATAACATTTTTCATAAAGAACACAATTATGTATATGGCAACAAACAAAAAGCTGAATGTGTATTCGCTACAGTAAATGTCTTGTGATACCCCAGATTTTAGAAAAAAATGATGTCCACTTTTTCTCTTTAGTGTGGCAGATAACCTACTGTTCCTCTCATTATATCTCACAATATTATTTTCTTAATAAAGAAAGGTTGCCAGAAGGCACTAGTCTTATGGTGGAAATGAAGATGCCATCCAGTTAAAGTGGCGGTACACCACGAATAACACAGGCAGATGCCAGATATTCAGAATGTGGTGGCAATATTGTTTCAATGCCTGCTCTGTGACATTCATCGGAGTTCCTTATCCAATGGAAGTCTTAGGCTTGACACACAAAATGAACAGTTGCGGCATGCCTGTGTTTATAGATACCTTAATCAGAGGTGACCTGCAGGGCATTTGGACTTAACCAATGTGCAACTATTGTGCAACTATGTGCAAAACATCTTCATGATACACACGTGTTTCCATATCAGATGACTGAATCTGTTAAATGATTGAACTCTTTTTCTCAATGGCATTAGCACGCATACATACCATTGATGCAAACATCTCAATTAAGTGAGCCGATGGGTACAAAGTTTGAGTACCAATTTTGATAATGCTGCAAAAGGAATTGATCACTTGCAACTGGCATTTAACTACACAGTCTGAAAATAAATTGATTTTTTTGCTGTGTATCAGCACGGTTCGGTCATTACTAAGACCGCTAGTGCCCTCAGCAGTCTGGGAGGTGTCCGAATGTATGGTCCCTGAAAACCTCACTCAATGCATCTGTGGTAGTCAGGTATCATTTGGTCTGGTTGGTCTCCAGTGATGCTTCTATGGGTTTACTGGGGGGGACCACTCTGCTGTCTTATTGTATCTTAGAATGTATTGGATCACTGGTGTGTTTTTTTTAATCTAGGTGTGGTAACCAAAGTACTTGGCCATTTGTCTCCTTCTTCTAATGGATTTGCTGTTCATTGCATGGTTTGTTGTTTCTTTAGTTTGTGTTAAGATACATCCTCTAGCCACCTGTATTACTTTAGTGCTGTGTTTCACTACAAGCATAGCTTAATTTAGTGAAATGTTTGGGAAGTGAAATTTAGCAGACAGCAGAGTAGACATATTCAAGTCTTTGAAGACACAAAATTTCACATCCATGTTGAGTCTCTATCGAGGGAGACTGAAAAATCAGCTACCGCAGCCCGCTATTGCGCATATGCCATTTTCCAGGCGACCGCTTGCAAAAGACTGGCTTCGGACTAAGGCTACCAATCCTCGTACAGCAGCTAGAAATCCGGTTCTTAGCCACACAGATAAATGCAGGATTCGTGGCGCCTCCCAATCCTAGAGAAATAGCTCTTGATACAGAGGTTAATGAGACAGGCCCCATTCTGACAGTCATTCGGTAAGACTCTGGGGCCCAGGAGGCTTAGACCGTGGGTGTTAGTGGAAGACGGATGGGGTGGCGATAATATAAATAAAATCAATACAGGTCGCAGTGTCCTTTGCGATGAGGGTGTGATTCATACGCTGTGCGATTTCTATGAGACGCAGCATTATTTACAATGTTTCTTTGTTTAGAATGTTTCCAGGGCTCTTCATTTAGAGACATTACGGTTAGCTGATATTAATTTAGGTAACTCAGCAATGAAATCTACCTAGTTTGTGAGCCTTCAAAATGTTGCTGGCAGGGAGTACTGCCTGCTGCGAAAGTTGTCTAAAGATAATAGCGCATCAGCTCAAAAGCATAATAAATTGGAGAATACAACAGGCTATCAGCACGACCATAGTTTATCAGCCTCACTAACAATGCGGTCACAGCTGGGACTACTGCACAGGTTTTCTTTCGCTGTTGTGTGCAAAGCTTGAGAGTTACATGTGATTGCACTGTTGCTTAACATCACAATCTTCATAAAATTACAGTATATCAAACAGGCCACTGTTGTAGGAAAAAATGCTACATTTACAACACATTTCCTATGCAAAGATGAGACCTTCGGTGTATATTTTCCACTGCATGTAATACCATGTTTTAGAACTGTAGACAGCAGGCGTTTGTTGTTCTGTGTCAAGTACAACTTGTCAATAATGCTAGTGATGAGTGCTATAGATGAACAGTACTTAACAACTAGAATGTAACATGGGAATAGCAAATCCTAGACAAAAGATACTCATAGTGGGCAGGGCCAGTCTTTGGGTGGGCAGACCTAAAAAACTAACTTCAGAATTCGTAATAAACCGGTATACGTTTGGCTTTAAATAAATACTCCGGGGCAAAGAACATGAAACCTTCCGTTTCCTGGAATTAGCCATTCGCCATTACACAGAGACAACAAAACGATGCGCAAGTAGGGTCGGACCATCCAATGTTTTATTTTACTTAACCAAAGTGACATCTATCCTCTGACCACAACAGGAGTACTTCAAAGCCCAAATATATCAAAGAATTCAAATATGTGGACAGATCAGAATTTCCCAATTCAGTCACGGTAACCCTAAACAAACAGGAGGATGCTGTAAACTCAAAAACATCTTAGACACTCTTATACAGCTGTATTTTGAGGATATTAAATTTGCATACAGAAAAATGATCATGAAAGCAAAACACCAAAGCACCTAACAAAGGGTGAAACACAGACATGGCATAATTCAAGAGAGGCTGCAGAAAACTAGTATTGCAATGACAGAGGCAGACCTGGTCTTGTATAAATCATACAGAACCGCAATATTAATAAAACATCAAGTGAGCAAAAAACACATTACTCCAAACAAATCAATTAAACTTCCAACCAACTACAGGATAGTTCTTACAAATGTCAATATCCAGCTACGTAGAACAGATAGGGTGTAACAGCAGTTTTGCAAAAACCTGAACATCTTTGGGAAAAAAAAATAACAAAATCAAAGAAACCATGACAAACACGCTTTAAACAGCACCTAGACAGGTGATGCCACCAACTAAACTGCAAGCAAAGACCGCATTTGATCAAGAGCAGGAATCAGACAATAAATGGTAAGCTCTAAAGACTGAAATTTTATGATTTATCGTTCAAACCATACACAGTTGACTTGTATCACGGAGTTCTTTCACACTTTCATCCAGAGATCAAGATTATTAAATGCATCCATATAAGTATATATTACCATGGCCTCTGAAGCATGCTTTTGTCACCCCTGCTGAAGAAAACTAGTGCAAACTCAGATGTGTGTACAAACCACATGTCAATCTAAAACCTTCAATACAGAAGTAAAATCATGGGAAGCGACATGAAGTGAGCATATGGAACTTTCTAGAGAGCTGTCAAGCAAAACTTTAGCCAAACAGGAGTGTTCAAAACAGAACTTGCTTGACATAATAGATGACATGCTTATTGCATTGGAATAAAACTACATGGATTTTGGTTGACTATCAATCAATCAGTAGATTTGCAGAGCACTACTTGTCACCCTTGAGGGTCTCCAGGCACTGGCATGTGATTAGCCGAATAGACAGGTTTTTAGGGGCTTTCAGAACTCTGCTAGAGATGGGAAGGTCCGTAGATGAAAGGGTAGATCATTCTATGACTTTGCTGCTAAGCAGGAGAAGGAGCAACCTCTGTATGTATCTGCTTCATCGGATGTGCGTGGTGCTAGAGAAAGGGACGTGGGGCGGAGTTGTCTGGTGGGCTAATGAAAGTCCAGGCATGGTTTAAGGCGGTGGGTATGGAGCTGTTAGGACCTTGTGTGCATGTGTCAAAAGCTTGAATTGGCATCTTTTCTGTACAGGGAGCCAGTGGTGTTCCCTGAGGTTGGGGGTGATGAGGGTTTATCTGGAGAGATCCAGGATGAGTCTGACTGCGGCATTCTGTATGATCTATAGTCATCGGAGGTAAGCTGTGATCCCTTTGTAGAGTGTTGCTGTAGTCCAGTCGACTGGAGATGAAGGCCTGGGTGATGGTGCATCTTGAAATTTGGGGGAGCCATTCGAACATCTTACGAAGCATGCAGAGGATGACAAAGCAGGAAAAGGAGACAGAGATGACCTGAGGATGTTAGCTTGTTGTCCAGAAGGATGCCTAGGTTCCTAGCGTGGTCAAAGGTGAAAGGGGAAAGGCAGACGTTTACGTCCTTCCGGTGAGGAATGAGGCGATCCATCTGAGAGTGTCTCTTTGGATGCCTCAGTTGTGCAGCCTTGTGACGAGTGTTTGGAGGGAGACCATATCGAAGGCTACTGAGAGATCTAGGAGGATCATAGTTGCAGTCTCTCCTCGGTCGAGTAGGGATCGGATGTCATCAGTAGCTGCGTAGAGTGCTGTCTCGGTGCAATGGTTGCTGAGGAATCCAGATTGAGAGGAGTCGAGTAGAAAGTTCCATTCCAGATGTAATGAGCGTATTTAGTCTATAGCTTTTTCTAATACTTTGGCTGGGAATGAGAGCAGGGAGATTGGTTGGTAGTTGTTGATTGCACTGGGGTCTGCCGATGTTTTTTTTTCTGTAGGGTGTTGACATCTGCATATTTTAGGACTTGGGGGAACGTGGCTATGGCAATCGAGGTGTTGAACAAGGTGGTGAGTACATGGCTGATTTTGGCTTCCCCTAAGTTGAATATGTGGTGAGGGAATGGGTCTTTTGGGACCCCGAGTGCACTAAGGTGGTGTCATGTGGGGTGAACTGGCTCCATTCTGTAAGTTGGATGTCTGTGGTGGTAGCGGGGTGGTTGTCTTTCTTTAAGAAGTTGGTCGCCTTGGGCTGGGGTATGAAGTCTCTGTAGATGTTGGCGATCTTGTCATGGAAAAAGTTTGCATGGTTGGCACAGAGTTCCTGTGAGGGAGTAATGTTGTTTGTTGCAGCTGAGGGGTTGGAGATTTCTTTGACGATGTTGAAAAGTTCATTGATGTTATTGGAGCTTGATTCCATGCATGCGGCTGAAGGCCTTTTTCTTCAATTCTCTCAACTGTGTGTAGTAGAGGTTGAGGGCTGTCTTGAAGGTGGTCTTGCCAGTTATATCCTTGCTGGTGTGCCATCTCCTTTACAGTTGTTTATATTGTCGTTTAGTGGTTCTGACACCTTCAGTGTACCAGTTAGCCTGTTTGGTGGGCCTTCTGTGGGTGTTGTTGCCAATGGGAGGGGTGCTGTGGGCACAGTTGGTGATCCAAATATTGAAGTTTTGGATGTTCTAGTCTAGGTTCTTGGAGGAGATTGGGTGAATAGTGTTAAGGGTGTTGATCCATGTGCTCTTTGAGACTTTGTTTCAGCTGCGGTGAGGGCATTGGGCAGACTGGGGTAGAGCTCCGCGAGCTGGTGATATTGAAGTGAACAATAGAGTGGCCGGTCCAGGTGAGTTCCATGGTGTGGCTGTACCGGATGTGGTCACTGGATGTGATGATGGGGTCTAGCATATGGCCTTCAGTGTGCGCAGGGTCGCGGTTGAGTTCAATGTTGGTCATTTTGCTGAGGATGTTGGTAGTAGATGTCATTGTAATTGCTGAGATGGAAGTTAAGGTCACAGAGGAAAATGTCATTGTTTGAGTCTATTGAAAGGGGGAGATGAAGTCGGTGATGAGGTCACTGAAAACTGGACATGGTGGTGAAGGCGGTTGGAGAGGGTGCCCTTGATGGTGGTTTGTTTTCTGTTTGGAGTTGGAAGTTGAAGTTTTCCCTGGCTGGGGTGATGCCATTTGTGGTGGTGCATTTGATAGATTCCTTGTGTAGCGATCCCTCTGCCAGGCTTGTTGATGCGGTCGAAGTGGGTGATCTTGCATCCTTCGGGTATTGTGATGGCAATGTCGGGTGTGTAAATGGGGTTGAGCCAGGTCTCAGTAAGGAAGAGGACGTCAGATGTGAGGGTGGAGATAAGGTCTTAAATCTCTGTGGTGTGTTTGCATAGTGAGCATGTGTTGAAAAGGGCACATGCAAGTTGGTATTTTTGTTCAAGTGGTGTTTGCTGTGTATTCGGGTCACAGCCTTTGAGAAAATGAAACAAAAAAATAAAGATAAAAACATTGAAGTGGTGCTTTGTGTTCTCTGGTACAGCAGAAGAGTGGATTTAACTACTCCGCCACAGTCAACAACCTGGAATCAGCTCAGTCAAATGATCTACATGCATTTGTCGCTTACCCTATTCTCTGTTGCCTCTACTGTGTCATGCATGCATGATAGAGGTAAATGCGAGCAACAATCTCAACTTTTAGATGGACCATTTCGATGCATGATTTACCTGCATCTGGTAAAAGTTTCAAGGAACAGAACCAACACCAATGCCTAACTCATGTATACTTCGGTTTGAAGGATACTGTTCTGCCTAAAATTCAAATCTTTCAACTTCTGTCTGCCATTCTCGAACTTTCAACAGCAGGTAGATTCTCAAAACAGACGCTCTGTGATTTCTGTTATGTCTTTGAATTTAGGACAAACTCCAAAGATGATCTCATTTGCAATCAGAAAGATTATTATTTTAATAGATGTTCCCCTCTAGTCGATACATGCATGCCATCGAATAATTGGCTAGTGAATAGCAAACAGAAGTATAACTTGATGCTAGAGTAATAATAAACACATTGAGGTTCCTGTCAGTGATGTTACGTAATTAAGTTTTTTTTTTAAGTACATTAATCACCTAACAATTGTTTCTTTGTGTTCACTTTAACTTGCAACAGGGTTTGCTATCAATTTGACTTTTATCGTAACACAAAAGTTTTTATTTGTTTCTAGAACTGTAAATGTTGTTCCACTTTCCTCATTTTTAATAGCAGACACATCTACAAGGATGCAACTGAAACTAATACACCATCCGATAATGTAGTAACCTGCATTATACAAACAACTGTCATCTGTTCTGTTTGTGGTCAGAAAACTACATCAACGTGTGAGTGTTCTTAGATTTTAAACCTCTGGATTGTTCATGATTTTTAATTTCTCACACAGGAAATATGCACTACTACCACAATACACTTGGTGGATCATTAAAAGATTCATGAGATCTTAAAACTGATCCCTGAATTCAATAGCAGCAAACAGATAACGTTTAGGCCACCATTATGTGGTTGCGCTTTTATAGTTCGAAGCATATTCTGGCTGCTGGATTTTGTAATCTCTTTAGATCGGTAGAAGTAGTTAGCAAGGATTAGCAGATCTACTGGTACTTTCTTCAAATGTGGAATCATAATGGCTTGCTTCATGCTGCAGGGATTCATTTCAGTAAGCTGGTGAGGTGTTGATTAGTATTGTGATATCTGTTGTAAGAGGAAGAAGGGATTGCTTCATGCAAGAAGCAGAGGAAGACTCAAGAAGCACTTTAAAAGGTTTGGTTTTGAGAGCACGGTTTCCGATGTTGGCTGAGCTGGTCTTACACGGTTGGAATTTATAACCTAAAGACTACTATAGATGACAACAGTGAGCACTGAGCCTTGTTTGGCACTAGCGTCACTACTATGTTTCTGCATATAAAGAAAGAGTAAAACCTTCCTCCGTTTGATAAGCTGTAAGTGTTTTCCTCTCCTGTTTCCAAGTTTTACCAGCATTCAGTAGCACACTACCTTCGTTAGAAAAGTGTCTATGTAGAAAACGGATGTTTTGCTCAGGTAAGTGCGGTAGTCTAGGTTTCAGAACACAAAGCGAAACAAATATTACCGTAATGTTGTACTGATTGAAGCCGAAAGCTCCTACCTTAAGGAAGTGGGCTAAACACATTTTTTTGGGGTGCCAGTCCCCTAAAAGCTGAATCCTGGTTGTTTTATTACATTATTTTGCGTGTTCTAGACATTCAAATACCCTTGCTAGGTCAGGATGGCCCGAAAAGCGGTTCTCTTCCGATCACAGTTATCCTTGTTCATGCACCAGCGACCAGTAAGCTCTCTAAAATGATAGAAAATCTAGAGGGATCATATCGGCTCCCTACTTCATACTTGCTCAGTCATCACTTCTACAGGTGCACATAGGATTAAATTCTTACGCAATGCATGACCAGGAGCAAGATACAAAGTGATCATATCGGCTCCCTACTTCATACTTGCTCAGTCATCACTTCTACAGGTGCACATAGGATTAAATTCTTACGCAATGTATGACCAGGAGCAAGATACAAAGTGGCTAATGCAAAAAGTTCAATTGCTAGTGTTGAACAGCGGGTCCCAGGAGTAAGCAAGTCGCTGCCTGGTGCTTCTATCGGAATGGCAAAGCGATGAATTACATCCACTGTCGCATCACACTGCTCCCAGTCGCTGAAAACTCACTTGAGCATGGAGCCACAGCGCCTGTTCCATGACGAAGAGTGTCCCCTGATGGTTGTCACATAAAAGCAAGAGGAAGCCTCTAAACAAAAGCCTGTGCGGCTCTGTTGTAGGTGACTGATCATCCTCTCCACAACATGTCCTTTGAAGCCGCTGTACATTAAATGCACAGACAGAATCGGGGAAGAAACAAAGTCAGAAAAATAAGCTATTCTGTAAAACGTGAAGTCACATTGCCAACTTATTCTCTTACTTCAAAAACCCGTTCCAAATGGATCTTGATAAAGCAAATAACAGCGGCTCCAAAAAAGAGGTGGAGAAAGCCAACAAAAGACAAACAAATACCATCAATGCACTTGCTCCCTTCAATGAAAGAGAAGCGGCAAAGTGCTGATTTATTCATGGCACAGCCCCACGTCATCACATTACTGTCAGCTATCGCCCATCTGCGCCCGGGGAGTTAGAGAGATGGTTATCTCCGTACAACTGACACTCACGTCTCTTATCCCTTTATCTACGCAATGACAGCTGAGAAGAAAAATCACAGGGCGTCTAAATCGGACACAAAAAAGCTGAGCTTAGGAATAAGCTAAAATAACTGACCGAGATAAAAACCAATCAGCACAAAGGCAGCGTCCTGGCCCAGATGAATTTATTAATGGAGCAGGAGTAGGGGTCGCTAAGGGGACCCGAAGGGAGACCTTGTCTGTGAGAGAGGGAAAAGCGGAGAACGCAGTGACGAGCCAAGTGAGAATGTTATTGAAACAACTTTGGAAGGAGGGGGCTAGCTGCTTCCCCATCGCCATCCTATTTCAGATTTAGAAGCGTCCACGTTTCAAGAATGGAAGAGCTCATTTGAGGTAACTAGGCGGGGGAGGACGCGCGGCCAGAAGGCTGGGAAGTGATTTTTCACAGAAAGCTGGGCGGATGTGTGAAACTGCGCCCAAGCAGGAGTGGAGGAGGGGAAGCGGTGGCAGAAAGCAATACTGTCCAAGGCAGACGAGCAGGAATGTCGATTTTCGGTGATTTATATAAAGGAAAAAAAAGGAAGGGTCACTGGTTAGAGAGAACACAGTGAAAATGTGAGTTTACATAGGTGAAAATGTGAGTTTGCAGAGGTAAAATGTGAGTTTGGCATTCATCTCCTGTAAAAAGCCCCAACACCACGTCAGTGGTAGCAAGATTGTTATATATAAATGAAATTTCAACACATTAAAATAATAATTACGGTCACCTCATGTGGCCAGTAACAGCTCTTAATTACCTGCCCCTACAATAATGGGCTGGGTTGCACACGAGGGCCAATAAAGATGAGGCACCTGATTAGGAAACCATTGATGCCCAGCGGGCATGGACGGTGAAGCTATTAGCACCCCTACCATCCACTGCTTCCGGGGCACAGTGGAAAATGAAGCCCCCGACATGCAGCGCAGCTTGGGTTGGCCCTCCCCCTCAGCGAAGGGTGAGACATTGGATTCACGCAAGCCAGGCTGAAGACGGCTGAAATGCCAGAAACATGTCCTCGGAAGCTTGTTTCCGGTCCAGGGAAGGCATGGCTTGGCAGTTCGGGCTGGACTGTTCCCATGAGGCACAGGGTCGGACTAATTTGCATATGGCCATGTCTGAACTGGGGTGGCAGAGAGGGGTAATGAACGGTGATGGATTAAACCCAGATCTGTAGACTGGGTGTGAGTGTTTGATTGGTTCATATGCTCTGTCCATCACCAACCCCTTTTGTACCACTTTGTTTGCCATAAGTTGGCAGGGTATGCTCAGACGTGAGTCCCTTGCTCACTTTGCCACTGGATTCAAGCAAGCCGGGCTGAAGACGGCTGAAATGCCAGAAACCGGTCTTCCGAAGCTTGTTTCCGGTCCAGGGAAGGCATGGCTTTGCAGTTCGGGCTGGACTGTTCCAATAAAGTCCACATTTGTAAAGCGCACAATCACCCGTAAGGGTCTCTAGGCGCTGGGGGCCGTCGGGAAGATTAAGCAAGCTATTGCCCAGAGTCACATGGTGCTGGGCTAACCTGCCGCCGGAGCCGGGGATCGAACCGTGATCCCCAGATTCCAGCGTCAGTCGCCCTGGCCGCGGCGCCACACCTCTTCCATAGGGAGTCAGACTGATTTGCATATGGCCATGTCTGAACTGGGGTGGCAGAGTGGGCTAAAGAACGGTGATGGATTAAACCCAGATCTGTTGACAGGGTGCGAGTGTTTGATTAGTTCAGATGCTCCGTCCATCACCACCCCCTTTTGTACCACTTTGTTCGCCATAAGTTGGCAGGGTATGCTCAGACGTGAGTCCCTTGCTCACTTTGCCACTGGGTTCAAGCAAGCCGGGCTGAAGACGGCTGAAATGCCAGAAACCGGTCCTCTGAAGCTTGTTTCCGATCCAGGGAAGGCTTGGCTTGGCAGTTCGGGCTGGACTGTTCCCATGAGGCACAGGGTCAGACTGACTTGCATATGGCCATGTCTGAACTGGGGTGGCAGAGTGGGCTAAAGAACAGTGATGGATTAAACCCAGATCTGTTGACTGGGTGTGAGTGTTTGATTGGTTCAGATGCTCCGTTCATCACCACCCCCTTTTGTACCACTTTGTTCGTCATAAGTTGGCAGGGTATGCTCAGACGTGAGTCCCTTGCTCACTTTGCCACTGGGTTCAAGCAAGCTGGGCTGAAGACGGCTGAAATGCCACAAACCGGTCCTCAGAAGCTTGTTTCCGGTCCAGGGAAGGCATGGCTTGGCAGTTCAGGCTGGACTGTTCCCTTGAGGCACAGGGTCAGCCTGATTTGCATATGGCCATGTCTGTACTGGGGTGGCAGAGTGGGCTAAAGAACGGTGATGGATTAAACCCAGATCTGTTGACTGGGTGTGAGTGTTTGATTGGTTCAGATGCTCCGTCCATCACCACCCCCTTTTGTACCATCATGACAGTGACAGCAGCTTCTCTAGAGAGTGCAGGCAGTGCTGCAGGTCAGAGGAGTCATGTCTCCACACACCCACGATGTGCTGAAAAGAGCACTCACTCCAGTTATGAAGCAAAAGTGAGCCACCAGACTCTGAGTAGAGGGGTCTTTAACGGTGCTTAATTTGAGCCGGTGGTTTCTGGTGCTTAGAACCGGCACTTAACTGTTAACACCAGCACTTATGACAGTCTGCCATATGGTGGCGCTGTTTTAAGTGCACAACAACCCGAACCATTATTATAGCTTTGGGGACCTGGAATAGTCTGAAATGTCACACTAAGAGGAATGTGATGCTTGGTAGGTGTATTGGTACTGTCATTGGCAGCCCTGGCAGGGGCATTGGGTGGTGCAAGCTGCAGTGGCCTGACGAGGGCCACTGCAGCTAGGGGTTACAAAGTAAGCTGGGGTTAAAAAGTAAGCACTGGGGACTTGGTGGACGGACAGCGTACACTGGAGATATAGGTAGCTGCCAGGTATGGGAATCTTCCTGAGAAGATATTTATCTGTAGTCCTACCTTATAAAGCAAGCATTCTGATTGGGTATCCCGTACGGGTTCTGAAGACTTAGTTTAACAAGCATTGGCTAAGCTAATAGGTCTCGTCTATTGGTGAACTATTAGCATTGGCAATCGGGTGGGTGAGAGTGGCAAGAGGGTGGGCGGCGCCGATTGCTTCATAGCTCTTTTTTTTCTTCTGTCAGGAGGTGGTAGAAAAACAGGAACAATTGGAGAAGAAACAGGGACGGGAATGGTGGGAGGAATATGGGAAGGGAGAAGAAACAGGAATGGTAGGGTGCGTGGGAGGTAAGGGAGAAGAAACAGGGATGGGAGGGCTAAGAGATAAGAAACGGGTAAGGAGGGTGTGTGGGTGGGAAGGGAGAAGAAGCAGGGACGGAAAGGTGGGTTTGAGGAAAGAAGAACCAGGGACGGGAGAGCGGGTGTGAGGGAAGAATAAACTGACGGGAGAATGGGTGTGAGCCGAGAAGAAACAGGGATGGGAGGACAGGGAGAAAAAGCAAGGATAGGAGGGCAAAAGAAACAGGGATAGGAGGGCAAAAGAAACAGGGATGGGATTGCGGTGGGCAAGTGGTAGGGTAATAGCAACAGGGATGGGAGGGCGGGTGGGAAGAAAAAAAGAAACAGATTATTCAGTGGAAAAGAAACAGGGACGAGAGGGCAGGTGGGAGGGGAAAAGAAACAGACGAGAGGGCGGGTGGGAGGAGAAAAGTAACAGGGACGAAAGGGCGGGTTGGGGGTGAAATGAAACAGGGACGGACGAGCGGATGAGTGGGAGGGAAAAAGAAACAGGGGTGAGAGGGCGGGTGGGAGGGGAAAAGATACAGGGACGAGAGGGCGGGTGGAAGGGAGGGAGGGGAAAAGAAACAAGAATGGGAGGGCGGGTGGGTGGGAGGAGAAAAGCAACTGGAGTGGGTGGGAGGGGAGAAGAAACAAGACGGGAGGGTAGGTAGGAGGGGAGAAGAAACAGGGATGGGAGGGCGGGTGGGAGGGGAAGAAGAAACAGGGATGGGAATGTGGGTAGGAGGGGGAGGAAAATGCTATGAGGGGAGAAGAAAGAGGGATGGGTGGGTGGGATAGAAGAAACAGGATTGGGTGGGTGGGAGGATAGAAGAAACAGGGACATAGAAGAAACAGGGACAGGTGGGTGGGAGCACAGAAGAAACAGGGACAGGTGGGTGGGAGGGTAGAAGAAACACTGACAGGTGGGAGGGTAGAAGAAACAAGGACGGGTGGGAGGAGGGTAGAAGAAATAAGGACGGGTGGGAGGGTGGGTAGAAGAAATAAGGACGGGTGGGAGGGTGGGTAGAAGAAATAAGGACGGGTGGGAGGGTGGGTGGAAGAAACAGGGACGGGTGGGTAGGAGGGTGGAAGAAACAGGGACGGTGGGTGGCAGGGTGGAAAAAACAGGGACGGGTGGGTGGGAGAGTGGAAGAAACAGGGACGGGTGGGTGGGAGGGTGGAAGAAACAGGGACGGGTGGGTGGGAGGGTGGAAGAAACAGGGACGGGTGTGTGGGAGGGTGGAAGAAACAGGGACGGGTGGGTGGGAGGGTGGAAGAAAGAGGGACGGGTGGGTGGAAGAACAAGTGGGTGGGAGAGCGGAAGAAACAGGGACTGGTGGGTGGGAGGTAGAAGAAACAGGGACGGGTGGGTAGGAGGGTATAAGAAACAAAGGGATAAGAAACAGGGAGGTGGTAGAGAAAAGTAAAAAAAAAAAAAAAGAAAAGACGAGGTATGAAGCTGACTGCATCATAGCGAAAATAGTTTCAGAATCACAGTGCGAGCAGTGGCTGGCCAGCAGAGGCACTCTAATCAAACCTAACTAACCTGTACTTGGTCTGTGCCTAACGGAAAGAAAAGGGAGTGACGGAGGGCAAGTGCAGCCCAATGAGAAGGCAGCATAGAAGAGCGACAATGACACCTACAAATGTAAAGCAATGGGCATGTTCCAAGCCCATTTTCAAACACAAGAACTTCACTAGTGAGAGCGCATTCACTAGTGCATGCTTACACAAGCAAGACCTAAAAACCCTTGAATAAGAACGTACAAGAAGAAAACTGGAAACCATTTATTGACACACTGTAAATTACTTCATCCTCGTGATGTAAAACACACTAACATCACTTTCGAGTTTTCTGTTTCTGATGTTATGTCATGGAAGATTTGCAATATGCCACCCTGGCATATGGGGACCTTTAGTCCATATTGGAGACATGGTGTGGTGGATGGAGCAGGGGAACGTCTGTGGCTTTTTTGGTACAGGAATAAAGAACAAGTATGGACAAGGCCAATCATTTTGGTTTTTGTAAAGTGAAAGTATTTTACCAAGCTTCACTGATGCATTAGAATGCAAGCTGAAGAAACAAAAAACAACAGACAAACATTACTTTTCAGCAGAGGTGCTCGAGCACTGTGAGTTCATAAACTGCATCACCACAAACAAGGCAGAAAATATGACAAAGCCGCTGAGATATTAAAAGGAAGGTTGGGGGAAAGTGGGAGCTGTAACAAAATCAGAATGAAAGGGATGTGGTGTAATGATTCTGAAATATACATCCCTCCAGCAAGG
The DNA here is from genome assembly GCF_964261635.1 of Lissotriton helveticus. Taxonomy (NCBI): domain Eukaryota; kingdom Metazoa; phylum Chordata; class Amphibia; order Caudata; family Salamandridae; genus Lissotriton; species Lissotriton helveticus. Next base: position 16,286,741 of record NC_136060.1, on the reverse strand, counting down.
CATTGCTTAGAGAGCAGAGTATAGTTCTGAAGGACTCCTTTAGGATAGATAGTGAAACTGCCTTTCGAGGTCATCTCTTGCATTTTGGGACTCAAATTGGAGCCCATATCCTAAATGTCATGTCCAGTCTGTCAAGCCCGGATATTACGTTGAGGGCTTGATAGGCATCGAAGGTACAGTTCGCAATTCCCCACGTTGTGTTCAGCTCCGGAGGTCACATCTAGAGTTATTTCTAGTACAGATGCTGGGGTGGGGGATAGTCAAGCCAGGAGTTTATCTCGAAATTAAAACAAGTATCTAAAGTCCTGACTACTGCAGTCACTTCTAGACATCCTCCGAGTTGGAGTATTGTTATTTCAGTATTGTGTCTAAGTCTGGGGGCAAAATCTGGAGGCCTCATCTTGAGTACTATGGGGTCTATCTATCGGGCTTTATCTGAAATGTGTACACAGTTGATGGGGTGTTTTATATGGACTAGGCAGCCTCATTAAGAGACTCATGTCCTATTCTCGTTATCACAATTTAAGTGTTGAGTATAGTTCTGAAGTACATAGTTGAAGTTTTGTGGAAGGTTATTATTTATTAGAACATTGGAATGTTGGGAGCTCCATTGCAGACAATGGAGTTCTCCCTGCTTCTACGGGCCGGTAAAGGCCCGCAGAGCAACATTCCAATGTCCTACAAAGGCTTCTCGAATTTTGAGGGGATTTATATCCCCTCGAGCTTCGAGAACCCTTTGTTTAATTTGTTAGAACATTCTGCCCTCTAGTGGCAGAATGTTCTAATAGCCTTATAGCCCTTCGTAGCAGGGCTATACCGGCTATTAAAGTCCCGCTGTTTTGTTAAAGTCCCTCGCCTTCGGCTCGAGCCTTTAACCATTCAGCGGGCCTTTAATAGCCAGTATAGCCCGCTACGGCGGGCTATAAGGCTATATTAATAAGTCAGCTGGTGTGTGGTGGTTATGTGAACAGGTAGGTTGACGTGAGGATGGGTAAATGGGTGTACGGATGGGTGTGAGTGAACAGAGAGGTGAGCAGGTGAATGGATGAGAGTTTTCAAGGTATTTAGGTAAAGAAGATGGTGTGAGTGGACGTTTGAACAAATAGGTGGGTGTCTAGTTGAGTCAGCTAGCTGATGGTTTAATAGTTTATGTGTGGATAGGGAAGCAGGAGGATGAGTGCAAGAGCAGTGAAATATGGTAACACTAGAATAAAATGCTGGGGGAACAAGGGAATGCAAAGAGCAGTAGCAGGTCAAGAGCACAAACAGAGGCTATGAGAACTTAAAAAGAGGCAATCGCCTTCCTATTAACTATCAGTGGCTCTAAAGGTGGCTAGCATTTTAGTCGTAGAAAGGGGAGTGCCCACTCGGAGCAGCCTTCATGAAGAAGAGGCATATTTGACAAAAACGGTAAAAGAATTAAAAAAAATGCCAGAGAGAAGCACAAGTCCAGTGAAATCAGAGATCAGAATTAAGGCTATTATAAATTTAGGACCTGTTTATCAGGTGTAGGCAGGGAAAACAATCGACAGAGCGGATGTGCTAGACCTCTTCTTTCATTGGTTTACAACTCCTTAGAAATGTCATCAAGCATACGTACGAGTCGTTGAATCTATATTTTAACATGTTAACGGTGACTTCCAAATGCATTCTTTCAAAATTTCAGAAGTCATTATCCTTCCATTTATTGATCCCTAGAAATAGCTCCAACTCCTGCACTGAGCAATTAATAATGAATTAAAAATGCCTTTCAAGAACCAGTCTCTGCACTTTTAATATAAATTTGCCAAAACAATTATTCTCAACTATAACACAATTATGCATATTCGATTTGATGACTCAAGTGGAATATCACATTCTTTTTTTTAATCACGAAAAAATGTGTAAGTGACAATGGTGAATTACAGTGTTGATTAATTGTTCAGCGAGTGTTAACTAGGTAAATTTAGCGTATGCCAGGGAGCCTAGGTGACTTTTTTCCAGTAAGCATTAGTTTAAAGGGATGATTTGCCTTCAATATATTACGATTTTTGCTTCACAAACCTGTATTACTATACCCCTCAACCTACATATCATCTTTAAACCAGGCATGGAGTCTATGTCCGGTCTCGAGTTCTGACATCTAGTGGTCAGGCAGAACATGGGTACTTTATTAAAGTTCTATCTGGTGGCACCATACATGTTCCATAACATTGGTCCACGTTTGACTGACCACAAGATGCCATCTACTTGCATAGGTCGCCAAGTCCAAAGTAGTGGGCAAGATACATATAGCTAAAAAATGCTGCGTCCCCGCCAAAAACAGATGGTTAGAACAATTATTCAATAACATTTATGAAAAAACACTTCAATGTTTTGCACAGCAGTATTTATTTTAATTTTGAACCATAATCAAAAACTGTAATTCTCTGTCAAACATTTTCATTAGAGGCTGAAAATAAGGCAAATACCTGCTCTCCAGTGGCACATTACTGCCGAGGACCCAGCTGTCCTGCAGCTGGACGGACTCGGGCGTGGTTTGCAGCTCGGCGGGCAGAGCAGCCGGCGGGGCCGGGCTATGGTTCCTCCTATTGGTCAGCGAGTTGCGGTTGAGAGAGGTTATGGATGGGTGGTGCGGCGCAGGGTGTGGCTTGAGGGTAGGAGGCAGGGGCTGCAGCGTGGATTGGCCCTGGTTATTTTGAGGCTGCTCTGTAAAGAAAACAACAGAAGGGGAGAAGAAAGTCATTAGTTGCTCTCTGCTATACGCTGGATGTGCTGATCCTGAAAGAGTCAAAAGATTAATTTAAGCTCATGCTCCAACATATTTGCATATCATTTATTCTATTAGTAGGCCTTTGGTGACATTCTAAGCAACCGAATTTACCCTTGATACTCACAGCTCTAATTAATATACAACAGATGGTAAAATTGCTCTGGTTGTAATTTATTTGCATTTTTTCATCTGGATTTTATTAACACCTACACGAAACGGCATGCGACAGCTCCCCCACTGAGCCTTTAGAAACCAGCTTTCTTTTTGTAGCAAACCAAGCCGGAGATGAAATGAGTAATTTTGGCGGGAACACAAAGGTTGTCGAAATGCAAATAATCCCTATAATTATTTAATGGAGTTTTTTTTCCCAGGCTTTATTTAACGCCAATAAATTATGATTACCGGCTAGTAGCTAAACAGCAGTCGACTACTTGAGTTTAGTGCTGATGTGCTCTGTGCTCCGCTAATAGATGCTAAGTATTCTTCGGCAGAAGGTCACTCGGCTTAGCAGATGTTCCTTCATGGATATTTAACAGACTGAATCAAATCTGATTACAACGTCAAAAGACTCTTATATTTAACGACCGCTCTACCCATTAGAACACACGCGGAACATATTTTACAATTTTGCACGACTGTCTGTGGTAGAGCTACCTGTCGGAGCAAGTTAAGACCACTGTGGTTGCCAGGCATCAACATGGCGCCACCAGGAGAGGTCGGAAATTCCAGACCCTTCGAGAAATAACTTCTTTCTACCTTGCTTTGTAGAGCTTTTGATCTCTTTCTGGCACATTCTAATGGTTAGTAATAGCAAGCTCGACATTCTCCTCAATTTTGCTAACAAGATGAAGAAATGATATATGAGGATTTCAAAGAGGAAAGCAACATGGGATTGAAGCAGCTGCCTCAATTACAAGCTAAACCACTTGCCGCATTACAGTAAAGCAGACATGTACGTATATTCATTCAGCAGCAAGCAGTGATGCCACAAAGAAAAGAGATCGGGCACAAATGAAGGTTAAGGAAAAGGTGGCGGACATACATCAGGAAAGGGCAGCCTTATGCCAGATTTTCAGAATCCCTAATTAACATAAAAATGAATTCATTTAGAGTCAATGTTTGCAAATTTATAATGTTAGCATCCTTAGAAATTGATAAGCATCTGGCTCCCCTGGACCTCTATTGGTTAAAAAAGTTAAGAACTTAAAAAATAAAATAAAAAGGTTAAATGTGAAGTGTGACTCTCCTGACACTGAGCAAGGAGCCTCGAATGCTATACATTTGGAATAGCTGAGCATCACCATGTCAATGGCAGGTACTCTGAAGCTGCCATGCTTCTCAGAGGCTCTTTTGCAGAATGGATTCAACTGCTGTAAAGGTTCCCTAATAGTGCCACAGCTTCTCTAAAACCGGCCATCCGATTTACAGCAGCTACAGAGCATCTCCAGTAATGTGGACCAAAGTGATTTTCATTTGTTGTGACCAATGCCACTGTGCATCAATGTGAACTGAAGGCTAGGCAGAGCATATGTGAGGCGGAATAACAAAAATCTGCTGGTCTTTATCCTGCATGGCTTCCAGCTAAGCACAAAGTCATTTTTTAAGAACAATCCTTTTGTAAAAGCAATATCTCTGTGCTCCAGGTATGCCCCATTCTTGACAGCTCATTCAAAAAGAGTCGAACCAGCAGAACCTCCTTCTCGGCGCAATTGCTGCTCAAGATAAGGAGTAGTGCCAATCACCTCCCGTACCAGAAAGCATTAAAACACGGCTCTTCACGTCATAATTACACAAGTTACTGACCACGATCTACACAAGAGGGGAAGTAGATATGCACAACTGCAGCTCCTCTCCCACTATTTGCACCTCTTCACACGTTTGGGCTGTGTGACGTATGGGTTTCAGGTTTACCGCCTATCTTAGAATTCTCTACATCTCAGCCAACATATAAAAATAAGGCATACTATACCCAACACTGTTCCGAACTCACACCCCTGAAAACAAGCCTAGTAACTGATGAAAATTGAAGAACTTCAAAGCTATGTATGGAGCAGTAAACAAGGAATTTAACAGAATACAGTACAAAAAAAGAACAGATGGCACTGGGCGAACCATGCACTTAAAAAACTCAACCTTATGCCCTATCACCTACCACACACGGACCATTTTCTGACATGGACAACGCAAAAACAGCAGATAATCATATCCAAGTTAGAATGAAAACAACTGGTAAAGTCAACTTCTCTGTACAGAATCATAGAGCACCCACTGCTTGAAGAAAGTTGTCATGGGAAGGAAGAGGAATTAGATGGTTTATTTGCTGTACATTGTTGGCGATGAAGGTACGATGAGGTCACGGGATAGCAGTATCGCTAGGGAGATGCCAGTAGTGTGAGACCCAGGTCGAGGAGGTAGTAGGATTGCTTGGGAGATGCAGTTAGTGTGAGACCCAAGTGAAGGGCATAGTAGGCTCGTTAGGGAGCCCAGGTAGTGTGAGACCCAGGTGGAAGAGGTAGCAGGAATCCCTTGGAAGACACAGGTAGTGTGAGACCTTGGGCGAGGAGGTAGCATGATCACTAGGGAGATGCAGGTAGTGTGAGACCCAGGGCGAGGAGGTAGCATGATCACCAGGGAGATGCAGGTAGTCTGAGACCCAAGTGGAAGGTGTAGTAGGATCGCTAGGGCGATTCAGGTAGCGTGAGACCCAGATATCAGGAGTGCTAGTACCGTTAAGGTCTAAAGGATGGAAGGACAGAGGAAAGGCTGTGGACGTCCGTGCGAGAGAGAGAGGGAGAACACAATGGCAAGTGTTGGCTGCTTTTGAACCACACCGTAATACCTTAATTTGAGAAAGTGAATTTAATAGTTTGCAAACAGTGGTGTGGCAGAATCCTGAGGCAAGCGTGCCGTGCTTGAATGCACGTGTGCCTTATATCCGAGACAGCAGACTTGGGCCATGTACAGTTTTTAGAGAGTAAGTGATAGATGTGCTTCTAATTTTCGAGATTACAGGGATGTCAACCGTTATGAATACAGCAGATTAGCAGATATCGGAGGCATGCACCTCAGATAGACTGTTCCCTTAAAGACATCAGTTTGCACCTCAGACAGCAGTTATATCCCTCAGGTTGCACCGAAGATACAGTCTTGCACTTCAAACAACAAAAAAATCCCTAGGGTTACAGAGACGTGCAGCACAGACGGCAGGCTTATGTCTTGGGTTGGAGATATATTTAAGGTCAGCACTTTGGACAGAAAATGTCCCTTTCAGATGATCCAGATATTACAGATATGATTCTTGGGCAGCCAATCTTGTCCCTTGGTCACACAAATATTACAGGCAGAAAACTCGAAATTAATTGTGTCTCCCGTAACAGAATAACAGCAGAAAGTAGTGCATGTGCGACAGCAATGCCAGTGATCGTTGTTACAGGACACCAGGGCTATCACTCAGATACTGCAAGAGTGAACGGAGGCAGCAGAGAACTCCAATGGATGAGATTGTAAGGGTGGTGATGTGTGTAGTGATGGTGATACTAGAACATGCTTCTTTAGGAGGGTCATACAGGCATTATTATTATTATTTATGGTCTTATAAAGCGTGCAGCTACCCAAAAAGGGTTTCCCGGCACTAGGCATAGAAAGAGAGACTGGACTACCAGCTTAATACAGCAAAGTCTTCAAACCTTTGCGGAAAGCAAGCAGAGGTCTTTAAGGTGTTTAGGAAGGGAATTCCACAGTCTTGGAGCCAATACTGTGTAAGAACACCCTCCCTTCGGGGCCAAGTACAACCTAGGCACAGTGTAAAAAGCCATGTTTGAAGATCTCAAACTACATGCAGGAAATAGGGTATCACCAGGTCCTGAATATAACGTGGACCTATCCTAGCTTTGTCCTTAAACAAACAGCATAGAGCCTTAAATTGAATGTTTTTAATGACTGTAAGCCAATGAAGCTCGAGAAAAAGATGCGAGACCGAAGCGCGCTTAGAGAGCCGGAACAGCAGTCTAGCCGCTGAATTCTAGACTATTTGAAGACGCAAACAGGCATGTTTGAGGTTACTTCAAAAGAAACACCCTGACACAGCAAGTGCCTTTTGCTCTTGCAGAAAGGACAGCGCTATTGGTGACCGAGTAAAAATTCATGAGGGTTGTGTGGGTTTTCGTGTGGGATGTGTGATTGATTGCACTGGGTTTTACATTATGAATAATACAGAACTTACAGGTGCAGACCACACTGCTCAGACATTAAACTGCAATGAGGAGTACTTCCAATAAAATCTTGACTTTCATGGGAGTATTTGGTGCAGGGACTGGAATGAGTATATGAAATGCCTGGTATGGGAGTAAATGATAGGGAGCAAGGATGAGCGAGATGATCATAAATCACCCCTGATAGGGACAACGTGGCATGGCCAAGGACAGGCTTTACCCCCCATCCAGACTTTTAATGACTCAAAGCCTTAATGCTTTTTTAATGACGAACAAAAAAAAAATCACTTGCAGATTTTAAGACGACGTTCAGAATGGAATCTCGGACATTTTTGGCATAGTACAAAGCTAATGCAACCAATCAGCATTTATTTCCCCTCCAGCATAGGTGTGTGGAAACACTTTTAGATACTTTCAAACAAAAAATGCATTTAAGCAATGGTGGTGGCAGACTTTTGGTTCTATATTTCACCACATAGCTTCATAAACATAGGGGCCGATTATGAGGTCGGTCAGAAAGCCTCCAAACGAAGGTCGGAGGCTTTCCAACCGACATCTCGGATTTCAAGTCCGACCCCATAATAACAACGTAGGCAGTCGGAATTGAAACTGGCCTGTCATTCCGGCTGGATTCCAACGGGCTCATGGAGCCAGTCGGCCAGTCGGAGGCCCCAACGTAATCCCTGAGGATGGCCGTCAGGATTATGATGTTTCCGACAGGTTTCCATGTTGTCGGAAAGCGACTTTGGGGGTCACTAGCAGGGCCCTCCTTCCACACGGCCTCCATTTGGGAGCCGAGTGGGCACCTATGTTAATCCCTACACCATGTGGCAGCCACCTTGAGGTGCCTGCCACGCGGTGCAGAGATTAACGGAATCTCCCATTTCTCCAAGGGAGCTTGTGCTACGGCCGGATATGGCCGCAGCACAAACCCCCATAAAAGGAATGGGAGTATGTGACTGCACTATGTGCGATCACATTGTAATGGCAGTGTCGGGACTGCTGACCGGAGGTCGGTCGGTCCGAGACCGTGGCGATCCACCAGACATCGTAATTAGGCCATTAATGTTAATTACAACATTTTCTATAGCTCCTCACCATTAAATTTATGAAAGGGCCAACTGCAAACCAAAACTTCAAATGATAAAACCTGGTACCTCATTGGCGCAAAAATAGAACTTTAGGAAAAATATTGACACACATGCTGCTCACTTGTGCGGTATTCTATCGGGATACTAATCCTTAAATATTATTCCTTAAAGTGATGAAATTACCCCACATCCTCCCACCGTGAATCATTAACACAAAAAAAGTAAGGATAAGTGATAAAACCATTTTTAGGCTCTCATGAATGCAAGCTACTAGATCACGAAGCATGGTGTAAGCGGACTTTAAAGCTGGTTTTTCTGCAACAAGGGTAAAACACATAACAAATCCTTGCTTCTTAATGCTCTCATACCATTGGAACTTGTTGTTGGCACCAATTTATGGACCTTTACCAGTGCTGAGAATTGAGTGCACTATTGGTAATTTCAACAATTGTGATAAGGCCTCTCTGTGCTCCCTGAATTTGCACCACACTTGCCATAATGTAGGCTGCAGAACTATGTCTGAAACGTTTGGAGATTTTTCCCCCTGTTCTTTCAGCTGCAGATTCTGGCGGGGAACGCAAGCTCTGTCCTAGTGCTGAGTTCATTTTCCTGTTAGTGATATCTTTAAAAATAGTCATCAGATGTATATTCCTCATCAGGTTACACCTGATCTGCTTGGAGTCAGGTAAGCAATTGAGGCACATTGGTTATATCTACCATATGGAAGTGAGGTGCTTCCATCTACCAAGACCTCTGTGCTCAAATCGATCAAGTTTTAGTTCAGTTGAACCTAGAAAAGGTTTGCACCTTTATTTTAATCCACTTAACATTTCCTTTTATTCTCAACCCATTGCTGTTTACCCAGCCCACATGCATTTGCCTTGAGGAAGTGGCAAGCATAGACTATGCTAGTCTCTACTACAACCCCTTTAGTCTTTTTGTGTGCAGACTCCCAGGCCATTAAGAGACAACCTTTGCTTATTTAATTTGGAAAAATTACATTTTGAGAAAAACACCTTCACAAATGGTATGCTTCATTTTTAAGCCATACTACAGGGTTGCCTGCTTTTTAAAGTCATGATGGTCCCATCATGCCCTAAATCAAGTAACATGTTGATAGAAACCCCAATGTAAAAAGAGTCACCCCCCCCCCCCCCGCCAATTGCTTCATTGTTTCCTTATGCGATGTTGCTAATACACACAGACAGCTCAGGTTTTACAGAGAGCACATTGGAGAGGAAATGTTACCCATTCGCCATCACTGATCCAGCACAGACTGCCTCTTTGAAGCCCCTAATTTCAGCCATCTCAGGGAGACCTGGGATAGGTATCTCAATGCATGTTCTAAGGAGATGGTTGGTGAAACTCGGCATCCGGGAGTTATTAGGTAATCAGATATATCTAAAGATTCTTGTGTATCAATGAAGTAGCATGTGTACTCACAATGTGACCATAGGAAAATGCAAGTAGAGAGGCGAAAATAGGTCAGGCACAAATGTCGTACAACCAGACACTGGTTAATGAGAAGTCTCACCCAAAAATTGATCATTTCATGTACAGTAGAAGCATACAAAGAGCAGGAAAGTTTAATGAACACCTTGTCAAAGCTGATTTTCCATTAGATTGACAAACTATTCCATTATGCATACACTTAGCCTATTTACAGCTATAGAAACAAATCCTGATATGGGAACTACAGTAAGTGGATACATCTTTTTGCGAGAAGGCATGTACTTTAGACTGCATGGTGTGCTTGTGTTTAAGGAAAACATAATATATGCTAAAAGACATACTATCTAGTAGATAGAGTGCAATAATAAATCACAAACAACATGCTGACACTGATGAAAGCAACAAAAAACAAGCACTAGGATCTGCATGCTGTGCAGCATGGCCAAAAAAAGAGAAAAAAACCCTAGGATGCATCAGGCTGCCTCATTTTTAGGCGGGCACACCAAGCAAGTGCACACTAACAAAATGACACAAGCGTGAGCAGGTGGGGGAAAAGTAACAGATGGTGGAGGGCAAGCAACATGGTAAGCAGGTGAAAGCAACATAGGGCCGGATGGGAGAAAGCAAAATGGAGGGCGCCAATGGGAGGATGCAACATGGAGGGTGTGGTGAGGGGAAAGAAAACAGGGTGTGGGTGGGGAAAGCAAACTCAGTGAGCGCAATGTGCAGAGAGGAAGAAAATGGATGAGGGAGCAATATATAGAACTATAGGAAAAGCACATGGGTGATACAGCAGCGCAACGGGTAGAGAAAAGCACACAAGGGTGAACACATCATAGACTGGGCGAGATTAGAAGAGAAATAGCAACACAAGTGTAGCAGAGGGCGAGAAGTACACAAGGGAGATAGCCGGAAAACATATGCACCTCTGAGAAGTACTTACACATAGAGAAAATAGTGGCTGAAAAATGAGCACTGAAAGGACACAAGTAATGCATCCATGCTTCATAGGAGTATGTAAAGCCCACCACGCAAGCTAATGAATAAGAAGCAAGCAAATGAGAGTAATGATAAAGCCAACAAATGGTAAGTAAAGGGCGAGCTCTAAGCCCACCATAAGCAAACAATACATCTTGCAATAGATCGAATATGCACTGCATGGTAGGTGAATCCTAAAAACAAACACTAGGACTGGACTGGAAAATACATTTCAAAGAAATGCAAAATACTGTACATTTAGACAAAATCATCATTAAGAAGAGCAAATTAGGTATTGTGCTGCTGGTATTATAGACATGCTGCCTTATTGGAAAACAGGAACCACTATGCCATCTTACTAAAGACTTCTTGCAACACTCTCTCGGGGGAGTTAACAAATGTTTACTTGTATTAACGGGTGGGAAATAAAGTCCTAAAGTGCATTTAATGAGCTGCCATCCTGTCTTACTGGCCAGGAATATTTATATTCTCAGTGTTCAAAAGGGAGAGCAGTGACTTTAATGAGTAAAGCAGCATTCCCTGTAGTGCTCCACCTCCTCTGACTAACAGATATATAGCAATGGCCTTAACGACTGCACAAGCAGGCATTATCAGGAGGGAATTGACTTTCTCATCAGTAGGTTTGCCTTGGCTTCAGCCAGGGATGCATAACTCATTCTGTAGTCAATTGTCTCTCGTTAATGATCACTCCCTGCTGTGATTAAGCCTTAAATTTATGGGGGGCATCCAACACACAGCTGATCAAGGGAGAAAAATGGGACAAAGAGGAATTTCTTCTCAAAGAAAGCAGATTCTGGGATTTCCTACAGTTGGGCCATTCTGATGTAAATTGATTCACCTATATCTGTAAACGGCAACCCGGTTTCAAAGAACTTTCCCTCAGGCATCTCACAGCTCTAGTTCGCTAGAGACACCGCATATTCTATATTCAACAATCCACGAGCTGCTTCTAAGGGACCAGAACCTGGTGTGCAAGCTGAGTTTGTTTACTTCACTAGATCAGTGTTCCTAGGTATCTCCTGCCACGCTCTACCCATTACCAGAACTGTCCTGAAATGCGCACAAATTGTGCATGTGGTCAGGCAGGTATTCCTGGATGCTCGTTGGCATGTTATCAACTCTTAGAAAATGTACATGTAAATTTGCATGGAACATACATCCCCTAATACACAGTCAACCACTACCCCCCATAGAGGAGAGATAAGATGCCATACCAGCAATATGCAAAGAAAAGCTAGTAATGCAAAATTTCAAACTGTTCTCGGCGTGTTCCCATCAAGACATTTTATTGGCAGCATACAACTCGCCAATTACAAGTGCTCTGAAATAAAGTGGCCAAGAAACATTTCTTAGTAGACATGTCAGTCAAGATCAGGTATACTCAAAGTATGGCCCGGGGGCGCATGCGCCCCCCTCATGCACAACAGCAGCTCTGAGCTGCTGTTTACTTCACAGAACACGCACATTCAAAAAGCTATACATTAGGTAAGCAATAGACACAAAGAGGTCCTGCAGACCTTACCGTTAAGAACAACTTAATCACTTTAATTCATCAGATTAAATCACAGCATTGAGAGCCATGTATTATAAGCGATCATTTTCAAACAAGAACTTACAAGCGTTCATGCCTCCCCTTCTGGACAACAATGCCATAGGTCAACCAAGAGGCAAGTCATATATCAGGTGCCCCTCTGTAGGTTATTACTATTAAAACAACATTATCATTTAAGTTTTCAAGTTTTAATACTTTATTCGACAGCATTGTCATAAAAGTTTGTTTCCCTAAGCTAAACAGAATAAATACTACACTAAGATTTTAAGAACAAGTTAAAATACATATTAAATACCATCAATTTATACAGTGCTGGCGAATATTTCAATTTTATAAAATTCATACATTATTATCCGAGTCACAGTGCAGGGCCTTGGCAAATTGAGTTAGCATTGTAATTACATTTCCCATAATTATTTGCAGTTTAAAGTGCGCGTGCGTATTATCCAGGCCCATCCCAAGTATTTGGCTACAGCGATAGCAAGGATGGGGGCACAATTTGATCTTAATATCCTTAGTGCCTCTAGGTGTTTCCTTGTCCCCAAATTCCTACAAACCGGTTTTAGCCATCTACTTCTTGGGGCAGCATATAGTGGGCAAACGAAAAGAAAATGTGGGATGTCCCCTACATATACTTTGCAATAGGGACAGATATTTACATTGCCGGGGGACCATTTAACAGTGAAGGCATTAAGGGGTAAAGAGCCAATTCTAAACTGGAAATACAGTTTCCTATCTAGGGGTTTAGAAATCAGATCCCAATACTGTTCTCATTTAGGGATAATATTAAAATCCAAGAACTGTGATGTCAACATGGATGATTGGTTGGAAGTCAAAGCAGTATTGTATATCATATCCCAATACATTTTTTTCAGTAATGCCTTGGATGGAAAGGCTTGCGGGTCTACTGCAGTCCACAGGTGACCTAGGTGCAATTTTTGGAGCAAGTTCCTAATTTCTTTAAACCAAGATATTTTATAAAACCGATCAGAGCTTACAACGTCCATAAGAGCAGCTGCGTAATGTCCCAATTCAGGAGTAGTCTTTATACGCCTCCAGTATAGGAGAGGACGCAATCTGGCCATATCCTCTATCTTTTTCCTCCCAAGATCATATTGGAGCGGGATCGTAGGAGTACTCTGCGGAAGACCAGCCATTCGACGAAGGAATTTATTTTCTGCAATGACCAGAGTACCCAGATTGGTAAAGCCCCATAGCTCTGATCCGTATAGGCAGGCGCCCAACACTTTCATACTATAAATCTCCATTATTGGCTGGATAGGTTTTGTAAATGAAGATTTATGTTTTTGAGCTATAGCCCCGGCCAATTGATTCAACTTTAGCACCACAGAGTCCAAATGGGATTTCCAGTTCATGTTGGCCTGTAGGGAAATACCTAGATAGGTAAAGGCGTTCACTTCTTCCAATAAAGACCCATTAAAATGCATTTTCCCCTTGAATTGTTTTGCAGGGTTCAGGTTCATAAACTTTGTCTTTGTTGTATTTAGTTCCAGGCCTCGAATCCGACAGAAATCACAAAAAGCGTTTATTGCCTTTTGTAAACCACTAGGGGTCTGCGAGACCAGTAAAGTGTCGTCAGCAAACATTAATACTGGAACTCGCACCCCATCTAGTATCGGGGCATCTGTCGGAGATTGCTTTAAAAAATCTACTATGCCATTGATATAAAGAGAGAATAAGGTGGGGGCCAGGACGCAGCCCTGCCTTACCCCTCGCTCCACAGGGAAAGGTTCAGTGACGTCTCCCTGTTCAACCCACCTAATCCGGGCATAGTTATTTTCGTGCATCCTCATAAGTAGGGTGAGCAATTCAGGGCTTATTCCGAGATCCCGCAAAACAACCCAAAGTTTTTGTCGGGGCACTAAGTCAAACGCTGACTTTAAGTCAACGAAAACAGCATATAATGGGCCATTTGTCATTTATCATTTAATAAATCAAACACAAGTGAAGGCTTTGTACAGCACACACCATGAAGTCATGCATTTGAAGATCCTCTCATAGGTGGTAATGAAAAAAGGAGGCAAAGAAAAATAAAACAATTGCCTAGAATCACACAACTTGATCAAGTGGGGAAGCTGGGATTGAGATTGATCCCAGGTCTTCTTGTTTTACAGTGTGCAATCCACCCACAAAACGAGCATTGCTTTCCCTCTCACGTTTTATATCAAAAGCAAATTCTTTGCCTTTACTCCTTGGCGCATGAGGCGAGAGGGAAGGTGGCAGACAGTAGCTATGTAAAGACTTTCTGTGTTGGCCGCACCATTTACATGTTTTGCTTCCCACTACACCCACCGTAAGGCACCCTGGCCCTCATCCTGCTCGCATCGATGCGGCCTTTGGGCATGCGACAGACCATACTTTTTTGCCTCTGAGTTGCGAGTACCGATGGTCAAGATGGAGCCCTTATTTAGTCATTCGGGTAGCAGTGAGTAAGTCAAAACAAGGGGATACTGAAAAATGGGTATCAGCCTGCTGAAAATCTGGCATGGCCCACAACTGTACAGAGCAACTCTAGTAGAAATTTAACAAGGATTATAAAATGTGAAGACAATAAAAATCAATGAAACGTTTTAAAGTTATAACCCATAACACATTTTAAAGTTATATTGGACTTAACTGCTCGTCTTGTGAAACACACTTGGACGCCAATTTGAAGCACATTTCAAAATATATTAGAAACTTTATCTCATTGACCTCTTCTGAAAGAGCCATTCCTGTTATTTAAATTGCATTTCCGATTGAAAGCAAATATATTTTATTCAAAATCAACCATAAAATGCATTGATGAAGCTGCGTCCATATTGGCTGGGTCACCTTTTCTTCATCTTCTGCTTGTTTCAAGTTATAAATGCTTTTGACTGCCCTTTTGTGTTTTGTTAAACATAAAGCAGCAAACTGCAGTGTTTGGCTTTCTGGGTGACATCAGTACACACAATGTGTGTTTTTCCACTTCTCACACTATGCCACTTCAGTTAATTCTTTGTTGCCCAATGACTTAACTATCTTTATTGTGGATGGTTGAACATTACAGAAAAACTACACATTACAAAAGTTGGCAGTAATGGCAAATGCAGCATGGTTTTGATGTCAAAAGTGATAAACATGTTGCCTTAGGTCTGGAAAGGTTACTGAGATTGCAGAAACCAACATACAAGTCATGTGCTGTGTAAACTTGCTCTTGATGTTGTATTAAGTTAAGCCAGGACACTACACGTTTTATGCATGTTTTCCATTTAAATGCTTGGCACTCTCTGCCAAAAAATGCAAAAAGCCCAATTAACTTTGAAAAAAAGTTATTGAAAACAGAGCTTCCTATATTGGTTGAAATGTGGAAAATGATTTTGCAGTGTTCCGTTTTAAACATAATTTTATTAGAACTGCATAACTCCTCTTGGAAAGAACAGTTAAAGCCCACCGGTGGTGACATTTGCTTCAGTTTACAACAAGAGCAGCACATGCCTTTCTAAACGGAGGAGTGAGGAAGGACAGCTGTTTTGCTTTGTGGGGTAAGTGGCCCAGCCCTCATTGAGACCATATATGCTAACTAGTCTTAAATAAGGGATGTCATAATTTTACACTGGTACTCATGACAATCAGTTAGTGCATCAGAGGAGTGAATGGTGCAAATAAATCAAAAGAGGTGTACAGATATACAAGCAGGAGGTTTCACAAAATAATGACTTGTAGATGTCTCCCTCTTTCATATCATCTGGTAAAACAAACATTTGCAATGCAATAGGTCTCGCATTAGTGAATGTTTGAGCTGATGGCATTACTAATGTTAATGTTTGTTTTTGTTCTTTTTGCTAAAACAATATACTACAAGTAGCATAAATAATAAGTGAAAAGGCATGAAGCAACAAAAGGGTGCAGTACCACAGGCTGCTACTAGGTGTCTCTGTGGAGTTGTAAAGACACCTTTATTAGCCTTATAACATACTGCACCCTTAAACCAATCATAAAGAGGAAGACTGCATTAAGGCTGCAGTACCTTATGTGGCTAATAGAGGTCCATTTACAACTCCATAGGAACACCTAGTAACAGCCTGTGGTATTGCACCTTTTGTGTACTACACCCTGGGCGCAGAACTTGTAAAGATTTTGAGAATGGGAAGGGGCATTGATGCCCTATTATGCTAACGTGTGTTCCTAATACCAAAATCATACACACGACTTGGCATAAGGATGCAAATAGCTGGTCAGCAGAACAGTGTGACAAGTCACTTGGGCCCATATTTACTAAATGGTTGCCCAGACATTCACAACACAAAGCAAAGATAGTGTCTATTTACTTACCATTGTAAAGGTAAGCTTAAGTAGGTTAAGGCAGCGTAAGTTGTTAAAGGTTGCGTAAGTATCCACAGAGATCATGCGTCACAATAAACAAAATATACATCTATTTACATTCCCAGCTCAAGGTGTTGATAGGAAAGTAGCTCGCAACAGGAACTGCTAACACGGAGAGCAAATGCCACAAGGACTTTATGGCTACCAATCGCTCTTTCCTCACACTATTACTCATTAGTGGAAAGAGGAGTCCAAAGGAATTTAGGAAACAAGGCGGGGGAGTAAGAGCTTGAGGGAAACAGGGAGAGTTGAGGAGGAAGAGCAAAGGAACTTAATGGAGAAAGGGGAAAGGTGAGTAAAGAAATTAGAAAAATGGCCCAGAGGCAGGTCAAGGAATGAATAAGCAGTGGGGAAAGAAGAGGGCATGTGAATTGCGAAGAATTGGAGAGGAAGGAAGAAAGGAGGATAGAGTGTGTGCGAATTATACATGCGAAGGATGGGTGTAAGGAAAGACGACACTGAGGAGGAAGGGAGTAGAGTCACTGAGGACTCCATATACCATGTGATCCCGCTAAACACACTTCTCTGATGCATGCCTCGCGCTCCAGTAGGGATGAGGGTAAAGCCGGCTAGAAAAAGAGATTCACACGATACCGGGCATGGAGGGTGAGGGGGCAAAAGAGGAAAGATATGTGAAAATGAAAGCGAAGGGACAGATACAGAAGGAAGAAGGAGACCTCATGGCAATCTCTACTTACACACCCTTCGCCCAAACGCGCAGAGCTCCCTTCCTCTCTGAGTGACTTACAGCGTCTTACAGTCACAGTCTCTCGAACAATGAAGAACGTCTTCAATGCATAAACAAACAAGTCGGCGAGCCGCACATTTTGAAAAGAATACATGTGGCCCCCATTGTCAAAAATGAAGAGGGCGCCTGCGCTGGGAAAAAACATAGAATGTTGCCAAAATTGAGTTGAGCGACCCGTGCACAACAAAAGAAATGTCGCGTTGTCACCATTGTTAAAGTTCAAGCACGGCGTGCTGCAAAAAAAAAGGTCATTACATTGTTGTGCCTGCAAAAGCAAGTAGGAGAAAGCCATTTAAGAAAATAGTGCTCACAGACTGGAAATAAAACCTACCGAGCAACAAAACATGTATTGTATTGTAATTGCAATTGTATAGCGCTTACTACCCCAGACGAGGCAATAAAGTGCTTTTTCGGCGAGTAGCACGCTACTCCCGGGGCCCATAGAGGATTAGTGTTGAATTAGTACAGTGAAACATGCAAGTGTGGTGGATAGGTTAGTAAGTTATTTGGATTCAGAAGGATAGCAGAAGGACAGAACAGGACAAAAGGTTTGTATTTATATAGCGCTTGTTACCCCTCATGGGGTGTTGAAGCACGCTACTTCGGAAACCCATAAAGGATTAGTGGTGAATTAGTATGGTGAAATATGAAAGTAATGTGAGTGGTGGATATTAGTCAGTTATTTGGAGTGAGCAGGATAGCGGAGGGATAGAAGGGGAAGAAAGGTTTGCATTCATAGAGCACCTGTTATCCCCGATGGGTGTTGAAGCACTTTTCTGGTGAGTAGCAGGCTACTCTGGAACCCATAAAGGATTAGTGTTGAAAATTAGTATAGTGAAATAAGAAATAATTTGAGTGGTGGATATGTTATTCAGTTATTAGGATAGAGAAGAGTAGGTGGCGGGATTGAAGAGGGAAAGAGGTGTGTATTTATATAGCGCTTTCTACCCCCGATGGGGTTTTGAAGCGCTTTTTTGGCGAGTAGCACGCTACTCTAGAACCCATAAGGATTAGTGTTGAATTAGTATGGTACAACATTACATTAATTTGAGTGGTGGATATGTAAGAGGGGCAGTCCTCATGGGAGGTTACAAGAGGAGAAAAGGAGGTACTAAGGAGGATTACTAGGTCTATTCACAAATCAAAAAATCACCATTTACAAAGAACAGGAGGCAATTGAAAAGATGGGCAAAAATGGGCAGAGCTTAAAGTCCATACCTGAATACAGCATGCCTCGAAGAGCCAGCGCAAGTGCTGCCTAGGCCAGACCTAAAGAAAAAAGTTAGTTCAATGCCTGCTATAGATACGAGCCATGACATAGGGAGGCAGGCTTGCTCCCTAGCAGCGACAGTCAACAACGTCAGTCTTTCAAGATTATTAAACCTGCACTACTGAGTTGGGCAATAATAACATGCATTTTATTGCACCAAGATACAATTCAGCTTTTTCTATGTGTTATAAATCTTAAATAATGGGGAGCTGTTAGAACCTGCGTCTCTAGTTGGCAGAGGTCTACACTTTATCCAAGTAGAGGCACACAATCCTAGGCAGGATAAGAGTAGTACACACTAAAAGTTCACCTGTGCTCACCCTTAGGTAGCTTGGCTCAAAAGAGTTGGGCTAAACTAAAGAGGTAATGTGTAAAGCATTTATGCACACACAGTAACGCTGTGAAAACACACAACAGTACTCCATATCAGTTTAGAAATATGTAGCAAATACTTCTCTGATCACAAAAAGACCAAAAATAACAACAATAAATCCAACATACACAAATCAAAATATGAATCTCTTCAAGATTAAATGCAGTTCTAGTACTTAGAAACACAGTACTTCTGGCGGGGACTATAACGACGTGCTTGACAAAGTCAAATCTCAAAGTTCAGAGCAACCGGGATGGAGCATGGGCTTTCTCCGGAATTATACAGACCCCAGTTATAGTACCTTGGAAAACCTGACAAACAAAGACATTGCGAGGCACTGGGGAGGTCAGGCGTTGCTGAGGCGAGTGCAGCGCCAGTTTCTTACTCTCTGTAAAGGTTGTTGGCATGTCGGAGATGCTTGGGATGTTGCAAGACAGGGGATTTGATATGGCAATGTTCCACTGGTGGTGTGGGGGTCAATGAAGCGTTGAGGGTCAATCCACAAGGCGTTGACTTTGCGCTGTCGATGACACACCACGTGCCACAGGTGCTGCGGTGGAGTTGGAGACGGGCATCACAAACTTCGGTGATGCAGTGCTTGAGACTCACTCTGTGGTGGATCTTCAAGAGACTTACGGTGGCGGTGGGCCTGCACTGCATGTCACGGTCATTGCTTTGAGCAGGGACCATGGCTTCGGTGCAGGCAGCACCGCTGTGTCTAAGAGCGGCGCTGGTTCAGAAGTCACTCAAAGTCGTTGGACTGGTTTCTACTTGTTTAACACTGCAAACTCACTTCCAAGAGCCCAGGAAATGGATATTTGGCACCAGTTGGCAAAGTAGGACTTCAGCAAAAAAAAGCCCTGGTACTGTAGGTGAAGTCTCTGAGGGGCCTGATATTTCCAACAGGAGGCAAGTGCAAGTCAAGCACTTGGAGAAACTTAGAAAGTAGGATGCAGAGAGCAAAGTCCTGTCCTCCCAAGACAGAAGCAGCATGCCAACACAGCAAAGCAAGCAGCAAAGTGGCAGTCCCTCCTGGCAGCACAACAGCTCCTCTTCATGGTAGAGTGTCCTCAGTCCAGAGTGTGCTGAGTCAATGGTGTCAGAGGTCCATACCCATTTTGCCCTCAAATAAAGGTCTTTGTAGTGCACAAGACCCTGCCCTTATTGGCCCTGGCTCCAGATACACTACAGGGGGATAGGAAGCTGTCTGAGTGGACAGGCACATCCCTATTCAGGTGCAAGTGTCAGCTCCTACCACCATTCTAGCTCAGAAAGGCCCATCAGCTAGGGGATAGGTCAACAGGATTATCAGGGCACACCTCAGCTCCCTTAGCGTGTGACTGTCTAAAGTGAATTCACAAACCCCAGCTGTCATCCAACCCAGTCATGTATTCTAGGGACAGGCACAGGCACATACACAGACACAGAATGGTTAAGTAAGAAAATGACAACTTTCTAAAAGGTGGCATTCTCAGAAGTGCAACTTAAAAAGCAACTTCAATAAAATATTTGTTTTTAAATTGTAAGGCCAGAGACACAAACATTCAATTGTCTATCTGTTCCCAACTGGATGAAACACTTGAAGATTATACACGGTAGCTCCAATGCTAAATTATGGGACAAATATGCCTTGCTGTAGTAAAAAACGAATTTTGCAGTTTTTCATTACCAGCACAGGTAAAACGTAAAACCATGTGTCCTACCATTTTAAATACACTACACCCTGCCACTGGGGCTACCTAGAGCCTAACTTAGGGGTGCTTACATGCAATAAAAGTGAATGTTTAGGCTTGGCAAGTGGGTGTACTTGCCAGGTCGGCACTGGTCAGCAGTGTTAAAGTGCCCAGAGTTCCAACACCAGCAAAAACGAAATTCAGCACACAGTCAAAAACAGGAGGACAGAAACAGAAAGACAGGGGAAACCACACCAACAAATGCCAGGTCTAACAAGAGCACAAACACTGACTCAAGTTAAACCAAACTTTTTTAATAGTGCTTTATAGGAATAATTATAATGTATTTCTTTATAGCTTTATAGAGAACACAACTAAGACAATTTTCACAGCCAGCAAGATTATGTGGAACAGAACCATCTCTGGATAGATAACTGACTGTTTTAATTGCTTCTACAAAGTATGTGTATCCTGGAATGACTCTGCCTTGTTTTTATCCCCTTGCTTCAGCAAGTCATATGTCCCCCTCTCCTAGGGCACTCCAAATCATGGGAGGCAGCATTAATACCAGCATCCAACTAGCATTTATATTTGGTGGAAGAAGCAGATCTGTCTCATGAGATTGTCGGACACCAAGAGAAAAGAGGAGGCAAAAGGTGACTAACCATCTATAGCCATTCAGTATACAGGGTCAACCCAAAGTCTAATTGTGGTACAGGTCGTATTAGTGGTCTACATTGCTGTGATGTGCGCAACCAAAGCTTTATGGCCTTCAACATCTAGCATTAAACATCTCTATGCCTCACAGAAGCAAAAATATGAAGGAGGAGTGAATAGAAATGACCTGAAATATTCTTTTCAGTCTCACAACGGACCTCTGATAGTACAGTTTTGCGAAATGCAAACTAACAAACACCACAAGAACTCACAGGGAAAAAGAAAATCCACATATAACTTATAAATTCAGCTGGGTTTCTACTACGGTAGGAAAGGGGACAGGTTTATGTGGAATTAATTTGTAAGGTCTCGTTCCTTACTGGCCGGTGCTAATTTCAGGGCATGCCGATTCAGTTCTTGAATTGTTGGTGATATAATCGGGATTTCAGACTATAAAGCTGTAGGCAATGATAAAGCCATCGGAGTGCATGCTCTATTCCAAACTACCCTCTTGCATGGAATGTAGGTATTGGATCTCTTTGCCTGATCTCGCTCCTCCACATCTCTGTTGTCATGCCCACTTCTAGGTTACAACTATGCAACCATACACAAAAGCCCAATCCTTATTCACTTTTCAGGATATATGTGACTAAACACATGCCTACACTCATCTTTTCACTGCTTAATTAATTTGACTCCTTCCTACCAGTGCTGACCAGCTTGTCCCCTTTACCTACATAAATCAGTTTTCAAACCTCTCCTCGGCAGCTCCACAAACACGTTCCCTGCTCACATCTTCCCGTACCCAGCTGTTTTATGCTGGCTCCTATGACTTTTTAATCCTCAATTATTGGTCTCAGTAGTTACGCGAATGCATGATTTGTCTCACACACATTTTTTCTCTCACTGAAGTACATGTCCAGACTCACATATACAATAATATACTGTCTGACTATAAATCATATATAGGCATAACATGACAGTCAATATTTGGTACCATTTTCTATGCAGAAAGGTTTCTCGTTTAAAATAATTTCGATTTTTTTTTTTAATGGAACAGGATTTTGACCATTACTTCCCAAATAAACTAAAAGTGACCTGCAATGGAAGTTTGGTGCAAACAGCAGTGCAAACAGTTCCAAACTGGTAAAGGCGCCCCCTGGGTGCAGCGCTTCGGGATCACAGCGCGAGTTTATGCGCATCAGGAAGCGTATTTTTAACTGTTTCCTCCTTCTAATATCTTGGTTATTTTACTTTATTCTTACCTTGGTTTTAAACTGCGCTAGGAAGCGCTTACTGCCCTCATTGCCCGCACTGTAAAATTCGCTCTAGGCGATCCAAAGCACCGCTCTTAGCGGGTCCCCTGTCACTGCCAATCATCATACAGGCGCCATCTTAGGTGAGGACGCGCCGCTACTCGGCGCCATCTTGGTCTGCGCTCTAGCGCTACGGCGAGAGGGAGGAGAGACTACAAAAACGGACCATGACATCGCGCAGCTGTCGAGCGCAGCGGGAGCGCCGAATGAGCGCCGGAGGTGCGCCAGAGGTAAGCCCGTTTGCGCCCGTTCGCGCTGGGTCGCGCTCAGGGCTTAGAACCCCTGCCCCTCCGGCCAACCCCAGCCCCCATTACTCCCGGGAGGACCTATTTTCCTGTAGTCAAGTGCTATTACCGAGTTGTCAGCATGCCCTGGACTTTATTAGTGGACAAACCCATTGTTTTCACTGCCCTTACAAGCTCTCAGAAATCGAGGAGACAGCTGACGACGCTAAGGGAAAGTTGAAGTTGGCATTAATTAATTGTCGTTCGCTGCCTAAACATGCCACCAACCTTTCCCTTTTAATTAGCGATCTGGACATTGATATTCTGTTTGTAACAGAAACTTGGTTGGGAGCTACATCAGCCCCAGACATAGTACAGGCCTTGCCCCCAGGCTATCTGATCCAACATAAGGATAGAGGACTCAAAGGGGGAGGTGGAATTGCTATACTCCACAAGGAATACATAACCTGTCGAGTGTATGATACCCCCATCCCAGACTGCGAGAACCTCCATTTCTTCTGCTCTCTATCCGCAGTCCTGTCTATATCCGGACTGCTGATTTACCGGCCGCCGGGTTCCCTGGGCGGATTCCACGAGGGGCTTATAGAGACCTCAATGGATCTCGCAAGTAGAACCTCCAATTTCTTGGTCCTAGGGGATTTGAACATCCACTTCAACCAGGTATTAGATACCACAGCCACTAATCTGCTTAAGGACCTGGAGGCCATGGACTTCACTCAAAGGGTCACAGGCTCCACGCATGTTGGTGGCAATCTTCTGGACCCAATCTTTTCCAACTCCATAGGGCTCTCAGTAAGTAACCCCCTCCCAGTCTCTTGGTCCGACCATTCAGTCATTTGCTTCTCTTGGAAGCTGCCTTTAGGCATCCCTACCCCACCTCTTTACTCTTTCTCGACCAGGGTTTGGTCCAAGTTGGACAGAGAGGAGTGGGCAAATAACCTTAGGAGCACGGCCCCCCCACCTAATGCAGATCCGGATGGGGCTAACACAGATTTTAATCAGTGGCTTGTTCAATCATTGGATAAGGTACTTCCGGTAAAAACTATGGTCAAGAAAAAAACTAATCATCACCAACCATGGTACAATGCCGAGCTTAAGACCTTGAAACAAACATGCAAAAGAGAGGAGCGCCAATGGCGCAAAGATTTCGACTCTGAGAAAAAGAACATCTACAGAGCATCCATTAAATTCTACAAAGCGGCGCTTACTCGGGCCAAAGCATCTTACTATGCCCAGAGAATTAAAACTGCCTCAAACGCTCCGAGGGAGCTCTTTCAGATTGCTAGATCACTGTTAAAAACTCCCGATCCCCCTTCCTCCCCTGATCAAGTCGGCACCCGCTGCGAAGATCTGGCGGCTTTTTTGGACATTAAAATCAAAAAAATCTTGATTTCTATTCCCCCTGTCTCCTTAGCTGGCCCAGCCGGTTGTTCCGATATATTGGGAGGGAACGACAGGCCACGACTCGAGGCCTTTGACATCCTTAAGGAGGAAGCCCTCCCGGCTCTTATTAATTCTGTTAAAAGCGGGTCTCCACTTGATCCCGCCCCTATGAGCGTAATAAAATCAATGCTTCCTGCTTTATCTACATCCATTGCCAATCTCGTGAACTCCTCTATTAGGGCAGGAGTCGTTCCGAAGGATTGGAAACTGGCAATGGTAAAAGCTTTAATAAAGAAGCCCTCACTTGACCCCAGTGATTTTTCCAATTATAGACCCATCTCTCTTCTCCCGGGCATTAGCAAGCTTACTGAGAAGCACATCAACCATCAGCTGGCCTCCTTTTTGGAGACCAACAATTTGCTTCACTCTTCCCAGACTGGATTCAGGAGAGGGCAGGGTACCGAGACGGCGCTGCTGAGCGTGGTGGAGGAATCCAGGAGATTCTGGACACTGGTGGGAGCGTGGCCATTATCCTCCTGGACCTCAGCGCCGCGTTCGATACGGTGAACCATGACACCCTTCTGGCCCGCCTTAACAACTTGGGAGTCACGGGGAACGCCTTGAGTTGGCTCAAATCCTTTCTGGAGGGAAGGGCCTTCAAGGTGTTCGAGGAAAACATATCCTCGTGCCCGGTACCATTGCAGTGTGGGGTTCCGCAGGGATCCTCCCTGAGCCCCACGCTGTTTAATGTGTACATGGCTCCCCTGGCGGGACTAGTGGCACCATTCGGGATCCAGCTGGTGAGCTACGCTGATGACACCCAGCTTGTGGTCTCCTTGAACAGGAACGGGTCCTCCTCTGTTAATCTGAGGATGTGCCTTGAAGCGGTCGCGGGATGGATGGACCAGTCTCAGTTAAAGCTAAATGGAGGAAAAACGGAGGTGATGCTCCTGGGGAAGGGAGCCTCCCTCGATAACTCAGAGGCTTGGCCACTCTGTATGGGATTAGGACCACTGCCGAAACCAGAGATCAAGAGCCTTGGTTTCTGGCTTGATACGGAGCTTTCCTTCCGTTATCAGGCTAGGAAAACCACGGCCACTTGTTTTGGATTATTAAGGATGATCCGTAAGATCCTCCCCCTGTTACCTGAGGCAGCAAAAAGGACACTTGTCCAATCTCTGGTTCTATCAAGGATAGATTATGGCAACGCCATCTACCTGGGCGCCCCTGCTGGGGTAATCCAGCGGCTCCAGATCGCACAAAATTTTGCAGCTAGAATCCTGATAGGTACTGGCCCCAGGATGTCGGCCAAACCGGCCCTGAAGAAGCTCCACTGGCTCCCAGTGAGGGAACGGATTTCTTTTAAGGCCTTATGTATTACACATAGGGTCATGCATGGACAGGGTCCGGCCATTCTGAGGACCTTGATTAGGCCCTATAAGGCCCGGAGAGACCTGCGCTCAGACGATCAGAATTTAGCTGAGATCCCGAGAGTCCGGAGATCTAGGACCGGGGGTCGTCTCTTTTCTCTGAACGCAGCTAGGCTGTGGAATTCGCTTCCCCCCCCGCTGCGACATGAACCCAACCTGCTGATCTTTAGAAGGAAATTGAAGACCTGGCTTTTCAGCAGAGTATAAAGCTACATCTATACAGTGATGTAAATAGCTCCTGATCCCGTCGCTGTGTACCCTCTGGGCTCCGTACAAGCGCTGGGATGCTCCTGAGTAGCCATGCGCTATATAAGAGTCTGAAATAAATAAATAAATAAATAAATAAATTCCTTTTACTATCTCTTTTTAGAGAGGGGAGGGGAGGGACTGGCAGCTGCCTCACCCCACTTTTGATCCGTAATTGAAATATATGTAACCTTCTATAAAAGGCACACACAATTCACTTAACATTATAAAGTAACAATGAGGTTTGACCTCAAAAAACCGAAAGTCCTGAAATTCAACCCCTTGCATGCTATGAAACCTTACCTCGCCACTCCTGCCTGCCTGGAGGACACTGCACATTAACAGTGGGATGGTGAGTCGAGTTTAATGATTTTCTGTGTGAATGGTCTTGAAGTCAGAACGAGATTATGGAAAATTTGTGGCTATCACATCTAAAAACATTATCTTCAGATGGGCTAAGCATTAATGACACCACCTGATCTGTGCAGAACTCAAGCCTCTATTGATCCTGTGTTCTATTTAGACTCCCTGCTGCGGATGCTCCACAAATGAGTTCTTACCTTACGTGGGGCAGCCACTGAAGAGATTTCTCGATTTTGAGCAGCTAATATTTTATAGAAATGCAATGTCGTGCTGTAGGGTTGCATTGTCAGGTCAGTCGTCCATTTTGTTACATTACGTGGGTTACACGTACCAGGTAGTTTGTAATTGTTACCATCAAAGGGCCATTGTCTGCCATTACTGGACCATCTCATATTTCTCATATATTCACAGAAGCTTGTTTTTATTCCTTGGTTAAAAAAAAAAATCACTGGAACTGTAATTCCAGCAAAGCATGCATTTTGAACCATCTAGGTTTGCACAACAACAGACAATCATGGAATGTTAACTTTGGAATGTGTAGAATGGCGCAGATAGTGCAGCATGTAGCACCCAGCAGCAACCCCCCCACCCAATTAACCCACAACCACTTCCTTTTACATATCCCTACGCATGCATGCTTTTCACTTAGAGCCTACAATCGGCCTTTTCTAAGCACAGTTTATTCATAGCCCTGATCTCTGAAGTATTAACAATGTCATAGCTGGGAAGGGGGCTCCTAAGTTAATACATCGCACACATTCAGAGATGCTGATCCTTTAATGGCGAGCACTGCTGTGAGTTTTAGGTAGTTTAGAACTTAAAAAGAATCCTCAAAGTTCAGAAATGATCCTTCTGCGTTCACGTTGGAGGGCCGCTATACTTCCAGCAAAGAACCACACGGCAACCCCTTAGACTGAAGCCCAGCCACTGGGCTCTCTTGCCCGCCCCCGCGGAGGCCGGATTTGGTAGGCCTGGGGCTCCAATGCACCATCACTGCCTCGGGGAGCAAGGCTGCTGCGTGCCTACTGGTGGAGCAAGAATCCCGAGGGATTCAAATCTATGGCTGCTCTTGCAATGAGAGTGGGAGTGATGTGAAAGTTTTTGGGAAGGTGACAAAAACACACAAAAAATACAAAACAATAGTAGGTAACAGAAAGGGTGGAGAGGAGATAGAGTTAAGCATACAATACAAAAAGTGTGGACCGCCTTGCTGCGCTATTTTGCTCTGCTGCCTGAAGCTATGCATTTCCCTATTTGTGAAATGCTGGAATTGCGTTTCAGGGGACAAAGGGCGAATTGAATTCATATGTATCCTAGTGAGTACAAAACATTAATTTTCTGGCAAATCTATGAAAGATATGTCAGTTAGGTACCAACTACAACAATTAATCAGAAATGCATTTAAGCACATCAGTGGGTGTCACTGCATTTGATTAGAATCACTACAGAGAGCTTGGAGGCATATTTCAACAAGCCGACTACAAGGTAATTTATCCAGTCAAAACAGGCATGCACGTTTCTATGGAAAGGTTGGCGACGGAGCCGCCACATGTTCGGGCACATCTACATAAAGTGTTTTTTTAACAAAGACAGACCTGGCAGGCTCTCTGGCACAGGAAAGGGAGATTAACTTTCCCTTGATGCATTGTGTACAAACAAAGGATGTATTCGCTGTGCTGGCCTGTCCTCCCCACAGACTCTGCAAGGACATTCTTAAGCCCTCTTCGCTATGAGACGCCTTGGACTGTGCTAAATCGTACACAAGATCCCTGTCTTATACGGAGATCTAGATGGCCACAGTGCTCTCTTAATTCTCCCTGGGGCTCATCTTTTAACACAATACAAAGCATTGATGACAATTACTACAAAAATGCAATGATATTAATTCCAGTCTAAGCATGTAGTTGACTAATGGAAAACCGGTTCCATTGGTCACTTTTCCTTCGAAGACCCCCGATAAAAATTCTCCAAGTGAGAAGGGGTGTATACTGCTTGTAAGAGGATAGATTATGCAATCGGGTGGGGTGTGGTCAAATATTCGGCACACAAAATGTCACCATGTACCTCTGGCATTCACCTGTGAACTTAAATGTACGCTATGGAGGGGCCATCACAGGTCATCGAACAGTTGATTTTGTGCAAGGCATTCTCGTGGTTGTTCTATAACTACTCTTTCTGCAATGCAAACTGGTCAAGTGTTGGTCAGCATTGCACATTTTTAAGTGAGGATAGGATTGGATTGTTTAATTGGCCTCGGACTATTCTACTCTTAAGACAAGAGTTTATCGTGTTGGTCATGTCAGTTTCCAAGAGGAAGACAATTGTTTCAGGCATCCAGGGTTTCAGCAAGTGCTCACAGTATTGGAGGGGTAATCAAATGTTGTTTTTATTTATTCTGATTCAGTCGTTTCCTGGAACATGTTGAGAATTTACTTTCTATGATCAGTGAGTCATACATCTGTTCAGAAAGATTAGCTTTTTGTGCTGTTTATGTTGCTTTTAGTAGCCTCTTATGCTCCTGTAGTAAACAGTTTTGTCAGTTCAGCAGTGACTTAGCCATCATTGTCCCAGATATCTACATTGTGTTTCATTTCTGAAAGCTCGCAACTCAGAAGTCTCCCAGGAACTTTAGTCCTTATTTTCATTTTGTCATTTTTGATGTCGCCAACTTGTTTAATATGATGCTAATAGTGAAGAAAATGTTCACTAACAGGAACAAGTGTTCACTAATCTTTGGTCATTATTAACAGCTAACAGTGGTTCTGTTGCTTTGTACTGTTAATTCATATTGAGTGTTGTTGAGGTCTATAAGCTGTCAATTAGGTTAGAAGGCCTGGAAAGTATGGCCTGTTGAATAGATGAAGGAAGAAAACATTACAGTCGACCCTGAGCTGTGCCTTGATCCGTCTGCTGCAGACCAACAGACCGGTAAGCAAGAACAATGCTTCCTACCAATGGATTTATGATCCCGGCTGGACCCACTACGAATATAAGGAGAAAAGTATAGAGAACAGTCTAAAAAGGCACATCAGGGAGTACTTTTGATAGAGCCATTAGGTAACAATAAAAAAGCAATAGCCATTCTTGAACCTCCTTGTGAATTCTACGTTTTTAAGATAAGATACATGCTTTATACTAAGTGCTGTACAATGCAATTATTTTGTATCCAAATAAATGCACTGGCATTGGTTGCGCTCTATCCTATCCTGGACCCAATTAATTACATATTGTATCTCATCAATGTGCTCTTTTCCTATGCCTGTTGCTACCGGCAGCAGAGATTCTAACTTAAAAATAATGGAGAATCGCCTTACTTTAAACCTTATCAGTTTACAATTGCATAATTTAATGCAGTCAAGGCAGATAAGAAGAGAACCAGGCTTAGGAACAGCATTGGTTCATTACATCTTTTTTATTTTGATTCATGGTTGCATTGTTGTGATCTTAATCATAGCCTTAGTAATCCAGTTTATAGGCACTTAAAATTCAGGTTTATCTTTTGCATACACTTGTTTGGCACATTGTAGTTTAGGTATCATGACCTGCATCCATGAGGAGGCTCAGTCATGTCTAAAGGGAAAAGTCATTATTCACACAAAAATATGCAGCTCTTAAAACACACTGATTGAGCCACAGACTCCTCTGCATCTTGAAACGTTGTCGAAATAGCTGTCACATACAGTTGCATATATATATCTATGCTCACACACACACATATAAACACTATGGGCCTGTCCCCTATCTTTGCAACACCATCTTTTTCAAGCCTAACACTGCCCACCAAACATATTTCAACCTGTGTCCAATAAAGTTATTCATTTTGTTTATAGCACCACCTTGTGTTTGCATCTGGATTTAAATTATTTACTGTTCATTTTGCATGTGTGTTTACTTTGGTTTCAATTACGAATGTTTAGATAAATCATTGATGGTACATTCACCAATTGCATGGCTTCTGCTTGGAGTCCGACACTCAAGCATTAGGAAAGAACACATATTGTTTGCTTGGAGATTTTAAGGAACACGTGAAATAAAGAATAATGGATGCAAGAGAATATTGATGAACTTCAATTAGCGTCCACCTAAGCATGGGTTTTATAGCAACTCTTGCATGTGTGGCAAATGGGTGTATTCTTAATTAAATAAATGCACTTTAACATTGTAACACAGAACTGGGTATATTTGTGTTTAGGTATCAGGAAGCAAGAGCAGATATTTAGAATTATAGTGAAATTAAGGCAAAACTTATTAGCTACCTTCATGTCTGCTGAACCATATCTTTAGGCTTTAGAAGAAACGTAAACAGTACAACAGACCACTCTATTATACATCAACATTGCAACATGAAAATCCCAAAATGGATAGAAAAATGTCTTATTATAACACCCAAATATATGGAAACGCAGTCATATTTTTAAAAGGTCATGATCAAATTATATCATTTAATGCATATCAACAGAACTCGGAGTGTGCAATGTGCATAGAGAACAAGAAAGTTCAAATGCATAATTTATTAAAGCCTTCTTGAATTAACAGTTTTGCATTGAACTTTGGTAGCCTACATAGACAGTGAAGCGAATTAACACATTAATCCACTTTTCTAACTACTCAGTCACCATACGTGAGGTCACGATGGCCTCTAGAAAATACATCTGCTTATCTGACCCCAGGTTAGGAATAATAGTTCATAGCATTCTGATCCTTATGCAACTGCAGAAACTACTAATTTTGAGATCAAAGCAAGCACACATTGAGGATTATTTTTTTAATATTGCTTACATTTCTAGGACTTGCATATAATCCTTAAAATCAAAGAACTCACTGCACACTAAACAGAGGAAAGAGAATATACTGTGACACCAGCGAGGGCACATCATTTCTATTTGTAAAAGACATGAGACAAACAAGAAATCACCTACGTTAAATCAATCTCAGAGAAATAGACAGCACAGCGAATAAGGGTACATAACAAGGACTTGTTAAGACTCTGTTTGTTCAAAAATGCATTTGCAATCCTGTATCTTTAGCCTTCATTTACACATTCAACATTTTATCAATTCTTGCCCATCTTGATTCAGGTGTGCTGTATTATTTTCTGGTCCAGTTGCATGTCCCACCTACTATGTCTTGATTCGTAAACCTTACCTTCCACATTTTTACTGCTATGGTCTAACTTTCAACCCTCTCATGATGGGTCTTCAGACCAGCCACTTAACAACTGTCCCACACTCAAGGATGGTATGGTCTTCCACACTTTCCCACCCATGTCACTTTAGCCCTTCTTATGTGTCTAAGGACCCTGAAGGCCTTTCCAACCTTGCAGTTTACACATCCTTGTCACAATAACATAACAAGAGGGGGCATCTGTTACCATTCGGGTCGTGACCTCAAAGGGCTTGCTTACTAATTTCCATACATGCACAATCCCCTTTATTCATGCATTTCAGCCCTTCCCGACCAATTTCAAAGAGCAGAACGGTATTGTATCTCTATACGAGCCAGGAAGGCTCGTATGTCTCCCTTTCTCACAACCACCTCCAACTTTCTTTCATCGACCATTCTGAACTGTTGTCTGATCTCTTCTCCGATCTCATGCCCTCCTTGCCCACAGGGCACACATTTTCCAAAGCCTCTCTTTGACTGCACATTTTCCTTTCTAAATATATCACTGCCTTTCTCATTCTGTGCTTTATTTCTTCCTCTGTTAAAGTCATAATTTCTCTTGGACAAGATCCTTGAAACTTGCCTCAAAGTACATGCTCTTCTCATGTTGGTGGAACTATCAATTCACATAACTGGGGTGCACTTTAGGTTTTCTTCAGAAGGAATGTTAGTTGGAAGATAAGTGAAATGAACATTTGGGATGGAATGGAAATATACAATCTGTATACCCTAAAATGCTGCATAAAGAAAAGTTTGTTCCTGTTGGAGTTTAGTAAGAACATTAAGTAAATAGTGCATGCTGTGTTTTTTCCAGTTGTACCAAGCACACGACACAAAGTGCTTTTGGTGACTGGGTGTGGTTGTACTAAACAACCACTGGTACAAATAAAGTGTACCGTTTCTGTGTGCTTGTCCTAAGCACATGCTACAGATACAGCATGCAGAATTTGTGTGTGGCTGCACTAAGCACATGATACAAATAGTGCATGCAGCGCTTGTGTGTGGTTGTATTAAGCATGATACCAATAGCGCCTGCCCTGATTGTGTGTCTGATTGTGGGGATTTGGAAGGGATTGCTACTCTTCCCAAAACACTTTTGGAAAACAAAGGGTCAGTATAGAAAAATGTACGGCACAATTGTCAAATAAATTGGCTTAAAAGCCATAGCTTTAACCTGTAGTACCAACACTTTCACAGCACAGCGAGCACAACAGTGTGTGTACACGCTGCTCCTTTCCATTTCTATTGTCCAGACTTGGCAGTGCCATCTCCTTTGCAGGGCTATCCAGAATGCCCGACCATGCAGCTAATTAAACATACTATTCACACTGTAGCAATAAGAACTATTTGTACTTCAAAGGTCACAGCAGATCAAGAGATGCAAATGTATTTAGAATGAAAGCATGCATATTTATTCAGAATTAAAATTTGCCGGAGCATCATATCCTTCCTTGAGTCAAAGATGCATTTTTACTTAACACACAAGAGTATAAATATTTACCAAGTTCCTTGCTGGTTTCTGTTTTATCGTGACCTTTGGAGCCTGCTTGAGGCATGCATTTCATCAAACACATACATATTCTTTCCATCATTTTTATCAAATAAAGGAAAACACACAGCAAAACCCTGCCAGGTTAAAAAAAAACATGCGTGGAAAAGGAAACATTTAAAACTGCTGTTGAAATAAGTTTAGAGAAATGTAAGAAGGTTCAATAAAAAAATACTCCACATCAGTGAGAAACAGCCGATGAGAAACTTGATCATTACATTTGACTAAGTTGTACTGAAGTATACTCAAAGCAATGGGATAGGAGCTCCTCTTTGGTACATGTGCATGTGCATGTGAAATCCATAAAAATACATGGAGCTCCTGTAGCCTTGCGGGATATATTTTTGTGCTTTTGACCATATTGAACAGGTTAACACAAAGGTAGCAGGATATTCTGGTTCTCGTGTGAGAAGGTTTGTGAGATTGAATATACAACATGAAGTTACACACCCCCCACTCTCCAATACCCATTTCTCGGTGTCTACAAGTACCTAAAAAACAATAACTCAGTTGTGTGGGTTGCATTGCTATGGAGAGATCAATTGCATTCAATTCCATGCACATCAGTTTCTTATGTGGATGCAATCTAACAAGAATGTGTAAGGAGTAAAACTGGCAAAAGTGTAATTCAGGTTTATCTCTGCCCACATAATGAAATTCAATTAACACAGGAGCTAGGAATATAAATTTAAGATAAACTTTCAAAGTAAGTCTTAGCCTTCACAATTGCTCTGAAAAGATTTACTACTCCCACCACTGTAGTGCAAAAAACGTTCTGTACATTTATGTTATTATATTGACTCCCATAATGCAGACCGGGATGCGAATCAACAAGTTAAGTGCTGATATCCCATTTTGCCAGACCCTCAAGGGATTCGCTGGTTTCTGGAGCTATTTTAGATTCATTTTCAAAGCTCTTAATGGTTGACTCACTGATTACATAAATAAATGGCAATAGGTTTTATTGTACTTTGAATGCACTGTAAGGTTGAACAATTTTCTTGCAATATGCTTATTTATTGAGTCACAATGGCACTATGACCCATTTTGTTTCTTTTTGCAGTTTTATGAAGAGCGAACTCGACCCAAAGGTATCGGAGCGCTTTACATGAGCACCAGTTGTATTACAGATGGACACATTCATTTTTAGGCACAGGGTATTTGCCCAGAATCACAGGATGCTTGAGCCTCCCGCCAGACTCGAACCGGTTCCCCAGCTTCAAGGTAGGCCACTCTAGCCGTACTCTCTCTCCAAAGATTTGTAAATTGTTATAGAGGTGTTTGAGGCATGTTGAGTAGAAGACGATTGGACAGCTGCAGATATTAATAAAACTATGTACTATAATGTGCACATAAAGAAAATACGAATCTGACTTGGGTGTCCAGCATAACTATTAGCGCTGTAGGGACATAAGCCAATAAATCCCCTCTTCAACAATATATTCAAAGCAACACGGAAAGGGAAGTTTGCATCTTTATTTTAAGACACAGGTGGTTTTGATGTGTTCAATGTTAGAAAACTGGAATGTCTTTCCAATGTAGTGTTACATTAATCATTGTGAATCGCGGAGTTGGGAAAAAGAAGTTTTGGAATGACAATACTACTATAGAGCCACAGAATTAAAGTGTGCCCAATACGAGTATGCTAAACAAAAATAATTTATATTGGGGAAGACCAAACAGACACCTACATTTTACATTAAGGTAGGGCACCTGGGAGATAAAACATGTTAGAATGTTCCTGAAATTCACTCTATGTGTGTAGATAGAGAGACCCTGTGCTCGGAAAACATGCTCTTAGTTTTCTTCTTCAAGAAATAACCAAGGAGACAAGTTGGAAGAGGACAAATCCTAGAACAGGACCTAGGTAATCTCCAAATGCATGCTGATGACACTAATATTTCAGATGGAAGACAGGATAGTGAACAAAGCCAGCATTGCCATATGCCTGGAGTAGGTATTCCATGCAATGAAATCCAGGTTTGGTTGCTTAAATGGGGCCTAGGTTCTGATGCTCGCTGGGAACACTAGATTCTGCATCAATATCTTTGAATTGGCTGCATATAAGTACATCACAATCAAAATGAAGAACCAGGAAGTCCAATCCAATCCAATTGCAAGGTCTCTTTCATTTTCTAGGTCACTGCTGTAGAGAAAAGCATACATTTTGCTGCTCGCCATAGTGTTATAAATCATCATGCACCTCAATAATGATCACCAAGTGGAACTAATGACAGCTCTAGGGACAACACAATTAGACCATTGCAACACCATTCATACTCTGCTCCCTCAGAAAGTCAATGATCGGCTGCAAAGAATTAGCTCCAGCCTGTGAAGTGTCACCCTATAAAAACCAGCCCAAAATGTGTTGAACTCTTTCCCTGTGGATGCCAGGATCGAGTTCAAAGTCTTTTGTGTCATATATTAGGCAGACTATGGTCACAGGTCTCGATATCTGCAGAATATAGCATCCCACTACTTGCTAAAGAGGGCCCTGACAACAATGCCCTGATCACCAACACGAGTCTCAAATGAGTGAATCGAGGACATTGGGAGTCCCGTTCCCACAGCTATATGATACATGGAACCAAAACCTGAAGGCAGACAAACTACTTGTGCTTAAAAAAAGCATTATAACTGAATTTTTCCAGCTATCCAACAGGGGGAGGAGTAGGATTTAACAAAATCAGAATAGGCTCTGCAAACCAGACTAGCACTCCCCTCCTCATAACGTAGCCGCTCTCATAACTACAGCAGGCAGAAGTGGCTGAAAGGTGAAAATATCTAAATAACCAGATCATGTGATGTATGAATGGAATATCATGATAAAATATAACACACGCAATCGTGATGCCAATACTTAAGGTGAACATTGAGAACAAACTGTTACAAGTTAACCTTCGGAGGAGTAAAATGGCATGCAAAATCCAGTTGTTTGGTGCGGATAACAATGCCGGCGATTATAATTTGGCGAGACTGCGTCATGAGGAGATTGCTATTGCAAATCAAAGACATTAGCAGTTGAGACAGAGAGCATTTATTAATGTCAGTGTAAGAGATGATTGAATTACAGAAGAGGGCTTGGAGCCTAATGAATATTCTTATCCAGATTAAAACATCTTCATGCTCCTGCATTGCAGTCTTGCTTTTCAGATTGCCAGTTGGATTGGACCTCCAACGTGAGAGCTCTTCTTTACTCTTTGTAGAAAAACGCTGTTGTTTTTGTGTTGCTGTGGAAGGATTCTTAGCAAACAACCAGAAAAGAAAAAAACAACTTTTCTCACCTGGCATTGTAAGCAGTCTCATATATAGAAAAGCTGGTGAAAGATCGGTGCTGTACAAAACCCACTCAGGTTACATTTTGAACTGTACATACCAGTTACTGTACAATCGTATAAAGGTTTGCAGTCATTTTTGTATTGCATTGAACTCTTACGAAGGGGAGAGTTATTTGCATATAGCTTATAAAAGCATATACCCAGATCCATGTTCGCTATATGCCAAAAATACATAAAAGAGTTAAATAAATAATAAGGTGATAAACTGGGTGACATGCTATGTGGAGCTTTAATTGGATCTGATCACTTACCGCACTTGTAATCTAAGCCCAAATGGTGGAGTCAACCACTGAGCACTGCAAAGTACCAACCTATATCATAACATATAACCCATTTTAATTCCATGGCTGGGAAAGTATTAGACATTTCACAAAATGTCAGCAATAATACTTGCGTGCTTAACAAAGAAATGGCATTTTGTTCAGAAAAGCACTATTTAACACCAGGAGAGAAGATGTGTGTGTGCTTACATTCATGCAAAAAAAGGGAGACACTGCCCTCTGTGTCGTAAACACCCTCTAGGTAAAGAGATGCTCAATTACTGATGTTCTGCTGTGCTTTACTCTGGCATGCTCCACCTCCCCCATCACAAGTACACATCAATTCACTGATGACTTGCATTGTAAAGAAAGGACAAGAAAATCACTTTGTCAAACGGATTAGTGAAGTCAGGATATACAGCGCCTCTAGGAACCCCCCCTTAGAGAATTCAAGACTCCAGAAAAAATCCTTTCCTTGTGAGGTCAACATGTTAAAAACTGACCCCATCTATGTGCTCGGCTGGCTCACATCTTCAGTAATGTTTATTTCTGACAGCACCATATGGGTTTTAGCTGTAAATAAGACGAGCTTCTTTCCCAACTGAATAAACAGCATGCACAAATCTAAACTACTCCATTTGTTGCAGTGTGTCTTCAGACACATTCAGCTATCGCTGCCTGCCTGAATTAAATGTATGTATTTAACCTATATGTAAGTTATGCACACGAAAGTACCATCTCATGTTTTTAAAAGAAACAAATACCCCCTGTGGGTCGCCTCTAGTCTATGCAAACTCCAGAGGTCTAATGTAGAACTTTACATTTGATCTGGCTTAAACACATCTGTGCAAAAACAATAATACATCACTGCTTAAACTTTAAGAAATGTAAATGAAAACAACATAAGTCAAATATATTACCTATATAGTAAGGTTCTGGAAGTGTCTACTACTCTAGAGCCTCAACTGACAGCGCCCGGGCCTAAACAAACGACATTACCTAAACATGAAATTCATGCTCCTTTGCAAGCTCGGCAGGCAGACTTTGCTGCCCATTTAATTTGTTTCGCTTCAGGAAAAAGGTCGTGCTCATGGCATATTTTTCAAAGAATAAACTTCGAAATCCACCCAGAAAAAAAAAAGTTCACATTCAGTCAAATATTGAAGCAATTTTATTAATTCGAGGGAAGCTCTTAGTTTATCCACAAGGAAATAAATACCACGCATAATCAGCAGCAGAGTGAGAGGGGAGCCCGGATACAGATGGCGCCCAATGAGAAATGGCTTAAATTCCTAAAATAATAAGCACATCAGTCTGGTGCCTTGTGGTCCATTTAGACATGGCTTATAAAGGACACTTAGGTTCCATGTAATTGGAAAGAAAATTATCTTTGCTTTCACTCGACACCAAGAGCAGGGCGGTGACCACGACCACAAAGGGCCTCATTCGTCTTAATTTCTGTTTATAGCCTGTTATGTGGGCAGGGATATATAATTTCTACCCGATGGTATGGAGTTCAGGAGGGTGATCAAATATCCTCAAAATTTCATTTGACGTCAGCATGCCAGAAGGGGGTGACAGCGTATGCAGCGTATTCTCGGTTTCCTAACCATCTATCCCTGGCACAGGATGGTGTTGAGACTTAGGATTTTGTAGACATTGGTGTAACTTTGGCAACAGCTCGTTTTCTTTCCAGTCTAATGTCATGAGTGATGCCAAGAACTGGCGAAAATGGCAGCTGGACCCAACAGTTCATCTTGAATAAGCAACCGCTCATTATATACCTGTAGCGTAACCTTCTCCGAGAATGCTAAATGTGAGGCAGTCATGTGCTTGAAATAGTTACAATTTGGTTTCTAGCTCACTTGTTTGAAAAGCGAGTCATTTTGAAAAAAAAATATTGAATTTTTAAACATTTTTTCTCTTTTGCATAATTATCTGCAAATGAAGTCTAAGCTTGTGGTTAAAGTACGACTGCCAAGAAGTAAGTCATGCACTGAACAACGTGGCCATATCATTTTACTGAAAGTATCCAGTTTTGGGAAAAGCTACAAAAGTGAATAGTAACCGATTCTTATTTCCTGTGGGAGGGTATTTGAGTGACAGACATACTTGCAGGGGTTAGAATGCCAGGAAGTCTTTTAAAGTCTTAGCCTAGATGTATTGTGGAAGACACTTACATTGTGTCAATGTTAAAAGCCTGACCCTTGAGTAAATGTTTGAAGATCGAGTTCAGGTTGTCGTGGTATGTTCACTACAGTATAGAAGGACTTCAGTTCTACGCGGCCTATATGTATGACAGTCTTAGCCTGAAACATCCTGAATGGACTAAGGTGTTTTATCTGATGTTTTATCTGACTACAAACTCTGTTTTCATGTGTGATGGGTGACTGTAGTTCACATCTTGCCGAAGGAAATAGAAACGCGATAAATCAAGCATTGGCATAGCCAATCGCTCTTGGCAATGGGAGTGCTTAATTAGGGCTATGCAAGAAGCACTTTATTTTTGACACTACTTGAGTTTGCTCTCGAACATTGAAAGTCACTATGTAGCACTGCACCCAATATGCAGGCAGTAACTATGACAGTGCCCTCTTCGAGGTACAGTATCGCAGTTCTCACTCGTTCTCAAAACTGCAGTTCTCTCTCTCTGAAATGCAAACGCAGATTATTAAAGTTATTTATCTGAAATGCAAGCAGAAGCATTATTGCAGTTCTCGGACTCTCTTTGAAATGCTAGAACAATCTACTCCTGTTCTCTTTCAATTGCGAAAATTTACAAAATATGCCATTTTGTGCTATCATGGCCATGCGTATGCTTGTTCCAAGATCATGTGGCAAAACTACCCTAATTCCAGAGGAAGTAATAATAGAAAGTGTGTGGCAGTACAGTGGGGATCACCTCTACCTATAAGGTTCGGGAGTTTCCACATTCTATGCAGGGAACCACACTCCCTCGGGTGCTTGTCACAAGACTATCATCCAACACGCAAGAGAAAAAGCGCTTCTTGCGTAAGCCACAGAGCCATAGAGAGAAAAGGGTGGTTAGAGAGGTTTATGAAATCAGAGAGAGAGAGCAGCGCAACTCGAGCTGCACGTGGCCATTGAAATCGGCCTACATCCAAGGTGTACACAAAAAGAAGGGGACATGAGGGGAAAAAAAGACAACCGCCTTTGGATGCAAAGTACTTCCAAATAATTACTGGACGAATTCTGATGTGAAACAAAACACTTGGCTATGTTCCTTATGAAATGATGTATTGGAAATCAAGATATTTCTAAACCACTGAAATTCTGATTGTAGGAGTGAGAATGACAATAGCTGAGGAGGGAGAACAACAATATCTTTTACCTTCACCGCTGTGTCTCTTCACAAAGCAAATACATTTTCTAATACATGTCAGAAGTAAAGCAATCAGCGATCTTACAGAAGTAAGAGAAGCAAACAATAGCCAGGAGAACAATTCACAAACAAGCTCCGTGCAGGTGAAACAAAGAGAAGTCTGAATGCAGAGTTATAAAAATAAAAAAGTAGTCCCGATACAATGCCATACAATGTCCACGGTGTATGTTTAACAGTAGTTGGGCAGTACGCATGGGGAGGGCTAAACACCGGAAGAGGCGTGACGTATGCATGCCCTTGACAAATGGGGAGAACCCATAATGGAGCAATTATGGTGGCAGCAAATGGGAAGCATAAGTATGGGCTGTAAGCTCACAATGTAGATACAGCATGTCTAGGGTAGAGACAGCCCATGCGCGCAGTCTAGAGCCGAGACATAAAAGAATGACTGGCCCTTCCACTTGCACACTAACCGCCTTCCCTTCGTTTAATAGTAGCTCCTTGTTCACCATGGAGTGGTTTATGGGAGAAACAAATCAAATAAGACCCCACGTTTAAAATATCACATTTTTAAGTAAAGAATGAAAATACACAATATGTGACTTCTGTAAGGTTCTGTTTTGGAGAAGAGCATCTATACTAGACAACGTAAATTGCATCTGCCTCACAACTAGAGGACTTAATGTACAATTTATTAGCTTTAAAGCACTTTACAAACTGCCTAAAAGTATAATAAACTACAAAAGAGAGCCAACCTCTAAAGCAGAGGAACAATTTTAGATTTCTGCAATATAACGTGGACATTTCGTTTTATGAAAGATAGCTGGAAGTATACTTTATACAGAAGGTAGGATTAGAGATCAGTGTACAACAATTTGTAAAACATCCAGTTTAAAAAAAAACATAAAAAAATACAATGTGTTGTGAAATTCTGGATGCTTTAAAAAGGCTCTCAGGTTTCTCTTAATAGTATTTCCCCATAGGGATTGCAGCAAGAATGAACCCTGTTCTGACTTCATGTAACTGAGAGTTACCTATGAAAGTGCCCAGATGTGTGGATTAAGTACTCTCTGGCTGAAATATGAAGCTTCTCCAGTCTAAACTATTGCCACCTGTACAAATTCCAGATGCTATTGCTGTGGGGAAGAACATTTTTATACATAGTGCACACTCATAATGCACAACGCCAAGGCCCTTTGGAGATCTGAGTAGATAGATCTAGGAGCAGATTCTCAAAGAATGAGTAACCTACTTGTCTATGCATAAAACACAAATTTGAGCAATTTTATTAATTGGTTACTATTTCCAAAACGAATACAGGTATACCAGTGGAACTACCACTTGCTTATTTTCTGTGCTTTACCTCTCAGCTGTATAAGTACGAGTTGACTGCCATGCAGCAAAGGAACAATTGTGTTGTAGAAGTGAGTATGCTATGGTATGTTATTTGCTGTATGTCAATCATTAATTGAGAAGAAACGTTCCCTCCGGAAAATGTGGAAGCTCAAAACACTTTGCCTTATCTGTCTGAATTAGAAGTACTCTTTAGGGGATGTACGTCATTACGACGCACACTTTTACAACGCGTTCCATTACAACGCGGTTGTAACAACGCAAGTCGTTACAATGACTTGCGTTGGGGGGTCGCAAATTAAAAAATGTTAATTTACTATTCCAACACCAGTCCCCGTGGATAGTAGGGAAGGTGTTGGGATAGTAAATTAAATGATTTACTATCCTTGAGCGCCACCCAGCGCAATTCGTTGTAACAACTTTCGTTGTTATGACCGCGTCGTAATGGAACGGCGTTGTAATGGTTGCATCGTAAACGTCGCATACCCTCTTTAGGAGCATAACAAGTGTGGGGAAATGCCATTGTAAATGTTCGTGAATACCCACAAAGTTATGATTTAGTGAAAGCTCACATTGGCAATGCGAAATCTTTTGAATTCTCTGTATTACCACCAAACCCATACTTATGAATGTTCAAAATCAGATGACCAGCGGATTTTCCAGCCATCATCAGTCTAATTTACTACCATCAAAATCCAGAGAGTCTGTGAATCAAGATTAAGCGGATGCAAATATTTGGCATGTTTATTTGAATTATGTATGCAATTGTCTTGAATCGGTTCCTCAGTGCTGATGACAGAGGCAGGACTGACAGCAGTGAAGACTCAGTGTCAAGTGGGAAAGATTATATTTACACTTCATCCTGATCATACCCGTTCTTCTCTGACATGGCTACAGTAGTGTTAGTTTTGCACAAAGTGTATTTTGCGCATAAAAGATTATAAAAATATACAAATAAGAATAACAAAGAGTATAGCGGCAAGCAGTGACAAAGAAGGATATGGTGTGGTAGGTTTAGGGGTGCTTGGGTTTGGAAAACCTTATGGTGGAATTGTGGGAATTCCAGTATTCATATTATTTTGCCTTGAGCTGCGCCCTCGGAGCAGCACTTTAATGAATGTAAAAATGACCACTTTCAAACCGTATCTTAAAATATTTGGGGAATACTTAACTTCCCAAAATATTCCAGGACTGGAGTTAGAATAAAAGAGTCAATACAAATTCTAGGACAGGGTTTAGAATACTAAATTTGACCTTTTAGTGTCTGTCACGCCCACTTCTGACCGGAGGTGCAACTCAATGCAAGCAACACAAATATGCAGGATTTCACGCGGTCTATCCATGGGATTAATGTACACAGACTGCTCAATGTCCACCCCTGACGGACCAAGAAAAGTAAAAGGTGGGCTTGAACAGGCCAAGTTCAAAGTTGTGCTTATGATCTCCAAAGCATGTGGAAATGAGAGAAGACAGAGGACAATTTTGCTGCCTGAAGGAGTAATCAAGTTTACTGAAATTGAAGGAATAAAAATGTTTTTGTGCGAGTAAGAAACTCGGTGAGGAAATTGTGGCAATAAAAAAACAAGCATTGGCATAGCCAATAGGTCTAGCCTTTGAGCCCTTATAAGTGTTTAGCCATGCAGCACATTATCCTGGGTCCTGACCCAATAGGGATTGAAGGGCTTTACAAATGTTATGCTGCAAAGTATTTTAAAAGTCTGAAAATGTGGTGAAATAGTGCAGTTTTTCAGCTCACATTTCCAAAACTAGGATGTAACAAAAAAAAACGTTCTTAAAACCCTAATGGAAGGAAATTGACAAACAAGTACTCGGGTGCGGCTGTGTGTGTGCCCGGATAGCTGTCTCAGACCGGGCTGCCACACACGACATGGGGACTGAAGCCCTTTGAGCCCAATTGGCGTTGCGCGACTGTAGAGAGTGGTGACAGGAGAGGAACTGGCACGACCAGGAGAGGGGACGGAGCTCTGTTGAATATTGGGGAAGAGGGAAGGACTGCTGCTCTGCGCGAAGAAAGGTGATTCTGAGCTGATTGTGTATCCATTCCTTCTCACCAGGGCTTTAAGTGGGATGAAAAAACAGGGGGGTCTCTCAAAGGGGCGCGCCAATGTAATTAAGGGAGTGACTTAAAAACACGTAAGCTAAAAATCTGTACTTAGCATGGTGTGCCGTCTGACTTGTATTTTGCTGTTTCTGTCATTGCATCCAGTTATGTGATACAACGAGTAACAGCATACCTACAAGGCAAGACCATTAGCTTTGCCAATGGTTTTTAGTACCAAAAGATAAATAAGCAGCAACTATGGCTTGTATATAATATTGAAAATTCTTCCCCTTAAAGCCCTGGTGACATCACGACGATGTTGCTGCTCCTGAGTGTAAAAAAAGAGAAGGGAAATCCAGAGAGAAAATGACTCTTTTTAAAGGATTTCCCTTCCCCTACAATGCTCACCTTGCATGACGTCATGCCGTTACTTCTCAACTAGTGGTAAGTGAGCAGTACGAGCAGCGCACACCAATGTGCCTGCTGGCACTGCAATCCTGAAAAAAAAAAACTACCTGTGCCAGGGCACAAAAAAGAGTCCGATAGAGACCCGATTCGAGGCCTCCTTTAAAAACCTGCCGGTGCTCAGACCCGGTGAGACCCGGCCCACTTAAAGCCCTGCTTCCCACTCTGCTTTGCCAGTGACTACAGGTACCAGGAGAGGCCAGAATACTGCAGTCAGCTAAGCATGCATGAATATAATCATAAATCAAAATAAATACAAATCCTTCTTGCTTGCAATTAGAATACAAGATAGAACCTACATGACCCAACGAAAGTGGTGAATGTGGATTGTCTTCTAAAAATGTTTTAAAACACCAGCTGCCCAGGCTGAACAAAAAATAGCGTCTTCATTCAAAACGTGGTTTAGCAGGACTGTAACAACCGGACAGAGCCTCTGAAAACCTACAAACATTCACAGCAAAGAAGTGCCTTTATTGCCAAGTCAATCATTAATCCTGTTAACCTCCTTTGTGATATTTGATTTCCGGGAAGGCCATCTCAGCCTTTCATCCTTCCAAGGTAAGTAAACTGGGTAACATTAAATTGGGAAACGGTAACATTTATTCTTTGCAGCACTTTGAAGCAAGAGGTGTGTGGAAACAAAAGCTTCATAAAAACATTGTT
Organism: Lissotriton helveticus; assembly: GCF_964261635.1. NCBI lineage: Eukaryota > Metazoa > Chordata > Amphibia > Caudata > Salamandridae > Lissotriton > Lissotriton helveticus. The sequence goes on along the minus strand of NC_136060.1, from coordinate 16,242,416 downwards.
AAACTATTAAAATTACCATAATGATCAGAGTTTGCTAGACTTTAGTCAACATTTTCTTCAGAGTGAATTAAAAATGTTGCCTGTTTTGGAATCTTGAGACCTGGACTTTGGCAGATCAACTCGCGAGCTCAGGGAACAACATTAGCCGATCTGCCTTTGAGCCATACGTTTTACTCTTTCTTACACTGTTTCAAAACTCCAAACAATGTATTCTTTTAAACTACTCGTTATTGTCAGGGACTCGCGTTTATTTGCCTGAGTGCAGTATAAACGCTGCTCATTCTCTCACCCGTTAGGGTTTGGGAGCCTGTGATCTCTCACAGGCTACTGGGGGAATCGGGGCTTTTGTTATAGCTGCCATCTAACCCGATGACATGAGCATGCAGCCAGTTGTCGCAGTTTCCAAACAGCAACACTTCACATGTTGGCGCCAGTAGGCTTACTAATGATAAGTAAAGTGAAACTACAAGTCCCAGAATGCTTAGTGCTGGTAACCGAACACAGAGGAATGGATGAAGGTCAGTTTTATGAAGTGAGATGATTTCGCTGCTATGTTTTGCAGGCAGTTTACTGTCCCTGCGGGATAGTAAGTTTGTCACGCCCATTGGTCAGCCACATGCTGGCACACCGGACCGAGTCTAACCTGAGTTGAAAACACGGCGCATGCGTCATGAGTCACCCTTGCCTCTCCCAGTTCTAAAATGTTCCTGCCCCCTTCTTTTGCCCTGCCGAGCTGTCGGCGAAACTCGCCAGTCTAATTATAGTACCATGTATCTGTGCACTCTGGCTCTGACTGATCAAGCGTAGCAACTTTCAACACAATACTGACACAAACAATTGGTCCCACAGGCCTGAAAAGGTGTATATTCTTCATTTGCCACTTAAAAATCTAATGGTGGGAATTGTCTCTGAACCCCCCACTCCAAAATCTGGTGGAAGGGTGATACACACACCGTCCCCCGCAGTTTCTACGCCCACCAAGAGCAGGGAGTGTTTACATGGGCACTTCTCACAGAAGCACGACGAAGAGCTGTAGGTCACGAGCAAGATGCATTGAGCCCGGTTCTTGGTTCCTGGCGATGGCATAGCCCTAGGAACTGCAGGCAGTGGTGGGATAATTCAGGAGAGAGCATGCGGGAGAGTTCCACTGGGGAGGCGTCGCAGTTTGAACTGAGGTGCTGTAGCAGAGTTCTAGGGCTCCTGATACAATGAAGACGAAAGGCGCTGCGAGTAAGTTTTCTGTGCCTACAAATGTGTAATTATTTATTGAAAAAAATATTATTAATACAAAAACAACTGGCAGGGCTGCTCCCTTTCAGGTGTGAGGTGCTTTTGTTGAGCAGTATGTTCAGTCTCTTTTGCCGAGATACCGTACTGGAAGAGATGGCGCTCATAATTAAAAATAAAGTTGGGGGGGGGGGGAGCTACGCGGGCATCCAAGATGGTCTCCTGAGCACAGAGCTCCCCGGACCTGTGCCACCTCTCACGATTATCCTGGCAACATCCTGATTTCGTCGACGGGCTTTTGCTCGCATATCCTCGCTGATCATCAGACACTTTGAAATATCGAAATTGGACTTCGGGGTCCACTTTTACGCTGTTTCTACATTCTGAGGCCCACCCCGAGGCGGACCGGGGGTTCGGTTTTGGAACGAGCCGAGGAGCTGTTGATCAACAACGGCTGCAAGGGTCCCCGCCGGGTCGACCCCTCCTGACTTTCAGTTTCGATTCCCCAACTCCACTGGTAGGGGTGCAGCCTTTCACTGGCTTCAATTGTCCCGCTGCCCTCTCTCTTGTGTGGGGTTCCCTGGCTGCCTGCCCACGGCTCGATCTACTTTGGTCCGCAAAGTCTGGACTTGGTCTTATTGATTGTTTGGACGCTTGCTCCCGGCCATTTTCACCAGGTCGCAGGGACCCCTCTGGGGTCCCTTTTCCAAGATGGCTACCGGACAGCCTCTCGAGAAGCGGAAGACCAAGGCGCCTCTACGTGGCGGCCAACATCAGACCAACACCATGGACCACTATGCACATGCCAAGGGTTCGCCCGGCGCTGTGAGCCGTGTTTCAGACGCCTCTAAGACCCTCTTTCCGGAGACTTCGGACCCATCTCTGAAGGACGTTATGGGAGCCATTGCCGCCATGCAGGCCTCTATGGGGCAACAATATGAGGCCTTGGCGACTAAGATCGACACGGTGGCCATCGATATCACGCTGATTAGAGCGGATCTTTCGAAAACCAACGAGAGAGTGGAATCGTTGGGCTTGAAGACCTCCAGTTTGGTCACGGATGTCTCGGACGCCCAAGCGGAACTTTGTAATCTTCGATCCTCCCATGACCAAATGGCCCGCCGTCTTGAGGATTACGAAAATAGGGCCCGCCGCAACAACGTACGCCTTATTGGCGTTCCGGAGGATTCCGAGACCGAAGGGGTTGATCTCCTGGTTGAAGACTTGATTTCCAACCATCTGGCTCCTGCGGGACTTAGTAAATTCTTTGCGGTGGAACGGGCCCATCGTGTTCCCGGCGGGAAGGCTAAGTTGGGTGCTCCTCCGAGACCCATCATCGCCAGGCTGTTCCATTTTCGAGATCGGGACGCTGTGCTGCAGGCTTCGCGAGACAAAGGACCGGTGAAATTTGAGAATGCCTCTATTTCCTTTTATCCTGACTATTCGCCGCTTGTTCAGAAGCAGAGACTTGGATTTCAGGGGGTCAAGAGGCGACTGCGAGACTTGGGTTTGAAATACTCCTTATTGTTCCCGACCAGGCTGCGGATTGAGTATCGGGAACGTACATTCTTTTTTGACCGCCCTGATAACGTCAGTGACTGGCTTGATACACTCCCTGAGGGACAGGATCGTTCCGGACACCCTGGCGGCGCCGACGGGGGTGTGGCCGAGTGAGGACTCCGCCGGTGGATCCCGACATCTGGACTTTTGTCAGCTGAGTTTGTCCTTGGGACTTCTTAGACCCTGTTCAGCCCGGGGGTGGCCGGGGGTGAACGGGGACTCTTCCTCCTCCTGGGTTCTTAGCGTAGTTTAGTTTAGACATGGGGTGACAGGCACACTGCAAGTTGGGGTGGCTTTTTAGTCTCACGCAGGGGTGCAGGGTGCGGGGAGTACCATGGGTAAGTTTGGGGGTGGGGGGGGTGTTTGTGTGTTTTTGTTTCTTCACAAGGCATTGTATTGATTGTGGTGTTCTATGTGGGTTCTGCTCCTCTCATGCTTTGGGGATGGGGGGCGGTGAGTTGAGACTTTTATCCAGGAACGTCAATGGTTTGGGAGACAGGATTAAGCGGGGTGTTGTCTTGAGATACCTTAAGCGGCATTCCCCCGATATTGTCCTTTTGCAAGAGACCCATTTAATAGGGAACACTTGTCAGGCTCTTAATCGACGTGGTTACCGCCTAGTGGCCCACGCGGGGTTTACTTCTGGGTCTAGGGGAGCTGGCATTCTTCTTCGGTCCTCCCTTCCCTTTGCAGTTGATGACGTCAAACTTGATGACAGGGCGCGCTATGCTGTGCTCACTGGTAGATGGGAGGGAAAGACTTTGTCCATTCTTTCGGTTTATGTTCCCCCGGGCCTGCAAACCTTAACCTTCGCTGACTTGTGTAGCGTCTTTTTGGGTTTACCGGAAGGGCTTCTGATCCTGGGTGGGGACTTTAATTCTGTTGTCTCTGGCGCTTCTGACCGACATCCACCCAGAGACCTGCCTAGGGCGCACAGGTGGCTTAATGACTTGCTGGAGACTTTTGGGCTTGTCGATGCTTGGAGGCTGCTGCACCCTACACAGTTGCAGTACACTTTCCACTCTGGGGCCCATGGCAGTTTGTCCAGACTGGACTACTTTTTATTGCCCGCAGTTCAGTCTACTTCTATCAGGGAAATTCGTCAGCTCCCCAGGGGTATCTCGGACCATTCCCCATTATGGCTCCGTTGCGAGGTTGGTGTGGGAGTCGAGGGTAGAGTGGCTCCGATTAACCCGTGGTACTTTCATGATCCCCGGACCCATTCCAGCCTTGTTAAAGCCATTAAGAACTATTTTGATGATAATGTGGGGTCTGTCTCTTCGTCTGTTTCGTTGTGGGAAGCGTTTAAAACTGTGATACGTGGGCAGTCCTTGACCCTGATTACCGCAGCGAAAACGGCTGCTACTGTTGAGGTTGTGCGGATGGAATCTGAGATTGCTGCTTTGGAGGAGGATCTTAGTCTTGATGTATCTAGCGTAAAGCTTCACACACTTGCTTTGAAACAGGCGGACTATAAGGCTCTGGTTACGGATGCAGCGAAAGTGATGTCCAGGGAGCAGCAGGGACGATTGTATGACGTGGGTGACAAAGCGGGCAAGTTGTTGGCGTGGTTGGATAAGAAGGAGAGAGTGAATCGTATGGTCCCAGTGGTTGAGAGGCTTGACGGTGAGTGTGTCACAGACTCCGTTGGGATCGTTCAGTGCTTCGCGGCTCACTTTGAGACTGTGTACACCTCAGTCTGTGCTTGAGACGAGGAAGACTCTTGTTTACTGCTGCGGGACATAGCTCTGCCTTGCCTTTCAGACTCAGATAGGGATCTCTTGGATGCCCCGCTAACGGTGGATGAAATCGCAGTGGCGATCCGATCGCTCCGCTCGGGTAAGGCGTTGGGCCCCAATGGTTTACCTATTGAGCTATATAAGCTGCGGCCCGACAAAATAGCGCCCTATTTATGGGACATGTTTCTCGAGGCCCTGGAGTCGGGCTCCCTCCCTGTGGACCAGCGACTTGCCACCATTGTTGTTATTCCTAAAGAGGGTAAGCCTCGAGACCGCTGTACCTCCTACAGGCCTATCTCTTTGCTCAACGCCTAACCCAAGATATTGGCGAAAACTCTGGCTAATCGATTGGTCACTGTGATCGGGGACCTGATCCATCCGGATCAGTCCGGTTTTATCCCGCACCGCAACACTGCCTTGAACCTGCGTAGACTCCACGGCGTTCTCGCGAGAGCTGGGACGCTTACGGAACCGGCCATTTTGGTCTCTCTCGACGCTACCATGGCCTTCGACACAATCGAATGGCCCTACCTGTGGGCGGCCCTCCTGAAATTCGGGTTTGGGCCAGGCTTTATAGCCTGGGTGAAACTTCTTTACCGAAATCCCCTGGCCCAGGTAGTTGTTAACGGACGAGTTTCTGGCGTCTTTGAGCTTGGACGGTGTACCCGGCAGGGCTGTCCGTTGTCTCCACTGCTCTTTGCTCTCGCTCTTGAACTGCTGGCAGAATGGCTCCGTTGGGAACCGTCCATGCGGGGCATTCAATGGTCCCCTGATTTTGAGGATCGAGTCTCTCTATATGCAGACGATATCCTCCTATATCTTACCTCGCCGCGGAAATCCCTCAATGTACTTTTCGATGTGCTTGCTTCCTTTGGCAAGAACTCCGGTCTCGTTATCAATTGGGCTAAATCCTGCGTCTACGTTTTGGCAGGAGATCTCCCTCCTTTGCCGCATAGATTTCCGATTCAGGTGGCGAAGACCGGTTTTAAGTACTTGGGGATCTATATCTCCCTGGATCCCGTTCTGCGCTATGACCATAATCTGTTGCCCCCCCTTCAGCGGCTTAAACTTGATGTAGCTCGCTGGCGTAAGTTGCCATTGTCGCCCCTCGGCAGAGCGGCGCTCTTTAAAATGATGTCCTTTGACCCTATTGCCTCTAGCTACTTTCGTGAAGTGGAAAATCTGCAGAGGCAACTTATTTGGGACGGGCGTGCCCGTATCGCCCTATCCAAGCTCACACTTCCATGGTATGATGGCGGTATAGCCCTCCCGGACATCAGACGTTATTACTGGGCGTCCCAACTCAGCGCAATTAACCACGCAATTTACGCTCCGGGCCCGTCTCCGGCTTTTTCCATGGATAGGCTTATCCTTCCGGGAGGGTCTTTTAGTAGAACACTGTACTCCGGTGGTCGCCGTGGAGCGCTGACCGGTCCCACTAAGATTGCTGTGAGAGTGTGGCGTGATGCGACTGCCCTGGGCTGGAATGGTAGATTCACTCGGGCCACCCCCCTGTATGACTCGGAATGTTTGGGTTCTTTGTGGCGAACGAAAGGCTTTGACAAATGGGATATGATTGGTATCTGTAGAGTGGGTGACTTGTGGTCGAAGGGGACGGTCAAGTCCTTTGATGCACTGCGTCTGGAGTATGACCTGGGCGGCACTGAATTATTTCGATACGCTCAGGTCCACCACGCTTTGTTGTCAGTGTTCCCTGTGGGTACTGATATCCCTGAGTCCTCCCCTTTGGAAGACCGCATTCTGGATGGACATGTGCCTGATAGTACGATCTCCTTAATTTACAAAAAGCTCATTAATAACAGAGCGGATTTACTGGTTCGCCTTAGAGAAGCATGGTGCTCTGACGGCCTGGAGTTAGACGACGAGGACTGGCAATCGGCTTTGTCCTCGCCTAAGGAGGTCGCTATCCCTGCCCGTTTGCGGTTTGTCCAATTGAAGATACTACACAGGGTGTATGTCACTGGGCCTTGTTTGGTTCGGATGGGGTTTTCCGTGGATGGGTCGTGCAAGCGTGGCTGTGGTATGACTGGTACCTTTCTTCACATATTGTGGGAGTGCCCGGAGATGGTACGATTCTGGGCCCGAGTGCATGATGTCATGAGGATTGTTATGGGTGTGTCTCTGCTGCCTGAAGCCAGGCGTTGCCTGCTTAATGTTTGGGAGCCTAATGATTACAATTCTGCACAAATTATCTGGGCGACCCTTGGTAACATGGTTGCTAAAAGGGACATTGCCCAGCTTTGGGGTTCACATAGGCCACCTACCCTGTCCGCCTGGAAACACAACATGGATTGGTGCATGTTCCGAGAGAAGACTGTGTACCTTTCCTGGGGACGTCCCAAGAAATGGGGTCGTGTCTGGTCCCAATGGAACGCATATCGGGGTAATATATGCACTCTCCCCCACGATCTGTCTACTGATGTGTCCTTATCCCCCTAATTGCCGTTCACTTGTTATCACTGATGCATTTTTTGCTTGTCTCCTCGCTTGCCCCACCCCTATTTTAACTGATTGTCATGTGTTGACTTTGTCTTGAGCTCCGCCCACATGAATCCACGATATTGCTCTATATATATATATGTTCTGCCTTGTGAAGGTTTGTTTGTTATTTGTTATTTTTCAATAAAAAATAAAAATAAATAAACAAAATAAAAAAAAATAAAGTTGGGGAGCTGTTTGGGGTGGGGGGTCACAGTTCTGGGATAGCAGAGGCTGTGGTTAGTCAGGCCTGAGGTGAACTGGAAAAGACATATGAAAGTAGTGCAGTAGTTTAAATTTGATTATAATGAGTAGAGCTGTTCTAGGCCTAAGAACCAGGTCATACTTGCTATAGAGCGGATTGGAAGCGCTCTAGTAAAGGTGTGCGGGCGGGTATACCTCACGTCACCATCGAGGTGCACGTGCTGAGCTGAGTGGTGTCCTAAAGCACCAATGAGTGCAGTCCGCATGCACCAATAAGTGCTGCAGGTCAAGATGGAGGTATTCCGGTAGAGTTTTCCTCAGTCTGACTACTGCAATAGCAGGACATGCTACAGGTCATGCTTTGATTCCCAGGCATTGCCTTACTACCTTACATGGGATTGTTTTAAGATACTTTATATACACAAGTCAGAGATGTCGCACATGCGCAGTCCGTGGTTAATTCTGGGTTTGCTGTTCTGTTAATGGATATCTGCTAGAGTCTCTATTTTAACAGGCTGGGTCAATTGATTCTTTGTAATGTTTGCGACATGCTAAATTGCGGACTTTACTTTGCCTCTTCTGGTCAGTCGACCTTTCCGAAAGCTCCCTGTTTACATTAAGAGGAGCTGCACTCCACATCCTCACGCAAGGAGCTAAGGGTGCATTGAGCTTGTGAGGGGGTAGGGTGGACTTGTATACACAAAGGACACTACGCTACAGGGCCTCACAGATCGTAACTCCTGTACCCAAAAGCCCAAGTTATAAGTGAACTCTGATTCCACGGAGAGCAACAAGAAGACGACGCACCATGGTACTGATGGATTTAAAGCAAATTATACATTGTTGTGCCATGATAGGCACGTCACTTTGCGCAAGCCAAATTCATTCTAAATACTGAGATTTTTGTTTCTCCTCTAAACTACAAATCCCAAAATGCAACTGCATTTGCCTATAAAACCAGGACGCGTGGATTCCTGTCGGATTAAAAACATGAGATGGGCCACCAGGCAGCCGTCATCAACAGACAGTATTTCCTGACCACCTCCCCTACAGTCGCAGCAGGCAGTGGTCTGGTTTCAGAAGGCCGCTTCCATAACATTTTCACGGCCTGCGCTCCCACTAATGTTGTCTGCTGTTAGAGGACGTGCCTGTACTCCTGATCCCACTGGATGCCTTTTCATTCAACCCTTAATGCTCCATCACAGGTTTGGCGGGTTGAAACGCCTCTCATTGTAGTGTACGTGTGTACCAGCTGTTAAAGTCCCAGTGTCATGACCTCGACCAATGACCTCAGTTGGACCTCTGCTGACCACATGTTCGACTCCCCTCCAGCACGGTCACTCGAGCCCTCTTTCCACCTCTTGTCCTGGAAGGGGATTAGCTTCCAAATTACCTTATTTTCAATATTGGAACTGAAAAGCAGCATGGTCGTGAAAGTAAAAGCGACTGCGCTATGTTAATTAGTAATCCAGGAATGCAGTTGGCACACTGTGCGCTGCAGCTCGCTCCCGAGACCCATAGGCCATGGGAGGGAACGTTTACAGAAAAGGCTGGACATACCCCCGCCTTTGCCCATTTGCGTGCCTTCATTTTTGAAAGCCACACGCAATGGCCAATGAAATGTTTGGGTGTGAACAAAATCACAAGGAGAAGTCTCTAGGAAGTTGGGAGTGCTTACAAGAAGCCTCTCCATAGAGCAGCGCATGTGTGCTGCGCTAGGCTCGGCCTAAAAAGGGATAAAGGAGCAAGAACTTACACCCCAACACACAGCCACTTTTTTTTTTTTTACAAAAACAGGAAGTTATACTCAGATGTTTATTTTTCTTTCGAAATATGTGTAAAAAAAAATTTTCGCATGACTCTTTCCGACCAATTTATGATCCGGCCAAATTTTGCATTTAAATACGGAATGTTAAAAAATTACAAAATCTTTTGCATAACATATAAATGCTATTAGGAAAGAAAAATAACACGCTAGCATCCGTTTTATAGTTTGCCTGTTCATATATCCAAAAGCTCTGTGTTCCAAGAAAATTGTACTGTAAAATATTCATAGAGTAACCCCATTTCTAAGATGCAAACTTGGAGAAGAATGACTGCAAATATTTCCAGATGTGCATGTATATTTTTATTGGATATATTGCCAAGACGCAGCACAAGAACCGTCGGAGCGTGATGAAATGTAAGACTCCCCATTATGAAAAGTACATTTCCAAATCCCCGGTGCTACAGATCTAATTATCTATAACTTTATTTTTGGGCTGGCGGTTAGCAGAATATTTATTGTGTTTTCTAAGGTACAAAACAGACTTTGTGTGCGCAACAGTAATGGCTTGCAGGAACGCAAAGACTCCATGTCCTATAGTCAACTTTGTTTTTGGCCATCCGCCTCCACCCTGGGAATCTACATGCTGGAGTTGAATGCCGAATACAAGTTGTGTGGTTTATATGCTCTCAGATTACACATTGAGTCTGTTCCTTGTAATCCTAATACACAATTTCGAATTTGGGTGTTCAACATTGTGACTGACCACCTCAAAGGCACTACAATCAGTATGAAACAACAAGCATTGTTGCATATTCTTTTATCTGTGTTTTAGTATATCGCCCCCCTGTTAACATGCCTTCTTTCTCATCCCTTTTTGGTGGCTTTATCTCTCAGTTGGTCATTAATTCTGCTAGGATCCTGATTATAGGCGACTTTAACTACTGGCCACTAGACCCCCAGGAAACCGCCCTGTCAGTCGAATTCACAGACTTATTACTTGGTCTCAATTTCCTGCAACACATCTCTGTCCCAACTCACAACAGGGGCCATATTCTTGACCAGGTATGGACAACAAACTTGGACATTTCCCCTCCCCTGGTCTACCCTTGCACCTGGTCCGACCACTCTTTTATTTCTCTCTCATTGAAACGCTCTCTGTCCACTCGCCCCCCACTAGTGCCGAATTTTTCGGCACGTAATTGGAAACATGCTGATATTCCCCTTTTTCACTCGATCCTTTCTACTACACTTCCTAGTGACAATTCCGACCTGAACTCCCTAACCACTATCGTGGATCAATGGCTGACTCAAGCCAGCGATGCAGTTGCCCCTGTAAAAACTATCAAATCCAAGCGCCCACATGACGCACAGCGTTGGGTTACTGAGCAACTAAATGCGGACAAATTACTTCTCAGACAAGCTGAGCGTCGATGGAGGCGAAATTATGACCCCTCATTAAAGATCATTTTTACCGACCTATTGAAATTATATAAACAATCCATTATGTTGGCCAAAGCCTCCTACTATTCTCAGAAAATCATTAGTTCAGCTTCAAAAACCAAAGAAATTTTTTCCATCGTAGCTGAACTTTCCCTTCCTGATCGTGTCATGGCCCAGCCCCTCAACCTTCGCAGGCCTTGTGTGACTCTCTCAACTCTTTTTTTAGAGATAAAATCTCCATCATTAAAAACAATATCCCCCCCCCTTCCCCGTCCAAGGTCAGCGCCCTCCCTCCCCCGAACCCTTGTTGTCTGTACGAATTTCCTCCTATTTCTTTGGATGAATTTTTCTCTATACTACATGTAGTCAGCTCCGGCTCCCCCAATGACTGCTGCCCCCCTCTAATTTTAAGGGATGCTTTCATGGCCTGTCCAGGTCCCCCACTTGATCTGCTTAACCGTTCCCTTGCTACAGGCTCTGTCCCCGATGCTCTCAAGCAAGCTGTTGTAGTACCCATCCTGAAAAAACCCGGCTCTGATCCAGCTATTTTGGGTAATTATCGACCCATCTCCCTTCTTCCCTATCTGGGGAAGGTGCTGGAGACTCATGTCACCCGCTGCCTGAGCGCTTTCATTGAGAAAACTCACTTCCTGGATGACCAGCAGGCAGGCTTCAGACCGGCCCACTCTACGGAGGCAGTAGTTGTAGCTGTGATGGATGCGCTGAGACAGGGGGCGGACAAGAACCTGGCCCAGGCCTTGGTGTTATTAGATCTCTCGGCCGCCTTTGACACGGTCGATCATGTTATTTTGATCGACCGTGTCGGAAATGCGGGCATCCGGGGCCTGGCCTTATCCTGGATTGGGTCCTTTCTTCAACACCGTTCCCAATCGGTTCAGCTCTCCACCTTTTCTGCCCCCCAAATTTCACTTTCCTGTGGTGTTCCCCAGGGTTCCGCCTTGTCCCCCCTTCTGTTCAACCTGTACATGCAACCCCTTCTAGCCTCTCTCCGTCACTCTCCTGTCACTATTTCTAACTATGCAGACGACCTGCAACTAATCTTTCCCATCGATCCCTCCCCTCTCTCTTGCTCTAATTTTCAATAAATCATGCTCACCATCTATGAGTGGATGAACTTCAGCCAGCTGAAGCTCAACCCCAGCAAGACTGAGTTGGTTATGATCGGTGGATCCACGAACCCTTGGAGTCCTAACTTCTGGCCCCCAGCCCTTGGTTCCCCCCCCTGCCCAGTCACCTCTGTGAAGAGCCTTGGTGTCATTATCTCCAGTGACCTATCGATGAGGGCCCAAATCAACTCTGTTACCTCGGCCTGCTTTTATCACCTGCGCAGAATTGGTAAAATCCGAAGGTTCTTATCTTTAGAGGCTCTCATCCTTGTAATCATGGCCCTGGTTACCTCACGTATTGATTATGCCAACTGTCTGTACGTGGGGATTCCCGCATACCACCTTCACCGGCTCCAGCTGGTGCAAAACCAGGCAGCCAGGTTGGTCTTTCAACAACCCAAGTACCAACACGTCATGCCCCTGTTGAAAAGACTACACTGGCTCCCGGTAGCGTACCGCTGTATCTTTAAAATGGGATGCACTGTTTTTAAATCTCTATCTGCTTCTGCCCCTGTCTTTATTTCTCTCAGCCTTCATCGTCACGTCCCTTCACGGCACCTCAGGTCCTCTGCTCACAATCTTCTGATCACCCCTAGGTTCAAACGGAAGAAACATGGCGGTGCCTGCTTCTCCTTCCTTGCTCCTTCTACTTGGAATTCCTTTCCTCTTTCAATTCGGCTTACTCCTGATTACATCACTTTCCGTAAAAACTTAAAAACTTATCTGTTTCAACTAGCTTACGATTAGCCCTCACTCTCCTGCTCCCTCTCTCCACTTGTCTTTAGCGCCATGAAACCAATTGGTGACCGTGCGCGGTAACAAGTACTTTTATCATAACATAACATAACATAACATTGTCAATGCCCATAGGTCTTGCCTACGTGATATTTTGGCTTTGTCAACGTTTTACTTTAGCCAAAGAAAAGCAATATGTCGCCGCTGCATCATAGCATTTTGTTTTAATGACTAGAGAAAGGTCAAGCACTAGGCAACACAGCAGGTTTACAGCTATATGACGCAGCCGAAGGTGTCCGTTTCATATAATTTTTGTATGGTGGTTGGGTGGGGGGGTCAACACAGAAGGGTGAGAAGGAGGATAGGCGGGCACAAGGCAACAGGTAGAGTGGGGGCAAGACAACAGGAACAACGGGGAGGGAGGCTGGGCCAAGGCAACACTGACAATGGGAGGGAGGTTGGGCGCAAGGCAACACTGACAACGAAAGGAAGGGTGGGCGCAAGGCAACACTGACAACGGGAAGTAACCTTCTTCATGGGTTGCCGCTGCCAAGGCTTGTTGGTGCTCCAGCTGGATACTGACCCCCTCAGCACTCGACATCCTTCATAGGACAGCTCGTATCAGTCTCCTGGTGATCCTCGACGCCTCCTGGTCCCTGTGGCTGCAGAGTCAAAAACACCCTCTTCGCACCTGAAGCACCCGACATCAGTGGGCATTCGTCTACCGAGTCCCTGTTCACTCCTGAGTTACTCAGACTATGTCCCTTCTGCTTTCAGGTACTCTTGATCAAGAATCCGCCTTTGGATTCCAACGAAATTGGCCCTTCTTCGAAGTGCTCCATTGAGTTCGACTGTGGTTTCCGACACCACTTAGACCCTATGCACCCAGCTTCCATGGGATAGGTAACTCTGGTACTATGGTATCCACAGTGGATGGCTCTCCAACCTCCTAAGTTCCACAGGGTTTCTTCAAATTTCACTCAGAAGGGTCCTTAAACTTTAAAACTGCAACCGCGACTCTCCCATAGAATTGTACGGAACACACAGTCCTGTTCCCATGCTGCAGCCGTTCTCCATGGGGTCCCTGCTTTACTCACCTTGGGTGGTTCCTTGGGGTTCCAGTGATTCTACATACTCTAGACACTGTCTTGACTCGAGTCATAGTTCTTATACCACTATTTTAGTATATGGTTTGGTCTCCCCGTGGAGCCCACTGTGTATTAGTGCTACTTACAATTGTTTCTGTGCTACAGTATTGTGTGCTTTGTGATTACCTGTGTGCAGCAGATACTGTGAAGTATTTAGAGTGTGTTATAATAATAAATACATATTTGTATAAATACTGTGTTGTTCTCCTTTAATTTAACCAATACAATAAGGTTGCATTCTGGTAAAACAAGCTGCTTAACATTCCTTCAAGACTAAGCCAGAAGGCTGCTCTCCACAGCTACCACTTGGATAGCTTTCTAAGGTTATCTTTGACCTCTTGAATCAACATAAGGGTTGTTTGGACTGGTACAAGTTGCCCACGTTAATTATTGGTTACAAGAAAGTAGTCAATTATTCGACAACAAACATAACATAGACAGTGAATAAAAAGCATAATCAAAACAACCACGATGTGTACTTGGTAATAGTGTTATTTAATCTCACTGAACATACACTAGCTTTTGTGTAAATGATTGAATCGAACACTTTCAAAAAACAAGTGCCCAAAGGGGGAAAAGGCAGAAGGTGTTGGGAAAGCATGGTGATTTGAGTGAAGATAAAAGGGTACAAAGAGAAAGAATATTGTACAAATCACATAATCTTTTAAATCTTTTACATGAAACAGTGGCTCATCCTTCAGCCAAAAACATCATAACAATATCCAAAAACTGTTGTCTTGCCAGCGTAATCAACAGCGATTGTTTCACTGTGATATTGTTTTTAACAATGGCTATTCAGTTTTTGGATATTGTTATGTTGTTTTTGGCTTCTGTATCACCAAGTACACAACGTGGTTATTTTGATTATGATTTTTATTTACTGTCTATGTTATGTTTGTTGTCGAATGATCGCCTACTGGGACCAATTTTGCATTGTACACTTTAATTAGTGGATAACATATACCAGGCCAACTTCTCGCTGTAGGTCATACAGTTGTAAAGCTAGTTGGCTTACACTCTATACGATGTTCGTTATGTAGATCCATAGAATATGATGGCAGACATGGTCTTAGAAAGTTGCTTTCTCCCCTGCTTTACCTACTCCATTTTCGTCGGAGATAGCGCGTTAGCAGGTGAGGGCGATCCCTAGCATCTTTTCACCAAAATATATTGATTGTGGCGTGCTATCTCGTGCCCTAGTCAGCGTGGTGATATCAAAGAAATGGCATCACACCACATTTTATGGATCTTTGACTGTTTCTGAATAATTTCTGTTGATAGGATAATGCTTGGTACATTTACACTCAGTGGATACAAAGCAGGAGGAGTTAGGCAGGTACACATGGTTTGCCAAGTAAATCACAACGCTGCAAGCAGCACAGGCATCACTACGTCTGTGTTTAGCTATCTCTAAATAACACCACACTGGGTGAGGATGCTGAACAGGTGGTCAAGTTAGGACATCTAAATAAAGGGCAGAGAGGTGGATAATAGGCTGCTGGGGGAACATACATAAATATCCTGGTAGAAAAAAGGGAAGTTTCACTTTGAAGGCTCATGCCTCTAATTTGAGAAATAGTCTGACTTTTCCTGGAATCCACAAAGAATGTTATGAATACACCTGGTAACCTTTAACTTTACAGATGTTGTATAAGCAACATAGCATAGAAAATGTAACAAGTCTATATTTCCACATTCTCAAGTGAAGCACTAACGTGCATGTACACTAGCATTTTTTGCCTTCACTAAGTAAATATTTCCCATCTAGAATCTCTTTTTGCCACATCCCCGCCAATGTATATGGTTCTCCATCCAGTCCACCACCCAGGGCAAAGACTTACTTTTGCCATTGGCAGGACTTGAGCTCAAATTCCAGCTGTGGCTGTGCTTGTCAAGGTTTGTGAATGATTGCAAATGTCCGAGTTTGTGGGTGTTTTATTTGGAAGGTAACCCCTACCCCCAAAATCAACCAAGAACCACCCTAGTGAGCTCACACTGAAAACTTTGCTTTCTGGCAGAATTGCAAGTGTAAATTAATCCATTTAGGAGAGCAAATTCAGGTTGTGTTAATGGTGAATTAACACTCATGAATCATGGTTTCTGCCCTCATAAGCGTCTGTAAAATGTACGTGTGTGTATATTGCATCCGGTGGGCCCGGTTTAAGATGTCGGCCCCCTCCTTCCATCTGGGGCCCCCGAGGAGCCCTTTCTGTGTGCGCAGTCATAAAGGGGAAACTCGATTCACTGGAAAGTGTAGAAATGACAGTGAGACAAAGGCTGCTTTATGGAACTGCATTTCCAGAACACACTGTCTAGTTGTTCCCCGTATCAGATGTCCTTGGTATCCCATTGAGAAAATAGCGCGGTGGATTTATTGAGCCCGAAGTAGCATATTGCGAGGACACCCACCCATGACTGGGTTTCTGTGGAGTTCGCTCAATAAAAGCAGGTGCTGAAAATTGCCCTATCCACGGAAGGATGCGCTCTCGTAAATGTTGCTATAATACTAGTTAATAAAACCCAGACATAAATCTGAATCACAGCTTCTTGGTGGGCCAGAGTTAATGAAGTGTCTGATTTCTCTAGCAGTGTTTATGAAGTAGGTTTTGTTTTTGGAGCATTTTTTCTTCATTTTTACTGCATGCTTTGATGTCTCATGACAAGCGAACTGGGTTTGTTAGCCTGCAATTTCTTCCGAGGTATTTGTATACGTCCAACCAATGGTATTTCAAGTGTTTACCTGTACAGAATGAGTACAGCATTTAACCTATATATGAAACGCACATTTCAGGCACCATGCCACGTGGTGGATTGTGGGTCCTCGGTAGAAAATGTTGTGTGGGTGGGGAGGCCCCATAAAACTCCCAAAACCCATGGTGTAACTGGATATCTGCCAGCAGATTGAGCATTTTTTAGGTTTCTTCACATAAACATATATGTAGGTGTTGAACCCATGATTGCCCTTCCCACCCCCTGAAATGTGGGGGTCTTCTTGCACCTTACTGGACCCTATCCTGATGCCTCGTCGGTAGTTCATAAGTAAATGTTGAATTTGGTAGTTACATTTTTGCAACAGAAAGCAGAAATCAGCACTGTAATGGCAATTGCATTTTCTCATTTACTCCCTTTGTGATCAATAAGTCAAAGTAAGAACAGGGATCTGGTCTGTGGCAGCATTCCAAGTGCCATTGGCATTATTAGGTCGTGCTTAAGACAATGCATGCGCTATTACTTGTAAGATCTTTTCTTTTTTATACAGTAGGCTTAGAAGCCCGCCTAGTACTTGCCATTGGTTGGCATCATTGTCACTCTCTTTTCCATAATTCTTCTTGGTCAGCTGCTTTAGGCTTCCATCCTCTTAATCTGTTTTTCCTTTCCCTAGAGCATGGACGCGCTACTTCTGTCCTTCCACTACTCAGCTTTTTAGATGCTGCTTTTTCTTTCTATTTAAGCACTCTACCATGTGTCTTTTTCAGTTGGCTCCCTAATGTATTACTCAACGTACCAGATTCCTCCTCTCTCTGAGTTTCCTTATCCTCACCCTCCCTACCGTTGTCAGTGTTGCCTTGATCCCACCCTCCCTCCCGTTGTCAGTGTTGCCTTGATCCCACTCTCCCTCCCGTTGTCAGTGTTTCCTTAACCCTAGAGCTCTAGAGCTGCAGACCGGTCAATTGAGATGTGGTGCCTCTGGTTGGAGGGGAGTGACTCCTTCACTCCAAGGGAGATATGTTCAGTTGTCCTTGATGCTCCACAGGTCCTGCAGAGAGCCTATATGGTGCACGGGCACAGACGATGCTTCAGACTAAGACGGAGACTAAGTCGGGCCCAAACGAAGTCCAGCAAAGTCCAGAGTGTCCAGTCGGTCGAAGTTCAGTGGTTTCTTGTTCAGAATCTTGTCCACGTCAAATCTAGGGTCGTACCGCCAGTTAAGCCCTATTGTACCCACGGGAAAGGGTTGGACAGATTCAGGGGACCCTCCCAGGGGAGGGTAAGGATAGTGGGGAGGTTACTCTCATGTCCATTGTCCAGTTTCGCACCAGAGCAGGAGTCAACGGCTCCCAGGACTGGTTTGAACTGGACTATGCACAGGGACATCAAATGTGCCCCTCCTGCAGATTTTCAGTCACTGGCAAGCACACCCATCCAGACCTAATACACTAAATCCTGTGTGGGAGATGATCACACCTCCCTGTGACAGGATGCCTATTGTTCTGCCTTCCCCTGCTCGAGCTTGGGTCAGTAGCAGGAGGGTTGAAATGTGTTTCTGGTCGGCAGCAACCATTTTGTGCTACCCAAGACTAGAAGGCTGGTACTGGGAACACCAGGGACCTCAGAAAGCTCGTTTCTGAGGGGTGGAATAATACTACCCACACCGGTTGCAGGTGGGGGGGTATGATTCCACAATGTTTGATACCAAACACTATAGGGTTACTTTCAGCTATTTTAGAGTTGGTTATCACGCGGTCGCATAATATCCCCACACTGGTTACCGGTGTGGGGATATGATTCCACAATGTTTGATACCAAACACTTTGGGTTACTTTCAGCCATTTTAGAGTTGGTTATCACGCGGTCGCATAATGCCACTCTTATGTCGTAAATGGCTGATACACTGACAACCCGGGAGAATGGACTCTGTAGGCTGCAGGGGTGTCCTGCTCATGCAGGGGCACCCGCTGACTTAGAACCAAGTACCCTGCCTTTAGGATTGATAAAGCCTACTATAGGGGTGACTTATAGGTTTTAAGTGCAGTAACCCTTAGATATAGGAAACCTATATCTAAAGTAAGAGGTGCATGTACCATTTTACACAGGCTGCAATGGCAGGCCTGTAGTTCCATTTTGCATGGCCTCTAATGGGTGGTAAATTACATACTTCTGCCCATGGGAGGCCTCTGTGGTACCTATGCCCTGGGTGCATGGGTACCGTATACTAAGGACTGACAAGGGTACCCCAGTATCCAATCTGGAGTGTACCTAAGTACATGGCATAACAGTTTAGGGAGAAAGCAGATAGACTGGGGTCTTAATTAGCAGGTTCTGAGCCAGACTAGTCAAAAAACAGCTGAACACCAGGCAAAAAGTGGGGGTAACTATGCAGTCAGATCCTACCTTCCTACAACTACCTTCATTAAAAATATGCAGTACTCATTTACCAGGTGCAGAGAGGCAATTACAATCAATTAAAATACATTTTAGCTGCTGGTTCTTGAAAAGGACAATAACTATTATTGTTGTAATATTTCAAATACATATCCATAGCTTGGTACCGCTAAGGATTTAGGTGATGCCGAAATGGCCCCACCTTTAACTCTATGTCAACAGCCACCCATGTAGAGAATCTGAGGACTATCTATGACTATGTTGGATTGGCCGACCTGATTAGGACAGAATTCCAACACGACCCACAAAGTGGCAGGTTCCCCACCATAGAATTATTATTTCGAATTTAGAGTCAACTGGAATTGAATACATTTCCTCATTCTGCAGGTGGAATAACGGGATACTCTCTGCAGGGATTGATTTCCTATGGCACAAGGAGGGGCTGCTTGGGGCTTTAAATCAGTGGCGTACTTAGACCTTTTGCCGTCCGTGGTGGTCTCTGGGTTAGCCGACCCGCAAAGGTCATGGGTAAGGGGAGAGAGGGGCTGACGATTCTGGTGTTTGCCACCCCGCGACAGCTGCAGGTAAGACTGGGGTCGGTGTGTTGGAGGCCGCCGCCCCTAAAACTTGTGCCACTTGGGGCATACCACATACACCTCCCCCTTGCTACGCCACTGCATGAAATGGATTAATAAAGCGTTTTGGACAAAACATAGATACACAACAGCTATGAACTCAAAATGCCTCACCACTGCCATCCACTGGTTATTTTATAACATTTAAAACAAGTACTGGCTTCTAAACCAATGGGGCAGCCTTGCAGTTTGAGTTCTGGCTGAAACATTAAAGAGCCTTCTTCAGGGATAAAACAAAGCAAAATTGTTTGTTTACATTATACAGTGCACCTTTGAGATAACTAATTTGATTTATAATAATTTAGAGTACTTTTGAGATGTAAAATAGTATTTCAAGCATTGTAATAACGCAAGCACTCCATGAAGGTGGCACGATAAACCAAACCACCAAAAGCGGGAGGTGAGAGAAAATGTTCCTCTAGGTGGAGCCAAAGACCATACTGTGCATATTTTAAAGCACTGGTAACAATAGCTCAGCAGACAGCTGCACTGCAGGCTCAGACATTAAAAGAAACAATCATTCAGGCTCTTGTGATTAGGTTTACATGTCACTTCTGATGGATAATCCAGACATCAATATGTTTTGTTGAATGCATGCTTTTCTTGATCTCCTCTAACCTTCAGCTCTTTAAAACCTGCTAATTACGAATTAGAAACTGCCAGTCATTAAAAACACCAAATTACTCTCTCTAATTCAAGAACTGCTCAAGAAAATCATTGTAGCCAAAAGCAATAAATAGAGCTTAATTATGAATTTCCTAAATTAAATTATGAATGTGGCTCAACAGAGGTTTGCGCTTCCAGAAAGAAAACATTGGCTTTTTAACAGTTAAATCCGTACAGAAGGCAGGTCCTGTTTGCTTCAGACAGCCCAACATGTCCACGGGAGACAAAAAACTCAAACGAAAAAGGAAGTCACCCTTATTGTAGGGGTTCTTTTTCAAGAGACTTAAAAGTACTATCAGTTAACAACAGATCATTTACCTGTCTAGCTAAAATTGCAAGAACATTTATGTAGGGATAAAGGAAAAGACTAGTTAAATAAAAACACACTTTCTATCGGAATGGCTGCTGTGCAGTTGCTTTTCCTTCCTGTGCCAAGTGCTTTTTTATAGTGTAAAACTAAAATTATCATATAAAACTGTAAAAAGCACATTTCAAGGACAGTCTGGCTAGAGTACAAGGATTTTAACACAGTTACTTATGGCAGTCATGTTATATCTCATTTCTACACGCATTACTTTAAGATCTCAGTACTAAATCACGAAGAGTTGGTAGTTTACAATGATAAAATAACTTTGGCTGTAATCTGCATAAAAAATTAACCCGTACATATATTACAGTGCCTTGCCACAAACAACACTATATGAAGACACGTCATCCAGGAATCAAGAGAAAAGTAAGTGCTCCTGAATTTGTGCCATTAAGAGGCATTCACGTTGTTTTCTTGGTAGAATATCATGGGGTACATCCAATATATGCAGTTATTGGCGACAACGTGTGTGGGAAAACACATACAGAGCACACATACTAAAGTATGACAGGAAGTCCCAAAAAATATACATTAAGAAAGTTTAGTTTAACTCAACAATTGAATTACACTCCAAACATGTAACCGATTTACCGAATAATCTTACATTATTATGAGGCAACTATCATATTGCCGTAGACTAAATTCTATGTGGATTTATAAAGTTACAGGTAGACTCAGAAAAAGGCAATCATGATCTTTCAAAACTTTTTTTAAGATTGCTGTTTTTATGATTATTGTTAGTAAGCAGGAAATGGAATACTGGTGATCGATTAGAAAAAGCGAAAACATACTTGTTTCAAATAAATAAAAATGTAATTTGAGTGTTTAAGTAAGACATTGATGTCATTTTGGAGAAATTCAGTGTGCATCTCCCAACTGGCGGGTCAAAAAATGTCATCACAACATAAAGTGCCTTTGAGTATACCAAACTGCAACCATAAAAAACAACTATAAAAAAAATGAAAAACGATTCTTTTTTTTTTTATTTCAGCCACTTACCATGTAAACCAAGATGAGGATTTTAAACAATATTTTTCACAAAACAAAAAATGTAACCACGGGGCACATGTCTAATAAGCTCCTCATACCCCCTATAATTTAAAAGGAAGCAATTTTGAGCAATACTATTCACAAAAAAACAATGGAATCATGTGGCACATGCCTTAATTAGCGAATAGTACTCAATCAGAGGTTAATAGTTAGCAAGCAAGTGTATTAACATCAGACTACACTGTACGCTCAAAAGGAACTGCACAGAAACACCACAGCACCTAGACAACAATATGAGCATCGAACGTGCATATTTTAGATCACACTGCATTATGAACCAAGCAACCTGCAAAAGTCTCTTCAGGATCCTCAATGTGAGATGCATGCCCATCAGACTAATGTGCTCCTCTAATGGCATCAAAATCTAGTCCCTTCAATACATTCTCAGACATTCTCAAAGATCTACCTTTTAAAGCAAGTCTCTGCATGAATGTAACAAGACAGTTCACCACAACTTTAAAATGGCAGGATAAATAAAGTAAAAGTTTGTAAGAAAAGAACTATGTAGTATTCTACAGGTATAATAAGAGTTAAGCCTTAGCGCTGAGCCACAAAGAGTGCTAAGTAATATTTGAGAACTTTGTTATAGATAAACGAAGTGAGATATAATCTGGGCCACTGAAATTAAGGTGCTATGGAGTACCAAATCATGAGAAAGGGCTAAGAACTGGAATCAAGTGCTGGAAAACCCAACAAGTGAAAGGACCCATTCATTCTGCTACACACATCTTGGACTCAATTTTCACCACCTTCAACAACATCTCAGGCAAAAAGTCCACGTTGAACCTCTAGATTCACCATACCCTCATAAAACTCACCATCCATGTTCTGCATCATCACAGAAATACCACCTCCAAGCTAGCCAGTCTAAACTTGACTAGAGTCCCAAAGGAAGATTGGAGGACCAAACTAAACTCATTGGACATTTACCCCACAAAGCAGAAGCCGACCAGATTTCATCACAAAAATCAACAACTGGATCACTGCCTCTGCTGACACAAAGGCTCCCCTCAAACCCAACACAGTCTCAAGATCGAGACCATAAACCAGCTGGTACACAAAGGAGCTCAGCATGAGGAAGCGACACTGAAAACCACTGAAGCACAGATGGAGATTGAGCCAGAACACCGTAGACAGGAACACCTTCAATTCTGCCCTCAGACACTACCATCAACAGATTTGGTCCACGAAACACTCCACAAATGCAGGGCACATCTACACCAGTTCCAACAGCAGCAAAGATTCCAGCTCCCCTGTGGCCACCTCCAACAGCATCGACCCCTTGAAGATCTTCTGTACCAATTTTTCTGCAGCAAGATGCCATAATGTATGAGAACTATGATCACTAAAAAGACCCGGAAGCCCTTGCAACAACTCCCCATTTCATCTGTGGTTACCACACTGCCTGTATGGCCTGCAAAATCCACAGATAAAACCACCTCCACCATTCTACCCATGCACTCAAGGGTCCATCGGACCCATGTCCTTTTGAAGTCTTCACCAAAGGAATATAATCCATCAGATCAGCACTCACTCTGATTCCGATTTCCTTGATTGCAACTCCCACCTATTCGGATGCTTGGAAGCACGACACAGTACTCTCATTCGTCAAGAAATCTAACAATATTTGCCATCAACAAATGCATCTCCCTGCTGCCATATCCAGCCAAAGTCCTGAAGAAGCTCATCAACGAATACCTAAACAACCATCTCAACACTCACAAACTCCTCAACACCATACAATCCAGGATCAGACCAAACCAGGGCACGGATACAATTCTCATTGACACAGCAGATGACACCGGCATGATCCTGGACACAGGAGACTCAGCGCCCTCATCCTTCTGGACCTCTCTGTTGGATTTGGCACAGTATCGAACCCCATCCTAATCTGATGTCTGCATGAAAATTAAAATCAAAGACTTACCCTCGAAGGTTATGCTCCTTCCTTACCTGAAGAACCCAGTCAGTTAATGTGGCTCCTTATTGCTTGGATACCTGTAACCTCATCTGCAGGTAATGCAAGCATCTTCAATTGAACACATACATGATTCCACTCGCAAGCATTATCTGCACATATGGCAACAAAGTCTTATGCTACACTGACAACACTTAACTGATTTGCTTCTTCTCTGACATGATCCCCAACACCAGGCCCAAGTTTGCTGCCTGCATGACCAAAATTGCCAACTGGATTCAAAACAACTGTCTTACACTAAACACAGATAAAACAGAAGCCATGTTCTTTGGGAACAACTCAGCGACATGGAACTCCACCTGGTTGCCATCAAAACACCCACGCCAAGAACCTCTGGATTGTTATCGACAGCCAACTTAACGCTTTAACCACGGCGAAAATTCCACTGCGGTGCGGGGCATTCCATTGAGTGGACAGGCCGCGTCGGGAAACGGACATGAGCAGCACTATGGAGGTAGTGCTCGCAACGGCCGTTAGCTGACGGGCGCAAGGAAAGGGTTAACATGACCACCAAAGTCAACGCGGTCATGGCTTCCTGCTTCACTACCCTGAGTATGCAGAGGAAAATCTTCAAATGGCTCCCCATCGGTTCCTAGGATACCGTCACCCATGCACTAATAACAAGAAAGCTGGACAACAGCGAAAGCCTCTAAGCGAGGATCAGAAAGCAACTCACCAGGCAACTCCAAACCTTCCAGAACTCTGCAGCCGGAATCACACTTAACCTACCATGTCACACACACATCCCACCACACCTTAAGGAACTACACTAGCCTCCATTTTAAAGAAGGTCCCCGTTCAAACTCCTCACACACATTCAAAGTCCGAGTTTAATAAATTATACTGCAAGAAAATGCAAATAATGCGGCATAATGCAGGACATTTATTGATAGCATTTGTTTATTATTTTGTAATTTGTCTCAAAGTTTTCTCGTGAAAGGACCTCATAAATTAACTAAAAAACTTCATGGCTTGAAGAAAATCGTAAGGATGGAGAATTTGTTCCATCTAGATTGCTAGAGTTCTGCAATTTTTTTCCTATTCATCTTTTCAAATACCATAAGATAATTATTTACTTTAAAGATTTACATCTTCTTGCAGCCTTTTCTATGTTTGCATCCAACCTCCATTTCTTGATGTAGTTCACAGGCATTATACTTCTAGCAATAATTCCCTAATGATCGAATTATTTGACTATTCTACACACTGTTCAAATCACCTTGATGTCCTGCATGGGCTTCCCTATTCCCTTCTATAATCATACTCTGTTTCTTATATTGTATTAATCTTGAAATAAGTGCTCACTCTTCAAAACATTTTAAAATTGAAAAGAGGAAGTGAAAACAAAGGTGTAAGTTGGTCAGTGTGTGGCACATATTCAGATGCAACACAATCCTTATAGTCAGAGGCCTAAAAAATATTTCAATGCCCTCGATGGAATGGAAATCAGCATGCCTAGGCAGAATAAATATAATTTTGCATTTTACCACTTCCTGAGTTGAGTTGGAAAACATGGACTGAGGATGTTACAGTCTACCTGAAGCACGAGCACTAATAACTTAATTGTCTTTACCTCTAATTATGCACCAGTATCTTTGGCTCAGATTCATAATTAAGAGTAGCGAGAATGCAACTGGAATTGTTTTTCTCATGTAATGAAAATTGCTTGAAATTCAGCACGCTGTGCAAAATGCACTTGCCGAATTCTCACATGTGAATTGCATGCAAGGCACAGCTCATGTACAAAAGTCACGCAAGATGATGGAAGGTTAGACTTGTGGCCGCAGCACACAATTTTAGCCAAACATTTTCTACTCACAACAGTAAATTTGGAGAAAATGATAGGAAATAGTATAACCGTGAAAAAACTCCCACAATTCACGCAAAACCCAATAATTGTGAATTACGCAAGTTAACGCTTGAAGAAAAAAAAGAAAAATCCCCTGGACCGCCCTCATAACTTAGGGACTCCAAATAAACAGCTTAATTATCTTTATAAGCATGCCACCAAATGGCCAAGATATATGTCTTTTAATCCTATAATTTAGTAGAATTCAAAGCTATGCCAGTGTATGTTCGTCTACAGAATTGACAGTCGCTTAATTGTTTTTGGTTTGAGTGAAATGCCAGAAACTGTTAATCTGTGCTCGCAGTGCCTGTGTGCGCTATCTTGCACTGGACCACAGAGATCACATAGACAGATCTGTCAGCCATTATCCTCTTTGGCCTAGGTTCAACCAGGTCAACCTCCAAATTCCAATGTGGTTGCATTCAATAAAAC
Source organism: Lissotriton helveticus (assembly GCF_964261635.1). Classification (NCBI taxonomy): domain Eukaryota; kingdom Metazoa; phylum Chordata; class Amphibia; order Caudata; family Salamandridae; genus Lissotriton; species Lissotriton helveticus. Next base: position 16,216,889 of record NC_136060.1, on the reverse strand, counting down.
GTGGGCCCTGCTTTGTTTTCAAATATTTTTCTACTCAAGGAATATTTTGAAATGCAACCACTGATTCAATATTACACTCCACGAGTAATACCATGGCGTATTATTGTTGCTGGCTTGCCTCCATCACATACACCTTATGGGTTGGTGCATTTGACATTTAATGTGCTACCCCCTCCTCTAACCAACTCAAGCAGTGCACTTAAAACGCTTCTGTTCCTCAGCTGAATTCACGTTAGTCCCTCTAATAACTGCTCACTGAATACTTTCATGTTACACAGTAGCCCTGTATGTAGAACCCAATATCTAGGGAAACAACTCAGAAAGGCCTTATTGAAGGGTGGAGAGTTGATCTCTTATTGGATGAAAACTCCATAAAGTCGTCTAAGAAATGTTGAAGACAAATGAAAAAAATTTGAAAGCTAATGGGATTCGAAGTGTTCAGTTAAAACAGAAGTTCCTTTTACTTACAAGACGCACAGGGCAGGTATTTCTTACTTCAGTATTGGAAACAGCAGGAGAATTCTTAAACCACTGCAGTAGTTTTTACACTTCGCTGCCTAACGACTAGGCATAGAAAAAAAGCACTGTTCATGTGACATTAACAGCAACAGGTTTTCCAATTATCATATTACTGGTGTCTTTTAACAGCCGTTTGCCTTTAACTGTATCCCACCTTGTACATGATCTCATCACAGGGTCAGAAAAAATAATGTGGTGTAAAGTTTTACTATGAAATAACCATGCACTAAAAGAGCCCTGCAAATTTAACTTCCTAATAGGATATGTTTTGCTATGGAAGGTGAAGAAACCATTCATGTGAGGCGGGAGTGTTGAAGAGGGCCATGGGCCTTGTGGAAGCCAATCATACAGAAACATTGAAAGATAACATTATAATAATTGCTTACAGTGCTTTTGTTACAGCGACAGAGAAAGGAGCTGTGACTCAATGTGAGATTCATACTTTCGTAGTCAATAAATAATTTCCTGTGATGCAATTCCAGCATGGTCACATGTTGATCTTTGCGAAAAGCCTTCCAATCCATCCAAACACATGTTGCCATATTTCTAATAATTTTGTATCCATTTGAGCTAGAAGAAATTTTATTTTTGTCAACATCTGCAGATTGTGCGGCAAGTGATGGATTATATGGCAAACGCAGAAAATTCCTATTTATGCAACTTTTCCTGCATACTCCTGAACAACAGCTTGCTCATCAAGCATGCTACAGAGATCGCCAGACTTGGCAGACAACGCAAGCCCAGTGGCAAATAGCCATCATCTTTCAGGACTACATCAGCTGTACCACTGCCTTGGACACACACCCCAGCAACATAGAACACCTGTCTTTCAAGCTCCTCCCCACAGCCAATTTGAACATTAGTGGCATTCTCATCTACTGACCCGCAGGATCACGCACCAACTTCGTTACACCATCACCGACTTCGCTGCACCCCTCATCTTGAACTCCAAGACCTTTATCATCTTGAAGCCCTAAATTTCCAACTTGAAGACCACAGAGACTCATACATGAGCACACTACTCTAAGAACTGGATAAGAACTGGATAACTGGATTAACATGCTCGATAACCCAATACATGAAAGGACTCATTCACACATCTTGGACCAGATTTTCACCACTTTCGACAACTTCTCGGACAAAAAGTCCACGCAGATCCCCTGAACTGACCATACCTTCATGAAACACAACATCCCCATCCTGCATTATCACAAAATATCATCTACAAGTTAGCCAGTTGTAACTGGAACAGAGTCCCAAAGGAAGACTAGACGACCAAACTCATGGAATGCTTGCCTGCACACAGCAGCAGCTGACCCAATTCCAATACAAACTTCAACAACAGGATCACTGCCCTGCTGACACATAGGCTCCTTTAAACCCCAACAAAGTCTCAAGAGCCAAGCCACAAGCCAGCTGGTACATGCTGGAGCTCAGGATGACAAAGCGACACTGCAAACAACTGGAGCACAGATGGAGATTGAGCCAGGACACGGTGGAAGGGAAGACCTCAAACACTACCATCAACAGATCTGGGCCACCAAACACTCCACAATTGCAGGGCACACTTACACCAGTTCCAACAGTAACAGAGACTTTACCTTTCCTGTGGCCACCTCCAACATTGTCACCGCTTGAAAATCCTTTGTACCACGGGCTCCCAATGTTTCTGCAGCAAGATAAATAGAATTTATGAGACCGTTGACCCCTAAACAGACCCGGCAGCCCACACAACAGCTCTCCATCTCATCTGAGGTTACCACGCTGACTGTATGGCCTGCCATTTCCATAGTCATAACCACCTCCAACATGCACTGAAGAGTCCACTAAACCCATGTCCTCCTGAAGTCTCCACCAAAGGAATACAACCCATCAGCTCAGCACTCACTCGGATCCCGATTGCCTCAATAGCAACAGCCACCTACCCGGATGCATGGAAACACGCCACAGTACTCCCACTGATCATGGAACCTAACACTCTCCAACTACAGAACCCTCTCCCTGTTTCCATATCCAGTCAACGTATTGGAGAAGCTCATCAACAAATGCCTAACCAACCATCTCTAACGTTCACCAACAACTTGATACCACAGATCTAGGATCAGACCTAAAAACAGCAAGGAAACAGCTCTCATTGAGACAGCAGATTACATCGGAATGCTCCTGGACAGAGGAGGCAGCCACCCTCATCCTCCTGGACCTCTCTGTTGAATTTGACACAGTGTTAAACCCTATCCTCATCCGATGTCTGCATGACATAAAAAATCACGACTTGCCCTCAATGGTTATGCTCCTTCCTGACCAAAAAACAGTCAATGTGGCTCCTTACTACTTGAACACCCGTAAAATCATCTGCAGGTAATGCTAGGATCTTCACTCAGCCCATCGCCCTTCAACACCTACATGATTTCACTTGCAAGCATTATCAGCACCTATGGCATCAAAGCCCTATCCTACGCTGGCAACACTTATCCAATTCTCTCCCTCTCTGACATGATCCCCATCACCCAGACCAAGTTTGCTGCCTGCATGGCAAAAATTGCCAACTGGATTAAAAGCAACTGCTTAAACTGAACACCAATAAAAGAGGAGTCATGATATTTGGGAACAACTTATCGCCATGAGACTCCACCTGGTGGCCCGCAAAACTCCATTTGGTGACATCTATGAAGTGTTCAAGATAAAAAAAATTGTCTTTTAACATTAATGGTATTCAAAGTGTTAAGTTAAAACAGAAGTGCCTTTTACCTACAAGACACACAGGGCAGATAGTTCTTACTTCAGTATTGGAAACAGCAGGAGAATTCTTAAATCACTGCAGTAGTTTTTACACTTCGCTGCCAAGCGACTAGGCATAGAAAAAAGCGCAGTGTTCATGTGACATTAACAGTAAAAAGTTCTACAATTATCGTATTACTGGTATCCTTTAAAGGGACGTCTTATGACTTATACCTAGATCAAATTATCTCTTTAACTGTATCCCACCTTGTACATGATCTCCCCACTGGTCAGAAAAAATAACGTGGTGCAAAGTTTTACTATGCAGTAACCATGCACCAAGAGAGCCCTACAAAGTCAACTTCCTATCATGGTGTACTGTTTCAACATATAAGGGCAATATATGTTGAAACAGTACAGTGTGCACATACACAGACAGACACATTGAAAAATGCATAAACCTGTACACGCACAGACAAGAAAAGGTGTATGCCATTCCACAACCCCACCTCAAGTTACAAAATGTTAAGTTTGAATTTTTTTTTTTTAAACCGTGTACACGGAAGATCTCTTAATGAACCACTTCCACAAGCTAAGAGCACAGCATTGCATGCACTTTTGGCCAAATAACCAACTGGCGTGTATCTGTTGGCACCGAAACTGATTGACGAATTGTGTTACTATATCAGAAAAGACTTTGTTTGAGGCTACTTTGCTTCAACTCCACAAAGACGGCGCAAATATAGAAACAAGTTCAATAATCTTCACAAGAACAACAGTTTGTCAGCCATTTTGATTTTGCTCAACAGAATGTCAACAACAACATGACTGTTCGACTTCTAAAAGCAAGGCCCGCTGAAAAGGCTGAGAGTGATTTGTGTTCAAAGTTTGGCGTGGAGTGGCGTGGAGATAGTTCAAGGCAAAGGAGGCCGGAAGGAGTACCGACACGATGAACTGGAATAAGTGCTTAATAATTTAGTTTAAAAATCCCTGCCTTTCAGCACAAAACAAAGGGCTCGCGTAAAGCTGGAGCAAGAGATCAAAGCCTTGCCCATAGAACCCCCTGTGCTTCGCTGGGCTTGTCACTAGCACTTTTATGCAAAAGCTCAACCAAGGGTGAATTTGTGATGAAGGCGGACTACGCCTACATAGCCATGCCAGGAGTCTCTCTTTGCATGGCACCTGCTGTTCTACACAAAGGGTATATTTCTAACATTATTATGTGGCATGGAAATAGAAAGTGCTGTGATTGCCGAGACTCAAGTTGTTAGTCCAAGCACTGATAACTTTAAAAAGGATCGCTGAAATTAGAACGTCAATATATAGAAGGCGCTGAAGTCCCACCGAAAATGCCTACAGATGACCACAACTCATTGGCCCTGGTGCTATTTTGGCATATTAATTTGAATTGGTACAATAAAACAAATCCAATGTTAACATATTTGTATTTTTTTTACCTGCATGCCACAGCATCTAACTGTTCTTAGTATATTACTGTCGATAAGGCTAATAATTGTGAAAGCAGACCACAAGGTACAAATAATGCAAAATAGAAACGGAAGTTCAATGCCCATTTTAAGAGCAATCAAGATCATTCGGTTGTGTAGAGCACAGAAGACTCCCTCATCTCTCAACTCCTCCATATAGCATCACTACCATCTCAACTGCCCGCTGGCAAATCAATAGCGCGTCATAAATGAGGGAAGAAGATGAAAAGGTACGGCGGGGTACAGCACGCGGCATGGTGGGCCCTCAACTGTGCTCTATATTGGAGGCTCGTAAAGCAATGCAAGCACTCGGCCCCCGCACCTCATGTTGTGCATCTCATCCCAGCTGCAATTGCTGCCAGAGCCCAGCTGAACAAATCCAGTGAAGCTGCTGTGCAGAATCGCAGGGCGAAGAAAAAGCGCCATTCATTAGCCATGCTTGGGTTGTTGTCTGAAGTGTTTGTGCCGCCGAGGTGCCCTCCAAGACGGATGCAAGGTCATCCGATTCGCAGAGTTTTTCCACTGCTAAAATGGCTACCAGAAATGACAATGCAAGTCTCTCACAAACATACCCCTATGCAACACCGCATGGGCTCTCTTGGCCAAATGATGAAATCCATCACGAACATGATACAGATGTTTAAGCGGTGTATAAGCCTGAGACTAGTAGACAGGCACCCCCCAGGAAAGGGTCGGTCCTGCATTGCACCAGAACAAGCTCTTTTACATGGTCTCCAAGCCCTGTGTTCTAGAGCAATATAACAAACATAATGGTTCTAAGAAACGGTTGCACGATTTTTTTTTAATACTCATGGTGCATATCAAGTCTAAATACTGAGCAGCAATGCTGTGGGATATCATTTTGGAAGCTCCCCTCAAACGACTCTCAAAAATAACCACCCAGATCCAGAGGAAGGAAAATAAAATAAGGCGAATCCTAAGACAGACGCAGAGGAATCAAAGTACTAAGGGCTCAAGGATAAAGGAGTAAACCATGAAGGTATATATGTGTGTGTGCTGACAGCGAGGAATGCACAAACAGGATTAGTCGACTGAACCACAACTGTTGTTGAATCTGTCAGTTTTATTTCCATCCCAAAAGACTCCAAGGGACCACCATACATTGTTTGAAAGGATAATAACAATGCAGCTGAGGTACATTTTTACTAGTGCAGATATCCTTCCAATGTTCCATGGCCATGAATAGGTGGAGGACCAAATCAATACAAAATGTTTCAGAAGGTACTTCGGCGGTGCAAGAATTTGAATGAGTTTGGGACTTAGGTCACTGGAACCAGTGTCAGAGCTTTGGGGCAGGTGGAAAGGGAGGTGGGTTGCCCACCTCACCCGTCCAGCTTGGTGCTCCCAATGCACCTTTATTCCTGGCACCCAGTAGTATCTACTGATCTGGCCTGGCACATGCAGGTCAGTGAGCAAATTACTGTTACTGAAGCATGAAACAGGTCAGGACAAGATTCCGGAATAGAGCGCGAGCATCATGGGCATCAAGGAGACCGATAAGTAAAAGAAGGCCTTATCTGCTATGAAAGCCTGGGTCTTGCATGCCGATGTACCCGTTGACATATAAGCTTGTGTGAGTCTGTGCATGTGATTGTTTGTGTGAGAGGAGCGCCTGTGCATTTGTTTGAGGTGAGTATACGTGTGGCAAGTCATGGCATTCAGTGTGGGGTCCAGCACTTGCATTACGGTCATTCTTTGCATACTGGTGAACTCTTGGAATGATAGAGTTCACCCCGGGTATATTGCTGGCTGCACTAAGTATATTATGGGCAGTATGGAGTCAATCTCTGGCATGATTCTGGCATAATGGTGCTCAGGCTTGGCATATTGTGGATATTCTTGACAACATTGTACGCTTTGTGTAATGGTGAAAATCTCTGACATATGATGACGAATCTGGACATGTGCTGGTTAAAGATTTTGAAAAATGACACTGTGTATAAACAGATACATTTTCTTTACTGCCTATGGGTGTTAGCCTTTAACCTCATCCTTGCTCATGACGAGCTGTGATCGTCATGAGTCACGGTTGCGCTGTGCTCATGACGTCATGACATGTGTGGTGCTCACACGCGGGGATAATTCCCCCGCTGTGCTGAGCGTTCTATAGAAACGGGCGTGGTCATGACGAGCTGAGCTCGTCACGAGCACCGTGGCGCTGTGCGCGCCCCTCCTCCCCCTCGCACAGCGGAGGAATTAGCCCAGCGGGGAAGGGGTTAAGGAAAACTATTGCACTCTTACCCCCTCCAAATACCACCAGGAACAGCAGGAAAGGAGCTGGGACTCCAGCTGTTCAAAACCTTTACTAATAGTCAGTCAGGGCTATCAGAAAGCCGGATAAGCAAGGCTTTGAAGTGCCTGGCACCCATGGGAAGTCATTGCTATGTTAGTCACTCATTGGTCACAATTTTGCATTTGAATTTAAAAAAGATAATCTAAAGAGAACAATCAGAACCACCCACCATGAATATATTAAGACAAAATTAAAGGTTCGATTTCTGATGCTAAGCATCAGGTCACAAAAAGTCACACCTTAAAGAATGTCAATGCTTCTTGAACTAACTTGTGGAAAGGGATAAATGTAATGGATTCTGCATGTGACGGCATTATCTAAATTGATCGAATTAATAAATTAGTGATGTCGGCATCTGAAAAGAGAAAGCACGCAAGAGCCACTTACCTCTGTGAATAAGTGAAGGGGTAACTGCAGGGGTCTTCTTTACCAATCTCCATGCATACATTTTTAACACCCTGTTCTTCACATTACTTCCTATCAGGACAAACATAGCCTTTTAGCTGTGTGCAGACTGGTGAACCTGGACCACGTGGCCCAGCGATTCTCAGAAGTCTCTGCCCTGGTATTTTGGCTGATCACTGCACCAATAAATTACCCTTAAGCTTGAACTCTAAAGTGCTCACGCCTTTTGTCTGCGCGCTGACTAAATGCTTTGGCAGCGATGCACCAAAAGTGGTCGGTGCCGCAGAGAGCCTTGTAAATAAATAATAATCACTGAAATGAGAAGCTGAAACTGTACGAACAGTGATGGAAGGCGCGGATGCACTGAGATGCCGCTAAACTGATTAACAATGATTTTCGATGCCGCTCCAGAGAGGAAGAAGCATAAAGCAAACATTAGCAACCCTAGCACCTGGCAGAGATAGGGGTGACACCTTTCATCAGTTACGGCATAGATCAACATATCTGTACATATTTTATGGAACATTATTTGCCTTGCTAATGCTACATTAGTCAATACCGTGGTTCTCCTGTTCCTCACCTCCACTTTTTGAATCGAAACATTCTTTTTATCAGAGGCGTTCTTTGCAAAAGGTTGCAAAATAACCTGTGAGAGTCGGTGGGGGTACACAGGGCATAAGTCCTAAAAAAAGAAGTGGGGGGACGCTGACGTCACGACAGGTGGCTTGCACTCAGTTGCAGTTCATAGTTATCGAGTTCCTAGTAAAATAAGTGGTGGGACGCCGTTCACCCGCGTGGTACCCCGACTCGAGCCCTGGGGGTACAGCATACACTAACAAAAGGCGGAGTCAATTCAGTTGCTGAGAGGCGGGGCTCATGTAGTCTAGGAGGGAGGGGATTGAAAGCGATGTCCGTAAGAGTTCATCTAGTCCAGTGTTTCCCAAACTGTGGGTCATCATGAGCTGACTTTTGGTGGGTCGCAAAAGTCAGAGCAATAAATAAAGATGTCTTCAAATTCTGTGTTTTACTTGTCACATTTGCAATGATTCAAAGATAAAGGTCAAATGTCAGGATGTTTTTGTCTTAACAAATCTATTGGTGTTTACTTTTCTTTCTCTGACTGCAAAGTAGGAGAAGTTTTTAAAGTAAGTTATGTGACAATGTAGGACGTCGTTTTTTTGCATCACCCAACAAAATGTAAATACCTGTAAATGAACTGTATGAATCCAACAATCAGGAAAGCAAACACAAGCAAATTTTTTTGTAATTCTTAAGTGTGCTGAAAACAGTGATTGTAATAGGGTAAAAACAAATCAAGACACTTATTTGGTGATGCATAAAGGATAAATATTCACAGAAACCAGTTTTCCACACATTATCATGTGTGTCCTATGCAGTTTTACCAATAAAAATTGTCTGGCAGTGCAAATGTAGGGGTGGCAAAAGTTTGTTGTTCTAAAAAGTGGGTCATGGATGTAAAAAGTTTTGGATCCATCGATCTAGTCACTGCTAACTGTGACAGCCGAGCTCATGGCGAGCCTGAGACTGGTTCCACTCAGGACGGTAGAGCAGGTTTTGATGCGGCCTGAAGAAGAGGAGTTCTGACCGAAGTTGGAAATAAAACCCTAATTAAAGATTCTCTTTTCACAAACTGCAATTAGGGAGCACTGGTGGACAGACCTAGAAATGCCCCCAAATGCATTTCTGGCGAGGTCAGTCACCTTCCTATGCCGGAACTGAAACTCACAGAGTGTTTCTGCCAATGAGAGGGGCGCTTTCGTCTCTGCATAGTGAAGTATGTAATGCAATAAACTATGCCTGAATGGTCGACTCTCCTCACGGCAAGTTACAACGAATCCTCTCTTCCTTTTAAAGGACTTGTCTCTCTACACCGAGCAAACTGGCAAGAGGCCAGGGAAGCTGGTGCTTAAGCAACCAAGACGGAGCAGTGCCTGTGTGCATTTCAATCCCAGCCAACCGCAGTAAATGTTATTGGAGTTCTTGTGCTGTAAAATTGCTGCTTTCATGCCCACTGCATTTGACAATAGGAATCCTTGGTCAGGCGCGAGGGGGGAGGGCTTTGTGCCTTCCAGTCAGATGGCCGCATCCCCGGAACTGAAAGGGCGACTACTCTGGAATGCTCTTAATGGGACAGTGACAGCAAGATTCATGTCAGTGGGGCATCCAAACACAGCGAGATGCACACTAAGTGCAGAGGCCTTTTTTTTTTTGTGTGCTAAGGAAAGCGAAGAAACCATTCGTGGGGGAGGGGAAGGGTGGACGAGGAGCTTGGAGCTTATGCAAGCCAAGCGCACAGAAACACTGAAAGAGAACATTAGAATAATTGCCTAAAAATGCGTTGGTTACAGCGACAGAGAGAGTCACAGCTACTCCATTCGAGAAGAATATTTTCGCAGTCAATAAATGGCTTCCTGTGACGCAGTTCCTAGAGGACCAGCAGGGTCACATGCTGCTCGCAGCCGTAAGAAGGGGCTAAAAAGCAAGGAAAGAAACATCGGAGCTTGTGGTCACAATTAAAATCTTTTCATCGTTCCTAATTAGCCCGAGTCTGGCGTTAGTTTCCCAGGCTACATTATTTTTCATAACCCACGTTAATGCTCTCTCGTGCACTGACAGGCAACTTGTCTTAGGAAGTGTATTTGACTCATTAATAAGAAAAATAAAACAATTCAAGCTTTCACTCTATCTGGCAATTACATTTACCTCGAAATACAATTAAAACTAATTAAAGTTACATTAGCCTTCTAAGGTAACTAAAGGCACAGGAGTACAGCTGTCTTTAGAGCTACGGGCCAGTTGTGCTCTCTCACTTCAGGTTCAGGAAAAAACAAAACACACAAAGCTAGATCCTGTAAAGTCACTTCCATGCGAAATGTTGAGGCTAACCCTTGACGCCGTAGGCAAAGCATTGCCAAAGCCAATAGGTCTGTCCTACTCGCTTAGCCAACGACTTTTCTTAGTGCTGTACAGCTTCAGGACGCGGTGCAGCATTGTCAAACAAAAAAATAAATAAAGGACACGATGGTGGTTGCTTCATCCACTAGTTCACAAATGCATCAGAAAGCATGCAAGTGCTGCAGAAATTTTACTGGCACTGTGTGCTTTCATTTTTTTTTTACCAATCCAAGATGGTAGACACCACTTGAATCGGTAAACAAGAAAAAATAAGATTTTTTAAAGTGAAAGCACCAATGAAAAAAAATGCTGTAGGGTTGTTGTAACGAAGGAGCAGGTGTGGGAAAAGAGTAAAAGCAACACACGGAGTGTGGTGGGGAAGCACAAGAGGGAGAGAAGACCACAGAGGACATGATTCAGAAAGAGCAACGCAGGAGCGACAGAATCACTTGGTCGAGACAGAGCAACATGAAGCAGGAGTGTGATATGTACCCAAAGGAGACAGCTGGAAAACACATGCACTCTTCAGATGCTTGAGCAGAAAGAAATGAGGGCAACCAGTACGTGGGAAGAGAAGCAGGCAGACTAAAGCGAGCAACACATAAGGAGAGCAGAGAGAAGCACATGAGAGAGACAGCTGGAAAACATATGCACTCTTGTGGGGTGCTCAAGCAAAAAGAAAAACAAGTAGTTCCTAAATGTGAGCAGTGGAAGGAAAAAAGTACACAGGAGAGATACAAGCAAGATTGACTGAATAAGAACAAGCAAATGACAGTGACAATAAAGCTAACCAAAGCTAAACAATAGGTGAGCTTTAAACCCCATACAAGATCTTGCACCATCTGAAAGGCTTGACCTAATAAGTTCCATTCATATTAATGATATGTACATTTAGGCGATATGGATAACATTTAAGCCATATGGCTATGAAAGTTGTGCACAGACTTAGCTCTTGCTTGATCACCTAGATGCTGACGACACCCACATCTTTTCATGCCCAATTTCATTACACCCTTTGAAAGTACGTATATCCACTTGTCTTACTGCTGTAGATCAATAAATGAAACCTCATGCTGAAATCAGCTGAGACCAAGGTCCTATACTTCCCCCTCTTCTCCAACCACTACCTCTAATCCCAACTCTATTTCTCTTTTGAACACAGTGACATCCAAATGAAACTTTAATGTTCATTTCAAACACTGTTTGGTTTGAATATTTCACCACCACCAATGCTTATACCGTAGGAAATAAGAGTCCTAAATATGCATAAACCCTCATCTTTCATCCCCTTTTACACTGTTAGGTTATTGACACCATCTTCTTGGGGGCCTTCCACAACCTGTCTTTGTTCTTACAGAAAGTTTAATCTTCACCAGTAAGATACTATACTATGTCCACAGAAATACCCATTACTTACTATCGGCATTAGGCTGGCTGACACTCAACTTAGAACAGGGCCCTATAAACACTTCTAATGGTAGTCCTTTAAGTAATTCATGGCAAATTCCAATACCTCCTTACTGACACTTTTTAAAAATAGATTCCCTTCCAGAATCTAGATGTGCTTATCGGCACTTACTAATCAAACAAACACCACTCTTCTGACCTACCATACCTCAGTCTTACATTCTAGGACACTCCCATAGAACATCCTGTCCACTGCCCACAGAAGATATAATTCAGCACTACAGGAATTGAATTAAAAGAAAAAAACTCACCTTTTGAATCTTGAAGCTGATGAAGTTTACCTGAAGCATATGGCGATCTAAAGTGCACATATTTTAAATCTTGCCATTCACTATTTTGTAATTAATTTTATTTGTAAGTTTTTGGAATTCATTTCTAATTGTAAATAATTGGGGTATTATCTGCTCTTTGTGCTGTACTATGTTCAGATATCTAATTGTCCTTGCTATTCATGGTATCTTACATCAGTGTAACACATCATTTACAATCACACTGCTCCTTCAAATAATCCACAAGCCACTTGTTGCCCTAAACACCAAATGATAACGTGTTCCAATGTATCGCATTTCTGATTGAAATGTTGTACGCTGCTACATTTTTAAATGGGAGGTGCACCTCTGATCTGGTAGCAAATTATCATAGTCAAATTACTGTCTGACAGAAACGTCGGACATAAATATTGTGTCCTGAACATCATTGCAATACTATCACTCTACTGAAGTTTGTAATAGAAAATCTACACCAAAGGAGACAATATTTTTGTAAACAATATTCACGACGCATTACTAATATCAGATGATATTTCTGAAAACTATATTCCGATGTATAGTTGTGTTTTAGTTCAGGTAAATTAAAAAGGAAACTACCCTCTAGAAATCCTTTGAATTAAAAAAAAAAACTATATGCTGATGTACAACCATTGTACGACAATCTCCATCTCTGATGTTCAAAGGCCCCACTTGAATGGCCACGCAGCTTCATGACGCCAGCACTGCTGAAGAACTTCAGCTCATACTCTTCTACATCATTTATCTGGGCAGCAAGCTGGCCATCTGAGGTCTATAAATCTTCCAGATCACAGCTCCAGCCTCAGAATTATGGAGATGCTTCATGAGGAAGATCTACCACAACTTTTACACAGCTCATTTAGGAACTGCACCACATACCCATTCGATCTGTTACTTCGTCTCGCTGACCATCTCCCACAAATCACCACCAATGGTCAAAGGCTTCAATCATCTTCCCTGATTTGTATTCCCTACCATCACTACAGTTCATACTGGGGAACAATCCTGCTCTTCTCCATGTGCATGCTGAACATTTAAATAATTAAATCAGTGAGTTTACCTCTCAGTGATTCCTGGTAGTTCAAATGGGGCATATGGAATTCCAGTGAAATATCGCTCTCTTATTTCTTTCATGGACATCATTTAGGGGCCGCCAGGGGTCGCGGTTGTGACCCCTAGTTTTCCCCTTGAAACCCTTGGCACTGCATGTGCAACCACTGCATTCAGAGTTTGTAAAATTTGCGCCACAAACACAGGGGCACCTTGCCCTTATGGACATCGGTTGGAGCTCAAATCTCTTTGTTTTCTGTCATTTCTTTTAAACTGATAGTGAATCACAGTATATTGTTCACTATTAGTGTAATAAAAAAATGTAGTACAATTAGCTACAATATAACTCTCCATGACAGCTGAGCTGAGGTAAGTAAAAAATTCTATTAAAATGTATGCTGTGTGTACGCGTGCAGGTGAGAGCGTGTTTATGTGGGAGAGAGTGTGTGATTGTGAGTTAATGTGTAAGCATCTGTGTGTGAGTGAACGTATAGATCAAATGGGATGTGCTGTCACTTTCGCTACCTCTGACCTTTCGGTGAATTGACGTTCATGCTTTCTATAATTTTCTTTTTTAAGAGGAGCTACATTTACCCGCTGTTGTCCCAAAAGTACCACACAATTTTAAAGCCAAAACACCAGGCCAGAAGCACACCACAATACATTTTGTGCACCCATAACATGCTCACTTTTGTTAGTTTTTTGGCTTCCAACCTTTAACATATGAAGAAGAACCAAAGGATTTCACATACCATGGGTTCATTAGTTCTCTTCAATTGCATTACAAAAAGCTGTTCGTGGGGGCGTGGTAATCAAAGATAACCAACTCTGCCTGTCAAGTATTGAAGTCAAAGTAATCTAAATATGCACGTGACTGAAAAGATGACACCTACTTTCAAAGCTCATGTGTGTGTAACATTAGGCATACAATAACTATTGAGCAATCTTCTAGAACGTCCCTACGCCATCTCATCTTCACCAATGCTACGAGGTAGAGATTTGTCACAACCAGTTTTAAAAACCCGTTTTAGCGAATAATATTGCACCACTGACCTCTAAACTGTTTATATTCTGGCCCCTACTCAGAATGACATGTAAGCTAAAAATAACAATTTTCTATGCTCATACTTAGTAGGTTATATAAAAGGTTTTTAGGGATCTTAACTTAATTCTTCTGACATTCTAGATACACTGGGTACTGACTTCCTATGAACTCACAAAAGTTCACCAGAGAGCACAAGCAGAAGCTAGAGTACAGCAGCATTTGATTGTATCAAATACACCACTCTAAACTCCATGCCCATGTATCACAGGAAGAGAGAAATGGGGTAATCAAACACATTTTGGTGCCTTGCAGCCCGTCTTTCGCCTTCAACTGAAGTTAAATATTTACATATGATCTGCCTTGACAAGAACTATGACAGCGTAGTGATCCTAAAAAAAAAGACTCAAACAAAAGAGTCAACCCATTAACATAAACGCATAAACTAAATTATCACTTTTATCTCTTTGCAAAGAAACCAGTCTCTCCAAGGAAATATACTCGGGTCTGCCCATCGAAGAATAGATCCCTTTAGAAGGAAGCATTGGCTGGAATCCTGTTTTTTGGATTACCAATGCTTATTTACTAATACTGCTCAGCATCAGCAGCAAAAACAAAGCTGCAATGAGGCCTACATCTGTGTGTATATGTGTCATGACTTGACACCAGACACAGCTTCATGATATGAGAGTGCATGTGTCACCAGGCATGCATGCATCCATCACAACACAATGGGCATTTAGGTTTGTTTAATTATCTGTTCCAAGATATCAGACACCTAGCTTGGAGCCATAATTTTAAATACATAAATAAGATGTGCGAAAACACATTTAAAGAAAGGAGCAACCTGGAAGCAATTGGTAGCTGCTGGGCCCCCCTACAGTGGGATGGACAGGAAGGGTTGCACACAATTGGGAGAGGAGGGAGGGGAGGCTTAACAACAACAGGGAGATACTGGGTGGAGGGTGAGTGTGAAGAGGGCAGCGTCACACAAGGGGGAGGAGGGAGAGCAAGAAAACATATACACTCCCATCAAGTGTTGAGAGCAAAAGTAAAATGGATATTCCTGAATATAAGACGCGAAGGGAATGATACTAGGTATGCAATCAAAAGGATGATAAGTCAGCTATGCTCAAAGAGAGGAACAAACACAAAAACAGGAAGGAAAGAAATTTAATAAAAATTGGGCTAAGGAAATTGATAAGAAAGCCATCCAATGAAAGTCAATGAATAGGAAACTAATTAGACATCAAACGTGATAGAAGTAAAACAATAAAAGTCTAAAATTAAACCAGATTGTCAAAAAACAGAAGACAGAAAAACAAGACGAAAATCACCTTTTCAACTTCAGGACTGTGGAGAAGACCAGGCAACCAACCGCACCAAACACACATGGTTAACATCCTTAATAACTTTAATAAAAACAATCAACACTCTTAGGAAACACTTAAATGGTTTCTTCTTTCTTCCTACAGAAGCATTCTTTTGTTAAACTTTTTATGTTTAAAAAGAGTTAACTTTCTTCATCAGATAAGAAAATCAAAACACACTGGGCTACTTTCCCACAAATAGCATTCCGAGACAAATGCATTGGAGCACACGTCTATCACAGTTGCCGTAATTTAATTTTCTGTTGTCAAAATTACTTCGCTTTCCAGCTCTGTGGCATCTCTAGTTCCGTATTTAAGTAATGCAGGAACCAAGAAACCTCCATTAACTTTGCAAGTGCAAGAACTAGGACATTTTGCAATGGCTTCTCTTGATCACTGGAACAGATTGTTACAATTTATGCTACTGAAGTGGCAGGCAGCTACTCCAGACAGCGATCACGGAACATGCTGCTCCTCTCCAGCTATCAGACCATCCCCATAAAAGAAGTACACCGGGGGTTCATGTCACATGTTAGAGGATGTGATGTGACGAACAGCATGCAGCCGGGTCCATGAGGTACCGATATCAACAAAACGGTGCACTGCAGTGCAGAGATGTTTACCAAAGCAACCATCAACGCAAAGCAAACCACTACAAAAAAAAAAAAACACACCGCAGCATCATGTTTGCACAAAACATTGAATCACAATTTTTGGGTGAAAATTGATTTATTGCCAGTTTCAATAAGCAGAAATAGTGCTCTGCGCTTATACATTGCAGTTTATGAAACAGCTGACATAAAACCAATAATGGGCATGAGGTTGAAATAAAATATTGACAATGTGCCCCAAGCTGCCTCCATTTCAGACAGATAAGTGAGAGAACTCGAACGCTACCGAAAAAGGAGCTATACTAAAACTTAAACGTAGAGAGTACATACCATATATTTTAATTACAAAACTTAAGCCATTAATTCATTATTCATAAATGACTCTCTAAAACTCGATGGCTAAGTGTGGCCAAATTTACAGAGCAGATACTTATCTTTGTGAGACACTGAGAGTGTGCCCATTTGCCAGTAATAAAGCATTGGTACTACAGACCCATTTGAAGCATGAATGCCTAGTTTAATATGCAAGAGAGTTTGTTTATAATCAGTATGAAGGCAGAGTTAAAGCAGAGACTAGGGGCCAGATGTAGGTAATTCCTATTTACCGACTCCTAAATACAGACTCATACCGAATCGGTATATAAGAGTCGGTAAATAGGAAGGAGGCAGATGTAGGTAAAAAATTACCGAATCTGTAAGAGTCGGTATTTACCGAATCTGTAAATACCGATTCGGTATTTCACATTGATTCCTATGGGCCTTGAAGCCCATAGGAATCAATGTGAAATACTGATTTGGTATTTACAGATTCGGTAAGTAGGAAGGAGGCAGATGTAGGTAATAAATTACCGAATCTGTAAGAGTCGGTATTAACTTTGACACCCCCTAGCACCCCAAGTACAGGCATGTGTGCCATGTGACACACAGACATGCCCTAAGGGCATGTCTGTGTGTCACATGGCACAGGTGTGCATGCACAGATGTGCATGCACACCTGAATTCGGTATTTTACCACCCAATAGGATTGGGTGGTAAAATACCGACTCTTAAGGGCCTGTGGCACTCTTAGGAGTGTCACCTACATATGGATTTACAGAATCGGTACCGAAGTGGTAAATTTACCGATTCGGTAAATATACCGATTCTGTAAATTCAGACCCACCTACATCTCAAAAGCCAAATGCCGGTCGGTAACGGCCGAAATCGGCCGTTACCGATTGATATTTGGTGACCTACATCTGGCCCTAGGTCTTCTGACTAGGTCGTCTGACCAGTTCTTTGCTTCCAAAAAACAATAAATATATACATTATGGTCAAACGGAAGATGTCAATAAACTTGCCTTAAGTCTGAATGTGTATGAATTTTCCCACCTGAAACTTAAGGAGTTTGAGCTCTAAAATCTTAAACAGTACTTCCTGCCCAGCAAGAAAAATGTTTCGGCCATCTTCAGATGTGGCAGCCACAAATCACCCACGTGGTCTTAAAGTTGCAATGGCGCTGGCTAAATGAATCTCTTCCAAGCCGTCCTATACAGTGCCTGAAAATGTAGCTCTAATTTTGGGGGTTTCGTTAGCCATAAACAGTACAGGATTGTTTTAAGCTCTGAGCTTGGGACTGCTCAGTTTTAGTTTCCTGATTCCGAGCAAATGAACAATTTTAATGTTCAACATTATTACTGCAGTTAGTCCTTAACAAGCCAGGTCTTTTTTTGGTGGCGAGTTAACTTTGCATATGCGGAGTTACTGCTGTGAATTTTCTTTGGTCGCTTTAGCATTTCAAAGGTATACTTACAGCATGGTTTGTTTTTGTTATAATAAATTCTGTACTGCTAATCTTTGCAACTGTGGCAAATGAAGAGGAGTGCTTGCAAAGGTTTTGCCAAAGGAGAGAGAAAGGTCTTGGGTATGTCACCATTTCACTGTAGCCACAAGCGCGGCTATTGACACTTGGTTAGAGTGGGCGAAGGCACACCCAGGCACAAAGTTTCACATCTGCCAGAAGCTTTCTCCAATTTAAGCAGGAGTGTGTAAAGAGTACATATCATTGTTGTTGAAATTTATCTTGAGCCAAGGCAAAGACTATTTAAACAGTTATTTGTTATGAAATTAATTGTGGTCAAATAGTTAATTTTAATGAATTAATAATTGTAGGAATATGAAAGTTCAGATTAAAGTGTTTATCACAATGAAGTTGTAATCTGTTGGAATGAGAGAGGTAGACCCTGCTTTTTCCCAAGACCTAGTACTAAGAGAACTTTGCTGAACAAGGTAATAGTTCTTAAGCTCTTTGTGCTTCTACAGGCATCAGCAGGGGTATGTGCTCACTCCCTAACTTTTAACTGTTCTTATGAAGAACATTTGATTATTTGCGTTTGCAAGAGTTTGCAGATGTCTCCGAAAGCTTCTTTTTGGTAAACAGACCGCCGTAGGCAGCAAGCCCTACGAATAATCTCATAAGTGGCACCTTTATAAAATCTGTGAAGCCCTTCATCCCTGTGACCCTGCAAGGGAGAATATACCCTTCTAATAGGTTGCATACTCATCTCATGAACGTAGCAGTACTCGTGGAAATGGCATGCTCTATGGTGAGTTGGAACAGTGTCAACCAGGCCCCTGTTTCAGGGACAGCTTTACATATCTAGTGTTACAGGAATTCTGGGAATTTCCAAACTGTTGTCGGGCAAAGAGAAAACACTGCTGAAAGTAGACATCACTTTGGCTTAAATGTAAGAAATCTAGTCTGCGTATTTCAAAACTGCTTGGAAGTTCAGTATCAGTATATCAAAGTGGTCCAGGTACTAATCTTAAAATGCTTGGAGTTTGTGTAGGCAAGAAAATTATTTCGGTAAATGAGATACGCATAACACCCTTTGCCTTTACTACAAGCCCTGTGGGATGAATTATGTAATGTAGGACACTTATTTTTGATTCCTCAAATACTTTTTACGTATCCACCTTTGTAAATAGTCAGTTGATAGGCCCGGTGTGAGCCTTGACCACAGGTCTCAGAATGCTAATAGAAGATAAGTTTATCAGTGCCTGGATTCTGGGTTTGATCTGCACAACTCACATCAAATGGAGGAGGTAAATACCTTCTTGACACATAGATTTGGCTAAAACATTGTTTATTTTATAAAGAGGAATGTTGAAAATAAATAGAAGATTTGTGCACAGGTTAAATCACTTCGTTGATCTGAATGTCCGACTCCTGGATTTCAAGATTCCGATCCACAGAGGTTTGAACCCAAAGCATAGTAGATTTACACCAGCCATCTTTAACACGTTTGGCGGCGTTCATTTGTGTTCACCCTCGCCACTGTTGAAGGTAAAGAAAGTCACGAAACAGTGGCCCCGCCATCTTGTTCCCTTTTAGGCTCCATCACGAACATAGATAGTAGCCATCTTTGTGTCATGACCTCTCTGCCCATTGCCGATAGCCATCATCTCTCTCTCTCTCTCTCTCTCTCGCTCTCTCTCTCTCTCTCTCCAGCCCCGCAAGCACCCCGCGCCCCGACAGCCCCCGGTCTCTCCTGTTTGGGCCATAAACGCACCGCTAAACACGACCTTGTCACCACTCTGGACCCCTGCCCCCTCGCTCTTTCATCCTACTCATAGAACGGGCCCTTTTGGTAACCTCTTCCTCCCTGCCCGGTTGCCCGGCCTGATCCCGGGCCATCACCTAGCCCAACAGATGCAGTTTATTGCTTCCTACAGTAGGACCTCGCCTCACATCAGAGGAACGGTGATTAATCAAGGCCTTCACACCCCTAGATCTGACCGACACCCCCGCATCCCTCCCAGGAACACCCTTCCTCTCTTCTGATGGCGCCCCCCCCCCGGCTACACCTGGCCTCTCGACCCAGTCCCACATCATAAAACTAGGTCTCGTGGATGTACCCCTCCGGCCCCGCATAGCGAAACATGATCTTATCGCCTGCCCAACCTTAGATTTGACCACCCCCTCCTGCCCTTGTGCCCTGTTGGAATGTCCGGCTGCAGATTACAATCACATGTCACATTTGGGAGGGGAAAACAACATCAGAGCGGTCAGTATGGGAATGGGCCTGGAGCTGGGGTCCCAAACATGCCCTTTTTTGTACTTCAAAGTGTCTATATTGCAATAAGGAATGTTTGTACATCATAAACCTGTGTATAAAAGACGGAGCCGTAGAGAAACTTGTTAGAGCACCTCGAGAAGATACCCTGTTGTCTGATTTGACGTGTTCCGTTCCGTCGGAAATAAACTCCTGTTTCCTGCCTTCCAATCTCCAGCGCCTGCCTCTTTATTTGGTAAATCGTGAGTTGGGTGAGAAGCGGCTAACGCCGGGCAAACCTAGAAAAGGGGTAAAACGACCTGATCTGCCTGAACCCTTTTTCATCAATTGGCGCCCACGTGGGGCCCATCAGCGACACGTGGATCCAGTGAGAGAGGTCCCAACGACAGAGTGAACGACTGCAACGATCGGGAAGAGCTCCTGCCTGATAGACCCTTGTCTGGCAGCCGATCATCCGAACTTCACTGGTTCCGAACAGACCTCTCTCGAGTGATCTACGGTCCTGACTAGGAACCATCAGGAGTGCCACAGCAATTACGGAGAATAGAGGACGATCGGGCGCTGGAAACGGAAGACGAGAAACTGTCCATACGGTCCGGGTAAGGTCGTGTAAACACGACAAATTGCGAATTGATTGTTTGATTGTCATTGGAAAATACTAGTATTACGCATTTTGATTGTTTTGTCCTGAGAGATTCTCTGTCTACAAACGGGGAAGGATAGTAGTATTCTCCCTTTGCAGATAGTGAAGGGTGGGTAGCGCAGGCTTTTGCCCCCGTTGTAACCAGTCACGCCTACTTCCCTCTCCATTTGATTGATTGTTATCCAAGCATTTATTGTTTTGGAATTGGTTCTCTTTGGATCATTCTCTATTTGCAAACAAGCACAGAGCCGCCATACTCTGTTTAGTCTTTGCAGATAGTGAAGGATAGGTAACGCAGGCTTTTGCCCCCGTTGTAATCCGTCGTGCCTATTTTTATCCCCCACTGATTGATTGTTTGACCGGACCTTGATCGTTCGGAATTGATTCTTGGAAAGGATCTTCTCTGCCTACAAACAGAGAGGAACAGGAAGATCTCTCTCTTTGCAGATAGTGAAGGGTAGGTAGCGCAGGCTTTTGCCCCCGTTGTAACCCGTCGCGCCTATTTTATTCCTCATTTGATTGATTGATTGTTTGTCCGAACTTGACTGTTTGGAATTGGTTCTCTCTTTGGGTATTCCCTATTTGCGAATACTGTAGAATAGAAATATTCTACCTAGTCTCCGCAAAGTAGTGAAGGATAGGTAGTGCTGACTTTTGTCCCCGTTGTAACCCGTCATGCCTATCTTCTCCCCATTGTTCAGTAGTTGGTTCAGCCCGGACCATTTATTAGAGGTAGACCATCTGGCTCCACCGGAGGACACCCCTAATAAAAAGGACATATATAAAGAAAATGCGGATTAGCCGCTGTATCGTGCTAGCAAATAAAAAGAACATGAAAATCATTAGGAAAAACAAAAAGAATCGAGTAAAATCAGTAGGCCACTGATGAGATCTCTTTTCAACCTCACTGAAATGGAAGCATTAGGAACAACCCCTCAGGAAGTATGAAACTAGTGAGGAAAGCCAAACTCAACGCCATGATGACTGCGAGACAGCTCGGCTCCACCGACCACCACCGCCCAATTAACGACAAACCCTAGGCAAATATTAGAAATATACAACACTATAGCAAAGTAACAGGTTAAAACGTTTTTATTTGAACAAAAATATATTAAACAACTATTTACACGGCAAACGGCTGCAACAACAAACCCACAATGCATTTCGCCGTCTGCTTGACGCCGTTCCTGTCCCTCCTTCCCCAAAGTAGCAATGTTGGGCTACTTTGGGCTACTTTCTAGTAGATTTTTTGGGCGTCAGAAAGTCTACAAAAGCCGTCGGCGGCGGCCTGGGGTGGAGAACCATTACGCGAATAGTCCGGAGGCGACACCAAGCGCCAAGGCCTGTCCCCAGGATGAACCAAGGGACCCGTTCCTGGGGCCATGGCAAAGAGCGGCCGGCCGCCATCGGCCGGAGAAGGCATGGGCCCGACCCGAAATGTACTGGTCCTCCCATTCCCTTCTTCTCCCGGCGCCTTGCAGGCCCACGGGGGGGGGGATGTCTTGCATATGCCTCCGACCCCCCTCTCTTCTTCGTCGCCTGGGCCGGCCATAACAAATGTCAGCGAGACGCCGTGGGGTGCACTGGGAGGGAGAGGCGGCGCGGACGAGCCTCTCCCGCCTCCCCAGGTGGAGGCCCCTCAGCTGCACCCCCAACGCTCCACACACCCGGCAAAGGGTTCGTCCATTCTTGCGGTGCAGGGACGCTCCACACACCCGGCAAAGGGTTCGTCCACTCTTGCAGTATAGGGACGCTCCACACACCCAGCAGGGTCTCGTCCACTGTGGCGGTGCTACGACGCCTCACCCAACAGGCCGGAGTCCGTCTGCTCATTTGACCCAGTGACTGCCGGTAGCTGCAGAACACCTAAAAATGGCGGTCGACCTTGCAGGAACGAACCTGGCGTGCAAGGATGGCCTGGTCGCTGGCCAGCTAGAAAAACGAGTCCTCCGTTCAGAAACGTTCTCCTCAGCTTTGAAGATTCTACGAGAGTTGTGGAGGGCCCTCGACCTCCGCGGGCCCCCGACCGCCCCCCGATGGGAAATGACTGCCATGATTGCCCGCAGAACGACCAAGACGTAGCCACGAGACGTCGGCGCCCTCATGCTGGCGCCAGCCTCAGTTTTGAGTGACCCAAGATACTGCAGACTACCGATTTGATCAGTTCCGGTGGAACATCAGTACGACCCGGTAGGAAAGATTGTTGCCCCTCCCTTTTCTTTGATTGATGGTTCATGTCACCGGTCCCTTCTGTTGCCCCTTAACGAAACGTCTGGACTGCCGAAAAGAGGTTCTGGTCCAACCACGAGTTGGTTGAGACATTTTGACTATACTTGGACCCGCCTGACCCCACCCAAAATGGCGCCGGTACAAACGAAACTCGCAATTCCCCGTTGTGTTCCGGATGCTCAGACTTGATATTGTGAGATATGTATGCAGTTTTGAAGCACATGGCGGGAGGGGATGAGTATTGCTTGAACATTCGAACAATGAATTTGATATTAAGTTCTGACGCATCATTGATTACAGTATTATTGAAAGTTCGAATCTTTTTGACACTAATGGTACTTACCCACAATGAATTTTCGATATGATTTTATTGCACTTATCATACCTTGATGAAATAAAACAACCACCGACTCAGTTATGTTTTCCGCAGATAAATATGCCCTCATGTACAGTTCCAGTCTGCTCCGTGGCTGGCCCACGAGGCTGTAGGCCTGCATTTGTACGTCAACATTTTTTTAAATAAAGATTTTGTGATAACAAATACAGTCGTAGCTTTTGGATTGGTAAGTTTTGAATACATAGCCCTTGTTTCCGACCTACGTAAAATATAGGCAAAATAAAGCAAGTCGATTACTGAAAGGTTAAAAAGCAAAGTGCCTAGAAATATTGAAAATGTGAACGATCCAAGTTATTGCGTGTGTTTTTTTTACTTTTGTGCAGCCTAAGGCAATCGATAAAGGTCCCGGTGTTCTGTGTTACTTTGTATGCCACATACCTCAGGGAAATTGTTTCAGATGCCCCTAAACCAGACCCGGTACCACTGTAGACCACCCAGACTCCTCGAAGAAGAACACAAGTTCACCCACTTTACCCTGATTGCCCTTTTGTTTCGACCCCTCCCCACACAAGATCCGCAATACCACACGTGGGCGATCTATGCAATGTGCAGTCCATAAATGATTATGCCTCCCGCACCACCAGTCCCTCTGGGCTTAAAACGCCGAGATGGAAGGGACTGCATCCCGCGGAGATAGGTCGAAATACGTAGTAAGTAAAAAGCCTTTTGGGTTTATGCGCGCGAATGTGTCTTAAAACGCTGCCCCCACCCCTTCTTTTTCCCCTTCTTTCTGCAGGTCACATCGGAACGTCGACTAAAGTATGGAAAAGACCTAAGCAACACGCCATGGTTCCGTGAGGACAAATGATACATTATCCATGGGGACTGCCCCTGAGGACATGACGATTTTGTGTGATATGAATGCGCGCGTGTATAACCGGTTATGTATGACTCGACTGGATATACGTTGCACGCGTTGGTTTGATAAGAGAGATGTTTTTGTACGACTTGAGGGATGATCGAACGACCGATGGAATGGGGGAAAAGGGGGGTATGAACCTGGTGCCTATACATGACGAGCAAACATAGATATAACACTCCCTTACTTAGAAACGACCGTCTCTCTCTCTCTGAACCCAGCGACTGGAGGAGTGGCCTGAAGCAGAAACTTGGCGGGTTATTGCGGTATGACAAAAATATGACTCCAACCGGCCCCCGAATAATGCAACCAAGAATGACGTGCACCTACGAGTAGATTCTTACGCCATGAAACTCGAAGTTGCCCATTGTTCCCCAACTAACACCCTCCGTTGCCTCAGCCTGGATACCCGTTCGCTAAAAATGATTCAAAGATCCCACCGTAAGTACTAGCCCGACCAGGATAGTTCCCGAACAATTGACGAAAGTATAAGTATTTGCAACAGAGACGAACAACAAAAGACAGCCAGGCGAATTAAATAGGAAACTAAGGATGCGCTGCATGCAGGAGGAAATGTCTTTGGCCAAGTACTGTTCTATGTTTTGTCTCGAGTTCTGTATGCAAATGCATGTACCCCCCCCCTCGCCTGAATTCATGTGTACGTAGTATCTGGATTTGCGTTGTCCCTCAGTCTGTGTTTCTATATAATATGACCCCTACTGTTTTGTGTTTTGTGCGCACCAAAATGGCCTATTTTTGTACACGTTTCTCTCTCTCTCGTCCTTTCCCTTCATGTTGTACGTGTACCGAATAGTTCATTTAAAATGCGAACGACCCCTGCTCCCTCTTCCTCTGTGTGGTAATGTTGTGCCCCGCCGGCACGAGCCTAATTGGTTTTTCGAACACAAAGGTGATCGACAAATTGCCAGAAACTAAAACAATTGTAATTTGCCATGTTACTACCTCTCCTTTTCTGTAAAAATTATAGAACTCGAATTGGCTATAAAGGAAAGGACAGGTAAGACGACTGATGTCCCCCTAATCTGGCCCTTTTTACAGGAGGACTATACGTCAGTGGCCTTCTGCTCTCAGCTCGTTAGAAACACAATCTCCTAGGCCCAGATTGCCCCACCCCTCCGCACCCAAGTACGGATGTCCAAAACGTCCCCGTTCCTCCCGCTTGACCCCAGCTCCGTAAACTCGAGGTATAACTGATGACCCTGCTTAACTGTTGCTCCCCGAGAAAAGAGTGTTTAGCCTCTACCCCTCTCTCATGGATGTAAAAGACTGCCAGGGCTAGGGTCAGAAAGCCACATGCGACATGAATGAACGCCAAATAGACTTAGTTCAAACTCAGTAGACATGCCTGTATACATACTCCACAGTGATAACTTCTGACCATGACCGATGAAACGTACCCCCAGCTACCTAGATCTGAGACGGAATTGAAATGTATAAATGCCTTCTCTTGCCAGTTCGCTAAAACCTGTTTTGTACCCATTCAAGGATACACAGTTGATGAAGCAAAGCTTCGCATATTTTGCGGCTTGCCGAAATCAAGAACCTCATTTATGTGTAATAAGGTAACCCGTGTATGTTTTACTAACGTTTATATTAAGTTTGAGTAAAGTTTGAGACGCTTGCCTATGTGTATTTCTAATGAAATTAATCCATGTCCTCTAAAAATGGCCGCCGCTTG
Source organism: Lissotriton helveticus (assembly GCF_964261635.1). Taxonomy (NCBI): domain Eukaryota; kingdom Metazoa; phylum Chordata; class Amphibia; order Caudata; family Salamandridae; genus Lissotriton; species Lissotriton helveticus. Next base: position 16,190,821 of record NC_136060.1, on the reverse strand, counting down.
TATTTTAGTTACTGCGCATGCGTCAGCCACACTCACGTGTCCTGACGCGTCTGCAGAAGTGGAGGGAAAGTTATGCGCATGCGTAATTCATAGCTGTGCTTATCATGTGGTACTGCTCGTGCCACTGCTCTTGTATTTCGTCTAAATGTAGCTAACATTTAAATTGCATAAGTTTATTTCTTGATGATGAGTTAAAAGTACAAACCCTGCGATGTGTTTTCATAATGACATTATTATGTATTAATTTGTTTTCGCTTACTTTTCATGTACCGCGGGCAATGGGGGTCTGAGTGAGAGGAGAGCCATATTGGAGGTCCCTTCTGCGCCTGTGCGACATTCGGCAGCACGAGGGACCTTGGCTGATGGAACATAGCCAGCTGGCAGTGATGGGCGAGATGCTCCTGAGAAAGTCACCTCTGCCCTGCGAGAACAGCGAATGTGGCTTCTTATATGTTACATTGTATTGATGTGCTACTGTTAGCTCATGGGAACCCAAACATGCTAGGCGGTCCCAAAATATGTAAATGAAGGCTTCAAATCGTATATTGTGATTGGTGTGTTACCCAAATCCTACCTTAGGACCAATCGAAATTGAGGGATTCTGACACTTTGCAACATTGGGGGGTGGTACACTGTCCCAAAACTGTATATCTACCCTGGGTTCACCTAGTGAACCGTCCGACTTGTCTGGTTTAGCTGACCTGTCACTGACCCAACGCACTCAATAGGTGACTGAAAATACAGAGAGCTGCGGAGCACTCTGTCCGAATTTGACCATAGACTAAGGTTTTACTGAACCTTAAAGTGCTGGCAAGGCACTTAGCTGGGAGTTCGCTGACCCAATCGGGGTCTTGATCTATATCTGCAGAGCGGGTGGAGCGCAGGCGTTGCTTCCTAACTGTGGGTTCCGGTCCTGTCCTGAAGAGGGTCCTGTCCTGAGGGTTTGCTGTCCTGTCCTGAGGTCCTGTCCTGACTCTTATTCCGAGGGTATCCTGTCCTGTCCTGGGTGTCCATTCTGCACCTGCTGTCCTTTGAGGGGTATCCTTCCTTGAGGGTTTCCTGACTTTAACTGACCCGTGGCCAGGGTTTGGTTTCCACACCTTTCTAGGTAAATACTGCTCCGAAATCTCTTGAAATTCTTGCACCTTCTGAATTTCTAACTTTTGCTTCAATAAAGTTCAACATTGCAAATGTGATATTTTCCATGCCTTTCCGCAACTATTGAAAGTCATTTAAAATTTTGCAAAGTTATTTCTATGTCTTCTCATTTGTTAGAAATTATATTTTGCATAGCAGTGTGTCATTTCCTGATATGGTCTAGAACTTCGTTGCCTAGGTTGTTCAAAGGCCCTTTCACCTTAAGTGAAGCGTGTTATTCATTATAAGTTCTTCTATAATCACACACACTTAGTCTATCACTGTTTTAGATAATACTGACTTGCATAAGTATCTTTTCTCGTTACATTTTATTAGTACTTTGATGATTACTCTGCCATTATTTCTTTATGCATATGTGATTTATATTATCTTGGTTATTGATTGCCTTATCTTACTGTATCTCATGCAAGAAAATACTGAACTTTAGATAAACATTTTAAAACTTCCAGTTGTCCGTGGTCATTTACACAGTATTTTGAATGTTATTGGTTGGGTTTGTATTTTGCTGCCTTTCCTTTACAGCTAGCTCCCTGATTCATTGTGGTCATTAGGCACCCGCATCGGTGGATGGTAAGTCGGGTGCACCGAGAATTGGTAGCAGGGAACACACACACACCAAATTGGTAGAGCTCGTGAAGTCACCTGATCGATGTATATGGTGATTTGAAAAGTATATGGGCCCTGAAGCCGGAAACGGCGAAAACTATTGGTCGGGTGGCCTCGCGCGCTCTATCAGTTTTTCTGGTAGCTAGAGGATGGTTAGGGACTAGTTGAGAGTAAGGCAGGGACTAGTTAGACTAGTTAAGTCGGAAGCTGCTATTATATTAATGCTGCTATAAGAGCGGCTGTTCTGAGGGAACTGATCACTCTCTTGTGAATACGCTGCTGAAATTCATGAATTGTTATATTGTCATTATTCTTGTTCTTATATTGTTATATGTACTAATCAATGCATTTGTAAATCGACTCGTTAAGTGTTGTCCGAACTCCCCGGGGAATTGAAAGGGCAAGTGGTGAATAGAATCCATTGTCCTGAGGTCACAGGTTCGAGGAAAGTTAGGTGCAGGTTAGGATAACCGGGAAGCACTAACTAGGGTTTTCTGAATACATGTGTGAATAAATGACAGTAACGGGGTTCATTGGCAAAATTCCCATAGTGGCGTAACCTAGTAAGGGTCACATCGGAAGAGTAGCAGGTTCCTCGGAGCTAGCGTGAAAGCAGAGGGGTCCGCTGAGAAACCTTAAAACTCGGAACATATCCCGGAAAGAAGTGGATGAGTTTAGGGGAATAACAGGTTCACCGATGCTAGAGTGAAGGGTAGGCGGAAGAGATCTGCCCGCAGCAAGTGAAAAGTAAATGGAAGTAGTTTACTTGCAGTAAAAGAATTCTATCTCTGTCTAGACACTTGAGCACTGTGGCGAATGTGTATTTGTTGTAAAATAACCAAGCACTGAGCACTTTAAAAGTAAGAAAGTTTCCGTTACCGTGTGAAGGGAGGGAGTCAGTCGCGAAGCGCCTCTGACGTCACTCTGTGCCGCGCTGGGATTGGTAGAAACAGCGGGCGGGTAGCGGAGCTAAAATTGTAAAGGAGGGGTGAGCGCCGGAGCGTGGGAACTGTCTCACGAAGGGGCCGCGCACCCATTGGCAGAGCTTATTTTGTGTCGCGCACCCATTGGTTGCACGAATTTTCTGAAGCGCATTCTGATTGGAGGTAGTTTGTAAACAAAGTTAGCGCAGAAGTCGTATGTGGCACTCGCGGACTACAGAGACGCGACCTGATCCAAGGCATCTAGGGTTTGAAAGGGATCAGTGGAAGGCTAACAGATACGATATTATGTACGGAACCAAGAGAAAAATGTCCCTTGTAAATAAGGTGAAAAATTATTTTAAAACGGACAAACCCATTAAATCTAGGGAAGGTGTTCTTGTCCCAGCACCCAATACTCCCGCCTCATTCATGATGTTTGACCGAGGGTACAATACCTGTGTGTGGCTGGAGAATTGGGTGAAGTACACAAAAGATGACGGAGTATTGGCTTTCCCGTTAGATGGTACTTTCAATGGTAGGATCTTATTTAATTTAAGAACCCGAATGAATGAACTACATCCCAGACCGAGACTAACGCAGTATGAAGCATTAGAGGAATGGGAGATTGAGGCTTTTGAAAGAGAAAGACCCCGAATGGACAAGGGTTTGACCAAGTGGTACCCCAGGCTGAAACAGGAGTCCAGGGATAAAAGGATGAAACAGTGGAGGCAGAGCATGATTGTTGAGGGTCTGTTTCCCATGATGCCGGCATGTCATAACCCTGCAGCGGGGGGGAAAAGTACTGAAAAATGTAAGCATTGGGGGGCCCTAGGGGATTCAGATGATGAACTAATAGATGACATCTGTACCAGAAGTCCGCCACCTTACAATGAGGGAACCCGACCTTCCAGTGTAGGAGATGTTCCCCGACGCCCCTTCCAAAAGGAAGAAGACAGGTCTCTGGGACTGGGAGGGGGTGGTCAAGTATTACCCTATCCTGAGAAACCCGAACTGGCGGAAACAAGGGATATATATCCCAAAATGCCCGCAAGTCAAGAAGAAAAATATGCACGTACAAAAACTTTTTTCCCCAGACCCTTGTATGAAAGCGAAGAGAAACCATCGAATTCAGGACTGCCTTTTGTTCAACCTCCATATGGGGAAGAGCGCAGGTCCTTTAATACTGGAACTTTATTCCCGAAACCAAATTATGGTGGAGGACCAAGTGAAACGCATCCTACTGCCCCGAGTTTTACTCCTCCGCCTACTGCCCCGAGTTTTACTCCTCCATTGACCCCACAGATATTACATGACACAACTCTAAGAAGGGTACTAGTGGAAAAGGAGCAAGAGGCTCTAGCTAGACAAAGAACAGAAATAATTCAGAAAATTTCTCAGATAAATACCAGTCCTGAGGCATTGACTATTCCAGTAACTATTGGACCGGTGGTCCCGTTATACGGAAATGGTCAGGGAAATCCGATTACTCCAGTCATGACCCCAGTCATAGCAACCCCGAGACAGGAACCGATCATCATAGATGATCAGTCCAGTGAGTGCGAGTCTGAAGTTGCATTCTTGGAATTGCCAAACAAACAGACTGCAAAGGGAACACAGCTGAGGTATAACCCTTTTAATGCAAAGGAAATTAAATTAGAGACAGCAACAGGTACTAGGAATGTCTCTCTGGTAACTCCGGATGAAATTGAGAGTTGGAGTCGTGAATTAGAAAAGCAGACTCCGCAAACAAAGCCTTTAGACCTCTACAAGCTGAGGGTTGAAATAGAAGAATTAATGGCAGGAAATGTGGGGTTGAATCGATTGAATACCTACTCTGAGGAAGAATTGTCGTTCATATGTAAAAGCTTTACAAGGAACACCAGAGTGCTCCATGAAAAACTGACCGAAACAGCAATTAGTATGGGGGTAGATATCTCAAAATCCAAGCCCTTACAGAAACCGTACAGAGCAGACTTCTCAGACAAGGATATAGAACACCTGAATGTGGCAGGAAAGAAGCTACAGATTAAAGAATTAATGGGGGTACTGCAGAAATGGGGAGATGTGGAAAAATGGAGAAGCAGGTGGGCGAAAAAGAGGGAAGAGGTTCGCTCCCGACAAGTGACTCCCGAGTTTGCTTTAAGAGAGGTAGAAAAACCTGAGCAGTTATGCCCCATGCGCGAAGTTCCAGGAGGGAAATATGTGCATGTCCCCTGGTCTAGACAGGATATTGTGTCCTTCACGAACGATTTTCCAAAATTAAGAGAGAAACCAGTTGACTGGTACCGACAGGTGGAGAGGTTCGTGAAGGTACAGAAATGTCTGTGGAAAGACCTGGATGGGTTTTTCGACATTGTGGTTCCAGTAGATTTATGGACCCAGTGTAAAATAAACATAAATTGGCCCAGTGAAGAGTATCCCAGAGACAAGGACACAGGGGAGCCATCAAAGGAAGTCATGCGAAAATATGAGCAGGTAATTCAGCACTTGAAAGAAAAGGTGCCCGCCAAGGAAACTGATTGGACAAAAATAGATAGAACAACACAGGAAAGGGACGAGACAGTGCATTCCTTCTATGAGAGGTTATTGCAGGTATTTAAAACATACAGTGGTATTGACAACATCGACCTGAAGGATATGACACACTTTATTTACAGGTTTGTAAATGGTTTAAGACCTGAAATTTGTCAGTGGATAAAAGACAATAAAATCTGTTGGCATACTAAAAAAATGGATGAGGTCCTGCGGTACGCTAAGTACTGCGAGGACGAGATGGCAGAAAAGAAAAAGGCCCTTAAGGAGAAGGTTATGTGGGCTCAGGTGAAGCTCGCAGAACAGCAGGAAAAACAATTGAGTAACATGGTTAAAAATGCTGAGAACAAAAGTCCTGGGGGAGGGGGTGGAGGAAAGCCCCGGCCCAAATTTAGCAGGGAAGAGGCTATGAAAAAATTTCCCTGCCATCAGTGCGGCGAAATTGGACACTGGCGAAACGAGTGTCCCCAATTAGTCGATGTTAATGAGACAACTCCTGATTTAATTCCACAGACGCAGAAAGAAAGACCAAGAAAGACTCAACCCCAGGTAAAAACAGTTCAGGTGCCTCGAGCACCCAAACAGGTATACAGGGGAAGACAGGCAGAAAATGAAGAGATAGAGGTTTGGGAAAGCGGGGAGAACAGAAATACAGCAACTTCGCAGTATCTGCTGAATGATACCTTCCTTTGTAATGATCAGGACTGACGGGGCCTGAGAGGGGAGGACGAGGAGTGCGTACTTGGCGCTTCCTTGCCGGTAGACCAGTCTGGACCATATATTGAAGGAAAGGTTGACGGAAATGATGTCACCTTTCTGTTGGACACTGGCGCTACCCGTTCTACTGTAAGAACAGTGGACGTTCCAAACCTGCCCCTCTCGGGAGAAAACATCCAAGTAGTAGGTGTATCTAATCAATTGATTAGTACTCCTGTTACCGAACCAATGGAGATTTCAATTGGAAATTTTAAACAGATGCATAGATTTGTAGTCTGTGACACCAGTCCAGTAAATTTACTGGGACGTGATTTGCTGTGTAAAATGAACTGTACCATCTTTTGCACACCAAAGGGTGTCGAAATACAGACCCCAGATGAAGACGGCATTTATAAATTATTGTTGCTTAGACCTGACTCAGAACTTAAAAGATTGACCCTGCAGGACTTGCCCCAAGAACTACAGGAAGCCGTAAAACCAGAAGTGTGGGATTTCACTGGAAAAGATGTGGGTTTGATGAAAGATGTGGACCCCATACAAATAGCCATCAAAGACAATGCAGTATATCCTAACACTAGGCCCTACCGAATGAATGCTGAAGTGAAAGCAGGTGTCACTCTGGAGATACAAAAATTATTGGAAGGAAACATCATACAAGAAGTGATGAGCAGCCCATGCAACTCACCGATTATGGGCATCAAAAAGCCTAGTGGCAAGTATAGGGTAGTGCAGGACCTGAGAAAGGTTAACAAAATTGTAGTTCCTTGCTGCCCTATTGTCCCGAACCCTGCAGTAATTCTGTACCAGATTCCTTGGGATGCTGAGTGGTTCACTGTGATTGATTTGTGTCATGCATTCTTTTCGATACCCCTGCACCCCGACAGCAAATTTCTTTTCTCATTTGCCTTCGAGGGTCACGTGTATTGTTGGAACCGGGTCCCTCAAGGGTATACAGAGAGCCCCTCTATCTTTAATCAGATCTTGAAGAAATGTCTAGAGACTTTGACCTTACCTGGGAACTCTGTATTAGTGCAGTACATAGACGACCTTCTATTGGCGTCTAAAAGTCACAGGGACTGTGTAGTTGACACCATTGCTCTCCTAAATCACCTGTGTGAGAAAGGGCATAAAGTGTCCCCTGACAAACTACAGTTCTGTGCAAAATCAGTGAAATATCTGGGACACCAGATAGAAAAGGGTGTCAGAAAAGTCACTTCAGAAAGAGTGAGAATAATTCAAAAGATGCAGTTGCCCCGTACTCAAAAGGAAGTCAGAATGTTCCTGGGTGTATTAGGGTACTGCAGGCAGTGGATTCTGGGATTTGCAGCCTTAGCCAGGCCCTTGATAAAAATGACCACGAGAGGAATGCCAGATGTTGTGCAGTGGGACGATGAAAGTCTAATGGCTTTCACCAGATTGAAAAACTGTCTGTGTACAGCCCCTGCATTGGGAATGCCAGATTATTCAAAAGAGTTTGCCCTTTTCTGTGACACTCGCGATAATTGCGCATTGTCAGTCCTGACTCAAGAACATGGCACAACCAGGAGGCCTGTGGCCTATTTCTCTGCCACACTGGACCCAGTAGCTGCTGGGTTACCAGGTTGTCTGAAAGCAGTAGCTGCTACCTGTGCAAGTTTGGAACAGAGTGAGTCCATTGTCATGGGACATCCTGTGACTGTCTATGTTTCACATGGAGTGGTAATTCTATTGACCAGAACTAAAACACAGTATCTCACCCCTAGTCGGCTGACTAAATACGAGAGGATTCTTGTGGGTGCAGCAAATGTGAGCATTGTTAGGTGCGGTATTCTGAACCCTGCCACCTTACTCCCCGACCCCTCGGAAATGGAAGGTGGGAATGATGATGAACATGATTGTATTGATCTGACAGAGTTCAGTACCAAGCCACGCCCTGACATAAAAGAAGTACCATTGCCTGAGCATGATAAAGAACTGTTTGTGGATGGTTCCTGCCTAAGACATGAATTAGGAGGCTTGAGTGCTGCTTATGCAGTAGTATCTTTTGAAAAAATTGAACAAGCAGGTTACCTATATCACATCAAGTCTGCACAAGTAGCCGAATTGATAGCCCTGATAATGGCTTGCAAAATTGGGAAGGACTTACGCATAACAGTATATACTGACAGTCAGTACTGTTATGGCGTTGTGCATGACTTTGGCCAATTATGGATGCAGAGGGAATTCATGACTTCCTCAGGTACTCCCATTCGGAATGCAAAGGTTGTTCATGACCTTTTAGAGGCCATCCAGTTGCCCAAAGAACTGGCAGTGGTAAAATGTGCTGCTCATCAAAGGAGCATGGACAGAGTATCACTGGGAAACGATTATGCTGATCGAGTGGCTCAATGGTGTGCCAAAGATCGATATATTATAAATCCAAAACGAGGGGGGCCAGGAACCAGCTGCCAGCTTCAGGTGTTTGAGGAAGTGCCTACATGGGATGAAGTGAGAGAATGGCAGGAGTCGGCTCCTTGGCAAGAAAGAGAGAAATGGAAGGAGGATGGGTGTAGGCCGAGGCGTGTGGATGGTGTGATTTTGGGCCCAACTGGTATGCCTGTGTTACCCCGACACTTGCTTGGCACAATGGCAAGATTAATACATGAAGGATCACACATTGGTAGGGATGCCATGATTCTGGTATTTCAACAGACTTGGTACAGCAAGAAATTCAGGAAGGTAGCAGAGTCCCTCTGCCAGAGGTGCCTGTCATGTCAACAGATGAACCCAGGCAAGAGGACCATGGTTGAACTGAGCAAGATTGGGAGGTCAGGGGGTCCCTTTATAAAAATACAGGTTGATTTCATCACCATGCCCCGTTGTGAAGGGAAACGATATGTCCTTGTCATTGTTTGTGTATTTTCAAAATGGGTAGAAGCTTACCCTACTCCCAAGAGTGACGCACTGACAGTAGCAAAGTGTTTACTAAAAGAGCTGATACCTAGGTTCGGAATACCATACATTATTGAATCAGACCAAGGTGGACATTTCCACAATGAAATAATGGCTGAACTGTGTAAGGCCTTTGGGATAAGGCAGAAACTTCATTGTGCATACCATCCAGAGGCTTCTGGAATAGTGGAACAAGTAAATGGAACTATCAAAAACAGACTAGCAAAGCTGACAGATGCTACTGGCATGAACTGGGTGAAGGCCCTGCCCCTGGTCCTGATGGGACTGAGAAGTGTTCCAGACCGCAAGACAGGCCTAAGTCCCCATGAAATCATTATGGGAAGAGTGATGAGACAAGCATGGGTGCCAGGAAGCAAACTGTTGAGTATTACTGATGATTTGGTGCTTGAATACTGCAGAAGATTGGGTGACCAAGTGCGTTCTATCTCTCGCCAGATTGGAGACGACGGCATCCTTAATCCAACGACTCCTCTCCACAACTTGGTTCCAGGAGACTGGGTCAAAATAAAGAAGCACACTCGATCAAGCTGTCTGGCACCCAGGTGGGGGAAGAAGCGCCAAGTAATCCTGGTGACAACCACTGCAGTGAAAGTCGCAGGTGTTCCCCAGTGGATCCACGCCGGACACACCCAGAAGGTATTGCCAGACAAAGGATTTGAAGAACCAGGGCAACCAGCAGAGGACCCTGAAGAAGCCAGACCAGTAGCAACTGACAACGAGCAGCCCAGCACCAGTCAGGTTGCAGGAACAGCAGACGTTGGCCCAGGAGTAGTTGACTGCGAACTGCCAAGAAACCAGCCTGCTGAAGAAGTCCAGGAAACTGAGCCAGGAGTAGCTGAAGACGAGCTGCCAAGCATATGGCCAGAAGAATGGATACCGATGATTGATCTGACCGAAGACCCTATCAGAACAAGAGAACGACTTAGTGAAGGTAGAGAGTGGACTAGTCAGGAAAAGCAAGGCACAGGCGAAGAACCTCAGCCACTTGAGATCCAAATCAAAACTGAGGAAGGAGAAGGTCAGACAGGGACAGAGCACGTGATTGATACAGATCCAGTGAATAAGACTGAACAAGTACCCGATACTGAACAGGTACCTGAGACTGAACAAGTACCTGATATTGAACAAGTGCAGGATACAGAGCAAGTGTTCGATACTCCTCCATTAACTCCTGATGTGGATAAGGGACAGACTAGACATAGAGTAATAGTTCGAGCAGAAGAAAATCAAGAGATCGAAGTGCTTGAACAGGATCAGATAGGGTTAGAAAAACGGGTTCAGGAAACAGAAACAGAAACAGAAACAGAGACAATTGAAAGCCAAAAACAAAATATTCCTGAACAAGGCCAGATTAGCAACCAGGCAGAAGAATTTGATGCTAGCCCTGGAACTAGTCAGATAAGGGAAGTAGGAGAAGAAAGTGGAGAAGAATTACCTCAAGATAAAGAGAACAAAAGAAGAAGAAAAGAAAGTGAAGTCCAAGTACCAACTAAGAGACTAAAGAAAAGAAACAACCTTGAGCCTAGGTTTGTAAAAAGACTGAGACTAAGAATAAAGACAGTGGAAGAAAAACGTGCAGAAGCAAGAAGAAGTGCTCGAATAGCAGAGCAGGAAGAAGACTCTTCCAAAAGAAGGAGTGAGCGAATAAAAAGACAAAACAAAAAGTACAAGTCTCCTGAATGGACACTGGTTTTGGAGGAGCTTGAAGATCTTGATATAACTGACGTGAGTGACGGAGAACCTGTCCCAGAGTACTCAGCTGAAGAGGAAGACGAGCCACCGTGAATTTGCACAAAGTAAGCTAATTGTGTAAAGTCACAAAGAGGGGTTCAAGAGACTCCTTCTGAGCAAAATGTCTGATTCAACAGTGAATGGTAGACCTAGTTGCAGCCGTTTTAAGACGTGTTGCAAGGTGTGTATATGTAGTATAGTAGTACTGATAGTTATCTGGATAGGATTAACAATTTTCATTCCCTTTGCTGTAAGTAAAGATACTAACATTGTCCCTACTGAAGTTGTAAATACTGACAGTGAGGAGCTGACAACACAGAGTGTAGAAAGACATGAGAGAGCATTGAGACAAACTAAACGAGACTTAGAAGCATCAGATGAGAAAGGACTACATTATCATGGCATGAAGAACAGGACACATTTAAATGTTTTCGCAAACTTGTTAATACACTATGTAGAGACTATGGAAATTGAGGATTGCTATGTCTGCATGAAGCTACCTACTTCGGTGGCTGAAGGCGTGACATACCATCATCTGCCATTAACTTATGGAATTTCCTGTAGCATTTTAGCTAGTTTATTTTACAAAAGGGGACCGTTACAATATTATTACTCTAACAATGACGTGATCTTTTCTGAACTACCTATACGTGGGAACCTGAATCCTGTACATACCAAAACTGACACCATAAGATATATGGGAGACTACTTTCTGACTATAGGGAACATTGACATAGCAGACGCACACAGAGATAACTTGACTTGTTCTTTGCGTGAGCAGGAAAAGATGTTCCTGAACATGGCAGAGAAAAGGAGAATTAAAATTCAGAAGAAGGCTAATGACGAAAGTCAGAAAAAGCCAAAGTGGGCAGAAAACATGGAAGGCACCTCATCTGGTGGAGCGGGTCCTGCTCTGTTGCTGGATTTTGAAAAGAAAGGCAAGCTATGTCTTCACCGCGAGAAGACTAGCTATTATAATAATGTTTTCATTGGTTCCAGTGAATGCGAACATAATTACAAGGTAATTGGAGGTTGGGGTTTCAAAAATGGGTCAGAGCCTGTGTTTCCTGGAATTTATTATATTTGTGGGGACAAGGCTTATTTCAAATTGCCGGATCACTGGTATGGAAGCTGCTACTTTGGCATTGTTTTCCCGAAAATATACCATGTGAATGGAAAAGCTGGAAGCAATGAAGATACTAATGGCTTAGTGCGTAGTAAAAGAGAAAGTATAGGTGAAATTATGGGTAGTATTTTCAGTGCACTGATACCTGGAGTGGGAGTGGTTCTGAACACTCATAGAATTTGCAAATTGTCTACTATAGTAGATGTGCTGTCTACTGAAACAGCTCATGGATTTCTGCTGGTCAATACTGAAATGGTTGCGATCAGATCAATGGTTTTACAAAATCGACTTGCTCTTGACACCTTATTAGCGAAAGAGGGCGGAGTCTGCCGGATGTTGAAGGCGCAACATTGTTGCACTTATATTCCGGACAAAAGTGTACAGATCAAAAGATATGTGAGAAACATTACTAATTTGGCAAAGGAACTCAAACCACTCGAGGTTGATAGTGCCTGGAAGAGACTGGTAGATGGTCTCTCAAATGTAGGTCATTGGCTTGCTGGCATAGGTAAAAGCTTATTATTCAAAATTCTGATGCCTATTGGTATTATAGGTCTTATTATACTTTCCATATTCTTATGCTGTAAATACCGCAAGCGCACCAGAAAGCACGAGGTTAATGCAAGAGGGGTGAAACGAAGTGTGGATGAGATTGAATTAGAGGAAGTGAATGATCAGATATACAAAAAGGTGAAGACTTCTCACCCTGCTAAAACTGAAAGAGAAAAGCTAGAACGGTTGCTGGAAGAAATAGAACTTTATAAAGTGTGAAAGAAAGTTGGCATCTGGTTCCATTATAATTTGTGATGATAGTAGATATCATCAAAGAGGGGATTGATGAAGCAAAGCTTCGCATATTTTGCGGCTTGCCGAAATCAAGAACCTCATTTATGTGTAATAAGGTAACCCGTGTATGTTTTACTAACGTTTATATTAAGTTTGAGTAAAGTTTGAGACGCTTGCCTATGTGTATTTCTAATGAAATTAATCCATGTCCTCTAAAAATGGCCGCCGCTTGTATTTTAGTTACTGCGCATGCGTCAGCCACACTCACGTGTCCTGACGCGTCTGCAGAAGTGGAGGGAAAGTTATGCGCATGCGTAATTCATAGCTGTGCTTATCATGTGGTACTGCTCGTGCCACTGCTCTTGTATTTCGTCTAAATGTAGCTAACATTTAAATTGCATAAGTTTATTTCTTGATGATGAGTTAAAAGTACAAACCCTGCGATGTGTTTTCATAATGACATTATTATGTATTAATTTGTTTTCGCTTACTTTTCATGTACCGCGGGCAATGGGGGTCTGAGTGAGAGGAGAGCCATATTGGAGGTCCCTTCTGCGCCTGTGCGACATTCGGCAGCACGAGGGACCTTGGCTGATGGAACATAGCCAGCTGGCAGTGATGGGCGAGATGCTCCTGAGAAAGTCACCTCTGCCCTGCGAGAACAGCGAATGTGGCTTCTTATATGTTACATTGTATTGATGTGCTACTGTTAGCTCATGGGAACCCAAACATGCTAGGCGGTCCCAAAATATGTAAATGAAGGCTTCAAATCGTATATTGTGATTGGTGTGTTACCCAAATCCTACCTTAGGACCAATCGAAATTGAGGGATTCTGACACTTTGCAACATTGGGGGGTGGTACACTGTCCCAAAACTGTATATCTACCCTGGGTTCACCTAGTGAACCGTCTGACTTGTCTGGTTTAGCTGACCTGTCACTGACCCAACGCACTCAATAGGTGACTGAAAATACAGAGAGCTGCGGAGCACTCTGTCCGAATTTGACCATAGACTAAGGTTTTACTGAACCTTAAAGTGCTGGCAAGGCACTTAGCTGGGAGTTCGCTGACCCAATCGGGGTCTTGATCTATATCTGCAGAGCGGGTGGAGCGCAGGCGTTGCTTCCTAACTGTGGGTTCCGGTCCTGTCCTGAAGAGGGTCCTGTCCTGAGGGTTTGCTGTCCTGTCCTGAGGTCCTGTCCTGACTCTTATTCCGAGGGTATCCTGTCCTGTCCTGGGTGTCCATTCTGCACCTGCTGTCCTTTGAGGGGTATCCTTCCTTGAGGGTTTCCTGACTTTAACTGACCCGTGGCCAGGGTTTGGTTTCCACACCTTTCTAGGTAAATACTGCTCCGAAATCTCTTGAAATTCTTGCACCTTCTGAATTTCTAACTTTTGCTTCAATAAAGTTCAACATTGCAAATGTGATATTTTCCATGCCTTTCCGCAACTATTGAAAGTCATTTAAAATTTTGCAAAGTTATTTCTATGTCTTCTCATTTGTTAGAAATTATATTTTGCATAGCAGTGTGTCATTTCCTGATATGGTCTAGAACTTCGTTGCCTAGGTTGTTCAAAGGCCCTTTCACCTTAAGTGAAGCGTGTTATTCATTATAAGTTCTTCTATAATCACACACACTTAGTCTATCACTGTTTTAGATAATACTGACTTGCATAAGTATCTTTTCTCGTTACATTTTATTAGTACTTTGATGATTACTCTGCCATTATTTCTTTATGCATATGTGATTTATATTATCTTGGTTATTGATTGCCTTATCTTACTGTATCTCATGCAAGAAAATACTGAACTTTAGATAAACATTTTAAAACTTCCAGTTGTCCGTGGTCATTTACACAGTATTTTGAATGTTATTGGTTGGGTTTGTATTTTGCTGCCTTTCCTTTACAGCTAGCTCCCTGATTCATTGTGGTCATTAGGCACCCGCATCGGTGGATGGTAAGTCGGGTGCACCGAGAATTGGTAGCAGGGAACACACACACACCAAATTGGTAGAGCTCGTGAAGTCACCTGATCGATGTATATGGTGATTTGAAAAGTATATGGGCCCTGAAGCCGGAAACGGCGAAAACTATTGGTCGGGTGGCCTCGCGCGCTCTATCACAGTCACCGGAGGAGAGGGGCTGGACGTGACGCATAACCTGGCCACAGATCGTGAGGCGCATGTGACCTCAACCTAAGATGGAGCCGCAGAGCAACGGGACGCGGCTCGATGCACCACTCTCAAACGCAGAAAACGAAGGAATGGAGGGCTGCCTTAAAGCCCTCTGCTTGTTGACCCACGCGTGCCAGAAGTCCCCGCCCTTTGAGCCCGATTGATGGACCTGCCTGCGCATCACCCTTTTGCTCCCTTGGTCCGTCTCAAAGATCCGGTCCCACTCCGCCCTCTCCTCCCTCGATTATCCGACAAAACCCCTTCTATCCTTTCCACGTGGATTCTGACTCCGAGAAAGAAATGCAGGTGCCCAGCATAAGGCACCCTTAAGAGAGATTAGCTAGGAAACAGGACTGTGGCCTAACGGCAAAAGACAGATCACACCCTGCGACGTGTAAAGAAGGACCCGAGCTGGACCTATAGCTCCACCGCCGGTGCTCAACAGCGCCAACGGAAGAAAACGAACTACCAGAACCTACCAGTGATGACTCGCTACTAAAAGGACACTGAGGCGAAGACCCCCCTTTTTTGGAACTTTCTACGCCCCTTGACTAATTGCTTGTATTGGACTAAATTCCTCCCTCAACCACTTTTGCCTGTAAAATGTTTCATCTGTCACTTTTAAGTACGACAAATGTAAAATTATATGTATTCCACCTCGTATGTCACATCAACTACACACGGTTATATGTAAGTCTACCAATATTGACAAACGCTATTTCATTGACTACACACGACTATATGTATGATAAACACGGAAATGATCTATCTTATGTAAAAAGCGGCGACTGTGGAAAATGACAAAATGTATATGTACATAAGCGGCGTTCATTTGTGTTCACCCTCGCCACTGTTGAAGGTAAAGAAAGTCACGAAACAGTGGCCCCGCCATCTTGTTCCCTTTTAGGCTCCATCACGAACATAGATAGTAGCCATCTTTGTGTCATGACCTCTCTGCCCATTGCCGATAGCCATCATCTCTCTCTCTCTCTCTCTCCAGCCCCACAAGCACCCCGCGCCCCGACAGCCCCCGGTCTCTCCTGTTCGGGCCATAAACGCACCGCTAAACACGACCTTGTCACCACTCTGGACCCCTGCCCCCTCGCTCTTTCATCCTACTCATAGAACGGGCCCTTTTGGTAACCTCTTCCTCCCTGCCCGGTTGCCCGGCCTGATCCCGGGCCATCACCTAGCCCAACAGATGCAGTTTATTGCTTCCTACAGTAGGACCTCGCCTCACATCAGAGGAACGGTGATTAATCAAGGCCTTCACACCCCTAGATCTGACCGACACCCCCGCATCCCTCCCAGGAACACCCTTCCTCTCTTCTGATGGCCCCCCCCCCCCGGCTACACCTGGCCTCTCGACCCAGTCCCACATCATAAAACTAGGTCTCGTGGATGTACCCCTCCGGCCCCGCATAGCGAAACATGATCTTATCGCCTGCCCAACCTTAGATCTGACCACCCCCTCCTGCCCTCGTGCCCTGTTGGAATGTCCGGCTGCAGATTACAATCACATGTCACATTTGGGAGGGGAAAACAACATCAGAGCGGTCAGTATGGGAATGGGCCTGGAGCTGGGGTCCCAAACATGCCCTTTTTTGTACTTCAAAGTGTCTTTATTGCAATAAGGAATGTTTGTACATCATAAACCTGTGTATAAAAGACGAAGCCGTAGAGAAACTTGTTAGAGCACCTCGAGAAGATACCCTGTTGTCTGATTTGACGTGTTCCGTTCCGTCAGAAATAAACTCCTGTTTCCTGCCTTCCAATCTCCAGCGCCTGCCTCTTTATTTGGTAAATCGTGAGTTGGGTGAGAAGCGGCTAACGTCGGGCAAACCTAGAAAAGGGGTAAAACGACCTGATCTGCCTGAACCCTTTTTCATCACGTTTACAACATTTTGTACAACAGCTTATCTCGAAATGTCAGCAGATTTTTTTTTTGGTTCTAGAGCATCCTGAAGATCCTTCATTTATCTTCAGTTGTGCTCAAATTCAAGTCTTTCTGAATTCGCTATGCGGCAGCTGTCACTTCACTTGCACGGTACCGAGAACACCAATGACCAACACAAAATCAATGAGTACTATTTTCAATCACTGAAGAGTTCTTGACGGAGTACTGCACATCCAGCATCAAAAAAACAAAGCTTGGGCGCTTGGTTGATGCACATAATATATTTTTTAACTTACTATTTTATTATTAATAGAGGAATGAAAAAACAAAATCAAGAATGTTTTTCGTTTTATAATTAAGTTCAAACCTCTAATACTGTGCCTCTCCTAGGATGATTAATGTAAGCTGGCATGTATGATTACCCTTAAGAAGAATTTCCCACATAGTAAACCCCATTCACAATTTAGATGCAAAGAATGGAAGCAGGCAGAAAACCATTTATTTTCAATTGCTTTAAATTGTTCATTTAATTTGTTATGCTAATACGAGAAATCAGTTCACAGTGTACAATATGCAAGCAATTTATTCATTTGAAAAAAGATTTTGTTTCAATAGAAACCTTGTATTATAAAAACACTTAGGTCGTAATGTAGGTGGAGACTTCCATTTATTGTGAGGTCAAAGTGTTATATTAAACATTTCCGTCTGGATCATTCAATTTGCATCAATCTGGCCCATAAAAAATGTGAAAGTATTACGAAATTAAAACATTTTTTTAAATAGATGTTAGCGCTGTGGACTTTTCTGTGCTCCTACTGTATGAATCTGTCAACTAATCTCTATCAGAATATTAATAATTAGTCAAAAAAGCAAAATAAAAAAAGTCACAATACATTGAAAATCCATTCCATTAACAACAGTACGATGGTGGATACCAACAGTAAAACCTGATCCATAAAATAAGCTCAATACATGAAAAAATTGGTTAACACATCATAGACTTGCAAAGGCGAACAGCTGATTTCAGAAAAGAACATTAGTTTCAATAGACTTCCAAGGACAGGAGTTTGTGCAAAAATAGTAAAGGCGTGTTACATTTTCTTATGCCAGTAGGCTATAAGATTTGAATTAAAAACTGTTTAAAATAAACAAGATAAAATTTGCAAAAGAAGGTTAAGTACATTAAACTCTTGGGTGAGCGTTAATCGCGGGGCAGAAACAGATTGACTTAGAGTTAAGTTGTTGCAATGGTAAACTCAAAGGACATCCAATAAACACCAAATCTAAATAGGGTTTGCAATGAGGAGCTCTCAGGGATCAATTAACACGTTCAGGTGCATTTCCAAGCCTACATATATTTGATTTCCACATAAGCTCTAACAGACCATTTTTTTTAGATTGTTTACCAGTCTCACCCTTGTCCTTTTTTCTGAAGAAACCTTTTTAGTCATAATTTGACCTTATTCTGTTTTTGCAACCGATTTGTAAACAGCTGTAGCCAAACCCTTTGGATAGCCATTGTATCGCCTGACTGTGGCCACCCGCTAAATGATCAAATATTATATGTTTGTTCAAGTTAGCATGTTGGTTTCCCCAGATGGAGCACCATAATAGCAGAGGAGCTAGGCTAATTTGGTCTTCAACATGGCCTAATCCTAGTTCCTCGTGAGTAACAATGGAACACATGATTTTCTTCCACCTGGATTCTGCTCGTGTCCCTGTAATCCCAGATGCTAGCCCCATAGGTCAGGACAGGAATATATTTTCTATTGTAGATTTCCATCAGAAAGACTATGGGTTTATCATCTATGATTGCTGTCAGATTAAACATAAAAGCAACTGACCGTGCAAAACGTAGTTTTCTAATTGATAAACATTTTTCCAGGTGCCCAAATCTCACAACTAGTTAAGGAAACTGATATATTCCTTAAATACAATGCCCCTTTTCCACAAGCTACGTAGAGTGTCTTAGTTAACCCCTTCCAGGCTGATGACGAGCTCAGCTCGTCATGAGCGTAACCTGCCGTGCGCTCATGACGAGCTGAGTTCATCATGTAACGCGGTAATTTTAAAATTGCCGCGCACAGCGGGAAAAGCCGCCGCAGCAATGCAGTTAAATAAACTTCACAACCCAGGACATTCATAAAACTCACGACGGATTTGATTAAAGTGTTTAAGCTGTTAGCTGTAACCACTAAGACCGGGTCATCTGCATGCAACAGCTCAGGTACCCGGTTTGTTCTTAACCACCAGGATGTCATGGTATTTATCACTTAGCTATGCTTCTTGGTCATTCATATAAAGTTGAAACAAAATTGCCACCAGAACACTTCCTTGGTGAATGCCCCAGTATAAGCCAAAATGGCCAGTGCAATCGCCGTTATGCCAAGATGCAATAACAACTGAACAATTGCAATGTAGGGCCCTTAGAGTCCTTATACAGATCCTTTGGGAGCTCATTCGGGCCCGAGGCTTTATTAGATGGACGAAATCAAAAACTATAGCTAAAGGATAGTTTGATTATATCACCCTCAGGCACATCAACAACATCTATCTGTGAGCTGTACATTTTAGCAAAATCTATCTGCAGGAATCAATCCAACCAAACTGGATCGAATTTGTTTTTTCACATATTTGGTAGAAGTAACCGTTTTCCAAAACGCTCTAGAGTCTCTTAGTTTACAGGTAAGCACCAAACCTTCCCAAGCCTCAGACTGCAGTTTTTCTTTTTTTTTTTAAGATATTGTTTATAAAACAACCAAACACTCGAATATCAATTCCCTGTCTATATGCTTGCTTTTTAATGTCTGTTGTACTCTTATGTGCAGTGGTACATGCAGTATTCAACCACCTATCAGAGTTGTGGTGGGTATTTCTTATAGGTTTGGATAACAAATCCTTAGTTTAATCCCCCAACAACACAAAAGACTCCATGGCTCTCACTGGAATTGCAGTCCCAGAAAAACGGCAATCAAAAAGATCTTGATTGGCTGTGACCAATTTAGACAACAGGGATCCTATATTGCATCCTACGCAAGCTATGTTGGAGCTACTATGGTACTAAGGTTCACAAACTCTAAAGCATTACAAACATCATGCCCCCTCAGGTACTTGTATAATATAACCCCTCTAGTGCCCTGGGCACATATGATCTTTTCTTGATCAGCACAAATCAATGGATTTGCTATTAGAAGCAAAGATCTACACCCCATCTTGTCGTTTTATCTGCTTCTCACTAATAAGTTGTAAAACCACCTAGTTTAACAGAAAAAGTTGGCAAGTTATCTAGGAAGTCAAACAAAACAGAAAAATTCAGATATCTTTGTTCAAAAATGTACCATTATAAAAAATAATCAACTGTAAACTTACATTTCCAAGCTACTTTAGGTTAAAAACCTGTATAAAGGAGCACTCACCAGGATCATAAGACAAGGAAAGATGGTTCTGAACAGACAACCCAGATTTTTGGAGAAGGAATTGCGGATTGGAAAAGTAATGTTTTGTACATCAGAAAAATGTGAAGGCGAGTATAAAGCCCCGCCAAGACTCATCCATCAGTTTGGAGGAGACTCCTAAAATGTTCCAGGTAGCCACTCTTTATGTTTGTTCTACTTGACTCTGCACCCCCCTCTTTCAGCACACAAAACAAGACTGAAAGGGCAGAAGAGGTGATGATATTTTCATCCGGTCAGTGATTATAATCCAAGTCTGAAAGGGAGCAAATCGATTGCTGCGGCTGGGCTCAGCATAACTCTTATGCAGAGTTCAAGAATCGAAATTTGCACTATAAAGACGCACTGTTGAGCTTAAATACCTGGTAAAAAAAAAAAGTGGAAAGCCCTAATTTGACGTGCTGACAACTGAATATCCAAAATGACATCTTTAGCAAGGTGAGCGTATCTAAAATTTACAATCACGCAGTTCCCCCTCAAGGGATTCAGCTCCACTCCATAAAGCAGGTACAATTGGCGTTCTTTGGTGCACCCGTCCTTACTCCATTTGTTCTAGCTTTCCCTCTATCGCCTCTAAAAGGACTACGAATGGGCACAGGGTTTACTACAATAGAAGTTTAAAATCCTGGCTAAGAACCTTCATTAAAGCAAGAATGTTCACCTCATCATTGACATATAGCTTTTGGCCAGGTGAGGGTTATCGGGCATGCTTCATTGTCTCAGTGCTCAGCAGGTTTATTGTTTTTCTCTTCTTTTATGGAGCAAGTTGAGATTCAGAAAGTGAAATTAAGGCGTCTGTAATTGCAGTTATAATGGACGGAGCAATAGCAGATTCTGATGGTGTGGTAGGGGAGTTGCAATACCGTATGAACTAATGGGAGTGATTAAATGGGAGCAGACAGATCATTTGTGAGTAAGAGGAGCCATTCAGACAATTCTATTTCTTTAGAAATTACACCCACTGCCCTTTCTAGGAAGACATCAGTGGTAGAAGCTTTTTCCGCACCCAGAGGTTTATTATCTCCAGTTTTCTGCTTACCCCTTGTCGGTTGCACAAATGAAAAGGAGATGGCCCGGCCTGGCCTCCTCTGAGCTCTGACAGGCACAAATGAGTCCGGCCTTGGCTTTTGTAGTGACCCGCATCACGGGTGCCAAACGAGGTGTTTGTAGCACTTTAGTCAGGTACCCTGCCACCTCCTCGACCACCACTTGGGAGGCACCGAATCTCGGCACTGTAATCCAGATGGTCTACAAGCTGCTATGCTGCACAGCGGGAGCCATGAGCACTTTTTGTAGTGCTTTGCTCAGGTGCCCTGCCTCTTCCTCCACCATCTGTGAAGCACAGCCTTCTGGGCACTGTAGTACTGATGGTCTGCAAGCGGAATCATGTTTTAGGGACATTTGGGTTGTCATTTATCAAATCAGGGAATATTGGTAAATAAAATATGTTTTAAAAAAATCAGGGCATATTGGTAGTAGCAGTTCTGTAGGTGCGGCCTGGGACTCGGAGTTTTGAACTCCCCATGGATCTTTCATGTTTTTGTGCACCTGACTTTTGTGGTCTGTGTGTTTGGTAATATGTAATATGCATTCCATTTGTATGGCCACGCCACAGAGTCTTGAGACCCCCATGGGTGAGTAGCGCACTTCACATATCCCTGATTGATTGATGGTCTTTCTCCCAGAGCATAGCACTGCATGTGATTTTAAGGAATGCTGTGCACTACAATAATATGCGACACTACTCTCAAAGCCTTCAGCAAATACATCGAGCCAGACAATGTACACGACAACCCTTTCATATGGCACACAACCTAATCTGAAAAACCTCTGGCTATACCCTCCAAGCAACACCAACCACTGCAATAAACATACAACCACATATACCAATGATTACCCAACTCAATCAGAAGTCAGACACTACCACAGAATCCAAAAGACTATGTCAGGGGTCTCCAAACCGGTCCTGGAGGGCCGGATCCATGCCAGATTTTGTGCATATCCCCATTGAGATACATGTAGTTATTTAAAAAGTCTGGCATGGATCCGGCCCTCCAGGACCGGTTTGGAGACCCCTGGACTATGTCCTTAAAGTACCTAAACTCAGACAGCACTTCAAGGCCATAGCAATGGCAATACAGCACTGTATCCTTCTCAGTGACATAACACAGGCATAAGTCAACACATATTGGAAAACCAAAGAGTTACCATTGAAAGACTAAGGGTTCAACAACAGAAAAGTAATATGAAACAAGCAGCAGTTTGTAAACCACACCAATTACCCGAAGACACGTGGAAAATGTATGGATCACTGTCCTATTGTGCATCAAAATGGTTGTTCATCAAAATGGTTGTATAGAATTCATGAGTTTAGTTTCATATGAAGAGCAGACACTGATCTGGCGTACATAGACTAGCTTGGCAGCTATGCATGTTGAGGGAAGCCGTAAAGCAAACGCTCTTTGCATACATGCCTATGCGCTAAATAGCAACAATTACTTGTTTTTGAGAAGATCGGGAATTGCTGGTAACAATTAACCTCTGTCTAATCTCCCTGGTTTTGCGCGTGAAAAAAAGGATTAAAATAATAATAAGGCTGAAACCCACCACCTGGCTGCCTTTTAATTTGCTGTTCTCCAATTTGCATGAGCTGCCTCCACTCTTCCCGCACGCTCTCTTTGTAAAGGAGTATAAAGGAGGATGGCTCTTGAGGAGAGTTGATTTAATTATAATAGAAAACAGCAGATAGGAAGCAGAAGAGGGCACTGAGTGGAAGATACTGGGCACCCGCACAAGGTAAGAGAGAGCCGTGGTTCCCATGGTGCCATGGAAACCCCATCGCTAAAAAGAGCGAATGCTGGGGCGGTTTGTGCTTACTAAAGGCTGAAAACAGCACTTGCATTTTAGCCTAAGTGCTCTTTTTATTATATGTGTGTATTCAAAGTGAAATGCGCCCCCTCTGCCAACCTCCATGCGTCATGGCGGATGGGACCACGAAGCAGCACAAGTGTGTGTACAGCAATCTTCATTCATGCAATGGAAAAGTGTTTTTTGAATGCAATGAGCAGTCTCATTTGCTCACTACCCGGTTGCCAGCTTCGAATGCTTTCACTTACTCTTGATACCTTCAATCCTAAAAACGTTCAACAGAACCTTCAAGGCGATTTACATGTTTCGACCAAGAAAATCTCATGGAAATGAGGCCGCCTCCTGGTTAAGAAGCTACAAACCTCTATTTGGGATACTTAAGTGTGGTGTGCATGTCCAGGAATGAGGAGCAAGGGAGGCTGAGGAAAGATGACAGGACCTAGTCACACTGCAAGTCTGATAGGAAAAGGAACTACAGCAATGGCTGACTTTAGGTGCCCATAATCAAAGACCCTATAACTTACTATCCTTCCATCCCATAAATGACCACTAAACAGGAGCCTAATTCTGACCTCCTGTATCACTCCCTCCAGGGCTGGTGCAAGGATATTTGCCTCCGTAGGTAAGGAGTCCAATTAGTGCGTCTCTGGGAAAGGTGTGTTACTTGTAAAACACCCACCTGCTTGTGCCACCAAAGGCGGCTGCCTAGTTTACCCCTGATCTCCACAGACACATGGGTGTGAATCGATACTAGGGGGCACCTGCCTCGCTCCGTGCCAAACTGAGTGCAGTCTTACCCCAAGACAGCTATTCCTGCCTTTCTGTGTAAGAAGTTTGTATTAATGTTCGTAAGAGATCACAGGCAGCATCTTTACTGTAATATAACGCAAATTACTGCTTCCACTGCCTCTGTTAATGAGAAAGAATATTTGTTCGACATGTGCTACTTAAAGTTTACACTACTGAGGGCCGCTCAAGGAGTTTAGAATGGCCACCCTTACTGTGTATAATGGACACCATGCCTCCAGGTCCAACACCTATTTCCCAGAGCCAGTGTACAGTTAGTTTTGCCATCTTGCACAGAGTAACATTTCACCCTGAGCAGAGATACCAAGTCATGGTTGTGTGACTGGCTCTGCTAATGGGCCAAGAAGAATAAAGGATTTCTACGGCTTCGATGAATAGCAGACTGCGTGTGTCCTATACGCAGGAGTTTTGAATTCCTATGAATGCCTAGAAAACTGAAAACAACATTTTTGCACAGAATAAACAGGCAACAACGTATTCATTAACCCAATAAATATCCTGGTTGAAAAACCAACCCTGGCAGGCGCGCCACATACTTACGGTGGTGTTCTTTAAATCACTAATATTGCTCTTGTCTTCTAACCCAATAATATGAGGGCTTGTTAGGCTACGCACCTCGGCTGATAACTGTTGCGACTTTCAACCGTCAGCTGGAGGTGATGAAGATGCCAAGATGGAAAGCGGAGCACCATGGCGTACCTGGAGAGCTCATTTATCACAATCTCTTCCAATCCGTGCCCATCGTCCGCTGCACCCAGGAGGAGTCTGAGACGGAGCACACTCTCCATCTTCCAAGAACTGCATGAAACGCGGGTGCTCTGCAGCTCTGCTGCCACCAAAGACATTTTGAAGGCAATGAGCTCGCTATAATATAAGGCATTCAGCAGAGCGGAAATCTGCATATTTATGGATTAGGCGGTCATGCCACTTAATTGGTGTAAACTTATTTGCAAGCTAATGAACGGTGTGAGGCGATTCATGAGTAGTAAGGCAACCTCAGGAACATCACAACCATTGTGAGGGTCAGTTGTTCAATTCCCAGCAGGAAAGAGCTGCAAGGAAATCAACAGCACATTTGTGCACAGGGACTCACAGGCAGTACCGTGCTGCTGGAGCCACAAGATGGTTTGTCGCAAACATCCAACTGCTCAAAGAGCAATACAATCTACATTTTATAACTGAATGTGGTGGTACCAGAACATAGTCTGACAAATTACAGTCCTAAATACTGTTTACAAATATTGACCTATTTGAGTTTACAGTAGATGTTCGCGAGCCACTTAAAGCTTGACACAGGCTCGAGCCCAATTGCTGGCTCTGGCTCAGCTTGAGGTCCTCTTGGAACGTCGAGCCCATACGAGTTGAGCTTTCACATGAGGTGATGTCGTCTAGCAGCTACAGATCATGCATCTTTGAGAACAGTTTTCGAATTCCAGCATCACCTCAGCATATTGTGAATCTCAGCAAATATATGTGTGCTCAGAACAAAAAGTCTAATTTTGTCTCGGTCGGCTGTAAATCACTCTAATGTCCTTCAGAAACTTTAATTCCATGTAAATTTGCCCAAAATAAAGGGTGGATTCTTTTTGTTACTCACGCTCTATTCTCAACCTCCAATAATTAAGGACAAAACGTTAACATTTGATGTCAGGAAGAGACCCAACCAGTAGCAAAATTGAATGCAGTGAAGCTGCACAATCTCGTGTCAATCCCAGCTACATTGCTTCACAAACGTGTGTGATCTCAGGCTAATAGTTTATTTTGCTGCACCACCTTTGTGTTCTTTTATCACATACAAGAGGACCTTCAAATACGTGAGTTATGGATGTGCTCTTGCAAAAAAAGCTGTCTTTGTGTATGTTTGCTCTTTGACTAGGTTTGCTAATCTATAAGCACAAAGGTTGTGATGATTTATGTGTGAGATGTGTGAGTGTGCGGGTGACTCATTCTCCTCTGATCTTGTCTCTCCAATCCCAAAATGTAAAAATCTCCCATTAAAAATGCTGCTAATGTGAATCACATTGGAGGTGCTCCAATGATAACGATGATGAAGCTTTTCCAACACAGACTCATTCCCACACGGATAGTATGTCTATGGCCAGAGACCTTTAATTGCTAACAGAATTCTCAATTACTAACGAACTCAAGAAACCTTCAGCAAGGCTTTAGTATTATACTGCACTGTTTAGTCTTCTCTAACTCCTGCCTTCTTTAACTCTTCCACTCTAGCAACACCGGAGTTCTACAGCAGCATCAACATTTTTAGGAAGTGTCAAGAAAATACATTGACAGCCAACTATCCCTCCTTCCACCTTATATTGCTCCGCAAAGGTGAGTGCCCTTACCCAAATTCCGCTTTGCAGCCATTTCTACCAATCCCCAAAGGGCGAGATGTGGCACTCCTTGGACAACTACCTGGGCTCGCACAAACCTCCATAGGAAGTTCAGGGGGCTCGGTACCCTCACACGCAGCCTCACACCCAGCCTCCTCACATCAAACTCTGTAATTATGGCGGCTAACGACCGCGCTACCCATCCTGTCCTCTTTTCCTCTCTCTCTTTTCCCACTTCCGTTTCCTTCCTTCGAGAGTAATACATAAGACCACCACTGAAGCATACGCCAAGGTCGTAATTGCCTATCTAATGTACACGTGACCCATCATGTCAATGATATGCCCACTGTAACCCCAACGGCGTATAACAACACCAGTATTGCCCTCACTATATTTGTACTGTACATAAAAAAAATTCTAATAAAATCTTTTGAAGTAAAAAAAAAAAAGAAGATCTGGAAGCTTTCTTTGTCACGGGTGATAGTAACTCTTCTTGTGTTAGCTCCTAGCTCCATCAGTTCATTGCCTTTAACCTCACTCATAATTGTTATCTGTCAGGTTTCCATTAAAGACAGTGGACAGAGGCTACAGTGTCCGCTGCTTGTATTTTCAGATTATCAGATACGAAGGATCTCTTTAGTTATGTCTACTTTGATTTGTTGGAGTCTTGCAACTAAGAATGGGTGAAACTCATTTGTCCCCATCCATCGGAAATAGATGCAAAATTGTAGGCAATATCTTTGTTTTTGCTTCTGCCTGTCCCGGAAGCGAAAAAGGGAGAATTACACAAGAAATACTGTACGGAACAAGAATTCCTCATCTGGGCATTGAGGAAGGCAGGGAACACTGTCATCAGCCAGGCATTGCAATTAAATGAATGGTAATTATATTACGATAATTAAAATGGCCAGACACAGAGTGCTCTTCAAAGAATCTTTCCCAGCATGGGAGCTTGCGTGTGGCGCCTGCTTGCCCGAAAGACCCTTCTTGGCAGGCATGTCACATAGACTTCACTGCAGGGGATTAAAACAAATACAAAGTTGCTTTGAAGTGCACTGTCCATAGTGCGGGCAAGTATTTTCCTTAATGCAGCTGACATGAAGGTAAATACATTACCCGGCCCCTCCTTCGCAATGCCTCAAAAACCAGCTGTGTTTTGTTGTTGCTCATGAATAAGAGGATCAGTCCCAAATTCGCTCCTTCGTCAGAAAAAAATAACAAAATTCCCGTATTTCCCTTTAAGTGCAGCAATTTCGCACACCTTCATAACTTAAGACTGTTAAAAATATAAACACCGTTAGCTGATAGAGTCACAGGCCCATTGCTATCCAAGTCACTCCTATGGCTGAAAGCAATGCATTAAACATGGCCATTTCACGTCCTGCAACAATGCCACAACTTGCAGAATACCAAAGGGCTCACCGCACCACCATTCTCACCGTTTAACTTTTACGAGAAGTTTTTTATTGAACTGCTCAGTCACATGCTATTGAAAAATGATCTGTCAGTATGTTTGCCATGATAAGAAGACTTCATGGACATCACTCATATCTTATGCTTCCTTGAAAACTGGAGAGGACAGCAACCTCAAACTGAATGATGCAAGTACTGAATTCCCACTTCTAAGTCCTTGTCATTGAATCAGAGAGGATGTGGCATTATTGCAACAGCTGCTGACTATGGAACTGGAGAACCAGGCTTGAGTCTCAGCGTCAAGTCAACATCCTGGGATTCTAGGCAAATGACTTCATCTTCCCATACCAAAAAAAAATGTGACTTGTGTAATATAACTGGTGCTCATTATAATACTTTCAGGTTGAGTTTGCAGTAGCTAAAAAAAAAACAACTCAATGATTCTCCTTCTTTGCGCTGTCATTAGGCTGCTTTCGCCCATTTAGCCAAAATAGAACCTTTTATATGAGAGTAACCTCAACATATCCAATCAATTAGGGTTTGTGACGAAATTAGGCAGCAAGCTTCAGAAAGCCACTTCCTATATACATATTGTGAACATCATTTCTTAAAGGATAGAACCAATATCAAAGTAGGGCTAAACTAATGCCCTCTCCGGAGACATCTGTCTATTAGCTGAAGGTAATATTGAGGCCCAACCATGGTTGCCCAGCTCACACTCAAAAGATGCAGTCCCTTCCTCTGAAGCCTACCCTTGCTCTCTGTCAATGACGTTAAAAGCTTCAAATAATAGGACTAGTCTTCGGATGTCAAGGAGATTATCGCCCCACATTTCTGCATGAATACAAAATGTACAACTCCTTTGGGCACTGTACTGTAAACATCCACATCAGCCCCTTACTCCAAATTGCAGGGAAATTAAAATTGCAGGGAAATTTAAATTTCAGCGCCACAATCGATGAACATGGTTTGTATTAACTTACAAAGACTTTATGTTCTCCATTCCAGTAGCAGCAACATGTGTAATGTGTGGCAAGGTGATTCTGAAGTCATGAGTGTCCCCAACTATGGAACATCAGTGCATCATGAAACACCCCTTATAGCTACATGCTTTCCCACCCTATTGCTAGCTCCAAGAAACAGAAGAGGAACTCTAAACAAATAAAATTAAACATTTTGATGGGATATGTCCATTTTGACAAATGTATTACAGACAAAAGAGAATGGGGGGAATAACAAATGCAATAAAACCATGAAGGCAGGTTCATCAGCTTACCATGGCATGGGTCACACACTGAAAGAGTGCCGATGTGCACTAGGTAAGAGCTGGCAATGTACTCATCCTCAGGGTCAGACTCCTGCCCTCGCTGGGCGGCATTAGCACTTATTAACCACTTCTGGTTGTCATGCAGGCTGGGTGATGGAGGAGGGGAATGTAAATGTTCAATAACTGATGCGCTAGATGAAGAGGATGGCATGGGAGAACCTAAAAAAAATAAAAAATGTTTTAAAATGCGGGTCAGGACAGGCATGAAGGACAGCTACGCCCTCTGACTCTTAACTTTGAAGAAACGACTGACAACTGAACGGACAAGCATTGTGAAAAAAAACAAGGTCTCTCAACACACTGATGGCTAGGCCTGGATAAATATCATGGTAGTACAGAAAGATCTCACAGAAAGACATCGAACGTGGTGCATGGAAAACATGGAAAGTGTTATGATGTTAAAATGAAACATGGATGAATATGTTACTAGGCAACCTCTAAATCCATACTTGTACATAATGCAACTTGCTTTGGACACCATACATTTAATCCATGCTATAAAAAACACATTCAACTTCTTATTAATATTTTAAAAAGTTAGAGAACAATTTTTTTCCCCATAGTTTGGCTGGATATGTTTTGCTGCACAACTTGGTCAATACACAAGTAAATGTAATGCAGTGTACTTGACTATGCATGGAATGGCCTCAGTCAACATCATCAGTGCCTCTTCGTCACTTCCTGAGCTCCGCAAGAAGCTGAAGACCTGGCTCTTCATTCGAGCACCTCGGGAACACACACCTGCACACCAACCCAAGCACCTGGATGCCCTCTCTGGAGATTAGTGCGCTATACAAATGAACATAACATAACAGTATTAAGAGCAGTTGCCCCACGGATTTCTGTTTGGGACTGCAGACCCCCAACGACCTGCTATCACTCACTTGCCCCATCCGCCGTCTTTGGATCAGGAGTTATAATTCACAAATGTTTTGATTAACTATCCTATGAAAAAGAAACCAGCATTGTCAGCATTTCTAAAATGCCGTTTTTATTGCATGCAAATTAATCAGCGCAAAAAGTGAGAGTGCGATCATAGTGTAGCACCATTACGTGATTTTGATGCACTGTGCATTTACTTGGCTTTGAACACGGTAGGGAGTTTTGCCATTTTTCTTTGCTGTAAAGTGGCCCATGACTGGAACAATCCTAACATCAAATCCATGAGCAATTGTGACGTGCAGTTTTGCTATTAGATTGTTCGGCCTGCAAGAAAAACCTAACTTGCAAACATAAACAAACAAAAAAAAAGAAAGAACTGGTTGCATGTGTAACACAATGCAGGAAGCTTGTCTGTAAGTTATAAGTGTCACGAGGAAATACGAACCAGATATATCATTGCATCCTCACCAAGATGAGGCCCGACTCTGTCAGTTACATTATACGTGAGGGACTCTCTAAGAAAACACAACATTTCAAACAGTCCAGAGATCCAAAACTTCACGAGGAACCAAGCCTTTTTTGCAGTCGAGCACACTACCGCAGTGAGTTTTACCCAGCAGAACCCTGCTATGAAGGCAGCTCGGAAGGCGCCATCCATCCACGCGCGCGCGCGCGCTAATTAACCATCTCTGGGCTGCATTCCTGCCTCTAGGGGGAGCAGCCAGGCAGGAAACCAGAAATAACACGGATGGAACACACTGCTCAACTCCAGGCGCGAGCCTTCTTCACGCGATTCATGACTTCACACTTCACTGGACGGGTGACAGAATAGCATTCAGACGGGGAAACAGATTAGGAGCACTTGCGTTTTCAGTCCATACCTTAATATCAACTATTTCAATAGATTCCTGGTTAGTGGAATCCCTCACAGACAAATGATATTACCTGCCCCGTCAAATCTTACCACTGCAATCGCTTTAGCGTCTCGTTATGGGGGGTGGAAGCTCTATATAAAAGGCACGTACAATACATTTGCTTCATGCTTGTACGCAGTGGTTACCCATTTCTCAAGAAATCACTGGCTGGGGAATTGTTTTCGTGGCAGGGGTCCCGAATCACGCACAGCTACCAGGTGTCTCGACATCCTGCCGACTGCTTCAGCCAGTCCTGGCCTTTTTATGCAATAATAGCAAGCCACATTCTGGAACTTTTCTTTTTAACATTTATCAGTGACGGCTTCTTGACTTGGGCAGGGGAGCATTACCCCCCTGCCCGCTGGGAGCCTCCAGGAAAAATATAATGTCAATGAAAAGACTTCATTGCCATTTTATTTTTCCAATGTGCGCACTCACCACACTACAGTATCCAACCTTTCCTGCGCCCAGAGACATATGGGGTGTGTCTTCTTCTTCCAGACAGGAGCAGTGGCAAGTGTGCATGTCACGTTGGCTGGATTTCTTGCGCTGGCAAAAGTGACATGCGCATATTGAAGCTCTCCGCGTAGCTGTATTAGACAGCTGGGTGGAGACCAAGCACAGGCCTACAGGGCCTGAAGGAGCTTTCAGTCAGCCTACTCCATCCAATCCTGGGCTGCTCTCACAGCATGAGAGCAGCACCAGGATTGGTTAAGGGAGTTGGTTGGGCCCATGCTGCAGGAAAGATGACTGGGACCGGAGCGAGGAGTTTAGTCAAGTAAGTGATTTATTTTTATTTTCCTCCTGCCCGCTATGTCCATCCTTCCTGCCCACCCCCCAACAATTTCCATAGCTGCCAGCCCCCACTGAACATTTTAAACCGACACGCAAGTATTCCAGCATGCAAAATGCTGTTGGCTCAAATACGGGCTTTCCTGCAGGGGTCACACTTTACATGGGGCCTATTGGCAGCAATGACTGATGTGAAGCTTTTCAATGAGAACCAATTATCAAAGCTTCCGCAGTTTGGGTTGCTTCCCCCAGTTGCTGCTCATTGTAAATGAAGGGTAACCCTTAGCTACTATGAGTACATTTATTATAACATATGCCTACCTTTTTCCTCACTATGGGGAAAACAACATCTGGCCGTTAAAGAGAAACAAGGAAGAATCTAATCTTAGATGAAATGGCCAAATGTATCCAATCTTTCACTGTTAACCTATCAGTGTGCCTGGTTTATCTGTCATTTTGCTGATAGCTCTTGGACAGAGCACTTAAAGATTAATTCAAAGGGGCTCGACCCAAAATTCATCAACATAATGACCCGATGTGGCGTTTTTAAGGTATTTTTGCCAATTCACATATTAGAGCACATAAATTACTCTTTAAAAACAGAATCTTACAGTTTACACCCTGATTTTAAGGTGGGTCATCTTAAGATTTTCACCTAACTATCTTTGTCCGGAGGATGGTCCGAGGATGGTCTCGAGTACTAAGGACAATTGAGACGGAAATGTCGACGCCAAGTCCACTTCTTACTATAGAAACACAGGATCTCCATCCACGAACTGTCTATTCTTCCGTGCGGACAGATCCTGTCAGTAAAAGAGTGGGCTCTACCTACATTTGCAATGGGTCTACAATATTGATTTATAATTGGATCTAGATGGACTTGTTAATGTATGTTTGGGTTTTTTCAGCTATGTACCCCTTGATTACATGTACAGAAAATAATGTTTTTCATAATATGATCATTGGGTACGTCTGATTCTTTAGATGTATTCACATGAAAACTTGATGTATGTTTAAATAATTTGTTTAATTCTATTGGTCACCTTGTGGACCAGCAATTCATTTTCAATTTAAGAATATTGATTTTCAAATAAGTCCCTTGTTAGCCATTTATCCTTACTGTGTTTACCTCATAGTGCCCATGGCACATTACGCACTGAAATATACAATTGTGCCCTCAGTTAATAAACTTTGTGCGGCACTAATGGGACGTGACACAATTTAGCACTGTGCATGCACTTAGTTAATTCCTGCTCTTTTTCATCTCCTACATCTGCACGTTTTTAGATATACACTGTTTTTTTCCTAAAGTTCCCGAACAGTGCTGATTAGTTGCCTGAAATCTACGCTTCCTAACAAACCAACTTCGCAAGAACACTATCATGATACCTTGACACATCATGTACAAGGTCTACACATACATACTGCAATTATGATTATTTGTACATATGGCAACAGAGCGATCTATAACACAAACAATGGTGGCCTGACCAATATCTCGGCCCATGGCAAGGATGCCTTTTGTTAGAAATAAACATCAGTTTTCGGGTGTTGGCAGAGGAGCGCTTTGCTGTCGTTGGTGAGGTCTCTACATGCTGATGCTTTGGCCCAGCAGCTTGCTGATGTCTCTCCGAGGGTGTCCAGCTTATGACCGCGACGGGGAGCGACATTTTTTCCCTACAGGGAACGAGGGCTGGATCATTCAGTACGGGGGATTCTTGGCAGAACACACACACACACACACCCTAGGCACTTAGGTTTGGGGACGCATAGAAGGAGTATGCCAAATTTCTATATTGTTTTATATGTTTGCACATATACATTGTTTTAGCACAATGGTGGAACTTTTATTTCTGTTCAGTGTCCTAATACTTCTAATAACTTTTATTTGCTTCTGTCTATTGATCATTGCAGCGCATATATTTTATACAAGACTCACGTTGGCTTAAACATTGAAAATGCCCCCATGTGTGTTCCGTGTATATTCCTCTCCTCTGGGCGAAAGAGTGCACGAGTGACTGAGCAAAACGGTTCTAGGTCAGTTACCATGATTCTTGGGGGGATCAAGGCTGTCCTGTTAAGTGGTTGCCAGAACCATACTCTACCCGCCTAGGGTTAAGGGGGGCTTATGATGGCACTGTGAGCTAGCTGACCTATAGGATGACATCCTGAGGTGGTGCATGGAATCAGTCTGGCATCATCCCAACGGTTATGCTGGCCACAAACACGCAGATCCTACCGTAGAGTGGAAACTACACGACAATTAGATGTGCGGGTACAGGTGAGAAATAGACTTGTAAAACACGTGGTATCATTGCTAGGCCTGTGTGGGCGATGACCTCTTTTGCATTGCATTTCTCTGTTCACCCCCTTTGGAATGCTTACTGCTACCCTGACAAAGGGAATTTCAGGTGTTGAGCATTTTTGCTTAGTGCAAGTTGCATACATTTACATGATGCTTTTGCATGCGCACTTTAGATGTTTTGCTTGTGTGAATCACCACCAAATAAAACGTGACCTATGGCATTTTACAGCTCAAGCCATATTTTTTGATGGGAAAGCATGGTGAAACCGCCTTTTAGAGTCCAGAGTTGCCGTGTGGGGTGCTTCCTTATCTCACGGTGTCCTCAGGTGTGAAAGCCTTCAGTGGGATCATGCCAGGTTTCACTGGTTGGTTGGCAATCTGCTCATGACAGCCCGGCACTGTGTAAAGGGTTGAGGATGTTCAAGCCTTCAGAAGGGGCTAAACAGAAGGGAACGTCTGACTGTTTGCTTTAGTTAAATTAAAGGTGACCTTCTTAGGCACCTGAGAGGTAGCTAGCATTGTGGGGGAGGGGAGGATTGTGGCAGGAAAGGGTCCTCCACATTGTTTTGCAGACCAAAAGATGGAGCAAAGCACTGTTCAACCAAGCAGAGAAATTACTACAGATCTTCACGCTTATATTAATATTCATTAAAATATTAGCGACATCATATTCATGTGAATGAAACATTAATGCCAGCAAGTGGCAAACAGCCAAGTCTTGTGTGTGGACAATTCAGCACCAAGATGTTATTGACTAGATATCGCCATCTGGCCTGATAAGGTGACGAGTTAGGAGGGGTTTGCCTTCAGGCGGTATGAGTCAGACGCAAACTCTTAGTCGCTGGCATTAGCGATTGAGACAACCTAGATGAGGGAAAGAAATTGTTGTGGGTGTTCGATGAAGTGAGACAAGAGTGGACTAGATGATTGTTTTGGCAATTGTCCAGCTTTGGGTAAATAGTGGGATAGGGGGAAATGATGGAAAGGTGTACACTTCAGACTTTGTTTGGTGGGGAAGGGATCTTTCTGATCCGACCAAGGCACCCTGGACTGATGGAAATACCAGGAGTCTTTTTCGCAGAACTGCCTCAAAATAAAAAATAAAAATTCTCTACTTTCCAGACGAGATCACCGACACCAAGTTTAAATAAAATTATACTTTTATATAACGAGCAAACCAGATGCAAAGTCAATTTTCTCAATTGTTATCAAATGCCAAAATCCCACTGTAATCTTGCCTACCAGCAAAACACGTGGTCCGCTTCATATTGGTTAAGTGCAAATATGATGTGTCCTT
Source organism: Lissotriton helveticus (assembly GCF_964261635.1). Lineage (NCBI taxonomy): Eukaryota > Metazoa > Chordata > Amphibia > Caudata > Salamandridae > Lissotriton > Lissotriton helveticus. Next base: position 16,155,847 of record NC_136060.1, on the reverse strand, counting down.
TTTGTCTGATAACTCACTCCCTGTAAAACAAGCATTGGCATAGCCAATAGGTCTCACCTTTGGGACCTTATAGGTATTTAATTATGCAGCACAATATCCGTGGTGCAACATCAACTGTTGCATGGCTAAACACTTATAATGTCCCAAAGGCGAGACCTATTGGTTATGCCAATGCTTGTTTTAATTCTATAGCCCATCTGATGTTATAAACTTTTTTTCCGTTCTTCTTGGTATAGTAGGTGTACATAGTTTTTGGTGTTCGAGTTATTCCGCACTTGACAGCGGAAGATGGCCTTAGCACGTGGATCCTTAGAACTAAACAGAAGTCTATTTTTAACCTAGGTACCATTTCCTCTTAATTTGTTCATGGGTTTCTGGTGCTCTTCGAGCAGCCCTAAGTGTGGCAGGGTATGCTCAGACGTGAGTCCCTTGCTCACTTGGCCACTGGATTCAAGATAGCCTGGCTGATGAGGATTATGAATCCGAAACCGGTCCCAGGATGCTTGTTTCCGGTCCATGGAAGACGTGGCTTGGCAGCTCGGGCTGGACTGTTCCCATGAGGCACAGGGTCAGACTGATTTGCATATAGCCATGTCTGCAATGGGGTGGCTGAGTGGGCTAAAGAATGGTGATGGATTAAACCCAGATCAGTTGACTGGGGGTGAGTGTTTGATTTGCTCAAACGCTCCGTCCATCATCCCCTTTTGTATCATTTTGTTCGCCCTAAGTGACGAGTTAGGAGGGGTTTGCCTTCAGGCGGTATGAGTCAGACGCAAACTCTTAGTCGCTGGCATTAGCGATTGAGACAACCTAGATGAGGGAAAGAAATTGTTGTGGGTGTTCGATGAAGTGAGACAAGAGTGGACTAGATGATTGTTTTGGCAATTGTCCAGCTTTGGGTAAATAGTGGGATAGGGGGAAATGATGGAAAGGTGTACACTTCAGACTTTGTTTGGTGGGGAAGGGATCTTTCTGATCCGACCAAGGCACCCTGGACTGATGGAAATACCAGGAGTCTTTTTCGCAGAACTGCCTCAAAATAAAAAATAAAAATTCTCTACTTTCCAGACGAGATCACCGACACCAAGTTTAAATAAAATTATACTTTTATATAACGAGCAAACCAGATGCAAAGTCAATTTTCTCAATTGTTATCAAATGCCAAAATCCCACTGTAATCTTGCCTACCAGCAAAACACGTGGTCCGCTTCATATTGGTTAAGTGCAAATATGATGTGTCCTTTTTGTCTGATAACTCACTCCCTGTAAAACAAGCATTGGCATAGCCAATAGGTCTCACCTTTGGGACCTTATAGGTATTTAATTATGCAGCACAATATCCGTGGTGCAACATCAACTGTTGCATGGCTAAACACTTATAATGTCCCAAAGGCGAGACCTATTGGTTATGCCAATGCTTGTTTTAATTCTATAGCCCATCTGATGTTATAAACTTTTTTTCCGTTCTTCTTGGTATAGTAGGTGTACATAGTTTTTGGTGTTCGAGTTATTCCGCACTTGACAGCGGAAGATGGCCTTAGCACGTGGATCCTTAGAACTAAACAGAAGTCTATTTTTAACCTAGGTACCATTTCCTCTTAATTTGTTCATGGGTTTCTGGTGCTCTTCGAGCAGCCCTAAGTGTGGCAGGGTATGCTCAGACGTGAGTCCCTTGCTCACTTGGCCACTGGATTCAAGATAGCCTGGCTGATGAGGCTTATGAATCCGAAACCAGTCCCAGGATGCTTGTTTCCGGTCCATGGAAGACGTGGCTTGGCAGTTCGGGCTGGACTGTTCCCATGAGGCACAGGGTCAGACTGATTTGCATATAGCCATGTCTGAAATGGGGTGGCTGAGTGGGCTAAAGAATGGTGATGGATTAAACCCAGATCAGTTGACTGGGGGTGAGTGTTTGATTTGCTCAAACGCTCCGTCCATCATCCCCTTTTGTATCGCCATGATACTTCTTATGTACTCATCATAAGAATTACCTATACCTCTAATTTTTTTTATTTTTTAATAATATAAACTTGTTTCTGTTTATAATGAACTTTGAGACACTTTTTAATAACATATTTTTGAAGCGTTCTGTTGCCAGTATACTGAACGTGAATTTCAGAGAGCCTTCTGCTCTGAGTTCCCACAACGATCTAACCTACTCGTGCTCTGTCAGTGATTGGTGCTATCGCAGCCCTAAGAGCTTGCATTTCCATAAATATTTGCTTTATGTTTCCCAGCAGGCGGCTGCTGCAGCATCTGTTTGTAAATGGGCTCTGTCCACGCAGCCTGGCCGGAAGGGCACACAAATGAGACTTAAAGAATATGTAAGTCATAAAAGGGTACAGGAGTGAAGCGCAGTTCATGGTTATATATCTGTTGGTAGCAACCCACAGGTTCGTCACAGTGGCCCAGCGCCCCCACCCTAATGTGGCAACGGCCAATCAGTGCCTTTAAATAATTATTTTCTGTGACAGTTGTGTGCTCTCGAAGCGGTGGAAGTGTCTGTTTTAAAAATATGCTCGACTTTCAACTGATGTAATATGACCTTCATGCATGTATACAGTGCACGTGATAGCCCTACCCGCCCATGCACCCTTGAAACACTTGAATTCTGGTAGTTAAGGGAGACGTTGGTAGTGATTATTGGAGTGTAGGGGCTTCAGTGCCGTCATATATCTCCCTTTTTCTGTAGCAAAAGAAAGGTTGATTGTCTCATTAGACCAATTTAGAAACCAAAAAGTGTAAATTTTGATTAAAAAAAAACAACAATTGGGGAATAAAATGATTTAGGAATCGTGAAGTCGTCTTCTACAGGTGATGTAAAATGCTCTTTAGAATTCAAAACGGCATAAGAACATGATATTCAATTTAAGGAACTATTAATCTTTCTGTGCGTGTCTCATCTGCAGACGAAACAGTGTAAGTAACAGGCGTTGACAAACACAAAATGTAGAAGGTGTCTTGCAAAAGAAAAACAATGTCTTGTACTGACAATCATTTAAAAACAAGCACATCCGCGAGAGCCAAGATAACGATCAGGGAGGAATGCAGCTGGCACAATGCACGCCGCTGCTCGCTCCCAAGACCCCTTGGTCATGGGAGCGAAAGTTTTGAGGAAAGGCAGGACATGCACCCGTCTTTGGCCATTTGCGTGCTTTCATTATTGAAAGCCACACGCAAAGGCAAATGGGATGTGTGGGAGAAGGCAGACCCACACGGAGAAGTCTCTTGGAAGTCTGAAGTGATTCCAAGAGACCCTCTTCTGGAGCAGCGCTTGCGCGCTGCACTAGGCGAGACCTAAAAACGTTACCTAAAAAGTCCCTTGTAGTTTAGCACAGTATAAATTGAAGAGGAATTTTGGTCTATTGTTTCCCCCTAAGGCCATCGGGGGAATGCTTTTTCCAGTTTTGGCAACTCTCCTCATCGCTCTCACACTCAATCAGTAAAGCCTGACTCACATCTGAGACAACAATGCCATGCAACTACAGCTAAATTAATTCCCATCGCCAACCCGCCCAGGACTGCAGGGGACTCTTGACCTAAGTATCCATCGATCTATCTCAAACCACAAATTTTCACCTCGTCCTACAGATGGACCAAAAAAACCTAGCCAATCCTGATGGGGCAATTCACACTGCAGTTTGCAAAGGCAATTTTGGATGGACATTGAAAGAAATTCCAGAGAATTTCTTTCAATGTCCATCCAAAATTGCTGGTTACTGGTACTACAACTCCACACCAATAGTAAACTGCGCTGTGAAAAATGCTAACAACACACCCATAACCATTACCCATGCCTACAGTGCGGATTAAGTTTTAAGTTTTTAAACCTTTGACTGGGCACTACATTGCTAATTAATTCATTTAGTAAAACATTTAAATCAACCCACAGAGGCAAACCGTTTCTTATTCATTCTTGTTTAAAAAAACGAAAAAAAACAATATTACTTTTTTTATTGTGTGTAAAAAAAGTACGACTTATCAACCCCTGAATACGTGCATTATCACCCTTAAATTCTCATCAATTTTCACTCTGCTAACCTAATTTCTATATGATGTGCTATCTCTATAATTCAGTTAAATAAAGTAAAACAAATAAAACGTTAAATTTGAATCCTCTAATTTGTGTTTCCATATTTCAGGCACAAACCCACCCCTCAAACATATCACAATACAACTTAAAAGTACCGACTATAGTCCTGTCATACAATTCCTCAAGCTTAACCCGAGTACACAGTTATGCATTAAAAACCTAAAAAATCATAGAAAAGGAATTGTATTAAGATACTATGTCGTACAAATGCAATTCGAAAACTTTAACACAACACAATATGGTGTCAGAGCGGTACCTCAAAAAACACCAACATCTGGAAGACGTATTAAAGGTTGCCAAGTCTGAAAATAAAACATCCCATCGCCTCTTTCCCATGGCCAGTTAATTAAAATATTCATTTGTTAGGGTTGCTCCCAACATTTTAAACAACTGTTGCAATAAGAAAAGAAAAATACAATTTTATTGAAGCCAGCGGTCTATAGGAGTAATGCTCTTTAGTTCCCACACATTTCCAAGTGCTTACCTTATTCAGGTAACACAGGAATGGAATAAATACATCACCCTCTCCACCCTCTCTAAATGTTTCACAATTTATGACATTGCATGTACACTGCACAAAAGAAAAAACTTGTTTACATTATACTCTAGCATTATTAAAAAAAATAGTGAGAAAGAAACACGAGTACTCGTGTGTACGGAAATTTTAAAGCAGAATAAACTGAGATAAACCACTGCTCCCTATTGGTCTATGTGGGAAGCAGCCGGCTCTAAATGTTACAGATCTGTCACGAAAGCCACCACATATATTTATGAAATCTTGTTTCATTGTACTTTTGTTTTACACTTGCTCAGCTGCACCAGGTGTGTATCAACCACCATAAAGGGTTATCAAACTACAACACTTTAAATATTTTTAAACTGATATACATCTATATTCTCTCTGGAGAAGATGCCAAAGAAAGGCTATACTGAATTAAAAGCAAAGCACATCTTTTGTTACACCGTTTATACTTGCTGGCTAAGATTCTTCTAAACCAAAATCTTGATATTGACAGAATGATAAACACTTTTTTTTAAAGGTAAAAAATATAAGACGTCAGATTGCAAGTAGAGTGCCCAGACACAGAATTCCTAATTCATGCCCATTTGTATGACTCACAGATAAGTTCGCAAACCGTAAAGGAGGTTTCTGACATTAACTTTACATAATGGAAAAGTCAAAGTGATCGTAAATCAAACAAATTGTTCAAAAAGGCACACCTGAGAGAGTCGGTGAAGAGGTCTCCCGTTTGTGTTATTAAAATGCCAGAGCCTATTCATACCGATAGATATCTGTGTGATTCAATATATAAGGGTTGCATCCAATCCAAAAACACTGCGATTTTACAAATCTGTTCCAAAGTACCATTGTTTGTGTTTCTTTTTTTCATTAAATGTTCATGTCTACTTCTTACAAGAAGCTGACAAAGTTATGAGTTGCATTTGTAATTCAACACAGGCTTAGCCGAGAATGAGGATGCCATTCGCTTGCATGAGTGCTTTGACCCGGTAATTCCTTACCAGAGGAAGGAATCCTTAATCTTCTCTTAGAGGACTGGCTATCTGACAAAAAAAGGTTATGCAGGAGAGGACAGTATGGAGCCATATATCAATGAATTGTGAATATGGCTATGCACAGCCTCCAACCCAAATATGTAACTTAGAGCCATATTAGCCAGTGGGAAACAACTTAAAAGTAGTATGCAGGCTTCACTTAGCCACATGCCTTGATGAAGCAAATGTGTACATAATCTATCTAAATAGATATGCACACAAATCCAACAACAGCATTCTAATTCACTATTAAATTCCAAATATGTGCGCAGAAGCGCATGTGGTGTCATTTTCTATTCTTAACTCACCCGAATCTGGATACTGCTATGTTGCTTGAGCAAAATAAGCAGTGGTCTACAGAAGGTATATAAAAAGAATCCAAAAAACAGTTTCAGCATTGTTAGTAACAAAGAGAGTTAATTTAACCTTGAAATGACCATCAACCTTCCAGGAAATAGCCTGTAATATGTCTTAACATAATAATGTTTAATATAAATAAATCCATTGTCAAGGATGCCAGAAGCTGTCCTTCATTCACATCTAGGATGGTTTTCGGTTTTAAAGTTGCGCAAACAAAGAACTAAAATTCTGTCCCGGCTGAAGGAAAGCTTTAACTGTAACAAATTTACAATGTACACATATGTATGCTTAATACTATGACCTAGATTTTCTTTACTTCAAGGAAAGTTGGTAAGAATTGATGTAATAAGAGCAGTCAATACGTAGTTACTTCTTCCAAAATTGTACCTGTTCTGTAATCAAAAATAAGCACCAATGAAAGGGGGTTGCAATGAGTGTACTACTAACTAAATAAAATTAACAATCGGTGCTGCAAAAGCTCAACCACAATTAATTAGTAAGACGTAATGTTCACAAGACAGACTTTTTTTAAATGCTTATAAAATATAAACGCTTAACTATAGTGCCTGTGAAAATGGCTCTGAAATGGATTGCAGACATATAATTTGGCCTTAGGTTCTGGAGCAAATTGCAAATATGTGTCATGATAGGATATTTAAAATATTCACAGATGGTCTTTAAAAGTAGAAGAACTCATAAGTTAATTAATGTAACTATCTGTAACATGAAGAATGCACACCTGATTTGCCAGCTCCATCCTTGGAAGCAGTAATTAGAATCTTACACAGTGGACCATTTGTTGGTCACTTAATCTTCCATCAGAAAAATTGACTATCTCTCCTGACCTCAAACAAATTACATACGTAAACATATCTGAGAGCCTTCTGTGATATATATTGCCAAGGTAGCAAAATATGGCGATTAAAATGTGCTTTCTTTTTTTTACTGGGATTAATTGCTCAAAACAACATTACCTAGTTCCAACAATATTTCTGGTTATTCTCAAGTGTTCCTATATAATGTCAAAGTTCCTACTTGAAAAACTGTACAGAATAAAAACTCTCATCACTAGATCTCTGTATTTGCATAATACTGTGGCACAGACGGACACAGGATAAATATACTGATATAGATTAACATGAATACAGTCTTTTTTGTTGACGGACAACTGAATATGGATGGTCTCGCTTGCTAAAGGGACAACGCAATAGGATATATTTAAATGTACACCATTACATGATCATCCTTCCTAATATGTGTGACCGTGGGGACAATCATGCATACAGTAAGAAAGGGTAAGAGTGCTGTCTTCTGGTCCTCCTGCATGGCTTCACCATGTACTGTGGCCATATATATGCCTCAACACCCGACTGTCCTTCTACTATCCCACCCGCCATCTAAGATCATCCAATCAAGCCCTCGCCGCAGTCCCGCGCATCCAAAAAACCACCATGGGTGGCAAATCCTTCTCCTTCCTGGCTGCCAAGACCTGGAACTCACTCCCCACCCACCTCCGCCTTACTCAGAATCACATCTCCTTCAGAAAAGAACTGAAAACATGGCTATTCGATAAAAAGTAAACCCCTCCCCCCAGCGCCTTGAGACCCTCTGGGTGAGTAGTGCGCTTTATAAATACATGAACTTGAACTTGAACTCCACCAACTGCCCTACCTTGGCAGAGACTGCTAATCATGAGATGATCACATATGTGGCTGTTGTTTTCTAGATTGGTTCCATAAAAGCCCTGCCAAATGTAGATAGAGGTCATAATGGCTGTTCATGACTCACAAAATCTGAGGCGGGTTCACAGTCACTCCCTTACAGGAGAATTAGTGCCACCATCCTCCTTCAGAAGTGTCTGCATTTATAAACCCCCAAAAAAGGTTTTATCACCTAATCTTATTCCCCATGTGGATCACTGTCCCACCTCTGGTTTTGGGGAAGGTATTAGAAAATGCTTCCTTCGTAAGTTATTTCAGAGGTGTTCCTCTTATCAGGAAGCAGGCGTTGATACTTATGCTTCTTAAGAAGACTGCGGCTGGCCCTCAGGATCTAAGTATTTTTGCACATTTCAGAGCTTACTTTTACCACTAAACTGGCAGAAATGGAAATCCTTTGCCATACCGGTGCCTTCATTGAGTCTACCAACCTTCTGAACAATGCTCAGCATGGATTTCTTTCTTCCTTTAGTGCTAAAACTGCCTTGCTTGAGGTAGCATTATGACTGAAGGAAACAGGGCTACACTCATTCTCCTCCGTTTGACTGTGCTTTTGATACAGCCTCTCGTGAAACTCTGATCTGTGGTTTAGATTCTTTGTGATGCAGATATGAAGAGGTTAAATCTGACAGGTCTCATGTCACTTATCTTCCGCTTTAATAGTCAGATTTTACGCTGCTATAAAGAGGAGACCTTTAGGAGTCTTCCTCGAGTCTTACTCTTTTTAGTCTTTGTATCACTCCTCTGATCTCACCTATTCATCTTTTGTTTTTTCACTAATGTGTGCAAATGATACTCAGATTGTTGCATCATTTAATAACCACCAGGGAGAGGTTCCAGCACAACTCAGGGCATGCATGTCAGCAGTTGTGAGGTGGACAAGGCAACATTTCTTAAAATTTAACAAGGAAAAAACATTTTAGTTGACCGACCACTTTAAGAGGGAGTTCGGACACAGTCAAATTAAAAGAAAAGTTAATTCTTCAAGAATGGCTCTGATGCATCTTAAGCTACCAGAACCTAAGGTTAATTGACACTTATCACAGAGAGCGCCAGTAATACAGATGAAAGGGTTAGGCTTCCTTCTTGATGGCTGCTTGTTCAACACTGACGAATTCTGTGGTGGATCCTAACCAAGAATCTGAAATTGGTTAGGTGTATTACGAGGTTTTAGATTTAAACACTATCTATTTCATTTTATTTTATCTATCACAATGTGTAATGTTATTTGATTACATGGATATGGGACTCCGTTTTTTTTTTAACTACCACACTGTGGAAATATGATCATAACAACTGCACCAACAACTGCTTCGCTATTGAAATATTGGGGCGAAATAATAAAATAAACATAAATAATTATAAATAAACAAAAATAAATTATCAAAAGATTAAGAATATGAATAAATATATTATGTTCATGTACAGCAACTCCTATACAGCAATACAAGTCTGAGTTTCTAAATATGTATCCAGACATAGACACATGGGACTTTATATGATACAACTTTGTCTTATTATTTTTTTTATACGTGTACCTTCTTAAGTAGTTATGTATCTATATATTTATTACCTTACTCCCACTGTAGAGTAAAAAAACTTAAAATCTTTCCAATACACTACTCTATGTCTCATCTTATACCTCTTTTAATATATCCTCTGCCTCCACTCTCCAACTCATCCCAAGCCTCATTTTATTACTGTTATCTCCCAAATAAACCTGTCTAGACTCTTTCCTCCCCAGCCCTCCTTAGACGCATCCCGAACCTCATTTTACTATAATGATATCCCAAATAACACTTTCTAGACTCTTCCCTCCTCTATTTCTCCTTTATCCTTTTCAAACCAATGAAAAGACGGACATGTCCACCGCTCTAATTAATAACTTATATTACCCTATACTAATCCACTTATGGTTCTGGAGTAGTGCTGGTCGCTGAAAACGTCTTTGAAGCTTCGTATGGGGTAGTAAGCACTATATAAATACAGGTACAATTATGATTTGTACCCAAAATACAGTGTCCAAGACAATCCCAAGGCGATTAAGATTACAGCAATATAGACGACCGCAGGACAAGAGAACGCAAGATGCAAGAGTTAATTTACACATTTCAAAGTGGAAGAATGAAATAAGATAGTGCTTTTAAATGTTCCAACTTTGCTTTACCTAACTTCCCAGTTGGTTACTACCATATGTGGATTTATTTTGTCTTTAAAAATTGGGACAGGTCTCATTCTTTTAAATGTTTTAGGTCCTGCTTTTCCATCAAATAAATTAAAATATATAACGTTTTCGCTTGCAGCTTAATATGTCTGTTCATTTGCATTGTGTTGTTACATTTACTTTTACATTTTTTTAAGTTTTATACAGTGCACAATCAGCCCAAGGAAATCGGGGTGCTTTACATGTGCGCGGGATTACATTACACTAGGTCAGCTGTTTCCGCCTTAATAAAGACAGAGCACTTATCAATTCTATTCAAATGTCTAGGCACCAACGGTCTTTTTAATCATACAGATTTCTGGGGAAAGAACTCATATGGGAAAAACATAACTTTAATAATGTAGGAATAAAGGGAAAAAGTGCTGGAGAACATAAGGCGAAACGTGATTCATTTGCCATTGACTGGTACTACGTTAGGGATGCAGCTAGTGAGGCAGAAACATAATGATGGTGAAGGCAAAGTGGGTTCACAACCTCATTCTGTGCCTTATTAGGTGCATATAAGGTTACTTGTATTAAAATTGATGAACTCGAATTCAAAACCAGGGCAAAGCATCTGGCTGCTCGACACAATTGTTTGTTATTTATTTGAATCTGTAAGTGTGCATTAATTTTTAATGCACGCTTATTTGTAGGATTTTAATTTATTAAATATGTATGGTGTAATTTTGGAGAGAGTTGTTTGTGCAGAACGTGGTATATGACCCTCAGAGGACACAAATGTCCTCAATTTCTCCGCAGTCTGTATAGAGTGTTTATCAGCCCTGAGACACACCATCAGCAGTGTTAAACCTTCCTGGGTGAGGTAGTATGGGTTTAACAGGGCCACATTCTAGCATATATCTTTCACAGGTGTGGCCAGAACCATGTGGAAAGGGTCTGGTTTGTTATAAAGACAAATGTCCAGACTCTTGGAGCGTGGAAAACACATACTAGTCCCATTCTCACTACCAAAACATCTGCCTAATTTGTATTACTTTTTCAGTGGTTTCAAGGAGCTAGCTACACTGCACATATACTATTACCAAAATAGTAAGACATTTTAGAGTGTTTTAAGTGTCTTCTGAGTCAGTGAGTTGGGCAGTGAGTGGGGAGTGCAGTGGACTTCAGAATTCACATTGAAAATATAGGAACAACAAGGATTGGCAAGTCGGTAGTGAAACTAAGTGAAAAGTGCAGCATTCCATAGTAGAAAAGATTATACAGGAGCAAAGTTATCTTTGGACAGAGGTAATAAAGAATTATCAACAGGGAGCAAGTATGGCTTAGGATGATTCAAATGTGCAGCAAGAAAAACAAACCATAAGTAACCAAGTTAGAACACATCCGCCACTACTTACAATTTGAGAATAGCATTTTTATGAGACTGTCTACGGAACAGTTGTACCAAGATCAGATGTAAGCACGTTCCCCAGAAGCACTTTTATTTAAAATTAACATAATTGTGGGTGACTAAGAGGCTACTTCTCATCTCAAGTGATGAGACCCACTGAGCACATCCTAGGCCTCTGCCACCTCCACCTTGTCGTCACCTAAAAATGAGGTGATGATGGTACCTGCAAATCCAAACCTAACAAGTTTTAAGGTTTTGAGAGGGAGCCATTAAATGCAAGTAAATGCTGCAACTATTGCACATCAAACGTGTACCAGAGGCTTATCACTGAAGAAGCCAGGTTAGAGCATCAGACTGGAAGCAAAGGCTCCTGAAGCGTGAGAAAGGAATTCATCTTTGAAGTGCCCAGATGGGGTCTGTATGAAAAGAAAGCCATAGATTTTCCCCAAGGCCTGCCCCTTCGTGATTGATTCGAGAGGAGTGGCAAAACTATTGACTCAGCAGCTGATACCTACTTAAAAATGTATGTAAGTTGCCTCTGAAGGGAAAGGTATATTTGCATTTTTCAAATGCCTTCTTAACAATTAAATTGAGTTGATTGTCAATTTCTGAAAGAATCTTTAGGAATCTGCCATGTTCATATGCAGATATCTATTTTGGTCACTACGGATGCACTATGCATATTGTTATGCAATCAAAGAGTACGCTGGAAAGCAGCTGGACATGTGTCTCTTTGGATTCCAGTATCTCTGAGAAATGCAAACCCTCAAGGCAGTATTTTTAGGATATTCAAGGACTGTGAAGAGAGTCTCAAATGTAAGCAGATTCCACATTCTTACTGGTGAAACATCCTAGCCAAGTGACCCTCGGCAGGACAGGTAGCAACACATCAGATGTTTCAAACTCTATGGGCTCATGACTACAATTTGATAACATTTTGGTCACAAACAAATTTTGGCACAGAGAAATGTTTCTAGACCCTTTCATTCCTTCAATATAGCCTGCTTGATAACTGAATAAACTGATAGAGAGACAGTTCGGCAGTGGATGTTGATACAGGCCAAACATGCCGGCTCTGGGCATTAAAAGTTCTAATTGGGCCAGTACCACTTGATAGCCCAGAGATACGAGAAAAAAAACTACATCGGTTTAGAGACATGCTTTCCCTTTGGCATCACTGCATCTTGCCCACACCCTCCCAATTCGTGTTAAAGAAAACGGGCAAATCTAAGAAAGCTTCCTGCCGAAAAACGTCGGCTGCTGGAGTCAGGATGACAGCCAGTGCTTTTTTCCCCAAGGTCAGTATTTGAGCATCCACATATGGCCTTTGTTATGCCACCTACCTCTCTACATCTGGAAAGGCCTATTTGTATGTCTTTGAACTTGCAAGGTGTGCCTTTCTGCTTCTGTTAGTTCGTTTCTGTGTTACATTTAGTATGTAGTTTGGGTGAAGAAATGACCAAGACGGAAAACCCCTTGACCTATAATCTACATCGAGTCAGTTCCATAAATTGCTCTTTGACCAAGAGCTTACACACGTTAACATCTATGGTAAATGCTGTGTAACATCAGGAGAAAAACACCACCACACTGTGGCCAGAGCCACCTGCCTTATTTCTGCCCAGAGGATACACATGTACTTTTCTTTCAGGTTATGGGAGTGTCTAGGAGGTCTGGAACTGGGTCCTGCCAGAAATAAGGCCCCATAAAAGAAGTACTGATTTTCCCAAACCTTAAAGGATCATGTGCTAGCTTCGCCCTGTATTGACAGGAAAGTGGCATCGTTTCATTCCAAATTAAAAGTAAACTGTGTCCGTGACTGAACGGATTACATTTCAAACATTCAAATGTGCAGGTAAAGAAATGATAATGCTATATGTTTGGCTGTACCTCAATCGAGTTACATTTTGTAATCTTTAGAGTTGTGCCACAATCATGACGACACACAATAATGGTTTGCTTTGCTGCCCCTGGAGATGAGAAGGCGGAAGCAACATCTTGATATCAATTAAGTGCACATTTAATATGTAATCATGAAAAACAAGCCCCGGCAACTACAGTAACAGACCTGAGTTGCAACTATTGCAAATCAAACTTGAAACAGTGTGGAGTCTTTGGTCCTATGAAAGCAGTAGCAAAAATATAGTCTCAGAAAATACAACAGAAATGTCCTAGCTGCCTCTGCTGCAAGCAACCACCTTCCAGGTTTTACATTGAGGATCTGCAGTTAGAAGGGACCCCAAACCTCTAATTTGAATATACAGAAAAGCTTCCTTTTTTTGAAAATCCAGCGATTGTAAGCAGACGGTTTATAAATCCACAATTCTGATGGTAATATATTTGCTTTTATTTCCTAGCACCAGGAGGGCCAGCAGCTTTTTAGTTGCTGAATGCTCACTTCATTTGCGGAGGTTACAGGGTTAACCTGATGTTAGCTGCTCTGTAAATAACAAATCGTCTCAGCGCACAGCCCAGGTTTTGCATGTGATGCGTAAAAGAAGCATTATTGAATTAACAACAGTAAATAATTATTGATCGTTGTCTCACAGCAATATTCTCACAAGGAACAGGATATATGCTAGACATTGACGTCTCATTACTGCCGGGGTGTAATTTATTTCCCTGTTGGTAGAAAGCTTATCAAGTGTCTTTGGCCATGCAGAGAAAATATTCCTGCCTAGGAAACTAATTCAAAAACACAAGTAGAGAAGCCAAATGACTTAATTGAAAGCAACAAACGCGCCACCTAGGTTACTTAATGATACGAATAGCAATGGGAATGCACACTGGATGTGGCATTTTGCAGAGCATCCGAAATCAGTCCCTAAAGTGTTTATGAAAAATACTTTACAGCAGTTGACAGGGAATATACAAAGCCATGAGCTGTGCTATAATTGTTGTGCTTAAATATATTTACCGAGCTCCAAATTAACGCATTTATAGAAACCATATACAGAGACACGCTTAAAACAGAAGCCTTGCTAAATCAATGAGCCAGTTTAATACTGTGCTTTTGTATTGTGACTTCTGTTTTTGTCATAGAATCGTTGATTATCTGCTTCTCTATGGTACAGTGCTGTTTATACCGATCACACAATCTTTCTTATAATTGTAACAACCAAGACTTTCTGATAAAATCTAGCACTAGTCTTCCCATGCTTAAACTCCAGACTTTGTGCTAGCAATGGTCATTCATTGCATAGGTTTCTTGGTGGTAGGTGCTTACATTTTTTTCAAACATGTAGTGTTATGGTGATACTGTTCTGCCGTTTGTTTGTGTAAGGCGCGTGTAGTGATTTCGGCAGCCCTTCTGCTACGTCACTTGTCTGTCAGAACATAGTTTCTTCAATTTGTATACCTAGTGCCTGCGATTTGCCCTAGATGGACAGATAAATCAACAAACGAATATAGCCTGGAGTGGTGGATGTTATGTGGAAATGATGCTTTCTATTTTTATTGTTTGTTTCTATTGTTTTAGCTATGAGCGCATAGTAGCTCTGATAGCATTAAGCATGCAGCTACACTCTCTGGTATACCACAGCCTTGACAGGCTTTCCAGGCTTTCACCTGTCAAACTGAGGAACAGGAGCTTTCATTAAAGTATTTAGAGTTAAAATACTCCTTGGCATTAACATGCATACTCACGTTCATTCTCTCCTCTGTATCTTCCCCCTCTTCCTTCTAATTCTCTCCAAAAGCCATGCAAGCAGCAATCAATTGGCAGCTGCGAGTCTTCGTTGCCATGTTCTGCATGTGAGAACACCGGCGAGCTACCTAATATTTCTTGTAGTCCTGTAGTAACTGTAGGCACTGCGCTCTGTGGTGTACCATTGGGAAGCATGTGCTTGCCAACTATATGGCTTTGGTGCTATATTGTATAAGACATAAGTCTGGTAAACGTACGCAGTCACTTATATATTTTTTATGTTTTTATTTTAGTTTTATATGTCAAAGGATGTAACAAATATGTGGGAAAATGCCACACTACATATCAAAATAGCACTGTCAGCATCAAAGAGGTGTAAACAGTGTCAAACAGTAAACGCTGCCCCATCCCCTCTCCCACCCCCCATACCCAGACCACCGTCAGCCAATGCACCCTCACAATATAATAGAAATACATTTACAGTTACCACATCTCTACTCAAGACTAGGCATGCCTGTTAACAGGCAAGTTGCTCAGCATCATCGTTCAGGATATCAAAGGAATAGTAAGCAAGCCAAGGACCTGAGATCTTTTGAAACTTGCGGGGCCAGTCCCTACTGGCATAGGTAACCTTTTCCGCCATCATATACATGTCCTTGCCTCTTTTCCATTCCTACAGGGTCGGGCATTCTCTGGCTCCACAATGCAGAGCCATGTCCCTTAGGTTACAAAACAAGAGTTTGCATCTAGAAAGATCAATGTCATGGAGTATCCCCAGGATAATGAATTTGGGTTTGAGCGGAATAGCTTCGCCCTAGTTCCCTGGTTATTGTCATCCAGTAGCCCTGCATATGTGGGCAACCCATATCATGTGAAGGAAAGTTCCCCCACTCCTTCTATAGCGCAGGCACTGAGAGTGTTGTGCCCTTTCATCACAGGTAGTTTACTTCTATGGTAGGATACCCTTTCATCACAGGTAGTTTACTTCTATGGTAGGATATAGTGTTATAGACTGCTCCTTAGCATTAGAGCTTATATTTTAGTTTTACAAATATGTGCAACCAAAAGAGCATATTATGATGATGACACATATAAAGAGCTATAACATGATGTAGGTCTAGTTGCAGGAGTCAAAACTGGTGCACGCCAGAAGAGTCAAAAGATGAGCATGTTATTAAGAGGAAGGTCTACTCAGATCCAAGTGGAAATTATTTGACACGTTTTGCCTTAGGAGGACCCATTCACAGTAGAAACTGTGCCCCGTGCTCCTGCAGCGGTTGGAGTTGCCATGTGGACCTTTGCAAGACGATGTACAAGTTATTTGATCATGGACCAGTGTATCCTGTACACATATTTGCCAAAAATGTTAAGTCACCACCCTCTCATCTGATATTATTCATAGGCCCTTTTAGCCCTAAATATTGTTTTCTCTGCTATTGACATGTTTTCAGGATCTACACGTCGAAGGTTCTGTATCGCCAACACAAATCGCCATACTAAACAGGCTTATCATCCACCTCACTAAGAATCGCTCAGTTATATACAATTAGACGCTTACACCCCAGCTTGGATATGATAATTAAAGAATTAATTGAGGTCTTTGTCATAGGGGAGCCCACATACACAAGTAACATTTTACACGCAATAGAATGCAAAGTCGAGGGGGACAAATATGGTTTACAATATCGGTCTTCTGAAATCTGCAATCAAACAACAAGCGGCTGCAACAATCTGCACTCTATGCAACTTGTGTGATATTTCATTAGCATGAATTAAAAAAACTACTGCCTCCAGCTATAAGACCCTCAGAAAGCAAACACAAACAGGATGATCTAAAAACATGCACAAGGAGCAGAGAGCTGAAAACAAGCTACGGATTTCCATCCATGTTTTATGGAAAGAAAAAAAAGATTTCACCCCTTTGACCGCTTTTTGTCCTATCTTTCATAATGCTTCATTGTTGACGGGTGGGTTTAGCATTCATTCTGATTACCCCATTTTTGGGCCATTCATCTACTCTTGCAATTATTTTCACCCCACTACCCCACCTCTCCCCAGTGTGTACTGCCCAGGCAGGTTTTCCAAGAAGATACAGAAAGGATGCTCAGCGGGGGGCGCTCTGGGAAAATAAGTAGGCACCTAGCAGAAAAGCTTCAGAACTGAATGAGCAGAGCGATTTTAATGAAGCCACAAAGAGAAAAAAGCACAGCAATATAAGACAGCAGCACACAGCTCTAAAATTGTACAATGCCCGTAACAAGCAAAAATCAATCAAATCTCTCAGCGGAACAATTGCTATTTTCTTACAATAATGTGCAGCGCTCAACAGACCTCAAATGCTAAAACCGCGACAGACACAGCAACTAATTAAAGTCCAATTTTCCACAACAGGGAAAATACAATCTGCCTTTTTCAAGTGGCAAGAATAACTCGGCTCGAAAAAGGACACAAAAAGCGGCGTGACCTGTTTTCCAAACACGTGGTCATCCTGTATATTCCCCATGGAAACAGAAAGGTGATGGGCGGTAGAGGTACGTTTCAAAATGGCGTTTCTTGTCAAGGGACAAAGAACGCGATGGGCTGCAACTTCCGTCATCCTCGGTACGCATACCTGCTTCCAAAGAGGAGAGTGAGCGGCCTTGAAAACCCGCGCTAAGGTTCTAGCATCTAAAAGGAGAATACTGATTAACTGAGACTCGACTGCATCCATCGTTCCCCCACTGTCCCCAACAGACCATTTAAACCTTGGCTCATGATTACAGTTATAATTACTTTCTAGCCTTATTATGCTATACCTGGCAATCTGCGTGCAAAATGCCAAGCTTTTAAGGTCAGACAGAGATAACAATCCTCTCATCGGCACTAAAAAAGTGAACTTTCTTATTTGAGTCTTTAAGCGGCTATCACACTGGCGTCTGAGGCACTCAAGGAGGGGATATTCAATTTACAGTATACACAAGTAATGATAATTAAATTGTTCGGGAAAAGCTGTTGGTAAGCATAAAAGTCCATTGTTGTAATTACATCCCGTTCTTGCAATGAGTCTAGCGCTGTGAACTTGCGGAGTTTAAGCAAATGAAGGCCAAGGCTCGTAAAAGAGGGAAGAAAAAAACCCAATAAAAAGTACAGTACTTTAAAACTGCGCCGTTTCACAAAATGAAAGAACACCACTTCCGGATGGCAAGAGCAAAACCGTTTACAACCTACCCGGGTTAGAGGTGCAAGTCTCTGGAATTCACTAAAGTCCTTAAAATGGGCACACATTTTAGTTGCTCACATTTAATCTTTCATCCCAGTTCAGGCACCGACCTTCAAGTAACAATACTCATCTAGGCCAGGCGTGCAACGCCCATGGGGCTCAAAGGGCTTCAGCTCCCCACCCCCCACGTCGTGTGTGTCAGCCTGGGCTGAGATAGCTTCCCGGGCACACACACACCGTTTTTTGAGCTGCTGTAGGCTTATTGCAGCCGCACCCAAGTACTTTATAGGTCTTTAAAGACCATGCACTTGTTAACGAGGCTTTGTTGTTTTTTCACCCCTTCTTAGAGCCCCTGCATCTCCACTCTGCCTATAGCTGGAAGAATTAGCACCCCCCCCCCTGAAATTTAGATCTAGTGGTGCCTCTGATCTAGGCCACACAGTACCTCAATGTTTTGGGTCAGCAACATGGCCGCTCTCTAGTTCTGTATTCACGAGAGCTGAATCCAGCTATGAACACACCACCATGTTCCTTCCTCCCCAACCACTGCCCATCCTCACCCGAACAGCAGATAAGCTGGGTCAGCGTTCCGTGAGGACCAAGGTGAAAAATAAGCGAATCACTGCGTGCACGGCTGATGCAGTAGCGATCAGACTCTGGAAAATTATTCAAGCGCATTAAGCAAGGCAATCTTACCCGCTACCCATGTTGCAGCCCTGTGGCTCTCGGCACGTCGACTGAATGGGACGAGCACTTAAGAGGTCGTCTTTGGAGAAGGTCCAGGTCTAGACGTTGTCCATTAACCTGTGGTCTTGAAAGGGGGCAGCTGGCAGCTCTCTGGTGACGCTATGACGGGCTTTGTCAGCATATATTATTTTGACAGCCTCTTTGGGTTCCTTTTCAATGGATCACGCAATGCATCTTAGGGCAATATAAACAAAAAATTGGATTTTTAAAAAGTACTACTGGCCTTGCTATCCTGCCCCTGCTTTGTGAACCAGAACATTTCACTTGTCATAATGTATGAGATGCAAAAATAGTATTTCACGTGCATTATCAAATCTAAATCTTACATGATAGAAACATAATGTATTAACTCATTTAAATGGAATCTTTTTTTCAAAGTTCCATTTAATTACAGTGACCCATATCCCAGTTCCATAAAAAAGGAGAAAAACACGGTTTACAATTTCCACAAGAAATACAAATTGCAGCTTATGAAGTTTCTGAATTATAGAGCACAAAATACAGCCTTTGAGTAATGAGGATTGCTGAGGGCGCAACAATAATTATTCAGAAGATTTGGGAGCAATGTCCCACTACTTGCCATCATACGCATCAAGGACCGCACCAGGCAGCAAGTTGTCACCCATGTCCTTCTTCTTATTTAACCAGAAACTATCAAAATATTTCTCCGCAAACTGTGCTTCTTGTAATATTGCAAAGGGAATTCACAGTGGTAGTTATTTTGCTAAATGTGATCAATCTTTTCCTATGTATGCCTGCCTAATGGTGGGCTCTATTTCAACGTCTATAAGACAATCTGTACACTAGACAATTTGGAAATGTGTTACATCACACGAGGAATATATAGAACAATATTGCTCCAACTGTTTAGAGACTTTGTTAACTTCCAATTAGATTTACCCCCCCCCCACGTCTTTCCCTTCACATACTGATCTTCACAGGTATCTACTAGCGATTGTTCCAAATAATATCTGTACTTACAGTAAAGGTTATTACAACCCCCTATGACTCTAGACCTTTTCGTGGCACAGGTAAACAAATACAGAAAGGTGAATAATAAAATCGTTTTCAAACTATGAGTGCAGTGGAAGAGGGGAACGCATTAAATTGGTAAATTATAAATGGGTGTTCCAATTTGAGTCAATGGGTGTAAAAAAAAAAAGGCGAATAAAGAAAAAGCACAGATATAGGGTGTACAGGCGGAATGGAATGTCAAAGTAAAAGGAACCATAGTACACAGGGCTGAGAATTAAGGTACAATGATGCAAAAATATAGATAGGAGGCAGGTGACAGGCTGTCAACAATGAGGATTTAAACAAGACTTGACAAAGTCAATAGGTCTTGCACTTTGGACCGATTGGATGTTCCAATGCTGTTTGCCAAGAAAAAAAAAGAAATTCATGATGACAAGGCCACTGTTGCCGATTGCAGCATTGCCTATGTTGCCAGTGGCGACATTCTGTAAGCGCATGAATACATGTACAGAATGACACAGGTGGCATTTTTTTTTAATTGACTGATCTAAGATGGCGGACGCTACTTAGATCGGTAAACAAAAATAAGAAATGTGAATTTTCATAGAGGAACTCCTGGCAGCAAATAGCATCTGCCCTGCCCTCCACAAATGTAAAAGAAAATATTAATACCGGAGAGTGGTGGGGAGAGCAAGGGAGAAGGGGGTAGGGAAAAGTAACAAAGAGAAGAGAGAGAGAGAGGGGGGAGAGAGAGACACACACACACACACACACAGGGCTAGAGAAACATAGATCATGCCGAAAGAAGCTCACAAGTGCGAGCAGCACAAAATGGTGGGAGAGAACTCGGAGCGTGTGAGGAGACACTAGAGAGAGAAAGAGAGAACACAAGCACGTTGGGGATTGGACATTTTGAGAAGGGAAGCAGCAAAGCAAGGAAAGAGAGTTTAGATAACACATGCACTCTCCGGTAGTTCTAAAAGAAAAGGAGAAAGGTGGTTCCCTCAAAGTGAGCAGTGGACAATAAAGCCAGCAAACGGTATTTATTTATTTTTATTTATTTTAAAAATGTATAAAGCGCAGCGTATACCCGTGGGTGTCTTCGCGCTATAACTTTGCTGAAGATCCCAGATTGGACATGTATCTGCCTTAAAAAGTGTTGTCCTGAGCAGTTTATTGGTCAAATAACCAGGTAAGCAATGGGTGTACTTATAGTCCATGGTAACTTTTAGTAAGACCACAAAAGGCCTTTTGCAACCAGACAGTTAGGTCTGACAGGTAAGTGAGACCTAAAAGTGTTATTAAATATAGGACATGTTTATTGGGGGGAGAGGTGAAAGCATTTGGAAGAGTGGAAAAATTATGGATTGCAGAATGTAAACAAAAAGCAGTGGGAGACGTTGGTGGAACTTTGATGGGTGAGAAAGACAGCAATTGTTAGATAGTTAACAGTTTTAGAAAAATTCCACCAATTGTAGGTCTCACGTGCGCCATCATCCCCACTCCCCTACACTACTATAATCTGCAGCCTAATTAAGCTATGTCCTGTCTTTGGAGCGTGTGTCTGAGCACAATGAAAACATTTATTATGTTTCCTTCCTCAGAGGGGCCTGGTGCATCTCACTGCTGTGTCTACCAGTGGTGTAGCTAAGGGCGGTGGGGGCGGACCACCCAAGGAGGTACAATTATTGGGGGCAGCGGGCGGCCCCAATCACCCCGCTCTTACCTGCGGTCCTTGTGGCAGCGCCCTCCCCTGCTCTTCGATCAGGCCACCATGGGCGGCAAATGCAGGGGCCGCTACGGGCAGCCTAAGGCCTAGATACGCTATTGCCGACTACACATTATTGCCAGGATTTAAGAAAATTTTACTGTGAAGAAAACTGAGAATTTCATGTCAATGGGCAGTACTGGCGGTGGTACTATTAATAAAGGTTAAAGATGAGCACTAGCAAGAGTGGCGCGCACAGTGTGCCGATGCATGAGCAGACTCCTTATGGCACTGTCCAATGGGACTGGCTCCACTTTGAGTTACTGGAGACAGACTTTTGCTAAAAAATACCAAAGTCTTTCTACACTCACATCCATGTACACACATAGCTCCAAACAGATGAATAACAAAGACAAGATAGTCCACCTTTTAACAATAAAGTAGTTTATTTTAACTTCACTGGCCACAGTCCAAAACCACTCGCCTCTAAACAATGTAAAACAAAACCAAAGACACTTAGGTTGCAGTCAACGAGAAACTGAGAACCAAAACAGTAACAGCTTCTCAACGCGATAAGGGACTATACAAATGGTAGGAAGCGCTAGTCAAATGTGCTTAAATATGGCCCTATGCATAAATGTGCATAGATATAGCCCTGCCATTTGCATTGGCAAAGCCTTGGTCTTGTCTTTGTCACGTACTGGCTTTGCCAATGGTTTGTACCCATGCAGGGCACAAGTCCTAAAAAAGAAGTGGGGGGACGCTGTCACCTTTCCTGACTTCACGACCGGAAGTGACATCACGAAAGGTGGCTTGCACCAGCAGGCTCATTGCCTTCCCTCGCTCACCCCTTAGATGCGATTGTTCCACGCTGGGTGGCTCATGCTGCCTCTCAGCCCCAGGGTCACAGGGTCAGATTCCACTGCCTGTTCTCTGTTGCGTTAGCTTACTCTGAAATCACTTTTAAAGCGCTTGGCCTCTCTGGGACGAGATACAATCTCGTCCCAGAGAGGCCAAAGAGTGAAGTCCAGCTGTGAGGCAGGGGGACGCCGTCAAACTGGTCAAATAAGTGGGGAGACGCCATCCACCCGCGTGGTACCCGGACTCGAGCCCTGTACCCATGCTGCACACATCTGGGATGCCGAGTAGCATGGCAAAAGTTTACTATATAAATAAAAGCCTTTTACATGGCCAGCATTCTTTTGTAGGCACATGCATCACGCATGCACATGCCTACAAAATGATGTGGGCACTTTTTTTTCTTTCTAGTTACTGATCCAAGTTGAATCAATAGCTAAAAAGAAGATAAGATGATTTATTTTTTTAAGTGGCCACATGGGGGAGTGGAAGCAGCATGGGGGTAGGTGTGGGGATGTGGAAGCAACAAGGGAGTGGGTGGCACGGCTGAAGAAACATGGGAGGGGCTCCAAAAGGGACAAGGGGGATATAGGAGACGCAGTAGTAACACAGGGGTTGGGGGAAACAACGTGGAGGAAGCAATGGGAAGTAGCGCATAAGAGAGCACAACAGGAGGAGATAGGGAGAAGTGGTTACAAAGAGCTATACAGCGTTCAGCGGGCGAGATGTACACAAAGGAGACAGCTGAAAAACACGCACACCTTCATGGAGTGGTTAACACAAAAGAAGAAAGTTGTGCTTAACCGCATGCGTGTGGGCGGAATTCCGCCCGTACGCTGAGTTTTTTAAAATCGCATGTTACGTGACGAGCTGGGCTCGTCATGAGCGTGCGAGGAGGCTACCTCATGACGAGCCCAGCTCGTCATCAGCGTCGAAGGGGTTAAACAGCAAGCAATGGAAAAGGAGATGGCAGCTAATCATAGAGAATGTAAAGAGGCAATGCTCCATGGGAGGGGCAAACACAAGATTGGCAAGCTGGGACACGAATAAGAAGCAGATAAATGAGAGTTGTAACGTTAAGTCAAGCAATGGTAAGCAATGGGCAGGCTCCACGTCCATCTATGTACCCGGTATGCCACAATTCGTCTCACAACAAACTGAAAAATAACTATTGCATGAAAGCCTTTTGTATTTAACAGAGCAGGAAAAGTCCCAGAAAAGGATGAGATGGGGAATATTAGACGTCATGACCTGCTGCGCTTGTATCGCACAAGTCTGTATGACAAAATGTAGCAACCACTTATGGGTTATAAAGCGAGCCACACTCATAGAGCCTTTCACGGGCTCTGATAAGCACTAGTTTGGCACATCACAACACTTGACATAATCTGTCTCTGTTTATGTGATCTCTCCCTGCAAGGGCAAGCACGATTTTCAGGTATTCCTGTCCTGACCTCACCGTTGCCTAAACTTTGCACAAGGAAAGCATTCTTTCCCGATTCATACAGAAAAATGATTTTTTTTAGCTGGACGTACTAAAACTATAACCATGTTTAATAAACTCCAGTGTTAGATGAAAGTCGTCAGCATCCTTAATGGACGAATGTAAGTTGTGCGTAAACAACATTGCATAATGCTGACACTGTACCATGTAAAGTGGTGTCACTTTTCATAAGAGTGCCAAAAAAACATTCAAGGAAATTGTGTTTTAACAGCATTTGAGAGGTCATCTTTGCGAGGATTTCAGCAATCCCATTTCACACGGCAGCCAGCGTGCCCGAGTTGTTCCAGGCAGGCATTGTCATGGGCGCACGTGCCGGGTCAACCTTTCAAAGCGTCCCAGCCAAAGAGAATCCTTACACATATATAAAAGGATAACATTCCATAATGCGGCTCGAGCCGCGTGTTTACTGCAGCCTGGGCGCTTTGATTTGCATTCCGAGACTGACAGCGACAGCATGTTCTCCTACAGATAAGGAAAAGAGCTGGTAATGAATATCCAAGTGAGAGGGTGGGAATCACTTAGCGACAGTCATAGTAAATATTAGTTTAAATAACTGTAAATCCTAAAGATGATGCTAGGCTTTACCGAACCACTGCTTTAAGATCAAAAGTAACACGTGCCATAATATTTGCCTTCTTTTATATTTTGTTTATATCCCAGGTGAGCTCCTCAAGCTATTTTTAGTCTTTCACTTCCACAGTGAGACCTAACGCCTAGTGCTCTAGTTTACGTTAGACGAGGCAAAATGCCAATGTTCAATGTAAGCTGTCATACAGCGCTTAGAAACAGGTGTGTGTCATGAAGCTCTATGCAAACAAAACAAGCTATCCTTTTACAGTTAGATACTGTCTCATCCAAATTGACCTCCTCTTACTGCACTCTGAAAGTGTGGTAGATCCCTCGGTGGAAGGGGTATCCAATTCATGTAAATATATCTCGTGTGGCTGGCTTGTAAATCCAGCATGGATTCAGCCCGTCTGGCATACACTGTGCACCACATGCTTTACAGACCGCGGCCAAGCTCATGCTCATTTTCTGCTCTCTGGCTAATGCGCCACTTTGCATCACTCTGTATGTAGCAGTGGCTCTAAATCGTGCAACACAACCTGGAGGCTGGTCGTAGGTGTTGAGTTGCAAAGAGACAGCTTTGAAAGACCTTACCAACACCTCTGGGGCCAGTGCACTCAGACAGCATACACTAGATACAGCCCTATAACCTACTGCGCACAGCATCGCCCACAGCCATGTAGCTGGCAAAGCACTGCAAAACCAATAGCACTGTCCCATCACTCAATGGCGCCTTTGCCTCTGACCAGGCTACACAAATGACTAGAGAGATTCAATGGAAAGATTTCTAAAGAACCCTCATCAGTTAGAAGACGAATATATTATATGGATTGGATGTAAAAAGTTTTATTATAGAGTTCTTAAAATGTGGAATACATGCTGAGTGATGTAATAGGAAAAAATTCTCCAATAGTGATTAATTAACAATTGAAAAGACAAGCAATACATGTTAACTGGGCAACCTCAATGCTTTGCATTGTTAATGGGATAATGCACATTTCTGTATGTTTCTCAATGGTCACCACCACTCGTACTTTGGTGCATTAATTTCTTGGACCACGGATGGTGCTCCTACTGTGGATCACATTTGTATTTTACGTCATATTAAAGT
This sequence comes from Lissotriton helveticus, assembly GCF_964261635.1. NCBI lineage: Eukaryota > Metazoa > Chordata > Amphibia > Caudata > Salamandridae > Lissotriton > Lissotriton helveticus. The sequence goes on along the minus strand of NC_136060.1, from coordinate 16,130,250 downwards.
CCTACTGATTTTGCATCTCTGGGTGTCCAATCCAGGTGCTAATACAGAGGGTGTTTCCAGTCGCATCTGCCTGGGAAAGGAAGATCATTCTCCATATTTAGGGCTAGACAACCAGAAAGTCTGCTCTTGAAACTATATGGGACATGATTACACACAATCTCATTCCCAAGGGAAACCGTAATGCCAGCCTCCGTGATTGGTTTCAGGCAGTATGATCACACAGCCTCTTTTTAGATCTCATTTATCAGACGGCTTTAAGTTGTCTGGTTGCAAACGCCTTTTGTGGCATATAGCAAGAACTTCCAGTGGGCTTCAGGGTTGGCTACACCTAGAACATACTGTGGGTTTAAAGCTTGGCGACACCAACAAGTTACAGTGGGTTTAAAGCTTGACTACACCAAGAACCTACAGTGGTCATGACAATTTTTTACTGATGCTGTACAGCATTGCCAAAGCCAGTAGATCCCAAAGGTGAGACCTTTTTGGCTTTCCCAATACTTGATAGGTCTGGCGTTGGCCAAAACCTTTTGATTTTACTAAAAATATATATTATATACTATTTTAAGGGATTTTTTCAAGCCCTCTTCATTCCATTGTCTGGTTTACTGTCCTTCACATTTGTTTTATTGTCCACCACAACAAGCACCATGGATTATGGGCCTGTAAACTGCAGCCATTTCTTTTATTTCTGTGAGAATGATGGCAGTCTGCCAAAGCACAATGCCGTCAGCCACAGGGAAAATAGGCCCCTTCAGTGCGATTTTGATGTTTTTTACTTTTATTTTCATTTTAAAAATTTTTATTTTGAAAGAATATGGCCACGTTCCAGACACTGGCCTTGGTTGCCATTTGCAGTGCACCACATCTCACACACACACACTGCTAGCAGTGCACATTTTTCGAACAGATTTTAAACCCATTAAAAGATGGCAATTCGTACTTTCATGCATGAGAGGTTTCCAGATCATCAAAAGTGGCCATTAGTGCATTCACAAGTGGTAATCACCTGAACCACCTGTACATGCGCACAGTAAGCTGACTTTGAACCTTCAAAGATGGTTAGCCTGTGCATGTGCACGTGTGCACCCATGGGCGGACATTTTTTTCATGTATTTGTATAAAAGATTTACAAAAACAGAAAAAAAATATTGGCGAAACAAGTAGGCCGGTAGTAGGTTGGCAACCAATACCAAATCTATCAGCTTTGCCAATGGTTATCTTTAATGTAGGTCAATTGCTCACCCTGTGCTCAAATCCAGAATCTAATTACATGAAGGATTAAAAGACAGTGGTGTCTTTCATCCTATTAAGAAGAAAACGCCCTATTAATTTGTGGAGGGAAAGGGACAAGAGACAAACAAAGACAATGCTTCCTGGAATGTGAACGAATCCACCATTATCACAGCCGAATATAGCTCTTCGAGATTGACCGCTGCAGCTTCTTCTAAATGACTTGCTCATTCAAGGCATTCACAAAGGAGAGGATATCTTATTGAAAACATGTTGATATAATTACGCCTCACTGATGTTGTCCAAAAGGCTGTAAACAAATCTATGTTTTATAGATCGCTTTGTTATCTGAAAGACAATTTGTGGCTATTCTCCATAGGACTATTGGCAAATTGCAACAGGTCTTTTATGTCTTCCAACATATTCAGCTCTTCACGAGTAAAAATCGGTCTTTTCAGCAATTATTTGTAATCAGAGCATTTGTGCCAGAGACACTTAACGTAGTAGAATGGTGGGACATTAGATCGTAGGAAGTGGAATGAATATATAGATCAGTAGAGAAAGTGGCTATTTATGTTATGTGCATTTCCACCTCTCAGATGAGGCCTGAGTGAAATGAAATCTGTCTGGGCTGCTTGTGTTCAAATGTGGACGGATTCAAGCCAGGCAGCTTGGGATGGATTGATTCAACTGGATCGCGGCCAACAATGATTTGCATATGGAAGGATTCCATAGAGAGTGGCATAGCGGGTGAAGATTATGCAAGTTAAAATGAATAGTGGCTGAGAATAATTCGAGCATTTCTTCCATCCCCTTTTCACTTGTTGCCTTTTTACCAGTAGTGCTTTTGGATCCTCAGCACCATTTATTGTTCAGATGCGGTACATATGAGACTGTGAGACTCAAATTAAGGTCCCACTGTAGAATCACAACAGGTTTGGGTAGCAAAATATGAACTAAACATTTAGGAAAAAACATCACAACTGGTAATTTAAACAAGGACGGCTGGTCTAGTAAATGCAAGAAGGCCGACAGGTCAAATAAATAACCTTTAACATTGCAAAAAGAATCTCCAGAATGTAACTAGAATTGATGAGCTCCTCACGTATGCATCTAGGAAATTTGAGCACTGTGGGAATTATCTTGTTACGGTAATCCTGCAAAAATATGGTATTTCCACCCCACCCCCAAAGGGTATCCGTATGATGAGTCAATTACAATGAACTCCATCTAATTAATTAAGATTTCTATACTGTTGTTTGAGAAATATATGGAATAGCCCATTTGTGATACAAATTAGAATGTTTTACTATAACTCAATAGTATTAAAATCAAGCAGAGGTGTCTAACAAGATCACACGGACAGATTTATATTAGTGAAGAGAAACAAAGGGTTTTCTGTAATCATTCAGGGACATAACATACATTTCGCAAGATTTACTGGGCTATCTATTATTTTTAAACCAATCACAGAGAGATCACAGGGGTCGTGTGAACGTTCTCTGAGGATTGCCCACTTTTAATATAAAAAAAAATCTTGGGCCCTCTTGGGCTAAATTACAATATGTGCAGCAATTCCAGTTACCACACATATCACCATTATGAGTTTTGTGTTCAACATCAGCAGGTCAAACTGCTGAAATGGACAATAAATGCTGGGAACATGCAGATTTTGATGCTCTCGTGTTATTCCCCAAAAGCCTGTGATCATCAATAATTATTACACCCGATAAATACAGCGCACCTCCAGAACAGGAGAAGGTTGGGATGACACGATGACAATCAGACGAGTTCTAAGTACAATTATACTGATCAGGTAATGCGCACGGCTCTGTGGTTGCATATCTGCGATTGCATATCTCCTATAACTTCCCCTGTCCGTAGCGTTTGCATAATTAGGAAGATGCTGGCAGCAATGCGGAGCCATGTGTCAGTCCCACACCAGCAGGAAACTGCAGATCATCCATCTCTGTGTTGCTGCCCTACATGAAGGAACCAATCAAAAGGTGTGCGCTAGACAGCGCTCCGCAGTACTAGGAAATGGGGGAGTGAGGTGGGAATACATAAATCATAAATAATCCCACCGCTGAGGACAGGCGTACCCCTGGACACAGCTAGATATGAAACACAACAAGAAGTGGGACACGGGAATAGGGAAGATGGCCATGGAAGTAATAAATAGCAAATACTTGGCCTCAAAGTAAAAGGATTTCAAGCGTGCTTAGGTTCAAATTTTCTATATGTACCCAGTACATACTTTTACACATGTGTACCTGCATACTTGCCACTTTTCACCATCGAAGTGATCAAAGGCCACGACATAGGCTCCGGCAACAGCATCAAATTCCCATTTAAACCTGAAATACTGCATGCAGGTATGCTTGACTTGCACAGTTTCTGGTGGACCTAAGGACGAGCAAAAATGAAGCAGCTGTCCTGCCCTCTAGCTCTCTAGGTGTTGTCGTGCACATCAAATCTCATTCCACCACAACTGTTGTGACTCAAAACCCAACATCCTTCTACTCCCAGACAGTCACTTCCTTAACCCCTCCCATGCTCGTGACGGAACCGTTCCGTCACGAGCCTCGGGTGGGCTGTGCTGGTGACGGAACGGTTCCGTCACGGCCCGCTCGCCGCTCCTGCGCGGCGCAAATTCCGCGCCTGCGCTGACGTTCTAATGGGCGGGCGGGTCAGTGACGGAACCGTTCCGTCACAAGCACAGCTCACCCGAGGGCCGTGACGGAGCGGTTCCGTCACGAGCACGGGACCGCCGCGCGGCCCCGCCTCCCCCTTAGCGCTGCGGAGTAATAGCCGCCGCAGCGAAGGGGTTAAAGACAACAAATAGGTTCCTATACTACCGGTGATTACAGTGCAATACATGCGACTAGGCCAGTAAGCCTACAAGTCCAGACCCAGCAGTTTTAAAACTGGAGACACAGGGGGACTATACTGTATACTATCCTTAACCCGTTGGCTGCTGCCGCCGGCCAACGGTCGTCGCGTGCACTACCTTGGTAGTGCTGCGCACGTTCGTTGGCCGACACTGCCCCACCCGTTTTTCGAACGTTCAGCACTGGAGCTGAACGTTCGACGCAGCCAACGGATTAACATATTATAAAAGGCAGATCTTTTTCAAAAACATCGGTAATGTTGCTTCACAGAAAACGGCATAGTGCGTCCACATCAACCAAAGTTAACAAGCACTGACAGAGCCAATAGGTGTGGTTTTAATGTGCTACATATGCAAAAATAGGCATGCACAAGAGTGTATTTATGCATATGATTGCAACCAGGAACTGATGGAGAGAGGCAGGGAGATGTAAAATTATCCCTAATGCATTACGATAAATGTACTGAGGCGGAAGGATACACCGAAACAACCAATAGCATTGGCAAACAGAGAGGCAAAAAGAAGAAAGAATCCACTGAGCAACAGACAAGGTCCAATTGCCATTTTCTGATGGCATTAGCATAGGACTGGATTTAGATAGGTTGTTTTGTCGGGAGGCAAAAAGTATTGCAGAGTTTCATAAAAGCCAGAGAGACGGCCATCTCGGGAGACCCATGACGCTGGTGGAGGTTCTCGGAGGAGAAGATGCGCTCCCACAGCACAAATTGTAATTCCACTGAAATGCGCAGAAAGCAAAGCACTGGTGACCTATTTCTTAGCACCATTTCTCAGGCATGATTTCGATACTTATAGATAGGAAGTAAAATAAATGTATACGCTTTTTAAAAATATTTCCTAATTTCCTAATTTCCTATGAAGGGGGTGGAACGAAGAAAATGGGAAATGCATTTTTCTCCATTATTATAAAGATTTCTGTAGATTTTATCAATGGAAGCTTCCTACACACGCTTCAAAGCACAAATAGTGACAGAATGATCAAATGTTTTACAGGATAACCACACACTGACAAAATACATAAAACAATCAGCCAGCAAGAAAAACAAAACGAACACCAATATTTGTCATGAACTGATTCCGCTCTTTAAAGCCCAACATATTGCTACAGTAGTCCTTTAAAAATGGCAGTATCAAACTAGGCCGGACCTTGAGTAGCATTCTAGTCTAAAGAAAAGAAAATGACATGTAATTTTTCAACATGAAGGTGGCCAGCCAGAGATGAGGAACATACAGTTGCCAGTACCCAGCTCTGCACCATAAACCATCTATCGCCAAGAACAAGGGTTCGAGAGTATTGCTTTGTTTGATTATATCTGGGTAGATTTCTCAGACCTTCAGTGATATTCAATAGATGGTCCCTTTAGAGCAAAGCAGGCAGTTCTCGGAGTTACGGTGGCAACTTTGGTAAAGCAAGGGTGATGTGGGATGTCATAAAAGGAAAGAATATATCCCCACCACCTTCCTGGTTGGTAAAAGACAGCCATAATTGCGTGTATTGGGCCTCTCATGACCTCTGGAGCTGGTGCAACTGTACCAGCTGCACTGATGATCCATAGGGCACCGCGCACCTTCCCCTACATGTAAAGAGACGTAGGTGCTGTTGAGAATATCACACTACTGTTTATGCATTTGGATTCATCTCCTAGAATATGTCCACAAATTGGTCTGGTCATCTCTCCAGATAAGGACGAGCACATATTTCAGTCCGTCACTGATGGCGTGAACCGCGCAGATGAGCCTTATCTTCAGAACGGCTCCAACCCCCTGGCAAGGACTAGCCCCGTCGCATGCGCACTAGAAACAAATACATTTCCAGCTGAATACCTCGCCCTTATTCTGCACCTACCTCTTCATCCCTCAATGGGCATCTTAAATCCTCATGCTTTCATAGAGGATGTGCTTGAAAACTCCAAACACACTTTGAAAGACAAGCACTTCCTCTCTCTAGCAGCAGCAGGTACTTGCTCTGACAACATGAAGGCAGGTGTAAGCGCGCTCTCTCCTGAGCCCTCAATTGCACTGCACTGCCCTATTTTCAAATGATACCTGCTTCTACATCACAATAGTGGGCTTCCAGGAAGCCCCGCAGGATAGCGGACCAATCTCCTGAGAGCATCTTTCCTGAATGTATTTCTACATTAGGGGTCATTCAAATGCATGACTTTCCATGTGTAATTTAAAAAATGCATATCCTTGGGCATGCACTTTCAAATCTACAATAGCCCCCTCACAGGTTGTTAAAGAGCACTGATGGGTTCATTTGGTTGGAATGAAACAGCAACTTTTTTAGCAAGGGCAAGGAAAGAGGAAGGTGAAAAGAATGACTGTCATTATACTAGTCGCAGAGACAATTACCCAAGATATCTTTACCTATCACTGACCTCTGTTGGTTCGACAGGAACTATTTCACATCAAAAATAAGACATTATTTTCAGGACTACCAAGGCGACTAAAATCCTTTGCAAATGAAGCAGTTACGGCGTCCTCTAAAAATATGTGCAAAACAGCTGTCGAATACTGTAAATAAGGTCTTACTCAGCAACATTCTACTGCCATTCCGGAAGTGCGCGCTGCATGGGGAGCGCCTCGTGTCAATGCGATTTTCAAACAGAGCACCTGAAAAAGTGTGCAGCATAAAGAATTAACAAAATGAGGGCGATTGTCGACTGCGTAGCACATACACGGACATATGCACTTCTTTACCTGAAGGGCAACAGTCTTAAAATCCTCACCATAGGACAATGTGACCTTATGTCGGAGTGAAGCGCTTCCAATGAAACCCACTGTTCACGTTTAGAAACTGCATGGCCTTCCTTTTATCACAGCTTCTCGCCACAACCTTCCATCTTGGATTTTCATTTAAAGCTTATTTTATTTTTTCAAAGAGCCATTAACAATCCAGCGCTGACCTCAAAGGATTCCTTTTCTGACTTCAGTTTTATTTTACCATTCTCCTCCTATCTGTGGCTTTTCTACGGGCTTGGGATACCTGCGCCTTTGTGAGTTGCGTCCACCGCCTGCTCCCTCCGATATTGTGAATGGAGCGTTTATTTTTTATTTTTAAAGCAGCACTGATTCCTTAAGGGACATAGGCTGCTTAAAAAAAAATCACGTTTAGGAATACAAACACAAGATGGCGGTATGCTGTTCCTTGAAAGCCACCATCCCTGTATTTGTAGCCAATCACAGGGCATCGCAAAGAGTGACATGGCCAACAATTTTTCATTAGGCAGGTACTTCTCTGACCCACCTGCGATGGAACATTGTGCGATCTGACCTATGTAAGACATTGGGTTATCAGATGAGGGGGGTAATAACCACAATCCTTGTTATTCTCAATCACTAAAGTCATTCAGTTTACCAATGATCAACACCCAGGTACCCATGGCACGGGGAACAACCTTTACAACGAAGGTTTTACAACGCGGTACTGTTACCACGCAACTGTTACAACGCAAGTCGTTACAACGACTTGCGCTGGGGGGCGCTCCAGGATAGTAAATTGTTTAATTTACTATCCAACTCCTTCCCTACTATCCACGGGGACTGGAGTTGGAATAGTACATTAAAATATTTACTATCCAGCGCCCCCCCAACGCAAGTCGTTGTAATGACTTGCGTTGTAAAAGTTGCATAGTAACGGCACACGTTGTAAAAGTACGCGTTGTAATGTCGTACATCCCCATGGCAGAGGGCAGACAGGTTTCATTTACAGGCAACAAGCATTTTTGCAGTACTAAAACAGTAACTAACTCGAAATTCAAAACATTAAAGAAAATCACCAAATTAATTTTTAAAAATAGAGTAAATTCAATCATAAAATGTCCCAAAAAAGGACAACAATCTACAGAGGGGGATCAAAGAGATGAATATTAGCACACAGGCCACACTGCTATATTAAAGCCTGGTTGCCAAGTTGGTACGAAGTTTATGACCACTTTTCGTAACCAGCCTTTTGATACATTTTGCTCATTGCCTGTAATAACTTGGACTGAGCTGTTCGGTAATGTCCTGGAGTGAACTGGTCGAGATGCACTCTGTGCTACTCAGCATGAACAACAGTGTTTGATGCTGAGACTCTGCTGGTGGTGAAGGTGAGTTAGGTAAATGTGGCCATCAGCTCAGATCTCACTAAGCATCTATAGGTTTCACATACAGATAGGGGAAAGTCACTACCAGCGTGTGTGGACGAACGCAATCAGCGGCAGCTCTTTCCGTGTCTTCGCCCGCACCAAGGACTTCTTAAACGCTTGCACCAACCCACTCCTAAGGGGCCACCTTTGTGCTGCAATCAGATGGAACTGGCAGAGGCATGCTTGGTCTCAGAGGCATTTATTTATTTCCGACTATTTTCTTAATTAATGGTGAAATCGGATACCTCGGTCTCCATGGGTGAGCCTAGACTAACCACCTGGTAGGAAACACACATGAATGTTTTCTGAAAAACAATAACTACTACCAACATACCTAGGATAAGCCAAAACATGGACATTTGAGGTCACTGACAATTCCAAGAACAGCTATGATTCTACTTATTGTGAAAAACAGTCTTACTATCCGCGATCTCTCGTCGAGGCCAAAACGAACATTTCCATGTCATTGCATGTAGGCATCAAAGATCTCTTTAGGAAGAAAACTGTGAATTAAATGCACGCAGGTATGATCTTGCAAGTTATGCAAAGCGTTAGTAAAGTGAACGACATTTGCAAGTATAGGAAGTAGCTGTCTGTGCGTTACAGTAAAGAAAAGATGTTTCAATATGTCTGTTCACCACTTCCCAATAAAGCAAATGGTGGCCGATCTGCATGTCTCTTTAACATACCAAGCTACGATAAAAAAATAAGGCATACTTCTCTTAAATCAAGGGGGAATATTCCGCTGGTAAATAAGAAAGGAAAGAATATACTTAAACCTCTCCGGAGACATGTCCCAAAAAACGTGTCCCCGAGTGACTGCTCCAGTGGGTTCAATCAAAAGACGAGGAAAGTGATGTTCTGTACACTGATGATACCGAATAAAAATCAGAAATGAAAGGTTTGGACCATAAAGACGCAGAGGCTGGTTTCTCCTCTAATGAACCTGCAGTGAAGGAGGGAGGTGAATGCTTGGTTCTTTGGTGCACCAGGAAAGCAAATTCAGAGGTCATACCATGCAAACCATCAAAGACTCATATCTGCTGAAGTGTCAGCTTGTGGGACACACAATCACAAGAAGCACAGTGCTGCAGGATGCACACTACCTTAGTAACAGGGTTATGCATTCAAATGTGGAAATATAATTGTCTTCCTCAGGGTGTGGCCCCATGCACACGTGGGAATCCCTTTGCATCTGCACATGACTGTTTTCATTATACTGGTGTACTGACAAGTAGGATCTGGGGAACATGCGCAATGTTCGATTGTTGGGGGGAGGGGGCTGAGCTTCAGATTTGCCGTCAATCAGGCTAGCATATAATGTTTAAATACATTATACAACAAGCATGGTGCAGATCGGTAGGAGTACTAAAAGAGGCAATGCAATATTTTGTAAAATAACCAATATTTTTGGGGACTTTCCAAACAGGAGAGAGTGTCTGCGCGTTTTTGTCTGTGGGCATGTATCAATTCCTGGAGAAATCCAACAGCCATGTCAGCTTATGTATTTGTATTGTGTATGTATTTGAGCTTGTAAAGCGCACAGCTACCCATAGGTTTCCTGGCGCTATATAACGCTGGGGAACCCGTCCTGGCTTTCCCTGTGGGATGGTCCCTGCTGGGAGTCCCCAAGGTGGAGCCAGGCATCCCCGGCGTTGATGGGGCCGTTGTGGAGATCAGGCTAGCTAATGCCCAGAGTTGCCGAGTGGGACCCCTGATTAGAGTAGGCACCGAAGCGAGAATTATCGAGTCCGCTGACCCAGGTCCACGACCCTGCCGCGTCGGGAATTGAACCCTGGTCCCGGGCCGACTTCTGCTCCCGGGTCTGCCGCCTCTAACCAGTGAGCCACACTACTCCACTATCCGGGTACAGCTTATCCGGGTGAAAAGACCTGTACCCAACTATTTATTGTAAAATACATTCATTAGGGGTGTGTATCACCCTAAACACCTCCCTTGAAGCTACGCCCCTGCAGATGCTCCAGATGTCCGGTGAAAGGTACAAGTGGGGTTTCACTAACAGAACCCTCAATCAGTGCTTCCTTTATAAGGGATACTAGAGGTGCTCATTCACACACATAAGGGGGTTCTGTTCGATATCTTTTTATGTACACTTTGCATATTGCACATTTCGAGGCCATGTTCGACCCCAAAACAGCTGGCGAAGGCCCCCATATATGCAAGTCTCCAGGCCTCTGATGAAATATTAGGGTGGCTCCCTGCACACAGACAGTCACAAGGTTAACTGTCACTCAGCGTCAATTGCTGTGCATTCTCACTCACTTGCACCAATTCTGAAAGTTGCTTCAGGTGTGCTTTGATTACACTTTTTTAGGTATAAACTGCTTAATCATAAAGCACACTTACTCGTCTCCTATTATAAGGGCCATGTGATTATACGATTCTGCAGCTTTTTTCGCATGATTATAGATTTGGTGCATTTGCTATAATCCATCATAGGCTGCATAATCTGCAAATTTTAACTAAAAAATATTCTTTCATGCTCAAACAGATCAAAAATTACTAAAAAAAAGTGGTGAAATGTTCACGCGCAGGGGATGGCCTTTCACAAAGTTTAACTGGTCATCTTTTGTTTGCTTACTTCTGTATTTGGTTATTAAACTGGTACTAATGAGGTGAAATCTTTGCACATACAATTGTAACGTATACAAACTAGAAAAGAATGAAAAAAATACTATCAATTATGCTGCATTATGCTGCATCATTTTGTTTTCTAGCCACTTAATTTTGTCAACCCTGATGCATAATTCGGAGGTCCCTGCCACACAATTTCAGTGGACCTGCTTATTGTTCGAACCACGTAGTTCTAGTGACCAGGGCTGTTGCAAGGAAGTTGCCACGTTTATGCACAAACCTAGTGATAAATGTAGAGGCTTTTAGTCAGACTCCCACCTGTGCAATCCTGTAAACCTAAAACAGCATTAGAAAACAACTAAACTAGCATTAACACTAGACAAAGTGCTGTTGACGATGTACACTTTTTGCAAGCTCTTGACTCAGTCTGCTTTGAAGCTTGTGGACTTGCACAGGACTGAAATAAAGAGGCCACGATAGAGTCTGAAAGTAGACCCTATTCTTCAGTTCCTTATGTTAGTCATGGACACTTAAAACCGACAGTGTTTTTCATGTGATATATATATATACATATATATATATATCACATGAACAAAATAAATATATATATATTTTTTTCAAATAAAGATGACTTCTAAAATTTTTGAATCACTTAATAATATTACAATTCTAACTGTTTAAAATGTTTGTTATTGGGGATGTGCTTTCTGAGCCGAGGCAGCTGGTCTAATGCAGTTAGGAGCTTTTGCCGCCATCAGGGCTCTAGGCTCATGGCGGCCCTGGGCAGGGAGCGTAGGTAGGGGGCCCCGCAAAAGGGGGTCCGGGCGGAGCGCGGAGGCCAATGAATAGGGGGGGGGTCAGGGTGTTTGGAAGTGGAACAGAGCCAGAGGCCGCCAAATCCCTGCCCACGCAAATATGTATCCATCCTCAGAGGATTATTATATTAAGGATATATATTGGCGTGGTGGGGACTGGTCACGAATGTGTGTAAAAGTATGAACTTGCCACAGTCGCTCTCCCAAAGCATGTCAGAAGGGAGGGAGGGAGGGAGGGACGAGGTAGACGCAATTCATACCTGCGTCTGATCCTCCGGGAATCTGATTGAAATCAGGCAGTTGTGAGAGCTGAAGATATAAATGCACTAATCGCCTCCATTAGCAGTGTAAAGTTTGGAAGCACGCGCCGGGTAATGAGTCCCTGACAGTGTGATTATGTTCCTGACAGGATGCGATGCTCTTCATTTACTAAAGGAAATACTCACTGAACCAATTGCAACGGAGCACCGCCGGTAATAAGTGCTCATCACCCACGGTGAAAATTACACAAAGCTTTTATATTTTAAATTGAAGGTTCGCGTGGAGTATCGAAAACAAACTGCTGGTGTAAAAGAAAGAATTAAAAAGATGCTTTTGAGTGTTGTTTAGCTGGCGCACCTTGAATTGCCAATAAAAAAAATTAACTAAACATGAACATTTCTCTGCTTATGTTTAGTTACGGGTTGATGAGAAACACGGGGCACGTTCTGCTGTTTGTGCTTTGAAAAGCCAACAGTGCCTGTGAACTGCAGCAGCATCTGCTGTCTTTTTTTGAGGGCACACTCAACTTATGGCACACCCAAGCCCAGTAGTCGCGTCATTGATACTTTTGCCGAGCGCGAGGTTCGACGAGCGCGCCTCTAGGGCCCGGCCCCCTGGCCCCCGCCACGCCCCCATAACCGGCTGGGGAGGCTAGGGCGATAGGTTACGAGCCTCCTGGGTTCCTGGGCAGCCGGGTGGTCGAGGGGTGGGCCCCGGAGATGGCGGACAAGGACCAGAGGGTTGGGGCTCACAAATCAGGGGCGCAGGTGGGTTGCGCCTTGCGTGGAATGCCAGAGGGTCCCTTAGTCCTGGGAGGAAAAGGATCTTACAGAAGAATTTTGGAATGTCATTATTAAAAGTGTGTCATTGATTTTAATAATGAATATGAAATGTTTGTCATGTTTATGAGATATGGTTATTAAACATGGCCGTTTTACACCCACTCAATCTCTGTTGATGATTTACATGTGGGTTGTAGGGTGTCTGGGCTGGCAGGGAGCAGGCTGGGAGATACGGGCCCTATGCTGGAGCTTCGGGTGTTGGTCAGTCTTAGGACCTCCTGCCTTCAAGGATACAGGGTGATCGAATATCCAGTTGGGCCAGCTCCCTGCTGGACAGAGTCTGGCCTTTGTTGATGCCTAGTGTGAGAGCTGGCCTCCACTGAGGTCCCAGGAGACGCAGAATACTTCCGGCACCTGAGACCCGCTAATCCTGGTAAAGGGACAAAAAAGTAACACGTGTCTACCTTTGCGCCCTTACTGAACTTGAGGTCTAGGAGGGTAAAGTCTATGGCACTCCTGACACCCTTCCAACAGGGCTATGCCAGTGGAAAATGTCTCAGCCTTGCATTGCGTACAAACCCTAGGGGTCTCATTCACAAAAAAAGGCTAGAAATCTGTGTCTGGATAGTGACATGCGCACAGGGATGCTGATTCACTCATTTGGGGAATTTACCCAGGTTTCTCAGTTTATGTCTAGAAATCTGTGACAATTTTAGGTTTTCAGACATACTCCAGGAAAACCTTATTGAATATGAGACTGCAACTATGCGGAGGTATTTCTGAATGCACAATTATGCATAGGGCATGCTAGGCATGGGGCTTTACTATTGCGTTTGTGCATAGATTTTTTTCCTTCCAATTCAGGAATGATTCATCCTTGTGAATAAACCACGTCCGTTAGTCCCTCATCAATGGCAGGAGCACATTTCCGACTAATTCTAGGAAGGGAATGATCAGAAAAAAGTCTGAGAATACACCAAAGCCAATAGTCTGTGGGGGTTACCAAACCTTTGAGACACCTTTGTCCCTGTTACATCCCCAGAGTATGAGTTACTGGTAAAATATTACACAATTGTGTGATGATAATGCACCTCCTTTCAGGGCTAACTTTTTGAATATTTTCACTGGTAAATCGAGCGATTTAAGCTTTATAGTTGGACTTCGACATGGGAATGACTTTATAAATGGAACTTCGAATGTCTTGAAGGTGGTTGTTCCACATCCCTGGTTGAATGTGTCTGTAGTAAAATCATATGTTGATGTAGAGGGAGATCAGGTGGTGGTTGATGGGAAAAGGGGCTTGATAGGATGAAGGCGTTGAGTGACAATTTGCTCTAAGTAACAGTCGCCAGATTGTGGCATCTAGTACATATCTTTGCTTTTCCATCCTTGGCTTTAGGTGTATGCATAGGCTGCTACTGGTACTGGGTAGAGAAGTGTTTTAAGTTGAACACAACTGATTATTTTCATCTTAAAGCTTCTCAGCATCTTCGTGGTCAGATGGTGACAGGATGAAATATCTGTCTTCTAATAGCACTTGGCATCATTCAGTGGTGCAAGACTTTTGTGCAAAAGTGACCACCTTTCCTTGATAACAAACTTGCCGGCATTATGCCATGAAAGGCTTACAAAGCTTTAAACCAGCAGCACATGGGTGCTGAAGAAGTTCTAAAAGAATTAAGGTGGACAGGCATGAGGGCGCCGAAACAAATTTGAAAACGGAGAAAGAAGGAACGTTTTCAGGAGGGTTGTGGTGATGATCTAATGTCAAACACGCCGCTGGGGGCACTGTGCACCGGTCCAAAATCTATCTTATCCTTCAGATGGGGCTTCAGTGAGCACAACAGGATTTAACATTCCTACTCTAAGCACAGTCCTAAAGATTTGTAAGTGCCATGACTAACATTACTGTTGAAATCTGCTTCTGGTCACACAATATTCCTCCAAAAAATACAAACGGCTCAAATGATTTTCCTAAGACTTAACTAGTAGCGTCTCAAAAGTGCGTTCACGCTGGGGACTCACATTTACTTGCTTTGTAAGATGCAATGATTTTTCCCTCTAACAGAGGGGGGTACTATAAAGACCTGCGGTGGCACACCCATTTCTGCACAGAAGCTCCACAGAAACCTAATACAATTCAACAACTGCAAGGGAATCTGCTCCTACAGTGAACTATCAAGAAAAATCAATCCATGGCCGGGATACGGACATAACCAGATTTGAGGAAATGCTGTGTAAAAAGAAGTGAAGGAGAGAAAAATAAGTTATCCGCAGGCATTCTGGCTTGAATTATTTAACAGATCCTTATACGACGATCAACCATTTTGAAAAATGTAATGAACTATTCACTACCGAGAATTTTTTGTTTGGTGTGCCTGCCAGAACGGTGTCATATTAAATGTGGATACGGAAAAAGGAGAGCGGGCAGGATTTGCCATCACCCCACTTCCTTGCAACAGGAAGCACATACAGCAGTTTGTGTTACAACCATGTTGTTTGCAATGTGCCAAAATCAGTCACTTCTATGCAAATGGGGAAAAAATATAGAGGAAAAAGCAATTTTGTCCATGAATAGTCTTATCACATCAATTATTTTCTGTGCGGAGGGGCTCAGGTGCATGGCGCTCCACATGCGATTCAAGCCGATGTTCCCACAATGAAACTATTCCTCCTAGCCACAAATAAGTCGGGGCTCAGAATTATGCTATGTCTCTGTCAGACAATGCCAAGACTGGATAAAGCAAGCCAACAGCGTGGCGCTATCACTGGATCATAATGGACAGTGACAGTGACGGGTTCCGCTAACAGCTCGCAAAACTGCATCGTGGCACTGGTTTCAGAGGAAGGAAAAAACCTGTCAAGTGCAAATAAACAACGTCCCTCCCTCCAAAGCGGGAAGCACAACACCACCTTGAATGATTCCGCTGCAACATTGAATGTCAACGCCTACTAGATGTGCTGAGGAGCCTCCGATGCAGCGGGAAAAGCGCAATAGCAACAATCTATTAGCAAAAATGATGAAGACACAAAATTTACCACCAAGTCAGCAAAGAACTGAAAGGCTGATGATTGCTTGTGATATGTAAACAGTCTTTCACTGCCCAATTATCATTCCTGCAGATTCTAATTGAGAGAGCGTTCGGCAGATTGAAAATGAGGCCGGATGCTGGATTGCAAATTATGATAGCGGACTACAAACCAGCAGTGCAACATAGATTTCATCCAGAAAATGGATACAATAACATGCACAAATGCCAGCATCTACATCACTTGTTTTTAGACTGCCATGGATTTAATGTCATCATTATATGTATTTCAGTCTTTGAACTATTGAACAACACAGCTTTTTCTGCAACACATGTACTACAAAATATTGGAAGGATTCTTTGCAGGCAGTTGTATTACTCTTGCATATTAATATTCGTAAATGAAAAAAAAACACAAACACAAAACACATTTACAAAGGCATTCTGAGTACATAAAGTAGTGCTCATATAGAACTATTTTATGCACTCATAAACCTTTGTGGATTGGCTCCAACAACATCTAAAATGCAGGGAGCATGCATAAACAATTAGTACAAACAGGAATGAACTGTTGCAATTTTACTAAGAGGGAGTTGGACATTTCATAGACGAGTCACAAAGGTAGCTAAAGGGCACTTCTCTAGTTCCAATTCCTATACCTAAAAAGTACTCATCTAGTACTGTACTCATAAATGCTGTTGTGAATTGGCCCAATAAAGGTTGTTGTCAATATCTAATTAACTGGCAATGATCTCCAATAAGAGGCATAGCTGAGCCTTGTCCTCCATCACCACATGTTCCTCCAAACCTCAAGTTGTCACCTTTCTGATATTATCTGATGAAACTAAATTTCAACCAATGGCTTCCATGCATGCCATAGTATAATATATTTGTTTACCACCATTTATGGATCACTGGGGAACTCATCTCTTTATTCCATTGCTCACTAATCAAATCAGGGAAAGTTACCCCACTGGTCTTGTCATACCTGTTGAGATCTATAAGTACGATAGCAATGTACACCCTGATGTATGCACCATAGCAGCAACAGCACTAATAAATGCAATATCGATGTACGCTATAATCTATGCATGCACAGTGATGTCAATACCAGTAAATCCAATGTCAATGTACTCCGTAATTTAGGCACGCATAGTGACTTCTATCTCATTGAATGCAATGTTGATGCACGATGTAACACCTATGCATATACCAATGAGAATATCGGTAAATATGATATCAATGACCACCATGTTACAAATGCCCACGCTCACAAACTCATATCATTGCTGTCAGATTCATCGAGATGATCTCCCCATCGACTCCTAGTCAGAAATACATGGTCAGACAGGACCCTGTAACCCTAACCCAAGCCTACTGATTGACAGGTCAATGTGGGGGTCACACTTAGCCCCCAAAAAAACGCACACCCAGGGAAAACCCTGATCGAGCCCACAAATAGGTACTCACATCACAAACAAGACCTTGGAGACTGGCCCCAATAAAACTTGTTTGGCCAAAGGTGCACATTCCCAAAATACCACAAAGTTAGATGCCACATGTAGTTAGGAACACTCAGCCAATCAGGACACAACATGTACACCGCACAGTGTGATCTTGCACTCACCGCAATGAACATTTGGAGAGTTGCGGCTGGCATGGCTCACAGGTGTGGGTGGAGGGGGACGGGCTAGTTGTCTCGAGGGAAGGAGATGTAGCGCAGGGAGGTGGAGGGGGTTAAATGATAATTTAAAAAATAAAACAAAACTTTCTCGGGTTCTGCATCTTCATTGCTCGGTCTGCTCCTGCTTTCCTGCCTCTGGCTGGAACAGGAAGCAGGCAGCCTCCCTCCCCTAAGCCAAACAAAAGGCTGTAATGGCAGCGTTGTGATTTTTCGGGACGGTTCCCAGCCAGGCACCTACGGGGAGGCGATTTTCGGATTAAAAGCAGTGTGCGCATGACTGGTTTCATCGGCCCCTGAGGGCCTACCAAACAGTCAGTGCCCTCAGCAGTGAGCAAGCTACTCCTCTCCTGCCCTAGAGCAGGCCCACCTATCTGCCTGCCCCCAACCTAACACTTCTGCTTTCTCGCAGTGCCAGAAGGAGAAACATAAAATGGTATTTCACCATTTTATGTTTTTGCTTCTTGCAGTGCGAGAAAGCTGTGGGGCGATGCTTCTCTGCCCTAGTGGATGAGCCGCCCTGCATTTGGACAATCAGAGTGGGCCACACTAGCTCTCCCGGAGGTCGAGAGCCATCTCTGCCTCCCTTATCAGATGGTTTTCTTAGTTAATTAGGACTATGAGGCTTTTCAAAGAATGTTGAAATGTTTTATTGTCGTCACAAGGTGTATATGTGTGTGGCCAAAACTTCTGTACTCTGAGACAGTCTTCAGACACACCTCTGCCAATTCTCTACCAGCAGCTGCGTATAATTAAACCAACCTGTTCCTGTTTCGCCAAACGCCTTGTGTCTTCTTATTTATTTAAAGTAAATTCATATTCGAGCAACATACCCAGGAAATGATGTGTTATTATCCGGGAGGCACGAAACTGCTAGGGTGTGGAGCACTAACTGCAAAAGACCACACATTTCATGGAATCAGACATCTTATAGTAGCTGGGGGCGGGGGACCATAACTAACGGAAGTCTCCTAGGCATTCTCTTGCTCCTTCTTCCAATACTTCTGCTCGCCCTTATTCGTTTCCTCTCATTCACACGCCCACACAAACACACAACTGACCAGCCAATAGTTGGGAGCCAACAGAGAGTGGTGGGCTCCACTCGATGGAAGCCTGCTTTTTGCAGCTTTGCCATTTGAGGTCTCTTATTATTGCAAACCATGGGAGAATCCAGTTTTCAGCGGAACACTATTTATCCCTCCACCCCATCACCTGCCCACCTATCTGTAACAATCCAGCCATTCACCCACCTAAAGGTTGAGTCATGTTTGATGGGGGAGCACATCAGACCCCTCCCAACTCCTGTAGCCAAAGACGGTACACGGGCCCTCTGAAGTTACTGTCTTCGCTCAGCAATGGGATGGTGCAGTTATTACATGTGCATTTATGACTGTTCTGCCAGAGCACCAGCAAATGTATGTAGCAGTACAGAGAACTAGGGAATAGTAATGGACACCCGTCTCTGGCAGCTTTCAACATCAAAAGCGCATCCTCTGCAGTGCAAATGTGTGGGTTGAAAGAAGCAGTCATGTTGAACAAAGAAACCAGAGGCACAAACAAACGGTGAAATAATTGAAGTTTGCCTCCTCTATTCTGATGGCCAATCAAGGTGCTGCATCAGAATTCCGAATGCAGAAGATCCAGTCAATTAAAGGCTTCTGTGAAGCCCCAAGCTTCCTTTAATGTGACCTCTTCTAAGCACAGTTTGATACATCATAGCTCAATGCTGGCATCCTCGGGGAGCGGAATATAAAACAGATCCCATTTCACTGCAATATCTGTTTGTGGTTTCCGAGAGGATCAAACCCGAGTGCGTCCGTCTGAAATAATGCAGGGCCGTCAAAGGTAACTGCCGGATATCTGCCTACATGACAAGCCGCCTGCTTCGGGAAAATCAAAGGGGGCGCTAAAACAATACGGCAGGAACATTTGTGACGGACATGGCGGACATGGAGGGGGGACTGCCCTCCCAACAGCGCCCCGTGCCGGGTCACGTGACAGGAGGGCTCGCGGCCTTGGTTTCCGGGTGACGAAAGGTCACGGAGAAGAATGGCGCGGGCAGTGTTTACAGGTGAAGGCAGCACTGCTTCCAGCATAACTAGGGTGACCAGGCGTCCCCGTTTTGCCAGAATGGTCCCCGTTTTTAACCAGCTGTCCCAGTAAATTTCAAGAAATTTATCTCATGTCCCGGTTTTTAGAGAGGGTCGACTGAAAACGGTGGGTGTGTTTTTTATGTTTTACAAAGCAGGGAAAGTTAGCAGTTGTTTCTAGAAAGCAATTTAATTAACAGGCAAGCTACTGGGTTTAAAAAATACGTTTCATGTATGTTCTTTCTGCCTGTTCTGTAATTCACTGCTGAGGAGCGCTCTCATCGCTTTAAGTAAAATTGTAGTCCTTCTTTTTTTGTGAAATGTCCCCGTTTTTGGCTTTAAAATTCTTGTCACCCTAAGCATAACGCAGAGCGACCATGCGAGCAAACCAGAAGAGAATATCTGTAGCGCCCACACGTTTACGCCTGGCTCCTGACTGCAAGAGCACTTTCCAGCGTGCTTGACTGAAATCTACTCCACAAGAGCAGCCAGACCAGGTTATTTAAATAACAGCTGTGACTGCCAGCCAAATCAATTCATCAAACTTGGAAAGATAAACGGCTGAGTCGCTGTGCAGAGATTTGACCTTGTGACCTGGAGGTTGAACCCAGATCTCTCCACAGTATACTTAACCCACTGCACTATCGTGTATTCTAAATTGTATGTCTTATGTGCTGGTGTTATGTTGCTGCTTGCGGTATGCTATTTTGCTTTAGTGCCAGAGAACCAACATGTAAAATACCTGAAGAGGGAAGGGTGTCGACCGACAGACTGTACCGAGGACATGAGCAGAGACAATAACATTTAACCTGCCCAGTAACAGGAGCCTGGAAAACCTCTTTCTGGGATATGAGGAACAAATAAATACCACAGACCAGTCGGTGCTGTTCCTCTCCCAATCTCGTTTCCTGCAAAGAAGCTGGTGAAGATGCCCTTTAAAGTGAATGGTGAGTCACCTAGATTGTGAAGGTATCCAATGACTGTGTGCTGGTTTTCCCCCCAGTGTTCAAAAGTTTGAGTGTATATTGGCACATGTGGGCACTTGAAAATATGATCACAAATGCAAGTGGACCGTAAGGAGATACCGGATCCTGAAGTTCGTAAACCCTGGAACTTATTAGTTGCCTCACAGCCTTTGACTTGAGGTAGCCTTTGTTTCAACAAACAGAGGCAAGGAGAAGCCACTAAGGAAGTGGATTCAGTGATTTTTTGGGAGATTGTTGAAGAAAAAACAACAAGGAAGCAATGGCTAGAATATGCTATGGCAGACATAACAAGTTTAACACAATAAGAAAAATGAACAATTGCGTTTTCTCTTCATGGTTATGAAGTAAAAATACACCTTCAACATGATTTCTACTTTAACCAAGTGCTGGCTGCTCTGGTCCATTGATAGTTCTAGAACTGTAAGTTACAGGAATGTTTTTCACTGAGGGGTTCTGGGTGACATCAAATACACATGAGTGGAGACTACACATTATCGATTGAAGCATTGCATCAGTGGGACCTAAGCCATTTGACTGTCCAGAGAATGCCCAATCTAATTTACAAACTTGCTCTACCAATGCCCAGTCTCCATTGGAGCCCCATTCTGTTGCATTATTTTAATAACATGTAATACAATATTCAAAATGCAGCTCATTACTGTCAGAATCCACTTTCTTTTAGTTTCCAATCACCTTAGCTCCAAAAGCAGGTAGAAATAAACGTGTACAAATAATCCAGGTTTTTAGAGACTCTGGGAGCCATCTTTAAGAACAAAATGTTTATAACTGCATTCTGATTACTACATTGGGGATAACTCCAACTAGCAAGATATTAACGTGAAAAGTGCTAAACAACAATATGGCATTTATTTCTATGGATTGCAGATTATTTCCTTTTAGAGTACACGAGATACCTGTTAATTTTACTGTCACTGACAAAACAAATAAGGTCTTGTATACAAATGCAAATAAAATAGAACCATGCTGAGGAAACCAACCAAAATAAGTGGGCCTATACAACTGCACAGCATATACTTGCCAATGATTAATGCAATGTGCACTTGTGAAGGGGGTAGCATGTCCCTCCTTAAATAAAACAGAAAAAACACAGACCTGCCGACAAGATCTTATAAGTCCAAGCACCAAAAATTAACCATTCATTTTTTTTAGAATTGTTAATACTATGACATATGATCAATGAAAAAGTGCATTAAAAACACAATGAAATGAAATTAATCATCAGTGTCGAATTGTGAGCAACATGCCTGATTTGTGAGAGTTGTCAATACACAACCAATTTTGTATCATTCTTACACGCACCATATTTTCACCAAGTGGTACATAATCAGCACTTCAAGAAAATAAAGGAACCATTTTGCAAGGTGACAGCACGACTACATAATTTATCACTAGACTCCTACCTTAATAAAATTGCTGCATCTACAACAGCAGCAACATCTCAGGACAAAAAAAAATTGTGAACCCTTCCAAAGAATAACTTAGGGCGACAAAGAAACAGTTTTAAACTTTTAGTAGGCCCTGCATGGGCAGAAGTTTAATTGTCTGTGTGCTATAAACTAACCCAGAGCATAAGTCATAAGAAAAATATTGAGGGGGGCAATTATTTTATGGAATTTACTAGTGGCGTGGGTTGCATTGGTGCAGCCGCACCAGTACGCAGGGGCTTTGGGGTGCCCACTGAACCCTAATTGTTGCTGTAGTTAATAATTCAAACAGCAACCAAGGGCCCACGTCCTTCCCAGTACCAGTGCCCATGACACATGGCTACGCTACTGCAATTCACAATGACATCACAGGAAGTGGCATCACAAGAAGTGATGTAATACCCTCATAATAATCCTCACTTAAAAGGAAATGTGAAAAGAACATTGCTTTAATACATCACATATTTTCCCCACACTACAGTACATCACTAAGCTCGGTAACGGCTGAAAGAAACTATTTTTTAACAGACCCAGAACTTGGAAATTACATTTTTAAACTGTTCTTAGTAAGGCAACAAAATGAGCTGGGTGTATTCGTTTAACATTAAACGTGTTGTTAAAGAGTGCTTGTTTTCTGATGGTTTTCTTTATCCAGCGGTACAAAAGGGGGTGGTGATGGACTTAGGATGGATTTAGGCCCAGATCCTTGTACTGGGATGAATGTATGACATTGTTCTACATTCTGTCCATCAACTGTGTTTTTTGCAATTTTCTTTATCCAGCTCCAAAACACAAACGTGTTTTACCCAGTTAAACAAGAGAAGGGTTAACTGCTAAGTTCCTCTGTTCCTTGGATAAGAAATTTAAATACAACACCCTCCTGGGCCTCTCCGACAAATTAAGGGGATGCTGACAGTGGGACTAAGTTTACAAACATCCTGCAGCCAGGTTACATGCATACAGTGTTTGCTAATGTAACCGGATGCAGTGCGGGGGCAGACGCTGACACTGGGCAGGCTAAGGGGAACGGTGTACCCTTCCTAAAAAAATAGTAGGTGGGCGCGTACACCCGCGTCCCACCCACGATTATTCCCTGAACTGACCGAAAACCTATGTTAGATTTGAACAGAAACACACATTTCCACAGCGCTCATCGAGTTCACCTCTGTGGAATCCACAATTAGGAGAAAATATGGCTTAGAGTGTTCGAGTGAGTAAAAATGTGCTTTCAAATTCATTGCACAGCACACAAAAAAAAAGACAATCGCATCGGGAATTAGAACAACACTAGCCAGGGAGCTCTGACAACACCTTCCAAGTTGAAATTAATTTGCCAGAAAACACAATTCTAAGGATGAAACAGGACAAGATGAGGAAACCAGATTTTCTCAGATGTCGCTGGCGATGGGCCACTGCGCACTCTTAAGAGAGGAGGGGGATTTAACTCCCGTGAAGCCAATCTAGAGTGTGTGGTTAAAAAATGATTACATCTATTAAAACTTTATCGCGCAAGCTGTGCCTGCCCCCCGACACCGGGGCCTCCTGACACCTTTAAATGATCCTTCAAAGCTCCCCCTACCACTAGTCTCTCACACCGAGGCAGAGAGCGAATTGGAAGCCCCGTCTGTGGTGCGTGGGATGCGCCCTGGTGCGGTAAGGAGTGACCTTGGAAAGTCATTAGTATGGCCCACAGGTAGTCGGGCCTTCCAGCGGGCTCGCATCACGTCTGGTACCCACTTCAGAAGAATTGATGCAACACTTAAGAGGTATTACATTACCCAGCCAATGCCCACAGGGCACGTTATTTATTCTGCCAAATGACCATACCTAGCCCATTTCCTGCGCCTCCTGCCAGGTGTGGTTTTCGAAGCAATCTAATTTTTTACTACACATTTCTAAACTCGCAGAGCAGCTGAGAACCGCCATTATTAGAATCCCCTGTCGAGTCTGGGCTCCCACACCTCACCCCCTGCTCCAAAGCCACAAGGGCAGGCATCGTAAACGGCGACATATACACCTGCTGAAAGCACACAGTGTCGAATGACACCAAAGCAGTGCGAAATTAAAACTAGCATACATCTGTTCAGAGTGCACGAGTCTTCAAAAACATGCAATGAGGAGTGGTTTCGTTGTCACGAATTAGCGGTGTCACCATTAACAAGTAAAACATCCCCATTCTACAGAAACACTAAGTGGTGATGGTCCATGCATTCACCACGAACATCTGAGCACTAAAGACGAATGAAAAATAACAGCTTAAACGCATGCAGTCTGCTGCAAGGGTTTCAGCTTTCCGGCCATAAGCTTACACTTGAAATTGTCACTGTACGTGAACCTATTTTATGTTCAGTTTTTCATTGGAGTAGAATACACCACAAACAAATAAAAAAGGAGACTTTAGCACAGTGGCGGCTCCGCTGTTATGGCGGAGGCGCACTGCCCACTTCTTTCAAGCAGTGCAAGAAGAGGAAACATAACATGATAATAACTTTTAGTTATTATCATGTTATGTTTTCTTTGTGGGCGGGAGGGTGGGCAGGGCTACTCTGCTCACGGAGCAGGGCAGGGGCGGAGTGGTAGAACCCTCCTAAGTGTGCAATGACCGTTTAGTCAGCCCTCTCAGGCCGCCCAAAGCAGTCATGAACGTCATGAACACATCCCTGTTCTCCATGCAAGCTGCATTACAGCCTGCATGGAGAACATGCACACCCCTTCAGCCCCTGGCTGAGCGCCGTGTCTCGGCGCTCAGACCAATCACAACACTCCATTGGAGCATTGGTCCATGTGTTTGTTGCTGCTTCTCAGACCTCACCTTGGGAACCAGCTCTCAGTCCATGTGTTTGTTGCTGCTTCCGAGTCCTCACCTTGGGAAGCAGCTCTCAGTCCATGTGTTTGTTGCTGCTTCCGAGTCCTCACCTTGGGAAGCAGCTCTCAGTCCATGTGTTTGTTGCTGCTTCTCAGTCGTCATCTTGGGAACCAGCTCTCAGTCCATGTGCTTGTAGCTCCTTCTCAGTCGTCATCTTGGGAACCAGCTCTCAGGTCATGTGTTTGTAGCTCCTTCTCAGTCCACATCTTGGGAACCAGCTCTCTATCCACGTGTGTGTACCTCCTTCTCAGTCCCCACCTAACAGGACAGCTCCTAGTCTATATGTTTGTAGCTCCTTCTCAGTCCTCATCCTTGGAACCAGCTCTCAGTCCATGTGTTTGTTGCTGCTTCCGAGTCCTCACCTTGGGAAGCAGCTCTCAGTCCATGTGTTTGTTGCTGCTTCCGAGTCCTCACCTTGGGAAGCAGCTCTCAGTCCATGTGTTTGTTGCTGCTTCCTAGTCCTCACCTTGGGAAGCAGCTCTCAGTCCATGTGTTTGTTGCTGCTTCTCAGTCGTCATCTTGGGAACCAGCTCTCAGTCCATGTGCTTGTAGCTCCTTCTCAGTCGTCATCTTGGGAACCAGCTCTCAGGTCATGTGTTTGTAGCTCCTTCTCAGTCCACATCTTGGGAACCAGCTCTCTATCCACGTGTGTGTACCTCCTTCTCAGTCCCCACCTAACAGGACAGCTCCTAGTCTATATGTTTGTAGCTCCTTCTCAGTCCTCATCCTTGGAACCAGCTCTCAGTCCATGTGTTTGTTGCTGCTTCCGAGTCCTCACCTTGGGAAGCAGCTCTCAGTCCATGTGTTTGTTGCTGCTTCCGAGTCCTCACCTTGGGAAGCAGCTCTCAGTCCATGTGTTTGTTGCTGCTTCCGAGTCCTCACCTTGGGAAGCAGCTCTCAGTCCATGTGTTTGTTGCTGCTTCCTAGTCCTCACCTTGGGAAGCAGCTCTCAGTCCATGTGTTTGTTGCTGCTTCTCAGTCGTCATCTTGGGAACCATCTCTCAGTCCATGTGCTTGTAGCTCCTTCTCAGTCGTCATCTTGGGAACCAGCTCTCAGGTCATGTGTTTGTAGCTCCTTCTCAGTCCACATCTTGGGAACCAGCTCTCTATCCACGTGTGTGTACCTCCTTCTCAGTCCCCACCTAACAGGACAGCTCCTAGTCTATATGTTTGTAGCTCCTTCTCAGTCCTCATCCTTGGAACCAGCTCTCAGTCCATGTGTTTGTTGCTGCTTCCGAGTCCTCACCTTGGGAAGCAGCTCTCAGTCCATGTGTTTGTTGCTGCTTCTCAGTCCTCATCTTGGGAACCAGCTCTCAGTCTATGCATTTGAAGCCGCTTCTCTGTGCTCATGCTACAAGCCAAACTCTCAGTCCATGCGTTTGTAGCTCCTTCTCAGTCCCCATCTTGGGAACCAGTTCTGAGTCCATGTGCTTGTAGCTCATTCTCAGTCCACATCTTGGGAACCAGCTCTCTATCCACGTGTGTGTAGCTCCTTCTCAGTCCCCACCTAACAGGACAGCTCCTAGTCTATGTGTTTGTAGCTCCTTCTCAGTCCTCATCTTTGGAACCAGCTCTCAGTCCATGTGTTTGTTGCTGCTTCCGAGTCCTCACCTTGGGAAGCAGCTCTCAGTCCATGTGTTTGTTGCTGCTTCTCAGTCCTCATCTTGGGAACCAGCTCTCAGTCTATGCATTTGAAGCCGCTTCTCTGTGCTCATGCTACAAGCCAAACTCTCAGTCCATGCGTTTGTAGCTCCTTCTCAGTCCCCATCTTGGGAACCAGTTCTGAGTCCATGTGCTTGTAGCTCATTCTCAGTCCACATCTTGGGAACCAGCTCTCTATCCACGTGTGTGTAGCTCCTTCTCAGTCCCCACCTAACAGGACAGCTCCTAGTCTATGTGTTTGTAGCTCCTTCTCAGTCCTCATCTTTGGAACCAGCTCTCAGTCCATGTGTTTGTTGCTGCTTCTCAGTCCTCATCTTGGTAACCAGCTCTCAGTCCATGTGTTTGTTGCTGCTTCTCAGTCCTCATCTTGGTAACCAGCTCTCAGTCTATGCATTTGAAGCCACTTCTCTGTGCTCATGCTACAAGCCAAATTCTCAGTCCATGCGTTTGTAGCTTTGGTTCAATCCTCACCTTCCAAGCCAGCTCAGTCCATGATTTTGAGCTGTCGCTCAATCCTCACGCAACGGGCACACTCTTAGTTCATGAGTTGATAGCTGTCGTTCTGTCCACGGCTAATGGGCCAGCTTTCAGCCCATGTTTATCAAATCCTCACCTACGGGGCGTGTTAAGCTGTGGGTCAACCACGCCTAAAAGGCCAACTCTCAAGCATACACACAGGACGCAAAATCAAATATCCTTTTGGCAGTCATGACCTCATAAATCCCTAAATAAAAGAATGTATTCGGTGCTTAATTGAGTGACTCGCTGTAATTAACACTTGGCTGAGCGACTCAACAGATGAGGGAACTGGCAGTCAATTGGCATGATGTCAGACTGCGCAAGACCAGGCTGTCTCGGTTTCTCAGCCACCTGCTCTCTAAGCCCTCTCGCTGGAGATGATGCGCCCTTACAATCTCCACACACCGAGTGGTGGACCACGTCGCCTCCCAATTTCGGCAGCATGTGTGCCCGGTTGCTGCAGACTGCCTGGGGACAAACCACGAGAGGCTGCTAGGCTCGATGCAAAGTAAAGTCAGCAAAAGAACATTTCATTTTCTCAGCATCCCTCCTCCACTTCCTCTGGAGGGAGTTAATGTTTCGTTCAGAGATACGTGCATTAAAATCGTACATTTGGTCCCACGCAGCCCAAGATGCTGCTGGTAGGAAAGAGCCCCCTAAGAACCGCAAACGAGCGAACGACATTTTTCAGAAGGCACATAAAAGCCCGCGTATGCCTTTCAGTCATATCATCTAAAGCTTATTTATGCAGCCAGACAGCACTCCAAAAATAATACTGTCCTCATTGCAAGTGTATAATATTGCCTTCAATGCAGAGGAAATTCCTCCCTCAGTGCTTTTTTCAAACATGCAAGTCCCAGCTTAATAAAATCAAACGGCGTTCTTCATTCCTTCAGAATTACATATTTGATACCTAAAGCTGCTTCTTTTATTAAAGCAACACTTTAAAATGTAGTAATTGCACAGTCATACATTTGTAATATGGCTATTTTTTCAAGGGAAGGTGACGGTGATAAGTTGCATGTTTAATTAACTTGCATTACAGTATAACGATTCTGAACAGCAACATTCAAAGATGGCTTTCCTGCTGGCTACACTGTTCGCCCCTACGTATGCACATACATCTCCTTCCGCCTGCCTCATACTCAAGTGGATCAGAGCAGTCAAAGGAGCATACACCTTTGAGTGTGCCTAGGAATTTTGCAGCTGACTGAAAAAAGAAGAGCGATATTGTGGAATGACACAAATAATAAAAAGGTCTATTGCATTTCAAACACAATAGTCACATTGACCTTGACAGATGAGCAGACCAAGGGCAGACAAAAGGAACTCGGGGATGTACTTATTCAGCAATTGACAGCTTCAGGGAGATGTGTTGGAGAGGTAAAGCCAGTTTCCACGTGGACTACCACATCATACATCTTGCAATTAGTTTGGGTAACATGTATAGTTTAGTGCAAAGCCTCCTAAAACCATCAGGCCTCAATAGAGGATCGCCACATAAACTTGTCGACTACCTCCATGACTGGGTGTACTCCCGTTACATGTGTGACGGTCTGCCCACTGGCACGCCACGTAATACCACAGTTACGATCTTGACTCACTTTGAAGACAATTGTAGGTAAATGAGGTACAAAAGAGTTGATAGGTTGCAGTAGATTGTCGGGGGTTGGATAGAAGCTGGTTTTAATCAACCGTATGTCCAAGAAGCCACAGTATGTTATCACAGGTGTAAGTAGATTGAACAAACACTCAGAGCAAAAATCTGGTCGAGGGACGTGTTGAATGGATGAGGGATGTGTGGGAATGAGTAGAAAGCTGAGGCTGCCCACCTGTGTAAAACAAGATGTGATCAAAAAATGGTGGAGTCTTGACAGATTGGTGGATTGTTGATGTATTGCTATACCCGTAGGATGACACACCACAGCAGTATACCCGAGGGATGACAAGCCACAGCAGATGTGCTGCCTTGCTAGGTGGCCATTATTATTTTGTTTACTGCTCATTGCAAAGACCAGATGTTGCTTGCCCCACAGCAAAAAAAAACATTTGCAATGCAATAGGTCTTGCATTAACAAGAGTTTAGGCTGGCAATGCAATAGCGTAAACTCTCGCAAATGCAAGATGTTTTGCATTGCAAATATTTGTTTTTTTTACTAGAGCCTATGCGGCACTTTCATATTCATGAAGGCCGCACCCCTCTCTTTAGACAAGCCGCCTCTAAAGAAAGGGGTGTGGCCGACATTAAAGTGAAACTGTGGCATGGGGGCTTTGACAAAGAAGCATCTGTTTGTCACGTTGACAAACAGATTTTTGGGGGGGGAAAAGCACCCATGCCACACTTTCACTTTAATGTCGGCCACGTACCTTTCTTTAGACGCAGTTTGTGGAAAGAAAGGGGGAGCATGCTCCATGACTGAGAAAGCGCCTCACATGCGCTAGTAAAAACAAATATAAGTACGCGCGGTCGCTAAATGCGGACTGCGCCGCTAAAATAAACAAACATGGCCGCTATAGTTAAAGCGGACCGCCATTAGTAAAAATTTAAATAAAAAAGGCAGCATGCCACGAGTTAGTGGGTGGAATAGGGGAAGAGCATTAAATAAAATAGTGCTCTCCAACTTATAAAGCAGACCATGCAACAACACCAGTAAAAGGTGCAGTCATTATGGGAGGTAACAAATGCAGACAAGGTGGTACCAAGGAGGGACTAACAAGCCTATTAACAACTCATAACCCCAGCATTTACGAAGGACAATGACAGAAGCCAATTAAAAATTTGGGTGGGTGGGCGGGGCTTCAAAGCCATACTCCACTACTGCATGCCTTTCAGCAGCACATGCGCGGCCCAGGCTCGACCTAAAAATACCTCCACCGGGGAAAATGACGAAGTAACATCCACAAATCATCAATGTCCTTTCATAAACCAAATGACATTTGAACACGTGCAGTGTTACTACTCAAGTCACATAAGTTCCTTTCACAGAAAGGGCAAATGAAAGAGATGCTGAACCTTTGCTCAGACTCAGTAGTAATAGTAGCAAGACTAGGTCGCTGTTATCAGAGAAAATAAGTAATTTCTTTGAAAATTTAAAATTAGCATTAATACATTTGTGGGTCCTCAGGTCACAATACTGCTCCTGAATCCATGTTCAAATTCAAACTAAAGCGAGAGACGAATTGGCACCGATATAGGTAGCATTTTCCCTTCTGTTTACCAAAGATACCAGAGAGAGTGGTTAATGGCCCCTGTGTCCCAACCAGCATAAGAAAATGCTTGAACAGTGGAGATCTCGTTCATCATGTCCCAAATGCCATAGAGATTAGATGGCTCATTTAGGGTGACTTTTTTTAGTTCAAAACTTTTTATTGAAAATGTAAGCACAATTAGTTAAGATATTATACAAGCCTGGAATTAAAAAAAAACACTCCTTTGTAAATATGAATAAACTCACAGATTAGCTTGTTAATCATATAATGTTAACAATTCAAGATAAACCTTAAAGATTAGTTGACAAGATAAGGTCTGCATTAGTTGCCTAGTGTGGACCACCCAAACATTTACAGCTCCGGCCAGTGAAAATGCATCCATATTATAACAATATCATCTGCAAATAAGAATGTGACCTCCATTAACACAACACCCTTACAAATTTGTTGGCAAGGAATACCTTGGTTATGCCTAAGGGTTACCAAACGAACTCTTAAAGAGTGAAGAGATCATAGTGTTGGGCATCACTGCCCAGATATTCTCTGGGTAAGATAGCTGTAGATCTGTGCAAGACGCACGCTCAATCTCACCAAACCAGAGAGGGTAGTTCTGGAATAGCAATCTTTGAGAACTTACTGGGTTTCAGCACAACAACAACATTATTTTGAGCTTCTTAAGAGTGTCAGAAATGAACAATATTATTTCCATTCATCTAAAAATCAGCACTGAAAGTGAAAGAGTAAAGCATTGTTAAGATATGTGTGCTAGAAAACCATACACATTTCCAAGATTTGGACAGGGGGCACCAACAGAGCAGCAGGTGCACCCATCTATACATTCAGCCCCTAAGCACAATACTACAATTTGGAGACTCAATACGGCTACTATGATGTAGGAGGAATGGTAGACCATAAAGTCTTGTGACCAAGAAAAGGCCTTTCTTTGGCAGTCACACCAAGGACCCTTAGGTTGGAATTGGAAGGTCCAATGCTACGCCCCTTAATTCGAGTAATACAAGCCAAATTTATAACAACGATAGCTAACGGCAGCGAACTAAAGAGGGGCGGGATGCATATAACATCATATTCAGCCTACCAAACCACACCTCCCCAGCAAAGATCAGGGTGGAGTTTCGACTACAAAGGCAGACCATGGCAAGGCATGGAGCCTTCATTATCAACTGGGACAAAATACAGAAGGCTCCACCAGGAACTCTCAATCACTACCTATGGTTAGAGCTGCAAGAGAGACTCACCAACAGCCATGATTTACCTCAGTGAATTCCTGCACAAAACAGGTTTTCTACAGCTCTGGGAACCAACCATCAGCAATGCTGCATTCAAAAAGCTAGTGTGTAAATCAGTAAACATTCTATCACTGGTTGAAGACAAAGCTGCATTAGCTTAGAGGGGACATGGTTGGATGACACTGAATACTTATAGCACATTGACACCTCAAAAATACTTCAGCCTAGGCTACTCAAAAACCATTAAAGACCAATTGAGTATCGACTGGGGCTACTACAATGCGCTCAGTACCTTTTGCACTGGCAAAGGGACTGTGCAGGTATAGTTTGCCGCTTATGTGGCACATTCACCCAAGATCTGCTGCACCTCCCATGCACTTGCAAGGAACTCTCAAAGGAATGAAGTGTATATTAATCAAAGAGGGACTTGCACTCAGAGACAGGTCGTGCTGGCCTGCTTTGCACCAGAGGACCCGCAGTTGAACTACCGACTTGTACAATTCCTGTCACTGGTGGTAAAAAGATGCCAGATTGCAGAAACAGGGGTCTCTGGCCCAGAACAACTCAAAACTGACTCAAAGCGCTTTGCAGGCACCTCCGAAATGTAAGCAACATTTTACCTTTTATTTATGCCTCACTGTATTTAGCATGGGACCAATTTTTTGTGCATGGGGGGCAATCACTAAGGGATATCCCTCCAATGCCACACAATTTTATAACAAGACACATTCTAAGAACTTAAATTATATATTTTAAAGGCCTTCTGCCTCCTCTCACGACATTTTATCACTTTGTAACGATTTGTAATGCTTTACTTTTCTTATACGATGGTTTTAAGTAACTTTGGTAATAAATTTTGACTTGACCTATGAGCATTGGAAAATTCTAATGAGCCAGTGGTTAAAAGATGGCAATAGTGCCACAGGTTTCATAATTTATAACACTGCAATTATGTGATGATGTAGTTCCAAATAAAGATAGCGGATATTTTCCTTGCTATCAAGGTACACGACCGAGTATGTAGCTATAGGTTTGTACATTCATGGAGGGAAATGTTGAAGTGTACTCAACACTTCAAGCAAAATACCTGGACTCTTATTCAAAGTTGGTTGTCACTCATTGCTTATAAGACCCAGAAATTGACAAAGATTGAGATTTTTTTTGTATTCTCTGTATGCAGCGAGTCAGACAACGCCTTCTATAATATCTAAAGCGAGTCGCTATTACGCTAAAAGTACGTATTTTAAATGTGAAGACTTAGAATTCTCGTCCAGAACACCGATGTGATGAAAAAATTAGCTCAATCCAATCAGTAAAGAAATCGCTAGCACACACTTATAATACTTTATATATTTGCTGCATTAGTGCTGAAAACGTCAAAATAATCACTGGGAAGCAGGAAGGAGCTAAAGGTTCCTCATGGTTGCACCACGGGAGAAATGGAATGAGCCTTGGCATTCATACCACTGCACGCTGAGTAAGAAGACAAACTTGGACCCTAAAATCAAGAGGCAATGGGAGATATTCCAATACTGTAAAACCATTTGGGATTCTTATTCAGAATTTGAGGAGGAAAGTCTGGAGTACGCATACAGCAGTTCTTACACGTTGGGGAACCTCAGAGAAAGGGATCAGACTCCAAAAAGGATCATGACATGCAGACTTAACTTGTTTTTTTTTTCAAGGGACTGAAGATGTACCTAATTTCCATGTTGAATGATAATGATGCTAAGGTGAATACATACAAGTGGAAGAGCAGGACATAAGAAGGGGAAGGTTGCAAACATGACACTCTTTTTCGTTAGTTTAACACAAAGCTCCTATCTGGTAGTCTTATGGGTAGAGGTTGATTGGAAACTGGAGTTGAAACATCAAAGGGGAGTAGATCCTCTTGTCCTTAGTGTAGAAGAACCAGGCTCCATCAGACATTGTTTCTCAGTTGCAAATTAGTGAAAACCGAATTCTCTTTATGTGCCAACATGAGCAAATTGGTGTGAAGACGTACGAATATCTTAGTACCAGATAATTTATCTGTTGGTGTAGGGCAGGGTACGCGTTCATGGGTTGTTATAGCCAGCAAGAGGTACTCAGAATTGAGACATTCTAGTAGTCTTGACTTATTCCCAAATGTGCAGCGCCTTATTGGGCTGGAGCGACATGCACACTTTCTAGATAAATATAAGCAGAATTGCAATTGTACCAAATACTATACTCCCTTACTTGGACCCTGAATCACAATGCAGAGCATTATCTGCTGGCAGGCACCGCTAGGCTTTGCATAGTCTGACAGATCCTACCATTTGCCCTTCTTTGGACACAGAAGCAGACCCAAGGAATCTTGGCACATAAGAATTCAGGGTACTTACTGTTCTGAACTGCTCAGTTGTGTGGAGGATATGTACGTGTTGCAAGCACTAGCTCAAAGGGGAGGAGCAGGACAAAAACCAGGAGATTTTGTATGTAAATGCAATGTCCTCTAAAGTCACAATCCACCGCAGGCAACAATCCCACAAGGAGTGCGCCATTGGGCAAACCAAATTGCACCAAAACTCATCAAGACAAAAAGTACATGAGAGTTGAGACAAAGTGAAAAATGTGTACATCGTTTATAAATATCTCTTCCAAAATTAAAATTAGAATTAACTTGTGTAAGTAAACTGTGAGTTGCTTTTTCCATTTTAGCATATGTTGTACTCTATGGCCGGTTAATTCACAGTCAGAAGGTGGCAGCAGTGTACAGCAATGTGGGAATCTGAGAGCCCTGATATGCTAGATTTTTTCACATCCAAGATCATCTTATGCTGATGCGGTCTAACTGTGATTAATGGCAGTGCCTAAATTGAGCTGGTGGTTTCAAGGGGAGCCCACGGCTCTAATTTTTGGAAACTTTGACTCTGGGCAGGAGAGAGAAAGGAAGACCGGGGGAAAGAAGGAGGAAGAGAAAGATACAAAAACAGTGACAAAGGGAGAAAGTAGGGATCAAAAATAACCTGTGAAGTGAGATAAGGGGGCAGAAAATGTATGGATATACGACAGAAAGATAAGGAGGAATGACTAGATCTTGGCATTCAGCAACACCTGCGTTTGGCAGCAATGGGAGAAGGATTCTGAGAAAAACTTTGCTCTCAGCACTTATTCTTTTACAAATTAAGCACTGGACTGGGAATAAATTGGGATTCACAACCATTTTTACCTACAGATAGAACTTACTGCTAAAGAAAATACCTCAGTATGGCGTCCTATTTGCCTCCAGTATTGTTCTAGCATTTGCCACACTGTAATCATATGTATAACACATCTCGCTTTACTGTTTGCAATGTCTTGATGTTTTCATCTCAGTGCATTTTTTCAGGATTCCAAAGCCCCTTTCAGTAGGTGCTGAACCAGCATTGTAGCAACACTGAATACTAAAACAATTTCGATACAAGAACACCATTTTTATGCAATTTTCCAGATCCCGAGTTCTGAATCCCGGCGGGGGCTCTCATGAATTCTAGGTCCAGGGTCAGCTTTTATTTTACTCGTGCATATACATTTATGGATCACGTTGAAAGGCAGCCCCGCCATTTCCCAGCACACCGACATCCAAGAGAAGCGAAAGAACACCAGTCAAACGCTCTCCCATTCTGCAGATCAATGCGCCGAAGCAGACGCGCATTGATTGCTCGCCGCTGTCAATTCCTCATCGGTGCTCAATTCACCGAACGCGGAAAAAAAAAACACATGGCACTCAATTTTCCTGGTACCAGAACGAAATAAAAACGCAAAAGGGCCCGCTTACGGAAGCCGAGAAGAAACCAAGGCGGAATCTTTTCAACAAAGGGAGCCTCGGATGCCGGTGCCAAAAGATCAGACAGAACCTGGCAGCAGCAGCTGCTCTGTGAGCCACACACACACTTGCTACAAGGACTATTATTCCACAAAGAACAGCGACAAAACCAAGCCTTCAATCTGAACGTGGGATTCCGCGAGGACAAAACACACTTGTACTGTGTCACAGCATTATACAAGTTATTAGGTTCTTTACGAAATGATAAAAGGCTGGGAGCACCGTATAATTTTCTGTAGGCAAAAACAAGGGTTGCAATAACAAGGGGTTTAATTCGCAATAGATCTGTACCATCTGGAAAATTATACTTTTTATGATTTGGCATTTTAAAACCTATTTTTATAGACTTGGGCCCGGAGCCCTGAGAATTGATGTTGCCAGCCTGTGAGTGGTATCCGTATTGGAAGCTGTAGGCAAGTGCCATCTGAGAGAGCTGGTGCTACACACAAGGTACTAAAATAAAATATGTAGCTCAGCAAAATACCTCTTCTAGTGAAGACATTTTTGTGAGACCCTCATAGAGAATATAATACTAAATAGTATGAGCAGATGGAGCATGACAAAAAAAAAACTTGTGGAAGCCAATCCCGGCAGCACCATACAGCATCTGTGATCACCCCACAAACTATATATGCAAAGGTGAAAAAACGTTTTCTTAAATTTAACTCAATGAGCATGAAACAAATGTGCGAGCAAGGGTAAAATTGGGTTTCACAAAAAGTTGCAACAATTTTATGGATTATCACCTCATTTTTATAGGTAGTGGCATCAAATAAGGAACAACGCAGCTGAAGAATGTTTCTGAATCCGCAGCAGGCTTTGCTGCTCTGAGGTAAAAAATTGTTTTGGAAGTTAGGAGTAAGAAGTGTCAGGCCCTATTTTTCATAACACATTCCCTGGTCTTCCTTCCCGTCCTGTCCTGTCTTAAGGAGGGGCTTTTGATGTGGGAGGGTAACAGGGTCGTGGTTGCCTTGAAAAGGGCGGCATTCTGTTGGCACACGCGAGGGCGGGGTGCAGTGTTGTCAGCAGTGTGCAAGGCTCCCGCTCTCAAGAAGCCCTAGCTGTTTGCTGTCCACTTCAGGGTCATGACTGACGGGCAGTTACCAACTAGACTAAAGAGATTTTCTAAGGTGGGGAAGTTCATACGCCGGGTAAACTAACTTAATAATATGGATTCCAAATGTTAGCTTGCCTTTCCTTGTGTGCAGTCCCATTTGTAGTAGACACTTCAATGAACCAATCCCAGATAATGCGCGGCCTTGCCTTTGACCCCAGTGCACAATCACTGTGTGAAGTTTTGTTGTGGTGCCTTGTGTCTACGGTGGTGGTGGTGGAAGGGGCGGGCCATACACACACCTATTAGTCACGGTTGTGTTTCAAAAGGAACACTGACTATGAAGGTGTCGGTTTTTAGGCTGCCGCCCCAGCAGTCAGACACTGCGCTGAACCCGCCGAGGCGGCGGATGTGGTTTAGGATTTTAAGGCTTGAAATGGCAGTGAACGCCGGGTCCTAATGCGCAAACGCTAATGAAGGATTGGTTGCAGGGTTCAGATTCCAGTATAGCAGGCCCTCTTGTTGCACTTTGACCTCAGTCTGTGCAGACACTTCTCCTTAACATGCAGTTTGTTCAGAGCTCGACAGTGAGCGATCCGGGGGGCGGGGTGATGCTCATGGGCAGGGGCATCTTTAGGGGCCTCCCCAGGACCGGTCTATCATTGTCCTCCTGAGGAGTCAGGTGGTGCTCATTAGTATTCGGTTCAAATGGGCTGAGTCTGCGCTTCTGCACAGCCCCGGCTGCAAACGAGAGAGAAAAAATACTGCCACGGTGGGCTTATTATGAGCAACGCCGCTACCAAACATAAAGAAAACAAACAAAGCAGTCCACAAGGAATTCAACGTTAAACACCACGAGTAACGTGAAGCAAAACGGTCTCTTTGGGCCTGAACTGTGAACCTCTTCCTCACAGACAGAGGGCTGAGTTAAGGATTGCACGCTTCAAGGCAGCAGTATTGTCAAACATGGTCAGGGAACAGAAACAAAAGGCCAATCGGGAGCATGATATGATTGAGTAGCAGATGCAGTTGTTCCAGGACCACATACAAGAGATTATTGAACCCCATTGTAAATGTCTTAAGGCACAAGTTGCAATTTCCCTTGCTTACATTAGGGCTCATGGCACCCTTGCTACACCAGGGCTATTGCTTAAAATGACAGTGGCACAAGTGTGCTAATAAGAGTGATGGCGTTCCCAATCCTCAACTAGCAATAGTTATATGTTTAATGGTTTTTACCATTTACAGTGGGAGACACACAACATTTCAAAAGCTGTAGGAGCAAGCTTGGATTTTTTTTACTTTCAACAATTGGTTTTGCTCCATAGACATTCGGAGTCATATAGAACATCATGAAAACAATCCTCTAGAGATCAGTGTCTCCCAAACTGAGAGTCAGAATCCACTGGTGGGTCAAAGGTTCAAGAAAGAAATAAAGCGGCCTTAAATAATGTATTTATCTTGTCACATTTGGTGTGCTTCTAAGACAGACTTCAAATGTCATTCTATGTCTACTACCAAATTGCTGCTTATTATTTTACCATTGGGATTGGGATTTACACACTCCTTTCACTTTGCAATTAGAGAAAGAAAAGTAAAGTGAATTATGTGACAATCTTGATGGGGTACAGAGAATGCGAAAGGAAAGGCTGCATGATGCAATTTTCTGTAGCTCAGAATAGCATAAAAATACCTGTAACTGAACTGTAGACGATTCGCAGTTAGTTAAGTAAAAATGAAGCACATATTTTGTAATACTGAATTGTTATGGAATCCATGATTTTCATAGGATCCAAACAAATCAAGACACTTTACTTGGTGAAGCACAAATGATCGTCTCCACTGAAACCTGATTTCCACACATTAATATTTGTGTGCAGAATTGTTTTAGCAGAATAACTGTATGTCTGTGCAAATGTAGTGTCCATTTCAATGGAAAATGTACTTTCTGTAAATGAAAGTAAGCTAACACACACTGTTTTTATTACAGTAAAATAATTGCCCGCCTCATCTCCATTAAAGCTAGGTGTGTTGCGAAAGTTTGTCATTCTAAAAATTGGGTAGTGTTTCTGAAAAGTTTGGGAAGCACTGCTCTAGATACAAGCTGCTGAACTTCAGATCTAGACTTGTCCTGCAAGATATTCTTCAAGAACACTGGGGGGTTAAAACCGAAAATAGTCAAACTGGTATTGTGGACAGAAGCATCAAGTATCTAATATTTGGTTGCCCGCTAACAAAGTAAATGCATGAATTGCTGGTGACAGGAGCCTTGTGTTTAGCAAAACAAATGCAAGGTCAAGCATTGTACATGGTCAACCAATCAAAACTTGTATTACTACATCACAAGATATAGAGCATTCTAACCACCGCAAAGTGCTCAACGCCTCGTCTGGGGTAGTAAGCACTATATAATTACAGTAAATACAATAAAATACATACAGAGGAGTGACTTTTGTCAGACCCATGCCTTCCTGCTCTGGGACTACATTTTGTGCCCTGTGATGGAGAGGCCATTTGCCAAGGAGAGATGAGTAGGCTTGGGGAGGGGTGTTTCTTGGAGTGTACCACATTTTTGTGCAATTCAGAGTAGTAACAAGTATACACTGCCAGTCTCAGCCTTTAAGTACCTGATGCTCTGGGCAGGATTCACGGTGATGACGCTTAAAGCACTGTGCCATGTTAAAATGCCCATGCTTTCCAAATCCACCCGTCTACAAGTGTTTAGTTCTTAAATGAACATGCTACCTTTGAAAGGCTTTTTTCTCTGCCACACAAGTATTGTGTGAGCATGCCTGACCCCGTTATGGCGTTGAGCCAGAGGCAAGCATTCCCTGCGTTATATGAATACAATAAAGTTACTTTATTTCTGTCAAAAAGACAGAACCTGAGAGTTGCGTGCCCGGTGAGCTCAGAATAAAAGTAGAAGTGGGCGAGATGGACATTTGTAACCTTTTTTAAGATTCAAGCGGGTGTCACAAAGCGTTTTCATAATGACCCAGGCGTGACAGAGGGATACATGACGCACCGCAGTGTTCCGGATTGCCAATAATATATTCTTATAACATTTACAGTAGGGGCTCCGAGCACAACTACCCTGCACTTGGAAATGAGATGCAAGCTATTGTCAAAGCTCCAGGAAAAGTTCACTCTTGGATTTGAAAGCAGCGTGATATATGCATCAAATGCTAAATATTCATGGCCGCTGACACAAGAGCGGCAGAGGCCCTCTGATATTAAAGCAACGGTGCCAGCTCGCGGAAGGGATGTGCCCTGCTGCAGGGTTCACTGCGCCTAAAAAGGGAGCAGATGTAAATGTGCATGTTCCAGCTTTATGCTGCTCTTAAGTATTCATCACCCACTCTTTCAGGCAATTTACAAGTGGGGCACAATGCACCACACGGTAGGCAGCGATGGAGTGGCAGACTGCTGTGCAGCTGCTTTAAGCTAATAAACAAAATCAGCAATTTTTAATGAGTAATACTTTTTGTTACCTGCATAAGATCGAAAATGTTCTACCTATATCCTTATATGTGGACAACATCTTGCTCTATCTTGCATCACCAGCTGCATCCCTAAATAGGGTCCTGAATATCTTCCGGGTGTTCAGCAGATTTGCTTGTTATAAAATAAACTGGACTAAGTTGGTGCTCTATGTCCTCAGTCGGGTGATGCCCCAGCTCCCCCGGAGATTCCAACTTTTGGAACCCACAGATGGCTTCAAGTACCTAGGGATCTGGGTCTCCAGATACCCGTCCCGGTTCTATGAGCGTAATCTCCTGCCGCCCCTGCAGCGCCTTAGGTCTGATGTCCGTCATTGGAAATCACTCCCTCTGTCTCTCTTAGGGGTGCGGCCCTATTTAAGATGATGTCCCTTCCGCGATTTTTATATGTTTACAAAACACTCCTCACTGGGTTGACTCCCCGTATTTTAAGGAAATAGACTATCTTCTGAGGAACCTGCTCTGGGAGGGTAGACCCCCCCCCCCGGACCGCCACACACAAGCTCATACTGGGGTGGTTCGACGGGGAATTGGATTACCGGACATTAGGAAATACTATTGGGCATCACACCTTGCAGCAATTAACCAGTGTATGTACAGAACTCCGGTCGACCCTGCCTTCCAGATCACCAGGTGGCTCTTTCCGGGTGGGAGCTTTAATGGAGCACTGTACGTGCGCACGTTGAGGCCGGCCTTGACCGGCCCAACCGGGCATGCGGGGCAGGTGTGGAAAGTGGCTACAAAGAGCTTGGGGTGGGAGGGCGAGATTACGCAGGACACATCACTCTGGCACAGTGAGCAACTAGGTAGCCTGATTCTCTCCAAGGACTTCGATCATTGGGATCTCATTGGTATATCCAAGGTGGGGGGCATGTGGAAGTCAGGAGCTGTTATTCCCTTTACGCAGCTGCAGCAGGAATTCTAACTGGCACATTCCGAATATTATCAGTATTTGCAAATTTCGCACGCCGTGCTCCCAAGAGGAGAGTCACCCCCTGAGTCCTCCCCGCTCGAGGATTGCGTGCTAGATGGTAACTTACCGGAGAAGGCCATATCATTAATCTATAAGAAGCTGATGAATAACATGCCCGACACCTTGGTCCAGCTAAGGGCAAAATGGGACCACGATGTAGCAGGTTTAGATGATGAGGAGTGGCTGGCAGCAGTGGCCTCTCCTTGTGAGGTGGTCATTTCCTCGAAGCTCCGTCTAATACAGCTGAAGCTCCTGCATAGGTCCTACCTGTCCGGCCCACCACTGGTTCGCATGGGGTACAGCACAGATGGTGGTTGCTTCAGGCAATGTGGACAAGAAGGTACCTTTATTCATACACTCTGGGAATGCACGACTATTCAAAGGTATTGGGCGGCAGTTGTGAGACTCATAGAGGGGGTGTTGGGGCAAAAGATTGTCTGTATTATAAAGCTTGCTATCCTAAACACAAGGGGTCCAACTGACCTGAATTCCAAAGAGCGTACATGGGTAACTTTGGGCTTGATGGTGGCAAAGCAGAACATTGCAAGATTGTGGAAGGCTCAGATCGCGCCAACCCTTGGGGACTGGTGTATGGTCACTGAAAAGACCGTATATGAAGCGAGGGGGGTCCTGCCCAAGTGGTCTCAGGTCTGGGACAAGTGGAACACCCACAGGGGAGGAATATGTGTGCCCCCCAAGACGAGAGAAGAAACCATCACAAGAGATCTTAACATGCTACAACTGTGATTATAGTACTGTCGTGTCACCATTACTTTGCTGCGTCCCCCCTGCGCTACACATTTGTTGCCATTCCTTGTGTTTGTTACCTTTTCAAATGTCATACCTTGTTTCTAATACAAAAATCAGTTTAAAAAAAAGAAAATGTTCTACCCAACTTCCCCAGAGGCCACACAACTTGGAAGGGACACCTTGCACCTCCCCCATCAAGACTAGCATTTTTTAAAATCCCAGAGCACGTTCGGCGAGTGGCTTCAGAAAGACATTACTTGTATGGTGCAGATCAGTTTGCATCTATAAAACACTCTGATTGGATGGAAACAATGCTAAGAAGTGCATGCACATTTACAACCCCCTGGAAGTTTATTTGCATTTCATCCTGAAGGAGATTGTCCTAATGTAAATTCAGTACTCTGAAAAATGGCCGAGTATGCAGGGGGGCGTGCAAAAGCAGCCTTTTGGGATGGTGCTGATTGCAATGGCTAAGTGGCAGGAGCCAGCCCTCACTGCTTCATGTTTAGGACAGGGTAGCTGTCGAGGAGACCCCAGTCCATCAGCAGCTGGGGCCTCGTCTGAGGCAGGGTAATGCTAGAATGACAAAGCACCGGGGGACAAAAGGGCTTTTCATTGGAGAGTTTCCTGTTGCAGCGGATGGGGAAGCAGGAGTAATTGCAGGTGAAGAAAAGTTTAGATGCAGTGGTGCTGTCAACAGACTGTGGTACAGATGTAAAAAAAAAGGGGGATCATCGGTCAGTGCTTGCCATACACATGTAGGTGCTTTATGTGTGACAGAAATATGTATCTGTGTGCAGCTCCCTGTGGTTTCATTGTTCCTTTTATTTATGTAATGTGTGCTTGTGTTGGAAAAATAAGACTGCGGCAAGGAGGAGGGTGGCTTTGGGAGGTCACGGGGCTGGTTCGAGGGCATACAGAAGGCTAAGAGGCATGTCTGATCTTATGCTGGGAGCATGATGTGTGCTACACTGTCACCTTTTGTATAAAAAAGCAAATTAATGTACCCATCCTTCTGCTAAGGGACAATCATAAATTACATTTCTCGGAGTAAACACATCAATTTGTTAACGGGAAAGCAGGATGTATACCAACACTGATCCTGTGAGGACACGGTTTAGAATTAAGATAACACAGCAACTGGACCCCTGCAAGCAGTTGTTCCCAGCATTCCTTACTGCAACAGTTGTTTTTATGAGATTGCTTCTGTTCTCCAAGTGGAACAGCATATGATAAATTGTATGAAACCTTCCCAAAGTAAAACATGCTCAAATCTATCCCACTACAATATTGCAAAGTAGTAAATGCTTAATTAGTGATTTAATGTAAAAGTAGTAATTTCCTGCACATCCAATTTAGATGAGACTTCATCTTACTATCTGAATATATATGCGCCCACATCCGATAAACATATTGTAATGCAGATACATTTCCCTCCCCAGATGGTTTAACAGAAACAAAATCCTATTTTTGCAGGAGTGTTTTCTTTAGCTAACTGTCATGGCACAGGTGGGAGAATCTCTGCAGACTGTTGCTTGAAAATTGATTGTGGAATACTGGTGCTCGAGCTGTCTTGGAAAACCTTCACATTTAGGAATAAAAGGGCAATTACAATAGTGATACTGAACGGAAACTCACTGGTAAAATACACACATTACAAGAAGCTGGGGGTACAGGGTTGAGGGGAACTGGGATTTAAGAAACTAAAATGTCCACCATGATATATGACAAAATAAGTGCACTCGCGTTACTACAGATTAACTGGCTTCATATAAACATAACCTTAAGTACAGTTCAAGGAGTGTAGATAGATGTGATGGCCAGTCTTTTCCGTCCTATGTAAGAGAAGGTAATAAAATGCTTCGAGCAGATTGAAGAGCGAAAGAGGATGTAAAAAGATTCCTGGTGGCTCTATTCTTGGACCACATGTGCAATTCATTTAAATTTCAAACATATTTCAGATACTTGCAAAGAAAATTAATTGACCAGTTTGAAGTCCACACTTTTCTATCTCTTGCACACAGAAAGAAATGCACTTCTCAATCAAGTAGTGACATGTAAACTGAGGGGAGTAAAGCATGAATCCAAGAATAATTTGTATTTTACAGTAATGGACTTGCCTGGCCCTAAAGGCTCGATAGAGCCATACATCACAATTTCAGCAACCAGAAGGGGAATAGTTTTCTAGCCCTGCACTACCTGTAAACTAGGCTACATGATTATTTAAATGCAAGCGAACAATGATATTTAACTCAATATTTCGACGAGCATGCTCAAAAACCTCTTCTAGGAAAAGACCATCTGG
Organism: Lissotriton helveticus; assembly: GCF_964261635.1. Classification (NCBI taxonomy): domain Eukaryota; kingdom Metazoa; phylum Chordata; class Amphibia; order Caudata; family Salamandridae; genus Lissotriton; species Lissotriton helveticus. Next base: position 16,086,380 of record NC_136060.1, on the reverse strand, counting down.
GTCAGGCAGATTTTAAAAGGGAATACCTGTGGTTTGATCATTAAAACACTAAGAAGATCTAAATGACAGTCATCACTGAGGGATGAAGAGAGAGTTAGCCATTTTGGAAATCGAGATTAGAGGGGGATGTTCTATTTATATTCAAACATTTCCATCACTAGTGTACTCTTCTGTCCTACCCAAATTCATAAATTAAGAAAATTACTGCCACTCCTAATATAGTGTCTGTCCTTTTTAAGTCTTGTAGAAAATCAAAACATTGCTGAGTCTACTGTACTACGGAGAAAGACTGCGTTGACAATTCTTAAAATATAAAGAGGTATAGGTCATAACTTATTTGGGAATCCAAATGTGTGACACAACAAAGGCGTTTTAAAAAAATCACAAAGGAAAAACAACAGCTTGAAATGACGAATTTTAACTACATTGTATGCATATATTACAATGTTGTATGTATAGAACAAATGCAATTTCACACATTGGTTCTCCGTTGACTCAGGCTGCATATTTTGGATTTACCAGGTATCTCTTCAGGTTATTACTGCTTGGACCCTTCCTGCCGTGATATTAACATATTTAATGGGAAAAGACAAGTGTGAATGGCAAAATGGCCAATGAGAAAATATGTTACGGTAAAAAGAATTAGAGTACAGGGTAATCACCAACAAACCTCACAATGAAGCTTTTGTTGATGCAGCCAACCATCACCCGCAGTAGAGGGGTAGGCTTTTGGAGGTTGTGCTAAAGTAGATACAGACATTAAACATTAAAAGCAAGTGAGATAGCCAGACCGCCATGATCATCACACTATCAGGCTCATTCCCAAGTTAGTTTTGTGGTGGGCAATGAGAAGGAGGAGAAATTGGCCCATGGGTATCACTTGATGACTATTTCAGACGTTTTTTAATCAACCATTAAGCGCATCCAGTGTCTTCCTGTCTACCCCTGATCTTGCCATTTTTGAGGTCATTACAATCCACTAGTCTAGAACTTTGGTTACTTTCCTGTAGAGTTGCTCTTGAAGACTCAACAATGTTTTTTAAACCCCATTTACTATTCCACCCACACCACTTTTGCTTTGAGGTTGTTCCATTCATAAACCTTCAGGCTATTAGCCTTTATTGTACCGATGAATATGATCACACTTCTAATGTGTACAACAAAATAACTCTATTGAGAAGAACCAAAAAAGGTTCTTCTTCGTGGTTATAAAAACTTACGGTACTGATTAAATTAAAAGTAATTATTTACATCCAGGCCTTTACTTCTTCGAGAGACAACATGTGGTATGTAAAATGCTTATCAAACACTATCAGATATTTAAAAAAAACATTATGTGGAGTGTATAAATTTCAAGCAAGTGCCAGGAATAGCTTTTGTTCCGGAATATGTTCTCAAGTATTGAGACGGAATAGCTGACAAATGTACTGCTTAGATGTGGGTTGTGACAAGCATTTCAAGTTCTTCAAGAATAAAGCAGATGTTAGGGAACTTTGTTAAGTAAGAAGGCCTCTAGGTGAATTAAAAGCTGTGTGTTCTGCTGGTTCACCTGTCGTTCTGGATGAATATTTTTAGGTAGGCACCCTTCTAGGCAGCCAAAATGAGTTTATCATTAGATTGGAATTACCCTTATCTACAAACAGATGGACTGTGAACCCACCAGAATATGCCAAGTCACTAAACAGGCAAATATAACAAAAAAAACAGTGGCATAAAGACTTTTAGACATGCTACCATCTAGCGCAGCTATTAAGTGGATCGAAGTCCTTGATTTAAACTATTACTTTATTTTAAAATATGAAATGAGACTGAATTAGACCTGAAAATGAAAAAAATGCAATGGACAGGATTTACAGAAGGCCTGAATGCCAAGATTCAGCATACAAATATTGCCTAAATCTTAGGATAGTCTGGATTCTCAAAAGACCATCTTATGTGAGGGAAAATAATTGCAAATCAGTACAAACAGTTAAGATTGTCCCAAGCTAGGAAAGACACTCTTGAGATCGTCTTGAACCCGGGCAAAACCTCCTTCATGGCTTCAAATAGATTTGAGACTATAAAGTTCTGTATTTCTACTTCGTGAATCCAAATCTATTTCTATTAGCTACTTTATATGGTGCTTGCAGCTTTTCAGATCAGCGGCAATACTATTCCTATTTTATTCCAACATGTTCACTAATGTTAGGAACATGTTTCTTATGTTTTAAATATCCAAGTCTTTATTCAGTCTCTTTCTAAAGAAATGCTGCTCGAAAACAGCACCAAAAAAATGGCAGCAACACGTTTCACGGTGTCGGCCATCGAATCCTACACACGTGAGCATTTGCATCATGGGACATGTGTCTAAATCATTTCACTCCAGTTACATGGCCCGACAGCGTTCTTCGTAGTGTCGGTGCAATATAGACCTTTTCTTAATTACATTCAGCACTGCCATGTTCTTTTTCAGTGATGTATGCAGCTTAAAGACAAACTGCTTTAAAAACAGACTCGTAATTTGCAGTTATTCCGCTGAGTTTTAGTGCTGGCCTGTCTGCACTCGGTCACTAGCAGTGAAGGGTGTTGTTTTTATTATTACCCATAAACCACTGCAGCATGGCAAGGATCCATTACTCAGCTCTCTCTGACAAAACATTTTTCTTAACTAATTGTAACAAGTTTTCAGATGAGAGTCAAACCCCGTTTCCTTATGACAAGGCTTATGCTTAGTGCTGATTAATTACAATTAAAGACAACCTGGTGGAAGCAGAAACAACAGAGCCTCGGTCATCTGTAACACTTGACAGCTTTTACATAACAAAGCAGGGTTGCTGCAAATCGTGCACAACTGGAAAGAAAAATAAAATACTTGTTCTCTAATACCACATCCTTGGCTCTGTTGAAAGAAAATTCTGTTTCTGTCATTAGCCCTGGAGCCCAGTCACAGGAGGCTCAGAAAATGGTCAGGGTTGAAACAGGAGAAAATAATATGGATTAATAACCTCCGCTAACAAGCATGTGCACACTCATACTGAAAACAATTTAACAAGATTGGCACTGCTCCTCCAAGAAAACAAAAGATTTGATAACTAAAAAAAAATATAGTCATATGTGAGGTTGGATGGGCTCTGATGTTCCAGAGGAAGTTAGACAGGGTCACGGCTTTTAAGTCTGGAAATGGAAAGGGGTGAAACAGGTACACTAGCCATAATGTGTCTAGAACTACAGAATGTCCTTATATTCCACTCAAATATCAGCGATGTCCGGCAAAGGAGAGTGTTGTTCAGTCATCTGTACCCGCTTGGTATTCTGGCAATGAAACTGGGACCCACGCTTTTGTAAGCTTGCAGCACAGTGCATTCCATATGGGCCAATTTATGACACTTCATTTCCTCTTAAATGGACACATGCTTCTTTTATCTGGGACCTTTACATAGCAGACAACGTAAGCAAAAACTACTCTGAAAGTTGCACTGGATTTAAAGGAAGTTGCTATTGTTTAAGAGGTTAGTTCAAGCATTCTGTTTTAATGCATCAACAAAGAAGGCGTGAGTTCTTCCCCAATCCTTCAGCGTGGAATAGTACTCCTCATACCCTTTCTTGGGGGGAGGATTAGCGCGACCCATGCTTAGTAATGTCTGATAACTGAATCACAGCAAGGAAGTGCAGGAATTCAGGGGACATTGGCTCTCAATCAACAATCCTGGCTTGAGAAAATCTTAACTGTTTGTACTGATTTGCAATTAATTTTCAAACTCAGCATAGTCATCCTTCTTTCCAGTTTAAGCAATGATAATGAACTGAAAACCATCCTGTTCAGGTCATAACAAACCATCTGGTGAATTCCATACGGAAGCCCTTGTTGCCTGTGTTCCACTTTTACATACTCCCACCCTTGAAATTATCAGACACTGCAATCTACTTTACTCCTACTATGCTGATAACCGAGCAACATACTTTCATGCCATCAGCAAGCACAGACAATATTAAGCCTTAGAAACCGTATATTCAACACAAATTACCCATGAATGGTGATCTTCTTTAGACTCAGTTACAGAAAATTAGCTCTGTTTTCTCAACTGCAAATAAAACATCAGCTGCAAGGCCTACCACACACCAAATCACTCTTCACTTCAACCATTAGGGCAAACTGTAACAGAATGTGGGTGTCAGCTTGTAGTCCACAATTGTGCACAGTGTGCAGTGTATAGCAATGGTCAACTTGTGCAGCCAAAATCAACACCTTCTCAAAAAGCAACTGGCATCCCTTTTGAAAATAGATTAATTTTAGAAGGGTATACACTGGTCTGGTGACCACAAAGTCCCACACCTTTCACCTTTCACTTCAATAATATTACATTGCCATTTCTGGTGATCCACAATTAAATCCAACAAAGACAGTGGCAGGTAACAAATCACAATAATCCATTTCAAGAATGCCATGGACGCTTAACTAGATAGCCAAAACCCTGAGCATCACATAAGACGAAAAAGCCAACTCCATTATTTAGTGTGACAAGATAGCCCTGAATGCCCTGCTTTGGTCTCCGAACCAAAGTCTACATCACTTCTTTTCAACACCAACAACGGTGGTACTTTGCACTTCAGTGCCCACATCTGAAGGTGGCCATTACTGTCAATTTAGTAACAGAACATAGCCGACAAACCTTGAGAAAAAGGATACAAACCCACTGGATTCATTGCCATCTGATAGCTTTCCACCTGACTCTAGCAAGAACACTGGTGGTTCATTTCACTGTGCAATGTATTGATCTGCTCATTCACAGGATTCAGCAAGCACTTGGGAGCCTTCTATTATTCGGGGCAATTTCCCTTCCACCCACAGATAAAAAATATATATGATGGTACCCCTGCCCCACTGAGAAGACACTGCAGAGAAGTTTGACTGGAAGACTTAGGTCTTCCCACCTGCAGGTAAAGCCAAAAGACCACATGGAATAAACAGGGCCGCAATGAAAAACGTATAATTGTTACCTAACTTCTCATCAAAGAAAGCTTGTGACAAGGTTTTGGGGAGATCTGGTTGCAGAACTGGAGACTGGCAACAAAAGTGCTCCTGTCGGAGGTTAAGCTCTCATCAGTAAATAGCTCTACTACTTTACTAAACTTTGGAGGAACGGCTCTGTTCTCAGTGAGGTTAAGGACTTTCTTTTGGGGAGGATTTATATACACTTCTTACCCCATGCCCAATAAATTAGGTCTTAGATGGTTAACTACAACAAACAAAGCCCCTAGCTAATGGAGCATGCCAGCTTATCAATGTGCTAGCCAGAAGAGCTATCTGTTCTTGAAGCCCAGCGGTTAAAATCCGGCGATGCTCATCTCAGACACTGAAGCCTTTTGAAGTAGATCAAACACGCCAATTACAGGCTTAATTGGCTTTCGGAATTACACTATAACATGTTTTCATCTCTGGATCAGTGTTCTATGAGGAATGTATATTAAACATCAAAACCTCAAAATTTTCCATCGGGAAACCCCATGTTCTTCATCTTCAGTTAGAAGTGCTATTCTCACGCCCTTTACTGGAAAAGGACAGATATTTGAACATTCTAATAATAACAGTTTTATGGTACTTCTTTTAACTGGTGATCATAATATCCAGTTTGATGGTAACCAATTAATCAACATCAAAATGATGGAATTCTGAACTGACCTTACCAGGACTTAAATGTATGACTTCTAGATCAATCACAGCAGATGTCCGTGGTGTGGTCTATCGTGCTGAGCGATCCTGACCCTTCCAACATACATCTACCTACAATGATCAATATACTGCAAATAGTGCACAGAATGTATCGAACTATGGATAGATGGTGATGATGTAGAGGTAGGTGCGAATACCATGGCAATACCATATAGAGACATTTAAATGTCTCGGTGACATATAGTAGAATAATATAGCACATTCCAGGAGTGGACTAGTTGTAGCACAAAGTGCTATAAACTGAGCTTTTCTAATGGTGGGGTTACTCGGGGGGGAAGGGGTAGGTGGAGAAAACATAAACAACAAGACCCCTTTGTGGCTGGCCTGTGGGCGAAAAAACAGTAAGCAGGTGAAGAGCAGCCATGGTGACTGGTGGGTAGGCACGTGTCAAGCAGAGTTCAAGTTACCCTCTGTATTAAGAGAAGCCAAGACAACTGGAGGATTGGTGAACTTGATGGTTCTCATCACCCACTACCACACTACGGCTATATGGTGTCCGAGCAGATAAAACACATTTACAAGCCAATACAAAGCGTCCACAGTTAACCTGGCAAACCTGTAAGAGTGATTGTGATTGATTGATAACAAAATTTATTTAGACAATAGTCTATAAACCATACATAGAACAATGGATCCACATAGTGATAAAATAAGAGTGACCCAGACAGAAGCACGAGTCAAGACGAGATGAATGATCCTAGCGACGTGACTAGAAAGTGGCGACCATGCTAAATGGTGCAGACTGCTCGGTGCACACAAGCAGCCGACAGACGCACAGCATCATTGCAGCTGCAGGCCAACCTGATAAAAGGACCTCCCAGGGGTCAAAGATTAGTGCAGTAAAGCACTGCGACACCTCATTCCTCAATCACCAAGGCTGTCCCGCCCGCACATATTAATACGTTAGCACCAGCGCAGCGCCCAAAGAATTACGAGGCAAGCGCCCAGAACACACCATTATACACTTGTTAAAACAAACATTATTCCCCATACCGAAATTGAAGATGGCAGGTCTCTCCTCTTAATTGCTCAAAAAAAGCATCTGAAAAGTAGCAGAACAGCAGCTCTCCTGGAAAGAGACTAAACATCATCATTAAAAGACCCTTAAAAGCAAATGTGGAGCGGTCAGCCGGCCTGGGCGCGTTTAATATTTAATGGCAAGATATATCCGTACCCATTAATCAATAAGCGAAACAAACCGGTGAAGACAACAGCAAAAATGTTCAAAAGAAAAATACAAGCCATCACCAGGAAGCCTGTATCTGCTTTCGGCTAAGCAGAGATACCCAGCTCAGGAGAAGAAGCGAGAATGCTCCTGGAAAAACAAACCGAAGAAGAGAGCTGTCAGGGACAAGCTGGTGACACGTCCGGAAGAAACAACAGACCCCCACCTTTTGGCAGAGATAAAACAAACCAGGGGGAGGCCACATGAAAACATCATAAGGCCCCGCACAAGGTCACTGCTACGGAAGTACTCGGGGGGGCTCCTGATCTCTTTTGCAAGGTGGACCTCGGCAGTCCTCGCCAAATGGGCTTCTTTAATTAGCCTGGCCTCTCGGGGCGTCCCGGCGGGCCAACCGCCCCCCCATAAAATACATTAACTGGGGATGAACTCTCACACTGTCGCCAGGTGTCGTTGGCGCAGCGGGGCCCTATATGCGTTAAATGAAACTGGTTAATAACGCCGAGGCTCCCTGGGCACGGGGCCTGGTCACGTGACAACGTGAAAAACCATTCGCTAAAAAGACAGGGTCATCTGGCTCTTTGTCAAAGTCCCACATCCCTCTTTTTAGATACAGGAATAAAAGCACTATTTAGCCAGAAATGTTTTTTTTTAATCTGGCACATCCATAAACTACTTGGCAGTGCGTTTTGTTTAATCAATAATCGCTCTAGGGGTCCAGTCAAATGGGACTATTGGCCAAACTCGAAAATTAGTATTTCTATTGTGTAAAACTTCTTCCTAGAGACAAAATACGATATTGTACAGAAGGTGGTTCTAGAAGACAGTTTGAATGCGTCACCACACACGGCGCCTTCCAGTTTTCTTTTCTCACAGTTGCCTTGACCGTCATGTTTATACATACACTAACGTGTGGTTTGAAGATAGTTGTTGTTTAACTTTACTCCGCTAGGGGCGCCTGACCTTTGTCCTTCCTGGTCACTACAGCTGTGAATAGCAATGTCCTGAACCCGCAAACACGATCTCAGACAAGCTGGACGAGTAATTTACGGTGACGTGCCACTTCCGTTTATCAATGCTGCTTTACTAGTAATTAAATATGTCAGGTAACATATTTTATTTAAATTACAATGTGAGGAACTTTAAAAAAGGCCTCAACATTTAAATGGTTTACGTGATCCACAATCAAATATATACTACGTTAATTAATAAATGCATTCCTCATGCAAACGGACATTTAACCATCATTGTGGAAAATGTTTTTTATTCTGCCAAAGTTCTTCGACATCTTGGCGACTATGCTATGGTAGACGCCGCACACTTGTTTGTGCAGAGGTAAAGCTTACTTATAGAATATATAGGCTGGACTCCAATGTGCCTTCATAATCGCACCATGAACTTCGAAACGTTCCAAGGTGATAAAAATGCTTCTACGCACATGGGGGAGGGGGGGGGGCGGGGAATGTCACCGCAACAATATTAGAAATAGTGATATTCTACAAAGTCAAACACTGTTTTTTTGCATGTTTGAAATCAGAGAAAACATAGAAACTGAAAAGGCCCAGTCGCCCTTCTCGTATTTAACCTTGCTTAGGGCAGATTAATTACAGAAATGCAGAGACTGGAACGGAGCTAGTCTCAGCCATGACAATAAAATCCTTAAAAGTAAATATGTGTTCGATTATAATACACTATCAAGATGTCAGAATACAAGATGCTTTGTAACTTGTATTTAAAAAGGTCAAATGAAGGTTTACTGGGCCAGCGCGGAGAAGAGAACAGGGCGCTAGAGTGCACAAAGTGTGGTAACCCTATGCAGTCTTCGAGCTCCAACCCATTCCTCCCACATCTCGCATGCAAACCAACACTTCCCCGAGCACCTGACCGAGCAATGCAGTCAAAGATAAATGTCTCTGGTTGTTCGTGCACATTTCCGAAATTGAGCTCACCCTTATTTCGTGACTCTGCTAAAACTATTCTGCATTTAAAACGGATGAAAGCGCGTAGAGCAGCCGTCCTGGCACTGTAGTAATAAAAAGCCCCTGTCAGTATTTTGTTCTAGACTCTCTTTTAGCTCTGCTACTTTGAGATTTAAAGAAAAAAAACGGTGCCAACTCAAAGAGATTTTGTGAAGATGTTTTGCCTAAGAAATACACTACATCAGTGGTTTCTGAATATAGTAGGGACGTGTGCTGTCTCGCTGTATTAACAAGCTTCGACACGTTGAAGCCACTTTGCATTATGTTCCAAGTGATTGCTTGTGCAGCAAAATAAGTGTCGCTTTTATACAGGAGAGCGTGGGCGCGCGCTCCGCCGCAGAGGCCGTCGCTCTTTTCAAGCGCAGACACAGAACTACGCAGATAAAAAAAACTCGACTTGTGGGGATACTGAAGGGGAATGCACACTGGGATTTTCATACACAAATTCAGGAAAACACCCCCCAGCAACAGCTGCCTTCATGTCGTAGACAGTGGGGCGCAGGCCTAGGTTCTAACCCCGCCGTTCCCACTTGTTAAAGCTGGTGTTCGAGTACCTTCCTCAGTTTTACAGTTTCCAGATGTCGCCCATTTGGGAGCCCTTAAAATACGCTCAACGCAAGATTCAACTGCTAACTTTACAGTAAAGTGCTTTAACGCCAGTTAGGCAGAGCACTTAGAAGCGTCAAGCCTGTAGCATTAGGCGCTATGAAAAAAAAAAATCAAGATTTTTCGTTACCGTGACTGAAGAGATCAGGTGGTAACTAGAATAGTGACCTCCCACATATTGAGCCTTAGCTGGCCATGAAGGCCTACTCTACCTCTCTCCAATTCCCAACTTTCCCCACCCCCAAAAAACAAGTGGTACTTGCGAGAGCAGGCTGCAGCGGACACGCGGCCACTCGCGCTTTGTTTACATAGCCTCACCAATGCCTGTGGGCGGGAGGGGGAGGCGGGCCGACCAGAGCAAAGGACCGTGACGTCACAGGGTCAGAGATGCACCTCGCGGAAGAGCAGCAGTGACATTCCCTCCCAACAGCTGCAAAAACATCACTTGACACCACTCCGCCTGGTTTGAAAACAACACCCTCACTCACTAAGCAGTGTTGTGTCCCATCCTTAAAAAAAGCTTCTCCTTTCTTGAAAGAACAAGACGGAGGGGGTGCACCCCTGCTGACTACTTGCATAAGCAGTACAAGGCTACCCTATACCTACGTGTATGGCAGTTGAGGGAGGGAATAATAGGTCAAGTCCCAGTGCAAGGTTAACAGGCCCTGGTATCACTGGACTCAATGGAGCATGAATATTCTGAACCTTTATGGATGAAACGTCTGACTGGTATAGAGATATATCCAGGCACACACACATTACAGCCTCAGGCACGTTCACCCGCCGAGATGTCTTCCCAGCAACAAGTACGCTGTCTGGTCATTTCTAGTGAGCTCGTTGGTTCTTGGAGGGGGCAGCTTAAAAAAAACAGCTGTTACAGGGTTGGATGTGAACTTGTGACTCAGGTAAGAGGTGCAGGGCAGGTTCCAAAGTGGGGCTCCAATTTTCAGAGCGTTTATCCCTTAATTGCTGGCCGCCGCTGAAAACGAGCCTCTCTCGCCGCGGCCCACATTGTTCCCGCTCTTGTGAAGCTTTTTGAAACGTGCTTTAGTACATTCACGAGAGCGTCCCTTAATGCGGGTCATTTTATGTTACTTACTTCGCTATAGTGCCGGGCGCCTAGCAACGCTTTTGTCGTGGGCCACTTAGAAGAACCAATACCTGGGACACGGCCTTTTAATCCGTCTCATGGCATTAATTTTCATGAGCCTGGTATTTATACAGCCACTCATTTGACTACTTAAGAAACGCATCGCCTGCTAAATGTAAAGTGCAGATCAGACGCCCTTGCCCTGCTGGACAAAAAAAAGAGCGCGACGCACCCCGCCGGCAAATGAAGGCCACATTAAAACGGAAAAAAGGCGCTATGTCTGTCGCTGTTTAGGAAGGCCTTGTTTGCAGGTTCCGCTGAAGCTACACACGCAAGCACTCGCGAGACTAGCGCAGGGCTGCCTATGGGAAGAGAAATGAGCAAGGATGCCTCGAGACCGGCCACAGACGGGCGATGCTGGGTGCCAGGAGAGAAAGGTGGGATAGAAGGAAGGCTCGGAAGACAAGGGGCGAGGGAGAGATACAAGGCAGAAGGGAAGAAACGCGAAGCAAGGCAGGAGAGAAAAGGAGGCAGAAAAGAAGAGAGTACGGAGACTGAGTTAGGGAAGGGTGAGGGCGAAAGAGACATGGTAAACATAAGGGAGGGGGGCGGCGGCGGGGGGGGGGGGGGGGAGGGAGGGAGAAGAGCCAGGAAACGGGTTTAATCAATGAAGGTATGGAAGGAAAGAGGACTTTGGGGGAAAGACCTAACAGAGTGATGGAGGCAAAGGAGATGAAAGGCTAGACTCGAGGGAGACAGGAAGGAGGAAATGATAGGAAGGATGGGGAATAAGAAGGGAGGAGAAGGGTGAACGAAAACTTCCGGTTTGGAGAAGTGGGTGAATGACTTTTATTGAAAGGTGGCCATTTTTATGCACACTGAGCAGCACTGTTTCTCTCTCCTGGGTAAATCATCATACAACTTCACCTGAACACTCAGTAGCATCCAGTGACATTGAAGAAAACAAGCCCATGTTGGCAAACGTGGCGGTCGTTTTTTTTTGTCGGGTACCTCCTATCACTTACAATTTAAGAAATACATCTGAGCCAGAACTGTTCCTCGCGCCTGCCTCAATGAAAGCTCGGTGTAAGCCCGGCCAGAATGCCCTGCTGGCCTGCCCTTCCTTCAAGGAGTCCCGAACAGTGCTTATGGCATCCACGGCCCAGACTTGTCGTGCGCATATGGATGCAAACCCGATGCATGAAGGGACTCAAATTTCGAGCACATTTGATCCGAACACGAAGCACCAGAGGACGTACATGGCACAGGTTGATCCAGACACGAAGCACCGGCTGATCCAAGCTCGAACCGCTGGTTGATAAAAGTTATTTGCACCAGTCGACATCATGTCGATGCACCAGTCTGCACACGCTCGAGCCTCCGATGGATACAAGTTACATGCTGAAGTTGAAACAAGCTCCATACGCCTGTTGATATGAGTTATATACATCAGGTGACAAGCTCCATACACCAGTTGATATAAGCTTGATTCGCCAGTCGGCACAGGCCTCTGGGTAATTAATGCAAGTTATATGTATCAGTGGCATAAGCTCTATGCGTCAGGTGCCATAAGCCTGGCGCATACTTCTGTTCCGCGCGCACAGGAGGGTTTAAAGTGTGCACTAAACAGAAGTCACTCTTGGAAATAAATGACCTTTAGACAGTTTGCCGGCTGTTGTTGCTGGTGCAATAAATCAAGGGAAGAGGCAGCAGCCCCCCGTCTGTAACTGCCCTGGTTCCAGCCTCAAAATGCACCGGAGGCAGAGAGCTGCCCCGTGCTCCCTGGGTCGGGATAGCTGCACACTCTCCCCCACATCCGGTTAATGTAAACATATCGCACAGGCAGTTTATAAACGTCCCCATCCACGCACAGAGCAGATAAGCCGAGGTAACCCGGGACAGACACGCGTACAGATGCGATCTGTCTGTCGGCACCTTTCAAGCGCGCGCGCGACTGTCTGGAGGACACGCGTGTCCTCCCACCCGAGCCGAGGGCGGCTACACACCAGGGAATAGAGCACACAGCTCAAGGCGCTTCCTCCTCAGCTCGGAGGCGGCCCGCGCAGACGCCGTCCGCGAGGCTGCACCCCGCCGTGGGAGAGGTGCCCTCGGAGGTGGTCTGTGAAGTGGATCTGAAACCACTTTAATGACCATTACACACAGGGCTGCGCTCAGCTCCCATTCGTAAGTTGGGGAACAAAAGGTTTATTTTAGGACCGAGCTGCTTGGCTCGCACAACTCCAGACGCGAATCTGCTTTCAATTACCGCCAGCATTTCCACTTTCCACCGAGGGGATCAAATCCTCTGGCGCACCGTCTCAGGGCGATGCCTTCGATTATGGGAAGAGCGGGGGACGCAGGGGGCTTTCTGGCAGCGGTGGGCGTCCTGCGCCTAACACTGGGGCGTCATCTAGCGCCACTCGATGGGCCAGGGGGGTCCGAGAGCTGCCGGGGCACTGCCTACTCCCCCTACCACACGTACATACCGTGGTCCCCAGGTTCACCCAGGGGTGTACCTCAACCCCCTATAGCGCAAGGCCCCCTCAACCCTCCATGGAACCCAATTCTACAGAGTGGCCCCATGCGCTTTAAGGCCTGTGAGTGTCTGGGAGACAAAGGGGCCCCTCTCCACATTTTGCAGAGGGCCCCATCATTTTAAGTGATGCCACTTGCTTCACCCGTCACACTTACACCCCCACACACTTAACCCCGACCACAGCCCCCGATACTCCCATATACAAATGAGGGAAGATGAAAAGAGCCGCGCTGCTTGCGCTCTCACAGTCTTCCAGGGTACCTGGTTCATTATAGCCGCTCTGGCATCCTGCGCATCAACGAGCACCCGCCTGACGAGAGCAGCCTGTGCATATAAATCATTTAACCAGCAACTACGCCCTGTATTACACAAGCAGGTCTTTTAGCCAACCTTTGAACAATTTTTAAGACAAAACTCACGGAAACCAAAATATGTTCTCTTTCAGCATTCCATTCTGCAACTTCACACCAGCAGCAGAAAGGCTAGTTGTCTGTAACACGGTCCGATGCCTCCCCTGCGTGCCAGAGCACCCTCTAGCCACCACTTTAAACCCAATTATATAAACAATCAAAACACAAGAAACCGTTTTTTTACAATCTGAAAATCTTGAGAGCAAGGATGAGCTGGTTTCAGAGGCCACTGAATTTTTTCCCCTTGCCAGAGCAAGGGATGTTTTACCACGGGCACCGCAACGCCCAGACTGCCCGGCCGCTATGCCAGATAATTCCAAAAGTTCAGCCCTCACCTCTTTCGGTTGGCGACGCTGTCCCTCAGGGGTTGAGAAGCCACCTCATTTCAGATGCTAAGGTGCCTGTGCGCGGATTCAAGGATGCAGGCAGCCGGCTCACATCCCAGCGCGGCGTGGCGAGCAGTCACGGATGGGTACCAGGCACCGAGGGCGCGCTGTGCGTAAAGGGATGGGTCCGGGCGGGCTGCCGAGGCTCACTGGTGCGTCTTCCGAGGCTGTCGTCTGCGCTCCCTGCCCTCTGCGGCGGCGGTGATGATGCTCCCCGTGCCCGGACGTTAGCAGCAGCAGCAGCACCGGCGTGCGTGAGCGGAGGCAGGCTGTGACAGATCGTGTTACGGAGCCAGCGCCGCTCTCCGCCGGCACAGAGCGCGGCCGCCCGACGCGATAGGCTGAGGCTCCTCTGTTTACACCCAGGGAGGGACTGGGGCGGAGGCAGGCGCCTTTAACTCTTTGCAGGCCACCAGCCGGCCGCTTTTGTCGGGAAAAGAAGACACGCACGCCTGAGCAGTGCCTAAAATCGACCCGCAACAAAAAGGCGCTCGAGTCCCAGATATGGCCGTGCGCCGTCGCCCTGTTCGCTCGGGTTTGTGTGCCATAATGTGCGTGGTCCCCTTTTCTGTGGAAGCTTAATGTGGCTGCGTCGCGCACCCCCCGGCTTTGTTATACAGCCCCTGGCATGCCCGCTGCATTGTTCATTGTGCGATGATACTGAGGGCGAGGAGGCGACGTCTCCTGTTTACCCATTCATCATTACCGGGCAGCATGCTACCAGAGCGAAAAAGAAGGATTTCGGTCAAATAAATCAGTCAGCGTGACAGGGACGGCCATCCCCGGCGCCCGAAAGAGCATCGGCGCAGACTCTTCAGCCGGGACGGCTCAGCCTGTATGTAGACTTCGCGCAGCCACTACATTTTCTGGATGTGGCGGCGTGGGAGGGATGCTGCGGCATTATGAGTAAAAGAAGGGAAACTGATAACTACATACCTTACTAAAAGAACTGCGGTGGACGGTGGTGAGCAGGAAGCCGGAACGCAGGGCCCATGCCCCTCAACACTTAATTCAACTTTGGTAAACATTCAGGAATGAACGTGGGGCGTTTTATAACACTCATTTCTTCAACTCATAAAGTTTAATATAATAATTGAATTTAATAGTGTGCATTGCTTTTTGGCTGCATTTGATACAAATTTGAAGGTTATGTGGTCGGCACATCTCATTACATAGAATGGATGTGCATGCACAGAGAAATCTTATTTACTCTGATGATATTTGAATTTGAATTTAAAAACATTTATACAGCGCGCGTTTACCAGGCGGTTTCATGGCGCTAGTGGTGGACAATGGGCGGCAACAACAGAAGGGATCTAGGTCAGGTAGGCTTGCGTGAAGAGGAAGGTTTTGAGATTCTTCCGAAACAACAGATACGACGGGGAAGTGCGCAGAGTAACAGGGAGGGAGTTCCAAAAGGTGGGAGCCAATACAGCAAAGCTCGATCCGCCCGCTTTCTGTTTTTTAAAACGGGGGATGGCAAGAAGGGCCGAATAGGCGGAGCAAAGTTCTCTGCCAGGGTGATAAGGCTTAATGGCAGAACAGATGAAATCGGGAGCAGTGCCCGATCTGGCCTGATAAGTGAGGCAGCCAAGTTTAAAGAGGGCGCGCTCTTTTATTGGGAGCCAGTGCAGTGTTTTGAGCAATGGGGTGACCCGATGGTATTTGGGCAAGCCGTAGATCAGGCGAGCTGCCTGGTTCTGCACCAGTTGCAAACGATGGATCGCGTAGGCAGGGGCCCCATTGTAGACTATGTTGCCATAGTCTATACGAGACAATACCATGGCCAGTACAATTACTTTCAGAGCAGGGGAAGAAAAAAAACGGGAGACTTTCCTAATTATTCTAAGGGAGAAAAAACAAGAGGAAACCACGGAACTAACTTGTGAATGGACAGTGAGTTGGGAGTTGAGGAGAATCCCCAGGGTTTTTACTTTGGGCACAGGGAGTGGTGGAACACCCAGGGAAGGGGGCCAAAAGGAGGGGGACCATGGACTGCAACCACCTCTGGTCAAAACCAGCTCGGTCTTGTCTGGGTTGAGTTTGAGGTGGTTGCAGTTCATCCAATCATGAATGAACGTCATTACTGTCTGGACGTTCAGAGCAGATGAAGATGAGTGGGATAGATTGAAGATTAGCTGGAGGTCATCCGCGTAGTTAAACACGGTGACCTCCAGCTGCTGTAACATAAAAATGAGGGGGAAGATATAAAGGTTAAACAAAAGGGGGGAAAGTGAAGAACCCTGGGGGACCCCGCACTCCACCTTGCAGGAGGCCGCAGCGTAGCCAGCCAGACGGACCGCTTGAGTTCTCCCAGCAAGAAAGAACTCAAGCCATGAAAAGGCCAAGCCTTCTATGCCCGCCGCCCTGATACTCAAAGCTAGAGGTAAACATTACTTAAGTAAATGTGGATAAGCCAGTAGGCTTAATACTAGCACTCAAGCGAAGGCATAAGCAAAAAACAAAATACATGATGCATTGTAAAACATTTAAATAGGTTAGCTTTGTGACTACAATGCAACAGTGAGATAGAAAATTATAGGCATGTTTTTCTTTTCTGCTGCAAAGTATTCCCCCATGCTATTGGAATAAGGAGGAAAGATACATGCAATCATTTAGCAGCAAGAAGGTTAAGGCTAAAATAGCTGTGTAGGTTGATGCAAGATGTGATTGACAATATCTCAGGGCAAAGGGTGAAGGTCACAGAGCCTAATAAGCCATTGGTGAAAGGACGTGAAACCAAAGCCCATTTGAGTAGAGTACAGAATGCAACAGGTTTGCCACAAATGATGTAAGAACCATTACACATCAAACCCAGAAAGAAATAATACACCAGGTAATCTTGGTCTCAGAATGATCCTCCTGAAAATGCATTTTGAGAACATGGAGAGCAGTTACGGGATGCTCTAGAACACTATGGCAGCATGAAATTATATGGGAACAGAGTATTACAAGAATCCGGTAAGAGAAACCGCACATACACCCCAAAATCCGCTGCTGGAGTGAAAAAAAAAGTTGTCTAGGAATATTTCTGTTAGTGAAAGTTATCAAAAAACATCATGGCAAAGGACATATTATGGCTTCTGAACACAGTATACATAAGGAGATGATGGGCAGAGCGCTGGGGCGGTAAAGTGAGCTAAAGAACGATGAAGGGCTCAACCCAGATCTGTGATTGGGGGCGAGTGTCTGAAAAGTTTCAGTGCTCTCCATCATCTCATTGTGTTTGCTTTGTCCTCCCTAAGTTGGCAGTGTATGCCCAGATGTGGGTCCCTTGCTCACTTTGCCACTGGATTAAAGCTAGCCTGGCTGATGTGGGGTGTTACACCAAAACCGGTCCCAGGATACTTGTTTCTGATCCAGGGAAGACCTGGCTTGGCAGTACAAGCTCAACTGTTCCCATGAGGCACAGGGTCAAGACTGATTTGCATAAAGCTGGGTCTGAACTGGGGTGGCGAAGTGAGCTAAAGAATGATAATGTATTAAACCCAGATCTGTGACGGGGGTGAGTGTCTGAAAAGTTTCAGCGCTCTGTCCATCAACTTCTTGTGGTTGATTTGAACACAGTATGCGGAGAGTGAAGACTCTACAATACCAGAAGACCGTATCATCAGATTGGTACCTCTTTACATAAGGCCACCTTGTTCCCATCATTATGTTAGTGCTGATGTGCAATGCTGCTAGTAGATCCCCTCACCACTCCATCATCCCACTGATCTACATACTTCAGAGTAAGAAGGTAATATGACCATGGATGGATGTGCAGAGTGTTTTCATAATGGTGTTTTTGAGTCAGGTGGCATGCTGGGCTGGGTAAGTGTCTGTGATGAGGGAATTTATGTGGTGAATGGAGTGGGATGAGTAAAAGCAACTTCCCCCTTACTCTCACTTTCTACGGAGTACATGACATTTTGATGCTAAAAGTTTAGTTAGCAGGTGTTTACACGCAGGCTCTGGCCTGGTGATAACACTGTTCTCTTCCTAGGAACCATTCCACCCATTATCAGCACTCACGCTGCTGATGAGGATGTGTGTAACTCTGAGCTCCCCTGGTCTAGGGTGGCGTGCACTGGTTTTCTTGCTTTCAGTTTGATCGGATCTGAGTCTTTGGCTCCACAGCACTTAATCTATGCATTGAATCCAACCTCAATCGTTGATGCAGGGAATCTTGGCAATATGCACCAGAGTCGGACTGGCCTATAGGTCCATCAAGCAGTGTGTGGGTCATTTTTTATGGTTTGCTGAGTGTTTTTGTTTTTTTAACTGTCCATTTCCCTGGTCGTGTATACTTACTAGCCATTTGACAGACGCCGCTTACCTTGGTTGAAGCCTGAGACGCCGACCGCTTGTTGACCACCATCCGTTGGAGGATTATCCTCAGACTTACTTGGGAACCTAGGACTCGCTTTGCCGTCTTCGCCGAATTGGGCACATATCTATGACAAGACGATTTGTCTACCAGATTTCTCGAGCCCTTTTGACTCCATGTTTGTACCGTCATTCTTGATCCGTTCGTGGAGTCTCATTCCCTGAAGTGACCCAGGAGCTGCTGCATTTCTTTTCTTACTCGGCCCGGGATCGTAATATTTCCAGTTGTTTGAATTATTAGCTTCTGGATTGGTAGTCGGTTTGAGCTCTCTGCTTCAATTACTTGAGCCACTGGCCTTTTTTTGCTTGTCTAAACTTCGCATTGACTGTGTGCTATTCCCGCTTCATTTGGACTACATCCTAGCCATTGTCCTTTCCTGATTTACTTTTGGATGGAACGTCCTGATTTGGAATTTACCATATTTGGGATCCGTGCCTGTTTCTGAAATATTGGCACATTCGAATTATTGCTGGTTTTTTTTTGTGCTGTTTGTTCATTTTTTGTTCTCCCTACTTGTGGTCCTGAACTACAGAGAACTGTATCTTTAGTGCCCTGAGGAAGGTGTTGGCTATGAGGTACCCTTGGCACCAAAACGCGCGTCGGCATCGTGCAGGACAGAGACTTTTGGACAAGGACTTCCAGTAAATGTTCAGACTTTATTGCCCACTCGTATAATTTGGTTGTGGTCTCTGCCCTTGTTTTTTTGTATATATGTATATATATTTATTGTGTAAATGCTGGATGTGAGTTGGTTTGTCTGAGTGAGTAGCTAGATGAATGGGAGTTTCTTCATGTATGTGTCTGAGATTTGCTTTTTACTGTCTGATATCTCTGTTTGTGGGGACGAAATATTTTGATTTGTGTACTGATTTGACAACAGTGTAAAATATCAGAAATTGTGGTTGTTTTAGGATTCCTTTTGTTCAGCACATCATATGATTTTGATATGCATTCTTATTTGATTTGTTGACACATTTTGTTATCTATTACTCTCAGTACATTTATTGTATCTCTAATAAATTTTGCTTTATTTGTATTATTGTTCTTTTTGTTAATTTTTTATCACATTCTCCCTTTGGTCATTTGTAGTCTTGTTGTGTTTTATCATTCCTGAGACGTTATCATGCTCTATTATTATCATTTGGCAGGTGACACCTCTCCCTCGCTCTTGTGAGGTAGATCTTTCCTTGCCATTTCCCTGGTTCAAACAAATATTGCCAGCAGGAGCGCAAATCCATGCAGCCTTCCATACCTTGCAAAACACTCAAGCAGCGTGTTGTCGCAAGTTCAAAACTGCCTCAATTTGCAAACATTGGTCAATTTGTTAGCTATCTAATTCACTAATGAGAGAATGTGGAGTTACAGACAGAGCTCAGACTTTGGATCTTGGGAACCTAGTTGGAGACTCAAAAGTCGGCGGAACATCCTGTAATTTTGGGAAAATTACTTAATCTTCCAGTGCCTAAAATTAATGTGTTCTTGTGCAATGTAACTGGTGCTCATGTAAAGCGCTCCAATACCTTTGGGTCGAGCTCATACTATATAAAACTGCAACAGCAAAAAAGCATCGGCAATGCCAAAAGCCTAGCTTCTGGGAGAGCTACTGGCTTTGTCAATGTCTTTTAGGCATTTAGCACGGCAACACTGTTGCTGTGCGGCATGGCTGAAAGGTATTACAAAATAGAGCTGTGCTGCATTGCAGCACTGCGGAAAACACACTTTGATGAGAAGCACTGGCCACATTATACCACTACTTTTTTTTCTTACAGCCATGCTGCACAGCTGCAGTGCTGCTGTACAACATGGCTGAAAGACATTGACAAAGTCAATAGCTCTTGCATAGGCATGACCTATTTACTTTGCCAATGATGGTTTAGCTCTACACCTACATAAGTGAGGCTATCGCTTTGCCAATGCTTTTTTGTTTGTAAACTGAGCTCAATATGGCCTGGCTCAGGGGAATTCAGTCTAGCATGAGATTTCAAAAGTGTAAGAGATGGCATGCCAGTGTTTAATCTATTATTGGAAAGAGATGGAAGCAAAGTGCAATTTGTCCGTTTTTGATTTTATAAACTTTACTTTAGTGTTTTTTTTTTCTCGCAGTCAATGGATAGCTTTCATGGGGACACAGAGGTGAGAGATTTTGTTAATCATTATATTTCTCAATGATTGCCCATGCTAACTTGCACTGCTTCATTTTCAAAACAATACGTGGGTGGAGGGTCAAAGTTTGCTCAGAAGCTTTCAGCCGGTGCTACTGATTGTCAGCCTACCGAATACCAGGGCTGCGTAATCTCGACTCCCCCTCATTCCACTATAATCTATCACTGGACATTCCCTGTCCCGTTATCTCACTCTTGCAGGTTCTTTTTCATCACTTCTTTCCCCATTTGTCACCGTTTTTTCAGTCTTTCTCTTCTTCCTTTTCCCCCCTATTTGGATTTTTCTCTTTTTTGCTCCGGATCTACGTTTGTTGGGAAAAACTAAGTTCCTGTTCCCAAAAATGAGTGCCAATGGGTCCCACCAGCAATCGCTGGCTCAAATTAAGCCCTGCTAATGGGGCTCAGTCTTTATTTTCCAATGAGATCTTGAATTTCCTCGAGGGTTTTGATGCGGTGGTGGTTGTTTTGAATATTTTGCTTCTAAATCCTCTCATTTGGCTGTAAATAACTCAAAGCTTTAACTTTTGTCTGAAGTTTAATAGGACCGTTGTTTACTGTAATAGGATATTATGCTAAGGGCAATTGTAAAATGTTTATCTTATCAGCAGTGTTTTAGCTTTTCTTCTATGGAGGCATGGCCTGGTTGGATTTATACATTGATCAATGACAGATGAGGGGTTGTTAATACTGTCCGCGTTTTTTGTTGGGTCTCCAGACTTTTGAAAGGAGAACCACGTGTTTTCAGCATGAACGTTGAACAGTACTGAGAAAGGACCAACCACAGGTTAACTCCACAGCTGACATGGTGATGGCTAAAGGAAATGTACTACATCTCTTGGCCAAGAACAAAAATTATCTTTTCTGGGCAACATTCGTGATTCTTGGTATTTGTTGGGTTCTGGTCAATAAAATGTAGTGACCTCTTAGCTCCTTCGCCGAGGGGCTAATTCCCCCGTGGCGCGGGGGGGAATGGGGGGCCGCGCGCGGTGCCGCGGTACTCATGACGAGCCGAGCTTGTCATGAGGCACAGTGGAGCTGTGCTCAGCTCGTCATGACTCTGCCCACTTAATGGACCGCCCCGCACAGGAGGGGAATTATCCCCACATGGGCGTTCCGCGGCTGTTATGACGAGCTCAGCTCGTCATGAGCACAGCTCCACTGTGCCTCATGATGAGCTAAGCTCGTCATAAGCGCCGAAGGAGTTAAGTAGATGGCTAAAAAACCAGGAGGAGGAGAATAGATGTGACGCCTTCATTCACAAGTGAGAGAATGCACTCATTCACGTGCATTTGCCTGCTATGAAACCTGACTGCCAATCAATGAGGGTATTTTGATCTTCTGTGTCTTTTGTCAATTTGGTAGTGAATAAAGCTTCACATAGGTAGCCACAAATGTGATCAAGGTTGGCATGCAGTTGGCTGCGTTCCTTGCACCAAAAGAGCCTTATATCAGGAAAAGGAAGGACAATGCTTGTTTTATTTCTATGTATTTACAACAAGGGGTGGTGATGGACAGAGTCTCTGAATTAAGCAGAATACTCTCACCCAGTCAAGAGATCAGGGCTAGATCCAACACCGTTTTTTAGCTCATTGCACCATCCCAGTTTCAGAACCTGGCTGTATGCAAATTAGTCTGTCCCTGGCCCAGTGCATCATGGGAACAGGGCAGACCAGACTACAAAAGCCAATTCTTACACTGGGAAGGAAACAAGCTACCGGGGACCGGTTTCTGGCATTTCAGCAGTCTTCGTCCCGGCTTGCTTGAATCCTGATGGTGCAATGAGCAAGGGACTCACATCTGAGTATACCCTTCCACGCTTAGGGTGGACAAAAATATTTACAACAAGGGGTGGTGATGGACAGAGTCTCTGAATTAAGCAGAATACTCTCACCCAGTCAAGAGATCAGGGCTAGATCCAACACCGTTTTTTAGCTCATTGCACCATCCCAGTTTCAGAACCTGGCTGTATGCAAATTAGTCTGTCCCTGGCCCAGTGCATCATGGGAACAGGGCAGACCAGACTACAAAAGCCGGGCCGACGAGGCTGAAATGCCAGAAACCGGTCCCCGGTAGCTTGTCTCCTGTCTGGTGAAGAATTGGCTTGGTAGTTTGGTCTGCCCTGTTCCCATGATGCACTGGGCCAGGGACAGACTAATTTGCATATAGCCAGGTTCTGAGCTGGGATGGGGCTGTGAGCTAAATAACGGTGATGGATCAAGCCCTGATCTTTGGACTGGGTAAGAGTGGTCTGCTTAATTCAGACACTCTGTTCATCACCACCCCCCTTTTCTGAATCGTTTTTGGCCACTATAGGTGTGGCAGGGTATACTCAGACATGAGTCCCTTGCTCACTGCTCCATCAGGATTCAAGCAAGCCGGGCCGACGAGGCTGAAATGCCAGAAACCGGTCCCCGGTAGCTTGTCTCCTTTCTGGTGAAGAATTGGCTTGGTAGTTTGGTCTGCCCTGTTCCCATGATGCACTGGGCCAGGGACAGACTAATTTGCATATAGCCAGGTTCTGAGCTGGGATGGGGCAGTGAGCTAAATAACGGTGATGGATCAAGCCCTGATCTTTGGACTGGGTAAGAGTGGTCTGCTTAATTCAGACACTCTGTTCATCACCACCCCCTTTTCTGAATCGTTTTTGGCCACTATAGGTGTGGCAGGGTATACTCAGACATGAGTCCCTTGCTCACTGCTCCATCAGGATTCAAGCAAGCCGGGCCGACGAGGCTGAAATGCCAGAAACCGGTCCCCGGTAGCTTGTCTCCTTTCTGGTGAAGAATTGGCTTGGTAGTTTGGTCTGCCCTGTTCCCATGATGCACTGGGCCAGGGACAGACTAATTTGCATACAGCCAGGTTCTGAAACTGGGATGGTGCAATGAGCTAAAAAACGGTGATGGATCAAGCCCTGATCTTTGGACTGGGTAAGAGTGGTCTGCTTAATTCAGACACTCTGTTCATCACCACCCCCTTTTCTGAATTGTTTTATTTCTATGGGCATATCACCATTGATTAGGAATGTTTTGCCTGTAGCAGTTTGTGCTGGCATCTCTGCATTTGTGACCCATCATGTACATGCAAGGGTCTACTGGAAAAATGGCTGGGATTGATGCTACTAACTATGTGAATGATGTCGCGCAAGGTGCAGAAGTGTGTTGACCACTGTGGATGTTAAGAGGCTTTGTAGGTGGTTACAGACTGCAATATAGAGCTGTTTTGATAAAATGACTGGGCAACGTGGTATCTGGCCCAGGGCCCAATCCTTCCAGGGGCCACCTGATCCAGCCAACTCTGTTCTGCAGAGAGGCTTGCCCTAACGACCTTGAAAAATCGGTAAAGAGATTATTTTAAACACCGTTTTCCTTTTAATTTTATTTGCCGCTCGTAATCTCATTGTGACGTTCGGAGATTCCACTGCCTGAGTGCAGTTGCTGGAGAACCCTTTTCCTTGCCCTTTCCTTGCTTGGACTCTGTGCTGACTGGGAGCCGGTGCTACAAGGTATAAGGAAAAACTGCGACGTGTGAGCAGGGGAGACCGGGACTGCGAGGACCAGCATTCAGCAGAACACCCTCAGCTGGTTCCTCTTCCCGGCCGTGCCACGCCCCCTCTCACTGCTTATCATCTCTCGCGGCCCCGGCTCCGCGGGAGCCGCTCGTAATCTGATTGTGACGTTCGGAGATTCCACTGCCTGAGTGCAGTTGCTGGAGAACCATTTTCCTTGCCCTTTCCTTGCTTGGACTCTGTGCTGACTGGGAGCCGGTGCTACAAGGTATAAGGAAAAACTGCAACGCGTGAGCAGGGGAGACCGGGACTGCGAGGACCAGCATTCAGCAGAACACCCTCAGCTGGTTCCTCTTCCCGGCCGTGCCACGCCCCCTCTCACTGCTTATCACCTCTCGCGGCCCCCGCTCCGCGGGTGCCGCTCGTAATCTGATTGGGACGTTCGGAGATTCCACTGCCTGAGTGCAGTTGCTGGAGAACCCTTTTCCTTGCCCTTTCCTTTCTTGGACTCTGTGCTGACTGGGAGCCGGTGCTACAAGGTATAAGGAAAAACTGCGACGCGTGAGCAGGGGAGACCGGGACTGCGAGGACCAGCATTCAGCAGAACACCCTCAGCTGGTTCCTCTTCCCGGCCGTGACACGCCCCTATTACGTATGTGACTGAACTCCCAATGCGCATCGCGGGATGCACGCGGGACCCAGCCCGGGGCTAAGCCCGGGCAAAGGGCGGGCCCTCTGAGGCCCTCAGAGACCGAGTGAGGCCGGGCAGGGCTTACTCCCTTTTATTATTTCTGTGGACCTCATTCGTCACCTACTTCCTTGGCAATGGCGCAAAGCCCAGATAAAGGTACAAGGGAAAAAACAGGGGTAATTAATACTGTTGGGACACTTGATAACTACTTTGCACGAGCTTCTACTGAGCCAGGTAGGGAGAAGCAATTGGCTGTGCGACGAGCAGAACGTCGTCGCTCTGTAGAAAGTCTAAAGAATAGGATTTCTATAGGCACACCACCTCAGGTTCCATTGTCCATTTCAGGCCTCAATGGTATTAATGATGATCCATTAGCTTTGGAAAGCTTTCCCTTTTTGTTACGTGAATCCACCCCGACACTCATAGGCCCCACAACCCAGCCATTAACTGACATTGTCCCTTCCAGTCCTATTTTAATAGATATACATCAGACTCCCCGGACTGCTGTACGAACCAAATTAGTTATAAATAACTCTAAAAAATTAATGCCCACCAAGATACATGGTCCTCCACCTGCTAAAAGAAGACGGAAAGGGGGTATTCCACAAAAGCCCAAGATCAGACACTCTGACTTCGGCAGATCTTCAAGGCCTAACATTACATCTACTCCTGCCTCAATGGCTGCATTAGCTAATTCACCAACTCTGACACCCCCCATACCGATGGAATCACTTCACCAGCCAGCGAACAATACGTTACAACCTGATATCCCAGTAGATCTGGCGCCAAGGGGTACCCCTCCTGTGGTCTCTCTGGATAATATGGAACACCTAATATAAGGTCTTTCATCTTACCTATTATAGAGAGGCTGAGGAGGGTTGAGAGCAGACTCGAGGACATCGAATCTGCACTCAGCAAGCATGTAGAATTGTCTAATGGATTGGTGACTGCCACTACCCCGCTTCCACCTCAGGCTATATCATCCATTCCTTTGCCCCCTAAACCACCGGTCAAGTCCATCGACCTTACACATCCTAAACAACTGAGGGTTCCAGAGGTTAAGGAGCATATAAAGACAACTTTTAGTTCAGCGAGTGTATCCAACAGGCGAATAGGAACAGCAACCATGGGAAATATACGGGAGACCACACGGGGTTCTACTAGAAATTTTAGGTCAGCGTCCCACAAATCTCCTCCAGTAGAACTACCTCCGGAAGCCCTTCCTTATGTGGTTGTGCTGACAGGGGTCCCTAGATTATCTGACAACAAGAGGGAAGGGTTCCATCAATTGAAAAATAAAATTTTGCACTGGCTCAGCCAATTCAGACCGATTGCACCAAACATCAATGGAGAAATTGTGCATGTAAGGCGTTTGCCTTGGCTGGGCAATAGGACCAAGGAAAATAATGGGGATGTGGTCGTTATAAATTTTAGAGACCCGCGCGCGGTCAATTACATATTAAATTGGCCCCTAGGCAGTGGCTCGAATTCTATTGTCCCACACCCACTGACTTATTTTTACCCAAGATCCTTAGTGCTCCCACACCTTTACTCTGGTCCCCTGGCTCTCAACCATACTATCCCCCATGACCTTGTAACCCAGGATATCCCCTACAGGTCCCCCAGCCTTTATCTGTTCCAGACCCCTTTGGGTGGAACATGGTACCTCCTAGGCCCAATAGGAACATGAATAGTAGAATGGACCACCTGAGACCCTTCACACCACTGGAGACAGTAAACAGGTTTGGTGTGTTCTCAGGATTGGATAACTGTGATTGAAGTTTACAGATCCAACAGAATCCGGGTATCCATCTAAATCCCATTGGCAAGGGAGAAACTGGTGTGCAATCCAAATCCACTGGATACCCTACCGCCTTGCCGGATCTCACTGAGCCTTCTATACCTACTCCTCCTGTTACTCCATCTGGAGCCCGTACAACCCGACTCTCCATCCTTTCTTGGAATCTGGCGGGACTACAGTGCAAATTAGACTCCCCTGAGTGGGGGTCTTTTATCAATGAGCAGGATCTATGCCTCTTCCAAGAGACATGGACACGGAAAGACACATGGCGCTCTGGGTATGCAACCTTTGCAATCCCAGCTAAATGGGAGGGAAAAGGTCGGCCCTCAGGAGGGCTTGGTATATGGGTGGCTTCCCATTTGGGATGCAAGGCTAGGGTCCTCCACACTAATTCCCTGGATATTCAGTGTGTGTTGCTGGAATGGCCAAATCGCAGTCAACTGGCACTTATAAATGTATATTCCAGACCGACGGGTATAACTAAGCCCTCACCCACCTGGGATGACCTTTCCTTATTTCTCCCCAGAATCCCCTTTGGTGCTGGGATTGTACTGGGTGGAGACTTCAACTGCCAGTTTGAGCCACTTACCCTGGTTATGGAGGGTGCACTTATGGAGGAGGATGACCAGTGGGGAATTGTACAATTGGTTGGACCCCCACCAAAGCCATGGTCTCCCCTAGCAACTCAAATTACGGCACTTACTCTCAGTAATTCCCTGAGAGCTTGTAATGGCCGATTTAAGAGTGATATCCCCGCCAAACCTACTTTTAATAAATCTGGGCAAGGGTCTCATTTGGACTATATTTTGGTCCAGACAACGAACTGGAATAGGGTCTCTGATTTTGTGGTAGTTGAAAGATCTGATAGCGATCACAACGCGCTAATTCTTTCTATGATGGCGCCAAGCGGGATTATGGGTGACCCACTGATACAGGCACCCCCAAACCCCAAATTAGTTCTTACAAATGATAGGCGCAGAGTGAGGTGGGCAAAGCTTTTGGACAATCCTGCCCATATTTCCGAGCTGTATGCACAGCTAATCCCTATATTCGAACGGGTTGGGACTCTTATCAGTCTTTCACCGTCAGAAACGTACCCCCACATGCATCAAAGGTTTTTGGAATCGCAAACGGTGCGAATCGGAAAATTCGGCCGTTTGCGATTCCAAAATCACTTTTTGCTATGCATGAAACTTTTAGGAATTTTTTGCACTTCTAAAAAATGCGTTTGCATTTAAGGAATCGCATGTGTGCGATTCCTTAAATGCAATGCATGATTTTTAAAAAAAATGTGAATTCTAAAATAGGAGGTGCAAATTAACACGAGGTTGACCCTCGTGTTAATTTGCGAAAATTTTAAAAAAAGCAAAAAAATGCATTTTTTAAACATGCATCTTACAGACACACATGTCCTTAGGACATGTGTGTGTGAAACATGCACTTGAAAATACATTTCAGGGGTGCAGGGGGGGGTCCTTTGGACCCCCCTCTGCACCCTTGCAATGCATCAACAAATTGCGAGTGCAAAAAAACAAATGCAAAACGGCATTGATTCCTATGGGCCTCTAGGCCCATAGGAATCAATGTAATGCCATTCCTTAATTGCGATTCGCAATTAAGGAATCGCAATTTCCGAAAATTAAGGAATCCTAAAAACTTTTAGGAATTCTTGAAGCATAGGATTTTGCATTTCCTAAATAGCGATTCCTTAATTTTCGCTATTTAAGAAATGCAAAATCCTAGATTGATGCATGTGGGGGTATATTTCTTAAGTTGGGTACCCTCCATATGGAAATGGTGGACACCCTCATGGAGCTGTTAAATCCACTTGTGCGGAAGGGGATTCGCAGGGTCCATAGACCCTCTTGGTACAATTTAGCTTGCAGGAAGGCAAAGGCCAACCTACTCGCTGCACTGAGACTTCCAAGGCATATGGACTTAATCAAGATAAGAAGGGAGGAACTAAAGCAAATAATCCACAATGCAAAGGTGGAATGGGATCATTCCAACTGGGATAACATGCTGGCTGCTCTCCAGACCAGAGATGCCCGTAAATTCTGGCAGATAGTGAGAACAGGGTCTGCCAAGCCAACTCAGGCTGTGGAGGCTAATATAGCGGCCTCAGTGTGGGAAGATCACTTTCGCTGCCTCTATGAAGAGGTTAGCCCTAGCTCCCCTAATCACCGTGCTGATCTGATCCCCGATCACCATTTACCTTCTGGTGGGCCCGCTACGCATTCTGGAATTATTGAGGGTGCTGAGATGTTACAATTCACCCTGAAGGAGGTTCACAATATAATATCCAACCTGCCCTCGGGCAAGGCCCCTGGGCTGGATAAAATCCCGGGTGACTTATTCAAGCACCAAGCCAGGGTCTGGGCTCCGTATCTTTTGGAGGTCTTCAACGCAATACTCGGGGGAATGGAAGTTCCTGGCATTTGGCTGGGAGCAGAGATTGTACCTATCTTCAAGAAGGGCTCTCCTCTGCTCCCAGCCAACTACAGGCCAATCAGCCTCATTGATGTAGCACAACATTTTTTTGCGAGGCTGATTCTAGACCGCCTGCAAGAATGGATGACGGACAACTCCGTTCTAAGTACATATCAGGCTGGGTTCAGGGCCAAGGTTTCAACGATGGACCAAATTTTTCGTTTGGCCCTTTTGTTTTGGAAGACGGTGCGGGTGGAGGGGGGCTCGTTGTATACTGTCTTTGTTGATCTCCGCGCAGCCTTTGATCTGGTTCCACGGAGTAAACTGTGGGCAGTACTCGCCGATCTTGGTGTCCCTCCTGCCCTTTTAAACATTATTGTCCGATTGCACACCCAAAATTATGCCCAGGTCAGGTGCGGGAGGTTGGGTACCCTCTCACAAAGATTCCCCGTTGGCAGAGGGGTAAGGCAGGGATGTGTTCTTGCACTGACCCTGTTCTGCCTCTTTGTCAACGGGGTAATCGATTATCTAAACAATGTTCCCAATACGGACGCACCAAGGCTGGGTGTCAGACGGGTGCCCGCAATTATGTTTGCGGACGACACCCTACTGCTATCGAAATCCCCCATGGGGATCCAGCGCATCCTTGTGGGCTTTGAGGCATTTTGCCAAGAACACGGTCTTGAAATAAATGCCTCAAAGACCAAGTACATGATTTTTAATCCCCCCAAAAAAACACGCCCTAACCCCTCTATAGGCTCGAATAGGCTTGAAAGAGTCTTCACGTTTGAGTACCTCGGTGTGACTTTGAATGACAAACTGGAATAGGGTGAACATCAAATCAAGTCACAGCTCAGATTGGCTCAAATTGTAGGGGGAATAATTAGGCTAGCAAATGCCAACAAATCATCTATTAGACCGCTAGCCCCCCCCTTGGAGATTTATAGACTCCAGGCCAGAGGCGCGATTCTTTATGGCAGTGAACTCTGGGGACATACTTGCAAGAAAGAGTTGGTCATGGTCGAAAACAAGTTTCTCAGACAACTTCTAAAGTTACCGGTTAGCACCCCGCGTCTCCCTCTTAGACTGCATCTGGGCTTAAAACCATTGGATGAAGTAGTGGGTGTAAAGCCATTAACCTTCTGGCGAAGATTGAGGTCTACCCCTGAGCTAGCCAATTATAGGCAGGAATTGAAGGAAATCCTTGCTCTACCTACCATAGAGAACATCCCGTGGTTCAAATATCTGAAATCTGAGTTTACCCGGTTGGGTCTCCTCAGTTTATGGAGGGACCCTGAAATGGCTTGCCAGGGTTTGTCTCGTAAAGATCTGGTAGCAACTTTTTATGCTTGTAATCTTGAATCCCAAATACAGGGTGTACGCCCTGACTCCCTGGCTAACATCTTTGTTGGGGTGAAAGACAATTACAGGTTCGAACCATTTCTTGACGACATTTTTCCGAATTTGGCCAGAAAGTTATACTTACAATGGCGGTATGGCTCTCTCCCGCTTAGAGCATTTACAAGCAAATGGAATTTCCACACCGTGAAAAACTGTCCAGGCTGTAATTGCAGGCTTGAAGACGAACTGCATCTAGTCTTCTTTTGTCCCGCATATCGTTCGGCTAGGAGGTATTGGATAATTCCACTATGTAAGAATTTAAGCTTTGCCAAATGCTCTGAGGCCTTTAGAATCCTTAGGACCGATCTCTCAAAAGCAACTGTTTTTGCAATGGCTAAATTTCTTGAAGCAGTATGGCATAAGAGAAGGCTTTTAACTTCCAGGTCACCCCATCCTTGACTAGATCATGTATTAGTGATTGCGCAACCCTTTTGCACTGGACTTTTTTAAATTAGAATTTAATTTTTTTTAAATAAAATTGTCTAGTTTTTATTCAATATATTGCCAAATTATTACTCAGTATTGATCCATTGAGTGTTGTAGTCCTCGTGTTTTTATTCATTGGGATACTCTCCTGTTTTTTTTTGTATGCTATCCCGCCTTGCAGTAATACTGATGTTTAAATTTGGTTATGTTTTAACTTCTATGTTTATCTTTTATGGCAATTGCCGAAATAAAGATCATTGAAATGAATTTTTTTTAATGTGGGTTATGTGTTGGGATCTATTACAGACATTTACAGACAAATGTTTGTTTTTCTACACTATGCAACATCTATAAAAAAAAAAGGTTCTTTTAGGTCAAAACAGGACCTCACATATGGGAAATGGGTGGGGGTTACAAAGATTATTTGCAATAATATTAGTGAGCAGCTGCTGTATATTCTAATTTTGAGAACAGGTCACTATCTTTGAATATGGGCCAGGGTGCCTGTGTGCTCTCAGTGAGCTGTTCAAAGAGGGATTCAAATAACTGAAATTGGATCATGAATCCAAAGCTGTTCGGAACAGGGGCCCCCAAATTACCTTTGGCCTCGGGCCACCGAAATCCTTAAGATGTCCCTGCTGCAATACTTAACAAAATATTCAGTATTCGGTTATAGCGTGGAATTTAATGCAACAGTCTGCTGGTCGAGGGCCAAGGTGTGCTGTAAGGGGAAAGTTTATAGCTCTGTGTTTTAAAATAATTGTTACTTTGCTAATTTGTTACAATTTGCACATACAATGCTGTTAATTTCCCCCAGAACTGCAGTGTGGAATGTGTGTGTTGTACAGACAGAGATCTGCTATCATGTTTGTGTATGTTGCTAGTCTGTTCTAGCCTCCAGCGTACAGATATTATCTCTATAGTCTCTTGTGTGCCATATTGTTGTATATTTCAGCACTCTTCCCACCCCCTCCTTCAAAAGAGAGATGAAACCCCCTCTCTTCAATCATCACTACCCTCTAGCTTTCATCTAATGTTGCATAGTTTGGTCTACCTATGGTCCAGTTCTCAGCTCTGAGAACTGCTCTCCACTACAGAAAAAATAGCCGCCTTACAGTCTGACATATTGTAAATTAATATCCCGGTGTGCACAGATCAAACTGATTTCTTGCACTTTAGGTACTCTTCTACTTTTAATATACCAGCTCATTGCTTGTACAACTGTTGATGGTCTTGTTTGTACAAGTGCACATTTTAAGTACTTTATGTATCCTCTATACTCGAATTTTTACACGGATATGTATGTGACTCCACAACTCCTCATTCTTTGTAAAGTGCCTTGGTGCTTGTAGGAAATAAATAAAACTGTATAACAATAAATAAATAAATGCTACTATGGGTTGGATACTGACGTGAGCATTCAGTTTGAGATATATGAGAACTCCTTCGCACCAAGTACATCCAGCTGTGGAAGATAATGTTGTTTGGCCAGTAGTGGGCGATATTTTGTTTGAATTTTTTGTTGTTTCTGATCATTCCTGATGTGAGGAATTCTGGTGTGTTTGGGTATTAAACTGAACACATTTTAAACAGCATTAGTTGGAAGCTGGTACTCCCGGTTATGTCAGTGGTGATGACCCGATAGTTGGGAGCTAGATGATGTGCCATTTACACAGTGAGCTCTTAGTATGTGCCAGAACATCGATCAAATTGAATTAGCCAAGTGTTTAGAATTGGCCCATCAGGCTTGCAGTGTTTGAATGTTCTTCACTTCATTAACATATCTTAGAATAACCAAGTACAAGTAAGCTATCTTCGTCTGGCACAAAGGTAGGGTTTGTGGTTAGAAAATCCTTATACATTGTTTGGTATTTAATGAGAGAATGGCAACATGCTGTGTGTGGGATCTTCCCTTTAATGGATGAATATGCCCGAAGCTATAGTTTCAATTGACATTTTTATACTCCACACAAAAGGTGTTCAAGGACATTGCCTCAAGCATAGAAGATATTGGACAGTCCTCTCTATGAGTTTCTAAGCAAGTAAGATTTTATAGAATTTGCTTTAGGAAAGTACATTGGGGTTTGGTGTTCTGCTGTAACTTTGGTTTTCGCAGCAACATGGAAAACCCTGTAAGAGACGAGACCAGTCAGCAACACATCTTCCTAGTCCAGTTCCTTTTCCTTCCCCCGTGGTCTTCTCACATACCCCTCTGTGATCTCTATCCCTGTGTTTCCACTTGCCAATCTTTTTCAGATAAACTTCAACCCGAAGCACCTCCTAGCTCACCCCGATCTTTTTGACAACCGCCATGATGTGACTGTTTATACCACCCGCTTCCACAAGATTGTCTCATTCTGGCTCCAAATCCTTTCTTGCCAGTAGATGAGGAACGAAGGAACGTTTCCTGTTCACAAGGAAGAGGAATGCTAGCTCCTTACCTATAACTTCAGGCCCAGCCCACAACTTACATCTTGTCTGGAAGGATGAGGAGAAGGACACCTAAGTCCTGCTAGCTCACAGTGTGCCATCTGTACCCCTAACCTGACATTGTAACACATGGATGTGTAACCTCAGAACATGACAACCCTGATTCCCCAAGGAAATCGCGGTAACAGATCTAGACCCCTTTCGCTTAGTTACTTATGCATACCCAAAGATACAAGCAAGAAATACAGAACATGCAATTTTAATATTTATTGAAGCATTGTGATTCTTGAGTAAAATACATGTGCTGCAATAATCAATAGAAAGAAACAGAATAAAGTAATTAGCATTACAAGAATGGTGAAAAAGATAAAAAGTTCAACCATTTTGCTCATTACAGAGAATATATGCTTACAGACAAGTACTGTAATATGCTGTACTCCTACCTAGTACTTCGTAACCTAGCATGTCTAAGATGAGTGAATCTGATGAAGAATCCCTTTAGGGTGATCTAACTCCCCGTAACCTGTGGGTAAGTGTTATCAGGCTGCTCGCCTTAGTGGAGAGCTGGGCAGCATTCATTGCATGAGGTAAACAGGAATCAGCTGGGCTGGAATTGTGGCATGGGTCGACCTCTCAGTGGCAACAAAATGCTTCTCTGTCTAAGAAAGGACTCATGTCGTATATATAATAACATCATCCATATTACCATGTCGAAGCACCAGACAGGCTGCTATTGTTTATTCTTTTGTGATACTCTATCGCCAAACGGCCAAATCATATAACATTTTGCGTGATGAACTTAGCCCTTGTACAGATTGTTCAAGGTGTTTGATAGTGTGCCTACAAAGTGGCAGTGTAAGCAAAGATAAGTTTGATGAATATTATCCTGTGTGCGCATGTAAATGAATGTGTGCCAAATGTCATTGTGTTTTAGGGAGAGAAAGCAACTGAAGAATATGAACATGAAAATTGACATTTCCATCTGGGCCTAATGTAACCAAGTGATGCCCACTTCCAGGACGCAAGCAGACTTAAAAAGCTTCCCTAAACAATGCTAACAATACGGCTAAGTACACTTGGAATCAGAAGGGGGTCGTGCCCTATTTAGCCCTGGGTAGGACACAATACTGTAGGAAGAAATAATTGAGAACCCAGTCGCTTTTTGATTTTGCCACTTTTTTTATTTAGAGCAGATTTTTTGCACACCACCGTGTTTAATCAGTGGGTGTTATAGTTATTTTTTTTCAATGTACAAGTTTCGTCACTTGTGTGGATTATTGTGATTGCCTGGGGACTTGCCTTGTCATACACGAGTGGGTATTTGCTATGTACAAAATTTACATTAAACACCATAAACAAACAATTATGTTACAAATATACAAAAACATTTATACTATACAATTCTCACAATAAGCATTTACGTGAGGAAAATTACGAACTATACCCTACTAACTGGTTTCAACACTAGACCTTCATCATATGACCTTTGTATGTTTGAGGTCTAGTAACGCAAAGACAAAATTTACAAAAATTATTTTTTCACCATAACTTATAGCATAGTGTTCAAAGTCCTTTGCGCTAATTAAAGTTCGTTTATTTCAGTGAACCAAAGAAAGCCAACGCGTTTCCAAGCCTGTGTGTGTAATCGTCAGGCTCTTCTTCAGGGCGTTGGTTAGTTGGGTACCTATATAAAAATAACATGGGATACATTTAAGAATAGGGCCTCTCTCTAATTCTGAATCAGTACTTTTTGGTTAGTTACACTTAGTTTTACCTTTCCGCGAAAGGCAGTTTGAGTCTGTCTGTCTGGGGGCGCTTCTGGCTGGCAGGTCGTTCTGCAGAGGTAAAGGGCACATCATATATCTGTTTTCTTTGTATAAACAGGAAGCCTCTTAGCGTTTTTAATCTGATTAAATGTAAAAGGGGGGCAGGACTCACATTTACCTATTTTCTCTGTCAGTGCGGACCGTGATTGGGATTCTGATTTTCTTTATTCTTTGTTCCCACTTTGTTTGGGCGGTAGCGGCAGGGTCTAAATTAACGACAAAGTATGGCAAGAAAAGATTTTGAGTATTAAAATCTTACCCGGAGTTGTTAACTCTATTTCCCCATTTCTGGCCTTTACTTACTTCGAATTTCAGCCCGCAGGCTGGCCGCTGCTCGGGCACTGTTAGCGGCGTCTTTTTTTGCTCTACTAAAGTTTTGTCGCATAAGCTGAAAAAACGAAAAAATTCGTTTTAGATTTAAGTCCTACTGCATTGCTTCTGCTTTCCCCTCGTTTATTATCTTACCTGGGGGGTTGTTCATGGTTTCCACAGTTTTCCTGCCTGCTTCTGTGTTGAGAGATTTGTTACACAGAGCAGGTCACATGACTATTTGAGTTTTACTCGTGTCATGTGATTTAGGGGTTATGGGATATGTAGTCCTGACATGTTTAGATGACTATTTGTCGCATAAGCTGAAGAAACGAAAAAATTTGTTTTAGATTTAAGTCCTACTGCATTGCTTCTGCTTTCCCCTCGTTTATTATCTTACCTGGGGGGTTGTTTATGGTTTCCACAGTCTTCCTGCCTGCTTCTGTGTTGAGAGATTTGTTACACAGAGCAGGTCACATGACTATTTGAGTTTTACTCGTGTCATGTGATTTAGGGGTTATGGGATATGTAGTCCTGACATGTTTAGATGACTATTTGAGTTTTACTCATGTCATGTGATTTAGGAGTTATGGGATATGTAGTCCTGACATGTTTAGATGAAGTGTTCTTATACAGAGGACGCAGCCACATATTCAAGTTTCAAATTGTTCATTGAGTCCTGTAGTCACGCAGTTAAACTTCATGATTAGATACGCTTCTCTCCTGAGTAAAAGGGTTTCCACATTTCCTCCTCTTAATGGAGCTTTTATTCATCTAAACATGTCAGGAACTACATATCCCATAAACCCTAAATCACATGACACGAGTAAAACTCAAATAGTCATGTGACCTGCTCTGTGTAACAAATCTCTCAACACAGAAGCAGGCAGGAAGACTGTGGAAACCATGAATGAACAACCCCCCAGGTAAGATAATAAACGAGGGGAAAGCAGAAGCAATGCAGTAGGACTTAAATCTAAAACGAATTTTTTCGTTTTTTCAGCTTATGCGACAAAACTTTAGTAGAGCAAAAAAAGAAGCCGCTAACAGTGCCCGAGCAGCGGCCAGCCTGCGGGCTGAAATTCGAAGTAAGTAAAGGCCAGAAATGGGGAAATAGAGTTAACAACTCCGGGTAAGATTTTAATACTCAAAATCTTTTCTTGCCATACTTTGTCGTTAATTTAGACCCTGCCGCTACCGCCCAAACAAAGTGGGAACAAAGAATAAAGAAAATCAGAATCCCAATCACGGTCCGCACTGACAGAGAAAATAGGTAAATGTGAGTCCTGCCCCCCTTTTACATTTAATCAGATTAAAAACGCTAAGAGGCTTCCTGTTTATACAAAGAAAACAGATATATGATGTGCCCTTTACTGAACGACCTGCCAGCCAGAAGCGCCCCCAGACAGACAGACTCAAACTGCCTTTCGCGGAAAGGTAAAACTAAGTGTAACTAGCCAAAAAGTACTGATTCAGAATTAGAGAGAGGCCCTATTCTTAAATGTATACCATGTTATTTTTATATAGGTACCCAACTAACCAACACCCTGAAGAAGAGCCTGACGATTACACACACAGGCTTGGAAACGCGTCGGCTTTCTTTGGTTCACTGAAATAAACGAACTTTAATTAGCGCAAAGGACTTTGAACACTATGCTATAAGTTATGGTCAAAAATTTTTTTTTGAAAATGTTGCCTTTGCGATACTAGACCTCAAACATACAAAGGTCATATGATGAAGGTCTAGTGTTGAAACCAGTTAGTAGGGTATAGTTCGTAATTTTCCTCACGTAAATGCATATTGTGAGAATTGTATAGTATAAATGTTTTTGTATATTTGTAACATAATTGTTTGTTAATGGTGTTTAATGTAAATTTTGTACATAGCAAATACCCACTTGTGTATGACAAGGCAAGTCCCCAGACAATCACAATAATCCACACAAGTGACGAAACTTGTACATTGAAAAAAAAATAACTATAACACCCACTGATTAAACACGGTGGTGTGCAAAAAATCTGCTCTAAATAAAAAAGTGGCAGAATCAAAAAGTGACTGGGTTCTCAATTATTTCTTCCAACAATACGGCTAAGGGCATAAAAATACCTAAAATCATCACAAAAAAGACATTATAGTATTTTGAAAATAAAAGCATTCAGAAAGCTAAAATTAAAAGTCTTAAAGCAAATTTAAAAAGCAAGTTAAAAACGATGCAATTTAAAAACCAATTTAGGATGATAAAAAATACGTCCGATTTAAAAAGTTCCCACAACTCGAAACTGCCAGATTGTTTATGTGTTCCAAGGAGTAGACGAAACAATGCTGTTCCCAGAAACCACAGATGATGTTCTAAGAGACACCCCATGCATCAAGTTCATAGAACAAACATGTTCCAGTCAACCCCCCTCAGCGTCCGCCAAGGGAGGAACAGCCTGTGCTG
Source organism: Lissotriton helveticus (assembly GCF_964261635.1). Taxonomy (NCBI): domain Eukaryota; kingdom Metazoa; phylum Chordata; class Amphibia; order Caudata; family Salamandridae; genus Lissotriton; species Lissotriton helveticus. The sequence goes on along the minus strand of NC_136060.1, from coordinate 16,048,689 downwards.
ATTCTTCATAAGTTGAGCCAGGATCCGGATCACCAGGAGCCAAAGCATCCCAGGAGGGCTCATAGTATGCATTTAGGAGCAATGGCAAGTGTGAAGGGCGACGTTAATATATGAATATGAACTGTCTATTCTGTGATATGATTCATTTTATCTTCTGTATGATTTTAATTTGATCATATTTATATGTATTTATGAGGTTTTTAATATCATTGATTGATTGTTGTAGAATACTTTTATGCCAATTATAATGATGAAATAAAGTTACTATGACTGACTGACTGACAACAGTACAAGTGAGCCGTTAACGGACCCACCAGTAGGTTAATGTCTGACGATTGAAAAGTTGCGTTCCAAAGCATATGTCCGCAACATTCTGCTAAAAGCATCATAGCAAACATTCATAACCTCTATCGAAGGCCAAAATGTCGCGTCCCTAACTGTGCAGGTAGGTAGATACACTTAATTCCCCCCCACAGGCAGGTATGATCAGCTCGTAACCCAGCATTCACAAATTGCCTAAATACACTAGCACAATTACAAAGCTATGGCCAGCTTTACTAGATCATCAAGGCGTTCCTTCTGATGCACAACAGACACTAATGTGTTAAAAGTTACGTTAATGGTGTTATATGGAACTACAGGAGATTGCAGTGGCATCGCTACTAATCCTATGACTGTATCAAATACATCAGTTGGTATATTGTAATATGATGTCGTACAATATTATGAATATCTACCATTGTTTTCGGGACTGTGTACTCTCTATTAAAATCAAACGCTATTAAAAAAAGAAACTATGCGGGTAGGTGAAAACAGTACTTGTATACAACAGGTCATGACAACAGAAAACATTACCAGATAGGAAATTCCCGATCTTTGACTGTTTCACCTGAGACAATGTGGATCGTTGGAGTCAATCAAGGCACAACTTCCACACACTGTAAGTTGTGATCACCCAAGTGTTGTGTCTGCACGTGGCGTGGGTCAGCCCTATTGATCCTAAACCCTTTGGTGTTGTCAAGAAAACATGCCTGACATCCATTAGTATCCAACAGCCACACTAACCATCCCTCTTGATTGGTACTTGAAGAATTGTATAAGCCATTGTGAAGGATGTTGTCAAATGCTTCCTCCTTTTTAATTTGTGAATTTTTGCCAGTTCGCAAAACGTGCAAATGAGGGAAACTTTGGTGTGTTCAAATCTTTTATCTTGCCCAGGCCAAGACAGGATGTTTGCTGCACAATTTTGTTAGGAAAACTCATTTGTTGTGGTATAAGGCATGCTCTAAATAAGGACTTGTTTTCCTGAATCTGCCAACCTTTAGTTCTCCAAACGGATTTCAAATCAACATTTTCTTTCGAACAGTCAAACCCTTGTACAGACAGCATAGCAATGAAAGGTGCAGATTAAATGAGTTTGGCTTCAGTAAGCATAGTTTTCTTAGCCCGTGAAGGTGTGAGTTTATAATAAGAAGACTTTGGATCAGTTGGATAATGACCAGAAAAATATGCAAACTTCTGTGCAGATCCTTTTGAACTACCCCGTGATGGTGTAGGGCAATGTTCCGATTGTATGTAATTAAATACTGCAAGTGGAGTACTCGCTTTATGCAGAAAGTGGTATCCATAATAGTGAAAACAGAACATTTCATCATAATTTGCCGGGCCATCATACATTTGATCATTGTTAAAATCAGTTGAATGCAGCAGATCATCTAGCATCTTATGTGCTGTATGAATGCCCCAATCATCAGAGATAGTGATCATATCATGCAAAGAAATTCTTTACACATATTGAATCTGAATTAATTCAGTGGGTCTGAATATATCATAGGATACCTTATCCGAAACAATTCCATCAAGAACCAGAACAGCAGAAATGTTCACCAGGGAAAGGTCTCTTCGCACGTTGTGTGATGAAGTATGGGGTTTACAAACCAAGTTTAACAGTTGAACAGTAGAGCATTCTGAGATGTAGTGTCCATTCATAATAAAGAAAAAGACTGTCGAAAGACAATCCAAATGAGGAGGAAAAGTCACGAAATTCGAATCCAAATGTATATCCATTGAGGGATAAAGTATGGCTTTTTCAACCAAATGTAAAATACATGCAGCTTACCTCGAGGTGGTAGTGGTGGTGGGTCAAATGACCCTGAAGAGAAGTCCTCATAGTTGTTGAAGTATTTTAGATAGCTCTGGAGGCTGTGTAGAACTGGGAGATGATTTGATTGGTGGCACGTTTTTTTACATACCATATTTGTTGGTTTGCAAAATTCAAAACTGTGTTTCCATACATTATTTATTTTATTTACTTGTAAAGTTCTCGAATCAACCCAAAGGGGTATCTTTTTGCGGGAAGTGCAGTAGTCAAAGAAGACCAGGTGCAGGCAGTTTAGAAGAGCTCAGTCTTAATCAGTTTTCTAAATGAAAGCTAAGTGGGAGAAAGCTTTCCTATCCATGACAGATTTGTTGAAACGAGGAATGAGGAGCAGAGTTTTCGCTCCTGATTGGAGGGGTCTATTTGGCTGATATTGCATGAGTTTTTCTGCCATATACCCAGGTCCTTTTTACCATTTAATGTTTTGTGCACAATGCAACATATCTTAAATCTAACCCGCTTACATATCGGTAGCCAATGCAGATGTTGTAAGAGGGGGAGAGATTCTGATCTGGCTGGTAAATTCTTGACAAATCGAGCAGCAATGTTTTGAACTACCTGATGTCTGTTTAGTGAAGACTCATATGCCGCAATCAGGAGGGCATTGCAGTAATCCAGGCGGTTTATCACCAGTGCCTGAATAAGTGTTTTACATGTTGTTTATAAGGAGGTTGTTGATGTAACAGGAAGAAGTAATACTTCAGGGTTAGCTGTCCTCAGTCGGGGAGAAGAAACTTAATCAGTGATCAAAGCTTCCATCTGAACTTTCTGTTGGGTAGTGAGAGAAGACATAGCTACCCAGGAGCCCTTTTGGCCTACTGTGTAGAACCGGCCACATAATGTTATTTGATAAATTCTATCGACATGAATCTTTTGTTTTTGCAGCCAGAAAAGGGCAGTAGAAGTACATTTCTGGTACGTTCAACTGCCAGGACAGGTACAGGCGCTCTTTAGGTTGGCCAAAATTCCTTTGTGTTCACTGTCTTCTTCCAGACTAGAGAACTGATATTTTAAATACAACCAGGAGTTGCTGATGTGGCCTTCACTTCCCCCTTGACATTGCTCCAAGCTTTTCGAAAGTTGTTTAGATCCTGTAAAACATCCAAACGTTCAGTGATGTCAAAAGGTGTTTCAGCCACCAATGTCCTGGGACTGTTGAGAGCTCATCTTAACCTCAAACAGGATCTCATAGGGAGTCTGACCACCCAGGGAATTTCTCGGCAGAATATTTAGGGCTCTCTGGATCCCATACAGGTGATGGACCCCACTGCATCGAGAACCTAATACACTAGCTATTAAAGACTGCTTTAATTCCCAGTTCTTTCTCTGCACTACCACATTTCCCTCTGCATGATATGGGGTGGAGTACCGCACAGTCACAACCAATTTTCCCATGATGTCTCCGTAAGCCTTGAAGGCAAATGCCGGACCATGGTCCGAATGGAATGTGGCTACTGCGTATGTCTCAATAAAGACTTGGAAATCTGTTATGACAGTTTCTGAATCAGTCAATCGCTGGGCCAAACTATAGGAATCCGGAGCAGGAACCTACTGCTACCAAGATGTATTTGTAAGCCCCATCTGATTGTAAAGGGCTGCAGTAAATACAAGCGAGAGGCTTGTCTGAGATCAATAGGAGTGTCTGTGGTGGATGCACTACATGGGAAACCTTAAACTGCTGGCAGATGCCACATTTACGGACAGAATCCTTAGTCTGTTTGATTAGACCTGGCCACCAATAACACTGCAGCAACAATGAAATTGTAGCTGCCACCCCTGCAGTAGCAGATCACGACTCTCAAGTGCTGCTAGGAGTAACCCTAATCTGCGATCTGAGTTTGGTATTACACGATCGCGCACTTTGAGAATCGGAACAAAAGGAACGTTTTGTGCACTTAACTGGTAGGAGTAGTTTGTTGGAAATTCTTTCGGCAGGTGGGTACCATTGTGCTCAGTGTTGTCAGCCACCATAATGTCTCTAGTCTATATATTCTTGTACTTGAATGAGTAATTGCAGCAACTGCAGGAGTTGGCATTGTAGCTTTTGTGGCTTCATCAGCCCTGCAGCCTGTGTTCCTACATGCTGATGATTCAGTGAGTGTATTACATACGTCAGTGGTAAACACTGAGTTTTGCCACCTGTCCCCAACGCAACTTGTGCTTAAAGTGTACCCTATGGAATCTCTAAATCCATTCTTGCTCCAGTAGTGGAAGTACTCATTGTAAGACAGAACACAATAATATAAATGACACACTAAGTGTTTGGAATCCAGGATCCATATTCTCAAGTGCCAGAATTACAGCTTTCAGTTAAGACAGCGTGTAGGTCTTGTGAGGGCAAATTCTCCATCCTCCATTCTACCATTCACAGCGGTGCACGCTGCTGAGTGTTGGTGCTTTGTCCCTACGCCAGGCTGTGCTGAACCGTCAGTATAAATGATGTAACCATACTGATCCAAAGGCATGACTTCATTAAGCAGAGGATATATGTTTTCATATTGCAGATATGCTTGTGTTTGTAGTGTAGAGTGAAATTTTGATTAGCTCTGTTGCTGTAAGAGAGTTGTCCCACTGTATCCATTGTGGATGTAAATCTTTCGCATTTAGATCACTGGCCTTTGTCACATCCTGTCAAGCTGGGAACGGAGTCACAACAATACTCCATTTCCCCTAAGCCAAAGTTCTTTCTCTCACTACAGCAGCCTTTTCTGTCAGTGCAAACCTCATTTCTGCATTCATGTATAAATAGGATTTATGTGAAATTAGTACAGTTTCTCCTTAATTGAGAGGGACATAGGCATACCCCCGATGCACCCTCAATTATACAGATCACCAGGTTGCTTGTGTTTACATGTGTGTGTATATGTTTGGATGCTAGCATGTCAACTTGCACTGAACATAAAATGTGCGTGTGTTCAGGTGTCCAATGTGTATATGAAAAGTCTGGACGAATCAAATTGTAGAATGGTTTTACCCACTCTGCATAGTCTGGAATGTATGATCTGCTGAAATTTAGAAAGCCCAATATTGATTGGAGTTTCTTCAATTTGTTTGGTGGCTGTAGAAGTGCACACTTCTCCAGAAAATGTGTTGTTAATCTTCTGCATTAACTTGACAGCTTGTATCCTAAGAATAGAACAACGAGATGGGCTATTTTTATTTTTATTAATTGAATTTGTAGCCCATGCAAGCAATTCCCAAAACTGTCCAATCTATTCTAGCCAAATGATGTTGAAATGTCATCACCTATCAAATATATGTCATTGACGTAAGACAATTATTGGTCATAAAATTCACGCAAACATTTTGTAACCTAGGTTGAAAACAACCCTGGGCTGTTTTTATACCACTGAGGCAATCAACAGAACCGCTTTTAAGAACCTAGCACAATGAATGCAGCCAAGGGCCTGCTTACAAGTGCTATGTTTTGGCAGAAAAATCCATTTGAAATGTATAAAGTGTTTTTTAATTTTTTCTGAACTAAATTATCCATTAGTGCCATGCGTGTTGTATATAGCAAATGTGCATGTAGTGGTGTTTAAGTGTCTGTAATCTAATACCAGATAATATGAATGGTCGGATTTCATTACTGGAAACAAAGGATTATTCATAGGGGAGGTGTATCTTTCAATCACACCTTGCTATTCAAGTTGTGTATTTCTCTAACTTGTTTTTTAGCCTCATATTTAATGGGGCAGTGTCTTTGTGCTTGTGGGGTTGACCTCACTGGCATCATGTGACAAGGGAAACTGTCATCCCACTGCACTTGATTGCGAAATAACCCAGAAGCTTGTGCTAAGGCCCACTCCTTAGCATATGAATGTTATAATGCATCTGGGATGAGGTCAGAAAAAGCAGGCAAAATACTGTTTCTCCGTCGGGGCAGCCCATGACAAATTTTGGTGGCCAATCCCTTTAAGCCAAGAAAATGCAATAGCCATGTTTTGGATTACTCCTGAAAGGAACAAGATGTATCCTGAAACCTGTCATGCGTTTTAATATTATCAATGGTACAAAGATTATATCACTTTTCAGTTAAGAAGATCTGCCCTGCGACTTAGACTTTCCTTTATTTTTCTCATAATCCCACTTTTTCTTAGAAGAATTGGGTGCTTGCTTTAAAATATCCTTTTCATAATTACCCTTAATTTGTGGTTTACTAGATTTGGCTCTCAAATTATCTCTATCTATTGATGCATAGGTTTCCTCAATAATTATTGGTAATTTGTGCTCCTGTACTGCCGGAGCCACATTTGTGAGTTGCTGGCGTATAGCCAAAGCTGCTGCTTCCATTTTAATGTTACTCAACATTATGGCGGTGGGGCTTTGATGAAGGCAGAAATGAAAAGATCCAGCTCTCCAAGAGAAAAGTGAACAGTGGCGGCTCCTCCACAATGGTGGAGGAGCGTCGCCCCACTGTTGTGCTCAGAGCCAGGAAATGCCAAATAAAATGATGCTCTTGCATCGTTTTATTTTACATTTGCCTGCTCTACCAGCGGTGTTGGGAGGGGCGGAGCTTAGGAATGGGAGGAGGAGTGCAACGTGCACTCCACTTCCTAAGTACACATATGTGTTTTGGCTGGCTGTCTCAGGCCGACCAAAACACACATGGGCCCTTAGGTTTTCTCAAGCCCAGCTGCTTTGAGCAGCAAGGCTGGAGAAAACCCACAGACTCCCTGGTCTGAGTAGGGCGTCTTCCCTGCCTGCTCAGACCAATCCACGCGCTGGTCTGCAGCACGGGGATTGGATGGGAGTCTGGGTACCTGGGGCTGCTGGGACCCAGGAAGAAAAGAGACGGTGAACGAGAAGCTGGAGTTGGTGGCCGTGGCGGCAAAAGGTAAGTTATATATATATTTTTTGTTGTATTAAACACCCTCCGCGAACGAAGCCTCCCATGCGGCCCATCACTCCTTGTTTATGGCGACTGCCGATGAAGCTGAAACTCCCATTTTTAGGGTCCCGCCTGAACTGGTTTCTGTGATAAAAATCCATTATGTGCTCACACTATAACGCTTAATTCTCATTTGGGAGCCTTAGGATGTAGGGTATACTCAGGTAGTTGGGACATGCCAGAACTTGTCTCATGGCGTCAGCCAAATTAATGCATGAAATCAAAACATTAGGTTGGAAATGTTAGTGATATAACACCTTTTGTAATTCATCAAAGCAAAGCATCAACCAGCAAAAGTCTGCCTGTCAATGAGACGGACACAATAAAATAAAAAAATTCAAATAGAAAAGGATTTGCAAGGAGGTGGGTTAAGAAAATCCACTCGTGTTTTCATTATTCAAGCTGAAAAAGGAGATGTAAAAGCATGGCTCCACTCTGAACCACATCATAGGGTGCTGCTGTTTGTTTGCTGTAAATTAACAAATGACACACCTCCATACTTTGGCATTAGTTGTTTGCAACCCCTGTAGAAGACCACAGGAAAGCTGAAGGAATCCAAATTAACAAATGTCACAATGCTGGAATAGGGAGCTGGATATACAACCGTTCAAAGGAACTTAATTCATGTTGCTTGCACTGAATGTTTGTCAATTAGGAGAGAGGGCTAATGTTTAAACAAGCAATGGCAAAGCCAAAACGCCTGGGTTTGGCAAGCGAGTACAAAGGTTACTTTTATTTTTTTTTGTGAGCGATGTCAAAAAATAAAAATGAAAAAATATGCGACCAGCTCAATGTGGTCACCATTTGCTTGCAGTTCAGTTGTGTAGTCATTTTACTAGTGGGGCTTTTGAGCATCACGCCTTTCAGTTGTGCATGCATATTATTATTTCTAACAAAAATAAAACCCCACAACAGCAAGCACTCAAAATGCAGGCAGCTACAATGTTCTAATGTAACAAATCTTTTGACCATAAACTTTAAAAGGAATGAATGAATGAATAAATGTTATTGCAGTTACTTAAAACCATTAGCAATGTGACGAAAGCATTTAAAATCAGAACCTTAAAATGGATTCATTTCAGAGTTTAACACATTTCATTTCAGAGACAATACGTTTAAAAATACAAGTCTAAAAGGCAAATGGTTGTATATGAGGCATTTTGACGAAAATTATTGTGTCATTTATAAAGTATGCCTTGTTCCGTCCACAGTAAGTCTGTTTTCTTATGGTTTGTCAAGATCTTATTCTTCAACAAGTCTGGAACGCACCTCCTCCATGTATCTCCCGATTCTAGCCAAGTCGGTCGGTAGTATGCAAGAGAATATAACTGCGATCGCTTCTTTCACCGTCCGAGCTCTTTTATGTAGCCATATTGGCTTTAAAAGTTTCTGACGAGACTGTAAGAGGCCGGGACAGCAGCACATCAATCAGGTGTGCTTAGTTTAAAAGGAGAAAATACAAAATAAATAGTGGATATTTAAAGTTAATATAAAAAAGCACACTTTGTACAGCTTTGCAACTGAAGAGGAAGGAACTATTTTTGGGCGGATGTGAAGAATACGCACAGGCTTAGTGCAGTCACTCAAAGTGAATAGAGCCAATGAATGAAGTGGGCTAATCCTTTGCTACATGCTGTGTGCTGTTTTGGAAGAAACCTATATATGAATGACAATTTAACAGACCAATAATTGAAGCCTGCTCACCAAAATCCCCTCACTGTCTCTATGTTATGTATGATTTTATGGGAAAAACAGTTGGCTGATAAGACCTAAACTATTTAAGGGGACCCTAGCATAAAGGCATAAAGACCACTAACCTTTTGCAAATATGTCAAGTGTTCACCTCAGACACAAACTAGGATGTGTACTTGCTGCAATAGTCAGGGAAAGAACAGATAAGATGGAAAATACAGTCTCTTCAGTAATACTTTTTCATGCAAGCAAGTTCAAATGTATGCATGAATGCATGTCGCGTGTAGGGGGGATACTTGCACGCACATAAGTACTTCTGTATAAGCAACTGCCAGAACGCTAACACTAACCACTGTTTGAGACGGATGCAGTAAGCACTGGAGTCGTCGAATAGTAGAATCGCTCTTTTAAGTAAGGTTGGCTTAGAGTAGGACAGAAACCCTACTAACAGTCTTGAAGCTGAATGTATCCAAGGAGCTGGACACTTGGAAGTGCTCTCTAATGGCCCTGTCAACCTGATGCCCATCGCCTGACTATGTTTGATAGTATTCTTTTAAAAAGGTCGCGAGAAGTTCACCGCATTGCTGAGTGTCGCGGAACCTAAATAATTAAATTTGAAGCTATCCTGGGAATCAGACGTCTTCGCTGATTTAGAGCTTTTGACGCAGACACGAAGTTGCTACAGAAATCCTTGCTCTAAAGAGTTTTGTTAATCCAGACAGACCCCAGCCCCCTTCCTCGGTAGCCAGCTCAGGACATCAGGAGGGGGCCAGCGGCAGGTGGCGCGATCAAATGTTGGCCTGTCAACTGATCCATGGTGCGTGTTCCCAGCAGATTACTTGGGTTTTTCTTCTGTGGTCCTTCTTTGTTGTTGCAAGAGGAGGCTGTCCAGCAGAATTCTATCTTCCTGGGGTTCAGGCCTAAACCAAACACCAAACCCTGGAGGAAAGGCGGCTATCCCACAGCGAAGGGTGGTGCCGCGGATAATGTCTGCGGCAATGTCCTCTTTCCATGAATGGAATCCGAGCTCTCGCAGCTCAATGAAGGGGGGGTCTGTCCCGCCAACTGTGAAAAAAGCCGAAACAACCGTGGCTAGTTTCCTGCTTCTTCAAAGTTCATAACATCGAGCCCATCATGCGAAACAAGTGAGAAATACGCGAGGCATTCAATCGTCACAAATTCCTCAAATCAAATAAAGGCTTAGGAGAACCAAAGCTGTTCATGTTTTTTTTTCTTCATAACAAGGTCGGCTAACTCTTCTTTTGTTCAGTGGGTAAAAACATGCTTATTAAAGAACGACCAAACAATTGTCAGTAAACAGAAGGAGAGAGCGAGGCATTGAAACGGCCGCGAAGATCTCGCGTTACAATTAGTTCTCGGGTTTCAGTGAGCAAGCTGGGCTCTCTGTTTTGTAATCTGTGGACTGCCTGATTAACAGGCCTCTCCTAAGCGGCTGTTTTAGAAACAGAAGCCTCGGTGTCTTGAAATAAAACGACATTAATGTTTATTTCCCAGGATTTGGTTATGGTGGAAATAAAATTAAAAAAAGAGGGGGCAACAAAGACATTTCCATTAGCCATGGAAGAGAACAATATGCCAGAACGCACTGTCGCCATAAATTACTCGCACAAGGCTTTCCCAAGGGCAGACACGCAATAAACACTTCATCTAAAAAATGAATAAATGCAAAAACTGAAAAATAGCTTTTTGCTTTCCATCTGTTTTCAACATCGCAGTAAACACCGGCATGCTATCTCCTGCCATCGGTATTTGTGAAAAGCAAAACCTGTCATACTAACGAGAAACTAAGTTTGATGTGAAGTCAAGCGCTACACCACCCCAAAGAGAGCTTTAGAAGCAATCAGGAGGCAAATGTGCTTTATGACCGGGAAGAGCCAGATGTAAAGGAAAGAGAAGAAATATCCAGCTAATCGCCGCATTTCCATCTGCTGCAAAACAAGAGCATCTTCTGCTGATCGTCGGTCGGCCCACTCAGCGGGGTGGCTGCTCACCACCGACCATATGGCGACGGCCATGTCACGAGTTGGGATCCCAACAGGGCCCGTTCAGACTCCCATCATCATCAGGGCTGTAAAGAGAGACATTCACTTGGATAATCGTTACGCACAGGATTTCGTTTTTTGCCGGTGCTGGTCACCATCGGTAATACCATACTTGCCAACTCACACAGTGCCACCGTGTGACACACGATATTATCGGCTCCTCACCGGGAGACTGTTGTAATTATTACAGTACAGATGACAGGATACTTCTGGTTGGTTATAAGTAGATTTAATGTGAGACACAGCTGAGTACAATCCTCGCCAGCTGACCAGACCACACCAACTGACACTCATGGAATTCTCCAGGTAGAAGTCAGAACATACATAGGCATTGTGGTAGAGAGGGAACAAGAAAACACAAAGAAAGGACTAAGACAAAAGACAAGCATATTACATGAAGAATCAATGTACAACACATCTCCCTCCTTTATAGAAAAGAAAAGAAATAAAGGAAAACAAAGATTACAATACAAGAGACTGCAACGACAACCACAAAGACAACAGAGTATTCAGAGACACAGGATGAAAAGAGAAGAGTGAGATGAAACAAGACACTCTATCAAGACATGGGTACCACACTAGAAATCCGAAATATCATTACACTCCATCCCCCTCCCTTAGAGAAACCAAAACACGGTTTAAAAGAGAGAAAATCTATCCAACAAGGAAGGAAGCTCACGCCCACAACCTCCCCAAACACCATAGGGTAAAGACCCTATTAACCAAAGGTAGGCATAAACATAGACCTTTGGGAGAGACACAACATACCTCAGGATAGATAACCTGGGAACTAATATAGGTATTTATCACTCACCAACACCACACCCTTCATTGTAGGCTACACCGCATGACAGCACAGGATGGTTAACCTGGAGATAGACTAACTTCCAATACTATCTCTCCAAAGAAGGGTACAACACAGAGTTCAAACCCTGAAACCAAACCTACAGCATGCCCTACAAAGGGTATACCATGGGTACCAACAGGCCCCACACCCTCCCCAAAGAAGGGTACACCAATGGGTAAAAACACCGCCATAGGAAAGTACAACAACAACAAAATTCAATACACTTTCCTCGCTAACCCCAATAACACAGGGTTCGCACCCTGGAACTTATACACCAACATCCAACATGACCTACATATGGTATACCATGGGTACTAACTGGCCCCACACCCTTCCCAAAGAAGGGTACACCATTGGGTAAAATGCACCGCCATGTGAAAGTAGAGCCACAAAACACTTAGCACACTGACCCCCAAGACGCATGTTTTACATAGGGTATACCAAGGGAACCAACAGGCCCCACACCCTCCCCAAGGGAGGGTACACCATTGGGTAAAATGCACCGCCATAGGAAAGTAGAGCCACACCAGCTCTTAAAACACATTCCACACTGACCCCCAAAACACTCAAAAGGATTCTACATAGGGTATACCGTGGGTGCCAACAGGCCCCACACCCTCCCCAAAGGAGGGTACACTATTGGGTAAAAGACACCGCCATGGGAAAGTAGAAGTAGAGCCACACCAGCTCTCAAAACACATTCCACACTGACCCCCGAAACACTCAGAAGGGTACTACATAGGGTATACCATGGGTACTAACGGGCCCCACACCCTCCCCAAAGGAGGGTACACCATTGGGTAAAAGACACCGCCATGGGAAAATAGAAGTAGAGCCACACCAGCTCTCACAACACATTCCACACAGATCCCCAAAACACTCAAAAGGCTGAACACAGCAGGAAAAACATATAAGCCCTCCTAAATAGAGTACATCAGAGGAGATAACCCTGCAGACTAGAATGGGGCACCAGATATCCTCATAATAAACAAAACAGGAAAACAGACCCAAGGAACCGTCATCACATAACTGGTGTTGAACTAGTTCAGGCATTCTCGTATCACAATCATGCAACAATTACTAACAAACTCAGTGACCTAACCACCAACAATACAACAAAACAGGGTGACAACAATTCATACACTAACACGCCCTACATAGAGTATCCCATGGGAACCAACCGGCCCCACCCCCTTCCCAAAGAAGGGTACACCATTGGGTAAAAGACACCGCCATGGGGAAAGAACAGCCACACACTTTCCACATTGACCCCCAATATTCAAGCTACAACAAAAGTTGCACAAGGTTCACACCTTGGAATTTACACCAACACGCTCTACGTAGAATATACCATGGGAACCAACCGGCCCCACCCCCTCCCCAAAGGAGGGTACACCACCCCCTCCCCAAAGAAGGGTACACCAATGGGTAAAACACACCGCCATGGGAAAGAACAGCCACACACTTTCCACATTGACCCCCAAAATACAAGCTAATGAGCTACTTAACAACAAGACACAACAGCTCATAGTCCTGGTTCCTCTCAGAACCTCTCCCTGGTTCCTCTCAGGACCTCTCTGTAATAACTCGCTGTCACAAATCCTTAGACCTGGAAGATCTTGAAACTCTTCAGTCTCAAATTTACTTCTTGGAATCGTTCCAACATGGATTCCTCACCTTGCTTCAGTGACATGCTTCAGGACTCACAGTCCTAATTCGGATTTTACTAAGTTTTGAAGTCACCATCAGAACAATTTCTTTCCCGGCCACATGACAGTAAACTTCGTCCTCTCCCAGCTGGACACTGAAATCCAAGACTTTTTTTTTTAGTCCCGAGACACACATCGACCTTTTCCCGTAACTAACTCGGATTCTTCATCAACATTATGGACCTACAGTCCAGAGACTCACTTACAACTTGCTGACCGGAGTCTCTCATTTGGGACCATTGTCCCCTATTATAGACCTACCAACAAGAGACTCACTTGGGACTTGCCATCCCGAGTCTCCCCAGGAACCTTTTCCTATTGCCGAATTTATTGTCCAGCGACTCACCGTGGACTTGCTGTTTAGAGTCTTTCCAGGGACCTTTGTCCCCCCCCGTTGCGGACTTACAGTCCAAAGACTCACCTGAGACTTACTGTCTAGAGTCTCTCCAGGAACCATTGTCCCCATTGCGAACTAACTGTCCTGAGTCCCATTTGGGACTTATGATCTCCGTCGCATACTTTTGTCCATGCTCTCCAACTTGGTACAGAAACATTACGCTCCATTTTACCTACGTCCTTTAGGATTTTCCGCATACTTTTCTCTTTGTTTTTTTTTTTTTTTTTTTATAACCTCCATGTACTATTAGATATTAACTTTTCTCTTAAGATCTTAGTCCTTTAAATCCTAAAAACATTCCTGCACTGAAATGTCCTTCTGACAAAACTACAGGTTCCTTGTGATGGCACTCGTTTTGACTTCAGTCAAAAATAAATACTTAATTCATCCACAAGATGGCTCTGTTGTGAAGGAAATCTCACTAAGACGGTCTCCGAATACACATTGAGGAGTACAGTTCTGCAGAATTATAAGACATTAACTCATTTGATGAATCAAGTCAAGACTAGAACATATGAGCTGGGTTACCTTTACTGTGTGTAAAGACTTTGGAACACAGTAAATTGTTACCGAATCAAGCTCAAACTAGTCAAATAATGACATGCGCTGACTCAGGAAAATGACAAGACAAAGATGAAGAGCATGAAAACGGAGCTTGGATCCTCGCTCTCTATCAATGCCCATAAGACACGAAGAATATTTTGGATGTCGACTTCTTCTCACTCGCTTACCTATACCTCGGCATGAAGTTAGTAGCACATAGTTGCTCAAAACACTCGGTTTTAGCGCTCCCAATTTGCGCCACACACGAGGAAATACTTAGAAACATGCGTCTTCTCCGTTACGTTGTGCTCCCGTAGCCCCGTTGCCATGGAAACAGAAACACAGTAAACACAAAATGGATGCTCACGTCGCGTTGTGACGTCTCCTCTTGCGCGATGACACACTGAAGGCACCCAGGCTTCTTCGAGAAAGAGGCTGGATACGCAATCACGCCTAAGAGCAGGCAGCTTCGCTGAATCACACGGAGATTCCATCACGTCATCAGTTATGAAAGTGGCATGATGGAGAGCAGGTCGGCGCAGGGGCAGACAAACGGTTGCAGACAAACGGTACACAAGGGCAAACAAATTCCAAATTTTAAGACTCACGGTAGAAGAACTTGGGGATTGCTTCATATATTCCTTTCTCCGTTTACATCTGTAATTCACTCGTTTTTGGCAGCATGTAACCGTTTATTCACAGGAGAACATTTCTTGAACCGATTTTCTTAAAGTTAATGGTTCCTTTCCATTCATGAAAAGAGTTACACAGCATTGGCAATTACCTTTCTTCATGGTTTTATCTGGTTATTTGGGATGTAGTTCATTTCAACTTTAATCGCCACTTTAGACAGGTTTCTTAATTTCTTTTCAAACTTGTAGGCAGTTCCTTTTCCCTCGCTTTCAGCTGCAGCTGGTTGTAAAGTAGTTTAGTTTGACTTTTGCTGCCAGTTTAAACATGTTGCTTAAAATCACGAGGCGCTACAAAAACATCTGATTAAATTCGTGCCATTTCTGTAAATCGTGCCGTTTCTCTTGTTAAGCACTTTATTTTAAACAAACATGAAGCAGAGATGAAGTTCTTTGAACCGATTTCCTGCAGTTTACTATGAGTTTCTTTGCATTACCTTGCTCGTGGTTAAAACTGCAGCTATTTCAAACTTGGTTCGGTTCAAGTCTTATTGCCACTTTAGACAAGATTCTTTTCACTATAATTTCCGGTTGTTTTCACCAATTCTCACTGCGCTGCGGCGGTTTTCTTCTATTCTTACTGCTCAACCAATCTTCCCGGTTACATTGCCGCTTTTATTTTCCCTCACCACACTTCTTGCCACTTTGAACACGGCGCTATACTGCCAGCGATAAGAAGGGTACTCTCAGTTCCTTACTTTTTCTAGTTTCATTTGAGTTTTTCTTCTTTTACCTTTATATCTGGCTTAGATTGTCGCTGGTAGTAGATAGGAGGGTCGCAGTGGGTTCTTTTCTGCGAGGTGTAGCTCAGGCTGTGTTAGATGATTTCTTCTCTGGTCTGGTCAGCTTTAAACGTCGCCAAAATGTTGTAATTATTACAGTACAGATGACAGGATACTTCTGGTTGGTTATAAGTAGATTTAATGTGAGACACAGCTGAGTACAATCCTCGCCAGCTGACCAGACCACACCAACTGACACTCATGGAATTCTCCAGGTAGAAGTCAGAACATACATAGGCATTGTGGTAGAGAGGGAACAAGAAAACACAAAGAAAGGACTAAGACAAAAGACAAGCATATTACATGAAGAATCAATGTACAACAGAGACCTTTGATGAGAGCTATCACAGGATGACAGGAAAACGAGCTGAAAACAGTGTAAGTAGTGGTTTTACAGCTCGTTTTCTAGGGCTTTGGATTGCCAACGTCCATTAAGAGGTGTGCAAACCACAACAGGACATGGCACCAGCCTCAGGAAGTTTTTTTTTTGGAGGAAGAGGGGGCTTAGGGGCGGGGTGGGTTTAGGGTGGCCAGACGTCCAGGTTTTCCCAGGACGGTCCCCGTTTTTGGAGAAGTGTCCCCATGTCCCGACACTTGTCTCCAAGTGACTCAAATGTCCCGGTTTTCAAACAGTGTCCCAGTTAAACACAAAAATGTCCCTGTTTTTCATTGGCTGCCCTTCGGCAATTAAGCATTCCGTAGTTTACCTCCCATGCTTTTCTGTCATAAGCAACTATGCAACATTAGTGAGTTGTACTTTACGTTGTGCTGATGCGCAGCTATAGAAACGAGCATTGATAAAGCTAGTAAATCGGGCGTTTGCTAGCATGTGAGCTTTTATTGATTTTTGGCAAATATAAGCTATAGTCATTAAAAGTGTAAATGTAATAAAAAGTACTAATGCTGCTGCGTAAAGGAGAGGGGTGCCAATAAAAGACCTGATTTGTTGTCTGTAATGCTTCATCTCGGACTCTGGAGGGAGCTGTCATTGTAGTCATTTTTCTATGTCTATGGCAGCTGTCAAAAAGTCCTACTTTTATGTCGATGGTTACAGCAAACCATAGTCCTACTTCTATGTCAATGACCGGTCCCAGTTTTTTGTTTTGAGAATCTGGTCACCCTAGGTGGATTTAAAAAATGCCTCGTAGGTACTTCTGGGCAAGAGGCCAGCCACCTTCAAGGCCCCACCCCCTCCTCATACAGTAAGATTGTTCTTCAAGTTGAAAGGTATGAAATATCGATTAGTTCTTTTTGTCAATTCAATTACATTTTCTTTTTTATTTGTTCACTACTGTGCCATTAAGGCAGAACATCTGTTCTTTTTGCTATTGCTGAATAGTATAGGCAAAAAACTTTGAAAGCCAAAAGGCGAGACCTACTGGCTTTGCCAGAACCTGTTCATACTTTGTAAATATGTACAACCTCTAAAGAAAATACTGGGAGGATGTCTGGCCTTCTGGTCAAAATATTCTACCACTGGAACACTCTTCATTAATTATCAGGCTGTGTTTTAATTGAATGTAATGTTTTGTTAGGTGCTGGCTCATATTTTAAGTGTTGATGTTCATAATGTAGGCACTTTTACCATTCCTCCCAGGTAATGCATGGTCCAATGCTGTGAAAGCATTAAACTTTCATTAGCATATCAAATCTATTATTCACAGAGGCCAGACTGCTTTCAACAGGACTCTAACCCTCTAGGGTTTAGGAGAAGGAGTACCAGTGAATTTATGAAGAAATCAATGGCGTCTTTGAACAGGGTTGTCTTCAGTAGAGAATTTAGATTTTTTATTGTTTAGTTAGTTAAAACCGTAACAATTTTACCATAAAACCGTTATTAAAAGGATGAAAAGGGCACCAATGTGGGCACCAATGTTATCCATGGCAAAGGTAAGGTTATACAGTAATTGAGGAGGGTAAGTTTACGGGCTGTGTTTAAGAGTCTAAAAGTCCAATAACTTCCTGGTCTTCTATGGTTGATCAGTAAAACAGATAAATTGCA
This sequence comes from Lissotriton helveticus, assembly GCF_964261635.1. Lineage (NCBI taxonomy): Eukaryota > Metazoa > Chordata > Amphibia > Caudata > Salamandridae > Lissotriton > Lissotriton helveticus. The sequence continues at coordinate 16,030,916 of NC_136060.1, read as the reverse complement.
GAGTGCGGCTGTTCATACCCCCAGGGGCGTGGGCTGAGGGGAGGTAGCTCAGAATCACACTGTGAAATGGGACATTATCAGTTTTTGAGCAAAGGTAGCAGGGTGGGAAGGAGCAGGGCAGGGTCGAATTAGGTCGTCAAACTTCTTGACATATTTGCCGCACCTCGCTAGGGTTCGTGTATCAGTGGGGGAGCAGCACAGTGAAGATGTCTCCAGGCATGAGGGAATGTCCTTCTTTGGATAAAGTGGTTTAAGGAGAGATCTCCTGGGTGCGGGACAACAGCACAGAAGGTGGAGCCATAATACATTCTTGTAGGTGCACAGTCTGCCGACCCTCTCCTTTCCCAGTGGAGCCCATTGCTTGAAATCAGCCACTTGTAGGCCTTGTAGGTGCATAAATAAAATATCCATGTAGACCCATCTTTTTAGACCATCTGAGAGGTATGGCTGTGACTTTCCCGGTAAGATAGTTGAGGACTTTAAGGAACGGGTGACCAGCAGATGTGAGGTTAGTTACAGCTGCCTGATGACCCTTTTGCAGGCTGTGTAGGGGATAACATCAGAGTTTAGCGCAGTAAGATCAATTTGTAGAGAGGTTATAGCTTTTTGAATGTCAGTACCAGGGATTCCCAGGGCTATCAAATCTTCCTTTTAGACATGCTTGAAGAGTGTTTTCCAGTGCTTTTAGAAGCCTAGTGTAAAATTTCAAGGAGTCAGCCTCGCAGGTGTCTTGGAAGGCTCAGCTCCAACCATAATCTGGTCCTTCGTATGTATCTGGGGAGTTGAAATACTCGCTTATAGGCCGAGCATTGATCGTGGTCTAGGAGTGCGGCGCAGGCCTCTGGGAAGGCCTGTTGTCCATAGTGTAGCGCCAGGAGAAGAGATGCTTTAATGGTCTTTAGTATGGGGGTGGCAGAGGCGCTGTTTAAGATCTTATTAAGACAGGCCAGCCTATGTGTAATGGCTCAGCTTTCTTTTTCAGGGCCGCTAGGTGGGCTGAAGGTCTGGAGGATTCATTGAACCATATCCCTAAGTAGAATTATCGTCACCATGCAGCCAAAATTGTTATTTTAGGATGGAGTCTAACAAAATGAAGGTGTGACCACTATCTGGCACTGTTAACTTACTCACTTGCATGCCATATGTTACCACTTCTTTCTGGTCCCTTTTTGTGGATGTTAATATTAATTCTGTATATTGTTAGGAATCTATTACAAATGATTTAACCTTTGTGAAATTACTTGCCTGCCCTTCATAGTACTGCTTCACACTGAGAACACAGAGAAAGTGAATTAGTCATCTGTGGGACACCTTGTATTGTACTGTAGCTACGTTTATTTACCATTTCACACCACTGATGAGGCAGCAAAGCACAGTAGTGGATGGTCAGTACACTGCTCTCTCTGCAGGAGAGTGCTTAGTTGGAAAATGTTGCATTGCCGTGTAGCTATGTGAGAAGCATTGTTGCATCATGTGTGAGTGAACAGGGTTGTGCTCTTTGGTCACTATGCATGTATTGATGGGAAGATGAAGTAGAAAAAGAATGCTCTTTATTGGGATCGTTGTTCAGGGCCCTGGGGCATGTGCAGCGCGTGAAGTGGTTATTGTGCTGCCTCTGCCTGTGTCTACGAAGGGCTGCCTCCTTATGTGAGTGATGGCATGTAGCCTACTTGTCACAGACGACCACAGACCTATCAAAAGATATAGACGGCACTCAAACACCCTCGGTGTACCGCAGAGGTCTGTAGAAACATACTACCTGGAGTTGCAAATTATAGACCATCTGTGGTGTGGTCTACACTGAGGACTGCGTTCCCACACAAAATTCCATATTAGGTCATGCACAAGAGAAATCAGGGACCCCTCCTTATTTCCCATAGCTAGTGCCTCCATGTCAGCACGTGTTTTTAGGCGTAATTTAAAAAACAAGCGGTGTGAGCCCTTCTGTAACAAGAATGGATCGTGGTACAATATTTGCCTGGTTGTGTGTCTGCTTTTTGCTTTGGTGCAGTATTGTGGCCTGCCCTGTGTTTTTTCCTCTATGAAACTGATAATCTGCTAGCTCAATCATGATAGTCTATGTGTTTTTTTATGTCACCAAGCAAAACACCAGAATCGGGTTAGAGGATGTCTCAAAATATACACACACCGATGTGGATGTTGTTACTGTCTCCTCTAGTCAGGGTACGAGGAGAACGGTAGTTGCATCAGAATTAATAATTCAAGGGAACACGCCTTTTTACTTGAACCTATAGTGAAGAGAAGGGTTTCTAGTTCCACATGACAAAATCCATTCAAACCCCGTAACAGGCTGCCTTTACTCCACAAGTTTGCATGTAGTGAGCTCTGGGATGTGTAAAATGTGTGTGACTGTGTAGTATTAATAAGGTCTTATTTTCAAACACTAGCCTTTATGATCAGTTTTGAGGACTTTCTCCTGACATGATATTCCCACACCAAATTCAAGGAATTTTACATTTTGTCGCAGACATGGGGAATACCCATACGCACCAGCAAATACTAAGTCCTTTTCCACTACTTTTTTTCCAATTCCGAGGACTAATCTGCTGAAAATGTCTGCCTGCTCAGCACAGGTAGACAATGGGCCATTTCCCCACTAAGCAGTAAAACATGTCTGGTAATTGTACTAAACTCGGACAAGATGGAAATCCTCATCCTCAGCTCCACCCCCTCGGCCTGGGTCGACTTCTGGTAGCCAACTGCACTGGGAGCAGCACCGACAGCCACCGACCACGCACACAACCTGGGATATGTCCTCGACTCCACACTCTCCATGACCAAGCAAGTTAACGCCGTCTCGTCCTCCTGCTTCAACATCCTCCCCATGCTCCGCAGGACCTACAGATGGATCCCCATCGAAACAAGAAGAACGGTCACCTATGCGCTTGTCAGCAGCAAGCTGGACTACGGAAATGCCCTCTACACAGGAGCCTCGACCAAACTCCTGAAACGACTACAGCGCATACAGAACGCCTCCGTACGCCTGATCCTCGACATCCCACGCTACAGCCACATCACACCCCACCTGAGAGACCTGCACTGGCTTCCCGTCAACAAGAGGCTCACCTTCAAACTCCTCACCCACACACCCAAGGCACTCCACAACTCCGGACCGGCATGCCTCAACAGACAACTCACCTTCTACACCCCAAACCACCAGCTCTGCTCCGTCAACCTCGCCCTCGCCACCGTCCCCCGCATCCGACGAGCGACCACCGGCGGCAAATCTTTCCCCCACTTCGCCGCCAAAACATGGAACACCCTCCCCATCCTCCTTTGGCAGACCCAGGACCTACTAACCTTCAAGAGGCTACTCAACACCTGGCTATTCGAGCAATAGCAGAACCCCTCCCCCTACCCCCTCAGCGCCTTGAGACCCTCACAGGTGAGTAGTGCGCTTTACACATGTTCCGATTGATTGATTGTAGGTCCACAAACTTTGGCCCTGATAATTCTTGGGCCAGAGACAATGGGCCTGATTTTACTAGGTCCCCTTACCCTTACACATTTATCGGTCTAGCACTGAACTGTGCCCAGCATCCCCAAATTCCTTACCACTGCAACCTAGTGCGACAGTTTACGTGTTCGCTTAATTCAAACTATTTCGTTGGTACCATTAAGCCATCATGTTTGCATGGCAGTGATTCACAAGTGACTTTTTTTTAGCGTAGACAATTTTTAATTGTTTCAATATAATGAGATATTGGTACAAACTATGGTATGCACAATTCCACCGTCACTGGAGCATAATGTAGACGGTACCCAAAAACAGTATAGCATCTATTCGTAATGGCAGAAAACAAAAAGCAGTCAAAGACCAAAACCAAAACTAGGCCCCATCTTCCTGGGTCCCTCTCCAACCCTCTAACTCAAAACATTGCTGTTCACTCAATCTCCAGAATGTTTTCTCAACACCTTCCCATATAATAGAAGAGAGTTTCTAAATATTTTAACCCACTGTCTGCCAGCACCCAGTTAATCTTTTTCATAGCTATGACATCCCATAAACGTTTAAGTCAGTGTGTTAATGGTAGGGTGCGTAAGTGGTGGGAGAAATGTTTTTTTCTAATGCGGGCTACTGTGAGTTTAGCTGCCCCAGGCAGTTCCATAGCTCATCCTATCTGCTCTAGTCTGGTAGTTCAAAGTGGCGCACTCACTCACAAGGGGACTATAGTAATGTCCTGAGTGATAGAAAAATCATCTTAAGTGCCTCCAACACCTCCACATTGTACTTTGTAATGGCATGATTTTAAGTCAATAATGTACTTTGAGACATTTTTTTGCAGATTCTCTTCTACCTGGGCTCAAACCCACCTTAAGCTGCCACCTCTCATCCACTCCGAGGCACTGAGAAACAAGGAGGATGAGCAGAGGCCTCAAGGCATAGTCTGTACATTGCAACTCTTTTTCTGGAACCTTTGTTCCATTGTATAGGAACCTGAAACATACAGCGGTGGCTCCTCCATGTGGGCGGAGGAGCCAACCAAACCAGTCATGCGCACTCTCCCTTTTACCCCATGTAGGCTGCATGCAGCCTGCATGGAGAAAATGGCCTCCCCATAGACGCCTGTGTGGTCGGAGTCCCAACCAATCACAACGCTGCCATAGTTGTGATTGGCTTAGGGGAGGTTGGCTGCTTCCTGTTCTGCGGGACCCGGCCAGGAGCTGAGATGGCGCTGGACCAGGGAAGGTACTTTTTTTTAATTAACGTCCAACCCAGGGGGACCCCTTCCACCCACGAGCATGCCAGCCACGACTGAAAACATAGTCCTAATAAAAGCACTGGGACCAGAAGGTTTCCAAGGACAGCTAATCTAAGATCATAAGAAATTTCCCGTTGTTGGGTAAATGTAGTTTAGAAACCCATACTATTTGGCATTGCATCTTAGCCCAGAAAGCGGCAGGTTGGAAGCATGTTCCCTATTTTTATTGCCCAACACGTCCTATATGGAACCAAATATCTACAATACCGTATTTTGTGTATGTTTGCAGTCACGGTGTCCAGTGATGTAACAAAAGCCCATGTAGTGCTAGGGGGGTCCCCGAGTTCTGGGGGCCTCCTCCGGTCCTGACCTGAGAGCTACAGACTGGGTCTGGACCTTGGGCCCCCCCTCCATGTACTTTGCAGGGGTGCCCCCTCAAGTTTCCTTACGCCACTGACTGTGTCATACTGTAGGTGGTTGATAAGCTAGTGCCACCTGTCTCTGGACCCCAATTTCCTTGAGGAGTAAAAATGCACAAAAGGAGTACTTTGGTGATCCAATTCCAGTGCACTAGAAACCGAGGTCCTGAAACACCAGAGGGAAATAACAGTATCTGTCACAGATACGTCCTAATACTTCCCGGCTGCCCCAAGACCCAAAAGACTCACAAGCCCCTAGCGGGGAAATCACTAGTTTTACAATGTACCAACCACAGACACAGTTACAAGGCAAACAACTCAATGACCAACAAACATAGAGCTATAAGTATCCCATTCTACAAGTAATGTACAGAATAAATACAGGCTTTTTCCCAGTGCATAATTTGTGAAAAAATAAGTGTCGGGGCCTTCGTCAGGAGGTGACTGCTGCACCAGCCCATTGCTCCTGCCAACGCAATGACAGAACCAACACAACTACTAACCATGAGTTCCTACAAGTGTGACAATTCAGACTATTCCAGGCTGCCAAAGCTGTTGGTATGGCTTGTAAGACAGGTAATAGCTATTTTAAGATATATTGAATTAATAACCACTGTGGTTGTGTTCGTCTCTACATTAGACATACAGCGCCACCATGTGGCAGACTGTCATAAGCACCGGTGTAGACAATTAAGTGCTGGTGCCGAGCACCGGAAACCACCAGCTCAAATTAAGGACTGCTCTTTCCTCTGGTCTTTAGGACAATAATTCACATTGGTTAGACATGAAGCCAACACAGGGTGCTCTATATAATGGTTTCCATGAATGACTTGCTTGTCAGAGAGTGTCAGAAACCGAACCTGCCATAATCAGTTTATGTACTGAATACTGCCCACCTATATAAGGGATCTTTCAATCTTGTCTATGACTGACTCACTTTTTGTATGTAATCACTTACTTTTTAGACTTAGTCTTAAAGCAGCCTGAAGTTGCTTCCAGGAGAAACGAGGAGCTATTCAAGTCATAAATTACATATCACAGCCTTGTTGAGTTTACTCAGAAAAATGCTATTCGTGCCTAATTAGTAGGCATGAGTGAACTTTCATTTCTGCCTTCGTAATCTCATTAAATTATACCAGTATATCAAACTAAGAATTTAACACAGGAACAACCTGAAGTAACAGACAACGAGTGACTGTTGTTTATGACAGTTGTGTTTTTCGCACTATTTTTTGCGAAAAATGTGTCTTTAGGTCCAAAACGGACAAGAGGATACATGTTGTGCTAAAATATCGTGGTAAATGACAGGTTTGCATTTTGTGTAATTCCGCATGATTTTTGAGGAATTTTGCCTACTTATGTGCATTTCCCACATCCCTACGATTTCGATCTTTCTACCCTTTTCAAGTTGTTCTTCTTCCCACATTTGCTCAGAATATATACATTCTCATAGGCAACCTCAGAAAACGTGCACTCTCTCTATTAAGAGTTTTAACAGAAAATCGAGGGTTAATAGGGAAAAAAACAGTGCAGCTCTCCTATGCTTTTTATTTATCCATTTGCGGTTTGGACAAGCCTTGGATTTAAAGAAAGTGAAGGCACTCAGTGCTTTAGAAATCCTGCCAGGTGGTTAATCACAGCTCTAAATCCTTCAGCAGCATGGCTAAACATTACCTGGAACCTTTGAAAGGCTCCCAGGTCTAGAGGCTGATAATTGTATTTCCCATTTTCCTGGATAAGTGTTTAAACACATTCCTACAGCAAAATGAGTCGAAAGTCCATAAGCAGCTGTGGCATTTGTTTTCGTATCTGAGCGACACAAAAGTAGGACACATGGCGTGCCCAAAACTGGATGTCATACTATAGATTATGTGGCTACAAATATGTTGTAAGACATAAAAAGAGTTATTCCATTAATCATGCAGTCGAGGTCCTGTTAATTTATGGACATTATTTTGGTCTGGAACCCACTATTGGTCCATTGTCAACACTGGATACATTTCTTGGGTAACATTGCGGATAATTATACCCTGTTTTTTTTATTTACATGGGGTAACCAAGCTCGTTAATTGGGTAGCCATTGTAAACATTACCAATTCATGCAGGAGCACTTCCTTGTGGCAAACGCATTACTGAAAGGTTCTGGATCTGTTAAATGTAACTTTATTGTATGGATTAGGTCATCAGTACTGCCTGGAACCCAGTTGCACCTAATGAGATCTGCAGAGCATCATCTGCAGAGCATCACAGTCAAATTTATCTAGCAGACGCGCCCCTTAATATTTATGCAGAATCCATTTAAGGTGAAGACCAACATCTCTATAACCATCAATTCATTTAGTTTTCTTTCTTTTCTCTCTCGCTCAACTTCCCTCTTTCACATCACCTCTTTGGTTCCCACTCACTCCTCGATTGGGTCCTCTTAAAAGTGCTTGAGGTCTCCCTGGGACATTGAATAATGTAGACGTGAACTGTAAATGTTGGGTCAGTAGCAGCAAATAGACAACATTTGAGTCTATCGATGGATCTTAAGCATGGCCACGATGGCCACAATTCAGGGCCCTATTCACCAAGATATATCAGCACCTAAGTCCAGCTTATAAGTGCAAATTGCTTGGGTTACTAATGGAGATTCCCTTTTGATCTTAACAATAACATGAATTTGTACAAATAAAATATATTTGCTCTGATGTAATAATACACTACTATGGTGCTTTATTACATTCAAGTGTATCTGTTTCAAAGGGGTGGGTATTGGGTGTATACAATGGGAAAATAATTGAAATTCGGGTAATATGGGGAAACCTATGAGTTTGTGAGCATTCACAAACTGTTAAAGGCACGTTCCTTGATGCATTCAGTCAAAAATGTTCATCCCTTGGCAGATTACTCCACATTTTCACTAATGTACTGGGGGAGGGGATGGTAGAAGCAAGAGTTTTTCTGGTAAAGAAGTAATAAAAAAATGGCATGTGCAAATGTATTTTTGCGTAAGCATCAGAGTACAATGAAAGTAACCGGTTCCGCTTGTGAGTACTTCTGGAATCTGAGAGAGCTGCATCTTCCCGGGAGTGCTCCTGGATTTCTTCCAGAGTTCCAGAAATGTGTATGTCTTTGCCCAATAGTAGATGTAGGCTACAGGTATAAGTTTAAGCACATTTTGTCAGTCGGAGCCTCTGCCTTTATAGGTAAACCTCGAGTATTTGTTTTCAAATGTAAATTATTCTTTGTTTTCTGCATTTTAGGTTGTGTGATGTCATCTTGCAGGTACTGCGGGTTGAGAGCCCATGTACATGATGCAGTTGTGTATGGTTGTGGTGTTGCTCTGGTGCCAGGCAGACAGGCAGTATTCCATCTCATCACCTAAAATGTTGCCCTTTACCTGACAGCGTCACCCTTGCCTCTGTAGATGGGTGAATGGTGACTGGCAGTGTGTAATATTAAGCTTAATATTTCATGACGCTTACATAATGCAAGATTTTCAGTAGGGCAGGAATGGTAACATCTGCCAGGAGAGCACCTTTAATATAAACGAAGCATACAGAACCATTTCCACCAATTTTAAAGTTGTTGAAATCGGCAGTAAATCTACTGTGCCAAATCTAACACGCAAACTACCATTTCCTCCTATAAGTGGTGTTAAATACTCCAAAATAGGTACTGGAACACAGTTATTTCAGAAGGGCAAATAACATTGACAATTATGATACTGTAAATGTTCTTCCGATTTATTCAAATTGAGCAAACAATATGTCACAGGGCAATGTATACACCTGGCAGATTTAGGGAAATGGAATCGGCTTGTTGTATGCTTGAATTGTAGCACACTATTGATCCTGTTATAAAGTACATACAAGTACTTCCATGTGTGGCAATGTCCATATTGAGGGGATTCCTAAGTGGGGAGCGAGATCTGTTGAATCAAATAATCGATACACCAATATGGCAAACAAAGACTTACACTAAATAAGTAAATCTTTATCATAACTATTTATCTACAATTGGTTTACTTCTGAATTACAAAAGTATATAAATAAATAAAATGAATTTAAACACTTGAAAGCCAGAGTTTATTTAAACCATCTTTAATCTACATATACTACATTCCTTTATGCATCTATATAACTGCCATGTACTTATGAATTATATATTTATTACTTTTCTTCTAATTCTGCATATCCAATGCATTACCCTATCTCTCACCCTATACCACTACCTCAACTCTGACTCATCTCAAACCTCATTCTATGACTCTTTCCAATGCACTACCCTATTTCTCACCCTTTACCTCTATCAATATATCTTCTATCTCCACTCTCTCTTTCATCCCAATCCCCATACAACGACTATGATCCCAAAATACCCCTTTCTAGACTCTTCCCTACCCTACCCCTCCTTGGATCATCTCTTACCTCTTTTGCTATTCCGATCCCCCAAAACAAGCCTTTCTAAACCTTTTTCTGCGACTCTTCCCCCTCTACCTCCCTTGTACTCATCCTAAGCCTCCACCTACGGCTATAAGCTCCAAAACATCCCTCCACTATCCTTTTCAATCCAAATAACAGACTAACATGTTCGCCACTCAAATTAATTTCATATTTCACTATACTAATTCACCACTAATCCTTTATGGGTTTCGAAGTAGCATGCTACTCACCGAAAAAGTGCTTCAACACCTCATCAGGGGTAGCAAGCACTATATAAATGCAAACCTTTTTACCTCTTCTATCCCTCCACTATCCTTCTCAATCCAACTGACTATCATATCCACCACTCAAATTACTTTCATTTTTCACTAACTAATTCACCACTAATCCTTTATGGGTTCTGGAGTAGCGTGCTACTCGGTGAAAAGTGATTTGACGCCTAGTCAGGGGTAGTAAGCGCTATATAAATGCAATTGCAATACAACAGAAACTGTGAGCGAGACCAAGATGGTTGACTATGTATATTGAGGAGTAAGTACAAAAGCACACTACAGCCAAGAAAGTCACAAAGGCCCACTCAGGTTTGTCTAATAGAATGCCAAAGTTGTTCCATCCACAATCTCCATTTTTATGCACTTTAGAAGGTGAAGGAGAAAGGTGGAAACTGTGGTACCACAAATGATTTTTAGGTCTAGCCTGGTCAGCGGATTCGCTGCAAGGCATGTTGTATTGAGGTTAGGCATAGAAGCTCCGCCCAATCCATGCCCATCTTTTCAATTGGCTACTGTTACTGTCTTTGCAAAATTGTTGCTTTTCATTTGTAAATAGATTTAATAGTCCCTCCTTGGTACCGCCTTGTCTGCATCTGTAACCTCCCATAATGACTGCACTTTTTACTTGTGTCATTACACGCTCTGCTTTATAAAACGGTGAGCACTATTTTCTTTAATGATCTTCCCCTACTCCACCCACGACATTGTAGCACGCCGCAAACTTTTAGTAATGTATTTATTTAAATTACAGCGCAGTCCGCTTTAACCATAGCGGCCGTGCTTATTTAATTATTTAATTTATGACATGGTCCACTTTCAATGAAGCAGCAGCACTTATTTAAATATTTATTTTACGGCGCAGGGCGCTTTCATATTAGCTGCTGCACTTATGTATTAATTTAATAAAGAACACAGGCCGCTTTCACATTAGCGGCAGCACTTATTTATTAATTTAAGAAAGAGCGCGAGCCGCTTTCACTTTAGAGGCCGCACTAAAGAACTTTTCAAAGAACCGTAACAAATCCCAGAATGCCAGTTTTTTCTTGCTGCCAGATCTAGCAAGATCGAGCTTAGAAACCGCTATGGCTGATGATAACCAGTCTGAGAAAATAGGAGGGGAAGTATCTGTCCACCTTTTGCAAATTTCTCTCTTGGCTAACAAGATAAGATAAAAAAAGCAATGATCTAGAAGGGCCAGTTACTTCTTCTGAAAGTCCGAAAATGATCAGAGACAAATCAATAGAGATTGAACAGCTCAAGACCCTTGTCAAAAAACAGCCAACTTCGTAACAAAAAATCTCCAGAGCGGGGCATTCTTTAAACATGTGGATGGCTGAGGCCAACCCACATTTCTTGCAACAGACCGGGAGACCGGGAGAGATTTTAGAAAGCTTAAGTGGAGAGAAGTAGGCCTGATGAATGGTATACAGGTGGTCATGCAGGTTTTACCGTTTCATATAAAAGCTTACAAGAACACTGCCAAAGATGATCCCAATTTTGTGCAGGTTAGGCACCCCCCTACAGTTCTTCCGTGAGCCTAAACTCACCGTCTATGCAATGGCTTGATACCAAAATGAAACCTCCCTTTTCCCACACGGCTTAGATACCAATTGATGTTCTAAAAGAGTGCCATCCCCCACAAAATTCCTATGATCTAGCTTAGATTGGACCAAGCTTTTCAACTGGAGATATTTGAACTTGGAGAGACCCTCACCAACTTTATCTTTGAGTTGATCCCATGAAATGAGGATCCCGACGGGAGCCAAATCCCCCCAAACCACTAAACCAGCATCTCTCAAGGGTATAGCCAGCCTATCCCTTAAACACTCTGGAGTACCGGGAGAATCCCATAATGGCGACAGGCTGGAAAAGTAGCTGAGTTTAGTTGCTCCCCTAAGTTTTGCCCAGGTTTTAGCAAATCCTTGTAGGACCTTCAGCTTGATCTTTAAAAATAATTTCGGGTCCCCAAATTTAAACAAGAAACCCACCTCAGCTAAACTGGCACCTCTGAGCATAGCTAGAAACATGACCCCTGCACCTGTGTTAACTGGCATTTTCAACAGCATATGCGCATGGGTAAGTTGGAAAGCCTAGGCATAGAACTGAAAATCTGGCAAGGCAAGGACACCCTTCTCTCTCCTCCGCCTCAACTTTTTACAGGCTATTCTTGGTGATTGGATAATGGGTATGGATAATAATTATTGTTCCATTTCTTTTTCTTCAAATAAAGCATTTTTGTTCCAACCAGCTATAATTATCTTTTTGAGTCTTTCTGAAATATTAGTCAGGCCACAAAATGAACCAATATTATCAACCACCAGTGGCCCCTGAACTGTAGATGAAGAGTATACAGCTCAAGCTTGGAATGCTTTAAAAATACCATGAAGTTCTCTTGGGGTCATGCATTCAATAACCCAGGAGACTTACACTTTTTTTTCTCAGTTTCCTGGGCGGCTACTGTTCCCTTTGTAGCTCCCCACAACATTTTCCTACATTGTTGGTGGTGACCATGCCTCTTCTTGGGACACCACAACAAATGTAATGTTTTAAATTGAAGCCCATTCAGGGCATTATGTGGTGCTCACTGCAGGGAGAAGTGATTTTTTTTATGAGTGGACTCGCTGCTTTAGTTTTTTCTCCAGAGAATGGCAGCAGAGGGAGCCAACGGCTGTGCTGCCTGCATCATTTTTTTTTATGTAAAAAGATTTTTAGTGGGTTTCCTAGTCTCAGCCAAGGAGCCCACAACAGCCGGTGTGGGTGGCCCATATTAGATGCCAGCGGGAGCCGGCTCTATTGCCTTGCTCCCACCCAAAGGGAACAGCTTTAGTTTCTGGTCTCACTGGATGAGAGCAAAATCTAAGTTTCATGCCGGGAGAGTGTGGGCAGGAGATTAGATTTGTATTCCCTACTAGCTCTCTACTGCACAGGGAAAAAGACAGTGTCCCGCAGATGGAGTCCCCGGGACAATGTTACTCATTTGGTCCAGGGGAATGGGGTCCCTGGGCCATTGCATGGCTCAGGAGAGGGCCACAGGCCTCCTCCCTATATGAACATAATTTGCCCAGATGATAGGGTCCTTGGAGTCTTGAACTAGCTCTGGGAAGAGGGCCGAACTAGAACTACACCGCGGTAACAGCATATATACAGTATATATTATATATATTGTATTACAAAGCCATTTTGCAGAGTTCTATTTTTGTTCCTTTCTTTTTCATATTTCATTTGGTCCTTATTTTATATGTTTGTGTGCAGGCAGTATTCCTATGTCTTCTGTGGGCTCCCAGCACATTACTTTATCTGAAACATAGGTGTGAATATATTTTTATCAAAGAGCCTTTACCATTCCTTGACTTGATTTTTTAGTGAGGCGTCATAGATAATTAGTCACCCAAGAAACAGACTTTAAACCTATGGCTCGCGTCGTCCTCTTGATGAGTTAAACTTTTATGCTATCAGCAATGGTGGCTCACCCATCCGGGCATTCGGGTGTTGCTCCCCCTTTTTTTTTTTAAACTCTGTCAGTCCCAAAGCCTGAAGTTGTTCAATTGAATTCGGGTGATGTTTACTCTCTATCAGTAGCAAATATTTGTGAAATCTGAGTAGCACTGAATGCATGTGGAATGTTAGAATACATCAAACCAACTGGAATGTGGGTTCTCCTGTGAAAAAGAAGAGAGCATGGCAAACAGTGCAGAACAATGCAGGATTTATAATCATGAGTGCACGGTTCACAATATGGCAAGGCAAACAGTATGATAAACAAAACAGGCTTAAGAAGCAAGACATTTTAGCTTCGACTGTGGTTGTTCAGTGGACAACAGATTGGTTACACAAGACATAATGAGCAGCAGACATTGTAATGTGTTGCTATAAGGAGCTGTAATTTACTTATCCTGTTACCTGTATTCTCTGTTAAAAGAAAAATTAAACTCACTACACAGCAGCCTTTTTGTTATATTTTATATTATGTTCTTTATCTCTTTATCTTTATTCATATGTCTCACTGCTTAGAATGTTGCATCCTTATGATGCCTTAAGAGGTTCTATGATGATGTCATGCTAGTGGCATCAGTCAGCAGTTAGTCCAGCTGTGTCTGGCAAGAAGATGTTCAGGTCTTTCCTTTGAGAATAAATCCACTTTGAAGTATCATCTGATTTACCTGGTTATTCATCATAACACTTTTACAACTAGGGAAGTGGGCCTTTGCCTATATGTTACAGTGGTTTCAGGGCTCCACCACGCATGCCCAGTGGTAAAACCAACCAATAGTAGGCACTATGTGTGTTTGGACATAATCCAAGAGGATGGGTAGTTAAATTCTGCTCCAAAGTGTTTCATATTTAAACTGTTCAATCATTATAGCAATACCATAAACTACAGATCAGAATGTTTTAAACCTATATCTATAAACTTCCTGAATTCTTTTCTTGGGAAAAAAGTTATATAGGAAGTATCATAAAACAATTAATATACAATTAGCATTGTACTAATATTTTTTGTTACACTATTTAAATGGTGGCAATAGGAATGTGGTTCGATTTTTATGGCGAGAAAATGACAATGGGCCTGATTAGGAGTTTGGCAGTCCTCCTGTAGGACCGCTGTGCCCACAGAAGGACCGCCTGACCCGTGGTGCACCTGCCCACCAGATTCCAATTAGAATCCAGGTTGGACAGTGTGGCAGCGGTCCCTTGGCAGCAGCATGATTTGGCTGAGGATTACAGCCAGCAGTCATGCCACTGCCGTGGGACCACTGCCACATCGTTTGCACTGCGCGTCATGCACCATATCATGTGGGGGGCATATCTTGTGCCCACAGCTCTCACTCCCTTGGGCAGATTGGCGCAGAGGCCCTGTTGAGGTACCCAACCATTCTGCCAAGTATTTTGTGGCTGGCTCACTGCCATGATATGCTTGGTGGAAAGGCAGGTCGCAATGCGCTTGGCGCTGCAGATGCAAATTCTGCCTCCTTTGCTCATCGCAACTGCTGCGGGTTCCTGGATCCCAGAGGTGCCCCTGTGGTGGTACAACTGTCGCACTCCTAATAGAGAGAGGGGACCCGCAGGGGTGGCGGTGGTCGAACCATCACAGTGAGTGCGGCGGTCCCAAGACAGCTGTACTCGTAACAAGGCCCTATATCTTGAGACCGTTAATATCTTCATATCCACTGTAGACGCCAGTGAGAGATTCAGAGGATCTGGTGCAAGCACATTGCGTTCAAGTTATGAAAGATGTCCCCCTCGACTTTAAATCTGGTTGTCTTTTCTTCCAATTCTTAATTTGCAATTCGTCTTCTGTTCTATGATAGCTAGGATTTTCTTGGGAACTGCAGCATTTGCAAACAATTAAAAGCTAAAGGCGTTTCCTCGTAAAGTGATACAAAAGTCAATAACATTTGGTTTGGATTGGTGCCACCATTAACATATGGATAAACACTATTTTACAAAACAGCTGGTCTAATCCATACCTCACCAACACACACAAATGCACAGCCACAAAGGACATGGATGCAAACATTTTTTAACAAGGAGTTATACTAGGTAACAATGTTTTCACCTTAAGACAATTTTTTATGGAAGCTTGTTATGAATAAATCTCTTGTTGTGGACTCCAAGAGATTAATACATATCTTGGAGAAGGTTTTCTACGCATTGAGTAGTTTTAATACTATTTTACATACGATTTAATTAAGCCCCAGGCTTTTCTTGAGCTTTACTTATGACTTTCAAAACGTGTACAGATAAGTGTATGGTTTTCATATAAATTCTCAGCCTGTTTTTTCTGCATGAAAGAAGGAATTCCCCTTTGTGGAATATTGATTTGAATACTGTTGGGAAACTAGTAATATCCCACCAAAAGCTTTCTTTGACTTTTTCTGCTAAAATTAAAACATTTTTCTTGCGATAAAATGTCATGTACTATCCAACACTTATGACACCATACACACTGAGCATTTAGGTGTGGGTTTAGACATGCGGATGAAGTTAAGTGGTGAAAAGGAGTTAACTACAAAGTTCTGACTTAGAATGGGTTCACCTTATTGCGTTATGGGCCACGTATCTAGGAGCAACCACTCACTAGAGGTCATTCACAATGTCAGATCGTCCCACTCATAGTAATACATGCAGAAGGATGCCAGATCTTCTTTCATGATTGAGGAGCAAGGGTGTGCATGCTAAGTTCTTCGCTTTTCCGAATACAAGTCAGACTTACTCACAGTTAAAATGCTAGCATATACACAACTCTAGTACTCCAATAAAGGGATCAAAATTGATATATATATATTATTATTCTTATGGAATTGTCTTATTTGTAGAAGTGCATTTCTACTTGCCTTGCATACCCCGTCTGGTATAAGTGCTCAGGCCTGCGGGCAGTGGAGGTTACATTACCGATTACACCTAACAGTCACATTATTCCAATGTAATACTCCACCATCTGTTCCAACCTCTAATTATGAAAACACAGAGAACATACAGCACACAACTGGCAGCGGCACAGTTACAATCCAAGATAAATGGTTACACGTGGAGGGATACGTTTAGCTAGAAATGCTGTATGCATCTGTTTCTGGTGATTCACTCTCAAATTAGTAAGGAAACTATGACTCTCTCCCTTCCACAAAAACATTCGAGGTGAAACCGCTTTATTTAATTTTCTTAACAAAAATGCAAAGAGAAGTACTAAAATATCAGTTTGGAAAAGTTTGTGTGTAGCATTATAACTCCTCCTGGTTGTAGAGTAAGACCTTGCTGAAACGAACTGAAGCTGCAGGGTGAAATAATACATAGATATTGACAAAGCATTACCAGGAGCCAATTGTAGTTTTGCACAAATGCTCTTGTTTATGTACTTTAACCTGGGCTCACCACACAAGGGCCATCATGAGTGAGGCAAAATGTTTTCCGGTGAAATAATGATTAGAACATTGGAATGTTGGGAGCACTTTAAAAGACAATAAAGAGGCTCAGGTGACTAATGGGTGGAACAAAACATCTGGTTTAATATTCCAGTTGTCTTTTTGTTCTCCCCTGTTTATTTTAGAACATTTTAGCCAAAGTAGGTGGAATGTTCTAATAGCATTAAAGACCCTCTGCCTGGGGCTATAGTATGGGTTAATTGCCTTTTCTCTTCTTAAAAGCCCTCACCTGTGGCTAGAGATTATAACTCTGGTTAAGCTCTTTAACAGCGAAGAAATATGACCACATCACCCCCACGCTGATGGAACTCTATCGGCTCCTCTTGCCAGCCCGTACCATCTTCAGTACCAGCTGCATGATTTACAAAGCCATCACAGCCACATACCCAGCATATCATGGAGACATGCTCACCAGCTCTGGTGGTTCTTGGCACATCGGCAGACAGTACACCATCAGAATACAGACTAAGAAGTGTAAAAAAGAAAGCAAGACGACAACAGGCATTTTCTATCTAAGCACAGATTTGGAAGAACCTTCCTGTATCCATCAGGACCATCCCAAACCTTGCTCCAATTTTCCAATTTAATAAAGAGTTGAAGACTCATCTCCTTAAAGAACACTACTTAACAATGGATTAACAGTCCACAACTCAGCTTTCTCTCCTATTACTAATCATCTTTCACTTTGCATTTGACCATGTACAGCACGCCATTGCCTTTTGGCTAGGTTTGCTATATAAAAATCCCAAATACATACATACAACCATTATGGCACTTGACAGTGGACTTTAATAGTTATGTATTTCCTTACTGTTTGTTAGAACGGTCAGCCTTTGTGTGGTCTTCCCCCAAACTTTGTGGCTGCTTGCCTCCAATTTCGCTGATTTTGTCTTGTTGGTTTTAGGACTCTGGGCACTTTACCACTGCTAACCAGCGCAAAAGTGCATGTGCTCTCCCCCAAGCATGTTTTGATTGACTCATCTACAATTGGCATATTTAATTTACTTACAAGTCCTCACTACCTCTGCCCAGGATATGTAAATAAAATGCTACTTTTGGGCCTGCAGCACTGATTGTGCCACACACTTAAGTAGCCCTTTAAAACATGTCTCTGGCCTGCCACTGCAGGGCCTATGCATGCACCTTACACTGCCATGTCAGCCTGGCATTTAAAACCTCTTGCCAAGCCTTAAACTCCCCTTTTATTGCATGTAAGTCAACCTTAATGTAGGCCCTAGGTAGCCTATGGGGCAGGGTGCTGTGTTAGTAAAAGTCAGGACATATGCTTTTAAGTTTTACATGTCTTGGTAGTGAAAACTCCCAAATGTGTTTTCACTACTGTGAGGCCTACCCCTCCCATAGGTTAACATAGGGGATTCCTTGTTATATCTAGTAAGTGTAATTTCCAATCAAAATGAGATAGAGCTGTCATGTTTAGTACCTAGAGAATTGTAATGAAAAATCATCTTTAATAGTAAATTAGAATGTATCATTACAATAATAAAAATGACACTTAAAAAGATGAAATTTTTATGCTCTTAGCCCTTTGTGCCTGCTGCCTGTCTCCAATACACGTCTGCGGTGGGTGCCAGCTAGGCCATGTGCATTCCTTCTAGACAGCCACATACAAAGGTAGCTTAGGTATGAATCATGAGCCATCCACATCCTGAAGGGCCATCCTGGGCAGGATGGGAGGGGGGAACTGGGCAGAGCTGCACACTTAGACTTGAATAGGCTGCGCCCGGTCCCCACACAAAGGACTGCTTAAACCACTGTAGTGAGCCAGGACCCAGGGCAGGAAGTACACTTCAAAGCCCCTCTTTGAAGTCTCCCCCACTTTCAAAGGCACCACTCTGTATAAGAACTGGACTTCTGACACTACCAACTCAGTGCATTTCTGGACCTGTGGATACTCTGCCATGAAGAAGGGCTGATGCACTGCTGAAGGACTCCTACACTGCTAGATTGCAGCTCTGGAAGAACTGTTTTTCTGCTATGCTGACCTGCCTGCTGTTTGCTGCCTTACTGGTCTGGGTGACTGCACTGGACCCACCCTACTTGAACCCAGAACCAGAGTGACTCCAAGCGCTTGCTGGCTTGCCATCTTGCCACCTGATTGAAGTCTTGGGGACATAAAAGACTTACAACTTACCTGATACAGCACCTGGACTCTGCTACCTGAGAGTCTTGCCCTGCCACGTGGTGTCAATCCAGTCCTGGACCCTTTGAAGTGGGTTTAAAGTGCTGCTTTAGCTAAAATCCTGCTGCGAGGATCGAGGACATTATATCACAGACTGCATGGCACATTACCTCCATTCCCGATACATCTCGGACTTTGTGCAGCTCGGAGTCCGCTCATCCTCTACAGCCTAAGGATCAAGACTGACGCATTACCTCCTTTGCTCAATGGATCCCGACGTCATCACAACCGACAACCAAGGTACTGTTTTAGCAGGCCAGGGCTGGTTCCTGTGTACGACCCGTGCTCTATCGCAGTCAGCTTGAACTTTTGGATTTGTACCCGTCTAGTGCAACCAAATAGCCCAGCTTGGGGCTTTATGCTCTTAAGCCAGTGGTTCCCAAACTTTTTTGACCCATGGCTCCCTTGACCGAGTTGGCGGTTGGCCGTGGCTCCCCACCATTTTTTTGCCAGTGGGTCAGGCAGCGCACTGTGCTAGGCACGGATTTTTGGCTTGAGTGTTTTAGGCCACGCCCCTTTGAGAGCCCCCCCCGGGGTTTTTCTTCCCACTTGGGGCCTTGCATTTGCACCAGGCGGCCGGGCGGCGAAGGCGGGGTCCGTGCGGCATCGGAGAGCCGGCCGGAGTCTGGTCATTCACACACATTTTACATGGAGGGAAGACACATCCTGGGCTGCGCCGCGGCACCCCTGGCTTCTCAACACGGCACACCAGGGCGTCGTGGCGCACACTTTGGGAACCACTGCCGTAGCTCAAAGAGTGGAATTTAAGTCACCATGTATTGCCCATAGAGCTCTACAAGGCCAGGGCCTGCCAATCCTACATCAATGTGTGCCCCCTACACCCAAAATAAACCATTTTAGCCTCTGAATCTTTATCTTGCTACCACTCTGGCTATTAAAAGAGCTAGAAGGGGTGGTCCTTCTTTTAGCTTTAATATGGCTAAACTTTGGAATTCTCTTCCTCTGATCATCTGATTGACAGACAATGATCTACGCTTGCATAAAGGAATTAAGATCTGACTCGTCAAATAAGTCAGTTTAAAGGGCTTTCCCCGTTCTGTTGGGATATTTCCTCTAACCCAGGGCTAGAATGCCTTCAGGTCGCCATGTACTCTAAATGTCATAAAAACAGAAATAGAACTAGAATAATCAAACAAGATTAAACCCAAAGTGATTAATGACCGTGAAATAATACTCAACCTTCACCTCCTGAGAATTATCCTTGACCTGGGAGTACTCCTTCTGAAGGAGAAGGCCTGCTGGAATAAGAATCTCAAACTTGAGACTCCTGCTTCCTAGGGCTGTATTATATATACGGCACACTTTTTCTGTTTGTGCCATTGTGCACCTTTCAAAAAGTGTGCTGAGTACAAACAGGAAAAGTGCACTGTATTAGTTAAATACATTCTTCCGATTATTTTCTTTTAGCTTCCCACTTTCCTCTTAAATATTTGCAGGTATGGTTGGCAGCTACACTTTGCTTTTAAAGCTCCGTCCATTCGTGACTCCAAGCCCCCTTCTTCTGCCACACTTTGACCCCCAATCTATGGGTTCCCAGAAGTAAAATTGTTTTTCAATTCCAGTACTGTTCAGGCGATTCCCTGACTTGTTATGCGCTCGGCCTTCGATAGCTGCAGAACCTGGCCTGGGCGTCAGACATACTAGGGAAGCCCGAGGAGGGGAGAAATGTCCAGGCTCCAGCATTTTGAAAAGAAGTTTGGTTAGACCTAAATTCCCACACTTAAGCCTTCAACATTCTGAAGGGCAGAAGTCTGTCAGTTGAGAAAGTGGATAGGCTAGACAAGATTTTGTGTGGTGGTCTGCTCAATTTCCCACTAACAACTTTTCTGCATCGCAGGCCTGTAAGGCTTGTCAAGATCAAGTCTTCTTGTTAAGGATTTGGGACTTGTTAAGAGTAGCGTGCTAAAGAACGAGTTGAACGTGTGTGCCATTCCCATGGTCAGTGTTCATATCCTGCTCTAAAGGTGCCGGTGGAAATAGAACTAGTGAGTAGTCACTTTATCAATTAGGAATTCAGTATGTCCTCAACCTTTAGCCTTAGGCCGCTGTCTCTTTAGGTAGTGCCTTGTAGTTCCAGTTCATCTAGGAACCTGTGAAGGAGAAATGTATGGACACCACCACACCCAGTTAAATATGCTCGGGGTTTCAGCAGGCCTACGTTAATGATGAAAATGTAATTACCTCGCAGTACCATTCGTGACTCCAAGCCCCCTTCCTCTGCCACACTTTGACCCCCAATCTATGGGTTCCCAGAAGTAAAATTGTTTTTCAATTCCAGTACTGTTCAGGCCGATTCCCTGACTTGTTATGCGCTCGGCCTTCGATAGCTGCAGAACCTGGCCTGGGCGTCAGACATACTAGGGAAGCCCGAGGAGGGGAGAAATGTCCAGGCTCCGATGGATCCCTCGAGGATGTGCGGAGGGTCACACGGCGCTGCCGAGGCCTCTACTAGGCGGCCGGGCGGCGAAGGCGGGGTCCGTGCGGCATCGGAGAGCCGGCTGGAGTCTGGTCATTCACACACTTTTTACATGGAGGGAAGACACATCCTGCGCCGCGGCGCCCCTGGCTTCTCATCACGGCGCACCGGGGCGCCGCGGCGCACACTTTGGGAACCACAGTCTTAAGCTCTACATTTCAAGATATTCTTTAACCCCTTAATTGCTGCCGTCGGCCAACGGTCGTCACGGCCACTACCTCCCCAGTGCTGCGCACGACCGTTGGACGTCCATTCAGCACTAGTTCCAATGGACAGCGCAGCACTGGGGAGGTTTATTTACAAGCTCTAAAGGGGTTAAAAATTCATAACTCCAGTTCTACCTATTGTCACTTTGTTCTTGTTTTGCTTATTAAATTAAGCTCTAATTTCTAGCCAGGTGTGGTATCTTTTTGCATGTTTTTTTCACTATTTTACTGTTTGAAGTGTTACACAAATACTTTACACATTGCCTCTTTAGTTAGGCCTGAACGCTTTGTGCCAAGCTACCAGAGGGTGAGCACAGGTTCATTTAGGGTATGTTTTTGACTTACCATGACTAGGATTGTGGTCACTGCTTGGGCAAGGTGCATACCTCTGCCAATCAGAAACCCCATTTCTAACACTATTCTATAAAAGCAGCATTTGCAACCTGCTTTACATAATACAGCAATCCACAACTTCATTTTTAATTCATAATGTCTGTTCAAAATACATCATCTTTGTTTTCATATTCCACCATTCATGTTAGCAAAATATGTATATTGACTCCCTATGATCTGTTAAACTTTCTGCTAGTGAGCTCCATTCCTTTGATGGTTCCATTTTATGTATCACAATATTTGAAATATTCGTCCATTGCTCCTTGAACCTTTAAACGGCATGTAGAAGGCCTGAGTGTAAATTACCCTTCTGTAGAGCAAAATAGGTCTAGGACTTCCTCGACTTTGATAAGCGTTGCATTTCTACCTGCTTGTAGAACAACGGGTTCCACACGTTATTTAATTCTCTCATCATTAGAAGGGTTTACAATAAAAATACTACAATTAATTACTTTTTCAATGTTTGGTTTGTTCACCCTTTTGTCCTAGTTATGTTTTTCATTTTTCTTTTATCTACCAGCTGTATTCCTTCTGTAACATCAACAGCTTATCATTGTAAGCGAATGGACTTTCTCCCACCTGTTTAGAAAGCAATTTCTCAAACGTACTCTTAGCCATCTCCCATCTTTTTACCAGAACACTTAAGACATATTCCTTCCCAGATAACTCAATTATTTAGACTAATATGAGTGTAATAATTAAACTTATTAGAAGAGCATTTATAAATAAATACCTTAAAACTTCTCTTTTATTCTTCTTTCCATACACCCATGAGAACATATGCGCAGATGATTTCCCTCACTTCAGCCACTAAGGTTTGGCTCTCTCACAAAAAGGCAAACAAACATCCAAATATATTTTTTAATGTGCCTCAAAATATTAAT
The DNA here is from genome assembly GCF_964261635.1 of Lissotriton helveticus. Classification (NCBI taxonomy): domain Eukaryota; kingdom Metazoa; phylum Chordata; class Amphibia; order Caudata; family Salamandridae; genus Lissotriton; species Lissotriton helveticus. Next base: position 16,007,974 of record NC_136060.1, on the reverse strand, counting down.
AAATAAAGACATAACTACTTGTGGAGAAATCGAGGTGAAAGAATATAAATTATATTTTTGGGGCTTGGTTTCGTATTGAAATTCAAAGCAAAAATTATATTCTGTGTCTCACTTCATGCTTATACTTCAATGTTTGACTGTCAAATAGTACCAAGTAAAATTGGAAAATTTCAAATTGCATGCTGAAATTAAATGACTGCCACTGCTATGAAGTGCACCAATTATTTTTCCTCAAATTATAACAAAAGTCATTTATCAAAATTATTCTGCAAATAACGAAGAAGCAAATCTACTTTGTGTATCTCTGTTAGGCTAATTTAAGAAAGATTTGTAGTTCTTGTGGAAAAACATTCTAAAATATACTAATTTTCCAAAATGCCTTGTGACCTAAATGTCCAAATATTTAATTTATTTAATGGTTCTGCCCTTCAGTATTGTAATTCCTAAATATACATTTGGTCTTTTCATTAGTTCTGTAAAACTCAGGCATCTATTTAAAATCTTGCTCTTCCTGTAAACCAATTCATCTCCAGGCTACAAAACAGAATATTATCAGCGTGGAGGGTGCTTTTTTTACCTACATAGATTGCCACTGGCGCCTTTAATTCTTCTGTATTGTTAAGCGTATTAGCACATGGCTTGGTCTATCAAGCAGTGGACAAGAGAGGCTGTACAGTCTGCTTAATATGAGCTGGTGGTTTCCTGTGTTAAGCACCGGCATTTAATTTTGAACTCTGGTACTTATGACAGTCTGCCACCTGATGGCGCGGTCTGCCTAATTTAAAGTTGAGCACAATAACAGTTGTTTATTATTTCAATATACACTAAAAAAACGAATGTTGCAGCCCAAACCATTCTTGTAGCTTTGGGGGCCTAGAATAGTCTCAATTGTCACACTTGTAGGAGTGTGATGATTAGTAGTTGTTTTTGTGCTATCATTGGTAACGCAGGCAGGGGCAATGGGTGGTGCAAGATGCAGTGACCTCCTGACAAGAGAACCTGGGGCGTATTTAAAAAAACAAAACTAATTAAGCACTGGGCACACGTCAATCACGCCTTGCAATCTAACTAATAACAAAGCTTTCTGACAACTATAAAATCACAGCCACGCTTGACTCTTCAGACAGTGCCTTAATGACTCTAACACATTTTTTAAAATTGATTTTCCTTCATTATCTCCCACAAAATCTTGCAACTTCTGACAAAATACCTTGAAAGTGTTACGAGAACCAAAGGAAATTGATCAGTTACAACTTTATCTCCCTCACAGCTTCATTCTCATATGTCTTTGCATATCAGAGTTTAAAATGACTGTACAAAAAAAGTGTCCTACACTTACCAATTATATGACCAAGGGTGACAGGATAAAGATATTCTAATAGTTACAGATGCAAATACAACTTAGTACAACATAAATTCAAGCAGTGCTAAGCATTTTCAGTAGTACTAAGTTTAGTATAGGGGTAGCATGCAAGTGTCACTTCCATTCCTCCCTGTGGCGCATGGACCAAACACAGATTGCTTCAACTTAATCAGTGCCCGTCTGCTCCTCACAACGTGATTGAGGTACTATTTTTTCTCCCACCTCCTCCTCCCCCTGCCTCTGTCTGGTACTGTCTCTTCGCCCACACCTTCCTTCTTTTGCTTTCCTCATACCCCCTCCTGCCGCTGTCCCTAATTGTTGCTCCCTCTCCCTCCTCCTCATGCTGGTTGCCCCATCCCAGCACTGTTTTTAAACATTTGGTACAGCATCTCGTGCTGCTGTAAACATGGCTTAAAGGCAGACAAACGATACGACTCGCTCAAAGCTGGCAGTGTCATAGCGCTTTTTCTTTACTTTTATCTATTTGTTTTACTTTAACCGCTTCGCCACGACGCATATTCCCCTGCGGTATGGGCGAATTCCACGCGTGCGCAGATCGGACAGCCCCCGGCCGTCCGACTAACACGCCCACCGTGACGTCGGATGGCCAGGGGCCGTCTGACGCATGGAAGAGGTTAAGTCATCTCGCACTACTGTACTGTCTTGAAAACATTGACAAAGCCAGTAGATCTCGCATAAGCGAGACCTATTTGCTTTGCCTATGCATGACCTATTAGCTTGCCATTGCTGGTTCCTTTTAGTGGACAGCATTGGAAAACATGATTTTTTTTTAGTGCAAAGAAAAGGTACTATTGGTTTTGAATTACTGCAACCTGAAATAATAGTTTAAGCCTCAAACGACAATTAAAATATTTAAAAAAAAATAAGAATAGAAAGGGGAAAATAAGCATTGGCAAAGAAAAATATTGTCCCACCAGCCCTGGCATTGAAATGCACATCTTTTAACCCCTTCGACGCTCATGACGAGCTGGGCTCGTCATGAGGTAGCCTCCCAGCACGCTCATGACGAGCCCAGCTCGTCATGAATAATGGGTTTTTTAAAACATGAGCACAGGAGCGGAATTTCGCTAGCGCTCATGTGGTTAACAGTGCAAGCGAGCCAGTGACTGAAGTGGGCCGAACCACTGCCCATGTTGTATGCTGTATTGAGGGGAAGCAAAATATGAATGACACTTGAACAGAGCAGCGGATAAAGAGTGCTGATGAAAAGTTCCTCTATGCATGCATTTACATATTTATGTTTTTATTACATGAGGCTGGTGAGACATTAAAATCTGTCTCTGGCATGGATGGCCATGACAAAAAATCATTCAGTCTTTACTTGCTTCTAATAACTACCATAACTCAGATTTGGCTTTGATTAGTAGTGCTTAAAGCTGAAATACTTGAAAAAGGCAGCGACAAGATAATTTTTGATTCACCCGCAACACCATTCATATCACCACAAATTGCGCATGGTGACTGGGTATCCTCAAAACAAAATGTAATACATTTAGATCTTTCACAACAATAAAGCACTTTATTTTCACGCATTGTTTTGCAAGCCATCTTGCTACAGGAGAGATTCTCCTTTACAAACACACCTTAAGTGAGCCACACTAAAGAGGAGCTATGTTGAAACACAACGGTAGTGTGAACCAAAGGCATCTGGCTCTAGTCCTGCATCAGTCAACCTCCATTGAATTCAGCTCCTTCCCTCTCACCTGGCTGCATAGGTATGAGGTGTTGAATGTGGAGCGGACAGCAGAATGACTGATGTGGCCCAACGTGGGAATGTTGCTCCGAATTCACTATTCGAAACACTGCTTGAGGGCTTGTTTTCTGTTTATGTTTCATGGCAAAAGATAACGTGGGTGTGGACGTCTGCTGGAGGCACATCCCTGCTATTTTTTGCGTGCATTGTTGTTCAATTTCGGCTTTAAGTTTGAATGCCCAGAGGATGAACATCTGGTGCGTCTTCTGTAATTGTTTTGCTATCAATCAGGGGTGAGATAACAGTCGGTGTCAGCAAAGGCCTAAAAAGTATATACATGGCTTAAGGCTCCAAGATGTGTGGAGCTGGGGTAATATTTAATGCACCCAGGAAATGCCTACGTGCAGCAGGTAAATACGGATACCCCAGGTGGGGTACCCAATTGGTTTGGTAAAGACCTCCTATCTGGAGTATCTTTACATGGACATGAGATATAAAAGACAACACTCAATTTTGCACGTTTTGCCCTTTTTCCTGCTGCTTCCCTTGACAATCTTTGCTAGGTTTATGCTAGTGAAATCAAAACTGAGGGATGTGATTTAATTTTAACACTACATGGAATTCTAGCCCCTCCGCAAACTCCTGATTGCACAGGGATTTAACTTTATACTTTCAGTAGGAGCCTAAAATGGTAAATTTCATTATAAAAAAGTAAATTGCATGCAAAAATAGGAAACAGTAGTGCAAATTGAAATATAGTAATTCTTTTTCGGAGTATATTTAAAAGCTGGTTTTCTATTGTACATCTGCCATCTAAATTAAAACTTTGGATTGATGGATAATACCTCTCAACTTTTAAAAGTTCTCAAATTGTGTACATTGCATGGGATTTGTCCTGAAATGTGAACCCAATAACTGAGCAATTGATTAACTGCTTTTAAGGTGATATGTAAAATCAAAGGATATGTTTAGTGGCAAGATTGCATTCTGACCTGAAACAAATACATACCAACAAATATATTTATAATCATTTCGAAAATAAAAAATGGACAATAAAATATAAATTAGAAAACAAATATAAACTTGAGAGCACAATCGTCTAAGTCAAGAAAAACCCAAAGACTGGACTACTCACATTATGAGACTTCAAGTGACTTTCGTCATAGTATTATTTCATTATATTGTCATTTTTGAACGTAAACACTTTGATGACAGTTTTCTCCTTACTAGTGTCAGTTAACACTCATATAGTTATAGTAATGAGCAACTGAAAATGTATGTAACCAGTCAAACTTTGCAGAGCCTTCTATTGTGCGGCAACGTGTCAGTAGGTTTTCAGTAACATTTGAACCAATTGAGCCAGAAACATTTTCTTGCTAAAATCTGCAGATAATGCAGCAAATGGTGGATTATCTTGCACATCCATAAATTTGCATATAAAACGCTGCAGCAGCGCATACTTCCAGTGGCCATGATCAAAAATGTATGTTTTAAGAATAGTGCATGTTTCATATACTTTATTATCCAGGTTTTTAAATATTTTATTGAGGTACGGAATTACGATGGGATAACCAGCTTACCACAACGTTGATGAATTAAAAAACGTGGCATCTAGTTATCACCCTTTCCCGTCAGAGTTGTAATCAATACAAGTCACTGCTTTGAAAGAAAGAAAAGCAAGAAGGTGTCTGTGCCGAACGTGCCTTGTTTGTTCTGCACGTGTTTATTTCCATATCCCATTTCAGGGTTCCGAAGTTCCCTTCTGCTGGCAGCTGCTGCTGCTCATTGCCTATCATCTGGCACCGGGAGGCGGCAGACGGCAGCAGGCAGTTGTCTGCGCAGCGGCAGCAGCCAGCGCAGTCCCAGGCTCGAGACAGAACGTCTCCCCTCTTCAACACGTGCAGCCTAAAAGTGACCGGCTCAAGGAGGCCGCCATGTTGTCGCAGCTGCGCTGACACGCACCGCACGCAAACACAGCCCACTAGATAAAGAATACAATTTGTGAAAAATAAATTAACCATAAATTGTATAGTGAGGACATCAATACATGTTTCTTTTAAGAGGAAGGCGAGCAAAAGTTGGTTTGTACTTGTAACTGTGTTTATATAGCACTTACTACTCCTGACGAGGTAATGAAGCGCTTTATACCGGACAGCACACTGCTATGGAACCCAAGGTTAGCGGTTAATCCCGTTATTATTGGTTATTATCGGTTACTGGCATTAGCCTTGCACTCTCAAGGAAACCATTGCAGGCAATTACTTCTATTTCTTAGGTGGTAGAAAGAGACACACAAAAGATACGAAGGCCTCCACTGCGGTGCACCAAGTCATTTCAGGGCATTCATATAGCACCAACTTTTGCTGATACTGGGGTATCGGTAATTCTGCGTTGCGTTATGAGGAAGAAACACCAAGTAATGTCTCTATAAGCTCCCGTTGAATGCGGGATGTGTTGCAGAAACCAGTGCAATTCACCTGTAACTTCCCGCCTCTTCCTGATTCGACCTGGAGGATTTGCCCAGGAAACCAACCTGATATGACCACGTATAGTATCACTGCAAGTAGTAGTAACACAAGCGTTTTGGGAAGAAGATGTTTTCCATCCAAAAGGGTATTTAGTGGGCCTAAGAAATGCCCCCCCCTTTTTTTTTTTAAGAAAAAGTTTCAGAACAACTAAAACGAAGTTAAACAATGTCATAACATTGTGACCCTTTACCATATACTATGTGAACAGAACAAATGGAATATAAACCGTCTGCTGGCAGACAAAGAGGCATGAAGAATGAATTTATTTTCAGAACTAGTCTGGCACAGAAAGTCCACTCGCCTATAGGAACAGCAGCATTATTTGTAGCCCAGACGTTGGTAGACCACCGACAAAGCCGCCCGCAACAACACAAATGACCAAGTCAATGGAATAGTTTCTAGCCCTGATTGGGCACAAGGACATCTACAAGAATGCCTCGCTTAAATTTGCGGATGCTTTCCAAAACAGTATCCACCAGGAATCCCGCCTTACAATGGAAAACAAAAAGAAACGTCTCTTTCTAATTGCCATGCAGAATGTTTCACATATTTCTTTTGAGGCAGCCTCCTATTGATGATTATGTACACTGCATCCGCGGTCTGATGCTCTCGCTGCAGCTGTCCAGGCACACAGCATCTTTTGTACTTCTTCACAGTAAACACATTTATTGTAGTTTGAAGGCTTTGTGTACAAAGGAAACCTCCAGTTCAGTAAGCACCAGAAACATCTTTAGAGGATGGAAATTTCGAATTATTTACACAAATATTATTATGTTTTTCTATTACACTCAATGCAGGTTCATTCTGCATGTGCATGGGAACGTAATACACTGGTTTTTTTTTGTTGGTGCAGTTTAATATAGTGAAACTCGACCTGAAGATATTGGAGCACTTTACAAGGGGAAACATCCTTTACAACGCAACTTTTACCACGCAGTGCCTTTACGACGCAACTTTTACAACGCAAACCATTACAACGCATTGCGCTTGGGGGCGCTCTAGGATAGGGAATAGGTTTAATTTACTATCCAACACCTTCCCTACTATCCACGGGGACTGGAGTTGGAATAGTAAATTAAACTATTCACTATCCAGCGCCCCAAAGCACTATGCGTTGTAAAGGCATGCGTTGTAAAAACCGCGTTGTAAAGGCATGCGTGGTAAAAGCATGCGCTGTAATGTCATACATCCCTTTACAAGAGCAACAGTTACATTGCACAAGGACACATTCATTTTTTGTGCAGGACCGGGATATTAAGTGATTAGCCCAGAGTCACAGGATGTTGAGCCGGCCCAGAGACTCGTACCTATTTCCTCAGTTCCAAAGTTGGCAGCTCTGGCCTTTACACCACATTCTCTCCAGTTGAATATACAAATGACCCACATTAATTTGTGAAAAAATGAATGCCCTTGGTTTCTGCAAATGAAATGAGAAAGTAATATAGAAGAGTCACTGTAGTTATATGCAAGTTGGTTAGACCCTAGGAAAAACATATCTCAGTAATAATAACTTGATGGATTATGACACAAAAAAATATAATTAACCTTTGATTGATTCTGGGCTGATACGATTTTCAAATAGGTGGTTAATGCCTACTTTCGCCCCAAAATAGATACATTTGTTTGCTGAGCGAATGCACTGAAATTCAGCTCTGTGACCCACACGTTTTTTTAAATTCCCAGACACTCGTAGGGTGTCCCTTTCACCTGTAACTAAACCCTAGACTGGTACTAGTTTCTACTGTCGAATGAGCGATATCTTGCAGATTTCACTGCGGTTCACCTGGTATTAGTTTATAATGGTACATTAGAGCTGTAAATTATTTGGCTTGGTTACGTGCAACTTTGGCCCTGTATGATGAACGTGTACAAAATCTTTCAGAAAAATTACATCTATCAAAGTTTGATCTTGGTAAATTGCAGCCATATAGGCTAATGAACAAAATAGATAGAATACAAATACGCATGTTCCATCCGACTACCACAAGCAAGCACTGGGGCTCATCCACAAAGCGTACAATAAATCTAGCATCGTAGACGGGATACTGCCTATTTCCTACATTTCCGTTTTTACATAACTCCAGAGGATTACACTTCGGAAATTTATGATATTTGGTTTTATTTGAAGGCATAAGCCCCTTAGCATCCTAATGAGTCGAAAAATCAAGTTTACAGTCTGTGCCACACTTATCTGTACAGCCTAATTTATCTGTCCACATGGAAAATACTATTCCCTTTAGAGAAAACCTTTTTCAACACCTTCATTAAACATGGGAAAGTTACCCCCAATAAATGTGGTAGTTTTATGTGGACTTTCAAGCCCCGGAAAAAAAGAATTCTGTTACTTTCAGGAACAGCATGTAAACAAATTCCCAAAAATATTTTCCACAAACCTTTCCTCCTCTGCAGTATGATTTTCAACCTGCTAACGAACTCATTACCCTATTACCCTGGCCATTGCCGAGGTTTCCTTCTGGTTTTACTATGGCAACAGCATCTAAGGCCAGTGTTGGTTTGGGATCAAAAATAGGACCGGGCACCCTATAAAAAAGTGGCCCACATTTGCAGATTGTGCATTTTCGTAAAGCACTGCTTCAGTGTTTTAAGTATTATGAAAAGGAGGAAGGGGTGTCTCTAAAAGAGGCATGTTTTCTTAACTTCAAGAGTTAAAAAAAAAGCTAATATTTCCAGGAGTCTTTGTGCACAGATTAGATCACAATGGCGAACTAAACCTGAATATAAGTGAGGCCAATTCTGCTTTTCTCTCTTTTTTTTTTTTTGCAGAGTTTTATATAGCGCGAACTAGACCCGAACCGAATCAGGTTCCAGAGCGCTTCACATATTTTCCAGTTACGTTACATGAGGACACACTTTCATTTTAGGCACGGGGAGATTAAGTGATTTGCCCAGAATCACAGGAGGTTTTGGCCTCGTTACCGAGACTCGAACCCAGGTCCGAGATCGAGCGCCCTAGCCGTTAGGCCAACTCCTCTCCCCTAATGTATGCTTAGACCCCCCTGCACCTGCTCAATCTGCATACATTAATGGACGGGCACAGCAAGGCACTGTGAATGACACCTCTGCCCCATTTGTAAAAGGGCGGTAATAGAGGCACATCTGCCTCCCGAAACGCCACTTAGGCCCCCACCGGGCCGCTGGCGGAAATTGATCAGCAGAGACACATCCCACATCGGCCACCATGCTGGCCATATAAGATGCTTACAGTTGCAACTTAGATACTCGACCATTGCCTGAGTGCCCGTCCTACCAATCCGACACTGTCTATGGTGACATCCTATCCAAAATTGACAAACCTCCAATTAGCAGAAATCTATACTGTCTACCTTGTCCTATCACATCCCAGCCTTATTATGGTTGTACCACTGGCTGCTTGTCATGCATATACATGTATTTAAAAATATCTGCCTCGTAAATAAATCGCTGCATAATTGTACTCCTGGCTAAGTCACAGTTACTGTGTCACCATATCAAACATAGAAGCCTGGCCTGCCATAATACATTATCATAATGCTGATCGAAATACAGAGGCTTTGAGGAAAGATCAATAGTCTAGTATCATCACCGTGGGCAGAATTCAGAAAACTGTCTAAATGTCTTCTACAAATGTCCTCGCCTCCAAACTCACCACCCACCATTTCTGCAGTATACTTAAGAAGCTGAAAAGGAGAAATAAACTGTAAATATAAAAGTTAATGTGATCCTTCCTTTGACCCTGCCTTTATAATATTTCAGACATTTATGTGTGGTGTTTGCTATACAAGTATGATCCATCAATCATTGAAAGTTACATTTTATATTTGGTTCATTAGTTGTATGTGGCACGCAGGGGCGTAACTTAGTCAATAAGATTGGTTGGGTGTGAGCTCCAGATTTCCCAACAGTCACGCTGGGATATCTTGTTAAAAGACATTATATGAGAAGTAGGGCATGAAGGGGGCTTGACCTGCAGTGGAAAATGAGAAGAGGGCGGATTGTTAGGGTCATTTAAAACACTTAAAAAAAAATATATTTAACATTTTTATTGAAATCAAATTTGTCACTTTTAGAAGCACAGATTGCGTATGTTTCGTTCCAGATAAGACATTTATACATCAACATTTATCTTGCACAATATTTTAAGGCGATTCGTACACGTTCGTTGTCTCCCCTGTTTGACATTTCCAATTCCACTGAAGGTGAAACACAGTGTCCCCCCCCCCCGAAATGTATTCCATCTGCCCAAACACAACATTTTTAAGGGCTTCAAAACAGAGTCGAGAGAGTGTGTGTATGTGTGTGTTTTTGTCAATGTGGGCAAGTAAAAATCCCAGGTAAAATCCGACAGAAACGTCGTCATTACCGACCGAAAGCACTTGTACTCAACTATTTACTGCAGAATAATTTTGTTAAGGGGGTGTAACACTCCTAATATCCCACCAGGTATTTCCCACAACGTCCTCAAGGCTAGAATACAACAAAAAGTATTTTGGGTTGTAGTGTGTGAACACACACACACCACATACCAGTACAAATATTAGTGGTGGAAACCAAAAGAAGGTTATCCCAATTATGGAAGTGTGCTGGTGAAAGGGCGAGATTTTGATCGATACCTTATATCTATTGATCCAAACCTCGATCTGGTCGACTGAACCTTTGTTGCCTGTCTTGGAAGAAAACAGTACACCTATCTGCAAGTTAGTTCACCCAATAAAGGACTCTACTCTTAAAGATCACGGACAACTTCTAGGTTTCAAAAGTTTATTGTAAAGATATAATGAGCTGCAAATACAAGCATCTCAGAATGAGATTCACGAGATACACAGGTCCAATTACATACATGTGCTCTCGGAAAGCCCTCAGACGAGCAACAGAAATCACTAACACAAGTTCTAAAAATAGCAAAGCTATAAGCATCGACGCATATCGCTCCTTCATTTAGATTGGAGGAAAACAAACACAGGTTAGGCGTCCCTACCCTGTTCTAGATGGTATCCCTACTTAACCAAATCCCAACCTAACAAAGGTGTCAGCAGTGAATGACCCCCAAGGGAAGTCACTCACTCTAAGTCTCTTGGTGAAAACCTAAAGTTCTCCAGTCATGACCCCTCTCTGACTACCCATCCACTCTCTTAGGGGTCCTCAGGTCTCTGCTCTAACTCCACCCAGGGGTGCTGTCCCTAATACAAAACAGTCAACAACATTTGAGACGCCCCTTGTGGAACGCCCCTCACGTGGTGCAACTTCAGGCTTTTTCCATGATGCTTTGTCTTGGGCCTCATGCGTTAGAGTTGACCTTGCTTCTCAGACTCTTCTCCGGCCCGCTGATACCCCTTAAACATTCCAAAACCCTCCTCCATGTCTGGGCCGTCTACTGAACAGACCTCTATTCATTCACTTATAATTGGATCCCCCCCTTTCCTGTTGCAGACAGATATCTGCCGCCAAGAACCCAACTCTCATAGACTTCTAAAAAGGCTTGCAACATTTCTCAGCCCGGACATGTACGTGTAAATCAATGCTAAAACATTTCAGGCCTACAATATTTCTCATTATGATTATAGCATTCAACTTCTTCATTTAATTAAAGCATGTTAAAACTCTTATTCTTTTATTTAGAAAACATCACTATAAATCATGGCCCATTAATGCAATGACCAAAAACGTTAAACAATCTGTGTCGTGAAAAGAACCACCTTCCCTTTCCCTCCAGCTCTGGCCCTGAGGCCTACCACGTTCTGCTCTTAACCACATACCACCTTATGTTTTAGCAGCTTCACGACATGGATTCAAAATAATCACATCTAATAAAATCATATAATGTCACACATTTCTGTATTAGTTCCACTTCTACTTAAATCTCTATATTAGCTATACATTTAGAATATAATTTCAGATACTATTAGCACTCATGGCATTTCTCATCATGACTTGTGCTTACTATAGGTAAGTGTGATGTACTCATATATTTAAATCAGTTTGCGCTCTCTCACTGGCAAACAATGCTGTTATCGTTTACATGTTCATATAACCTCCATTATATTATGGAATAGAAAATCACCCTTGATACAGAATGAATACATGTGTCCACATTGGTTAACTCTAAGTAATAAGAATGCATGCATATGGTTACATGGGACGTGATGCAATTCATTACCCACATTAAGTTATTACAGTTGTGAGAAGTAAAGCACCCCATCCCCTGGGGCCAGCTCACATGCTATGTCCCTGGGAGCCCACCACTTTGGACACAACGGTTTACCTGCTCTCGCCATCGCTGTGTTTGCTCCTGCATGGAGGGAGCATTTTCAAATCTCCTGTCAAGCGGGAGAAAACACAAAGTGTGCTTGCAGCTCGTGGGAGCTTTTTAAAATGCTTACGCCAGCTGGAAGCAGACTGTTGACCGGTGTCCCTGCCCGCACTGATGCAGGCAGAGAAAACTATCAAAATATTGATCCCTCTTGGAGGGAGAAGCAAAAGTAGCTGCTCCCTCTGAGTGGGAACAATGCCGTTTCCAGTTGCAAGCAGGGAGCAAACTGGGGCCACACGGGCCTTGGAGCTCCCCCCTGCAGCTCCCAACAAGTATATGGTGAGCGTCTTAGGTGGAAACCAGGGCACCAACCCTTAATAGCACGGGCCCCAGGGGATGGTGTCCCTGGGGTTGGTAAAGGCTCAGGGACAGGGCAGCGCAGGCACCCTCCCTTAAATTTTCATATGGCCTAGGGAATGAGGACCTCGGGGCCTAACAAGGCTAAGGGATGGTGACGTGCGGCCCCCTCCCCTTTACTTTAAGTTGTGGGCCTTTTTCCCCTCTCCTTTGCCTCCCTCCCCATCCAACAGGGCCGTTTGTTTTTAGGTCGAGCCTAGAGTCAGCGCGCGTGCGCTGCTCTGCGAGACTTGTTGTAGTGGAGTATGGAATAGTAGCCCCACCCACTCTCTGCCCATATTTGTCATTGGCTTGTGTCATTGTCCTTCATAAATTCTGGCTTCTGATTCGTAAAGAGGCTTGTTAGCCCCTCCTTAGTACCACCTTCTCTTCATTTGGAACCTTCTATGGTGACTGGCCCTTTTACTTCGGTTGTTACATGGTAGGTGTTCTTAAGTCTGTAAGCACTATTTTCTGTATTGATTTTCTCTTACTGCAGGCATGACGTGCTTTGCTTACATTCAGCACGCCATGCACGCTTTTTCTTTTCAAGCAGCCAGGACAATGGCGACCGCTTCTTTCCAATGTCATAGGTCTAGCAATTAAATGCGAGACCTATTGCATTGCAAATATTTGTGTTTTTCCAAATGGTTTCCTGCTCATCACCAGCAGCAATTTCACTTTGTTTTCCACTTTTTATTTAAGAGGTACTGAGTTTGCCCTTTCCCTCTCAGTATCCATGGAGCACCCACTGGAGACCCCCTTTACTTGCAGTTATTTCAATCATCTCTACACTGTTTCTTAGCACCTCCTCTCCCTGACAGCTGTTGGTTCTTTCCTTTCTTACCCGCTCACATAGCAACCCAAATGGTTCCGGGGGAAGGGATGTCAATTGGAGGGTTGGAGGTAAAATGCTTTCCAAAAAATTCTCGTGCCATTGAGCCCCTTCCGTCCAGTCAACACAACACAAACAGTTTATGATTCCAGATTTCATGTCCTTCTACATTCCTTGCTCGTATGAGGGTCCTGCTTTTATCTTAGCACCAACTCTCCACTTTCCCAGTGGAGGAATCCCCTCAATTCAGCTTCCCTGTGTCCCAGTTGTCCGCTGCTATCCTACTCTTCAAATAACATAAAACCGAGTCCCTAGTACCTGCTGCTCGATATGAGCTCCCCACTCTTTTATTGCTGAGACCAGCCACCACATCAGAACTGTTTCCAGACTAACACCAGCCACCCACCGTAACTGCCAAACCCATATGCAGTCCTGCAGCTCCCTTCAGTTTATTTTCTTGTCCCTTTTCTAAGAGCCCCCCAGCCTGCAGCACCTCCACTAGTGTAGTTCAAGATCTCTGCACTCAAAAGCTGTGTCTGGCGATAACACCACGCCTGTTCTGTTACACTATCAAACATACCCCATTCCCACTCTCTGTGTGGCGAAGCACCTTGCTGGTATGTACTTTCCCCTCCTTGCCAGAGAACCTTTAGTACCATACCCCCTCCCTCTGATTTAATACTCGACTAGTTTACCGTAATGTGAACATGTTTGGAGTTGAGAGGTTAATACTGAACTGTTGTCATTTCAACATGCTCTAAATAGTATCAATAATACTCCTCTATCCTGCAGCTCGCCCTGCTGTTTGTTTTCTGGTCTTGTCCACTCGAGTCTGATGAAACACTTCATATCAACGCTAGCCTACAGTTCTATCCCTGCACCTCAACCGGGATCAGCTCACACTGCCCTCAGATTGTTGCTCAGTGCCCTAACACCATTTTTGGGAGATCCTTCTTATGTTTAAACCCGGACAGTGTAATGAATCAATATAGAGTCTGTATGAGTGCAAAGAATGTGTTTAGGCAAGAATTCTTCTGAAGTTGGCCGCCGGTTGCACATGCAAGTCACTGTTAGAGCATTCCTCTGTGGCTGGCCAGCGCTTCTTGCATCTAAACGTAGCACCTGGATGCCTTGACAAATGATTACGTATTGCCCACAACTGCTTCAATTAGTGACAGAGCCACATTTGGAACAGTGTGAATATTCGAATCTGCCCTGATGTCAATAATTATTACTTTGCGCCCCTACAGGAGTGGGCCAACTATATGGGAATCAGTACTTGTCCTCCCGCAAAAGGAGGAGTAGAGCCCAGACTGCTAAGCCATGCCCAATCAGTACAGGAACCCGCAACCCTGACGGGCTTCAGTCTTCACTGGGCTTCCTCGGCAAGGAGCTAAAACGTCAAGCTGTTTAGTCAGAGCCCAATGTGTGAGTGTATCCTGACGCAGATGGAGAAAATGTGCTTTGACCAAGCCTGTAGCCAAATGTTAAGCCCCAGCCTTCACAGGGAAATATCAATCCAACCACCTACTGCATGGGCGGCAGTGGTGCAAGAGCCCTTCCCTCAAAACATGCCTCAGTTCTGTAATCTTGCCTCTCTCACAGAATAGGCCCAGTGTGTGCAGCTGGCGAGCCAGCCCCTTTCACTCTGTGGAAAAGTAAATTTTGCCATGTTCTGTGTCCCTACGCTTCATCCATCATATGTTATGTGTGCATGACCAATATGCATATGTTATTCCCCATGCCTGATTAATGACGCAATTCCAGTTGTGTCCACCTCTAGTATGCTATTTTCCAGTCTTCGTGAATACTACGAATATCAGGCCTATGTAAAGTAATGTTGCCACGTTTCTTAGTGTGCACGTTATTCCATTATAAAATCCCCGTTTCTAGGCCTCAAAAGGGCCCAGACCACAGATTCAGCTCCTGTCTCCTGAAAGCCTCGCTAAGGAGCGATACAGCCCCCACCTGTATCCTCGACCCTTCACTTACTTCCTGCCTCGCAGTGCCCAGTGCAGCTTGGTTCTGCCTCTGAGTCTGCCAAAAGTATGTTATAGTTCCAGTTATCAGTTCAGTCCTCCTCCTCTGCATTCCTAAAGCTACTGAACTGCATCAATAGTTTCCGTCATTGTCTAGCCTTCTCGTCTCCATGTTAGAGAAATACTGTATTTAATGGTCATTTAATATTCTTCATCACGCACTACATGTAGAATAATGCATGGTCCAGTCTTAGAATCAAGTTAGCTTTTCCCCTCATGACTTCTAGTTTATATCAACATGTTCCCTAAACATCAGATACCAGATAGGGTTTAGGTACATGTCGCTCCGACCCTTCAGACTCTAGTCTCTGCTCCTAGCACAGAGTTCATAGCCCCCAGCTTCTCCTAGTAACACGTCATTGCCAGTTTTCGCGCACCATTAGGTTAGAGGTCCCGGCTCCTTAGGTAGCCCCCTCCAAAGTTTCCGCCCATTCATGACATATTCTGTTACGTTTGCACCACATGTCTATGTATACGCCCAGTTACACCTACTTTTACTGTTATCTCTCGCGACTGCTACGCGTCACGCCTTCTGCTCCACCCACTGCTACGCCTACTGCAATGTAATGCTATGTGTTTGCGCTATGTATATAAGTCAATGTTTTGTTATTGAATGTTAGCGCGCTCATCCCAGACCCAGCCCCGGCAGCTGCCGGGCCTTATTGTCCTATTCCCATGCAGGTTGTCCTGATCCTGTCCTTATGCTGTAATAAACCTGCAGAAACTCCTACTACCTCGAATCTTGACTCTTATTTTATTGAGCTATCTGTTATGCTATAAGTCTAGTCAAAAATAGGGTATTATTTATTTATTTACCACATAATGGCGCCCGAATAGGGACTTGCCCTTTCCCCACGCGTCGGTGAAGCCACGCCGACCCCCTGACCCTCTGCAGTCGTGACGGAACCATACCGTGCACTGGCAGATATTTCTGCTCCAAGTATCCCTCAGGCCCACGGAGGAGACGGAGGAGGCGGTCCAGCATCCAAACGAGACGGTGGAGGAACGCGGCGAGTCCCGACCAGAGCCCAAGCCGAGAGTCCAAGGTCCGAGGTATCCGGAGGCCCACCCGTAACTGAAGTCCGAAGTCCGAAGTCCGTCGTAGTCCAGTCCCGTTCGAGGCTTTCCGTTCCGTGCTGCCCGGTGAGTACCATTGCTGGGGTAGTATCTAGACAGGACCAATCTAAATTGACTCCTGGTCCGTGGGTTGGTGGTACCCAAGCCCACAAACGAAGTGTTCACCTAGGTGGATACGGGTCTTGATGCGTTCCTTTATGGGACCGGTATGTTCCGTACTGTTACAGCAGTGCATCCAGTAACTCTAGTCTGTTCCGTTCTCGAGAATTCTGTTCTGT
The DNA here is from genome assembly GCF_964261635.1 of Lissotriton helveticus. NCBI lineage: Eukaryota > Metazoa > Chordata > Amphibia > Caudata > Salamandridae > Lissotriton > Lissotriton helveticus. The sequence continues at coordinate 15,991,497 of NC_136060.1, read as the reverse complement.
TTCTGTTTTCAGTATTTTCAGGTAGTATTCTGTTCGAACTGTTATGTTATGATATTGTTTAATGTATTTCCAATGTCGTGGTATGCCTGAATTGTTTTCCCAATTGTTATTGTTTTTCGTGTATTGTATTGTGTTCCGATTCAAGTTTAGAATGCCGCTCTTTTCCAAGTTACGTCAGTTAAAAACTAGAAAGGGTCTGTTAGAGGAAGCAGTTCCTGTCCCGCCTAGGGACAGTCCAGGTCATTTTATGTATCAGAAACATGGCATAAGCGCCATAATGTATCTAGATTTATGGGTAGAGTATACCAAACAGTTAGAAGAAAAGTATAGATGGCCCGTATCGGGTACATGGGATGCCGAATGTATCATGCGAGTAGAAGAAGCATTATGGAAAAAGAAAGCCAGACAGTCACAGAAAGATGCCATCGAGTTATGGCGCAAGGAAGCTCATAAAAGAACGGAAAAGGAAGTCAGAAAGTCAGAGTTAAGTAGAGAATCCCAAGAACGAGCCCAAGAAAGAGAATTAATCGAGATAGGTGAACAAGTCAAAGCCGAACAGTCAGACAGACAGAGGCATGCCCTTATTAAGGGTATGTATCCTCTCCTTGCCGAAGGCCTGCCAAAAGCGACCCCAGAGGCACCCAGTAATTTCCCGCCGCCATTAATTCCGACCAAGCTACGTCACAAACCGACCGCAGCTGATATTTTTATTTCGTCCTATTTGGACGACACAGTCCCCGAATATGCAAATCCTGTTCGTGCTCCGCCAGTCCCTGTAAATCAGGCACTTCCCGCTTCTCCAGACACCGGAGTACCTGTTACGGTACCCCCGGTCCAGCCTACAGTTCCATTTCCCACTCTGCCAGGACGTAGAGCCTCAGTAGACGACTCTAGTCTAGGGGCCGCAGGAGGAGCTACTCCTCAAACCCCGCCGCCACACAAGCGTTTATCGGCACTCGAATTGCATGCTCAAGCATCACAGCGTACTCCTAAAAGTAATAAGTCTGTCGCAGAAATCAGGCAAGCCCTTAACGAATGTGTCTATGATCCAGTTCCAGGCGAATATACTATGGTTTTATATTCCTTACGTGTAAGGAGAGTGACCGAGTATCTAGTCACCTTGCCGAATATGAAAGAAGATCTAGACAGAATATATCGTTTCATCCGTACAGGGGATGATCCGGAAAGTATTGGCGAAATTATGTCTCAAAGGAAAGCCGAGATTCAGCTCATGATATTAAAGTTCCTGATCAATTGTTTAATAAGAGAACAAGATTACCCGTCCAAAGATCCGGCCGAAATGAGAATCCTGACAAGGTGGAGTGATAATATAGCCGAGGGTAAGCACAAGACCGTCAGTGCCATGGAGAGTATGTACAAGAAAATTCGTAAAGAAATAATAAGGTTACACGACCAGCGTAAAGCAGCACAAGTAAGCGAGAAAGAAAGTATCTCTGATCCTGAAGAGGAAGAGAACGAGAATCCCGCCAGAATAGCGTATGTAGGAAAATCCAGATTTCCAGATCGCCATTTACGTCTAGAACCCAAGTCTATTTTTCAACATCTAGCACCAGAACAAGGTTCCCTAGAACAAGTATTTCAAGCTACCGATCACATTCTGAAATCACGAGTCGGTTACAGTGAACTAAGTACTATGCATGAACAAGAACTAGCCCGATCAGCAGTCCGATGGATTACTGATTCTACCACTTTTCCAGACGAAATAGTGGCACAAATGTTTCTGAAATTGCCCCCAGCCGAGCAGCGACTGGTGGGTATGTATATGATCCAGCACCTCATTACTCTGTATGAGGGTCAACATTCTGATCCAGGCCCGTTGCATGATATCCTGAACGAGTTACTCCAGTATAGATGGAGAGGTCTAGGTACCGATTTAATAAGTGCCATTCTAGAACAGCGTCACAAGTATAGAACGTTCCTGAACCCGCATTTTGTTCATGTCTCACCCCCAGAAAGTAAATCATTCTACATAGACAGACAGAATCCGTTACGAGAAGTCCACCCAGTCCAAGGGGCGGGTGGCGTAATGCAACGAGTGTTTGTATACACTCCAATATCAAAGATGGAACTTCTTGAAATGAAGAAATTAATTCCCTGTCATGACAAAGATCCAGCAGGGTTCCATAGAGAATTAAAAGACATGCTCCGTATGGGAGAATACACTTACCCAGATATCATTAAAATGTTAAAGGTCCTGTTACCCGCAGGGGTGTATGAAAAGTTAAAGGAAAAAGAATGGGAGGTGGGAGAGAAAAAGATCGATTGGGCAGCTCTAGAAGCTGAAGACAAGGCACGAGTACCAGGTACCGGTCTTGGAGATAAATGTAAAGATTTACCAGAATTATTGATTCAAGTTTTACCCAGATTATTGACAACTAGGAAAGAAGACTGGGATGCAATCTCAGCCTGTAAACAGAAGCAAGACGAGGATATTAGTGATTTTTATTCTAGATTTGAAAAATGTTTCAGTATCAACAGTGGTCTCAAGACAAGTAGTGAGTCATACCCTCATCTTTTCGTCACCAAATTAGTCGAGAATTCAAGTCCACAAATTAAAAACCGAGTTTTGAAAGTCGAAAGCACCTGGCAAGCTAATACTCCGTCCCAGATGCTCCAGATGCTCCAGTATCACCAGAATAGAATCAGGGAAGAGCAAGAACACGAGAGAAAACGTATGAAAGACACGAAAATGAAAGTGCTAATTGCACAATCTATTCCTCAAGACAGTCAGAAGAGGGGTCCGAATCAAGCCAGTCATCCTGCAGCTCCCGTTAAAGGGAACTGCAATTATTGTAAACAGCCAGGTCATTTTATAAACGAGTGTGCAGTTCTGAAACACAACATAGCTACTGGTAAGACTAAAGAAAGACCACGTCCGCCGAGACAAGAACAAGTTTCACAGACTCCTCAGTCACAGAATGCACCACAGACAGTTACAGTACCGCAGCCCATTGCTGCAACACAGCATGTCACATCACAGATGTACCAGTATGCACAGTCCGAGTATCCAGAGTACCAGTCATATTCATGAAACAGCCTAGAGAGGGAGGTAGGCTTGCCTCTCATCGAGATACCTGTAGATCAAGAGGGTCCCTATGTTCACAGTCAAGTATTAGGGAAAGACAGAAAGTTTTTGATCGATACAGGGGCAAGTAGGACCACAATTAGTCATGCCGAAGTTCCGGGGGCTCCGCTCTCAGGCTCAAGAAATGTTTCCCTTGGATTTTCAGGAAAACCCATCGTTAATGAGATATCTAAGCCAGTTACTCTAGAAGTAGGTCCATTGTCCCGCACTACTGACCTGTTACTTACTAAGTCATGTCCAGAAAATCTATTAGGTATTAGGACACTGAAAGAGTTAGGTGCAGTTATTTGCTGTTCCCCAGAGGGAATACGTCTGTTCTTACGTGACTTTAAGGGTCACTATGTGTTACGAGATTTTGATTCAAGATTGTCTAATGTTCCACAGCATTTATGGGCGCAAGGTCCAACTGATGTAGGTTACATGCAAATCACACCCCATCGTGTGACTCTCAAACCAGGTGTAGTGTTACCCCGAATCAGACAGTACAGATTGCCACCTGAGGCTGTAGCAGCCTTATCCAAAATTATTGACGAGCTCATGGCTCAAGGAGTAGTTGTAGAAACTGACTCCAATGTATGCAATTCTCCGATCATTCCAGTCATGAAACGTACTGATCCGAATGCACCCCCAGTATATCGATTAGTGATTGATTTACGAGAGCTTAATAAATGTATCATTCCTCAGTACCCAGTTGTTCCAGACATCTCTTCCCTGTTAACAGCCATTGATTCCGAAGCCATGTTTTTCACTGTCATAGACCTCAAGAATGCATTTTTTAGTGTTCCAATTCATCCAGACAGCCAGTTTCTTTTTGGATTTTGTTTAAATGGAAGGAGCTATATGTTCACACGCGCTCCTCAAGGTTTCACAGAAAGCCCTAGTATCTACAGTCAAGCACTCAAGAGACAACTAGACAATATTCACATGCCAACTGACACTGCCCTGCTCCAGTATGTCGATGATCTACTGATCACAGCCCGTTCTGAACGTGCTTGCGAGCGAGCATCACTTACAGTTCTGTATTTTCTAGCCGAGATGGGGCACAAGGTGTCACCTTCGAAGCTTCAATTCTGTGTCCAGCAAGTGGTATACTTAGGACACTTGCTGTCCAAGAGGGGTAGGCAGTTGACACCAGACCGTATCCAGTTAATAGCGAGTCTTCCCCAGCCCAGAACCCAGAAGGAGGTACGTGCCTTTATCGGCCTTACTTCTTATTGTAGACAATGGATTCCCCAGTATGCATTTCTAGCCAAGCCACTGATACAGTTAACGACACAGGAGGCAGCCGTATCGACTGTCCTCCCTTGGACATCTGACCATACACTTAGTTTTAACGAGTTAAAGAAAGCCCTATGTCAAGCTCCAGTTCTAGCTACACCGAACTACAGTAAGCCTTTTACACTTTTCGTTACTGAACGGGAAGGTACAGCATTATCTGTTCTCACACAAGATCAAGCAGGTCAATACAAGCCCTGTGCTTATTTTTCGAGCACATTAGATCCAGTCGCCCAGGCGTTGCCTGCGTGCCTCAAGTCAGTTGCAGCCACAGCACTAGCTATCAGACAAAGTGATTCCATAGTTTTAGGACATTCCTTGACAGTACAAGTCCCACATTCAGTAGAAGTTCTTTTAAACCGAACACAAACTCAGCACTTGACAATTGCACGTTTAACAGGTTATGAATTGACACTGTTCCAGCCACACATAGAAATTAGACGCTGCAACGTTCTGAATCCTGCTACACTGTTACCATCAGTTAGTGCAAATCCAGACCCACATGACTGTGTGGAAGTAGTTAACATTACGACAAAGCCAAGACAAGACCTGACAGACATTCCGTTACCAGATCCTGACCTGACACTTTATGTGGATGGTTCATGTATGAGAACTAGTACAGGAGAACTAGTCGCCGCGTATGCAGTGACTACCGACACTGAAGTTATTGAAACACACCGTATTGATACCCTGTCCGCTCAAGCAGCAGAGCTAGTCGCTCTGACACAAGCCTGTATACATGCCAAGAACCTGAAAGTTAATGTTTACACAGATTCACGTTACGCATTCGGAGTTGTACACGACTTCGGAGTGCTCTGGCAGGAGAGAGGTTTCATGACTTCTCATGGAACCAAGATTCAGCATGGTCTCCTTATTCAAGCCCTGTTAGATGCCATACATTTACCGACATCTATTGCTATTATGAAATGCAAAGCACATACGAAAGTCACTGACATTATTTCCCAAGGTAATGATCTAGCAGACCGCACAGCCAAGCTTACAGCACAGACTCCAGACATTCCAGTTAATATGACACATACTCCAGATCCGATTACATGCATGACAGTTAAGGACCCTACACAAGATGTCATAGATATACAGTTACATGCTACTCCCGATGAAATCAAGAAATGGTCCGAACAAGGAGGGGTCCAGACAGATCAAGGATGGTTAACGAAGGGTAGAGCCACATGGTTTCTCCCCGATTCTATGGTTCAAATCATTATCAATACCGCACATAGTCCAGCACATTTAGGAGAAAAAGCTATGTTAGACAGTATCCAGAACATTTGGTTCAACAAGCATTTACGAGCTGCAGCCAAGCAGAAAGTCCGTACCTGTATGATATGTTGTCAGTTTAATCCAGGTAAAAGTGTCCCGGTGGAACAAGGTGGTTTCCAGCCCCCTGACCACCCTTTTGAGGTCCTCCAGATGGATTATATTCAGATGGAGCGATGTCGAGGTTTCAAGTATGTCCTTGTAGTTGTATGCGCTTTGTCCAGGTGGACAGAAGCATATCCAGTCCCAGATTACACAGCCGCGACCACTGCCAAGCAGTTGGTTCGTGAATTTTTCCCTAGATACGGACTCCCTAGAGTCGTATATTCTGATAACGGCCAGCCATTCTCATCTGAACTCATGAAACACGTTTCCCTGTTGTTAGGGTACCAGTGGAAGTTTCATTGTGTACGCCATCCAGAAGCAGCTGGACTAGTCGAAAGGCATAATCAGACTCTGAAAATCCGCATTGCAAAAGTCTGTAAGGACAAAGGTGTGGACTGGTTAATAGCTCTGCCAGTCGCTTTATTTTATATGCGTATGGTCGCACATTCCAGATCAGGTCTGTCCCCGTATGAGGTCGTATTCGGCCGCCCCCCTAACATGTGGGGTACTCCTAGACCCCGAAGTATTACCGATGTTTCATGTAATATGCTGACAGATTACCTAGCTTCCTTGATGTCTGCCCTCAACTCATGTCGTTCACAGGTTGCCGCCGCATTTCCAGACAATACCGAGGTGGCACCGCACGAGATCGTTCCAGGCTCCCTTGTGATGATCAGAAATTTTGACAGATCAAGTCCGCTGGAACCACGTTGGAAGGAGCCACGTCAGGTCCTCTTGACCACCCGAACTGCCGTCAAGTTGGAAGGCAGGAAGGGGTGGGTCCACCTTTCTCATGTAAAACTTTTCAAAGGATTGAAACCAGCGTCTAAAAACATTTTCCAGGATTCGAAAGACTGCCAAAATATTGCTCTTAAGGACTGTCCCGTACAAGACATTATTACAACCCCTCCCTTGTTAGAGAAAACTCCGCAGCAGGAGTATAAGCTCAAATTAAGGTCTAGTAAAATAAGTCAGTCAGTTTGATTGTATAAGTCCTCCCCTAGGTGAAACGGTTAAATTGTTTCTGACATGTATAAAATAGACCCCCATAGTGAGAGAGTCAGTCGAAGTTCACTTCAATGTATCGTTTTTCTGAGTTTCATATTATTTCTCAGCATAATGATTTCCTGCACCAGCTACGCACTTTTCCTGTGTTTTCCAGTTCCTCATGTAAATATGTCTGCTAATGCTACAGTAGAGCACACGTTTAGTGATCTGCCTCCTCACGAATATTCTTACCGCCTCGCTATGCGCAACAACACATTTATCCGTATGTTACATTATTCACACCAGACCAGCAATGCTACTAATTGTTGGGTGTGTGGTCGACTTCCCCCTTTTCAGACACCGAAGGGAGTTCTGCCACTTTTTCCTTATCCATTCTCACACAATGGTTCGTGTGGAGCATGGTCCACGTTAACGTCATCCTCAACAGATATGTCTTTTCTTAACAGTACATGTTTTCCAGACAAGCAAGGTCTCCCCCACAGAACAGGTTTAGATCTAGAAAATGAAGTATATAATTTAGGTAATTATTCGTCGAATTTCATGGTCCTGAATGTTCAGTCTGATACTACTCCAGACTTACCTGCTATTTCAGTACTACCTGTCAAAGGCGAATTATGTGTCCGTAGTTATGGTTCTGTACGCATAGGTCATAGTGAATGTACTACTGTTGTCAAATATAGTGACAGTGGGAAATCTATTTTCAAAGCTTCACGTCATTCTTATTTTATTTGTGGTCAAACTGCATATGTCCGTCTGCCCCTCGATTGGGAGGGAACCTGTTACATTGCTTTCCTACTGCCACCTGTTTTTCTAGCCCCATCTGATTATCACAGAAACACACATCTAGTACACATTAGACATAGAAGGGAGTCCCCAATTGTCGATTATACTGAAACTACTCTAGAACAGTATACAGATTTCAATAAAGGTTTCTTCTTCTTTGTAGGACCTGTCCAGAATAGTAAACTGATCCGTAGGTTAACAAGAACCCTTGAAGCTGTAGTTAATGAGACTGCCTCTGCTCTAGGTAACCTAACCGAAGAACAATCTGCTATGAGATTTGTCGTTTTGCAAAATCGTCTCATCCTTGACGTCATACTGGCCGATAGGGGCGGGGCCTGTAGAGTCATCGGATCTAGTTGCTGCATTTTCATTCCAAATAACGCGCCGTCTGTTTATTCAGCTATAACCAGACTCCATAAAATTGCCCATCTGTTACATCAAGATCCAGGCACCTGGACATGGTCCGGTTGGTTCTGGAATATAATTTCCGCATGGGGATGGAAAGTCCTGTCCTTTTTAGGTATTGCAGTAGCGATTATATTTAGCTGCTGCCTCTGTATACAATGTGGCCCTGCGATTTGCAGCATGTGTGCTACCTCTTGTATTCCTAGTCCCAAGCCCCGTTCTAAATCCCGTTCCAAGACAATTCGAGATGAGCAAATGGTACTGTATGAAATGATAGATGGTATCATGAAAATTGATGTTTCCTGATGGAAACGTAGTGACAAGGAGGGAATGTGGAAAAGTAAATTTTGCCATGTTCTGTGTCCCTACGCTTCATCCATCATATGTTATGTGTGCATGACCAATATGCATATGTTATTCCCCATGCCTGATTAATGACGCAATTCCAGTTGTGTCCACCTCTAGTATGCTATTTTCCAGTCTTCGTGAATACTACGAATATCAGGCCTATGTAAAGTAATGTTGCCACGTTTCTTAGTGTGCACGTTATTCCATTATAAAATCCCCGTTTCTAGGCCTCAAAAGGGCCCAGACCACAGATTCAGCTCCTGTCTCCTGAAAGCCTCGCTAAGGAGCGATACAGCCCCCACCTGTATCCTCGACCCTTCACTTACTTCCTGCCTCGCAGTGCCCAGTGCAGCTTGGTTCTGCCTCTGAGTCTGCCAAAAGTATGTTATAGTTCCAGTTATCAGTTCAGTCCTCCTCCTCTGCATTCCTAAAGCTACTGAACTGCATCAATAGTTTCCGTCATTGTCTAGCCTTCTCGTCTCCATGTTAGAGAAATACTGTATTTAATGGTCATTTAATATTCTTCATCACGCACTACATGTAGAATAATGCATGGTCCAGTCTTAGAATCAAGTTAGCTTTTCCCCTCATGACTTCTAGTTTATATCAACATGTTCCCTAAACATCAGATACCAGATAGGGTTTAGGTACATGTCGCTCCGACCCTTCAGACTCTAGTCTCTGCTCCTAGCACAGAGTTCATAGCCCCCAGCTTCTCCTAGTAACACGTCATTGCCAGTTTTCGCGCACCATTAGGTTAGAGGTCCCGGCTCCTTAGGTAGCCCCCTCCAAAGTTTCCGCCCATTCATGACATATTCTGTTACGTTTGCACCACATGTCTATGTATACGCCCAGTTACACCTACTTTTACTGTTATCTCTCGCGACTGCTACGCGTCACGCCTTCTGCTCCACCCACTGCTACGCCTACTGCAATGTAATGCTATGTGTTTGCGCTATGTATATAAGTCAATGTTTTGTTATTGAATGTTAGCGCGCTCATCCCAGACCCAGCCCCGGCAGCTGCCGGGCCTTATTGTCCTATTCCCATGCAGGTTGTCCTGATCCTGTCCTTATGCTGTAATAAACCTGCAGAAACTCCTACTACCTCGAATCTTGACTCTTATTTTATTGAGCTATCTGTTATGCTATAAGTCTAGTCAAAAATAGGGTATTATTTATTTATTTACCACAACTCAAACATGGGATACAGCATTTGTATAGCAGTGGGAGCTTCCCTCGCATGCAGATTTCACCAAACAGACAAAAGCACCAAGTAAAAGAAGTAACTCACCACCACCTTATACCGTGCAATGCACCCCACCACCGTCTCACCACAACCTTCCTCACCGCACACAGACATACATGTATGGAGTAGCATTACCTTTCTACTATAATACCCTTACTCTTTATACTGAGTCATACAACGCCTGACGACAACCACCACCCAATAACTACAACCCTTGTCCTGCTGCAAGCACTGCCCTCCTAATAACCACTACCTTTTAGCGTTCCCATGCAGTACCTTCCAATAGCTACTGCGCTTTTGCTGCTGTGTGCAGCACATGCCAATAACTACCACCTTTTTTACTTCTCCAAGCAATACCTGCCAACAACCACTACCCTTCTAATGCACCCTACTGCAGGGTATGCCAATAAGAACCAAACGCTTACTGCTCCCTATTGTGCATGCCAACAACCACCAATCTTCTACAACACAATGCAACACACGCCAAGAAGCACCATTCCTTTACCAGCCCTTACCAAAACTTCCACCATACAGTTCTTGCCAGTAACAACCAGCCCTTTACTGCTCCATGTTTCACATACAGTCATCACCGTTCTTTCTCCCTTCTATCCTCCATATAGCACCTGCCAATAATTACTGCCATTTCAATGTTCCATAGAGTACCTGGTGATATTCTCCACCATTCTGCCAGACGATGCATTCATTGACTACCAATAATCACCACCCATTTGCTGTACCATACAGGATTGCCAAACCCACCACTACTGTTCCACTGCATCATCCACTGCATGCCAATAAGTACCTCTTTTTCTGCTTCATGTTGCCCGTGTAACAACTGCCACCCTTTTACTGCTTCGTGCAGCACCCACTGATAATGAATAAGCGTCTCACCTGCCAGTTTTACTATACACTGCAGCACATGTGAATAACCACAAAAAAATATAGCACAAGCTAATAGCCACTACCCTAAACCCACCTTCCACTACCCTGCTCTGCTTGACCTGCCACTCCCACCTTGTCTCACTCATTCTCTGTGCCCCAGCTCCCTTAGATTTCAGCTGCTTCTCTTTTTCTTTCTCCTTGGTTCTCAATTACTGTGGTTACTGGCCCCCTAAGGAGGACCACTATCAAATTCTGTACTTTTCCATGAATGTATTTGTGTAATCTGCAGGTCACAGATTATAAAGCCTGTGGGAACTAGCTTGGGGGCTTCCAGGTCATACATGAGTAACTGGGTTCCAAATGTAGCTACTGAGCCTTCAACTAGTCATAAAGCTCATCCCTCCCACAACACTGGGAATCAGTAGTTTATTACACTCTGCGTATCTGCATACATGGTTTATGCCGTTGCATTTTTTTCATATATACTTGGTTTAATGAAAGATATTTCACCAAAAATACAGGGTGCATGAGTTTAAATTTGTGCAATAATAAGCTCAGTTTGACATTTGCACTGTAGTAATAAATATGTGAATGTGTGCATGTTTGTTGTAAATGTTGGGCCATATTTATTTTCACTGCAGTGGCATAAAATAAATGTAGCCTAATAATAGGTTATTTAGAGTAACCATACTAATAAACATGTATTAACACATTTGTTGCTACAGTGCAAAGGTCACATTTGAGTTTTTTTGACCACAGTATAGCAAACTTGGCATGATGAAAACACGGTTTACTACCTTACAGATCGTGTGTAACAAGGGAAAAAATGTAATATTCATGAGGCATCGACTGTACGATTTTACCTTACTGTATAACTTTAACTCCTTGCACGCTGCTTCTGGTGAAATACCTTTTGTTAAAGCAAATTCACATAAAAAAACAGCAGGGCATGAGCCATAGGCAAATCAACAATGGTAATTATACCCTGAACACCAGGAGGGCATCACTCGTAACAATGGTAATAGCACATTACACTCTTCCTGTCAGCATTTATACTATGGCAGCATTTCAAACTATCAATACATTTATTCAGGAAGAAAGTGATATAAGTATACCCCGTTATAGAAATAAATGTCTCAATGGGAAGAGGAATTTCGGAAATAAGCAAATCAATCAATAATGTTTTTAGTACATGTTGTGCAAGCCCTATAACTGTGCAAAATTGGATAGTGATGTTGTTAGTACTGTAGGGTCTTTAATTGTGGCTATTCCAAACTCTTGTAATAGGGGTTGAACTAGTTTCTCCTAAGCGCATCGTACATGGGACAGGAAGAGAGAACTCAGTGATAAGAAACAAAAATTGTCCTTCGTAAACGCTGGCTTCCGAGTTATTAGGCTTGTTAGTCCCTCCTTAGTACCGCCTTGTCTGCATTTGTTACCTCCCATAATGAGTGGACCTTTTACTTGTCTTACTACATGGTCTGCTTTATCTTTGTTGTGAGCACTATTTTGTTTAATGATTTGCCCCTATTCAACCCACCACGTCGCAGCACGCTGCCCGCTTTTATTTTATTTACAAATGGCAATCCGCTTTAACTATAAATGCTGCCTTTCTTTATTTTAGCAGCGTGATCCGCTTTAACTCGTTCTGTGCTCATGATGGCTCCTGGCCGTCATGAGTCACGGTAGTCATGTGCTCATGACGGCCGGGAGCCATCCAAACGTTGCTGCTTTGCCCACGCACGATTAATTCCCCGCCTCTGCGGGCGAAATAATCAGTGGGCGGAGTTCGGACGGCTCCCGGCCGTCATGAGCACATGACTACCGTGATTCATGACGGCCGGGAGCCGTCATGAGCACCGCGGAGCCGGGCCCAACCCCCTTGCACCGCTGCCAAATTAACACCGCAGCGCAGGGGTTAATTATAGCGGCTGCTTACCTATTATTTGTGTTTGTTTGTTTACTAGCGCCCATGCGGCCGTTGCACATTCATTTGAGGTGGTTTCTTTAGACAAGCAGCGTCTAAAGAAATGTGTGCGGACGCTATTAAAGGGAAAGTGCGACATGGGTGCTTTAACAAAATAAACATCTGTTTGTCAACTTGACAAACACTTTTTTTTTTGTCCAAGCGCCCCATGCTGCGTTTTCACTTTAATGTTGGCCACACCCCTTTCTTTAGACCCGGCTTGTCTAAAGAAAGCGGTACGGCCTACATGAATGTGAAAGCGCTGCATGGGCACTAGTAAACAAACAAGTATTTGCAAGACAATAGGTCACGCATTTGCGAGAGTATAAGCTTTTGCATTGCCAACAGCTCAAACTCTCATAAATGCGAGACCTATTGCATTGCAAATACTTGTTTGCCTTTACTTTCCCAGCTCTAATGTTATACCCGTTTGTAGAATAATATGTAGAAAAGAAGTTTGGATGATGTCATTAGTGATGTCATCAATGATTTCATTTGAGATGACATCCCTATCAGGGATGTCTTAATTATGTCACAGAACAGTGATGTAATATGTGAGGTCATAAGCAGTGTATGGCAGGGGCGCACGAGATGTGAATTGTTAAAGATAGTTTTTTTTAAATAAAAAAAAAGATCTTGTTTATCACATCCAACTCTAACATTACTTTAACCTTTGGCTTATTCAGTGAAATATACGTCCACGTATACATATATGATTTTTTTTTTACTATTAGCATTATCTTCATTTCTAGATTTTTTTCTGCAGTTATTATTGGAAGCTAAATAGGTTTGCTGTTTTTGATCAATAGAAATATTGTTTGAACAGCATTTTTTATTGGAAACATGATCACACACGCCTCTGAAGCCTGCCGCTTCACTCATTTCTAAAATGTGCTATGAACGTTCACTTTTGAAAGGAGCAGGGCTTGGTTTTTATTAATTCATTAAGTACTAGCAATGGCCATATAAATAAATAGTTTAATTGTAATCTCACAAACGTGTTTCGGGGCTTCTGCAGTTTAGACGTGGGCACACTTCTAGTTTTAACACTTTGTTTGATTATTAATCCCAGCTTTAATTTTGAGGCAATTTTTACGGCAGTGTTTTATGTCTAGTAATTTGGGGAAATTATTAAACCTCGGCGTTGACAGAACAGGGAGTTGTTGAGCGAGACGTGAGGGACTTAATCTAAGGATAAATCTCCCGAATGCAAAATTGATTACACCAGCTGTGTGCCTTAAAAGTGATTTCACATCTTCCACGTACCAAAACCCGCGCTGCCCACTTTTATTAGATCTGGTGCCAAGGTCGGATCTTGGGAGACTTTAGGAAGGGCTTAACACAAGAGGAAGATTGCTAAAACGTTACTGTTAAAATAATAAGCTGAAATGCATATTTTAACATGCTGATTTATTCTTAAACAAAATGTGAACGCGATCAAAAGAATAACTGTTTTTGTAGCTCTGCTGTTCAAGGCGTGAACTTAAAACATCTGTGCAAACTTCAGCTTCACTGCATAGGATCTTTTGAAGGTCGGCTCAACCTTTCATAAGCAGGCTCAAAACTAAATAAAGAGCAGTTGCAATTAGTTGATCAGAATATGCCAATAATCTTTGAAGTGTCTTGACATGCTTCGAAGCATAAGATAATTTCAAGTGATGTTTTTATATTTCAATAGTTTTATTAGCAAATTTTTCATATACACATACAGTACAGTGATATCATTGACTCGCGGGCTCCGTAAAAGGTAAAACTTCTTACTTGATATGGAGGTGTATTTTAATACTAAAGCTTCAGATCTCAGGTGGAAACATTATGGTAGATGCTTTTTATGAACAAGAAGTATTACTTTACGCTTATGACTATACGAAAGACTTGCTTATATTTTTTTTCATCTAGAATGAATACACATGAAAGCAGCAAATGATGCGTATGCATCAGAGTTTGGGTTGGCAATGCTGTATATTGCCAGGGTCAGCACGCCAATAAGCATAACACTTGCAGCAACGCAGCAGCACATATCTTGTAAACGAGAGCACCCTCCACCCAATCAAGTGATGTCTCTGGAGTAGATTATGAGAGCCACATTCACAAAATAGTTTTTGCAACTAAGGGCATCACTACAAGGTCCCCAGAGTTTGGACCAATAACCTAACCCCACAACTGGAGTTACTGGTCCCGGGGGCATCAATAATTCAGGAGGGGGTGTTATGGGGCAGCATTAGGCGCATTGATGCTCTTAAGAAATAAGGAATTTACCTGGGTAGTTTGTAATTCTCTATCTGAAACCCCTGGTAATTCCTCATTTTTCACTAGCATTTTTCAGTAGCTAAAACATCTGGTAGCCAATTTACTAGAAGTTGCCACGTCCCTCAAGGGCACTAATTGATCATAAAAGTGGCACCCCTGGTACCAGACCTTAGATCACGTCTGTACTGAAGAGTGGACTGAACAAGAACTGCCCTGCTGTTTCTAGGAAAAAAAGACTGCACCAGAACGGGACTACTATTGGGTTTGTAAATAGAGCATAGAGCACTATGCCTGTGGTGCCAAGCTTGAGCCTAAGACTTAAGAGGTGACTTCCTGTTACAGCTACAGGGCCACAAAAGCTGACAAAGCCCTGCCTTTGTGAGTTGGTAGCAAAGAACGCCTGACCACCAACGTGCAGCCTGGGAGACCAAGACCCCACCCTAAAAAGTTGCACCCAAGTCTGCTGTACTCCGGAGTGTCATCAGAGTACAGTTTGGTCGCCCAAGACGGAAGCTACAACCCGTTAAAGGTAACCATTGGATACCAGTGAAATTAGACTCAATGTGCTATGCAGTGCAAAAAAAAGCCTATAGATCCCAGGGAGACCTAAAGTCAGTTTCATGAAGAGAATGTGAAAGGGGGGCTGGTGCCCCAGTGCCACCCCCACACACTAACTGAGCAAAGTTTGTGGAGCCCAAGGCTCCTGCAACCACATGACGCCACACATGCCTTCCTCACAGGGCGTGGGAGCCAGCATCAATGCCTCCAGCTCCAGCCTCAGGCAGGAGCCAGCAAATGCTCTTCAGGATTCCTGATTGGGACTGGAGCAAATGCAGAATAGTTTTGGTTCCAGCATAAGGCGAGAACAACATTTTCATTTGCACTGTCTGCGTGCTCTGCTCACCCCAGACATGGTGGGTGGGCAACGCTTGTGGTGTTGGACTCTGCTGCTGTATCTTGGGGGATGGGTCACCTGGGGAATTTTCTACCTAACATCAGGCACTGGGAGATGGTTGCCTCTGGGAGGGGGCACATGCACACCCTGCCTTGCAAGTCACTGTCTGTGTGTTGAGCACGGACAACGGCTCCAGTGCAGGCAGCAGTGCGGTTTCGAAGTGTAGTGCTGGCTCAAAAGTGACACTCAAAGTCGATGTACTAGTTTCTTCTTGTTTAGCACAGCAAACTCTCTACCAAGGGCCCAAGAACTGCATTTGGTACCACTTGGCGGAGTAGGGCTTTCAGCAGAAAAATCCAGGCATTGCAGGTGAAGTCTTTGATGGCCCTGAGACTTCCAAGAGGAGGCAAGCTCAACTCAAGCCCTTGGAGAACCTCAAAAAGCAGGATGCAGAGAGCTAAGTCCAGTCCTATCACTCCCAAGATAGAAACAGCAGGCCAACACAACAAAACAAGCAGCAAAGTGGCAGTACCCCCTTATAGCAAAACAGCTGTGTGCCTTAAAAACAACTTGTTCTTGGCAGAATGTTCTCAGTCCAGAAGTGTTCCAAGTATATGGTGTCAGAGGTCTGGTACTTATATTCATTTTAGCCCTCAAAGTAGGGATACTTCAAAGGAAGGCATTTGAAGTGCACAATACCCTGCTCCTCCTGGCCCTTGTTCCAGACACACTACAGGGTGGTAAGCAGCTCTTTGTGAGGGGACAGGTGATGCCCTATTGAGGTTTAAGTGTCAGCTGCTCTCACCACTTTAGCTCAGGAAGACCTATAAGCCTGGTAATGGGCCATCATGATATGCAGGGCACACCTCAGCTCCCTTTGTGTGTGACTGTTTAGAGTGAGTTCACAAATATCCGCAGCCATCCAACCCAGATGTTAATTCTAGGAACAGGCAGAGGCACAGAATGGTTAAGTAAGAAAATGCCAATTTTCTAAAAAGTGCTATTTTCACACCTGAAAGTTAAAAACCAACTTCGCTAAAACATGTGTTTTTTAAATTGTGAGTCCAGAGACATCAAACTCCAATTTGTTATATGTTCCCAATTGGAAGATATACGTGTAAAGTGTTACAAGGCAGCTCCAATGCTAACATATCGGAGAGAGAGGCCTTGCTGTAGTGAAAATCGAATGTAGCAGTTTTTCACTACCAGGACAAAGAAAACTCTAATTCACATGTCTTACCGTTAAAATACTCTGCGCCCTGCACATGCGACTAGCTAAAGCCTACCTTAGGGGTGCCATAAAAGGGAGGGTTTGGACCTGGCAAGTAGGTAAAAACTGTGCACACAGGGTCTGCAGTAGGAGGTCTGAGACATGTTTGAAGGGCTAGTTATGTGGGTTGCACAATCAGTGCTGCAGGCCCGCTAGTAGCATTTGATTTACAGGCCCTGGGTACTAGGGACTTATTAGTAAATCAAATATGCCAATCATGGAGAAACCAAATGCCATCACTTTTATACACAGAGCACATGCACTTTAGCACTGATCAGCAGTGGTAAAGTGCCCAGAGTCCTAAAACCAGCAAAAACGAAGTTCAGCACACAGTCAAAAACAGGAGGCTCAATCAATCAATCAATCATGGACATTTATATAGCGCACTACTTACCCGGAGGGTCTCAAGGCGCTTGGGGGGGGGGGGTGCTGCTACTGCTCGAACAGCCAGGTCTTGAGCTTCTTCCTGAAGGAAAGGTGGTCTTGGGTCAGGCGCAGGTCGGTCGGGAGGGAGTTCCAGGTCTTGGTGGCCAGGTGGGAGAAGGACCTTCCTCCTGTTGTCGATCTTCGGATGCGGGGTACGGCGGCGAGGGCGTGACTGGCTGATCGGAGGTGGCGTTTGGGAGCGTAGAAGTTGATGCGGTTGTTGAGGTAGCTCGGGCCTTGGTCGTGTAGGGCTTTGTGTGCGTATAAGACATTCTAGAGCATGAGGAGGAGACGAAAGGTGATTCTTTTGTTGACGGGGAGCCAGTGCAGGTCTCTCAGATGTCCGGAGATGTGGCTGCGTCGGGGGATGTCGAGGATGAGTCTGGCTGAGGTGTTCTGGATCCGCTGGAGTCTCTTCTGGAGCTTGGCGGTGGTTCCGGCGTAGAGGGCGTTGCCGTAGTCCAGTCGGCTGGTGACGAGGGCCTGGGTGACCGTCTTCCTGGTCTCGGTGGGGATCCACCGGAAGATCTTTCGTAGCATGCGCAGGATGTTGAAGCATGACGAGGAGACGGCGTTGACTTGCCTGGTCATGGAGAGGGAGGAGTCCAGGATGAAGCCCAGGTTGCGTGCGTGGTCTGTCGGTGTGGGTGCGGAGCCCAGGGCGGGGGGCCACCAGGAGTCGTCCCAGGCGGAGGGCGAGGAGCCCAGGATGAGGACTTCCGTCTTGTCTGAGTTCAGTTTCAGGCGGCTGGTCGTCATCCATTCGGCTACAGCTTTCATCCCTTCGTGAAGGTTGGCTCTGGAAGCGGCGGGGTCGTTGGTCAGTGAGAGGATCAGCTGGGTGTCGTCGGCGTAGGAGATGATGTTCAGGTTGTGTTGGCGTGCGATGGGCGCGAGGGGGCTCATGTAGACGTTGAAGAGGGTGGGGCTCAGCGAGGATCCTTGAGGGACGCCGCAGATGACTTCGGTGGCCTCTGACTTGTACGGTGGTAGACAGACTCTCTGTGTTCTTCCGTCGAGGAAGGAGACGATCCATTCCAGTGCCTTCTCTTGAATTCCGACGTTGCTGAGGCGTTGCACTAGGGTGCGGTGGCAGACCGTGTCGAATGCGGCGGAGAGGTCTAGGAGGATGAGGGCCGCTGTTTCTCCGTTGTCCATCAGGGCTCGGATGTCATCGGTGGCAGCGATGAGGGCGGTCTCGGTGCTGTGGTTGGCTCGGAAGCCAGACTGTGAAGGGTCGAGGGATCCGTTCGTCTCGAGGAAGGCGGCCAGCTGTTTGTTGACGGTCTTCTCGATGACTTTGGCTGGAAACGGGAGGAGCGAGATGGGGCGGTAGTTCTTGAGTTCGGTGGGGTCCGCTGTTGGTTTCTTTAGTAGAGCGCTGAGTTCGGCGTGCTTCCAGCTCTCCGGGAAGGTGGCGGTGTCGAAGGAGGTGTTGATGATGTCCCGCAGGTGGGGTGCGATGACAGTGTCGGCCTTGTTGAAGACGTGGTGAGGGCAGGGGTCGGTCGGAGATCCGGAGTGGATGGAGTTCATCATGTGGACGATGTCATCGGTGCTGATCGGAGTCCAGGCGCGGAGGTTGGTGGTGGGTGGCGTTGCTGCGGTCGTTGTGTGCGGTCGTTGTGTGCGATGGTTGACTGCTGAAGCTGTTGTGTATGTCCGCGATCTTGTTGTGGAAGTAGGAGGCGAGGGAGTTGCAGAGGTCTTGCGATGGGGTGATGTCGTTGTTTCCTGCGTTGGGGTTGGAGAGCTCTTTCACGATGTTGAAGAGTTCCTTGCAGTTGTGTGCGTTGTTGTCCAGTCGGTCCTTGAATGCAGTTTTCTTGGTGGCGCGGATCAGTTGGTGGTGCTTCCGGGTGGCCAGCTTGAGGGTGGTCATGTTGTCCGGTGTTGGTTCCCTTCTCCAGGCCTTTTCGAGGCTGGAAGCAAAAAGACAGGGGAAACCACACCAAAAGATGCCAGGTTTAACAAATACATATACCCATTCTCATTTTACAGTCCCAAGTTTTAATTTAGAATCCATTCATCACAGGTGAACTCTTCATCTGTATGAAACCTTAGCGCAGATGCCATTTTTTTTAGGATTGAATAAAGCCAGGAATGCAGTGGCTGTCATCATGGCACATTAAAAAGTATATAAATAGTCCATTATATTTAAAAATATTTAGAAAGTAGATGCATATTTATGTGCATAGGTACATGGAACACTACTTAAAGAACGTCTTTTACTTAAAAGCAGCAGCGACATTTATCTTCTGAAGAAGAAAGATTTTTGTACGGGATTATACAGCCTAATTTAAAATTCTCATTCAATTTTTCTTTGGCAGAATCAATACGTTCAGACTGCAAAGAGGTGACATACTGGCCCATTGAGATGGAAGCGAGGTGTTTCAGTGATTAATCAGGAATCAATAATTTGATTGTGCCTAATCATCCTTGTCTGTGCTTGAAACAATGACTTTCACATCTGTCTTTCATCAGGGCAATTTGAAAATGCAGGACACGGCATAGTGGAAAAGCTCACTCTAAGACGGGCCCGCCTCCCCCTCAACTGAAATGTTTTACTGAGATTTATTGTTTTATATGTTTGACAGAAAGTAAATTACTAAAACACAAGAGATCTCCGAAGATTTGTGATCCTTGAAGAAAGGTTAATATGAGTCAAGCAAGATCAGAGTTTAGGATATATAAGCAATACAAATGCTGTCAGTCATTGTCTAATAATGGTAGTTCTATTTTGTCTTGAACAAACTATATTTGAGTCTGAAGATCGTGCCCAGCTCGAGGCGACAGAACGGTTTGTTGTGTGTGCTTCTGAGAAGCCTCTACAATTTTACATTTTAGTCGATTACAAAGAACAGACAAACGTGCAGGACAACATGGCCCTACAATTTCAAGTGGGAATGAATGCACCAGAGAGTAAGCAGTGAATGTACTGGTTTTTCGCTTTTTTTGAAGACGTGCCCACTGCAGACATCTGTTGTGAGCATTGTCACTACCATAAGTGTGCAGTGTAGTTTCCTTTAAGAGCCTATTTATTCTGCTCATGCGCTAAGCATGCAATTTGCATTGCCATGTACTTGTCGGTACTTTTTTGTAACAAGGTAACCCAACCAGTTAGCTGTGGACCATGGGTAAATACTATTATTCAAGAACAAGGGTCCTTAGCATTTTAGATAAAACTCAAAAATGATGAAATATAGGCCATAATTGGAGACTATATTTTGTCACTGTCCAGCCGGACAGGACGTTTTATTTTTAACAATGTAATTCTTGTGAAAAGGATAACAAGGCACAATCCTGTACCACAAAAAAGGAACACGAGAAAAATGAAGAATTTAGAGAGAACAGGCAAAAGAAAGAGCAAATGTTGGCCACTTTTTAAATCAGTGTTACATTCAAGGTATGCCAATCAACTGCCAAAACACAACAAGATTTAACACAATGGTTTAGGTTGTGAAGGTAATCTACATAGTCGACGTTTCGATCCCTAGTGCTCAGTTAATTGGGACCATCATCAGGACTGACAAATTTAAAGTATTTGCCTGTCAATATTACTTATTTAGCAATTGTTAACCGCCTGTAAAGAAATGAAAGGAGGAAAAAGACGAAAGAAAAAACTGTTTTAGAATTCGAACAATTTTTTACATGAAGAGAGTGTTCATTAGACCTGAAAATTCTAGGATCACACATGGTAACAAAACTCTTGTACTCGGATTCGATCTGTTCGTGCCTATACATGTGAAACACTCGTGGTGGGTTTGTTTGAAATTAGGCCGACGTGGTAGTGACTTGTGAGTAGCTCCTTATATCGTTAAGAAGAATTAATAAAGATCATCATTGACGCGGGCATTTCGTTTGAACTTATTCTAAGTGGCTAAGACATGCAGTCGGCGTCCTATGTGGGGTGACTAGAGGGGCAGTGCGGGCTTACCCTGGGTCGGCGGGGGTAGCGACCCTGTTCGTGGTGGTGGGGGAATTGTGGGTCATCCACCTGAAATTAAACGGGATTTTTAGATTTCAAAGCTGCTAAGGGCGGGGCTGTGCGGGGCTCAATCACCGGGGCGAAAATTACCTTATGGACTCGTGGGGTCCAAGCTCCGTTTTGTGTAGCCTGGTGCTCGTAGGTTGAGCACGTTGACTGTGGGAAAACGGATTATCATAAGGTGGTGGTCTTAAAGGCAAGTGCGCACAGTTTAGATATTTGGGAAGTCGGGACCTCTCGGGGTCACCGGCTTGGTGCTATCTTACCTGAGGGCGTATGGTAACCAAGCTATGTCACGGTCGACATAGTGGAGCAGCGGGCGGGCAGTCAATGTCCGGTACAGCGCTGTTTGTGCAATGGAGGCCATTGCGCTGAAATAAGCGTGCAGAGCTTCCGTCGGACTGACGTCAGCAGTGGGCGCCATCTTGGGATGGGAGTCAATGACAAGAACTACGCGCCATGTTGGGTTGGTGCGGTGCGGCCTGTGGGCCGGCCATTGCTACGAGGGTAGGCAGCTTGGAGGAGCGCCATCTTTGAGAAGGGGACCCATTGGGTTCAGTTTACGCGCCTTGCAGCGGGGACATGGTGGAAGTGACATTTGTGCAATTATCAATATTTACAGTGGTGAACTGGTGCTTATTTACAGTGCAAGTGCCAATCTATTTAGTGACATTTCTTCAGACCATTTCTTTAAAACTTCTCATAATGTTTTACCAGTACAAAACTTGTAAGAGTATTAAATCGTTCTTGGTCTATGTGGTTAAGACAATAATTACAGGAAAAGCAGCATTTTGTGTAATCATTCAAAGGAGACTTGTCCAGTCCTCTAGGCGATTCAAGCCATTGCGAATAGTGTCAAATTGGATCATTGTTCTAAGTTCTTCCTTATTCAGTAGCTGGGCCAAATTGTCACCTCTTGGGGGAAGTTTCACGACCTTGAGGATGGACCATTTGATGTCGTTCTCAGTGTGTCCTACTGCATTATAGTGGTCCACCAGAGGGGCATTTGCAGTGTTACATCTAATCCGGCTTCTGTGTTGGCAGATTCTAGTCTTTATTTTCTGCGTCGTTTGTCCCACGTAGAGTTTGGGACATGGGCATTCGATGACATAAATCACATTTGATGTGTTACAATTTGAAAAAGATCATCTTTCAAATGTGATGTGCTGGTGCGTGAATTTTGTGCCCTCCACCGTGAAGTCGCAAACAATACATTTTCCACATTTAGCATGACCTACAATGGGTGGCAAGCCCCAAGCAGTTTCAAGTGTATTCCCTTGTGTAGCAACTGGGAGAGCTGCCCTCACCAGATGGTCCTTGAGATTTTTATTTTTCTTAAATGCGAAGAGGGGTTTGTCAATCTTGATATTCCCCACATTTAGAGTGGGCCAATGCTTCAGAATTGATTTACGGATTCTATTAGATATTGGAGAGAAGGTGGTAACACACGCTACTCTCTCTTTCTGAGTTCTTTCTTTTGGGGTTAACAACACTTCTCGCGGGCAGTACCATGCACGTTTGGAAGCTTGTTTCACTATTCGTTTCGGGTAGCCTCTTTCTTTAAGTTTAGTGGACAGTACCTCTGCTTCTCTGAAATAGTCTCTCTTATCAGAGCAGTTTCGCCTAATCCTCAGAAATTGTGAGTATGGCAGTGAATCTCTGAGGGCCCTGGGATGATTGCTTTTATAGTTCAGAAGCGTGTTACGCTCTGTGGGTTTGCGAAATAGCTTTGTGAGAAGCTCCCCTTCTGCATGGCAAATGGTGAGGTCTAGGAATGCTATTGAAGATTTGTCATGGGTAAGGGAAAAGGTGAGACCAAGGCAGTTATTATTGAGCCAGTGGAGAAACTGTAGTAATGTCTCAGAGGGCTGAGTCCAGATCATAAAAATGTCGTCTATATAGCGACGCCATAGTTTTATGCCCGGATGAAATGGGTTGTCTGGCACCAGGATTGAGCCTGTTTCTAGCTGGTCCATAAATAGTACGGCCAGATTGGGGGCAAAAATAGCCCCCATAGATGTCCCCTTGATCTGTTGGTAGTAGGTGTTGTCAAAGCAGAAAAAGTTTTTTGTCAAGCAGAGCTCGAGTAGTTGCAGAATGAATAGGGAGGGTACCCTGTGTGGACGTGGCCGTGTATCTAAGATTTTTTGAATGACTAGTAAGGCAGCAGTTTGGGGGATGTTAGTGTATAATGATTCTACATCTAGGGTGCACAGGGTTTCATACTCAGGGTCAAATTTCAGATGTTCAACAAGGGTAATCATAGACATGCTGTCTCTGACATAGCAAGTTGTTGAGGGCACAAAGCTTTTAATAAAAAAGTCAACATAAGCCCCTAGTGGTTCCAGCACGGAACCACATGCGGATACAATTGGGCGTCCGGGAGGGTTGGTGAGGTTTTTATGTATCTTCGGCAGAGTGTATATCACCGGGATACGTGGGGACTTAGTGTTAAGGAAATTATATTCTTTCTTGCTTAAATATCCCTCTGCACAAGCTTGGGACGTTAGCTCCTTAATGGTCTCTTGTATTCGACTGGTAGGATTGCCAGGGAGCCTTTGGTAGTGCTCAGTGTTGTTCAGTTGGCGCAAGATTTCTTCTTTATAGGCATCAATTTCCTGAATCACTATCCCTCCCCCTTTATCTGCACTTTTGATGATTATGTTATTGTTGCTTTTTAGGGTATTGATAGCATTTTTTTCTGACAGTGATATATTATAAGGGATGAAAAGTTTCTGATTTTGAATCTGTGACAAGTCATTTAGAACTAGTTTTTCAAAAGTCACAATTTCCGCCGGTACCATAGAGGATGTGGGTGAAAAAGAGGAGGGTGGTCTGAAGGGTGTGTAAGAATCTTGTTTGGGGCTAGGGTGTAGTTGAAAGAAGGCTTTCAGACGTATTGTTCTGAAGAATCTCAACAGTTCTGTTTGAAGCTCCATAAAATCGGGGCGGATGGTGGGCACAAAGGACAGACCTTTTTTAAGTAGTTCCATTTCAGTGTTGCAGAGAACATGGTTAGAGAGATTAAATATGGGAATAATCTCATTAGGGGGGCCAGATACCATTGGTAAAAATTGTTCCTGGTTTTCCGTTCTCCAGGAGGGTTGTGCCATCTTTTCTTTGCTTTCCCTCGTTGTGGGGTGTTTGGTTGGCCTCTGGATAAAAAATTGGGCTGTCCTCCACCTCGTCTGTTTAATTACTAGGTCCTTCACCTGCGTCTGAGCTTTCTGATGACTCAGCAGATGTGTCTGAAAAACCAACAAGGTTTTGCCTACGATTGTAACGTCCCCAAGGTTTGTCTCCACGAGGATTTGAGTAGGTTCTATTAGTATAGAAATCTTTTTGGAGGTAGGGGTAGGTGTTTTCTGTATTGTAGGCTTTGATGTCTTTCTTTACTTTATTAGCCTTTTTGTTTTGCTCTATCCTGTGAAAATCAGCTATAGTTTTCTCTAGCTGTTCAAGGAGTTTAGATACATCAGTGGTGGAGTTAGCCTCCCTTTTTTGTGGTACAGGATTGTGCCTTGTTATCCTTTTCACAAGAATTACATTGTTAAAAATAAAACGTCCTGTCCGGCTGGACAGTGACAAAATATAGTCTCCAATTATGGCCTATATTTCATAATTTTTGAGTTTTATCTAAAATGCTAAGGACCCTTGTTCTTGAATAAATGTACTTGTCGGTATACAGAGAAATTGGCAGTATACAGAGAAATTGGCAATCAGCTAAATATGTTTTCATTCCTTTTGTTAATTAAATGCAGAGGCCTCCTCTAGCAAGTTCTGCTTGTTTACTGATGTTGAAGTCATACACATGCCAGAGTATACAAAATGGCTGCCTTAACATCCTCTTCTAAAGAGACAAAAGTCCCAGTCAGTGGTAAAACAAAAAGCAGTAAAAAACACTCTACTCAGTGTGTTGCAGCCAACTAACCACATGTCACCGAATGGCTCCTTCATACATTCCTGGCTCTAGAATGATAGCACCTGTGTTTTCACGTTTCTCTTTTAAAGAGTCGAAATAAACCACAGCAAGCAAAGTCGTGCTGCCTAAAACAAAAAACAAAAACTGCATCCGGTTGAATGTGATGACCGGGAGGCAGTTGACTGCTATTGGCTTCCATTATGATCAATGAGGCAGCAGTGAATTTGCAGGGGGACCACTGTTCTCTCTTCCTTAACATATACAAGTGCACCTTATAAAAAAAACGACGTCAGTCTATTTCGACTTCTTTTTATTTTCAATATTAAATCTCATTGCTGAAGATGTTTTCAAGAAACGGTTATAGGAAATATGTTATGAGACTTTTTTTTAGAATTCGAGTATTAGAAATGATGCACAGATGAAATACCGTCTATAACCTTATTGTCTATTCATAGCTTTTATTTTAAATAACTCACTTGGTTTTGTTTGATGTTAGAATGCATTTGTCCAACAAGGAAAGGGAAGGCAGAGCTAGCAGCGCAGCCTGGCATGTTACTCAGATGCTAACAGATATTCGCAGCTTATTTAACTATGCGATTTATTTCCTTTTCCATGTGTTTTCTTTGAGCACTCAAATGGATTTACAGCTAGAAACCGGAGAAAATTGTGCACCGTCGTGGGTCACTGGTAATCCTGCTATATTTTCTCCTAGGATAATGGAACTTAGCAAGATGAAGCAGCTGAGAGAATCACCGATTTGTGGTTTAATACATTCCTGCCGGAGAGCGTCCTGCCCTGCAAAGTCATCCCGCGGTGTCGCGCCACTCGACGTCTCGGGTGTCAGCTGAAAAAACACGGTGCTGACGACCTACAGGACGTCCACAGTATGCGAATATTTTATTTTGATGTTTTGCATAATCTTGGTATTAAACCTCATGGCCGCAATAATTGTAACCTGGGGATATCTCCCCTCAAGGGCGATGAGATCTAATGTCCATTTCTCGAGCACACATGATACCTATTTACACCGACAGAACAGGCGTTCACAGCTCTTGCAGTTAAGAACAGGATTTTTTTTCTCTGAAGTCTTTGAAGTGCATATTTCACGTATTCAGTTGATGTCGGCCCTTGGGCAATCTACATTCATAATGCGTATGTAGTTAAATTGTGAGTATAACTTTGGATGAGAGGAAACCAGGAAAGGCTGGGTGCTATTAGAATCCACCTATAAAATTGCAAGTAACACGCACAAAGCCCTTCACCAAAACACCCCACGTTACCTCCCAGGTAAACACCACAAAGCAGGCTGCGCACGACCGACTAGGAACACTAACTCCCTCATTCTTATCCCCCCTGTTAAAGAAGAAAGGCACCCAAGCTCGCTCCTTCTCAGGTAATGCTCCCTCCATCTGGAACCCCTGCCTAAAGACTTACGCTGTAACCCCTCCTACTTCAACTTCAAAAAAAGAACTCAAATTGTTCCTCCTCAACAAATACTGGGGTCCTTAATTCCTACCTCTGACACTGTTCTCACATGCTGCGACCCAGTCATGTCCCCCTCTACAGCCCTCCAATTCTATCCCCTCCACTTTCTCCCACCAAACGTCCTCCCTCACGCAACTCTTCCCCCATCCTCCCTCCCTGCTCTCTATATCTACATATGACTCCTAGCCCTACCCACGACCTCCCACTGATTTACTACTCCTGCTACTCCTTTAACTCCTACTCTCTTATTCCCTCTCCTTATCTCTTCTCTCTAACCTTCAGCCACCCACCCTAACCTAAGTTCTCACTACCCACGTTAGTTTAATATAATTGTTTTGTAAATAGCTTTCATATTTTATCTGCTTTCTTTGTTATATTGGCTCTTGTTTTGTTCAAATGTTTTTGAATACTGTAACGCCTCACATTCCTGTAAAGTGCTCCGATACCCCTGGGTCTAGCCAGCTCTACAGAAAACCTTTAAAATAAATAACAAATAAAATAAATAAATAAAATACAGCACTGTGTGGAGAATTCTGTCTTCCAGTGGGCCGTATTACATACAGTGCCCCAGAGGCATCTTCTTCTGTTAATTAGATAGTGCTGGGGATAGCTTAAAGGGGCCTTCCCTCACTTGCACGGGTGTGTGGCCGTGGGAACAGTCTACAGCAGGGCTCTCAAAAGTCAGCCCCGGATGGCCTAATCAATGCCAGATTTTAGGATAACTACATTTTTGTAAATGGGCTACGCTAAAGAATCTGGCATGGACACAGCCCTCCAGGACTGTCTTCGGAGCACCCTGGTCTAGAGAAAAGGGAACTTTTGGATAACAAAAAAGTCTACGTTAAAGGATTGCCATGGTCTGAAGACTAAAAGGCAAAGTCGTTGTCCTCTGGGTTTGTTAAGCATCCCAAAGTCCCAAAGTTCAGGATCCCTCAAGATAGTGTGTAACCTGGCACCTTCAACACCGTTAGACTTATCCAAGGGCCCACACCAATCTAAAAATGGGGCCAAAGCAAGTTCCACCCACTACAACTCTAAAAACTAGAAATTCCATA
Organism: Lissotriton helveticus; assembly: GCF_964261635.1. NCBI lineage: Eukaryota > Metazoa > Chordata > Amphibia > Caudata > Salamandridae > Lissotriton > Lissotriton helveticus. The sequence continues at coordinate 15,963,802 of NC_136060.1, read as the reverse complement.
AATAGTCTGGATAGCTTCGTGTGAAAGCTCATTATGGGCACCTTGGGGCATAAATAGAAACAATACTCATGTTTAAAAGTTGCTCATTTGCCTTCTGAATCTGCACACTCGGTGAGAAATGTATGTTCTAAAGATTTCCGAATTGGAAGTGCTATGCCACATTTCTTCAAGCTACAATGAGTAGGATCATGTTGACCGTGTGTGTCCCTCAATCTACGGCTGACTACTCGCCCCACCCAGTGTTTCTTTGTCATTCAAAAGCAGAGAGATGCATTTCCTGTACGGTAATATATTCATTTTGATGTAATGGGGAGCCCATGCATCATCTTAAAGAGAATATTCACAGACGTAGCTCGTGAAGTGGCCATATGCATGAGATGTCTATAATAAAGTTGTGAAGTCTAATAAGGCGTGTCACCTGTGTCCTGCTTGTGATGAGTAATGGGCACGGGAAGGAGATGGGTGAGCAATACATGTGAAGTGTAATATGGATTGAAGAAATAAACCAGGGACAATAAGGGTCTACCCAGGGGATCTAGGGAAGCAAAGGAGTGGGACAGATGGGAAATCACAGGAGACATTTTAACCCCAAAGAATTAAATCATGGGCTGTGTGCCCAACTCTGGTGAAAATTCCCAGCAGCCTCTGCACCTGAATCAGACCTATACACCGAGGGACAAGATGATCAAATCTCTAGGATCTTGGAGCGGGGCAGATAAAATCTCTCTCCAGCAATACATCCACAGGGACACTTAAAGGGGGCTAGTCCAGTCCGTAGATTCTGTAATACTGCATGGCCAGGGATGTTGTTTACTAGTAGGATATTCTTCCTAAGAGGAATAGTACCATAAGGTGGTATCAAAGACAACAGCGGACCACATGCAACTCACACATTATGCAGTCTTTCAGAGGGTAGGAAACCATGAATGGGGATCCATTAACAATAAAATAGCTGCATATGTCATAGTGCATTTTACGAAAAAGGGTGGAGTGTGGATTGCAGTCATAACCTGAGTCTCAGATGATAAGGTATTGTAAAGATATCACAAAGCAGCTTCGATCATGTTACATCTTTAAAGGCACTCATTTAAGATAGGATAGGGATGTGCCTTTTTAAGACACCAAAGTTTCAAAGAGTTTGTGCAAGCCTTCTCAGTTGGAACTTTTCATCATCATCCCTAATATTATTGGCTTGACCCAATGGTGATAATGCTGGGCCATTTGTGAATGTCTAGTGGGATCTCACGTGCGTCTGGCTGTTCAGTATTCAAGCCAATTGAAACCGGATTGAGAGAAGCAAGAAAGTCTTAAAATACATATGGATTGGTGTTTTCAGTTGCCCCATATAGAGTTTAGATGTTAGGGAATGCTGTGGGAATATTGGATGATTCAAATCCAGTGCAAGCATACCCATTGGCAGTGATGTGAACCAGTTAGATTCATGCAAGGAGTGTCTTTCGGCCAATGTCCTTCATTAAAAGTTTGCTGCTAGTCTACACTTTTGAGTGGGGATAATCTTCACTATTTATGCCACACACAAATGTGTCATAAAGTAAAAGATACTATTGCAAGGTCTTGCCCGTGCACTGATTCACTGTTTGGAGCCCTGTTGGTACTCTGCAAATAGAAGTTCAGCATAATCCAGCCGCGGGGCCACTCCCCTGCCAGGTGGCACAGGTCCAATAGCTAGCAGCCATCTTGTTCATGGCTGGATTTGTTACCTCTGTAATTGTCCTTCTAAGGGAAGGGTGATAGTCTGAAAGCCTTTGTGAACGCCTCTTTGCACTTTTAACAGTTGCTTAAATAATTTCCACTGAAAACATTTTTAGAATGATCAGGCTAAAGTCAAAAGAAATAGATCTGTCAGACGTACCTATATTTACTTTTTAATTAAAAATCCTGTAGCAGGGCCGGACTGGCCATAGCGGGCACCGGGCAATCTCCCGGTGCGCCACACAGGTGGGGGCCGGTTTTGGGCCCCTGGGGGTCGTTTTTGTTACAGGGCCGTTTACAGCATAGCTGCAAAATCGGCCCCTTACCAAAATCGGCCAAAAACCGGCCCCGGCAAAGAGCTCGGCGGCAACTCCAAACCCTATTGGGGAGGGGGACCGGCGAGCACTTTGCCAGGGCCGGTTGTGGTTCCCAGTCTAGCCCTGGCTGTAGCTTACGTTATCTTTCTGAAATTTCTCGCCTCAATGCACACCTTTACTTAATTTAGTCTATAGGCATGACAGGTTGCTAACTGGGCAAGCGTGACTGTGAATTGCTAGACAACTGAGAAGGGCACGATTTCGGCTGCTAGACATATTTATTGGAGCCCAGCTTCAGTGACAAGGTAACACATTTTATTTGCACGAGCCTAGTGTGAAAAGCCTTGAAACTGGGACTACCAGTGTGTGCGGTGTGCAGATGAGCATGGTAAATGTTCATTATCAGCACAACACTAAAGTGGACATTTTCCCGATCTTTCTTTAACTGTCATAACATCATCAAAACATTGGAGCAGAGTAACCTTCGGCTTTGCATGTTTTTGTCACTATGCATTACTTATCACCAACGTCGTCCTGTTTCACCTAGAGGGTATGCCAATCCTGCACTTGGCCGCACACAGGTCTGACTTGCTCTAATGTGGTAGAAACAGGACATTGAAAAATGCTACATTAAACACATTTTTCGAACGACAGGAGAATTTGCTGACCTCTCAATCCTATGCTGCTGTCTCACCTGCCTTACAATATCAGATGTATGTGTGTATTTCAAAATAATCTGGGCACAGGGCTAAATATAGAAATGAAAACAAGTTTAATTAAAATTCTCATTATCTCCTTCAATTATTTCTTGCACATAACAAGTAGTCCACCCATAACCCAATATAAATTTTTCCTATTCGCAAAAAGAGGTGCTGACGGGTATATATATTTTTTTTTGCAGCGCCTCCTTCTGGGGCTTTTCTGAGGTCCTTTTGAATCTTGAGAGGCTTCCTAAATTGGTTTCCTGGGACAACTTCTCTTGCAAGTCATGCCCTAATTTGCACTCCATAATTTACAGCCCTGCATGTGAGGCATTGTGCTCAGCCTGAACAAGAAAATTCTCATCATAATTAATTTTTAAGGCAGCGGGGATTTAGAAGGATAGAGGACGGCTGCAACAGAAGCGGCAGTGGGGATGAGGTAGTAGGTCACAACAATGCAGCTAATAATTTACAGCCATTAGTATGTTAATACATTGCTGGAAAAATCTTGTTCCCCTCCCAAATTTTTCCATTCAATCTACGTCAGTTTCTCCGAATGACTGAATGGATGCAGTCACCTAAAAATACATATTTATGAAAATAAATTACCCTGCTTCCCACGAGGTTCACAACTGCCCATCAGTCCAAATATTACTGCAAAACTTTGTTTTTAATGAGAAGTAATGCCTGCAGCTTTTGGGTCACATTCATTGCACATCTCAAATTAATAAACTTTGAATAAATATGATTTAATATCCAAGATAAAGTGCAGTATCAAAGAACTAAAGTCTGAAGCAAACTACCTTTATAAAACATTGCAGTTTTGAGAAGTTGATAATACTGTGAAAAAAAACTACACACAAAAAATTTGTATTTTACGTGCTAATATCACTGGTATAATTTATTGGTATTGAGCCAAAATAAAATCTTGATCAACTACTTATATTTGTAAAGTCTTAAAGAGTGGTCCACAATAAACATGAAACAATATATTTAGTGACGTTTTAGGGTCTTTGATGTAGCCCACGGCTTTGAACTAAGCATGTCCCTTTCTACCTCTGCCTTTTTCAATTGATAAATGGCCAAACCAACCAACACCCTTCTTCTGCATTTGTGCATGCCCCTTTGTGCCTCCCATGGCAAGCCACCAGCAATGCACAGTCACAATGACAACGGTAATAAATGGAGATTACGCAGATACTGAGAAATTGGTTAACTGAACTCTGCCACAGATGGGGAAACAGCCTTAACAATGCGGGCTGAGCAACGGGTGCCATTTCCTCGCAAGCCGAACCACGCTTACCCCGATTATGCCTTAACTATATGATTACGGCAGTGCGCGATCTAGATTTTGGAAGGGGCGAGCAGGAAGAGGAAGGATCAGGGGAGGATGCGGTCAGGGCGGGTGCTGGGTTTTGGGGGTGTGGGCGGTAGTTTTTCGGGTGGGGTACATTTTAGGGCTCAGGGGGATCTGCGTTCTTTATAGGACAGTGGCCTGGGTTTTAGAGCTCAGGTCGGAATTGGGGTCGTTTTCAAGGATAGGGGTCAGTTTTTAGGGCTCAGGGTGGGGCAGGGGAAAAGGACAGTTTTCAGGGCTAGGGCAGTTTTAGGCCTCAGGGTGGGAGGTTCTGGGTCGGAGTAGTTTACAGGGGTAGGCGTCCGTTTTTAGGGCTCAGGGCTGGGGTCAGGATAATTGTTAAGGCTTGGGGTAAATGTTATGGGCTCCGGGTGTTGCGGGGGAAAAGGGACAGTTTTCAGGGCTGCAGGAAGGGTTGTGAACTTTACCACATATGTCGCTTTACCAATCATGTCTTTATCACAAAATTGCATGGTAAAGACGCGGTCGAGGTTCAGACCACGTAGTTCAGGCATGCGTTGTTGAGTTGTGGGTTGTACCATCATACAACCCCACAGATAAACAGATATATGGAAATTATATTATCCCCTTACAATGATAGTAGGGTAAATTTGTTAATACAAGGCACTGGATTACATAAATCCCACAAGTACTGCAGATATTTTGTCCTGTGCAAAATGGTGTTTCTGTCCTCTGTTTAGGACGCCTCATCAAAAGTGCATAGTTTGTAATGCGGATTAAAGTTGCAGACCAATACTCTCTCAAGTGTCTATTTTATAAAAGGATAAACCATTAGACTGTAATTAATACTTCATACTTGTATACTGTGGCATAAAGTAGGCTTCATGTATGCAGAAGTGCTAGCTTCTCACAAATTAGATACAGAAATAGTTGTGCTGGTATACTACAAGTTTTAGTTGTTTAAATTCATAAAAGTGTTGCGACAGCATAAAAATAGCTAAAAGTATAAAGTACTACTTTTTACAAATAAGACATACGTTTTAATAGACAATTTTTTTTTAAGTATCTACTACAGCCTCAATATCACCAAAACCTACTCGTCATTTAGATAACAGAGGCAATTATCACTACCGAACCATACAGCACAGAAAAAAAGATGGTGCCACCTGGTGCCGTTCATCTAATTTCGACCCAGAGCTTGCAGAGTATTCCAACATGATTTCAAGACTAGTTACGGAAGAAAATGTGAAATTTCGAATTGTTAACATTCCCTTCAGGCTTCATGATAGGTTTCGCCTAAGAAGAATATTTCTCTAGCTGTTGCCAAAAGCCGCATAACAATTAAGAAACCTTTAAATGTGTCAGAAATAGGAAGGCAGCCTCATATCAGACTTCCACGTTCATTAATAATATGTAAAGGCCTTTCATTGCAGCCATCTAGCTTGCTAAATGCAGTTCACTCATACTCTGGAAAATCCAGATGTCACGGATGTGGCCAGTTGTATACTTGACTCCTTGAAAACAAGCACAACCAGAGAGGTTATCTGGCAAAAAGATGGGTACACTTTACTTTCTCTTTTGTGCTCTATGGAAAATCCAATGGATGAAAAATAGAGACTGTAGCCCACTACCGAGGGGAATACGCGCCATTAAATGCCCTCTCACAGAGGACTATACTGGTTGCTAAAGGCTCTGTATATGAGTAATAGGCAGTCTGCTGTCTTCAATGGAGCTTCTCACATTCCAACACAGCCTTCTGCCAAGAGGTATAGCAGATGTTACATGTCATCACCATAACTCCCTTGGTTACAGCTGCAAGCACCATGTCAGGGACCATAACAAATGTTTTTAGCCACAGAGGGTGGAATGTTCTAAATTAAAAAGGGAGAACATTGGAGTGTTGGAGCAGAAGGCATATTCCAGGCATTATTGCCCACCTACTATGCCATTGTCATCACTGGAGTTCCCAACATTTCAATATTCTAATATAGCCTTATAGCCCACCGTAGTGGACTATACCGGCCATTAAAGGCTCGCTCCAGCGTTAAAGGACCGAGCCGAAGGCGAAACCTTTAACAAGGAAGCAGGGCTTTAATGGCCGGTATAGCCCAGCTACGGAGGGCTATAACGCTATTAGAACATTCTGACACTAGAGGGCAGAATGTTCTAACAAATAAAACAAAGGCCTCTTGGAGCCCGAGGGGGTTTAAATCCCCTCGGGCTCCGAGAGGCCTTTGTTCACAGCAACAGTTATGAACCAACACAACCTGGAATGTTGCTCTGCGGGCTTTTACCGTCCCTTGGAAGCATGGAGGACTCTATTGTATTCAACAGAGTGCTCCACATTCAAATGTTCGAATATAGCATTGTAGACACTGCCAAGGGTTATATAGTTTTTTAAAGACTCTTGTCTGACCTATAAAAGGGACAAGTCTAACAACTCCTACAACCGGAGGCCAAAGGGCTACATATATCAGACCATTCACCCACTTAGAGTAGAATGTTGTAAATTAAAAAGGGATAACCAGAATGCGAAACAATAGAATGTTGGTGCCGATGGTTTAGATAGGACTTATTGGCCCTCTACGACTCTAGTGTCTTCACTGTAGCACCAACATTCAAATGTTCCAATATAAGCTACACAACTTGCAAAGTGTAATCCACTTTTTAGGTCAGCATTCGAGACCTCTTGTATATACTTCAGTATATAATTTAGTATATACTTAAATGTGTATGTACTTTGTGGACTCTGGAGATCAGCCCTAGGACTTGTCTGCTTCCGCTTAGGGACTTTTTTTTCTGTTCAACTTCCTCTATTGAACTGTTTTGATAGAAAACGACCAGCAGAGGTCAGTAAAATACCAGAATCACTTTAGCATTCTCTAGATTCCAGTCCATAGAAATTGTCTTCCAGGAGCACCCGTAGACAATAATATTTTTTCAAATCCTGTATTTTCAGATATAGGACCACTGAAGAACCCGCCTTTATATTAAAAACAGAGCTTTGGACTATACAATTTCCAGCTGTAAGGCACTATTTCAATCCATGTGATCCCATACCTGGCATGTCACGCAGTTTGGTGCTTACTTTCCCTCCATGTTAAAGAACAGTAGATGTTTCAGCACCCAGGCTAATGTGCTGCATAGCTAAATACATACCAGGTCCCGAAAGTGAGACCGATTGCATTGCAAATGCTTGTTCACTGAAGCATTGATTCAAGACTGCTTAGGTAGCCATATGTATATGGCTTATAAATGGGAACCGTTATTACCAGTGGATGGACATGTTTGTGTTTTACAAGGCCCTGTTTAGATGCCATGTTAAGTTTCATTCAACACAAACCAGCTGCAACAAATATGCACCTGAATGGGACAGTCAAAGGCTGATTAAATTATAAAAAAAGAAAGTAAACACATATCTTTCCAAATGTAAGATCAAAGTAATTTTCTGCAGAACCAGAATCAGAAGTCAGAACAATAAGCAGGAGGGAACTGGGCTAGAAACAACAATTCAGCAAGAATGATGGAGGCAAAGCATTTCTCAGATATAGAGGAAAGGGGACTGGGAAAGAAGGCCAACACTAGACCAGGTTAAATAAACTTTGCATCGGTTAGCAATTAGAACTCATGCATAAATACATGTTTATGGACTAGAAGCTGCTGAACATAGTATCTACTGCCCTACCGATGCAAATGTTGAATTAGTTGTACAGCAGTTGGTGCAAATGTGTTTTTTTACCGTGTTCAATCCGTGCAAAAAACAGCACAAAATGAGGCTGCACTTGTGCAACGTTTACAAAATCTACAGTCATGGGCATATGTATGGAAGGACTATCAAGATCACAGTAGATTCCAAACACTCGTAAATGAGGATCATCGCCAATGAAGAGTAACTGGATTTGGACTAGTCCCCCCCCCCCCTTTCATATAACACACGACCTCTAAACAATGGTGCCAAAGAAATATGCATGAATATATCAATAATCAGCTAAACTTGAAAAGTATAAGAATTTTTTTAATGTAGAGTTCATCCAGCTATCCCATCCCAGTGCTGAACACCACTGGTGCAGGAGTTTAATGCCATGACGTAGATAATGCATTTCTGTATGAATTACTTTCTAGGATCGGGGAATATGTGGTTTTGAAGACTGCGCTGTACTTTTCAAAGATTACTTCAAAGCAAAGATTCGAGCAAACCATAGGGGTTACTTTTGGGAGTGATATACTCCAACTTAATGGAAAGGCCCGTTTCTTATTTTATGGATTCATACATGGGCTCGGAAAGTCGATTCACAAACTGATTTTAAAAATTGAACATTTTCTCTTCATAGGTTTAGTTCAACTCCTCTATTCCTGCTCTTAGGGATTTTACAAATATCCGCCGGGGAGCTCTCTGCAATCCTGTGCACGAGCACACCTGTCCGTCTGCACCTACTCCTGTGAATTGTCAAGCAGGGCAGTCTTCCTGCATGAGGAAACATGCCGACATTTTGCAGCAGCACATGAAACGATAACATTTTCTGCAAAAGAGAAAGGCATCTTTCCCTGTGGGGAAAACTCGTCTTGTATACCTGCATGAAATCAATGGCCTCTCCAGAATTGAATTTTATAGGTAGATGGGATGTGTTCGGGGGGGGGGGGGGGGGGTACACGTTGAGTAACGCACACATATGCTTAAAAGGTTTCATTCTATGTATGTGTGTATGCATTTGTGTATATATACATATATACATACACACACAAAGTTGGATTTGAACATTGAAATTGCATGAGAGGTACTTGGACACATTAATGTGTTACAAGGTACAAGGTGCAGTGTCTTTGTTTTTTGTGCCGCCTCCTGGCACATTGAGCAGCTATGGTGGTGGCTCACAAGGCAGGGCCAGGGCAAATAGACCTGGGTCCCCCTCTAGAGATGCCACTGCGTGATTATGGAAGTACTCATTTCCATTTTTCCACACTGGAACCCCACGAACTTTGCTGCAGTACTATTTTTTCGGATGCGGATTTGGACATGCAGAATATGTACCAGGAAACAGATCCCTGTCCCACGCTAAACGCAATACTGCAGAAAGTCATTATTGTGACCCATTTTAAGGCGAAAAATCCGCAGACCCTTATTCTGTTTTCTTGGAATTTTAGACAGAAGTTGAGGATTTGTAGCAGGTACCCAGAACCTGGTATCACAAAATAAGATTGTGAATCGGTCCAGAGGCTTTTAGGAAGAAACAGAGTGAGCGCTGGCTCTCACAGTACAACAGCTATTTGCTAACACAATTAATAGGAGAATTAACTATGCCAGCTACACTTCTCTCTCCTTGTATTGTTTAAAACAGAGTATATGACTACTTCCTCATTTGAAAATGGTGACAGTATCATAAAAATCAAATTTGCTGTCAGTTTTGCAAAAAGTAGCTAGCTGCACAGAATGAGAGAATCACAGCAAACATGGACCTGAGCACCTGGCCATTATAATAGGGTGCATGTTCCACGTTCTGCTGCAACAGGCTTAGTCACCATATATGTTTTTACTCTTGCCCTGTGAATAAAGAGATTATCTTTGAAAAATATTCTCGCTAGAAAAATCCTGAAATGTTTCTTCCATCAACTAATAACAAGCTACATGCTCTTATTCCATCTAGATTAAACACACATCCCATATCTTTGTCAGAAAGAATGGCTCAGTGAGTTGTATGCTCGCTGACGCCAAATCTGGTGAGCTGGCATTCACAAGTTCAAATCGTTGCAAAAAGAGGCCTTCCATCCTTTCAAGGTCGATAAATGAAGCATTATAAATTGTATAATCGTAACCTGTTATTTACAGCATTTTTTTACCAAAAGTACTCAATCTGAAAAAACCCAAACAACTTCATGCTCAACACAACACCAAGTCTATTAGCGTTGTCGGTTTCTGTTGTCCTAGCACCGTTAAAACAGATTTCCAAATGAGAATTCTGGATGATAGTCCGGTCTGACTAGCATAGTGTTGGAGGACCATATTCTGATTTTTAGAATGATTGCCTGCAGTCCACTTGGTACTATAATTTACCACTACATGGGCTACTAAACCATCTGCTATAGTGTCACCCCGTATCAGGTGAATAACATGCAGGATTATTCAGGTTAACACGCGGAATTTAACAGATAAATTACACATGCGGCGAGAGGAGCCAGCACTCCATAAAAAGTAATAAGAACTGGTTCTTCAACCAACTCCACGTCGGTGATTTCATGAATATAACAAATCTCCAGATAAATGCGCCAATCAATATCTAAATGACATTCGAAGCATTGGTCCGACATGTTGGAAATACTAATGGCTGTTGAAGACCTCTTTTTGACAGAGTTTTGCCTGGTTTTGTCTGGTCTCCTTTCTCAAACTGTTAGTAGGTTTCGACCTATTTTTTCTGCTTAAGTAATATTCATCTCTGTAAAAGAAAGGTTCAGATATCACAAAGTGCAAAAAATAACTTTAAATTGCAATGAATTTCATATGTGCTTTATGGAAATGTGATTTTAATTGGATCCTTGCACGGTGCTCAGATGTGTCTCTAGGACCTATGCAGAGAACATTTAACCCTTTTGAGTGTAAGACGGTGTGGCAGTCTTAAAATGGTTGCAGTGACCACTGTATATACGCTGAGAAATATTTCCACCACCCCTTTAAATCTCTTTAACAGTATTAAAGGTGGGGCCCAATGTCCTAGTTTAAGAAGCTGCAACACTCAATTCTACGGTTCCCATGAGCCGTATGAATTGGGATTCTCCCCAAGCCCAGCGTAGATTGGCAAACATTTCCCTCTGCTTTGAAGTCTGGCATGTCGCAGGTGGCACAACAGCCGTGTCCATGTCAATGTTGATTTTAATGTACAGTGATGGTCTTCATGTACCATCTCGCATAAAATTGCATCTGCGACATAGCCAGGAGTCCCTTCTGAACCATCAGTGACGTGCTCGGTACAGGAGTGCTGATGAAGGCAGGCGGTTAGCACACATGAACTGGGCATGCCTTCATGCAGCACTGAATCCTTGTCATGGTGTTTTCTGTGGACACTAAAGTACAGCCTTTTTTATGCTATGGGGGTGAATTAGATTAGTAGTAATATAATAGTTATGGGGTGAATTAGATTAGTAGAAGTGAATTAGTTTCATTTAGTTTCGACATTACAACATTTCTGCACATTTAGCTCTGATATTTCTCCATTGAGGAGGGAATGAATGTGACACTTGTCCTAGTAAGTTGATATTCACACTGGCACAAAGTGGCTAACTTTTCACAAGTGATGATCTACATGGAGCCATGTATCACCATTATACTCATTTCTTCTTATTTAACAGTAACTTTTTTTCATTCCACTCTTTTAACTCCATAATTACTGGTTTTACTTTTTCAATCTCATTTTATATCTTAACTTATTTTTAGTTGCAATAAACGGCAATTTAACCTAAAGTGTTGGTTCCAAACATGTCTTGTTAACTATTTTATTTTAAAATCCCACTTGACCCCCTTGCTATTACCTTGATTCTAATTAAATCCAAATTATAAAGCTTTATTTACATGTGAACTTTCATTTAACACAGGGAATTTTTGGATAAACATTTTAAGATTATACTGATCATCTCTGCTTTACCAACCTCTCCTTTTTGAATGAAGCATAAAACCATCACGTCATTCTGATACATTGTCGTCCATTGTGGGTGTCATGGATTAAACAAACCTCAGCATATTTAATATTTTGGTCATTGCCTCTATGTTCATTCTTAATGACACTTGCCTCTCAATGATTTTTCAGTTTCCATCAAGTCCACCTATTGCTTGTGATATTCATGCTATTGTTAACTTCCTCTTGTCCCAGAGCAATACGAACTGCTGCAAAGTGTGCACTTGGTGGCTTACTGCTTTTTATCAATCCTGTTTCAGCTGGCAGTATATCTTCAAGCCACTAGCAAGCAAGACTACTTTTCAGTACATTCCTATTCGGGAGTATACCTGCGAAAATTCACCCACATCTGAGACGATAGCTAGTAATATTATGTAACTATCAGTAGTAAAATACATATTACCTAAATTAATCATTTCCATTTGATGTAATCCTAAATTCTAGCCCCAATTTTTTCAACAGTTATTCATTTAATCCTCATTAATTTAATAAACTACTAAATCCAATTTTCCCCCAAAATTGTTTTTACTTTAAGAAATAGAAGAGCATTTTTAAAATTAAAACGCTACTGTAATTTTGTCCCCATTGCTTTACAAATATTTTCTAACTACCCACCATTTTTAAAGGGTTGGAAAATTCAGTGGTGAAAATAGGTTTTCTTTACTGGAAATTCTAGGGAATTAAGGTACGGTTTGTTTAATTTTCTTTTTTTTAGACAAATTATGCTCTGTTAAATTGAACATGGAATGTGGATCAGTCAACCAATCTTGGATGACAATTATAAATAGACATCGAATGTATTTGTCTGCAAGGGTGATACTGTGACCTAGTACATGTGGACACAACACTGAGTGAAACTATCTGACCTAGACCTTAAATTTATGCACAAAGGGATATAGATGTACAGCAAGAAAAGCATTAGTTCTAACAGTAGCACAGCGAGTTTAGCTGCTGAATGATCAATGAGTTCCCGGTGCCTGTTGTTAGCAAACAAGTAAGACTTCTACATGGGGTAGCTGTAGGGCTTCTTGTTGTAACAAGGGCAGTCACCTGACTACAAATCACATTTTGATGATTCGCTAGCTCCACATCCTTATTTGTTCCATTGTGTTTCATGTGAAAACAGGTCATTTATTGTAGACCGTTCCCAACGCTACGAAACCTCCACAAATCCAATGACCTTAGTTATTGTTCTAAACAGAGCATGTACATTTCTCTCACAGCTATCATTTTATCATGGTTTGTCTCATGATTTATTGACCCATGAGTGGCTCAATATGAAATACCTTGGGGGGGAGCATGAAGAACAACAAGCACAAATACCCTTGCCACCACTCTATCCAGAAAAATGGCTCCACTCAGAGAACACTTAAAGGTCAGGCTGCCAGGAGTGAAGCAAATTCACAAGGAGAGGAGGAGGGGTGGGAGTGAGTAATTGCAGTCACTTCCTAAGCCCATTTTATTGATACCTTTGTTGCTACTGGCTAGCTATAGCCTATATTAAGCCACCTCAAAACAAAAAAAAATCTCAATTTACGGACTGTGACTTGCGTTCATAACACAACTAAATGTTCAATCAATTCAAATTACCTAGAGTTTATGGTGTGCTAATTGGTGAAGTAAACCAGAATTGAGCGACATTAAGCTGTAGAAGAAATGGTATGCTTTGTACAGCACTTTTATCTAGTTCTAGCTAATTAGATACGGCGCATCTGAATGTTTCTATTTTATGGCCGATTTTGGAAGCTCTATGCTTCAGCGAGGCTCTGGTGGATAAACAGCAGGACCCACATGTTTTTACCTCTGTCATCTGAAAGCTGTTCAAAATGAGCAGCTCCCTGAATGGCTTAATAGAAGAGGCTTTTCAGTCAATAAGAACTGAGTATCATTAAAAGCATCTCAGAAGCAGATAGAGAAAGATCAGAAAAACCACAGGAAGATTATTAATAATCTACACAGACAGTTTCTTTACAGCAACAACAAGCCTTTCAGACCCTCACAACAATGTTCAGCTTAAAAAACCAATACATTTTCATTACTCCATCGCCTCACTTCAACCACATCCACAGTATCTGGTTCCACACACTTGGCTCCACAGTAATTTGGACACTGACTACCTTTTATCTCTCACACCGTTCCCACATTATATACTGAGAGCACACTGCCCATTGTACTCCCACCCTGTCATATACTCCTCCTTCATTCTGCCTAGTTCAACACTTTACATCACCCCCCTTTTAACTGGAGGACATGGCAGATGCACGCATGTCGTCTCCAAGCGCGTGTCTACCATGCCATCCTGTGGTCCATCAGACATCTACAGCTCTCAAACAATTACGTTTGTGACATTCACATCAGCAGCGGAACTCATCCATCACCAGTCTAAGTTTTACGGCTGTTGGTCATGCACATCAATGCACATTGACCGTGAAAAGCATCTCACACTAAAGACATCATCACTCATGACAAGTTTGAAATCCTGTTAACCAATTGGTAATAACATACAACCACATCCTCCTCATTTTTTGATGAGCTAATTCTTAACAGAGGCAAACTCACACACATACACAGAACAAGTGATGACTAGCGACTATGTGCAGGTCCTCCAGCTTACACCTCTTCCAGCACCACCTTCCATTTACTTCTCTAGCTCATCTTGACAGTCACTACCTCATACTCCCAACATGTCTTACCTTGTTTACTTCAATTTCCTAGATAACAACTCCATCACAGATCGAATGTGCTCTTTTTGGCAATCATTGCCTCAGACTGACTGACCTTACATGTCACTATAACCTTTGCAAAGGAAATGTTCAAGATCTCATCATTTCATCAGTCCTTTGCCTGACCTGTCTACGCCCAATACATCACTCGATTGTTTACTACCTTCAGCCTCTTGCATCAATGGCAATCAAAACCAATTGTAAAAACTACATAGATTGAACTTCAGAGTTCCAATCAACAGAAAAACCAAAAAAATATTTTACCACAGTACACATCAACTGTGATTGAGTCCCATAGATCTCATTTCAAGAGGGATGAAGACAGACTAAAGACAGTCCAGGGGTAAGTGGCGTGATTGGTAAAATGCTATTATATGAGGAGATAACAGCTGGACAATTTGCATATCACATACAAAATGCTGTACAGCATTGCCTAAATGCATTGGCAAAGCCAATAGGTCCCAAAGGAAAGACCTTTTGGCTTTGCCAATGCCTGCTTCAGGTGCCATGTAGGGCCAGTCAAAAAAAATCTTGGGAAAGTGGTGGAGTTGAAGACAATTAGGGAGCCAAGAAGTCTAATGGATGCTAGTAGTTCGGTCAACAAAGGATAACAAAGGATACAAAATAAACCAGCTCTGTGATGGTCTTTTTTAAACTTTTCATGTGTACAGGTATCATGTTACAGATTAACGGCGCGGTTTGACGTTTTGGTCATTGTATAGTTAGTGAAAATGTTGCTTTGGATCTAGAAAGTTTTAAAGTGGCTCCAAAGACTGAAGCCATCATCTTGAACTTGATTCTTTTATCCTTTGAGTATCAAAGAACCCACGCAACTTGGCAGGCCCTACCCTTACATTAGGACTGGCGACAAACTTTCTACATCAGCTTTGGTTGCTTGAAGTTTATGGAGTACAAAGATGTCTGGAAACATGCGACTAAAAGATGTCATACCACATCAATACGTTTACTCTTTATAGACATTATTCATGTGACAGATCTTTAGAATTCCAGCAATCCATACTGAGCCATAGAATCATAGTTGCAGAATTAATTGTTTCTGCTCAAGAAACGGAGGGAAACAGCTTCGATATCTCCATCTCTATATGTAATCCGTAAACCCCCAAGGCTCATCTTTGCTCTTGGAATTAATCTGATCATTATTGTTTTGGCAAAATGTATTTAATGCTGCACAAATGGTTTTTGTATCATTTACTGTGTTGTTGCTACTGTGGTAACAAATGACTAGATTTGTATGCATAAAGGAAAGACAGCAATAGTATTACATTTAATTCACTACTAGTAGTACACCTACTACTCAGCGTCGTTGCCCACCCTCAGTGCTTCTATAGCACTACTCTCTACTCGTAAATATGGAATATCTTGTATGGGTGCACCCGTGGGGTGAATGACTGTGAAATTTAAAGATAGTGCCCTCACACTTGCAGCAGAATTATAAAGAGAAGATCTTCAGTTAAACTAATAACCCTTGTGGCATGACCAAGACCAGTTCACCAGCGAGCCTGGAGCGGCCACACGAAGCCCCGTCTTAGATCCTCTGCACCTTCTCCTCGACCACAAGTGTAGCAGATGACTGCTCTTTTATGATAAATCCATGTTCTCTAGGTAATCTACTGCCATGTGAGATAGTACAGTTGAGTAACATGCCACAAAAGTATACAACGAACAATAAATGAGGATTAAAATAAATGATTAACCAATATGCCCTTCCTTTAACTGGGCAGAGGCTCTCAATCATTCTAAACCTTTTGCAGAGATGGCTCTTCATTTCAATGCAAATTAATATCTGGCAGACAGTCAACCTCCTCTGTGTTTTATATCACTTGGCATTTGCTTTTAGATTTTTATCTAAGTCTCAGAATCATGTTTTTGCAATAGGAATAATTTTAAAGCTGGCGCCTGCTGCCATCTGTACACAGTGTGTGTACCTACCATGCTGCGCCCGGAGGCAATGTCGGCAGAAGGGAAAGAATATCTGAAAAAGAACCACACAAAATGTTGTGAATCCCAAACCTGAAGTATCTTCAAATATTGCACCGGCTCTGTGAATGCCTGAGTGTTAATGGTTTCTGCATGTATGTCACCGCTGTTGGACGTCGGCAGAGTCTGAGCAATTCGCTTTGTGTCGAAGCCTTCTCAGCTGGTTGCAAGCCATGCAGGGTCCTATTCAGGACAAGAAAGCCTGCTCAGATTCGGCACTTCTGCTGCCAACAGCTCTTGCTTAGACGGTGATGTGACTCAGTGTGAATTAAAAGAGTTCTCAGACTTGGACCTACACAGGAGTTCGTGTGAATGTATCAGACATGCCTAATGGGTGGCGCCCCACTGCTTCCCTTCACCTCATAGTACGGTTCATCACAACTTCACACCAAAGATTCATGAAAGGGGTGCGAGCCGCGACTCCAAGCTCACTGATAATAGTGGCAAACAAAATGGTGTCTTGGGTGGTCCTTTTATGCCTGGTACCTTGACATGAAATTAATGCACCTTCCATAGCGGCATACGGCAAAGACCAGCTGTACTAATTAACTGTTGTGTAAAAGGTTAGATTTCACAGTCAGGGGCCTGCAAGCCCAAATCTAACAATCTAACTGGTATTATAAAGATTCAACACTGCACTTTCTTCAGGGAAATGCTCGTATTTAAGTGTTGGAATTAATCCACAGTAGGCTAAATAAGTATTACCTTATATAGTCCTAAACGATTTGACAAAAATACTTTATTCACAAAAATGCATCATGTTCTAAAAACAGTAGGAGAATAAGGGATATAGCAGCATGCTGCAAGCTTCTGGTCTTTCATAAGGAATCTCACAACACATCCCGCTAGATCTGTGTGTGACAGCAGCAGCAGAAGAAGGAAAACTTGATTCCAGAAAATGCCACACTGCATTCATATGTATTCGCAGTTTGGGATGCTTTACAGGGAACACATTAATACTAGACTAAATGGTCAGTAATAAAGTAAATGTAATATTCTATCTTTCAATGACTAGAGGTCACCTGACCGATCCAATTTAAGATGCCCTCAAAGACGTACAAAAACCGCAGCCATGTGGCGGCGGGATGCCAATACTAAAAACAAATATAGGTAAATTATTCAACACTATGTTGAACTCACCTCGACTGTAAAATACAAAGAGGCAAGGACCCGAAGTTAATACTAAGAAGGAATTGCTACCATTCTGGGCCTATAAATTACTTAAGACCTATGTGATTTTGGATATAGGTGATGTTACAAGAATACAACACCCTATTCCTGCCCAGAGACGGCTCAACACTCTGAGTTCCAGCAATGTACAATGCAAAAAGCTGCTTGGGTTGATCTTAGACACAAATTTTAATTGTTATTCTTTTCTCTTCTTTAATGATCTCGCTGAATGGGCACTCTAGCATCTGAGATTGCGTCCACATAAAAAACCTCCTATTCCCAATGTAGAGATATATCCTGAAAATGTAGATAGGGCTCATTTTCTGAAAGAAAAGAGCAGAGGAAATGTGTTGGAAGGTACACCTTGTTAGTTGGAAGGATTGCTTCAATATAACGATTTACTTAATTTAACTGAATAATTGTACGTGATACTCCTAGAATACAAGGGATTTCCTTATGTATGTGGGGTAGCCATGACAAATGAGCCACTTGTTATTATCGGAAATGGATAACTCAAATATAAAAGTTTAAAAACCCTACTTTCTTTTTTTTTTTTTTTTTTTTTTTAAATTATTTATTAAGCGCACGTTCGCCAGCGGCTTCATGGCGCTACAACCAACAAATAGCAGGGCAGGAAGGCAGCCTACTCTAAAGGATATGAAAAGCTGGGGAGCTAATCAAAGGCCTTAGTGAATAGGTGGGCTTTAAGTTGTTTCCTGAATTGCAGGTAGAGGGTCGAGGCTCTAAGCTCTGGGGGCAGGGAGTTCCAAAAGAGTGGGGCAAGGGTCGCAAATTTCGATCCTCCCCATTTCTTCCTCCGATACCGCGGGACTGAGAGAAGGGATTTGGTAGATGAGCGTAGCTCTCTGGTAGGGACATAGGGAGTGATCTCAGAAGAGATGAAGGCCGGAGCCGTGCCCAGTCGAGCTTGAAAGGTGATGGAGGCGAGCTTGAACTGGACACGCTCACGGACTGGAAGCCAGTGCAAAGATTTCAGGAGAGGGGTGACATGGTGAAATTTTGGCAGTTTGAACACAAGGCGCGCCGCCTGGTTTTGAATCTGCTGCAACCGCCTTAAACTATATGCAGGTATACTTGCATATAGGGCGTTGCCGTAATCCAGGCGGGAGATGACCATTGCCAAAGTGATCAATTTCAGAGCCTCAAAAGAAAAAAAACGGGACA
The DNA here is from genome assembly GCF_964261635.1 of Lissotriton helveticus. Lineage (NCBI taxonomy): Eukaryota > Metazoa > Chordata > Amphibia > Caudata > Salamandridae > Lissotriton > Lissotriton helveticus. The sequence continues at coordinate 15,945,016 of NC_136060.1, read as the reverse complement.
CCTTGCGTATAGTGCGCAGTGAAAGGAAAGAAGAGGACACCACAGAACTAACCTGGGAGTGAAGGGTGAGTTGGGAATTAAGTTTAATGCCTAAAGTTTTGACTGAGGTACAGGGGACAGGAGGGAGACCTAAGGAAGGGGGCCAGAACAGGGAAGACCAGGGACTGGATGAACCACCTGTCAACACCAGCTCAGTCTTGTCTGGGTTGAGTTTAAGATGATTGTGGTTCATCCAGTCACAGATATAAATCATAATAGATTGGAAATTAGAAACAGATGAAGGAGAAGAAGATAGATTGAAAACAAGTTGGAGGTCGTCCGCATAGTTATATACGGAGACCTCCATTTGTTGCAGAGAAAAAATAAGAGGGGCAATGTAAAGGTTGAACAAAAGAGGTGAGAGGGAAGAACCCTGGGGGACCCCGCACTGAACTTTCCGGAAGTCCGCAGAAAAATCACCCAGGCTAACCGCCTGGGTGCGGCCCCTCAGGAAGGAGGACAACCATACCAGGGCGGTGCCCCCGATCCCCGCCGCCCCGACACGGGAGAGTAAGATGGTGTGGTCAACCGTGTCAAAGGCGGCTGAGAGATCGAGGAGGACCAGGGCCTGGGTCTGGTTGGTGTCCATTCCCTCCCTGAGGTTGTCCAGGACCGAAAGTACTACGGACTCCGTAGAGTGTGCGGGGCGGAAACCGGCCTGACGGGGGGCTAGGACCCCATGAGTCTCCACAAAAGAGCTCAGAGTGCGGGTGACGTGGCGCTCGAGCACTTTTGCCAGGAATGGCAAAAGGGAGATGGGGCGATAGTTAGCGGGGACTGAGGGATCCGCGCCTGGTTTCTTAAGGATAGGGACAATGACTGCAGTTTTCAATGGGACAGGTACAACGCCCTGGGAAAGAGAGCTATTCAGGAGATGCAGGGCAGGATCGGGGCAAGAAGAAAAAATATGACGGAGAATATGGGAAGGGCAGGGATCTAAAGGGGAGCCAGATTTGACTAACGGGATTAATGAGGTCAGGGATTCCTTGGACAAAAGAGGAAAGGTATCAAGATGTCCTCCAGGAGGGGGGCACAGAGGGTCCACAAAGGTAGGAGAGGGGGGAGGGATATTGGCTTTAATAATAGAGATTTTCTGGATAAAAAAGTTATTGAGGGAGTGACAGAGTTCCGGGGAGGGGGTGGGCTTGAGAGTGGTTCTGTCGGAGAATGCCAGGTTGTGCACAATCGAAAAGATTTCCTTCGATTGGTTCTCCGCAGCGAGGATTTTGGAGGAGAAATAGGCTGTTTTCGCCGCCAGAATGGCCAGTTTGTATTGGCTCATGGTGTTAATAAACTCCAGTCGGAGTAAGGGGCAGTAGTTTCTCCTCCAGGCACGCTCCGCTCTGCGTACCGCTAATTTGATGGCCTTGAGGTCATCGTTGAACCACCGGTTAGCGTCCTTCTCCCGCTTTGAAGTGACCCGTTTCAGGGGAGCGATAGAATCGCAACCTGAGATGAGCCACTGATCGATAGAGGTAACCTGGGAGAGGGTGGGTAAACCGTGTAGGGGAGGGTAAGATGCAGAGAGGAGAGTAGATAAGTTGTCAGGATCTACTCGCCCCCAGGCTCGAACCCAGACATTTTTAGGACGAGAGGGCTTGATTGGGGGGTGGGTAGGGAGAGCAAATGAAATTAGGTGATGATCTGACCAGGAACAGGGTGAAATGGAGACAGATTGTACAGGACAGTTCAAGGACCAAATCTGGTCTAGGACATGTCCTTTTATGTGAGTGGGGGAGTGAATGTGGGGTATAAAATTAAGGGAATGGAGGGTTTCTGAAAACTCCTTAGAGGAAGGGCATTCTGCGGGGTCAGCTGGCCAGAAATTAAAGTCACCCAGAAGCAGAATGGAAGAGTTGTTGATCGTGATTGTGGCCAGTACTTCCAGAAAGGTAGAGAGAAACAGTGAGGGCGATTGAGGAGGACGGTAAATAAGTACACAGGTGAGAGGAGGGGTGGTAGAGGTAGTGCGAATAGCCAGGTACTCCGTGGTAGCGATATCTGGGAAGGGGAGAATTTGAAAAGGGAAATCCCCTCGGGCGATGACCGCAACGCCTCCCCCAGTCTGCCTTTCAGAAGAACCCTTCAAGTAAGGGATTCAACCTCTGGTGCTTTTGAGATTGAAATATTGCAACCTCTTCTCGAAGGAATTCCCAAGAACCATCAAATCCCGCTAAACGTTTCATACTACAGCTAGACCAGCCTTTGGGGCAAGACAATATGACCACATCTACTTTGATCACACTTAAATGGCGTCCAATAGAAGCAACAAGCCACTTTTAACTAGCCTGCATGACCTTTGCGCACTGGACCTGAGAGCTATCTCATCCACAAACTGAGCGTCTTGAGCAGACAGCACTCTCGGATTAGCCTAGACACACTTCCTGTGGAAACTCCATGTTTCATGAAAAAAAAAAAATCCTAACTCCAGCCCACCAGCATACAGAACTTTATTGCCTTATGAAGTCTCCAAAAAAGAACAGAAATCCTTCTGTATCAATGCAATTTCTACTTAAAAGTGATCCTAAACAGCAAAGATTTACTGACTTAAAAGAAAAAGAAAACTTTATTTATTGTTTTTCAATAAAGTCACAGTGGGTATACAGTTACGAGCGTGCGGTCAGATGGGATCGAAAGTACAATTACTTAAACAGTACATTATCAGTTATTGCATTACCAGTTGCCTAATATCTAAGAGCTTGACAATGAGTATATCAAGGACATCTGCTCCCCTCATCCTCAGTCATATTGCTGATCACTCACATTTGCATTGGGGTTTAAGAACACTCTGCGTAACTCCCTCCATCTCCCGAGATGCTCATCTAACTTTTCATCCCTCCTGTTGGCCTTCATATGGGCCTCATCCGCAAGCGTCCACTCACGCATATCCCTCAACCATTCACCGTCTGTGGGGGATCGCTTCCCCATCCATATTATGGTGATCCTACGCCTCGCTAAAACCAGGAGTGATTGCAAGAGTTTGCCATCTTCCATTTTTTGGGTTTCGCGACTTGCCCCAAAAGGCAGTGTAGTGGGGATAGTTCCACTCGGAAACAGGTACCATCCTTCACCTGCTCAACCACCTGCGTCCAAAATTGGTGCACCCCAGGACACCCCCATGCTAGATGCAGAAAGTCAGCCCCATCTGTACCACATCTAGGGCAAGTATCTAATGGGTTCTGGTCAATACGGTGCAGTCTCACGGGGGTCAAGTATGTGCTGTGTAAGAAGCTGAAATGTATCAACTTAAAATGCATATTGCAGGATACTGTGTGCATGAGTGCACTTATTGCTTTTCACTTATTATCATTTAGGGGTATCATCACGTCCCTATCCCATGCTGTCCGTGCCCTAGGGGATGGGCCTGTTGAGTCAGCCCTCATGGCTCTGTATAATAGCGACATATGCAGACACCTGGTTCCGCAAGTAAGCATTATGTCAAGCATTTTGGTCGTCTAAGGAACATCAGGATATGTGAGCCAGGTCACTCTAGCTAGGTCTGTGAGGCCAGCATACTGTAGATATTGGCGCTGACCCAGTCCCAAACACTCACAGGCCTGCTCATACGATGTGCATATCTCATTAGGGTACAAGTCTGCTAGTACCTGGCAGCCCCCCCTCCCTCCATGCCTGAAATAACGTACTTTCCACCATTTCCCGCTCTGGGGCGAGACTCCATACATTGAGCTCCCGGCGAAAGAGTGCATGCCTTAGTATGCATTCTGCAAAGGATTGCCATATATACGTGGTCTATATGACCAAATTGGGCAAGTCGCCTGTGGGAACTGCACCCTCCATCAACACTGTTTGGAGCCTATATGGCTGGACTCAACCCTCAATAATCTTTTTTTCCAATTTCTCCCTCATCCAGCCACCAGGTCCCATGTTGTAGGTGAGCATGGTAATATTAATCCAACCTGGGTCCTGTCACCCTTAATACCTCCTGAAGGTATCCCAAGTCAACGGTATCACACGCTTTCTCAATGTCAAAAGCAACTAGCGCCAGTTCCTCATCCCATTGTTGTACCTCATGCATGACATGCATTAATCGCCTTATATTCATGCTTGTGTTACGGCTGGGAATAAACCCACATTGAGCCTAGCCAATGCTTTGCACAATATTTTTGCATCCGTGTTAATCATAGTGAGCGGGTGATATTCTGCCGGGTCCTGACTGTCAACCCCCTGTTTCAATAGTATGTATATTTCCCCTTCTCGTAGAGATGGGGGCAGAAGTCCAATTTGAAAAGCCTCCTTCTAAACTTGTAATAGTGGTTGTGCCAACTTCTCCAAGTAGGCCTGATAAAATTCAGATGGGAATTTATTCCCCAGTGACTTGGCCCTGGGCAGCTCCAGCAGTACCTCAAGTATCTCCTCAGCCGTCAGTTGTGCCTCCAACTCCTTCTTCCCTGCCAGCGGAAGGAATGTCAATGCCACAAGAGTGGGACAGCCGGATCTGCAGAGTACACCTTCTGTAAGTAACATTGTTGTTGCTGGAGGACATTTTTCACTAATCCACTGCCTACAAATATTTAGATTTACAAACCACTTTGAAACTAACTTGAATGATACAAAGTATTCAGTTTTGGCGAGGAGGTTTCGTATTGCTTCATTCTGGTTATTTACAGTCCCTGTCCGTAAGTCTTCAAAAAACACATAACCAGTTGCAAACTACAGTTACTGCATTTGTACTGCATTGTATTGTCAATTTGTAATTTCCGCTTCTAGACCAGGGCCGGACTGGGAACCAAAACCGGCCCTGGCAAAGTGCTCGGCTATGCTTCAAAAACGGCCCTGTAACAAAAACTGCCCCCAGGGGCCCCAAACCGGCCCCCCACCTGTGCAGCGTACCAGGGTACCGGTGCCCGCTACGGCAAGTCCGGCCCTGTTCCAGACACACATTCTGAAGTTTGCAAACATTAGAGTTTTGTGATCATAAGAATTTTGCAACTATAGTTTAGGTCTGGCCCTTGATTTGATTGCTATTGTGTTTTAAATTTGATCGGACGGTGCCCCATGATTTCACAAGAGAGTGCCTTTCTCATCTCCTTAGGCTCTTAGAAAGACTGTCTGCAATTGCGTTTTTTGCCTCTTTCTCACTGTCATATGACCTCTATTAATCATATTGAAGTGGTTGCTAGGATGAAGGCTTTCTATGAGAACATGTCTTTATGGGACATGTTACTCTTCAAGTCTTGCACTCTTCCAATGGCCAGTCTTATTGTGCATCTGAGCCTTTGCAGTATACAGTTTATAACTCTTCTGATTCTACCCTGGGTTATTTCCTCTTAGAAGTTGTTATGACAGAATCAATGTCATCCTAACTGTTTGTTCCTGTCTACTTGTAATTGGGACAAAGCTGCCATCTTCGCAACCAATTGTTGTTGGCATCTAGTCCTTTGTCGTTATGTCTTTTCTCAGCTACTTTAGGACCTGCTTTTGCAGTGTCAAAATGCCCATTGCCTCAAAGTCTGTCCTAGTTCATTCCCTGTCCCCATTACTTTGTATGCAACATTCAGCCTTAGACAGCTACAGGGACAGATCATTCCTCACCCACCCTAGATTGAAACTGTTACCAGCTTGACCAGGTTTTGTGAAACAGAGAGGGGAAGCTAGAAGGCTGCTTGCTCTACTCTCCTGCTTTTTCATAGGAATTCATGGCTTGGGGTGAAAGTGACATCATTAATTGCGGGAGAAGCACTCCCATGCAGAGGGGCAGAAATCCATGCAAAAGTGACTGGAATACCGAAGAAAGAAATGTTGTAGTCTGAATTCAGCACTACTTCTGTCTTCACGTCTCCTTCTCTTTTATTACATTATCAGGTATTTCAGGTCTTTGAACAAGGTATGAAAGAGCTCTAACACTTGTTCTAAATGCCCCATAATCACTAATCTCTACATTTCCATATCTACACATACCAAACGTTTCAGTTTATAACTTCCAGATATTCAATCTCTCCTGTTACTCCCAGTTAAGTAATTTTCAAGAGTAAAACCTGGAATGGTCACATGGCATCATTGGCAAAGCTTCGGACCAAATTAGTCTTCAATTATTTATGCAAGTGATGGAGCAAGGTTTCACACGTAAAGTGACTTGCTCGTACTCAACCCTCTCGAAAATAATATTAATGTACTAACAAACATGTTTTGTCTTATTAATATTGCATTACATGACATATAAGGCATCTAAGGGGAAGCTTGCCAATGTGCTTTTACTAACTATAATCCGCTTGCACTAAAATGGCTGCTGCTACGCGGGATTTTCTACTGTCATGCTCACGTGACATCCTTGGTGGGAAAACCTTTGCTTTTGCGCAATAGAACTAAGATGGTTGTTATGTGTTCTAACGTGCAAGAAGCTTGCATTGCTGCTTTTCTAAGCTGTTTGTTTTCGCTTAACATTTAACTCAATAGTTAAAAGAAAATAATGGGAATAGAGTAGAAAGAAGTGGTGTACAGTCCATTCATTTATTCTGTGTCTCTAAAACTGTTTCTTTTCATTTTTTTACATGCAACAAAATAATGGGCCTAAATGCTTTGCTGAACTTCATCTTTAGCTGTGGTGCTGGTCTTAGCCTGTGGTGGTCCTGTCCTGATCCCATTTGGTCCATAACATTGTCCTGATTCTGGCTTGCACCTATTCTTTCCTGCTGGCACCTGTACTTTGAGATTCTTATTCTTTGACTCAGCCCGTGGCCAGGGTTGGTCACCACACCATTCTAGGTAACTATAAAGTGTGGGTTTGTGATTGTATTGTTTTTTTCCTTTTTCTTTACCCACCCTCTGTTTAAATGCTTAATGACATTTTCTCTCCAAATCATTTGCAATGTTTATGTTTAAATCTGCATTAGTCTAAGCAGAACAAGAAGTTAATTTGAGTTCATGTTTTTATAACTTTCTGAAGATTTTTCTTAGATAAAGAATTTAAACTTTTTCCGAGTGTGTGGTTATTTATGAAATGCTAAATGTTATTATTGCTACCTATTCTCTCTTTAACTCCCTTGATCCTTTAGGACTATAGGTATCAGTGACTTGGATTGGTAAGATAAATTGTATACATCCAAATGGTAAAAACCCCAATTGATTGTGTGTAGGTTTACTTGTTTAATATATACATAAATACATAAATATATGGGTCCAGGTGAGTATGCTGAGCAGGTGAGCCCGCGCTCTATCACAAGCACATCACTCTTGATCCTTTGTGCGTGGTAGCCCGAGGACATTGGAAGATGGGGACTCTTGTCTTAACCTGATAATCACATTCACGTGCCCCAATATTATGTAATACATTGATTGTACATGAAGCAATAAATCAGAAAACTGGACACACCAGTTCTTGCTCACATCCTTACTTTCTCTTTCGCTGATATACCTAACCCTTCATCAGTAAGTCTCCAATCTATTCAGCCTATTACCCAGTCCCTCGCTTAAGGCCTGATTTATATATTGGTGAATGTAAAACCTGGCTGTAAAGAACAGTAAAACCATTCTAATGTTCTCCCTGTCATGCGAGAAGCCTCCCATGGTAAGGGAAGCATTACTTATTTCTTAAAAAAAAGAATACAGTCTGCTGCAGGGCTGCATCCTTCCGAAGCAGCCCTGCAGAAAACAGTAAAATGCATTGACAGGAGTTGAAGTGCAGTGACGGCAGTTCCTGCCAATGCCTTTATAAATTGTCACCTGCTTGGTGGTCATTTATAAATTTAGTGTACAGCTTCTCCATCATGGGTACAAGTGATTTACTCAATCCCCATAGTGGACCCATGGGCAATCCGTCAGGGTTTAAATCAAGCCCTTAATACCTCAACAACTGGTTATTTCAAACAGTTATTCAGTCACTCATCAACTTGCTGCCTTTTGCAACTTGGTATATCACTCAATTACTTAGTTGTTCTTTCACAAGCTCAAATATTTACTCGCTCGATCACTGACTGAGTTTATGCACTCCATTATTCATTGTAACTCTATTCAAACGATTCTTTTTACCAATGGCTCACATCTTCAATGCTTGACACAGTTCACTTATAACTGCCACAAATACACAATTAATATGTCAATAAATATTACAAATACTGCCCAAATAAAATCCCCTAGATCATAAGATACAGTTGTACAACTGATGCCATCATGCTGGCTCCAGGTAAGCTATATCACATGGGAATATTAAACAACTCGCTGTATAGTATCTCTACACATTTTCAGATTCTAGACACTGCAGCAACAGGTATTGTTAATGCATATTAGCACCCACGCTGTAAGCTCAGCCTACAGGTGCACACTGACCAAATGTCTTGGTCTGCTGTATGCTCCTCTTTCACACACTCACTGGACCTAGAATCCAGGCACACACTAGTCGTTTTTGACCATATTCTAAGCATTCTTTTGATTGAGTCAATCTTAAAATTCTATACAGGGTGATGGTGTTAATTGTATTGTTAGATATTTACTGTCACTTATAATTAGCATTTTTATTTAAGTGCTGTGTATGGAGCCTTTTTGCAATTAGGTTTCTGATTGGTAGAGGAATGCACCCTGACCAAGAAGGATCGACAATCCTACTCAGGTCAGGGTAAGTCACCACAGACCTTAAATTATCCTCTGCTCCCTCTCTGGTAGATTGGCACAGAGCAGTCAGGCTTAACTTAAGAGGCAATACGTAAAGCATTTGTGCAACACTTCAAACAGTAAAACTGTGAAAACACCGCACATAAATATACAACACCTTATTAGAATAATAGAGCCTAATTTATAGAACAAATCAAGAACTGGATGAGAAACATCCAATAAGTATAATCGTATTTATACATTTTTAGAGAATACATTGGAATGTAATGATTAAAAGCATAAAGCGCCAACCGGAACTATCTGGTCATGCTAGACTGGGTTGAATCCAAAAGTTCAAGCTGAATGCATCAGATACAGGTACCAGACTTAGCCCACTGAAACAGTACCTGGGTTTTCGGTTCTAAGTCGAGATGCGAGGAGCAAAGGATGCAATACGCTGCCTGAGCTGTACAAAGCTGGGATGCGTCAGGAATGGAGGTGATGCGCCACACCATTGGCGATTAAATGTCCTTGATCTTCGCAGGAGCAATGCTGCGTTGGCATAGATGGGGATGCGCCGGTTCGAAGCAGTGCAACATCATTGATTTTGGCAGTTGCAGCACTTTATACCCACTTCCAATGGCCCAAGACTGGATTGGCTCTACATGGCAGCGCAAGTCTCAGGTGGCAGAGTCCAGGTGCTGTATGTGGGTCGTTGGAAGTCTTTGATATCCCTGAGACTTCAAACAGGATGCAAAGCCAGCAAGCCCATAGAGCCACTTTGTTTCTCGGTTGGAGAGATACATGTCAGGTCCTCCTCACTCCCAGGCAAGGAGGGTAGCAGGTAAGCACAGCAGAGCAGGTAAGCAGAAAAGTAGCAGTCCAGCAGAGTGGCAGTCCTTGTAGCAGTACAGCAGTGCTTCTTCCTGGCAGAGTATCCACAGGCCCATAAGTGTGCAGAGTTGGTGGTATCAGGGGTCCAGTACTTATACCCATTTGCACCTTTGAAGTAGGGGTGATTTCAAAGAGAGGCCTTTGAAGTGCACAACGTTCCTGATCTTCCTGCCATGGATCCAGACTCACCACAGTGGGGTATGCAGCCCTTTATGTGGGGACAGCGCACAGCCTATTCAGGTGTGTCAGCTACTCCCTTCCGTCCTGCCCAGGAGGTCCCGCCAGTTGTGCCTATGCTGTCTAAAGGGAATGTACAAAGCCCAGCTGTCACCCACCGCAAATGTGTATTCAGAGAAAGGCAGAAGGCACCAAATGGTTAAAGTAAGAACATGCACATTTTCTAAAACTGGCATTTTCAGAATTACAATTTATAATCTAATTTCACCATGAATTGGGATTTTAAATTGTGATCCCAGAGACACCAAACTTGGGGGTCACATCTCTTCCCAATTGGAAATTACATTTATAATGTTTAATAGGCTAATGCTGATTTTAACCTATGGGAGGGATAGACCTTGCTATATTGAAAAATGAATTTAAGAGTTTTTCGCTACTTGTACAAGTCCTACTTTTCAAACACACTGCACCCTACCCTTTGCCTGTTGAGGGCCTTCCTTAAGGGTGACCTATATTTAATAAAAAGACAGGGTTGGGTCTGGCAAGATTGTTAATTTGCAGTTTAAAACTGCACACACAGGCTCTGCAAAGACAGGCCGAGACACATTTAAAGGGCTACTGATGTGTGTGACACAGTCAGTGCTGCAGACCCACTAGTAGCAGTTAATTGGGCACAAGTAGTGCACTTTATTAGGGACTTATAAGTAAATTTAATATTCCAATTGTGACTAAGCCAATGTTACAATGATTAAAGCAGAGAGCACATGCACTTTAGCACTGGTTAGCAATGGTTAAGTGCTCAGAGTACTAAGGCAAGTAAAAATGAAGTCAGCAAAAATGGGATGTCTGATGGCAAAAGTCAAGGGAAACCACGTTAAGATGCCAGGTCTAACAGAGCTCATGAACAAATGTTTATTAAGGATAGTGCAGCTTACAACTGACCTCTACATTTCTAGAAGTAAGACAAATCTTTTCACACAAAACTTATGAGTTGGGTACCAGTAGGGCCCCATAATTCTAAGTACAACTTACCAATGTGTACGATAAATCATTACACAATAAGGCTTTAACTGTGACAGTAGTGTTTTATTTACCAAGCAAAAATGTTAGAGGGATTCTCCTTTGCCAAATAAAACATGTTTGCAAGTGATCCACTGAGGCACTGCTCAAACAACATTTGCCTGAAGCAGTTATTTTACTGGCAGGAAATCTCCTGGCATTGTATAACTAACCTTCATCTAGTCTCATCTGCTGTCTTGCAATTTTCTGGACATTGCCCATTTTGATTAAACAAAACTTGCAAATAAAAAGCTTTCTTACCAGTTACATAGAAACACATGAAAATGACACTGTCCGAGAAGGTCTTTGTAACAATAAGTGTAGTTTGGCTGACATTTTTTCCCCTACATTTGCTCAGTGACTGTGTATCATCAGGGTATGAGGGAGAACAGTGAAAACCTATTAATTGATTATGTTATCTGCATTATATAGTGCTAACATTTGTATGGTTCTGTAGTGCTTTAAGAATCTAGGAACCCTTTAAAGTCTTTGTACCATATTGTAGAATTATGGAAAGGGCTACAGAAGCTTGTACAGCCCTTTCTGTAATACTGATAGCGCTGGCACATATATAGTGCCAGAGCTATCACTAGAGGGTGTTCCCTCATTTACAATGGTGCATGGCCCCTTGCAAATGAGGGAATCTCTTTCCCTCTGAGCCTGTGCCGGATTACAGACGTGTTAAATAACAATAGGGTATAACCAGTACCCCATTGGACCTGGCCTAATAATGGTACATATAAAGATGGTCCAACTGAACTTTGTTTAAAAAACAATGAAGATGGTCCAACTGAAAAAATGATACTCACAAGAAGGAAAAGCAGTGAATAAAAAAAACACACAATGAGATAATTTAGACACTGATCCAATCCACTTGGTAATCAACACGATTTATACAATACAATAATAGTAATGGTAAATTCACAGTTTCAAAGATTGTGCCATGGCATGTTTACCTCCCCTATATGTTGCTCCCCACTATTATTTTATTTTATTTAATAAATGTGCATGGCGCAACAGCTACCCGGAGGTTTCTCGGCGCCCAGGACCTGCACAAGTTAAGGAAGAGTCAAAGAAGTTATTGATTGAACAACCAAGTCTTAATGCCTTTTCAAAATTTTTCATAGTTCTGTTCAAGCCGGAGCAGAAGAGGCAGCAAATTCCACAGGACAGGAGCCAGCTGAGCAAAGGATCGGCCACCCATCCTCATTAGTTTGAATCTAGGGACCACAAATTTAGCCTGATTCAATGAGCGAAGATGACGAGTAGGGATGTATTGTTTGACCAGCTCACAGAGATAGCTGGGAGCCTTTCCAGTATTGATTCTGAACATGAAGCAGAATGTTTTGAATTTAGAGTGGTTACCAATCTTTAGCCAGTGTAGATCGCGAAGGTAGTCAGAGATACGGGTAATTCTTGTCCCCACTAGTCCTGATGAATACCCGCCGTTAGGGCTAAATCGCCTTCTTTCAACTATCGGTGTCAAGTGGACATGGAAGGGTTGGAGATGTCTGGATTGTCACTTCTCAAATCAAGGTTTTCCGACTGTTTACATACTTACATTTCAGAAATAAACTTGCCCCACATTGGACAGGGGAGGTTTTTTACTCTCATCTCCCATATGAATTAGTGGTACCAAAATGGGTCCATGGATACAAAGGCTCTGATTTGTTGGCCACGATAAAAAATAAGTCTGTTGCAATCACCATTATAGAATAACCTTTTCTGCATTTTTTCTTGCATTATACAATTGAATTGCCGTCTTAATATTTATCTATGTGGTAGGTCCCAGTTTAATGATTGGTCATGATGGCTTTTACCGTGAAGAATGCAACTAGTCGCTTTTTCTTTTCTATAGAGCCCAATACATCTAGTTGCTCCTTTCCAACCGCAAAAATGGATCTTGGAGCATCTTTGTGCCACAAAAAATAAAGATCAAAACTATCTTTTTGCTCAGTAATACAGAACTATGCATAAAGCAGATCCTACAAGTTTAGAGTGTAGACATCATGAGAAAATATGAGAGGAGGAAAGAGAATAATGACATAAAGGGAAACAGAATCATTATCTATTATTAAAATATGGTCAGTGTTCCCACTTAGACACAATCAGGATGATTACATCGGGGATAATCGTTACATATAGAAAAATAACTACCATGAATTCTCATTTTGATTGTTCACCTAGAAGTAAAAAGGGTGCATAGGTTGATACCAGAACCAATTTAAAACACATTAGGAAAGGACCGCTAATAACTCAATGATGTGTCACAAATGGAAAAAGCATTGGCACTGTAAAAAATACACCAATTGGCATGGCAAGTTGGAAACTAAATGGAACTGGCTCGACGGAAGGCAAGATGAATAACATGTCACAGAATGCTAAAAGCACTGAGAAACTGATAAGACACTGGAAGGCAAGTAGGCCATCCAAAAGAGTGAAAAATAATATGGCCTTAAACAGAATGTAAAAAAATGAGCATATGGATAAATAAGAACCTCACTATGATGAGTGTGATAAAAACCTTTTGTCTTAAGAATGATGATATAAAAAATCTTTTTAATTTACATTTCCTATCACAATCCAAAACATTTACAATAAACTTGAAATTAGTTCTCGAAAATTTTAGGAACAAGTCCCAGAAATGGACAAAACATCCTTACAAATGATGGACCATAATACTATAAATCTGAATAGAAACAAAGAATGGACTGTTCTCACTGTGATCAGGGCCACCTTTTTTGAAACAGGTTGGTGAAATCCTTTAGTTGTGAAATAAATAAAACCAAAAAGAACAAACCTTGGAGTACCACTTCCTCCTTGACTAATTGTAAAAATATGAACTCTGGAATGGCTCTCCAGTAAGCTGGCATCCCCGTTTATATAAAAAAAAAAACCTGGCCCTCTATCACCATCCCTGTTTTCTGCTGACAATATAAACCAGGAGGCTAAAGTTAGAGTGGTTTGTAAATGTCAGCAGCACTCCAAGATGTTAATAAAGGAACATATAACACAAGTTTTTAGGGTGAAATTAGAATGAATATAATTTTTATTTAAATGAGAATTTTTTATTTAAAGTGAAATACTCGAGCACACTGTTTGATGACTGTCTGAAGTAAAATAAAAAAAAGTGAGATAAACTTATTTAATTACGTAGTGAAGAATGAAGGGTTGAAGTTGCCCCAGGCATTGTTTTCTTAAAAAAAACACTCTAGGTTTAAAAATCTGAGATTGTTGAACCTAGGGCCAGCAAAGCAGAGCTTATAACGAACCCTGATTATGTTAGAATGTTTAGATTTTGTTAGGCTTTCGAAAATAGACATGATTAAAACAATTCCAAGGGTTATGCTCAGAGATTTTTGAGGCTTCTCCTGCAATGTTCGCTATCATTGGGCCTTGGTTGCAATTTAAACCTTCTGGTTTGGCTTTACCTTTCATAAATAGGTTGCTATGTACAAGCTTCCCCCTACAGTATTGCAGTAGCATGCACATTACAGTGATTTCATGGGGTGAAAGCTTTTTTAGGGGAAACAATTATTTTAATAACAAAAATAAGAAAAGATGACACTGCAGGTTGGGTGCCAATGGGGGTTGGGGGCAGGGCCAGAAGCCAGACCCTGGCTTAACCTCCCTGCTGCGCATGGCCGGCCACTCGTGGTGGGGCTTGGGCTCAAGACCATTGGCCGTGCACAGTGGGGGATAGGCCTCACTCAGGGGAAGAGATGAAAAGTGGTTCTGACAAAGAAGCATTTTCTGTATTTTCAATATTTTTATTTCTTTATGTCATTTAATTTTTTTCTAGGGCTTCAACACAAATTACAAAACAGTGGGCATCTAAACTTGGATTGAAAAAATGAAAATAACATTATTTAACTGTTGTTTTCTTTGTGAGCAGCAAACAGTTGTTCTTGAGCTGCTGTACTCTGTTCTTTAACCCCTTCAGTGCTGCGCGAATTTCGCTGCAGTGCTGAAGGGTTTAAAACCGTATTGGCTCAAGACGGAAATGTTCCGTCATCAGCACCGGAGCACCGACGCTGATGACGGAACCGTTCCGTCATGAGCATGCAAGGGTTTAACAGATACAATTTGTGCGATATATATATATATATATATACACACACACATATATATATTACCTACTGGCAGTCGCCAGTAGATAGTTATAGTTAGGACCTAGTTTCCATAGGAAAAACATTTTTTGTTTTCCCAATAACTTTGGCGTCGTTTGACGAATCTTCACGACGTTTTCAAAACTAGAGGGGCGCTCCGGTCAGCTTCTGTCTTGAAAGTTTCGGGGTGATTCATCAAGCTGGGGCTGAGAAAAAAGGGGAGTCCCAAAACGTGTTTTCCCATGTTAATTTCCATAGGAAACTTTAGACAAAGCTACAGCCCGAACTGCTGAACAGAATTACACCAAATTTGGAAAAAAAGGTAGGTCTTGGTCTAGAAAGTGACCTTTTTTCAAATGGTGTAAATCCGTTCAGTAGTTCCTGAAAAACTAGAAAAAGAATGGGTTTGATACCTGTCCTCCATAGGAAACTTTAGACAAAACTGCAGCCCAAACTGCTGAACGGAATTAAACCAAATTTGGCAAAAGGGTACCCCTTGGTTCAGAAAGAGACCTTTTTTAAAATGATGGAAATCCGTTCAGTAGTTCCTGAGAAATTAGAAAAAGAAAGTTTTTATATCTGGGGCAGTGGTGGGTTTGCAAACCCTCCCGACCACGAGCTTCATTCTGATTGGCTGCCAAAACTCCAAACCAGGAAGTGTTGGCAGCCATCTTGTGACTCGGTAGAACCGAGTCACAAGAAAACAGAAAAAAAGAGGTTAAAAAAACAATAAAAGGGAGCAGTGGATGATGTCATCGGTGATGTAATTTGAGATTTCATCAGTGATTTCACTGACCAGGTCATGAATGATGTAATATGTGACGTAATCAGCAGTGCATTGCGGGAGCGCAAGTTCTAGTTAGCTGAACTAACTATAATGGCGGAATTTCTCTGGTTTTGTGCAAGTGAAAAGTCCAACTAACTATAACGTCCCTGAAACCTATGATTTTTTCAGTCACATTTATATTTATTCATATTATATTTTCATTCACATATATACATGATGAGCACGTGTTTCTTGTATGTGTATAGGCATTAGCACACAATGCATTTAAAATTCGACTAAACTGCCATTGTTAAAGCCTTGAATATGCTCCTTGTGGTGCATAAATATATAATTTGTTAATTCATTCCTAACAGTTTTATTACCTAGTACGATATTAAAAGGTGCCACTATTGCCTAACTCAATAGTAATTAGCCGATAAATGAAAGGCTGAGTTGACCCTGCCTAAAGTCAATCCTTTGACCTTCATATTATTCACAGACAAGTGATAGTATTAGCTTGTTATATAATATTTTGTTAGATATAATATCTATATAATTGATACCAAGCTCATCCCTTTGGGGCAAGTCTTTTGTTAAAAGGACAAGCACCATGGCCTCAGACAATGCTTTGCTTAACATGTAATAAACCACTTTGCAATTACATTAATAACACCAAAGGTGATACAGCGGATGATTTACACAACACAACAAATTACCTTCTGCTTGCAGGGCAGGCGATAATCCATAGTGACGTTGCTTCGCAATTGTAAATCCTCCCTCACAGGCACAGGTATTTTTAGAGAAATATTCCCGTTGTGCTTGCTAATTTATTAGTCTCAAGTGTAGTGTGAAAACAAATCGTGCATCGCTTGTTTTCTGTGAATCATTGGATTGTGTTCGAAATCAATTGTTTACGTGTGGATGCTCAAGTAATTATTTTTTTATGCAGGCATAACTGTCCATCATTGCTTCCATGTGCCATTTTTGAATGATTATTTGCAGCCACGATTGCTGCATCGAAACACTACTTTGACACTGATTTCTATTACAAAGCAAGGCTGTGATAACGTTTACATCGGTATTTTAATGGGGACTTTAGAATAAACAGATGCACCAATTCACACCACTTGCACAAAAGACTCATTTAGACAATGTGGTATTCCACCCTCGAAAATACAGTGTTAATTGGTTCATCTACCTTTGTGCTACAGGTGACAAATATTCAATATGGACTAATTAGAAACTTGTTTCTGTTTTGGGTGTAAATTACACCAGCTTCTGAGTGTAGGGGAAGTGTGGATTCCTGGTAATTCCAATTCAATATGTCCCCACTTTTTGCACTACGAAGGCTAAGAGGGCTGCAGCAGTCTTCCCACCAGTCTTCAAAGGCAGCAATATCACATATGCATTCCCTCTTAGGGTTAGCATTAAAGCACATACTATATTATAATTAGGGCTTCTGGTTTTATGGCATTTATCTAACATTTCCATCTGTATTTATCCATAATTATCTTTTGCCCATTTTATTGGGATTTATCCATATTTGTTTTATGTTTTGAGAATAAATTGAGTCATAAAATGGTATATTTCCACATTTATTTAACTGAGAAACATGCACTCATACTTTGATGCCTGTAGTGTTTTAGCAAATTAAGCAGGCAAATATAACAAAACACTACTCCGACAGGTAAATATTAGCATTATATACAAATATACATCTACATATGCCTGTATTTAAGGGAATCTCATCTTTTTTAAATCCCCATGGTGTCTATCTGCCTAGCAGTTGGTATGGAATTCATGAAGAACAACAAGGAGAGTCACTCACATGAAGCACAATTGTCTGTATTTTTCCGCTCTTAAAAAATAAAGATAGACAGGAAATATATTGTTTTCTGTCTGTATTTATATACACAAATCAGTAGAAACAGACAATTGGAATCCTTAATTATAATTTACTCTAGCACTAGTTTTTAATTATATCTACTGATTTTATCATTTATGAAAGTCAAATTTCCTTTATTGGGCACATTACAAAAAAAAACATGGTATTGGAGCTGGAACTAGAATCTTTCTCAAAACACAAATTAGTCCATACATTCACAGTGATCCTTAAACAGTAGAACATAGGAAACATGGCTTAGGATTGAGAGAAGCATTGAGTTGATTATGCACAGAAGCAAATGTTAGAAATGTAATTACTAATTAGCCATCCACTTTTTACACTACAGAATGCACCCCTTGCAATAGAAAGAGTGTCTATGAAAGTTCCTATATTTTATTATGTAAATACCTAGAAGAAGAAAGTGGTGGAATAAGAATGCTTTATACACTTACTAACAATATTTGCCCGTTTCCTCCGTGATAACTTAATGTATATTACAAAATATAGTGTGTACTATGCTTTCTGGCTCCTTTCTGAATGGAATATGTGTATGAAAACCCTGACGGTAATATTTCCCACTGAACTGTATTTCATTTCTTAAAATATTTGAATAATATATTTTTATGGGTGACATTACCGATAGACCTAGTGCAGCAAGGTAGAACTTTCTAATAACTCTTACATCTATGTGTCATTTATGGCAACCCTAAAGCAATACACTGCCTAAGGCTCAGCCCACCCAGAGGGATGTGAGAGCTGATATTATTTTCCAATTCAAAGTATTATGAGGCACCAATAATTACAACAATGGACCCTATGACAAAGATGTATAACCCTGATGTTCTATCTGACACTTAACATGCATGCTCTAGAAGGGATCATGGTCTGGGCCAAGTTATTCCACCTAAACACACTGTTTCAAAAACTAATGTTGGAACTGGACCAGGAGTTATGCTTCCCTGAACATTCTATTACAGTAGAAGGACCGAGGCAAGTCTTCACTATTAACATGGTGTCCAATGTGTCAAATTACGTTTTAGGACATTGGTATCACAACTTTGCATGCTACTATGCTGGGGAACTAAGCCCAAAGATCATAGGTGATGTCTAACCAAGTCAGAATAAAGATATTTCACCAAAGAGTGAGATGCTGAATGGGAACTTAGATATAAGTCCTTTCTGGTTCATCAGATTTGCTTGTTTTTCTGTTTGGCATTGACTTCTTGAATTGTCCGCACTGCTTTCATCGCAACAATATACCAAAACAATGATATTTCTTTGAGTGAGATCGTGTATTGCAGTACAACTACATATCGTGATGATTCAAAAGCACAACTAGTTGGGCAGTGTGGTTGAAGAGTAAGAACATTTAAAAGTCCAAAGTCAATTTCTACTGTCAGGCTTCATTAAAATATTACTTTATACAGAGGAAGCAAGCAAAGTCTGCAGTAGAATTTTAAGGTGCAGGAAAACCTTAAATCCATGATTTCATCTTTATTGACAAAGCCACATATTAACAGTGTGGTGTACTGTTTTATATGATTTGTGCTTCAAATAGATAGAAGATCCCAGGGAGCCTTCAGTCTACTGAGGAGTTGCAATGTTCTCGGATTCAAAGAAGGGCACCCCATTTAAGGCACTAAGCACACTCCACTGTTCATGAGTTTGAGCTGTATATAGAGCTTCTCAATTCATAACTTGAGCTTCCACTTAGCCCAGACAAGGTTTGGGGCTGATTAACAAAAAAGCAGACTTTTAGAGAAGTAACAAAGATTGTGATTGGTTGTAATTTGTGTTTCTGCGATCCACAAACATTTTGAACTTATGCATGTGTAATGTATGCAGGTTTTAGTTTATATGAATAAGTGTATGGTTTTCACATACTTTAGTAAAGTTAAACTGTTCTGTTAACCTCATGTGTACATACAATTAGGTTTACAGTATATGTCTCATCTTCTATGCACACCTTGTGCCTGGGAGGCCTGTGTTCATATAGCTTTCACCTGAAAAAGCACTGCGACTGACTCTTAATTTCTAATGTACACAATATTATTTACACCAAGTATGAGAAAAAACTTTTAGAAACCAACACATACAATAAAGTACTTTTATTTTATATAATGATGAAATTGAATATTTTATGCACATATGTTAAATAAGAATTAAAAATCATAGGCCCAAATTCCGAAATATTTTGGATAGCCAGAACATTTTGCACTCTTCTAAATGGTAAATGGGAATGTGGCCTATTGAAAATCCAGCAAATAAGGTTGCTCTTGTGCATATGGGCGACGCAGTAAATGTTGGTTTAGGGACCTGATCAAGCGCAAAATGGGGCAGGAGAATCAAAAAATATTTCCGCAGGAGCAAAACCATGCACAAAATGCTGATGTAGGAGCAGATTCATGGACAAAATATTTTTGAAGAGAAGTGCCCATGCACACAATGTTGACAATGAAGCATGGTCAAGAATGTGTCATGCGAAAACCTAGGCAAATCCCTTAGTCAAAGAGGTATTTATTAGACTCGGCCTTGCCTCCACTTTTTCTTCCATTGTATTTGTCCAAGCTTGACGCCAGACTTGTGCAGAGTAAAGTACAATGGAGTCAGGCGACAAATATGGCTTTTGCATGTACTTTGCGCTGGTCTTCAATAACACTGCTGCAGACCATTTATGCAGGCAATTCCATGCCCTCTACTAATTTAAGGGTAGACTTAACTAACATAATGTAGGCTTCCCTGAAAAATCCTTAATTACCCCCTAGAAGGAAATATGGCTTGTGAACCAAGTGGGTGGAGATTACATTACATTACATTACATTACATGGGGATTTATAGAGCGCAACATACACCAACAGGTTCCTTGGCGCTAAGAAGTGAGTGGAGAGTACAGTGCTATGCCAGAGACAGCTAATTATAGGCCATGGTAAAGAGCCAAGTTTTCAACAGCTTCCTGAATCGCAGGTAATCTTCTTCACACCTGAGAGGAGCAGGAAAGGAGTTCCAGATCTTGGGACCCAGGAAAGAGAACCTGGTCCCACCAAGGCGTTTGCGACGGATTCTGGGTACCGTCAAGAGATTCTGTTGAGAGGATCTCAGAGTGAGCTTAGGTAGATATTTATTAATCAGGGATACAATGAAGCTAGGACCAATGTTTTTGGTGGCTTTAAAGAGAGTGCAACCTGCCTTAAGCAGGGCTCGTTGTTCCACTAGAAGCCAGTGAAGATCTCTGAGCAAAGGGGTAATGTGGCATCGCCTGTCCTTAAGAAAGATGATTCTAGCCGCTTGGTTCTGAATCATCTGTAAGCGATGTTTCTGGTATTGCGGAAGTCCAATGTATAGGACATTACCGTAATCGATTTTGGAGAGGATAAGAGCAATGGCAATTTGGGTTATGGCTTCCTTACTGAAGAAGCGTCTAATTTTGCGCAGTTTGCGCAATTGGTCAAAGCACGCCGAAGTCACTGAGCCAATTTGAGTGCACATAGATAGATCGGCGTCGATATGCAGGCCCAGGCTTTTTATAGTCTATTTAGGAGTGGGTGCCTCGCCACGTCAGGGGGCCAGTAAGATGGGGTCCAATATTCAAATTTACTGTGGGGGACAATGATCTCAGTTTTTTCTGAGTTTAGCTTTAGATGATTTTCATTTTTTTTAGATGATTTTCATTCATCCAGGTTTTGACATATACCATGGATTTTTTTAACAAAATTCTTGCAGTCCACCGAATTGTCAAGGGTGAAAATAAGCTGCATGTCATCTGCATAATTAAAGATTTTAACACCCATCTGACGGAGATCTGAAGCATTGCTCAAAGTAGCAAGACCACGGCTCTTTAAACACTTGCCCTCCCGACATTCACCTCCCTCTGCATTCAGGTCAGGAGTCAGTATGTGGTAAAAGCGCTTGCCCATCTTCAAGGAGAAGAATACAAGGAGCAGTTGTGTGTGGTGGCCACAGTTCTGTTAATTTATCCCATGGAATTTAGGAGTTGGCAGGGTTAATTTTCACCTAACGCTTTGTAAATGAACTACCCAGATGACCTTCATGAGCTTTCTTGATGATGTCGTTTTTGAATGCAAAAGGAGGAATGATTTTATCATTTCGAAGTAATATGCCATCTTCAATAGAGATTTCGTGACTAACTTTAGAATATGGCTGAAGAGAGGAAGACAAAACCTTTTCACGTGGCCAACCTAAACTAACAAAATGGCAAACGTCTTGCAGGACACTGTCTTGTTCAAAAGCTTTCCTCCATTCTGCTTCAGAACAAACTTGTAATTCAGGAATATCTACACATGCAACAAAGCAATCATCACAGTCTTCTTCAATAAGACTAGTAAAAGAGATATCAACATCATCGTCACATACAGGAGGAGCAAAACGAGATAAAAAATCTGCTCTCACATTCTTGCCGCCAGCAATGTATTCAACATCAAAATGAAATTGTAACAGTCTAGTTACCATCCTCAAAATTCTGGGAGTACAACATTTAGTGAAACCACCACCCAAGATGCTAACCAATGGCTTGTGGTCAGTTTGAAGTAAGAAACGCCTTCCCCAAATAAATGGCCTAAATTTCTCAATGGCCCATGTGCATGCCAATAGCTCCTTTTCTATTACTGAATATTGAGCTTCAGTAGACCTCAAAACTCTGGATGCAAAACTAATGGTCCGTTCAACACCACCTTCACGCTGCGTCAAAACTGCTCCAAGACCGACACAACTTGCATCAACAGTTAAACAACATTGTAGATTCGGATCAAATGGTTTAAGAACAGAATCAGACGTTAAAGACTGTTTTACTATGTCAAAAGCCTTTACACATTCTTCACACCAAACAAACTTAACCCCCTTTTTCAACAGGTTACTGATGGGACGTACAATGGTCGCATAATGAGGAATGAACCTGGAGTAGTATTCACAAATACCAAGAAGAGACTTAACTCCAGTTTTATCTGTTGGAATGGGAGCATTGGAAATGGTATTTAATAGTCCTATCCTCGTCGCCAAAATAATGTAATAATGAAGTCCACACCAGTAGGTAGTTCTCAAGTGGATTTATTGTTTAGTTGAGTTAAGTCAATAATAAGCCCAGTTGGAGATCATAGGGAGACCCCACCAGGAGCTCCTATCCAAGTGCTCAGCCCATCTAAACTGTCACTACTTAGGCAAAGCACTAACATTCTCACAGCTTCACTCATGAACATTCCATAGATGGTAGATACATATCACATTAGGAATCACAGGATATTACAGCCGTCTAAACGGTAATGATGTTAGATTAGCTACAAAGGTTTTATCAAACCAGGCATTCGTTGTCCACTTTATGTAAAATAATTTATTTTGGAATTGTATTAAATATATATATATACTAGAAGGATCGATATTAATGTGTTACTAACAGGAGTCAGTGAGCTATTTCTCCATTGTAGTTACAATGCAGGTAATCATTTATAATGAAATAGAGTGTGCTGTCACCATATTTTTCTGGTCTATTCTCCATCAATCCCCTGACATTGTCTATGCTAATCGCTCTACCCCAAAACCCCCTTCTTAACGTTCCCAGCTAGAGAAGTGAATAAAATATATTTTTCTACTAGCCAGGGAATTTTTAACCTTTTTTTTTACATACACTCACATAACTAGGTCCCTACACTTCACTGACTTCACTTACACTGCACTGTCACATAGCCTTCGTCACAAACTACAGTGCTCCCGCGTAGCTCGTAGGTCGTAGCACGCCCCGCCCCGTAGAGGGACGGGAAGACCCCCATGATGAAGCATGACACTAAAGGATTTTTTTTGTTTGTGAGGGGTATTTTAACAAGCACACTGTGCTCTCATCTTTATCACTCTAAGAGAGAGCTTAGTATCTACACCACCTGCATATATATAAAAACCATAAAATATAATTATCACCATCACACATTGATAGAATCCTTATGTTTATGCATATCTTTTTTGAGGGTGATTCTGTCAATACCTCTACACTTCCTCTTTTGTTTTTGAGGTTACACGATCCTCTTCACAGGTCTCCCTGACGCTGCCACATTTACATACATAATATTCGGCTACCTTGCATAACACAAAGTGATTAAATATGTACACTTTAAGATTCATCACATCTGAATTACCTTTGTTTATTTCATTCATGTTACCATGGTGACCATACATGGGTACATTTATTTCCGACTATCTTCAGTAGGTCTCCATAAGTTATCATTTTTTTTAATCTTCTTGTGATTGTTTTTAAAGTCAGTGTACATAATCTGCAACCTAAATGTTTTCTTAAAAATAGTCTTACAAAACCCTTTTATATTTTTGCGCTTTTGATCTTTCGATATAATTATACTATTTTATTATATAAAATATAAAATCAAATTGCACATTCACAGATTTCTCTTCCATAAGAAATTTACATATCATTCAATTCATAGATTAGAATTCAAGTTTATTCCAATGACATTATTCACACTAAATCCTTTTCTTTATAAATGCCTTACTTTTTTTAATGTATAGCCATTATTGAAAAACAGCATATTTACAAAACATGAAATTCACTGGCATGACGATTCTTGTGAATAAAATAAGCAATCAAGCGTAGGAAAACATTACTGAAGAATTTCCCTTCCCCTAAGCTTTGGGCGGCACGTTCATGGAAAAAGGAAAGGTTTGGGATTGATCTGTGGTGAAACATTTTAAATGGTTTTGCTCTCGACATTGACAGGGAAGAGGATATTCTGGAGTTTAGGGCACCTCATAGAAATCCATTAGCAACTCTTGGTCTTCATACATTTCTATTGGAATGACCAGGATATTGGAATTGATCAATTTAGTGAACCCCTCTGTGATTGTAAAGGGTAATTGTCTTGACCAATTGTGTGGGACCTACTCCATTCACACAACCAAGGGAGGGCGAAACTCGAGGAATCTCACTCTGTGGACTTCCATGGAGTTGCATATAAACTCTGTGAGATTCCGTAGAGTTCTGTCAACAGGCAGAACATATGCATGTCACACTGCTCGCGCTACAACGATGGTGCTGATAGGGCGAGCAGTGCTTAAAAATCAGCACAAACTGCATCATGCAGTGCACAAGAGTACACTGCCATTCAAGTTGATTTTGCTGCCGCTCAAGAATAAAATCGACTCAAGCTGCAGCAAATCTACCCGAGAAGCAGCTTTCTGACCATGACTCACAACTGCCTGTGTTAGAGAATAGCTCTAGAGGACGCCAAATCTCACTCGCGGGGTCACATTTCTGGAGTCTCACTGGGAAAAGAATTCCACCACACGGTGATTGATAGAATTTAGCCAGAACTCTGCGTTACAAGAATAATGTGGAGTCGCCAAATTCTGGCAATTCGGCAGGCGAATTAAACATTCCGCCCACTCCAACACACAACAATGCATCATGAAAATGGCTTTAATAGAAAATGTAAGTTCCACATCTAGTCAGGATACATTGAAAATAGCTTCATTAACATTGTGTCGATTGTTCAGTTATGTTGTCAGCAGAGCCACTGATTTCTGGGATCTAAGAGTCAGTTAAAAGCATGTTCCTGAAAGCTTTGGTAAACTAGTCCTAATAGGAATTTAGCCCTGATACCGCTACAATGTTTTCAATGATTCAGAATAAGGTCGTTTATTAGACCCAGGATCTGGAACAACATCCCTGTATACATTAGATCCACCACAACTTTGTGCTGATTTAGGAATCGTTGAAGACACACCACTAGAAAGAACAGTGCACCACAATGCAGTAACCGTACACTTCTACAAAAATCCAGCTACCTCTCCCATCACTCGTTGATTGTATGCACAATACTGACAGTGCATAGTGTTACACTGGCTTTTGACTAGCTTTGCTTTAAAGAAAAAAACACAAGAATAAATACATATATACACAGTTTGTACTTCGAATAGCCATACAGGAATGGGGCTAATCGGCATACTTGTGACCTTCAGTTTTTTAGGCAAAATGCCAATGGTTTTGTGAGGGGGACAATTAAATTTAAATAATTGATCTGGGTCAAGTAAAAAAGCCTTGACCTAAAACGTTTCAACCTATAGGATTCTCAGTCATCTTATTTCTATTTTGGGTACTGAAATAGATATCACTGGAGTCACATGGCTAATGTGCATGGTAGCAGGAAATGTTTACATGGTGCAAGTTTAAATTGTGTGCCAGCTATTTGAAACAGCTCCTGATTATATTTTGTGCTGAGCAGAATTATTGGATATTCACAGCTGAGTTGCTGTTAACCATAATGAGGCCTAAGTTGAATAGGAAACTCTGGATAAGATATCATGGTCATCATATCCGGAACTCCTACTCAAAGATTAGATTGCTCGAAATGCATTGTTGAATATTTAAAGAGAACCACTGACCTCTGCTGAAGAGGTTGTCTGGCTCAAGAAGTGGCAGCATGAAAGTGAAGGCAAGACAGAGTAATTAAAATAAGAGCAAAGCATAGGTTGTATTAGGGATTGAGGCCATGAGGAAATGTGCCCAAAAAGCCACAATCTTTGTCTCCAATATCCTCATAGACAAATCCTGCCTTATGAGCCTCCAACAGAGTGGACCTAGCCTCCTTATTCTGTTTAGTGTCACAAGGTATTATAGAGGCCTGTAGAAAACGTGGTGACACTGTTGAACTGGAAGTCTTTTTTAAAACATACAACAGGTGTAGGGGATTGAAAAGTCCAGATGGTCCTCCTTCACTTGCCAACCATTCACCAAGCTTTCTGTCAACAGTAGCAGGGGCACAAACACATAGTGGCACCATTATCCTTTACATATGATTTATTTAACCTTCCATATTTATTATGGTTCAGTAATGTCATCTTCAGTTTCAGGTGTCTTTTATAAACTATCATTTATCATGCAGTGCGGGCTGCGCAACACGGAGGACAGAAACAGAAGTAGAGAGAGAAATAAAGATTCAACACCTAATGAATATGAATTTTGCAGATCCTTTAAAATTTTACCCCTGAACCTTCAAGTGCGGTGTACCTCTCCAAACTAGAGAGAAAATAAATCTCAGCTTGCATTTGTAATTGATTTAATCTTGCTGCTTGGAAGAAAGAACCTCCAGCGCTTATAGGTTGTTTTTACGATGACATTGTTTATAAAAGAAACTATTTTTTTTAAATTTTCATCCAACCTTATCATAAAACAATATTTATAAACAATTGAATTAAATCTGGAGGAAAGATCTGATTTCCACAACTTTTTCTAATGAATGAATTCACTTCTAAGTCATGTTCTTATTCATTTACAATTCCTTCATCTTGTCCTAAAACACACTTTGCTCCAATAAATCTAATCTTGATCCAAAGAAATCTGCCATATTTAACTGTAAATCATATATTTCATTATATGACAATATTATGTAAGGGGAATTCCTGAAATATCGCGTCCTTATTTAGAGGAAAGAACATTTCATGGGTTTCTGAATTGTAACTTAGCCTTGTCCTTTAGCTTTTGAATGGGGTAGAATCTGCTGGCTTTAATTTACTTTATATTTTTAACAGATTTGATTCCATTAGCATTTATGCAATTAGGCCTCACTTACAAGTAGTGTGTAGTGGAATTCCAGTATGACGTGCCACTGTGCACTATTATCTTTGGCTCAATATTCCAGCACACAGTTTTCAAGGGTATCGAAAGACTAAACCGGATTCTGTCAGTGAGAAAATACGGCTGGTAGAATACCTTTGGGAAATGTCTGCATTGTAGCCAGGACCAGTTTCCCTTCCCCACTTTATCCCTCAACTCGATCTTCGGCCAAGCCATGGGAGAGCATATATTGATCCTAACTGTGAGGTGAAATTCGCCCCTGCACTCCACTACCCTTCCCACCCCCTCACTTCATCCTTCACACAGTGGTCCTGCAGATATTTACTACCTGCTTCGAGCAGTATGAAGTATCTGCATTAATACTATTGGATTCAGGAATACAATGCACAATGTCACCTGGCAATTCAGCTCTGCACAAATATTCCCTAAACTAAGGGGTCCAGCACATAATTCTTGGAATTCTGTGCAGAGATTCCTGTTGGTTTCAAAAATTCCGTCCGTCTAGATCTATGCAGAACATTTCTCCAAATGCCTACTGGGGGCGTCAGATTGGACTTTAACCATGATGAAGTTAGAATATTAGATGCATTGCTTGTTTTAATACTGCACGTTGCATGCTCTGCTCATATGTTTCTACTTACTTCCTTTGTATAAGTTATTGTCTCAACATATGAGTGGGGACTTCATCTCCCAGCATGCAAAGATTAAGAGCATTTGCTTTGTTTCATGAGAGGCTTAATAGAAGCTATGGCTAAGAAGCAGAACTTGTTTTATGTTATGTTAGCAGGTAATTATTAAGCGTGCGGCTACTCCCAGGAGTGTCCCGGCGCTAAGAACAAAAAGACTCACAACAGAATAAGCCCAACAAGCTTTGGTTTAAGGCTGCTG
This sequence comes from Lissotriton helveticus, assembly GCF_964261635.1. Classification (NCBI taxonomy): domain Eukaryota; kingdom Metazoa; phylum Chordata; class Amphibia; order Caudata; family Salamandridae; genus Lissotriton; species Lissotriton helveticus. Next base: position 15,917,069 of record NC_136060.1, on the reverse strand, counting down.
TTGAAACAGCCAGGTTTTGGTTTTCGTCTGAAGGTAATGAGATCCTGAGATTTCCTCAACGCAGGAGGCAGGTAATTCAACAGGCGAGAAGCCAGCACTTGGAATGATCTGCCACCCCACCGAGAAAGTGAATACGAGGGGTGATGATCAGGGACTGAGCCGATGACCTCAGAGTTCGACACGGAATATAGTGTTGCAGTCTATCTCCGAGGTATGGGTCGCCAATTTTATGGAAGGCCTTAAAATCCAGCACCAATGATTTAAAGGCGATCCATTTCTTAATAGGTAGCCAGTGCAAAGAGGCTAAAAGAGGTGTGGAGTGGATTCTAGGCCCAAACAAGAAGATTGCTCAGGCCGCCATATTTTGGACCACCTGGAGGCGCCCAAGCAAAAATTCAGGCAGGCCGAGATCCTGAGCGTTAGCGTAATCCAATCTCGACACCACCAAGGCTTGAACTATCGTCTTCCGGTGGGGGACTGCGAGAAGAGGCAGAAAGTTCCTCAGCATCCCAAAGCAGGTCCCTGCCACTGCTTTAATTTGGGCCTTCATTGAAAGAGAGTCATCAAATTTAACTCCCTGTTTTTTACCATCTGGACAGCAGAAGTGGGAGGGGACATGTCCTGCGGCCACCAATGATGCCAGAGGTCACAGGACCGAGAGCCGATAAACATTATTTCTGACTTCTCCGGGTTACACTTCAGTTCATTAATCCTAAAACAGTGGAAAACCTCAGATAAGCAGATGTTAATTTCTTCACTGTTAAAATCTGATCTCTTCCCGCAGGTGAACAACAATTGTGTGTCATCAGCGTATGACGCTATCTTAGCCCTGTAGTTCTCAGCGAGCTGTGCTAGAGGCGCCATGTAAATATTACACAAGGTGGGGCTAAGGATTGAGCCCTGAGGAACCCCCACATTCATCGGGGGATAGGGGCCGAAAAAGGCAGGAACCAAATGGGTTGTTAACAGTTATTCAGAAAGGAATCAAACCATTTCAACACCGTGCCTCTGATCCCGCCCTCATGGAGCCTTTGTAAAAGTTCATTGTGGGGCACGGTATCGAAGGCCGTGGAGAGATACGGCAGCACCAGGGCAGCTCAACCCCCCCCCCCCCCCCCCGTCCAGTGATTTTAATAGTTTCCAGGACTTCCAGGAGGGCAGTCTCCGTGCTAAAGTTGGCTCTAAAGCTCGATTGACTAGGATGGAGGAGAAAGTTGGACTCAACGTAATCAGTGGTCACTGAATTAACATAACTTTCAAGGACTTTAGAAAAGTATGGTAGTAAAGAAATTGGTCTATAATTACTGGCCACCGAAGGATCAGCAGTGGTTTTTTAAAAGGGGGAGAATGTTAGCCTTTTTCCAGATCTCAGGCATTACTACCACCTGGAGGGCAGTATTCAGGACTGCATTGACTGCCGGATTAATGACCTCGGCAATGACTGACAGAGTTTTGGCTGGATATGGGTGGAAGGGTGACCCGGATTTAAGGGTTTTCGTCAGTGCTAAGGACTTATCCAATGATTGGGGGGACTGAGTGAGTGCGGGGCCTGTCTCGCAAAGGCTTGGGCAAGGCAAGACTCTGTCCCCTCCGACTACAGATAATTGGACCGCAATAGAGTCTTGTATGGTCTTAATCTTCTCATAGAAAAAATTGGGCCATCTGGTAAGCCCATCCCTCACTGGGGACCAATGGGCTGCTAATGGCTTTAAGGGAAGAAAAGCCATTAACAATATTGAACAGCTCTCTGCATCTGTTCCCTGCATCTTCAATTTTAGCAGCTAGAAAAAGTTTTTTCCCCTCGTGCATGTTCCCATAGTGCACCTTAGGGGGCTGTTTGCAGACAATTTTGTCTGGCAGCTTGTAGTTGTTAAGCCATACCCTTTCCAGGAGTTTGCAAGCGCTCAAACTTTTCTTAAGAGCCTCTGTGAACCAGGGGCCTGAGGCTCTAATCATTATAGACTTTCGCTTAGTGACCTCTTCCTTTCTGTTGCAGAGACACACATAAGAAGGCTACGGTGACAAGTTTTTATTTTTCATTTACATTGTCGATATTTGTTGCTGACTATTTTTCTTCATTCCCAAGAATGTGAAAAATGCTGGTTCAGAAAAGAACCAGAAATTCCTGCAAATCAATTGAAAAAAAATAACTGAGATTGAAAATTATGGAAACACTGTGCCTCTATCAGCTTGCATTTATATTAACTGTATTTAAATTTAGCTTAGGGAGTTCACCCAGACTTGATCAATTATTAATATTATCAACTTCAGCTAGCCTGACTCCAGAATTTCAAAAGTACCTTTTCAAACAATGAGAGTGCAGAATGCTGGGGTGGATTCTCCATTAGGCCACTTCACATACGTGTTTGAATATTAAATAGATCGATTAATTTAGAAATACAGTCCTATCTCTAAATATATCGATGTATTTAAGTCTGGGCTGTGTGTCCCCGACTACCTGCCCTGCGTCGCTCTGAATCAGGAGAAGGAAGCGAGGCAGTAAATCAACTTTCTGAACAGGGACAAATGGTTTACTGTTCTAAAGCTCATTGTAATGAATCATTGCTTTTGTATGCTATGGTAGTATTTTATATTAGACAGTGATGCTGTCTGCGTCATGGCTTGGGGCTTTGGAGTCTCCCTCCCTGCGTGAGACCAACCCTTCGTCGTTCAGAAGCATAGATCCCACCCTTTCCATTCGTCACACGTAGGAGTGGATGCAAGCACTGAAGCACATGTGTTTTGGCGCCTTATCCTCGATAATGGTAAGTGTTTGTATGCTAATCTTCTATTATGTATTTTGTTTCTGAGACCCCTCGCCACTCTAACCTCCCCCACTGTGACACCCCAGGACCTGACTGCACATTGCTTGCTCCGTTGGAAGTGGAGCTGCAGCATTTGTTCACCTGTGAAATGGATGCTAAAGAAGAGCAGGCCAGTGTCCTTATTCCCTTGTGAAGTTGATACAAATATCTGAGTCAAGGGCAAAGATGAGATATGTGCTTACAATAGACAGTTATCTGCTGTATGACATTAAAACATGCCCGATTTTCTTTCCTTTAACAACATTAATGCCAAACACATTGATTGATTTATGAACAATGTGTGCTAAAAACTTTAAGGCAATGCATGTCAGTGATTTAGTTCCTCTCTTATTTCAAGTTTTGCTTAATTTTGCCTCCTTCGACAGTAAGCTATTTAATCATGGTGTGTTTTTTTCTGTATTTTTTCCACGCATACTTTGAGCTGTGAAGGTGTCTATGAGGGGCTTTGATTGAGAGCTCTGACACTGACCCTGAAGCCAAAGCAAAGTGCCTAACGGCGGGTTGGCCTCTCCACAGAGCACACAGAACAATGGTCATGCAATCCAGCTGTAATTACAATTTTGTGAAAATGTGTGTGAAGGGGGTGCACAGATTTCAAAATATTTACAGGGCAAAAGCAAACATAAATTGCTTAAACGTGAGCAAACGCAGTGTATGGACATGGTGAAATGAGGGGGATGGAAGGAAGTGTATTCAGGGAAGAGTGAAAAGAGGGTGCTGCAGAAGAGAGAAATAGTTGAAGATTTGCAGATCTTTTTTTGAATTTTTTCTTCTGGAGGATGATCCAGCCTAGAACCCACATTTTCCCATTAAGCGTGCCTGCATTGCTCACTACATAAAAGACAAACCAAAATGTACGCCCCACCACCTTCAAATATCGCCACTGGCAGAATGTAGTGTTTGTGAATCCCCACACCCTCCAGTTCATATCTGTGGAAATGGTTACCTTAACCTCAAGTAAGCCAAGGTCAACATTGTTTTATGATTAATGAAGAAGTTTCAACCAAATAACCGGGGGAGGTAGACGTTAAGGCTAGGTTTACCCTCCGTACCTGACCTGACCTTAATGAGTTTGGTTCCCCTAGTATTGCGTCTGTGTCAACATGTTTCGAGCTGTCCCCTACAAACTCTTCATCAGAACTACACGGGGTCCAGCCCTGTGCGTACCACTCCTAATAAACCCTATAATGAGGATACAGTGAAGTGCACACCTAATGTGTATACACAAAATACATACGGTTACTAAATGATACTCTGTATTTCTAGTTAGGCAATACTATTGCCTCATGGTCAACAACAGGGGTAGAGGGGTATGTAGGCACACCTTCATTAAAGCCCACCTCTCGGTTCGTTACCTACTTCTGTCCCTGCGGTCTAAGTTCAGGTTTCTCCCTGGTATTAACCCCTGATTTTGACCATACCAGCTAGGGATGGGAATAACATAGTAGCTCGCTAGTTAGGTATTTTTAAGATTTATTTTCCTTCCACTCCACATCCCTGCACCTCACATAATCCATAACTAAGCGCTCTTACGTATTTGGCAAGTTGCAGCACGCCTGAATCCGTAGAGGATTGAGAGGAACCACAATGATGAAGCATGCCACCTAGGGGAAGCCTGGTGGGTGAGGGGTCACTAGAAAAAGAGTCTTTTTTCTAGTAAGGTGATCACAACGTATTTTCGTTGATTCCTAGTTCCCCCATAGGTTAGTTTTTTTTCAATATACTCGAATTTTGTGTAACTAATGAAGAAGTTTATCAAATATTTTTGAAGGACATGCTAATGACGGCTATCGGCTCAGAGAATGAAAAGGCTTTAGATCAAGTCAACTATATATCCAGCTCAGCAAGACTGAATTATTAAACTGTGTTAAATGCTTTGACTAACAATTTTGTACCCAATTTCTTTAAATTCCAGAGGTGAAATTGACAGGGTCGCCCAGCACATTTTCATTAAAGAAGGCTTTGCAGATTGCATTAAATATACTATAGATGGAGAATCTTTTCCAAACCTTTGAGCAGAAGGATCTTAAAGTCTTAACAGACACTGACAAAGCCATAATTTTCTTACCAAATTCTTCCAATGCTTCACTTGAGAAGGGCAGAAATAATTTACAGGAGACTATTGCACGATCACAGGCTATTGAATAGTCAGTAAACGGAGGGAGATATCTGGGTATGAGAGTTACATCTAAACCAGCAAATGGAGCACAACATAATATACAGGAAATTCAGGAGTGCAAATAAAGATATTTTGGGGAACAACACATTTTGCCTTGTAGGGGCATAATCAGCATGCCAATGAACTAAATATAGACCCACACCGACGCTGATAAGCCAATAGCTGCAACAGACTCACAATTTGCCAGATCCTCTTCTCTGTAGATTGGAGTGTTAGGAAAAGTCCACAATCTTAAAATACCAATGATGGTGCACAATAAAGAAAACTTTTTTTTATGTCAAACTCACTTTGCCTGATTTACAGAGCTGTCTTTACCAAAGAACACAAGAACTAAACATAAAACTCTGCCTACACCTCCAGGAACACAATTATTTAAAAATATGCACAGGATGGAAGGAGAACAATTTCTGAAATAAATTGCCCTGCAGTCTTCGATGCCAACAGAATGATCAGCATTTTTACACATTTTTACACACTGTGAGATCATGAGAACGGCTTTGTCACTGTCATGTGTTTCTTGCTCATCCCTATACATCCCTTATATGTGAGCCTGGCTCATTTAAGTGTCAGCAGGATATGCGTTCTTGTTGCAGTTGTACATATTCCTTCCCTTCCCTTCTATACTCACTCACATTTAGGATGACAAACCTTTTGACAAAGCAAATCGCAGAGTCTGCATCGCAGAAGATACCAGCTAAACCACCTCTTTGCAATTACATTCAGTGTTAAAAGGGAAAGAGATGAGAAAGAAATATGTGAAATGGAGGGATAGGGTAAAACAGAATTATTGAATGATGTTTGCAACTGTGAGGCAAATAATAAAATAACATAATTCCTACGTGTTGGGCAGCTTAGACTTTCCCTGATTTCACCAAACTGCCCCAAAGCTTTGGTATTTGTTCACCAAGATGCTTACACCATTATGAAAATATACCCGCGAGGGTTATCAAACGCCAAAACCATCTCAGGGAAAAATGGCGGGCGAATGTTGGGGAAATAGATGAGACTGAATGGCAGGAGAAGTTACGCTTAATACAGCTTAAAGTGCCCCACAGGGCTTATTTCACTAGGGTAACCTTACACAAGATGGGAAAGACCTATAACCAACTATGCCTGCTGCAATGTGGCAAAATTGGCACATTCTATCACACAATATGGGAATGCATATTGGAATGCCCAGAAATAATGACATACTGGGAAACAATTATGAACACAATAACACAAGTTAGTGAGGCCCCTGTACCGCCAGAGCCTAAATAATGTCTCCTAAATGTATGGGAAGCAACAGATTCAAATTGTATGGCTCAAGCCTGGGCGACGTTAGGCATGATGATAGCCAAACAAAACAAAACACTGCCAGACACTGGGGGGGGGGGGCGCAAACTACCCCAACACCTGGAGAGTGGTGTAATGATATGGATATTGCCATGGTGGCTGGGATGGATGCATATATTCACAGAGGGTGCCCCAAGAAGTGGGAGTGGATGTGGGGAAAATGGAACATATTCAGGGGAGGCATTTGTACCCAACCATCTACAGAGCTCTCACTAGAACATAATTAATAAACCAGAATACCATAGACAAACTAACTTACCAAATGAATATCTGTGACAAAATGCATACCTGTAGATGGAAATTATGTAAAATGCAACATAGAGGTGCCGTATGTAAGCTTGATTACTGCAAATGTAAAATGTGAGTCATGTACCCAATATAACAAAAAAGGATTTTTTTTAAAAAGTCCAACCATTGTTCCGCTGGCTGAATGAGTAGTCCATCTAACTCCAAGTGTATTGACCATTACAACTCTGATAAATAGCACTATCACCAGGTGGTCTGAGGCTACCATTGGGTTGTATGTAGCATTGTACACAAAAAAACAAATATAAAAATAAAAGTAGAGAAAATGTTAGGTGGCGGGAAAACAGACAATTACATCTGTAAAAAGCATTGGCAAAGCGGATAGGTCAGCATTAGCTGCCAATCCTTCTTTTGTTTTGTCATGATTAGTGCACAACTTTATTGTTGGCTGAGCTGCCAAACACTCAACAATATTAAAAATGAAATTGTCTAAAAGCAGATTTTTTTTACCCAAATAGCACACAATGATATAATTGCCCATGCAATTAATGAAAATAGTTTAAGGCTGATTAGTGTGCAGAATGCTGTCACTCACAGGCAAGATGGAGGACGGAACAGGTGCTCCAATACCATCGGATTGTGCAAAAAAGTTTTAATAAACAAGTGCTGTTTGTGTTTTTAACAACGTTTTAAGAAATGTATTTGGTTATGTACATGTGCACGCATTTTAGTGGTAAGTGTGCATGTGTACAAGGGAGGCAGCCTGAAAACTCAAGCAAACCTGTGGAGTGCTAGAAAACAAAGAAAAAATAGCTCTGCAAATTGAGAGCACTGTAAGAAGGCATGCACTTGGTCCATGCACTATGGGGAGGCCAAACACAAGAAGAGGGCATGACACCCACATACCATAACGAATGGCATTAAAGAAAATGACAGCGATGCTGAAGTTTATCAATGGTAGGAGATGGGTGGCCTCCAAGCTCACAGATAGAACACAACCTGTCTCTTCGACACAGCGCATGCACTGTCTAGCCGAGACCTAAAAAGGGATCCTCACCTAAGATTTCTCACACATACATTCAAGTACCAGTTGATTATTTTGTTATAGCGTACGCCAGCAAAATAGCTCTTTTCTCACAATATTTAATATAGCAGTGGAATTTGCATTCTGCAATCCGGCTGTGCAATGATTAGGCCTGCTCCGCCTGTCATTGGCATTCCTCCTGTAGCGCTAGCACATCCCGGAGCTCACCGAATGCTCTCTGCTAGGTTTATTGATTGCTTTGATGTATGAATTTAATCTCTATTCCATGTAAAGCTCGGAATTCGCTAAAAGGTGAGAAGTTATGTTGCTTTGAAGTTCCTTTGGCTATAATAAATATTTTTGATAAAAACCATTAGACTGACCAAAGACTAGGAAAATGCGGTCAAAGCTTCTAATTCCAAAGAGAAAATATTATAAAACATCCGGCAAGTGAGTAAGTGCAATACACTCGGGTCCACCTTTCAGAAACAAATTTCAACACTTCAGATAATCACTGGAAAGCTACAAGCTAAAAAGCAGAGCAAAAGTGATAAATGCATGGATTTTCTACATACATTATTTTGAATTACAACAGCCTTTCAATTGTGTTTTCTAGATGAATTCACACTTCTTTAACAGGATTTGAACACAGGCTGCTGGTTAACATAGTTATTTGGGTTTGTATCACATAAAGTGATCAAAGAGAGCTAATTTAAGGTAGGATCTCTGCCGTAGTTTGGACTAAAATTGATGACTTAAATAGTGGATGTGCTGGAGCAGATCTATCTTACTAACAAAGACAGTGGTAAATGCTTGCTTCTCAAAAAGACTTTCAAAGCATGTGCCTCCTTTTTTTGGAAGTATAGTAGCATTTATTAACTAACATATCTAAAGTAAACAGCAGAACATTAGAGAATTACATACACAACACAAACAAACATAACTTGATTAAAATATAACCTGGTACAATACAAAAAACAGAAAGCAACACTACAAGCTCGAGTATCGTCACAAAAAATGCCACATAACAAGTATGGCAAATATTCTTGTCACATTTTACCACCTCCAGAAACCTGTTTTCATAACAGGGTGGTATAAAGTATTTGCACCAAAAACAGCCCCAACTTACTACCAAAGATATGTAAAAGGACCATTCAGAAATGTATTATTATCCGGACCACAGTCACTAAGGCAATGATGCACATGGCTGTGAAATACTCACTACAAGGTAGCAAAAACAAAAATACAGTCCCAATTAAAAACCACAAGAGTACACAGCGTACATTTGTGTTTTGTGAACTCATATTCAAATAGTGGAATATTAAGCATAGGTTTTACACAGATCATCATAGCAATATTGCACACAGCATTGAAGTCTTAGAGAGAACTGAATGTCTGTGGTATTTGCAGTGGTTAATGTGTAAAAGAATGAGTGCCAGTTCCTGAAGCTTTGCTGAGAAGCCCGTGGCCGGTGCAATTAAATGTTAAATACTTAAACTGCATAGTCTTTAATTTACCTCATGCATCTTAAATCCACCATCACACACTCACTAACCCTTTATATCACTCTTGCTGGTTTCTGCTTTCTCCCTTTATGACGATTTCAGTCTTTCTCTTCTTCAGTCTTTCCGCTTTGTTTATTTTTCTCTCTCTAAACTTTTCAGATGCAAAAAAATAAGTGCTGATTCCCAAACATGAGTGCAGGAGGACACCACCGGCAACCACCAGCTCAAATTAAGTACTGAGTATCCAAAAAACATTAGGACCACCTTGGTTTGATATAACATGCTTTCAAATGAAGATAAGGAGAACCCTGTGCAATCATCTATTTCAACTTGTAGTTTCCTAGCCACCATCCAAAGTCAGCTGTTTCAATTTTATTTTACTGAAAAGTCTTTTAAAGAGATGTACCGTATTGTCTTGATCTTTAAATAGACTCTCAAAGTCCTCTATTACTGACATTTCTCGTGATCTGCTTAAAATTTCAGACCATGGTACAGAAACCTGTTCCTTTGAAGAATCCCTACCATTATGAAGTATTTTTAATTACACTTTGGTTCTTTGTCCTTTGAAAGCGTGCAAACTGCCCATAAAAAAGATGCCCCATCATTAAATGTTGGACAAACCCCTGATCCTTTTTTAATTTCTCACAAGACAGCCAAAACTTTAATCACAAGATTAGCTTTTTAACTGCACATTTTGTTTGATGACTGTAGAGAGATGATTTCCTAGATTCTCTCAAGAGAAAGATTCTGGATTGGAGTGAAATCAGAAGGAAGATGGCGTCCGACTGACACCGCCGATGAGTCGCTCCCCTGAGTATCCCCCTGTGTGCTGATTCCTTCTGAGGCTGAAACTAAATTTGGAGATGTGAAATCGCATGGACATACGCTATGATTGAAAGCATAAACATTTGAGCACTAACGGAAGGTTTTCGATTGTAAAGGCAGCAAGGTATGGTCCAGGAACACCCCCCAAGAGCCTCATATGCCGTCCTCGCCTGCATCGTTCGGCTCGAGCTCCCGCATCTCCCCGCCACGAAAACGAGGCTCTGGCATCCTGGATTTGCGCACTGCTCTATCTGCTTCTCTGCCTCATCCAGCTCATGGAGACGCTGTAGGAAGCAAACTGAGGTAGCACTTCCCCACTGAACTGGGAAGTGTCCCCCGGGATCCAGAATGTCCTTATATAAAGGTTTCCCCAATGTTTTCAAAAAGTAAATACCAAATGTTTGCTTTGAAAATATATTCGTATTTTAATCCATCTTGTTGTATTCACAAGGATATATTCGACTTTTGCATAGTCATTCCTTCAAATTCAAATTATGCACTCTAACAATCCCAATGCATTTCGGCATATACTGGATGCCTTCTTCTGGGGATATATGTTCTGTCCGTCGGTACCCTGGACGGTCATTGAGTATAAGGACATTCTGGAGCCCGGGGGACACTTCCCAGTTCAGTGGGGGAGTGCTACCTCAGTTTGCATTGATTACGCTCTCAGTCGGAGGGTGCTACCCCGGAGCACCACACAGACTGTTGAACTTTACCTTAAGAATCGCAGTGCATCCAGAAATACCCTTTCTATAAGACGCTGTAGGAAGCTCACGCTCCAGATTCAGAAGAAACTGACAGACCCTGCCAGGTGTCAGCCGCGGTAGAACTCCGGTGCTGCTCCGCCCTTCCCTGGATCGATTCAATTTAGCGGCTGGGGTATACAAGTAAGCATGACAGGGAAGGGGGCGCATGGAGGGAAAGTAAAGCCTTTATCCGTACCCCTGCAGGGGAGCGCAGGGGTACCTAATACCCGACAGAAGAAAGGCGAGGTGCAGGGATGTAAGGCCAAAGGCAGGGGAGAGAAAGGGTTAAGACCAGAATGCTCAGATGGAAAAACCAATGTAAACAAAGCAGTTAAATCTACAATTATGAAAAAGGGATACTCGTGAATAACGAAAGAATCAGGCAACTTGCAGTCTTTAATTACAACAAGCTTCGGCTCCATCACAAATGGCTCTACATCCACGGCTGCTGCTAAAGGAGAGATTTCTGGGGCTAGTGAGCCTAGGCCAGGGCCCCATGGGCACAGCGGGAACAGACAACCTATTTCAGCAGATACACTGAATGACTCACAAACCTCGGATAATGTAACACCAACAGTGACTGCAGCACCTTCCACACACCCTGATGGGAGTCTGATGGCACTCTTTTTCAATCCCAGCACTGACTCACACAAAGAAATCCACAGCGCGGCCACTTTGGAAGAACCCGAGAGGTTACCTCCCAATGCACAAGCTACTAGCCTATGCCAGCAGGAGTATATTCTGAAAACACCTGATTGTCAGGACAAATTGTCAGGACAAATTCTTCTCCCTCACTGAGGAATCCGAGCTGTCTGACAATAGTATTTCTGTTTCTAGTGGGGAGGAAGGGGCCAATTGGTACAGCAGCTCAAACACCGACCCGCTAAAACATAAACATTTCTCAAAAAAACTGCACACAAAAAAAGGAAATATGGGACAATGTGGGAAAGAATGCGACACCTCGGATAAAGAAGATAATGCAGATCTAAAATGGCATTATGAAGATACCTCACTTTCTGTATTTTCTAATCCTGTTTCAACCTCCGGTGGAATCCAAACAATCACAGCCAGCCCGGAGGCGAATAAGGAGTGTGTCCAGGTCAATGGGCCTGCTCTAACAGACATCCTTCGATCTATCAAGAGCTTCCAAGCAGAGGCTAAAGCTGATAGCCGGAGATCACGTCTGGCCGCAAAGAAATTACAAGGAGCAGTCCGCAAAGTGGGAAAGACAAGTACCGAAATTGTCGACGGTATGGCTTCTGTGGAAATAAGAACTGATCATTTGGAAAAAGATGTTACCTTGCTTAAAACTCAGACTGATGAACATGAGGGCACCGTTAAAGATCTGATGTGGAAGGCCGAGGAGCAAGAGAACGGGCAGAAGCGGAACAACCTTCGCTTTCTGGGGATTCCAGAAGGGATTGAAAAGGATGATCCAAGGAAATTTATGGTTACTTTCCTTAAGGTTTTTTTTCCAGAACTGCACGATTGGGACTGGGACAAAGAAGTCCAGAGAGCTCATAGGTTTCCGTTATTTCCCAACAAACGGGCCCGGCTTTACAACAGTACCCACGGGCCATGCTGCTATTTTTTGGCAACTTTCTTCTTCGCCAAGCCGTATATGATCTCGCCAGACCCACAAACTAGCGCTCTTTTGAGGGTGTAACTTTCTTTGCCCGACCAGACTCCGCGCATTCTACAGTAGAGCGCAGGTGGAGACTCCGGCAGCTGTTCAACCCCTTTCAGAAAATTGGGGCAACAGTGTTCCTGCAAAATCCAGCCAGGCTTAAAATCATCTTTCAAGGGGCAACTCGAAGGTTTGTTTCTGAAATTCTGGCTAAGACTTACTTAGAGGCAATCACTGGCCATAAATAATGGATGTACTTTATTATATTGCAAACCTCAAGGGGCTATAGCTATAGCGATTAATCAAGCAGATTCATTAGTTCCGTAGGGATGGCTTTATAGATGTATGTGTTTGCTTTCTCATTTCTTTAGGGTTATTTTGGGGTTTTCTTTTTTGCCTCCCTTTATTTCCTTTTCTTTGGGGTATAGATACATGATATGCAGCATATAAGGGGGAGGGTTAGAGTACTTCACGGGGGGTAGCTCAGGGGGCTCATGGGGGTGAACGACAGATGTCAAACCCCTGCACAAGCGCGGGACAGGTAAACTTCAAGACTGGTGGAGGGTGGGGGAGAAACAGGGGGGATGGTGGGGCTAGGGAGAGGTCAGACAGGGTATTTAAACCAAAGAAAGAAACTGCAGCAGGTAACAATAGCTTGTATAGGCAAAACTAAAATTAACAAATGAGGGCATTAAAAATATTATCCTTAAACATTTGCGGGCTGAATGACATTAAACACAGACAAACAGTTTCATTAGGATTACGAGCTTGGGGGCAGATATTGTGTACCTCCAAGAAACCCACATAGAGGGGTCTCATGCCAGATCTTAAACTCACTTGGGTATAGGCTGGTTTGCGCATCATCACAGGGGGTGCGGGTTCGGGGGGTGGCAATTCTGGCTAAGGGCAGTAGGTATGTTTTTAGTAGGTCTAAAATGGATAAATTTGGTCGGTGGGCTATTACTGAATGCCAATATGACAAGGGTCTGAAGTTTACTTTATGCACAGTTTATGGGAGTAACAGTCATGACCCGGCAGTTCTTGATGACATTTCTAATGAGCTGGCACACTGGCCTTTACCGTTAGTGGTTTGTGGAGATTTCAACATTAATCTTCCAATTGTTTGGTCATTGAAAGATGAGTGGGTATACAAAGGCCGCAAACCGAAAGTTTTCAAGTCTCTGAAAAACTTATGTCTCACACATGGCTTAGTAGATGGTCGGCTGGTTTCTAATCCTAATGATCCTGGGTATACTTTTTTTCTTACCCACACTTTTTTCATGCTAGAATAGATTATATATTCATGTCTAACTCACTCAAAAATTAATGCCAAACAGAGAAGCTGCCTCGGATATTCAACCCTTTAATCTGCTTATTGAATATAGTACTGGCCAAAGTAGAACCCATTTCTTTGACCTTTGAAAAGATCCTTCTAGCTGATGTTAATTACTGTGCTTATATGAGAGAGTGGATCTCCAATTTTTTAGCTGTCAATTCTGGTAGCGCCGCAATAGATATAGTCTGGGATGCCATGAAAGCCGGAATAAGGGGAGAGACAATGCAGTACTCAATGAGGGTAAACAAATCAGAAAGGAAGACCATGCAGGGCCTACAGGAGAATCGTAGGCGGGTGGAAGAAGAACTGATAAAATCCACAAGGAGGCCAGCACGGTGGAAGAAATTTCCAAAGTCAGGTAGCAATCGCCAAAGCGGCAATCACTAATATTTTCACTGACAAATCAGTAAGGAAAGCAGCTGCATGGAAAAAAATGGTCTACGAGGTCAACAAATTAGTGGGTCATCAGTTAGCCATGCGCATGCGGCAACAAGCCACATCCAATCTGATTCGCGAAATACACAACCCCGCTGGGGGCCTACTATCCGACCCATAACTTATTAGAGAGGCTTTTTGGAGATTCTATCAGGATCTATACACGGAGGAAGGTAGGGGGGGCCCGGTTGAGGTGCAAAGATACTTAGAGAGTGGCGGCTATGATAAATTGGAGGAGGAGGATCAATATATGTTGGAACAACCCCCTAATGTGGAGGAACTTGTAAACATCATTCAGAACCTCCCGAACGGTAAAGCTACGGGGTTGGATGGCATCCCTTCCGAGTTTTACTTAGTATTTTTAGATCAAATTAAAAGCATTTTATTAGAACTATTTACCCACATCTTCAAAGGCAGTCAACCCCCAAGCTCCTGGTCTAGGGCCAAAATAATTATATTTCCTAAAAAGAATACACCCCCAGAGCAATTAGGATCCTATCGCCCTGTCACGCTCATCAATGCAGATTCAAAAATGTACTCAAAGATGCTTGCTAATAGGATTGCCCCGGTGGTGCATAAGGTAATTGCTAAGTGCCAACATGGTTTTGTGTCTGTAAAGTCTACCATTAATCACATACAGAGAGTGATCACCCTCTTTGATGGTACTGGAGTTGCGGGAGACCCTATGGCACTGATCCTTTTAGATGCCGAGATGGTGTTCGATAGGGTCTCCTGGCAATTCTTATGGGCTACTATGGCAAAGGTTGGCTTTAGAGAAGGCTTCACTCGGGCGGTACAGAAACTATATGTTAACCCCAGGGCAGTGGTATCTGTGAATGGAAGCCTCTCTAAAGAAATAACAGTCTCCCGAGGAACACGACAGGGCTGCCCATGCTCACCACTCCGTTTTGCAATCTACATTGATCCCTTCATTCGCAGGCTTGAAAGAAATAGGGATATACCACCTATTGTGCTACAAGGCTATCCAACGAAAACTTTGGCATACGCTGATGACGTAGCTTTTGTCACTACCAATCCCAGCGGAGCTATGCCCATTATTGAGGATGAAGCCACCAACTTAGTCTAGTCTCTGGTTACGCTCTTAATAAAGGGAAAACACAAATCATACTAAACAAAACAAGCAGGATGACTGATCCCCGCATGGTTGCAAAAGCTACGAACTTGGGAGTCACCTTCTCTCCTGGCCTGGAGGATTTGGTAGACATAAATTTAAAACCAATGTTGGGATCCATACAGAAAGACCTATGTCGCCTATACAATCTTCATCTATCTATCATCGGTGGAGTGAATGCAGTTAAGATGGTTTACTTCCCAAAAATCCTGTACCTATTTATAGCAATTTGTCTGGAATTCATTAACCATTGGTTTAAGGCAATAGAACACACATTTGCCAGCTTTATATGGGCTTACGCGCAACCCCGGCGTGCTTATAAATTTCTTACTATTCCTAGGGATAGAGGGGGTCTGGCTCTCCCTAACCTAAAAATCTACTATTGGGCATCGGTCTTACTTTATAACAACAAGTTTATGCAAACGCGAGGAAACGCTGGGGGCGAGCCACTGACAATTTTACAACTACTTCTATGTAACAAAAGCAGAGGCTATCTATGGAGACATATGCATGATAGCTATCACAAAAAAGTCACATTTAAAACCGTCTCCAGTGTGTTTAAAGTGTGGAAGGGGGTGAGGAAAATGCTGGGTATAGGACAAATGTCATTCTACATACCATTGGTGGACAACCCAATACTTCCAGGAGCTATCTTTAGAGTCAACTGCCTGACAAGATGGAATAGGGCAGGTTTAGTGCAGTTAGGATATTTCTTAACCCCATCTGGGATCAAATCCTTTGAAATGTTGAAAATCGAATATCACTCGGACTGGCAGGACTTTTTCAAATATTTACAAATACGGGATTTTCTCATACGGAGACTAGGGGGGAGAGTACTATGTGAAGCTACAGTCTTTATAGAGTCAATCATCCAAGACAGGGTTCCTACTATTGGAGGAGTCTACTCCTCCCTTATAGCAATGCTTCCAGACGATTTAGAGAAAACTTCCCAGAAGTGGCAGGACAAGGTAGATATTTCTGCGGAGGGGTTTAAATATGTCCATCTCCTTTCCCAAACCATTCTCATTTCTACCAAACTCCAGGCACAGTTCTATAAAACCTGTTTCTTTCTTTACTACTCGCCGGATAAATCGCTAAACGGGGCAGTGGCATGGGAACGTGCTGTCCTAGATGCAATGTCAATAAAAATAAAGGAGGCCCCCTTAACTGTCAACTTTGGGACAGGGGAGATAGCTTAGGAAAACATAAAAACGTCCCACAGGTATACCCCAAAAGATGGGTAGGAGGTAGAGTAGTAATGCGTTTTTGCAATGTTTAGCAATACCAGTCATTCACTTATACTAATTTCCCAACTAAGAAATACAAGTCATAAACATCAATAGTTGTACATATGGCACCAATGAAATACAAAGTACATCAAGTATAAAGAAACCAATCAGAAAAATGTGTTATTAGGAAAATATATATATATTTTTTATATTTATTCAAACAAACATTTTATACAATCAATAACAAATCATTAAAAACCATACAATAGTATGTTATAACATTTCATAAAAGGTTTTTAAAAAAACATCACATGTGCAACAGGTTAAAAGTTCAAAGGAACAGGGGTCGACGCGGCGTTTCGGTTACACGTAAATAGACAACCTTCTTCAGGACCAAGTTCTAGAAGGAAACATATAATTACTTATATTGCAAACCCGATTAGTCATACATTATCATTTTCCTAAAACAACATTCTAGCTAAACCATGGCATTTGGCAATTGGTGCTGTAATTACACTGAAAGGAGTGTAAGGGAGTAGTTGGATATTTAGGTATTACTAAAGTGCATCGCGCATTTGTACTGGTACCATATCGTGGGTCACTATGTTAACTCTCATAGTGATAGAGGAAATCACTTATGTGGGCATGTTTTAATCATATACACCACTATAAGGTTACCTGGCATTATTCTTATTACTAGAAGTGCCTCAATTCTTATCAATGGCACTTGACTGTTGGTCACAGTTTGTGTATATGTGTTCTACACCTGAAATACATGGAGCAGACCTTCTAAACTCCTTCTACACACTTGGAGTTTAGAAGGTCTGCTCCATGTATTTCAGGTGTAGAACACCTAGACTATGAATAACGTATAGGCCATGCATTACCCCTCTATAATAAAGCGATATTCCATTACTCTATATGCACTACCAGTATAATCGGTCATTCTAAAACCTAATATTAATATCCTTCAGACAAGGTAGTTTGATTTATAGACTTAAGATACAGTAAACAATTACTGGTATCCTAACAAGATACTTTTTTTCATTTCTATCCTTAAGACCCAGTGGCAGGACAATCCCCACCACTTAATGAATATTAAAAGCTGATATACAAGCGTATTGAAAAGCAGGTGTATCAGATGCCAGTCAATTAAATCTGGGTGAGTATAAATGTTTAAATGCTGTATCAAAAAAACCCATTAGGCTATTGGCTATTACTCCTCACTTGCAATCAATTAATAGGGGCATTTCATTACAGCAATACTTGAAGACACATATCGGTGGCTCCTACTACCAGAATAAAGTCCTATCCTCTCTTTACCTCAAGGTAGTAATCTCCAACTTATTAATTTGTTCCATCACTATTTTACATACAGCGGAGATACAGATAATCATATCCTTATTGCTATTTACAGAGATCCTGACGAATTAAATTTTAACTATATGAACTTATCCTGGTTCATTACCGGATCACAGAACCGGCCCGGTGCCCTCCTGGATTTAATTGGAGGTTACTAAAAACCATTAAGGTAATTTCCTCAGTGTATATAACAGTTGCAATCAGTCATCTACTACCGCATATACACAAACTGTGACCAACAGTCAAGTGCCATTGATAAGAATTGAGGCACTTCTAGTAATAAGAATAATGCCAGGTAACCTTATAGTGGTGTATATGATTAAAACATGCCCACATAAGTGATTTCCTCTATCACTATGAGAGTTAACATAGTGACCCACGATATGGTACCAGTACAAATGCGCGATGCACTTTAGTAATACCTAAATATCCAACTACTCCCTTACACTCCTTTCAGTGTAATTACAGCACCAATTGCCAAATGCCATGGTTTAGCTAGAATGTTGTTTTAGGAAAATGATAATGTATGACTAATCGGGTTTGCAATATAAGTAATTATATGTTTCCTTCTAGAACTTGGTCCTGAAGAAGGTTGTCTATTTACGTGTAACCGAAACGCCGCGTCGACCCCTGTTCCTTTGAACTTTTAACCTGTTGCACATGTGATGTTTTTTTAAAAACCTTTTATGAAATGTTATAACATACTATTGTATGGTTTTTAATGATTTGTTATTGATTGTATAAAATGTTTGTTTGAATAAATATAAAAAATATATATATTTTCCTAATAACACATTTTTCTGATTGGTTTCTTTATACTTGATGTACTTTGTATTTCATTGGTGCCATATGTACAACTATTGATGTTTATGACTTGTATTTCTTAGTTGGGAAATTAGTATAAGTGAATGACTGGTATTGCTAAACATTGCAAAAACGCATTACTACTCTACCTCCTACCCATCTTTTGGGGTATACCTGTGGGACGTTTTTATGTTTTCCTAGATGCAATGTCTCCAAAGCCGATTTGGTTCACATTTTTGCTACATGTAATGGTTCAACAGGCTTAAAACAAGACATTGAGACATTCCTGAGTACTATCCTACAAAGGAATGTAGCCCTGTCCAGCAAAGTTATATTGTTAGGGGCCGACGATCCGGACTGCCCGGTAGCCGTCACAAGCTTATTTTTATTGCAAACGCGGTTTTACGACTATGTATAGCCTCCGCATGGTTGGATTCCATGGCACCGTCCTTTCAACAGTGGCTAGCTAGGCTTCTAGCTATTGCAAATTTGGAGGTAGCAATTTAAAAATGGAAGGGTATGCAATGACGTAAAAGGGGGCTGAGGATTTGGTCTTCCCTGATGAACTGGAGCTCGGCTCAGAGTATAGTTTAAAACTAGAGCTATTTGGTTTTTTGGGGGGAATGGTAACAGTTTATTTTTACATTTATGTTGCCTTAGAATGCCTATACCGCTCATATTGTAAATTGTAAAATGTTACTTACATCCGTGTATCTGTCTGACTTCGGAGGGTAGGGGGTTGGGGGACTTTAATTGTTATAAAAAAGCCAATAAAGATATTTATTTATTTTTAAAGAAAGATTCTGATACACTCAATCAGCTGTTTGTCGGTCGAGGTGATTACAACATACATAATTGAAGACAGATGTGGTTGTTTTCCACTGAAGTGTACAAGCAACATCAAATAGAGAACAAGAACCAAGCTCAAGCTCTCTATTGTATCACATGGGGCCCCTTGAGGAAATCTCCACATATAGATAGCTAATCATGTACTAATTTAAGTTGTGTGTGACACCCAATATTCCTCTCCTGCAAACCTGATCTTGTGAATCAACTGACGAGGCATCAAGGTGAAGCCACACACAACATGACCTCACCTCCTTCAGCCACATGCCTCTAAGGGGGTACATTAAATATAAATAGAGATCATGTGGTCTGCCACCTTTCACCATCTTCCTAAATGCCTTTCCTCTTCCTATCCTGAAATTTAAATAACATGTATTCATGATATTTTTACATCCTTCCACCCCACCGGAAAAAAGCCTCCTTCCACCTTTCAAGATTAACTCTCAATGCCAATAAAGCAATGCTTTGGGTGCCATATCAATGCAGTTTTGAATTCACTGGCAGCTCTGGTCTGCAGAGGCATATGTTTGACAGGTGAGATGGTAACTGAAAGAGACTAAATGATGTTTGTGTTCTCGTACTTTCCTTGGGTCTTTGGATATATTAAATATGTGGGAGAAGGTGGGTTAGACCACCAGCAACCATCGCACTGACTTGCTCAGGTCTGTAGTCACCAGGGAGAGGCAGAGGGAATACTGGGGAAGCTAGTGCACCCCAAGGTCACATCTCGCTAGTGGAAAGAACTTTTGTTTTTTCCACTGCTGTGACATAGCCAAAGTGATTGACCAGTTCCAAATGAGAGCCATACATTTGAAAGATATCCACACTGCCAACTAAGGAGTTTAACACAAGTAAGTATTTCATTTCATTGCACTTATGTGCCCTTCTTGCGGCACCACTGATTTAAGCAGTGCTGAAGATCCAATTGAAAAACAACTATATTTCCCAATATGTCCACCATGCATTGCAGGTCTTTATTTAACAGCAGTTTGATTGGGCAGTGTTACTCTGTGCTTTAGAACATAAGCTAAAATTCCCGTTGATGAAATACCACAGTGCGTGGAAGAAGTACATTGGCAACAGATAAAGAAAGACTGTATTTTCAACTTTGTTTACACGAGGCTTGCGAGAATAGAGGGCCTTCATACTTTCAAAGGCTAACCTACAACTTATCTCCACTAGGAGTCTACATTCAGGACCAACGCACCCGATTCCACAAAGGCCAGTACCCAGGGTAGGACAGTTTAGACCCCCCCCCCATAAATAACGCTGAAATTAATTACCGTTGAATTGGGGAAGGTCCTCGATATCAAATTATTTAGGAACCCTGTGAATTTAGAATGCAGGATGGGGTCTCTTTCCATTTCTTGGTGGACTTTGGTAGCCATTACACACTCATAGTTGCTGTGTGGTTTATTCTTATATTTACCCACATTCTGCATGACTAAATGCTCTGAAGTTTGCACAAGGAGACAGAGGGTTAGAAACTACTTAATTAACGAATACTTTGCTTACATTGCTAATTTAGCCAAGCTAAATGAATTGCACGCCAAGTTTTTGTCCATGGAGACAAGCAGACATTTTAAACTGCCATGGCTCCTCTCTTGACACACAGTTTTTTTGTGGGGGGTAATGCTAACTCTGCGTCTTCTGTCCTTTTATTCTACTGCAGTCTGCAGACTAACCATTTAAACAATTAGCTATGATGATGCATGTTGCTTTTACTTTGTTTTACCTGTTATCTTTGTTTTGTAGAACACTGGTTCAAGATTTGCTAACCAGCGCCACCTCACGTCATTGACTTGTGCTCCTAAAAAACAAAAAAAACTAATGGCTATGTATGCTTAACATGCACACTACATATTTCCTTTTATCATAAGAATGTGCATCTGCCGCTGGTAAAATATGGCACGTTTTGTAGTGCACCATTGCATGATATGCACATCAAAATGTTGACTTCTGCAGAAGGGATACCAGATAAGCAGTCATTCGGTTGACTGATATTACATGGACTGATGAAATCAGAGAAATTCCAGGTAGATGCTGTCATGTCTCAGGTCCTTAGCCGAGGCCTTCATGGTTGTGACAGTCTGCTATGATTGATGTACAAGGTAAACAGTGCTGAAGAAGGAATGCAGATAAGTCTTACCGAGAAGAATGTGCAACAGAATAATTTAGCCACCCTTTGCAGCCTCAGATAAGTGTTTAAATACAGGTGCAGAGCATTTCAACTGACACCCCTGATAAGGCAGAAGTGTATTGATCCTGTTTGAGAATTTATTGAGGTTTAAATGGCGACATCATTCAGTCGTTGTGAAAATGTTAGACACTAAGGGCAAAGTTTGAGATCACATCAGCATTTACCATTAGTGACCAATTTACGTGTCAATTGAACAATAGTCAAAGGGAGTACTGGCCATGGTTTGCCACGGATATCTTATACTGAAATGCCTTTAAGAAGCTGGTAATCCTCAGCAAAGGAGAATCTCACTCGATTTAATGTCGGATATGGTAATATCCTGTTTTTTTAAACAGCCTTTTCTTAAAGGACTTCTGTGTAAGAGAATAGGTTCTACTTTAACCAACAAAATGGTTCCCATTTTATTAGTACTCTATTTACGGTGACAGGAAGGATGTTAGCCTGAGTTGACCAGGCTGGAGACGTACTTGTGACCTGTAGGTATTACCAGATGGACATCTGCTTTATCCAAACTATCACAATCAGCAACTCAGAACGAATCAAGTGCAGTCATCTCTTTGGACACTTTCTCTTTCATGCTAGATTCATAATACAGACAGCAGGGCACAAAATGCCATGTGCACAACATTCCTCCGCTTCTAGGCCCCCATGTCAGTCTCGGTCTCTCATGCCCCTAATCTTAGCCATCCGTCCAAACCCCGTCCTCATAGGGGCAACGCTACTGACTGCAGTGAATCTGAAGCGGAGAAAGAGCGGCCCTTAATTAGGGACCACACTCCATTACTGGTCAAAGGAAAAGGTATTTAATAGACAAGACAGCTTCCACTTAAAGTCATAACATTTTTCTCAAAAATGGTGCTCTGTCATTGTGCACATGAGATCCTTTGAGGCACTTTGCCAAGCCAATCATATAATAGCTATTTCAATACAATTCTCCAGTCCTAGGAACTTTTTAGCAAAACGTGCTTTATGAGTATTTCTAAATTTGTTTGACTTAAGTTAGTGCTTTCCTTCCAATGGCCCCAAACTCCTTTATATCTCCTTCAGAAAAGCCAATGCCATTGTGACCAGCTTTATTTCAGTCGTTCAAATTTATATAGAGGGCTTCATGCAGTGCAATAGATTTCTAAGTGCTTGCATATAAGGTAGCCCTGGGAATATCAACTTCTGAAGGATAACCTCGGCTGGTGGTCAAACCCTTGCCTTCAGGTGAAGGGTCAAGATTCACCTGGTACAACTGAGCTATGCTGCTGCTCTTGGACCGAAAAATGTTGCATCACATATGCTCATTATTGGTCACTATCCCATCTCTAAAATTTCGAATTCAGATGAGAAATGACGTAGAAATCTCCATGAGTCGAGAAGTAGTGGTCTCCTCTAATGCCACTCCGAAGAAGAGTGGGAAAGGGATGGTGGAACGGCATAAGCACAGAGGGGTCACAACTGTGGAATGCAGGAGGTGTACTAGCACTAAAAACAGACCAGAACACTACAACTGGAACTGCACTGTGTCCCAAAGGCTATAATTCTTGTTCCCTTACTGGAAGACGCACTATAGGAAGGAGGCAATCCCCTTAGAGGGAACTGGCAGACTGGAAAGCATATATTATCAGTGTTTACTGATGAACTTCACATGCATTTTTACTCAAGCTAAAAGGCATGTTTGCAAATAGGCGAGGGCAGTAGAAAAATGCTTCCTTTGGATTATCCAAATGCCCTCCAGCATCAAACTACTGCTCATTTCTTGGTCCATTTTTGGTATTCTCTATAGAAATGTCTAACATGTTCCAGTGATCCTAAACCCAATCGCTAAGGGGCTGATTCACAAAACAATTTTTGAGTTCAGGAAGTAGTACCATAGGACGATTCTTTTATGTACTTCCACACCCTTTGGTGAATTTTTAAAGTCTGCATTAGTAAAAGTGCATATTGAGCACAACCCTTACTATATTTACTCAATGTACATACATATTCCCTAAATATTCCACAAGTTGTCTAATTTTAATTGTTTTGGAGTCAATTCACAAATGCATTTAAGAGTACCTAGAACAGTGCCACAGGAGTACTACTTCATGCACTATAAAATGCCTGCTTGAATAAGCTCCTGAATGCATTTTGTTACATTGATGTGACGTGCAAGGTAAGAGTTTCAATCTCGGGAAGATCCAAGGCTTTCATCCTTCCAAGATTGATAAACTTCACACTTTCAAATTGGGTATTATTGACACTTGTTAAATATAGTGCTTAGAAGAGGCAAAAACATTTGTAAGAATCTCTGTACTAAAAAAGCATGTTACTAATAAAATCGACTTTAGGGGCAATAGATAATCCACCATGCCCACATTCTCTTACGCAGATTTACAAAAAGAATCTTGAGTGAAACATAACGTGTACACATTATGGTAACAGTGCAAAGATTTAAATGCACTACTTTGTATCAATTTCCCTTTTTATGCTAAAATGATAACCAAACACAGAAGAAAAGCCAGTGTAAAAACGTAATAGAATAAGTTTTATAATGAGACTACCGGGAGGAATGAGTGCAATGGGATGTTAAGGTAAATGAACGAAAACTAATTAAAACCACCAGTTAAAATGAATATTTTATTAAGCAGAACAGAGCTTCCATTGTGGCAGCTAACCTATGTTAAAATATTTAAACAATCAAGAATATCCAGCTATTTAGCCAAGGCTCTCTTGCTCTAGATATCTATTAATAGCATTCTGTGCATGTTAATTACAGACAGTAAGTATGACATATAGTTCTTAGTCGTACTGCTGCAATTAATTGGTGTTTTTCATTCCTTTGATCCAGTGGGATTATCTTTATTAATCACGACAAGTGAAACGAATGATAATGGGATGCATATATATATATATATATATATATATATATGTATATATACACACACACACTAAAAAAAAAAAAGGTTACAGGGACGTAACAATTGGGTTCAGATTTTATAGACACAAAACCAAAGAAATTCCACAGTTATCGGTATCTCAAGTAACTATAACTCATTCCCTAAGGTAACTATAACTTGTGCCCTAAGGTAACTATAACTTGCACCCTTGGCATGCACAGTTTTCTCATCAATAATTTCACTAGAAATGTTGCAGTGATATTATCAATGATGTCATAGAAGATGTCATGACTGATGTAATATGCGGGGTAATTAGCAGTACCTGGGGAGGGCATGTTATAGTGACCTTAAGGTATATGCATAAATGTACGGCTCTAAGGATTGTGATTGTTATGTTCTCATTTTCTATGCAAAAATGTCTATATGTTTATCATCTTTCTTATAAAAAAACATTAATATCACATACCAGGCAATATGTCCTGAATGTTTTCAGCACAGATCTCAATGGAAACATACATTTTCATTCATATAAAATGACATTTACAAACATTCATACCACATACTCTTTCAATCTTCCATACATCCATGCATATGCTAAAAAGGTTTCTCATATCTAAAACAAAACAGGTCTTGATGACTTTTTCTATCACTTAATTTCATTTTCATACAATTCTATTTTAACTTTTTTTATATTCTACTGTGGCTTAAATACAATGCTTTATACAGGGCTCAGAAAGAATGCTGCATATTCAAGACTCTGCTTTGCTACATAAACACAAATACCCTACAGAGCCACACATTCTATGATACAAAAATGTACTCACAAACTATACAATATAATAGGGAACCACGACCTACCAGAAACTCCTTCACCAGAAAAAGACACCTTGCTCCAAGTGAAAGACGAAGAAAAACCAAAGGTGATGATGGACGGAGCGTTGACAATACAAACACCCACCCCAGTCAACTGATCTGGTTTTAATCCATCACCGTTCTTTAGCTCACTCTGCCACCCCAGTTCAGACAGCAGTGGCAAAGTTGGCAGGGTATGCTCAGACGTGAGTCCCTTGCTCACTTTGCCACTGGAGTCAAGCAAGCCCAGCTGAAGACGGCTGTAATGCCAGAAACCGGTCCTGGGAAGCTTGATTCCGGTCCAGGGAAGACATGGCTTGGCAGTTCGGGCAGGACTGTTCCCATGAGGCACAGGGTCAGACTGATTTGCATATGGCCATGTCTGAACTGGGGTGGCGAAGTGAGCTAAAGAACGGTGATGGATTAAACCCAGATCAGTTGACTAGGGGTGAGTGTTTGTATTGTCAACGCTCCGTCCATCATCACCTTTGGTTTTTCTTTGTTCGCCCTAAGTTGGCAGGGTATGCTCAGACGTGAGTCCCTTGCTCACTTTGCCACTGGAGTCAAGCAAGCCTGGCTGAAGATGGCTGTAATGCCAGAAACCGGTCCTGGGAAGCTTGATTCCGGTCCAGGGAAGACATGGCTTGGCAGTTCGGGCTGGACTGTTCCCATGAGGCACAGGGTCAGACTGATTTGCATATGGCCATGTCTGAACTGGGGTGGCGAAGTGAGCTAAAGAACGGTGATGGATTAAACCCAGATCAGTTGACTGGGGGTGAGGGTTTGTATTGTCAACGCTCCGTCCATCATCACCTTTGGTTTTTCCAAGTGAAAGACACCAAACCTAACCACCAGTGTAACCATCCAATAATAATGTGAAATATTTATAAAGTGACATATTTCACTACAAAATTGCCTAACACCAAACACAAAAATGAACAAATAAAATCAAAAACACATTTTACAACTATGCCTACTGACAAAGAATGAAGTGAAAGAAGTATATTTCGGAAACAATCCCTTATAAGGTATGGTACAACATACATCGATGCCCTCAAGGATAACAGAATGAAAACAAGATTAATGTCATCATGAGTGCAGATTTATCCCAATAGACCAAAAGAAAGCGGGTCTTGTAGCAGGACGGTAGAAGGTGAATCTTGGTGTACAACTTTGGCACAGTGTTTAAGAATGTGTGCTGTCTCAGAGTAGGGTTCATCACCTCTTGGCTGGTTCAGCACACACCATCTATGAAGCCAGTAGTCATCTACCTTCTTGTTTGCCAAGTAACCTACAGAGACAATGGTCCAATAGCCTGAAAAACTAAAAAAGACACTATGACTAACTTAAATCAGATGAGGAACATCACAGCCAATCAAGGGTTGATAAATATGTTTGAAGTGAGAGACTTTTGTCAGCATCAGAGCAGCAGCATTGAGCACTATCTACCTGGATCATCTGCATTAGGAACGAGAGAAACCTTGCATGAAGGGCACTGTTGTAGTTTAAAATCACCAGCACAAACAGCCAAATGATTCCTAGTCTCTGCCAAGAACAGTGGGACATGCTGTCTGCTTGTCTTTAAACAAAAAATGTCCTAATAACGATATATTTGTGTAGAAAAACTGTGATTGCAAATGACATTTAAGTTGGACACCTGGGTTATGGGTGGAGGGCCCACACCATTTTAGCAATGTAAACACCTTGTGGCCCAATCTAAAATAGCTCTCTGAAACAACAATCCAAGTATTTGTCCTGTTGGAGTTGAGATTTAACCAATTCCTGTACACCCAGGAGAACACTTTAGCCAGGTTTTCTAACAAGGTGCTAAAGCTTGGCTTGCACTTGCTTTTGAGTGAGACAGTAGCATAGGTTGTCAGGAAACACCTTCCAAGATTCTTTTGCTTATGTCCTTCAATTTTATTTCAGGCATGCATTTGTGAACTACACACTGAATGAAAGTGATAAAGCTCCCAAGTCAGAGTGAAAATGTCTACTGCTGATATGAGAGGACACATTCTTCAGTATAGCTTGAAAATTAAGTTCTGAAATAAAATTGAAGAACATGAGCAGAGAGGTCTTGACTGATGTATCTTTGCAAATTGTTTTTATGTCTTGCAAGACCCAATCAATTTAGAACAAAATATCTAAGTGACTGCATGTGTAGCAGGAGAGCATTCAAAATAGAATGGGTTGTCCGAGTTTTCACAACCTAGATGCCATGTCTAGAGATAGGAGACAAACCGAGCAAACAAAAGCCTGAAAGTATGCTGACATAGAAGACCTTAAAATGGGACATATCAAACAAATGACACCTGAAAACCCAAAGAATCCTGTGGCATCCTCCTTTGCAGAAACATGCCTGCCAATCAGTGTTCACAACCTCTTTTGTCAAATGCTAACCAGTTCAGTATTCTTAGTATCTCTCTGACTAGATGATAATCACTTTATCCAACATTTTTTCTAGGAAGACTTATATAATCTTATGCAACAGTTGGTGGATAGATAACATTCCAAACCTATTTTGTCTAGGTGTGCCAGTACCAGAACCTTTGTAAATTACAACAGACCTTCTATGCCAAGACAGAAGAGTGGTAGCCTTACACTGTGGAACTAATTCTCCAAAAATCTCTCGAAGTAGCCAATACTTTGAGGGTTCTGAGTGATATATGTGATACAAATTTCAAATTTCAAAGCTTTATTTCGACAGCTTGTCATAAAAGCATTATAACACCATATCTTTACATCAATAAATACTAAGCTTAAAATACAATCAAATATTACAAAATCGCATTAAACTAATCGTGCTGTCGCTTCATGTTTAAGAAGAAAAACATTAATACTAAAAAAAAAAAACTTTACAACCATAGTTCATAATTAATTGACATGGGGCACATCAAATCACATTACATTGTCTGCAACTCCGCAAACTAAAGTGCGAGTGCGTATAATCCATGCCCACCCTAAAAATTTTGCTACTGCAATCGCAAAATGAGGGGTACAGTCTGTTTCCAATATTCTGAGCGCCACAAGGCACCTGCGTATCCCTAAATTCTGGCACGCTGGTTTTAGCCACCTTTTTCTTGGGCAGTCGTAGAGAGGGCAAACAAACAAAAAGTGTGAAACATCCTCAACTGTGACTTTGCAATGGTGGCATTTATTGTCCTGGTTCGGCAACCACTTTTGTGTAAAAGCATTAAGGGGCAGAGTTCCAGTTCTGAGTTGAAAATACAGTTTTCTGTCCATGGGTCTTGTAATGAGATCCCAGTATGCTTCACAAGATGGAGCAGATTTGATCTCCAGGAATCGGCGGGTTAGCTTGGAGTTTGGTTTGGAGCAAAAAACAGATAGTCCGATCATATCCCAGTACATTTTTTTCAGGATCTCCTTAGATGGAAAAGCAGTTGTATCAGTGTTGGCCCAGAGATGATCAAGATGGAGTTTTGCTAACAGGCTCCGGATTTCTTTGAGCCATACAATTGTGTGAAATCGATCCGACTTGATGATATCCATAAGTGCAGAGGCGTAATGGCCTAGCTCCGGCTACTAGAATTCACCCTATTCCACCGTTATTTTGTTTGGAAAGAAGAATGGTATCAACAGATGACCGGAACGTCGATGGGGAATTCGGCAGCACCTGCCTATGCGAACATTTTTATGCATAGATTTGAGGAGGATCACATCCTCTGCAAAACCACATGGACTGACCACCTCAGAATGTTTGTGAGGTTCATTGATGACATTTTTCTAATATGGCAAGGCCCGCAAAACCTATTGCAAACAGAACTCGCTTTACTTAATTCCATTGATCAACGAATACAGTTCACTCATGAAATTCAAACAACATCCATAACTTTTCTTGATGTTAGGATTACCAACACCACCACTGGATTTGAAACCAGTTTATTCAGGAAAGAAACAGATAGAAACAACACTTTACATTACTCAAGTTTTCACCCGCAACCTCTCAAAAATCATTTGCCATATAGCCAGCTCATCAGAGCCAAAAGAATCACATCCGACACTGCCCGGTTCAATCAAGAGATTCAGGACATGATAACGCGATTCAAGTTCCGTGGGTACCCACACCAGATCCTCGAGCAGGCCAAACAGCGGTGTGCACTTAAATCAAGAAATGAATTATTGATCAACACAACACCAACCAAAAAGGATTCTATCGCTATTGTCTCTAAATATTCGACAGTCAGCAAAAAGTTCAAACAGATCATTAAAAGACACTGGGACATTCTCAGAGTTGAACCAGATTTCAACAACATTTTCAACACTGAACCCATCTTTGCCTACACACGAGCAAAAAATTTGGGTGAGCTCATTAAACACTCTAATCATACCATCACTGAATTCAAAGGAACTACTCCATGCTGGAACTGCAACCACTGCAACAGCGTCATCAAGGGAACAACCATCAACCATCCCATGAGAGGACACCAAATTAAGATCAGAGCGACTGCGACCTGTGATACATCTAACGCTATTTACATGCTGAAGTGTCCATGTGGTAAAATTTATGTTGGACAGACAGAGAGAAAACTTAAAATACGACTCAATGAGCATAAGTCCAACATTAGAACCAAGCAAGCTAAATCTACAGTCGCCCAACATTTTTTAGAAGCAGGTCATGGTATCAGCCAAATGCGCTATTGCGCTTTGGAAATAATCACCAAGGAAGAAGGCAAGGACAATCACAATGAACTGTTAAAGAGAGAGAGAACTATTGGATTTTTGCACTATCGAGCATGAAGCCATTCGGTTTTAATGATCATGTGGAATATTCATGCTACTTATGAAATATGTTTTACATGCAGATGGTTTCTAGTGTGCGAGCAATGGGCAGCTCTGTCATTAGATTTTTTGTATATATTGGTAATGTTATCTGAGAGATCAACCACACTGTTTTCTAGCATAGTGTTTTCAAGCTGATTTCACTATTAAGTTGCACGTTTTTTTCATATTGACCTTTTAGAAGTCACATGACGACTGATGTCTAATAGTATTAGAGCCTGTTGTTAACCTTTCACCTTACCGTTCACTTTGTAAGTTTTCTTTACGTCACTGATCTCACGATTCAACCTACCCGAACTTTATTGACATGTCGGTCTGCACACTCATAGTCAACCTCTCGGTTTAATAATTATTATACAGTTTAACCCAGGTCTTTGTAAACGCGCCTTCCTCACTCGATTGAAATGTAGCCGGCTTTTGGTCTTTTTAACTTACACGGCAACAACGTGTTGCCTAGCAACTTCTAGAGATTAAAACACTTCCGGGGTTTAGCTATGCCCTAACCCGGCATGGGAACAGCCACACCTTCCTTCACCTCGTTGCTTTTGCACGCTACGGTAAGCCTTGCTTCTAATCGCCCGTTCTGAACCTGTTTCACGATATGCACGTATGAGCACCTTTTTTTTCGTATAACGTTGTCACGGCACTCTTACCCACTCAACAATAATTTTCCTGAACACTAATTTCCATCAGTTTAGATTCGGCCGTCTCCAAACCCACCGTTGTCTATACACAACCACGGGTTGGAGCACACAATTCAGGGACACTTCTGTAAAGTTCACGCTGCACTGTCAATCACGAGTTTTAGTAGTAACAGTTGGCTTTTTTTAGCATCCACACGGCACAATTCCTTTCACACCATTAGTTCGGAATAAGTTAACGAGCACCTTTACCCCATAGAGGCTCTTTTGAATTTATTATCTGCGTTACGATACGTTAGTCAAACCCTCATGTACATTACCTCGTGTACCAATCATGTTTTTTCCTTTGTTGACAGAATACACATCCCCAGAAGAAGGCATTCAGTATATGCCGAAATGCATTGGGATTGTTAGAGTGCATGATTTGAATTTGAAGGAGTGACCATGTAAAAGTCGAATATATCGTTGTGAATACAACAATATGGATTAAATACGAACATATTTTCAAAACAAACATTTGCCATTTACTTTTTGAAATCATTGGTGAAATCTTTATATAAGGACAATTCAGGAGCCCGGGGGACACTTCCCAGTTTTTTGGGGGAGTGCTACCTCAGCTAGCTCCGGCGTTGACATAATCCGTCTCCAGAATAGTAATGGGCGCAGCCGAGCCAGGTCCTCAATCTTTTTCCTTCCCAGATCAAACAATAGGGGAACAATTGGTGTACTCTGCGGGACGCCAACCAAGCGCCGCAGGAACTTGTTCTCGGCTAAGGACAACTCCCTTAGATTGGCAAAACCCCACAATTCTGAGCCATATAGGCAAGCACTTAACACCTTCATGCTATAAATCTCTAGAGCTAGAGATATAGGTTTGGTTAATGAAGTTTTATGTTTTAGTGCTACAACTCCTGCTAGTTGGTGAAACTTTAGGACTGCAGTGTCTATATGGGTCTTCCATTTCATGTTGCCCTGCAGGGAGATGCCTAAATATGTGAAAGCGTCAACCTGTTCTAAAGCGGTCCCATTGAAGGTGATTGTGCCCTTAAATGCTTTAGCTGAGTTCATGCACATAAACTTAGTCTTGGAAGTGTTTAACTCTAAGCCCCGAATCTGGCAGAAATCCCCAAATGCATTAATTGCCTTCTGGAGGCCACTAGGGGTTCGCGAAACCAACAGCGTATCATCAGCAAACATTAATACAGGCACACGAACCCCATCTAATATTGGAGCATCAGTAGGGGATTTCCTTAAATAGTCCACTATGCCATTAATGTATATAGAAAACAAGGTTGGAGCCAGGACGCATCCCTGTCTAACCCCACGCTCTACGGGGAATGAATCAGTTACTTCGCCCTGGGCCCCCCACCTGATCCTGGCACAGTTATTTTCATGCATTCGGACTAACAGTGTCAGTAATTCGGGACTGATACCAACTTCCGCAAGAACACTCCACAGTGTATATAGTGATATATGTGATACACATTGGGGGAGGGAGCTATTCCTCCAGAAATAGATACAACTCTGCCTGGAGTCTGAAGCAATCTTTCTTGTTTTAGAGACAGAGAGCTTCACATACTTTTATGGATATGCCGCTGCGCCAACCCTAATTAATGAAAGAGGGTTCATGGGCAGAAAAGGGAGAATCCTGAACTTTTAAAGTTCAGTCAAGACCATTCAGAAAACCTGCACAACAAGGCTTTTCCAGTTAACAGTATTGGTAGATGTATTCAAATAATGGTATCATTCCAGAAAGCAAATGTAGAGCGCACTGATACTCAGGAGTGTCCTGGCGCTGTACTCATACCGCTAGGGAACCCGTCCTGGCTTTTCCCCGTGAAATGTCCACTCCTGGGCATCCCCGGGGTGCAACCAGGCATCCCCAGCGCTGTAGGGGGCCGTTGTGGAGACTAAGCAAGCTATTGCCCAGAGTTGCAGCGTGGGACTCGTGCTCAGAGTAGGCACCGAGGCGAGAAATAAGGTCCGAGGAATTATGAGCCCAAGAACCGCCGAGATCACCGAGATCAGCCGAGGCGGGATTTGAACCCTGGTCCCGGGCCAGGCCTCTACACCAGGGATTGCCGCTCTAAGCAGTGAGCCACACTTCTCCACTTCTTCAAATGTTGGTTAATCGAGGGAATTAGCATAAAACCAAAATCATAATTAATGCAATACTGCCATGTGCCTTTATATCTGGCAATCAATCAAAGTAATAATAGTAATTAGTAATCAGCCTAAATATAGAAATGACCACAAACATATAGCCCTCTCTAAGCAACAAGCAGAAGAAGATTGTCTTTTTCACAAATAGCATAAAGTTCTTCTCAAAGGAAACACACATTCAAAGCATATATTTAGGAAGATGTGCAGCACTAAAACTTTTACTTGCACAAACACTTGTAGCTTGTGAACAACAAACAAACATGCACTTTTCTGGAATATGACAATCTGGACTATGACAAGCATTCTTGTTAATGGGGCCTTGTTAAGGTTTACTAAGCCAAACCTTTAATAGGCACTATTTTCTAATAAAATTGTACTTCTACAGGTAGTCACCACAAAGATCAGTGGAAATTACTCCTGAGGATGGGAAGACTTATTTGCTGTGATGCTACCACACACACTATTGTTCCATCAACTCTGGTATCTATGAAAGATCCCAGAATCCTAGAACGCCCTCGAAACGCTCTTCAGAGGAGTTTTGCACAGAAGAGACAATGTGTCAATGGACGTTTGGAGTACGTATTCAGTGACTCTGTGGCCAAACACATGTGAGATTAAATGGAAATATGGATGTAAATTGTCATGTGACTAGTAGGTTAACACACAGCACTTATGGGCTTCACACCTTGGAAATGGGCCAGAAGGGGGAGGCACACTGATCTGGAGCACCCACTGATATATGGAAGCATACACTGTCCAGTACAGAAAAAAACAATGACAATTAATTAGCATGCTAACTCTTTTGCAAGCCTATTTATATATTGCCATTTAAAAGAGATATTAGGGAGAATCTACAACAAGTTTCTATAAGACTTCCAGAAATTACCAGTATCTGTACCTTTTCTTTGGGTATTGCAAAGTTATTGATGTCTTCAGCTGATACAATACCAAATGCCATATTGGTTATTATCACTTTTCACCATTCTGAATAAGTAAACTGTGCAGGCGGGCCTGTCCTAATGGGCAGACGTGCCACGCCCTCTCCTCTACTGCTCAACAAGAGAGTGCCTGTCAGGCAGAGCTTTATTTTCAGGTCCTGCAGCCAGGAGCTATACATGCGCTATATGCCAGAGCTCCTGTTGGCATGACCAGTCACTCAGGCCAGTAAGGACTCTGATTTTCCGTCTTCCCTTCTATCTCTTTTGAAATCAGAGCACTCATGCCTAGACACCCTCAGGTATTAGTGAACGTTAAAAATAAGAATTTCATTTAATTTCTTTCATTTCAGCCTTGGCAAAGCACCTCAAGGCCCTCCCCCTTGTGATGAGGGCAGTGTCACTGCCTTGGCCTGGGCACTTCAGTTTTAAGAAAAACAAAGAGAGGAGGTAGAGGGGGTAGGAGGGACTGGTCCTCCAAAAAGTTATACCAGAAAAGCACGCAGAGTAACTTGTTGAAAGAAGTTTGAATTGTTTCCCCTTCAGAATTTCTGGAAGGAAAACAATATTTTTTCTAAAATAACCAGGGTTACCCCTTGGTGGAATGCTTAATCATTGGTTTCTTCCCGTCTCGCTGCGGTGTGCTACAACCTACGGCGACGCGGGAGCACTATAGGTGTAGAATAAACGAAGTTTGAGAGATAGGAGTGAGGGGGGAGTGTTTTTTTGTGGTTAAAAAATACCTGGCTAGTAAGAAAAAATACACTTTATTTGGACCTCTATCTGGTATTGTTAAAAATGGGGAATGGAGACTAAAAAGGGATTAATGTTCTGGAGTCTCACTGGTCGACATGTTTCAAGCCCTCCCCAAGGCTATTCTTCAGGACCCAGGATTAGAGATTATACTCCCTGATACCAATCCTGTTAGTATCCAATCTAATACATGATTATAGATAGAAACAAAAAACAATGAAATACCGATATATTCTGCACCTATTTGGTGGAGTAATAGTTTAAATAGGTTGATCGCCGTAATGAGGCACCATGAGTCCAAAACGGGGGGAAGGGACGCCTGTAGTCACACTTCCATCAAGGCTGCTCCCTTACTTCAGGACAGACACCTGCCCGTGGCTCCAAAGCACGGGGCAGGAAGAACCCAATGATGAAGCATTCCACCAAGGGGTATTTTAGAAGAAAAAAAATCCTTCCAGAAATTCTGAAGGGGAAACAATTCAAAAGTATTTTGACAGAGTGACACTTCCGTTTTAAGCCTGAAGTGTTTAGGGCAGAGTGTCAAAGAGTGTGGTGGGGTCACCAACTCTCAATGACCCCAACGTACTGTGGGACGCGGGAAGGACTGCTGCCTCCCCTCGTTGGCTGACGTCAGCCAATGAGAGAAGGCAGCAGTCCCAACAATCGTGGGTCCTTTGAGGCAGAGTTGCGTGGGTAGGTGTAATTTTTTTTATGTTTGGTGCGTTCGTGTACGTATGTTTGAATATCTGGGAGTGAGTTGTCTCAATGAATGTGTGTGCGCATGTATGTGAATGCATGTGTGTGAAAGTTTATGGGTGTGCGTGTGACCCATCTGCCCCCCTCTCTGCTAAAATGACCAGCCCCACTGATCCAGTTGTATATAAGGATCAAATAGTTTGTGTTTCATTTCAGCCATAATGTCACAAAGTGCTGATGGCCATATTGTACAAGAGTTCGTAAAATTGCAGCACACATGCAGAAGAGCAAGTTGTGTTTTCACTGGATCTGCTTGTGTGAAGTCAGCAGCGTCCCAAAGTCAAATCATTATAATGACCAGAAGAATACTGCAACAGAATACAGAGTGGATTTAAACTGACACTTTCAGTGTGTTTTGGCATTTCAATTGTTGACTTGACTGCACAGCTGTTTTGAAAAATAAATGCACAACAAAAATAAAGGAAATATTAAAAATACATTTAGACTTCTAACTTTCTGAAATCTGGGATATCAAATGCAGTGCTCGTGCAGTGACGTAGGGTAAAACACTGCCAGAGCATCTGGTGTAGAAGCAGAAACCTTAACTGTACCCTTCTATTTATACCAGAGCACTGTAGACCAACAGTACAATCCCTACCCAGCCTGCACAACCATCTCTTGGCCTTTTGTTGCACATGCTTGCGTGTCCTGCTGCCTAGGTGACAATGTTCATGCTTGAGGGAGCCCCGCCTAAACCTCCTTCCTCCTACTCTCCCTTGGTGCAAATTTTGTGGCTGAGTGGGAATACTATTCAAAATATTTGTTTTAATATGCCAAGGAAGGCTGGCTGTGCAAAGGGGGTGCTTGTTTCATTGCTTTACTGTGCAACTTTTTCTTTCAAGAGGAACTTCAGCAACACATTTCCTATTGAATACAGAATATTAAAAACTTACAGACCTCGACAGTGCTATTCATGGTGATGCTGAAAATGCACTTTGAAGATATTTAGCCCTTCATGACATTGAGTAACTCTTCATTTAGCAGTTGCACCACCTCAGGATGGCCCACTGACTCCACCCTCCTGATTGACCTGCCACTCTCTTAAACTATATGCATGGGGGCAGTGGGGACCATACCACTTTAAGCTGTAACCAGGAATCCCAAACACATGGCCTTTTTTTTGTTCAGTCTGAGCTCGCCTAAAATGCTGCCCGTTTTGCAGTTTGGAGAACTTTGGCAGTGTAAGCCAATTTTAATCCAACAAGGCTTCAATATTACAAAAAGAAAAAAAGGCAAATTTTACGGCTATATAGAATGTCAACAACATGAACACCGGCACAAGTGCAGCTAGCACGTTGAGATCTACGGCAGACGCTGCTCACACCCGCACTGCAATTCCCAAAATGCTGTGTACATCCATTTGCTTCAGAAGTGTCATATGAAGGATGAATCAATGCTCTGAGAATTGCTTGATAATATTGTTGTGGGATTAATCTCACAGAAGGGATCAGCGGCACGATTACCTTTGGCATTCTGTGTGCGCGCAGCTCCATTCCCAGCATGGAAGCATGCCAGTGCCAATGTATGAGGGCCCATCTATTGAATGATCCGCCGCCATTCAATATTTAATCCCGCAATTGAAGTCACTAAAGGGATTGAGCAAAGTAACAAGATGAATGAATTGTGACCTCAAACTTGCAAAAACACAACCCGAGCGATTTATCTTGCTGGCCCCGACTGCATCCTGAAGCCAAGAGTCCTATCGCTTTGCCGGGGTTTAGGATTTGTAGATAGATCAATGCCACATTAGCAAAGTACCTCAGCAGACAGGTTAGGAAGTCAGAGCATACAACGCATCTCAATCAAGAATATTCAGCCCAAATTGGTTTATTAGGGGATTGAAATATGTAACTCATAATGAGAAAGCTTTGCTACTTCACAAACGTATGCTTAAGTCAACGGGAGAAGGTTTGTAGAGATTTTCTTTATCAATTTATCTTGGAAGGCCTTTATCAATTTATCTTGTTTTATATTTCTTTGGGTATTTATACAGTGCTCATTCCGCTACACCGTCACTTCAGATTACAAAGGGAGCAACCGAAAGAAGAGATGGCAAAAACATTATTATAAACCATAAAGTAAAATAAACTCACACATACAAATGTATATATATATATATATTCACTGAAAAAGCCATAGGTTTCACACTCGTTATAGTTAGGAATTAGCATTTAAAAAACCTTTCAAATTCACTGAAAAAACCATAGGTTTCACACCAGTTATAGTTAGCTGAACATTTTACTCATACAAAACCATTGAAATTCCCACGTTATAGTTCGTTGGACTCACTATAACTCGCATGCCCACAATCCACTGCTGATGATGTCACATATTACATCATTCATGACATGGTCAGTGACATCACTGATGACATCACTGGTGACATCACTGATGACATCACTGATGACATCTCAAATGGCATCACTAATGACATCACTGATGACATCATCCAGTGAATGTGTGTTTCTGAAAAGTAAATATATGTTTTATATATTGAAGAATGAGTGGATGTATGAGTGTCTGGATGAAGGATTTAGTAGGTGCGTGACTGACTGTATGAGTGAGTGATTAAATGTGTCTTACTAAATGCATTGGTTAGTGGCTAAACTGTCTGAATGTGTGCATCATTATGTCTGTTGTTGTGTAAGCTGCTGCATGTGTTGATCAGTAGCTATGTGAGTGGCTATATGGGTTATTGATTGGTTGTCCAAGTATTTGTATGTGAGGGTGAGTGTGTGTGTGTGGGTGGCTGGGAGGTGTGTGACTCTGTGCATATATGTGTGAGCAGTTGATTCACTTGGTATATGGGTTCAACAGTGCATGTGGAAAGAGCTGTATGGGTGGTTGACTGTCTGCATGGGTGTGTTGGTGAGTGAATAGCTATCTCAGTGCTCCATGTCCAAGTAAGTACATATGTAAAACACAGTGCATGTGAGAGTTGGCATATATAAATGACTATACATGAGAGCCTGTGATTGCGTAAGTGACTGTATGGATCAATGTGTACTTGTATCAGTGATTGTAAAAGAGAGTAAGTATGTGTTAGTATATGTTTGAATAAGTAAGGTTTAGTGTGTATAACTGTGTAGTTGAGGAAATGGGAGTGTGATTGATTCTTTGCATAACTGACTAGGTGTGTGAGTAACTCTGTGGATGAGTGTCAGCGTGTGAGTGTCTGTATAGGTGTATGAGTGGATATGATAGTGTTCTATTGATGAGTGACTGTATGTATGAGTGATTGTATGGGTGAATGAGTGGATGTGTGTGTAGACCTAGAAATCAGTGAGTGCGTATGTAGTTACTGGTATTGGTGTGTCAATAATTTCAGGAATGGTAGTTTGTATTTAACACTGGGTGTATCAAAGGTTAGATTAGAGTGTGAGGAGGTGCATCGTATTATCACATGGATGATGTCATCAGTGATGTCATCAGTGATGTCATTTGAGATGTCATCAGTGATGTCATTTGAGATGTTATCAGTGATGTCATCAGTGATGTCACTGACCATGTCATGAATGATGTAATATGTGACATCATCAGCAGTGGATTGCGGGCGCGCGAGTTATAGTGAGTCCAACTAACTATAACGTGGGAATTTGAATGGTTTTGTATGAGTAAAATGCTCATCTAACTATAACTGGTGTGAAACCTATGGTTTTTTCAGTGAATTTGAAAGGTTTTTTAAATGCTAATTCCTAACTATAACGAGTGTGAAACCTATGGTTTTTTCAGTGAATTTCAAAGGTTTTTTAAATGCTAATTCCTAACTATAATGATTGTGAAACCTATGGTTTTTTCAGTGAATTTCATTGTTTTTTAAAAAGCTAATTCCTTTGTATATCGACTTTGTAGCCATCGATTTTTTTTTTTAGCTGTTTTTTATAAGTATTAATTATATTTAAAAAATATATATATATATTTGTTCAATGTATATCTTTTTTTTATAATTTTTTCCTGGTGCGCTCAGGGTGCCCGCACCGGTAAGCTTACCCGTATCATTTTGTATTGGAGCGCTCAGGGTGCGCGCACCGGTAAGCTCTCCCGAGAGCGCAGCGAGAGCGCTATTTCTGCGTTCCTAAAAAAAAATATGTATGAAAAGTAAATAATAATGCAAGACATTCAGTACCATACTTATAAAAGCAGTATTTTTGATTTACGAAATGAAAATGATTTTGCATTTCCGTAAAGCTACCAAAACGTCACTCAGGCGCGCCGCGTTAGCGCCCCCGGAAGCGCCTACGTTTGCGCCGCGTAAGCGCCCCCGGAAGCGCTCCGGTGTGCGTAGCGTAAGCGTGTCAAGTCATGTGACCTTAAAATAACACTTTTCATTGGTTGCTAACAGTTTTTTTTAACAAAGAATGAAATCCCCACCCATTTCCTTCACTTCTTCTTTCACTTTTGTGACTGCAAGACCTGTCTTTTTGCTGCTTAATCTTTGTTGGATTATCATGGCTGCCAGAGCATCCAGCAGCAGTGAGAACTCAGATGGATTTATAGATGAAGAGGCTCCTCAGCCTTGAGTTAAGGAGCATTTTATATGGAATTTTTTTTCCATACCTGCAGACAAAAAAAAAGGAAATGCTCCAAAGGTGGAGTGTCGAATTTGTCACACTGTCCTGTCACGGGGTGACCCTACCAGAAAATATTCATTTGGAAATTCGAGCATGATCCGGCACGTCCATTGGAGGCACACTCAGAATTATGCCCGGGAGAGTGTCAGGGCTCTGGCATGAGAGGCACCAAGGGATGGTGCTTCTACTTCAACTGGAGGAGCAACTGTATCGGTGAGGGGGCGACCAGAACAGTTGATCCCAAATATTC
Source organism: Lissotriton helveticus (assembly GCF_964261635.1). Lineage (NCBI taxonomy): Eukaryota > Metazoa > Chordata > Amphibia > Caudata > Salamandridae > Lissotriton > Lissotriton helveticus. The sequence goes on along the minus strand of NC_136060.1, from coordinate 15,876,822 downwards.
AGCCTGCTTTTAATGAAGCCACAATTAAATGCAGACATTGTGATCAACTACTTTGTTATGGGGAACAAAGTGTTATGAACATGGTTCGAGCAATAGAGAACCACCGCTGCCGTCCCCAGCCCTAATTTTGATTATTTTTTTTTGCTCCTGTTGAGCAGTTTCCCATGCCCTGTTTTTGTTTTTGTTCAAAAAAGGAAAAAAGAAGAAAAAAAAAAGTTCTTTTCAGAACTACCTCCAATTCTCAAAAAAGAGCTGTATTCTTAAAAAAATGAAAAAGAGTAACTGAAGTGGAGTGCAGTGAGAGAGGAGAGGAAAATGAGTGAGAAAGCAAAGAAAGGGATGAGAGGGGAAGGGAAGTGAAGTAGGGGGACTGAAAGAAGGTGAGTGTGGGGAAGGAGAGTGAACATGGGGAATGAGGATAAGTGAAGAAAATGCAGTAAAGGAACGGGGGTGTGGAAGGGTAAGAAAAGAGCAGTGATGTTTAGGAAAGAGTGGAGATACAGACTGGATAAAGACAAGTGAGTGTGAGACAAGGTAAGTAAGGCAGTGAAGAGACAGAGAAAGTGAAAGAAAAAGTGAGAGTAGAAGACTGAAGGCCTCATTTATGAGGCCATGCGTCACTTTTACGCCGCCGGTGCGTCACTTTTTGTGACGCACCAGTGCTGTAAAAAATGCATCTTGTTGAGTCATATTTACAAAGTGACGCATCTAGGTAGATGCATCACTTTGTAAATCCCTGCGCCACATTATACCTGCGCCAGGTGTAATGTATGCAAAGGGGGCGTATTGACGGAAAAAAAGGGTCGTAGAAGTGACGCAGTGAAATATATGAGATTTCACTGCGTCACTTTTAGGACACCGTTGCGTCAAAATCTTGCGCCTGCCTCACAGCAGGCGTAAGACTGACGCAGGCCCTTTCACATGGGGCTGGCCCCATGTGAAAGGATGCATTGCTGGAGTTGCGTCACTTTTGTGACACACTCCAGCAATGCATCACTTTTGCGCTTACAGATACGTCAGAAATACTGACGTATCTGTAACTCCTTGGGACATAATGCGTCATACAATAAATATGACGCATGAGTAAAAGACTGAAGGCCTCATTTATGAGGCCATGCGTCACTTTTACGCCGCCGGTGCGTCACTTTTTGTGACGCACCAGTGCTGTAAAAAATGCACCTTGTTGAGTCATATTTACAAAGTGACGCATCTAGGTAGATGCGTCACTTTGTAAACCCCTGCGCCACATTATACCTGCGCCAGGTGTAATGTATGCAAAGGGGGCGTATTGACGCATGAAAGGGTCGTAGAAGTGACGCAGTGAAATATATGAGATTTCACTGCGTCACTTTTAGGACACCATTGCGTCAAAATCTTGCGCCTGCCTCAGAGCAGGCGTAAGACTGACGCAGGCCCTTTGACATCTTTATACTTAATTTTGGCCTCCGCCGAATAGTCTTTCCGCCAGTGCCTCTCTTTGTTCCTACACAGTTGTTTCTGATTTCTTAGAACCTCTGAATACCAGGGGGCCGACGGAGCAGATCTATTACAAGAACCCCTTTTAATTATTTCCCCCTTTCTTTTTCACCTCTTGTGTCTCGATTCTACCGAGACACAAGATGGCGGACTCTCCGGACTGTTTAGAATGTTGACAGACACCAGACAGCTAATCAGCTTTCCGCTCGCGCACTCCCGTAGTGCGCCGTGTGCGCTCCCCGGTACGCGCACCTGTGAGCGCTCAGAGAGCGCCTATAGATATATATGTGTTTTTGAAGTTAATTTTCAAAAAACCACTGGAGCAATTTTCACCAAATATAGCAAAGGCACATCTGCGTACCAGTCCCTACAATTTTGCCAAGTTTGGCGTAATTCCGTTCAGCGGTTCGGGCTGTAGACTTGTCAGACCGTCCTATGGAAATTAACATGGGGAAAACACGTTTTGGGACCCCCCTTTTTTCTCAGCCCCCACTTCACAAATCCCCCCGAAACTTCCAGGGAAGGAGCGGAGCAGAGCTGGCCAAAATTTTGGAAAATGACACGCAAATTCCTCAACCGGCGCCAGAGTTATTCCCAATAGAATGTTGCGGATTTCCTATGGTAGCCAATCCTAACTATAACTACCTACTGGCGACCGGCAGTAGGTAATATATATATATATATATATATACATATATATATATATATATATATATATGGATGGATAGATGGATAGATGGATAGATGGATAGATGGATAGGTGGATAGGACTCAAGTGTATGATTATTGGTACAAGGCCATGGCTTTGATCACTGTCACATCACCTCTTCAAAAAATAGTTTTACTAATTTCCAACAGTAAGGAAGAGTTGTGGGGACAAACATTCCCTGAGAATGTTATGTTATGTTATCGAAGCTTATAAAGCGCACTTTTACCCAAGGGTGTCCTGGCGCTACACACTGATTTACTGTAAGCTGGGGTGCCTAATCCGATTATAACCAAGTCTTAAGACCCTTTCTGAAGGAGAGTAGCTACGAGGCCCTCCTTAGATGCACTGGCAAGCTGTTACAGGCTTTCGCCGCACAATATGAAAAACTTTTGCCTCCCCAACTGGCCCTCTTTATTTGGGGTATGGCTACTAGTTTTTCATCGGTGGAACGAAGTGCTCTGCCCGGAACATACCATTCAAAGCAACTGGTCAAACATTCCGGGCTATTGCCACTCAGTGCCTTAAAAACCATGCACAGAGCCTTAAATTGTGATCATTTTGTAACTGGTAACCAGTGCAGTTGCCGGAGACCATCTCGAGCAGAGGCACACCTAGGTATCCCAGTTAGCTGTCTCCCCACTGCATTTTGTACTGTCTGTAGTCTGACCAGATGTTTTTTTTTCAAGTTCAGGTACAGACTATTGCAGTAATCAAAATGAGGGCTGAGACTGCTGTCCTGAAACCATCTACTAGAAGGAGAAATTTAATTTTTCCCAGTATCCTAAGGAGATAAAAGCAGGTAGACACCACTCTGCTGACCTGGTCCCCAAAATCGAGTTTATGATCCAAGATCACACCCAGGTTTTTAGCTTTCACTTTCACTGCAGGTGCTGGAAGATTTCCCATACCCTCAGGCCACATATCAGGAGACCAGATGTGGGGATAATTCCCAAATATAATGACCTTGGTCTTGCCTACATTCAGTTTCAGACCATTAGAGGCCATCCACCCAGAGATCCCTTTCAGACAGTCCTGACATCTGGCGGCCTTCGTGTCTTTGGTCCCTCGTTGAATGGACAACACAATTTGTGTGTCGTCTGCATAAGATGTTAGTTGCAGCCCCAAGGACATTATCAGTGCCGCCAACGGACTGACATAGACATTAAAGGACCTCATATTAAGGACCTCATATTAAGTTTAGATCAGATGCACACTAGTGACAAATGAAGAAACCTTTAGTTGATGGTGGTCACTTGCAGAAACATGCAGTTTGCTAGAAGCGCCGTTGCGGATAATGTACCAATTTGAAAGATATTTTTATACCCGACCTTGAGAATAACTCAAGATCCCAGCATCACTCGTTAGACTCTGAAAAAGCTTTGCATTGCAAACAATAAAGTCTATGCATTTTGTCACAAGAAAGATCCTGGACTTCATATAGGAGAACAATCTTTTTATCAGTTGCTAGTCAGGCTTTAGACAACGGAATAGCAGAGAATTGCACCTCTCCATGCCCTAGATCACCCTATGACAAATACAAGCTGAAGAGTTATTTGAAATGCAATGGTATCACTCAGAACCACAGAACACACCATCTATATTAACATTCTAAAAATATAATCGGATCCAGTAGGGAACTCTGTCCTAAAATGGCTGCACTCTTTCCAAGTATACTACAGAGTAGTAATGGACAAACCCAAGTCCCCCAAGTCCATTGAGGCATGCAGCCTCAACACTGGCCCTTCTGCCTCCAACCTATGCCGGCCCTGCCCTCCTACACGTAACACACAGACAGACAGGAACTGTTGCTCACTATCTCCCACCTAAAGCAAGATGATGAGCATAGACATCCAGGTGGCATCCTTCCCCCTAGACAGCTCTACCACCTCTGTCAATATGTTGCATTTAATGACTTGTGGTGTGTTAACTGCCAGTGCATTCCTGGCAGTTAATTGAGGAGTTCACATCCATATGAATCCATATTGCAGGAAATGCAATCAACTACAGCCATAGACTTCTTGGCTACTGAATGGAGGGAGCAGTGGTTTGGTTTAGGATCTGTAGTGCAATTTCAAACATTCATTCCCACTGGTGGAGACACAGTCCTGAGAATCCTAGTTCTCTAGTGAAGTACACTGATGGGTAGAGGCATCCAGCAAAGTGAGTGTGAGAGGGAGGCAGCATGTACAAGTTGGTGATATCCAGGAAGACGGTCACCCAGGCCCTCGTCACCAGCCGACTGGACTACGGGAACACCCTCTACGCTGGAACCACAGCCAAACTCCAGAAAAGACTCCAGCACATACAGAACGCTTCTGCACGACTCATCCTGGACATCCTTCGTCACAGCCACATCTCGGCCCATCTGAAAGACCTGCACTGGCTCCCCGTCAGCAAGAGGATAACGTTCAGACCCCTCACCCACGCACACAAAGCTCTCCACGACACAGGCCCCAAATACCTCAACAGCCGCCTCACATTCTACAAACCCACCCGCCAGCTCTGATCCGCCAGCCTCGCCCTCGCCACCGTCCCGCAAATTTGCAAAGCCACCGCCGGAGGGAGATCCTTCTCCTACCTGGCGGCCAAGACATGGAACTCCCTCCCCACCCCCCTACGGCGGACCCAGGACCACCTCTCCTTCAGGAGACAACTCAAGACCTGGCTGTTCGAGCGGTAGCTACCCCCCCCTCCCAGCGCCTTGAGACCCTAACGGGTGAGTAGCACGCTATACAAATTTTTGATTTGATTTGATCTCAGACAGGGACAACTGTAGGTGTCACAAAAAACCTTAAAGACTCATACCACTGCAAGAGTAAATTTACCCGGATCAACCCTGTTCATTTAGTTAACTGCCTCTATTTATTTATTTGCTTATTTGAGATTTTTATACAGCGCTAGCTAGACATGAAGCTATCAGAGCGCTTTACAACAGTAAACGTTCATATCAAAGATAACAAGTCTACACAGAGGATATGGGAGAGGATGTGGATAGAGCGGTCGTCCACGATGCTGGGGAACAGGTTTCGAGTTTTGGCAGGGATGCTAAACATCCTATATTTCTAGGCAGATCACAATCCCCCCATTCCTAACAAAAACAAGGGATGTATGACGTTTCATCGCATGCTATTACAACGCATGCCTTTATGACGCAAGTTTTACAACGCAAGTCGTTACGACTTGCGTTGGGGGGCGCTGGATAGTAAATAGTTTAATTTATTATTCCAACTCCAGTCCCCGTGGATAGTAGGGAGGGTGTTGGATAGTAAATAAAACTATTCCCTATCCTAGAGCGCCCCCAGCGCAATTCGTTGTAACGAATTGCGTTGTAAAAGTTGCGTGGTAATGGTACCACGTTGTAAAAGTTTCATGGTAAAGGATGTTGCCCAAAAACAAGCATTAAAAATACAATAGGTTTCACATTTTATTAAGTTAAAGCCATTTGCTTTGCTATACAATATCATTAGCAAAACAAATGGCTTTAACTTAACCAAAGGCAAGACTGTTGCATTTTCAATGCTTGTTTGCTCTGTCCCCACCCTCCTCCCCCACTGACCCCGCCCTCACCGATGCGGCCCTGGGCCATGCTCTAGGTCTTAAGGGACACTGTTAGCAGTTCAGGACTTTTGTGTGATAGCGAAATGCATTCTGGGTGTTGAAGTCTTACTTTGCTTTTATTTAACTAATTAGATGAACACACCTGAAATCACTGATCTGCCCATCAAAAGTTTGGACCTCACACCTTACCAACTAGCTCTCCAGCTCCAAACATATAAGCAAGTTGGGGGCATAGGTCTCTGCAGCAGGCGCATCGACCCACGCAGCTAGAATAAGTAATATAATAATAATACACATTTGTAAAGCGCACAATCACCCGTAAGGGTCTCTAGGCGCTGGGGGCCGTCGGGAAAAGTAAGCAAGCTTTTGCCCAGTGTCACATGGTGCTGGGCTAATCTGCCGCCGGTGCCGGGGATCGAACCGTAATCCCCAGATTCCAGAGTCAGTCGCCCAGGCCGCGGCGCCACACCTCTTCCTACATGTGCTACCTTCAAACCACATCAATAAAGTTTCACCAGATTGACTGTCCTGCCCACGGTTCTGACTGAAGATAAGCTTAGACCGTCCTCACCAGTCCCTAAAATTACATATTTACCAGATAGCCCCTAAAATGTGCCATCAGACCCCGAAAAGAAACCAAGCTAAGGTTCACATAAAATGCCGGCTGTTGCAGTAAAACGCAGGTAGAGCTACTCGGCGGATGGAAGGCCTCGTAGTGTGTACTCTGGGCACAACCTGTAAATCAAGGATTCTCGCCTCCAACAGCAAATGATGTATATAATGCAAGGGCACTACCCTAAATACATTTGTTCTTGGTGATAAGGACTGCTTATATTTAAATGCCAAGGTAGTGTTACTTTTGTGATGTGTACTGTATAAATTGACAGTATTTTTAAGAATATTTCTATAATGGAAGTAATGCCCCTCTCCTTATAGTCCATCTCTGAAAACGTATCTAGCCTTCCCCTTTGCTAGGTATCTGAAAAAGACTTTGGCCACTTGAGTGTGTCTGGTATGTGAGTGGGTGTCCGAGTGTTTTTCTATATAGTAGCACCATCCACAAAATTAAGAAAATATGTTGCTGTGAAGCTAATGAGTATGTTTGTGTAATGTCTGTATAATATTTAAGATATTCTATTATTTTGTACTTGTTGCTGAACATTATTTAACAACATCTTACTGAAGCACTGTAAAAACGTTGAATATTACATAAGTATGTCAGGGTAATACAAGAAGAGATCTGAAATAAGCATGAAACAGACGAACACCAGCAAGCCACAAACTGAAATACATTTCCCACACACAGAAACAAACAGCACGTCAAATATAACCAACTACTCAAATATTATACCGCATGCCAAATTGGTGAGATCATATTTCAAAGTGGATGCTTCGCTAAATAAACACATGGAATGCGGATTTCTCAAATGGAGTTAATTGATCATCCCTTGATCACAGTCTTAATTATACCATGTAGGGGATAATAAGAAAACCAATACTAAATGTGACAATACAACAAACAGCAAATTATCTGGTAAAGATCCCTCGTGCAGCGATGGATGGGATCCATATTTCTGCTGAATTGGTTCTTCCTGCTGTTTGATTTGGCTTGGCTTGACAAATCAGGGTTTCCGTTTCACCAATTTCAGAGCAAAGTCAACCTAACCACACTGACATTCTATAAAAAGACCTCAAAATGCTTGTGGCTTCTGCACTTGCCCGAGATCTTTGCTGCGGCTGCAAAGCTATTTCACAAATGTATGCTGTCTCATGTGTGCTGGTTTTCAAAGAGAGCATCGTTGGGATGGAAAAAGGCAGCTTTGCCCATAGGATGCGCCTGCCCTACTCAGAAAACTCCATATTAACAGTACAGTGGTTTATCACAAGTTTTATTCTATTCCTGCCGTCTTCTCAATGCTGGTGCAATGGAGTCACTTTATATACTCCCCAGGACTTTACATGTTAACTTTGTCAGCGGTTGCTAGTAGTTTTTATGATTACAATGCCTGATGTAAGGTTTGACAGATGGGTTACTTCAAAAGAGCGTGACAAAAATCCCAACCACCCTACTACAAGAGCAATACAGCATATTTCACTTGGAACCCAGCAGACTGCATATCCATCACGTTTGTGATGGAGTATCCCATCCTCGAAACTCTAAATTAGGCCCTAAGTAAAGAAAATTCAAGGGAGTGAACCGAGAGGCCTGCTTACAATTTAAAGCAGTGCACCCCCTGAAAACCAAATTTAACACTAGTATGTCTGCCTGATTATGGTTATGGTGAGTTACTCCAAGATTAACACTTAAAGTGCATGCAGGAGCCTTACCTCGTAGGAATGCACATATAGAGGGATTTATTTATTGTTCATACATATATTAGATCTAGATTTGTGTGTATGTTTATATACATGTTGGATTTTATTTGGTTATGACAAAGAAAGGGAAAACATACTTGTCCCTGTACCTGGAACTGTGCTTCCATTTATAAGCAGATACATATAGTAAAAAAATAAGAGTCCTTGTGTTTTTAGCCACAACATACATATGTACATCAGGGCAAGTAAATATTTCAGCTTCTGTATACACATGGGTATGTATATATAGAAGGTCTTACACCTGATACTAAAACCTTACTAAGTGTCATGTGTATATATGTCTTGCATGCTTGTGTATCACTACATATTTATGTATATGTTAATGTTCAGTTATTTGTAAGAAATAAATAATTTTACCTCCCTTCGATCTCTATTCCATCCCAAACCATTTTGAATACTACAGATTCCCAAGCATCCTTTTAAAAATTCTCCCTTCTTTTATGTGATTGACTGAACTAACAGGCGCACACATCCACTACTCCCAGTATCAACTTTCATTTTCTAATCAACTTTGATTATTCTATACATACTTGAAACACTTCTTAGCGCATGAGACCACAAAGTTAACACAGCTAATCCACAATGAATAAAGGAAGCACATGATACTAACCTACTAACTATTCAACAGTAATCTTGTGTTTGGGAGTAGCATGTTACTAATTGCAAAGCACTTCAATGCCTTGTTTGGTGTAGTAAGAGCTATATAAATACAATTTACAATTAACATTTCTTTGAAAACCGGACTCCAAACCAAAATAACGAATACGTAGTACGAGTACACCTTCTGACTTTCATCATACTTCCTGTGGTGGGCTAGTTATATACCCTAGTAAGGCAGTGCAGACTCTACCACTAAGAAGTTAGAAAATAAACAGTGCCAGCACTCAGAAGGGCAACATTCAAAGGCAGACATAGGTGACTGTCTCATGTGTGTAATTCCCCTTTGGCCATTTAATTTAAAAAGAAATTAGATTTTTCTTCAAGATTCTCTGTAGAGGACATGTCCTATACTCATAGTAGACTATTGATGCTGCCCAAATCATTCGTAAGATCACTTTCGGTGTTTGTTGAATCATGGATGAGGAAAACTGACTCCAGTTAAACACCTCAAAAACAAAAGATTTTTTTTTTCTGGTACTGCACTTTGTTGAGCTAAAGGATCACCGTCTAGCCCTATCCCGATGAATTTTGGCTAGATTTGCACTAAAGAAATACCATATACATACATTCAGTCTTCTCTTTTTCACTCAGGAGGAAATACCGGGACCACAAAGTCAAAGACTTTGGGTGTCATATGAAAAGAAGCATTAACTCACGGACCACGGACTGACAAAGAATATTGCTCATCCCCCCTGGCAGAAGAAATTAGTGAAAGGTGGAGTCCATAGTGGTCCACTACTTAAAGGCTTCTAAGTGACACCTTGTCAAACTCTATCTCAGTAGGTGTATATTGGGGATACAGAGTGATGGGTGGATGTCTGGTAAGTGGGAATTAATCGTAACTAAGAGCACAATAAGGTGTAAGAAACAAGCTACAAGAATGACGAATCATTTCATTCTTGTTGGGCACGGACCAACGGAGTTTGAGTGGACTGTGCTAGAACAACCAAACATTCCAACTCACATAACGGACATCTCAAGATACCTATTTAAAATCGAGCAGAAATGGGTGTATAAGCTTAACAGTGATAAGGACGGGTTGAACGAAGATATCCCGTGGATGACACTGTAGGTTCATCTTTTGATCTCATCATTCAATGTCTGCATGTACACTTGAGAGGCCAGTGCGTTTGGCCACCGGTCACTATCCTGAGGTTAGTCCGAACTTATGAGGTTTGGACCATTCATTCCCAATACACCTATTCAGGCAAGTCAGCCGGATAGATGTTTGGCTTATAAACATGCTGTGTAAACATGCTGATAAGGTGGGGAGTTCTGTACCATTAACCAATACTTTTTTTCACCACACCGGTTCACAGCTGCCCTGAGTATGAGCCGAGTGTGTTTGATAATTCGACACCCTGAGACTAGAAAGCCAATTACCGTGGGGCATCTTGGAACCTTTGGTGCCACCGCGTTGTATTTGTACAGCCTCTTGATTAATGGTAGTAAATTGTAAACAAACGCGATCACGCTTAAGCGTGTGATACTACATTTCCCATGGTTTTTGTAGTCCTGACCTGCCTAGCGCAAGCAGGACCACATTTCCCGAGAGCCTCGTTGTTTTCTGTAGTTCTTGGAGCCGCGCGCGCGTCCTATCGCGCTGGCTCAGAAACCATAAGGAAGTGCACGGCGCCCCCCGCAGCACCTCCCCAAACAGCACGGACGGCTGATTGAAGAACCGACGGAGAGGTGAGGCGGCAGGAGGGGCTTCAGCTAATGCATTAACTCTTGAGTGACAATTGAATGCCTGATAGACCCTTTTTGCGGCTATGATAAGACGGCGCTTTCAGACACAGCGCGACCGCTCTGGGGTTAATAGCTTGTTTGGCATTTCCGCGTCTTAATTGTATAGCCCATTCAAACATGCAGTGGGGCTTTACTTTACTCTTTACTCGCGTTGCTATGCGAGATAGACGCAACTTGTGGGATTGATAAGACCGCGTCTGTTGACACGGCGCGACCCATGACAAATAATTATATAACATCGGATTGTTGCCCATCCATGTATCGAGACCCCTGGGGCCCTCGGCAATGTCATTTCCGATTGCCAGATAAGAAACGTGTGGCAGCAATTTGTGACAGCATTTATCTGCACCAAAGGGCGTCCTTTTAATGCTTAAGGCGTTGGGTTGCATCTTAATGGGGTGTGACTCGGCGTTCTACAAAGAATGACGCTATTTACTTAACAACACAATGTCGAACAATATGCCATCTTCACACACTGTGATAAGACAATTGACCCCTATTGGGTGCTGTACTGCATACTGTAGGTGGTGACTCTGTACCTGCCTGACACTGTCATTTTACACTGACTTCTGTATATATTTTTCTGCACTATAGAGCGGTGATTCATTTTCCTGAGCTGTTTGCCATGTGAGGTGAGGCCATTCCCCTTGCAAATTAAGGTGAGACTTTGATCACGCTGACTAAGTTATACACAGCAGGGTCACTTGACCCAGATGCAGTATTTGAATAATTTGTTTAATAACGTGTACATAGCATGAACTAACAGAAGTGCTGTGCTTGTTTGTGTTTTCATTACATGTGGATTCGCTGGCTTTGCCATAAAATGGACCCTCACAGGAGGATAATGGAAGTGTACAGGTGACACTTTTTTCGCTCACTAATGTCCTGTTTATCACTATCACTTGTTTAGCAGTAGCAATTAAGTTTATGGGTCCTGATGAAGCGGATGGTCTAATTACTGACCAGGTGCCGCAGAAACATGTCGACCAGATAGCCCAGTCAGAAGGTATTTGTTTGAACCACCTGACTTTTTTGCACTATTGTTTTTAAATTTGGAGGTGCTTGACTCTAGAATAAAGTAATAATTGCATGCACCATCCAATTTTATATTTATAATTTTTCTTTCACACTCATTTTTTGTGCACTGCTCTTAGTTACGATTAATTCCCACTTACCAGACATCCACCCATCACTCTGTATCCCCAATATACACCTACTGAGATAGAGTGATGGTGAAACTACTGTGGAGTAGACCAGATGATGTACTGGGTGCCTAAAATCGCGTAACTGATGGACATTTTTCACAGTGGTTAACTGTCCAGTCTGTCTTCTATCACACTTGGAGTAGCAGACACATAGCCAGCACTATTTAGCATTTCTTGAATTCACTTTCTAGACCCACAGTTATTTTTTGTTCTTTAATACTTGTGCGGGGAGTATAACTGTGCTCTGGTCTTTAAATATTTCCCTTGAACCCTAGAAACACTGTTTGTTGTTTGTACCTTGTCAAACTCTACAAAACCCTGAAAACATATGTCTGTCTCACTGTGGGACGCATGGGAGAGATAACACATCTGATGTTAACAAACGTTGCATAATTTGTGGTGGAAATTAGATCTAAATGCAACAGTGTCTGTCTGATGTTCAAGTGTGGGTTTTGTCCCACCTCTATGAATATGAGGCATAAACGACACCTCAACCGCAGAGCCAAAAACGTTTAGTCTCCTGATGTTTACTTCGAGGATAAAGGCTTTCCCATCCATCTTTCTTATGGACCCACCCAGCTCTCATATTTAGGGAGCAACCAATGGAATGAACTTAAACAAGGCTGGAGCCAGCAAAATCCCTTAAAGTATTGAGACATTGCTCAAACCCCCAAATGTTTCTAGATCAGCTCTTGCCCGCTTCAGTATTGCTTGCAATAATAAGTACAGAAGTGACCAGGGACTGCTTGCAATTTAGCCTGTATAAACAAATTGAAACTTCACTTGATCCCATCTTGCTTCTATAAATTGTGTCGAAAAAATTTATGTGCCGTAGTAATTTTGGGTAAAAAAATTCGAGGATTACTGAGCTTGTAGCAGATGTCTGTTCATAAAATGAGGGAAACGTAGGTATAAATAAAAATTAGCCTCTGTTTGAATCAACAAAAATTCACTCTCGAATCTCCCTCCTTGATAATCCTGGTTGTTTGTTATTTTGTCATGTTCCATTAGTATATTGAACTTAGGAAGAGAGATTCAAGGACCTGGAACAATATACACTGGAAGAGTGAGGGACAGAGGAGGGTTGATATAAACATTTAAATACCTTAACTTTGATAGAGAAAGCAAGAATGTATTGTATTTCTATGTATTGAATAAGAGCACTTTCATAAGAAATGCTTTCCAACAGACATGGCAAACAAAGTACATTAGAAATAGATAGAAAGTGATGCATTATGTAGAAAGGGTCAAAGTACGGTGACAGATGTTGATAGTGTAAACAATCACAAAACAAGCAGTATGGAGGATTTCGGTACCTCCAATATAGTGGTGGTAAGGGACAATGTCAAAAAAAGGACATTTACTGAAATAAAAATTGTAAGTGAAATATGTTCGTAGTTTTCACTACAAACCATCGAAAATCAATTGTACTACCTTCCATCAGGAGTGACTGGGATACAATTAGTAACAGAGGGCAACGAAACCATGTAAAAGACTCAAAGGAGGGACTCTGAGGGAAAAGGTAGAGTTGAGGGCAGGAGTCCACAATGTAGAAGGATGTGCTAATGTCTCATCAACACCCTTTCAGTGTTTAAACATGACCCCCTCTAGTGCTTGACATTTTACGAACCCTTCCAAATAACAATTTGCTAATTGATTGCTCCCATCTCTCCTCCAACCCCCACTATGAACACAAATCTTGTTGAGGCTGGTTGTTGCACTCTGGCTCTCTTTTTGTTCTCTTGAGACATCTTGTGGTGCCACGAAGTGGCTCTCAACAGCGGCCCTGATGTATATGGACACTCACTAGGATGCTATATGCCAGCAGACTGAGAACCAGTACAGCAGTCCGCCTTAACAAACCAGAGAATGTTTTTACCTCTCCACCCTGTACACCAGCAAGACTGCAAAGCAGGCATCAGTGAGGGCCTCTCATTTTTAAGAAACCGCAATGGCTAACCTCTGTGTACTTCTCAGCGTTGATGTCGCCACCGCATCATGAAGATAAAGCCCACAGGAAATGTAGCAGTTAATAAATTATTAATCCACTCTCCTTTACAACATCAGCAATGGTCCAGAACAAAGGCTTGGCTGACCTGTCAAATGCAAAAGCATCTGCAAATCTCAAGCAGAGGAATTATCTGAGCCGGGGAACAGCTGGCTCTGCAGATCCCGTCCCACCTGGGATCCACTTCCAGCAGCCTGTCATTCTCACAGAGTTTAATGCTAATACTGTGCAGGAAACATGAAACTAAGCCAAGGGATATTGTCAATGGACGCCCTCAAAGAATCAATTGCGCACTTTGTAGAGTGACATCAAAACAGTTTTGTGCTGGTAAAGACACTCTCAGCTTTGTTGCCCTGTAACTGATGTTCGTGATATGTTAAAGCTCTGAACACCATGTTTGACAGGCTCTGGCTGCTGAACTCACAACTAAATAACATATCAGAATGATGTTCACTCGCCCCGCACAAACTACATCCTGGCAGGTCAGCTTGATTTCAACGGGGAGCCGGCACCGGTGCTTCAGATGGAGTATTTGTAAGGAGGTGCTCAACTCCTACTGCCTACGTCTACGAAAGAGACTCAAGTCTTACTCCACCTGATCCTACATTTCATATATGGCACCGTCCGGCAGGAAAATTATTTAAATCTTAGTTCAAAATACGCAACAAACTAAATGAGACTATGTTTACTTGATCTGAGAGCGAAACTAAGGCCCTTCAATAGGAATTACGGTAACCAAAAGGTGAAATGTTTATGATAAAGTCAGAACTACATGGAAAATAACCAGGAATTTCAATTGGTCGTATTGCTTTTGGTTTATGTAGTCAATGACTACCTAAGTGAGTGAGGTGAAAAAGAGAGACAGACATGTATTTATACATGTATCTTGCTATTGCTTGGCAATCTGTCAGTTCCGACATGTGATTGTAAGACTTCAGTAGGGTGCAATCACTTGTTTCATACTAGCTAGATTCATGTAATAGGTGTACTGTAATTGGATTCAATAGATAATAGAGGTCGCGCATGAAATATAATGACTTGGTGACTCACCCAAATACTTACATTATTAATAAACATACACCTAGTTTTGGTATCCTTTGGTGGAGAAACATTAAAAAATGCACGGGGTAAGATACAGGTCACTGCGCATTGAGAGGTTTATCACTTTAGATATCTATCTAGGGTGAAGTGGTTGTCATTCGAAGATCTGACATACAAGGACTGTGTCTGCCTAGTTTATTTTTTCATTGGTGGCCGTGTTGAGCTTTTTGCTGTTTTCAATCACCCTCCTGCCAAGCAAATGTACTATAGTTGTCAACTGGTGAGATTGCATATATTTGTACATTTTGATACCAGGCAGATGTGGTTACCAGTAGGGTTTATGTATTATCCTATCACTGGAATCATTCCTGAGCCATTCTGTTCTGTCCTTCGAGGTTCATGGTGCACAAGTAATTCCATTTGAAGGTGATATAATCCAAGAATGTGTGCTTCTTTCCTTTGCATTCTTTAATTATTAGTCATAATGCACCTTTTTCTCTCTTTAAAACTCTTTTCAGGATGCGGACAGTAACCTATGGCAGGCATTCTTGAGATGATGTTCTCTTAGACCGTTTTATTTCTGATAATGAATTCTAATTTTGTTTTAACAATGATAACAATATTAGTCTAAAGATGTTTGGTGAAAACTGCTCTGAGGACCTCAGTAGGCAGTGGGTTAGGTACTAAGTACTGTGTATGTTGCCAACTCTATTGGAGGTCCCATGTCAGTGAAACTCCTATCTTATGCCCGGATGCTTTAAATTATATTACCTGTATTTATATATAAAAAAAAAATGCAAACAATAGTGCATACACTTGCAAAAACTGACCCATTAATTTTTCCTGTACATTATATAAGGAAGAGCTTTGTTTTGGAAATACATCCTTATTTTCCAGATTTATTAGAGGTGTTGTTGTCAGTATTTCCCGTCAGCTATATCCATAACAAACCAAAACATATTGCTGCCTTTCTCAGATCATCCATTTTCTAAAGCATTTGATCATAAGTGCATCTCTGCAGGGCCCACCACAGTGCGTTCATAATGAAGTTAATTGAAGCGGGGTTTAAGAGTTCAAATGCAGCCTCCTAAGTTGCCTAACAATCAAAGGCATTAGAAAATTGCAGATTACTTAATGCTTTGGCTTTCACCAAGCCGCCAGGTGTTTAAATGTACACTTGGGTGAGTGCCAGAGCATCTCTCATAGTCTAGCCTGCTCCCCAAGATAAGTACATGCTTTAGCAAATTCTCTGAAGTTGGACTTCGCAAAGTGTGGGAAAGGCAAGAAGGATACTCAACAGCGTGGTGCATACCTCTAAGGATGCAAGCAAGAAAGCTAGCAAGAAGGGTGAAGAAGAATCTACATAAAGTACTAAAAAGGAAAATATTGAAACCAGTGAGTTCATGGACTCATACAACAGAAAAAGGAAAATTGAAGGGAAGGAATGCAAATAGAAGTAAGCTACAATGAGAGGAAATAGGAGCCGAAAGAGCGAGTCAGGAATGAGAAGTCTAAATAAACATAAGACGGCTCCAGCAACCAGCGTCCTCCACATATGCTAAAGCATGCAATTTGTGGGTAGTGTTTTGAAATGAATATTCAAAGCACTATTTTAAATTGTTGCTTTCTTTCATAAATGGTTTAAAGTTAAAGATTTTGCTTTATAGTGTCAGATCATTGCAATGTAATTCAATGCATAGTTTCTCTGCAAGAAGCTGCCTTTGTCGGCCCCCTGCCTCGTCGCTCCCCACACATTTTCTCCCTCTATGTCAGTGTGACTGTTTCATGCTGCCTTTTCTACCCAGTCCCTTTAGTCTTCTAAGAAATGTTCATTTTGCAAAACTTTCATGTCAGAAATGATTCAGAATGTTTGCTTGGTTGTTTTCCAATGTTTGGGTTAGGAATGCTTTGGATGTAGCCCATTCCTTAACATAATTCAAGCTTACGCTAAGAAGTGAAGCCCCAAAATTCTGCATATAGGGGTTGGATTACACTAACAGAGTACATAGCCTTGGTAAATGCCAGGCGCACCCTCCTCAGGTGTGCCTGGGACAGACCGGAATAGTTCACCGGATTACAGAAAAAAAAAATGAACTCCTGAGTTTGTCTCTGTAAGAGGGGGATGCACAGCGATATTTAAAAAAAAATGCATCGCTCAAAGCAACAAATCATTGGATTTTCAAGAGGGGGTGGGGGTAGAGATCCCTTCTCAGGCAACTACAGTGTGGAACTCCACACAACTGTCGAAGTGGGGCGGATTGTTGACCGGTCTCTAGAACCCTATATTCCCTTTCAAAGAACAGACCACAGGGTCACATTAAAAGTGTGAAACGTGGTTCATAGTCAGTACACCTGCCGAGAGACTGTTTGTTCCTGCCCCTGTTTGAGTAAAGCGGATGGGCACAGGAGCCCAGGTGCATTCAATTACCACACTATTGCAAGCTCCATAGCCAACATATTAATCACTCTTTTCATCCTGAGGGAATGTATTGTATTTAAGCTAGCTATTGACAGCCATGAACAACAAGTGATAGGAAGAAACATGAAGGAAGCAACAGAAACACTGCAAGAAGACATGTTAAGGCAGCAAAATGTTTCGAGTGAGGCTACCTTTGTCGCCTGGTGAGTTTTTCTTGATGGCATTTGTTGTCATGTCACATATTTCTGGACAAGGTTTAATGTACTCCAGGTGGTCTTATCATTTAGTATCATATGGTAAACCTCTAGTTGCACTGTCAATTGCAAAAAATGTTCCCAACATATTAGGAAGGCCATGGAAAAGTGTTACTCCAAATATGACAGGATAATGAAATGTCATTGGAGACATAGCCGCAGAATACCTTGCCTATAATGTAGGAAGCTAATTATGTATGCTCAGGAATAAACACTATTTTATGCAAACCATAACCGTCACTCCAAATACAGTGCACATGGCCTCACTATTGATGGAACTGAGGCATTTATAAATGCCCTAAATGATCTTGCATGCCATATTACATATCAAATTACCGTTAACACTATGAAGGAGAGGTCTATAAATGCAGCATTATTTATTTATGTTAGTATGTGTTGTGATTTATTGATGTTGTGCTTTTAGGTGCGGTTATTTATATGTATAAATATTTAGGGTCATATGCATGCATTCGATGTGGTACCTAAGCTTTGGTGGCTTTTGTGTGAGTTATGGATGGTGTATTATTGCTGTGAATGTATTCGCTGTTGATGCAGCATGATTTTAAAAATCAAGTTGAAAGTACACGTTACACACATTAGACACAGTGGCACACGAAACAGTGTAGTAGAAGCACCGTAAAAAGTGCTTTAAAGCATGAGAGAAGGAAAACACATTGATAAGACAACACTAATATATATTAACTAGTTTCAATAATGAAATTTGAATGCATAGTTTGATTATTAACGTATATTGATGAAAATAGTGGTGCTGAGTGAAGTGGCCAAGTGTTTTTCATGCTCTTTGCTGAGAATGCACGAGTTAGAAAAGTCGATGCAAAAATGTGTAGCAGTGAAATACAACTTGCTATGTTCCAATATTATACTAGAGACTCTGTAGGTTATGAAATATTGGAAACAATTTTTGCAGGATGAAAATAGAAAAACGTGCATTTATATGAGGGTTGTGAAAAACTGTGGTAGTAGGGCATGTCTAACGTAAGCCATTTCCACATATAATATTTTGTGGAAATGTATACATTTTTCCTATCAACTGATTTTATTTCATTATATGTGAAGTAAAGTTAAAGCTAATTACATTTAAATGTGAAATGTTAATTTAAAGGCCTTCTCAAAATGATTTTTCTCTAATGCTGAATTTTCACCTTTTGGCAGGTGAAGTGTTGACTATTTCTCCCATACACGTCAACACCCTGACAGTCTTGAATGTGTTTTCGACATTCATAGTGGAATATTCCTGTGGGAATAGATTTCAGCTATGGTTATAAGTCACACATTTGTATTTCTTTGCTACCAACGCTTGCTTGTGTGGACTTTTTTTTGCAATGAGTAGCATGGGAAACCAGCTTTATGTTTCAATTATCTCAGGTTCTCAGGTGATATGATGTAAACATGGATATGTGATAGTCTTTCGATGGTGGTGTGATGCCACGCCAGTGGAACTTGCTAAAACCTCTATAAAAGAAACTCCAAATGAGGGGCAACAACAACCATTCTGATTTTTGTTTCTTGAGCCCCGGATGTTATGCTGATCGATCTTTTACTTTGGACTGTTTATCAATCAATCAATCAATCAATCAATCAATGTGTAAAGTGCGCTACTCACCCGTTAGGGTCTCAAGGCGCTCAGGGGCGGGGGGGAGCTGCAGCTAGAGGTCGAAGAGCCAGGTCCGTTAGGGTCTCAAGGCGCTCGGGGGGGGGGGGGGGAGCTGCAGCTAGAGGTCGAAGAGCCAGGTCTTGAGTAGTCTCCTGAAGGCCTGGAGGTCTGTGGTCTGTCGTAGGTGTAGGGGGAGAGCGTTCCAGGTCACAGCGGCGCGGTGGGAGAAGGATCTGCCCCCGGAGGTGGCTCTGTGGATGCGCGGGACGGCGGCCAAGAAATGTCGATGATATAATAGGTAGCTGATGGACTGAGACCTTTTTTGCCGAACCATTTCTATTTTTCAATTTCCATTATATCTTTGGCTAATGGACTCGCCCCTAATGTACTTTAATTTTGAACTTTCGCACTTTTTTAGAACATGAGCTGTTAGAAATGTGAACCATCCTTCTGCCTTAGTGTTGGCAGGACTCTGTAAATCTGCAACAGAACTTTATAACCACTCAATAAAGATTTGTTTAGATGTTTGGTGCTTTAATGCAAGTTGTGATATTCTTGACCGAAGTGCTGACTTGATTGAATTTGGATTCTTTAATACAATAACCACATTAAGCTAATCTTGTCTGAGTCCATCATTGAGTCCTGTTGGTTCTCACATTCAAACTGTGCTTATGTTTAAATGTGTTGTACGGAGAATCAACGAGCTCTATCAGAATATCGGGTTTTAGTTATTTTGTGCTGTATTGCTATTGCGTAGCTTTTTGTTTGCATGATCCTCACTTGACTTAATTTCGTCAGAAGGTTGAGTCTTCCAGTTGCTATTCTTTATTTCTACAGTATGGTCTTAAGGATGGTGTATCTAAAATACCAGCTGTTTCTGTGAGACTTGGTGAGCAGGTGCTTTCAACAAGGAAATTGCAGACAGCTGCGCAAGTAGAAGAGGACCTCTGACCCTGTTTACCAGGCAGGTCGCTCCCCTCACCGCCACGCAGCCCCCTGTGTGACCACTGACCGCTGCTGCATTGTGTCTGCCTGCGTTAAGAGTGACTGTGCCCTCCTTCTCTTCTGTACCCATGAGTGCGTGATTCTCCCCCACTGTACCTGTGTATGTTGCTGCCTTGATTGTTCCCCTTTCCTTTGGTGCCCAGATTGTGTCCCTTTTTTTTCTTCTGTCATTCCCCGCGTCTCCCCCTCGCTGCCCGTTTCCCGCCGCCGCGTCCCGTAGCTCCGCCCCCTCGCACCCTATTGGTCGCCGCGTCCCGTAGCTCCGCCCCCCCTCACACCCTATTGGCCGCCCCGCTCCCACCTCTCAGCTGCTCCTCCCTCCCTCTCCCACTCATATGGAGGCCACGCAGCGGACGCGCGCAGCGGGCGCGCTGCTGGCGCGCCGAAGGCAAGCCCGTCTGCGCCCGTCCGCGCCTGGCACGCGCCCAGCGCCAGGACCCCTGTCTCCCGCAGACACCAGCCCACCCGCCGGACCTACGACGCCACTGAACTCTCCGCACTCAACGCCGGCCGAATCCCGGGCTGCTATCGAGCCACCCCGAGACGCACCCACGGACCCTTCTGCTGCCACTCCTGCAAGTTCACCTGCATCCGGACCTGCACTACACCAGCACCGACCAAGCCGAGCACCAGCAGCAACCACCTCAAGTGCATCCTGCTCAACACCCGCTCCATCCACAGACACGCCGTCGAGCTCTGGAACCTGCTCGACACCACAGCCCCAGACGTCGCCTTCCTCACGGAAACCTGGATGAACGCCTCCTCAGCGCCCGACATCGCCATCGCCATCCCGGACGGCTACAAGATCATCCGGAGGGACCGCGTCAACCAGACAGGAGGAGGCATCACCATCATCCACAGGAACACCATCCGCATCACGACCAACACCGACGACACCCTCGCACCCGCCGAACACCTGCACTTCCAGATCCACATCAACCCCAAGACCACCCTCAGAGGCACCCTCATCTACAGACCCCCAGGACCACGCACACAATTCAGCGAAGACATCGCCGACTTCATCAGCCCGCACGCCCTCCTCTCCACTGACTACATCCTCCTTTTGGGACCTCAACTTCCACCTGGAGAACAACAACGACCGCAACACCACCACCCTGCTGGACAACCTCGCCAACCTCGGTCTCAAGCAGCTGGTGACCACCCCCACCCACTACGCCGGACACACACTCGACCCCGTGTTCTCATCCAGCAAGGACATCACCTTCAGCCACGCCACCGGACTCCACTGGACGGACTACAGCTGCATCCACTTCAGCTTCAGAAGGACCACGATCCACCACCACCAACAACAGGTGGCACGCAGAAGCTGGAACAAGATTACAGCCGACCAGCTCGCGAACTCCCTGAGCATGAACCCTCCCACCAGCGCAACTAACCCAAGCCAGGCGGCCACCAACCTCACGAAGTGGATCAGCAACTGCGCAGACGACCTCGCCCCTCTGAAGACCCCGCCTAGCAGACCCGGCAGCAAGAAAGCCCCATGGTTCACCGACGAACTCAAGAGCTCCAAGAAGAACTGCCGAGCACTCGAGAAAGCCTGGCGCAGAGACCCAACACCGAACAACATGACTGCCCTCAAGCTCGCCACCCGAAAACACCACCAACTGATCCACGCCACCAAGAAAACTGCATTCAAGGAACGACTGGACAACAACGCACACAACAGCAAGGAACTCTTCAACATCGTTAAAGAGCTCTCCAACCCCAACGCCGGAAACAACGACATCACCCCTTCGCAAGACCTCTGCAACTCCCTCGCCTCCTACTTCCACAACAAGATCGCGGACATACACAACAGCTTCAGCACTCAACCGACGCATGTCACGACTGAACCACCGCCCCCCCCCCACCACCACCCTCCGCGCCTGGACCCCGATCAGCACCGAAGACACCATCCGCACGATGAACTCCATCCACTCCGGATCTCCGACCGACCCCTGCCCTCACCACGTCTTCAACAAGGCCGACGCTGTCATCGCACCCCACCTGCGGGACATCATCAACACCTCCTTCAACACCGCTACCTTCCCGGAGAGCTGGAAGCACGCCGAACTCAGCGCTCTACTAAAAAAGCCATCAGCCGACCCCACCGACCTCAAGAACTACCGCCCCATCTCGCTGCTCCCGTTTCCTGCAAAAGTCATCGAGAAGACCGTCAACAAGCAGCTGGCCGCCTTCCTCGAGACGAACGGATCCCTCGACCTCTCGCAGTCTGGCTTCCGGGCCAACCACAGCACCGAGACCGCCCTGATCGCAGCCACCGATGACATCCGAGCCCTGCTCGACAACGGAGAAACAGCGGCCCTCATCCTCCTAGACCTCTCCGCGGCCTTCGACACTGTCTGCCACCGTACCCTAGTGCGGCGCCTCAGCAACGTCGGAATCCAGGAGAAGGCACTGGAATGGATCATCTCGTTCCTCGCCGGAAGGACACAGAGAGTCCGCCTCCCCCCGTTCAGATCAGAAGCCACCGAAGTCATCTGCGGCGTTCCCCAAGGCTCCTCGCTCAGCCCAACCCTCTTCAACGTCTACATGAGCCCCCTCGCAGCCATCGCACGCCAACACAACCTCAACATCATCTCCTACGCCGACGACACCCAGCTGATCCTCTCCCTCACCAATGACCCCGCCACCGCCAGAGCCAACCTACACGAAGGGATGACAGACGTAGCCAAGTGGATGATGAACAGCCGCCTGAAACTGAATTCGGACAAGACGGAAGTCCTCATCCTGGGATCTTCCCCCTCCGCCTGGGACGACTCCTGGTGGCCCCCCGCCCTGGGCAACGCACCCAAACCAACAGACCACGCACGCAACCTGGGCTTCATCCTGGACTCCTCCCTCTCCATGACCAGACAAGTCAATGCCGTCTCCTCGTCGTGCTTCAACACCCTGCGCATGCTACGTAAGATCTTCCGGTGGATCCCCACCGAGACCAGGAAGACGGTCACCCAGGCCCTCGTCACCAGCCGTCTTGACTACGGCAACTCCCTCTACGCCGGAACCACCGCCAAACTCCAGAAGAGACTCCAGCGGATTCAGAACGCCTCTGCACGACTCATCCTGGACATCCCCCGACGCAACCACATCTCCGGACACCTGACAGATCTGCACTGGCTCCCGGTCAACAAGAGAATCACCTTCCGTCTCCTCACCCACGCACACAAAGCCCTACACAACCAAGGCCCAGGATACCTCAACAGCCGCCTCAACTTCTACGCCCCCACACGCCAGCTTCGATCGACCGGCCATGCCCTCGCCTCCGTCCCCCGCATCCGAAGAGCCACCACAGGAGGAAGGTCCTTCTCCTACCTGGCCGCCAAGACTTGGAACTCTCTCCCGACCCACCTCCGCCTGACCCAGGACCACCTTGCCTTCAGGAAGCAGCTCAAGACCTGGCTGTTCGAGCAGTAGCAGACCCCCCCTCCCCTAGCGCCTTGAGACCCTCCGGGTGAGTAGTGCACTATATAAATGCTTTGATTGATTGATTGATTGATTGAGGAAGCTTGCAGCACATCAAGGCAGCAAGAAAAGGGGATGCTTGATTCTTGTCCTTGAAGGTGAGATCAAATCCCCTCTAAACTCCACCCCTGCGCTGTGGGAGCCTGTACAAGCCATAGCTTGAGTGGTTTTCAAGCTTATGATATCTGGGGGTATAAGGTGAACTGGCACTCTGATCAGCCACTACCCCCTACAGCTAGCCAGTGGGTAGTGGACTCGTGGGACTCCAGTAAAATGTGCAAAGACATCAGGCACATGTGATCAGATCCCTGACGCCACTAGAGCTTTGTCCTCACTCAGGACGACGGGCACTTCAGTTTTTTTGGGTGGGGGTATGGGGCCGATCAAGAACCTTTGACTTCACATCATTTGTTGAAACTACATCCTTTTATCCAAACATTGGTATCAAGGCTCTAAGGAATGAGAACAACCCTGTGCAACATGGCCTGTAATATGCAATGCTAATAGTGTGTTTTCATGTTAACTGTGTTTTCATAGTGCTTGGCGTCTAGGCACTATAACACTGTTCAGGGTCAGAACTCTGGCCCAGAGGGTTATAGACACATCTGTTTTTCACAGTTTATCCTAGTTTTATGTGTAGTATAATTCTCTTGTGTGTATTAAAGTAATTTTCTTTGATAAAAAGTAAAGCACTGACTGGACATTGATTTTATCAGCTGGTAGTACGGTTGCATTGTATCCTGAATGTCTTACCCCACTTCACCTCCTTGAGTAAGCCTTAGACTGCTCTGTCTCGCTACCCTGAGAGAGTCAAGTGCTGGAGAGGAGTACTTAGTTATCCAGTTTTGGGTCTACTAGTACTGAGATGCCAGGGCACCAGAAGGGAACACTTCAGTTGATACGATTGGAGTGCAGTAATCTCTTAGTGCCCTGCTGCCCACACAAGGAGTTTGCTGAAATTGTATTGGAGGATGAAGAAGCGGAAAGAAAATAATGTTGCATCATAGAATGTGTATTTTTATATTAGTGAGTGTTGTTAGAGTAGAGTAGGATTCCTAGCCCCACATTCTGGCCAAAGACCCAATCTCTGAGTTTCTTTGACTTCTCTATATGTGAGGTTATTTAGCTTATTTCTATATGTCTAGTGATTAATGACTGTGAAATTTTTTCAATCTGATATGTAAAGGCTTTATGTTTGTGCATTCATTATCTCACCAGAACTCTTTATTGGGTATTGGAATTTACACCTTTTTCTCTCTTTATCCCAAATTAATTTAGATTAGGGACTTTCCTTTATGAAACCCACTGTGATTCAAACATTTTGTTCTATTTTATAATCCAATCCAAATTCATAGATGATATTAACTTTTAATGTTGAGATTTAAAGATTAATGCCTAATGAATAACTAGATGAAAATTAAAAGATTTGAAAATAAAACCCTTTACCCAGGACCGGACTGGCTACCGGGCGTTTTGGTGGGCTGCATAGCTGGGGGTTGATTTCATTGCAGTGGGGGCTGATTTTGTGGATGGGGACCCGTATGTACTTTTAAATAAAAAACAGCAAAAGAAATAGTATTAAAGCATACTTTAAAACGATTTGGTTTTGCATTTTTTACTTAAAAATGCCCGATAGCCAGTCCGGCCCGCCTTTACCTCACACTAACGCTCTTTACTGACTGAATTTAAAGTCTTTGATGATTTATTGTTATGTAGATGTTTGCTTCTCATTTCTCTTTGTTGACCATCAAAAGTCCATACGACCGGTGGGGGGGGGGGGGGGTTATTTAATGATTACACCCGAAAATTGAGCTATAGAAAACCCCTCAGTATCTAACCATAACTGACAAATTTCAGTGGTTTTCAAGTTTTATTTTGTAACCATAACTTCACTTTAACTGAAGTTTAAAGTGAATGTCAGAGTTTTTTTAAACAAATATTAAGGTGTTAAAACCAATCCTTACAATTACTTCATTTAAACTTTGCATTAGATTTACTTTAACTGCACTGAATTTCTGTTCTTCTTGCCGTAATAGACCAAACTTCTTTTAAATTATCCTCTTCTGCTGTGCTAAGTGTGGTTAGTCGCAGGGCCTTCGGCCACCCCAAGGGCAGGCAATCACCTCTGCACAGAACCTCCAGCTTGGCTGCATGGCCCAGCCTTCTCTCATGACTCCTGGCCCTTTCACACCCTGAGCCATGTAACTGGACGTCCCACCTCCCTTCTGTATATACCTATTTCCGTTTTGAAATGTGCAGAGAAGTATTCGGGTAGTCTATGGTGGGCAGGTCACCCATATTTTAGCCGCTCACCTCAGAACTAGTTAATGGAAGGTGCTTACTGGCTGCTGAATTGATGAATTAATGAAGCATGTTAGAGGATGGGACCTATTTAACAAGCTGCCTACTCCTTACATGTATTTATTGAGGGTAGCAGTGGTAATGTTACCAAGCAGGTTTAGTGTAAATATTGCAGTGGAGTTCATACCGTGTACATCTGAATGACTGACTGTTGGGCCAGTGACATTGCTTCATTAGGGCGGGAGAACGTCAATTAAGTCTGCATGGCAGCAGCATTCCATGCTCTCATGTGATGCCATATTGAATATCATGCCTAAAGGTGTGCAAAAGATAAGCATTTACTTTTTGCAAGCTTATTAAATACAAAGAAAACTTGGATACTATTAGCTTACTGGTGTTGAATGTGCACACCTATTATCACACAGGCATTGCATTACACATCATCTCTAGATGATTTACATAATACTTTTCAAATGTTTTGTTTATTTTATTAATAGCACTTGGTATATGCGATACACTTCTTTGAAACATGTGAAAATACACCAACGTTTAAAAGCACATCTGAACAGTGCAGACTAAAACTCCCTGGTAATCCTACTGAGTTGAAAAAAAAGATATTATAGCTAGGTATGACCAAGTAACTTTGACCTTATTACGGTATATTTATTTGTTTAATGTCCCTACGCTAATTTTATTGGCAGTAAATTGACTCTAGCGCTCACTTATCTAATGTCTACTGATGGACCCTCTTAAGTCTATATTAAGTATTAATTATATATTTGCATCTTGCGAAAAGTGTATCTTTGGGGTTTTCATGTAAAGAGTTATATGCTTCACCACTTTGCAGCTCTCACAGAAATACTTTACATTTTTCTCTACTTCTCTGTTTAGGTCCTGTTGTCTATTATCTGCGACCCAGTCTGGAATGACCTGCTTCAAATCTTAAAGTGCATTACTCTACTTGTTGTCCTCATTTCTTTCTTCACTTCCTTCCCGCAATAGTCACGTCTCTGCAGTCTTTGGATTCCCTTAGGTGTTCACTACATCCCAGCAGCCATTTTGCTTTCACATGTTGCTTTAAGATCTATACTTCGGTCCATGATTGTGTCTTTTTAAATATGAACTACTGGAAGCCGTGTTTGTTGAGCCATGTGTTTCCTCCAACACAGCCCCAATGTAGATTTAAATCTGCATTCATTACCAGGTCTTTGAGCACAGCTGCATCTTACCTTCTCCCACCACAAGTTCTAAACATAATTGCGCTCCATTTTACTCAGTGTTAATACTAACCAGATCATCCCTCTAACTTCGAGTGTTTTGTTGAATGTTACACACTGCACCATCAAACTTTATTCATATCACTCACGATGAACTATACAAGGTGAGCCATTGCTACACTTGTTAAAAGCAGTCTGCCTCTGAGTTATGTTCTATTGGCCAGTATGAGAGTCCCTCGCGTAGCTAGGGGGGTGCGGGGGGGGGGGGGCGGTCCGCCCCAGGCGGCACTATTTTGAGGGCGGCGGCCTTTGTAGTTTGTTGTCACTGACTGTAAATGGCGGCAGAAACCGCTTTCGGAAGCATGGCTTCTCGCAAGTTCCCCAGCATTTCTCTGTAGCCATAAGCTTGGTGCGAGTTTTCTGAATCAAGTGCCGATTGTTAAGTATATGGCAGCGAACAGGTGTACCATCCCCCACGGCTCTCACAGGCTTGCAGTTGAGGCTCCTGCCAGGGTGAAGGTTCACACTACTACAATGTGTCACCTTGAACCCCAGCGGAACGGCCGACCAATCAGGTTGTGTGCTTCAGGCCGGCCCAGGGGGATGTCACATCCTGATGCCAGAGCGGGTCCGGGAAGATTGTTAAGAAAAGCGAGGCTGGTTAGTGCTATGGCAGGCTCCACAAATAAGTATTTAAATATGCCACTAGCAGCGTCACTGCCTGCTGCGCACAGCTCGCACCTGCCTGTTACTTGCAGTGCGCTTTCAGCTGATTTGACTAATACCCCCTCGCCTCCCAATTCAACAATGCAGGATCCGGGGAAGTCAAGAGTGAGTAACCCGGGTTGCAGCGGCCGCCAGGACAGAGTCTGAGTGTCACTGGACGGTCCACCTCGGGACTCACTGGCCTGCAGGGTGTCTATTAACTGAGGCAGCCTGGGCCGGCAAACCCTAATTCCCGCGCACGCGGTGGATCACGGCCTAAATGAGTCTGCAGCCACTGTGTCTTGAAGAAAGATAGTGTGTCAAGGAATTCTTGAAGAGGAGCGTCATCGTCACCGCCTGGCGCTACACTCCTCCGGACTCTGCAGCCTCTGCCCCAGTAAGTGCCATCAGCCTCTGTAATTTACGCAATGAATGGCAGCGCTCCGATAGGCAGCTGCAGCCTGTGCAGTGAGTCAGTGCCTGCCAGTGTAGTTAGTACTAAGAACTCGCCACTGGCACTGCCTCCTTACCTCTTTCATTTATTCCCACATAGTGGCACCTCTCGACCCCGGGGGCACAGTACAAACAAAACTCTTACTGACAATGTCCCTGGTGCGTTTTTAAGCACACGGTATGTTTGTCTGCCTCAAGCGCTCTTTGCATATTTTTTGATCTCACCACACTAACATTGTAATCTCCGTGCTGCCATCACAACACTTCACGGGTCACGAGGTTAAACAAGTTGCATATCTTTTGGTTCCAGATTTATTACATTGAACTTCACTGTGTCAACACATTCATGACAGGACCCGGCTTTGCGTCTGTGCTCTGGGTGGGAACCCTCGATGTCTTGCAGTACATCAGGCAGAATGCTTGTGAACACTGCAACGCACTTTAGTTCCATCCCAAACTATTGCTGGATGGATGTACTACTCATGAAAACACTTCAGCTATTGTAGGGGAATATGTGCTAGGAATAGCATTTGCTAGACTGGAGTTCCCACGAAATTGTCATTGTGTTGGTATAATGACGTGTGTCTGATGTAAAGTGCTCTGACAACCTGCTCTGCTATTAGCAGCACTATTGAAAACATTAACTATTTGTGAGAGAGGGACTGAAAGATGTTAGAGTGCTTTGCAAATGAAATAGAAGATATAAGGCATCTCAATGATACTATACAATGGTGTTGGGCCATATATGATAAACAAAGAGCATTATAGTTGAAATTACAGCAGTCAAAAATATTGAGTAAAAGCAAAGCCATAGGTCAATTGCAGCTGTTTTAAGATCTTCTTAGAGTTTCTCGTTGCTCAAGTGGGTACAATTTCTTACATTTATATGTTTCCCTCGTCTTCATTGCTTGATTTTGCTTGTGCGAAAGTGTCACTCATTGTCATTGAAATGTCACTTATAATTAAACAGAAATTATGAAAATGTCACGAATAAACAATCTGAAATCTTGGCAGCTATGGGTGATATACATGCAAGAATTATTTGTGCCCGAGGTTTGACAGTGGGGTGAGATTCGATATTCGAGTCGAGACGTGGCCTCGCACGGTCATAGGGCTGCGGATGCCATGGGCGGCAGTCTGTGGAATGGCCCCAGGCGCCACAGGCTCTTGCTACGCCCCTGATGAGAGTCAGCCATAGCTATGGCACTTCTACACCTGACAATTATAAACTATCAGCATTCTACCTGCAACATACCAGCGCAGTATTTTATAGCTGCATTTGCAATGTAGTCAATTTCCTTATAAGTAATACTTTGGAAAAACTCCTTCCCTACTCAAAAATCCCCTCCCTACATTGCAATAAGGTAAGTATAGGTTTAGTTGATAGGCCTTGAATAAAATGATCCCGTGAGTTATTTATTGACACCTCACTCGTATCATACTGATGAAGTGGCTGTTCCACTCCATTTTAATCTACAGAGCCTTTTACAATGCTTTAAAATGGCCTGAGGCAGGTAGAATTGTAGGTGGATGGGACATACAGACAAATACTAAGCAGCAGGCTCAGAGAGAGAATTGTGCAGTGTAGGTGGGGCATGTCTGCTAGCAACAGCTTTGAGTTGTAACGGTTATACACAGAGCAACTGCAGACACCACCAGAGGAACTGGTTCCAACAGTGGCCCGGTGGCGGGATGTTGATAGATGACGGTTTAGGATTCATTTTTTTATTTCATGTTCTCTATTCCATCATGTGTTGACTTCCCCGCCCCACTCCACCGTGCTTACCTGTGCGAACCGCCACTCATTGGTTCTGCCCACTTTGACTCTGATCTCTGCTCTCTGTACTTCAAACTGTTAACCTAACTTTCCATTCCTCCTCCCCGTTAACTTAGATCGTAAATTATAACTACACCATTACTGTCGACATAAATAAAACTAACATAAAAACTACTAACCTGGTGCATTCCATTATCCTGCCTTACCGTGGAGGGCACAAAGGTAAAGGTGCAGGTGCAGTGGATTTTTGGTTTAACCGGACCTACCTGGCACCTTTACTTCACTGGCACAGAGCCTACAGCACCAGGATTACTGAAAAAGTGCAGCTCTAAAATGAATGAGCTGCTATGTGACAATTCTGAGACCTTCTACTCCCTGTTAAACTTGGCATAAATAATCACTTTCCGATTCAGTCACTAAATTGGAATTCCAAACAGATTGCTGACACAGCAATCATTTTCAATATGTTTGTGGTGGCTGTTTTTGATTTCCTGCACATTACAGCAGGACTGTTGCCAATACACAGATGGAACACTTTAAACAGAAAGACATCCTTAGCATGCTGTCCTAACCACAGGCTTTATAGAGCAGATGGCTGGAGAAGAGAACGATGTTTAATACGCCTTTATATACCTGTTTATTTAAAGTTTGTCCCCAATGTAAGTTTAGCCAAGGTTTTTATAGTATATTGAGTGCTCCACTTTTAACATTTCCAATGTTCTTTGTAACAGATGAAGATGGTTTACAAAAATCAACAGAATCACTTCGGCTTAATGCCAAATGCATTCACAAATACAATAGAGCAGACTTACAGACACATGGCAGGCTCAGATGAGCCTGTCTTGGACAGCCAACATCTGTTCCTTCTGCCGCCTGTCTGTATGAGAAGCACCGCCTTCGATCACCAATCCCCACTGCCCAAACATTTCCATGTTCCATCATATTTCTTGACCGTCTGCACTGAATGTAGATAGTATTTCGCAGAAAGATACAGATAATATAACAAAACACAAAATCTCCTCACAAACTACTCCGAACATGCTAATCACAAAAGAAAGCCCTCAACAGGAGAGGAACAGAGGAGAATGGAAGGGAATAGAGAAATAAAAAAAAAGTGATTGCCACACATGAAGTAGACATGTCGTCACTTTGTTCTTGGGAAACAGGATAGAAAATCAAACAAGTATTTACTCCTTTGCTTGCTTTTTTATCCTGAGGATGTGCAGCTTTGCTTCTCAAAAAGTAATGTGTAGCTTACAGATCTGTAAAGATATGGACATTGCTACTCCTTGCTATTTTATGCAGGAAAGCAGAGTGACACCTCATGCCCTACCATCATCACTTTTGCTTTTATGTCCTGAGCTTCTGTCTATAGACTTGAGTAGCCTGACTGAGATCTGGGTAAAACAAAAAACCACAACCTAGGAATTGTAAACCTCTGTTACGTGCTACCACTCGAGTGACTATTTGACAATGTATATGCACTTGAACCTCCTCCAGCACAGCTCTGGCTCCTAGAATTCTCCCCAGGGACCAATGTTGGTCAATAGGTAACTTTGCTACCTCCAGCTAAATTGGACACTGTAGTCTCTGCACATCTGTCAGAAGGAAATGGAGCATCACTCCTCTGATATCCTCTGACTTCATTTTGTTCATATAGAACATATCCTTGACCTCACGATCATAGCTACCATATGGATTTTTACCACTTTTTGCAGTTGAGTCCATTCGGGATCTAACTCGAAACAACATGCAATGGCAGATTTTTGGCCACGGAAATTCTACTGTACCAAGCAACATTTCTGTGTTATGTGGATCTAATTTACTTTCATTAATGCTGCCATTTGCTTAACTAGTTTCACTTAGATGTGCAATAACTTTATGAATTGAGCCCTGTGTGAGAGTCTAATGCAGCGGCAGCTCCTCTGCTAAGGTGGAGGAGCGCTGCCCACTGCTCTCTGAGCAGTACAAAGGAAAGATAAAATGATAATAAGAGAACATTATGATTTTATTTTTAGTATGCAGCCTGGTTAGGGTACGGCAGAGCTGGGCTCCCGTCAGAGGGAGCAGGAGTTGGTGCACCATAAGTGCATATGACTGTTCGGCCGGCCAAACCATCAAGCGCACTTAGCATGGTTTCCACCCAGCTGTATTGCACAGCCTGGGAGGAGATCATGCACAGGCTTCCACTCCCTACTTGAGCACTGAACCAGGCTGCTCAGACCGAACACTTCGCTGATGTCATGCTGGTGACAGCAGTCTCTTGATTGGCTAGGGAAGTCTGTGAGCCTTAGTACTTCCAGGAGCGAGGAAAACAGGAAGGACAGATGAGATGTGATGGCTGGCGACCGGCAGGTAAGTCAACTTTTTCCTTCTTTTTTTCTAACACGCCGGTCATTCCACCACTGTTCCCGACCAGCCGCCACTGGTCTATTGCTATGTGACGGGGGAGAGCGGCGGTGTGGGCAATTAATCAGGTTCTTAAATCTCCAACGGAGACTGAAGCATATTTGAGTGCCATAGGCAGGGTTAACCACGCTTTTATTTCCTGTTTTGGGTGCACGGTGCGGGGTACACATTTTTAAGAAAAACTGTTTCCATAGTAATGATACAATATAGGAACTTTTCTATTTTCCCCAGTGATATCCAAGTCAGTAGAAGCTCAGTAAGTGTGCAGGAATTTAACCGAAATTCCCCATTTCCACAGGAAGCATGTGGATAGAGGGATTTTATTTTTCTCTAATTATACCTTTGTAGGGGCCTTCAAGACCACCTGCATTTGTAAACAATACCACGTGGATTCTGGGACTTCATAGTTTTGTGATTTAGAACATGGTCTGCAAACTGCCATATTGCAAAGTAAAATCTAATGAGCCCCAGAATCCAATGCTGGTTGCTGGTATCCCGCACAGAATAGGGGCACTTGGCAATTAGAAAATCAGCTCCTGCGCCTAGAGTACAATTGCAAAGCTCATAGGTTTTTCCATGTTAGGCGTGGGTAGCTTATGCGGTGCTTGAGCCTTGTCCCGTGAGTGATTCAAATTATTTTCAGCATATAACACCCGGATGAAAACGGATTGCTCTTCCCATAAAGACACAAACCATCACTATTTAAATGGTTGGGCATAGATAGGTACACAGGCAAAATGTGATCACCCAACTGGACTTCAATTCCACTAACAGTATTCCCTAATTTACCAAAATGACTTATCAGTATATTCTACAGGGGCATTCAATCAGCATGATTCCCTAACTGGACTAAGCTCTGAGCATGCAGCGTTAAGTGAAAATGTCTCCATAGTACCAATTCAGGAGATTAAATGAAGAAAAGGCAAATCTCGTCAGGTAATTGGACATGGTAACCAGCAAAGTGTTTGAAAGTTTGCCATCTTTCTTTTTTTTTTAATACATTTTTATTATTGCAAGAGAGACAACTTAGTACAACTTACGTAACATAAAATAAACAGACAAAAAGAAAAAATTTCAATTAAACCAATAATGAACATCAGAGACAGAGGATCAACAGTTACATATTCAAAGAAAAAGTATAAATTTACAAGAGAAATAAACACAAATTTTACTGACCTCAGTAAGTAAAAGATTTTACAGGTCAAAAAAGTTTCGCCAAATTTTTTCCTTCTTTTTCAAAGCCTTGGGACCTCTGAGTTTGGCTAACGAAAGTTCCATTACATTTATTTCATTTATCACGGTCCACCATTCGATAACATTAGGAGGTTCTTTTGATATCCATGATCTTGCTATAACTAACCTAGCACATGCAAATACTATGGTTATTAAGTCTTTATATTGACAGTTGACATCCTGGATATCAAGTAAAACCAATTGTGCTGTAAGAGCTGGAGTAGTAATTTGTTTACTAGCTAGAACATCCATTATCCCCTTCCAATATGAAGATAACACCGGGCATGAAAAAAGCATATGTTCTATCCCTGCAGCATCCATATCACATTTCGGGCATTTTGTTCTGTCGTTAGATCGGGCCCCCAGTGCCCAGCTAGAAATTCTTTGAGGAGTATAATATAGCTGCGTTATAGTTCTATACAGCTGTAGCCTCAGATTAGAAGACTGGACTATTGAGTTTATATGGCATAGTGAAAAAGATATCTGTGTGGGGTTAATATTCATTTCCAGCCTTGATGACCATTTAGCTGCTATTTTCGCAGTATCGTCAATTTTGCCTAGTATTAAATGTCCATAGCCCAAGCTGATAAGTGATTTTGTTTTATCTGAATATAAACATCTTAATGTTTCCGACGGGGCCACTTCAGCTATTTTCATTTTACAGTGCAAATAATCTCATATTTGAATGTATTTAAAATACATATCATTATTTAGTTCATAAATGAGTTTTAATGTGTCGAAATCCATAAGCCCATTCGGACCGTACAAGTCACCCAAAGTACTAATACCGTGTCTAGCCCAAAGATTTCCTGCCCCATCCGAAAAAATGTCAGGTAAACCTGGATTGCCCCATAATCGAAGCTCAGCATTAAAGAAAGAGATTTTGTCAGTAATCATAACTTCATCCCAAATTTTTTTAATTGGTCTAGCTGTCTTAAATTTTACTCTTTTGTAGTAGTTAGGATCGTGTAAACGAAATAAAAATTAGTTGCAGTCAGGTCCCAACATGTATTGATGATAGAAAAGCGAGCTTTTGTTTTTCATCAAGCTACGTATGCGGCGGAAGAAGGTAGCAAAAAAGTATAACCTAAAATCTGGAAATGCTAATCCCCCCTTTTCTATTGGTAACTCCAAAAGTTTTATTGACCTACGTGGTTTTTTGTAGCCCCACAAGAAGCTACTGCAAATACCTTCAAGTTTTTTAAAGAAATGTTTACTAGGTTGTAAGGGGATGGATCTGAATAAATATAGTACTTTGGGCAAAATCTTAATTTTTACTAGGTTTATGCGCCCCACTAAGCTAATCGGGATCTTGTGCCATTTTTTCAAAGTTAAAGCAATTTCCTTTAACAAAGAGTCATAGTTCATAATTAATATCTTATCTGTATTAGCTGCTAACTTAATACCTAAATACGTCGCACTTTGGCATATACCAGGAATCGTGTACGACGGTTTATAGTTAGTAATGACCTGCGTCTTACTTACATTTAGTTTGTATCCTGATACATTACCAAACAGTGCGGCTTCTTTAACTATTTCTGGGATAGCTCT
The DNA here is from genome assembly GCF_964261635.1 of Lissotriton helveticus. Classification (NCBI taxonomy): domain Eukaryota; kingdom Metazoa; phylum Chordata; class Amphibia; order Caudata; family Salamandridae; genus Lissotriton; species Lissotriton helveticus. Next base: position 15,841,618 of record NC_136060.1, on the reverse strand, counting down.
TACTAAGTCTGTAGTAAACACCGCAATATAATCTGCGAAAGCAGTTATTTTTAGACTCTCCCCGCCATGCTGTGTTGGGATAATATTAGCTTGGGAAGACAGTGCGTTTAAAAAATGGCTCCAAAGATAGGGCAAAAAGCAGAGGGGACAGAGGGCAACCATGCCTAGTTCCCCTCTTTATCAAAAAGTTCGCTGATTCCCTTCCCCCATAGCTGATCTTAGCCAACGGACTGTCATACAGTGAGCATACCCAGCCTAAATATTGGCCCTTGATGCCAATCTTCTTTAGCACCTCCCACAAGTACTCCCACCCCACGTTTGCCATCTTTCAAATCATACTTCACTTTGGGTGTAAGGAAATTCAGCAGGTTTGGCTCACCCAGGACTCAGCGTGGGTATTTGCACACAGAGAAACACCAATAGCAGTAACAGAAAAGAGCAGCAGTTCAAGACATTAACATAAGAAAGCATGGAATGCTTAAAGGACAGGCAGAGCATTGACCACTGATTTTTTGGGGTGCATAAGTAATGATCTCTTCAAGTGTAGTTTGAGCATATCCTATGGCAATGGAACTGCTGTGTTTGTAAACTAATTGATACTTTTAGTTTCAATTTTCTTCTGCAATTATTAGTATTCAATTGTTGTTGCTGGATAAGTAAACCTAGTGATTCAATGTAACAAGCTTCTCAATTATTGCATAAGGGTGAGAAGAGGAAACCGCATCAGCACCACCAAAGTATGCAATGCTGAATAAGATTTGTCTATTCTGCAGTGGAGAAGTGTGGCTCAACGGTAGACCCAGAGGCTGAGCTCGGCCCGGGACCAGGGTTCAATTCTCGACGCGGCCGGGTGCAGGACCAATGTCAGCGGGCCCGATAATTCTCGCCTCGGTGCCACTCTAACCATGGGGTCCCACGCTGCAACTCTGGGCAATAGCTTACTTAATCTCCACTCCGGCCCCACCACTGCCGGAGATGCCTGGCTTCACCTTGGGGATGCCCAGTAAAGGGACCATCTCACAGGGAAAGCCAGGACGGGTTCCCCAGTGGTACAGCGCTGGGACGCTCCAGGGTAACCACGCGCTCTATAAATCCAACATTCATTCATTCATTCTTTGGTTTGTACGGTTGAACCATGCTGTGTGTCAGACCCACCTAATGAAAAAATGCTTTTATATATGCTGCAATCTAGCTTTTTATGTAAATTTGTGGCAATTTGTTTCTCTGTGTGTATGGACTTTCATGGTATCTTACTTGTAGAGTGCTCAGACACCTAATGGTTTTTTTGGTGTTAGACGAAAGCACCACACCCCACCCAATTAAACCTGATAAAGATGAGTTTTGAGAGCACAAGGGAAAGCAACATTAAAATAAATATACATAAGAGACAATAGACGAGCATTCAGCAGGATAGGGACCAAGACCAAACAAATGAAAGCCACCAATCGAGATATCAGCAAAGCAGCTGAAGCAGATATGAGTGCTCCACGTGGAATTCACAGCACCAGACACTTCCAAATGAAGACTTGAGCAGCAACATAAATAAACGAGCCTGGTATACAAATATTAGGAATACTGATTTCCTAAGTGTGTCCAAATCACAATTAGGAAAACAGTATTCCTAATGTATGAATTTTTGTATTCCCAAGTAGTGATTCCTATTAGGTTGCAAATCAACCTACCTCATGAATATTACTGGGGTAGGTCACAAGTTGCGACCCATTAGGAATCGCTGCCATCACAGTATTGGTGGCCTGCTGGGGTCAACAGACCACCATGTCTGTGATTGCTTTTTAATTTTTAATACAGCATTATTTTTTTTTTTTTTAAATGCAACACATTTTTCTTAATGGAAAATCTGATGTGTTTTTAAAAATAAATTACATTGAAACATTTAAGTTTTATTTTTTAGGCACAGGTAGTAGTGTTTTGGACCACTGCCTGCTCTTAAAAATATTTTTCACATTGTCAAAGGAGAATGATGTCCCAAAGGGCCCCCTTCCCACTTGCAAATGGACTACCACCACTTTTAAACTAGAAGCCAAGTATTACTGTTTTGCGACTGGAATTCAGTGGCAAAACAGTAATACATATCATACCGATTAAGTATCACACCTGCCAATTTCCGAATGGGAAATGCAAATTGTGATTTGGTAACAAGATAACAACTCGCATTTTGCCTTTTGTACATGTGAATTGGGCCGTTTGCGACCGCAAACATGCTTTGTACATCTTACCCCCAGGTGACCAAACAAACTATGAAAGGTAATACAGTATCTCATAGGCAGCCAATGAACTGCAATGTAAAGAAGTTTTGCTTCGAAGAAACTCTAGAGTTTGTGGTCATTGTTTGCATGGTTTTACAGTGCTTGCAATCTCTGAACTGGGGAGTGTGTCAGACCTTAATATAATGAGCTGGCATCATTTGAGCAGGACACTATCACCGAAGACAGTCATGTTGACACCATTATTCAGAAGAGGAAAAAGATTTTTAATCTGCGTAAGAGAAAGGTGCAGCTGGACACTACTGACCGGGGAGGGCATACTGATAGAGGGAGCAAATATTACACCAATGTTGCATACTAATTGGGTATGAGAAGGGCAGAGGCTCATTTCAAAGGATCAGAAAGATGATTATAATCATTCATAAAAAGATGGATTTAGAATGGTCTCTTCCCTGCTATTCAGAGATTGTGATGAAAACGTATTGTTCCTCCTGGGAATAATGACGAGAATTATTTCCTTTCAATTTGCTTCGCAATTGTAGTTAATCCTGTCATATATGTGTTACTAGGGCCTTCTGTTAAGCAACAACTAATTTGTATTGTTCGCTTTGTCCTCAGATTTCAAAAGAATTCATTCTTTAAAGTATTTCAGCTTGCAAATAAGTTTCCTCATGCAATACTAAATCTCCCAAATCTCTTTTACTATCTTTTCAGCACCTTTAGACTAGGACAATTTCCTACTCATGGTGCCAGTTTGACTACAATTTTTTTCAGATATCTAGAGAGCTATTTTGAAGCAACCATAGATCTAAAGTTGCTTGATATTACATACAGTGAGGGAAAACCAATCTTTTGGGCCAGGCAGCGCCCATAATTGCATGGTTTGACTAATTTTCATAGTGTTGATTCCCTTCTAAACAAGCACAAAGGAGTGATTAAGTGGAGGAAAGCCACCTGAATGCCGTAAAGGCACGAGACCTAGTGGTTAAATTATTGGCTGAAGCTATTCCATTATATTATGTGTCCTGCCATCTGCCCTCTCACAACCTCTACATGAAAGGTTGTGGATGACCAGCCTCCAAGTCTTGGAGAGGAAACTTCTGACTTACAGTATTACTCCAGCAAAGGGATGTGGAAAATTAGTACGATTTGGTAAACATTATCTGCGCCATCTTGCCTTTTCCCCTGATGCCACACTTTTTGTCATACGCACCCGCCATTTTAGGTGCCTCGATCAGAACTCCCCTCTGCACACCACTGGCCCCCAGCACAGCCCTTTGCCCTCACAAGCCCGCACGCTGACAACCCCCCCGCTCTCACATGCCTTGGGTCGTAAACCCCTCTTCAGCGCAGCTCTGTCCCGGAATCCCATCCTGTTCCCAGCGCGACACCTCCCTTCATTCCTTTCATGGTCCCAGGCACTTTGATACAAACCCCCTTTCCTGCATGCCCGTTTGTCTTCCTCGTTCCCAGGCCGCCACCTGGCCCTGCGGATACTGTTTATTGCCCCCCCCCCGTACAGTAGGAAGCCTCCCCCATTAAAGGACCCTCGAATTGATCAAAGCCCCCACCCTACGATATCCGATCAACCCCACATATTCCGTGAATCGGCGGAATGTTAGCTGCGCGATAATCATCACCTATTGTGACCGGGGTGGGGACTTCAACTGTAAATGTGTGTGGGAACGGGCCTGAAGGGGAGATTCCGAGGATGTCCTACTTCAAAGCATTGCAAGAATGTGTTACCTGCAATAAAATTCATAAACCTGTGTATAAGAGGCGAGGCCTCAGAGATGCGGTTAGAGCACCTCGTGACGATATTGGCTGTCCGAACTGATGTGTTCTCCTCCGGAGAGAATAAACCTTGTTTCCTGCCTTCCAGTCTCCAGCGCCTGCCTCTTCATTGATTAATATTTTATGGGTTAAAGAGGCGATACAGCCGGGCAAATATTGATTGTCCCTGACCTGTTTTTACAATTGGCGTCCCAAGCGTGGGGCCCATCAGCGAAACGTGGATCCAGTGGGAGAGGTCCTGACGACAGAGTGAACGACTGCAACGATCGGGAGAGCTCCTGCCCAATAGACCCTCGTCTGGCAGCCGATCATCCGAACTTCACTGGTTCCGAACAGACCTCTCTCGAGTGATCTACGGTCCTGACTGGGAACCATCAGGAGTGCCGCGAGGAATACGAGGAAAAGAGGACGATCGGGCGCTGGATTCGGAAGACAAGACACTGTCCATACGGTCCGGGTAAGGTCGTGTAAACACGACGAATTGCGAAATGATTGTTTGATTGTTCGGAAAATACTAGTATTACTCTTTGTTGACTTGTTTGGAGATTCACTGTCTGCAAACGGAGAAACAACAGGCTCTCTCTCTTTGCAAACAGTGAAGGATAGGTAACGCAGCCATCGTGCCTATCTTTCTCCCCCACTGATTGATTGTTCGAACTCGAACTACGGTTCGTGGATTGTTTTCGGGAGATTTCCCTCTCCCACTCTGATTAATTGTTTTTGACCCCGAACTACTGTTCGCGGATTGTTTTCTGGAGATTCTCTGTCTGCAAACAGGAAAGAACAGGTTCCTCTTTGCAGATAGTGAAAGGGTAGAGGACGCAGACCTTTTGCGGGCCTACTTATTCTCCCCACTGATTGTTTATTGACTGTTTTGGTTCATGAGGTATTCACTGCCTGCAAACAACGTAGAATAGAAATATTCTGTCTAGTCTTTGCACGCAGTGATAAGATAGGCAGTGCTGACTTTTGTCCTCGTTGCGAGCCATCATGTCTGTCTTCTCCCCACTGATTGGTAGTTGGTTCAGCCCGGACCGTTTATTAGAGGTGGACCATCTAGCTCCGCTGGAAGGCACCCCTAATAAAGATATGTTCACAAAATATGGATTAGTTACCATAGCCTATAGTAAGCTGTGGCACAAGTATACCAAAGAAAATCAAGAGAAACAGTGGCCACTGATAGGATCCTTCGATCTTGATAAAATAGAAACGTTAGAAATAGCCCTTTGTAGTAGTAAGACAACACCTATTATGCTTGACAGTCTCGGTATGTGGCGCAAAGAAGCAACGCAACGAAAGAAAAGAGACGAAGTCAGAGTAGGTAAAGGGATATATCGACAGGACAACCCTAAGACACAACGACCCGAAAGTAATCCCCCGACACTACGCGTAGGACGACCAGACTTAGGGCAAAACCAATGTGCTTTTTGTAAATATTCCGGGCACTGGAAAGCCCAATGCCCGACTCTACTGAACAAGGGTAAGAGCAGAGGGCCGACAGAAATAACAGGCCGGCAGAAAGGGAAAAGGCGTGAGACAAAGATGAATCAGACTGACACGGACAGGCCAGATAGAACCACCACGTTTGATTATGCCCAATGGCACAGATTTCGCCAGACCGATTTCAGCGACATGTTTGAGTCCTCATAGATCGAACAACGCTAAGACGGGAAACCCAGTCTAACTCTAAGTTACCCGGTGACGAACCCCGTACTACCGCTACTGTTCCCTAACACAAAAAGCCACCCTTTTCGGATAACCTACAGAAACAATACACAGAGTAGTCTCGGACAGATTAGTATACATTCCATTAATGAACTCAAACTTCGAGTGCAATGGGACTGATTACTCTCTGCTGCCCCCCCCCACTCTGTAAAAAAAAGGGAGCAATTACAGGCCTGCATAGACAACTCCCCCATTACCCAGACATGCCTGTCCAAACAAAATACCTACCCCCACTCCGGAAGTTCCCGAAATGCCACAGGTCACCGGTCACGCCCATCCGGAAGGTGAAACACACAGCACGTGTGGGGCGGGGCCTGCTGACAGCCATCGATCGAAAAGATCGCCAGTGGGATGTCCAGGAGGCACCACGGGCCCGGCATGAAATGGCCTTCCCAACCTCTTCCTGGGGTGGCGTCCCCTGGGCCACGAGTAGGGAGGGGGAGGATGCAGATGACCCCCTCCCTCGTATCTCCTGGTCCGGCCATCACAAATACCTCCGCTGAAGAATTGGTACAGGGTGGGCTGGGAGGGAGAGGCGACGCGAACGGGCCTCTCCCACCTCCCCGGATAGGAGGTTTCCCAGCCCCGGCCCGGCGCCGAAGTCCTCCAGCCGGGCGGCGGCCATACTTCCGCAGTACAGGACATGCACCGCGGCGCCCATACTTCCGCAGCACAGGACATGCACCACGGCGGCCATACTTCCGCAGCACGGGACATGCAACGGCCGCCGGCCATACTTCCGCAACACAGGACATGGGATGGCGCCGGCCATACTTGCGCAGCACAAGACATACGATGGCCCTCAAGTGTACTTGTGGAGCACGGGATGTGGGGTGGCCATCATGTATGCCCGTGAGAAGGGGCGGCGTGGGGTGCACTGGGAGAGGGAGGCGGCGCGAACGAGTCTCCCTCGCCCCCCCAGGTGGGGGCACCACAGCTGCACCCTAGCCGAATGTCCTGCTCCTACGGCACGGTGTTCCATTTTTTCACCCCAAAAGGTCTCTTCCACTCTTGCAGACTCGACGAAGGGCGGCTGCTGCGGGGCCTCAAAAATGGCGTCTGGGCCCCCTGGAAGGCGGGTCTAGGCCGCTAAAGTAACTTTGACCAGCAGTGTAACTCGGACGCTTGCCCACCGGGGCACGAGCCCCCACCTCCGACAGCATCCCCACAGCCTTGAAGATTCTACAAAAGTCCCCGGAGCCCTCGGCCCCTGCAGGCTTCCGATGAGGAACAACTGCCTTGATCGCTAACGAAATAACCACAACATAGCCACCCCTTCTGTTGGCATGAGTTTTTTTGAACTGCCGAAAAGGACTCTGGTCCAACCGCCGGTTGTGGGAAACATTTTTGGCCCTGATGCTACTTCCGGACTAACCCGCCCCCGCCCAAAATGGCGCCAGTATCAATGAAAACTTACGAACACCTCGTGGTGTTTTTAGCTAATAAGACTTGATGTTCTGAGATATATATGATCCTTTGTACACTTGACGAAAAAGAGGGAGGGTTCACTCGACGAACATGTAAAAGGACCCCGTTAAAAATGTTGGTTTCAATGTACGATTTATTACGATATTATTGTAACTGATACATAACCTCACTTGTGACACACGCCCACGGTATGCATTTAGGAAATTTGATTGCAACTAGTCTAACTGTGCTTCCAATTATGAAATGAATGCCCCTTGATCCCTCACCTATTGATAGACCTTTTTAGTTTCCTGCAAATGACTAAATAAACCCTTTTAAATGTTTTTAATGCTGCAAAATAGCCCCTCCCCCCCTTACTGTACGTGCTTCAGCCATCGCCGTGTCCGGCCAAATACGATTGCACTCTCATATCTACATGCTGAACGATTGTGCAAATAAAGGTTTTCCAAACTATGAACAGGTATTGCATGTTTTTTTTAAATGTGGGATCAGCGGGAGAGTTTTTCTGTGCACCCTGCTTTGTTCTCTTTTTTAAGGTTATTAGAAGATGGTTGCTCAGCCCCGGATGGAGGATCGACTCTAAGACACGATACTCTGCCTCCAAGTATGCGACTGGCTCAGGAACTAGTGCCTGGAGAAGGACCTCGACTTCTGAGGACGGGTAAAGTGAAGCGGTGTAAATGATAGAATGTTATGAAGGTACGGCACTCAAAGGTACTAGGGAACAGAGTTGGCCGAAGAGCTGATATGCCTTAGAACATCACAGCGTTGGAAAAGATTTAAGGACCCCGATAGCTAGATACATCTACAAACTAGATACCCCGCACTAAGTGCCTCTGATTTTTAACGTTTCCCTACGCACGGCCTATAAGGACACACTGCCCCCCCCCCTGGCTTCAGAAACCAAGACCCCAGGGATTCTATCCCGAGGAGATAAGACGAGTATGTGGTAAGTAAAGGATTTTCGTGCCCATGCATTTGATATGCTCGAATGTTGTCCCCCTCCCTTCCCCTCTTTTCCTCCCTCTACAGGTTACATTGGAATCACGACTGAGGTATGGTGAAGATCTGAAGCCTCGCCATGTCTGATACATGAAGCGGACTAACGCTGCAAGGTGGCACCTAAGCACACCCACAAACTGCTCTTGTAACGAAAGAGCCAATAAGCTGTATGATATGATGAAACACGATCACCCCTGATCCGTGTTGCGTGAATGAGCACATGTCATGTATGTCTGAAACTATGAGAAAATGTTTTTTTTATGCGACTGAAGCGTTGACTTAACTAGTCAAAGGACCGAGAGTGCGAGAAGTGCGACACAATGGTGCCTTTTACTCAATGCATGTCCCCTGTACCCGGCCTAATGCCCGTCCGTCCCAAACTGCATGCTTTCGAAATTCTAACACAGAACCGTAATGTCTCATGTTGTGTAATGCGCTGAATAGCCTATCTTAATACACGGCCACTCCCCATGTCCCACGTGTACTATTTAGCCTATTATTGCACATCTCTCTCTCTCTCTCTCCCTCTCTCTCTCTCACTCTCTCTCTCTCTCTCTCTCTCACACACTCTCTCTCTCTCTCTCTCTCTCTCTCTCTCTCTCTCTCCTCCACACTCTCACTCTTCCGAACGACTAGCACCTAATTGGCAAACCGCCACCCCTGGTGCACCACCCAATTGGCTCCAAATACCGCAAGTATTTGCACAAAATTTGTCTTAAATAAAATCACCTTGATGCCGTGTCACTACCCCCTCCTTTCTGCTAAATATCGATGAAACCTAGAATTGGCCAAAAGGGAAAGGACAGGTAAGATGACTGAGGTTCCCAAATCTGACCCGTAATAAGGGAACTACATGTCAGTGGCTCCCATGAAAAGAAAAAAAAAAATGCCTCAGATAACGCGACCCCCCCGTCCCGAAGTGTCTCAATACCCAAACAGTAAAAGTGATCGAAACATCCCCATCTTCCCAGAACGCCCCAGTTTTGTATCAGCTGCCCCGGACGAGAGTTTAAAAAATGTCCCTCACCCCCGGTTGTAAGAAGATGGGTCGACTTGCAACTAACACAGGCCAGCCATTGTTCCTAGAAATGATTTGTTGATGAGCAAGCTACAGAGTTTAGAATTCGAGAAATGTCACTGAACGCTTACCAACTGAACTGTGGCCTTCTGCTAGATAACACCCTCATGACACAAAGCAAGACGATAGTCCCTCACCCCAGTTTGCTATGTTCCTAGTTGTTTTCCATAAGACCCCGGTCACCCCAAGGAATGAGTCGGATAGTTATCGCAAGCCCCCTGTTTTTTAATAAAGTAGTCAGGTTGTAAGAGACTATGTAGAAATTAGAATGATGTTTGCAAAGTTAAGATTAGACCGAAATGAAGAAATTGTTGCAATAAACCCTGTTGAAAGTAAAATGTTTAGCTGAAAGGTAGGATGCATTGATAGAATGGAAAATTGTTTAGCCTATGTTCGTTCCTCAGAAAGATACCTATCAGACCATGGTGATAGCACGTTGCACTTTTTCGTAAAATATAAAGCCCTGGAGAACGGTATAACTTCGTAAGGCTCGTACTAGGAAAGTGGGTCTCTGCCAGAAGAACTGACATGACTGCAGTAAACAAAATGCAATGAATAGGTACCAGATCTCGTACCACGACAATGAATGTAACACCAACAAACACCAAAGAAATAGTTACGAAGGAAAGTTATAGGAAATCCAGCAAGCCCATCATCAATTATTTATATGTTGGTTGTGAACCCCAATGTAACGGATGTTTCTCATTTGCTTGGAGCTGGGAGAGAAATAGACTTATGTGATTACCTTCCTCTGCCAATTCTCTAAAGACTGTCTTTTCAAACTCATTTAAGGGTACCACTGTCGGAGGAGAGAGAGACCGGATGTGGGAGCACGCGGCCTGACTACAGATCGTGGAACATCTGCGACATTGGCCAAGGCAAGACCGCAACAGTAAGGAGTCGCAGGACGAGGCACTGTTTCCGACAAAATGAGAGGAAAGGGCTGACCTGATGCCCCTGCTCGATGATCAACATTTGCCGAAAAGTCCCCGCTCTCTGAACTCGTCATGGGCCCACCTACCTAAAATTTTCCGTCCCCCTGGTCTGTTCCCGATCTGGCCCTGCTCCATCCCCTTTTCCTCCGACCTACCCTAAGGACTACTCACCCACCCCCTTCTTCCACCTGAACTCTTTGACAATCGACTCGAAAGGACACAGGGCGAAAAGGGACCTTTGTGACCAGGAAAGCGAGGAAAAGGTCATGCCCTGCAACGCGGGACCTAGAATAGAGCTGGACACATAGCTCCACCGCCGGTGCTCCACAGTGCCAACAGAAGACGACAAAGAGTGCTGAGAACTCACTAATAATGGTCCATGACAATAGGACTTCCCCTTCGAACAATGACACCCCTGATTATCGTTTTTACTACGTCTCATTTCTCTCCCAGCCACCATTGTATTGATTATGCTCCAACCGAATACGAAAAGAACTCACATATGTAATGACCTATCAGTCCATATTCCGAATGACTATAAGCATCTATGAAATGTACCCAACGCTCTCACTACAGAATCATTTTTGTCCGATATTGCATTACTATGACTTTCCTGCAAACGAGCTTATCGATAGGCCCGCCTCCTAAGACGAAAGATTTTAAATGTAATGTTTATAGCTCCTTCACCTGGGTTCCTACTTCTTTACTTATGACCGCCACAGTAGACATGGATAGGAAATAGGCCAGCAAGATGTCTTGGAAATGTTAAAGGGAGGACTGTGGAAAATTAGTACGATTTGGTAAACATTATCTGCGCCATCTTGCCTTTTCCCCTGATGCCACACTTTTTGTCATACGCACCCGCCATTTTAGGTGCCTCGATCAGAACTCCCCTCTGCACACCACTGGCCCCAGCACAGCCCTTTGCCCTCACAAGCCCGCACGCTGACAACCCCCCCCCCGCTCTCACATGCCTTGGGTCGTAAACCCCTCTTCAGCGCAGCTCTGTCCCGGAATCCCATCCTGTTCCCAGCGCGACACCTCCCTTCATTCCTTTCATGGTCCCAGGCCCTTTGATACAAACCCCCTTTCCTGCGTGCCCGTTTGTCTTCCTCGTTCCCAGGCCGCCACCTGGCCCTGCGGATACTGTTTATTGCCCCCCCCCCCGTACAGTAGGAAGCCTCCCCATTAAAGGACCCTCGAATTGATCAAAGCCCCCACCCTACGATATCCGATCAACCCCACACATTCCGTGAATCGGCGGAATGTCCAGCTGCGCGATAATCATCACCTATTGTGACCGGGGTGGGGACTTCAACTGTAAATGTGTGTGGGAACGGGCCTGAAGGGGAGATTCCGAGGATGTCCTTTCATACTTCAAAGCATTGCAAGAATGTGTTACCTGCAATAAAATTCATAAACCTGTGTATAAGAGGCGAGGCCTCAGAGATGCGGTTAGAGCACCTCGTGACGATATTGGCTGTCCGAACTGATGTGTTCTCCTCCGGAGAGAATAAACCTTGTTTCCTGCCTTCCAGTCTCCAGCGCCTGCCTCTTCATTGATTAATATTTTATGGGTTAAAGAGGCGATACAGCCGGGCAAATATTGATTGTCCCTGACCTGTTTTTACAGGGATGGAAACGACTACACATCTCTGATTAGATTTCTGCTCTTGTCATGATGGCCACACTTTTGTTGTTGCTTTTCCTTTCAGCTTTACCTGTAATTTACCAATAATAGAAATCACAGTGCTAGTTTCTACATAGGAATTGGGTTTCTGAGTTGTCTGGATGGTGCTTGATTGGAGGAAAGGTTTGACCATGGCACCACCAGCTTGACTGTTTATCTCCTTTCCTTTGGACTTCTTGTCTTCCTGCTTGCTTCTCTAATTATTTGCTTAAGCCCTCTATAGATACAGTTCACAGTTTAAGGGATGGACCAAAACAAAACACCCTAAACACTTTATAGCATGAGGAATTCAGTTGACGAGGAAACCTCAGACACATACGGTAACATCTATGTGATATAAACAGCATTATATCCCTACACTTTTCATGGATCTAGATTTGTATGTTCAAATTTGCCTCTTTGCCTATCTGAACAAATCGTCATTTGTCCATGAAGAAACGTTTGAGATGTTTCCAATACCCATTTTTAGGTTTCGTAACCTGGCGAGGGGCGAAGCCACTCCCAGATCGAAATCTGTTGTTTCTAATAGTGAGGTTAGGACAGCCTCTGTTTCCAATTGGCTAGCTCCATAAATGGAGGCTAGCCATTGGGAGGCAGAGGCTGTCAATCGCGTTTTCTCTCGAAAACGCGATTCGGGGGCGTTTCTGGTGCTTTTTTTAAGCCCCGCCCCTTTGTCCCGGGCCGCGCTGCCATTGGCTGCCGGCCCGGGACACCCCCGTGACGTCATTCCCGGGCCGCGCTGTGATTGGCTGCCGGCCCGGGACACCCCCGTGACGTCGGGCCGGCAGCCAATCACAGCGCGGCCCGGGACCTGACTTGTTTAGTTTGGCGAGCCAGGCCGTTTGGGACCAAGTAGGTTTACGGCGGTTTCAGGACCTTGGAATCGTGAGTACAGAACTTTGGTCCCCATGTAGCCATTGTGGAACGTTTACCTCGTACACAGCCCTCTAGGTCAGCAGTTGAGAGCGGCAATTTTTAACTGCTTATTATCATGTGTCTTTGTCTTCTGATCGAGAGAAACATCGGCAATAGCCTATCAACGCAGCACTCCAGACTAGCAGCTCAGAGTGGTTTCTTTAACAGAATGTGTGTGTTTGACTTCTCATATGCTACGGACATATCCGCTCTGTCAGTGACATCTGGAGTTTATTAGCGCTGCGAGGGTTTCCCCCTCCTTCAAGCAGCGCCGGATAGTGCTGCGGCAGCAGAGCTCGGACGTCAGGGTCGGTGTTTGCCTTTCTACACACTGCGTGCCGTGTGATAACAGCCGGCGGGGCTCAAGTGCTGGCGAGGCGCTTTGTCTTTACAGTTGTAGCGCTGCGGGGCGCCCGCTGTGCAGGCGCTTTCTCTTCCGGGTCCACCGAGTCCTGTCCTCTTGGTCACACGGCCTTGCCGGGTGCGTTTCAAGCCCGCCCAAGCTTATCGGCGCTGGGATTTCCTTCTGTCAGGGAGCCATGTTGAAAACAGCGCCTCCTGTTGAGTAACCCATGGTGCGCCATCTGCAGGCTTCATTATGTTTGCAACTCACTGAAGCTGTTCGCTGTCCGGGGCTCATATGGCCCCTCGGTCAGAAGCTAATTTTTAGGTTGACGGACATATCCGCTCTGTCAGTGACATCTGGAGTTTATTAGCGCTGCGAGGATTTCCCCCTCCTTCAAGCAGCGCCGGATAGTGCTGCGCGCAGCAGAGCCCGGAGGCCAAGGCCGGTGTTTGCCTCTCTACACACGGCGTGCCGTGTGATAACAGCCGGCGGGGCTAAAGTGCTGACTAGGCGCTTTGTGTTTACAATTGTAGCGCTGCGAGGATTTCCACCACATCTCGCAAGCTGATTGGTCCCTCGCTGAAATACACAATCCCGTCTGAAAAACAAACGGTTTTACCGTATTCACTGGATGCAAAGAGCAGAGACTGACTGTTTGCGATGCTGTTACTGTAGCCAATGTCCACCGCTCAGTGAACACACAGGGAATTCTTGATGGGCAAAAAAGAACAGGGTTGATATATAGGGTTTTGTGCCAGCTTCCTGGTACTCAGCCGACAAAAATTGAGGGACTTGTGTCCACACAGTTTATGAAATTGTCTAAGGAAAAACCTGCAGGAACAAAAGTTTAACAGATTTGTACACAGATGCGGCTTCGGTTTCAAGGCAGTCCTAGGCAAGCAGTAGTGCAGGAAGAATTGGATGACACCCTGCTATTCTAGCTACCACCGCATTGAAGTCCGTGGTTTTCTTTTTCAGGTCAAGGTTTTCAAGTTTGTTAATGTTCCCGGTCCCAGTGTTGCTGCACGCTCGGCCGTTCCTCAGTTCGGGGGTGCTCGGTCTGTACACTATTTGTGTCCATTGAGTGGCTCATGTCCTTGTGGGATTCTTTGTCTAATTTCTGGTCAACGTGGGTTGTAGTCACTTTTCCACACATCGCTTTCTGGCCGTGTTTGTTTGTTGGCGGTGTCTTGCACGCATGCGCGCTCCATTCTATCTCACGCTACAACACAAAGTGCTTTACAGCTGTGTGTGTGTTTGGTGATCTCTGCTCTTCTGCTGCCTGTCACTTTTTCGACTCTGCCATCTCGTCGTGCTGTCCCACGGGACCTGCGTGCTCTGGGTGAGTGTTATGTTTCTGTACATATTTCCATTCCTGGTGGGGTTTCAGGCACCTGTTGCTCTGGTATTTGCCTGGCAGCTTTCATTGGTTGATTTCCCCCATTTTGCCCTATTGTTTTCTGTCCTGGCGGATTGCGTGTTTATGCTTTCTGTTTGTTGGGCTTCTGCGTACTGCTTTTGTTGCAGTTCTTACCTGCTGGTTGCTTTGTCTATTTTTGGTGTGCATGTTGGTGTTTTGGTGAGCGGCGACGTAATACCGGTTCTGGTGGCTTTGTGTGCTAATGCTCCCACTGTAAGACCCTGTGTTTGCACTTATGGTTACGTGTTAGAGCTCCCAGCGGGTGCATTCCGCCTTTCATCCTTCTGAGGTTGATAGCGTGGACAGTGGAGGAAAAGGGTTTAAAACCGTGTTATCACATATAGCAGAATGACGTAGGGTATGTAGAGGCAAGTAAAAAAAATAGAAGTCCCACAAAAATACTCATAAGCAGTGGTTGGTAATATCAATTTGTATTGTAATTAATCCATACATGACTAGCAAACCTTTCTTACTTATTGTAAACTTGGTTTGCACAGCATAAATCATGTTGCACTGCTCTTGTGTAAGTTCTTACCAAGTGTCACTTGTAGCGTGATGTGCACAGTATTGGACAATGTTTTGGGAATTATTTTAGATTTCCTTATGTTATCAAGCTGCTCCCAAAAATTGTGAGATTTGGGGACAAATTACTACTATGGAATTGCACTTTTCATGCGAAGAAAATACTATTGGATTCAGTAATTTAGTGTTTGTGTAGAAACGCATACAGAATTGAAAACCTAAGTCAACTAGTGTTAGGTTATGTTCTTGGTTGAATTTACCAAAGCGGTCTCGGGAATACTCTGTCGTGAGAAATAGTGCAGAGTGACTGCAGAGTGCTAGGGAGTGCAGAGTGACTGCAGAGTGCTAGGGAGTGCAAGGGAGTTCATAGTGACTAGGGAGTGCATAGTGTCTAGGGAGTGCAGAGTGACTAGGGAGTGGAGAGTGACTGCAGAGTGCTAGGAGTGCTAGGGAGTGCTAGGGAGTCCAGAGTGACTGCAGAATGTCAGGGAGTGCTAGGGAGTGCAGAGTGACTAGGGAGTGCAGAGTGACTAGGGAGTGCAAGGGAGTGCGAGGGAGTGCAAGGGAGTGCTAGGGAGTGCAGAGTGACTAGGGAGTGCTAGGGAGTGCAGAGTGGCTAGGGAGTGCAGAGTGGCTAGGGAGTGCAGAGTGGCTAGGGGGTGCAGAGTGGCTAGGAGTGCAGAGTGGCTAGGGAGTGCAGAGTGCTAGGGAGTGCAGAGTGACTAGGGAGGGCTAGGGAGTGCAGAGTGCTATGCCATTTATTTATCTGTTTTCAAAACCAACACATAAATACAAATGTTTTCATTTACAATGCCAATAGCTCTAACTTTTGCAAAGGCGAAACCGTTGCATTGTAAATGCTTGTTCATTCAGTGTTCACTTAGTCATGGTTGGGTCATCTGAAGATAATGTCGGTGCTGGAAGAATTAAATAAAGTTTTGGTAATTCTAGAGTGTGTTGGTCAAACAAATATTGAGGAAAGGCTTCCATTCTTACTTTCACTCTTTACCTCACCCTTGAATTATCTCTGAAATGACTGTTCAAATGCTAGGGTCATATTTAGTTTATGGTTGCAAACCAATCGCTTTATGGCATATATGCAATAGAAGATGTTAAAATATTAACACAGAAGCAGTGACATTCTACAATATATAGAGCATCTAATCTCAACATTGAGAAAAATAATAATTACAGGCAAATGTCTCATAATTTAAAAGAATTCCTGTAAACCAGGACATACTGTGGACTTTAAACATGACTGTATTTTTTTTAAATATCTTGAGTAAGCAATGTTGTAAGTAAGATATTGCAAAATATGGGAGGCAGGATGGTATCAGTAATCATGTTTATAAAATAGACAAGGAACATAACAAGAAAGGACTATATAATATAAATAGAAAGCAATTAAAATAATGCCTGTATGCACACCGTGTTTCTATTTCTATAATATAACTGATTAACCCTACCATCTAGAGAGGCAAAGGACATAATGCTATTTCTATGTAGATTTGCCGGGATATTGCTAGCTTAAATGCTTGGTGCCTCGCTGTTAAAGATCAACAGGCGGTGCACAGATGGAACACATTAATAAAAAGGCCTGGTTTCAAACTAAAATACAGAACTCTGCACACGGAAAAAGCTGCCAGGCTGAAAAACTAACTAAAGAGAAGACAAGCTTAAATTAAAGTAGGAGTTCGGTTTGACTCGTTTGCGACTAACTTCTTATGTTGGGCTGAATAGAAGTGCCTTATCTCAAAAGTGCAAATAAGCTTGCATGACCTCCACAGAAATGTATATAAGTGTACTCTTTCCTATTGTGTTGATTCTACGAGTAGTAGTAGTAAAACTTTATGACGGTTAAAAGGCCATAAAAGTACAGAATAATAACAAAATACACAAACTTAGCAGCAATCATTAATCAGAGGATGTCACAATGGTTGAAGGTCACAAGTTGCGGGTATAAAAATACATTAGGAGCAATAACATCCAGATAAAGTGCCTAGTGGCGTACCATCCATTATCAGTATAGTGCTCAATTAGATAAAAACACCATACACCAAAATACCCCGTAGGGATAAAAATGCAGTTACTGTCCAGATATGTCTGAAAAGTTACATAGGAGGAATGGAACAATGAGAGCACTGGTGTGAATTAACACACCTAAGAACCAAAATATTGAGGATAGATGGATTGCATGTTCAAGTTAAAATGGAAGGAGGACATAAACCGCAATCAAGGGCCAGCTGTGTGCTCCGACAATTACAGTGATTGAATCTATATATTTGAGAACAAGCCTTCGAAAGGAGTCAATAAACCCACTGTAACTTCTATAAAGACCAACTGGGAAATAGCCTAATTAGACAGCTAGAAATTAAAGGTCATGCAACCGTGGCCTATTGCCAGGCTATCCTCCTTCAGAGACAACAAAAGGGTAAAGTTCACCAACCTCAGCTAGGCAATGTGGTTAGGGAGTCACAGAACTGCAAAACCAATGATGTCATAGATAGGGGGTGACATAGGATATAAAGAGAACCTACATTAACTCATCTATCCTTTCGAGATAAGATAATGTTAATAGAAGGAAAGCACACAGTTCGACTGTGTTTCTATCATTATGTATTAGGAAAAAGGAGTCCAGAAATCAAATAAAATTCGAAAATGTAACATATGTTCAAGAAATCAATGGGAAGAAATCTGGAATATATGGACCAGGAAGCACATAGATATCTACTGATGATGAATCCTGGGGGGCTCAGTTGTAAAGATCCTAAGAAGCCACCAGGAATCTATCAATACCCTGAGGCACAAGGGGTGGACACATTTTCCCATAAGGCATGAATAGAATGAAGTGATCAGTATCCTCAAGTTTGTGCCCACACAATTTGCATTCTGACCTCGGAAGAGAGTCTTGAGACCATTTGCTGGTAAGGGCCTATTACGGCAAAATACCAACATGAAACTTTGATGTTATAGACTTTGACAAAGGAGGGGTGATCTCGACAAGGTAACCCTCAAACCTAGGGGTAGGTTTGAAAGACAAGAGTTGGAGTGATAAGGGACCCAGATTAGCTAATTAATGCCACTGGGACTCACAAAATCCCAGTAGGTTTTCTTTAAGATGGTTTTAGAATTAGGAGTGATGCAGCAGACCTAGTTTTGTAAACCATTCCTTGAGGTTGGTGAACCGCTTGATCTTGTTACCTAGATCTAGACTCTTATTTTAAACATCATCCCTTCTCTACAGATCCAATTCTTATTCTATGTGTAATATTTATGTGCATTGGACCTAATTCACAAAATATTTTGTACACCTAAATATCACATCAGTAGCAGACTTTACTGTCAAAACTTCAAAATTCTGATTCACAGATTCAGAATTTCATTCAAGTTTCCCGCACCTCAATGTTCTTCTGTAGTAGCAAGTTATGATTAGCACTTATGTGTGTGCCGAGGGGAGGTACACATTAGCGGCCATGGAAAATCCTTGGAACACCTAGAAAGTCAGAACCATGTGGGTATTTACAGGGTTGAAACAATGTTGGAGTTAGTATCTCTCCAAGGTGGAAGAGGATATGCAATACTCTAAAATTTCAAGTAGGTGTTGAGGGAAGGGTTTCACCCCGACAAATAACTTTTCCTTGTGGTAAAAAAAGAAAGAAATTAAAAGTAATAGAGGTTAGTAAACACCTGCTTTACATCAGCAGATTGTTTGTTGGCTAGGTCACATCATTAAATATAGGACAAAGGGAGTATGCAGAGAGATGTATGATCCTTGTAGTGATACATCCATTCTCCTAGAAATTTGGGTGGATCCCAAAAAAGTTAGAAAGTTACATAAAGTAGGAATTCACTCTATGTTCGACTTTTTCAAATATCTATGTGAATAAATACTATAATCAGTAAGAGAAGAACATCTAGTTTATTTGTCAACTAATTTTGAATAACTACTACCAATTAATAGGATGACTGAAGAGAATGCAAAATACATGTGACAGTTCTTAGTTTTATGGACTTTTCCCCTAACTTCCTTCCCTGGTTCTGACTACTATATACTATTATATACAGAACCCACAGAGAGGAGTCGACCTGGAGGGCTAATATCGGAGGAGTGGGACAAACAGCACTGTACTAGATAGGGCAGTCATATACACTTTTCGCACTAGCAATGGAACCGCTAGCACTACAATTAAGAGGGTCTTATGAGAATGGGAAACAGGCGTAAGAGTATTACGTACACATTGATGTACACTGATGACACAATGGTGTACTGTAAGCACCCGCTCAGAATAGTACCCATTCCGTCAAAGCGGAGCAGGATTGGTGAAGTCTCAAGACTCTGATTAAATTGTGACCTACAATCCTAATTTGTTAGACCTGTCATCTTTAGGGTGATCTTACCGCAGAACCCCCAGAAATGTTGCCTTTTAGCTCCTGTTTTGCGAATTCTTTTTGTTGGCCTTAGGACATTAAGCCCTTTACCACTGCTAACCAGTGCTAAAGTGCATGTGCTTCTCCCCTAAACATGGGGACATTGGTGTATATCTGATTAGCATATTTTATCTAGTAGTAGGTCCCTTGTGAAAAGGTATCACATATACCCAGGGCCTGTAAGGCAAATACTGATAGAGGGCCTGCAACACTGATTGTGCCACCCACATAAGTAACTTTTCAAACCTATCTCAGGCCTGCCAATGCAGGGAATGAGTGTGCAGCTTGCTGCCATTCAACTTGGCATTTAAAACTACTTGGAAAGAAAATGGTGGGTTGACTACGCCAAGAGCTCCGCTCCGTCCCGCATTTCCCCGCTCCCTGCTACCACACGGCCAGTGGTTCTGGGCAGTAACCTCGAAGCAGAGTGCAGAATGCTGCCTCCTGGATAGCGTTCCCCGGCTGGTTTGCAGCCAGTGCGGACACCACGGTTTCTCTCGCCTCACTGATGCTGCAGCTTAGCTGTCTGCAAATATACGGCCAATTATACTTGACTACATGTCTGCCATTAGACTGGCTAAGAACCATCTTCCAGGACTCTGCAATAGCCTCACAGAAGGCTAGTGTTTAACAAGGAGTTCGCAGGACACGAGGGGCAGCAAAGAACCATGTGGAAGAACTCTGTACACAGCCGGAGGAAGACCTAGTATTGAACCTGGTAGACACACCCCTAGTCACGACATCCTCACAGGAGGGGCGCCCTATTGTGAAGCTGCTAAAAAAAGGGGCAGTAAAGATCTCATGGAATCTGAATCTAAAGAACCAGGAGAAGTATCCTGTTTGGCAGAAGCCTTGATGGCGGCAGCAGCAACTACTCTGGTGAGTACACCTTCTCCCCCACTGCTTCAGGAGTGGAGCCAGGACTGGGATCACGAGCAAGACCCCAGCAGTACCAAACCGATGTTGGAACTTTCAGAACTTTGTAGCCAATATTCACCGACTCCTTCTCAAGCAGGGCTTTTATCCGGGTGTGGAAATGTGCCAACCATGCAAGATGTCCTACAGGAAGCTTGGTGGGGTACTTCACAGCCAACAAATGTAAGCCCCGCTTTTGATACTCTTCAGCTCCCCGTGAGTGGCACGGATGATGCTGGTCAGCCATGTTGCGCTCCTGGTGATGAGATAGATGACGATTTAACAGGAGAAGGCCATTTGGGAATGTTAAGATGTCACTTCAAGACAGGGGTGGACTTAAAGATAACTGGTGAAAGAGATCATCTAACTGCCCCTGTGAGTCATGAGTCCCCTCCTCTACAGCCTGAGAATAGCATGCTGCATGTCTTACAAGCGGGTATTACCTCTACTCAAGGGGGGGGGGGTTGCTCAAAGAGCAGAATATATTAAGACAATATAAGAAGAAAAAACCTGCTGATAAGGGTGACTCTCCAATTAGCTAAGCCTGCAAGGCAGCACCAGCCTAGTAAGGCAGGCGACCAGGTCGCTAAGAGTAGTCCACTTAAGGAAATGGGTGACTTCAATGAGAGAAGTAAAATCAATTATTTCTCGATTATCTGCTATGCTCCCAGGATCAGAAGGTAAAAAACAGTGCCCTGAACAACATGCTCAACACTCTCAGCACATACGTTCCACCCCAAATATCGGTTTTCCCTCAGATATATCCCCTACCACCCCAAAACCCATATCCTCACTAAACCCTGAAATTTATCTTGCCACCCAAAAACCCATATCCATCCTAAACCCTACAAATTCTAAATATATATAAATATTCACTGGACAAAAAATAAAGGTTACAGGGGTGTTATAGTTAGAAACAGATTTTGTTTTTTTAACAGAAATTCACTGAGGTAAAAAAAAAAAGGATACAGGGACGTTATAGTTAGGCTCACATTTCACTCATACAAAACCAGTGAAATTCAGCAGTTATAATTACCTGAGATAACTATAACTTATGCCCCCGCAAGGCACTGCATATGCCCTTACATATGACATCACTCAAGCAAAAAAATAACCAAACATCTGGATTGTCCTTTATAGGTGCAAATAAAAAAAAAGTGAATTCTTTTTACTTTTTCAATGTGCTGGAACTGTTACTAAATGATATTTCAAAGCATGCTGGTTGACTCTGTGAGACTGTAGGATGCCAACACTGCTACAACTGAATTCCACCTCTGCACTGCATTAAAATAAATGAAAGGCAGGAGGGAGCACGAGCCATGCAGGGCTGCTATGGAAGCCGCGCACTCAGCAGGGCCTGCTGATAGACCAGAGATAAGAAAGGGTCTGCAGTCCGCGCTCTTTGCCTCCCTCCCATCGCTTCGAGGCTGGCTGCTAGCTACTTTTGGCTGTTGTTTTGCAACTTAATAATGGATAGTGAATTCCAGGAAGCTTCGCTGTCTTTCCTACTGACCGTCTCACACTCTGGTCCAAAACCAGCTTTAGAATCCGCAGAGAACAACAAAGGCCTGCTTTAGGAGTTCTTTGTGAAAATATATTTATTTTGTGTTAAAAGGCTGCGCACTAGGTTAGAAGCACACAGCATAGTTTGAGGTTGAGAGCAGCTAAACGAAGAATGCTCTCCCTGCTCCAGACAAACCACAAAGTGCACCGAAGTCTGCCTTGGAATTCCAGGCCTGTTGTTTGCATCCAGGCCTTCCAGAAAATAACTAGCTGGACGGAGGCACACTGGGCTGTGCGTGGAAGGCAGCTTTGTGTGTTGCTTCCGTGACAGTAGACAGGGAGAAAAGATACTCAACAGTGTCTGCCTTCTCTAGGGAGCTGGAAATCACAGCCCCCGCCGAATATAAAAAAATAACACATTTACAGCAACAAACACAAAGAATTCTGAGACTGTCAGCAATAGCAAGTCAGCAAAATGATTAATACAGCTGCATATTACGAGCAGGGGAGAGCCCAGGCGCGAATCAGCAGGGGATTTATTTTATCAAGCGCAATTGTCTGACACAACGGATTTGCTTGTGTGCCTTTCATACTGAAAAGGCAACAGAAGTCTCTGAGTGAATTACTTCCCGAGCTCGGAATCGTAGCAAATACAAAGCAATCTTGCATCTGGCTTTTCTTTAGTGGAAATATGGGTTTTTAGTACCTCCCAGATCATAACACCCAAAAATGAAAAAATATCGTTAATTTGTATACTGTTTATGCATGTGGAACATTTAGCATTCGTTCCGCGGTACAGAGAAATAAGGGGGTGCACTAGGGATGTCACAAACAAACTGCGGACTGCAACAGCAAACCATTTCATGGCGCAGATTGTTATGTACACACATACCGATAATATAATTTCTAGCAGTTCATATATGTCTCGCCAAATATCTCAGAATATGACTTTTTGACCAGCACCGATCTCAGCTGTTTGCTGGACATTGTACATTATAATCACTGGCAGCACTTGTGCGGCTGTATCTGCAGCATATATATATCTTTTTTTGTTGGAGTGTTTATATAGCTTGAGCTCGATCCAAATGTATTGGAGTACTTTACACGAGCACAAGTTTTTTTGTTTTCTTTTTTAACGGAGTTTTATATAGCGCAAACTTGACCCGAAGGTATTGGGTATCAGAGCGCTTTACACGAGCACCAGTTGCGTTTACATAAGGACACATTCCTTTTTGTTAGGCACGTCGATTTTAAGTGATTTGCCCAGACTCGAACCCGGTTCCCCAGATTTGAGGTTGACCGTCCTAGCTGTTAGGCCAACTCCTCTCCCCAATTACTCCTCAGTTACATTACACAGGGACGCATTCATTTTTTGGTAGGCATAGGGAGATTAAGTGATTTGTCCAGAATCACAGGATGTTGAGCCGACGCCGAGAATCGAACCTGGTTCCCCAGCTCCAAAGTCGGCAGCTTTGGCGCACCACTTAGGCCTAAGGCACCACCTTTATTACACCAACTTTTAGGCCCAGGATGTGCTTAGGAAAAGGAGCAACAGGGCATTATTTTTCCTTTCTCTGGGTCTCTAGACACGTCTAACTGCTGCAGCTCACACTGTTGCTGCTTTCCTCAAAGTGTTAATGTTTGTCCATTAGATGTCAGATGCTCATTTGTAACTCAAAGGCGATCTCTGCCTCACACCCACGGGGCTGTTTAACCAGTGATGGCCTACAAAAAAAAGTCAGAAGGCCAGGAGCTACATTTTATTTTGCATGTCATAACTCTGCGCTTTGGCACTAAGACACAAGATACCATCATCTAATTTTTTTTCCAGGCAACAGCATGTTGCATTCTGGTGCTTGCAGTTTTGCTATTTACAGTTTCATTGTGGAATCAAAACCATAGCATGCAATGTGCTGTTGAACAAAATGGCAGAATTCCTCTGGAGCCACTAGTCAGCTATGTTTTATAGTTTTACAGCCACACACTCCATTTCAAAAACTGCTTGTTTCACACATAAAACCAAAGTAAACTCTGCTCACATATTTCATGATGGTTCACCCTTTCACTAACACAATGCATTAAAACAAGCATTGGTAATGTGAATACTTTTTATAGTGTAGAGGACATCTTGGTTCAGAACTTCAAAGCACAATAAAGGTAGAATATTAGCAGCAGTAGTGCAAGCTTCCCTAAGAGAATAAGTAAAGGACAGATGGCAGTAGCAGAAGGAACATCACAGGATTCTCTCACACATACCGGACAAGTAAAATACAGGCAGTTAACACATTAAAGAGGGGGTGACAGGAGGTGAAGGACTGTTTTACACTTTTGGTAAACAGATATACACATACAAGAAGTAGAAATCTCCTGGAGGAAATAGCCAAACCTCTTACAGAATTACCATACATTTATATAGAACTCCATACTCATATAGGATAATGAACTCTCATGTGCCTGGTGTGATGTGCTTCATCAGTGGGTTCCATATCTTACAGTGAGAAGCAATTGAGAGTACTACTGTTCACTGGTCTTACAGTGTCCTAGATATGGGTTCCATAGCTTGGGTGAGATTATGTCTCTTACGTCGATATTCAAGTTCTCTCTTTGTTATACTGTCTAACCCATATTAAAATTGTATGTGGGTGATGTATATATGTTATATTACTGGTGTCTCCTTACCACGAGATTAAAAACAGGATGGCTGAGCAATGAACCCTCCTTCTCTTTTTCATCCAAATGTTTTGATGCTCAAATGATGATTCCATGGAGTACAGCGTCTTCGCCTGGAATATAGGTATCTCACATCAAATATTGTGAAACAGTCCCTGATTCATGTGGGCAGGGTGAGTGCATAGGCCTTGAGAGTGCGAAACAAGCGCCTAACACCAAAGCATATTCTGCCGCGCTATCATCACCAATAGGGCGGTGGTATTGAGGCAGTGACAACCTAGCCCCATAACTCTCCACAACATCTGTGTTGCATCCTGTCTGGAATAGCAGCGACCTGCAGGCTTTTGTGGTTTACAGAGAGGCCGAGGCACAGGGAAACCACATTCAACCCATTCATTAGTAAGTTATTACTCAAAGCATTGTGGTGCTAGAGTCCTGAGGACCAGCCATCTTGGTCCCCACAATAGGAGAAAAACTCCATTAACTTAACAAACAAAGGTGACTCAATCACACACATATGGACAATATATTGAGTACTGTAAAATGTATATATTCATATAATGCTACTACGAACAGTATACATTTGTAATTATGCTACAAAGTGCACAGACTCCCGGAATCTTTTCCTTGTTAAAAACAGATTATTTATGATTTTTAATTTGAAACATTTCTTCGTTTCTGAAGACAAAAGCTTTTGCTCAGCTTGGACCTCTTGCTCTGCTGTAGTGTCACTGACTGACCCCTTTTTTTAGGTACGGGCCTAGCGTCCCACTGCGTAAGCAGTGGGCGTGGCCCAGAGTCCTATTCTCAGGGCTTCGAAAAACGTACCTACGAATTCCAGGCTGCTCGTGCTTTTTTGTGCGTTTTTTTTGGTAGCTGCATTGCTATTGGTCTTCGCGTGCGTGTGCTTTAGAAACAGAACACGCAATAGGCCATAGGCGGTCGAGTAGCTCCGCATATGGCCCATTGGTGTCTGTTACGCGCCCCAGAAAGCCATATATCTTCAATTATCTCGGCCGTCACGGCAGAGATAATTCAAGACATATGGTGGCAGTGGCGCGCGCGCGTGCACCACTCACCAGCGGTTTTTCAGTGCTGCTTGTATTTTTGAATCCATTCCACGGAGCTCTCCATGTCAGAGAATAAACCTTAAGAACCCACCCTACGAGTCTGCCTCCTTACTACAAGAGGCGACGTGCGGACTACCTCTACAGCCCCGCACAGCGGTATCCACTATATTCCTGCGTGTCCGCTGAGCACTCAGAAAATCTTCTGAACTCACTCTGACTTCACAACTTTGGATCTGCTGTGCTGCTCTGCCTGGTATCCGGTGAAGCTGATCGCCTACCGGTACCTTAGACTGCCTCTGATCCATTCGTTCTCAGCTGGCGAGAGACACAGATCCTCCGGTTTTCAAGGTGAGACCAGTGCTGTCGGCAAGCTATGCTGGTGCTGGTGCTGGCGTGAGACACAGATCCTCCGGTTATCACAATGAGACCAGCGCTGTCAGTGAGCTAATCTGGTGCCCTTCCAGCACTAACTTTAATTCACCCCTGTGCTTCTGCAGCCTGCGTACTCGCCGTGCATGTCACTACCCCTTCACTTCGCCCTGAGGTCATACCCTCAACCGGAATCCTGCTTCGCTTCTGACTTGTCATGCCAGCTGTTCAGCTTTACACGCATTTCGTCAATTCAGCTGTGGCCTTACTTTCACCCCTCACGCTGTTGAGTTTCCTGTCAGAAGGCGTCCCGCCTTCTTCCGATCTTTGCTTTCCGCTCAGGATCAGACATCTGAGCACTCCTCATGTGCGCCCTACATCACTGAAACGCAGCATCAGGCGCATTCATTAAATGGTCTTCTCTCAACCCCCTTCCTCAGTCTCTCTCTTCCCCTGTTCTATTCTTATCCCCTTCCTCCCTTCTCGCCTTATTTCTGGTTTATATTTATTTTTCCTTGCCAAATTTGCTCGTCCCTCAACCTTATTTCCTCCTCACAATGTCACCTTTTCTTGCACTCCGTTTTTTCACCCTATCGTTTTCTGCCATCCTTTTCCTCTCTCTTCTTTATTGTTCCCTTATTCTCTACTCCCAGTGCAGACTGAGTGCAGAGTGAGTGCGAGAGCGACAGTTAGTGCAGAGTTAGTGTGAGAGTGACAGTCAGTGCAGAGTGAGTGCGAGAGTGACAGTGAGTGCAGAGTGAGTGCGAGAGTGACAGTGAGAGTGCAGAGTGACAGTGAGTGCAGAGTGAGTGCGAGAGCGACAGTGAGTGCAGAGTGAGTGCGAGAGTGACAGTGAGTGCAAAGTGAGTGCGAGAGTGACAGTGAGTGCAGAGTGAGTGCGAGAGTGAGTGAGAGTGCAGAGTGACAGTGAGTGCAGAGTGAGTGCAGAGTGACAGTGAGTGCAGAGTGAGTACAGAATGACAGTGAGTGCAGAGTGAGTGTGATAGTGACTGTGAGTGCAGAGTGAGAGCAGAGTGACTGTGAGTGGGTGCAGAGTGATTGCCAGAGTGACTGAGTGCAGAGTGAGTGCCAGAGTGACTGTGAGTGCAGAGTGAGTGCGAGAGTGAGTGCGAGAGTGACAGTGAGTGCAGAGTGAGTGCGAGAGTGACTGCAGAGTGAGTGCGAGAGCGACTGTGAGTGCAGAGTGAGTGTGAGTGACTGAGTGCAGAGTGAGTGCCAGAGTGACAGTGAGTGCAGAGTGACAGTGAGTGCAGAGTGAGTGCGAGAGTGACTGTGAGTGCAGAGTGAGAGCAGAGTGAGTGCCAGAGTGACTGTGAGTGCAGAGTGAGTGCAGAGTGACTGTGACTGTGAGCGCAGAGTGACTGTGAGTGCAGAGTGAGTGTCAGAGTGACTGTGAGTGCAGAGTGAGTGCAGAGTGAGTGCAAGAGTGAGTGTGAGTGCAGAGTGAGTGCAAGAGTGACAGTGAGTGCAGAGTGAGTGCGAGAGTGACAGTTAGTGCAGAGTGAGTGCGAGAGTGACAGTGAGTGCAGAGTGAGTGCAGAGTGAGTGCGAGAGTGACTGCAGAGTGAGTGCGAGAGTGACTGTGAGTGCAGAGTGAGTGTGAGAGTGACAGTGAGTGCAGAGTGAGTGCCAGAGTGACAGTGAGTGCAGAGTGAGTGCCAGAGTGACAGTGAGTGCAGAGTGACAGTGAGTGCAGAGTGACATGAGTGCAGAC
This sequence comes from Lissotriton helveticus, assembly GCF_964261635.1. NCBI lineage: Eukaryota > Metazoa > Chordata > Amphibia > Caudata > Salamandridae > Lissotriton > Lissotriton helveticus. The sequence goes on along the minus strand of NC_136060.1, from coordinate 15,813,848 downwards.
TGAGTGCAGTGACAGTGAGTGCATTGTTAGTGCGAGAGTGACAGTGAGTGCAGAGTGAGTGCGAGAGTGGCTGTGAGATCAGAGTGAGTGAAGAGTGAGTGCGAGAGCGACTGAGTGCAGAGTGAGTGCAGAGTGAGGTCGAGAGTGACTGTGAGTGCAGAGTGAGTGCGAGAGTGACTGAGTGCAGAGTGATTCATTAAATGGTCTTCTCTCAACCCCCTTCCTCAATCTCTCTTTTCCCCTGTTCTTTTCTTATCCTCTTCCTCCCTTCTCGCCTTATTTCTGGTTTATATTTATTTTTCCTTGCCAAATTTGCTCGTCCCTCAACCTTATTTCCTCCTCACAATATCACCTTTTCTTGCACTCCGTTTTTTCACCCTATCGTTTTCTGTCATCCTTTTCCTCTCTCTTCTTTATTGTTCCCTTATTCTCTACTCCCAGTGCAGAGTGAGTGCAGAGTGAGTGCGAGAGCGACAGTGAGTGCAGAGTGAGTGCGAGAGTGACAGTGAGTGCAGAGTGAGTGCGAGAGTGACAGTGAGTGCGAGAGTGACAGTGAGAGTGCAGAGTGACAGTGAGTGCGAGAGCGACAGTGAGTGCAGAGTGAGTGCGAGAGTGACAGTGAGTGTAAAGTGAGTGCGAGAGTGACAGTGAGTGCAAAGTGAGTGCGAGAGTGACAGTGAGTGCAGAGTGAGTACGACAGTGAGAGTGAAGAGTGACAGTGAGTGCAGAGTGAGTGCAGAGTGACAGTGAGTGCAGAGTGAGTGCAGAATGACAGTGAGTGCAAAGTGAGTGCGAGAGTGACTGTGAGTGCGAGAGTGACTGTGAGTGAGTGCAGAGTGAGTGCCAGAGTGACTGTGAGTGCAGAGTGAGTGTCAAAGTGACTGTGAGTGCAGAGTGAGTGCGAGAGTGACAGTGAGTGCAAAGTGAGTGCGAGAGTGACTGCAGAGTGAGTGCGAGAGTGACTGTGAGTGAAGAGTGAGTGCAGAGTTAGTGTGAGAGTGACTGAGTGCAGAGTGAGTGCCAGAGTGACAGTGAGTGCAGAGTGAGTGCAGAGTGAGTGCAGAGTGAGTGCAGAGTGACAGTGAGTGCAGAGTGAGTGCGAGAGTGACTGTGAGTGCAGAGTGAGAGCAGAGTGAGTGCCAGAGTGACTGTGAGTGCAGAGTGAGTGCAGAGTGACTGTGACTGTGAGTGCAGAGTGAGTGCAGAGTGACTGTGAGTCCAGAGTGAGTGCCACAGTGACTGTGAGTGCAGAGTGAGTGCAGAGTGAGTGCAAGAGTGACAGTGAGTGCAGAGTGAGTGCGAGAGTGCAGAGTGAGTGCAGAGTGAGTGCAGAGTGAGTGCGAGAGTGACTGCAGAGTGAGTGCGAGAGTGACTGTGAGTGCAGAGTGAGTGTGAGAGTGACTGAGTGCAGAGTGAGTGTGAGAGTGACTGAGTGCAGAGTGAGTGCCAGAGTGACAGTGAGTGCAGAGTGAGTGCCAGAGTGACAGTGAGTGCAGAGTGACAGTGAGTGCAGAGTGACAGTGAGTGCAGAGTGACAGTGAGTGCAGACTGAGTGAGACTGAGTGCAGTGACAATGAGTGCATTGTGAGTGCAGTGACAGTGAGTGCATTGTGAGTGCGAGAGTGACAGTGAGTGCGAGAGTGACTGTGAGTGCAGAGTGAGTGCGAGAGTGACAGTGAGTGCAGAGTGAGTGCGAGAGTCAGTGCAGAGTGAGTGTGTGCAGAGTGAGTGCTGCAGAGTGAGAGTGAGTGCAGAGTGAGAGTGAGTGCTGCAGAGTGAGAGTGAGTGCTGCAGAGTGAGAGTGTGTGCAGAGTGAGAGTGTGTGCAGAGTGAGTGTGTGTGCAGAGTGAGAGTGTGTGCAGAGTGAGAGTGTGTGCAGAGTGAGAGTGTGTGCAGCAGAGTGTGAGTGAGTGCTGCAGAGTGTGAGTGTGTGCAGAGTGAGTGCAGAATGAGTGCAGAGTGAGAGTGAGTGCTGCAGAGTGTGAGTGAGTGCTGCAGAGTTTGAGTGAGTGCAGAGTGTGTGCAGAGTGAGAGTGAGTGCTGCAGAGTGAGAGTGAGTGCTGCAGAGTGAGAGTGAGTGCTGCAGAGTGAGAGTGAGTGCTGCAGAGTGTGAGTGAGTGCTGCAGAGTGTGAGTGCAGAGTGAGAGTGCAGAGTGAGAGTGAGTGCAGAGTGAGAGTGAGTGCAGAGTGAGAGTGAATGCAGAGTGAGTGCAGAATGAGTGCAGAGTGAGAGTGCAGAGTGAATGCAGAATGAGTGCAGAGTTTGAGTGAGTGTGAGTGAGTGCAGAATGAGTGCAGAATAAGAGTGACTGCAGAATAACTGCAGAGTGAGTGCAGACTGAGTGCAGAATGACTGCAGACTGAGTGCAGAATGACTGCAGAGTGCGTGCAGAGTGAGTGCAGAGTAAGAGTGAGTGCGCAGGAAAAGACCACACACATAAGACCACACACATAACACCACACACACACACACACACACCACTCCCACCACCACACACACCACCACACACTCACCACCACACACGCAACCACACACGCAACCACACACACAACCACACACACACACACCACCAGCCGTCACTGCACACTTTCACCGGGCACAAACACCACAAGCCGTCAGTGCACGCTTTCACTGGGCACAAACACCATCAGCTGTCAATTGTTAACGCATCCACAATTAACTATTGTAGCAATCGCAGTATGGTGCACTTTACTTTTAAACATATTCATCTAAAGCGCAGCATGCCACCATTGCTACAATTCCAATCCAACCCACATAATTCCACTACACACCACATGCATACACTCCATAACACATGGCTAAAAGACATTGCCATTTACAATGCCATTAGCTCTAACTCAAATAAATCCGAGACTTATTGCATTTCTAATGCTTGTTTTTATAGGTGAGGTACAAACATTTGCTTTAAGAAAGTGTATTTTGGATTGTTCCACTTTAGAATATATCACTGCACTGAATGGCCTTTATAAGAATTAGCGCACCAGTGCCTTTCAGCTGTAACACTTTTATTAATGACCTAAGATTACAAGTCGTTTCTCTTCTTTCTCCTGTATAATCCCTTATTTTTATAAATGGAGCAATGTTATGGTCTATGAAACCATATACAAGAAATATTTTTGAATGGTGTGCATGAACTGAATTGTTTCAACGTGCTCTCATATGTGATGGTCATGGAGAGGATCCAGAGCGAAGAAAAGTAATTGCCTAGGGTCACACTGTTTGATCAAGCTTGGAAGCCAGGGTTGAAACCAGGTTTCCAGATTGGCCATTGTTCAATACGAATCCTAGATGTAAATTACATCCTTTCTCCCTTGTGTCCTATTTGCAATTATATTAGTGACTCAAGGCAAGCCAGTTTTCTTGTGCCACCTATGCAGGGCCATTATCGCTGATGGAACAACATTACGACCCATTAAACTATATAGGCTTTGCACAGTGTGCACCCTTAATTGATTAATTTCAAGGCACTCTCAAATGTGATGATCACAGAAGACGAGGCAGATAGAAGAAAGGTAACTGGCTACACGGTTTGGTCAAGTTGGGATGCAGTGATTTAAACCAAGTCTCTGGGCCAGGGACCTGCAACTAGTTTTTTTATGGGTCCATAACAAACCTCTATGGATAGGCATGTTATGCAGCTGCACTAAAAATAGCCTCTTCATAGAACAGGTATACCTTGGGCAGATACAGCTAGGGTAGATTCATCACACACTTTTTCTATCACAGGACAGGTACAAATCAGGCAGCAGCAGTGCAAGGTTTACTGCCTTACATAATAGGGACAGCACAGCAGTAGCAATGCAAGATTCCCTCACGCATAGAAGGCAGCAAGTACAATATTCCATTTCCTGCAGGACAGACCCGCCCGGGCAGACTAGTACACACTTTCAATCCTCAAAGAACATAAACAGCTAAGGCATGAGTAACAGATCTATGCAGAGGATGCTAAACTTATAAATGGGGTATGTATAGGTGGATGAGTGAGTGAATATTTGCATTCTGACACCGTTATCACTTAGGTGACTTGAAGGAACTGTGTAATCTGGAATCCTCTACGAATTTTATTATTAACGGATGTTGAAGAAAACAACAATATACGGGCTGCATTAGGAACAGTCAATGACCACCTCGCTTTAGAATTACTTTAGTTAAGGAGGCTTACAGTTGTGTTTGCATGTACCATTGTACCATTGTACCACTGATCAACTGTTGAAAAATCAAGCATTTAAATAGTTTCTTCCTTATCTTCTTAAGAATTACCACTTTTGGGGAAATTACAAGCTCCAGAATGATGAGTGTGGATCTACTAACATCATAGATTTCTGAGCAAAACACTCCACTCAAGTATTTTCTGTAGTGCAGACAACCCATAAGACTAACTAGTAAGGGCATGTGTATTTGTTTATGTGCAGTTTTTTTTTTACTGCACCAATAAGAAAATATTTTTCAAAGTGGAGAAATTCCTTTAACTACTTTCATGCATATCCAGTAATTTTTGTGTCAGACTCTGGGGTCCACATATTGGGTGCGACTAACCAATGCGGTAATGATCTTGTTGTGGTTCACAAGTGGGTCACGCCTCTCTGCCTTTCCACTATGACTAGAAACACTTATGTTCTTCGTCCTAAAACCAAACCTAAGCCAGCTGAAGATCTGTCACACCTGTGAATTTTCCACAGTCGTAGGTTTCATTTGCAGGTGTGAATGTCCAGATCCCGATTTACGAATGCAAGCAGGAACAAAAGGCTGTACATTTTCCGCAACTGTGTTGGACTTTGGAGCACAAATTGTTTGTCCCCATACCATCAGAATATTACATTGTCTCCCTAGTATATGATGTCCCTGTGATACGGATATTTGGTTGTTGAATGTAAGAAAAATGTAAGATACGGTTAATAAAGTATAGTGGACATGGGCAACATTAAAGGCTTATAAAATGGAGAAGACATTCCAGTATCAGGAAGTCAACTAAAACTGCGATGTACTGAAAGCCAAAATACTAGCCTTTGAATGCACCACGGATACTGAGAAAACACTTGTGCCTAATATGCAAAGCTATATAGCACAACCTACTTGCACTTAAGCAAAGCACTTCTACAAAGTACTCCATCCCCTTCAATACCCCTTCACCAAACTTCTCCGATACAAAACAAGCGGACTGATGAAACCAATTCATATTATTAGACTAATAAATTAAGTTTGTGAGCTCACAGCATGGTGCTGAGGAGAACGTGCAGGGTCAGAATCTGTGCAGAGAACAGGATTTACTGGAAGTCAGACGAGTGTTACAGGCTGGAAATCTTTGGACTCGCCTGAGTTCAAGATGTAATCAGAACCGTGCAATACCTTCCCCACAGACTCATACGGTGATGTGAATGCCAACATTTCTATTAAAACCAAATGCTGCGCTTGCTGCTTATTTTCAAACCTTTGCCCAGTCACAACTCTGCTCATAATAATTGTGTGTTACCAAATCAACAGAATGGAAATAAAACAGAAGAGATTATGATTAAACATCTTCTAAGAAATCAGCTAACTATGACAGGCTACCAGCAAGGCCCCGAATGAAGCCCAAAGAGGTTTTATATATGCAGCACAGAAACCCTTGAAAAACGAAAAATATGCTGGCTTTACAAGAATATAACATAGTCAGACCAGCACCAACAAGCATTGGCAACATCAACAGTTTTGCCTTTGGAACGCCTTTTGGCGATGTTGTACAGCATGGAAAAAAGTAAATAAATAAAAAGCTAAAGAGCACGACGATTTGCTTGCACCATCTGCTTCGTTTTCTAGGCAAGTGATCTGAGATGCATGTATAAGTATGTTTTTAAAATAAAAATGCTATTTTTTAAAGCAGAGGTGCCGACAGCAATTTGTTTCCTGTCCCCTCCCCAAAAATGTATATATATATTTTTTAAAGGATGGTGAGAGTGGAGGACAGTAGCTGAGCAGGTGAGGAGGAAGTTAAGGGGAGTAGGCGAGAAAGGGAAAAACCAGCACACAAGGAAAAGGAATATTGGCAGCTAGGGAAGAAGCACAAGACCACTGTGGAGAATGGAGTTTGGAAGGGGAGAAGCACACAAAAGAGACCATGCAAATGAGTGAGACAGCCAGTGCTTAATTTGAGCCGATGGTTTCCGGTGTTCAGCACCAGCGCTTAATTGTCAACATCAGAGCTTCTGACCGTCTGTCACAAAATGACATTGTCTGGCTAATTTAGAGATGACCACAACAACAGTAATTACTAATTCAATATACAATAAATATTCCTGATGCCCAAGCCATTCTTATAGCTTTTGGGGCCTGAAATAGTCCGAATTGTAACACTTCTAGGAGTGTGATGATTAGTAGTTGTGCTGTAACTATGAGTGGCAACATGGCAGTGACAATGTGTGGTGCACGCTGCAGTGGCATCCTGACGAGAGCCCTGGCACTTATATTTTTTACAAATTAAGCACTGGAGACAGCAACTTATAGTGCAGGGACTAAGGTTAATGGCAAGGGGAGAAAAACACGAGAGGGAGAGAGAGCGAGAGAGAGATAAAAAAATGCATGCACAAGCAAAAAGTAGTTCCCAAAAAGTAAGCAGTGGAAGGATAGAAGAGATGGTAAGAGGCTAAAGAGGTTATGTTACGGGGACAAACACGAAATGGGCAAGCTGGGAAAGTGAAAGCCATTGAATAAGAAGCAAGCAAATAATAGTGACATCAAAGCCCACCAATGGTAAGCAGTGGGCAGGCTGCAAGTCCCTGTGAGTTCTTGGCAAGCCCCCAAAAGAGTATTTTGCAAGCAGACAGCTTGTGCTGTCTGGTAGGCGCGATTTATAAACTGGTATTTTTACGAAGTCGCCTCATAACAATTCGAGGGCCGGACTGGGAACCACAACCCGCCCGGGCAAAGTGCTCGGCCGGCCCCCCCTCCCCACTCGGAGGGGTTTGAGGTGCCGCCGAGCTCTTTGCCGGGGCCGGTTTTCGGCCGATTTTGCAGCTATGCTGCAAAACCGTCCCTGTAACAAAAATGGCCCCCAGGGGCCAAAACTGGCCCCCACCCATGCGGCGCACCGGGGGATTGCCCGGTGGCCGCTATGGCCAGTCCGGCTCTGCCTTTGGCCACTATCCTGCTCTCTAAACACTTTACACCAGCTATGGATTTATATTGCTCTATTAATTAAACTAAACCATTGAATACTTTAAAGGGGAGGCTAGCACGCCAAAAGAAAAGGGTAGTCAACTACACACATTTGGCAAGAAATGTCTTAAAGAGAAATGATGCATCTCACGGTTTCTTTTTCTTACCATTCTTGAATAGTAAATCATATTTGCCAACTTCTGGGTAGTGCCTTGGAACCTGACTACAATGGGGTGTGTGTCTTTTTTAGCAGTTGCTCTGCAGACCATTTAACAGGACTGCTAACAATAATGAATACTGAGAAGCCCCCATCACAGTCTTAAGATGGTTTGAGGTAAGCCACATTCAAGAAAGTACTGGTGTAGTTCCACAATAACATCTGGGATCCCTTGATTCAGCTTGCATTCTGATGAGACTAGGCAACAACCTTATTTTGCCATCGTCAGCTAGCTCCATAGAGGGCTCAGAAGCTGAGCATTTACCTCTGACATGGATAGTACAAGCATTTGTAACACACTGATTCACTGGCTTTGATATCAAACATGTTACTGAATAGGCAAACTGGCCTCATGAGAGGAGGCTAGGTAGTATTGTCTTGCTTTACAACAAGCCCAGTTTGTTAAAATTAAGCTAGAATATAATTAGTGCAGGCTCCACTCATGTGGCTAAAAATGATGGATTGGGATGTAGCCCAACTATTCACCACGGGCTGAGATGAATTCAAGCATTTCACCCATCACTGTGCAGAAGGATGCCCTAAATTTACTGAGTATACCCAGTGCTTAATTTGAGTAGGTGGGGGCAACCATCACTTATTTCTGGGGACCAACATTTCCTAAGAGCAAGAGAGGGAAAACACATAAAACAGGAAGAAGGAGGAAGAGAAAGACTGAAAAACGGTCAGAAAGAATGAACCTGTAAGAGTGCGCTAAAAGGCAGGAGTGTCTGGCAGTGATTAAAGACATCTAGAGTGAATTCAAGGCTACGCAACCTTGGTATTTGGTGCACTGACATGTAAGAGCACCGGGTGTGAACAGAGCTTTGGGGAATAGAGCATGTGCTAATATAAATGAAGCACAGATATACCCAGATGTGTATCTTGTGTGTGCTCTAACCCTGGAACCAAGCTGCACCTAATGAAGAGGCCCAACTAGGTGGGTTGTGTTCAGGTTCAGAGAGGATGGAGTCTGGTAGTTCAGGCTGATTCCTTATGTGTCATGGTAGGCAAAACAAATCATAGGCTTGGATGCAGCCCCCAGTCATTACCAGTGGCTTAGATTAATGAATGCATTTCACCCATAATTTTTTGGGATTCCTCCACTAATCAGTGAAACAGTCACCAAGTAACGTAATAGCAGTAAAGTGAACAGCTCTTGGAAGACATGGTCATTTTATTCAGCCATTGCTTTATCTCCAAAATGTAAAGAAAAGAAAAAAGATGTAACAATTTGGTCTGTTCCTCGAACATCTTCATATGTAGAGGAGGCATTATTTTTCACTCCACGGCAGATTGTACAGTTCACATTGTTTCATATGTAAGTCAATGCTTTACAAGTACTCTATGTAACTACAATGAAGATGAGTGTTACTTTGGCTATGAACACGGGTGTAGGCGGAGGACAAGAACTTTCTTATAAGTGATTCATACAGCATTCATTTTAGGACATCTTTATTCCACATTCCAAATTCCTAGGTAGTCACTCCTTACCCGTCTCTCCTCATGACTGATTCCTCATGCCCTGTTCATCAGGCCTCACTCCTCATCCCTATCTCCCCATCCTGGTTTCCTCATCTCCAAAACCTTTATCTTACCACTCTTCCTCCCTTAGATCTCCTGCCTGCAGAAGGACTGTTTGAATAGACAGTGAATGTGGAACATGTCTAACCCATGTTGTTTGCAGCACCAACAGTTAGAGAAGGGGTTAAAGTTTGCTGTGAAAAGCCTGCTGTGTGGACAACTACCTGTCTTCGCACAAGCCGCCGTAAACATTGGAGCAAGCGAAGCTCCTGCAGGAGTCATAATCAGGCCTAGTATAGTTACGCATGCACTCCAGGACCACAACCAAACTAAACTCTCCCTATACCTCCCACCTTTTGCTCCTTCCCTTTCTCTTTCCTGCCACTGAGGGGGTGGACAGTTCAATGGCCATGAAAGGGACAATCTCACCGGCCACACGAATGTATACACAGCCCGACCGCAAATGCGGGGAAGACGGGGCAGTGCTACCCATGTAAGTGTAATGCACCGTGTATATATAATTTCAATTAAAAAACTTACTGAAATAAAAAATTAAAAAAAAGCCTGCTGTGCGGCCAATGTAAGACCTTGAAAGAGCTACATTTCACATGCATCACCCTTAATCTCCTGCCATGTGATTGTAGGAGGTCTGACCAGTCTTCTATTGAGAAATCCTTCTATAGGGCCTCTTCCAAAATGGCTTTAAAAGCGGCTCCTTATGGGTCTGGAATAGAGATCCCCTATCATTGTTTCATTGAATCTTGTTATGAGCTTCTTGTAGCTGCTCCGTTTGGATAAGTAGCTGTTCAAAGAGGAGGTAACAGGACAGTCCAAATGACCCCCTACTGCAGACAATGTTTCATTGGATGGAATCACCAGTATTGATTAGCCGGTAGTTCAAATTATATTTGCATTTGGTGGAAGGTTTTAAAGTGCCTGTCTGTGTATAAGTGATCTAACATGAGTATACGTCTAGAAATCCAGAGGGGACAATGAATGGGCCTGTGGTCAATGAGGATATCAGAATTATGCCAGATAGGAGCTAGTTGGTGTAGGAATCCATGCGAGCCCAGCTTTCTAAGGGCACGTCCCCAGGTAGTCATCAAGCTATGAAGAATCTGGTTACACAGTTCTCTGACTGCATTTTGACACCTGTATAAGATGTGTGAACCACTTACATTATTTCCAAAGTAATCAATAGTTCCCTTCTTTTGAACATATGAATCAACAAAATAACCTCTTCAGAAAACAAAATTATAAGATGTAATTAATGCTGCAAATGTAAGACGTAACACGCTAAACAAAGTGTGCGTGTGTGTGTGTGTATACCACAAATAGGCATGAGAACTGAAGTGACATGGTATAAATAGGACTCTGAGTCTGCAATATTCCACGCCACGATCCAACTTGATTGTCTCAGGTCTTACAGTAGTATGGGTCTCATCTATTACTATTTCTTTATTTTAAATATTATTGTTATTGCTCTCTGAATGCTTGAGTTGAAAGCAAATAAACAACGTAAAGCTGGTCTTTCACTTCCATTTTTTTTATTTTGGGCAATAAATTCAGTACTTACACTCAGCATTACTAGAGGAAGGAATGATGAGAAGATGTGAAAAATTTAGGAGTGAAAGATGAGGGATGAGGATATCCTAAGAGATGGTCAGCTAAGAGTACATTTTATGACATTATGTTTTGTTCATTTTACTTGTCAATTGAAGAGAGAAGAGGGGCCAATCGGAAAAGGATGATGATTGAGGTCTAAGGAGTCAGGGATGAAGGTAGGAGATAGGAAGTAAGAGAAAAGGAATAAGGGGCGAGGATTGCGGGACGAGGAGTGTTACCTTAGGGATGAGGGTGAAGAGGCATGAAGTCAAGGGATAAAGAATAAGAAATAAGTGATAAGGTGCGAGCAATGAGGACTTGAAAGAGTAACGAGAAGTGAAGGATGAGGAATGAGAGATGAGGAATGAGGGCGAGACGTGAGGGATGACGACTGATGGGTGAGCATTAAGGGATCAAGACCGATGGATCAGAAGTCATTAATGAAAAAAGCAGGAGAGGAATGAGTCCTATGGAATGAGGAATGAGAATAGGTTTCGTGCATCCGCTATTGCATGTTGAGCTGTATTTTGCTTCAAATGATAATCTGGCTTGTTTTCTAAGCTTAAGCTCTTTTTGTCATTTTTGAGTCTTGTGGTGCAGTAACAAAGCTGTATTACCTTTCCCCATTTTCCGGCCATCTCCTGATCATAGTAAACGATCAATTGAACATTCATGAGACAACTCATGAACTGTATAAAGAAATAGTAAACAATAAACACTAAAAACATCCATTTAATACTAGCTGGTCTGCTGAACAAACAATCTTCCCTGCTCTTGGCAGCAGTAAGACACACTTCAGGGTTTCCGAATTTAATTGTTTGCTTTCTAATGTAATTTATCTCTGCACTCACTTCTCTAGCTTTCTCTTTCCTCCCCCCTTAAATTTGAACTTTCTAGAATACGTAATTCACAATAACATTTTTAAAAATCTGTACAATTTAAACCCAATGAAAACATGTTCCTTTGTGCAGTTTTATTGATTTATGATGGAGCCCGTGGTGGCTCGCTCTTTTGGGTATTGGGACTTTTACCTCATTGCTTTCTGCCCCTATTGCATTATACCAATATTGAATATCAGCCTATTATTCAATAATGGTGTAGTGAAAAAAGAATGCTGACCCATGCATGGAGGGTTAAACAACAGTATCAGACAGGTAGAAAAGCTGTCTGATGGCTGGTGCAGATGCATAGTGGTAACTGCACCAGTAACCAGAAAGCTTGTCCAGGGCTTTTAAGACCCAGACTTACCTCACGGTTTGACATGCCTTAGTGCCTCCCCATTAGTGATGCTCTGAAGTGCCACATAGACCGACAGCCCCAAGCTTTAGGCTTAAGCCCTGCAGAGCCTGTCACATCATCCTCTCCCATCTCATCACAGGGTAGGATGGAAACAGGAGCCTCACTGAAGCCACCTCACTCTGTGGGGAGATGGGAGTGGAAGAGGCGAAAAAGCAACAAAAGAAACTGGATTCTGTAAGATAATAGTCTATTCATTGAGTGGATGTCAGCTTTCAGTTTCAGAGGCTGAGACAGGAAGGAACTGTGTGCCAACCTGATTCTGTACACCAGTATCCGAAGAGCTAAAGCTGACTGGCACAGGCAGGGCAAGCAAGGTAACCAGAAAATAATCTGTTATGTGTTGTATGTGTGAAGGTGTGTATGAGAAAGAAAATTTTTAGGTGTGAGTCAGAGTATATGAGTTTGTGTGAAATTGAGTTAGTGAGAGGGAAGTGAGTGAGTGTGGGAGAAACTGAGTGAGAAGGAGGGAGTGGGACAAGAACAGTGTGAGACTCTGAAAGAGAGTAATTCAGAATATGAGTAAGTGCAGGGGAGTGATAGTGAGAATAAATGAGCGTGAGGGAATGAATGTTAATAAAAATGAGTGAGTAAATGTAAATGGTCATGAGTGAGTGGGTGAAAGTTAGAATGAATGATAGGAAAATAAATGAATGATTGAGCGCGAGTGAAACAGAGTGCAGAGGAATGAGTATGAGTTACTTGAGATAATTCCCGTCATGTGGGATACCCATAGCAAAATAGTGCCTCCGTATTGTATGTAATTCTTGGCACGCAGAGTATACATAGCAATCTGCTGATGCTGGCATGGTGGAGGTTATTATTAATTAAATGAAGGACAATCACAGAAAATTTGGCAGGGGCATATAACCATGACAAAATGCGTGTCCCGACATTCTAGAGATCATTTTTCACATAAAGGTCACCAATGGTATATCGACGGCATTAATGACAAAATTCTGCCAATTGCATATTTATCTAGTTTTTGGTATACAGGGTCACCATTTCGTAAGGAGCACCCATGACAAAATGCTGGCCCTGGCACAATGGGGGCAATTATTGACTTATGGGACAACTCTCTGTACACTTTGAAAAAATAGGTTCAACTCCTTGGCTTCGCCTACCAATGGCTTTGAGTCGATTTGTGTGAAAATTATGTTTTAAAATTCACAATTTGACCTAACTTATTCTTTTGCGGGGGAATACCCTATGAACCTTCCTAAAAGAAGTCAGGCTGTCTCGTGCCTAAATCACTGGAATTGGCAGCTATCTTTACACCTTATCACTCTCAAAGATCACCAGTCTCTGTTTCAGTAATCCCGATAAAAAAGATCTGTCAGGGGAAAAAAATAGAATTATTCCTGAAAAATGCCATGATTGATTCTATAGAGGTGATTGCAGCTTCTACTGAACAGCAGATGCAAAAGACCTATGTAACAGATATATGCATACACTTCTGTGACCTTACATGCCCTTCCTAGGCATGTGGGTCCTGAGAGGTCTCGAAAGCTAATACAAAGGAATTGTGTGCATTCAACAGAAAGTCGCTAATACCTCAACAAAAAGGCAACGGTACCCTCTTCCTCATCTAACACCATATTTAAACATTATTTTCTATCCAAGGAGAAAAATATGCATTTGTTATTTGATTTTTATACCTATAAAAAGTAAGAGTCTTTGCCACACCTCAGTATCTTGTAATTACATTGTATATGTAACACAAGACATTTATATTTCTGACAGAATAAGTAATCCCAGGCAATAATCCTTCATGTTTACTTATGTTATTGATCATTACGTTCTTACATTATAACACAGATTAACAAAGAAAAGGGAACATTAAAGTCATGTTAGACAGTGTTGAGCATCCCACTACAAAGATTGCTTGATGTAGCTGTGTGATGTGGGTTTCTCAACCTTGGTTAATTTCTACAATAAACCTAACTCAAACTTAGAATATGCCATTGGAAAGAGTACAACTATGCACAGAATGGGGCTTCTAGTTAAAACTTTCCACGGAATGTGACAGAGGCTTTTTGGAAAGCATATGGAAGGCCAACACCCTACCAAAGCTCCAATATAACAAATATAGGAGGAATTCACAATCTGAAATAAAACATCTTGAATAACCAAGAGGTGTGCCGCGACAATCTTCTTTTTGTGTGAAATTAACTGTGAGACACTGCCCTGGTCTCAACGCGAGTACCAACTGGATTCCGCTACCTTTGTAACAGGACAACTCGAGTGAAAGTATATAACAAATATATATATAACTTACAGCCATCTTTTAAGCAGTCCAGAACATGATGCATGTCAACTTATACAAACGGAAGTGGCTAAAATGTAACATACAGGTGATACAAACAACACAAAAAGCACAAATATATTTTAACATTGCCAGACTGTTCGTGTCTTGGGTGGAGCATATGTGTGGTTTAGGATCTTTTGCCAAATTTTAATATTTTTGGAGTGAAAAGGTGAGAAAAAGCCTTACCTTGTTGATTGATGGGATCTCCGCTCATGGTCCAGCTCTTCACCTCTTCTTGTCATTGGCCAAGACTCAGAGAGAAGGTGGGATCTGGGAGGGGAAACGCTGTGAGCAGCCACTGCTGTCTAAGCCTGCCACGACTAATACTGCTGTGTCTTAACTATGCCTGGACCATGGCGGCCAAATCAGTATCCTTTGTCCTACCTGTCGGCATTGCTATTGGCACTACAGCCTTCCTTGGACTCAAAAGAAAGATGACCTGGAATGCAATTTTCTTCTAAGCGATTCTGAATTCTGGAACACAACACCTAGCCAGGTTGGGATTGATGCGCCACCCACCCCATTGCTTGATCTGCATTCAATATTTAGGAATGACTCCCATGTTATAGTGAAGATACAAAGCTGCTGCAGCACAGGTGCATGTGGGAGAGAAGTGGAGGGTGAGGCACATTATGTGTGTGCCTGTGTATGTGTTCATGTGTACCTCTGCATGTATGAGTGTGGGTAAATAGATATCCATCAATATCCAAGCTAAATATCTGCTAGCTGCGACTTTGTCTGGTGTACTCTGGTGGCACCCGGGTGCTACCTTTGCCCATTTATGAGCACTGGTGTCAGAATATGAGGGATTTATTTGGTGGAGATCCATGATATCTGGTGGACATTCCTAGCCTTAGGACGTTGACCCCTCATTTAAGGTAGGGATTCCTAAAATAAGCTATACAACCACAACGCCTTTAGGAAAACTTCCCTGGCATGAAGTGAAAATCATAGGCATATGTTACATCACCTAAACATGGCAAATGGTGGGAATTCTTAGTATAAGGTAGACATCCCTAGAAAACGGTGTACATTCCTAGGAGCTGAACATCCCTGGTGAAAGGGGATTCCAAGCACCAGGGCATAATGTGGCTATTTCTGACATCTGATGGGCTCCCCTGGTATAAGGAGGGGCCCCCTGGCATCCATTGGCCATCCTTTTGCATAATGCATCAGAAACTAGCGGTTATGGGCATACCAGGCACTACTGGATCTTGTGGGAGCAGTAGTAAATGAATTGGAGTATAGTATTAAATTGCAAATGTTTGATTGAGAACCACACTAATGAAATCACTAAAAAATATTTGTATTGAGGGGATAGTGTGAGTTTATTTAAAGGAAAAATTGTAATTGAGCAAAAAATGTTTTGGGAAATAGCTTTGCTAATGTTTCCAGACTAAGCTGGAGCATTTCCAAAATATATCATTGTCTCTGATCTACATTTCTGAGTTGGGAATGCTTGTTGATAATGTAGGTGACGAAGAACACTTGATGGTATTTCTGTTACAGCCTGATCCAAGTGGAGCAAATGCATTATCTAGATTGAACAACATTATCAGTGAGGCTTGAAACTGTAATATTGAGGATTAATGTATATAATGTGATAGCTAGATCTCTTGTCCCTGTTCTTTTCATTTTCCCATTCATCCGCTTACATGTATATTCTGTGTCATATATTATAGCTGACAATCTGCCTCGAAGGGGCAGGTTGGCAAATGAGAGACATGGAAAAAGCCATGAAGGAAGGCGCTATATATATATTATTTTTTGAACCTACACCTGCTGCAGCTGCACTGAAATGGTGCACATTTTGGGCATTTACAAAATGTTAATTCTGAAGCTTTGTTGTGCAGTATTGTCCCGTCTTACATAAAGGTTGCAACATACACATGCAAACCCCTCGTCCTTCCCACATATGAAGTTCTTGTCTAGTTTAAGAGCTCTTGTCAGTCTACAAGTATCTACACACATATTCCTGAGAGCTCTTATCTTCTCATGACCCAAAATCGAAAAGTAATCCCCAACATTTTAAAAGGAAATTTAGCTTTAGGGGTTTGATTTTAAGATTATCGAAAATTTGTAAGTGTCAAATTGCACAGCTATGTAAAACAAGTACGCTAACCTGAGGTTTTAAGGTTATGAAATTATATAGCACTAAACCTGACATCATGGGAGAAAAACAGAGAACAATCCCCGCATCCACGTACAAAATCTAACATTGCACACCTAATAGACATTTTATAATAAATATTTGGGGGGCGGGGTCCTCAGAGGAATAGAAAACTAAACACATTGCATAAAGCAAATAGCACTTTTTGCTCGCACATGGTTAGTGTCCATTAGACTCACAGCGCATAGATTCTATAGTATAAAATGTTATGAAGCAGAGACGGAGGCACTCTTGAATAGCAGTTTATGCTTATTGTGGCTTACTGCAGGTTGAATTGGTTAATTTAAGAACAAATTGTAGTGTGCAAAAAATGTGATTCAAGAATGAAATGCCTCCTTTCAGACAGAGACACACTGCTAACTGAGCAGCATGGTATGTTTGTGTAATGGCACTACACACCTGAAGGGTGTGCTCTACACTGACATTAGCACGTGAACTCATGCTGCAGTCCATGTGATACAATCAGATCCACGGTTTCACTGTCTGAGATGTATCTACAGAGCACCGTGCTAGTTTGTGTGTGAAGATACTGAAGAACAGCACCCAACAGACTTACCATATCTATGTAAATTAACCTGCTTTTAATACATAGGTGTGGTCTTGAATGCCAGAATGATACCACGAACCAGTTTAAAATAATAAAATAAAACGCACACACATTGCAGCTGAATTGACATTCATTAAAACCTGAACAGAAGGGGCACTATATATACATTGAGAAAATCTCATTGTACACGTCACTAAAATAGACCTTACCAGTACCATAAACAAACACGACTAACAAGGACAAGGCAGAGAATCTTGACCTGAAATGCATGAATGCACAACTGACTAGTAGGACAAAAAATGCCTCATCCAATCAGATTCAAGTTTAGAATAGAATTTCAGTGGGAACACCCATTTAAAACACCTATTTAATAAAACAAAAAGGAGACAAAGGAGGCCACTTTCGACTTGCCTAGTTAGGAGCAAGGTCATCCCGTGCTGCTGAATTATTGTTCTGCCAAATTCCTTCCCCAAAAGGAATCTGAATTAGAAGACAAACAATTGGATACTCCAGGCCCATATTGTTTACTTCCTTTTTAATAATCTGCATTCATTCATAAAAGATCACCCAAATGCGCATGTACATCTTTTCACAATTTTAGACAGATTTGTGAAAGGGTCCAAGCATGTCAGTGATCAGATTGCTTTTCACAGGGCTAGTAGCCTCTCGCCTAATGCAACTTATTGTTGCAGACTCGACAATGCATACATTTCAACCCACCATACACTTAAACAGAAGTTTATTAATGCAACATTATAGAGTCTTTCTAGGATATGTTTCACTTCTACAGAGAATACAAGAGTATATTTTTCCTGCTCCTCATCATTACTTGATCTGCAGCAGTTCCAGTTGAAAAAAAACTTCCTTTGCTCTTGAATTTTGTCACTTTATATGACTGGGCTTTAAATATTCACTTATTTTCATTCAATCGCCGTTGACTGCAATCAGTCACTTTCTTTGAAGTCCATTTCTTTCTAAGAAATGAGCAGACAGGTTGATATAAATGTCTTTTTTAGACCAAATTCATGCACTGGTGCAGGTCCTGGAATGTCAATGTAATTCATTATTAAATATTGTAGGTCTCTGTCTCAAGGTTTCTACTGCATGCATGTTTTTTTCATTCACTGGACTTTTTGCACGCAGGCTGCTCCTGATAACTGCACTTTATTAAGTAGTCTTATAAATGTTTGAGTGCAAACGATGGGTGATAGCAAACCAACACAGGATTGTTCTCCATTTTCCACAAATTGATTCATTATATTTTTACAGGTATTTAGCTGCAGTTAGTAACAGGCATGGGAATTGTAAAAAAAGAAATGAAGAGCAATATTATTAACTCCTTCCGTGCTCATGACAAGCTCAGCTCGTCATGAGGCACGGTGCTCATGTGGTCATGATGAGCTGAGCTCCTCATGAGCCGTGGAACGCTCATACGCGGGGATAATTCCCCTGCTGTGCTGAACGTTCCACGAAAACGGGTGTGTCCGTGCCGAGGTGAGCTCGTCATGAGCACACGAGCACTGTGCCCCCCCCCAACCCCTAGCACAGCAGGGGAATTAACCCCGCTGCGAAGAGGTTAACACTGAAATGAAACCAAAGAAGTTAAGAAGGTACCCTATCAGAACCTCTTCTATTAAGGGTCAGACTGTAAACCAAAATCAACTCTGACAGAAAAAGTTCAAACAGCCACATAATGCAGAATCTCAGGGTTAATATGGGGCTATGGAGGCATGTTTGGTTCTTGGAAGCCCACCCTGTGCATCTTGTAGCCAACCAACCCGGGAAACCAACATGGTTCACAGCATGGTAATCAGGAAAAGCAGACATGGGTTCAACGGCTATTAAATGTGAAGAAAAAAAAATCCAATTATAGCAAGGGTGCTAAATATTCCGGGGTCACAGGATGTGCTTTTGATTTGCAAACTTTGAAAGGATCATTACAATCAGATAGCTTACCAAATAACTCATCATCAATGGAGTTACAGGGTTACAACCGAGACAATTTGAGCCAGTGTGTACAAAAATATGTTTAGCAAGGCCTGGTATAAGTGTATCATCTCAAATTTGGGATACCCCTTGATGTACAACTGAATGCTATAATCTTACGAAATATCACGTTAAGTAACCAGAAATTGGCAGTCAAGAGCAACTTATAAGGTTCAAGGTATCGGGTGAACCTCAGAATGAAGTTTTGAGCCATACAAGAGATGGTGTGAATTAGCAGAAAAGCTCTCGCGGCTTTAAACATCATAGGAAATCTGCTCAGATGGGCTTAAGTAACTGTATCTATTTCCATAATTTACGTCCTTGTTACTCATCACATAAGTTTCACTGCAGAAGAGAATCATCGTTCTATAAAAGAGTATTGGACTAAGTGGAACACTATTTTTAAGAAAAGCATTACTCAGTATAGTTTGCCATTAAAACAAAAATGCGCTGTAGTGATTCCTCATCTCCTAGGCTGAAAGCCTGTCTTTCATTCGAACACCCATCATCACCAGGGCTGGACTGTCTGCAGCGGGCACCAGGCATTTTCCCCGGGCGGTGGGGGCCGGTTTTGCAGCAGTGTTGCAATATTGCCCCCCTGTAACAAAAGCAGGAGTGGTGCTTCTTGTTAGCTCCCCTACCCCCGCTCCTCAGGGCCAGTTGAGCAGCAATTTGCCAGGGCTGGTTGTTGTTCCCAGTCCGGCCCTGATCATCACCCATGCAACCAAGACCTCAAGGGTCTATTAGGAGTGCAATAACGTGTTCTGCCATTGGAAGAATTAATACAGGCAACACAAAACCAAAGTGACACGTGATAATTTTTACATGAGTGGCAAAATTGGTATTTTAGAACTGTATAAAGGACATACGATTATACTGATTACCTAGGTTTCTTACATACGATTTACAGGTTATACTGAACATTTCTTAACTGCAAGAAGCCTAATAGACATAGGAGAAATACATTGCGATATTATAGAAACAGAGCAAATACTAGGACAAAGTAGAAGAGGGGAGATGGAGTGAGGAAGGAAAGACGACAGTGTGAAAGGAGAAACCTCATTTGGCTTTATTCTGGATAGAGTAGGTCATGTGTTTAAGGGCTGTACTACAAATGGGCACCTGTATAGAAGTCTCCCCTACTAATAAAGAAGACCTCATGCTGTTGCCCATCAGCCCTTGCACAAGCTTGAGGAACAGATCAAAACGCTTCTCTTATATTAAGAAGCCACAAATTAGAAACTAATTATCATACCACTGTTTTCATTTAATTTAGCTACTCAAATATAACTATAATGAATGACATGCGACTTTTAAGCCTTGCACTCCCATAAAAAATAAATTAAACACATGTAACTTTCTAGATGTTTACGATGATCCCTTCTCTAGATCCCAGAAAATGAAAAATCTTGGTGATAATTTAATTTCATTCTTCTACTGTATTTTAGAATATTATCCATCAAATGTGTTTGAAAGTTATGTCTATTGATAAATCAAGGGCTTAATACATCTGCCTCTGGGCTGCATTTGTAATTAACTATTATAATATTTCACTTTTTTGCTGCTTTGAGCTTCAAATGGCAATTATAAAGTGTGAGTGTTCGGTGCCTTTCTAAGAGAGGTTATTATTTTCAACATTGAAAAGCGTTTCTAGCATCAAATAATAGCTGCATTTTGCTTAGGCTGTTGGTACAGTTGATTAGATTAATGTACCAGGTGTGGACATCTGCAAGTATGTGCTTACTTTTTTGTTGCCTTAAACAAAGGCCATATTATGAACCAACATCAAAGTCCTGCGCAGGGTGAGTTTAGAATTCGTTGCATAATGAAGTGTGACATCTGGGTTGCCAGTTTCAAATGCCCATTGAGCTCTATTAGAAACTAACACCTAGATTCATCAAAGTCCCGTTTTGCGAGTCTGTAATAGCGATTCATAAGGAATCGCTATTAAGGACTTGAAAAACGGGATTCATGTAGGAATTGCAAAAAATATTGCGATTCCTACATCTTCCTTAATTGCGATTAGCAAATTGCTATTCGCAAATAAGGAATAACTTCCTATTCATTCCTATGGGCCATAGGAATGAATGGGGAGTTATTCCTTATTTGCGATTAGCAATTTGCTAATCGCAATTAAGGATGCGATTTCAAGGGTGCCAGGGGTGTCCAAAGGACACCCTGTAGCACCCCTGAAATGCAAATTTACACAGGTGTTGCGCACACACATGTCCAAAGGACATGTGTGTGTGTAACATGCAACAGAGAAAAATGCACTAAAGTGCTTTTTTCAATTTTTTCGCTATTTACCACGAAGTCAGACTTCGTGGTAAATAGCGGCCAAATATTGCGAATTCGCTAATAAAAAATGGTTAATGAATTGCATTTAAGGAATCTCAAATAGAGATTCCTTAAATGCAATTACTCGCAAATATGCGATTTCGCAATTAGCGATTTTTGCATTTGGGATGATCAATCCCAAATGCAAAAATTGCGCTCGCAAAGGGCCAGATTCGCAGAATCTGGCCCTTTGCGAGCCGATTTTTCGTTGATGAATCTACCTGTAACAACTTTATTGAATGCTGAATGGTACTGGGTGGTACAGTACCACTACATGGATAAGCGAACGTGGAATGGTGGTGAGTCTTGGGCAGTGCATACTTCAGGGGATTCCTCTTCTTAAGGCACACTCCTAATGTGCTCTCCCAGTGCTGACATTTATATGCAGCATGCCCTTGTACTTGACCTCCACCCACCACTAGTACTCGTTTCTATTTGGCATGACAGTGCCCTATGAGACAGATGGAAATCTATCAAGATTAAAGCCCACCTTTGTTTTTCTTTCCCTGAGCAGTTTTTGGGAGTAGCACCAGTTTGCTGACTGAGTTCCATCAGGATGCTGAGAAGTTACAAGTGACTCCACCCAAGACATGGAAGAAGGCCTAGAATGCTCCTCAATTCTTTCCTCACCGCAGTGGGCTAATTTCTGCTTAGGTAGGCAGTGAATTAGCCAACCAGATGGATTTCCTGCTGGGCGAAACATGATGTGTTACAGGTACCTTACACCACCTTTCGTAATATGCGGCATAGACATTGGAGCTTGGTAATCTACTAAAAGAGTGTGAACCATTAGTGCTTGAGTGCTTCCATTCAACACCAACCAGACAGGTGGGAAAAGTGCTGCAATGAGAGAAAAATGTTTCAATAGGCAAGTTTACTTAACAATTACATTACATTATTCTTGCTTTCTGGCCAGAAGCTCCCTGAAGCATTTTCATGTTGTATAATGGCACAGATAAAAAGTTACCTTATATTGCATCCATGTTTAAATAAAAGGGTAAAACGTTCATCTCACAATGGGTGACATCTGTCCTGGGTTCACAATGTACACAAATTAATATCTATCATTATCATTGCGCCCAGGCATAACTATTTCTTACGGATATCAAAGCTTTTGTAACTGTTTATGTTTGAGCAGCTTAACTGGCCTTCTCCATAGCAAAGGCTAACTGTACAAGGTTTATCTAGTCCATATCTACCTGTCCTACACGCCACCCAGTCATCAAGACTTCCACCTGGATTACAGCCCATCTGTCATGTGTCTCAGTTAGGTCTAGTAGGACCCGTTGCCATTTTTACATCTCCACAGCTTTTTCCTAAAGTTGACTGCACTTTGCCACATCGACTTTTGCATTCTTGACACTAGGGTTAGTTTCCTGGATACACTGACCTTGCTAACACGAATAAACTTCATAAGAACACTATCACATTGTCTTGGCATAGTGAATAAGGCCCTCACATGCATCGTGCAAAAGTTTTTGTTATTTACATCCATATGGCAACACACCTATCTGTGGAATACAAACAATGGCAGCCTGATCACAATCTCAGCCCAAGCAAAGGATGCTGTTTTCTATATATAATCTTATGTTCCAGAGTATAATCAGAAGAGTCACGTTGGCTGACTTAGAGGTGTCTCTGTATGCTGAAGCTCTCGCCCAGCAGCTGACTGACATGTCTGTGAGGGGAATCCAGTTTGTGACCAAGAAAGGTTCCTACATTCTTACCCACTAGGTAAAGGGATTAATTCATCCAGTAGGGACTTTCTTGGCAGAACATACATTTACACCCTAGACACGTAGGTTAGGGTTTGCATAGTAGAAGTACTCTAGTTTTTTATACTGCTAAATATGCCTGCTTATATACATTGTCTCAGCAAGATGATGGAACTCTTCATTCTGTACACTGTCCTGAAACATTTGTCTGTTTCTGTTTATTGCTCATTGCAGCACATAAATTCTTTACAAGAATCACTTTGGTTCAATAAACATTGAAAAAGTCCCTTTTTGTATTCTTTGCATATTTCTCTGCGTAAACTAGACCACGAGTGTCTGAGCGAAAGCTTCTAGGTCTGTCATCATGGTACACGAGGATAGTCCTGTTCAGTGGTTGTCAGAACTGTTCTTCTCTGTCTAGGTTAGGGGGGCTATGGTGGCACTGTGAGCTAGCTGGTCTAAGGGACAACATATCCTGTTGAGGTGCATGGAATCAGTCTGGCACCATCTACTTTTATGTCATCAGCAAATGTGCAGTTCGTACTGATTAGTGGAAACTGCACAACACATCTATAAATCTCTACAGCAAAAAAAAGCATTAGTGTCAATACAAGGACTTTAACAAATGGACCACCTTACTTGTATCTAATACCAAGGAATATGGGTAATCTTTGACCTGGTTATACACAACCAATGGACCTATTCACAAAGGTACAGTTACACATGTAAATGTACTCCCAAATAAATCTAGTCTTGCACCTGGTGTAAATATAAACGTATGTGCTCCTCACCATGTATGAGTGTAGATTAGATTTACATCTAAGTGTAGACTTACACATCTCCACACCCTTAGTTCTAGCAGTGGAGACATCTACATCTGAATTTATGACTGCAAAGTTACCACCAGCAATGTTTTCAAAAAAGATATGAGATCTCTGCCATCATGGTCGAAATCTCCCTATGGGAAAGTATAGGGGGAAACTATTAAAGTCTAGTCACACTGACAAATGGGCTGAGAGCTTGTAATGGCAAGTCTCCATGAGTTAAGCAGAGAGCCCCCAATTTTAGGAAGGGCCAACTACTCCCAAAATTTGATTATATCATAATTAAGGCCTCTAAGTGGGGTATGCTGGAAGATTTTTACATAGATCATAGAGAGGAGAGTGACGACTATCCCTTATGTGTCAAAGTAGTGTGCCATGGCCCCAAAACATCTTCGACCTTAGTAACTCGCCGCTATAGCTTCATTACTGGCAAATAACGGCCGGTCTGTCAAATGGCCCCTTGTATTAAGAAACCCTTCTAGAAGTATACAATGCATTTGTAGAGGCCTTTTCAGAAGATGTTATCCCAGCTTTTGCCCAGTCTTTTATTACAGACACTCACACAAAATTGGCTGCACCTTTGAAACTGATTTTGACTAAACCCCCTCCAAAGAAAACATTAGCTAAGACACACAAGGTTGAAAGCAATCTATGGTACACAAAGGCTTGCTTTGATGCCAAAAAGCATTATTAGCTGAATAAAAAAATAATAATTTGCAAGTGGTACGTGCCTTAAGGAGAGTATGCATGAAGGCAACTAGATTAGCTTAGACAGCATGGGAGGAAGCGTATGGGGGGATTTGGTTATGGGGACAATTCTTTGTTCTGGAAAATAATTGCCAATAAGAGTAGGACTTCAACTTTTGAGATAGTTTGGCATCTTAATCCAGGGTCCTGGGTGCATAATATTTCCCGCTTATATATACAGCCCCTAGAGACTCCCATGTGCACTATCTTACCTTTCTTAGCCATATTCCATTAAACCATTAGATTAATGGGGTGTCACCCGCAAAATCAAAAGGACCTGGGTATGAATGATATAAGAACAGTGGTCCTAGACTATAAATTAGATTGATACTATCAATGAGGCAATTTTAAATGAAAAATGCGAATAAATCTGCAATTTGAGAATCAATCTATATGGGAGAAAAATGTCTTGTTGTTAAACTCTGTATGTGACATACAGAGACAGTACCCAAGGGAGACAATTGTGTTCTCAAGAACAAATACAAGGTAAGCACAGTGTCCACATTTCAAATTTTATCAAAAAAACAGTCACATTTATTTACAAAACCGAAAAGATAATACTGTTTGTACACGGCGCAAGTACTATAGAGGTGAAGAGAGAAAAGGTGCTCAAGTGATAAGAAAGAATAGAAAAATCATCCTAAAATGCGTTTACAATATTTACAACAATACAACAAGGCGGTAAACCTCCCGCAAGTTGAAAAAGGGCCTGTTCAATTCCTTCCAGGGTAAATAATGGAAGGAGGGATAGGGAGGGGGTAAATTAAGATACAGGCACTCAAAAAATGGGGGGCGTCGACGTTTCGACCCTAATGCTCGCGGGAATTTTGTTTCCTCGGCTGCGGGTCTTCTTCAGGACATGCAAGAGGAAAGGGGGAGGGGGGGGGGGGGCTTGGCCGCAAATCCGCTATGTTTCTGGATCCACCACCAATGGGTCTTGTTTGGTCCAAATTCCTCCAAGTTTCATGGAATTGACCTACTATCTGTAGGTCGGTTGGTCTATGGTGGGTTGGTTCGTTAGCCAGATGATAAGATCAATGTCTGGTGGGTCAAGGATCGTAGCCTACCGGCGCCCCCACGGGCACTCCGGTGGTGTTGGTGGTTTTAATTCGCCACTTCTGTCAATTTGTACAGATGTAGGCGTGTTCGCTGTATTCACTCAGCTTCGTATTGAAAAGGAGCCGGTATTGGTATTCCCTGGGCTTGTTCGAATCGAGCTTTCAACCAGGAACGGGCAATGATTCACCGTTTGCAAGGCGGGACTTGCAAACTTGCGGGAAGTTTACCGCCTTGTTGTATTGTTGTAAATATTGTAAACGCATTTTAGGATGATTTTTCTATTCTTTCTTATCACTTGAGCACCCTTTCTCTCTTCACCTCTATAGTACTTGCGCCGTGTACAAACAGTATTATCTTTTCGGTTTTGTAAATAAATGTGACTGTTTTTTTGATAAAATTTGAAATGTGGACACTGTGCTTACCTTGTATTTGTTCTTGAGAACACAATTGTCTCCCTTGGGTACTGTCTCTGTATGTCACATACAGAGTTTAACAACAAGACATTTTTCTCCCATATAGATTGATTCTCAAATTGCAGATTTATTCGCATTTTTCATTTAAAATTGCCTCATTGATAGTATCAATCTAATTTATAGTCTAGGACCAGTGTTCTTATATCATATTCCATTAAAGCCTTATTTTTTAACCGAGGACACTAGGCTAGCCATCACCTCAATTAAACAGGCAAGGCCTCAGGCCCAGACAAAATCTCTGGTGACTTGTTTTGCCATGATTTGTCTGTAAGGGTCCCCTATGTCAATTGTCTGACTAACGCTATAGCTGCAGGATTCCCAAAACATGGAAAGGGGTGGATATTATCCCAATTTTTAAAAAGGAGTTGGGCAATCCTGGCTAATTATAAGAGAATTAGCCTCTTAGATGCACTCCAGAAAGTGTATGCAAAACAACTGTTAAATAAGCTTAAAGATTGGATTGAGGGTATAGAAATCCTGATCCCATACCAAGCAGGGCTTACACCAAAACAGAGCACTATTGATCAAGTCCTAAGGCTGGTGATTATCCCCTGGAAATGTACTAGACTCAGAGAGGGACATTTATATTGCATACGTTGACCTGACAGCCGCCTTCGACCCATGTCCCCAGGGAATTGTTCTAGGCATCCTTAAAGGAACTTGGGGTCCCGAATGTCCTTCTTGCCCAGATAATTAGCCTCCACCAAAGCAATTATTCCCAAATTCGTGGGAACCTGGAGGGCAACTGATTGACAGAATCACGATAAGCAGGGGAGTGAGGCAATGGTGCATCCTGGCCCCTGCCATCTTACCATAATTTCCCTATATGCCAACAATATAGTGTAGGCTCTTTTACAAGGGAACATATATGCACCTAACCTAAATTTAATTTTGTTCATTTTGCTAAGTCATGAGTTACCTTAGCTCAAACAATTTGTATTTTTTTATCAAATCTGTAAAAGTTACATTTTATTTTGTTTGTAAATTATATATTCACACACACATAAGATACATTCATTTTATTTACTTAACATTATTTCCTATGTTGTGTTATTTTAAGCCTCTGCCTCTATTATTTCCTATGGGTGTGTGTTGAAATACCGATGAGTGGTTATGTGAGGTGTTTGACTTATGTCAAAGCTGGGCTGGAGCACAGTTACTACTGGTTTGTCATCTTTAGAACTGTAGTTTCTTTAGAAATTCAGTTTATGTATAGCATTTGGCTTACTCTTTTGTGCGTGTGTCTTTAAGTAGTAGGTTGGCCTTCCAAACCCTCCACCTAGCTTTTCTCTGAACGCCTTTGTTTTTAATAGTAGATAATCCAATTTTCTCAGTACTCCCCTTGTACCTCCCACATTTGCTGCTGATTGGTAAATCTAATGAGTAGTAATCTCCTCCTAGACAATATAGTGGAGGTGGAGATCTCCATTCATAGATTTGTGAATAGCATTACTACTAGATAGTACTTTGCAACGTTCTGTGCCATAAGAAAGAAGCATTTTACCCACAGGTGAGCATTTGTAATTTTTTTTCTGACATACCAAAAAAAACATCTAGCTCTGACGATCAGATAGCAGGAGTGATTTTCCAATGTTCGTGGTTCAAAATGTTCCCAGAATACAGCTGCTATATCAAAAATAGGGAATATAAGATTTATATACATTCTAGTCTGAATTAGGGCTGGGCGTAGTTCGCAAAGTAGTGCTTTGCGTAGCTATGCGAAGTGCACTTCGCACTACACGAGCTACGGGTAGCACTACGTGAAATGCGCAGTACACTGTTCGCACTGTGCAAGATGCCGTTTTCAATGATTACACAGTGCTGACAAGCATCCGGCACTGTGCAATCATTGAAAACGACATCTTGCACAGTGCAAGCTGTAGTTTTCTGCCGCTCAAGTAGATTTTTACTCGAGCGGCAGCTTTCTCAACGCAGACTGGTAGTTTCTCATCGCGAGCGGTCGCGAGCATACGCGACCACTTGCAATGAGAAACCTGACCTCCCCGTGTTGAGAATCTCGCTGGGAGGTTTATTTACTACGCTCACGATCGGCAGCTTCATGTTGCTGATCGCGAACGAGGAAAAAGTCTCACCGGGATGTTATTTTGCTTGATCGCGGTCGCCAACTTGACGTTGAGGACCGCGAGCAACCAAAAAAATGACCGCTGCACTAAGCTACACTACGCGTGTTTGCACTGTGCCACGTGCAGTTCGCGTAGTGCAAAGGAGCGCAAACTTCACAAACTACGCAAGCGTAGTGTAGTGCTTTGCCCAGGGTTTGTCTGAATTTTTAAACACCT
The DNA here is from genome assembly GCF_964261635.1 of Lissotriton helveticus. Lineage (NCBI taxonomy): Eukaryota > Metazoa > Chordata > Amphibia > Caudata > Salamandridae > Lissotriton > Lissotriton helveticus. The sequence continues at coordinate 15,785,590 of NC_136060.1, read as the reverse complement.
TTTATGCGTTTTTCTGCGAGGCTCAACACGCTATATTCTTCATTTTCTTTTAACAAGGAGTTTTGTCTGACATGAACAATTTGGAAATAGGTATTAGACCGAGACTATGAAGTCAAGAGCTACATAAGAATTCCTTTTTTAGGACAGAACCTTTAGTTTCCTGATCCATGTACACAATGGAACCACACAGCTCTTCCAATACATTCATGTGAGTTTAAAGCTGCTACATATTGGCTAAATGCAACGTGTGGGCAATTTATAGGGGCTTACATAAGTACAATTAAAAACAAATACATGGCAAGGCAATCTCTTTGTTATTATTGGCTTTAGGACCCCCTTTCACCTCACTATAAGGCAAGCAACTGGCACGTGGCAACTCACTCTCGTGAGTTAATAAATATAAAGTTTGTAAATTGATTTCATGCAAGTAGCTTTTAGCTGACTAAGGATAGTTACAGCCCGGTGACAAACAATCCCGTTGTTCCTAAACTGGCAAACAGTGTCTGTAAACGTTCACATATGGGAGTCCTCTGAGGTACTTGAACATCTTTCAAGTGACAGCAAACCAGACACATCCCAACAGCTCTGACAGAGCCTGTATCTTTCTCATCCAGTGATAATTACATCAATAAACCTGACTCGGCACATTTGTCGCTCTACAATTCATTAATTAAAAACAATTTTACTGCTACCACTGTGATTTCTCAAGGACAGCATAAACACGTTCAAACCCAAACCAGCACGCATCATCAGTTTCGAAGCGTGAGGGCAGCACGGTCCACAACTTCACCCCTGCTGAGGGCGCCCCAGCGCCCATGCCCAGCTTTTCTTCCAAAATCCGCAGGATGCGAGTATGAAAGAGCCAATTTGGGACGAAAAAGGACTTACTTCTTGTGATGTTTCTTTGATGTGAACATTTACTGTTGTTAAAAGCGCTCTGATACCTTCGGGTCTAGCTAGCGCTATATAAAACTCTCAAATAAATAAATACATTCATTTTTCGTGAAAGCTGTGTGAATGGAGGACTGCGCCTACCGCTGAATGTGAACAACAGTGTATAATCCCCCCAAGCTCTGGTTCTGCGACATAAATCTCATTATGTTTTGCTGTTTAAAACCACATTTCATCATTGCCCGTGGGTTAATACTTTTGCCCACAATATGATTAGTGTCCTTCATTCTCCAATCAATCTTTAAAGTTTCGCTTCAAGAGGGAAGTAATGCGCGTAGACATGAAACACTCATGCAAGCAATGTAATTAATGTGCTTGACTGTTTTCACCAAAGCAGTCCTTTGATTTCAATTCAATATGTGACAGCAGATTACACCAGGACCCTCTAGCCTCATATTGTGTTACAGAGTGGCCAAACAGAAAAGTTTCAATCACAACATGAGCAATAGGCACAACCATTGTGAATGTTTCCACCAATAAAAGTGTTCATTGTTGAGCCACAAGTCTTCAGTTCAAAGAGAGGGTGCGCTCTGACATGCCCTGTAGACAGTACTGGTGGTAATACAGAAAAGCGGGAAGGAACCATTATTCATTTTTCAGAAGAGGAGATTTTTAAATGTTTATGTAAAACATGGTAATTCCTTCACACAGACTGAGGTAATCAGTTGGCGTGGCAGTACCACGTGGGTAGCGTAGGTGGCATTACAAGCTCTGGGCACTTTTTTGCTCATCAGATTGAAAATCTGCAAATTATGCAGAGTTGCGACACCCTGCATTGTAGAAAAATGTGCTGGGTTTAAATCTATCCTATCAAAAAATTGCTTCTCTTTGCCAACTAGTGAACTTTTTCCATGCAGTAATAATTCTATCAAGAAGCAGCCCTTTTCAAGACTTCCTCAGGAACAATTCCTTTTTGTAATTAATTGACTTTATTTAAATAAAAAAATCAATTTTGTCATTCTACCAGGGTTAATCCTTTGGGAAGGGGTAACTCGCAATTCAGTGTAAAGCAAGTTATAGCCTTTCATCTGCCTAATTCTCGTTTCACTACAATAAATTCACTTAGCCATAGTCACTATGGTCCACAATAATACCAATGTTCCTGAGTATAACAAAGCTACTGTTTTATAATGTCTCCGCTACAGACAGACTTCCTTGAACGCCTATGTACATTTTAATTTGGCTTGAGGTGCTGTTCCTCTATAGACAGTTAACCCCTTCCACACTCATGACGAGCTGGGCTCGTCATGAGGTAGCCTCCTGCTACGCTCATGACGAGCCCAGCTCGTCATGTAACATGTGTTTTTGTTGATTCCAGCACACAGCGGGAAAATGCATAGCATCGATGTGGTTAAACTCCCCTATATTCAAGGGGCTGGGGGGATGGATCACTCTAGAGCAATAAGAGAGCACCTGGGTAATTGTATATAATTAGAGACTAAAGATGGCTCAAGCTAACAATGAACAAGACCGTAATGGTCGAAACATGTTGGTTGGTGGTGATATTGATGATAATGAGAGAATAAAAGGAGCCTGAATACATATTCCCTGGAGTGCAATTTTCAATTTGATGATATATATATATATACACACACACATGATTTATGCATTCAACCAGATTTAATGTACCGCAAAATAAAAATTGATAGATAAAATCATAATTTCCCTTTATCTTACATTTTGTCAATACAGTAAATTGCATTTGGCTAAACTAAATATAATTAACATAGGTATATCAAAAGTCCACGTATTGGAATCTTCCTGTTGCAAATATGATCATATTAAAAATAAAATGAATTCTTTTGCCTGGCCAGCATCCTCAAATTTGTTGAGGCTGGCAAATAATGTTGTGATGATCACTGACCTCGTGAAGAATTAAAAGCCATTTTGTCAAAGTGAATTGCATATCAACTTATAAATAGAATGCACAGATGTTCAACATAACTAACTGTAGAAATCTCAAAATTCTGAAAACAAAAATGCCCAATCTTTTTATACAACTCTGGTAATTTTACTTGCTTCCCATTGAAACCAGGGATATGCACTCCTATTCCACTTTACCTGACTGACGAGCTTAAGTTATCAGGTTGTGGCAGACCCTCACAAACTCATTACCTCCGAAACTATGCACTACCCTGCACGTCATCTTTATATCTGAACTGAAAGACCCTATTCACACACTTGTAACCCGTCCACATCCTGTTAATTAACATTTATGACTGCTGTAACTTATACCTTACTTTAATGCTTTTTGTCTATTGGACATGTCCCAACACATTTAGGTGATGCAATTTATATGGCTTATTTAATGATCTATTTATTTGAAAAGCTTTGTGTAATTTCCACGCTACATAATACTGCACAAATAAGTAAATACATTAATCAATAAATACATAAACCAACCATTCTCTGGGGCAGTCTCAAGAATCTTTAACGTCTTGAACAGCCTTCATCATGACTCATAAAAGCAACAGTGTACAATGCCTCCGTGAAAGGCATGAAGATCCTCCCTGGATAAATTATGGAATTTGAAATAAGAACACAATCCTGCCCATTCTTTCAAGCCTTCAACAAGGAAATTCATAGTGATTGCTAAACTGAAATTCCTGTTCTACCCATGTACAGACCTGAAGATTCGCTTGATGTCAAGATACACAAGAAGGAAGCCTAATATCTAATTTTCTCTTGAATCCACTATTTCTATAAGTTGTAATACATGAAAACACAGCTATTTAAATTGAAATACTTTGTATTTGTGTTCAAACATTGTAAAACACCTTAATGCCAATAATGATGTGAAATAAAAAAAATTAAATATAAAAATAAAACAGCAAAATACTCTGGATCTCTCAGTGCAATGTGACGTTTATAATTATAGTTATGCTTGGACTGGTTTTGATTTCACTCTGGTATTAGGAGGAACGCACAGTTAAATTCATTTAAAAGGGACAGGCGAAGTTGTTATGTGTGAGATAAGCTGAGGGAAAACCTGATACCGGAGTTGAAAACCTGACACTACTACATTAAATTGGAATCATTACAACTAAAAAGCAGCCTTGAGATTTCGCATTTCCTTTGCTAGGAATACACTCAGCAACAGAGGTCTGAGAAATATTTATGTTTAGTAGATACATCTCAACATTCAAGTGCATGCTCCCAGCAAGAAGCATTTACTTTGGAAATGTATGTAGGATGCTAAGGCAGAGAAATACAATTTCCATTACTCATTTGAATGAATGTTTCAGCTAAATCAGAGCAGAAGATTCAAACACCAAACAACAGGAACAGTAAGACGATAAAAGTCCTGTTATAAATACCGACACTAATAAACAGATCATATAATTTTGTTTTTACGTGTCAGAGTACTTTCAGATGGCCATCGCGTCCTCACAGTGCTGGCTCTTGTCCTACAGTGTGATACAAAGGAAGTAAAAGCTTCACATTGATGAGTCCAAAGCAAAGTGCCAAGCCTCTGCTTTAACGTGAATGACAGGTGTGAGTATGTGATCACAGGCAATGCGCCTATACTGCTACACAAAAAAGGGTATATTGCTGGACTCTTAGCTTGCCGCAATAATCATCACTGCTGATATAAGCTACAAGCACCATCAGTATTCGGATGTTACTTAAAACCACCCAAAGCTAGGATCATGGTCTCTCTTCAATAGCAAGCCCTCCGTTTCTTGCTTATTCTCCTATCAGGAATCAGCATTATCAACAATTAAATGGACGAATGACTCAACAGGCTGAAAGTAAACCAAGCAAAAGTCACAATTGAACAAAGCCACCTCCACACTGGGTCGCATGCAAAAAAAATCCAAATACTTTGTTTGCAATTTCGCACCTCAGATGCCTTCCCCCTGAATAGGAAGATTAGGTCCCCCCGTTAATGATTTTTTTGGGTGACTATTATATTTGTCATTGGTCCTTAGGTAGACTCAAGCCATTTTGCTTTGGTGTCAAACCAGCAACTCACCAGCACATTATCTTTTTTAACTTCAAAGTAGCCAAGCTACACATATACAACTGTGAAACCTCCAACTTATTTTTAATATGTCTCTAATTATATATACCTACCATATATTATTCTCACCATTGGACTCATTCAATGTGCTGTTGTACCATTGTTTTTTATTTCCATCACCGAATTTCAAATCAAGAAACGAAAAACACTATTATTGCCTGTACCATTGGCCTTTATTCAAATTACTTCTCCAATACCCACAATATTGAGAATAATGTATCTCTATTTGAATATTTCCCATGTATAACAAATTATCTTAAGGGAAAATTGCTCTTTTTTGCCGGTATTGTAACCTACCTACAGCTTTGGGGTACTAGGTAGCCATATATATTTTGGTCTTCTAAAAGGTATACAGCCTAATTACGTTTCCATTAGTTCAACAAACAAATTTAGAAAGCAAGTATGTCAATATCAACAATGAAAGAAAAACTTGAAATAAAGGGAGCACTGTTAGAACGGGCACACTGGAAAAGATTTTGATGACACTTTCACAAAGGTAGGTTAGAAATCATCCTAGGATAAGGAATATCACTCTTCATACTGACAGGGGCATGGCCACATACATAGCTCACTGTGGGGTTGATCGTGTAAATACAATAAATGAAACTTTAGGTCGGTCAAAATCATGAAATTAACACTGCATCAAACGTAAATACCCTGTATGTCCATCATAATGTGTTTCAGTGTAGTTTAACTGTGCATTGGATGGGTTGAGCGAATTGGCACCATTCAAGACATAGCTTCAGGGGATATAATTTGTAATTACTTGTGGGTGGATTCGCCCTTTCATGTACTTTTCTGTAAGAAAAATGGGGTTTCAGCGAGTAAAACAATGGCTAAAACTCAATTTGGAAACTTGAAAAAAATATTTACCTCCAAAAGATAACAAGAACAACACTATACACACTTTAAGAAAATAATGTGAAATTAGCTGGACTTGTATGACAATATAACACAATTCTGCCCAGATGGTACACTAACATAACTGCAGTATTCATTATATTCCAGTAATGTTTTGCAAGGTCAGTTCTTTTTGGGCATAGAAGGTTTTCGGTTATCTCTAATATCCTTCTATTTTGAAAACTCAAAAAGGATTTCTGCAGCAGGGCTTTCAGAGGTTGCAATGCTCTTGCCTCATTTCTTGCTGAGGCATTCCTTTCTACACATGCTAAGCGTGTCCTTCCCCACTATAATATTCATCACACGCTAGTTCCTGTACCCCCTGACTCCACAAGCTCTGTCCTCACTCTCCTCCCTGGCTATCTGATGCTCTCGTCCTGCTTCCCACCTCCTTCCTGTTTATAATGCTTATTTTCATTTTCTTTTATTTAGGAGGGCTTGGCAGGTTCCCTTTACAACAGGGTACAGGCTTCTTTTTTGCACTGATGTGCACTTTTTTACTGGCCTAACATGGCCATCAGCCATGTTATATCAGTGAATTAAATTGGCCATTGTTTGTCAATACACAGGCACATATATGACAGTGCATACATCGGTGGCCATCTTGAAATGGGCTCTTGCACATGCTTCATACAAATTGCGTTCTCATTTGGCTAGGAAAAAAGTTTGGCCAAACTCAATAGCTTGGACCTATTTTTTTTTTAGATCCGGCTTATTGGCTTAGCTATTGCTTGTTTTTACACAGTTTTTTTACCTTTAACTTGTGGTTTAAAAAACAACAATCTCTTACAGTTATTAAAAAGCCAAACAAAATAACTAAAAAATATAAAGTTGTTTATTTTACTCATGCTGTGCTAAGTAATGAGTAAGTTCAGTGCTGCGATCCCAGTTATCCCACGTTGACAGTGCAATATGCTCCTTGATTGACTGATTAGTACGAACTTTCATTATTAAGCTATGTCCCCTGCCTAGATTGTTATCTTTTTAAACATCTAGGCAGAGATGACTGTCAAGTAAGCAGAGCTAGAGATTAAATGTTTTCTAAATTGCAGAAATAATTATTTGCCTTCTCTGATATCATACATACCCTGAAGACCAGCAGTTTAGGTCAGGTTCCCATAGTCTTAGTTAAAATATGTAATTTCGCCAGCACATTGCTTTTGTATTGATTTGCCTTTTCTAAGTCTGATGTTTCTGCCCTGAAGACAAGTCGATATACTTAATCAATTATCTCTGCTCTACAGAGGTACATTCAGCACGTGCAGTCTTTCAACATAAAAACCACTATAGATTTTTACAATGTACTACTTTCTTTAAAGTCCAGTGCCATTTTGAATGAAATCTGAAATAAGTTCACCTCTGGTATCCAGCTTACAGTAAGTGAAGCCTAGTCTGCTACCCCTAAGCTGTGTTGTACCTGAGAAGTTTCTATCTAGGAATCTTCTGTAAGAACATGGACTGAAGGACTAGCCTGCATTCCATGTTCCTAATGGCTCGAAAGCGTTCCAGTGAATTCACTTACTTTTGTGCTAGCCGAGGGATAGCTGTACTCTTGTTGTAGGGAGGGAACTTAAGCTAATAAATAATTCAACTCACCCAGCCTGCTGTGCTTTCACTCCTGGGTGCAAGAAGTTTCTTTAAGTCCTGTGCCTTTTTTAATGACATGTGAAAGAGTTTCACTTCGGGTAGCCAGCTTACATTAAATAAAGCACAATCTGCTACCCCTAGCGTGGATATCAGAAAAGGAGGGACGGTGTGGCGAAAGCCATTCTCTTCAACCATATTACTGTCCAATTCAATTTCCTATCCTTTGCCGTTTATATGCTGGTATGAAACCGATGTTCACTGTCTCTTCCAGGAGTACAGCTAAAAGTTGAAGCCTGGATGAAAACTCTTAGATGGTATAGTATGAAACAACAGTTCAGGAAGCTGAGAGTGAATAAGAACAGAATTTGAGCATGATGAATACCCAGACTGGAGCAATACTGTAATTTATTTGTGGCCCAACTGCAGAACAGTCTAAGTAATTTTCGGTTTTAGAAGCTTTAAGTCAGTTGTAGTCAGTGCTTAATTTGAGCAGGTGGTTTACAGTGGGGCCACGGGCACTCATTTTTCGGGACCGGCCATCATGTTTCCTTGTCAGACATTTCCCGAGAGAAAAGGAAAATGTCTGATGGGAAAGAAGGAGAAAGAGAAAGACTGGAAATCTGTCACCAAGGGAGAATGCAGGACCCTGCAGGAGTGATATAAGGGGGAGGCAGTGTCTGGCAGTGATTTAAAGAGTCATAAGGTGGATTCAGAACAAGGCAGCATTGGTATTCAGCGCACTGACATTCGATAGGTTGGACCAAGCTTCTGAGCAGCACTTTGGGCACCACCACTCTTTATTCTACAGATTAAACACCGATTTCTTCAGGTAAGGAGAGACTTTTGCTCATTAAGACGCTTTCATTTAATCACAATCCAGTTTTGTTGATTTGAAATTCTTCCTGGAGCTGCAGTCGGTGTTTTAGATGTTGAAAGGACTTTGAGGTGAGTAGACATTGGCTTCGAGCAATAGCTGCTACCATTAAAGAAGCAATTGAAAGACCAGTTGGAAAGTACACATTAGACATTCCCATACCTGCAGCTTGTCCTTGACTGCGTTACCGCCCTTAATAGAGTAATAAGGGGGGAGCTGTAAGCAGGCTGCCCAAGGCAGAGGATGTATACTTTTTCAGCATTGACCACTTGGATGCAATTTTGAGCCATCTAAAGGGCCGGTCCTTTAAGGGCAAAGTTGGCTTAGCCCTATTTTGTTTTCAAGGCATGGGCACATCAACCATTACAATACCTGTGCAGGCCAGTGATAAGGTGCTGCACACAGGAATATGTATGCATTTCTTGATTGAGAAGTGACCAGATGTGTCCAAGACCATAAGGCAGCTCCATCAGATAATCAAAAACAACATTCATTGGGGTGGCAGAAATAAATAGGAGGTAGCAACAAGGAAAGTCCAGGGGAAGAAAATATCATGAAGAGGAAGATGATCTAAAGAAGGTCATCACTCACCGTTGCGTAAATGGTGGACCTAGGTGTAGAAAGCGGTAAAATTACATTTGCATTTCAGAAGCTCATTTGTTTAGGGGGCTAGCTGGTAGTGGCAAGCATCACATGAATGAAGAAAATCAGATAATGAAAACTGGAAGACTTATCTCCGCTTCTGATGTTGACTTTTTCTCAAAGACTGATAGACGCAAGAACAATGAATAACTTTTTTTTTATTGTCTTTATTAATTTTCAGCAAGTTATACATAGTTCCAACTTTGGTGTCGTTATTATGCATAGTATCAACATTATATTTAGCAGAACCGCGTCTGTGGGGTGTCAAGCAGTACCGCACCCAATAGTCGTACAGCTTAATTAGCATTGTTGACATGTCATTGAATATCTTAGACACAAGGCAGGCAGATTGTACAAGAAACCAATTATAACCTGCATAAAAACTACCCTATCTCATCTATGCTGCACATGCAATGTACATATGCCTTTGTATGACCGGCCCTAATCGGCCATGTGTGGCCGTAAAGAATGCCAGAAGAAGGGCGGGGGGGACGCATGCAGTACAATTAATAACATAAAAGGTGAAGATGTGCCCAGACTAGTGTGGCTGCAACAGGCAGCCAGTTGGTTGGAGGGATGATGCAAAAGAGTACAAAACCTGCTAGGTGGATATAGGCAAGATGGGTTATAAAATACACATTTCTGAAATGCACAAAACTGGAAGAGTTGCACTAACAACTCTGGAGGACTGCACAAGATGATTAGTATACCCAGGAGAAACAGCAGGACATACCAAAGTATCAGTTCAGAAGACGAAAGTGGGAGGTGAGTGGATACAGATTCCTCTCAACTCGTTATTAAAGCTGCAGTTAGCTGCAGTTAGCTGCTGCTGTCTGCGTTACACCTAACATGAGACTTGCTCTTCCACAATTGAGTCCATGCAGATGCAGCTTCTCCAACAGTTTCCAAGGCGTCTATCATGAAAATGGGAAACTGGAGTTTTAACATAGGGACAAGTAAAGAACAGGCAACCTTGGAAAATCCATATGATCTAGAATTTCCTATACTTGCCCGGCATCTAGTATTTCCCTTCTGTTTTGAATACATAACTGTGGTTAGGTAAGCACCCCTTAGGTGATCTGACATTCAATAGGTACTTTTGCAGAGTTGGGATTATGACCAGCCAAAAGGTTATTTCACTCTGTGTACAGGATCAAGGGATGCAGGGTGTCTGTTAAAAGCAATACTTCTCTTTCACCTTATGTACTTGTAGATGTCACTCCCTACTCAAGGACATTTATACTGAAGTGAACATCCTTATGGGTGGACCAACATTAGACCAATATGGGAGTATTCACTTGCAAGATGTCACCCCAATTTCATAGCGGTGAAAAGGTGGTCGGGAGTTTCTTTTTTACATCCTATATTAGTAATGCATCCCTATTGTTCTTGTGTCAAAATAATTACTTGGCCATGTTAGTGCAACTGCAGGCTAACTTACAGCTAGGAGCCAAGCAGAGGCTTGTGAGGAGAGACCGGACACAATAATATATACAAACTCCAAATCACAATTCCAATTTATCTGTGGTTCCGAGGTTAACCACATGTATTCCCAGAATTCCCCATTTGGCTTCTGTAAGATATACGAGGGCAAATACTTATCATGCAACAGCTTTTTAAAGCAATTACATTTTACTTATAATCTAGTTCAAGATACCCAGTCATCTTTATAAAATAGTAAGGAGTGGGTCCTTGTTATCTGAGATACAGATTACTACTACAAACTCTTACTAACTCTTACTAACTCTCACTGTTCAACCTTACCTACAGATGCAGTCCATCGAGACAGCACTCACCAGCATCTTCAACTTCCTAACAACCATCACCATTGACTAATGCAGAACAAATCAAGGATATAAATAATGTTCTTACCCCGTTCCACTACACCAAAAAAGAAATGCGTTACTTACCTGTAACAGCAGTTATCCAGTATTGGTGTCTTTCATAGATTCACATGCCTGAATCATTCCCCGTCGTCGAGACGGGAGCCTCCGGTAAATAAAAAAGTAATGTCCTATAGACATACATAGAGAAAATAGGCCCAAGGGTCTCCCCTTAGTGGCCTTTCCTTGTCCTTATGTAAAAAGGACCAAACTCTTACAGTCAGCCAATCAGCTCCGACCTCCCTCTAGGACCTCCCTGGGAGGAGCCCCAGTCCCTCAGATTTTCGTACGCACCCAACTAGGTTGGCGTAATATTGTTAGAGAGGGATGTGAGACCTTCCAGGGGAGGCGGGAGGGTTGCATGTGAATCTATGAAAGACACCAATACTGGATAACTGCTGTTACAGGTAAGTAACGCATTTCTTATCCAGTATTTGGGTGTCTTTCATAGATTCACATGCCTGAATCAGAATAGCTAGCAATCAGATATGCACCTGCGTGATGGAAATGCTCTGTAGTCACAGTAGACAATGCCTGTGTCGTCATACAACATGTGGACAGCATAACAGTAACATCACAATAGCAAGGAACGTGCATACCTGGATGGCGGGATGTAGGAAGGCTCACATCACTGAAAGAGATGGCGAAGCACTGCCTGGCCCACTGCCGCATCCTTCTGAAGTTCGATATCCAGGCAGTAATGTCTGGAGAAAGTGTGCGGTGACTTCCAAGTCGCCGCTCTGCAAATGTCCAAGATTGGTACCCCAGCGAACAGTGCTGCGGACGTGGACATCGCCCTGGTGGAGTGAGCAGTAACATGTTCAGTTAAAGGCCGTCCGGCCTTGTCGTGGCAGAATGCAATCGCTGAGGATATCCACCTGGAGATGCTTTGCTTCGTGAGAGGCAGGCCCACTCTTGGTCTGCTGTATGCCACAAACAGCTGTGAAGATTTCCTGAGAGCCTTAGTTTTGTCCAGGTAGAATTTTAGGCACCTCTGAAGGTCCAGAGAATGCAGCGCTCTTTCCGCTGCTGTGGACGGATTTGCAAAGAAGGACCGGAGGACAATTGGCTCGTTGAGATGAAAGTCCGAAGGGACTTTAGGTATGAATTTAGGGTTTGGTCTCAGCACTACCCTGTCTTGTCTGAATTGCATATATGGTTCTTGAATGGACAAAGCTTGCAGCTCGCTAACTCTCCTGGCTGATGTTAGAGCGAGCAAGAGTGCTGTTTTCCAGGAGATGTGTTTGATGGATGCTCGATGGATGGGTTCAAATGGACTTCTCATGAGTTGGTTGAGTACCAGATTCAGTTGCCATGTTGGAGGGACTTTCCGAGGCCTCGGAAAGGATCTGTAGAGCCCCTTCAGGAATTGTTTGACTAGTCTACTGGACCACAGAGAAGGTCCTGTGAAAGTCCTAGTGAATCTAGAGATAGCTGCGAGGTGAACCTTTATGGATGCATGTGCCAGGCCTGACTGTGCTAAATGCAGCAGGTACGGTAGTATTTGTTCAGGGGTGACTGAGAGTGGTCTTAGATCCCGATCCACACACCACATGCAGAACCGTTTCCACTTGAGAGTGTAGGTTTTGTTTGTACTATCCGCTCTCGCTTTCGACAAGATATCCCTGCAGTCCTGCGGGATATTTAGTCCACTGAACTCCCTGTGCTCAGGAGCCAGGCCGACAACTTGAGTGATTGGAGGTTCGGGTGTTGCACCTGACCGTTGGACATTGTTAAGAGGTTCGGGTGCTGCCTCAGACGGATCGGTGACCTGATGGAAAGTCGAAGTAGATCCGAGAACCAGTGTTGTCTCGGCCAGAACGGGGCAATCAGGATTAGGGTACATGGCTCCGCCTTCATCTTCCTGAGGAGCCTCGGGATCATTGGAAACGGAGGAAAGGCGTACGCAAACGCGCTGGACCATCCGATGGAGAATGCATTCCCCAGAGACCCTTGTTGGGGATGCCAGCTTGCGTAGTGCGGACATTTGGTGTTTTCTTTGGTGGCAAACAGGTCGATGTTCGGGACTCCCCATTGAGAGAAGACGTGTTCCAGGGCGTTGTCGCTCAGCTCCCACTCGTGGGAGAGGGATCTTTGCCTGCTCAGGGCATCCGCGATAGTATTGTCTTTTCCGGGGACATAGTCCGCCTTGAGTTGGATCCCGTGTAACACCAGCCAGTTCCAGATTTTCTGCGATTCGCGTGATAGAGAGAGCGAACGCGTTCCCCCCTGTTTGTTGAGGTAGTGCATCGTCGTGGTGTTGTCCGTTTTGACGAGCACTGGGGAGTTCTGGATGCGTGGCAGGAATGCCTGTAGAGCAAGATATACCGCCCTCAGCTCCAAGAGATTTATGTGGAGCACTTTTTCCTGAGAGTCCCACTTGCCGCTGATTCGAAGATCTTGTAGAACGGCGCCCCATCCTTCCAAGGAGGCGTCCGTGGTGATCACCAGAGGTGTCGCCGGAAGGAGAAACGGTAATCCTACATTCAGATTTTTGCGATTCCTCCACCAAGCTAGGCTTGTGGACATTTTTGGTGTGATTTGCACAATGTCCTCGAAAGAGCCAGTGCTTTGGGTCCATTGGGTTGCGAGAGCTTCCTGCAATGGGCGCATCCTGAGTCGGCAGTGAGGGATAAGGAGTATGCACGAAGACATCATTCCCATGAGGGATGTGTAAGTGCGCACTTTGATGTATGTTTTTGTCGCCACAGCCGTGGCCAGAGATAGTATCTTGTCCGCCCTCTCCTTCGAGGGAAAGGCCTTCACGCACTCCGTGTCCAGGATAGCCCCTAGGAAGGTGATCCTTGTCGTAGGGGTGGTGCAGGATTTTTTGAGATTGATGGTTAATCCTAGCCTCTGAAAAAGATTGGTGCAGGCGCAGGAGGATGCTGCCGCGTCCTCGGCTGAGGGTGCTTTCACCAGCCAGTCGTCTAGGTAAGGGAAGACTTGGTGACCCAACTGACGCAGAAATGCCGCCACCGGTGCTAGGCACTTCGTGAAGATCCGCGGCGCGGACTTGAGGCCAAATGGTAGGACTCTGAACTGATAATGTCGGCCCGCCACCTCGAACCGCAGGAACTTTCTGTGACGCTTGAGGATGGGGATGTGGTAGTAGGCATCCTGGAGATCTAAGGATGTCATGAAATCTCCTTGTTCGAGAGTGCCCAGGATTTCTTGAATCGTCACCATCCTGAACGATTGGCTCCGTAGGAAGGCATTGAGTGCCCGAAGGTCTAGAATGGGCCTCCACTTGTCCTCTTTCTGTCTTACAAGAAAGAAGTGTGAATAAAACCCCTTCCCCTTCTGGGATGCTGGAACTCGTTCGATTGCTCTTTTTTGTAGCATTATAGCGAGTTCTAGGGTAAGGAGCCGTAGATGTTTGTGCGTCCGTCTTTTGGGAGGTGTGTTGGGAGGCAGGGATGTGAACTCGAGAGAGTGTCCGAATCTTATAATTTGGAGAACCCATCGGTCCGTGGTGATGTGTTGCCAATTGTCGAGGAAATGGGTCAGTTTTCCTCCAATTTGAAAGGATGTAGAGGGTGGTGGGACTGGCTGGAGTAATCGGTCACTGGCGTCCGCCAGCGCCCCTTTTGGAATTCCTGCCCCTGAAGGTAGATCGTCCGTATGAAGATTGACGGGCTTGTTGTTGTTTATGCTGGTATTGATTTTTGTTGTTAGAGGAATACGAGGACCGGTTCTGGTAGGAACCGCGATAAGAGGACTGACCTCTGGATCGGTTTCCTCGAAAGGACTGGTTCCGGGACTGTAACGTGCCTAGCGCCCTTGCAGTGTCGGTGTCCTTCTTGATAGTTTGCAGTGCCTCGTCGATCTTGTCCCCAAAGAGATGCTGGCCGTCGAAGGGCATGTCCAGCACCTTCAATTGTACTTCCTGGCGGAACGACGTCGCCTTCAGCCATCCTTGACGGCGTAGCACAGCCGCTCCGGCTAGTTGACGGAAGCCAGTCATGGCTGCATCTATCGCGCAGTCAATTATTTCCGCTGCCGAAGATTGACCTTCCGACAGGAGAGCCTTGACCTCCCCCTTTACGGCATCAGGCAGTTCCTTCAGGTATGGGGCTATGTCCTCCCAGAGTTGGCGATTGTAGCGCCCCAACAAGGCAATGGAGTTCGCGATCTTGATGGTCATGGCCGACGTGGACGTGAATCTCTTCCCTATCGTGTCCAGCTTCCTGCCTTCCTTGTCCGGAGGAGCGGACAGTGGGGAGGAAGGGTTGCAGGAGTGTTTCTGGGCCGCCTGCGTGACCACCGAGTCAGGTTTTGGGTGCCCGTTGAGGCAAGCCGCCGCCTTAAGTGGGGCTTTATATTTCTTGTCCAGGCGCGGAACAACCGCAGGCACGGAAGCGGGTGTCAGCATCAATTTCTTGCCCTGTTCCCACAAGAACTCTATGATTGGAATAGATTTGGTTGCCTTTTGTGTCTGCTCTTTGAAGTCATGCAGGAAGCAGTCCGTTTCCGTTGATTCCACTACCATATGGAATCTCTTCGCTGCCCGTTCCACAAGTTTGTGGAAGCCTGCTATGTCCACAGGCGGCGAATCCGCCTGTCGCGGTTCAGGTGAAGCCGGGGATGGCGCTACATACTCATCATCTCCATACTCGTTATCTCCATCCTGGTCCGAGTGGACCGAGTGGACTTCCTGGACCTCTCCTTCCTCCAATTCTTCCTCCTCCTCGTCGTCGTCCGAGGAGTCCCTCACCTGAGGCTGGGTCTCACGGTGGGTTTGGGGGTGAGTTTGAGACCGTTTTGGGGCAGACGCTGGTGTATGGTCTACCGGTGTCTGATGACCACTGTCCGCATCCGGGAATCTTTGCTTGTAGTCCTGCACAAGGAACCGCAGGTCATTGACCAGAGTCGCCGGTAGGCATATCATGGGGGTGACCTCCGTGCGGACACTAGTGTGGATGGAGTGTTCCTGAAAAGTTAGGTCCTCCTGCTCCTCATCGGTGCTTTGGCACTTGACGTTGAGGTCCGAGATGGAGGTAGCTGGACCCATGTGGTCATCCTCTTCGGATTCCTCACTTTGGAAGATGTCGTGAGGTGGTTGCATCTCCACTTTGCTCGGAGACGTGGTTTCCGGGGTAATTTGCGTTTTTCTAGACTTGCTAGACGCAGCATGTGTTCCTGTCGACGTCGAGTGCGTCGTCGACGGCGGTGGCATGAGGGTCGGCATCTCTACCAGTTCGGATTTTTTCCATGGTTCCGATGCCGTCTCCGACGACGAGTCTTCCTTCGTCGTCGGCGTCGTCGACGACGACGGTCCCTTCGTCGACGGTCCCTTCGTCGACGGCTCCTTCGTCGACGGTTCCTTCGTCGACGGTCCCTTCGTCGACGGTTCCTTCGTCGACGGTTCCTTCGTCGACGGTGTCTTCATCGACGGTGTCGTCGTCGACGGTGTCGTCGTCGACTGCGTGGACGACTGTACCTTGGTCGTCGACGACTTCGACGACGATGTTGTCGTCGTCGGTACCTTCGTCGACGGCGAGCCCGCCGTCGACGGTGTCTTCGTCGTCGACGTCTTCGTTGACGTCTGTGAGTTCTTCGACGACGGTGGGCTCGTTAATGACGATGCCGTCGTCGATGGTGTGGTTCTCGTCGTCGACAGGGTCTTCGTCGTCGACGACGATTGCAGTAATATAATAGAGGAAACAGGTCTACCTGATGATGTTGAGGAAGTAGTCGTCGTCGTCGACGCTGAAGGCGATGACGCTGATGTCGTCGACACAGTGGTTGTGACAGAGGTTGTTTTGTGGGTCTGTCTGGTAGACGATGGAGCAGGCCTTTTGAAGGTGTGATCAGCCTGAACAGACACTGAAGATGACGTAGATCTTGCCTCTGAAGACTTTTTTGTCTTCGTAGGAGGAGTGTCTGAGGGGCCCGGGGAAGATACCCTAGGCCTCTTTTTAGAGACTTCTGAGCTTTTGGAAACACTGCTCTCAGAAGATTCAAGATTGTCTCTGTCTTTCAGCCTGTCCAGCCAGATGAGAAGGCGTCCTTCCCTGTCTCTCACAGTCTTTTTAGGGAAAGACCTACAGATCCTGCACTTGTCCGAGACATGATCTGGGTAAAGGCAGTACAAGCATAGCTCATGCTTATCATCCACATGGATCCTCTTCTTCCCACAGGAAGAGTAGGCCCTGAACAGGGCTTTCTTCTGTGACTCCGACATGGAAGAAGTTTGTGGAAAGAAGCCACTTACTGCAAACAGTGTAGTGAAGAATCCTTGAAGGGTTGAGAGCGAGGAATCACTTTTGAAGAAAGTTAGATGAATATAAGTAATCTTGAGCAGAGCTCAAGCTGGAGACTCCCTAGCACAACGTGCGGTAGAAAATCTGAGGGACTGGGGCTCCTCCCAGGGAGGTCCTAGAGGGAGGTCGGAGCTGATTGGCTGACTGTAAGAGTTTGGTCCTTTTTACATAAGGACAAGGAAAGGCCACTAAGGGGAGACCCTTGGGCCTATTTTCTCTATGTATGTCTATAGGACATTACTTTTTTATTTACCGGAGGCTCCCGTCTCGACGACGGGGAATGATTCAGGCATGTGAATCTATGAAAGACACCCAAATACTGGATAACAACAATCACTTTTTCCTTTTCCCATTCAACAAACATGCCAGGAGTCACTTTCATAGAAAAAGTGCATTTTTCTGCGTCACCACATTGACTACAAGTTATCTTAAATACCATCCATCAGTAGAAAGCCAGCGACACTCAATAATGATCAACACATAAACCTTCATAATTAGGACTCCTTAGGTTTCTCCTCAACAGCTTCCGTCCCCTTGAAAGATAATTGTATGTGCTCTTGTTAACCTTTCCAACTAGACTATCTTCTACTAGTATGGCTCTCGCACAGTGTATGATCCTTAACTTTCCATTATTCATCCTGCCCATGACCTCACCCCTTATACAATGGTAGATACGAGTTAAACCCTTGGACACCATATCTGGTCACTCATCCAACACTACCTTGCCAACTCTAACCTCCCCTAAAAAAGCCCCCGTTCCAGGCCATTTTCTTTCCTGGTGCGCTAAGGCAGGATGCACTTTCCTGTAACCTAAAGCAAGCCACCTTTAACGAACTTCAATAGAGCTATTACATAATTGATCTTCAAATTGAAGAGTATCCCAGTGTCCACTAGCCTGTACCACCTGAGCTGACACTACCCAGAGTGTACAACGGCTACTCCCTAGGCTTGAATGCGTAATGTTCAATGTAACTGATGTCATCATAGTGGAATGTGTCACTGGCCACCTTGTGTACTGTAACCATAAACCGATTAAGTTGAAGATGAATGAACTGGTGGGTTTGATGTAACATCTGTAGTTACATCAAACATGCTCAGGAAAGAACCACAATAACAAAGGAAGCCAGGAATGTAAGAAAGGAAATTGAGGGAGGCAAGAATATGGCCTTGTAGAAGATGGCAGAATCATGAACACCTCAACCATCAGCTGCCCATTATTCTGGTAAAAATATAATGCGTTGAAGTTCACGCTCATTCTTTTAATCACTGTTGCTTCCTGGAAGATGTGTGGCACCATCCCTATTCCTCGGTGTTCCTGCCTGCTACATCATTCTGTATGCCTGAACAGAGGACTCACCTCAGAGATAGACAGAGACAAGTAATGAAAAACATTCAGGGCCTTCCGAAACAGCACCACATCCCCGACAGCTTCAACAACCAAGGAAGACATGGGGTGATGATGTGACTGTGGATCTCCCACCAAGACGCACCACATCACCTTTTCAATCATAAACCTGACTTGAGTTCTGGTACTATAGGGACAGAGTGGAACAGAGTGTACCATTTCCAACCCAGGGCCTCTCCTCTCTCTATTCTCCCCCTGAAACCCACCCACATTTCAGAAAGACGGGCAATTTTGATTAGGCCCAACTGTGCATGATGAGTATATAACCCCTGAAGGCCGCCATCTTTATATTTTGTGTAAATACTAACTTCCGTGAATGATAGAACTTCCATATGATTGCTCACAGCACTAGACATTTGCGTCTTACTGATAGAGAATTCGGAGAACAACAAGAGAATATTGACAAAGTTTCCACTTATGGAGATTAATGTTATCCATTTTGGATGACTCCACTGAAGAGACAAACATTGTAACTCTATGTCCAATTTTAGAAAAAGAGAATACAACAGAGGAAAAGCTGAACATTCATTTCATAATACGTTTGACTGCTGAAAACCACCATCTAGACCAACTACTGAATGCATTCAAGCTGACTGAATAAAAAGATTAGACTCTTCCTCTCTGTGGCTATGTGGACCCATCCTCTTATGTCCATGTCCAAGTCCAAAACATCCAGACAGCTTCTATTTTCTGAGGGGCAAACTGGAGGGAAGATAAAAGAGACTATTGCACCACCGGTATCTGCATATATATTGGAGAGCACTCTTGAAGCGCCTATGCGAGAGCTTAAAGACATAAAAACCAGCATCCTACAAATACAAATATTCCTACAAACGCATGTACAACAACAATAATCCTACAAACCTACAAAGTAAGAGCTGAAATTCATACATACGCAAATGTCCTCCTTCATAGCCCAACTTACTTTGGTAGAGACCAGAATCACAGCACTGGAACAAAAGCTGGAAGAAACTCCCACTTGGGAGGAACTTTGAACTTGTGAAAGAAGGTAGTAGAGTTCTAAGATCCTAGCCGCAGAGACTACACACGCTATATGGCGTCCCAGAATTACAGGAAAACGATAACCTGCCACAGCTCTTCTCCATTCTCCTGCAATCCTTATTGGGTATTACACTTCAGCATTCCCTAGAGATTCAGAGGGTACAGTGGCTTCTCACTAGATGCTATGCATGGGGTGAATACCTCAAGATCCATCCCCATATGCCTATTACAACATTATCAATTACCACAAATTCTTCAAAAAACAAGAAAGCATGACAATCAATATAAGGGCAATAAAATGTATTTCTCACCCTATTTCTCTGTAGAAGCCAGCGTAATATGGGTAAAACTCCTGGCTCTGCAACCACCCTTCAACTGAAAAGGCAGGAGATATGGCCTCCTTGAACCTGCACCTACATTGATAACCACTGGCGACACAACCAGATAATTTCATGAACTACAAGACCAGGGACCCGATGTAGGTCGCCAAATACCGGTCGGTAACGGCCGATTTCGGCCGTTACCGACCGGTATTTGGGATTGGACATGTAGGTGGCCTGAATTGTACCGATTCGGTAAATTTACCGAATCGATAAAGTTACCGAATCGGTAAATCAAGATGTAGGTGGCACTTTAACCCCTTCAGCGCTAATGACAAGGGTAACTCGTCATGGACTTTCCATTGATTTCAATGGAAAGTCAATGGAGCTCATCGAACACCCTTAGCAGCCAAGTGGTTAAACAGTGCCACAGGCCATTACCGATTCATAATTTACCACCAAATAATATTTGGTGGTAAATTATGAATTTCTGTGTACATGCACATCTGTGCATGTACACCGGTACCATGTGGCACACATACATGGCCTAAGGGCATTTATGTGTGTCACATTGCACACAAGCCAGAATCTGGGGTGCAACAGGGTGTCAAAGTGACACCCTGTTCCCCTTGTATAGTCGGTATTTTACCGAATCGGTATTTACCGATTCGGTAATTGCCATTGATTCCAATGGGCTTCAAGGCCCATAGGAATAAATGGCAAATACCGAATCTGTAAATACCGATTAGGTAATTACCGATTTTTACCGATTCGGTAATTGAATCGGTAAAAATACCTAAATCCCGATTGCCAGTTCTTAAATACCGAATCGGTATGATTCGGTATTTAGGAATTGGTAATCTGGGATTACCTACATCGGGCCCCTAGAATCTTACATAGAAACCTTGAATGATACATAAATGGAAGTTGTCCTTGAAGACCCACAAACAGATTTTAACACCTCAGCTAACCTATCATGTGGTTGTCCTCAGGAATCAAAACTGTCAGAGTCTTATGGCCCTATAAACAGACAGAGTCAGTGGCAAGGGTCCATATAAGTTATCTATAACAGACAGGGACAAATTACATTGAAATTGAAACCCTGATCACCTGATATCTTACCACTCTGAAACTGAAGTATACTCCAAGCCCCACCGCTTCCCACTACACGTGGATGTATGTCCCCAAGTGATACTGCTGAACATCACCAATGAAACAGAACTTCAGTCCCCTTTTTAGGTCAAAGCCTACCAGAGAGTGCAGCTGTATGGTTTGCTGAAGTCATCTTAGGGACATTCAAAAAGCTTCCCTGGGAATGTATCATGCCCATTGCTTACCATTGGCTTTGTTGTTTGTAATTTACATCCTTGCTTTCTATTTGCTGGCTCTATTTGTTTTAGGCTGTCCCGCTTTGGATTGTCCCTTCCCTTGCCCAAACCTTGTTTACTGTATCCTTCTGAGATCTCACTGTCTGTAAACAGTCCTTCAAATGTTGTCCTTATCTTTTCACATTTACTGTGCATTTAAACACAAAGGTCAAATGTCAGGCTCTATTATCCAAAGGAGCTTTGTGTTCACTTTCCTTTCTGTGACTTCAAAGTGAAAGCGTTTATAGGAAAGCAAAAGGAATGCATGGAGCCCGCTCGTTCCCCTCCTGTGCTCCAGTTTACAATGCAGCAACATTGCCCTTAAAATAGGCCTCCGGGTTGGAGTTGCATGCACATTTTATGGCAACAAATATTGCTGTTGCGGTTCTTCTATCAAAGTAATGTTGGCTTTTCCTTAATGTAACCCTCAAGTGAATGTCTAAGGACCTTTCTGTTTACAATCAGCAAGTCAGAGTACTAAACCTTTTTAACAATAGCACACATTTGCAAGCCAAAAAGTGTAACCTACACAACTACATTTAATGAGCAATAGCCTCAAAATGTGCAACACGTGCAGTAGCACCTTGCCATAAAAACCTAGACAACATGGATCACTGCTTTCCAGAACACTACAAATAGGAGCCTGGAAACAAACTACAATATTTACAATACAGCCTTAAACAGCCTGCTTGTTTCAAAACAAAGTTTTTATACTATTTGGTGGATGCATGTGTTTTCAACAATGAAATAGGTGAACATGTTTCAGTAAACAACAATGGCCTACCACCAGGGCTGGCTTTAGCACTGCTGGCATCTGGTGGGTCACTCCATGCCACTTTTCTATATGCCTCTCTACTGTACTCTGCAACATTGCACTCTATGCCACTGCACTGTATCCTGCACCACTCTACTCTATGCCACTGCACTCTACATCACTCTATGTCACTCTATTCCACTTCGCTTTGTGCCACTATTCAATGCTTATGCACTCTACTATGCACCATTGCACTCTACACCACTTCACTCTACTCTGAAACAGTCCACTGTTCTATGCCACTGCATTCTATGCCGCACTACAGCACTCTGTGCCACTCTATGCCACTGCACTCTATGCTGCACCACTCTACTCTGCACCACTTTACTCTAGGCCACTGCGCTTTATGCCACGCTACTCTAAACCACTGCACTCTATGGCGACTACTCTGCACCACTGCACTCTACACCACTATACTCTACTATGCAACACTATACTCCCCTCTATTTCACTCTGATCCGCTCTATTCTGCACCACTCTACTCTGGCATTCTACTCCACACCACTGCACTTAACCACTCTACTCTGCAAGACTGCACTCTCAGCCACTCATGCCACTCTGCACCACGGCACACTATGCCAGTGCATGCTACACCACTCTACACCATTGCACTCTGTGTCACTGTACTCTACACCACTCTGTTCTACTCTGCACCAATGTACCCTATGACACTCTATCCTGCAAGACTCTAACCTCTGCCACTGAACACAACATCATTCTACTCTGCACCACTGCACTCTATGCCACTGCATGTTATGCAACTCTTCACCATTGCACTTTACATCACTGTACTCTAAGCCACTCTGTTCTACTCTACACCACTGCACTCTATCCCACTGCTAGCTGCATCACTATACTCAGCACCATTACTCTGCGCCATTATACTCTGCACCACTGCACTCTACTCTGCACCATACAACTCTACGCTACTCTCCTGCACTCTATGCCACTACACTCTCCTTCACTCCACTCTGTAAAAAGAACTATTGATGGACAGAATGCAGAACTATGTCATGCATTCACCCCAGTACAGAGGTCTGGGCCTAAACCCATCGTTTTTTTGCTCACCATGCCATTCCAGTTTGGACCCAGCCATATGCAAATCAGTCTTGACCCTGCCCCCAATGGGAACAGTCCAGCCCGAACTGCCAGGCCAGGTCCTCCCTGGACAGGAAACAAGCATTCTAGGACCGGTTTCGGGATTTCACTCCTCTTCAGCCAGGATAGCTAGATTCCAGTGCATGGAGAGCACGGGACCCACATCTAGGGAAGAGGTGTGGCGCCGCGGCCAGGGCGACTGACGCTGGAATCTGGGGACCACGGTTCGATCCCCGGCTCCGGCGGCAGGTTAGCCCAGCACCATGTGACTCTGGGCAATAGCTCGCTTAATCTCCCCGACGGCCCCCAGCGCCTAGAGACCCTTACGGGTGATTGTGCGCTTTACAAATGTGGACTTTACAAATGTGGACTTTACATCTGAGCATACCTGTCCCACTTGGGGTGACAAATGCAAAAAGAACTATTGATGGACAGAATGCAGAACAATGTCATGCATTCACTCCAGTACAGAGATCTAGGCCTAAATCCATGTTTTTTCTGCTCACCATGGCATTCTAGTTTGGACTCAGCCATATGCAAATCAGTCTTGACCCCGAAACCGGTCCTAGCATGTTTCCGGTCCAGGGAGGACTTGGCTTGGCAGTTGGGCTGGACTGTTCACGTGAGGCACAGGGTCAAGACTGAGTTGCATACGGCCAGGTCTAAACTGGGGGGCATGGTGAGCAAAAGAATGATGGTTTTAACCCAGATTTCTTGACTGGGGGTGAATGTTTTGATTTGTTCTGCATTCTGTCCATCAATTGTGTGTCTTTTGCTTTCTCGCCCTAGGTGCGCCCAGACGTGGGTCTTGGACTCACTGTGCCACTGGAATCAAGCTATCCGGGCTGAAGAGGGGTGGAACCCCGAAACCGGTCCTAGGATGTTTGTTTCCGGTCCAGAGAGACCTGGCTTGGCAGTTCGGGCTATACTGTTCCCATGAGGCACAGGGTCAAGACTGATTTGCATATGGCCAGGTCTAAACTGAGGTGGCATGGTGAGCAAAGGAATGATGGTTGTAACCCAGATCTCTTGACTGGGGGGGGAATGTTTTGATTTGTTCTGCATTCCATCCATCAATTATGTGTCTTTTGCTCACTCCACTCTGTATCACTTCACTCTACACCACTCTGTTCTACTCTGTACCAATGTACTCTATGACACTCTATTCTGCAAGGCTCTACCCTCTGCCACTGAACACAACATCACTCTACTCTGCACCACTGCACTCTATGCCACTGCATGCTAAGCAACTCTTCACCATTGCACTTTACATCACTGTACTCTATGCCACTCTGTTCTACTCTACATCACTGTACTCTATCCCACTGCTAGCTGCACCACTCTACTCAGCACCATTACTCTGCGCCACTCTACTCTGCATCTACAAATTGGAGCTATTACCATTGATGACTGGCTGCTTTCTCCTTTTTCTTTTATTTGTGTCTCTTGTCTTGCAATAGACGGTCACCTGATGAAGGCTGACAAGCCGAAACGTGCATAGTCCTTATCTATCGCTTTGCTTCCATCGTCTTTCTTGTCTAATGCCATGTCTATGTCTGTTATGTTTTTAATGAATTTCTATGCTGCCATTGTATTTATAATCGTTTATTCTCTGAAAATGTAACAGTATGAAATTTAACAAAGTATAAAAAAATATTGACTCATAATAAAATGTAAGAATTTTTCTATTAATTTGGTGATTAGTCTTTTCCATGTGGGCTTCTTCCATTATTGTTTAGGTTATCTTCTTAGTCTATCCAGTGTTATCTTTTTACTTAGCTATAGACCTTTTTCAAACTCAAAACGGAAGTTGCCATGACTCTCTATGCCACTCTACTCTACCCTGCACACTTCACTCTACCTTGCACCACCCCACCTACCCTGAATCACTCAACTTCACTCTACTCGGAAACAATCTACTCTACGCCATTGTACTCAATGCCAATGCACTCTATTCTGCACCACTATGCTCTATGCCACTGCACTCTATTCTACAACACAGCACTCTGAGTCAATGCAATCTACACCAATACACTTTATGCCAATCTACTCTGCAGCACCGTACTTTACTCCACTTCACTCTAGGCCACTCTATGACACTATACTCTACAACACTGCACTCTATGATGCTCTACTCCATGAAACCCTACTCCACACTACAACGGTCTACGCAACTCCCTCTATGCCACCTGCCACTTTACTCCACCCTATTCTACTCCACACCACTCCACTCTACTCTACAACATTCCAACACACTCTATTCCACTCAGCTCTACAACATTCTACTCCCTACATGACACTCAATGCCACCCCATGACAATCGACTTCACTCAATTCTACAGCACTCTATGCGACTTCATAACACTCCATTCTATTCCACTTTATGACACTCCACGCCACTCTTTTTTACCCCCCTAACCTTTAGCCATGCTGAACAGTAGCCATGCTGGTGTGCAACATGGCTTTATCATATTGGCAAAGCCAATGCCCTTGCATAGGCAAGACCTATTGGTTTTGCCAATGCTTGTTGAACTGGGGGTTGGAGGCGTGTCAGAAGAACAAATATCTAATAACCCTCACTCCCCAAGCATCCCTCCTCCTAATACATCTTCTGACACCCATATTTGAATTAACGTACATGCTATGACACAACTGCAAGAATTCTCTTTTTATTCACTTAACATAAACGGACTTAAGGACTACGTCAACTGAAGAAAATGCTTGATAACCTGGCTGTCAAAAGAGTAGACAAAGTAATATTACATGAAACTCACAAATCCCAAGATGAGTCTGGAAAATGATCACTAGACTGACGGTGACATGTCTCGACTGCCCCTCGATTGACTCATGAAAATGACACTCACTACCAATAGCATCTGCTGTTTCTGAAAATTGGAGTGGCCATTGTCAGCTACTAAAACATCCCAGTCAAAATCTGGAAATCCTGGAAGGATCCAAATGGCAGCGACAAGTTTGTCAAGCTGAGGATACAGGCCCATAGCCTCCTGTGGTCCATCTATGCCCCTAATGACTTGACACTAGATTTCTTCTCCTTCTTAAGTAGACCATTGGCTGAATATGGCCTCTTTCCAATGATAATTGGAGGCAATTGGATTTGATAATAGATCCTATCGTTGACTGGTCCAGCCTTCCAGAAGGTAGCAACAATGACAACAGAGGATGGCTTTGTGACCTCCTAGATTATTATTATCTATTGGAAACGTGGCTATACCCATGTCCAAATACACATCCATCCACTTCCTGGTAGAGGACACAATCAAATGCACATCGTCAGACATTCTCATTTGTGGACATGCAAAGGGAATGATTACAGCTTAAATCAGATCACTGAAGAAACAACGGTCCAGTGATATAGTGGTCCACATAACAAGAACATAATTTGTATTTGTAAAGTGCACATTCACCGCAAAGGTTATTTTGGTGTTGATTAACAAATGTGTATTGGTACCCAACTCAATGGTACTCAGTTTATCGA
Organism: Lissotriton helveticus; assembly: GCF_964261635.1. Taxonomy (NCBI): domain Eukaryota; kingdom Metazoa; phylum Chordata; class Amphibia; order Caudata; family Salamandridae; genus Lissotriton; species Lissotriton helveticus. Next base: position 15,758,961 of record NC_136060.1, on the reverse strand, counting down.
CTTCAGAGGATGAAAGGCTGAGTGGACACACTGGGGTTCGAACCTGTGACCATGAGGTCAAACGCAGTCCCCTACAGTGGATGCATTAGTCCACTAAGCCACCAGACCCGGTCAATCTGCAATTACCCCGATGGAGTAGGACACAAATGTTTAAAATGACGATCCTCTTGAGATTCAAATAGATCTTTGGCATGATACCCCAAGGAGTACCTTTCATACAAGTATGCAGTACTGAAGCTAAAACCAAGTGCTACATCTGGTAAATATGTCTGAAATAGCCGTTTACAAACTCCATGCTACTGCTACTGCTGAGACTGACAACGCTCAAACTCCACCATGACGTGCAAATCCTCTCTCAATTAGCCTATCATCTATGTGAGGACAATGAAAACCTGGACGGGGTAGAGATTGAGCAAAGTATAGAATGGAATGTGACTGGTGTGCAGGTGATTTACCACAATCAAATGACAGATCCTGGTGAGCAAACTAACTCAGTTCTAATGAATTATTTCATAATATGGGTGCATAGTCATAAAGAACAACACGGAACTTGGCAAATCGCAACATTGGAGATATTAGCAAATTCAACATTGCCAGTTCTTCAGACTGAACAATGGCGTTACCAGTCGCACTGAGTCTGCGTATCATATATATCTAGAGCAATGAGGAGGCTACAAGAAAGTGATGCCTGGCCTTTACGAGTCATTCACAGAAAATGTATCTTCCAGCCAACCAGGAAACTACTGCCCTCTCGATGGCAGGTTAACCTGTAAAAAAACATATAGGGAGAAAGACTGGACCGAACTCCTCCGAGCACATGACAGAGGATTAAGAGAAGCATGTCTTGAGTTTAGTTCCTTTAGAATCCTTCATGATGGGCATTGGTTCTCTCTTAGGCTACACAGAGCCAGTGTGTCTCCTGACCCTCGATGTTGGAAATGAGATCATCCTTTAGGGGATACACTGATCATTCTATGGATCTGCCTTGTCCTGCTGACTTACTGAGGGTAATTTTGGGTACACCAACGATCAACAAGCGGAATAACCATAATCCCCTTGATTGAACTTGCAATTCTTCATGAAACTGCTGAGGTGAAAGATATGAGCAATCACAAGAAAAAATGGTTGAACACAGCTCTAGCAGCAGTAATGCGAAGTATATTGAGACATTGGAAATCCAGAACACCTCCGACCTATCAGGAATGGATTGAACCATCGCTTCGACTGCGACCTAGGAAAAAATCATTTATAAACTGAACAATCAGTCCCACACTTCTGACAATATATGGGACCTAGACCTAAAACAACAAAGATACTACTCTCACCAGCAAGTCTCTTATCGTGGTTTCTTTCAACAGACAATTGTAGCATTACATTAGTGCTGAGAGCTTATAGTGTGTGATATAAACAAGTTTACATAATGACACCATGAAACTCTTTGTAGGCACCCTTTATAACTCTTCCTGCCCCTTCTCGCATCTTACTTAACATAGCCACTGAACTCTAATTGTTTGTGACTATACCCCCTTGACTTCCTTTAAAAACAAAAGTATGATTGTCTCAGGGAGATTATTGTATTTTTCCATAGGCAAATGTATTAACAGAGAATTTACAAACAAAAACAGAAAATGAAAGTGGAACATCCAGGTTAATTAACCCTATGCTACGTCCAGCAGTTGAGTCTATGTCAAACATTTTAAGAACTATAAATACCACAGGTTTGATGGGGACAGCAACAATACAAGGCAACACTGCTGGCCTGGATTCAGCTGTCAGCGTCTATCTTTGGCAAAGACCCAACAGGCTGAAGGATTTGAGCTGTACGGTGGACCAGGAAGATAACTTACCCCGACTACATGGGGCTAAAATTGAGGAAAACACAGGGATGAGTTTTGCTACGCTAGTATATAAATATATATATATACTTAGGAACCGTTATCCAGTTAAATATATTCTATTAGTAGGCAAAATTCATAGTTCCATGACAAAGAAAAGCATGCTTGCAGTACATTTTAAAATAATTAAGCATCATTTCTAATGCTCCGAGGTGTCTATGCAGCTCTCTATTAACACAACAACTAAAGAAACGCAACGTATAAAGCCATTTCTTTCCTCCAGCTACTGTTTAGAAGTGAGATCTGCGTTTGTGGATTTTAATTGCCCAATAAGCTGGTCCCCAATGCACATCAAAGGGCCACCCTCCCCTTTTTATCATGATTTTGACTGCCCTCGTCAACCAGAGAGTTTAAAGTATGATCAAATTTGTTCTTCAATCACATGGGCTCTGTTCATAAACTATTCTGTGTGCTGCCTCATCCAGCCTAAGATTCCTCTATGTCTTTGAAATGTCTTCAAGAGGGATTTACAAAGACATCTTTGATTGCAAGCTGGCCCCGGGGATAGACTTTATCAGCACTTACTCTGCAACTCCGCCGAGGATAACAGGTGACATGGTCCAGGGCTGGCGTGCGTTGTTTATGCCGCCGCCACGCCGGAGCCATCAAAATCTCATCAAATCTCACAACAGCCATTGATGCCTCTTAACTTTTACTACAAGATCCCTTCTTTGCCATCAAAGCCGACATCAAAACACAGCTTTTATTGTGATTAAACTCTTCTTTAAAGTTTAAGCTAAACATCACACAGCCTGTTTGCATAATTTATACGAGTTCTGAATAATGAAGTTTTTATAGGAGGAAGGCAACATTGTCCAAGGTCATTTCCATACAGTTTAAAAAATAAACACACAAAAAAATAATGATTTTGCAAACGGGCGAGCAGACAATGGCAGCCGACCAACGACACACACACAACAACATGGGACTTACCATTCTCGCTGTCGGACTTGTTCTCGTGCTCGGTGTCCGTCAGGGTGAGGGCGGAGTTGGAGCGGCTGGAGAGGCAGGAACTGCGGCCGGATTTGACCCCCCTACCCCACAGTCTCATGGCATGTTCCGGGGACATGACTCCTTCATTTTCGGTGTCCGCGTCCGAGCCAGCACTGATGGAATAGCCTCTGTGGGGGAGCCCCATTTCTGCACAAAATGCCAGTCCTCGGCGGGTTGCAGGTTCGCAAACTCCTAACTGCCTGAGGGTGAAATTCTGTCCTGGTTGGGGAAGAAAAGAAGGAACGCGAGGTGAGAATATTTCGCAGAGCTGCAGTGTCAACACATTTTAGCTGTACAGGTGTCTCCGGTGTCACTAGAGGTGTTTTTTCTTAAGCATGGCTTGTGTTATGGACAAGTGGGTCCTTTTGTCTCAAGCACTTAGTGGAGTGCTTTCTGCATTCTTGCACCTGAGCGGTGTTTTGTAAACCATTCAAGTAGTTAAGGACTGCTCTCAGGTGGCACGGAAACCCAATACTGGAGTAAACTGAGCCAGGCCTATTCAAATGACGAGAAGGATTACTTAGAACTGACAGCTCCAAAGTGTGAAAAGCAAGCCAGGTACTGCCACATTAGGCGGCAAAGCTACAAGCAGGTTTTGTTTAATCATAAACATCTCTGAGTGAATGAGAAAAGGCATTCCCTCCAGATGAAGCTATTGACAGGTAAATTAACTCAGGGGAAAAGTGACAGATTTCCCCTAGATTTGCACGACCTATTCATTAAAATATGATCTTTATTTTGCCCGACTGGTATGCTTTAAATTACAATTTGCTAATCTGTCGGTTTCAAGAGTTTTTACCTTCAAAATTAAAATGTGAGATTTACTTTTATGTGAATTATATTTTGTCAAACTGTCTTATTTTTAAACAGGGCAATGTCTCAGACTTTGTTGGAGGTCTGTTAATTATGTGCTGTTATTAAATCCTCACAGTTGTTCAAGACATGACTAGCAGAATGTTGTCTGCACTAGCCATAGAGCTGTCTGAACATATTCATATTTAGTAAATTGGACAAACTTACTTTCTGAAGCTGAAATGTAATATTGTACTTGTCAACCTAGTGATCTCTCGTCTAAGAAGCACTCAAGAAAAGTGTTTGTAGTAAATGTGTGTGTGCAGTAGCAAGTCAGTGTGCTTGGAGACAAGTTTATTCAAAGTAAAAAAAAAGTCCCATTGATACCCATCCCCACCTAAATAATTTCAGAGCACACCGGGTTTCCTGGAGTGGTGGTAGTGTATGTAATAAGCAAACATATATATGTAATTACACAAGAGTCCCTGGCAGCACTTTCGGCTGTCTATGATCCAACGTTCGAAAAGAAACTTCAGAAAAACACCATGCTTGTGCTACCTCCATTGCAGTCAAGAAATGGCATTTTCAAAAGAAAAAAATGTAAATGTAAAACCAGGGCGCCCAAAAAACATACAAAATGTATGAAACAAATGAATCTAAGGATAGCAGTAGGAGTAATCTCGCCGTATTATACTGAGTGTCCAGGGGACGCAATGTGTCTTAGCCCCCACTTGTTGGAACTCCTGAAACACTATGGATTGCACGAGAGGCTGCAGATGCTTGCAAGAACTCTTTGGTACTATGGAATGTGTATGTGCTCAACCTTCACCCAAAAGAACCCAAGGAGACATTTCCCTCAGTGCCTGGGGGCATGTCATGTACATAAGGGAATGCCTTTGTTACTGCACCTGGGCCAGATTACAACTGGTGGAGCTAAGGCAAGAACGATGCCAGTCAGTATGTGCACTGATTGTGCTGCACATAGTAAATGACGCACACTGAGTTCATGCCCCAAGAGAGGAGATGTGGCCCAGTGGCTACAGAAGGCGGCTTTGGAACTGGGAAACCAGGTTCACTCCTATGCGAGACATGCAAGTGTAACGTGTGGTTCTCATGTAAAAGCGCTTGGTTCTTTGAAACTCTCTCTCTCTCTTTGGTATGCTCTCGCCAGTCCAGGGACACATTGACAGTTTACGCCTGCACGTGAGCGTGCATTTTTTCCTGTAATCTCAAGCCGTCATGTTTCACACCCAGTGCACTACATATAGGTGCCCCCAGTGCAGAACATAGCCGTGTACCAAATTATTGTGATCTGGCGCCAAAAACAATCAATTCCTGCAACGTGTTGTAAAGCGATTGGAGCATCTTTCCACGACTCATTCAAGCAAACAGAAACACCTTAAAATATTTGCAATTTATAAAGATTGAAAATATACATAGGCACACAACAGCAACAATAGTGTAGAATTGTGTAAGAATCGGGTGCAGATTCACAGCAATACAGTCTACTACATACAGAAGCTACATTTTCTGTGAGTGGAAGTGTGAACACCTACAAGAAATGTAAGTGCCGCTCACACACACCATGTTTTTGGGTCTCAGTCTCAATGTTGGAGAAGAGGGAATGAGAAAGGGGAGATAACCAGGGAACCACGGACCTCTCCCGTAACCATGTTATTGTTCCTCATCGTCCAGAGAGGCCTTTAATGTTTACACAGACTCTATTCTTGCAGAAGTGACACATCAACAAGATCTGGTTTGCAATAAACATTTCTCTTATGAATGTGAAATGTCTTATTCGTATGCTTAAAAATGCATCCATGAGATGGAAAGCTATAAATGCTCCTATTTCCCCTGTATGCATGAGTAGAGGATAATGAAAAATGCAATCACCACCGCCGATTGCACAGTGATGAGTGCACATACTGCTTTATAAATGTGAGGGACGTGTTTGCATGTGTCCCATACAATTTTCTTCTATCCATTTCCTCCCGTTGGAAACAAATCTGCATGTAATCAATCCCTCCATGCACTGGGAGTGCACGTTTCTGTATCCATCTGCACTTCAATCACCACCCTGGCAACGATCTCCCTTCAAATTCAGGTTTATTTTCTGAAGCAAGTGTTCTTTTCTTAGTCTTAATAGGTCATGGTATCAAAACTGCTCCATGTAAAACATCTGCTTTTGTCATGACATTTTTAGGTTGATCAATGTCTCTCCCGGTGGAATGGCACTATCTATCTATCTATCTATCTATCTATCTATCTATCTATCTATCTATCTATCTATCTATCTATCTATCTATCTATCTATCCATCCATCCATCCATCCATCCATCCGTCTGTCTATCCATCAATCCATGTCTGTGTGTCTGTCTGCCTGTGTCTGTTTATTTATATGCCGTCATCCATCTGTCACTATCCGTCAGTATGTATGTAAGTGGTATTTGCATAGCGCAAACCTAGCCAAAACTTCAGCAGCTCGCTGTACTGGGTGAAAATGATAGGAGAGGTAACTGGATTGGAACTGCATTGTGATGTAGCGTTCCTTAAAGAGCTGTGCCTTCATACTTTTTCCTAAAGTAAGTCATCTATCTATCTTTTCACTCTATTAGTGTCTCTTGGTGCAAGAGAAGGAAAAAGGTTAGCAAATACGTGGACAACAGCTGCAGCTACCTGGACGACTTAATTAATCGGCAGTTCTTAGCTTATTTACTAAAGAGTTGCAGCCTGATTCATCAAGCAAAATTGCGCCCGCAATAGCTGTGAAAATGCAATTGCGGGCGCAATGTCGAAAATCGGCATTCATTATTAAATCGCAAACACATAATAGCGAATTCGCAATAATAATCGCACAATCCCGCTAGCGAATCGGAAAATGCGACTATCCACGGATTATGGGAAAAAAATAGCGAATTCGCTAAACAATCGCAATCGGTATTCATGAACTACCGCAAATAGAGAAAAATCCGAATTTCGCTGTTTGCGCGGCGCTATTTAAGGACAACTCAAAGCAGGTGGTAACCATAAAAGCCATGGGAATTTTTTTTTCAAAAAACTGTTGGCCAATCATTAACCGGTTCAGGGTTGACCAATCACACATAAGGACATTCAGCAGCTGCATTCGGAGTTCCACAATGCCGGGAATGTACATGGTCGTGAGGCGCCGAAGGCTACAGCGAGCAGCACGGAGGAGACGCCAGATCCAGGAGAGGATATTCCGCCAGCGGGTGACCTTGCTGGGCCAGACAAGAGAGCAGATATATGCTAAATACAGGCTAAATGGGGAAATGATCATCCAGCTCATACAAGACCTTGACCCCCTGATTCAGCACCCAACAAGGCGTACCAATGCGGTGCCTACACATGTGCAGGTATTGTGTAGCCTGCACCTCCTGGCCTCTGGGAGCTTCCAGGGGATAGTAGCGGCTGCTGGGGGGATATCCCAGCCCACCATGTCACGCTGCCTCAAGACTTTTGTTGACGCAATGCTGACCCAGCTACACCGATACATACAATTTCCCACCAGCCAACAGGAATTGCACCAGACCAAGCTACAATTCTACAATGTAGCACATTTTCCGCATGTACTGGGATGCATAGACTGTACACACGTCGCCATCTGCCCACCAGCTGCCACGGAGTATATGTTCCGCAATCGGAAAAACTACCACTCCCTCAACATACAGCTGGTCTGCAATGCCAAGACTTACATCACAGACATTGTGGCCCAGTACCCAGGGAGTACCCACGACTCCTATATATTCCGGCACAGCGGCCTCCACACACGACTGGCCAGGGGAGACTTTGGGGAAGGACACCTACTTGGTAAGTACACTTTGTCGACAAAGTCACATTGCCATGAAGTAGCAGCGCAGCACAGGCACTCACCCTCTGTTCCTCTCATTCAGGTGACAGTGGCTACGCCCTCCGTGATTACCTCCTCACCCCATACCTCAACCCTGCTACACCCCAGCAACGCCGCTACAATGTTGCGCACATTCAGACACGGAACTGCATAGAAAGGACATTTGGGTTGCTCAAAAGCAGGTTCCGCATACTGCACAAGACAGGTGGGGCCATGTATTACAGTCCTGCAATGTGCTGCCGCATTGTGGCTGTCTGCGCAATACTGCATAACATTGCAACCAAGCGCAGGATCCCAGTCGACATATCTGGCAGTGAATCTGAAGGGGACGACCAGCCACCTGCTCATGCACGCCTTGCACACGGGGAGAATCCTGCTGAAGGCCACAGACGTCGCAACCACATCACCCTGAACAATTTCTGATCCACCCTCCACCCTCACCCCACAAATCACAAATGCATGCAGAAATCAATAATGACACTACGCCAATGTGTGCTGTTAAAATAAAAATTTTGTTTCATTCACAATAATGATACAACTATTTATGTTGACCTTGCTTACAGTATTTCAGCATACTGCTGTGCGAAAGAACAGGGCAGGCTTATACTCAGCCTGTGCCACTTTGAGTCATAGAAAGTCATGTGCGCCTCCTGCGCGTACCACCCAAACGCCTCTGCGGCTCATCTTCATCCATGCCACGTGCAGCTGCTGTGGGCCTGGTGCTGCGACTGAGTGTCCCTACGTGTGAGGCAGAGTGGCTGCTCATACTAGATGTCCCCTCACTGCCATCATCACCCCCAACAGTGGCAGGTAGAGCAGGGCGGTGTAGTGCTGTCACGGCACTGGTCAGGTGCTCAAGGACCCTCGCCACATCCTCGCAGCACTGGATGAGCTGCACCTGCTGCACAAGGGACCGCCGCGACAACTGGGATGTGGCATTGCTAATTATATAATTGGACCTGGTGTAGGCGGTCAGCCTGGTCAATAGCTGCCGGTGGCGGCGGCGTGCTGCGTTGCGCTGCGATGTATTAGCAGCAGTGCTGGCCTCCATGGCTGCAGTAATGTGGGCCATACCCTCCCCCACACCTGCCATGGCTGCAGTCATGCTAGCCATTCCCTCACCCACACCTTCCATGGCTGCCGTCATGCGGTCCATCCGGTCCCCCACTCCGGCAACATTGCGCCCAATGTTGTACAGCTGTAGCTGTATGGCACCTTGCTGCCGTGCTTGCAGCTGATGGATACGGAGCATGCGCCTTTCCACGCTCACTCTCAGCTGCGCCGGTCCATTCCCCCTCCTGCTGCTAGGTGCATTGGTCTGCAGGCGAGGCGTGCCACGCCTGCTCTGCTGGCCTGTCACAGTGGGTTGCCGCTGTGTTGGCGCTGTCGCGGGCCCTGATGTAGAAGCACCAGCTGCTGGTGGTGTCACTGCAGGCGTTGTTTGTTTCGGCAGGGGCTGGAGGCACCCTGGTGGTGGATCTGGCTGCGGTAGTATTTGCTGGGGCAGAGGCTGGTGGCACATTGGTGGTGGATCTGGCAGCGGTAGTATTTGCTGGGGCAGAGGCTGGTGGCACATTGGTGGTGGATCTGGCAGCGGGAGTAGTTGCTGGGGCAGAGGCTGGTGGCTGTGTATGTGGCGTAACCTCCTCCTCATCCAGTGCCTCCTCATCTATTTGCAGCCTCTCGCTGTCGCTGCTGTCTGCACCACCTGTGAGGGGAAGTGGACGTTCATTAGTTGCATGTATCTGTCACACGTGCAGTTGCTACATGCATGCTGGGTGACATTCCCTGACTGGCTATGGCTTTGCGTACTTTGGAACCTGTCTGGCTGCATTGTGGTAAATCTACATTGTGGCCACACTACATGTCCCACAATGCTTCAGGGCATTACCTGATGTGGAACGATGGCATGACTATGGAACAATATGGGAGGCTAATAGGTCATGGACATTCATAGGGGACAGGGTCGCTGTCGCATGCCACTTACCTCGGGTGTCTTGGGTGGTGCGGGATGAGTCCATACGTGTCACTCCGATGACCACCTCTGTCTCCAGGGTGTTCTCTACCTGGTCCTCCATGGGGGTGTTTGGAGGGACTGTAGGTTCTCCCCCTCCTGTGCCCGATGATTCTCCAAGGCGCTCTGCCACCCTCTCTTTGGCACGACCTCGGAGGTCGTACCAGCGTTTTTTCAGTTCGTCAAGTGACCTGTCGGCCACACCCAAGGAGTTCACCGTCGACGCTATACCCTGCCAGATCCTGCGTTTTTCCTGTTCTGCCACCCTCCTGGAGTCCTTCCCAAACAGTTTGGAGTGGTTGGCCACCACCCCTTCAATTAAATTCTCCAGCTCCTGCTCGGAGAATTTCAGCTTTCTCTTTCACCCTGTGGTGTTGCTGGGCCCAGGAACTGGCTCCTCTGACATTGCTGCACTGTAGTTGCTCTGTACTTTCCTCACAGATTTGCTGGAACTCTTCCAGTTGCTGACTCGAGGTCTGCCTCACTGTGGTGTATGGGGGTGGGCCCTGGCTGCTTCCTGGTTGTGATGTCATCCCTGTGCTCGACATGCGACTTCCCGTTTTCCCGATCTCGCGCTATTTTAGCTCCCGCAATTGACGATCACGCTATTAGAGAATTCGCAATTTCGACACGGTTGTTGCCGGAAATAGCGGTTAATATGCGATTTTCGCAAGTCGCAACCGGTATTTGCGGACGCGTGCGAATCGCTTTCTTTTCTCTAAAATATTCATGAATCCCGTTTTGCGTGTCCCTGATAGCGAATCGCTATGAATCGCTAATAGGGCCACGCAAAACGTCCCGTTGATGAATCAGGCTGATAATGTTTTATGCTTTAAACTGGGCCAGAAAAGGGCTCCAGTGATATGAACATCAAAGTTTGAAGGCCAGCCACCTCTACTCCTCTTTGGACCGAGCACGGCATGTGAAAACAAAATAAAACAAGTGCATAATGATTTTACAGCATTTGTAAATCTGATGCCACGTTAAAGTTACAGCTTCAGCGAGCATGGCAACAGAAAAACTGGATGGGCTTTACAGATCTAACCTTGCATAAGGATTGTGCTCTTAATTAATCTCCATTCTCTCGCATTTCCAGCAGGCTGGCCCAAACTTCCATTTCCCTTTTCTCTAACTACTCATACTCACTGTGCCTAGAACTGACCACTCTTTGAAACATCCTAATTCAGACTCCCTGCCCTGACTTTCTACAGGTCCAAGAAAGATCTGCACTCTATCTAGTTGATTCCTTCGTAGTTCTCTTATCTTCTCCAGGAGACTTCCTTTCATTGAGAAGCCTAACAACTCACACTTTAACATGTTTGTGTACATCACCCAACTTACTGGAAACTCGAGGCCTCATTTACCATTCCTTTCTTCTTAGCTCATCTATTCCACTTACTTCTGCACAAAAGCTCATTAAATCATATGTTTATACTCTCAGTTCCTCATTTAAGTAAAAACTTAGCTTTGTGGTAAAGAGTGGTCGAGACACGGTCCAATTTAAATCTCACACACCAAGGTCTTATCATCACTATTTATTTTGAAAACGTTTTTGCTAGGCACATGCATTTAATAAATTCCAGTCTATTAGTGTTGTGTGCTTACTTCCTTTAAGATGTGCAATGTCTTCGCATCCTTCTGAGACACAGTCCATGTGTTCTCAAATAAGCTACTCTGTGCAAACATACTCAGCAAAACATATGCAGCTCGGCACACGTTTTAACTGCAAGCACAGATTTAGACCTCGACTTGAAGATTACTTTGGATGGAGGTGGTGGCTGTGTTTTTCCACAGCATATGACACCATCAACAATTCCATCCTGCTTCAAGAAGTGTGGATCGCTGAGAGTGTTCTGCATTGGATTCAGTCATATTTTTTAACTACTGTGAGGGGATTGCATTCTCAACAGTTTTCTCTTATATTATGTCTCTTCAGTGCCCATTTTCTTTTATATATGCTCTCATTGACCACTCAGAAAAGCCCACCTTTTTTGGGGATATACATTTTGATGATGCCCAGGTACATTTGGCGGTGGGTTGGATCCAGTACTCTCTCTTTTTTTTTTTTTTGATTTCAAAATATTTTATTTATAAAGAAGTGTCAAAGAAAATAAGGATCAAAATACAACAAAAGTGATACAATTGAATCAAGATAGATACCCAATCAGGGGCTAAAAAATAAGATGTAAACAAAATAAGTGCGTATAAAAGTAAAGGCAACGTATTATATAATACAGATACCGATTAGGTAAAACTTATCATCAAAGCAATAAACAAAAGTATCACTATCAAATTTTGAAATAGAGACAGGGGAGGAAATAGAAGAAAAGAAAGAAGAAAGAAAGAAAGAGCAATAGGAAAGGTGAAAAAGGATAGAGGAAGAAAAGAGAAGAAGGAAGAAGGAGGATTCCCACAGGAGTAAGCCATCATATAAACTCATATAAAACCACGGAGACAGACAAATCAAAAAGGATACTGAGCAACCAACCCTTTTGATGACAGATCCATATAATCATCCAAAGCTTTCCAAACCCCACTAGAGATAGAAGGAGAGAGATGAGCATGATCAATTGAAACATGAGCGCTGCGCAAAAAGGAAACCCACGCCCACCATGTATGATAGGAAATCGAAGAAAAGGATTTCCACTCCATAAGTATAATTTTCACCGCAACAGTCAAAAGAAGATCCATCAATTGTATTTCCATGGGATCCAAGGGGAGAGGAGTAGGGGCAGCCAGTGGTCCCAATAAAATTAAAGGGAAAGAGAGTTGGAACTCAATACCAAAGATAAGAGAGAGATGTTTATGGATGAGGTTCCAAAAAGGCTGAAGCAGGGAACAACCAAAAAACATATGTTAAAAATCGCCCGGCAACAATCCACAGCTCCAACATAAATTGTCATCTTTAAGATTGAGCGAATGTAGACGCACGGGCGTCCAATGAAGGAGATTGAGAGAGAAAAATTTAGACTGCATTAAAGATGGAGCAATTTTATTGCGAAGAGAGAGTTTACCAATCAGTTGCCAAGTATCTGAGGAAATATGATCCGTAATGTCAGGAGCAAAATGGTGTAACCATTTTTGCTGAGCAACCGTCTGTGCGGGTAGTGAAGCAGATGATAAAAATTTATAAATCTTGGAGGCAACGTGACCAGATTTAATCCATATATGAAAAAGTGAAACAGTAGAAGAGGTAGAATGAAGACGTACCTTAGCAAGAGCCACTTTAATTTTAAGAAAAGTATAAAAATCAAGATTTGTTAAAGAGTGTTTCGTAGCCAAGGTGGAAAAAGGTAATGGCTCATCAGAAGCGCCATAAAGGTGATTAACAAGAGAGATCCCTTTAGTTGCCCAGTATGACATGCGGACGGGAGAAATGTCGAGTTTAAATTTAGAGTTCCGCCAAATAGACGTCCACCTAGTTTTATGTAAAGGAATTGCCATTTTCTTATCTATTTTCCTGACCGCCGCAATTGTATCTATAATTATAGCACGAGAAAACAGGATATGCAAATTAGATGTGGTGCAAAAAGAGGCAATAGGCAAAGGAGATGCTAATTCCTGTTCGATGAGCAGCCAAGAAGGAACATGAGGAGATGGAGGAGAGAACCACAAGGCACCTTGAGAGGCCAAAAAGGCAGTTTGGTATTTGTCCCAGTCAGGAAAATTGCACCCTCCCATATCGCAAGGCCGGCGCAAAAATTTGTATGCAATTCTAGCACGTTTGTCGTTCCATAGAAATTTAGACGTCAAAACATCAATTTCGCGAAAAAAGGAATCTGATAACTTAACCGGAAGCATGGATGAAACAACATTTATAATAGGGGTGATCATCATTTTGAGAGTCTGGAGGCGACCCCACCAGGAAATATGTTTCGGAGACCATGTGTCCAAAAGACACCGCACTTTAAGGAGAGTCTGGGATTCATTATAGGCAGTAGTAGCATAAAGGGTAGAACAAAAGTAAATCCCTAAGTATTTCAGGTGTGTAGACTGCCACTTAAAGCCCGCAGAACCCATATGCGAAGGGAAACAGTAGGCATTGAGAGGGAACATTTCCGTCTTATCTCTATTTAGGGTATAACCTGAAGCCGATGAGAAGAGGGAAATGGTATGTGAAATAGCAGGTATTGCTAGGGGTATATTATCGGAAAAAATAAGAACATCATCTGCGTAAGCAGCAGTTTTAATACAATGAGATCCGAATGAAAAACCTTTAATATCTGGGTGTAAGTCAATTAATCGAAGAAGAGGATCAATAGATAATAAGAATAAAAGTGGAGATAAAGGACAACCCTGTCGAGTGCCCTGACGAAGATTAAAAAATGACGATGTAGCCCCATTAACTCTAATGTTAGCTCTAGGTTGGGAATATAAGGACATTACCATGGTAATGAAAGAGTCCCCAAGGTTGTGAGCGCATAAAACAGCTCGAAGAAAAGGCCAAGAGACCTTGTCGAAGGCCTTTTCCGCGTCAAGGGCCAAGGCCGCGGCAGGGAGTCGAGATCGCTTAGCTGCACCAAGAATATGACAAAAGGTGCGTATATTGTCTCGCGCAAGACGACCCTTTACAAAACCGGTTTGGGAAGGATGAACAAGATGAGGGATAAGGGCTTCCAATCTTTTGGCCAGGATTTTAGCAAAGATCTTAGCTTCCATATTAAGAAGAGAAATAGGACGGAAGTTTTTGGGATCCGAATGGTCTTTCCCTTCTTTTGGGATCACTACTATAGTTGCTTCAGCAGCAGTACCAGAAACAGACCCATCCTGAAGAAAAGAATCAAACACAGATTGTAATTTGGGAACAAGTGTAGGGAGAAAAGTTTTATAAAATAAAATAGGATAACCATCAGGGCCTGGGGCCTTACCAGAGCGAGTAGCTTTAATTGCGGTAACAATTTCTTCAGGGGAGATTGGTCTATTTAATAAAATACGATCATCCTCAGAGACCGTCTGAACCGGAACCGATTTTAAGAAATCCCGACAATGATCAAAAGAGGATTGATTAGAAGGAGTATATAATTTGTTATAAAAATCACGAAAGACTTCAAGTATTTCATCAGTTTGGAATTTTTTAGATCCCGAGTGGTCAGTAATAGAAGAAATGTGCGAGGACTTAAAGGAGCATTCTTGGAATTTCAGTGTAGCCGCCAGAATTTTCCCAGCTCGATTTTTTAACAGTAAATTTTTGGATTTTTGCGCTTGTACTCCAATATGGGCTCTTTTAGTAACAATAGTATTATATTTGTATTTCAGTTGTTTTATTAGTTGTAGACAAGATGAATCCTTAGAATGTCTGAAAGTGGCTTCCAGAGTTTTGATTTCAGAAGATAAATCTGTGAGCTCTTTTTTAATAGCAGAATTCCTTTTAGACATACAATTAATAACTTGGCCACGGAAAGTGCATTTAAACGAATCCCAGAGGACGATTGGGGAAGAAACAGAGCTGTCATTCTCATGGAAAAAAGTGTCTATAGCCTTAGAAAATTCATTAACTTGAGATACATCATGCAAAACTTCGGTATTCAATCTCCAGGAACGAGCATGTGATTTAGGGGCAAAGGATGATAACGTAAAAGTAACCGCAGCGTGATCAGAAATCAAAATAGGATGTATAAGCGGAGAGGAGGAAGATGAAACAAGAGAAGAATGGACAAGGAGATAATCAATACGAGAAAAGGAAGAATGAGGCGAAGAAAAGAAAGAAAAGTCACTACCAGTGGGATTGTGAAGACGCCATATATCTTGCAGGTGAGTAAAGGAGCACATGTGAAGCATTTGTTTGTGGGATTTAGCGGGCCGAAACTGAAATGCAGAATTTCTATCTAAAAGAGGATCCATTGGTAAATTAAAATCTTCGCCAACAATCAGATTGCCAGAATGCGGGGTGTCATTCAATTTTTTGGTAACAGATTTCCAAAAATTCGGATCGTCAACGTTAGGAGCACAGATATTCATCACATAGAGATCATGATGTCCATCCGACAGTTTAGATAGCAACCAACGACCCTCAGAATCATGATCAGAAGATATTATAGACAAGCCAGAATTTTTTGAAATTAATGTAACAACCCCATTCCGTTTGCCCGAGGCATCCGAACAGCAAACATCCGAAACCCATTCTTTCTTCAAAAATACTGCCTCTCTGGCAGTGACCTTGGTCTCCTGAAAAAGGACCAGATCAGAAGATAGAGACTTACAATAATCTAAGATCTTCGACCTCTTCACCGGATGATTCAATCCCTTAACATTAAGGGATAATACATTTAAACCCGGCATGGAAGTACATAAAGATAGATAAAAGACGCCATGGACAACAGTGAAGCAATCATCCGCACAGAGACAAAAAACCACCCAGAAAACAGAAGGAACAAAGTGGGAGAATCCATGTGGGGAATCCGAAGAAGAAAAAAAGAAAGAAGAGAAGAAAAAAGTAAAGAGAGAAGGGAGAGAAGAAGCAGAAGCAGGAGGGGAGGCCTAAAAAAGACCAACTTCATACTAGGGAGAACGTGGAAAGGCGAGCAAGGGACCCGTACAAGGAGGAAAAATAATGAATAACAAAAGCCCCAATAATATACCACGCTGATGGCATGTAAATGAGAGCTGGGAACAAGCAAAAGTATCAACGAGTAACAGATTAATATTATAAAATATCATAGTACAATGAAAAAGCAGTACAGTCTCAATGAATCATTACTCCAATAGCAAGAAATATAATTATACTAAGTAATAAAACTAGACGATCTAATAAAGAGACAAAACACTGTGGTAAAGCATGAACAATAGATGAATGCATGCAGAAACCATGTATATCCTAGAAATAAAGATGTAATTAATGAACAAGCTATAACTGTATAAATTAAACAGTAAGTAACAGAAATTGAGAATTCAGGAACATATAAGCATATAGGAGAAGAAACGGAGAAAACATGAGAATAAAAGTCCAGAAGATCGAAAATGACACATATCAGGAAAAAAAAAACAAGATATCTATTAGGAATAGATAAAAATCAAGAAAAGAAAAACGGACCTGAAATGAAGATTGAGAGGAAAGAGAAACAAGAGAAACAACAAGGGCAGTACCCAGGATAAAGAGAAGAGAGGCGGACATGTAGAAATAGAGTAAGCAACACGAGTAGGAAAGAGAAGATAGTCTAGAAAGGAGAAATGGGAGAGAGAGGAGTAAAATAGAAGATCGGAACACCTATAGAAAAATAAATAAGAGGAATAAGTGAAAGAGGACCAGAAGGAAATCGAAAAAAAAACCTAAATCCAAGGAAGAGGGATATTCAAAGAAGACCTTGCGGACACAAGGAGAACAGAGAAACTTCAGCAACAGAGGTGGAAGTCAAGAGAAAAATATAAGCTCAAGAGGAGCAAGGAGAAAACTCAGGCATATAGAAAACCATCACCAAGAAAACACAAAGAGACATTTCAAGTGCCCGAGGCACCAGGAACATGCGATGTCGCTCTTTGAATCGCCATCTCTATCTCCAATTGGTTGTCCAGGAATGTAGCTAAGTCGGCCGGTTCATCGAAAAGTCTGGAACGCCCTTTGTAAGTAATGCGAAACTTCGACGGACCAGAAAAAGAAAAGGGAATGTTCATCTCAGAAAGACGTTTCCGAAGATTAAGGAAGCCCTTTCTTCTTATAACCGTGTCTCTGGCAAAGTCCTGAGAAATGGAAATTCGATGACCTTCCCAGACGACCTGTTTAACTTTCCGCATATGAGAAAGAATCTGTTCAGTATGTTGATGTCGCAACGGCTTGAAAATTATTGCTCTTGGCTGGGTTGCTGATTTAGATCGAAACGTTGGAACACGATGTGCTCTTTCTATCTCAAAGTCCCTCTGGAATGAAATTTGTAAGGTGTCCGGAAGTCAATGAGATAAGAAGTCGATCATAGACGAAGATGATTTCTCTGTATCTTCCGGCAGACCAAAAATGCGTAGGTTAGATCTACTGTTACGGTCCTCCTGCTCAGTGAGATCTCTTCGCAATGCCGCCATTGAACGCTCTAAGTGGCTTAGGGATCTGGATTGTTTCTGCATACCATCCTCTGCACAGCTGATTCGTGATTCCGTAGCAGATACACGAAGAGAGAGGGCTTTGAAGTCAGATCTAATAGCAGACACCTCCACCTGCAGTAAATCCGTATTAGTTTTAGTTGACTGCGCAATATCATGCACTTCATTAAGGCGCGTTAATATTGTGTCCAGAGTGGAGTTAGTATCTGACTGGACCGACTCAGGCGTAGGGGACACTGCCTTAAGCCTCTTAAGCGAAGTGCCAGCATCCTTTGAATCTTTGTTGGTCGAGGAACGACCCATATTTGCAGCCATGTAGGAGCAGCCTCCAAGAAAAAGTGCGCAGCCACTTGAGGAGAATAACAAAAACTGCGCAGTCTGTGCCCAAAAAGGAAAGACAGCACACTGAGCGCACTGGGCGCTAAGTAAATACTAGCGGCGGACTTATATGCAGGGCAGGCAGACACCACAGTAATACCAGAACCACAAATAGAGCAGGAGGGCACAGCAATGAATTTAAGAAAGAGCTCTACACCAGCCAGGGACAGCAGCACTGAAGAAAAAACGACAGCGCAGGAGCAACTTAGTATCCAGCCAAGCAGCAAGAAAAGAGCAGGAAAAAGGAATAAATGTTACCAACTGGAGGCATCTTAGAAGAAATGTCCTGGACAGCCACCACAACCGGCAAGAATGTATCCAAAGCGGCACTCCTGAGGAGAAAAATGCCAGCTGCGTCAGAAGCGCGAAAATGGCGGCCGTCCGTGAGAGGAACAGGCGTCACAGGCGCTCAGCAAAGAAAGCATTCAGCTGATGTCAGGAAGCTCCGAAAACGCCGTCAAACAGCTCCCAGCATATTCCGCTGCAGAAGGCTGCCGTTTCCGCACATAGGGGCAGTCAGGAAGCGGAGAAAACAGTCCGACGGGACACCCTCGCTACGGAGCTCAAGCGCGACCCGCCATGCTTCAGCGGCGCGCAAGCCACGCCCCGATCCAGTACTCTCTCTAATGTCAAAAAGTCTGTTTGATGTTACCCAACTTATGAATCGCAGTTGGTTTAAAGTGAATGCAAGTAAGGCTGATCCTCATATATTCTGATGGTACTCTTTATTTGGCTTGCAGACATGAGCTACAGTCATTGGCAGCAGACCTTTTCTTTAATTTATGTTTCCTGTTGGATACCTCTGGTGCTCTGCTTTTACAAATCGGTGCAGTTCTGTTCTTTCCATCTTTGTGCCCTGTTAAGGGGATGGCAGCTCTGATCTCTGAAGGCAGTTCTCATCTGTCATTGCTCATATTGAGGCATGATTTGATTATGTCAGTGTTCTTTATTGAGGGGTCCTCTAAAGGTGTCATCAACAAATTAAAAGTAATTCAGAATGCAACCACAAGAGGTCTGTAGTAAATCTGCCTTTTGAGCATGGTCACACCAGATTTTTTGCTCTTTGCTGAACGCTATACTTTTGCTTGTTTTAGAACTCTGTGCACCATACCCCTACTAACTAGAAGCAACGTGCCTATGATTCCCCTTTAAACATGGTTGAATTGGTATATACCATATTGAAATATTTCACATATCTATATATGTATATATAGTACATGGTACAATGGGTACTCAGGGCCTGTAAGTTAAATATCACTAGTGGACTACAGCAGCTATTGTTCCATCCACTATAGTGAACATGTAAAATATAGGTTAACCTGTCAGTGTAGCCTATGTAAATGTAAAAACTGCAATTCAAAAGGTCAAAATAAATCCTATTAAATAGAAATAAGTCACCCTGAAGTAGACCTTGTAGTCCACAAGGTACGGTGCATGGAATTAAAAAGTAGGAAATGTAGAAATTGCAGTGACTCGCTACCAATAGTAATTTTTCACAGTGGCAGGCATAGCTGTAGTCATATGTAGGAAACCAGAGTACAATATTGTATTTTGGCAATGGGACTTGCTAGAAATGTAAACAACTCTTTTTAACAGTTATTAAACAAAAACAAAAAAAACAAAATGGTGGTCTCATTTTGTAATACGTTTTGAGGAAAATAACTTTTAGAAAGTTACCTTTTTCTTGCCTGAAGTTCCTGGTGGCTAAATTTGCATTTGTTCTCTCACTTCTGCCAACAAGTAATTAGCATTTAAATAAGTGTCAAAAAGGGGTGAATTGCTTTCCAGGAACAAACAATATGCTAACTTGAATATACAGAGAGGACTCCTCCGAACCTAACAGAATATGTAAGGTGAGGATATGTGAGGATCCTTTTTGAGATAACAGTGTCAAATCCTGCTTGGCAGGTCTGCTGGGTTTACATACATAACTGGGGGTACACTTGAAGGGAAACAGGATGCCAAAGCAATTCTTGTGTACCCACTATCTGGTTGCTGGAAAACCCAGCTCTGTTCTACCAGACTTCCGTCACAGTGTTTGTTAGGGGCACAGTGGCTGCCCTACACTGGATTTTAGGGTTAGATGTGGGAGGACACTAAGATTACCATAGTATATTCCTCTTACACACACACACACACACGCAGTCTTTAAAGCCAAAGGTTAGTGTAACAAACATTTTGCCATCTTGAAAATGTCCAAATGGTTAGCCCTTAGAGGAACTTTTAACTCATTGGTTAGGGTGTTCTCAGGAGTTATTTTCACCCACTAGCTTCTGCCATGCATGCATGTGGCACTCCCAGGCACCCACTTCAGACCACGTCAGGATCTGAGATAGAACAGAATGGATCTGCTGTCTGTTACCTACGAAGAGCTGTGAGAGACTGGACCTCCTCGCTCTTTTACCAAGCAAAAAGTAGTGGACTCTAAGGGTCATAAAGTTGACCTCCTGCCAAAGCAACATGGACATTACAAGCTACAAGAGGTCTTTTCCAGCAACTACCCAGTTGACCATCGTCCACTGCACTGCAGCTGGACCCTGCTTTTTGGCATCTACATGACACCCTGTGAGTCTCTAAGAGCCTCCTTTGAGGTCCTGGGGGGGCGTTAGAAGTGTACTCTTGTGTTAGATAGGGACTTAAAGCACTAAAGTCAGAAAGTAAAATCTTTGACCAGGGCAATCCTGGTTGGTGTATCTGATCTGCTCTCCATTTCGGTCAGCATCAAATTACGCCTAGGACCTGGTCTATAGCGACCATTGTGACTTTGCTTTTCTTTATTCAATTATCAACTTTCAAATTTTTAAAAATCAGATCTCCAAATCTTCGTACTGGATTGTTGTCTTTTTTACGTCGTTTTGTTTATGAAATGGAACTCAATTTTTTAATTCAGTGTGTTTTTTTTTAGTTGTTTTCCATTTTGACTTTATTACTGTTTTGGTACTGCATAAATACTTTACATACAGCCCCAAGTAATATCGGTCTGCTCTGTGCCATAGCTACCAGCGTGTTGAGCTCAGGTTAATTTAGGGATTTGTTGGGTTCACTCTGACAAGGGTTATGATCATTCCTTGAGGTCGGTAGTCACCCACCCCAAATAATAATCACATTTCCTACACGTTCTTCGAAAATTGAGGCATATTATTTCATTTCATCGAGCCCATTTTTACTGGTTCCCTTTTCATCACCACCTTAATTTTAAAACCATGTATATTGCACATAAGGGGGTGTGTATATATAATAATGCTTATCATTTTTCAGTCTTTAAGGACAAGCTGCAATCTTATTCTCTGAACTGTGCACTTCATTCACTCAGTTTCACCGGTGTGTCTTCCCTAGATCAAAGCATTCTCTGTGATGTCTCAAGCTGCATGTATCTATCTCCCTTTGACCAAGCATCTGGTACTCTCCAACCTTCTACTGTATTTAGGAAGAAGTTAAGATCTACTTACCTCTCTCTGAAATTGCTATGTGTTCTGATCATCATTGAGCGACAAAACACCTCAAGGTGTTCCTGCCCCACAAAATCCTCCTAAAATACAATATAATTGTAATACTAAATCCATGCGTATTTGCCACATATTACTTCTTATGTAAATACCTTCAAATAAATAGAATTAAGGATTAATCTGCAAGATCCAGGCTAAAATTAAATATAAGGCAGAGCTCTGCATTAAAGTGGATAATTCTTGAGATGCAATAGTTTATTAGCCCTGGACCCCGGCTGGTTTTAACTGTGCCTGTTAATTGCTTTATTGCAGCAGTTGTAATGATTATGGCAGGCAGCAAGTATGTACATGGATTCGGACAATGACATTTGTACATTATGAAAATCAGTGCCTGCTATTAACATAAAATCAAACAGTGCTCTGTCGAGCTTCTCTGACAGAATACCTCATTTTTTCACACTGAAGAAATTGAAAAGACCAATCAAATCTGAAATGTTTTACATTTTGAAACTTTTTTACGGTTGTGTAATACAATCAATTAACTTGAAACATCAGAATACATTTTGTTTCTAAACATATAGTTTATTCATATTTGATCCTCAATGTTAGACTTGGCCCTCTCTCCAGGGTCACCCCCAACTTTCACCCCTCCTGTTTTCTGCACCCACTTCTGTTGGCTTTTAGGACTTTGTGCACTTTACCACAGCTAACCAGTGCTAAAGTGCTTGTGCTCTCTCCTTTAACTCCTTCCGTGCTAGTGACAGAACCACTCAGTCACGAGCCACGGGCGGGCTGTGCTCATGACGGAGGGGTTCCGTCACGCCGCGGCCGCTCCGGCACTGGTTCCCCGCCTGTGCAGGTGAATTAGTGAGTGGGCGGGGCCGTGACGGCATCACTCCGTCATAAGCACAGCGCGCCCGTGGCTCGTGATGGAGTGGTTCCGTCACAAGCATTGTGGCGCCGCGCGACCCCCTTCCCCTCAGCGCCGCGGGGGAATTACTGCCGCGGCCAAGGGGTTAAACATGGTAAAATTGGCTTAGACCCAACTAGCACTTAGAAGTCCTTAGTAAAATGGTATTACCTGTATCTTGGACCTGTAAATTAAATGCTATTAGTAGGTCTGCAGCCCTTTTTGTGCCAGCCACTTAAGCAGCCTTTTTAAACATCTCTAAGTTGTGCCGTTGCAACCCGTGTTCAGTTTTAAACTGCCCTTCTACCTTGCAAAATAAACCTTTTTGCTAGGCCTAAATCTTCCTATTTAATACATATTTCACCCTTAGGATAGGCCCTAAACAGCCTATAGTGCAAGGTGCATTGTATTTAAAAAGTTGGCCATGTACTTTAAAGTTTTACATTTCCTGGAAGTAAAAAACGCTTACATTTATTTTTCACTAGTGCAAGGAATACCTCTCCTGTAGTATAACATTGGATTACCTTATTGCACTTAAACAATAACTTTTGCTTGGGAACAGGTAGAAGTGTCATGTTTGGTCTCTAATGAATTTAGATTTTATACCCTCTTTAATGGCAAAGTCAGATATTAAGCCACAATTCTGAAAAGGCCACTTTTAGAAATTTACAAATCTACATAAGTGTCCCCTAAGGAATTATTTCTCAATTATTTCTTATTTATAAATAGTCACAATAAGTGAACATATGTTCAACAATACATGGGATTCTTCTCAAATATCATTATTTATTCTGATCAAGATTCAGTATGGCAACAACAATACTACTAACATTTCAAATCTCATTGCAAGTAGTATAAAACATATTTTGCTTCATTAGTATGGACAAACAAAATACCATACATCACAGATTTTTTCAAAGAACATAAGACCGTTTAGAAATGACACAAAGGATCATTTGTAAGCAAATCAATGTTTAAGCGTCGACGTTTCGGTCCACTTTTGGTTTAAGCATTCCCCAGGACCATCTTCAGGACGAAAACGTTGCACATCTCTAATACTTCCAGCCGGAAGTTTTTAATTAGCCAAGTGGACCTCAATGTCCAGAAATTCTAATTCAGAGCTCATGTTCTCAGTCATCGACCAAACTCAATTCGTAATTTTCAATTATCAAAGTCTGTATATTCTGAGTTGTACACAAGAGAAAAGGTAAACGATGCCGTCGAAGTCCGAGCACTATTCTTCGTCTCGAAACAACCAGGTTTTCAGTTTTTTATGAAATATTGTTTCAGATGGGTGGATCCTCAATTCAATAGGTAGGTTATTCCAGGCCTTAGCTGCAAGAAAACCAAAGGATATAACTCCTGATCGTGCCTTACGGACCTTAGGTACTACCAACTTAGCAGTGCCCATAGACCTAAGGTTCCGAGTGGGTCTATAGGCAGTGAGTAGTGGGCGCAGGTACCTCGGCCCTTTCTCGTTGACAATCCTGTGGCAGAAGCACAAAGCCTTAAAGGTGATTCTGGCCTGTACCGGAAGCCAGTGTAGTTCCCTCAAGGCTGCCCCCACCGACGCCCGCCTAGGGATATTCAATATCACCCGGGCAGCTGCATTTTGGACCTTCTGTAAGATGTTCAAATTACTTTTTATGACCCCTCCCATTATAGAGTATGTTGCAGTAGTCCAGACGGGACTGACAATTGCTTGCACAATGGTCTTCTTAGCATCTAATGGCAGTATAGATAAGATTTTGCGCAACAATCTTGGAATGCCAAAGCATGCTTAGCAACAGCTGATATCTGCTCTGCAAAAGATAGGGTGTTGTCAAACCAGACTCCCAGATTTTTAACCTTAACTTTGGGAGTCGGTGTTGGACCCAATTCCTCCAGCCACCACAAGTGTGACCATATGGAGGGCTGTTTGCCAACCACCATCACCTCCGTCTTTCTTGCATTTAGTTGCAAGCAGCACTTCATCCCAATCGCAAGATCACTCAGGCTGGCTTTGCAATTAGGTGCAGCTTCTGCATCCTTTCGCTCGCATGTAACAATTAACTGAGTGTCATCAGTATATGACACCAGTTTCACCTCATGTTTCAGTACAATATCTGCAGAGGGCGCATGTACATCTTAAATAAAGTTGGGCCGAGCCCTGTGGTACCCCTTGAGACAGCAGACTTAAAAGGACGTTGTAGAACCTGGAAGGGTCTATTCAGCAAGAAGTGCTTGATCCACTTCCATATGCCGCCTGTGACACTGGCCTCCCACAGACGTTCCAACAGAAGGTCGTAGGATACCGTATCAAATGCCGCACTCAGGTCCCAAAAAATCAATGCCGTCGTCCTTCCCTCGTCAGCTGCTATTTTTAAAGCCTCAGAAGCCAGGAGTAAGGCCGCTTCCATGCTGTGAAGCAGCCTAAAACACGATTAGTTTTTGTGGAGAACCTGTTTTTCTTCCACAAAGGTATTCAATTGGACATTAAGATGTTTCTCAGCAATATTTGCAAAATAAGGAAGCAAAGATACAGGTCTAAGATTTTCCGGGAGCGCTGGGTCTAGCGATGGTTTCTTTAGCAATGGCATCACCATAGCATATTTCCAATTGCTAGGAACCTGCTCTGAACTGAAGGACATCTTCAGCAGATTGGTAAGAACCAGTACAATGGCTTCCTTCCCTCGCAGTAACAGCTTCGGGGGAATCAGATCTAGGGGAGACCTCGATTTGACTGCTTCCATAAGTTTTAGAACCACACTTTCCTCAGGAGGGTGAAAAATAAAACTATCCTCAACCAGTGAATCCTTTTTAGCAGAAGCAAAGCTATAGTTTCTGCTGCTATCAGGGAAGGTAGCATATATTTTCTCTATCTTTCCCAAGAACAAACCAGCTACTTTATTACAGTAATCTACAGAAGCAGGCAATACTGCAGTAACACGTTCTAGGGAAGTAAGTTGTTTAATAATACCAAATAAATTCTTTGGAGGAGTTTTTAGTTGACTTGATTTGCTCAATGTAGAACTCTCTCTGCACTCTCCTGATTTGTTGATGATAGAACTTGAGTGCTTCTAAATATTTCAGCATATTTTCTCTTTGATACTTCACCCTCCAGCGACGATTGCATTCAGTTCTCAGTAGTGCCAGTTCCTCTGAGAACCATTCCGCTGCTGGAGTTAGGCGGGCACTCTTACAGGGTTTCAGAGGTATTAAGGAGTCCACCACCTCCTGCAATCTGGGTGTCAGCCCTTAATTCTGATGCGCTTGAGGCAAAGTTATCCCTAAAAATGTCTTGAGTAAGTAGCGCACATCTCTGGGTCATTATGGACTCTGGTCGCTTTTCTAGATTGCAGGGGACCTTTCTCGGATTTACAATCCTAACTGGGAGAATCGAATGGTCAGACCAAACTATAGGCACAGGTAATAGTGCTTCTACTTGAGTGCTGTTAGAGAAAATATTGTCTAAAATGTGGCCCTTAATGTGTGTGGAGGTATGGACCAACTGTTCTAAGACCATGGCTTGTAATCCCCTTAGCATTTCACCAATTTCTCGATTGTCTTTATTGTCCAAATGTACATTCTGATCTCCCAAAATTACAAAATTGG
Source organism: Lissotriton helveticus (assembly GCF_964261635.1). Taxonomy (NCBI): domain Eukaryota; kingdom Metazoa; phylum Chordata; class Amphibia; order Caudata; family Salamandridae; genus Lissotriton; species Lissotriton helveticus. The sequence continues at coordinate 15,733,043 of NC_136060.1, read as the reverse complement.
GATAACAGATGGGATAAGGGGGTACTATCTCGGCCAATGCATTAATAAAGGCACTTGCCGGGCCTGGGGGTCTATAAATAAGGAGACCCACTACTGACTAGTCGCTATTAACAGGCATTATACAACCATCGGCAGTTTGGACATCTTTATCTGATATTCTTTTTTAAAAATCGACCCTCAGCATGGCATAGCCTTCGGGCAGTGCTTCCAGAATATCCGGTGCTGATTGTTCATGGAGCCATGTTTCTACTAGGAATAACCCTACTGGCTTTTGATCCACTATTAGATCATGAATTTTGCAAGGTTATGTTTACTAAGAGACCTGCAGTTTACAGACAGGCAGAGTAAAACGTCTTTAACTGACTCCAATACCAATCCTCTTCCTTTCCTCTGTAGCTGCTGTTAGCACAAAATTACAGGTCCTACAACCCTTCATTCCTGAGCACACCGTGATAAAATGTAAGCAGCCATTCTCAATTGTATTTCTAAGACCCAGAATCTCTGCAGAGGAATAGCAAACTCTGTCCCTAGCTAATGAAACAGGGATCCTGGCCCCTGGCGCCGTCCGGGCATGGACCGGCGCAGATGGGCTTGCCCATTTTTGCATGTTGATTAAATAGTGTGTGTGCTGGGAGCACTAGACCGCTCCACCAGCACAGCACACTCTATAGCCGGAAGTGAGGCGGCCGGGAGTAAGGTCAAAGACCCGGTGGCACGGCGCAGCGCCCTCCGCTCAAATGGCACCAGCAGCGGCGGACCAAGGCGAGAGTAACCCTCAGGCTAAAATCAAGAACCCAAGTCAAGCACACAGTAAGTGGCCCCCCACTTTGCCCAGACACCCCGCAATACCATAAAACAATCCCACCCGATGCTAGCAGAACTGAAATTAGCACACTTTTAGTACTTCCTATAAGCTATTTTCAAGGTGGCATAAAATATTTAAAAACAACATTGACAAACAGTGCAGCGCCGTAGACTTACTAATGTCCGCTGTGCGCCCACTTTTGCATGTTGATTAAATAGTGTGTGTGCTGGGAGCACTAGACCACTCCACCAGCACAGCACACTCTGTGGCCGGAAGTGAGACGGCCGGGAGTAAGGCCAGAGACCCGATGGCACGTCGCAGCACCCTCCACTCAAACAGCACCAGCGTGGTGGACCAGGGCGAGAGTAACCCTCAGGCTAAAATCAAGAACTCAAGTCATGCACACAGTGAGTGCCCCCCACTTTCCCCGGACACACCCGCAATACCGCAAAACAATCCAACTCGACGCTAGCAGAACTGAAATTAGAACACTTTTAGTACTTCCTATAAGGTATTTTCAAGGCAGCAGAACATATTTAAAAACAACAGCGACACACAGTGCAGCGCCGTAGACTTACTAATGTCCGGGTTAAGGAAAAATGATTAATGTGTGCGTAAGAATTAAGCGTGGACGTAAAATCCGTTTCGTTCACAGATTTTGGGGGTTTTTGGCAATTTTGCGGTCCGCGAATCCCGCGAATTTGCCCAAAAATCCGTAAATTTGCAATCTCGCTGATTTTTTTGCTTGGTCGCGCTTAAAAAATACAATATCGCGCGCGCGGCATTGACTTACTGTGATTCTGAGTCCGCCGAGTTGTTTTTCTCACGGTGTGCGTGTGCTGCGCCATTTTGGATCTTGCTGCGTGATCGCGCGATAGTTTTTCGACCGCAAAGTGAGAGTTTGACAATGCGAGTACGTCATAAGGGCCCGCGATCACGCATCGCGGGAGTAAACAATGCCGAACACGTAGATGCGGCGCGCAGCTGACTTCCGGCGGGATATTTGAACAGCTCGCTTTCCCGAACTTGCAAAAATTGAAATTCTGCACAAGAAATCCACCGCAGGCAGCATAAACCTTCTGAAAATCATGATTTTGATCAGAATAACTCCTCAGATTGAGATTTGGCTGCACTTTTTTGTGCAAGGAGTCCATTTTTGGGGGGGTGGGAGGAAGGAAGTGCCCCAGAGTCTCCAACTTCCTGTTCCTGGCCAGCAGGCTCCTCCAGTGCTTTGTCCATCTCCAGGTCACTTTTCATTTGGATCTGGAGCTGGAAGGATTACTTTTTGTGGCTGCTGCTGGATATTTGTATTTGAGGGCTTTTTGGACTTTGGAGTTTTTGGATCACTTTTGGATTTGAGATTTTACAAGTAAGTTGGTGTTGTTTGTTTGGGGCATTGCAGTTGCTGCAACTACAATTTTAAAACTTTTTCACAACTTTTAAAAATATATATTGTGGGTACCCACAGTATCCAGTAGGCCCAGGGTTAGTCATGGGTGCATGATACAACTGTTTCTGCGAGTTTTGTTGAACTTAAATCTCATTTATGTAATTGAATTTTAGCTCACTATATGTGGAATTTTTATTTTTTATTTTGGGGTGCCTGTAAAGCCACACTAGCCAGTAGGCCATGGGGTAGTGAGTGGTGCATGGACCAAGTCTTTCTGTGGGGTGTCTTGAATTTAAACATCATTGTGGGCATGGATGGCATTGGATTGTGGTGATTTTTGTGTGTTTTTCGACTTTTTGGGGTGGTGTTGGGGCCTGGCCATGTGGGTGGGGGCCATTTTGAGGCCTGGTCCAAGCAGGGCCTGGCCATGTGGCTGGGGATCAAGGGGGCATTTTGAAGCCAGGCAGTGTGCTCAGGCCTGCACCCAGTTTGCCTTGCTTTCATCCATTAGGCCCAGGGGTACTCAGTGGTGCATGGACCAATTCTTTCTGTGGGGTGTCTTAAATTTAAATATCATTGAGGGCATGGATGGCATTGAATTGTGGTGATTTTCTGTGTTTTTCGACTTTGTGGGGTGTTGGGGCCTGGCCATGTGGGTGGGGGCCATTTTGAGGCCTGGTCCAGGCAGGGCCTGGCCATGTGGCTGGGGACAAGGGGCCATTTTGAAGCCAGGCAGTGTGCTCTGAGCAATAGGCCTGCACCCAGCCTGCCCTGCTTTCACCCATTATGCCCAGGGGTAGTGAGTGGTGCAGGTACCAAGGCTTTGTGTGGGTGGGGCCTCTTGAATTTAAACATCATTGAGGGCATGGATGGCATTGGATTGTGGTGATTTTTGTGTGTTTTTTGACTTTTTGGGGTGTTTAACTGATGTTCCTCTGGCTTCCTTTGCTTTTATGTGCACAAGAGAACCACCAGTGCCAGGAAGAAGTCCTGCAGCGGTGTGTGCAGCACAACGTCACGTGTGGCCACAGACAAGACAACTCTGCAACTCGTGCAACTGCGGCCTGCTGTTCTGACATCTGAAGAAGATGGGCCCAAAGAAAGGTGGCCGTAGCGCCTAAGCGAAAAAAGTTGCCACTGCCAGTAAGAAGGAGCAGAAGAAGCAAGTGGCACCACCTACCAAGGAGACTGGTGGGCCCACAGACACCTTTTTTGGGGGAAAAAAAACTACGCTTGCAGCAGCAGCGGTGTCCGCCGGTGACCAAGCTGGAAGCAGCACCTCCGCTTCATTGGGCACAGTGCCACCACGCCAAGTTAGGTTCTAGACCATGAGTGCTGCTGAGGCAGCCACTTTAGTTTCTCAATCACCATCGACCAGTGATGTTGGCTCATCACAAGAAAGTACCATACAATGAACGCCGGGTGTAACTCAGCTGACGAGTGTTCAACAACCACAGCCGCAACGACAACCACAGGTGCAACTAGTACAAGCGCAAGTACATGGGCAAGGAGAGGCGCAAGTAAATGCGCAAGGAGAGGTGCAAGTACATGCGCAAGGAGAGGCGCAAGTAGAGGCGCATGGAGAGGTGCATGGAGAGGTGCAACTAGAGGTTCATGGAGTGGCACAACTGCCTACAACGCTTGTTCCTCCAGAAGTAGGGGCACATCAGGAAATTGAGATTCAAGCGGAGGTACCATCCTCCTGATGATGATCCATTGTCTTCCAGATCCCCAGCAAGAAAAAGGTCAAGGAGAGCTACTACTACTACAAGTTCTTCTTAAAGCCCCCTTCATTCTGATGACGTTGCTGTTGATTGGAACCCAGCAATGCAGTCTGAGAGTGAGGCACGACATGGACCGACAAAGGTAGCTAAGCCTAAAAGGAAGGTTCCCGCAAGGCTTCGACTTATGGGTGATGACGACGAACAAGAAGTGGTGTCTTCTGCTGCTGATGAACAGTCTGACGACGACCCAGTCATTACAGACATCACTCCAGCCCCAGCGGGCATGCAGCAGAGAGACATTTTCACCCTAACCCGAATGGCTGCTGAGCGGGATGTGGGCGGCGTGGCACTGGTACCACCACCAACGCAGTTAACTACAACACCAACACGACATACAGCTTCCATATTTTTTAGTCAGAAGGGCCGGTAGGGACCTCCATTCAGCTCGACCTCCATTACCTCAAGTAGTGGTGCTGTAAGTGAAATGAATTCAGCCACGCCCATCCTCCACTTCATCTGGCATTGAAACTCAAAGTAGCACCTCCACCACCAGCAGACTTCTCCAGTCCCCAGTTTGGGACTTCTTTACTGTTAGCCAAAAGGCGGAAAACATGGTCATTTGTTCGATTTGTAGACAAGCAGTTAGTCGGGGTAAGCTTGGTACCAACTATGGCACCGGAGGTCAGAGAGGTCATCTCTAAAAACACCACACTATCGAGTGGGAGGCCCACCTTAAGAAGATCCAGGAAGCCAAAAGAAAAACAAATCCAAATGTATCCACTGATATTGCATTTGATGATGACGAGGGGCTGATCATGCAGGTGGGAAGTCAAGAACCGACCAACATTTTTTCTGGTACACCCAGTACCCCTGGCAGCAGCACTGCAGTGGTAGCGCCCACACCCTCTACCCCTGCAACATGTATGAGGCACACTAAGAGTCTGGGAGAGACACCAATGCGAAAAAGTACATCAATGAGCCTAACTGATTTGAAGAAGTCTGCATCATCATCACGTAAAACGGTCCAGCCCACCATTAGAAGCATGTTTTGGTCGGATGCGCCATTTGAACGCAACCACCCAACGGCACGTCTGTATAACGCAAAGCTGGCTAAAATGCTAGCGCTGGACCTTCTCCCTTTTCTTTCGTGGAAGGGGTGGGTTTTCTAGAATTTGTGGCAACATTCTGCCCTAAATGGAAGGTTCCTAGCTGGGCCTATTTTGCCAGAGTTGCGGTTCCAGCACTACATCAAGATGTGCTGGAGGTGATTGGGGCAGCTTTGCAGAAGAGTGCTGTTCACACTATCCACCTGACAACAGACATGTGGACCAGTTGCCAAGCCCTTGATTACATGTGCATCACTGCACACTGGGTCTCTTTTGTAGGGGTTAAAAACCAGGTAAAAGCAGGTATTGACACGGACACAGTTTTTCAAGCTACTTGGAAACATGCAACAGTAGCCATGTTTGCCATGGAGAAAACTCATACTGCACCTAACCTTTTGGAGGAGTTTGATAGGAAGGTCTATGAATGGCTGCATCCAAAAATTCCATAGTTGGTTATGTTTCCACGGATAATGGCAGTAATATAGTTAAGGCCATGCATTAAGGTGGCTATTTCAGAGTACCGTGTTTGGCGCACAGTATTAACATTGTGGTGCAAGATTTCTTGAAAAAAGAAAACACAGTCAGCAAGTTACTGACCACCTGCCGAAGAATCTGCACACATTTCAGCCATTCTTTTAAGGCCCGGAAGCAGCTGAGGAGCATTCAACATGAACATAGACTGCCAGTCAAAGGACTCATCCAGGAGGTGGCAACACGTTGGAACTCAACCTTTTACATGCTTGAGCGTCTGTCTGAGCAGTGGGGGGTAACAAATGATTATGTCTATAAACTGGGTTCTACTATGAAAGAAATGAGGCTAGAGTTGGAGGAATGGAAGCTAGTTGCAAGCCTGACAGACATGCTTCGTCCTTTTGAGGTCTTCACGCGTGAAGTCAGCAGGGAGGACTGTTCTTTGGGCAAAGCTATCCCATTGTTGGTCCTGCTAGAGCACCAACTGAAGGCGGTGTCTTCAACGTTCCGAGATGATGCTGAAAAGCAAGACGCATTTCAGTTGGCTGAGAGGTTATTAAGCCGCCTAGTTGACAATCAAAGGCTTACAAACATACATACAGAACAACATTACATTTGTGCCACTATTCTGGATCCACGGTACAAAAAGGCAGTGGCCAGCAAAGCATGTATTCCTTTTGATGAAGCAGATGTTTCAAAGTACAGACATTGGCTAGCTGTGTCAGCCACTCGATTCGAAAAAGAGCGGCAGAAAATTCAAGGAGCCGGCAGAAGTACAACTGAATCAGCAGGCCATCCGGCGTCAAGTTCCACTTCTGAATCTGTGGCCGAAGGGAGTCACTTTCCCTCAAAGCCGTTAACGACACCAGCAACCGTATCATCATCCTTCCTTGCACCAGGCCCAGCCATAATATTGTCGGAAGCGGATTGGCTAACTCATCAAGGTTTTGCTCGTTCCAGTGATGCAAAGGCCACAGATGCTAAGCAAAGTGGAGCAACCCTGGAGAACCTTGAGTCGATGGTGCAGGCCTATCTGGATGACCCAACAGAGGTCTTTGTTAATCAGAACCCATTGCTGTATTGGTATAGGAAAAGGCCTCTATGGCCACTGATCACCAACCTGGCTCTAAATTATTTGTCTTGAACGGGTTTTCAGTGCTGCTGGTGCCATTGTAACTTCAAAAAGGACCCGCCTCTCGCCCAAAAATGTGGAGAGGTTAACACTGATCAAGATGAATCAGCACTTCATACCACCAGATTACAAAATACGTGAATGCACGCAGGAAGAAGAGGACACCGACTTAGGTGACGGAAGTTATTCTCTGTTAGCTGACCCACTCCCGTCTCAATTCATAGAGTTTGAGGACGAGCTCTACTTCCCTGACACCGAGGCCTGAAAATGACTTCCTTTTTTTCCGCCCTTATTCACTTTTATTCCTGTGTGTCTTTCTTTGTTTTGCAACTTTTACCACAACAAAACTCTAATCACCTAATCACAACAAGTCCATCAGCAGCACTGTCTTCATCTTATTTTCCCTATTGATTTGAAGGTGCCGCAGTCTGCATTCCTGAGGTTCACAAGTTCACAACTCAATCATGCTCCTCTATCCTCCTCCTCCAGACTTCCCCTATCCATTTCCCTCAAGGCAGATGGATGGATTACGAAGAATAAAGAAACTTTGTCTTCGTAGACGAGTCCTCTCAAGTGGGACTGAAATTACTGACTGACTACATGCTTGCTGATTGCTGACAGAGTTACTTCTGAAATTGACAGGAGAGGCTGCCCTGTGGGCCCTCACTTTCCGAAGAAGATGCGGACAAAAAGTAGAACAGGTAAGGAATAATGAGAATATGGCATGCAGTGGACAGCAATGGCTGTCTGTCTCTGATGAAACCAATTGCTATTTTATTTTGTGCATTAAATGAATCATATGTCTTGTCTTAGTTATTATTTAATCTTTTAAGTCAGTAATTGTAACTCATGTCTACTACTCTGTTTTTTTACTTTGTTTAATTCAAATTGTACTTCAACTTCAGGGGCCACTATGTTGCATTTTCCAATATGCAAAATGTCCTTGGAGTGGACTCACTTGCCAATATACCATGATGATTGATTAAATAATATATATTTTTTCTTTACAGTCACTCACTGGGATGGATGGATCATCAGCGTCGGTTTACCGAAGAACTATGGCCAATTCGTGAGTGGCAAACAGGTAAACCAGTCTACAACAACTACTACAGCTGAACTACATGTCTGTCTATTCGTGGTATGTAGTGGTCGAGGGCGAGGCAGTGTACTGTTGTTGTTATGCCAGGCAGAGTCCACTCCAGACAGCAGTTCATGTAAAATTGGGGCTATGTGGCTTGCTGCATACAATTAGATATGCTTTGTCTGTCTGACAAAGAGCCTAGGTATGCTACATCAGGAGCGCGTTTGGAGTGATTTTGACTGGTAGGCCTCAAATTTTCTAAGTGTGGGATTCCATTTTTGCTTTTGGCCTGTTTGGGGGTGTTCTACTTTTTTGACGGTGGGTTGAGGGGTCTGGGGGCAATGCTGGGAAGGTCTAATATCGGATGCAAGTGGTTTGGAGAAAATCCATGGTGAAAAAGTTTTTCATTTTTAGCTCACTTGCGTGTTTTTGGGGGGCTGTTTGGGGAGGTTCTAGGTTTTTGGGGGAGGGTTGGGGGGTCTGGGAGCACTGCTGGGAAAGTCTAATTTTGATTGCAAGTGGTTTGAAGAAAATCCATTGTGGAAAAGGGGAGTTAGGGCCTAGCTGCAGAGCGCGTTTGGAGTGATTTTGACTGGTAGGCCTCAAATTTTCTAAGTGTGGGATTTTCCATTTTTGCTTTTGGCCTGTTTGGGGGTGTTCTACTTTTTTGCGGGTTTGGTTGAGGGGTCTGGGGCAATGCTGGGAAGGTCTAATATCGGATGCAAGTGGTTTGGAGAAAATCCATGGTGAAAAAGTTTTTCCTTTTTATCTCACTTGCGTGTTTTTGGGGGGCTGTATGGGGGGTTCTAGGTTTTTGGGGGTGGGTTGGGGGTCTGGGAGCACTGCTTGGAAAGTCTCATTTTGATTGCAAGTGGTTTGAAGAAAATCCACGGTGGAAAAGGGGAGTTAGGGCCTAGCGGCAGAACGCGTTTGGAGTGATTTTGACTGGTAGGCCTCAAATTTTTCAAGTGTGGGATTTTCCATTTTTGCTTTTGGCCTGTTTGGGGGTGTTCTACTTTTTTGCGGGTGGGTTGAGGGGTCTGGGGGCAATGCTGGGAAGGTTTAATATCGGATGCAAGTGGTTTGGAGAAAATACATGGTGAAAAAGTTTTTCCTTTTTAGCTCACTTGCGTATTTTTGGGGGGCTGTTTGGGGGGTTCTAGGTTTTTGGGGGTGGGTTGGGGGGTCTGGGAGCACTGCTGGGAAAGTCTAATTTTGATTGCAAGTGGTTTGAAGAAAATCCATGGTGGAAAAGGGGAGTTAGGGCCTAGCTCCAGAGCACGTTTGGATTGATTTTGACTGGTAGGTCTCAAATTTTTTAAGTGTGGGATTTTCTGTTTTTGCTTTTGGCCTGTTTGGGGGTGTTCTACCTTTTTGTGGGTGAGTTGAGGGGTCTGGGGGCAATGCTGGGAAGGTCTAATATCGGATGCAAGTGGTTTGGAGAAAATCCATGGTGGAAAAGAGGGGTTTGAGTCGAGCCCTAGTTGCAGAGAGCGTTTTGGCACGGTTGAAAGTTAGGCCTAGTAGTATTGCATGTTTTCGGGGGGCTGCTTGGGGTTCTAGATGTTTGGGGGTGGGTTGAAGGGTCTGGGAGCACTGCTGGGAAGGTCTAATTTTGTTCTAAAATCGCAGTTTACACTTTACACCTAGCTTGAGGGGAAAGATCCGCAAATTTCGCCCACACAAGTTATTTATCCTTGAAAAGGAGACTCAGAGTACGCACTTTCGAAATGATGCTTGTATGTATTGTAATACTGTCGACTCTGAAACTGAAAGTGTTATTTTTGCACTACACAGTATACCTTATTTTTTTTCTCCATGGTGTTTTAATATCACTTCCTGTTTTTCCATCAACAATTACAGGCCGGCTTTTACCCTGTACAATGGCAAAAAGGATGAACTCGGGCTTACAATTAGCGACCCGCAATTCAGCATCCACCAGGCAGGCAGTGGACAAGGTGTCTTCTGGTCCCCAACATTGATCGACGGAGCGCCAGATGGAATGGAGGAGTAACGCGAAAAAGAGGAATGGCTGGATTCAAGCAACTTCCCAATTTCAACAGGACAACTACAACAACATACAGTTACAGTATCCATCTTCATTTCTACTTATCTGTTAAGTAATGTTATTGCTGTGAACTTCTATAAGTGTGACTCTGTGCATTTGTTTGCTCTCTGCTTCAATTCATCCCTCCAGCCATTGTATACGTTTTCTTTGCTATTTTTTAAACTAATTTAATGTACTTAGTGGTTCTTCTCTCTGAGGGTAGATAGGCAAGTGAAATTGTGTAATTACTGCAGCCCTGTACTGTCACATTGTTTCTTCATAGTTAGTACATTGTAGAAAGTACTACTTACTTTTCAGTAACCTATCCATTTAGCAAACAACTTCATGCATGCAGTAGTACATGCACTTCCTTTATGTCCCTAAAAAGATTTATGGATAGCTTTGTATCCAAAGATTTGTTTATCTTCATTTGTTGTTTGTCCATGCTGTGTTTTTTTTTCTTCTCTCCACAAAACTTTCCCCACAAACCCCATTCCCATCCAAATTTCAAACCCTAACCCTCTTCCCCCGGGCTGTGTGGTTTTCATTGAGGTGTGAGTAAATTACAACAATAATTCCACACACTTGCTGGGGAGGATAAGGTGCAAGCAACCTCCTCAAATCAATTTTAAGGCAGCTAAATGAATCCTAGGATATTGTAATTCTGGTTAAAAAACAACAATGAGTATTTTAAAATAAATTCTGAATTTCATGCCCACCATCGATTGGATCCATCGTCAACATCATCCTCCTACATGTTACGCTGCTGTGTCACTGTTCTTGTTGTAGCCATAATCATCCATGCAATTCTTTTTTCCCCATACTTATCTTCAGGATTGCTTAGGCTACTGTTCCTTCTAATACTCCTCTCAGGCCACTCAATGTCTCATTTGTTTACTTTGTTTTTCATAGGCTGCTACTGCTAGTGTGGTACCACTCCTACTAACACCACAACAACGGAATTTCGGTCCGGGATGGCGTAATCGCCATTTGCCATGCAGCCAGCGCTGTGCCTAGCTCTATTCTCAAACACGAATCACAGGTAAGATAAGCATTTTGGGTAGGTAGAATAATGGGCTAGGACTCGGAGGAGAGACTGACAGTAGTACTAGTAAAGTACTAGTAGGCCAATTGAATTCACTAACTCTGTTAGTGGCACTTTTGAACATTTTTGGACATTTTAGATAATTCATGCTGGTAAGTTTGATGAAACCAAACGTGCCATAACAACCGCCAATCACCCCACAAAATAAGATCAACGCGTACACTATGTTGAAGTATGTAAAAAGAATAATGATATATTTCCCCAAACAAACATAAACTAGTCCCACCCCTCCCTAACCCAAACAATTGTCCATTTCAAATAGTCCACTAGTCCCAAATAATCCCCAACTCCCGATTCCCACCCTCCCAACAGTCTTTAAAAAAGGGGCAAGGCACACAGTCACTCCGGCGGTGTTTGGACAGGCGGTCCTGCCGCTCCTTGCGGAGGTCCCGGAGCTGTTTTTCAAGGTCGTCCACCTTGCGCTCCAGGTAGTCCACTCTTAGGCTTAGGCGGCGCATGCGTGCCTTCCAGGCTCTTGGGGGGCCAGCTGCTGATGTTCTTGCAGCTGAGCGGAGGCGGGGGGGCTGTCCGAGCACGGTGCCATGCTGGAGGCTGCTGGCTGGTGGACACGGGGCAGTGCTGGAGGAGGTTGTTGATGCCCCCTCCTCCTGTTCCCGAGCCCACAGCCGGCAATATTCCACCCGAATGGCCTCCAGCTTCCGGGCCCTGGCCCGGACAGCCATCTCCCTTCTGGTGAGCTTTTTGGGAGCATCTATATGAAGAAAGAAAGAAAAATAATGTAACCAATACTCTCTAACAATAACACAAAATAATTCAACAGAAAGTTGTCTCACAGTAACACTAGCAATTTGCAAGCACAGTATAACATTTTGGCATGTATCTTTCCGCTGTCTTTGTAGGCCTGTAACAGTGGGAGTTTCAGGAATTCTACTACCAGGCAGCACTACGGACTCAATACATAGTCAGAGAGTCAGAGAGTACACCAGTATTCTTCTTTTTTTCTCTAGTTTTGCTTAAGAAATTACTTGTACGTGAACTTGTGGTAGCCGGCATAATGCCAGCTCAGTCAGCTTGCACCCAAGAAAAAGAGACACAAGCCATGATGACGCAGACTTGCATGCATTACTTTAAGCAGTACATGCAGGTGGGTATAGGGAAGCTCTTACTTTTGTATAGAGGTAGCACTGGTCATACTCTGTTACATCAAGGGCTACTGCTCAATGTAATTTATATTTCGCACTGCCCCCCCGGGCCTTCAGTACTACAAAAGGAAAATGAAGATTATTAATTTCTGATCATGTATCCAGCCGATCACATGATCTCTTTGCTTATATGATGGATGACTTTAGGTGCTTTGTTGTGATAGATTGAGTGAACAACAGCGATAGTCCACCCATGATTAACCCAGCAGAAAGAAAATTATGAACATAGGGAGTGAGTGTGGTAACCATAATTGCCGGAGGAAGGGACTTGACTTGATATAATTGTCAACTATACAATACATACACAATATATGCTGTGCTTGCAAAGTAAACTACTGTACTGTTACTTTAAGCAAAGGGAGAGTTTCTGAACAATCACAACTTGTAGTATTTGGATTTCCTCTGCTTTGCTACTCTGGCACGGACATGCTGTTCGAACAAAGTAACACTCTTCATGCACTGAGCGTCTGCTCTACACATACACCTCTGCTATGTATGAGGAAGAAGATACCGTCCAGGCTTCCTTTACTATCATTCTTCTTAATGTCTCAAATGTAACAACTTTACGTTTTCTCAACAACCAAATAACACCCTTTTCATTTTATTTGGTAAACCACCTTCTTGCCTTGCATTTGAGTTTCACCAAAATGATATATTGCAATGCACACCGCACATGAATTTTCAGATTGACCCACACAGGCAGTCATTTTTTCTTTCTCCTCCAACCATCCTTGCTTCAAGCAGCCATGCATCTGATTCCTTCCTATCAGCCACCTCTGCCTGCATTCAGAAACACGTATCATTCTTTAGTCATAAATGTTACGACTCGCTCGTCCTTCCATTGACCCTAAGTTCTTTGCCTTTTCATTCATCACATCCCTCAAGTTCATCAAGGGTGACTGTCTTCTCCGTGATTGGCTAAAAAAATGTAGTTCTAAATCAGTAACTGTTCTTAACAGTACAGTGTACTTGTAGTAGTGTTCTGTCTACTGTACAGTACATCATACACTCCTTTGCGAGCCTACTCTAAAATTTCAATAAGTTAGGAGTATAATAATAACTTACCACCGTCCGCCACTGCTGAGCCATCCCACTCAGCTCCTCCTGGTGGCGCCGCCGCATCTGCCACTTGAGTGGACCCCTCCGCGCTGCTGGCCCCGGCACTGGTGGTGGCAAGTGCTGCATCCGATGTTGTGACGCCTAGAAAAAACATGTCATATTTTTAGATGCCATACACCACCCCCTACTTCGTCTCGTAATGGAAGAGAAAATGTTAAACAATTTTTAATTATTGGGACTGAAAAGAAGTCACGGTTTTGGGGAGGGTGTTAACTTATATGCTTAGCCATAACATGCAACTCTTTTTGGCACAACTGATGAATGCTTGCTCTTTAACGTGCAACATTTTTATAATTACAGACAGAACCACCTACTCCTCATCATCACCCGGAGGACATGAAGTTCCAACAAGGTGAGGGCTCCCGAGTCCCGCACAGTTACTTCTGACTGAGGTATGTGGAAAGTCGAACTGCACCTATCATCAACAATGTCCTATTTCTCTTGTCCATACTTCTGTATGTGCAGAATATTCCCTGAAACACTAGCGGTATGGTATGTGCTACTATCAGATCAAAAAGCCAACTACAAGCTTATTCTTGGTGGACATTGACATTTTGCTGTTGGAAATTGTCAAAGTACTAACATTAAGAAGACTGGAACAGACAGCAAGGGCAACACAGAGGACTGCACTGAGTGCCTCTAGAGCTATTGCTGGATCAGAGTTTTGTTTAACACCGTTTGCCGACTGGGCAAGCTTAGCTACCTACATAGACCGACTCAGAAATAATAGTAAATATTAGTAACACAGAGAGTGATGGTAGAGAGGCAGGATAAGAAAGTAGAAACAGTCTACAAGAAGATCAAAGACTATTTTGTAAAAAATAGAATTAGGAAACAGTTTGGAATGAATAGGAGCTGTAAAAGTTAGGGAAGTATAATTATATTAACAACAGAACAACTTACTGCGGCCAGCAGAAGAGCCTGCAGAGGACCGTTACTGCCCACTCTGTTCCACCGGAGTCTGGGGTGTTGCTGTCTTCTTGCCCCTGGGCGGTGCTGATGATCATGAAATAAACACAAACATGGATGATTGTTTTTTTGAAATATTTGATTTCTTTGACCACAATCTAAAATTATCTTGGGGAAACAAATTAGCAACAATTGTACTACATATATTGACCTATCTGATCTGGTCAACCAGGAGGATACTAGTACAGTATTGCTGGATTCGCAGACCGTCTACTTGGAAAGTTATGTAAATCACTAACTAAACCAACAACAAAAAGGTTCTACTACGACTGCCAGCACTCAGCAGCACGCGACTTGACAGACACAGTCCGTCATCATGATTGCAGAGCACTAAAAAAATGTCCTACTACTAATAACAAGTCATAATATACTCAACCTATCAATCCATCACTATCTCTTCTTCTTAGTGGCAGCAGGAGTACAAGCAAGGACTAGACTTGAGTCTATAGTCTCTCTAGCATTACGCAGTTCTGTAAAGTACTACACTCATACATATTCAGGCCAAATGAGCACAAAGTTGCAAACAAGTAAGCATAGTAGCAACGCCACTGAGGAGGCGAGCACCTGCAATCACAGAAGCTATTTAAACACTATTTTACCTGCAATGTAATCGAATAGGCAGCATTCTTGCTCTTCGGGAAAAACATATATTAGCAATATAACACAGAGGAGAAGAATACAAAGTAGTTATTAAATAGCTACTCACCAAGGCAAGGGATCTCCACACCTAGCAGGTGGAGCAGGTCCTGCTCCCGGTCGATGACATCAGCCCACCGGTGCGTCGCTTTGTCATAGGTGCGCCGGACCCCCGACTCCCTCCGCATGGCCCGGCACACCTTATCCCACCGCTGCTGACGCTCCCGGAGGCCATACCCTTGACCGGGCCTGCCCCCTGCTGCCACTGTCTTAGGGAGGTGGCGCAGAACAGAAAATATAAGGGCGGCCACCTCCACCGCGGTAAAAACCTCCCTGGCCACTACATCCACTCCCCTCAATCGCCCGCAAGGGAGCCGGCTACGGGGTGCGGGACCCATTCCCCTTTGACTTACCGGCTCCCTTTACCATGGTCCTGGCCGAAAGAAGAAAAGAATAGGGGGAAAAAAAATAAAAAAATAAAAGAGAGAGCTAAACAAAAAAAGTAGTTCTTAAAGTGACAAAAAGTTGAAAAAAACACAAAATATATATCTAGACAAATAGAGAGATAGATAATGAGCAAAAAGGAGCAAAAAAAAGTTCAAGGAAACAAAGGATTGCAAAGATTAAAAGAGGATAGAAAAGCCAGACCCAGAACCATAGCAATGAATGAAAAACAAGATGGCCGCGCCCATTGAGGACCGTGTGGGTAAGTTTGAGCGATATTTCTCCCGCGAGCACGCAAAAACACACGCGAACTCGTAATAGTGCGCCGCACACAACGCGAGATCGCCAATAACGCCCGGAAACAGAAATACGCAACGCGCACAAGATGGCCGCGCCCATGTACGACCGCATGGGTAACTTCACGGTCGGTGCGCTGCAAGCGGCCCGCGAATACGCAAAAACCCCGCGAACACGCAAAAAAAATCCGCAAATTCGCACAATTTCGCGGATTGTGAATTCGCAAATTTCGCCCACACTTAGTAAGAATGAGAAGTAGTACTGCTATTTTAGGTTGTTTTCTTCCATTAAATGCTGTGGAGCAGTACAACTATTGATAGGCAACCTTGTTAGGCAGTGCTAAACCACAGTAACTTATAGCTGAAAAGGACTGCCCAAACTTCCATTTCTTTACATGTACCTAGGAAAATGTGTGAAGACAATAGCTCTCGTCAGACACTTAAAGGTACGGGTAGATGAAACCCACAAACTAGGTTTGTTGAACATGTAACTCATTTTTTTCTAGGAGTGTGAGAATTTTGAGTACTTTACATGTGTGTTATTATGTGAAATCCCCGGACAATTACGCAGAATTATGCATAATTACACAAAATGCCAAAACTAGCATTTGGCATACTATTTTAGGATGCAAGCACACATTTACTTAAAAAAAGCACAAAAACACAAGTCAAGCAAACAGCAGCCGCTAGTGTGCTAGTCGTTCGCTTGCTCCCAGACACTTGCGCTAAATGCATGCCTCAAAGGATGGATATTTACAAGATAATTTTGGGAATTTTGCATAACTAGCGGCGCTTGAAATCACCTATTTTACACGAGATTATGCTGGTGTAACCAAATTTTTTCTTGGGCCTAACTGTTTACTCACTTCGTGAACACGAATACAATTCTAACTCAAGACACTCTAAAAAATGCCATGAAAAAGATGAAAAGCAGAGATAGCATTCCCGCCACTTCACCTTAAATTAAAGCAAATGTAATCATGGCCAGTTATGCTTTACGTGATGCTTTGCATAAACCTGAGAACAACAGACTGTGCTAACTGTGATTGCCTAGTACCTTTATTTCTCTTCCATGAAACTATATCAGTAACATTAACAAAGAGCAGAGCTGTTGGTATTCTTTAGGAGCCTAATGTGTGGAACAATACAGTTGTAATGTTCATTGAGAAGAGAAAACCTACCTTAATCCCATCTACAGAATCCGAGAGATGCAAGGCAAGGTCATGGCCACACCATGTACGGAGTGCAGATTTTAAAGCTTGGAAACCTGCAATGTTTTTTTTAGTTTATAAATATTATTTTTGTTGAAATCGATAACCATCATACATACAGTACCGATTACCAGATATTATTGTTACTTATACATTTGTACAGTATACAGGGGTCAGCCAAGCATAAACATTAATTAATCACATCTCTGTCTGCAGTTCTGCGCATTTCTAACTCCACCACAGGCTTGTTCTGAAACTCCCCCGCAGGTCCTCGGCCTCTGCAGCCCTTAACACTCTTCATTGGCTGCCCCTCCATAAGAGATTTCTTTTTAAGCTCCTTGTCACGGTGTTCAAATCTACCAGGAATACCGGCCCATCTTACCTGACCAAGCGCTTTCTGCGCTACATTCCAACTCGTTGCCTGAGGTCCTCAGGAGCTAATTTAATTACTGTACCCAGAATTAAACTAAAAACTAAAGGTGGAAAAACTTTTGCTTTTTTGGCTGCCAAGGCATGGAATTGTCTCCCCCCCAACCTTAGGCATGCCCCCTCAGAAAGCCTTTTTAGGAAACTCCTGAAGACCTGGATCTTCTCTCAGTCTGACTCATCGGTCCTCGCAGCTATCTGATCCTTGTTCTCCATTGCTGGTTCTCTGTGGGCTCAGCGCCAAGATGCTCCTTCCGGAGCGATAGTCGCGCTATACAAATTTTAATAAATATCAAATATCAAATACACCTATGTCTCTACGATAGACATTCCATTTGGACAATTTCCTGTCCCATTTTTTGGGGCACCCCCGGTGTATAAATACTTCTTTCTCTGCTATCATGCACTTGTCTAATTCCTTTGCCCATATAGAAGTGGACGGCGGGGTTGCTCCCCTCCCAACTCCCTCGCCAGTTCCCGCTTGACCAGTGTGTATCCTAGTGTCACCAGTTGCAATGGTTTTTTGAGAGCTGGGGTGATATTGAAAATGGAGATAGGTGATACTTTAGTAAGTATTCCTCATGTTAAATTACTAAAATAATGGACATTAAAGCTCAAAAATCTCAAATTACAGGAAGCCATGTGTTGACAGTAAGATTACCACTCCCCACAAATAACCAGGTCCATCTGTGGGTGTAGCTAGAACGTTTATACAAACCCGGGAGAGCTGAACTGGAGAACAAAATACTTCAGGAGAGTCAATTGCTGGCAAATGACAAATATTAATTCACTTTTATGTAGAAAAAAAGGCAAATATAATGCGGCAAGTCCAAAAAATGAGGAATCCCACCAAAGGTAGGTGAATGCCTATTTATTGTATTGTTTTGCACACTTTTGTCATTTACAGACCTCCCACGGAGCATCCGTGGGATACTATGAGTTTCGAAGATTTGTGATATTCTCTCAGTTCTATCCTCTCCCTGCTGAACAGGCAATCAGCAGGAGCAGGGTTATAGAAAATGTTCTAAGAAAACACATGTTTTGGATTTGATAAAATGTATTCCCGCCACATGTCCTGAAAAAATATGTGTCGTTGGGCCATTTACATAGTTACCGCTACCAGGAGTGGCCAGTGCAGATAAGAGCGGTGGGGATGGGTGGGGGGGGGGGGGGGGTGTTGGAATTCGACAGACTACTACGAGGGAAAATTAAATAAATAATTATGTTTCCATCGTCTGTCGAAATCCTCCCAACCCCACCCGGCCCCACCGCTCTTACCTGCACGGGCCGCTGCTAACCACTACCCTTATGACAAACGAAAGCAGCTGCACATGTAAAAGTGCAATAGGTGTGAAACAAAGAAGGGACCGGTTTATGAGACTAAAAAGCCTCTTCCAAACTGCCAAAAGGGAAGAGAAATTCTACCGTCGATAGCATTTAGGCAAACCTTCTGTGAGGTTAGGAGAGAGGAGTTGGCCTAACGGCTAGGGCGCTCGAACTCGTACCTGGGGATCTGGGTTCGAGTCTCGGTAACGATGCCAAAACCTCCTGTGATTCTGGGCAAATCACTTAATATCCCCGTGCCTAAAATGAATGTGTGTCCGTCCTCATGTAACGTAACTGGTGCTATGTAAAGCGCTCTGATACCTGATTCGGTTCAGGTCTAGGTCGCGCTATATAAAACTCTGCAAAAAAAAAAAAAAAAAAAAGGTCTTAGCTGAATTTAGGTGTTCGGGAGCATTGAATAAAGTGAATTAAATTGCTCCTACCTCCTGTACCCCATTTAGCCAGTGACCTCTTTACGGTATATTAAAATCGAAGAGGACTATTTATTTACCCAGGAAGAAACAAAGTTTATTAAACTTCTCCAAAAATAGAAACCTAGTATCGTCAGGCTGCAATGCCTGCAGTTCTTTGCATCCAACGGATTCACTAGTCCACTTTACAAACTAATGTTAGCCAGTGAATGCAGATGCTGCAACACATGACCAGCAAACATGAAATAAACACATATTGTCACCAAGGGGATTATAGGCCTTTTTTAAACTCTGGGTGATTTTTCGTCCAAGTTACTACAGATGGCTTTACGCTGGTAGAAAGAAGCTGTCTACTTTCCCAGCCATGTATCATCAGCAATAATCCCAAAGCACACACATTATGGAATCAGACACTCCCCTGCTTCTGCTCAGTGATATATGATAGAAAAAGAATATAGTTTCATTCCATTTTCTTCTGAGCCTGGCAGGTCTGGATACGTTCAGAATGGCAAACAATGCATTGCCTAAAACACGCTATATATCTGAAGGACTAACATCCCAGACACGCTTGTGTACTTGTATCGTGTAGGATGGAAACCATGGTGGATTAGTACGTTTTTCAGATCATCTGAAATTCACATGCAAAGCAATCTTCTTAAAATCATAAAAAAACAAATATAAATGCAAGACCAGCTCAACCTCTTAGCATGCTGCAGGAACAGAGACTGGATAAATGTACTGTGCTCAGACCTGATAGGCCTGTGGAGCTACAAAGTGACATGGGGGAAATTATTATTTTAATCTAAAAATGATTTTGGTAGGGAATATTATGGACAAAATATTGAATGCTCACAATACTGTGACCAGAATATTGAGGGACTAAATATCGAACAGGTAAGTGAACAGAGCTAAGGATTTACTATTCTAAACTCCACATTCATGTACCTTGAAGATATATGGACCATTATTAGGTATAGCAAATCTATACAAATATTAGATTTCGATACGTTGTCCCTCAATATATTGTGAGCAGCTGATATTTTGTCCCTGATATACCTGCCTACACTCTAAAAATGGTTTGCAGCTGGATTAGAAAAGGAACATTTGAATTTATCAATACCGGAGTAAGCAACTGTTGAGCGTGAATCTTAAGACTGTATGCAATAAAGGAAAACCGTCAGACCTGGCCTCTTTTGGCATGTTTCTCCTGTCTTTTTGCCTTCTGACCTGGTTTTGATGGTATGCTGGATTTCATTTATGCTGGTTTAGTGTCTCTGTGAACTTTCTTCAATGCTATTCAGTGCTAAAGTGCAAGTGCTCCTACTGTAAATTGTGTAATGATTTGTTTTCCATGATTGGGATATTTAATGTTCAAGTAAGTCCCTAGTACAGTGCACTGTGTGTCTCCTGGACCTGTAAATCAAATGCTAGTAGTGTGCTTGCAGCACTTGTTAAGCCACCCACACAGGTAGCCTTTCAAAGGTGTTTCAGAACTGCCACTGCAGTGTTTGTGAGCAGTTTTGACTGCCATGTCGACCTGGCAAGTGCACCCACTTGCCGGGCCCTAACCTTCCCTTTTCTTACATGTAAGACCCCCTCAGGTAGACCCAAGGTACCCCCATGGGCAAGGTGCAGTGCATGTGAAAGGTAGAATATGCACTGGTGTGTTTTACATGTCCTGATAGTGAAATACTGTATATTTCGTTCTTCACTTTTGAAAGGCTGTCTGTCCCGTAAGCTATCAGGGGAGCTGCACATTTTGCAAGAAAAACCAAAGGTGGTGATGGACGGAGCGTTGACAATACAAACACTCACCCCCAGTCAACTGATCTGGGTTTAATCCATCACCGTTCTTTAGCTCACTCCACCACCCCAGTTCAGACATGGCCATTTGCAAATCAGTCTGACCCTGTGCCTCATGGTAACAGTCCAGCCCGAACTGCCAAGCCATGTCTTCCCTGGACCGGAATCAAGCTTCCCAGGACCGGTTTCTGGCATTACAGCCGTCTTCAGCCGGGCTTGCTTGACTCCAGTGGCAAAGTGAGCAAGGGACTCACGTCTGAGCATACCCTGCCAACTTAGGGCGAACATTTTGCAAGAGTAGCTTTCCATAGGGACAAGATAGAGAAATTGAGTTTAGGGTTCCTGAACTCAAAATTAAAAAATACATTTTTTAGTAAAGATGATTTTTATATTGTGTATTTGAAAATGCCAGTTTCAGAAAGAGCAATGTATTTGTCTAGCCTGCACACCTGGAGTTAAACCAATTAATCAAAGTGTAAAATTATTCAAACTATTGTCGGGAGCATCCCAGTGGTAAATTGTGCCCACAATAAGTAAAAATAGCTCTGTAGAGACCTGGAAGCAACCAGGTCTGACCGGGAGCTCACCCTATGTCCCAAGGGTTTCTAAAGACTTTCAACAACTTATTCGCAAATATAGTCCCAACTAATACAATTCATAAACAAAATTATACTGTTTATTTGAATGATACTTTGTATTTACTAATGCATTTCAAGCATTTTAATCATGTGAAAGATATACATAAAACCTGAAAAACATAAATTCTTATGGTTGACTCTTATCTGTGCTTTTAACAACAATGGTCAATGAAGAAGAAGAAAAAGAAAATATAACTTTTCCCAATGCATTTCGGGTCTAAATTGACCCTTCTTCAGGGGAGTGTGACTTTTAAGGACAATCCTTGTTTTCTCTTTTTGTTCAGGTAGTTTGCACCTCAGTTCCGTTTCTGGGCACTACAAAATAATATGATCTAGCATTATGCTCTACTTTATGTACATGATTTACAATTAGAATCGACACCAATTTCATAGACTATGTGAATTTAGTAAATATGGAAACAGGTAAGAACCTATCGGTTACTCATAGGTTCTTACCTGTTTCCATATTTACTAAATTAAGGTGTATCTTGCTAAACACATCACATAGGTAATCAAGACGTTTGCACTTTCGGATGGTGGTGTCAGTCGGTTACTCTTAGGTTTTAACTTGTCTCCATATTCACTAAATTCACATAGTCTATGAAATTGGTGTCGATTCTAATTGTAAATCATGTACATAAAGTAGAGCATAATGCTAGATCATATTATTTTGTAGTGCCCAGAAACGGAACTGAGGTGCAAACTACCTGAACAAAAAGAGAAAACAAGGATTGTCCTTAAAAGTCACACTCCCCTGAAGAAGGGTCAATTTAGACCCGAAATGCATTGGGAAAAGTTATATTTTCTTTTTCTTCTTCTTCATTGACCATTGTTGTTAAAAGCACAGATAAGAGTCAACCATAAGAATTTATGTTTTTCAGGTTTTATGTATATCTTGAAAAGTTCACATGATTAAAATGCTTGAAATGCATTAGTAAATACAAAGTATCATTCAAATAAACAGTATAATTTTGTTTATGAATTGTATTAGTTGGGACTATATTTGCGAATAAGTTGTTGAAAGTCTTTAGAAACCCTTGGGACATAGGGTGAGCTCCCGGTCAGACCTGGTTGCTTCCAGGTCTCTACAGAGCCAGTTTCAGAAAGAGGACATGCTCTTGCTTAACCATCCTGTACGCCCCTGCCTGTTTGTGTATTCACCATATGGGCTGAGAGTGACAGGCAAAACACACAAGGTGATGGATGGAATGTTGCACATTGGCAAAACATTCACCCCTAGTCATAGATCTGGGTTTGATCCATCGTTATTTTGCTCACCACGCCACCCCAGTTCAGACATGGCCATATGCAAATCAGTCTTGACCCTGTGCCTCATGGGAACAGTCCAGCCTGAACTGCTAAGCATTGTCTTCCCTGGACCGGAATCAAGCATCCTAGGACCAGTTTCTGGCTATCAGCCGTCATCAGCCAGGATAGCTACACTCCAGTGACGTAGTGAGCACGGTTCCCATGTCTGGGCATACCCTTCCCACATAGGAAGAACAGCAAAACACACAAGGTGATGGACGGAATGTTGCACAGTGGCAAAACATTCACCCCCAGTCACAGATCTGGGTTTAATCCATCATTATTTTGCTCACCATGCAAGGAGTTGGGGATGTGCATTCACACTAGATAGACACAAGGGGGAGGTTGAGATGTGTCCTGCCTTTCCTGGGTGACTCAAAGCCAGGCTGAATAGACATGCCTGCATTTGGAGTAGTGGGAGGAGTTGTTGCTTGCACCTGAATGGACTGTGGCTGCCTCTCACGAAGCTGTCTCCCCCTCCTGGAGTGAACCTGGCCTGAGCCAGGAAGAACTAGTTTATGGGTACCAGAGGAACGTAGTTTGTTTCAACTTCAAAGGGAAATTTGGTATACATATTGGGTCCCTGACCCCAGGACTTTAGAACTCTTTGACATTAAGGAACCAGCCAAAAAGAGCTAGAGAAACTGTGAGGAGAGACTACCGCTTTACTGTGTTGGCCTGCAGTGGCTGCTTCTGTCTTGGGCAGTGAAATGACTGGACTGAACTTTCTAAAACTTCTTTTTCTGAGTATCCCCAAGGGCTTGAGGAAGAGTTTGCCCCCTGTTCAAGACGTCTCATGAACAGCAAAGACGTCACCTTCCTCTGGATACCTGCATCTGGAACTGCTTGTTTCAGCTGCCACAGAGGAGAAAAAGCAGCCAGATGCCGTCAACGACACAGCTGCCAGCTCTGTAACCTAAAGGCACAGCAGAGGGCACTGCCACACTTCGCACAGCAACCTTGGTCAAACAGGTGACGCCATCCAATGCATCACCAAGCCGCTGCTTCCACTGCGACCTGTGGGTATTTCACTCCGCACCCACCGCCTCGCTTCACACTGCTGCCTGGGTCTCACTGACAATGCTGCAAGCTGACATTGACGCCACTGCCTGCACCATGGTTTGGGAGTACCGCTCCTAAGTTACACTACTCACTGCCCTGTCCCACACCACAGTATTGGCCCACCGAGTTACCACAGTGGTGCCTATGAAATAGACACCACACTGGGAACCTCAAAGGCCAGTACGACATGGACTGCTGCAGTCCATGCCGTGCAGGTACTGAGGTGCATGCAGACAGGGGCACACCCTGGGCTCCTCTTGAGTGCACCTCATGGCCCTGAGGAAACAGGGTGCCCTGTAGGGCCCTCTTTGTTTCCTCTCCACCATGGTTTTCATGGAGTAGGAACCGCCACGAAAACGTGGAAGAGAGGAAACTCGTAATATGCTTGGCAGGACCGCGGCAGTCCCGCCAATCATAATATGGCCTCAAGAGTGCTGCGTCACTGCCAAGGATCTCTGATATCTGGTGGTTGCTGCGGCGCAATGATGGTCCAACCGCCTTAGTCGTAATAGAGCAGTCCGAAGAACACCATTGTCACACCCCTGCGAGTCTGGCAGTCTGTGGACTACCAGACTCATAATCAGCCCCTTAGTATCCATCCACTGATTGCACTATGATTGAGGTGTGCATTTCAGGACACTTCCTTTGTTTCTAGTTTGTGTGCTGCTTTCTATATTCATTCTGTTTTCAAACACATTTTTGGACATTGTTCATTTATGCCCTCATCTTTTGGTTTACTTGTACAATTGAAATACGATTACATTTTATGTGGGTTGGATAAAGCCGTTCTAATGTATAAATGGCACATTAACAACACATTCACACCTTCATGATGCTTGCTGCCGCATGCCTATTTTTGTTGCCTTGAACACATTCATCCCCTTTATGCCTCATATGTTTTCACTGAATTTAAGTTCTATTCCTAGTTTAAGTTACTTGGACCCACAACTGTATCACTCTATGCCACTCTATTCTACTCACTGCCACTCCACTCTACGCCGTGCTCCGACACACCACTGTACTCTGACACTCCACTGCCCACTCTATAACACACTACACCGCTCCACTCCACTCCACACTACGCCACGCCACTCAATTGTACTATATGTCACTCCACTCCGCCCCACTCTGCTCCACTGTACTATATTCTATGCCAATCTACTCCACTCCATGCCACTATGCTCTAAGCCATTCCACATCATTCTAGCTAATGTCCCTCCTTTCTACTGCATTCCATGACACTAACCTTTAGCCAACAAAGTGGTTGCTAACTGATTCACACACATGGCTTTTGAGCATTTTAGCTCTTCCGTGCGTCGGACAGCACCCGGCCGTCTGACATCACGGTGGGCATGTGCGGAGGACGGCCAGGGGCCATCTGAACCGCGCACACGTCGAATTCTCCAGCACAGCGGGGGAATTCCGGCCGCAGCGAAGCAGTTAACAAACAAAATTGCAGTGGTATCTACAGTGTGAAAAGACAGCACTTGGTAAAGTCCATGGTAAACTGCTGGAGAGTCCTTCCAAATGTAGGTTTTAATGGAGATATTATTCACTGTGAGAGCAGGCTACTTTAGTGCGTGTACAGCAGTCTATTCTAAAACAATAACACCGAAAAACACATGCGTTTCACACATTCATCTCAAATGAATGCTCATATCAAAGACCTTGCCTGGCGTTTTAAATGCTAACGCTATTAAACAAGTGGCCACAACTCAGCTGTGCAGCTTGACTTAATGAAACAGAATTAATTAAATGGGACAGAAACTGTAGGGCTGACGCTGGTTATGAATATGCATGAAAATAACAGACCCAGCCTTTGTGCGCTCTGGCAGGCAGGCTTCCACTTATGACAGTCCCCGGCTTTGGAATCTCACCCCAGTGAAAGCGGCGAAGGCCCGAGTTTGACAGCGAGGGACAATGCCTCCCAGCTCACTGAAGCTCTTGGCGACTTTCACTCCCTGACTCACTACTGTGCAATATTTCCTGTCTGTCATAGCAAATGGGATTGTCATTTTTTGACGGTGGTTTTGCCAAGTTTGAAGAGAAATCTTTTGAAGCATGCTCTATTGTGCAATGCAGCAAAAACTGCGAGAAATCTAGAACTGAAGACTGAAACACTTCAGTCTTTTTAACATTATTTTTTGTTCACCTTTCATCCATTTCAGCATTGGCTCACGTAAAAAGAATTCTGTTGTCGCCAGTTAAGTAAATAAAACTGGAGCATTTACAAACATAATAATAATTTTGATGACAACAACAACAACACATATAAATGACACATAATGGGTAATTGTGTAATAGGATTACACCTTTCCATCATACGGTTCTAGACAGCATAATTCACTAGTCCATCGTGGACTGGGTTGTGTCACCCGAACCCCAAGATGACAACACATATTGCACAATTTACCAGTTAAATACTTTTTTATATTACATGTTTATTTTGTGTAATTGCCAGTGAAACATTGGGGACAGGGAATGGTTTATTAAAAACAGTGCATTACATAATAGACTAGATGTGTCTGTTGTTGAAAAAGGAAAAGATTGTAATTAATTAGTTGACAATATTGGGTTTCAGAAATGAGAGGCTTTGCTTTCTTAACAAGCATTGGCAAAGCTAGTACATTTCTCCTATGCAAGATTAATGGTAACTGTAATTTTTTTTTAAACCTGGTGCACGGAATCGCGAGCTGCTCCGCAACATGACTTAAAGTAAAGATACAAAATGGCCTCATAATGCAGCCAGCGTTAACATTGTCATAGCACTTTTCCCCTTTACTTTAAGCTATGTTGCACAGCAGAGCGAGCTGCTGTGCAACATGGCTTAAAGAAAATAAAATAAAAAGCTATCACATGGTTAACGCTGACTGCGTCATAGTGTTTTTTTCTTTGAGCCATATTGTAGAGCAGCCTGCACTGTTGTGTAATATGTCTAAGAAAGCGCGGGACCAACGACGAACAGTGGGAGGAGGGGAAAGCAACACAAGGAAGGTGTTGGGGAAGATGAGGGAGCAGCAGCGGACAGTTGGAGGAGGACATGAGGGAAGCAACAAGATGGAGGTGTGGGGGAGGAGGGAGGGAGCAACAATGGGCAGTAGGAAGAAAGTGGGCAAAGCAATACTTGGGAGGTGCGGGAGGGACAGTGGTAGGAGGGCATGGTGTGAAGCAACATGAGAGAGGTACACAAGAGGAGAGATAGAGTAAAAACTAGACAGCAGGAGGAGATGGACAAGCAACATGAGGGAGGGAGTGTATGGCAAAAAGTTTTTTTTTTAAGTATCTTCAAGATCTCGCAGACAGTGGAAGGACTCTGGCCACAAAAAGGAAGGTGTGGTAGGTCCATGCTCCACGGAAGAGACAACAAGAAGCCCCAGGAGGAAGTAAGAGAGGCAAGTATGCAGTGGGAGTCAAATAATAATAAGTAATGGGAAGTAATCGGTGGACTCTAAGACCGTTTTCATTTTTTTTTAATTAAAAAATGATTTAGACCGCTGTCTCAGGCAAAACCTAAAACGTACATTATGCCTATAGAAATCAGATATTCTTTAAGATACTACCAGCAAGGTGGAGCTAACAATGGGCCCTAGCTGTAAATATAACATCCAACTTTCCAGTTGATTAAACAATACAAAGAGGTTGTACACAAACGTTTACAGGCTACTCTTGTTTAGTTAAGAAATGGTCGTGATTGCATTTAAAATGTTCAGGTTTGACTAATTCTTACAAATATACTCCTAATTAAATATTCACTAATAGCTCATCTCAGACATATTCAAACTTTTCTTACAATGTTTAGCTATCAAAAGACCCTGATTTAATTTTAAATATTCTAAATTTGATTCCACAAACAGGTTACTAACTAAACAAAGGGGCTTCATACCAAAGTGCATTGTAGTGTGTGCAAAAATGGAACACACATTGTTGCGATATGTACATTACCTTTTTCCTGCTTTCACTGCGCAAAATGCAGTGGTATAAAAAGCTATATTTCACAGGGAACAGTGAAGAACGCAAAATATTTCATGTCTGCCTCTGAAATAAGGATGTCATCATCAGCTTTAACACTGTCAAGGCTAGTATGCAGCATGGAGGACCAAATTATGTGGCAGGGTTATCTAAATTATCCAACCAAAATGTTTAATTTTGCAACATATTTTGTGGTAGTATTATTTGTATTTATTTGTGAAAGAAACAACAATTGTTGGTGAAATTTGAAAATTTAGCAAATAATGTGGGAGAGGCAGTAAATCCATAATTATTTGGTAAATGCTTAAACCAAACTCAATATTGCCCATTGTTTTATTAACAATGTATTAAAGAAAAAAAAATTCTAATTTGAATCAGTGTCCATTGTTAGCTGCACTGTAAAGAAAACCACTTTTTCAAGCTAACTACCTCAAAATAAACATGTAATATAAAACATATATAATGGGTACCATGTTTATAAACCACTTGGCCTCATAGTGTATGATGTCACTAGAACCCTTCCATGGCAACAATGCACCACATAACACAGCTACCCATTATATATCCTCTACATGAAGATCTTTTATATGCATTGTGCATATTTGGGTGCTCTCATTGCACAAAATGCAATAATCTAAAAACCCATATTTCACAGGGACCTTTAAAGTTAGGAAAATATTTTGGGGCTTCCCATGAAATTAAGATTTAATAATCATATTGACAGTCCCCAATCCAATGTGAAGACTTTAGTCTTGGTCAGGGCCACACATATTAAGCAGGAAGGTTATCAAAACTATGTGGCAAAGTTATCTAAATTAGGCTGCAAAAGGGCAATATATGCAGCAACGTCTCTAGCAGTACTATTTTCATCCACTTGAGCTAAACAGCTATTTTTGTGAAATCTGCAAAATATGTGAAAATTGTGACAAATCATAATGATGTGATAGATGCTGCAACCGCTTAATTGTATAAATCCCCTTATCGTTACCATTGTCCTTTGTTTTTATCAATTATTTATTTATGAAACGTAAACTTAAACATTTTAATGCCACTCCGTGTCCATTGTTAGCTGAGTTTTGAAGAAAATAGCTTCTTCAAGCTAACTACTCCAGAAAAAGGCATAACATAAAAAATACATAATGGGTAATGTATAATATGGGCCTATACTACCATCTTAGGGTTCTGGTGACCAAACTACTTGGCATTAGGATTCCTGGTTTAGGATATCACCAAAACCCTTTCATGGCAATATTGGATCATATTACTTATTTGCCTGTTATGTTGTGTCAATAATAGTCCTTCTACTGGGTTTATGCATCCCTTTGTCAAGTATTTGACATTGACCACACCAAATCTGGGAACATTGTTCTTAAAGTTATCAGGACTAGGCTTAAACCCTTTGCCTATAGTTATCTATGCAAAGGCTACTAATGTTGATGTGGGAGATATTAATAAATCTCAGATTGTGAGGCGTAGATATTACAGTTTCTTCATCAGGTTAGACACTCCTATGGGAGCCGAGGACTTTTCTGGTTGGCATGAAAAGTATTTAAGTAATAGGCTTAGTGATCACTACCGACTGGGGCCCTTAAGAGAGTCCATCTACCTTATTTTGAGACTGAGCGGTTACTATTAGTGACAAACATTTGATATTTTGAACCTCAACTTGCTTCTTTCTAGAATAGATTGCAGACCCAGAGATCAGGAGAATGTAATACTCTCCACGAGTAAGAGGAGTTTTCTGATACCATAACAAAGGAAATAAAGTACATAGTAATGGTGTTTTAATAATCAGAGAATTGAACCAAGTTTCTACGCTATAGTCTGTAGCATGTGAAGTAAACTCACACCCGTCAATAGCTGCTGGTTAGATCTGATGGGCAAAGTCTAACTTGAGAGTTTGGAACTCATCAATTGCAGTGCTTTTAATGCAGTATTTGCTACGTTTATCAGAGACATGGGAAGAATTATGGAGTCCAAATTCCTATAATTTACATTCACACATTTGACAATAAAGACCGAGTTACTTCATCCCTCGCCATCAAAAAGAAACTGCTGGTTTGACTGAAAGTGACCTGCTCAGCATACGGTGATGATGGGCGTCCTAGAAGATAGTACATTCATTCAACCCTGCTTAACTTTACTGATGAACAATATTCCACTTATCCAGACCTCACAGCCTGTCTGAGACAATCACTTCTACAATGAGGACCGGGCTGTACGGATGTACTCCGATGCTAATAAACATATGGTCCAGATATACACCCGGAGCACGTTATAAATGTAAGCGTGCCTGTTTAAGTACAAAGGAATGTGGTATCAGAATTGCAGGGTCCCTGTGAAGTCATCAATGCTTTGGCTAAATCTTGAAGGGATGCCATTACAGTAAACAGAATGTTTCCATCTCCACTCTATTTCAGAGGTGAAAAAGCTGAGCGATTTTAGTGAGAAATAACATTATAGATTAGATTTCTTTAAAATGTAAATTCCCATAGTCCTATTCAGATTCTTAAAAAAAGTTTGAGGCCATAAAACAGATTCCACTCCCACTCACAGCATCGGGCAAAATTGGAATTGCATGCCAGTGGGTGGCCAGGGATTCAGTTAAGGGCAGACAGCAGGAGAAAGCCAGGCGTATTGCGCATGCGCAGGAGAGCAACGCACCTGCTGAACCCCAGCGGCACAAACGCACGGTAGCTAATGTGTGGTGCTGAATCCACAGCTGAAAAGACAACGCTTACCTGGAGGCCCGCTGTATTCGTGAGGCAGCGGCGGTGCGTCCATTGGGGGCGTTGGGGCGTTGCCCCACTAGCCTGGACGACCGCCGACTGCACTGCATAATAAAATATGTTTATTATTTCATTTCCAAGTTCTTATTAAAAAATAAATCGCGCCGAGCGCACCAAGGCCCCGGGAGAAGCCCGACAGGATCGGGCATCCATAAGGAAGTGGGCCGGCCCGTGGGGGGTGGGGCTGCGCAGAGTGACAGGCAGGCAGCGCACAGGCAGAGAGGGTGAGGGTGACTCACTGTACTGCGAGTGCCGTGCGCATGTAAAAGGCCGGAGTTGTCCAGATTTCGACTGGCCCGCGCATGCGCACACTTTAGACCTCCCCCCTCTACCACTATAGATATAGGCATGGACCCGGGGCCCCGGGTCTCAAAACGGGCAGATTTCCGTCTGCTCTTTAGCCAATCCTATTATTTACAACAAGGGGTGGTGATAGCCAATCCTGGCGCAGTGGCGCTGCTAACGCTGCGCCAGGATTGGCTGCTGCAGCAGGATGGTGCCGATTATGATGATGCCATAGACTAGAGTCAGTGGGCGCGTGACTGGGTGAGGAGAGGTCGAGGACTGTTGTGGGACTGAGTGAGTCATCGTCGTGACCACCAGTACTGCGTGTGTGTGTGTGTGGACTCGGAAAGCCTGCTGCCTGGACGGGCCTGCTTAAGCAGCTTTGCGATTGCGTGCATGTGCACTGCTGCAGAGTCGTAAGTCCGTCGTATGATCTGCAGTGACTGGTGATCTGACTACATGCATCGATTAGCAAGACCGGACCGCGTCCCCCCACCCAAGTAAGTTATATTATCATCATGGCCACCAACAAACTGATCTGTTGTTTCGTTAATCCTTAATCGTTATACCTACGACGCCGTTATTATTATGATGAGGGTCAGAATAGGAGGTTGTTCCTTTGGCCTTCTCACGCCCAAAACCTGATACTCTCTGCCAGTCAGTGCCAGCGGAAATTCTGCAAGCCCCCTCCGATATCCTGTTCAGAAAAAACAAAAAATCTGTCTTTTTATCTCTGTTTGAACCACTACGGGAAACTTTTTCCACCTGAGTCAGTTTCCTAGCGCTGGGACACTTAAGGAGCAGCAATGCGCTCTATAAATCGCACATTATCCTTATATGAAAATCTGGGGACCTAGGTGAGATCTTTTCCAAGATTTCAGACTCTTCATCGCAGTACAAGGTCGACTTCCCTGAGATGGGATACGAAATTCGATGTCTGGCAATTCTGTTGTAAGTTGTATTCCAGTGCTTAAAAAGAACCTGTGGTTTCCGGTGCTTTGCACCAGCACTTAATTGTTAATATTGGCAATTATCTATGATTCTAGAACATGGCTGCGCTGTTTGTAGATGTTTGTTAGAGATAAGCAGCACAACATGATGATTACAGTAACTGCGGCTCTCGACATTCCTATAGCTTTTGGGGCATGTGATAGGTTGATTTGTCACACTCGTATGAGAATGAGGGTTAGTAGTTGTGTTGTTGTGTACTGTCATTTGCATTTGCAATAAACCCTGCAAATTGCCTTTGTCTCCTAACGAGGGCCTTGGCATTTTTATGTTTTACAAATTAAGCCCTGACATACAGACCTTCTGCTGCTGTACGTGATGACTTGTTCTGCATATTGCTGATCGAAAATTAAATGGGTGGAAAATTATAAAATAAATTATTTTCAAAAAAACATAAGAGCAGGTAAATTGTCATTTCAGTGGAGGAATTTGTTCGACAGCGGACAGGGCTGCTTCAATGGGTGAGAATTCATTGTCGGTTCCTGCAACCGGGAGGGGCTAGGGGCACGCTCTGTGACAGACATCTATTTTCTATTTTAAAGCGTGTCTTGTATGTTTTATGTTGGGAATTGCACCAAGTAACAAGTGTTAAAATTAAGTGTTATGTTAAATCCTAAGGTACTTACCTGGCAACTGCTTAGAACAACTTGAACGTCACATGGCAGTTTGCAAAGTGCTATTAACTCAAAAGTTGTGACTGGCTGAGCGTGTTATCCATGGCACAGCCCCAACTGGCAGATGTGTGGGTGTTATAAGAAAGAATAGCTCGGGGATTCTCCCCCACCCTGTGAAACTGAAGATACCACTAGTCCATGCATAGGTCCCAAGTGTCCCGGGCCCACAAAAAGTGTAGGTCTCTTTCTACTACACCGAATTCCTAGATATCGATTTACCAAAGTCACAGGGGGAGTGGAAGTAACAGCCCATATCCTTAGACCACTGACATCACAGCGTAAAACTTTTGTACCACCCTTTCCCTGTCAGCAGATAATTATTAATTCACAAATGGGATGTGTAGGTGACAGGGCATGGTCGTCTGTGCACAGAGATCTCTTGTCACATATGGAATGTGTAGGGAGCAGGAGCATGACTGCTGGTGCAAAGAGATGTTGCGTCATGTGTGGAATGTGTACGTGACAGGGGCATGGCTGGTGGTGCACAGAGATCACTTGTCACACGTGGAATGTGTAGGTGAAACGGTCATGCCCGGTGGTGGATGGAGACCTAGAATGTGTAGGTGACAGGTGTTTGGCCGTTGGTGCACAGAGGGCTCTTGTCATACATGTAATGTGTAGGTGACAGGTGCATGGCAGGCTGTGCACAGAGATATCACATTTTCACATGTTCAATGTCGGTACCTCGTCCCATCCCTGTTTTTGTTTGCTCTCCGATATTTATAGTTTTACTTTCTCCATTAGAATTGGGCAAGTACAACGATGACAAATAAAGAACCAGGATTGAGTGGACTCTTCACATCTGATCTGAGACCACCTCAGGTGCCTTTCTGTGATACTCAGGGGCATTTATACAATGAATTGTCAGAGCGCTGAGCTGTACCAAATTAGGCAGCTCAGTGTTGCGACATTTGGAAAACACAGGGATGTGCGTATTTACAGCAATACCACTGTGATTCAATAAATTGCGATGTGGCCTGACATGTGATTCCATATGACACAGTGTCTAATATTCTACTTTATGTATGATATCCCATAAAATGGTGGCTTGCTGTGATTTGTTCGCCGCTGCCCCGCTTTGGCTGGGGCTCTCCGGAGGCGCGCGGCCGCCTCAGCACGGCATACTACAGAGCCTGCCACGCACGTCCGAGGCGAGGCTCCTGCCAGGCCCTCGGAGACTCCGTAAAACCACGGGCACATTGTAGCCAGGGCCTCTGAGAAGGGAAAACATGCTATAAATGAGCTTCACCGTTCCGCCCAATAAAACATTCATCAGGTTCCAGGCGCTCAGACCGCGGCTGTCACTCAATTTGGAGGGCACTGAAGTCTGTTATAAAGCTCTGAGGTTATACTGAATAAGCAGCTACCTATGTTATATGGCAGCTCTTTAATAATGTAATACCTGCACTTTCACAATTGCTTTATTAACCTTCCTGCTTTCTCAAATTTGCTTGAAAATGCACCATTTTCCCACCATTTTTTCAAAATTTTCTCGGGTGTTCGGGCTCGCTCGCTATGCTCGCTCGCTATGGTTCAGTAAGATTATCAGTTTCCGCCCCACCACTTCCAAATGTCACCAGCCGCCACTGTCGTGAGGAATGGTGACAGGATCGAGCTGTCGCAGGTGATGACAGAAAAGCGGCAGTGTGTACCAAAGCGAATGCACGCTGCGATATACGTCTGCTGGATGGGAGATGACACTTTTTACAGCAGGCTAGAAGTCTTGTCAGCAGCAGCTGGTGAAATGCACGGGCAACACATTTGCATGCATTATGCGAAAGACATGACACCAAACAAATGCACAATCTATGCACACAGGATTAGTGTGAGTGACAGATTCAAAAATACTTGTTTTGCCAGGCTGATGGGACCACGGTGGAAGTGCTGTAGCTGTTTGCTAAGCATGGTCTCTGACATATAGACAGAAAAATAAACTCCAATCTGACAGCTTCTCACGGAAGAGGATGCACTAGGCACCCATACTTCAAATCCAGAACGAGAAACTGTGCTGAAAATGCTGCGAGCACGGAAAACAAAGAGTTAAGCAGTGGTGGCGTTATAATAACCAAACACTGTTGACCTATTAGCTTTGCCAATGCTTTCCTAACACTGTGCCATATTGGCAAACCAACTAAAGGAATGAAAAAAGAAAAGGCATGACGACTCATCTTTGTAAATGCGCACTTATGCGTGATGACGTGTGCACGCTCACCCGTGATGAAATATGCACGCTCATGTGAGATGACATATGCCCATGGATGTTTGACGACATGTGCATATGTAAAGGCATATGTGCCCACGAGTGATGGCATACGTGTGCATGGTTGATGACATACCCACCCACATGGATTACGACACAGGGGCGCATGTGTTACTCTGAATTTGCGAACCTACAGAATGATGTGTGCACCTTTTTTTTTAATTTACTGATCCAGGATGATGCATGTCACATGGATCAACGAAAAAAGAAAAAAAAATCATTTTTACTAACGCAAAAGTGACCTTTGAAGTGCAATCGACCTGGGGCCGAATTATGGAAAATGCATCGGAGGCGCAATGGACATGTGCGCCCGCTTTGCACACTCCAGAGGCACTTTGGTTTTACAGGAAGGACCGCAGATGCTTGTGTGGGCCTTTCTGTAATACAGATAGCGCAGCTACACATATAGGACCGGGGCTATCACCGAAGGGTGTTCCCAAATTTGCATTGGGGGCATGGCTCCAAGCAAATGAGGAAATTCCTTTGCCCTCTGTGCCTGCACCGCATTATAGACGCGGGAGCAAAGGCAAAGAAGGTGTTAGGAGAAGCACATAGAAGATGACGCACTGTCTGTGAGCCCCTTGGTGGCAGACCTTTGGAGGGGGAAAGAAGGTCCTATGGATCCCCCAGACATCCCCTTACAGGCAGGTGCAGTCACGCACTGCACTCACCTGCAAGTGGATCTCTCTCCTCTCTTAAAAGTGCAGGTGGGTTGCCGCCTACACACAAACATGGAGCGGTTGTTTCAAAGCCACTCCATTTTTCACTTGAAAGGGCTGCCACCAGGGCATCATGACTTCGCAGCTGTCCTGGGGGCAGCGCATTAATTGCAAAAGGGCACACATTCCCTGTTTGCGCCCAGCACACTTGTTTTAAGTTGTGCCATGGCTCAAGCAGGGAAAGTGCGCCCTTTGTGTAAAAGGGCCCTTTGGAAGCAAAAGGCAGCTGCCAGTCCCTCCAAAAAGCAAGAGAAACATACAATTAAAAGAAATATATTTAAAGGGCTGGGAGCATGGAGGAGCAACAGTGGAGCGGGTGGGTGAAGTGAATGTAATGGAGGGGCAGGTATTTTGGGGGAAGCAGTAGACAAGCAAGAGAAAAAAAAAGTTGTTCCTCTAAATGTGAGCAGTGGAAAGATACAAGTTGGCCAATCAAAGGAACGTTAAGGAGGATATGCATCAGAGAAGGAACAAACACAAAAAGAGTAAGGCAAGCCATCAAATAAGAAGCACCAAAGGAGAGAAACAAAGCCTAGCAATGTTAAGCAATGGACGGGCTCTAAGTCCACTGTAGGTTTTTGGTATAGTTCCAAACAGGCTTTTGCCTATAGATGCAAAAAGTTGTCCCATAGGCGAGTCCTACAAATAGGGGCAACCCGATTCCAAATTTTCTGTGATACTCTTGAAATTGACATAGCCAGCAGTAACTTGCTGCTTCACTGTTGGCTGAATTTGAAAACTTTTCATTGTGCCCAATTCACAAAGCTTTCTCTGGACGTGTTTCCAAAAGGTTTTCTGCGAAGAGTTCCAGGTACTGCGCTTCCATAGAGTGTAGGAAATTAGTGGGAAAAGGCATTGGTTGTATAGTGCACGGGGAGTGCTCTACCTGTAAAAATAAAATTTTGCTGTAACACTGTTCCAGAATGGTTGTACCTAACATATGTATGCCGCTCCCCTGAGTTTCTAGAAGTGAGTTAGACTTACACCTCTTTGATCCAAGCCCTGTGTGACTGGGTGGAACTTGTTTTGAAATACCAGGAGAAACTTGAACATACTTGTATACATTTTGCCATCAGGGGGGTCGCATAACAACTAAAGAAAGAGCCCAGGTTCTTGTGAGACCCCCCAAATAGTAGGACTGACCTCAAAACTGAGGCCCCATCATCCACACATCACCTCTGGAGAGACAAGGGTAAGAAAAGTGGGTCCTGGCAATTTGCCAGCACCCCCTTGAGTGATACATTTTGCAGCGAAAGCAGTGAAGGAATAAATCCTTTAATCCCGTAGAAACTATTTACCCTCGAAGAAATAAGATTAAATAGTAATCCAAGTAAATTAATTGCGTTGTGAGGTTAATAAATATACTGAATAACCTCATGGAAATGTGGAAGTTGGCACAGGAACTGCTTCCCAACATAATATTATTATTATAAGCAAATTACGTAGGAAAATGAAACTAATTTGTGGCGTATGATAGCCAGGATAAGCACAGGTCCTTTTGTGTTCCCTATAGTTTTTGACAAAATATAATCAATATTACGTTTCCTTTGTGCAACTGACAAAACAAGAATATGAGCCCGCCCAGCTCGTGAAAGGGGCACGCAGGCCTCAGCCTCACAGCCACGCCCCAGAGACGTTCCACGTATCCTGAGACGTTCCGCGTTCCCAGCCACGTCCCACGTGAACACAGCTACCCCTTGGGCCAACCTAATACATGTGAGAGCGCTGAGTGGAGCTCTGTGGCTTCTGGATGAATGGTTCATTCAGCAGTCACTGGCTCACGTCATTAGGTTCACCATCCTTACCCTACAACAGCAGCTTGCTGTACCAGACACAGAGGTTGCCAGGTCGCCTGAGCTAGGAGGATTAGGACGCCTTAATTAAGGGAATGTGATATTAGCGGTGCTTCACTTACTGTTCAGCAACACACATGCTTTTTTACACAGTGTCTTGTAAACAGGTTAGTTACTCGGATTTTTACATTCTAAAGAGGTGGTGCGCTGCTGTCTATCGGTTGCATTGCCATTCCATTCCATAGAACTTTATTTCGGTCAACTAGGACCATAAAAGTGCATACAAGAAAATTTCTTACACATAAAACCATATAAAATGAGAACAATCATTGGTGGCCACACAAATGTTTACAAATGTTTTAGGTCTTAACAGCGTTAAAGTGCAATGCAGAGGTCATAAAATGGAGGATCCGGGTAAATCGTGTCGCAAACCCCTTCCCAATCAACTATCATAATTTTTTGCATTAAAAGAAGGACCAACTCAAGGATAAAAAGTTGCACATACAAATGAAGAGAATAAAAACTTACATTACCAATTGTGGAACGATAAGCCCCAGCTGCATGGGGGAAATGAATCATACATTCATTTCCCCCCAGGTGACCATCTTATGAAAGTGCGGGTATCTTACAATTCGCAGTAATCAGTAACAAATGGACTACATTGTAATTTACGAGCCAAAAAAGGCATCTTGCTATCCCTCTCGCACTGGCAGTTTAAAGAAAAGCTTGTGGGACTGGAAGATCCTAGTAGTGACAGGCTACGGATGTAAATGACTTCAAAGAGCGGTTTTACAAGTCATGGATCAGCTGTTACACGATTAGAACGTAAAGCCAACCAAATGACAGATTTATATTCCTAAGACTAATGAACATACCCTTCCATTCCACTTTATCATTCGCAATGACTAGTACTAATTTTTAAGTGTAAAGCAGATAACTTATTTTTTTCTACTGTGGTGGTGACTATGAAACTCTTATCGTAGTAAGATGGCACTACATAGCTAACCAAGGGGTGTGTTGCCTATGCATGAAACATTGAAAAGACTCTTGACGTGTATATGCACAAAACATTAGCTTGTATATATTAACCTGTTAACCACAGCTTAACTATCAAAACTTATTTACACTGATTTGATTACTTATTTTTTTTTTACTCTTTAGATTGGAAAATTTTCACATCTGAAACGCCATCGTTGAGTTGACTTTAACACACCTTTGTGACAACCCTTATCAAATTAAGGTAGCAAGTTCCAGAGCAGAAAAATATAAAAAGTGGAGTCAGATAAACATGCATGTTAACCCTCGAAGATAAACATCTGTCCTCAGATCTTCAGGTGTGCCACCCATGCCTAACTTAAGCAGCCTCTGGCTGCAGGTGGGGCCAGCCAGCACTCTATTTTTGGGCCTGGCACTTACTTTTCCTCCTCAGACTTCAACTGATAGCAAAGGAGAGAAAAATAGAAAAGGCAAAAATAAAGAGAAAGACAGAAAATCAGTGACAAGGGGGGTAGGAAGGAATGAAAAGTAACTGGGAATGATATAAGGGGTTCAGGGGGTGTCTGGGGGTCTATTAAAGAGGCAAAAGGTGGAATCAAGATTACCCAGCCACAGCAATCTGCACCCCAAAATGTAATGGTGTGGGGATGGCTTTCTGAGCAAAACGTTGGGCCTTGGCACTTATCCCGCAAATTAACTACTGATGCCATCAAATATAGTGCGGTTTTGATTAAATACAAAGGACAATCTTATTGTGTTGGCAGCACTTAAATTCATAAAACCAAGATTCAATCTTCCTTGGATATTAAGGTCAGGGCATAAAACGTAACCGAGCTGAAGGCAGGAAGGTTGTCTCTTCTGCAAGTCAAGCAAATGTTAAGGGTTTCATATTTTTCAGAAGAAATAGTAGAAAATCTGTCACCACCCTTTGCAGGGTTCATTATAATTGCCTCCCCCCTACCAGAATTCCAGAAATGAAATCTAGGACACATGCTCATAACATCAGCATGCAGTCAAAGTGCATACTGTTGGGGAGGGAATATTCTGACTTTGAAACAGATCATGTGGTTATTCGCTCAGCAGAAGGAATGGTTTTAGGGCTAAAATAAGGAACAGCACACCACTGTGTAGTAGCCACTTTAATAAATACCATTAGGAAACATGCCTTTTGCACCAAATCATCGCCAAAACATCCTGCATAGGAACTCATTTGATATCAAATTAATCTGAATTAAAAGAAACAAATTCACTTTATAATACAGTATGTAAACTATGTTTTGTTAATTATACACGACACTAAAGTGCATGTAAAACATAGGCATTGAAGTCACAGATACAAATACAACAGTCTATTTTTTCTAATAAAATAAAGTAATTGTCCTCACAATTTGAACATTCTAAACATGTCGAAGTAATACAAAATATGGGCACGTGTGTACACTAACTGTGGCAAGTACTTTCCTTTCAGTATTTCAGATGTTCACCATAAATGCTCAGCTGGCATATACTCTGTATTTCTTGAATTTAATATTTTCATTGTATGAAATGCAATCTTTAGTAAAGAGCATGCACACAATTCACAAGGTTGCAAGTGAATTTAATTTCTTCTTTCCAACCAATTTTTAATTGGTGTACCGCAATTAAATATTAATAAATATTTTGAAAAAGATTTAAAAAGTGTAATGAAACAACCACTACCATCTTTGAGGGAACGCCCCGGTCTGTGCTAGATAAATAATGTATAATCATTTTATTTAACCATTTTAACAATATAATTAAAAACAACTCACTTTGTACTAGAATAACTATATGACTGACCATTTTCTTCTGATTTCCACAACCTGGACACATATTCAGCTTAAATTGCAAACATTTCCTGTTAGCATACTTATTGCCATTTTTGAGTTGATGGAATAAATATTTTTTCATCTGAATATTTTACCATTTGCGCAGGAGGAGGAAATGGGTCTGATTTTCAATTAAGAACAGAAAATCCAACCCTCATTATATATTCCCTTCCAGTGACCAGCTGCTGCCTGTAGTGGGCATAATTACATTTATACTGCACAAGAGTTTATCTCATTTTAATTGATAACACAACATCTAAAAAGACCTATGTGAGAAGGGATGTCATTTTGAAGTGGTCCCTCCACTTTTTCCTGCTTGGTTTTGCTAGTGTTGGGACTGGGTGCATTTACATTATAACACTGCTAATTGGAGTTAGCGTGAACATGCTTTGTCCTTAAATATTTACTTTTAAATTAACTTTCAAGTAGGGCAGTGGATATTGGTTTACGAACGGCACCAGTGACGTGCAGGCTTAATGTGGTCAGGGTGTGAGATATAGTTTCATGAATTAACCATAGCTGATTCATTTCAGTGGTGTTTTTTACTTTAAAATCTAATGTTAAAACAGACATTTTCACCTAACTATAACTTCACTTTAACCTTTGTTTTTTCAGTGGATTTCTAGTTTTTTTTATGTTAAGTAAGATATTATTACCATACCCAACTAGAACATGACTTTAACCTTTGTTTTTTCAGTGCATTCTAGGATTTTTTTATGTTAAGTAAAACTTTATTACCATACAGAACTGTGTCAACCTCCTGCTGTGCACAGCCTTTACCCATGTGCGGGGTGAGGTTGACCGCAGTGCATCCTCACACAGCCAATCACCTAACCCAAATAGACACCAACCCCTCCCTCCTTTTTACCAATTGTTTTCACAGTTCTTTGGGACTCCCAGAGGAGGAGCTGCCTATGCTGGCTTCTGCAGAACTCCAGCAGGATCACAGCGCCTGAAAAATAAATCTTTTATTAAAATGTTACCCTAGGGTTTCCATTTAGGACTACCCCCACAACTAGGTACAGGGGGTCAGTGCTCCTTCCTGCACCTAATGTCACTGATTTGAGCACTGTCCACTCCTGCTCCCCTGCTATCCCCTCACCCCACCCCTTTTCCCACCTCTTTTACCTCCTCTCCTCCTGTTTTACAACCCCTATTTCTCCGATTCTCTAAACTCTCCATCCTCTTTTTGATCTTCTTGCCTTTCCTCCCCACTCACTCACTTAAAAGCTATGTTTTTTATCCCCCATGATTACTTGCACGTGGCTTTTGTCGTCTTATATGGCTACCTCCTATCCATTTGAATGTAATGTTTTATATCTTTCATGATCAATGCACACGGTGAACTATTTCTTGTATGTATACCGACCCTGTAAAGCGCTCTGATACCCTCGGGTCCAGTAGCGCTATATAAAACTCTCTAAATAAATAAATAAATAAACCTTTCAGAACACAGGGACCGAGTCTCCAAGACCTGTAATAGTGGCCGAACATTTCTCTTCATGTTGCGACCAGCCAATCAGAGTGCATAGTCCCACAGGAGCAACTCGGTCCTGCAGGAGCAAAATGGACAAAATGGAAAATTCTCAGCCAATCAGATAACTCTACTATGTGAAATTGCAAGCCTGCAGGACTCCCACAAGAGTCCTGTAAACCCAATGATCCAGATATGCAAAATTTCAACCTTAATTTCTCAAAAAAGACACCACATCATAACAGGAATGCTTTCTGGGTAAAGATCTAGGTTTCTGCCGAAAACTGGTGTAATTCGGTTTAGCCATTTAGGCTGCAGTGCTGTTTAAAAATCCCTATGGAAATTGCATGGGGAAATAGCATTTTTGGAATCCTCTATTTTTTCGACTCTTGCTTGCCAAATCCTGCCAAAACTATCAATGAAGGAGCTAAGAATAACAGGATATGGCCCGTCTGGTGGCCAGTAGTCCACAGCCAAGGTTGCACCGACAGTCTCCTGGTAAGATAAGCCCATATTCCCTAATTTATTTGAAAGGTTTTATTTGAAAGGTTTTTATAGCGCTGGTTCGACCGGGGGTATCAGAGCGCTTTACATGTGCACTAAGATGTTAAAGGAAAGGTACAGTTGTTCAATAGCAAATTATTCAGACAGGTAAGATTAAAACAAGATAAATTGACAAATTGGCAAAGAGCAATCTACATGAAATGGCGATCAAGGAAGGATATTATAAACAGTAGCAAGAAGTGCAGGTAAACTTCAGTATAGAATGATGTGGGGAGTAAAAAATTCAGAGCAGTACGGCAGGTGAGGAATCATTAGATAGAAGTAGGTGGGTGAGAACCAAATTGAGGAAGAGGAGGTAGTATAGACAGTGAGAGATTTATGGAGGAGATGGGAAAAGGTAGGAGATGGAGGAGATGGGAAAAGGTAGGAGACGGAATAGATGGGAGAGAAGAAAGGTAGGGAGAGAGAAAAACAGGGTGATATATAAAAAAGAGCGGGTAGAGGAGCAAGATAGGAGTGAAGTGAAGTAGAATCAGAACGAGGGATGCAGGGTCAGAGGTGAGGTTATGTACCCCAATACTTGCTGAGAAGTTGATGTTTGAGGTCTGTTTAAAGCAGAGGTAGGAGGGGTTACATCGCAGATACTCAGGGAGAGCATTCCAGATGGTCGGGGCATTTCCGGAGAGGGAGCGAGATTGTGTGGATTTCTTTTTGAACAGGGGAGGGACAAGGAGGAGTGTGTTAGTGCTTCTCAACGGTCTGGAGCAGCCCGCATTTTTGAGTTTGTTTGTAAGGTGCATAGTCCCACAGGAGCAACTCGGTCCTGCAGGAGCAAAATGGACAAAATGGAAAATTCTCAGCCAATCAGATAACTCTACTATGTGAAATTGCAAGCCTGCAGGACTCCCACAAGAGTCCTGTAAACCCAATTATCCAGATATACAAAATGTCAACCTTAATTTCTCAAAAAAGACACCACATCATAACAGGAATGCTTTCTGGGTAAAGATCTAGGTTTCTGCCAAAAATTGGTGTAATTCCGTTTAGCCATTTGGGCTGCAGTGCTGTTTAAAAATCCCTATGGAAATTGCATGGGGAAATAGCATTTTTGGAATCCTCTATTTTTTCGACTCTTGCTTGCCAAATCCTGCCAAAACTATCAATGAAGGAGCTAAGAATAACAGGATATGGCCCGTCTGGTGGCCAGTAGTCCACAGCCAAGGTTGCACCGACAGTCTCCTGGTAAGATAAGCCCATATTCCCTAATTTATTTGAAAGGTTTTATTTGAAAGGTTTTATATAGCGCTGGCTCGACCGGGGGTATCAGAGCGCTTTACATGTGCACTAAGATGTTAAAGGAAAGGTACAGTTGTTCAATAGCAAATTATTCAGACAGGTAAGATTAAAACAAGATAAATTGACAAATTGGCAAAGAGCAATCTACATGAAATGGCGATCAAGGAAGGATATTATAAACAGTAGCAAGAAGTGCAGGTAAACTTCAGTATAGAATGATGTGGGGAGTAAAAAATTCAGAGCAGTACGGCAGGTGAGGAATCATTAGATAGAAGTAGGTGGGTGAGAACCAAATTGAGGAAGAGGAGGTAGTATAGACAGTGAGAGATTTATGGAGGAGATGGGAAAAGGTAGGAGATGGAGGAGATGGGAAAAGGTAGGAGACGGAATAGATGGGAGAGAAGGGAGGTAGGGAGAGAGAAAAACAGGGTGATATATAAAAAAGAGCGGGTAGAGGAGTAAGATAGGAGTGAAGTGAAGTAGAATCAGAACGAGGGATGCAGGGTCAGAGGTGAGGTTATGTACCCCAATACTTGCTGAGAAGTTGATGTTTGAGGTCTGTTTAAAGCAGAGGTAGGAGGGGTTACATCGCAGATACTTAGGGAGAGCATTCCAGATGGTCAGGGCATTTCCGGAGAAGGAGCGAGATTGTGTGGATTTCTTTTTGAACAGGGGAGGGACAAGGAGGAGTGTGTTAGTGCTTCTCAACGGTCTGGAGCAGCCCGCATTTTTGAGTTTGTTTGTAAGGTACAACTGGGCTTTTTGATGGAGAGCTTTATGTGTAATGCATGCTGTCTTGTAGGAGGACCTACCTTCAATGGGTAGCCAGTTAAGGGCTTTAAAGGCTGGGGAGATGTGGTCAAAATGTTTACAGTCAGTAATTAGCCTGGCCGCTAGATTGAGCACAGATTCAAGGGTAGCTAGGTGTACTTAGGGGTTCCTGTGAGGATGGCGTTACCATAGTCAATTTTCGAGAGGACTAGTGATTGGACAATCAATTTGAAGTCATCAGCTGGAATGAAGGGTTTGATTTTCTTGAGATGACGGAGAGTGAAGAGAGCACCTTTAGCTGATTTTTTATGTGGTGATAAGAGTTAGGTTTTTGTCAATAGTGATACCAAGTGGTTGCACTGAATTGGACAGTGAGAGCGAACAGTTGAGGGCATTATGGTTAAGGTCAGAGATTCAGGATTGGATGGGGAGACGGTTGTTTTTTTGGAGAGAAGAAGATGATTTCAGTTTTTTTAGGGTTTTGTTTTGAGATGATTGGAGTAGAACC
Organism: Lissotriton helveticus; assembly: GCF_964261635.1. Classification (NCBI taxonomy): domain Eukaryota; kingdom Metazoa; phylum Chordata; class Amphibia; order Caudata; family Salamandridae; genus Lissotriton; species Lissotriton helveticus. The sequence continues at coordinate 15,688,457 of NC_136060.1, read as the reverse complement.
AGGATTGGATTTTACTCAGGGTATTGTTAAGACGACATATGTCAGAGTGGGCTCTAATCTTATACTAAAGTAGGGTGTCGTCAGCATAGAGGTGAAAGTTGATTCCAGCTTGTTTCAGAATAAGGGTGAGGGGTTCCATAAAGAGGTTAAATAGAGAGGGAGAGAGAATAGAGCCCTGGGGGACACCTAGGGAGACAGCTTAAGTGTTTGAGAGGCAGTCATTGATTTTGATTTATTGAGTTCTGTGTTAGAGATAAGAGGAGAACCATTTGAGGACAAGACCGTTAAGGCCAAAGAGAGTTTTAAATGAGTTGAGAAGGGAGGAGTGGTTAACTGTATAAAAGGCAGCAGAGAGGTAGGCAGGTCTCACCATTGTCAAGGGAACAGTGGATGTCATCCACTATGTTAAGTATAGGGGTTTCAGTGCTGCAGCCTTTTCGAAAGCCAGATTGCAGGGAGTCAAGTCGATTGAAATTGCTAATGTGTATATCCAATTGGAGCAGGGCACTTTTTTCAAGGGCTTTGGAAAGAAGTGGGGGGTAAGAGATAGGGCGGAGATTGTTCAGGTCATTAGGGTCAGCAGTGAGGTTTTTAACCGCTACTGCGCTAGCGGGTTTTCCCGCTGTGCGCTGAAATTTAAAAATCGCGCGGTTTGTGACAAAGCCAGCTCGTCATCCGCGTAGCGCAGGTAACGCCCATGACGAGCTGGCTTTGTCATCAGCGCGGAAGGGGTTAAGAATAGAAGTGATTTGTCCAAGTTGGAGGGAGTCAGGTACACATCCAGTGGAAAGGGAGGTGTCTTTGGTGTGCGAGGTCAGCCTTAGTTTAGCAATGATGTTATAGACTTCAAGCTCAGTCACAGGAAGGAAATTATGCCAGAATGAGTTGTTATTCAGCTGTTTGTTGTAAGTTGTTTTTCAGCTGTAAGCTACTTTATTCTACACCCATTCAGGAGCGTCCCCCTTTGGCCCATCTGGACTGATCAGATGAGAATACTCTTCCTAGACGGCGCAACCTGCCTCCTGTTTATTGTGTACACAACACCTTTGTTACTAACCTGCATCACTCACACTTTTGCGTGCCATAATTCAAAGTGGTGAAGTAATTAACAGATGAGACCACTTATAAAGGAACACACAGCCGTCCCCAGGTTCATCTTAGTCCTGATGAGACCCTAGTACTTAAATGTAGGGTTGAAACGCTGTTGACAAACTAAAAAGACAGACCTGACCTTCTCTCAATTGACAGATTGCGAATCCCCTTTGTGTCTTGTATTGCATTAAACATGTCTTGCTGATGAAATAACCAATATACCGCATATGTTGTCACAATTGATCACTGTTGTTTTTTCTGGTTTTGGTTGTTTTACACATAGGCCTCTCTTTTTTTTCCATGTTTCGTAACATTTTCCTATCACTCACATATCAATGCTAAAAGTGTTCACTGATTTATGATTGAAATAAAATTTTAAATCGACTGAATCGGATTTAACTACAAGGTACTAGCTTTTCTCATTTTTGGAATATTGAATGTTTTCATGAAATCTACAAAAGAATAAGACTTCTGTGAATGAATTGAATTTCTAATGTAACCATAGATTGAATCTACACAGAAAGTTATGCGCTATTTTTTCAAATGAATTCCATGTGAACGCTTGTTCCAAGTTTTACTTGATACCCATTTTCGCGTGGACATTAGGGTTGCTCCTGTTTTGTTGCAATATATAAATACATAATGTAAGACCAGGCCTTTTTGCAGGTTTATCACCAAAAGTTTTGCCTTTTGCCTCCTACTTTCTAACCCTGTTTTTGATGGCTGTAGGATTCTGAGCACTTCACCACTGATGATCAGTGCTAAAGTGCCATGCTCTCTGTGTTAATTGTGAATATGATTGGTTATCCATGATTAGCATATTTGATTTACTCGTAAGTCCCTAGTAAAGTGCATTGAGTGTGCCAGGACCTTTAAATAGAATGCTACTCATAAAGTTATTAGCAAATTAAACAGGATTAGTAAAGCGAGGCTCAGTACCAGTGAGGGTATCCAGGCGCTGGGGTTCTTGCTGCAAAGGCTCAGTCGGACAGCCACGTTTTGAGTCCTTTTCTGAATTCCATCAGCGAGGGTGAGGTCCAGAGGTGAAGAGGGAGGTCAGTCCGGGCCCTGGTTGCGAAGTAAAAGAAGGAGCAACCTCTGCTGTTGTTTCAAAGTATGCAAGGTGTGTGAGCGAGGAAGGGAGGAGGGACGCAGGTGTCTTCAGGGTTGGTGGAATTTCAGGCAGTGGTTGATTACGGCAGTTCCTTAGTTGTGCAGGGCGTTGTAAGTGTGGATCAGCATCTTGAAGTGGCATCTCTTATGTATGAGGAGCCAGAGGAGCTTCATGAGGTGGAGGGTGATGTGGGTCTCCTTGGGGAAGTCAAGGATGAGTTTGGCTGCAGCGTTCTGAATGATCTGTAGTTTCTACAGGAGGTGCAAGTTGATTCCTGCGTAGAGTGTGTTGTCTGTCGGTGTGGGAGAGAGTCTTAGTTCTGAGGGCCACCAGGAGTCGTTCCAGAGGGAGGTGTTCTTCCTGAAAATCAGTACCTCCATTTTGCCTGTGTTGAGTTTCAGGCAGTTGCGTCTCATCCAATCAGCAATGTTCATCATACACCTGTGGAAGTTGTCCGTCGTGGTGGAGGGTTCTTCTGACAGCAAGAGGATGAGCTGGGTGTTGTCGGCGTAGGAAATTATGTTTAGCCCATGGTTTCTGATGATGTTGTCCAGGGGAGTCATGTACGTGTTGAACGGGGGGGGGGGTGAGCCTTGTGGGACACTATAGATGATGCTCTTATTTTCTAAGGTTTGGGAAGAAAGGCGGATTATCTGGGTTTTTCCAGTGAGAAAGGAGGTGATCCACCTGACGGCGTCTCCTTGAATTGCAATGTGGTGAAGCCTTTTGAGTGTGTAGTGGGATATGGTGTTGAAGGCTTCTGACAGGTCGAGGAGAATCAGGGCTGCTGTGTTACCTTGGTCCAGGAGTGCTCTGATGTCATCTGTGGTGGTGATGAGTGCAGTTTTGATGCTGTGGTTGGTGCAGAACTCAGACAGCGAGGTGTGAAGGAGGTTGTTGTTCTGCAGGTGCTCTGTGAGTTGGAGGTTGATGGCTATCTCAAGGACCTAGGTGGAGAAGGGGAGCAGAGAAATGGGATGGAAGTTCTTTAGTTTGCTGTGGTCAGCAGACGTTTTTTTGAGGAGATGTTTCCTCAGGGATGTGGCGATGGATGTTTTGAAGATGGTGGTCAGTCATGTGGATTGTGTTGCTCCCAAGGTTGAAAATGTGGTGAGGACAGAGATCCATTGGTGCTCCTGAGTGGACGGAGCTTATGGTGGCGGTGGTGTTTTGTGTGGTGATCTGGTCCCAGAAGGTTAGCATATGGGCGAAGTTGATCTTTGTAGCAGAGTTGCAGCTGAGGAAGTCGGCTGCTGTGGCTTGGGGCTCGAAGTTTTTGTAGGTGTCGGAGATCTTGTCATGGAAGGATTTCACCAGGGTGTCTCAGAGTTCCTAGGAGGGGGTAATGGTGTTTTCAGGGTTGAGGGCATTGCAAACTCCCTAACAATGTTTAGTAGTTCTTTGCTGCAGTTGGCACTCACTTTGATGCGAATGGCCAGGATGAACCTTTTTGTCTTTTTCAGAATGTCGTAGTATTGGTTGAGGGAAAATGTGTAGGCTGCTTGTTCTGTGGTGTCCTTGCAGGTATGCCACCTCCTCTCCAATTACTTGCAGTTCTGTTTTGCGATTCTTAATTCTGTGGTCGCCGAGCTGGCTTGATGGTCGACATTCCAAAGCGCCAAAGTCATTTAAACATGGTCCAAAAATTACACTAAAAGTAAATGATTGTTCGATATCTTTCATCATTGACAGTGGGGAGGCAATAAACATTATTCCTGAGGCGAAATAAAATGAGTTGCTTCCTTTACCACAAGGTATGCTGTTGAAAACCAAGGTATAAACATAGGCTGCATCGACACCTCTGAAAAGTCAAGGTTAATTTGTAGCTACAATGAAAGACAAGAAAACGAAGATGCAAGCACCCATCCATGTGCTTCAAGGGACAGCGTCAAGTGCCTGTCTACTCAGGGAGGACTTGGCTTGGCAGTTCGGGCTGGACTGTTCCCATGCAGAGCAGGGTCAAGACTGATTTGCATATTGTTGGGTTCAAACTGGGGTGGCATACTAAGCAAAAGAACAATGGATTAAACCCTGATCTCTTGACTGGGGGTGAGTGAGTGAAAAGTTTCAGCACTCCATCCATCATCTTATTGTGTTTGCTATGTTTGTCCTAAGTGACCAAGGGTATGCCCAGATCTGGGTCCCTTGCTCGTTGTGCCACTGGATTCAAGCTAGCCTGGCTGATGAGGATGCTGTTTCCGGTCCAGGTAGGAACTAGCCTGGCAATTTGGGCTGGACTATTCACAGGCGTAGCAGGGTCAAGGCTGATTTGCATATGGCTGGGTCCAAACTGGGGTGGCATAGTGAGTAAAAGAACGATGAATTAAACCCAGATCTTGACTGGGGGTGAGTAGTTGAAAAGTTTCAGTGCTCTGTCCATCATCTTGTTGTGTTTACTTTTAAAGAAAGTTGACATTTTGTCTGCTCTTAGCCCTTTTGTGCCTATAGCCTGGCTTGGGTCACATGACTGGTTGCAACTGACAAACTTTGTGAATTCCACCCAGGCAGTCAAACAATAGAGAGATTAGGTGTGCTTGAGTGGGCCATCTACTGGCAGGATGACAGAGCGGAGCCCAGCCCACTTATACCTGACGAGCCTGAGCTCTGCCTTCCCACAAAGGACCTAATGACCATGCATTGTCACTTCAGCCAGCTTGGAGCCAGAGCAAGGGAGGCAGGAAATGTGAGGCACTTCAAAGCCACTGTCTAGAAGCTTCTTCCAGTACCAGGGCATCAGGGTATAAAAGATGGACCTCAGACACCAACTCTTTATAGCACTTCTGGACCTGTGGATACTCTGCCAGGAAAAAGGACTGCTGTGCTGCTGCAATGACTGCCACTCTGCTGGAATGCTGCTCTAAAGCAACTGCTGCCCTGCGGTGCTAACCTGCTGCCTACTGCCCTTTTGCCTGGGGAAGAAGAACTGGACATGCAACTTCATCTTGAACCCAGGACCCTAAAGTGACTCAAAGGGCTAGTCGCTGGCCTACTGATCTTAACCTCAGGGACATAAAAGGCTCCACAACTAGCTCCTTAACCCAGCTGCAGCAAGTTTATGATTCCCAATTGGTGCCTCTCAGTTCCTGGACTCTTGGTGTGACTCACAGGCTCTTGAAACCAAGCGTTTGGGCTGTTGACGACCACGCTCATTCCCATTCACATTGGACGCTGTGCCACTTGCACTGATATTCAGCGCGAGCTGCTGCCAGCCCATCTTTTCACACAGCAAGTTTCAAACGCCTGCGGAAGACCTCCCATCCACGATGCGTGGCCTGCTCTTCGCGCCATGGCGACCACCATCCATGATGCTCTCCTTGCCCCCCGCGACCCTCTCCAACGTGAACAGGAATCTCGGCACAAAACTTGAGAAGGTAAAACTTCAGCTGGATTAATCTGGGACAGTATCCAACCCGCGCTCCCTCACAGTCAGCCTGAATTTTTGACTTTGTCCTGGTCCAGTGCGACCAGATAGCTGCGGTTGGTGTTCTCTGCTTTTAAGTGCTATTTAACAGTTAATTATTTAAACCTTCATAACTCCGGTTCTACTGAGTGGACTTTTGTCATTTTTAACCTGTTTTATTTATTAAAATCTGCTCTATTTTTCTAACCTGGTGTGGGATCTTTTTGTGTGGTGTTCTCACTATTTTACTGTTTAAAGTGTTGCACAGATACTTTACACGTTGCCTCTAAGTTAAGCCTGACTGCTCTGTGTCAGTCTATCAGGGGGTTGAGCACAGGTTAATTTGGGATTTGCTTGTGCCTTACCCTGACTAGGAGTTTGGTTGCTGCTTGACCAGGGTTTATACCCCAATCAACCAGTAACACAATTTCTAATCACGTTGTTTAAGGGCTATACAGAAACTGTAAGTAAACAAATGCTTTTTGTTAAAAAAAAAGTTGAAATCTATGTAGATAAAATATTTCTTAAAGTGTCTACAAACAGTCCCAACAATTTCAAAAGCAGCATGACTAGCAGGAATCTTAAAAATATCAAGGATGGATTGCTGGATTGTTTTGCCCAACGTACAGATGGCATAGAGATTAATGCTTGCAGTCTCAACATTTCCTACATGCATTCTTAGGTTCCTGAATAAGATGCAGTGCATTCTGATTAGGTAAAGTGAAGGCCTTTACCAGTTCTAATGCACAAGGAACTGATGTAATCTCAGTAATATAAAGATGTATCCGCAAACAGAGCGCATAAGAGCAGAAAAAAAGGCTGTGTTGTAATGATGTATGCTTGGTGTTACTGAAAGAGATATCTGCAGTAGGAAGTAAGGAGATTCAATTAGACTGATAGGCATTGATTCATCACAAATATGGTCTTAGAGGTTGATTTACATGCTGTTTGATCATTTGTGTGGGAACAGAGTTAGAAGGAAATGAAGACTATATTTGCAGTAATTTACAGAGTTCCAGGCAATGCTTTTATAGAAACAAAACTAGTGTGTGAGTAGAACATGTCCCAGAATGAATACACAGCAAAGATTTGTTGAATGTACAGACAATTTCCTTCCTTGAAATATGGGATACTATGGAGCATGCACCATCTATGTAAATAGACAAATAATTACATAGTCTGGTGAATGATTCAAATGTTGTCAACAAATATTAGGTGCGAGTAAAATAAAGTTTACATTATGCCTACAATAATGGTGTTGATAAACTGTAATAATGAAATTCTAAGTGTAGAAGTGAAGTAGTAGATGTAGCCGAGGAGTGTCTCTTAAGTTATTTATTAAGTCCATAAGAACATTGGTAGCAGCCCACCGGGAGCAGCCTGCTAGCTGCTCAGCCCATCTTCCAACTGTCTATTCTGATCAGGAACAGGCCATGCAAGTGTATTTGTGCTCATCAGGGTTCCAACCCAACAAAAGAGTAGTGGATGTTGATGTTGGATTTACTTACCCTCTTTGTGACCTAATGTATCACAACTTGATGGATCTTGTTATTTCCAAACAGAGGAGATTGTTAGATTGGGTGGGATTCTTATTTTTAAATTGTGATCATCCTAGAATACCCATCCTCTACCTCCTACCCAAAATCCACAAGAATACTGCCACTCACCAGTGGTGACCAATTGACACAGCCATTGGGAGCTAGCCTGAAAATATCTCTCAGTATATAGATTTCTTCTTGAGGCCGTATGTTTCCTCTTTGCTTATTTTTGTACAGGATATGAGGGATTGTCTCTTCAACATAGAAGGTATAAATTGGGAAAAGGAATATATATTACTAACACTTGCATTATACATACCTCTGGGGTCAGTGCCTGTTAGATCTTCCTCATGTCTATTCCATGGTGAAATGTTTCTGAATATGTAAATGTGTTGTCTGTATAATGATGTGTTTCTACTTTACTCCATCACTACAAACTACTTAAGGGGGATGTGATGGGGACCCGCTTTCCCACCTCCAATCCCCCAGCTATGCAAATCTCTTCATGGAACTGGTTGGAGAAGCAGGTCCTCAGCATGACACCAGGGTATAAACACATAACGTGGATCAGATTTATTGATTATGTGTTCACCATTTGGAGTGGATCTGAGAGGGATGCATTGGAATTTATTGACAGACAATCAGAATTTATATTTCACCAGTGACATCATTAACCACCAGGTAGAATTTCAGAACACTTGCATTAGTCGGTGGATATACACTAATCTGGCCAGAAAAAGAAACGGCTGGCAACACTCTTTTACATGCACGCTGTAGCAAAAAACTGGGGTTGACCCAATAACCCTAGGAAGTATAAAAATCTTTGATTCAGTTTTACATGCACGCAGCCGTCATCCAAAGAATGTAATACAGAGTATCCCATGAGGAGCTGTAAAGGGCCAAGAGGAACTGCAGCACTGAGGGGCATTTCTTGCCTACCAGGAACTAATGTTCCAGAGGTTTAAAGAATAGCGTTACGGAGATTGAGGACTGGAATGAGACCTGTACAGACCATCAAGAGAGACGATCTCCTGCGTAGTACTAAAATTCAGAGAAGACAGGCGGGGATAATGCGATTAGATTCCTTACCACTTACAGAATTCGAGCAGTACAAAGAGTCCATTTTAAGATATGACCCCATGATCAGTAGTACTATTACTGACCTTCCCAAGGTGGCATTTAGAAAGAGTGACTGTCTGAGATATAGACTTAGTTGGATCTATGTTAAATCGTCATCAGTGATAAACTAGAGAGTTATAAATCCTTTTTACACCTGTCAAAGATGTAAGGCATGTAAATTCAATAATAATGTCCTTGAGTATCATGTTCCTTTTTGTCAAGGTCATGCTGCGCTGAAACACATCTGGAATGTGGATAGTTTCACTATGTCCTACACTGATAATAAATGAATTTACCTTTTAAGAGCATGGTAGGCAGAGTAAACAGATGTCGAAATGGCATGCTACACTTATGCAGACTTCTCTCGAACTATGTTGTGCCCATTTAAAAATAAAAGAATGCTCAAATTACTCAAAACCATACATTCCCTCAGATTTGTAACCCCCTGGTTTCATGCCTGCATTAACATCTCAATGATCAATTACTTTAGCCTGCTCTTTAGACAAGGCTTTAAATTCTACTGCCCTAGTTGAACAAAATGTAACTTAGAAGTGCCTCACTTGTTAGTGCTCTAGTCGTTCATTAGATCTCTGTGGTGAGGCTGTAGTTGAATACAGGGAGTTAAAATACAGACTGGTATTGGATGTATGTGTTCCTCTCTGCATTTCACAAGGTTTTAAAGAAATGGGTAAGGAAGATATTAGAGAACTGATCGAAAATGTATCCTCGTTTTAGCATTTTAGAGCTCTAAGCATAATTTCTTTGACAAAAAGAAACCCATGGTTGTGTTCATTTTGAAAGGAAATGCTTTAGGTTTTACAGCTTTGAATCCATCAAGATAACATCAGGCGTGCCACCCTTTTGTCATACATACAGAATGTTAGCGTTCAAGTTGTTTATTAGAACACTTTAGGAAGCTGCAGTAAAACAGTTGGGAAGTAACTTAAACACTACTGCTGGTGCTCAAACTTGAAAGTACATGCTTCAATCTGGACATCAGAATCTTTTACTAACATGGATGAGAAAGATATTTTAAAACTCAGAAAATGTGTTTTCATTTTAGCTTTGTAGAGCATTAACCATCATTTCTTTGACGACAAGAAGAACCCCCTCGTTTAGTTCATTTCTAAAGAAAATTCTGTATGGCTTTGTTCACAATGGTGTTTAGGTGTGCCACAATGTTGTTAGTTCCATTGGTGTTCAATAGTACACTGTGGTGAAGCTGCAGACTGCTGCTGATGGAAATACATGTTTTACTTAGAATGTCAACCTTCATTCTCACATGGCTGAGGAGCATAGTTTGAACTTCTAGAAAATGTGCTCTCGTTTTATTTTCTGGAGCACCTTTTATCAGAAAATCATGAGAGAAAACCATTTTCTCAAACATGTTTGTTTCATCAAATCCCAGTCATGGGGCAGCATTTTTCAGATGGTAGAATCACAGGAGAATGCGTTATAATTCATAAAACTAGTATAATGCCACCAACAAATGATTTATATTGTGACTAAAACCAGACATCACCCTTTATATGTGCTCTTTTTTTGTGACCCTCAAAACCTGGCATTCACTAGACTGTATTTCAATGAGAAGTACAACCCCAAGTCCTATAATGACTGCCACAACATGTTGTTCATGTTGTAGCCAGCCAATCAGGATTGACTAGTCTACTTTAGAGTGGCAAATCACAGAAAATCTTAACACTGAGTATAAAAATACCTTTCTTTAACCACTTCATGACCCACTCGAGCACCTTTTTATATTCAAATTTCTCACAAAACAGCTGGACAGATATGCACCAAATCACAAAAAGTAAAACAATTCACCAAATTTAGTGTAATTCTGTTTGCTGCTTTCCTCTATTTGTCAGAACTGCCATGCCACATAGCCTGGATCAGCAGGCATTCTAGTCTTGATTCCATTTGGCTTTTGAGCCTGAACAAGACCCCTCATCACCACTCACTAAAAGAGGCATGCTACATTTTTGTGCTTATCTGTGTGACTATGTGAAATTATCTTAAATTATTTGTTAAGTTAAAACATATATACACATATATTTCTATATACACACACATATATATATACACACACATATATACATATATATACACACATATACATATATACATATATATACACACATATACACACATACATATACCTTGTTTTACTAGGGCCTGTGCACTTTGTTTTTTGGCCAGCAGGGGGAGTAAAGTTTTATTCAAACAGTATTGTTAGATTTTCAAGTTAGAAAGGCCCTCACCTGCTGAAGTCCAAAGTGTGAATTGAGCCTGTCTGTCTCCTAGGAGATTCTGAACAGGAGAAGCAGCTGCCCAGCCCCCACCCCCAGGCCAGCAGACCATTGGCTATTCAGCTACCAGGCACGTCTGAGCCCTCTTCTCACACCTGCCCAGGCCCCTTAAGGCCTTGCTGGGTGCACCTCAAATCATTCTCCTCCCTCTTGTGAGTTGCAGCCTCCCTGTGCCCCAGATTGCAGTGAGCAGAGTCCAGGAAGTGGTATGGAGACAGACTAGTGCTGTGTCTTCCCAAGAAAAAAAGTTCGTTAAAAAACGATTTTCACTTTCTGTGTTTATTGTCTATGCCTGTGGTTGTTACAGTTAAAAATTCTACTTTTAGCCTGCCTGTAATTGCATATTTTATCACCTGTGTTGTGTTTTAAACTTGTGGTTTTCCTTGCCCTAAATAGCCTCCATTTAGTGTAATGAATCGTGGGATTTGCAGTCCCACCTCTGTAGTTTGTCCCTCTCATTCCTTGGTGACAATTCTGTTTTCCCTCCAAATTTCTCCTTTGCTCTGTGCTAAACCTGTATGTTAAAACAGTGCACCCCCAGCCACCATTTTGTGTTCACAAGGAGCGGATTGGCAATCCGCGAACTTGCGTATTTACGGATTCGCAATCCGCGAAGATCCGCGAACTCTAGCGGACTTGCGGATTTTTCCGTTTTTTGTGTTGGCGCGTGTTCGCGCCGATTTTGGGACAAGTTCGCAATTGCGAACTTACTTTTCGGCTTGCAACGGCCGCGACTATGTTGTTTCTACGTCTGGTTTATCATCACAGGTTCACAGCACCCTCTGTTTCACCACTGCCACCCTCTGGGACACCCATGCCACCCTCTAGTACATCCTCACAGGCACCTATTAGGTTTATTTATTACTGTAGATTATGGTGGTTGAAAAAAGCTAGCACACCTGCCCTTCTTCAACTGCCATCAATTAATTTGTGTTTCATTAATGTGTCAGTAATTTTGAAAGTTCCAGTCTGGCTGGCACCTGCTTCCTTCCTTATCTGTAATTTGCTTTTTGTTGCAGTGAAATTTTTTTTTTACAGGACCTTTATGGTGCTATTCTATGAGCCTGCTGTTTGGGTCATAGCAGGGTCATAGAATTGTTGCAAACTCTGGAGGGGCCCATCAGGAAGCACTACCTTGAATGTTACTAATGTTAAGTTTGAACTTTTGCACCTGCTCATTGCTTTCATTTTAGCTAAAATCGTTTTTTTTGCAATTTCGCGCGTTATTTGGGGCGCGAATCCGTGCGAGATCGATTTCGGAAGCCGCGAATACGTGCGAATACAAAATTGTTTTTGTTGCGACGTGTATGTTCGCGTGATCTTGCGCGTGTTCGCGAGGCGCTTCTAGCTATTCGTTTGCCAAGTTACCCTATCGGTCGTACACGGGCGCGGCCATCTTGTTGGCGTGACGTAATTCCGTTTCCGCCCGCTATGTGTAATCTCGCAAAGTGTGCTGCTCGCGAGTACAAGTTCGCGCGTACTCGCAAGGAAAATCTCGCGCGAACTTACCCACGCGGTCGTGAACGGGCGCGGCCATCTTGTTTCTCATTCATTGCTATGGTTCTGGGCATGCTTTCTCTATCCTCTCTCAATCTCTGCCATCCTTTGCTTGTTTGAAGTTTTTTTGATCTAATTTTACTTATTATCTAACCCTCTATTTTTCTAGCTCTATATTTTTGTGTTTTCTGCAGCTTTTAGTTACTTTTAAACTACTTTTTTAAACTCTTTTATTTTCTTCTTCACTATTCTATTTCTTCTTTATCATTTAAGTTTATTTCTGCCCAGACCATGGTAAAGGGAGCCGGGAAGCACCCTGAGAAGGGGAAGGGTCCCGCACCCCGTGCCCGGCTCCCGTGCGGGCGTTTAAGGGGGGAGCAAGTGGTCCCGAGGGAGATCTTTAGCGCGGAGGAAGTGGCGGCACTGATCTTCCATGTCCAGCGCCGCCTCCCCAAGACGATCCTGGGAGGCGGCAAGATCGCGACCGGCTATGGCATCCGGGAGCGCCGCCAGCGGTGGGAGAAGGTGTGCCGGGCCATGTACAAGATCTCTGGGGTCCGGCGCACATATAACCAGGCCACCCACCGCTGGACCGATGTCATGGACCGGGAGCGGGACTTGCTGGACGCGCTCGGCGTAGAGGTCCCCGGGCTTGGTGAGTAGTAGTAGTAGTACATTTACTACTCTGTTTTATCCTGCTCTGTTATTTGCAAATCTTTGTTCTTTACCAAGAGCAATAATGCTGCCGATTACATTGAGGTAAATTATATTTCAAAATCTTCTATGCATTTCATTTTCAGGTGCACTGCTCTCCTTCTCAGTAGCCTTGCTTGCTACTATGCTTCTTTGTTTTGTATGTTGTGTTCAGAAGCATTTCATTGGCCTGAGAAATTATGTATCAGTGTACTGTAAAGAAAAGAACTGCGTAATGCTAGACAGTAAGGGTCATATTTTCAATTACCGGCGCATCCCTGCAAAGTAGCAGGGATGCGGCAGTAATTGTGTGCCATGCCACCACCACCCATTGGCCCAAAACGTCACAGAAGCCTTACGCATCTGTGCCGTAAAGGCAGCGCATTGCTGGAGTTGCGTGCCAACGATGGCGCAGCTCCAGCAATGCTCTGGGGTACCCTATCTCCCCAATGCTGCATCAAGCCGTACGTCGGCTTCAAGCGCGCAGGGTTTGAGTCATGCATCATTGTCATAAAAATGACTGATTGACATCTTGTAGATTTCCCTCAGCCACTTTTAGGATTCGTTCCTGCGCAGGTACGCCCTCCCTTGCGCCGGAACGCCCCCTGATGGCGCAGGGCTTTACAACGTGATGCATCGCCCATATGCCCATATGTGTTTTTTTTTTTAATATATACGCCGCACCAACACCATGGCGAGTCTTTTGTTCTGCCGCTGCGTCAGAAAAGGCACGCAACAATGGAGGAAAATCAGCCGCAACTTCCGCAAGGGACTTATAAATCAGCCCCAACAGACTGAAGTCCAGTGTCCTTCCTTTAGACAGTCACATGGCTATCAGAAGAAATAGTGGCGGTGGTGGCGGGTGGATTGATAGTTTGAGTATTCACTGATCTGCAAGCAGGATGGACTTTGTCTGTCACGTGTTGTGCACTACTGCCTGCAGTGCCAGGCCTAGGCAAACCTCTTTAGTAGTCTGTTTATTGAGTTACATAGGAACTTTCTAAGTCAACGTTCCGCAAATCAGGCAATACGAATAACGTAGTATACCACATGAGATAGATCCCGTGGAATAGTTGTCTATCTATTTGCTATTTTTCCAAAATATGTTGTTATTGTTCTTTTGAAATGTTTGATTTGGTTGAAAAATCTCATCCATGTTTTATGGTTTTTCTTTCTTTCATGTTGTACATCAGCTCCCCCCAAGGGCAAGAGGACACAGGAGGAGGGTGCTGAGGATGCAGGCCAGGATCGGGCAGGCGAGGGCTCCTTTGCTGGCCCCAGTAAGTTTACATTTTACTAAACAGTACCTATTTTTTCCTAGCGTTCCTCATTCGATTTTTTCTAAATCGTCTTTGATCTTCTTGTAGACTGGATATAAATTCTTATCCTGCCTCGAATATGATGACTCCCTGTGGTATTACTAGACTATTCTTATTAGTCTGTCTGTGTAGCTAACTAAGATTGGACATTTGGCAATTCCATTGGACTCCCATTATATTCAGCAATACCTCTATGCACTGTCTCCTTACTGACTAGATAGTGTGGCAGAGTCATTCAGCTCCCGAAGTCACCGATTATAGATCCCCAATGATCTCTAGATTATCGTACGCAGGACAAGAGAGTAGTACGGAGTCACAGCACAGTCAAGAAGTGTCAGAGGCACTCATGCTTGCAAAAATTCCAAAACCTTTAGCTCATCCACTCTAGTCTAGAGGAACAAAAACCACAGAGTCTATTTAAGTGTAAAAGCTTTATTAAAAGTAAACACATTTATTGAAATCTACTTTGTCATAAAACTATTTAACTGTAAACGGAAAAGTGGTTAGTGCTGACGATTAATTGGACACATTTCTTGTGGTCGAGCCGAACTCTCACCTACTTTGAACTTGATCCTGGTCGTGTTCTTAGGACTCAGGAGTCAAGCTTCTGTCTGTTAGGAGAAAAAGTGGTGCGTGTTAAAAATCAAAAGCAAGCATTCATCAGTTGTGCATAAAAGTGCAGCAAGACAACAGCCTTCCCTGGAAAATGGGACATTTTTACTATGGAGTAGACAGTCACAAATTATTACATTGTATTCTGTTTTTTTAACATTTCTCCTAGACCAAATATTATATAGTAGTGAGTGGTGTATTCTAACTTTCTTAAATGTACTTTGTAGGTGTAACATCTGGTGACGGGGCCAGCGCGGAGGTGGCTGATGTGTTGGACTTGGACTCGGAGGCCTCTGGGGAGGATGCGGCGGTAGAAGAGCTGGTGGCCGTTCCTGTGGGGGATCAAACGGTGGTGGCGGAAACAGGTAAGCTATATATTCCTTACTTATTGAGATTGAAGACTGCATAGTGTGCTTTCTGCACGGGTGTATTACAATTACAAATCAACCAGGTAGTAGCCTCCTCGAAATGTACTTCGACTTAGCTGTGAAGTTTTTGGTGAGAAGAATCCCAATAAGTTCTTAGACGAACGTGATGGATGGGATGAACGAAAAGCGAAA
This sequence comes from Lissotriton helveticus, assembly GCF_964261635.1. Classification (NCBI taxonomy): domain Eukaryota; kingdom Metazoa; phylum Chordata; class Amphibia; order Caudata; family Salamandridae; genus Lissotriton; species Lissotriton helveticus. Next base: position 15,673,204 of record NC_136060.1, on the reverse strand, counting down.
GAAGGGTGTAAGTAAGTGGGACGCGAACTTGTATGATGGCTGGCAAAGAAGAACGATATGTGTTTGCTTGGACCCAGAGGTGGCTGGGAAGGAAAGAATATGGTATGGTGCATGGCTGGGTCAATGATGAAGCAAGGATGGGTGGAAGGACAGCAGCCTGGGTGGGTGAAACAGAAACTGTATGTGTGCGTATACTTTGAATGAATGGATGCCTGGAGCATGGTATTCTCTGACTCTTACATAGCAAATGTGTATCTAGAGAGAGTAGATGGTCGCCAGGTGAAGTAAGTGTTACCTTGAAGAGCATGTACCACCGCACCCGCACGTCCGTCCCAGTGCAGGGAAGGCAAGGAAAAGAAATTGTAAATGTGTCCAATACTTCCATGAATAGTAGCAGTACTTTGTATTGCGTTTGCATTCACAGCATATATCTGGTTATTACGGTGGACACTCCGTACCTCTCTTAATAACTTTAGTTTACTTGTAGTACGTCATTCATGTGTGGGTGTATCACTGTGTTCACTCAATATTAAGCAAAGCACCTAAAGTCATCTCATCTGTCATTAAATACGTCCCATGTGAAGTGATAGATAATCAAATTAGTTAGCTTCTTCAGTTTCCTTTTCTAGTACTCATTTGCACTGTAGGGTGAAAGGTAAATTAATTAAGCAGTAGCCCTTGTAACAGAGTATTCTCAGTGCCACCCGTAATAGAAAAGTAATAGCTTCACCACCTGCATGTACTGGACCGGTACAGTAACGCAAGTCTGTCTCCATCATCATGGTGTGCAACTTTTTTTCTCGGGTGCAACTTCACTGTGCTGTGTCCATGTCATTCTGCCGGCTTGCATAAGATAACGTACCCATTTCCCTAAACAAGAGAGAAGAAGAAGAATAAGACTGGTGTACTGTCATAGTCGACTGTAATGGAAGTCCATAGTGGTCGTAGAATTAGTTCATTAAACTACCACTACTGTTAGAGCAAGGATGCAGAAGTGGGAGGGTTACATAGATACTGTCCTCAATAGTTATGTACTGTGCTTTCAATTTGCTACTTGTACTCTGTGACCCAACTTTCGGCTCAATCACTTTGTGTTATTAATAAGGAGCATTGGTTACAGACTATGTCTTTCTTTCTTCATATAGTTGCTCCTTCTTCCAAATCAACAACAAGGAGGGAGCAGGCTAGATTGGCCCGGCAACGGAGGCTGGAGGCCACAGTCGCCGAGTATCGGCGGCTGGTGGCCCTGGAGGAGGAGGAGGACACGCAGTCGAGCGGGGCAACATCTTCGACTGCATCCTCCTCCGTGACTAAACCAGCGGGACCGAGCCGGGCTAAGAAAGCCGACCGCCACCGCCAAGCACCCGAAACACCAGCTGCCCCCCACAGGAGCTGCAAGGAACGCCAACACCGCCTACGAGTCCGCATGTCCAACCTGGAGCAGGAGGTCCTGAGGTATAAGACCTTGGTTAAGGGCCTCCGCTCCGAGCTTGCCACCCTCCGCAAGGAGTATGATGCCCATGCCGCATCATGCACCAGCACCAGCACCCTCCAGTAGTGGAGTGTCCCTTGCCCTTTTTTATAGACTTTTGGGGGGTGGGATTTGGGAGTTGGGATCGTTTTGGGACGTTTCAGAGACAATCGTTGGGGTTAGGGTGGGTGAGGGAGATTATTTTGTTAGGGATAAATAAATATATTTTTCAACTACTTTATCTGACCATACCTGTTTTTTACTGCTTTTCAGTCTGGTGGGTGGGGGGCGGGGGTGTAACAGTAACTTTGTTTTCCTGAACAGTCGTAGGACTTTAGTAGTACAACCGTCAAACTCTTGTCTACTCCGAAATAATACTCCATTATACTACCTCCCACCAAACGCTTATCTTACCTGTAATTTGTGTTAGAAATTAGGGCTAGGCCCAGGGCTGGCTCCAGGTGAAATGGGGATTAACGTTGTCATTCCTGGGCGGGTGACATTTCCTCATTGCGGTGTTACTAGTGGTGTGACACAGTGGCAGTTGCATGCCTATGGAAAAAAAGAAAACGAAACCTTGTTTGTACTCCTTACTGTAGCATTACAACGGTTACGGTACGATCGAGAAAATAGCAGGTGACAGTACACTAGAACAGTGCCATAATGTAGCCTAACAAATGGTAAAGTATTGCAAGTATAACTAGTACTTGCGTTGAATTTATTTGACATTGGCTACTACTACTAGAAGATATAGTACTGAAGCTGAGTAAGTCTAGAAGATATCCTCGTATTCCTTCACCAGCCTGTTGCTGCTATCACCTTATCCTCCCCAGCAAGTGTGTGGAATTATTGATGTCATTTTAGTCAGACATCAAGCAAAACAACACAGCCCGGGGGAAGAGGGTTAGGGTTTGTAAAATGGATGGGAATGGGGGTTTCTTTTTGGGTAGGTTTTGTTGAGAGAAGAAAAAAAAAGCAGAGCATGGACAAACAATAATTGAAGATACAGAGTTTACAGACAATCTTTGGTTACAAAGTAAAGGTAAGCACATGCAGTCACACTCATAGAATAAAAGACAACAATGGATACTGTATCTGTATTGCGTATGTTGTTGGAGTTGTCCTGTTGAAATTGGTAAGTAAGTTGCATGCAGCAAACAATTCCTCTTATTGGCGGCACTCCTCCATTCCAGCTGACGCTTCGTCCATCAATGTGGTGGTGACCACTGACAGAAGAGACACCCTGTCCACTGCCTGCCTGGCGGATGTTGACTGAAACCCGGCCTGTAATTATTGAACGGAAAACAGGAAGTGCTATTACAATACCACTGATAAATAAATAAAAGGTATGTACGCTGTGTGGTTCAAAAAGTCACACTTTGATGATGCCTAGCAGAAAAATGGTTACAAAACGTACTTTGAAAGTAACAGTAGACCCAAATACAGACCGTGGATTGTATTCAAACCACTTGCCTGCAAGCAAAAGTATCCATAGCCAGCATCGCTCCAACAGTGCTCTACAACAACAGAACCGCGTTGCAATAGAACCCCCCTAAACACATGCAATCCTGCTGCTAGGGCTAACCCTAACGAACCCTAACTTACAAAGTGCCAAAACTGGTGTTTCCTTATGGATTTTGTCCAACTAACTTCTAGCCGGTATTAGACCTTCCCAGGAATGCCCCAGGCAAGACCCGCCAACCCACCCGCAAAAAAACACCCGACACAACACCACCAAACAGCGAAAAAGCTAAATCTCATACTTACAATGTCTCTCGGCCTTCGGTCCAAACGCGGCGCTGTGCAGCTAGGTCGTCATCATCATCATCAATCATCATAACTCCTGTTTTCCACCACGGATTTCCTGAAAAGCAAATGCAATCAAGATTAGACTGTCGCAGCAGTGCTTCGACAGAGACCCCGGCCGCAACCCACCCACGAACAGCAGGAAGCCCCCCAAAACGCTACATTGAGCAAGATGTCTGAAGAAATGGCAAAAAAAAGGCTGTTCCTTATGGATTTTGTCCAAAACACTTGTATCCGGTATTAGACCTTCCCAGGAAAGCCCCAGGCAAGACCCGCCGGCGCCAACCCACCCGCAAAAAAACACGCGACACAACACCACCAAACAGCGAAAAAGCTAAATCTCATACTTACAATGTCTCTCGGCCTTCGGTCCAAACGCGGCGCTGTGCAGCTAGGTCGTCATCATCATCAATCATCATAACTCCTGTTTTCCACCACGGATTTCCTGAAAAGCAAATGCAATCAAGATTAGACTGTCGCAGCAGTGCTTCGACAGAGACCCCGGCCGCAACCCACCCACGAACAGCAGGAAGCCCCCCAAAAGCTACATTGAGCAAGATGTCTGAAGAAATGGCAAAAAAAAGGCTGTTCCTTATGGATTTTGTCCAAAACACTTGTATCCGGTATTAGACCTTCCCAGGAATGCCCCAGGCAAGACCCGCCGGCGCCAACCCACCCGCAAAAAAACACCCGACAACACCCCCAAACAGCGAAAAAGCTAAATCTCATACTTACAATATCTCTCGGCCTTCGGTCCAAAGTAACGCGCTGTGCAGCTAGGTCATCATCAATCATCATAACTCCTGTTTTCCACCACGGATTTCCTGAAAAGCAAATGCAATCAAGATTAGACTGTCGCAGCAGTGCTTCGACAGACACCAAAAATTACACACAAACCCCCGGAACCCCGCCAAAGAGCACCTCAAAGGCAAGCAAGTCAGCAAAAACGGCAAGAAATTTTCACCTCATATTTGGTCCAAAACACTTTTGTCCATTATTAGAGCTTCACAGCAATGGGCCCAAAACCGTCAACTCACCCGCAAAGAAGTACAACACCCCCACAAGTGCTGAGTCTTTCTTCATTGTGCGTAATCCAGCACTCTGCTTGGAGGGAAATCGCAGTCTGGAGGAGGAGGATAGAGGAGCATGTTCTTCAGAACTTGTGAACCTGAGGAATGTAGACTGCGGCACCTTCAAATCAATAAGCAAACAAGTGAAGACAGTTCTGATGATGGTCTTCTTTTTGGGATTAGGTGATTAAAGTTTGAATTAAATTAACTGTGCAAAACAAAGAAAGAGAGACACAAAGCACACAGGAATAAAAGTGAATAAGGACGAAAAAGAAAGTTCTTGATTGATTGTCTCATTTTCAGGGCTCGGTGTCAGGGAATAAGAACAAGATTTCGTCATCATACTCTGCGAATTCAGGCTGGATGAGGTCAGTGGCACCGAACAGAGAAAAAATCCCCTCATCTACGTTGCTGTCCTCATCGTCTTCATGTGGCGTGCTTTCTCGCACTTTGTAATCTGGTGGTATGAGGTGCTGATTCATCTTGATCATTGTCAGCCGCTCCACATTTTTGGGCGATAGGCGGCTCCGTTTGGCAGTTACAATGCCACCAGCAGCACTGAAAACACGTTCAGAAGACACACTTGCGAGTGGGCAAGACAAATAGTTTATAGCCAGGTTGTAGAGCTGTGGCCACAATTGTTTTTTGCCATGCCAATACTGCAATGGCTCCTCATTAAGAAAGACCACTGTTGAGTCATTCAGATAGTCCTGCACCATCGACTCAAGGTCATCAACTGTTCCTCCACTTTGCTTACTTTTTGCTGTGCCTGTGACATTTTTTAGAGAACCATACCCCATCAAACTTAGCCAATCCTCCTCCCCAGCCACTGTTAGTGTTGTCATTGTGTGTGGTGCAGATGATCCAGTTGCCGGTGTCTTTAACGGCTGAGAGGTCACTTGTGCCCCAGCCACAGGTGCAGAAGTGGATTCTTGTGACTGCGGATGGCCTGCTGATGCTGATGCTGATGTACTGGCTTCTCCTTCAATAACCTGCCGTTCTTTTTCAAACCTCTTGGCTGACCAGGCTAACCAATGTTTGTACTTTTGAACATCTGCATCAGCGAAAGGAAAGAATGCGTTGTCTGCCAGCGCCTTTTTGTAGCGTGGATCCAGAATAGTAGCACAAATGTAATGCTGATCTGAGTTGATGTTTTTAAGACGTTCATCACCACGTAGGCGATGTAATAATTTCTCAGACAAAATGAAATGGTTTTTTTTTTTTTCATCTTTTTCAAACTCAGAAGAAACCGCCATCAGTTGGTGCTCCAGTATGCACAACAATGGGATAGCTTTTCCCAAATTACAGTCCTCCTGGCTGACTGCACGCGTGAAGAACTCAAAAGGACGAAGCATGTCTGTCAGGCTTTTAACTATGGCCCATTGCGCCTTACTCATCCGCAGGTCCTCCTTCTGAGATGTAGCCTCTGTCAAGAAATAGTGATCGAGTACCGTATACTGCTCATGCAGACGCTCAAGCATGTAGAAGGTTGAGTTCCAACGTGTTGCCACCTCCTGGATGAGTGCTTTCACTGGCATTCCACGTTGAAGTAGCAGTCTCCGCAGATGCTTCCGGGCCTTAAAAGAATGGCTGAAATGGTTGCACATTTTGCGGCAGGTGGCCATTACCTCGAACGCTGGACTCTCTTTATCACTCAAGAATTTTTGAACTACCAGGTTGATACAGTGCGCCAAACACGGCACTCTAACATGGTGACCCTGTGACATGGCCTTAACTACATTGGCGCCATTATCCGTGGAAACATAACCAATCTTGCGTTTTAGGGGGGATAGCATTGACAACACCTTTTTGTCAAACTCTTCCAAAAGGTTTTCTGCTGTGTGACTTTTCTCCAAGGCAAACATGGCTAGTGTTGCATGTTTCCGAGCAGCTTTGAAAACTTGGTCCGGGTCAACACCTGCGTTTAGCTTTGCTATAACACCTGAAAAAGAGACCCAGTGTGCAGTGATGCACATGTAATCATCGCCTGGGCCACTGGTCCACATGTCTGTTGTCAGATGTATTGTGTGAACAGCACTCTTCTGCAAAGCTGCCCCAATCGCCTGCAGCACATCTTCATGTAGTGCTGGAACCGCAACTCTGGCAAAATAGAACCGGCTCGGAACCTTCCATTTAGGGCAGAGCTTTGCAACTAATTCAAGAAAACCTACCGCTTCTACAAAAGAAAAAGGTAGAAGGTCCACAGCTAGCATTTTAGCCAGCTTAGTGTTATACAGACGCGTCAGTGGGTGGTTGCGTTCATATGGCACGTCTGAAGTAAGCATTGTTCTAATGTTGGCCTGGACCAAGCATTTACGGGCTGATAATGACTTCGTTGACCCAATTTTGCTCGCTGGTGAACTTTTGTGCGTTGGTGTCTCACTCGCTCCAACACTCTTAGTGTGCCTCACATTGGGTGTGCTGCTGAGAGGGGTACTGGGTGTAAGGGAAGTGTTTGACACGTCTTCTTCCTGCTCGTCAACATCAGATGAAACATCAACGTTTCCTTGAATTTGGCCTTTCTTGATCGCAGCTAGGTGCGCAAACCATTGGACACCGTGCTTTCTGTCAAGATGACCACTCTGGCCGCCGGTACCATAGTTGCTACCTGGCTTACCACGACTAACTGCAAGCTTACAAAGGGTACAAATGGCAAACCTTGGATTTTTGGGACAAACAGTAAAGAAGTCCCAAACTGGGGACTTGAAGTGTCTGTGGGACCTGGAGGAGGCGGCGATACTGGTGGTGGTGGTGGTCATGAAGCTAATGCCAGATGAAGTGGAGGATCTGGATTGGCCAACTTTTGTACGTTTTCCACTTTCACCGCCACTAATTAAGGTCGAGGTTGACGCAGGTCTCTTCTTGCCAGAAAGAAATATGGAAGCGGGACGAGTTGGTGTACTACTTAACTCCAATGATTGTGGTGTTTCCACTGCCTCCTCATCGACAACATCATCATCATCATCATCACGCGCAGCAGCTCTTCGGGCTAGGGTCAAAATGTCTGTTTGCTGCATGCCCGCTGGGGCTGCAGTGACCTTTATGATGACTGGGTCGTCGTTGGCAGAGTCTTCATCAGCAGCAGTATCCGCCACTTCTTGTTGAGCCTCATCACACTCCATAAGTCTGAGACTTTGGACGAGCTTCCTTTTACGCTTAAGTACCTTTGTTGGATCATGGTGTGCCTCACTCTCAGACGGCTGTGGTGCTGGTTCCCAAGTTTGATCCGTATCATCAGAAGGAGGTGTGCTTGAAGAGGATGTAGACACCACCCTTGATCTCTTCCTTGCTAGGGTTGTGGAAGACAATGAAGGATCATCAGGAGGAGTGGCTTCCTCAAATGATACCTCGCCTTGATTGTCGATTTCCTGATGTGCCCCTACTTCGGGAGGAACAACTATTGTGGGCACTTGTTGTGACCCTCCATGCACCTCTGCATGCGCATCTCCTTGCGCTGCCTCTCCTTCCACATGTACTTGGGCTTGTACTTGCACATGTGATTGTTGTTGCCGCTGTGGTTGTTCAACACTCGTCAGATGAGCTACAACAACCTGTGTTGATTGAGGGACATTGCTGCTGCTTTCTTGCGATGAGCCAACATCACTGGTCGATGGTGATTGAAGAAGTATACTGGCTGCCTCTGCAGCACTCAAGGGCTTGGACTTAAGTTGGCGTGGTGGTGGTGGTGGCACTGAGCCCAATGGAGCGGGGGTGCTGCTGCCAGCTTGGTCCCCAGCAGATCCCGCTGCAGCTGCTGCAGGCATACTTTTTTTTTTACTCACAAAAAAAGGGGCGGGCGGCACACCAGTGTCCTTGGTAACTTGCTTCTTCTGCTCCTTACTGGCACCTTTCTTGCTAGAGGAGCTACGGGTTACTTTTTTTGGGGCCATCTTCTTCAGAGCAGGTCAGCAGGCAGCAGTTGCACGAGTTGCAGAGGGTTCTGTGTCCAGACGTGACGTCGCGTGACGTTATGCTGCACACACCGCTGCAGGACTTCTTCCTGGCACTGGTGGTTCTATTGAGTCTTCTTGTGCACCTAAAAGCAATGGAAGACAGAGGAACATCAGTTCAGTTATACACCCCAAAAAATCGACAAAACACAGAAAAATGAGCACAATCCCATGCCATCCATGATGTTTACATTGAAGACACCCCACAGAAAGACTAGGGACATGCAAGTATGCAACACTCACTACCCCTGGGCATAAGGGATGAAAAGTAGGCAAAATAAGTGCAGGCCTCAGACACTGCCTCTCCTCAAAATGGCCCCCTTACACCCCAAGCACATGTTGCTGCCTGTACCAGCCAGCACTCAAGATGGCCACCACCACCACCCACATGGCCAGTCCACATCAACAGTACACCCCCAAAAAACAGAAAAACAGCCAGAAATCACCACAATCCAATGCCATCCATGATGTTTACATCAAAGAGAGTGAGACAACACCACAGGCACACTCAGTCCATGCACCACCACCACCCCTGGGCAAGCAAAAGGCCACACCAGCAGCCCCCCAAAAATGACAAAAAACAATAAAATAAGCACAATCCCAGCCCATCCATGGCCTCAATTATGTTTAAATTCAAGAAGACACCCCACAGAAAGACTAGGCCCATGCAACACTCACCACCCCTGGGCAAAGGGCCACACCAGCAGGCCCAAAAAAACGACAAAAAACAATAAAATCTGCACAATCCCAGCCCATCCATGGCCTCAATGGTGTTTAAATTCAAGAAGACACCCCACAGAAAGACTAGGCCCATGCAACACTCACCACCCCTGGGCAAAGGGCCACACCAGCAGGCCCAAAAAAACGACAAAAACCAATAAAATCTGCACATTCCCAGTCCATCCATGACCTCAATGGTGTTTAAATTCAAGAAGACACCCCTCAGAAACACTAGGCCCATGCAACACTCACTACCCCTGGGCATAAGGGATGAAAAGTAGGCAAAATAAGTGCAGGCCTCAGACACTGCCTCTCCTCAAAATGGCCCCCTTACACCCCAAGCACATGTTGCTGCCTGTACCAGCCAGCACTCAAGATGGCCACCACCACCACCCACATGGCCCGTCCACATCAACAGTACACCCCCAAAAAACAGAAAAACAGCCAGAAATCACCACAATCCAATGCCATCCATGATGTTTACATCAAAGAGAGTGAGACAACACCACAGGCACACTCAGTCCATGCACCACCACCACCCCTGGGCAAGCAAAAGGCCACACCAGCAGCCCCCCAAAAACGACAAAAAACAATAAAATCTGCACAATCCCAGCCCATCCATGGCCTCAATGGTGTTTAAATTCAAGAAGACACCCCACAGAAAGACTAGGCCCATGCAACACTCACCACCCCTGGGCAAAGGGCCACACCAGCAGGCCCAAAAAAACGACAAAAACCAATAAAATCTGCACATTCCCAGTCCATCCATGACCTCAATGGTGTTTAAATTCAAGAAGACACCCCTCAGAAACACTAGGCCCATGCAACACTCACTACCCCTGGGCATAAGGGATGAAAAGTAGGCAAAATAAGTGCAGGCCTCAGACACTGCCTCTCCTCAAAATGGCCCCCTTACACCCCAAGCACATGTTGCCTGTACCAGCCAGCACTCAAGATGGCCACCACCACCACCCACATGGCCAGTCCACATCAACAGTACACCCCCAAAAAACAGAAAAACAGCCAGAAATCACCACAATCCAATGCCATCCATGATGTTTACATCAAAAAGAGTGAGACAACACCACAGGCACACTCAGTCCATGCAACACTCACCACCCCTGGGCAAAGGGCCACACCAGCAGGCCCAAAAAAACGACAAAAAACAATAAAATCTGCACAATCCCAGCCCATCCATGGCCTCAATGGTGTTTAAATTCAAGAAGACACCCCACAGAAAGACTAGGCCCATGCAACACTCACCACCCCTGGGCAAAGGGCCACACCAGCAGGCCCAAAAAAACGACAAAAAACAATAAAATCTGCACAATCCCAGCCCATCCATGGCCTCAATGGTGTTTAAATTCAAGAAGACACCCCACAGAAAGACTAGGCCCATGCAACACTCACCACCCCTGGGCAAAGGGCCACACCAGCAGGCCCAAAAAAACGACAAAAAACAATAAAATCTGCACAATCCCAGCCCATCCATGGCCTCAATGGTGTTTAAATTCAAGAAGACACCCCTCAGAAACACTAGGCCCATGCAACACTCACTACCCCTGGGCATAAGGGATGAAAAGTAGGCAAAATAAGTGCAGGCCTCAGACACTGCCTCTCCTCAAAATGGCCCCCTTACACCCCAAGCACATGTTGCCTGTACCAGCCAGCACTCAAGATGGCCACCACCACCACCCACATGGCCAGACCACATCAACAGTACACCCCCAAAAAACAGAAAAACAGCCAGAAATCACCACAATCCAATGCCATCCATGATGTTTACATCAAAGAGAGTGAGACAACACCACAGGCACACTCAGTCCATGCACCACCACCACCCCTGGGCAAGCAAAAGGCCACACCAGCAGCCCCCCAAAAACGACAAAAAACAATAAAATAAGCACAATCCCAGCCCATCCATGGCCTCAATTATGTTTAAATTCAAGAAGACACCCCACAGAAAGACTAGGCCCATGCAACACTCACCACCCCTGGGCAAAGGGCCACACCAGCAGGCCCAAAAAAACGACAAAAAACAATAAAATCTGCACAATCCCAGCCCATCCATGGCCTCAATGGTGTTTAAATTCAAGAAGACACCCCACAGAAAGACTAGGCCCATGCAACACTCACCACCCCTGGGCAAAGGGCCACACCAGCAGGCCCAAAAAAACGACAAAAAACAATAAAATCTGCACAATCCCAGCCCATCCATGGCCTCAATGGTGTTTAAATTCAACAAAACAGTTGTATCATGCACCCATAACCAACCCTGGTCCTACTGGATACTGTGGCTACCCACAATATAATTTATTTAATTTTCTGAAAAAGTTCCAAAATTGTACTTGCAGCAACTGTAATGCCCCAAACAAACTTACTTGTGAAAGTTGATTTCTAATCCAAAAGTGATCCAAAGACAGTCAAAAAGGCCTCAAATCCAAATATCCAGCAGCACCCACAAAAAGTAATCCTTCCAGCTCCAGATCCAAATGAAAGTGACCAGGAGATGGACAAAGCACTGGGAGGAGCCTGCTGGACAGGAACAGGAAGTTGGAGACTGTGGGGCACTTCCTTCCTCCCCCCCCCCCCAAAATGGACTCCTTGCAAAAAAAAAGGCCATGCAAATGTCAACCTGAGGAGTGATTCTGATAAAAATCATAATTTTCTGAAGGTTTATCCTGTTTGCTGGTGATTTTCTTGTGCGAAATTGCAAAATCTCTATTTCGCAAGTGCGAGATTGTTCCTTTCCGCCGCAACTACATGTTCGCAATTGCGAACTCTCGCGAGGTGTGCTGTGCAAGGTGGCAAGCCGCGAGTACGTATTCGCGGGCGACAAACTCCCGCGGGAACACGCAGCAAGATCTAAAATGGCGCGTCACTCGCAAAGAAAAACAACTCGGCAAACGCTAAAATGACGGAAAGTGAACGCCGTGCACCACGCCGCGCGCCGCAACCAAGCAAAAAATCCGCCGCGAGCGGATTCACGGATTTTCGACAAATTCGCGAGCGTTCGCGGATTGCGGATTTGCCGAAAATCCGAAAAATCCGCGAGCGGAGCGGATTTTACGCCCATGCTTAGTTCTGAACAGCTTTTAACTCCCTGGCCAGCAAACCTTGTCTGAGGTCGCTGGGACCTTATATGGTCTGCTAGTGGTTGGTACATGTCTACACTGATTGGTGGTTGTATCTGGTGTTTCTATTGGATTAGGGTTAATGTCCTCATTGGTTGGGTATTTGAGGGTTCTGATTGGTTTCTGGGTCTGTGATTCAATCATTGTAGGGTTGGGACTAGGACTAGGGTTAGGATTTCTATTGGAAGTAGGGACTAGGGTTACCTGTGCCATTGGTTGCATGGACTTGTTTTGGGACTACTGGTAGGGCTAGGGCCTTTATTGGACGTAGAGATCAGGGTTTTTGAACTGATTGGGTGCTTGGACTAGGGCTAAGATTGGCTGTAAGGTCCTGGTCTCCTATGGGCTCTAGATTTTAGGGCTAGTGTTGTGATTGGATAGTGTTAGGGCTAGGGTTCCCATTGGCTGAAGGGTACACCTGATTACTAGTGCTATAAAAAAGGCCAGGCTTAGGGCGTCTTAGCTAAGGGCAGAGAGGACAAGGGCAGTTTCCTGTTTGAGCCTGCTAAGAGCAGAGAGGACAAGCGCAGTTTCCTGTTTGAGCCTGTTAAGGGCAGAGAGGACAAGGGCAGTTTCCTGTTTGAGCCTGTTACGGGCAGAGAGGACAAGGGCAGTTTCCTGTTTGAGCCTGTTTGAGCCTGTTCGTGACTGTTCGGGACTAGGGCCAGAAATGCTGCCCTTTTTCACATTTAGCAATATCCAGCCCACACCATCCACATCCACAAACAGAGCAGCACACTCACACCAAATGTACACCACGCACAACAATATGCACAAATTAATGTACCAGCCTGCACTACAAACCCAATCAAACCACATCTACACACCCTGCTATACCAACTACCACACATATCCACCATCACCTACAAACAGTACACAACTCTATCCTATACCACTAATCAGTACACTCATCACTAACACAACGCCAATCAACACTATACATAACTACATCCCATTCAGACACACTCTCCCTGCTGTAATTACACCTAACAGACCACTTTTTATCTCCTACTCTACCCCTCCTTGCATCATCTGACACCTCTTTTACTATATCGATCCCCTAAAACAAATGTTTCTAAACTTTTTCCTCTGAGTCCTTCCCTGCAAAACTCCTTTTACTCATCCAAAAGCCTCCTCCTATTGCTAAGACCTAAAAAAAAAAACCTTTCACTCTTTTATCCCTCATCTATCCTTTTCAATCGAAATTAACCGACTAACATGTTCACTTCTCAAATTCCATATTAAACTATACTACTATACTACCCAAATAACTGAATAACATATCCACTACTCAAATTACTTCATTTTTTTTTTTACTATACTAATTTTCAATAAAAATCCTTTATAGGTTCCGGAGTGGCGTGCTACTCGCCAGAAAAGCGCTTCAACACCCATCAGGGTTAACAAGTGCTATATGAATGCAAATCTTTCTTCCCCTTTTATCCCTCCGCTATCCTTCTCACTCCAAGTAACTGACTAATATCCACCACTGAAATTACTTCATATTTCACCATATTAATTCACCACTAATCCTTTGTAGGCTTTCTGAATAGCGTGCGTCAACAAGTGCTATATAAATACAAACCTTTGTCCTCCTCTATCCTTTTGCTATCATTCCAAATCCAAATAACTGACTAACCTATCCACCACTTAAAATATACTTGCATGTTTCACTATACTATTTCAACACTAATCCTCTATGGGTCCCGGAGTAGCGTGCTACTCTACGAAAAAGCGCTTCGACGGCTCGTATGGGGTAGTAAGCGCTATATAAATGCAATTACAATACAATACGTATACACATATACATATACACACATATACATATATATAAACATGTTCTTTCATTCTCCTAGGGCCGTGTAAGTGGCTTGATGGAGCAACAGTTTAAGAAAAAATTAAAGTATCTACTTAACAAACTGCATATTCCTGGGAAGTGAAAGCTAGCTCCCAGTGTTGTGTAGGACTTCACTTATCAGTGTTTTTATCCTGGCAACGTTCAGATGAGTATTCATACTTGCAATGCAGTTATAGGTAATTTATTTTTCGTGAAAATCCTAAAGGTATCAAAGTAATATACAGTCCCTACATGCCTATTGGCGACCAAGACATAAGTAGTACCTAGTACCTGGATATATGTTTTAACATATAGCGTACAAATGACTGAATGTGAGTGCTGGAAGAGGAGTTTATTTATAGAGTTATCGTTTTTATTATACGCACTTACACATCTCAATCTTTAAATTTCCTTTTAAAAAGAAATAAAATATGAACCTTCACATTTACTGATCCCCAAGACAGATTTTTAAGAGGACAACAAATGTCATTAAAAAAGAAGAAGCATTCATCTTGACAACTCTTTAGAAAAAAAGAGAATTAACATCACAATAATTTGAATTATAACAAATAAATGGTATATATTTAGACTGTGCTCCTACCTTGCCTGGGGTATTCATCTGCCTCTCTGTGAACCAGATCCTTCACCCTGTTTCCGTAGAGTAGCCTTGAGGAATCATGATCAAAAGCCTTCAGTGTTTCACTAGAGCTATAGGACTTTTGAGTGGGCACCCTACACTCATCATTGTCCACTGAAGAGTTTGTGTAGCGTCGCTCCTTGTCTCGCCGGCTCTTTGTAAGCGAGCAATAAGGCCTTCGTTCTTTCACATCCATTCTTCATTCATTCTGTGCGGGCATCAGTTCAGCTTACTTAAACGTTGTGTTCACATTCAAGGGAATCTGTAGGAAAATGCAGAAAAAGATAAATAATCAGGACAATCTAGGAAATAATTTAAATGGTTTATTTTATAATTATTTTTTATTTACTTCAGTCCGTATCATGTCAGGCTGCCTGTCTTCCACTTTGGAAACCATGCATATACTTGAATAAACAATTGCTGGGTGGAACAGGTGGTTGCAAACTACATATGAAATCAATGACGCTAAAATAATAGGCAGGGCTCGAGTCGGGGTACCACGCGGGTGGACGGATAATCAGAGGGTGCAAGTGGATAGGATGCTATTAGCAGGCTTCTGGCCATCATCTGGTGTGTGTGTCGTTACAGTTTCATTTCGAAATGTCCTCTACTTTGGTAGCCATGATGGTGAGGTCTAGAGAGACATTAGAAGCCCTCTTTTGCAGAGGAAGTGAATGATGAGGGCTCCCCGGGACTTTGACAAGTCCCCATGGACCAGTCCCTAATTAATAAAATGATGAATTCGTGCACCACAAAACTTGATGCTGGGGTAAACATTACTGCCTAAGCTGCTGCCAGTGCACACAAAAAGCACAGCCAGCCAGCACATGAATAAATATCAAAATCAAGAGAAAAATATTCTTCCCTAATCCTCGATCAATGAAACTAACCAGTCATTTTTCAAAAAAATCAGTACAACATTATTTTGATGACATTTATTCTGTCAGTGTTGACATCCTCATTTCTCTTCACAGACAAAAAATAATGGCACTGCAGACCGATTGTGTAAAGGTTAAACACTTCCCTCCCTAGTCTCCTCCCTCCCAAGGAATATTTCGGAAGGCACACAAGAGCAGAAGGCACCACTGAGTGATGGCCCCAGTCACTTGTGCCGGCGCCTCGGGGGATGCAGGAGAGGCCGCAGTATTCATACTGTAAAAAGGAATAGCAAAAGCAAAACCTATCTTTTGCTCTTTCTACAATCATCCCCGGGCGTTGTGGAAGAACTCCGCAAAGTTTTTGAATCTTTCTTTTCACAAAAGTTCTGAATAGAACTGACTTGCTTATCTCCCTTTATATCGTTTGATTTTGCTAAAACTGAATGCAAACTAAGTGTAGTTAAAGGTGCGTTCGCCAGCCCTCTTCACTCAAGGGTGTGCCATTCACATTCTTATGTGTTCACTAAAGCATGCATACAGCAAGGGGCAATAGACCCACCCACTTCTGCCATTGGATAACTTCATGTGACTGATGGTATTCTGCTCTTTTCCAAGGAGCACATCCTGACACTTAGTAGTTCCCTTCAGGGCCCGGGACTGCTCTGATAATGTGTGCTTTTTGAGACCAGAAACGTTTAGACAGCTGCTCCAATGCTAAAGTTTAGAAAAGGCATGACACAATAAGCATTTGCAAAGCCAAAAGGCTGGTAGCCAAAGCCAGACCTACTGGCTTTAGCATTTCTGACTGAACCTTATGGCACTATGAAGGGAACAGTGATCTGTCCTGTTCCTGCAGGTCAGGAGCAATAGCTGTGCCAATGTTCTCCTTAGGTCATGAAGGCTTCGTTTGAAAAGTAAGTAAAGGCTGGCCAGGGTGGACTGCCACTCTAGTACCTAACCACTGAAACATCAACAGATTGCCTTCTAGCATCAAACTTTTTTTTTTATATAGTTTTGAGCATTAGGTCCTCTTTTAGTATATGACACGTTATATTATTTACTGACTTCCTGTTATTTGCACAGTCTTAAATGTTCCTACTTTGTGTCTGGGCTTCTGCTAAAGCAGTACTGCATCTATATAGAGCCTCAGCATAGCCTGAACCCCCAGCACAACAAAATGCCCAATGAGGAAAACAGGAAAAAGTGGTGAATGGGGTTTTGTTCTATGGGGAGTACTAATCCTAAATCTTTATGATAAATGTTCACAACTACTCAGGCTAGCCAACAAGCATGCTTGTAATTGTGAACTTTGTTGTTATAACTTAAGCGAACTAATGTTCATAAAGGATTATACTGGTGAAAACTGTATGTAAACTTCATAAACATTTTATTTAACAAATTAAATACACACACAGGTACCCCTGTCAGACCAAGCCTCTGGACTTCAGTTTACACTGTGGACAGTAAGCAAGTTCTCTTGGTGTACCAGGGCACGCCAAGAGATCAGCTACCATTACCATTAGTCAAGGCTCGCTTGCTGGAGGTAAGGGGTGGACTATCCCATTAGAAGTAGAGTGGGGAGATCAACAGGTGGTCTTGCCTCTCAATACTCAGCTAGGGGGCTCACATTGATTATTTGACCGTACCGAGGGACTGGAGCCCTTGTACTGTTGCCACAATGAAAACCGACAGGGTAACTTCAAGGAACAAAATAGAAACTTGCAGGAACATAGTAGACTTTCGTCTTTACAAATTCAATGTCCTGATGAGGTCTCCTTTGAAGTTCAAATCAAATTCTATCCAGAGAAAGTCTTGGTATCTTGATAAATAGACTTTGAGAGTAGAATTGCTTAGACCTATCCATCTTGTTCAGGCACAGACCCACCTGAACATTACATCTGGGCTCTCTGAATGCTGAGCTAAGAATTTATAACCAGGGGACTTTACAATGAATTTAAAAATAAGAAAAAGCTAAGCCAAATATGATATTTCCACACAAGAGTCCATGTGCGTCTGGAATCTTTAGTGTTTTTAGAAGGGGTAAAAAGTTCAACATATAGAGAATTTCACAACAACAGAAACAGATGTTGAGATCTCGAACATGGTAATTTCCCCAGACCAAGGCTCTGAGACAAAGACCAATTTCTGTGGCCATGCCGGGATAGCTGATCAACATTTTACAGGAGAACATGATATTATACTTTTAAAGTAATTATATAGCTCATTTGTATTTTATGTAGTTGCATCACTGTTACTCTCAAAATAAAAGGCTTCCTCCGCTTACTTAGTTCCGGATTTTGGACATCTTGGAGGGTGACTGGTGCAGCCCTCCACCAAGTCACCACCTCCAAACACCTACCTGTCAATTTCACATCTGAGACATGGACGCCCATCATTGTCACTGACCCACCACACCACGACCATGTAAGAATGGGTTGCAATAGTATTTACTATGCAATTTTCACCTGACTTGGAAGTGAGGAAAGATGGCAGTGATGTATTAATGTGGCCTGCCGGCAGTCCTATCTCACCTTTCTATCGGGCTCAGAGAATCCCTAGGTTTAGCTTCCCTGATGTGCGATATTTAACAGAAACGGAATCCCTGAGACTCCCTTGCAAACACCAGTTAGTTGGTTGGAATTCCAGGGATTCCCCATATCAAGAGGATCTCCACCGGTGCTATTTCTGATGTTGGATAGGGCTACCAGATGGTACAGATGCATCAGCATTGAGCTGCTTGCAACTCCATACTGATGTCCACCACACTACTCTGCTACCCTTTAATTAAGAGCAAATACTGCAGGTGTCTTGTGGGAAAATGATGAGGTGGTGTAAGTAATAACTCCTAGTTGGCGCTCTAAATAGAGGCCTACAGGCTGATAAAATTATATGCCCCAACTATATATTTGAGACCTTTATGTATCACTGTTCATTAAGGGAAATATAACATGGTATTGCTACAGTACAGCAATGCCAATAGGAACAAGTGAGATATTTCTAATAACAAAGATTTGCCTTGTAAGTTAACCTGTCCATGTTATCCTTTGGGTCTCCCAATACAACGGGAAAGGATGCAAGGCTGGAGAAAGGCCAGAGTGAGTAAATCTGTGTTGTGGCATATTAGACCAAGGAGCACATTTGGAAGTCATGTCTGAATAACAAGCGCAAGCGAACATTAGGCTTCAGGGATTTCACCATCAATATTTATGTCAAATTGTATCATTAATTAAAATTAACTTCTAAAACACCCTCAATGTAGACATGACTGCAGTGCAGGCAAACCAACGAGCAGAGGGTAGAACTCAAGACAGATGCTGCAGTCTGAGCCATAATGCCAGCAATCCCCTTGCTGTAGTCAAAGGCTGTCCTTGCAGGTCCCAGGATATGGAATGGGAGCAGCATGAGGAGGATCATTTGTGCCCAAGAAACTGCAGCTGTGCCACCCTGTACTGTCCCACTGACACCACCCCGGAATTGGAGTTTAATGTGGTAAACCCAGGAGTTGTACTTGACTGCAGTGCCCTGCTTCCATCAGTTTTCAGCCAGTGGATAGTCTGAAGAGGATGCCACATAACTCTTGCTTTTCTCCTTTAATACAGCAACGATTCTAAAAGCATCGACTGAGTCCTTCTAGTTCATTCAGTCATGCAACGAAAATGTTGTCAGAGTGAGGCACGAAAGTGCCATATTCCAGTCTGAAACTTGGCAATCGCTTCTTGTGAAACGAGCTTGAAAAACAAATTTGCTGCGAGAAGTGTTCTATCTGGAGGGAAACCTACATGGCATGCCGTTGTCAAAACACTACAAAAAACATGAAAGAATAATTTAGAAATAATAATAATTTGTATTTGTAAAGGGTGAAGATATCACCCCTCAAGGTTTCAAGGCCGTCGGAGAGATTAAGTGAGCTATTGCCCAGAGTCACATGATGCAGAGCTGAGCTGCCGGCGGTGCCAGGGAATGAACCGGGGGGCCCCGCTCTGGCCGCTGAGCCACACCTCTCCTCAGAAATAAACAAGCATTTACAATGCAATGGTCTCGGCATTATTAAAGGTAGAGCTATTGGCATTGCTTATGACATTTTTTTTCTTTTTTTTTTTAAACATAAATAAATGGTATTGTCATTTACAATGGCAATAGCTGTGCAGGCCTCAGTTCTCTGGCAGCTGGGGGGGGTTGAGATGCACTGATAGAGCTATGTATGTGTCATTTCTCGGGCAGAAGGGAAGTTGAGATGCACTGAGAGGTGTGCAGGCCTCAGTCTTAGTTCTCTGGCAGCAGGTGGAGAGATACACTGACATGATAAGGCCGCAGTCTCTGGCAGCAAAGGGTGAGATGCACTGAGAGAGGTGTGTCAGCCTCAGTTTCTGACAGTAGGGTCCTTGAGATACACTGACAGATGATAAGGCCTCAGTGCTGTAGCGAGGGAGATGAGATGCACTGAGAGAGGTGTAGACATCAGTGCTCTATTGGGGGGAGATGAGATGCACTGAGAGGAGTGTAGACCCCACGGAATGATGATGTTTATACCACTTCCCGCTCACGGACACCACAGCTCCCACCCTTCCAGCAGGCCTCAGACACACACCTACCCCGGGGGTGGGGGGGCACTCACCTTTGACTTGGCTCTCGTACTCCGCCAGCACCCCTCGCTCCTTCCGCAGCTTCCCGTGTGATGTCATCCTCAGCCCTTTAAACTCCATTTACTCCACAAATGAAAAGTTCCTCTCTGCTCAGTGCCCCCCAGCGGGCTCCTCTGGCGTTGGGGGCTCCTAGGTAGGGCAGGACAGTGGTGCCGAGTACAAGGGCAGTCCCAAAGGGCAGATGTTTACGGCAGAATGCGGAGTCTGCTCCGGAGGAGGGCAGGCATAGCTCCCAGCAGCACCGACAGGCAGGGCGAGGGCACGAAGGGGTTAATCACGAGATGCAGCAAACACTGCCAGCTTTCAGCATGAATGGGGTCAGGCGCTGGGAGTCTGCGGGGGGGAGGAGGTATGCAGGGTGTGAGACACAGGGAGGGATGAAGGAAGGGGGGCAGGGATGATGCAGAGTGACACTGCGAGGGTGGTGAAATGAGGGTGGGGTGAGGCAGAGGGTTTAAGGGTGGGGTGAAGAAGGGGGCAAGGTGATGCAGGGGTGAGAGGTACGATGGGAAGGAAGCGAGTCGATGGTGAGAGCGTGCAGGCGCGTGACAGGTGAGAGATACGACTGTGAGGGTGAGGTGAGGGAGGGGGCGACGCAAGGCTGGGAGGTGTGACAGGGTGGGTGACGGAGGAGTGGAAGATGTGAGGTCGGGGGGGCTGCACACGGTGAGGATGTAAGGGTGGAGAAATGCAGGGAAGGAGTGTCGGTGGGCAGACGGTTCGTGGTGATGCAGGGTTAACACTGTGGGGGAGGGGGGCTGAGAGGAAGAGGGCGTGAGGAGGATGGGAAGAGACACCGCAGAGAGTGAAAGCAGTAGTTTAATGCAGGGAGTGGGGCTGTGAGGGTGCGAGGGGTGGGGCTGTGAGGGTGAGAGGTGACAGAGGGGTGGGACTGTGAGGGTGTGAGGGGTGGGGCTGTGAGGGTGAGAGGTGACAGAGGGGTGGGACTGTGAGGGTGAGAGGTGAGAGAGGGGTGGAACTGTGAGGGTGCGAGGGGTGGGACTGTGACTGAGGGTGAGTGGTGACAGGGGTGGGACTGTGAGGGTGAGAGGTGACAGAGGGGTGGAAGTGATAGAGGGGTGAGGGTGCAAGATGACAGAGGGGAGGGACTGTGAGGGTGAGAGGTGACAGAGGGGTGGGACAGTGAGGGTGCGAGGGGTGGGACTGTGAGGGTGAGAGGTGACAGAGGGGTAGGACTGTGAGGGTGCGCGATGACGGAGGGGAGGAACTGTGAAGGTGCGCGGAGACAGAGAGGTGGAAGTGATGGAGGGATGAGGGTGCAAGATGACAGAGGGGAGGGAGCCAGTAGGTCTGCTTAAACATCTTAGGTTGTTTTTGGCTACCACAAGGCTGCAGGAGTCTCCTCTGCTGGAGGTACTATTAACAAGCGAGAAGCTGCGTGTTCTGACTTGGCATAGGCTGTTTGTGTAGGTGCAAAATAAACTCTGCACTCAGGGTATGTCAACGCCTTAAAACGTGCTTTACAAGTACTCGTTAGTCTGGCAAGGTTCCTCTCCAGTACTTGATGACTAAGCCGACGAAATGCACACAGACGTGTCCAAAAAGTTAAAACCGAGCACGTGACCTAAGTTGTCGGCTGATGTTTTATCCGTGTTTTTGTAAAGTCCGAGCATTCTGCCACCAGTTCTTGCTAATGCTTAATATCTTTGTAAACAAAGCGCAGCAAGAGTTTTTGCATCAAACTACAGGGTTTAAAAAAAATACAAAGGCAGAGTTTCGTATGAACCAAAAACATGAAGATCAAAGCTCAGTTGTTTCCAAGGCCTGAGCAGGGAAAGAAAATCCTATTGTTCCAGGGTGTGATGTCCGGCCTCGAGTAAGGCGAGTCAACATGAAGCCAGGCAGTGACCGCGGCGGCTTCCGGTGACCTCTCCGCATCACCTACGGAGGCTCAGCGGGCCAGATTTCTTGTCGGACAACTGTGACAACAACGTGCACGTGCACCCGGCTGTGCATAATGTGCATTCTGCAGATTCCCTTTGTAACGCCTTATGGGATCCCAGGACACCTCTGCATGACGGCCTGTTCAAACCCCACCACCTCAGATTTCCTTTCAATACTTAAAATTAATTTTGATGAACTCATTAAAGTTTTTTGAATGCTACCAAATATTCTGTGCATCCTTTTCCAACCAGAATACTCCCAAACGTTGCTGAAGTAATTGAGCACGTGCCGAAGGGCAAAAATGAGACACAGCAGCTGTTGCATCCACCAATTCATGGTGTGCCCGTGAGGGCCCGAGAGGAAAGGAACTTACTCGGAGCTAAAACAACAAACGCGACACGATGAAAACAGAAACCCCCTTATCAAGTGAGCTGTGGTGGGCGTATTGTAGGCTGCAAGCACACAAAACACAGATGCTTCAAAGAACCTGCTCCACGCCCTACTTCTTTGAAGGATTTTCTGTCTGCGGTGCCGATATTGCAAGCATTTCCAGCAGCCACTTGGGGGAAGGCAAGAAAAACACGAGTGGTGCAATCAGGGGGAAGAAGGCAAGAGGACAGCGAGTGCGGCGACCTCATTAGCGGGAGGGGCGGTAAAAAGACACGGACAGCGGGAGGGGGCGGGGAAAAAGATACGGACAGCGGGGCAGAAGGCAAGAAAAAAACGAGTACAATCAGGGGGAAGAAGGCAAGAAAAAGAAGAGGATAGAAAGGGAGAAGAAGACAGGAAAGGAACGGCTCACCTTCACTGCGAAAAAAAAAATGGCGGTCGCAAGCTTCCGAACATTTTCGGATTCGGGGGCGTGTTCAGCGTTCTAAAAGGGGTGTGGCTAAAAAGTGGAAAGAACAGCACGAACACGCCCCCGAATCCGAAAGAGACGGAGCTTCTTTTGAATGACGCCTCTCTCCTCCAATTGCTGGCCTCCGTTTAGGAAGCCAGCCAATGGAGGAGAGACGAGGAGAGAGGCGGGTTAAACCGCCGTACTGAAAGACATTAATTCTCCGACTTCCGGCTGGCAAGCCAGCCTTCGGTCCGAGACCTAAAAAGAATCATATCAGCATCATATGGAGAGCACACCTTTGAAACATATCTCACAAGGGGAAAACACTGGCAGAAAAGAGAGCAAACGGGGTCTACATCCCTTTACTAACAAAAACTAATAGCATTGCATACTGCTACTACTAGGTTGCATGTACGGACCCATTATCAGGCCAAATACTTACTGCAAATCTTCTATTATGATCCCTTTTGGAATCACGCAACCAGGAGAACCGCTCAACCAGCGCTCACAATCCAGACTTGGCACGCGACGCTGGGAGAGAGCGGGTGAAAAAGTAAAATCACGCAGGTGACACCGCTGTGGGAATCCCAACTCCTTAGTAGCCTGAGAGAGAGACAGGGATTTGACAAGTGGGACCTGCTGGGTGTCTCAGCAGTGAGAGACGTGTCAAGAGGAGGGAAGATGAAACCATTCACAGAACTAAAGAAAGTACAACTTAGCCCCCACTGAGGTGTTCTGCTACCTAACATTCCTGCAGACAACCCTAGCTAAGGGGGTGCCTCTCCCAGAGTCCTCTCCGCTCAAAAACAGATTACTGAAGGAATAGATCACTAAAAGGCAATCTCACTAACATATATAAATGATAAATCATGCACCATAACAATTAACCCTCTTAAGGGAGAAATGGGGAAAAGACATCCCGGATATGCAAGAGGAAGAGTGGGTGAAGGCCCTGGCTTTCCCTCGGGAGGTTGCGAACAAAGCCCGTTTCTGCCTGGTGCAACTTAAAATTCCCCATAGGGCCTACATTTCATGCACCACATTGGTAAAGATGGGGAACTAACCGAGGCTTTCTGTCGTAGGGGCTGTAAAATGTAGGGTACATTCTGTCGTATAATTTTATGTTATGTTATGTTAGCCGGATTTATAGAGCGCACAGATGCCCCAGCAAAGGGGCGTCCTGGCGCTAACAGAACAAAAAAACCGGACAAAAGCGATAACAGCACTCAAACACAACAACACTAGGGAACTGAGGAAAACAGGAAAGTTTTTACCACCTTCCTGAAAGACAGAAGTCCGTCAATGGCACGAATATGAGCAGGAAGGGAGTTCCATAACTTGGCAGAGAGCACTCTAAAAGAGCGGCCGCCAGTCCTAGACCTTTTGAAGCGTGGCACTATAGCCAAGTAGAGACCAGAGGACCTCAGAGACCGAGTTGGAACATATAAGGAGATGAGATGCTCCAAAATCTGAGGAGAAGAATGTTTAAGGATTTTAAACGACAGACAGAGGGATTTAAACTTAATTCTCTGAGCAACAGGGAGCCAGTGGAGCTTGTGGATGTTTTTTTTGGCTGAGCAAAATCTGGGTAGGCCAACCAGAGCCCTGGCGGCCGCATTCTGGACGCGTTGAAGGCGAGACAGTTCAGCCTGATTAGCTCCCAGAAGAAGAGAACTGGCATAGTCTAACTTAGACAGAATCATTGCTTGTACAATGAGCTGTCTAGTGAGCGCGTCAAAGAATTTAAAAGTGGGTCGAAGCTGTCGCAAGGTCCCAAAACACGTGGCAGCAACCTTTTTAGTGTGGGTGGAAAAGCTGAGTTGGGAATCAAACCATACCACTAGGTTTTAACCTCAGTGACAGCGATAGGAGTAGGACCAAGCTCATGTGGCCACCAATTGTCACCCCATAGATGAGTCTGTTTCCCAACAATGAGCACCTCGATTTTCTTGGCGTTCAGTTGAAGGAAATTATCAGTCATCCAACGAGCCACAGAAATAAGCCCCTCGCGGAACTTAGCAACCTCAAGATCGGAGGCCCCACTTATGGCAACCGCCAGCTGAGTGTCGTCAGCGTAGGACACCATAGTCAGGTTCCCACGCTTGGCGACAGCAGCCAGCGGCTGCACATAAAGGTTAAATAAAGTAGGGCTAAGAACCGATCCCTGCGGGACTCCCTGGGCAATCGCATAAGGTTTAGATTCGAAAGGTGATTTCCTACCTGAAACGCCGCACGAGCCACGAGGTCATTGTTCTGCCTTCCCAAGGGTGCTGGTTTTTGCTGAGAGCTACGTCTCGCCGGACCCGCTTCGCGGGTCCCGCAGCGCGGCTCCAAGCTGTGATTGGTTCACTGTAAAGGGGGCAAATCTTCAACGACCGGCAGGGCTGCGAGCAACAGCGGGGACTCCGAGGACCAGGAGTCCCTGCGCGCCCCTGGACCAGCTGGGCTGCTCTCCCTGCCGGCCCCGCCCATTCGCTTATTGCATCAAAAGGCTGCTTCACCTGGTAGTGAGCGGATTTCCTACCTGAAACGCCGCACGAGCCACGAGGTCATTGTTGTGCCTTCCCAAGGGTGCTGGTTTTTGCTGAGAGCTACGTCTCGCCGGACCCGCTTCGCGGGTCCCGCAGCGCGGCTCCAAGCTGTGATTGGTTCACTGTAAAGGGGGCAAATCTTCAACGACCGGCAGGGCTGCGGGCAACAGCGGGGACTCCGAGGACCAGGAGTCCCTGCGCGCCCCTGGACCACCTGGGCTGCTCTCCCTGCCGGTCCCGCCCATCCGCTTATTGCATCAAAAGGCTCCTTCACCTGGTAGTGAGCGGATTTCCTACCTGAAACGCCGCACGAGCCACGAGGTCATTGTTCTGCCTTCCCAAGGGTGCTGGTTTTTGCTGAGAGCTACGTCTCGCCGGACCTGCTTCGCGGGTCCCGCAGCGCGGCTCCAAGCTGTGATTGGTTCACTGTAAAGGGGGCAAATCTTCAACGACCGGCAGGGCTGCGAGCAACAGCGGGGACTCCGAGGACCAGGAGTCCCTGCGCGCCCCTGGACCACCTGGGCTGCTCTCCCTGCCGGCCCCGCCCATCCGCTAGTTTAACCAATTGTTATTTAAAGGCAGACTCGTTCCCGCTCCCCGGGAGCGCGCGGGAGGGCGCCGGGAGAAGCCCGGGACAAGAGCGGGACCGTCTGTGGCCGTCAGGGGCCGAAGGAGGCCGGGCTGGGCCAACTCCCTTTCATCGTGTAATCGTTCTTATGGTACTGACAATACCTTTGTGTTTATGACTCTGACCATAGATCTATATGCCTAGTACTATTCATCTTTCTTTTTATTTGTCCGTGCCTCGCATCACTCCAGCTCTAGTAGTGTTTGCCATTGATTTTATTTTATTTTTTAGGCATTAGTCATCTCGTTATCTTGAACTGTTTTTATGACCAAAATGTCATCACTTGAAGTGAACTCTCTGTCGGGCACGGCTGGGTCTTCCCTCTTAGGCCCACTGGACAAATTTTTTTCAAAAATAAAGAGTGAAGTTGATAGGGAGCTTACACTCTCAGAGAAGCGAGCTGGGCGACGTCTTTCCATCGAGCTGCTAAAACAAAGACCGCTACCATCTCTGAAAGTAGTCACAGGCACTCTGACAGATTCAACTAAATCCAAGGAACCTGATAGTGAGTCTTTTAGCACAGAGGATATACCACTTATATTCCAGACCAATTATCCTGTCCAAACCGACACCATAGTTATCTCTGACTCTACTCCCTCTGAGTCTATTGATAATCAGATAATTGATTTAAGTACTCCCCTTAACGACTTAGCCCCCCTCCATGACATAAATGTACCTTCCCCTATCTTTACACCCTTGGGGTCTGATCAACATTCTCACAGTGTAACTGACAGAAAGACCATAAAATCTAAGGAAACCAATAAGGGTTGCAATAGTGCCTCTGGTTCACCACCGAGGAAGAGAAGCAGGAAGGGAGTATTTAAAAAGGGGAATAGACCTGCCATCAACTCCATGCACATTCAGCATACTATTCCCCAAGAAGTAGGGAAAGCAGATTCAACAGGGCACTTGAGTATGAAATCGATATCTGGTCCTAGCTATGAAGGTTTATTAAATGATATCAACTGTCTTATTAAGGCACTGATACTTCCACTCACTGAAAGGGTCATAAGGTTAGGGGAAAAAATTGACCAGATCCTTTTAGGGCAAAAGATAACATCGTGCCACACACCTGATGAGCAAAGAAACGTTAACCAGTGTGTTAAACAATCTCACATTGAACCATCTAAGCAACTAACTGGTATTCCTACATTAACCATAAAGCCCGCAGCAGGGTGCTCCAAACCAGTGTTGGATATTAAATCTCTCAACAAATCCTCTTTAGCTATTGACAAAACCAACAAAGAAATGCCCCCTTCTAATCCAGGGATACAAAAAAGATGCCCCACTATTAAAGATCCCTTAAGCAGATCAACCCTTGCACTTAATACAAGAACAAGAAATGTCGCCGATTTGCCCCCGGAATCCCTAAATTATGTCATCGTTCTCACAGGTGTCCCGCCTACGCCAGATGGTAACCCAGAACATTACTCTAGTTTAAAAAACAAGGTTATCTACTGGCTGCGGAAAAATAGACCACTCCCAACACACCTTAATGGTGACATAGTTTCGGTTAGGCGATGTAAGTGGGTGGGATCTAGACCTAAGGATATTGAAGGGGATGTGATTATTGTCAACTTAAAAGACCACAGACTGGTCACATATATCAGCGATTGGTTTCCTGGGAATGGTGAGGGGGGGATTGCCACGCATAATCTGAGCTACTTCTACCCGGAGGCTCTTATGAAACCTCCACCCCCTAATAACCTACCAATGAGGAAGAGAAATTTCCGCTTTAGAAATAATTGGAGACCTGAAGGCCCACACAGACCCACTCAAACCTTGAACCCAGCTCAAAGATATTATAATGGTAATGACTCTCCCTTTTTTCAATCAATGCCTATTCCCCACCAACCTAAGAATTATAGACCTCATGCACCACATAGACCGGATTCATTGATGAATCCAATGGCCCACGATTTTTATAACAGAAATAATGATTTTTGTTTTCCATCTTTGTACCCAAACCAACCTTTGCCTAATCATAATAATCCTTCTGCCTATAATCCCTGGGATCATCCTCAAACCTATAACCCCAAGAATACTTGGAATATACCGCTGACTAATTTATTCCATCCTTTCTCCGGATTGGATGAGAATGAATGACTTAATGTGACAGGCATTAAGGAAACGTTGCCTGAGGGGTATTTGATGTGCGGAAGTACTATTGTCCAAAATGATTTGTCTAGCATGTTAAAGGAGCAGCGGGACAACAAGATCGTTGGGAAAAATTTACCAAGTTATTCTTCGGACCCTAACTTTGTCCCTTATCATTCCCAACTAACCTTCAATCATTGTAGCTCTGTTACTCCCACGACTACAGTGGCCACATCGACTATACCTCTTCCACTTCCGCGGAATCCCGTAGAGAATGTTGGAAGCATACAAGGGGATCCTAGTAAGGTATCTCATTCTCTGCTCTCGTGGAATGTGGCGGGTCTAGGAAGCAAAGTTGCCAATAACGCTTGGTTAGATGTTATACAAAATCATGGTATACTTTGTTTCCAAGAAACGTGGCTTCTCGAAGAAGCACATCTGCTAGGCTATCAGACCTTTCATTCCCCGGCTATGCCATCAGTACAGGGACATAACAAGGGTGGTCTCTCCATTTATGTTTCAACTACCGCGGATGTAAAGGTACATACATTTTTCTCTAGTCAATATTTCCAACTATTATCATTTAAATGGGGCCTCAATGAGAATATTCTACTAGTGAATTTTTACAATAATATGTCTAATAGTGAAATGGAGCCCATAATGACAAACATGCTGAGCTATATTACCCGATTTGCAGATGACCGTGTGGGGGAAAAAAAGATTGTCTGGGTGGGGGATTTTAATTGCACTATCTGTTCACCCTCTGAAACAGATTTGTGCGGTTTGTCAGATTATGGGGAGGAGGGTCCAATACATTTCTCTCACACTAAGATGGGGTCCCTTTTGAATGGCATTGTTTTTAATTTTGATTTTTCATTTGTCAACCAGACTTGCTCACCACCTGCCCCATTCGAGCCAACCTTTTATGGCAGAGGTTGTAACTCGACAATTGACTTTGCTTTAATCACCCCTGCCAACCCAGGGTTCATAACCTCCTGGGAAGTTGGAAAGGATTTATCGAGTGACCACTATCCTCTGATAATCGGAGTAAACGTGACTGGGCGCCACGGTAAAAAGGGGATTGCCCGCACTTACCCATATAAGATTAATCTATCCAGAACCAATGGATATGTCGTCAAATGGGAACAAATTGTGCCCAGAGTGTTCCTACAGAATGTGCTCACCCAATGTGCTGCTGATGTTGTTGTCTGTTTGGAGGAACATGGCGCTCCTAGGAACGTTATGTCCGCATTTGCAAACATCCAACGTCACATTAAAAATATGCTGGTCCGAGTGCCCAAAGGAAACCCAACAAATCCTGATGGGTGGTTCAACGGAAAGTGCACGAAGGCGTTGAAAGATCTAAAAAGAGCCTTGTCCCTAAAACCAAGAAATCCTCCGTTAATACGCGAGACTAGGAAATTATATAAATCAGCTATCAAAGAAAGAAGATTGGCTTTGAAAAAGGAAGCGTGGGAATCACTGACTGAGGCTTCTAGACAGAAGAATAGTTCTCTCTTCTGGAGGGCGGTAAAAACCCTATACCAACCAAGGGAAAGTGTTAACACTATGGACCTAGCCATAATCGGTGAAAGATGGTTAACTCATTTTAGTCAACTGTATAATCACACAATGATTGGAGACACTATATCATCATTAGATGTGTGTCCTATTATAGAAAATAGAGTAGACAATAGTGGCCTTGAATACCCCTTAACCCACCCATTTCCCATAGATTTATTCTTTACTGTAGAGGAAGTTCATGATGCCATCAGGGAAAGTGCATCAGGCAAAGCTCCAGGACCTGACTGTATTCCGGTAGATGTTTACAAAGCAGAACCGGATTTCTGGGCCCCCCTGCTTACAAATGTTTTGAATAAGGGAAACCAAAGCGGGTTCATTGAAACCTGGACGGATGCTATCGTGGTCCCTATATTTAAAAAGGGTAGCAGGGACGACCCTACCTGTTACAGGCCGATATCCTTATTGGATGGTTTAATGAAAGTGGCAGGAAGAATTATTTTAAAGAGAATACAACTCTGGGAGGAAGACCATAATGTTGTGTCCCACTTACAATATGGTTTTAGAAGAGGAATTGGGACAATTGAACAATGTCTAAACTTGTCCCTCCTTATGTCTAAGTATACCCAGGTCAAGAGCGGAGCCCTTTTTATAACATTTATTGACTTAAGCTCCGCCTTTGACTGCGTTGATCATTCATTACTGTGGGTCACACTGGGTGAACTGGGTATTGACAATCACATTATCATTTTTATCAAAGAACTCTATAAAGAGGCAGGGGCAAGAGTGAGGTTTGGTAAACAGGGGGAATGTTCTGAGAAATTCTCGATTTCTAGAGGGGTGAGACAAGGCTGCATTCTGGCCCCGCAGCTTTTTACCTATTATATAAATTCAATTGGACAGCACCTTTCTTCTCTACCAAATGACTACCCAACCGTCAAAGGCTTACCTGTTCCAATCTTATTGTATGCCGACGACGCGGCCATAATGTCCCAGACCCAAGTCGGTTTACAAAGGGCGGTAACCAATTTTGCATGTTATATGAAGGACAGAGGTCTCAGAGTCAATATCTCGAAAACATTTACCATGTCATGTACTCGAAAGTTTAATAGTGCCCCATGCACTATATACCTAGATAAACAAAAAATCGCACCTACTGATAAATTTTGCTATCTAGGAGTTCTGTTTGATAGATGGTGTCGCTGGCAGGCTGCGATAGCAGCCAGAAAGCTGGCATATAGTTGCACTATCGGCGCCTTGCGCGCTTTTTCTGATAGAATTGGCGGTAAGCCTATTAAAGAGCTGGTCCAGATCTATCGGGCTAAATGCGCTTCAACAGCTACCTATGGTGCGGGCTTATGGGGCATCGAGAATGACCACTCCCTGCAGGGTTGTGAAAACCAATTTATTCGGTATCTATTGGGAGTGGCCAAAAGTACCTCTACGTACATGTCACATATCAAGGTAGGAGTTAAATATCTTAGTGATATCATTAAGATGTCCCCAATCTTGCTCTGGCATAAAGTGTGGGTTACACATGAAGCTAGGTTTAACAGAGATTTAATTGAAGACTGTTTGGCCTTAGATGGGGTTGCCAACGTCAGATGGTTATCGTATGTAAGATCAATATTTACTGATCTGGGACACCCAGAGTACTTTGATAATCCTAGAACTTTGGAGGCTGTCTCAAGATCAGCCTTAAAAAAAATTATAACCATCCATCAAGAAACTGGTAGATGGACCCTTGAAAAATCAAGACAAACAGTTTTAAATTATCAGGAAATTACCCCCAACGAAGGTTTGCAAACCTACCTGGTTGTGGTACCTAGCCCATACCATCGAATGCTTTTGTCCCGCCTGCGCCTGGGGATCTTCTTTCGCATGGTTACCTTACCTAACATCAATGACTGGTCATCTAACAAATTGATCTGCCCATGTGACAACATCTCGGTGCAATCTAACATACACATAATGTTTTTTTGCAAACTATATACAAACCCCAGACAACAATGTTTGAAGCCGTTTTTAAAACGATGGGGGTTACGAAAATGCAGATCAGCTTTCCTAAAAATGTTACAGCTAGAAGATGACCATGTTATATTTGCCGTCTCATGTTTCTTAAAATTGGCTATAAGGTACAGAAAATCTTTGGGTTAAAACTTTCTCATCTCTTGTCATATCGCTATCTGTTATTTTGAATTTTTTGTAGATCATGGTGTTTTATTTTGTTTTCTAAATGATTGTTTTTTAAATGTTAAAGTAAGCGCATATTTGTATCAATCATGTATATGATATTTTAATTGTTGTATATATAAATTTTCTTTGGAGTGCTTTTATGATTTTACTGGTAAAATCGAATAAAGCTTACTTACTACTTACTTAAAAGATTCAAAAGGTGGAGTGGCAACCTTGAAAGGTGCGACCAGATAGAAAAGATCGAAACCACTCAAGTGCCAAATTGTCGACACCCGCCTCAACCAAACGCTGAAGTAGAATATCGTGTGAGACAGTGTTGAACGCTGCACTGAGATCAAGAAGAACCAGTGCCGCAGTGTAACCAGAATCAACCAACATGCGCAGATGTTCAGCCATATAGAGAAGCGCAGTCTCGGTGCTATGACCGGGCCTGAAACCATTCTGCGATGGATCTAAAATATTTGCAGAACGGAGATGGTTAGCTAAGATGGTGTTAACATGGGCCTCGGTCAGTTTAGCTGCCCACGGGAGGAGGGAGATGGGCCGATAATTCTCCAATTTTTGTGGGTCCAGGGCAGGTTTTTTTAAGATGGGAATCACCTGGGCCTGTTTCCAAGCGCCTGGGACGGAGCCAGAAGATAAGGACAAATGAATGAGCTCACATAGCGGAGGGAGACAAAGGGAGGCAGATTCTCTAAATTGAGCAGCTCGAAGCGGATCCTTAGGAGAACCTGATTTGACTTTTACTGCGAGTTGTGGGCTTGCCCAAAATTCAAGAGTACGGACTAAAATAATTCACTGTTTAAATGAAATGTATGGGAGTGAGGTACGAGGTGCGGCAAAATGGTGTTTACTAAAAGTGTGGGAGGCAACGGTTTGGGGAGTGGAGACCAAATAGGGGTAACCTTAGCAATGATGATTGCCAAATGAAATATAGCACTGGCGTAGGGTTCCGATGTGACTCCCTTCCTTAGGGACTGGAAGAGGGATATGGACTGGTGTATGGTGGCGGAGAAGGCAATGTATACCAACACAGGATGCCCACGCAAATGGGGGAAGATCTGGAACAAATGGAATGACTTTAGAGGCAACCCAGGCATGGCTCCAGAGCAACAGAGGAGGGGGGAAGAAATTTAGGAGGGAATTGATAAAGGAACAAACAACAAAGGAATAACTTGGAAGTGGGATTGTAAGTTAGTTAAGAATGTAAAAGCTGTATTTAGGAGAGGTGACAGTATATTTCTTGTGCGATAAATGTATCTGCTATGTCGATTCTTGAAATAAAAAGATTTACAAAAAAATATATATCAATAAAAATGAGAACTGCTCATTTATTGGATCTCATCCGGTCTTATTTTAACTAAGTACTTTTCAGACAAACACACCAAGAAAGGTAAACAGAAGCGACAGTAGAAAGTGCCCCTGCTACCTATAAGCACTTCACTGTATCCCCTGTGCATCACAGATCATCCGTGTCCTCCACATATTCCAAATGGTCACGCCCTACAAACATGGAGAGTGTTGTGCTTCACCCAAGATCAGCATGTATGCAGGGAGGTTAGTTGTCGATGTCGAAGTGGTAGCACCCTATACTACTGTCATCTAACCACAGAGTGGCACCTGGCCACCAAGGAGGGCCAAGTCCACCATCTACTGACGGTGGACTATCATCGATCTCGCCTGGTCCAGTGTGGAGCCAACATGACCTCGGTGCCCAACAGGCTCTGCCCATGACAAAGTTTGGAAAAGTTAAAACTATCGTATCTGAAATAAAACAAGACACATTTCAGAAATAGGCTAAGCAATAACGTCCAAAAACCTGTTTCAAAGTATAAAATATCCACGAGCCCCAAAACAGTTATGCAGCCATATGTATATTTAAATTTGACATGCTTGTCAACCATTTATGGGACAATACAAGGAGCCACATACAGGACAATGGCATCCAGTTTGGTTCTGCAAACTCCACTTTTATGAGAACACTTTATTTAGAATTGTTACTGCTCAAATGAAATGCAAGGTCATCCACAAATACAACACATGTAACGTATTTGCTAATTGGTAGAAACAGAAGTGGCAGAAGATATGTTTAAATAATTCTTGTTTATGCTCCCTGCCCAGGTTTGCGTCTCTGTTCGGCACGCTCTTCTGGTATTTTTTTCTGTGCTCTAATTATTTTCATGCTCCTCTCACCTTTTGACATCATGAACATCATACAAACACCTTTTGACTTCGAAAGACGGTCATGGTGTCTTGGAGAAATGTGTCCCACATTAATAAAACTAGACAGAAACCTTGCGATGTCAACTGTAACTATTCATAGACTTTGGGGAAATGCAGAAGTGCTATTGCAAACATTTTTCCAAGTTTTAATATTTTTTTGGAAGCTGAAATGACCTCTTGGTCAAACATTATCTAATGTTTCTTCAATTCTGGATCATTTTCTTCTTTAACACGCCTCCTGCGTCCCAAGGGGAGTAACCCGAGCGCACCTAAGAACACGCCATCGTCTTTGCCTTCGATGCAACTTCTATAATCTGCTGCATATCAACAAGTGCAACGGGCGAGAGATTCTCGTTTGCAGTAGTAACACTACCGTGGACAAACATGAAAAACAAGTGTGCAAGCAAAAGAATGAAAACTTCTATGCACAATACTACCGACAAATTAGCGAGTCTCTGCGCATCATTTGGAAACCAACTCCACCCGCTCAGACAATAAGTGATTGTATTTTATTGTAATTGCATTTATATAGCGTTTACTACCCCCGACGAGGCCTTGAAGCGCTTTATAGCAGGAAGATGGAAATGATTGAAAAGTATTTTACAGACTTGCATTTTCCCTGTTTGGATGTCCATTGCATCATTAGTTTAGCTGACACGTTGCTTTGCAGAAAGAGGGCAACCGCATGCAAACTGCCTAGGTCTAATCCCAAAAGAAAAGTCCTGCAGAAACGACTTCTGCTGCTACCTACGGCCTCACGGGGCATAGTTTAAGGCACGCAGCTCGAGCCCCTGCAATTTTGCAAGGTTAAAAACCCATTTCTTGCCATACACTGAGGTGGACAGTAAAAAACAGAGTCGGCTAGATTCTTTTTTTCCCCGCTAAATATTTTATTATTTTCTTAGAGACAGTACGAAACAGAAAGCATGTAATACATCCATCCATCTAGGAAGTCTACAAGGACATCCTAATGAAAGTAACGATATATACATTGCTTCCGTCTACAACCTTGTACAAAGGGAATATAGATGAACGGCAGGCAGAAGGTGACGAGGTACAATGGCAAGGGCAGCAACGAGTCTTGATAAATAGAGCATTCAAAAACATTTATGTGGATCCCTAACAAATACGGGTGTTGGAGAGAGTTATAGTAGGCATACCTAATATAAACCATGAAGGGGGAAGGGAAAATGGGGGGGAAATTGAAAGAGGAGGGGGCAGAGATGGTTGCCTGAGTGTTTACCACTGTGAATAGAATGCCCACTACATGGTTGTTCATCTTGTCTGCGGTATTACACATGGGAGGCAGCACAGCATCCTGGGCTGGACATCCACTGGGGCAGTGCCAGTCACTAAGTCACATCTGATTACTCCCAGACTGTAATGGCAAAGACAAGCCAAAGGACTACGAGAACGAAACGCTGCCAAGAGTAATTACCAGATCAAATAAAGGATTTCTATCCATTATGTTTTTGCTAATTTGTTCACCATCTACAAGGTGAAAATATACAGTTATCTGATTGCTTAAGTGATGTTTTGTTGTGATATTTAGGGTAAGTGATATAGATTATGGATTTTGCAATTCCCAATTAGACTAGAAACTTTCAGATAATCACACACACTGAAAGAGAAAAAAAGATATAGTGCAGGGCATAGAGCTGAAGGAGACAGAAGGCTCTGCTTTATAAAGTAACAACTTTTTTCATACTAGTTTCTATTTGGCCATTTTGTTTCTGTCTTCATGTGTACAGTTTGCTACTTTCCCCTCAAGTTTCTGAACCTTGACCATTGGTGTATTTGTTTTTCAATTCTGTTTGAAAACGGTGTTCCATTTTCTGATTGTTTTATATTTCCGAATCTGTACACTGCTCTTCACTCTCTTAATCATTTATTGCCGTGTGTTTGGGCCTTTTTTGGCCTTGAGTGAGATGTATGAATGAGTGGTAGCTGCAAAGTGATTTGAAATGGTCAACAAGGACCGGAGTCTGTGAATGCACCACAATAACGACTGCCAATGTGGTTGAGACCAAGATATGAAGGTGAAAAGGTTGGCTCATCAAGAGAATGGTAATGTTTGTGTAGTCTTAAATCTATGTCTTGGTTTTTCATTTCTACTATTTCCCCAACATTGTTTATTTTGACCCTTTATTTCAATGTATGTCTGCAAGTACCAGTGCCTGTCCAACGCTGCCACTGGTGAGACTATGTCTCTCTAACTCTCACAGTTGATGAAACAGACTTAATAAGCCGGGGGCCAAGTGAGGAGAGGATTCAAGAGTGGAGAGACCCATTTATGATCAGAGTATAGCACCTCTGCACATGTAAAATTCTGCAGGTCACTCAGACTTCAATGAGCAGCAGTGTCAGGGTTCCCTTTTCTTGCTGGGAATGGGCAAAGTCAATAAGAGGGAGTTGTGAATAAAGTGAGACTGACACCATCAGAGAGAGAATGGCTCAGACCCTGGAGGGTTGTGGGTTACAACCTCTGGATCAGGCAAAGGCACATCCGCATTCCTCAACCAGATCTTATACCTAACTCTACATAGGTGGCCAACATCCACAGCCCACATTTGGCTGTACACAGCGGGGGTTGGCCTCTGGCCAGACCCTGCGCCTAACATTTCTCTGGTGGGTAAACACATGATGCCCATGGCCATGCACAGCAGAGGTTGGCAGTAAGCCCTGGCAAGCCTATGCATCCAACTCTACACAGACTGTCAACATCCTCAGCCCACATCCTTCATTCATACAGAGAAGGGGTTGATCACAGGGACAGGCCTACGGCTAGGCCCTGCATCCAGCCTTCCATGTGTGGACAATACTTGCAGCAAATGGCCTGTGGACATCTACAACAGGGTTTGTTGCAGGTCTTAGCCTCCAGCCAGTCACTGCTCCCAATCGACCACAGGCTACCAACCCCTGCTGCTCACAGCTTTCAGTAGTATACAGAGGAGTTGGCTGCAGGGCTTTGGGTCTGGGCAGCCCCTGTGGTCAACTCTCTGTGGGCGGCCAACACCTGCAGTGCAAGTTCACAGTCATCCGCAGTGGGGCAGGCGGCGGGGGGAGCGAACACAGCACCTCACCTTCGCCAGGTCATTCTCTAAACCCTCCCAGGATGCAGGCTACTGCTACACACAACTTCCCGCCATTTGTAGTGGGGTGGAATTCGGGGGCCTTACTCCAGGCAGACACTACATCAAACTCTCTATGGAAAGCCTACTTCTGACGCATTTATGGTCTTTGGTTGTATGCAACGAGGGTTGCCTCTGCCCACGCCCGGCGCTCAATTTTCCATTAGCTGCCAACCCCAAGTGCAGCAGTGCTGGTTCCAGGGCTTGGCCAATGGCCAGGCCCTGCTCCCATTTCACCACGTGTGTCCAAAGTCTGCATGCAGCCATTGGTAAAGCACACTGTTTGTGCACCAAATACCTTTTATTTTCAATTGTTTGTGAGTTTGAAGACCCTATTGATTAGTGTATCCTGAGGGTGTACAGGATCCATGCAAATTCCAAGATCTGCAAATCCATCATAGGATTTACAAAACCCACAATAAAAGTTGTTTTTCATTTCAATAGCAAACTGGTTCCTTTGGGCCCCTTCATAGGCCTTGGGGTTAGATAGGTTCACCAACCCCTAATAACATTTTAATTTTATTTTTCCAAACAAAGCGCTCAGTGCACCATGATAAAGGTGGCCACAGTAGAAATATTTCAGTGACATCCAGCCAATCAGAGCATAGCAATTGTGCAATGCATGAAGGACAACAAGCTCCTTACTTCAATAGGGTGTTTTTTTCGGTTGATTTGCAAATTTGTGGAAGATCTGCAAATTAACTATGCAGATCTCTAAACTGTAACCTCTTCATGCCCAACCTGTGCACCTTTTTTAAGTTATTTGTCAAAAAATAATAAATGGCTGTACACTAAAATGCTTCATGGCTCTGCCCAAAACGTTCCATGTAGAACCAAAAGTGGAATAACTTTGGTGGGGGGTGGGGGGGGGGAGTATAAAGGTTATTCAGAAAAAACCCGATGATATATATATATATATATATATATATCAGCTTCTTCCCACAACATCATTCTTTAACAGTCTTAAGTGCATCTGTATTTTCAGCAACATTAATTTAACCAGTTACAAATCTATTCTAAATATTGTATAAAGTACACCAATAATCACGAACATATGTTGTGAACGAACCAATTATATTCTGAAATTATGCCACAAACACCAGCCATTTGTACATGCTAATGGTCTTGCATAAGAATATTAATTAAGCTAAGTAAGAAAGAAACAATTGGAAAGACTGGATTTAGCTGAAAATACAAATGCATACAGACAGTTTTTCTAAGGAGGGACAACGCTGTCAAGAGACAGTTTGGCATCTCCATGGCAGAAAACCATAAAGTGCAGAAAATATTTTAATTGCTACAATGCAAATGAGGCATTAGGGTCATGTTATAGAGTGTTAACTGAAACATCCAGCTATGACTTCAGCATGCCTGCAGGCCTTTTAAATTGTTGTGGGAAATCGCTGCATTCAAATCAATGGTTCTAGGCTTGCGTTCCCTCAAGGCTTATTACAGTTTGGCATCTCAGTATCACTTTTAATTAATGAAGATGATGGGTTTCTCGTTTCTTACACCTTTGTGTAATTTGATAAAGAAAAGATAAAACCTTTTTTATAACAGTACCTGAAAAAGCAACAATACAGAGTAATGTAACTGGTTCTGCTTCGGCATTTCAACTGTGCGGTTTTATACTAAACTTATATTTATCATGCTCAAATCACACATTGCAATAATACAAAAATAAGCCTTATAGTTAAAAAACAAAAAATTATAATTTTTGCTGGGAAGAAAACCTCAGAAAACGGCAATAGAAATTATGCTGTGTTATCGGCTTACATGATCTGTCTACGTTTTTAACTAATATTTCTGAAACTCCAGAAGGGAGAGATACGCCTCGGGGAGATTGCAGCAAAGAACAGCCAAGAAAATTGGCTATTGAACTAAGTACTGATCTAACGTGCCATTCTTCCTTAGATAAGTCTGCATCATCGTCTCTGCTTATTTGTGTGGCTGAAAATCTGATAGGAGCTCTAAAAACTCAGAAGCTATACCAGCGGAGAAACAAGCTGAATCTCCATATCGGGTAAAGAAGAAACAAAATAAAAGTAAAAGCTCAAAGGGCATGACAAAACCCACGGAGCATTTGGAGTTTTACGCACTGAGCCTAATTCACATGCTCGTAATAAAGCGGAGGTCAGTGGAAATCCCCTGCACCAGTGGCGGCTGGTGGAATTTGAAAGTGGAGAGCCGTAAAACCAGTGAATTATTTATTGTGCGAGTGAGGCCAATGTTTATGAGGGTAGGGTTCGGGTGCTCTCCCTGAGAAAAATCTTGAAAATAGGTGTATTTTGGTGCTAGTTTCAGCAATATTACTGTCATAAATGGACAGAAAGAATAGAGCTCTTATACTAGATTCAGCCTGTCATCCTTCCTCTACCCAGGATGTAGTGTTATGGTCAGAGTTGCCATCTTAGGAACTGGGGAACTAGGTTTAATACTCAGGATGACTATCCTGTGTTTCTGGGGAAATCACTTAATCTCACATGTGCCTATAAAAAAATTAATGTGACCTTTTGTAATGTAATTAGTACCCATGAAAGCACTAAATTACTTTAGGTCAAGTTTGCACTGTACAAAAACTGAACAAAGAGGTTAAAAACAAAGCCTTAACATAGTGAAAGACAAATAGATACCAATTTAGTGGCTAATTTGTACAACGGGAAACCAGAAAATATGTATAAATCATGGCTACCACACTTAGGCAAATATTTTATTTCACCAACACTCAATTTTCTTCCTTATCATGTATAAAAGCACTTTTAAATATGTGAGTTCAGAATATCAGTTTTTCAAAAGGTGTGGCTAAAAATCAAAACAAAATATTCTATAACTATTGGATAACTAATCTCGTAGCTGGAAAAACATCTTTGAAATGATAAACAACCACTGCACAAAGCTGACTGCCCTATAACTGACTAGGAGTAAGTGCCAAGCATAACTACTAGAGAATATGCTTTCAATGGAAGCTTATTCCGGCAGTTTTTGATTTATTAGTCATGCGGCTGACCTATTACTATGAATGATCTGTTTGCTACATGCTTAGAGTAAACACAGTTTTATAGTTAACAAGGGTCCTTAGCTTAAAATAGAAAATGGAAAAAGGATGAACACAGGCTAAAAAATGAAGACTGTGTGTTTTCTTCAGTGTCCAGCCGGACATAGAAGCATTTATTTAAAGGATTCAAAGAATTCATACATTTAAGGTGAAACAAGTCACACAATGATAACTGGGCACAAGCCTGTACCGAGTCAGGAAAAGACAATACATGGGGGAGAAAGTAACAGGCAAACAAGCAGGAGAAACGGCGGCTTACAATACAATACATTTTTAAGTAAGCTCTATCCCACAGTTACTGCAACACAAATCATAAATCGAAAAAGGAGCAGTACTATGTAAACAGTCGACGAACGTTTCGATCCCTATCTCCAAGGATTATGTTGGGATCATCATCAGGACTACAATAAGAGAGCTTTGCCTGATTAAACATATTTACAAAGGCCTAAGAGGCCGTGCTAATGGGCGTGGGCAAGGTCCCGATACTCGCCGGAGCAGGAGGCTGGATCATCAGTACTTAGTATTCTTGGCAAAACGCATGATAGCTATTGATCCAGCCACCACGCTGCACTAACGGGACCCATCGCTTCGTCCCTGAACGCTAATCCAAGCGGCTTCCCCCCCCTTTTGGAAGGCACACGCCATCATGCATTTTGCCAAGAAGTAAAAGATATGATTTCTAGACTGTCAGGCTTGTCTGCTAGCAGCAGGATACTTCCACCACCCTCAACAATATTGGATACTTACAACATTAATACATGGGAGGTACCAGACAGCTCAAGGCACAGCTTAGGAGCTGTGGGAGTAGTGGGAGTTTCAAAGACTTTGGACCAAGCCTTTTCTGACTCTCTGGTTGTCAATACAATTTTTTCCCCCAAAGTAACGGATATTTGCTACACTAACAAACCCTTATTGTCTACAATTCTCCAGGCACTTCATGATTAAAGGGCTGAGGCTCACGAACATTTTATTCAAGCCAGAGCAGATAGTCTCTCAATCCAACAGGCCTTGGCTGAAGTCACTGGCAAAGTGGCTGTGCTGATGCACGATGTAGCAGAGCTGCAGCAACGGGTGGCAGATGCAGAGGACATAACTTTAACAATGGCTAAAACAATTAAGGTGCAAGATGAACAACTCCTTTTTCTCAAAGATGAAGTTGAAGACTTGAAAAATAAGCAACGTAGGAACAATCTGAGACTCTTTGCGATACCTGAAGGAAAAGAGAGGGTGGATCCACGGGCATATATAGTGCAGCTATTTCAGAAAGCCTTTTCTGATTTATTAGATTAAGACTGGGACTGTCAGATTCAACAAGCTCATAGAATTGTAATGTTCCTAAGCCATGAATCTAGAGCTATTCAACAGTATCCACATTCACTGCTTATCTAGTTTGGCAATGTTTTGCTGCATCAAGCCATTTTTTTCCGAGCTCACACTGCTGCCTCTGCTACAGCAACTTCCTTAACTTTCTTTGTCAGATCAGATTTTTGTAAGGAAACAATGGAAAGAATCTAGAAACTGCACCAGCTGATATATCCACTGAAGGCGGCTGGAGCACAGGTGTTTCTTCAGGAACCAGCAAACCTACAAATTATTAGGGAAGGCCGGACTCGGATTTTTCATGCCGCTATTGAGGCTCAGCAAGCCCTTAATTCTTGGGAACTCCTAGCAAAAAAATAGTTCATTAGAGTAACTACCTAGACTAGCTAGCTTTAAGCAACTGTTGTCTCCTACTCTGAAAAGCAGGGCTATGTATTGAATGAACAAAGATAACTGATTTGCATAATGCATGTTATTTTATTTTTCTATACTCTCTTTTTATGCTATCTTTTATTGTCTTCTTATCAAGGTATGCCTTGGGTCTTTTTTTTCTTTTCTTCTTTTTTGACTAGTATGGGTGTAAATTGCGCAGCGGGAAAGCCCAGGATTCCGTGCACTCTCTCAGGTGTCATTTCCATCGACAGCTTAGAAAATGTGCTGTGTTTGGACAACATGTAGCACCACTTATGTTGCTTTCTTCCAATCATTAGTACATTTACATTCGATGTACTAGGATAGAACCAAACTGGTAAAACCTACTGTGAAACTGTAGCTGTTTTATCCTACATGCCATAACATTCTTAAAGTTATACCTGTGGCATCTTCAAAGCTGTGCCTGTATTATTACAAATTTGGAGTCTACGTTGTGCATGTGGATTGATACTTAAAATATTTCCTACCATATCAAATACACTTGGGTATATTCACACACATCATACTTTACAAATGTCGCAAAAAAAGTATATTAGCATTGATTATCTGGAATGTATGCACCTTTGTGTCTGGGTTAATGGAAACAGGCCCTTGACACACTGGCTGAGCAAATCCATCAAAACTGTGTTTTACATGTGCCAATTCCATGGAATCCTCCCCTTACTAAAAAAAACAACAACAAATGCCCTGATCCTTGAAGTCGTAATGTTGTTCTTGGAGTACTACAATACTATAGTCTTAAATTATTAACAGAGCGACCCTTTAAGTAGTGAACCATGACATCCAGATTATATTTCACCTGCTATATGACGACCGCACACCTGCCTTGAATGTCCTTTTTTAGTACATGACCGAAGTAAGTTTACACTTAAGGACAAGGTGTTTAATTTTTACACAAATGTAAGCGGCACCAAAATTAAACTTAAAAATGCAATAACTTTGAGTTCACTTTATAAAAATTAATTTTAAATAAATTGTATTATTGTTTACATCCCTAAGGCACGGTAGCATCCTGCAGAAGGGGGATGGAGGGGTGAGTTAGCAAAAGGGGTGACCCGAATGGATAGTATAGATGCATGTTGAATTGCACAATGTAATTTTTCTTTGCTCATCAACTTCTCCAGAAGAGTTGCCTGACTAATGCATACATTGTGTGACTGTTAAATGCAATAAAATCTGTTTAAAAAAAGAAGATCCAAATATTCAAAGGATAGGGAACATCTGATTTCTGTACCAATTCAGTGATCATATCCTCACATTATGTACTATATTATTCTAATGATAATCTGGCCTACACTCAGTGCTGCACTCTTAACATGCAGTATTTTTTGGAAATGGAGGGTATTGCAACAATGACATGTTCACTTCACATCGATGCTGGCTTCTGTGACCAGGGCCCTTCAAAAGGAGTGTGAGGTGATCTCATTCTGGGATCTATAGGTTCTCAACCCTTTTGTTAACACACGTGCTTTGGGTTTTTACACCTTTTCAGTAGCCAAGGCTCAAAACCACATGCTTATGGTATCTAGTTGAATGGACTGAAACCTCTCTCTAT
Organism: Lissotriton helveticus; assembly: GCF_964261635.1. Lineage (NCBI taxonomy): Eukaryota > Metazoa > Chordata > Amphibia > Caudata > Salamandridae > Lissotriton > Lissotriton helveticus. The sequence continues at coordinate 15,629,623 of NC_136060.1, read as the reverse complement.
GCATGACAGCAAAGCTTTCGACTTTACTTCACTGCACAGAATCTATTCAATCTCATACAAAGCTTTCCATAATCACATATTTGGATAAGGAGGTAGGATTAAGAGTCAGTCTTCAACTTTCCAGAACATGCAGCCTAGCAAGTACTCAAAGAATCACTACATGGTGAATGAATAATAAGTAATCAAACTACTCTAGAATTAAACAAGTGAATGGCAACATCACTTTAACCAATATATTTAGCACTTGTATGTACGCCATGACCTTTACAAATCGGACATTTTACCAGAGTCATGTTAGATTAAATTCTGGCTACAGTAAAGAAAATCAGTGCAGGAACAAAACAGCCACAAGGCGAGACAAATGTAAACTATTCACCAAAGAATCCAAGTGAATTTTGAAAGGTAGTCAAAGGAACTAATAACAGGCGACTTTAAAGACCACAGAGTAGATACAGCATGTCTTGAGAGATAGTGCATGCTCTGCCTAGGTTCGACCTAAAAATGACTACATAGATCTGAAGCTGCACGTTGACCACCACTTAGTGAAGGAGGCCCGTAGATACGAGTAAATAGTGAACACCACTTAATCAATGGGGTCCTTAGATCCAACACAGTAAATATTTCCCACTGCTCTGTAAATAAGACTCAAAATGTCTAGAAAGAAAAGAGGAGACAGCCCTGGAAGCACTGAAATTTGTTATGGAAATAGACAAAGCATGACCCTTCTTTTTGTATGTAGGTACTCCAAAAACTCGGTTAACAGGTGTGGGGGCCAGTGAAGGGAAATTTACAGTGTAACTATAGTGACAAGAAGTCATGTAGCCATCATAGGGTCTGGTTTAAAAACACCATCCTACACTACCAATAGAGTGGGGGTTTTCTGCCAGAGTACAAGAGAATTATAGAAAGGCAAGCTGAAATTAAACATCTACATTGAATCTCACACAAACACATTTTTAGAAAATTATGTTTTGGTGCTCTTTCTAAACAAAGAAAAACTGGTAACTAAAAGTTAAGTCAAAATATGCTTGGTCCATAATAATGCTGGGCTGGAACCTAGAGGAATGCTACAATTTAAAACATTAACGGGCTCCAAAATATGTTTCGAATTAATACAAATGAAAATGCAAAAGGCATAAACTAGTGATGAAAACTGAACTTCAGTGACTGATGCACTAATATCTATCAGAGATCAACTCAACTGGAAAAATGGCACTCTGAAAAGGTGCTTAGGATGATCTGTAGCCAAGAACTACCATTAGCGAAACAGATGACCCTTCATAGGCAGCCATTACAGGTCGTCAAATCCAGACCTATCGTGCTTAAGAATGAAGTCTCCATTCAAGCACCGTGACTGCGATGCACCCAGCCAAAGCAGACTGCGGGAGAAGAAGCCCATTCCTTTCACATGCACCTCAAGTTGCAGGTGCAAACCACATGGTGCAATCAGGGAGCCTAAAGAAGAAACAGTGTCTGCCAAACACTTGCCCCACAAGCTAAACAGGATGTTTTCATCCATCCACTCTAAAAAAAACAAAAAAAAAACAGTAAACGCTAAGCACATGCCCTGTATGCAGAAAATGTAGCAAGCAGACTATACCCAAACAACTGAAAGACAAAGAAATGCCTGTTGAATGCATGCACCTCAAGATGATTGTGCAAAATACACCGTACATCCAACTAGCCAACTAATGAAGAAGTGGATAGCGAACACACTGCCCACAAGTAGAACGGTAAAAAAGAAAGGTACTTTCAATCAGTCCACAGAAACAGCACCATCTGCTTAACACAACCAATCCACAGTCATCTTAGAAAAATAATAGCACATCAATTCGCCAGTAAACATTAGGAGCTTTAATAAAAAGCAACAACAGTGCGGGATTTGTAATCTCGTGGTCTTGGTGTTTTGATTTGAATATTTACAACGTGACACATCAAAGCACACCACCTTTATTAATCTTTTATTGATTTTCTGTCTCGTAAGTATATCAACACATTTGATGTTCCATATTTGAATTTATGGTGCAGAAAATGGAGAACCATTTACTCAGCATACTCGAGTTACTCAGATATCAAATGAATGTTAAATGTGTTATTTAGATATTTGTTCAACAATATAAAATTTCTTTGGTTCATGATTAAACAAAATAAGAGGATTGAAGGCTATTGTTTAATTCCTTGGATACAAGAGCTTTGAAAAGGTGGGAGAATATTGGCACATTATATGTTATGTGTCTACTGAATGATGGTACACGGTCTGTGGGCATGCTGAGAGCTATCAGAGATGGTGAGGTTGTCAGCCAGATAGGCGTGGTCGCTCGTTAACGTGACTTTTTAGAGGGTAATGCAGGATTTGAAGATGGTGCACACAACCAACTGGAGCCAAGGGAGCTCCATAAGGATGAGGGTGATGCAGCCATATTTCTTCAGGTCCTTGATTGGTCAGACTGAAGCATGTAAAATGCCCTTAAGAGGGCTAGTGTGCACGGTGTAGGAATATGATTATGTGTTATTTAAGGATGAGTCTGGAGTCCAGGGTCAATCTAAAGTGACAGGGCGTTAGGTGAAAGTTGAGGCTTGAATCTATCCAGGTTCATGTCTTTGAGACAGGTTTGGAGTGGTTGGGCTTGTTGTGCTTGGATACACCTTTCAAAACAATTATCTTTGTCCCAGTATGTAAAATGAAATTGCCATTTCAGTAACCACACATCTGATGCATATAGAGCACTTTTGCTGTCCAGCATTGACGTTGTCACTTGCATGTAAAGCACACTTTTGTGAAGCTGTTGATCACACTCACCTCAGCACAATTTCCTTACTAGTGTTCATTGTTTTTTCCAGTAGAGCCAGCTCCATTGCCAGGAGTCTCATCTGATTTTCTCCTACCATGTAAAACACTGTCAGTGGGGCCAGTGGCGTCACTGGGGTTGGTGTCACCCGGTGCGGGTAACTCATGGTGTCACCCCCTCACGACTTACCGCATGGACCACCTCTGTCAGAAATGTACGGTGCTAGGTACTGTCTTACTCCCTCTAGCTCTCTCTCTCTCTGTCTAGCTCCCTCTCTCTGTCTTACTCCCTCTAGCTCCCTCTGTCTCCCTCTCTCTCTGTCTTACTCCCTCTAGCTCCCTCTCTCTCTGCCTTACTCCCTCTAGCTTCCTCTCTCTCTGTCTTACTCCCTCTAGCTCCCTCTCTCTGTCTTGCTCCCTCTCTCCCTCTCTTACTCCTTCTAGCTCCCTCTCTCTCTGTCTTACTCCCTCTTGCTCCCTCTCTCTCTGTCTTACTCCCTCTAGCTCCCTCTCTCTGTCTTACTCTCTCTAGCTCCCACTCTCTCTCTTACTCCCTCTAGTTCCCGCTCTCTCTCTTAATACCTACAGCTCCCTCTCTCTCTCTTACTCCCTCTAGCTCCCTCTCTCTCTGTCTTGCTCCCTCTAGCTTCCTCTCTCTCTGTCTTACTCCCTCTAGCCACCTCTCTCTTACTCCCTCTAGCTCCCTCTCTCTCTCTTACTCCCTCTAGCCCCCTCTTTCTCTGTCTTGCTCCCTCTAGCTCTCTCTCTCTCTGTCTTACTCCCTCTAGCTCCCTCTCACTCTGTCTTGCTCCCTCTAGCTCCCTCTCTCTGTCAAGAGCCCTCTAGCTCCCTCTCTCTCTGTCTTACTCCCTCTCTCTGTCTAGTTCCCTCTCTCTCTCTGTCTTGCTCCCTCTAGCTCCCTCTGTCTCCCTCTCTCTGTCTTACTCCCCCTAGCTCCCTCTCTCTCTGTCTTACTCCCTCTAGCTCCATCTCTCTGTCTAGCTCACTCTATCTCTCTTACTCCCTCTAGCTCCCTCTCCCTCTGTCTTGCTCCCTCTCTCTCTATCTTAATCCCTCTAGCTCCCTCTCTCTGTCTAGCTCCCTCTCTCCCTGTCTTACTCCCTCTGTCTCCCTCTCTGTCTTACTTCCTCTAGCTCCCTCTCTCTCTGTATTACTCCCTATAGCTCCCTCTCTCTCTGTCTTACTCCCTCTAGCTCCCTCTAGCTCCCTCTCTGTCTTGCTCCCTCTAGCTCCCTCTCTATCGGTCTTGCTCCGCCTAGCTCCCTCTCTCTCTGTCTTACTCTCTCTAGCTCCCTCTAGCTCCCTCTCTCTCCGGCTTGGTCCCTCTAGCTCCCTCTCCCTGTCTTGCTCCCTCTAGCTCCCTCTCTCTCTCTTACTCCCTCTAGCTCCCTCTCTCTAACTTGCTCGCTCTAGCTCCCTGTAGCTCCCTCTCTCTCTATCATACTCCCTCTAGCTCCCTCTCTCTGTCTAGCTCCCTCGCTCGCTGTCTTACTCTCTCTAGCTCCCTCTCTCTCTGTCTTACTCCCTCTAGCTCCCTCTCTCTGTCTAGCTCCCTCTAGCTCCCTCTCTCTTGCTCCCTCTAGCTCCCTCTGTCTCCCTCTCTCTTGGTCTTACTCCCCCTAGCTCCCTCTCTCTCTGTCTTACTCCCTCTAGCTCCCTCTCTCTCTGTCGTACTCCCTCTAGCTCCCTCTCTCTCTGTCGTACTCCCTCTAGCTCATCTCTCTGTCTTCCTCCCTCTCTCTCTCTTACTCCCTCTAGCTCCCTCTCTCTCTGTCTTACTCCCTCTAGCTCCCTCTCTCTCTGTCATACTCCCTCTAGCTCATCTCTCTGTCTTCCTCCCTCTCTCTCTCTTACTCCCTCTAGCTCCCTCTCTCTGTCTTACTCCCTTTAGCTCCCTCTCTCTCTATCTTACTCCCTCTAGCTCGCTCTCTCTGTCTAGCTCCCTCTCTCTCTCTGTCTTGCTCCCTCTGACTCCCTCTCTCTCTGTCTTACTCCCTCTAGCTCCCTCTCTCTGTCTAGCTCCCTCTCTCTGTCTAGCTCCCTCTCTCTCTGTCTTACTCCCTCTAGCTCCCTCTCTCTGTCTAGCTCCCTCGAGCTCCCTCTCTCTCTGTCTTACTCCCTCTAGCTTCCTCTGTCTCTGTCTTACTCCCTCTAGCGCCCTCTCTCTCTGTCTTGCTCCCTCTAGCTCCCTCTCTCTTATTCCCTCTAGCTCCCTCTCTCTCTGTCTTGCTCCCTCTCTCTCTGTCTTGCTCCCTCTAGCTCCCTCTCTCTCTATCGTACTCCCTCTAGCTCCCTCTCTCTGTCTAGCTCCCTCTCTCTCTCTCTGTCTTACTTCCTCTAGCTACCTCTGTCTCCCTCTCTCTGTCTTACTCCCTCTAGCTCCCTCTCTCTCTGTCTTTCTCACTCTAACTCTCTCTCTCTCTCCTTACTCCCTCTAGCTCCCTCTCTCTCGCACATTAAACCCGGGGGGGGGGGGGCAGGACCCCCACTCCTCCCCCCTTTTACACTCTCTGCCGCTTTCATGTGGTTTCTCTTTTAAAGCTTTTCAAAATGCAAAAAGAAATCTGTGTACAAGGCACCAGCGAGTTTGTAGACGTGAGAATTTTACGATATGAAACAGCTAAAGTAAAAGCTAATTTCCAAGCGGTTAATACACCCCCTCCCCGGCCCCCCCTCTTTAGCACTGTGTCTTTTTCCATATAAATGGCGGGGGCCCCTCATTACTACACTTTTTAAACTTTAACTAATGAGAACATTTTAATTCGAATAGGTGAGAAAATATCTCTGTTCGCTTTTGTTTTTAAAGCGGATCGAGTCTCTCCGAGGCCTTCGGGTGCGGTGCAGGGGGTACCATGTACAGAGGCCTGATGGGGGGGCGCAACCAGATGGTGTCACCCCCATGTGAGGGTGTCACCCGGTGCGGTCCGCACCCCCGCACCCCCCTAGTGACGCCACTGAGTGGGGCATGGCCAGGAAGGCGGTTGGATCTAAACAGAGCTCAGATGGCAATCACCCAACATATTGCCTGACGGCACCAGTCAAAATCCCCTTCTTTTGAACCTCCCCCACTACTGGGACAGGCTGGGCACCCCCTGGGCCTCCTTTTAAGTTGGTTGCGTGGCATGGCCCACACATTGAAAGGATAGCGATCAAAATAGTGGCTTTGGTGCTCCTCTTCTGCGGCAGGTAAGCGAATTATCAGAGCTTCCGGATCTACCACATGAGCCTGCCTGGGGGTAGATTGCTGGTTGCTTGTGCCACCTGTGGGATGCAAGGCCGCCCTGAGAGTGGAGGGACTGATGCAGAGCCAGTGAGATCACAGATCTCCTGTACGGCCTGACCATTGTATGGGATCTGGTGAGGTGTGTTGTGTGGGCCTCCCTAATGGTCATGCAGTGGGTCCTGCAACTTCCTCATGCAGGGCTAGGGGAGGTGAATTGTGTGCTCTCTGCTGTACCCCCTCCCCCGGCTCTTTAACCCCTTCGCTGCGGCGGCAATTCCGCCGCGGCGCTAAGCGGGAGGCGGTGCCGCGCGGCGGTCCCGTGCTCGTGACGGAACCGCTCAGTCACGGCCCGCGGGCGAGATGTGCTTATGACGGAACGGTTCCGTCACGGCCCCGCCCGCCTAATAGAACCTTCAGCGCAGGCGCAGAATTCGCGCCGCGCAGGCGCGGCGAGCGGGCCGTGACGGAACCGTTCCGTCACCAGCACAACCCACCCGAGGCTCGTGGCGGAACGGTTCCATCACGAGCATGGGAGGGGTTAATACTATAGGCGACCATGCAGTACAACTAGACCGTCTCCCATTTAGGGTGCTGCCTATATAACTTTTGGATTTTCCTGGGGGCATTAATTGTGCGGCGGCCATCAGTGGGTCGATTTTCAGGGCCTGGCTGGCAAGTGAACGTGGTGCCATCTGAAGAACTGTTCTGGGACTCCGATAACAAAATTCTGCAGGATCAGATGGACTGTGGGGGAAAGGTATGTGGCTGATTCCTATCTGGAAGACCCAGCCGGGGGGAATCAGCTATTGTAGAGGGGTGCCTGATGGCACTGAGCGTGGTGCACTCTGAGGTGCATATGGTCCCAAACTGCCTAAGTGATATCTGCTGACCCACCGGACTTCCCTATGCTGTAAAAACATGGTATCACCAGACTGACGCCCGTTGGATTGGGGGGTTCCCCTCAAGTGGCTGGGGGAGTTCGTGTCCCGGAGTGCCTTGGCTCACATGACTACTGCTCAGGCAGAACAGGGGGAAGGGCCTTCTCCTACATCGCAGCCAAGACCTGGTACGAGCTCCCTATCAACACCAGACGTGCCCCCTCCCTGAACGCTCTCAGGAAGACACTCAAGACCTGGCTTTTCGACTGAACGGAGCTTCTGACCCCCCCCTTCAGTGCCTTGAGACCCTCATGGGTGAGTAGCGCACTTACAATTCAACTGAATGATTGATTGATTGACCGACTACTCGTTCTTCCTGGGGCAAGCGGGTCTGCGCCATGTGCCTCTACAATTGCTTGGTTGTCCAGCCTCACCACGCAGGGAAGGCCCCAGTATCTGGGAACAGCCTCTGAGCTTGGTGGAGCAGGCTGCAAATGTTGCCCCGGTGCAAGCGGGCCGGCTCGTTGATGTCCTTCTGATGTCCTTCTATTTCGTCTTACCTATACTTTGCAGCTGAGGAAGGGCTGAGATAAGCTCCCCTGCAACAGAAGGCAGCCCAAACTAAGATGGCCTCATCACCTGACTACAGGGGCGCTGCCGGAGAGTCCCTTCCTGCAACCCTGGCACAACGCCCTATAGACTTGTCGGCCATCCTTAAAGTGATCCAAGATTCCAGGGAGGAGGTTGAGTCCAAAGTAGATGGCATCCATGTCCACCTCCCCCATGACCTCGGAAAGGTGGTGGAGAGAGTTACTGAAGCCGGGCCTTAGATATCAAAGACTGAATATAATATTTGTACTCTCAAGTGTCAGGTCTCACAACTGCTGTCCAAGGTGGTTGTCCTCAAAGAGCAGGCAGAGAACGCGGACAATTGCTCAAGGCAAAATAATCTGCACCTGATTGGCTTGTCAGAAGGGGTTGAAGGTTCCAGGGTGGATGATCTCTAGGATGGATGATCTTCTGGAGGAGTGGTTCCAGTCCTGAGTTCCAGGTGAGAAGCTATCCCACTACTTTGTGGTGGAGTGGGCAAACTGAGCCCTGATCAAGAAGACTCACGGGGGGGCCCTCCTCGTCCTGTCATTGCATGCATCCTCAATCACTGGGACTGTCATACAATCCTCCGAGAAGCCCAGTCTGAACCAGACTTGTGACATTCTGATCTTTACAGATTATACTAAGGTGGTCCAGCACTGCTGTCGCTCATTTGAGGATGTCAAACAAAAACTCCAGGCACTTAACATGATTACATGCTCCTTTTTCTGACCCGGCTCAAAGTCATATTTGCTACCTCCACCTACTTTTTTGAGATCCCAGAGCAGGCCTGGGAAAGGTTGACGGAGCAGCGACCACTGTGCGTGCTGGGTTCTGGGAGCCCATTGGATTTTGAAATCAGGGAGCACCCACCACCACTTCCTGCCCGAGGACACTGCAAAAGACACACCATTTCCCACAGGACTGGACTGACATGGGGTGGGAGATGAGCCTCAATGAGTCCAACTCCAGCGCCTAAAACACTGCATCCTGTAGATCATGAGGCTTTCCTCTCTGACACTGTGGCACTCTTGCTAGACTTGTTGACCTAGATGCCTTATGTGCGCCACCAGAGACATGATGAGGGCCTTGAACCGAGATGATGAAACTATCGAGGCCACACCAGAGGTGGTAGTGTAGAACTACTGGCTTGACTACCAAACTGATTGGGGGCAAGGTGATATTTGTTCCTTAATAGCTGTATGTATGACCCTATCACCAGCTTGTTAGATGTTGCTGTCAGGCAAGGTAATTCTTTCATGGGCAAATGAGGCTCTTGACGGTGTGGTTTATCCCCTCAACTTAGTTGTAAAGTGTTCTTTATAGGGGCAACAGTTGTTTTTGGTGGCTTGTTGTTTTATATAGGAATGTTATTTTGAATTGTTTTTTTTCAGGTTTTTACCACACAACCTCTCCACTGCACTTGTTGTTACCTCTGGGCAGAGTCAGGAAGCATTGGTCACAGTACCAGCCCCGCATTCGGGGAACTTGGACCTGCCCTGACCCAATCCACTCCCAAATGGTTAGAGCCATCTCCTGGAATGTGAAGGGCTTCTTGGACTGCATTAAGAAATTAGCGGTTCTGCAATACATTAGGAGATACAAGCCGGATGTGGTCCTGCTTCAGGGGAGACACCTCCTGGGAGCGCAATATTCTTTTTTGGGACAATTTGGCTATGGCCGTCTTTACCATCCAGGCTACCCTAGAGGGCCGAGAGGAGTTGCGATTCTCTTGCATAAAACCTTACTATTGGTGATGCCTGTGGTCTATGAGGATCCACAGGGGATGTATTTGACCACTGAGGGATGCCTGGAGGCTAACCAGCTTAACTTTGTGTCCTATTATGTTCCCCAACAACTCTTGCACTCCACACTATGGGCATTCCAATCCTCGAAAGCGGCCTTCTCTCCGGAGACAACTATGATCGGAGGGACTAACGCGGTCCCAGATCCCAGGTGAAACTCATTGGACGATCCATGCCCTGGCATGCTGGCACTCTCTGTGAGCCAAAATACATGGGCAGACTCCATGAGTTTCTGTGATGCCTGGCTTTCCTGGAAAGTTGCACAGTGGTCTGGTACACACACGTATTTGCAGCCCATAAAACCAAATCCAGACATGGCCGTCTCTGGCTGCCGGCATATGACTTGATGCAAGTGCACTGTGTCAGGATCTTATAAAGAGGTATATCTGATCAAGCTCCTCTACTTCTCAAGTAGGGTATCCCAAACAGCTCCATTCATCCGATGTGGCGATTCAATGCATGGCGCCTGACTGACCAGGACTGTGCAGATTTTGTAGAGGAGGAGATACACACCTTCTTTCAAAACAATCAGAATTCGGTGCCTTCCTTAGGGACCTTATGGGTGGTGACAAAACCCACCTTGCAAGGTCGTCTCAAGGGGTATAGGTGGCGTAGAGAGCAACAACGCCAGGCACAGGTGGCAGAGTTGGAGGTCAAGATCCTCAATTTCGAGCAGTGAGCTGGTGACTCTGGGTTGGGAGCGGTCCATCATCCATTGGAGATGGTGAGGGCCAAACTGCGTCAGGTCTCTTTAGAGGAGATGTGGCAATTCTGGAGGGCATCTACCAAAAGAGTATATGCCTTTGGAAATAAATCGGGCAAGCTGCTATATTGGCTAGCCACTCAGGAGATCTCAGCCATTATTGATTCTTCTGGCGTCCTGTGTGAGGAACTGCCCACAATCACTCACATGTTTGAGACCTTTCATCAGGAACTGTACGTGGCACACCCAAATCCAACCGGGTGAGCAGTGCGCCCCATTCTTAGAGATGAGGCCCTGCCATCTATCTGCCCTCCATGGCCTGATAATGGGATCTGCCATTATCAGTGAAGGAAGTTCGACAGGCAATATCTGCTCTCCAGTCCTTGATTTCTTGAGATCCTCTGACTCTAAGCAGAGGCTTCCAGCCTATGTGTTAACACCAGCAAATCTGTTCTAGTGATAGTAGTTGGTGTTGCTGGTGATGCTGTGGAACGATATTGGTACCTGATATTCAAACCAAACAGAACTCCTTTATGTTCTTGGGGATCCACATCTGCTGCCTTCCAGACTTGGTCTGGTCCCACAACTTTCACCCTCTTGCATAGGTGCTGGACCGCGACTTGCGCAAATGGAGCCGCCTTCCATTTCACCAGATGGGACTCATTGCAGTGTTTAGAATGAGGTGTCTGCCCTGATATCTATATGTCTTGATGATTTACCCTTATCCCATTCCCCGGACGTGGTTTCGCTCATTAACTTTGAGAGTGACTTCCTTTGTATGGGCAGGTGGGCGGCATTGTTTGGCTTTCGTCTGGGAGGCCTCAGGATTCCAGATCTCTACGGTTATTATCTTGTGGCACACCTAGTCCCTGTGAACAAATGGTTTACCGGGGGCTGGGATGATCCTGTGTATCGCCTTGAATTACACCTTATGGGTCTTGATGGGCTTCTTGGCCTGCTTTATCGTAGTCCCTGCCCTCCACAGCACCCTCCTGTACTCGAGTGATGCAGCTTTGTTGGCAAGCAGCCTTTCCCTTCACTCAATGGGCTTGCTGACTCACGGACATGACACCGCTGTGGTGTGGTACCTCGCTGGGTCAGGTGATGGGCCTCGCGGGCTTTTCTTATTGGGATTCCATTGGTATTAGCTGGGCGACATTCGTCAACGGGTGTTTTTGATGTCCTTTCAGGAACTGTGGGCACAATACAGCCTATCTCACGTACAATTTATCCATTCTTTCCAGCTGCACCATGCTTTGCTGGCTCACCTCCCAGCAGATGCGCAGATCCCTGAAAATAGCCCTTGAGGGGAAACTCATTTTGGGATGATTGGGCAAGGGTGGAATCTTGTGCTCTATCGCTCCCTAATGATCAATGTGCCAGATCTTTTCTTGCCCCTCCGTGGTAGGCGGTACGGCTGGGTGTGTGAGTTGGATGATGAAGACTGGTGGGAGGCATGTCAGGCCCGAGGGAATCAGCGATTTCCTGCGTCTGCGGATGGTCCAGATCAACTATCCCGTGTAACATACTTGACCCTTCAGCTACTGAGTAAGATGAGCCATGCAGACCAGGTCATGCTGCTCTGTCCTGGCTGCTGAATTCTATCATGTGGCCTGGTCCTTTTCTCGACAGGCTTTTTCCTTACGTGGTCACGTGTCCCGCTAACAAAAAGCAACAGCTGATCAAAATCGCACACAACATCCTGGCAATTACACGGACACCGGATCTTGAGCCTCCTAATCAAGCAACGCTTGCCGCCAAATAATCTAAGTGTACCTAGTTTACCAAACATGCGGCACATATAAAAATAGCACGTCCCGCTCACTCCGCCACCAGCGGGGACGAGGAGAGGACTTTTTAGGATATCATCGAGGAATGCACCTGAGGCAGTAAGGATGTGGTTGTGGGGTATGCTTGAGACTCCAGGGTTTCACATTTCAAGACCCCATGTTTTACGTGAATGCTGAAAAATCTTGTGTGCAATTTTGTTACTTCAAAGAACATCTATTTTTATCCTTCTCTACTCTGTTTTCAGAGTATGACTACAGGGGTCCCTCAGCCCCCCTTCCCATGGGACACTCCAGCCCCCGACTTGGGGTAAGATTGAGAGCTGGTCTTACAGTACTTGTATATTTGTAATATGTGTGTGCGCCACATTTGCAGTGACACGTGTTTCAAATCCACATGCTTAATTTTGTTAGTATGCATGATGCCATTTTTCTGATTCTATACACACACTTGAGTAAGCCCTCTTTGACACTTTGTTAACCTTCATTTTACAGGTTTCAAGGAAATCCCAATCTTTAGGTAGAGACTGACAAATGTCATCCTACAAGGTGGTTACATCGAAATCTGAGGAGATTAGATAGGAGCCTTAATATCTCGTCCTGATGAATGCCACAGACCCTCTGGGCCTACACGGCAGAAACATGTTGACAACACTGATGGGGATGGGGTACTAACCCCCCAGTCCTCCACGTTTTATTTTTAATATCAAGCAAACACCTAAGACATAAATTGTATTTGGCGTTTGCATTGATTTTTAACCTCTCACCTTATCACGGGCCCCCACTTAGTTCTTAGAATTGTCTCCCTGTCTCTAGGTGAAGGCCCGCTCTATACCTAACACAGTTTCTAGAAAGCGAGGACAGCCAATGTTGAAGCATGACACCTGGTGGTGTGTGAGGACAGTCCTTCACATTTTTTTAGATGCCCTGCACAGCACATAATCAAGTGTAGTGTGCCTATTCACATATAGAATCAGAGATTTATTCAGGGGTAGCATCTTTTGTGTGTACAAGTTACGTGTAAATCTCAGTGGATGATGCTTTGTACTGTTAACCCCTTCGACGCTCATGACGAGCTGGGCTCGTCATGAGGTAGCCTCCCAGCACGCTCATGACGAGCCCAGCTCGTCATGAATAATGGGTTTTTAAAAAACTCAGCGCAGCAAGGGAAAATGTGCCGCAAGGATGTGGTTAAACCCAACAAAATCTGGTTGTTAAAAATATTTACATATATGTTATTGTCAGTAACTACCACAGTATATATAGTGCCTCTGTTCGCCTTGTCCCAGTTTTTAGCTATCCTTTACATACCTCTATCAACAATCAAAGTACCGTTTCCACTTTTGTGATAACACATTGTCAACATTCCTGCTTCATGGGCCTCTGCTAGTGCTTGGAGCGCCCAGATTTAGTAATAAAGCTGAACACATTAAAGATAAAATGGATAAAGATTCTCTTGGTGATAGCGACTCCATTTTTTATTTGTGTGCACATGCGCTATAGAGATTCTCAGCACTGTTTTACAATAAGCTGAAATGAAAAGGCCATTTTAAACAGTGCTGCTGCTTCAATAGCACATGTGCAGACACATGTTCCTAGCTTGGATGTAGTTTTGCCTCATCCGCTATTTTTGAGGACTGCTACCCTAGCACTAGGCGGCTCCCACCAGAGTTTGGAATGAAAATGATAGGAACAAAACACACAAGCAACCAAGCCACGGTTGCCAATAGTTTGCCCACGTTACATCCTCTAGCCTAATATGGAGCCATAGGTGAACTGATGGAGGATGAAGCCGGTGGTATGTTGGGGGGTGGTCCAGTCAGCTACAGAATTTTAAATACCAAATGGATTGAAGGGGAGTTTCAACGCCATTTCCTTTTCCAATAAATTACTATCAAAATTATTCCAGCAGTTGTCGTTCTTCCCTATGATCTCTGCTCATCAAAGTAATGGTTCAAGACCAGAGGGTAAAGAAAGCGATGCCACCTCATTTGGCACTGTCTGAGCAGAATCGAAGAGAAAAGTGTGGGGTTCATTTCCTAGCCTACTCTGTCCATTTCTCCAATTGAAAATAAGACCTCTGGAGCAAATGTGACATAATGCGTGCAGGGACGGCTTGGGCCATGGACTAGATGGGCCACGGACAGCAATATTCAGAGGGGCGTAGCAGGGAGCTGCCTAACTTAATGTTATGCAAACAGCAGCTTGTCCATCGCACGTAGGACCCGTTATAGACTTGGCAATCAGCCCTTAATGTACCTCGGTGTAATAGATAGCTCCTCATCAATCCCCTGCCCTTCTCATCTTCCTCACACCTCCTGCCATCACACTGCAATGACCATATGCCCCACAACACACACCCAATGTTCTTTCAGTCCAGGGCGATGTTCCAGTCAATCCAATTTAGGGGCAGCCCTGGATGTGTGAGAGTGTTAATTGCTGCCTACCATGGAAAGTCGGCCATGTTGGAATTTGTGAATTTAGGTGTGGGTGAGGCTAACTGTTTGCTTTAACAAAAAAAGCACTCCACAGTAGCTGGAGTTCCTTTGCTGAAAGCCCTGAATGAATGTCCAGTTGTCCAACTAGCAAGTCTAGTCACTGGGAAATACTGCATCATTGGTGTTTGCTGTGAAAAATGAAATATACTCTGAAGTGTAAAGAAAAATTGAATATAGTAAATTATAACCTCAAAATCATGCTCATCTACCTCTCTTAAGTAGCCAAAATATGTTATGTTATGTTATGTTATGTTATAAGAATCTTTTAGAGCGCACGGCTACTCCAAGGAGTGTGCCGGCGCTTTTATTATAAACCTGTAGCAGATAACACAACACGGAAAATAAGAGGCCCCGACAATCAAAGAAAGAGTATAGCTAAAGAGCAAAAAGCCAAGTTTTAAGGCCCTTCCTAAAAGTCAACAGATTGGTAGTACTACGCAATGCCAAGGGCAGAGTATTCCAGAGCTGTGGCGCCAGCAGCCTGAAAGACCGGCCCCCAATGCGAGCCCTTTTTACTCGAGGGACCACGGCAAGGAACAGAGACTCAGATCTCAGAGATCGGGCAGGATGGTAAAAGGCTAACCTCTTTTGGAGATATTTCGCTCCAGAAGCGTGAAGAGCCTTGTGGGCCAAGGTCAAGGTCTTAAAAACTATCCGCTTCCGGATAGGCAGCCAGTGAAGTGACTGCAGAAGGCCAGAAGTTCTCGCTCGCCCGTAAAGGCCAAAAAATGCCCGTGCAGCCGCGTTCTGGACCACCTGCAGCCGTTGCAGGAGATACTCCGGCAGGCCAAGATAAAGGACATTGGAATAGTCCAATCTCGAGCCAATTAAGGCCTGCACCTTGATCCTCCTATGATCTTCCGAGAGCAAAGGAAGAAACTTACGGAGCATCCTGAGGAGGCCAAAGCATGTACCCGTTAAACCCAGGATCTGTGATCTCAACGTCAGGCCTCTATCCTACAAACTTGCTAACCTTGTTGCCCAAATACCACAGACACTCTACCCACTTTCCCTTTCCCTTCCCCAAAAAACATCCACTGCAATCCCCAATCCACCACCTTCAGCCGCTTCTGCATCAAATTCCTTCCTATGCTTTACACAGTGCCAGAGCTCTAGGGAGATTCGAGATTTGTCGATTTCCTGTATTTCAGCATTTTTTTCAATTTTTTTTATTGAGCAGAAACATAGGTTAAACCATTACACTAATACATAAAGTCAATTAAAAAAATTAACACCATTATTTTAAATATTAGAATCCTCTTTTACAAAACTGTTACACTCTCAATTCATTCGTTATCTAAAGTGCAACATGCGAAGTCATTGAGATTCCACCTTATATGTTCTATAAAACACATGATTAAAGCATTTGAACATTATAAAGTACTATTAATAAAGTACAGCGCTTTGAACTCCCATAAATTGCATTTTCCTGTTACCCAATCGGATTATTCTAAACCTTGATAAAGTGCATCAGCTCATATTCTACCCCTAGCAGCAAAACAATTCCTAAAACAAAATGCAATTGTTCTTAAATAAATTAACATAGAAAAAAACTTTGCCGCGTTTACACTTGCCGACTTTCTACCTCATCCATGTATTACCATACGGAAGTGTATTTTTAATGGCATCGACCCTTTCAGCATTTGCTATTTTTTAAATCTATTTTAGTCTCTGCTCCATGTATTTTCGAATATTATGTTGCTAATTGCAAAAAAGGCGAGTGGTTGGAGACTATTAAGCAAGGGACAAACCACATCCATATTACAATGTTGCAAAACTATAATGATTATGTTCCAGGTATACACCCAGTATTTAGAAATCACAGTAATGTACCGTGTAAATCTATGAACTTCCCCAATAATGCACACCTCGGCCAACACGTCCTTTGAGAGATGTCAGGCTCGGGAACTCAGTCTTGAACAGTATGCAGCCTACATAACAAAACTTTACACATTTAATGCGAGTGCACCAGCTTCATCCCATTCACCTTATCTCTTCGGCCCATGCTGGGTCTAATAATGAAGCCTTGCCTCCTAAGCTGCTGTCTGATTTGACCCAGCAGGACTCTTCGAACAGGCTGGAGAAAAGAAAGTAACAAGAAAACACATTCAACAAGTCACATAAATTCCCCTCGTCCAGCAAAGGGTGGGCTCGCGGCTGCCGTGCAGTTAAAGCTGGCCACTGAGTCACAGAGATACTCCAAGGGCCAGATATTAATATACCATCAGGATGGTGCGAACTGGAGTTTATTCCCCCACGTCACCCAGTTACTTTCCACATGTTTGTGATGTGACGTAAACCTATTAATCTATTGCACTGTGTAAACATTCATGCACACTTAACTATGAAGCGAGCTGTTTCTGGCCATTAGAAGCTGGCAGTGACAGAGTGACAAGGAAGGCGACACAAGCCTCATGTGTAGCTAACTCCAAGCGACCTATTGGACAGAGCCAATACAGCGCGCTTAAACTGAGCACATAGCGCTTAGAAACGCAAGTGTGGTATCAAGTGCTATACATAAACACGTTACAATGACTACTGGTTTGTGTGGCATGAAATACAGTTGTCTCCAAAGGTGGCACAGTACACATGCTCAATGTTAACCTCTTGAGAGTATAAAGTATTACATTGCACAGTGATATATTGCACGCACAATCTTCTTTCATTTGCATCCTACACGTATGTGTACTTTTGTTCTAGATAACCACAATGTGGGCTTAAGGGAGGCTGCTTGAAATTGTTGCTCTGCATTCAAACAAAGCGGAAAAGGCACTAAGACGGCAAGACGAATTGAAAAGCAAAGCCCTGTCAGGTATTTGATGGCCTGAACAGCAAGGATTTCCTTTCCTCTCCACTCTCAAGTCTCTGGGTACCGGTTCAGTGACAATGACAAGAGTTCTGAATTTCTGTTCCGAGAAAGTGAAATTAATGGATGTCTTAATGAAATTACTTTTTTAAAATGTTGTCACAAATTTACCAAGGTAGGATGTACAGGGATTATTTATTTTCTTTTATTAGTCTACAGATTAACACAACATAATTCGTATCAATTTAAAAATGCATCAGTAGTCGATATTTATTAGTAACAAATAAAGGATTAAATATTTAAAGGCCACTACTCAAATATTATATAATCATAAAGATGATCAGACAGAGAGAGGACCATGATACAGCCATACACTCACAATTACAGCAAAGCCACGTGGCTAGAATGTGGTACACATCCTGGGAATTTTTAACAATTTAGGACAAATTAGACACTGAGAACAGGTAAGATTATAATGCGAGAGTATTACATCATAATATCGTATTTCACAGCTCACTAGTTAATAAAACCTAATCCAGATTTTAAAAATAAGGTAATCGACCTTCTTTAGACCATATCACAATAAACAATTAAATCCATGTCCTTGAAAACTAAGAATGAAGGAACTCAAAACAGGTTAGTCACCAGGGTAGTCTTAATTCTTAAAACAAATATATTACTTCAGCATATCTTTCTTACCACATCATTTATTAGAATCTCAAACTTGCCACGTTAGCCATAAAAAGGAACTGGGTAATGCGACGCCCATGTGAAAACCCTAGATTAATTCACAGCCTGGAATTAACTTTGCGTGGCTAGAGTTTCAGTATCTTTTTCTCGAGTGATTCTATGAAGCAGACTATTTAGCCACATATGGGATTTAGATGCAGATCTCTATGACTTGTATCAAAGGCCTAATTTGGTACTTCTCAATGCCATCTCCGGTCCTGGACACATGCAAGGTACATGACAAAGCACATACTGCCCAGGTTACAGCAAGTGGCATAAACAATTCTCTTTCAACACCAAGTCATGGCCCACGGATAGAGTGTAGTCAGAATCGCATGAATTCTTACTACAGTTTTACGCACACTTTCCGTCGCAAAACAATACTAGAGCTTCAGTACTAGGTTTCTGTCTGCCAAGTATTTTCCTCCTTTTTCTTGTTTAAATAGATTCTGGGATAAAATAAGCAGCTTGCCTATTTAATCTGAAGTATTTTTGCACCATAGGATGCTTCTGTGGCATGCCACATGTTTCCTCTAAAGGTCTTCTAGATGCAAAACATAGCTTTTACATCTTGAAGAACCAACTGACAGTGTATGTGACCATAGACAAAAAATGCTACATTGTCAGAATCAAATCAGAGTGTTTTAGGAATAGAAAACATAAAACATACTCACTGTTACACCCTTAGAAATGCAACCCAGATCTAACCTAAGCAAGGCTTTTAGGATGCATTTTAAGCATGACTAATAGTCAGGTGGTTCTTCGCATTCAAGGCTATCCAATGTATTATTAAGGGCACAATTCATTGCAAATCCCCGCAGGATAAGAGAAAATTAAAGACATCAGATAAGTTAAAACTTTTAACAAGGGTGTTACTGAAGATCCACCATGCTCTGAGTTTAATCACCTCCATCTAGCAGTCACTAGTTGGATTTTGCCCTTTAAAGTGGCAGCCCAATTTAGATACTTTAAAGTTGGTGACAACTAGACTCCAAACACAGTAGTATTGTTCGACAAATTCAATCTGAGAATCCTTTACAAACCAGCTAAACCTTGTGGGACCTTTTGTAAATTTTATTATGTTATGCTTGCCGCATTTACTCTGCATAAATGTATTCTTTTATATTCAACAAAAAAGCTGTACCAATTAGACCTGATCCCTAAGAATCGGATCATCAGGAAACATAAATTGTGACAGGGAGGGGTATGTTGGTAGGTAGAAACTTTAGCAAAACAGCTAGCAAGTCTAAGAAATACAGTTTGAAGGAAGTAGAGGGTGGCATGCAACCTTGCCTTAACAAACAATATGTAAAACTCTGCTGAGAGTGCATCTCCCAAGGATGATCCTAACCATGTGCTGAAAACAGGGATATAACAAGATCAGGGGTGAGCCCCATTTTTTAATACTATTTCTCATAGAAATGATACAAACTTGATGTTTAGTCACAGATTCATTTAAAAAGTAGTTGATTACGTTTCATTTACAGGTGGCCATTCTCGCAAAACTTCTCAGTATCATCAGGCTGTCTATCTTACAAATGCCCTCTCTGAATTCCACTCACTCTGTTGTAAGTAACTACCCCTCATTTATCCAACATATGTGTGCAACTGCTTACCGTCACAATCAAAAAGCGATATGAGGTGGTTGTCATGTATTGACTGCAACATACTCACATGCCACAAACCTGAAACAAAACTGATTAATGGCATTTGTCCCAACACTCGTTGTAGGGTCTGCACCCAAAAGATTGGTTTGATTTTCAGCACCGCTATTGGAAGTCCATTTGGCCTTGGAGTACTCAATGACTTGGTGGAGACAAACAATCCCAATTATCTAATTGATAATGTCGGTGACCAACGGGGATATATTGCTATAAAATGACAACATTGTTTGAATAAGTGTCCTACGCCTTATTCATATGATATACCCACTACTGTCCTGATGCCAGCCAGTCTGCTTATGGCTTTGAAGCTTTACATCATGTGTCACTACTGACCAAGAATGCACCATGATAACATTTCTCTAAAGTTTTACATTCTTTTCTGTTGACTGATGTAGCAGAAATAATCAGTTCTTTGTACTCTATTTCGGACTGTCAAAACCAAATCGAAGTAATACAGCATGGAGATGTTTATGTGCTTTACAACCACTCTTTAGCAGCTATGTCTAATCCTCATGGTAATTATGGCTACACCAAAATTTTAAATTAGGTTCATCTCGAAGATAAACGTTTCAGACTTTGAGTGTTCACAATAACTTCAAGAGTACTAATAGTTGCTAAGAAGTCTACATGTATTTATTATATATTAGCTTTAAATCATATAGCATTTTTCTCTTAATATTCAAAAGTTTGTAGGGTACTGTACCCTCCCCTACTTAATGGTGACTGCACGGTTGTGCAGTGGACGCGCGCAGTGGGCATGCCTAAGGCAAGCCCGTCTGCGCCCATCCATGACCCGACCGCGGCCAGCGCCAGGGACTCTGGATCTCCGACCATCCATCGCTACGACACAACCCCCCAACTCACACTCAACCCCGGCAGACTCAGACACTGCAAACAAGCCTCGCCGAACAAGACTCATGGCCAGTTTTCCTGCCTCCACTGCAGCCTGACCCTCACCACAACCACAACCCGGGCCTCCAACACCACACTCGCCAGCAACAGCGACACCCTAAGATGCATACTCCTCAACGTACGCTCCGTACACAAGCACGCCATACATATCGGGTACCTTCTTGATCCCTCTCGCCCGACATCGCCTTCTTCACGGAGACTGGGACCAACACCTCCTCTGCCCCCGACATCAACATCGCCATCCCGGACGAATACAAGATCCAGAGAAAGGACAGCCCCAACCACCCGGGAGGGGGCCTCGCCATCACCCAAAAGAGCACCCTCGACCTTACCACCTTCAGCAAAACCTTCCCCTCCGTTGAGCACCTGCACTTCCAGATCCAGACCACGCCCAACGCCACACTCCGAGGAACCCTCACCTTTCAGACCCCCGGCCCCCAGACACCCTTCGCCACCACCATCACCAAATTCATCGCACCCCACGCCATCGCATTATCTAACTACGTACTCAACGGAGACCTGAACTTCCACCTCGACAACCCCAACTCCACCACCCTTTGTGACAACCTCGCCAACATCGGACTCAAACAACTCGTCACCACACCGATCCATCGAGCAGGACACACCTTCGACCACATCTTTGCTACAGGAAACAGTGTCCACTTCAGCCACAAAACGCAACCACCATGGACAGACCAAACACTGCGTACACTTCACCGTTGGCAAACCCAAGGCACCCAAACCAGCCCCACGCCCACCTCAAAGGAACTTGAGCAAGGTCACCAACGAGCAACTTAACTCCACCCTCACCCGAGTCAGCCACACCTTGACTTCTGACGCAAACATCGCAGCCAGAGAACTCCACACTTGGATCTCCCGCTGCGCAAACAAGCTCGCCCCGCTATGCAACCCCGACAAACAGCACCCCCATGGAAAGCCCCCTGGTTCACCACCGCTCTCCAAGAAGCCAGGTGCACCTGCAGATGCCTGGAGAAGAAATGGAGAAACACTAAGACAACCAAAAACGACTCCACCTACAAGGACGCCATGACGGACTACCACAACCAAATAAGAACCACCAAGAGGAACTTCATCCACAACAAAATCCTAGCCAACTCCAAGGAACTCTTCAGTGTCATTCAGAAATTCACCAACCCACTCAGCGAAGCCACAGATATCACCCCGTCCCAAGACCTCTGTGACAAGATTGGAACCTACTTCCACCTCAATATCAAAGTCCTCTACGACAACTTCATCGCCCATCCTCCAGACCCCACAGCTGGCCCCCCCGCGGACACCAGCCAACCCACCATCTCCATCTCGACACCAATCATGACCGAAGACACCACATCGACCATGAAAGGCATCCACTCGGGGGCCCCCACCGACCCCTGCCCTCCTCACATCTACCACAGAGCTGTAGCCACCATTGCACCCGAACTGCAATGCACCATCAACACCACCTTCACAATAGGCACTTTCCCAGATGACTGGAAGCGAGCAGAAGTCAGGCCCCTGCTCAAAAGCCCACAGCGGACCCCACCGACCTCAAGAACTACCGGCCCATTTCGCTCCTCCTCTTCGCAGCCAAAGTTGAAGAGAAAAGAGTCAACAGGGAACTGACATGATACATCGAAGAGAACGCCATCCTCGACCCGTCCCAATCCGGATTCCGAAGTAACCACAGCACCAAGACCGCCCTACTCGCCGCCACATTGGACATCCACACCCTCCTAGACAAAGGCCACTCCGCAGCCCTCATCCTACTCGACCTGTCCGCTGCCTTCGACACCGTCTCTCATCACAAACTAGTCGCGAGACTGCACAACACCGGCATAAAAGGAACAGCCCTGGACTGGATCCGATCGTTCCTCACCGGAAGAAGCCAGAGACTCAGACTACCACCTTTCCTCTCAAATACCACGAAAATCATCTGCGGAGTCCCACAGGGGTCATCGCTGAGCCCAACCTTCTACATCTACATGGGCCCCCTCGCAGCCATCGTACGACAACAAGGCTTCAACATCGCATCCTAAGACGACGACACCCAGCTCATCCTCTCCATCACCCAAGACCCCACCACCGCCAAACTCAACTTCCAGAAAAGAATGCAAGATGTTGCAATCTGGATGACGAACAGCTGCCTGACACTCAACGCCAAGAAGACAGAAGTCCTCGTCCTTGGAACCACCCCTTCAGGATGGGACAACACCTGGTGGCCACCCGCCCTCAGAAGCCCACCTACCCCCTCAGACCAGGCCAAGAACCTGGGCATCATACTCGACTCATCACTCACCATGAACCGACAGGTCAACGTCGTCACATCCAGCTGCTTCAACACCATCTGCATGCATTGCAAGACCTTCAAATGGCTCCCATTCACCAATGCACTCATCACCAGCAGACTAGACTATGGAAACGCACTCCACGCCGGCATCAACAAGTCCCTACTCCGCAAACTCCAGACGATACAGAACACTGCCGCCAGACTCGTCTTCGGCATCCCCCGGCACAAACACATCAGCCAACACCTACAAAGACGCCACTGGCTCCCCGTGGAGAAGAGAGTCACCCTCAAAATTCTCACTCACGCCTACAAATGCCTACACAACAACGGACCCAAATACCTCAACGACAGAATCAACTTCCAAGTACCCAAAAAAAACTCTGATCTTCCAACCTCGCACTGTACAAAACCCTGCACATCCACAGAGCCAGAGCAGGCAGAGGATCCTTCTCTCACATTGCAGCCAAGACCTGGAACGAGCTACCGGCAGACATCAGACGCGCCCCCTCCCTGAACACCATCAGGATGACTCTCAAGACCTGGCTTTTTGGCTAAGCAGACTTGCGCCCCCCCCCCCACTCTCCACCCCCTCAGCGTCTTGAGGGCCTAATGGTTGAGTAGCTCGCTTACAATTCCCCTGATCGATTGATTGATATATTTGTATAGTGTGCAACAGAATATTTAACCTCTAAGACACCTCCAATCTTCTTAACTTCACAACAACACAGCAACATGTTATGTAGAAACTCAAAAATATCCATTAACTAATCTAAGGTTTGCTGTAGATCAGCTTCTATCCAAGTCAAACTTAAAAATTCTCTTCTGTTTACTCATACAATACAAAATAACTGTCACTTCATCAAACAGGGAAGCACCTTAATTGTTACTAATAATACAAAGTTTCACAGTGAGTCCATAGCATGAAGAGGAGACCTTTTCTAAACAGTTCAATTCATACTATACTGGTCACGTCTATGACAGTTACTAAGTGCTGTAATAGGAGCTTCCAGCATGGGTACTGTTTGGGATAAGAAGTTGGTGAAAATGCCACTTTTGTGCGACAATGTTTCCAAAGTTACTGATGCTATAAATCTACAATGGTCTGCAGTATGCTAAAAACACAAACAGTATAAGAGAGAGAGGTGTAGGAAAAGGGTGCTGTGTTACCCCCTTAGCTGTGTGTTGATAAAGCAGTCATCTGAGTTCATTTATAGACTGATTACATAAAATTCTACATCAAAGTATACTTCCAGGAGGACACAACCATTCTTGCAAAGGCCCTGAGGGAACTCCAGTCGTGTATCAGCCTGTATCTTCTTAAAATGAGTCACCAGAACACGGAATCACTAGTAACTAACAAGTAAATAACGCTTACATGCAAGCCTGTGTATTACGCACGGCCTTGCAGGGAGTTGCAGAATACTATCTGGTACATAAGCTTGTCAGCCCAGGTGGATATCATCTACTTGGAAGTGTTGACTCACTCTGACTTGAAACTGCATCGTTTAAAAATAAAATAAGAACTCTGAAGTAACACTTTTCATAGAGTACCCCCTGGAACTCCCTCCTGTTGGCTATAAAGACCACTTCCTCATATGTCATTTTCAAGACACGGCTTAACGTCCTGTGGTCCCAATGACATTTTCAAATATAATTCTACAAGAATCATCGAACAAGGGATGTATTGTTGCAGATGATCCATAAACATTGTTTTTTTTCTAAAGCAGGACTTACGTTTTATGACAATACAGTTGCTATATTATATGCAATTGTGGGGGCGGGAAGTTCGGATTTCATGTCAACTGTTTTCCACTTCAGCCTCGCCTATTAACACTTGACTCTAAGATGCTTGACATCTGGTTACCCCCCAAACTGCATTGATCAATTACATCTACTTTGTACTGTATGTATGTATCCATACTGCAAACCTTTGCATTGTCAGTTACTGCTTTTGTAAAGTACTGTGCTACCCTGGTTCATGCTACAAAAAGCTACATAATTATAACATTCTAATATAAACTTGAATATGACACTTATTTAGTCGGCCAAATGCATTTTTTTCAACAAAAACAATGATGCAACAGTGGCAGGCATATATATGTTCACAGACGTAACCTTACATCAAATCCACAAAGCCCCTCAATTATTGGAGTAGTGGATCAATCTCAAAATATGAACTTTCCTTGCTACTTTGGCTTTGGATATTAGAAGGACAAGCTACATTCATACAGAATACGTACAAAAGTTTAATCATCAGGCAAAATATATGTGTGATTCAAAGAAGGAACTTGAAATTGTGCAGCCTTTCAACCTACTCTGTCTGTTGGATCACAAAACCATTCAGCATTCAGAAAAGGTTCTAAAGTGCTTATGTATGCACATAACACTGGAGGCCGCTGAACTGAACATATAGAGAGGGACACACATCTTCTACTTAGAAATGAAACCAGTAGGAGGGGCCACAGGAACAAACAGGATGTCCACAATTAAATTTACAGACATTGTGGATGTTTAGGAAAATGTTTGCATTTTCATAATAAATACAACGCTTTTCTGAACAAAATGATCAGAACAAAAGGCTTTATTAATACATTTATGATCCTACGCTCATATATCTGAGCATGTATTAAAGGTAACATATTGTTGTATTTAGAATAACATTTGTGGATGCCTCCATGCAGTGTTTGACCAAAATGTTGAGTCAAATACATATTGAGTCACAAATAACATGGACAGAATATTGGGATGTCAAAAATACCATGGACCTAATGTCAAAGGTAGGAATATTGATTTAATAGGTAATTTTCATGTCATGTTTTTAAATACAATTGTGTATAATGTTGTTATATTCAATGTAGTTATATAAAATATCGTTTTTAATTAGTTTGATAAACATTAGATAATTAGCATTATAATATTTAAGTTTCATCTGTTTCAGCACAGACTAGGTTTTTATATGAAATATAATTTCTTTTTATTTTAATCAGTAATTATTAATTTTGTAGCAGGTTGCCGGGTTTGTAGGTGATTAGGATGGGAAGTTTTTCAAAATGTAAATTATGGTTTTTAATGTATAATTATTTTTTATGTATGTTAAATGTTCATTTATTATACAAATTAAGTATTTTACCTATTTGTTAACTTTAAGTTAATTGATAGTTGGCTGATCAGTATACTTATTGAATTGTAAATTAAATATGTATTGTATTAATGTCAATAGTTCTATTTAATAACTCAGTATTAATATGTTTTAAAATTACATAATATTTGTATTTATTAATTTCAATTGTGTTCGTTTTTAGGTAAATTGTGAATATTTGCACAAAAAAAGAAATGTTTATTTGCTGGAAATATACAATTTGTTGTTCTAAATTTAATTTGACTTATTTTCTATTTAATTAATGCATTAATAATTTTTTGTAAATATGTTGAATATTTTTTTGACTTTATTTAAATATTTTATAAAAATGTAGGAGTGGGATTAGTTAAAGTGACCCATTCAAAATCCAACACTCTCCCTACCATTGCTTACATTAGAGTGTCACTAGTAAATGAAATCCCTCCAAAGCCCTACACTTTCACCAGTGTTGCATACATTGGAATGGGACGAGTAAATCTGACTGCCTCAAAGTCCAACACTTTCCCAACTATTGCTTAGTTAAGATTTGTTCATACATATTTTCATTTTTTATTTATTTAAATAAGTATTAAATTAAGTACAAAATAAAAAATGCAAATTATTTATTTTAATATTTAATTGGGGGGGGGGGGTTGTTTATGCTTATAGATTATTTGTTAATATAATTTGCCATGTGTTTTTCTGTGCAGTTTTTTGTTTTCTTATTATTTATAAATTTAAGGAAATGTATTTATATTATTTGGCTCGATAATTTATTCATTTTAGGTATATATTTTATTTAAGAATAATAATTTAAAGTACTATTTTGATATATGTTTAATTTATGTTACGTTAAGCTTTAATTTCTAAATTAAATGATATATAATTCTATACATATTTCGATATGTTTACCTTCTTTTTGATGATGTGCTGTTCTACAATATGATGGCCTCAATATTTTTGCAGTTTACATAAAAAAAATAGCAACAATATCCTTGTTCATGATTTTTTTTCATGACATTTGTGTATCGCAATATTTTTGTTCTTGTTAACATCATACAACCCTCAATGTCTCATGCTTTTATTTTACTATCCTGGATACATGTAATCCCTGTCCCATTGTTGTGCTCCACTATATTGCATCCCTAACACACGCGTCAATTAGAACTCGGCAGGGCTAACAAAAATGTTCTTTGCTCCTGGTGATCTACGTGATTTTGCAATTTAAAGCCGCCATAATCTTAAATAATCAGAACACTGTTCCCGGATTCATTTTGGATTAATTATCTTTACCCTTGTCATAAATCTTATGGTGTCTAAATTGAATACTATGTGCATTAATGCTTGCTGAAACACTAACCTATGCAAGAAAGGGTACAAAAATAGTACAGAATTTTAAAGGCAGATCACAACAGTGGTGTTTGCATTCGGACTGGTAAGCTCTTTTTCCAGGGTCAGCTCTTTCAAAAGGTACATGTTAGCTTATACTAAGCTGCATGAACACTGCAGGGATGGAGGCAAAAGCGCCTGTCCACAGAGCTGCACGGATTTGACACCTGCATGCACTGCACCAGAGGTATCCAAATGCAGGCTGCACCAGCGGCCGCCTGAGAGTTGCGAGGGGCAGAGCACGCCCCCTTGTGCTAGAAAGTCATTCAGGGTGGGCATTTTGTCTCTCACCGTCACGCTCGGTCAGACTGCGCGCGTGCACTGCACACAGCAGCCGTTGGTGGATGCAGAGCCGGGCTGGTGATAGCTGGTCTGCAGCTTCGTATCCCAGCTCCGCGGTCCTGATTGGTTTGTCCTTGACCACACCAGCGCGAGGGCACAAGAAGAGGGCGCGAGGAACGGCGTTTTGGTCTAAGCTATAAAGACGAGAGCGGCTTTTCTAGCAGACTAAATGTACACCCTCGGGTATTTTAACCAAGGGGCTACGTTTCCGAGACATGGTTTCATAGCAAGCTCTTCTTCTGTGGCTGAGGAATAATAAACAAAACTCTTACTCATCACTTGCATTTCTGATCCTCCAGAAAAATGAGTAAACATTTAACATTAACGGAATGCTGTGTGGGTGCAAATGCTATGCAATTTAACTCATAGATGTAAAGGCATAGACTGAATTAAAAACAAACTGGAGATACTGGCTAAATCGCAGACAAGACGCTGGGTGTAATAGTTAGCATCCCCTGTGCTTAAAGAGCCCAGTGAATTCTCGGTTGGAACACAAGAGGGAAATTCGCAATTGCTTTTTACAAAGTAGAGGAAATACCATTTTCAATTCTGGTTGCCACAAGAGAATGTCAGCGAATTTCCTAGATAAAATGTAGAGAAGCAAAAATGAAATCAACTACTGGTGGGTTAAAGAAATAACGAATATCTAATAGTGATAGATGTATGTCGTCACTGGCACTTAAAGCGTCTGAGAATGTGTCATGATATCACAATATAAACAATTAGAAGAGTACTTAATAATTGAGAACCTTTTTATGTGAAAACATATAGCAATGGTGTACGAATAGAAACAACACCATCCTAGGAAACTAGTAAAAACAGTGTAACCATCAGCACAGTTTACTAGTGGAGCGGCGTCCCATGGGAGGCGGCTGGAAGCTCATCAGTAGCGGGCTTCAAACGCAACCTTGATAAAGTAATGAGAAGATTAGCATAGCGATGGCTCCTCCATCACAGCGGGGCATTGGACATGATGATCCGGAGGGCCCCTTCCAGCACTGCAGATCCACCATTCTGCAACCTAATGAATTATTTGCAAAACCATTCCATTGCAGGGATACAGACACAACTTCACACCATGAACAGAATCAATCAGAAAAAGCTTTGCAACACAAAAGCGCTTTCAATTTCCGCTGCACTGCTGGGCACGTAGAGCAATTACTGTAAACCATTTGTCCCCTACCCCTTAAAACACCACTTCCTGCACAGGCTGGTTAAATTCAGGGATGTGCCCAAGTATAGTATAATTTCTATGCCAACTGTGACCTCTGACCTTGCTAATGCATTTTGATTGAGGGCCATGCGCCCGTGTAAGGTGGCAAGATATGATTGAGGCCCTCTCATTTAAACACACAAAAACATCCAGGTCAAAGATGATCATGGTTTTGGGTTAAACATGTACATACATAATTAAAGTTTGCCCTAGATGAACTCACCAGGATGAGCACACACTGTAATAAGAAGTGGCAGGGTCTCCCCTCTTCTCTCAATGTGCAACACTGGCTGTTTGTTCTCATTGATTCACTGGTGGGCCTACAAGACAATTTTATTTCCCTCCCGCAAAATAAAATAATAGATGTGTTTAGAAGTATACACAGGAGATTATTTATTCCTGGCAGGTGCTCCCCATTCCTAGTACATCCACACATAATCAACTGGTAAGATTAAATAGCAATGAGGCAGAGGAAGCTGCAGTGATTCACATTATAGATTAAAACAAAAATCTCCAAGCAGATTATTTCTTTTTTTCAGTAATATTCCATTGTGGAGGATTTAAAAAGAAAATGAGTGCAGTCCTCTGAAGAAAACGTATTGTGACGGCAGCTGTACTGAAGAGCTGTGCTTATTGCCCTGAAGCATTTATCCCACCTGCTAATTGCGTGACGAGGCCTAAGTGGCAGCCTCGCGTGAAGACAGACTAAGCATAGGAGTAATGCCAGGGGATGCGATTCACAAAATGTTTTGCACCAGTATGCACACCGAGTGTGCAAAAGGTTAATTGTGTGCATGTAAAATTCAGGTTGCGGTTCTCGAAGTCAAGAAGTGCAGATTTTTACATCCTGCCAGATGCGAAGATTTTTTTGCATCTGTAAATACCGTAGGGGAGAGCGGATGTGGGTTTTCCACAGGGAGTGTCAGGACAGTGTTGCTTGCAGTGTTGTAATGTTGTCCCTATTGTCATAAATTTCTACAGCCTTTCCTATACTTATCTGCACTTCTAAACCACCACCTCAATGAATCAGGCAGTGGGCGTGGTCAAGTACATGAAACAGACCAATATGTAGGGGTCTAGGCAAGGTAAGTCTTCACGTGGCAATACTGCAAGTATACTATATCCACACACGCATCGTCATGTCATTTATTCTATTTTCATTGACAAATATCATGATCCAACTTTTTAACAGGGTGCTGTAAAAAAACTTAAAGCAAATCAAAAATTACTAGATCAACTTATTTTTTAACTAGGGATTATTACTAGTTTAACATTCAGTGACAAGAATGGAGGGAGCATACTGCAGAGATTGGTACACAATTCATGCAGTGTCATATAATCTATTGGCTTCCTACAGAATCCAGTGACGCCGCGGGTTCCACTTTCTACCTAGTCAGTCTAGCTGCAATGCGGAAAAATGGCCATTAGGGGCGCCAGGGTGGACTGTGGAAGGCAACCCAGCAGATCAATTCTTGAGACCTCATTTCACACGCTGCACTCCGCACTACAAAACCCTTTCTATTATTCATTTATCAACTAAAGTGACAGTAAATATGTATTTTATTACTATGTATATGAACACGTTAATACAGAAAAATATGTTTTTGAAATGAAGAAAAACAGAATACCTTATCGGAGAGTTTACCCAAATCCCTTTTTATGCCTCAGGCATACAATATGACGCAAGTTTCCAGAGCACCAACAGAGAATCTAAAAAGTATTGCTTTAATTCAGCTTCAGTTGTGGCCACAGCAAGGATTACACATACTCAAACATGGCACATCACATAACGTTAACGTGTCTAGTGCAGTTACATTCACAGCATTGAATTACATAGTGCACACCTTTGTGTAAACCATCAAGCATTGGCACTTGGCGCACTATACTGCATCGACACCATGGTATGATTGGTGGCATTTATGGGTAGCAGGGCATCGGGATCCTTTATTTACAGTCATTATAGGGGGCACAGAGAGAGGGCCAACAGAGTAGGATGCAGTCATGGCGGCACCCTTCTCCCATTTGTGGGCCCCTCATCTTCCAAAACACAGAGGTGATCCTGAACAATAGGACACACCCAGTTGATGCTCTTTACCAGTTTGCTGAGAAACCCAAGGAGGTGCCATTGGCAGAGGGTCTTGGTTAAGTAGATCCATTGGTGTCTTCAGAAAAGCAAAGATGGAGGTTTTGCAAATGCCACGCCTTCAGTCATGGCAATAGCGGGGTGACTGAACCACCACAATGCTTCAGTGATTTGATTATGGACCAACCCATTAAAATCAAGGAACGCCTCCCATAGCAAAGCACAAGTTCACTAGGCGGAGAATCAAACCACAGTCACAGAAAGTTTAAGATGAATTTGGTAACAGAAATTACATTAGAGGAACAAACTCCCAAGCAGAAAAACAAGCTGGTGAATGTCATAAGTTATCCTTTGCTATTTTGATTTTAGCATCAATTGTTATGGCTGGTTTCGGTTGTTTGCATCTATGGAACATTTGCCAAAATGAGATACACTGTTTATATTATAGAAACATTTTTCGTACTTTATTGGTAAAAATGTAAATCATTTAAGCCACTGTTTACAGGGGATCTTTGGCACTAATGCCTTTTACCCACATATGCAGCATCAGTATAGAACACGATGGACACACACTTGTCCATTACAAGCATACACTAAGGGCTATCACTGTCCCTTAGCATGTGCTCCTTTGCACCCATCTCACATTCCTTCCCCATGATTTGCCAATAATCAGCGTTTGCTGTCTGGTCTCTTGAAATGTTTTGCGTTGGGAGCCTCCACCCTCCTCGCCATGAGTAAGAGATGGGCTACCCTTACATTGGTTACCATTCAATCAATCAATCAGTCATTTGTAGAGCGCGTTACTCACCTGAGAGGGTCTCAAGGCGCTATGGGGGGGGAGGGATGCTGCTATTGCTCTAATAGCCAGGTCTTGAGTAGTCTTCTGAAGGTTAGCAGGTCCTGGGTCTGCCATAGGAGGATGGGATAGTGTTCCAGGTCTTGGCAGCGAGGTGGGAGAAAGATCCGTCGCCGGAGGACGCACTTCGGATGCTGGGGACGGTGGCGAGGTCAGTAGAGCAGAGCTGGCGGTTGGGGGTGCAGAAGGTGAGACGTCTGTTGATGTATGCTGGTCCGGTGTTGTGGAGTGCCTTGTGTGCGTGGATGAGGAGCTTGAAGGAGATCCTCTTGTTGACGGGAAACCAGTGCAGGTCTCTCAGGTGGGGTGTGATGTGGCTGCGGTGAGGGATGTCGATGATCAGGCGTGCAGAGGCGTTCGGAATCCGTTGTAGTCGTTTCAGGAGTTTCACCGAGGCTCCTGCATAGAGGGCGTTACCGTAGTCCAGCCTGCTGCTGACGAGGACCTGGGTGACTGTTCTTCTGGTTTCGGAGGGGATCCACCTGTAGATCTTGCGGAGCATGTGGAGGGTGTTGAATCAGGAGGGCGAGACGGCGTTGACCTGTTTTGTCATGGAGAGAGTAGAGTCAAGGCTGAATCCCAGGTTGCATGCGTCTTTGGTGGGTGTTGGTGCTGTTCCCAGTGCGGCTGGCCAACAGGAGTCGTACCACGTCGAGGATGAGGACTTCTGTCTTGTCCGAGTTTAGCTTCAGTTGGCTGTTCTTCATCCACTTGGCGCCGTCTTTCATTCCTTCGTGGAGGTTGGTTTTGGTGGTGAGGGAGAGGATCAGCTGGGCGTCGTCGGTGTAGGACATGATATTGAGGTCACGCAGTTGGGCGAGCGGTGCAATGTAGATGTTGAACAATGTTGGGCTGAGGGATGAGCCCTGGGGTACGCCGCAGATGATCTTGGTGGCTTCGGAGTGAGGGGGGGGCGGACGCTCTGGGTTTCTGGAAGGAGGTGGTCCAGTCCAGAGCCTTGTCTTGCATCCCAGCATCGTGTAGGTGTGTGCGAAGGGTGCGGTGGCAGACTGTCTCGAAGGCAGCTGACAGGTTCAGGAGGATGAGGGCCGCAGTTTCGCTGTTGTTCAGCAGAGCCCTGATGTCATCAGTGGCAGCGATGAGGGCAGTTTCGGTGCTGTGGTTGCTGCGGACACCGTACTGGGACGGGTCCAGTATCCTGGAGGTAGCGGGTCAGTTGTCTGTTTACGGTCTTCTCGATGACCTTCGCAGGGAACGGGAGCAGGGAGTTGGGTCGGAAGTTCTTGAGGTCCTTGGGGTCAGCCTTGGGTTTTTTGAGTAAGGCGTTGATCTCGCCGTGTTTCCAGCTTTCCGGGAAGGTTGCTGTCTCAAAGGAGATGTTGATGGCTTTCCGAAGATGGGGTGCGATGGTGGTGCTGGCTTTGATGAAGACGTGGTGTGGGAAAGGGTTTGATGGGGAGCCGGAGTGGATGATGTTCATGATTTTGATGGTGTTGTTGTCGTTTATGTTGGTCCAGACGAGCAGGGGATCGGTGAGGGTGGTGACCGTGAGGTCGGAGGTCTCAGTGGTTGTCTGGGCGGTCAGGGTGTTGAAGCTGTCATGGATGTCTGCGATCTTGTGATGGAAAAAGGTGGCGAGGGAGTCGCACAGGCCTTGCGAGGGTGGGATGCCGTTGGTGTTTGAGCTGGGGTTGGAGAGATCCTTCACAATGTTGAAGAGCTCTTTGCTGTTGTGTGCGTTGTCGTCTAAGCGGTCTTTAAAGGAGGCCCTTTTGGCGGATCTGATGAGGTGATGGTGTCTGCGAGTGCCGTTCTTGTGGGCTCCGTAGTTGTCCGGTGTCGGTTCACGGTGCCATTACTTCTCTATTTTTCTGCAAGCTTGCTTGGAGGCCTGGAGGTCCTCGGTGAACCA
This sequence comes from Lissotriton helveticus, assembly GCF_964261635.1. Taxonomy (NCBI): domain Eukaryota; kingdom Metazoa; phylum Chordata; class Amphibia; order Caudata; family Salamandridae; genus Lissotriton; species Lissotriton helveticus. Next base: position 15,596,057 of record NC_136060.1, on the reverse strand, counting down.
ACTGGCTTTCTTGCTGGTGTGTTTTTTGGAGGGTTTCTTTATCGGGGCGAGAGTGTTTTGTCGCAGTCGCCGATCCACAGTCTGAGGTTGTGGGCTGCGGTGTCGGGGTAGGTGGGGTCGGCGGGCTGGCTCCGGCAAGGGTGCTGGGTCTGTTGGGTGCAGTGGTGCATGGTGGGTTTCCGGAAGGTGAAGTGGATGCAGCGGTGGTCGGTCCAGTGGAGTTCGGTGGTGTGACTGAAGGAGACGTGGGAGCTTGCGGAGAAGATGGGGCCAAGCGTGTGGCTGGCAGAGTGGGTGGGTGGGTGCGGTGATGAGCTGTCTCAGTCTGAGGTTGGCGAGGTTGTCAATCAAGGTGGTGGAGTTGGCGTCATTGTTCTTCTCGAGGTGGAAGTTCAGGACCCCGAGGAGGATGTAGTCTGTGGGGGTGAGGGCGTGTGTACTGACGAGGTTGGCGATGGAGTCGCTGAACTGTGTTCGGGATCTGGGGGGTCGGTATACGAGGGTTCCTCTGAGGGTGCTGTTGGGATCGGTGTGGATCTGGAAGTGCAGGTGGTCGGCGTTGTGGAGGGTGTCGTCGGCGCTGGTAGAAACTCAGAGTGTTCCTATGGACGATGGAGATTCCTCCTCCTGTTCCGTTGGTGCTGTCCCTGCAGGTGATCTTATAGCCGTCCGGGATTGTGTGGACAAAGAGGCTGCCAGAGGGGGTCCCACACTTGCATCACCACGGGTACTGTGAAGTAGTGTAACTGCAACAAATGGTGGACGGAATGCTGAATGATTCAAACATTCTCCCCAGTCACGAGATCTGGGTTAAATCCATTGTTATTTTGCCCACTAGGCCACCCCAGTTTGGACCCAGCCATATGCAAATCAGTCTTGACCCTGTGCCTCATGGAAACAGTCCAGACCGAACTGCCAAGCCAGGTCCTCCCTGGACCGGAAACAAGCATCCTGGGACCGGTTTCAGGGCATCACCCTTCATTAGCCAGACTAGCTTGAATCCAGTGGCACAGTGAGCAATGGACCCACATCTGGGCAGACCTATCCCACTTACTGTTAAGCAGTACCTGGGCACCGAGGGAAGAGGGGGAGGCAGAGGGACTGTTACTGTTGTCCCTTTTTCTGTGAGCCAACAGTATGGAAAGCACAGCATAGCTGGTTAAAACCGCTGCACATTTCACACATTACACTGCGCGCCGCAACTAGCATTGCACCAGCCCATTGCTCCTATTTGTACCACCTATAACAGAACCAACTACTAACCATGAAACCCTACAAGTCGGGAGAGGATGTTGAGATACGGTCAAAGCTGCCGACTTTGGATCTGAGGTACCAGGTTCGAGTCTCTGCGTAGGCTCAACATCCTGTGATTCTGGGCAAATCACTTAATATCCCCATGCCGAACAAAAACTTTGACTGGTGCTCATGAAATGGGCTCAAATTCCTTTATGTCAAGCTCGCGCTATAAGCGCAGGTGTTGACGATTAAGTGCCGGAGCCGAGCACCAGAAAGCACCGGCTCAAATTAATCAATGAATACAACACATTATGATGAAGAGTAGCAGAACTGCTCACAGGCGTTCGAAAAATACCACACACACACACATTGCATCAGTCAAAAATAAATAGCTCTAAACACCAAAATACAGATCACTTTTAAGCAGCTCATATTTCTATGCTTTGTGATTTTACTATGTGGGCTCCCTAAACCCCACAAATACAAACACTGAGCAGAGATTTGAAGCACAGAATTCCTAAAACATATTAGGCCCTCAGTTACAGCGATGCTACATGCTTGTTGGTGATACTGTCAAAATATCAAGCAGTTAAACAAGTTTACCCTCACTTTATTATTTCACTGTTAACGGGCACATTTTATTATTTCAATAAAATAGTGCTTTACGATACTAAAACATATCTTATGAGTAACACGATTTAATTTTGTAGTAAACAGTTATACAAACTAGAATCCATTAGCATATACCCCATTACACATATTGCCTGCAATAAAATCCTTTACATCTTATGAATGATCACCCTATTTAAATAATATTTTGATAGATGAGGATTACACAATTAAAAACAACACAATAAAGTCTAAAGGGCAATGATTAAAATTTTAGGAAAAGCGTTTTTAAACACATTAACGTTTGACGTGTGACAATGTAGACTAGGGACCTCGCTTTATAGTGTCACATGCATAAACAATATATAGGTTTATATTGTCAATATATGTCAAGTGAGATGGCATCAACTATTACATTTAACACGCCATGAGTGATTTAATACGAGATATCATTAGCAGTGCATGGCGGGGCATAATTAATAGTTAGCAGAGTTTAATATCAATATTTATTTAACCATTAGTTTTTATCTTCTTTCAACACCTAATTAAAACAAAACATTAATCTTTGTGTTTTCAGTGAATATATATATATATACATATGTACACACACACACATTTATTGATTTATATACACACACATACTCACAGGAACCCCCTTGGAGCAAGGGTGTGCTTAATAAAGCACAAAAGTCATATTCAAAGAAAAAATGAAAAACATTGTCAACCCCTATCAGGGATTAAACGCAGATATTTTAGGATCATTTTATATTCCACCATTTTATAAATACAACATGATTTTTCTTCTGTAAAAGTACTGAAATATGACTGTGTGACATGCAAATGCACCGCTTCAAATAGAACGGTTCATTCTGCTGAAAAATTTGCCTCTAAAAGTAGAGCAGCTAAGCTGTAAAATATTCCAGCCCTTTCTTTTCCCTGGCGCTCTCTTTTTCCTGGCAAATATAGAAATATGGTGCACTCCAGAAAACAATAAATGTTGTAAACAGAATGTCAAGTAAAATACTTTACATGAATTGTGATTGGTTTTAAGGCATTCACTGCATTACAGAAAGAAAGAAAGGGCTATTTAAATATGCAATTCTGGCGCAATCAGCAAAACGTACTGTACACAATGATACATATTTTAAAGTAATTCTTTTTTCAGATTTGTTTTCACGACTTTCAGACATTGTCGTTTGGATAAAGAGCCTAGAAAATGTGCTTGTTTTATTGGCCTATCATCAGTGATGATAGCTAAGTGATAACACTGTAAGTATTCCAAATCACATTAGATGAATCTTAGAAACATCTCAGACACACACATCTGCCAGTGGGCTTGGCACGAGGGACACAGTGCTCCATCTCGCAAACTCATAAACGCCTTCCACATAATACATCATCCTAGCATCATTAGCACATATTGCCACAATAAATATACAAGGATGCATTTTTTTCAACACTCTACTAAATATCACTGTAATAAGATAAACACTTTTTATTAAACATATTCTGCACTACACCACTTTGCAATGCTCCACCTGTTTCACTCGACTACACCATTCATTACTAATTGCTTGAAAAGTGCCAGTCAGAAACAGATGCGAACTGGCTAACAGCCCTTAAGTCTTTCAAGAATTTCCATGAGAAAAATGAATTTTCTCCGTCCAGCCAATAACATAATAGAGCCTTATAGCTTGCTGCTGAGTATTATACCGGTTGTTAAAGGCCCTGAACCAGAGTGCGGCGAGGGTCTATACCGAAAGAACGATCCTGTAACAGCACTTAAGCCCGAGGCAGAAGGGCTGGCTATAAGGCTATGAGAACATCCCACCCAATGAGGGTAGGCTGGTCTATACTAAAAAGGGAGAAATAGAAAGGCAAATATTGGAAAGTTGGAGTAGAAGGTTTGTGCTAGGCATTAAAGCCATGAGCTACTTCATTGTCTTCAATGGAGTTCCCAATATTCCAAAGTTCTAAGTCCAAAATGCACCATGAAAAATGGTCTTATTTTTAGATTCTGTACTAAGCTTGGCATAGGTGTGAAGCAATGTACACCATTTTTGGGGCACAAATGCACTTCATAGGAAGCGTTTAATAACATCAGATACACAGACATGCTGGATAAACTATGTGCTCGCAGTGCTTGCCTAATAGCATCCTGCCTGAGAAGCCTTGCATCTCGGAGTGCTCCACCGCCGCAGTGGTTGTGTCAAGGGGCATTTTTGCTTTTCCACAAAGCAGCACAGATTGCTGAGTGTGGCCCAGTGGGAATATCACTCCTAATAACCCACTGGCATACCCTGGATTTTTAAAGGAGATGGGAGTGGAGTGACAGCTATCAAAGGGTCGAAATAACAATTTTTGAGGGGGGACCTGCCCTCAGCTTAAATACCCAGGGCCTCATTTATGAGAAGTGACACATCGCTGCGTGAAAGCAGCAATGCGTCACTTCTCAGTGCGCCCTCCTTGCGACATGATGGAGGCGTCATATTTACTGTATGACGCATCATGTCGCAAGGAGTTACAGATAGATCAGTATTTCTGATGTATCTGTATGGTGCAAAAGTGACGCATTGCTGGAGTGTGTCACAGTCGTTACAACGACCGTGTTGTTACATCACAAGTCGTTCCCACGACTTGCTGTAGGGGATTCGCTGGACTTAGAAATAGTATAATATACTATTCCTACTACAGTTTGTGCAACAGCAGGGAAGTTGTTGGATTGTAAATTCAACATCTTCTGCCCCCTACAGCAAGTCATTGTAACAACTTGCGATATAATCGTATGCGATGTAACAACGCAGTAGTTGTAAGACCGCGTTGTTATGGCCTGCGATGTATCACATGCTAACTAAACGATGTCTCCCCCTCTGATAACTCAAAGTTGAAAATTAACAAATACACAAAACAACTGTTTAGATACCAACTACAGGACACCCATTTTCCATCTGCTTACTCAATTCCAAAACTAAAATAAGCACAATTTTGCTGAGTAAAAACTATTTATCGCCACAACCACTTATAAAACTACTTTGGGGGGGGAAATCACAATAGGAATCAAAAGAAACATTGTAGGATGCATGGCCTAATGCAAGAGCTGGCGACTTTGGACCCGAGCAGCCAGGTTCGATCCTGGCATCAGCTCAGCATCCTGTGATTCTTGGCAAGTAGCTCAATATCCTTGTCTCTAAAAAAAGAAAAAAGTTTGGCCTTGTTTAATGTACTCTAGTGCTCATGAAAAGTGCTCTAATGCCTTTTGGCCAAGTTTGCACTACATAGAAACTCCCAATAAAGGAATATTTTTTATCAAACTGACATGCACAATCCCCAACAAAGGCCACTTGGTGAACCTTAAAAGGAATAGCCAACCTCACCATTTTCCTCCAATTGAAGCCGTAAACTTCCACTTAAATATGTTTTTAGCAAAGAACAGAACAGTACATGCACTGATTAACATTTTGTAGTAACAGATGTGCATCTTCAGGAACAGAATCCGAAGAGGCTCCTGCTTCCCTTGCACAGTTTAACTGATTAAATCTTTTCATCCTGGGGATCCAAGTCCCTTTTAAACATTCTGGCAGATCTCTGACAGACCAAGAACTCTTAAGGCGTACTGAAGAAGGAGAAGCAGTAGGTGGGCCCTTGTCACCGTAAGGAGATGTTGCCATAGGCACAAAATGGAGAGGAGACCCTTGTGGGCACTCTTCCAGGGAAGAACAAAGGTAGGTTAAACAAAAGAAGCAAAGAGCAGATAAAAGGAATTTCCCTGTAAATGAGATCAGCTTAATTTGCTGCTGAAACGGGGCTCCTACAGAGACGAAAGGCAATAAATATTACATATACAAAACATAATTTCTAGGCATTTCTACAATTTATTTTTATTCCAAAAGTAAAAAAAAAACCTGAAAAAATTAAGAATTTTATATGTGAACAGCTGTGGTAACGGATTTTTACAAAACATACATGCATCCCACCCAGATATGTTAACACGATGACAGAATGCGTAATCGGTCAGACACTATATCGTTCATTCAGGGTCCTGTCTTTATTACACACACTGTAACTGACTCTTGAGAAGATTACCTGCTGAAACAGCAAACCCGCCATACAGAGGCTCTTTTGTGCCACTGTGCCAGCTCTAAAACCGAAGCTTCATATTAATATGGACCCATCTGACCCACATTTCCTAGAGGTAAAAAAAACCGAAAGAAAAAAAAACAGGACGCAAATATTCATGTTACTGCAAAAAAATACCTCTACAAATAATACAAAAATATAAAAGAACACACTGTGAATGATGGTTTTGAGAATTGAGCCCTTTGATGCTTTACAGAATCTGACATTTTGACAAAAATTCTGTCTCTATTCTCAGCTGCTGCCACCACCGCTAACAATTATAGGCTTTCAGGGCTGTGAATAATTCAAAGTCTCATCTGTTCAATTCACTGTAAAGACAGAACGCTGAGAGAACAAGGTCACATTTTTTCTCCCCCAACCAGTGACTTTTCCACCCCGACGCTGGTCTGATTGCATGATACACCTAGCACTTGACATGCATCCCCAGACAGCTCCTTAGCAGCCATTAGTCTGCTTAGCTTAGGCTATGAAGAATTATGACGGCAAGACGTAGCGACGGCAGACACGCAGTGTCAACGCCGAGCGTGCCATCCACAGCCCCTTTCCTTATGACCCTAGCTTTGTAGCAATTAAGAAGTACTTCACTAAAAGCTGACAATGCCAGCCCGCATATATTTTGCAAGTACAGGAGTGCGCAGTAATGGCTTCACTTATGTGGAGTTTATTAAAAATATATATCACGAGCTCATCCCATAGAAATTATACTACTGGAAAGATGGCGCTTGTATAATTGCAAAAGTTTGAGAACAGTTTTGAAGCACATTCTCCTAAAAGTTAACATGTATGACGGGGGTGGTAATTATTTGGAAAAGGGTGTTATTGAAAAGATCTACCTCAAAGTAGTAAACATTTAATTGTTTGAGATGAGCAAAAGGGGGTGGAGGGGGGGAAGAGTGGTCTGCATATATGATGTATGAAGTCATTTAACAATCGCAAACCCTGCAATTTGTTAAATCATAGGGTTTGCGATGACTAAATGGCTTTTTAGTATGTATCAAATGCATTTTGCATTTCGGTAGGTGCTTACTGCAGTGCAAAACCTGAAATGCAAATCGAAACACAATTTTAAAGGGGCGTGTTTAGTGCGTCCCTTCCAAATTGTTATCTATAATGCTAATCTTCAATAGTCTGCGACCGCAATTTCAATTGCAAGCCACTGACAGCAGACCGACTCCTCAACGAGGTGGTAACCCATTCACAAAAAGGAAGGTGTACCCTTGTGACTGTAAAAAAATGTGTTTGGTTAAAAAAACATGAAATTCTTTTTAAAACACTGCCCCATTTTTTTAAGTACATTAGTTGCATTTAAATAATAGACATTTACTTTAAAAGCAATCAAGCCACAAGCCATGGTGCTCTGTTGACCCAAGCAGGCCACCTTCACTGTGATAGCCACCAATCAAAGTGAGTCACAATTTTAATGCGGTAGCTTGTGTATTGAGATGCACTCCCAATGGGAATTTTCAAAACCAACCTATTTGCAGATAGGTCACTTGGCACAATTCTATACCATTCATAAAAAGGCTGTGTGCAATTTGCAACTAATTGACAAATACTTGCTAGGAAGAACATTTATATTAAATAAATCTTGAATGAAATCTACACAAATATAATAATCTGTTATTATGAATGGGTCTGTATGGTTGAACATTAGGTAGTTACTGAGAAGTTCCTTTGCTGTGGTTATTGAACCAGATACATCATCTTGTAGAAACCTAATGTGTCATATTTCATGACCGTCAAAATATATTGGAAAAGGAACCTTGTGAATTTACACAATGTCGCTATTTATAGTAATTATTAAAACTTGCCTTGAAAATGAACTCACTGACTTTTCATCATTTATAAAGTCTTCTAAGATCTTTCTATTTTTCGATGCACAAAGGACAGATATGACGTTGCCTCCTTCACTAGAGGATTTTCCACCGTCCTCAAAACACCAGACAATAATTAAATACTAACAGATCAGACTAACTATGCGTTCCATAATTAGTAAATTACACTGGTAGCACTGTTACCCAACAGCAAGAGCTCAATATTTATGGAAAAGAAAAATACATCCTCCCTCAGTGAATGCGCAATGTCATGGAAGCTGGTAGAGCTGGATATTCACATGATTTGAACTGAAATAAACGTCCCCTTTAACTGTTCACCCAGATAAGATAGCACCACTTACAATCTCTGAGGGCCTTTTAACCAAGGCTTACTATATATGTAGAAGAAAGTGTGAGAATAATGCTAGTTTTGGGGGGCCTTATTTTTAGAGATAAAGATGGCTTTTCTTGGATTCTGGTTTGCTTAAAGTAGCTGAGAGTGTGCCCCATACATCTACTCTCATACTACTGAAAATGGGTAACTCCTACATAAAGTGACCTCACAGAATAAGGTAATACACAGGGTAAAAAACAGCTAGTAGCACCGAACAATAACACCCTTATTCCAACTAGGAATACAGCAGGCTTCGACTTCCACAGGATAATGATATCACTCTTATTAGAACATTGGAATGTTGGGAGCTCCCTTGCAGACAATGGAGTTCTCCCTGCTTATACAGGCCGGTAAAGGCCCGCAGAGCAACATTCCAATGTCTTACAAAGGCCTCTCGGAACACGAGGGGATTTAAATCTCCTCGGGCTCTGAGAAGCCTTTGTTTTATTTCTTAGAACATTCTGCCCTCTAGTGGCAGAATGTTCTAATAGCCTTATAGCCCTTCACAGCAGGGCTATACCGGCTATTAAAATCCTGCTACCTTGTTAAAGTCCCTCGCCTTCAGCGTGGCCCTTTAACCCTGTAGCGGGCCTTTAATAGCCAGTCTAGCCCGCTACAGCGGGCTACAAGGCTATATTTAATGTACACAATGTTAAAGACTTTTCAGCCATCCACTATATATTTAGTGACTAAGGTGATATCTGGTCTGGTGGACAGGCTGTAGATCCGAGACTCATTGCATAATTTTATGTTGTGCTGCTGCATGCCAACTATTTGGTTCCAAGTATTATTCTAGGGTTGATAATTTATTTGGAGATTATCTTTGGCATCCTATTTTTTAATTATTTATTATTAAATTTGACTATAAATTTCAGCAAGTATGTTGCTAATCTTTGAACACCCACCCATTCATCTGAACCTTTAAAAAATATATTTATTATTTTTTAATGTTAATAATGGAAACATTTTTAAATATACTTTTTTATATTTACTTTTTAATTTCATTGTTATTCCCTGACACCACCATTCCTTTAACTTTACCCTTTCCCATATTTCTCTATTCCTAACACCTCATTTATGTTATACCTTGCCCTCAACGTAATATTAAAACTTAACAGTGCATACTTACCTGTCCCGTCATGACTAATGATTTTATTTACCCATTATTGTTTCCCCAAGATTTCTGTACCCCATGACATGAAAACAAAAAAGACATCACCTACGGACAAAAAGAAGATTGTTATGCAGTGATAAAGTTTAGTGGAGATATATCATTACATAAATGTGCTGGCCTGAAAGTTAAATAAAAAATAATAATTAGAAAGGATCAAATACTACAACAGAAACTACCATGGGCATGAAACATCCTTGCAATTGCCTAGGTGTATGGAAAAATAACTAGAACAATTTCTGGGTTTATCAGTTTGTAGATCATCATTATAGATTTACCCAAATTCGTGTTTGAGCTGGTGGAAATACCAGATTCATACAACGCCTGGCATTTGAATTCTTACACAGAGAGCACATCGGCAGGATATTTGACCTTTCCTCCTCCGCTTAAAAAAAAAAAAAGAATCCCCATCTTAAACCCAGAAAAATGGCTACTCAGTTTGAGAAAAATCAACATTAGGATAGCCTCTCTGTAAAAGTAACAGACTGGACCACCTTAGTTAGTCAATTATTTATTTGCTATTTGTACAGAGTGTAATCTCTCTGACATCCGAGTCCTTTGCTTATTTCAGTTTTGAGTGAAACGTAAAGACACTGTGAAATTAGGTTGAATAAAATAAATAAACTATAATGTTTTTTCAGAAACAGAAATCTTGATTGAATATTTCCCATCCACAATGCCGTGTTCCCCATAAGGGGAATTCTGAACCTTCATTTCAAATAACTCTTGCTTCTCTCATAATTTTTGGGGACTTCAAAAGACATTTATTTAACTAAATATGGCTTTAGTAGCTTGGTGCATTGTTTTGGTCTAACTACAGTTTGTATCTTAATATTGTCATTGCATATTTTATATGTGTATAGATCAAGTACCTCCTATTCCACTAACTGATGAGTTTTGTTTATGTTTATGTTTTTTTTAAATATATTAATGTTTATTGAATTGTTTTTCGCTGTTTTCTTTTTAGTTTTCAATTACCACTATGTATAGAGTTATAATATATTGCCACACCTTAAATTATCAAACATTTTCGTTAAACAATTTTGTGTTTTGGGTTGGTCTGCCATATCATATATGTAAAAAATTGAATTAATAATTGTGGCAGGTGACTACCTACCTCAAGGAATAATCACAACCCTTATCAGGGAGAACTTAAAGTATTATGCAGTACCAAAACAATACTAAGGTCTAAATGCAACACAATGAAAATCCCAAACTACATTTGAAATATAGAACAACATTTGATAAACAAAATAACATAAAAAGTACAAAAATCCAATCAGAGAAACAGGGATATGAAATGTTTTAAGTAGGAATAATACCAAAAAGCATAAAGTGCGAATGATAGTCAATTGTCACAAAAGACCAGGACCTTGGTGCAATCTGATGTTGACCATAGCACAGCGTGTGTCAGATATACCAACCAGGCCCATCTTGGTCAAAGATTTTCCCTTCTTACTTTAAATCTTTAAGTACCTAACAGCCACAAGAGTACACTTCTAAGGCCCCCAAGGGTGCTCAAGGGAGGCACAGTGTCTCACACAAAGGGCCAAGCAACAGGGTTCAGCACAGGTCCAGTTTTTCATTTTTTGGGCAGTTTCATATAGTGCAAACTAGAACCAAATGTATTGGGGTGCTTTACAAACGCACCAGTTAAACTACCCATGTACACATTAATTTTCTTTTGAGCACTGGGAGAATACGTGATTTGCCCAGAATCACAGGATGTTGAGCCGACACCAAGACTTGAACCTGGTTCGCCAGTTCCAAAGTCTGCAGCTCTGGCCATTATGCCACTGGTTAGATGTGTAGTTGGAGAAAATGGCCTCTTGTAGCTTGTTGGGTCCCTGTAGCTTTAACAGGAGGAAATCCTTATGACCTTTAAAGTCCACTTCTTTGTCGTGGGTACAAGAGAGAGCAGGTCCAATCCTTAAGAGCCTTTTCTTAGGTCACAGACAGCAGGTTATCTCCTATACTGATCTTCAGTTTTCAGAAGTGTTCTGAAGTGGGTGCATGGAGAAGCATATTTATGCCTTGCTAGAACTCGTGGGGGGGGGGGGGGTGACTCCTGGGCATGACTTACCCAAAGGAGTAAAAGTTCTCAGGGCCATCTCTACGCACTTAGGGCATTTTCAAGCTGGTAGTCACACTAAACTTGGGCTCAGGGGCTGGGACAAGTGTGGGGAGCACACTATGGTAATCCTAGTGTCTTCCCACATCTAACTCTAAACTCCACTTTGGGGCAGTTACTGTATAATTACCCCCAAAAAGAAATGGAGGGGCAAGATCGGGTGGGATTTTTTTCTATATCTAGTGTGGCCTGCAGCAGTAAGCAATGGTGAAGAGAAGATTGGAGGAGAAGGCATATGGAGGGAGAATTGGGATAAAAAAAGCAAACAAGGAAAAAGGGGCAGAAGTCAGAGAAATTAAATTGGACTAAGACACATAAACACCCCCAATAAACATAGACAGAGGTCTGGTAGGAAAATGTAGGGGTTTCCAGCAACCAGACAGTGGATACACATGAATTGTTTTGGCATCCAATTTCTTTTGCTTTGAAGTGTGCTTACAGTGTTAAATGTAAAAACCAGCAGACCTGTCAAACAGGATTTGGCACTCCAGCAGGATTTGACAGTCTAATATCAAAAGCAGGCCACTGTGATTGAAGCCTTTTCCTATTGAACATCCAGCTTTGCAACTGTGAAATATCTTTTGGGACTTTTCACTATAAGGACATGTTTAACATTAGATCACTTCAGGTCCTACTTATAAATACAATGTACCCAGTCTTATGGGCAACTTGACCTAAATAAAGGTGACTTACTATGAATATTTAAAAGGAAGGGTTGACCTGTAAGAAGCAGTTATTTTGGCATGTCAAATTTTCAATTTAAACAGCAGCAGCCAGGCTACAAATGGTGGGCCTGCAGTAATGTTTGCACTGTCATTGTAGTGGATGGCACTTTGGGTGATATAATCCGCTTGTAACATTTAACTTACTGGCCTTAGGTTCCCTTTTTAACATATACTAGGGCCTTCCAGATAAGATAAACATGACAGTCAGGGGAATGACAATTTATCCATGTTGAAAGGGGAGCACAGGCACTTTGTCACTAGTTAGCAAGGGTAACGTGAATAGAGTTGTACAGTCCTCAAAATATAGTTTTCCAGAAAAAGGCAAAAAATCCTGGGAAACCCTGCAAAAAGGGCAAATTTCCTACAATTACTTTGCAGCGTAACATTTTATTTTCATATTAATAAAAGTGTGTTAAAGGAATTTTTTCACAAATATTATGTATCAGCAAAATTTAATCATAAACTTTCGTTCAGTAATTTCCAGTGTTTAAGTGCATTAATATTGATAATTGTTTGCTAAGAGTACAATTTTGCCCCAAAAAATAATTACCCCAAAAAAGAAATGTAGGGGCAACATTGGGTGGGATTTTTTTCTATATCTAGTGTGGCATGCAGCAGTAAGCAATGGTGAAGAGAAGATTGGAGGAGAAGGCATATGGAGGGAGAATTGAGACAAAAAAGCAAACAAGGATAAAGGGGCAGAAGTCAGAGAAATTAAATTGGACTAAGAAACATAAGTACCAAAGAGAAGCAAGGATTATTTCAGCAAGGAAACCGGTCTGAAAATAAAGAAAAGTGTGCAATCCAGTCAGTGTGCAGAGTGGTGAAGGGACCTAAGTAAACTCTCCTGAATGACAGAGCTCCCAAGGAGATCTGAAAAGGAAAACAGCAAGCCAATGAAAAATACAAAATGATTACTACATGTGGAATAGGAAATTAAGAAAAACAATAGTATGAAAAAATTACTTCAAAATATTTTTTTATGCGCTCTTCTTATACAGTGCTCTTAACTCAAAAGGCATCGGCACGCTGCACAGCAGAATAACACATTGCATATCAATATTACAACTACTCAAACTAATAAACAATGTAACTCTAAACTATTATGTATATTAATGCATTATGGCCACAGCACGACACACCAAGAGGTAAGTGATACAGGACACAAGAGATGAGGAGGTGGGAAAGAAACTGTGGATTGGGCGGCAAAGAATTGGACAAGAGAGGATTATGGACGTTTTTATTGCGGAATGAACTCCAATGAGAAAATAATAATGCAGAGACAAGACCTGGAAACCTAAGAATAATTTGATATGGGGTGAAATTCCTGTGCTGTGCCTAGCAAATCCCCTCCTGCAGACATTGGATTCCTAGTCTAACCCGAATAGTACTCATAGCTTGGTGAAAGAGAATGAGAAGCAGAAACTGTCCTTCCTTACACTGGGATTCAAGTGGGGCATTTAAGCTCCTCCAGCTCAAAGCAGAATAGCTTTCCTTGAGATGAAATTAAACTGCAGTAAATTCAAAGATGTAATTAATGGCATGAACACTGCCAAACTTGGATCAAAAGCCATGAACAATTGTAAATCAATTTTAAATGGGACATTATCCAAATTAAATATCCTTCTTTAATGAGAGCATGTTTCTCCAGTAGAGCGCAAATGCATGCAATACGTGTTTTTTTGTTGTCACAGGAACGACACAACAAACATTTGTATTGTATGTTAAAGGAGTTTGATAGATATGGGATTTAAAAAAAAGTGTTAAATATATGTACACCACAGGCACAACACTGATATATTGAACTGAGCATCAGTCTTTGCAGATTCCCTAGTGAGGTAAAGTAAATCGGTATACCTCTATTCCCCTGGTACCTCACATTTGTTTAACAACATTACTTAACTTAAATTCTTTTAAAGTGCATTAAGTGACACCATACAAGCAAAGCAAATGTCACACAATCATTACATTAGAAGGTGCAGCCATTAATTATGCTGTAAAGAAACGGAGGTGCAGCCAATCCATCTTCAGGAGCGCCGACTGCCAGTGAGTATAGTATTTTACACAACAGTTATTGATTTCCGGATAATAGCAGGTGCGGGCCCTGTGATGCTCCGGTTTTCTTTCAGGAGCGGGATCAAGTGATAAAGCTATGTTGTGATTCTTAAAGGCCACTGCACTGCGAGGTGAATCAATCTCGCTGGCATCTCTAACCTTTGTGGAACACCGAAAAGTTTCCGTTTTTAAAGAGCTTCTTGCCCTCAGTGCTTTGGCCAAGCAGAGAGACAAACGCACGCTGCTATTTTCGACAGCCTTGATGCAGTCAAAAAGAAAACAAATTGTGGAGTGCGCTCCTTGCACGATAAGGTACCCGCCGGTTATATTACTACCTTTAGCCGCCTAATGTTGCAGGTTTGTTTTAGGGCTTATCAACGAAAAATCTTATTTTGTTCATATCCCAACCTAATAGGGGCTTATTGGCATTGCTGGGGGGTTGCTGCCGGGGAGGGGGTTGAAATGGGGCCAGTGCCCAATGTGTAAGTGTCCTGCTCCCCACCTGGGGACAGCTGCAGCAGGCAAAAACATACCTGCCCTCTCTGGCTTGGAACAGCAATGATGTGCCTGTTCACATTTCACATTTTATTTGCTGTTGCATTCCTTAAGAGTATTTGCTTTTTCCAGGATGGTTTATTCCTGTAATTTCTTCATACACATAGTACTCATTTATAGGGCATACTTGAAGTACACAGCACTCAAAATATTGACAGAGCAAAAGATATGGAAACTACAGTGCTTATAGCTGTGCATAAGGTGTGGGTAAGGTGTATGTGGGGGAGGTGAGAGGAAGGAGATGAAATGGATTATGTTAGGAGAGAGTAAAAAGAAGGTGCTGCAGAGGCAAGGGATGATGTCTGAGATATGCAGAAGAAGAGTTTTGGAAAAATATCAGGCATAAGTGTCTAATTGTGAGGCTGAAGAGGTAAGTGGTGTGAAGTGGGTCATGGCTAAGTGTCGCGGCACATATAAAACTGTGGAATGAAGCTTCAGGTTTCTAGTTCTTCTATTATACAAGGCTAAATTGCAAGAATGCACATCACTATTGTTGTCTTTGAAAGGCAACTGTACATGGTATGGATTATGACGCTTGGAGCTCTGTTTTTTTTTTTTTTTTTTGTATGTTCTTATATAGCGCTCGAATCACCCGGAGGCATCTCGGCGCTTGCCTTGGGAACCCGTCCTGGCTTTTCCCTGTGAGATAGCCCCTACAGGGCATCCCCAAGGTGAAAGCCAGGCATCCCGCCGCGGGGGGCCGTTGTGGAGATTAAGCAAGCTTAATGCCCAGAGTTGCAGAGTGAGAACCCATGATTAGGGCAGGCACCGAAGCGAGAATTATCGAGTCTGTGGACATTTGAGCTCAAGACCCTGCCGCGTCGGGAATTGAACCCTGGTCCCGGGTCTGACCTCTGCTCCAGGGTCTGCCTGCTCTAACCAGTGAGCCACACTTCTCTGTGCATGCAGGGTCTCGTGACTCAAGCTACATCTCACTTTAGAAAGCCCAAAATGGCAGGCAGAAACAATTCTGGGTTACTTGCTGTTCAATGTATGGAAGACAAGACCTAGCACTTAGAGCTGGGTTACTTATTTTGGAGAAAGGTCATCGTCATCATCATCAAACGGGAAATGGCTTTTCCAACACAGCCTTAAGCAGGCGTGCCGTTTCCCCGCAAGCTGAACAAGGTTTACTGTAACCATGCATATGCCATAACCATGCATATGTGTGGTTAAGGCAGTTGGTGTTCTAGCGGGGAGAGGAACCAAAGGGATTGCTGCAGGAAGGACCGGGACGTGGCATGGTAAGTGGGCTGGGGCAAAGGTTAGGTTTTTCGGGGAGGGAGACTGTTTTAGGGCTCAGGGCTATGGGCTGAGGTTGAGGTAGGATTTAGGGCAGGGGGCAAAAGTTTAGGGCTCAGGGTAGGGGAAAGGGCAGTTTTCAGGTCAGGGGCAGTATTTAGGACCCAGGGTGGGGGGGTTGGTGTAGGGGTAGATTTTAGGGCAGGTGGATGAGGTTAGGGCTCAGGGCAAGGGAAGTTACAGGGCAGGGGGGATTTTTTGGGGCTCAGGGCAAGGGTGCAGGGATCGGGGTACTTTTTTTTGGCCTGGGGGGCTGGGTGTGTTCTAGGGCTCAGGGCAGGGGGGCTGCTGGGTGGGATCTTTACCAAACATATACCTTAACCAAACATGCCTTTACAATAAAATTCGTTGTAAAGGCATGCATGGTAAAGGCATATGTGGTACAAATGCAATTGTTGTAAAGATTGCATGGTTATGGTATGCGTGGTTTAGGAATGTGTGGTTGTGTCATTCAATTAATCATCATACAATCTTCATTCAGCTCATAAGACCACAAAAGAGCACATAGCATGAAAATCAATAATATATAAACATTAAAGCTTAGCAGCAATTTTGACTAAGATTACATACATTAATTCATAAAGTAACTTGTGCAAATAAAGTGAATATTACCAACATACAAGTAACCCACTTGTAAAAATTAGTTCATAAAGGGGACTTGTACGTTAAGAGGAGAAATGTTAAGGCAACCCATAAATAATCCTGCCCCTTATGCAACAAACACTCATTTGTTTATGATTCTAAAAACAAGTTAAAATGAATAAAACCTACTTAAAAAGTTACTTGCCCACCATATTTCTCAATATTACTGCGACCAAGATGAATTTATAAACCATTTTGAAAACAACAATTGCAGTAGTTGAATATGAAGTAAAGCTGACCTGCACCTTCTGATATTCAGGCACCTGAGTAATGCAACTATAAACTGTTTCCTAGGCACAGTATACAATTTACCCCAAAAAAAGGAACGCAGCATGTATTGTACGGACCGTGAATCACAAGGGCGTGGTTCAAGACCTCCTTCTCCATGAATGCCTCTTGGGTAAGAGACCAGGAGATGGGATCATTTAAATCTAAACTTAACCAAGTAATTTCTCTAATAGTGATGTGGTAAGAGATATAAATAAGGCTTCATTTGATTGGTGGTGACTAAAATTTAATGGGCATCCACTCTCTTCTTGATATATTCTTTGGCTTCTCCTTTCCAGTATAGTGAGGAATTTGGTTTGGGGTGTAGCGCTAACATCCCACGGACTATTGAAAAGTTCAGGCCTCCCTAAGATATTGAATTGTTTTTTTTACAGATTTCAACCATAGGATATGACGTGCATAAATATCCCGAAGATAATCAATTTTATTACGGTTGAGAAGGATTTCAGATTTTGACCAAATTGAAAGTCATAGCATGAGTGGTGATAGCTTGACACGGTCTTCAAAGTACGATAAGCCTAGTTCCATATGACACGTTTAAGTGGGCACACTAGAGTAGGAACAGCAAACAGTGTTCTCAAGAACACATCTCACCAACCTGCAGGTATGATGTTTTGCAGTACCCCCAAATTCCTGCGCCAAACATCAGTACCGAGAAACATTGTGCTTTATAAATACTAACCATTGCATCCAAGGGCATAGAACCTAACTGTCCAGGTACCTAAAAATTGGCTCTATAACTAGGTCAAATTGGGCTCTCTTTACTTTCATTAAATGTGTCCAATTACACTTGTTATCAAAAGCGGACCCTCAATACGAAAAAGTTGGAACATGAAGAAGTTTAGACCTGTTAATGTCATTTCAAATTACTAGAGACATGACCGCAGACCATGGTATGTGTTTTAGCTATATTAGTTATCAAACCAAGGTCACTCAAAGAAGACAAATCATTCCAATAATCTTTGAGGACCCACTCCAGCTCTGAGGAGTAGAACAAAGTCATCTGCATCAAACAGTTCAGGGAGACTCCTTGCTCCCACCCATGGCCTATCCGCCTCTCTTTGTGATAAAAATGAATCAAGATAATCAACATATAAGCAGAGAAGAAAGGGGGCCAAAACACACCCTTGCCTCACACCATGCTTCATGTTAATTAGGGTTTGCATTCACCATAAGGCCGATACCGAATGCACCCAGTAACCTCCGCATGAAGCTAGGCTTCCTCGGGGCACGCTGAGGACCACAAGTCCCAGGTTCCTCCAGGCTCCTCCACCTGCCCCACTGCTCAGCCCCATATAAGGCACCCTCATTTCCCGTGGCGTGGGACATGCCGTTGACTTTTAGAGAGAGGTCATTCTGATTTGGAGATGGTAGCTTTCTGCTTCATATAAGCACAAGCCATCTCAAAATGTGGGCAATGCATATCTAAGGTTCAATCTGGAGCAGCTTACATGGTTGATTTGCAGAGTACCGGTAGGGCAGCTTCTAGCAGAAGGCAATTTCAGACAAAGAATTAAATTCAATTGCTGGGTGCTCCGCCTAGGGTCAACAAATGTGGAGGGTGGTAGCTTTTCAAATATAAATGTGCCTATAGACGAGGACACAGAAAACAGTGCTCCTATGGAAACCAAGGATAAAACAAATCAATCAGCCTATCCAGAATCAATATTCAATGAATACAAAATAACAGGGAGAGAACATAAACATATAAAAACATCATCACACAAAATTTAGTATTATTCCAAAACATGAAATTCAATTTATATTGATGCTACACGTTTACTGTTTACATACACTGGTCACTCGAGAAACCATAACAATGTGCTCAAGAGAAAGTGCTTGTGCGCAAAAAGAAAGGAAAAGATGCATAGCATTTACAAACTTATTTAAAAAATGCCTGTTTGTAAATCATTTTATGCACTCAAAATATATACCTGCTCAACTAAAGCTCATTGTATTCAATTATCATTCCCTATCTGTGGCCAAATTAAACATTCCTGGCAGTTCAAAAAATGTTGGCATGGTGGAGAGACGTGTGTCCAAGGTTGAGGATGAGCAGGTTTCTGCCTCAACATCACAAAAGAAACTAGACAAGGCACTGGCAGAGCTGCATGCTAAGCCAGAAGATCTTGAGTCTCGATCAAGGAACAATAACATTCAGATTGTCTGGCTGAATCTACCAATACAGGCAATTTGGAGAAGTTTGTGAAGCAGCTTTTGATAGATTCCATAGGGCGGCAGTCTTTCTCAGACTTGTTTGTAGTAGAACAAGCTCATCGATCTTTGGCGCCCAGGCCTGTTCCAAGTGCCTAACCGTATCCCATAATAGCGAAAATATGTAACTATAACTAAAATTCTGGTATTAGGCCAGCTCTAGGTTCTTGATTTATCCATTTTTCACACAGCATGTACAAGTGGCACAGAAGCAATTTGTATCGGTCAAGCGGAAACTATATGATCTATCCAGCTTGACTGAAGGTGACGATTAACATAACATAACATAACATGAACATTTGTAAAGCGCACGTATCACCCGAAGGTCTCAAGGCGCTGAATAACAGATGTATATTGTTACCCAACTCAATGGTACTCATTTTATCGACCTCAGATGGATGAAAGGCTGAGTGGACCCGCCGGAATTAGAACCTGTGACCATGAGGTCGAACACAGGCCCCTACAATGGATGCATTGTTCCACTGCGCCACCAGACCCGGCTGATTGATGGGATACCCAAGATTTTTATTGACCCCAGGCAGCTGCAGCCATTCCCTAAACAGGCTGCCTCGGCGGCGATCATCACGGTCAGATGAGGGTGAGTCATCAGTTGTGTGGAGAAGTGTGGCTCACTGGTTAGAAGCGGCAGACCCTGAAGCAGAGGTCGGCCTGGGACCAGGGTTCAATTCCCGTCGCGGCAGGGTCTTGGGTCAATGTCCGCGGACTCGATAATTCTCGCCTAGGTGCCTAAGCTAACCATGGGTCCCACTCTGTAACTCTGGGCAATAGCTTGCTTAATCTCCACAACGGCCCTATCAGCGCCGGGGATGCCTGGCTTCACCTTGGGGGTGCCCAGGAGGGACCATCTCACAGGGAAAGCCAGGACGGGTTCCCCAGTGGTATACAGCGCCAGGACACTCCGAGATGGAGTAACAGTGCGCTTTACAAGTATACATTTACATTTACAATGAACAGGAATGGAGGCTTCCTGAAGTGCAGCAGCTTTTGTGCTGCTCCGAGCGAGCTATATGGCCTTGCTGGGGAGTTGTTGTGCGAGCTGCACTGACTGACCTCATTTCAACTCCGAACTTGTTTGACTTGGACTGAGTCCAACCTGGCTAATCATTTTAAGGTTTGTTTTTTTGCACTGGTTCTTGCTAACGTGTGTTGACTACTGTTATGGTCTTGGAGACAATGTCCTGTTGGGATGCAGGGTGCAGTACAGTTTGTGTGTGGGCAGTGACTGGTTCTCCCAGCGCTGCTCCTTTGTGCTTGAGTGGATGGTGAAGTTGCAGTCACCCTGCTAGTACTGTTTAAAACTATGTTACAGCACTTCAAATATGTGAATACTGCCCCCTGGGGCATAGTGCATCTGGGAGAGTCTATAGGGCAATATTTGTCCCCATGTATGTTCCACACAGTTTGGCTGGTTCATATGTTTCGAAAGGCAGGGAGGGCTGAGAGGGATCCAAGTTGATGCCCAGAAAGTTGGGCTTCACAGTGTGGGTGGGGATGGGGTAAACAACGTATGCATGCATGGCAGAGCATGGCAATGGAACAGAGGAATCTGCATTACGGATTACAGCATGAGTGATATACTGCATGGTGGTACCGGATGATGTGTGTGAGGGGGTGATTGCAGGGGGCAACCGACTTTCGATAAGGTTTCTCAACTTAATTGAGGGTGGAGGAGATTGAATGATTAACAGAAGGTGCGCAGTGTGGTGGCATACTTGCAGAGGCACAGAACTGATGTTACCATTTTACAGGAGACACACATAGCCCCTAACTGTGGCCTGACTATACAGCGGCACATGAAAGGGAAGTGGTACAAGTGTATTTCACCTTGTTAGTGAGAGGAGTCTTGTTCTAGGTGCGCAAGGGTTCAGGCTCAGTTAAGAGATGTGAGGGCGGATCTGGGTGGCCGATAGCAACCTGTCACAAAGATAATGTGGCATAACTGCTGGTTGGCATATACGGCCTTAATTATGATAATCTGCAGTTTTATTAGGAGTTGCACACCAGATTTGCACAGTGTGGTGACTTGCCTCATATATGGGGTGGTGATTTCAACTGTGTTCAGAGCAGAACAAATCTAGGTGTCCCTAGTGGCGGCCTTCAGTGGCCATTAAATATATTTCTAAAAAGAGTGGAATACTAGACATCTGGCAGCACAAATTCCCCACTCACGCGGGATAAACGCACTACTCCATAGTGCATGACATTTGCTGTTGTCCAAAAGCCTGGTCATGTGTGTTCAACAATGCAGGCACCTATCGAACACCTATTCACATCCCTCTCTTGATTTATTAGAGCTGCCAACAGATACACACAGGTTTCCTGCCTTTGCTTGGCGATTTCTGTCCTACTTTTTCCTGGATATGGTGTTCCGAAAGGAACTAGCACAGGCGATTGATGAAAACTAATGATACAGGCTCGGTGGTAAAGGTTGCAACTGTCAGGTACGTTGTCAAAGTCTCTACTCTGGCGATTGAGATCTCTAAGCAAGCTAGAGTGCTAAGATTACTCAGGTCTAGGCTGAAAAGGCCAAGGAGTGCTGTACGTCTCATACAACGAGGAAGGCTCTTATTATCACTCTACTGAAACCAGGCAAGCCGGCAGACCACTGTGTGGCCTATCAGCCACTTTCATTACTAAACACGGACACAAAATATTTGGAAAAGTCTTGGCAAACAGGTTGGCGCCTCTCTTGCCAGTTATAGTTGGCCCTAAACAAGCGAGGTTTATACCTGGTAGATCGCAGATATTTAATCTCAGAACATTCCATGGGGCGATTTCCAGATTCGACCTGGTGGTGTGTGCTGCTGCTATATTTCTGGAGGCTGAAAAATCATTTGATTCTGTGGAGTGGGACTACATGATGGCAGTAGTGAAGCGGATATGGAATGTTTACCTGTGGCTCGTACCGGTCTTGTATACGAGGCAGACTGTGTAAATGAAGGTTAATGGCCTCATCACGGACGCCATTTACATCATGAAGGGCACCCAGCAGGGGTTTTCATTGTCGCCTTTGGTGTATGCCCTGGTGGCTGAGTCTTTGGACTGCGCATTGCGCGAATACCACTTGCACTGGGAAATTCCCTTACCTCACTAGAAGCTGATCCTCTCTGCATATGTGAAGACACATATGTTTGTAATCCAAAGTGTAACTGAGCCCCAGTAATTTGAGAGACTGAACTTTTCGGTAGACATTCGGCCTTATGCATTAACTGGAACAATTCCCTAATATTCCTTTTGATGCCTGCTACCTCGCCAGTGCAGGCGGACTACCCCTTGCAGGGGACTACTGACTCAGTGAGATACCTGGGCATACAGATCCACCCTGAATCTTCAGTGATACAGCTGGACAACTATGGCAAGGTGATTAATAGGCTATCAGATGCTATTGTAGGTTGGATCAAACACCCGCTTGCACAATGGTGGTGCTGCCACAATTCTTGTTCCTCTTCAAGACATTGTTAACATGGCTAGCCTGGGCAGGCAAAAACATTTGGGGGTGGGCTGCACACCTTCTTTCATCACGTTCGCCTTTATATCCATTGTATCATGAAGCGTGCTCAATGGTAACATGCCCAGCTCCTAGGCACGTATAAACATTAAATCACTATGAAGGGGCACTGAGTCGGTGCCCCAAACCATGGCACTGTTGCTAGTGCTGAATGCATCCATTTAACTTTTTATCTTCCACTTAAATCCTTTGTATTTCATTATTTCATTGCTTAAACCAACAGTTATCAAGATTCATCCACGGGCAAGGAAATGCCAATTTATTGGGTTTTTAATAAACTGCTTATGATGAAACACGCCTCCAGTACGTATTTTTGAATGAAGAGGCTCGGATGGCCCATCAAGGATATGAGAAATCTAAGTAAATTGGCATTTCCTTGCCCGTGGATGAATCTTGATAACTGTTGGTTTAAGCAATGAAATAATGAAATACAAAGGATTTAAGTGGAAGATAAAAAGTTAAATGGATGCATTCAGCACTAGCAACAGTGCCATGGTTTGGGGCACCGACTCAGTGCCCCTTCATAGTGATAGCCTGGGCAGGCAAACAACTGCGGGTCAGTTGGGAAATGTTAATACTTCCTTATGAAAAAGGGGGCATGAACGCCCCCAATCTGGAGGCATATCTGCACAATGTATGTTCACTCACTTCTGGCTGCATGACCCGAATGACCTACCACATGTGTGGCTGGAAAGAGCTGCTGCCTCTCAACAGCCGCTCCATAAGAAATTGCAAGATCAGCCTGTGTGGCATCATAACATTGTAGACTTGATAAATACTACAGTGTATTCCTAGAGGCAGCTATCTGATCTACCGAAAGAGGCTCTAATCTATTCACTGTTGCTGCCACTAGATTGGTGTATGTGGCTGCCCATGGGGCAAGAGTGATGGCGGTGTATGGCATTCAATTTCAGAGCATTGGCTACTTCTTCGAGAATGGGACGCTGCATAGTTGGGAACAGGTGAACGTGCATGATGGTAGTCACACTGCGTTAGACATGTTCCAGTCTTTTAAGATCCGCCATACCATGCGGGAGCTGCTGGACGAGAACCCCCTGAGTTGCATGCCTTGACATACTATCTACAAAATGATACCCTGCAACACCTTATCACGAAACTCTACATGTACTCGCGGTGCCAGCAATCAGATATCAGCAAGGAGAACGTGGCCTGGCAGGACGATCTGGGCATGGTCCTCTATGACAGGCAATGGGCATACTGTGGCTTGGTCATTAGGACAGTATCCTAGAACAGCAGACATTGGTTAATACATTTAAAATACCTTAACACAGTATACTATAACCTGGCCCACCTGTTCCACTATGGTTTGCAGAATGCCCCTCAAAGTTTCGCTGCAGAGGCGGAGTGTGCTTTGGAACTGTCCTGTAGTCAGGTGCTAGTGGGATTCTATATTCCATGAGCTTGGCAAGATAACGGGGAAGCATATAGAGGCAACTCCCATTCCACCGCTGTCAGGCTATGATAAAGAGCTCCCAAAGGCCAAAGGGTGGTTGGTGGAGATAGTGCTCCTGCTGGCAAAGCGCAGAATAGCCATGCACTGGGCAAAGGGGCCACTGCCTATGGCAAAGGTTTGGCAATTACATGTGATGTATTGTAACACCACGTCCGTTGCATACAATGAGCTCATATTCATTAGAAGCAGGTCCTACGGTATCTGGGAACCCTCCCTACCAGGCATATCTATCCAGATGAGAGAATGAGGGGAGTGCCCATTCGGGGAAGGGGCGACTTGCAGCTGGTATGCTGGATGGCTGTACTGGACCTAAAACTGCTTGTGGCGAAATGGAAGGATGCTGCCGTGTGGAGGTTTGAATTTTTTTCGCTTGCAGGTGCTAATTTTCAGTCAGTGTCTTGAGAAATGCCGTTGAACCCCACTTGTGCGGGACACAGTGCTATGCCATGCTATGCATAGCTGCCGCATGTGTCAGAGATGTGTATTGAATAGTGAACTGTGCAGTTTGGAGTCATCTACTTGCTCATTTCTACGTGCTCAGTACATGCAGCAATTTAACATGTTGTCATATGCTATTGATTGGATGTATTAAAATTGAAAATAAAGCATGAAAAATAAAATAAATGGGTAGCGTGTACTATGAGAAATGCATTGTGCCTAAAATTGCACATGACTTGCAGAAGGAAGCCAATACAAGTGAATGTACAACTTTTTTGCACACCTAAGTCAAAAATACTTGCTCAAACATGGAATTTCATCACAAAACCAAGATCTTGATTCACAAATTCAGTATTAGTTGGCATTTACAGCTGTAGATCGATCTTAGTACCACTGAAGATTCAAACGTACACTGGTGTTTCTACATGCTCCCTTTAGTGGAGGGGACCATGTAAGTTACAAAGAGAGAGGTAGATGGGGCCCAAGTTAGTGCCAATGGAGTCATAACTTCCCCAATTTGTTTCATGCCAAGTTGTCTCGCCTTAAGTTTGCACATGAAAAAGGTTGCATTAGTGCCTAAATTGATTACGAAAACAGCCAAGTATCTCATGGGGTTATAAGGGAAGGAATATATCCACCGCCAACAAGATTTGCCTGCCGTTTAAAATTTTTTTTAATCAGCTCGTCTACATCTTTGCAGTAATTACTGATCCCCATTAACTGCTTTAAAGACAATCCACAAGACTAAGTGTAGAGGAGGAGGACAAGTATGTATGGATATTTGTGACTTTCATTGGAGCCAACAAGATAGAGATGCAGTGAGACTTCTCAAGCCAACACATCGCTCCAAGCATTATAGTGCTTTCCACCTTGCTCAAGGATTTAAGACGAGCAATGTACAGTCAGCTCACCACTCTTCCATCAAAGCTAGTATGTGGAAGATGTCATGTGAGCTCTGTGACCACCGTATCACTCAGAGCCAATAAGGACCAAGCTGATGCTTCCCTGTTCATGGAAGCCAATGGAAGCCTTACAAAAAATGGCAGTACCCAATTAGTGTGACACTCCTTTATCATGACCACCTTATTACAACCCCACTCAAGACGTTCAGATCCACTTTGTTTCAATAAATCACCAGACCTACCCACCTAGCATCTGTAGCAAAGGGTGGATTTAGATATGAACAATTCATGTCAGGATCTGGAAGGGTTAAAGGCCAGAATTCCAGTTGCTTTTCCCACAGCTTTAGACCATACCTCAGGGAATAACACCACCCTACAATCTGATCCAACCGAGCAAACCTACTGATGTGAAAAGGTCATGCTCTGTAGGTAGGTGGGGATTGCACAAGGAGGGAAAGTGGGCTGGTAAACTCAACAGAGGGAGCAAAGAAGGAAAATCTCTCTTAGAAGTCAAGTGAATGTTAGAGGCCTAGAGGCTGCCAACTGAAGCAAAATGAGATCAAGCTTGCCTAAATCGGACCACTGGGGCCAGAAGAAACTAAAGAAGTGGGGTCCCCACCGTAAACCAGCTAGAACTGGACGTGTAAGGCACCCTTCACCTGAATTTCCAAAAGCACCATGGGAAGAAAAGATTTTTGTGGGGTAGGAGATATGTGCACTATTTTAGATATATTAGGCAGAACTCTCTGGTACCAAGTTTGCCTAGAGGACTATTGAGCGCATGGATAAACATTTTTAGGCAAGAACTGTAAAACTTTCCTTTTTTGATTTTTTACAGTTTGCATCATTTGCTCTTATCACTTTGCAAATGCCTGTGGTTTTTATAATTTATTCCTAAACACGTGTTTTTCTTATTACATTTTCTCAGTGAATTTGCTGGTTTTCAGAATCCATAATTTACCTTGAATGTCGGTACGAACGTTATGTTGTAATATCAGTGTCTTTTGAGGAAAATAGGAGTACATTCAGAAAACGTGATGTAAAATTATACTATATATGTACATGCATATTACCTACTGGCGGTCGCCAGTAGGTAGTTATAGTTAGGACCTAGTTTCCATAGGAAATCCGCAACATTCTATTGGGAATAACTTTGGCGTTGATGGACGGAATTGGCTGAATTTCTCAAAGAAAATGGCCAGCTCCGCTCCGCTCCTTCCCTGAAAGTTTGGGGGGGATTCGTCAAGCGGGGGCTGAGATAAAATGGGCGTCCCAAAACGTGTTTTCCCCATGTTAATTTCCATAGGGCGGTTGGACTCACTTTTAGCCCGAACGGCTGAATGGATTTCCACCAAACTTGGCAAAATTGTAGGGACTGGTAGCCCGATGTGCCTTTGCTATGTCTCAAGATATGTGCTCCAGTGGATTTTGAGTAATTTAGGTTAAAAAAAATATATATATCTAAAAGCGCGCCCCGGTACGCTCACCGGGGCGCGTACCAGCACGCTACGCGAGTTCGCGAGTGGAAAGCTGATTGGCTCGCGGGTGTCTGTCAACATTCCAAATAGTCCGGAGCGGCCGCCATCTTGTGTCTCGGTAGGATCGAGACACAAGAGGTGGCAAAAACCAAGGGGGAAATTACCAAAAGGGGGCAGGGTAGACCCCCCTGACCCCCTAGGGTTTTTTTCGATTTTCACGGGGGGAGCGCCCGGTACGTGCACCGGGGAGCGTACCGGGAAGCGTACCCTGGAAAAAAAAGAATGACAGAGTTTTATACAAATGTAGCATTTTTTTAAAAATTGGAGGTAGTTCTAAAAAGAACTGTTTTTTTTATTCTTTTTGTTGTTTTATATTTTTTTTATTGTTTGTTGGAACATTTTTTACTTTTTTTGGCTTTTATGAACAATTTTATATTTTCTTTTAGGTTTTATGGGGACAAACGAAAAACAGGGAATTGTAAACGGCTCAACTGGAGCAAAAAAAATCAGGAAAAAATTAAGGTTTCTTTCTGCAGTTGTGGTTTTCTCCAGCACGGTTGATGAGTTTGATGCTCTGCTCCCCATAAGAAATTGTAGTCCCGCAAAATACACAAACAATTTTGTAATCTCCAAACTGGCATTGGATGTTTGGGACCATCTCTCTTGTCTCTGGACCCGATGGAGGGGTTGTTTGGAGGTGCTTGGAGCAGATTGGGGAGGGTTTCTGGTCAGTTCTCTGACCTCTGCCGCAGCATAGTTGTTGGGGTGCTTGCGTTGCATGTGGCGAAGCATTGTATGGTTCCCAAATGAATATTTTTTTGCAGGGTTCCCCCTGGAAAGTACAGCGCCACCGATGAGACAGGTCACCTTTGCAGCATTTACTTTCTTTGCACCCCTTGGGATTTTAAAAAACTCCCACACAAAGTGTTCCTTAGGTTTATAGGGGGGATTATCTTCAGGCAGGAACTGCCTCTCCCTCCTCCTCTTCCTCCTCCTCCTCCTCCTCCTCTTCTTCTTCACCACCAATGTGGTGTTGTGGTTGTCCTTGTGGTGGTGCAGATGCTCCTGCTGCTGCTGCTACTGTAGCCATTTCTCAATGAATAGAAGCAGGTCTTCCTCACTCAAAGAACAAGGTGAGAATGAGAAAAAAAGGTGGGGGCTTTCATCAGTTGGAAAACAAAACTGTTCTGAACCAATGAAAAGTGTTATTTTCAGGTCACATGACCCAGGCTTTCATCATTTGGAAACCAAAACTGTTCTGAACCAATGAAAAGTGTTATTTTCAGGTCACATGACCCGACGCGCTTACGCTACGTGCCCGGGGGCGCGCACCGGGGCGCGCCACGGGACGCGTAGCGTAAGCGTGTCGGGTCGCGCCCCGGGCGCTTACATTGCGAGATCGTATGCGCTCGGGCGCTTCTGGGTGCGCTTACGCCGTGCGTCATAAGACGCATCACGTGGCTACGCGATACGTCACGATGATGTTTTCGTTCGCGGCAATAGCGCTAACGGGACGCTCACCGGTACGCGCACCGGGGCGCGCCGCAATTGCGCTTACCGGTGTGCTCACTGGTACACGCACCGGGAGCGCCCCAGGGCAAACAAATGTTTTTTTTTAAAAAGGGAAAAATATACATAAAAAACATAGTATTACATAAATATACAATATAAAATTCATTATAAAAAATATTATATTTCATAGCTATAGAGATTTGCTATTAAAAAACCTTTGAAATTCACTGAAAAAAACATAGGTTTGAGGCCCTATATATAGTTAGGAATTAGCATTTACAAAACCTATGAAATTCACTGAAAAAACCATAGGTTTCACATCAGTTATAGTTAGGAATTAGCATTTAAAAAACCTATAAAATTCACTGAAAACACCATAGGTTTCACACCAGTTATAGTTAGGAATTAGCATTTAAAAAACCTATTAAATTCACTGAAAAAAACATAGGTTTCACACCAGTTATAGTTAGCTGGAAATTTTACTGACATAAAACCATTGAAATTCCCACGTTATAGTTAGTTGGACTCACTATAACTCGCGCGCCCGCAATGCACTGCTGATGATGTCACATATTACATCATTCATGACATGGTTAGTGACATCACTGATGACATCACTGATGACATCTCAAATGACATCACTGATGACATCTCAAATGACATCACTGATGACATCACTGATGACATCATCCATGTGATAATACAATACACCTCCTCACACTCTAATCTAACACATGATACACCTAGTGTTAAATACAAACTATCATTCCTGAAACCATTGACACAGTAAAACTACTCACCACATACGCACTCACTGATTTCTAAGTCTACACACACATCCACTCATTCACCCATACAATCTTTCATACATACAGTCACTCATCAATACAAGACCAACATATGCACTCATACACCTATACAGAGACTCACACACCGCCACTCATCCATGGAGTTACTCATACACCTAGTCAGTCATGTAAAGAATCAATCACACTCCCATTTCCACAACTATACAGTTATACACACAAAACCTTGTTTATTTAAACATAGACTAACACATACTTACTGTCTTTTACAATCACTGATACAAGTACATATTGATAGATACAGTCACTTATGCAATCACAGGCTGTTATATATAGTCGTTTATATATGACAACTCTCACATGCAGCAGCTTACACAACAACAAACATAATGATGTACATATTCAGTTTAGTCACTAACCCATGCATTCACTAAGACACATTTAATCACTCACTCATACAGTCAGTCATGCACCTACTAAATCTTTCATCCAGACACTCATACATACACTCACTCTTCAATATGTAAAACATATTTTAACTTTACAGAAACACACAGACACTGGATGATGTCATCAGTGATGTCATCAGTGATGTCAATTGAGATGTCATCAGTGATGTCATCAGTGATGTCAACAGTGATGTCATTTGAGATGTCATCAGTGATGTCATCAGTGATGTCACTAACCATGTCATGAATGATGTAATATGTGACATCATCAGCAGTGCATTGCGGGCGCGCGAGTTACAGTGAGTCCAACTAACTATAACGTGGGAATTTCAATGGTTTTATGTCAGTAAAATTTCCAGCTAACTATAACTGGTGTGAAACCTATGGTTTTTTCAGTGAATTTAATATGTTTTTGTAATGCTAATTCCAAACTATAACTGGTGTGAAACCTATTGTTTTTTCAGTGAATATATATATATATATATATACACACACACAGGCCCACGCGGAAAGAGCAAGAGATCAATGAATTCAAATGATTATTGAGTAAAAGACAGAGGTAGGATATGCATTTTGATATTTTTCCAGCACCTTAGATGTCAATTTTAACCCATAACTGATTAAAAGAGGCTGCTATGTCAGACAAAATTGAAGGGTGATAATTAGATTAGTCTAATTTATACAGGCCTTGGATTCTTTTCTTCAGATTTTTGTTTATTTTTTATTTCTATTCCTTCACCCCTTACCATGAGAGATGGTCGATGTGGGAAGAAAGCCACCTGCATTTTACGCATGAAAAGTTGATGGAGGGAAATTATAGACATGGTACAACCGGCCGTACACCTGGAGGCAGAGGCAGAGACTGGGATAAGTTTTGTGAAGATTTGGCCATCTGCAGATGTTACCCCAACACTTCAGGGTTCTATCGAAATCCTGTTGCTAGGATACTATGATGAAATCATGAAGAAAGCAGTCATGCTAAATCAAGAATCTGCTGTTTAAGAGTATAAATATACGGAAATTAGCTTTACAAAGGCATTCATTAGAAGGAGAAAACATTCGCATTTTACTATGCAGAGCTGCGCCACAAACAACATCTCTCTCAGGGAGTCCACGGGATTAAATTATTAGCTCACCGGAGGTCACTTCCTGTAGACTTCGTCTCTTCTCCAGATGATAAATGAGAGCACGACACACCTAAATTATAGCAGCTCCTGGAGACAACAATTTCCACAATGCAGTATAATAATAAACTCTGCTGTAAAGCACTCACTACCGCTAGGAATCATTTAAATGCAAGCTATGCACACAGAAGAACTGGAAAGCATGTATTTCCCAGTAAAACTGCCATGTTCAAGTTCCCTGCATTATGATGCTCACTTTATCAAGTGACAGTACCTGTAATGTTCTTTAGCCATATGCGCGATACAGGTTTGCCAAGGTGACAATAAAAAGGCTGCTCGTCTGTGGCATTACTGCCCCCTCAAACGGGGGAGTCATTCACGTAGCTGTATCATATGACTTACACGTCGCAGCCTGGCAGGGTTTCACTTCCGTTTTTATTACAGTTTAGCCACTGTGGGGATAACGAGCTATTATCCTACAAAAAGCTACCTGCGGTCACCCAGTGGAGCAAGGCCGTGTGCAAATAACGAGCGTGAAAAGTGCAATCAACGAAGTCAACTAGGCATTGGACGTTGTATTGATTAGGCATTGTCCAATTTTGAGGTAAAGTGATAGCTGCGCTGATCACTCAATAAATACAATTTTGTGCAGTCAATCACGCACCTGAGGCAACAAAAAAAGACCTTTTCCTTAAGCAGAAGTCACAGGAATTAGATGTTGGACTATTCTTAGCCAAACACAGTGTGTGTAGATTTATTCAAGTCAAATATGCCGGCTCTTCCTGAAGGGAGCGTATGATGAATTTTATTGAAATTATTGGCTGGCATTAAATGTGAGAAAATGCAAACTCAATAAAGTGACTGACATTTTACAGCCACTTATACCTTGCCTTAAATCAGGTATAAAACTAAAAGGGAAACTAAACTTCTTGTTAAACTATCTCCTTTCCAAAAGCCCCTGCTTTGTGACATGAAGAGGTGGTATTACAAGTAATCACTATACTTTTTAGAGGCTAAAAGAAGGACATTTTCAATGTAAAGAACATCAGTGCATAGTGTCTCCACAGTCTCTCTATCACTTGAAGGCGTGGAAGGCTGTCCCTTCGCATGGTTACCAGAACAGAGCCTAACTTTTCCTAAACTTGTCGAGACAGGAGTATGAAGAAGGAAATACTATTTAACGGTAATTTTCTGGAGTATGCTCCAGCGAGAAGGCAGCTGCCAAGTTCTATCCCTAAAACGACCAGGGCTAGAGCAAGGCGACAACTGGACATTTCATTATTGCCCCGCCTTCCCCTTTAAGTCGGGATCAGAGGTTTAGTAGTGTAGAAGCCCCTACAGCAAAGAGTACCAAAGACGCTCTGAAGGTCCTTGAAGCTGCATAAAGGATACACTAGGTAACAGACAGTGAAAGTGCACCCACTGAGCGCCCAACAGGAAGGAGGCAGTACCCGGGGCTACAAGCTGCCTCTCCAGGTGCCCCATTGATAAACCTCACTAGAGTTTCCAACTCCGAGGAGATTAAATAATACAGTTGAATAGGGGAAGGCTGGGGCAAAAGAAGAGAGAAAAAGCTACAGACAGAGGAGTGGCCAACTCCGAGGAGATTAAATAATACAGTTGAATAGGGGAAGGCTGGGGCAAAAGAAGAGAGAAAAAGCTACAGACAGAGGAGTGGCCAAGGAGCCTGACAGTACTGGAGAATGGGGTGGCTCAAAGGAGACAGAACAAAGCATAAGGACAAAACCAGACCTATAAAGAGGGATCACTGACGGGATACTGGAAACACAAATATTGTGCGGACAGACTATAGTGTCAGAAATATCGAGGTCTAAAATATCAAGAAGGTAAGTGCAAATACAAAAGTATAGATTTGCTAGTCTTAACTCTACATACCTAGAACATATACATATATATGATACAAACTCCCAACTTCAACTTCTGCCAGACAAGGTTATACCCTCACAATCCTAGATACCCCTAGACAACTCAGAAAGACGACACACACGGAGGGGAGTTGGTCCGACTTTAGCTTTATTCGCTTTGTTCATAATCTTTTTCGCAAAGGGCAATGTGCTAACAGACAAGACTATATATATATATATATATATATATATATATATATATATATATATATATATATATATATATATATATATAGTCAAGGTATATGTAAATGAAGTTATATACAGCAAAAGTTTACTTAACTATAAAAACATACCTTCACGATAATTTTGTCCTCGATATGTTTGACACAAAATTTTGTCCCACGATATTTATATTTCCAATATCTTGTCTGAATACCAAAAAAGAATTCACTGAAGGAGGGGCAGGTGAGTAGTAAGAATAAACGGCAAGGCAACATTGCATGAGCTGGTCCCAAGTCCATAAACTGATGTGAGGCCATTAATTGTGAAAGCTACATTAGAATGAGGCTCACAAAGGGTGTGGTATAAATTGAAGCTGGGGTCTACTACAGAAGGGTCTGAGCAAGTGGTTGCAGTCTCATGCTAGAACCACCACACACAAAACAATTCTGGCAATGGAACGACTTCAACACATACACTTTGAAGGCCGGTGGTAATAGGAGGTGTCTTTAGACCGAAGGTCTTGGGAGGAAAACTTAAGTGCCACTTATCAGGAGTATTTCCAAAAGGGGACTGTGAGTGTGAGAGTGTGTGAGAGGATGTGGTGTGTGTGATGCTACCAGGAATACATACACATATTAGAGGAGGAAAAGTGGAAGCTGCTGAGCATGGGAAAAGAGGATTTTCTTAGTGAAGCATAGAGAGCCAAAAAAGGAAAGAGTGGTCACCTCAGGGTATATAAAAAAAGCGTCACTATTAGAGGGACACATCTGAAAAGCACCGTGAATGATAAGAATAAAAGAAATCTGCTCCACATATGGAAGTGACTCAGAAATACACAGTAAATGCCAGGCACAAGAGGCACTCTGGTGGAGTCAAGAACAGAGAAGTCATAATTTTTAAGGCGCTAGGATATTTTGCAGAATGGAGAAA
The DNA here is from genome assembly GCF_964261635.1 of Lissotriton helveticus. Taxonomy (NCBI): domain Eukaryota; kingdom Metazoa; phylum Chordata; class Amphibia; order Caudata; family Salamandridae; genus Lissotriton; species Lissotriton helveticus. The sequence goes on along the minus strand of NC_136060.1, from coordinate 15,562,052 downwards.
GAAGGAGAGAATGGGAAATTAAGTCACATAAATGAGTGGATTAAAGGTTCACTTTACCTCGAATGGAAGACAGGAGGATACAAAGAGAGCAGGCATCACATTTGACTAAGGGAAACTCTTGCATCAGGGATTCTAATGCTTTACATTCAGTCTGGGCAGTTATTTTAGAAACGGGGAGTCTATCAGAAGTTCACAACGAGGAAGAACATAGGGACAATTTAGTGGTTACCCTCATGGACTTGAATGATAAAGTTTAGTACCTTCCAAAATATATGGGAAACTGTTTTGATGTAATGTTTCTTAGATCATGATCTTTTGGAGTGAGAGATGGGAAGGAAATCATTAAAAGAATTGATCAGGCCAATGGCTATAGGAGAAAATGAAAGGAGGCCCATGAGAATGATCATTCCCAAAAAATCTACAGCAACAGCACAAAGATGCTTATCTCAATGGGAGCTGGTGATTTCCATTCAAGTATTAAAGGGACTAAGGTAATACCAAAATATTGTAAGGGGTTTGGTGGTACAGATGCAAAAATATGATCACTACAGCAACAAAAACATGCTAATCAAAGCATCAGAGGAGGTAGGGATATGTCCAGTCAGAGAAGTAGAGGCTGTGGTTTGATAAGGGCAATGAGAACGGGAAGATCTTTTTATCCAAGTATAAGAGCGATGGCGAAATGTTTCAGTGACAGTGGAATAGACCTAGGGGAATTGGGATTTGTTAGTTTAGGAAAAGACAGCTTTTGAATGAACTGCACTGTGGAGTAAAAGTGGCAAACGTATAGCCCTTAGTAAATGGCTAAACGAAAGGTATAAGGGCAATATACGCCTAATTGCGATGGCGTGAAGGAAGGGGGGAAAGAACATTTCCTTTTTTGCATCACTGTTTACATAATGAAGCAAAGTTGTGAAAGGTACTCTGAATACAAATCTGTGAGTAGTAATTAAGGAATTGGCTGGGAGCATAGATATAAAGAAATGTGGTAGGCATCTCCATTATCATTTGGGGAGCAGGAAAATAAAAGTCTAGGAAGAGATGGATGCTATGGCTTTAATTGCTTCCTATTGTGATAAACTAGAATTACAAGAAATTTGTCCCACATGTGCTGGAGACTCATACCTGAAACATTAGACTGTGCAGGAAACTGGCCTTGGAGTTATCAAACAGATTGTGAATTATCTAATGGAAATATCATAGATGGGCAGTGCTTCCAAATATAAAAGGGTTTGGAAAGATGACAATAAGAGAATTGTAGGCTTTTGAAATAATACATATTTTCTTCTCTAATGTTAGCTCACTTTAAATAACCCTGGACATTCACTTGGTAAATATTCGCAAAACACATTGCTCATTCATATCACGTTCTAATTTAGCAATCTCTCTATGAGTGTACTAATCCAACAATCCACAGATGATTAACCTTTTTAATATGAGATCATCAACATAATTGTTCATGCACCCATAAAACTAACCTAGCATTTTGTTTAAAAACTGAGTGGGGATTTATGAATTTTAAATATGTCGATTTGCATTCCACTAAATAAATGACTAAGGATTTCTGCCAGGTTTAGCAATTGTGTGAAATTTCTCGGCTGTTTGCATGGAACTACTCTGAAAAATTCAACACTGGTGCCATAGCCCGGGTGCTGCTCTCTAGAATCGGCCCTCTCAGGCAGAATTTCTATCTTACTACCAACGATTTACGTTTGCAAAGGCTAAAGCAGCATTATCATCATTTATATAGAGGTTCACACGTGCAAATGTCTTGGGAGGGTGACAGCGGAGGAGTACAAATAATCGAACGCATGGGCGCTACATCATATAACCTGAAATATAAGACGCCTCCTGACTGGGCAGTTCCTGGACTTGGTCAGGCTACCTTCACCAGCATGATAAACGAAACACTTTTTAACCTCTTATTTGATGGGTTAATTTATTATAACATTTCCCATTCAATCTGGATGATTTCAGCATTGTGTAGTACAGTAGCATTGCTCAGTATGGTGTTCAGTGGACTGACATCTCAGTACAGTGTTCAATGGACTGAGATCTCAGTACGGTGTTCAGTGGACTGAGCTCTCACTGCTAAAATAAATGTCTAGGAAATTCTTAAAGTACATTTAAAGTACTTAAAGTTGAACTTGGAACATCGTTGTGCTAGCGCTTAGCAGGAAACTAGCATTTCTGCAAGCAGACAATTTTAAACTGTGTGATTATTGAAACTGTTTTTAATACTGCTAATACCGCTAATTGTGCCTACCTACACGCTGACTCCCCGGTCCACCGCAGCTGTCATGCTGTTTGATGTGGAGGGAGGAAAAGCGTTTTTCACTTCCTGATTAGCCCACGCAGGGCGGCCATCTTTAGGAGGGTGACGCTCTAGTTTTTAGCGTCCCTCGGACTACTAAAGGGCTCAGTGCACTCGCGCACAACTGTTGAACTTGGAACATCGTTGTGCTAGCGCTTAGCAGGAAACTAGCATTTCTGCAAGCAGACAATTTTAAACTGTGTGATTATTGAAACTGTTTTTAATACTGCTAATACCGCTAATTGTGCCTACCTACACGCTGACTCCCCGGTCCACCGCAGCTGTCATGCTGTTTGATGTGGAGGGAGGAAAAGCGTTTTTCACTTCCTGATTAGCCCACGCAGGGCGGCCATCTTTAGGAGGGTGACGCTCTAGTTTTTAGCGTCCCTCGGACTACTAAAGGGCTCAGTGCACTCGCGCACAACTGTTGAACTTGGAACATCGTTGTGCTAGCGCTTAGCAGGAAACTAGCATTTCTGCAAGCAGACAATTTTAAACTGTGTGATTATTGAAACTGTTTTTAATACTGCTAATACCGCTAATTGTGCCTACCTACACGCTGACTCCCCGGTCCACCGCAGCTGTCATGCTGTTTGATGTGGAGGGAGGAAAAGCGTTTTTTTCACTTCCTGATTAGCCCACGCAGGGCGGCCATCTTTAGGAGGGTGACGCTCTAGTTTTTAGCGTCCCTCGGACTACTAAAGGGCTCAGTGCACTCGCGCACAACTGTTGAACTTGGAACATCGTTGTGCTAGCGCTTAGCAGGAAACTAGCATTTCTGCAAGCAGACAATTTTAAACTGTGTGATTATTGAAACTGTTTTTAATACTGCTAATACCGCTAATTGTGCCTACCTACACGCTGACTCCCCGGTCCACCGCAGCTGTCATGCTGTTTGATGTGGAGGGAGGAAAAGCGTTTTTCACTTCCTGATTAGCCCACGCAGGGCGGCCATCTTTAGGAGGGTGACGCTCTAGTTTTTAACATCCCTTAATCTATATAAACTTCGTTCTTGCCGCGCAGCGGTGACGCGCAGCGGGAGCGCCATAGTAGCGCCGAAGAGGCGCCAAAGAGAAGCCAGTCTGCGCCAGTCCGCGTCTAGACGCGCCTGGCGCTCTGCTACTACCAAGCATCATGGTAGGCCCTTGTATTACGTATAGCGCTTCCTCTCTGCTGAATGTACGCCCTAGTATCAGCCCCTCATGCCTGCATTCTGTTATTCCGACCAATCCTAAGGCTCATTGTAAAAGCTGCAACTGGGTTGCATCCGCTTCGAGCACTCCAATACATCCTCTTGGACATGATCGGAAAATGTATCTTCTTAACTGCAGATCATTACCCAGACACTGTACCGAATTAGCCATGTTGATTGAGGAACTCAACCCTGATGCCCTTTTTTTAACAGAGACATGGCTCCAGTTGGAAATGGATCCCACCGTAGTATGGGCCATTCCCCATGGTTACACCCTAAAACGACTAGATCGTAAGATACACAGAGGTGGAGGGCTGGCCATCATTTACAGAGACATCTTCCGTTGCCGCATCTCCATTCCGGCCATGCGAGCATGTGAAAGTTTGTACTTTACTCTGGAGTTCTCCCCAACATCCACCTTTTCGGGCATTTTAGTTTATCGACCCCCGGGCCCGCTGAATAATTTTATTACTGAGCTGACAGATGCGGCTGCCAATCAGTTGCTCCTGGCAGCAAATTTCACACTGCTAGGCGACCTGAACCTGCACCTGGATGACTCCCAGGATACTACAGCCACTAATCTTCGACTTAATCTCCAAGCCATTAATCTGTCGCAAAAAGGTTTCCATCCAACGCACATTAAAGGCCATCTTCTAGACCATATTTTTAGTAATCTTGATGGTCTAACAGTGGAAACTCCTAGGCCTCTGCCTTGGACTGATCACTACTTAGTACCTTTTACGTGGCCTATTAACACTCCCCCTAGGTCTCAAAATAAGAACAAGCACCGGGGCAGGAAATGGGCCTCACTGCCTCTGGCTGAATGGGAATTGGCACTTAATGAGCATGTGCCTTCCAAATCTATGAATCCTAGTATAGCCACGGCTAACTATGAGAATTGGATCACGGATACTTTGGACCAGGTCCTCCCAAAAAAATCTCTACAGTCTATTAAACGATGCAAAGTGGCCCCATGGTATTCCCCCACCCTTAGATCCATGAAACAATCGTGTCGTAAGCTGGAGAGAGCCTGGAGGCGAGAATACTCACAATCTAAGAAATCCGAGTATAGAGCTGCGATTAAATCATATAAGAGTGAAATGAAAAGCGCACAAATCCAATTTTATGACTCTAAAATCAAGTCAGCTGCTAACTCACCCAGAGAAATATTTAAAATAGTTAAGTCACTAATCTCTCCCCCCCCTGAGTGCGTCTCCTCTGCTGGGGCGCTAGCTCGATGCAATAATTTGGCAACTTTTTTCTCTCAGAAAATTTTGGCCATCTATTCCTCCTTCCCTACTGATACAGAGAAGCGGGACATTACTGCTGACCTTAAAGCGGACGTTCCAGTCCACAGCTCGCTCGAGGAGTTCCCTCTTCTTGACTCAACTGCATTGAAGAAAATTTTTTCTAAAGTCACCTCAGGATCTCCCAATGATCCTGCACCTCCTCAGACCCTCCTTAAAGTCAGCGAGGCAATATGTCCTGTTATCTTAGATGTCCTAAACTCGTCCATTGTTTCCAGCGTGGTCCCTGCCCAGTGGAAATGTGCAATGGTCAGGGCCCTTCTTAAAAAACCTTCATTAGACCAGAACAACTTGGCTAACTTCCGCCCCATCTCCCTTCTCCCTTGGATGAGTAAGTTGCTGGAGAGGCACATCAATAACATCTTGGTTGAGTATCTGGAGTCCAATGACCTACTTTGTGCCTCCCAGACGGGATTCCGCCCTCAACATGGCACCGAAACTGCTTTACTTGCAGTAACGGAAGAAACAAGATCTGTGCTGGACCAGGGAGGGAAGGCAGCCATTATATTATTAGATCTCAGTGCCGCGTTCGACACGGTTAACCATGCCACATTATTACATCGTCTAAAAGGCATGGGCGTGTCGGGCGCGGCCCTGAAATGGCTGACCTCCTTCCTGGATGAGCGCTTCTTCCAGGTGTTTGAGGGCGAGGTAGCATCCTCGAAACACCCTTTGAGCTGCGGGGTTCCTCAGGGCTCGGCCCTGAGCCCCACGCTCTTTAATATCTACATGAGTCCTCTGGCAGGGATAGTACAGCCCTTCGGTGTGCGTATTATCACCTACGCGGATGATACCCAACTTGTGGTCTCCCTGGATCACACGGAGGGTTCATCCAACACCTTAGGGCCCTGTCTAGAGGCAGTAGCCAAGTGGATGCATTCCTCATGTCTCAGACTCAACGGGGAGAAGACGGAGATTATGCTACTGGGCAACCCCGCACCGACCATTCTGGTTCCCATCTGGCCCGCCTGTCTTGGTGCTCCTCCCTTGCCGAAACCCCACATCAAAAGCCTCGGAGTCTGGCTTGATAAAGCATTGGATTTTTCTGTGCAGGCCACTAAAACTGCTTCCATCTGCATTGGTCTGTTGAGAATGCTCCGGAAGATTCTCCCATTGCTTCCTTTCCAGGCGAGGAGAATCATGGTTCAGGCCTTGATACTCTCCCGCCTGGATTATGGAAATGCATTATATTTGGGTGCCCCGGTAGCAGTGATCAACAGACTTCAAGTTACACAGAACTGTGCTGCTCGACTCTTGTTTGGCATCCCCCGTGGCCAATCAGCAAGGAAGGCTTTAAAAGAACTCCACTGGCTCCCAATAGCTGCCAGAATGCATTTTAAAGCTATGTGCATTGTGCACAAAGCTTTTCACCGAACAGGCCCAGCCATTCTGCGCCCTCTGGTCGCACCTTACGTTCCATCGAGAACCCTTCGTTCCAGCGCCCTTCATCTTGCCACGACAACTAAAGTCAATAAGGCTCGCTGGGGAGGCCGGGCGTTTTCACACTTAGCAGCTAAGATGTGGAATTCGCTCCCACCAAATATGCGGGAAATCAGCAATCTGATGGTCTTTAGGAAGACATTAAAAACTTACCTGTTCGCCAAAATGTGTTAACCTTGCTATCTGCTCACCACACTACTCAGTTCAAGCGCTGCGAGGCCTTAGGGTATGTGCGCGCTATATAAATATAATTTTTCATTTCAACATTGTTTCACACTGCACATTTATACCTCCAAATATAAGTTAATATATAGAAACAATCGATAGTGCTGCTTCACTCGCTTCAAAGCTGTTGTGTACGCATTTAGAAGTTGCACAATTTGGTCAATGCAGTCAATAACTGCTATCAATTGGCCATGTTAGTATTTTAAACAGACAGTACATGTATCTGCTCTCCAAGGTGGCCAACATCTGCAGTATCATTAATTAACGCAATGGAGTCAGGAGGAGTTGAGGGAAAGTCCAAAGATGTCAAAACATGCACAATAACAACCTCAATGAGATCCCAGGTTATGAAACCGAAAGACACAAGGATAGGGCAGGACCCCCTTTTCTGACCTAGGAGAAGCTGAGCTCCCAATGTCACAAGCAAAGGTTTATTTTCAAAAGGGTGCTCTCAATAGTAAGGCTCGGCAGTATGAAAAGTGAATTCCATCTCACAAACGGCAACCCAAACACTTCATGAGACTAATGGATCAACTGAAGCTGATCATGGCAAAGCACTTGCGTACCAGCAAGATGACATAACTTAAACAAAAATAAAACATCCGTGCCTTTGTGAGAATCAAAATGGTTAGACATTCATATCTTTACGTTGGTCAGAATCTTTTGCTTCCTCTTCCCTTAGAAGCTACTTTGAGTGTGACAGAGGGAAGACAGGGTTAGAACTAGTAATTACACCTAGAGAGTAAGAGTGCTCTTTGATATTAGGGTACTAGGCTCATGAGGAAATGTATAACTCGTACATAAAATGGTCCTAAAGCTCGCTTTGAGAAGGCAATAGTCTTCAAGAACTGAGAGGCACAATGCCGTGCATTCTCCCCTAAAATAGGTCAAGCAACTGTGTTTAAACTGGATAGAAGCTAAAATATAAAAATGTTAGCATCACTTCAAAATATCAATGACTCGAGAAAATGTTTTGAAGTTCAGCAAAGAATGATAGAAAGGGCTTTGCCCAGCAAAGAAAAAAAAACGAAAAAGCCACAAAGACCACAACTTTGACACTGAAGTACACACTAAGGTCTTGTCCCATGAAGGCAATTAAAAGACTTGTAATTTAGTTTAATATTCTCACATAACTGTGCCTTAATAGATCCTTATGTACATGAACCTACCCGACGTCCATGATTTTGCATTCTGGTTAGAAAGGCGCATGGTCGGTACATTGATTTTGCACCTGTGAATCCAATCCGCCTTTTAGGTTAATAAATGCTTGTTTAATACGGAATTGTTTTCTGTAGTGATGCCGGGTCTTTTTTCCGTTGTCTTATGGTGTGGGTTAAGCCACTGCCTAGAAAATGTGTGAATAAAAACTGCACATTAGGGAACCAAGAAACCTATTAATCAACAGTGTAAAAAACTATCTACTTCTGCTATAAACACTCTTGGACGCTCTTCATAGTTTGAAAATGGTGTACACTCTTAGAAAATGTCTAAACTAGAGTGATGACGGGAAAACCGATGCCTGACTATAGTACCCATTCTGAGGGACCCGTTCAACTATTATCCACACATTTCATCTTACTTCAACTCCACATTAAGCAAGATGTTAAAATAAGTGACAGAAATGTAGATCTAAGAAATGGGAAATCCTTTAATGATGAGTTCTCTCAAGGAAGCAGGTCTTTGAATAAATAATACAAAAATAAATCCAGATTTTGTCAAGTGCTGAAAATCGCCCGTGGGGGTCTCAAGGCGCTGAACTGTAAGCAGAAGGAGAATTATGACTTGTCCAGAATCACAGGATGTTGACACTGATGCCGAGATCGAATTTTGTGCCCGAAGTCAGCTCAGGCCATTACGCTGCATTCTCTTTAAATACCATGCTTATTATATACACAGTAGGGCTAAATCCAATGATATTTATATCTGAGGCCATGTCTGTAACAACCTACTTCAGTCATTTTTTTAACAAATGTATATGCATCTGTGCATCTCAAAGATTTGACTTTTAGTCAGCATTTTCATAACTGCATACTGATACTTTAAGTAACTGATGCAATGCAGCACAGGCTATTAACCTTCCTTAGTTGAACGTTTATTTTGCTGTATCATAATATTTGTATGAAGTATCTTTTCAGGGAACTGTATCAGCAGAGATCAGGATGGAAGGCTTTTTTAGATGTTAGTGCCAAGATACAAGCTTTTAGCTAAGGGCCTCAAGTTGATAGAGCTTTAAAACATAACATTCATTCACCTGTTGTCACTGTAGACACTTTATAAATATCAAAACAAAAATATGTCAAAAAACGATGCCTATAAAATGTTTTTCAACCTCGTAAAGCTTGCTTACCTCAGTAATAAGAATTCAGCAGAAGATGATGCCCTTGAAATTCTTGGCTTACGAACAATGCAGCAAATGTTCCCATTATGACCAGTTTTAAGTGTATCTAAACATCCTCAGAAGGTTACACTCAAAATAAGTGTGGCACAAGGAGATGCGAAGTGCAATTCACAAAGGCATTACTGGCTATAAACACGTGAATGCCTACATTTATGTTAGCCAAGTATTCACAATAGGAATGCTGTTAGTTGTAAATGGGATTAATACGGTGTATTTGTCCATTACAACTGCAGAAAAATATGCAACAGTATATCCCACACACTGGCTGGGACATGGACACACCAAGTAATAGTAAGTTACCCTTAAAGGTCTGTGCATACACAGAAACATCTATGTTTGTGGGTATCCGCAACTGTGATCTGACACTTTATCGACACGTACATTTTCTTTGATTTGTTTCAGCAAAGGGCTGTAGTAATTCCCCTTCTAAGGTGGAACGAGGAAAAGAGAACCTGCAAGCCTGGAGACGTACTGAAAGTGGTTTCTCCATTTGAAAAAAAGAAACAAAAAATGTTTTCAATCGCACATCAGGCCCCATATCCATAGTGCCGATGCACTCACTATGTATATTTATGCACTGAGTAAATGGGGACTTGTTGAATGTGTCAGATGCCATTCCTAGGGGTATGCCTAGAAACCTGCCCCTGCCACAACTTTCCTAGTGCATTACCAGGAATGTCTCTGCATCCCGAGAAGTAGTAAGTCTGCACCGATTTGTAGGAGTATTTTTAAGTGCAGATCTATTCCTTTTATTGTCTATTGTCTATTGCCTTGGGGCTTTGCCCTCTTTTATAGAGTCCACTACAAGTAAATGCTGGATTAGCAAGTAAGCACTTTTGCTCAGTGCTTAATTGGTAAAGTAATAAGTGCCAGGGCCTCATCAGGAAGCAACTGCAGCTTGCATCACCCATTGCCCCAGGCACCACTGCAAATGACACTACCACACAACTACTAACTGTCAAACTCATAAGTGTGACAATTCAGACAATACTAGGCCCCCAAAGCTACAAGAATTGCTTGGGCAGCAGGTATTAGTCATTTGTAACATTGACTAAAATAATAAACAAATGTTGCTGTGCTTATTTCTAACCTAGACGAACAGTGCCCACATGTGGCGCATTGCCATCAGTGCTAGTGTTGGCGATTAGGTGCCGGCGCCGGGCACCGGAAACCACCAGCTCAAATTAAGCACTGCTTTTGCTACGACACTTAGTGCACTTAAACCACTACACCACATCTGTTCCATCTGCTGTCAGCTCAGTAGTATTTATGGAATACTAATTCTATAGGTTCACAGCAGAGAGTTGCATGTTTCATGAAGTTAATATTTGCTTTTACCGTTTTAGTTAATATGTAGCTAATCTTTATTATCTTAATTTGTGGAAGGTTTTACGTAATAAATAAAAAAAATGAATATAATAGGAAAATGTTCTGCTCCCACCAAGGAGTCCTACACCAACTTGTATGTGTATAATTTAAGCATATTTGGCAGGGGTCATAGTCTATTGTGAATAGTTTAGGACAGGAGGTTGTGTTTTTTATCTGCTTTAATTATTAGAACATGCCGAATAAAGTGTTTGCTCACTGATTAACCTGCTATGAGCCTTTTAGAGCGACTTCTGGGTTATGTGTTAAATACGGCTCTAAATCCTCCTAAAATTGCAAAGAATCATGACTTATTCTAATACATCACCGTACAACCTATCTTGAGGCACAGACAAAGTAAACTTCAACCGCTTTTGCATAACTAGAGATCTTCTATGCCACGCAGTGACGAGTTTCAACAAAAGGACAGAGCAGCTAACTTTGAAGCTGGAGAACCGGGTTCGAGTCTGGCGGGAGGCTCAAACATCTTGTGATTCTGGGCAAATCACCTAATCTCCCGGTGCCTAAAAACAAAATGAATGTGTCCGTCTGTAATGCAACTGATGCTCATGTAAAGCTCTCCCGATACCTTCGGGTCAAGTTTGCGCTATACAAAACTACAAAAAACAAAACAAAAACCCCCCAATAAAATGAAGGAGTTCTATTGATGCGCACACAGCACATGACAACAGTCCCTGCTGTAACAGAGAGAGCTGCGGTCTTAATTAACACAACCACAAACAACCGTGGCATGTGTAAGTGTCAACTAGCACCACTGACCACCAGCTGGTCAATTGGAGTATTTCTTGTGATTTATTTATTTATATTATTTCTAAAGCGCGCTGCAACCCTACGGGCATCCTGGCGCTGAAAAATGCATCTGAGGAGCTGAGCAGTAAGGGCAAGTGAGTGGAGAACCTCTAGGGAGGTGTGACATTAGGAAAAAGCCAGGTCTTTATCCTTTTGCGGAATAGCATCAGTTCGTTGGTTTTCCTAATTGCCAGAGGAAGGCTATTCCAGAGGTGGGCTGCCGCTATGCTAAAAGCTCTGCCACCATGAGTAGCTTTCCTGATCCTGGGTATACTAAGGAGATTGGTGGATGAGGAGCGGAGGGTCCGTGTAGGTTCATACCACTTGAATTTGGCCTGAAGGGGTTTAGGACCTAAGCCATGTGCAGCCTTGAAAACGGTACACAGGGATTTGAACCGGATCCTCTGCTGAACGGGCAACCAATGCAACTCAGCCAGAGCAAGAGTGGTGGAAGATCGACGTCCTCGAGAAAGCACTATCTTTGCAGCTGCCGCCTGGATGCTCTGGAGTCTGGAAATCAGATAAGCAGGAGATTCCAGTAACAGAGCATTGCAGTAATCCAGGCGGCTGAGGATGATGCTTCTGACCACGGTTGCTCTGGTGTGTGCTGGAAGTAAGGGCAGCAGCTTTCGAAGGCCCCGCATTAAAGCGAAGCAGCTGCTCACCTGTCTGTTGACGTTGGACTCAAGACTCAGTTTGTCATTGAGATTGACCCCCAAATTCCGCACTGTTGTTACTGGTGCCAATGGCTCACATGAGTCCAGAGGCCAAAAGTCAACGGGCAGGTTTCTGGCTATTCTTCCCACTTTGCATTGCATTATCTCAGTTTTACTGCTGTTAAACTGTAGTGAATTTCTTTTTAGCCAGGTTGCCATTTTCCTTATGCAGGTGTGGAAGGTCTCAAGAGATTCTGCATGGGCACCATCAAGGGAAATCATCAGCTGCGTGTCATCCGCATAGTTGATCACGCTAATGCCGTGAGCCTTGATGATGGCCATCAGGGGCTGCATATAGACGTTAAAAAGGATCGGGCTGATCGCAGACCCCTGAGGAACCCCATGTGGGACCATAGCAAACTCAGACTGATACGGGGGCAGTGCCACTGCCTGCCATCTACCTGACAGGTAAGAGCGGAGCCACTCAAGTGCCGTACCCTCTACTCCAGCGGTTTCCAACCGAGTCAGCAGGATGTCGTGGCTCACCGTATCGAATGCGGCGGACAGGTCGAGCAGAATCAGAATTGCTGACTCTCCCCTGTCCGCCCTCATTCTTAGGTCATCCAGGACCATCAGTAATGCTGACTCGGTTCCATGGGCTGGTCTGAACCCGAATTGCTCTTCCTCAAGGATGTTATTAGTTTCCAGGAAGAGGGACAAAGACCTACTGACTATCCGTTCCATGATCTTTACTGGATACGGCAGGAGAGAGATAGGTCGGTAGTTCTTATGGCAATTGGGGTCCAGATTGGATTTCTTTAACAGGGGTGTGACCACTGCCTGCTTCCACTCCCTCGGCACAGTGCCTGTGCAGAAGGATTGTACACATAGCTGGCGCAGTACAGGAAAGAATTCAGCCCCCAGTTCTTTCACTATTTTGTGGGGTAGAGGATCCAATGGGGATCCAGATGTTACCTTAAGGGCTAATTGCGCGAACTCTTGTTCTGCGGGGGTATCGAATGTGTCCAGGATAGCCCCTGGTATCGTGATTAATGTACTATTTAGGGAGGATATACTCCGGTTGAGATTACCTCTCAAACCCCCTTGGCACTGGGATACTCCCCAGTACCTTTATGTGTTGATGTGTAAGTATCGCCAGACACTTTTAGTGTGAACACTACAACTGAAGAGGTAAATCTGTACAGTATAAAAATAAATAAAATGAGCTTGACGTTTCTGAAAATGTTGATATCAGCCGAGATATATATATTAGACCAATTAAGGAATCAAAGTTTGCAACGACAAAAGTGTTACCCCCTATACACCATAAAATATATTTTTAAGATGTGCTCAATTTTGGTGCTTCAAGCCATTAAACATATCATTTGTGTCTGGGGGTTCGCACATGCACACCGGGACTCCATAGCATGACCCACCATATCCTATCATGCCCAGCATTCTTTTCCCAATACTAAATGCTGTTTTTTCCTCCTGCTTCCTATTAAAAGCAGGGACGTGGCTTAAATTGGGGGGGGGGGGGGGTGGAGGTACAGGTCAAGACCCCCCTCCCTAATAATTTCTTAGTCGGTCTTAGCCTGGTATCAATCACTGCTGCTAAATACTGCGTCAGAGGAGGGCAAACTTACATTAAATGAAGAGCGCGGAACCAGAACTGAGCCAAGGGCCTGCCTTGGCTCTAAAAACCGATGCACAAGCCAAGATATCAAAATATCTGATATGTAAAACACGCAACAAACATTATGCAAAAAAAGGATAAAGTGGCTTTTGAAAAAAAGTGTATTTGAGATGCATTTCACCTTAGTACTTGAGATTATATCATTGCATTGAGAGGCATTTTTTAAAGTGATAGCTCTAAAAAGTAAATATTCATCCCTCTCCCCGCCCTAAGGACAATATCACTAGTGAAATCAGAGGCAAGTCAGTTGTCATGTTTACGCCATATGTGGCCTAGATTGTTATCGTAGATGGAACCAGTGGTGTAACTTAGGGCCCCACTGCCACTGAGGTGCAGGGTCACCCCTGACTCAAGCCCCCCTCCCTATCCCCCCCCCGCAGACTCTGGAGGTGGGGCTCCTCCATGTACTTTGCAAGGGGGGGGCTCAAAATGAGTCAGGTCACTAGATAGAGCAACATTACAGTGTTAAATCAAACACAATAGGTTTTTGTACAGCATACTTCCTGAACAGATGCATTGGAAAGTACTTTCATTTGTGATAATGAAAAAAATGAAGGCTGGATTAAATAAAATGTCTGCGATGGATCACACAATTTGTTCAAGAGGGAAGCTGTGATTTTACCCAGATATTCTGGGTTCACTGTGTGCAATTCAGCTGGATCAAAGGGCACTGCTTAGTCATTAATTCTTGGCGCATGGGGTTACAATGTGGGAGGAGGCAAGACACCACATGAAAACGCAGCTTGCTTTGGGCTCTGGGATCAAGGGACCTAGAGGGCCTTGAGATGAAACAGCCTTGGCATCTGGACTGATATAGCTGTAGCTCACCACCTGTCCTTGGATTGCAGAGAGACATATGAAGATGTGCGTGGAGCACAAGCAGATTCGAGGGCATGGGTCTTATTAGGCCCCTGCTCGCCACGTATTCCACGTTAGTGCGCCACCTGCAGGGATTTAAGTGGGTCTCATATTTAGCAGTAATTAAAAACTGAAATGGGTCCCTATTGGGTACTACATTTATGTCCTTTACAGGCAAAGGTAATGCGTAAAAGCCCAACAATGACTGCAGTAATCCATACCAGCAATGCAGTCCTGGTTTACATTATATTTTAACATTATCCTGCACTCTCTAAGACCATTTGTTTTTTCCACACCCTGTGTTTCAGTAGTTTTTTTGATGCATCATGTGTCTTTTATGTGATCCGAGGTGCATCTATGATACGGATGAGTTCTGTTTGTGGGCGAGTGCTCATGATGGAACACGAGTGAGAGCTCTGGAGAGGAGCCTGAAGACAGTGTGAATTTCTCACAGTGCCTGTTGGTGTGTCACAAAGGGGTTACCACCCAATGCACATGTAATCCTTAGACTCTCTGCAGAGCACACTAAGTGATGGGCACTTATCCGACAAAAGTGTGTGAAGGAGGTATACAGCAGTCAAATATTTACAGCAACAAAGGAAAATAAAATGAGCACTTCAAATCAAATTGGTGGGTTGTGTGTGTGTCAGGACACGAGACCTACCCTAACGCTGCTCGGCGTCTCGCTGTGCTGAGGCGCGCTTTCTGGCTGCATTATAGCGGCGCTTTTTAAATAATCCTTTCTGACTATTTTTGTTGAGTTTAATTGATTTTCCCCTGCTTTTAGCTCATCCCCACTCACCTGCACCATAATCGTCTCCTCCACCGCGCTTTTGCGGGTCCCGGTTCCTGTGGGCGGGCTGTGTGTGGTGGAGTGCTTTGTGGCGGCCATATTAGGTGAGGGGTGTGCGCTCCAGTGGCTCAGGCGACGGACTCCTCTTAAAGGGAGTCATTCTTACGCGCAGCGGTTACGCGCAGCGGGTACGCCGGATCACCGCCGGAGTCACGCCAGAGTCCAGCCCGTCTGCGCCCGTCAGCGGCGGACGGGACTCTTCCACCATCTGACTCCGGCAGTGAGTCGTTTTGGCTTCACTATACATCTGGTGAGCTACGCTCTCTTCGCCCTCTCCCCCCCCCTCAAGGGGGCTGCCGCACCGTTTATCCTGGTCGGTTCTGGGGTAAGTGCTGCTGCCCTGGATGCGGCTGGCGTCCGAGCCGTGCTGTGTCCTCTTCCCCCATTAAACCAATCACGCATGCTGGCCACCTTTGCATGCTGCTTAACACCAGATCTCTCGCCAGACATGCGCAGGAGATTTTTGACCTTTTAGAGCTGGAAAGGCCCCTCTGTCTCATGTTAACTGAGACTTGGTTGGGGGAGTTTTCCAACCCTGATGTGGCAGCGGCTATCCCTCCTGGCTACAGTATCTACAGGCAGGATAGACCCAGGGGTAGGGGCGGAGGAGTGGCCCTGGTGGTGCAGGAAAGCGTGGTTTGTTCCATCTTGCCGATTGATGACATCCGGGGCTCTGAGTCCCTTGCTTTCTCCATCTCCCTGGCCCCTCACCAATCCTTTAAGGGTTTGCTGGTGTACAGACCACCTGGCCCTTTGGGCACTTTTTTCGAAGACTTTGAGTCTGTCCTATCTGGGTTGGCGTTGAAAGCGGCTCAGTGTATTGTTGCTGGAGACTTCAATCTCCATATGGATATTCCATCAGACTCAGATACCATCAAACTCTTGGAGGCTACCGCCCCCTTGGGTTTAACGCCGTTTCTCGTGGGGCCCACCCATGTGAAGGGGCATACCCTGGATCAGGTTTTCTCTACCATTCCCCTTGAGGTGAAGGAGATAATTCCGGTGTTGTGGTCTGATCATTGGTTGGCCAAATTTTTGGTCAAAGGCGTGATGAGACCTGTTAACATGGGGTCTCAGCAACAGCGACGCGCCCTCCGGGCTTACCACTCTGTAACACCGGCAATGCTCGCGCAGGCAGCTCTTGAGCACCCGTGCCTTTGTACGGGGGATCTTGAGAAGGATCTGGAAGCTCTGCAGGGCTGGTTAGTGGATAGACTTAACGATCTTGCCCCGGTGATGGCCCCCCGTTCTACGGTGAAACGGGTCTC
The DNA here is from genome assembly GCF_964261635.1 of Lissotriton helveticus. Classification (NCBI taxonomy): domain Eukaryota; kingdom Metazoa; phylum Chordata; class Amphibia; order Caudata; family Salamandridae; genus Lissotriton; species Lissotriton helveticus. The sequence goes on along the minus strand of NC_136060.1, from coordinate 15,545,670 downwards.
GGCCCCGTGGTTCACGGCGTCACTGGCATCTGCCCGGCAGTCTTGCAGGGCGGCGGAAAGAGCTTGGCGTGCCCAATACGATCCTGAGGCTAAACTGCTGTATAGATCTGCGGTGAAGGCCTACCAACGGGACATTCGTTCTGGGAAAAGGGTTTACCTTGCTGGGAGAATAGAGGCTGCCTCTAACTCCTGCAAGGAAATCTTTTCCATAGTGAAGGAATTTACAGCTCCTCGCTCGAATGTCGCCCACGATATGCCCTCAAAGTCCTGGGCGGTGGACCTTGCCAAGTTCTTCACGGACAAGATCAAGCTTATCCAGGACTCTCTCCACCTGGTGGTGCCTGCGGGTGTAACTTGGATAAGGGAGGACCCCCATCTTGCCGCCACATCTGGCCCGGTGCTGGCAGCTTTTCCTCCCCTGTCGGCCGCTGAGTCGTTAGGACTCATGGGCGCTCTTAAGTCTGGCTCGCCTCTGGACCCCTGTCCGGCAAAGTTTCTCGCTAGAATGGCGGAAGTCTTAAATCCTTTGGTCAACCCTCTGCTCAACGTTTCACTGAGCCAGGGCTTGGTCCCATTAGCCTGGAAACAGGCTATGGTGATCCCTTTATTGAAAAATCCTGGCCTTGACCCGGAGGCGTTGGTCAATTATAGACCAATTTCCCTCTTGCCTGCCTTGATGAAAATTTTGGAGAAGCACATTCAAATGGTGCTCTCCAATTTTTTGGAAGGGCATGAGCTTTTGCATCCCTCCCAATCAGGCTTCCGCCCTAATCTCAGTACTGAGACTGCACTTCTGGAGGTGTCAGAAGACATCAAAGGAGTTTTGGACTCCGGAGGCAGGGCCATGCTGGTCATGTTGGACCTGTCGGCGGCATTTGACACCGTCCCCCATGATCGCCTGCTCTCGAGACTTTTCGAGATAGGCCTCAGGGGGTCGGTGCTCAGCTGGTTTTCTTCATTTCTAGCCGACCGCCGACAAACGGTCTGGACCACGCCGGATTCTGCTGTGATGCCGCCACTGGGTGTTGGGGTCCCTCAGGGCTCTATTTTGAGCCCGACCCTCTTTAATATCTTTATGGCCCCTTTGGCGGCTTTGGCGGAGTCTTGCGGGGCCCGGATCGTGTCCTATGCAGACGACACTCAGCTCCTCTTCTCCTGTGAGAGGGGAGGAGATTTTAGTGGGGAGAGCATCCGGTATTGCCTTGGGGCTGTTTTCAGATGGTTTCATTTGAGTGGCCTCAAGTGCAATCCCGAGAAGTCTGAGGTGCTCTTCTTTGGGTGTGCGTCTGACCCTGACTGGCATGGCTGGTGGCCTTTGGACATGTCTCCCCCTTCCGTTCCATCTGCAGTTGCCAAGAATCTGGGTGTCAAGATGGACAAGGGTCTGTCGATGAGAGCCCAGATTCTGGGAGTGACGGGCACCTGCTTCGGTCTCCTGAAGGTACTAAGAAAGTTTCTACCCCTGTTGTCGGAAGAACATCGGAAACTGACTGTGCAGGCTCTGATCGGGTCCAGGTTAGACTATGCCAACGTCCTATACCTGGGCCTGCCGGAGTATCTGCTACAGCGCCTTCAGGTGACGCAGAACGCGGCGGCGAGAGCCATTTACGGCCTTAATAGGCGAGCTAGGGTGTCGGGCCTCTTGCAGGCCCTGCACTGGCTGCCTATTCGCAAGCGCATTATCTTTAAGACGCTGACTCTGACCTATAAGGCCCTACACTCTGGAGGTGCAAAGTACCTCCAAAGGAGAGTGTCCTTTTATCATCCGGCCCGGGCGCTTAGATCAGAGTCACAGTTTTTGGCTGTTGTGCCGCGCGTTCAAAAAGCCCGCATTGGGGGTCGCTCCTTTGGTTTGCGTGCCCCCCAGTTGTGGAATGCTCTGCCGCTGACACTTCGTGGCGCCACTAGCCTGCTGGCTTTCAGGAAAGGTCTTAAGACCTGGCTGTTTACTTTATAGGTTTTTTTCTTTTTGTTCATTACATTCCCTTGCTGTTTTATTGTCGGGTTGTGTTACTTTCTGTAGGTCTCGCTGTGAAAGCGCCAGGATACTCTTTTTGAGTCGCTGTGCGCTATAAAAATAAAATGTAACATAACATAACATAACATCAGGATGGTGAAATGAGAAGCTGAACAGAAGTACCTGCAGAAGAAGAGGCTGGCAAGATGGTCTGAAGAGGGAAATAATGTATGAATATTCAGATGGGATATTTTAGAAAGATGTGGAGGGGTAAAAAGGGAGTAAGTGTTTATCAGAGTGACAGACTGTAAAAGAATGTGGCTTCAAGGGGCACAGATGTGATTGAGACACACTAAACACCACCGCCCATTCCACAGATCTTAGCAATGTTTAATTCTGTCTTACATTTCCAGAATGTATATATATTTATTTCCTATCATTCACATACACAATCCTTGTTGTTATTAATTTGTTTACTACTGCAAGCAAGCATTGTCAAAGCCAATAGGTGTGGCTCGTTTTTAGGTGTTTCTGTTGTACGTGATTGCACACGGATATATATAGCACAACAACTCAGAGAGGCAGGCAGATTTTCGACCAGGCAGCATGCTTTGTAAAACACAGGCTTTTAGGTTTCATGTTTTAAGCCACACCCTTAATTAAGTAGGCCAAGCCTCTTGGAAAATTTTCCTAGGTACCCATCTTTGTCAATGCCTCTTTTAGAGACTCTTCACCTTTCTCATCCCACTTCAAGCACTAGCTGCCCGGGATGATGACCGCATGGATCCAATCAATGTACAGCATTAGAGCTTCACTGCTCTCTCAGGCCTTATGTGTGGTATTTGCATACTTGGTACACAGTGCTTCAGCAATGGAAAGGGGCTCTTACATTATGTATTCCCTGCTGCAGCATAAGGTTCCCTATATTTAAGCCCCCTAGTGTATGTGAAAAGTAGCAGATATAGAATCAGCATGCCCTGTAGGGTCCTAACAAAATCCAGCGTTGTTCTCCGTCACCAGATTCCCATTGGGTCTTCAAAGCCCTTAGCAGTGCACACTTCTCATAAATTCTGCTTGGACTTTCACCCATCTCGCTCTGCAGTCTGACAGTGGGTCACAAGGCCAGTGTTGGTGGTTCCCTATTTAATCTGACAATAGCAGTGCAAACAGGTATAATTTATCGACAGTTCTTTTGCACCCAAATTAATAATTCTTATAGATCTTCATTTGTGTCATTCTGAAGAGCTGTATATAATGAATTTATGACACATCAGGGCACATGGTTATTGCAATTGCTGGAGTCTCATAAGATGTATGACCTTAGTACTTGAACTTCATTCTAAGAAGCCTCACTGCTATTCTTTCTGTTATGACCTTATCTGACAGAACCAGTGGCCAAGTCACAGTTCCATATCAAACACGTCATGTTTGTCGTTATAGAATTTTCAATTACTAGGCATGACACATAAATACGTATCAGACAACAACTTCTAGTCACTAGGCAGTGTCAGGATTCTTGATAAGGTTCGGCAATGGTGCTTCGCCATCAATGAGATTTCTCGTGCCTCATTGTCCATGTAGATGTAAATGCCTTTCAAAGTCACTAGCCCCATTTTTTAAGCTCAGCATATGCACAAGAGGACCAGCCACAAATACCACAATATCAAGGTCTTTTACACACATCCATCCACAAGTACAATTATCTGTGCACACTCGCACAAAAGACTAGTCAATACATACACCACAGGCATATACACCACATACCCAAACTGACCCTTAACCCACCCGTTCACATGGACTAAACATCAAGCACCCTTGCACAAATACCTATCACTCCACATACATTTCCCTTTTCCTTTACATGCACTCTCCATCCACACCAGTCAAACATCTACTCATCTATCTGTCACACAAATTCAGCATTTATCAAAACAAATAAACAAGCCATCCAGTCTCCCATTCACCCAATTGTCCACCAACTGACACCATCATCCACTTCTCCATCCACTTACTCATGTAGCAATACGGCCACTCACCCCCTCACATATACGTATTCCAACATTACGCAACATGTCAATTTCTAAGCGAATGTTCGCCCCTTATTTGGTGCTGAAATAACAGATGTTTATAGTCAACCGTACATAAGCAACAGTTGTATTTGCTCAGCCCTCCATCCACGCATCAATCCACAAAACCATACTGAAATGTACATCAAACATACAAAGGTGTTGCACTACTTAGGCAGACTATTCTGCATGTTATTTGAGAGAGAAGGGTTCACTGATACTTCTTGGGTTTTACCTGTTCTACGAGAGGAGAACGCTTTTACTGCCGCTGTAGTGTCAGGGAGGGAAGCTTTCACTGCTCTTACCATGCTGTTGCTGTTCAGTGGAGGAGGGAAGCTTGCACTTCTGCCCATGCTGTACCTGTTCCATGAGTAATGAAAGCCTTCAGTGCTAATGTTCAACCATACACCTGTTGCGTGAGGGTCGCTGTGATGTTCTTCTCTGGAGATGGGATGCTTGGGAACCTTGCACTACTAATGCCTGGCTGAGTCTGTTCTCTGAGTGACGCTTACACCGCTGGTGGTATGCTGTATCTAGTCTGTAAGGGAAGGAACCTTGTACTCTTATGTTTCTGAAGAACTAATCACACCCACTATTGAGTACCAGTGTGTTGATGCTATGGGGGGCACATCGGGTTGTGAGCATTCAGTGGTTCTCCTTGTCTTTGTTGAAGACTGTAGAAGGTTCACCTATCTCAGAGAAGAATATCTGCATTTCAATACTCAGCATTTCTGTGCATGCTGATGTTATAGGAGGGCAAGGAGATGGTACTTAAATAGCAGTTTTTGTAAAACTCTGTATTCTTTTTCGTTAACTTAGCAATCTGTCTCTGTTTGGAATAAAATATAGACTAGCCTAGGCAAGCTCAAAAATATTTTTTATATAGTTTAATATTGTAATTGCTGCTTTATGTTTAGATTCAAATTGGGAAAGTGCTGGGTTGTAATGAAATTTGTGACTTTATGAACTGAGTTAGCACGAAAATACTGGCCAACCAATGGTTGCTGTCTCAGTCCTCTTAAAATAGCTTGGATGGTTAATGTACCTGCACCGTAGCATTGTATGTTATCTTAGATCAAATATTTGTAGTGTCATCAAGATAAGTTAGTGAGTAAATGGATTGGTGAAAGATATCCTTGTGTAACCTTTTCTCCCAATTGGTCCCTTCCTTTTGCGTCTACCTAAAAGCTCCTCATCGTCTGCTACAAAGGAGATGATGGTGGGGGTGTTGCTTTGGAGTTGGTCTCTCCTATCCTCTTCCGCTGTCAGCCTGGGTCCATCTACTCTTTCTATTATTGTCTCCCTCCATATCATCACATTTTGGTGTCCTGTCACATGCTATTGTGTGAGAAGAAAACTCCTTTGACAATCAATCAGCAACAAGCCATTCAGATTAGTCAGTGTTTGCTAGATAAGTAGTGCATTTGTTTATTTATTTATTTTATAGTTTTATAGAGCGCGAACCAGACCCGTGAGGTTATCAGAGCGCTTTACAGGCTTGAGGGGAAGGGATACAAGTAGTGAGGATGGGAAGGATCACATTGGGAGAGCCAAGAATACATTGTAAGGGGGGGAGCACGCAGTCTTAAGTCCAAGCTACATGTGGGATACAATTAAAGCAGAATATACAGGAGGTGCAAACCATCAAAGGTCCAATCTACATGAGGGATAACAAATTAACAAGGGGAATCCTACTTACAGTGACTGGGAGAAGTGTTACCCATGGTGGTGTGGGAGCACTTAGTGTTTTGTAAACTACCCCTCACACACCAAAAGGCCCCTTGGTGTCATGCTTCATCATAGGGGTCTTCGCACCCCTCTAACGGGATGCGGCGTGCTGCGACCTACAACTACGCAGGAGCACTGATAGTAATGACTATGTGTGGTGCATGTGGTGTAAGTGATAGGGATATTTATGTGAGTGGTGGGATTTAGTGATGGGTTAAAAAGTGCCTGGCTCGTGGGTGTATAGGAAAAAACTTTATTCACAACCCCGGGCTGGTACTACTAAAAGAAGTGCAGTGCGAGGTTATTATCTGTCGTGTTTATGGACAGTACCTCAGGTGTGCGTCGACATGTTTTGGAGCATGTGCTCCTTCTTCAGGACGGGGGCACAACTTCCCCACCTTACTCACGTTTCACTATTTTGTTTCGTGTAAATATCAAAAAGTGAAAAAATATTTTTTAAGTGTTTTAAAAATTATAGGCTATAATGTGCCTACAGCGGTTTTTTGGCTCAGGATACATGCATTTGCATGACCTGAAAAAAGAAAAAGAAAAATGGATATGGTTACCCTAGATACGGGTGGCTCAGACAGGTGCAGTCACCTGGAACAAACCATTTGCGCAATTGGCCCTGTGGAAGAAAGAAACAGACAAGACATACAACATAGAGAACACTTATGAGGTTTGTAAAAAAGAATTTTGGTCATACTCATTGGTTACAGCTTGCTTGCTTCATGAGCACTCTGGAACGTCTGGGGGTTGATTGCTATTATTGCAATCTAGATGGACAAATAGATTTGGTTTTAAAAGTTCGTTTTACTTACTTTGTCATAGTGAATATTGTCTTTTTTCAGCCCTATACTCACAAACTCGGGATGAGTTGTCCTCCGTACTGCCCCACACGCTGCTCCCCTGGAAATGATTGTTGGAGTCTGCCATGTGATATTTATACCTTGTCATCCTAATTAGTGTGGTCGTTAAAGGATAACTTGGTTCCAGCGGAATAGTCTGAAGGCCAACTCCAGCAAGTCGGAGGTTTTATTCTTCGGCTGTGCCACCGACCCTGAGTGGCAGGAATGGTGGCCGTCGGATATGTGTCCTCCTGCACAGTAATCGCTGGTCGCCAAAAACCTGGGAGTCAAGCTGGACAATAAGCTTATGTTGAGAGCGCATGTCCTTGGTCTGGCTGGCACCTGTTTTGGCATCTTGAAGATGCTCCGCAAGGTTTTACCACTGCTATCTGTGGAACACAGGCGGATTACTGTGCAAGCTCTTATTGGATCCAGGTTGGATTATGCGAATGCCCTCTTTTTAGGTCTCCCGGATTATTTGATCCAGCGCCTGCAGGTGGCGCAGAACTCTGCTGCTCGTGCCATTTTTGGCCTTCACAGGCGAGCACGAGTTTCTGGGCTGCTGCAGACGCTTCACTGGCTGCCCATCCGGCAACGGATCATGTTTAAATCTTTGACGCTGATGCATTAAGCACTTTTTGGCTCAGGCGCTAGGTATTTGCAACGGAGGCTGTCCTTTTACCGTCCAGCCCGCTCACTGCGGTCAGAATCTCTTTTCATGGCCGTGGTTCCGCGTGTGAGAAAGGCCCGCACTGGGGGTCGCTCCTTTAGCTTCAAGGCCCCTCAGCTTTGGAATTCGCTTCCGATGGTTTTACGTAGCACCTCTAATTTGCTTCAGTTCAGGAAGAGCCTAAAGACCTGGCTTTTTAACCTCTAGGCCTTCTATTTTCTCCCCTTTTTTTGCTGTGTGGTCTGTTATTTGTCTGTTGTGTTATTTACACTGAGCTGCATGTGGAAAGCGCCGGGACACTCTTTTAGAGTAGCCGTGCGCTATATAAACACAATATAACATAACATAACATAACATGAAGGGCATGGGAAGGTTAGAACCAACACCAAGGGGTGGAAGAAACAGAGGGTACAGGTGGAAAGCAAACAAGGATAGAGAGGAATGAGAAGGAGACAGCTGAAAAACATGCACTCGACACCTGATAAACGAAGATCTGGTACACTTCCTGGAATCAAATGACAAAATGGACTCACCACAACACAAATTTTGCCTCGACACTGCATAGAGTCAGCACTAATTGCAGTCACTGAGGAGATCCGACTCCAGGTAGACGGGGGAGGAAAGGCAATACTATTTTGTTAGACCTCTCAGTGGAGTTCGATATGGTTAGCTATCAAGTACTCATTTGGTGCTTAACCGAAATGGGATCACAGGTGGAGCGCCGAACATTATTAGATCATTCCTAGCATATAGAGAGCAAACTGTAATGATGGGAGGACATAAATCCCATCCCTATGCTCTGCCATGTGGGGTGCCCCAGGGATCCTTGTTATCCCCAACTCTGTTCAATGTTTATGTTACCCCACTAGCTAAACGTATCCGCTTTCAAGGGTTTACCACTTTCTGCTACGCGGATGACACACAAATAGTGGTGTCATTATCATCAAAGCCTGATGACGTGGCAATGAAATGTAATAACTGTATAAACCACATCATCAGATGGATGCAGAACAATAGTTTAAAGCTAAATACAGCAAAACCGAGGTGCTACTATTCGGTAAAAACACCACATTCTGGAACAACTTCTGGTGGCCAGAGCTAGCCAGACCTTGCCCACCCCCAGTAAGGACAGTAAAATGTCTGGTAGTTACTCTAGACAATCAGCTATCCTTATCTGACCAGGTAAATTCAATGACATCATCCTGCTTTTACACTTTGAAGATCCTAAAAAGAGTCTTACCTTTCATCCCGATGGATCTATGGAAAACAGTGATCATATTCCTGGTACTATCGAAGATAGACTACTGTAACACCCTGTACCTGGGAGCAAAAAAGAGGACCCTACTCAAGCTACAGTCACTTCAAAATGCAGCAGCATGTTTACTGCTTAAAATCCCTAAATTTGGTCCGGAGTCTCAAAGTATTTGGGATTTGTATTGGCTGTTGGTCCAGGCGAGGGTCTAATTCAAGTCCCTGTGTATTGTTCACAAGGCCCTCTATGACGCCGGCCCTGCCTACTTCAGGAAATGTATCAGATGGCACGTCCCACAACGCAACCTCAGATCATCGACTGCTTGCCTGTTGGTCATCCCTAGGGTTAAGACCGTAAAATGGGTGAGCAGACGCTTTATCCATCTGGCCTGTAAACTCTGGAACACTTTGCCTCTTGCACTGAGGAGCCAAACCAACAGACAGTTATTTCTAAAATCTTTAAAAACATGGTTGTTTGTACCTAAGCCTTAAGCCTGTGCTTATCCCTCTGCTCGATCACAAAGACAGCCCTAGCACTAAGATACCTCAGCATGCATGTGCTTTATAAATCATTCATTCATTCATAAGCAAACATTAAAAATGAGGGCTTGTTAATTGAGTTGGCAGAAGTTGCTTGAGCAGGACACATAAAGCATCAATTCTCCAGAGGAGGGACACATTCTGGCGGTTACTGTAAACAACACACAAGCCATCAATAAGAAATTAGCAAATGAGAATGACAGTGAATCCAACCAATGGTAAGTGATAGGTGGCCTCAAAGCCCCCGGTAATGCTCCAATAGGTCTTGCAAGAGACAGCGCATTAAATGCACTGTGAAAGGTCGGTCGCCACGGACTTGGCAGATGGTTTGGATTGTATTGTATTGTATGTGTATTCAAATAGCGTTTACTATGCCGGATGAAGCGTCCTAGCACTTTTCGGTGAGTAGCACGCTTCTCCGGAACCCAAAAAGAATTAGTGGTGGAATAGTATAGTTAAATTTGATATTCAAAAGAAGCAACGATGAGGGTATAACACACTGTAGCACAGAGAATAACCCAAATTCACAGATGAGAATAACACAAATGTCTATTTTTAATTTGATGTCCGCTCAATACCCCAAAATGGATCCACCGTCCTGAGATCCAACAAATGTCCAATACAATTCCAATAATTTGAGGGAGCGGTCCACACTTCTTGAAAATATCACAGGGCCAAAAAATAGTTGATTCCCAAATTCTTTATTCACGTATCAGTCACCAAATGACGGCAGCTTCCATAATAAATTTCAACATCTCAAATGAATCCAAATTAATCAAAACATCAGACAGCCGACGCGTTTGAGATGTTGAATACTATATTCAGGGGTGGTCAGCACGAGAATAACTGTGGTTATTAGTTTGTATAATTGTGATTTAACCATGGAGGATGATAGGGAAAAACTGGCAGCAGAACTGTTTAATAGCACTAAGGGTCCTGGGAACCCAGGCAACAAGAGAAACACACCTGTCAACAGCCTGAGGGATACATTCTTGAAATTAGAGAGGTTGAGGAAAGCTGAGCTTTCAAAATGGTGGGATGGGGTCACCTTGAAAAATTACTTAGATCTCAAAAGGGTACCCAGAGGTCTTCGGACGTTTAATATTTCCAACATTCGATGACCTCGATGAGGATTTGTTGAAGGACTGGGAGGAGAATCTTTATAATTCATCTTTTATCATGATGAATATTTTGATTAGGAATGCGGACAGGAAAGTACAAAAACGTAAGAAACAGATTTCAGATCTAGAATTAGAGATTAAGAACAGGGATAAAAGAGACTTATTTTTCGAATAACTGTTAAAAGCCCTGATGATGTCCTTCACTGGACGAAACGCGTCGGCTGTCTGATGTTTTGATTAATTTGGATTCATTTGAGATGTTGAAATTTATTATGGAAGCTGCCGTCATTTGGTGACTGATACGTGAATAAAGAATTTGGGAATCAACTATTCATGGGCCCTGTGATATTTTCAAGAAGTGTGGACCGCTCCCTCAAATTATTGGAATTATAGTTAAATTTGAGTTAATTTGAGCGGTGGACATGTGAGTTAGTTTGTTGGCTTGAAAAGGAAAATGGGGGGATAGAAGAGGGAAGAGTCTAGAAAGTATTTTTCGGGAGAACGTAGCAGCAAGATGAGGCTTGAGATGAGTAAAAGGAGAGCTGGAGAAGGGAAGAGTCTCTAGGAAGGGATTAGAGAGATCACAGTAGTAAAATTAGTTTTGGGATGAGTCAAAGGAGGATAGGTGAGGGAAGAATATAGAATGGTTGTTTAGGAGATCATTAGGTTTGGGGTGATCCTAGGAGGGATAGAGGAGGGAAGAGTCTAGAAAGTGTTTATTGGGAGATCATAGTAGTAAGATTAGATTTAGGATGAGTATAAGGAGAGATGGAGGAGGAAAAATATCTAGAAATGGATTAGGGAGATCATAGTTGTAAAATGAGTTTTGGAATGAGTCAAAGGAGGGATAGGTGAGGGAAGAATTTAGAAGGGTTATTTTGGAGATCATGTTAGTAGAATGAGGTTTGGGATGAGCCAGAGAGGTAGAGGTGAGATATAGGGTAGTGCATTGGGAGAGTCAAAGTGTTTTTACAGTAGGAGTAAAGTAATACATTATATAGATTCATAAGTACATATTATACCTATTTTTTTAATCAAGAAATACACATATCGAGATACATGTAATCAAATTAAATGTTTAAATACACAGGGATATGCTGCACACTTTTGTTTAAGTATGATGGTTATGTAGGAAAGAGCCAACTCCTGAGTAGTCTACTGAAGAGAAGATAGTTATCTGTGGATCTTATGTTTGGGGGTAAATTCCATAGTTTTTCTGCTTGAACAGAGAAAGATGTGAAGCCTATTGTATTTTTCTTGTATGGTGGGATTTTGAGGCGTGGTGCCAATGATGAAACCATTTTACAAACATTACCGTATTCTACTCACACCTCTTAAGAACCTGCTCTTCCACCAGAACAACTCTTCTATATGTAGTATAAGTTGCCAAAATAAGGGAGGAGGATGGAGCTAGGCTTTAGTGACTACATTTAAAAAAGTCAAAATCACACCACTTAACAGTAACAACATTTACAATAATTACTCACTTTTGAAAGAGATTCTGAGTTAATCCGCTTGCCTGAATCGACTTCAAATTCATCACTGTTGCAAATGCTGTTACTAGGCTGAGCTAACTAAGCGCATGCTGGGGGGCAATGGCAGTGCCTGAGCACTGCGCAGTCTAACCCTACTCTAAGAAGAACATAACTGCGGTTAGAGAACATTTGAGGTCTGTTCTGGGTCTCAGATAAAATCTTAAAACCCACTCCAGAGAAAGAGAGCAAGTGTCTAGGCTGACTCCATACTCTACCTGAGATTGGATACCCGAGGGGAAGCTTGAGTAAATCCGAATCTGTGCTACGGAAAGAAAGATCACACATTGGGAACAGTGAGCATGCCCCAATAACTCTTTACATCAAGCCTGCTTCAATCAGCTTTAGATTTAAATCTGAACACTGTAAATGCAAAGCGCCGGTGTGCATGTCCGCCTCTTTTGTCCCACTTTTCCCCTCCTTCACCCCATGCAGACGCACAGCCGCAGCTCAAGGTCACCGAGCATCTATGCCATACATGCGTGACAACAAGCCACCAAATCAGTGGTTCCCAAACATTTTTGACCCGCGGCTCCCTTGACCCATTGGCCATTGCCAGTGGCTCCCCACTTTTACTTTTTTTGGAGGGTGGGGGGGGGGTATGTAAGCCTGGCCTCCGGATTACTTACCTTTTTCTCCCTGAAAATAATTGGGATGAAGCTGATGAAGGTATTATGATCATATACGCAGGTTGTTTTGTATTAGTAAGGCAGCGCCTCTAATAAAATATTTCTAGTTACACTTATTTGCCCATGCCTTTTTAGAGTACCCTCTCAAACCGTTTCATCCCACTTACAGTGCTAGATAGCACCCCTATGCATGTAGGCCCTGTTGCCAAAGTGTTTCTGAGCAATGAAGAATACTTACATGCACTTCCATTTCTACCCATGTCATAAGTGCCAACACCAGTCTCAGCAGAGTGATGCACAGTTTTTTAAACCACATGCAGCTTTATTTTTTATGTCTCCTCCCTAAAACTGCCTCCAAATCAATGCAAGCTAAATAAATTCCTCAGATTTTTTTTTAGACGTATCTCTTTCTTTCTTCCAACTGTTGGCGTTATGCTGTATATGGTGTTTTACTTCCCTGTTCTCAAGGAGAGAGCATGCATGTCTGGAAATGTGTGCATACTGAAAGAAATATGTACTGGAAGTACCTATGTTTTAAGTACAAGTGTCAATACTTAATGTCATGTGTTTAATAGGCAGGACAACTGTACTTTCATGATAACTTGTATTGGTATAAAATGCATTTGGAAAAAAATTAAACTATTAATGAGTTTAACAAAATAAATCAGGCATCTTCTGCTTACTTTGGGAGCATTGGAACATGGGGATCCAGTGAAATATGGAGGTCATCTCCCTCAACATGCCATCAATTTAGCACTACTCTTAAAGCTTTATGCATGTCATTTACAAATCATGAACATCATGTGTTTAAGTCTAATTAGTTTACCTGAAACCAACAGATCCTTCAACAGTAAATGCATTAAAGTGCTTGGTGCGTGGCTCCCCTGGCTAGGTTTGGCGGCTCCCCAGGGAGCCACGGTGCACAGTTTGGGAACCTCTGTACTAAATACATAGTACACAATGTCCGTCCACAAACTAACAATGACTAACAACCGTCCTCTATGCATCAGACCTCTCCACTGCAGATATATGTGCAGGCAGAGCGTCAAAAACACGAGAAAAGCACAGCTCTGCTTCTCAAACACGATATCATGCTACTCATGTGGTCCAGAACACAAATACAGGGAGAGGTGTGGTGCAGCAGCCAGAGTGGCTGACTCAGGAGGGCGGGGTTCAAGGAGCCAGCGGGAGGTCAACTCAGCATCATGCAACTCTGGCAAATAGCTCACTTTATCTCCCCGACGGCCCCCTGCGCCTTGAAACCATAATGGGGTTTACAAATTAGAATTTCAAATAAATTATAAACACCTACACACTTCCATTCACGGATCTCCCACAGAGGAACGTGCTTCCCCTTCTCGAATGTGCTTCGATGTCTCGTCCGGAGAATGAAGCACTATATAAAGGCAATAACAAATTAATACAGCTGGAACCGTAAGGGTGCTTTGTTTTTAAATCACCAGCAACTTTAGGTGGGCAAGCTACTGAAAGCTTGAGACAGGCTCGAGCCGCATGCCTAGCTCCCTCTGTCTCACTTGAGGACCTATTTGAATTCTCGAGCTCAAAAACAAGCCAAGCTTTCACAGGGTCTGATGTGGCCTAGTGGCCACAGCTGCCAACCGTGTGTCATATAGAACAAGGTTCGAATCTTCACCATGGCTAAGTACCCTGGGGATTCCGTGAATAAAAAGCATAAAGTATTCTGGGTCTGTTGTGGAACCTCATATCCTTCATCTAGGTTATGCTTTATGTAAAACTGCCAAAAAAGTGGATTCTGCCCTTTCCCCACTATATAATAATCTCATCGCCCAAGTTTAAAGGACAAAGCATTAGCCTTTGGTATCATCACGAAGTACCCATCTAATGGCTGAATTGAACAATTTGAAACTGGAAAATCTAGCATCAATCCTGCCTTCCCTGCCTGACCAAATTGTGTGATCTGAGGCAAATACTTATTTTTTCACCTAGCCTCTTTTTTGTTCATTATCAAATATTTATTTCTTTTATTTATTTGAATTTTATATAGCGCTGGCTAGACCCGGAGGTATCAGAGCACTTTACATAGGGTTCCACAAAGATAAAAAATTACATCAGTTACCAGTTACATCAGTTACTAGAAAAACATTTCAAGAGCGTAACGACGAGATAAATGGAACTTAGAAGGGAGAGGGGGTAGGGTAAAGGGGTAGGAGAGAAATAGGATGGAGAGACGTGGGAGAGTCTGGCCAAAGTCCGGCTGGGTAGGTGACGGTCGAGGGGGAAGTCCACAGCCCATCTCCTCTATAGCTATCAGGTAACTCCACCGAGCATCAGCCAAATAGCTAGGTCTCAACGGAAAAATGTTTAACAAGCATTGGCATAGCCAAAGGGTCTCACCTTTGGGACCTTATAAGTATTTAGATATGCAGCAGGTCCCAAAGGCAAAACCTATTGGCTATGCCAATGCTTGTGTTCTTAAGCCTCCTATATTTGGTCAGAACAGGGGAGAGGATACACAACAAAGGGATTGGCAAATGAGTCCAGGATCACACAATACTGACTAACTTCAAAAGACCAAAGAAGCACCCAGGTCTCCTCCAAGGTACAAAGTGATATATAAGTGCAGTAAATTAGCCTATATCACCAATGCTGCCTGTGATGTTTTGAACTCGAGTGTGAGAGTGCAAGCGCTGCACCAATCTCCAGCTCGCACGTGCATCAGGTAGGCTGCTGTGCATCAGGTAGGCTGATCCCGTACAACATGAGCAGCCGAGCTGTTGTGCAAGCAATTCATTTGGGAGGCGTGTGCGTGAGGAGTTCTTGGTAGCAGCACCCAGTAAAGTTTTTAGGCTCCCAGCAGCAATCCTCCTGCTCAGCTGCACACGTCCTCTCACTCAGACATAAACATGGATGGGAGCTGCGTGGCTGCGGGATTCCCTGGAGAACGCCGCAGACGAGACCTAAAAAGCATAGGGGACGAAAAAATGGAGCATAGAGGGGGAAAGGAGGTAGGGTAAAGGGATGGGATGGAGAATGCGAAGGGGAGACGAATATGAAGGCACCTTCAAATATGTGGATTCATGGTTTGTGCTGCATAAAAACCTGTTGTATTTTATTTAATAGGCTACAATGTTGCACCATTTATAATATCGAAGCAACATTTAGGGCAGTGGTTAAACTGGGAAAAAATAAGTGTAGGTACTCATTAAAATGAGCTAGATGTGTGGCAAGTGGGCGGGGCTAAGAGCAAGAAATGATGGTACCTAATGGGCTAATTGCAGCACATTAAAAAAATATGAGAAATGTGTTTCTATAAAAGGTTAATTTATTACACAAAATGATGCCCAAACACTCTGATAAGTCAGCATTTGTTTTATAATATTTGCAAGTTCAATACTATTGATTGATGTTTGGCACAAGACTATATATTCTCCAGCGTGCACACGCACAGAAAGAAACAGACAGACAGGCCCACACAAAGCATTCCATACATTTCCTTTAAAATACCTCCCGAGGATTGTGTCCCAATTGTCTCCCTCTCACTTTTCTCTCACACAAAGACACGCACATACAAACAGGTAAACACACAGACATAACCAGACACTCACACAAAAGACGCAGGTGCGATAAAAGCCATTTTAAACTCCTTACCGCCCACGGCTTTCTTAACTGCCCCTGTCAGCAGGCCGACTCGATTCTTGTGTTTGCACAAAAGTGTGAATGTGATTGACAGCACAGGGCCTGAATGGACCCTGATCTGTCATACACAGCGTGATGGTGAATACCCAGACACAATGCAAGTGAACCCACGCTGAATAGTTCAGCTGGGGCTCAGCTCAGGGACCCCCACTGTAGTCTATCTTCAGTTGGGCTTTGAGCATGGTAAGGTAATTTCTCATAAAGAAAAGTGAGTTGGGATGTAACAACCATAAGATTTTCACATCAGGCCCTTATAAGCAGCCATACAACATTACCCATGTCTGGCATTACAACAGCAGCTACTGTTGCTGACAATTATTTTCAGTGGAAGACAGACTGACTCCAATACTTGGGCATCAACCTCAATAGAGGCCTGGAGAGAATGGTGATTGACAACATAGATCCACGGATGGCTAGGACTCCTTTGGACTACCAAAATGAACTCACCTTCACCTGTTGCTGTGGGCAGGATATAGGCGGTGAATATGGTGGTTGTGCCCAGGTTTACGTATGTACTGAATATGCTGCCTCATCTGGTCACTCTGTCCCTTTTGTGATCAATAGATCACCGTATCAAAACCTTTGTATGGGGCACCCCCAAGCCCCGGTTGAAATCCAACAAGCTGATTGCACACAGACGGAAAGGCGGAAGGGGGTTCTCAGACTCCTTTGCATGCTACCCTTCTCTATCCAAATAACTGAATATATCCACCACTCAAATTACTTTCATATTTCACTATACTAATTCAACACTAATCCTTCATGGGTTCCGGAGTAGCGTGCTACTTGCTAAAAAAGCGCTTCAACACCCCATCATGGGTAACAAGCGCTATATAAATGCAAACCTTTTTCCCTCTTCTATCCCTTCGCTATCTTTCTCAATCCAAATAATTGACTAATATCCACCACTCAAATGACTTTCATATTTTACTATACTAATTTACTACTAATCCTTTATGGGTTCCGGAGTAGCGTGCTACTTGCAAAAAAAAGCGCTTCAACACCCCATCAGGGGTAACAAGCACTAAATAAATGCAAACCTTTTCCCTCTTCTATCCCTCCGCTATCCTTCTGAATCTAAATAACTGACTAACATATCCACCACTCAAATTACTGTCATATTTCACTATACTAATTCAACACTAATCCTTTATGGGTTCCAGAGTAGCGTGCTATGCACGGAAAAAGCGATTGGACGCCTCGTCTGGTGTAATAAGCTCTATATAAATGCAATTACAATACAAGTCACAGCCACAACACAGACTTCCTTTCTCCACGACAATACATCCTGAATGCCAATGAAAACCATCAATGGTATTATCTCCCTCATTTAACCTCACCAAAAAATCTCAAGAGCGGCCCCACAAGCTGAATGAAAAGCCTGAAACAGCAGTGACGTGCAGGTAAAGAAAACAGCCTTTTAGGGGAGTATGAGAAAAGGACAGTGTAAGTAGGAATGGGGGGGCACACAATTTGCCTGAAATTACTTGGCGAATAGCTCCCAGGGAAAGCAGGGTGAGTGATCATATTATACTTTAGACTATTATAATAATATTTGACTTTTTGAAGTTAACGAGGGCCTTCTTTGTAACTTCTTTTTTAATCTTTTACCATTTTACCCTAAAATAGAGTTTACATAGCCGGACCGACAAATTAAATTTTTTAAAGCTCAACCGAGATTTGGAATAGATGTAACAGGACACAAACCCACAATAGAGGTATAATGCTGCAGGGCAAAGAGGCAACATGTGGAAATAATATACCTAAATTGAGATGACTGGGTTCATGAGACAAGATCAGGAAAGGTTGATTTTTTTAAAGCTTACCCCACACTCGGATTGCAAAGGATAAGAATATTAACTATGTCATGAAGCACACAAGACTTTAATAGAGCTCTATCCAGTATGTAAAGATATGTCCAGATCTACAGGAGGCTTATTACTAACACATTAGTTCACTACTACTGGACAGCCATCACTGCAGACTCTTTTCTACATCCGCGAATATTCAAGAGTTGATACATAAACCATGATCCCCCAGAATGCAGGAGGAAAAACATATGTAAAGAGTCACTACCACCAGTGCTCCCAGCTTGAAGGAACATCCCATAGTAATAACAAACAACCTGGCTTTTCAGTTACAAATAAAACAAGCACTGTTACAGAAGCAATGTACTCCTAAAAATGTTCATACAGGGAGTACGTAGCTGGTAGAAAAGAAACACGTGCTGTGTAAAAAAACTATGGTGCAATCCAATGATACGACCTAACATGTTTTGGCTATGCTAAAAGTACTAAAACCGTACAAAACAAATGTTGTGGCTGAACCCTGAGAACACTAGGGTACCACTGCCAAAAGGAGGTAGGGTTACAAGACAGGACCAAAGCTGTAAATTTCAGCAGCTTCACAATTTCTACTTTTGACCAATAGAGATATGCTGAATAACAATGCGTCACGAAAACGACTTACTCAGAATACCACGCGCTGAATCTGCCTACCCCATCCTCCCAAATTCAGCGAATTCACTCATTTTGAATTTCTACGAAACCTGAACTTTATCTTTCTGCGCATATCCCATCTGAATCACTAGCTGGCATTTCCTCACAAACTGTGTCTGCTACAGGCAGGGATGTGCCTAGCGAGAAACAGGCAGATGGTCTTTTCAGCACATTTTAATCTGTCATTTCTTGTCAACAATACTATTTCGATCCTAATGAGAGTAAACAGAGGCAGTTTTCTACTGGAGGCAGTCTACCGTGAACTGCTACACTCTGCTCCCCACTGCTTTCATAGAAGTACTTTTTAGGTTAGTACATTGACAGATGACGAGATCGATGATGGGGGAGATAGATATGAAAGTGTGGCTCTACAGACGAAAAAGGGAGCAGTGTGCACTGAAATCTCCCCCTGATGGCTTCATCCGGATAAGGATGAGCATATTCTCTCTTATGGCGGTCCAGTGAAGCCTTATGTAGGAGCATTTCGACCATCTCGCATGAATTATTCCTTTTTTTTGTTCCAATTATTTTATTAGTTTGAGAACAAAATGGAATACACTCAAATGGAAGAGTGATACGGACAAAAATCAAGAGGTATAGGATACAATGAGAAAGCAATGCATTTCATGTAGCAGTTGATACAAGTACATACCTAAGAATAGTTCAGGCATAAGAGGCTAACAATATGGCCATGACTGTAATATAACTAGCAAGGTATACAGCCGAACGACTCAAAGAGGGATAGTAGCCTATATGAGCTTAATGCACCAGGTAAATTTAGTATCCAAGAAAAAAGTATCCTTTGTATCATCTATATGGAATTATTTCTAATCTGTTGGGGAAATGAAATGGATGTCTGTGTACATATTATCTAGGTCTCTGTAGACCAAACATGACCGTTTTCAAACATGCCTTATCTACCTCAACCAATAGGACATTCACTATAAGCACATTCTTTCACATTCTTATAAACAGAGAATCTATTTTTCATAAAAATCAAATACGCTAAACAGTGGCGAAGCTAGGCACTCTGCCTTTGCCGCCTGTGTGTTTTTTTTATTTTTTGCTGGCTATAAATTCTGCGGCAAACGCACGTAAGAGCAGGGGGCAGTGAAGCCCCCCGTTACACCACTGAGCCTAAATACAAAATAGGTTCTAAGTCAACATGCAGCTTAAATACAATATTCAGCCCAAAAACAGAGTGAAAGCTATGCATTCATCTCTGTAAGCTAAACCTAACATTTTCTCCTGTTCCTAAACAATTATGCCGAATATTGTCACTTGACATTGTGGACTACATGCAACTAGATAAGGACACAGACCATTTATGACATTTATGATTATAGACGAACTGAATGTTCAGACTATGTTTGATGTCTCCTGGCCTTATTCCACCCAATGCCCATAGTCAGTGTGTAATCAATTAGATAATGTATTACTTCACAGAATCCTCAACATCCCTGTGTATTTGCTGCTCTGTTGTGCTACCTGGAAAAACCAGACATGCTCCTATGTATTTAGTGAATTATCATAAGACCTTGGTCACCTAAGCCGAACAGCTAGAACTGGGCTCTTATGAAGTGTGAGGAAATGTAACACTTTCGTCGCTGTCATTGAGCTGATAGTAGAGAAAGAGTAACTAACATTTATTGCATTGTATGTTACATTCCATAGCACCTAATCTCAGTAGATCTCAAACATACAAAAAACAAATAATGTTGAAGGTATCCTTACCTCAGCCCTACAAGAGGTGTGGAGGGGACAGACAAGACACAGTGAACATATTCACAAACACATTTCAACCCAACTATCTGTCAACCAAATTACTAATATTCGGAGTATTCACCATAATCACCATTCCAAATCTGCACTCAGAGTATAGGCCCCTCACTTCAGGATTCGCTCAACTCGGTCTTGCACCTTTCAGGCAGCCAAAGATCTGGAATGACAACTCAGAGGTTCACTCCTTCCTGATCTTCAAATACAAGTTTAAAATGTACCTGTTAACCAAACTCTAAAAAGGCAATAGTGTCCAAGTTTCATTCTTGAGGAACCTCCTGCAGACTATTGTTGTTTGTAACACACCATCATCTTATCTCCATCTATTCAGTGGTAGCCTATGAGACCAATTCTTAGTGGCAGCCAGTAATTTTACTGACGGTGGTAGAACAGGCATACACATACAACTCACATACACCCATTCATTCACACACACCCTCTCACTAACAAATATACATACATTCATACATACACGTACACTCACAATAAACAAACAAAAAACCACAAAACTTACCTCAACAGCAGCTCTCAGACAGGGAAGCCTTGGATGTCCCAGTAGTATTGGAACTGCTGCCTTATTTTGGTCAGCTAATGAGGGAAGGCAGCAGTCCAAATCTCGTCATAGAATAGGATGGGGTCACTGATTGACACTCAGCCGTGGGCTTTTCAGGGCTTAAAACTGAAGTACCCAAGTCCGACTAATCAGTGACGCTCCACCTCGTCAGGAGGGGGAGTGCCTCGAGGCTCCTTTGGCAGGCTGAGGTCACGCCCACTGGGCTGTGAAATCCTCAGACTGGCTCCTGGCTGGTATAGTGTGCCCCGAGAACCCATACTTCCAATTAACCTGGGCCCAATTCCGCACATCTGAATAGTAGTAAAACATGCTGTATGTTCATTTTTGCGCAAAGATAGACTTTCACTTCAAAGTAATTCAGCTGTAAGCAGCTCCTTCAGCACCGAAAATCATGGACCAGACTAGACTTTATTTCAACAATGCTGAAAGTCCCTTCCTTCCCTTAATATGCTCACTAAATTGGGTAACCCCTGTGTAATTCTATCAATGATGAGTGGTATGTAGTTAATATCTATTCAGAATCAAGAGGCTTGGGCATTTCCATCTCTAGCCACATGCCTCCTGGTCTCAGACAGCTCTCTGGCTCTTGGCCCCACAGAATATAGTTGTTCTCTATCACACAAACAAAACAACTCAAGCAGATCTTCCAAATATTGAACAGAACAATATCAAAAATTTCTTGTAGGTCAAAACATAGAGCTTAGATTGGCATTTTAAAGACATTGCATGGCTAGCTAAGGCGCATATCACATGATAAGAGGATCAACAGATATTAGAACATTGAATGTTTGGAGCTCCTTTGAAGACAATGGAGTGCTCCGTGCTTCTAATGGTTGGTAAAGGCCTGCAAAGCAACATTTCAATGTTTTACAAAGGCCTCTCGGAGCTCGAGGGAATTTAAATCCCCTTGAGCTTCAAGAGGCCTTTGCTTTATTTGTTAGAACATTCTGCCCTCTAGTGGACGAATGTTCTAATAGCCTTATAGCCCTTCGCAGCAGGGCTAAACCGGCTATTAAAGTCCCGCGGCCTTGTTAAAGGCCTTCGCCTTCTGCTCGGGCCTTTAACGCTGGAGCGGGTCTTTAATAGCCGGTATAGCCCGCTACGGCGGGCTATAAGGCTATATTATTTCATAATGATCTCTCTTTAGGCACATGAAAAAACGTGGGCCTTCTGCGTGGTCAAGAATATATGATACATTTATATCCATGGTCCTTACATACTACCTTAGATGTTTACTGCTTCTTCATTCTCTTATTTTGAAACCAAAGGTTAACATCTAGAATCTTGTGTATCAATGCACTTCCCCATAGTTACTGAATGGGTATACCCAATTGATACATCTGGCCCCAAGTATTTAACAAAGTTCAAGAACCAAACTGTGTAATCCATTTGTATTAGTCTATTAGTGACCTATGTAAACACTATGGCTTTCTTTGTGCAACCTTTTTTGTTTTGGCTCATGTTAGAGTGACTGTGTGGCAGTAATTCACCAGCATTACCCATGTAAGCAAGCTTGTGGACAGGGGAATTGATATTTGCACTGGACATATTTATTGCATAGTGATGACAGTGCACAATATTTCATGACTTGTTACTTTCCCCCCTTATTCCTGGAAACGGTAACTTGCTGTGGGAATATTTCACATTTCATCTGTGTTCAATGACAAGCTCCCATTTAATTCAAGTTGTTTTTATAAGTTTTCACTCGAAGTGCTGAAAGGTGTACTCCTTGTTCACTTGAATTCTTATGTCAAATTTCACATTTACATGTTATTGGCTATGGAGAGTCAGTTTCTGTGTGGTTGTCTATATTATCATTGGCCAGGAAACTCATAATTCCTTCACATTAGGCTATCGAGCCAGAAGCCCCTGCATAACTTTCCAGTTTGCATTTGACGACATCTAGTGTTTCTTTTTATTCTGTTTTGCAGGTTTGGATGCCATGAACTTGGGCCATGGGCATTGGGCATTACAGCGCTTTACTTGAGCAAGATATTACATTATCTTTTTTTAGGCAAGGGTAGATTATGTGATTTTCCTAGCATCAAAGGATGTTGAGTCGATGCCCAGACTCAAACGTAGTAGCCCAGTTCCAACGTCAACAGCTTTGGTCATTGGGCCATATCTCCTAATGGGCCATCACTTTCTAAAATTATAACAAGAGAGTGCACATTAGAGTGCGAAGAGGATTTTTTATGTACAGAGTTGGCTTTCAGCTAGCCTCAGCTGGTGGTTTGGGTGGATGCTGGATTTAAATTCGGTACCATTAGGTGCACCATTGAAAGCCCTGAAACAGAAGCCTTCCATTGCAGTACATGCTCCATTACACTTCTGAAAATGAACACAAATCTGCCCCATTGGGTGAGAAGTAATTTGTTGGCTCCATTCTCGAAATCCTTAGCATCTCTGAAAAAAACAAACCAACAGAATTCCTAATTATAAGGGTGAGTTTTCAGGAACAGCTGAGGAAGTGCACAGAGGTAAAAAGATAGGAAGAGAAGAGTGAACATTACTGTTTATTATTGCAGCAGAGTTTAGTTTGGCCAAAAGAGACACTAAGAGGAGAGAGCCAGAAAGGACATGAGAGACTCCCACCTTCTATTAACTGGTTGTATTGTGAGACACCAGTCAATCAGGACACATCAAGCTAGTAGTTAGTGTGCATACTTTTTTTTTTTATAAAACTTTTTATTGAAAAATTGGCATGTTAAACAGCAAGGACTCAGCATTTCCACATGCATGTAATGGCATACAGAGGGATAAAACATTAAAGACTTCTTCCTCACAGTGCAGCATGGATGTATACAGGAATATCACATTAATCAATATTGTCCACTCCCTCCCCCCATCCCCCGGTGGCTCACATATCTTCCCCGGGAACGTATTCAAAGGCCCCCAAATTTGAGACCACTTCTTCTGCCATCCCCTAGGAACATAGATAGGTATCTCAGTCACAATACACCAATCCATATTTCTGGCCCAGTCTGCAATGTTCGGTGATGTCGGAGCCTTCCACAATCTTGTGATAGTCCACCTGGCTACCATGAAACCCAAAGTGACCCATATCCTCTCCTTGGCCGTAAGATCAGTGGAGTCCCATATGTTTAACAAAATCAGTTTGATATGGCATTGCAATTGTTGCCCCAATACTTCCTCCATCATTGCCACCACCCCCTCCCAGAATGTCTGTATCATCTCACATTCCCAGAGTGTATGTATGAAGGTGCCCTCCTGCCTGCAATGTCGTGTACAGCCACTATCATGGGCGTATCCCATATGAACCAATAAGGGACCTGACGGATACGTCCTATAGAGGATTTTTAGTTGAACCAGTCGGAGTCTGGAGGAGATGGCAACCTCTCGGGTTGAAGCCACTGTGGCTCACCACTCCTCATGGTCCAAGCCAGCGACATCATGGTCCCATTTACCTCTTAACTGTGATAGGGGATCGGACATATTATTAATGCGTTTCTTGTAAATGAGAGATATGGCCCTTTCTGTCAAATCGCCATCTAGAATCCTTGCTTTGAGAGGGGAGGATTCTGCAAGATCCGTTCCCTTATGGAGAGCCGTAAGTAATGCATGTCTAATTTGAAGATATCAGACTGCTCAGAGCTGCCCATTTCAAACTCATGACGTAATTGGGAGAATGGTAAGACATTACCATGTCTGGAGATACCAATGGTGTCCCATTTATCGAATCCCAGGGAGCGCGATAGGTGACCTAGCTGGTCACAATGCCAGAGTGGCGTTGCTTAAGTAAGTTTGCCCTCCCACCCCAGGCTTTTAGTAGCATCCTTCCATATTTGCACGCCGTGTTTAGTCGGGCCTCACAAGACATTTTTCAGAGACTTTGTGTCCAGTGCACCCTCAAACCCACCCCCCGGAAGGAGCCATCAATCAATCCGAAATGCCGGATCCTCCTGCATTGGTTAATGGCAGCAAGCTGCGAGGCCCAGTAATATCTTTTCATGTCAGGGAGTCCGATGTCCCAGTCGAACCATCCCAGCGTGAGCTTGTGTGTGGCGATGCAAGGTGGTTTACCCTTCCAGAGCAAATCCTGCACCGCGCCCTCCAGATCTTTAAAGTACGACGCCGCGACCAGAAGGGGAGTATTGTGCAACACGTACAAAAGACGAGGGAAGGACATCATCTTGAATAGGGCAGCATGGCCCAGGAGGGTCAAGGGGAGCATTTTCCAGTGCTGGACATCTGATTTAAGGTGCGCTAGCGATGGCCGGAGGTCGGTGTCATAAAATCGCATCAGGTCTTTAGATACCCAGATTCCCAGATTCTTGAAGCCTTCGCCAGCCTCCATCAGCAGGCAAAATTCGGGGAAGTCGAGGTCTTTGCCCACTTAGAATGTAAAGCACAGACTTGGACCAATTGAGCAGGTAGACTGCGAATCTAACAAAAATGTGGAATATATCCATCACCACACTGAGAGACGCCGCCGGGATGGCAAGATAGAGCAGAATATCGTTCGCATACAGTGATATGCGGTCCTCCCACCCATGTGTCCATTTAATGCCTCAAATAGAGGGGTCCTGCCGGATTTACACTGCAAGAGGTTTCAGGGCCCAGGCAAAGAGGAGCGGCGACAGGGGGCAACCCTGCCTGGTGCCCCTACCGAGCGAGAAGACAGGAGACTTCTGATTATTTACAACCAGTTGCGCCAACGGTTGACAATATAGGAGATGCACCCATTTTATAAATTCCGGACCGAATCCCAGCTTGCGAAGCACCGCAAACATGTAGGGCCATTTAATGGTGTCAAATGCCGAGGCGGGGTCCAGAGAAACCACCACGGAATCTTCCCTGATCGTATCTGCTCGGCATAGCACCGCATGCAGTCGATGGAGGTTAAGAGACGTGTTTCTTGCCGGCATGAACCCGGACTGGTCCGAGTGTACCAGATTGGGAAGAACTTGTAAAAGACGGGTGGGCAAGAACTTTTGCAAGGATTTTGGCCTCACAATTGAGGAGCGAGTTCGGCCTGTATGAGGAACACAAGTTACCGGGCTTACCTGCCTTGTGGATAACAATTATATTAGCCAATCTGTGATCCTCAGGAAGAATTCCTAGTTCTTTACTTTCTCTATACATGGTAGTGATGAAAGGGGCGGTCTTGCCCACCATCAACTTAAATAATTATATAGGGATCCCGTTTGGGCCCGACACTTTGCCCCCTTGCAGATCATGGATGGCCCTTTCCACTTCGGTCACTGTGATGTCCCGGTCTAGATAAGACTTTCCTCCGCTATAACAACCGGCATTCGTATATCTCGGAGGAGGGAAGAAGCCTCTTACTCGGTATTAGTCGTATTAGAAGAGTACAGGGAGTGGTAATATCTACCAAATGCATCTGCAATGTCCTGCGGTGCTGTGATACGGGAATGAGAATCAGTGGCAAGTTCAACCACAATGCGCCGTGCCCCATCTCTGCGATCCAGCCAGACTAACAATTTGCCCACCTTATCGCCTACATCATAGACACTACTAAGGGTAGCCCGATATTGCGCCTTGGCCACAGCAGTGGCCAGATCCGGGAGCTCCCTGTTTTTAATGCGGAGCTGCGGGCGCACTACTTCCGAGTCTTGTGATCTAACTGTGCATTCCAGTTCTAGGATCTCATCCTCTATCCGTGTTATTGCGGCTGCCTTCTCCTTGCGTTGCCCTGCGATTAGGCCCAGGACCTCTCCTCGAACAACAGTCTTATAGGCCTCCCATAGTGAGACAGATGAACTGACGGACCCCAGATTTTCTTGAAAGTACAATTCAGTTTCATTCAGAATCTTGTCCCTAATTGGGGGGGTGGAGGGGGAGTTGTGAGATACCACGAGTTGATCGGTGCCACCCGGCCGACCGAGGGTTCCCCCACCTCCAGTCTACACAAAACTGGAGAGTGGTCCGATATTCCCCTAGCCAAGTGTCTTATTTCTTTGACGTGCGGAGATGATGCTGAATGATTGTGAGCACATAATCAATGCGTGACATGGTCCCGAAAGATGTGTGTATTGGAGATCCCCTGGGTGAAGGTACCTCCAGTCATCTGCTAGTCCCATTGCACCTAGGAAACTATAGATCAGTTTACGAGAATGTGGCAGGTCTTTCTGGGGCCAGCGGTCTAGGGAATCTGAGACAATAGAGTTAAAGTCCCCCCCAATCAATAACCGTCTGTCCGGCAAACCCAGGAGTAGGTCGCCAAGATCAATAAAGCCCTGTGTATGGAGGCTTGGTGGAATGTATACTGAGATCAAATTAAGGGTGGCTCCCTCCCAAGTTCCAGACAGAGCCGCAAATCTACCCAGTGGATCCATGCGGACCGCACTAATCGTTAAGGGGAAGGATTTATGAACGAGGATGCCCACCCCTCAGGAACCGGAGCCAAAAGCGGGGTGAGCAACCAACTGAAAACCCCATTGTGACAGGGCCCTACAACTATTGCCCAATAGGTGTGTCTCCTGCAAAAACACGACATCTGGTGAGTGTCGTTTCAGGAATTGGAGAACCACCTCTCTCATTATTCTATCTCCCAGCCCATTCACATTCCATGAGAGCAAGGTAAGTTTTTGTTTACTCATAGTACCCATCACTCTGGTCTAAAAATGCGATATACCCCGGGGAGGAGCACGTCAGGGGGAAGATAGGAAAAGAGGCCATTACATGTCCCAGCACGATGATCCCTGAGAGCGTATCTAACTGCTGCAATTAGGGTCTGCTTATGACAGGAGAGCAAAAGAAGTGCTTGACTACCCAGAGTACCCAGCATGCAGATTCAATGGTATGAGGTAATCCAGAGAGAAGCACCACATGTGGGAGATGAGGAAGGATTCTGCTACAATCCTAGACACTGTGGCCAATGAGGGCACTACAAACACTGTAATGAGCATCCAAAACCAATCGAATAAGACATGCCTGAGCCAAAACAATGTCAAACTCAAAACACAAATACAAACCCCACCCCCCCTCCCCGCAAACCCAACATACTTCCCGCCCTCCCTGCCTCCCTGCTTGGCAGTAACAAAACCTCCCGCCCCCCAAACCAGCAGAGTGCCTATCGCCCACCCTTCCAAGAACTTACGGGGTTGTGCATCCGAACCAAGCACATATTTTGAGAATTGTTTGCTATACCAATAGTAACAGTAAAAGCCTAACATAGGTATACTAGAACAGTAGCTAGGGCCCATGATACACCCCACGACGTCCATCAGTTTAAACGGGGAACAAGCAAAAGTTGGGGAGATCAATACAGACATGTCATATATGACAGAATAACTCAAAATAACAAAGTCTGACACTTATGGTGGAGGAAAGTCTATCCCCACAACCCTCTGTCTATCCGGACCATTCCATCTCCCCCAGGGAAAACATACAGACCAGCCATTCGGCACCACCCACCACTTCAGTCAAGTCCTTCAGTGGTGAGCCACCACCAGAAGCTCGGGCGTCTCGGTCCATCCTCACACCACGGCCATGGTTGTTGCGGCCGCACGCCATACGCCAGCCCTCAAGCCAGTCCCGGGTCTCCTCTGGGGTGATGAAGAACCAGGATTTTCCCTTCGATTCCACTCTCAACTGGCCGGCAACATCATAGAATATTTCAGGTCATTGTCGCAGAGATCCCTTTTTTACCTCCAAGAAGCTTTGTCGTTGTCTCTGCACCTTGAGGGTAAAGTCTGGGAATAAAGTGATGCAAATGTTTTGGAACTTCACTGGCACGGTGGAGCGGGCACATTTCAGGATGACATCCCTGTTGCAGGAGTTGAAGATCCTGGCAAGGAGCTGTCGTGGGGGGGCTCCAGGCCTCGGTTGACCCCCTGGCACCCGGTGCACCCGCTCCACCAAGATGTAGTTGGAGAATCCCCACTGCTTAAGGTGAGTAGTGATCAGCTCTTCTACGAAAAGGTCCGCTGAGGGCCCCTCTGCTTGTTCCGGTACCTAAATTATGCAGACATTATTGCCCCTAGAGCGCCCTTCATAGTCATCCAACTGTGCTTCGAGCTTTGCAGTGTGCATTTGCAGATCATGCACTTTTCTCTGCAACTCTGACGTGACTTCAACCAGGGAGGTCGCCTTGATTTCGACATCTTTTAGGCGCTAATTCATTGAGCGCATATCTTCTCGGATGAGGGACACCTCAGTGGACACCAAGTCAATGCGCGACTCCAAGGATGTGTGGACGGTAGTCATGAGTCATGACTTCCAGAATGTCCTCCAACGTTGGTTCCTTTTGCTTCCCACCGGACTCAGACTTGTCAGCTGTAGCTAGTCCTCCTTTGGGGCTCGCGCCAGGGCCCCCCTCCCAAGCGTATTTTGTCAATTTGGCCTGGAGTGCTGCCTTCTAACTGGGACCCCCCCACCATGATATAGGCAGATCGCTCCGATGGAGCTTTCTTCGGTTGAGACCGGTTACCATACGTGGGAGAAGCAGTAGGATCACCAGTGGCTGCCCCATGGCGAGATGCAGCCCGTGAACAGCAGGAGCACGTGTCCAGGTTACCCACTTTTGGAATTCTCCAGTGCTTGGGTGTTGTCAAGTGGGCGCCAGGGCCGCTCAGTAAACGTGCCTTGGCAGCGCCCCAGAGTCCACATTAGGGGAGGGAGGGTCTGCACTGTAGGAGCAACCCGGCGGAGGTCAGTGCTCTTCCACACAACAACTATGAGGCCAGTAGAGCAGGGCAGCAATGTGTTGTTGCTAAGTAATCATAGGAAGTATTGCAGCGTCAGGGCTAGCGAGCCCTTATACGTTATGTCACAGGGTCTAATAAACAGTTCCAAATCTCAGCCGACTTTTGTTGTTGGCACTCGTTGAAGGCACGCTGCTGTGTGGCTGTGTTTGAAGCGCGGCGGTGCTGCGACACCGGCCCATGCTTCCCTGATACACGGAGCCGCGGGACGTCCCTCCGGCGGCTCAACGATCTGCCCTGTCTCATATATTTCACCCGGCCGGCGCAGGGCTACCACCGCACCGAGATCCCTTCACCGATGTTGCGAGCAGCAACGGGGGCCGATGCAGGCGCCGATGCCAAGATGCTGCATCTGCCGGCCGCTACGACTCTTATTCATATCCCAGCTCGTCTGCACGCCGGGGCATCGGTGGCGCGGCCCAGTAAATCGTGGCCCTCAGATGGTGACAACAGCGGTCTAAAGTCCCTCTGCTAGATTCGGCTGGATGCCGCTCGTAGGTGCACAACAGTCCAGGTGTCAGAGACAGTTGCTTCGACGATCATAGGCAGTCAAGAGCACACACAGCCGCCCTGGCCACGTGGCCGTTCCGATGGCGTAGATCTTGCCGTGGATGTTCCACACCTCCTTTCCGGCCACAGGAGGTATCGATCAGCTCCGTAGCCCTTCCGGTTACCGTTTTTGAAAGATAAGCCCCAGTTTAGGCAAAATTAAACGGATGATCAACGGATTTAGTGCTCGGTCGGCGGAGCCGACAGATCAGGCGGCCATCTTGTTGCTCGGCTTGGCAACGCCAGTGTGCATATGTTAAATGCATATGAAAACACATGTTGAGGACATATTGATGAATAGTGATGGATATGGATTTTTCAGGGTTCTAGACTATCTATGTAGAAAATGGGGAAGGAAGGGTTTTTTGCAACTTAAATTCAAATCATTACAACTATTTCATCACTGTGTGGATCCATTGTTCTATGTATGGTTTATAGACTATTGTCTAAATAAACTTTGTTATCAATTCAATTCATTACTCTTTCGAAATAAATATCTTGGCAGCCACTTAGTGGGGGCCTGTGATGTTTGAAAGTGATGGGGTGCAATACATGCACTAAATTCTAGCAAGCAAATCGAACAAGCCCAAATTCTTCTTCAGAGGGGAGAAATTGGAGTAGAGGTGGTTCTCGCTCTGAGAACATTTTGAAAAAATTGTCAAAAGAGTATTTTAAATAACTATTTTCACATACATTACTTCAGAGGTGAGCGATCCAAAAGGTAAAGAAGTACTTTCATAGTGTGCCACGTCAATAATGTCTGACTCTCCTGAAGAGCTTACCCCTTTTTGTTTCCAAAAATATGTGCAGGGTGCCCCCAGCTAGTCAATAATTACCTCCAGTGTGCCAGTGCCAGCATTTTGTAATTGATATCCCTATATGCAATGCGTACCCCTTTATGCCAAGAATTGAATACAATATGCAAGTGTTAGAATGTTGCCTCTGACTGCATCCGTATATACCATGGTAAACCATATCTGAAATATTAGCTCTAATCTAAGTGTGCATTTTTTATGGCTGTCTGACACTTCTATATGTACCTGGGTATCCTCATGTGCCTAGAATTATGTCTAGTAGGCCAGCATCAGCATTTGTTCTATGGGTGCCCCATATACAACATATTACCCCCAAATGTCATGATTTTGTCATGGATTCCTCATACGCCAGGAATTACGTCCAATATACCAGCACAAGTAATAGGTGTCCCACATGCCAAGAAATACATATGTGTACCAATGTCAGCCTTTCAGACAGATAACATTTATGCAAAAAATTACCTCCAATATGCCAGTATTTTGCCATTAGTGCCTCTAAAAGCCAATCATTGTCTCCAGTATGTCTAAGACATCATCAGAGTCAATAGTGTAACACACTTACACACACTCTGCCACTTAGCTCATTTACTTTAACTCCCTCCCTCTTACTCCTTCAAACTCTACACTGCCTCACATTCATTCTCATTTAGGCACTCTCACTCACATCCATTATTACTCTCACCAGTTTCTCTCCCTCATTCTCACTTATGCCATCTTAGTTACATTCACTCTTTTATTCTCACTCACAGACATGTATGCTCACTTATATTCACTCACACACTTTCCTACCCTCACCCTCATTCCTTCTTACCTACCTAGTCACTCATATCCACCTGCACTCACTTTTTCTTACACTTTCTTTTATTCCGATTTAGACTCTCGCACTCGAACTCATTCTCCCTCACAGTTACAGTGCCACCTATTCTCAATCACTCCACCTGTAACTCATACACACCCACATACACACACAACATTCTAGAGTTGTGTTTCTTACTCACCTTCAGCTGAACTGGTCTGGGCTGCTTCGGCGGCTAGAGCTAGTTAGACCCCCGGACAGCAAGTAAGCTTCCTCCCGCCTCAAGCACTGAAGGAATACATTGAAAGCTGGAGTCTTCAGTGATGGGTATGCTCCAGTTTTCTTTTTCATGCTTTTTTACCTAACCATCTCCCCTCTTGTCACAGGGTGAGGTTGGTCCAGTGAGGCTCCTGACCTCACCTGTCTTGTAATGACATGGGAGAGTGTGCAGTGCTAATCTGACTGGCGGTTATCCCTGGGCACTACAGATCTTAAGCCTAAAGTACCCAGGGCTACCTATTCCAGTGATGCTTCAGTATGCCTCTAACTGGGAGGCCTTGAGGTGTGTCAGGAACCTGAAACCAGTGCTGGGACTTTGCCATCCCTGAACAATTTCACTTATGGCTAGTGCAGGTGCCTCTGTGGCAGCCTTCCAACAGATTTACTGCAGGCTGCAGCGAGAACCAGCATTTTCATTTATTACACCAGTAGTGAATAATGTGTTAATATTCACCACTGGTATAATAGAACAACGGGACAAAAACAAGGAGGCCGAGCCCTGAAGCCCGTAACAGCGATCCACGACTGCCACCATCACAGGCAGAAGTGATGAGTCTCAAATGAAACGCATCCTTATTATTTTTTAATTCTGTGCATAATGTAGTTATTCACACCAACATTTTGTCACACTGCAGGTTGCCATCAGGCGAATCTTGACAAATGTTTGCATACTTTGTGTTGTTGCTGTACTTTATTCATGCACATTTCATTCAAGAGGGAGAAACAGTACTTAACCATTTATAAACCATGCTTAACTGGAACCAACTGGACAACTATCAATTCAATGAACTATTAATATATCCAAGTCCATGAGGGAAATTGTTGTGTGCCAGAGTGTATAGGGCAGGTCACAGAGTTGTGTGGCAAGGCTCCCCGGCTGTGAGAAGGGCTTTCGCCTCCTCTCTGTGGGACTAGTGGGCGATTTCGTTCATTCTGTCGATGTTGTGGGGCTGGGCAGAAGGGAAGGGGAAGGATCCTATCATCAACTATCTGCAAGTTTCTGATTAAACACACAGACCCTTCCGCCCAATTGCAGAGTTAAGCTTTCATGTAGACCACAATGTGTCAAACTGTGGAGGGTCCCCCAATGCTCACGGTTATAATTACTCAAAAACTCCTTCTGGGTTTCATTTGGGTATAGAATGTCTGAACATCTTAAATTAAAGTCGGCTTAGAAGTTGTGAAGCTATTTATGTTCCATTTATAAACAACTCTAAACAGACAATCCTTTACAATCGTGGCCTGTACTTGAAAGATATGTGTGCCACTGCCCTAACAGATGTCTAATGATGTATTTGCCCATTGCCAAGACATACTCTTCTTTTCAGCTTAAGTTTGTGCACAATATTTATTTATATTTTATAGCACTTATAAGGCGCACAGCTACCCACAAAGGGTTTCCCGGCGCCGAACCAGCAAAACACAAAACACGTCTGGAGAGAGAGCAGTCAAGCACTTATTTGTCGAACAATATCGTTGTGTAGGTTAGCCCAAAGGGATCACAACTGCATTAAATACGTCACGTTTGGGGCAAATGTGTACAGAAATATGAAAAAGGATATGCCCAAGGAAATTCCCATCAACATGGAAGAAGTTCAAAGAATATAGCATTGGAAGCCAGGGGTGCCCTTAATAGAGCAGTGATGCATCAAATCACAACTGTGGCAAGAAGCTGTTCAGGATTTAAAACACACCCCTATATGCAGTGGGGCATTAAGTCTTTGTAGCTAGTCTTAGAAAAGTGACATTTCCTGCCCGCATCCCCCTTCCTAAAGCAACCGGGTGCCCCCAGTACCAGCTGACGCTGCAGAGGGAGCCATTTCTGTGCCAAGCATCGGCAGCATTGGAACGGCAGGCGTGTGCCATGCACATACCGATACGATAGAACAATATAATATTAAAACAAACAAAAGCGGCATAAAATAAGGTAAAATAAACTATGAACTACTAGCACCGCGTGAGCACCTGGGGTGAAGAGCAAGGTAAATGCCCCCAGCCTGCCTTTAGCTAACGCTACCGGATCCAAGCTGTCAATCACAGGGAACAGATGAAAGAGATGATGCCACGGGGTGGCCTTCCTGGCCTTATAGGCTCGGCTTAACCTAAAACTGACCTCGGATTTAGATATGTTGGTGACATAAACCAGAATGCTATCAGCTTAGCTTCTTGGACAGGAGATGTAAGCATTGCCATATTTTCAAACACTCATTAAGGCCACAAAAAGGCGCAGGGGGCGACTGTGTGGGAGGTAGTGACGCACTGCTACAGAGCACGGCCACAATGCCCCCTTCAATTCAGAAAACACCCCGACAGCGAGCAGCCATAACGTACCCTCTCTTTAATGGCGTTGATGTCAAAGGCCAGCTGCCAACGGGCCGCATAATCAAAGAATGGGAACATCTTTCAGTCAACAAATCTCCAGTGGCTAAAATCCATACCCTATAATCTGAGGTTTATACAAATTACAAAGGCTTCTCGGTAAATAGTGCTTTACGCGCACAGAAATTGAACTCCTACAACATATTTTGTTTTGCCTCTTGGGATCTGGCCTGGCAGATGTGGAAACGCTTAGAATGGAAATGCGATCATTACAACTTTATTGCACTTCAAAAATGGATTTTGAGGCGTCCACCGGTGCAGAATGAACACGAGTGCAACGGGCAGGCTGAGCTAAAACAACTTATCATGCAAACACTACTCCCCCCCCAGAAGCCCCCCTCGCTAGCCATTCGCAGGCAGAGGCACCCTGTACCACCTGACTCCCGCTCCCGCGAAGAATGCGAAATATTCCGCGAGCCGAGATAACTCAGCCAGCACTCGACCTGCAAAAAAAGGGCACACCACAAACAGAGGCAAGCAGAATGCAGCGTAAGAAACACGCCACCTCTAAACGCATCTGGGAAAGGGACACACAACACACATTAGCTGTCATGTTTAAACAATTACCCCTCATCAAAACTTTCAAAAGCCTCATTTGCGAAACAGATTTACTTTGTGCTCATCACGGTGAATATAGTTTTATCCAAATTCACCTTTCTCCTCACTCTTTTTTCTCCTGCAGACTGAAAAACTGTGATTAACGCTGAATAATACACTTGCTTATTCCCGAGGGAGTTTGTGGCGGCTGATCTAACTTGTCTTATCAAATGTGCACGCGCATAACTTACCATGCGAGTTTCCTTGCATGCAAAACACCTCACACCTTGATATCCCACGTCTCCTTTTCCTAGCAAAAAGTGATAACATTTAAGTTGCACCTCCATTTGTTTCCAAGCACCTTAAGATGCTTGTCTTTTATTAATCGCGCAGACACTTAGATGCCTGTTGCATGTTGTTGGGTGCTGTTTTCAACTTCACCATACATTCCATAAGTCCTGCAATGGTAACTCGCAGACTTCTTTGATGACCCCCAAAGTGGGCTCAAGCTGCTGCTCTGACGTCATCCTGGGTTCGGGGGGGGCTTGCATAGCAGGCTCCAGACACTGTCCAATAAATAGATCGGGTATCTATCTCCCTCGTCCCCTCCTGTCAATGTGGACTTTTGACTCAGATCAAAAGCTAAACCGGTCAGCCAATCAGGCCATGTGTTTTTATTACTATTCTAGTAGGAGTCCTTCTATAGAGATAGACCAATCTCCAGGAGACACTGGAAAAGTTCAGTGTTACATCCTTGCACCCGAGGGACACCAAAGAATGGAGAGGGATGAGAAGCCACTAAGGGAAAAGATTGCAAGCAGGCGATATACGTAAACTTACATTAAAACATGTGGGCAAGAAGGCAGTTTTAAATGGCGCACCAGAAGAAGAGGGAGTTCTCAGAAGTAGAAAATAAGGGCCTTTTGCTTGAGAAGTTGGGAGCCCTGCATAAGGCTTGTTTTCTTTTTGCGTCTTTGCCTTAAGGATTTCTAGTTTCATCAAGATCATGCACACGTGTGAGTGAAAGTCAGAAAAGGAGGTCTATTTGTCTACGTTGTCCAGTTTGCTGGTATGAGTGGTCTTGTGAATAATGCAGTGACTGGAACATAAGGAATGTTGGACTGAGAGACAGAGAGGATCCTAGAGGGTGTGGGTGATGGGGGGGCGGAATGGAGGATGGCCTTCAGAGGAGTAAGGGTTGAGTTATGAGGCCTCGGAGTATAACATTGCCTCAGTCCTTGTACAAGAGAATGAGAGAAGGATGGCATTGGAATGAAGCTCTTAGTCCTTCACAGTATGTTAAATGGTAGGAAGCCATTGAAACTTTATTCGCATGAATGAAATAGTAGTTATGTATGATTTCAGGAGTTTGGAAATGCTTAAGAGAAAGGGACGAAGCCAGCCAGTGACATGTTATCAAGCCAGTCTTTGATTAGGGGTTGCACTTGCAGAGCTTATGAGTTAACATCTTAGGCAGTGTATCTACAAGACACGGATGACACTTTAGAATGCAGTTGTCCATCATCAGCACATTGCTGAATGGCGATATACTATTTGGCCAGTGCAACCCCTATTGGTCCCATGCACAGACTGTTCAATATGGACACACGGGTAGAACACTAGGGACTCTACATGGCAGTAGTGGCTGTCTTTTGATCGGGAAGAAAGCAAACCAACTGAGTACCGTTTGAGTGAGGACTATGTGGATAGAAAGGATTTTTTTTGTTAATTTGGTAATCAACTGTGAGTGTGTGTGTGTGGGCACCTAACTAGAATCTTCAGGATGTCGTTGACAGCCTGGATTGTGGTGGTTTCTGTGCAAAAGCATTCCTAAAACTCTCAGTAGTAAGACTCAAGTAGAGTTTGGGCATCAAAGTTATCTTGCTGAATTGTGCTGCTGCTGCGTGGTGGCTTCTGACTTCACGGAGCTCTAGGTAAGGGTTTTATTCAATAGTGACAGGATCTGAAAAAGTTTAAAGGAAAATTGTATTTCTTTTTCTTGAATATGAGTCAAGCTCCAGAGATTGGTCAGAGCACTGTGCATGTTGAAGAAGCATACAAACTGTTATATACACACTTAATAGCTACTGGATACAGGCATTGAGGTAGATACTTAGCACTGCAAAATGCTCATGAGGTAGAGCAATCAGAGAAATGGCAGGTTACAAATGTGCTCAGTTGGGGATAGAAGTTTAGCCAGGGCACAAATAAAATGCTAGTTTCCAGGGCCCTGATAGCTATGTTGGCCTGGAGGTGGAATCACACAAAGTGTGTCCACAAATGAGCATCCTGAGGAAGTATGCAATGATCTTATCCATGCCTAGGGATCGGTTGAGAGGAGAACAGGGACGGTGAGAAATCCAGTGTTGGATAGAGGATCAAGTAGCATTGGTAACCTTTGCAAAAGCAGCATCTTTATTTTTTAAGATGGCAAAACCTGAGGTTTGATGTACTGGGGAAGGCAGTTCAAATTATTAGGCATGTAGCCAGAGAAGAAATGCAATAGATGAATTTTCTTTGGTGGATCTTGGGATTTCCATGTGAAAGTCATCCTTGGTACATGTTGACCCTTGATCACCAGATAAGGTTAGTTTCTTGTTCCATAACCAGGTTTGCTGAAGATGGTGGGTTTGAACCAGACACACTGTTTTTCAAAGAGGCACTTTTGCATGTAACACAACTGGGTTGGGAGAGTCATTTTTGGGGTTTCCTTGCAAAGAGTTTGTTATGAAGCTGGTAAAAAGCAAGGCACTGATTTTGGACAGATATGGAATGGCAACAGTAGAGCTATGCATTTGATAGTGGTGGAGAAAAGCAAGTCATAATATGAGGTTTCATCAGAGACTTCAGGATACTGATGTGGGGATTGATCACAGAGGATACAGAAATTGTAGCGGGAGTTTGAGAAGGCATGCTTTGAGATTTTGTCAATATATAAGGAACTGATGATATTGATTTTTTTAAAGAATGTAGGTGGACTGGTGGTGGGAGTGATCCAACATTCATCAAAGAATAAGACATACATATTTTACAAAAGACACAAAACCTTTACCTCTTTACAAACATATATACAATTATTTACACCCAACTATGTCATATTTACAATATTTATAGAGTATGTATCAATCAAGCACCTTATCTCATAAAGCAGTCAGAAAAATTGTCATATTCAAGTCATAAAGTCATATTCAATTAATCCTGTTTCGTGAACCAGTTAAAAAGTCACAATTTATAGAAGCAATAACATGATTAAATCAAATCATTAGAAAAGCAGAGAGAGAGAGAGACTCCTTATCACTGTTTTAGTTATAATGATATGCATCCTATACCTTAAATGTATGGCAGGCAACGTATTCCATTTAAAGATCATAAGGTTCAGATTCAGAGGTTCTGGGAGGTATATCAATCAAACAATTCTGTACAAAAAACAAATAAAAATACGAAATGTAATGCAAATCATCCCAGTCATTTATATATGTTCCAGATGTATGTTTGTACATACATCTGGAACATGCACCCGCCGCAATGTTAAAAATAGAGGATGTGACCGCCACCCTGGCGGTCACATCCTAATCTGCATGGAGGGACCGCCGCTGCCCCTGCGGACGGTCCCTCCTACTCTATGGTGACGGACGGACTCAGGTCCGTCCGCCATCATAATCAGCCCCTTAATTTGTTGTGTGCTGGTCTAATCAGCCTCTACCCTCAGGTTTTGTTGTTTGTTTGGTGGTGGGAGTGCGTTGACTTAGCATTTGATCACACAGCTTTATTGCTTTGTGCAAATCTTTATTTTCATTATGAACCTCAGTAAAAGTCTAGACGCAGAAGTCAGATTTGTCTTTACAGATGGAGATTTTGTTGGCTGGGCATGAGATCTTGAGACTCAAGATGTTTTTGAAGAATGCATAGGTTCTCCGGTGTGCTTTAGCCCTGGTTGTCCCAGAAAAGGGGAAAAAACAATACCAATGCTACTTCCATAGTAGTTTATAATATCAGTAGAAACACATAACAGAGGAGCTCTGCACACTACCCTCTGATGTTTAGCTGTGCATAAGTTGTTTGGAAACCCCGCACTCTCCGAATAAGTGTTGCTGGCACAGTGGAGTTCTGGACTTTTTGGTTCCGTCCAGAGGTGTCAGGGACAACACCCGAAGACCCCGGAGTTCAACCTGTCTCGGTGCACAAACAAACAGAAACACGGGCTTCTCGATGGTGGCGTCAAAGACCAAAGGTTTATTACTGCAGGGACACAGAAGTCACAGAAACTACACATGGGCAGTATCTAGGAGCCTGTTCAATTTGTACAAAGAGGGTTGCTCCTTATATACTAAATATTGGGCTTCAGGCAAATTCTTTACATGTTACCACAGTTCTAAACATTCGTGTCTTAAACAATAAATATTTGGCGTTTGCACAGGAATCGTCAACAGTATCTGATGTCAAAACATTACGAATGAGGGGTTCCCACTAGTCCATCATAATCCCATGTCAATTCTTCATTCAAGACCCGGACCGCCTCATCGTAAATTTCGTTACCTCCCCCTAATAAAGGCCCAGAAGGAAAGGAGCAGAGCCAGGTGCAGAAGATAGAAAGACAGGATAAGAAATGTTTGTGGGTCGTAAATGGGCACGGTTACCAGCTTCGGCCGCCTAATCATGATCAGGCCAACGAACACAAGAACCAGTATAGCAGGACTGGCCTCAGGCTGGGGAGGCAGCTCTTGCCGAGTCATGCTGCCACAGCGTTGCTGGCCTAAGGTGCATGTGTCACTAGCAAGGTGAATCGCCGGTTAAAGCCTACGTGTCCTTAACCCCTTCAGTGCTAATGACAAGGGTAACTCGTCATGTAGGGCCCATTGATTTCAATGGAAAGTCAATGGACCTACATGCACACCCCTTAGCAGCCAAGTGGTTAAATAAGGAAAAGTCATTGCGTGTCCATTGACTATGTGAGGGCAAGGAATACAAAATGGCTTCCGTGTTCTAAGATGGATGCCATGGGTAAATCACAAATGTGTTGGTAACAGGAGTGCTCTTGCTCGTAGCATAGCGAAAACACCAGGATATACTAAATGGATCATTTGCGGTTCACTGATACCAAAATTAAGTATTTACGACAATGATTACAAACACGAGTAAAATCGTCACGGAACCTCAGACCCTCCTTTTGCCCTTACATAGGCAACTACTCAGTCTATATCAGAGTCTAATTCTATGCTCATTAGGTCAGCAACATGTTGTTGCGTCATCATCCTGTCTCGTGCCTTTTCTCCTAATGTAGGTGGTTTTCTGAAACAGGTTGCAGCACAGAGACTACACAAAGCGGGACCACATTGGATAATAAGGCAGCACGAGAACAGAAATACTAGGATGACACCAATGACCATCAGAACCTTCCATCCCCACGCTGATACCAGAGTCCAAAACCACTCCATGAAGGACCAGTTTCCCTTATCTACGTGTATAGAGTCGGAAATCCTATGTAGCTTAGAGATTGCTTCATAGACTGTTGGAGCATTATTTGGAATAAAGACACAGCAGCTCGATTGGATCATTCTGCATACCCCACCTCGATCTGCAAGTATTACGTCTAGAACCATACGGTTCTGCAACGTCATGAGACGATCCGCCTGAAGCTCAGCTGTTAAGTTACTAAGGGCACCAGCAGTTTCTGTAATAGTAGATTCAACTACCCGTGTTAGTTGACGTAGATTTCTACTGTTGGCCATAGGCCCCCAAAACGGAAGGAAACCTTTGAAAAAGTCTCCAGCTTCTTGGCCAGCGGTATCTTCCTTGCTGAAGACACCTCTTGCTACTCTGGTTTTGTGATAATCTGAAGAAGCAGTGTATGTCGGGGGTAACAATCGAGCAATATAACATGAACCTGAAAAGTCAGCAGGCAGCCATGTATATGCTCTGTCCTGACAAATGAAGTAGGTACCCCTAGCAGTCAGAAAGGCAGGGGAGGAGTTAGACGGAAATACGTAAGTCTCAACGCACTCACTCCTCCCTAGCTGAGCTCTCGCATTTCTCCCATTTCCTTGCAAACAGACCTGACCCCGGTGAGGCACGACCCAAACTGAAGTGGAGCTTTTACGCTTGCTTTCTCCCAAACTAAGGCGATACTCTGTAGAGTTCCAACTCAAATACACCCGTAATTCATCTCTAGGGTAAGATGGAGTATTATTGACGTCTTTAATCATATCAATAATTCCCTGGACTAAAGCTTTGTTGGCTGAGTTGTATTTAGTGGACCGTGGTGGGCGTGGAGGATAGGTCTCAAGGGCATATGAAAAAATGGTCTGAAAGGCCTGAAATGATCCATTGTAGCTAAAAGGCAAGACTAGATAGGGAATGCCTTTATCCATAGTGTGAGGTATCAAGCCACACACCCAGCAGTCTGTAGTATTGACTACCAGTTGGTGTTGATGCAAGAGCTGTACAAATGTATTGTTAATAAATTCTGAGCGTCGAGCTTGTTCGTGTTCAGGGAATGAGTGAAAAGAATGCATAGAAGAAACAGTTGAAGTAGTAGGATCAAGGGGAGGTACTGTAGTTACTGGCATAAAAATCAAATGTACACCAAAGACGATTCCACCCACCAACGTTATCAAAACAATTAAAAATGTAACTGCACATTGCATTAGAAAGCATTTGCTGTGAAGTATTCTGTACAGTCTATTTCTGCGAACATAAATTACATTTTCTCGTTGCAGCTCAGGAAGCTCCATCTTCTACGACCGTTCGCGACCACTGATGATGTGTACGTAGATGAAAATGCCTCTATCAGCCCTGGGAGTTCCCAGAACTAACAGAAAGATCGACCTTGTGTCTGACCCCCGCAGATTCAACTAGGTACACAGCCACGACCCTACGGCTACCCAGACGGCAAGGCAATTTTAAAACAAAAAGAAACAATACAAAGTATTAGCAAACTTCCTGGCTGGAGGCAATGTATAGCAAATTCAAATTTGAAAAATAGGCAGTTTCCTGCTTTATTTGTCCATATTGCGAGAACGTAAGTTGTATCTCAGTTTTGCAGGAGCTGTCTGATCTGGAAACAATGTATTTTCAGCTGACGTTGCAATGTTCACGTTCGCCGATGGCAAATGTTCTTTTGGTGCAGATGGCAAATGTTCATTGGGTGTGGATGACAAATGTTCAGGGTTCAAAAGAGCAGTTTCAGGAGGAGAGTCAGAATTTGGTGAATCCGTGATTAGTTCTGCATCGCTGAAAGGTATGAACCTGGGGATTTGTTCCGTTTCAGAGGTACCGATTCCTTTCTTTACCCAGTTGTCGTAAGGAAGTGGCAGAGGCACACGTTTAGCATGTGTCGTATGGATCCAATTTTTCCTTCCGGCCACACGAATAGCAGTTCTCGTTGCTAGCAGGACTTGGAAAGGGCCAATGAATCTGGGCTGAAGATTTTTTGTTCTTGCAAAATTTTTGATGACCACCTGATCACCCGGTTTCAGCTGATGGCCTGGACTCTCCGGTGGCTTTGGCAATGCATCGAAAACCTGTTGGTGAATAAGACTCAATTTAGCAGTCAAGTCGAAAAGGTAATCAATTAACATTGGGTATTCCAGCTGCTTAAATTCTTTCGGTCTAGGTACCCCCCAAACATTTGCAGGGCGGCCAAAAACTATTTCATAAGGACTAAGCCCTACTCTAGAATGTACGGTTGCTCTTGTTGATAGCAAAGCCAAAGGCAATGCGTCTGGCCAGGACAAACCCGTGGATGCTTGTATCTTAGCAAGTTTCAGTTTAAGGGTGCCATTGTAACCCTCGACTAAACCCGCGGACTGGGGATGATTCGCACTATGAAACTTCTGTCTAATCCCTAGGCCGGCACACACACTCTGCATAACTTTCCCTACGAACTCACTTCCGTTGTCTGACCATACAATCCGTGGCATTCCGTATCTGGGGAAGTATTCTTTAAGAAGTATTTTGGCAGTGGATAAGGCAGTATTGTCCTTCAGTGGGTATGCTTCGATCCATCTGGAGAAAGCACAAACTACCACTAGGACGTATTTCAGATTATTGCAACGATCCATGTGAATGAAGTCTAGCTGGATCACTTCAAAGGGGCAGGAAGGAGGAGCGAAGTGACCTGCAGGTGTGGGGATTCCCTTGCCAGGATTATGCATCAAGCATACCATACAATTTCTCACCACTCTCTCTGCACACTTACTAATCCCGTCATTCTTCCAGACCGGAGCCAACATCTTACAAATCCCTTTTGAACTGATGTGCGCTGTTCCATGTGCCATCGTTACTACTGCAAGCACATACGCATCAGGCAACATCCAACGCTGTTGTTCCGACAAGTCAATCCAACACCCACTCGAGTCCAATTTACCCGTGCTCTCTCTCCATGCAAGTTTTTCCTCCTCAGTCGCCTCTTTCTGAATTTCTTTCACGCTTTCTACTGTGTCCTCACACATTCCAGACTCAGAAATCCATCTTGCAGACGTTGCAACATACATTCTACTCATCATATTTCTAGCTGTCTGTTTTGCAGTCTCATCAGCAAAAGCATTCCCACGACCAACATCATCCGTGATTGCTTTATGAGCACTGCATTTCACAATCGCAACTTCAGTCGGTAAGGTTAGAGATTCCAACAAGTCATTAACTAGCTGACCATGTTGAATCTTAGTCCCATGGGACGTAATGAAACCTCTCTCTTTCCACAAGCGGCCAAAACTATGGGCCACGCCGAACGCGTACTGACTATCTGTGAACACATTCACTCTCTTTCCCTTAGCTAAAACGCACGCTCTTGTTAGCGCGATCAATTCTGCAGCCTGGGCAGAATTCTGACTCACTCTTGCAGTCTCCACAATCGTACTCAAGGTCGTTACTGCAT
The DNA here is from genome assembly GCF_964261635.1 of Lissotriton helveticus. Lineage (NCBI taxonomy): Eukaryota > Metazoa > Chordata > Amphibia > Caudata > Salamandridae > Lissotriton > Lissotriton helveticus. Next base: position 15,501,879 of record NC_136060.1, on the reverse strand, counting down.
AAGCAGCAGTCACATCACCATTCTCCAATTTGAAGCAAGACCCATCAATCATACAACGTGCCATCTGGATCTGACAACGGAGTATTTTTTAGATCAATTCGTCCTTTTGTTTCTTCCTCAGTTTTGAAACAACAGTCGTGTGGTTCGGAATCACTCGACTCTTGGCTAGTTGGCAACAATGTTGCTGGATTCAATACATTGCATCTCTTGATCTGAATATGACTAGCTAACAGTGTCAGTTCATAACCTGATAATCTAGCACTGGTAAGGTGTTGCGTCTTGGTTCGGTTCATGAGTGTATCCACAGCATGAGGAACCATAACTACTAGCATGTTGTTCATTACTAAACCAGCAGATTGTCGAATGGAAGCTGCAGCTGCGGCTGTAGCTCTCAAGCAACTAGGCAACGCTCTAGCTACTGGATCTAATGTTGATGAAAAATACGCACAAGGGCGTTGTTTATCACCAAATTTCTGCGTCAACACACTCAATGCACAACCTTCTCTCTCGTGGACATAGAGCGTGAATGGCTTACTGTAGTCGGGTGTACCCAATACAGGTGCTGAACACAGTGCATTTTGTAACTCAGAAAAACTCTGCTGACATTCAGCAGACCATGGTACCGGACTCGGAACACCTTTCCCAGTCAAGGCTACCAATGGTTTTGCTAGAAGAGAAAAATTTGGGATCCATTGCCTACAATATGAGGTAATACCTAAAAAGGCACGTACTTCTCTCTGCGTGCTAGGAACATTCATCTGTGTAATTGCTTTTATTCTCTCTGGGGTCAACTTCCTTCCCTCCTTTGACAAGAGATGACCTAGGTAGGTCACTTCTTGGCAGCAGTATTGCATTTTTGAAGGTGACACCTTGTGATTCAAATCTGACAAGTGATGCAATAAAGAAATCGTAGCTGTTTTGCAAGTTTCCTTGTCATCGGCAGCCACTAGAAGATCATCGACATACTGTACTAAAGCAGAACCACGAGGAAGTACGAAGGAATCTAACTGGCTTTTTAATGCTTGACTGTAAATGGATGGGCTTTCACAATAACCTTGTGGAGCGCGTTTAAATCTGAAACTTCGTCCTCCTAGAGAGAAACCGAAGATATCTCTGCTTTCCTCGGCTATCGGAATGCTGAAAAAGGCATTTTTCAAGTCGACAACTGAAAACCATGCTGCTGTAGCAGGAATCAACGTTAACAATGCAGTAATGTCTGGAACCACAGGAAACTGTGGGATCACAATTTTATTAACCTCTCTAAGATCAATTACGAACCTATATACTGGAGGCTTTGTTGGGTCAGTTCGTTTCAAAATAGGCAGTACAGGACTATTACAGACATTTCCTCTAGTCTCTTCTACAACATCTTTCTTGATCAGGTCTTGTACTATCAGTAGGAGCGCACGCTCACCTTCACTAGAGATTCTGTATTGTGGAATTCGTGGAAGTTTGACATTTGCTTTCAAAGTTACTACATAGGGTGGAATTTCCAAGAGACCTACATCATTAGGGCCAGTCGCCCAAAGAGTATCAGGGAGTGAACGCAGCTCTGGTGGGAGCGCATCCATCGACAAGTACATCGGGGAGATTATTCTTTTACCCAACGTAAGCTGTACTCCTGCTGGAGAACAGTACAATGTCGCGTACAGGCGTTTTAACAAGTCTAAACCAAGCAGATTTTCGTTACAACCTGTCGTCAAAATCAGGGGTGCTTTCAATTGACGGGGTCCAACAGAAATAGACAAAGGACCAGAAACAGGGTTGTGAACAGGGGCGCCCGAAAAACCTACTGAAACGTTTGTTGAGCCAGACAAAGGTGCGCCAGGGAGTTTCGCATGTATGATAGAACTTTTTGCTGCACCAGTATCCAACAGAAACGGTTCGACTATACCTGATGTTGCTACTGCGACATAAGGCCCACTCTGATCTACTGGTACTGATACTACTCCCTCTCTTCGTCCATGGCTGTCCTAGTATTCACTTTGCTGAACTTCCTCACTAGTTTCATAATAGTCTTCGACATGATACTGTGGAGACCTATTCTGTTGGGCAGATTGTCCATTTCGCTGGTCGAAATAATTAGAGGGGCGATCACTTGTCTGTGGAGGCATAGCACCTCGTCCTCGACCTCTAGAGTTTTGCATAGAACTACCACGACCTCTCTGAGCTGCCGCAGCATTATTTTGTGCCCGAACTGGACACTCATTTTTGTAATGACCTTCCTTTTTGCAATAAGCACATTGATTCCATTGGTATTGTGGTCTTTGAAAATTATATTCCGTTCTTTGATATGACCCTTGCTGCATATTAGTCTGATTCGTGCGAGGCGGATAAGCTTGCTGTAAAAGTACTTTAGTTTTTAAATCTTTCGTCTTTTTATCTGATTTTTCCTTCTCTTCTTTATCTCTATTTTCATAGTACTGAGCAGTCGCAAGTATTTGCGCAGTCGTAGAGACAGCCCACGCACTTTCAGAATTCTTCAATTTACCACTAAGTTCTGGCAACAGATTGTGCACAAATTTATCAACAAATAATCTCTGGCCTCCTTCTGTGCTCATATCCTGACCACTATGATCCACAAAAGTCTCTTCGAATCTTGTGAAAAAGTCGGAGACGCTTTCGTCTTTCTTTTGTTTGCACGCGGACAATTTGTCCCAGTTAACGCGCAATGCTGGCATCAAGGTTTTCATTAAATCGATTATTCTACCAGGCAAATTAGCAATTAAAGGTTCAGGTTTGGAACCACCTATTTGTTGACCATCCGCTGCAATTATAGCTGCCCAGTCACCACCTAGGGCAACTGGATGATTCTCTTTACGAATTTTAGCCCAAATTGGTTGCGGTACTACATTACCAAATAGCAGATCTATGTCAGCGAGATTCAATACACAAGCGTCAACTGTTTGAGCCAACTCTTTGTAGTACCCTGCAGGATTTTTACGCGGATCTGGCAAGGCCTGTTTCACTGCTAATACTTCAGCTCGCTTCCATGGAATATGTATCCATACTCTCTGGAATTGGGCCGGAGCGGCTGCAATACCAAGGTTTACATTAGCTTGCACAGCTTCACGCCAAATTGGTGGAACCTCTCTCATTGGATATTGACGATTTTGTTTCGTACTACGTTTCCCTAACTCTCTTGGTGAACGAAGGGATGGGTCATTCCTATAACTTAAAATCAGTTCCATCGTTTCTTTTATATTTTGACCAACTATCATACCTGCAGCAAACTCTTTCTGAACATTAATTAATTCTCCTAGATTTGATTCAGGGTCATCCTCTTCCAATTCCTCACGTAGAAGGAAACACATTTCATCGAACACATATCGTTGTGTCGGTTCGTTCCATTGCATAAATGTATCTAATACATCTTGTACATTATATCTTCCAACTTTCGAAACCCATCTAAGAGCAGTGGAATCTAATATTCCTCTTTCTTCAGTACTGGGAAGCTGACTACGTCTCTGCACAGAGTCAGAGGTAGGAGTCTTAATCAGAGTTTTATAGAAGGGAGATAGAATATTAGAGACAGAATCAGTGATTCTCCGACGAACAGAAAGCGGAGTCATAATATTAGCAGAGGCAGTGAATAGAGTAGCAGTTGGAACAGATAGATCAGGAACAGTAGGAGTAGCAGGCAAAATAGCTTGTGAAGTAGCAGGTGTGAGCGACACAGGCATAGGTAAAGAAGCCGGCAACCCTAGAAGAGGGGTTGTCGAAGGAACATTAATATTGACCACAGGAGGTACAGGAACTTGATTCAGGGGAGCGGGAACAGGGACACCAGGTTGTCCAGCAACCGGTAATTGAACATTCGGTATAGGTGGAGCCGTAGCACCCTGTGCATACGGTGGGGGTGATCGTAACAAGTAAGACAACAGGGGATCCTTTTCAGGGTCCTCTACTATCTTAGCCGTACTCGATGGCAAAGCAGGATAGCACTTGTCTATCGGTAAATTACGCTCTCTATCGGCCACCTCCATCGCTTTCTCAGACTCGTTGAGTTGCAGCTGCCTAGCAGACTGTTCTAAAGTCAACTCTTGCTCTTTCTGTTCTTTCTTCAACTTTTTAATTTCTCTCTGTTTAGATTCTTTTCGCCAATAACGGAAAGAATCAAACATTGCCGGCCGGGCTTTCTTCTTAAACAACCTTCTTTCTAGATTATCGAGAACCTCGGGTTCAAAACTACCATGTAGTGGCCAACTAAGGACACCATCTTTCTCTGTGTAGTGGATCCATATCTCGTTATAAGAGATAGGGCCCACACCAAATTTGCAATATAGATCATAAAGGGGAGTTCCAATCGGAGGAACCAAACACGAGTCCTCCAACTGGGAATCACTGTTGCAACTAAAACAAGACAACATACAATTTTTCCGACTTACCATTTTATAATCCGGAACACAAGACAAACCAAGACACAAACAGAAAAGATGCGCACTCGAACCAAGAACTTAGGCCTACCAGAGCTGACAAATGTATCGATACCTGAACTGAACAGAATGATTATCGTAACCAGAATAACCAGTGATAACCTTACAGAACTGAACTGAACTGAGAACTAAAAGGATTATCCAAACAGGAGCAACCCTTACAAAATAACCAACTAGCAACCACTGAATACTTAACTGAGGCACTGAAGACGTCACCAAGGAGAAACCCGTCACGTCTCGTCGTACTAAGGACTGCACCTCGGGTCCAAGACAGGGCGACGGTCAAGGCAACGGACCACTGCAGCCGTCTGAACGGGAACCCTCGTGGAAGAGAACGTCGGGGCCACTTTTGCGATATGCCGGGATCGATGAAGTGGGGCGCCTCCCTCTGAAATCTTCACACGAAGCTCCTCGAATTCTTCAGGCTTTTGGACCGGTACCGAATGACGTCGCCCCACGTTGGGCGCCAATTGGAGTTCTGGACTTTTTGATTCCGTCCAGAGGTGTCAGGGACAACACCCGAAGACCCCGGAGTTCAACCTGTCTCGGTGCACAAACAAACAGAAACACGGGCTTCTCGATGGTGGCGTCAAAGACCAAAGGTTTATTACTGCAGGGACACAGAAGTCACAGAAACTACACATGGGCAGTATCTAGGAGCCTGTTCAATTTGTACAAAGAGGGTTGCTCCTTATATACTAAATATTGGGCTTCAGGCAAATTCTTTACATGTTACCACAGTTCTAAACATTCGTGTCTTAAACAATAAATATTTGGCGTTTGCACAGGAATCGTCAACAGTATCTGATGTCAAAACATTACGAATGAGGGGTTCCCACTAGTCCATCATAATCCCATGTCAATTCTTCATTCAAGACCCGGACCGCCTCATCGTAAATTTCGTTACCTCCCCCTAATAAAGGCCCAGAAGGAAAGGAGCAGAGCCAGGTGCAGAAGATAGAAAGACAGGATAAGAAATGTTTGTGGGTCGTAAATGGGCACGGTTACCAGCTTCGGCCGCCTAATCATGATCAGGCCAACGAACACAAGAACCAGTATAGCAGGACTGGCCTCAGGCTGGGGAGGCAGCTCTTGCCGAGTCATGCTGCCACAGCGTTGCTGGCCTAAGGTGCACGTGTCACTAGCAAGGTGAATCGCCGGTTAAAGCCTACGTGTCCTTAAATAAGGAAAAGTCATTGCGTGTCCATTGACTATGTGAGGGCAAGGAATACAAAATGGCTTCCGTGTTCTAAGATGGATGCCATGGGTAAATCACAAATGTGTTGGTAACAGGAGTGCTCTTGCTCGTAGCATAGCGAAAACACCAGGATATACTAAATGGATCATTTGCGGTTCACTGATACCAAAATTAAGTATTTACGACAATGATTACAAACACGAGTAAAATCGTCACGGAACCTCAACAGAGGGATCACCACAACAGGCTTTTGCAGTTACTCACACAGCTCGGGCTCCAATCGGGAGGAGTTACATTTCTTCTGAGTACAGAGAGAGGAATGTGTTTCATGTGGTGCTAGAGCTTCAGCAACACATTCACCAAACCATATGGCGGTGGCTATTTGGCCTTAGCCATTAGTTCCTACTTGCAAGAACACTTCAGAAAAAAGCTGCGGGAAACTTCCATACATACATACATGTCAACATATTGAAACAGAAGAATAGATTTTCAAAAAATCAAGCGGAATTGCATTTTCCCATAACTTGCTTAAATGGGCAGTAAGTTTTAAGCAGTAGAAAGGTCAAACAAACTCATTTTTGGCTTAAAAATTGTGAATCTCATGACTAAAGTGTTGACGTGTATGTAGATCTAACAGGCCTCACGCATGACATTGAATGGCATTGTGACAGCACATGCCTCTGCACAGCTGGTACCAGCCTGGTGTTTCTGGGGCATCCATGGTTGGCATTCCTCCTCACCAGATTGCCCGAGTAAGCAGCTACATCTTGTATTTATGTCTTTCACCAGTGGCGTGCACGCCGGACGGCTGTCTTATGGGTTTGTTGGGTGAGTTTGGGTTGCTAAATAAAAAACTACTACTGGTGTGTTGATTGACGGCGAAATGTAGGTTGGCACTACTTTGGTGGAGTAAAACTAGCCCTACAAAGATTGCATGGCTGGTAGATATTGAGCATTGTAAATCTCAACTGGAAGGGTACACTGAGGAACAACCATTGACATCGAAACCAAAAGACTATTGGGGACAGTCGATGGACTACTTGCAGTCGAACACTGGAAATGAGGGGTAAAGCAAGATATGACAATAATAAGCATTGATTCTGCAACTGTGATGTATACTTGGTCATCTGACCCACTAGATATGTATAAGATGAGGTACGTGGGATTGTGATGTAGGGCAACTGGTACCGAACAAACATATCTAGACTCAGAAATAGAATTGTGATGGGAGCTGTTGGTAATTGTTGTGGGTTGACTGCATATATGTACAATATGACAAAATGGCTATTAAAATTAAAAAAAACATTTTTGTTTACCACCAGTGGGGATAGGCAGGGGTGTAAAAAGCCGATGATGCTACTTCATGGGGCCCAAGTCACCATTTTGAGTTACCACTAGGGAAAGAATGAGAAGTTATTAGGGGACTTCAAATTCATGGCCAAATCTAAATAAACAAGGACATCAGCTAGGATCTACACTTTGCCACAGGTGGGGAGAAGGACAGAGGAAATGGGCCTGGTGGTCAAAATCTATCAGTTTCAAGGATTCTAGTGCTGCATGCAGGCAAAGCAGGTGACATACACTTAGGAGTGTTTAAACGCTCAGTAACGTCTTTGCAGTATCCCCCTCCTCCCCCCGTATTGTGCTACATCACACTTCCTACACATACATACATACAAATGAACCAATGACTGACAGGTGAATGGCTCGCTAATCTCGTGTCAACCCCCCTCTACTTAAAGCAGGCATGAGAACTAAGCCATTCTTAACATGACGAAAGAATACCCCAGGCATTTCTTTGACACCAGAACATGACATGTTTGCAGACTGTTTAAGGATAAACTCGGCCAGGCAACGCATATAGGATAGAGCGCAGTTTCTTTAGTCACGATGATAACCCAACAAGATACGCAATACAGGGTGGCTTTGAATAGCACAACCACTACCAGTTCATATAATGGTGGAATTAAAAACAAAGGGCCCAATTCCAAAGCAATGAGCACACCCACATTGAATTTATTTCCGGATAGGACCTATTTTATGAGTGGAAATCATTTATGAGAGAAACAAAAATGTACATACACTTATAAAATGGTTTACTCACACAAGCTCAGTTACTCGGGTATCAGGGGGTCGGGTTAGAGTGCGCGTTTTCTGCTTAAAAATGCAAATCAACGATTAAAAAAAGAACACAAACTTCTGTGTTTGTGACTATGTACAAACATATCATCTGTCCATTTTTCAGAGTGCAAGCACTCCGAAATGTATTGCTTTTAGAAAAATAGCAAATCCGTGTCCAGGGAGAGAACTTGGGGAACAGCCTAAGAAATTGGCGGTGTTTAGAGGAAGGGGCTTCTGCACAGGAACATATGGTCAATACCAATAAAAACCTAAAAATTAATTGTGCCAATACAGGTACACGTGTGAAAATGGAATTCACAGCCGAATTGCAGGAAGAATCTAAAGAAAACCACAACAGTCACAGTTTCTTAGGAACAAAAATTCCAGGAAATATTTTTAATTGCGTGAAGCCAGACATTCACTTCAAACTTAGGAGGAAACCTACAGGAGTCCATTTGTGACAGGACTCTTTGAAACTCACTCTTATTATAGGAATTTTGTTCTGACTCTAATGAGGAGATTTAACAAGGAAAGTAGATTGGAGTATCCAAAAAGGTGGCGAATTATTGAACCAAAGGTAAATGCTTCATAAATTAGAGGATAGTTCTGGTATAGTCCTAAATAAGACACGCTAACCGAATCGCAATTTGAGGGTATTAACAAAAATAACATGCTCTAAGTGCATGTATGATTTGAAAGTTACTGTATGATCATTATATGTAAAATGAAAGCCTGGGACATCAGATTGTTGATTGCTGGAATGATGCGGATGCACACTATTGTAGCATTGAAGGTTTGAAACCCGAGTCTGAGTGCCAGTGTGTGGGGTGGGGTTGGTATTTTGTGTCACCTGAACCTTGACCTTCCAAGAGGCAGCTGTAGAGCACTAACCAGTGCCGGCTTTAGGGTGGTGAGACCGGTGCAGCCCACTGGGCGCTGACCTGGAAATGGGGGGTGCACCAACCTCAGGGGGGGAGCTGTGTTTAGCAATAACTTATGATTTAAAAGCACCTGCTGCAGAGTTCCTTATTCTTTCAGGCAGCAATAAAAATCAGAAGATAACACTTGTGTTTAATGTTCCTGCTAGGGAAAGAGACAGGAGTTTTTTCTAGTGGTAGTTCTGCATCGCCATAAAGCAGGGCAAAGGCTTAATATGCCTGGTGCAAAGAACAGATCTGTATTTTATGTAGATAGCTGAGGGGATTAGTAAAACCAGCCTTTACCAGCTCTCTAAAACAAATTAAATGTATGTGAAAGAGAGACTATAGAGAGATGAGGGGCACTTTTGCCGGGTGCTAGTGAGGGATTCCAAGGAGGAGGTTGTGGGTGGGGGCACCAAAAAAGATTGTTGCACCATAATAATAATAATAATAATAATAATAATAATAATAATCAAATTTATAAAGTGCATGGTTACATTAGGCTAGTGTGTCCCTGCGCTGCGGTACAGACTGAGGCACATATTCCAAAAAAAACGGGGAAGACAGATTAAAACAATAGACAGGTTAGCTAATCAGAGGGAAAACGATGAGTTTTCAACTCCTTGCGGAAGATAGTCTCTGAAGCCTCCAGCCGGAGTCCCCGAGGTAGTCTATTCCACTGCTATGCTACCAAAAAGCGAAAGGAGCGACCCCCCATCCTTGCTCTCCTGATGGAAGGAATGCTCACCTGCCCAGTCCCGCTAGATCTTAGTTGACTGGTCGGGGACTAGGGTGTTAATAAGTCATGCAGGTAGGTAGGCCCCTTCCTTTGTAGGACCCGATGGCTAACACAAAGAGCCTTGAACAGAATTCACTCCCTGACTGGAAGCCAGTGAAGGGAGGCTAAAACCCTCTTAGAAGGGGCTCTCTTTGGCAACATCAGAACAAGGCGCGTTGCTGCATTCTGGATGTGCTGGAGTCTCTGTATACATTTAACATTCGCTCCCAGATAGAGTACATTTCCGTAATCCAGACGCGAAGTCACTAGGGCGTGGACCAAGGTTTTCCGCGCTGTGGATAGGCAGCACAACTTAGGTCTTCCGGAGTCCTCCAAGCATGTACCTGCCACTTGCCTAGTATGGTGTTCAAACAAGAGCTTAGTGTCCAACCATACCCCTAGGTTCCTAACCTGTTCACAAGGAGTCGGGGTAGGTCCCAAAGACTGATGGTGCTTTACCTATCACAAGCACCTCAGTTTTGTTGCCATTCAATTTAAGGCAATTGCTAGCCATCCAGGACGCCATTTCTTGGAGGCATGTCACAAAATTGATGGCTGCCTTCTCATGTGCCTGTGTTAGGGACACCACCAGTTGAGTGTCGTCAGCATAGGACACGACACTGACCCCATATTTTTCAGTAATCTCTGATAAAGGAGTGACAGAGATTAAACAGGGTCGGGCTGAGAATGGAACCTTGTGGGGCCCCCTGTTTGAGCTTAATGCTTTTAGACTGGTAAGGTCCCTGCGCCACCTGGAAACTGCGATCCTGCAGAAAGGATTCCATCCATTTCAAAGCCCTGCCAGTCACACCTCCCTTCCTGAGACACTGGAGCAGAGTATGATGGGCCACAGTGTCGAAGGCGGCACTAAGGTCTAATAAAATTAAGGCTGCCATCTGTCCCTCATCTACATGTTTCCGAATGGTCTCTGTGGAAAGAAGCAGAGCTGATTCGGTAGAGTAAGATGCCCGGACACCAGACTGAGTAGGATGGAGTAAACTATGTTTACTGATATGGGCCGTCACTTGGATGTTAACCACCTTCTCTGCAACTTTAGCAAAGTACGGTAGCAATGAAATGGGGCGCAAATTATCCAGTTGGTCCATACTGACATTGGGTTTCTTCTTTAATGGAAGAACAACTGCCTCTTTCCATTTCTTTGGAACCATTCCTGAGATGAAGGAGAGCTCAAGGAGATATCTAATGCACGGCTCGAGAATCTCAATGCTCCCTCTGAGCACCTTGGGAGTAGCAGGGTCTCTGGGTGAGCCTGACTTGATGCTGATGGCTATCTTATTAAGGGTGTCATGCGGGGGAGCACTGAATTTGTCGAGACATTCTATCTCCATTATATTGGCTGGCTCATCAACATCCACGCACTCCTTTCGTGCAGAGACCTGGATGGTAGAATAAATCTTCTCCACCTACTTCACAAAGAAGTCGACCACCCGATTGCAAGACTCCACTGAGCCTATGTTAGGTGCTGCAACTTTAGCCAGAGAGGATATGTCTTTAAAAACAGTAAACAGCTCCTTCACCGTGTTCTCTGCTGTCTCGATCCTGTTTTTATAATAGGTAGCCCGAGCCTTCCTAATAAGAGAGTGAGCATTCTTGAGACTAGCTTTATATTAAATCTTGAAAATACCCGAAAAGTCTCTTCTCCACCGTTGTTTACAGGCTGATTTTGCTATTTTAAGTTCGTCCCTGAAGCAGGGAGCAGATTTTAATTGTCTCCCTGAAGATTTCGAAGACCATGGTGCATTACGATCTAATGCCTCCACGATACGCCTATCCAGAGCATCACAGGCAGAGTCAATGTCTAGGCCACCTGGTAGCCCACCCTGTAATAGGGCCCTATTGAAATTCGCTTGTGAAAAACCAGTCCACTTCCTGTGCATTTTCTTGGTCTCCAGTTTCTCTGGTACATTCGATAAGAGCAACTTAGCCTTGAAAGAGATCATAAAATGATCCAACCATGGAACTGGGAGCGGGGCTCTACTTCTAAAGCATCCCAAATAGCAAAAATAGGGTCTAATAAGTGGCCCAGTTTGTGAGTGGGGAACTCTGATTTTAGTATCAGTTGTAGGGCTGCCAGTTCCTGCCAAATCTCTTGAGCCCCGGAGTTAGATACATCGTCAAAGTGAAGATTCATATCACCCAACAACAGTAATTTCTCGTAACGTAGTGCTGGTTGAATTAGTCGTTCAATCATGCTAGGTGCAAAACGTGTAGAGGGTCCTGGGGTCTATAAACCAGAAACCCTTTTATGATGTCATTGATAGAAGTCGTGCTAGAGAAAACACCTTCTTCACTGTCCGCAATGTCCACCGACTCAAGGGTGCACTGAAAGGAGCCCAGGCAGCAAGGGTGCACCAGGCGCCATCACACCAAAGCCTTGCACCAACAGGTCAGGTCGGTTTGTGGTGCGGTAACACACATAGTGAGGTGATGTTGAGTGGTGGCAAGAGCATAAGTATGAACAGGTAAAAGGTAGTTGCATTGATGAGTCAGATAAATTATAGCAAAGACTCTGACTGGTGGGTTAATAGGCTACGATATACTGAGAGAGCGCAAACTGACCTAAATGTATGAGTGCATCACACTTACCTGTAGTAAGCACAAATCATGAGGAGAAATGCCATGAGTGCTAATAGTATCTGTAATTATATTCTGAATGTATAAGCTAATGTAGAGATTTAAGTAGAAGTGAAACTAATACAGAAATGTGTGACACTATATGATTTTAGTAGATGTGATTATTTTTGAATCCATGTCGTGTAGCTGTTAAAATGTAAGATGGTATCAGAATGTGGTTAAACGCAGAATGTGGTAGGCCTCAGGGCCAGAGCTAAAAGGGAAGGTGTTTCTTTTCACGACATAGATTGTATTAATGTTTTGGTCATTGCATTAAATGGGCCATGATTTATAGAAATGTTTATTGAATAATAGAATAAGAGTATTAACATGCTTTAATTAATGAAGAAGTTGAATGCTATAATCATGATGAGAAATATTGTAGGCCTGAATTATTTTAACATTGCTTTACACGTACATGTCTGGGCCAAGAAATGTTGCAGGCCTTTTTGGAAGTCTATGAGAGTTGGGTTCTTGGCTACAGATATCTGTCTGCAAAGAAAGGGGGAATCCAATTATAAATGAATGAATAGAGGTCTGTTCAGTAGACGGCCCAGACATGGAGGAGGGTTCCGGAATGTTTAAGGGGTATCAGCGGGCCGGAGAAGAGTCTGAGAAGCAAGGTCAACTCTAACGTATGAGGCCCAATACAAAGCATCATGGAAAAAGCCAGAAGCTACACCACGTGAGAGGCGTCTCGCAAGGGGCGTCTCAAATGTTGTTGACTGTTTTGTATTAGGGACAGCACCCCTGGGTGGAGTTAGAGCAGATGCCTGAGGACCCTTTAGAGAGCTGATGGGTAGGCAGAGAGGGGTCATGACTGGAGAACTATAGGTTTTCACCAAGAGACTTAGAGTGAGTGACTTCCCTTGGGGGTCATTCACTGCTGACACCTTTGTTAGGTTGGGGTTTTGGTTAAGTAGGGATACCATCTAGAGCAGGGTAGGGACAGCCTAACCTGTGCGTTTTTCCTCCAACTTAAATGAAGGAGAGATATGCGTCTATGCTGATAGCTTTATTATTCTTAGAACTTGTGTTAGTGATTTCCGTTGCTCGTCTGAGGGCTTTCCGAGAGCACATGTATGTAATTGGACCTGTGTATCTCGTGAATCTCATTCTGAGATGCTTGTATTTGCAGCTTATCATATCTTTACAATAAACTTTTGAAAGCTAGAAGTTGTTTGTGATCTTTGGGAGCAGAGTCCTTTCTTTGGGTGAGCTGGTTTGGTACAGGGGCACTTACATCCTCCAAGACAGGCAACAAAGGTTCAGTCGACCAGATCGAGGTTTGGATCAATAGATATAAGGTATCGATCAAAATCTCGCCCTTTCAGTTGGTAGCTATAGAGGATGGTTGCCTTCTTGAGGACGGTGACCTAGGCCAGGTTAGCTTACCCCAAGGCCCCTAGAGATCGATGATTGGAAGAACCGCCCGCAGACGAAGATCCGGATGACGTGAGACAGAAAAAGCAGCAGTATCGGTCGAGAGTGAGTATAAAGGGTTATGCGTGTTAGATTGCGGTGTTTTTGTATTGTATCTATGTTGTAATGTCTGGCGGAGTTGAATGTCTGTAGAGTGACTGTGGAACAGGTTGTGAGCGCGCGCAACCGGTGGAAATCTTAAGTTCAAGGAGAGCTTAAGTGGTTCGGGTGTATCGGACACCCAGAGTAATTGTCAACTAGTGTGAAGGGGGTCATGAGGTACCATTGATCACCCGAGAGACCGAGATAGGGGGAACGTAAGAGTGAGTGCGTGAGTAACGGACGCAGGTCGGAAGTTACTGTGTGTGTAAGTAACCTATCAGAGAGACGATAGACATTTCGTCAGTTGTGTTGACAATTACAGATAGACTGTGGACGTACAGTCGAGAGAAGTGACCGCTTGGTCGGAAGTAGTCATTTTTCAGTGTATGAATGGGACGCATGCATAACCGGGAGACGAGTTGAGAAAGGAGGGGTGCTGCTGCGAAGCGGAGAAAGGTGACGTCAGAAAGTGTCGCGCAGTGATTGGCCGACCGAAGAAAGACCGCGCTGTGATAGGCCAGCTAGCAAAGACGTCAGACAGGGTCGCGACGTGATTGGCCGACCGGAGAAAGACCGCGCTGTGATAGGCCAAGTTAGCAAAGCCGCGACAGGATTGGTGGATTGTCATCAGGAAGTAAACAGAGTAGCGAGGCTGGATATTGTGCGCATAATTATGAAGTGTTTTAAATGGCTGAGAAAGGTGTTTAAAAAAGAGAAGCGGGGATCGTATGAAGGGGAAGAAGCCCCGCCGGAGGGTACGCCAGCTCGTTACATGGCAGTGAATGTTGGGTTGCATACGATCCTTTGGATATCAGAGTGGAGTAAGATTACTGAAGGAAATGAGGAACTGACGTTCCCGAAGTACGGGACGTTCAGATTAGAGGTGTTACATCGATTAAAATCAGTCATGACCTCAATGAGACCCTTGCCTAGACCGACCCAGTTTGAAGCTCTTGAAGCATGGATTAGGGCAGCGCATGAAAAGAATATGAACAGACGACAAGAAAGGGTGAAACGATCGGTAAGGGCAGTGCAGGATGCCAGGTGGGATGCGGATGCTAAAAGATGGAGAGTGCATAACCTGGAAGTAAATAAACTGTACCCAGTGTTAGAGGTGCCCGTAAATAAAAGCCCCATAGAAGAAGATGATGAGAGCGAAACAGAGGACAGCCTGATAAACAGATTACTGACAGACAGGCCACCCCCGTATAATAGAGCAGGGGGAGAGGGCGAGCATACAGAAGGAGAAAAGGGGGGCAATGCAGGAGAGCATAGACCGCTTCCCAGTTCAGAGTGGGATCCTGAGGCAAAGAAAGAGCTGTCCCAGCCTAGTCAGGTGCAACAGGTAGTCGGGAGGTTTGTGGTACAAAGAGCGCCGGAAACGGAGTGCGCCACATCCTACGGATTACCAGATGCACTACAGGTACCTGTTACCATAGGTCCTATAATATCGATATATGACCAAGAGAGAGCAAGAGGGGAAGAACGGGTACGGAAGGACAGAGAAAGAGCAGAGAAGGTAAGAAGGAACGATACGATCAATTCCCCAAGTCAGATGCCGATACCGAGAGAGTGGAGCACCCCGATGCACACAGCAGGGGACCCAGGAGGGGATCCTGGGGGCCCTAGATGGCCAATGGATCTGAGGGGATCTGGACGAAAATCCTTTCAAGAGCTAAATGAGTACATGAAGCAGTGGGATGAGGCAGTGAAGGCTCAAAAGAGCATCAATGCTGCGGAAGCCGAAAGGGAAAGTCAGGACAGCCGAGCTCGGACTCACTGCGGGGCTGGGGAGAGCAGCCCGGAGTGGGACTGTAGAGAGAGAGATAGTAGGGGAGTCACCCAGTGGGCCCGGAGAGGAGATAGAACAGACCTGGAAAACGGGGGCCCCGGGAATGGAGGGGTGGCACGCCCAATACTCAGTGAAGGGGAGAGGAGAGCGCAAGAGTACAGAAACAGCTTTAAGTGTACCCACTGTGTGCCCGGCACCAGAGAACTGAATGGGAGTTGTGAGAGGTCGCACCATAGTCCCTGTGATGACGGAAATGAGCGCAGCCCAGGGAATATGGGGAACCAGGAAGGATCGTATCGGATACTGAGCGATACTAGGCAAAGGGAGAGTAGCGACCAGAGGGAAAATAACAGAGAGGTGTGCGGTGAGAGGAGAGAAGAAGAAGAGAGTGGGCAGAGCAAGAGTAGGGGTAACAGGCCCGTGTTCCATCACCTTCCAAGATCGGATGGCCAAGCATGGGACCTGGAGAGATGGGAGCAAGGGAGGGCACCCATTAACTCTCCCGAGCCCAAACGTAGAGCTCGAAGTTGGGATGGTAGGGAGACCAGTGAGCCCCCTTCGAAAGACATATTGAGAGCTGAGATAAAAGCCAAGAGACTCGATGTCGCCAGTTTAAGGTCAGACCTGGATGACATGATAGATGGTACCCTGCCTTTAGAAAGAATGGAAATGTATGAACAGGATGAAATACTGTATATGGCAAAGGACATTACTCGAAAAGCGAGAGCAGTCCATGAGAAGTTAGTCGAACTAGCAGGCAAATATATGGTGGACTTGTCAAGAACCAAAGCATTACAGGGTAACCACAGGCTACATTATACAGATCGAGACCTAGAGGAGAGGAGAACGATTGGGCTGAAAACGCACATAAGGGAACTGATCGCTGGAATAAGGACATGGAGGGCACTAGATAAGTGGGAAGAGAGGTGGTCCAAGAAAGGGACCGGCAGGAGAAGCACGCTTGGTATGACACCAGGAGGACAGCAGGGAATAGAAGCTTACCCTTTGCGTGAAGTCGCAAATGGGAACTATGTACATGTCCCTTGGAGTAGGGGAGATTTAGCTGCTTTTACCACCTCCTTCCCCAAATTACGGGAAAATCCAGTGGAGTGGTACAAGCAAGTGGAGAGATTTGTAAAAATCTCAAAAGTCCTATGGATAGATCTGAACACGCTGTTTGACATTGTAGTACCAGGAGATCTGTGGACAGCATGCAAGGTTAGCGCTGAGTGGCCCACAACGGAGCCAGAGAGAGATGCTAAGACTAATGGGCCGTCCGAGACTGTGATGGCAAAATTCGAGAGAGTGATGACTTGGCTGAAAGAGAAAGTGCCAATGCAAGACATAGATTGGGTCAGAATAGACCGAACAAGACAGGAACCCAAAGAGACCGTCCACGAATATTACGAGAGGTTGCTGAAGGCGTTTAAACAGTATAGCGGCTTGGATGTAATGGATCCAAAAGACATAGGGCAATTTGTGTCCAAGTTCGTCCTGGGACTGAGACCGGATATTAGTTTAATGATTCAGCAACACTCGATTTGTTGGCAAAGTAAACCTCTAGACGAAATACTGAGATATGCCAGGTATTGCTGTGATGAGATAGACTCCAAGGCTAAGAAACTAAAAGAAAAGTTGATGGTGGTACAGATGCAGGCAGCAGGGAAGGGGGGACAACAGCAACAGCAGCAAGGGACAGGTACAGGAGGAAAGAAGCAGTACAGTCAGAACAAGGGCAATGAGGAGAGTTCCACCTTTAGACCCAGAGTAGACATAGCTGCCTTGAAGAAGACGACTAGGTGCCACCAGTGTAACGAGGTGGGGCATTGGAAACGCGAGTGTCCCTACAATGTAGAGATAGGAGAGCAAGAGATAGAGGAGGAAGAGGTCCAGAGCGCACCTACAAGAGGGGCGACGCCATACCAAGGAAAGGTGCTCAAAGGGGGGGGGGCTCCTCCCCGAGCCCAGTTCCCGCAACCTCCTCGAGTAGGGACTATGGGTAAGACCTATAGACAAATGCCCCTGTTTGTAGAAGGGGAAGAGTGCTATTATGTGGACCCATTAACCGGACAGAGAGTGGAAAGAGAAGACTGCACCCTCGGGGCAGCCTTGGAGGTGGACCAGAGGGGACCCTATGTGGAAGCAGAAGTAGCAGGGTGCCCTACGACATTTCTGGTGGACACAGGAGCCACCAGATCCACGATCAGATCAGCTGCAGTTCCAGACCTGCCCATGTCTGGAGAGACCATACAGGTGGTGGGGGTCGCAAACAGGAGAATAACCAGCCAATTGACAGAACCAGTACAGGTGAAAATAGGGAAGTACAGCGATGAGCACCAGTTTGTAGTTTGCGATTCAAGTCCTGTGTGTCTGTTAGGAAGAGACCTGTTGTGTAAATTGAATTGTACTATCTACTGTACACCTCAGGGAGTGGAGGTATTGACCAATGATGATGACGCAGATTTCAAAGTTGCAAACTCAAGAATATGCGTGGAGCTGTACCCTACTTTGACAGTAGACGAGCTCCCCTGGGACTTGAGAGAGACAGTGGCACCAGAAGTATGGGATTTCACTGGGGAGGAGATTGGATTGGTCAAAGGGGTGGACCCAGTGAAAATTGTAGTGAAACCGCATGCTGAGTTCCCAAGAACACCCCAATATAAATTGACTCCAGAAACGATTGCAGGCATAAAACCCGTGATTGAGTCCATGATTAAACAGGGAATACTGAAAGAAATCGTGGGTAGTCCATGCAACTCCCCGATCATGGGTCTGCAGAAACCAAATGGGAAATTTCGGATAGTACAGGACCTTCGAAAGATTAATAACATAGTCGTTTCATGTTGTCCAGTGGTACCGAATCCATCAGTGATACTGTTTCAGATTCCATTCCAAGCTGAGTGGTTCACTGTGATCGATCTTTGTCAGGCTTTCTTTTCGATCCCTCTGGACGAAGAAAGCCATTTTCTTTTCGCATTTAAGCTGGAAAATCGCGTCCTAACATGGTGTCGTATCCCTCAGGGGTATACAGAGAGCCCATCGATCTTTAACCAGCTTTTGAAGAAAAATCTTGAAAGTCTAGTGCTGCCCCAGAAGTCAGTTCTGGTCCAGTACATAGACGACCTCCTCGTAGCGTCAGAAACAGAAGAAGCTTGCAGGGAAGACTCCATTGCTTTGTTAAATCACCTAGCTGCCAATGGGCACAAGGTGTCCCCAGGGAAATTGCAGTACTGCCTGACAGAAGTGCAGTACCTGGGACACAGAATAGAAAAAGGCAAACGAAAGGTGTCACCAGACAGGATAGAGGCGATCATGAAAATGAATGCGCCTAAGACACAGAGAGAGGTCAGGATGTTCCTAGGGATGGTGGGTTATTGCCGACAGTGGATCGTGAACTTTTCACTGAAAGCAAAGCCCTTGCAAAAACTGACGCACAAGGAGGTGAGCGATCCGGTACCATGGGACAAAGACTGTTTGATGGCATTCCTACAGCTACGAGAGGACCTGTGTCGTGCTCCGGCATTGGGAATGCCTGATTACAATAAACAATTTTTTCTTTACTGTTGTGAGAGAGAAGGTTGCGCGTTGTCTGTGTTGGTCCAAATCCATGGGAATGCCCGTAGACCAGTTGCTTATTTCTCGGCTACTTTAGACCCAGTAGCCGCAGCGTTGCCCGGATGTCTCAAATCCGTTGCTGCAACGGGTGTCAGCATTGAGAGATGTGAAAATATCGTCATGGGGCACCCGTTAGAGGTGTGCGTGCCCCATTCTGTTGAACTGTTGATGACCAGGACCAAAACACAGCATCTGACCAACAGCAGGCTCACGCGATATGAGCAAGTTATTCTTGCTGCAGAGAATGTGACCCTCAAGAGATGCTCTGTTTTGAACCCTGCTACCTTGATGCCACTTCCAAATGATATCGAGGATGATGATGAATGGACAGACCATGACTGCCTTGATGTGACTGAACTATGCACCAAACCCAGACCTGACATCGTAGATGAGCCACTGACTGACCCAGACGAAATTTTCTTTGTCGATGGCTCATGCGTAAGAGACGAAGTTGGGCAGTTGAGAGCAGCTTATGCTGTTTGTACAATTACTGGAGTTGTGGAAGCTGGGTGCCTGGAAGGAGTACACTCCGCTCAGGTAGCCGAAATTATTGCCTTGACACGTGCTTGTTTGGCAAGCAATCAAATTCGAGTCACCATATACACCGACAGCCAATATGGTTACGGGGTAGTTCATGATTACGGGCAGTTATGGTCTCAAAGAGGCTTCATGACCTCTTCAGGCTCTCCCATTCGCAATGGAGAGTTTGTGCGCTTGTTGTTAGAGGCGTTGCAATGCCCAGCAGGTATCGCAGTTGTAAAGTGCACCGCACATACCAGAAATGAGGACTTCGTTTCAAAAGGCAATAGATATGCTGATGAAGCTGCGCGGTATTGCGCAGAACAAGGGTACTCTTTCACAGAGGTGGAAGTGGGTGGAATAAATGTAAGGACTGAATTAGCCATGATACTGGAAACTGTTGATACTTGGGATGAACTGTCCAACATGCAAGAAAATGCTCCTGATTCTGAAAAAGAAACATGGGAAAAGGCAGGATGTGTAATGGGTGAGTCTCAGTTTTGGGTCTCAGCAGACGGCAGAGCAGTGTTGCCCAATGAGATGGTGAGTCCAATGGCTAGACTCATACATGGTCCCGTACACTTAGGGAGAGATGCTATGCTGAGAGTGTTTAGACAGACTTGGTACAATCCTAAGTTTAGAATAGCAGCAGAAGCAGTGTGCCAGCGTTGTGTGACCTGCCAGCAGCTGAACGTAGGAAAAAGAACACCAGTTGCACTGAGCCACATAGGAAGGTCTGGAGGTCCGTTCAATAGAATGCAGATAGATTTCATTGAAATGCCAAGGTGCAACCGCCTCCGCTATGTCCTGGTGGTTGTTTGTGTGTTCTCCAGATGGGTTGAGGCATACCCTACACGTAGGTGCGACACCCTCACAGTGGCCAAGTTACTGCTCAGGGAACTCATTCCTCGCTTCGGGGTGCCGGCCTTTTTGGAATCAGATAGGGGAACACATTTTAACAGCGAGCTTGTGAAAATGATTTGCGCAGCTCTGAATATTGATCAGAAGTTGCATTGCAGTTACCGACCAGAAGCCTCAGGAATTGTGGAGCAGATCAATGGCACAATCAAGGCCAGAGTAGCCAAAGTTTGTTCCTCAACGACCCTGAGTTGGCCTGACGCCCTGCCATTGGTTCTCATGAGCCTTCGTAGTACCCCAGACAGAAGAACGGGGTTATCACCACATGAGGTGTTAATGGGGAGAGCAATGAGGCTGCCATCTGTCCCAGCTACTGCACTGTTAAATATCACAGATGATATGATCCTGGACTATTGTAAGGGGCTGTCTGACGCCATTCGTTCTGTGTCCCTTCAGGTGCAGGCTGCCGAGGTTCCAGCGTGCCAGGGCCCGTGCCATGACCTGTACCCTGGGGACTGGGTCCTGGTGAAAAAACATGTGAGAAGAAGCTGTTTGGATATTCGTTGGCGTGGGCCCTTCCAGATCATCCTGATCACGAACACAGCTGTGAAGGTGGGAGGCCTGCCCAATTGGATCCACGCGTCACATACGCGAAGGGTTCCAGCACCTCAGGAAGAAACAGCTCCTCTCTCGGATAGACGTCCAGCAGAGGACCGAGAAGCCATAGAGGGGGCTAGCCAAGCTGTAGAGGTGCCAGCGGAAGCAGGGAACGAGTCTGACCAAGCTGAGGACGGTCAGTACAACAGCGAAACAGACGACGCTACAGAAGGAGAAAGTAGCTGGGAGTACGAGTCAGACACTGACAGGTCTGACAGAGAGCGAGAACAGACAAGAAGACGAAGGAGTAGAAGGGCACCTGGAGAAGCTAATTGGCCGCAAAGAAGGAGCTCTAGCCTGAGGTCAACTCCAGAGGTAACCCTTCCTCCGATATCAGAAGACTCAGACCCAGAAGAAGGTGCTCAGGGCGCTGAAGCACCGGACCGAAGAAGGTCAAGAAGAGTGCGTGTGCCTAACAGAAGATACTCCACACCTGAGTGGACATATCTGGCGACAGATGTCTGTGAAACTGGAGACAGGGAGGATCCGAGTGGTGGTGGTGTCCAGTTCTGAGCCCATTATCACCGTGGAAATACGACTGTTAGTACCCGGAGTCGAACAAGAAGGGTCACTAACATTCATGCTCCCCAGACCTCCCCGCCTCAGCAAGTTAAAACACATGTTTCTCTCAGAATTGCAATTCCCCGACTTTGGTACAACGATAACAGCACATGAAGAGCACAATCTTCGTTTGGAAATACTGAACTATGCTATTGAAGCTGCAGGCACAGGCTTGATAGTAGACTGTTAAAGGACTTTTGTAAATAAAGTGAAAACAAAAAAGATGATTAACTAGCGCCCAGGAAGCAGAGAATTTTAGGGAACTTCCCTTGAGTTGATGGAGAAGGGCTAGGGTTGTCTTTATTGAACTGTTAAAAGACTTTTGCGAAGAAGGTTGTCAGCTTCCAGTTGTGTGGACTCTAAAGACAAAAGGATTAAAAGAGACTGTAAAGGAAAAGGAGGAAAAGAACTTTTTGCTAAGATAAGAGAGAGCCATATTGTCTGACGAAATGGAGGCCGGCACCCAGAACCGCAGAGCTAAATGTATAATAGGTACACTAATAGTAGGAGTGATAATATTAATAGCTTTAGTGGTAACAATTTCTTATGTAAAGGGACATGAGGAAGAGGCAAAGGTAACTGATGTGAATTCTGTAGAAACGCTTACACCTACTGTTGCTGGTGAGAAAAGGGAAAACACTCAAGAGAAGGCGTTATTAGCTGCAGAAGCCCGCAGGTTACACGTAGATGAGTCCCAAGGAGACTTTAGGTCAAATGCTTATGCTAAACTCTTATATGAATACGTGGATGCCATGGAGGTTAAGGATTGTTACGTCTGCATGCAGTTGCCGGCGTCTGTAGATGAAGGTATCCGATATCACCACCTCCCGCTGACATATGGCATTACATGTAGCTTATTGCTTAGTATATTTTATGAAAGAGATAGTTTTGAATACTATTTCTCCAATTATGATTCAGTGTTGCCAGAAGTCCCAAATTATAAGCAGATGAACAAATGGGATTACTGGAAGAGTGAAGACAGATTGGCCAAGTTCTTCATTCCTTGGATTACCTTAGATACTTCACATGCCCGTAGAAATAACCTGACATGCAAGGTGTCAGAAGTCGAGAAAAAGTTCATAGGGCAGGTGGATGATCGTTACAGGAGACAAAAGATTTTGAAAAAATCAGGACAATGGAAAACAGATTGGACCGAGGAAGAGAAGGCACACAAGAGAAAGGGTAGTAGTGGTCCAATAGCTTTAGATAAGACGCAGAGAGGAAAGTTATGTCTTCACAGAGCCAAAACGTATTATGAAAATGTATACGTGGGAGAAGTAGACTGTGAACATGCTTTCAACATAGAGTACTATACTAAAGATTTCCTGAAAGGAATGCAAGTGATTCCAAATGTGTATTTTGTATGTGGAAGAAATGCTTATGTGAGACTACCTGATAACTGGTATGGATCATGTTACTTAGCAATTGTCTTCCCCAAAATATATCATGCACAAGACTTAGTGATCATTGAGGGCAAGACATCTTCGAGGGGAAGGAGAGATGTAGGAGATGCAGAAATGGTTGGAGATGTCTTTGGAGCTATGTTCCCTCTTTTGGGAGTAATCCTTAATGATGTTAAAATTAGACGACTGGCAACAGTTGTCGACAGGTTGTCTGCCAGCACTGCTCAGTCCTTAATGCTGGTAGAAGGAGAGATGCAATCGATAAGGGCTATGGTTCTTCAGAACCGTCTTGCGTTAGATGTCCTACTAGCAAAAGAGGGCGGAGTCTGTAAGGCTTTGAAGGTCCAGGAATGCTGCACTTACATTCCAGACAATTCAAAACCCCTTGAAAAAGTTATTAGGGACATAACTAATATTCACAAAGAGATCGAAGACTTGAGTAGAGAAAATGTCTGGGAAAAGGTGGGCCACGGAATGAGTGCAGTTGGAGGGTGGATTTCCACCTTAGGCAAAAGCTTTGTGTGGTATATACTAAAACCTATCATCATAATATTGATCTGTGGGATAATATTGTGGGGATTGGTGAGGGTATTCAAATGGTACAGAGCAAGAAGGTCAGAAAGGGCCCAAAGAGAGCAGCTGCAGAGATTGGCTGCCATACAAGATAATCAGTACAGGAGTCTGAGGGCTCTGGAAGCGCAGAGACAAGTTATGCTACCAATAACTGCAGTTTAAATGTTAGTGATGACCCCGAGAGGTCATCAAAGGGGGGAACTGAGAGAGCGCAAACTGACCTAAATGTATGAGTGCATCACACTTACCTGTAGTAAGCACAAATCATGAGGAGAAATGCCATGAGTGCTAATAGTATCTGTAATTATATTCTGAATGTATAAGCTAATGTAGAGATTTAAGTAGAAGTGAAACTAATACAGAAATGTGTGACACTATATGATTTTAGTAGATGTGATTATTTTTGAATCCATGTCGTGTAGCTGTTAAAATGTAAGATGGTATCAGAATGTGGTTAAACGCAGAATGTGGTAGGCCTCAGGGCCAGAGCTAAAAGGGAAGGTGTTTCTTTTCACGACATAGATTGTATTAATGTTTTGGTCATTGCATTAAATGGGCCATGATTTATAGAAATGTTTATTGAATAATAGAATAAGAGTATTAACATGCTTTAATTAATGAAGAAGTTGAATGCTATAATCATGATGAGAAATATTGTAGGCCTGAATTATTTTAACATTGCTTTACACGTACATGTCTGGGCCAAGAAATGTTGCAGGCCTTTTTGGAAGTCTATGAGAGTTGGGTTCTTGGCTACAGATATCTGTCTGCAAAGAAAGGGGGAATCCAATTATAAATGAATGAATAGAGGTCTGTTCAGTAGACGGCCCAGACATGGAGGAGGGTTCCGGAATGTTTAAGGGGTATCAGCGGGCCGGAGAAGAGTCTGAGAAGCAAGGTCAACTCTAACGTATGAGGCCCAATACAAAGCATCATGGAAAAAGCCAGAAGCTACACCACGTGAGAGGCGTCTCGCAAGGGGCGTCTCAAATGTTGTTGACTGTTTTGTATTAGGGACAGCACCCCTGGGTGGAGTTAGAGCAGATGCCTGAGGACCCTTTAGAGAGCTGATGGGTAGGCAGAGAGGGGTCATGACTGGAGAACTATAGGTTTTCACCAAGAGACTTAGAGTGAGTGACTTCCCTTGGGGGTCATTCACTGCTGACACCTTTGTTAGGTTGGGGTTTTGGTTAAGTAGGGATACCATCTAGAGCAGGGTAGGGACAGCCTAACCTGTGCGTTTTTCCTCCAACTTAAATGAAGGAGAGATATGCGTCTATGCTGATAGCTTTATTATTCTTAGAACTTGTGTTAGTGATTTCCGTTGCTCGTCTGAGGGCTTTCCGAGAGCACATGTATGTAATTGGACCTGTGTATCTCGTGAATCTCATTCTGAGATGCTTGTATTTGCAGCTTATCATATCTTTACAATAAACTTTTGAAAGCTAGAAGTTGTTTGTGATCTTTGGGAGCAGAGTCCTTTCTTTGGGTGAGCTGGTTTGGTACAGGGGCACTTACATCCTCCAAGACAGGCAACAAAGGTTCAGTCGACCAGATCGAGGTTTGGATCAATAGATATAAGGTATCGATCAAAATCTCGCCCTTTCAATACTTAGGAACTATACTTCACTGATGACCTTAAACCAAAACCTAAAGGGAGCACAACTCTTAGCCTGCTTAGTTTAAATATAAAGCAGCACTGAGAGGAGATGTCTGTGTTGCAAAGGATATGTTCCTTTATTTTCAACGCATCCATTGCCAACTTGCTATTATTTTTGCATCAGTTTAGTTCCCATATTTAGAGAAGCAGGATTCCTATTGGATTTCTGATTTCAGGAAGGTTTCCGCAGCCTTTTTGCTCAATCCAGTTTCATGGAGGCGTTAGTACCCTGCTTTATGCATCATTTTCAATCAAAAACGATATTGCCAATGATGTGTTTAACCCTCGTGGTTTTTCCTATTATCTGCGACTCTCTTAAAAAGCGAGTTGACACCTTTTACATGTACTTAAAAATGGAGGGTGGCACTGAGATTATTGAGAGGAGTTGCCCATAACTCGGGCAAACAAGGATCTTTACAGCATCCAGTCCTTGACAGCAACAGACGTATACATCTCAAAAGTATTTTTATTTAAAAGAAATGAAAAATACTTGGGAGCCATGTTGATAATGTTAATGGTGAGGCACACGTCATACGAGTAGCTCCTTGAAAGCTTGATAGTGTGCATGGTCCAATGGGATCCCATAGGCCCTATGCCTCATGCCTCAGAGAATGACCACAGAATAACGGTACACTTCAGACTCCCAAAGCCAACCAACCCGTGCTTTATTTGACTTGCAGATGATCCTGGTTCTCTCATTTTTGTTGTCCTTTTCGGTTTTACTTCTGAATATTGTATTTTGCATTCTCTAGAGCTCTCTATTTTGGACCTCCCAATTTACCCGTAAATCTTTACTAGCCCTGATTTTAACCATTCTACTCTTCATTAATCATGGTGATCCCTCAATTACATTCTCTTTATATGTTTCCTCTACTGTTATCCTTCCCACTCTCTCTCACTATTTTTGATCTCAATCTATCCTATTTTGCTCCTCCACTTATCTTTTTATTATGCTATTCTCCTCTGTTACGCATCCTTTATCATTCCACTCCACTCTCTACCTCCACAATCCCCTCCTTTCTCTCCACCTTGTTCAATCCTTGTTACTCTACCTTTCCCACTTTCATGCTTTTCTCATGCCCTCCTGTTGACTTCTCTCTCTAGGTCATCCATTTCTATCTCCACACCCTTTTTTCGTCTCTCTTAACTAAGAAGCATTGGCAAAGCCGATAAGTATTGCCTTTGAGAGCTATTGATTTTGGCAATGTTTTGTAGCCATTCTGTACAGCAGCACAGATGCTTTGCAGTGTGTCTAAAACTAATTTACAAAAAGCACTATGACGTAGCCGGGGCTGATGCACATTATTTTTAAAAAGTGTATTACAGCTGGATGATAAGTCCTTTTTTAATTATTATTTTTAGCAAACCTTTATTTTCATTATAAACGTCAGGAAAGGCCTAGATATAGAAGTCAGATTTTTCTTTACTGATGGCGATTTTGTTGGCTGGGCATGCTGGCTTAAGGCTGGCTGCCCAGCCAAAGAGCTACAAATCATTGCCAAAGTTAGCAATGTCAAAGTTGTACAGACTGAATACAATGTAATGTCAGAGCCAAACGTCTCAAAGCGAGACCTATTGGCGTTGTCAATGCTTATCTTTGGCAAAACACCCTGTGATCCTGACCAAATCAGTTTGCGTGAAAAAAAATTACACTTGGCAAAAAAATCCTTTCACTTCTTAGTGAAAATTCATTTGGATGCAGATAACATCTGTTGTCACACTAAACATCGATTTCAAAGGAGAAAATTACTTATTTGAAGTGAGTGTGGTCTAGTAAAACATAACTACAAATGGCAAGAGGTTCAAAAAGGATGCTGGGGAGGAAGAAAAAATAAAAGCAGTACCTCAATCACAGCAGTGGAAGGAGCAGCAATCAAGATAAAGCAATCCAGGTTTCCAGCAGAAAGAATAGGAAATGGAGCCAGCACGCCAATTAGAAGGCAGCAAGTAAGAGTAACAATGAAGCCAACGAATGTTAATCAATGGGCGGGCTGCAAGTTCCTACTTCTATACAATATCTGTTACAAGCGAGAGAATGAGCTGTCTCAGGCGAGACCTAAAAATGAATTTATTTCCACGTTTGTCCTTTTAGGGAGTCTCTCACAGGAGGTGGGCGAGGAGAGTGTATTAATTCCTTTTAACTTCCAGAGTAGAGTATGTTACTATTTCTAGGAGGGTGTGTCAGTATGAGATAGGCCACAAGAAGTAAATCCAGGTGTGTGAGCACCCCCCAGCATAGAGTGCATAGACCTAGTTTACTATACTTCAGTGGAAAGTTTCTGTTGCAGACGTGGCAAGTTAGAAGCCTAGTTCTGTTGGGGATTTGAGTTTTAAACATGAGTAGATTCATTTTCTTGCCTGGCCTACACTGGAAATAGCCACAAGACCATATTTTCCTCACAATAAGTGGTTAATGCTAATCCACAACATTTTACATTCAGTGACCAGATGAGAACCCATTGGGAATTCACAGAACGATGGATGAATAGGTTGAGTTTGCTGGTTTTTCTTCAGTAAGTGACAATAGTTTTTCTGTTGACATTCTTGTTCGTAATATACACTAATTTCAGAATTACATAACATATTTCACCAAAGATAGCTCTTTAGTTTATACAGAGAGGTTGAGGTTGCTACTGTACTGTTGCAGTTTTAGAAGATTAAAATGTATTTTTGCAGCACGTGTTCACCCAACATGTTTTTTTTTTTTTTTTTTTTTTTACTTAGATAGTACTTCTTTGTGAGCTGAACATGCCATCCTATTGATTGTTAGATCAGTCCTGTGGTGAATTTTACTTAATAATTAGGAAAAGTGCTTCTCTGGTGCATGTTATTCCCCATAAACCCATTCCAGGGTGGACTGATGTTCAAGTGGCCTTGCCATGTCACCCTCCAGGGAGGGCCAAGAACAGGGAAATAAATACAGAGCAGCTGCAATTAACCACTGCTCCGAGACACGGTGCTCAATATCTTGGGTGTACTCTAGTGAACTTTGCAGATGTCCTACTGCGGAAGTTTCACCTG
The DNA here is from genome assembly GCF_964261635.1 of Lissotriton helveticus. Lineage (NCBI taxonomy): Eukaryota > Metazoa > Chordata > Amphibia > Caudata > Salamandridae > Lissotriton > Lissotriton helveticus. The sequence goes on along the minus strand of NC_136060.1, from coordinate 15,473,609 downwards.
CGCAAGGTTTAAACAGTGGCCCTGGGAGGAGTTACAAAACTCCATCCACTCCACTGGCTGGGAGTGGGACAGGCCGAATAGACAAGAAGGGAGTGGGAAGCAACACTTTGTAGATCATCACAGAGAGGTGGAAGGGCAAATGGATTGATGAGTGGATAGATGGGTGAATGGATTGAGTGTAGGGATGGATGTGAGAAGGATGGCTGACTGAAAGGATGTATGTAAACATGGTTAAGTAAAACAATGGATCGATGAGTGAAAGGCAGGGTAGCTGGCTGTCTGGATGAAATATGGATGGATGGATGAGTGAACTGATAGATGGATGAATAGATGAGTAAATGCATGAGCAAGTGAAAAGATGGATGGCTGAGTGACGGGGTAAATGGAGCGATGTATGAATGGATGGATGGGACGAAAGGAGATGTAAAGATGGATGGCTGAGTGAAAGGGTGGATGATGGATGGATGGAGTGAAAGGATGGAAAGATGTAGAGAAAGGACGAATGGAAGAGCAGAAGGATGGATGGATGATTGAAAGGATGGATGGTTGGATGAAAGGGGGATGGATAATTGAAAGGAGGGATAATTGGGTGGATGGATTGGTTTGATGGATAGGTGTCCTTAGGCCAGTGGCTGCCCTCCTCTATGGGCTCCATTGCTACACTACACTCTCCATGTTTTGCTGTCCATTTCTATTGTATCAAGAGTGAATGTTTATTCACTCTTGATACAATAAAATAAAATGCAGACACACTTTGAATCCAGCAACAAACTAAGGCAGCTAGAAACATTGTTCGATTGCTGACACAGGTGCATGAAGGTGCCTGTGCCATTTCAGCACTGTAAGCATGTCTGTGTGGCTATGTGTGCGAGTTAAAGAGAGAGAGAGTCAGTAAAGGAATGAGTCAGAGTGAGTGAGAATGAGTGACAGTAAGAACCAGTGTGTGTGAGAAGGAATGTGAGCGAGTGAGGGAGAATGACAGTGACTGTAACGGATTGTTACTGTGTGTAAGACCGAGTCACATTGTATCAGTAATTCAGAATGAGTGAGAATGAGTGGGACTGAGTGGGACTGAGTGAGACAGAGAGAGACAGTAAACTAACTGCAGAAACTGTGAGAATCCTCCAAGAAAAAGCTCTTTAGAATTCGAGCCAAGGATTTCGTTTCACCACTTTTAAAGGTCACAAGCCGCCACTGACCACTTCTCTTTAGCATTCTCGGCACATTACTACTTGATATCCAACTAACGCCTTTTTTTAGGGGAGTGGATTTTTGGAAAGAAAATACAAATATCTTCTAATGGAATTGTATGAAATTTTCAAATCGCAATATTGATTGATATATTGTACCAATGACATGTCAAATGGTCACTTCACATTTACTTGGGAGTAGAACAATAAAGTGAACCTTCTTCAAATGACTTCAAACTGGCTCGGCCAAGAGTAACAAAGTAAGAAGCCATCGTCACTTCCTTCATCTTGGCTTCACGATCAAGCACATAAGTATGAAATATTGCTGAGGCCCAGGTACCAAGGAGCAAGCAATTTGGCAACTCAGAAAAAGAACTTTGAAAGTTTTAAGTCTTTATTTTCTTATTCATCCTGCCAATCATGCACTTACTGAGATTAATAACTTGTATAATATTTCATTTGTAACTAGCGTTTAATACAGCATTTCTAAACACTGTGTAGGCTGAAGATCTACACACCCAGAGTTATGATAATGCTGGCACTAAGGACCATTGCTCACCTGTATTCCAAGTTAATCGAGAACGTGGCGCAGGGACATGATGCAGTGACAGTGGCCCTGATTTAAAATGCCCATGTTAGGTGAAATTGAGTGTACGGGTGTTAATATGCGTGTTGTGCACATGCTGTTGAACATTAAAACGTTTTTACTTTCTTTCCGCTCATCGCGTGCCTTCTTATGAGACTCAGACCTTGAAGTGCATAGTGTGCAATTGATAGAAGTTAACAACTTTCTATTAGATATATCTAAACCATAGCACAACCCTGACCTCATCCTCGATTACCTAAACCACTAACTCACGGAGGTAGATATGACCATATTTTCTGACAACCACTATGTTCTAAGTCAGTAAGTTTTACTCAGAATACAAAACAAACTCGACCCCCTACTTCGACATTTACACAAACACTTAACTAGTCTCCTCTATCTAAGCTCCCCTTCAAGGCATCAACTCTCTCTACCTCTCATACTTCTGATCCTTCCACTCCCACCCAAGTTCCTCTTCAACACAATTCTCTCTACCTCTCATACTCTCTGACCACCCACCGCCCCTCAAAAAAATGAAATTTCCTTCACAAGTGATTCTACCTATTTCTATTCTCTGACCCTTTATCTCACTCTCAATAAAGACAATACCTACAACATGGAGCTAACAGGCCTGCACACATACTCCATTAAATACCCCCTAACCTTACAAAAAAAGCGGCAAAAAGGTTCAAACATAGCCTAATAAAATATCACCCAGAAATTCCAATTTCTGACACCTATTTCTCAAACTATAAAGGGCATATAACAAACGACATCATCTTCTACACTAAGAGAAGGGCCCAATGGCGGAAAGCCTTTCTCGCCTTATTCTCGATTGCATCCACTAAGAAAACACCACATGGGCTTACACTATCCATCATTCCCTCCCCGTTCTATAAAGCGGCAGCAACATTCACCATATATCATAATGGAATCATCCTCATGCAAGCCTCAGACCAGAACCTGAATTTACTGGATAACATCATTCCGCACATTAAACAGAAGGTTGTTAGACCCCTTCCCACCTCCCCAGCATTCCACTCTCCATGCACTTAGCCCGACCAGCCACCTGACTCCTCCACTAGTCCTCCTCCTTCCAGCTCCCATTGTGTACATACATCAGCCCCGCCCCAATTAACCCCTCACTGTATGACATACATCTCCCCAAGGCCTACTCCTACCCCAGCTCCACTACCACTATCACTCGACACACGAGCGTCCCCTCTCCTCCAGCCTTCCCATTCCACATCCATTCCCTCTCCTACACATTACACGACTCAACCCACTCCACCTCACTCACTATCCCCACTACAAACTTGGCCCCAATTTCTTCCTACACTTGTACATCCAATCAGCCAGTGTTCCTACAGATCCCCCACCCCACAGTCTAACCTCACCGCCTCTCCCCCTACAGCACAGAACATTACCCTCTCATACCCCTTCTCTAATTCCCCCCTTACCTTGGATCCCCACACTAAAAAACAGCCTTTCATCGGACCACTTCTCTTTTCGCCCCACGAACACAGTCTTGTAACCCTCCCTCACCTACCTACAGACCAGGCAAGGAATACGTTAACTCTGGCTCTTGACCCTAGACTCGAGGAGATATTACCAGCTCTACATCAAATCAAAGAAGACATCCAAACTCTTCATGACCTTATCCTGATACAACCAAAACCACACGCAAAATTCTTCCAACAATCACACACTAGCTCCACGTCACAGAAACCCCCTAGATGAAAAACAGTACCTGATCCCAATACTTTCTCCCGCCCGTTCAGAATAATAAACCCACTATCACCGCAAGATCTAACCTCTCTACTACATTTCTACGAGCCCCCAACTCCACTCACCCTCTCTGTGCATACGGACAACACACTTGATACTGTCCTCTATCCAATCCATCCTTTCCAACCCTGATAGAGCCACAAGACACATTACCAGAGATATTGTTGAAAAAAACCTCAAGAGAGCTTCCATCTTACAAGACCCCAACACTATACCTACCAAGGCCCGGCTAAAATGTATCCTAAACTGTAGGTCGGCTGCACGTCATGCCGCTGATATAGCGGACCTCATACTAACCAACAAACCTGACCTCACTATTTTTACGGAAACATGGCTCATCAATTTATCCTCGCCCCTAACTATCACATCACAAGACTAGATAGAATTGATAGACTTGGAGGTGGTATTGCCTGCATATACTGGAACTACCTCTCCATGAAACGTCTCATCTCCCCGGTTTTCTTCTCCTCATAATACTTATGTCTTGAAATCTCTAATAATAACAATCCATTATGCTCACTTCCCTCACTTTACCACCTACCAGGAAACAACCTTACCTTTATTGAACACATAATGGATATCCTAGCCACAAATGCCAGACACCACAACACACAGATATTCCTAGGGGACTTCAACCTCCACTGGAATGACCCTGACGACCCAAAGGTCAATAGTCTCAAAGCTTTCTTGACTGGCCTTAACCTATCCCAAATTTGTGACAGCCCCACACATGAAAAAGGATCAACCCTAGATCTAGTAATCTCCAAAGCGGACTTCCCCCAGCTGGATTAGATCCTCCCTTGTGACTGGTCCAACCATCACATCATCACTTTCCATATCAACAAAGCAGTAAAACCACTCTATGTCCACCCCAAAAGAATGTAAATCTGGAAGAGAAACCTAAAAAAGTCAATCCTACCTCACTTGCAACCGCTAGCCCTATCCCAACGCCCCCACCTGACAGTTTACATGACTTACATGATCTAACCAATCACTACTTCCAATCTATGAACACATTATTAGACGATTTAGCCCCACTACAATTGAAAAGTATGTCCAACAAAGACTCAAACCCATGGTATGACAGCAGGTTAAATGAAGACAGAAGAGCACTAAGAACAATTGAACGTCAATGTAGAGCAGCCCCTTCCGCTCTTCACCTCAAATTACTCAGAAGCACGAGAAACGCCTATTACAGAAAAATTAGACGCTCAAAAATCGACTTCATTGGCAATCAATTGAACCAATCCAAGAATCGCCCCAAAAGACTTTTTGAAATAATCAAAGCGCAATCTAAGGGTGTCTCCCACTCACCTCAAGTTAATTTAGAAACACTACCCAACTGAGAGGCATTCACGTCTTATTTCACAACACAAACTGTAAACATAAAGACAGACCTATTGAATGACTTATCAGCCCTCACCATCCCTCACAGGATAGCCTCAGAAATCCGCTTAGTTGTTCCGCAAAGCTGGACCTCAAAAACAACACAGACTGGTCCTCATTCAACCAATACAGCGAGGAAACTATTCTAAAACTGCTTAGGGCCTTAAATCCCTCCAATCACTTCTCTGACCCACTCCCAGCATTGCTCCTAAAAGACTTCATGCCAACATTAGTGCCTCTATGGACCAGGATTATAAACACCTCTCTGCTACAAGAAGCCATCCCATATATCCTCAAAGCTAGTCAGGTTCCCCATTTTTAAGAAACCAGCGGCTGACCCAACAGACCTAAATAACTATCGCCCTATATCCAACATCCCTACCCTGGCCAAATTACTAGAAAAATGTGTTCACACGCAACTTACCTACCACATTGATCACGTCAAACTGCTAGATAAATTCCAATCTGGCTTTCGATCAGGGCACAGTACCCAATCCGCCAAGACCCAAATAATAGACGATGCCTTAACAATACTGGACCAAAACAAAGCCTGTTTACTAATCCTACTGGACCTATCCTCCGCCTTCGACACCATGAAACACGACAATCTATTAGACCTCTTGAAACATAGAATGGGTCTATCGGGAACGGTTCTCAACTGGTTCACTTCCTTCCTTCAAAACAGAACACAAAGATTCAAGACCAATCAATCGTTATCCAAACCTACTCCTGTCATTTTAGGAGTAACCCAAGGTTCTTTCCTCTCCCCAACACTCTTCAACGTGTTCATGGAACCACTCACAGAGCTTCTCAAATCTTCAATGGTCCAATATCACATGTATGCAGATGACACAAAACTCTACATTAAGGTACACTCACTTGAGGACATCAACCCCTCAACTCAACGATCCAAAAAACGCAGACCTGACTGGCAAATAACCACTTAAAATTAAACAGCCTAAAAACGTAATTCCTCCTAATATTGCCTCCTAGCCAAACAACCACCATCATGGAATAGATGAAGCACCTAGCAGCACTCAACGGCCAACTGCTCATGATCGATTCTGCCAAATCGCTAGGCATAACTCTGGATAATAAGCTAAATATGTAGAAGCACATCAGCGCAGCAACTAAAGGAGCAAACTTTCAAATGAAGACCTTAAAGAGACTGAAACACTTCATACCCGCAAATGACTTTAAACAGGCAGTCCAAACTTTAGTAATCTCCAGAGTGGAATATGGGCGTGTCGCTCTCTGCGGCCGACAGCCCCACTAAGAGCATCAATTAACGCAGCCGCCAGACTAATCACAGGCTCCAAAAGAAACTGTCACATCTCCCCGGACTTACGTTCCCTTAACTGGCTACCCTTTGATGCCAGAATCCATTTGAAAATCGCCTGTATGACACACAAGACATTGCATCTCAAAACACCACAATACCGTGCAGAGAAACTTGAACCATCGAGTGGTAACAGAACCAACAGGAGTTCTTATAACCTTCTACTGAAATCACCTTGATTTACCAAAAATCAAACTTATACCTGCTCCTTCTCAGGAATGGCCCCTAGGATTTGGAATGCCTTACCCCTAAAAACAAGACAGAACCCTCACGCGGCATCCTTTAAAAATGAAGTTAAATCGATTCTCTTGGCAAAATTCGCTTGAACTATTAGATGCAGGATTGTAGATATTTGCTATGATGCAACAGTTACCATTGTTTGAACTAATATAACCAATAATACTTTTGTATGTATATGTCTATTTCCTCTATTTCCTTTATTTGTTGTAAAGCGCTCTGATACCCGCAAGGGTCTTGTTCGTGCTATATAACACCTTCAAAATAAAATAAAACTTCTGTAGAGGATGTTAGTAACTTGTAAGGGTCTGAGCACAAGGCAATAACATGGAACTACATGCCTCGGAATTACTTCATTAAAGCACTCCTCGAACATAATGTTTAGGCCATTAGGTATGTGCTACATACTAAGAAATGTTTTATCTGCAAAAGACTAAATCTGGTGTCCAAAACTCTCTCACCCAACAACCAGCCCTGCAGACCCAATCTACAAAAGGTGTTCCATAACAGTCTACAAGATGATCTACTCTTACAAAGAGACATTTCCACTGTTAGAAATGGGGTCTCTAGTTGGAAGTGGTATGCACCCTGTCCAAGTAGGGACCCTCAGTCTAGTCAGGATAAGTTGCATCCTCAGAATAACCTCTGCTCACGCCCTTGGTGGCTTGGCAAGAGCAGTCAGGCTTATCCCAGAGGCAATGTGTAATGTATATTTACACACACACACTCAAACACATACAGTAACACAGTGAAAACACTACAAAAGAGGCCCACATCTGTTTAGAAGAATAGCCAATATTAATCTGAATAAAATAAGACCAAGACAACAAAAATTCAACATACACAAGTAAATATATCACTTTTAAAAGATTAAAGCAAATTTAGTCCATAAAACTCAATGGATGCACCTAATCGGGACAAAGTACCTCAGATGCACCAAAAATCAAGGATGAAGCAAGGCACAGGGGAGGTGAAGTATTGAAAAATCAGGTGATGCGTCAGCTCCTTGCAGCTACAGGGGTGGTGATGAGTTGGTTCCTTACTGCAAGGCAGGGGAGGTGATGCATCGGTTCCTTACTGTTGCAGAGGAGGTGATGCATTGGCTGCGGACACAATGCATCGGTTATTTACTGCTGTGTGGTGTTGATGAAGAAATCGGCGCCCAGGGACAATGCATTGCACAGTGATGAAACAGGCGCTGCATCCGACTTCGGTGATGCAGTGCTCGAAACTCGCACATCGGTGATTCTTCCTATGCAATGCGACGCAAAGCAAAAAAAAAGCTGGGCCTGCATTCTAAACCACGGTTACTGCTTCAAGTGGCGTCCACGCTCCGGTGCTGGCAGTGGCGATGCACTGAGTTTTGGAGCGTTGCGTCGGTTTGGAATGATGCTCGGAGTCCATGCGTGGATTTTCTTCTTGAAGTGACCAGAACTCGGTCCAAGAGCCCAGGAACTGGATTTGGCACCACTTGGCAAGACAGAACTCTTAGCAGAAGAGCCCAGGTACTGGCAGGTGAAGTCCGTGATGGTCCTGAGAATTCTTAACAGGAGGCAAGCTCAACTTAAGCCCTTTGAGAGCCTTGGAAGTGGGATGTACAATGCAAAGTCCAATCATTTCAATCCCAGGACAGAAGCAGCAAGCAGCAGGCCAACACAACAAAGCAAACAACAATGTGGCAGTCCTTCCTGGCAGCTTATCCATCTCTTCTTCCTGGCAGAATGTCCTCATCCCAGAGTATTCTGAGTATATGGTGTCACAGGTCCAGAACATATACCCATTTCGGCCTCTGAAGTAGGCAAACTTCCAAGAATAGTCTTTGACGTGCACAAGACCCTGCCTTGCCCTGCCCTGACCCCAGACACACTACAGTGGGGTGGAGACAACTTTGTGTGAGGACAGGCACAGCACTAATCAGGTGTCATTGTCAACTCCTCCTACCACCCTAGCTGTAAGGTACGCCTCCGCTCCCTTTGTGTGACTGTCTAGAGTGAATGCCCCAACAGCCCTACTGTCAGCCTGACCCAGCCATGTAGTCATGTGTGGTTAAAGTAAGAAAATGGCAAGTATCTAAAAGTGGCATTTTCAGACCTACAATTTAAAACCAGGATATGTAAAACAGAACAGTGCATGTCCTACATTTTAAATACACAGCACCCTACCCATCGGGTTACCTTGGGCCTACCTTAGAGGTGCCATACATGTATAAAACGGAAAGTTTGGGCCTGGCAAGTGGGTGCACTTGCTATGTCTACATGGCAGTTAAAACCTGTACACAGAGACACTGCAGTGGCAGGTCTGAGACATATTTCCAAGGCTACTCATGTGTAGCACAAGCAGTGCTGCAGGTCCACTAGTAGCATTTGATTTACAGACCCAGGGCACACACAGTGCACTGTACTAGAGACTTACAAGTAAATCAAATATGCCAATCATGGAGAAACCAATAACAAATACATTTTAGACATAGAGCACTTGCACTTTAGCACTGGTCAGCAGTCCTAAAGTGCCCAGAGTCCTAAAGCCATTAAAAATGCAATTCAGGACACAGTCAAAAACAGGAGGTCAGAGGCCAAAAGACAGGGGAAACCACGCCAAAAAATGGCAGGTCTAACAGCCACTCTTCATAGGGGTCGGGCAAACATGAAGTTACTGCTTCCTATTCCATGTTTAGCTTACCTTCTGGTTGTAGAACTTCCATGTTTACACAATCTGTCAGAGCTACCTTAGTAGGACCACGTGCAGTGAAAACTGAGTGCTGCACCCCTCTTCCAGATCGAATAGTCAGCCACAGTTGCCACTGTGTATCCATTAACTTACAGAAGCTGGTCGATTCACCAGATGGAACTTTCTTTCCAAACACAGCCACGAGGAGTCACCTGCATTTACTCCTTTGTTTTTTCAAGTTTCTCAGCGTGCATAGTGGAACTAACACGGTAAATAATGATCAGAAAATATGAATTAATGTTTATGTTCGAGTAAAGTTTTTTAGCATACAAAAAGTTGTGCATTCAGGACACACAGACCAAAGCTTAAGTTTTCATGTTTGCAAGGCTTGGTCAACAGTGGAGACTTGTAGGTAATGGTGGCGGGGGTCAGGACGGGAGTTATAAAAAAAAAAAAGTACATGCTCGACGCCAGTCACCAGCCGCAGCCTCCTTTGTCCTCGCTATTCTGCTGGCTAGTGGCAGCACCCAGGCTCCCCTAAGCCAATCACGATGCTGCCGTCACCATGACAGCAGCATCTTCATTGGTCTGAATACCGTGGTATGGCGCTCAAAAGGGGACTAACAGCACGTACTGTACTCCTCTCAGGCTGTGAATTACAGCCTGGTGGAAAACATGGAAAGTGAGCATGACGAATAAGACGGCCGGCAAAACAGTCATGCACCCTTAAGTTGCTGCAACCACTACTCCTCCCCCAATGTCACAGGAGCCCATCCCCTACACATTGGGTGCAAGAAATATACAAAAAATAAAATGACAATAACAGAAGTTATTATTATATTATTTTTCCTTTTACACTGCTCCGAAACCAGTGGGGGTGACGCTCCTCTGCCTTAGCGGAGGAGCCGCCAATGTTGGTCAATCCAGGAGGTCACAGCAACCCGAAGACCAGCTATTTAAAAGATAGTCAGTGCCCCACCCCCACATCGCTACCACGGTAGCATTATGATTAAGAGCAGAGAGTAATGCCCATGTGGGCCTTCTCATGCAGAAGCAGAATCGCACAGAAAATACACAAAGCAAGCAAGATGGGGACTGACATGCTTACACGCAGACATGGAGTCAAAATAAATACACACCAAGGAAGTACGGAGAACGAGCCACACCTAAGCCAGTACTTATTCTGTAAGCACCATCGATGGCCAATGTAGGTCATGATACAGAGCAGGTTTTCAGGATGTCCAGAGAACAAACATATACGGACAATTAAATAAGATGGAATCTATTTAATTGCATAAGCAGTGGTTAGCCTGAATATTGGGCCTGGATCCAACCCACTTGCTTATAACTTGGACACCCCTTTTTTACACTCCTATCAGCAGATAATATCACATTTGCATGCATTACTGTTTGTATACAAACACAGCAGCCATCACGTGTTGATAGAGTACTCCATGAAGAGCCTCTGTGGCTGGGGGTCGACTCAGAAGCCTAGAGTGCCCCAACAGAATTTTCGTCAAGCAGCCAGGGATGAATGTTCCTCTTGCAGCCCTGCACTCGGTAAAGTAGGTCCTGGGAGAGGCCAGCATTTATTTACAGCTGCAGCAAAGAAGGTGCCGGCTAAATAGAGCCATAGGAACACGTTCATCTCTTCGAGGTGCTGATAAGTAAGACTGTAAATGCCTACAGTGGAGTATCCCAAACAAGTAGGGGAGCAGTCCCAAGTCAGTAGCTGACTAGCCCTAAAGCCTTAGTTTAGTGAACCGTACCAGTTGGCAGTAAGCTCAAACTACTCCACAGAAAAAAAATATTAATAAATTGCTTGCATACATACTGAATTAAGAACATTAAAAATAAATCTGTTTTCATTCTCTCATAAACAGCAACCATCGGCTTATGACACACATCTCTGGAAGTTAACAGGCCTCATGGGATTGAAAACCACAGCACACGCCTACAGAGATCACAAACTGAACTCTTGTTACTGCCCTGCTATGCACGTGCACTGCTACCATAGCTGCATTGTGAGGGGTTAAAGAGATACACGCTGCTTTTACTGCGTAGGTGTGTGAGAAAAAGGGTGTATATCACAAACCGAGTTCGATCTCCAAGAAGAAAACGAGCAGCTCAGCAGGTTTTAAACATATTATGCCAGAAAAGCATGACCTCTGTGAAAGACCATTCTTTCAAAATCCTGGATTATAACTCAGAAAGTGCTATGTAAGCTACTGATGGTTGCTATCAAACTACTAAAAGGTGCAGTACAACATAGCAGATAGTATTGTACTGTTCTTGTTGAATGTGTCTAGTTCTTCCATGCAAGGTTCCAAAGTGCTTTCTGGGAAGCCGAGGACATAACTACTCAATTTGTTATGCATGCTTGGCATCCAACAAGTGGAAGCCATGCTGCAATGCAAACTGGCACACAGCAGTTGCATGTGCCTATGCACAGGAGCATGAGCATCTACTACATTTATTTGCTTGGTGTGCGTGTGTGTGAGCAGTAAATATCATCTGGACCTTAAAGATGGCTGGGAGTTGGTAACATGTCAGCATTCTTTACATAATGGCTCTGAAAAACGACCTCATCACAAGCAATGGCAAAGGCAACAGATCTGGCATTGGCTACGATCTTTTAGCCTTTACCAATGCTTATTGTCTTTCATCATTGCTTTTGAATAACTTTAGTTTTGAGGATTTACTATGTATGAATGTATGTATGTATGTATGTGTATATATATATTCACTGAAAAAAACATAGGTTTCACAATCCTTATAGTTAGGAATTAGCATTTAAAAAACCTTTGAAATTCACTGAAAAAACCATAGGTTTCACACTCGTTATAGTTAGGAATTAGCATTTAAAAAACCTTTCAAATTCACTGAAAAAACCATAGGTTTCACACCAGTTATAGTTAGCTGAACATTTTACTCATACAAAACCATTGAAATTCCCACGTTATAGTTAGTTGGACTCTATACACTATCGGGCACATGCATCATTGGTTTTTGCATTCGCAAACGGTGCGAATCGGTAAAATCGGCCGTTTGCGAATGCAAAAACCATGTGTGGGATGCATCAAACTTGTTTGCACAATTCGCATTTTTTAGCATTTCTAAAAAATGCGAATGCATTTAAGGAATCGCATTTGTGCGATTCCTTAAATGGAATGCATCATTTTTTTAAAAATTGAGAAAATGGAAATTGGAAGTGCAAATTAACACGAGGTTGACCCTCGTGTTAATTTGCGAAAATTTTTAAAAAAACAAAAAAATGATTTTTTTTTTTAACTTGCATGTTACAGACACACATGTCCTTAGGACATGTGTGTGTGAAACATCCACTTAAAAATACATTTCAGGGGTGCAGGGGGGGTCCTTTGGACCCCCCCCTGCACCCATGGAATGCATCAACATTATGCGAATCCTAATTTGCAAATTCGCAATTCCCATTGATTCCTATGGGCCTTTTGGCCCATAGGAATCAATGGGAAATGCGAGTTAGCAAATTAGAATTCGCATAATATTAACGAATCGGTAAAAAATGCGAATTTTACAGAATCGCTAATATTATTAGAAAAAATTCATGCATCCCGTTTTGCGAATTCCAAATTGCGATTCGCTATTTTTCGCAATTTGGAATTCGCAAACGGCCCAGATGATGCATGTGGCCGTATAACTCGCGCGCCCGCAATCCACTGCTGATGATGTCACATATTACATCATTCATGACATGGTCAGTGACATCACTGATGACATCACTGATGACATCACTGATGACATCTCAAATGACATCACTAATGACATCACTGATGACATCTCAAATGACATCACCGATGACATCACTGATGACATCATCCATGTGATAATACGATGCACCTCCTCACACTTCAATCTAACCTTTGATACACCCAGTGTTAAATACAAACTACCATTCCTGAAATTATTGACACACCAATACCCGTAACTACATACGCACTCACTGATTCCTAGGCCTACACACACATCCACTCATTCACCCATACAATCACTCATACATACAGTCACTCATCAATAGAACACTATCATATCCACTCATACACCTATACAGACACTCACACGCTGACACTCATCCACAAAGTTACTCACACACCTAGTCAGTTATGCAAAGAATCAATCACACTCCCATTTCCTCAACTACACAGTTATACACACTAAACCTTACTTATTCAAACATATACTAACACATACTTACTCTCTTTTACAATCACTGATACAAGTACACATTGATCCATACAGTCACTTACGCAATCACAGGCTCTCATGTTTAGTCATTTATATATGCCAACTCTCACATGCACTGTGTTTTACATATGCACTTACTTGGACATGGAGCACTGGTTTAGCTATTCACTCACCAACACACCAATGCAGACAGTCAACCACCCATACAGCTCTTTCCACATGCACTTTTGAACACATATACCAAGTGAATCAACTGTTCACACATATATGCACAGAGTCACACACCTCCCAGCCACCCACACACACACTCACCCTCACATACAAATACTTGGACAACCAATCAATAACCCATGTAGCCACTCATATAGCTACTGATCAACACATGCAGCAGCTTACACAACAACAGACATAATGATGCACACATTCAGACAGTTTAGTCACTAACCCATGCATTCAGTAAGACACATTTAATCTCCCACTCATACAGTCAGTCATACACCTACTAAAGCCATTATCCAAACACTCATACATACACTCATTCTACAATATGTTAAACACATTTTTAATTTTTAATTTTCAGGAACACACATTTACTGGATGATGTCATCAGTGATGTCATCAGTGATGTCATTTGAGATGTCATCAGTGATGTCATCAGTGATGTCATTTGAGATGTCATCAGTGATGTCACTGACCATGTCATGAATGATGTAATATGTGACATCATCAGCAGTGGATTGCGGGCGCGCGAGTTATAGTGAGTCCAACTAACTATAACGTGGGAATTTCAATGGTTTTGTATGAGTAAAATGTGCAGCTAACTATAACTGGTGTGAAACCTATGGTTTTTTTCAGTGAATTTGAAAGGTTTTTTAAATGCTAATTCCTAACTATAACGAGTGTGAAACCTATGTTTTTTTCAGTGAATTTCAAAGGTTTTTTAAATGCTAATTCCTAACTATAACGATTGTGAAACCTATGGTTTTTTCAGTGAATTTCAAAGGTTTTTTAAATGCTAATTCCTAACTATAACGAATGTGAAACCTATGGTTTTTTCAGTGAATTTCAAAGGTTTTTTAAATGCTAATTCCTAACTATAACGATTGTGAAACCTATGTTTTTTTTAGTGAATTTCAAAGGTTTTTAAAAACGAATTCCTATCTATAACGTTTCTGAAACCTATGGTTTTTTCAGTGAATTTCATAGTTTTTTTAAAAGCTAATTTCTTTGTATATCAACTTTGTAACCTACGATTTTTTTTTTATTAGCTGTTTTTTACAACAATGAATTATATATATATATTTTTAATTATTTGTTCAATGTATATATATATTTTTTACATTTTTTCCTGGTGCGCTCAGGGTGCGCGCACCGGTAAGCTCTCCCGAGAGCGCACCGAGAGCGCTATTTCTGCTGTCGTAAAAAAAAATATGTATGAAAAGTAAATAATAATGCAAGACATTTAGTACCATACTTATAAAAGCAGTATTTTTGATTTACGAAATGAAAATGATTTTGCATTTCCGTAAAGCTATCAAAACGTCACTCAGGCGCGCCGCAGAAGCGCCCACGGAAGCGCCTATGTTCGCGCCGCGTAAGCGCCCCCGGAAGCGCTCCGGTGCGCGCAGCGTAAGCGCTTCAAGTCATGTGACCTTAAAATAACTCTTTTCATTGGTTGCTAACAGTTTTTTTTTTACAAAGAATGAAATCCCCACCCATTTCCTTCACTTCTTCTTTGACTTTTGTGACTGCAAGACCTGTCTTTTTGCCCTTGAATCTTTGTTGGATTATCATGGCTGCCAGAGCATCCAGCAGCGGTGATGACACAGAGGGATTTATAGATGAAGAGGTTCCTCAGCCTAGAGTTAAGGAACATTTTATCTGGAAATTTTTTGATGTACCTGAGGGACGAAAGAAAGTAAATGCTCCAAAGGTGGAGTGTAAGATCTGCCACACTGTGCTTTCCAGAGGAGACCCCACAAGGAAGTACAGTTTTGGTAATTCTACCATGATTCGCCACATGCAGAGAAGGCATCCCCAGAACTATGCCCGGGAGAGTGTCAGGGCTTGGCACGAGAGGCTCCCAGGGATGGTGCCTCTACTTCAACCGGAGGACCAACTACATCGGTGCGGGGGCGACCAGAAGAGATGATCCCTAATATTCAGCCTGCTTTTAATGAAGCCGTAATTAAATGCAGAAAATGTGATCAGCTACTTTGTTATGGGGAACAAAGTGTTATGCTCATGGTTCGAGCATTAGAGAACCACCGCTGCCGTCCCCAGTCCTAATTTTGATTTTTTTTTTTTGCTCCTGTTGAGCAGTTTCCCATTCCCTGTTTTTGTTTTTGTGAAAAAAAAAGTTATTTTCAGAACTACCTCCAATTCTCATCAAAGAGCTGTATTCTTAAAAAAATGAAAAAGAGTAACTGAAGTGGAGTGCAGTGAGAGAGGAGACGAAAATGAGTGAGAAAGCAAAGAAAGGGACGAGAGGGGAAGGGAAGTGAAGTAGGGAGACTGAAAGAAGGTGAGTGTGGGGAAGGAGAGTGAGGAGAAGGAGAGTGAACATGGGGAATGAGGATAAGTGAAGAAAATGTAGTAAAGGAACGGGGGTGTGGAAGGGTAAGAAAAGAGCAGTGATGTTTAGGAAAGAGTGGAGATACAGACTGGATAAAGACAATTGAGTGTGAGACAAGGCGAGTAAGGCAGTGAAGAAACAGAGAAAGTGAAAGAAAAAATAAGAGTAGAAGACTGAAGGCCTCATTTATGAGACCATGCGTCACTTTTACGCCACCGGTGCGTCACTTTTTGTGACGCACCAGTGCTGTAAAAAATGCACCTTGTTGAGTCATATTTACAAAGTGACGCATCTAGGTAGATGCGTCACTTTTTAAACCCCTGTGCCACATTATACCTGCGTCAGGTGTAAGGTATGCAAAGGGGGCGTATTGACGCAAGAAAGGGTCGTAGAATTGACGCAGTGAAATCTATGAGATTTCACTGCGTCACTTTTAGGACACCGTTGCGTCAAAATCTTGCGCCTGCCTCGCAGCAAGCGTAAGAGTGACGCAGGCCCTTTCACATGGGGCTGGCCCCATGTGAAAGGATGCATTGCTGGAGTTGCGTCACTTTTGTGACACACTCCAGCAATGCATTTCCTCTAAACACTCTACTTTATTTTTTTACTCTATTTTTTTACACTGTTTTTCCCCGTGGTGCGCTCAGGGTGCGCGTACTGGAGCGCGCACCCGGGAGCGCACCCAGCGCTTACCCCGCGAAAATTTCAACAAAAAAAAAGTTTTTTTGCCCTTCAGGGTCCTTCTAGGCCCCCCTCAGAAAACCTAGGGGGTCAGGGGATGTCTACCCTGCCCCCTTTTAATTATTTCCCCCTTTCTTTTTCACCTCTTGTGTCTCGATTCTACCAAGACACAAGATGGCGGACTCTCCGGACTGTTTAGAATGTTGACAGACACCCGACAGCCAATCAGCCTTCCGCTCGCGCACTCCCGTAGTGCGCCGGGTGCGCTCCCCGGTACGCGCACCTGTGAGCGCTCGGAGAGCGCTTATAGATATATATGTGTTTTTGAAGTTAATTTTCAAAATAACCACTGGAGCAATTTTCAGCAAACATAGCAAAGGCACATCTGCGTACCAGTCCCTACAATTTTACTACGTTTGGCGTAATTCCGTTCAGCGGTTCGGGCTGTAGACTCGTCAGACCGTCCTATGGAAATTAACATGGGGAAAACACGTTTTGGGACCCCACCCTTTTTTCTCATCCCCCACTCCACGAACCCCCCCGAAACTTTCAGGGAAGGAGCGGAGCGAAGCTGGCCAAAATTTTGGAAAATTACACGCAAATTCCTCAACCGGCACCAGAGTTATTCCCAATAGAATTTTGCGGATTTCCTATGGTAGCCATCCTAACTATAACTACCTACTGGCGACCGCCAGTAGGTAATATATATATATATATATATATATATATATATATATATAGACGTATACACACACACACACAAATATATACACAACAGATGACACACACTCACCAGTTACAGCTATCGCAAGTAACTTTAACTCGCGCCCCACCATGCACATTGTTGTCATGAATGATGTAATTCCAGATGTTGCAGTGATATTACCAGTGATGTCAGAGAACATGTCACGAGCTATGTAATATGTGAGCTAATTAGTAGAACATGGTAAGGGCGCAAGTTATAGTTATTTTGGGGCTCAATTTATAGATACTTGAGATAAATATAAAAGATGAATTTCAGTGGTTGTGTTTGTTTAAAATGGTATGTTTTAACTGATATTTTCACGTAAATATATAATCCCTTTGACCTTTTGTGAGGATGCGCAGTCCTTTGAGGCCCCGATAGAACATTTTCCCCATGGACGAGGTGGATGTGGATCAGGTTGAGAGGGCAGTCTTGACGAATTAATAGGAGGGAAGGCATGAGATGATGTACCAAGTTATAGCATGAGGGAGGGCCACCTTGCATATTCCGGGCTTGGTAACATTAGTACACTATAGTGGTGACATCAGGGAACATATCTCTTACTGACGGAGTTTTCTTCTCTAGGCAGTTTGGTGTTGTTCGATAGGCTGGATGACGAGACAATCGGGTGGCTCCAAATAGGGGCTAAATGGGATGGGCACACTGACAGGGGGTGGGGGTAGAGGGGAGGGGGTGTTAGGTTTGTTGGAGGGTGGGGGGATAATTGAGTGACCTTGAGTGCAATGGGAGTATTTGGCGAGCCACCTGTATAATGGCTTTGTATATGTATATCTTCTAAGAGGTCTGGAGGGAAGTTGAAAACAATAAAAATCTTTTTACAAAAAAAAAAAAGAACATTTTCCCCATTATTTCTCTCCCACTTCCCTTCTATGTTTGCAGCCCGCCGCCGAGGACTACTATCCCTTTAAGTCCCTCAGCTTTCCAGATCATGTGACGGCGTCACATGACTTCGAGCCCTTCAAGACAGAAGACGACCTTCATTGTGAGGCCCTGGAAAGAACCCGGACACCGACAGGACCAGGAGGAAGACACCGGACGCGCTGGGGAACGCCCGAGTCCCGATGCGAATGAGGGAGGAACAGAGGGGCAGACAGACCCTACCTGGAAACGCAAAGACCCCCGCCACGCCACCGGAGTGTCGTGGCTTTACAAGGTACGGGGGCGCCTTGGTTTCAACTGGGGGCGTGTAAGTGAGAACCAGAAGGGAGGGGGTGTAAAGGAGGGAAATCCCTGACACCGTAACTGGGCTCCCTTACAAAAAGACATCCTCTGCACCAAAGTCACTGGTGACGGTAGCGGTGAAAGCCTCCCTGCACCCCTTGCTCCCCGCGACGTTTGTAGAAGGAAAAACACCTTCCTTACGGTTTCCTTTTCTTTTCTTATTTTCTTTGCACGCTCCTGTCCATTAATGAGTTGCTGAAGCCAAGCCAACCCTTGCACTGGATTACAACTAGGATCCTGACTCCACCAGTAAAGGAAACTAAGGACTAGACTACAACTCCCAGAATTATTTGTGTTACATATACTGTTAAATAAACCCAAGTAACTGATATAACCCATTTGTCCTGGTCTGCTTCTCCACCGCGCCACACCTTTGTTTTTTCCTGTGGATTTCCAAGATTTTTAAAAATGTATACTAAGATATAACTACGATACCTAACTATAACGTCACTTTAACTATTGGTTTTAATCAATAAATGTCTATTACATAAAGTAAGATGTCCATTGCCATGTGCGGCATGAGGTTGGATGCAGGGCCTGCATCCAACTGCCACTGGTCCCGTAGGTTGGAACTGGGCCAGGCCATACCCCCACTGCACGCAGCAGGGAGTTGGGAGCAGGACCTGCACCAAACCCTCACTTGCATGGCTTGCTATGTTTAACAATATATAAGGTGTCATTTTAAGAGAGGCAGACATACCGGCTTTTCAATAAGTGACCAACAACTACAATCACATGTATGTTACATAAATTGACGCATTGCAATGTTTAATAAAAGTGATTAACATAATATATTTTGAATAAAGCCTTTTACAACAGCATGGGCAGGGAAACATGTCTGAGCCCACCTAGTGGCCCCATTATTAAAGCTCCTGCCAGGTGAGAGCAAACATGCCTTTCCTACTAGCAGGAATGCTTTTTGTGATTTTGGGTAATTCGGTTTTGAGAAATTAGTGTTCAAAATGTATTTATATTTGGTGTGTTGGGTTGTAATTCACAAATTTAAGCCTTCTGATTGGTTGAGGGGGCTTTTTTAAAGTGAGTACTCGAATTAGCCAACTGCATCATGAAAAGAAATGTTGCGGCTGCCATTACAGGGCTCAGGTACCTCGTTCCCTGTCCTGGAAAAAGTTTTTAAAAAAGATAAGGGAGAGGGTAGAGATACACTGCCTTCCAAGCCATTGTGTGGGGCTAAAAGTTTCTTTTTTTAAATGATTGTTTTTTGCTGCGATCCCACCTTTCTCCCATGGGATTACAGTAAAAGAAAACAAAATGAATGACCCTAGTGATGGGTCAGGGTCCTGCGGTCAAACATAGTGTAATGTTTTACATTATGGTTAGAGGACGTGAACAGAAGCCCTCTCCCGAGCCGATTTTGGCCTCAGGAAACACATCTGCCAGGGCCCATTGCTTTCTTAGAATAGTAGGGGGGATTTGGGGCCCCTCCCTGAGCCAGTTCCTGCCCTGGGTAGTCCATCCCTCAAGCCTGGTGCAGTTTTATTTGGGCAGGGGATGTGGGTCCTTCCTCCCTTAGTTGATTCCGGCTCTGGGGACCTCATCCCCCCAGGGCCCATCTCAAAGTGTCCCACAGATCCCAACACCTGCGACACGGTTACCTGGGCCAGCGCATGGGCAGGGAAGACTCCATTGCTCCCACTGAGTGGGAGCATATATCTATCTTGCTCCCCATGCTCTGGCGGGTAGGGACAGAGGGCTGCTTCCCCAGCGGGAGCAGAAAGAAGAGCTGCTCCTGCCGGGGAAGCGAAGAAGAGAAGCCGGCTGCTGCCAGCATATCAAGGGTGCTATCATGTACGCCTGTGGGGCCACTTGCATCCCCCACAGCCACAAACATTGTAAAAAAGTTGTGGGCGTGACCAGGGCACCCATGTAAAAAAAAACAATAGGAGCCAGGAATGTGGGAGTGGGCTCCCTGTGGTGTCAAAAGTGTTTTTATACTGCACAATGAACCGCACAGTAGTGGGCTCCATTCACTGCTAAAAAAAAACTAAAAAAAACGAAGGTGTGGTTGTCCCAGGTGGGACTAAGTACCCCCGAAAAATAATAAGAACATCCACCCCACCCCTGGAAAATAACATTTAATAAAGGACACCAACTCTCCCGAGTCTTGAATTCCCAACCCCAGGGGAGCTTGCCATATTTTTGCAGCGCCTTGCCTGTGGCCACGGCAGTGTGGGCGCCCACTGGGGTATGGGTACAGAGCCTGGCCACGGGCAAACGGTAAGGAGGGGATCTCCAGTATTGTGAAGACAGACAGGACAGAAAGCTAACAAAGAAACAAGTAAAGTTTCCAGGGTGCTGTTACCTGAAATAAAGGTTAATAATTGCAATTGGTTATTTAAAAAATGTAAAAGCTGCTTGGGTTCCAGTGTAGGCTTTAACCATTAGAATCATTTAAAGTTTCATTGGGGTAAAGAAATAATGTTTTGAAAGGTACTGTAAGGGTAACCAGTTCTGCAATGATTCAATCTAATGGGAAAGTGTAAGCACTATAAAAAAAAGGTTTTTACTAGGTATAGTCCAATTCTATATTAACAAATACCTAGACAACCTGTTCCCCACGTTCAAACAGCACCTCGCCATTCATCGGACCCCCACTCATAGCTCCCGCAGGCCTATCACCCCTGAATTCACAGCCCCCAACCACAACCCTTCTAACCTAGCTCAACCACAAAACGACACGCACCTTCTCTCCACCCCCTGCACCTTAGACATTCACCCACCTAATGTAGCTACCTCGCACTCCACATTTACAGACATAGATCCCTCACCCACACATTCCAGCGGCACCCTCTCCCCTCCCTACAACCTCACCTTGTCACCCTCCCATACCACACCCATTCCCGTCACCCCTGACACCACAGCCTCAAACCACACTCATTCTAACCCAGCCCAACCCCAAAACAACATGCACCTCTCCTTTACTCCCGACACCCCAGTCACTCACCCACCTACCGTATCTACCTTCCTCCCGTCGAGCACAGACATAGATTACTTACCCTCTTACACCAACCACCTCACCCCTTCCCCCCACACACCAGCCCTCATCCCCTTCCCCACCCCTGATACCACAGCCCCCACCCAAAAAGACATGCACCACCCCTTTACTCCCGGCACCTTAGTCATTCTCCCACCTACCGTAGCTACCCCACATCCCTCAAGCACAGACATAGATCACCCCACCCCTTCCACCTACACACCAGCCCTCATCCCCGTTCCTCTCATCCCCGTTCCTCTCACCCCTGATGCCACAGCTCCCACCCGCAACCGGCCTATCCTAGATCAACATCAGACCGACACACACAAAGGCAAACCCCACCCTTTACCCCCACCCATTCTCAGCCCCCACTTCCTCCCACTAACTAATCACACAGAACACGCCACCTCCATCAACTCAACTCGACCCCATCTACAATCCCACTACCCCCCCAGTCTCACCCCCCATTACCCAACCTCCACCCCCGCCACCACTAATAAACGCCCATCCTCCACCCTGCACTCTACGCCCACCACCAATACTCTCATCCGCACCACCAACCTCTCCCCTATGTCATCCACGCCTGACCCTCCCATCCCCACCTCCAACACATGTCCCACTGTGGACCACATTACGGCCTAACTCCTCCAACTCAAAGAAGACATGTACATCATCAAACAACAACTACTCTGTCTATCACACTCCAGTCACCCCCACCCAACACCCTCCACCAGATCAAACAAGACATTCACATCATCAAACAACTACTCAGCACACACCCCAGACACCACTCACGCGCCTCCACCATCACCTCCCCTCCCAACTGGTCCTCCCCCCGGGCGGCGAACTCTCGCACTCGACCCCCACCGCACTGGACCTCAATCCCTGCTCTCAATCGTGAAAAACGCCCCCATCGCTCCTGCAACCCTCTCTCGGACCTAGACACAATCATCCTCCTCCGCTCCTATGACTCAGCTCCCCTTAGCAACACACCCGACACTCTCACTGCCATACCTACGATTCACTCCAATCCCCTTAGACCCCCACACTGAACAACAGAGTCGCTATCCATAGTAACCTGAGTAAAGTCCCCCTCGCTCTAGAACACCCTTCCACCCTCGACACACCCCGTCTCAAATGCACTCTCATAAACTGCAGATCAGCCGCTAGACACTCCGCCGCTATCGCCGATCTCATCCTAAAATTGGATCTTGACTTAATCATCATGACTGAAACATGGCTAACAGAATCTTCTACACCTATAATGGACATTCTGGTTCCCCCCAACTACCACATCACTAGACTTGACAGGTCTGGCAATAAAAAAGGTGGCGGAATCGCATGTATATACAGGAGCAACCTCTCTGTCTTGAAAGTACCTTCCCCTTCCCTACGATTCCCCAACGTCCTGTGAATACATCAGCCTAGATATTATCAGTGAGGGCAAACCGATCTGCACTCTTCACGGCATTTACCACCCACCCGGTGACAACCTCACCTTCTCCCAACAAATCATGGACATGATCTCAACCAACTCAGGGCGGCAACTCACACAAATATACCTTGGGGACTTCAACCTCCACTGGAACGATCATAATGATGCGGTGGTAAAAGGTCTGAAGAATTTCCTTAACGCCCTTGACCTTACACAAATTTGCAACAGTCCAACACACAAGAAAGGCTCTACCCTCGACCTTATCATCTCCAAAGAGGCCTCTATCCAACTCGAATCTATCCAACCCTGTGACTGGTCGGACCATCATATTATCACGTTCTTCATCAATGAAAAAGTTAAATTTAACCCTATTCAATCCGCCAGGCCCAAAGTCTGGAAAAGAGACATGAAAAAACTAAACTCAAACTCTCTGCCCCCCAACAGCTGCAACTTACTACTTCCTCCGGCTGGCGTTAAGGACGTCCAATCCTTGACTGATCACTATCTTAACAATATGACCGCAATAATTAATGAAGTCGCACCCTTGCAGCTAAAAAAAGCCACCACAAAAATCTCCAATCCCTGGTACGACGGGAGTCTCAATGACGATAGACGCGCCATGCGAATGGCAGAGCGTTCCTGGAGATCAGCTCCCTCTGCACTGAACTTAAAAAACCTGAAGAAAAAGAGAAATGCCTACTTCAGGAAAATAAAACGATCAAAATCAGACTTCTTCAGCCGTCAGCTCGACCAAGCCAAAAATCGTCCGAGAAAGCTGTTTGAGCTTATCCGAACACAAACCAAAGAACAACCCCAACCTCTCAACACTATGTGCGAAGCTCCCTCCTGCGAAGACTTCGCCTCTTTCTTTAACCAAAAAACTGACAACATAAAGAATGATCTCCTCTTGGACGCAAGCCTCTATCCCAAACCCCACCGCATAACACCCACTAAACCAAAAAACAATGCAACCTGGTCAACCTTTGTCACCTACACGGAAGAAGAAATTGGCAAACTGCTCAGCACTCTGAAACCATCCAATCACCTCACGGACCCCCTTCCTGCTAACGCTGTCAAAGTCCTTACCCCGTCGCTCCTTCCACTCTGGACCAAAATTATCAACAGCTCACTTCAACAAGGGATCATTCCCGACTCCCTCAAAGTTGGACAAGTAACACCTTTGCTAAAGAAACCTACAGCCGACCCCTCTGACCTAAACAACTACCGTCCCATTACCAACATTCCGACTCTTGCCAAACTGCTGGAAAAATGCGCACAAATACAATTGACTAAACACATTACTCAATTTGATCTCCTCAACTCTCATCAATCAGGCTTCCGAGCTAATCACAGTACGGAAACTGCCATGATTCACATAATCGACGACGCCCTCCAAATCCTAGATCATAACGATACCTGCCTCCTCATCCTCCTTGATCTCTCCTCCGCATTTGACACCGTCAAACATGAGAGCTTACTCGAACTATTAAACACAAGAATGGGCCTATCTGGAACTGTGCTCAAATGGTTCACTTCCTTTTTGCAAAACAGGTCGCAGAAATTCAAGAGCAACAACTTGATGTCCGCACCAAGACCCGTATCGCTAGGCGTACCACAAGGATCCTCCCTATCCCCAACTTTGTTCAACCTAGTTATGGAACCTCTCACCACCTTGCTGCAAGAATCCAATGTACACTTCCACATGTATGCTGATGACACCCAACTTTATCTCAAACTACAATCACCCAAAGACATCACGCTCTTGAACTCAACGATCAGAAGCACCCAATCTTGGTTGGCCGCTAATCATCTCAAACTCAATGCCCTTAAAACAGAGTTCCTTCTGATCTCACCTCCAGCGAAGATCACTACCGCACAAATGTGGCTTAAAGATCTAACGGCACTCAATGTTCAACCCACCATCGTGGACTCAGCGAAATCTTTGGGCATAACACTTGACACCAATCTCAGCATGCAGGAACACATCAACAAAGCAACTAAGGGAGCAAACTACCAAATCAACACCCTTAGGAAACTTAAACCTTTCCTTCCAGCCAAAGACTTCCAGACTGCGGTACAATCACTAGTCATACCTCGAATCGAATACGGCAGCACCGCCCTCTGCGGTCTCCCCCTAGCTACTACGGCACCCATAAGAGCCTCTCTAAACGCCGCAGCGAGACTTATCACTGGATCAAAAAAACACTCACACATTTCCCCTGACTTCAAATCTCTGAACTGGCTGCCGTTTGAAGCCAGAATACACCTGAAAATCGTTTGTTTGACCCACAAGGCTGTCCACCTGAGCTCACCTAGATACCTCGCTCAGAAGCTGACGATTTCTGGAGGCTCCAGAAACACTAGAGGCACAAACAATCTTTTGCTAAAGCCTAAAAGATTCCGCAAGGAAAAAACCTATAAACGCTCTTTCTCAGGAATGGCTCCCAGGATTTGGAACTCGCTCCCCCCTGAAACAAGGCTCATCACCTCTACCATACTTTTCAAGAGAGAAGTAAAAGCGATCCTCATGGCTAAATACACTTGAACGACTACTGGGGAAAAACTACAAAGACTCGATACTCATCTGTACTACTTGTTCGAACCCTTGTATCTTATTTTTGACTTTGAAATTGACTTACTTGATTGTTTTATGATATCACTTCAATGTACTGTTAACATGATTGATGTATCTGCGTATACATGCTCCCCTCCTCTGTAAAGCGCTCTGATATCTGCGAAGATCTTGTTCGCGCTATATAAAACTTTCAAAATAAAATAATAAATAAATATAAAACATTTGAAAGCCATGTGAGTACTAAAACACTGAATCTTGAGACAACCTGTCTCACATGGTCGGTAGACTGACTTATGCTGTGTGTCATCGATTTTTTAAATGGTGACAGTCTACCTTAGTACATTTAATACATGTTTTAAACTAATGACCTGCACATTCGCAGTGCTTTGTCACTATTCCCCAGGGCATTAACCAGGATTCAAATCAGTAACACTCAGATTACATGTAAAGGCACATGAAGTGATGGCATTAACCAATTGAGAGTTCTTACCAGCATAAGAGGTTTCACAAAGATTTGTTTAACTTAGATTATAATCCAATTAAGATGCGAATATTATATTTTGTATGCAGTTACCTGTAGGTTGAAGGCCCACAAAATAGTAACACAATATTTTGTTATTTTGAGCTGTGTGTGTCTGACCCCGCCCCCAAAATACATTCAGGATCACAGCATTAACGCACTTCGATCAATATGTAGGAGATGACGCCTGTCTGGGAACTGATGTACCAGTGTACACGGACAGAACAAGGCCACAAGGCTTGTATATGTGAGAGTCAGCTCTTTTCTTCCTGGCAATGAATAGAAAATATAGCAGTATAGTGCCCTTTACTTCTAGAAAATCCTTTTGCAGCCCTTAGGTACAATTCCAGGATCATAATGTTCTCCTCAGATGCCTTAACGGCACTCCACCAGTTACCAGCTTTGGGGTAAACCTGCTCCAGATTATTTTCATGGTCTGAGAGGCACCAGAGTTGACATACTAGACATTTGGTAGGTCAGCAGACATACATAGGAAGAAGTATAGGACTGGCTGAAGTTATGCTGTGTCTGCTTGTTGTGTGTCAGTCCATG
Organism: Lissotriton helveticus; assembly: GCF_964261635.1. Lineage (NCBI taxonomy): Eukaryota > Metazoa > Chordata > Amphibia > Caudata > Salamandridae > Lissotriton > Lissotriton helveticus. The sequence goes on along the minus strand of NC_136060.1, from coordinate 15,446,872 downwards.
ATAGCTCAATCATTGAAGGACACCCACTCGACAGATCTGGTAAATAATAGAAGACTAATTTTCAGTACTTCCAAAAATTCTGGTTATTGTGCCACCAGTGGCCAAAATGAGTAGGCCATGTTAGTCTAATCTTACTATTTGCCAACAGTTGCCCTGGGAGAATTTTCAGAGCAGTCATGCTGCCATCAAGGGACATCACTTAAGGCACAGAGATTGTGAAATAAAGCGCCACACAAAAAAACTAGTGTAGCAAATGAGTCATGTCAATTTAGCAAGAGAGGGGTAAGGTTGTGATATATAGCCAATTGTGGATTGCATTTTGAAGCAAGAATCTGTTACTAAAGCATGGTGTGGTAGTGCACTGCCATTTACAGACGGCATATTTTCAGCTGAAATGGTACCAAATTTGCACTGGCATGCAGTTTTAGTGCTAAAACTATATATTGCACATACAATAGATAATATGTGTAAATCAAGTTCAGCAAATAGGTTTCATTTGCACATCACCAAATGAAATTAATTGATTTGTTTAGACCCTATTAAAATCTTTGTTTCTATTACACTTCAGAATTTTTGTCTTTAAGCACATAGCAAACGTGATAAGATAACAACAAAATGTAAAGGCATCTTCATTGCTCGTTCATCTTCTGAACTCCAGCATGTCTATTTTGGGGGTGCTGCAGTACCCCCAGCATCCCTACTTCCAGCGCTTACGCTTGCCAACGCACTCTGTCTCTACTGCAAGCCTTCTGCTTCTCCGTAATGCTCTGAGAGGGATTCATAGCTCCCCACTAAGTATTAACTCCTTGGGAGCGGCTGCGATTCTGCGCCTGTGCGGCCGTTTCGAAGAGTGGGCGGGTTCATGACGGCCCCCAGCCATCATCAGCACACGAGCACTGTGATGCATGACGGACGGGGGCCGTCATCAGCACGCAAGGGGTTAAACAATAATAGTGAATCCAAGATAACCAGAGTAACAGAACCCCACTGCAGCAAACAATGGAACCACACTTGTTGAGAACAGGAACAGTGTAGTAAAGAATGGAGCCAACGGGGCACAATATATTGCACATTTGTACACAATGCAGAACGTTTGTTTTTACGCCGTTTCAGCCATTTGAGTATTAAGGTATGGAACATGCCCATAATTAAAATTTTACAATTGAAAGAAAATATTTGGTCCAATTTTATTTAAATAAATGAGACATAATAGTACAAAGCCTAGTTCCTAAATGTTGTGCCCGGTGCAAAACTATATGAAATGCGGTTTACATTAGTCTGAAACTAAATCTCCTAGATCTGTGTCCTATTGAACCATCAGCAAAACCAAATGCTAAATAAATGCATCCCATTTTTAAACCGGTGCAGAACTTTTCGAATTAATATAATTCAAACACAGATAATCAACTAGGGAATTTGGAAAGAGAATACATAAGAGGTAAAATGTTTGGACGATTCGAAAAGTATCTGTGTTATTATCTCTGGGAGATATGTGATAAGAATTAAAAAAAGGTTGCTTGCAATGCCCTACTGTTCTTTAAAATGGATTTGTTAAGAAGACAGTACATTCTGTCTTGACATTGCTGCCTTGGCAGTGGGGAAGAAGGAGGAAAAAATAATTGTTTTTTGGGGGGAGAGCAATCTAAATTCACAAAGTATTAAAGCTCGCAGCAGGAAACAGTATTTACACACTTTGGATGGCATTCTCACCATAATAGACTTTACTAACATCTTACAATTCGGAATTGTATATTTTAGTTCAAGCTATTTTTAAACAAACATAAAAAGCAACAGGCTTTCAGACTAAACCATGAAAATCTGAAGTCTTATTTATTACCTTGTCCGCAGAGCTTCCTAATGTCCGGGTACTGGGTCATCTCTTACACCCCCCCCCCCTCGCCCCCACACCTCCCTCCCAACTTCAAAGTTCTCCTATCAAGGCGGGACTGCATTAGGAAATCATTATTATTCTGGTCCTAGATACCCCCAGCCTTCCGTGCAGTCCTCGTTCCCATCTACAAAGATTAGTCTGTGGTCTACCAAAGAACAGATTTTATCCAAAGACACCAACACAACTCAGTCCTCTCTTAATTACATTGCAACATATTACATGGACTCAATTGACCAGAGTATTATTCAAACTGCAAACAGAAATGCCTTTTGGTACATTTCTTTTGACCTCAAAGGTGAAAGGCTAAGTTCTCCCGCAAGTTTTAACCAACAAATCAAAGGGTTTTAGTTTCACTTCTCTGCAGCAGTTGCACAAGAAGCTACCTGCTCTACAGCTTACTGAATATACATCTGAGTGCAAGAGAAGTACTTCTAGCCAGGTAGACCCCGAGAAACGGAAACCTCATTTCAAATATTGCACCTTGCATGAACTCCAGTATCTGACTTTCACTCGAAATCTAGGGGGTTTCTGTTTGGGCTTCGCTCACATACTTGTAGAGTCTTCTGCGGTCACTGGGCGGCAGGGGCTGAATGCCTACAAAAGCGTGTTGTTTACCAAATCCTCTCTTCTAGGGGATTAGCAGAGTGCAGATTTGCCCCCTAGGAGTATGTCGTGGAATGTTATAATCAGAATGCTTAGATTCGGGTCTTTAAAAACAAAGGGACGCCGGGCTTTTAACAAGAAAGCATAAATAAAGGGCAGCTTAAGGCTTTACAAGATGAGAGTTCTTTCTTCAGAAAGAAAAGGCTTGGCTGGTGCTGTCAAGCAGACATGGACGCCTTACCGTACCAATTACGACAACCATTCACTCCTGGGCTGAAGGCGAACATGATGCACGTATTTTGACAGCACAGATCGCTATCCATTTATATTTTCAAAGGACTTTGAAATAAATTAAAAGAAAGATGACAGCTAATGGAATTCTCTAAATTACTGCTAAAATACTTTTACTTTTCATTAAACATAGTTATTTAGACTTCGCACTGCAGAACACACTTCTAATTAAATAATTAAATCCACTGTATGGAATTAATAAATTTTACAAATTCATCCATTCAAAAGTAAGACAACGCCACCTCAAGCGTGGAAAGGAATTCTGGGCCACAGTTTCACCAGGAATACCAGCACTTGTGAATACGATCAGTACTTCTCAGTGGTTCTGGCCCATAGAGGGTGAACCAGACAATTTAGGCAGAATCCCTTACCCAATCCTCAAATATGGTCATGGATGGCCATATTTGGAGGATTTAACCTATCACTTTTGATGACCACCCATGTACATATTCTCGCAGACAATGATGTCAAAGCATGGTGATATTGTGTAAACCATTAGTACTTTGAGGAAATCCAACACTGTGCACAGACGTTTGCACAAAAACAAATAAATACCTATCACCTGCAACAAACCGAGAGACTAAGGCAAAAAGTGCCTTCGTACAATAAACAGAGTTATACCGTCAGGAAACAGACACTATGCTGGTGTTGTGAAGATTAATTTACTATCCAGTCAGAATTTTTGGAGAATGTACTACTTTCCACAAAGTATTAACAGTGGCTACTTTACAGTTCGAACAACAGTCATAGAAAATGTGGGGTACTGTATGACATTCTCCAAATATTGTAAGCCGACATTTAAACGTTTTAAATCAACTGCCCAGCTGAAGGAAAATAATTGGAATACCATATCTGACTTTTCACTCTTAATGCCACCTCCCTCATGCCCTAAAGAACCTTGGTTGATACTCCTATCATGGGTAAGATCACCCCTCTCCTGAAAGCATTCCTTCACTAAATCAACCCTCAAAAATACTTTCCAATCTCCTACCTACCCTTCATTGGTAAAGTAAGATCCAACCACATTCTGCAAACATTCTTACCTATCCCTATTAATTAGGCTATAGATGTTGTTACTACAATGAAAATATTATCCTCTCTATGATCTTCTAAACACAACTTACAAACACATCTCACAAGATGCGCAGGACAACATAGCAGCACTCACTAATAAATGTGGATTAGGGCCACATGGAGATTTGTTATTTCAAATAAAGTACCCTTCTCTGATAACAACCAAATCTTTTTGCCCTTATTTTTCGCAGGAGTCAGACCGCCAGACGCCGTTCTGCCGGAATGTCTGACAATGACCAGTGGCTGTATTCATTACACCCCACTGAAGTGCCACCCCGATTAGCCTAAATCAACTCAATCGCTATCTGTTTCATACACCACCTATTTGAGACATGTTTACCCGCTTAACAAAGATTTTATTTGTGGTATTTACATGGGCTGTTCTTGGTTTTTAGGTGTATACAACGCATACAAAACTAGCTAAAGCCCACTGATAAAATAAGCAAAACCCATAATGCACTGGGAAAAAAATGAAACATTAAGGATGAAGAATACTTATCTTTAATTTGTATGTGACATTAATAACATTCTATCTGGTTTGAATAAAACATTATATTTTGATTGTTTACTTTTGGGGAAAATCTATGAGAGCACTTCATTGGGCTCATTGCTGTTCATTGAGTGCCGCACTACATTTTTAGAACCGTGGTACACGTGGTTGTCGCAGGCTAGACCCCTGATTAAACGCCTGTTCACCAGCGCATTGCACACAAATAACATTTATAAATGACTTTTGATTAAACAGGAAAGTGCAGTCTGTTGGACCTTTTCACTTTGCTGCCCAGCAGGTCAGGAATGCCACCTCCCATAGGGGGAGAACTCAAACCACCCCAAGCCAGCAAAGGCTGCTGCACCACAATAGCCATATAGGCAACTGGTCTACTAGGCTGTTATTCCAGCACGTCCATATGGAGAGGGATCACTTGCTGTAATTCCTCTGTGGGTGCCATATTGCTCGATAGAAAGAATAGCTGTCAGAAAGCACCATTACTTTTGTTTGCAGACATCTTGTCCAAGTTTGCCAGTGTGGAGTGTTGAAGACACACAACCTCTCACATCCGTACAGTTCAACCTATATCCGAATACAAAACGTGTAGACAGAAGTCTGGACTAAGAATATAAAGAAAAGAGTCATTAGGGATACAATTAATCTAATATGTCTGCCTAATGCATCTTGCTCAACTATTGCAGTTCAAAATTTAATGAAGTTACTTTAGCACGAGGGCTATTTCTTCTATGTGCCTCGCTTCCTGCACCGACAGTAATCTCTACTATTTTTACAAATGATAGAGCCGCTGACTAGCAAATGCAAAGTCAGGTTTACGCAGAACTTCCCGTGAGAAATATCACACCGCCACTTCCTGAACACTTAAATCGTTCTGGACCCATCATTAGCAACGTTTCCGAGCTTAATATTACAGTTGCATTGAGTATTGATTTAAGATTGCTGAAGTCAGATGCAGAGTGCACCCCCACCCGCAAGAGGTTTGAAACACCTTGTAATTGACTTTGTACCAGTATGGGATACTGTTTGACAGGAATTTCTTGAAAAAAAGGTCCATCCATGTGCACAGAATGTTAGAGGCACTCTGCGCTCTCTGAAAACGGGTACAATTTGGGAAAGGTATTGAAAGTGAAGCAAACAGTGCATAAAGTTATTTTCTTAAATATCACAGTTATTCAAATACACAACAGTTGAAGTATGTGTGATAGCACTACTCAACAGTAGCGAGATATTTTTTGGGGATTTTTTATACAGCAAGCACAAGACCCATGGGCATCAGCGCACTTTACATAACAGAGGCATTACATTAATAGAGAAAAAGAAAAATAGAACAAAGCAATACAAGAGGCACTAGGGACATAACAGCATAAAAGATTTGGCAGTAATAGCAAGTCGTATGAATAAATATAGGCTAGTCTGATGATGCAAGTGGCAACAGGATATACTAGCAATATTTCTACAACCCTTAGCTCACAGAGCTGATATCTAAAGACCTGGTATAACCTCAGTGGTGAAGTGACCAAAGTTTAGCAAATTTGGGAACCTCGCGAATGCTAGATCTTAAGCAGTCAACCTCTCTCAGTGCTCATATGGTAAGATGAACAAATCCCTCAGCAGGGAAGGAATTACATATGTTATGCTACGTCCATTGTTATAGTGAACATCAAGTGCATAGGGCCAGTGTCAGAAAATACAGGTTGCGTATATCAGACAAGTAACAATGTCAAGTGTCTAAAAGGAGGAGTGCACAGAGTAAGTAAATGTTTTACGTCCTTTTATAAAGGAGGGCGGTATTTGATAGTAAGACCGGCAGCAGGGCGACAGTTCCAGGTCTTAGATTCACATCTGGTGGAGCACTTGCTAGAGGCACATTTTTGTTGAAGGCTAGTTTTCTTGGCAGTAATGAGTCTGGGCTGCACAACTGGCGTATGCTGCCAGGGATCTTCAGTTTCTTTGCCAAACATGGCGAGTGATCTGAGAAAGTTAGTTTGTGGATCAAGTAACCAATTTGTGGATGTATTTTTCATCAATAAACAACTTTTAGGAGTATAATATTGGGATGGTGAGTTTAAAACGTCTAGTACCAGATATTAAGCTTGCTGCTGCATGTTATTACAGGGTAATTGTGGCATCACCCTCTCTGGCTCACCTGTCTGTAGGCCCCATGCTCCCTGTAGTCACATTTTCACCATCCTAAATCCATCTCACCCGATAGTCCTGTCCCCAATTTCCTTTAAATGCTAGCACTTTTCCCCCAACAAGCTAAGATTTTAAGCCTGGCCCAGGATTCAAACCAAGTTCCCCATGTTGGAAATTTGGTTGTTCTAGCCATTAGCAGGATTCATTCCCCACACGATTACCCCCTTTCAATATCTCCTCGTCAGACTTCCTCACCACCTTACTTACATATTGAGCTTCAGCTCCCCCACAGAACCCTAAAACAAAAATTAGCACTCCGGCCTTCCCCATCCCTTCCTAACATGGTCGACGCCCTTTACCATTGACCTTATCCATAAAGGGAGGCTCAACCACCCCACTTCCTGTTCTTTTAGTTCTGCTTTGCAACCTCTTCAAGCAAGTTGCAGATAAGTGGAGTGAGGTCGCGCTGTAGCAGGCCCGAATTCCCAGTATGAGGTCTAGCAAGGCAGACTCAATTGGTGTGGATTATATAGCTTTTACGTCCATAGTGACTTAAATGTAATGTTTGCTATGCCATACAGCAGATATACATGGATGTGAAGCCAGCCATAGCAGGCTCTTACCAGGACCATGAAACCCTGCTTTAGCGGGCTTGAGTTCTGGAAGCCAGGAACATGGTTAGTGGCAAACCTTAGGGTAGCTTTGCTTTAGGGAAGCAGCAAAGACGTGTGTGGATTCTATGAACCGGAAGTTTGCTTTGGCTTACTCACGAGCTTGTAAGTTCCTTCACCACCTTTTCAGGTCCAAATGCAGGCAGTATAGTTGGGAGCAGTTCTTAGGAGATGTGGCTGTGAGGAGCAGCGCAGCTTTTTGCCGGTGCTTGGAGCGCCGAGGCACGCATTTCAGGCAGCTGGGGAATGTGGAAGCACGAGGTTTGATGCACAGATGAACGTGCACTCCGTTTTCTGTGTGTTGGGATGCTAGGCAATGGGGTAGCTGACAAAGTTTTCGTTGAGTTGCCTGGGGACTATTTAAGCCAACAACGAGGTGGTTGATTTAGTCAGAGTTTTTGCAGTGTGCCTTATGGAGGCTTCATGCGTCGGAGGAATCTGATGATTTCTTTATGTAGTACCAGCGATGGGAGCCCAAGTCCATCTCTATGCACGCCTCTATTAAGAAGGTTGTGGAGAATGAATGGCAGGACATTGACAAGAATTTCCTAGGTATCTAACAAAGAGATAGGCAATTCATAAGTTTGCAAGAGAGTTCCCGCTGTCGGTGAAGGTGAATTCTTTGATGGCAGGGCTGTATTCCCAAGAAACTATTATTTCTGAGGGTGCCTCCCCATTGGATCCGATGGACAAAAGAGTGGAGTCGGCAGTTAAGAGGTCCTATGCCATGGCCAATTTATCCATTAGCGCTTCTGCATATCCGCCATGCACTATCTAGTCACTGCTGAAGGACTATCAGAGTCTGGCAGAGCTAATGGAGAAAGGGGTGGATGTCATGCCTATCCTGGTAATGATGGAATAGCAGACCAGGATGTTGTCAGACATTGAAGGAGATGGTGAAGAAGTCAGTGGAGGATAGAAAGCTGTTGGCCCCAACTAGGTCATCTAGGGGAAGTTTCTTTGGTGGCAAGAAGTCAGTGGTGGACAGAAAGTTGTTGGCTCCAACTCAGTCATCTAGGGGAAGGTTCTTTGGTGGTAAGAGGGCCTTTCGTCAGTCGAACAAATCTAGGGGCTACCAGCCCTTTCGGGTGAGGGGGCGTGGCCGGGGTGTCTCTTCCATGGATAAATCCCGGTCTCAACAGTCAGATGGTGGAGTTCACCAGCAAACAAAATCTTGACTATTGGCTCAACCCCAACCTGAGATTCTGGTGGGCGGAAGGTTAACAAGATTTTTAGACACTTGGAAAAGGTCGATCAGAAATAAATGGGCCTTGAGGATCATTGAAGAGTGCTAAACTGCAGTTTTCATTTCTCCACCCCCAGAGTTTTTTGTGCGTAACCCTCTTCCATTCAATCCTGTGAAGAGGGCGGCCCTTCTGACTGATATTTGAGTCCTGGTTTCAAAGTGGGCAATAAAGCTGGTTACTCATCATAAGAGTGGTCAAGGAGTATATTCCATTCTCTTCATGGTAAGAAAAGCATCAGGAGACTGCAGACCAGTGTTGGATTTAAAGAGGGCAAACTCTTATATTCCACATATTAGGTTCAAAATGTTATCTTTACAGGAGATTTTTCCCTTTCTGAATCAAGGGGAGGTGGTGGTGTCCCTGGAATTATTGGATGCATATCTTTATGTACAGATCCATCCCTCATCGCAGAGGTTTCTCAAGTTCTGCGTGGGCTCAGAACATTAGCCGTTTGAGGTACTCCCTTTTGGGTTATCTTCTTCCCAAGAGTGTCCACAAAAGGTTTGCCACCTTTGGTGGAGGTAATTCATAAGGAGGGAATACAGGTTTTTCCATATCTGGATGACTGGTTAATTTCTGCCTCTTCTTTCTATAGGGCGAACAGCGATGTCCAGGAGGTATGCAGAAATCTGGAGGTTTTTGGGTTTCTCCTCAACTTTAAGAAGTCTTGTCTAGTCCCCATGTCAGATCTGGTGTTTATTGGAAGTCACCTGGACTTGGTCAAGAGATAGGTCTTTCTTCCAGTGGAAAGGAGGGAGACCCTAATGAAGGAGATGAGTATTCTGCTCGGTGACGATTCAGGTCTGGTGTCGCTATGGTTGAGGCTACAGGGATTAATGGTGGTGGCTATCAATGTTATTCTGTGGGCTTTTTTGCACATGTATCCCCTCATCAACCATCTACTGGCACATTGGTCTCCGTGTTTCAACATTTATGTTCTACAGGTACAGGTGTCTCCACAGCTCAGGCCGGCGGCCTTGGAGGGGTAGTTGGACAGCAACAATCTGACAGGGAGACTTTCTTTTCAGGCGACTCCATTCCAAGTGATTACCACAGAAGCCAACCAGTTGGGCTGGGGGATACTTTGGACTCTTTGTCTATACAGGGGAAGTGTGACCATCTACAGGCTGGTTGTACCTCAAACTAATGAGAGCTGAAAGCAGTCCAGTTAGTCTTTTTGGAATTTGTATCTCACCTCACGGGTCAGCATGCTGAGGTCTGAACAGACAATCAGGTGGTAATGGGGTATTTGAACCACCAGGGAGGCTTCAGAGTACAGTCTCTGTTGCTTCTGACTCAGGAAACCATATCATGGGAAGAGAGCAATGTGTTGTCCCTTGAGAATTGGGCGGCGGACAACCCAAACTGAGTATCTGCCATGATCAGTGTGATTTCTTTGACCAAGGACGTATTCTACCTGTTGCAGAAGAGGTTTGGTCCCAACGGTGGATCTGTTTGCGAACCAGGACAATGCTATCCTTCCACGCTTCTGCGCGATTACTCCTTGTGCAGAGGCATGGAAGACAGATGCAATGCAATTCAGGTGGACAGGTTAACTGCTGTACACATTAAGTATTGAACAAGATCACACAGGAAAGAGTCTAAGTGTTGTTGATGGTGCCAAAAAGGATCAGACAGCCTTGGTATCCTCTGTTGAGGAGTCTTGCGGTTCAGGAACATTTGGCAATTCCAGACCATCCTTATCCACTGAAGGGGCTTCCCCTTCTGCCTGGAGTGTTGCAGAGATTAGACTTTCAGGTATGACTGCTGAGAGAGTGAATCTGTTGGTCTGGGTTTGTTCTGCAGAAGTGGTGGACTTGATTCAGAACTCCCATCAACAGCCGACTCCACGATCTTACTCCGGGCATTGGGATTATTTTTTCAGATGGTGTCTAGGATAGGTCTGAACTCTGAGTCATTTGAACTTGTGAAGGTTTTGGATTTTCTGTTGGATGGTTTCAATTAGGGTTGGCTCCATCTAAGGGGCATAATTGGCTGCTTTGAAGGCTTTCAGAAGTATGCATTGGAATCATTTGGATCTATTAGTGTTTACGGTGATGTGTAGTTTCTTTTTGCCACGTCCTAGGATGGTTTGCGCAGCCCAGTGGGGACTATCCTTGGTGTTAAGGACACTTCAGGTTCTTCCATTTGAACCACTGTAGGTAGTGGACCTGAAGTTCTTGATCCTATAAGTGCTTTTTCTTGTGGCAATTGTGTCAGCTTGAAGAATTGGGGAGCTGGGGTCATTCGTTAGAGCCCCATCTTTTGTTAAGGTTTTGCCAAATAGGATTGAGTTAAGATCAGATCCCAAGGGTCCATCTTTGGTAAAATGATCCCATGAGGTGGTGCTTTCGGCTTTCTGTCCTGAGCCTCAGACAGAGGGGGAAGACGGTTTAAATCTTTTGGATGTGAATTGGGTTGTGTTGTTGTATCTGGATAGGACAGCAAGCTTCCAGAAGTTCGACAGCTTGTTTTAGACATTTGTTCCAGTATGGAGTAACCTTAAGCCTTCCAGCTCCACATTGAGCAGATAGGTTAAGCAAACTATCTTGCTTACTTAGGGTGCTCAGGGAACCGAGGTTGTGAACCAAGTACACGGGAGGTCTATACAGAATATTTCAGCATTTGGGCTTCTTCTAAAGGGGTGTCTATTGGGGAAAATTTGCAATGCCACCAAATGGGCTGCCCCACATGTTTATGGACCATTATGTAGTGGTGTTGGGGGGCATGGCAGGAATTGATTTTGCTTGAGCTGTGTTGGACACAAGCACGAGCGGTTGAGGTGCTCTGTGACAAGTGTATTACTGTTGGATTATTTGTCACGTTGTTTTGCTTGTTCTGGATTACATATTGCATAGTTCATGCAAATTTGATTCTGGTGTATTTATTGTGATCATGACGCAGAGTAGGGCTTTGGCATCAACTCACTATGTAAGTAAGGTGGCGAGGAAGACTGACAAGGAAGTAATGCCCTGATTACTTACCGGTAATCTTCATTACTCCAAGTCAAATCTTCCTCATCACAGGTGGTTTCCCATCATTCCTTTCCCTTTGTTCTTTTACGACTTTATGTATTGTGGACCTTGGAGGGGAACAGGAAGTGGGGTGGGTTTAGCTTTCTTTTATAGAGAATGTCAGGGGTAAAGGATGTTTAACATGTTAGGGAGGGATGGGGAAGACTGGAGGTCTAATTTTGCTTGAAAAGTTATATGGTGGAGCTGAAGCTCACTATGTAAGTGAGGTGGTCAGGAAAACTTGACTCAGAGCAATGAAGATTACCAGTACGGATGTATTTTCTTACCATGTGCAACTTTATCTGTTATTCAGTGCCTGTCCAGTTTTCCTCTTATCTTGTTTGCAGTCCAAACCCGTTAATCTTTTTCCCAAGCTGCCCTGTCTCTTACATCCCACATCCTTCCTTTCCTGCTTTCTTCTGGTCCTTCCATTTGGCATGCATACCTTTTCTTCTTAGCATTCTACACAATCCTTGCCTTCCCTTTGGTTTGCTTCTTTACACCAACCTCTGAGCACACACACTATTTAAATGACTTCAGTTCAGGTCAATTGATTGTTACCTATTTTGTCCTTTCGTTGTTTGGGCCAATCGACGAACAAAGTGTATTGAAGTATGAGAACCATAATCCTGTGTGCAATGGGCGCCTGGTCAGTGAGTTTGTTGGTGGGACCAAGGAAGAGATTAAAATGAAAAAGATATTCTGTCACAATTTTGCTGTTTTTTTTATCTTCGTGTAGCTGCATATGAATCAAAGCACACACACATTAAAATAAAAATAAATGTAAGTTAATATAATTGTTGGGAAATGCACTACTTTACATTATGAAACCTCAGTTGATTAATAGAGTCTCTGTACAGGTATGGATTTATATAGTAGCAAGGATGTCATGGTTCCCGGTGTAAGTAAATAGCCAATTTGACTGTTGCTGTGGTAGTAATATACAGCAATTATCAGGGTTCTATGGTACCGGCTGGGCTCTTGGCCCCAGTGCCACTGCACCTGCTGCACCAATGGCAGCTACACCCCCAGGTCTGTGTGTGTAACCTGAGAGTTACAGAATTTAATTCTAGTTTGTGTAGTAACTTGTCCATTTATTGTCCTACAAGGTCCCAGACTTGACAAAAAGCAGTGTAAATAGGTCTTAGAAAACTGCATTACTCACAGTATAACCTGCTGCAAAATGTGCAAAAAGAGATTGGGACCCATTATGACAGGCCGTCGGTTGCGATCCAATGACATCTGGTGCTGCAGTCTGGATACCGTATTATGATGCACGCCGGTCGGAGGCAGCAGATGGAGGGATCCACAGATGCTTCCAAAGAGCTCAAGGAGCCCATCCGGCCGTCGGTCGGAATGTAATACCCTACAATAGGGTGGTGCCTGCTCAGGCACTGCTGTAGGGATTACCATGTCCCTTTAAGACAGCCTTTTAATGGTGGTCCACCCGCCACTGAAATGCAGTCAGGAACTGACCTTGTGGGCACCTAGCAGGGACTCCATCCCTCCACTGCCTCTGTTATGAGGCCTGGGGGAACCTGTGGTGCCCCCAAACACCTATACCCTGTGTGCCAGGCACCAAATGGTGCCTGGCACAGGGTGCATGGATGTTTGCAAAAATCAATTTTTCCATTGCGTCTTGGGCTGTGGCCCTTTTCCAGCCGCAGCACAAACAGTAATGGAAAATTAATGTTTCCGACCGCCTCCTGGGAGGTTGCATCCTAATGTGTCGGAAGGAACTGCCGATTACTAGACGGTCGGTTTCCATTCCGACATGATGTCGGTCGGTCTGACCGGCATTGAAATCGGGGCATTAGTGTCTAAAATAAAACAAGTCCTTTTTGAAAAAATATATTTTTAGTAATGTGCAACGAGACTGTACTTAGTACTTCTTTTGTCTTAAAACGCAAGAATCTATGTCAAAATGAATCTTCAATTTCAAGCCTGCACAAGACCCCAAGCAACTTTTATATTTTGTGATTAACCAATGGCACACATTCACATTTCTCTTGCATAGGAGGGCTCCGAGAAAGACAGCTTACTTCTTCTTTAGCTCTCTGTCTTTTCCTCAGCTTCATTACACAGCAGATTCTCTTCCCTTCCCTTTGAATTTAGGGACACCTCAAAGTCGGCATTAACCATTCCGGGACATATCAGTTGTTTTTTTAACAAATAGAATGGAAAAGGTTTCTGTAAAATCAAAAAAGCATGGCTATGTTGTTCCCTATAGATCCCTCACACTTCGACCTCTGAGTCCAATTATTATCCAAGGTTGTTTTGAACACTCTCTGTCGCTCCTACCGAAGACTAGACCCCCCTCTGATGCCAGAAAGCACCGGACCAACTACTTCAGGCAGAACTTCCCAATTTTCACTGAAGTCACCTTCTGTGTTACAGACCTGTGCTCTTTCTCATTAATTAAATGGAGTTAGATGCCAGTGGAAGCTGCTACCCATTACTCATGTCTCATAACAGAACTTCAGACATCGGAGCGCAATCATATTACATTACCCGGATGTTTAGAAATAATAAGGGTATGAGAGATCAGTTGTTTAACGTTCTCTGCTGAAACAGGTGGTGATCTAAAAGGCACTAGTTCGAATCTTGGCAGGGTCGAGCTATTCTTCCATTCCTTCGTAGATTGATAAATTGAGTTCAATAAATTGGGTTATAGTAACATCTGTTATACACAGTGCTTACAAATGCCAATAGCTCTGGGTAAAATGCATCATTGTTTTTTAAGTACAGTATGTATTATGAATGATTTTCTAGCCACCTCAGAAGGCTTAGGCCATTGAGAACAACCCACATAGGCACATTTTGATTCACCTTAAATAACAATGGACTCAGAAAATGGACCAATCTAAGGACACTGGCATCATGCTTCAGCGATGTGAGCCAATCCTGAATACACGTAATGTGATATTTTAGTATACTATCTATTAAGCAAAGCTCATGAACTTCCCCTTTCTAAATGTGCAGTTTCACAGATTTATCATCTATGTCTTTTATTTGAGTTTTAATTTTTGTGATGATTTATTACTGAAAATTATTGTTGTGTTATTGTGGTTTGATGGGTCCTTGTGATCCGAAATAAACTAATAATAATATTAGAAGTCAGCAAAGAAAACATTAATTTTAATTGGATGACCGAGTACTTTTAGTTACCTCAGAAGTGTGAAATGGTCTGTTTACTTCCAATAAGAGGCACAGGAGCACTTGGCAGAACAGGGAAGAAGGCCAGGAAAGGTTGTCTGTGATCTTCTAACAAACTGCAAGCCTATCTAATACAGCAGCACACAGAACCAGGAGACGAATTTTAAATGAGAAAACATATATTATCAAAACGCAACAAATGATGACACAAATTAATGGAAGCAATTAAGCACAGGTCCAAAGGTAAGCGGAAATAGAGATATTCACATTTTAATGAAATCAATAAAATGCTAGTGCCTAGCAAAAAGCAGACTGCACAAAGACTGCCACAGACAAGGAATACTCATCAATATTGTACGAGCCACTTATACTGAATGAGCGCCTTACATGCTTAACAGCGGAAGAGCATTTGGATTCAAACCCTTTACACATTTTCTGCTATATATTTTCCTAGATTACTACATGGCTAATAATTCATTCTCCTCCTCTAGTAAAGCCCACACCACTAGCTTGAGGATAATTGAGCCATACAAAAATCAATATTACCGTTTCCTGAATATTGCAAAAATTGCCAACTCGTAGGAAAGTTTTAATTGTTGCCCATTATAAATCTGTGTTAGTCAAACATGTGTCACCCATTTATTGCTCCTGTGAAACTCCCATTTGATGGGAAACTTTCACTGGCGATTAAATTATTCACCAAAGACCTGGGAAAGGATTTCTTTTTTTAAATGCAAAATTGAAAAAGAAAATGAAAATGCACATTTGCTCAGGGCCAAAAATTCTTCTCACTTTGGAATATTACTCAAAATAGCCGAGAGAAATAAATCTGTAACCTACAATATAACTTATTTGCAATGTGTTTTCCTTGTGAACTAATAAAAAGTAACTAAGTATTGGCCTTGCATTTATGTTGTTATTTATTCTCTTTTTTATGGCTCTCAAATGCCAGGCTATTTTTATATTCAAGGACCTAACGTTTCTGGATATAAATAAATATTGGTACAATTTCTTAGCATGACAAAAGATTAAATCTATCGTTCCTCAGATTACAATGATACAAGAGTTCAGCAAATATTCTATATATCTATGTCTCCAACAAAGAAACAGTTTTAACTGTGTACTTCAAACAAAAACCTGCATTGCCACCCAAGTCCATACAAACACTAACCCTGTCCCTTATCCTTACTCTGTTTTAATTCGGTCCCTTTCCTTACCTCCCATCGTCGCCAGAGCCCTAACTATATACTGTGAGGAGTAAGCAGGCAACTGGCAAATAAGCATTCGTTCTGCACTGCACTGTGATGTTTGCAGCTCGTGATATTTTCAGGGTATCGAGTGTTCACAATCCCTAGCATTGCTGGAGAGGTGTTTCTGGGTGTTTGCCTGTCCTCTACAGGGAGCTGCAGTTTTTATATGGGTGTGTGGAATAATGCTTGCTTTTCATCAGGGTAAGAACCACTCCAAAGGGCACAGGCGGTGTGTCCAAAGGCTCTTCTGTCTGAGCTCTCCTGGAGGAACTATTGCAATACCTGGGAAGGAGCGCATTAACACTAAATCAGAGCCCCCCACCTTGCATTGTGGTAAATGCAGTTCATATTGTTTCCTGTAACAAGTGTTCATCGTCAGTTGGCACAGCCAATGCTGGTATTTCTGTGCAAATCTGGAGCTGTGCCTTCGGGTGCCTGCCTGTTCTCGACAGGAAGTAACTGATCAGATTCAGGGTGCAAGAAGGCCTGCTGGTATTGTATGTAAAGGTCCAATGCAAACCACCAGCCCTAGCTGCTGTAGCATGATCAGCTACTCTTTAACTTACCCCACTGTGCCTGGCATTGTAACATCAAACCTACCTATAACCCCTGAGTCTACCCTAAACCGACCCCAAAATGGTATCCAAAAACTTCACCCTAACCCGTAATCTAGCCAGAACCAAAACCACAATTTAAATCAGTTTACCATACCTACTTTGAAATTAACCCACTGACAAAGGTATACACAACAGAAAAATAATAATAATAATTTTAAAGACTTGGTATGCTTCTTTGAAATGACTTTTTATTGGGCGGGTTTGTCTGTAATGGATTTATTCTCTAGATTATTTGTTTGTCAGAACATAACCCCCACGCTATTTTGTGTAACTCTTATTCTAGCCTTGTGGTTCAGGCTAGGCGCAGCCTTTATACTGCAAGGGCATCTGGTGATAGTGAAGTTATTAGCTCTCTGCAAGGGAAGTACAAGCAACTTGTTGGGGGGTGAAAGGAGGTGGTATAGACAATAAAAGACCATGACAGCGGGAAAGAGGGCACACTTATAAGTAAAAATAGAGCCCCTCGGTAAACATCTTTCACTTACTACTTGGTGACAATTGTAGAACAGCTTTACTTTATGCATTGATAGACTTGCAGATTCGGTTTTCGCACACACAAGCCATAACGAAAAAAAATGGTTCTGTCTACAATGGTTATGTATATTTTTTCTAGCTGATCTATATTTTAAGACGAAATAAAATGAAGATGCCAATTCCTTCTGTCCATGTAAATTGTAATAGTTCAAGGTGATGCAAAGGTGCACAGCATGCATGGAGTTCATTCTACTGGCTGCAGTCTTGTATTGTTCTTAAAGAGACAGGTGGAGACTCCTGCTAGAATGCACTAAAACTCATTTTCTGGGAGATGCAGGCACACGAGGAATTACAACTGAGACAACACATAGTTGCACTGCAAGGAATCGGGGTGTGAAGAGGAGCTCGGGTGGTCACACCTCCTTCACGAACCACTGGCGTGTGACGTTTGCATGCTAAACCGTGAGAAGAAAGCATGCCCCCAAGTGCCTGGGTGATTCCTCGTTCGAAGTAAAGTGATGCACACAGAGTCTGGTCTCTGACTGGCATGAGCTGAAAAGTGCACTGGTAGGTTTCAGAGTGTCAGCTGATCAGAAGACGTGGGAACATTAAAGTACAGTATGAATTTATCAACTTTAAAAGCTAATACCTGTTTCACCCATCCCTTGGCTGACATTTTAAATTATAATATTGCCACCAGTAAACATTTTAATTTCTTAACTTCTGGAGCAATTGGTTTATTTTAAGCCTACAATTTGGTCAAACCTCGGCTAATTCGCTCAGTATACCTCTTATGAAAGTAAAGTTGCTGGTTGGGTTGCAGATTGAAGACCAAGGTGGAGATACATCAAAACAGCATCAGATTACACGCCCTTTGGGTTTACATTGGACACAGGAAGCCAATATCAAATGGCTTCCATTTGAGGTACACAGTTCTATTAACAGAATTTCACACCTATACGAAACTGTCAGCCTACAGGCCCGTTCAGTTTCTAATCAACTGCTGGCAAATCCCATTTCACATGCTTAGAGCCTTCATTCGCCCATAAGGGTGATTGCCATGAAAGACTGAAGACGTGCTCTGTCCCAGAAGTCCAGCTTGTCGTCTGGAAGATATAGGCTCTTGCTAACTGGCAATGGATGCCTCTCATTCCAGTGAGATTACACGTTTGGACTTCGATTGTGCGCATCCTGAAGAACCAGACCAGCGCCAATAACTACATCCACCTTTTTTTGACAAAATCTTTGTGGGCACTCGTACCAGGAACCCACTATAATTTAAATGTGGGTATGTATTTGGGGGTGCTAAAAGTGGAATTGATGATGTTCTGGGAAACATTATACATTGATATCTAATGTCAGTATATCAGATGTTGCATGAGTACGCTTTTGTAATGATGTCTTCAAAGATCTGTCCTAGTTATGGCCGTCTCACCTTAATAAATTACTCCTATTAGGGCCACCGGAAGTATGCGGCTAAGGAGGACCACATTATGTGGCAGGGCTGATAAAATTATGCAGCAAGAAAAAGCAAATTATACAGCATAATGCAGCACATTTCGTAATAGTATTTCCTCACTATTTTGTCTTTTTTGCCCGTTAACAATTTCTGGGCAAAGGTTTCACCTCATTAGTACTAGTCTGACAACCAAATATAGCAATACGTAACAAAACGGAGACCAGTCAACCTTTGCAAAGGTCCTACCTCTGCAAGACAAGGCATGTCAATGCGTTTTTAGTAACTTTTGATCCGCTTGAGCTACGAACTGTTTTTTTGTTAAAATCCTCAAATTATGTGGCAACTAATAGATTGTCTGACAAATGCAGCAAGCCCATAATTATGTGGAAAATGCTGTGGCTGAAAAATCTCATAACTCCAGTGGACCTGCTCGTATTATACTACAACTGTATTGAATGAATACATTAAATAGAGTGCAAAGTATAATTATATAGTTGTAGCATTTCTCCTTATACTTGCTTGTTCAACAATCACAGTTATAAACCTGTCCAATTATGCAGCTAACAGCAAAATTATCTGTTGAAATCAATAGTTCTCATTTCATTGATATTAGGAGGATGAAATACTGAACAGGACCTGTTAGGAGAAGACCTTGGGACTTGTAAGTCATACGGTGGGCTGATCTATGTACTAGCTTACATATCTATTTCCCCAAGTTTGCTAACTATTGCTTCTAAGGAATTAATACATTAACCGATTTCCAGAAAGTAGTTTCTGGCTATTGTACAACTGATCATTTAGCCAACATATGTTTAATATTCTACATCTTCCTCCCTACTGTTAAACATCTTTCTTATCCAACAAGGCCGTCCAACAAGAAGCCTTCCAGGAGGACCACCTTCTTCACTACCATATCACACAAAGAGTTTTTTAACATGGTTCTCCAGATCCCACACACCACACATGCCTTTACAGGCAAAATGCGGAAGCCAGGGCAGATTGCAATGACACAAACGTCAACCGGGGTAGAGCCAGTCAAGAAAGGTGGGGGGTGGGGGAGTTTATAAGTTATGTTATCGCACTTTCAACCATGCTTAGCCATTTTTAAGGTGTCACTGAAAGAATGCACATGCAATATAACCTGTACAAAATATATACATTGTCTACTAATTGATATATAAGGACAACTGTAAGGTATACAATGCAAGGTATACAATGCACGGTATTCTATCAAATTATTTAGCAAATGTACCTGCGAATATACAAGTTTGTTGAACGAAAAAAGAAAAAACTAATAAAGTGCGTTTAAAAAAATAGAAAATCACACAAAGGGTTTTTTAATCTTCTGACCCAGGATAAAGTGCTAGGGTGGAGGAGAGGCAAGCGGTCTACTTTATTAATCTTGTTCCATTTTACTTGTTCACCACAGGAAGGGGCACATAGCAACAGAATGCATGATCGTAAGCCAATATGTTGGGCGTCCAAGTCTTGGCACCTTGTGCGCCACTTTATTAGAGTCGTGGTTACACTCGATATGCTTCATCGCAGTCCAGGGAGTAGGAGCTCCATATGTGGTTTTGGTGTATGGCTGAATGGAGCTCGTTAACCTGCGATTTTGCGTCTAACCCTGAATAAAGCCCCTTTAAAGGGGGGAAAAACCCCAATGCACCAGCTCCCTGAGCAGTTAAGTTAGGCCGGAACACATGATTGGATTACAGCGACAAGCTAGAAACACCCCGTGACAAAGTAACGATTTATACAAGGGAAACCTTGGCCCAGGAACAGAGCTGCACCCATGCAGCAGTAACCTGAACACACATGCAAACCTGCTTTCACTGATTACATTACAGTATGGTTCGCATAAAAAAAAATCCTGCTCCATTAGCCTGTGCTCATATTCACTGGGGGGGCAGCACCTCGTAAATCTTCGGCAAACGTTGAGGTTTCATATTGCATGCAGTATTCCCTGACATCTGACCGTTTTCACTGATATATGTGCGAGCGCAAATCAAGCAGAATAGTTAGGAGGTGGGAATGCACAATTACGCAGTGTGAGAGGTCCTTTGCACATTCAGGGCCTCTGAAAGCAAATAAGAAATGGAAACACCAGTGATCGCCCTCACAATAAACACATCTACTCAGGTCCAAAATATAGTGTATGGTTTAATATCACGGAAACAGGGTATATGTCAGCATCTTTTCGGGACGATAAGAGAACTGAATTTTTAAAGTCAGCATCACAAGTAATTAGGGTAAAAAGTGTCAGTGAATCCGGGTTAAACCTGAACCGATTGTATCGCTAAAATGATGTCAAATTCAACTAAGTGAAGGCTGGTGAGTAAAACCACGAGTCAGATTTACACACAATACTGCTTCTATTCTTTAGGACCAATAGAAATGGTGGTTTACCTCAGTAGATATATTTTCATTGGGTCTAAACATGACAAAGTGGTTTTGGTTGGGAAAAAATACGTCCATGCATTGATGGCAAAAAGAAAGAGATTGGATTTAGCTCATATATGGATTTACCAAAGACATTGGGCAATATTTGCACAGACTGGGTTCGTTAACGTGCATCATATTTGAAAATTCATCGACTGTGAATGTATTTCAATCTATTGCGAAGATTTCCAGATTTTACGTCATAACTCGAGATCATTCGGTGTAAATTCAGAGGAGAAAAAAGGCAACATTTCCACAAATATGTATCATGTGAATAGTTTCGCAGTCAACAAATCAGTCTTTCATATTCATACATTTATTTGAGCTATTTTTTCAGTTTTTTTTAATTAGCAGCTGTCCCCTTTTTAGAGGTTCAAACTGAATTTTCATTCATATTTTAATAGGTGCATTGTGTCTCCTTGGTAACACCGTATTTACAGAGACCCAAGGCCACTGTACGTTTAAAGATTAATTGGTTGCAATGTTTTCCATCCACAACAGCAGTAGTAGTTGTAGTAAAGGGGTCGCATTTCGAGTATTAGTAGGAAAATAGTTTTTCTTTGAATTAATTAAAATCCATCAGCACAAACAATAACATGTATATATACACAAAGACCCAGCACAATATATATCTATATATATCTATCTAAATAATCCACACTGAATAGTCCAGTACCAAGATTGACAAAAACTCATATGGACATGGAAAGGGGCGCTATAAACTAGCCTATCGATTTTTTTAAAACATATTTTACACATCTTTTTCCACATTGCTCGCACAAACACGAAAATGACACACAAAATTAACTGTTGCTTTTCAGACTAAAATTGTCACAATTACATTAGCAATTGTAAATACTTGTTTGGAAACCTTCAAAGGCTTTGACCAGATGTTACATATTCAAAATTGACCATAAAGCGAGTAAAAGTGCAGAAAATATACTTAATCCATTGCTGCATTTGGGAGGGTGCATCTGGTAAAATTTCCCCGCAGAGAGATGCATGTTCCATTACCCAAATTGAATCCTATAACAGGCACTTATCCATCATCCGATATGCATTAGTTCACAACAGTCAAGTCGAAGAAGAGCCATGTCACCTGTGGAGTCCCACAGGTTTTCATATTGTCTCTCGTCATCATCAACCTCCAAATGGAGCCTCTTGGGGATCTACTCACCAACAACAGCATCAAAGTCTGGCAATATGCAAATGATATACAATTCTACCTGACAGTCTCCTCTGCTCCAGGCATCCAATGTTCCAGACACTGGTTGCACATCATCCAGACCCAACCAAGGTAGAATTCCTGTTACTTGCCAAGAAAAACAAGTAATAAATAGTACAACCCTGGTTAAATGACACAAACTTCCATGGATTCAAATTCCAAGTTTCATGCCACGTCATGTCACTTGGACTCACCCTGGAAATTTACTTTGACCCAAGGAACACAATAGAGAAGAAAACAATGAGTGACTGGTACCAGTTCTTGAAAATGTTAAATGATTTCTACAACAAAGAAACTGCCGAACTGCAGTTCAGGCCTTCCTACCTAACTTGCCAGCAATCTCAGCATCTCTGGTGGGTTTTGGGATACTGGCAGTCAGGATACCATCAGACGGGAAACCGAAAAGTGAAAAAACAGAACAGGCCTTTTTTTAATCTATGACACCAGGGTCTGGAACTAACTACATTGCTGTATTCATCAGCACCAAACCAAACCATTCCATTTTTCTTCAAGGGTATGAAAGCTCCCTTCCTCAATGTCATCTTTTAATATCCATATGTAAATGGCAGCTGAGTAGCCAGCAATACTAATGTATGAATTTGACATTTGTTTATCCTAAACCTAGTCAAAAACAAAGGAGAGCTCTATACAGTTAACAAGTGATTGTAGACGTTGCTGGTTTATGTACAGTTACTGCTTATGGTGTTCTTGATAGAGGTGCATCTGTAACTTTTTTTTCTGAATTAGCCCTGTTCTAGTTCTTTTGAAGCATATTGGAGTCGCCATACACCCATCATTCCCCATCATATACATTGTTGTGTACAGATTTTGATTGCATATGCTGACAATAGTTGATGGCTTCTTTCCATTAGCTTTCACAAAACATGCCTTAGATTACTTGGACCATGAAAATATAGAACTTGGACTGGGAGAAGACCATGTCACGGTCAGGGGCGGCTTCTCCACCTAAGGAGGAGGAGCATCGCCCCACTGCCTTTCAGAACTGCAAAAAAGGAAAAATAAAATGATAATAATGCAAGGTTATTATAATGTTATTTTTTCCGGGCCAATTCAGTTTTACGGGTGGCATTGGCCGGCGCAGGGGGGAGGAGTGGTGGCACCCTCTAAGTGCTCATGACTTAACTGGCTGTCTTGGACGGGCCAAACAGTCTTTCGCACTTTGCATGTGCTCCACCCAGGCTATATACAGCCTTGGTGGAGAACATGCCCAGTCTCCCATTCCCTGTCTGAGCACCGAACCACAGCCATCAGAGGAGTTACAATGCTGCATTGCAGCATTGTGATTGGCTTAGGGGAGTCTGGGTGCTTCAGAGTTCGCACAGAAGCCAGGAAAAGGAAGGAGAGGACGGAGGGGGGAGACGTTGGCCGGCCAGCCAGCAGGTAAGTGATTTATTTTGTTTGTTACTTAAACCCCCGTCCCCTTATTCCCCCTGCCCGACTGCTGCTTCCTGTGAGCATCCACCACTGGTCATAGTGGAATTCAATGGAATTCCTAGACAATAAAACGACTGCACACTTTCCAAAGAATGGTAGAATAATACAAATTGATTACAATTATGGGCTATAGGAATCTACACCATTAATTTACTAGCTGTTGGCCCATAGTACATAAGCATCAACTAATTTCTACAAAACAATTGGAGTACACCAGATAGGTACATCATCATCTGCATAAAGCAGAATAGCTCAAAACTGCACGCACCTTCATTCTATCAGAAACGATGAAAATCAGTTCTGCTTCTAGAATGTTTATGTATAAATTAAATGGTAAAGAGGCCAAAACACACCCTTTTGGAAAACCATGGAACCCGGAATTATTCTGCCTGATTAGTGCGATTATGTAATACTGCGTTTGCTTCTGAGTGGAGATTTATCAAGAAGTTTGAAAAAAATCTTGTTAGACCTGTCAGTAGACCTGTCAGTCTTGGGGTGGTCTTCCCCTACCTTTTTGCCCTTGCGCCTCCCATTTTCACTGTACTTTTTTGTTGGACCTAGGACTCTGGGCGCCTCACTACTGATAAACAGTGCTAAGGTGCAGGTGCTCTCCCCTAAAACCTTGTGACTCTGGCATATCTGCCACAAGTCACTGCTACTGCAGTAAGGCTTAACCCTCCATAGGCTAACATGGGGAACCACCCTTATAGGATAACTTCTGACAGGGACCTATTAAGTCTGTCATGTTTGGTCTTGTTGGACTCGGGGTGGGGAACCATTTCCAATGATATATGGGGTTTGGGCACTACTCCGCTAGGGATCCCACTTCTAGAAAGTGGACCTTTTTCTGCCTACACTTATATTGGGCACTGCAGACTCCCCCCTCCCCTCTGCATACTGATAGCTGCCTGGGTTGGGAGGTGGGAGTGGTGATTCACACCTTATCCCCTTGGATGGGCTGTGATGGGCTGCCCACTGTAGCCTTAACTGCCTGTCTCTCCTCACAGTGACAGCCAGGTCAGGGAAGGCAGGGAACATCTCAGAACTCCCTGGACTCTTCCAGAAGCCCCTTCCCCCAGACCCTTCCAGAGACTTCTTCCACTTTCTAGCCCCTAGACTGAAAGATATATAAGGGAGGGTCCTGGCCTCACTTCCTTGTTACACTGCTGGACCTGGAAGAAGCTCTGCGGGAGTAAGGACTGCTGCGCCAGGAAGGATTGCCAGTCTGAAGGAGGCTGACTGCTCCAAGGAACTGCTGCCCCTACCTACTGAGCTGCCCTACTGCCTGCTGATCCTGCCCTGCCAGGGAGACTGCAGGAATACCATCACCAGAGTGTCTCCACCAAGAGGCTAATTAATCCCCTGCTCACTGTGGGGACTGTAAGAGCCACCAGGACTACAAGGACTGTCTAACCCCCTGTCTAGTGGGGATTCATAAGGACCATCAAGCTTCCTTGCTGTCTGAATTGCCTCTGCAGCGTTGGGTGTGTAAGGACATTTGTTTTATCCCCAAAACGCCACCGCAGCCCAGGATCTGCCTGCACGTTGTAGCGCCTTGAAGGAACTCTAGCGCTGAAGCCCTGATAACCTCCGGTGCCCTCAGGAGCCCCTAAGGCATGGTATAGCTCTATGAAGTAAGAGCGCTGTGATTCAGTCACCACCGCCGCCACCTGGGCAAGTTGTAGAGTGTGAGCGCTGTGGCAGAGGGAGCGCCGCACTCTGGTATTTACCGCCACTACCTGGGTTTAGAGTATATTAAAAAAACTGCCTCCCGATCATCATCCCCGCAGCCCGGGCAGAAAGTGCACCAGGACACCTCTGAAAACTTTTCTTTCTCTCCGGGATCACTGCGCCGCGCCCGGGAGCTTCGGGAGCCCTGTACACTTCACCCCCAGCGTCAGGAAGAAGCCGCACTGGGATTGGTTCCCACCCGGGGTGTTGCCCGGCAATGATGGGCTCGTCCCGGTAGCGAGGCCGCTCCGAAAACAGGAAAGGGCTTCCCTTGCTCCCCTTCTGGACAGCTGCAGCACGGTCCGAGTGCCCCGGAGAAGAGAGGAGTTCCACGACGGCGCCTGCCTTCCCCTCGCAGCAACAGGTAACAGCCTAGCTGAAGCGCTAGGGTTCTGTCTGCCGAGCTACGTGGGCGGGGTGCGGGTTGTGGGTTGGAGGCCGTGAAGGAGGCCGTAGTGAAAGCCTTCCGGGGGTCGCTGTGTTCAGCCCTATGCGATGCCCCGTTTTCCCACAACCTAGGCGCCCTGCCAGTCGGCCCCTTTCCTCAATGCTACCTCGCTGTGAGCTTGTTTCGGGGAAGCGGGCCACGGGGGACAGACGGCTTCATGTAAATATCGGGCCTGTCGGGGATGCCCTCAGCTAATAGCAGACTGCGGGGACTATGCTACCTTTGGCCCCAGGGACTTTCAAGTTCAAACCAGCATACTGGGGCATATTACCAGTTTAGTTACAGACAGCTTTTGGCACAGTATTGCGGGGGCATATTGGCAGTGAAAGGCCCCCACTGACAGCAGACCCCGGGCTGGAGACTACCGAACATCTGGGGTACATTGTTGTTAATACTCTTTCTCTTCCAGCGGACATTGATAACGGAGGTAGCGCTGGGCTGGCCGCGCCTCCGCGGTATCAGCAGTATAGTTATCGCCGGGATAAATAGCATGGGAGGCCCGGTGCATATGGGACTATGCCAGCAAGGATCTCCTTGTCCTGAGCCCTACAACTCGCTCTGCCCACGGGGTTCTCCCCCCAACCGAGGATTGACTAGTAATCTCCTGGGCAATATTCCCACGCACTAACAGAGCCTGCATGAGTATTTCACCTTTCCTTGCAGAAAGAACACTTGGAGGGTATTATACAGGAAAGTCCTGAGCCTATGTGCATTTCGTTTTTATTGATCTAACCTGCTCACAGACATCCGTGTTTGCTGACAAACCTCCCACTGCCTATTATGGACTTTTGGCATTTTTGAATCGTGCTAAAAGTTTTAGATAAAGAGATTTTACTTTCTATATAAAACTGGTGTGGTGTCCATTTGGGAGTGCTTTTACTGTGTTACTGTTGGTGTGTGTTGCACAAATACTTTACACATTGCCTCCTAAGTTACGCCTTCCTGCTCTGCGCCAGGCTACCCTGTCGGAAGTGGTGGTCCCTACTTGGACTAGGGTGCATACCCCGGCCAACTAGAGACCCCGGTTCTAACAAATCTCCACCGAGTTCATTACACATTGTTTATGTTGACCACCATCAAATTAAGAGGAGAAGTCCTTGAAGGCTAAACACTAAGGGAATCTCAGACCCATTTGTAATTTAATAATCAACATGTCAAAATTAAAGCACTATCCCCTGCATATCCTGTGAAGATTGTGTGTGTCTTTAATCAAACTAAGAAGGTATGTCAAGAAATGTCCATCTATTTAGTTGACAACCACAAAACCCTTAATGCTGTACGGGAGATTAGAAGGGTGTGTCAACATGTGTCAAAACACAGTGGAGGTTAGACAGTGATTAACAAAATATAATTGCACACTAATGATATGTAACATAAAAATGGTTGGGGAGTTTGGGGACTATGTATCTTCTTCATGATGCAAACATGTTTCAAACAATTTGCAGGGGTGCTATGAACGTACGTGGGGTGGTGCTAATGACAAAGAAAAGCTGGAACTAGCAGTAATGTGGCTTCTCCAATAGCTAAACTCCTTAAAAAGAAAAAAAACACATCAGTAAACCATGGGGGAATAAGTCGCATTTGAGTCACACTAATGTATGCATAACAAATGTGTTAAACATGAAGCTCCTGTAATAGCCAGTTGGACTTATTGTCTACTAATGGCAAAGGATGTGGAATGATGGCAAGCACACTCACATATCATGTCTGTAGTGGTATACCAAGAGGCAATTCAGAGATAGTCCAAACAAAATATTTATAATGTTCCAACCTTGAGCAAGCAGGGTTTCCAATTTAAAATGCAGAGTGTACCAATATCAAAACGTACATCTTGTCCCAGAGTCACAAATATGAGGAAATATTTAATTGATAAACTAACATGAATATCAGTTTGTCCATTTAGGCAGCCACACTCTTTTCAAACCTGGCAGAGAAGTCCCGAGTGACTTAAGCAAACTATTTTTGATCTGAAATCTGCAGGCGATTAATCTATAGTATGCACTACTGATGAGTCACCTGGATAAACTGGCTGTCCAAAGTATTCTGGTAATTAGATATAAAAGGTCGCCGCCTCAAATAACAATGTTCTGTCCTCCTGGTTATCAACCTGCAGCCTTACTTCGGCTTATTAGGCAATGAAAGGGAAGTGGTCGCTGTTAGGAATGAAACCAAGCTCTTTCGGCACAATTAAAGTGACAGCTGCATGCACACCACCTCAGATGAAATGGCAGAGACTCTCAGAAGTCAATCGAAACGCCCCACCTTGTCCATCAGTAGGACTCGCAGAGAGATAATTTACAGTTTTACTACATCACTACAGCTCCGTGGTCTTTACTTGCAATACAGCAGAGTCCCTTTCTTCAACGAATGCCAGCAGCACAGGAAAAGCAAGCCAAGCCCAGCTCAAGGACACAAGGCCTGGCCTCCAGGAGAGCTCCTTTACATTTAACAGCCCTTTCATTTCTGTAGAGCATCACTGCGCACCCGAACGCACCACTTAACGCACAATTATGAATTTGTTTAGATCCAGAGATGAATACATATTAGAAAAGGCCATGAAGGGCTGAATGCCGAACAATAAACTGCTTTTAAATCTTCCTGCGGCAGATCATCCCCTGAATGACTCACTGCCAGAGTGCTGCAAAGAAAGAAAAATCTCATCTCTTGTCCCATTGAGTTAGTTTGTATAATTAGTTGTTGTTCATATACATGTGCTTCTATGGATTTCAAATCCCAATCTCTATTGTTTGTGCCTAGCTCACACAAAGGATGTTTCATCGAATCAATCGCAGTTACAGCACCTGTCCAGATACGGATAGATGTGAACCATTTCACCCTTCATTTCTACATGATGGCTGCCTTAGTGTAGGTTTAAGTTTTCAAGCCAAAGAGAGATGTACCACACACTCGTGAATACTTGAGAGTGCCACTAACTGATCCCTGTGGGAGAAATGGGTGTAATTAACAAATCAAAAGCATTGATCTTTCAAAGTTAGAGGAGTAACATTTGAAATATTCTGTGTAGACCGCACTTTGAACAGGCAATGGTCTAGAGCAGGCTTGTCCAACGAGGAGCTCTCCAGCTAACAGTAAATAGGTCTTCTTTGTCCAGCCTACTCAACTGAATTAGAAGATGTTGCTTGGTTGAATTAATATATGCACACCAAATTGAAAAGCATGTATTTGAAAAACAAATGTGTGTTTTCAGAAATTATAAGCTGTTTGGAGAAAAACTGGTTCAATGTTCAAGACACATTCAAAGCTGATGTTTGTGTCAAAAGTCTAATGGTGTTGGGGAGATTACTATTATTATTATCTCGAATCTAATGGCATTGCAGCTATGGCAGTTATGTAGAACCTATGTAGAGGCATTCTACATTACCAAAGCATTTTTAGTATAACTGCAGGCAACCGTGCCTGATGCACTGAAGTGATCACCACTTGTAATCTTTGCACATGGGAGGCACTTATATAATCTTGTCTGATATGGAAACGATTATATATTTGATTACAGCAGTAGCTTGGGAAGATTTTAATTGAACGTAAGTAATCCTTAATACAACGAAGGTTGTGGAGACCTGTGGACTATAGAGTATTTATTTGTTCGCTCTACTCAAGACCAGAACTGTGTCTCTGACCATGGTCGGCTTAACCACTAAAGTTTTGAAAGTAAAATCTTCCAACAGGTTCAACGAGTGAACTGCCCACTGCTGCAAGAAGGAAAGTTGCTCAATAGATTACATTACATAACAGTGAAGGTAGAAGGTCAGTGGCATGCAATGCTTGGTCATATGCTATCAACTTATCATAATTTGGTCAAAAATGAACTTTCACCGCTGATCTGTACAGAGACGATCACCATATATAGCAGAAGAGTCAAGCATACATTTTGATGATGGGGTTGCCTTGCCCTACTCTAAGGGTTCATGATTCACTGTGTTCTTTTTTTACAGAGCAAGATAAAAAGCTCTGTTATTGGAGGCAGAGATCCTGCAATGATTCCAGGGAAACATCGTTTACAACTCATACAATACATCGCATGCCATTACAATGCAAGTCTTTACAACGACACTATGTTACATCGCTTGCCATTACAATGCAAGTTGTAACAATTACTTACTGTAGGGGGCAGAAGGTGTTGGATTTGTTGGATTTACAATCCAACACCTTCCCTACTGTTGCACACACTGGAGTTGAAATAGTAAATTATACTATTCCAAACTGCAGCGCCACCCCTACAGCAAGTCGTTGAAACGACTCGCGTTGTAATGGAATGTGTAGAAAACGCATGCGCTGCAACGAGTGCTATTCATGATTCCACCTTCTCAGAATTTTCTTAGAACATAACAGGTTGCTTCCATCAATATCCTAAGCATGGCTGAATAATAGAGTTCTAAACCTCTAAATGAGATCTGTTTTGATTTTACTGCTCTAACAGGCATTATCAGGTGTATTGCTTCAGAATCTTCTAGAACAGTGGTTCATGATCTTTTGACTTCTGTGGATTTCCAATGAATCAGTACTGGAAGCTAGGGAAACCCACCTATGCAATTTCTATGATTTGAACCTCAAAACACTATAGAAACAAACAGATATCAAGTAGATACACAAATTATGGAAATTATTTAATTCACAAATAAAATACCGTATTTTCTGATGTATAAGACGACTTTTTAACCCTTGATAATCTTTTCAAAAGTTGGGGGTCGTCTTATACGCCGGGGTCATTTTATGAGCAAGCAAATATAGCCCAAACCCTATATTTTAAAGGAAAAGTAGGGGGTCGTCTTATACGCCCAGTCGCCTTATACGCCAGAAAATACGGGACATGAAAAATGAATTTTTTATTTAACTGGAAAAGTTAGTGCTTTTCAAAAGCTACTTTATTTCTAAAATATGGGACAATATTCTTGACTCTAGCATATCTCATTTTCACTCCGAAAGCATGCTGTCTTTTTGTTAGTGCATACCATTTGGAGTTGTCTTTGGGGCCACCTATAGTACATGCTAGATATCATTCACTGTACTTGCTCTGCTTCCACAAATCAACACAATACCAAATACATTTTTAGCTTCCAGTTTAAAACTTCTTAAAAAATTAAAGTGTTCAGTTTTCAATGTTGCTTTTCTACGTATAAATACTTTATTAAACTGTTAATATCTTTTAGTTTTATAAACAGCTGCATATCCCTAGACTAGGCGTTGCAGACCCAAGGGGTCTGCGGACCACTGTTCTAAATGAAGAGAGAGAGAGAGTTCTTGTGATAAGGTCCTAGTGTCATAGTTTTTTTCTAAGTTTAATTTTTCAGATTTTAACGGGCAACATGAACTTTTCGATGAAGCATAAATCTTGTCACTGCAATTCTATCAGCTGCACACATCACAGAGCAGTTACCATATTAGAGATCAGGCAAGTTATAGTAGTACAACAAAGGTATCAATTTACACATGCCATACACATGCTTACACAATGAAATAGTAGTTCTAGAAACCAAATCAAGAGGTGTCACCCTGCTAAATCAGATATCGACGAAATGGGCCCCAGATGTCCATAGGGCAAGATGCACCAGGCAGCAAAGCGGCATACACCAGAGAGTTCATTACACATGGAGACAGGCGCGGCTGGTCCACTTGGGCGGAAGGGCCCCGCCCGCCCCCTTTTTCCCGTAGGAACAGTGTCTGTCAGGCTGAACAAAAGTCAGCCTGACAGACACTGTTCACTTTCAGTTTAAGCAGTCAGGAGACACACATGCGAATTTAGCGCTGGCTCCTGGCTGCCTGAACTAAACTTTCTGGGCTGAGAAAGTCACAGCTCCGTTGGGCGTGACTTTCTCAGCTCAGCAAAGGTTGCTGAGGCCCTCCCCTCAGTGACAAGTCATTGCATCACTGATTGCCTTGCACCTCTTCAGTTTTAAGCCCTGAAGCGCCCAGGGTCGAGTGTCAATTATTGACACTTCATCACTGAGTGGGGTGGGGTCAGTGGTCTCCCTGACCCGATACCAATCTGTGATGACAATAGGACTGCTGCCTTCCCTCATTGGCTGACCTCAGGTCCCAAGCCTCCTGTAACCTCCGAGACAGAGCAGAGCTGGCTGAAGGTAAGTGTGATTTTTTCATTATTACATTGTATGGTGCGTGCGTGCGTGCATGTATGAATGTTTGGGAAAGAGTGTTGTGAATGAATGTGTTTGTGTGTGCGCCTGGTTGTGAGAGTTATGTGTATGTGAGCCTGTGTGTGCGTCTCGTCCGCTCCCCTCCCTCAAAACTTACCGGCCGCCACTGCATGGAGATGCTGGTCTACCCTACCCCAGCACATCCAACCCTACTTTTGGCATAGCAAATAATTTTCTAGACGCTTTCGGTACAATTTGTACATATCCTAGAAGTGCCACAAATGGGGTAAGCTCTGTAACAAACTCTGACATTAAACCAACAGTCTCAAAGACCCGCAGCCAGAATGTCTTAACCTCCGGGAGGTCATAGGTCAAGTGAATATCACCAGCATCAGCAGAACTGCATAGACAACAGTTTCAGTCTTCAACCATGACATGCCTCCTCATAGTTAGCTGGTATATAGAATCCTCTATGGATATATTTAAAGTAGATAAGATAAAGCTTCCTGTTTGTGGAGATGTCTTTTGACTTCTAGCTGCAGTATACCCACTGGGCGTCTGAGATCACACAGCCCAACCCTGAGCCTATCTGGACCAGACCTGAAGTTTATATCCCTATTTTATTTATTATACATTGCTATAGTTAATCTACAGGGGCAGAGATTTGCAATTATCAATGAGAGAATGTCCCATTCTGCTGGTTCTTCCGGCATCACGAGGTTACTGCTACTTTCACGCACTGGCTAAATTTCTTGATATTTCATAATAGATGCATTCAGTCATTCCTTTAAACTTCAACCCCCAGCTGCCCTTTGTTGAAGCGGTGTCTGGTGGCATTGGAGCAATAAAAATACTATTAATCTGAATGTAGTGATTTTCCAAAATATCTAATTGAGCACTATAACACATGCAAATAATGCTGTTTCTTTCTATAACGTTGCGACCTCAGATTGCGTGCTATGTCAAAAAGCCTTCTCTTTATTCATAAAGCCCTGCGTGAAAACCGACCATGACTTAAAAAATCTGATTGTCACCGCTCCCTTTTAACTCCAATTACACTTTTCTACTTTTCATCCCTGCATGCTTCCATTCTCTGAACACAGCTTACACTTTCACGTGTGTTTACCTTAATTTCTATAATTGCTTGTCTGCAAATTGCTTACTCTTGCTTCCGAAGATTATAACAAGTTCCTCTGTAATTAATATCCCAGCATCACCTCTAGCTCATTTACTAATACATGGAATGGTTTCCTTGAGAGCACAAGATTAATTCCCATAACCTACAATAGCCAATAAACATTAGACTAGCCACTAACGTTTGGTTCTTAAAGCAGCTTGCTGCCCACCATAATGCACTTCAATGCCTGGGCAGGGGTAGTAAGCGCTATATAAATACAACTGTAATTAGAATGAATGGATACATCTCAAACAATTCTATATGTCACTGTGTGTTGAATGTTGTGCACAGGAAGCTATCAAAGAATTCATTGAGGGACTATTTGTTACGTAAAAATAGCTAGACAAGTGCAAGTGAGTACAGGTGTCTAATCACCCCTTCCTCCCTGGGATCCTCCAAGCAGGGGTCGTCGATCAAGAGGAACCTGGGAAAGTATCTCACCTACACATCGCCTCAAATCTCAACCATGCACCGATAGTACATTATAGACCAACAACATCCCTCCGTCGCAAGCCCTGTGCGACTCCCTCGCCACCTTCTTCCACCGCAAGATAGCAGACATCCATGACAGCTTCAACACCCAGACAGCCCCAACAGAAAGCAACACAACAGCCCCTCCGCACACCATCGACCACGACCCCCTGCTAGCCTGGGCCAGCGTGAGCATCGATGACACCATCAAGACCATGCGCACAGTCAACTCCGGCTCTCAGTCAGACCCATTCGCGCACCACGTCTTCAACAGAGCAAGCAGCTCCATCGCACCCCACCCCACCTGCGCAACGTCATCAATCTCTCCCTCGAGAACGCGACCTTCCCAGAGATCTGGAAACAGGCAGAGATCAACGCCCTACTCAAAAAACCTAAGGCAGACCCAAGAGACCTCAAGAACTTCCAGCCCATGTCTCTGTTCGCCTCGCCATGGTCATTGAGAAAACCGTCAACAGACATCTAACACGATACCTCGAAGAAAACAAAACCCTGGACCCTTCCCAGTTAGGTTTCTGCAGCAACCATAGTACCGAGACTGCCCTCATCTCCGCCACCGACGACATCAGGACCCAGCTGGACAACGGCGAGACCGCAGCACTCATCCTCCTAGACCTCTCTGCCACCTTCAACACCGTCTGCCACCGCACACTACGCGCACGCTTCCACGCCGCAGGGATCCTAGACAAGGCTCTGGTTGGACCACCTCCTTTCTATCCGGCAGAACCCAGAGCGTCTGCCTCCCCCCATTCCGTTCCAAAGCCTCCGAGATCATCTGCGGAGTACCCAGGGATCCTCCCTCAGCCCGACGCTGTTCAACATTTACACGGCCCCGCTCGCACACATAGCGCCGACAGCACGACCTCAACATAATCTCCTACGCCGACGACACTCAGCTGATCCTCTCCCTCACCAAGGACCCCATAACCGCCAAAGCCAACCTCCACAAAGGAATGAAGGCCGTTGCCGACTGGATGAAGACCAGCCGTCTGAAGCTGAACTCGGACAAGACGGAGGTCCTCATCCTCGGCTCCAATCCTTCAGCCTGGGACAACTCCTGGTGGCCGACGGCACGGGGGCAGCCCCGACACCCAGCGACCACCCACGCAACCTGGGAATCATCCTCGACTCAACGCTCTCAATGACCAGGCAAGTCAACCCCGTCTCCTCCTCCTGCTTCAACATCCTCTGCATGCTCCGCAAGATCTACAGATGGATCCCGAAAGATACAAGAAAGACAGTAACCTAGGCCCTCGTCAGCAGCAGACTCGACTATGGAAATGCCCTCTACGCAGGAGCCCCGACCAAGCTCATCAAATGACTACAAAGTATCCAAAACGCCTCGGCACGACTGATCCTCGACGTACCACGCCATGGCCACATCACCCCCACCTGAGAAACCTGCACTGGATCCCTGTCAACAAGAGGATATCCTTCAAGCTCCTCACCCACGCACACTAGGCACTCCACAAGACCAGTACAACCTACCTCAACAGACGGCTCTCCGTCTACATCCCCAACCACCAGCTTCGCTCCGCCGATCTCTCACTCGCCACTGTCCCGCGCATCCGAAGAAAAAACACCGGTGGGAGATCCTTCTCCCACCTCGCCACCAAGACATGGAACACCCTCCCACTGAGCTTACGACAGACCCAAGACCTGCTGACCTTCAGGAGGATACTCAAAACCTGGCTGTTCGATCAGTAACACCCCCCCCCCTAGCGCCTTGAGACCCTCGCGGGTATGTAGTGCGCTTTACAAATGATTGATTGGGGATCGGGCTATACCGGCTATTAAAGGCCCGCTCCAGCGTTAAAGGCCTGAGCCGAAGGCGAGGGACTTTAACAAGGGAGCGGGACTTTAATAGCCGGTATAGCCCAGCTATGAAGGGCTATAAGGCTATTAGAACATTCTGCCAATAGAGGGCAGAATATTCCAACAAATAAAACAAAAGGCTTTCGTAGTTCGAGGGGTTTAACTTCCCTCAGGCTCCGAGAAGTCTTTGAAAACAACATTGAAATGTTGCTTTGCGGCCCTTTACCAGCCCGACAATGGAGCACTCCATTGTCTTCAATGCAGCTCCCAACATTCCAATGTTCGAATTCACGGTATGAGTCGCTTTTGCTTGCGTTTATGGAGAGATCATAAGCACAGTGTTCTGTGGGACTGGGGCCACCAGTCCCTTCTGAAAGTTGCGATTTGTCTAGCTCGGTGAAATTAGTGATGCACAAACTGCATCGGAGCTACTAAATAGTACATTAGAAAGTTAGGGGCTGCAAAAACTTCTGCTTCATATGCCAGCTGCTTGTAATAACATGAAATTCTCCATTGCCTCCCTGCCCATGCAAGTTGATCAACAGAGATCAGAGTGAAGGAAAAAATGCTCTGGTTAGCAGGATGTTCTGGAATAGGTAGAGCAGCTTAGATAGTAGTACCCTTTTCTTTAGAGCAACTCTACCAGCCACTGGCAGTGGCAACAAGATATATTTTCTATTAGAGAGTTAAATAATTCTACACTTTTCCTATAATTGTATGTTCCAATGGGGGAACGTCGTTTACGACGCAACTTTTAGCACGCAGTGCTATTACAAGGCGGTTTTTAAATCGCATTCTATTACAACGCATGACTCTGGGAGGCGCTCAAGGATAGGGAATACTTTCAATTTACTATCCAACACCTTCCCTAGTGTCAACGGGGACTGGAGTTGGAATAGTAAATTAAAATATTCACTATCCAACACCCCTTTCTGTTATGCGTTGTAAAAGAATGCGTTATAAACAAGCATTGGAAATGCAATAGGTCTCGCAGTAGTAAAGTTTGAGCTATAGGTGTTATTTATTTTTTTGTTTTTTATTTATGTGTTGTTTTTTCTAAATAGCTAAATTAATAGCTTTCTTCTTTACAAAGCCAATAGTTATAATTTTTGTAAATGTGACACCTCTAGCATTTGGCAATCCTTGGACCTTCGGTAATGCCAATAAAGCATTATTGCCTAGCATTGCATTGTATCGTTGACTGTTTACATTCCTGGCCTACATACATTATGCAACGTTTCTTTGAAGTTACCAGACCGGACAGTTGTTGTTGTTGTTTGTAATGGCTGCTTATCACCTCAATAATAACTCCCCCTGTCTCCACCAGCTCCCTCCCGCGCGGCCCCGCAGGTCCCCCTCCCCTTGGTGTCAGGGCCCACCGAACTGCCACATGGGCACTGATAAAGAGTGATGGATGGGCTGTGGCTGGCTCCACTGGGGCCAGTGCTCGGCTGGGAGCATCTCAGTGCACCGGTGGCCAGGAGTCTGGCAGTGTGAGAGGAGGAGAGAGAGAGAGGGAGGGCAGGGGGGGGGTGTAGGGATGCGATGGAGAGAAGCAGGGCAGGGAGGGTGGCGTAGATCAAGGCAGTCTTAGAGGGAGATGAGAAGTGTGAGGGAGGGAATGAGGAATCTGGAAAAGAAAGGATTTAAAGGAAGAATAACGGGTGGAAAAGAGGAGAGACCAGTGGAGGGATTGAAGAGGGGAAGGGGAAAGGAGAACACAGCTATGGATAAAATAAATTGGTATATAGAAGAAAGAGACGTTGGAGGGAAGAGTAGAATGGAAGAGAGAATGGAGGGAAGGAAAAGAGAGGGTTTAGATTAGGGTGGGAAAGAAGGAGAGGGCGGAGGAAGGGAGCACGACAGAGGGTGGACACAGCGAAAGATACAGGGAGGACAGGAAAGGAGGAAGTGACTGTCTCACTGGAGAAGCAACAGCTGCATGAATGTCTGAGAGGACAAACAAACAACAAGTTCTTATTAACTCAGATCAAATGTGCTTTGCAAATGTTCTGCTGCAGGGGGTTAAGCGCTGTCGGGTCATCGCAGAGCTGCACAATGGTGCTTCAACGCTGGGTTTGGCCTGATGCTGGGGGGCTCACAAGTGAGAGTGACAAAAGTTTCCTAAAGGGTGACCAAATGAGGCAGGCACCAAGTTGGTCGGAGGGGTGGGATCTGGGGGAGGCAGGGAGCTGCGGCAGGTAGCGGGAGAAGGAGGTTGCCGGGTGGCTAGTATTGCAAATAGAATAAGAAGTCCTCTTATGGTGCGCCAAGCCAATGAAGCTTTTCGCCCCACAGGGGTTAACACCATGGTTTTCTAAATACTCTATTTGTGGCTCTATAATTCAAAATGACCTTCGTTATGCAGGGCCAGCATTTTAATTTTGGTTTAGGACAAAAATACATATACTATGCATTGGTAGGAGGTTGCCGGTCTGGTGGATGGGGACGGGTTGTGGTCTTGGGGATGTACGGGGCATCATTGGGGGCGTAAAAGAAATACTGCGGGGAAAGCGAGGCTCGGGAGATGGCGGGTAATGCATGAGAGGTGGGCTGCTGTTAGAGGCTGTCGGGCGAGAGCATTTGAATTCCGAAGCACGGGAAATGCGGGCGATGGTCGCGTGTAAGCACCACTTGGCACGGAGGTGCCGACCGAGTCCGGGGTCGGGGTGGCGAGACTTGTGACACCTGGGTATAAGGTCCTGGGTGTAAGATGCTGGATACAAGTGGGCTGTCGTGGTGCAGCATGTTGGAGGCGAGTATTGTACGGTGTGCTGACTCCTAGGCGTGCGACCGATGCTTCGTCCAACTAGGGGGGGGAGGCAGTGCGGGGGCAGCCACGGTGGAGTTTGGTTTCCTGCTAGACAAGCGAAAGAAGCATGGCCCCAGATCTGCAAGAATGGGCTATGACCCCCCTCGCCCCCCCTTCTTGTCCGTCTCACATGCTGCCACACCATTAACTAAGAAGCAAAGAACGACAAGTGGGAGGCGGCGGGGGGGGGGGGAGACACGCGAGCCAGGTTTGCAGGAGAGGTGTGGCGAGGGCGCATCTGTCTGCCGGGGGGCGGACGAGGGTTGGGGGCTCTGTTTTGGAGGGCGGTCTCGGGAGGGAACAAATGGTGGTGGGGTGCGGAGCGGGCGTCTAAGCAAAGGGGACAGAATAACGAAGAGGTATTGTAGGCATGACAACATCATATCGGGTGGTGGTACTCGTGGATGAAATATGACAACAAACAGTAGCAGTGGGTCAATAATTGTGTACCTCTCTCATATGAATCTGGAACAATAGTGGATAGATGCAAGGAGTGAAAACTAAAGAAGAATATCTTTCCTATGTGGAACAAGCCTTTCACCGTAACACGGCTGGCAGGGGAGGGGGCGGAGAGGGGAGAGGTGCGACACGGCAGTAGGAGGAGGAGGGGGGAGGAGAGTAGGGGAGGCACGGCCTAGCGGCAGGCAGGCAGGGGAGGAGAGGAGGAGGGGGGAGGAGAGTAGGGGAGGCACGGCCTAGCGGCCGTGCAATCAAGTAGTGAGGGGGCGGAGCTGGGGGAGGCTGTGAGAGAGAGTAGGCAAGGCAGGCGGCTGGGGGCATGTGCACGCGCTTTTAAGCTCAATGCACATGCGCATTGAGCTTAAAAGTCACGGGCACTGCAAGGAATCGCCACGATTCCTTGCAAGTTAGATAAAGTCTGGATGAGCCCCTATAGTCTCGCTTGCTCGATGCGCATGCGCATCGACAGGCGAGACCTAAAACCGCGTTGTTACAGCATGCGTGCTAAAAGCATGCGTTGTAACAACGTACATCCGTTCCAATGATAGAGAATGCCCAGGTATTGCATTGCTTCCAACTGCAATTTGAATGCCAATGATGGAATGTTTTTTGTTCAGTTAAAGCAATACCGATTTAGCCCAATTTATTGATAGCTCTGACCACCTGTTGTATACGATAATCTCCCTAATTATCAGGTTAAAATTTTGTTCTGGGTTCTTATATAGCAGCAATATATCATTCACAAACATTGACAGCAAAATCCTATGTGCACCAAATTGAAGCTGCAAGTGTGATGGAAATCCTTTAGTATTCAAGCACGGGGTCCATGGGTAGGGCCAGATTGAACAGGATCTATGACAAAGTGCAGCCCTGCTGCATCCCTCTACCAATTGCTATTGGGAAGACAATTGGTTGCTTATTTTGATTCTGGCTGCTAGAGCTGTGTAAAGATGTTTAACCCTTTCGCTGTACCTGTCAGCCAACGACCGTTGCAAGAACTACCTCCATAGAGCTGCGCACGTCCGTTGGCTGACGCGGCCCGACCACTCTTCAAAGCCGCCGCACCGCGGCGGAATTTCGACTGCGGTAAAGTGGTTAATAAAAAAAAATAACTATCAATTGAAGCATGGGCCACCTTATGCCCATTCTTTCCACCACAGGAAGGGCCATTTAATGGAGTCTAATGATTTTAAATCCAGAAACATGGCCACAGTTTTTATATCTGGGTCAGTTTTTTGGGTCAATTCCAGGGCGGACATAGCCTGGCAGTTACCGCTGGTCTGTTCCCACTGGAACAGGGTAAAGATGGATTGGCATATGGTTGGGTCCAATCTGAGTTGACATTGTGTGCAAAATAAAAGATGGGCTGGGGTGCGGCCCGAGTAATTACCAGTGCCTGAGATTATTTCAATTATTCTTCCATCACTTTTCTGTCTACTTTAGCGCTTACAATTTACTCTACAGAGTAACGCCCCCAAATTTAGAGGGTGGTGTGCATGGAGGGTCTTTCCACACAAGAATCCCTGTCGAGCTTTATTATTCTCTGCCATGTTATGGGGAGTATCTCCAACTCACTACCATGGGTACCACAGCCCGGGAAGCAGGCTCAGGCCCTCAGACTCAAAAGCTGCTCAACAGAGTCCACCCTCAGCAGCAGGTTGGGGCACAGGAGAGGTATGGAGTCAGTAGGCTCAGGTTGGCCAGACCTCCCGGTTTACGAGCAGATGCAAACCAATATGATGGGTGACATTGCATGGTATGAAGGCCTAACTGATGGGGGCGATTTATTTTGCAGCCAACTTGCATTGGGCTCCTTGGTGCCCCCCCTCATTTTATCAGGTTATCAATGTGCTTCCTCTCGGTCCTGGGATTTCAATTTAAGAGCAGCTTAGTAAATCCTCTGTGGCCTATAGATCAGCTTTTTTGAAGATTAAGGCACATACGTTTGCAATACTCAAACCTGGTGATACTGATTCGGTGATTAACACCATTTTTGGGGTATAAAGTAAAGTACTGAAGTGCACAATGATTTTAAATGGCTCATATCAGAGAGCACTTGCGACTTTAAAGGGGTTCCAGAATACAGCACTACTCGAAGATCACGGGAATGGCAAGACAGAAGCCTACACAATATGAAACCACATAATAAAGGAGTAGTTATGGGAGAAATACTGGCTGTATATTGTGCAGGACCATTAACGTATACAATAAATGTGTTTAGTATAAAATAAGGTAGATTTGACCCCTTCAACATAATGCACTTAATAACCACAAAGAAAACTAGATTGACTGCAGACAGACCCTTGGGTTCTTTACTATCAACACAAAAAGTCTACATCCGCCAAACCTACTTTAGACTTCAATTGCTAAACAAGATGTTATGATAACTCATGAAAAACGGCAATGATAAAACAAGGAATACCAATACACCCTTTATAACGAGTGTTTATTATGGAAGTGTTCCTGCTAACTTTGTTCCTATCACAGTATGAAAGATTTACAGAAAAAAACTGAGACTACTAATTGGATAAGTTCCAGATTTCATTGAGCCCTCTCTACCTCACTATCGTTTCACAATTGTCAGACTAACCTGGAGTGTATAATATAGGATTGCTGTTATCTAGGATCCAGTTATTGAATAATGGGTTTATACTGATTGATTTAGAAGAGCAGGAACAACACTCATCCGTAGCTTCCTGATTTAGGGCAAGGATCATGACTTTAGTGAGGGGTACTGGACATGAATCCAGGCTAGATGAGGAAGAGGCTATGGCGTGATGGCACACATGTACTGACACACTCCTTCAATATCAAAAGACAACATTTAACTAGAGATCCATACATATAGAAGTCCTCAAATGTTATCATGTTTTATCATTGCGTTTTAATTATAATGAAATAAGTCAGTCTTTTTTGCATACACATTGATAACGAATAACTAGAAGAAATGACAGGCGTTCTTTAACACTGCAAATATGCAACACATTTAAGTGAAAATAACCCTGGAACCAAAGAAAGGTTTTCGAGAGACAATCATTACCGTTTTCAATGGTTTTCAAGCAAGACACATCCTTCAGAAAGCTACATGTCTCTTTGTGTGTTGTGTGTTTTGCTCTCACCATTTTCTTTTCA
This sequence comes from Lissotriton helveticus, assembly GCF_964261635.1. Classification (NCBI taxonomy): domain Eukaryota; kingdom Metazoa; phylum Chordata; class Amphibia; order Caudata; family Salamandridae; genus Lissotriton; species Lissotriton helveticus. Next base: position 15,405,183 of record NC_136060.1, on the reverse strand, counting down.
CTGTGCTTCGTTGTTCAGAGGTTACATGATATAAAAACTCATATGTTGAGGGCGTAACCTTTTTCGGATAATTTGTGCTCGCAGTAAATACAAATGTTCACCATAAAAGTCTGGGTTTGAGATTAGTTGCTGAGCTGGTAGCAGCATTTTGATCTTTTAACATACTTACTACTGACTGAAAAGTACCCTCTGAGCAATATCCCAAGGTATTACTTCATTCATCTCTGATGGGCCATTACATGATAGGACCAGTCATACGCAAATCAGTCTGTTTCTCCCACACAAGGAACAGTCTCATATTGAATACCTAGCCGAATCTTCCCTGCATGGAACAGCAAGCAGTCACGGGCACTGTGCTTGCTTGAGCACCATCAAGGAGTGGTAGAGAGAGTTCCTAGGCACAATAAGCATGGACGTCTACATGTACATAACACTTTTTATGTAGAACTAGAGACTATAAAACAGATAAGTAAGTGTGTGTGTTACTAAGCTGTCTAGATACAGGGATTGGACTAAAAGCCAGTGATTCTAGGCAAATCATTCTACATCATTGTGCCTGAAAATGTGTGAAATACATCATGTGTGTAATTATGTAATTCTGTATGACGTGTAAAGAAATATGTGCTATGTAATATCAAACTATCAACACTTTTTGGTTTATGTGATCTGGTTTCAACCATTCCCCTTGCTTGAGAATCTCTGGCTGTGAGGAAAAATTCTATGCTAAGCACCCCATGGAACTACATCTCATCAAGTAGTAAAAATATAAATATAAAATAATAAATAAATATACTGATATACACCCTCTGAACTGCATTATTCTACCTTTTTTGCTGTTGTGCCACTGCAAGAGTAATATAATGATGTGAACATCTTCCATTATACGTTGGAGAGTTTTAGATCCAGAATCGGGTACAAATGTTGTTCTAGCCATAACTGAAATTCTTCATGATCCCCACCCATCTTATGGCATCTGCTACTATCAAAAAAAGACAGAATTCGATGAAACATTGATACAAATACCAAGCACTTTTCACACCGAGTTGTTCTGAGTTATGGGGTAGCTGGAACCCAATAGAAACTCGAGTCTTCTGCTTTAGAGAGGGATTAAATGGCCTTCCACCCATACTGGCAGGACTTTGGCCACCAGGACAGGTAACGAAAACCAAGGTGATACAGATTAACCTCAGATTAAGTGCAACACATGACAATTCACAATAACATGATAGATTTTTTGAGACGCAAATTAGTCCAGTTTAAAGACATCTTCTTTAAATGAGAGCATTTGAAGCATCAACTTTGCAAGCAGTTCAGCAAACGATGGTGCTGGCGCAAAGGTATATGTTGAGTTGGCATCCCTCAAAATGCACTGGAACCGAGTGTGACTCTTTCTGGCATTTTCAGCTGGCCACATCCATATGACATCATGCTTGGTTCTCTGGACGAGTATTATTACTGGGAGAATTTAGGGCCACAAAGACTGAATTCCAAGCCATATCTGTCCTGTGCTCCAGCAGCACTGCGTGGTCCTTTCCGCCAGGGCTGTGGAAGGTTCCTCACACTTTCTCATTTGTTTCAAGATACCAGATTTTCAGCATTTAGTGCCCTGCTGAGCTACTGCCCCGGCACCATAGTGCAGTATATTTGTCTGGGTTTATCTGTTTTCTCAAATAACAGACTCTAACGAAGTCATAAAAGGACCAGACGATTTTTTTTTTTATTAAACTACTTATTAGTTTGTTTGGCGCTCTTTAACGCACTAACAAGGTATCCACTTAGAAGAAAGGGGCCAATTATAGAACACTTTTTATTTTTGCTGAGCTAGGAAACAGTCATTTAGTAGAACGGCACAGACATGTCTGGCACGAGAGGAAAGCTTTGCACTGCTCGACTCTTCTCTTCCTGTACAAATGTAACTAATTGGAAGGCCACATTAAGAAACAGCGGGCTATAACAGGTATTGTTCTAAAAAGGGGACATTAAAATGCAAGCTAGATCAATGTGTGACACAAACGCATTAAGAGACCAACAGAGAAATGTGTCATTCCGAAGCCACAATGCTTCTTTATGCTGAAGGTTATATTTGTTTGTTAACTACTTATCATGCATGCATGAACGGGAAAGCCTGTAATCAATGTTTTTTCAATACTTATTTCATAAAACGTCACGCACAAAGTATCATTTTTCTTTTGTATGTTTCTTTTTTTCTGCCTTCACGTTAATGTTTGTGAGAGGTGTCAACAAATAGTATGGGACCCCCTACTTTCTTGCACAGGTCTCAAACGGTGTAATCATCAAACCTGCACTTTGTAGTAGGTACAGTACTATGAATCACACTACATGTGCAATTCCCGAACTACATGCAGGGTTTTACGACTCGGCTCTCCCTATACTTATGTGTGCGGAGTTCTCCGCCCCGATGGTGTAGTCTCCAGGTGTTAGGGAGTGCAGAGCACTGGCGTAACGAAACTCGAGGGGGCCTCCCTGCAAGGCACGTGGAGGGGCCCGCCCTGGGCTCAATCAGGAGCTTTGCAGCCAGAGATCTGTGCTGAGGGGGCCCCCTGGAGCTTGGGCCCCCTCACACCGCGGGGGCTGCGGGGGCCTGTGCTACCCCACTGGTGTGGAGCCGTAAAACTCTGCACGTAATTAGTAAATACCCAAAAGCAGTAAAGGTATTCAAAAGTGTAAGTCTACCTTTGTGAATCAGGTCACTCGATGGCATGTATATGCACATCCTTGAATAAATCTGCAGACACACCCTGAACAGGCCGTGGACATGGATTTAAATGCACGACTACATACATTAGACTTACGCCGGGAAGTAAGCATAAGAGGTGGGGGCATAGCTACACCCGATACTCAATTTCGGCTTCGCTTTCAGTGACTTTGTAATAACATGCAAATTATGTATGACCATGATTTTAAATCATAGATTCAACATACATTTTTCTTTATTCTGTTTTTATTCCTTTGGACAGGCTGGTAGTACCCAGAATAATGTGCATGGATATAAAAGTGCAGGAAAGTAAATACTAGCATGCGGGTGGTGACGTTTAAAGGATCTCTGAAGTATATAACTCCAGTCACCACTGGATCTGATCTTAAATGGTGTCTCTGAGATAAAACGCTGCTCTAAAGCCCCTGGCAGTCACTGAGCTCCATAATCTCCGCTGGCCTCAACCATTTTCTAGCCTTGGCTTCTCCAGTCGAAAATATGTCACTTTCTGTCACTTGCTAATAATGTTTGAAGGTGGTGCAGCCTCAGCGCTCCGTGCAATCAGATACGAGGCTACTAAGAGGCCACCATCTTGTGGCAAGCAGAGTGCCCACACTGCGTCAGGAGGGTGACGTGTTCCTGCACGTGCCGGGTTATGTTTCTCATGTCTGCTATCAGTGGCGCTTGTCGTGCTGTGTGCACAGCAATCTATCATCGCAGGTGGTAAGTACACAGCTCACTAACCCAGGCTTGTCTCCTTAGCTCAAATACAGATAAGGTTTCCATACATTTTCTGGTTGCTCCTAACTTTGTGGCTTAATAGCTAGAGCGGCCGACCTTGAAGCTGGGAACCCTGTTCGAGTCTGGCGAGAGGCTCAAACATCCTTTAATTCTGGGCAAATCACTTAATCTCCCTGTGCCTAAAAAAAAAAATGTTTTCCTCTGTAATGCAACAGGTGGTCATGTAAAGCGCTCCGATACCTTCAGGTCGAGTTCACGCTATATAAAACTTCAAAAAAAAAAGGACTGTACAGGATGACTAGATTGGCTTAGCGTTTGTGTAATCTTTCAGTATTAAATACCTGGGTATAAGCGCAAGAATTATCAAGCTTTCTTAAAGTTACTTGTTTCATATCAGGATCACTAAACTTCGATTAGTATGCATATTTTGGGTGACTAGACAACCTGCCGGCTTAGTGGCTCATCGACATCACTTCCTATTGGCTCTGGCGAGACCAATGACGACGGGATTTACCATGCGTTTTAATGGCCTCTAAAGGTCCAGTCCTGTTAAAGTGAGCATGAACCACATTATGTTTCAGCAAACAATTGTTTCAAAATGGAACTATTTTCTTTTTTACTTGGACAAATTTCATGCGACATGTGATGAAAGTCATGAAAAGTGGCGAACTAAAAATGCATCAACACTTTTCTGCAATTTTGACTTAATTTGTATTTGTCAATAGAATTCTTTAAAAAAATGTTTTGCTGTTTATACCAACTAAAGTTTTTCTACAGTTCCGTAGGTAAACTTTGTATTTTTCCAAAGATCCTACTTCACAATGGAGCCTTGTGACATGTGCTGTGCTTGTATTTCCAGATTTGCACCCCACGCACAATATGACGTTACAGAAAGGGCCGGCTTTAGCTTGGGTTGCACAGTGCAACAATCTCCTTCTCGACGAATTCCAAAACTACCACCCTTCAACAGTGACCTTCATTTCTCCATAGCAATGCGCTACTCATAGTTAACTCACACTGAGCCCTGTGATGTCCTGTATGTGCAGCATACACATTAACCCTCTGTGCTACTTTATAAGTCAAAACTGCCACTAGACTAAACTCCGATCTCTCTCCAGCAGAAGCATAAATCACCAGAGTTATCGTGACTATTTTATTGTTGCCTGAAAACTGCTGGACACACAAGGACCTCTGCAGTGCACGCTTTTCAATCGGTAAGATATTTTTAAACACAGCGCCCCCCAAGGTCAGCGCCCGATGCGGCTCCATAGATTGCACCACTCTAAAGGTGGCACTGGTTACTGCACATCCGATGCCATGTTATGCATTGACTCTCCTCAACTACATGGGCACGGTAATTTAGGCCTGGTGATGTCAAGATGCTTATTCATGTCATGTCACCAAGGAAGCACCACCTACATTGGAGGTGGTGATGCACGTATGCACTAGGAGCACATCTCTTTGAATAAGGAACATGCTGTAATCTGTGCCTTGCACAACATGGAAAGCCCACAAGTCATGCTTGTCTGCAAGATGTGTATACACACGCCAAATGATCACGCCCATCTCACTTTACACATGCACAATTTCCATTTCTTTATCTGCACATGCACAAAAGGCACCCTTCCCTCTGTCTTATTCCCACAAGGTTGTCTGAATCCCGCCCAAAGACATTGTTTCATACTTTATAGAATAAGTCAGAGAAAAAAAAATCGCCAGTGTTCACTTAATATGCTCATTATAGAAATTAGTCAGTGCTTGATTTGTAATGGAATGAGATCCGGTGCCCAAAGCTCTGCTCTGAAACTCACGACCGGTGCAATTAAATATCGGTGCACCAAGTACCAAAGCTGCATAGTCTTTAATTCACCTCAGGCCTGTTTTATCCCCTATCAGACTCCCCCTGTCCCTTCATCTCACTCTTGCAGGTTCCTGCTCTCTCCCTTTATGATGGGTTTTCCATCTTTCTCTACCTTCTTCTTTCCACTTTGTTTGGTTTTCCCGTTTCTTGATCACAGTTGCATAAAAATAAGTGCTGGTCCCAAAATATAAATGCCGGAGCCCCTCACTGGCAACCACTGGCTCAAATTAAGCACTGAAATAGCTCCAACGATTGCTACATCGGGGTTTGTAGTGTTGATCTGGAGCATCAGTGTTCAAAGTTTTCAAATTAATTTGTGTGATGTAAGCATATTACACTCTGCACATCTGCATATGTACACACAAACAAAATGAGTAACGGACAACTGTGTAATCCCTTGAATATGAAATTTGGGGATTCTGATGACATCATAAATTATAAGGCCGATCGCCAGGTGTTTTGTAGATGTCACCAGAATCCTGTGATGGCAAAGCAGGGCCGTATTCCATACTACTCATTATGTATTTTTTTAAAATGACATGTATATATTGCAGTAATTATTATGAAAAGTTTTTTTCTCCAAAGCACAGCTAACAATGACTCTCATTAGAATTAGAATGCTTAGGTATTTTCCCATGAATAAACTTTTGATAAAAAATATGGACTTTGGTGAGAGTCAGTGGATTTATGTGATTCTGTGGCTGCGGAGTACACCACTTAATTGTGGATTTGCCTTATAATGTGCAGATGTCACATAAAGTGTTGTTTCTAGTTAAAGTGAAAGAAAATAATATTGCTGGATAATATGGACTTTATAATACTATATGTTGTGTCATAAAAGCATCCACACATGATTGTATATATACAGGTACACATACATACATACATACATACATTTACAGGCATTTGGTCAGCCTTCATCTATTGCTCTGTTCAAGTGCCATTTACATGTTGCTTCTGAACACAAAGGCATGGCCCAGTGGGTTAGCCCAATTAAGGCACTGACTCTCTTCACTGTAAGTAGATTGATTTATTTCTGTGACAGGTCATTCTTTTACTTTTTTTAGAGAAACGTATGCACACCACCGACGGTATTTTATACTTTTAGGGCCAGATGTAGGAACCAAAATACCGGTCGGTAACGGCCGATTTCGGCCGTTACGACCGGTATTTAAGAATTGGCAGGTAGGGGGCATATTTTACCGATTCGGTAAATTTACCGAATCGGTAAAATACCGAATCGGTATTTTTACCGATTCGGAAACCTTCAGATGTAGGTGGGACTCTTCAGAGTCCCAAAGGCCCTACAAATGCGGTATTTTACCACCCAATCCAATTGGGTGTTAAAATACCGAATTCAGGTGTGCATGCACATGTGTGCATGCACACCTAGCCATGTGACAGACAGACATGCCCTTAGGGCATGTCTGTGTGCCACATGGCGCACATGCCTATTTTTGGGGTGCCAGAGGGTGTCAAAGTGACACCCCCTGCACCCCTGCAGAATTCGGTATTTACCGATTTGGTAATTACCGATTCGGTATTTCCCATTGATTCCTATGGGCTTCACAGCCCATAGGAATCAATGGGAAATACTGATTCTGTATTTACCGAATTGGTAAATACCGAATATTACCGATTCGGTATTTCCACATCTGGAAATACCTACATCTCCCCCCTTCATATTTACCGATTCATAAATACCGAATCGGTAAAATTCTGTATTTATGAATCGGTAAATACAACTTACCTACATCTAGCCTATAATGTCTATTGCAAATGCATGGAAAAAATATAATTGCATACTCGCCCAGTTCAGACCAGCCAGCTTTGCTCGTGCTTGTCTTTGAGTTGATTTGAAAAACAGCGTTAAGTGTCTTTATAAATGGTGCCAATACATGCATTGGATAAAGGGAAGATAAAGTCATTTGTTCCAAGCTCACATGGTTTGTTGAAGAAGTTACGATGCACTTTGACTTTGAATTTGAAGGGCTTTATCTTTGCATCCTGCAGAATTAAACACCACCGAATATGCACCAAATAACAACCGGCATACGATGCATGTATTTGGGAAAGTTACTTAAACAAATAAGAAGCTGTCTTCGTATTAATAGGCTGTTGCTCACTCTTGGAAAAGTATCCACTGGCGCAGCGTTTGGTATAACCTCCTCGTTGAGATTTTATCAAACTAAGACACACAGCTGAAATGAATAACAAAGAAATAGAAATGAGCATTACTACGAAAGCAGTGTGCAGCAAGATTGGGTGTGGAAAAACGAGCCCTGTCTCCTTCAGAACATCATGGAACATATCCTAAAGTGACTCCTAGCTGGGGCCAACATTTAGGGCAAAATGGTGTAAGTGGTTGAAGAGTGGTAGTAGTGTTATATAATATCACCACCTTAGAAAGTGGTAAAAGGTTGCATGTCACAGGAATGTTCAAGGCATGTGCTGCTTTTGGCTTGAAATATAGCAGTGTTTGTTGGCACATGTAAAGAAAACAACTAAACCTAACACAATAACATACGCAAAGCAACATAACGCCACAAACTGTTAACCCCTTACGTGCGGGGCTGTTTCCCCCCGCTGTGCTGGGGCACGGGGTGCGCGTACAGGGCCCCGGGGCTCATGACGAGGTCAGCTCGTCATTAGCCACGGCGCTCCGGTGCTCATGACGAGCTGCGCTCGTTATGGCCACACCCGTTCCCATGGAACGCTCAGCACAGCAGGGGAAACAGCCCAGCATGTGAGCGTTCCACGGAACGGGCACGGTCATGACGAGCTCAGCTCGTCATGAGCACCGGAGCGCCGTAGCTCATGACGAGCTGGCCTCGTCATGAGCACCCAAGGGGTTAAAACATAACAGCACAACACAACAGCCAAAACAGCACGAAACAGAAAAACTGCTGGACAGCAAAACAAAACCACAGTGCAATAAAGCAGCACAAAGCAAACAACAGAACACTTCACCGGCATAATAAAATGGCACACAGCAAATGCGCACAAATGTTCTTTTCACACATTATCACTTCAAGAATCCTGTTTTTGTAATACAGTGATAAAAGGCGTTTCGAGCAGGCACAACCTCACCATGAGCTAGCGCCTTGACATCTATGGGTATTTGACGTACTTTATAAGCTTTTATAACATAACATAACATAACATAACAGTGGCAGTCTAAACAATTTGTGGTCGGGTTCTCTGTGTGCAGTGCAATCTTTGTATCGCTTGTGTAGCTTCATCTCCAGGATGTGTATACTCAAAAGTGAGATGCTTGAGTGGCAACTGATCTCGGTAGCATACAGAGCAGGGATTCTGAAAAATTATTGTGAAGTGGCACTTATTCCAGTCAACACAAATGATTTTCTTTCCTTTTATAACAACGTTTGAAAAGTGTATGCATAAATGTAATAAATGAAATTCACTTTCCTGACTACTGTAATTTATATGTATGTATGTCAAGTCAAAGTCAAGCCTTCACTACACCTACATGTAAGTATTAGGATTTATAAAGCCTGACTAGGTAGGCTCACAATCTATAAATCTCTAGAAATATATCCTTGTGACACAGAGTTTGATAACTTTGCTTTGCTCCTTCCCCCACCCTCGTCTTTCTCTGCAACAGCCAAATTGGCCAGACCCCACACTTTCAGACACTAAGATTGAGTACAGATGGGTCTATTCACAAAAGCATTCATTAATGTGTAGTACAGGAGTACTCATTTACACACTATTACATGCCTTTGTGAATCAGACTCGGAATGCCCGCTCACTGTTGGTAAAATGACTTTTTATCTGTACTAATTGTTTATGAAAATCTCCTAAACATTCCCATTTTACATGTTTGGGGCCAATTCACAAAAGCTTCTAAAAGTACACAAAGTGCTACTTTATCGATTCCAAAATTACTTGGTAAATAGGTCTATGTTTATTCTGCCTTTTTAATATTTTAAATACTTTGGTTTCTGAGGGACCTTCAACGGATATGGTATTATAAGAGTACCCTCCGCTGTGCAGAGGAACTTACTAGTAGACAGCATTCAAGAAGCACTTTCAAGAGTGCGCAGAAAGTAGTGGTTTTACTCAATCTTAAATGCTAAAATACAATTTAGTATGTGGTAATAGTTCATTAAGGAGCCAATGGTGATGACAGATTTTAAGTATTTGGGAGGGTGTTCTAGTAGAGGTATGCCTTGGTGTCTGTGAGAAGTAAATATATGTTGGGGATCAAATGGGCTAGTAGTGGAGATAGAGTCATGCTCGGCTGCCGAAAGCCGAATGACAAGATCCACCATTAGAACCTTTGACAATAGGTCTTCTTAACCGCATCGATGCGGCAGCTTTTCCCGCTGTGCGCGGCGATTTTCAAATCCCCGCGGTTCATGACGAGCTCAGCTCGTCATGAGCGCACGGCAGGTTACGCTCATGACGAGCTCAGCTCGTCATCAGCCTGGAAGGGGTTAAGGAATGTAATTCATGACCTCTATTCACTACTGACTGGAAGAATAAAGAATAACACATTGAATGTAGGTTGAGGGGAGAAGATCTGAAGCTGCATTCCAAAATGTCTCAGAAATCTGATTATTTACTTCATGTTATTTTAAGTATCCTAAAAAGCACAGATCTAGGTGCAAGGAGTAGTAATATGCATTTAATAGAGAACGGTGTTTTGAATCAGGAGTATCTCATACATGAGGTATTGTACTTACAATTATATTATGTGTGGGTTATCCACAAGAAGCTGTAATAAAGGCACCAGGTTTTTATGAAGTGGTTATATTCTATGTTGAAGGGGATCAAAACATGGTCCGGAGACACTATTAGACAGCACAATATACATGCAATAATGCAAATATTTATGTTAATCAGTTGCATATATTCACAGTCAGAAGTACAAGGAAAGTGTGATTTGATCACCTGAATTTGGGCAAGATCTGAAACCGGTTTTAGAACCCAGGCCTCTGTTTTCCAAGAGCAACAATCTAATCAGTAGGGTATATCTTCTCCCTACCTCTTTGGCAATTGCTATTGCCTAGTTTTTCAATGTTTACATCATTTGTTGAAAAGGTAAAAGGGACAACATTAATTTAGCTTTTTGGTGTATACATATGTTAGCTTATTTTCTAGCTTATAATACGGAGAAGATAACGTTTACTAACATTTATATTTACAACCCCATAAAATACACCCTTTCCCATTTTACTTTGTAAATTGATACACTGCTTCTTTGGTTGCAAGTCACTTACATTTACCAACATTTTCCTACCTACTTTGCCATCTAAGCCTACTTTTGCAACAGAAGCTGCTTGTTATAAGACTATCAATGTTATCCTTAAAGGCGTCTAGTAGATTATTATTTTTTAGTCCTTCCACATCATTCTGGCCTGCCAAAACCTAACGAAAAATTAAAATGTTGCACATTTGGGTATAAGGTCAAATGTCAAAGAAGGCAATTCACAAGTATTTAGAACCACTTCTACTCACTTTATTAAAACACACCAAACCATTGTTTGAAATTAATTGTATAATGTATTTATATATTGTGGCTTTTACTGATCACATTGTAAAACAACTTCAAATGCATCGCATACTAATGTTACATGTTCTGCCAGGACTAGTACCACACAGAGTAGTGTTCAGGGCTTTTGGTTCATGGAAACATTGCCCTCTGTGAGAGAGTATGGTATTGAAGCAGTTACATTTATAATTGCAGTCATTTTTATAAACAAGTGAATGATAACAAATAAAGTGGTGAGTAGGACTCTGAGAACTGGTTTTGGACTCATATAAAGTAGTAATTGTCGCTCCTATGATGTAAGACACCCACTGAGTGTTGGATGCCTGTGTTGCATCACCTACCTCTAGCTCAATCATGCAAGACGGCGATTGAGAGCTCAATATCAGTGCTTCTTTACCTACCCAGAGGTCAGTGATGGATGACACTTTCTGAGTTCCAGATACCTCTACTGCATTACCTATCTGAAGAACATTGAATACCGGACATCCAAAAACACTGGCTAAAAATGGTTTACACCCACCGGCTCAGTAGATATCAAGTAAGGCCAAGGAAGACTTCCATTCAACAGCAGCGTAAAGGTTCCCAGGACACAAGGCCCTCCCCATCCCTGCAGGATAACTTATACCACATGGACAACACACCCTCCTCATCAAAAGTCTCTTCTGAAATGGGGGCCTAGAGTACATTGCCATTTTGCCTATTAGGGAATAGGGTCTGGTGAGAAATGCAACTCTTGCTTAGTGGTCATGACTAGGAAGAGTGTCACAGTCAAACTAGCAGAAAAAAAGTGTCTATTGTCTTGCTGTTTCCATCCATGTTAACCTATTGGTGGACTGGGTGTCCCTGATCTAAAATGGACCCAAGAGAGTAAGACACAAAAAAAGTGAAAGCCTGGGGATGGAGGACAACTCCTACATGGCAGAAGCAGTGCAACACATGCCGGATCACTGTATGGTAGTGGGACCAACTGTGGAATCAATACGGCAATTATGCACTAACATTGAACAGCTACAGATTCTCAACCACTTACAAATGTGGAGCTCAGCAGACAGACACCTAGTCACCTTCCATCCTGCCATCTGGAATTCCACGAAGGCCACAAGGGATGTCTATACACTTCAAAGAGATGCAAATACAGTGGCGAGGGAAGGTTCAGCCAAAGAGTGATGTCCAGGTAGTGCAGGACAAACAACCCATCCCTCCAACACAAAGACTACCAAGACATTGTCCTTCCCCCGCCACCGATAGAAAACCATTCTGGCGCCCACTGCCTAAGAGTGTGACATGTTGCTATGTACAGCATATTTAGAGATACAAACAATAACAAATGGAGCCGAATCGATGGAAATAAGACTTATTTCAAGTTGCTCATCTCTGGGAACAAGTAGATTTTTCAAGATTGTGACAAGCAAACTGTTAACTAACTAGTCTTTTTAACTACTCAGTTCTTTCTCATCATGAATTGACTGAACATCTAAATGTCCTGGGTGACAAACATACAACATTGCTTTTAAAGAACCATCAAACTGTTAAACATAATATTTTTACAAATGAGCGACAATAAATTGACCCAGTGCTGTTGGTAATCTGAATTGTTCAAGTTCATATGAATTATAATAGGCTTCTCCTAACTTAATAAAAAGATTGTATGGAAATAAAACTGTTGGAGTGTACCTTTAGCACCACCATTTAACACTGAAAGCACCTGATAATGAAACAATCCCAGCAGGCGAAAGTAGAGCAACTTGCTATCATTTTACACTAAGAATACTAATCCCTGCAGATCTAATGCTATTTGCAGATATCAGGCCCAAGCATACCTTAACAAGAGGAGGGCAGGGTACAAAGGTGCCAGACAGAAATATGTCTCGCATACCCCTAAGTAACATGACGACAGTCATGACGGAATTCTTGTTACTATGTAAGAGAGAATGAATGTTAAAGAAAGGCGTTTGGCAGCACCCAGTAGTGAGTGCAATGTGCATCCTGCATAGTAAGCGAAATGTGTCTTTATGTGCAATCGAGAATCAAATATATCCAAGCAATCCACTGAAAATTGGAGTTTCTCCAAATCTCTTCTGCAAGAAGGTGAGCAATGAGTGAGAGCATGCCTCACATTGAAGGATCAGTGCTTTTTAGGATGGCGTGCTAATGCAATTCGAAGTCATCTGGCTCTTGCATGCCCATGAATATTTAGAAATGATGCTAGATAGAGAAATCCTGAGTAAGTTCTAACGCGATGACAACAATCATGATTGAATTGCTGGTAGGGAACAGGATCTTGATGCCAAACTGTAGCTGATCACACAAAAATAACCTACACCGTGACTGCATCGGGATATGACAGACAGAAAGAGGGCCAGGTGATTTCCCATGCTATCAGTGTACCGCGCGCTCCTCTATTTGCATTTGCCCGCTACACACCATTGAAGACTCTGCAGGATTCAGTGTTCTCTAAAAGCCGATGCCTTCAGCCGAGCATCTATTTTAGTTACCAATCACAGAGATCACTTACCAAGCCTGCTAAGAAACAGCAAGGACAAAAAGCAACCAGGATCAAGGATATTGTTTGATTCATCTACGCTAATAAGCAGCATCAATTATTCACTGGACTTCAAAGGCGCGGAGCGAGCGAACAACGCAGACGCAAACGTAGGATTTGTTTGTTTACTGTTAATTATTTATAGGGTATGTTTTACAACATTAAATGTGTAGGCAAGGCATAATTCTGAAAAAGGCTGTGCATAATAACAGGATTCTGTTACTTGAATTCCTGGAAAATCTATTTTTGGCCACTCTGATTTCGAATGTAACAGCCTATCATTTTTCAATCACTTCACTGCTACTGTGGAGGTATATATAATCCTGCGACGAACATTGCACTCCAAGAAGCCCAAATGTGTTCCTATTTGCTGCATTAGGAAATGTTATTGATAAGTGGAAGAGGCATGAAGTCATTTAGTCATTTGTAAAGCATGTGTTTAATGGACTCTGGCCAGCTCTCTGGCGCGCGGCTTTCATGTTGTAATTGTGGACCATGGTGCGGGCCACCAAATGATTTGCAGAAGTGCTGCACTGCAAAAGAAGAGCGACAGCGAGGTGCACAGATGGCCATTAAAGGGATATGCTTCACCAGTGTGCAACTCCCCTCGTCTTTAATTATTGGCATTAATATACTACATTTGATCAAATGCGTTCAGCCTAGAAAACTCGGCAGAGCTACAAAGTGACTTGGGGTATTTCATCGTTAAGACTCAGTGTTGCTGTTTTCTCTCTCGGTGCTCAGCATTGCTTCCTTTTCTCTTCCACTCCATTCCTTTATTGCTCTTTCTTTCTTTTTGTCGATAAAAGATTTCTTTTCTAACTGTGGTGTTACTTGTTATTCTCCTCTGCAGAAGGCAGGTAATTCCCCAGTAGTAATTATGCTCCTGATCACACATTAAAAGCGGACGGGCAATTCACAGCTGTTGCCTGACACCACGAGTGCTCTAAGGCAAGACGGTGCCCCACGTGACTCTAAAGTGTATGTTTCCCTTCCCCAGGTCGATTCTCTCTGCACAGGTTGTGCTTAACAGTTACCCCCAGTAAGCCCAACAATCAAATTAACTCACCTAAGAACCTCCCAATAAAATGCACAGATACCCCAGAAAAGTGGTCTGAGGTAGAAAGGGGTCTCTTTCGAGAGACTGGCTATTGCACTATCTGCAAAAACAGTAAGTATCCTGCCCAAAAATGAACTAAGGTTTAATGTGTAGGCACAGTTCTCAATTAGAGGGGTGATAATATGCTTCTACCACTATTGGGAGCAATACCTCTTTGTATAGTAGCCCTCACACATTCTAGTAGTATCATGCTCCAGGTATCCCTGGAGTGTGTGGTGGATTTGTAATCTTTAACCTCATGGCCTTTTCTCATAAGCGCTCCCTGAGATACGGTTGAGCCCACCCTGGCCTTTAGGAGCCAGTGTGAACCCGATGATGAAGCATGACACTACTAGAGTGTGTGAGGATTAGTATACAAAGAGGTATTGCTCCCAATAGTGGTAGAAGCATATTACCACCCCTCTTATTGAGAACTGTGCCTACACATAAACCTTAGTTCCTTTTTGGGCAGGATACTTACTGTTTGTGGATATTACTTGGGGGGACATATCCCTTCCCCATTTCCTTGTCTGGAAGTACCTCTTAACCCTTGAGGCCTGACGGCCGGTCTTGTATACAAATATTGCACTATCTGTCCAGGCTCTTAGTGAAGGGGTAGACATTGTTATCTCTGTGCAACACTCAATTGCCCCCATGGACTCTTGAGAACCCCTGTGAAACCCAAAAAGGTCTGGACTATCAGAGGTAGCCTGACCGAGGGCAATGAGTCTGTTAGAAATGGGGTCTCTAGTTGGCAGTGGTTTGCACCCTGTCTAAATAGGGACCCTCACTCTAGTGGTCCCTAGAGAGCCACTCATCTAAGATAACCCCTGCTCATCCTCTTGTCATGAACAGTCAAGCCTTATCGCAGAGGCAATGTGTAAATTATTGTTACTTACTTACACACACACACTCTAATGGTCCGTAGATAGCCCCACATTTAAGATAACCCCTGCTCACCCCCTAGACATAAACAGTCAGGCTTATCTCAGTGGCAATGTGTAAAGTATTTTTACTTACTTACACACACACACACACACACACACACAAACACACACACAGAGTCCACACCAGTTTAGAAAAATAGTCAATATGTTTCTGAATAAAACAAGACCAAAATGGCAAAAATTCAACACACATCAAAATATCACTTTTAAAAGATGAAACAGTTTTTAGTCTATAGAAATTCAATGGATGCCTTTCTTTATCACAAAGTTCCTAAGATGCGTCAAAAATGAAAGGCAAGGCAGGCACAGGAAAGGTGAGGCGCCCAAAAAACTGAAGTGATGCATCGGTTCCTTACTGGCAGGGGAGGTGATGCGTCGGTTTCCCGACACGCAGCCTCTTTTCCTTACTGTGGTGCAGTGTCAATGAAGAATCAGCACCCAGGGTCGATGCGTCAAAAATCCAGATGTGATGCAACAGCGGCAAAACAGCTACTGCATTGGTTCTATAGCAGCAAAGCAGGTGCTGCATCGGAGTGGGAGAAGATATTATGGACATCTGATGATACAGTGCTCGAAACTCATGCTGCGTGATTTTTCTGTCGTGCTGCGATGGCAAGCTGGGACCTCTGGTGAAGGTCCTGGTCGATGTGTCGAACGATAACCAAACTTCAGGGCAGGCAGAGGTGATGTGACGATCATTTGCTGGGATGCGTCGATAAAACAGGCGCTGGGAGTTAATACATGTATTTTCTCCTTAAGATCACCAGGTTGCACTTACATGGGCCCAAGAACTGGATTTGGCGCCACTTGACAAGTCAGGACTCTCAGCAGAAGAGCCCAGGCACTGGCAGGTGAAGTCTTTGGTGGCCCTGAGACTTCTAAACAGGGGTCAAGCTCAATTCAAGCCCTTGCAGAGTCTAGTCCTTTTACTCCCAGGATAGAAGCAGCAAACAGCAGCCCAGCACATCTAAGCAACAAAGAGTGGCAGTCTCTCCTACAGTATCCAGCTCTTCTTCCTGGAAGAATGTCCTCACTCCATACGGAGAGAGGAGTTAGCCTAATGGCTAGCGTGGTCGGCCTCAAATCTGTGGAACCTGATTCGAGTCTCAGCATGGATACGCAACATCCTGTGATTCTGGGCAAATCACTTCATCTCCCCGTGCCTAACAAAAATGAATGTATCCTCATGTAACGCAACTGGTGCTTGTGTAAAGCGCTCTGATATCGATACCTTCGGGTCAAGTTTGCGCTATATAAAACTGCATTAAAAAAAAGTGTTCTGACTTTGGGGTGTCAGAGATCCAGTACTTATACCCCTTTCTGCCTTTGAAGAATGCAAATTTCAAAGGAAAGTCTTTGTAATGCACAAGACCCTGCCTCTCCTTGAACTGTCTCCAGGCACACTACTAGGGGGTAGGGACAGCTTTGTGTGAGGACAGGCACAGCTTTTCAGGTGTCAATGACAACTCCTCCCAAAACTCTAGCTAACGATGGCTCAACAGCCTGGTGATGACCCATCAGGATATGCAAGGCACACCTCAGCTCCATTTGTGTGACTGTCTACAGTGAATGCACAAGAGCCCAACTGTTAGCAAAGCAGATGTGTATTTTACAGACAGGCAGAGGAACAGAATGGTTAAGCAAAAAATGCACACTTTTTAAAGGTGGTATTTTCAAACACACAACTTAAAAACCAACTTCACCAAAAGATGTATGTTTTAAATTGTAAGTTCAGAGACTCCAAACTCCAAATCTATATCTGCTCCCAAAGGGAAATAACACTTAAAAGATATTTCAAGGCAATCCCCATGTTACCCTATGGGAGAGATAGGTCTTGCAATAGTGAAAAACAACATTAGCAGTATCTCACTATTAGGGCATGTAAAACACACCAGTACATGTCCTACCATTTAAATACACGGCACCCTGTCCATGGGGCTTCATTGGGCCTACCTTAGGGGTACTTTACATGTAATAAAAGGAAAGGTTTGGGACTGGCAAGTGGGTGCATTTCCAAGGTCTAAATGGCAGTTTAAAACTGCACTCACAGACACTGCAGTGGCAGGCCTGAGACATGTTTTCAGAGCTACTTATGTGGGAGGCACCATCAGTGCTGCCGGCCCCATGGGGCACTGGAATAGGGACTTACTGGTAAATCAAATTTACCAAACATGGAGAAATCAATTACCATCATGTTTTAAACATAAAGGGCCCGATGTAGGTAATCCCAGAGTACCGATTCTTAAATACCGAATCATACCGATTCGGTATTTAAGAACAGGCAAATGGGATGTAGGTAATTTTTCTTAAATAATTACCGAATCGGTAAGTTTCGGTAATTACCGAATCGGTAATTACCAAATCGGTAATTGCCATTCATTCCTATGGGCCTGGTAGCCCATAGGAATGAATGTCAATTACCGAATCGGTAAATACCGATTCGGTAAATGGGGGAAACATTGAAGGGTGGCAGGGTGTCACTTTGACACCCTGTTGCACCCCTCAAATGTGTATGGGTGCACATGTTGCAGACATACATGCCCTAAGGGCCCTACCCCTTAGTAGTGTGCCCTAAGGGCATGTATGTCTGCAACATGGCACTGTTGGAAAAGCAAAAAAATATGTTTTTTCTAAGGTTTTCATTATTTACCACCAACTTCTAGTTGGTGGTAAATAACGAATCCTAAGATGGGAAAAGCACTCATTTGAGTGCTCCCCACTTTACCGAATTCTTAAATACCGATTCGGTAAATTATCAAATCTGAAATGAAGCCACCTACATATGAAAAGCCTAATTCCACTCGGTAACAGCCGAAATTCGGTAATTTCGGCCGTTACCGACCGGAATTACGCTTCCTACATCTGGCCCAAAGTGCTTGCACTTTAGCACTGATCAGAAGTGGTAAAGTGCCCAGATTCCAGCCAAAACAAAAATTCCCCCTCCCCAGCTAAAAGAGGGTAGAACTACCCAGCCTCGTGGGAGTTCTCTTCACTAAGGCAGAAGAACCTGGACAGACCATCAGCGCTGGTGTGTTCTGTCCCAGGGCGGTGTTCCACCATCAAGTCCATTCCCTGTACAGAGATGGACCACCTC
Source organism: Lissotriton helveticus (assembly GCF_964261635.1). NCBI lineage: Eukaryota > Metazoa > Chordata > Amphibia > Caudata > Salamandridae > Lissotriton > Lissotriton helveticus. The sequence goes on along the minus strand of NC_136060.1, from coordinate 15,386,665 downwards.
AACAGTTTAGGATTGTCACCCCTTGTCTCCATCAGCCATCTGGGGGGCCCTGTGGTCTTCTGAACATGGAAGTGAGTCCCAAACAAGTAGGGTCTTCGCATCTTCAGTGCCCAGACCACAGCAAAAGCTTCCCTTTCTATTGCGCTCCACCTCTGTTCCTTGGCAAGTAATCTCCGACTAATGAAGGCAACAGGTTGATCTGGACCCTCTTCGTTTAGCTGTGAAAGCACAGCTTCCACACCATGCTCTGTGGCATCTGTCTGCACAATAAATTCCTTGGGAAAGTCAGGAGCCTTGAGCAGGGGTGCCGTGCACATGGCCTCCTTCAGGGTGTCAAAACTGGTCTGGCACGCCTCGGTCCAGATCACCTGATGCAGCGGCTTCTTAGAAGTCAGCTCTGTCAAGGGGTCAACAATGGTGTCATACCTCTTGACAAATCTCCTGTAGTACCCAATGAGACCTAAGAAGGCTCTCACCTGTGTCTGGGTTCTGGGGGTTTCACAAGCCAGAATGATGTTGCTCATGGGTGTAGGGGCGCCACCTGGCCGCTTCCTACCTGGTGTCCCAAGTACACAACACACCCCTAGCCCTTCTGGCACTTACTGTGCTGAATAGTGAGTCCTGTGCTCTGCAGGGCCTTCAACACCTCCTGAAGATGGCACAAATGTCCCTCCCAACTGGAGCTAAAGACTGCAATGTTGTCCAGGTAGGCGACACTTTAGTTCTCCAAACCAGCCAGGACCTAATTGACTAACCTCTGGAATGTGACTTTGGCATTCTACAACACAAAAGGCATAACCCGGAACTGGTAGTGACCTTCTGGCATCTGAAGAATGCTGAACTCTCTTGCCCCCTCGGTCAAGGCAATCTGCCAATACCCAGTTATACATAAAACACTGAGGAACTTAACAACTCCCAGCCGATCAATGAGGTCAGCTGCTCGGGGGATGGGATGCACGCTTGTCCTTGTGAAGACATCGAGCCCATGGTAGTCAGCACGGAACCGCAGTTCAGGTGTGACACTAGGCGGGGCAGCCTTTGGAACAAAACCACTGGTCTGGACCAAGGACTCTTGGAGGGTTCAATCACCCTGTCACTAATCTGGGGCTAAAGACATGATGCATTATCTCCCTGGAGCCAACTGCACCCTTTTTGTGCAGGGCCAGTCCATCGCGAGAGAACAGACAGGCAGGCAACTGAGAACAAAACTGAATTATCCGGGGACTGGTGTGTCCCCGGGAGGAAGGAGGTGGAGTCTGGAACCAGAGTAGGAGAAAAGACGGAAGGATGGGCCTGCTCAGCATCTGTTGTGACGATGGATGAGTGTGAAGACAGAGTTCCTATACCAGAGTGTAGATGTTGAGAAGCTGACACGCCATTTGCCGGAGAGCTCTATGTGGGACAAATGAACAGAGTCGACAGGAGTAGTACCGAAGCTGCATCGTGTCCACTGGCCAAGCACAACTTCTAGCCACTTTCCCCGAGGGACGTAGCTTCGTCAACTGTGGGGATAGCTCATAAATCACGCCGGGGAGTGGGAGGGTAAATGCAAAACGAGAGGCGGAAAAGCGAAAAACCCTTTTTCAAATTCGAGAAAAACCGAAGGGAAAAGAGAGTTATATCTAACCCTACAAATTGAGTAGAACACCTTACACCATGGATACTCAAAGTATGGTCCGTGGGTCGCATGCAGCCCTCCTGACCTTTACATGTGGATTTTAAATAAACAGACAATTCTTTATTATAAAGGTTAAATGAAGGTAAGGAAAGAAAGTAACTAGGTTGTCCAGCACCACTTAACTGTTGGACCATCTTCAATTTTAAAGACATTTTGCAGCAAAAGTGTAAAAACATGATAAGGTCTCTTCAAAATTCAAAAAGTGTATTTCATTAATATGTAGAACCATTTCACCTTAGTATATCAGATATCAGCACATTGAGAAGTATTTTTTTTAAGTGATAGTTTTCAAATATGAATTTAGAAACAATTCAAAAACAGTGCCAATCGTGAACTAAAAGGCAAGTCAGTTGTTATGTGCACTCAGAGTGGCCTGGGTTACTATTATACATGAACAACATTACAGTTCATTAAATCAAACACAGGAGAAGCTTTTGTACAGCATGCATTCTGAAGTCCTGTATTTTGAAGACCTCATATAAATGATAATGAAGAAAACGGAGGGAAAGTGAAATAAATCAATTGCTTAGGATCACACAATTTGGTAAAGTGGGGGAGCTGGAATTGATCCCAGAGTTTCTGGTTTCACATTGTGCAATTCAGCCACAATATGTATATGCTTTGCTTCCCCAATGCCCACCTTACTACCCCCTCCTCCACTGGATCACCACCCTGCTGGCATCAATCCGGCCCTCGGTCACATCACAGACCAAACTTTGTGGAGCTTGGGAAAATGTTTATGAGTACCCATACCTTACACTAAGAGTTTAAAGAAATAGGATTATTGGCTCTTTTTTATTTGCTACTGGGGTCTATGAGAGGGCTAGTTTTTGGTTACCAGAATTTTTTTCTTTGTATCTCAGACAATTCTCTGTCTATAATCAACTTTCTTTATAATGTCACAAGAAACAGAGAAAAAGCTAAAATAGGAATCACTAGACTAACCTCACCCAAAGGAAAAAGAAAATAAATATAACAGGGGACTTACCTGACTTTTCCTTTCTGTCGAAGGTGCCAGTGGATGGAAACTCCAACGGTCCTAAAGAAAGGAAGAAGAGCAAGGAGATTAATTTGGGACATCAAATCAATATCTTAATAAGATCAGTAAATAAAATGTATTTATTTCACTTTAAGAAATTTACTCTGGCATTGTATTTTGTAATCCCTAACTCCGGCATCTTAGAGACTTCCTCTTTGATGCTGTTCCTCACTCTATCAGACAACCTGTAAGACTTGTGCTTAACAGGCATGCTGTCCTCAGTGTCAATGTTGTGGGTGCACCATTGGGTGACTCCAGGTATGAGTAAGAACATGGAGGCAAACTGTCCCAGCAACTGGTGACAGCCCTCCTGTAGCTCTAGGGTCAGAGTAGGGGATGAGATCATACCCTCCACTGCCCCATCCTGCTCTTTGGAGGTTAGGAGGTCGGGGACAGATTCACTCTCCTCTTCCGTCCCTTCATCCATGACCAAGAGCATGGTCATCTCAGACCTCGCAAAATACGGTTTGTGGTGGTTCACGTGCAAAACCCTTAAAGGGTTCCAAGAAGTCAGCATGCCTGCCAGATAGGTGACATTGCTCTTGCGGTCCTTCACATTAAATGGCCCAGACCAGCAGTCTGCTGGGGCCTCACCCACACTTTCTGGCCAGGCTGAAACTCAACAAGAGGGGTATTCTGGTCATACCAGAATTTCATGTCCTCCAGGCTAGCTTCCAGAAAGCGGACTGTCTGGTTCCAGAAGGACAGCACGTAACTGAATACATCCTGGGATGGCTTCCTAGAAGCTTGCTCTCAGCCCTCCTTTACGAAACTGAGAGGTCCTCTAACAGGGTGCCCATACAGAAGCTCAAAATGGCTGGAGCCAACCCCCTTCTGTGGTACCTCCCTGTAGGCGAACAAAAAGGCATGGTAAGAAGACATCCCACTTACACCTCATGGGTTCAGAGAGACCCATAATCATGCCGTTCATGGTACGGTTGAATCTTTCAACCAACCCATTGCTTTGCGGGTGGTAAGGCGCGGTGATCTTGTAGGTAACACCACACCCCTTCCACATGGCCTTCATGTACAGACATGAAATTGGTACCCGGGTCAGATACCACCTACTTGTGGAAACCCACATGAGTAAAGACCCAATAAGTGCCCTGGCCATGGTGGGGCAGTCACTGTCCTCCCCAGATGGATAGCTTCCGGAAATTGGGTGTCATGGTCCCCCAAGACAGGATAAATCTGTTGCCCTGGCTGTCTTGGGATCCAGAGGCCCCAAAATGTCAATGCCCACCCACTCAAAAGGGGTGCTCACAACAGGAAATGGTTGAAGAAGAGGCTTGAACCTCTTTCCAGGCTTGCCACTTGCTTGGCAGGTTGGACAGGTCCTGCAGAATGCATCAGAGGTCTTCCTCATGTAGGGCCAATAAAAGTGAGTGACACGCATGTCAAAAGTCTTGTTCTGCCCCAAAAGACCTGCCAGTGGCGCATCATTAGCCAGTCACAGTAGGAAGGCTCTGAAGAACTTGGGTACCGCCAGAACATGGGCTGCCCCAGGCTTAGAAACTTGAGGCACACTATACAGGAGATCATTCTCCCAATTCATCAGGGGAGACCCAAAGTGTTATCGGATGTCTGGATCTCGGCCTCCTGACGAAGACCCACATGAGTGGAGTTCTTTTTCTGCGCAGAATTCTTCCCTGGTGGGGCCTGCCTCAGGCTCCCAATGGGTCAGCTCAGGCAGGTCCCCCAGTTCAGCCACATCTTTTCCTGTAGGTTCCAACATGTCCCCCTCAGGGTCAGCCTCCTCCCAGACTGTTGGAATCTCAGGAGTGGGTTTTCCTTGCCCCTCCTCTTCCTGGCAGGCACCTGGGCCAGTGTTTCAGACTCCAGGCTCTTCTGAGCACCCTCTCTGGTGGCCATGGACCATGTGGTCATGCACGCCGACTTTGGCAATCCTAATATTTCCAAGTGTGACGGCTCCACCTCTTTCCAGGCGGTATGCTCCAGGTCGACACCTAGCAGACAGTCAACATGCTTGGATGGACTCACAGCTACCCTCATGGAACCGGAGACCTCCCGCTTTCAAAGGGAATCTGATCCACCAAACATTGGCGCTCACAGTTGTCTACTGCTATAACCTGGTGGACAAAATATGGGATTACTTGCACGTCAGAAACTAAATGACAGTGGACCATTGTCATACCGGCTCCTGTGTCTCTCAGAGCCTCCACCCGCCTCCCATTGATAGTTACTCACTGCCTGTACTTCTTAGTGTTATCAGGCATGACGTTTCTCTGGACCATCTCACCCTCACCGACTAACGTCATCTCAGCTGGCTCCCCACCACTAACTGGGGACAACTCCTCCCCAGGTGCTACACTTGCCATCCCCATTGACTGACCACCTACGGGGTGCTGAGCCCGCTTGAGACACTGGTACTCCCTCTGAAGTGCCCTTCCGGATTACAAGCTTTCCTGAAGGGAACCAACTCTTCTTTTCAACAGGGAGTTGGGAAACCTTATACAGGAAACTAGGTTGGGCCACTTTGGAGAACCCTTTACTTTAATCTATGTCCCCCCTCCTCTTTCTGCTGAGGACCCTGCCCACCCATGGCTGAGTAGCCCACATACAACTTCTTTTGGACCCAGGTGCTGAGCCAGCGTTCCGCCTGCTTAGCAAGCTTCCTGCAGTCTGTAAGCTTGCTGTCAATCAAGTGCTGGCACAGCTCTGAAAAACACTGACTAGACATGTGCCCCCATGCAATCAAATTGTACAGCCCCTGATAGCCTGTTACCCCATTGACCTTTACCCAACCATCCAGTGCTCTGCAGTAGAAATCAACCGATTTAACCCAAGTTTGAAAAACAAATCTAGTACTCTCCTTAAACTTTACCCTCTAACTTTCTGAGGTAAGATCATACCTCCTGGTCAGGGATTCTTTCATGCCAGAGTACCTCATCTGGTCTTCTGGAACTAAAGCCAACAAGGTGTCCCTCCCCCTGTGAAGTACTTCCACAGGCCTGCTCCCCAATCTTTCTCAGGGACCCTGTTCATTTTTAACCCTAATTTAGAACTCCTAAATCACTGTTCAGTGTCATCCCCAACAACAAAATAAAAATCATTTACCACATCCTGGGATGCACCTATTCCTCAGACTGCACTGTAGAACTGCTGCCACCATCTGAGGTGGCCTGCTTTTTAGGCCCAACTCCATTTGATGCTCCCTAGCCTATTGCCTGCCCTCCAGCTCCTCTAGGGAAAGACCTCTTGAAGAAACACTGCTGCTTGACCTGGAAGGTGCCTTCCTCCCAGATGGATCCTGGCTCACAAAATCCCCATGCAGGTTCTGCTCCCCCACATTCCTATCATCTGTGTGCTCACCAGCCTCCTTTGCTGCTAACCAGGCCCTTGGTGCCTTTTGCAGCTCTTCCTTTTTAGTGATGTCTCTAATAGGACATCAGAGCTCATAGCAGCACTTTTTGAGCAGAGGTACCATATAGGCACCCAACCTCTCCTGCTCAAACACGAACTCTACAGCTCCCACTGATGGCTCACCAGCCTGAGACATGATTGTGGATCAAACTCAAGAGCTGCAAAGAAGAGAAAATCAAAAACAGTATGTGGTTGCATAATGCTCTGTGATATGGTAGTGTACACCAATCAATGAATGTAAAGTATAAATACAAGTCCTACCCCACCACTGCCACCAATGTTAGAAATTGGGTCTCTAGTCGACAGTGGTCTGCACCCTGTCCAATTAGTGACCCTCACTCTTGTCAGGTTAAGGAAACCACACAACTAAGATAACTCCTGCTCATCCCCTTGGTACCTTTGCATGAGCAGTTGGGCTGATCTCAGAGGCAATTTGTAAAGTATTTGTACACTACACACACACACTCACACAATAACATAGTGAAAACATTACAAAAGGAGTCCACACCAGTTTAGAAACATAGCCAATATGTATCTGACTAAATCAAGACCAAAACAAACATCCAACATACACCAGTCAAAATATCAATTTTAAAAGATTAAGCAAATGTTAGTCAATAGAAATCAATGGATGCCTTTCTTTAGCGAAAAATACCTTAGAAGCATCAAAAATCAAAGACAAGGCAGGGGCGGGCAGTTGAGGTGCCGGAAAAGCAAAGCGATGCGTCTATTCCTTACTACGCAGGGGAGGTGATGCATCGGCTTCTTGCTGGTAGAGGAAGGGATGCTTCTGTTTCTTGCTGGCAGGGAAGGTGATGCGCTGGTTCCTTACTGGCAGAAGAGGTGATGCGTAGGTTCCTTACTGGCAGGGGAGGTGGTGCGTCGTTTTCTGAACACGCAGCCTTTGTTCCTTAGTGCGGTGCGGCATCAATAAAGAATCGGCACCTAAGGATGATGCATTGAAAATCCAGATGAGCATTTTCGATGTGACAGCAGCAAACAGGCACTGCATCGATTCTGCAGCCGCAAAGCAGGTGCTACGTTGGAGTCGGAGCGGGTGTCACGGATGTTGGTGACACGGTGCTCGAAACTCACGCTGCGGACATTTTTCTGTCACGCTGTGATAGCAAGCTGGGTCATGCGGTGAAGGCCATGGTCAATGCATTGAGCAGGAATCACGTTTCAAGGCAGGCAGTGCGATGACCTTTTGCAGCGATGCTTCGATAAAACAGGCGCTCTGAGTAGCTGCATGGATTTTTTTCTTAAGATCACCAGCTTGCACTTTCAAGGGCCCAGAAACGGGATTTGGCCCCACTTAGAAACTCAGAAGAAGAGCCCAGGCCCTGGCAGGGGAAGTCTTTTATGGCCCTGAGACTTCTTAACAGGAGGCAACCTCAACTCAAGCCCTTAGAGAACCTTGGAAGCAGGATACAGAAAGCAAAGTCCACTCCTTTCACTCCCAGAACAGAAGCAGCATGTAGCAGGCCAATGATTCAAAGAAGAAGCAGAGTTGAATTCCTCCTACAGCATCCATCTTTTCTTCCTGGCAGAATGTCTTTAACCCAGAAGTGTTTTAATTTTTGGCTGTAGGAAGACCAATACTTATAACCCTTTCTGCCTTTGAAGAAGGCAACTTCAAAGGAAAGTCTATTTATAGTGCACAAGATCCTGCCTCTCCCTGACCTGGTTCCAGACATACTACAGGGTGGAAGACAGCTCCGTGTGAGGACAGGCACAGTCATATTCAAGTGTAAGGGACAACTCTTCCCACCACACTAGCTCAGTGAGGCCTATCAGCCTGGTGATGGACCATCAGCCTTTGCAAGGCACACCTCAGCTCCCTTTGTGTGACTGATTAGAGTGAATGTACAAGTGCCCAACTGTTAGCCAACCCAGACGTTGATTCTACAAAGGCAGACGCACAGAATGGTTAAGCAAGAAAAAACCCACTTTCTAAAAAAAAAAAGGCATTTTCAAACTCGCAACTTAAAACCAATTTCACCAAAAGACGTATTTTTAAATTGTGAGTTCAGAGACCCCAAACAACAAATTTCTATCTGCTCCCAATGGGAAATAACATTTAAAGGAGATTTCAAGGCAATACCCATGTTACCCTATGGGTGAGATAGGCCTTGTAAAAACAACATTCACAATATTTCACTATTAGGACATGTAAAACATACCAGTACATGTCCTACCTTTAAAATACACTGCACCTTGCCCATGGGGCTACCTTGGGCTTATTTTAGGGGTGACTTACATGTAGAAACAAGGAAGGTTTGGGCCTGGCAGGTGGGTGCATTTCCCTGGTCAAAATGGTAATTTAAAACTGCTCTCATAGATACTGCAGTTGCAGGCCTGAGACATGTTTGCAGGGCTACTCATGTTGGTGGCACAATCAGTGCTGCAGGCCAACTAGCAGCATTTGATTTAGAGGCCCTGGCACCCCTGGTGCACTGGACTAGGGACGTACTAGCAAATCAAATATGCCAATCATGGAAAAATTAATTACCATCACGTTTTGGACAGAAAGCATGTGCACTTTAGCACTGATCACCAATGGTAAAGTGCCCAAAGTCCTAACACCAGCAAAACGAAATTCAGCACAGAATCAAAAACAGGTCAGAAGCAAAAGGTCAGGGGAAACCACACCAAGAGCTGGCAGGTCTAACAGTCTACAGCTGCAAACAACCTCAAAATCTATTTGAAAGACTAATTTGAAACCCCAGTCCGTACCCCTAAAGTCTCACCTATCTCCAGCTTTGCTTGGGGGTGGACCTGGTCAGTAGACTTCCTGATTCAATAGTCTGGCGTCCTCAAGATACAGTGCTTCGAAGTGATCTTGGAAGGCTTAGGCAGGCGTGTCTGTTTCAGAGCGTGTCAGTTTGGACCCAAGATGTTTCATAGCAGGGGCATCGAAACCGGGTAAAAACGTAAAAGCCCCCTTGAAATGGTGCACAAGCCTCTGCAAAGTGAATACTGATGACAAATTCTCCATGGAAGTGTATCAAAGGCGATTGGTGCTGTGGCACTGTAGAGGGGCAGAAATCCGTGCCCTCTGTCACGAGCAGACACTGTAGACTGTGCCCGCTGAAGATATTGCTCAGCATTGTGATCCTGGGTTCTGAGCTCATTAGGTCGGTTTTGTGCGATACGTACAAAGTAGGCAAACAATCCTAAACACCTCAGCATAGTTGCTCTGTCCGTTGACCTTAAATACTAGGGAAATTCGTGTGCTCCGTGAAATAGCACAATAGTAGATAAGACCAAAAGAATTCTGGTTTTCAGAGTATATCTGTATTTTCTGGGCAGTTTTTTGTGCATTAAAGTACTTCTCGTTTACCAAATACCCAGCCTAGACAATGAGTTATTTAGGAACTCTGTGCTTTTTTAAATCATTTTCTGAGTACCTAACCACTTTATCACTTTATTGACCACATCCTGGACTGTTCTGCCTTATTACCCTTGGGCCTCAAGTACCAGAGGGAACTACTTGGAAACTCCATTCAGTGTATCGTAGTACAATGAGCTCAAGACAAAAGTGGAAAATAACCCCAACTGTCACAACTGAAGCCCACTAACCTAAGATCACCCTGGCACGTTCTGAACTAGGTCTCGCAAAGTCTATCATCTTACACTCCCCCCTCGAACGTCACTCAAAACAGATAAACAAATGCATCCATTGTCCTGATCACTTCACACATCTTCCATGGAATCTACAATAAACAGCAGCTAGTTCCAGCAATCTAAGAAATTAGATTGGCTGATGCAATCTTTACATTCCTTATCTGGTAATAATGGCGTTTAAAGAGTTCCTCGTCCTGTACCTGCTAAATAATTAATAAATTTGCGTGGGACTGATGTGGATACCAGTGTTGGGGAGAGGGCAAGAGACTTATGTGGGTCCTTATTGTTCCAAAAAATGTGATTATAAACCATTGTTTTCGTTGCTACTGAAATTGGAAATGCTAATGAAATGTTTTACAAGAAACAATAGTTCAGAAATCAATGGCCATATCTTTTGAAGCACATGACGAATTCAGTGCTAAAGGCAAGCTACCAAGCATGCCAGCGTCAGTGTGTACTGGGTAGGAGAGATGATGGCACGCCGGGAGTTTGGTTCACTTAACATTATGAATTAACTTATCAGCCTGAAAATTCCCAGACAATGATTCACGCGGGAGAGATGTAGCCAAGGCCGTCGACCAAGTACAAACTTTTGATAATAATGACTTTTATAATAATGAGTAATCCTGCCCTGTGCGAATTTAATATATGTGTAGCGGTTCAAACATCTTCTTTTTCTCCACGGACAAAACACCTACCAATTATTAGTCAATGTGCAATTCAGGATCAGACAGCAAACCCAGGTAGCGTGAGTAGAAACCCACAAGGTGTGAATATGCTGAGGATGTGGAAACTTTGCATTTCAGTGGGCAGAGGCTGTAATGCTGCCACTTTGTAATGTCCGACATCACGGTATCTCCTAGTGTGGTAACTATGCTACAATAAGAAAGCATATTTCTTACAACTCATCTGAACAAGAGTTAGTGTCCATTAGACTTTATCAGAGAGAGTTTCTGCCATCTTTAAGGATCCCGAGACAAACTCAAGGATGCAATGATGCTGGGGAGAGGTGGCACCAACTCTAAGGTATAGGACGCTGGGGTGGCTCTGTGGCTATGTTGATGACAGTAGCTGCTGAAGAGCTGGGTTGTGACCCCATTTACAAGACTTGACTGACTGTACTTTGTGATCTTGGACAAACTACTTAATCTCCGTGTTCCTCATTGGCCACATCTGTCAAAAATGGTAGCTCTAAACGTGTCAAATGTGTTTGAAGCCCTCTATAGAGAACTGGACATTTATAGACCAAGCCATTTCAAATCAGGAGAAAAAGCAAGAGATTCGGATATTGATCTGCTCTTCAGACACTGGCTTTGAACCTGCTTGACGAGGAGACAGTGTCTTAGTTCTGTTGTCATTCCTTTCATTCTTGTAACTTAAGGCATCAGGAAGCGATTGTGGTCTCAGTGTTTCAAGTTGAGCTTCTGAGTAATGTCCTTTGACCACGCACGCACACACACACGCACGCACGCACACAGACTGCTGTCAAGCATCCTCCATTGACTGCCCACTCACTTTTTAGTTGTCCACAGAAGACCATTTTACTGAGAAACAAAAATCTTCCTTCAAAAACGGTCATCACTAACAAGAGGTTCTGAAAGCAGTTGGGAGTTGTGCAATCTGGAGAACTGTAAGGGAGTTTTCCGATGACCGGGTCCCCTTTGTTAACCCTGAACTGGGATCGGCCAATGAAACGACTGCATATACTGATTATCTGAAAGGTACAGTGTGCTGCGCAGGGTATGCAATGCAAAGGGGCTCTTGCGTGCTCCTAGATTAGGCAGGCGGCATCTCTAGCGCAATCGGCCAGCCCATGAATGACATTTTGCATGCAGTGATCACAAGTGCTGCTAATACCTCACTCTCGGGGGGGCAGCTATCAGTGGTGAGGTGGCACAGGGTCCAGGGATAGAAGGGCCCATGCTCATACATTTCTTTGACCATAGCAACTGTGGTTTAGCTCTCAGTTTACTCTTTGGCAGTGGCGGCTCCTCAGTTAAGGCGGAGGAGTGTCACCCCACTGCTATTCAGCACTGTAAGAAAAAATAAAATGATACTAACTCATTGGGGCCCATCGGGAGACGGGGAGGGGAAGAACCGACCGGACACAGGTATATAGTGTGTTAAAGGCCGCTTTTATTGGAAACAGGTGCATCCTGAACATACCCCAACCTTGGCCTTTGCCGCACAAAACTAGGCCTAACTAAATATGCACATATCTGTCAATCCCCCCACCCCCACCCCTAAACAGTTCCCCAACAACCTCATAAAACTCCTTATCATTTACACAAACGCCTGGCTCAATGTTTTACTCTCTGCCCTCTGTACACTCCTTCCCTTCCAACCATTAAAGCTCCTTCCTCCTATCCTACCCCCCCATTATACTAGGGAAAAGCGCCAACCCAAAGAAAACCACCCCCGCACCTGCTCCTAGCGACACACTCGGCAACCCTACCACAGAAAGCACCTGAAACCAACAAAAACCCTTACTCTATCCCCCCCAACCCTAGCTAGCGTAAAACAGGGAGGGCGGGTGGGACAAAAAACCCCTTTACCTCCCCGGCTGCTGGGTCACTGTCCCATCAAAATGGTGCCCAGTGACCCAAAATGGCCGTTTTTATCCCCTCCCAGCCCAAAAGAAGCCCAAACCCGCCGACAAGCCCAAACTGCCCAGTCCCTTCCTGTGTCCTCCTATAGGCTTCCCCTCCCCTTCCTCCCGGACCCCCAAAATCCCCGGGGGGGCGAGCCTCCCTCCAGTCGGCCACCCCCCGCAAAGCCCCAATGTTATTATTGTATTTTTTCTTGCTGCAGGCATGGCAGCTTTGGGAAACAGGCATGGCAGCTTTGGGAAGCGGGCGTGGCGAGGCGGGGCGTGGCGTGGCTGCTCAGCTGAAGAAGCAGAGGATGGGAAAAGAGATTTTCACTCCCTACGTGCGCATAAATGTTTGGCCGGCTGTCTCAGGACAGTTAAACATTCATACGCACATAGCATGCTCTCCACCCAGTCAGCACTACAGCCTGGGTGGGGAACATGCCCAGCCCACATTCCCCTTCTGAGCGCCGATCTACGGCAGAAGACAAAGGAATGGAAAGAAAGAAAATGTGAGTGTGAAAAGAAACCGATTAGAGAAAAAGTGACAGAATGGGAGATGGGGATAATCATGAGAGAGAAAGGAGACAAGGATGAGTGTAAGGGGCAGACGAAGAGAAAGAGAAATGTGCCAGAAATAAGGATGTCAAGGAGAGAAGGGAGGGAGGGAAGAGAAATGAGCAAGTGAAAGATAGAAGAGGGGAAGAGAGTGAAACAAAAAATGAGCAGGGCGAAGGAAATTAGAAGAGAAAGGAATGGCGAAAGGGAGGAGAGAAGAAAAAACAGGTCGAAAGAAAAACACAAACTGTACCCCTATTGCTACTGAAGCAGGTACAACCAACACCGTGGTATTGAGAACACTACACCCCAAACATGCATTTTTTAACACTGGCCAAGGTGGGCAGGGGAGGCCTTTCTCCTTGATTGCATTAGGGCCACCACACCCATGGTACGCCACTGCTTACAATTCATTTTTGCAATCCTTCTCAGAGCCAATGCTACATGCAGGACCAGGCCTGGGATTTTTACAGACTTTTAGAAGGTATAGCGTTCTGTTGCTTATCTCAAGTTGGATCGGATTAGCCAGGGGGCAAATATAAATAATAGGGAATAAAAGCTTCATTCACTAATAACTTTGGTGCTGTTTCATGAATCTGTATGGAATTTGTTTTAAGCAAAGTATTCACATTGTAAAGTCAAATGGGTCCCGAGACAAACGCTGCTGCTCGTAGTCGAAAGGGGTTGAGTGCAGGGCATGGCCAAAGGCCATGCTCAGCACATCATAGGCACATGGTAGGTGAAATGTGATGCAAACAAAAATACGTGAAATTCCTTGGAAAAAAATGGTTATGTTCCAGTGAACACAAAACAATAAAAGGTCTTTTTATTGTTTTTTAAGGCGTGCACATGATAACTTGCGAATTTCGCAACTTTTTTTGTTTAGGGTTTTCTGAACCATAACTACATTTTAACATTTTTTCGGTGGTATATAGTTAACTGTGGGGGATCAATGTCTTGCTACACAAGGGAGGATGGATCAAACAATGGGAATGTGGAGGATGGGTTTGCACAGCGCAGGAGACATGACCTGCCTGCTGTGGTCGAAGAGGAAGTGAAGGGGCTCTTGAAGTAGAACCACAGACATCAGACTTTAGCAACCATCATTCAGAACTGTAGAGAGCCTTAGAGTTCCCCGTTGCTTGTAATATTTCTCTTCATTGTGCTTTGCTGTTACCTCCTACTGCAAGTTCCTTTAGCACCTTCACACCAATTGCGCTGACGTGAATATACATCTCGGGGGTTTCTCACACTAACCTCACAAATCTGACCAGTAGTGGGAAACATCAAAGAATGGATGCCAAGAAATTATTTTGAATCCAACCAAAGCGGATACTAGTTACCAACTTTCATACTGAATCCACTGGAATGGATCAGGCCCTTTTTCCTTTGAGGATATCAACCCTCTCAGTGCACACATTTGTATACTGTGGATTACTTTTGACCTAAAAATTGCTACCTCAGACATTTCTTTACCTACCACCTGTTATGACCTATCATGCCAGTCGGGCCCTACCCCCTTCTCCCCTATTACATCAGGACCACTGTAAATTCAAGATTTAATGATGGTTTTTTCTAACACTTTGAGCTAGATATGCCTTCATTTGACATGTGAATTATCCCAAATACAGCTCATTGCTTTTATCGAAGGAACAAAGACCGTGTTTCTGCCTTCCAATTTCTATCGATTACACAGATCTATAACGCTCTCCACCTTGTCCAATGAGTTTCAAGAGATGCATGTACAAATGCATCGCTTGAAGATGTACAAATGTGTGTCTCTGTAGGAACGAGTCTATCTCTTCAGAACAGGTGCACGCACCTGCCTGACCAGCCAGAAGTGGACGTATTGAGGGAGGCAGAGGGAGGGAGGCAGAGGGAGGGATGCAGAGGGAGGGATACAGAGGGAGCACAGAAGACTGAAGGGAATGGAAAAGTGACTGAAAGAGTAAATGTGACCATTAAAACCACAGGGTTGATGACTGTGCTGTAAAAAAGAGGGTTAACAGGTCCCTAGCGTTGCAACAGGAAAAAAAATAGTTTAGGTGGGATGAAACTGATGTATCAAAACAGTAGATGCCGCTTCTGCCATGGGACAATCACCAGAGTATATCCAGATGACAATTATGTCTAAGGCCCCAAGTAAGCTCAACAGGTATCAGCACCCACACTACCTGTATGATCTTCTAGTATAATAGGTTCACTCTTGTGTGCTGTTTTCATCTTCTGGAAACCTCCTGATTAGTCTTTGCACGGCTCCTAATTGCACAGAAGGATGACTATTGGGTACCTCGAATTACTATTGGAACACTGATCCACCATTATTGGAGTGCAGCGGTTTGCTCTTCCTTGTACTATTTTGCCCCTCTGGTTCTACACCGCTCTAGCACCCACCTTAATTATGTCTTATGCAGATATTGCTGGTTTGACTAGCAATAAAGCGGATACTTTTGAGTTTAACACTGATGATACCGATCGTATTTACTCGCTGATACAGGAACCTGAATACATCGAATCCAGTTCTGGATCTGTTCAATCTAACATTAGACAACTGTTGTTCACAGCAAAAAGAGAGATCAACCAAAGGCTACATGCCTCCACATTAATTCGATACCATCGAGTACAACGCATTCCCCGTGGTTTGCGAATCCCTTTGAAGTCTACCTTGTGCAAGAACAATCCGCGATTCACCGAAAAGTGGTATGGAATATTAAATAAATGTTCCTTGGATTTAATACTTCTGATTGTAGAAGAATTGTCGAAATTACTATAAGAATTGGAAAACGAGGTCAAACAATTAAAACACGAACTCAGTACCAAGTTAACATCTGAGGAACTTGCTAAATCTTTGGAAGAACTGAATATTCAATTGGATAAATATGTGAAAGAAATAAATGAACGAAAATTAAGGAAGTTCAAGCGCGACACTGTCGACTACAAGTTGGGAGAAGTGTACAATTGGGCTGAGATTTATGCAGCTAGGAGACAAAACCGTACTCAGACAAATAGATCAACAGACGGAGATTCTACCTCTTCTGAGGAACCATCACGCACCGGCCAATTTCGGGGTAAACCCCGACAACAAGGTCCCCAACAAAGTACGAAATCATCGGAGCAAGTATCAACATCGAGACAAAGTGGAGATTCCACAAATAATTCTCAAACCTCAAATGTTACCGATCCTTTTTTAGGGGTAGGCCACTCATCGTCCGGAGACCCAGGAGGTCTCGCAGGAAACACCACTTCATTACCTCCAGCCAAATCAACCAGGAGCCACAGAATCTAATCATAAATATCTCTAAGACTCCTCTGACAATGCCTCAACAGCAAGTCCTACAAAAGGGCTTAAATTTTGTACCTACTCACCAAACTGATGAACTTAACACCACCATATCGTTTTTTAAGTTCATGAGAACATTACGATTGAGACACTTCTTTACCAATGTGTGTGTTCCAACCAATACTGGTGAAGAAAACACTCTGATGGGTTTGCGCCCAAAAAGTACTTTCATTCCTCCAACCAGCCACAAAGTTCTAGACAACTTTGAAATTGTGGTACAACGTGAACTACATGGGATTTTTTCATCTACCACTCCCATAAAATCCAATCTTTCTCTGAATGAACGACAAGCTTTGAAACAACTAGCTTCCAACACTGAACTGAAAATCACCAAAGCCGACAAAGGTGGCGCGATTGTGGCCCTTGACAACAGCTACTACTCGGAAAATTTGGATTCTCATTTGAATAATCAAGATTTATACATGAAGATAAATACTGATCCTACCAATGAGTTCAAAATTATCCTGGTGACCATAGTCAACAATGCAGTCCGTGCCAACACAATCACTGAAAAAGACAAAAAATATTTGATCAAAGAACACCCTCAAATACCGTACATTTATCTGCTCCCAAAAGTCCACAAACACCCCACAAAACCTCCATTTCGACCCATTGTCAGCACCTGTGGTTCAATCCATGAGCCCATTGGCCTTTACATCGACAAACATTTGCAACCCAGTGTCAGAGCAATGTCAACATTTTTGCAGGATATCACAGACTTTTTGAGAAAACTTAATCAAATTGACATTCCTCTTGATCAACCCATAATTCTTACTACTATTGATGTGAGTTCTCTTTACACATCGATCCCCCACAACTTGGGACTTGAGGCATTAGAAAACATTCTTCTACAAACCACTAAACCGCTTGATTTACAGGTTTTTATTTTGGAACTCATGCAATTTATCCTTCATCACAGCTATTTCAAGTCTTCCAACAACCAGTATCATCTGCAACTGTCTGGAGTCGCTATGGGCAACTGTGCTGCTCCAGCATATGCGAATTTGTTCATGTATTATTTTGAAAGCCAACACATTTTGAAAGATAATAACTGGGAACCATTTTTGCTTTCTTACCATCGGTACATTGATGACATTTTTTTAATTTGGAAAGGTACCGAAATTCAACTTACCAATGCCATATCTTCACTCAATAATATCAATGACCGGATCCAGTTTACCCACACTCACAGCAGAACTGAAATATCTTTTCTTGACGTGAACATTAAATTGGTCAACAACCGTTTTGTCACATCCATACACACTAAGGATACTGATCGCAACAATTACCTACATTTTCGCAGTTTTCATCAACCCAGTTTGAAACGCCACTTGCCTTACTCTCAACTTGTACGAGCGAAAAGAATTGCTTCTACTGATGAAATATACATACAAGACAGTAACAAAATCACCACAAAATTCCGACAACGGGGATATCCCATTCAAATCATTAAAACTGCAGAAAACAGAGCTATGTGCCTTAACAGGGATGATTTGTTAAAACCCAAACAAACTAATCTTGATGCTGAGAATCGTACAGTGTTCGTATCAAAATTTTCTACCCAATCTAAAAAGATCAAAGAAGTGATTCGCAAACACTGGCCAATGCTAAATTTGGAGAAGGATTTCAATAACATTTTTGAGAAACCTCCAATCTTTGCTTACCAACGATCAAAAAATGTACAATCTCTTCTCAAACATCCTCCACAGCAAAATGTGGTGATACACAAAGGTACCATTCCCTGCCATAACTGTGGCCATTGTAACAGTATTATACCAGGAAATATACTGTGTCACCCTTCTAAAGGAACTCCTATCCATCTTAATGTTTCTGCTACCTGCGATTCCACCAATGTTATCTACATGCTCAAATGCCCATGTGGCCTCCCATATGTGGGAAAAACAGAAAGAAAAATTAAAATCAGACTCAACGAGCATCGCAGCAATATCAGGACTAAGAACTTGAAATCATGTTTAGCTGCTCACTTTGTGTCACATTCTCACAACCCCAGTCAAATTCGCTATCTAATTTTGGAGATGGTTGAAAAAATTCCTCACAGAGACAACAGTAAATACTTGTTGCAACGTGAACTCCACTGGATTTACCTTTTACAAGCCCTTCAACCCAAGGGGCTTAATGATAAAATTGAACTTGGTTGTCATCTGTAATTATCCCTATTTCATTGGTCATTTGATCTCTCTTTAACCTGCGCATTTAACGGATTTGTATTTCTGTGTATGCTGTGCCTTGTGTACTGGTGATTATCTGTTCATTTGTGTTTTTTGAATATTGCTCGTATTTCGTATACATGTATTTTTTATTGACTCTTTTTTTTGTCCTTTCTTCGTGTTTGTTTGTTTTTTCTCCCTTTGCTCGATGCGCTATTTTTCTTTGCTCAGTTTCACCTTCCACCAGTTTCAGCCGTCTACCTTATGGGTTTGTTTACTTTCCAGTCCTCTGTCTATCTCCTTTTCTCAATCCGGGGCGAACAGCCGTAGCTTGACTCTCTTTAGTCCTACTTTCATTTTAATTTATTTTCTTGATAACGGGTGCCAGTTTCCACTGGCGTCTTCCGGGTTGTGTCCCGAGTTACCAGACGTGTTCCTCTGTACACGCTCGTTTCTTCGGTGATGGGTAAGCCTTACAGTATTGCCTCGTTGGTTTAGGTGACGGATTACTTATGTCACTGGGTCTTTATTTTATTTACATGGGTCACGTTTTTTTCTTACATATCCATGCACTTTGGTTCCTTACTTCACTTTTTTTCACACGACTATTTTCCACACGGCTTTTTCCGTTCACACTGAATGATCTTGAATAAACCTTGGTCCGCTTGCTTATTTCAGTTACTTACCATTTTCTTCGTTTTGTTAACACAAGCAGTTACCTATCTCACTTTTCACCCCGTTTTCGCATGGAGGTTTCTTTTTTTCTCACTCGGCACATTTGTGTGTTCTCAAAGTTCCTGTGATTTCAGCGATCTACAAAGTGTTTCTGTCTTTTTTCTTTTTAGAATTATATCCCCCTGAAGAAGTGCTGTCATAGCACGAAATGCATTGGGGTCTTCCATTTCACCTTGTGTTAATTTGCTCCATGAATTTACAATGGATTCGCTTTAAAATGGATATTTAAAATGCGATAACAAGTCTTTTGTTTCTATGGATATCCTTTTGGATTTATCAAAGGAATAAAGTATTTCCTAAAAGTTTATGAGCTTCATGTGACTTACCCTCATAACTACGCATGTTTTGATGCCTTGAGAGTACTCAGGACAGTTTCTTACTCTCAGTAAGACTTCTCTTGTACTATTGGGTACTTGGGACACAAGTCCCCGGAATTTCTATCCATTTAAACTCAAAATAGATAACACAGTTGTAAAAAGTCTCTCTAATCTGTTGCTATTTAATCCATAGCCGGTGTCATGATGATCAGAACCAAGAACTGATTTAGTCTGCTGTAATGCAGTAAAATTGAAGGAGTTGCAGAAATGTAATTTGTTAGAGAACATGGAGGGAGAAGGAAAACCGACTTAAGGAACAAAGAAACGGAAGTCAGTACTCAGATCAGCTTTGTATAGTTGTGGGACGTAAGTAAAGGATGGACCCGCCAGATGGAAACATCCCCGTAATTCTGGTTAGGATCCCTTGCTTAAGAGGTAAAACAGACTAACCAGTGCTACAGTGCATATGCTCTGTACTCAAGACATGTTAACATTGGCTTATCTACAAATGGTATATTTATTTACTTATAAGTCCCTAGTAAAGTGCACTATATGAGCCCAGGGCCTGTAAATTAAATGCTACTAGCGGGCCTACAACACTGATTGTGCCACTGCAGAGCCAGTGTTTGCAGTTTTAACCTACCATTTCGACCTGACAAGTTAACCTACTTGCCAAGTCAAAAACTTTCCTTTTATTACATGTCACCCCTAAGGTAGGGCTTAGGCAGCCCTATGGGCAGGGTGCAATGTTTTTAAAATGTAGGATATGTATTTTTGAGTTTTACATTTCCTGGTGGTGAAAAACTTTTAAATTTGTTTTTCACAACTGTAAGGCTTATCTCTCCCACAGGTTAGCATTTGGATGGCCCTAATCAGAAAGGCAATGCCGACTTGTTTCGATTCCCAGAATTATTTATGGGACTCTCTTCAGGGCGTGGACTGGTTTCTGTACGACAGAGATGTGTTTTCTGTGCAGGCTCGGGAGGCCGGAAGATAGACAAAAGACGCTATTTGCAATGGGCTGGGAAGCGTGCTTATTATCACAACTTCGGCACTTTACAGAGCTGGGACCTATTTAATGGAATTAAGTTTGCCCTACTAGATATGTTGTATGAATTCTTAACTACTAGGCACAATGTTTTCTTTCCCCCGTGTATAGCAGTACTGAATAGTTGGAAGGCAATTTGAATACAAAAGATTGTCCACTTTCTGCTTTTGTTCTATGAACTGTGACTGGTGTTGTATCATATTCACTAATTGTTTGTTTGTTACAATAGTTTTGGCGCAAAGTTGATTTTAGTGCTCTCACTTTTTGTTATATGGTTTGTTTCAATGTGCACTAACTGATGCGTATCCATGCTTGTCTGACTTATGATATAAATTGGATCAAATTTGTTTAAACAAAAGAACAACTTTGCAAATACATGCTTAAAGTCCATATTAATTAAGTTTATGGGCTCAAGTCTGTTTAATTGCTTTATCAGCACGCAAATACGATGGTTAGGACAAACTCTTCTTCTAGTCTACGTTTAGATAGTTGGCATTTTTTTTTTCTAACCATTCTGTGCCTCTGCCTGTTTCTGAATTCATGTCTAGGTTGGCTGGTAGCATGGCTTTGTTTATTCCCTCTAGACAGTCACACAAAAGGGGAGGGAGGAGGTGACACTTGCACTTGAATAGGGCTGTGCCTGTCCCCACACAAAGAGCTGCCTAACCTCCGTTGTGAGTCTGGAGCTAGACCAGGAAAGGCAGGGACTTCGTGACCCTCAAAGTCCTCCTTGAAGTCTCCCTCCACTTCAAGGGTAAATTTGGGTATAATTGCTGGACCCCTGACACCACTAATTCAGAACTTTGCTGAAAACAAGGACATTCTTCCTGGAAGAAGAGCTGCTGGGCTGCAGGAGGGACTGCCACTTTGTTAACTGCTTTGCTGAGTTGGCCTGATGCCTGCTGATTTCTGTGCAGCAGAAGGGACTGCCACTTTGCTAACTGCTTTGCTGTGTTGACCGGCTGCCTGCTGCTACTTGCCCGGGACTAAGATGGAATGGACCTGATCTACATCCTCGAACCCAAGTTTCTCCAAGGGCTTGCTGGCTACCCCCTGTTTTCTGAAGTCTCAGGATCATAAAAGACTTATTGAAATTCTACTGGTGCTGCTGGACTCTGCAATCTGTGAGTCCTATCCTTGGCTGAGGTGTCCCCGCTAGTCCTGGGCCTCAGACTTTCTGCAGCTGAAAAAACGATGCATCGCCACCACTGCACAGATTGGAACTGAAGCACTGTCCCCGGACACTGACGCAGTGCCGATCTGAAAACATTGCTGTGCAGCTCGATGACGATGCAGTGACCTGACTGTGAGGTACGACGACACAGAGCCAATACAAAGACACGGCTGCGAGGCTGGACTTCGGCGAATTGACCAGACGGCGTGAATCACAACCGATGCATCAAGTCTTCTAAGCCAATGCTTGCGCCATCCAAAGGTACTTTTTTAGTAGGCCTGGAGCCAGCCTGCCCTCAATCGCAGTGTTGAATTTGAACTCCCTTAAATACCAGAAGACAAGTGGCATTTGGCAGAACATGAACACTTTGTTAAATCAAACATTACGGGCGGGAGAACGGCTATAGACATACGGTCTGAGGACAGTCTCAATTTAAAATCATTTTTTGCCCTTCTGTTATACAAATCATGATGGGTTCTAAAAGTTTCAAGTGTACAATATATGGTGAGGAATGTTGGTTGCCACCTTTGGAGTTGTTAATTAATTGTCTAATGGTTACCACAGGTGGGTCTCTCCCTCGCGTACATGGACACAATGTGGCCAGTGGCTAAAATGTTCAGATGTGCGGCACGGAGAGCGTGTGATCACTGCGTGTGCTAGGTCCTGATTGGCTATGTGTTCCTAATTTATGTGGCATCTGACTTTTTATGGTCTTTTAAGAGCACGTGTACCCCCTCCAGCCATGTGTGCTTTATTGGGGCAATCACCCTTGACCTATCCATGCGATTGATCAAAAGTTCCCTGCCCGAGCATTTGACTGCCAACTACACACCCTCCCATCTGTGACCTATCAATCAGCAATGGGCCTTGGTCTCAGGGCCTGCTTGACTACATATGTGTGAGTTGAGGTTGATGTAGAGTTCACAATGGGCAAATCTGTTAATAAAGCCAAGATTTCATTTTCATCGATGAATGCATCGGTTTCCATATTAACAGAGGTCGGCCTGAAACTTTGGATTTACCCTGGTCTAGCACAGCCTCAAGTAACCTTTTAGCGCTCCTGACGTCTATCATATTTCAAGTTGTACTTATTGTATTTTTGTAGTTTTGGTCTTGTTCTACTCAGATAAGTATTCTCTATTTATCTAAACTGGTGTGGAGTCTTTTTGCTGTAATTTTACTGGGTTCCTGTAATTCAAGTTTTGCACAAATACTTAACATATTTCTTCTTAGGTTAAGCCTGACCGCTCTGTGTCAAGCTACCAGAGGTTGAGCACAGGTTAATGTAGGTTGTGTATCTAACTTACCCTGACTAGGATTGTGGATCCTGCTTGGACAAGGTTTATACTTTGCTAACCAGAAAGGAAAGAAGATTGTTCCTGTGTAAGGGTTTTGAGACTCCGTAGTAGTGATGATAACAGCACATCAGAATGGTTAGTTATCATCATCTCTGGATATGGCGAAATGTAAATCCAGAGAATGCTTGTAAATATCTGCAAATGCACTTGCTAATCAGCAGAGTAATCACTGTTGTGATCATCTATTCTCAAACAAGCTGTATGTCCGATTCTATATGTTCTTGCTGACATTACATTTAATGCTTACATTCTTTTTTTTAGCTGTACTCTCCAGTTCTTACATCCTCCTCACAGATGTTTTTCCCGCATTCCTGACCCCCAAATAAGGAGAAACATGCGGATCAAAAACCACTGCTCTATTCCGCGGATGCCTATATGTTTTGAGGAAGAACTTTCAGGGCTGAAGGGTCGTTGGGAATTCAATAAAAGTTTCTCTTCTGTACCTTTTTGAATCAACAGGAAAACTAACCACACAATCATGATTGCATGCAACAATGTGCAGGGCCTCAAAACCTCAAAAAAAATTTAAACAAAGAGGAGTAGGTGTCCACAAGTTGGCACATCTGTAAACGTGACTCTAAAGTTGAATATGTGAGGTAACAAAGTAATCAACGACTGTTACTTTGTAGAGGCCTCACTAACCAGTATACTCATATGCACTGACAAATAAATCTCCAGACCCGACGAGGACCTGCAGAGTAATACTACAGGGTCGAAGTGTCGACTTATTTACAAGTGACCCAACGCAACTCACAGCATCTAATTAGAATCCGCTGGCACAAACATGAATTGTTCTGGCACTGTTGGTCTTTATCACTAATTAGTCTCACCACGTGCCTTCTGGGCCGAGTCATTTTGCTTTCTAAATTACTTTCGCCAACTGCATTGTGTGTGCTGTGTGCAACCTCTGCCCTGATCACGGGACTATGCACGCATCCCCTTCATTTTTGTTACTTTAATGATGCTGCTGTTACAAAATGTCTGGGATAATTCTCGAATATATATAAATTACTCCAATATGCGCAAACACGGAATCTTTTTAGTTTGTCATTTCATATCCAAAAGGATTAACATATTTGAATTTAATTTTGAATTTAAAAACATTTATTAAGCGCACTTATACCACGCGGTTTCATGGCGCTTTCAGATTGCGAAGCAGCAGCAGAAGCAAAGGGTATTTAAGCAGCAAAGGCACGGGAGAAAAGCAGGGTTTTGAGACTTTTCCGGAACTGTGTGTAAGATGGTGAAGTACGGAGTTCCACAGGGAGGGAGTTCCAGAATGCAGGGGCAAGGACCGCAAATTTAGTTCCACCAGCCTTCTTCTTTTTGAATCGGGGGGTGGTCAAGAGTGCCAAGTGGGTGGAGCGGAGCTCTCTACCCGGTATGTAAGGCTTGATGGCAGAGCATATGAACTCTGGAGCGGTGCCCATTTTGGCCTGGAAGGTGAGGCAGCCGAGCTTGAATAGGGCTCGCTCTTTCACAGGCAACCAGTGGAGAGCCTGCAATAAAGGGGTGGCACGGTGGAATTTGGGCAGGCCGTGAATCAGGCGGGCAGCCTGGTTCTGCACTAGTTGCAGACGATGAATCGCATAGGCCGGCGCGCCATTATAGATTATGTTGCCATAATCCAGGCGAGAGAGCACCATTGCCATCATTATGATTTTTAGAGCCGGAAGAGAGAAGAAACGGGAGATCTTCCTAATTGTTCTAAGGGAGAGGAAACAGGAAGACACAACAGAACTGACCTGGGGGTGAACAGAGAGTTGGGGATTAAGAAAGATGCCAAGGGTTTTAACTTTGGGAACAGGGAGTGGGGGTACACCAAGTGAGAGGGGCCAATGGGACGGGGACCAGGGACTGCAACCACCTCCGGTCAGGACTAGCTCCGTCTTGTCCGGATTGAGTTTGAGGTGGTTGCAGTTCATCCAATCCCGAATGAACAACATAACTGATTGGACATTCTGGATGGATGAGGGGGAGTGGGAAAGGTTAAAGATTAGCTGGAGGTCATCGGCGTAGTTGAACACCGTGACCTCCAGCTGCTGCAACATAAAGATGAGGGGGTAGATGTATAAATTAAACAAAAGGGGGGAAAGTGAAGAGCCCTGGGGAACACCACACACTACCCTGCGAGAGGCGGCGGCGAAACCGGCAAGATGGACCGCCTGAGCCCTCTCGCTCAGGAAGGACTCAAGCCACGCGAAGGCTAGGCCCTCAATGCCCGCCGCCCTGACACGGGTGAGGAGGATGGAGTGGTCCACCGTGTCAAAAGCGGCGGACAGATCTAGAAGGATGAGGGCCTGCGGACGGTTGGTGTCAACGCCCTCGCGTAGGCTGTCCATCACTGAGATCACCACCTTCTCCGTAGAATGGAGGGGCCGAAAGCCCGCCTGGCAAGGGGAGAGGCAGTGATTAATCTCCACGTGGGTGCTCAGGGTGCTGGTCACGTGAGTTTCTAAGACCTTGCCCAGGTAAGGCAAAAGGGAGATGGGACGATAGTTAGAAAGGGATGAAGGGTCAATGCCAGCTTTTTTTAAGATAGGAATGACGACTGCAGATTTATGGGGGATGGGGACCACCCCCTTACTGAGTGAGTCGTTAAGAAGTGTGAGGGGCGGAGTGGGGCAAGTTAGGAAGATTTCTCTCAGGATGTGAGCAGGGGCAAAGTCCAGGGGAGAACCCGACTTCACTCTTTGGAGCAGAGGGAAAAGTGTGGCTGTGGTCAGGAGAGGGATGGAAGTTAATTTAGAAATGGTGGGGGGGGAAGGATTAGTGAAAGTGGCGGATGGAAGAAGGATATTAATCTTGATCTTTGCGATCTTTTCAACGAAAAAATCGTTGAGCGAATCGCAAAGAGATTGGGAAGAGGGGATCGTGGCCGTAGCTCTATCAGATTAGGCCAGTTCATGCACCGTGGCAAAGATTTCTTTTGATTGAGACTCCGCTGCCAATATCCTGTTAGAGTAGAATGTGGTCTTTGCATCAAGAATGCCTAGCTTGTATGTCTTAAGGACAGATAGATAGATGGTTTTTAGGGCAGGGCAGTAAGCTCTTCTCCAGGCTCGCTCGGCTCTCCGTGCGGCCAGCTTCTTCTCCTTGAGATCTATGGTGAACCAGCGGTTAGCAGCGTGGACTCGCTTAACCGTGATCCGCCTCAGAGGAGCAAATTCGTCGCCCGCTTGGGTCAACCAATCGTTAATGGTGGCCAATTGGGCAGGGGCGGCGAGGCCGGAAAGATCAGGACTGGAGTTGGCCAAAGACGAGCATAGAGATGGCATGTCGGCTTTGCCCCATTTTCTGACCCAGGTGTTCCTAGGGAGCGGAGGCTTGATCACTGGGGCTAAGGCAAGGGAGAAGGAAATTAAAAAATGGTCGGACCAAGAGCAGGGAGAAATAAGGGGGGATGTGACGGGGATGTTCAAGGTCCAGACCTGGTCGAGTGAATTACCCTGTGAGTGAGTGGGGCTGTGTATATGGGGGGTGAAGTTGAGACTGGTCATAAGGTCGGTGAAGTCTTTAGAAAGGGAGCTTTCAGCAGGGTCATTAGGCCAGTAGTTAAGGTCGCCTAAGACTAGCACTGACGAGTTGTTTACTACCAGTGTAGCAAGGAGATCTTGAAGACTGGAAATAAAAGAAGGAGTGGGGTGCGGGGGACGATAGATGAGAACAGAGGTCAGGGGGACCAGATGAGAGTTCGATCGGATTATCAGACAATCTACTTCAGAAATGGGGGGGAGGGGAGGGTCTGGAAATGAAGGTCCGTACGGGCTATCAAAGCCACTCCGCCGCCTCTTCTGCCATCCGGACGGTCCGCTCGGATGATAGAGTATGAGGGGGGCAGTGCAGCTAAAACGTTGGGCAGGGAGTCGGATTTGAGCCAGGTCTCCGTTAAATATGCATATGCAAACAATTATTAAATTGCTCTCCTAGAAGTGAACCAATGTATTTTATTGCGTGCTATAATGTACTCAGGTTTGATTGAATTTTGACCCTCCTTTTATTATCTATATATACCTGAGAACAAGGACTTTTTCAAGTCAAATTTCTTGTCCTGGGTTTTAAGTATTTTAAAAAAGCCACACGGTGTGAGTACACTGAGAAAACTACTACCCAGTGCAACACGCGATAGATTGCAGACTCGACTTTTAAAGACCAAGTGACATACACAGACTGTCATCAATGAAGATGCAGCAGAGGGAGAATTGTAATAATACTTATTTTTGAGAAATTACAGTAATCTGGCGGATGTTAGGGAAACATTCTGTCAAAAAAGACATACATTAGAGTTCTGCGCATTGGTGGGTACTCCTCCAGCCATTGACACAAATCTACAATCAGTGAAGCATGCATTTATAGCATTGCTGACAAAATGCTTCAATGTATGTGAAATGAAATGAATGCTTTTGGAATGAGAGAAAACAAAAAGATGTTAATATGATGTACATTTTCTGCCAACACAAGTTTTTTTTTTTAATTGTAATTAGGCATTGTTGTCGTCTGACAACAGATTCTTCCAATCTCCAAATCTGGTCACAAAGTTAGGGTCCTAACAGATAACATACAAAATACAAAAGAAACTATGATCATTGATGCCTTTCTGGTTCCAGAGCATTGCCCAAGCCACTAACCATTATCATGGGAAACACAAGACGAGATCTAGCCACTTCTGGCGTTAAGGGAATAATCGAAGAGAATTGTTGTGCCTTATGCATGGATCTAATAAATGTGTGGAGCAGACTTGTGCCTCTTGTGCGTTCCACACTTCCTATTAGAAGTAGCATAGAAAGAGAAAGAAGTAACAACAAATTATTTCTAAATGCCATGGAAGGAGCTAAGGTCATCACTACCTTCCAATTTTTCCTCGCGGATGGCAAATGGCATTGACTGTGAGTGCATCCCCGGTCTTAGAATCCAAGAAACACCATATGGGTGCCAGTGGCCATTTAGGGCCATGGAAGAACAAGCTAAATGACGATGAGCAGAAAAGGCTTTAAAGGGAGTAGATCTTTAGTTAGAAGCGATGTGCTTGGAGAGTCGAGAGAAGAAATGAAGGCAGTGGTAAATCGAAGGGAGGAGAGAAAGATGTGGTTGGAAAATATCATGTGGTAGTGGGTTGGTATTGAACATAGATTCTCCAAGTTCTAAAAATAAACCGAGATGTAGATTTTAATAAGACTTTTAGACACTCCAGAGTTCTAAGCACTTAGATTTGGGTATTCACATAATACATATTCGATCATGCGCTACGTGGTACCCCCGTGCAGTGTATGGACAGAGAATGGTATTGCTCATCCTGCACCACGGTAGAAACAATTTGCAGAATCTCTGTGGTGGGCAAATGGGAAGAAACCTTGAGATACAAATGGTGCTGAGCTGAGATATAAGTCGAGTGCCCGTCATCAAAGTGATTAAAAACATTTCCTGCTTTTTGTTCACAGAGGAATCAGGATGGCTCCGCGCTGTCTAGGAAGCAGCTTGACACAGCAAGTTTTATTAAGGGACTGTTATTTGAAAGAGGAAAAAGTGATAACGCAAGATGAAAAAACAAGGAGAGGAAATGGAAGAACAAAAAAAAACAAGCCTTCAATAAGGAAATTTAGGAAGGCAGGTCAGACTCGACCAGGTTGAAAATAAAGATCTGGAAAAGAAAGCATGCAAGACCCACAAAAGGAAGAGCTTATTCGGCAACATAAGTCAGCCTTGCAATGTCTTATCAGTACAACCTTGACATCTTGAACACTTCTTCATTCCAATATCCCACTGCTTTGAATAAATCCATCCAATACTTCTCAGGATAACTCAGGGGCAGTTTGGCACTCATGTGGAGCTCTATATAAAAACTCTACAGCATACCAACATCTTAGCCCCTGGAATCCAAGAAAAGGTAATTGAATGTCTGCTTATGGCAGCACTGCACCATCGAGCACTTACATGTTGTCAGTGTGATTTTCAATGTCACAAAGGCACTTGTTTATTTGCAGCTAGCATCAAGGGCTACCATAGACAGAGCAGTTTTATTCAGCAAAATATGTAGACAATGTAGTGTTAAACCTGGTGGACATACACTTTTTCTTTGAAAAAAATCAAAAAATGAAATCCAAACAAAAAATGAAACACGAAGCTCCAGGTTACTAATTTTGCATGCAATTTTCTGTGCTGCATTGAGCGAAGGGGGGAACACAGTGCAAATATATATGTGCTAAGATTAGCCTAATGCTGCCGTCTTCCTCTGCACTGATGCTGAAAACAGACTACCTTGCTAGATGCACAGACTCACAAGGTGGTGCAGAGATGCGTATGCAATCCAGTCTATGATTTATACAGGAAGCATACGGTTCCAAAACAAATTCCTATGCATAGATAAACTCAGAAAGATCCCACACATTGGATGCGTGCTTTACACTGCACCATACAAGCGGCATTGTGTTTTTTTGCTACATGAACACTTTTCACCTCGTTTGCCCCGTTTTGAAGCTGGCAATAGTTTAGGATGCAAATCCCAGTCTATCTTAATTGATTGTGCCTTTGATCAAAACCTATAGGGTGATGGGCTACTCCATAACACCATCTTCATGTAAAGCAATACACAGTGATGTAAAGTAGCACAAGGTTGTTGTTTTTTTGCGTGGAGAGAAGGGCACCTTTCCAGTGCAAAGCACCTTTGTGCTGGCTAGAAAATGCATACACAAAGCCTTAGTAAACATGGCCTAAAAATCTTGCAAGGATGTTTAATATATTGGGCTACGAGATACTGTATGTCACAGGCTTTCAAGAAAGCAAGCCTCCCATTCAGACAATAAGATACCTAATAAAATTAGAACCCATTTAACTTTTTTTAAACAAGCTGTTTTTTTATAAAAGCATCAGTAATAACACACTTATAGTCAACTCAGGGCTACATAACATTCCCCCGCCCCACATACCCAAACCCGCAAAGGAAACACAGACAAATAGAGTTTGGGTACAAAAATTGCTGCAGGATTTATTTACATACAACATATGTAAAGATGGTGGGTTAGCTTACGGGCGATCCAGGACAGGCCGCATTCTCGCCACCTGTCCGCCTGTTTGAGCCAAACAGCACAGTGGCGAACCACCCAACTGCTGTAGAATATAATTAAATACTGACACACCCATTTGCTGGGCGTGACTAGGCAAACCCCCGGCTGCACAGGCCCACAACCGCCCGAAGGTCTACTGGGGTGCCGACACGGATTCCTGCACCTCCCATGAGGTTACAGGTTAGGCTCTGGCACCCCTATGTGCCCACTGAAGTACATCATTTGCACCTCTCTTCTTCCGGATCGCCCCGTAACTCCGCCTGCAACGAAAAACAAGACACATTAAAACACCCCCACAGCCCCTACTCATGACACTCTGGGTAAGAGGACGGGAGGGAAAAGAGTGTCCCGCAAGATCGTACGGCGTCCGGGCGGCAAAGAGGCTTAGGATAGGGGCACCACAGCATAAGTACCCCTGAAGCCCCTCCCCGCCGCCCGGACGAGATTCTCGGCAAGCCGCCTCCTCCAACCGGTGAGGCGGATGTGCCGGACAGGCAAGTGGGGGCGGGACCGCCCTCCTTGACTAGGTACCCGCCCTCTTGATGGCCACTGCGTGGCCTCGGGCAGGCGCATAGTCAACTCAGGGCTACATAACATTCCCCCGCCCCACATACCCAAACCCGCAAAGGAAACACAGACAAATAGAGTTTGGGTACAAAAATTGCTGCAGGATTTATTTACATACAACATATGTAAAGATGGTGGGTTAGCTTACGGGCGATCCAGGACAGGCCGCATTCTCGCCACCTGTCCGCCTGTTTGAGCCAAACAGCACAGTGGCGAACCACCCAACTGCTGTAGAATATAATTAAATACTGACACACCCATTTGCTGGGCGTGACTAGGCAAACCCCCGGCTGCACAGGCCCACAACCGCCCGAAGGTCTACTGGGGTGCCGACACGGATTCCTGCACCTCCCATGAGGTTACAGGTTAGGCTCTGGCACCCCTATGTGCCCACTGAAGTACATCATTTGCACCTCTCTTCTTCCGGATCGCCCCGTAACTCCGCCACAGCCTGTGCGGTGGTCACCGCTGCCGCACAGGCCCCCCACCATTGTCACTTATTCTACCTGCAACCTCTGCTCATGAGTTCTTATTTCAAGTCCAGAAGAAAGAGGTATAAGCCAACAGGCGAGAGGAGAACACCATCTCCCTCAAAGTACCCCATGACCTTTTCCCGAATCACGTCATGGTAAGAAAAACAGCCCACTGTGCTGCGAAACTTTGTCATGGCCGCATATATGCGCCTTCCTGCTCTCACGATAGCCTCGCTGGACTTAGCGCCCCGCCAATGTCTTCTAGGCACTGTTTCAGACCACCAGACTTCGCATTCGCGCAACATGCTGCCAACGATACCCAGGTCTGTCTGCAAGCAGCCGGTATCCCCTGCCCCCCTTGGGTTTTAGGCTGGGAGCGGCTACCGACAAGATATTGTTTAAGTTAGTTTGGCAGGGAGCCCCCAAGGCTGACCTGTGCAGGGGCTTGTATGGGAAGTAACAGCCACCACGACACCAATGAGCCTAACCACCCGGGAACAGTCCCATTGCCCCATGAGGGAAGACTATCCCAGGCCAGAGACCAGGTGATGGGGAGGGCCCCCCCTGCAGAGACTCTCCCCCGGAAAACAAGCGCAGTCACAGGAAATAATCAACTGCAAGATTACGCATAAGCGACTAATCCTCCCCAGGATACAGAGTCTATTGCAGTGCGCAAAGCATATTTTGGAATGACTAGCGAATAGGTCTTACAAGCGGCAAACTGGAAGCCTCGGGGACAGCCGCGAACACTTGCCCCCCCGGATCATACCTGAAATCCTAAAAGACTTCTCGGGCCCACCCCAAACCATTATTGGCAGTCCGTACTCTGGCTGTGGAAGCCACAGCTATTCTCTGTATAACTGAATAGAGTGTTACCCTGACGGCAGCAGACTGCGGGTGAGCTGCCAGCGGGCCCCCGAGCCTCGGAAAAGAAGGCAGGAGATCCAAGAAGGGGGGGGGGGGAGACTAAACGAATGACCCTCCCAAGCATGGCAGACCACACATGTGCCTTAATCGAGGGTACCAAGTACTATTTCTCAGTTACGAGTTGTTGCCAATCATGCAGTGCTCCCTATAAACCTGTGATTGGTACTCATTGTTGCATGCCGGGCCACATCTAAACACCCTTCTTTAGACCCTAGTTTAAGATTAAACACTCTGAAAACTCCCTCCGTGTACAGGTCAGGAGTAGCCTGAGATATCCACCCCACTAAAATCGTCTGGCCCAAAAGAACATGTGTAACAGACGCTTAGGTGGAAAGAGGAGTATTACGCCAGAGGATCCAAGGAGGGAGGAGTCTAATGAAGATCCACTCAGCTATACGGGTGACACTAAATCTCAGCCTGGGCTATCAAACAATTAAACCCCAGGACATAAATAATGACAATCCTCCCGCTTAACTTACTGTAGTAAACAAGAGGACCCATACATGGCAGACGACGTCTGCGAATATGAAAGTGGCATAACCAGTCTATAGGTTTGAGACATGGCATAAGAATATTAGACTCCAGCACAACGCCCATGTTAGCAATGGACTAACCGAGGCCGGCCGTTGTGCCTACCCATTAGGCTGAAGACCTCTACGTGGTGAATGGGGGCAAGGAACGTGAGTGCTTTGAAAATCCTATACATAGGATACTGGATTTTCTTTGAAGAATATCTGCGTGTCAGATACATGTCAAACCATCAAAATAAAGTAGACGTGCCATGCCTAGACGTCCGGATACTAAGTGACGGGTCCCGAAAAGCAGCACTATCACACGCTGCGTTTTCCCTTGGTTACTTTGGGCTGAACTCGCAAGGATTGGGTGCGAGTTTTCTGGGAATAGGGCCAAGGGAGTGTCATAGGCAGCGCTAAGAGGAAGAATATGGGCCCCCAGGAAGGAGGTGGGATGATAAAATGCAGCCATGGTCACTTCAGCAGAGGAGGAATCAAGTGTCCTAGGAACCCCTGCACCTGCTGCAACTACGCTCTCGATTACGCCCGTCTCAGGGAGGGAGCGTCTTCGACAATGAACAGGTGAGGGTCTTATTCCAAATACCTGTCCAGCATCCTGCTGTAATATTCTTGGACCAGTTCTATCACATGCTATGCCGATGACAAACTGCCACCCACAACGTAGAGATCACTACCTGCAATGCTGATCTATAGCTAGATCAGGGAGTGCCAATGCTAGAATAGAGACCAGTGTCAGCACCACTTCCCGCATTTACAAGGGCCAAAAGCAGTCATAGAAACTCTATTGCTGGTACGGATGAGCAGGACAAACTAGGGTCTCATCTGCAACTCATGCTAAAACCCAAAGGAGAGTTCCAAACAAAATTGGACCGAAATTGGGACCAGTGACACCACCACATCCCGAATTTACAAGGGGCAAAAGCAGTCGGTCAACCTCTATTGCTAGTAGGGATGAGCAGGACAAACTAGGGTCTCATCCGCAACTCACCTTATAACACGATACCCTTGGACAGGATGTTGCACATTCAAAGCCGAATTCCCACTGAGCCGTGCTCCAAAACATATGAACACACCGGTTAACAATTATCTGCCTAGTGAGGCTCCCGTTAACACTAAAGTGTCTTTTGATATTCACGTATGAATATGTCCCATAAACCAGTGGATCTGCAATAATGCCAGAGAAGTGGCGACTATAATATTGGCACCTGTGTTAATCAGCTAAATTAATAGCCACTGAATGCGGTTTACTTGGGGAATCATTGCATGAAGTGACCCGAAATCCGGCCACAGATTTACCGAATAAATACCCTAAATAAATTTAAAGGTAATTTAAACATCTACAGGCAAACATTCAGGGGTGAGAACCGCGTATTACAAACAGTAGAGGTACCTGCTGTGTAGTCATAATCATTTAAGAATCATCAGGTGTACGACAGTCCGGGAAATAGAACATGCCCGTTTGCAAAACAGCACTCGCGGGCAAGAACGATGATATCCTGCAGTGCTGAGAAATGACATTCTATGAGAAAACGTGGAAAGGACACACAAAATTCCCGCGTGTGCGGAGAAACTGAAACCGAGAGACTGTTCCCCCTGGTGGCCAACACGCACCACTGCCCAAGCAAAAGGCCGAGCGAAACAATTGCTAACGCATCCAAGACCAAATTATGCCCAGCAATTGCCAAAGTGCGGTGTTGCTGTAAACGGCACGAGAACCAACAAAAACCCAGCAGGCAAAGGGGTGGCCAGGACATCCAGCGAAAACGTCTCTCCGCTCCCGTCGTTGCCCGGCCTCAAGGCATGTACAAGCACCCTTGTTCTGTGTACCATGGCCTGGAGGGCGGCTGTGTGGACCAAGTGTACACTGCCCGACAGGGGGGGGATTAGGGGTGGTGGGTGGAAGGCCACTCCACCAGTCTGCCACTATAAAGACGTGCATGCCAAAACACAATCAAAAGCCAACATGCCTGTGCCCCACCAATAATTAGCCCTGAAGCCAGATGGCGCATCCTTACGCGGACATCTCGCACATAATTGCCTTTTAAAATGGCCGGACATGTACGCCATTACCCGCGTGCCCCGGACATGGTGAAGCGTACTTCCCGTGCCAGTGGTGGCAAGTTGACGCCATTACCCACGTGCGCCGGACAAAGTAAGAGATACCGCCCCAGGAAATGGCCGGCTGCCCAGGAGCATGGAGTCTATCTTTCCAACAGACTGTAAAGATGTCTTTATCCTCTGATCGATATGTCACTGAGGCATACATGGAAAATAGTATAGTCGAGATCCGCCTACAACCTGTTTAGGACCAGCGCAAGGACCACACAAATCAACGCATTTCAGAATGCCATCCTCTACCATACCGGAAAAGAACAAAGCCGGAAATGAATAAGGCTGCCGAGGACAATAGCGCATCACTCCCCGCATGCCTACACAACCCTTGACCCTCGGACACCTGGAGCGAAACTCCCCCTCTAGCTCCAGCCACATTTTCTCTACCGCGCCTAAGGCACAACTGAGAAAACATGGTAGTTCGCACTTTAGCACGTTTCTAATTCATCATCACAAACAATATGCAGGTATATTTCTGAACCATAGAGACAATGATCAGCACACACCGTTGGTTCATATCCTTTTTTAACTACTTTCCTGCAAAATGGTAAAGCATTTCAAGTGTTGTCAAAACGCATTGCGATTGCGACCCCACGATTTCTAGATGCTCTAGATACCACCACAGATGTCACTAATACCTCAAGTAGTGTGACATATGCCACAGAAACATGTCCACTAAACCTTCTCCTCAGGTATCGTTACTGCTAATGTGACGCTCGGACCCTGCGGGAAAGTCTGCGCTAGAACGTAGTGAGTGTCGCCACTGCAGAAGGACCGCACTGCCGAACGCAAACTCCAGCGCTGGCCCGGCGCCGCATACACCTGTGTAGTCGCCCAGGGTCACATGAACGCACCATGGGAGGACAATGCGAAGCCTCCGACCCGCCTCCCGACATGGGGACCCTGGCTGACGCCTCGGAAGCAGGGGGGTGGGGGAGAAATGAAGGACATGGTTCGAGTGAACGAAGGGGCTGGCCCCACCACCCCCCGACACACACCGCAGAAAACGCGAGGACGGGCTATACACCAGCGCGCCGACAAAAGCAGATTTTCTTAACCGGGCGGTGTTCTATTACACCACGAAAATATACAGCCAAGCCTCCCGGACGGACATAGGGGTGGGAGCTAGGTGCATGGTTGCTGGCAACGAACCCCGAGACAGGTGGTGCCGCCGACTGGACCCACTCCACCAAACCCAAATTGAGCCGCCCGATGCTAGCGTTGCTGACAGGATGGGCCTGGGGCAGGGCAGTGAACAGCAAGGCGCGTAGCCACACTAAACCGTGGCGACGGAATGTTGAAAGATGCAAAGCGTAGCCTTTTGCTATCAATACTAATTGACCTAATTTTGGTGTCAATTGGGGTACATCTGCCCGCCCCCGCCCGGAAGCCAAAGCCGAAAACCAAAACTGCACTGCGACCGTTAGATTAAATGAGCCGACGCCGCGGCTCGAACACTGGTCCCCAGCTCCAGAGTCAGCAACTCTAACCGCTGAACACGCCTCTGGCTTCGAAAATGAGCCCGTCGGGCCCCTATGCTGTTACTGTGCACAATACCTCCGTCAGACATAACTGACCCCCTAACGAAGAACTTATGTAACCCTTGCCTGGACAAAATGTCTCGGACAGATGAGAGAAAAACCCCCCCCACGAGCGCCGCCTCACCGTCGAAAGCCTAATACATTTGCAAGGCAGTCTCAAAACATCACACTGGTAAGTAACAAGAAAGGGACGGCAGCGACTCGAAAATGAACCTTGACGGTATTAAACATTAACTCCTAAACAGTGAATTCACACTAATACCCGGACGTAAGGATATCCCGCTAGACAGCCACACTTAGTGGTTTCCGACAGAAGGCATAGAGTAGCGGTGGACACTAGGACAGCAATTGCATTAGTAATCGCGCCCCCAATCAACCCGGGAAAGAAAGGATATCTGTGCCCTGAGGCACCGAATGCGGCACCGTGAAACCAAAACATATCATAAAACCAACAATCACGCATGATTATGGCAAGCCGCACAAACATCTCGGCCCTAAAACCGAGAAAGCGCAAGAAAACCTAGCGTTCATGCAAACAAAACGCCTCTCAGCCCCGATTCCATGAGATGGGGGCCACGACCACTGGTCAGCTCAGCAGCACTGGTAAATATGGGGACAACACACTCGTATCTCCGCAGGCCCCAGTCACAAGTGCCGCCCCACTCCGGGGCCCAAATTAAGCCTTCTTGATCCCGTAGTCAGAAGCGATCAAAAGGAAACACTTTGCATGAACGATGGTATTCCTTGAATGCAAAATACACGGTACGTGCATAATGATGAAGCGGGTAAAAATTGGCTCATCCTTCACAGCTCCCCCCCATCAACATGAGTACAACCATAACGAGTCTTGGCCTTCGCCTGAAAGCCCGCGCACCACCACGCATGCACTATCCCTTTGCCATAATCCTCACAAAAGAAACCAAGCAGCACGAGGATACGAACCTCCGACTCCGAAGAGACTGGTGCCTAAGACCGGATCCTTTGACCGCTCGGGCCACGCGCCCACCTGTAAATAACTGTACACATTAGAATACCACACACCGCGCCATACTTGAGGGCACTGCGCACCAGCACGATGTCGCGAGAAAGCATCCAGCTCAGGCCCCAGGTAGGAGCAATCAGAAGCGCCAGATGCACAGAGCATGGCTAAGCGTACACACGGAAAAACACGCTTACCCTACCCTTCGGCCACAGCCCCGATGATCGTAGAGGGTCGGCATCGGACTCCCGGGAGAACCATTACCCCACGGACAGTCCCACCACGCGGGGCTCCCCGGACCAGCCCGCACCCCCAAAGAGAATGCGAGGGAAATCAGACGACGAGGAAGGGGGACGGACGAGGCGAAGGAGGTAGGGAGAAATACACAACATTACACACCCACGCACAACCTGGGGAAGGTTCGACCCGCCAAAATGCAATATTTGTAAATCCTACAATTGCCGCCACAATACCACACAAACATGGCCACTCCAGCGCCGGAGAGATCACACAAAAGACGCCCAAACCTTTAGGGAAAACGGGACTCGGTATAGCAAATACAGCGGGGCCCGACAAGAACAGGCCGGGCCCGCGCTGACCGGAGGACAAAGACCGGAAGGAAAACCGGACGTCCCCCCCCACAGCAGCCCGCTCTAGCGGGCCGCCTCGCCAGGCTCCCACCTCACACGGAGGGAGCAGGCGGCTACAGTAAGGGGGGGGGGAGAGGGTAGGCCCAAGGCCTCGCTCACCTCAACACGCCGAGGTAGTCACAAAAGAGTGTCCCGCAAGATCGTACGGCGTCCGGGCGGCAAAGAGGCTTAGGATAGGGGCACCACAGCATAAGTACCCCTGAAGCCCCTCCCCGCCGCCCGGACGAGATTCTCGGCAAGCCGCCTCCTCCAACCGGTGAGGCGGATGTGCCGGACAGGCAAGTGGGGGCGGGACCGCCCTCCTTGACTAGGTACCCGCCCTCTTGATGGCCACTGCGTGGCCTCGGGCAGGCGCATTTCACTGAGATGGGGAGGCCTAGGAATTATGCACACTCTAGCCTGGTGATGCAGGAAAAGCATTATTTAGTTTAACCCAATTTTCTGAAAATTGTAAAGAAATGTGCTCACTGTGCCTACAAAGTCAACTTTAACATCCAAAGTGGGCACCCAACGAAGCGGTTTTTGCCCGTGGTGCTGCATCGCCCCTGAAGTCAAGATATCAATACTCAACCCTGGATCTTCAAACCTGCAGAGGTGTCCCCCTTCCACTCCAGGCTCCACAATCACCACCATCCTTTGTATCCCCCCTCTACCGCCATTTATTCCCTTCCCCAGACCCTTCTTCCCGCGCTGCCCACACCTTAATGCCATCTCTAATGACTGGCTTGCTTCCTACAGCAGTGTTGCTTTGTAGCTACCTTTTCACTACATAAATATACATATATACATACATACATGGCTAGTAGAAAAGGCCCCTCTGCTTGCTTTGAAGTCTCTTTTGACTGAATTTACATATACCTGCACAGCTTTAGATGCATACTTCTACGAGCCTACATCCCTAGAAAAACGTGAAAAGCATGCATCAATTTTTCAAAAGGGGGAAGAAACGTAAACCCAAGACAGGCATAAAAAGCATTATTTGGAGTCCACATTTGCTAAACATCGAGTCAAGCAAAACACTTTTAAAATGTGCACGCGTTCTTTTCATGGTTTGTGGCATACAACACAGATATGTATATACAGACCCGTGATAACGTACAGCCCCCGCCCAGGTCCTGTATACAAAGGCCAGCATGAGCATGCACGACGAGGAGGAAAGTGGTGATGCAATTTTCGTGTTTTGGTAAGACTAAAGCTCTTTCTACAAAATGTACCATGCTCTTGCTCACATTCAGATACTCTAAATATATATATTTGTGTTTTGCCCAGGAAAGGAAGGCAGTAACGTTTACGATTCGAACGTGCTGGCCTCTTTACCCAAGATCACAACACATTCTGCTCTGCTTGGGTGCAGGCACCAAGGATGAACGTGCAACAGGCCGAGGGGCTGCACCGCGCGCTGTCTCCCTCCTCTCTTGTAGCCGTTTAATTAAAGCGCTTCTCCTGCGTCACCCCCGGAACAGGCTGCGCTGGAAGCCTTTGTTTGGGTGTTGTGGTAAACTTCGCACTTTTAATGACCAGTGTTTGGAACAGATTGAATGAAACAGGTCTACAAAGGAATCGATAAATGTAAAGACGGCGAAGAATTAGCGAGGCTTTTTGGCTTGTACTCATTGTCTAGAGGAATTAGATGTCAGTTTGAGTACAATACCTCTGACAAAGGTTTCCCAGCTTTCATTTACTAGAACACATAATGGGCGATGGAAAAGCTAGTCAATCGGAATACATTATTTAACAAACAGTTTAATGAACGCGCTGCCCATATCTCGACGGCTGACATGCTCCCGGCGTGCACATCCATTTCCATCACAGAAATGGCTTCAAATAATACAGAAAGCTGTGCACCAAAATGACTAGCATCCCAGGAACGTGTGGACGGAACTCTTTTCTAACCCTTCCTAAATTACGTAAATCGGTAACAAAGAGAATGCTAATGAATTTCGGACGGCAGGAGGCACGAAGGATTAGCACGCGGTCACTAACGTGTGACACGGGTGACATTTGCTATGCACGCTGTAATTGCGATGACAAGAAGGGGGGTACATTACTTCTGATCTGGCACGAAGTGATGCCTACTCAAAATGGCCGACCAGTTTGAGTACGACATCTGGACAGCTATCACTCTAGATGCAAAATGGTGTGTGAATGCGGAGGCAAAAATTAGGAATACTCTGTAGTGACCTGAGTCAGGGGCACTAGGACCCTGCACTCGACCCAGGGGAAGGGACATAGACCGGTCACCACTTCCGGTCAGGGAGTGGGGCGGGCTGTTCTGGACATGAGTGCAGAGGACCAGACGTGCATGTGGGCACGGCGCTACAACAAGAATTAAGAACATAATAATCACCTACCTGCCGTGGTGTGGTGATTTGGAGAACACGACAACGGGCGATGATCAGGTGGGATACAGAGCCACCACCAGAAACAACACCGAGCGTGCCTCGCCCGCGACCTCCACATGGAGTCAGGAGCCCACCCTGGTCCATTGACTGACGAGACGTAGTGCCAATATCGGCCCACTCACCAGCCCGCTCGCAGTAACATGCATTTCACAGAAATAAGCAGACAAGACAACTTTTTTGTTGGAGAAAAGTAGCTGCAGGTTTATTAGCATATACACAATGCCAACAAGGTGGGTTATCTTACAGGCGATCCAAAAGGCAAGCCGCCCCTCGCGACTTACCACCTGATGGGCCAATTTGCAACGTGGCCTTAGCCAATCGTTGCTTAGCGGTTATGGGAGGAGATAGCCCCTCCCAATTCCGGTGAACCATTGGTCCACCCTCTTGCTCACGCCCCCCCCTACGAGGGGCGGAGCGTTCAAGCAACCCCCGGTTGTACAGGTTTCCAACCGCCCGTAGGATAGCGGGGCGCCGTCGTACCCACAGGGTCCACCGCACAGACTTCCTGGGGATATTAGGCCTCAGCATCCTTTGTGCTCCTGAAGAGGGTACTCCCGGGTACCTTTCCGCCTCTGGATCGCCCTGTAACTCCGCCTGCAACACAAATGAAAAAAGATTAGAAACATTTCCCCCCCACCCTGAAGACGCCGGGTATGCGGAAGGGAGGGAAACGGCGCAGGGTGAGGGGACAGCGGACAAAGAGGCAGCTCGGTGGGCGGGGGAGGAATATATACCCTCCCCTGCCCACCCCAGGAAGGAAGTGACGCGCGGGACCCACCAGGGTCCGAAAGAGCTAGAGCTGGGCTGCCCCGTGTGCCATCTTGTGGCACTACGGTGGCCGCCCTCTTATCTGTGTCCCCTGCGAGGACGTGTCGGTCGGCCTGCATAGTGCCAATATCGGCCCACTCACCAGCCCGCTCGCAGTAACATGCATTTCACAGAAATAAGCAGACAAGACAACTTTTTTGTTGGAGAAAAGTAGCTGCAGGTTTATTAGCATATACACAATGCCAACAAGGTGGGTTATCTTACAGGCGATCCAAAAGGCAAGCCGCCCCTCGCGACTTACCACCTGATGGGCCAATTTGCAACGTGGCCTTAGCCAATCGTTGCTTAGCGGTTATGGGAGGAGATAGCCCCTCCCAATTCCGGTGAACCATTGGTCCACCCTCTTGCTCACGCCCCCCCCCTACGAGGGGCGGAGCGTTCAAGCGACCCCCGGTTGTACAGGTTTCCAACCGCCCGTAGGATAGCGGGGCGCCGTCGTACCCCCAGGGTCCACCGCACAGACTTCCTGGGGATATTAGGCCTCAGCATCCTTTGTGCTCCTGAAGAGGGTACTCCCGGGTACCTTTCCGCCTCTGGATCGCCCTGTAACTCCGCCACAGCCCTGGGTGTGGCGACCATCGCAGCCAGGGCCCCCCACCAAGGCCGGCATTCCTCCTAGCTGTTCCTACTTGCTATTACTAGGGTCTTTTCCCTATTCAGAAAAAACAGGTCCATGCCAACGTGGACCGCTGACCCAAAAGTCCAGCAACACCAAGTGAGTTTGGCTTGTAGCCCACATGTAAAAGGCCACATCTCTGCCCAAAATATTTACGCATGGCGCAGCAACCTCGTGCGAGCCAGCTGCCTCACTGTCCCAGACAGGGCATCATGCCTCTGGAGTTCGGGATACAAAATCAGACCACAGAGCTCATCTGTCACCAACACGTGACCAATTCCTCCAGTGTTCCTCCTCTAAGGTGCATGCTAGCCCCAGAGCCCAGACAAATTAACAATACTTATCCATGGCTCCCCGGCGACACAGCATGGAGTCACAACCAGATGGAGGGAAGGAGAGTGTGTTGCCTGTGGATAGGTACTGAAAACCTCCGAGAAGGGCCAACTAGTGCAGTCTACCCTGCTTGCTGAACCAGTGACCGGACACAGAAACCCGGTCCCTGCTAACCACCCGTGAGAGCCTTGATACTTACACCGGGCCGGTGTCGGGCTATCAGGTTTTGTGTCACCTGCTTTGCTGAGATCCCTATGAGGGATCCACTGAGACCCATATGTGTCCCTGCAAATACTGCGTCATGCACAAGGCCCCTAATGCCCAACTCCGACCCACAAGGACATCTGAGAGCCCGATGCCCCATCGCAGCTTGGTTAATGGCATAGGGCCCAGCACCCCCAGTCAGTGAGTGTGACCTGCATTGCTTGAAAGTGACCAGAAAATGTGAGTGGCTGGTCCTGTCCTGACGAGGCTTGAAACTGGCCGTTCCCCCTAGTAGTGACTGTCATGCCATGGGAAGGGAGACATGAGCACGGGTGTCCCAGAGTAACGGCCCCGTAGGAGTGGGAACTACCAGAATGAAACTTGACCCATCGAGGGCAGTGGGAACGCCATCGAGTTATGATGACTGACTTGGCAGATCTCGAGGAACAACCTTTATGCATGCCTGCCCCCATAACAAGGTGCATTATTTGGGCAGCCCACCGCTGGCCGCGAGCCTCTCCGACAAGCGAATGAGGCCAGAGAGAGATTCGCACAGGCAACATCCCTTATAACACTGTGTAGGGATCTCCTCGTGTTAGGCACATGCGCAAGTCATCCCCCTGTGCCTGGACTAAGTTGTACCCTATGCAGCTTAATCAAGCAGCCTATACAACAGAGTATGCATCCTGTGGAAGTCAGGGAACTAAAACTTCCTCCTCTTCCTACCTGGTGGGTGAACACTGCCAAAGGAATCCCGACTATCTTACCTGAATGACAACTAAATCTATGTTGTCTGGTATAAAAGCTTACCCAAGCACCTAGCCAAGGGTCCTCCATTGCGAGTCAACCCTTGAAGAGGGACATGGACTGAGGAGATTCCTGCCCCTCGCGGACCCTTCACGAAAAGACAGCTAAAGCGATCGCCTAATGGGCTATATCGCTTGCACAGGCAAAAGTGCTGAGAAGTGCTTGGTGATAGGCCGCTAAGACAAAGCCTCCCTATCCTTACTTAGAAAAGGAGCGCTAACATACAACAAGGCCATCTCATAGTAGAGTCAATGCTTCATGGTGCATAAGAGAACTAAGCCACAGTAAAAGCTTTCTTGCAGCCAGCAAGAAAAAGTCGCCCCATCCATAGCTACCAAGGTGTCAACAGCTAAGTGTGACATTTCCACCAATCCTGTGCACTTTGAGTGACATAAAAGGACCAAAATAACACTTCCGTGCCAGCACTCGAACATGAAGCTGAGTAAGACCCCAATCAGTAAATACACCCAAGACTAACAAGAGACTCTAAAAGGCCAACGAAGAGGCTGCAATGTGTCAGAAAATCCCGAGCTAGACGTGTGCCTGTGTGCAACAATGACGTATATACGCTACTTTGGGAGTCGAATTGCCAGTCAATGCTGCTTAGTTGCACAAGAAAAGAGGCCACAAAAGAGCTTCCTTGCCTAGTCAAGCACGAACTAGCCACCCTTTATCAGAGCTACCCGGGATAGACCGCTATGTGTGACCTGTCCAAGGTACAGAGCACAAAGAGTGACATAGTTTCTTCCCCTGCAGTTAGTATAAAGACTGTTATACCTGCCCCCTCTGGGCCCTACAAGTAAGACCCAGCCAAAACAATTGCAGGCCTACCTGCTAAGACACAACCCAAACTGGGTGAAACGTGCTAATAAGTGTCCAACTAATCTGTGGACGGGAAATTAAACAAACCGATAAATCCACAGGCAAAGTCACCAATAAACTTGACTTACTCAGTGGCGTCGAACGGTACTGACTGAAAGCCAGCAGTGCTGAGGATGACAATTGAGGGACGGTGCCGCAGAACAGAAACAACCACCCTACTCGCAGGGAAAAATGGTTGGGCCCCTCCCCTCTTGTGAGACCCGGGAGGATGTCAAGACATTAAATTATAATTAAAATAGTGTGTCCAGGTATAATATTGCCCAGCTAGTAGAAGGAGTTCAATAAAGCTGAATTGAACAGGTCCAAACTATTAACCCAAAATTACTAGCTGCACTAGTTACGTAAGCACTCCTACGATCCCTATCATGAGAAGGCAAGAAAGTTGCCTGCTAGAAACATGTGCATGAGACAATATGTTCCAATGATACATGTAACTACCTTTACTACATGTTAGAAAGGCAAGCCCCATACCCTACCGGTGAAAGCTTTTACCCTGCCACGCTTTGAGGCTTCCTGGTGCATCAGGTCAAAAGCAATAAAGTATTTTGCTATCCAGGGAGCTGGAACAAAATAGCATGTTACAAGGAACCGAAATGTGTATAGCTGGCTCCGCAACCTAGAGGGACTCCAAACCAGGGTAAAGGACTACTCTGAAAGACATAACTCACTAGGTCAATCGGGCCACATTCCTACTGTTCCAAGACCAATCAAGTTCAACACTCCGCAAACTTGCATCTTAATTGCTGTGTTGTACGAGATAAGGGCAACCTGTCAACGTATCCAAACGCAACTAATAATTAGAACCTTACCCTTAAGAGTCACCATCCTAGCACCGGGGCGAG
Source organism: Lissotriton helveticus (assembly GCF_964261635.1). NCBI lineage: Eukaryota > Metazoa > Chordata > Amphibia > Caudata > Salamandridae > Lissotriton > Lissotriton helveticus. The sequence goes on along the minus strand of NC_136060.1, from coordinate 15,341,892 downwards.
CAACAATCTCAGGCAACTCAGCAGCTTCCCTCAAACTTTGCCTGCTGGTTAAATGCTCAAAACACTGGAAGCTAATAGCTTGGTACCCTGAGTGCCCCCTGCTAGCCCTCCTTGCGAGGGGTGGCCCTCATGGACTCCTTCTCTTGCACCATATTGTAGGTGTGCCCTTAGAAGACCTTTGTCGCGCTACAGTCACCTAATGATCCTGGCCCTGCGCTAGCAGCTCACTTCGGCTTTGGACCAACACAATTCACCAAGATCCTCCTCAGAGATCCCATCCAAAGATCCTCCTCAGAGATCCCATCCAGTATGTGAACAACACACCTTATTCCAGTTACCGCAAGCAAGACTATAGCCTCCAAATAAAATCGGGAGTCACAGCCATAATTCAGGACAAGGTCGGGCACAACCCAAACCTACTGATGCCCAACTGCTAATTACAACCCTGACACTCATGTACGAGTGCAATTCCAGTTATTCCGTGCCCAAGTAGCTAGGAACAGCCTCGGCAGCAGGCAACAGAATTCTAATGCAACTTGAAACCAGCGAAGTCCTCCCCCAATGCAATAAAGCGAACCCACTCAGTTTACGACACATGCCCTCATAGGCACCAACGGGCTAAGCCGAGGTTTGTACAGAGTATCCCAACTACAAGGGAAAGCACCCACCAACCAATCCACTGCGCAGATCACCCACCCAGGCACCTGACCCGCCGGCCATATCTTGGGACGCTACCTGTTCTGCACATCCCGTGCCTGGAAAACCAGAAAATTAAAGTCTGCATGAGAGAAAACATACAATCCTAGTGTGTGCATGTGTTTGAGTGAGTGCCAACTGTTGCAGCATACCTTCTGCCAGTGTCGGGTACCCTTATGTAACTTGCGCACGACACTCAACTCTTATAACACACAGTCTGCTACCTCTACATGAGTTCTGCAAGATTGGCTGTTACCTCGAAAATACCTACCGGAGGGAGGAGCAAACACTTGTGGCGCGCAGGGCGGTGGAGTAGTGCCGTGTCTAGACAGATACAATATTCCAAAGAAAAGTCTGAAAATGACCACTGCACTAAGGTGTGATGAAGAGAAGACATCTAACTCGTACCATGCCATGCTACTTAGGAACACCTCCTCGTCCCAGGCCAAAAAACTGAACTAAAAGTTCACAACCTGAAGAGACACTTCCCAAATCCAAAAATAGCCCCCACTAGAATCACAGGGGAGCCTAGAAGCACGGTCCATACTCGATGACAATGGAAGAGTCCTTCCAGAGGTTCCTGAGGTTTGAGAGGGGCAAGGTTGCCGTAATATTCCTCCTGTTATATGCGAAGAGTGAAACCTGCACACTTCGCTAAATCCGAAACATACTGTTAGCTACCTCTTACATCGCGTTTGCGTCTGGTACTCGCACAGGTGCCACAATTTCCTCCGCGACGTTTGTTCATGAGTCACTGTCTGCCAAGTCTAGAGGGCCAAACCTCTACTTGGAATCTGCCACTACAGTGTGATGCGCAGCGCCCAACAATGCTCGAACCCGCTTGCCCCGAAACAAGGCCGGCCCAAATGCAGTACGCCCCCTCATCCTACGATAAGCACGAGTACCTAGGACGGTGCCCTGCCTAGTCCAATTGGCCTCCCGGACACAAGCTTACTGTCTGGCAATACCCAGAAGCATGCCGCCAGGCGCCACTGACACCGCTGGCACCTGCCCGGACCAACTCTTGCCACATAATGCAAACCCGGGCCTCGGTGACTGCTTCATCCCAACCTGGCCGCAAGCCGCTGCCTTAACAAGAGAGAACACCCCCCTGTTGTGCTAAATGTGTGCAGGTCAAAGATGACGGAGCCCCCCAAGGCTCCTAGGATAAAAGCACCTGCGCCTGTCGGCAAGCCCTAGATAGCAACGGCACAACCTACGCGCTCCGGACGTGAGCGCAGCGAACGCACTAATTGACACGACCTGCCGAGGGAAGAGGGAGATCGCTGCGCCATAAAGATACATAGCGCGCTCGCCTGCCAGACGACCGCCCTCGATCCCGGCACGCACATGCCTCGCCTGATCCAGCTCATGACAAAGCCTAAAGTGCATTGACACTAATGGTTAAACCGCCATAAAGAACATGCGTGTGCAGCGGGGCAACGCGTGCCACATGCATCCCGGAACAGCCAATCCGTGGCCCCAATGGGGGGTCGGGCACCTAAGTAATGCGGACTTCCAAAACCCACGACTCAATGACACGTCCACGGTAGGGAAGTTGGGACTCGAACCCCCAGTCAGGGCAACTGAGGCGGACGTACTGGGGTACTGAGCCACGCACCGCGTACGACTTAGCTGGCTAGGCGACCAAAGACAGGCACATTACCAGGAAATGGCCGGCGCCGAACCGAGGAGCAAAACGATCTCGCTGGAGGAGCAAAGGAGAGAAAACCGGACATAAAGAAAATACCGCTGCCATTCTGCATACTAAAAACAACGGCCCGAAACGGGGTAGATACCCCCGACAGCTATTACCAAGGCAATCGTAACTAGGGTACTGCACCAAGCCCAACATAGCTGAAAAATTGGCACTAATCAGGCGAAAACCCCGAAAGGGCCGGAACTGACAATCAGGTGCAAACCCAACTCGCTCCGCTTCCGGAGAAAAGACACATAGTGAACTAATGTCGAGTGAACGGGACCCGCGCCCACGTAAAACTTGTCTAAAGTGAGCACCCGTAAGAAAAGGAGGACGTGGTGAACTCCAGAAACACGGGAGGTGGACGTGAGAGAAAACACCCGAAAGAGACTGGTTATGCCCGCAATACCCCTCGGTAAAAGTGGAGGCAAGATGGCCCAGAAGGCAGGAGGATGCTCGGGTCGCCAAGATGGCCGCTGCCTGCCGCCCTTGCCCGCTAGAGCAGTGGACAACAGCTGCCCTGGTCCTAAAATGGCCGCGACCTTGCGCCTCCGCTTACTAAGCAGTGACCCAAGGCTCCTTGAAGGCCAAAAATGGCCTCTACCTTGCGCCAAACTGCATGGTCCTAGTGCAGATGCCCCAGACGTCCAGGCCGCCAAAGACACAGTAAATGCTATGTAAACTTCCCTCGGACGGTCCTGCCGCATGTCAGGGCAAGGCCGGAGGACCGGCAAAGCACCCCGGGGAAACAGCACGACCTGTCCACAAAAGGCAGCAAAGATATTGAACGGACCATCTGTCCCCTGTACCCCTACGTGTCATGCCAGTTGAACCGCCCGAACCCCGGGCAACACACCCCTCCACTGTCGCATCACGGGCCAGATGCGCTGCCCCAACCCCGGGCAAACACACCCCCGAACAACAAACAACAGCGCCCCCCGCAACACGAGGCCAACCACTGCTAAAAAGCACCCGAACCCGAGGGCACTGCGTAATTGTGAAGAATCCCCTTCAGGCGTGATAGGGGGGAGCGCATAAAAAGTTAGTATCGTTCTCAGTGGCCGTAATCCGTGTACATCCCCTTAGACGGGACAAGCGTGCGACCATGTAGAATTCCCATAAAATATTGCAGTCTGCTTCTGCACCCAGTCACTAGCTTTCCATTGTCGCGCCACCATTTCGCGCCACCAAGAGAAGAACACCAGGGTGAGAGCTCTCTAGGCCGAGGGAAAATAGTTGCAAACAAAGCTCGATTCCCCATAACTCCGGCCCGTGGCCGAGGGGCTCTGCCCTAGCATCATGCAAACCACTGCAGAAAACGAAGAAGAATACAACACTGCCGACAATTCGAGAGGAATTTAACACTGAAGCAACGGAGAGGAATAAAAAAGGCTTGAAATGCTAATGCAGAGAAATAACAAGTTTACTGCGTAACCCCTCGATATATCACAAACCCGTAGTAATCAAAGAATATGGGCAACATACTAGGGGCCTCACACTCCACTAACTGCGCCTTACACTTCATCTGATCACACGATAAAACCGCAAGGTGTTTATCACAACACCCATGGAGACAAAACCCCAGGCAGCAGTCCCACGACCGCCCCGTCCTCGAACAATGTAGCAGAGAAAGCAATGAAACCCTCCGGCAGACCCACGGCCTCACAGCGAGTAAACAATGAAAAGGAATCAACCCGAGTGATCATAAATCCTAAAACATCGAGGCCGTGGCCGGGAATAGTGCATAATACCATGACTCTGCACTTCCAAAGTCCCCTCACCCAAAAGAAAAACAGAACCATCCCGAGAGGGGATGACTCACCCGGAGCGAGGAGACACTGTCGCCAGACAAAGCCTCAGGCCGAAGCACAAACGGCGCAGGGTGAGGGGACAGCGGACAAAGAGGCCGCCCGGTGGGCGGGGGAGGAATATATACCCTCCCCCGCCCACCCCAGGAAGGAAGTGATGCGCGGGACCCACCAGGGTCCGAAAGAGCTAGAGCTGGGCTGCCCCGTGTGCCATCTTGTGGCACTACGGTGGCCGCCCTCTTATCTGTGTCCCCTGCGGGGACGTGTCGGTCGGCCTGCAATGTCGGGAGTAAGCCCAATCGCGGAAGAAGATGAAACCTGGAGCCTACCCTGGTCCGTCGGGCCCCAAAGGAAGAAGACGCGAAATCGGGAGCCCACCCCAATCGGGAAATAAATGGAGCCAGGAGCCCATCCTGGTCCGTGTGCAGCATCCTCAGCGACATCGGGAGCCAACCCCGGCCGCATCAGGAAGAGTGAGGTGAAAGAAACAAAGTAAAAGCACCCGATCGTGGAGAAAGCCGCCCGCTGAATAACGAGAGCCTGAGCATCCTGCATTGGGGTTTAACTTGATATCTTGCGAGACCCGGCGGCCATCTTGGAGTCAGGCGGGACAGTCAATGAAGAGCTGAGGAGGGTCCGGTGACATTTTTAAGTCAGGCAAAGCGAATCTCGCTCACAGAAAGCCCGGTGGCCATCTTCTAGTCAGGCGGGACAGCAAATGAAAGGCTGGAGAGGGCCAGGCGGCCATTTTTAAGTCAGGCATCAACAAAAAAGCAATAGAAAAGAAAGAAACAAAAGGACATTACAACAGAAAAAGGAAATAAGGAACAAAGAATGACAAAAGAAGGCGGAAAGCTAAAAGAAGGAAGGAAAATGGTCGACGAAAGCGACAAGGGCAGCGTACAGGCAATATTTCACAGACCACTACCCTTCAGCCTATTGGAACCACAGACAGGCATCAGGTGGGAAAGCTGGATTCGACAATTCAAACGCTTCATGCGCGCCACAGACAGCGCGGAGGCCAAACATGTTGACCTCTTCCTGAACCTCGTAGGAGATGAAGTGGAAGACCTGCTCACAACATTCTCTAGCGACAAAGTAGCGACGTACAAGGGACTGATACAGTGCCTCACAGAGAAGTTCGACCTGCAAAGACACATCGACTTTGCGAGGTACACATTTAAAACCGCGTGTCAACGAGCAGAGGAGTCCCTTGACGATTTCGCAACAAGACTGCGGAAACTAGTAACATATTGCGAGTTTGACAAGTTAGACAACGAACAAGCTATACGACTGCGCATCATCGAAGGCTGCCAATCAGTCGAGTTTCGCACACGTATTTTGAAGGAACCAACGACGCTGAAAAAACCCACTGACAATGGCCCGAGCAGAAGCAAGAGCAACGACACACGCCAATCAGATGTAGAAGGGTAAAGAATAGAAGTGCGGAACAAGCGAACCGAGTGATGGGAAGCAGCAAAAATAAGGACAACACGCCGCCACCGCCAATGAAAAGACAAAAAAGAACGTGCTACCGGTGCGGCCTTGACTTCCCACACGTGGGTGCATGCCCGGCAATGGGCCAGAGGTGCAGAAAGTGCAACAGAGATCATCACTTTGCAAGTGCCTGCATGAGTAGACAGTTTAAAAGTGAGCGAGGACGACCGGCAAGACCGCGAGAAGTAACGAGCAGGCATGCCAGGCACATGGAGATGGCAAATCGCAGCTCCTCAGATGAATCCGAAGGAACAGTCGCACCGGAAACAACTGTATCTGACGTCAGATGCACTCACGGGAGAACAAAGGCCAGAGCACATTACGCTGTGGAGAAGCATCAGATCAAGAAAACAGCAACTGTGGAGATTGAAGGAGGATGCCACAGCACACGTTTAGTGCTTGATAGTGGGTCCAAGTGCAACATCATGTGCATGTCGGAGTACGAGAAGATGAAGATAAGACCACCACTATCACCATCCACCATCGATGTTTTCACCTGGGGCTCGAAGAAACTGGTGCAAAATATAGGAAAGTTCACAGAGACCCTGACGTACAAAGACAGTTTATGCAGAGAAGAGATATATGTGCTACGGTAAACATTCCCAGCACCATGCCTGCTGAGCAATGTCACAGTGCAGGTAATGGGCCTACTGGCATTACATACCACATGTCAGAGAAACGGAACATTCTAGAAGAACATCCAGCCATATTACAAGGCCTAGGAACACTAAAAGGGAAACAAATAACATTGCACATCAACAAGGCAGTTAAACTGGTGGCGCAGCATCACTGACGAGTGCCCATACATCTACAACCTCAGTTTAAGAGGAAATACAGAGTCTGCTGGTGCAAGACATCATTGAGCTTGCGGAAGGGCCAACTCCCTGGGTATCGCCAATAGTAGCAGTTACGAAAAAGAACACCTCAAAGATTCACATATGCGTGGACATGAGGATACCAAACAGAGCCATTGAGAGGGAACGACATCCTTGGCCACACCTAAATGACATGATAAGCTGTCTCACTGGTGCATGCCGATTCTCGAAGCTGGACCTGTGCAAGGGGTACCCTCAACTGGAGCTAGATGAGCAGTCAAGGTACATTACCACGTTCTCCACGCACATGGACCTGTTCCGCTACAAGCGTCTGAGTTTCGGCATATCATCTGTGGCGGAGATATTTCAGGAAACAATAAGGCAAGTGATAAGGCCAGTAAAGAACAGCTTAAACTACAGCACCGACATCCTGGTGTTTGGTCGGTCTGATGAAGCCCATGACAGTGTCCTACGTGAAGTATGCCTGCAGCTGGAACAAGCAGGACTAAAGCTGAACGCTTACAAATGTGAGCTGGGAAGAAGTGAACTGGCGTTCTTCGAGCACATTGACTCCAAGAAAGGAATGAGGCCGGACCCCAGCAAAGTAGAGACCTTGAAAAAGGCAAATATTCCAATAGATGTTGCAGAAGTGAGGTCGTTTCTTGGCCTTTCCAGTTACTGCGCCCGCTACATAAAGGATTTCGCCACGGTGAGCACACCCCTGCGGGACCTCACAAATCAGGGTCAGAAGTTCATCTGGTCGCAAGAGTGCAGTTGGGCATTTGAAGCCATCAGACAGGCCGTGATGGCCGTAGATCACCTTGCCTATTTCGGTCCGTTGCTATGCACCAAGCTGACCATAGACACCAGCCCGGTCGGACTAGGGGCAATACTAGCCAAACACCTGCCAGGTAGAGATTCATCAAGAAAAATGGTTGCATAAGCAAGCAAAAGTCTGTCGGATGTCGAAAGAGCATACTCCCAACCTTTAAAGGACGTTAGAGGTGTATGGGCATGCAAGCACTATCACATGTTCATTTATGGCAAACCATTCATCATCGTAACTGACCATTAGGCCCTGGTGACAATATATGGCAATCCGAATGTAAAGATTCCAACTCCCATTGAGCGCTGGGGCATAAGACTAATGGACTACGATTTCAAGATAGTGCTCAAACCAGGCAAAGAACACAATCCGGCCGACTACATGTCTCGGCACCCCTTACCACAGGCACCAGAGAAGACCTCAATGGCAGAAGAATATCCCAACTTTGTACTAAGACAAAACACGCCGGCGCCAATAACACTGGATAAACTAGAGCAGGAGACAGCAAAAGATGACATGATGCAAGCGGTGAAAGAAACGAGGCAGCAAAGATGGAGACACATCAACAACAACTGTGCAATGGGAGACAGAGTCAACAAGGAGTTAATGATAACATTCAAAAGGATACACGATGAACTCTGAGAGACTGAAAATGGTATACTAATGCGAGGAACAGGGATAGTAATACCAAGAGGGTTACATCGAAGGACCTTTAGTCTAGCCCATGAGTCACACAGAGGCATGGTTCAAACAAAGAGGATGCTACAGGAGAAGGTATGGTTCCCTGGCCTAGACAGAATGGTGGAAGACACCATACTGAGCTGCCACATCTGTCAAACAACAGGCCAACCAGCAAAGCCGGAACCATTTCTAATGTCAAAACTTCCAAAGGCAGTATGGACGAAGTTAGCAGCAGACTTCTATGGGCTGCTGGACACGGGCAACTACCTGCTCATGATCATTAAGGAATACTCAAGGTTTCCCATAGTACGCCACACATCCTCGACATCAGCATCTGCGACATTACCAATATTAGATGACATATTTGCAGCCTGGGGATCCCCAGAGATGCTAAATGCAGATAATGGTCCTCTATTTACAGGCGAGGAGTTCAAGAACTTCATGACCTACCTAGGCATTCACCACAGTAAGATAACGCCTCTGTGGCCACAAGCGAATGGCATGGTGGAGCGATTCATGGGCAACATAAAGAATGTAGTCCAGAGAGCAAACCTGGCGTAGATTTCCGTAGGACAGGCACTCTGTCAAGTACTACAGGACTATAGAAACACCCCCACAGCTTCACAGGACGATGTCCAGCGGAGATGGACTGGGAAGGACAAGCAGAACAAGGCTACCACATTTGGAGGCGAAGAGATCATCAAATCACAGCAGCATTGCTGTCAGGGACCAAGAGGCAAAGGAAAAGATGAAAACATACGCAGACGCCAGCCGACATGCCATTCCGGTGCACCTCAAACATGGGGACCAAGTGGTGGTGCGTTAACAATAACAGAAGTCAAGGGGCCAATGATCACGGGAGAATCGGGGCCCCACTAAATAATAAGAAATAGCTTTAACTTCAAAGGAGTGAAGATCATTGATGAAGACGGAGAGGACACTGCAGCAGAGAGCATCGGTGCACAGGAGAGGAACAGAACATTAGACAATGAAGGAAGAGGTATGGACAAGAGTGAAGGACAAGAAGAGGACCTACAGGAGGAAAAAGAAAGGACTTGTACAAGATGAGCGAGCAAAAAGACTGATTGAAGAAATGTAGTGATGGGGACAAATACCTACCTCTCCATTCCTCCCATTATCTATCTATCTATCTATCTATCTATCTCTCTTTTCCTTTTCTTCTCGACATATACCTAGATCTATCTCTCTTTCTCGTTGCATTCTCTTTGTGACAAAGGTGGAGACGTAGTGACCTGAGTCAGGGGCATTAGGGCCCTGCACTCGACTTAGGGGAGGGGACAGAGACTGGACATCACTTTCGGTTAGGGAGTGGGGCGGGCAGTTCTGGACATGAGGGCAGAGGGACCTGACGTGCATGGGGATACAACACAAATAAAGAACACAATAACCACCTACATGCCTCGGTGTGGTGATTTGGAGAACAGGACATACCCGTTGCTTGCAGTTAATGATAGGTCACTTGGTTTACACCCATTTTGGCCTCACCCAAAAATTGTTTAAAACAAAAAAGCTGTACTGCTCATTCTTAAAGCGGGGTTACCATTTCAAACTATGTCAGATATATTACACTGATCAGTTCTGAACATTTGTGTCATTGTTGAACATCTTTGAGAAACCTCTTTCTTTGACTGAAAAAGGTTTGACTGGACACTCCCCCAAGTTCATAATATTTTTGCCCCAAAGTGGTTATGCAGGGCTACATATATAAATATAATGAGAGGGTCCACAAATTAATTTATTTATGTACAATCCCTGTTGCAACACGCAGATTATCTATGCACAAAATATTGCAAACAGGGAACAAATAAGTCCCCTGTAAAAATCTAAACTCCTGCTAGAGCGATGGTGTATAGTGCTCCATTGCCACCTTTCAGTGAGGTAGAAATGAAATCACACACCCTAAGTGGGGTTTTGAAGAATGTTCAGCAAAACATGCTCCCATATGCAAGGTAATGGTGGACACAAATTCCTTTGAGGTGCTCTGGCCCTTATCTCTCCTGCACATGCCTCATGTGAGCTGTTTGGGTTTAGGATGACCAAAGACTGGGCTACAGCAGGCCCTGTGAGACAGGCCATTGTCTTGCATGCATATCCCGTTTGTGCAAGACCAACCTTCATATTCATTATACCTGGAAGAATCATCACAGAGATAACTCAATTGTAGGTGATCCACGGTGAACGTCTGGATACACTTAACGTCTGCTCAAGCACTGATCCTGATTGTTGGGTGATTCCAGTTGGAACTGTATGGTTTGTCGAGGACCATGACCCGTTTTCTACCATTAGCAGAATCCATATTTGCCTCTTCCTTATTTACATTGATAACAGAAAATATAACTACAGGGTCCTTTCTATGAAAGCCATTTTCTCATCCTGCCAAGGTAAGACTCCTGTGTTACCCATTTGAAAACAGTGACCACTAGAAGATTGCTTTTTCACATGGAAAAACATATGTGCATTGATTTTCTTCATGCACCTCTACATAAGACCCCCACTGTCTTAGTCACAATTTGAGAACCCTGAAGGCCCAACGTTTATTTTTACATATTTTAAAAACTTGTTTTTATTCTGATGTCACTTAGAACTAAGAAATGCATAACAGAATTAAGGGCACGGGTCTACAGCAATCCACTGCACGAGGGAGCTGTAAAACGTACGAGAGTAGATCGGTTTAAAGGGATACTCCGAGGGGGGTAGTTCTTGGAAGATTCTCAATCAGAATGTGTGATGTGCACATTCTCAGATACAGGCAAATATAGCAGAAAAAATGACAAAGCTTGGCTCTAATCCATATGTCCAATAACATTAAACTGTTACAATACTCACACGTTGCAGCTGCATGGATCGGGGGTGGGAGGGGATGTAAAAAACAAATAAATGGAAAAACTTACCTCACCCCTGCTGCGTCTTTCTTTCATCAGGACTCGGGAACCAAGAAGCACCCAGGCTCCCCTGACCAATCACAATTCTGCAATGCAACTTTGTGATCTGTCTGAGCGTCGTGGTTCAGCGTCCAGCCAGGAACAGGGAGCCTGGGCACGTTCTCCATGCAGGCTGTAATGCAGCCTGTCTGGAGAACAGAGAAAGTGCGCATGACTGTTTGGCCCTCGGACTGGCCATTCATGTGCACTACGGAGTGGACAAACCACTCCTCCCCTGCCATCAGAACAGCCCCGCCCGCCCCAGCTGCAGGAACAAATAAAATGATAACAAAGTTCAGTTATTCTCATTTTATTTTTCCCTTTGTTACACTGCTTAAAAGCAGTGGGGCGATGCTCCTCCTGCCACTGATACTCATGCAAGATATTTGAGAAGAATCCTCCCAAAAAGGCAGCCACGTGATAGCCACTGACCCATTCTACGAACGCTTACAGTTAGAGGAGCAAGAGCTGCCAACCTGGCTAAATTTAACCTTATGATTAGCGTTTACCTACTGGAACAGTGTTTGAGAGGAAATGTGCTCCAGTACAGTTTATCATTACTAGGGGAATCGGAATTCATTTACTCACCAGCCATGAGTGTTCAGATTTAGAGCCCTGCCTGTCTGTCTTTAAATATTGCACATAATATACATTATAATATGATGAGTACTGCTTGCATCACTTCAAACACATTCATACACCAAGTGACATTCTTGTCATCCCTGATTACTAATGACATCAAATGCCAGTCTGGTAGAGAAATCAGGACAAAAGAGACCCAATCAGTGGGATAGAGACTTGATGAACAGTTTTGCTTTTTCTGTTCTAATTTGCGCAGGTTTTGGCCAATGTTGTGCACTTGATGTTGGGGAGCAGAGGAAAAGATAGCTGAGTTACTCTTTCCTGAGAACAGTGGCATCGAGAGACTCGTGTTAAGAGACTAACTGCACTGCTAATGACTTACCAGGAAAGTTGTGCACTGCTACATCTGCCACCTAGGAGTCAGTTATAAGCAATATCCAGTGTGTCATGGTGTCCAGAGCAGCAGTGATCACAGTGTGTATCAGAGCACGTGAGGATGTTGCGGGATCATTTTATCACATGCTAATATGATGAACTGTGAAGGCATGGCCTGTACACAAACATGTAAACCTGGGAGCTGCCAGGGATCAGGAGAACTTATCCATACGTTGCTAGAATTGAGCTTTCTCAATTGCTTAGGTTTGGTTCCACTGAGGTGTTGGATTTCATTGGTAAGATAGTCACTGGGGAGTGGACACTGCCACAATTAATGCTTTTAAATGAGGAAACCTGGAAATTCTCCAAAAACGTAAAATAGAATATACACTACACGGTGTGCAAAATTCTGTAATGTCTTCCACCAAAATTATGCCAAATAAAAGGAACAATATCCATAATTATGCAAAACACACCCTGGGATATTTCAAGATAAAGTTGAATAAAAGGGCATACCCTTGTGTTCAAATGTCACTTACATACTGGCAAGGAGACTGGTTTGAAGAAACAAATCTCTCTTATGGCACATTTTGTGCTCGGCTCTTTCTATCCAGCAAACCATTTTCTGCTCAGGCCATCCATCTGCAGCAAAAGATCATGCCAAACATGCCAAATCCCACCCTCTCATCATTTGACCTTTTGAAAATTAGTGTAAAAAAATATGACATCAATTGCAGGAGTATAACAAACTTTTGCATGGGCTTAATATCTGGTCCAAAGGGAATTTATTTAAACAAATGTCATGATAGGCATTCCTTCCGAAATTAGAAGTTTGCAATAAACACCTTTTGAGCTGGATAAAGGGAGATGAAGCATCTCAAATAAAATGCAAAGGTCATTCTGAATTTCACAGGGGAACAATAAAAGGATCTATAGAGGTAATAACGTTGATTGACCAATGTAACTAATTTAGCTCAATTAAATAGATTGCGTAGTCCCTTCCTCAGACACAAATTAACTTAATTAGCAGTAACCCATTCAGTTTAAATCACCAAGGCATCAATCCTGCATATTTTTGATAATACATTTACTTCTTATCTGAGTAAGGGTCCTGGATGGACCTGGAAATCTTGTACACCAAACAATCCAGAATGGAACAGTTAGACAAATCATTCTCTTAAACAGAAGTGACCACGTCCAGCTCTCGAAGCACTTTACTAGTTGACAGTGTCAAGAAGACTAGCCATCAACACCCTTTACAATGCTATGATTGGGACAGGACCAGACATCTTATAACGCAACGCAGGTCATACAAACAAAGGTGAAATCTTAGATTAAGTACGGCCCAGGCTTGAAAACCTACTCTTCAAACCAAAAATCACCAAGGTGGAGCTTCTACTCAGGACAGACATGCAAACTCTACATACACTCTTAAGAAGGATAAGGCCATCCACAACCATCCAGAAGAGAAATCAAGACTAGGATTTGCCAAATGCATAATCCAATGAATATATCTCTATGTCCCGCAGTCTTTTTCCCCGCATGGATTCACAACACGGTCGTTACAACGACCGCGTTGTGATTCCGCATACCATTAGTCCGCAAGTCGGAACAACGACTTGCGGAGGGGCAGTGCTGGATGTTGGAATAGTATAATTTACTATTCCAACTCCAGTCTGTGTGGACACTAGGGAAGGTGTTGGATTTTAAACCCAACACCTCCCCCCCTCCGCAAGTCGTTGTTCCGACTTGCGGAGTAATGGTATGAGGAATGAGGAATCACAACGCGGTTGTTGAAACGACTGCGTTGTGATTCCATGCGTGAAAAAAGTTTTCTCATGAACGTTGTTTACCTAATCCAACCTAACCCATGCCACAAATGTTGAGCAATTTGAATATGCTCCTTGATATCATATCCGCAACACTCCTTAGTATACAACCACAGGAGTAAGCCTCAGTCTCAATCAAATGTAGGTACTCACTGGACTGTTGGAAGGCAATTTGGGAACTTAACAAGAGGTAGCTAAGTGCTATAGAAATGTTAAACATAATTTAGTACATATTTCCGCAACATCATTATGTTGCTTGTGCCGGACCAATAAAAGGTATGATTGCTTCCACAGAGTGTCTTTTTACCAGAACTAACATGATGGTGAGACTGTATTTTCTATGAACTGATTAAACCAATTAAACTATACATTTCAAAATAAGAACAGTCTCTTCAAGCCCAGAAGAGTCTAGCGGTATGCAGTGATCAGTTTGTCATCTAGAGAATGTTAACCCAACTGTAGAGCATTCGCCTGCAGTAATATTGACATTAACATCCTTTTATATAGCACCTCATACAACACTTCCGCCATTTCTAAGTACTGTGAACACGTGCTATTGAGCAACTTAATGGTATTAATTTGCAGACCATGGAAAGATTAAAGTATGTGCCTTGCCAGGATTCCCTCCTTATTGGCAGATCAGCGCAAATCTCAGTGGCAAGCATTTTAACTTACTAAGCCATTATATCATCTAATAAGTACTCTATCTTCAGCAAAGCTATTGGAATCTGAAGCCACAGAGGGGCGTGGTCACACGAGCTCGAGATGAAACATATCTTCCTGAGCTATGTGCCACAGCTGTCTTTCAGGTTCCTGCAGTGTTTTCTGAGAGTGGCAGAAGACCGGCTTGTTGCTTCTTTTGGTGACATTCAGCAGCAAAGCAAACTTCCCTTTCCCCATGCATGACTATTCCAATATGGTGGCTCACATCTCTCGACAAATAGGAGAGCCCTCATTGCAGTAAGAGCCAGTTGGCACGCTGAGCATAAGAAGGGGGATTACTCCTTTCAGCCACATGTCAGCGTCCGATTTGGTGGGCGCAGTAATAGTGACCGAGTAAAGACTGGGCCAGCTTCTATGCAATCCCAGCCTGTAGAAGGAATCTACCACATCCATCCCAGTGCAGTACAGGCAGGTCTTGTGAAGCTGGTATTTATTTGGGCAAGTGGTGGCAACAACACTGAGGTGTCTCTTACAGCCTAAACACAAAATCATAGAGAAACATACCACAGAGGTGTCACCATCAACGGAGTATTATGTTCATACTAGACTGCAACCTACAGTAATATGGCAAACATGGAAGTACTGCGAGTTATGATGAATTTGGTCTCTTCAGAGTGGAGTGGACACTGATGCA
Source organism: Lissotriton helveticus (assembly GCF_964261635.1). Classification (NCBI taxonomy): domain Eukaryota; kingdom Metazoa; phylum Chordata; class Amphibia; order Caudata; family Salamandridae; genus Lissotriton; species Lissotriton helveticus. The sequence continues at coordinate 15,326,785 of NC_136060.1, read as the reverse complement.
GTTACTGGAAAAGTTCTATAAGGAGGTAGACAGCATTGAGCTGAAAGTGATTGCGGTTGAGGCCTTGCTGAAACACGTCTGTTAGGGTTGCAGTGTCGAATCATCTGTGCAGATGGTGGAGAAGACTCATCAAATGGAAATCAATGAGGACACACAGAAAAGTGATTAATGGGTCAATTGTTGATCTCTGACCCTGCACCGTTGCTTCTTCCTGTTCGTGCTGCAGGTAGGAGAGAACAGCTGTAAAACTGTTGGAGTGCAACCAATGCCTAACCGCTGGGTTGGCCCAAACAAGAGGTGATGACACCTTGCATTGACTTGATTCGGGTTTTATCTTTAAATGCTTTGATAATCTCTGTTGCCCTAAAACCGTCCTAGTTAAGTGGGTGGTGGGGATGCCTAGGTGGAGAAACTGGAATAAAAAAGGCAACGATGGGACTGTGTTGCTAACATTCCATGAGGGTACTACAGAGACCTGGTATTTCGATGGACTACAAAGCATGCCAAGGTCAGACTGCTCTGTCTTCCTGATATCAGTCTCACTACTGTGGGAAAGAAGATGGCTCCAGAAGGAGTTGGTTTGCCTTTGGGCCCAGGCTAGCCTATTACGCCCATTAAGTGTGAGAGGGGTTGTACGTGAAAATGTTTCCACGTTTGGTTAGGGTGGAGGCAGCTACCGCCCATCTAGAGTCTCTTATGGTGAAGCACAAAAACACCACCAGAAATATATATCAGAGATGAACTATTTCTTTTGTTTTCCATGCTTGCCTAGATACCTCTAACAAATGGATTGGTTGTTATTGAACTTTGAACCTACCTATGTGACCATTTGTTAGGCTGCCCAAAAATTAGTCCACTGCTTGCTGGCAACCCTCCCTCAAGGCATTCTAAGGTGCACTATCCAGAAAGATGATCTGTCCTTGGGTTTGCACCGGTGATTTCTGTCCTATGTGGGGCACTTTGTTTCACACTGGTGTTCAAAACTCGTTTTTGGCAGGTACCAGGTCACTGACACATCTTTGATGGAAATTCATTACCACAATTGTCAAAAAAAGAATGTGGAGGGAAAGATTTGCTGGAACAACTTGCTTTTACCAGTGTGTAACACAAGATGTGAGTATTTCGCCGGATTAGCACTGAGTGTTCCAGTTTTCTATCTTCAGACCCATGTAATCCTCCATGGATAGCAAGTCTAGACATCAGTCTATAGACGTGGTGTAGTGGGGGCTGTCCAGACAGTTTCAGAAATCAAATAGCCCACACTAGGATACAAAAAACTCAAAACCACAAAGCATCTGAGAACCAAATTCTGCAATTGCTGCTGTTGGCGGTGATTCCCTCTTCTGCTGTACTTTTAAGGGCAGGTCTGGAGGACACTCCGGATTTAACCAATAGTTAAGCTTTTGATAAGAGCTACCAAGGGCTATTTTTAAGAAGCCACTTGCATGCCTTTAAGGTTGGTTTTGAGTTGCACCTTGGGTGCATTCTCGGCCTTGGTGCAGAAACAGTGTCTCGAATGAAATGATAGTGCTCCTAAGAAGCATAAAAATCAGAAATGCTTGGAGATTAAACTTCCCACCGGCATGCAGCTTTCGCACCGTCCATTTCTAACACAATATTCCAAGCAGGAGCCGGGCTTTCATTAAAGGGAGGGATCCGTCAGAGCAGAGCGAGGCGGCTGAACACATGTTAAACAAGCTGCCCTGGGATCCAGCGAGCATTAACATACGACAGCTGCCTGCCGCAGCCTCACAAGCAACTGTGTCGCTGCTGGACATTCCAAGGCTGCGCCTAAACAGGGCTCTGACCTTTATTCACCGGAACAAAAACAACACGCTTTAGATGCGAGCTGATGGAGGGAAAGCCAAGGACGGCAAAGGGCTCCTCTGATGTCCCGCTGGCTTCAGCTTCCATCAGCGTCTCGCTGTTTAACTCTTATTTCGGTAAGACAAGACTTTCCTAAGAAGCACTGGCAAAGCCAGTAAGACTGGCTTTAATGTGCCAAAGCATGTAAACAGGATTTCGCAAATGCTGTTTGGGTGCGTTGTGAGCAGAAATGATGTTTATTATCACTGTACTCAACATTCAATCAATCAGAGTTTTGTATAGCGCGCTAATCACCCAGAGGGGTATCCAGGCGCTAGTGTGATGCGACTCTATTGGAACAACCAGGTCTGGAGTCTGCTCCTGAACTCGGCGAGAGATGTTGATTTTAGGTGGTGGGTGACGAGGTCGTTCCAGGCTTTGGCTGCAAGGTGGGAGAAGGAGCGACCTCCGGTTCGGGTGCGATGGAGGCATGGGACGGAGGCGAGGGCCAGGCCGCTAGCCCTCAGGTGTCTGGTGGGCCAGTGGAAGGTCAGGTTGTTGTTCAGGTATTGTGGTCCAGTGTTGTGGAGAGCATTCTATGCTCACACAATCCAATCACCTAGAGATAGGCCTTCAGGCGGGTTGGCAATATGGGTCCGAACTGAGTTACAATGTACAATCAAGCAGCTCCCTGTTAACTCCCGGAACATGCTGGTCCCAAAGGTGGATCTCAGCCATGGCAATTCCCTGATACTGATAAATCTATACAATAGAGTTGTGGGGAAGAGAGAAGGCACCTAGACTAAAAGCGCCTTAGAGGATTAAAATTACAAGGGCAGAGGAGAGCTCACTGTCGCTGGTGATCTTAAGTCCACCTTAGAGCCTCTGATATCGTTTGACACAGATCTGATGGCAAAGAAGGATGCCAAATGGAAAATTCACTCTATAGATTTATCTGTAGTTCAATGGTCTCCGAGGGCCGCACTGTAACGTGCTCCGATACTGAATTTTAATCTCAGAGCTGCTAACGGTCAGACTAAATCTGACACTGATGGTAGATACACCTTCAATAGGCCAAGTAATACCAGTTGCATTGCACTACTTACTTAGCATGAGGTGCTGGAAATACATCCAGGGGGTGGTAGTCCTGCAGAGGACATATACTGACCACTTCGTCTGTCTTTAATGGGGCTTCTTAATAACATTACGCACCCTCATGACCACAGGGAGGTTGGGAGTATTGTGCACTCTAATAATGGGATGGCTATCAAATGGGGTTGGGTCCAGAAAGACCCAGAGGCCCTGTGGGCATTTAATACTATGGCCAAATAGCTGGTGGCAATTCTCAACACTCTTGCTATGGAAGACATGGGTTTGCTTTTGGTCAAGGCCCATGAGAATCTTTTTAATGATATAAGGGAGTCTCTGGTTAAAGACAGTACATGCAATCACAAGTCTCCAGGAAGCCCCTTGGTGTAACACATTCAGGTTGGCTAAAACATAATTATTAGCTGCCAAGGCCAGGGACAGATCACAGCTTATAATATGTATTACCAAATATAAAAAAAAAATTGGAGACTGCTAGAAGGGAATGGAAGAATTCGCTCTGGGATGAAATTATGAGAAAGGATAATGTAAGCTTTTGGGCTACTTTGGCATTCAAAACCAACGAGGAAAAGAAGCCTGTGGAGTTTTTGGTCCAGCCACAGGACTTGGTATGTCACTTTACTAATCTATCCTCGTGCAGTGGCTTAGATGTGTGGGTGGATAGTGATCCCCAGTTGGCAGCTAAACTTGGAAGATCTGAATACCTCGAAGATTGGTCTGAGGGAGACTGAGGAAGCTACTATCTCCACTATATTAGGGAAGCGCAGGTCGTGACCAGATACCGAATGCATTATTTAAATCAAACTTATTGGTCTGGGGACCTTGCATTAATCGCCTCTCAATTTTGAAGGGAATGCAGATCCCCATGCCCTGGCGTGTAGTGGAAATTATTCCAATCTACAAGAAGGGCCAGCAAAGCGTCCAGAGCAACTATGGACCTATAAGCTTGATTGAAACTGCACAAAAGTTTTTTTTGTAGGCAAGTACTAAACGATCTCCAAGATTGGATTGATGAGAATAGCATAATATCTGAGCTTCAGTCAGGTTTTAAAAGTAGAATGGGCATGGTCTTTACTAGAAGACTGTAGCAGTCTTCTCCTGCCTCTGCTCTAACATCGATTTTTTTAGTGTTAGCGCCAAGACGCCTACGGGCATTCGTTGAGCTTTATAAGTTTTAAAATCGAATCATATCAAATCAGTCAACAGAGGTCGACATTGTGTTGCCTTTGTTGACTTATGTGCAGCTTTTGATCTTGTTCCCATGGCTTTGCTGTGGTCAACACTGGATAAGATGGGTATCCTGCCCAATTTATTGGCGATCTTTGTATGCTTGCTTGAAGGAAACCAGGCTAGGGTTCGGCAAGGGAACCAGGGGCAGCTCAATCCTCCAATAAGCATTAAGCAACGGGTTAGGCAGGGCTGTGCTCTGGCCCCCACTTTGTTCTCCCTGTTTATAAATGATGTGGTGTATTGCCTGGAGAGGGATAGCTGTGATGCACCCCAGGTGGGGGTTAGGAGAGTGCCTGCTCTGCTCTTTGCAGACAACAATCTCCTAATCACCAAATAGCTCAAAGACCTTCAACAGTTGTTGGCTGACTTCAATCTTTTCTGCAGGGATCAGGGGTTAGACGTGAATAGTTCAAAAATAAAATTGATGGTTTTTCATCCCGAAAGAAGTAGGAGCGATAGATGCAAGTTGTTTGTTGATAGAGTCCCAATAGAACAGGTTCCCAACGTTGCCACCCAAAAACCATACCCACCCTAAACCCTAAAAAACCCTTACCATCCTAAAACCCATTCCCACCCAAAACCCTAAAAATGTCCTTGCCTCCCCAAACCCAAACCCTAAAAATGTTCTTACTACAAAAAACCCATACTTTATTTTATTTTTTTTATTTTGAAAGTTTTATATAGCGCGAACAAGATCTTTGCAGATAACAGAGCGCTTTACAAAGGGAGGTGGAAGGGTGGGGAAACAGGGGAGCATAGTAGGAAGGCAGGTCAACAAGTTAATGTAAAAAGTAGAACTATTAATAATCCACATTTGTAAAGCGCACAATCACCCGTAAGGGTCTCTAGGCGCTGGGGGCCGTCAGGAAGATTAAGCGACCTATTGCCCAGAGTCACATGGTGCTGGGCTAACCTGCCGCCGGAGCCGGGGATCGAACCCTGGTCCCCAGATTCCAGCGTCAGTCGCCCTGGCCGCGGCGCCACACCTCTCCCTCTTTATTACATATATTACAGGTATGAGGTAGCATGGCATAATTGGAACGTAGGTCATCAACAATGTAGATAATACAAAAATAGAACATAATACAGATATGAGGGAGCAGGAGCCTAAACATTTTAGACTAGTACAAATAACAACACATGTGGATAGGAGTCGGACCGGTAATACTGATTTCATTGTATCTCAAACGTAATTGTTCAAGTGTATTTAGCCATAAGGATATTTTTGACTTCTTTCTTAAAAAGAAGAGTGGATGAGATGAGTCTGGTTTCAGGAGGGAGTGCGTTCCAGATCCTAGGCGCCATTCCTGAGAAGGAGCGTTTGTAAGTTTTTTCCTTTCGGAATCTTCGAGGTTTCAGCAGAAGATTGTTTGTACTTCTGGTGGTTCTGGAACCGCCGGAAATTGTCAGCTTATGGGTGAGGTAGCCGGGTGATTTCAGGTGTATAGCCTTGTGCGTCATGCAGGCAATTTTCAGGTGTATTCTGGCTTCGAGAGGCAGCCAGTTCAAGGATTTAAAGTCAGGGGAGATATGCGAATGTTTTTTAGATCCAGTGATGAGTCTTGCTGCTGCGTTTAGTGACGCTCTGAGGGGTGCAGTTGTAGTTAGGGGGAGGCCACAGAGGGCCACGCTGCCGTAGTCTATGCGAGGGATGACTAGTGCTTGTACTGCGGTTTGGAAGTCTTTTGCTAGGAGGAAGGGTTTAAGTTTCCTCAAGGTATTTATTTGGAAGTTCGCCCCCTTAGTTGCCTTGCTGATATGCTGCTGCATGTTGAGGTTGGTGTCAAGTGTTATGCCTAACGATTTTGCTGAGTCCACGATGGTCGGTTGGACATTGAGTGCTGTTAGGTGCTTAAGCCATGTTTGTGCGGAAGATATTTTCGTGGGGGGTGAGATTAGGAGGAACTCGGTTTTCATAGCATTGAGTTTGAGGTGGTTATCGGCCAGCCAAGATTGGGTGCTTCTGATCGTTGAGTTCAGACGCAAGATGTCTTTGGGGGATTGTAACTTGAGATATAGTTGAGGATCATCGGCGTACATGTGAAAGTGTACATTGGATGCTTGTAGCAGGGTGGTGAGAGGTTCCATAACTAGGTTGAACAGAGTAGGGGATAGACAGGAACCTTGTGGGACACCTAGCGATACCGGTACTGGGGAGGACATCATGTTTTTGCTCTTGAATTTCTGAGACCGGTTGTGTAGAAAGGAAGTGAACCAAAAAGAACAGTCCCAGAGAGGCCCATTCTTGTGTTTAAGAGTTCGAGTAAGTTCTCATGTTTCACTGTGTCGAATGCTGAGGAGAGATCGAGGAGGATGAGGAGGCAGGTATCATTTTGATCTAGGATTTGGAGGGCGTCGTCAATTATGTGAGTCATAGCTGTTTCAGTGCTGTGCCCTGCTCGGAAGCCTGATTGATGAGGGTTGAGGAGATCAAACTGTTCTATGTGCTTTGTCAGTTGTAGTTGGACGCATTTTTCTAAAAGTTTGGCGAGAGTGGGAATGTTGGTAATCGGACGGTAGTTGTTTAGATCAGTGGGGTCGGCTGTTGGTTTCTTCAGTAGAGGTGTGACTTGACCAACTTTGAGGGAGTCAGGGATGGTTCCTTGCTGAAGTGAGCTATTGATAATTTTAGTCCACAGTGGGAGGAGCAACGGGATGAAGTCTTTTACGGCGTTAGCAGGAAGAGGGTCAGTGAGGTGATTGGATGGTTTTAGGGTGCTAAGTATTCTGCCAATTTCTTCTTCAGAGTAGGTGTCAAAGGCTGACCATGTCGCATTGTTTTTTAGTTTATTGGGTGTTATGCAATTGGGTATTGAGTAAAGGCTTGCGTCATTGAGGAGGTCGCTCCTTATATTGTCAGTTTTTTTGTTAAAGAAAGCCGCAAAATCTTCACAGGAAGGAGTAGTGCTCATAATGTCGACAGCTGGGGGTTGTTCCTTAGATTGAGATCGGATTAGCTCGAACAGTTTACTTGGACGGTTTTTTGCTTGGTCTAGCTGGAGTCTGAAGAACTCTGACTTTGAGCGTTTTATTTTCCTGAAGTATGTGTTTCTCTTTTTTTTAGGTGCAGTGTCGAGGGCGCTGATCTCCAAGTGCGCTCTGCCGTTCGCATAGCCCGTCTGTCATCATTGAGGCTCCCGTTGTACCACGGGTTGGATATCTTGGTGGATACTCTTTTCAGTTGCATTGGAGCAGCCTCATTGATTATTGAGGCCATTGAGTTGAGATAGTGGTCAGTTAGGCACTGAACATCAGTAACGTCGGTAGGGGGGAGTAGGAGATTGCAGCTGTTAGGGGGTAGAGAGTTTGGATTAAGTTTCCTCAAGTCTCTTTTCTAAACTTTGGGCATGGAGTATTGCACCGGGATGCGTTTAACTTTTTCCTTGATGAGGAATGTGATAATATGGTGGTCTGACCAGTCACAAGGTTGGATAGAGTCAAGTTGAATGGTGCCTTCTTTGGAGATGACAAGATCGAGGATAGAGCCTTTGTCATGTGTCGGGCTGTTGCATATTTGAATGAGGTCAGAAGCGTTAAGGAAATTTTTGAGGCTATTAACTACTGCGTCGCTACAGTCATTCCAGTGGAGATTGTAGTCGCCAAGGTAGATTTGTGTGTTTTGCCGTCCTGAGTGGATTAACATTGTGTCCATGAGTTGTTGGGAGAAGACGAGGTTGTCCCCCGGTGGGTGGTATATGATGTGAAGTGAACATACAGGTTTGTTCTCACTGATGACATCCAGGCAGAAGTATTCACATGAGGTAAGGGACGGGGCGGTGACTTTATTAATTGAGAGGTTACTCTTGTAAATGCATGCTATTCCACTACCTGTCTTGTTGGACCTGTCAAGTCTAGAGATGCAGTAGCTGGGGGGGACTAGGATATCCATGATAGGATTGGAGGATTCAGTTAACCATGTTTCAGTTAGTATGGCCAGGTCAAGGTTCATAGACATGATGAGGTCAGCGACCTCCGAAGAATGTTTTTGGGCCGATCTACAGTTAAGAAGTGTGCATTTGAGTCTGGGTGTGCAAGGGGAGGTGGAGGGGTCGATAGTGAGAGGAACTTTAGTGAGGTTGTTGGGAGCGGAGCCTCTGTTGCTATGCGTGGGGTGCCTGATAGGGTTGGAGAGAATCGTAGGAATGGACAGGTGTGTGGAGGCTAAGACGTTTTGGGTTGCCGGGACATATGTGCTGAGTAGGGCATGTATGTCGCGGTCCGAGAGAGTCTTGATAGCGCGCTGTGGGCGGTTGGAGGTATTGCGAGAGGGGATAGAGGACCAAAGTAGGGGGTGGGTAGGATGTGTCTTGATAGTGCGCTGGGGCCGGATGGAGGTACTGCGAGAGGGGATAGAGGTCACATGTAAGGGGTGAATAGGATGTGCGGGGGCGTTGTTCATTCGTTGAGAGGTGGTGGTGAGAGGGGGATGTTTAGGGTACGTGAGGAGTGACTCTTTGAGCGTGTGAAGTTCTTCTTTCACTTGGAGGAGGGTGGTCATGATTGTGTCCAGCGTGCAGTTGGGTATGGGGTTGGTATTATTGGAAGGGTAGTCAATGACAGGAGGGGTGAGGCAATTGCGAGACGTGTGGAGACTGGTCGTTGCGGGGGTGCAAGTGTAGTGCCAGTGAACGGGTGTGAGAGTGGGGGGGAGATGTTGAGGGAGGAGAGGGGGCCAGGAGTGGCGGGAGTGCAGAGAGTGGGGGGGAATGATTGAGAGAGGAGTGAAGGCTAGGAGAGGCGGGAGTGCAGGGAGTGAAGGAGTGAAGGCTAGGAGTGGCTGGAGTGCAGGGAGTGGGGGGGAGATGTTGAGGGGGTGGTGTAGGTCAGGAATGGGTTGAGTGCAGAGAATGAGGGGGGAGCTGTTGAGGGAGAAGTGGGGGCTAGGAGTGGCGGGAGTACAGGGAATGGGGGGGGAGATGTTGAGGGAGGGGTGTATGTCAGGAGTGTGTTGAGTGCAAAGAGTGGAGGGGGAAATGTTGAGGGAGGAGTGGGGGCCATGAGTAGCGAGAGAGGAGGGAGTGGGGGAGAGAGGTCCAGGCAGGAGGGGGAGCAAGGAGAAGCGGGGGTGCAGGGAATGGTGGGGGTGGGGATAGTGGGGGGGAGTTGGGATGGGAGAGAGTCGAGTTGTGAGGGTCAGAAGCGGTGAGTCGTTCTGAGACGATAGTTGGAAGTGTGGAGTTCTGGTTTAGTTGGGGTGAAGTATGTGTAGAGGTCCGACGGTTGGAGAGGTGTTCTTTGAAAGTGGGGAACAGGTTGTCGAGTAGATCCAGGTTCCTGTCTGTGGATTGAATTAGGACAATCCCGTTATTGTATATAGTAATGGCTGTTCTGCCTGGGAAGAGTTGGGATGGTGCTATGGAGAGTGTTAGGCCATGAGCGGATTTCCTGATGGTGCAGACCTTGAGTAAGGTAAGGAACGCTTTTCTCCACTGAGCGCTGCGTGTGGTGTGGAAGATGATATCGGTGTTCAGGGATCCATTTACCGGTGAGAAGTAGGTGTCGGCAAAGGGTGTTTCAGGGTGGGACCTCAGGAAGTTGTGTTTGAATCGTTTAGCGGCTTTTTTGGTGAGTGCGGGTGGGTAGTTTATTTTATATGTGTGCTTGCCGCTGTGATCCATGTTAGTATGGCGTAGAGGTGGTTGTGGGAGAGTGAACAGAAGAGTGATACAATAGCACAGATAAATGCAGAACAATAGGTTATATGGGTCAAAAGAGGGTCACTAGTGAAAGATCAAAATATATGTAGTAGCAGTAAATACATTACAAGAATAAAAGTGCAATGGGTGCAACATCCACAAATATACAATAACCAGATAAGAATATAATACTGATGAAATACTGGCATAAAATATAGGTGCTAACAACCAGTTAATGCGTCAAGTGCCACTAATGAGCAGCCAGAAGTATATGAGGTAGCGATCAGTGCAAAGTGAATTGGGTGCACGTTAAAAATATCTAAGTTACAAGAAGCAGTATAATACTACAATAAAGACATTCTATCACCTGAGTTGTAAATACATAGCTATATAGAGTGCGCGGTAGATGAGAAGAGATTAGTCTAGAAGAGACCAGTTCTTAGGGTAAGCTCACTTTAAAGTGAAAATGACTGGTCCCTGATGGAGGTACAGGAGGGGATTTATTGCTCCAGTTTTATGTCCCCAGCCAATTTTGAGCAGGGGAGCTTTAACATATGTGATCGCGTGGGGTGGTGAAAATACCTCTTTGCAGTTTCTGCTCGCAAAGCTGGTCAAGATGTCTGCCACACAAAGAGTAAATAAGTCAGGATTTTTAGTCCTTTGTCTGTTGTTGTCTTTCTTTGGAGAGATCAGTTTCCCTTTCTATTGAGGGCAGGTCGAGTTAGTCCTGCTTCTATGTTGGTGTTTCCTAGTTGCAGCTTGGTGGGGAGGAGAGTGACTTATCTCCGTTTAGGCGACCCTTGATCTAGTTGGAATGCAGCTTCGCAGGCATCTGGGGCGGTGGTGTAATTTATTGCTCCAGTTATGGCCCCCGCCATTTTAGGCAGTGGAGACAGTGCCGATAATGTCCAGCCGGTGAAAATATATTTATTTGGACGACAGTAGCCCTTTAGAAATCCGGGCAGCGGGGGAGAAAGAAAGCCGACACAAGTGATAGTAAAGTTGACTTTTGTGCACAGACCTTGTGAGAGTTTAGGCGGCCGTTCGTAGCACTCCTGGAAAGGCTGCAGCTCCGCTCATGTTAGATTCCGGTGGCAGCAGGGTGGGGCGTGGAGGCGACTATTATCGCTGTAGTTCTCTCAAGAGTCTCCCCGGTTGTAGGGTCGCCCTCACACGCCTATGGTCGATCAGTCCGCTGTGCCACACCTTTGCTTCCCCGCTCGCAGCTTCACAATACCTCGAGGGGTGGGGTGGGAGGGGGGTAGCCGAGCTCCCCTTGGCTGCAGGGCGCCAATTTCCACCGGTGTCGCTATGGTGCGCAGAGAACAGCTCCGGAGCGAGCAGCCAGACACAGGGCTCAGCGGGCAGGACAGGGTGCACAACTCCCGGCGTGTGCCGATCACCGGGGGGCTTGGCGGTGCTTGCTGGCGCTCAAGACCACTCCGCCGTGGGTTCCCGTTCTTCCTGCGCCAGCCGAGTCCGGGTCCCATTCCGCGATGTCCTGCGCTAACGGTGGTGTTAACAGGCGGGTCGGGAACCTCCGCTGGACCGTCACAGCTCAACTCGCGGGCGGCCACCGACACGCGGGCAGCGTGCACCAGTCGTCCCCAGTAGGCTCCAGGCAGCAGGCATCCGTGTCGTGTTTCGCATCTGGCCAGGGGGGAGCCTCCGGTCCGAGGATGAGGGTGGGGGAGACTCGATCTTCTCCTGTGAAGCTCAGCCTTCAGGCAGGTCAGGGATCCACAGCAGCTTTCGTCCTCCACCAGGCAGGTAAGGATACTATTCCAATCCAGTTACTTGTAAAACCTGTTACTTTCGGTAAATCCTGTTACTTTCGGCGATGCAGCTGGGGGCTAACGGGGATAAAAACCAGAAAATGGGATCCCCAGCTTTGGAGCTCTTTCCAGGAGCTCCTACCCGGCGGCCATCTTGGTCCATACGCACCCTAAACCCTAAAAACAACCATTGCCACCCAAAAACCCATTGCCACCCTAAACCCTAAAAATGAACTTGCCACCCAAAAACCCAAACCCACCCTAACAACCCCTTAGTACCCAGAAACCCATATCCATCCTAAACCCGAAAAATACCCTTGCCACCAAAAAACCTATACCCACCCCAAAACCCATTCCCAACAAACCCCAAAAATCCCCTCAGCACCCAAAAACTCATACCCATCATATACCCTAAAATTACCCTTGCCATTCAAAATCCCAAACCCTAAAAATTCCCTTGCGACCCAAACCTCAAACCCTAAACATTTTCTTACTACCCAAAAACCCATACCCACCCTAAACATTAACAATTCCTTTACCACACCAAAACCCTTACCCTCTAAACCATAAAAGTTCACTTACCATCCAAAAGCCAAATTCACCCTAAATCGTAAACATTCCTACAACCCAAAAACCCATATACACTTACCAACCCGAAACCCTAAAAAATACCTTTCCCTGATATATGTAAAAAACACTTATAACGATTATTACTTACATGTGCTTACCTTTAAAACTTTTATAATGAATATGCCCCTACCATTCATGTCTTTACAACAAAATTAGGTGTAATGGCATACATGCTACAGGCAAATTTGTTGTTAAATCCTGCGTGGTAAAGACTTGTGTGGTAATGTTGCCTGCATGGTAAAGGCATGCGAGGTTCATGCTTTGTGGATCTGCATGGTGGTAAACGTGTTTCCGCCATGCAGATACACAAATCAGAATTTCTATACATCAAGATTGCTGATGACTTTCAACAAAACTTTCTCTAAAAAAAGCTCCGCCAGTGTTCGAAATATATAGTGTAAAAGCTCTAGGAGCCACTCTATATGGAGCTGAGTTGTGGGGCCATTTTAGCTGCAACAATGTATTAATTGTGGAAAATAGATTTATAAGGCTATTGTTTGGCCTCCCCAAAAGTATGCCCTAGAGCCCGTTATTTCTTGATTTTGCACTCAAGAAAATCTTGTGAAAGTTGCACTTAAGCCCTTGCTCTATTGGTAAAGGATATAGTCATCCCCTGATCTTGAGTCCTACAGAGAACCCCTTAAAGAAATATTAGCTCTGCCTAGAGCCTAAGACATAAAGTGGTTTATTCATGTAAGAATGATGCTTAAAAAGTTAGAGTTGGAAGAGTTTTGGGCCAACCTGGGACGAATAGTCTCCATTACAAAAGGGATATTAAAGCAGCATAATGGCAGAAAGTAGGTGTTGATACTGTGTGCAACAGTAAAGGTTCTCTTGAAATCGTTCCCAGTTATGATTAGACAATTGATGAGATCACACCGCCTCTGGCTCGGAAGCTATCTATAATTTAGATACCAGACTCTTACCACTATGGCAATCTGTGCCAATTGGGAAAATGAAAACTGCAATGGCACGGAATGCCCGGCGTGTAGTGGTACATTTGAATATGTAGCTCACTTGTTTTTTGTGTCCTGCATATGTCCTTCAGGGAAGAAAATGGTTATTGCCTTTATGCAGATCATTGGGTATGAGGATCCTTAGGTCTGATACCACAAGGTTGGTTGTCTTCACTGTTGCGAGATACCTGCAGGCTGTATGGTTTTGCAGGTCTAAGTATATTCATGCCTGTGTTGACATGGATCACTAGGTTGAGTTTAAATGCGAGGTAATGTTTCTTGACTTATCCAAGTCCTCTTATAAGTAAGTCGTCCCTGCCTGTTTTGAACCATTACTTATATGCACATTTTAAAACAAATTGCTTTCATACTTCTTATGTATTGTCATGTGACGTCAATCTTATGATCTTTTTAGGAATTGTATTGTTATTAACTTATTGGCACTGACACTTTATGCATACTATGATTGGTTTCTTACTCTCTACAAAAAAGGTAGTACACAGTGGGAATAAGAGTAGGGGTTATTACCCTTCTTATTGTGCATAGTCCTTGGGCAGCATCTTGGTCCATTTGGAGAGGAATGGCGTGTCTACTGTAAGGTGTATGGATTTATACAACCAACATGTGCAATAACAGTTTTTATGAAATTTGTATTTGTATTGTGCTTTTATGATCTGTTTTGGATCTAAATAAAGCTCTTATGATGATGGTTTATCACATTAAAGACATCCACATTTGCTTGGCAAATGCTGGAAACAAATGGCAGCAAAAACGACTGCTTTCTGCATAATCAAGACAAGATAAAGCACAGATGGTGGCAAGCAAAAAAGCACCTCGACCATGCCAATTGAAGCACTTTCTGAGGATAGAATAATACAACTAGCAGCAAATATCACAAGCTGACAGTGTAATCTTCCCCTGGGTGGAGCCAAAGCCCACTATGTATATTTAAAAAAATGGATAACAATAAGTAATGTAGACAGCTGGCTGTCAGGCCAGACTCAAACTGTAGGATGCACGAAGATATGAGAAGAGCATTGACGTACATTATTGAAATTGTGTGCTCAATAAGGCTAAATACAGGCTCGGCCATTGGTGACTCACAGTTACAAGCAGTGCGTAGCTTGTAAAACATAATTAAAAAAAAGATGCAGTGTACCCTCAGTTTCTCTTGAGAGCTGCAGGCAGGGTCGCAGGATCCCAAAGCTGTCTAGGCTTGTTTCCACCTCATGACTTTATTTTACCAAGATACACTTCTTTACCATTTCTATCACCCTTGCAGCTTGTGTTTCAGCAATTATTTGTCCATTTGTCACTATTTTCCTTTCTCTACTTCTTAGTCAGGTCGCCCAAAAGAGTGCTGATACCCACCACCTTCAACCACCAGTAGTGGTTAATAAGCTGCTCGTGGGTGATGTAAGTATATGGCAAACACTAGGAAATCTAACTAGCCTGACAGTGTTTTTATAGGTTTCATATAAGATTGTGGATCACATTTTTAGCTCAGACAGCCTGCAAACACTGCATTAGGTGTATCATGCTAAGTAGTTTAAGTGGACTTACAAGAACGCTAACAGACCTAGGGGCTGAAATGTTGTCTTTGAAGTCTGGAGACCTCATTTCTAATCCAGGTTTCAGCACCTGACTGAAAATCGTGCTAATGGGGCCAAATCACTTGACCTGCATGTGACCCAACGCTGTAAAAATGTGAAATGTAAGACAAAGTGATTGTGAACTGTGATATAACTGTGCACTCTGAATATATAATCCGCCACTTGAAATCCATGATCTCAAAATCAGCTCTCTTTATGAACAGCTCTCCCTTGCTTAAAAGCTACGTTCCCACCACATCAATAAAAATACAAAATATGGGTTTTTATCTTCTACGTACTATATTGCTTTTTAGGACTGACAGGTGACACTGTGCTGAAGCAATGTTCAATTACTAGTAGCTTTAAACTCTTTCAATGAGCAAACAGTCAATCTAGCCAAACATAACAAGCATTGGCCACGCCAATAGGTTTCGTCCACACAAGAGATACTTACTTTGGCAAAGGGTCTTTGTCATGTTATACACCAGTGTGGCTGCTGTTCAGCATGGCTAAAAGGTAGAGACATTGAGTGTCCAAGAGTGGAGTGGGGGGGTTTAAGTATCAAAGACTGGATTTGTTGGGGTAGAATGGATTAAGGAGAGTGCAGTGCCGTAGAGTTGATTAGAGAGGAGTAGAGTGCAGTGTCAGAGTGCAGTGCGGTTGTAGAGTGCAGTGTGGTCGTAGAGTGCAGTGTGGTGGTAGAGTGGAGCGGAGCAGAGTGGAACGGCGTAGAGTGGAGGGGGTAGAGAGGAGTGGGGAGGATCATGGTGGAGTGGGTTGGAGTCAATTAGAGTAGATTTGGGTGAGTTGGTTTGGGGTAGAGTGGGGTGGATTGAGTGGAGTGGGGAGGATTGTGTGGACTGGATGGGGTGGACTGGAGTGGGTGGATTGAAATGGGGTGAGGGGAATTGATTGGGGTGGATCCGATTGGTTTGGGTGAGGTGGACTGGATTAGAGTACAGTAGGGTGGTTTGGATTGGGGTGGGGTGAAATGGACTGGAGTGTGGTGGGGTGGTTTGGAGTGGGGTGAATTGGAGAGTTGCGAGCTAGATGGTTTGGATTGAGTGGGGCAGACAGAACAGGGGTGGGTTGGAGTGGACTGGGGTAGAGTGGGATGGACTGGACTGCAGTCGAGTGGGGTGGACTAAGTGAGGTGGATTGAAATGGGGTGGGTGGATTGGGGTTGGCTGGAGTGGAGTGGATTGGAGTGAGGCGGACTGGAGTGGGGTGCAATAGAGTGGGGTGAAATGGAGTGAGGTGGACTGGATGGGGTGGGGTGAACTGGATTGGGGTGAGTTGGATTGGATTGAGGTGGGGTGGGTTGGAGTGGGGTAGAGATTGGATTTGGCTGGATTGGGATGGGGTGGATTTGATTGGGATGGGGTGGATTGGCTTGGTGAGGTGATTTGGATTGGGTTGAGGTGGATTCGATTGGAGTGGGGCAGATTGCATTGGTGCGGATTGGAGTAGGGCGGTTTGGAGTGGGACAGATTGTTTTGGTTTGGAGTGGGGTGGATTGGTTTGGAGTGGGGCATCTTGTTTTGAATAGGAGTGGGGCAGATTGTTTTGGATGGAGGGGGGGATTGGATCGTAGTGGGTGGATTGGGAATGAGCGGGGTGGACTGGATTGGGTGGGGTGAGATAGATTGGATTGGGGGTAAATTGGAGTGGGATGGATTGGATTGCTGTGGGGTGGAAGGATTGAAGTGGGGTGGCTTGTGGTGAAGCGAAGTGGGGTGAATTTGGATGGAGTGTGTGGATCCGGGTGAGGTGGACTGGAATGGGGCGGATTTGATTGGGGCAGATTGGGGTGGGGCAAATTGGAATGAATTGAAGTGGGGTAGATTGGAGTGGCTTGAAGAAGACTGAAGTGGGATGGATTGGAGTGGGCCAATTGTTTTGGAAAGGAGTGGGGCGGATTGTTTTGGATTGGAGCGGGACAGCTTGTTTTTATGGAGAGGGCAGATTGGAGTGGGGCAGATTAGAGTGGGGCAGATAAGAGTGGGGCAGATAAGAGTGGGGCAGATAAGAGTGGGGCAGATAAGAGTGGGGCAGATTGTTTTGGATTGGAGTGAGGCAGATTGTTTTGGACTGAGTGGAGCAGATTGTTTTGGTTTGGAATAGGGCAGATTGGAGTGTGGTGGAATATCTTGGATTGGAGTGGGGCGGATTTTCTTGGATTGAAGTGGGGCAGATTGTTTTGGATTGGAGTGGGGCAGATTATTTTGGATGGAGTGGGGCAGATTGTTTTGGATGGAGTCGGACAGATTGTTTTGGATTGGTGGGGTGGGGTGGGGAGAATTGGAGTAGGGTGGGGTGGATTGGCAAGGAGCAGGGTGGATTGGGGAGGAGTGGGGTGGATTGAATTGGGGTGAGGTGGATTGTATTGGTGAGGTACAATGGAGTGGGCTGGATCGGGGCAGATTGGATTGGGGTGTATTAGATAGAAGTGGGGTGGCTTGGGTGTAGCAAGTGGGGTGAATGGGGATGGAGTGGGTGGATTGGGGTGAGGTGACTGGAGTGGGAAACATTGAGTGGGGCAGATTGGAAGGAACTGAAGTAGGGAATATTGGAGTGAGGAAGATTGGAGTGGAGTGGGGAAGATTGAAGTGGGATGGATTGGAGTGAGCCAAATGTTTTGGACTGGAGTGGGGCAGGCTGGAGTGGGGCAGGCTGGAGTGGGGAAGACTGTTTTGGACTGGAGTGGGGCAGACTGTTTTGGACTGGAGTGCAGCAGACTGTTTTGGACTGGAGTGGGGCAGACTGTTTTGGACTGGAGTGGGGCAGACTGTTTTGGACTGGAGTGGGGCAGACTGTTTTGGACTGGAGTGGGGCAGACTGTTTTGGATTGATATGGGGCAGACTGATTTGGATTGATGTGGGGCAGGCTGTTTTGGATTGGAGTGGGGAAGATTTCAGTGTGACAGATTGCATTGTGGCAGATTTCAGTGGGGCAGATTGTAGTGGATACGAGTTGGGCAGATTGTTTTGGATTGGAGTGGGGGAGATTGTTTTGGATTGGAGTGGGAGAATCGTTTTGGATTGGAGTGGGGAGAATCGCATTGGATTGGAGTGTGGCGGATTGTTTTGGATTGGCAAAGGTTGGATTGGGGAGGAGTGGGGTGGATTGGATTAGAGTGGGCTATGTTGGAGAGGGCAGGATTGGGGTAGATTGAATTGGGGTGATTTGGATTGGTGTTTCGTAGATTGTATTAGAGTGGGGTGAATTATGGTGGAGTAGGGTGAATTATGGTGGAATGGAGTGGGTGAATTGGGGTGAGGTGGATTGGATTGGGGCGGATGGAAGTGGTACGGATGGGAGTGGGGCTGATTGGTGTGGGGCGGATTTGAGTGGGATGGATTGGAGTGGGCCAATTGTTTTTGACTGGAGTAGGGCAGATTGAAGTGGGGTGGATTTGAGTGGGCGGGACTGTTTTGAATTAGAGTGGGGTGTATTGGAGTGGGGCAAACTGGAGTGGGGCAGAGTGTTTTGGATTGGAGTGGGGAGATTATTTTGGATAGGAGTGGGGCAGATTATTATGGCTAGGAGTGGGGCAGATTGTTTTGGCTAGGAGTGGGGCAGATTATTTTGGCTAGGAGTGGGGCAGATTGTATTGGATCGGAGTGGAGCAGATTGGATTGGATTGGATTGGAGTGGGGCAGATTGGAGTGGGGCTGATTATTTTAGATAGGAGTTGGACAGATTGCTTTGGATTGGAGTGGGGCGGATTGTTTTGGATTGGAGTGGGGGCAGATTGGAGTGAAGCAGATTGAAGTGGGGAATATTGTTTTGGATTGGAGTGGGGAAGATTGGATTGAGGTGGGCTAGGAAGAATGGAGTGTGTTGGATTGTAATGGATTGGATTGGGGACTAATGACTTGGATTGGGAGTGGATTGGATTGGTGTGGGTTGGGGTAAATTATATTGGGTGGGGTGGATTGGTGTGGGGTGGGGTGAATTGCTGTTGGTTGGAGTGGGGCGGATTGGGATGTACTGCATGATTATGGGTTAAAGCATAATTTCTGAAGTTACACATACGAAAGAATATTGCTTTGCAATGAAATGATCCTCATATTTTTAAAACAATGCCCAAGAGCAAAAACAAAAGAAAACTTGAGTGCAAAGTGAGATAAGAAGACTTGGCAAAATAAAAGAAAGTTAACTGTAGACAATAACGCTTTGCAATTCTGTTTGTCCTGCTGGGCGCAGTTTTACCAGTCACACACTTTCTGTTTGCCGGGCACTAAAAGTTAAACAGAACAAAATATACCCCAATCACGCCACAAGCAGCGTACAGGCACTGATTACGTTGAATCAATCAGTGCTTGGTCCCTGCTCCACAGAGAGGAACGTAAATGATGCTAGGGCCTGCCTTCATGAATTACAAGGCTGTATTGAAGAGTGCCACGCAAGCCAATAAATGGTAAGTAATGGGTGAGCTTCAAGCCCTTTTTGTTAGTAACAGTGTCTCACAAGCGAGATGAATGCGCTAGCGCATGCTCTCACTGGCCCAAGCCTAAAAAGCATTATCAATTTGAATGAAGGCTAAATAATCATATCACTATTGGAAGTTTTTACATTTTTTACTGTGAGTTAATAAATACATGTATATGGGCATTTCCCAAAATGCCAAGGGAGTGGATATGACATAAAACATACTTTGAACCTGAAGAGCACAACAACTATTCCTTGTCCCACTTTTAGCCCACAAACATCCTCTAAGGAGAAGGCACGTTATGGGCACTAGAGATTGTGACTGGGGCGCTCAGACCATCTTTCTGTTCAGGTCACTGGCTCAATGTTCCTTTTTGACGGGAGGTATCAAAGCATAAGCCAAGGCTCTGTACTGGACTGGCATCCGTGTACACATCAAAGCAAAATGATGACTTCATTATACTGAAATACTCTAACCAAGTAGAAAGAGTTATGGAGCCTCGCAAGCGATAGAGGTGCACTCTACAAATCATACAACAACAATACGGTATTTATCGTGCACTTAGATGTCACAGAATGAGCGGCAAAGCCAGGAAGGTAAACAAGAGCAAAGAAAGTGGTATCGGATAAACAAAGAGTGGGGCAAACAAAAACAACACGGTAAAATTGATGAACTACAAGCAGGAATAATAAACAACTCAGTAGGGTGGAACCCCGCGTCACTAACTAATTGCATTCGTTAACAAGAGAGCATACAACTTATAAAGTGAAACTATGGGCCAGCCTCATATCCATGACATTAAATGGGGAGAGGAGATAACAGTGTCACAGATGGCCAAGTTTAGCTTTTTCTACTGTGTTTTGTGAACGGAGGCAGTCATCAAAACCTTACTAGAGCGTTTCGTGGCTGTTGTTGACACTTGTTAGCTAGACGCTTAATGGCAGACTGATGCTCTGCCCAAATAGACTGTGAAAGTACACACTCTGCCTTCCTGATCACTAGCAAACAAGTAAATTAATTAGGTTTCGCCTATCTGATTAATAATAAGCTTTTTTTGTCCTAAATTGTAGCTTGTTTAGTAGATATAAATTATAAGTTATTGAAAGTCTGTCAAAGTGTTATGGCTTGTTTATGTACAAAAAGGCAATACATTATGCTGTAACTAGTGGTATAGTGCAGGTAAGCAATAGCAACAATTTGAAAAATGAAATTAAAGTGGGAAGTAATACATTGTGTTGATTTAATAGCAATATTATGTGTTTAAAGGAGTTCTGACAACTTTTGGGCTGAGTGCCAATGTACCTGCGGCACCATTCAAATCATGCCCCTAGTGCCTACAAGATAACTGCATTTGTGACTTCCTGTTTAGTAGTACAATATTGCAATATTTGGTGTTTAAAGGGGTTCCTAGAGCTTGGGGCCCCGGTGTCACCGAACCTGCTGCACCATTAATATCATGCCCCTAGTGCCTGTAAGGTAACTACTCTTGTGACTGCTTATTTATTAGTCAAATATAGCAATATTTGCAGTTTAGAGGAGTTCTGACAACTGTTGGCCCCGGTGTCACTGCACCTGGTGAACCATTGAAATCATGGCCCTAGTGCCGGTTAGATAAAGTTAATTGTGACTGCCTGTTTAGTAGTAAAGATTAGCAATATTCTGCATTTAGTGGGGTCCCGAAAGCTTTTGGCCCTGGTGCCCCATTCAAATCAAGCCCCTTTTAAATGCAAGATAACTGCAATTGTATCTGCCTGTATAGTAGTAAAATATAGCAATATTAGGTATTTAGTGGGGTACCTAGAGCTTTTGGTGCTATTGGACCTGATGCACCATTTAAATCATGACCCTAGTGCCTGCAAGGTAACTGCACTTGTGACTGTGTTGGTTAGCAGTCAAATTTAGCAATACTCTGGGTTTAGTGGGGTCCCTAGAGCTTTTTGCCCCGGTGCCACTGCACCTGCTGCACCATTGAAATCAAGTCCCCTTTAAATGCAAGGTAACTGCAATTGTGACTGCCTGTTTAGTAGTCAAATGTAGCAATATTATGCGTTTGGAGGAGTTCTGACAACTTTTGGGCCCATTGCCATTGCACCTGCTGCACCATTGAAGTAATGACGATGTAGCCTTCAAGATAACTGCACTTGTGACTGCCTGTTTATAGTAAAATATAGCATAGCTCTTTTATACTAACTATATTTTTAACGTACATCGTTTTTTACAACATTTAGAATTCGATCATAATGAACACATAGATTAAGTTGAAAAAATCAATCTGATAATGCCTACAAAGTGCAAAGGGTGCCGCTCGTGAAGGAGTTGTGGACTTTTTGCTGGTGCTTTCTGTTTCCTGCCAGGAGCCCCGTAGGGCATAGAAACTGCTTTGTGGGAGAAAGGGCTGCCGGAGGAGGACGGGACTGCGAGGCCCGGCAGGCTGTGCGTGTACCAGCCAGCACACCTGCCGCCTCTTCCCGTGTCTCCGCCCCACCTGCCTGAGCCTTCAAAACTCCTCGCGGCCCCCGCTCCGCGGGCGCCGCTCGTGAAGGAGTTGTGGACTTTTTGCTGGTGCTTTCTGTTTCCTGCCAGGAGCCCCGTAGGGCATAGAAACTGCTTTGTGGGAGAAAGGGCTGCCGGAGGAGGACGGGACTGCGAGGCCCGGCAGGCTGTGCGTGTACCAGCCAGCACACCTGCCGCCTCTTCCCGTGTCTCCGCCCCCTAATTACAGCCCCGTATGTATCTTGGAATCACAACGCGTTAGCGGGACGCGTGTGCGGGACAAAGCCCGGGACAAAGCCCGGACTAAGGGCGGACCCTCTGAGACCCTCCGAGAACCGAGGAGACCGGACTGGGCATATCCATTTGTCTACAGGTACTGACTGTTTGTGTAATTTTTGTATCATCTTCATCAATTGCTCTACCAACCAATCCCTGTTATTCACACATGGCAACCGTCAATGTTGAGCAGCATGTGCAGGACAAACAGGGTTCGTTGCTCAATGGGACCCTGGACAGTTATTTTTCTAAACCATCGCCTGACATCGCTAGGGAGATTGTCCTGGCGGAGCGGCGGGCAGACCGCCGCCGTTCAGTGGAAAGTATAAAGAATGGTTCCGCTTTACTACCTTTATCTCCCGTGACTGGACCCCTTGACACTGCTATTGGGATAATAGTCAACGAGTCGATTCCTTTATTAGATAGTATACTCCCGGATGTAAATACGGCTGTCCTTTCACCAGACATCGTATCTAGAGCGGATACGATTGACCTGTCCGTAACATCTATTGGAAGTAGCTCAACGACATTAAAGGGAGACGCTTTGTCCCAATCGCATGCTGCCCGCAATAAGGCTAAAAAATTAGCACCTACGGGGAAAATCTATGGCCCGCCACCAAACAAAAAACAACGGAAAAGGAGGGATCCGTTGCAACCCAAATTGAGTTGTTCTGATTTTGGCAAAAAATTGCCCATGGTTGCCAAGAATCCCTGTGTTGTTCAATCTGACTCCGAGGGGATCCATATTATATCTACATCCCCAGTTCTACTGAATACATCTGTAGACAAGGAGGACAGTATGGATACTAGTGCGAGAGATGATGTTCATATTGAGAATAAGGGTCCTGTGTCCCTACTTGATATTGAGAATCTGATTAGATCATACTCTGCATCTATTTTGGAGAGGTTAATGGAGGTGGAGTGTAGACTGTCAAAAATTGAGAATGCATTGCCCAAAAAAGATCTTGTAGGCCATAAAGGTGTTATCAATGCAGACAGTCAGGCATCTAACTGTGCACCACAAGTTTTGTTATCTACTGTCCAACCTCCTCTACCTACTTCCACCTATGTTGTTCCTACTCCTTCCTCAACTTCATCTGCACCCAAACTCATGGGGAATACAGTATCAGCTATTGTTCACCACCATGCTTCCCCTAGACCGTCTCAAGCAAAAATTGGTGTTCAACTGCTAGGTACTGTTGCTAACAAAACCAGCGATATTACATCTAAAAGTACTGGTAATACAACTAATTTAGCTTTGACAGATTTAACAAGGGAGGTGAGGGAAACTAGACGCACCTGGGGGAAACCAAAAAGGGTTCCGTTGCCTGAACTTCCACCGGAGGCATTACCCTATGTGGTAGTCCTAACAGGTGTGCCGGCCCTTGAACAAAATAAGAGGGAGGGTTTTTTTCAACTAAAAAATAAGATAATGCACTGGTTGAGAACACACAGGCCTATTGCAAATCATATTAACGGGGAAATAGTTCATGTTCGTCGCCTCGAATGGTTGGGGGGCAGAACTAAAGACATTGAAGGTGATGTAGTGGTTGTTAATTTTAGGGACCCGAATGCTGTCCACTTTATATTGAACTGGCAGTTGGGCAGCTCTAATAATACTATAATCCCAAGACCTCTAACGTATTTCTATCCAAGGTCAGTAGTGTTCCCATCTCAGTTTCCCCCTCCACATTGTACAACCCAAACTCAGCCACTTAACTATGCAATTGTACAGAATGTTGGGAGCAGTCAATATGCTCAGTACCCCCCGATCCAACAGAGTATGAGAAATATGTCTTGTGTCCCTTGCCCTGTGACAGTCTCAGACCCCTTGGGATGGAACTTTGTTCCAGTTAGACATCAAAACTTCCAAAACTTCCAAGATAGAAGGATGGATCATCTAAAACCCTTCACACCACTTGAAACGTCAAATCGATTTGATGTTTTCAGTGGTCTTGATAATTGCGATTGAAGTTTTCCTAGTGGGGGGGATGAGGGAATAGACATAAGGAACCAAACTGCCCTGGGAGTTGTAACTGAGTGTAATTCATTGCCAACTATTGTATCCCGATTTTTGGCAAAAAATGTAATATGTAACGATAATATTCCCGAAGAACAGGTAGAACCAACACGCACTTTAAGATACTTACCTTCTGAGGGAATATCTTCGGCAACCCAACAAGTGACATATATTGGTGATGAGACGCCAAGGGTTAATATTGCTATGTCTTCTGTACTAGGGGCGACGGTTAAGCTGGTTAGTTGGAATGTAGCCGGGGTTGCCAGCAATTTGAGGGATCCCGAGTGGGCTGCTTTTATGGAATCCTTTGATTTTTGCTTACTTCAGGAAACATGGGCAGTTGATACTCCCCACAGGGTGGGCTACAAGACCTATGGTATTGGAGCAACCCCCTCTAGAAGTGGTAGGCCGTCTGGGGGTCTCTTGATTTGGGCAAAAATCAATCTAAAGGTTAATATTGAGGTGATAGACACAAATTCTGTAGATATCCTAGCATTAAAAATAACAACCTCCAATGGGAATAAATTATTCCTAATAAATATCTATAATAGGCCAACCCCCTCATCAAAGGAATCTCCGACTGTTTCTAAGTTGGATTGCTTTCTGAGAGGGTTGGATCCTAGGGAGGATTTTGTCATCTTGGCTGGGGATCTGAATTGTAACTACGAACCTGTTTTGGGCATAAGTGAGATCTTTGAGGAGGAAGATCAGGCAAACAATATCCCCTTCCTCGGGAACATCAAATCGGTGAAATGTTCCTCTCTGGCTCTACAACTGATCAAATTATGTACAGAGCATCACCTTAGGGCTTGTAACGGGCGGTTACCGTCTGACATCTTAAAAAAACCAACCTTTGGTAGGAATACCTATAGGAGCAACTTGGATTTTGCGATAGTTTCTATCCCCCTTTGGTCGTATCTTATAGATCTCGAAATAATGGAGAGGGCCGAAAGTGATAATTTTCCACTAAATTTGTCACTAAACGCCGTATTATTTAGCGATCCTCTTTTACCACTCTCATCTGAGGAAGGTGCTGGTGATGGTAATGAGACTCATATTAGTAACAACAGGAGATCGCTAAAATGGCCATTTATTTTGGATCATGGCGATATCCTTAGCGAAATATACTCACTTTTTGCTGGGACCTTTGCTACATACCTTAGTTTAACCCCCGAGGAGGAAGCAAAAACTCCCTTTTTGACCATACACCAGGAGTTTTTCCTAAAATTAAAATCACTGGTGACTAAAATGCCTAAAAAACCTCAGCAGAAAACTCAGAATCTGTCTCACAGTAAGCCTTGGTATGACAGATCCTGTAGAGAGTCTAAGAGGGAATTGTTAATTGCTATCAAATCCAAGTCGCAATTGGATGTAAAAAAAGCTAGAAGCAACTATAAAACTGCCCAAAGGACATCGAAAATTGCGTGGGAGGAAGAGAAGTGGGCGGAATTGTTGTCAGCAGCAAGATCACACGACACTGTAGCTTTTTGGAAGTTGATAGCAAATGGGAATAAAGTAGGAAGGGTGGTCAAAGATACTTTTTTAGACGAGCAAACCTGGGTAACCCATTTTACCAATTTGTATAGGAAATACGACGACCCTTATATAGCATCCACTGCAGCAAGTTATGAAATTCCAGTAGAACCGCTTGTTTTTACCTTGGGGGAAACAGAGCTGGCTATAAGCCAAGTAAAAACTGGGAAAGCCCCAGGTCTGGATAAAATCCCCGGGGATCTTTACAAGCACGACCCGAAAACATGGGCACCATATATCAATTATCTATGCAACAAATTATCTTGCAGCTTAGAATTTCCTGAAAGCTGGAAAGGAGCTGAAATTGTTTTAATATATAAAAAAGGAGACAGGAAGGATCCCTGTAATTATCGGCCAATAAGCTTAATGGACATCCTTCAGAAAATTTACTCACGCCATATTTTAGTACGTGTGAGCAACTGGTTGGATGAAAATTCATTTTTGACTAAATTTCAAGCCGGGTTCAGAACAAAAGTCAGCACTATAGATCAGTGCTTTAGATTCTGCTGCCTCTATTGGAAGTACGTAAAGATAAAGAAGGCCCACTTATATGTTGCCTTTGTTGATTTAAGGGCAGCATTCGATTTGGTCCCACGTGATCTTCTGTGGAAGACGTTGAGTGCAGCGGGTATGCCAAACAATATAGTAGCTCAGATTATAAAACTTCATGATGGGAACTTTGCGAGAATTAGATGGGGTCAAAATGGCGAACTATCACGGAAAATCCCAATTGAACGTGGAGTTCGCCAAGGATGTGTTTTGGCCCCCACGCTCTTTTCTATTTTCGTGAATGATATTCCCTCATATCTAGAAAGATGCAAAAATGATGCACCTAAATTGAATGGCGAACGGGTAGCATCTCTATTGTTTGCTGACGATACTATTCTGATATCCCAAACAAAAAATGGCTTGCAGACCTTATTAAACACTTTTAACGATTATTGTAGTCAAAAGGGGCTAGAGATTAATGTAAAGAAAACGAAATACATGGCCCTTAATCCAACCAAACCAGACAAGGGTTGCCTAACTTTAAAAGGAATAAAGTTGGAATCAGTGCCTCACTTTTCCTATTTAGGGGTGACGCTTGATTGCAACTTTACCTGGAAAGCACAATTGGAAAAAAGCAAATTGCTATTTGCTCAGAATGTCAAACCAATACTTAGAGAGCAAAGTTTAAGCACTAGTAAAGCGGTGCGTCCAGTTATGGAACTTTTTAAATTTAAGGTTCAATCATCAGTGCTATACGGTGCTGAATTGTGGGGGCCAGGGTCCAAGGAGACCTTTAGTATCCAAGATAATAACTTTATGCGAAGCTTGGTAAGGGTTCCGAGAGGAACCCCATTAGTACCTCTGCAATTGGACCTTGATTTTAAAAGAACAGATCATCACGTTCTTATTAGACCGCTTATGCTCTGGGTAAGATTGTGGCATGTCCCTGAGCTTCAAGCATACAGAGAAGGGCTGATAGAGATCATGGCGCTGGACAGCCACAAAAAAATCCCATGGCTTACACATGTTAGGACTTGGTTTAACACTATAGGCCTGAAACATTTTTGGGAGTATCCTAAGCTGTTACCATCCAAGCCCAAATTAGTCCTGAAAAAAGCTTTTTGGTCCTATGTCGCAAATATGACTGTAAACACCATAACTAGTGGCTCATTAGTCTCAAAATTCTTAAATTTTAAGGACGAATCCTTATATGAGCCCTTGATGGACGAAATAGAGCCCCCACTTGCCAAAACACTATTTCTAAAATTTAGATATGGCAATCTATTATTAAAATCAACTTTGGCTCGTTGGGCAAGGAACCGTGATCCATCTGCCGAGGAATTGGACGAAGTTTGCTCACTTTGTGAAAATAATCAAATAGAGAATGAGCAGCACATTCTTTTCTTCTGTCCTATCTATGACCAAGAAAGAAAAAGATGGATTAAACCTATATGCCTATTATTAGGCTTGAGGTCCTGCCCTCAGGCTCTGAGAATTTTAACTACAAACACTTCACAACAGATAACATTCAGTGTTAGTAGATTTTTACTTTCCATTTGCTACCGTAGGAAAAAAATGGGCCATCAGCTGTGAATCGAGTTTCTTATAACTATGGTCTTGAACTATGGACTTGAATCTGTTCATAATAGCACTACTTAACTGAATTTGCTTAAAGAATTATTGAGGTGTCCTCCTGTCTCATATGTTTTTATTATTATGCTCCAAGTGTTCTCTAATATGTGTTGCACAGCTATATAGAATGTATTTTATCATCTTTTACTGAATGTTATTAATTTTTATTGAATTGTAATGTTTAAATTGTTCTTTTATGGCGTAATGCCGAAATAAAGATTTTCAAAAAAAAAAAAAAAAAAAAAAAAGTGCAAAGAAAGGTACTGAGGCATGAGTAGAAAATGCCACTAAAGCTAAAGCTTCTGCTTTACACAACTAAGTAATAAAAAGCTTGCTTTACACAACTAAGTAATAAAAAGCAAGCATTCCAGCTTACGGTTAGAAGCGGTCTGCCTTTTCTGTGGGATGAAATCTTATCTTGACAGTGAACGGGGTTAAACAGTGTGAACAGCTTCAGTAGAAGTATCGTAATGCATGCAGCCAGGGGAAGTAAACAAAAAAAAAAGTTCCACACAAAAGGGAATGAACACAGTAATTCGGAAGGTTGGGAACTCATTGAGATATATTAAATAGAACAGATTTCACAAAGCAGGAGAAACCTAAAATGTACGTATTAAAACCGTTAGCAAATAAAAACAAAATAAGTTAGAACAATAAAACTATAGGTCATTTAAAAAAAGTAAAGTCATCAACAAAGTAAGGGAAAAAAGGCTTGTTGTAGAAGAGGTGCTAAAGGATCAAAGCGTAAAAGAAATATGTAAAAGGAACCAATGGGGCAACTTTAAAAATAAAAAAGGGGTATGGCCAAGATGGCGGGCGACTAGGATGTGCTCTTAGGGCTCTCTGCCTATGCCGTTGATAAAGCAGTGTTTATCACCCTGCCTGTCATGATATTCGGCCCCCATGGTCCGGGCTGGGTGGTGGTGGCATTGGTGCAGCACTGCTGGAGACACTGTAAAAGCCCCCTCAGAAGCATGGGCTGCCAATATGAAGTAGGGTCCTAGAGAGCACTCAGCTCTGGTGACCAACAAGATGGTGGACGGCTAACCTTAGCGACCAAGGCGGCGGTCTCCCTGTCGGTGTCCAGCAGATCAAGTGCCCAACAGCGGGTCAGACAGGCAGCCTCATACTCCTACCCCCAGCACAAGGTGAGGCCGTCCAAGTGATTCCCTGGGTGGGAGCAGGCCTTAGTAGCATCCTAGAGCTCCTGGATGGGAGGGGCTTCTGGGGGAAATTAGCCTACTTTTTGACTGCTGCACAGGAGATGCGAGAAGAGTGCAATGAGGGTTTTTGGAGCGTCTCCCATGTGAGGCTCAGCAGCTTTTGGCTATGGCCGGGCCGGCACAGGGACCGGGGCATTGCAGGTCCTCTGGGAGCCCCATTTGTTGTTGTTGAGGGACCAGCTTTGTAGTGGGGTGGCAATAGATCAGCTGCCTTCTTGGATAAGAGCTCCACTTAGCCCGAACAATGCCTGCGTCACGGGCCTGGCCCCTAGGCATTGACTCCCATGGCTGGCACTGCAGGGTGGCTGTAGAAGGAAGATGCGCTTGGACCATCTGGGCCTGCTCGAGAGGGATTGTTTGGGGGCCTAGCAACTAGCAGCTCAGTGGTACCAGCCCAGTAATCTGACCTGGTGAGAGCAGACGCCGGCCTAGTCTCCAAGGGGTGATTGCTGTTCACCTTGTGGTCCCTGCCCCCAACCCCCTTCGGAGCTGGAACTCGTCAATTGAGCTTCAGAATGGTCAGGAGGGCCCGCTTGGTTCCGGGCAGACAGAGTTGGCCCTTCAGAGCAAAGGGTCAATCACCTACATCTACGTCTGTAGCCAGTGGCTATCCCCTTCTGCGGTGACTGCTGGGGGACACACTGGTGGAGGCTGGGTCTTAGATCTACAACTCCCCAAGAGCTTCTGGTGAAGTCTCGTATTGAGGAGGTGCCCTCTGCTCTCCTCCCCCTGGTTCAGGATTCCATCAGTCCAAGGGCTCTCAATGCACTGAGCACATTGCCATGTTGTCAGCCAGAGAAAAGAAGGACGGCTCTCTCTGTGATATGCTGCTGAAGCCCAATGGGGGCCATGAGGGGACAAGGCGTCAGCATCGAGCTCGGAGCTTTCTCAGAAGAATGATGATGCGTAGGGCCCAGTGACCCCTTCCTTTCTGGGAGCCTTATTTGCATCCCTGTGCAATGACCTGTGGATGGTCAAAAAGGACCTCTCGTTGGATCTGCGGGACATATGCCGAGAGCTAGAGGAGGTTGGAGACAGGGTCTCCGCTTTCAAAGAGAAGGACTCTAGGACTCTAGCCCTGTGGTAGAGGTCGAGTGAATGCTGTAAGAAGCAAGAGTTGTTCTGGCTTCAAGAACAACTAATCAGCCTCTAGGCTCATGCCGGAGAGTTCTAAAATCATTCAAGGCGAAACAATGTTCGCATCAATGGTGTCCCATAGGGTGAGACTGCCGAAACCAGAGAATGGGCCTCCCACACACATTTTAGTATGGGTCCATGATTTTCAGCTGAAGGTATTCTGTTGTACACCCGCTTCCATTCAGAGGCCACACACGTCATTGTATCAAGACTTGGCGAGCATTACACTACAGAAACTGCGCAAATTTTGCCCGATCAAGGGCCATCTGTGAAACTCCGGCATCTCCTACTCCTGGGGACATCTGTTTCGGATAATTTTTCAGTTTTAAGGGGAAACTCCACCAGCTTTGCTCCCTGGCAGAGACCTGCAGAGTGCTGGTCTTCTCGGATCCCCTACCGGAGGGACGACAGACATGGTCGTGGGGCCAGACGGCTCGGAAGTGCCCGCGGAAGCAGTGGTCCAAGAATTCACCTTACAGACTGCGTCCTGATCCAGAGACTATGGCAATGGAAAGGAAATCTGTATTGGGCTCATTGACCGGAGACACTAACAGTTTCAACGCCTCTTGAATTCAGAGACTACCCGATGCCAGGCATCTCCTTCCGTCAGGCGGGATTAAATGAGGTGGGGACAGGATTCGGAGGTCCTAGAGCCCCATACAGATATTTTGGACTCCGCTTGGATGAGACTTTTCTTCACCTCAATGCTCACTTCAGTTTTTTACCTCAACCACCAGAGTCATGCTTCATTGTTTGATTCCATGGTTAATGGACTGCTACATTCCTTGGTTGTTTTTTTCGTTACTTGCTCTGTTTGGGTTGTTTTGTGGGTGTTTTTACTTCCTCAACTAGATAGATGTACCCTTGGCTACTCAGATCACACAGCTGTGGTCTCCAGTGGATGAAGATGCCTCATTGCCTTAGGTCCTGACAGCTCACTGGGGAAGGGGGGGTTACTCAGCATCGTTTTCCTGATGCAGCAGTCTAAGTGGGTAGGGACATGAGCCTGGTGATGGACATTGACAAGGACCGCTCTGGACAGCGCTCCGACCAGACTGGGGCCTTCTCAACTGAGGGTCTATGATGAATAACAGGCTGCAGGATGTCTGGAACCACTTACACCCTCTACCAGGGAATACACATATTATTCAGCTGCACATATGACATATGCCCACATTGATTACTTTTTGGCGACTCCTGGCCTGCTAGCTTCAAATCATCTATTGCGCCATGTTTGCTCTCCTAGCATACCCCTTGTCGCTAACTCTTAGGTTGCCTTTGAATCAACCCAGGAGTTCCGCTTGGCATTTTCAGGATACTTTGTTACAATCCCAAACTACGGTAATGGTGAAAGTAATCGCAGACTATCTTTTAACCAATGATACTGGGGAGACCTGCCTAGCCTCTACTTCGGAGGCTCTAAAACTAGTGGTGAGGGGGAGCTCCTAACCACCTCCAATGCAGAAAATTGTTGCCGCCGAGACAGGTAGCAAAGCCTGGAGAGGACTAATTCAGAACTCGAAGCCATACACAAGCGAAGAGGGACCCTCAGGATGTGGAGGAGCTTGACAAAGCTTGACTCCTTCTCAAATGCCTGGACTTGGATAGGGCGGAATACGCTTTAGTGCGCCTCAAGCATAATTTTTACCTTGGGAGTAATCATTGTGGGCGTGCCGTCCACATAGCAAAGTGCACTCCGGATCAGTGAAGTTGATCCGTGCGGGTCCCTCAACTAGTGAGGAAACAGATACGGCCTTTCAGGCCTTCTATGGTTCTCTCTATGTAGCTTCCAATGGGCCCAGTGGAGATGCCTCAGGTTAGCTCCATAATGTTGCCCTTACTTCCTGGTCTGATCCGTAAGTGGCGGCCTTGGAGAAACCAATTTGCATTGAGGAGGTGATCTCGGCCATTGCATGCCTAAAACCACTGAAGTGCCCGGACCCGGTGGCTTTAGTCCACAGAACTACAAATCCTTCTGTCAGGACTCAACTCCTTGGCTCACCCGGCTCTATACTATAACCCTTTTACAGACTCCGGTTCCCTGACTGACTCCATGCTGGAGGTGACCATTTTGGTAATTCCTAAAACTAATAAGGATCCAGCCCTCTGTGGGTTGTATCGACCCAATTCTCTCCTCAACATAGATGCAAAGTTGTTCAGCAGCATTTTGGCACACCGCTTCAACCACCTCATGCAGGGCTTGCTTGAGCCAGACCAAGCAGGCTTTATTCCCAAACGCCAGTGTGGTGACAACACCAAGCGCCTTTTACCTCTTGTAGATTAGAGTCCTGGGTCATGGAATGAAGCCTTACTTCTCTCCATTGACGCCGAGAAGGCGTTTGACCGGTTTCATTGGCCTTATCTATTTGAGACACTGCAGAAATCTAGTTTCGGTGAGAGCTTCTACAAATGTGTCCGAAGCATTTATAGTGCTCCCCGGGCTTCGGTTAGAGTTAACGGTACATCATTCCCTATACGACATGGCACTCATCAAAGCTGCCCCTTATTTTTGCTCTGTATATGGAGCTTCTGATGCAGTGACTGAAGGACAACCCGGATGTCTCCGGGACTCCCTTCGACAAAGACCATCATCTGATCAGCTTGTATGCTGACAATGTCGTCTTGTCCATTACAGAGCCGATGTCCTCACTTGCTGATATATTAACGGAGCATCAAACTTCTAGGGAGATTTTGGGATTCAACGTTAACATGCAAAGATCCCAAATCCTGAACCTCTCGGTTACTACCCCTCACGAGAGTGCCTTGCAGTCCCTATTTTCTTTTGAATGGGCATTGGACATCATACCCTATTTGGGCCTCTTGTTTGCTCAGTCTATTCCTAAAACAGTGGCTACCAAATATGCCACCCTGACCCCTTGCCCCGCTGCCTCTCCTGCTTCCCACTGTGCATTGTCTTTTCACCTTTTTTAACACATTAGTGTGCCTTGTCTGTGCCTTGCTTTACCTTTTCTGTGCCCTACTTATTGTGCCTGATCTCTTCATTGTGCCCTGTTGTATTGTGATTGCCGTTCTGCCCGTTTTCTTTTCCCCCTTCCCCACCCGCCGCTGCTGCCCCTGCGGCCCCTCCCCTCTTTCCCGCTCCTGGCTCCCAGCTCTGCCCCTCCCACCTCCCCTATTTATGCCAGCCGATGTGCGGCTGTGCGCAGCGGGTACGCCGAAGGTGCGCTACATGCAAATCAGTCTGCGCCTGTCCACGGCAAGCGCCAGGAACCCTGGATCTCCGACTATCCACCGGTACGACTCCACCGCCCTCCTCGCACTCAACCCTGGAAGATGGAGGGAATGCCAACAGGCCTCGCCGAACATTAACCAAGGTAAGTTCTCCTGCCTCCACTGCCGACAGACCCTCACCGACACCCCGGCCTCCAACACCGGCAACATCCTGAAATGCATCCTCCTCAACGTATGCTCCATACACCAACACACCATAGAAATCTGGAACCTACTCGACTCCCGCTCACCTGACATCACCTTCTTCACAGAGACCTGGACCAACGCATCCTCCGCCCCCGGAATCAACACCGCAATCCCAGACCGATACAAGATCCAGAGGCAAGACCGCCCAAATCACCCCGGAGGGGGCCTCGCCGTCGTCCAAAGAAACACACCCCGCCTCGACACCTCCATAGAAACTTTCTCCTCTGCTGAACACCTTTTACTTCCAGATCCAGACCACCCTCAAAACCACACTCCGAGGGACCCTCGTCTACAGAGCCCCTGGCCCTCACCGCCACCAGCAACACCAACTTCATTGCACCCCACGCCATCGCCTCAATGAACTATATACTCATTGGAGACTTAAACTTCCACCTCGACAACCCCAATTACCCCAACTCCACCACCCTTCGGGACAACCTGGCCAGCATCCGTCTTAAAGAACTCGTCAACACACCAACTCATAGAGCAGGACACACCCTTGATCCCATCTTCGCGGCAGGAAACAACGTCCATTTCAGCAACACAACACAACCACCATGGACTGATCACCACTGCGTACACTTCACCATCGACAAACCCAAGGCACCCAAACCAGCCCCACACCCGCCACCAAGGAACTGGAGGAAGGTCACTGAGAAGCAACTCAACTCCACCCTCACCCGAGACAACAACACCTGGTCATCCAAGGCAAACAACGCAGCCAGGGAACTTCACACCTGGATCACCAACTGCGCAGACGAGATTGCCCCGCTATGCAACCCCGACAGACAATGCACCAGGAAAGCCGCCTGGTTCACCACCACCCTCCAAGAAGCTAGGCGCACCTGCAGATGCCTGAAGAAAAACTGGAGAAGCACAAAGACAACCGACAACCATACCTCCTACAAGGATGCCATGACAGACTACCACAGCCAAATCAGAGCCACCAAGAGGAACTTCATCCACAACAAAATCCTCGCCAACTGCACGAACTCCAAAGAACTTTTCATCGTCATTCACCAACCCACGCGGCGAAGCCACAGGCATCACCCCATCCCAGGCGACAAGCTTGGAACCTACTTCCACCTCAAGATCAAAAACCTCTACGACAACTTCATCGACCATCCACCAGCCACCACAGACGGCCCTCCGCCCCCAATAGACACCAGCTACCCCACCATCTCCAACTGGACACCGATCACAGCCGACAACATCGCCTCGATCATGAAAGGCATCCACTCAGGGGGCCCACTGACCCATGCCCCTCTCACATCTACCACAGAGACTGCCCTAATCACCGCCACAGACGACATACGCACCCTACTGGACCAAGGCCACTCCACAGCCCTCATTCTACTTGACCTATCAACAGCCTTCGACACCGTCTCTCACCGCACACTAGCCACCAGACTACACGATGCGGGCATACAAGGAACAGCCCTGGACTGGATCCAATCAGTCCTCGCTAGAAGAAGCCAAAGGATCACACTGCCACCCTTCCTCTCCAACCCCACAAAAATCACCTGCGGATTCCCACAGGGGTCATCACTGAGCCCGACCCTCTTCAACATCTACATGGCCCGCCTCGCAGCCATCGTCCGACAACACGGCATCAACATCATATCCTACGCCGAAGACACCCAACTCATCCTCTCCCTCACCAAAGATCCCACCACCGCCAAACTCAAACTTAACTTCCAGAAAGGGATGCAAGACGTCGCAATCTGGATGACCAACAGCTGCCTAAAGCATGGGGCAGCACATGGTGGCTTACCACCCTCGGAAGCCCACCTACCCCTGCAGACCATTCCAAGAACCTCCACATCGTACTCGACTCATCACTCACCATGAACCGCCAGATCAACGCCATCACCTCCAGCTGCTTCAACACCCTCCGCATCCTCCACAAGACCTTGAAGTGGATCCCCCCTGAGTCAAGGAAGACAGTCACCGTAGCACTCAACCCGCAGACTGGACTACGGAAATGCACTCTATGCTGGCATTAACAAATTCCAACTCCGAAAACTCCAGACAATACAGAACACCGCCGCCAGACTCGTCCTCGGAATCCCACGGCACAAACACATCACCCAGCACCTACGAAGTCTCCACTGGCTCTCTGAGGAGAAAAGAGTCACCTTCAAAATCCTCACTCACGCCTACATAACAATGGACCCAAATACCTCAACAATCAAAAGAAACCTCCAATCCTCTAACCTTGCACTGACCAAAACCCCGCGCATCTACAGAGCCAGAGCATTCAGAAGGTCCTTCTCCCACATTGCAACCAAGATCTGGAACGAGCTTCCGGCAGACATCAGACGAGCCCCCTCCCTGGACACCTTTAGGAAGACCCTCAAAACCTGGCTCTTCGGCTAGACTGATCTACGACCCCCTCCCCCACCCCCCTCCCCCCGCATAGGACCTTGAGGGTGAGTAGCGTGTGTACAATTCCCTGATTGATTGATTGATGGAGACCTGGAGCTGCCTTCCACTCTCATGGATGGGCAGAAAAACGGCAGTCAAGATGACCATATCCCCATACATTCTCTATTTATTTCAGACATTGCCTCTGTCCCCACTCCTACCCGTGATTCACTCCCTTCAGCTGGGGATCAAAAATTCCTGTGGGATGGGAAAAAACCTCACCACCACAAACATCTGCCCTACCACACAAAACAAGAGGAAGGTCTGGCGGTGCCCCTACTGCTCTGTTAGTACCAGGCAGCCCAACTCAGATTTCTGGTGGAATGGAAACGCCAGCTTTCTGAAGAGAGCTGGTCCTTTACGGATCAAGCGGTTGTGGGCTCCAACATCAGGGAAGTGGTCTGGCTTCCCCATAAATTTAGGGCCTGGGGCCTTTACTCTTCCCTGGTGATAGGCGCCATGCTTAAGGTATGGGATTCCGTAGCAGTTAAAGCGGGTTTGATGACATTTTACTTCCCCTATGACTCCAATTTTGGCTAACCCCGACTTCCCCCAAGATGCAACCAGAATTGTAAACAAGTGGTCTGCCTCTTTGACAACCAAGAACTTATCCCTTTTGACCAACTAAAAATGGACTATTCCCTAGCAGACTCTGACCGCATACAATATTTACAACTTCGACATTGGGTGATGGAACCCGGGAACAGACAAGGGGCAGGATGGCTTATAACCCCTTTCGAGAAAAGGATTGTTCTCAATTCGACGAAAAACGCCTCTCACTGAACTTAATGCTTTGCTGTGAAAGAACCCATCACTGACTAAATCTAAGGGACAGTTGTGCTGGGAGGCAAACCTGGGCAGAACTCTCTCAGCTGAAGAGAGGGGGGACATCTTCTACAGGATACACCACACAGCACACAACATGGGCAGTACTAAGACTGCATATATGATTGTCTCTTACTGGTATCTCCCCCCAGAGAAACTTCAGAAATGTCAGTCAGGGTACACAAAGGAATACTGGCAGGGATGCAGGGACACAGGAACACTGCTTCACCTTTTATGGCCCTGCTCGAATCTTGGTACCAAGTCCTGACAGATATTGATTCAGCTTTTGATACTTCCATCTCAAAGTTTCTAGCTTACATCCTCCTGGGTCTACCAAACACTTTAACTCATCTGCTACGCTCTAATAGAGGGAGGCACATTGCTCTGGCCATGAGGGTGGCTCACCAGGTCTTACTCTCTCTGTGGGGCATGGACAGGATACTGAACCATAACTTCTGGCTGCATAAGTTGTGATTTACATTGGGGATGGAGAAACTGTCTTTGTCCGTGGACCCAGGGCACTCTTCCTACCCTGAACTGCGGGCACCCTTTATCTGGATTCCTTCCTCTGAGTTTAGAGAATTGAAATGCACGGCTTACCGGCGGCTCCTCCGCTTGCTTCCTGACACAATCCTCAAAGAGTCCTAGATAATGCCTGAGGCTCTCACATCTTCC
The DNA here is from genome assembly GCF_964261635.1 of Lissotriton helveticus. Taxonomy (NCBI): domain Eukaryota; kingdom Metazoa; phylum Chordata; class Amphibia; order Caudata; family Salamandridae; genus Lissotriton; species Lissotriton helveticus. The sequence continues at coordinate 15,289,449 of NC_136060.1, read as the reverse complement.
TACCCACATCAAGACCTTTGACATAGCCAACATTTTTTACTGCAAAGCTATTGTACTGAATGAGATTTGGGGGGGATGGGGTTATGTTCAATTGCTTGTTCTCTTTATTTCTGTTGTTACAAAACGTGCCTGGATTACGCTGTCGGCTCCAGGGTTGTAGGTGGATAGCTGTGTTCAGTCACTTATTTGCTTTTTGACCGTGGCCGGCCCACTGGGTTGTAGGTGACTTGCTGTGTACTCTTTTGATCTATAAAATAGCTATATATATATATATATATATATATATATATATATATATATATATATATATATATATATATATATATATATATATATATATATATATATATATATATATACACACACACACACACACACACACACACACACACACACACTTGTTATAGGAGTTATTAGTTCAAGCAATCATGTGGAGGCCACATGATAACCACTCGGTTATCAGGATTTGTTGCTGATTTGAATGACCTCAGTTAATTTTGTGGAAAACGTTACTAAGTTACAGCAACTCATTGGCATTGGTACTCATTTCCACTTTAAGATCTAAAAGCAGTTTATTGAGTTGTTAGCTTACCATACTACTGTCGGTGTTGAAGACTCCAAGAATTACTGGCGTCACAAGAATGGGATTGGTGGGGTCGGTGCGCCATCAAAAATTGTCCTGGCCCTCCCTTTTACACTAGATGACAGATGCAGCCAGAAAACACAGGTGCTAGTATCTCGGCCTAGGGACAGAGATATTGTTTTCCTTTACATTTCACGTTTTACTTACTCTTGAATGCTCCAAGAGTATCTGGGTTTTTTCATAATGATGGGTTTCTGTCGTTTTTTCCTTCAAAAATACTCGTATATATTTTGTACTGTCAAAGGGCTGCCTCTACAGAATTGTGAGTTCAGGTTGTGGATGGGTGTTTATAAAGGGCCACAATTGAGAGCAGAGGAGCTCAGGCAGAAGGCAGAGCGAATTAATCACAGTGCCCTTCAGCAGATCATAAAGTAGTTCAGAAAACATGTTCATCCTATGATTGGCCTCTCTGTAGAGCACAAAGCATGGGTACTTGCAAAAATGTTCCCGGGGGCCTAAAAGTTTGATCTGTGGTGTGCCAGAGGGCCAAATTGATGGCAGGGTGGGAGTGGGGCTTTAGAGAGAGACAGGGGTGTAAGGTAGATGCAGGGGAAATGAAGCATATGCATGGTACTTGCCTCTTAGTTCACGAGTAGCATTGTTGTAAGGGTGGGAGGGGAGGAGGTATGAATGTTTCTACGTTTATCTTTTAAACCTATCACTTTAAAAAAAGTTCTTCTCAATTCACTGATATAACCTGATGCACTAAGGTGAAACGCTTCTGCATATTAATAAAATAAACTTTTTTTTAATTTTGAAGAGACCACCATATTTCTTTAACCTTATTAATTGTATATTGTGTACATTAAACATACAGTTGCCACCCAATCACTTCACATTCCATGTTTAAAATAAACTCAAAGCATCTTGAAGTAAATAGACTGTAGAAATAAGAGATACATTCTTAGTTATGAGAGTAGTTCCATCACACTTCCTACATCATTTTATATTTATGGTGGCAACCCCTACATACGAACTCTTCCACCATGGCACACCAGTCCATGTGATAGGAGCATTCTGCCAGCGAGGGTGTCCTCTCCGATGGTTGTATGAATTTTTATTGAAAAACACACTCATAGAATACCATTACTGAGAAGCCATTTCACCAAAACTGTTGAATGGAAATTTTCAGGATGAATAGCGTCTCCCATTTTATAGAAACAAATTCAAAGAATGTCTTTTTTCCAAATTGGGGTTTGCATGCTTATTTTTAAGGTGTAAATGCAGTGGCTGCTGGTCTTACTTTCAGAAACATTTTTTGTGGAAATATTTATGTCAGTGCTTTACTTCAATGAACATTAATTCGGATTTTTATATTCACAGTTGCTTTGGGTGCTTTTAATTCAGACTCGTAAAAACCATCCATCCCTGCCCCAAACCCCCCCCCCCACATCTTAATTACACTCGACCCCAACTCCTAAACTCTACCTATGGCTGAACCCTAAAAGTCCTTTCAACCCCTAAATTCCACCAATCCCTGCACCTCACTACACCTACACTCCACCCATCTCTGACCCCTAGACTCCCGAACGCCTGAACGCTAACAGCCTTTCCTATTGCTTAACTGCACCCATCGCTGAATTCTAAACCATCACTATCACTAAACTCTACTGAACCATTCTTAAAACCTAAAAAAACTTTCTACAACTAAACCCAGCCATTCCTGAACCCTTAAAACCCCTCAACACCCCAAACTTCACCCTTCCCTGAATCCTGAAAAACCCTCACTACCTTACACTCCATCCATTCCGGAAACCTAAAACTCTTTCTGCCCATAAACTTCATCCATCCCTGAACCTTAGAGCCCCTTACCAACCATATACTTCACGCACTCCTGAACCCTAAAAAGCCTTCGCCACCCCTAAACTCTACCCATTCCTGGTCTTTAAAACCCCTCATTACCCCTAAACTCCACCCTCTCTAAATGCTAAAAGCTTTTTTCTATGCCTGAACTCTGCTTATCCCTGGCCCCTAACAACCCCTTATCTCCCCCTAAACATCATCCATTCCTGAACCCAAAAAAAAACACTACCCCTACACTTCATTCAAGTTTATTGTGATCTTTCCCTAACATGATCTTTCCTTTAAACTGTTTTCTTTCATTTTTAGATTCATGTGTTTTTCCTTAAAATTCTCGCTCCTTAAAACGATTTTTCATGATTTGGTTTCCTCCAGTGTGAATGCTCAGTTTTTTTTTTCAATTAATTCACTCCACTTTCCAAACACCATTGGTGGGCAGTGTCACTCATGGAAACCAGCAGCCCCGTTGGCACACGCTGCCTAGTCATACTAGCCACCTGATTCATTCATCAGGCCAAGATTTAAATGTTTGGTTTAGGTTCCACTGTTCTGGCCATTATCCTGAACATGATCTTATGTATAGATTCCCAGTATGCATATTTTTAGACTTTTGCTGCAAGATGTCTTTACAAACGAATGTGTACCTAAAGTTAAGTGGTACAGGACATCTTATATGCTTCTTTTATTTTACTTCATGTAGAATGTACATAAATGATTGCCTATTAATGAAACATCTTTCTGAATGTTAGTGCTCTCTAAAGTAAACAGAAGCCCAGTGCAACTGTTTAACAGTGGGCTGCATTAGGTACTAGGTACCTAACAGTGAAAATATTTACAGGGCAAAAGATAAAATAAAAGAAAGTGCTTACAGGTGAATGGGTGCATTTGTGTATGTTAAGGGAGGTGAGGGGAAGGAGATGCAAGGAAGTATTTGCAGGATATATTGAAAAGAGGGTGCTGAAGAGGAATGAGATCAGGTATGAGATACGCAATTGAAGGGTTTGGGGAAGATATCAAGAGAAAAAGAGCATACGATTCTAATTGAGCGACTGCAAAACACACTGGGCCCAGATTTACTAATGCTTTGCACCGAGTCTGCATCATAAAAGTAATGCAAACCTTTTTTAAAGTGTTTGGATGAATTTACTACTGACCGCAAACCAAGATTTGCATTGGAAAGTATCTCAAAGTAAAACAAAGTTGTGATATATGCTACTTTGCATCATGGTGGTGTACCATGGGTAGTATAAAGGCATTGCCGTGCAAGCAAATCCCTAGCCTTTGCATGTCTGCTGCATTTATAATGCAAACTACCAAGTAGGAAAGTCACAAAGGATAGCTTTTGTACAACAAGGGTCCCATTCCAGTACAAAACCTATGCTTTAGAGATCGCACACAACCTGGCATTATGGCCCAAGGGTGTTTACGTTAGTGCATGGCAGCCAAAAGTGTGCCTGCACTGCGGAGAGAAAAAACGTGTCATATCTTAATAGCTATGACATATTTCTTTCTTTTTCCCTTTTACACTATGCAGTGCAGCAGCATTGGCTAGTGAGCGGTTCTGCGTCAAATATTAGTAAATGTGGACTGTAGTGTGTCAAGTAGAGCTAGAGTGTTTGAGACATTCGGGAGACCACTACACCTTCAACATACCTTAATAATGTTTACTTTATAGTCTGCTTAAGATGTTTACATTACTTTCTGTGTGTCTATTTACACATGCATATATGTATGTATACATATATACACACACACACATAAATACACACATATATGTGTATCTATCTATCTATCTATCTATCTATCTATCTATCTATCTATCTATCTATCTATCTATCTATCTACCCATCCATTACTTAGCGGCAGTCATCACTAGGTGGTTAAAGTTGGGTCTGCTTTTAAAAGAGCACTTTTTGGTTTGCTAATACCGTTGGCCTCGTTTGACGAATCTTCATAAAATTTTCCATAAAAATAGTTCATACCTCTTGGCTCCTTCCTGGAAGGTTTTGGGGTGATCTATCAAGTAGAGGCAGAGACAAAAAGGGGGGTACCAAAACACAAAATCACCATGCATTTTCCATAGACTTTTAAGATGGGCTACAGTTAAAACTGCTGAATGGAATTACACCGAATTTGGCAGTAAGACAGATCTTGGCCACAGTGCTTTCTGTGATTTGGTGTAAATCCGTTAAGTAGTTTTGGAGAAATTTAGGGTAAAAAATAATTGTATATTTTGGTTGTTGGGTCTGCAAGAGTCTTGGAGACTCTCGCAGTGTACTAATTTAAAAATAGAGAGTTCTAATTAGTCCAGGGAGCCTTATTTCCCTTGACCCATTTCGCTCCTTCGGGAATTAAACTCCAGTGAGCGCGAACACTCTGATTGGCTGCCAGCAACATGAGAAAATGTTGCTGGCAGCCATTGCAGGACTCGGGGACGTGGTCTCCTGGCCTGAACCTAGAAAAAATATATAGTTAATGGGGCCGGGGAAGCAATACCCATACGCCCTACTTTCCACGGGGAGACCCAGAGGGACCTTCCGGGACAAAAAATAAAAATTAAAATCTTCAAATAATGCAGTGAACCCGCACGACTCGCAGATCAGAAAAAAAACAAAAAGGTGGCTGGCCATCTAGAGGCCATGGGGAGCCCACCCCAGTGCCTAAATAGGATTATATGTGGGGAGATACGGATTCCATCCGCCCAAGCCATCGGAGTTCCGGGGGAGCCCACGCCTGAAGGCCGAACATTGTATGACTGGGGAAGGGGGATATGAGGCCCTCTCCTTGGAACATTAATGGCAGCAGGGACCCCCTCCCCCTGGGCTGGCTCACAGGCTATGACACAAAGAGCTCGCAACATAGCGGTTTCACTACCTGCAGCAGAGCGAACATGGAAACCTAGGTTTGCTCCCACTTGGCAGTAGCATTTCCAAATCTTCCGCCAAACAGGATCAAACACCAAATCTGCACCAAATAGGAGGGAGCTTCAAAACTGCTCCCGCCCCCTGGTAGCGGACTTTAGATTTGTTTCCCTGCCAGCAGTAAAAACAGATCTAAATATTTCTCCCACCCAGAGGCAGCAGCATTAGGTGCTGCTTCCTGTGGCCCACCAACAATGCCTGCTCCCGCTAGATGCAAGGAGCTTGTTGGGGTCATGTGGGCGGTGGGTGCCTTGAGGCTCCCTCCACAAATGTATGGTGTGTGCCTTAGGTTGGCACTAGGGCACCCATCTATAAAGGTGCTGGGACCTGGGGGATCGGGCCCCTTGGGCCAAAATTGGCCTAAGGAGGGGGGCCAGGTGCCCCCTCCCCTAAGCAAGCACACCTGGCTACAGGGGATGGGTTCTCCATGGCAAAAATGAGTGGGTTTTTTGTTTTTGTTTTTTAGTTTGAGCAGCCAGTTTCTGCACCTATCATCAACGCAGACAGCTAAACCACCCAGAGACCTGGGGGATCGGGCCCCTTGGGCCAAAATTGGCCTAAGGAGGGGGGCCAGGTGCCCCCTCCCCTAAGCAAGCACACCTGGCTACAGGGGATGGGTTCTCCATGGCAAAAATGAGTGGGTTTTTTGGTTTTGGTTTTTAGTTTGAGCAGCCAGTTTCTGCACCTATCATCAACGCAGACAGCTAAACCACCCAGAGACACCCATGTCACATTTTTGTTTTAATCATCCAGTTCTACAGGACACCTGTGGGAGCACACAGGATCTGTGCTGGCTCCCAAGGGACTCAAGAGCAAATATCCCGCTCTGACTTCTACAAGAGTCCCAGTGGTCGCAAAATACCCCTCAATTTTCTTTTTTTTCATTTTCAACCCCATGGGACTAGGTGGTCAGGGAATACATATCTTTCCTTCTTACACCTCAATTTTTTATTTCAAGGATATGAGGACCAAATCCCCAAGTCCTGTAATGGTGGTCACATTAGTTTTCTTCATGCTGTGCCCAGCCAATCAGAGCGCAAACTCACACAGGAGCAAAGCGGGTGACAGGAAAAAAGCCTCCTCAGCCAATTGAGTCACTCAATTTTTAAAGTTGCATGCCCACGTACCCAACCATTTGGATATTTACAACGTTTGATTTGTACTTTCTCAAAAACTGCTTTACAGAATTGCACCAAATCACACACATTGGGCTTCCTGGGTAAAGATACAGCTATCTACCAAATTTGGTGTAATTCTGTTGAGTATGGCTCAAGACAAAAAGTGGGGGTTTCAAAATTGAAAATCCCTATTCATTTTCTATCGACTTCTTTAAGAAGAACTACTGCAAAAAAATACTGACCGGATTTACACCAAATTTAGCAGGAAGCTAGATCTTGGTCTGCAGATTGTGCTTTTTGTTATTTGGTGAAAAGCCATTCAGTTGCTTTTGAGAAATTAAGGTTGATATATTTTTGTATATTTGGCGAGATTCTTGTAAAAGTCCTGCGGGAGAGCAAGTTCAAAGATGGAGCTCTGTTATATGGTCGAGAGGCTGGCTTTTCCCTTTAACCTGATCTCTCCGATTGACTGGCTGTTGGAGGCTTAGAAATTAAATGGTTGCCAATACGGTTTACTGTAAAAAATTGCTGGTGTTGAGGGAATAAACTAAAGAAAGCTATATAGTGTGGGGGGAGGGGAGGGCAGGAGAAAGGCATCCTGTCCGACGAGATTTTGAGAGGAGGTCTGTAAGGCATAACTACTGTGATGGAAATAAATGTATATTGCTTTTTAAAACAAACTGTGGTCTTGTGGGACTTTTGCGGGGTTGTGAAAAGTGAGAAGAAATTGGTGAGCTCTCAGTACACTCTAGTAGGAGAAAGGCATCCTGTCCCCCTAGTGATTGAGAGAAGATTTGTAAGGCATAGGTACTGTGATGAATAAAATATTTAAAAAAATGTAAATGTTGCAATCTCGCAGGACTTTTGTGGGAACATAAAAAGTAGAAAGGAGTAGGCGATCTCTGAATACACTCTGGTATGCACACTTTCACTGTAGAAAGCAGTCTTACTGGAGATGGTAGTTATTTATCAAAACTTAGTATTCACATCCATCGACTTGGGAAGATATGTGAGCTACACCCTTCTACATACTCTTGACACCATGGGGATATCTGTCAGTGTAGAAGACAGTCCTTACAGAAAGCCTACTCCGCACATCCGTCATTCCAGAGGGAGGTCTTAGTGGAGAGGCTAGTACCTCTCTACACCATACTATGCCCACCTGTCATTCAACAGAGGGGTCTCAGCAGAGAGGCCAATCCCTCCACACACCCTACTATGGACATCCGTCATCTGACACAGAATTATCAGCGAAAAGGCAAGTTCCTCCTCAAACACTACCATGCAAGAGCATGACCCGCTGGAAGGGAGTTTGTGGAGAGGTTAGTCTCTCCCTACACCCTACTATATACACCAGATGCCCTGGGGAAAGCTGTCAGCAGAGAGGGTAGTCCTTCCACATATCCAACTACATATATCAGTCATCCCTGACAGTGGTCTCAGCAAAGGGGCCATTTCCTTCCCAAACACTGTTACCCAGTTTTAGTCCAAAAGAGAGCTTTCAGCATAGAGGCCAGTCCCTACCCACACCCTACTATGCACACAAGTCATCCAAGACAGAGGCCTCAGTGGAGAGGCCAGCCCCTCCACTCACCCTACTATACACACCCATCATCCAAGAGAGACGTCTCAGTGAGAAGACAGTCCTTCCCCACACCCTACTATGCACACACATCATCCAAGAGAGAGGTCTCACATAAAATGCCACTTCCCATCTACACCCTACTATGCTCACCAGTAACCTTGGGAAGAGCTCTCAGTGGAGAAATCAGTCTCACCCTACTATGAACACTTGTCATCCAAGAGAGAGGTCTCAGTGGAGAAGCCAGTTCCACAACACACCCTACTATGCACATACGTCATCCAAGACAGTGCTCTCGGCGAAGGGGCTGGTCTCTCCTCAATCCCTATTATGCACACTTGTAATCAGAGAGAGAGAGAGGTCTCTGCAGAGAAGCCAATACATCCCACACCCTACTTAGCCCACCTGTCAGCCAAGACAGAGGTCTCAGCGGAGAGGCCAGTCCCTCCACACACCCTATTAATCACACTCATCACTCGAGACAGAGGTCTCAGTCGAGAGGCCAATACCTCCCTATAGTCTACTATGCACACCAGTCTACCAGGAGAAAGGTCCCACATAAATGGCCACTACCTCCCTACACTCTACTATGCACACCTGTAACCCTGGGAAGAGGTCTCATCGGAGAGGCCAGGCTTTCCTCACACCCTAGTATGCACACCCGTCATCCAAGAGAGAGGTCTTAGGAGAGGGGAAAGTCCCTCCCTCAAACCATACTATGCACTTCTGTCGTCCAAGAGAGAGACCTCAGCGTAGAGGCCAGTCCCTTCCCAAACCCTACTACACACACATTATCCAAGAGAGGGGTCTCAGTGGAGAGGCTAGTCCCTCCACACACCCTACTATGCACACCTGTCACCTGAGAGAAAGGTCTCATCAGAGAGCCCAGTCCCTCTCCACACCCTACTATGGACACCTGTCTCAAAAATAGAGGTCTCAGCAGAGAGGCCAGTCCAACCAGACACCTTACTACACATCCCTTGCTGACTGTGCCACTGGATTCAAGCTAGCCTGGCTGATGAAGGGTGTTACCCAGAAACCGGTCCTAGGATGCCTACTTTCCGGTTCAGGGAAGACTTGGCTTGGCAGTTCGGGCTGGACTGTTACCATGAGGCACAGGGTCAAGACTGATTTGCATATAGCTGGTTCTGAACTGAGGTGGCGAAGTGAGCTAAAGAATGATGATGGAGTCAACCCAGATCTGTGACTGGGGGTGAGTGTCTGAAAAGTTTCAGCGCTCCGACCATCATTTCCTTGTGTTTACCTTACTACACATTACCATATTTTGATACAGATATCTCATTGGAGAGGCCAGACCATCACCACACCCTAATATGCACACCTGTCATGCCAGAGACAGGTCTCAGTGGAGACGCCATCCTTACACACAACTACGCATGCTTTTCACCCTGTGGATGGGTGTTTTTGCAGAGGTTAGTCACTCCCCACACCCTACTACGCACACCTGTCATATGAGAGATTGGTCTTAGTGGAGAGGCCAGTCTCCCTTCATATTATACTATCCATACCCACGATCCAAGAGAGGGGTCTCAGCAGTGATGCCAGTTCTTCTAGACACCCTACTAAGCACACCGGTCATCAGAGACAGAGGTCTCAGGGGAGTGCCCAGTCCCTCTCCACACACTACTACGGACACCTGTCATCCAAGAGAGAGGTCTCAGCAGAGAGGCCAGCCCCTCCAGACAACCTACTACACATATTTGTCATCTGAAACAGAGGTCTCAGTGGAGAGGCCAGACTATCTCCACACCCTACTATGCACACCAGTCAATGTAGAGACCGGTCTAAGCAGAGAGGCCCTCCCCACACACTACTACGCATGCTTTTCACCCTGTGGAGGGGTGTTCCTGCAGATGCTAGTCCCTCCACACACTCAACTATGCACATCCTCCATCTGAGAGAAAGGTGTCAGAGGAGAGGGCAGTCTCTTCGCATATTTTAATATGCACACCCATTATCTAGTCTCTCCAGACACCTTACTGTGCACACCGGTCATCTGAAACAGAGGTCCCAGTCCCTCTCCACACCCTGCTATAAACACCTGTCATCCATGAGAGCGGTTTCAGTGGAGAGGCCAGACTGTTTCCACACCCTACTATGCGCAACCCTCATGCTAGAGCAGGTCTCAGCGGAGAGGCCCTCACCACCCACTACTACGCATGCTTTTCACCCTGTGGAAGGGTGTTACTGGAGCAGTTAGTTCTCCCTATACCCTACTACATAACCTGATGCCCTGGGGAAAGCTGTCAGCTGTGAGGGCTGTCCTTCCACACATCCTACAATGCACACCAGTCATCCCAGAGAGTTCTCAGCGAAGGTGCTAGTGTCTGTCCACATCCTACTACACACTTCTGACATCCAAGAGTAAGGTTTCTGCAGAGAGGGCAGTCCCTCCACAAACTCTTTTATGCAGCGGTATCAGCAGAGAGGCCAGTCCCTTCCCACACCTTCCTTCACACACCTGTCATCCAAGAGAGGTCTCAGCAAAGAGGCCAGTCTCTCCCCATAATCATCTACACACACCTGTCGTCTGAAAGAGAGGTCTCAGCAGAGAGGCTAAACTCTCCTCCCACACCCTACTTTGCACCCATCATCTAAGAAAGAGGGGGTCATGTAAAATGCCACTCTCTCTACTGTGAAACGGTAAAAAATTGTATTTTGTTAACTTAGCCTCTGCTACCACCCATTTTGCCCACCAGCCCCATTTTGTGTTTCTACGGGGACTTTCTAAGTTAGAAATTGCGTGTTCACTGAAAGCTGGTCACACTGATAACGTTTGTGTATCAGAGCAAACTGCCCTTCTAACGGGCCTACATGCACAGATGTTTAAACTGTTAGCCCACCAAGGCCTGTAACCTCCCTTGCTTTTCTATGAAAGTGATGTGGATAGGGGTTTATCAGGATTGTACAGTGCAGCATGTAGGGGTTGTGTAAGTGTTATGCAAAATTTTCATGAGAGAGTTATGTAAAGTGTGTTGTAACCATGACTAAGGGGTTTTCTGATGAACTCCTATGGTGCATAGATTATATAAAAGCCAGACCACAAGCTGTTCTAGTTTGTTCCCTCTCAGGCACTTGTAGTGTCTGTATGACGAAGCCATCTCATGGCATATAATACATTTGTGTTTATTTCCACTCCAGTGTCCATCCTCATTTATTGAACCCGTAGACAAGAAGAGTGTCCCTGCACCGGTGAGACTGATAAGAATCTCATTTCTACAATTGGCGACCAACCTGGAGCCCCATTGAGAGACACAGCTGGACCAGAAGGAGGTCGTTTCGACAGGACAAACACTGAAGGGGCGCCCCGTAGTGTGGAAAATTAGTGCGTTTTGGTGAACATTATCTGCGCCATCTTGCCTCTTCCCCTGATGCCACACTTTTGTCGTGCGCGCCCGCCATTTTAAGATGCCCCGATCAGAACAAACCCTTTTGCATGCCGCTGGCCCCTGACATAGCCCTTTGCCTTCGCTAAGCCTGCACGCTGACCACCCCCTGCTTGCACCTGCCTTGAGTCATAAACCCCTCTTCGGCGCTGCTCTGCCCCAGGCCCTCATCCTGTTCCCAGCGCGACACCTCCCTGCTTTCCTTTCATGATCTCCGGCCCTTAGATGCAAACCCCCTTTTTCCCCGTGTGCCCGTTTTTTCCTCCCCGTTCCCAAGCCGACACCCAGCTCTGCCGATACCATCCTTGCCCCTCCCCGTACAATAGAAAGCTTCCCCCATCAAAGAAATCCCCGGGTTGATCAAAGCCCCCACCCCATGAGATCCAATCAAACTCCCCACATTCCGTGAATCGGCGGATTATCCAGCTGCGCGATGCTCATCACCTGTTGTGACTAGGGTGGGGACTTCAACTGTAAATGTGTGTGGGAACGGGCCCAAAGGGGAGTTCCGAGAATGTCTTTTCCGTACATCAAAGCTTTTACATGTATGTGTAATCTACAATGAAGTCATAAATGTGGGTATAAGAGGCCAGGCCTCAGAAATACAGTTAGAGCACCTCAGAACGATACCTTCTGTCCGTTTCGTTGTGTTCTCCTCCGGAGAGAATAAAAAAACCTTGTTTCCTGCTTTCCAGTCTCCAGCGCCTGCCTCTTCATTGATTTAAATAACTAGAGGGTCACAGAGGCAATACCGCCGGGCAAATATCGATTGTCCCCGACCCGATTGAACTTTTTACAATTGGCGCCCAACGTGGGGCCCATCAGCGACTCGTGGATCCAGTGGGAGAGGTCCCGACGACAGAGTGAACGACTGCAACGATCGGGAGAGCTCTTGCCCAATAGACCCTCGTCTGGCAGCCGATCATCCGAACTTCACTAGTTCCGAACAGACCTCTCTCGAGTGATCTACGGTCCTGACTGGGAACCATCAGGAGTGCCGTGAGAAATACGAGAAAAAGAGGACGATCGGGCGCTGGATTCGGAAGACAAGAAACTGTCCACATGGTCCGGGTAAGGTCGTGTTGCCACGACAAGTTGCGAAATTTGTTTTGATTGCTTGATTGTTCAAAATACTAGTATTGCTCTGTTTATTTTTATTTGGAGATTCACTGTCTGCAAACGGAGAAACAACAGGCTCCCTCTCCCTTTGCAAGCAGTGGAGGATAGGTAGGGTAGCAGCCGTGCTTGTTCTTTTTCTCCCCCACTCAATAATTGCTTGAAACTGAACTGTTGTTCACAAACTATTGTTTCCTGGAGATTCCCTGTCTGCAAGCAGGGAAGAGACCACCCTTTTTGCAGATAGTGAAAAGGGTAGGTAACGCAGATCTTTGCGGACCTACTCATTCTCCCCATTGTTATTTATTGGTCGTTTGGTTTTATATTTTTTTTGATCCATGAGGTATTCACTACCTGCAAACAACGTAGAATAGAAATATTCTGTCTAGTCTTTGCACCTAGTGATAAGATAGGCAGTGCTGACTTTTTAGTCCCTCGTAACGAGCCGTCATGTCTGTCTTCTCCCCACTGATAAATAGCCTGTTTAGCCCGGACCGGGTGTTAGAGGTGGACCATATGGCTCCACTAGAAGGCACCCCTAATAAGGACATGTTCATAAACTATGGGTTAGTCACCATAGCTTATAATAAATTATGGCACAGGTATACCGAAGATAGCCAAGACAAACAGTGGCCACTAGCAGGATCCTTTGACCTTGATAAAATAGAAACGTTAGAAATAGCCCTTCGAAATAATAAGACGACGCCAATTATGCTCGACAGTCTCGGTATGTGGCGCAGAGAGGCTACGAAACGACAGAGAAAAGACGAGGATAAACCAAGTAGGGAAATATACCGACAGGACAACCCCAGGACACCGCTACCCACGACTTATCCTCCGACGCTATGCAAAGGACGACCAGACTTAGGGTCAGACCAATGCGCTTTTTGTAGGTATGTCGGACACTGGAAAGCCCAATGCCCGACTCTACTGAGCGTGAGTAAAGGCAAAGGGCCGACAAGAACGACAGACCGACAGTACGAGAAAAGGCGCGAGACAGAGAAGAACCCGACTTACATAGACAGACCAGACAGAACCACCACGTTTGATTATGCCCGATGGCACAGATTTCGCCAGGAAAATCTCAGCGGCATGCTCAAGTTCTCCTAGGTCGGGCAATGTCAAGACGGGAACCCAGCCTCGTTTAAAATTCACAGACGGAAAGAGATAATTATGACCAATAACTGTTTTTATATTTGTCTTGGGTCTTTGTATGTCGTACTTGTACTGTCCCCCGTCTGAGTTCGTGTGTATGTAATGTACAAATCTGCGTCATCCCTCTACACGTGTTTCCGTGTTACTCGACCTCTGTTAGCAGAAACTTAGCATAAAAGCAACCTGGAAAGAAAGAAATGGTAAAACAAAATCCGTAGACCATTAATAAACTTGAACTTTTAATTTAACACAACAAACAAGGAATAATAACGATAAACTGTAGAAAATGAAAGTCAAACAGAACATTCGCCCCCCCCCATTCTGGAACCTTCCAAAGTAGGGCAGGGTTACGGCTACGCCCAACCAACGGCAACCCATATAAGGCGAGCCCCGCCGCCAACTCTTGGTCAGGAAATCTTAACGTATGGGGGAGCCGGAGGAGAGGCAGGAGCCCGCAGCCTGGGCATTTGCAGGTAGTCCCGCCACATGTCTCCTTGGCCGGCCGCAACGGGCCTGGAAAGACTAAGGTAGTCCCGCCACATGTCCAAGAGGAGAACGAGGCACCTCTTCCTTTTCTCTTCCGTCACAGCCGCAGCAGTCCTGGACGGCGGGATGTCCTGCACGTACCTCCACAACAATCTGTCCAAGTTGGGCTGGGAGGGAGAGGCGACGCGGACGAGCCTCTCCCACCTCCACCGGTAGGAGGTTTCCCAGCCCCCGGCCCGACGCCGAACATCCCCAGTCAGGCGATGGTGCCCATACTTCCACAGCACCGAACACACCATGGTGGCACCCCAGTACTTGCGCAGCACCGAATGTACAATGGTGGCACCCCAGTATTTGCGCAGCACCGAACGTACAATGGTGGCACTTGGGGAACACCGGATGTGGAGAGGCCTTCATGCGGGGCGATGAAAAGGAACGGCATGGAGTGCACCGGGAGAAGGAGACGATGTGAACGAGTCTCCCTCGCCCCCAAGGTGGGGGCATCACAGCTGCACCCCAGCTGAACGTCCCGCTCTCACAAAACAGGGACCTCTTCCTTTCACTCCGAAGGGTCTCTTCCATTCTTGCAAACTCGACGAGAGTGGCCCCTGTAGGGCCTCAAAATGGCGTCTGGATCCGCTGGAAGGCGGGCCCCGGCCACTAGAGTAACTTTGGCCAGCCATATAACTCGAACATTTGTCCCATGGAGCACGAGCCCCCATCTCCGACAGCATCTCCGCAGCCTTGAAGATCATACAAAGGTCCCCGGCGGAACCTTCGGCCTTTGCAGGTTTCCGGTAAGGGACGGCTGCCTTGATCGCCAACGAAACAAACATGACATTGCCACACCTTCTGTTAGCGTGAATTCTAGAACTGCCGAAAAGGACTCTGGTCCAAACTGCCAGTAATGGAAACATTTCCCCCTGATGCTGCTTCCGGACTGTGCCGGCCCCGCCCAAAATGGCGCTGGTATCAATCGGAACTTACGAACGCCTCGTGGTGTTCCCTCGCACTAATATAAACTTGATGTTCTGAGATTTTATATGATCCTTTGTACACTTGGCTAGAAAAGACGAAGAGAACTCACCCGACGAATAGTGTGAAAAGATCCCCGTTACCAATGTTGATTACGAATGTACAATGTATTATATTTTTATAACTGATGTAAACCCCATTTACGACGCACACGTACGGTATGCATATAGGAAATCTGATTGCAACTGTTATGATTATGCTTCTAAATTATGAAAATATATGCTCCCGAACCCCCAGCCAATTAATAGACGTTTTAGTCTCTTACAAATGAATGAGTAAAACTTTCCGATGTTTTTATTGTTGCAAACGACACCCCCCACTGTACGCACTTTAGCCATTGCCACGACCGACCAAATACGACCGCACCCTCATAATCCATATGCTGAAATGATTTTGCAAAATAAAGTCTTTTGAAACTATGGACGGGTATTGCATGCTTTATTTTAAAAACAATATGGGATGGGTGGGAAAGTTCTTTTCTGTGCACCCTACTCTGCTCTCTCTTTAAGGTTAAAAGAAGATGGTTGCCCAGCCCTGGAGGACGGATCGGATCGACAACACGACACTCCGCCTTCAAAGTACGCGACTGACTCATGAACTCTCGCGTAGAGGAAGACCTTGACTTCCAAGGATGGGTAAAACGAATGGTGTAAACGAGGGAATGTAAAAGGAGGGTGAAATGAAATAATGTAAATATTATAAAGTACAACGTTCCAAAGTAGCAGGGACCCAAGAACCGAAGAACTTTAGAACGCCACGGCGTTGAAAGAGGTTTAAGGATCCCGATAGTGAGATATATCCTTTGACTAGATACCTCGCACTAGGCACCTCTGGTTTCCTTTTTATGTTTCCCCGCACACGCCCTACATGAACACACTACCCCCCCCTCGACTCCGGAAACCATATCCCCGGGGACCCTGCCCCGAGGAGGAAAAGACGAGTAAGAGGTAAGTAAAGGACTTATGAATCCATGTATTTGAATGCGCGCGAATGCTGTCTCCCCCACCCCCCCCCTTTTTTCCTCCTTCTGCAGGTTACATCAGAGATTACAGCTGAGGTGTGGCGAAGATCTGAGACCTTGCCATGTCTAAATACACGAAACGGACTAGCGCCGCAGGGTGGTGTCTAAGCACGCCTGCAAACTACTCACGTATCGAACAAACCCGAAAAAATTAGCACAACTTGATAGAAAGTGATCACCCTTAAACCAGACCGGACGAATGAACCCATGTCACGTATGATGCGAAACTGTGAGGGAATGTGTGTGTGTGTGACTGAGGCGTTGACCCAACTGGTCAAAGGACCGGGAATGCGAGAAAGTGCGACAGAATGGTACCTCCTTTTTTCTTCTTTCCTTTTCTCAAAGCACGTCCCCTCTACCCTGTCTAATGCTCAAACTGCATGATTACAAGATTCTAACGCGGACTCGTGAATACCCTTTACTGTGTAATGCCCTAAATAGCCTTTCTTGAATACACTGCCACCCTCTCTGTTGCACGTGTACTATTTAGCCTGCTGTTGCACTCTCTCTCTCTCTCTCTCTCTCTCTCTCTCTCTCTCTCTCTCTCTCTCTCACTCTCTCTCTCTCTCACTCTCTCTCTCTCTCTCTCTCTCTCTCTATTTTTTTCACTACCACTCTTCCGAGTGGTTAGCCCCGAAATTGGCAGATTGCCACCCCTAGCACACCACCTAATTGGCTTCAAATACCGTCAGTATTTGCACAAACGCTCGTCTTTAATACAATCACCCTGAGGCCGCGTCATTACCTCTCCTTTTCCGCTAGAAGTCAATGAACCCAGGTTGGGCCGTAAGGGAAAGGACAGGTAAGACGACAGAGGTTCCCTAATCTGACCCGAAATAAGGGAACTACATGTCAACGGCTCCTATAGTATAAAACAAGGACCTCAGAATACGCGACCCTCCCCTCCCCGAATTGTCGCAATACCCAAACCGGAAAGGTGACCACCCCCGTTGCCTTCCCTGTCTATGTCCCTGGTTGTTTCCCATAAAACCCCTGTCCTTCCTAGTTAAGTAACCGGGCTGTAAAAGGTTACGTAGGACCCAGAATGATGTTTTACGAGGTTAACAGACTAGACCAAGGTAAAGAAATCATCAAAATTAACCCCGCAGTAGTTGAAAAGCAGGATGCACCGATAGAAAGGAAATGTTTAGCCATGTTCGTCTCTCAGCAAAATACCTGTGTAGTACCATGTTGACGACTCACTGTACCCTTTTGTAAAATGTGAAACTCTAGAGAACGGCATATCTTTGCCAGATTTGTCTCCCGAAGGTGGGTTACCATCAGATGAACTGTCATGCCTGTAATAAATAATTATGAAGGAAAGTCATAGTAAATCCAACAGGTCCGCCACCGGTCATTCATATGCCAGTTGTGAACATTAAATATAACGGACATTTTCATTCTTTGCCTGGAGCTGGGAGAGAAATAGACTTTTTGATTATCTCCATCTGCAAATTTTCTAAAGACTGTCTTTTCAAACTCTTTTAAGGGTACTGCTGTTGGAGGAGAGAAGGACCGGATGTGGGAGCACGAGGCCTGACTGCAGACTAAGGAACACCTGCGACATTAGCCAAGGCGAGACCACGACTGAAAAGAGCTGCAGGACGAGGCACTGTTTCTGACAACATGAGAAGAAAGGGTCGACCTGATGCCCCTGCTCGATGTCCAGTACTTGTCGACAAGTCCCCGCTCTCTGAATTCGGTCACATGCTCGTCTATTTGAAGTCTCTCGTTCTCCTAGTTTGTTCCTAATTTGGCCTTGCTCCATCCCCCTTTTCCTCTGACCTACCCTATGGACTGTTTTGTACTCTCTTCTTCCATCTGAACTCTCTGACAATCACCTCAAAGGACACAGGGCGAAAAGGACCTTTTCGACCGGAGACGCGAGGAAAGGGTCGTGCCCTGCAACGCAGAACTTAGAACAGAGCTGGACTCGTAGCTCCACCGCCGGTGCTCAACAGCGCCAACGAAAGACCACAAAGAACAATGAGAACTCGTAAACTTCGAACATTTGACATCCTCAACCGCCGTTTTGCTACGCCTCATTTCTCTCCCAGCCACCATTGTATTGATCCTGCTCCAATCCGAATCCGAAATATGTATTAACCTGCCAGTTCACGTTATGATATGTACTTGCTGCTCGTCGTTTTTGTATTTCATTCCTATGACTTTCCTGCTGAACAAATTTATCAAAGTTTATCAAATAGGTGCACCTCCTAAAAACTAGAAACCTCAAAATGTATTGTTTACAACTCTTTTTCATCTAGGGTTCCTACCGTTTTCTTTCTCATGCTCACCACAGTAGAACCGAATAGAAAATGAACCAGCAAGATGTCTTGAATATGTTAAAGGGAGGACTGTGGAAAATTAGTGCGTTTTGGTGAACATTATCTGCGCCATCTTGCCTCTTCCCCTGATGCCACACTTTTGTCGTGCGCGCCCGCCATTTTAAGATGCCCCGATCAGAACAAACCCTTTTGCATGCCGCTGGCCCCTGACATAGCCCTTTGCCTTCGCTAAGCCTGCACGCTGACCACCCCCTGCTTGCACCTGCCTTGAGTCATAAACCCCTCTTCGGCGCTGCTCTGCCCCAGGCCCTCATCCTGTTCCCAGCGCGACACCTCCCTGCTTTCCTTTCATGATCTCCGGCCCTTAGATGCAAACCCCCTTTTTCCCCGTGTGCCCGTTTTTTCCTCCCCGTTCCCAAGCCGACACCCAGCTCTGCCGATACCATCCTTGCCCCTCCCCGTACAATAGAAAGCTTCCCCCATCAAAGAAATCCCCGGGTTGATCAAAGCCCCCACCCCATGAGATCCAATCAAACTCCCCACATTCCGTGAATCGGCGGATTATCCAGCTGCGCGATGCTCATCACCTGTTGTGACTAGGGTGGGGACTTCAACTGTAAATGTGTGTGGGAACGGGCCCAAAGGGGAGTTCCGAGAATGTCTTTTCCGTACATCAAAGCTTTTACATGTATGTGTAATCTACAATGAAGTCATAAATGTGGGTATAAGAGGCCAGGCCTCAGAAATACAGTTAGAGCACCTCAGAACGATACCTTCTGTCCGTTTCGTTGTGTTCTCCTCCGGAGAGAATAAAAAAACCTTGTTTCCTGCTTTCCAGTCTCCAGCGCCTGCCTCTTCATTGATTTAAATAACTAGAGGGTCACAGAGGCAATACCGCCGGGCAAATATCGATTGTCCCCGACCCGATTGAACTTTTTACAGTAGATTGAGACTTGTTCTTGCGGCCAAAGTGATTTTCAGCTTATCTGACATTTGTAGCGGCTGTGTTTCTCAACTGGGGCTCTTCGATTGACATTTTGGAGGCGATCTATTGTTCTGAGGCTTGGAAGATGGGAGTTGGAGTACTGAGATCAGGTAGGATCGAATTGATTGTCTTTTGGGGTTTTTGTTTGGAAAAGTCATTTGCAAATGCCTTAGACAGGTAATGTGAGCATTTTTTCTCATCTTTTGGTATTGGTATAAGAGTCTCTTAATGCTATTGTTAAGAAGTATTTGGTAAACATGCCTGGTTCCAGCACACTTCATTCATTATGTTGTTGCTGCAGCAGGAAATATGTTTTAGAGGACAGAGAGCCAGCGCCTTTAGAAGGCACTCCGAATTATGAAATGTACATTAAATATGGTATTTCTTTCATACTGTTTAGTGCATTTCGCGATTCACGAAAAAAACGTTAAGTCAGCTGGCAAGCGCGACGGCCGCGATTTTTAACAAACCGGCCGCAAAAAAAAGTATCCCGGTAGACATAAAAAATGAAGCCATTTTATTGGCTGTACGCGCATATGTCACCCCGTGAAACAGCGCTGTACAACCATATTAGCTGCCTGCTTCCTCGATTACAAATATTTATGAAAGAGGAGCGAGAAAAGAAAAGTATCACTTCTCTGCTCTCCAGCTTGCAGGCTGACTGGAAAGAATGTAAAAAAAATAGGATTCCCGTATGGGGGCGGGCGGGGTGCGCAGAAAAGGAAAAGGACTCGGTCTTTCCCTTCTTGCGCACAGAATACACTGACAGTGTCTGCTCTGCCGCTTCAACTGCCCTCCCCCCTTTCTTTCTCCCTTTTACTCCCTCTCTTTGTCTAGCAGCTTCTCCTCTCGTACTGAAAACCCCCACTTCAGAAACGCTTCTCCCCCTCTCTTTTCTTCTTTAGTTGAATTGTTCTCCTGTGAAATGGATCCTAAAAAGAAAAACACTGTAACTTGACTTTTTCTGCCATTTTCCTATTCCAAAGCAGTGCTTAAAATGGATAAATAGAAGTGTAGGTACTCTGTAACAGAGTACCTGCTTGTTTCTAAGAAGTGCAGGTACTCTCTCTCTCTCTCAATATAAAAAAGTGCCGGTACTCCATACAGGACAGTATCGGCTCATTGAAAGCACTGTTCCAAAGTGCAGCTGTGGTAATAAAAGATTCAACATATGAAAAATTCCTAAATAAAGCCAAACAGAGTGGTAGCAAAGTGGGCAGATTTATTTTATTCATATACAAAATATTTGCGCCACTCTACAGAGTTTGCCAGTGAATCGCTACTTTTGTTTACTTGTCTTTCTTTGAATAGCGTTGTTTTCCACCGGGCGGGGAGCTAGTGCACCAATCGTGGAAGCACTGCAACACGTGGATTGGAAAACAAAATGTGTACTGTGGCTCAGTGTTCAGGGAATTGGTCTTTTTACTGTACTGGTTACTTTCTGTAAGGATATAAGCAATGAACATTGAAATGGGTCCATTCCGTGCCCTGTAGTCATCTCCTTAACTTTTCAGGCACATGCACTCACTGATTTCTGAATAGTGAGTGTAAAAGCGTTACAGGAACCATGTTGTTCCTGCTTATATTTCACATGCTTTACTTCATTTTGCATTCCCTATGAGTGTTTGCTTTTTCCAGGATGATGTTACTTTTTTTGGTAGTGAGTATATTGCTCTTGCCTAGTGCGTAATTAAATTGAGCTGCATCCAGGTGATTATAGCGGGGCACAATTGGGTTATAATTGAGGGCAGTGAGAGTTTCTCTCAGTGGGGCAGTATGGTGTTTAGTGTGGGAGAGGATGTGACACCATGGTCAGAGCTGCCGAATTTGGAACTGGGGAACCTGGTTCTGATGGATGATTTTTGCGTGATGTATGTCCTGTCAGCACTACCCATAAAAGGGAGTCAGTGCATGCGACACAAGAGGAGGCTGTGTGACTGCATCCAGGGAGCGAACGGGGGCTGTGTGACTGCACCCAGGGAGCGAAGGGGGGCTGTATGACTGCACCCCTGGAGCGAAGGGGGGGCTGTGTGATTGCACCCAGGGAGGGGTGAAAGTGGTGCCCCGGCAGGGGTGCACTCATGGGCGCTAGAACATCCCAGGGAGAAATACAGCCTCCTACCACAAGGTTAGTAAGTTAGGGATTTGGAGCTGTGCTTCCATAAAGCTGCAGAAACTTTAAACATGCCTATGTCAAAGAGGAATACTATGCTAAAACAGGTTCCATTGATTTAGGGCTGAAAAGGAATGATTATGAGTAAAATAAAGTGCTGCAATTATGCCGCTAAGTTTTCATTTTTGTGCGGCTAAATTTCAATCTTTGTGCCGCAAAATGTGCAAATTTATGCCGCAATATCCTGGATCAAATATACAGAGGCCGATGCTAGTTTATAGTGGCCACTTCATGGTACCTTTTATTCAAATACATTGTAATATATAGAGGAACAACTTTTTAAAAAGAAAAGTAGGCAGAGTATGTTTGATGCTTTAGGATTATGGAAAAAATATATTAAACAGAAACAAATTAAAGAAGAAAAATATAGGAAGAAAGCTGAAGAGCAGACTATCGTGCAGATGATTTAAGAGCTCCAATTAAAAACGCAAGAAGAAAGTGTAGAGAGTGATAAGAGACGATTTAAACTTCGATTGCAGAAAGCATATGTGACTAAAGAAGAAGCGGGACTTAAGCGTTTATCAGAGGAGGATTCAGAATTAGAAGAAATGCTTTGTGGACCAGCCCGCCTCCTTACGTGCCAAATCCCCACACGACGGCGCCTCAACAGTTACCTCCAGTAGTTCAAATGTATCCTCCATTACCTACTGCTTCTGCTGCTACCTCTGTTCTTGATAGAAAGACTGTAGTTCGTACACCTAAACTCCTAAACGACATCATAGATCTATCCTTGCGGAAGGGGACAAAGTGGTATTACTGGTTAAGGCCTGTGAATGGGCCCAGGATGACGATATACGATTGGACGAGGTTTTTATGACTTTGACACAAATGGCTAATGCACTAATAGAGGACTGGAGGACTAATATGAATGAAGAAGCTCCTCGAGAATTAAATGGATATGTAAAAGGACAAATGAAGGAGCATTGACCGCTGCTCCCTTGAAAGTAGCGGTGGAAGATATATTTACTCGGGAAACAAAACTAAAGAGGCTCATTTCGGCCTTGACTAAAGCTTTTCCAATGCGAGAAGCGACCCCCGTGTTTCAAGCAGCCGTAGGTGACGGTCAGGGTGTTAATGCGGCTGGGTTCCGGTTTCAATGGATTTATTCCCCTTGGAAACAATCAGATGTATTGGCCCTTAAAACTTCTTTGCCTGACCCTAGGAAAAGCCCGGGTGCATTTTATGATGAAGTGAATGCTGCCGTATCGTCTTGTTTTATGATTTTAGTTGAAATTGACATGTTTTTCTGATTAATATTGCCCCCTGACCTTTAGCGTACTGTCCACAAACAGGACCATGCAGCCTTTGGTGGTGCTTGGGCGCAATTACAAGCGGCAGATATTGATAGGAAAGTGGGGCAGAAACACCACAGCTTATATTAGATTTACCGGGTCACAACATTACTTATTTGAAAGAGATAGTCCCAGGATAGTAGACTGCAAACAAAAGAAAGATGAGTCGGTTCCTGACTTTTTTTTTTACACGGTTTGAAACATAATTTTATGATTATAGTGGTCAAGACACGACTTCTGATACAGGTCAACATTTATTTGTAGACAAATTTGTAGCTAACTTGTTACCTGAAATTTCACAGAAATTAAAGGTAGCTGAAAGTACGTGGGCCTCCTCTGCCCCGCCAAAGATTTTGGATATGGCCCAGTATTATGAGAATCAAGCAAATCAAGAGAAGGAGAAAAAAAGAGGGTAAAAATAAAGAACTAAAAACTAAAATGTTATTAAATCAAGTTTATGGGCCACAGAGAGGTAGAGGTCATGGAGTATTTAGAGCTGACCTCCCAAGGAGGAACATTCAAGACTCTCAGGCATTTGGTCCGTTGGGACAGAATAAATGTGCATAATGTAAACAGGATGGACATTGGCGATCTGAATGCCCATCGCTTCACGAACAAGGTAGAGGTACTGGACGGGGAGTGAAAAGGGGTCCTCAACAGCACCCCAGTCCTAGTAATAGTGAGAATTATTTTGACAATCTTGTCCCGACGAAAGCCTATTATGCAAATGATTTCAGTGCATCCGATGTTACGGGTATGCACTTTAACTAGGACCGCGTCGGACGAGGGGAGGGATCGGTTCCCATACTGATAGATCAGACAGGCCCATACGTTACTGCTGAAATAGTCGGACCTCATATAAGTTTCTGGTGGATACTGGGGCTACACGAAGCGCACTTTCAAAAAACCTGATCCCTGGAACTTCCTCGTCTGGCCATAATAAGCGGTCCATAGGCTTTGCTGGGAAGCCTATTCTTAGTCCTGTGTCAAAACCCCTGGATCTTACTATTCGACCGTTTACTGTCCAGTCACTGTTCCTTCTTGCGTCAAATTGTCCTGATAATCTGCTGGGTCTCAACTTACTCAAACATTTCCATGCATGCATCTATTGTTCACCGGATGATGTTTATGTCAAGTTTGGGAACCCGATACATAATAGGCAGTATATTATTGAGGACGTTTACATGCATTATCCTTTGTCCCGCCTTCTGTGTGGGCAGAGGGTGATACTGATGTAGGCTTATTGTCTATTGAACCGGTGCATATTCATGCTAAACAGAATGCTGTCTTGCCCCATATACCTCAGTATAAAATGTCCCAGGAAGGCGAAAGCGCCTTATATCAGATTATTGAAGATCTTATTGTAAAAGGAGTAGTGGAAGAAACTGATAACAATGTTTGTAACAGCCCTATCTTACCTGTTTTGAAGCGTTCCATTTCTGAAGATAAAGAGACAGTTTATCGCTTCGTGATTGATTTGTATGAAGACAATAAAATAGTTGTGCCACAGTTTCCCCTTGTCCCAGATATTACTACTTTGTTGACAATGATTCAAGCCACGGCTTCTGTCTTTATAGTAGTTGATCTTAAAAATGCACTCTTTTCCATTCCCATTGCACCTTCCAGTAGGTATTTGTTTGGTTTCTCAATTAAAGGGCAATAATTCCAATTTTGTCGTGCTCCTCAGGGGTATACAGAGAGTACGAGCATTTATAGTCAGGCCATTAAACGTCAACTTGATACTTTGCAGTTGCCCCCAGGGACTTCATTATTACAATATGTGGATGATCTGCTGATAGCAGCCGACACCACTGAACTTTGTGTTGAGGCTACCTTGCTCTTATTGGCTCACCTTGCAACATTGGGACACAAAGTATCAAGAAACAAATTGCAGTTTTGTCGATCAGTGGTTACCTATTTAGGTCACCTCTTGTCGTAGGAGGGAGGAACGCTGACCAAAGACAGAATTCAGGCTATCATACATACACCTATTCCTCAGATGCAGAAGGACGTTAGGACATTGATTGGCATAAGTCCGCACAGGCCGACAAACTTATTGCACTCTTGGGAGCTTGTGAGCTTAGTCAATGACTGTCTGTAACAACTTATTCAGATAGTCAGTATGTCTTTGGAGTTGCACATAACTTTGGACGCTTGTGGCAGGAAAGGGGGTTCCTGATATCACGTGGAACAAGGATCCAACATGGAGAATAAATTCAAAATGTATTAACTGCATTAATGCTACCAAAGCAGGTGGCTATTGTTAAGTGTAATTCACACCAGAAAGTAGTAGATGATGTGGGAGGAGGCAATGCTTTTGCAGACAGTACCGCAAAAGAAACAGCACATAGCCAATAAGAGAAAATGTATGTAACGAAATCAGGAAGATTCAACAGATGGTAACAAAAGAGGAAAAAGAACAATAGGGGGAGACAGGAATATTGGATAGTGAAAATTGTTGGAGAAGAGGGCCAGATGGGGACAGGTGGAAATTGCCCAGGTCCTATGCACTACCGTTTGTCACTATGGCACATGGTCTAGCACATGTTAGTGCAGAGTATAGCCATACAGTTAGAGCAAGTATGGGAGCATCAAGATATAAGGAAAACAGCTGAACATCTTGTTAAACACTGTATGATATGTTTGCAACACAATCTGGGGAAGGAAGTGGCTACCCCAAAAGGAGGGTTCTCTCTGCCTAGTGCGCCATTCAAAGTCCTGCAGATGGATTTTATAGAACTGGAAAGGTGCAATAAACTTAGGTATGCCTTGGTCATAGTATGCGCCTTTAGTAAGTGGGTGGAGGCATATCCAATGAAAGATAATACTGCACCTACTACAGCTAAGATCATTTTGAAGGAGTATTTCCCCTGGTTCGGAATCTGTAAAATGTAATGGACCTAATTTTATGGCACATGTTATAAAATTAATTTCATGCAGCTAATCACCCCCAATCTGCTGGTTTGGTGGAATGCTACAATGCGACTTTGAAACTTAAACTAGCTAAGGTGCAGGCCTGAACAGGGCTTAAGTGGCCTGATGCTTTACCATTAGCCCTTATGTCCACTCGTGCAGTGGCACATAGCAAGTCTGGCCTTGCACCGTATGAAGTGGCCAAATCATTTCAGCATGACAATTTCTGCATAACATAGAAGACTGTGTACACCAGGTAATAACTTTCACCAGAGAATGAAAGCTACAAATAATATAATCTTTAGTAGCTTCAGACCGTGGCTATTTTAAGCCAAGTTTATTTTTGACAAGTGTAGCATAGAGTGCACACGGTTCACGGTAGATACTTTTTAATACTCTGTGGTGTATTTCTTATAAGAGTTTCACTGTCTAAAAACAATGTGGTACAAAGAGAGAACACTGTTTACAGTACCCACTTTTCTACTCATATCAACTTCATTTTCAATGTACGTTCAGTGACTGTAAGGGGTTTGATAAAAGCTATTCATGGTAGGGCATTCATTTTGGAACAGACGTTCAGCATTTTTAGGAAGTTGTTTGTCTCTGAACAGTTGTATACACATTGAACAACGTGTGCAATGTGGGTTTCACGTATATCGGTTGTTGGCTGTTAATGTGAACTAGGCTACTCGTGAAGCGCATAGTTTAGGGTCAAAGTTGCAATTAGCACTAATTACTACATCTAAAGGAGTTGTATCTGTGATGGTATTAATGATGCTTCATATTATTCTGAGCTATTTTGTACTTATATTCAGGGCTTTAATGCCGTACTAGTTTATAGAGGAGTGGCATACTAGTTTATAGAGCAATGCATATGAAAGAAGCTTGGCTGATGTCATCAATGATGTCACTTGAGAGGTCATGAGTGTTGTTGTAAATTATTTCATAGAACATGTTGTGAGTGATGCAATATGTGAGGTCATAAGAAGTGCATGGTGGGCGGACACAAGATATAGTTAACTAAAACTGGAGAATTTCTGTTTGCTTTAGTTCAAACCGTTAATGTTGTCACTGACATATCCACCTTACTGTAATGCTAGTTTAACCTTTGTTTTTTCAGTTAATATATATATATGATATACATATAATACATATATAATATATATATATAATACATATATAATACATATAATACATATATAATATATATATACAATACATATATAATACACACACACATATATATATATATATATATATATATATATATATATATACACACACACATTACACACACACACATATTATACATATACATATGTGTATATTATATATAATAATCAATATTGCAGTGGTGGTCGCCACTGGGTAGTTATAGTAAATTTTGCGTTTCCATAGGAAATGCCTTTATTGGTTAGCTAATAACTTTGGAACCGTTTGACAAATCTTCATGAAACTTTCCAAAAAAGTCCTCTTATTGGACAAGTTTCTCTCTGGAACATTTTGGGTTGATCCTTCAAGTGATGGCTGCGAAAAAGGCAGGTCTCTAAATGCAAAAAGTCAATCTCCATAGACTTTTATTTACGAAGAGGTACCGCAAAAACTGCTGAATGGAATATCAACAAATTTGTCAGGAAGCTGAATCTTGGGCCAGAAAGTGTGCTTTTTGTGATTTGATTTAACTCTGTTCAGTAGTTTGAGAAATTGAGGTACAAAAATATGTGTATAGCTGGATGGTTTGAGGAACTCTAGCGAGAGTACCTCGAAGGAAATTTAGAAAACAGAGCAGTCTGATTGGCCTAGGGTTTTTTTTCCTTTGGGCCTCCCCAAGGTGTACTACTAATTACCCCACATATTACATCACTCATGACATGATCTACATCATTGATAACACATCACTGCCACATCTAAAATGACACAACTGATGACAAGACTGTGCATGGTGGGGTCACGAGTTATAGTTACTTTAGGGCACGAGTATTTTATAAAAGTGCGCACAATCTTCATGACTGTCCATTGTAGGTGGACCAAACCAGTTTTATCAGTGGTCTTATCTGTAGCCCCTTGTGCACATCCTAAACGCCATTCATAGAGATGCCACTGACAAGAAAAGAGTAAATGAAGCAGGTGTGCAACTGATGTTTCATTACCTACTAGAGACAGGACACAGCAGATTCAGATGAGCGAAGGTGGTAGGTGAGCTGTCCTTTCATTATGCAGAGCAAAGAGTGATTCCTGACTCCTGGTTACAGGTACATTCGGCCTTGCTACTTACAAAATAATTCTACAAGGCGAGTTGCAGATCACCATTCAATATTAAACGAAATTTCTCCAAAAACATTTTCGAATAGAAACTGAATAACACTGCTTCTTGGCACATGCTGAATTGGTATGTGTAACTGAAAGGATGATTTGCAAGAATCTAGAATCGGTGTGTGGATAGAAACTGTTCTGTTAGACTCTATGCCCAATTGTTCTATTATGATAATTGCATCATAACTTCCCATCACAAATTAGTATAATTCTGTTATGAGTAGGATCAGACAACAGCATCCTTGATATATTAGACTTTGTGCATTGGTTAAAAATGCGAAGTTGAGAATACTTGCTGCTAGCAACTTAGCATACTTTCTTTTGAAAATACGCAAAGGCAGGTGATGTGCATAGCTATTCATAGTTTAAAACACAAAAAAGGTGGGGCGTGGCTTGGCTGCCGCGCAAGATGGCCGGCTAGTTGCGGAGCTCCGCCGCACTGGAACGCTTCCCTGCAGTTCTCCTGATGTGTCGGGGACAATTTCCATCACGGAGTAGCGGTTCCTGAAACCGGTTCTATCGGTGAGCACCCGGGTCCTCTCTGTTACTTGGACGGTGCCGTTTTTCCTCCGCAACTTGCGATGTTCACATCGCGCACTTCACGGCCGCCATTTCGCAGCCTCTGCCTCACTGACGTGCCTTGCGCTTTACTCGCCTGACAAGACTCGGTCTTAGCGAGTCGCTGCATTTTGGCTGTAACGTCTTTTGCTGAGCCCACGCTGCTGTTGCCTCAACTCCAACTATTTTTCCTCTCATTTTCACCTTATTTTCACCTCATGACCTGCTGTTTACTCAGGGAGCCGCCATTTTGGATGCGCAGCAACGGACCTTCGTGCTCTCCCTCACAACTATGATGGGACACACAAGTTTCCACTTATAATGTTTGTGTCTTGTGTAGGGAATTCGCTATTTCCCTATCTGCTGCGTGTTATCACCTAAACATTTGTCCTGGAGCGCCTCTTCCTGAGTAATACATTCAGCATTCAAGGAATGACTTTCCATGCTCCTGTGATGTTTTTCCACGCCATACTATGTACTGTTTTGCCACTTTGAGGATATTCCTGTCATTTTTATTGGAGGAACCTGTGGCACCTACATTTTCTTCGGCTTCAGAGTAAAAAGCGGCACTCGTCCTCTCTTGACCTTCTGGTTTTCTGCAGCAATGTGCTTCTTTTCCAACTAGACTGTGGTGTGCTTCCTTCAAGTTCCAGTGGTACCAATCCCAACGACTCATTGGTTATAACTGGACCTATAACCTTGTATTTCCTTCATCCTGCCTCTTCTTCACCACAGGGGTCTTATTTGTATACCCTTGTCAGTTCTCCTTTCATCATTTTCGCCTCCTATGGTGAACCTGCGCAAGCCTAAGTTTGTATTCCGTCCTTCTAAGACTCCTACTGCACCTTCGTCCTCGGCTGTCTCCTCACACCTTGTCAAAATGGCGACACCTTCCTCTCAACGCTCTTCTTCTGCTCATTCATCAGCATCCAGAACACCGCCTTCTGAATCATCCAGTAAAAGACTGAAACAGAATTCTCCTCCACCAGATTCACCTCCTTCACCTTCCATGGCATTAATTCTAGAGGAGATTCGTGCGTTGCGCCCATTCATTGAAGAAACGAGCAGAGACATGCAACATCTGAAGGACAAGTGGGAGGTTATGGACACTCGTATCTCTTCTATAGAGCAACAAATTCCGGAGGTTCACTCCAATTCACGGCGCATAGACTCTCTGGAAAAGACTGTTTTATCTCTACAACGCCACACAGAGGATTTGGAAAACCGAAATAGGAGGAACAACCTTCGTCTTTATGGTCTACAGAAAACTCTTGAGGGTGATGACCCAGTTACTTTCTTCACCTCTTTCCTCCCGAAGTTAGTGGATTTACCGCCTTCCACGTCAATCAGTATTCAGAGGGCTCATAGACTGGGTCCCCATTCTTCCACGTCTACGAAACCTCGTGGAGTTATCATCCTCTTTTTGAAGTACACTGACTTGTTATCCATCCTCTCTGCAGCCAGAGCCAAACGTCAATTATCCTGGCAGGGTCAACGTGTCTTCATTTCTCAAGATGTGTCTAATGTCACTGCTTCTCGGCGTAAAGAATTCCTTGCTCTTCGGCCTTCATTGCGATCTATTGGTGCCCGATATGGCTTGTTCCATCCTTGTACCTTCAAAGTAACCCACCAAAACAAATCCTGGTCTTTCCAGGATCCTGGAGAACTACGTAATTTCCTTCTTCTACATAACAACGATGGAATGGACTCCTCACCCTCAGCTAGTGGCTGATTATAGTGCTTTTGGTTTTTGGTCACCTGTGATGGTTCTGCAGTTGTAATGTCTTTCACAGCTCTTTCTCATTGCAGCTTCTCGTTCTTGATTCCACTTCCTTTTTGTCTTCTGTGCTCCCTTTCTGTTGTTGACCATGTTTTCCATTGCTCCTCTGGTGTTTAACCCATGTAACTTCCTTATTTTCCTTGTTTCCTTTTTTACAGATGTGTCTCGGATATCCCCTTCACTGTGATCTCCACCCTTGTTCTGTTGTGACGTTCCGGTGCGGTCATGCCTCTGTTCCTGGTCTCCCTGTCTTGTTACGCAGCACCACTTCCCCACCTCCCTTTCTGTATCTCCCCCTTCAGGTATGTTCTCTGCAGACATCCTTTTGGATTTGTTCTGTCTTCTATGCATTCTCTCTTTTCTCATTTCATCTCTTTGCTCTACCTCTTCTTCCTATCTTCTTTTATTCCCCCCCTTTCCCCTTTTTCTCATCCTCCCATCTATTTTTCATCCTACTCCTTTACTAGTTGAAATAGTTCTTACCTTTTCTACTTCACTTTATTACATGTACAGTATATTTATGCACCTGTTGTTTTTGAACAATTTTTTGAGTTTTCATATTTAAAGTTGTTTCATGGAATGTGAAAGGATTTAATCATCCTATTAAGCGGCAGAGAGTACTTTCCCACCTCTCCTCTTATAATCCTGATATTGTCCTTATCCAAGAAACCCACCTTTCTGACGCTGAATCTGTGAAACTTAAAAGACTTTGGGTGGGAAATGTTTTCTTTTCACCTGCTTCTCAGAAAAAAAATGGTGTTGCTATCCTAGTTCACAAACGTCTCAAATGTAAGGTACTCCTTGAGGAGAGAGATGAAGAGGGGCGCTGGGTTTTGGTTAAATTACTTATAAATTCTATCCCGATCACCTTATTGAATGTTTATGGTCCTACATGCTTTGATTCTTCCTTTTGGCCCTCGATCACAGCAAAATGTATCCAATACAAGGATGATTCCTTTGTATTGGGTGGAGACTGTAACCAGATTGTTGACCCCTTTTTAGACCGCAAATCCTCTGTTCGTTTCACACCTCACACACCCCACAAGCAGTTCCTTGATACCATTTCTCAAGTTCATCTCATAGACTCCTGGAGACTCACACATCCTGACTCCTTAGACTTTTCATTTTTCTCTCCTCCACATGCTTCATTCTCCCGCCTAGATTATATTTTCCTCTCTTCCTCCTTGTCTCAAAACCTTCTTTCCTCTTCTATTGAGCCTATTGTTATTTCTGATCATGCTCCTATTATTACTGTCTTTGATCTTCTTCCTCCTGCTCCTAAATCTTCTCGCTGGCGTTTTAACCCCTCTCTTCTCACTGACCCTCTTTTTTCTTCCTCCTTTCGTTCTTTCACCTCAGAATTTTTTCAGATCAACTCTACCCCTGACATTCCCCTGCATCTCCTTTGGGATTCTTTTAAAGCCACGGCCCGTGGTTTCATTATAGACTTTGTCTCCAAAAAAAAGAAAGCATTCCTTCAAAAACGCATGGTCGCCCTAACACACATAAAGTCACTGGAACACCAATTTTACACCTCTTCTTCACATCAGATGTCTCCTGAACTTCTTCGTTCTAAAATTGCCTTTAACAAACTCACTACAGATTCAGCCTCTTCCTATCTTCTCCGAAGTAGTGCTCGTTACTATGGTGGACGTAACAAATCAGGTAAACTCCTTGCTAACTATCTTAAATCACGAAAAGAACGTACTCTTATTGACTCTATTTATTCGCCTTCTAACACTCTTTTACATACTGATAAAGACATCTTGGAGCAATTTCACTCTTTTTACAAGTCTTTGTATACGCCTGAGCATCCTCCTACTCCGGATCTTCTTCAGTCCTATTTTGAACGTTTACCTACTCCTGATACTTCCCAGCTTGACTTTTCTGCTCTTGATTCTGACCTTAGCCTCTCTGAATTATCCACTGCGTTGCTGTCTCTCACCAAAGGTAAGACTCCCGGCCCCGATGGTTTCCCGGTTGAATTTTATCTCCATTTTTCCGACATTCTTTTACCTCATCTTCTCCTTCTCTTTCACTCCTTTTGTTCCACCGGCCTGGCTCAAGGTTCCTTCCAGGACGCTACTATTTGCCTCATCCCTAAGGATGGTTGTGATCCCAAATTTTGCAAAAACTACCGACCAATTTCTTTAGTCAATGTAGACTATAAACTGTTTGCTAAACTTCTCGCTCTCCGTCTTGATCCCCTTCTGCCACACCTCATAGGGAAAGAGCAATGTGGCTTTGTTAAAGGTCGTCTCACTTCGGACAATTCCAGACTTTTCCTCAATGTCCTTAGTAAAGCTTCCTCCCTATCTATTCCTTTGGCGGCCATCTCAGTTGATGCCGAAAAGGCTTTCGACCGAGTTGATTGGTCTTTCTTGATTGCTTCGTTGAAGTGGCATGGTTTTGGCCCGAAATTTATTTCCTATGTCTCCTTAATCTATTCTATGCCCAAAGCATCTGTTTTAGTCAATGGTCAACTTACTTCCCCTTTTATACTTCAACGCGGTGTCCGCCAAGGTTGTCCTCTTTCCCCCCTTTTGTTCATCCTAGCTCTTGAACCCTTTTTGACCTCCATTCGTAATAACCCTTCTATCTCTGGATTTCCGTATGGGCCCCACCAACTTAAACTATCTGCATATGCTGATGACATCCTTTTATTTATTTCTGACCCTACTACCTCCGTTCCCTCCTTACTAGCCGAATTTGAGTCCTTCTCTTTGGTCTCTGGATATAAAATAAATTCGGATAAGACGGAGATTCTTCCCTTAAATAAATTCTGCCTCCCACATTTCTTTTCTTCCACTGGTTTTGCTTGGAATAGTAAACACATAAAATATCTTGGTGTTCTCTTTTCCAATTCCATTTCGTCTTCGGTTCGGCTTAATATGAATGCAGTTATTTCTAGGATAGACGCCCTACTTTCCTCTTGGAATCTCCTTTTCCTCTCGTGGTGGGGACGTCTTGACTCCATTAAAATGATGGTTGCCCCTATTTTAATTTATCTACTCTCCATGCTCCCGGTCCGTATTCCGGCTCTGTATTTTCGTCGTATTGACTCCATCTTGTCCAAGTTCCTCTGGAAACAGAAAAAAGCACGATTATCACTCTCCTCCCTTCGTAAACCCAAACTTAATGGTGGCATCAATTTTCCGGATTTCCGTCTCTACCATAAATCCTTTTCTCTTCGTCAAGCTTCTCGCTGGTTGTCACAAGACATTTCCCTTTTTTCACCTCTTTGGCTATCTGTTGAACGCGACCTCTTACTCCCATATTCGTTCCAGGAAGCTTTCCACTTTACTGCTAAAGCTCCGTGCCTTATCCCCCCTTTATTTAGACACACTTCCTCCCTTTTACGACCATTGATTTCAACTGCCCCTATTTCTCGTGAATCCTTTTTGTTATTGCCCTTATGGTATAATTCCCTCATTCTCATACGCAACAGACCTATTGCCTGGTCTACTTGGAGGTCGAAGGGTATAATCTGGGTCCATCATCTATTCGATGGTTTATCTCCTCGCTCCTTTCCTCAATTTCAATCCTTCTTCCATTGCCCTGCCTCCTTTGCAAAGAAATACTTCCTTCTAATGGAAACGGTTCTTGACCGATACTATTCTCTGGACTCAGCCATCCCTCCCTCGTCGTCCTCCTCTCTACTTACGCTTCTATCCAAGGTTCCTAAAGCTTCTCTTATCTATAGATATTTCTCTGCTCCTGATCCTGCTCGCCCCAAATCCAAATTGGAACTCTCTTGGGAAAGAGATCTCAATTCCACGTGGCCAATTTGTCTTTGGGATAAAATCTGGGCTAAATCTCTGAAGACTTCCCGCAATGCCTCTCTGACTCAATCGCTCTTTTTCTTCTATCATAGACTCTACTTTTCTCCACTCTCCCTGTCTCGTTTTCTATCCTCTTCTACTGCTAATTGCTGGACCTGCAATGCTACCAATGCAGATTCCTTTCATCTTTTCTTTCTCTGTCCTTCCGTTCACCTTTTCTGGTTGCAGGTGTGGACTCGTATCTCTCATGTCTTTCATTTCTCTGTCCCTTTCTCAGCCTCTTTCGTATTTCTAGGAAGTCTGTCTGACTCCCTTGATCTCCCTTCGCACTCACGAGGTCTCCTCGATCTCATGCTTGCCCTTGCCCTCCAACACATTTCTTCTAATTGGAAGTCCCTGAACAAACTATCCATAATCTGTTGGTGGAACTTACTTTGTCACTCACATAGGCTCGACGTTGCCTTTGCCACCTCATGTAAACCCTCTTGTAACGTTGATTTATACTGGTTACCTCTCACTCTCCATTTGGATCAAGCTGCCAAGAAGAAACCCTCTACATTCTCATCTGCCAATTTTAA
The DNA here is from genome assembly GCF_964261635.1 of Lissotriton helveticus. Classification (NCBI taxonomy): domain Eukaryota; kingdom Metazoa; phylum Chordata; class Amphibia; order Caudata; family Salamandridae; genus Lissotriton; species Lissotriton helveticus. The sequence goes on along the minus strand of NC_136060.1, from coordinate 15,254,503 downwards.
ACCCCCTTGAATATTTGTACTCCTGCTTACCGATACATTCCTCAATGTTTCACTTATGCTGTTTATTAGCTTTATGCTTAACTTATTTACTGCCTTTAGACCGAGTATTTGCAGTTCTTGGTGCTTTTACTGTACTGTTTTGTGCTTATTGTTTATCATTATTGCAATTTTGCATTTTTTGCCTTATTTAATGGTTTTTTCTTACTCCCCCCCCTTCCCCCCCCCCTTCCCGCCCTCAACAAAAACGTAAAATGCTTTGTTCCTTACTTGTGGCATTAGCTTTCTTATGATTATCTCCTCATATCTCCTCCTCTTCCCTTATTATGCTGATGTCACCTTGTTGTATTGATTATTTATTTTCAATAAAGCTTTCAAACATAAAAAAAACCACAAAAAAGGTCGCCACTCGGGGCACATGGATGAGTAACTGCGTGCATCCGTCCTCAACATCCATTCTGAGCTCACTACTGTCTACCAGCAAAGGGAGTTTTGGCCAGCCCAGGTAACCCATCTAACCCACCCAAAGCCTCCCCAGTCACCGGCCCACCTGCAGTGTTTTCCGGCCTGAAGCCCCCTGAAGACCCACTGTACCCACCCGCACCTTTCATGACACTGATGTCCTATTATTCACCCGTCTGTACATTCACCTATGAACGGGTGTTCAGGGGAGAGTGAAACCTGCGGTTTCCCCATCAGCTATTCTCTGCTTGATGTCTTGGACCAGAAATTGGGTGATGGTGAGGTGGGGAAACTTTAGTTTGTCCCACGTACACATTTGTAATTGCTTGTGCTCCAGGAGGCCTTTGGATGCGACATTGAGAAGGAAATGGTGGAGGGCAGGCTGCATCCACTCAGAAACACTGGCACGTGATGGGATTTGCAAGTAGATTCATCAATTATAAACACACTAAATAACCAGTGAGGTAATCTTGCCTTGCACATAGTTAGGAAATAGTTTGTGTTTTAAAAACGTGTTAATCTTAATTTCCTTGAATAAATGGTGAAAGTTTGTACATTTCTTGTTTATCTTTCTTGTTTTAATCCCTCCCAGTTCCCTCCATAATTCCATTCCCCCAGTTCACTACGAATATGTACCTGTTTCTTTAATATGTGGATTTGGTGCCAGGTTCTTGCGAGATTTTGGATTCGTGCTACTCCCGGGGTGCCATGTGATTCAGGCCCTGAAACGGAGGCAAAAAAAATAGGGTGAGTGAAGAGAGAGGACCTACAGAGAACAAAAAAACAAAGCTACAAGTACAATAAAATAGGAAAGCACAAAAAAGAATCAAAGTTGCAAACTGAAACATTAAAACGTGATGAATTTAATGATTAAAAATTGAAAAAACTGTCAGCAAAAGCAAGAAACCAAGTAAAAAACACTGAAAAAACGTAAAAACAAACAGGGGACAAAACAAATTATCATGCTCTGTGAAGGAGACCTATTTTAGTGATAGAAGACCAGCATGGACAATGGTATATGCACCTGCACACAGAGCCACATGTACATCTCAATACATATGCATAAAACACAGACATGTACATACATAGGGACAGTGACACATACACACAGACACACCTAAGCACAACTATACCAAACACAGAGCACACATACTCCTAGTCTTGAGAGAAACATCCAAAACCTGGAGTAACAGCAAAACAGTTTAAAACAATGCTAAACCATGGGCAACCATGGTTTTAAAAATGTACAAACAAAAGATAACTATGGCTCGTCCTTCAAGATAAAAAGGACATTATCAAGAAGAGTGTCATCCTTCTCTTGCTCCGACACTGATATGCCTGTGTATAATAAGATATAAGACATTCTTCTGTTTTTTAGGTCTCGCCTAGGCAGCGCTTGCGTTGTCTCTTTGAGACATGCGGTGTTCAGGTATGGACTTGAAGCTCCACCCATTTTCCGTCCATCTTTTCAATTGGCTCCTCTTTTAGTCAGCAGAGCAGCACAGGCAGCATGCTACACTGCTTACAAAAAGTTTACAATATTGAAAAAATAGACTTCGGCAAGACGCGCCAAACTCTATGGAATAGGTCTCACATTTATTGGAGTTGAGTTATTAGCATTATAAATTCCGATGTTTACCTAGCCATGTTGTAGTACCATATGTGGGCAAAAGAGGTCCCATGGGACCTCTTTTGGCCACATATGTTACTGTACCCTGCCACATGGCTATGTAAAAAAAAAATTGCCATTTATAATACCAATAACTCCGACACCAATAAATGAGACACCATTTGCATTTGCAATGCTTGTTTCCATCAGTATTCATCTGCCTTTCTTTCGACATGCTTCAAGACACTCTTACTCCCAAAGTAAATCAAATAGATAAGCTAACATCAATCCCTTGTTTATAAATGATAACATCCTCAACCTATCTGTAGTCTACAAATTGGCATCCCCTCAGCAGAAAAAACATGACTAAGATCATCAGCCATGGTTCTCTGAATCAATTTGCTTCAGAAAAAGATTGATCAGAAAGGTAGAAAATAAATGGTGATCTATCAGACCCTCCCAACTGCTGTTTTTCTTCAAGACTGATCGGCAGTTTTTTCATAGCTGATCATTGCAGGTAAATTCATACCCCGGAGCACCACATGGGTTTAGAGGCCAGGTCTGACTTGGATCTCCCCCTTCACCAACAGTTGCTAAGTGGTGAGGATAGGTAATTACATCTGAATTTCAACTACAGTGTTTTGTGGGTGTGCCTTGTGTCTCATTCTTAGAACCTGTTCTTTTTAACTCCTATCTTGAGCCCCTAAGCCTGATCCTTGAGTGTGTCAAGGCAAGTATGCTTAGAACATCTATGACATAAGACATCCTCACTCTATGCATCTGCCTAAAAAGTCTTCAAAAACTGAATGCGAGATAACGTTTGTATGCTCAACCCACCAATAAACCTCTCCTGCCCACAACACATTCACAGAAGTAGAAATTGGACATCTTAATACTGGGCTTACTAAAACTTTAAGGTTTCCATACTTCACCATCACCCTCTGTAAAATCTCCCTTGCACTCTAGTCGTCAGCTTAACTTTCGTGCCTTACATCAACAGCGTGGTTAGGTATGTGTCAGAACCCCTTTCAGAGAACAATGGGGCAAACATGAGCTACTAGGCTCAACTGTGGGGGTTGTGGCTTTCGACTGCTGATGTCCTGGGGCACAACTTACTATGGATCCCAAGTAACTGGGTCAAGTACAACCCATTGAGCTCTTTTTACTCTCAATGATAGCATGGGGAAAGCATACAAAGGCTCTGCAGGGGGAGGTAGATCAAAGGTATACGAAGGTTCAGAACTCGTAATACCCACAGTAACCCCCAATAAGATCATTGTCCAGTCCACTACGGACCTTTAGTGTAAAAAGTAGTATTTATTATATATATCAAACAGCACACTAAATGATTTGCATGACTCTCAAGAATAGCAGCATACTTGTGCTTGTCAGGGCATGCACAAGGGCTTGATCCTCTTGTCTCCCCTGTTTCCCCCACTCCCACCACCCATACTGTCCTCGTCCAAACTTTACTCTGCATCCCTCGCAGATTTTAGAATGAGACCCGCACAAGAAATGTTCATCAAAGTCTGGCTTTGGCCTTCAACGTTTTTAGCTCTCTGGGTGGTAAATCATCAAGCTCGAGCAAGTTTTACACGGGCCTGCTGCAATGCTTCCTGCATACCCAAATCACTGCCTTCACAAGAGTCTAGGAGACGGGTGCTTCTTTCACCAAAACTCAACAATAAGCAGCTAGCACTGTGCTATTCCTGCAGTTGACTCACTGAGGCTGCCAAAGACACCGATGGCTTCTGGGTGCAGCTGCTCCTGTTTCTGGGTGGTTCTTGCCAGTAAATCATTGAAACAGCTGTGGGCGGTTCCTGACTTGTTCCCCTCTGCAAGGGGCCACAGATATGGATAGCAGTCGGTATGATTCTGGAGGCGAGGATCCCAACAGTCTCAGTGGCCCCGTCGTCCTTATGGGGGGGGCTCACAGCCATGGGCGACAAAACACAGTCTGAGTTGCATAGGCAATGGCCTGACAGTCGGAGTGGCAATGGCCCCAACATTCTTAGAGCGCTCTTGCTGGCACACAGGAGTCACAATACGGGCGATGGTCCTAATGAGATGCGTAACACTGGGAGACAGCATGCAACTTTGTGCCAGTGGTGACAGGGGTTGACAACTTTCATAAGTGAGTAGACTGCTCTCTCGCAACATCAGGCCCAACTGGACTTGATGCCTCACAGTTTGCTCACCAAGATCTCCGCTGGGCCCTGCTGCCTCCAGACTTTTTTCTCCTCCTCACAATGCACATGACAAGTGTTTTTTGGCCCCTGGGTGATGGCCTCTCACCCAAATGGGATACTGGAAGACCTGTGTCCCCAATTCTGGTTCAAGCAGCAAGAATTCTTGGTGATCTTCCCTGCCTGATAATATGGAGCTGTTCAATAAAGTATGGGTTGCCTTCATCCACCTTTATATTCCAAATCCAGACACAGATGTGGTTTAGTGTTAGGCCTTTGAAATTTGTGTTGAGGGTGTCATCTCCTTTGAAGAGCTCTGTCCTCTGACCTATCCTTTGTCAAAGGCACAGTCTGCCACAGTAAGAATGGCACAAATTTGGAGTGACCCACAACACAGGCCAAGGGAGAAACTCGGGATCATACCTAGCTGTCAGCCTCCACTGAAATATGTCCCATAAAAATTCAAAGGACTAAGCCTTCCTCTCTGTCACGATTTCCTGGTAGTACCAACTTTATCAGTTCACTCAACGTCCTCACAATGATCTGGGGATGCAGTCCTCATGTCTCCATGCCCTAGGTTTAAAAAATAAATGGAATCCACAGCACTCCATGTTATGTACCATTCAAAGGCATACATGTGCAATCCAGCATGCACACGCAAGTATCACATGCTAGGGGCACTGGAGGGTGCATAACCAAGATGGCCGCACCCGTGTGAGGCTCTAGCAGCCCGGGTAAAATCAATCGTAATTATCCTGCTTCTGATTTAAGATAATTAGGTTAGACACCTAAAATATCGCATTGGAGTGCGTCTGGGACCAAGGTATCCCGCTGAACGATGAGAAACGGCAAGCCCCGCTCTGCCGCTGTGAAGATGCAGCTGTGCGACCTTGGGCGTGCTTCATCAGAGGAGGTCCCGGAGCATGCTGCTGAGACGGTGTGGAGCATACCTCTCCCTCGCCGGGGGGCCCGAGAAGACTGTACGTCTGGCTGCGATACCCATCGCTTTAAGTGCTGGTGGAGGCTGCGACCGGAGGAGCGGAGAATGCTTGCACCCTCCTTTGAGAGTAGGCAGCCACGATAACTTCGAGCGCGGCCCCCGCGACATGGAGAAGGTCTGATATGACCACCTTGCAGGTATGCATGATAGAGACGCTGAGGATCAGCTGCACTGCGGAGCAATAGAGTGAGACATAGGACACCAGAGGTGCAGTGGGCAGCGAGAAAGAAGCACCCCTTCGGTGAAGGACCAGAAACTGCTATTGCGGAGGAGAAGGCCCAGCTGAGGTCTAAACGAAGACGCGGGGAGGCTCAATGGATTGCGGTGGCCTAAACTGCCTGGCGGGAACACGCACGTAATGTTGCACAGCAGAATTGTGAAAAAAACTGCTTTAAACTGCATAGTACTTGAAAGGAAATAACGCTAACACTGGGGCTAAATGCCCACACCAGAGGACTGCAGGGCACTCTCCCCTGCACTGGGAGGAAACGCACACCAGGGGGTAACGGATGAGGCCTAACTGGGACTCACTATCCTACTGAGGCCTGCTGAGGACATACAGGCAGATACCTAAACATCAGCGCCACCCTCATTTTCCAGAAAGGACAGATTGCTAGCACTGCCGCTGATTGCATGCCTAGGCAGACTTCGCAAATAACTCACGGTCCCCAGCCCTGATGCAACATCTTCGCCCTTATGTAACTGCGTCCATGAATAGAGACCCTTTAGCACTGAAGGGGACATAACGGAGCTAGCTGAATATACCCTACTGGCACTGCAGCTCTTTGCACTGCAACCCCAGAGACGTCCCTTCATACTTGCAGGGTGACCCAACATGATAGAAGCATTCAACTAATCTGGGTCCCCCTAGATACCACATGGCCTACGACAAATTCACAGACCTCTAAGCCCATAGAGGCTCCTACAGGAGGGAGCGGATAAGCTGCGACTACACGCGATGGGCAAAACGGACTCAAAGCAGCAGAAACTGTCCTTTGAAGCCGGCAGAATGCACACACACACACCAGTGCGATCCCAAACAACGACCTGCACGACAACACACCGAAGACATCCAACCCGTGGAAGACAACTTAAAAGCCCTGCTTGTTACCATGAAGCATAGATTGGTCTCCAGAGAAGCCAAAATGGACACTATGTGCAACAGACTCATGGCTCAAAAACTTGAAAAACATGACGCGTGAATAGAGGAGGCAGAGCACAGAACTCAGATATGGAGGACACAGCGACCTCTTCTGGGAAGCAGATGGCACAAATGGACAAGCTACTAAAGCTCATAGCAGCTAAGAATGAAGACTTTGAAGCGCGCTCTTGACACAATAACCTCCGTGTTTTGGGAATACCAGAGAGTGCCAACACTGGCAAAATGGAGGCATATGTGGAAAGATGCTACGTGGATTCTTTGGCCCGGAGGCCTTCTCGAGCCTACTGGTGGTTGAGAGGGCACACCAATCTCTGGGACCCAGACCCCTCCCACCCCCCCTCCCCGGGTCCCAGCCAGACCTATCATTGCCAAACTTCTTAACTACAGAGATCGAAATGCGGCTCTGAGGCTGGCGAGAGCAAAATCACCTCTAACCTATGACGGCCATACAGTGGCTCTGTATCCGGATATTAACATTGCTGTCCAGGAGGCCAGAAAGAAGTTTGCGCTAGTGAAGCGGAAGCTCATGCAGACACAGATAGATTATGCTGTGTTGTATCCTGCACGCCTACGGATCACCCATCAGGGAAAGCAGTACTTCTACACCAATCTGCAGCAGGTGGAGGACTACCTGCGGAAACGGAAAAAAACAAGATCGAACCTTGAAACTGATGACCCAGAAACTAAAATATTGTCTCAGATCGCGGACAATGCCTGACTGTGTCTGGCGAGAAAAGTGCTGCGAGCAACCAAAACCGGAGATGAGGAATGAAGACATGGTGTTTACCGAACTGGTTAAAGACTTAACGTGATCTACATAAGCATAGAGTGAACTATTGCAAATTGTAAGATTAAACAGAATCACTATTGACAATGAGTGAGCATACTACACTGAATCCCAGGCACCCCGCCCCCTCTGAATTCCATGCTACAGAGGAGGGACAGCGGGTGGACGTGCCCTCTGACGCTACCCCAAAGGGTGAACCCTGAGTTTAAGTTACAGACGTTAATGAAAGCGTGTTTACGTAAATTATTTTGGGTGGGATGGGTGGGAATGTTCTTTCACAACAGGTTTGGGATGTCAATGTCGAAGGGGGGGATGAGGCGGGCAAGGGCTTTGTTTGAATACCTCGCAGTACAACACACAACTGTTACAGAATTCCAGAACGGCGTACAAGGCATTTTTACTGACATATTACATGATACTTACAGACCTGCCTGCTGCGCACTCGACAGGAAATAGCGCCCTCCGTATAGACAGAAGATACGAGACAAACCAACCATATCAGATGTATAACCCTGGCGCAAACCCTCAGGTACGCTTATTGACCTGGAATATTCAGGGGCTAGGAGACCCAAGAAAGCATAGGCATATAACAGCCTACCTAGATAGACATTCAATTAAAATTGTGATGATCTAGGAAACCCATCTAGATCCCAAGAAACCACAGAGATTCACGGCTAAATGGGCGGGATGCAGCTGCTTTATATCCTACTCCAACTACTCACGAGGCACTGCCATACTAGTTCACAAAAATACCCCATATGTACCCGCAGGAGACCAATCGATCCGCAGGGACGGTTTAGCCTGATGTAGGGAGCGCTTGCATCACACTTGGTGACACTGGTTAGTTGCTATGGTCCTAACATCGATGACACCATGTTCTTTGCTCACTATGGGGGAAGATTGTAGATATTGGTTATACACACGTGCTGTGGGGCAGAGATTTAAATATTACTTTGAACCCGACGCTAGATAGAAATAACCTGCAACAATACCCCTACACCCACTCATAACGTCAAATGGGGAACATCATTACAGACTGGGGTCTGCTAGATGCCTGGAGATGTATGCATCCGGGGAGAAGGGAAGGCATTTGCCACTCAACCGCGCATGAAATCTGGTCGCGTTTGGATTACTGGGTTGTCACTAGGGGACTTAGTACATGGCTGACGGGGGTGGAACACTTAGCACGCAACAACTCCAACCACTTCCCTGTACTTATGAGTATATCACCACCAATCACACACACTCCATATATAAACTAGCGCATGAATCCCACCTTGCTCTTAGACATGGTGTTCCGAGATGAAATGGAGCAGGAGACACAAGAAATCTTTCAGCGAAATCTGAGGTCAGTTGAACACCGTGTGGGAGGCTTTTCAATGTACGGCCCGAGGGCTGAGCATTGCAAAGGGAGGGGTACTTAGAGACTTGCGACAGTCACGCACTAGATTAGAGAACAAACTCAAGCGAATTGAAGAGGACAGATCACCATCCCTGAAAAAATACACCGAGCTTAGGGTTTAGATAACTGAATACCGGGAGGAAGCGGACAGGGAATGCCGATTTAGAGGGAAATATTTTAAAGCTCGTCGCTATGGGGAGGGAGGGCTGCCAGGGAGAGTACTAGCCGAGACCATTCGGAAGCCCAGATTTTCGAGTTACGTGTTAGAGGTACAAACCCCGGAAGGAGGAATCGTAAAAAACACATCAGATATTCTCTAAACATTTTTAACTTTTTATGCCGTACTATACACGTCGGCGAGACAACAACTGATATCCCTACAGCAATACCTAGAGCCAGTTGCTCTGGGTGGCTTGGAGACTCGCAGAGAGATTTCCTGTCCGCTGAGTACGAACTAGATGAAATTAGAACTGCCATAATGCAGCTCCGACCGTGCAAGGCTCCTGGGCCTGACGGCCTGCCTGCTGATTTCTACAAAACATACATAGAGCACCTAGCACCAATACATAAACACGTACATGATGAAGCCCTGTAATTGGGGGAGTTGCCGGTATCCATGAGAGAGGCCACCATAATCTCTATACTTAAACATGTCAAGCTAGCGGATAAATGCAATTCACACAGACCTCTTTCTATGATCAACTGTGATGTTCAAATACTGGCTAAAATAATTGCAAATCTACTGAGTCTCCTCATGAAGGCGCTATTGCTGCCTGACCAAGCGGGTTTTTGCCAGGATGCGCTACCTCTCATAACTTGCACACTCTATTCACGGCAATGCAGGATATGGACCCTGACCTAGAGGCGGCTGCGGTGTTCCTCGATGCCACCAAGGCGTTCGACTCGGTGGAATGGGACTACCTGTTTGGCATACTGAGGCGAATGGGGATGCCGAATGCTTCCTGGCCGGGATACGGCTGTTATATATGCGGCCACATGCAAGGGTTGTAATAAACAACGCCAGCACACCCTGTATTGAGATCACGAAGGGCACCCGACAGGGGTGCCCTCTGTCACCGCTGTTGTTTGCCTTGGCGGTTGAGCCCCTGGCAGCCTGACTCAGGCAGCTACATTGCGAGTGGGCCCTGGAATACCCCACTCAACATGTATTCATTTTGCTATATGCAGACGACATCATGCTATAAGTGCGAGAACCACAGACCAGCCTTAATCTGATTTTGCGGGAGTTTATAGCGTTTGGTGAGCTATCAGGTATCAAAATAAACTGGGCGAAATCTCAAATGTTTCCGCTTACCGATGCCATACGGCTTTATCCCTTGGACTATCCCATATAACGATGCCCCCATGAAGTTAGATATCTCGGAATAACAATAACCAGAGATGGTCTGGAACTCTTGCGCACCAATTACGGAAGGGAAATAGAACACATCACGGAATCCATGGAGATATGGATAGCGCTACCCTTATCCATGGCGGGAAGAATCTCCCTAATGAAGATGGTGATCCTACCCAAGTTATTGTACTTATTCATTAATATCCCTCTCTCACGTGGCCCTCCTTTTTTAAAACTCTTAAAACCCAGATGATGCGCCTCGTATGGGGTGGACGGCAACCCAGACTGAAGTGGGAAACGCTGACACTGCCTTTTACACAAGGGGGCTTGAAGTCCCTGACTTTGAACTATATTATTTAAGTGCACAGGCGCATTAAACGACCTATTGGTTCGGCCCACCCCCTTTCATGCCACACTTGGCAATAGAACAATAGTATATGCAACCAACCCCACCATCCAGATTTATAGCAACAACAAAAACAGACGCGTGAAGTGTACTCCTCCACTGTGAAGTGCACAGTGACTGCATGGCAGAAAATTGCAAAACACCTGAATATAGGAATGCTTTACTCCCCATTGCTCCCAGCAATCTGCCACCCTGCCCTAGAGGTTACACGAGAGGTGCAATGTGGCCAACTTCTCACTTGGATGAATATAGCCACATGCGGCGATCTTTACCAAAGAACAGTTCTTTGCTAAAAGGGAACCTGAGCCAATGGAACATACCTACTTACACACAGAGCGGCTGGCGATACTGAGGAACCCCTTACCTCCAGCGACTAGATCAGACGGACCCGGGGATACCAAACTCGAAGCAAACGCCATCAGAATACACGCAAACCTGCCTCAACCCACAAACAAAACAAAAAAAAAGCTAACATCACCAAAGACTCCTCGAGACTGGAGATAGAGGGCGATAGGTGCAGACACCCCTGGACTACATCACTATTACATCACAAGATGGCTCTGCCCCGCCACTACACATACACAGAACAGACATTGTTCTAAGCAGTGAACTCACCAACATAGAAGGAATAGGCAGATGTTTATTTAAGTATGCCAATGTTCTTGGAACTCCTTGAAATGTGAATATACTGCATTTATGATGTAAGCGGTAATGAAAAACTGTTGATACATTTTTTTTACTAAAAAATTAAAAAGGATCACATGCTGACTGCCGTCCATGCAGGCCAAGTGTGTGTTAATTATACAGCCACAGAACTTTACATGAGTGGGACTGTAAACCTAGCTCTAGTGACACAGGTAAAAGGGCTGTTCACATTACTGATTCTATTGAACTTAAAATGGGTATGCTGCAGCCACCACTGCGCTCATGTTACTAAAATCCAATTAGTGAGCCCCTTTGGGCACATTATCGTGAGACAGACCTAGGTCATTGTGCACAATCATGTTCCATCTTTTCCCAGAATGGAAAATCACTGCCAGGGATCCAGCTATTGATGAAGCTGAGGCACTAACGGAAGGGATGCACAGCCATCACCATGGAGGGGATCTTTTTCATCCCAACAGTATGCAATTAAAACCTCTCCTATTGAATGTACAACCACACTCACCTTCCTTAGATCCTGGTGACAATGGGGTGGATGAGCGTCATGGTCGAGTAGCAGCAGCAAAGGAATGACTTGGACAATGGCGTTTAAGATAAATTGGTGGTGTAACCCTAAGAAAAGGTGAGTTTTCACCTTTTTCTCTTTGATTCTGCCAACGCGAGCTTTGAGGTTTCCCTACCACAGTTACCTCGACTGAAAGGCACATCGTAATCAGGACTGGACGGCTGGAACCTTGGCCGAACTCCATCCTAAAGCAGCTTCTGCCTCTGACATCATCAACATGGGAGAAAGATCCTGGAAGAGTCAGTGGGACCATGGCGGTCTTCCCTCCAGTGACCAGCCAACATCTAAATCGAGTTGGCGGACCGCCAAGGCGGTGGGCCAAAAAAGCGATGGCAGGAACTGATCCGCCAAGATCTAAGTCAGGCCGTAAGTTTAAAGTAGTCCTCAGTTGCTTCTTTATCTGCCACACACCTGTTGCTCTCCCCTGAGGCTAACCACCCACCCAAAAGCATCTCCACTGGTGTGTGGTCAAGATGCCCCTCTGAAGGATACAAATGCCTTTGATCCCTGCCAGGGAACATGAGAGTTTTAAGAAATAATTGAGTCTGGAGCAGAAATTGTGTGAGGATGAGCAGTGTGTGAAGCCCCTTTCCTAGGGTGCCACATATGCCACACACATCTTCTAAACCCAATGAGGTAGACCATTTGCATAGTGCTTTTGTTCCGATGGTCGGGGACATCGAAGTTGTGTCCGGGGGTTTGTTGAGCACCACATTGAAGTCACCTCCAAGAATCAGCGTACCCATCTGGACCCTGAGCAGCTATTTTGACACCACCTGATGTGCTACCAATCAATGTATGTGGCACAGATATGCTTCTATCTAGTGGCTGTGGCGGTCGAGGTGGAAAGAAGTGAAAACTGGCACGTAGAAATTGTGTATGAGATTTTCCACCCCCGAACCCTTGGTGAAGCAAGAATGGAACACCTGAGTATAACGTATCCCCCGATGAAGGAGCATTTGCTGCTCAACAAATGTGTTTCTTGGAGGAAAAGGATCTCTGGGGCCGGTCTCTTCATGTACATAAGTGAAGCCCCTCTTTTAATTCTGTCTAGGAGCCCGTTGACGTTCCACGTCAACACTTTCACTTGAGTGTGCATTATAAAGGGTATTCGAAGTGGGGTAGGTGCAGTGTGCAGATGTTGTAAGCTCAACAAACAGTATGCCCTGTGAGCACATAGAACTAAACAACCAAACAGATGTAAAAAAATAAAAAAAACATTCTTGCCCCCCATCTACACCCACTTTACACTTCCCATTCTAAAATATCTGCCGCCCAAACTTCTATAAAATACCCCATGAAATTTAACAATGTGCTGGAGCAGTTTCTGGGAGAAAAACATCATCTAGCCACAGAAGCACCCATTACGCTGACTAATGGGGACCTGTCTCTAATATCATCTATATCTGATAAGTCCATGGCATAGAGTGTCCCACAATGCTCTGAGCTGGGACCAGGCTCCCGTGATATGGAGGCCCGCTGCCTGCACCTCCCTTCCACTGATTAGCACTCCGCTTTCTCCCTACACCCAGCAGCATTGGGCCAAAATCCTTCAGTGCTCACAAGGAAGGAACGCTCTTCCACCCATGCAAAGGCCTGGTTGGGTGATTGAAGAAAAGAGCTTTACCTTAATACAACACTCATCTTGGCCGGGTATAAAAGCATAAAGTTCATGGCCCTCAGCTTTTGTTTCATTTGTTCAAAGGACTTCCTTTGGGTTTGGACAAGTCTTGTGTAGTTGGGGAGAGAGGAGATTTTATCTGAACCATGTCTCACAGTCCGCAGGAAGTGGTCTTGATATCAGTAATTCAGAAAGCGGGCAATGATGGCGCAAGAAGGGTCCCCCTGCAGTGAATGCTGAGAAATGGCACGGTGTGTACATTCAATTAAGAAACCGAGAGAGATTTGATCATTGGGTTGGAAGTCCCTGCCCCAGGACTCCGAAAACCTCTCCAGATGTGGGGGCTCAGCCCCCTCAGGAATCCCAAAAAGTGAAGGTTATTGTGGCGGAAAGGCCCTAGGCATCCTCAATCCTGGCCTCCATCTCGTCCCCAGTACTTTGCAGTTGTTGAATTGCTTACTGAAGCAAGGCCACGGTGTCTTCAAGAGAGGGTATGTGTTTCGTTACCAATTGTACTGCTGATGTCCTGCAAAAGCAGTGCCACGTTGGCCCCTACTTCTCCAAATGTTTATCTTGATGCCCTTCCTGGAGTAATGGATAGATTGCAAAATAACGTCATTACTGGCCCATCCACAACCTTTTGGGTACACCAGGGGTCTGCGGACCAGCCACAATGTTGGATCTGATGATCCTCATTCTGTGGAAGGGGTTTGGTGAACTTGTCCAACTTACCCTGCTTTGCTAGAGTCTTATCTTCCGCCATTGCAGAGAAGTCGTGGGAGATTGTACCTACTTCTAGACCCACCAGGTCTCCTATTGTGGAGCAGCATGAGAAATCTAGGGATTGGCAGGCGTCAGAGTAGAGGGCCGGAGAGAATAATTGAGAGGAGGCGACACACCTCTTTCAATCAAGCTATTTAGTCACACAAGCAACTTCACTCTTGCTCTCCCGCGGGCCTTCGTGCTCAGCAGCCAAGGAAAGAAGTATTTCTCAAGCCTGTCCTTGGACCAGGACAGCACTCTTCACCCCCTGTGCCCGGGCAACCACTGTGAAGGTGTGACCACATAGTGGGACCTGGACCACAAGATGCATGACCATGGTGGCCCATAGCAGGCAACCTCCCCACTCCGGAACCCTGGCTGAGTCATGTTGGGGCATCAAGCAGAAAACCCTCCTTCAGTCTGGTACAACGCTTTCACTTTAGGGAGGCCCTGCGTCGCAGCCCAAGTACCATGTGGGTCGCCGGTCAAGGAAGCCACCCCTGCCCCACAGGAAGGAAGGCCCACTGCCGGCACGACTGGGTCCAGGCGAAGCCACAGAGACCATCCCCAATGTCTTCCATGACTCCCTCCATCCTCAAGCTTTTGGCAGATGGTAGGGCCACATTAGGGGATCATAACCGCACTGGAGGATCACACAGCAAGAGATATCCACTGACTGTGGCATCTAGGCCCGGAGGTCTCCAGGGAGGCTGCCATTTTGTAGCGCAGATTAATCCACGCAGCAGTATCAACGTATCGGCTATATTGCCCCCAGGGCAATTTCCAGCCTCTTGTGTGCTGTAGTCGAGACAACGCCTACTCGGCACACAAGAGGCTTCGGTTACAGTCAGCTATGGAGGAGGGTTGTTGAAGGATGTAGGGTGCCAGGCTTGGGGCACTACGGAGTTGCATCGACCATCTTGCACTGCCGCCATGCCCTGAAAGGTGCATTTTGAAGCACAAAGGGGGTGATTCACAAAAGCATTTACGAGTATGGAAAGTATTACTACAGGAGTACTCTTTTACGTACTCTTACACACCTTTGTGTATGGACTCCAAAATGTCCAGTTCCCTGTTAACAAACACGTAAAGAGGAAAGTAGTTCTTTCTATTTGTACTAATTGTATGGGACTATTGACTGAATATTCCAATTTGGAGGTTTTGGAGCAGATTTGCAAACTCATGTAGGAATAAACGTGAAAGGGTTTTTACAAAAGAATTATTTTATTTACTCAAAACAGTGAAAAAAACTCAAAAGTACATAGATGTCTAAGACTGGGGCTTCCACGACAAAGAAAAGGAAAAACAGCTCATTTCTCTGTGAGGGAATAAGAAAGTGGCTAGCCGCAAATTGTGCATGATTAACTGTCCTGCTGGGAGGAGCATTGGCTACTTAGGGACTTACACGGCTACAGGCAAAGGAGCTGCGTGGCCTTCGCTCGGAGAAACGATCCTATCCCTGTCAGCCAGGATTGGCACCCCGGCTGCAGAAATTACATATTATTTTCTTCCTTATGGCTGTTGTGAAATACACCGAAGAGTATCATAATTTTTCATTTGCCGAAGCGTAGACTGAAAGTGGCCAGCAGGAGGTCATCACTCACAGATCAAACTATTAACTGACCCCATACCGCTGCTGCTACAGCACTTTACTAGCAAAAAATAACTGCAACGTCGCAATCGGTGATTTTTAACATAAATCTCTCGAACGTGTGTAAAAGCGTGAAGCCACTGGGTGTTAATGGAGTAGAACTACTTCCTACAAACAAGGGCTGGCTGGCTCGCTGCCGATTCTAAGGGGCCTGGTAAAAGCGTCCGCTTTTTAGTTTATCTGTATTTCTGAACGTTTTATACAAGCCCGTGTGCTTGTGGTGGAAATGGCGCAAATACGTAGAATTGTATCAACCACTAAATTCAACCCCTCCTCCACATCACATTATAATGTCCTGTTGCAACTGAGTTAACACTACTTTATGTCCTGTAATCTGTGGATTTCTTGTAATGCATATTAGCTTCAAAACCAAGATTCTCCAAAGTCGACCCCGGAGAGCCGGATCCATGCCAGATTTGTAAAATAACTACATTTCTCTAAATGGAGATATGATAAAAAATATGGCATGGATCGAGCCCTTCAGGGCCGACTGTGGTGAACCCTGTTCTAAACCAGCGTATACATTGCATCCAAATTGCTTTTATCTATCGCGAGACGCTCAAATGCTGTCTGTTTTTGTCAGAGCAAAATAGAACCCAAACAATAATGGAATATTAATGATTACCACACCCGTAGCACACTCTTCCAGTCGTTTATTCTTTAACCATTGAAAATTAGAATGCCAATTAGTATCCAAATCGATGGCACTCATTTTGTCCAGCTCAAAAGGATGAAAGGTTGAGCGGACCCAACGGGATTCGAACCCAGGACTTCCCGGGCCGGTTAACTTTGCATTATTCCACTGTCCACTGACCTAGCTGATCGACTCAGCAGCAGAATGAAAGGGCAGCATTCCACGCGCCAAGTCACCGGGGTCCTCGGACATAAACAGAGTGGTTTCTCGATTCGAAATTGTGCGCACAGAGATCGCACACTGGAGGTTCGTATGGGAGGAACATGGTGTATACAACGCGCGTGCCGTTTGACGCCCTCTTACGTGCAATGCAGCTTCTCAAGCAAGCAAGCAGCCGCGCGCCGCGAGGTGGAAAGGTCTCCAATCAATGAAGCAAAAAGTCAATTGAGTTCCTCTTGTCAGTCCCCCCGGTCACCGTTAAGGAAAATAAGTAGTGATGGATGAGGCCTGGCGTTAATTCAGTTCAAAGTTCAAATGGCCTCCCTCGCCTAGATTTACTGTTTTTCTCCAAACACCCAATAGCGTTCTTGCTTGCAAACCCCTTCTCGTCTACGAAAACTACAGCAATCCTTTGAAATGCTCCAATTAGAAATTGTGTCCACCAACTGAGTGCCTGGGATTCTCCTGCAGCCATGAACTCATTCACCCAGGAGTGGGAACCAACGTGAGGCCTAATGGGCATCTTAACCGGCATCATTCACAGGTGGCCGGAAGTCAAACAGTGAAGGTTCATTTTAATATTGATCATACATCAGTGCTGTCCTGCAACCTGGCACCTGACTCTTCCTAGGAAGGCTTGGTTGGAGCATCCGGGAGCCCTGGAAAATTGACTGTGCCCCCCCCCCCCCCCCCACTTTGTGTTCCTTAGCTAGCTTTACCCGTCATCATTCTCTCTAGAAACTTTCTACTTGGCTCTAAATGCCATTCCTGTGACAGAATGGAACTAGGTAGCATCCATCACCAATACATGGACTAAAGAGAATAGGGCCTAGTTGTACTCCTACCTTAGTAGTACATTTCCACATTTCACACGATTGACGAAGAATCCCAAGCGAGCCAGTGGAAATGTAAAACAGTCATGGGTTTTCAGGAGTTCTCAGACCAGCAAAATATAAGGTGAACAGTATTTCCATTTTTAGCAAAATTCTGCACGTCATGTGAAAAAGCGTATCCATTCTTTTTATTTGTTAGGGAAAAGTACGTTTTCCATGAAGAAGCTCATTTTCCTGCACCCCCAAGAAAAGTAAGATTCTTCTCCATTCCTGCCTGGTCTATTAACAGTGGTTAAATTGGCTGCCTTGGTGGTCTTTAAAAATCCCAGGGAATTCTTGGAGGGCACCCATGCAACAGTAGGTGAACACTCACATATTTGACAGCTCTCTTAACTTCTGAAACAAGATTAGGTGCTGCACCTAATCTTGTTTCTGAAGTTAAGAGAGCTGTCAAATATGTGAGTGTTCACCTACTGTTGCATGGGTGCCCTCCAAGAATTCCCTGGGATTTTTAAAGACCATCAAGGTAGCCAATTTAACCACTAACTGTTGACATGCGCTGTGACTTAAATATTACAAATTCTAATACCAGCAGGGCCTACTCAGCCTTTCATTTTGAGATGTTAATAAATGTAGTCCAATTCAATTGTGTGACGCATACTATGTTATTTTCAGTACTTGAAGAGTGAAATAAAAATGAATTTATTGTTAATCCTGGCTCATTTCCTTCCTTTACAAATTCAGCATACTCACAGACACATCCCTTATTTGCCAAGGTACTCTGTGAAAGTGAAACTCGACCTATCATGATTCTATGAATACGGATGTAAGCGTGCAAATATGTATGCAAACATGTATGTGAACAAAACAAAGCCCCTAGGTCTCATTCTTTGAACATATTTGAATGGAGCCCATTTCTGAGGGGACCTCTGGTACACACCTGACCTATATAGAAGCTTTTTTTGTTTAAGGTGCATGGCAGAGTTGGATTGGGATAAAAAATCGGCCCGGGTAAGCTTAAAAAAAGTGGCCCAAATTTGCAAATTGCTTTTCCTCAAAACACTGCTTCTGTGAAATTTTATTTAAAAAGGGGGAGGGGGCGGTATTAAAACATGCATGGATTTGTTTACACTGGTGAAACACACCTTAATACAAGTGAGGCCACTTTTGCTCAGACCCCCTGCCCCTGCTCAGTATGCATACATGAATGGGCCGACCTAGCGAGAGAAAGGGAGTGACACCTCTGCCCATTCTTAAATGGGAGGTAATGGATGCCCATCTGCCTCCCGAAAAGCCACTCAAGCACCCACTGGGCCGCTGGCGGCATAAAACTATGCATAAACCACCCAAATCGCCCCCCGGCTGCCCAAAAAAGCAGCCCACAGCTGGACCTAGACACCGGCCCCTCAGGCATTGCCCGAGGGCCCGCGTTACCAATCCGATGCTGGTGCATGGTGAATGGAAAAGCTTCTCGATGCTTGAATTACACATAGGTAGTGTTAGAATTGGGGGTCTCTAGTTGGCACAGGTAGGTACTTGTGACAAATAGGGACCCTCTCCTCTAGTCAGGATAGGGGGATTACACTCCTAAAATAACCGCTGCTCTCCCCCTTGGTAGCTTGGCACGAGCAGCAAGGCTTTATCTCAGAGGCGTTGTAAGTTAAGCATTTGTGACCACATACAGTAACCCAGTGACAACACTGCAAATGGACAATACACAAGGTTTTATATAAAAAATAAGTATATTGTATATAGAGTTACCACAAGACCAATAAACGACGAAAAAGAATCCACAGTACTATTAGATTTCAAGAGTTCTGGCTAGAAGGCTTAATTTGAGGTTCTGTGCGAGTCGGTAGCTCGGTCTGGCTACAGCGTTGTTGAAATAACACAGTCTAGCAAATCCAGCGGACCGCGTTGGTACGGGCCCACTCAAATGTCGGCAGACTCAGTCACAGTACCTTTTACTTGAGGCGGCCGGCACGGATGTGCGAGCCGGTTCCGGTGTTCGTCGCGGTGCAGAAAGGAAGCGTTGCTTGAAGAGTTGTCCCTCGATGCAGTGCAGGAAGCGGCCCGTTGACAGAGTCGGTGGATCCAAGGCGTGTGTTGCAGGGCGAGACGGTGCTTCGATGCGGTGCTTGCAGCTTACGGTGCGGCGACAGAGCCCGAGTTCGGGAGCTGGTGTCGATCAGTCCAGACAGCGGTGCGAGTCGGGTGGTGCGTCGCAAAGCGTGCGAGGCGGTGCCCAACTCCGGTGCGTTCATAGGACTCGAAGTCAGCAGCAGTGACCGCGTCGGTCAGACCAGAATGAGTCGGTGTAGCGAGGAGTTGCACGTCGCAGTGCAGGCAACGGCTTGGTGACAGCGTCAGGACGGAGTCTGTGAGCTCAGAGCTTGCAATGTTCGAAGCAGACGTTGCTTGATGCGGTGCCTACAGGACACCGGGCGGGTCGTGAGAGTCGGTTACAGCTCTCTGTCTCTGTAGCCACTGAAACAGCATTTCCAGCAGCAATCCACAAAGGCTGGTGAAGGCTACTGGTCCTGAGACTTCGGTCAGGGGCAAGCTCTCTTCCAAGCCCTTGGAGATCCTTCACAAATTGAAAGTAAAGTACACAAAGTTCTTTTCCCCTTCTTTGGCAGTCAGGCAACCACTGCAGGCCAATCCCCCAAGCAGCACTTCAGCTTAGGGTTAGTCTCTCCTCAGTTTCTTCAGGTTCCTCTCCTCAGCAAAGGTTTCTTCTTGTAGTCCAA
This sequence comes from Lissotriton helveticus, assembly GCF_964261635.1. NCBI lineage: Eukaryota > Metazoa > Chordata > Amphibia > Caudata > Salamandridae > Lissotriton > Lissotriton helveticus. Next base: position 15,234,440 of record NC_136060.1, on the reverse strand, counting down.
AAGTGATCTAATTTCTTGGGATCAGGGTCCCAATATTTATACCCCAAAATCATTTTTTCTCTGAGGGAAGAGGGGCCTGTGCCCAGTCCAAACCAGTTCTGAAGCACTTTGTTTACCAGACTTATCCTTTCCTTTCACAGTGCAGGGCAGGAACATCAGACGCCCCACAGGAGTTGGAGCCAGCATTGTGGAAGGCAAGTACAGCCCTGGAGCACTTTGTTGACAGTCTTCCTTCTCTTCTTTCCTTCTCTTCTTTCAGTGTGCAGGGCAGAAACATCAGACGCACCACAGGGGGTGGAGCCAGCACTGTGGGGGGCGGGCACAGTCCTATTTAGGTCCCAAGTGCAACTCCTCCCTCCCATCTAGATGCAGATCTCTCTATTCACCACTGGGCTAACTCATTCTGTCTCCTGGAATCCCCCAGCCCTGTCACTCAAACTCCAGACAAGGAATACACAACCTAGCAGAGGCAGGCTTGAAAGTGGGTGCACTTGCCCAGTCAGCATGACAGTACCAGACTGCACGCAGGCTCTGCAATGGCAGACCCTAGACACATTTTACAAGGCCGCTTCTGTGGATGGTACAGCCAGTGCTGCAAGCCCACTAGGAGCATTTGGGTTTACACGCCCTGGGCATACGCAGTGCACTGTACTAGGGTCTGACAAGTAAACCAAATCAGCCAATCATGGAGTCACTAATCCATACATCAATTTACAATAGGGAGAGCATATGCACTTTAGCACTGATCAGCAGTGGCAAAGTGCCAAGAGTCGTAAAATAGCCAACAGGTCAGAAAAAATATAGGAGGGAGGCAAAAAGTTTAGGGATAACCCCGCAAAAAGGGCCAAGTCCAACAGGTAGATACCTGATTTGCCTTCAATAGAACGAGACGGCACAGAGAATATATTAACAAGTTTCGATTTTTGGAACTGTTAAACTAGCCAAACGAGGTGTAAGGGAAAAGAAGGCATTCTCTTTTGCTAGTTTTAAGAGTCTTGGTTTTATAATTTGCACCTCACTATTGTGGGAGTATGGCTTGAGTTGCAGTTTGAAAGAGGTAATTTTAAAGTTCATTAACTATAGACAGATTTCAGAACTACACAGCCCACCTGAAATACAATTATGCCTTATTTTTTTAATTAAAATCTACATTTTTAATTATGCATTCATGTTAGACATACCAGATATCACAATATCAAAGAAACACGTGTTACCACATTAAAAATAAATATTTCTTTATTATTATATATTGTTATATAACGTAATAAGCAAAACGCATTTAATGTAATATCCCATTCTTCCTTCCTTAACATCCATTGAGTTCAACCTTTTCTATGATTAGTGCCATTCTAATCTAGAAGTGCCATGTCAGATTAATTTTATCAACTCCCTTTCATTAATTCAATCTCCAGTCAGGCAAAGGCCAACTACCTATTTCCAACAGGATTTGCCTTTAGTGATAGAACAATTCTACACATTGTAGTTGCAACTATAACAGATAATAGGTAAGAATAGGATTTACACCCATGTGAAGATATTCTTTGTGGATCCAGTGTGGCGCAGCGGGGCTCATGGTTCGATCCCCAGTGCCAGAGGCAGATCAGCTCAGCATCATGTGGCTCTGGGTAATAGCTCATTTAATCTCCCCGACGGCCCCCAGCACCTTAAGACCCTTACGGGTGATTAGTTTGCGCTTTACAAATACCAGGTTATTATTTTATCCAAATTCTTGAATCCACTGCCACCAGCAGAAGTAATGCTGTAGGATTTGCAAACCGATATTCGATGAATAAGTCCACGTCTGCGTTAAAGAGGTTCCACCTTTTCAGTTTATAAAGATTTTGTCCATTAGACTACAAACCACTGATGCCTAATTCCAAGATGAATCATAGTTGGGAAAGTGCCACTCAAATGAAACGACTAATCTCTACCAAGCAATTAACCGTTGTCTACCATGACTAATGTTTCATGTCTCCAGACCCTTTAAGAGAATGCCGAACAACCTCAACAAAGAGGTGAGAGAGAGTCAAACTCTTTACCAGGAACAGAGGCTGATTAACACAGCATGGTAACTATGGCATATTAGACATGAAATAGTGGTAAGAAGCCTGTCCACAGATCTCCCCAAGAGACAAGTCTCCAGAAAGCCAGTGCAGTGGAAATTTGTCTCTGTAAAAAGTAGACTTAGCTTCTATGAAGCTGTTGTCTCTAAAAGACAAGAGTTACTTTCCATTTTGAAATTCTAATAAAGGTTGTTTCATTTCTTTTTCCGTACAAGAAACACTTAAAACACTTAAAAGCACAATTAAGGTGATCCCTGAAGAGGTATGTAGTAGTGGCCAAACGGTCATTGGAAAAAGGATTACTAATACCGAAAAGCCTCTAATAACCAAAATGTGTTAGGAAATAGGCACACAGAAATGTATGGGTTCGTTAAAGAATCGAAAATTATGAGCTTGTAGGGTTATCAGTCTGTGTGCATGAAGCAGTCAAGTTATGACTGCATATGTTCACTACTTTCAATATGACATCTACTTGGTATTAAACATAAGGTTGGTACTCAAAAGCCTCTTTGTCTATCGAGGATAGCTTGGTTGAGTTGTCAAGGTCTAGTTTTCAGAGTGGTAAAGCATTTAGACAAATACAACCTCCCAAAGCTATTGTTGGAACAATACAGTAAAACAAAGTTATTATGGGAACTATGGATGAATGTCCCATCATAGTTCTTACTTTAAAAACAACAAGCAGTTTAAAAACCACCCTGGAATTATAGTAGGGAAAAAAATAAAGAGTGGCATGGTTTCAAGTCTGTAACCCTAATTGTCTAAAAATAACCTATAAAAAAGTCTTTAGGTTAGGGCTCTGGTCCATGATTCATAGTGCTGTTCGGAACACAGGGAGATCCAACTGCATCACTGTGAAAGTTAAAGGTGCTGTAACCAGGTGGAATGAATGTTGATGTGTCCAAAACGGGTGTACAACTGTGTTGAAAGGGCACTAAACGTCTGTCTAGACCACAAGCTGGAACTGCATAGCCCAGTAGGGCTCTGCTTTGGGACAATCTTCAAGTACCTAGTCTGAAAACACTGATGATGAACCTGCACTTACACCATAATAGGAGGTGTCTAGTGGGTAATGGGGATGTTATTGGAAATTCCTTAAGGTCACATGAATGAACTTGCTGTGCTAGTAAATAGAGCCACAAGTCCTGCGGTACCTCAGTTGCAGTTTGTAGAAAATTCCCTTTTCTGCGTGGTCACCCCAGATTTCTCATCTTTTACTGGAACATTTTTTTTCATGGCTTTCGAACTCTGTGCACTTTACCCCTGCTAACCAGTAGTACAGTGCACGAGTCCCCCCCCCCCCCCCCCCTTAAACATGGTTAAATGGTATACTACTAATGGCATATTTAACTTGCCTATAAGTTTCAATTGCATGGCACAAAGTGTACCCAGGGCCTGGAAGTTAAATGCCACTGGAGCACCAATTTTGCCATCTACTACAGTGGCTGTGTAACACTACCATTGTAGTCTGACAGTGGCAGTGTAAAAACTGAACATCTGCCAGCCAAAATGAAACCATTTGACATGTGAAAACCTTCCTTTTAAATATTAGTGTCAACATGTTGGCCCAGTAACTCACAAGGCAGGGCACAAGGTATTTAAAAGTAAGATTTGTAGAAATGTAATGCTAATATGTTCTTACAGTGACTAGCACCCAAAAGCTATTTCCACTGTGGCAGGTAGCTGTCCTATGTAGAAAAGCCAGAGTACAGATTAAAATACTAATATTCTATCTCTGGAATGGGACCAGCTAGAAAAATAATGTTTATTCTTTACTAAAAATTCAATGGAGAAGCTGGACTTTTAATAGGTTCTGGTCTACCATGATCATTGGCACTTTGAGCTTTTTGGTGATATTTCTACTTACATTTCATCTCTGAGTCCCCTTATTTGAATTTTATAATTTTAATTATTCAAGTTTATTCTCTATTTGTAATTTGGTTTGGGGTTTTTTTTTTACATTTTGAATTTATTATTGTTTTGGCACTGCATAAATACTTTATATTTTACATGTAATCATGTTTTCTCTCTGCCATAGCTATCAGGTTTTCAGCCCAGGTTAATTTAGGGACTTTCAGCCTGACAAAGGCTGTGATTATTCCTTGAGATAGGCAGTCACCCAACTCCAAGTATGAATCCAATGTCTTATGCTCTAGTGATGTGTTACTGTCACTGTGTAACACCTGTGGATACTCTGGGTTCTCTTCTTTTGACACCCATGGGGTAGTTTGAGAAGGAATTAGGGAATTAGCATTGTGCAGGCAAATCAGTGCAGCAGAGCCTTGGTCTGATGTCAGGCTTTATGCTACTCTAGGAATAAATGCATACCAAACAGCTGCATATTTTCAGTAAGCACCAACCATTCAATTCTGCAAAGTAATAATATTGAGCTCAAGCTCATTTCCTAGGGTCACGATAGTTGGTAAGTCAGTCCACTGAAAAATAGACTTAAATAAGTGTCAAACATTCTGGTAGCAACAAACTAAGCTTATCTCTGTGCGCATTTCGTTCCTCCAGTAGAGAGTCAGAGGTAGGCTTCAACTGAATTTTGTGCATTTCAGATTCCTTTCAGGCATGAGAAAACTAATCCACACAAGGCCATTTATTACAAGTTGGTCTGGTGCTAAAATTATCATACTTGATCAACCCTGACTACAAGTGGTTGATTATTTAGCGTGTGCAATAATTATCACCTATCACAAGTTATTGGGGAAATTAATGCTGATATTGGTGCTCAATACACCAAAATCAGCATGTTCGGGTAATTATGGGAATGTTTTCCATAGGCCACAACAAACCCCAGAGACAATGGGGTTCCACTGCTGACAATGTAACTTTTTCTCACATAGACATTACACCATCTTGTCACTCAGTGCTGGACTTTCACACTGGGCACGCAGGCACCATCACTCAAGTACAGACTGGCTGCACCCTAAACAAAACACTGGTTCCAACTATGAGGAAGTGGATTATTAGATGGGGTGGAAGGTAGTCCAGCACAAGAAATAATGTCACAATATCGTGTAGATCCAGTAAAGGGTTAAGTAAGTTAAACCTGAGCTTAACCCCTGGTAGTTATAGCACAGAGCAGACAGGGTTAACTTAAACAAATGTGTAAAACATTCAAACGTACCAAAACAGATAAAACATTGAAAACAAAACACAATAAAAATCAAATTACAATTTATAAAAACAGGGAATAATTTAATTAACAAAATTACACCAAAATGACAAAAACTCAATAATGGAAAACCAGAGATATGAATTTTAAAAGTTTAAAATGAAAATAGCACCAAAAGGCGTTAAGCACCAACCACAGTCATCTGGTTTTACTTGACTGGGACAAGGGTAAGGTTTAAGGTTAAACGCAATGGAGTGCAAGTCAGATACAAGGACCAGGATCGTCCTGGTGGAAAAGTTTCCACCCACTCTCGACTGTCTTCAGGAAAAGCAGGCAGTGGGCTAGAAGGGAGCTCGACGTCAATGGAGTCCAGCATTGATTTGAAGCCTCAGTGAAGCAGCTGGTTTAGGTGCAAAAACCTCCGACAGGATATTCAAGTTCAAGTTCAGGAGCCCAGAGGTTTCTGGCATCAATCGGGTTTCCTTCAACAGTGTCACTTATGAAAATGCGTTAGCAAAAACATTTTCTAAGTCACAAGATTTAGGGATAGAAAGGAGCACCTACAGATTTTAGCCAATGGTTCTGGGGCATCAGTAACAGTACTTGGGGGATGATGGGGGTCAGGACTCACTCTAACAGAAACTACAGCAGGGTCCAGGGCAGGTTCAGTTGAAACAGGTCAGCTGGATTCCTTCTGGAAAGTGGCTGTCGGGCAGTTTTGGTGTCTCTGTGGCTTAACAGGAGGTCAACCAACAGATCCTTGGAGTCCATTTCTTTGTCCTGAGTTCTTGTATGAGCAGGTCCAGCCCTTTGGGTTCTTCTCACAGGTCTCAACAGCATGTGCAGTCCTTCTGTCTTCCACAGGTCCAGTAGTGTTTTAAAGAGGGTGCCCTGGGTGCCACATTTATGTCTGGCCCTTGCCTGTTAGGGAGGGGCATGAGTCACCCACACTAACTAGTAGAAAAAAAGTTCCCAGGGGTAACCCTACCACTACAATCCCACAGTGCCCCTTTCTACCTAAAACCCACATTACAGAACCTACCTTTCTCACGGACTAGCTCCTTTGCCCACCCTAGAGGTGTGGCCATCCTAGAGGTGTGGCCAGAGAAATGAGCAACTCCTCCTCTGCGGTCACTCAAAACTGATCCAGGGGGCGGCTTATCTCTCACTGGGATTAGTGCCTGACTGGCTAGGGGGGGAAGGAAGGGGACAGGCCCAGGTGTTACCTACATTTGCCTGCCTGCGACAGGGTAGGCCTCTTCGAAGTTAAATAGGTTCATGGTCACTGCCCAGATAGTCATCCTGTCAGAGGAAGAGAACACCTCCCCACAACTGAGGTCTGTGTATCAGCTCTGGGAGTATGTTCACACCTCATCAAGCAGGTATTCAGTCATGGGTGACAGTTGGAAGCTCATGCATGTGGGCTTCTACAGGCTTTAGGCAGGTATAAGATTACTTTTTAAAAGTACCCTTTGCAAAATATGTATCACAAATTCGACTTTGCCAATGAATTAGGCTTATAATAAATATTTTAGAAAGTCCAAGAGTTAACTTTTTATTTGGTTCGTAGGCAGACACAACTATTTAATTGTAATATTAATCCCCACGGCTTTCCTATGGAACAGCTAAGCCTGCTACTGTATTCACTGCTTGTAGGGTCCAGTGACTGTAGGGACATTTTTACATTAAACTTTGGCATGTGCTGCTTTTAAATACCATGCACCCTGACTTATTGACATTTAAGATGTACCTAACCGCATGCGTGCGGCGGTTATTTTTGCGCTGTGCGGCTTTTTTCTAAAAGCCGCGTTACATGACGAGCTGACCTCGTCATGAGCATGTGAGCGGCGCAACTCATGACGAGCTCAGCTCGTCATGAGCACGGAAGTGGTTAAGGGGGACATATTAATATTTCAAAGAAGAAAGCAGACCTGTCAAAGGGTTGATTTTGACAAGTAAAAAGTACAGCTCAAACCTGCACAGCAGGTCACTGAAGGCAGTCGAGCAGTCTTGTTTTGCACAGTCACATTACAATAGGTGTTGTTCATCACCACCCCCTTTTCTGAATCGTTTTTGGCCACTATAGGTGTGGCAGGGTATACTCAGACATGAGTCCCTTGCTCACTGCTCCATCAGGATTCAAGCAAGCCGGGCCGACGACGGCTGAAATGCCAGAAACCGGTCCCCGGAAGCTTGTCTCCTTTCTGGTGAAGAATTGGCTTGGTAGTTTCGTCTGCCCTGTTCCCATGATGCACTGGGCCAGGGACAGACTAATTTGCATATAGCCAGGTTCTGAGCTGGGATGGGGCAGTGAGCTAAATAACGGTGATGGATCAAGCCCTGATCTTTGGACTGGGTAAGAGTGGTCTGCCTAATTCAGACACTCTGTTCATCACCACCCCCTTTTCTGAATCGTTTTTGGCCACTATAGGTGTGGCAGGGTATACTCAGACATGAGTCCCTTGCTCACTGCTCCATCAGGATTCAAGCAAGCCGGGCCGACGACGGCTGAAATGCCAGAAACCGGTCCCCGGAAGCTTGTCTCCTTTCTGGTGAAGAATTGGCTTGGTAGTTTGGTCTGCCCTGTTCCCATGATGCACTGGGCCAGGGACAGACTGATTTGCATATAGCCAGGTTCTGAGCTGGGATGGGGCAGTGAGCTAAATAACGGTGATGGATCAAGCCCTGATCTTTGGACTGGGTAAGAGTGGTCTGCATAATTCAGACACTCTGTTCATCACCACCCCCTTTTCTGAATCGTTTTTTGGCCACTATAGGTGTGGCAGGGTATACTCAGACATGAGTCCCTTGCTCACTGCTCCATCAGGATTCAAGCAAGCCGGGCCGACGACGGCTGAAATGCCAGAAACCGGTCCCCGGAAGCTTGTCTCCTTTCTGGTGAAGAATTGGCTTGGTAGTTTGGTCTGCCCTGTTCCCATGATGCACTGGGCCAGGGACAGACTGATTTGCATATAGCCAGGTTCTGAGCTGGGATGGGGCAGTGAGCTAAATAACGGTGATGGATCAAGCCCTGATCTTTGGACTGGGTAAGAGTGGTCTGCATAATTCAGACACTCTGTTCATCACCACCCCCTTTTCTGAATCGTTTTTGGCCACTATAGGTGTGGCAGGGTATACTCAGACATGAGTCCCTTGCTCACTGCTCCATCAGGATTCAAGCAAGCCGGGCCGACGACGGCTGAAATGCCAGAAACCGGTCCCCGGAAGCTTGTCTCCTTTCTGGTGAAGAATTGGCTTGGTAGTTTGGTCTGCCCTGTTCCAATGATGCACTGGGCCAGGGACAGACTAATTTGCATATAGCCAGGTTCTGAGCTGGGATGGGGCAGTGAGCTAAATAACGGTGATGGATCAAGCCCTGATCTTTGGACTGGGTAAGAGTGGTCTGCTTAATTCAGACACTCTGTTCATCACCACCCCCTTTTCTGAATCGTAAACCACCAGTGGCATTTATCTTACAGGCCCTGGGTCCTCTTTGTACCATATACTAAGTAACGACAGGTAAGTTAAATATGTAAATTAGGAGAATACCCATTGTTGAATTTTTTTTAGGGGTCAGATCACAATGTCGGGGGTAGTAAGTGGCATATAAATGCAGATGCAATACATGCATTGGGGCCTGGTTAGTAGAGTCCCAGTCCACAGAGTCAAAAAACACAGAATCATCAGTCCAAGAAAATGGGGGTGATCATTCAAAATGGGGCATTTTCCTACAGAAACCGCTATAAAAGGGCAAGAGGTAGGATATCCCCCTTTGGAAGATAAGCTGAGGGGTGACATTGTTGGGGGTCTTCTGCTTCCAGCAGGAGCCTAGGGTTATGTTGGACAGCACTGGAGTTGGTGCATGGGTGGTCCATGGGGTTAGGGCTCAGCTAAGCACACTATAATAATTAATAAAGAAGAACAGAAGGATTTAATCAATTGTGGGATTTTGTCCCCACATTAAATTTATTTGAAATCCACTTAAAAGGCTCTCATTAAATTAATACTTTATCTATCACAGTGCAGTTTTATATTGCATAAACAATATCCAAATGTCAGAGTGCTTTACAAGGGAAAAGTTTCATACTGCAACAGCAGTTTACAAGAGAATGATGTTGCATGAAGATTCCGCATATGGACTTATACAGAGTGGTAGAGAGATTTACAAGAGAACATTTAGAAGAAAAGTTGCACAAAACAGCAGAGTTAGATAGCATAAATGTGGTACAAGTGAATTAATAACATGCAGAGCTCATTAAAGAAGAGCTGTGTTGAGAATTACATCACTATTTATTTCATTTCAAGTAAGGGCATCTTTCCTCTCTTGCATGTCTACACGAGAATTAGTGTGCAATGTATGGAATTCTGCTTGCATTCTGTACTTTCACGGTGACAAGAAAACACAAACATGGCCACCTTCTGGTAGGGGGCTGCACAGCATGTTATCAGTCCAGTCAGTAAGTCCCAGAAACCACAACATTGCGTGCGATACGCACAAAGCAGACATAAATCACATGTGCCAGCAGGGACATGACATCAGAGCAAGAGCGGAGGCCGATCTAAACCTAGTCAATTAATCAATCAATCAATAAATAAATATATTTAATCGGTCAAATGTGATATACCATAAAAGCACATATTAAAAACAGAGACGTCACAATACAGTAACAGCATTAAAAGCAAGTCTTAAATATGAAATGACAGTTCTTAAAGCACACCAATAATACGTATTGATTCATGATGAATATTGTTTCCCTAAAATCAGCGCTAGAGTTATAAAAATTAAGAACAGCAAAGAAATTCATTGGGGACTCAAGGCATTGTAGGAAAATTAAACCCCCCCTTGATTGGACTTAAGAGATCTCCTTCTGAAAAGAGGGCGCAAAAACTGTGATCTATGGAATGCATACAATGAACAAAATAGCAAAGTGCTTCGTGGATTGCCAGGAACCCTATGGCCGGGACAACTCGGTAGGGAAACAAACCAAGATTCTGTGACGGAGAAGGCCCCTAGATAGTGAATCATATTAAGACGAAGCAGAGAAAGGTAAAACCTTTGTTCAGGGGCTTTGGCCCACGTTAAATAGGGATCCAAGCTATTACTAGTGGAAAGAGATATGTAGTATTGGACTGTTACCATATTGTTAAAAAGAGTGTACACCACACCAAATACAGGGTAGTTCTCTTTATTACATCCATCAAGAGTTGCACAGCCTTCCGCCAAGCCAGCTCAATCCAACTGACTCAGGGGATGCCGGCACATAAAAAAATGGAGTTGTAACCTACAGCGGGCTCTTTAGTACAATGGAGTCTTGTATACATCATATGGAACTCAGTATAGAACTTTGTATGTGCTAGGCAACCACTGAGTCAGTTGGATTGAGCTGGCTTGGTCGAAGGCTGTGTAACTCTGTTGGTTATCATTCCCATGCATTGCCCAAGTGGGTTTAGGGCCCTGTTTTTAGGATCTGTTATAGTGGGACCTAACGTCTCTTTCTTTTTCGCTGTTGGCTCACACAAGATAATACTCGCTGAGAAATCAGATACTGCAGTCATTGGGCCTGAAAGGACTCCCCCTCCTCTGGGCCCAGCACAAGAGAGTTGGACCTCTGAGGGGTCGTGGCCATAGATTTCTTTTAAAAGAATGTATTTAACTAGATCAACAAATACATTACAAACTCCGTACCTTTATCATTTTCAAACAGTTTAGCCATCACCCCATGCAGGTTATAAAACATCAATCATTCCTTACAAAGGGAACAGAGATTACAATTAGGCACTGCCGTCCATCTATGCCTCTCCCCGTGCACCACTCCGTAGGGTTGATATTATGTCTTTAACCCTCAGACTTTTGCTTATCGTCTGCAGACACCTCTCCATCCTCCTCGAACCTAGTAAGGAGCCCTCCCCCTTCTCCAGGTTTACAAATCTTCCTCCACGCGTTCGGTCGTAGCCATAGATACCAGGCCAGAGGGTAAAGTTATGGTATCATGCTGTATAGAAATTAAGTGATAAGTGACAAAACTCAGAATTTCCCCAAGTTCAAGGGATAACGGTCTCGCAGCCAACTCTAACCCCTTAGAGACCACACTGACAGCCCGAGCCAGAAAGGCATCCAAAGTAGTGCCAGTATGAGGGTTAATGGTGACAGCCTCCTTCTCCTTCTCCACTGGCAATTTATGCTTTACCATGGTCCTATAGTGTATAAGTCAAAAGAAATTTAAAAGTGAATACTCAATAAAAGTTTAAGGTGTCTCTGAAGAAAGAGGGGGTGGCCCAGCCCGGTCTGTCCCAGCCGATGCTTCACCCGTGTGTGACCCTTGCTGCAAGCAGCGAGGTGCACTTTTAGCTCGATGTCAGTGTCCCACGCACTGCCCTTCCTTATACTGCTGTGGGCATTGCTGGGGACGTGGTCCCACCCCAGTGCACAGTCCAAACTCACAGCTCAGGGACCACTGTGCAAGTAATGCATATCCCAGGCAGGAAGGCACACTTTTAAAGTGATGCCAGTATCCCCGTGCCCCGCCTTTCCTTCTATTGCTCTGGGCATTGCTGGGGGACGTGATGCCACCCCAGTGCAGAGTCTAAGCATACAGAGCAGTTACTCCTGTGCAAGTATCCCCTAGTCAGAAAAACAATCTACTCCACCCACACTGACGAGTTAGGTCCGCACAGTAACAGAGCTGCACCATCCTCATCTGACATCCTCGAATCCGGTAACTCTGCTCCAATTCTCCTCAACTCCAGGTGGGTTAATCCCTAACTTACAGCAGACCAACAAAGGGAATGGTACTGCCACACATGCAGCTCAAGCTGCCAGCTGGAGACCGGTGCCTGGGCAGCTCATGTACCCCCAAGACTCTACATGTGTTTATTCATGTCAGCCAAGGGGGTCGGCAAGCAGAATTAGGGTTAGGAGGGCGCACCACATTTCGCAGGTGCTCCCTCTCAAATGGGCGGCTGCCTGGAGATTACTGTGTTGCTTAGGCCTGCAAGGCAAACAAATGGAAAGAGGGGGAAGGAAGCACCCCAGTTGCCATTAGAGGCAGCAGGACCCGGACAAACCTGCAATGCAACATCCTGGGTAAACCAAGTTGATGGGCTCCCCAGCAGAGCTGCAGCACCTTCCCCTGTAAGCCAGAAGGCGGCATATGGGACAATGAAGGCCTAGAAATGTAGTCAAACATTTCTCTAAACAAAAAGATAGATGCTACACGGGAATAAATAAGAAATTATTTGATATGGTCATTAGAAGCAGAAGACTCATCGATACATAGACTATAATTAGCTTATTCTCTCTGTATCAGTTCCTGTAATGTAAAAATTCATCCATGGACACAAGACCCATCATCATGCAGAAGACACCACACTTTATCTCGAACTCAGCTCTTTGTATGTTTTCATCTGACTTAAGGCCACCCTCAGTAATAGTATGTTGAGGGTGTCCATATTTAACCTCATTAAAAGCAATTGTAACTTCCTCACCAATAGATCCAAATAGCTCAAAATTGATGATTGCCTTGTCAAAATGAAGCTAAAGGAGGGATTTACCCCCCAACTCATTCCGAATGGAAAATCTCTAGGCTTCATCATAGACAAAGACCTATCCTTTTAGACAAGTATTACTAATTTCACTCATCTTAGACTCGTACAAAGAATGGGGCCACAATTCCCTTAAGTCAAATTCACAACAACAGTCATTAGGAAATATAAATACCTCACCTCAACGACTTTGAGGGTACTCCATCATCTGTACAAGTCTTCATCATCTTCAAAACATATATCACCTAAAATCAAAACATATGTCACCTAAAATGGGGCAACAAGCAAATTTCCACCCCATTTAGCTCGAAAAATCTCAATCTCAGGAGGTCAAAGTCAGGGCCGGCGTTAGGCATGGGCAGCCTGGGCAGCTGCCCAGGGCCTCGCACTCAGCCCACCAGCATGGGGCCACGCACTGGTGATGTGTCCTGTCTGTTCCCTGGCGATCCATTTCAAAGAAAGGTGCCACATTTCTTTGAAATGGAGGGGCCCCCCTCCCCGGGCCTCTCAGGGATGGTATCTGGATACATGAGGGAGGGAGACGCTCCCTTTAATTGAAAGGAGACCCATTCACAGACACCGTGGGAGGCCCATTGTCCATCATTTTGGTGCCCCCATAGTTTTAACTTTTAGCCCACAAGCAATTCTCACACCTATCGGACTGAAGGTGTGAGAAATGCTTGTGGGCTCAAAGTTAAAACTGTGGGGGGGAGACAAAATGCTGGACAATAGGCCTCCCACAGTGTCTGTGAATGGCCTCCTTGCAAGGGGCCACTTATCTACATTAGAGGGGCCTCGCACATTCCCTTTTAGCCCAGGGCCTCGCAAATCCTAGAACCGGCCCTGGTCAAAGTACTCGAGGAAGCTATGGCATTGAAGTGTGCAAACAAAGTAGGGCAAAAATAAAAGAACAAAAAAACCTCCTAAAATTATGGAATAAGGTTACATTACACCATCCCACCAGAAGCATGGCTCACTCCTTCACCTTTACTTTCACTTTCCGTTTTAGTAAGAGACGGAAGTCATTTTACAAAAAGAAGTTCTTCCATTGACAAAGATCCTGAAGTTTAAACATGGTCAAGGGTCTACTTGTACGAATTGCTAATCATGCCTCATGCTCCTCTTTTATAGTTTTCCAGTGCTAGCCAGCTAAAGTCGCTCTATATAACCCCTATCACACACATAAACGTCCACTAAATCCATAGGATCATGTGAGAGCATAAACAAACTATATTCCTTTCATACAATGGCTAGAACTAGTTCATTCATATGGTGTCTCGATATTCCCAAGATAATCATCTATTATCTAAATCATCATGTGATATTTTGTTCTTATTTGTGCCTGGTTGCATGTCAATATCATTTTCAATAAGTTGGTATGCCTGTATTTTATTCTGAGGTCTGCTGAAGAACATTTACCAGTCGCATACACATCTTTTAGTGAGTTAACAAGCATGTTGTCCACTAATTTGTCACACTTGTGGTTTCCAGCTGTGTGGATGTTTGCACATGTAGTATAATGCTATAAAGTGCTATTGGGAGCAACCTGGCTGCTCACGATATGGAATACTATTGCTGTGTTTGAGCTATGTGGGATGCTCTGTTTACCGGGTATTGCTCGATTTAGTGCGAGTGTCTGTGTTTTGTTGGTGGTGAATACTTCCCCGATTGGGTTCGTGAAAATGATGGAAATAAAATCACAAGGTTAGAATAGTGTTGTGCCCGTTTCCAATAAAATAACAATCACAGAACCCATTAAACCGGATGGTGATATGTGCATAAACATTCTATGGCAACGATATAGCTAACTGCTCTTCATTTACATCAAAGTAGCACAAGATAGGCACACAAAGAAGAAAAGTGTGTATGACATTTTCATACAACTTTATTGTAGGGGGATGGTCCAGCCTATTTCAACTGAGCAGGCAACATGATTTATAGTGTTGCATTTGAACCAAATGAAAGTCTCCTCCCTTTATTCTGTAAAAGCTTCTGATGGAGTGACTTCAAATAAAATTCACTAAGTAAATGACCTTGGAAGAAAAGTTTATATATTTGTAGCAACTCAGTGGGATACAAAGTCCTCTATGTTGGCAGAGTATGGGTCATTCCCTCAAAGAGAAAAGGCGATCTGAAAAATAGATCAGACACAGTCAAAATGAGATCGCAAAAAAGATGTTCAGAGTAGACCACTGAGGCGTGTTTCCATTTTGTCATTTAAGAACCTATGTAGGAATGCACACTGCCTTTTTTTCATGCGGCATACATGGCCACCAGCTGTAAGTACATATCTGAATAGGTACGAATTTGGGATCGAATTACTCAAACCTTTATCCAGAGGGGAAGCGTGAACAACCGGTGCAATAGCATCAGTGCTCAGTCATGAGGATATTTAGCAGAGGGCATCTTATGTTTTAGGTTAAAAAAAATGTGTTTTATTCATACTCGAGCATGATCTGGATTTAGTTCGAGGGCCTGCTCAGACCTCCTGAACTTGGCCCATCAATCTCCTATGAACTACTATTCACTGCCTTTAACTAGCATTAGAGGAAAGAGAAATGGTGTGGTTGTGTGAGTGGTCAGTGCTTCTACAACCTGGGGTTATAGCATAGTGCATACACCAAAAACAGACACAGAAGTAGCTCTAGCCTTTTTGACAATATACCTCACTGTTGTATGCTGCTTGTGTGCTACTTGGCACACAAGCTTCTTAGAACTTGGAATGTTTATCCATGTTCGAGAGGTAAGATTCTGTATGGGTCAGTTGGAGCTTGACTGCGCACTTGGCCAGTCTGTGGATGTTAAGCTGTTCCTATCTTTCCTAAATAAATCCTTATCCTGAAACCAACCTGATTGCGGACCTTACATCATTCCAACACTCACTTTTTCCTTTCCCCCACAATTGCTATGCCGACAGGTATGCCTCAAACTGGCCCACCTGCAAACATCACTGGCACTTTCAACAGACAGTCACCACCACACAGCTCCTGTCAGTGGCCACGCCCACACCACTATAATCCCTTGATACCTTCCACCAACTGAGAAAGGTTGTTACTTTAATGAACTGTACCTATACAACCATGCATCCAGTTACTGCAGCTTTGTAACTGTGTCATTATCATAAAACTAACTAACTTGACATTTTAATTATTTTTACGCTATTCAGTCCTGAAAGGTGTGTTTCATATATAACAGATGCTAATACATAATTTACTTTTTCAAGTGTTTTTACGCGATTGCGAAAAGGCTCAGTTCAGACCATTCCAAACATGGAGCAGCATTTCTTAGATATCCTCTTCAACTCATATGTTCAGCTTTCCTTCACTGAAAGCATGTGGACACCATGTGACAACATTCATCCACCCTGCTGCAAAAACAGGCCAAACCAATTTGTAAGGCTATATATCCCATCCCTGATTGAAAAGGCTTCTCTTGGCCTATTAACATCTTTAATTGCCATATTTGATAGTTTCTCTCTGCTAGAAGGTTCTCTTTCAGTTTAACATAATTATGCAATTAATCATCCGCAATTTAAAAAAAAAGCTTTAAAGGACCCTGTGGAACATAGCAACCAAAGACAAATAGGAATCCCTTGCCCCCTGCTTAAAACTATTAACAGCAATCCCCTTTCTATGCTGCCAGCAGACAGTTTTGTGCTAAACATGGATTGCGCTGAACCCCAACAATGCTCAACGGCACAAAACATCTTTTCTCTTGATTCAATGCACGTAATAAACTAAATGCAAATTCCTTTTGGTTCATTTCTGCCTACTCTCTGGCTGTGTTATGCCCAAGGCCAGTCATCACAGGTGGTGCAATGGTTTCCCCAGTGTGTGGTACTGAAGCAGCCCCAAGATTTCTAGCGCAGGGGGGCTAGTGAACAATAAATACATATAGAGCAACTCTTCATGATATGCCACAGTATGTGTTGGGCAAGCATAACAACTTCAAAATGGTAGGAGACACTCAAAGACCAATTTTATAAAATGATCTACTTGAGGTACTGCAAGTATTGTGGGCACTGTGAGAAAATGATATACTTCTTTACAGAGGATTTGGAAAGTACTACATGATACCGATAGGAGTGCCTGTAGCACCCTGGAGTCCTCTTTTGATGGCAGAAATGAAGAAATGGGCTCTAGATGGTAGTGTGGGGCATGGTCTAAAGGCTCTTACTTTAGACCGCTTGGTATGACATTTTTGGCTTCAACACCACTTCTTGACAGGGTCGAAAAACACTTTCTACTGGACACTCGAAGAATGTATGTACATCCTGGGTTCCTTGCGACAGACCTGAACATGGAGAAGCCAATGGGTATTGTCACGGAGTTGTAAGATTAATTGCTACTTAAACTTATGGATCAGAGGCTCAACAAGCGCAACATTTTGGGGGTGGGGGAGAGGGGGAGTGGGCAGCTAATAAATATTTCAGGGGGGGGCTAATTCTTCCAGCAATAGGCAGAGTGGAGATGCAGGGGCTTTAAGAAGGGGTGAAATCAACACAGCCTCATTAACAAGTAAATGGTCTTTTAAAGACCTGTGAAGTACTCAGGTACGGCTGCAAGATGGACACCAGACCAGCCAGCTGACGATGGAGGGGGGGGGGGGCTGAAGCCCTTTGAGCCCTATGGGCTTGCTATAGACTTCTTTGATTATTTGATGTATTTGCATTTGTCCTAAATATATTTTTAAAAATCAATTGTGAATGAATCAAGAAATGCCACCTCGAGTAAGCATTTCAAATATTTTATTTAAGAGAATACTATCTAAGCCTGCCAATAATCACACTTTACTTAGACTTCTTAAAAAAATAAGAAAAAAAGGTGAGCTTTCTTAAAGAAAACAGATAAAATAACAATGAATGGAACCAAGTGCACCAAATGAAAATTAGAGAATGAAAGGAAATAATAAACAATCATTAGTACCATGTTGACATGTTTTCTAAAAGTATGTATGAATGATTCGTTGCCCTTAAGTTCATCACATTATGTGAAGTGTGACATCTTGAAATCATCAAGACAGTTGCCATTTGGTTTCGGAGCAAAATATATATTAATATTAAAATATCATGAAAAATTCACGAACAACAGTGAAGAATGTTAAGTGATTCGCTGTGTGGACATCTGCTGGCTCCCAAAATCACAATTCTGTAAATAATGTTCTGCGTGCAGAATATCACACCCCTTTATTGTGCAAGTTATATTAAATTACAGGAAATTGTCGATGTAAAAGTCACTCCACTCTAAAAAACAGAGTCTGCCCACTGGAAACGTGTTTATTTTAAAATGTTGTTTTGTTTAAAAGAAGCACTTAATTATTATAGCATAAGGCACGCTTCAGCAACTTTAAATGTAACTTGTCAGTCTGGAATTGGGAAGAAAGTTATGTCAGGCGGGTACCAGCATTTAGGTTTTTTGCTTCTATTTATTTTTTACTCAGCCTTAGTCTTACTAACCAGTGCTTGTGGTGAAATACTGTCATACCGGATGTGGAGCACCAGGTGCAGGGCATAGAGACCTTAGGTCCCCTGACCTCTTATTGCAGTATGTTACTAGCTGGCTGTCCGCCAGCAGTGGGGGGGGGGGGGGGGGCATTTGCTTTGCTCGCACTCGAGCCTGTGACACCCATGCTGTGTGATTGAGTGCTGCATTGCATAAAGATACCTTTGAAAAGCACACGGCTAAAAGGCCATTACAAAGAGTAATGATGAAATTAATCTCACAAGCACTCCCGACCTGCCGTAGCACTTCAAACAGACCGAGAGGATAGCGAAAGCCCCTAGAGTCATTGTCTTGGTCCGCCTGCAAGCCTCCATGTTATTCGAGGCGTTGCTGCATTGCTGGCCTCGATTGGTGTCTCACATCCATTTTGAGTGAAAAGTGGACTATGTTCAGATAGATCATGCATGCCCTAAGACTGATCACCTGCTAAAGACGCCAATAACCGCAGCAGGAGCAGCCTCAAAAGATTGACCTGAGAGTTATCACTATGTCTTCACTATGCAATCCCTCACGGAATTTAACCTGTTGGAATAACAGAATGAGTTACTCACTAGGCCGCCCTGGACAAAATTATAGTTATGGTAAAAAATGTACTTGCCATTATTAGAATGGTAAATAGCTTACTTGGATGGAACATTAAAGGCCAAATTCCAAGTCGGTATCCGTATTCCGCACCAGAAATTACAGATCACGTTTGTGATGGGGGGCGTGGTTAAGGTGCCGACCAAGATGGTGATGCCTGGCTGAGCCCGGTGGATGCAGGAGCTTTATAACCCTATGGGGGACAGTTCCGGTGCTTGCTGGGCTGTGAGACGAAAATGTGGCACAAGCCCTCGCTTTGGTGAAATGCTGGAGCCTTTTTAAGAGCTCTGTGCTTCCTGCTTTGCTGCAGCCAGCTCCAGGGATTCCACCACGCTGGTAGAGGTTGCGCCCTCTATTTTGGAATGTGGAGGGCGTGTTTCCTCTCAGCTTTACTTTCTCCCCTCAGGGGAAACCTTTTCTTTACTTTATCATCTCAGGCAACATTTTCGATTTTCAATGCTCAAAATGGCTCCTAATAACTCCGGACATATATGGAGCATTAAATAACCAATGCTCATATGTTTTTCTTACTTCACATGTTTTATTTTAATTGAGCTGCTCCTTTTCATCATTTTCCTACAGCATGCTCGATACTTAACTTATATTGAGCAGCTATTATTCAGGTTTTTTGGCTCTTGGACCATTTCCTTTATGGTTTTATTCTTCTCTCCAGGAATATCATTTGTGGAATAGTTTTTTACCACTTCTCTTATCTTCCATTTATGGAAATACATGAAATCTTAAACTTTCAGGTGACTCAAATAACCATCCACAGTGGCATGGATAACGCTGTTCCTCGGAATTCAAATTTTCCTTCAGGTTCCTAAATCCTTTTCTTGTATTAAAATGCCAGTGGGTGCAAACAAAAAATTTCCTAAATAGACCCTCCCTCGCCAATAAAACCGTCATCGGCATATATGGAGGTTATCCTCGATGAAATGTGCGCATTGCTACCATTTATGAAAGAGACTACTAAAACTTTGCCACAGCTGGATGACAAATGGTCCTCTTTGGAATCTCTTGATTTGTTAGTGGAACAAAAAACTGAAAATCTACAGCAGGAATCCCTGTGTATTTCACACCTGGAGTCAGAAGTACATCTGCTTAAAAACACTCTGAGGACCTTGAAAATTGAAATTGCAGAAATTATTTATTCATTAATGTGCTTCCACAAAATGTGGTAGAATATAATCTGATTAGTTACTTTCAAACTTTTGTACTAAAACTCCTTGGTATCTCTACATCTACTCCCCTTAACACACAAATATATCATATTCTTGCTACTAACGTTTCTGCAAAACCATGAAGAGTAATTCTATTTTTCTTGCAATATACTGATTTGCTACAAGTAGTGTCCGATATTATATAAAAAAACAAATCGTTTATGATGTCCATAAGCTGCTCTTTTCTCAAGATGTTGCTAAAGTCACTGCAGACCGTCCAAAACTATTTCTGGATATGTGACCCCAGTTGGGAGCCATGAATGCATGTTAAGGTCTAATCCATCCCTCCTTATTTAAAGTGACCTATAAGGATAAAACAGCAACTTTTGAAGAGCCTGCTGCACTCAAGAATTTTCTTCAACTACATGGAGGAGATATTATGGGCACCTCGAGGATTACTTGATATCTATTTGTATTTTTTGGTCTTTTAATCTCCATAAGGATTATGTATTGTTTATCTCTATTGTCTTTTCTTATGAGGCTGTTTGTTTTTCTCTGTTTAGCATTTTCTCATTTGGGATTGCTTTTTCTTTTACCACAGGTTGTCTGTCTCCGCATTTTGTCCCCATAAAGTTCTATTCTTGTGTAGTGTTCCCCCTATGTCAAATTTGCCCTGTCGTCCTATGGAGTTCAGATATTGTTGCTGTCGTCTTTTGGTGTCACAAACCTTCCTTATGTTCATGTGTTTTGTAGTTATGTTCCTCAGTCATCATTTGTATGACTTGTACTGTCTTTTTGTTTTTAGTTTTTTCCTGGTACTGCTTCATCTTATCCTTCAACTCAGTTTTCCTCTTCTTCTTTCCCTGTTTCTTCCCTTCTTCCTTCCAGATGGTTCTCTTTTCCCCCTTTTTGGTCTCTTTTTATTATATGCTATTATTCTATTCCATTTACAATTTTTCTCTTTTTCTATTTAAATATGATACTTTAGACAGAATAAATGTACATTCTATTGTTTTAATATTCCATTCTGAGTGACCTCATCGAATATTAAAGGGTTAAGTAACCCTATTAAGCAGCAGAGAGTGTCATCACAGTTAGCCAAACTCAATACAGATGCTGCCTTATTATAAGAAACTCATCTTTCAGAGATAGAAGCAGCTACGTTGAATAAGTGTTGGGAAGGTGGCCTATTTGCTTCACCTGCCAAGAGGAAAAAAATGGTGCACTTATCCTCTGTCTTAAGAAGCTTCACGTTACTGTTGTTTCCCAGGAGGCCAGTTCTGAGGGTCGTTGGATTGTTGTTAAACTCCTGGTTGATAATATACCTTTAACAATCTTTAATGTTTATGGTCTAGTTTCAGTTGATAATACTTCCTGGACAAAAAGTTCTCATAAATTGTTAATGTATGATGATGATTATATTATTTTTGGTGGTGATTGTAATCAAATTCATGATTCTGTATTAGGCAGGAGTTAAAAAGTTACATTTATTCAAACTAAATGTATTCACATTTTTGTCATGCACTGTAAATTGCTAGTTGATAGTTGGAGGTTATGTCATCCAGACCTCCGGGAGTACACTTTCTACTCTAATTCACATCACTCACAATCCTGTATAGATTATCTTTTTCTCATTTCTGATCATGTATGTACAGATCTGGATCTTATTCCTTTCTTCCCTCCTACAGGTAGATGGCTTTTCAATAACTCACTTATTTAAGATACTACATACACCTCGTAATTTGAATATTTTATTTCAGTTTTTTTTTCTTTTTAACAATGCCCCATACACTTCCTTTGTAACGATTTGGGACTCTTTTAAAACAGCGGCCATTGGATTTATAATGAATTTTATTTCACAAAAGTAAAAGTGTATGCAATCCCAATCTGACCAATTACTTGCTAACATTTAATCTTTGGAGCATGCCTATAACCACGCTAAGAATGACAACCCTTTAACAAAATTATTCGAAGCAAAAATTCCTTTTAATAGGTTAACAACAAATGCTGCTTCCAATTTCTTGTTGCTCAGAGAAAGACAATAGTTGTTCATATGAAAAAAGTTGAGCGAACACTACTCAGACTATTTACTTTGCTTATGGCTGTTCACTACTCCTGCTACATTAAAATTCTTTGCTACAGATACTGCCTCTACATGCTGCTCCTGCCCCTGTCTCATAACAGATCTTAAACATATCTTGTTTGAGTGCCCTGCTACCCATTAATTCTGGAAATTGTTCTGGTCTCCAATTAATAGGATATTTAACATCACCATCTCCTTTTCTTTCACTAATATTTTCTTAGGTTGTTTGGCTCCTCAATGGCCTCATTCAATTCCTAGTTTTTGATTAATAGATTTACTATTGGCTGTTGCATTTCCCCATATCACATTACATTGGAAACAAACTCACATCGTTACTTTCAGGTCCTGGTAGAATGTCATTTGTTTTCATCACGGATTGGACACAAATTACGTACTTTCAATTAAAAGAGTTATTTTATGGCTTCCACAAACCACATATTTATCCCTTTGTGCCTCTTCCAATAAGATTAAGGTCTCTGTTATGGATGAAGTGTGCAAACAACCTTGAATTTAGTTTTCGTTTTGCCTGTGCACAATTCTGTAATTTTATTTTTCAAATAACATAATTTTTTTACCTTAGTGTCTACAGTGTATTAGATGATGTTACATTTCTTAATTTGATTTAACAAGTTACATTTTGCTTTCCCCTTTCTTTCCCCTACCCCCCGTTTTATGACATAGTTACTTATGATGTAGAGTTTTGTATCTTTTATTATTCTGCATGCATGTCATTTTCCCTGAGAATGCTTTATACATATAACTTTTGCACTGTACTGCTCTTTGATGGCGTATGCATTTATTGGTTGCTGTATCTCTACTGTTCCTCTAATAAACTTAAACTTAAAAAAGAATGTGATGCAGGAATACTGGGTTGTTACAAGTTTAATACTCTTAAATGGAAAATTACTTGGTGTTAGCACACAATTTTCCTCAGGGTTGCCTCATTATTGGGCCTTTTTCTCACATACACATGTTGGTGGCAGATTCCTGGTGAAATGTTTGAGTTAAAAAAGAGCAGTTGTGGTTTTCCAGTGATTCTTCTAATTCGTCTGGCAATTTTCATTACTGGCTGAATTAGAATTACTCCTAGTGGTGCTATTAATAGCAATTATGTTATTGGTCACTGTGGTTTTAGTTGTTGCCATAAACGCATTGAGGGTTCTGAAAAGAACTGTGCCAAATTTGCTAAGATTTTATCAAACAAACTTCATTAAGATTTTTTTCAGAACTGTGAAAGTTTGTGAAGTTGATGATGGCTGCAGTTTGTAAAACAAAATGCAGGAAATCACACAACAAATGCAGGACATACCACCAGCAACAACCCACTTACAGCTTGACAATTATTCACCCCAAAAAAGTGTTATGGAAAAATTCTACAGAATGTTTTTTGCAGGAAATCTTATGAAGTTTTTAAACCTCACAAGATGTCAAGTCAAGTCAAGTCAAGAAATGTATATAGCGCACTACATACCCAGAGGGTCTCAAGGCGCTTGAGGAAGGGGGGGAGGGTTACTTATCCAATATCCAGGTTTTAAGCTGTTTTCTGAAGGCTAGGTGGTTTTGAGTAAGTCGGAGGTGGATGGGGAGGGAATTCCAGGTTTTGGCCGCTAAGTAGGAGAAGGATCTTCCCCCCATGGTGGCTTTGTGGATGCGCGGAACAGCGGCGAGGGCTTGGTTGGACGAACGCAGCTGGCGGTTGGGGGTGTAAAAGGAAAGGCGCGTGTTGAGACAATCAGGTCCAATTTCGTATAGGGCTTTGTGTGCGTGGGTGAGGAGACGGAACGTTATTCTCTTGTTGACGGGGAGCCAGTGAAGGTCTTTCAGGTGGACGGAAATGTGGTCTGTGCGGGGGATGTCTAGTATGAGTCTGGCGCAAGCATTTTGGATGCGTTGGAGTTTTTTCTGCAGTGTTGCGGTGGTACCAGCGTACAGGGTGTTTCCGTAGTCCAGGCGGCTTGTAACCAGTGCGTGGGTGACCGTTTTCCTTGTTTCTGTTGGGATCCAGCGGAATGTTTTTTTGAGCATGCGCAGGATGTTGAAGCATGATGATGAGACGGCGTTGACTTGTCTGGTCATCGAGAGTGAGGAGTCCAGGATGATGCCCAGGTTCCGTGCGTGGTCCGTCGGTATGGGGGCTTTTCCTAAGGCCGTTGGCCACCAAGAGTCGTCCCAGGCGTAAGGGGATGAACCTAAGATGAGGACTTCCGTTTTGTCCGAGTTCAATTTCAGACGGCTGTGCTTCATCCACTCGGCTACTTCTTTCATCCCTTCATGTAGGTTGGTGTTGGTTGGGTCTTTTGTGAGTGATAGGATCAGCTGAGTGTCATCCGCGTAGGAGATGATGTTGAGATTGTGTTGACGTGCGATGGTTGCGAGGGGGCTCATGTAGACGTTGAAGAGGGTGGGGCTGAGTGATGATCCTTGCGGGACGCCGCAGATGACTTCGGTGGCCTCTGACTTAAAAGGGGGGAGGCGGACTCTCTGAGTTCTTCCAGCGAGGAACGAGATGATCCAGTCCAATGCTTTTCGTTGAATTCCGATGTTTCTGAGGCGTTGTATCAGGGTGCTATGGCAGACTGTGTCGAAGGCTGCGGAGAGGTCAAGGAGGATGAGGGCCACTGTGTCTCCGTTGTCCAGTAGTGTTCGAATGTCGTCTGTTGCTGCGATGAGGGCGGTCTCGGTGCTGTGTTTGGCTCAGGAACCAGACTGTGAGGAGTCGAGTGATTTGTTGGTTTCGAAGGAAGGCGGCGAGCTGGCTGTTGACGGTTTTCTCGATGACTTTGGCAGGGAATGGGAGGAGCGAGATGGGGCGGTAGTTTTTGAGTTCGGTGGGGTCAGCTGTGGGTTTTTTCAGAAGGGCGCTGAGTTCGGCGTGTTTCCAGCTTTCTGGGAATGTGGCGGAGTTGAGGGAGCAGTTGATGACGTCTCGGAGATGGGGTGCGATAATGGAGTCTGCTTTGTTGAAGATGTGATGGGGGTATGGGCCTGTAGGGGATCCTGAGTGAATGGAGTTCATCAGGCGAATGGTGTCTTCTGTGGTGATTGGGTTCCAGTCGAAAAGGTTATTCGGAGGAGGTACAGGTTCGGAGGTGAGTGGGGTGGACTGGTTTACGGGTTGGTTGTCAAAGCTGTTATGAATGTCGGCGATTTTGTCATGGAAGAATGAGGCGAGGGAGTCGCAGAGGACTTGAGAGGGGGTGATGTCGTTAGAGCTGGCGGTGGGGTTGGTGAATTCTTTGATTATGTTGAAAAGTTCCTTGCTGTTGTGGGCGTTGTTGTCCAGTCGGTCTTCGAGTGCTGATTTCTTGGCTGTCCGGATTAGTTGGTGGTGTTTGCGGGTGGCGTTTTTGAAGGCGGCTTGGGTGATAGTGTTTGGGTCTTTTTTCCAGGTTTTCTCAAGGGAACGACAGAGCTTCTTGGATTTCTTAAGGTCATCGTTGAACCAGGGGGCGTTCTTGCTTCCTTGTTTGATTTGATGTTTTTTCAGGGGTGCTAGTTTGTCGGCGGTTTGGGTTAGCCATTGTGTGAGGTTGATGGCGGCTTGGTTAGGGTTCGTTGAATAGGCGGGGGGTTTTGAAGAAGCGATGTGGAGATCTGGTCGATGGTGATTTTGTTCCAATTTCTTCGCAGAGTTGGTTGAGGGTGGTTGTGGATCGTGGTCTTGTTGTAAATGAAGTGGATGCAACTGTAGTCTGTCCAGTGGAGGGGTGTGGTGTGAGTGAAGGAGATATGCTTGCTGGAAGTGAAGATAGGGTCAAGTGTGTGTCCTGCGTAGTGTGTGGGGGTGTTGACAAGTTGTTTGAGTCCGAGATTGGCGAGATTGTCCAGAAGGGTGGTAGTGTTACTGTCGTTGCTCTTTTCCAGATGGAAATTGAGGTCTCCCAGTAGAATGTATTCTTCCGAGGGGAGGGCGTGTGGGGTGATGAAGTCAGTAATGTCTTCGCTGAATTTTGTACGGGGTCCTGGTGGCCTGTAGAGGAGGGTGCCTCTGAGTGTGGTCTTGGGGTCAGTGTGGATCTGGAAGTGAAGGTGTTCGGCGATAGCGAGGTTGTCTTCTGAGCTGGTTGAGACGCGGATGGTGTTCTTGTGGATGATGGCGATGCCTCCTCCTGTTTGGATGGTTCGGTCCTTACGGATGATCTTGTAGCCGTCCGGGATGGCTATGGTGATGTCTGGAGCTGAAGAGGCATTCATCCAGGTTTCTGTTAGGAAGGCGATGTCCGGAGAGGTGGTGTTGAGTAGGTTCCAAAGGTCGATGGCGTGTTTGTGAACCGAGCAGGTGTTGAGAAGGATGCATTTAAGGTGGGTGGTGTTGGATCTCAGTTTGGTGTTTGTGGGTTTGGTGTGGGTCTTGATGCAGGAGAATTTGCAGGAGTGGCAGGTGAAGGGTCCATGGGTGTGTCCTGGTGCTGTTTGGGCGCAGTTAGGGAGTCGGCCGGGGTTCAGTGATAGGAGGGTGGAGGCGTCGTATGTAATGCGGGAGGGGTGGGTGAAGCGGGGACCAGGGGGTATGGCGCTGGGCGCGGTCCAGGCGCGGACGGGCGTAGACGGGCTTACCTTTGGCGCACCTTCGGCGCGCATGGGGCGCGAACGCTGCGCGTGGAAGCTGCGCGTAGATCCATCTGTCATAAATGGATGTAGGAGGGGGGCGGAGCGAGGGAGGTGCCGCAGGGAGGTGTGCTCGGGGTGGAGGGGCGGGTTGGCAGGCACAACAACAAACAAAATGTCCGCTAATCTCAGCACAAGCACCACGATATCGGCAGAAGCAGGGAATTGATTCTGCAATGTGGGCAGAGGCGCAGATACTCTTGGAAGCAGGCAGAGTCAACAGCTGTTACTAGCGCAGCAGGCAATTTAATATTTACTCGTGCTACCGGAATAGCAATCACTCGCGCGATGTGGGCTGAGAGTAAAGCTTAAGCAGCGCTCCTAGAATGCTAAACACAAACACTGGTGGCAATATCTCCTCAAGCGCTACGATACCCAGTTTCCAGGGAGCCTGGGGAGCGACCGATGCTGCACGAGTCAGGCTGGTCACAGCGGAGGCACAGGCGGGTCAGCTCTCTACTATCCGTGGGAGGGAGGGGCCGCAGGGAGGTGTGCTCGGGGTGGAGGGGCGGGCTGGCAGGCACAACAACAAACAAAATGTCCGCTAATCTCAGCACAAGCACCACGATATCGGCAGAAGCAGGGAATTGATTCTGCAATGTGGGCAGAGGCGCAGATACTCTTGGAAGCAGGCAGAGTCAACAGCTGTTACTAGCGCAGCAGGCAATTTAATATTTACTCGCGCTACCGGAATAGCAATCACTCGCGCGATGTGGGCTGAGAGTAAAGCTTAAGCAGCGCTCCTAGAATGCTAAACACAAACAACTGATTGTTGCTGTCATCTAGGCAGAGAAGGATCTGTAATCGACCGGGTAAAAAAATGGTTTATTAGTTTTGGTGGAGGTGAGTCCTTCATAAGTATTATGTCCACAATTGTCTCCTTACTGGGAACTAAGTACTTCATTATAGCACTTGACTCTCTCAGGGTAGCAAAGCGGAGCAGTCCATTGCCTACTCAGGGGAGGTAGTGTGAGCTAGCAATCCCAATTTGCTGGGGCACAACAACAAAATTCAATAAATCATTGTGCAGTAAGAGCTTTCTCTTTGAAAACGGAACCTTACATTTATTACACATATCCACTTGCAAATATTATGCATTAATTTACAAACATATAACAAATTTAGATGAAAACTACCTCTGGTGACATTCTGAAATCACATTTGACCCATAATGGATTTGACACACAAAACCACAATACCCCCAACTATACCATAGGCAGCGTTACAATATAAGAGGGTCTCATCCATACTAATATTATAAAGAGAGAGCCCAAACCTTTGAGGCGGGTAATCTCAGTAACCACAGCACCAATCACAACACCCAATACAGCGTTGGAAAGGGCAGTTGCAGCAGAAGGACATAGGCTATGCAGACGGCCACCATATACATTTAAAAGGTAAAAGAACCGTGCCAGCAAAGTAGCCTCTTGTGGGCGTGTCTGCGTTCTGCTGTGGGCGTGTGCTGGGGGAGTGACAAACACTGGAGGCGTGTGGTACGTTCCACCCATCATGCCATGTGAGTCGTATTTGCGCCGCATCAAGGGCATGCTGGGGGCGTGACACGCTGGGGCTGTGACAAACGCTGTGGGCGTGTGTCCGCACTGTGGGCGTGTGTCCGCCCTTCTTGCCATGTGAAGCGCCAATTACGCAATTGCGTTGCATCAAGGGGCACGCTGGGGGCTTGACAAATGCTGGGGGCGTGTGCTACGTTCCGCACTTCATGCCATCTGGGTCGTACATTAATCAGATCGTCTGCTGTGGCCGTGTGCTGGGGGCGTCACAAAGGCGTTCACCTCGAAGCGTGGTAAGTAACCATTCGTAAGACTCCCTTGGGGGACTGCCCGTTGTCTCACACATACTGGGGGTGCCGAATGCAGTGTGTGCCTTGGCCCGGGTGCGTCTGAAAGCGCCGAACGCTGTGTGTGGCTTGGCCTGGGTGCGTCTAAAAAGCACTCGGGCCGAAGAGCGTCAGTGTGGGTCATAAAAAAATAAGAACAGCGGGACACAATCATTCAAGACTCACAGAATTCTAATTGTTAGACGGTCGCCGCTGGCCCTCAAGCGGGGGCACAAGCGACTGAGCGTGTCTGCGGAGACAATTACTGCAGCCTCTCATGCGCGCTGTTACTGAACGATCACATTAAACCAAATTCCACGCGCCTGCTAACATCAGCCAGGGCTGTAGCCGGGCTCAGGCGGCGGATCACTACACTAATTACATGCGCCTGCTAACATGAACCAGGGCTGCAGCTGGGCCTCAAGCGGGGGGACACGCGCCTGCTAACATCAACCAGGGCTACAGCTGGGCCTCAAGCGGGGGAACATGTGAATGACCGTATCTGAATACACACATTACACACATTCTATTTCATACCCGGACAACGTCGGGACGGGCTGCTAGTTAGAAATAAAGCAGACCTATTGGCTTTTATAAAGGGCCACAACATCAAAATATATAACATGCCTATTGGCATTGTCAAGGGGTCACCACATCACATTATAAGGAAAACCTATTTGGTTTGTCAAGGGGTCATCACATTAAAATATAAGTCCATAATCACAAACTTGCATCCAAAGTTAAAACCAATAGCCTCAGTAATCATGTTTAAATGCATGTAATATTAATAAGCATTGCATTGTTCAAAAAGTTGGCAAAAAATAATTTATATTCAAAATCACAGGAAACCTGTTAGTCTCTGACATTTGCCACTTCAGGCCACATAATACAGCAATAGGACCAACCACTAGGGGGAGCCAGCACTCCCGAGCTAAAGCGTAGCAAGACCAAACTCAGGAAATGCTTAAAATATGGTGAAGATTCTCCTCAGGGCATGCATCCTATGAACTACGACAAATTTCCCCAAATCCCTCCTGAGGACGCTGCCGCAATCCCTGCAGCCCAACACAAAATTTTGAATTTACATTGGTGGTGCCCCTGCCCATTTTGGGGCACCACAAAGCCATGAAAAATATTCAAATTAGACGTCTTGTGGAGCATTACGGGCACTCCAAGGTCAGGAGCAATGAATATTGATAAACAGCTATTCACCTTTTTGTTTACAGCTGTTTGTGGCTTATGGTTTGGATACCTAGGTGCCTGAGCATACTGGTGCAGGAAAGTGTGGGGGTTAGTACGGGGAGCCCACTCCCAGCTGCCCCACTCACATAGGTGAGAGCTGGCATCTCCTTTGTTGCTCCCCTGGTGAGAGCAGCGTCTTACATTTTCACCTCAGGAGGGTGGGGACTGCTTTTGCTGCCTTTTTTTGTAGGCCTCAAGGATTCAAGATTACACTAGCCCGGCAGGGCTGCTTTCATTTTCATTTCCGCTGGGGAGATGGGTGGCGCTCAGGGTGATAAGCTTTCAGGGGATGGGGCCGCACACACGCGCACATTGTCCCAGTTAAATAATAATCAGTGCGTCAACCCCTGGGGTCTTGGCCTTCCTTGAGGAATAAGTTTGGAAATAGCGGAGAAGCTACACGTGCTCAGCTCGTTTTTAGGCATATTTAAATGGGCAATTTTAAAGAGTGCATGACTCAAGTCCCATTGGGCAATTTTCTTGATCCTGCACTCATTTTGCTCTTGGTGGTGAGCACTACCCACACGGTCCATTATCAGCAGGCCTCCTGGCCTCTAAAGAGAACACTTTGTGGGAAGCTAATTGTACTGGCTCTCTGCGCCGGTCTTTTTCTTTACTGGTGATCCTTTCCTGCTGCCGTTGACATCTTGCATAGCTACCAGCCAGCAGAGCACCCTCCTGCCCACATTTTCAAGTCCAAGAGCCCTCTGCCTGTCTTGAAGGTCACTTCGAGTGACAGTGGAGTCTAGATCAGCCCTCAACTGGTCCTCTAGAGGCACAAGGGGGCCAACGATTTTCTTGATAGTAGTTAGTTCTTGCATATTAACTTGAATGTGGATATGGAGGTCCTTTGGTAAGAGGAGTAGGACTTAAAATTGAGAAAGCTCTTTGGTGAGGGAGTGAGAAGGAATTTCTTAGTTTGTTTAGACTCAGCATGCAGTGGCAGGGAGTAGCACTTTCCTTTCTTCTTACCCTTTTTTCCCCTCTGTAAGCGGCATATTTCAGGCTCAAAAACAAAAGGCAGTTGGAGCCCGTGATCACTGCACTGTATTCCCTTAATCTCCACAATTAGATACCTTGAGCCTTGTATGTTTGATGTTGGTACCTGACAGCAAGGGCCCAACTCCAGGGGAGGAGGTGTGGGGAGGTGGTGTGAGGGAAGGATATGAAGCATTTGTCTCATGTGACTCCTGCCTAGCAAAGCGTTTGTCCCACGATGAAGCCACAATATGGAAAGGAAACTGCAACTTGGCAGATCTGACAGTCTGGGGCTCGGTGGCTCTTTTTCAGATGATCTGTGCATTGCGTAGCTTTGATATAATTTGCATCATCTATTCTATAACCAAGCCTTTTTGGATATTGGTAAGTGACACTGAGGAAGGACCGAGTTTTATTGCTCAATGTATGCTGAACCCTTCACCAACAACGGTGTGAATATAGAAAACTGACTCAGGAAGGTACTGCTGCAGAAAGTGGAACATTGGGAATAAGAGTAAAGGAAGAAATACAGACCAATGGAAAAAAAGATTGCAAGAAAGATGACAACTGTGAGGAAGGCAGAGAAAAAAAAGAGATGATCTATAAGGGGGGTGGAAACAAAAAGGAGGATAAAGGTGAAAGATGGAAAAAAGAGACGTAGTGTAAGATGGGGAAGCAAGCCACAGGGAAGGGAGAAAATGGTGGATATCGTTTAAAGAAAGAGGGTTAAAGAAGAAGGGGTAAAAAAGGTGAACAGAATAAAAAACTGAGAAAACGGAAATTGAACAGGAAAAGTCATGGTGTATTGTATATGTTGAGTTCAGAGGGAACAGTTATGGGAAAGTTGATGCAACCTGAACTGGATGGGTGAGTTAGAGAAATGAGAGTGAATAGATAAGGAACAGGAAAAGGAGAGTAGGAACACAGTAGAAAATTGTACACACCCCAAGGTGCTCCCTGCTTTTTCTGCAGACATGTTGCCTGGCCCCAGACTGGAGGGACGTTGGCATTTCATGGTGCTGCTTTGGATAACATTGGATGATGCTCCAGTAAATGTACCTGCTCAGGACCCAATGAGGACTGAACCACGAACTGGCTGAAGACAAACCCTGGGGCATCCCGTGGAATGCACAGAGGCTGCAACTTTTCAGAGTGGGACAGAGTGTATTCTGCCACTGCAGGGCCGAGTAATGGAAACAAAGAGTGACTGTGCAAGTCGGATGTAGAAAGAGCTGCAGACCCTTGGGGAGGGGAAAGTAATCAGAGCGTTTAGAGTAATGCCTTTTGGTATTAGCCAGAGACATTTACCAGTTGGTTCTATATATGAACATTCCTACATGATCTTGGAGAAACTTCTTTGATTTCTGAATTTCTCTGAAAGGGTCTAGTTGACTTCTGGTGATCTTAAAATAGATTGTGGCTTCAGAGTCTGACTTTAGTTTGATATGTTGCTTGAAATGTGTGTTTACTTCACACAGGGTCAAAACAAAAACATGCTTCCAATCAAACTTCTAATTACACATCCACCACAGTGTAGCATGCCACCAATGTACACAGCGCCCCACCTCGGAGTAGTAAGCGTTATATACATTTTGCAATACAACAAAAGGAAGTCAGGTAGCCTACACTTTCAAAGGTGATAGTTTGATATGTTGCTTGAAATGTGTGTTTACTTCACACAGGGTCAAAACAAAAACATGCTTCCAATCACACTTCCAATTACACATTCACCACAGTGTAGCATGCCACCATACACAGCGCCCCACCTCGGAGTAGTAAGCGTTATATACATTTTGCAATACAACAAAAGGAAGTCAGGTAGCCTACACTTTCAAAGGTGATAGCAAGGCATTTTGAGTATATGCAACGAGCGCACACATACCTTCCTTTTGGCTTCAACAGTAAGAAAAAGGCTGAAATAAAAATGAGTCTAAAACTAGAATCCAAATTATCAGTGGTATAGCAAGGATGTACTGGGTCCTTATACAGGAGAGGAAAATTGACTATCCCGAGACCCATCAGCTTGTAATGTACACCTGTAAGTGAGAAGCAATGGACCATTCACAGCACCGCACCCAAGAGCCACTGCGCCAGCTGTGTGCCGGATAGATACCCCTCTGTCGGATACGTTGCACAGCCCAAGATTTCAAACATGCTCAAATGTAGATAAAGGGACCACTTCACAAAGATTTTGTTGTGAATTATTCATGTAGTAATTCTTGCTTACTACTAGCATTCACGAATAAGCAAGGACGGCCACAGGAATCAATTACACCTAGTCGTAGCACCTCACCCAGGTTGTATTTCTTTCCACAAATGAGGTGCTAAAGTTTGTCAAAAGTGTGGCTTTCCACGTGAAAATAAGTAATTGGATATGCAAACGTCTCCTTAAAATGAGTATCCCCGATTTCTGATTAGAGCATCTGTAATAAAAGTTTTCTATTTTTTTCTGAGGCAGCGCCACGTTTTTTAAAAACTTTTTTAGCAGTACAGGCATGTGTGCATTATGCAGCCATATTTGGTAAGTTTCCCACTTTTCCTAAAACAAGAAATCGGAGTTTATCTTTTCCTTCAGATCATGTTGCAAACTTGATTTCAATAATCAAGGACGTAATTCCAGAGGCCAAATACTCTGAACACAACCAGGCATTTGCAAAACTCAAATGGATTCTAAAAAGGCGAAGAACACTCAAAACCGAACACAAAATAACGCCTTTCACAAATTATACCTGAAAGGCAAAGGACTTTAAAAGTGCTATCAACATTATCTTGAATCTCAGCGAAGTTTCTGAGTTCATACTATACAGAACGTGCTTACGTCAGGTACAAACAAATAAGGGGCCCTTCTTCAACATGTCAGTAAGTAAGTAGCTAGTGACAGCATAAAGTCTCAACGTAAAGATCCGTTTTGTTTCCTTGACTGGCCTTGCACTCCAAGCGTGTGGAAAAGTAGATTCCGCTTCAGAAAAGAAAGGCGGTCTACAGAGCAGACCTCAAAGCGCCTTCCCAATGGTGGTCCGGCCTCAGCTGAGAGCCGGTAGCACGTTTCACATTCAATACTGGAAAACCGCAAACACTGAGCGCCGCTGACCCTGCGAGGTTCGGGTTCAACGTGGCTGAACATTGCCCGCGCGACTGACTGAGCAGCCATTATGTTAATGGCGATGTTCAAATACAAGGCAGGCCGTGGGCAAAATCCAGAGCCTGGGGCGCCATTAGGCTTGGCTCGAGACAATCCCAGACACCTGGCCTCTGAAGCACCGCCGACTCCGAGAGAATCTTGGTAAGGAGCAGAAAAATAAAAAAAATGTCTCCCTCCTTGAAGGCTAAATAAGAAAGATTTATAGAGAAACCTTCTGAAATGTGTGGCTTTTATATCTGGTCTCCGGACAGAGTTTCTTTTAATTTTTTAAAGAGCAGCAAAGTACACACAAAGTACATCGGCATTGAGAAGCAATCAATGGAAAAATAATGCTTTTTTAGCTGTGGCTCAACTGCGTGCTTTTCCACACTACCTCCTGCACTCGTCCCGAGCATCTCATATTTCTTTAGCCTGTAACCTCATGCATTTCACTTTGTCTACAGAAATCTTCAACAGAGCCCCTTAATGATATTTTAGGCTGTGTGTTCTCGGCTTGCAATGGAATTCATGTTCGACATTGACTTACAATTCAGTGAAACAAGCAAAAAATTAGAGTAACAACTGAGGGAGGCTACCCATAATTCTTCAGTGAGCTCTTTTCTAATTGATCGGCTAAATCTTTGCAGAAGTCCCTTGTGCTGCGAGAGTACATATGTTGGACTCCTCTGAGGGAATAGGATATGTTAGTTCAACATTCTAACTTTAGCTGGGAACCTCACACAATAAAAGAAAAAAAAGGGAGAGACATAAAAAGAGCAAAAGCCAGACAGGGAGGAGGAAGAAAGAAAATAAGGTGGTACTGAGGGAGGAGAGAGCGCTTTAGTGGGGGTAGGGGTGGGGGGGAGACAGAGGGCAAGCGAGAGAGTAAGACAGAGCAAAAAGAGTGATATATATATATATATATATACACAAAATATATTTATGTCTATATATTATTACTTTCTAGTAAGGTCAAACTTTCCGTAGGAAGATCATTTATTTGTTTGCTAATAATTTTGGTGCCTTTACACGAATCTTCACAAAATTTCCCCCCAAAAAACATCACCCACCTCAGCTCCTTCCTGGAAAGTTTTAAAGTGACCTGTCAAGTGGGAGCTGATGAAAAGGTGGTTCCTAAAACACATTTTCCCCACACAATTTCCCATAGGAGTTTTAGAAAGCATTTTAGATAAATAATGGCTAAACAGCTTTACACCAAATTAGTAAGAAAGCTAAATCTTTACTCAAAGTGTCCTTTTTTTTATTTGGTGTAAATAAATACAACAGTTTCTGAAAGATTAAAGTTCAAATGTTAGGGATATATTGACATGGTCCAGCAGGACTCCCGCGATACTGCAAATTAAAAAAAATAGAGTATTCCGATTGGCAGAGAGGGTTTTTCCCCCCCGTCGGCTATTTCGGTGCCAGCGAACAATCTGATTGCTTGGCTGCAAAATGATCATGTGATCCTCCAACCCAACCGCCCCCCTGGGGGTGGAGTACCGTGGGACCCTAAAAAAAAAATTCTAAATAGAAAAAGATAGAAAATGTGGAGTGAAGGTACGTGGGGAGTTGGCTGCCTGCAGAGGGTTGTTCTCCCATGAGGGTTGGTCACAGACCTTGTGGCCATCCCCTACCTATGCCTTTGGCTGTGCATGGCAAAGGGTTGGCCGCTTGCGGGGGGGTTGAGTGCATGGTAGACCACAAGCCAGGACCTGGTTCCACCCTTCTACTGCGCATGGTCATAAGCAAGGCTCTGTAAGGGAGTTGGCTGAATACAATAAAAAGAGAAACTGAAATTCTCTGAAAAAACAAAGGTTACAGTGATGTTATAGTAGGGCTTTGTAATAACATAAACATCTTTTGTTTTAAGACAAAAAAACAACTGAAATTCACCAGTTAGAATTTACTCATAACTAAGATCTATGCCTTCACAATACACTGCTTGTGACCTCAGATATTATATCACTCATGACATGTTCAATTACTTCATTGATAACATTACTGATATACTGATAACATCTCAAATAATTTCATTGATGACATTACTGATCATATCATCCAATGAATTTGATAATTTGCTATGCACTTATCATACTGGAAGGTATCCGGGAAGGTACAGCTACATCTAATTTTCTATTGATTCTTTACTGGGAAGCTTTTGTAAGATACTTGGCCAT
This sequence comes from Lissotriton helveticus, assembly GCF_964261635.1. NCBI lineage: Eukaryota > Metazoa > Chordata > Amphibia > Caudata > Salamandridae > Lissotriton > Lissotriton helveticus. The sequence goes on along the minus strand of NC_136060.1, from coordinate 15,198,419 downwards.
GTTTTCGCATGTTAATTCCTCTAGGAAATTTTGGGAAGCAAAACAGAAAAAATAGCTGCCCGTAATTACACCAAATTTGGCAAACATTTGTACTGTCCTCAGAAAGCATTCTTTTTGTAATGTTGTATAAATCTCTTAGCCATTTGAGACATTTGTGTTTAAAGTGGTGCTAGGGGTGGTCATGAAGCAGTGCTATGAGTGATGTACATGTGAGGTCATAATCAGTCCATGATTGGGGCGTAAGTTATAGTTAGTTCATAAAACTTTAACTGCTTAATTTCAGTGTTTTTCAGTTTTAAATATTAGTGTTACAATGATCAACACGATTAATTTAACCTTTGATTTTTTTCAGTGAATTTCTGTTTAAAAAACCCCCAAAAACATAAGGTAAGATCTTATTACCATACCAAACTATAATGTCACTATATAATAATTTTTTCAGTGAATTTCTGAGGTCTTTTTCATACAAGGTGAGATTTTATTACTATTCCAAAATATAATGTCAATTGAACTTTTTTTTCCCCCGTTAATATTATATAAGCACATGTGTAGAGTGCAATATGCTGTTGGGACTCAAAAGTCCTCTACATGGCAATGGATGTGCAACCCTACCCCGACTGCCCAACAGCACTGATGTCTCAATCACCAATGATGGTTTTTATTGTTATATGTGAACACGGATCAAGCATAGGTGTCATGACATAGGCCTCGTTTGTGGATTTCGGTCTTGTGGGACTGGAAGGGACACCCAAAGTGCTACCCTTATAGTGGTGGAAGGCACTGCCTTCACCAAGAGTTAAGCAGCACAACTGCTGTAGTGGGAGCATACCGCTTAGTGATCAGTAGGCGTGAAAAGGTAATTTTTAACCTGCGTCACTGGAGTGAGACCTAAAGGCTCACTCACTTTTTAAAGTTCCCCTGCTGTGTGCTTACCTCACCCTTGGTTGACATCAGGTTGGTGTGAAGTACTGTGCAGAGCAGAAATGCCCTATCTGCGCTTGGTGTATATGTGCCTGGTAAGGCTGCAGTACAGGAATAGAGCCATACTGAGTAGTGCGTGCATGGTGTATGCTTGTGCCGAATGTACATGTGCCTAAGAGTGTTATAGTACGTGAAGGATGTGTTGCTATGCTCTCTCATTCTTGGCATCCTGTCTCCTTTTTGTGCTCTGCAGGAACCTCCTGTAATCCTCGTCATGCTTTGACTTGAGATGATGTTGCATGGTTCTTGTTCCACATGAGTCCTCTTTGCCCCTTCTTATGCTCCCCCAGGTGATGTGTGAGAAACACCCACACATCAGTCTTTGGTGTATTTCTTGACCTCTTTAGTCACCCCAAGGTACACCAGTTCTTCTACTGCCTCAGGAGCAGCAGAAAAGGGTGCAGGAATCTCGTCTTCAGCTATCTCTGTATAGTGCCCCTCAATTCAACTGTGATCAACATTATCACCCATTCATGTTTTCATGTGGTGGAAGTTTTCCTGAGCTCTAAGCCAAAGAAAATATCAAAATGGTCTTTAAGCCTGAAAGTAGTGTACATTCTTGGCCAATATTTCGTAGATTGAAGAGGCTGCGCCACTATTTTTGCTAGGTCTGCAGAGGCTACAGTCATGTGATAGAGACTATGGACTTATGCATTGAAAAAAGTTGATTTTTCCATCATTGCACACCTAAAACTGACTCTGATGCCAGTTCACACCTAAGTGGACATCTTTAGAAAGACATAATGTAGTTTTCAATTTTTAACAGCGTGTAAATGTGCCGATAGGCTTCCAACTTTTTTTCCAAAGCAACAGACTCGACAAATCCAAAATGGCACCCATAGTCCGATGTCTTTGTTCCAGGTTTATAGACTTACGAATGGGAACCCAACACAGGTTCATGAGTTTCTTAGTCCATGGCCCTGCAACCAAGGTAGTGGTCACCTATAGTCCAAAGTCTCGGTAGCAGGACCAGTGACTATGAAATGGTGGCCCTCTGCTGGTTCCTCTTCCATAGTCTGTGGTCAGAATGCTGAGGCTGCAGTCAATGCATTGTGAAAGCAGGAGGGAACTTTGCAACTGTGTGTTCATTTAACATGCATTAACAATGATTTCTTGTAATTAAAAATGTGGGGACTCCTTGATCGTCTCCCACTAAGGCCCATAACATGCAATTCAAAGCCTCTTGCTGCCCGAAATGCTTCACTCTTGGTAGGCAGCTGTATATAGCACAAACTTGACTCGAAGGTATCGGGTATCAGAGCGCTTTACAGGAGCACCAGTTACCTTACATGAGGACACATTCTTTTTTGTTAGGCACGGGGAGATTAAGTGATTTGCCCAGAATCACAGGATGTTGCAAGGACGCATTGCCAAGACTCAAACCCGGTTCCCCAGATTTGAGGTCGACAGCCCTAGCCATTAGTCCAACTCCTCATTTCTGTGCCATTGACATAGGGTTGTATTAAGAATTGTAGGTGGCGTGAGGTTTGATGTGCACTGTGCGTTCTATACCATAACTGATGAATTTGACTGTTTTTTCCGTGATCGTGTAAAATGAACCAGGTAGGGTAGACCACATAGTCTGGTATATAGGCAGGTGCTATGCCCAAACTGCCACTGCTGTCAGTCCCTTTGGAATACAGTCTTTGTCCATGTGCAGCAAGGTTTGGCTCCAAGGCCTGGCCTCCTGCCAGAAATGCTATAGCTGCCTGTGCAACTACCAGAACCTTTGGAAAAGTCCATGTTAAATATGGTAAATAATCGGAATTAACCCCTGCTATTTCAATGGAACGGTAAAAATAGCCAAGATCGATTATAAAGGGGAATTGTACATATGAGTTGAGTACTAAATGAAATATATTGCACATTTTATTGGATTGTTTTAAACTAATGACCGAACGGAAGATGTTTTTATGTCCGATCTTTTTAAGATATGGTATTAGAAACCATAAACAAGATATGGAACTTCTAACTGAAATGAGATTTTTGGATATAGCACGTGCCATAGGGAGGTTTATGATTGCTTTTAAAATGTTTTTACTGGTGTATAAATGTTTTAAATTTAGGTAACTTAAGATGAATGTTTTAATGCTGTATGATGATATGGTGAAGAAATGAAGATGGGGTTTATTTTGAAGTAACTCGATTTTCACAAGTTTGTATATAATGAATGAAATCATCGGTATTTTTAATAGTTGTTTTAGATGATATTATAAATGTTGGCATGGTTGTGTATGATATGTGTTGTAGGATCAAACGGTCTGAATAAACAAATCTTTGACTGACAAATATGGTGCCTGTTTCTCAATACAAAATGGCAGTTGCATGATTACATTTTTCTCATACAACATCATTTTTGTTACATCCATTTTACAAGCTTGTGAGTTCTACCAAGTATTCCCGGGGATCTAGGGACCTCCCAATGTGCCTCCCCTTATTCGTCGACTTTCTTTTACAGAGGTAAAATTGATATTTTGACAAAAACACAACTTTCTACATGGCAGGAAAATATGTACATCACCTTCATCAGCCAATCTTATTTAACAAAACATCAAATGTGATTGACAGAAACTGGTATTTTGGAAAATAGTATTTTATATGGGCATGATATATAAACTGCTAACCCTTTGAAGTCCACATGTCACCATTTCAAATGTGAATTTCTCAAAGTCTAGAGAACGGATGTTCACCAAACCATCAAAAACACACTTTGAGCAAAGTTCAACTTTCATGCCAAGTTTGGTGTAATCTGTTCAGGATTTTAGCTGTAGCTGCTAGAAAAAATATGTGTGCTAAAAATAGAAGACGCATCTTTTTTAGCCCCCTAACCCCCATTAACTTGGTCTACCCGCATGGAAGCAGCTGTGGCAAAGAAAGACCAAGAATGGCAAATTTGATGCAGATCTTTCTAACGACCCAAAGTTAGAGGCAAATCAAACAAGCATTTGCAATGTAATAGGTCTCGCATTCAAGTGAGTTTGAGTTATTGGCATTGTGAATGACAATGCCTTTTATTTATGTTTTGGGTTTAAAAAAAATAAAAGGCATTATCATTTACAATACTAATAGCTTAAACTCTTGCAAATGCCAGATCTATTGCATTGCAATAAAGGGCCTTCTTGACCGCTTGTTAGATTGTAAATACCAGAGGAAGAGATTGGCCTGCGACGTCTTCAAAGTAGTGTTAAATAGTTCAGTGAAGAAGATGTGTAAGTGATGTAAATTACACAGAAACCAAGTGTGTAGTGAGAGTTACATATGAACCGAGCTATAAACACTAACAAAGCACTCCAACACCCACCTTTCATTCTGTTATACACTGTCATGGCTCAGGAGGAAGAGTGGGAGGGGGCTATTTCCTGCCCTCTCCATGATTTGAGTGTGCAGTGTGGCATTGAGTAATGTCATTGCTATCTTTGGCCTAATAAAAACACTCCAGCTGTAGTAGGACCCCGGCTTTACCTCCTGGTTCAGGGTGGGCTGTGCTTTATGGCAATACAAAAGGGGGTGGTGATGGACGGAGCATCTGAACCAATCAAACACTCACACCCAGTCAAAAGATCTGGGTTTGATCCATCACCGTTCTTTAGCCCACTCTGCCACCCCAGTTCAGACACAACTATATGCAAATCAGTCTGACCCTGTGCCTCATGGGAACAGTCCAGCCCGAACTGCCAAGCCATGCCTTCCCGGGACCGGAAACAAGCTTCCGAGGACCGGTTTCTGGCATTCCAGCCGTCTTCAGCCCGGCTTGCTTGAATCCAGTGGCAAAGTGAGCAAGGGACTCACGTCTGAGCATACCCTGCCACACTTATGGCGGCCAAAGCGGTACAAAAGGGGGTGGTGATGGACGGACCATCTGAACCAATCAAACACTCACACCCAGTCAAAAGATCTGGGTTTGATCCATCACCGTTCTTTAGCCCACTCTGCCACCCCAGTTCAGACACAGCTATATGCAAATCAGTCTGACCCTGTGCCTCATGAGAACAGTCCAGCCCGAACTGCCAAGCCATGCCTTCCCGGGACCGGAAACAAGCTTCCGAGGACCGGTTTCTGGCATTCCAGCCGTCTTCAGCCCGGCTTGCTTGAATCCAGTGGCAAAGTGAGCAAGGGACTTACGTCTGAGCATACCCTGCCACACTTATGGCGGCCAAAGCGGTACAAAAGGGGGTGGTGATGGATGGAGCATCTGAACCAATCAAACACTCACACCCAGTCAAAAGATCTGGGTTTGATCCATCACCGTTCTTGAGCCCACTCTGCCACCCCAGTTCAGACATAGCTATATGCAAATCAGTCTGACCCTGTGCCTCATGGGAACAGTCCAGCCCGAACTGCCAAGCCATGCCTTCCCTGGACCGGAAACAAGTTTCCGAGGACCGGTTTCTGGCATTCCAGCCGTCTTCAGCCCGGCTTGCTTGAATCCATGGCAAAGTGAGCAAGGGACTCACGTCTGAGCATACCCTGCCACACTTATGGCGGCCAAAGCGGTACAAAAGGGGGTGGCGATGGACGGAGCATCTGAACCAATCAAACACTCACACCCAGTCAAAAGATCTGGGTTTGATCCATCACCGTTCTTTAGCCCACTCTGCCACCCCAGTGCAGACATAGCTATATGCAAATCAGTCTGACCCTGTGCCTCATGGGAACAGTCCAGCCCGAACTGCCAAGCCATGCCTTCCCTGGACTGGAAACAAGCTTCCGAGGACCGGTTTCTGGCATTCCAGCCGTCTTCAGCCCGGCTTGCTTGAATCCAGTGGCAAAGTCAGCAAGGGACTCACGTCTGAGCATACCCTGCCACACTTCTGGCGGCCAAAGCGGTACAAAAGGGGGTGGTGATGGACGGAGCATCTGAACCAATCAAACACTCACACCCAGTCAAAATCCCATGAGGCACAGGGTCAGACTGATTTGCATATAGCCATGTCTGAAATGGGGTGCTGAGTGGGCTAAAGAATGGTGATAGATTAAACCCAGATCATTTGACTGGGGGTGAGTGTTTGATTTGCTCAAACGCTCCGTCCATCATCCCCTTTTGTATCGCTTTGTTCGCCCTAAGTGTGGCAGGGTATGCTCAGACGTGAATCCCTTGCTCACTTGGCCACTGGATTCAAGATAGCCTGGCTGATGAGGATTATGAATCCAAAACCGGTCCCAGTATGCTTGTTTCCGGTGCATGGAAGACATGGCTTGGCAGTTCGGCCTGGACTGTTCCCATGAGGCACAGGGTCAGACTGATTTGCATATAGCCATGTCTGAAATGGGGTGGCTGAGTGGGCTAAAGAATGGTGATAGCTTAAACCCAGATCAGTTGACTGGGGGTGAGTGTTTGATTTGCTCAAACGCTCCGTCCATCGTCCCCTTTTGTAGTGCTTTATGGCAGGCAGGGAGGGAGGGAGGGATGGTCTTGGCTGAAACTCCAGCCTCATACAGTGCCCCTGGTATGACTAGAAATGAGAGGCGCTGAGGTGGTGGTATTGGTATTGATGGTGGTGGTGGTTTTGGTGGTGGGATTGGTGGTGGTATTGGTATGGGTGTTTGTGGTACTGGCGGTGGTGGTAGCGGTATTGGTGGTAGTGGTAGCAGTATTGGTATTTGTGGTGGTGGTATTGGTGGCTGTGGTATTGGTGCTGGTGGTAGTAATATTGGTGGTGGCGGCATTAGTGGTGATATTAAATGGTGGTATTGGTGGTGATGGTGGTATTGGAAGTGGTGGTGGTGGAGGTGGTGGTATTCGTGGTGGTATTGGTATTTGTAGTATTTGATTGTTGGTAGTATTGGTGGTATTGGTGGTGGTGGTATTGGCGGCTGTGATATTGGTGGTATTTGTATTGGTGGTGGCGGCATTGGTGGTGGTTGCATTGGTGGTGGTTGCATTCGTGGTGGTGGTATTGGTGGTAGTGGTAGTGGTATTAGTAGTATTGGTGGTGGTATTGCTGGTGTTGGTGGTGGTGGTGGTATTACTAGTGGTGGTAATAAAACAGGCTTTTGAAAACAACCGGTCAGGTGGCTTTAGTACAGATGACATAAAACACAGATGTGCTTTGTAAGCTTCAGCCCATTAGCACAGGATTATGTGCTACCTGGAAATCACATGACTTAATTTGCTAATCATTTCCAAATCCATTTTACTTGGCGGGGGGGGGGGGGGGGGGGTTGACACAGACACGGGATAATGCCGGGTTAAAGTGATTGAAAGCAGGCACCCGTGTTATGGGAGCGGCCGTGCTGCCTAAAATACACAAGCAGTTTCAGCTGAAGCAGCGCATGTCCGGCCTAAAGTAAGGGAAACTCAATAAAGTAAATCGTGCTTACAGACTAAATAACAGGTCTGTGTAACAACTGAAAAAAGGGCCAGTCGCCATGGGAGGGTACAAATGAAGACAAGGCTCAGTGTTCAAAATGTTTTCAACCATAGGTAGTGGTAGATTCTATTTCATTCCTCCATGGCTAACGCAAGTAATGTTCACTTTAAGAAAGCCTACCTATGTGTGCCGGGAGCCTCTTGAAACTAACAATATCCATAAAAAACACAATGGAACTACCTTGGTCTAAATATCCTCCACTGACATAAGTTATTTAAGATAGGCAATTCAGAACATGAACTCTCCTTGTGCCAGTTCCATATAACTAGCAGATCAAGGGCAGTTAGCCCCTGACCTCTACTTAAGACTCTTGGATTGCCAGTCTATGATCTCCTTCAAGAGTGCCTGATACTCTTTAATAATCCTCTTTAACATAATTTGGGATGTAAGCTTGTTGAAGATATTACTGACCTGCCAACCTGTTTAGCAATTGAGTCTCATGCACACCTCAGAACTGGTGAGGATGTTGAGATAATTTCTACAGCACAGACCTAAATGTACCCCCAGCCCATATTGGCTACTAGAATTTTCAAACTTGCCATTAAGTAACATAATGTCATAGTGTCCAATTTGTACAAGTGAAAAGCTTAAACAATTTGATAGGTGATTCTTTGATCTATGTGGTCTGAAAACTGCAGAACCATCCCCTACAAAAAGGAAGTTGTCTCCTGCCCTTATCAGGAGAGATAGAAAAGTTATGGTTCACTGTGCAGTGCACTCATTTCTTGACATAGTCACTGATCATATTCATATCCACCTCTGACCCCAGCCTGGGTCTCAGATATTTTTGTAGATACCAGTTTGGTTCTGGCTCATTAGTGACCATCATTTATATTCACTATACATATGTTGAACAAAAACGTATATTAATGTAAATAATATTGATTCATCAGTATAGCGTACACCTTGTTAATGTGTAATTTCTGATTCCTGTATGCTCCCTCTTTGTTGACATTGTTCTCCCAAGTGGCAGTGTCACTGTTTCAAGCACTGGGATGGCTAGAATGCACTGTCTAAGACAAAACATACACTTTTGGTGATCAGTTTAATTGATTTAGGGAATAGGTAATAGAAGATTTCTTTGCTGGACAAGTAGCTTTCTGCACAATTTTGTTCACTGAACAAGTATGTTTTTTTAAACAATTACACAGCCCTGCCTCTGTACCAAATAATGAAGAAAAAAGTCTGCTTCTTACAGGCAGAAAGTAGAAAAATCTGTCCCGTCTGACATTTCAGTACTATGGAACAGAAATGATCTAATTGGCTGCACACAACATTGTTCAGTGTTGTGGACACCATTACAGGATTTAGGGACTCAGTCCCAGGGTTCTGAATTTGTAGGAAAAAGGCCAAATAATGGGGGCTGCGTGAATACACTCTGACACCCAGATCCATGCAGAGATGGTCCATAGTGACTCCCACAGTAATTAAAATGTAACAAAATATCCAGTTTTGTTGTGGGTACTACAGGACTGCACCAGCCCTGTAGCAACCCCCCCATATTCCTTGGCTGATGGCCCACCCCATGGGAGGTTGGGCACAGTGCATGGCAACAGTCCATGCCCTTTGGACAAGCCTTGCTGCACACAGCCTAAGGTCACGTGCAGCAGGGATTAGCTATTATTCAGTAGCAGCCAAGTCCTGCAGCACACAGCTAATAGCTGTGAATATAGCGGGGGTTGGCCCCTCCCAGGGGGGTTGAGAGCTGGGTCTTGGAATAGGTTGGTCATGATCGCAACCCCAGCTGTGCATGGCTGAAGGCTGTGTGAAGCAGGGGTTCAGCGGGTTAGATGCAGGGCCTGTCTGCAGACTGCGCACAGCTAGGCCATGCACCCAACCCATGCTTTGCAAAGTTGGGGTCCCAGGGGAATGTATACAGGGCCAGTCTGAAGGCAGTTCTAAACAGGGCTTGGCCGCTGCTGGGAGGTTGGTCACTCAATCTGATGGGGGGGGCGACCAGAGCGGGGAGTGTAATTTTTTGAGGTAATATTAGCTCCATGGTACTCCTGCGATACTGAGAAGAAGCTACCACAGTTTTGAAAGGAAATACGATGTGTAATATTGACAACGGGGTTGCATGGACAAGGCCTTTCTGTTAATAGTGTATTTGGCAATTTTAGAGGTAGAATTGGATTCATTCCATTCCGTTGTTTAGGAAGATGCTGTTCTCTTCTTCTGTGAAATAAGCTCCATATTGTCTGTAGATGACAGCCATGTATATGCTATTGTTGTAGTCAACCTCATAGTCTCTGAGAAACGCTGAAATTACATTAACGAAAACCTTTGGTATTTCTCAAATTTTGGACAACTGGTTGCACCACTGCCACTTTTGATTTGACGTATGTTGGAATAGAGAAAGGCAGAGCAGGGTAGGAGATTCATCAACTCTCCCAAGGTTTCCTTTATTTGTATTTATAGGACTACCCCTGTGATTGTGCCAAAATCATTTTAAGCAGATTGCATAAACATGACATCAGTGTGCTCAGTGTTCAAAATGTTTTCAACCATAGGTAGTGGTAGATTCTATTTTATTCCTCTGTGGCTAACGCAGGTAATGTTCACTCTAAGAAAGCCTACATCTTTGTCAATGCCTCAGTTTTTCACATACTCACAAGCTCAAAAGATAATGGAGTGCCCCACAATACTGCTGCAAACCACTATACAAGTATCCCACTGTAAGAAACGGATGAAGCCTGCAGCAGAATGACTGGAAAAGTACCTTACTTGAAAACAAAAAAAAGCCAGTTAGTTCACTAGCTTCCCAATTAGTTGCTCTTAGTGAGGCACAACATTAAGGGGCTGATTAGGATGGCGGAAGGCTCGCCACTGCCGACCCGCATTTGGCGGTCCTTCCGCCATCACAGAGCGAATTACCCACCGCCCAGTTAGGATGGCGGTGGGTACCGCGGCAGACGCAAAGTCCGTCTGCCACTTCACCGCCAAAGGCAATCAGACCGATTCCCTGGTAGATGGTGCAGGGTGCCCAAAATGGTGGCGATGCCGCCATGGAAAGGCTGGTGGGGATTGAGTTTGGGGGCTCGGTGCGGGTCCCACCTTGTTTTGGGGGGAGGTGTTGCTGCACTGGGGTGTACCCAGGGTACCCCCCTAAATTTCCCTGCACTGCGTGGCAGGCACCGCTTTGTGCCTGCCACATAGTGCAGGGAAACCCACAGCATCACATTTTAACATTGCGTACGGTGCTGCAGCCAGCTGGATGCGCCCGCCAGTATGGCGGGCGCATCCTAATTGCAGTGGTGGGACCACTGCATATCTGTCGGGTGGTCCCAAACCGTCAGGTCCGCCCGCCATCGCAATGAGCCCCTAAGTTAGGACGCACGTAACTTCCATTGTTTTTCTTATTGGTTAAACAGGTACTGTTAACCTTAACTATACAGTTTGCTCTTATTTATTTATTTATTTATTTATTTAAGTGCTTATATAGCGCAGGACTCGGCCCCCGAGGGGGTATCTCCGCGCTTAGTTCGCCATAGATATCAGAACCGAGCATTTAGAGGGTGCCAAAGACTATGCTGCCAGAAATAGGTGTGTCTTCAATGTTTTCCTGAAGGAAAGGTGGTTAGAGTTTTGTCTCAGATTGAAAGGAAGTTTATTCCAGAGAGTAGGACCTATGTATGAGAGTGCTCGACCACCCTGCCTAGCCTTCCTAATTGAAGGAATTTTTAGCAAGAGTTGGCTGCTAGAGCGCAGAAGGCGTTCAGGTTTGTGGGTCGTAAATTTTTCGGTCAAATATTGGGGGGCTGAGCCAAAGAGACTTTTATGTATGATACAACAGATCTTAAACTTAATTCGCTGTCGAATAGGCAACCAATGAAGTTCTTCCAGTAATGGGTGAGATGGAGATCTTGGCGGGACATTGAGGACCAATCTTGCCGCGGTGTTTTGAGCCACTTGCAGTCGGCTAAGCACACTTTCATTGGCAGATATAAAAGGGGCATTGCAATAATCCAGCCGACTTATTACAAGGGCCTGGACAAGGGTCTTTCTGTAGACGTCTGATAGAAATGGAAACACTTGTCTCAGAAGTCCGATTGTCTGAAAGCAAGATCCAGTCACCAAGTTCGCATGTTCTTTTAGAACTAGTCCCTGATCTAACCGCACTCCCAAATTCTTCACTGATGGCTTAGGGCAAGGGACGGGTCCAAGGTCCAATGGCCACCAATCTGGTGACCAAAGGAGATCTTATTGCTTTAAAGTTATTAGCAGAACAAAAGGATGCCTAGTCATTCCAATACTTGGAGCCTTTTGTGGAGCATACTATGATCAATGAACCTTTGATCCAGAGATAAACTCTTGGTATGGTGTTGTTTGGCCAACTAAAGCAGTGTACAGTAGTTGGGAAGGGCTCATTGTTACTTGAATATATGAAATATTAAAGTCAGTTTAATAAGCGATTTTGTCAATTCAAGTAGAAGTAGTAAAGGTTTCTTCAACAGCATATTAATAATTAAAGTTGAAAAATAACATGAAGCTACTGCAAACAAGGAAAAAAGGCATTGAGTATCTGGAAACATATCAGAAGACCACAAAACATAGCAAAGTCAAACCTAAAAGGCATTCTCTTGTCAGCTACTTAAATACTTTTCCAAGCGTAACCCACCTTGTGAGGAGCAAGATTGCAGTATATGGGGGAGTGTGGTACTACATTGTTCCATCATCACATGGTGGAAAAAGTGCAACAAGGGTTGGCTTTTAATAGTGGAATTTTGGCAACTTGTATATAGCTAAAGCAGGGTACGTTTAGGGACAGTTGCATATCTGAAAAGAGCAGATAAAGTCATAATATAGCTACAGATGGTTGTGATTTACCGAAAGGAAGATGATTTTAAACAGTAAAGAGTTCTTGGGGCATAACTTTTTGTGGTGTGAATGATGACTGGATTAAGTCACTAAGTGAAAGCCAAAGAAACTGAAGTAGCTCACCCCTATTTCCCAGCACCGCCATATGAAAACTCAAACTGTTCACACCAGCATATGGCTTAAGTAGGTTATCCTGTTTTAGGTTTAAACCTATAATATCAGATAAACCCCCACCAAAAGGGAAACAACTCTCCGTGTAAACATATAAACACAGATAAACACCTACACAACCACTGACTAAAATGCCATTAAAGAAGGGAAAGTAAGAGAGAATATGCCATTCTTATTTCTTCCTAAAGGGGACAATACAAATGTACTTTGTAATGCAACGTAGCAGCAAGAAAGACTGGTCAAATAACATTCTGCTTGAGTTTTGTGGTTTAGGGATGTCACTAAAATATAACTTTTTCTTCATCAAGTTTTATGCAGTTTTGTGTGCCCAAATTCAATGTGCAGGGTTCAGAAGCATATTTTATGTTTGATCTAATTATTTGAATACACTGTAGAGGATCTTGGAATATTAAAACCATATTAGATATTTTGGCAGTGTGCAATTCTTTCCCTGATTCGTGAAATGGCTGGCTCATAAGAATCTTGGCCCATATGTACTTTTAGATTTACTGACAGTCATAGAATGGGTGAAACCCTTTGAAAGATCAGCCCCCTTCCCTTTTTTTTCTTTAGCAAGTCGTATTGATAGCAGGTCAACGGCCAAATACCCCAGGCCTTAAACATTAAATGCAAGGTGTGGGGACGGGTACCTGTAAAAAAAAGTGATGTCGCCATGCACATGACACACTGGTGAAAACATGACATAAGACTTATCAGATATAAAACAAAATAGCAGCAATGTATCCCATTGTTAAGTGCGATACCTTCAGCTAATGCTGGCTTTTTACGCAACTTCACTTTGCTGCTGGGGATTCTGAGCCCACATTAACAGCAACATTTCAAATCCCAGAACGCAACGTAATGTGTGTTAAGAAGTCAGGAATTAATTAAAGTGAGACGCTTGTATGGGGACATTTCGCAGTTAGGAATGTCCACACAACAGCAGCATCATCCTAATGTAGATAGGCAAAAGTGCAGAAAAGCAGTGGTGGGAATACTTAAAGCATCAACTTTCAGGTGCCTTAGAATGCACAGCTACAAATTAATCTAGTGTAATTTGAAATTGTAAAGGCTTCACAAGTTACAATGCTGTTGGCAAGGTTGACCACCCTAATATTATTTTTTTTTTAAAGGAGCAGGTGAAAGAATCCCAAAGGGTGTACAGGAATTTGTTCATTAAAACATTTGAATATAGCACTCTTACTTTTCTAAATCCATTAATAATCTTGTAAACCAGACAGAGTAATGACTGGTATGGGAAGTAGTGTGGCTCACTGGTTAGAGGCGGCAGACCCGAGAGCAGAGGACGGCCCGGGACCAGGGTTCGATTCCCGGCGCGGCAGGTTTCTGGACCAGGGTCAGCGGACTCGATAATTCTCTCGCCTCGGTGCCCACTCTGATCAGCGTTCACACTCGGCAACTCTGGGCATTAGCTTGCCTCATCTTCACTAACGGCCCCACCAGACCGCCGGGGATGCCTGGTCTCACCCTGGAGATACCCATTAAGGGACCATCTCTCAGGGAAGCCAGGAAGGGTTTCGCAGCGGTCGAAGCGCCTTGGGACCCTACGGGTAAGTAGTGCGCTATATAAATGCCTATACATTTACATTTACATTTACATGACACAGTGACCTCGAGAGGTAATTAGATGTGAGAGATGGTAATGGCATGCGAGTGTGAGTGAGAGTGCAATTCATAGACTCTTATGCTTAGCAGTCTAACAAAAGTCCATTGGACACGCTGACAAATGGGAAGACACTACATACCCTGCATTACTTCTCCTTTAAATTAAATATGTGTTTTATAGCATTCACTGTAAAAAACTACATGTTGATGTTTGTCTACATTGGCTGATAGGTAGCTGAATAAAAACTAAGAAGCACTGATTTCGAAAAGTTTGGAAAACACTGAGAAAACACCACTAAAATCCACAAAAAATAAACACTGTCAACAAGACAGCCTAGCTTAAGGTGCCAACCTGTGCATTTTACAATGGCAGCATGTTCTCAAGTCTGCTGTGAGGTAACCCTAAAAGCTGACTTCCAAAGGCATGTTCACTTTCCGCTCAATGAACTTTAAATATCGCTCATGGGTCCAGCTTTGGCATTCGCATTACTGAAATCTAGAGCTTTGTCCAGGAACGGAACTCTAATGTCACCCTCAATACAGTATACTGCAAAACAATTGAAACAAAAATTTGTGAAGTGAATGGAAACATGTCAAAAGACATTAAAAGACACTAAAGTCAAGCAAAAAAGTACTGATGTACAAGTACCTCAACCCATTCCCAAGCATAACCTATGCCATCAGGGACAGGTGAGCTGTATATGGTGAACATGGTAGTGCACTTGGGCATCCTCACATGGTGGAAAACGTGCAAAAGGCCTTTATTTTAGAAGTGCAGTTCTTGCAGCATGTGTACAGTAATAGCAGGGTGGGTTTAAGGACAGCTGTCTCTCTGAAAAGTGCATATCAACTGATGATATAGCTATATGCTGTCTTGGTTTACCAAAACGCAAATGGATTTAAATTGTAAAGAGTTCTACAGGCTTAACATCTTGTGGTTTACGTGATGAATGGAGTAGGTGGCCAAACAAAAGCAAAACTCAAAGTGAAGTAACTCACTTCTGCTTCCTAATACATCTGCCTTAAAACTCATAAATGAACAGTGTACACCAGCATAGGCCTTAAGGAGGGAAACTGTGGATTCTGCAAAGGCAGCATGCTTTAGCATTTTCTGTGGACCAGCTCCAAAATTTCACACCTAGAGACATCTTCACTTTATTCTGTTACATCCACAGGAACACATTTCAGCTCAACACTCCTAAGACCCCATGGAAACACATTTCACAAACTGTCAGAAAAGTAATATGCAAATAGCCTTGCCAAAGTTTTGAAAACTGCCTATAAAAAGTTGACTCATCTTCAATCCTCATCATTGACTGCATGCCTTTGCTAAATCAGTGCTTCTTCTCAAGGAGACACAGAAGTTTAACCCAAGGAAACATACTTAGAACACTCAGCTAGTAACTTTGGAAAACATGCAAAATAGAGTCTGAAACCAGGCATTAAAAGTACTGAAGATAACTGTTTGCACCTAATAGTTTTAACATCCTTTTCTATTCAAAGAAGCCAACATGTCTCTCATATGTGCATGTTTAAAGTGCACTACAGAGATCAAGGGCTAAGAGAGCAGGAAGCTGTGCAAAGGCACTTTACCTTCATTCCTATACAAGAATACCACAAGCAGTGGAATAAAATAGGCGAAGTGACTGGAAACATGTCAAAAGACATGCATACACTACACAGTAAAGTTAAAAAGCAGTCCTGTGTAGGTGGCACAGCCCTGATCAAAGGATAAAGTACAGTGTCAAGCCGAGGTGGGCTGTATGTGCTCAATATGATACTACACTGTACCATCCTGAAATGGCAGCAAAGTGCAACAAGTCCTGCTTTTAGTAGAAGAGTAATGGCGTCATTTATATAGGTAGAGAAGCGTATGTTTACGGAGTTTTCTCTATGAAAAGTGGAGATCAATCTACAGACTGTCCTGGTTTACCAAAAGATAGAAGGCCTTATTCTGTAAACCTGTGTAGAGTTTTAACTTCTTGTGGTCTGTGTGATGACTGGTGTAAGTCACCAAGCAAAATGTTAAAGCGTGTATTGTCTTTGAGTGGTGCTTTTTCAGTGCAAACCCATTTGTCTAAGACAGTGCACACTCTCTTAGACTATGTTACAAGGGTATCTGCATTAGTGTGTGGCAGTCAAAAGTCCAGCAGTGCTGGGGGAGAGGTAAATAGAACCACACCTACGTAATTATGCTGTTTACTCTCTTTTTGATTTACTAGGCTTACATGCAATGAAGTGCATCAATCAAAAGTACGACTATGTGCTGCATTAAAAAAGGGAGACACCTGAACAGCACCATCTGTAGTAAGATATGGCGCTTTTTTCCGGTCTCCCTGCATTGGCACACTTTAGGGTGCCGTGGGAATGCACACACTCTTGCACCATAGTCCAAGGCTGTGTGTTCTATCAAGGAAAGGTTTTGTAATAGAAGGGGCTTCCCAGTACAACGGCTATACTTTAGTGCTTTGATCAATTTGTATGTGTGCTGCACAGTGCAGCACACATACAAAGTTCATGAAAAGTTGAGTTTTAAAACTAGCTCTACAGTTACACTTCCCTTCAAAAGATGTAAGTTATTAACACAAATCGATCTCTACCAATGTTAGTAGATAGGGATTTGTGTCAAAACCCATGAGTGGTTCCACAGGAATGTCCATGTAGCGCCCATGGGGCAGCCTCTTCAAGCAAAGTGGCACATAGCACTATGTGGTGTTACTTTGGCAAACTTTCCAAAGCAAATCCTAATTTGCGTCGGAAAGCAAATACCGGTACAAAAGGGGGTGGTGATGGACGGAGCATCTGAACCAATCAAACACTCACACCCAGTCAAAAGATCTGTACCGCTTTGGCCGCCATAAGTGTGGCAGGGTATGCTCAGACGTGAGTCCCTTGCTCACTTTGCAACTGGATTTAAGCAAGCAGGGCTGAAGACGGCTGGAATGCCAGAAACCGGTCCTCAGAAGCTTGTTTCCGGTCCAGGGAAGGCATGGCTTGGCAGGTCGGGCTGGACTGTTCCCATGAGGCACAGGGTCAGACTGATTTGCATATAGCCATGTCTGAACTGGGGTGGCAGAGTGGGCTAAAGAACGGTGATGGATCAAACCCAGATCTTTTGACTGGGTGTGAGTGTTTGATTGGTTCAGATGCTCCGTCCATCATCACCCCCTTTTGTACCGCTTTGGCCGCCATAAGTGTGGCAGGGTATGCTCAGACGTGAGTCCCTTGCTCACTTTGCCACTGGATTCCGAGGTTGTGATACTGGGCAAGGGTAAGGATCTTTGGGGCCCCCACCATTGGCCCAAGGATATGGGATCTACCCCTCAGCCCGCTACTGTAGTACGCAATCTCGGGTTCCTCATTGATGAGAAACTCACAACGACACAGCAGGCTGTGAAGGTGGCCTCCATTTGTTTTGCCACTTTAAGATGGCTTCAAAAAATCCTTTGGATGTTGCCCCCCTCCACACAAAGAACCGTAGTCCAGGCGTTGGTTGTTTCCCGCCTGGATTACGGCAACGTCCTTTACCTTGGAGCCGACCTGACAACCATAAAAAAACTCCAGGTTGTTCAGAATGCGGCTGCCCGGCTCCTTCGCAATGTTCCCAGGAGAACATCTGCCTCTCTCGCACTTCGCGACCTTCACTGGCTCAAAATCCTGAGCCGAATCAAATTCAAAGCCCTCTGCCACGTTTTCAAAATTAAACAAGGCTTAGCCCCCAAATATCTTCAGGGCCTTATCCAGGCCTATAAGCCGAGCCGAACTCTGCGATCCTCAGGGAATGGTGATTTCTCCGTTCCTAGATTTAGGCTAGCAAAAATGGGAGGCCGTTCTTTTGCCCATTTAGGTCCTAAATTCTGGAATGCCCTTCCTGTGACCCTGAAGACAGAAACCAACCTTTTTCGTTTTCGCAAGGGACTTAAAACTTGGCTTTTTCAGCAGTGAATTGAAGTCCCCTTTCAGTAAAATCAGCATGCAAGTTTTTCTTCTTTAGTCTGTCCCTGAGCGCCGGGAAAGAAACTGCGGGTAGCTGTGCGCTTTATAAGTTTAAATAAATAAATAAAATAAAATAAATAAATTCAAGCAAGCCGGGCTGAAGACGACTGGAATGCCAGAAACCGGTCCTCGGAAGCTTGTTTCCGGTCCAGGGAAGGCATGGCTTGGCAGTTCGGGCTGGACTGTTCCCATGAGGCACAGGGTCAGACTGATTTGCATATTGCCATGTCTGAACTGGGGTGGCAGAGTGGGCTAAAGAACGGTGATGGATCAAACCCAGATCTTTTGACTGGGTGTGAGTGTTTGATTGGTTCAATGCTCCGTCCATCACCTCCCCCTTTTGTACCGCGGAAAGCAAATACCACCACATCACTTTGTGTCTGGTTTCCATTAAAAAACCTAACTGAAACCCAGAGTAGTGTTAGTAAATCTGGGCCCATCTATGTATTCTGCATAAAATTGTGCCAAAGAATATTGAATTTCCCCTTTAAAACTCAGGAACATATTTAACACTTAGACATATAAATAACAAACAAAATAAATGTAATGTTTAATTTTGGGGAACCTTTTACTTTTTTGGGTTAAACTAAAAATATTTAAAAAAAAGGCACCTCAACTTTGATCCAAAAAACTACAAGAAATACTATTTGTTCATTTGGTGAGCATTCAACTGCTGGTCTCTAGTTTATTTACTCTTTTCGCCAACAGATAGTACATTGTATATCGTGAAGTACGCAAAAATTCTATTGCATAGAGAGGGGTTGATGTCTCAAGTTCTGCTGGCAACGACTTCTGGAGGAAGTCGAACAGCAGACTGGAGACTCTACTGGAACAGAAGATGTTGATGCCGCTCACTCGTTTTCCTCATGTCTTCTCTTAGCCACAATGAATTGTGTGGTGTGTGTTGTAATCTACTGTCTTGTATAATGCATTCTCCCCATTGATGTTCTCTGCCTTCTGCTCAGTCAGCGTGTGAGGTCATTAGAATGCTGAGAGTGTTTGTGCTTGGATAAGAGTCAGCTGGAGTGCACAAGCTGAGCAGCAAGGAGGCTGCTACTGGTGGGGCATTATATCGGAACCTACCATCTTCAAGTAACAAGTAACTAAAGATATAACTTGAAGAATAAAATGTACATATTGTTCCTAAATTACCTATGTGGCATACTTCGTTTTAACAGTGTGCTAGGGATACATGTACATCATCATTTCAGATGTTTTAAACAAATATTTTTCCAGTACCCCTGGAAAATTCTTGGTGGCACAGGAATCGCACATCTGTTTCCTGCCCCATTCTCATTTTCCTGCAATGTTGTCATTTATTAACACTATATCAGCCTCAAGTACAGACGTAAAAATATGCATGAATGACAAACCTGCTAGATATTAACAGGTTTCTTAACTGTGAAAAATTAATTGATTTCTGTAAGGAAGTGGCTGACAGACTCCACTTAGTGAGTGGTCACAACCTAAGCCTAGGATGCCAAGACAACACGATGCAGATACCAATAATTCAGAAAGAATTACCCACACTGGCTCAAAAGAGCTTCTGTTAAAGGAGAACATCTTGCAAACCAAAAATATAAATTAGTACGTCTGACACAAGACATTCGACTTCACAGGAAGGAAATAAATTCAACATAGTATGTATTAGGAAGGCATACCGTGAAAAATATTATGACTACATCTAGCCATGCACAAACATATCTTGCCATCTTTGGATATCTCTGCATTAAATTTTTGTAAACTAGCTTTATCCTGTTATTTTTCATACTCAAAGGTTTGTATTACCTACAATCCGAAATTATGTTTAGTGTCATTCATGAAAACTGTGGGTCTCTTCTTTTCCCACCACGAGTCCCTTTGCAAATATTTTCTGGATTACTGCTAACTTTGGTTCTTGCACGAGTAGTGTATATCAATATTTGAACAAAATAAGCTACATTAAACATAATGGAGGTTTTGCAAGGAATTTATTTCAGGAACATAGCGAAAGTTAAAAGGTTAGTTCATGTTTGTGACAATACCTTTAAATGAAACATTCTGTAAACGGCCCACCCGACCCCATAAAAAAATCCTACTATGTAATGACGGATTATTGAATTACCTCTCCCACTCCTCCACTTTCTCTTATTTTTTTCTGCAATACCAATTAAAACTGTGTTTAAATGCTGAAGCTCATACGCTTCTAACATACTTCAACTTAACTATTTCGTCTCCGTATATTAAACAGGTGGAACTCTCGGTCTGTCTCTGTCAAACTCTGAATCTTATATAGTCATTTAAACAGGAGAGGGATATTTAAATAAACCGTTGATTACGACAGCCGTTAAAAAACACACACAACGTGCAAGAAACAAAATGCGATTGCAACGAGAAAGAAGCATATGACCAGCATAGTTTTATAACACTATGCTAATGCATAGATAATATAGTACAATTAGACAACTACTAGATAGGTCTTTGAGAGGTAGGAGGCTGAACTTACTACTCAGCCCCTTGGCAAACGATCACAGCACCAAAGAGCTATTAGTATTCAAACGATAAGCAACACAGCCTTTTCTGGCTCAAACAGTACTCACGTTTAAAATCAAAAGAGAACAGCATAAACCTTTCAATTTGCCAAAGCAAATAGAAAAAAACTAGCACACTTCCACATTAAAGATCCCACATAAAAGTTGAATTCACCATTACACGAAGTGACAGATAAAACACCTTGAAGACAATTTATGTTAAGTGATCAAATTAGTAGGAAATCGGAAATCACACCTACTCTTTAACAGGTATGTAGGAACACAGCTGAAGTCTTCAATGGAAATGAAATCAACTTTACTTCAATTACATCTAATGTGGTGTGTGATGAACTGGCTGAGCCTCTTATTACGCTCTCACTGCCAAAATCCTTTTCTACTACTACGGTCTTTTGGAACAGAGATGAATATGCCATGCACAACTCCAGCACAATGTTCATCTCTGCCTTAATTACATTGGCCTGCCTTAAATCCCCATAATCCTCTGTCAGTGTAACTGGCTTATACTTTTGTCTTCCAATGAGGTGAACAAAAACCTCAGAAAAAAAGGAAGAGATTCGACCCCCACATAACAAACACACAGGCATATAATGTGCACAATTCCATTTCCGCTGGTTGTTTTAAACTATTTCTATAGTTTTCAGGGAAAGAAGGGATACAGGCTTATAGTGATGCATCTGCATAGATTAATTATTAAACCTGACATACTCAGAACTACTTTCAAGTCTTGTTCTTCATACCTTATAAATACTAGATTAAAAAGTTGGGCCAATACGGTCTGAAACATATTGCCTGCTGGTAGGGACATATTTATGTTTCAACTCAAGATGATTATGAGCCAAAGGGATCTGCATTATTCTTGATGAGACAATATTATTCTCATGCTCACAGTGCCACTGGATTCAAGCTAGCCTGGCTGATGAGAGTTAATACCCTGAAACCGGTCCCAGGATGCTAGTTTCCAGTCCAGGGGGCACCTGGCTTGGCAGTTCGGGCTAGACTGTTCCCATGGGGAACAGGGACAACACTGATTAGCATATTGCTGGGTCCAAACTGGGGTGGTAAAGTGAGCAAAAGAACAATGGATTTAACCGAGATCTCTTGACTAGGGGTGAACGCATGATTTATTCAGCATTCCATCCATCATTTGTGTGTGTATTACATATGCTAAGCCTGAAGCAGTCATCAGAGAGGCGTTATGTTCTGTATTTGTGCAGCTTTATAACACAGTAAACTTATCATCTACAGCTGTGCTCTTTGTGTTTTATACCATAACAACAACAGGTGAAGTATCCTCTTTGTAGATACTTGAACCTGCTGAAGCTTGTATTTCTAGAGAACATGAACATATTACTCTGGATTGCTTTCCAGTCTCCCTCACTTTGATCAGTCCGACTATGCTGGTTTTCCTTATTCCACCCGTTGCTACTGTATGTGACAATAATAGTTTCAAATCCATCCAAGTAAATGTACTTCATATCAGTCAGATGTTTGTTTCTCAGGAAACTTTCAATTTATTTCTCCTTCTAAATATATTAGTATGTGTTTACAATTTGTTTATTTTGAAAGAAACATGTTGTAAAATGGGAAAAATTTACCCTGTGGTGAAAAATCCTTGCGCAAAAAGGTAAGCACAATGTCAGTGATGACTAAAGTACTGTAGGGTCAACAGGGTGCGATTTCTTCCGCAGATACATAACCACAGGGCCACAAAACTAAATCATAATTGTGATTTTCTTTTCATAATGGAGCATGATGGCAGACTACCCAAAGAGGGAATTATTTTGAATTCTTGAGGCATTTTGATTCCCGACAGAGGTAAACATATAGATCACTCCCCTACACATATACCTTCTCCAAACAACTTTGTGATAAACTATGATTTTCATTTCTTGATTTAACTAATAAATGCCCATAGGAGAGCTCAAATTTCCCCTCATGTCGAACGTGCTAGTAATGCTCTAGCAAGGAGAAGATGCCTGGTAACTAGGATTCATGGCACCACTTTTTCTCCGAAGGGTTTTAAACATTTCAGGAATTTACTGAGTTACAAAGGTAAGACCAGTAAGTCCCGATGCGGCATACTTCATTAGAATGTATCAGGCATGTCTCTAGCAGCATGTTGTAGAAAGAGGACAACTGGTTGAACAACCAAGAGAAAATATTATTTGGTTGCTCTTCCCTAAAATGTGGGTGCTTGTTCTAAATATTGTGAAACTTGCTATTGGTAATGTTACTACCCCAACCACCCTCTACTTGCTATGAGGGTGAGTCTTTCCTATTTTTTTCTTTACTACTTGAATCTTCAGTGTAGAAGACAAACACATGTATGTATTCTTTTTTGAGAACCCACTTCTATTACTATAGACTTTGCATGCACTGCTTGGGACACCTTCTACCAAAATACCAAGCTCATAGGACTGACATATTGTATTAAGTGAAAATGTCCGTCTGATCCCTTTGCCTCAGACTCACGTGGGACAGCCTTTGTAGGATTTAGTTGCACCCCTCACTCTCACTTCAATCGCCTTTAGATATGAGGTGGTGCATTGTTTGGTCCACTTCATCAGATGTGAAATGTGTTGAAAAAAATTGGAAGGGTGTCAAGCAAAGGGAGATCCAAGAGAAGATCTACAGACTGGATTAACAATGGCGCCTACAGCCTGCAGAAGCACTGATTAAACCTGGTTTTATTTGAAGCTAATTTCTTTCAACACACTTCACATCTGATGAAGTGGAACAAACAATGCACCACCTCATATCTAATGGCGATTAAAGTGAGAGTGAGGGGTGCAACTAAATCCAACAAAGGCTGTCCCATGTGAGTCTGAGGCAAAGGGATCAGATGGACATTTAAACGTAATACAATGTGTCAGTCCTATGAGCTTGGTATTTAGGTACCAGGTGTCCCAAGCAGTGCATACAAATGTCTATAGTAATATTAGTGGGTTTTCAAAAAGAACACATGTAGTATATCCCTGCTTTCTTTCTCCATTCTTTCCTTTTCCTATACTTACCTTTGGGGGTTGGATCCTGTTTTTGCCTCTGTGGTGACCGGTGCACTCTCCTTTCTGTTCCCACTGAGAGAAGGTCAGGCGCACCCTTAGTGGTATTCTCTGGGCGGTAGGAACGAGTATTTAGGAGACGCCTCCTGTCTACTCATTGCTTGGTTTCTTTTCCTGTTCTCCGCCCCAGAAGAACTCTTGCCATCAGCGTTTTGCTGACACTACGTTTCTCCCAGCTCCCTTTTTGGATTCTGCACCGGAGGCTTTTTTAAGCCATCTTCTCTCCTGGATCGACCATGGCATTTCTGAGGTGTTTTCTTCATTGCTTGGACTCGGATTCTTAGTAGCGGTAAGGGGATGTCTGGAGACATTCAGTTTTGCTCTTTTTTTTTGTTTTGCCTAATTTCGTTGGACCTGGTCTTTGGATGGTGTCCGAACAAAACGGGTCAGTTATATGAACTTTTAATTTTTCTTGCTGCATACAGTGTGGGTTTTTACCCTTTAGGGTTTTTTCTCACTTTGGGACCTAATACATTTTTTTTGTTTCTTGACCCCCTTCATTTTCAACCAAGACTTTGTGTCTCTCTCTTTCTGATTGAGAATAATTTTGAGAATAATTTTCTTCTGGATATTGTCATTGGAATCCAAAAAGTGGACATAAAGGGGCGAGCTAATACCATATATTGTTGTATATTTTCTCTTTCTGGGTGATGCGAAGTGATTTTCCTGAGAATAATCTCTATCTTCTTTTTTCTCTTTTCTTATGTTTTAAGATATACCTGTAAATCCCATGATTCCTATGATCATCCAGAGAAGGATATAACGAGTTGATCCACACGTTTCCTTGTTTACCTGCTTTCCCCTGGTGCATTTTCCGCTTATGTCTCTGTTATATATAGGCATGAAGGGTTAAGGCACAGGGGGATTTGTGGGACATTCTTTGGTCCTGCAGGACCTGGCTTTCAGGTGAGTGGGGGCAGAACACTCACTACTGAGACAAATGTGGCATTACATGGCCCAGAATCAAAGAATATGTCTACATTATCTAAAGTAGAATACCAACTGACAGGGCCAGTGGAAACCAGCTTACATAAGGTAAAAAAACAACGGTGGAGGCTTTTAAACAATATGAAGTAAAGTACAAGCTCACACAGAAAAAGGTGCAAAGTCATATGGAGGAAGATGCGAAATTACATGGAGGAAAACACAAATTTGCATGGAGGAGGCTACCAACTCATATGGAGAAGGCTGCCAACTCACATTGAAGGAAGATACAAATTCACATTAAGGAATACAAAAACTCCCATCAAAATTCATAGTCACATGGGCAATGGAACTGATTAGGATGAAGGAGATTATCTGCTCACATGGAGTAGCTCAAGCGAGTCATAGGGTAATATAAAAATTCACATGGAGGAAGAGACAAATTCACATAACGGAGGAAACCAGCCTACATGAAGGAGGATACCCAACTCACATAGAAGAGGATGTCAACTCACATATAAGACGATGCTAACTCACGTGGATGAGTAAAATACTGGACGTGGAACATCCAATTTGCACTTAACAGGATATCAGGATATTCTTCAAATGGAAGGTGCACCAGAAAAATTAAATGAAGCAAATTTCAGTCCATCATCTTTTATTTTTCAAAATCATTGCACATGAATTAAAATCAGCCAACGCATTTCGTTCGTATCACACTAGGAACTTCATCAGGCATTAATGTATATTATAGTGTGTTCACAACGTTTTGCAGTGTTAATCGCTGTATCATTATGAGGCAATATCCAGATACACGGGTTTGAATTCATCCCACCCATGGAGGGTACATGGGTACCATATCAAGCCCCCGCTCAAGATCGGAGTCCTTGGCAAACTCAGCACGTGTAGACTGCTACATTGAATTTATTTTCTGGTGCACCTTCCATTTGAAGAATATCCTGTTTTCTTGCCTCCAGTAGCACTAAACGGTGGCGAGTGCCAGAACAGGAGGCACAGGACATTAAATTGAACTTGACGGGAGTGAGGTGCAAAACCTGTGGTCAGCCGCTGTTAGCTTTGTGTATACTTAGCAGGATATAAATTCACATGAGAATGCCACCAACTCCTTGAGTAGGATACCACAGTCTGTGGAGTGGATTACAGCATGCCCGGGAAAAGGATACCAAATGCTTTTGAGAAGGATACAACATAGCCTGAAGAATAATATATTTCTTCCTGGAGGAGGATACCACATCAATTGTGGCAGGATAACAAATTGCCTAAAGAAGGCCTTTACATTCCCTGGTGCAGAACGTTATATACGCTGAAGAAGTATCCCATAGCGTTTGAGGTAGAGAGAACACCGAACCTACATATGAGAATACTGCTTTATATGGAAGTGGGTATATGACATGCACGTGGAAACAATATTGCTTTGAAGAGATGATCACATTTGCTTGTACAGGAGAGGACATCATTGGGGCAGGGTTTCATGATTTTGGTGGTGAAATCTATCACTTTCACTGAAGGAGGGTTTCAGAGCCCTAAAGCAGGCTAAGCCATCATCAAGAGCATGACTTTTACAGGACATCAGATCTACTAGAAAATAACATTACGTTTACCAGAATAGGGTAATCATGAATATTTCAATAAAGGCAGCAAATGCATGGGCTATGTAAATAGTCTGTCAGATATGGATTTAGAAAGCACAGACACTAAGCCAACCCCTTTAAGGGCGTGGTCTGCATAACCAACAGAGATACTAGAGTTAATATTGAGGTGCTGCTTTGACATTGCAGGATGGTGCCTCTATATTGCTGGATTCTAAAATACATTAATAGCTGTAATAACGAGAATATTATTATACATGCTGAGGGTAGTTATCATTAAGCCAGAGGTATTGCACATTATATCTGTATGGGTGTTCATTAAAATGTTTGGATTGCAGATGCTGGTGTTTAATCTATCTTAATGATGCGCGATGTTCCAGAGGTAGTCTAATGGGCGAAGTTGGGGCTCTATGTGACAGAGTGCTGCCAATACACCAAATTACTGCTCAGCGAGTGATGGGTTATAAATAATGTGCCTTATGGCTGCCCAATATGAATGACAATTATGCTATGAGCTTGGGAAAGAAGAATCCCATACAGCACAGATTGCAGCCTCTTAGCATGACGGCGGGGAAGAAGTCTGAGGTCAGCACGGTTTCCAACTCTTGCACAGGCTGAGAACAACCACTTCTCCTTGCTGTGTTCTTCTTACACTGTTGCTTCTACTTGACCTTCTGTATGGTGCACCAAGGTAAGAAGATCAGTTCACCCTTGAACCACACTGCAGGTAGTGAGAGCCTGATGGGGGTGGGGGCTACAGGAAGAACAAAGGCCAGAAACCATCTGCAGAGAATGGGTAAGAACAGTATAAGAACTTAGTCTGCTCCGTTCCTGCTACGGTGGCAGAATACCAGTCATGATGACCACCTGATTTACAACAAGGGGTGGTGATGGACAGAGTCTCTGAATTAAGCAGAGTACTCTCACCCAGTCAAGAGATCAGGGCTAGATCCAACACCGTTTTTTAGCTCATTGCACCATCCCAGTTTCAGAACCTGGCTGTATGCAAATTAGTCTGTCCCTGGCCCAGTGCATCATGGGAACAGGGCAGACCAGACTACAAAAGCCAATTCTTACACTGGGAAGGAAACAAGCTTCCGGGGACCGGTTTCTGCCATTTCAGGCGTCTTCGGCCCGGCTTGCTTGAATCCTGATGGTGCAATGAGCAAGGGACTCACATCTGAGTATACCCTTCCACGCTTAGGGTGGACAAAATTATTTACAACAAGGGGTGGTGATGGACAGAGTCTCTGAATTAAGCAGAGTACTCTCACCCAGTCAAGAGATCAGGGCTAGATCCAACACCGTTTTTAGCTCATTGCACCATCCCAGTTTCAGAACCTGGCTGTATGCAAATTAGTCTGTCCCTGGCCCAGTGCATCATGGGAACAGGGCAGACCAGACTACAAAAGCCAATTCTTACACTGGGAAGGAAACAAGCTTCCGGGGACCGGTTTCTGCCATTTCAGGCGTCTTCGGCCCGGCTTGCTTGAATCCTGATGGTGCAATGAGCAAGGGACTCACATCTGAGTATACCCTTCCACGCTTAGGGTGGACAAAATTATTTACAACAAGGGGTGGTGATGGACAGAGTCTCTGAATTAAGCAGAGTACTCTCACCCAGTCAAGAGATCAGGGCTAGATCCAACACCGTTTTTTAGCTCATTGCACCATCCCAGTTTCAGAACCTGGCTGTATGCAAATTAGTCTGTCCCTGGCCCAGTGCATCATGGGAACAGGGCAGACCAGACTACAAAAGCCAATTCTTACACTGGGAAGGAAACAAGCTTCCGGGGACCGGTTTCTGCCATTTCAGGCGTCTTCGGCCCGGCTTGCTTGAATCCTGATGGTGCAATGAGCAAGGGACTCACATCTGAGTATACCCTTCCACGCTTAGGGTGGACAAAATTATTTACAACAAGGGGTGGTGATGGACAGAGTCTCTGAATTAAGCAGAGTACTCTCACCCAGTCAAGAGATCAGGGCTAGATCCAACACCGTTTTTCAGCTCATTGCACCATCCCAGTTTCAGAACCTGGCTGTATGCAAATTAGTCTGTCCCTGGCCCAGTGCATCATGGGAACAGGGCAGACCAGACTACAAAAGCCAATTCTTACACTGGGAAGGAAACAAGCTTCCGGGGACCGGTTTCTGCCATTTCAGGCGTCTTCGGCCCGGCTTGCTTGAATCCTGATGGTGCAATGAGCAAGGGACTCACATCTGAGTATACCCTTCCACGCTTAGGGTGGACAAAATTATTTACAACAAGGGGTGGTGATGGACAGAGTCTCTGAATTAAGCAGAGTACTCTCACCCAGTCAAGAGATCAGGGCTAGATCCAACACCGTTTTTTAGCTCATTGCACCATCCCAGTTTCAGAACCTGGCTGTATGCAAATTAGTCTGTCCCTGGCCCAGTGCATCATGGGAACAGGGCAGACCAGACTACAAAAGCCAATTCTTACACTGGGAAGGAAACAAGCTTCCGGGGACCGGTTTCTGCCATTTCAGGCGTCTTCGGCCCGGCTTGCTTGAATCCTGATGGTGCAATGAGCAAGGGACTCACATCTGAGTATACCCTTCCACGCTTAGGGTGGACAAAATTATTTACAACAAGGGGTGGTGATGGACAGAGTCTCTGAATTAAGCAGAGTACTCTCACCCAGTCAAGAGATCAGGGCTAGATCCAACACCCTTTTTTAGCTCATTGCACCATCCCAGTTTCAGAACCTGGCTGTATGCAAATTAGTCTGTCCCTGGCCCAGTGCATCATGGGAACAGGGCAGACCAGACTACAAAAGCCAATTCTTACACTGGGAAGGAAACAAGCTTCCGGGGACCGGTTTCTGCCATTTCAGGCGTCTTCGGCCCGGCTTGCTTGAATCCTGATGGTGCAATGAGCAAGGGACTCACATCTGAGGCTACCCTTCCACGCTTAGGGTGGACAAAATTATTTACAACAAGGGGTGGTGATGGACAGAGTCTCTGAATTAAGCAGAGTACTCTCACCCAGTCAAGAGATCAGGGCTAGATCCAACACCGTTTTTTAGCTCGTTGCACCATCCCAGTTTCAGAACCTGGCTGTATGCAAATTAGTCTGTCCCTGGCCCAGTGCATCATGGGAACAGGGCAGACCAGACTACAAAAGCCAATTCTTACAC
Source organism: Lissotriton helveticus (assembly GCF_964261635.1). Classification (NCBI taxonomy): domain Eukaryota; kingdom Metazoa; phylum Chordata; class Amphibia; order Caudata; family Salamandridae; genus Lissotriton; species Lissotriton helveticus. The sequence continues at coordinate 15,169,169 of NC_136060.1, read as the reverse complement.
TGGGAAGGAAACAAGCTTCCGGGGACCGGTTTCTGCCATTTCAGGCGTCTTCGGCCCGGCTTGCTTGAATCCTGATGGTGCAATGAGCAAGGGACTCACATCTGAGTATACCCTTCCACGCTTAGGGTGGACAAAATTATTTACAACAAGGGGTGGTGATGGACAGAGTCTCTGAATTAAGCAGAGTACTCTCACCCAGTCAAGAGATCAGGGCTAGATCCAACACCGTTTTTTAGCTCATTGCACCATCCCAGTTTCAGAACCTGGCTGTATGCAAATTAGTCTGTCCCTGGCCCAGTGCATCATGGGAACAGGGCAGACCAGACTACAAAAGCCAATTCTTACACTGGGAAGGAAACAAGCTTCCGGGGACTGGTTTCTGCAATTTCAGGCGTCTTCGGCCCGGCTTGCTTGAATCCTGATGGTGCAATGAGCAAGGGACTCACATCTGAGTATACCCTTCCACGCTTAGGGTGGACAAAATTATTTACAACAAGGGGTGGTGATGGACAGAGTCTCTGAATTAAGCAGAGTACTCTCACCCAGTCAAGAGATCAGGGCTAGATCCAACACCGTTTTTTAGCTCATTGCACCATCCCAGTTTCAGAACCTGGCTGTATGCAAATTAGTCTGTCCCTGGCCCAGTGCATCATGGGAACAGGGCAGACCAGACTACAAAAGCCAATTCTTACACTGGGAAGGAAACAAGCTTCCGGGGACCGGTTTCTGCCATTTCAGGCGTCTTCGGCCCGGCTTGCTTGAATCCTGATGGTGCAATGAGCAAGGGACTCACATCTGAGTATACCCTTCCACGCTTAGGGTGGACAAAATTATTTACAACAAGGGGTGGTGATGGACAGAGTCTCTGAATTAAGCAGAGTACTCTCACCCAGTCAAGAGATCAGGGCTAGATCCAACACCGTTTTTTAGCTCATTGCACCATCCCAGTTTCAGAACCTGGCTGTATGCAAATTAGTCTGTCCCTGGCCCAGTGCATCATGGGAACAGGGCAGACCAGACTACAAAAGCCAATTCTTACACTGGGAAGGAAACAAGCTTCCGGGGACCGGTTTCTGCCATTTCAGGCGTCTTCGGCCCGGCTTGCTTGAATCCTGATGGTGCAATGAGCAAGGGACTCACATCTGAGTATACCCTTCCACGCTTAGGGTGGACAAAATTATTTACAACAAGGGGTGGTGATGGACAGAGTCTCTGAATTAAGCAGAGTACTCTCACCCAGTCAAGAGATCAGGGCTAGATCCAACACCGTTTTTTAGCTCATTGCACCATCCCAGTTTCAGAACCTGGCTGTATGCAAATTAGTCTGTCCCTGGCCCAGTGCATCATGGGAACAGGGCAGACCAGACTACAAAAGCCAATTCTTACACTGGGAAGGAAACAAGCTTCCGGGGACCGGTTTCTGCCATTTCAGGCGTCTTCGGCCCGGCTTGCTTGAATCCTGATGGTGCAATGAGCAAGGGACTCACATCTGAGTATACCCTTCCACGCTTAGGGTGGACAAAATTATTTACAACAAGGGGTGGTGATGGACAGAGTCTCTGAATTAAGCAGAGTACTCTCACCCAGTCAAGAGATCAGGGCTAGATCCAACACCGTTTTTTAGCTCATTGCACCATCCCAGTTTCAGAACCTGGCTGTATGCAAATTAGTCTGTCCCTGGCCCAGTGCATCATGGGAACAGGGCAGACCAGACTACAAAAGCCAATTCTTACACTGGGAAGGAAACAAGCTTCCGGGGACCGGTTTCTGCCATTTCAGGCGTCTTCGGCCCGGCTTGCTTGAATCCTGATGGTGCAATGAGCAAGGGACTCACATCTGAGTATACCCTTCCACGCTTAGGGTGGACAAAATTATTTACAACAAGGGGTGGTGATGGACAGAGTCTCTGAATTAAGCAGAGTACTCTCACCCAGTCAAGAGATCAGGGCTAGATCCAACACCGTTTTTTAGCTCATTGCACCATCCCAGTTTCAGAACCTGGCTGTATGCAAATTAGTCTGTCCCTGGCCCAGTGCATCATGGGAACAGGGCAGACCAGACTACAAAAGCCAATTCTTACACTGGGAAGGAAACAAGCTTCCGGGGACCGGTTTCTGCCATTTCAGGCGTCTTCGGCCCGGCTTGCTTGAATCCTGATGGTGCAATGAGCAAGGGACTCACATCTGAGTATACCCTTCCACGCTTAGGGTGGACAAAATTATTTACAACAAGGGGTGGTGATGGACAGAGTCTCTGAATTAAGCAGAGTACTCTCACCCAGTCAAGAGATCAGGGCTAGATCCAACACCGTTTTTTAGCTCATTGCACCATCCCAGTTTCAGAACCTGGCTGTATGCAAATTAGTCTGTCCCTGGCCCAGTGCATCATGGGAACAGGGCAGACCAGACTACAAAAGCCAATTCTTACACTGGGAAGGAAACAAGCTTCCGGGGACCGGTTTCTGCCATTTCAGGCGTCTTCGGCCCGGCTTGCTTGAATCCTGATGGTGCAATGAGCAAGGGACTCACATCTGAGTATACCCTTCCACGCTTAGGGTGGACAAAATTATTTACAACAAGGGGTGGTGATGGACAGAGTCTCTGAATTAAGCAGAGTACTCTCACCCAGTCAAGAGATCAGGGCTAGATCCAACACCGTTTTTTAGCTCATTGCACCATCCCAGTTTCAGAACCTGGCTGTATGCAAATTAGTCTGTCCCTGGCCCAGTGCATCATGGGAACAGGGCAGACCAGACTACAAAAGCCAATTCTTACACTGGGAAGGAAACAAGCTTCCGGGGACCGGTTTCTGCCATTTCAGGCGTCTTCGGCCCGGCTTGCTTGAATCCTGATGGTGCAATGAGCAAGGGACTCACATCTGAGTATACCCTTCCACGCTTAGGGTGGACAAAATTATTTACAACAAGGGGTGGTGATGGACAGAGTCTCTGAATTAAGCAGAGTACTCTCACCCAGTCAAGAGATCAGGGCTAGATCCAACACCGTTTTTTAGCTCATTGCACCATCCCAGTTTCAGAACCTGGCTGTATGCAAATTAGTCTGTCCCTGGCCCAGTGCATCATGGGAACAGGGCAGACCAGACTACAAAAGCCAATTCTTACACTGGGAAGGAAACAAGCTTCCGGGGACCGGTTTCTGCCATTTCAGGCGTCTTCGGCCCGGCTTGCTTGAATCCTGATGGTGCAATGAGCAAGGGACTCACATCTGAGTATACCCTTCCACGCTTAGGGTGGACAAAATTATTTACAACAAGGGGTGGTGATGGACAGAGTCTCTGAATTAAGCAGAGTACTCTCACCCAGTCAAGAGATCAGGGCTAGATCCAACACCGTTTTTTAGCTCATTGCACCATCCCAGTTTCAGAACCTGGCTGTATGCAAATTAGTCTGTCCCTGGCCCAGTGCATCATGGGAACAGGGCAGACCAGACTACAAAAGCCAATTCTTACACTGGGAAGGAAACAAGCTTCCGGGGACCGGTTTCTGCCATTTCAGGCGTCTTCGGCCCGGCTTGCTTGAATCCTGATGGTGCAATGAGCAAGGGACTCACATCTGAGTATACCCTTCCACGCTTAGGGTGGACAAAATTATTTACAACAAGGGGTGGTGATGGACAGAGTCTCTGAATTAAGCAGAGTACTCTCACCCAGTCAAGAGATCAGGGCTAGATCCAACACCGTTTTTTAGCTCATTGCACCATCCCAGTTTCAGAACCTGGCTGTATGCAAATTAGTCTGTCCCTGGCCCAGTGCATCATGGGAACAGGGCAGACCAGACTACAAAAGCCAATTCTTACACTGGGAAGGAAACAAGCTTCCGGGGACCGGTTTCTGCCATTTCAGGCGTCTTCGGCCCGGCTTGCTTGAATCCTGATGGTGCAATGAGCAAGGGACTCACATCTGAGTATACCCTTCCACGCTTAGGGTGGACAAAATTATTTACAACAAGGGGTGGTGATGGACAGAGTCTCTGAATTAAGCAGAGTACTCTCACCCAGTCAAGAGATCAGGGCTAGATCCAACACCGTTTTTTAGCTCATTGCACCATCCCAGTTTCAGAACCTGGCTGTATGCAAATTAGTCTGTCCCTGGCCCAGTGCATCATGGGAACAGGGCAGACCAGACTACAAAAGCCAATTCTTACACTGGGAAGGAAACAAGCTTCCGGGGACCGGTTTCTGCCATTTCAGGCGTCTTCGGCCCGGCTTGCTTGAATCCTGATGGTGCAATGAGCAAGTGACTCACATCTGAGTATACCCTTCCACGCTTAGGGTGGACAAAATTATTTACAACAAGGGGTGGTGATGGACAGAGTCTCTGAATTAAGCAGAGTACTCTCACCCAGTCAAGAGATCAGGGCTAGATCCAACACCGTTTTTTAGCTCATTGCACCATCCCAGTTTCAGAACCTGGCTGTATGCAAATTAGTCTGTCCCTGGCCCAGTGCATCATGGGAACAGGGCAGACCAGACTACAAAAGCCAATTCTTACACTGGGAAGGAAACAAGCTTCCGGGGACCGGTTTCTGCCATTTCAGGCGTCTTCGGCCCGGCTTGCTTGAATCCTGATGGTGCAATGAGCAAGGGACTCACATCTGAGTATACCCTTCCATGCTTAGGGTGGACAAAATTATTTACAACAAGGGGTGGTGATGGACAGAGTCTCTGAATTAAGCAGAGTACTCTCACCCAGTCAAGAGATCAGGGCTAGATCCAACACCGTTTTTTAGCTCATTGCACCATCCCAGTTTCAGAACCTGGCTGTATGCAAATTAGTCTGTCCCTGGCCCAGTGCATCATGGGAACAGGGCAGACCAGACTACAAAAGCCAATTCTTACACTGGGAAGGAAACAAGCTTCCGGGGACCGGTTTCTGCCATTTCAGGCGTCTTCGGCCCGGCTTGCTTGAATCCTGATGGTGCAATGAGCAAGGGACTCACATCTGAGTATACCCTTCCACGCTTAGGGTGGACAAAATTATTTACAACAAGGGGTGGTGATGGACAGAGTCTCTGAATTAAGCAGAGTACTCTCACCCAGTCAAGAGATCAGGGCTAGATCCAACACCGTTTTTTAGCTCATTGCACCATCCCAGTTTCAGAACCTGGCTGTATGCAAATTAGTCTGTCCCTGGCCCAGTGCATCATGGGAACAGGGCAGACCAGACTACAAAAGCCAATTCTTACACTGGGAAGGAAACAAGCTTCCGGGGACCGGTTTCTGCCATTTCAGGCGTCTTCGGCCCGGCTTGATTGAATCCTGATGGTGCAATGAGCAAGGGACTCACATCTGAGTATACCCTTCCACGCTTAGGGTGGACAAAATTATTTACAACAAGGGGTGGTGATGGACAGAGTCTCTGAATTAAGCAGAGTACTCTCACCCAGTCAAGAGATCAGGGCTAGATCCAACACCGTTTTTTAGCTCATTGCACCATCCCAGTTTCAGAACCTGGCTGTATGCAAATTAGTCTGTCCCTGGCCCAGTGCATCATGGGAACAGGGCAGACCAGACTACAAAAGCCAATTCTTACACTGGGAAGGAAACAAGCTTCCGGGGACCGGTTTCTGCCATTTCAGGCGTCTTCGGCCCGGCTTGCTTGAATCCTGATGGTGCAATGAGCAAGGGACTCACATCTGAGTATACCCTTCCACGCTTAGGGTGGACAAAATTATTTACAACAAGGGGTGGTGATGGACAGAGTCTCTGAATTAAGCAGAGTACTCTCACCCAGTCAAGAGATCAGGGCTAGATCCAACACCGTTTTTTAGCTCATTGCACCATCCCAGTTTCAGAACCTGGCTGTATGCAAATTAGTCTGTCCCTGGCCCAGTGCATCATGGGAACAGGGCAGACCAGACTACAAAAGCCAATTCTTACACTGGGAAGGAAACAAGCTTCCGGGGACCGGTTTCTGCCATTTCAGGCGTCTTCGGCCCGGCTTGCTTGAATCCTGATGGTGCAATGAGCAAGGGACTCATGTCTGAGTATACCCTTCCACGCTTAGGGTGGACAAAAATATTTACAACAAGGGGTGGTGAGGGACAGAGTCTCTGAATTAAGCAGAATACTCTCACCTAGTCAAGAGATCAGGGCTAGATCCAACACCGTTTTTTAGCTCATTGCACCATCCCAGTTTCAGAACCTGGCTGTATGCAAATTAGTCTGTCCCTGGCCCAGTGCATGATGGGAACAGGGCAAACCAAACTACAAAAGCCAATTCTTACACTGGGAAGGAAACAAGCTTCCGGGGACCGGTTTCTGGCATTACAGCCGTCTTCGGCCCGGCTTGCTTGAATCCTGATGGTGCAATGAGCAAGGGACTCATGTCTGAGTATACCCTTCCACGCTTAGGGTGGACAAAAATATTTACAACAAGGGGTGGTGAGGGACAGAGTCTCTGAATTAAGCAGAATACTCTCACCCAGTCAAGAGATCAGGGCTAGATCCAACACCGTTTTTTAGCTCACTGCACCATCCCAGTTTCAGAACCTGGCTGTATGCAAATTAGTCTGTTCCTGTCCCAGTGCATGATGGGAACAGGGCAAACCAAACTACAAAAGCCAATTCTTACACTGGGAAGGAAACAAGCTTCCGGGGACCGGTTTCTGGCATTACAGCCGTCTTCGGCCCGGCTTGCTTGAATCCTGATGGTGCAATGAGCAAGGGACTCATGTCTGAGTATACCCTTCCACGCTTAGGGTGGACAAAAATATTTACAACAAGGGGTGGTGAGGGACAGAGTCTCAGAATTAAGCAGAATACTCTCACCCAGTCAAGAGATCAGGGCTAGATCCAACACCGTTTTTTAGCTCACTGCACCATCCCAGTTTCAGAACCTGGCTGTATGCAAATTAGTCTGTTCCTGTCCCAGTGCATGATGGGAACAGGGCAAACCAAACTAAAAAAGCCAATTCTTACACTGGGAAGGAAACAAGCTTCCGGGGACCGGTTTCTGGCATTACAGCCGTCTTCGGCCCGGCTTGCTTGAATCCTGATGGTGCAATGAGCAAGGGACTCATGTCTGAGTATACCCTTCCACGCTTAGGGTGGACAAAAATATTTACAACAAGGGGTGGTGAGGGACAGAGTCTCTGAATTAAGCAGAATACTCTCACCCAGTCAAGAGATCAGGGCTAGATCCAACACCGTTTTTTAGCTCACTGCACCATCCCAGTTTCAGAACCTGGCTGTATGCAAATTAGTCTGTTCCTGTCCCAGTGCATGATGGGAACAGGGCAAACCAAACTACAAAAGCCAATTCTTACACTGGGAAGGAAACAAGCTTCCGGGGACCGGTTTCTGGCATTACAGCCGTCTTCGGCCCGGCTTGCTTGAATCCTGATGGTGCAATGAGCAAGGGACTCATGTCTGAGTATACCCTTCCACGCTTAGGGTGGACAAAAATATTTACAACAAGGGGTGGTGAGGGACAGAGTCTCTGAATTAAGCAGAATACTCTCACCCAGTCAAGAGATCAGGGCTAGATCCAACACCGTTTTTTAGCTCACTGCACCATCCCAGTTTCAGAACCTGGCTGTATGCAAATTAGTCTGTTCCTGTCCCAGTGCATGATGGGAACAGGGCAAACCAAACTACAAAAGCCAATTCTTACACTGGGAAGGAAACAAGCTTCCGGGGACCGGTTTCTGGCATTACAGCCGTCTTCGGCCCGGCTTGCTTGAATCCTGATGGTGCAATGAGCAAGGGACTCATGTCTGAGTATACCCTTCCACGCTTAGGGTGGACAAAAATATTTACAACAAGGGGTGGTGAGGGACAGAGTCTCTGAATTAAGCAGAATACTCTCACCCAGTCAAGAGATCAGGGCTAGATCCAACACCGTTTTTTAGCTCACTGCACCATCCCAGTTTCAGAACTGGGATGGTGCAATGAGCTAAAAAACGGTGTTGGATCTAGCCCTGATCTCTTGACTGGGTGAGAGTACTCTGCTTAATTCAGAGACTCTGTCCATCACCACCCCTTGTTGTAAATAATTTTGTCCACCCTAAGCGTGGAAGGGTATACTCAGATGTGAGTCCCTTGCTCATTGCACCATCAGGATTCAAGCAAGCCGGGCCGAAGACGCCTGAAATGGCAGAAACCGGTCCCCGGAAGCTTGTTTCCTTCCCAGTGTAAGAATTGGCTTTTGTAGTCTGGTCTGCCTTGTTCCCATGATGCACTGGGCCAGGGACAGACTAATTTGCATACAGCCAGGTTCTGAAACTGGGATGGTGCAATGAGCTAAAAAACGGTGTTGGATCTAGCCCTGATCTCTTGACTGGGTGAGAGTACTCTGCTTAATTCAGAGACTCTGTCCATCACCACCCCTTGTTGTAAATAATTTTGTCCACCCTAAGCGTGGAAGGGTATACTCAGATGCGAGTCCCTTGCTCATTGCACCATCAGGATTCAAGCAAGCCGGGCCGAAGACGCCTGAAATGGCAGAAACCGGTCCCCGGAAGCTTGTTTCCTTCCCAGTGTAAGAATTGGCTTTTGTAGTCTGGTCTGCCCTGTTCCCATGATGCACTGGGCCAGGGACAGACTAATTTGCATACAGCCAGGTTCTGAAACTGGGATGGTGCAATGAGCTAAAAAAACGGTGTTGGATCTAGCCCTGATCTCTTGACTGGGTGAGAGTACTCTGCTTAATTCAGAGACTCTGTCCATCACCACCCCTTGTTGTAAATAATTTTGTCCACCCTAAGCGTGGAAGGGTATACTCAGATGTGAGTCCCTTGCTCATTGCACCATCAGGATTCAAGCAAGCCGGGCCGCAGACGCCTGAAATGGCAGAAACCGGTCCCCGGAAGCTTGTTTCCTTCCCAGTGTAAGAATTGGCTTTTGTAGTCTGGTCTGCCCTGTTCCCATGATGCACTGGGCCAGGGACAGACTAATTTGCATACAGCCAGGTTCTGAAACTGGGATGGTGCAATGAGCTAAAAAACGGTGTTGGATCTAGCCCTGATCTCTTGACTGGGTGAGAGTACTCTGCTTAATTCAGAGACTCTGTCCATCACCACCCCTTGTTGTAAATAATTTTGTCCACCCTAAGCGTGGAAGGGTATATTCAGATGTGAGTCCCTTGCTCATTGCACCATCAGGATTCAAGCAAGCCGGGCCGAAGACGCCTGAAATGGCAGAAACCGGTCCCCGGAAGCTTGTTTCCTTCCCAGTGTAAGAATTGGCTTTTGTAGTCTGGTCTGCCCTGTTCCCATGATGCACTGGGCCAGGGACAGACTAATTTGCATACAGCCAGGTTCTGAAACTGGGATGGTGCAATGAGCTAAAAAACGGTGTTGGATCTAGCCCTGATCTCTTGACTGGGTGAGAGTACTCTGCTTAATTCAGAGACTCTGTCCATCACCACCCCTTGTTGTAAATAATTTTGTCCACCCTAAGCGTGGAAGGGTATACTCAGATGTGAGTCCCTTGCTCATTGCACCATCAGGATTCAAGCAAGCCGGGCCGAAGACGCCTGAAATGGCAGAAACCGGTCCCCGGAAGCTTGTTTCCTTCCCAGTGTAAGAATTGGCTTTTGTAGTCTGGTCTGCCCTGTTCCCATGATGCACTGGGCCAGGGACAGACTAATTTGCATACAGCCAGGTTCTGAAACTGGGATGGTGCAATGAGCTAAAAAACGGTGTTGGATCTAGCCCTGATCTCTTGACTGGGTGAGAGTACTCTGCTTAATTCAGAGACTCTGTCCATCACCACCCCTTGTTGTAAATAATTTTGTCCACCCTAAGCGTGGAAGGGTATACTCAGATGTGAGTCCCTTGCTCATTGCACCATCAGGATTCAAGCAAGCCGGGCCGAAGACGCCTGAAATGGCAGAAACCGGTCCCCGGAAGCTTGTTTCCTTCCCAGTGTAAGAATTGGCTTTTGTAGTCTGGTCTGCCCTGTTCCCATGATGCACTGGGCCAGGGACAGACTAATTTGCATACAGCCAGGTTCTGAAACTGGGATGGTGCAATGAGCTAAAAAACGGTGTTGGATCTAGCCCTGATCTCTTGACTGGGTGAGAGTACTCTGCTTAATTCAGAGACTCTGTCCATCACCACCCCTTGTTGTAAATAATTTTGTCCACCCTAAGCGTGGAAGGGTATACTCAGATGTGAGTCCCTTGCTCATTGCACCATCAGGATTCAAGCAAGCCGGGCCGAAGACGCCTGAAATGGCAGAAACCGGTCCCCGGAAGCTTGTTTCCTTCCCAGTGTAAGAATTGGCTTTTGTAGTTTGGTTTGCCCTGTTCCCATCATGCACTGGGACAGGAACAGACTAATTTGCATACAGCCAGGTTCTGAAACTGGGATGGTGCAGTGAGCTAAAAAACGGTGTTGGATCTAGCCCTGATCTCTTGACTGGGTGAGAGTATTCTGCTTAATTCAGAGACTCTGTCCCTCACCACCCCTTGTTGTAAATATTTTTGTCCACCCTAAGCGTGGAAGGGTATACTCAGACATGAGTCCCTTGCTCATTGCACCATCAGGATTCAAGCAAGCCGGGCCGAAGACGGCTGTAATGCCAGAAACCGGTCCCCGGAAGCTTGTTTCCTTCCCAGTGTAAGAATTGGCTTTTGTAGTTTGGTTTGCCCTGTTCCCATCATGCACTGGGACAGGAACAGACTAATTTGCATACAGCCAGGTTCTGAAACTGGGATGGTGCAGTGAGCTAAAAAACGGTGTTGGATCTAGCCCTGATCTCTTGACTGGGTGAGAGTATTCTGCTTAATTCAGAGACTCTGTCCCTCACCACCCCTTGTTGTAAATATTTGTGTCCACCCTAAGCGTGGAAGGGTATACTCAGACATGAGTCCCTTGCTCATTGCACCATCAGGATTCAAGCAAGCCGGGCCGAAGACGGCTGTAATGCCAGAAACCGGTCCCCGGAAGCTTGTTTCCTTCCCAGTGTAAGAATTGGCTTTTGTAGTTTGGTTTGCCCTGTTCCCATCATGCACTGGGACAGGAACAGACTAATTTGCATACAGCCAGGTTCTGAAACTGGGATGGTGCAGTGAGCTAAAAAACGGTGTTGGATCTAGCCCTGATCTCTTGACTGGGTGAGAGTATTCTGCTTAATTCAGAGACTCTGTCCCTCACCACCCCTTGTTGTAAATATTTTTGTCCACCCTAAGCGTGGAAGGGTATACTCAGACATGAGTCCCTTGCTCATTGCACCATCAGGATTCAAGCAAGCCGGGCCGAAGACGGCTGTAATGCCAGAAACCGGTCCCCGGAAGCTTGTTTCCTTCCCAGTGTAAGAATTGGCTTTTGTAGTTTGGTTTGCCCTGTTCCCATCATGCACTGGGACAGGAACAGACTAATTTGCATACAGCCAGGTTCTGAAACTGGGATGGTGCAGTGAGCTAAAAAACGGTGTTGGATCTAGCCCTGATCTCTTGACTGGGTGAGAGTATTCTGCTTAATTCAGAGACTCTGTCCCTCACCACCCCTTGTTGTAAATATTTTTGTCCACCCTAAGCGTGGAAGGGTATACTCAGACATGAGTCCCTTGCTCATTGCACCATCAGGATTCAAGCAAGCCGGGCCGAAGACGGCTGTAATGCCAGAAACCGGTCCCCGGAAGCTTGTTTCCTTCCCAGTGTAAGAATTGGCTTTTGTAGTTTGGTTTGCCCTGTTCCCATCATGCACTGGGACAGGAACAGACTAATTTGCATACAGCCAGGTTCTGAAACTGGGATGGTGCAGTGAGCTAAAAAACGGTGTTGGATCTAGCCCTGATCTCTTGACTGGGTGAGAGTATTCTGCTTAATTCAGAGACTCTGTCCCTCACCACCCCTTGTTGTAAATATTTTTGTCCACCCTAAGCGTGGAAGGGTATACTCAGACATGAGTCCCTTGCTCATTGCACCATCAGGATTCAAGCAAGCCGGGCCGAAGACGGCTGTAATGCCAGAAACCGGTCCCCGGAAGCTTGTTTCCTTCCCAGTGTAAGAATTGGCTTTTGTAGTTTGGTTTGCCCTGTTCCCATCATGCACTGGGACAGGAACAGACTAATTTGCATACAGCCAGGTTCTGAAACTGGGATGGTGCAGTGAGCTAAAAAACGGTGTTGGATCTAGCCCTGATCTCTTGACTGGGTGAGAGTATTCTGCTTAATTCAGAGACTCTGTCCCTCACCACCCCTTGTTGTAAATATTTTTGTCCACCCTAAGCGTGGAAGGGTATACTCAGACATGAGTCCCTTGCTCATTGCACCATCAGGATTCAAGCAAGCCGGGCCGAAGACGGCTGTAATGCCAGAAACCGGTCCCCGGAAGCTTGTTTCCTTCCCAGTGTAAGAATTGGCTTTTGTAGTTTGGTTTGCCCTGTTCCCATCATGCACTGGGACAGGAACAGACTAATTTGCATACAGCCAGGTTCTGAAACTGGGATGGTGCAGTGAGCTAAAAACGGTGTTGGATCTAGCCCTGATCTCTTGACTGGGTGAGAGTATTCTGCTTAATTCAGAGACTCTGTCCCTCACCACCCCTTGTTGTAAATATTTTTGTCCACCCTAAGCGTGGAAGGGTATACTCAGACATGAGTCCCTTGCTCATTGCACCATCAGGATTCAAGCAAGCCGGGCCGAAGACGGCTGTAATGCCAGAAACCGGTTCCCGGAAGCTTGTTTCCTTCCCAGTGTAAGAATTGGCTTTTGTAGTTTGGTTTGCCCTGTTCCCATCATGCACTGGGACAGGAACAGACTAATTTGCATACAGCCAGGTTCTGAAACTGGGATGGTGCAGTGAGCTAAAAAACGGTGTTGGATCTAGCCCTGATCTCTTGACTGGGTGAGAGTATTCTGCTTAATTCAGAGACTCTGTCCCTCACCACCCCTTGTTGTAAATATGATGACCACCTGGTCACGTGACATATTACACAAGCAGGTATAGTGCAGGCCATAAACAGGAAAGTGGTAGCATCCCTTGGAGATGCATAAATAATGCTTCTGAAAGGGCACAAGAGGAAACTTCTGATTTCCAGCTCAAGAATAACACGAAGCTCAACATACACTGGTTTGTTCTGCTGTATCCATTAGCCTTTATTAATACAATTCATGATGGGTGCAATGGCTGCAACCAAACAAACGTGGATGCCTTCTGAGTAAGACTGCAGATTAATTTCATAAGCCAAGACCACAGTACGTGTATCAGGACATCGTAATTCTAAAATGCTACACAGCTGGATGTCACATTGAAAGGCCTGTGGTGGCCAGTGGCACTATATTCACAGCATGTTTTCAATCCTGGGCTTCCATGTACAAAACTGACAGAACCTCAGATGAGATGTTTTCCATTCACTTAATTCAACAACAACCAGTTGTCAAGTAACCTAACATAATTAGATTGTAATGGTTTGTCAAAGCAAAGCCAAGTACTGCAAACTGTATTTCCCTATGACGTGGAGTCAGAAAGCACAGAACTGCTGTCCACCTTCCAAATCACTCTAAAGAGAGACCTTGTACTAATGTAATTCGTGGTCTGCAGCGTGCTTCTGCAAGGACATGTAAGTGTGCAACAATATGCTTATAAGCCTTTTTGTCTACCTCGAATTGTCGTGTACAAGGCTAATTCAGACACTGCATAAGCATTTGAAACCGAAGAGTCTAGAGCTGGTTGGATACATAACAATAAGGACAAGAAGTGGGTCGTTCATTGTAGTGTTTGAATACCCGGAAGTAGGGAGTAAAATGTTATTATTGGCTAGTAAGAATGCACACTGTGGAATTGAAGGCCTTTAAAATGGAGATGGAGCGTGAACTCAGCTGGCAAACATGGATGGTAACAGCAAAAAAAATCCTTAGAGGCCACTTCATAAAGCCAATAGGCTATGTAAGTAAATGGAATTGTTTGTTTCTCAAGTTAAAGCCCAAGGCAAAACAAATACATTATGAGCTACAACACACCACACGACACACTTTTTGTTAATGGCTAGAAAGTGGGGTAAGAGCAGCTGATGGCTAAATCAGACAAGCCAATATGTCCTACAGAATTCATGTAAAACTAATAAGCTGCTAGGATTTTTAAATGAATTTCTATTGAACATAATATCGATGTGTACTAAGCACAGTATGCCTTGAGTCAAGGAAAACATATTAATTTGGCTGGAACTGCGGGATTTCCTGCTACTTTCCAAATCTTTTTCAGATACAATTTTAACCTTCATTTACTAAAGTTCCAATTATTTTTAGTGATTCAAACTCTTATTTTAACTACAGTTTAAAATAAATGAACTATCTCTGCAAGAAAATTGAAAATCAGTTGCTAGGAGGTTGAAGCTACAACAAAAAAAACGACAACAAAATTAAAACAGGCAGCAGAATAACCTCACCACTCTAAGTGAGTCTGCTAATTTTTCCCATCATAAACTAAACCCGAGGTTTTCCACCACTTTGTCCAGTCCTTATCAACTTTCTATCCTAAATATTCTACGCTCTATTAATTTGACAGAACCATATGTTTTATTAAGTAATTTGTACTATTATGTAATTTATGTTTTACACACGCCCGCCTGCAGGGTAACTGTATTTATTTAGTGACATCAATCTGGAGTTAATAACCCAGAATGCAACAAACTCAATGTCAATGCGATTGCAGGTGAACTCTTTTGGAGTTAAGAGCTTCCACAATTCTATTGTGTGTTAGTTTTTGCTAAGAGACTTAGGGGCTGATTATGAGTTTGGTGGTCCATGGACTGCCAAACTCACGGTGGTACGGCGTGGTGGAGCGCCGTATTACAACTTTGGCGGTCGGACCACTATCAGACCGCTGCAAAACCAGGGAACGGCATTCCCTGGCGGGGGCATGACAGTCAGGAGCTCACAATATGCGGTCAGTGCCGCTGCGGCACCTCCATGCATATTACGAGTTTCCTGACCATCAGCACTCTCATGGAGGTTCTTACTCCATGAAACTGCTGGCTGTCATGAAACAAAGGGGGCCCTACAGGACCCTCCTTGACCCATGCATGCTAGTGAATGCAGGGGGGCACATGATGTGCCCCCCTGTCTGCATGAATGCCCAGCCCCAACCCGGCATGGACTTAAAAGTCCATGCAGTGCATGAACTTGCTTTGCCGTTCCCATTGCAGTGTCTTTTTTCAAAGGCACCGCCTTGGTAATGCCATAGGACTGTCCGCCAGACGACGAGAAAACTCGCAAACTGGCGGGTGGCAAGAGGTTGAGTTTGGTGGTGTAGGAGTGGGGCAGTGGCGTGCTGCCCTGCCAAACTCATAATCTGCCCCTAAATGCTTGTTACGACTAGGAATTCCAAACCAGGGTACATGTTCATTAATATTTCAGAGTTTCACAGGTTTATGGATCCTGTAGTATCCCTTGAAATGTCGGAGCATGTACTATTTTCCACTACATTTCTCATTGTGGCTGCTTCTATTACATGTTTTGAAGATAAAGCGAAATAATTTCGGAGCAGAGGAAGAAACACTGAGAGATGAGGAGGTGAAGGGGATTCGCAAACATCCCATCTCCATGGAATGGGCACAACTCCTGTTCCAGTTTACACAAGAGACAACACTAGATACTAGGGTCCCACCAGATTAGTGCTCCTGCTGGAAGATGCAGCCCCCTTTGGACGTCTCTCTTCCCCCGCTACTGATGCCACAGATACATTGTGGACAATATGGAACCGACCACAAAATAGATGCCTACCACAATACAATTCATAGGCTCCCCGACCTCCTCCCATCCCCCCTCACCTCCCCCCTCAGTTAACTGTTCTACGTTTACCCCCCCACCCCCCCACCCCCCCATCACCCACCGACTCGGCTCATATGTATTGGGAACGCAAACATGGCCATTAACCAAAGAGGTGTACAGGGATAGATTGGGGGACTAAATATCAATTTGCGCACTCGCGGAAACCCACATATGCAGGCACTAGTCGGCCTACCAATACTCGCACTAGTACACTGGAGATGTAATATCCATGTAATTTTGCTATTTCTTACTTTTGCTATACGTTATATGATGGGATGGTTGTTCCATAATGTACTGATATCATCTGACTGCCTGTATACACCTCTCATCATGTATTAATGAAAATGTATAACGATGTATCATGAAAAGTAAAACTCCCAATAAAAAATTTCAACAAAAAATAGCTAAATAATTTCGGGGCCTTGTGTGTTAAGTTCTTTCTATTTCTAAAAGAGTACTTGTATGATTAAACCTGTTAATATCAACCACTGAAAAAGACTGTGCATCAGCTAGAGATTATTCATTCTAGCATTTTTGGCACATTATTTTTTTTAAAAGTCCACTATAAAAAAAGTTGAAATACATAGCACATAACTAATATAGATAAAAAACAAAATAAACTGAGTAGGTTATCCAAGCCGCAATTTCTATCCTCTAAATAACTTTTATTTCAGAAGGTTTCTTCCTAATATCACAGGGCATAAAATGTTCAGGATACAAAAACAAGCCTAGGAAGAAAGGTAAGGATGGTCTCACGTTTTTAGAACTGATGCACATTTTTAAACTTATACCAACAAAATGAGAAAACTACAATCATATTTCAATATTCAGATCAAAACTATAGCTGGGAGAAAAGAAGGTTAATTACAAAGCAAGATGAAAAAATCGGGTTATTAGTTGAGAGGGGTGAGAGCCCCACTCAAGTAATAAGCACAATCCTTGTTAGGGTGAACCACAAAAGTAAATAAATAAACCTGTGCTTAACCTTAACCTTCTGGTAGATTGGCACAAACGCAGTCAGGCTTAACTTCGAGGCAATGTGTAAAATATGGATGCAGCATTCAATGAGTGGCTTAACAAAACTTGAGGGGGCCCCCCTCCAAGGTATGTGGATGGGCCCGCCTCTGGACTTAATCAGGAGCTTGCCCCCACCCCACACTGCGGGTGATGCAGAGCATATTTTATGCCACTGCACTCAACCCAAAAGAAAAAAATGGCAAACCAATTTAGAAACATTTTAATAAATACGACACCAAAATGACAAAAATGTAATCAGTAGAACCGGTGAGATTCATTTTTAAAATTTTCAGTAGAAACAGCACCGAAAAGCACAAAGCATCAATCGTTGTCATCTGGTCATGCTGGACCGGGTCGAAGTCAAAAGTTAAGGCCGACTGCGATTGAGGGTGTGTTGGATACAGGGATTAGGTTCGTCCCGGTGAAAAGTTTACCTTCTTAGCCCAGTTCCATGCATGAAGTACTCATTGAGGTTATCGGGAGTGGGTTGCCAAAGTTTCAGGCCATAACCAAAATTTCACATTGCGGTTCGGTCTGTATCTGGTAAGGACTAGTCAGCAGTCAGATGCTGTTACAGTACTGGATTCAGTGAAGCCATTCCCAAGGAGACAGGGGACAGTTCTTTCAAAGTGAAGAGCCTCTAGTTTTTTTTACCTGGAGTCCCCTTCTTTCAGTTTACGGGTTGGAGGAGCACACTCTAACACCAAACCAAGGGTCCAGGATCTGGCGGGGCACATCTTGGGGTTTAGGGCTCACTCCAGAAAAGCCCAGCAGCAGCATTCAGGCAGGATTAGTAGGTACTGGGCAGATGCAAGGAAGGCCTCCAGAAGCTTGCTGGGTTCCTGTAGCTCAAACAGGAGGGTCGGTCAACAGCCCCATGGAGTCACTTCTGGGGTCCTGGATTCAAGTAAAGAATATCTTCTCTTCCTTCAGGCTTCAGACAGCAGGACAGTCTTTTTCTGAGTCTCCACATGTGCAGGAAATGTTCTAATGAGAGGTTCTAGGATTGCCATTTTTATACACCATACCAGCTAGTGTGTGGGGGGACCCGCCCTCTGTCGAACCTTAAAACTGCTTCTAGTCAGTTCTTACCCCCTTTGGTTTGGCTCCAGACTGTTTAGGAAAACAAAGGGTTGGCAGGTTCAGGTGTGAGTCGTATATGCCAGAGACAGGGCAGGGAGCTTCTGAAGCCAAGAAGGGCGTAGTAGTAAACACGCTGTATGAATATGAAGTATTTGTTTATATATAAATGTTGTATATTTTATATGTTGTAGAAATGTATTGTATTTATGTGTAAATTGTCAAAATGTTCAGTGTCCTTTTCACACATGAAACAATTAAAAAAACCTTAAAATAATAGAATAAAGGGGTACAAATGAAATATACCCAACTAACCTAGAAGTATCACTGGGTTGTTTTTTTCTTACATTTGAGGATCTAGAGAAGTGTGTAGTTGGTAATTTTTGTTTCTATAACCTTTCTAAGAGTGGCTTTTTCTAAATAGTAATTTAAAATCGGAGTTTACCATTGAAGATGATTTTAAGTTACAATTCTAGCTGTTCCCAACCTGAAGTTATCACTTATTAAATGTAATAAGGTAACCTAGAATGAGTCCATGGGAGAGTTAGCCCTGTTGCAGTGAAAAATGACTGAGGGGTTTCCACTGCCAAGACATGAAAAACACAACTAATCATGCCCTATTTTTAAAATATTATGCACCCTGCTCTACGAGCCTTCTGGTCCTACCTTAGGGGTGACTTAGAAGCATTAATAACACGCATTTACAATGCAACGGTCTCGGCATTGCAAAAGTTAGAGCTATTAGCATTGTAAATGAACGCAAGTTTAAGGTCTTGACATTGTAAATGACAAGGTCTTTTATTTATGTTTTAAAAACAAAAACATAAATAAAAGTCATTGTCATTTACAATGCCAATAGCTCAAAGTCGCGTAATGTGTATGGCTAACTACAGTAGCCTCCTGACGAGTGCCCTTTCACTTAATTTTTTACAAATGAAAGCCCTGGCACTTTTTTTTTACAAATTAAGCACGGGTGGTGTCCGTGTCTGTGCATGGGAGTGGTGGTATCCGTGTGTGTATGCCAGTGGTGGTATCCGTGTGTGTATGGCAGTGATGGTGTCCGTGTGTGCATGGCAGTGGTGGTGTCCGTGTGTGCATGGGAGTGGTGGTGTCTGTGTGTGCATGGCAGTGGTGGTGTCCGTGTGTGTATGGCAGTGGTGGTGTCTGTGTGTGCATGGCAGTGGTGGTGTCCGTGTGTGCATGGCAGTGGTGGTGTCCGTGTGTGCATGGCAGTGGTGGTGTCCGTGTGTGCGTGGCAGTGGTGGCGTCCGTGTGTGTATGGCAGTGGTGGTGTCTGTGTGTGCATGGCAGTGGTGGTGTCCGTGTGTGCATGGCTGTGGTGGTGTCCGTGTGTGCATGGGAGTGGTGGTGTCCGTGTGTGCATGGGAGTGGTGGTGTCTGTGTGTGCATGGCAGTGGTGCTTACGCTGAAGCATTAGTGTACATGTTCACCTCCAGTTATCACTTTCTTGTGTTTGTTACATGCTCCTTGATCATCTGTGCTGACTGCCGAGGAGCTGCAAAAGAGTTACACGCACTCAAAAACGTGCTTTTAAGCTGCTGGACTGCACCGTTATATACCTTCCTTTTGTTGGGTCGGATGTTATGAACTCTGGGATAGCCTGCTCCCAGAATAATTGATCAAACCAGAAGACGTGAAGGAAGCCGCTGCATCTCCTAAGATTATTTCTCGAGGAAGCACTTACTTTAGACGGCACGAAAAAAACGGCACAAAAAAAAAAAGCATGGCTGATTATCAGCGCCGCGCGCCTCTCTGCAGACTCCCCCTGCATTCCACAGAGGCGCGCGACGCGATCCCGGCCTGCCATGCATGCCGTGGAGACAAGACCTGGGCGCGCGCACAACGTTATCCTATGGAAGGCCAGGTCTTGTCTCCCTTCGGCGTCTCAGACTGCTGAGACGCCGACAATAGTTCTCTGGCGAGAACGCGCTTTCAGCGCGTTATAGCCGAGCCCTAAAAAGCCATGCCTCGTCTTGGTTCTTTTTTTGCGAAGTTACGTTTGTCAAGCTGCATTGAGCTACAGTCATTTAGAAGCATTTACAGTGGACAATTGAAGGCCCACATTCATCGTACTCCTGCTTGCTGATCCACATCTGCTGGAAGGTGGACAGGGAGGCCAGGATGGAACCACCAATCCGGACAGAGTACTTGCGCTCAGGTGGGACAATGATCTTAATTTTCATGGTGCTTGGTGCTAGAGCTGTGATTTCCTTCTGCATTCTGTATGCAATAACGGGGTACATTGTGGTACCACCAGACAACACTGTGTTGACATACAAGTCTTTTTGGATATAAACATCACACTTCATGATAGAGTTGTATGTGGTTTCATGAATACCACATGATTCCATACTAAGGAAGGATGACCTGGCTTTCCGAGCAGTAGCAGCATTCCCCACCCCAGTGCCTTGAGACCCTCACGAGTGAGTAGTGCGCTTTACAAATGATATGATTGATTGATTGATTTGGGCACCTGTACCTCTCATTGCCAATGGTGATCACCTGACCGCCAGGCAATTCATAACTCTTTTCCAGGGAGGATGAAGTCACAGCAGTGGTCATTTCCTGCTCAAAGTCCAGGGCAACATAGCACAGCTTCTCCTTGATGTCACGCACAATTTCTCTTTCGACTGTTGTTGTGAAGCTGTAGCCTCTCTCTGTCAGGATCTTGATGAGGTAGTGTGTCAAGTCACGACCAGCCAAGTCAAGACGCAGAATGGCATGAGGCAGCACATAACCTTCACAGATGGGCACACACCATCACCAGAATTCATCACAATACCAGTGGTATGACCAGAGGCATACAGGGACAGCACAGCCTGGATAGCCACATACATGGCTGGAGTGTTGAAGGTCTCAAACATGATCTGTGACATCTTTTCTCTGTTGGCCTTGTGGTTGAGTGGAGCTTCAGTTAGAAGTACAGGATGTTCCTCGGGGCAACACGGAGCTCGTTGTAGAAGGTGTGATGCTAGATCTTTTCCATATCATCCCAGTTGGTGACAATACCGTGTTCAATGGGCTACTTCAGGGTCAGCATACCACACTTGCTCTGAGCCTCATCACCAACGTAGTTGTCTTTCTGGCCCATGCCAACCATCACACCCTGATGTCTTGGGCGCACCACATGGATGGTAAGACAGCATGTGGAGCATCATCTCCAGCGAAGCCGGCCTTGCACATACCGGATCCATTGTCAGTGTTGTTGACACCTTCAACAAGTCCTTTCATTTTATCCTGCAGCATTTTTAGCATTTTGTGATTTTTTAGCCCATGTTCCAAGTTTAAATACAAAAAAAAAAGTTCCAAATATAACATGTTTTACTTAAGACATCAGGCTTGGCTTATGGTGTCACACATGACCTGTGACCTCTTGAGAGCTATGGCAGTTTTTTTGTATTGTAGATGTCATGTAACCAGATGTCAGATATATGATATTCTTGGGCAGCCCCGACTTCTACGTCATCAGTGTAGTTTCACTTATAAACATTGCTGGTGTTGTCTCAAATATAACAGCATGCTAAGTGCTGGCAGCTTAAACGCTTTCTAAAGGTGCCATATATGACTTGAGGCCACTTGGCAGCCATGTGCCTTTGTATAACAGGGTGCTGCATAACCTGGCCTGTTTCCTGTTGAACTGGCCTCTGCAACCTGTTTTGTGTGTATGCTGTGTGCTTCTCTACTCTCGTGTGTTTGAGTCGTGTGTCTCAAAGGGCTCAGGTTTACTGACTCTGTGTAAGGGGCTCATGCAGGCCAGGTGTTTGCTATGCATTGTGGGATTTGTAGTCCTACATTTGTATTTGGCTTAACATGACTACTGCTTCGAGAATATCATAACGTGTAATTGTAAAGCCAGCATTCACTCTGAATAATAAGTGTTTATTGTTGCCCACCTCAATGGTACTCATTGACCTCGGAAATATGAAAGGCTGAATGGACCCACCGTGATTTGAAACTGTGCCTGTGAGGCCAAACACAGGTGTATGGGGGGCACCATAGTCCAGACCTGGTGCTACTGCACATCTGTGTGTGTGTGGGGAGTTGTGCATATGGTGCTGTTGCTTCTGTATAGAGTGTGCTTCTGCATGCCTTTTGTGTGATTATGTTTAGTGTTCTGTGTGTTTGTGTTGTATATACAGTGTGCTGCAGCATAATTGTGTTGTGCCTGCTGTGTTTTTGTACAGCATGTGCTGCTGCACACCTCTATGTGTTTGTGTTGTTGTACAGTGTGCTACAGCATGAATGTTTGTGTTGTTCCTGTTGTGTTTTTGTGCAGCGTGCCTGCTGCACGTCTGTGCAGTTGTTTAGTGTTCTATATTTGTGTTGTGCATATTGTGCTTTCATGTGGCGTGTCCTGCTGCACACTCCTGTGTTTCTGTTTGATGTCCTGCAGCGCGCCTCTGTGTTCGTGTTCACACAGTGTGTGCTGCAGCACGCATGTTTGTGTGTGCCTGCAGCCTGCTGTGTTTGTGTACTGCGAGTCTGCTGCACGTCTCTCTGTGTTTGTGTCGTTTGTACAGAGTGTGCTGCAGCATGACTGTGTAGTACCTGTCTGTTTCTGCGCAGCGTGCCACCTGCACACCTCTGTGTTTGTGTTGTGTGTGTGGTGCAGCTGCACCACCCCCTGCGTGGCCCACCCTTCCTCGGGCTGTGATTGGTGCACAGGCTGCACGTTTCCGCTCTGAGAATTGGCTCGCAGCCCTTGTCACTTACTTAAACTCTTGACCTCGTGTGAGTTAAAAGCAGCAGCGACCAGGCCAAGCCCTGGCAGGGCACCAGGGGCGGGGCCAGGGGGAGAGGGGGGCTGGTGAATGAGAGGGGGAGGGAGGGCGCAGGGGCTGCGGATGCTGCCGCGCGCTCAGCTGGCATGGAAACCATTTACGGAGG
Source organism: Lissotriton helveticus (assembly GCF_964261635.1). NCBI lineage: Eukaryota > Metazoa > Chordata > Amphibia > Caudata > Salamandridae > Lissotriton > Lissotriton helveticus. The sequence goes on along the minus strand of NC_136060.1, from coordinate 15,146,427 downwards.
CCTTGGAAATAGATCAGGGCGCGCGAGACGCCGGGGCGGGCGGGCAGAGCGTGCTGGCTTCAGTGCAAAGCATCAGCGCTGTGAGTGGGCGGGCTGTAGGTACAGGCGCGCTTCTGAAATCTGAAAGGTAGAGTATCTTATCAGCAACAAAAGTGTGCAGTTTATTTAATTAATGCATTTGTTTATTTTGCAGTTGTTACATAGCGGATTCGACCCAAAGGCATTACATAACAGGAAAGACAGATCAAGATGTAGAAACTACAGAAAGTAAACAGGACTGATAAAACCTTGTTTACTTTTCTTTTCCTGGCACGGTCTTCTTAACCCTGAAATCAGGTGCATTAAAGGCAGTAGCAGCAAATGTCTAACTGACGTCCATCATAGTCCATGACAAAGTGTCAGAGTTTGCGAAGAAATGGACAGAAACAGGGGGAGCGGATATGAAACCGAGTACAATAATAACTAACACATGGAGCGTGTTATCAGCGCCGCGCGCCTCTCTGCAGACTCCCCCTGCATTCCACAGAGGCGCGCGACGCGATCCGGCCTGCCGTGGAGACAAGACCTGGCCGCGCGCACAACGTTATCCTATGGAAAAACGCTGCGCGCGGCCAGGTCTTGTCTCCCTTCGGCGTCTGAGACTGCTGAGACGCCGACAATAGTTCTCTGGCGAGAACGCGCTTTTAGCGCGTTATAGCCGAGCCCTAAAAAGGAACATTCAGTTCTGGCAAAAGTTTCATATTGACAGGATGAAATGGCAGTTTAAAACTGCACTACAGGCTGCAGTGACAGGCCTGAGACATGTTTGATAGTGCTACTTTAGTGGGTGGTACAAGCATGCTGCAGTCTACTTGTAGCTTTTAATTTACAGGCCCTGGGAACACGTACTACCATTTACAGGGACTTGCAAGTAAATTTTGTGCTGATAATCTGTATACTAATTTTATCATGTTTGGAAGGGGGAGTTCAAGCACTTCGGCACTGGTTAGGAGGAGTAAAGTGTGCAGAGTCCTAGAGCCAATAAAAACAGGTCCAGCAAAAATAAGCTAGTATAGGAAAATAACCTGGGGAATACCGAGCAAAAAATGGTAATTTCCAACACAACGACTTACTAACCATAAGAATTCTCGGGAGATTTGAGTCAAGGTCAAATTCTGTAATTTTGCATTTCTGCATATGTGCATATTAAGCATAACTTGTATGTCAGCATACACATATATCAGAAGTGGTTTGCTGAATTACACAGAATGTGAGATATGACTGAGAAAGAAATGGATTTGTGGATTGCTCAGCACGGCAAACCAACGCCACCATTAAGTGCACTTTAGCTCATAACACTGTTGCACATCCGTTTGCATAAAGCACTCTTTAATGGATCAATTAACCTGAATGAGATGTGACGGTACTAAGTCAAACGCCTAATTAAAGATTTACTGTATTATGAGTGGTATGCATTTAATTATGTTCATGTAAACAATAAAAATGCCATCTTTTTCACCAATGACGACTTTTAGCCTTCGTGTCTCTCAGTGTATAGACTGTATGTTGCACTCAAGACTGAGGTAAAAAACAAAAGGCACTTATATTGCTATTGCCCAAGGGCATTCTGTCTTCCCATCTTTCATTGGATTCCCTTTGCTTCTGCTCGTGCATAATTATTCGCCTTTGCAATAAACTGAGCTTTTGAACCCTTTAAAGGGCATCCGTTCATTGTGACATGGAGACTTCCATCTGTCAATATTTTCTCATGATGTAATGGACGAACCTATTCCAGTTTCTGCTAAAGATGATAAATGATTTGATGCCATTTGTGACATTCCAGAGTGTCGGCTTATCAGTGCCAAACATTAGGACCATGTATTGTATGTTACAGAGCCACAGATGGGGGGCTGTGGTTACAGTTCATACATGACCATGCCCCGCCAGACGGATCTGCACAAAAGAGGACAAACTGAAATGCAGTCCAGTATGCTAATCTATATGAAATTTACATGAAAAGTCGTCAAATGGCGCCAACGTTATCAGCAATGCAAAATATAGCTTTTTAGTGGAAAATGAATATTAATCATAACTGAAGAGTTGCTATCACTGACTATAATAATAATAATAATAATAATAATCTTTATTCGTTTTTTTAGCAGCGCAAAACCATAAAAGTTATCGCAACATACAAAAATACGCAAGTATTAATAAAAACAGATATTACACACAATTTGTTTAAAACATATGATCAGATTGTGTACAAATTGTGTAGATAGTAAGACAGTCAAAGGTTGCTCCTATGCCTCATAATACTCTTTAAAAAATTCAGTACGTGATAACAGGTACATTCAGATTCCAGCAACTGTAGTGCTAACATGGCTGGACGACATTGTCTATAGCCCCATCTTTTTAATAGCGGGGTTATCCAAATTTTTCGGTGGGTTTGGAAAAATTTACAAAACAAAATTGTGTGGATAGTAGACTGTTGGGACAAATCGTCACACGGACAGGGGGCCAAGTTAGAATTCCAATTGTTTTTTTCAGGAAAAGTCACTAGTCTGTAAAAGAGATTCAGTCTGAACCTTGTTAGGAGTATTTTTTCGTACGCTGAAAATTCCAAGGTCAGATAAAGCTGGATTTTCGGGGAATGCTGTATCATATTCGCATGTATCGCAGATTTTTTGGTCGTCAGCAAAGTCAGTCTCAAGGACTCTAGGTGGCTCAGCGCAATTTGTTTCAGATCTTTCTTGGATATTTCATTTAGCTTTTCTGGAGTAAAATAATATTTTTGTAATCCTAGATCGTAAAAGAAATTTCTGATATAGGAGAGCCACACTATTTTATGTGCATGATCTAATTCCATAGAGTCCTGCAAGATGTTTTTGGTCAGCCGATTCTCATCCGACAGCCACACGCGCCTCCAAAGTAGAAGTGGCTGGATCTTTATTAGGTCTTCAATGTATGGGATTCCCAATTCCATATGCGAGGCATAGATGGAAGTGCCTTTTGGCGTGGACAAAAGGAATCTCATGAAGATGTTTTCTTCTTTTTGCAGTGAACCAGTGGCTGTGTGTCCCCAAATCCCTGCCCCATATAAGGCGATGGCTTGGCATTTTGCAGCATAAATCTGTAACAATTCTAGTGATGGTCTTTTTCCAAGTTTATTTGAAAAGTTCATCAGGGCTAGAATTGCGCGTTTAAAAAGGTGTCTCCTGGCCTCAACAGCTGGTTTCCAATTTAAGCTGTCATCAATCATGATGCCTAAGTATGGGTATTGCGAGGTCTTTTCAATTTTTTGGTCTTTTAAATAAATGTTCTTAGTGACTTTTCGTTTTCCTCCCGCTACCATGACAAATGTTTTTTTTACATTGATGTGTAAATCCAAAGCACCCATGAAGTCAGCATACTTAGATAGGGATTTCTGTAGCTCGATCGGAGTGCGAGCTAGGATGACTGCGTCATCTGCATAGAGCAGAGCGGGATCAGGCGATGTTTCAGTCTGGGCAAATCCTGCCCCCCCCTCAACATGGTCTCCTCAAGGCCGTTGGTATACAGAGAGAAGAGGAATGGGGCCAGGACACATCCTTGCCTTACTCCTCGCTCTACCCTAAACGGCGCCGTTAACTCTCCTTTTGTCCCATATCTCACTCTAGCTGACGCTTCGCCATATAGCTCCCTCAAGAAGTCCAGGAGAGGAGGATCAACCCCTAATGTACTCAGCAATGACCAGAGCTTCCTGTGCGACACACAGTAAAACGCGGAGGACAAGTCCACGTAAACCATGTAAATTGTCCCTGGCTTTGCGTGGATGTATTTCGAAACTAACATGCTTAAATTTAGGGCCTGTTCGACTGTTCCAAAACCTTCCCTATATCCAAACTGGAGATCCGAAAGGATATCTTTGTCTCTTGCCCAGTGCTGAAGTTTTTCTAGGACAACTCTGCCGACTACTTTACCTAGGGAATCAAGCAGGGATATAGGACGATAACATTTTGTATCCTGGCGGTCCCCCTTTTTAAAGATAGGGACCATGATGGAACATGACCATGACTCCAGCAGACCGAGATTCGCTGCTGCTGTGCAGACTCTTGTGAGTATTGGTGCCCAAAGATCAGGAAGGTGTTTAAATAGATCCACTGGGACCCCATCGGGGCCGGGTGCTTTGCCGCTCTTGCTCATTGATAGTGCCATTTCGATGTCTTGTAGTTCGAAGTCAATCGGTATTGGAAATGCTACGGGTGAAGGATTAAAGTTACATTCTTCAGTCAAGGATGGTAGTTGAAATATTTTTGAGAAGTGATTCACCCAAGTTTCCTCATCGATGGCCACATCGATCTGTGGGGTATTAGAGTCCGATAGCAAGGGTGACTTAACGATTCTCCAAAATGACTGACTATCTTTAGATAGTGCACTTTTGTGCAGAGCGTTCCACAAGAACAGTTTCAGCTCCTTTTTCCTTGCCCTTCTGGCATTGTTGTAGTCTCGCCGGAGTTGTTGGATCTCGATTGGATCTCTGTTTGGTTTTCCAAGTGCTTTTCTAAGGTTAGTCTGTGCCTTAGTACATTCATGGTTAAACCAGCCTGTGGTACTTGGTTTATTTTGTTTGGGTACTCTGGTCAGAAGTGTTTTTACTTGTTCTAGTATCGACTGGAAATTTTCCAAGATTTGCTTTGGATCTGTTTCGGAATCCAGGCATATCAATATATTGTTGTGAGCGGTCTTTACTAAGGTATTAGTAAGCTTGTTCAGATCCACTTTTTCCCATTTTATAGTATATCCATTGTTTTTTCCTAATTCAAGCCTGTTTTGTGATAGGGTACTTGCTATTGTTGCCATAAGGGACCTTGGTTGTTTCATATGTAGGTTAAAACTTAGAGCGGAGTGGTCACTTAGAATGTTTTCCAGAATTGTAACATTACTGATTTGGTCTCTTAGACCTTCTGTGATCATTATGTAGTCCACTGTGGTCTCGTACCCTCTTCCTCGATAGGTAGGTTCTAATTGATTATCTTGTGGTAGAGTAGGATTTATTATTAAAAGTTCCAGGTCTGAGAGGATCTCGTTCATAGCTGACCCCGTTCGCGAGTGGAGGAAGTGGACGAGAGGGTTCTCATGTTCGTCCATCATTCCACAGGTCTGATTGTTCATGCAGGGGTGTAGATTGAAATCCCCTCCCCAAATTATATGAACGGTGCCCTTTCTCTCATGAAGGTGCCGATGATGAGTGATTTTTTGTTGAATTAAAAGAAGGGTGTTTATGAAGTTGTCATCATCTAAATTGTTGTATAGGTTGATTAATATAGTGGTATGTTTTTTCCCTATTGTGAGAGTGAGCAACTGAAAGTTTGGAAAAGGATCTGCCTCTACTACAATCAGGTCTGTTATTGTGTTCGCTACGTAGGTTGCCAGCCCCCCCCCTAGATCTGCCCGAGCTGCTTGGAAGGGCAGGAGATGAGTATGTCTTATATCCCACAAGGTGTATGGGCGTCGTGACCCATGTCTCTTGTAAGCATATAATTTTAGCATCCTCCAGAAATCTGACGGCGGAACCATCCTCTATTTTTTATCGGAGACCTGCAATGTTCCAGAAGATCACCAGGAGCTGTAAGATTACCTTTTCTGTGTCTACCATTTTTGGTTCTGATAGAACAGGGGGATCATTTGATGTGACCGCGGTTGCATGTATGGGATTCGGAGATTTTTCTCGTGGTCAATCGACCATTTCCAGGCTGTTAAACTGGTTCATAGTCGGTATGCCTTGCCAATTTTGCCCATATGGCATGTCTCAATAATTGGATCTATATGATCGATAGAGCGGTCTGTCCCATTGTTCCCAGTTTCTAACTCTGTTTTGTGGTCCCACCGTCTGCCAGGGCCCTCATGTTGTTGGTAATTCTGATTTGTTGACCACCAAGTATTGTCAGGATCACTATATCGCTGAGATATTTTAGGCCCAGCGAGATCTAGTTCCCATGGTTGGGGGATTGCTTTTCGCCAGATGTTATCGGGTTCATTTGCATAGTTATTATAATATCTTTTTGGGTAGAAATAAGAGAGGGATCTTGTAGCGATCCCTCCAGTTGTATTGTTTTGTTCCCAAGAACAGATATAGTCAGCTATTCTCGAATCTTCGAAAGTGATTACTATACAGTCTCCCCGAATGCTTTTCTTCCTATGCCCCACCCAAGGGGTCCTACAAACTGATGTTATTGTGCTTTTCCAGGTTGGCGGAGCAGGTCGATGTATGTTCAGCCAATACTGTACTTTATTTTTTAGCGACCAATTGGGTTCCTTCCCCTCTCCCGTTAGTTCGGGCACCCCCGTCATCACTACCACATAAGGACATGCCTCAGGTGGCATGTTTAGAGGGTGCCTGTTATCATTGGTCCCTCTCAAGACTCCTTTGTTATTTGGAGAATTTGGCTTTTTGGTGGCAGGAGTTTTGGGGGCCGGTGTAGTTGTGGTTGGCGTATTTACTTTAGATGTATTTAATGTAATATTGGTCTGCGGGGGAATAGTAAGGACCTTGGGCGTGGGTTTCTGTGCAGGGGGAGCCTTTGGTGGAATAGGATTATTTACAACAAGGGGTGGTGAGGGACAGAGTCTCTGAATTAAGCAGAATACTCTCACCCAGTCAAGAGATCAGGGCTAGATCCAACACCGTTTTTTAGCTCATTGCACCATCCCAGTATCAGAACCTGGCTGTATGCAAATTAGTCTGTTCCTGTCCCAGTGCATGATGGGAACAGGGCAAACCAAACTACAAAAGCCAATTCTTACACTGGGAAGGAAACAAGCTTCCGGGGACCGGTTTCTGGCATTACAGCCGTCTTCGGCCCGGCTTGATTGAATCCTGATGGTGCAATGAGCAAGGGACTCATGTCTGAGTATACCCTTCCACGCTTAGGGTGGACAAAATTATTTACAACAAGGGGTGGTGAGGGACAGAGTCTCTGAATTAAGCAGAATACTCTCACCCAGTCAAGAGATCAGGGCTAGATCCAACACCGTTTTTTAGCTCATTGCACCATCCCAGTATCAGAACCTGGCTGTATGCAAATTAGTCTGTTCCTGTCCCAGTGCATGATGGGAACAGGGCAAACCAAACTACAAAAGCCAATTCTTACACTGGGAAGGAAACAAGCTTCCGGGGACCGGTTTCTGGCATTACAGCCGTCTTCGGCCCGGCTTGCTTGAATCCTGATGGTGCAATGAGCAAGGGACTCATGTCTGGGTATACCCTTCCACGCTTAGGGTGGACAAAATTATTTACAACAAGGGGTGGTGAGGGACAGAGTCTCTGAATTAAGCAGAATACTCTCACCCAGTCAAGAGATCAGGGCTAGATCCAACACCGTTTTTTAGCTCATTGCACCATCCCAGTATCAGAACCTGGCTGTATGCAAATTAGTCTGTTCCTGTCCCAGTGCATGATGGGAACAGGGCAAACCAAACTACAAAAGCCAATTCTTACACTGGGAAGGAAACAAGCTTCCGGGGACCGGTTTCTGGCATTACAGCCTTCTTCGGCCCGGCTTGCTTGAATCCTGATGGTGCAATGAGCAAGGGACTCATGTCTGAGTATACCCTTCCACGCTTAGGGTGGACAAAATTATTTACAACAAGGGGTGGTGAGGGACAGAGTCTCTGAATTAAGCAGAATACTCTCACCCAGTCAAGAGATCAGGGCTAGATCCAACACCATTTTTTAGCTCATTGCACCATCCCAGTATCAGAACCTGGCTGTATGCAAATTAGTCTGTTCCTGTCCCAGTGCATGATGGGAACAGGGCAAACCAAACTACAAAAGCCAATTCTTACACTGGGAAGGAAACAAGCTTCCGGGGACCGGTTTCTGGCATTACAGCCGTCTTCGGCCCGGCTTGCTTGAATCCTGATGGTGCAATGAGCAAGGGACTCATGTCTGAGTATACCCTTCCACGCTTAGGGTGGACAAAATTATTTACAACAAGGGGTGGTGAGGGACAGAGTCTCTGAATTAAGCAGAATACTCTCACCCAGTCAAGAGATCAGGGCTAGATCCAACACCGTTTTTTAGCTCATTGCACCATCCCAGTATCAGAACCTGGCTGTATGCAAATTAGTCTGTTCCTGTCCCAGTGCATGATGGGAACAGGGCAAACCAAACTACAAAAGCCAATTCTTACACTGGGAAGGAAACAAGCTTCCGGGGACCGGTTTCTGGCATTACAGCCGTCTTCGGCCCGGCTTGCTTGAATCCTGATGGTGCAATGAGCAAGGGACTCATGTCTGAGTATACCCTTCCACGCTTAGGGTGGACAAAATTATTTACAACAAGGGGTGGTGAGGGACAGAGTCTCTGAATTAAGCAGAATACTCTCACCCAGTCAAGAGATCAGGGCTAGATCCAACACCGTTTTGTAGCTCATTGCACCATCCCAGTATCAGAACCTGGCTGTATGCAAATTAGTCTGTTCCTGTCCCAGTGCATGATGGGAACAGGGCAAACCAAACTACAAAAGCCAATTCTTACACTGGGAAGGAAACAAGCTTCCGGGGACCGGTTTCTGGCATTACAGCCGTCTTCGGCCCGGCTTGCTTGAATCCTGATGGTGCAATGAGCAAGGGACTCATGTCTGAGTATACCCTTCCACGCTTAGGGTGGACAAAATTATTTACAACAAGGGGTGGTGAGGGACAGAGTCTCTGAATTAAGCAGAATACTCTCACCCAGTCAAGAGATCAGGGCTAGATCCAACACCGTTTTTTAGCTCATTGCACCATCCCAGTATCAGAACCTGGCTGTATGCAAATTAGTCTGTTCCTGTCCCAGTGCATGATGGGAACAGGGCAAACCAAACTACAAAAGCCAATTCTTACACTGGGAAGGAAACAAGTGTGGAAGGGTATGCTCAGATGTGAGTCCCTTGCTCACTGCACCATCAGGATTCAAGCAAGCCGGGCCGAAGACGGCTGTAATGCCAGAAACCGGTCCCCGGAAGCTTGTTTCCTTTCCAGTAAAGAATTGGCTTGGTAGTTTGGTCTGCCCTGTTCCCATGATGCACTGGGCCAGGGTCAGACTAATTTGCATGTAGCCAGGTTCTGAACTGGGATGGTGCAGTGAGCTAAAAAACGGTGATGGATCAAGCCCTGATCTTTTGACTGGGAAGGAGTGTTCTGCTTAATTCAGATACTCTGTCCATCACCACCCCCTTTTGAATCGTTTTGGCCACCACAAGTGTGGAAGGGTATGCTCAGATGTGAGTCCCTTGCTCACTGCACCATCAGGATTCAAGCAAGCCGGGCCGAAGACGGCTGTAATGCCAGAAACCGGTCCCCGGAAGCTTGTTTCCTTTCCAGTAAAGAATTGGCTTGGTAGTTTGGTCTGCCCTGTTCCCATGATGCACTGGGCCAGGGTCAGACTAATTTGCATGTAGCCAGGTTCTGAACTGGGATGGTGCAGTGAGCTAAAAAAACGGTGATGGATCAAGCCCTGATCTTTTGACTGGGAAGGAGTGTTCTGCTTAATTCAGATACTCTGTCCATCACCACCCCCTTTTGAATCGTTTTGGCCACCACAAGTGTGGAAGGGTATGCTCAGATGTGAGTCCCTTGCTCACTGCACCATCAGGATTCAAGCAAGCCGGGCCGGAGACGGCTGTAATGCCAGAAACCGGTCCCCGGAAGCTTGTTTCCTTTCCAGTAAAGAATTGGCTTGGTAGTTTGGTCTGCCCTGTTCCCATGATGCACTGGGCCAGGGTCAGACTAATTTGCATGTAGCCAGGTTCTGAACTGGGATGGTGCAGTGAGCTAAAAAACGGTGATGGATCAAGCCCCGATCCTTTGACTGGGAAGGAGTGTTCTGCTTAATTCAGATACTCTGTCCATCACCACCCCCTTTTGAATCGTTTTGGTGGAATAGGGGCCTTTACTGTGGGTTGCTGTTTAGGCGGTGGGCAAGCTGGGGTTAGCGGTTTTTTATGTGTAGACAATATGGCCGAGGTGTTTGTCCCTTCTTTTGGCGGTCCCTGTAGAGGGATTGTCTTGGGGCAAGTAGCGATTTTAATCAATTGAGCCTCTATGTTAAGCAGTCTGGTCTCTATTGGGCGAATAAAGGAATCTAGGAGGGAAGCTATCTCCTTTATTAGCCATGATGATTCTCTTTCCTTGCTCGTTGTTAGAGGTGGGGGGGATTCTGAGATGGTGTTATCGCGGAGGTTGTGTGGTGAACAGTGGATCGATATCACATTATTGTATGGGTCAGCAGTGTGATGGGATGATGCTTCCGGGTTTATAGTATCGATCAGCTCTATGTCGCCGCCCATTCTTGTGTTTGAGGTGTTATCTAGTTTTTCCCTGTCCTTCCTTTTCTTTATCGCTCCCTCCCTCCTCCCTCTAGCTTGCCTTACTTCTTCCGGGGTGTTATCGGGAAAAATATCTGGAGTTTTTTCTAGCTCATTTTCTGAAAATGATACTGAAAGTTGGGAGGCCGAAAGATCTACGTTATTTGGAAGACTAAGTCTGTTTGAAAGCACTGTTGTTTGTGTTGGCGCAAACTGTGTATCTGGGGTTCTTGCAGTTGCTAGTAGTCCCATTGAGGATCGCCTTGCAATTGCAAGTTCGGTAGAAACTCTGCCCTCAATCAGGCTTATACTTTGGTCAATGAATGTGTTTGCTTTAGAAATAAAGTCATCCATTGGTCCTAACAGTTTTTCACCTACTCCGATGTTTTTTTGGGATTTTTTTTGCTTACTTGCTCGCGTATTCATTTTCTGTAGGTGGGATATGCAAAGGTTTCTTGTTAGTAATGGTAAATCGTAGCTAACTTCAGGCAGGTGGTAAATACCTTTAATTTGAAGACCGCGAAAGCTTAGTGCAAGGGCCCGAACCGGACTCTCACGTTCTCGAACGGCCTCAAACGGCCCACTCTTTGCCCGGTCTTCGCCCCGAGCTGCGTCCCGCGCTGCGGGAAGATTGTGGTAAGATATAGGGGACGTGGAGGGCGGTGGGCGGGCCAGCAGGGAGAGCGGACCGGAAGATGGAGTTCGGTCTCGCAGGGACTCCTGGTTCCTGGAGTCCCTGCACGCTCGCAGCCCCGCTAGCGCTTCTCACCCGGAGCCGCCCTACAGCTGCAGAGTCTTCCTGTTTTGCCCCTGCGCCTCACGAGGCGATGCGGCACCCGCGAAGCGGGTGCGGCGAGGTGTGGGCGGTGAAAGAAAGAAAAGGAGCCGCTGAAGTGCTGATCAAGGTAAAGTGTCTCCATGCCAATTTGGTTTGGGTCCCGCTGGAAAGGTAGCGAGGGAAGGTTTTGAATCCTCAGTAGGGCGGTGGGCGGGCCAGCAGGGAGAGCGGACCGGAAGGTGGAGTTCGGTCTCGCAGGGACTCCTGGTTCCTGGAGTCCCTGCACGCTCGCAGCCCCGCTAGCGCTTCTCACCCGGAGCCGCCCTACAGCTGCAGAGTCTTCCTGTTTTGCCCCTGCGCCTCACCCGCGAAGCGGGTGCGGCGAGGTGTGGGCGGTGAAAGAAAGAAAAGGAGCCGCTGAAGTGCTGATCAAGGTAAAGTGTCTCCGTGCCAATTTGGTTTGGGTCCCACTGACTATGTATTACACATTACAGAGCCACTGTCACCGACACCCCACGATATATCAGAGATTCACGAATAGAGACATTTAAGATATATATAACAAATTCACTGATAGTTGTACTGATTTATAACTGCACAAAAGTTAGCAAAATGTGCGCGTGTACATGAGTTGGGCCTGCATTTTTACAGATTCGTTCGTGGATGAGTCGGATTTTAAAGCTCACATTTTCATTTGAAAACCCGAGAGGAACATTTTAGTCTCCACTACAGTAAATACCAGTGAAGAAAACTACTACTAATCTAGGCATGAACATAGTCAAGAGTTAAGCTGTTTATGCATGAGTCCATTTAGTAGTAGGAGAGTGAGCTGAAATACATTTCTGCAGTCACCTTTGTGTGCGGAAACCTGAACTTTCGATGGATCCATTATGCACGGTTGGAAAAGAGTACTTTTGGACAATCTAACATTGGGTTAAGATAAACCTATCAACTTGCTTGCTAGGGATTTTTAATGGAATTGCTTGGAAGAGTAGGAACCTCCACCTGGCACAGACGTTCTAGACAAAACATTGCTATATATCAGTGGAAGCCGACATCTGTAATCAAGACCCTTTACCTACTTTAAAATAAGCCCTCTGTCCTACAACATTTAGGGTACTTTTTTTTTTTTTTTACAGTTTTTTATATAGCACGAACCTGACCCGAAGGTATCGGGTATCAGGGCGCTTTACATAGCACCAGTAGCGTTAAATTAGGACACATTCATTTTTGTTAGGCACGGGGAGGTTAAGTGATTTGCCCAGAATCACAGGATGTTCAGCGTCATTGTCGAGACTCGAACCATCCCCAGATTAGAGGTCGACCACACTAGCCTTTAGGCCAACTCCTCTTCACGCCATGCAGTTCTTACTTGCTTGCTTCCTATGCGAATGAGATCCTCCTACATGTGTTGCATGTTCTCTAAAATGTATATGAAGAGTAAAGCCAGGCATCATTTCTACACGAGCGTCAATGTCATACTACACATGACGTAACCTGCCCTTGTTACCTTTGACAGAGCTATCCAGCTAGTCTCTACTGATTTAGTTTTAGAGTGAATAGGACCTACGTTTTGACTGCAATGATTTACGGGATAATAAATGGATGTAAAATGCCCACTGAATCTATGAATTGACTTTTGCTTCCCACTATGGTTTATGGGACAATTCGCTTGTTAATAGAATATTTAATGCCTATAGATTTTAACGGGAGACAAGTTGAAAAGGGGGAAATGAAATATCATACGCGGCTGTTATCAAAAGAACTCGACCTTTATTCACGAGCGTAAAGGCGCTTCAAATAAATGACCAGGTTAGGACTTCAAATTGTCAATTAGGCAAAAAAAATGTGTACGAATTGGGTCTTGAAATGCATAGATCGGAAAACTTCAACAGATGTGAGGTAAAGAGATATGAATCTGAACACACATTCTGCATCTGGTTTTAGGAAGAAAAGATTACACTAAGAATATTTAGCACCAGTGGCTATGATTTTGTCGCTTGCTTTCTTCTCACATGACTAATATACCCAGAGCAAAGTACATCTCACATGGTCACTTAATGCAACAGTTGCTCTCAGTTTTGCACATTTAATCTTCTATGGTCTATATAAAATTTTACTTCAGATATTTTCCTATTTAGACTCAGGGCCATGAAAATTTGAGGATCGCCACACCCACTCCCCCTCCCCCCCCCCCTCACCCAGTCAGCCCAAACTCGTTATATATCTCAGTGGTGGCATAATCAACATCGGACCCAATAAAGGGTTAATCTGAAGTCTGGTGCTGCTTGGGTGGTGTGGCCCTCTTCAGGAGCAGTAGGGATGCTTAACTTCAGCCAGTGACACAGCCCACTTTGAGAGTTGAAATCCCAGGGCAGGATGTGTGCCACCGTGCAGAGAGGGCTAAGCATGCATTTCACTTTTAACCTACCACAGACTGTGTCTGAGCGTGAAAGTGTGAACCCTGAAAGATCTAATCCACACTCGAAGCAACAAAAAAAAAACATGGTGAGGTTTGGTGGAACTTTGTTTAAGTGCATAATGGCATAAAATATCAGATGCTAGCTATCCCTCCAGATAAGAGATTCCCAAAGCTGACTCAACTTTTGCACAATTGGTGCGGGTGTTGTGGATACCAGGAACTATTATCTAAAATCAATTTACTTAGTTGATTAGCATATGGTAGTGAGGGCAGAAGCAGGCTAAGTTGCTGTCCAGTGCTGGCCTCAAGTAGAATCCTCATTCACTCAGTGTAGGACTGACCAGATCAACTAGCTCACTGGCTCTGGACCTTTGATGAATGGCCAAAAAGGTGTGCCCTGTACCTCCGTCCCTTAAAATGATGAGGTCTTTCAAAACATTTATGACCTTGCAACCAAGGGGGTACCCCTTATTGCCTGCAAAACAGAGCTTACATGCTGGCAACACCAGGTCAAATGTAACGTATGTTTAGTTGGAGACATGTGACTAGGTATTATCCATATTATTTCGGCAAAGCAGAGGTTGTCAAATTTACTTCAGAAAATGTTATTAGTCAATTGTGAGTAAATTAACACCTTCACTGCGGCGGCTATTCCGCCGCAGTGCTAAGCAGTTGGGGGCGGCCGCGCGGCGGCCGCATGCTGGTGACGGAGCCGCTCCGTCACCAGCGTCGGTTGAGCTGTGCTGGTGACGGAGCGGTTCCGTCACGGCCCGCCCCGCTCAATAGAACACTCAGCGCAGGCGCGGAATTCGCGCCACGCATGAGCGTTCTATCGAGCTGGGCGGGCCATGACGGAACCGCTCCGTCACCAGCACAGCTGAACCGACGCTGGTGACGGAGCGGTTCCGTCACCAGCACCGAAGGGGTTAATAAATGAATTTATCACAGCTCTGCAAATGTATCGGCTTAGGGCATCTACCAGGAGGGCTGAGTTAGTGTGCAGAGGATCCAGGAGCTAGTATTCCAAAAATGAAATTTGTTGGTTTAGTATGTCTGCTCGCTAACACTACATTCCACATGAAAGGGTCTTGTGTTGCATGCCGTCTATCACATTTTGAGCTGCTGTGTTTGTAGGTTTCTTTGGATGAGAGCAGGAGGTGTATTATTGTATTTTGTTACTGAGTTATTGTGGAGCCTTCCCAGAAACAAATATAGGGGAGCCAGATCATTTTAGATTTTATTTTGGAATAGACTGGGACCCAGTTTAGTGATCCTGGAGTTAGTGAAAAGGGAGTTCCAGTGCTTCTTTACAGACAGCACTTTAGCTCTGGTGTGTTGTCCTTTCTAGAGGAAGGGGCATTTGATGCTATAGCAGTCCAAAATAAAAGAGTTGTATCTTAGTCGATTTGCATGTGGTAGTGAGTTCAGCTTCTGTTAACGGGGCCTTTGGGGTAGTAAAAAGGAGAATGCATCAGACTAGATCAGTGTTGATGGTGAGTGGGAGGGAAGAGGGCTATCTTGCGCAGAACCAATCTGAACATTTACTGAAGTGCCCCTTTGACATGGCTAGTCAAGTGTTTCAGGCGCTGCGACTTGGAGCGGCTGAAGTGAATGAGGCGGGATGAGCAGTGGGATATAGTGGATGAGGTTTTTGTCTGCAATGTTAAGTTCTGGCGAGTTTATTCTGGTATCGTTTGTTTTATAATTTATCAACTGCCACTAATGTAAGAAAAAAACTCTGGAGGATTAACTTCACCTCTTCCCACCATTACACACGGTAAAGTGGCCTCTAAATCTTATCTGGTGTTGACCAATGTTAATAGACAAATGTGCTTTTTGAAACCATGCTTCTAACATCCACCACTGATGTTTCTAACATTTAAGCACCATAAATTATGTATCAGGGTCATCAACATCATTAAACTTAAATGGTCTTACAGTTGGAGCACTGACGTTAAGGCTGGCAGAAATAGCTGAGGCCATAGAACACAAAACAGGGATCCTCTGTTATTTGAGCTACTCAATTGGAGACAATAGCTGCCCTAACGCTGTAATAAGGTAATAAGAGTAGCTTCTCTCTCACACACATTTATTATAAATTGTGGGACTGACAAATCAGGCACAGGAACGAGCACAGTTGCACGAGGTTAAAACTTCCATGGAAAATTAACTCTATTCGCTCATCACTTTAGAACATCAAAATATTATATAATTGTGATAAGGAACACATAATTGTTAGTGAGTAGGGTAAAAATCCAACTGCATGTAGGCATGAATGGCTGAAAGCCCCATGGAGAATATTCACAGCTGTTGCAAACTGACACCTCTGTGTATATTTTAAAATAATCAAACAAAATAAATGTCCAGGTAAATTCTCTTGGGCTCAGGTCGGCACCACTGATTTCCAATCCTGCCAATTTTTTTAAATGAAATCTCTGCAGCCGTCTCTTAAGAAGAGGTCCACAGCATTACAGACACAGTGAAATTCTTGCACCTTATTCCATACGGACCATAAAACTATAACCTGGCTCTATGCCATCCTGCATAGAGCTTTCTCACACCGCACATGTCCTTGCATGTTTAGATCAGGAAAGGCAGGACCCTGTACCTGCTGACATGGTAGATTTTGTTTCTAATCCCTCCCTATAAAGCTGCCCCACCTGTTTAAAAAGAAACCCGAACACAATGTGGTGAGTGACAAATGAGCTGAGGAAGAGCAGACAGGCTTTAGAGTTGTGGAGGCAGTACTCTTGAAACCAAACAAATATTGGCACCGCAGGTCTTCTCTTGCATGCTGCCTACCCTCCCCCACTGAGTGCAGGTACGAAAAAAAGGTGGAAGCATGGATTGCGACTCGCGCCACCCATTATTCAGTTTCTAGGTGCTGTTCCGCACGTGCTGCTTGTTATCTTTGCTTTCACGCCACACTGTTGGTACATCCATAGCAACTGCCACAAAGGGTCAATGAAACCACCACATTCATGTAACTGTGCATCAATTTTGTCTAAATAGAATGCAAAATGTATAGACGTGACTGCCTTACAGAGGATATTGTTATGGTCTTTGCAGCAGATCTCAGACAAGTGCTCTGCAGTGTAGTAGGCTCAATGCCCATAGCGGAAGGAAGAGCTGGTCATATGTGGAGAAGTGTGGCTCAATGGTTAGAGCTGCAGACCCTGATGCAGAGATCTGGCCCGGGACCAGGGTTCAATTGCCGCCTCGGCAGCTCTTGGACTCAATCTCCCCGGACCTCATAATTCTCGCCTCGGTGCCTAGTCTAATCATGGGTCCCACTCTGTGACTCTGGGCAATAGCTTGCTTAATCTCCACAACAGCCCCAACAGCGCTGGGATGCCTGGCTTCACCTTGGGGTTGCCCAGGAGTGGACATTTCACATGGAAAAGCCAGGAAGGGTTCCACAGCGGTATGAGTGCAGCGGAGGGACGCCCCGTCGCGTGGGCAGCCGTGCGCTTTACAAATACAACACATTTACATTTACTTGGTGTAGTGGACTGCATTTCAATTATGACATAGTTTAAGGTTGAAGAAATACAAAAATCACACATATTCACATTGACAAAAATTATCAATGTAAAAGTGGATCAGAGTTGTAAATCTAGAGGGGTGTGACAGCTAATGTAAACCATGTCCCTCTGTTGGCTCTCTATTTATTGGCACTATGAAAGCTCAGCCAAGTTGTCTATGTGATCATCGTTTTAGCAGGCTGAACTAAATAATGCAAATGTACCTAATTGCTTTTAGGGTTCCGATGCAAGATTGCTAAAAGTAATTCCCTTAAAATCCATGGAGGCATGAATCTAGTTCGAATTTCACGGGGGGCTATGGCACCCTGCCTAAGTACGGTGACTGTGGAGGCAAGCGCTATACGGGGCCCAGAGCTGCGGGGCTAAGGCTCCTGCTAAGCTAGTGTTTGCCATGCAGGGAAAAAGTTACAACCCCAAAAAAATATGTTCACAGAAAGAAAATCAAGTTAGACAAACACTTATGACACCCAGGGAAGATGCCATTTGCAGTTAGCTGTTTAATTATATCCGAAAACAAACACATTACCACACTGTTTCCATGCCAGTGTAATTTTCTGTATGCCGAACATCAATGAAATGTGGCTTCAGACAGTTAAAGATCTCCACAATTACTGTAATACAGATACCTAATAAGATTTTATTACTGCTGATGATGCTGTGAATGTAACAGAGGTGTTGTTCAAACTTGGAAACGACTCAAAATGATTGTAGATTGCTATTAAACATAATAATTATGCGCTAAACTAATTAGAACTACAGCAAAACCCTGACTTACAACTAATTACATTTTAGTATATCAACATAAAACACGCTCTTTTAATTTAACGCGGGGCTTCTCTATAAATCTGCAGGAACCTCTCTGTTTATTGTACTTATTTCAAGGGAAATGATGAGGTCAAACACGCAAAGTTACTATTCGAGTGAATTCCTGCAGCATTCAGACCAATAAAACCTTTTTTCATGGTCTTAAAAGGGTAGAAATGTCTGCACAGTTAGGCAAGAAAGAAGCAATTTATTAAAGACGTGATATTATTGATATCGGTGAACACAATTCATTTTTGCTTTTCCACTTCAGCAAAAAGGATTTGCATGTCCTTAGCTAAATTGTGCATTATAAAACTTGCCATAAAAAGCTTCGTGCTCCCTAATGCAGGAGCAGGAAAGTAATATGGACTCGCTGAAGTTACGCGGCGACAACAAAGAACTATGGGATGAACTGGCATACTGTCTTGCTGAAATCCAATCAGTGGCTTGCAAAAATATTGGCCAGGCTAGTAAAACCGTAAGCCAAAAGTTCCAAGGCTCGCTTACAACCTTTGCTTAAACAAATGTCCGTTTCTTTATGTTTTTGAAAATGAGTGCATAGCACGGACTTAAGGGAGATGGAAACGATAAAATACATATAGGCTTTTTCGACAAACAAACAGATACTGAATGTTTTTAATTAGAAAGTGATGGGCAAATAATCCATGTTTTAATAAATAATGGTGTCATTTACACATGACATACCTGTCAGGCAGAAGCACAGGTAACCTTTGCTTTAAACATAGGACACATACTCTCATGCACTTCGAACCGATCACCATACTTTTGGTTGATAGACAAACTTGGTTTTAAAAGCTTGATTTTTCCTAAAATTATAAATGTTAATGTTATTCCGATTGACACCTAAATTGAAGGAAACTGACTGTATCATCTCATTATTAAATCTAGTATTGGTCCACTGGATACCACGAACTGTGTATCCTTGCAACACCCACTCCCTGGGAAACCATGCGCCCCGATTGGTAGCAGAGTCTGAACACACAGCAGGGGGAAGGAGAGAGAAGGGAGGTAGGGGGGAGGGTCTTGGCTGGGGAGGGGGGATAGGACAGGGGGAGGGGCGAATTATCAGACCCACTCATAACTGTTGGGGCATGACCTGTGGGGTAGTCTGTTCCTTTGTCCGTTATTGGCTGGTTTATTCTACTCATTCACTATGTAATTACTAATGCACTCTCCTTGCTACCTGATGTGTCTTTTGATAGAGCTGTTATGTTTCAATAAAAAGATTAGAAAAAAAATCAAGAATTGGTCGAGAAGTAAAATATTTAGCACCTGCTGTAAACATCTGAAGTTCAGGTTACTCCTGAATTGATATTAGCAGAACTTCAGCTTGAATTTACCCTAGGGCAAAACTATTTGGTCTTGTTTAAAAGATAGTGTGTACCAGGCAGTCATTTGACTTTACAATGTCTACCCACACAAAAGGTGATGAATGTAATGCTGGAATATCCAGTGGGGATTGTTCAAGGTAGAATTCCAACAAATTGTTTTTCACCCACTGTGCCACTCTAGATAAAGACCCGCTTTCACAAAAGAGTACTGCCCCTTCTTCTCATGGAAACATTCCATCTTGAACTGCCATGCGAGGCCCCGTCTAGAAAGGAAGACAAACAACCCCAGATTGAATTTGGCCATATTAGACCTTGTTTGGAAGGTATAGCTTGGATCCTTTGGCACAGTGAGCATCTGGGCATACCCATGGCCACTTAGGATGTTACCTCAATCACAGAAAATGTAGCAAGCAAAACAAATGATGGGTTGGAATGCTACCCGAGGGATTGACTTTGGTTAGACTATTGTATTTGCAAATATTCCACTTATGCCCTTTTGTGTTTTTAATGTAATGCCCTTACTGAATCAATCAATCAATCAATCAGCGCATTTATATAGCGCGCTACTCACCCAGAGGGTCTCAAGGCGCTGGGGGGGTCCACTACTGCTCGAACAGCCAGGTCTTGAGTAGCTTCCTGAAGGTGAGGTGGTCCTGGGTCAGGCGGAGGTGGGTGGGGAGGGAGTTCCATGTCTTGGCGGCGAGGTAGGAGAAGGACCGTCCCCCTGTGGTGGCTCTTCGGATGCGGGGGACGGTGGCGAGGGCGTGGCTGGTCGATCGAAGCTGGCGTTTGGGAGCGTAGAAGTTGAGGCGGCTGTTGAGGTATCCTGGGCCTTGGTTGTGTAGGGCTTTGTGTGCGTGGGTGAGGAGACGGAAGGTGATTCTCTTGCTGACCGGGAGCCAGTGCAGGTCTCTCAGGTGTCCGGAGATGTGGCTGCGACGGGGGATGTCCAGGATGAGTCGCGCTGAGGCGTTCTGGATCCGCTGGAGTCTCTTTTGGAGTTTGGCGGTGGTTCCGGCGTAGAGGGAGTTGCCGTAGTCCAGACGGCTGGTGACGAGGGCCTGGGTGACCGTCTTCCTGGTCTCGGTGGGGATCCACCGGAAGATCTTACGTAGCATGCGCAGTATGTTGAAGCACGACGAGGAGACGGCGTTGACTTGTCTGGTCATGGAGAGGGAGGAGTCCAGGATGAAGCCTAGGTTGCGTGCGTGGTCTGTTGGTTTGAGTGAGCTGCCTAGGGCGGGGGGCCACCAGGAGTCGTCCCACGCGGCGGGTGAGGATCCCAGGATGAGGACTTCCGTCTTGTCTGAGTTCAGTTTCAGGCGGCTGTTATTCATCCATTCGGCTACCTCTTTCATCCCTTCGTGAAGGTTGGCTCTGGCGGTGGCGGGGTCGTTGGTGAGGGAGAGGATCAGCTGGGTGTCGTCGGCGTAGGAGATGATGTTGAGGTTGTGCTGGCATGCGATGTCAGCGAGGGGGCTCATGTAGACGTTGAAGAGGGTTGGACTGAGCGAGGAGCCTTGAGGGACGCCGCAGATGACTTCGGTGGCTTCAGATCTGAATGGAGGGAGACGGACTCTCTGTGTCCTTCCGGCGAGGAAGGAGATGATCCACTTCAGTGCCTTCTCCTGGACTCCGACGTTGCTGAGGCGCTGCACTAGGGTGTGGTGGCAGACAGTGTCGAAGGCCGCGGAGAGGTCGAGGAGGATGAGGGCCGCTGTTTCTCCGTTGTCGAGTAGCGCTCGGATGTCATCGGTGGCTGCGATCAGGGCGGTCTCGGTGCTGTGGTTGGCTCGGAAGCCAGACTGCGAGGGGTCGAGGGATCTGTTCGTTTCAAGGAAGGCGGCCAGTTGCTTGTTGACGGTCTTCTCGATGACTTTTGCTGGAAACGGGAGCAGCGAGATGGGGCGGTAGTTCTTGAGGTCAGTCGGGTCGGCCGATGGCTTCTTGAGTAGGGCGCTGAGTTCGGCGTGCTTCCAGCTCTCCGGGAAGGTGGCGGTGTCGAAGGAGGTGTTGATGATGTCCCGCAGGTGGGGTGCGATGACAGCGACGGCCTTGTTGAAGACGTGGTGAGGGCAGGGGTCGGTCGGAGATCCGGAGTGGATGGAGTTCATCGTGCGGACGGTGTCTTCGGTGCTGATCGGGGTCCAGGCGCGGAGGGTGGTGGTGGGGGGCGGTGGTTCAGTCGTGGCGTGCGTCGGTTGAGTGCTGAAGCTGTTGTGTATGTCCGCGATCTTGTTGTGGAAGTAGGAGGCGAGGGAGTTGCAGAGGTCTTGCGAAGGGGTGATGTCGTTGTTTCCGGCGTTGGGGTTGGAGAGCTCTTTGACGATGTTGAAGAGTTCCTTGCTGTTGTGTGCGTTGTTGTCCAGTCGTTCCTTGAATGCAGTTTTCTTGGTGGCGTGGATGAGTTGGTGGTGCTTTCGGGTGGCGAGCTTGAGGGCAGTCATGTTGTCCGGTGTTGGGTCTCTTCGCCAGGTTCTCTCGAGGGCTCGGCAGTTCTTCTTGGAGCTCTTGAGTTCGTCGGTGAACCATGGGGCTTTCTTGCTACCGGGTCTGCTGGGCGGGGTCCTCAGGGGGGCGAGCTCGTCTGCGCAGTCGCTGATCCACTTCGTGAGGTTGGTGGCCGCCTGGCTAGGGTTCGTTGTGCTGGTGGGAGGGTTCATGTTCAGGGAGGTCGTGAGCTGGTCGGCTGTGATCTTGTTCTAGCTCCTGCGTGCAACCTGTAGCTGGTGGTGGTGGATCGTGGTCCTACCGAAGCTGAAGTGGACGCAGCTGTGGTCCGTCCAGTGGAGTCCGGTGGCGAGGCTGAAGGCGATGTCCTTGCTGGATGAGAAGACGGGGTCGAGTGTGTGTCCGGCGTAGTGGGTGGGGGTGGTCACCAGTTGCTTGAGTCCCAGGTTGGCGAGGTTGTCCAGCAGGGTGGTGGTGTTGCGGTCGTTGTTGTTCTCCAGGTGGAAGTTGAGGTCCCCTAGGATGATGTAGTCAGCGGAGCAGAGGGCGTGCGGGCTGATGAAGTCGGCGATGTCTTCGCTGAATTGTGTGCGTTGTCCCGGGGGTCTGTAGATGAGGGTGCCTCTGACTGTGGTCTTGGGGTTGATGTGGACCTGGAAGTGAAGGTGTTCGGCGGTGGTCAGGGTGTCGTCGGTGTTGGTCGTGATGCGGATGGTGTTCCTGTGGACGATGGCGATGCCTCCTCCGGTGTTGTTGATGCGGTCCTTTCGGATGATCTTGTAGCCGTCTGGGATGGCGATGGCGATGTCGGGCGCTGAAGAGGCGTTCATCCAGGTTTCCGTGAGGAAGGCGACGTCTGGTGAAGTTGTGTCGAGCAGGTTCCAGAGCTCGACGGCGTGTCTGTGGACGGAGCGGGTGTTGAGCAGGATGCATTTCAGGTGGCTGCTGCTGTGGCTCGTCGAGGTCTTGAGCGCTGCTGGAGTTGTGCAGGTCCGTATGCAGGTGAACTTGCAGGCGTTGCAGCAGAAGGGTCCGTGGGTGCGTCTCGGGGTGGCTCGGTAGCAGCCCGGGATTCTTCCGGCGTTGAGTGCGTAGAGTTCGGTGGCGTCGTAAGTCCGGCGTGTGGGCTGGGGTCTGCGGGGGCCAGGGGTCTTGGCACTGGGCGTGGTCCAGGCGCGGACGGGCACAGACGGGCTTACTTTTGGCGCACCTTCGGCGCTCAATCGGTGCTCCTGCTGCGCGCGTCCGCTGCGCGGTCGCTGAGGGGGCGACATAAGAGGGGAGCCGGGAGGGCGGGTCAGCTGGGAGGCGGGGTCGCGTCCACCAATCGTGTGGCGAGGGGGCGGGGCCGCAGGCAGGAAGCGGCGGGAAAACGGGATCGGGTTGAGCGGGCGGCCCTGCGGCGGCTGGGGCGCTGCTCTCGGCGTCGGTGAAGATCTAGCTCAGCAAGGGGCTCTGGAGCAGGAGCGCGGAGGAGCGAGGGGGCAACCAGGCCAGAGGCGCAGTGGTCGCTTCCCAGGTGCGTGCAGGGTCCACTGAAGAGGCTCAACAGGTCTTGGATTGCCTCTGTTCAGCTTCAAAGAGGAGCTAGCTGGCCAGTTCTTATTAAAGCTGGACTATAATTCTGGGTCTAATCTGAGGTGGCATAATGGTGGGAAAAAATTAGGGTAAGAATACTACCCTGAGTGACTCAGTGGTTAGACTAATTCTAACCATTCCTTCCATCCGTTTTGTGTGCCTGCAATACCCATGTATGGTAACAAAACACATGTAACTAACGTGAATAAAAAGTGTTGTGTATTTTATAATCCTTTTTATTACTAACTGGGTTTCAGTTACAGCGCTTCATAAGTAAAACTCTATTTTGATAGTGGGCAGTAAGACAAAAAAATTGTTTAAAGTTCAGGAACTAAGACAAGCCTACCAATGGTATTCAACATATTACACACCCTGGACAGCCCTTATGGGGGTTGAGGCAAAAATCTAAGGTGAAGATAAGTTTTTCACATTTCCATTCAGGTATAGCCAAATGGTTTTGCTTCTATGGTGCAAAGCAATAAAGAAAAGAATAATATGTAATGTAAGACAGCTGTTTCAAAATCCTCAAAAAAATATAAAGATGTATACGTACACATAGAAGGAAAATTCTTGCCTACCCCAGGATGCCCTTTATTGAGACAAAGGCATTTTTATGGTCAAAGGAAGCAAGCCATGACCCTTATAGGCAGCAATTCTTCAACAGTCTATATTCATGTGTGGAAAATTAATTTCGGTGGAGATGGGTGCACCTTCATTCCCATGTCATGTTAAGACAGTGAGGTTGCCATGCCTTAGATCCAGTTAGCACCACACCCGGTCTCGTTTTTCATGACCTGCCCTCCAACTTCTTACACTTAATTTTCAGTCTGTTTTGCTAAAACCCTGGCAGTGTGCCACCAGTAAACTTACAAGGCTATGATAATTTGGAAACTTTTTGGGATAAATGTCCATCTTGCCAGGGTTCGATAAGGATGCCTGAGACGGGTTTTTTCTTGTTATGTAGTTAGACAACCAAAAGAGAGGCTAAGTCCACATAGATTCCATTGCCCAAAAATCCATTCAGGTCTCTGACATTTTGGTATTAGGAGCAGACAGGTGCTTTTTGCTAAAATGTCCTGCATCTAGCATAGTCTACCCAGCCGTGGCCCGTGAAAGAAAGGGCAGTGGGGCCGTTTTCAAGGGAAAATTAAATAAATAAATAATTTTCCCTCGTCGTCTGTCGAAATCCTCACCCACCCACCCGCCCGGCCGCCTCAGCCCCACCACTCTTACCTGCACAGGCCGCGGCTGAGTCCACCTTCGCTGGGTTGCAGACGTAAGATCCCTATTACAAGTTGTGTCAATTCATTGCCTTCTGTGCAGTGATCGCTATATGAATGTATGATTCTAATAGGTTCCAGCTAGCCCAGTCCTCTTATACTTGCTGGAATTGTTCCATGAACACCAATATTCACACAAGACAGGCGAGACAAAAACACCCTTGTACCACAGCAGTTCCTGTGCCCTTACAGGAAAATGTTATTTATTCAAGTTAATAACATTAAATGATTGTTTTCTTTTATCTTTAACAATGCATACCTCTTCCCCAGATCACAGAACTCCAAATATTTTAAAAGTCATGTCTATGAACAACATTATCCTCTGTGCTTCCGACTATGCCTTGTAGCTACAAGTCATGTTTTCAATCAAATTAGTCCATTTCTGAAGAATGATCAGCAAATTTACTTATCAATAGGCTTCCATTTTGATGTTATGATGAACGTAATGCTGAAAGTAAGACGGTGTCCATTTGAAAATGTAATTTAAAATATATATATGTTTACTTTCTTCCAGATGGTAAGATTAAATTACCTAAACACTGTCAGCAGTTAAATTCTCAGATGTATTCCTTTCCACCACAGACACTTCAAAGCCTGTCCATAATTTTGTAAGCGATGTTTTGCAAACAGCTGTAGCTGGGATTGCTGTGTGCTCTATGTGTCAGCGTTTAAGGATTAAAAGTATTCTGAAGCCCCAATGGAGAGCGCCTGCGCTGCCAGCAGGAAAGAGGCGGTTGTCAGGAATTGTTATTACGACAGAGATGTCTCATTAGGAAAGTGATAAACAAAAAGGTCAGTGATACGGTATTTAGCTTCCTCTCCTGAGTGTGCCTGCTCCTGCTTAGGAGCACACTTACTTCCTTTTATTTTGACATGGAAGGGAAAACCTCATGGTTAGCTGTGGTTAACCGCATCGATGCGGTGCATTTTCCCGCTGTGTGTCAAAAAAACGCGTTACATGACGAGCTCAGCTCGTCATCAGCATACGAGCGCCGTCGCTGATGACGAGCTGAGCTCGTCATCTGCATCGAAGGGGTTAACTCGAGTATTAGAAAATGCAATGGGGTAGTTCACGTCATCATGATCCGGCACCGTGCTCTAGGAGGTTAAAGAAATCGGGTATGGACATATTGTTGTTATGGTAGAAATTCCACATTAAGAACTGTAAGGTTAGGGGCAGGTTTCAAGAGCCAAGATTGATGATGTTCGCATCTTATTTGCAAACAGTATACCACCCAGAAAAAATAGATCTACAAATGTAGCAATTCCACCAACCACTGATATCATGAAGGTGCAGACGAAGGCTTTGCCGGCAGAGGAACAAATATTTTCCCTATGGAGAAACAAAATTAAGTAAAACAACAAAATGTAAGATGTGAAAATACACACTGGAGTTACATTTCGGAGTATGGGATTTTGCACACTGAGGACATTCATTGTGCCAAAATGGTACTTGTATGAGAACACCTAGAAAAAAAAACTACAAGTGTCATATTTTGCAAACATTTCAGACATGTGCTTCTACCATAGACGCTACCTTACAGTATTAAATATGATATTTATGATATTCTTATTGAAAATAGCTTAAAAACCATTCAACGAACAAATCACAAAATGGATTCCGTTTCAATCCATTTTGGTTGCGTACATGTACAATGAGCACAGGACGGGACTATGCACAGTGTGTGGAACCCGAAACCAACATTAGATATGGTCTTTAGCTTTCCAAAGTGCCAACTGGGGCATGGTTGTTTCCAAAGTTATTTTGAAGTGGTACGTGATAGAGAGATCACGACCCTACCTGGCGCACAGCTCTGATTTGGTAGTATTTCCTCCTTTTCTATGTATACAGTGGATAGTTACTCCAATTATTCCAAAAGTTCAGACTTTATTTTCAATCGTTGCATTTATTTTCAAAAAACCAATATTCAAAAAAACACTCTTCTGCATTCAGATGCATTTCATTTTTCTTGATGGTTTTTATATGCTTTTATAGTTCATGTTTTGTATTTGACTTCATACAAGCATGTATATTTTAGGGTTATCATCATAACCTTCATTTAATTCATTGGCCCGATGCATTTCGGGACCATTGTCCCTTCCTCAGGGGCCTCTGTGAAAAAATTATACATGAACATTAGCTATGTGTTTCAATTTCTAACTCGTAAACTTTTAGCCTCTAAACATGAGCCACTACTAAGGTTTGAGTTCACCTTGCTCATACGTGTGAATTCTACTGCAAAAATGATTATATACTCAAGTTGTATTTACAAAAACAGACGTCAATAAATATATACTGATATCGACATTTTGAGCAATATCGCTATGTTATCACCAGTTATCACTCAGGACGGGACTATGCACAGTGTGTGGAACCCGAAACCAACATTAGATATGGTCTTTAGCTTTCCAAAGTGCCAACTGGGGCATGGTTGTTTCCAAAGTTATGCCATGTACCCTGTCATGTTGACCAGAGTGACCATTTAAGCATCAATTCTTTTTAACTCCTGAACAATTAAAACTGGTTTGTGACCATGGCCCCATTGTGATCAAAATCACAAATAGCAGTTTCTGAGTTTCCATCTCATATAGTTGTCATTAAGTAATGTAAACGGTGCTATGACGAAGAAAAATTTTAAGAAAATAAAAGCATGTGCTTTACATATTTCCCTCGTGCTCCGTGGGATTTTCTTTCTTTTTTACACTTGCATGCAGGTCAGGTCCCCATCATGCTATGCTTGCGTTTTCTTAATTTTATTTTTCTAAGACTTTAGACGCTGCGCGGGGTGAGGTCAAGACCCTCCATTGTTTTCTTTATCTTCTTGGTGTAGTGCCACCATGGGAGAGGAATTGGCCTAACGGCTAGGGCGCTCGACCTCGGACCTGGGGATCTGGGTTCGAGTCTTGGTAACGACGCCAAAACGTCCTGTGATTCTGGGCAAATCACTTAATCTCCCCGTGCCTAAAATGAAAGTAACTGGAAACGTAAAATGTAACGTAACTGGAAAAATATGTAAAGCGCTCTGATACCTGATTCGGTTCGGGTCTAGTTCGCGCTATATAAAACTCTGAAGAAAAAAAAAATTGTGGTCAGCTGTCCCGGCCTTCATTCTATCACTCTCATGAGTGATGATGGCAGGCAAAGGATACCCAGATATAGCAGAAACATTAAGTGCAAGACATAATGCTTTCTAAAATATACATAAGAGTTAGTCTGCTATCCCTAAAAACTGAACATCTCTTGGTAGTGTTACATATTGCGGAAAGGTTATCTTGAAATGACTGAGAGCCATTGCACTATTATCTTGAAACTGGTGTGATTTGAGGCTCACTTTAAATAACGGCCCTGCTGCTGCTTCAGGAGAGTGAACCAATTCATGAACATACTCTGTAATCCATGCCACTTCCAAGAATATTTTCCAGTGAGTAACCTACTTCTCAAAATACTTTCAGAAAGTAGGCCACTTCCTGAGTGTACTTTCCAGAAGTAGTCCACTTGCTTGAAGTAGTTCTGGGAAGTGGCTTGAATCCCACATACCTGCAGGTGCAGATACTATTGTGATCCATAAATGCAATCATTTCATGGCATCAGTTAAGTGTGAAGGTCAAGTAATGTGTTACTGCTATTCAAAGCTGTCCATCAAGAGCATATCAGGCGTAAGTATCATGTCACACATGTCCATGAACGGGACTACGAAAATTATTTTCCATTTTAGGAACAGATTTGACAATCTGGTTCTTCCTATCCGTCCTTCCTGTGTTATGGGCGTGTTCCACATACCTGTGACATTTTTTCTCTCTCTCCCAAAATGTTCATACATCATTTACAAACCACTCCCATCAAGAAAATACCAGCTGAGGCAAAAATGTATTTCGTCGTCCTACTCAATGATAACCCAAGATTCCACAGTCTTATTAACCCCTTTGACGCTCATGACGAACTCAGCTCGTCATGAGTTACGCCTCTCGTACACTCATGACGAGCTGAGCTCGTCATGAACCGCGTTTTTTTTTTTAAAACTCAGCGCACCGCGGGAATCTGCACCGCAAGCATGCGGTTAAAAGATTGAATACTTTGAAATGTTCAATAGAAAACATTGCTTTGTCAAACCATTTTTTTCTTAATTGGAATCGGATTTTGAGATCACCTTACTGACTGCAATCCATATGTTTGTTTCAAACATAGAAAAGATCCACCATTTCCGGGACACCTGGCAGCTTTATTAGTATGCAAGCATCTTAAAAACTGGCCAATTAAGTTCTAAATTCATGCAGTTTGGTCATTCTGTTCAGCAGGTGCTTTCTGTGGCAGAGTAGAATCCCGTATAGTACTAAATATTCAAAATGATACTTTTTAGTAATTTGAGGCATAACATTTTTAAAAGGGCTATTAATAGAAATACATCTGCATAAGTAC
The DNA here is from genome assembly GCF_964261635.1 of Lissotriton helveticus. Classification (NCBI taxonomy): domain Eukaryota; kingdom Metazoa; phylum Chordata; class Amphibia; order Caudata; family Salamandridae; genus Lissotriton; species Lissotriton helveticus. Next base: position 15,117,493 of record NC_136060.1, on the reverse strand, counting down.
AGCATCCCCTTTCCATGTCCGACTTTTTCCAAGTCATTTAACATCTCCCTAATTTTGGTGTATATATACACACACTACCTAAAAGAAGAAGGATCACAAGAAAACAACAGTCAGCACAAGAATCTGGATCCAAAAGGATACATTGAGCCACAAAGAAATGAAATATCCAAAAAGTGACTTAAAGGGATGGACTCACCAATGAACAAAAATATATCTCCTTCAGTGAGTCCATCTGTCGGAGTGTATAATGTGTAATATATATATATATATATATATATATATATATATATATATATATTATATATATATTGATAAATTTGGCGCTGTTGGACAAATCTTCACAAAACTTTCCCAAAAAAGTTTATCCACCTCGGCTCGGGGTGATCGGTTTTGCATGCCGAGTAAAAGAAAGGGCCCTAAAACACCTTTTCCCTCATGCATTTTCCTTAGGAAAATTAGACAATGTTGCAGGAAAAATGTTTGACCAGAATTACATAGAACTTGGCAGAATTCTAGATATTTGCACAGAAAGTGTGCTTTTTGAGATTTGGTGTAATTCTATTCAGTCTTTCAAAAGAAATTAAGGTACAACATGTATAAATGTCTGTTTCTGTAGGAAAAAGTGTTTTAAAAATGTGCTTTCTGATTAGTTTGGCCTGCTAGACTTTAACAAGACTGAACAATCTCAGAGGCCACAACATGAAGAAAAATGCAGTGGCTGCCATTACAGGACTTCTGATGCATTGTGCATGACCTCACACATCACGTCACTGATCACATCTGAATTTGATGGCGGTGCAAAATATACTTATGTCAGTTACATATCACTGGTGAATTTCACTGGTTTTGTGTTTTTTTAAAAGGTAGTTCTTTTTCAGTGGATCTCCAATGCTTTCTTAAATGCAAGTTAATATCTTACGACTTTACTGATGTATAACTTCATATTAACATTTTAGTTTTTTCAGTGGAAAAATCATATATATATTTTTTTACTGAAAAACAAAGGTTAAAAATGACATTATAGCAATAAAAAAACTAAATATAGTAGTTGTAGTTTAGTCAACTAACTTTTACCCCATCATGCACTGCTTATGCCCTTTCATAATACATCACTCAGAACGTGTTAAATGACACTAAGCTTTCATGTCCAGCACCCTCACCAATCTTATAGACAATCTCTCCATCTCGGGTATATCTTGGTACAACCGTAGTCATGACACCATCAGACTGCAGACTAAGAAGTGTAAAAAGAAAAAGAAAAAAAAAATCCAAGACAGCAGACTTTTTAGATCTATGCAACCAGGGTCTGGAAAAACATACCCATATCAATTAGCACAGCCCCAAAGGTGTTCCAATTTAGGAAAGAGTTAAAGGCTCACCTCTTTAAAGAAGACTACAACACAATGCATTAACCATCCACAAACCAGCTTGTTGATTTTATGCTTGGTTTTTGCCATGTACAGCACTCCACTGCCTTTTCACTATGTTTGCACTATAGAAATACCATACACACGTATTTCATTTGCACACCCACAGTGGCACAGTCAGCCCTCTTTTAGGCCCTAGTACTGTCACTAGCCTAAAGCCCTGACTGCCAGCCTGATTAGTGTTTTTAGTAACAAAGAGCCTTGTAATTTTACTTGGTTACCAGTGGATCCAGGGTGCTCAAAGCAGTAACAATTTGCCATTACTGAGTTGTAGGCTCAAGTCTGCTATGAAATGTTTGATCTTTAAAACATTTATTAATGGTTATGAAAAAGAAACACAAATTATGGAGGAAAAAGACGAGTCTGCCACAATCCCTACAGAACCTGCTATTTGCATGTGGTTTCCCATCCAAGAACTAACCAATCCCACCCTGAAGAAACTGTTACACATGCTAGATTTACAATTTTTTTCTATAAACAGAAATTCACACAAAAAAATGTAAAGTGACATTACCATTAGGTAAGGTAAAAAGCTCTTAACATATGTTAAATAAAGGTTAAAGTGACATTATAGTTAGGTGTTAAAATAACACCAAAATATATGATTAAAATCGTGCAAATCCACTAACTTTCACCAGGTATATAGTTCAGTGAGCTAGCTATAACTAGTGCCCCCAATCATGCTGTACTCAGAACCTCACATATTACACCAATCACCACATGTTAAATGACACCATTGATCACATATTTTATGAAATCACTCATGACATCATTTAAGATACTTCTAATCACATTACTCCATAAACCCTTAGATCATTTTAAAGAACTAATTAGGAAGTAAATTGTCTTTGGATTTTTCAGTGGAAATATATATATATTTCACACATATCTAAATACACTTACACGATGCAGCCCCAATGTTTGCATACAGGAGCACTAGCAGAGACAGTAATCATTGAATGCATACACTGGGTAATTTGAAAAGAAAACTTTCAAAGAAAAAATTTATGTGATTTGTAGGTGATGTTGCATTCACTGCAGAACTATCTCAGATCCTCGGAGAACAAGCTATCTCAAAGTGGGCAGGTGCTCATAGATTCGGTTTTACCTTGATAGGACAACAGGGCTGGGAGAATGCAGCTCCTGTGGCTAAAACAGGCAACAGTTTTTTCACTGAGCTCGTCTTTTATATTTAATAAACGAGCACAGTGATTGCCTGGGAAAAATCCTCGTCTAATCTTGACTTTATCATTCTTGCAGGAGGGGGAGACTGGTAGCATATTTGCCCCTCAGGAGTCATTGAAGAAATTTGTGTTACAAATTTAAGACAGGCATTTTCCAATTCATCGGTGTGATGTTGTTCGAATTCTGCATATTGCAAAGGAACAGAGGACAACATATGATTGAGAGCTCAAATGTATTTTAATGACATCATTTCCTATATACTGTGGATTCATAAATGTAAGAGATGAACATTATTTCCTTCTATAAGTATTTGCAATAAAAAAAATACATTTTGTGTTTTGTATCCAATGATGTGCTGAGAACCCTATTTATGTACCAGCTGTGTGCATGCAATTAAAACGAATATTTCTCGTTTCATTTTGCTGTGATATAATTAAAATTGATTGATAGGCTGAATGGTAACGAGATCATTTCTCTGAAAATTAGCTCATTTTTATTAATTTATGCCACCACCAATCGATTTAAAAGGAGCTTTTTGAAATTGGAAAAGTGCTTTATGAATCATGAAATGAATGAATGAAGAGGACGTCAAATGCAGCATTTGTTGATAAATATGCAGAACGTCTCTCTTCACAGTGGACGGTTTGTCATGTTTACATGAAATCAATAGACATGTGCATGAAGATAAAAAGACTTATGGGTAAATATCATGCGTCACTTAAGTATGTATAAAATACAAGGATAAATCTTCGGGACATTTGCCACAGATGAATTTAAAAACAGCGGTGCCGGCAGCTTTATAAATTCTTACTATCTGGATGAAGTTTTTTCAGAAAATAGATTTGAATGACCAACAAGAAGAACAGCGTTGAAAGTATTAATCAATTGCCTTACTGTATCCCTTTTATTAAAAACGACCTCTACTATGCAGACATAGTGGTAGATGCTCTCCGCATATGGTGGCAGAGTTATTATGGGGCAAAACAAGCAGTTCTTCATTAAGGAATCCAATTGCCACAGTTCTGTATACAGATTTTAGAGGCATCAAAGTACTGCTGGTCAAGAGACTAATAACTCCATGATCACACTTCACACAGACTTAAGTAAACAAGAACTACAATATACCGAAGTATATGATATAGAAATGACTCTCTCTATGTCATCTGGAGGAAGGAAGGTCAACTGGTGGTCCGAGCGTCAGAACTTTACTGAACTTAGAGTCCGTCTTTGCACGGATCCTGTGTTCTTTTTTAGGTCATCAATTGTTTGCTCAATAGTACTGTCACTAAACAAAGTCATCAGCTCTGGTACCTTAGATCTCAGTCTCATCACAATGATTTGATATCCACAAAATATTTCCATATAACCTATACATATTTTTGGGCATTTGTCCCATAGATGTTATGTTTTTTGTACATGAACTACTTAATAGAATGTTTGTGCCTAATCTCAAAAGCTTTGTGATGCTTAACCACATTAGAATATTTTGTCTACTATTTCTTTTCTTTTTTACTCACTGCCTCTGATCGTGCAATCTCTGTCCAGGCTTGAAACCCCCGCTGTTCTAACAGTGGTAAGGTACATTTTTCGGGGTTCTAAGTTTGTCTATTTAGAAGAATTCAATCAAGGATGGCGAAACACACACACATTCACCCATACATACACACACACACAATTGTGTTCCTGGTTTTCATCTGAACATGGAGTAGACCGAATGGCATTTTGTGTGACACTAGAAGGATGTCATACTGACTAATAAAACGTTAACCTTAAATGTGGTAAAATGATATATTTGTGATCCTTATTCCTTGCAGTTTCAGAGCTGCCGATGCCCTGCATACTGGTGTGGTTTATTGAAACGTTTGATATAGTGTTAGCCTCATCTATGCATGCGACAAGGCTGTCAAGTAGGGAAGGAACAATGTCTACACGTCAAATGACTTTGTTTACAAACAGGTTAGAAACTACAGAACAGTACTAATGAAGGCACACCAGGGCACTACAGGGGGGGAGTTTTTTGATTAGTGGGCCATAAAAGTTCTTAATGATGTCACGTTGTATTGGCATGTCCACCTACTATCCCCCAATGTACAACTAAATACCGAGGGCAGATAATAAATAGTAATTTCCCAACAAAATGTGTGCTATGCAAACAGCTGACCTTAGCCTGGTCCGAACAGCTTTCCAACCCCAATCACTGAGCTTTAACTCAATGAACAGAACCCCAGTGTATGAAACCCTTTAATCAGTCGCACCCATTGCATTTTCTAAAACAACTAGAAACCCTGGGATTAGTAGTCTCAAAACAGGCTCTGTTTAACTGTTCTTTTTTGCAGGGGATATCTGCAGCCGGATGAGCTAATGTATCAAAATACAGCACAACAGTGAAGCACTGGCATAGACCAAGAAAACAGGAGATTAATTTGGAGTAGGTCTTGGAATTGGTCTTGGCTGTACGTGTTACAACTTTAACCTCTCTCCAGGAGTCTCAGAAATATGGCAGTCTTTGTTGCATCGGTAGAAAGGACACACACTGCAGTGGTATAACGCACAAACAACTCCATTCAGAGACTTCTTTTTCCGAGAGCACAACAGGACTGCAAGAAAAATATGTGTCCTAAACACTCATTTCCGACTAGAGAGTAGGCAACATATTATTAACAAAGCCTGCAATGGAAAGAAAACAAAATAAAAATACAATATGCAGTAATGGGTCAGAGATGCGTACACAAAAGACAACACTACATTTTACCCTTACAAGCAGATCTGGAAGCAAAAACAACGGAGCCAATTAAATGTCGGTTAGAGTGCACATAACATGCAGAGCCAGAAATGTCACGGGTAAAACAATGCGACATTCCTGTACTACTTGAATGCAAAACTATAAATCTAAAACCCTGTTTTGTACTCCCAATCCCGTCAGATGCTGATATCAATTTGCCATAAAAGCAGATTCTTGAAATAATGAAAAAATTTTTTTTTTATAACGTGTTAAACTATACTTGTGATGGCTCAAAGTGCAGTAAATGAAACGTGTTAACATGGCCCAATGTAATCTTTCTATGTTCTTGTTTCACTCAAAAAACGTACCAAAGTAAAAAGAATACTGTTTGAGGAAGCTTTTTACTCTACTCTATATCCCCAATGCTTCCATCTGTAGGAGTCTACATGCCCTCGATGGTGTATGCTTTACATCACCTTACCATAATCTTTTTAATATCTTGAATAAAAAAGAAAATGTTATGTTCTTAAATTGTAGACACACAGAATATGAAGTCTGGGAAGCACAGAAGGTGCCCATCTTCAAATGACGCTCGCTTTACTTGGTCTCCATTTTACTCTTTATTTTATATCTCCAATTGTTTTGGTGGCGAGTCACAATATTGACGTTTTAATATCAACCCACAATAGAATTGCCTATATATCCAGATGTCGATAGTAACAGTACATCTATAACTCCCTATACATGCTTACATTGATGATGTAGTGGTAATCAATTTCGTGGAGTCGATATATGTGCAGGTCAATATTATTGATCTCAATATCCTGACAAGCAACTATTGTGCCAGTCTCAGTCCTTTCTTTTCAGGTGTGCTCACTGTGTTTGCCTTTACTATCAGATTCATTTCTATGCCCTCCCTCAAGCAAATAGTGACCTGAGTTACATCAGAGCCTCTTTCCCAAGTTATTCCTTGAAAATACCTAGCTAATAGCTTAGAAGCTCACAGCCCACTTGGACCAAGAACTCCAAAATGCAGATCACTAGAGCTGTAAGGGCTATAACATCCCACCAGGGATTTTAATTAACCCCTCGTCCCTCTCAAATTGAGAGAGATTTTGTTTGTGCCTCTTTAACGTGGCACCTCTATGCGTGTTTTAGATGGGGCTGAAAATGTTTCGTCTTAAATTGCTTTCTGAAAATTACCATTACAGTTCCACTGTTGTCTTGATCATTATTTTTTAAAGAGTTTTTTGGGTGGACTTGTGTGTCAAATAACACCGAGATTATATGCATTATCCTGATTGTATGCAATTGTACAGTGCTCCAGAAGCCCTTTTGGAAAGGTGTATTCTACAAAATGCATTTAAATTATCATAATACATATTTACCTCTTGTTCCAGGATTACTATGCTTTTCAAAATCATGTGCCCCTTGTACATATGTGGGTCTGCTCTCAGACAGTTTGTACTGCTTCATTTTTATGACCTTTGCTTGGAAACTCTAATTTGCTTTTAGCCTTCTGCACAACTGGCATAGCCTCCCAGCTATTTAGAGAGTTACACAAAGAATGAATGTGGACTTCCGCAGTGTGAAGTTCCACAAGGAATAGCCAACCACAGAGCAGGCTGTAGTTGCCAAAATTATCAAAAATGAATGGATTAAGAATGTTTTCATTGAAAAAAAGGGACTCAGAGTGCATTAAGGTCCATCATACATGATCCCACACAATAGATACAGGAAAGGGAGTATGCAGTTCCTATCGGGATATGTGATTCTACTCAGGTTAGACAAGTTCTAAAGAGTCAGTATGGAGCGGGACTATTTAGGAACAAGTGTTCTCACACACCTATATAGGTGTCAAGCTTCATCATCGGGCTTTAGCTCCACTTCGGGTCAGTGCTGCAATGCCCAATGGGCACCCTCAATAGAAGCTCTTTACAGGATGCCTTTTAATAAGTCGTCTGTGAAGGATAGGTTTGTGGGTCTGGGTGTAGATGGCTGCAGTCACTCTAAAGCAAGATCCTCTTATGTCTACAGACTCCACACTTTAAAGGTAGAGATAGAGAGCACAACACACTCTTAAACAACTCTGCGGCGCAGCTGGAGAACAATTCAGATGGTATAAGAACTAGCTTTCAATCTGAAGGGATTTCTCAGCCCACCAAACTCGGATTCGTGAATAGATATATTAACTAAATATCAACTAATTCAGGCTGCACATAACATTATGTCGACACCAAGGAAGCAAAACGCACTGTGACCCATCACTTTTCAGCCCACCTATGAACCATCGCTTTCCAGTCCGTCTCATAATCCACACCACCATTGCACCATCAATCACCTTGACACACATTTGTCTCTTTAGATTTTAATGTATGAATGCATGTACTGTGCGCTGGCACATAACTACCTACTCACAAAAAAACAGTGAAAAAAATAAACAAAATAAACATTCTGAATCTTTGATCCCTGACAATGGCCTTGAATTCTACGCCACAAAAGAACCAACACATCTGTGATTCAGGGTTTTTGCTGATATAACTATCTAATTTTGTGCGGCTGTCAGCAGGCCCATCTTCTGCAGCATGCCAGTACTATTGCACATTAAATCCACGGCACCATAATGATCATGATTTGTTAATGTAATACATCAAACAACAAACTAAAACACACTCCACTGCAGCAGGCCTGGTAGCTGGCAATTCACTTAGCACTCCATTTACGAAAAAGGCAGTGATGTAACTAACCATGAAGTGTCTGGAGTTAAAATGTCTGTATTTCTGATACAAGGCAGTATTAAGCTCGGTAATGAGTGAATAACAACAGAATGATCAGCACTGAGCTACGTTAAATTTAGGAAGGACAAAACACTGGCGTAAAAGACCTATCCCATGTTCACTAAATGTTGCACTTTTATTTTAATTTTTTTGAGCAATCCACCTATCCTTAATTTTTAAGTGCACGAGTAAATTTTCTCTCAGCCCCTTTACTCCGTCTCTTTCTTCCATCACTGCAGACAGATATCATTCACATTTGGTGCTTTAGCGTGCTTCCCGTTGGCCCCATAAAGATTCTTTACCCTGGTTTCTCCTACCTCTCCTGGCACAGTTTGTAAGGGAAATGCAAATCACACTGTGCATCACCTGTTAGTAATTTTGTTTTTATGAAAATCTAAAAATCCTAAAACGAGGATACATGTGGTCATATTATTCCCTTTGCTTTCTGATATTTACAATGAAATGTTACCACTATAAACCGATAGCACAAAGAATGCACTATAACTACAGGCTTGAAATAAAACCAACCACTACCCTAAAAATACCTAGTAGCTAGGATGAAACTGCAAAACCAAATGGTGAACCATTTGAAAGTATCTTATTATTGATAAATAGCGACCCCACAAAGATTGGTGTCTGATAAAAGTTGTGACAAATGACAATATGCAGTCACTCTATGCCCCATAAAAACTACAAAACATAGAAACCGATGGCAGGAAATGGCTTGTTGCTTTAATGAATGGCATTGTTTCTGCAGATCTCACCCCATAACAGCTTGCTTATGAAACTCTAACTCAAATGTGCATTACAAGATTTGTGGACTGCTGGTCATCGTATGAAAACCGTCGCTGCTGGGTGCATAAGATCATCCAGTCCTGGAAAACGTACAATTAATTAAAAAAAAGCCCTTTAAAGGCACATACACTTTCATGCCTAGCATATGTCAGAGATATTCTCCAACATGCCAAAGAAGTGGTGTCAGTCTAAGCAGTGGCCTCCACACCAACCAATCATAAGTTCAAAAACTCCCAAGCATATATCAGTTTCATTTGACAGAAACACCACTGGACTCTTGCTCAGTGCTTTAGATGGGGATTCGAAATGCACTCAATTCACTGGAACACAGTGGTATGCCCCATGCTTCAAGTTGATAGATTATGCCCCCACCCCAACCTCATCCCCCAGGTGATCTCTGGCTTCCACGATGTAGAAGCTGCTCGGAGTCCATGCATGGTCCTTGGATATGGAGAACACTCAAACTAATTGTAAAAGTTGAAGTAAACTACAGGCACGGTGTTAAGAAATCGTCTGAAACAACTTTCCAAACGTACATATAATTCAACTTTCTGTGCAGCAAAGGGATCTTTACTTGAAATAATATAACAAGGCGCTACTACCTCTATCAATGACTCTTCACTCACAAGACTCAAGTAACCAAAATAAGGCATGCCTCTCTTTATACAACCCTCAAATGAATTAACACAATCCTTATGGTCAAAAAAGGGAACACGGAGGGACTGGTATCTCCAAGTCACAATTTCCCTGCTTTCTTCACTTTTCGCTCAGTCTTCCTACACAGTGAGAAAGCGTAGGTACGCTGGCTGTGGAGAATAGGGCTATCATGTGCGGAGTTGATGCACAGTGTTGCTCTCAAGCGGGTTTTCTAAATGTGTTTCTAGGTAATAATTCCTTGACGTCATCAGATGGTCAGTGTAAAGTCATACCTACCGCAGCATTGACTATTCCTCAATTTTGCAATGCATCTAGAGATTCAAACTTTTTAAGCAGCGATGTAAAAGTGGAAAGTGAGCCCCTGAGTAAGAGAGACATAATAGAACTGCGCAACAAGATGCTTCATTGGTTCATGCACACACCTGCAACAAAGGGCAAGCCCTTTCCCTAGCTCTGTCCATGGACTCCTTCCAGTGCTGGGTGGTTTTAGACATGCCAAGGCATATACTCTGGTTTCTCCACTACTTCCCAGCTGTTCAAACAGCACTCTTCGTTTCCGCTCACTCCACCGTTCGACTGAACAGCGAGACGTGACTTGGAAGATTCTCACGGCTCAGGATTTTTTTCCCTTTTAAGCTGGGTGGTAGCTGGCAGCGGCGGCGGGATCATGCAGGGAAGAATAGGGCGCACCACACCGGCAGCCTTGCCTGCACATCAATCCAGGTATGGCATCCCGCTCCAGGCAGGAACAAACAAAGCAAAGGCACAAAGCAAAGGCACTGACATGGTGTATGGAGCTTGTCATTTGAAACTGTAAAGGATTTTTGAGGGGGAAAAAAACAGCAATGCAGAGGGATCTTTGACAAACGCATTTTTAATATAAAAGGTGATAAACATTGTGAACATAAAATGTTCTCTTGCAGACAGCAACGACCAAATTTAGGGGTAAATCAATGCGCCTGAAGGAAGCATTTAATATTCTATTACACTGGACAAGTTATTCAAAAATGCATTCTGAATATAAAACAATTTTCTATGGTATAGTTTGGTGTCACTTTGTTCTGAATAAGCAATCTGAGTGTTAGCTTACAATGCAAATGTGTCACAGCGAGGTAAAGTGACTAGTCCAGGATCACACAATTTGGTCAAGTGGTGAAGCAGTGCTTAGAATGCTAACTACCCACTTGCACAGTCGACAAAACAAGCCAGCCGCTAGACCACATCTCCTGCTTCTCCTTCAATAAGAACTAGTATGCACATTGTGATGATTAGAGCAGAGTGTCCTGCCTTTGGCACATGTTTAAGGCTGTAGATATATGAAGAATGAATGAAACGTCATGAATAAAATGCCCTCGATGTTGAAACCATACACACACATTAGACGTCAAAACAGCCCAGGCTCATTAAAGCAACACTTTGGTTAAGTTTGGATATACAATAATGTCCTTTCCTGGATCATGTATGTGAGGTAGGGTCAAGAGAGGATATAACACTTCAGGCAACATCTAAGTAAAGAGCTTGTGCGGAAGCTTCACTTCCTGCCTTATCCACCTTAGACCTCATCTGGTGAGCATCCGCTCAAGAGCCCACTTCTCAAAAACCAAGAGATCGCAAGATTTGGTTACAGCGAGATCTGTTCACCATCACCAGTTAAATCCGTACATTTCAAAGTCTGACCCTTGAATTAATTTTCCTCAAAACCTATTCTGGTCAGGTTTTCAGTATTTTGGGAAAAGTGAACTCCTACATTGGAGCTAGACTGAAGCCTAAATGCACGGAAGACCTTTCAGGGGGAATATACCAATGATCGTTTGTGACTTCACTCAGAAACCATACATGCATAACACACCACGCGAAAAGATTTAACACGCCGGCTGAGCGAACCGTACAGCTGGATAAATATATTCTCGCCACACGATGTGCAGGGAATTAGCTGACGGGGTTTTGCAGAGAAATCACTCTGCCATGGCTAGCAGGTTCCTTCATTTGTCACTCCCTACCGGAACCTTGGCACAGCAGACCTAAAAAGAGCTCCCTTGCACGAAGCAGATGTTTATGCAACGCGTGCGCCATGTGTGAGCCTCTGCTGCCAACAGGCTAGATAAATGAAGAGTGACCCATGCCATTGTTATTGCATTTCAGAAACAACATTCAGCTATGTGCTGCATCCAGCCTCATCGGAAAGCCATTAATTAGGACACACTAATTAAGGTACTCATGGTGGTGTATTATTTTACAATTAGGCATGTATTGATGAGGTGTTCTTGTACATCGATGGAATGTAATAAGTGGTACTACTACTTGTTTTGTCTTTTACAGTTAATATTTTACATCAATATTTCTACTGTTGAGACAAAGCACCGAGTGAAATATGCTTAGGTTGTAGAAAAACTCTGTAGTTAGTAGAGGGAACAATGTTCTACGTCGTGCTTTCAAACATACTGCAGAATGATCTGAGCAACAAACACTAAGATTTTAACTGTTGACTTCTCCATTCTAGAAGTTAATCAAATCTTGCATGCAAATTTCAAGCAAATTATTTATTAGTGTATGAAACGAAGGTTAAAATCTGTGTTAAATTAATAGCTCATGTGCACTCACCTTTCACTACTTAAAAGTCAAATGTGTTCTGACCCAGAACCTTCTGTACTCACCTAAAGCTCGCCAACTTTGCCATGCCGAACCACAGGTCACTGGTACCAAGACTAAAAATAGTGCCAAAGCAGCAAATGGGACTTGGTTTTGCTAGCGTCTCTCAGATTCAAAAGCTCAGCCAGCACTCCAAGACCGCAGAGATCCCACCTCCACCTTCATATGATGCGTGAAGCCACCAGGGTTTATGACGGCCAGCCCCACGTATCTGGCAAACATCTACGATCTCCCCTTTATAATGGAAAAGGGATGACATACATATGCTGATGACACCAAATTTACTCTCTCTGCCTAGGAGATCCTAAACAAAGAAATAACAATGGAGTACGGGTAGAAGCCCAGCTAATCACACCCTAATACTTGTTAGTAACCATCACAAAGGTGAACCAAAACATCTCCACCGCTCTCCAACCACAGGAAGCACTTCAAGAGAAATGGAGTAGATATCATATCTATGAGAGATGTCTTTTGTTGCAACTTCCTACTTAATGATCTGGATGTTCTATGATATGACTTCGAGTGGTTTGTTCTTGATGGTATCAGCATATTTCAATCAAGCCCGTATGTTACTACAACAGAAATACTACAGAGGAACTGACTAGGCTGGCACTCGCCGAAAAAGCGCTTCGACACCTCGTCAGGGGTAGTATGCGCTATATAAATGCATTTACAATACAATACAATATACTTCACAGAGGTCTAAGAAAAAGGTTCATTAAAAAGCCCCCTAAAATACAAAATTCCGCATGGTGCCATTTCCACACAAAACATGCTTATCCTTTAGTCCATGTTAATTTAATGTTGTGCGTCCAATAACACCACCAACTCAACACAAATGTATTTTAAGTGCACATAGAAACAAACATACAATACAGGTCAATCACTGAGAATATAACATTACTCTATCTTCGTAATATTCAACTGTTTACCATAAAATGTTCAAGTAGCAATGCACATATTTTGGTGCTGAGATAGAACTATCAGGCACCACAAACGAGGAAAGAGCAAAACTTTCACATAAGCCTGTTTCTTCAGCTTCCCCGAGTGCCCTCTCATTTACAACCATACTTATCAGCAGCATTTAGTTTCAAAGCGCTTGGCTACCCAAGAGTTGTAGCCTTCTGTATATCACTCTGTAGTATATTGTGATGAATATGATGGTAGAGCTCGTTTTTCTGGGACTCTTTCCATTGTGTGGACAAAAGGGCTAGTTTGTACCCGATATTGATGCCCGAAATACAATAAATTTTAGGCAGGTGTTTAATGAGTGAGATATTGAGATACATAATCAATGGCATACTCTTCAGCCCAAACTAGCATCACGCTGGGGTCCTAAAGACCGCTTGGAGAAAACAACAGCTAAGCAGACAATGTTACTTGTACTGAAAGAGACAGTACATAAACTCCACCGAGATTAGTTGCAGCAGCAGAGTAAATGCTCTTTATCTACCTCCCTTCTCCGTGCATGGGTTTGGGATACTTGCATGGAAAGCAGGTTAAAAGGTCTTGCTGTAGGATTAAGGGTTCTCGCCTTGTGACTTAGCTGTAAATATAGTGAGTGATGCCTGTAAGCGATTTCTCAGTTTAATCATCCATCTTTGGAGGTGGGCAGAGTGCAGAACCATGTTTGACATCAGAAGGTGATGCATGGTGCCCCAGCAAACACACACGCAAGACGAGTGGCAGAAAACACTTTACTGCACTACATGGCATGCACATTAATGCTTCTACTGCTAGCCACTGCAGCATCTAAAGCCACCAGCAGTAAAAACGTAGAGGCAGGGTTTTGGTGGGACTCGGTGTAGCGGGCAACAGGCAAGATTTTATTTCTTTAGCCCATTGCTTCTTACTACTTCCAACATGCTACCAGCACTTAGAAGCTCAATAAAGTGGATAAGTGACTGGGAAGTGAGAGGCCAGCTTCAGCGGGCACGGCTACAGAAAGTCAAGTGCCGCACCCACCAGGGTACAGAAGGCTACTACAGAACTCGGCTCAGTGGTGACGGTCAGACATTTCATGCACATGCACTTAAAGCATAGAAAGCCAGCCGAGTATTGTATTCATGTTAATGTATTTATTTATCTGGCGCAAGAAGAAAATGTACTTGAAAACTGATTTTCTCTTGTTTTACTTATAGACAAAATGAGAAGAGGGATTCTCTGAAAAAAGGTTTAAAAAAACCTGCAGTCATTCCAATCCTTTTGTGAAAGTGAAACCAGCCACAAAACTTGAATTTTACAGCGCAGAGCGAATCTGTGAACAAAATTGAAAGGGCTGGCAGCATCACTGGCCCCGTGCAATCATCTCTACGCCACAGATTCTATGTATCAGAAAAAGAGGTCAAGAAGAGGCCAGGAGCGCGAGCCTCGCTAGCTGCCTGCACCGTGTAGCACCTCAAACCATGCCAAGCTTGCCTAATGATTTAGTGCCAAACAGCCTGAAAATGTGGGGCAAATGTTGGCAGAATTGTGGGCACCTGCTACCATCCTGTAGGTCTTCGGAGTAGCACTGGTAGCAGGATTCACTTTTTAATTGAAGCTTTTTTGTTTGAAATGCCTTCCAATTATTATTGGCAACTTCTAATGTTTACTGGATACAAAATTCTCCGAAATAAGTGCCTTGGCAGAATCTGACTGAAAGGCCTCTGAAAGGAAAGAACGCCATCAAAGTCAGAAAAAGTTGAGAGCTAAGAAGTTTTAGTGGCTCGGATAAATGCAGTAGAGGGTAAAATAAATCTAGCACCCAATGCCAAGCTGCCATGCGTCCCTCTCCTGCCATACAACACGACAGAAGGTCACCAGGCACGATGAAATAGCCACGATCAAGCCCCGGAAACAATGAGCAGAGCGCAAACTGTGATCGACTTGTGCCCTGCGACTGGCTGCGCACTGCAAACATACACATCATCACACTCTGCACTGTCCTCGCAGCACAACTCTTGTGTGCACACGGATGTGCTGCTTTCTGTCACATTTACTGCTTCGTGCAACTGGGCCCATGTGTGTTCCAAAAAAATACACACCACGTACAAGAGGCGGGGAGATCACCCAGACTCCTGTATAGTTAGCAATTTAAGATACTCAAAGGAGTCACAAAGGTTCACAAAAGAATGCATCAAGTTCACAAAAAGTCGCAAAAACTTAAAGAACGTCATAATGAACTCGTCTTTCATGAAAGATTTACCCTAAATAGATTAATCACTAAGGGCAGCTAATTATAATGGGGGGGGGGAAAGCATGAACCGGGCTGCAAATGTGTCAGACGTATTTCAGCACCTCGAAATTTAAATAAATAGTTCTAGTGCGTATTTGTCAAAGGTGGGGGGTCTCCGACTGCATATTAAAAGGCTGGTTGCAATAATCCTAAACTTAAATATATACTATGAAATATAATGCAATGGGCTGATCGTGTGTAAGAGAGGGAAATATAGATTTGGATGTGCAAAAATGGCAGGTGCAACGCTACTTTTGTTGCTTCGCGGTCTATAAAATAAAGAACTCTTTTAGGGCAATTTTCCTTAAGATGTTCTATAACTAGGGTTATAGGCGACTGGAACACACATCCAGTTAACCGGGTAGTTGCATTTTATCCTGTGTGATGGCAACGGAAAGAGTGCAAGATAAGTGGAGATGCTCAGACGTACGCCACAAGAAACCCGTTCAAAAATAGGTCCGACGTTGCTGCACTGACACGTAAAACTTTATAATGTTTTTGTTTAAAAGGGTATCTACAAAAAGTTAGAGAATGTATCTGAATGTCTGTATGGTGCTTCATTTTGAGTTGACCACGTACCCAATTTATTTGGTAGATACGATCTCGGACATCAAAGTTAAGGAAGCGGAACGATGAAAACTTGCTGCCGACAAGGTGATGGTAAAGTTTGAGATACTTTGAATAAAATGCACGCGGGAGACGCTCTTTGAGTGACCCAACGCCTGTGCTCTAGCGGCAGCGGCCGGGAAGCACGAGCAGTGACCCGGGAGGATGCTGGGGAGAGACACTGGGATGTTGTCCGTCCACCTGCTGCAGCATCACGGGGAAGCAGGAAGCAATGGTTGGCTGGACAGGGGTCTTCGCCTCGGCTGCACCCGTGCGGGGGGAGGCGCAGGGCACAGGGTTGAGCAGGAGGGCAGAGGGCTTAGTCCGGGGCTGGATCTCACTTGGGCAACCCAGCTCGCCGCTGCCCGCTCGGCGGGGACCCGCTGGACTCGCAGATGCAGTACCAAGACCCGTCTTCCATCCCGGGAGTGCGGGCATTAAACGTGCCCTCCAGTGAAGGGTAGCACGGCTAGTGGGCACTGCGGTGGAAGACTCGACTTCGCAACATACAAAAGTATGTTCGTATTAAGGGGGGAGACTTTTACAGCTCGCGTGCGCACGTGCATGTTTCAGGGACATATTGTGGTAAATATAACACGTTAGGAAATTGTAAAGCGCCTCGACACCCGTTATGTTTCTACATCACGCTACATAAGACAGTGTAAATAAATAGAGACACGTGTGTGTGTGAAGGTTATAGTCTGTACAAGTTACCGTAACCCCGGGATGAACTGCTCTCGGTTTAAAAGGGGGCAGGTTGACCAGGGGCAAACTCATTTCCATGCAGCTGGAAGTCAGGTGATCTCCACCCCCTTGAAAGAAGTGACCCTCGGCGCCAGTGTGCACGTCCCGGGCACGATCAATGAAGGAAGCAGAACAGATGACAAATCAGCACCCACCTGCTCAGCTGTGGCTCCCCATAAGACTGGCTGCATGGCTGGGGGGTCCTGGTGCTGTGCGCCCTGATCCGGTGCAGTGCAATATCCTGGCGAGCCGGGCCGCATCCTCCCGCCACCTGTGCGTGCTGGGCTTGGGGCTTTGCGGGCAGGACAGCTCCGTGTCTTCGCCTCGCACGGCGGCAGTGTTGGAGCAGCAGCACTCTCAGCAGCCCGCGCGCTCGCGCACACGGGGGAGGAGCACACCGCGCGCGCGCACGAGCCCGTTCCGCCTCCTGCTCCGTGCAGCAGCGGCGGCGCGTGACAGGGAGGGTGCCTCCGCGGTTCAGCCGTGAGCCGTGCGCCAGGGGATGCCGCTGCGACTGGGGGAGAGCGGGGGACGCGTAGTAACATAACGACGGGGGCAGCGGAGACCTGGACGAATCCGTGCAGTTCAATCAGGGGAACAGGAGGGCAGTGAGTAGAAACAGCCTAAATGCTTTGTTTTTCCGAACACAACCGACAGCGGGTTTCGTTCCCAGCCATCGTGGGTTTCATTCAACCTTGGACGAGTCTCCCGGATGAACGTTCAGTGCCCCTGTCTCTTCAACCTAGACATTCAAAGGAGTCTTGGCCGGCAGCAGTTACACACCTGCTGCACTCCATGGCATCATACCCACAGTATACCCAGTATGGGTTTTCGTGTAATAACTAGATGTATTCTGGGGGTTGTAGTCTTGGGTTTGCTTCTATTGACCTAATTAGACAAACGCAAGAGACAATGATTTCTAGGTAAAAAGCCCAGGCATGGATAACATAAAGGCTTTGTCTCGGACAGAAGAGGAATTATTCAATTTTTAAATGTATTTTTTTTTAACATTTTACATATTGCAGGCTTTTTGAAACAAAATCTGATTGTCAGTGATCTGAAATTCTACAAGCTCTTAACAAACCTATCCAGCGAGTTACATAGAATTGAAAGCCGAATAGGTAAACCCCAGAGCTAACCCTTACCCTGCAAAGCCCTTACAAGCTGAACCCTGGCACAGCAGTTTTATCTGTTACATGCCTCCAGTTCCAAACATCTGACACTCCCTTTCTTTTGCACAGATCTTTCCAGGTCAGACAGGAAAACTATCACTTTCGTTTCACATATTACCCGCCAAATTTCACTGGCACTGACAGACCTTGGAAATCAGAGCTGGTAAGCAAGCAGATATTCCAAATTTTTCAGCAGGGTATGGCACTTTTTGTCTGTTGGCAGGAAAGGAAGGAGCGTGCAGAATGCAGCTCTGTTGTGTTTTTTCGTGCAGCAGTCTGCGTTCTAGTACGGTAAAAAGCCAAATATATTATGTTCTGTGTTGTACTAGCCTGCTGTGTAGTTGCGGTACAGTGATGTCTCAATATGTTTATGATCTGTAGGAGATGTACTGTTTTTGTGTCCCACTCTAGATTGCTTGCACAACATTTGAGCAGCTCCATTGTTTTTGTTAGACATTGAACGAGTGAATTGCAGGGGTTAAGTGCATGAATGCATTAATGAAGAAAGGACATTCAAGCCAGTAGGATGGCTCAGTTGAACACGTTTTGCTCTCATGTGTGACCTCTATGTAGTGAAATCTAGTCGTGGACGAGCCAACAAATTAACAGCAAGAAGCCGAGCTGCAGCCGAGCCAATGGTATGACTGGACTCTAAGAGCCGCTCCACAAGCTGGGTCCGAAAAGAGTTTGGAACATTAACTGTGCAGCACCACTATATACAAATATAATAAAGATTCTTCAAAATGAAAAAAAGTGTATTTCTTTAACATGCAGAAACGTTTCAACTTGGTGTATCACATTATATAGCTTTTAAACATAAACATATGCATGTACCCCACCCTTGCCATTGGTAAATTAACCCCTTCACTGCGGCGGCTATTCCGCCGCAGTGCTAAGGGGGCGGGGCGGAAGAGCGGCGGGCGCATGCTGGTGACGGAACCGATCCGTCACCAGCGTCGGTTGCGCTGTGCTTATGACGGAGCGGTTCCGTCATGGCCTGCCCCGCTCAATAGAACGCTCAGCGCAGGCGAGGAATCGGCGCCGCGCAGGCGTGCTGAGCGGGCCATGACGGAACCGCTCCGTCATCATCACAGCGCGACCGCGGCTGATGACGGAGCGGTTCCGTCATCAGCAGGGGAGGGGTTAAGAGGCAAGTCAGTTGTCATTTGTACCCTGTATGCGGATTTCTATATTATACCACATTATAGTCTATTTAAATCAGACACAAGTGAGGTGCTCATTTAGCACACACCCTGAACTCACATATTTCAAAGTGCTCTCAAATGCAATAAGGTATAAAAGAAGCACAGTGAAATAAAATATTTGCCCACAGTTCTTGTAAGGGAGGCAAACCAGAAACATTTCTAGGTTTTCTGATTTCAAGTTGTGCCATTCAGCCACTAGATAGGTATTTATTTCCCTCTTCTGTTTTACATAAAAGGTTAATGTCTTATTCTTTAATTCTTGGTGAATTAGTTTAGAGAGTTGGTGTAATGTAGAAGCCACATTAAGGTTCAGCTCATTATGGGCTCAAGGGTCCAAGAAGACCTCAGGCAGAGTGAGGCATCTGGCCCAAGCCTAGCTCAAGCTTTTTGTGGCTTGTCCACCTCTAATACAATGTAATCCACAACTCGGGCATTCACTGCCCAGAAGATGATAAATTGAGTGTCAATAAATTGGGTCATAATAACAATTGTTGTTTATTGCCATACAAATGGCAAAACAGTGGTATTAACTGCTGTATAAAGAACAATATTTATATAGCACCAAAGAACATGCATGGCTTTTTTGAAGGTCTCCCCAAATTTATTTTTGGCAGGTACAGTGCAACTTTTAAATAGTTCATGGTAATGTGATGAAATGACAATCCTGGAAGGATAGAAGACCACACTAGAAGGGAATTTTAGGGCTTCCCCAAGGCATTTGGTGGGAATGTAATGGATATGGTGTATTTTGTGGGATATTAGGCCTCTGATCTAGTATAATAATATTTGGACCTGTAATTTAGAGAATACATGCATATCATTAAAGAAAAGATGTAACTCGATGGCATGTGAGAGTTGGACCAGCAATTTACTCCCAGATTAATCTGATAGGATTTAAAACTTTGTTCTTTACTGTTTTATATTTAGTTAGCTGCCATGTGAATTCATGGTATGTTTAGTGGCGGGAAAGCTAGCGGATTCATTGGGATGGCCAAGCTAGGAATGGACAAGACTTACATTTTTTTTCTTGATTTTCACTCTAGTACATTAGATTACATCTCTATATTGGCATCTGTTAAAATTCTTTTAAACATGAACTTCGGCTCCTGTACTCCATCACTGACATAAGTGAAGCAAGAAATTTTGGTTTGTCAGGTCCACTAATATGTCAATTTATGTTACCTACTGGCAATTGCCTGTAGGTAGTTATAGTTGGGTCCTAGTTTACATACGGAGAGAGTTTATTCATTTGCCAATAATTTAGGCGTAGTTTGACAAATCCTCCTGAAATTTTAAAAACTAGATTGACGCTCACTCCAGCTGCTGTTTTGAAAGTTTCATGGTGATTCGTCAAGCGGGGGCTGAGAAAGGGGAGGAGGGCGTAAAATGCGTTTTCCCCATGTTAAATCCCTGGTGATTTTAGGCCTGACTACAGCCCTAACTGCTGAACAGAATTGCACCACATTTTGCACAAAGGTAACTGTTGGTCTAGAAAGTGACCTTTTTGAAAAGTGCCATAAAACCATTGAGTAGTTTTTGAAATATTAAAGAAAATTCAAATTTGAATATGTAGGGATGCGAAGGCTTCGCAAACCCTCCCGATCTCGTGCTGAGATGCAATTGGCTGCCAACACTACATGCCAGGATGTGGTGGCAGCCATCTTGGGACTCGGCTTGAGCTGAGCCCAACAACAAATGTGAAAAAAAGAGAAGGGGACAGGGTAGGAATGCCATGACCCCCTAGACCTATTTGAGAGTTCTAGAGGGACCCAACCCGCAAGGGGAAAAAAAAATAGAATTCAGTTGCAGCCACAACTCTCTCTGAAAAGAGAAATAAAGAACTGTGGACTCCTGCACCTATTTACTAATAGGCCCCTGGGTGGGCCAGGTTGCGGCGGCATGTGGCACTTAAAGGAGGGGGGCACATGCCCCCGGGGCTAATAAATGCCTCAGGGACCACCACCTCCCTGTGGCCTATGAGTTCTTAAAGACGGGCCTCTCAGACAACACACCAGCCCCGGGGACCACCACCTCCTGAGGCCCCATTGAAAAGTAATTGGGGGAGCTGCGTGGACATCCCGGCCCTGGGGATAACCATCTCCCTTGGGCAAAATTAAAGCTAATGGGGACTGTGTGGACCCCCCCACCCTTCCCAGGGGACAACCTACTCACTGGGACCAAATTGACATTTAAAGTGAGAGGACCACCACCTCCCCAAGGACGGCCCGTCTACTTCAAAGGAGGAGGGTCACACATCCGCCTTCCTGGAGCCAATAATGGCCTTGGGGACCGGAACCCCCCCCAGGGCCATCTCCTGCTATGCCCCAGGTTCCCACCCCCCAAGACATAGCCGTTTGCTGTGGCTTGGCGGGATCTTTACCCGCTTTCACCAAGCCACAGCAAATACTCCACTTCAAGCAAGCAAGAAAAGTGAAAATGGTCTCTCTTGCTGGAAGCAGAGCATTCATCTGTTTCTCTGCCCACCGTCAAGCAAGCAGGGAAACAAACAAATCGCTTTCAGACACAGGGCGCGCGCATTCCCCCCCATTGCAAAAAGCCCTGGTAATTGACCAAATTTGTCCTGGGAATGGGGGCCACGCTCTCCCCTAATAACAATTTTTTTTTTTAAAAGACTGGGTCCCGGAAGATGGAATCCTTGAGGCTGAAATTGACTCCGGGAGGGGAGCAATGCAACCCCCTCCCCTAATGAAAATGTATTTTAAAGAAAAGGCCGGGGGTTAGTGTCCTCAGAGCCTAAATCAGCCCAGGGGGGAGGGGGGGGGCACGCTGCCTCCCTCCCCTAATAAAAAAACTCCCTCCTGTTACCGCTAGCATGTCCCACACAATGGGATTGCTGAAAGGTAATTTAAGGCACTGCCCCTTTTCTCCACCACTCTGCAAATGTGCCTCCTGCCGCACTACTGGTTGGGGGATGGAGACTCCTTCGCTGGTGAGGGTCCTTTTGGGGCCAACAACCCCTCCTGTTACCTCCAGTAAGTCCCACACAACGGGATTGCAGAGAGGTGGTCAAAGGCCCAGCCCCTTTGCACTACTTGTTCGGGGATAAAATTCCTTTGGATGTAGAGGGATATTTTGGGGCCCAATAATCCCTCCTGTTACCAGCAGTAAGTCCCACCAACGGGATTGCTGAGAGCTGATCATGTAGAAAAAGGCTCAGGCAGATCAGGTCGATTACCCCTTTTCAAGGTTTGCCCGGCGTTAGCCGCCTCTCACCCAACTCACGATTATCAAATAAAGAGGCAGGCGCTGGAGACTGGAAGGCAGGAAACAGGAGTTTATTCCGACGGAGCAGAACACGTCAAATCAGACAGCAGGGTATCTTCTCGAGGTGCTCTAAACGCATCCTTGAGGCCTGGCCTCTTATACACAGGATTATTGCTTTATTACATGAAACACATTTTTGTCAATACTTTGATGTACGGAATGCCATCCTCGGAATCCTCACTTTGGGCCTGTTCCCACACACATTTACAGTAGAAGTTCCCACCCCGGTCACAGTAGGTGATGACTATCGCACACCAGGACATTCCGCCGGTTCCCGGAATGTGGGCGGCTGATCGGATCTCATGGGGCGGGGGCTTTGATCAGTCATAGATTCTTTGAAGAGGGACAGCTTCCTACTGTAAGGGGCAATAAACTGCATTCGCAGGGCTAGGTGATGGCCTGGGATCGGGCCGGACAATCGGGCACAGAGGAATGGGGTTCATCAAAGGATGTGTGATCATAAAAGGGACGGAGGGAGGGGTTAGCCGGGTACGGGATGTGGTTCCGAGGCAGGGCCGTGCTGAAGGGGTGGTTTATGGCCCAAGCATGTGAGAACGTGGGCTGTCAGCGCGTGGGGGGGATGCTTGCGGGGTCAGAGAGGGAGAGAGACGCGCTGGCTATCGGCAGTGGGCAGAGAGGCCATGGCACACAAAATGGCTGCTGCTTAAGCGCACACATAAGTTGAAAAAGGGACAAGGTGGCGCCGATATTGTTGATGCCGCAATCTAGATTTTAACAGTCAGAGGCCCGTCCCCTTTCTCCACCACTCTGCAAACGTGACTAGTAGTTAAAAAACTATAGAAATTCACTTAAAAAGCAAAGGTTACATGGACATTATAGTTAGGAAATAGTTTTTAACATAACAAAGAAATTTTATTGAAAAAACAAAGGTTACTGGGACTTTATATTTAGGAAATAGAATAATAAAAACCATGGTGGCTTTTCTGAATGAACCAAAGGAATTGCAGGCGTTAATGTTACTGCTTGACCGGGCTCCTCAAGGGGACTGATCTTGTCCATCTATAAGACCATAGAGTTGATTATTCAAAAATCTGGGATAGGTGACCGGAACTGCTGTAGCACCTCACAGATGGAGTGGGGTGTGAGTGTTTGTGCAGGTCCCTGAAGTTGCCAGCAATGCCCACTTCAAGTTTACACAATTTAAATATTTGCACTGCACTTATCTGATACCTCAACTAACACATCAGTTCAATGCAGCACACTCTCCAGCATGCCCCGGGTGTGGCTTGGAACCAGCAACGTCGCTTCACATGATGTGGGACTGTACAAGGTTGCAGGTTGTTGGACATGGGTGCTGTGGATGTTGCGGGGAGTCCTGGAAATTCAGATCAAATCCTTGGTTAAGCATTGCCTATTGGGTCTTCTCTCGACCCTGAGGCTGGTGACACAAATGCATTATAAGTTCATCCTATTGGGACTTGTATTTGCTAAACACTGCATTGCCATCCATAGGATACAATCTGCCCCCACCCCAAATTTGACAAATGGAGGGGGCATCTGGGTGAATGGGGAGTGGCCTAGGAGCCACAACTACACCTGGTCCACACTGATGAAAATGGGGAATGAGACCTAGAAATCTGGGGAGAATTATTTGAGGGGTTGGTGGCTGATGATGTGAAGTGGACCAGGCTGTCCTGGACTGTGGGGTCCACTGTGCCTCTGGTGGTGCTGACAGTTGACCCCGCTGTTTCCGGACTGCTATGCAGAGACCTTTTAATACATGGGCAAAGTGGGCTCTGGCCTAGGTTCTCAGCCTTTCAGGGGGCTCTCTGATACAACCAGCTCCGATCTGCAATGAGTCTTTCCATGATGACCCTGAAAAATTATTAAACAGATTGTTTCAAATACCGTTTTCCTTTAATTTATTTTTAATGTGGGTGATATGTGAGGGTCTATTACAGATATTTTGCAGAGAAGTGTTGTGTTTGTTTCCTGCAACATCCATAAAAGGTCTCTTTTAGATCAAACAGGACCTCATATATGAGAAATTGAATAGTGTCACAGATATTATTTGCAGAAATGCTAGTGAGCTGCTGCTGTGTTACAGTTTTGAAATCACACTTCAATATACCTGGCTATTGGATGTAAGCACATTTAGATTGTGGACAAGTGTGCCTGTGCACTGTAAGTTACTTGGCCAAAGAGGG
The DNA here is from genome assembly GCF_964261635.1 of Lissotriton helveticus. NCBI lineage: Eukaryota > Metazoa > Chordata > Amphibia > Caudata > Salamandridae > Lissotriton > Lissotriton helveticus. Next base: position 15,092,884 of record NC_136060.1, on the reverse strand, counting down.
CATGAAATAGCTGAAACCAGCTTGCAAATACGCTTGGCCCCGGGCCCCACAAGTCCTTAAAATGTCCTTCTGCTATGAGGTGGTGGCTGCGAGCATGGATATCTCGGGGGTGGGAAGGGTGGTCATGGGGGTGGGCTGGTGGGGTTGGCTGCAGTTTCAGTCTGTGGTTCTGTGTGTCCTACATGGTACAGGATATGCCTTCTTTGACTGTGGTGGTTACTAGATTCTAATTTAGATGCAGCCACCTGTTCCTGTGCGGAGCTCTGCCGCGCCAAGCCCCCTGCTACTCCTCCCCCCACAAAGCCTCCCTTGTGAATAGGGTGATAGATCTCCGTTAAGCTCCTTGGACCCTGGATTCTTCTCCCCTGTATACTCTTGCCTGACTGTCGTGGGCATATCTATCCATGCCAATCTGCTGTTGCTACAGTTGTTTATCATTCTGTTTTTTTTTAATGTATTACTTATGGATATGATGCACCATTTACTTATGCTATGCTGTGGAATTGTCTATTTCTTTGCAATATTGTTGAGCCGGACTCGCTGGCACAGGTGCAGGACTCATTTGCCAGCTGCCTGCGATATGCTGCTGATTGCATGGTGCTAAGTGCCCCTTGTTGTCCCATTGTTCCCTTATACGCTGTCATGTAATGTAACCTACTGTGCACGTCCTTAAAAAAACACGTTAAAAAAAAAAGAATTATAATAAACATAGAAATTCACAGAAAAATCCAAAGATTATCTGGACATATAGTTAGGCTCAGTTTTCAGTGATACAAAACCATGGAAATTCAGCAGTTATAGTTACCTGAGCTAACTATAACTCATGCCTCCACAATGCACTCCTTATAACCCTACATATTACATCACTCATGACCAGATCAGTGACATCACTGACATCTTAAATGACATCACTGATGACCTCAGCCACATAACCACTTGCACACCCAGTCACACCCCCATAGAACCTCTCATACACCCACACAACCACTCACATACCCATTAACCATAGAAATTCACTGAAAAATCCAAAGATTATCGGGACATTATATTTAGGCTCAGATTTCACTGATACAAATCCATTGAAATTCAACAGTTATAGTTACCTGAGCTAACTATAACTCATGCCTCCACAATGCACTCCTTATAACCCTACATATTACATCACTCATGACCAGATCAGTGACATCACTGACATCTTAAATGACATCACTGATGACCTCAGCCACATAACCACTTGCACACCCAGTCACACCCCCATAGAACCTCTCATACACCCACACAACCACTCACATACCCATTAACCATAGAAATTCACTGAAAAATCCAAAGATTATTGGGACATTATATTTAGGCTCAGATTTCACTGATACAAATCCATTGAAATTCAGCAGTTATAGTTACCTGGGCTAACTATAACTCATGCCTCCACAATGCACTCCTTATAACCCCACATATTACATCACTCATGACCAGATCAGTGACATCACTGACATCTTAAATAACATCACTGATGACCTCAGCCACATAACCACTTACACACCCCCATAGAACCTCTCATACACCCACACAACCACTCACATACCCATTTGAAAACTGATAGCAGTACTCACTCACACCAATGCACTCTCTCATACAGCCACTCACAACCATTCACTCACCCATACAGCGATTCATACAACCAGTCACTCACCCACACAACCATACACTCACCCATACAGCGACTCTCACACAGACGTATTCACCTATACAGCCACTCACTCACCCATACAAGCAATCACACACTCATTCATACACCCACACAACCACTTACGTACCCATTCACACATCCATACATGCACTCCCACATGCACTCACCCATACAGTCATTCACACAGTCACACACTCTCCAATACAACCACTCAAGCACCAACTCACTTAACCAAACACTCATCCATAAAGCCACTTGCACACCTAGTCACTCACTCATACAGCCATTCAGACACCCACTCACACACTCTGTCACTCACACACCGATGCAGCCACTGTCACACCCACTCACTCACCAACATAGTTACTCACCCACCCCATCATTCACCCACACAGCTACTCAGATACCCACTTATAAACCCACACAGCCACTCACACACCCATACAGCCCCTCACACACTGCTACTCACACTCTCACTCACACACTCAAACAACTACACAAATATCTACTCACACACCCATTCAACCACTGACACAACCACTCACACACCTAGAGAGCTAGCCACAAATCCACTCACTCACCGATAGTCACTCATGCTTGCTTTCACACACCCATACAGCTACTCACACATCCAGTCACAGACTGATAGTCAAACACCAACTCAGATTACACATGTTAGAGTATCACTCATTAGTTGTACAACTAGTATTCTAATCTAGCTTTTGGAGTAGGTTAGTATATGTTTAACACCCATAAACTCTTGAAAACACTTACTCCCTTGATGATGTCATCAGTGATGTCATCAAAGATGTCATTTGAGAATTCATCATTGATGTTGCTGACTGTGTCATGAATGATGTAATAGACGAGGTCATAAGCAGTGCATTTGCAGGGGCGTAATTTATAGTTAGCTCAGGTTAACTATAACTGCTGAATTTCAATGGTGTTGTACATGTGAAATCTGTGCCTACCTATAACGTCCCTGTAACCTTTGGTTTTATTCAGTGAATTTCTATGGTTTTGATAATTCTAAATCCTCACTATAATTAATGCCCCTGTAGCCTTTGTTTTTTTCAGTATATGTATATCTTAATCTGGCTATACGAGTCTTTTAACCATTTTTCCTTTTTTATTCCCTTTGGAAATTCACTGCACTAAAACTCCTCTATCACTGATCACTACTGCATTAACCAGGGGTACACCTCCAGGTGGAGGAAGCATAAGAACTAACTCTATGATGAGGCTGTCACGTTTTTAAAAGTCAAGCGGAGAATCCAGATATACTGCCACCCCAACCTCGGTACGTGAATGAGGAACCCTGGTTACTCAGGACACGTGATCAATTCCCCACTTGATTTTTTTGTTATATGAATAAGGAAGCAGAATGGATCGCAGTTCCTTCTTTCTCCCCCTCTTGATTTGTTCTTTTGACTTACATTAGTACACTATTTTCAATAAATACAAGTTTTTAATCTGACTCAATATTTGTGTGAAATATAAAACCTTCACTCATCAAAATGACAGAGTTAATTGCAAGAGAAGGCTGGAAAATATTTTATTTTAATTTCAATGCCTTCTCGGCCTTAACAAGCAGGAAAGAGTGAGAGGGTCAGCGCCACAGTAAGGTAATTACATCAAATAATAAAACAAAGAGGACTGTGACATCCCATCGAGTTTGCTCTTAGTTATAGATCTTCAGTGAGAAACATGCAAATTGCAGCTCAGCATCCAGCAGATACACGCACAGCAGTGAGGCACCCTCTTTGATGTTGTGCTCTTAGCTGCCTTGCATTTAGCAGGGTTCGCCTTTAAAACTACATTAGGAAGTGAAGAGGGCAGTGTCTGCGATGCCAGCTCGGCTCCGTTTTGGCTCGTCAGTCCCAAAGGGACAGGGACCGAGCCGGGGCTAGATATTCAGCTCGAGCTTTGCTTGGCTTGCTCACGCAAAGTTAGGTGTAAAATCTTCAGCCCATCCTTGCTTTTTTAGGCAGCAGCGCTTTGCATTTTATAATAATTTTTTTTGTTTCTCTTTAATCCTTAGACGCATGGACTTAAACATTTCAGCATGCAAAATGCTTCAGACTAAAAAGGAGCACTGTTCAGCCCTGGGATATGAGGCAATTGATTTAGCAGATATGCCAAACGCTAACAAGTCACTAGAATATTTGGAAGTGGGTGATAAGTTAGCTATGGAAATATATAAAATGGTTAGCTTGGAAAAAAAATAGTGTTTAAATACTGAAAATGAATATGTTAAACAGCATGGAAAGTATTCTGCTCAGTCAACAAACACATCTATATTTGGTGTTAAAGTAACTGATTTTGGAATGCTAAAAGAACAGAAGAATAAAATTGCTCCCTCACTTGGTGTGGCATGCAATATTGCTCACTGGAAGGCAAAAACATAGAGGACCGCCTATGTTGTTAATACCCAAAGATGGCCCTGATGCAGTCTGGGGGATGATCTAGTGCAGGTGTCTCCAACCAGTAGCCCGTGAGCTACTGTAACTCTCCAGGTACCTTTTGAGTAGCTCGCCTCTGTGCAGTCGAGCTTATTAAATTAGAAAGCTTTTGCTTGGTTGAATTATTATACATATAAAAAAAATGAAATTATACAACACTAATATTAGTAGCTCTCAATGCGTTTTATTGAATATAAGTAGCTCTCAGTACAAAAAGGTTGGAGACTCCGGCAGGGGATGCTGGCTACTTTATACAACAAGGGGTGGTGAGGAACAGAGTCTCTGAATTAAGCAGAATACTCTCACCCAGTCAAAAGATCAGGGCTAGATCCAACACCGTTTTTTAGCTCATTGCACCATCCCAGTTTCAGAACCTGGCTGTATGCAAATTAGTCTGTTCCTGTCCCAGTGCATGATGGGAACAGGGCAAACCAAAGTACAAAAGCCAATTCTTACACTGGGAAGGAAACAAGCTTCCGGGGACCGGTTTCTGGCATTACAGCCGTCTTCGGCCCGGCTTGCTTGAATCCTGATGGTGCAATGAGCAAGGGACTCATGTCTGAGTATACCCTTCCACGCTTAGGGTGGACAAAAATATTTACAACAAGGGGTGGTGAGGGACAGAGTCTCTGAATTAAGCAGAATACTCTCACCCAGTCAAAAGATCAGGGCTAGATCCAACACCGTTTTTTAGCTCATTGCACCATCCCAGTTTCAGAACCTGGCTGTATGCAAATTAGTCTGTTCCAGTCCCAGTGCATGATGGGAACAGGGCAAACCAAACTACAAAAGCCAATTCTTACACTGGGAAGGAAACAAGCTTCCGGGGACCGGTTTCTGGCATTACAGCCGTCTTCGGCCCGGCTTGCTTGAATCCTGATGGTGCAATGAGCAAGGGACTCATGTCTGAGTATACCCTTCCACGCTTAGGGTGGACAAAAATATTTACAACAAGGGGTGGTGAGGGACAGAGTCTCTGAATTAAGCAGAATACTCTCACCCAGTCAAAAGATCAGGGCTAGATCCAACACCGTTTTTTAGCTCATTGCACCATCCCAGTTTCAGAACCTGGCTGTATGCAAATTAGTCTGTTCCTGTCCCAGTGCATGATGGGAACAGGGCAAACCAAACTACAAAAGCCAATTCTTACACTGGAAAGGAAACAAGCTTCCGGGGACCGGTTTCTGGCATTACAGCCGTCTTCGGCCCGGCTTGCTTGAATCCTGATGGTGCAATGAGCAAGGGACTCATGTCTGAGTATACCCTTCCACGCTTAGGGTGGACAAAAATATTTACAACAAGGGGTGGTGAGGGACAGAGTCTCTGAATTAAGCAGAATACTCTCACCCAGTCAAAAGATCAGGGCTAGATCCAACACCGTTTTTTAGCTCATTGCACCATCCCAGTTTCAGAACCTGGCTGTATGCAAATTAGTCTGTTCCTGTCCCAGTGCATGATGGGAACAGGGCAAACCAAACTACAAAAGCCAATTCTTACACTGGGAAGGAAACAAGCTTCCGGGGACCGGTTTCTGGCATTACAGCCGTTTTCGGCCCGGCTTGCTTGAATCCTGATGGTGCAATGAGCAAGGGACTCATGTCTGAGTATACCCTTCCACGCTTAGGGTGGACAAAAATATTTACAACAAGGGGTGGTGAGGGACAGAGTCTCTGAATTAAGCAGAATACTCTCACCCAGTCAAAAGATCAGGGCTAGATCCAACACCGTTTTTTAGCTCATTGCACCATCCCAGTTTCAGAATCTGGCTGTATGCAAATTAGTCTGTTCCTGTCCCAGTGCATGATGGGAACAGGGCAAACCAAACTACTAAAGCCAATTCTTACACTGGGAAGGAAACAAGCTTCCGGGGACCGGTTTCTGGCATTACAGCCGTCTTCGGCCCGGCTTGCTTGAATCCTGATGGTGCAATGAGCAAGGGACTCATGTCTGAGTATACCCTTCCACGCTTAGGGTGGACAAAAATATTTACAACAAGGGGTGGTGAGGGACAGAGTCTCTGAGTTAAGCAGAATACTCTCACCCAGTCAAAAGATCAGGGCTAGATCCAACACCGTTTTTTAGCTCATTGCACCATCCCAGTTTCAGAACCTGGCTGTATGCAAATTAGTCTGTTCCTGTCCCAGTGCATGATGGGAACAGGGCAAACCAAACTACAAAAGCCAATTCTTACACTGGGAAGGAAACAAGCTTCCGGGGACCGGTTTCTGGCATTACAGCCGTCTTCGGCCCGGCTTGCTTGAATCCTGATGGTGCAATGAGCAAGGGACTCATGTCTGAGTATACCCTTCCACGCTTAGGGTGGACAAAAATATTTACAACAAGGGGTGGTGAGGGACAGAGTCTCTGAGTTAAGCAGAATACTCTCACCCAGTCAAAAGATCAGGGCTGGATCCAACACCGTTTTTTAGCTCATTGCACCATCCCAGTTTCAGAACCTGGCTGTATGCAAATTAGTCTGTTCCTGTCCCAGTGCATGATGGGAACAGGGCAAACCAAACTACAAAAGCCAATTCTTACACTGGGAAGGAAACAAGCTTCCGGGGACCGGTTTCTGGCATTACAGCCGTCTTCGGCCCGGCTTGCTTGAATCCTGATGGTGCAATGAGCAAGGGACTCATGTCTGAGTATACCCTTCCACGCTTAGGGTGGACAAAAATATTTACAACAAGGGGTGGTGAGGGTCAGAGTCTCTGAATTAAGCAGAATACTCTCACCCAGTCAAAAGATCAGGGCTGGATCCAACACCGTTTTTTAGCTCATTGCACCATCCCAGTTTCAGAACCTGGCTGTATGCAAATTAGTCTGTTCCTGTCCCAGTGCATGATGGGAACAGGGCAAACCAAAGTACAAAAGCCAATTCTTACACTGGGAAGGAAACAAGCTTCCGGGGACCGGTTTCTGGCATTACAGCCGTCTTCGGCCCGGCTTGCTTGAATCCTGATGGTGCAATGAGCAAGGGACTCATGTCTGAGTAAACCCTTCCACGCTTAGGGTGGACAAAAATATTTACAACAAGGGGTGGTGAGGGACAGAGTCTCTGAATTAAGCAGAATACTCTCACCCAGTCAAAAGATCAGGGCTAGATCCAACACCGTTTTTTAGCTCATTGCACCATCCCAGTTTCAGAACCTGGCTGTATGCAAATTAGTCTGTTCCTGTCCCAGTGCATGATGGGAACAGGGCAAACCAAACTACAAAAGCCAATTCTTACACTGGGAAGGAAACAAGCTTCCGGGGACCGGTTTCTGGCATTACAGCCGTTTTCGGCCCGGCTTGCTTGAATCCTGATGGTGCAATGAGCAAGGGACTCATGTCTGAGTAAACCCTTCCACGCTTAGGGTGGACACAAATATTTACAACAAGGGGTGGTGATGGACAGAGTCTCTGAATTAAGCAGAATACTCTCACCCAGTCAAAAGATCAGGGCTAGATCCAACACCGTTTTTTAGCTCATTGCACCATCCCAGTTTCAGAACCTGGCTGTATGCAAATTAGTCTGTTCCTGTCCCAGTGCATGATGGGAACAGGGCAAACCAAACTACAAAAGCCAATTCTTACACTGGGAAGGAAACAAGCTTCCAGGGACCGGTTTCTGGCATTACAGCCGTCTTCAGCCCGGCTTGCTTGAATCCTGATGGTGCAATGAGCAAGGGACTCATGTCTGAGTATACCCTTCCACGCTTAGGGTGGACAAAAATATTTAAAACAAGGGGTGGTGAGGGACAGAGTCTATCCCTGGCCCATGATGCACTGGGCCAGGGATAGACTAATTTGCATACAGCCAGGTTCTGAAACTGGGATGGTGCAATGAGCTAAAAAACGGTGTTGGATCTAGCCCTGATCTCTTGACTGGGTGAGAGTACTCTGCTTAATTCAGAGACTCTGTCCATCACCACCCCTTGTTGTAAATAATTTTGTCCACCCTAAGCGTGGAAGGGTATACTCAGATGTGAGTCCCTTGCTCATTGCACCATCAGGATTCAAGCAAGCCGGGCCGAAGACGGCTGGAATGCCAGAAACCGGTCCCCGGAAGCTTGTTTCCTTCCCAGTGTAAGAATTGGCTTTTGTAGTCTGGTCTGCCCTGTTCCCATGATGCACTGGGCCAGGGATAGACTAATTTGCATACAGCCAGGTTCTGAAACTGGGATGGTGCAATGAGCTAAAAAACGGTGTTGGATCTAGCCCTGATCTCTTGACTGGGTGAGAGTACTCTGCTTAATTCAGAGACTCTGTCCATCACCACTCCTTGTTGTAAATAATTTTGTCCACCCTAAGCGTGGAAGGGTATACTCAGATGTGAGTCCCTTGCTCATTGCACCATCAGGATTCAAGCAAGCCGGGCCGAAGACGGCTGGAATGCTAGAAACCGGTCCCCGGAAGCTTGTTTCCTTCCCAGTGTAAGAATTGGCTTTTGTAGTCTGGTCTGCCCTGTTCCCATGATGCACTGGGCCAGGGATAGACTAATTTGCATACAGCCAGGTTCTGAAACTGGGATGGTGCAATGAGCTAAAAAACGGTGTTGGATCTAGCCCTGATCTCTTGACTGGGTGAGAGTACTCTGCTTAATTCAGAGACTCTGTCCATCACCACCCCTTGTTGTAAATAATTTTGTCCACCCTAAGCGTGGAAGGGTATACTCAGATGTGAGTCCCTTGCTCATTGCACCATCAGGATTCAAGCAAGCCGGGCCGAAGACGGCTGGAATGCCAGAAACCGGTCCCCGGAAGCTTGTTTCCTTCCCAGTGTAAGAATTGGCTTTTGTAGTCTGGTCTGCCCTGTTCCCATGATGCACTGGGCCAGGGATAGACTAATTTGCATACAGCCAGGTTCTGAAACTGGGATGGTGCAATGAGCTAAAAAACGGTGTTTGATCTAGCCCTGATCTCTTGACTGGGTGAGAGTACTCTGCTTAATTCAGAGACTCTGTCCATCACCACCCCTTGTTGTAAATAATTTTGTCCACCCTAAGCGTGGAAGGGTATACTCAGATGTGAGTCCCTTGCTCATTGCACCATCAGGATTCAAGCAAGCCGGGCCGAAGATGGCTGGAATGCCAGAAACCGGTCCCCGGAAGCTTGTTTCCTTCCCAGTGTAAGAATTGGCTTTTGTAGTCTGGTCTGCCCTGTTCCCATGATGCACTGGGCCAGGGATAGACTAATTTGCATACAGCCAGGTTCTGAAACTGGGATGGTGCAATGAGCTAAAAAACGGTGTTGGATCTAGCCCTGATCTCTTGACTGGGTGAGAGTACTCTGTTTAATTCAGAGACTCTGTCCATCACCACCCCTTGTTGTAAATAAGGCTACTTTATACAGCAGCAGTCCAAGGTTATTTCTTTTCTGTGTGGCAGCAGGTGCCACATGTGGCATGTTCAGGGATAGGTAAAATGCTTTTGTTCTTTATATAAGCAGTAGGTATCACTTTATTGCTTGAAAACAGGCATGGGACCTCTCTTCTAGCTTCTGACTGCCATCCTAAAAGCAAGAAAAAATAGCACCTGTACCCTCATTAACAGGTCAATCTCCACCTTACTGTTCACCGTCACCACTCCTGCCACGTGCCTCACACAGAGGAGGGGAGTGACAAGCTTGTGTGCAGAGCGGACAGTGGCGACAGCTGTGGCTGAAGAAGGGACTGGCGGACTTAAAGCCCCTGAAAGGGTAGGGAACTGATAGGAGTGTCGGGGCACAACAAGGAGGAAAGAAGGTACTTGATGATGAATGAATTAATTTAGCAGCACTTGTAGAGCGCATAGCTACCCAGAGGCATCCCAGCGCTGAAGCAGTAAAGCTGAAGCCTTAAAAATCACTAAGGAAAGAGCCATGTTTTCAGCAGCTTACGAAAGGCCATGTGATTGGATTCCTTTCATAAATAAAGAGGGAGGGACTTCCATAATTTGGCGGCATTGTACGAGAATAGCCGGCCACCGCTTCTGGCCCTTTTAATTCTCGGGACAGCGGCCAGGTGTAGAACGTCGGAGCGCAGCGTCCTATTTGCTCGATAGGGCTGGCCTATCAATGAAAACATTGCAGTACCTTTTCCGCCTATCATCTTATGGGAAATGCATAAGGACTTGAAGTAAGCTCTCTCCCGTACCAGAAGCCAATGAAGGGATTTCATGGCTGGCTTTGCATACTGCCGGTTCGAAGTCCCCATGAGAATCCTTGCAGCATAATTCTGCACTGTTTGGAGCCCCAAGGTATAGGGCATTCCCGTAGTCCAGGTGTGAAAGAATAAGAGCCTGGACCGCAAGCTTTCTTGCCTGGAAGGGAAGCAGAGGAAGCACTTTACGAAGCACCCTTATGATGCCAAAGCAGGAGGCCACAACCTTCCTGGCCTGGACTTTGAAGCTAAGTTCCTGGTCCAGTCAAAACCCCAAGCTCTTTATCTCTGGCTTAGGGGCAGGAGCAGGGCCCATACAGGCTGGCCACAAGGTGTCTGCTATAAAAAGAGACGGGTTGCCAAGGAGCATGGGCTGAGTCTTGTCACCATTCAGTTTTAGATGTGAGTGTCTCATTCGTTTGGCTACTTCTTCAAGGCAGGGGCAGATGGGGGCCTTGTCTAGGTGATTGAGTGCAATGACCAGTTTGGTATCGTTGGCATAGGTCACAATATGTACCCCAAAGGGAATGACAATGTCCATAGGTCACAATATGTACCCCAAAGGGAATGACAATTTCCGTAAGAGGAGCCATATAGACATTAAAAAGAGTAGGGCTCAGGGACGATCCCTGGGGTACCCCACAGTGGAGAGACAAAGATTTCGAGATAGTCTCACCCTGAAATATCTGGAAAGACCTTTCCTCCAGGAAAGATTGCAGCCAAGTTAGGGCTACTCCGGACACCCCCAGATTTCTAAGTCGTTGGACCAAGATACGGTGATTAACTGTATCGAAAACTGCGCTGAGATCTAAAAGAATTACAGCAGAGGAGCCTCCTGCATCAAGGATCTTTCTGGCATCTTCCACAACTGCCAGCAGAGCAGTTTCCATTCCTTGGCTCGGGCGAAAGCCGGTTTGAGAAGAATGGAGAAGGTTATGAGATTCCAGGTACATGGACAGCGCTGAGTTGACATGCTTCTCCACTATTGCTGATGAGCCGCGGGAGGAGCAAGATGGGTTAGTAGTTTCTAAGACAATCTGGGTCCAAAGTAGGTTATTTCAGGAGAGATTTCACCATGGCTTTTTTTCCACCGGGGGGGTTGTGGGGGTGGGCACACTCGCGGATAACGAGGAGTTGACCAAGTCTAAGATAGTTGGACCAACTGATCCTGCCTCCTGTTTCAGGATCTGAGGGTGGGCAGAATCTCTAGGTGACCCGCTTTTAACAAGTGCTTAAGGGGCCTGGAGTGCCTCACGGTCTGGAAGGGAAAATGCCTCTAGGGAATGTTCTCTGCTACATAGACTAATATCCTCTGATTGAGGAGTAGTATGAATGTCATCAGTGGCGAAAGACGTATAGATTGTATGAATTTTCTTATAAAAATAGTCCGCAAATTCATTGCAGCATCGAACTGGTGCCTCAGGTGCAACAGGAGAAGGGGCTTCTATTAATTTTTTCACAATGCGAAATGTTTCGCGGGGACAGTTTGCTGCCAGGGAGATTTTTTCTGATGGGATACAGATAAGTTGACCACCCTCTTTAACTGGTGTTCAGTTTGTTTTTTGGTCCTCCTGGCTGGTCATCTTTCGTAGGGCTCAGGAACTTTTGAGAAACATATCAACTGACTGACACCCTTGTCTGGGCCTTGCAAGGTCTGCATATTGGAAATTTCCACAGGTTTCTGATGCCTATGACATGTATACCGGGACACGTGTTTTTGCCGTACAGAAGATCTGCTTTTCCGAGAGTTGAATACTCTTGAATTCCTCCTCAAACCAAGCATCAATTCTGCCTGAGAGAGGAGATGTGTGGGGGGGGGGTGCTAAGGTGGGAGAAGAGGAACAGTATAGCTTCAGTCATGACTCCTTTGTAAACATAAACTGTTAAGAAGTTTGCTTGTAAAGATCCTGTGCTCTCACAATAAGGAATGACGCAGGGTGCAATCCTAGCGGATGCAACATATTCACCTCAAACGGTTGACCCCAATCCTGAAATTTGTGAAAGATGCACTGTGGGGTTGAGGCAAAAGGGGGAATTAATAATCAATCAATCAGAGCATTTGTATAGCGCACTACTCACCCAGAGGGTCTCAAGGCGCTAGGGGAGGGGGGTCCGCTGCTGCTCGAACAGCCAGGTCTTGAGTTGCTTCCTGAAGGCGAGGTGGTCCTGGGTCAGGCGGAGGTGGGTCGGGAGGGAGTTCCATGTCTTGGCGGCGAGGTAGGAGAAGGACCGTCCCCCTGTGGTGGCTCTTCGGATGCGGGGGACGGCGGCGAGGGCGCGGCCGGTCGATCGGAGCTGGCGTTTGGGAGCGTAGAAGTTGAGGCGACTGTTGAGGTACCCTGGGCCTTGGTTGTGTAGGGCTTTGTGTGCGTGGGTGAGGAGACGGAAGGTGATTCTCTTGTTGACCGGGAGCCAGTGCAGGTCTCTCAGGTGTCCGGAGATGTGGCTGCGACGGGGGATGTCCAGGATGAGTCGTGCTGAGGCGTTCTGGATCCGCTGGAGTCTCTTCTGGAGTTTGGCGGTGGTTCCGGCGTAGAGGGAGTTGCCGTAGTCCAGGCGGCTGGTGACGAGGGCCTGGGTGACCGTCTTCCTGGTCTCGGTGGGGATCCACCGGAAGATCTTACGTAGCATGCGCAGGATGTTGAAGCACGACGAGGAGACTGCGTTGACTTGTCTGGTCATGGAGAGGGAGGAGTCCAGGATGACAATCCTGTGCTTGATTTGTACTGGTGGTTTCTGGCGCTTAATTATTAACACCTGCACTTATGACTTATTGTCTAATTTTTAAATGATCATAAAACAGTTATTTATTAGTTTACTATTAATTAGAAATGACTAATGCCTTCTGCCCAAGACATTCTTATAGCTTTGGGTGGCATGGGACAGTCTGAACCTGCACGCTTGCATTAGTGTGATGGTTAGCAATTGTGTTGGTACTGTCATTGACAGTGCAGGCAGGGGTAATGGGTGGTTCAAACTGCTGTGGCCTCCTGATCAGGGCCCTGGCACTTCTTTTTAAAAATTTCTTTTTTATTTTTTTTTACACAAATTAAGTTCTGACAGACATATTCGTTTGTACGGTAGAAAAGTCCACCAGACAACAAACTTACATTGGCTAAGTGAAACAGTGGGATATATGTATGGTATAGATATTGACAGTGGGAGACAAGATCAAGTATATTTCCAAACCTGGAGTGAACCGTTTAAACATAGATAAAAAGAGGTATAAAGCGATTCCGACATAGTGAGACAGATAAATGGGAGAGGAGGATCTAGACAAGGAAGGTAAGAACACGAGAAACAGGCACGTTGGATATGCACCCCAGAACCTGAAAAACTGGGATACCCGAGCAGAGGGAAAAGGCATAGTTTTTGTGAATCCAGGACACAACGAAAAGGCAAGCATGGAGATTGGTAATCAGTGAGACATCGAAACGAAGACATAGCGAGACATGGAGTGAGGGACATGGTAACAAAGATAAAGGGAAACCTGAATATTTAGCTCATGGGAAAACACGAGGAACATGCACATTTGGTGGTCTACCACAGAAGCAACGGGAACAAGATATTAAGACAAGAGCAATAGACTTGGAGTGGGGACAAAGGAAATAGGGTATTTGTGGGCACAACTGACATGGCCTCACGCAGATTTGGGCTTAGACATTGGGATAAAGGTACACGTACGAGCTTAGTACACACAGAAATAGGGGAGATGGACATAGGAGACAAGATCAAGATAGACTGTTAGGAAAGTTAATCAGACCTGGCAAAACAGGAGGCGCAAACATGAAATGCACCGTCAAGGGAAGCAACAGTGGGAGACTCCCACAGAAATAAAATGATGCAGCATCTCAAACAAAGAGCGGAAGATTACATTTTCATAAATACATCAAGAACAAAGGGTAAATGCAAACACAACAACATGAGGCCTAGTAGACACGAACATAGTAACACACTTGAAAAGGTGCAAAGGTGAAAAAATCCTAGACAATGAAAGGGGAAAGGCACATACAACGCCATACTCTAATAAAAGCTGAGACACTTCTCAGTAGCATGAACATACATAACGGGGCCTTGAATTAAAAGAGGAATTGCTGAGTATTTGCAGTTTGCTTCAAATGTGCCTTGCAGGTTGGAACTGAACACCAGGATATAGAAGACATTCACTCTCTTCTGCTGTCCAGAGTCTCGGACGAACATTACAAATGTAAATGTAAATGTTTTTGTACTTGTATAGCGCACAGCTACCCGCAGTGGGTTTCCCGGCGCTTGTACGAATACCGCAAGGGAACCCTTCCTGGCTTTCCCTGTGAAGTGTCCACTCCTGGGCACCCCCATGGTGCAGACCAGGCATCCCTCGCGTTGTGGGGGCCGTTGTGGAGACTAAGCAAGCTATTGCCCAGAGTTGCAGCGTGCGCCGAGGCGGGAATCGAACCCTGGCCAGAGCTCTGCATCGAGGTCTGCCTGCTCTAACCATTGAGCCACACAACAAAATCAAAACCTGCAACTTTATATGTCGGTAGAGGTTGAATGTTGTAATAAAACTGCCTTTACAACAACCCAGGAAACCAACAATCTGGAAATTGGAACTCAAGTGTGGAGAGGACTGGCTTACCTAAAGCAGGGCGTAAAGGAGAACTGAGGGCCTGCATTCTGGAGTAAACACTGGTTGTAGGTAATGATTTTGAAAGCCATTTAGCCGTAAATGTTTCGTTTTAAGATACCCCTGGCTCCACTGTTGTTAACAGGTTACATACATTGGAGTGCAGTCTTACCGACTGTGTTTTCTGTGGAGAAACACCAAAGCTTCACTGCTTGCACACCCGTTGATGGTCAAATATTTGTTGAATCTTATTACCGAGATACCACGCCCTGTTAATGTTCCTAGTGGTTATAAATAGTTCTCCGCAGCGAGGTGAGTATTGCATTCGAGGCAACTCAGTGGTTCAAGGCGCTGGTTTTGATACTTGTGTAAAGTCTAAGCCATGGTCCGCGATGCCAATGGGAATAAACAGCATTTCTTCCCCCTTCCACTCCCTTATTGGTAAAAGGAGCACTTGATTCTTTTTTTATTTTATTCTGGATCCTTTTGCATTCCCTACTCATCTACTTAACCAGACATGGCAGGCCATTACCGAATCATCCAACTAAGCAGACGTCATGCACATTGGCAGGTCAACGCACACCCACGTCACCAGACTGAGGCGCATTAACAAGCCAATACAGAACCATCTATCGAAAGCGGTGTGAGGCACATTGACAGATCAGTACACACACTCAAGTCACCAGACTGAGGCACATTAACAAGCCAGTACAGAATAATTCATAGAAAGCGGTGTGAGGCACATTGACAGGTCAGGACACACCCATCTCACCAGACCTCGGCACACTAACAAGCCAGTACCCAATGCTCCATCTAAGAAGGTGTGAGGAACCCTGACTGGCCAGACCGCACACTCAAGTCACCAGACTGATGCACATTAACAAGCCAGTACAGAATCACCCATCTAAGGACATGTGAGGCACACTGACTGGCCAACACAAACCTACCTCATCAGACTGAGGCCCATTAACAAGTCAGTACCAAGTCACCCATCTAAGAAGGTTCCCGGCACACTGATAGGCCATTCACACCCCCACACCACCAGGCTTTAGCCACGTTACAAGCCTTCACCAAATCGTCCGCCAAAGCAGGTTTGAGGTACAGCGGCAAGTCTGCACCTCTCATTTTCCTGAGCTAGCTTCGGGTACCTTGGTCCTGATTCACAGACTTCGCAGGGTGCTCCCATCTGTAGTCATCAAAGTGTACATAAATGGCATGCTGACCGTGCATGCACAGTGCATTTGCTAGCCTTTTGTCTTTCTCCACATGGAAAATATGTCTGCCTATCTCTGAACCACCTTCCCAACACCTGCATGAATAATGAGGGCGTTCTGCTCAAGATTCTCTTCCTGAAAACGGATTGAGTCTTGCCCTTGACGGAAGTAAGACTTCAACCGTGTTAATGAAGGGAAACTCTTTGCAAACACCACAGACTTGCAGATTCGCCAAACTTGGGGTGGGCGACTCACCTTGGTACTCCAGCAAAACCGCATCTGCCAACATGCAAGTTACCGAGACGGCTTGAGGCACTTTGAGGCTCCCAACTAACTTTATTTACAAGTTAAGAGTCACATCTTTGATTTACTAAATGTGAATATGTACGGGCTAGTTGATGCACACACAATTAAAGCTATATCAGTTCAGCAAAATATTCTGCTTAAGTAAATATGATTACGTTGGTTGCTTGTGGCCCGTCCAAGACAGAGTTACGAACCAAAAGTAGGGGAACACATACAAACTGGCCAGGTAGTGGTTATTCACAAACCTTTGGCAGACATGTTCTATCCCTCAATAGTGTCAATGAGTCATCCTCGTCAAGATCTGGGGTACATCCTTGCCAGCATGGGTTGTGGAGCAAATGCTTTCCAAAATATCGGGGGGCAGGGGGGGAATTGTGAAAGCAAAAAGAAACTTAAAAGTAGAATTGTATTTTTAGGTTTCCTATTTTATAGGAGCAAGTGTAGACTTGCTATATTTCTAGATGATCATATGTTTATGCCTGCCAGTAATATATCTAGTCTTGGAATAGAATCACACGAGAACTCATAATGCATTGTGAATTCCAGGAAGTTCAAATATGTAGGAAAGTCGTACATGAAAACATACCACTGTAAATGTGTGATCTTCTAGCCAGCCGGGAGTTTTATGTCACATACCCACTGAGATGCCAGCACCAGTCACTCACCAGAACACATTTGAGGCCCAACGACAGACCTTTAGCGACTCGGATATCTCAGCAGGCTTACATCACTAAAGGATCTAGCAATAACTCACCTACCTTAGCAGACCAAGCCGAGAGGCCACCAACTGCTGAACTACCTGAGCAGGCAAGGCACATTTACAGTCCTGTATCTTTTTATCTACCCCACCAAGCTTAAGGCACACTGTCAGATGTTCCCATTATGATGTCCCGGAACAGAGTTAAGGCACATTGGCAAGTGTGCGCTCAATCACCTGAGCAGACCAGAGGCAAATCGGCAGTCCAGGCCATGCTCACCCTCCTGCAGTAGGCTTATAGGCTCCTTTTAGGTGAGCAGCATTTCATCCCTCTGAGCAGAGACGGTAACAATGATAGGACACAAGTGATAAGTTAGCTTCAGAGTCCTAAATCTAGCTCCTGTAGCCAGAATTAAATTGACTAAACTCGCACATGCGCCTATAGAAAGCAATTCATAACGTATATTGTAAAAAATATATATAAAAAATATATGCCTACATTACTTCATGATGTTAATGAACAGTGCACGTGTGAAGCAAGCAGAATACCCACCGTTATTTATAGATATCCAGAACTGACTGAATGTGCTAGCAAGCATAATATGTGTGTCCTGTGCCTGGCCTTGTGTTATGTACAGTGTGGCCATGTTCGATTTTGTGTATCCAACTGCTTCTCTGACCCGAATTTTGCACTCTGTATTCGGAATTGCACATTCCAGACGTAACTTTTAAAAAGTAACATTCTAATAAAGGAATTGCTTTTACAGTTCGAGTGGTACTTCCACAGTTAGGGGTAAAATAAAACAATATTCATTTGACTCAAAAGCACCCAGGCCGATAAATTATTCCAGCCCACGTCTCTACACATTTAGAAGCCCATTCTCAGAGAAGAACATTTTTGGAGCCAGTCATTTTGCAGTTTTCCTCCTGTTTGGTACACCAAAGAGAGACAAAGTAGAAATAGAGAGACATGCGCGGACAGCCTGTTGCCAAGCACTACCCTCCGCGTATGGGCGTTCGGTTACGGTTGCTAATGTGCTGTTTACACTGTTCAATTTCTTTTTAAAGAGCTTAAGATGGGGACGTCTGTCGCATTTTCACGCAGGAGAAGAAAGTGAGCTCTTCTGTGGCAGTTCTTTACCAATTACTGCCCCGGCAGCCGCGTCTAGTTCTCCTAAACTGTCAAAAACTGCACAATCTCAGATAAAGAAATCAAACGGCTCGCATGCCTTCCCATTGTATTCCGTTTTCTGAAGACCTGATGCTTGTTCCCTCAAGGCTTCTACCAACCTGTTGTCAGAACAAGGAGGCGCGCGGATTAACCATTTGTGTTTGATGGAGAAAGCTTTTAATAAACTGAGACTTAGCCGTCTACAGAATCAATAGATAATTGAATTGGTGGTAGAGTGCGGTCACTGGGTATATTAGACGCTCTATATTCACGTGCTCAGTATAGGGCCAAAACACAAAGCACACACAGCTTAAAATATAAAGACAGGGAAAAAACAACACCGATTCCTTTTTTATTGGGGAAGACAGTGCAGCATGCCTCTTTAGTAGGACAAAGAGCGCCTGTGAGTCTGCAAGTCGCAAGCGCCTCAAGAACTTAAGAAACATGAGGCAGTCTACAGAAATAAATTGGTGATTTAGGTACAGTTGCTGAAGACAGGATCGAAAATTGAGCACATTCGTACTTTTTTTGAAATGACATTTCTTTGCAGTATAACTTTCTGAGTAGCCAAAAAGCCATGTTCTGTTCTAGTTAATATTGTGCACATCATTTTCTTTATAATGTGCGACCATCAATATCGCTTGGGGTTGGAATTTAAACCATATTGGTTGGTATAAATATGTAAACCAATTTCTGAATAGCTTAACCGTCCAATACCTAGCA
This sequence comes from Lissotriton helveticus, assembly GCF_964261635.1. Lineage (NCBI taxonomy): Eukaryota > Metazoa > Chordata > Amphibia > Caudata > Salamandridae > Lissotriton > Lissotriton helveticus. The sequence continues at coordinate 15,073,898 of NC_136060.1, read as the reverse complement.
GTATTGTGCACTATATCCTTGTTTAATAAAGTGGCACGTGAAGATGAATGGAAAAGTTTCATTGGTTACGTGCCATTTTTGGAAACTTTTTGTCAAATAGTTTGTTGTACAACCTGCATTACACGATGCACCAAGCACTATAAAACTATGCTTTGGGACCGGTGTGAGAAAAATGGACAGATCTCTGGGAATAATCAATCGGGTGGTCGTTTGTTAGTTCGGTATCCTAGTCTATAATTTTAAGAGTCTCGCAAGTGGGTTAGAGCTGTCAAGTATTTGGTTTTGCCATAAAAATAACTCCAAGATAAATTCTGGGCTGGTGTAATACTGATCTCAAATTATTTAGGCAGTCATTGATAATACATTTTCAGCTCCGACTGGTGATCTCCGAAAGTGGTGGGGTTGAATACTTGCCCTGAACTGTGGTGGATAAATCCGATTTTTTTAAAGGACGGTGTGTGTGTGTGGGAGGGGAAGGTTACCCTCTGAGAATATTTTTTGGGGAAAAAATAGGCAGGTAGAGTTTATTTTAAAGTACAACTTTCACATACATTTTGCAATAAAGCCATAGACTCTAAAAGAGCACTCACTAAATATTCAGGTCCTTTCATGGTGTGCCAAGTCGATGAAATCTAATGCTTTTCAGTAGTCCTCTGACCCAATTCTTTTCAAATTGTGCTCTATGCCCCTCACCATGTCAAAATTGACTTCTAATGTGCCAGGACCAGCATTTTGTCATGGGTGCCCAAAACTTATGCTGTGGGTGACTTTTATGCAAGAAGTGACATACACTGTGCCAGAAGTTTGGCATTGATGCTGAGAGAGCGCAAACTGACTTAAATGTATGAGTACATCACACTTACCTGTAGTAAGCACAAATCATGAGGAGAAATGCCATGAGTGCTAATAAGTATCTGTAATTATATTCTGAATGTATAGCTAATGTAGAGATTTAAGTAGAAGTGGAACTAATACAGAAATGCGTGACATTATATGATTTTAGTAGATGTGATTATTTTTGAATCCATGTCGTGTAGCTGTTAAAATGTAAGATGGTATGTGGTTAAACGCAGAATGTGGTAGGCCTCAGGGCCAGAGCTAAAGGGAAGGTGTTTCTTTTCACGACACAGATTGTATTAATGTTTTGGTCATTGCATTAAATGGGCCATGATTTATAGAGATGTTTACTGAATAATAGAATAAGAATATTAACATGCTTTAATTAATGAAGAAGTTGAATGCTATAATCCTGATGAGAAATATTGTAGGCCTGAAATGTTTTAACATTGATTTACACGTACATGTCTGGGCTGAGAAATGTTGCAAGCCTTTTCTTTTTGGAAGTCTATGAGAGTTGGGTTCTTGGCTGCAGATATCTGTCTGCAAAGGAAAAGGGGGGATCCAATTATAAATGAATGAATAGAGGTCTGTTCAGTAGACGGCCCAGACATGGAGGAGGGTTCCGGAATGTTTGAGGGGTATCAGCGGGCCGGAGAAGAGTCTGAGAAGCAAGGTCAACTCTAACGTATGAGGCCCAATACAAAGCATCATGGAAAAAGCCAGAAGCTACACCACGTGAGGGGCGTCTCGCAAGGGGCGTCTCAAATGTTGTTGACTGTTTTGTATTAGGGACAGCACCCCTGGGTGGAGTTAGAGCAGATACCTGAGGACCCTTTAGAGAGCGGATGGGTAGGCAGAGAGGGGTCATGATTGGAGAACTATAGGTTTTCACCAAGAGACTTAGAGTGAGTGACTTCCCTTGGGGGTCATTCACTGCTGACACCTTTGTTAGGTTGGGGCTTGGTTAAGTAGGGATACCATCTAGAGCAGGGTAGGGACAGCCTAACCTGTGCGTTTTCCTCCAACCTAAATGAAGGAGAGATATGCGTCAATGCTGATAGCTTTATTATTCTTAGAACTTGTGTTAGTGATTTCCGTTGCTCGTCTGAGGGCTTTCCGAGAGCACATGTATGTAATTGGACCTGTGTATCTCGTGAATCTCATTCTGAGATGCCTGTATTTGCAGCTTATCATATCTTTACAATAAACTTTTGAAAGCTAGAAGTTGTTTGTGATCTTTGGGAGCAGAGTCCTTTATTGGGTGAACTAACTTGCAGAGAGGTGCACTTTCTTCGAGGTTTGGATCAATAGATATAAGGTATCGATCAAAATCTCGCCCTTCCAGTTGGTAGCAGAGGATGGTTGCCTTCTTGAGGACGGTGACCTAGGCCAGGTTAGCTTACCCCAAGGCCCCTAGAGATCGATGATCGGAAGAACAACCCGCTGAAGAAGATCCGGATGACGTGAGACAGAAAAGGCAGCAGTATCGGTCGAGAGTGAGTATAAAGGGTTATGCGTGTTAGATTGCGGTGTTTTGTATTGTATCTATGTTGTAATGTCTGGCGGAGTTGAATGTCTGTAGAGTGACTGTGGAACAGGTTGTGAGCGCGCGCAACCGGTGGAAATCTTAAGTTCAAGGAGAGCTTAAGTGGTCCGGGTGTATCGGACACCCAGAGTAATTGTCAACTAGAGTGAAGGGGGTCATGAGGTACCATTGATCACCCGAAAGACCGAGATAGGGGGACCGTAAGAGTGAGTGCGTGAGTAACGGACGCTGGTCGGAAGTTACTGTGTGTGTAAGCAACCTATCAGAGAGACGATAGACATTTCGTCAGTTGTGTTGACAATTACATATAGACTGTGGACGTACAGTCGAGAGAATTGACCGCTTGGTCGGAAGTAGTCATTTTTTTGGTGTATGAATGGGACGCATGCATAACCGGGAGACGAGTTGAGAAAGGAGGGGTGCTGCTGCGAAGCGGAGAAAGTGACGTCAGAAAGTGTCGCGACGTGATTGGCCGACCGGAGAAAGACCGCGCTGTGATAGGCCAGCTAGCAAAGACGTCAGACAGGGTCGCGACGTGATTGGCCGACCGGAGAAAGACCGCGCTGCGATAGGCCAAGCTAGCAAAGCCGCGACAGGATTGGTGGATTGTCATCAGGAAGTAAACAGAGTAGCGAGGCTGGATATTGTGCGCATAATTATGAAGTGTTTTAAATGGCTGAAAGCGGTGTTTAAAAAAGAGAAGCGGGGATCGTATGAAGGGGAAGAAGCCCCGCCGGAGGGTACGCCAGCTCGTTATATGGCAGTGAATGTTGGGCTGCATACGATCCTTTGGATATCAGAGTGGAGTAAGATTACTGAAGGAAATGAGGAACTGACGTTCCCGAAGTACGGGACGTTCAGATTAGAGGTGTTACATCGATTAAAATCAGTCATGACCTCAATGAGACCCTTGCCTAGACCGACCCAGTTTGAAGCTCTTGATGCATGGATTAGGGCAGCGCATGAAAAGAATATGAACAGACGACAAGAAAGGGTGAAACGATCGGTAAGGGCAGTGCAGGATGCCAGGTGGGATGCGGATGCTAAAAGATGGAGAGTGCATAACATGGAAGTAAATAAACTGTACCCAGTGTTAGAGGTGCCCGTAAATAAAAGCCCCCTAGAAGAAGATGATGAGAGCGAAACAGAGGACAGCCTGATAAACAGATTACTGACAGACAGGCCACCCCCGTATAATAGAGCAGGGGGAGAGGTCGAGCATACAGAAGGAGAAAAGGGGGGCAATGCAGGAGAGCATAGACCGCTTCCCAGTTCAGAGTGGGATCCTGAGGCAAAGAAAGAGCTGTCTCAGCCTAGTCAGGTGCAACAGGTAGTCGGGAGGTTTGTGGTACAAAGAGCGCCGGAAACGGAAAGCGCCACATCCTACGCATTACCAGATGCACTACAGGTACCTGTTACCATAGGTCCTATAATATCGATATATGACCAAGAGAGAGCAAGAGGGGAAGAACGGGTACGGAAGGACAGAGAAAGAGCAGAGAAGGCAAGAAGGAACGATACGATCAATTCCCCAAGTCAGATGCCGATACCGAGAGAGTGGAGCACCCCGATGCACACAGCAGGGGACCCAGGAGGAGATCCTGGGGGCCCTAGATGGCCAGTGGATCTGAGGGGATCTGGACGAAAATCCTTTCAAGAGCTAAATGAGTACATGAAGCAGTGGGATGAGGCAGTGAAGGCTCAAAAGAGCATCATAGCTGCGGAAGCTGAAAGGGAAAGTCAGGACAGCCGAGCTCGGACTCACTGCGGGGCTGGGGAGAGCAGCCCGGAGTGGGACTGTAGAGAGAGAGATAGTAGGGGAGTCACCCATTGGGCCCGGAGAGGAGATAGAACAGACCTGGAAAACGGGGGCCCCGGGAGTGAAGGGGTGGCGCGCCCAATACTCAGTGAAGGGGAGAGGAGAGCGCAAGAGTATAGAAACAGCTTTAAGTGTCCACACTGTGTGCCCGGCACCAGAGAACAGAATGGGAGTTGTGAGAGGTCGCGCCATAGTCCCTGTGATGACGGAAATGAGCGCAGCCCAGGGAATATGGGGAACCAGGAAGGATCGTATCAGATACTGAGCGATACTAGGCAAAGAGAGAGTAGAGAACAGAGGGAAAATAACAGAGAGGTGTGCGGTGAGAGGAGAGAAGAAGAAGAGAGTGGGCAGAGCAAGAGTAGGGGTAACAGGCCCGTGTTCCATCACCTTCCAAGATTGGATGGCCGAGCATGGGACCTGGAGAGATGGGAGCAAGGGAGGGCACCCATTAACTCTCCCGAGCCCAAACGTAGAGCTCGAAGTTGGGATGGGAGGGAGACCAGTGAGCCCCCTTCGAAAGACATATTGCGAGCTGAGATAAAAGCCAAGAGACTCGATGTCGCCAGTTTAAGGTCAGACCTGGATGACATGGTAGATGGTACCCTGCCTTTAGAAAGAATGGAAATGTATGAACAGGATGAAATACTGTATATGGCAAAGGACATTACTCGAAAAGCGAGAGCAGTCCATGAGAAGTTAGTCGAACTAGCAGGCAAATATATGGTGGATCTGTCAAGAACCAAAGCATTACAGGGTAACCACAGGCTACATTACACAGATCAAGACCTAGATGAGAGGAGAACGATTGGGCTGAAAACGCATATAAGGGAACTGATCACTGGAATAAGGACATGGAGGGCACTAGATAAGTGGGAAGAGAGGTGGTCCAAGAAAGGGACCGGCAGGAGAAGCACGCTTGGTATGACACCAGGAGGACAGCAGGGAATAGAAGCTTACCCTTTGCGTGAAGTCGCAAATGGGAACTATGTACATGTCCCTTGGAGTAGGGGAGATTTAGCTGCTTTTACCACCTCCTTCCCCAAATTACGGGAAAACCCAGTGGAGTGGTACAAGCAAGTGGAGAGATTTGTAAAAATCTCAAAGGTCCTATGGATAGATCTGAACACGCTGTTTGACATTGTAGTACCAGGAGATCTGTGGACAGCATGCAAAGTTAGCGCTGAGTGGCCCACAACGGAGCCAGAGAGAGATGCTAAGACTAATGGGCCGTCCGAGATTGTGATGGCAAAATTCGAGAGAGTGATGACTTGGCTGAAAGAGAAAGTGCCAATGCAAGACATAGATTGGGTCAGAATAGACCGAACAAGACAGGAACCCAAAGAGACAGTCCACGAATATTACGAGAGATTGCTGAAGGCGTTTAAACAATATAGCGGCTTGGATGTAATGGATCCAAAAGACATAGGGCAATTTGTGTCCAAGTTCGTCCTGGGACTGAGACCGGATATTAGTTTAATGATTCAGCAACACTCGATTTGTTGGCAGAGTAAACCCCTAGACGAAATACTGAGATATGCCAGGTACTGCTGTGATGAGATAGACTCCAAGGCTAAGAAACTAAAAGAAAAGTTGATGGTGGTACAGATGCAGGCAGCAGGAAAGGGGGGACAGCAGCAACAGCAGCAAGGAACAGGTACAGGAGGAAAGAAGCAGTACAGTCAGAACAAGGGCAATGAGGAGAGTTCCACCTTTAGACCCAGAATAGATATAGCTGCCTTGAAGAAAACGACAAGGTGCCACCAGTGTAACGAGGTGGGGCATTGGAAACGCGAGTGTCCCTACAATGTAGAGATAGGAGAACAAGAGGAAGAGGAGGAAGAGGTCCAGAGAGCGCCTACGAAAGGGGTGACGCCATACCAAGGAAAGGTGCTCAAAGGGGGGGGGGCTCCTCCCCGAGCCCAGTTCCCGCAACCTCCTCGAGTAGGGACTATGGGTAAAACCTATAGACAAATGCCCCTGTTTGTAGAAGGGGAAGAGTGCTATTATGTGGACCCATTAACCGGACAGAGAGTGGAAAGAGAAGACTGCACCCTCGGGGCAGCCTTGGAGGTGGACCAGAGGGGACCCTATGTGGAAGCAGAAGTAGCAGGGTGCCCTACGACCTTTCTGGTGGACACAGGAGCCACTAGGTCCACGATCAGATCAGCTGCAGTTCCAGACCTGCCCATGTCTGGAGAGACCATACAAGTGGTAGGGGTCGCAAACAGGAGAATAACCAGCCAATTGACAGAACCGGTACAGGTGAAAATAGGGAAGTACAGCGATGAGCACCAGTTTGTGGTTTGCGATTCAAGTCCTGTGTGTCTGCTAGGAAGAGACCTGTTGTGTAAATTGAATTGTACTATATATTGTACACCTCAGGGAGTGGAGGTATTGACCAATGATGATGATGCAGACTTCAAAGTTGCAAACTCAAGAATATGCGTGGAGCTGTATCCTACTTTAACAGTAGATGAGCTCCCCTGGGACTTGAGAGAGACAGTGGCACCAGAAGTATGGGATTTCACTGGGGAAGAGATTGGATTGGTAAAAGGGGTGGACCCAGTGAAAATTGTAGTGAAACCGCATGCTGAGTTCCCAAGAACACCCCAATATAAATTGACTCCAGAAACGATTGCAGGCATAAAACCCGTGATCGAGTCCATGATTAAACAGGGAATACTGAAAGAAATCGTGGGTAGTCCATGCAACTCCCCGATTATGGGTCTGCAGAAACCAAATGGGAAATTTCGGATAGTACAGGACCTTCGAAAGATTAATAACATAGTCGTTTCGTGTTGTCCAGTGGTACCGAATCCATCAGTGATACTGTTTCAGATTCCATTCCAAGCTGAGTGGTTCACTGTGATCGATCTTTGTCAGGCTTTCTTTTCGATCCCTCTGGACGAAGAAAGCCATTTCCTTTTCGCATTTAAGCTGGAAAATCGCGTCCTAACATGGTGTCGTATCCCTCAGGGGTATACAGAGAGCCCATCGATCTTTAACCAGCTTTTGAAGAAAAATCTTGAAAGTCTAGTGCTGCCCCAGAAGTCAGTTCTGGTCCAGTACATAGACGACCTCCTCGTGGCGTCAGAAACAGAAGAAGCTTGCAGGGAGGACTCCATTGCTTTGTTAAATCACCTAGCTGCCAATGGGCACAAGGTGTCCCCGGGAAAATTGCAGTACTGCCTGACAGAAGTGCAGTACTTGGGACACAGAATAGAGAAAGGCAAACGAAAGGTGTCACCAGACAGGATAGAGGCGATCATGAAAATGAATGCGCCTAAGACACAGAGAGAGGTCAGGATGTTCCTAGGGATGGTGGGTTATTGCCGACAGTGGATCGTGAACTTTTCACTGAAAGCAAAGCCCTTGCAAAAACTGACGCACAAGGAGGTGAGCGATCCGGTACCATGGGACAAAGACTGTTTGATGGCATTCCTACAGCTGCGAGAGGACCTGTGTCGTGCTCCGGCATTGGGAATGCCTGATTACAATAAACCATTTTTTCTTTACTGTTGTGAGAGAGAAGGTTGCGCGTTGTCTGTGTTAGTCCAAATCCATGGGAATGCCCGTAGACCAGTTGCTTATTTCTCGGCTACTTTAGACCCAGTAGCCGCAGCGTTGCCCGGATGTCTCAAATCCGTTGCTGCAACGGGTGTCAGCATTGAGAGATGTGAAAATATCGTCATGGGGCACCCGTTAGAGGTGTGCGTGCCCCATTCTGTTGAACTGTTGATGACCAGGACCAAAACACAGCATCTGACCAACAGCAGGCTCACGCGCTATGAGCAAGTTATTCTTGCTGCAGAGAATGTGACCCTCAAGAGATGCTCTGTTTTGAACCCTGCTACCTTGATGCCACTTCCAAATGATATCGAAGATGATGAGGAATGTACAGACCATGACTGCCTTGATGTGACTGAACTATGCACCAAACCCAGACCCGACATCGTAGATGAGCCACTGACCGACCCAGACGAAATTTTCTTTGTCGATGGCTCATGTGTAAGAGACGAAGTTGGGCAGTTGAGAGCAGCTTATGCTGTTTGTACAATTACTGGAGTTGTGGAAGCTGGGTGCCTGGAAGGAGTACACTCCGCTCAGGTAGCCGAGATTATTGCCCTGACACGTGCTTGCTTGGCAAGCAATCAAATTCGAGTCACCATATACACCGACAGCCAATATGGTTATGGGGTAGTTCATGATTACGGGCAGTTATGGTCTCAAAGAGGGTTCATGACCTCTTCAGGCTCTCCCATTCGCAATGGAGAGTTTGTGCGCCTGTTGTTAGAGGCGTTGCAATGCCCAGCAGGTATCGCAGTTGTAAAGTGCACCGCACATACCAGAAATGAGGACTTTGTTTCGAAAGGCAATAGATATGCTGATGAAGTTGCGCGGTATTGCGCGGAACAAGGGTACTCTTTCACAGAGGTGGAAGTGGGTGGAATAAATGTAAGAACTGAATTAGCCATGATACTGGAAACTGTTGATACTTGGGATGAACTGTCAAACATGCAAGAAAATGCTCCTGATTCTGAAAAAGAAACATGGGAAAAGGCAGGATGTGTAATGGGTGAGTCCCATTTTTGGGTCTCAGCAGACGGCAGAGCAGTGTTGCCCAATGAGATGGTGAGTCCAATGGCTAGACTCATACATGGTCCCGTACACTTAGGGAGAGATGCTATGCTGAGAGTGTTTAGACAGACTTGGTACAATCCTAAGTTTAGAATAGCAGCAGAAGCAGTGTGCCAGCGTTGTGTGACCTGCCAGCAGCTGAACGTAGGAAAAAGAACACCAGTTGCACTAAGTCACATAGGAAGGTCTGGAGGTCCGTTCAATAGAATGCAGATAGATTTCATTGAAATGCCAAGGTGCAACCGCCTCCGCTATGTCCTGGTGGTTGTTTGTGTGTTCTCCAGATGGGTTGAGGCATACCCTACACGTAGGTGCGACACCCTCACAGTGGCCAAGTTACTGCTCAGGGAACTCATTCCGCGCTTCGGGGTGCCGGCCTTTTTGGAATCAGATAGGGGAACACATTTTAACAGCGAGCTTGTGAAGATGATTTGTGTAGCGTTAAATATTGATCAGAAGTTGCATTGCAGTTACCGACCAGAAGCCTCAGGAATTGTGGAGCAGATCAATGGCACGATCAAGGCCAGAATAGCCAAAGTTTGTTCCTCAACGACCCTGAGTTGGCCTGACGCCCTGCCATTGGTTCTCATGAGCCTTCGTAGTACCCCAGACAGAAGAACGGGGTTATCACCACATGAGGTGTTAATGGGGAGAGCAATGAGGCTGCCATCTGTCCCAGCTACTGCACTGTTAAATATCACAGATGATATGATCCTGGACTATTGTAAGGGGCTGTCTGACGCCATTCGTTCTGTGTCCCTTCAGGTGCAGGCTGCCGAGGTTCCAGCGTGCCAGGGCCCGTGCCATGACCTGTACCCTGGGGACTGGGTCCTGGTGAAACAACATGTGAGAAGAAGCTGCTTGGATATTCGTTGGCGTGGGCCCTTCCAGATCATCCTGATCACGAACACAGCTGTGAAGGTGGGAGGCCTGCCCAATTGGATCCACGCGTCACATACGCGAAGGGTTCCAGCACCTCGGGAAGAAACAGCTCCTCTCTCGGATAGACGTCCAGAAGAGGACCGAGAAGCCATAGAGGGGGCTAGCCAAGCTGTAGAGGTGCCAGCGGAAGCAGGGAACGAGTCTGACCAAGCTGAGGACGGTCAGTACAACAGCGAAACAGACGACGCTACAGAAGGAGAAAGTAGCTGGGAGTACGAGTCAGACCCTGACAGGTCTGACAGGGAGCGAGAACAGACAAGAAGGAGAAGGAGTAGAAGGGCACGTGGAGAAGCTAATTGGCCGCAAAGAAGGAGCTCTAGCCTGAGGTCAACTCCAGAGGTAACCCTTCCTCCGATATCAGAAGACTCAGACCCAGAAGAAGGTGCTCAGGGCGCTGAAGCACCGGACCGAAGAAGGTCAAGAAGAGTGCGTGTGCCTAACAGAAGATACTCCACACCTGAGTGGACATATCTGGCGACAAATGTCTGTGAAACCGGAGACAGGGAGGATCCGAGCGGTGGTGGTGTCCAGTTCTGAGCCCATTGTCACCGTGGAAATACGACTGTTGGTACCCGGAGTCGAACAAGAAGGGTCACTAACATTCATGCTCCCCAGACCTCCCCGCCTCAGCAAGTTAAAACACATGTTCCTTTCAGAATTGCAATTCCCCGACTTTGGTACAACGATAACAGCACATGAAGAGCACAATCTTCGTTTGGAAATACTGAACTATGCTATTGAAGCTACAGGCACAAACCTGATAGTAGACTGTTAAAGGACTTTTGTAAATAAAACAAGCAGAAAAAGAAGATTACCTAGCGCCCAGGAAGCAGAGAATTTTAGGGAACCTCCCTTGAGTTGATGGAGAAGGGCTAGGGTTGTCTTTATTGAACTGTTAAAGGACTTTTGCGAAGAAGGTTGTCAGCTTCCAGTTGTGTGGATTCTAAAGACAAAAGGATTAAAAGAGACTGTAAAGGAACGAGAGGAAAAGAACTTTTTGCTAAAGATAAGAGAGAGCCATATTGTCTGACGAAATGGAGGCCGGCACCCAGAACCGCAGAGCTAAATGTATAATAGGTACACTAATAGTAGGAGTGATAATATTAATAGCTTTAGTGGTAACAATTTCTTATGTAAAGGGACATGAGGAAGAGGCAAAGGTAACTGATGTGAATTCTGTAGAAACGCTTACACCTACTGTTGCTGGTGAGAAAAGGGAAAACATTCAAGAGAAAGCGTTATTAGCTGCAGAAGCCCGCAGGTTACACGTAGATGAGTCCCAAGGAGACTTTAGGTCAAATGCTTATGCTAAACTCTTATATGAATACGTGGATGCCATGGAGGTTAAGGATTGTTACGTCTGCATGCAGTTGCCGGCGTCTGTAGATGAGGGTATTAGGTACCATCACCTCCCGCTGACATATGGCATTACATGTAGCTTATTGCTTAGTATATTTTATGAGAGAGATAGTTTCGAATATTATTTCTCCAATTATGATTCAGTGTTGCCAGAAGTCCCAAATTATAAGCAGATGAACAAATGGGACTACTGGAAGAGTGAAGACAGATTGGCCAAGTTCTTCATTCCTTGGATTACCTTAGATACTTCACATGCCCGTAGAAATAACCTGACATGCAAGGTGTCAGAAGTCGAGAAGAAGTTCATAGGGCAGGTGGATGATCGTTACAGGAGACAAAAGATTTTGAAAAAATCAGGACAATGGAAAACAGATTGGACCGAGGAAGAGAAGGCACACAAAAGAAAGGGTAGTAGTGGTCCAATAGCTTTAGATAAGACGCAGAGAGGAAAGCTATGTCTTCACCGAGCCAAAACGTATTATGAAAATGTATACGTGGGAGAAGTTGACTGTGAACATGCTTTTAATATAGAGTACTATACTAAGGATTTCCTGAAGGGAATGCAAGTGATTCCAAATGTGTACTTTGTATGTGGAAGAAATGCCTACGTGAGGCTACCTGACAACTGGTATGGATCATGTTACTTAGCAATTGTCTTCCCCAAAATATATCATGCACAAGACTTAGTGATCATTGAGGGCAAGACATCATCGAGGGGAAGGAGAGATATAGGAGATGCAGAAATGGTTGGAGATGTCTTTGGAGCTATGTTCCCTCTTTTGGGTCTAATCCTTAATGATGTTAAAATTAGACGGCTGGCAACAGTCGTTGACAGGTTGTCTGCCAGCACTGCTCAGTCCTTAATGCTGGTAGAAGGAGAGATGCAATCGATAAGGGCTATGGTTCTTCAAAACCGTCTTGCGTTAGATGTCCTACTAGCAAAAGAGGGCGGAGTCTGTAAGGCTTTGAAGGTCCAGGAATGCTGCACTTACATTCCAGACAATTCGAAGCCCCTTGAGAAAGTTATTAAAAACATAACTAATATTCACAAGGAGATCGAAGACTTGAGTAGAGAAAATGTCTGGGAAAAGGTGGGCCACGGAATGAATGAAGTTGGAGGGTGGATTTCCACCTTAGGCAAAAGCTTTGTGTGGTATATACTAAAACCTATCATCATAATATTGATCTGTGGGATTATATTGTGGGGATTGGTGAGGGTATTCAAATGGTACAGAGCAAGAAGGTCAGAAAGGGCCCAAAGAGAACAGCTGCAGAGATTGGCTGCCATACAAGATAATCAGTACAGGAGCCTGAGGGCTCTGGAAGCGCAGAGAATGCCAGCAATAACTGCAGTCTAAATGTTAGTGATGACCCCGAGAGGTCATCAAAGGGGGGAACTGAGAGAGCGCAAACTGACTTAAATGTATGAGTACATCACACTTACCTGTAGTAAGCACAAATCATGAGGAGAAATGCCATGAGTGCTAATAAGTATCTGTAATTATATTCTGAATGTATAGCTAATGTAGAGATTTAAGTAGAAGTGGAACTAATACAGAAATGCGTGACATTATATGATTTTAGTAGATGTGATTATTTTTGAATCCATGTCGTGTAGCTGTTAAAATGTAAGATGGTATGTGGTTAAACGCAGAATGTGGTAGGCCTCAGGGCCAGAGCTAAAGGGAAGGTGTTTCTTTTCACGACACAGATTGTATTAATGTTTTGGTCATTGCATTAAATGGGCCATGATTTATAGAGATGTTTACTGAATAATAGAATAAGAATATTAACATGCTTTAATTAATGAAGAAGTTGAATGCTATAATCCTGATGAGAAATATTGTAGGCCTGAAATGTTTTAACATTGATTTACACGTACATGTCTGGGCTGAGAAATGTTGCAAGCCTTTTCTTTTTGGAAGTCTATGAGAGTTGGGTTCTTGGCTGCAGATATCTGTCTGCAAAGGAAAAGGGGGGATCCAATTATAAATGAATGAATAGAGGTCTGTTCAGTAGACGGCCCAGACATGGAGGAGGGTTCCGGAATGTTTGAGGGGTATCAGCGGGCCGGAGAAGAGTCTGAGAAGCAAGGTCAACTCTAACGTATGAGGCCCAATACAAAGCATCATGGAAAAAGCCAGAAGCTACACCACGTGAGGGGCGTCTCGCAAGGGGCGTCTCAAATGTTGTTGACTGTTTTGTATTAGGGACAGCACCCCTGGGTGGAGTTAGAGCAGATACCTGAGGACCCTTTAGAGAGCGGATGGGTAGGCAGAGAGGGGTCATGATTGGAGAACTATAGGTTTTCACCAAGAGACTTAGAGTGAGTGACTTCCCTTGGGGGTCATTCACTGCTGACACCTTTGTTAGGTTGGGGCTTGGTTAAGTAGGGATACCATCTAGAGCAGGGTAGGGACAGCCTAACCTGTGCGTTTTCCTCCAACCTAAATGAAGGAGAGATATGCGTCAATGCTGATAGCTTTATTATTCTTAGAACTTGTGTTAGTGATTTCCGTTGCTCGTCTGAGGGCTTTCCGAGAGCACATGTATGTAATTGGACCTGTGTATCTCGTGAATCTCATTCTGAGATGCCTGTATTTGCAGCTTATCATATCTTTACAATAAACTTTTGAAAGCTAGAAGTTGTTTGTGATCTTTGGGAGCAGAGTCCTTTATTGGGTGAACTAACTTGCAGAGAGGTGCACTTTCTTTCCTCACAGACAGGCAACAAAGGTTCAGTCGACCAGATCGAGGTTTGGATCAATAGATATAAGGTATCGATCAAAATCTCGCCCTTCCAATGCCATCAACATACCATGAGTGGTGCTTATGTTAAAAATTACCTGTTGTATGTCAGGGGCAGGTTTTTGTCGGGCTTGCCATGCCCCCTATGCCATAAATGTCATCACCCATATTATAGGGATTACCACTAATGTGCCAGTGCTAGCACTTTGAAGTTGATGTTCCATATGCCAAGAATTTCTCCCACTGCGTCAGCACAACAATTCTTTTCTTCAGGGGTGCTTCTCCTCCATTGTTCGAGAGTATGCATTTTGTCATTGGAACCTCCTTATGCCAAAAATTACATACAAGTGACACTTTACTTCATGTGGATGCTGACATGCCACTTCCTACTCTCTGAAACTGAGATTGCCACCATCTCTATCATTGACAGGCTTTCCAGGTGAACAAGGACTTATTTTATGATGTATCTGATGTCCTCACCACCTCATCCATCCGACACACCTGTCTCATTGGCACAGTGAATGCAATACAGCACATCACCCAACCAGTTCACTTCAAAGGACACATCCTCTACCTTGCCTTCTGAACATCCTTGGCAATACCATGCAAGCATCCTATACTCCTAAAGGGGACTGATCACCTTGTCATACTTATATCCCTGCTCAGCTTCCTACCAACAAACCAAGGACAACCCAAAAGAGAAGACAAACCCTTAAGATTCTTCAAAGACTTCTCCATAGATATCCAAATGCTTGAACTCCTCTCTCATCCTGACAATTCTATTTCCAATGCCAACATCATCCGAAACTACTTTTACACTTTTTTTGAAAAGCATGTGAACATTCCCACTCCATTTAAAAGACACAGCTGCAAGCCAAACACATCGCCTTTCTGGTACTTTAAAGACCACGCTGACAATAAACACTCCATCTGCAGACAGGAAAGAAATGGAAGAAAAGCTGAACTCCTGAGGACCTCATGATAATGAAGTCCCTCTGTACAACACACTGACAGCTCATAGCAGTCAAAATGAAGTACTACAACACCACCATCAGTGAAGCCAACATATACGTAGTGTGCTCTTTAAGACAGTAAAGCACTGCATCAACCCTCTGTGACCCCTATTTCCCACACTCCACATAGAAGTGCAATGCAAACAGCCTACTCTTTCCAGTAAAAAATAAATACAGAAGATCACATCAACAATCACAACCCTGCTTCTCCTTTTACACTCTCCCATTCTTGCAGTGGTCATTCTTTAAAGCTATATCTCTTATCAACATACTCAATGCCCTCAAAGCCACTTTCTATGACGATGATGTCTTACCCTCTTCCTTCGTCAAAGCTCTCTCTGGGAAAGGTCTCTCCTTCCTATTCACCATTGTCAATATCTTCGTCTTTCAAGGCATCTCCCCAGGCACTCTCGCAACAGGCCAGTTCATTCATTCCCAAGGAAGCCTCAAAGCCTGCTGGCTTTGCCAACTACTGGCCCATAACTCCCTGTCCCTTGATTGGCAATATCATTGAAAAAAAAAGTAGTCTACACTCAACTCAAGGTCACATCAGTGCTAATCATCTCCTTCTTGACTACCAATCTTGCTAAAGTTTACTCAGTAGCATAGATACCATTACCTTACACATCGTAGGTGAGGACCTCGTGACTACAATTGAAGATGAAACCTGCCTCTTGATAATGCTGGACCACTCAGTTGCCTTCGACACAGCCAATCATCCCTCACTTGTGTTGGAAATGGCCTTTTTGTGGGGTTATTCCCAAGTGTTTTTTTTTTTTGCTTCTTCCTCCTATTTTTCCAGACCTGTTTTTATTGGCTTTGGGACTTAGGGCAATTCACCACTGCTAATCAGTGCTAAAGTGCATACGTTCTCTGTGTAAATTATGATTATGATTGTTTATCCAAGATTGGCATATTTGATTTACTGATAAGTCCCTATTATCATGTACTGAGTGTGCTAGGGCTTGTAAATCAAATGCTACTAGTGGGCTTGCTGCACTGGTTGGGCCACCCACATGAGTAGCCCTGGAAATGTGTGTCAGACCTACCACTGTAGTATTTGCGCACATAGTTAACTGCCATGTTGACCTGGCAAGTGCGCCCACCTGCTAGGCCCAAACCTTCCCTTTTTCTTACATATAAGACACCCCTAAGGTAGGCCCAAGATACCCTCATAGGCAGGGGGCAGTGTATGTGTATGGTAGGGCATGTACTGGTGTGCTTTACATGTCCTGATGGTGAAATACTGCCAATTTAATTTTTCACTACTGAAAAGGCTAGCTGTCCTATAGGCTAAATGGAGTAGCTTAATAACATCTTACAAGTATAACTTTCCATTGAGACAAGATCACAAAATAAAGTTTAGGCTCTCGGAACTCAGAATTCAATAACACATCTTTATAGTGAGATAGTTTTTAAATTGTGTGTTTGAAAATGCCACTTTTAGAAAGTAGTCATTTTCTTGTTTAAAGATTCTGTGTGCCTCTGCTTTTTGTGTATTGACTGTCTGGTTTTGGAGTGAGAGAGGCTGGGGATTTGTATTCACTGTAGACAGTCACAAGGGGGTTAAGGTGTGTTCTGCCTTTCCTGGGTGACTCATAGCAGGGTTGAATAGACCTTGGCTGCATTTAGAGTGGTGGAAGGAGTTTCACTTGCACCTGAATAGGCTGTGTTTCCTTTGCACAGTGCTGTCTCCACTCCCTGTGGTCATGTTGTACCAGAGCGAACAGAACTGGTTTGGACTGGGCTCAGAATCCCTTTCCACAAAGAGAAAATGGAACCTTAAACCCTAGAATTTAGATTACTTCTGGAATCAAGAAGAAACTCTGCCAAGGAGAAGAGGTGGAGAGCTGTGAGGAGGAGTACTGCCCCTTTTATGTGTGTGCTTTGCTGGGTTGGCCTGCAGTTTCTGCTTCTGCCAAGCAGAGGACAAAGGACAGGACTTTGCTGTGTATCCTGCATGTGAAGTTTCTCCAAGGGTTTGTGTGTGCAGTCTGTGAAGTCTGAGCCATGGTCTCAGGGTCTATCACAATTCATGGCCCCTTCAGGGTCTTCCAATTTGTGATGTGTTTCAACACGACAGGGAAAGGCAGCCTTGGGCACTTTAGACTTAAGCTCTACATGCTAATCAGCATGTTACAGAGTTAGGACAGTGTGAAAAAGAGGCTGAAGACTGGACATTTTAACTGCACAGGTTCAAGGTTCCAGTTTGATCCCTAGAATATAGAGCAGGTTTTTGTAATAAAGAAGGGGCAAATATGTATGAGCCAAGCAGTCCCAAAATGAATATTTGTGTTTTGTGTATACTTTTGAGGAAAGTCAGTTTCTTTTTCATGCCGGTCCAAAGCCTATTTAAATTTGCAAGGAAACATTGAATTAATTGATTGTCTGATTTACCACTGCATACAGCTTTGTGAATCTGCCCATTATTCTTCATGTATGCACAATTCTGTTCTAGAATTAAATTATGATAATCCACTTTCTATTTCTGTGTTTGGGAGGTAACTTGATGCTACAAGGCAACCTTTTGTGTAAGAAAACTTTGTGCAGACAGAGTGGCCTTGGGTAATTCTTTACAAGCTGAGCAAACCACTGTAATCTAAAAATGCATAGAATGTTTTTCTATTCATTGATCACCTTTTATTTGGGGTGTTTTTTAGAGTGCTAACATGTCACTGAAATAATCTTACAGATACCTTCAGGAATGATATCCAAAATGATGCATTAATAATCTTCATAATACAGCCGCAGTTTAC
The DNA here is from genome assembly GCF_964261635.1 of Lissotriton helveticus. Classification (NCBI taxonomy): domain Eukaryota; kingdom Metazoa; phylum Chordata; class Amphibia; order Caudata; family Salamandridae; genus Lissotriton; species Lissotriton helveticus. Next base: position 15,056,234 of record NC_136060.1, on the reverse strand, counting down.
TGCCCAATGGAGGTCAAACGAAAGAGGATAAACACTTGTCATGGTATATTTCACAGTCCATGCGGAGTTGCCGAAGAACTCAAAAGAACTGGCGTTTCCCTAAAAACGTAACCATCCACATAGACATACATGTCAGACTAAAAGAATATGGTAGGTATACACAAGCATAGCTCTATCTGCCTCACATGTTTGTGCTTCACCCCATGTTTAATCGCAGCAACAAATTTGCAGCATTCCACTAAAACTCATGCAGGACACCTGACAGAGCAAAAAAAATCTGATTATTCTTTACACAGCATATTTACTGGTGTTAGATACAGAAACCTAAATGTGCACTTTTTACATGTTCAGAAAAACGATACAGAAACTGATAAAAGTGAAAGGAACAGCGCCATAAAAGCATGCTTACATGAATAGATATAGAGAATTTCAATTAGTAAAAGATTATAATGTTTACTAATAGGGTGTTATAACAGATTAATTATGAAAAAGTAAGATTTAAATTGATTTTACTGACAAAATAATGCAATTCTAATGAAGTGGCTTCGCATTTCTATTGCCTTTCATTGTAATGCATCACAAAGAGAAAGCGGCTCAAAATTTTATTAGGAATTACTATTAAACGAATATTCACAGTGATGATACTAGACCTCATTAGGATCATAAAAAGTTGAAAACGATTTTAGTAAATTGAAACTTAAGAATTATTTACATGTATGAATGTTGAAAATTTGTGGAAGGCCAACTTGAGTAATTTCTATGTAATAACACTGAAAAGCATTAACATTATTTCATTATATGAAATGTTTGGTTTATTTCATTATGTTTAAATATAATTAGGAGTTTACTGAAGACAAGGTGTTAACTTTAAATACTTTCACTCATGTTTTTTTGTAAGCTGCATTATTTCATACCTTCATACAATAGACGTTTCACATTTCTTCAAATGTTGCTTTATCTGTTTTGCATATGAAAATAGCATTTTCTAAGAACATTATTCTAGTGTTCAAGATGGAGTGAATTGGTGTGAACCTTGAAACTATTTCTAGTCTGGAGGTAAACGTGGATATATCTTATGTCTATTTCTTTATGGATAATCCCCTGGCCCAGATGTCTCGTTTGGAGAGAGAACGATCAGAGTAGCATCTACCACATTCAAATACCTGGGGATCCAAATATACAGAGACACATGGAATCTGTTAGAAGGTAACCTGCAGAAAGGGATAACTACGCTGCGCTCCCAGGTATTCTTCTGGACCTTACTTCCGCTCCCGTGGCTGGATGCCTCCCCCTATCAAAAATGGTGATGCTCCAGTGCCTACTTTATTTCTTCGCCAACCTGCTGGTAGTGGTCTCAACGTGAAACTTCAAAACAATTAACACAATACTGATGGAATTAATATGGGGAAATGGCCAAAGTCGTATAACTTTAGCAAAGCTGCAGTTACCACCAGACAGCGGGTGATGGGAGCACCAGATTTCAAAGCTTACTGTCTAGCTGGACAGAAGCAGACCAACTTTATACTGGCTGGCAGCCGTGATCTGCAAGAGATAGCCTACACACCTCACCTGATCATGCAGGGCACATTACACAGACTGCTCTGCCCCATGGTGCCCCCTCAGAGGTCCCTTTATTATTAAAAGTGGCTCTCACATATTGGACATGGCTCTGAAATACACTGCACAGATGATCCCTTATGCCTCCAATATACATCTATTTGGACTTCCTACGCTGTAGGGAATACTGACACAGCATCAACCACACAAATGGGAACAGGCAGAAGTGACAACAGTGGGGGCATTGTTTGAGATGGGATGCCACTGAGTCATGCAAACTGTGAATGAGGAGGGGTTACCTGATTCATTGTTTCTCATACACGCACATATCAGTAGATATATTAAACAACATTGGCTCCAGAGGGAACAGAACCCCTCACACATGGTTTAAGGGCATTCATTTCACCTCATGGGTAATGGTAAGCATTTGATACAGAGGCCTCCGCACACATTTAGCAATATCTCTGCCACAATTATGAAGCCAGTAGGAGCTAGACACGGGCAGGGAATTGTGCAATAAAGAATGGATTTCTCTGCTCGAATTTCCAACAAATAATCCCAAAATACCAGATTCGAATGTATACAATTCTCAATTGAGCCTACCTCACACAACACAGGCTACATGCAATGTTTCCCGCTGTCTCTGCGGCATGCCCCAGGTGCCCTGAAAAAGATCCTATGCTACTGCATATGCTATGGACCTGTCCAACCCGTGCATCTTACTGGGCACAGATCGGCACAACACTGGAGGAAGTAGTAGGGGGTAACATCTGGCAAACTGCTGAGAGCTGTATTTTGGACCTTGACCCATGTCCAAAAAGTTATACTGTACAAGCGAAATTTGCATATTTGGCACTTTTTCTAGCAAAACACCTAATTATCCAAGCGTGGAAGTAAGCAGCCCCCCTACTGTTGGGTTATGGAGGAAGAATACGGAGAGATGGGGAATGGTAGAGAGCAGAGCACACCTCAGGGAAGAATACCGTGGGTTCATGAAGAGGACAACAGCCATGGTCTGGGATTCAATACTTGAGTCCTTCTAAGCTCTAAACTTGTCTAATGATTAATTGATTTAACTTGTAATTCATGTCAATGTCACAGCATTGCTGTTACATATGGGGCATAGCCTATAATGCACACACTGGTATCAGTGGTGTGGGTCTACAGTCTCCAGGTGTACAGAAATGGTATTGCCATGGTAATGATAACAAAAGACCCGGTTCCCCAAGATGCAATGTCATGTGGGACCCTGTCAAATTGTATTATTGAAGAATTTATTGTTCAAGCAAGGAATGCCCCTCTTAGAATGTATGCTTTGTTATATGTCTGCAGACAGTGGGGGGGGGGTCGAGTTTAGATGTTCACCAGTTTATGGGATTAACATGGCAGTTATCATCCTATAATGCTGCCTGTGAAATGACGGCTTTCACAATGTATACAATAACTTTAGTGAAGACACAAGTAAATGCGGTTCAAGGTACAGTTACAGTACAATATAATGTATATTCTGGTAACCTGTCCTATACATGATGTAACCAGCTGTACTGTATTGACTACCAAAACCCAATAAAGTTTTTTTTTTATGTGGACCTATCCCCAGCACTGATATCATGAAATGCAACAATGTAATTTTATTTCTGTTGACTAACTGTGAGGACGAAAAGAATAGTCATTTCTCATGAACAGTTGGAAAACCGTGTGGAGTATCGAAATTTGTTCCTTGTGATTGGATGAGCCACTACATGATGACCTGAGAATATGAGATATGATGACAGGTTACAAGGAGCATCATAAAGCCTATAAGAAAAGGGACCCCAAAGGAGGCGTAGCGACACATGCTGTTTATATCCCTTTGCAAGAGGACCATATGGTTTTTCTATGATTTAAGAACCATCCTCTTGGCTACCTTTGCTGATGCTCTTAGCAGACTGGAATCCTTCTTTGCCGTCAGTCTGTTTTCCTATGCCCCATGCTTTTTTCCCCTTGCCAATGATCTTGCCTGCTGAACTTTCTTGGACTGTGTGGTGAGCAGCCTGACTTGGCCCATTTCCCCTTTTAGTCCATGCCCATGGGCTTGCCTCCTGTGGACATTAACCTTGATACTTGTGTCCTTTGCCATAGAAACCTTCGAATAATTGTTAGAGAAAACCACCCTTCTGCCATGGGCTTGCCTCCAGTGGACTTTAACTTGATACTTGTGTCCTTTGCCATAGAAACCTTCGAATAATTGGTAGAGAAAACCACCCTTCTGCCTTTTGAAGGTGTCTTGTAACCATCCTCTTCTGAATTAGAAACTTTGACTAAATGTGTGGCTTTATACTTCAAGCTGTAAGATTCTTGACTGAAATGCTTAAAGTGATAGTTATGTGCATTGATTTTGGATCATTAAAACAATAACCAAATTATCCAGATTTACCTTCAATCAATCAATCAATCAATAAATTTGTAAAGCGCGCTACTCACCCGTAACGATCTCAAGGCGCTGGGGGAGGGAAGGGGGGGGGGGAGTCGCTACTGCTCGAACAGCCAGGTCTTGAGTTGTTTCCTGAAGGAGAGATGGTCCAGGGTCAGCCGTAGGTGGGTGGGGAGGGAGTTCCATGTCTTGGCCGCCAGGTAGGAGAAGGATCTTCCTCTGGCGGTGGATCTGTGGATTCGTGGGACGGAAGCGAGAGCGAGGCTAGCGGAGCGGAGCTGGCGGTTGGGGATGTAGAATGTGAGGCGGCTGTTGAGGTATTTCGGGCCCATGTTGTGGAGAGCCTTGTGTGCGTGGGTGAGGAGTCTGTACGTGATTCTCTTGCTGACGGGGAGACAGTGCAGGTCCTTCAGGTGGGCAGAGATGTGGCTGTGGCGCGGGACGTCCAGGATGAGTCGTGCAGAAGCTTTCTGTATGCGCTGGAGTCTTTTCTGGAGTTTGGCCGTAGTGGCCAGCGTAGAGGGTGTTCCCGTAGTCCAGGCGGCTGGTGACGAGGGCCTGGGTGACCGTCTTCCTGGTTTCGGTGGGGATCCATCGGAAGATCTTACGGAGCATGCGCAGGGTGTTGAAGCAGGAGGACGAGACGGCGTTGACTTGCTTGGTCATGGTGAGGGAGGAGTCCAAGATGAAGCCCAGGTTGCGTGCATGGTCCGTTAGCTTGGGTGCGGTACCCAGGGCAGGGGGCCACCAGGAGTCGTCCCAGGCAGAAGGGGATGGTTCCGCGACGTCTTTCATTCCTTCCTGGAGGCTGGCTTTGGCGGTGGCGGGGTTATTGGTGAGGGAGAGGATCAGCTGGGTGTCGTCGGCGTAGGAGATGATGTTGAGGTTGTGTTGGCGTGTGATGGCTGCGAGAGGGCTCATGTAGACGTTGAAGAGGGTGGGGCTGAGAGAGGATCCTTACGGAACGCCGCAGATGACTTTGGTGGGCGCGGATCGGAACGGGGGGAGGCGGACTCTCTGAGTTCTTCCGGCGAGGAACGAGATGATCCACTCCAGTGCCGCTCCTTGGATTCCGGTGTTGCTGAGGCACTGTATCAGGGTGCGGTGGCAGACTGTGTCAAAGGCTGCTGAGAGGTCTAGGAGGATGAGGGCAGCAGTTTCTCCGTTGTCGAGTAGGGACCTGTTGTCGTCGGTGGCTGCGATGAGGGCGGTCTCGGTGCTGTGGTTTGCTCGGAAGCCAGACTGTGAGGGGTCGAGGGATCCATTTGTCTCGAGGAAGGCGGAGAGTTGTCTGTTGACGGACTTCTCGATGACTTCGGCAGGAAAAGGGAGGAGCGAGATGGGGCGGAAGTTCTTGAGGTCTGTGGGGTCCGCGGTGGGTTTCTTCAGGAGAGCGCTCAGCTCGGCATGTTTCCAGCTATCCGGGAAGGTGGTGGATGCGAAGGAGCTGTTGATGATGTCCCGGAGTTGGGGTGCGATGATGCAGTCGGCTTTGTTGAAGATGTGGTGTGGGCAGGGGTCGGTGGGGGAGCCGGAGTGGATGGTGTTCATCAGGCGGGTGGTGTCTTCGGTGCTGACAGGGGTCCAGGTCCGGAGGGTGATGGTGGGGGGCGGTGGTAGGGTGCGTGGTCTGTATGCTGAAGCTGTTGTGTATGTCGCGATCTTGCGGTGAAAGAACGAGGCGAGTGAGTCGCGGAGATCTTGCAAGGGTGTGATGTCGTTGTTGCAGGTGCTGGGGTTGGAGAGCTCTTTAACGATGTTGAAGAGTTCCTTGCTGTTGTGGGTGTTGTTGTCCAGTCGTTCTTTGAATGTTGTCCTCTTGGTGGTGCGGATCATCTGGTGGTGTTTGCGGGTGGCGTTCCTGAGGGCTGTCATGTTTTCTGCTGTCTGGTCGTGGCGCCAGGCTTTCTCGAGGGTGCGGCAGGTTTTCTTGGAGTTTTTGAGGTCGTTGGTGAACCACGAGGCTTTCCTGCTGCCGGGTCTGCTGGGCGGATTCTTCAGTGGTGCGAGGTCGTCGGCGCAGTTGGTGAGCCACTGTGTGAAGTTGCGGGCTGCTTCGTTGGGGTCCGTTGTGTTGGTGGGTGGGTTCTGGCTGAGGGCGGTGGTGAGCTGGTCGGTGGTGATCTTGCTCCAGTTTCTACGGGGAACCTGTTGCGGGTGGTAGTGGGTCGTGGTTCTTCTGAAGTTGAAGTGGACGCAGCTGTGATCTGTCCAGTGTAGTCCGGTGGAGTGGCTGAAGGAGATGTGCTTTCTGGAGGAGAAGACGGGTCAAGCGTGTGGCTGGCGTAGTGGGTGGGGGTGTTTACCAGTTTCTTGAGTCCGTGGTTGGCGAGGATGTCCTGCAGGGCGGCGGTGTTGCAGTCCTTGTTGTTCTCCAGGTGGAAGTTGAGATCCCCAAGGAGGATGTAGTCTGAGGAGGTGAGGGTGTGTGGACCGACGAAGTCTGCGATGGCTTCGCTGAATTGTGTGCGTGGTCCCGGGTGTCTGTAGATGAGGGTGCCTCTGAGGGTGGTCTTGGGGTCGGTGTGTATCTGGAAGTGGAGGTGCTTGGCGGCGGTGAGGGTGTCGTCGGAAGTGGTCGTGACGCGGATGGTGTTTCTGTGGACGATGGCGATGCCTCTTCGGCTTGGTTGACGCGGTCCTTCCGGGTGATCTTGTAGCCATCCGGGATGGCTATGGCGATGTCGGGGGCTGAGGAGGCATTCATCCAGGTTTCTGTGAGGAAGGCGACTTCTGGTGATGTTGTTTCCAGGAGGTTCCAGAGTTCAATGGCGTGCCTGTGGACGGAGCGGGGGTTGAGCAGGATGCACTTGAGGTGATTGTTGCTGGTGCCAGGCTTGGCGGGAGTGGAGCAGGTTCGGGGGCAGGTTAATTGGCAGGCTTGGCAGGTGAAGGGTCTGTGGGTGCGTTTCGGGGTGGCTCAGTAGCAGGTGGGGTTCCGGCCGTCGTTGAGTGCGTGGAGGGTGGCGGCGTCGTAAGTCCGTCGGGTGCGCTGGCCTAGTCGAGGGCCAGGGGTCCTGGCGCTGGGCGCGGTCCAGGCGCGGACGGGCGCAGACAGGCTTCCCTTTGGCGCACCTTCGGCGCACATTCGACGCGCCCGCTGCGCGTCCGCCGTGCAGCCTCCATATGAGGGGCTGAGGGAGGGAGGAGCAGCTGGGAGGCGGGAGAGGGGTGGCGAATGGGAACGGCGGGGGGGCGGGGGGGGCGGGGCCGCAGGGAGCAGCGGCGGGAAGCAGAGGGCGAGGCGGGAATCGGGAGGGCACAGAAGGCAAAGGTGGAGCGAGGGGTAAAACGAGTAATAAAACAAACATAAGTTGCAAAAGGGGTACGAGGGGAAAAACGACGAAATACCAGGCACAAGTTACAAAAGGCAAAAGGGAAAAAAACAAGAGTTAACAGCACAGGTTACAGGGGCAAGCTTGCAGAATGGGCGGAAAGAGCGTAGCAGCACAGCACGGGGAGGACCACGCTGTGGCTAGTGGGGCGACCTACCTGGTGACAGGGTCAAGGGTCGCTCCCTTTACCACCGTGCGCCCTCCATATGAGGGGCTGAGGGAGGGAGGAGCAGCTGGGAGGCGGGAGCGGGGTGGCGAATGGGAATGGCGGGGGGCGGGGCCGAAGGGAGCAGCGGCGGGAAGCAGAGGGCGAGGCGGGAATCGGGAGGGCACAGAAGGCAAAGGGGGAGCGAGGGGTAAAACGAGTAATAAAATAAACAAGTTACAAAAGGCAAAAGGGGAACGAGGGGAAAAATGACGAAATACCAGGCACAAGTTACAAAAGGCAAAAGGGGAAAAAACGAAAGAGTTAACAGCACAGTTTACAGGGGCAAGCTCGCAGAATGGGCGGAAAGAGCGTAACAGCACAGCACGGGGAGGACCACGCGGTGGCTAGGGGGGCGACCTACCTGGTGGGTCTGTTATTGTGTCCTTATGTTCTTACTTTAAACTGTGCTATTTGAACTTGGACTCTAAATGCTTAATAGGGAGAATCATTGACTGTTTTCAGAATATCAAGTTCTGCTGCTTTTAATCTGTGTTGTGACTGCAAAACTTTAGTCTGTGTAATCCTGGTTAGGCTGAACTTCTTCAGGAGGGTGAGTCTACCCATTGTAATACATTATTTCTATAGCATGGTCCGTAGAGTGGTGTGTTTGAACCTTATCTTGAGCTTGTGAGTTGGCTCAAGGGCATAGTGAGCCACCCAATTTACCAGCTTAAGCGGGGGTGCTACTGAGGTAGATTAACTAGTTTTATGGCCTCTTCTTAATGTTCACACGGCAAAACTAATAAACTTTGAAAGAATAAACTATAATAACACTGGGGAAAGGAAAGCAAGTAAAATGTAAATAATGATGGAAGGAAAAGGAAGCATAAAGGAAAGAGGGCAGAAATGTACACACAGGAAATAAGGAGAAAGGGTATAAATAAAGAAGAGACAGAAAGAAGAATGGAAAGAAGAAAAGGAAAAATCTAAGACAAAATGGAAAAGGAATTAAGGAAAGGAAGAAAACAAAAAAATATAAAGAAGAAATGTAAGATGAAAGGCTGGATGATTGAAGGAAAGAAGAGAAAGAATTAAAAGATAGAAAAAATACAAAAAGAAAATCTGCAAAGAATGTCAGGAGCATAAGAACAAACTGATAGAAAGAATGATAGAAAGCTAGAAAAGGGCTGATGGAATGAAAGAAGAATGCTCAAAAGGAAAGAAAGATTGAAAGAAAGAATGAAATATGCATACAACAAAGATGATGGAAAGAAAGAAAAGACATAAAAAGAAAGAAAATGGAATGAATGAGAGGAATAGGTCAATACAGGTAAATGTGTAATCATCCCTGTGTACAAATTTTCCCTAGAAGTACAATTCCCATGAAATTTCATAGGAAGGATTGAGTATTGCTTACTCTACTCACACATTTATTGCGATATATGGGTCAGATTGGGTGGTATTTTTTTTCTGGCTACTCCCTTGAGTTTGCTACTAATTAATGGTCCTCATGGGGTAGCCAATGGGTTTTGGGCATCCTAATTCCCACCCCTTCCTATCGGTGGATAGAGATGCATCAAAGGACAATGGGCCAGATGCATCAAGCATCCATTTTGCGATTCCTTATTAGCGAAAAATAAGGAATCGCTAATAAGGAATAGCAAAATGGAATGCATCAAGCAATCACTACAAAAATAACGATTCCTTAGAATTCCTTAATTGCGACTCGCAAATTGCGAGTCGCAATTAATGAATACCTCCCCATTCATTCCTATGGGCCTACAGGCCCATAGGAATGAATGGGAAGACAATCTCAATTTGCGAGTCGCAATTAGTGATTCGCAAATTGAGATTGCGAGTTCAAGGGTGCAGGGGTGTCCAAAGGACACCCTGTTGCACCCCTGATTTAGATCTGTGCACATATGTTGCGCACACACATGCCCTTAGGGCATGTGTGTGCGCAACATGAAACTTTGAAATATGCCCAAAAGTGCATTTTTCTAAGTTTTTGCAAATTACCATGAAGTTGTACTTCGTGGTAATTTGCGTGCCCTATTAGCGAATTCGCTATTTTTGACACTTTCATGCATTGCATTTAAGGAATCTCAATTTGAGATTCCTTAAATGCAAACAATCGCAATTTAGCGAATTCTCTATTTGCGATTTTTGCATTTGGGATGATGCATCCCAAATGCAAAAATACCGGTCGCAAAGGGGCAGATTCTGAGAATCTGCCCCTTTGCGACCGGTTTTTAGCTTGATGCATCTGGCCCAATCTCCCCTGTGGTAAAGTGCAGTGATGTGAGCTGTCTAATCGTAAAGGGCGCACTACGGTTAAAGTAGTGAGAGGCTTCAAGTCTGTAAAAATGCTTTCGCTGGATCACACCCAATGCTTCCCACCGAGGCAGGTATAACCCCCCCCCCCCCCCCTCCAACCATACACAACAAATGGGTAGTAGCTTATGCAGCTGCCCAGGAGGGTGCTTCAAAACCATAAAGCTACAGAAGACACGATGCAAATGTCGCAGTGTAATACATTCCTGCATGCTGCTGACTCTGACAGAACACAAAAAGACCCTGCATGTTTCTAATTTTGTGCAACCAAGTAGCCTCTTCCGCTGGAAAACACTCTGGTCCTCAACAGGGAAGGAGACATCCAAATGCTACCAATCACCACGGCTGCATGGATTTTTGTTGATTTAAATTACTGTTGCTCCTGAAAATACACGAGGACCCAGCAGATTAGTTCATTGTTTATTATATAATCGAAGAAAGGAGAAAATGTTTAAAATGGAAACACAAATTACCGGACACCGAAGAGCCTACTGTGAACTGCGCAGAAAGCAGACCGCTCATGATTGCTGCTCTCTCTGCCTGGAGATAATAGCTCATTGTCAGAGCCTATGTAGAGCAACACCTGGCAGACTGGTTCATAACAGAGCTGCTGAGTGATGCGGACCACGAGACAGGACAGACGTGCACCGAGGCATTCCGAGACGCCTTGCGAAATGTTCAGCGAGGAATGTCTCGGTGAACGTCTCTCACGTTGGGAAGTGGTAAACGAAACATGTTCGGCGGGCCACAGGTGAATCAGCAAGAGCGTTATCAATCGTAATCAGATCATTGACAGAAAAGACGGACCAGACATAAAGATTATATTTGTGCGAATGCCGCTCGGGCAGTCTTTCCTCGATGTCTACAAGCGGCACGACCCTGGCAAGGCTGAACTGGGGTTCCTCGAAGTCGCAAACACTCGTTCTCGGAACAGATGACTTCTCAGGACGGGGGTGGAAGGCTATCAATCACCGCACGTTAATTCTACGTAATAAGGCAGAGTTGGATGCAGGCAGGGCCCATTGTGGAATACGCTGTATCTGAAATTGATTACAACAGCACTCAAAATGAAAGCAGTCCTGCAAACCACTTCGTCGCTCCGAAGCATTAATCTCAATTATAAGGAGAGCTTCATAATGGTAATGCTCGGGAATAAAAAAAAAGTATGAAATAAATCAGGTTTCATAAGACACGTCAATTAATCAGCTTTGGAGCCGAGAGACGAAAGCTGCACATTTTCAAAGGTACACGTTTTCTGCACTCTTACTCTTTTTTTTCTCTGTAGGTTTTTACAGCTTCCGTAACTAGAAAGGCCAAGTCGTTTCTTTGGAGCACTGTGACCCTGACACAAACCTCTTAGAAGCCCAAGAGATGCACTTCGTGGGATCAGATGGGCCCTGGTAGAAGATGGAGGTTTAAGGAGCATCTCACTTAACTTCCAATTGCTGTTAGTCAGCATGTTAAATGTTGTTCTTCACCATATGCGGAAATAAAACATAAAACCGAGGGAAGGGGCATAATCTGCTGAGCTACAAACAACTACAACAGGTGTGCAATATGGAATGGGAACATGGTCGCCGTTAAACTGTTTCTTTATACTGAAGAGGTGAGATATGTGATCCAGTGGGTAAGTCAGTGGCAATTTGACCATAAGACATACATTCGAATCCTAGCTTGCACACTTCTTCAGTCTGTGTGATCCTAAGCAAATCACTTTATTTCACTATCTACAAACACTTGTCGTGCACAGAAACAGGCAAACCACCATCTCAGCCCTGTACAAATACATGCAACACTGCTGCTTGTTGCAATCACATACCTGTGCCAATAGCACTATGCGATGGAGCACAGTTGCCCCATTCTTAAAGTTGCCATTTAGCGCTGTCCCTCTGCGTTAGACACTTTAAAAATATGCCCCATTATCGCCCGATTTTAAGCCTGATAAAATCGCCTTTGTTATTCCTTGATTAAAAGACCAATATTTAAAACATCGCAGGGCAGTAGTAAGGTTGTGCACTGATTACAAATACATATACTATAGAAAAAATGTATATACTTGTATTCCACGAAAATAAAAACTGCAATGATGGTGCTTTACTGCCAGGATGTCTGGTTGGAACATTGAGCTCTATTTTTGACTTGTGACCCAGTGCCACACAATAATTTATTTGGCATCTTAAGTTTATTGAAAACATTCCAGGACATGTACAGTCAAATCAGAATAATAATTTAAAACCAAGAAGACGCATTCGAAGAGCAATGCACTGCTGTTTGCAAAACAGAAACAAAAAATCTTTGGCACTTGCCTGGAAACCCCAATGAGCGTTTCTGTCTTGCTTGTTTCCGACTGTCATGTTTCTCATTTTCACACGGATTCTTATCTTGGTCTCCCTTGCGTTTGCCATCTCTCCTGTGTTCTGAGTTGCCGGTGCACCAGGTAATTACTCACGGCAGAGCCCATGTACGGGCCTGAACACGCTCGCTGCATTATTGTGACTGTTACCTTGGTGTTCTCTCGTCTCAAAAATTGTAAACAAGGCCTCCCTAAAGTGAATTCCAAACCCCTTCTGTGCCCTCTCTGTTGCTCCCACATGTCGAAAGGTGCATCATGGGCTGCTTCGCAAAACTCAGAAAGACTTGTGTGTCCTTAGCATAACTCTTCGATTTTTACATCATCTTTATGACGTCAGAGGTGTAACCTATGGCAGCTTTTGAGTATCACATGTTCTGGGGCATTTTATGTTTTTAAAGTGGTGAGCAAGAGCGTAAACCTCGATGCATGACGACATGTGTCACTTATTAAACCTTAACACACAATTAGTGACATCCACTGTGGCACTAGAAGTAAATAGTAAAGTCACCTTTGTGATTTCCCGTCCTCATTTCGCAGATTGCTTACTGCTAGAAATGGGGGTCTCTAGTTGGCAGTGGCTTGTACCCTGTCCAAGTATGGACCCTTCTTCCTAGTCCAGGTAAGGGATTAACACACCCAAGATAACCCCTGGTCACCCCCTTGGTAGCTTGGCAGAAAGCAGTCAGGCCTATCTCAGAGGCAATGTGTAAAGCATTTCTACATAGTAACACAGTAAAAACACAACAAATGAACACCACACCAGTTTAGACAAATAACCAATCTTTACTTAAACCAAACAATACCAAAACTACAAAAATCCAACATACATATGCAGAGATATCACTTTTTAAAGGTTTAAGCAAGTTAGTCCATAGAACTCTATGGATGCGTTGGTTTTAGCACAAATTCCTTTGATGCAGCAAAATTTGAAACAAAAAACAGCCGCACAGGAGGGAAGTTTCAGAAAACACAAGTGATGCTTCGATTGTGGAGTCCCAGGGGAATGGAGGCATCAGTTCTGCTGCATGCATGCAAAGTGTTGTGCCGATTCCTTACTGCAAGGAAAGTGATGCGTCGATTTCCCACATGCAGCCTTGGCTCCATACTTTGTCATTGGAGACTTGCAGCACAGGTATGATGCGTGGAATATCCAGGTACGCTGGGTCAAGGCGTCAGCAAGATAGGCTCGCCTCGATATTCTCAGCCTGCGGCAGGTGGTGTGTCGATTCCTTCAGCTGCACAGCAGGGCCTGCGCTGAAGTTGGAGCACGGGTCACCGACATCAGAGACACGGTGCTCAGGACTCGGTCTGTGGCGATTTCTCAGACATATGACATGCATTGCTTTAGTTCTTCTGATGCACCACTCTGATGCGTTGATTTTTCAACTGCACAGCAAGCTTGCGGTGGGATAAACAGGCACTAAAGGGCGATGCATGGATGTTCAATCCATGAAGCAGCAAAACGACCTCCAAGGACCTAGAACTGGAATTGGCACCACTTGGTAGGTCAGAACTCCCAGCACAGTAGTTCAGGGGAGCTGCAGATGAAGGCTTTGATGGTCCTGAGTCTTCCAACAGGAGGCAAGAACACACAAGCCCTTGAAAAACATTGACAAGCAGGATAAGAAAGTAAAGTCCAGTCCTTCCTCTGCCAAAGACAGAAGCACCAAGCAGCAGGCCAGCAGAACACAGCAACAATCAAAGTGGCAGTTCTCCCCCAACAGCTTTTCCAACTCTTCTTTCTGACAGAATCTCCTCTTGATCCAGAGGTGTACTAAAAATGTGGAGTTACTGGTCCAATACCCCTTTCCACCTTTGAAGTGGGCATATTTTAAAGGGTAGTTTTTGTAGTGCACAGATCCTGCACTGCCCCGACCTGCCTCCTGACACACTACAGGGGTGTGGAGCCAGCATTGTGAGAGGATCGGTCCAGCCATATTCATGTGTCAGTGATAACCCCTCCCACCACTCTAACTCATGAAGACCCATCAGTCTGGTGATTGGCAATCAGAATATGCATGACACACCGCAGCTCTCTTTGTGTGACTTTCTAGAGTGAATGCACAAACAGCCCAACTGTCAGTCTAAACCAGACATGGATTCCACAGTCAGACAGAGGCACAGGAGGGTAAAGCGAGAAAATACCCACTTTTTAAAAGTTTTCAAATGCACAAATTAAAAAAAAACTTTCACTGAAAGATGTTGTTAAATCTGGAGTTCAAGGAGCCCAATTTCAAAACCTCTATCTCTTCCCAATTGAAAGTTATACTTGTAAGGGGTTACAAGGCAGCTCCAATCATAACCTATGGGAGAGATGGTCCATACAACAGTGAAAAACGAAATTGGCAGTATTTCACCATCAAGACAGGTAAAACATACCAGCACATGTTCTACCTTTCACATACACGGCACCCTGCCCATGGGGCTACCTTTGGCCACCTTAGGGGTGCATTACATGTAATAAAAGGGAAGGTTTGGGCCTGGGCCCTTTCCAGATTGACATGGCAGTTTAAAACTGCACATGCAGACTCTGCAGTGGCAGGCCTGAGACATGGGTGGCACAATCAGTGCTACAGACCCACTAGCAGCATTAGATTTAAGGGCCATTGGCACACACAGTGAACTTTACTAGAGGCTTACCCATACATCAAATATGCCAACCATGGATAACCAATAATCATCACAATTTACACAGGGAGCACTTGCACTTTAGCAATAATCAGCATTGGTCTATTGCCAAGAGTTTAACAGCAAAGTCCAGTATTCAGTCAAAAAAGACAGGAGGCAGAAGCAAAAAGGCAGAGGAAACCACACCAACGATGCCACGTCTAACACTTACTGGCAATCTTTTTTATTGTGATTTCCCTTCCTCATCCCAGTACATGGTTAAATGAGCTGAGTTCACTTCCCAACCCCAGACACCACATGACCTAACTAAAAGTAAAACAGCCATTTCCCCCTCTTTTGAACTTCCACACAGAACCCACCCACAAATACATCATAAAGGGGAGGCACACCTGTATCTCATCCTGCCATGACCAAGCACTCGATTTGGAGGACCATGGGGAGTGGTCCAGGCTGCATACCAGGATAAGAAATGGTAATCAAAGTAAAAACCATCACTGATAAGCAATTAGCTCTTTATCTCCTCAGACCATCATTGTCCAAGTCCTTACTTCAGTGAGGACATACCTGAACTGTAAACTCAAACCAGACTGTAACAAAGCACAGATACGCTAGAAGAATGTAAAACATCTACTTTAATAAAGTAATAAACTGATAGGTTTATGCCCAATGAGAAACCCCATACAGGAGGTGGCAACACAGATCCTCCATTTAGGATAAAGTAGCCCAATGGGTGCTGAAAATCGTAGCTACCAATAATAATAAAAATAAGCAATTTGAAAAGCGCATGGCTACTTCCATAGGAGTGTCCAAGTGCTATCCATGGTCAAAGCAGCCAAAGTGAATAAGGGCTAACAAAATGAAACCTGAAACTACATAAAAGATGACGTTTTAAGATTTCTGTGAAAGGAGAGCTCTGTCTTACACTGTTGTAGATCCAAAGGGAGGAAGTTCCAATACTTGGAAGCAAGAACCTTAAAGGGGCTGTCCCCAATTCGGACCTTCTTGAAGGCGGGACCTCTGTCAACTTGGATTCTGCAGATCTCGGACACCTTAATGGAAGGTAAGGTTTACTAAAGGGGTGAAGATAATTTGCTCCAACTTTGTTTAAGGCCCTGTAGAAATAGAGCAGTAATTTGGCTGTCAAACATCAGACGCGCATAGAACAGGATGCCCAGGTTCTTCATAAAGAGATTTGTCTCAGAAAGGGAGCCAAGCGATGGTGGCCACCAGTCAAGAGTCCAGATGGAAGTTTGAACCCCCCAGGATCAGCCTGAACCTGAGCCTGAATACCTTGTCAGCAACTGTAGACACAAGTAACCCCAGATAAAAAACATTCTATATGAGTTGTAAAATCCACCAGGACTCACAACTTCAAGGAGTGCTTCAGACATCAAGAAGAAGTGGAAGCCCAGTGATACTCTTGAGCCCTGTGAATTTTGTCCCAGTGAGACTCCTGAATGAATGGTACAAAGGTGTATTTGACACCTAATAACTTCAGCCATCACCTGTAAACAAACAAACTAAGCCACTGACAATACGGTCAAGAGAGAAAATAGCTTGTCAGAGATTGAATCTGGCACAACAGTTACATACCAGTGCAAGAAAAACCATCCCTTGCATAGCCAGAAAGCAACAGTCCGGATGATATCTGTGCACTACCTGTAGAGCTGAACCTGCAGCCTGGCTAATAGAGGAAAGGGTCAGAAGGCGTAGAGCAGAAGCGAAAGCCTTGGTGAGGATGCTGAATCAACTGCCATGCCATCTCCTCTGAAAACCTGAAAGAGAAGCAGAGCACGAGAACACCACTAATGCTTACAAAGAGGCGATTTTCTGGTGTCTTAAACGTGCTGTACACCTCCACAGCAGTGAACAGAGACAATATATGTTGTGCTAAGATAATTCCCCTCTATGTTGTCATTCCTCAGACTTGAAAAGCAGACCGGGCCTGCAGCCATTGTCTGTTTCAAAATCCAACCGTGAAAGCTGGGGCTTCTGAGCCCATCACTGATCACTTAATCACATAGGTTTTCACGAGCATATTGTCAGTCGAGGAGGCCCACCTTGTTCGGCAAGAAAGGCGCAAAATAGAATTGCGTGTTGCAATTATCCAAGCTACCTCCAGTCCGGTAAATAGGACCCACCGAAAGGGAGCTACTAGCGCAGAAGATCGTGATTGTCACATTCCAATCCAGCTTGCTAGCAACTGCAGTAATCACCTCAGGTTCTGGGAGAAATAGAGCAACATCTGGCTCAAGGGTTGCCAGAAGTTAAGTCAACGCTGCTTAGGCTTACATAAGCTGGCAGAAACAGGCACTAGACACATGAAATCAATGATGGGGCACAAGGCAGATCATTGGATCCAGGTGCACCACAAATCTTCAGAAAGTCTGTAGAATGTGAACAGGACAAAACTCAAGAATAGTTATACTAAGATCCACAATGTTCCTTAGGGCAAGCCTCATGATATGCTGTGACCTACATACTCATCCCTTCCAGAATGTAGACAGGCATTGTCTCACTGTGGTAGTTAAAAGATAACAAAAGCATATAATCATTAAACAAGTTACATAATAATCAAATAAAGTATTAATAATAAATAATAATTGTTAATTCCATATTACCTAATTAACTTCCCACTCTATGCCCTCAAATTGAGACGAAAAACAGCCCCCAACATAGCCTTGAATTAGACTAAATTCACTCCTGTTTCTTGGAGGAAACAGGTGGTCTCTCTTGTGATTTATGAGGCACCTAACTCAAATAAGAACCTGGGCTACCCTTGCAACAAAGGCTGAGGATTATAACAAACCATCATTCAGGTATGGGTAGAAAATAATCCTACAGTTGCTCTGGATCACCATCAGAGGAGCCACTCTTTGGTGAACACCCATGAGAGAGGGGAAGGACAAAATGTAAGTACTTTAAATTACCATGCGCACCATGGCAGGCAAAATTGAGGAAAGTGTTGGTCAGATCGTCATCCCCTGTACACCACAGAATGACTTACTGCAGAATGTCCACATTCAAGTGAATCATTTTGATGTTGGAGTTCAACTCCTTTAGATTTTCCTGGATCTTTCTATTCCAATAAATAAAGGTGTTTATAATCCCAGTTCAATGGCAGCCTGTAAGGAGGGTGAAATAGGCACCCCTGGGCAAATCATCATCCACATGACGAAGAAGAATCTCTGCCAATTATCTAAACATTGAACAATCCGATCCATGGGAGCAGGGTCCAGGTCAAGGCCCTCACAATCCTTATGCTCAAGAGGAGGCAAGAAACAAATGAGAGAGAAGAGACATTCCAGACAGATGAATACAAATGAAGTGAAGGAGAAGCTACCCCCACAGGCAGCTTCCCCACACCTTCAAAAGGTGTGGGGAAGCTGCTTCTAAAAGGCTAAAAGGCTTTATTAATGGCCCAGATCAGCACTTGTACCTAAACCTGAGGAATAAGCGGAGGGACATCGGTCCCCTGACATTAAGCCCTGTCTATGTATGTCTCAAGCTTTTGAAAGAACAGTTCACACCTATACTGCCGAGTCAGTGTCTCTCTTTCTGGGTTCCACCCATAGCAAAATTCCATATCATCAGTAGCTCATGGGTCAATAACCTGTGAATTCATAACTGTCGGGTAAACACATCACAACATGAAAATCCTGATATATGTCTCAGACAACTTCTAGTCTCAGTCCAGGAATTCAGACAATCAGTTCCTCATCACAAAATGATGATAGGTTTCAACGCCTTTTCATACTCTCTGAAAGAGTGTTGGGGCATTCAGATGATTATCATCCTTGATTCAATTGCTGATATGGATGATGGAGCATGTCCTACATCTGCATGTATTGATAGCGGTGATGCATCTACGCTGCACTGTTATGGCTTTCCTGAGTGGAGGAGATTATCTCATACTTCAAGACTCACCACTCTCGAAACTTTAGGGTACTCTGAGCCTGGCAAGTTACTGTCTGTTTTAACAAGCTCAATGTTTCAATCTCGTCCCCTCCAACACCCAAATTCATTTGAACAGGCACTCTTGTATGGTATTTGGACAAAATATCGAGTTCTAAATATCAGGAGAAAGAAATATAAGGAAAAGCAAAATGTGAAACAAAAATGTCATGATGCAGAAATATTGTTGTCAAGAATTTCGTTTTTTTTCAGGTAAGTTAAATTGTTGTTAAGAATATTGTTGTTAGTATTGTTTTCAATAATATAGTTGTACATTGTTTTTTTTTAATTTTCTTAATTCTTCAATTCATATGTTAATTTTGATATTGCTTGTATAATTGTTAGTAATAATTTTAAATATAGTTTGTAAATTTAAATGATTTTTAATTGCAAATAGAAGCTTGTAGTGTTTATGAATAAACTTTGTATTTTTAAGTGATTTTTAATTTTTAATTGCCAATAGTAATTTATAGTGTTGTAGCGGGTTGTTAGGTTTGTAGAGGTTGAGGGTGGGAAGTTAGTTAATAATGAATTAAAAATTAATTATTTATAATTTATTTGATTAATAATTAGGCAAGTTGTGTTATACTTTAGGTGTGGGCTGCTGGGTTTGTAGGGGTATAGTGTGGGAATTTAATTGAGTCATTAATACAAGTTTTTTAAAATTAATTATCTAATTTAATAATTATTACTCTTGTAAATTGTGTAAATATCCAAGAAAATGTAATATAATGTTAAATATATATTTTTAATAATAGCGCTCATATATCTCCTCTCTCTACACAGCACACAGAAGCGTGGAAGACTGCCGACATCGTATGCAGTCCGGTGACAGACACCGATGAAGCCTGTTTCTTTAAGTGGGCGGATCCGGATGCGGGACCGGCCCCCTTCGACAAGGTAAAACACACCCAAGAAACCAGACAGGTGTGTGTTACACCCGGAGGAGGCGAGTGGAGACTGGAGAGCGAAGGCGGAGCGGAGCGGAGGTCGAGCGAGGATGGAGAGGAGTGGAAGTATCGAGAGGACGGCGAGGAGTGGAGAAGGAGTGAGGACGGAGAAGCGAGGATTCAGCGAGAGGACGGTTCGGAGTGGAGGAGGCGCGAGGAGGAGGACGGGAAGAAGAACGAGGACGCAGTCGAGTGGAGAGGAGCTGAGGAGCAGAGCGGGAGAGGAGACCCGACGGACCACGAAGGTCAGAGAACCAGAGAAGCAGCGGAGGAGGAGGAGAGAGACCCCCGCGACAAGCCAGGAGGACTACGGGAAGGCGCATCGCCCAGCCACGCTTCTCGGGAAGTGTGGCTAGGACAGGTACGGTCACGTTTCCTGGGTTGGGCGGGACGTAGGCGGGACACCCACCAGCGACCATAACCGTGCACTTAAACCCCCTGATTCCCCTCACTTTGCACCTCAAGGATAGCGGGGTACTTAGTTGCACGAGTGTTCCCTCACCGACCCCCCCTTTTTTGTAAACCAGGTAGCGGACAGCCCAGTAATATTGGTCTCCCTTTTGTTTGTATTCCGTCGGAACCCGGCCCGTGTGCCACAACGGCGGAAGCCAGGACTACGCCTCCCAGAAGACAACGGGAGCTACGAAGACGCGACTGAAACGGGAGGCGACGGAGGACGCAGCAAATCTGCTTCATTATTACCGAATCCCGGTACAACAGAGGAAATTGTATAAATCAATAAAACCGGCTTTACCCACCATCCAGGTGTCCGTGGATCTGTTTGGCAACCCTCCCGAAACCCCACAACTATATATGTATGTGTATATATAAACACACACGTGTGTTTTTATATAAGTATATATTTATATATGTATAGTATTACATTTAAAAAAAAAAATTACATTATGTACATGTTGCATATTAAAGTATGTAAGGCTTCCTAAACTATCTATATATTAAAATACTTTCTTTTTGTATTTTATTTAACTATATTAGAGTGAAACGATATTTTTATTTCAATATTTTTTACTTACCATTATAAGTATATGCAGATGATATTTTTGTAAACAATATTTTTGACACAATGTTTTTGTTACACAATATTATTGTTGTCGATATTTTGTCAGTGTTCACTTTGGACCATGTTGCTTACCCTATTTATATCTTCATTTACTTCCCACTTGATAAAGTAGTGTGCAATAAAATAAAGATGAAACACAGTAGACCATGAACCTGGGTTAAGACAGTGGTAGCAATCCCCTTGATTAAGAGGAACTTGGTATTATCATTCTCACTTTTGTTCTTGACCACAAAAACATTATTGATAAGACCTGGTCATCATAAAAAGACAACTTTGTGACAGAATGGCTCATCTCACAAACACATTGAATTTAGCAAATGAGAGCAGAGGGAGCAATTCCCCTTTATGTAGATATTTTCTTGAATTGAATACAAAGAGTGTTCTTGAGCAATGTAAGTTGTTATTTTTCTAGAGTTTAGGATTTGGCTGCTCATTAAGATAAATCTGAAATGAATCCAGGTGTTTAGGGATTACCCTTTGAAGGTATATTATAAATGCAATGGAAAAATATGTTTTCAGATTTTTCACCCTAAATACATCACAAGCTTTAATTAAACATTTTCAGGGCAAAAGTTTTTGTCGGGCAGCAACGTAAGGGACTATTCTTTTTCTGCAGGTCACCTCTATAATGTGCATGATGAAAGTCTAGTTTCTCTACACAAATGAATAGAGGCATGCTTTTAGAGGAAAAACATAGAAAGCTATTTCTCTAGATATTAATTCTTCATTGCCTACCAAAATAGGAGATAGACTACCCTAGGTTAGTCACCAGTGGCCATTTTCTCATCTTACCATTTGCTTTTGCAAATAGTTCAGGGATTTACATAGTATTACTACCCTTCAAGGCAACATATCCCTCCTCATGGGATGTTCTTGGAAAAAGAGTTAACTCTGGTTGGTGAGGAATATTCAAATCTACTTTAGTATGTATGCTCTCCACTGTTGTTTGTGAACGGAAAACAAATGGTAACCTTTGGGGGATTACATGGGATCCTGGTCTTGGAAGATGTCCATCTCACTATGTCAAAATGGGTTGATCACAGGCAGCTTCTTCAATTCTAGTGGGAAAGTCGGGGTTTCCCTTTGATCTCTCTCCCTTTCAGTGTCTCTAGTGCACCAGGGAGTTTCAGGGGGCTCTTATCGCCATTGCCTTCAGCTTTTAGAGGGCAAGATCTTACGATACAGTGTTTTCAACAACATTCAGAAATTACTGTTCTTCTTTGAGTTCCTGTGATTCGTAGTGGATTCATTTGTCAGAGTGCAAAGCTGCATGCAACAGAGAAATGGCATGTTGTATCTCTTTCTTATGGGTCGCAATGGTGTGAGTAATGGGACTTCTTGTATCTTCTATGCATGCAGTAACCCAAGCCCACTATACCATAAGTCTCTATAAAGACTAGAAATTCCTGACTGTGACAGGGCTTGTTATATTCGGAGCCTGCATAGATCAGGACGCTTGATTAAAGCTTCGATGGTGTCTAAATCATGGAGATATCTGGAATAGCAAGGACATTTTCATTTCCATCCCTGAACCATTTTTAAAATCAGATGCAAAACTGTCCTGGCACAAAATGTAAAAACAACTGTTGATAGACAGAATGCAGAACAATGTCATACATTCACCCCAGTACAGAGATCTGGGCCTAAATCCATCTTTTTTTTGCTCACCATCATGTTTGCTGTAACACTTTTCGCACTGAGTGGGAGAGGTATGCCCACACGTGTGTCCCTTGATCACTGTGCCTCTGGATTCAAGCTAGCCTGGTTGAAGAAGGGTGACATACCATGAAAACGGACCCAGGATGCTTGTTTCCGGTCCAGGGACGACCTGGCCTGGCAGTTCGGTCTGGACTGTTCCCATGGGGCACAGGGTCAAGACTGATTTGCATATGGCTAGGTCCAAACTGGGGTGGCCTAGTGGGCAAAAGAGCAATGGATTTAACCTAGATCTTTTGACTGGGGGAGATTGTTTGCATTGTCAGCATTCCGTCCATCATTTGTTTGCTGGCACAAAATGTACCCATTGGTAAAGTTGCAGAATATGGTACCAGGAGGAGTCCTCATTACACATAAACTGTTTTGTGAGCTCATTTGCAGTTAGGGTTCTCACTAAACACACGTTACATTGCCTTGTCTGACGTATCCATCAATCAGCTGTCAAAAATTCGATCTAGCAATCTATAAAAACTGTCGAAGAGATACTGGGAATATGTCCTCTTACTCAAATCTGAAAAAGCCGAATACATGCCTGAGATTCAGAATGTATTGGTCAACTAGCACTCTGCATTTACTACTTTACAATGGATGACACCTCGACTGCTCAACTCTAAACAAACCAACCAATTTAATAATAATTTGCCTTCTTAGTGATTGATGAAGATCAAGCATTGGGGAGAGGTGATGGAAAAGTAGTAGGCATTTATCCCTGCTCTAAGGTTGCTGTCAAGGTTTATGCAGAGTTGAAAATGACCCCTTAAAGCAGCATGCATGACAATGATTAACCTTACATGATGTAGGCTGATGTACTTTGTTGGTTCTTTTGGTGATTGTAATACATGAAGCCGGTGAACAATGTCAGGTGTTGGTGCTTTGGCTCGGCTGGGAATGGAGGGGAGTGTAGTCTGTTCAGGACATTATGCACCTGATTCAAAAAGCATTTTCTAAAATTAATTTGGTCTTGCTCCTGTCACAGATTATTCCTAATTACTCCTGTCATAGGTTTTTCGTGATTATCTTGGAAAAAATCACAAAGCATTTTCTGTGAGCAGTTCTATCTTACTTCTGACTTTTAGTGTGACTCCTCGACATTTACAGGAGTAACATACGCTAACTCAGAAGAAAAAAACAACTTCTATCTTCCACGATGTAGATAAATTCCTTTGGAAGAATCCAAAATATATATCGCTATGAAGCAATGAACACATGTGCACTCAAAAGCACCTCTTAGGATAAACATCCCATATACATTTCATTTAGGACCAAAGCACCACTCACAACATCAGACAGAAACCTCTCACACACTAGCGTAGTTCAGAAATGGCATATAACCAGCAGCACAATTATCTGACTGTATCTAATCCCCTGGCAAAAGGTATGGTACCCTCTTAAGCCCTAGTAAGAGCAGCATTAGTATTTTTATAGAAATTTGTAAAGGGCACGTACACAAATAAGTACAGACTCTTCATGTGAAGTGAATGTACTATCAACAGAGGAAGCAGGGAGTCTTAATCAAACCAAGTAAGATTAGGAAGCGAACAGCCAGATCTTAAGTAGTTTATGCAATTTGGTTACAGCTCTCACAGAGAGAGATAGTGTGTTCCAGATGATAGGATCTTCCACTTGAAAGGAGCGCTCTTCCCTGGCTAGATGTTTTGGTTTCTTCAACACTATGACAAATTTACCAGATGATCTCAAATGTTATGTTAGAATGTATTTACAGAGGGTTTTATGAAAGGATGAAGGCTTGTGCCGTAATATACTATGTGCATACAGCTGCAAATTGAATAGATTAACACAACAAATAAAGCTGGTTATAGTACGTAATCACATTATCATTTTTTTTCGTTTGGAACACTAGTCTCAACACTGCATTCTGGAGACTTTGCAAGCAGTTATGACTTTTCTTGGACAGGCCTAGATCGGCAGAGTTGCCAAAATTCAGACAAGGCTAATTCTGTGAGGGAGTTTAAGAAAAGGAAAAATGTTATGATGCAATTTCAGATGAATGAGACAGTACTTCATCAAGACAGAAAGCTGGTTGATTAAGGAGAGCTTGGTGTCAAGAATGGCTCATAAATTATGTGTTCAAGAAACAGGCTCTGGGCGTTTGCCTAACAGAGCGGACAGAAGAGGGCAGGCCCAATTATTGAACTTGTAATAAATGTGTAGATTTTCTGATACAGGTGAATTTAATTTTAGAAAAGTATTAGCTGCCCAATGGTGGGTGGCTTCTAAACTCAATAGAAGATCAGAGGCAACATTGGAAGAATTATAAGAGAGCCAGAAGCCAAATTGAGTGTTGCCTAAATAGAAGGAGGATTTACCTCTGAAATATTACCATAGAGGTGCCTGCAGGTATAGATAGAGATTAAACAACATAGGGGAGATTATTGCACATAGAAGAAGTTTGGGCAATGAATGAAAGGGGCCTAAGTGTACTGTTCAGAATCTTCCAGGAACCGGACCCTTAATGGCTAAACAGGAAAGAAGTTGCATCAGGAATTCATTGTCTGTGGTGTGGAAGGAGGTGAAGAGGTACAGAAGTATCACGACCCTTCCATCACCCTCATGCACCGCCATTCGCAGATCACCAGTTGTGGATGTTACTGCAGTCTATATGTTCCTATGAGGTCTGAAACCTGCCAATCATGCAGGCATTGGATGTTTTCAATAACGCTTTCAAGCTGATGAGTCGCTGTGTTTTCAAGCACTACACTGCTACCTGTATTGGCAGACAGAAAAAGAGGTGAGAACAAATTAATTTAGTTAATAATTGAAAAAGGTGTTATACTGAATGACTAGTTTCAGATCATTACAAAATTAATAAAAATAAACTAAGAGGACTTCTCTGGTGTAAGTATAATTGTGCCTTATCTTTTTGAATTCATTTGCCAGTGTTGGATGCAGAAATGTGAACTAAAGAAAAGAAACCGAATGCTAAAGCTCTGTATTTAGGGACAGTCACTATTGAGGTCTACCTTGAAGATTTAGCACCTTTAGCACCCATGTTTCCAGATGTTTATTTTAAAACTGAATGCAAGACAGTTCTGTCCCACCTATACAAACAAGACTAAACTAGCTTGTAAATGGTCATCAAAGTAAATGGTAGGTTTCAACGTACTAACAAACTTACCAATGTGTTTATTGGAAACCGTGGACAAATTTGCCCATGCTCTTCATTGGATTTCGGATGACTTTTGATCAAAGGGTTTAGTTCTTGAAGTGATTTCGGATGTTCGGCAAAGTGATTTCAGCAGTCAGTTTCTAGTATTTTTCAGCTGATGATGTTGGATTTGGCAGATACATGAACCCAAGAATTGTCCCGTTTTTTATGTTGAATAAGTGGAGAACTCTTTCACCCTATTGCCATTTAGCAATTTCACAATATTTTATAAGAGATTTCATTTGTGATTGCAACACATTCTATTGAATTCCGATTTAAAAATGGAACAAATTTGATGAAATAGCATGTACTTGGTGATTTTATTAATGAAATTAGTGTTCTGTTTACAGTAATGGTATATGACACGAAGATAGATTATTTCATTTGGAGAAATGGTGAAGCTAATATCCAGATTATGTTATAAAACAGTGCAGCTATGAAAACACAGTAACTGTTCACAGGCCTGCAGCTGTAAATTAATCATTTGATCAATATGGCCATTTTGCAATTATGGCAGATGAAATTGTAAACGCGGATAAGTGTGTTGAGGTTATTTCGTGCTTTTGACACAAACTTAAATTTTCTCAGAACTATGTGTAAAAGTGGGATTAGCGTTGTGTGATGACAGATTGATGATGCTTGGGTGAATAAATAAAAAGATAAATAGTGGGTTTACAGAGTAGTTTATACATGGTTATTAAGAGATAGATTAATAGGTAGAAAATCACACAAACGTATAAACTTCACTTGTTAAGATTTCATTGAGTTGGGTTAATGGTCCGCACAGTTGAATAAATTCCTTACAAAAGTGAAGAATATGCAAAACATTACACTTTTCGTGCCGTTGGAAGACACTAATTGGTCTCTTGAGGACCAATGAGTACTTCTTTTTAGCACTGAACCGTCTAATTGTTTGGAATACTCTTCAATTCTGATCTCAGCCACCCAAATGCGCCAAAGGTATCTACATTCTTTATAGTTTCCGCTATGAGGTGCCAGCAGTTTGCAACTTTAATACCAGTGATTTGCTGACCTTGAATAGCAACGGTAAGCAGAATAGAGAAATAGTCCTGGACACAGAAAATGGTCTTGGCTACCTGACACTGATCTTAGATCCTTGTAGGTGCAAGGTAACTGTCAGTGAGCCAGATGCGAAAGTAAATATTTTCACCTGTCACATCTAATGCACCTTGGTCATTCAGATGGTAAAACGTGAGTAGACAGTGAA
Source organism: Lissotriton helveticus (assembly GCF_964261635.1). Lineage (NCBI taxonomy): Eukaryota > Metazoa > Chordata > Amphibia > Caudata > Salamandridae > Lissotriton > Lissotriton helveticus. The sequence continues at coordinate 15,029,371 of NC_136060.1, read as the reverse complement.
GCTTGTATATTCTATATGAATTACATTTCTAAATGATTGAGTGAACAGAAATTGGAAAGATGTACTTCATACCCCCTCCAATTGCAGCTAGAACACCAGTCATTAGACTGTCTTTCATAAACAACCTTATTTTTCTATGCTATACATCTTTCTTTTCTAAAGGACACCTATCCTACAGAAAGTCTGTTGGTGGTGGCTGGCACCTATATTGTATAGGACATATTTACCTAGCTATACAGTTGAGGCGGGTTTCTGGCCTCAGATGTGCAGTGCACATACCAGTTGTGTTTCTACAGTTCTAGTAGAAATATTCAGTCTTTGTTTACTCTGAGATTTCAGCTACTGTGTTTCTATAAGGTTTTGATGCACGTTACAAAATACTTCACAGTACTTTATCTTACAAACTGCTGGATGTGGTTGAATTATTACAGTCCCAAAAGGCCCACTGGATTTAGGATTGGTCACTACAAATCGTCAGTTAGGACAGGCCTTCGTTTATGAACCAGAGGATCAAATATAGACATATCCACATTTATAGAATGGATGTAGTAAATGTTTATTAATCAGTGCCATTTCCTCCACCCACCACTCTGATAAACCCAGGCCTCAGGGATTCTTGGAGGCTACTAAGGGGGCACACAGATTACTCTTTAGCACTGGCTGGTCGTGAACAAAGCAGTCTCAACAACATAGTTTATAGGTGATGACCTTTTTCTCTCAGGTAATCCTGATGAAAGGGACCTCATGTTCCGGAGTGGATGTTGCCCCATGATGGCTCCCACAGATCTCCCTACTCTAGTAGGGCTTTGGTTCTCTGACAAGCAAGAATTTTGTGACAAAGCACAGCACCCCATCTTCTCTCTGCAATCAGTAGACCTCTTGCTGAAGGGTAACATGCTGCTTTTCTTGAATTGTAAGTTGAAACTGGTTCCTAGCATGGCAGAGAAGAACTGCCACCAGTAACCTCTTGCCCCTGGTGTGCAAGCCTCTCTTCCACATCATCTTTGCTTTAGAGCGTAGCGAAATAGTGGAGCACATTACTTTACAAACGAGCTGTACTAGGAGCCAGTTGGGATCAACTAGTTCTCTTGCAATGTTTATATAATTGGGATATCATCCATCCATTCACAGACCCCATGCCTATTTCTTAACCAGTTTACTCATTACTATGGATAAAAGTAGTCCTGGCTGAGCTGCTTCGAACTGATCCAAGTCAAGTTGTTAATTTGGCCCAGACAGCTGGCTATATCTCTTGCGGTTGCATAACAAGCAGGAAGAGGGGACAGCTGGAAGTACTCCGTCAGAGGCTCAGTGACACATTCCAAACAGAAGATGTCCTGAGACTCCTACCTCCAGGAATTATGTATTTGCCTTACAGGAGATTACGGAGGGTGGGGCTACCAGATCACTAGTGAACTGGGCAGTCTACCATGCCGCCATCCACCATTTTAGGCAGCAGCTCACATGTGGAGCTCACAATGGATTCCACTATCACTTCTTTCAAAAAGAACACAGCCCTTTCTCTTACTCCATGATCCATGTAACATGTACCTACTCTATCCACCTATTAATGAAATATATTCTTAAGAGTGACTTAACAGGGTCTTTTACTAGAAGGAAGCAGTAGCTCGCTCCTCTTGAAGGAGACTGGTAAACAGTCCTGTCTCTTCACTAGACATCACTGTCACGCCCACCATTCCTACCAAGATACAGTTAGAGAGAACAGCAGAACAGGGAGTCAATGAGAAACAAAACAACTCACAGGGAAGCAACACAGGGCAAGGAGGCAAGATCTTCAGAGCTATGTGGGGAACTTTCTGTCCCTACATCACTATCTAAAAATATATTTTTATAATGCCAAGAGCAAATAAAGATATTATTTATATTGTATACAAAGACATACAAAGACCCAAGTCAGCTTATCAAATCAGTGGTATTGGACTAAAGTAACAGAGATGTCATAAGAGGTGTGATCCTCAAAGGCTCCCCAGGATATCTACTAACAGATTTTGTGAAAACACAAAAGCAACACACCAAATACCTCATTGTACCTCACAAAGTAATAGCATAGTCCTGGATGCAATCGTAAGCTCCACGAAATGATGAATAATTTATGGCCGTCTGCTGCAAAATATGCAGAATTTTACTGCTTTTTCTAGTTCAAACTGGACAAAAGTTTTTTTTTAAATGTGACAAAATGTCTTGCTGCGCAGTGGAAGACCCCTCACAAATGTGGCTGGTCACCATTCAGTTATTTCTGTATTTGAATGTTAAACTAGTTCTACTGGAGTAAAACCTTTGCCCTGACAATATTAAAATGTGTACAAATTGCAAAATAATATAAAGTAATACTATCACAAATTGTACCGCATTACGCTAAATAATTTGTCTTTTCTTGCTGCCTAATTTAGTGAAACCTGCTGCATAATTTGGTCTTTTTCTGCCACATCATTCCAGTGTCCCTGCTAATAAGTTATTATTGAAGAAGCATTATGCCTCAAAATTTAGCAACCACTCTAAACAAAGCAATGGACAACTGTACACCTCGGCAGAAGGAATCACATGTATATCATAAGACATGCACATGCATGCACCTAATGCTCCTGAAAGGTCCATTAGAGGAGTGAGCCAGGCACATTTCAGCAGGGAATATCACTAAACCATACACTCGTTTATTCCACCCTTGCTACAAAGTACGAACTACCAATAAGTAACATGAAATACCACCAAATACAATGTCAACCAATTACTTGACAATTTTCAATTTCCATAATTGTGTAGGGTTCCTATATTACAAAACATGCAAAGCACCATAAAAATACAAATGACAGTATAGCACTACATAAATCCATCTACTTAACATAACATAGCCTGATTTAGAAGCTGATTGAAAGGTACTCTGATGCAATAGCAACAGAGTACCCTTTCTACCAATCTGAGTTTACAGTTGAGCAGACCTCCAGTGTGTAGAAAAGAGGGGGACTACTCTGTATCCGCCACCACCATACATCTCCAGTGGCCAGGTAGTGTAAGGGCCATCGGAAGTTTACACATGTGGGTGCCTGCAATATTTAGAGTGGGTGGACACATGGCCAGTTTTCTCTGGCCATCAATGCCATAAAAAATTGGGCGGTAAGGATCAGTGAAACTTTTAAATTGTCCCCCAACCATGGGAGAATGTTCCTATGGTGAAGGTTCATTTTTAATAAAAATATATTTAAAAAAAAAGTCCTTTTTGGGATATTTTTTTTAAGAAAAAAGGAATAGGTTGAAATTTGACATACTGCTCATGCATTTCTAGGAACCACCATCATAGCAGTTCCTGGAAAATGCAAGAAATGTCTGCAGGGGCTGTGGACATGCACTGTAAATATGTGGTAGAGCATTACAAAAGTAAAAACATATTAGTCTACAAATAGAAGCCTTCATGTAAATACAGTAGCTGGGAGTTGTGGCAACATCCCCTTCACATTTTCCTCTGTGTCTGGGTGATCTCTGCTGGGGTGATGCATCTTCTGTTTCCAGAGAAGTGATGCAGAGATAGCAGTGTAATTAAAGCTGTGTATGTACCAGATACGTAGATGGGAACGGCCTTAACAAAGCAGGCTCAGCTATTGCAGTTTTCCCCTCAAGCCAAACCCCGCTTGCCTTAACCACACACATGCCTTAACAATGCATACGCGTGGTTAAGGCAATGCGTGGTCTAGATGCCAAGTGGATAGGTTGGAGAGAAAGACAGGAAGACGAAGGATGGTCGGGAATTGGGAGAGGATGCAGTGAGGTAAGTCGGGCTGGTGCTGAGTTTTGGGGGTGGAGGTAGTTTTTCAGGGTGGGGGTAGGTTTTAGGACTCAGGAGGTGGTCTTGGTTGTTTGTAGGGCAGGGAGCAGTTTTAGGCTTCATGGCGGGGGGCTGGGTCAGGGTACTTAGCAGGTCTAAGGGACAATTTTTAGGGCTCAGGGCAGGGGGCTGTAGAGGGGGTAGTTTTTAGGGCAGGGTTAGTTTTAGGGCAAAGGGTGGGGTGGGGAAAAAGGGACAGTTTACAGGGCAGGGGACAGTTTAGGCCTCAGGGTGTGGGGAGCTGGGTCGGGGTACTTTAGGGATGTAGGGCACACTTTTTAGGGCTCAGGGTGTGGGGCTGGTGTAGTTTTGGGGTCTGGGGTAATTTGTAGGGCTCAGGGCAGGCGCAAAAGTGGCAGTTTTTAGGGCAGGGGTATGATCTTTAGCACCCATGTGTGGAAAATTAGTACGATTTGGTAAACATTATCTGCGCCATCTTGCCTTTTCCCCTGATGCCACACTTTTTGTCATACGCACCCGCCATTTTAGGTGCCTCGATCAGAACCACCCTCTGCACGCCACTGGCCCCCAGCACAGCCCTTCGCCCTCACAAGCCCCCACGCACTGGCCACCCCCCCCCCCGCTCTCACATGCCTTGGGTCATAAACCCCTCTTCAGCGCAGCTCTGCCTCGGAACCCCATCCTGTTCCCAGCGCAACACCTCCCTTCACTCCTTTCATGGTCCCAGGCCCTTTTGATACAAACCCCCTTTCCTGCGTGCCCGTTTGTCTTCCTCGTTCCCAGGCCGCCACCTGGCCCTGCGGATACTGTTTATTGCCCCCCCCCGTACAGTAGGAAGCTTCCCCCATTAAAGGACCCTCGAATTGATCAAAGCCCCCACCCTATGATATCCGATCAACCCCACACATTCCGTGAATCGGCGGAATGTCCAGCTGCGCGATAATCATCACCTATTGTGACCGGGGTGGGGATTTCAACTGTAAATGTGTGTGGGAACGGGCCTGAAGGGGAGATTCCGAGGATGTCCTTTCATACTTCAAAGCATTGCAAGAATGTGTTACCTGTAATAAAATTCATAAACCTGTGTATAAGAGGCCAGGCCTCAGAGATGCGGTTAGAGCACCTCGTGATGATACTGGCTGTCCGAACTGATGTGTTCTCCTCCGGAGAGAATAAACCTTGTTTCCTGCCTTCCAGTCTCCAGCGCCTGCCTCTTCATTGTTTAATATTTTGTGGGTTAAAGAGGCGATACCGCCGGGCAAATATTGGTTGTCCTTGACCTGTTTTTACACATGTCCCTTTACCCATCATGTCTTTACCACGAAATTGCATGTTAAAGGCATGTGTTGTACAGGCATGCACTGTACAGGCATGCGTGGTAAAGATGCAGTCGTGGTAGAGACCGTGTAGTACAGATATGCGTTGTTCATGCATGCTTTGTACCATCATACAACCAACACAGAAAGGTTGGGATACAGCTCGGCCAACGAGACTGTGGTTCATATACACAGCGTGCTCCGTTTTCATCTCTAACAGTTTTCTTACTGTAAATGGCATTATGGTTCTATAAAGTTTTCATAAGATATAATATTAATTCATTCTGCTTGTATCCAAGAATTTTGTGCCCTTTTCATTTTTTCAGGTCAGCAATTCGGAGGAGGCCAGCAGAGAGAAGCAGAGTAAAACTGAAGCTTTCTTTGAAGTAGGATTCATCATTATTGACATCGTGCATTGAGTTGTTTAGAGGATAAAACTAGGAGTACTGAAAGGATTTCTGATTTATTCTCCGAGTGTGTTCAGTGAGAGCGAAGTGTTATGGGAATGCATTCATCCACTCAGGCCCTACATCTTATCCGCTTGCGTAATCTAAGAAAAGTTAGTCATCTCATATTAATACACGTTAATATTAGTTAATAAGACAATTGTTAGGATAAAAATATAAATATGGAAGGCAACCTTAACCCGGTAGCTCTGCCTTCTCTGATAACATCGCACACTAACAGTCAGTGTATTGACATGGACCATGTTATGCATGCACCTTACTTTGTATATATGATTGTGCATTACAGTATTGGTATTTATAGCTAGAGAGTAAAGGAGCACTGCAGAGCCTAGTGAGGAGACAATAGGAGCTCTTGTACAAAAAGCTTGACAGCAGGGCAAGGTTTCACCTAATCTGAGTGGGCAATGCCGGAAACCTTCTATTGATGATGGTTCTGAAGTTCTTTGATGGGAACTGCTATGGCAGATGAATGCTGTTCTTTACTCCATGCTGGGGAAGGTCTGCTGCCAGGTATGTTTTGTTGCACTTCTTCCATTTTGGACTGGTCATGTACTTACTGTGCTTATTAGACCAGGAAAGTCATTTATGTGGTCAATCTTGATTTATCAGTCTGGGAAGGATATGATTAAATGGTTTCAGTCCTTCAACAAGGTGTGCAGCACTGTGAAGGATGCTCTTGAGTGGGTTCATTGTGGAATCAAGAACACCAGTGGGTCGAGCATTGACAGTGTTCATGTGTGAGAGGATGTGGGCTAGAACATTAGGTTTGAAGTCTTCTTTGGCAAGAAAAGTTTTGAGCAAGCAGGAGCGGTTTCACAGCTCTTGCTTGCTGAGAGCGGAGTTCGGGTTTGCTCTGACGTGGCAGGAGCTGTCATAGCTCCCTCCAAGTCAGAGCAAACAGCTATGCACTCCAGGACATAGCAGGAGCCAGCCCTGGGGGGTGGCGATCCCCAGGGTCATTATTGGCTACAGGAGGGGGGACCGCGGGCCCCCCACCTTTTATCTGCATAGGCCGACCCCGGGGAAGTGGTGGTTCTCATGGCATATATGGGCCCGCAGGGTGGGCGTGTGACCCCCCCTCCTTCTTTTGAGAAAAAAGAAAGCCTTGAGGAAGTGTTGGTTTCCGGGGTGTGGGGGTGGCCATTCAGCCCCTACTCCATAATTAAGATATCCCCAGGGAGGTGGTGGTCCCTGGGTCATAGTTTAGCCCTTGGAGTGGGCCCTAGGCACCCCCTCCACATTTAAAAAAAATCTCCGCATGCTCCCAGGACATGGCTTACCCGGGAGCTAGAATTTAAATGAGCATGGGAGCCTGTGTTTGGTTTTATTTTTTTATTTTTTGCTGCAAATTGTATTAATTTGCAACAATTAAAAAAAAAACAATGCATTTATAATTTGCTGGGAGCCAGTGGAGCTCCAAGACCAAGGCTTGGGGGTCAGGGTATTCCTACCATGACCACTTTTCTTTTTTTTTCTTTTTTGTGTGGAACTCGAGAGAAGCCAAGGCCCAAGATGGACCAGGAAGTGTTGGCAGCCAATCAGAGCTCTGCATTTCACTGCCAAGCTCATTATTATTTGCAATGTCCTCTGGCCACAGATATCTTTATTTTTTCACTTATATTTCTCACTAACTACTGAACGGACTTACACCGGCTAACTGAACGCGTGATCTGCTTAACCAAATCTACCTTTCTGCCGAATTCAATGTAATTCCATCCAGCGGTTCGGGCTGTAGTCGCTTTCAAAATTCTTATGGGAATTAACATGGGAAACACACTTTTTTTTATCTCCCTTTTTCTCATCCCCCACTTGGCCAATCACCCCGAAACTTTCCAAGTGCAGCAAGAATCACTGGGGCACTATTTGTTTAAAAAGAAATTCCAGGACACTCCGGGATGCTTGATTTAGTTTAATGGCAAGATTGCTCTCTACCAACGCGTTTCACCTTTCGGCTTTGTCACGGTATGGTTTGAGCCTCTATACTTCCGTTTTACATACAGAAATGTCATTAACAGTGAGAAAGAACCCATAATTTGTATACATAGTGTTTGTTCTTTTTGCTGAGCGCCATCTTGAGACATCAGCATTATATGGGCAATTTGATCTAATTCATACCATTTGATTGATGTGCAATGCGAAACTCTGCTTATTGTGTAAAACACGTAACAAAAATTATCAATTAAAATAACAAGTTACTTAATGCGTTCACGCACAGACAAAGTAAGCTAGTTCTGGTGCTGCACATTTTTACTTGTCATTCCATCGTGATGTTATGTCACACGAAATGCTGTCACAGTGGGTATTCTGGTCGTCATTGCATGGTGATTCTATACAGAATTCTGCCACAGTGGGCTTTTTATCCCTTAGCACCATTACTAATATATGCCAATATTAGCTTACTAAATTCAAAACAGCATTTCATATAACATAACATCACCATGGAATGACGACTAAAAATGTACAGCACCTGTTAATGACATTTCTGTATGGAAAATGGAAATATGGAGGCTTAAACCATACTGTGACAACGCCGAAAGGTGAAACGCGTTGATAGAGAGCGATCTTGATATTAAACTAAATCGAGCATCCCGGGGTGTCCTGGAATTTCTTTTTAAAGAGAGAAAAATTGTTTAATATATATATATATATATATTTATATATATATTCAGTTTTCAATCCCTAAACTCCACCATCCCTAAATATACACTTACCCACCCCTAAACCCTAAAAATACCCTTGCCACCCAATACCCTTACACACCCATAAACCCTAAAAATACCCTTACCACCCACTGCCCTTACCCACCCCTAAACCCTAAAAACACCCTTACCACCTTTTACTCTTACCCACCTCTAAACCATAAAAACACCCTTACCGGCCAATTCCCCTTTCCACCCTAAGCATACACTTACCACCCAATATTCTTAACCGTCTCAAAACCTAAAAGCACCCCTACCACCTAATACCTCTACCCACCTTAAACCATAAAATGCCCTTACCACCCAATGTCCTTCCCCACCCCTAAACCCCAAAACACCCTAATCACCTGATACTCCTACTCACCCTAAAAACACCCTTAGCACCCTATACCCTCATCCACCCCAAACCCAAAATATTACCTTGCCACCAAATACCCTTACCCTATCCAAACCTCTAAAATCACCCTTGCCACCCTATACCCTTATGTACCCCATAACCCTTAAAATGCCCTTACCCTAATTGCGAATATACATATCATTATATAAAAAATGGGTTTCAGTTACCTGATATAAACATTAATTTTTGTTGTGAAGGCATGCATTTTAAAGGCATATGCGTGGTAAAAACCTGTGTGGTAAAGACCTGCATGGTAAAGGAAATGTGTGGTAAAAATGGCATGGTAAATGGTGTTTCCTGCCTTCAGGGACCTGAAGCAGCAACATACAGAGGACAAAGGTAAAACACAGGGGCAGCTAACGTTTTTATTGACTGTACTTTCCTCTATAACAAAAGGTTTAAGTTCTTCCATTTAAAAAAAGTCTTTCTTTAATCTTGCTTCAATCGTTCTACGAGAGGAAGGAGATTATCCTCGACCATGTGTCTAAGCCTGCTGTTGATGCTGATACCTACATATTGGAGTCCTTGGGCACCGATTTGATTTAATAACAGGCACATCTGAGTTTGGCCAGTTGATCCTATGGCTGGAAGAAATCAGTAATGATGGATATGACTCAAGAGGTGACAAGAAGAACAGGTTATCCTCTTCATAAAACCTTTAACATGCTGTCTTCAGTTCCGATTCCCCTGACCTCCACTGAATGGCATATAGCTCTGGACAGAAGCTCCATGGCAAGCTGGAAGAGGACAAGGCAGATGGGGCATCCCTCTCTGGTGCCTCTAAAGATCTTGAATGTATGGGAAAGGAAGCTTCTACAGTAAATATCCACCAAAGGCAAACTATACCTATGAAATCTTAATCCCAGCCCATTTTTGACATCATGTGAAAGGCAATCAAATGCCTTTTCAGCATCCAAGGAGAGGGCTAGATGTTCCTGAGAGTTGTTTTTCATTTGCCAGAGTAAATGTGCTAAAGTTCGGAAGTGGTTGCAAGAGCAATGCCCTAGCATGAACCCCACTTGCAAATTATGAATCAATTGGAAGATAACCTTGCCCTATCTTGCAGGAATTTTAGCAATTGTTTTTAAATCCACATTAGTCAAGGAAATCTAGTACAGTTTAACAGATCCTTCTTCTCCTTGAGGGGGAGGGTGGCTTTATTAAATCTGGAGCTCATTTCTACCAGTTCCTGATGCACCCACATCAGCAGGTAGATAAGGATGGATTTGCTATCTTGTAGAATTGGCCAGGGTACCCGTCTTCTTCAGGAGACGTACATGTGAGTGACTCCTTGGTGGCCTTGCCTATCTCCTTCTTTTGAAAAGGCCCCTTCTAAATATGCTTGTCCTCTTCAGTAAGAGTGGGGAGATATAGAGGGTCAAAGATATAATCATTTTAATTGGGAGCATTAAGGCCACTGACTGGTGCCAGTAAAAGGCACAAATCAGAGCAAGCTTTAAGTTCTGCCACAGTAGAATCCCTATCGATACTTCTCTCAGTGTTGCCTTCCTTGCTGCACATAGTGTCCTGTGGAAATCAACCGAGTCCTCATTTTCCACAAGAGAGCAGGTAAAAAGTTAGAGTTGTACCTTCTGCTCAGGTTGTCGATAGCCAAATGCCTCAATTCGCCATCTAATCTGTGGTGGTGCCATAAACCCCAGATTGAAATCGAAGTGGACCAAGCTGTTGTCAGAGAAGCCAGCCTCTTGCATTGCTCGATTCCCCCTCTGATATCCACTTAAGTGATGACCTCAACTTATCTCTGTCTTTGTTGAGGGGTTCTACAATTTGTTAAAGGCCAGCAGTTATGTTAAAATAATTTAGTATATCGTGAGTGACTAACTCCCGAAGGGGTATCTTACCACACTATATAGTTATAGGCAAAAGAGACATTAAAAATAGCCAGGCCTTAAAACATTTCTTGACACTGTTAAAATCAAAGCAGGAACGAATATAAAAAGGAAGTTTGTTCTGTTCATGAGGAACCTCATAGGCGAACAATCTTTTGTCATATCTTGCAGTACAGATGCGCCGGGCATAAAAGCAATTGAATCTAAGATTCCTGCTAGGTAAGTAAGGAAAACATTTCTCTTGTAGATAAAGTGGACCCTTGCCAACCAAAGATTTATGAACAAGACAGAGAAAAGGGACCATTTTCTCACTGGGAGCCAGTGAAGAGATTTCAGTGTGGGTTCCAAAGGAAAACCAAAAGGGAGTTTGCAGACCAAACGTGCAGCAGTATCTTGAACAACTTGCAGTTTAGAAAGAAGCGACTCATTAGTAGCTACTATCAAGGCATTCCCGTAGTCAACGCAACTCACTATAAGCACTTGAATAATAGTTCCCTTTGATCTTAACAGAAGCCATAGGAACACTTTTTTGAGCATGCTCATAATAAGGAAACAAGCACCACATATAGACATGATCTGTTCTTTCGACAGGGCCGACCAAACAGTCATTGCACACTTAGCAGGGTTGTACCACTCCTACTCTGTAGCCCCGCCCCCCTAAAGCAATATGCCGCAGCAGGAGGACAAAATAAAATGACAATAACATTAGTTATTATCGTTTAGTTTTTTCCTTTCTTTCGCTGCATCAAGGCAGTGGAGCGATGTGGAGCCGCCACTGCATTGATAGCATTTTTGAGATAACATAGAAACGGACAGATGACGTGCAAGCCTAATCAAGGAGTCACAAAAGGAGTGGTCTAACCTGAATTGATAGGTCTTATTAGTAAGTATGACTCCACCTATAATGACACAGACAGACCCAAAACTTATACAAATGCTGCACCAAAGTGTTCCCGCTGTGGTTGAATGCTATTTAAGCAATTTGATTAGATATTCTGTTCTTCATACAGTATAGATCAAACACTGATTAAGACCAATGAAACCATCTATACAATGCTACATACTTTTTCAGGTCTTGGTCCTAATTCTAAATGTTTGAGTTTTATACTTCATAAATCTGCAGCCATTCAAGTGCTATTCCTCATAGGTGCAGATTTATTAATTTTTACCTATTGAAAAAATCAACAGGCATGTGCACCATCTTTGTGTGCCTCCGGGCACTTTATTATTACAGAAGGGGACGCAAATGCTTGTGCGGCCCCTTCTGTAATCCAGAAAGCACTGAGGCACATGTAGCAGCAGCACTATCATTAGAATGGCCCCATGCAAATAAGGGAATCCCTTTGAATCAGTGCCCATGCCATATTATGAACGCGGGTGCGGTGGCAAACATGCCTTTAGGAGGCACTGTGAAAGTGTGCCACAAAAAGGTGGCACACTTTCAGTGTGCCTCCTAAAGGCAACCCTCTGGAAGAAAGAGACATCCCCTTGCTGGGCGGTGCACTCTCAGCACCCCACTCCAAAGGGATCTCTCTCCTCTCTGAAAAGTGCAGGCAGGTGGCCGCCTGCACAATGAAACACGGAGCAACTTTGAGGCCACTGCTCCATGTTTCCCTTGAATTGGCCGGCCCAGGGCAACATGACTTTGCGGCTTCCCTGTGGGCAGCGGATTCACCATAATAGGGCTCACTTTCCCTGTTTGCACCCAACACACTTGTTTTAAGGTGTGCTGTGGTGTAAACAGGGAAAGTGTGCCCTTATGGTAATATAGGCCCAGGAAGGCAGAGCATGTTGCAGCTTTCCTGGGGAGGCTAGTTCCCTGACGTGCTATTGTACACAGTGTACCAAGGCATATTGTGAAAGGCAGTCTGGTGTGCAAATGCACATTTTCTTTTTTTCACCATGGCAAAACATTTTACCCCCCCAAGGAGAAACCTCTTCCCCTGCACCCCTTAACAGCTTCTTTTTTTAGGGGGAGGGGGGGGTGGGGGAGAGTAATTTCTCTTCTTTTCCTGGAAGAGGGAGGGGTTATTCCAGCCGTTTGCTTGACTACATTTTAGACTGTTTCTTTCCTAGAGTAAACATCAGACTGTTTTCGTGATGAGATGATACTGGATGAGATTATGAATGGTGCTGACTCAAAAGTTGGAGAGTGGGCCCAAAATACTTTTTTTAACAAAGCAAGCAGCTATTTACCACATATTTTCTGAATGCACTAGACACTTAAGTCATTTGACTGATATTTTCTGTGAAAGAAACATCTAGGCCCTGGATCCATAGAAGGGTTTAAGCAGAAAATAGTTGTTTCGGTTTTCTTTGCCTTAGTAAAAAGAGGTCACATGTTGTTAGCAAGAACATTTGGCTCACTTAATTAACATAGACTTAACACAGGCTTTACATTGAGGCGTGCCTTTACATAAAATAGTGAATATTGGTTTTGCCATGTCTCTGGAATTGCATAGTGGCGATCTCCAGGGATCTAGGCAGTGTACATATATATTCATTTTGTTGCCTTCAAAAGATGTTGATGTAATGGCAGTCCATTGAGACACAAACATACATTTCTACACGCATGGTAAAAATTATATTGAACTTTACTGGAACACACCTACAAGAATGTACAAAAGATTAACCTTGTACCAGCCTAATTTTATCCCAGAAGTTACAGAAAATATGCACTCCAAGTCACTTTATAGGTTCTGCTGTAGCAATTATCAAATATTCCTGTTGGTCAAAATGGGAAATACTTTTTCAATATCCTAAATAACGTTATCACTCCCTTGTTATTTCTGCAAGAAATTTAAAAAGAAGAATCTGAGGTGTAGGATCTTGCATATTTTATTCACCATGTTGTTGCTTTTTAAAAACCTTGGAAGACATTTTGAAAGGTACGTTTTAATTTTTTTGTTGGGAGCACAAACTCACTTTCAGCAGAACTGTTTGCAGTACAATACATTCAGCGGCAGAAAAGCAAATTTGGATAAATCCTTTTCAAATTTTTTGCCATTAAATGTTTTTTTACTCACAATGTTGACTGCCTTTGCGTATATTTTTCCAAAGTTGACACACTCAATACAGGAACGTTTTTGCAGTTCAAAGATTTCAGACAGGCATTGCTCATGATATTCAGAATTCACCCTTCCTTGCTTTCTCCGTGTGTGTGCCCTGGTCCTTAATCTAAAAGTAACCTGACATTACACAGTGTATGACCACAGAATGGGAACACGCTGTTGAAGGCACAAAATTGCATTGATCCACAAGTAGAAGATATGAAAAAAATGTGTCTTGAAAGACAATAAACTTCCTATATTGAGAAGAAAGCACAGGGGAAATATTCTCTATCAATTTGGTCTGCTTAAGCCGCGAGGGAAATCAGAAACTTTATAATTGCAATATTAATTGATTTCTAAACTTACAATCGCATTATTGTTTCATAATTATTTTTTTCAGTCTAACTGTAGACTTGCCTGATATTCGTAAACCTGCTAATCTGTTGCAATGTTTGAAGACATTTTTAGCGCATTAGGTTCCATTTCTACACGGAAATTCGGTAATCCATATGAAAAACATACAGCAGTGGTGTCACACAGTGGTCAAAAATGCAAAGAACAGGGTGTTTTGAACTGCAATATTACGACTGGTTGCAAAACCGATTGCAGCTTTGTTGTAGCATTGTATATCACAATCATTGCCCTGTGCCTATTTTTGTTTACAAACATATATTGATGTATGTGACGGTAAAACAGGAAGGTATCAAATCATAATCCATTTCCTCATACCTGTCCAAAAGTTAACCGAAATGAGTTGAATAAATTAAAAGTCGATGGGAATATGTACATGTGTTACAATGTACTGGTAGCAGTGCAGGAAAGCTGCGGTTTAAAAATATCGTGATTAAAAGTAAAATGGCTTGTAAAGCAAGAAGAGAATCATGGGCAAGTGAACTGCATCCCGTGTATTTTAGAAGAGCCATGAGGTTTGAAGAAAGATGACTGCTCGTATTTTATTACACCTGCATTAAAAACATTCTAAGTATTGACTTAATGTGTAAGAATGTCTAATAGTTATCAGTGTGACAGCATACATTTAAATGTATATGTCAGAGAGACCCCTGGTCACTCTCCCGCTGACAGCTCCTCTAAACCTGCGACACTACCTCCCGTTCAAAACCTGCTGTCACAGGTCCACTTAGTCTTAATTTCTGGCGTATTTACTTTGGATAATCTGTTGGTTTAACTACAGTTTTCAGTAATCTATTGGCTTAATTTCACCTAACTTGTGGTAATAGTGTGGTTTCACTTAGTTTTCACTGGAATTTTCGCTTAGTTGCACCGGTTTTGTTTTGTTCTCTGCCCTGCCTGTTCCCACCATTTTCCTGCTCTGTCGCTGCTCCCTCCCCCCTTCCATCACCCAACAGCCCCTCCCACCTCACAGAATTACTTATGGAGGCTGATACATGACCACGCACAGTAGGTGCACAGTAGGTGCACCACTGTCGCGCCAAGGGCACACTAATGGCTGGCCTATTTGCACCTGTCCGTGCTTTGACCGCGCCCAGTGCCAGGACCCCTGGTCCTCCAACTAGCCAATGCTACATCACCAAGGACTTCCTGGCCCTAAACCCCGGACACCACAATGGCAACTGGTTCATATCCTTCCCACAATCAAGCAAAGGATCCTGCACATGCCACCACTGCTGCTTCTAATGCAACACTTCACCTTAACTCCTTTGCTTTCTTTCCCATTTTTCTTCACACCCCTCTCCGCCTACGGAGACAGTGGATAGGGGGGCAGCCTAGCTCGTACATGGCGACATTGTTCTGCCGACAACACAGCCTGTCTGGGAGACCACTCTGCAACTACGAGTGATGTTTACTATATGTTATATGTTGTATGTTGTAAAACAATAAAACTATTTTGAAATTAAAAAAAAACCACCACCAACAACTAAGACCTGCTCCGATGCATCCTGCTCAATGCCCACTCCCTCAGCAAACATGCCACAGAAATATGGGACACCATCCCCACCATCTTCTCGGCCTTTGCCTTCATCACCGAAACGTGACTCAACTCCTCCTCGAACCCCGACATAGGCACCGCCACTCCCGATGGCTACAAGATGATACACCGGAACTGCACCAGTAAGAATGGAGCAGGCATCACCTTCATCCTTAAGAAAACCCCTCGCTGCTTCACCACTGATGACGATCCAACACCACTCATGGAACACCTCAACTTTTGACTACAGACCAACTGCAAGACCACAAAAGGAGGCACCCTTGCCTACAGATCCTCGGGACCCTGACCAGCTTTTTGCGACATCATCTCAGCAATCTCAACTTCCACATCAACGACACCAACGACGCCAACTCCACCACCCAGCTCGAGAACCTAAACAACAATGGACTTTTTCAACAGATCGAGAATCTACATACAAAGCCAGCCACACACTCTGTGCCATCTTCTCCTCCAGCAACAGAATCAAATTCACCCACGTCACAGAACTCACTTCACAATCGCTGACACACAGCACACCAGCACCCAGCACTACAGCCATCCCCCCCTATTGCAGCTGGGACCAAGTAAACAAGACTCATTGGATAGAGGACCTCAACACCATCCAACCTGAAATGTCACCAGATCTCAACCAGGCCAGCCTGAACTTCACCACCTGGATTACCAGAGTTGCCCCACTAAAACCAGCCAAGTCAACAAGACCGCCAAACAAGCCAGCTGGTACACCTTATTGCAAATGCCAAGGCTTATTTTTGAAGGCTGATACATGACTATACTACATATACAATGTTATTAACTTTTGTAATATATTTGGTGTTAAATTGATATATAAGAAAATATCAAAGAAAATGTTTTCAACAGACGCTCATAATGAATACATCCATAACTAGTCAAAAAATTTCAATTGTTTCAAACGACATTGAGACAAACATTGCAGTCATGTCACATTAAGTTTATTACTCACCATTGATTTCTTTCACTGGGCTATCGGTGTACACATTGTGCAGTGGTTCGTGTTCCTATCAGTTTACTTAAATTTATTTAAAGCCGACTTCCATTGTCTTGCAAACAAATACACTGTATTGCCAGTAGTCTCACTTTATTATTGAAGCAAAACTTCAAAAATTCCCAGAATATTTTACATCAACATTCACATTGATCTATCTGTCATTTTTATCCTGTGGTAGAATGATTTCAACCTACAACCAAGTTAGGCTTGGTGATAGCAATTTGTCACAACTTGGGAGTGCAGACGCTACACCTTAGTTTCCTGGTATTCCCAACTTTGCTTTGGTGGTTGGGAGCAGCCTATGAGGTCCTCTAGCGGTGGGAGACCTGGTGACACACACCACATTATTATGTTTCTCTTGTTACATGTCCTCTAGTTGGTCAGTATACTGTTGTAGCCTTCGCACTATCATTTTGGTGCTCAGATCATAATTTTATTTATTTGTTTTGGAATTTGCATGAATCGCCCCCAAAGGAAGATTTGTTGACCACAGCCAGAAGAGCATTGCCATACTCCAGGTGACTAATCACCAGCACCTGGACTAGGTTCTTTCGTACCCTATTAGAACCACTTACTATCTCATGCTAGAAGCCATACATAATATGGTGATTGACTTCATAAAATGTTATCTTTCTACCCCTTCAAAACTAATTTAATATTAAAGACGATTTGAAAGATTGATGTTTCACCTGTATTGAGTTCTAGGATGTCTGCACTTGTGCATTGACCAGTACCTCATTTGAGCCAGTGGTTGCAAGTGGGGCCCACCGGCTCTCATTTTTGGGGGTTGGCACTTGTTTCTCCTCATCAGACATTGATCGCAGCAAGAGAGGGTAAAAACACAAAGGGAAGAAGTAGAAGGAGAATGACGGAACCACGTCTCAAAGAAGATAAAGGGGCAGGCAGAGTCTAGTAGTGGATGGAAGAGCCATGATTTTGGTTCAAGACTAGGCAGCCTTGGTATTTGGGGCGCTGATGTTTAAAAACATGTGCCACTCCTTGGACAAATACCTGGGCTCGCACAAACCTCCTTAGGCAGGTCACGGGGCTTGGTACCCTCACATCCATCCTCCTCACATCACAAACTCTGGAAGTATGGCGGCTAACTACCGGGCTACCCATCCTGTCCTCTCTTCCCTTCTCTCTTTTCCCACTTTCGTTTCCTCCCTTCGAAGGTAATACATAAGACCACCAATGACAGCATACGCCAAGGTCGTGATTGCCTATCTAATGTACACGTGACCAATTATGTCAACGATATGCCTACTGTAACCCCAACGGCGTATAACAACACCAGAATTGCCTTCACTATATCTGTACTGTATATATAAAATTTCTCTAATAAAATCTTTTGAAATAAAAAAAAAACACTGCCGCATCGTGTTGAGCAGAGCTTTGGGGTTTGGGACTTATTCTATAGCAAATTCAGCACTGGAGACCCATAGCATTGCTGGATGAGAGGCCATGAACACGCCTCTATCCCTTGTCCCATCGCAATCATTTAAAATCTCAGTTTGGTATGCGAGACAAAACCAAGCAACAGACATGAAAGATACGATTATCACTTCAAAGTGGTCCAACTCCACACCAGCCTGTGCCCTACTGCGCTGTATGTTAATATGACAGGAGCCTAGGCGCCTGGCAGTCATGTACCACTTTACAGCCTCGACTGTCTCGGGATCTGTTTCTAGGTGCGCCACAGACTCACAGACTGGGACGAGCTTTTGTCGAGGCGCGCTCCTGTCAAATGCCGATGAAATACAACTTGTGCAGGAGGAAATTGCTCTTAACCACCAGTTTTACTTTGGGGTAAGTATCTTGCTGTGGTTTGCAACTACTGCTCGATACAATTAGACAAGAAGCTCCTCGCCTTTGAGCTAAAAAGCTCACAGTATGCCTCATTGTGGGCGGAGACAAAGCATAGCAAATGGCATACTTGTTCCACTCGCTGTAATGTGGTAATTGCAGTTCTCAAACAATTATCTGCGTGGATTTCTATGTGGACAACAGCACGAAAGGTCTAATTTTATGGCTGCTGTGTTTTTTTTCTTCGTGCCTGCAGTTCGCCGGTGCGCAGTATCGAGTGTCTGTGGGAGTTGTTGCCTGCTGTTATTAAGGACATCTTCTGTCTCGCTGGGACTGTTTTGCTTCGTGGCTACGCATTCATGTCGGTCTTCGCGGTGTTATGTTTCCCCTGGGCTCTTAAAAGATGACCCCCGTCACTCTGAAATTGAACCCCACTGTTTTTACAACTGTTCGCACAAATTGGAGAACTGAACATTTCTGTGTCTCGGCGAGCCGAATGGGGATAATTGCACCGACACTGCAGAGTCTGCACTTTTCAACACACAACCTTGTTCCTTGTATTCACAACATAACGTGACTTTGAAACTGCCACTCGCTCTTTAAGGAAACTCACTCGATCAGTGTTAAATGGCGCGCTGCTCATCTGTCTCTTCAGTCACACAAATATATTTCAGGCTTTCGTTAGTGTAAAACGTGAATATTACTGTACAGCAGAAACGTGTGTTAATTGTAAGCTAGCCATTTATCCATCCCTGCATCTCTTACTGTTAAGAATATGACATTGGCACTTCATAGCTTAGTTTCTGTGGCGCAGGGAAAGATTTTAGGGTAGATAATACGAACCAGGTGGCAAACCATTATCTACTGGTGCTAGCTACTTCATGCCCTATGTGAAAACTTGACAATGCTTTCTTTAAACATCCTTTATTGCGAAAACTAGAATTTAAAGGTGGTAATGTGTGCCAGGAACGTTTGTGCACATCAGTTGTGTTTTTGATCTTTTGTGCTGTGTGCTGTATTATTGCAATGTGATTTTCTTGTGCTGTTCTGCAGTTGTTGTGTTGCATTTTGCTTTGACTAATGTTATGTTTTGATTGTATGTTGCTTTGTTATGAACTTTTATGTGCTTTAAATATTTCAACAAATGCTGCTATATTTCTAGCCAAAAGAAACATATGCCTTCAAAGTTCATGTGACAAGCAACCATTTAACACGATCTAAGGTGGTAAAATAGCACTGCTCCAGCTGTTCACCCACTTAGGCAACAGTCAGCCCAAAACTGGAAGAGACTGTGCTGTGGCATTGCATGTTAATTTACCACTTTACACCTCTACCATAGACAGAATCCATCCCTGGCCTCTACCCAAAACTACCAAGAAAGTGAGAAACAGGAAAGCTGCTTGTTCTTTGTGACCAAAGGTTCTCGGTTGTTGTCACTAAACAAGAATATCTCATGATGCATGAATTGAAGGATCATGCACAATGTCAGCTATCGAGAAGCTGTGCCTCATCTCATACACCCCTCTACCTTCTGCTTCCTGACTTGAAGAATTAATGGCAGCCTACTCACTGCCACTACCTGTCCTATCTCCCCACTCTTCGCGGATCTGCACACCTTATTCTGCAGTGCTTTGTTGCTGTCTAGCTTGGTTTGCATTTTTTAAATCCGCCACTTCACATATTCATCAATCCCTTACACCAACATAAGTAATTCTTTCCAGGCATTTGTGGCTTTTGAATGGGAGGGCTATTGCCTTCAATGCAGTGCCTTCACCGTTAAGGCTTTAAGTGCCTATGGAATCTTGCCATTAAAGATGAGTGCTGGTTGTCTAAACACAATGGGTTCCACCACAAGTGCTTCACGTGTTTTGCATCACATCATCCTTTCAACAAGGTCATTGGGTTGTGTTCCACAACATTCCAAGAGTAGGACACTGAGGGTTGACCTTTACTGAACAGAATGGAGCGCTTCCGCCACGCAATCGCAGCCCATATATACTGTTCAGTCAGCAGACACGCAGCCCAGAATTTGAATATAAAATATTATTTTCAATTAAGCCATTGTTATTATTGTGGTTATTGATTGAGAAGCACAAAATTGTTTATACACACCACATCATCTGCCGCCGCCGCTGCTAATAAGAAAGTACTGACATTTAGAACCCGGAAAAAAAATTATGTAAGTGTTTGCTGGGTCCTAGGAAAGGAGACCTGTACACAATATTAATGCACATGGTGGGCTGATCAGTGGCACAGCCGATGGACTGATGGAGTGGGTGGCAGGTCACTAGGAGATAGTGAACAGCTTAGGAGTTTACCACAAGAGCCCTTCAAAGAGTAGCACAGGGCTTCTGGAAACAGTGGGAGCCCACACTCTCCCCCCTTCCAAAGGAAGGATATTCCCAAGTCTTACAGTTTTCCCAGTTGTAGTATTGGGCACCATCATTGATTTAATATAAAATAATGGAAGCTAACCATTCATTGTTAGTGTTAGTTATTAAAATTATTTTTTAAATATTATTTTTGTTTTTACTGTGAGTAAATTATCTAAAGAAAATTAGGACTAACCATCAACTGTATAGTGTAATACAAAAGTGAGGGATTCGACGTGGCAATGTGTACACTAACATCTCCCTGCACCCCTTTATCGAGGGTCATTCTGAAAAGCAAAATATTAACCCAATCTACACATTTCAATGAAAATTAACTGATAAAGTATTTTATGAACACGTGGATAAGATGCTTCTTTCTGAACGTGCAACATAAAGTGCTCGTTTGGTTTAAATGGTTTGCTTGCTCTCCATGTTTAAATTATGCACATGTAAATTCTGAGTGAGCTAAGAAATTCAACATTTCAAGGGAAGTGTTAGACGAGTGACTAACGAAATGCAAAGCAAAATATGTTCAGGCCAGAAAGTATAGCCTTTTGGGGCGTTCAGAGATATTTAAGAACGCATTTGCTGCACACACCCGAGCACCTAACGTGTCCAAAAAGACATGGCATAAGTTCTGCAAAAAGGGGGCTGAGACCCATCAATCAATTCTGTATTTGCAATATGTACAAATGTGGGAAATCAATATTTAAGAGCTGAACATATTGAAATCAGTGATTCTTTCTGAACATGCACATGCATTACAAACGTACGTAGCACGTGTACTTTTAGCAAAATAAGTGCAAGTAACCACTCCATGTAACCACCAATAACACCTGTGCATTTCATAGACAATAGGGACATTGTGCATGGCTCTGGAAAAGAGACTCAATTATTTTAGTTAGCTGCAACTTCCTCTTGGTGTAACCAATTTTATATGTTGTGTTTACATTGTCCTAATTAAAGGTCAGACATTGGCTAACACGATCCCTTGCAATTAGGAAGCTATCGGTTGAGTTTTGTCCACATTTTTAGTCAACATGACTTTTTAGCATAATGTAAAATATGCACGTCAACACAATGCAACGCGTTTGCTGGCTATAAATTGGCAGCTGCTAAGAAAGTAACTGAGCAACGATCAAAAGATGCAAAATTGAAACGCACCACTACTTGACTTTGCACTTTGACTAGAATCGTTTCTACCTGCTTTCCAAGTTCATTTCAACTTTGCTTGTCGATTTCTTCCCCAACATAAATACCATCTGCATTTTAATTGGGTTGAAGTTTCAAGCTTTTCACCAAGCAAAAAACGTAATCCGGACTGGTAATAAAAACGTCAGCAGCTTTCCCAAATTCATGGTCACTTCTTCCCCATACTGGTTTGCAGAACCGACTTGCGTTTTTAGACGCATAACTGTTTAAATAATGTTGTTCATAGTGCAGGCACATACAAAATAAAGTGATTGGACTGGAGCAATGCAGCAGGACAACATAAGAGCACACATTTTCAACATTATTAAAGCATATTACTAATGAATGAAGCCTGGAAAAATCCACTCAAGCTGAAAGCTCTCTGGAACAAAGGGTGGGGCGTTATTAACATTTGATATATTGGGATCTTAAGTGCTTTGCATCTGCAATTTCTGCGCTTTCAATGGTTGCCTCTTTTGGGGCTTTTCCCAAATCCATGTTAGGGACCACTATCTAATAGAGTGAAAACAATCCCTTAGAAGGTGTTGGCAGCCACTTTTAGTGTTTCTGCTCTAAGATGGAAATAGTTTACGTTTGATGAACCGTGGATTTCGCGTGTGGACGAGACTGTTGAAAAGTTCCCAGTACTTTAGGGGCCAGGAACATAAATCGCCGTGTACACGTCACGTTTGTTGACATTTGATCTTTTCAGCTGGTAAAAAGTTGCTACAGTCGGCTTCACACCTCACTGACTTCCTGTTGTGCCAAATGGCTTTATTCGTGGCACACAACAAAATACACCCTTAGTTTTTACGAAACGATACCTTTAAGCATCACAAAAAGCCATGGCTTGCGCCAAAGCTGGGACGCCTTTCCAGAAGTATTACATGTTCAAATTCTAGAAAGTTGGAGGAACTTACTTTCATAGTGAAAGTATTGATATGAATCACGCTGTAGTTTTGTTAGTAACATTGTTTTTTCCCCCATGCGCGCTGATATAGTAAAGAACGCTTTGCTAGGCTGGATGCAAAACCAAATGAGTGCGTTCAGTTTAATAGGAGGTACAACAATTGTATATTGTGGTATTCTGCTGCTCTGACAGCACACCCGGTTCAGAAGCAAGCACAAGGCAATCCCCTCCGTTCCCAAAATACAAAGACACGATGCAGAGGCCTGGGTATATATGTAACTACACGTTATGCATGTTTATTTGCTTGGTTTATATATAGTACAGTTTGCATTTGAATGATGTGACCTTGCATTAGAGAATGAGTGCAAAGACCTAGGTGTATTTACGCACAAAAGCTAAGGGTAGGTTTGCCTGCTTAATACGTTTGGTGGTCTTGGGGGTGGGTAGACATGACTAGTGGCATTTGTTGGTGAAGGAAGGAGGGGACCTGAAGTTATGAGGCCATGAGGACATTTTATTGTCTCATGAATATCATAAGATTATTTTCGAACTGATGATTGAATGAGTTCAAGGGAAATTAGCCAGCTATCGCGAATAGTCAGCCATTAGAGTGGTTCCATTTGTTGTGCCCGGTCCTTCGGAAGCACTGCATGAGGATGATGCCAGTAAGGGTGGTGTTCTGGCTGGAGCCGGTTTCTTGGGCAAGTACACTTGCATTTGTATGGGTATTTTTGTGAAAATGTTCATATATTTACTTTCTATTTTATAATTAATGGACAGCTAATGAGGAAATTAAAACTTCGGTCCTCGCGTCTGAACGAAACATTGTGGGCTGGACATAAGTTATGATGGGGGATTCTCCTTGGCCCTGCAATTCCAATTTGCATTAGTTGAGGCAGTCACAGTTCATGTTGTTCTGTTGCATGGTGAAGGGTTTCCCTCCTGGGCTTGGATATGAAGACACACATTGGAGAATTTTGTAGGAAGACTGCATGTTCACGTATCTGCAGGGCATTTAAATCAGATGCCTTTTGTTAGAAGCTCCCTCTCCCTGGATTGTTTCCAGAAGAGCATAGCCATGTGGCACAGTTCCTTTATTTGATTGAACAAGCAGTTGTATCTACAACTGGAGCACATTCACAAATGGATTAGTTTGGCTATATGCTTTGGGATATTCTCACTGGAAGCTTTCTTCAAAGCTTAAAGTTTTTATTAGGTGATCTAAGTGTTATATATTTGTTACTGCTTTTCAGATTTAGTAGGCTTTATAACTCTTCTCCTTTTATTGATTGGCGTGGCCCTTCTTTATCTGCACCACAGCTTGAGCAATGAGAGAAAACTGCATCCCCATCAAATGTTGACAGCTCTTTGGTGGATTACAACAGAGCATTTTTTTTCACAGCTAAACCAAATTTGTTTTGTTGTATAGCTAAGTCACAGAGTCAGAGTTGCCTTAAACATAGTGCAGTGATTGTTCTTGAACGAATCCTGCATCTAGGATATAACTTGCTCTGAATCGTTTAAGGTGGAATCATGCAGTAGAGCAAGGATTCTTCTAGGGGCGTAGTCCCTTCAGGCACACAAAAGATTTCTCCCAACACATACCCCCAAATCTAACATGGACAAAGGTACCTAGAAAGGGGGGAAGCAGAGGCAGTGTCTGAATATTGTAACACACAAAGGAAATACAGTGGGGGTAATTTAGAGTTTGGCAGACTATGTGATCTCCTTTAAATTCATGGTTCAACTTCTTCACCAGACTTGAAGTTCCCCCGCCTTATTGAGAGGTGAAGAAATTATTAGATGACCATAAGTGAAGCCTCAGCTGGCGTGGCCATCCGAAATATCTTCCCAGCAACCGATCAGCCACAGGCCTGTAGAAAACTCACACTATGTAGTGGGGGAGGGGGGGTCCGGCAATACATATTTCTCCAGCCTTGGGTCCACCATATGAGGCATGAGACCGACGGGCAGGATACATTATCAATGACTGCCACTCATGGAGAAACCTCCCTGCACATCAAGAACACATGTGTGTTTTATTCTGTGAAACAAAAATAATATTGAGTGGGCCGCCATCAGATGGCAGCTTACCTAGTATACATTTTTGATGAAGGTGCTCCTACCACATTTTTGCCAAATTGATCCCTGCCAACAGGTGAGGGAGGGCATTCTTTACTACAGCATGCTTCCCACTTTTGAGTAAATAGGGAGAAGGTGTGGGCTAATGGCTAGGGCCGTCAACCTCAAATCTGGGGAACCAGGTTTGAGTCTCAGCAATGATGCTCAACATCCTGTGATTCTGGGCAAATCACTTAATCTCCCTGTGCCTAACAAAAAGAAATGTGTCAGTCTGTAACGAAACTGGTGCTCATGTAAAGCGTTCTGATACCCGATACCTTCGGGCCAAGTTTGTGCTATACAAAACTCAGGGAAAAAAAGACCCACTAAATACCATTCCCAGCAATGCTCCTACGATGTTTCTATAAAAAGGGAGAAAGGAATGTGGGAAGAGAAGGCTCAGCCTACCGGAGATATGACCTCAGGAAAATCTTAAGTAGTCACATTTGTCACTCTGCCACCATAATTTAACCAACCACCTAGATTTGCAAATATTAAAAGCAAATCTTAAGTTTTACATACAATTTGGTTTTAAGGAAGCTGTTCCTCTTGGATTGGATTCTCTTTATTTTTCTAATGGGTTTGCTGGTATGTTTTTGGCTCTGGGCACTAGCAAACTGCTAATCAGTCCCCAGTGCATACACTTTCAGTTATAGTCCCCAATAATGCAGACAGGGAAATGCTAAAGTGGTATGAAGTTCACTGTCCCTTGTGAGCTGAAGTGTGGGATTACACTTTTCACAGGATTGCCTCTAGAAGATGTCACATGAATCAAAAGTGCTTGCTTTCTGTAAATGTGAAACCAGTGCCCGGCGGGCAGCATGGCAGGTAGCCTTTATCTATGTGACCACCTTACCTCCAGTCATGGACACTATCTGTAGTCAGAACCTTTCACTTACAAATCATTGATTTAATTTGTGTTAGTTTAATTAGTTCAATGGAAGCAAAACAGGACTACAGTAACCACAATGCATTAGGCTATGTGGAAAAGAGTTTCTGGTTCTTATTTTTGTGCATCGATAATGATAATTACATGCATTTTTGCACATGATTCTACCTATATAGACTGAATTAACATAAATTGCAATGTAAACAATTTTTAATGATCAATAGAACTGAAGTTATTAATGTGTTTTAGTTAGGCCACATTTCTGTGTAAATGTTCCATTTAGAACAAGACGGATGTCATCTCTATCACTCATCCCTGCTGTTCCCCTCCTCACATCCTGTCCCAACAGGCTTCAGAGAGCACAGTCCAGCTGATGTTATAATAGTTTAGTTCAACGACAATAGTTGTTCTGCTAGTGTTGAATCTTCTATTGTGTGGATGCAAGACTGCAACAAGTATTTATGTTTTTCATTTCTGCACAAGTTCTATTGATTTATAGCAAGTCTTATTGTTAAATGTTTCAAATTGCTTGAACATCTCTGGATGACATTAGCAAAGAAATGGGGATGGTGCTTATGTTTAAAGGCAATGACGTTAATGGTTTCTTGTGTTCCGATTTGCTAAAGAAATGATACTTTTGCTTGCACCACTATGAGTCTGTAGTATTGCTAATGATCTATGCAAGAATTGCGTATAAAAACCCCTTGATATGGGGGTGAGACAGAAGACTTTCCTATTCTACTACAAAGGCGGCACAATTTCTTCCTGACTTTGCTGTTAATTTGGGACTTAGAATAATTTCTGATTTTACATACTCTGTATAACTCATGCTCTGAGAGACTTCATGGCAATTATTCTGTATATCCCATTTTGAAGTTCATAATATAACCTTTTAACTTCCTATTGATCTAGAACTCAGTTGTTTACTCTGCTAAATTGATGATTTGGGAGGAGGCTTAATGTGGAGATACATTGCCTAAAGAAATTGAGGTTTAAACTCGTCTCTGATCCAGTAACCCATGGGAGAACAACTGAATGAGGAAACATTTGGGATGTCTAAATTTTGGGGTACAGTTTTGATACCATCAACATTGTTAGCAGAGGACAGTTGAAAGTTAAAGAACACATCCCTCTGCTAAGAGACACAGTTAGGCTTCCTTCTACCCCTTTATGCTCTGACCGAAGAGATAGTGGATTTTCCACTGTTGAGATTTTGCTGAGTGGCCTGACTTGCAGTGGTGTTCCTGAACAATGTAAAGGACAAGTATGAATAGGGTGGAATGATTCTGCAAGGTGTGTATTTCTTAGGCATCCGTGGTGTGTGCTGAAGTTTAGAGTTTGTGAGATTGATTGTTATGGTATTTGAGGTGTTTATTTGTGTGATGCTGGTATTGGGCTCACTTGGTGGTTTGATCACTGTTGTTTTGATGATGTATTATTTTAATTTGTGATTTATGTTTTCTAAAATATTTGTTTATTATTGATTGGTTTGGTTATCGCATTTGTTGAAATCCAAGATCTTGAGATATTATGGTTTACCTCTCTGCATAATTTAGCCTGTAAAGCGAGCCATCTTGTGCACACAGATAGGGGTTTCCGAATTAACGAGTTTTCCTTTTCAGCATTGTGTGTTTAATTTGGGTTGATGTGCTTAGCTCCTAAGTGCATTAGCCAGGGTAGATTGCCACTGGGAGTCTGCTTATTTTGAATTGTGATTTAAAATGGTACTATGAAGGATACTGTTCTTGTTGCTCTTGTGTCTTTTCATTGTGAGATTTGTCCTGCCTTAACTTGCTGATCTTCATCCTATTTAGGTTGAGCCTACAAGGTTTATTTTAGGTAAATTAATTGAGAAAGGCATTGTAATTGGTTAACAGAGAAGTTGTAATTGATTACCCAGCCAGGGAACTGCCCTAGAATCGGGGAGACGTTACCACAAAGCTGGGCTGTCATTGATTGATCGCTAACAGAGCTGCACTGTGATAGTATAAACTTTGACCGAGCTATGCTGGGATTGATTGTTGTTCCCTAGTTTGTATTGTGTGACTTTTAGAATATTTGACTTAAAATAATGGGTGTTGTGTTATAAAAACCTAATAGTTCTGTTGTACTTTTTACCAAGTGTTAGAGATTACCTGTAGAGGTAATGCCTGCATATGAAATGATGAAACATTGGGTTCTATACATGTACTTAGATATCTGGATGGCATAAACATACTACTTATGATAGAAAACCTAAAATTTCCTTTAGAGGGTAGTTTTGAAATCAGAAAGTTAGATTTTCTGAGACAAGCTATCAATTACAGAAAGCCTTTACCTAGACGCGCACAGGTTGAGGTGCTAAATAAATGGTATTATTGATTGGTCATAGAGAAGAAAAGAAAGAAAACGTTGAAGCAAGTGAAGTGCTCATTTAGGCAGTGGTTAGAGAACATGTGCGATCAACAAAATGCTTGTTGAAGGGAGGATGAGAGTGTTAGAGTTTTTTTCTGCAATAATCAAGTAAAACAATGAAAAAATGAAATCTAATGAGGGCGAAAAACAGAATCATGATACTTGTGAGCTCTGCACGCACACAGTGCTAAATCGCAAGCGGAGAAACTGCGGGCCTGTTGGACACTCGTGGATTCAGTGGACGAGCACTAAAGAGACCAAAGGCAGCCGAGCCGCGGGGATTGGAGAGCAGTAGAACGTGAAGGAGAGGGGTGTAGTACCTTAAAGCCCCTGGTCCCCGGCTGGGGAAAGAAAGCCGGAAGATAGAGGTGTCAGTGAGGGGCAGGAGGCTTGTGCTGTTCCAGTCCCTGCCCCCCCGGGTTCCAGAATTGGATATTGCCTCTACTAACATAAGTGGATTATCACCCTGACCATAGGAACCAGTGATTGAAAGAAGGTGCTGGGTCTCCAGGTGGCAATGTACAGCGCATAAGTATTAAAGAGGAATTGTGGTGGTACCATAGCGGCACGGCTCAGGGCAAGGTCAATCAACTTGCGATACAACATGGGTAAGTGTGTGTGTTGTATTTATTTATTTTCTTAGCCCCCTCTGTATCGACTAACTAAATAGCAGAGCTCCAGGGGCTTAAAAACTACGGATGCTGCCAATAAGGACGTTGGTGGCATAATAAGTGTTCCCCTTGGGGAGCCTAGGCTGGTTTACACTGGGCGTGTTTGTGTAATTAATTAATTAATTAAGCCACCTTAAGTACAAGTGACTAGTGATGGCTCCAAGAAGGAACAAACCCCAAAAAGAGAATGTTGAGCAAGGATCCGTGACTAAAGAGCCCTCTATGGAAAATAGGGCTTCAGGGGAGAGTATGGAAAGCCCAAGAGAAAGAGCAAGAAGAGCACCCATGAGGAGAGCAAATAAAGAAGCAGTTATGGGAGCCACACAAGGAATAAAAGGGGGTGCGGTATCCTCCAAATCAACAAAGGACTTTGTGGGCAAACGATTTAAAAGATTATGCTCACCAATGAAGCCCCTATAGGTCGAACAGAAGAAAGGGAATGGATCATCTGATCATTCTGTACAAATATTGGAGTAATCTTCTTTGGCAAATCAATCAGTTCCAAGCCACAACAACCTCATTACGGAACCTCAGCTTTCCTCATCCCCGCGGATCTTCTCTTTGCAATATCAAGAAATGGGGGTATTAGACCCACTGGAAATAACAGCGAGGGTTCAAGGATTGGCTGGGGGAATGCCTCAGATACAGCTTCAAGAACAAATTTGAATATGAGCCTAGAGCAGCTCGGCACCCAGAGAAATGAAAGATAGAAGGCTCGGGTGAAACCTCACAATAGATTTAAACATTTCAGCAACCACCGTTTCCTCAATGTTGGACATAATGATGATTTTGCAAAGAGCTTTACTAGGGTTATTGTAAGTCACAATGCTAAACAATGATGTTCTAAAAAACCCAACAATTCAACTACAGAAGATCTTGGGGGAACTACAAGGAATTAGGGGCCAAATGCCAACTCTGATAAGACCAGTCCCCAAACCGCAGGCTTATGGCCTCTGCTGGTGTCACAGTGATACCAGAAGATTTACAGAATGTATATATTTCAAGATATCCAATTTTGATAAAAAGAAGGGGTGATCATTCGAGATATAGGCCAAGTAACTACATGAGACGAATAGGAAGGAAGATACATAAAAAGGTGAAGGTTAAGGTCGCAAAAAGAGGGAGGGATGAAGAGGACAGTCCAGAAACTGTCTCCCAAGATATGTCACCCACTAAGATCCCTAGGGAAGTGGGAGAGAGAAAGGGATCTAAAAAAGGAAGGAAGAAGCGAAATGTAGTGGGATTAAGAAAGGTTCTATTAAAATCACCTCCGCAACCTAGCAGTGACAGCCCTAAAGCACTAACGCCGGGGAAAAATCCCGGAAGAGAAACTTACCCGTGATAAAATAGAAATTGCGAGTAAACCCAGGGCTGCCACCAGGGAGAACAATTGGCAAGCACAAGTGAAAACCCCAAAGGTGGGAAAGGAGGCAGTTGAAAATAAGTGGGTATATTTTGAACCTGTGCAGTCAGAGAAGGAGGGGGCTGGAAATAAGGAAGATCTTACCCCTCAACTCATATTCATTCTCAAAATGCCTGAGTTTGAGAGGAATTTGAACCAAAGACCTGCAACAGGTGGGTTTTAGATATAATTCTGAGGGAAAGGAAATCAATAGGGTGTTAGTTTACTCCGATTTGGTAAAGGTGACAATTGGGAAAGTGGAGCGTGAAGTACTGAAAGAAGGAATAAGGCTAATCCCGGAGGGAGAATTAGAGGGGAGAAGTTAATCAGGTGGAGGGTTCCTAAAGTGTCATGCAGGATTAGGTAAGATACAGGTGAGGCTGCTTGAAGAAGAAAGGGAAGTTGATGGAAACTTTAATATAGTAGGTAATAATTCAGATATTTGTAAATTATGGGGGAACTGGAGTCAAAGAAGCAGCCTCGCAGGCCCCCTCCCTGTGGTATAATGAGGAAGATGATTGTTTAAATGATGTGGAGTAGGATAATGGGTTGTCGCATAGCCTTAAGTTTGTATCTTGGAACATAAATGGTCTTGGAGAATTGGTAAAACAAGAAAGCATAAAAGAGCTAGCCCAGAGTGCTGAGATTATATGTCTATAGGAAACCTGGCTATGCGACAAAACCTCAGTAATTGATGGCTTTGTCCACTTCACCAACCTGCAAAGAAAAAAAAAAGGTTTGGGTGCCCAGCTGGCGGGATTATGACCCTTCTGTCAACAGAAGTTGTCATGGATGTGACGCCCCTAAGCGTAAAATGTAAATGGTTGCTTGCATGTAGGTTATCACTGTTGGTCGCATTGAAAAAGTACGAAAACTTGGTCCTTATAAATGTTTATATGCAATGGGGGAGCCCTGAGGAATATGTGATGGGGCATTTTAAAGAAGACATGGATACTCTAACTGAAAAGTACGGCACTGATATATTTTTAATAATGGGTGTTTTTAACCATAAATTGAATCCAAATGAGTTAGATCCTTGGTACATGGAAATTCTGGAAACTTTCGATATAAGAATGGCTACCTTCAGAGACTGTGTTTCCTCAAGCCAAGACATAAGCTTAGTAAATTATTTTGGGACAAGGAGCCTATTTTGCCTGAATGGCAGGACAGGAATAGATTGCCCGGCTAAGAAAACATTTAAAATAGGTTCCCAAAATTGCCCAATAGACTATGCGTTTACTTTTGCTTGCAACTTTGCATTAATAAAGGGGTTTAGGGTATGTCAAAGGGAAGGCAGTGATTATAACCCCTGCAGTTTGAGGTCCGAGGTGTGATCCCGAGCCTACGAGACAAAGTATTTCCACAACAAGTAGAGTATCCTAGGCAGGTGACAACTAGATTAACAGGTAAATACATAGCAAAGTTGGCAAAATTACAACCGAAGCTAGTCTTGGGACGAGTCAGAGGGCAAAATTTGGAATGGTTTGAGGAAAAAATAGAACAGGTAGTGCAATGCCTCCGAATTGAATTTAAAAACTGAGAAAACAAGGGCAATACACCAACATAAAATCCCGGTAAGTCAAGCTAAGTGGTTCTCCGTAGAATGTTTAAAGAAGAAGAAGGATATAAGGAGAGAAGCACGAATCCTCAGAGCTAAATATGACCTGGGTAGATTTTTATATCTCAAAAAACCGAGAAGAGAATATAAAATGTTAATCAGTAGTTTGAAAAGAGTTTACAAAGAAAAATATATGGAAAAACTTTTGTAAACCATTGAGACAAAGAATATACACCAGTTCTGAAAGTTGATACAGGCAGCAACATAACATCCTGTGGGGGCTATGAATTGCGTGGTAGAAGAGGCCGCATGGGTGAAATATTTGAAGGAATTGTATCGCTGCCATAGTGCACCTGAAGAAGGAGAGCCGCTGTATTGGAATGGGTTAGTGGAAGATTTAAAAAGAGACTTTTCTGTAGCGAATGTGATGAACATGATAAAAAAGCTAAAGCTAATCAGGGCTGCAGGACCAGATAACCTCCCAGCTATTATACTAAAGTGTCAGTTGAACTGGTGGGCTGAATTTTTGTTCCACATGTTTTTAGTCATTTTAGACCCAGTGAAAATTCCTAAGACCTGGAAGGGAGCAGTAATCAGACCGGTGTACAAGAAGGGTGACATGAAAGCCCCGAAAAGTTACAGATTAATTACCTTACTAGACATTGGGGGAAAAGTTTTTGCAAAAGTAATATTAGGCAGACTTAAAGATTGGGTGGATCAGCGGTCGATTGTGCCGGTAGAACAGGGGAGCTTCAAGGAAGGCCACTCCACCGTCGACCACTGCTTCGCACTATGGGCAGTGGCACGGAAGTCAATTTACCAAAAAGGGAAGCTACATTGCTGCTTTGTCGACTTCCATGCTACGTTTGATTTAGTGGACCATTAATGCCTCTGGGAGACTTTGGAAAACTATAACATACCGGTAGGTCTTCTGGCTATAATTAAAGAGCTACATAGAGGAACTGGGCGCAGATTATTAAGGATATGGGGGGTCTTTGATGCCAAAAATAGCGATTGAGAACGGTCTCAAGCAGGGCTTTGTGTTGGCCCCCTTGCTCTTCGCCATATTCCTAGCAGATTTGCCCTCGGCCTTAGAAGTCGATAGAAGTGCCAGCCCGAAAATGAATGGTAAAAAATTGTCCTGCCTATTCTACGCAGATGACCTGGTAATTTTTGATCAGACCAAGCTAGGTCTACAAAGGAAGTTAAACACTTTTAGAGAGTACTGTGTGGCAACGTTTTTAACTGTAAATATGGATAAAACAAAAATGTTATGCTTTTGGAAAAGAGACCCCAGTTTTAGTTGTTTTTTAGGCCCATTAAAATTGGAAATTGTGAGAGAATACAGATACCTCGGGGTCTGGTTCGATAGTACTCTAAAGTGGCATACGCACTTAGAAGCCCAGAAGGCAAAGGCCTTTACATCGGTTTGTCGTTTGAAATCATGTCATCGAGATTACAGAGATATGTCCCATAGACCGTTGTTAGTGCAATGATTCCCTCTCAAGTACTGTATGGAGCAGAAGTCCTTTACCTAAGTGGTAAATGTGACTGGGACTTAGAGGAAGGGAAGTGTTTAAAATCCCTACTGTTGTTACCAGGCTCAGCAATGATCCAAGCCATTAGAATTGAGCTAGGAACAACATCATGGAGCATACAGGCTCAAGTGACTTTGCTAAGTTTGTGGAAACGCCAGGATCCTGGGGCAGTACAGAAGGTGTCACAATGGTGCAGAAATTAGATTCAGTTTAGTAGTCTAAAATGGGCCAAGGAGACTAGAAATAAATTGTACATGGTTGGTGAGAATCTGTCAACTATCACTGCAGACAGAATTTACCAAGAGTATACTTAGATCACAAGGCCAGGAATTATCCAGGAGGGTAGACTTGGAGTACTTGAGCACGAAAAAAATTGTACAATTTATGAGGGCTTCCTGGTTGAATGAAGCCTGGCACCCTTACCTGGACACACTACCCAATTATTGGCTCTGATGGGAAATTTTGAGACTAAGAATTGGCATTAATCCTTGGTTGGAAAATGAGAAAATAAAAGCAGAAAGGATACAACCTGATGGAAATTGTAAATGTATGCTGGGAACAAAAAGTGATATTTTGCACATATTATTAGACTGTGCTGCAGTGTTAGGCCAGCGTGAATTATTTTTACACCCCATTTTCTTAAAATATGATATGGCATCACAGGCTCAGGTGGAAGACTTACTTACAGATATGTCTAATCTTGAGATTGAAATTGCATTTGGAAGTAATTTGAAGGCCGTAAAAAGTTTTTTAGGGAAAAATTGAAGTATTTTTAGTGATCTTAAAGGTTGAATGTTATTAATATGTACTTATTTATTAACATAGCATTTAAATTGACTAGAACTTTTACTAATTTTAATGGGGTTGTACTCAGAACGTTCATATTAAGGAATTATGTTATTTTATCACTCAATGTGGGATATTCGTGTTGTAAATTCTCCGCGTAAAGGTTACCTATTCATATGGAATCATTGATGAAACTACATTGACTTATTATTTATAATCGTTGTTTTATTGCTGTTTAAAGACTATGGTCTAAATAAACATTGCTTTTAACTTGACTTAAATCATGATACAAACAAAGAGGATACTTTTCTTTATGATCTTTTACATTCTAGACCTGTTCTATATACTAGTGGGTCATAGGGAACTGGTCATGGACCTATAGGTGTAACAGACATGGGTTCAACAGGACATAATACAGAGGTACAAATACAGATTCCACCCACAGCTGTAGTTATAAGTAGAATAACAATGATCACATTGCAAAGTACTAGCAGAGATACCACAGGTGGTTTTCAAATTCAAACTGATTCACCTGTTAATATAGTTATGGTTGAGGAGCCTCCAAAAGAGAGAGCTATAGATGTTAGACATAAAAAAATAGAATTTGGAGAGATTTGATTGTTTGAACATTTGAATCTATGTTATATCTCATCATGAACAATCTCATTCAGGGTGAGACTCCAAGCTCAGAACATTTAGGAACTATTGGGAAAATCTAAATTTTAGAGTTGATGCTGCAAGGTTATGTATTAGATATTTAGTGTGCCCGAAAAATAATCAGGGAAAGCTAACAATAACTGTGACGAGCCACACAGGCAAATCAGAAGTCCCATTTACAAGACTCCAATCAGATTTTGTGAAGATGCCAGTTTGCAAAGGCTTGAAATATATCCCTGTAATTGTACGCTTGTTTTCTAAATGGGTTGAAGACTATTCTACAAGGAGATCAGATAGTATTACAGTTGGCAAACGTTTGTTAAGGGAAACGATTCCGCATTTTAGATTATCAATCTTTTTGAAAAACAATTATACAGCTCTCCAGACTGATCACAGGTTTCATTACAGTTATTGTCCTCAATTGTCAAGAGCAGTTGAGAGGATGAATGGAACAAATTTGCCAAAGTCTGTGCCTCTACAGGTTTAAAGTAACCAGATGCTCTTACTCTTGTTTTGATGAGCATTAAATATACTCTAGATAGAAAGACTGGTTTGTCACCCAATGAGGCGATCATGGGAAGAACAATGAAATTGGCTTATACTATCTCAGCTGCACTTGTTTCAATAATTTATGACATTATGCTAGATTACTGCAGGATTGAACCATGAAGACTGGCTGGTGATCTGAAAAATAAATGATAAAGAATTTTTTGGAAGAGCATTGGATGGGACCCCATCAGGCAATATTGGCGACGAACACTAAGGTGAAGTAAGCTGAAATCCTGCAGTGGATCCACAATGCTCACACAAAAAGAGTGAAGGCGATAGATGAAGAAGCAACTAATTCACAAGGTCAAGCTTAAGTTTGCTGCATGGATCCAGAGGCGGGTAAAAAATTTGAGACTAATGATTCCGATAGTGGAGAAGAAATTGAGATCATAAAGTAAAAGTTCTGGTGAAGGTCCTGATCCCTGCCAGCAATTCAACTGTACAGTTTCAAAGTGAGGATCAGAGTGATGAGCTGTTGCAATGTCAAAATTAAATGCATGCAGGACAGCAAGAAGACAGTCTCTGAATGAGCCAAACAATGTAAGACTTTGGTTGATAATTTGAGTCACAAAAACACCCAGAGGAAGAAAGCAGTTTACAGGGAATTGTGCAGTCA
Organism: Lissotriton helveticus; assembly: GCF_964261635.1. Classification (NCBI taxonomy): domain Eukaryota; kingdom Metazoa; phylum Chordata; class Amphibia; order Caudata; family Salamandridae; genus Lissotriton; species Lissotriton helveticus. The sequence goes on along the minus strand of NC_136060.1, from coordinate 14,993,358 downwards.
AAGTTGACCAGGGTTCATTTTCATTAGTAAGTGGAAAAGACTCAACAGTGACTATAGGTGGAAAATAGAGAATTGAAGAAAATAACTCATGAAAACAACCTTCAAAGGAGAGCATTGTCAGAGAAACAAAAGAAACTAAATCCAATCAATGGAGAGCCAGATGTAATTGAACTAGATTCAGAAAAAAGTGAAAGCGAATCACTTGTTGCTAAAAGACCATTAGGAAAAGAATTCCAAACAATGAATATGCATTACCTGAATGGGTATATCTTGCTACAATGTTGGAGGAAGAAAAAATGTGAGAGTGGGAGATGTGTAGCCCAATAAATCAATGCAATATACCTTTGAAAGTGAGCCTGAGTGTGAATCAGAAATGGAAGTCAAACCACTTCGAACATTTTAAAAGACTGTGAAGACTAAGACAAACTTCATAACAAATTAAAATAAGAAAGAAATGTTTGAAAGTACAAACTGAAATGAAAATCTGAAAAAAAGATTTCTTTTGAAGTTTTGTTTTAATTATTGTTTTAAAGAAGTAAGAGGAAACCGATAACTGTTTTAAAGAAATATTTATTATATTTTAAGATTTTTGGAGCCTCACAATAATTTTGTTTGTAGTCTCAATAGAAAATGGAGTACAGCAAATGTTGTAAAATTATTAATTAATAATACCAATAGTTTTAGTTGGCCTGTTGTTGTGCTTACTATCGCTGTTAGGATATGTTTCCACAAGAGATGAATTAACAATAATACATGATGAAGTGAAACATAAAATATTGATACGTAGGGAAAGTTTAGTTAGTGAGTTTCAAGATAATATTTATGCTAAAATGGTAAAAGAATATTCTGAAATAGTGAACGTTAAAAATTGTTTGTTTGTATTTTCCTCCTTCTTCTGTAGGTGAGGGTTTCCATTATTCTCAACTTCACAATTCATAGAGCTTGTTGTATAGAGTGTTTGTCAGTTTATATCATGATAATTAATTTTTGTTCCCCAATTCATTGGATTTCAACTTGTCACTGGAGGACTTGCCTATTTTGGACAATGAAGAATCTAAGAATGGTATCAAATATGGTACATTTCTGAAAATGATTGCACAAATTAAGCATTAAATTAAATCTTCTAAATAGGGGTATTTGTATGAAGAGGAGTATGAATTCTCTAAAGAATATAATGAGAGGAGAGTAAAGATGGTGAGACACTGGAAAGATAAAAACTCAATAAGAGACCCGGTTAAAGAAGAGGAAGAATTTCGATTATTGAATCTACATCCTAGATTGACAATGGAACATGTGAGGAGAGGTCATATGTATATGGTGCACCATGAACCTTTGATGGGTGGTAAGATTGAATATGTGGAAAAGAGTGAGTGTGAAAGAAATTATGGTATAAGTGGTGATTACTTGATTGATGAAGAGCCGATTCTTAGGGGTATTTATTAGGTGTATGGTAAGACTGCTTATTTTAATTTGCTGCGTAGTTGGGTTGGCTATTGTTATCCTGCTTTAGTGTTTTGTAGGGTTCATTTTATGTGTAGAACAGATGATGAACCTGTTTTGAGGGCAATGAAACATGAATTTGGACATGTAGTTTTAGATATATTAGTGGCTATCTTTGGAGCTAAGGAACCAGTTTAAAACTAGTTTAGAGTCTGGCATCGACTCAGCATCTTGTGATTCAGGGCCAATTACTGATTGGCCCTGAATCAGTGATTCAGGGCCAATCACTCAATCTCCCCGTGCTCACCAAGAAATGAATGTGTCCTTGTGTAATATAACTGGTGCTTGTGTTAAGCGTTCCAAAACCCTCAGGTAGAGTTTGCGCATTATAAATCCGCAACAAAAAAAAATAGTTGTGGCAATGAATGATGTGAAAATTAGACATTTATACCTATTAGTGGATAGACTGCCTTAAGTACAGCTGGATAATTAACTTAAATTAATTGAAGACTAATTGCTATTAGAGCGATCGTAGTGCAAAAATACTTAGCACTAGATATTCTTCTTGCAAAGCAAGGGGGTGTTTGCAAGGTAGTGAAAGTTAAGAGATGCTGCATTTCATAGCTTATAACAGCCCTATTATTAACTCTTCTATCATAAGCATGACTAATATCATCATCATCATAAAACTTTATTTTGATCTCAAGACCATAAAAGTACAAATACGATACAATAGATAGGAACACTAAAAAGCCAGACAGAATACAATAATAGCCAGGTCCAAAAAGATATCGATTAATCCATAATCTAAAATCCATTAGAAAAAAAATGAATGTTTTTATGCACATATAGTCCAGAGTAACAAAGACCTATGCCTACTCCAAAATGGACATCATGGTCTGCCATGTGAACCTAGGACATACAATGCACTACACTCATGACCGTTTAGGTATTAGCATACAATTTAAAAACAGGGAGCCTATTAAAATAGTTGTAAAGTGATGTGTGGTATTGACAATAGTAGCCTGCGTGGTAAAGACTAAAGCATGGTTAAGACTGCGTTGTAAAGGTACATCGCGGGTTAGACTATGTTGGAACTGCTGTTTTCCTGAAATAGTGGTGTTTAGCCCCTCCTGGCCCTTACATTTACAGCATCTATCAGCTATTCTATTCTCTGTGGAGGGCGTAACTTAGCCTTCTCTACAAAAGGAAACCTACCCAAATCTAGCCTTAATGGGTGGAGTGGCGTACTCTGGGGTAATGACACCAGTGACGTCAAAAATTTATTTTCAGAATTCAAAAGGGCAACCATCTTTTCAAAGCCCAGAGTTCAGCTCCAGAGAGAGCTGAGCCCACTGCTTTAGAATCCTAGATCTGGGGTGGTGCTGCCACTGCTTTACTAAAGGAAGTGATGATTTCTTTTATCAAAGCTGCTGCTGTTTGCCTGTGCTTTAGGGTAAGCTTAGTTATGTGAGACTTCCAAGACAAATCTTTTGAGAGGGTAGTACCCAGGTATTCAAAGGTGCTCTCCCTTTCTAGTAGAACTCCACCTAATGAAATTTTACCCCTAAAAGATGTGTGGGGATTAAGGAGTAGGAGCTTTGTTTTAGGGGTCTTATCCTCTAATCCTCAAGAATCACAAAAGACTTTGTATCGATATAGTAGTAGCTGAAGCCCGCATGGGGTTTTAGATACTAACAGTGTGTCATCAGCGAATAATAATGTTACCACTTTTGCCCCCCCCAAAGTAGGGGCGTCGGCTGAGACATCAGAAAGAAGCTGGACAACACCATTCACCAAAAGGGAGAAGAGTGTAGGTGCCCGTACACAAGCTTGGCGTACCACCCTATTAACTTTTGTTGGGTCAGTTTATTGGCTTTGGGAACCCCATCTAACCTAGCAAAGCTAGCCTTGTGTAGGTGAATGATTAAGGATATAATCTCCAAAGGAAGACCCATATCTTTTAAGACCTGCCAGCGCTTGTTTCTTGGGAAGAGATCGAAGGCAGTCTTTAGGTCTTTAGGTCTATTAGGTCTATAAAGGCTATATAACGGCTCCCCTGACCAATGGCTATAGTCTTCCAAGATAAAAGAAGAAAATGGAACACCTGGTCAATGGTGCTTGTTTTTTGTCTAAAGCCCGCTTGAAAGGGAGTCAGAATGTGTGCTCGCTAATCCAGTCCTGTAACTTAGCAAGGACTGCACGAGAAAACACCTTTTGAACACAATCTTTAAGACTGACTAATATTTCTTGTCAACTTAAATTTTTGGAAGAGCATGGCCTATGGGAAACTATATGCTCTTCAGTTAGTGAGATAGGGAAGGGATCAATAATTTGGGTAGGGGAACTTTACGTGTCATACTTACCCCTGTAATAATTATAATGATTTGTGCAACAGTTCTGTTTCGTTTGTTAAAATTTACTGTGTGTCTGATATAAAAATGAGAAGAGAAAATGGGCGCAAGACTATGAAATAGAAAATATCAAAGATCTTGTCTACAAAGAGTTAAAGATGAAAAAGGAGAATCCCAAAATGAAGCAGAAGGTGATGCAGACTGATTAGTCTCCTGATTAAAAACGTTTTAGTGATTATACAATAATCAGAATGGGGATTTGTGGAAAGGTTTTTTGTGTTGATATTTTTATGACCTGGTCAGTGTCACTGCTCCCGCCGCGCAGCTCCACCACTAAGTAGCTGCCCTTGAATGCGCTTTGACCCTTCTGGGTCAGGTGTTAAAGGCCCTCCTCCTCCCGCAGGCTCCTTTCTGTGCCTCATCCCTGGTGGTCCAGTGGGAGACCCTTGTGCTCTTCAGCTGGTCTACCCTCTGCTGCTTCTGTCTTTTCTTTGCTCCCTCTTTTTCCTCCTACTCTTTGTGCCTTTTTTCTCTTCTTGCCTTTTTCTCAGTTTTTTTAACTTTTGCCCCTTTACTCGTTTTGCCTCTTTTTCTTGCCCTCCAGTGCTTTCCTGTTTTCCTACTGCTGCTAACACCCATGGATCCTCCTTGATCCCCCTCCAGCGCGCTGTTTTTCCCACTCCCTGCATCCCGCCTCCCAGCTGACTAGCCTTCCCCCTCACACCACATAATGGGGGCCACCGCATGGCAAGGAGAGCATGCCCACTGACCTGTCAGTGTCACTACTCTCCTCCGCGCAGCTCCACCACTAAGTAGCTGTCCCTTAGTGCACTCTGACCCTTCTGGGTCAGGTGTTCGAGGCCCTCCTCCACCCGCAGACTCCTGCCTGCACCTCATCCCTGGATGTCCGGTGGGAGAGCATTATGCTCCTCTGCTCTCTTTCCTCTGCTGCTTCTGTCTTTGCTTTGCTCTCTTTTTTCTTTCCTCCTAATCTTCGTGACTTTTTTCTCTTGACTTTTTGTCCGTTTTTTCCTTTTGCCTCTTTACCATTGTTGTATTTTTTTCTTGCCCTCCAGCGTTTTCCCGTTTTCCTGCCACTGCTGACTCCCGCGGCCCCTTTCCACTCCAGCGTGCTGTTTTTCCCACTCCCTGACTCCCACCTCCCAGCTGACCAGCCCTTCCCCTCACAGTACTTATTGGCGGGTGCGCCTCTGGTGTTCTAAAGGTGCGCCTAAGGCAAGCTTCTCTGTGCATGTCTGTGACCCAACCATGCTTAGTGCCAGTGACACTGGTCTTCCGTCCCACCACCGCTAAGATGTCAGCATCCTTCACGTTCTCAACCCCGGACACAAAAGGGAGTGCTTATATGCCGGGCTGGAGCGGATGCGCAGCCATGAAGAGATGCGCTAAACCACACCAGGTGGTTTGGGAATAAGCGCGGTAAAGCTTAGTTTTAATATTGTTTTACTTGGATCTGTGCCTTCAATTCACTTTTTTAAAATATTCCCTCGCTGCTCAGCTTAAATACTTACTTGTGCTGACAAACAGGGCACGAAGACTCACGCACTTGCGTCGCGACGCGGTCTAGTGGCTGCTGTGACACAGCTGCGGCACAGCAGGGCTGATTGGTGGGGTGAGGGAGTGCTTATCTGCCGGGCTGAAGCAGAGGCACAAAGTGGGTGCGCCGCTAGCGCACCTAAGGCAAGCCCGTCTGCACCCTTCCATGACCGACCGGAGCCAGGACCCCTGGTCAAATTCAGGCCTACTCAGCGGAAGAGCTGCGGGCTCTAGAGCACCTGGATTACCCCCTGGATAAACAGGTGGAAGACAAACTGAGATCCGAGAACATACTTGCTAAACATGGGAGAGTAGGGAGCATAACCACGCAGCCCCATATCCCTAAGGGTGAGGGGATAGTAAACGTCCTGGAATTAAAGGCAGCAGTACTAAAAACACGCTCCCTCCAGAAACATAATCCAGAGATTTTCTCGCTCCTTCATGACAAAGCTCCTGATACCCTAGCAGTTACAGAAACCTGGTTAGATAAAGGCTCAGGTCCAGATATTTTAGCAGCTCTGCCCGTGGACTATGATGTCCTATGGCACAAAAGGCAGGAAGTGAAAAGAGGGGGTAGCGCTATTTTACTACAAAGTAGTAGAAAGGCTCTTCGGAGAGAGCATAGATGGCGTGGAAGTGTTAGGGGCAAAAATAAGCTCCAAATCCTCATGCCTCGCAATAATGGTGGTGTACCGCTCCCCCGGTCGACCCCCCTGTTTAACAACCTACTCACTGAAATAGTCACTGATAAGGGACACACCCTAGATCTCATCTGGACCACTCATCCACCAGCCAGGCTGACAGACGTCAGACCCTGTAGCTGGTCGGACCACTATTTGATTAGGTTCCTGATCCCTCTGGCCACGCAGCCCACGCAACCTCCCCGGGAATGGAGAGTAGTGCGAAGGTGGAGCAAAATTGAGGCAGGCAGCCTACGGTATGCTCTGAGTGGAAACTTTCCTAGGAGGGTACAGCCTGAGGACCTTGATCAGGAGAGTGAGTCCCTCACTAACCGGCTGAGAGCTGCCATCAATATGGTGATACCCGCCCACAGGAAAAGTGTGAGGAACAAGGGTAATGGGGCCCCCTGTTTCATAGAGGAACTAAGGGGAAAGAAACAAACCCTACACCAACACGAAAGGCAGTGGCTCAAATCATACGACCCAGAAGCGCTCAAGGAATACAAGACCATTTCAGCCATCTACAAAAAAAACATTACGGCAAGAAAGGACGAGTACTAAGAGGCCAGTGTTATGGAGGCTGATAACAAGAAGAAACCTTTAGAATATTGAAGGAACTCAGTCAAAAGCAGGAGCAGGAAACAATTGCCAGCCCGGAAGACTGCAACAGGTTCCAGAGCTTTTTCCTAAACAAGGTCAGGGACATCCTAACTGACATATACAACACCCCCACCAGTCAGAGCCCCCTGGTTATGGAAGCACCGCCATGCGACCATAGCGAGTCTCTCTCCTCCTTTCCAAGGTTAGACTAAGACTCCTTGTCCCACCTTACCGCTCAAATTAAGTTTGGATCGCCATCGGACCCCTGTCCAGCAAGGGTGTTCAGAATGGCACTACCAGTGATAGAGAGAGAGATTCTCGCCCTGATTAACTTTTCTCTGGAAAGGGGGCGGGTCTCCACTAACTTCAAGGAAGCAGGGGAACCCCCCTGCTAAAAAATGCAGGGGCAGACGTCGCTAACCTGAAGAACTATAGGCCCATATCCCAGCTCCCCTTTTTAGCTAAAGTAGTGGAATAGCACGTCCTTAAAGCCCTATCTCTATTCATTGAGAAACCACAGTTACTCCAGGTGCAGCAGGCAGGGTTTAGGGCCCACCACAGCACAGAGCTGGTGATGCTGTCAGTGTTGGATGAGCTCAGGCTCAAGGCCGACAGCAGGAAACTGTGTGCCTTAGTTCTGCTAGACCTCACAGCGGCATTCGATATGGTCAATCACGATCAACTCCTGGCCCGTATCCTTGACATGGGCATTTGTGGTGTGGTACATCAATGGATCCTCTCTTTTCTGACAGATCGGACACAAAGGATCCAACTGGCAGACCACGTGTCCAACAAAGGAGCACTGACCTGCGGGTCCTACAAGGTTCAGCACTGTCTCCACTACTGTTCAACATCTATCTCCGGCCACTGGTGGCAGCTCTGGCCCGTATAGATTGTCAGGTGTTCAATTATTCAATTACGCAGATTACACACAATTAATCCTTTAAATTGACAGCTCCTCTCAAGCCCATTTGTGCGTTCAAAGCATCCTCAGGCACACAGTCAACTGGATGACAGCCAACTCACTCAAAGTCAATCTTGACAAAACAGAGGTCCTAGCCATCACCACGGGAAGTATCCCTTGGACTAATCTCTTTTGGCCACAAGAGTTGTGCACCACGCCCACACCAGTTCCAGTCGTAAAGAGCCTAGGCATCAAAATAGATGCCATGCTCACCCTGGCAAACCAAGGGGTCGATTCCGATCCGGTAAAATCCCCGTCCGTACGAATCGTATCCGGAGCCGTTTCCGTACGACTCGTACGGACGCCGTACGACCGGACGATTCCGATCCCGATCGGCCGACCCGGACGCGATTCGTACGGTACACGTCGATTAGTACGGAAAAGCGCATGATCACCTACACACCGTACGGCGCGTACCCCCCATGATCGCAGGGGTACGCGCTGTACCCCTGTGATCATGCGGGGTACGTGCCGTACACCCAGCGAACATGGGGTACGTGCCGTACACCCACCGTACATGGGGTACGGTGCGTACCCCATGTACGCTGGGTGTACGGCACGTACCCCGCATGATCACAAGGGTACGGCGCGTACCCCTGCGATCATGGGGGGTACGTGCCGTACCCGGGGGTGGCGTTCCGTACCTGTTTCGGCGCGAACTCTGCGTTTACGACTGTTTTCGGCTCCCGTAGGAAAAGGGTCGTACGGCGCGTACCCGACACGAATCGTACTTGCTGGGTCGTAAAAACCAGCCGCGAACCGTAGTGAACCGTAGTGATGTCGCGTACAGCCGGTTCCGAGTGAAACTCGTACGGAGATTTGAGTCGTACGGAGTCCTGTACGACTAGTACGGAGTTTGGCACCTGGTACGGATCGTACTTCGTCGTACGTACGGGACGTCTACGGGTACGATTCGTATGGGGAAAAAACTCTCCGTACGACGATTCGGAGCGCATTTTACCGGATCGGAATCGACCCCCAAGTGTCCACCGTGGTCGGGACCTGTGTGGGCCTGCTGACACAATTGAGGAAACTGGCACCTCTCCTTTCATTGACCACTCTGCGGATGATGGTGTCGGCAATGATTGTGGCCCACCTGGACTACGGCAATGCCCTGTATATTGGACTTCCAGAGAAGTTGTTAGGCAATCTATGAACAACGCTGCTAGGCTGATCTTCAAGCTCCTAAGACGTGCACGTGCCACACCTCTGTTGCAGCGGCTGCACTGGCTCCCTATCAAACAGCGAGCCAGGTTCAAGGACCTTTGCATCACCCACAAAGCCCTTCATAGACATGCGCCAGTATACATTAAGGAGTGCCTGGGGAGGTATGTCCCAGGACGTACCCTCCAGTCGTCCGTAGCAGGCCTGCTGGCATATCTGAAGTTCAACACCGCTACTAAAGGTGGGCGAGCCTTCTCTGTCCTGATACCTTCATTATGTTAGAAGCTACCAGAAAGCTTATGCAAGAAAACCGCCATTCTCCCATTTAGGATAAAACTTAAGACCCTCTTATTCACAGAGGCCTGGGAACAACATATGCTTTGACCGAGGTGCTAACAGTCAGCCGAAGGTGGGGTATTAGCTACTCTCTCTTAGCGTTAAGAGACCTGCCGGTGATTATGCGGTTTATAAATCCCAGTTAACAATTACTGTCAGCTTTCGACGCCAAGCAAACACCCACAGCCTGCTCTCCTGCCTACACTGCTGCCTAACATTCACCCACTCCATACCGTGGCTCTCTCAACCAACCTACTGACCCTCACCACACCCAAGCCTCTCAAGTGCATACTCCTCAATGTACGATCCCTCCACAAACACGTCACAGAGATCTGGGACCTCCTTGAGGCCACTTCGCCTGACATCGACTTCCAGGCGAAATCTGGACAAACTGCAGCTCAGCCCCAGACATCGCCACAGCCATCCCCGAGGGCTACAAGATCATCCGCAAGGAACGTCCCATCCAACCAGGAGGAGGCATCACCATCGCCCACAAAAGCTCCCTCTGCCTGACCACCCACTCAGAAAAACCAACAACCCAAAATGAACACCTCCACTTCCAGATCAAGACCTACCAAAAAACCACCATCCACGGCACCCTCGTCTACCGACACCATCGTCGACATCATCGCATCCCAGGCCCTCGCATCCACCAACTACATCCTACTTGGAGACCTCAACTTCCACTTGGACCAACCACCACTGCATCCACTTCTCTTTCAACAAACCCATCGCACACCAGCACCCCCACCAGTCACCATGCAGAAGCTGGAACAGAGTCACAGAAGATCAACTCACCACCTTCCTCAATGACACATCACCACCAACATCCTCCGATGTCAATACCACGGCACGCAACTTCCACCAATGGATAGCAAACTGCGCCAACACCCTTGCCCCCTCAAGAAAGCCACTGGCAAACAACCAGTCAAGAAAGCAAGCTGGTTCACCCCCATACTTCAAGAGTCCAGATGCACCTGTACACAGCTCAAGAAGACATGGAGGAACAGCAAAGACCCAGAAGGCCATACCACCATCAAAGCAGCCACCATCGCCCACCACCACCTCATCAAAACCACAAAGAAGAAGGCCCTCCAAGACAGAATCACCAACAATGCGCACAAAAGCAAAGAACTCTTCAGCATCATCAAGAAATTTGCCAAACTTAACAGCGTAAGTGGAACCTTTCCAGCTGGAAGGTTTCTGGCACTAGCTGTGGCATTGACGCTGCAGTGTGGACAGGAACGGACAAACCTGTTCGTGAACTGAAACTGGTCATTTGGCGTTTCATGAACTTACATCTATATGGTTTGTATGATGGTTATATGCTTTAAAGGACTCATTCCCATGATACAATCTCCCTCAACTGAGGAAGAAAATGTCCTTTAAAACTTGATTCTCACAGCTTTGTGAACGCTTAATAAATCTCTGTAAGTTGTAAATGAATTTGGCTTAAACACTTCTTCAAATGCGATAAAGATACCAACTGAGATAATTATTCTGCTGATTCTGTTTCATTCATTGTTGTGGTCATTTTATCTGTTTCCAAATGCACCAACATAAACAGATTCTGTCTAAGTAAATCTATTTTGCAATGAATAGATGCTAACTATTATCTTATTCCAGGTCCTCATATGATAATAGTTTATCCCCTAAATATTCTAGTCCCTTTCAGCACCGACGAAGATCCATCAGAGGACTAAATGCAACAAAATGAGGTATCTGAGGTTATTCTGGGAAAATGTATTTTGATGTAGAGAATTATGAAGACCCAACACGTTTACACTATAACAGTTATGGCACATTTCTTTCTAAATCTTCTGTTTTGAACAGGGTGACTGTCATCTCTGTCACTCACTCCTGCTCCAAGTACCTGCCCACATCATGTCTCAACAGTCTTCACTGAGCACAGTCAAGTTGATGTCATAATAGTTTCTTTCCACTGCAATGGTTGTTTGGTAGTGTTGAATCTTCTGTAGAGGGATGTTCGATTGCAGCAAGTAACTATGTTTTCTGTTCCTTCAATGGTCTTACTCATTCAGAAACTTTTATTGTTAAATGTTTCAAAATTGTTTGAACATCTCCGGATGACATTGACATATAACTGGGATGTATTAAGGTAATGACGTTTATTTTTATCTTGTATTCTTATTTGCTAAAATAAATTATAGTTTCACTCACACCATGATGAGTTTGCAGTATTGCTAATATTTTATGCAAGAACTGTGTATAAAAAAAACCTTGATTTAGGAGTGTGCCAGAAAACATTCCTATTCTACCAGGGATGCTGCCCAATTTCTTTTAGATGTTGCTGTTCTTTTGGGACTTAACATATTTCAGATTTTACATACTTTGTATAACTTTTGTTTTGAGAGCTTTTATGACATTTATCCTGTAAACCCTATTTACAATTTTAAGATAAAACCCTTTTAACTTCTTTTTGATCTATTACTCAGTTATTGAATGGGGTCAACTGCTTTCATAAATTTGTGTACTCTGCTAATTTGATGACTGTGGAGGTGCCTTGACATAGGGATACATTGCCTCACGAAATTCAGGTTTAACCGTCTCCATTCCAGTAACCCATGGGAAAACTGAATGAGGCAAAATTTGGGGTGTCTACATTTTTGGGTACAGTTTGGCTCCCACAGCTATCACACAGCAATCCAGGACTGCACACAATGTCCATTAATTACCTTCAGGCAGGTGATCACCCTACCTTTATCTAAAACAAGAGGTGTGGGCTCAGGACACTAATTTATGATGGAAAAATACTGACAGGGAGGGTAATACAATGAACCCTTCATCTCCTGAGAGTTGAGTTGATTAAGTTGCTAGACCCCCACAACATTACATTGGTGAGGCTAAAGGAGGATTCAAGTATGTATGATTGTCTTTAGACATCATGGTTCTGCTGGTGCTTAGAGGTGAAGAAGAGTGGTTTGCTATTTGGATGGAGTTGATAGGCATAACGGCCCTTCTTATCCTCACTTGCACTCCTGCTATCTGGAAATTGGAACACAATTGGATGTGGTAGAGAAGATCACAGAACTTGGATTGGGAAAGCACAGAGCAAAATTGTCTGGTCTCCGGCCCCTTGCATCTAAGTGCTGGAAGCATGTCTCAAAGGATCAGTTGAACTGATCTCTAGTTCTCCCTGGGACATAAAGGACAAACTGAAAGTGGCAACCTTGCAAAAGACTCTGAAAGCTCAGCCAATGTAAACTCTGGGCTGAGGGGTCATAAGTGATATGACAAGAGTCGGAGAGAGGGTTTCTTTCATTTGAAAGTACTGTGCAGTGCTCATGGAACACTGGAAAGTTTTGGTGCTATACATCTAGAACTCACTCAACACTTGGCAGAATGGGGTGCAGGGTATTGGTAGTGCCTGGAAATTCAAGGGAAAGAAGAGACTACCCCCACCGGCAAGCTGGTTGCATGTGTCACTCAAGAGGAACTTTGAGAAGACTGTAACCACTGGAGTGGAGCAGCCTGCAAAACAGCTGGCTGATGGAATATAGACTTTAAACACTGCCTACACTGCTGCCTAACATTCACCCACTCCATACCGTGGCTCTCTCAACCAACCTACTGACCCTCACCACACCCAAGCCTCTCAAGTGCATACTCCTCAATGTACGATCCCTCCACAAACACGCCACAGAGATCTGGGACCTCCTTGAAGCCACCTCGCCTGACATCGACTTCCTGGCGGAAATCTGGACAAACTGCAGCTCAGCCCCAGACATTGCCACAGCCATCCCCGAGGGCTACAAGATCATCCGCAAGGAACGTCCCATCCAACCAGGAGGAGGCATCACCATCGCCCACAAAAGCTCCCTCCGCCTGAGCACCCACTCAGAAAAACCAACAACCCACATTGAACACCTCCACTTCCAGATCAAGACCTACCAAAAAACCACCCTCCACGGCACCCTCGTCTACCGACACCATCGTCGACATCATCGCATCCCAGGCCCTCGCATCCACCAACTACATCCTACTTGGAGACCTCAACTTCCACTTGGACCAACCACCACTGCATCCACTTCTCTTTCAACAAACCCATCGCACACCAGCACCCCCACCAGTCAGCATGCAGAAGCTGGAACAGAGTCACAGAAGATCAACTCACCACCTTCCTCAATGACACATCACCCCCAACATCCTCCGATGTCAATACCACGGCACGCAACTTCCACCAATGGATAGCAAACTGCGCCAACACCCTTGCCCCCCTCAAGAAAGCCACTGGCATCCAACCAGTCAAGAAAGCAAGCTGGTTCACCCACATACTTCAAGAGTCCAAATGCACTTGTACACAGCTCAAGAAGACATGGAGGAACAGCAAAGACCCAGAAGGCCATGCCGCCATCAAAGCAGCCACCATCGCACACCACCACCTCATCAAAACCACAATGAAGAAGGCCCTCCAAGACAGAATCACCAACAATGCACACAATAGCAAAGAACTCTTCAGCATCATCAAGAAATTTTCCATACTTAACAGCGTAAGTGGAACCTTTCCAGCTGGAAGGTTTCTGGCACTAGCTGTGGCATTGACGCTGCAGTGTGGACAGGAACAGACAAACCTGTTCGTGAACTGGAACTGGTCATTTGGCGTTTCATGAACTTACATCTATATGGTTTGTATGACGGTTATATGCTTTAAAGGACTCGTTCCCATGATACAATCTCCCTCAACTGAGGAAGAAAATGTCCTTTAAAACTTGATTCTCACAGCTTTATGAACGCTTAATAAATCTCTGTAAGTTGTAAATGAATTTGGCTTAAACACTTCTTGAAATGCGATAAAGATACCAACTGAGATAAATATTCTGCTGATTCTGTTTCATTCATTGTAGTGGTCATTTTATCTGTTTCCAAATGCACCAACATAAACAGATTCTGTCTAAGCAAATCTATTTTGCAATGAATAGATGCTAACTATTATCTTATTCCAGGTCCTCTTATGATAGTAGTTTATCCCCTAAATATTCTAGTCTCTTTCAGCACCGACGAAGATCCATCAGAGGACTAAATGCAACAAAATGAGGTAGCTGAGGTTATTCTGGGAAAATGTATTTTGATGTAGAGAATTATGAAGACCCAACACGTTTACACTATAATAGTTATGGCACATTTCTTTCTTTCTAAATCTTCTGTTTTGAACAGGGTGACTGTCATCTCTGTCACTCACTCCTGCTCCATGTACCTGCCCACATCATGTCTCAACAGTCTTCACTGAGCACAGTCAAGTTGATGTCATAATAGTTTCTTTCCACTGCAATGGTTGTTTGGTAGTGTTGAATCTTCTGTAGAGGGATGTTCGATTGCAGCAAGTAACTATGTTTTCTGTTCCTTCAATGGTCTTACTCATTCAGAAAGTTTTATTGTTAACTGTTTCAAAATTGTTTGAACATCTCCGGATGACATTGACATATAACTGGGATGTATTAAGGTAATGACGTTTATTTTTTTCTTGTATTCTTATTTGCTAAAATAAATTATAGTTGCGCTCACACCATGATGAGTTTGCAGTATTGCTAATGTTTTATGCAAGAACTGTGTATAAAAAAGCCCTTGATTTAGGAGTGTGCCAGAAAACATTCCTATTCTACCAGGGATGCTGCCCAATTTCAATTAGATTTTGCTGTTCTTTTGGGACTTAACATATTTCAGATTTTACATACTTTGTATAACTTTTGTTTTGAGAGCTTTCATGACTAAGCGGCTGTTCCGGCGTTCCAAGATGGCGGATTGACGGCGCCAGTGCGGAGAACGACTGCTGAGGGTCCGGCCGTGCTTGCTATGCAGGGTCTAATCTGAACTTTTTTCTTCCCGATCTTGTGTTGGGACATGTGGAGTAAAGACGGAGAAAAGACAGAGAAAGTTATACGCGGCTGGAGGGCAGCGGCTCATTGAGAGTGTCTTACCGGCTTTCTCGACGAGCGGAGCAAAAGCAGTGGGCGGAGCAGCAGCGGAGCAGCGGTGGTGGAGTGTGACGCGGGAGCCTGAGTCCGAGCCGGAGATACTTGCAGCAGGGAGCGGTTTGTCTATACCGCGGCGGTAAAAAGTGCACGGAGCTGGGTCAGCGTTGGCTGATAGAAACGGCTGACTGAAAGTGGTGGAGTGAAAGCACGGCGGGGCTAGAACGTGGAGTATGAGCGGAGCTGAGGCTGGATGCAGCGTTTGCGACTGATTGAGAGCCGGGTAAGAGAACTACTGCGGTCATTCCGGCTTCCGCGTTTATACCCCGTTGTTTTAAGGGAGGGGACGGCACTTGACTGGCTTAACTCTCGAACTTATTGGGGGTCAAGCTTTGGCTCTATGCTGTCAACGAAGTACCCCACGATGGCGCCAAAACCACCAACTACAAACGTGAGAAATACGAGACAGATGGGGGTAAATAATGCAGTGGATGGCGATGTAACATCTGCTGTAGTGAAGGCAGCAGCCACTATTGAGGGGCCGGCAGTGAAAATTCCAGACGGAGGGAAAAAAGTAGAAAAATTGGAGAAACCTGGATTGAACACCAGTAAATCGCTCCTCCCACCCTTGGTTAAACCTAACTTGGCTCCAGAGGGAAATACTGCGCTGTCAGCTGCTGTTGATTCTATATTGATTTTGGACACCCCTAATTCCTTGGGCTCACAGTGTAACATTGCTGCTACATCATCAATTGGAGGGAATGATGCTATTCCCGCTGCATTAGAAACGGATACCGGCCTCTCCGCGGATACAGAGGTAGTGGATGCCACTCTATTAAAAAACTGTAATGTTAGTGCAAATACTCAGATTTACGCAGAGGCTCATTCAGAGACTACTGATCATAGGAAAACAAATGCCAAAGTTAACCTGATATCACCGATACCACCAATACTTGATCTAGCTTTGCTGATAGAAATGCTGGAGGATTCTTCTTGCGATAAAGAACGGGTTGAAGGTGAGGAGGTAGTAACGGAGGCTGGACAGATAACAGTTAGAGAGGAGATAATAGGGGAAGCCGAAGGAGCAATGAAGTCCGCTTCTAATGAATACTTGACTGAAACGGATGAAGATAATAGTGATTCTTGTGACCCAGCTAATAATACACCTCTGTCCTCAGCTAAGGATAAAATCAATACTGTAAAGAAAGGAAGAGGCAAAAGTAAAGGAAAGAATAAAGTGAAGAAGATTACAAGTAAATCAAAGCTCGCTACGGCAAGAGTAATGGCAGAGAACAGTCCCATAAGGCAATGGGTACAGGCTAAAGGTGGGGTTAAATCCATGGCATTGAGACTTTCAGGGAATAGCCTCATTCAGGCAGGGGTCATGCCAGGGGGAATAGACTCCATTAGTCATGAGACAACTCCTGCAGTGATATTGGTAAATGGAGGTGATACTCCTATATTGGCAATAACGGAGATCTCTTCACCCTCTCTGCCTACCTCCCAGGTTGTGGTAAGGCGAACAACTCCCATCTCAAGTTTAGTACCTGAAACTTCAGATGTAGTGGTTACAAAAGATACTGACTCTACTACGATGAGGGCAGATAATCTGAACGACACACCTCATTTAAATACTTCTCGAAATGATACACCTTATGATTGGAATCTTAATGGGGAGGTATCCTCGTCATTCCAGATGATCTTGCAACTACTCAATGAGCAAAAACATGAAGCACAATCACATTACCAACAGATGCGGGAGGATAGTAGCAAGACTCAGTCAACACTACAGGAGATGTCTCGCAAATTAGGGGCTATATCCCAGGAGATGGAAGAGCTACAACAGAGGGTTGTTTTAACGGAAGAGAAGTCAACTCATTCCGAGATTGCAGTGAATAAACATGAGACTCAGATTTGCCAAATGCAAGCTAAACTCGAAGATTTGGAAAATCGACAACGAAGACAGAATCTTCTAATATTTGGTATAGCGGAAGGGGCCGAAGGAGCCGATCCCAGGGACTATATGGTTCATTTATTTCAGAAAGCATTTCCTGAGCTGTCAGACTGGGATTGGGACTCACAAATACAACGAGCCCACCGACTTCCTCTGATCCAAAGATATAAGGGAAACCAATACCCGCGTCCTATGCTGATTTGCATTGGTAATTTTTTGCTTCGCCAAGCTATTTCATTGAAGGCAAGGCCAAATGTCCCAGTCACCATTGATTCAGTTACTTTTTTTGTTAGATCGGATTTAAGTAAACTTACAATGGAACGCCGCTGGAAACTACGACAGTATATCGACCCAATAAAGGAATTGGGGGGCCAAGCTTTTTTGCAAGAACCAGCCAAGCTAAAGGTCTTAAAAAATGGTCGCGTACACTTTCTTTCGGAAGAAAGGGAGGTTGAGGAAATTATCCGTAAATGGAAGTCGGAGAATGATCTATATCATTAGTAATGACTCATGAACAATGATGAACTATTTCATTTAGTAATTACACTCGTAGTGAAATCTGTTTTCTTTCTTCCTCTTCTCTCTCTTCCTCCTCTTTCCTCCTCCATTTCTTTCTTTTCTTGTCTTTTTTTTAATATCTTTTGGTAAGATACTGTAAGATCCTGCAAGATTTGTAAGATTTGATATATAGCTGTGAACATGTAGTATTGTATGGCCGGACCTTCAAGGGGCCGAGCCTCCGCTTTTTTTTTACTGCCAATACAGCGGCAGGTAGGCACAGAAATGGGAGTGGGTGGGGCAGTGTGCTGCAAGGTAGGGGTTGGGAGGGTAGGGAGGTTCAGGGTAAAAATGGCATCATTGGGACAAGTAGTTGGACAATACTAAGATGTAGTAAGGCTGATTTGTTTTGGTTTAAGGACAGAAAAATTAATTTTATTAAATGTATCAATTAAAGTGTATGGTCTGGAATGTTGCGGGTTTGAACAGTAGGATTAAAAGAAACCTTGTGTTCGAGGAATTGAAAATGTATACTCCCCAGATAGTAGTAATAACTGAGACTCATTTAGCATACAAAGATAGAAAATTACTTAACCAATTGGGTTATGATATTTTGGTTTGCACTGATTATAATGCCTCAATTCGGGGGGTAGCAATTCTTAAACATAAACAGTTTAAAGCTGAAATCAATAAAAAATTAACCAATAAGATTGGCAGGTGGGCGATTGCACAGATAACAATAGAGGGGTGCAAATACACAATCTGCGGCATTTATGCGTCTAACCTGGATGAACCTAGAATTATTGATCAAATTAATTTGGAGTTACTTAGCTGGGAAGGGGAGCGTATAGTATTGGGAGATTTTAATTGTATTATGGATTACACTTTAGACACAACTAGAAGGGGTTCATTTCAGAGAATGCGGAAGACCCGGGCTGCAATTAGGGATCTTGCAGCAATACACTTAATTAAAGATGCTTGGAGATATTTGTATCCTAACACAGCTGGTTATACTTATTATTCTGCTGCGCACAAATTATGTTCACGTATCGATATGGTCTGGGTTTCAGATACCATTCTTGAAACTAGTAATATGGTAATATGTCCAAGAGTTACCTCGGACCATAACCCTATTCTTTTGTCATTTGACGTAACGACTGAAAGACAAATCCCTTGTTCTTTTTCATTTCCCAGATATTTATTTTTGGACTCTCTCTTTTTAAATTTATTAAAAGATCATATAAAAGAATTTATAGGTTTAAATATTGACTCAGCATCACCAAGGATAGTGTGGGATGCTTGTAAAGCATCTATTCGAGGATTTACACAGCAGTATATTTGGCGACAAAACAAGGAACGGAGGTATGAAAATGAGAAAATGGTAGCTGATATACTTCACATTGAAAATTTATTGTCCAAAGCTCTTCTAAAAGGGGACAGCGTGGAATATTTAAACTTTAGATTAATTGAGCTAAAATTGGCGGTAAAAAATTTGTTTAGGTAAAAAGCGCTATTAAACTTAAAAAATATCAATTGGATCAGTATGAAGGGGCTGACAGGATTGGTAAAATTTTAGCGTATAAAGTGGCTGAAGATCGTGCCCAGATGGCTATTAGAGAAATTAAAGGGGCTAATAATCAAATATTCCAGGAACCCAAAGCGATTTTGCAACAATTTGCCCATTACTATCAAGAGCTATACACACCGGAATGCGAGGTTAGCGAAGCTAATATTAAAAAATATCTAACGTTAAATAAATAAATAAAGTCAGCATTATTGAGGAAGCACAATCGGATCAATTAATGCGTGATGTTACATTGGTGGAAATGAGAATGGCTGTCAATTCTTTGGCATCTGCCAAAGCTGCTGGAGAAGATTCAATTCCTTTGGAATTATATAAAACTTGTACGGAAGAACGGATACTACTATTAGCTAAGGTCATTCAAGCTATTGGGAGGGGGGATCAAGCGCCCAAATCCTGGAATTCTACCCAAATTATTTTCTTTCTAAAGAAGGGCAAACCAGCCTATGAAAGAGGGTCATATAGACCTATATCACTTATAAATAATGATGCAAAAATATTTGCAAAGATATTAGCGATGAGGCTGGCACCATTGATGGCACAAATAGTATCACCCCAACAACATGGGTTTATCCCTAAGAGAGATACTACGGCACATATTAATATGGCCATTATGGCTTTTGATGTTGCACGGATCGAGCCAACCCCACTCGGTATGATTTTATTAGATGCAGAGAAAGCATTTGACCGAGTGGGGTGGGGCTTTCTTTGGGCTGCATTATCTGCCTTTGGTATAAAAGGTCAGTTTCTGAAATGGATTCAATCATTATACGACAAGCCTATCGGTAAGGTCTGCTATATGGGCAAATGTTCTCCTACTTTTTCGATCAAACGCGGGACAAGACAGGGGTGTCCTTTGTCACCTTTGTTATTTGCCCTTATAATGGAACCCTTTCTGATTGCGCTGCAGAGTCAAGATCAGATCTCTCCATTTGTAAACGGCGTAGATTCTCTTAAAATCACTGTCTACGCCGATGATGTCGCGGTTTACTCTACTAATGTGTCCGAAGCATTGAAGGGCATAATAATAGAGGCACGGGAATTTGGTTTGGTCTCGGGATACAGACTCAACACTGGCAAGACCCAAATTGTTATGAATTATAAGTCACCAAGACCAGTTACCGGGGTTTGCGATGTAGCTACCTATTTGGGGGTTAAAATCTCCTCAAATATCCATTCAATACTTGCTCTAAATTATGAGTCATTATTAAAAGAAACTGCTGCTTTATTTAAGAAATGGCACAAGCTACCCTTAAGTACTATAGGCCGAAAAAATCTGGTCAAAATGAAGATATTGCCAAAATATCTATATCTTTTTCGATCTATCCCTTTACGGATTAATAACTCATACTTTAATAGATTAGATGGTATTATTAGCAGCTTTGTGTGGGGGTATAAGAAAGCTCATCGAGCTGTTACATTGCTTAAACTCCCATTTAATCAAGGAGGATTGTCTTTACCTGACATTAAATCTTATTATTGGTCCACTTTTTTGACTCGATTTCGAAGCCTGTTTATATTTCCACAAATTTTGTTGGGTGAGGATGTAAATATGTTTCTTTACAGACTAAACGACCCTAATTATTTTAAACGCGTGAAATTTAAGACGATACGAGATACTGTTAGCATATGGCGCTCTATTCTTATTAAATGTAAAACTTCTCTCTTCCATCTTAATACCCCTTTGTGGTTTAATCCGGGTCTACCAGGAATCTTCCATGATACAGCTGGGTTAGTGCTGTCAGATTCCGGTATTAAAAAATTGGGAGACTTATATGACCATCAGGGGTTTTTTACATTTGAAAAGCTGAAGGTATGTTATAATCTTACAGAAGGGGCTAGATTTAAATATTATCAAATTAGAGATTATCTAGTGCGGAAATTAGGACTGACTAATATCTCGGACTCGGATTTATGGAATTGTATATATAAAGAAGCTGATAAAGCAAGGATTAGTATTGGATCTAAAAAAATTTCAGGTTTTAGAAAAGATGATTCTACAAAACTATCTGAGAAATGTAGTAGGAAATTGGGTATTGCTGTGACCCCTAATTTGATTACTTCTTCTTTAAAAAGTTTAAATCGATCTGTTCATTCATCTAATCTAAAGCTGCAGCTATTTAAAACCATCTGTCAGCTTTACTACACGCCAGACAAGATTTCAAAATGGGTTAATAACAATAGCATCAGTGATCGTACCAAATGTCCAAAATGCAATTTAAGATCAGCTGATATTTCCCATATGTTTTTTACGTGTCCGCAATTGGGTGACTTTTGGAATGGCATAACAAAAATTGTTTCTTTAAAACTGACATGTCCAATAGTACTAACGTCTGTCGACGTGCTTGTAGGCACCTCTGGAACGGACAATTCTCGGCGCGATTTAATGAATATCTTAATCTCATGCGCTAGACTGGGTCTGGGTCTGGATCCAACATAAACCACCGACGGTTCAGGAATGGTGGAATCTTGTAAAGGAAATATATTTAATGGAACGAGCCTTAGCAACAACAAGAGGTATTCAAACAAAAATGAAAGTGGAAAGGATTTGGGGAACGTTTATGTCGTGATATTTGTTTATCCTTCTTTTTATATTAAATGTTCCTAATGTCATTTGATTTATGTATTGCCTTACTGAAACTATCTCAGTGTATCAATTACTCTTGACGTCTGTATGGAATGTGTACTTGTCCCATTTGATGCAAATAAAAATCTTTTAAAAAAAAAATGAGAGCTTTCATGACATTTATCCTGTAATCCCTATTTACAATTTTAAGATAAAACCCTTTTAACTTCTTTTTGATCTATTACTCAGTTATTGAATGGGGTCAACTGCTTTCTTAAATTTGTGTACTCTGCTAATTTGATGACTGTGGAGGTGCCTTGACATAGGGATACATTGCCTCATGAAATTCAGGTTTAACCTTCTCCATTCCAGTAACCCATGGGAAAACTGAACGAGGCAAAATTTGGGGTTTCTACATTTTAGGTTACAGTTTGGCTCCCACAGCTATCACACAGAAATCCAGGACTGCACACAATGTCCATTAATTACCTTCAGGTAGGTGATCACCCTACCTTTATCTAAAACAAGAGGTGTGGGCTCAGGACACTAATTTATGATGGAAAAATACTGACAGGGAGGGTAATAAAATGAACCCTTCATCTCCTGAGAGTTGAGTTGATTAAGCTGCTAGACCCCCACAACATTACATTGGTGAGGCTAAAGGAGGATTCAAGTATGTATGATTGTCTTTAGACATCATGGTTCTGCTGGTGCTTAGAGGTGAAGAAGAGTGGTTTGCTATTTGGATGGAGTTGATAGGCATAACGGCCCTTCATATCCTCACTTGAACTCCTGCTATCTGGAAATTGGAACAAAATTGGATGTGGTAGAGAAGATCACAGAACTTGGATTGGGAAAGCACAGAGCAAAATTGTCTGGTCTCCGGCCCCTTGCATCTAAGTGCTGGAAGCATGTCTCAAAGGATCAGTTGAACTGATCTCTAGTTCTCCCTGGGACATAAAGGACAAACTGAAAGTGGCAACCTTGCAAAAGTCTCTGAAAGCTCAGCCAAGGTAAACTCTGGGCTGAGGGGTCATAAGTGATATGACAAGAGTCGGAGAGAGGGTTTCTTTCATTTGAAAGTACTGTGCAGTGCTCATGGAACACTGGAAAGTTTTGGTGCTATACATCTAGAACTTACTCAACACTTGGCAGAATGGGGTGCAGGGTATTGGTAGTGCCTGGAAATTCAAGGGAAAGAAGAGACTACCCCCACCGGCAAGCTGGTCGCATATGTCACTCAAGAGGAACTCTGAGAAGACTGTAACCACTGGAGTGGAGCAGCCTGCAAAACAGCTGGCTGATGGAATATAGACTTTAAACACTTTAAAAGTGAAAGTGACAACCAGTGGCATCTGTAGGAAATGACATTGAGAATACTATTGACTTCACTTCGAAATGATGCTTAGCTGTTGGGGAGCTTCTAGGCCAAGTGAGGGTTGATATTTCTTACAACCACCTAGGTATTCTGATTGCATTTTCTAATTTGTGCTGCAAATTAGGTTGTGACTTGCTTTAATCATTTAAGTCTTTTTTTTAATTTTAGTAATTGGGTTCGAAATTTTACTGATCAGATGTCCGACCTTAAAGTTTTAGTGACACTGTTTGAATTCTTTGCCCACATGCCTCAGAAGTAAAGCCATGACCAGGCTTTCTGTTTCAAAATGTTTTACCCAACAAACCACTTGATTACAACTGTGGTAGGAGCCCCTGCCCCCAGAGCACTATTTTGATTTCTTACCTTAGTCTTTAGTGGCTCGTGATTGGCCTTGGGGCAGACAGTTCAATGTAGTAGTTGGTAAAGAAATGTTGCTTGTCCGATATTGCAACACAATTGTTGTTTTTAGAATACTCCACCCAGGAGACTAAAGGTGGCACAATTTGAAAAATATGATGGGACATGTTTGGGGGTCTGCCAAGCTCCTGGAACCCCAAAGTGCAGCAACACACATTTGGTGCTGACCAGCTTTTCCTAGGGCTCCAGCAGAACAACTATGGATATTCTGAGTGCCTCTGCAGGGTGTTATTGGGTGATATTTGCCCAAGAATATACCTCTGGTAATGATGCAGCATTGCTGGCTGAAGAAGCTTTTCCTTTTTTTGTCATCCTAATTTTCTGAATGGTCACTTACCAGCTGGCACTTCAAGAGGTTGTCTCTGTCCACTTTTTGTGTTGTCACATACTAAGAACTAGGGACTGGAGCACATGGAAGTCACAAGCCCTTAGGGTACAAGTCGGCACAGTCTACACATCTAATACTCTTCTCTCAGTGTTGGACAGTTGATCGTGGTCTTTCTCCACTATCTGTCTACCTTCTCCACTCCACTTTCCTGTCCACAACTTTGGGAGCAAGGTGCAAGGCATTATGAAGACATACTTCATGCTTGGGTGGATCCTCCTCACAGGACATTGCAAACAGGCCTAGGAATTCGCCATGTGGATGGGATATCCGTTTTGGTAGCCCCCTCCCTGAGGGGTTGATGTTTTAAAAATAGCACACACAATAGTGCTTTTGAACTGCTTCAGGAGTGCTTCGGGGGGGGGAGGGAGCTTGAGATACAGTGATGCACAGTGTTGCCCTGACCCTGCGAGCACAACTGCCAATGTAAAATAGTGCTGCACACGTGCTTATTTATTTCCCAAAATCTCCAGCCCTAATGGGCTGATTTGAAGTTCCATCCTCCAGGAGGACTTTTTGGGGCCTTATCACCCCACCACAAAGTTTGTGATGGCATTCAGGGAGACTTCTGAAGCACAACTTCAGCTTCTAACACTGCTGTATCCTCCTTCTTAGCAGTAGTTAGTTGCAGGGACTTGACTCACTCTGAACTGGGATCTTCCTGGCAGCAGCTCACAAGGGTCCTTAAGGCAGACAACACTCCCTATCTGTGCAACCCAAGCGCCTTATGTCTTCAGCCAACTCAGAGGTTCTTGTTATTCCAGGAGTCTATAGTATTCACTCTGACACCCACAACATGCCAAGTCCAGAGAAGTTCAAGGGGACTCTCTTCCTTCAGGGCCCCAAGCAAATCTACTCTCTACTGTCCCCAAGAAGGTAACAGTGAACTTGTACCACAAGCTCTGGAAACAAGTCCAATTATTGAGTCCTTCTCTCCAGACAGTTGTCAGTCCACTCAGTGGGTCCATCCTTCTTTTTTTTCTCCTTTCATTTTAAAGTGTTTTCCCTTGTGCAGGGATTTAACCATATAGGTAAAGGCTGCCCCAGATGTGGGGAGCAGGCAGCTGACTTTCTGCACATTATCCGGAGGTGCCAAGATATTGATGGCTTTTGGCATTCCATCAAACAGAGGCTCAACTTTGTTACAGGATCGGAGGACCCCACGGGGTAGCCCAGTGCCTATTGGTTCTTATCCCGTTCAAATAAGAAAAAAAAGGCTGAGTAGGAAATGTCTTATTTTGGGGTTGCTATTGGCTAAACACAGAATTGTGACAGGGTGGATATCCCCTAGATGCCCGAAGGTCGACGACTGGCTAAAAGCTATGGCTGAATGGATCAATGCTGAAGGGTGTCATAATAAACTAACAAGGATGAGAAACTAGAGAATGACATGAGGCAATGGACAGCAATGCTAACGGAATTGTTGACACTGCCTGAGGAATTACCCCCATAGACTACAGTGACACAAATATTTGATGTGGCTAAAGAGTGACCTTAAAGTAAAATTCAGAATGCCAGCAGCACCTATGTATGGACTGAGGGGGCCTTGGTCCGCCTAGCTCACACATAATGTTCTCATCATAATGCTGTATAAAAATATTAGTTCAATTCACACTGAGACCTCGGAGGAGGCAAGGGAGGGATGGGAGAGCCTAACATTTTGCAAAATGAACTAATTAGATGCAATTTCACATCTGGCTTCAGATTGCTGTATGTTGTTTTGTTTTCTGAAAAGCTAATAAAAATAATACATAAAAAAACATGTAGGTAAAGAATTATAAAACGTGAGAATCCATACCCAATCCAGAGATGCCATTTCACCTGTTAACCCCTAACTCACAGTTCCAATGAACACCGCTTTAGCTGTGCCACAATCCTGCACAGCACTATGGCAATTTTCAGAACAGCAGATTGAAGCAAGGTTGAGAAAGACCTCCTCTTTGAGCTTGGCTTGTTTTAATCACAACCGGGTTCTTCTCTCCGGGACTTCATAGGTCAACCCCTGGGTTGACTGGAGCCAGAACTCTGCCCATCACTGCGAGATCATCCGTCCTGCGCTTGTAAGAGATAGGTAGCTAATCACCTTTCAAAGATTTCTCCCCTGCCCTATTCATCTCCCACGAAAAATATAATCACACCAAATGGGCCAGTTGTTTAGGAGGAGGATTTGAGTTTCCATCTGGACAGCAGAGTAATTAACTTTGACAGCTATAGTAGTTAAACACCTGAGTCTTATAAGACTGGCTCTAGAAATATACCCATTTTTAAAATAAATGCAGAACTGAATGCATTTAACATTGAACTGACACTGGATATCCATTCTAGACACAGGAAGTATTAGGGAAAGTAGTGTTGTTGGCTTTACTGTGTTGTACCAATCAAAAGTTGCATATTGGGCAGCTTTTCCCCAAAGTGCAAAAGCAGTTTAAAACACTACAGAGAGTTTACATTTCTGTCAAAAAGAATACCTTTACTCTTAGATCCCCAAATGAATTGTGAGGCGTTAACTCATGTAATATGGGGCCTTTCTGTTACTAGGCTGAGTTTGGAAAGTAGTCTATTTCTCAGCCTCTACACATATGCACAGGCATGTGAGCCCATGTTCTGTACAACCTATGCAGAGCCTTTTACCCTACCTGTATATAGCAGCCGACCTTAAGGTAGAAACTGAGAATGATGTCACTGTCATGGGTGTGTTAAGGTCATTGCAGTTGTACACTGACTGCCTGCTTTGGGAGATGCCTTTCTTTCCTATGTTGTGCTGTATATTATAGTGACTGCCAGATCCAGGGGCTGCATACCCCCTCAGACCAATCGCAGTATATTCCTAAACGTGTCGTATATTGTATTCAAAATCAGTGAACAACACCCTTGTGTTTTAATTACACCTGATTTGAACTGTAACTGCATTATGTAAAAATCCTAATAAACAGATCAAACAAAAAGAAAAGGTAGACACTGAGAAGTAATATTTTAAATTAATCCTACTATTGGCACGGCTCCATTACAGAGAGTCACTGATAAAAATGTTTTGAATACAACGTAGCCCAAAAGCAAAAAAAATGAAAAAAAATGATGTAGGCTAGAGCGAACTTCATCATGCAATCCATTCACATTCAAAGACAGAATTTGTTAACTTTTACTCTGCGTCATAAGTTGACATAGGGAAACTGTAAGTGAGTTTTCAGACCTCCATCTCACTATGCAAGCAAAGACCAACTCAGAGACTGTATCAAAAATCATCATATCATGCTTTTTGTGCTGTCAGCTTTGCTGTCACCAACCCAACACACACACAGTGCCTGTTCCCATAACATTGCAACGCTATCAATGGTTTTTGTAACCGGCACTGCTGTTCAACAATGTTGGAACAGGACAGCACAGCGTGTGGGACTCATCATCACCATCCATGATAACAGGAATATTGCCAATATTCTCTTTGAAGAAAACACATATAGAAAACCAATCTATCAGTTAACAGGCACACTGAAGCATTAATACTCATAGCCTGTTGCTTTTTGCAGTCTTTCTTCAACCCTACCTCATGACACCTCTCTATGATGCAGGGTTGTACTGTCATTTGCAGGATGGGTGACTTCAGTCATTTCCACTGATTTCACTCTTCACTCAAATGACTCTTCACAGGCGTGTGGAACAGGGAGGTGGATGTGCACCTCATTAACAATTCTGTCACCCTGCAAGGATAGAATGTGGCTGTACCTTGTTTGTGAAGTAACGCCACTAAAGGTAATCCCAGGCATCTTCTGGTGACCCAAAGTTCCATTATTTGAATCATCATAATATGCAAGTGTGTGAGAAAAGCATCATGTACATGAACCTTTTTCTCTTAGTTCTTCCTTGTTTGTTTCATATGTCCTGGTTTACATCTGCACCACCTTAATAAAATTATGAATTAGAAATACTCAGGCATTTTCATAAAGGATTACATTAAGGGAATTGCCTCCTGCAGAACTGCATCCCTGTTTCAGAAATTCAAAATGCATTCTGTTGTGGAACTAGAAAGATACAGGCAAAAGAGGGGGCTGATATATGGTTGGCTTTTCCATATGAAAAAAGGCAGCTAGTACCTTGTATTTGTGATGCTTTGCGATCAGTTCTTCCATGAAACGTTTAGCACTTTGTCCTTCCATCTTCTTAGGGATTCCCTCTATACCAACATTGGTATGCCATTGGCAACACTTCCATTTGGGCAGATGGATATTTGGATTGGAAACTACCTCTTTCAGGAACCTGCCATCTGTGTTTTGTCTAGCCTACTGTTTCACTGTGCCCACTCTCTCAGAAAGCTTTTAGAAATCTGTCCTTGCAAAGGAATATTTCCAAGTCAAGCACTGCTTTCTATTATTGGGTTTAATGTAGACAGAGCATGGGAAAACCCCACAAATGGGTGAGCAAATAATGCAAAATTATTGTGCTTGCCCTGCTGCTGTGAATGCAGATGCATATCCCAAATATGATCCAGAATAGGAGAAGGTAGCCAATTACAAAGCAATGGGTTAGATAGAGTGGGTGCCCACCACAGTCACAGTAGTGGAGGTCAGTATTTGAGACCTCTAATCCTTTGTATAAGTGCAGAGGACAGGCTTATAGGTGACTAGGGGCCATATGTATCAAGCCTTTTTCCAGTTTGCAAACAGGCCGATACTCAGAATCGGCCTGTTTGCGAATTGCAAAAGGCCTTTTGCGGTGTATCATCCCAAACGGCCATAGCAAAATTGAGATTGCTAATGCAATTAAGGAATTGCAAATCGTTATTCTTTAAATGCAATTCTGGAAGCACCAGAAATGTGCTATTTGGCCTTAAGGAATTGCAAATTACCACCAACTTCAAGTTGGTGGTAATTTGAGATTTTCTTTAAAAAAGCACTTTTTAGATTTTTTAAAAGTGTCATATATCACACATACATGCCCTTAGGGCATGTATGTGAACAAAATATGCACACATGCATATTTCAGGGGTGCAACAGCTTGTCCTTTTGGCACCCTTGCAACCTTGAAATTGCAGTCTCAATTTACGATCCTCTAATTGGTAATCGCAAATTGAGAATGTCTTCCCATTCATTCCTATGGGCCTCCTAGCCCATAGGAATGAATGGAAAGGTATTCCTTATTTGTGAATCTCAATTTTCGAATTGCAAATACGGAATATGTAGGATTCGCAACATTTTTAGCAAATCCTACATACATTGCATTTTGCGATTCACTAATTGCGATTTGCTAAAATTCGCAATTTGAGAATCGCAAAATTTTTTTTTGATACATATGGCCCTAGGTTCTATAACTAAGACACACCATCTTAGAGATGACTAAATAAGGATGCATAAACAGCTTTATGTGAAACAAATTTCTCCACAAGGCTGTCTTTTGAACAGGACTGCCATACCCTGTGTTGACTACCTCCTGGCTGACAAGATTTGAAAGCACAAGGTGGGAGAGATCCATTACCTGGAGATCCACCTATACCATCTCGTGTGCTAAGGTCTGCGCTCATCTTCAGGAATATAATCGCATGGACTCAAGCAGGTCCAGTTGTAAGGTCCCACACCACAGTATAAAGTCTCTGCTTCCCTAAACATTTGGCTCTAATACGTGGCTGAGCCTTTACTGTCCACAGCAGAGTGATGAGTGGGAGCACACCCCACTGCTTCAGGCCATCCCTGACATCCAAGTATCATGAGGGAGATGATACTCTGTGTCCTCATGAGGAGGTGTTCCATTCGCCCAGCAGAGAGCATAACACATCTCCACTCATCTGCTGCTCTAGAACAGGCCAAAGACCCATCAAAGTGTTCAGGATCACCCCAGTATCCATTCATCACACCAGCTGGACAGAGTGGGATTTATGGCACAGGAGAAGAGAGAACCTATTTACCCTGGTCCTAAATCAGATTGAGACCCAATCATATGGCTCCTAGTGCCAGGAAAGACAGGCCTGCAAGTCGGCTGAAATTCTTACAATAGAGGGGAGGAACTTCTTCTCTCCAGCCATACACTGCATTCCCACCACCAAGTAGGAAGATTTACTCAGTTTGTGCTAAAGCAGAAGTGGCTCCAGCATTAGTAGGAGCTAATGGAGCTAATTCAGAGTGGATGATCCAGCACATTATGGCAGTTAGATTCATGGCCATGGGAGTTCTCTTAAATGACTGTCACATTATTCAGCATCCAAGCCATACATCTGTGCCCCCATTTTAATATTTTGGTTTTGAGATTGATCACCTTTTGGCACACCTTACATCATACGATAACGTGAAATCTACATAAGGTTCATGAACTACTTTTTATACTTTAGTCAGGTATTCAGGATTCATTGGAATATAACATATAGGAACTAAGGGCCAGATGTACAAAGCATTTTTCTGGTCGCAAACGGCCTGATTAGCAGAATTGGACCATTTGCAACTGGAAAGATGCTTATTCACATGTCCAAAATGGAAAATGCGATTTGGTAATTTGTTGCTTAATCGCATTTTACATGTGCAATTTGGCATTTGGAAGGGGTGTGTTTGGGGCGCCCCTTCCAAATACCACATTGGTATGGTATCTATGACTGTTTTGCAACCGAATTTCAGCAGCAAAACAGTAATACTACAGTTTGAAACTGGTGGAAACCCATTTGCAAAGGGGAAGCAGTCCCCAAGAATGTAAATGAAAATATTTTTTAAGAGCAGGCAGAGATTCCACAGACCACTGCCTAATCTTGAAAAATGAAACTTCGATGATTCATCAATTTTCTTTTGAAATGCATCCTATTGTCCTTTACGGAAAACTGGTTACATTAATGAGTTTCATACATTAGGAATACCGATTTCCTAATTGCGATTCGGAGGCAAATATGTGATTTCAGGCAAAAATTGATGTTTGCAGGACTTCTGGGTAAAATTACCTAGTGAGTGCCATGCAAGTCACACACCTGTATACTTCCCTGGTTGTCCAATTTTTAAGGATGTACAGGTTTGCTAAGTTTCCCTAGGTGCCAGCTACCCACTTTGCAAACAAGGGGCAGTTTTGAGTGGAAAATGTGATGTACAAATGTGGAACGTTTCCTTTATTTATTTAAAAAGTTTTATATAGCTCGAACAAGACCCATGGGAGTATTAGAGTACTTTACAACTGAGCGACAAATAGGAGGCATATAGATCAGACAACAGGGTAATCGAAAGGTACAGGAGGAGAAAAACTTGAAGGCCAACAGAACAAGCCATAAGCATAAACAGTTGAGGAATGTACTAAGGGTGAGGGAAATGTGTCATAGCGGGCCTGGAGATTAGCTGATCAAGAATAAGTGAAGCACTTTAGAATTATCCCAGAAGAGGAAGCTAGGGGATCAAACAACAAAGCAAATACGAAAAGTATAAAAAGAAGTAACTCTCTGAAACCCACAAATCAAAATACAATCATAAAAGTCTGATAATTAACAAGGGTGAGGAGGGCGTGTCTTGTACTGCTGGTCAGGTTGGGGAGGGTTTTAGGGAAAGAATTTGTTCATAAATAGCACTTAGGCATCCTTTTTGATTGATGAAAGTCAGGAAAATGGTCAGGCGATTTAGTCGATGTTTCTTAAGTAGTTTTGCCCGGCGTTAAACGCCTCTAATACCTTACGAAGATTATCAATAAAGAGGCAGGCGCTGGAGACAGGAAGACAGGAAACACGTTTTATTCCGACGGAGCAGAACACATCAGATCGGACAACAAGGTATCGTCTCGAGGTGCTCTCTTTAGCCTCTCTGAGGCCTGGCCTTTTATACACTGGTTTATGACATGTGACCATTCTTTATTACAATAAAGACATTGTGAAGTAATGAAAAATGACATCCCCGGTATCCCCCCAGTTCCGGCTCATTCCAACATGTGGCTACAGTAGAGGTCCTCACCCCCCATACAATAGGAGGGGGCTATCACGCAGCTGAGTGTTCTGCCGCTTCCTTTGGAATGTGTGCGCCTGATCGGGTCTCAGGGGGTGGGGAGGTCATGATCAATAGTAGCTCCTTTGGAGAGGGGCGAGTGCATACAGTAGTGGGCAATAAACTGTATCCTCAGGCCAAGGGATGACCAGCGGTCCGTGCAGACAATCGGGCTCAGAGGAAGGGGTCATCAAAGGAGGGGTATTCATGGAAGGAAAGGAGGTGTTGGTCAGGCGCGGGGTGTGATTCCCAGAGGCAGAGTCATGCGGAAGAGGAGGGTTCATGACTTGTGCATGTGAGCGCGGGGGCAGCCAGGGTGCATGGGGGATGCTTGCAGGGTCAGGGAAGTGCGCTGATGATCGATCGTGAACAGGGAGACCATGGTACCTAAAATGGCTGTCGAGTATGTTCATACATGAGTCTGGGGAATGGACAAGATAGCGCAGATGATGTTCAGTTCACGAACTAAAATTCCACAGTCCTCCCTTTTAACATGCCTCGCCAGCTTGTCAATTCGGATCTATCCCCATAAGGCCACGTATTTCTATCTCATAGAGGGGACTCATGTGCTCAGTTCTAAAGTCCAAAGTCTTAGGGCACATACAATTGGAAATGAGTGAACACAAAGGTGGCAAACATTGAATACCTAAGCAACACCCACACAGTATCACGACTGGTATCAGTATAAATGTAAACAACCTCCAACCCCAGTCCTTCAAAGTGTCCCAAAACCAGCTTCCAAGCGACCATCCTTCTTGCTCCTGGTGAACCTCTGAGGATAGTCTGTGGAGGTGTTCGATTGCCTTGTAGACTGAAGGCGAGTTATCTGGCACGTAGGTGCAACAGCTGGAGCCGATGATGCGGCATGCTCCTCCACGGTCAGCCAGAACCACATCTAGTACAAGGCGGTTCTGAAGAGCCACCAGGCGGACTGCCTGAAGCTCAGCCGTGTTGTTAGCGAGGATGCCAGCCGTGATGTTAATGGTTGTTTCCACTGCCTGAGTCAGGTGTCGGATAGCGCGGCTATTTGCCATTGG
Source organism: Lissotriton helveticus (assembly GCF_964261635.1). Classification (NCBI taxonomy): domain Eukaryota; kingdom Metazoa; phylum Chordata; class Amphibia; order Caudata; family Salamandridae; genus Lissotriton; species Lissotriton helveticus. The sequence continues at coordinate 14,960,591 of NC_136060.1, read as the reverse complement.
GCCCCACAGAGGAACAAGTCCCTTCACCGCATCCAGGAACTGTGCTCCTGTGGAGTCGGATTGTCCAATGTCTCCGGCACGCTTTTCCGGTGATGGTAGGCTGGGGCCAAATACGTGGGGGGAAGAATGAAGGCGATGTAGCACGTACCCCTCCAACCTTTCGGGAGCCAAGTGTAAGGTTTGATGCCACAAACAAAGTACATATTAGGAGAAGCAACAAAGGAGGGGGGGTCAACTGAGACCAATGTTCTGGTGATGCGGCAAGAACTGTGACCCACCAGCTGTGTTCCCTGGCCTTCGAGGCACACAAGACCTGTGACATTGATGACAGACAGGGCCACAGTCAGAGTGGCAGCCGTTCGCTTCCGCAGGTGGGAGAAGGTGGGTCTAGCTGGATTGTGGAGCACTTGCATTTCGATTCGTTCCTTTGCAGGGATGTTCATGTGGAAGGCGGAACTTGAGGTCACAGGACAAAAGGGGGCAGACGTCCTTCCTGTTTTGTTCAGCCAGAACCCATAGTAGAAGTGTGACACTGTTTGACCAGAAGCGGCGTTGATCTTGTGGCTTTCCTGCAGGAGGATCAACCAGGCGAGGCAGGAGCCGTGAACTGAGAAAGGAGAAGGGATGAAGGGGATGGAGTGTCCAGTCGCATGCGGGAGCAACCCGCAGATCCAGCAGTTCGTGGCATTTGCAGCAAGGTTGTGCTGGTGCAATAGTTGCACGAAGGAATTGTTCCAGACCTCCCTACGCCTCTCTCGGAGCTGAGGCGAAAGGGAAATCAGGTGATGCTCTTTCATGGTGGTTGGCTGTACAGTGGCCAGCAATATCTGATGAGCGGGTGTGCTGTCCTCCAAGATCCAGAAGGAAGTCATGAGGAGGAGGCAAAAGAGGAAGAGAATGAAGAAGGCGATTGTCTTTGATTCGTGCAAATTGTCAGTCTTTGGGTTCCTGTAGTGGGTATTTCCTGTTGCTTTCATCATCTTCTTATCTGGCGCTTCCATCATCTTCAAGGTGCTCGGTAGTGGGCAGAACCACAGACTTTGTTTAGCTTCTCTCCGGGTAACCCTTGGTTGTTTTAGGTCACCGTTCTGAGATTTTAACTTAGTCCGTGGTCTACTTAGCCGAAGCTCCCTCCTTTCGACGCAGGAAATACCCTCCCCGGGATGGCACAGTGGGATCAGAGAATTTTGCAAGTTCAAGTGCCTCGGTATCAGGATAGCAGTTCAACGATGGTCGGTCTTTGTTCAGGAGCTCTTCTTGGGTGTCGACGTTTTCTGTCGTGGCCAGGGTCGAGGAGACTTTCTTGCAGTGGTGGGCGTGCAGCCAGTGCCTTTTTCCCTCCATTCGAAGAGCCGTCCGAGTGGTGATCAGTACTTGCCAGGGGCCCGTCCACCGGGGTTCCAGACTCTTTGCCCGTTGAAAGTTCCCGACTAAAACATAATCTCCCGGTTGGATATCGTGACCGGGACCCCTGGAAGCATCGGGGATGGCCTGCTGCACCTGTTGATGAATGACAGACAACGTTTTAGTTAATTTGCACAAATAATCTGACAGCAGGACGTCGGGGACGTCGTGAATGGAGGTCGGTTTGGGGGCAGTCCAGAGGTTCATTGGTCGCCCAAACACAACCTCGTAGGGGGTCAAGTGGTGCTTAGTGGGAGTGGAGCGCATCGATAGCAATGCCAGTGGGAGGGCATCTGGCCACTTAAGCCCTGTGGTGGCCACTATTTTTGACAGTTTCAGTTTCAGTGTAGCATTGTGTCGCTCAACTAGGCCAGCGGATTGGGGGAAGACCGCATGGAACCTCTGTTTTACCCCCAGCCCCTTCAATATTAGTTGGATAACTTCAGCTATGAAGTGGGGGCCATTGTCGCTCCATAAAATTCGACAAAGGCCGTAGCGAGGAAAAAACTCTTTCAGTAGTACTTTGGCAGTAGTCATGGCAGTGTTATCACGGGTTGGATAGGCTTCCACCCATTTGCTGAAGGCACATACAATGACTAATACGTACTTCAAGCCTTGGCATCTCTCCAGCTGGATGTAATCCATCTGGAGGACCTCAAAGGGGTGATCGGGGATCCCAAACCCTCCCCGGGGTACCACAGTTCCTTTCCCGGGGTTGTGTTGTAGGCAGATAAGGCACTGCTGGACCAGGCGTTTGGCTGAGTCGGGGATTTTGTCGTTGTGCCAGACTTTGGAAATTAGTTCAATCATGGGGGCAGAACCTATGTGTGCAGGGGAGTGTGCCATAGTTAGTATGGGAATCAAGTACGAGTCAGGCAGCAACCATTTGTTAGTGTCCTTTGTCCGCCAGCAGCCTTCATCGTCCTTCAGACCCACCCGTGCCCATTCAGTCAGTTCGTGAGGTGTGCTGCCCGACTGGATGTCTCTAATCATTTCCCTGGCGTCAGTCCATTTTTCTGCTTGTGATCTGGTCACATATACGCGTGTTGTTGTCCTATTCTCAGCTGTGGTTCGGGCAGTGATGTCGGCCAGTGCGTTTCCCTGTCCAACTAGGTCCATCACCTTCTTGTGTGCCTGGCATTTGATCACTGCTAATCGTTTGGGGAGGAGAACTGCCTCAATCAGGGCGGAGACTAGATCTCCGTGAAGGATGGGTGTGCCGTGGGACGTCAGGAATCCCCTTTCCCTCCACAAGAGCCCGAAATGATGAACCTCCCCGAAGGCATACTGGCTGTCCGTGTAAATGTTTGTCGTGGTTCCTGCTGCTATGATACATGCTCGTGTGAGGGCAATTAGCTCTGCCGCCTGTGCGGATCGTTGCTTGATGCGGGCTGTTTCAACTACTGTTAGGGCTGTCGTCACCGCATAGGCAGCTGAAGTGGTGCCGTCTGGGAGTTTGATACAAGAGCCGTCTACCCATAGCTCTCCATCAGGGTCTGTAAAAGCAATGTCTCGGAGGTCAATTCTACTCCTGGTCTGTTCGTCCATGAGGGTCACACAGTCGTGTATAGGGGGCACATCGGGGTCATTTTCAGGCAAGGGCAACAGTGTGGCAGGATTCAAAGTTGTGCATCTCTTCAGAGTGATGTGGGGTGCAAGTAGAGTCAATTCGTACCCCGTCAGTCGTGCACTAGTCAGGTGTTGAGTCTTGGTCTGGTTCAAAAGGGTGTCAACTGCGTGGGGTACTAACACTGTGAGAGAGTTCGAAAGTACAATTCCCTCACTCTGACGGATAGAGACAGCAGCGGCGGCTACTGCTCGAAGGCAGGCAGGTAAAGCTCTGGCGACTGGGTCAAGAGTGGCAGAGAAGTAGGCACAAGGGCGTTGTTTGGAGCCGATGGGCTGAGTTTAGAACAGACAATGCGCATCCCTCCCTTTCGTGAGTGAAGAGAGAGAAGGGCTTGGAGTAATCTGGTGTTCCTAGGACGGGTGCCGAGCAAAGAGCATCCCGCAACTCCTTAAAGGACGCTTGGCATTCGGGGGTCCAAGGGAGTGGGAAGGGAACATCTTTGGCCAGCAGGGAAAGTAGGGGCTTTATAATGAGACTGAAATTAGGTAACCATTGTCGGCAAAAGGAGGTAAGGCCCACCAATGAACGGACTTGCTTCTGTGTTCTTGGGATGGGGGTGTCTAGGATGGTTTGGATTCGGTCGGGCGTAAGTTTCCTCCCTTCTTTGGACAGGAGATGGCCTAGGTATGTCACTTGAGGCTGGCAGAACTGCAGTTTCTTTTTGGAGACTTTGTGGGCATTCTCCGCAAGAAAGTGCAAGAGTTGGATAGTGGCTGTGATTGCAAGAGGAGTGGTGTTGGCCGCCAAAAGGATATCATCGACATATTGGATCAACACCTCTCCATCTGGTAGCTGTCCAGCTGTCTTTTGAGGGCCTGGCTGTAAATGCTGGGACTTTCAGTGTAGCCCTGAGGAGCTCTACAAAATCGATACGAACGGTTTTTTAAGGTGAAGCCGAAGAGATAACGGCTGTCTGGATGGATGGGGATAGAGAAAAATGCATTCTTGAGATCAATAATGGTGAAGGTGGTGGCAGTGGACGGGATGAGGGTCAGAATGGTGGTGATGTCTGAGACTACGGGGTACTGTGGCACCACCACTTTGTTGACTTCCCGCAGGTCGATGATGAAGCGGTACGCTTTCTCATCTCCCTCACCTTGCTTCTTAACAATGGGTAGGATAGGGCTGTTGCAAACATTACTAACCACTTCCTCTACCACTCCTGCATCTACCAGGGACTGAATAATCGCTACCAATGCCTTCTCGCCTTCGGGCGATATCCGGTACTGTGGGAGTTTCGGGAGTATTGCGTCTGGTCGAACAGTTATGTGCACAGGGTCGATCATCATTCGTCCTACATCCGAGTCGTTTCTGGCCCATAGGTACAGGGGTAGGGTGTCAAGCAAGGATAGGTCAGCATCAGTTATAGAGTACACATGTCGTGCGGGGCAGGATCTGGACATGCTCGGGTTGTCGTACAGGATGACTCGGACTCCATCTGGGGAACACCTAATAGTAGCCGGGAAATGTTTTAGTAGATCAATACCCATAATGGCGTCAGGGGAGTTGGAGGAGAGCAGAAATGTTGTGTCCGTGGGGTTGTTTCCTAGGTCAAAGGAGATAGGTACGGACAGGGGATTAGTGGAGGGCGTTCCATCGAAACCTATTGATGTAATGTGTGAGCCAGACAAGGGTGCCCTTGGAATCAGTCGCTTTGATAATACACTACGTGTCGCTCCAGTGTCTACCAAGAATGGAGACTTTGTACCCAGGACCTTAGCGGTGACGTAAGGACCTTGCTGCTCAACACAGAGCTCGACTGGATCCCTCCCTTGCCCCTGGCAGTCCTATGCGAAGTCGGGGGTGTTCTCACTGTCAGATAGTTGGTACTGGTTCTGTCGGGGACGGTCAAATGTATTCGATCTTCCTGGCCTGTCGCTGTTGGGGTTGCTTGTGTATCCCCGTCCCTGTCCTCTAGCCCTGGGGCCATTCATCATGTCCCTCGTTTCTTTATTTTTAATTAGTTCCAGAAGAGCCGGACATTGAGACTTCCAATGTCCGAATCCTCTGCAAAATGCACACTGATTATCTTCTATGTCCCTACGTCCAAAGTAGTGAGTGGGTGTGCGGTCCTTTGGGGGTGGATTTCTAGGGGCGATTGATTGATAGCTCCCCCTGGGTAGTTCTTTCCCGACTGCCACCCCTTGTATCTGGGCTATCATTACCCTTTCTTTCAAATCTTTCTTCTTTCTCTCGGTTGCCCTATCATTCTCATTCTTTTGGTGTTCGTAGTACTGAGCCATTTGGAGGATAGCGGCGGGTTTGGAGGCCCCCCAACTACTCTTGCTCATTTGTAACTTTTGGGAAACCTCTTGTGACAGACCCTTTACGTAGTTTTGCACAAATAGGTGTTGTCCGGTTGCGGTGGTCATGTCTTGGCCACTGTAGTCGGAGAACACCGTTTCAAATCGGGAAAAGTATTCTGATACGTCTTCCTGGGGTTTCTGACGGCAAGCCGTGACTATTGACCAATCTACCTTTTTCTCTGGGATCAAGGTTTTTAGCTTCTGAACTATTTTGTCCGGAAGTTCCAGTATGTCTTTTATCGGTTTCCTTCCGGGCTCTCGTCGTCTATCTAGCTCACTGAGTTGATTCCAGGTATGTCCGAACAGATCTGTGTGTTCGGCTTTCCGGATTTGCTTCCACACGTCAGCCGGCAGACATAACCCGAAAAACAAATCAATGTCTGATAGAGTCATTATCGTTGAGCCCAAGGCTGTACCTAATTCGGTGTAAAATGCTGTCGGGTTTTTCCTTAAATCAGGCAGGGTTTGCCTAAAGGTTAAAATATCTTGTCGATCCCATGGTTGGTAAACCCAATTGTACACAACCCTTCCTTTTGCATCTGCGTGGTTGATATCGTCGTTTGTTCCCTGACCTCTTGGGGGAACCCAGTAGGGGGCGGCTTCTCTGATAGGCATCATAGTGTTGGTTACTTCTAATGGGGACTCAGCCGTTTCAGGGACTGTGATCTTAACCTCTGGTTTCTGTTCAGTGAGGTGGCGGAAGACCTCAAGCGTTTGCATGAAGAGGTCCGTCACATCATGCTCAGTCCCATCTCCAACATCGATCCTTCTATATAGAGCCGTCAGCTTAGCAGGACCCTTGGTTTGATACCTATCCTCATATGCGTTCAGGGTGTGGAAGCTGAACCGTAAAATGAAATGCCGTCTGTGGCTACCGGCATGTGAATTGTACATATCCATCGCATATTCTTTGCTCTCTTTCCGTTCTACCAGTGTCTTTGCTATCTTGTCAATCCCATCCCGCTCGTCTTTGCTCAACCTATTTGGTCTTGCCGTTAGCTGCTTGCTAGTCTCGAGTTCATCTGATATTGTTACCGATGTGGCTGGTGCGAAGGCCGTAAGAGCCGGGGCACTAGCGCTAGAGTCACCCTCGCCCGCACTCAGAACTGGTAGGTGCTGTGCCAGAGGCTGGCAGAGGGCATAAGGAGGGGGCATGTAGATAATCGGAGGACCTAGCAGTAACTCGTCGTTTGCCCGTTGTTTGGAGGGCATCTCTGGGTAGAGCGTAGAGGGGGTCCTAACAGGGCATTGGCCTGTCGACCCTGATTCTTGCGTTTGTCTAACTTCCTCTCTCCTTCTTATCTCTTCATCTAGTTCCTTCGCTGCCAGGTGGGCTGCCTTTCGTAACTCTTTCCCTATTCTTACTTCCTGTCTTTTCCTTCGTTGCTCTGCTTCTTTGCGCCACATGCCAATACTATCGAGCATGGTGGGTGTTACTTTATTTATTCTAACAACTGTTTCTAGCGCTTTTATTTTATGATCATCAAAGGAACCTATCAGTGGCCACTGACTTTCGGGGTCCTTTTTTGTATATTTATGCCATAACTTACTATAAGCTATAGCGACTAGTCCTTGTTTAATGAACATGTCCTTATTAGGGGTGCCTTCCAATGGAGCTGGATGGTTCATCTCTAATAAGCGGTCCGGGTTTTTCCAACTACCAATCAGTGGGGTGAAGACAGGCATGACAGATTACAACGGGGGACAAAGGTCCGCACTACCTATCTCTCACTGTTTGCAAAGACTAGACAGAATATGGCTATTCTACGTTATTTGCAAGCAGAGAACCTCAAAAGAACTATACTCCAAACAATCTATGTTCGGACAATCAATCAATGGGGAGAAAAATAGGTACAACAGATTACAATGGGGGACAAAAATCCGCGTTACCTACCCTTCACTATCCGCAAAGGGAGATAGAATATTCCTATTCCTCCCCGTTTGCAGGCAGCGAATATCTCAAAGAGCGACAATGCAAATACTAGTATTTCAATCAATCAAACAATCAATCAATTCGCAATTCGTCGTGTGTCACGACCTTACCCGACCGCATGGACAGTTTCTTGTCTTCCGCTTCCAGCGCCCGATCGTCCTCTACTCTCTGCTGCTACCGTGGCACTCCTGATGGTTCCCAGTCAGGACCGTAGATCACTCGGGAGAGGTCTGCTCGGAACCAGTGAAGTTCAGATGATCGGCTGTCAGACGAGGGTCTATCGGACAGGAGCCCTTCCGATCGTTGCAGTCGTTCACTCTGTCGTTGGGACCTCTCCCACTGGATCCACGTGTCGCTGATGGGCCCCACGTTGGGCGCCAATTGATGAAAGTCAGGAAAATGGTCAGGCGATTTAGTCGATGTTTCTTAAGTAGTTTTGCCCGGCGTTAAACGCCTCTAATACCTTACGAAGATTATCAATAAAGAGGCAGGTGCTGGAGACAGGAAGACAGGAAACACGTTTTATTCCGACGGAGCAGAACACATCAGATCGGACAACAAGGTATCGTCTCGAGGTGCTCTCTTTAGCCTCTCTGAGGCCTGGCCTTTTATACACTGGTTTACGACATGTGACCATTCTTTATTACAATAAAGACATTGTGAAGTAATGAAAAATGACATCCCCGGTATCCCCCCAGTTCCGGCTCATTCCAACACGTGGCTACAGTAGAGGTCCTCACCCCCCATACAATAGGAGGGGGCTATCACGCAGCTGAGTGTTCTGCCGCTTCCTTTGGAATGTGTGCGCCTGATCGGGTCTCAGGGGGTGGGGAGGTCATGATCAATAGTAGCTCCTTTGGAGAGGGGCGAGTGCATACAGTAGTGGGCAATAAACTGTATCCTCAGGCCAAGGGATGACCAGCGGTCCGTGCAGACAATCGGGCTCAGAGGAAGGGGTCATCAAAGGAGGGGTATTCATGGAAGGAAAGGAGGTGTTGGTCAGGCGCGGGGTGTGATTCCCAGAGGCAGAGTCATGCGGAAGAGGAGGGTTCATGACTTGTGCATGTGAGCGCGGGGGCAGCCAGGGTGCATGGGGGATGCTTGCAGGGTCAGGGAAGTGCGCTGATGATCGATCGTGAACAGGGAGACCATGGTACCTAAAATGGCTGTCGAGTATGTTCATACATGAGTCTGGGGAATGGACAAGATGGCGCAGATGATGTTCAGTTCACAAACTAAAATTCCACATTTTGAAAGATGTGATTGAGGGGTTCGTCCTGATTTCAGGGGGCAGAGAGTTCCATATTTTCAGGGCAATACCCAAGAAAGCTTGATCATAAATTTTCTATTAATGGACTTTCTGCGGCTTCAGCAGTGCTAGCACTGCTAGAGGATCTGGAACGACCAAAAAACACAAGTTTTTGTGCGAGGTATAGTGGAGTGTTGAAGTGTAAGGCTTTATGGGTCATGCAGGCAATTTTTAGTTGTATCCTTGCTTCATATGGGAGCCTGTTTAGGGTTTTCAGCTCCGGCGAGATATGGTGATTTCTTTTGGAGCCTGTGATAAGTCTTGCAGCACAGTTAAGAGAGGCCCTTAGTGGACCCACCTTATATGTAAGGAGGCACAGACTGTTGCACTTCCATAGTCCAACTTCGAAATCACAAGAGTTTGCACAGAAGATTTGAAGTGAATGAGGGGGAGAAAAGGTTTATTTTCCTTAAGATGCTCATTTGGTGAGAGCACTACTGTGCTTCTGCATATTCAATCTCTTATTATGCATAGTGAGCTTATGGAACCAATGATGTGTGGTATGCAGTTAAGAGCTGTTAGCTGATTCCTCGATTCTTTGATGGCTGGTGACTGTTTGTATGGGGTGATTAAGAGAAATTCTGTTTTAAGAGCATTTAATTTAAGGTGATTAAGAGTCAGACAGTTTATGGGCTTTCAGTACAGTGTTGCTGAGGGACCTGATGTTTTCTGGGAGGAGATTTTCAGTTATAGTTGGGTCTAATCAGCATACATGTGATAATGGATGTTGGATAGTTTCAGAATTTCAATTAAAGACTCCATGAACAAGTTGAAATGAATTGGTGAGAGAATGGACCCTTGTGGTACCACCAGATTAACCGGTGAGGGATTAAATAGGAACTGATTGATGTTGAATCTTTGAATTCTGTTGTTTAAGATGGGCCCTGAGAGCCGCATCCTGTGTCCCAATAGTTCGAGTAAGCAGTCATGTTTAATCGTATCAAAAGCTGACGATAAGACAAGGAGGATCAGAAGGCGGGAAGTGTTCTGATCCAGCATTTTGACCGTATCATCCATGATGTGAGCAACAGTGGATTCGATACTATGATCGTGATGGAAGCCTGATTGAAATTAGTCAAGTAGTTGGAATTGTTCTATGAGATTACATAGCTGGACGTGGATGCATTTCTCTATGAGCTTCGTCAGGGTCGGAATGTTGGAAATTGAGATGAAGGTGTGCAGGTCAGTGTGATCTGCCATAGCTTTTTTTAGAGTAGGGGTAACCTGTCCAGCCTTTAGACATTCTGGGATAGAGACTTGAAGCAGCGAGGCATTGACTATCTTAGCCCATAGTGGAAGTATGGATGGTTTCATTTCATTATGGCAAAGGGTCACTGAAGTGGTTGGATGATCTCAATGCTGTAAACGGTTTTATAATGGTGTTTTCATCCAAGGTTTTGAATACATTCCAAGAGGCATTGTTCTTGGGAGTTTGAACTGGAGCAAGCTGAGGCACCAAAGACTGAGGAGGGTGGGAACTGATAGGTGGTAAGATCGGTAGGGGCTCCAATTCAGTGCACAGATCATATTCCATCTTTGTTGTCTTTTCAATGAAGAAAGTGGCAAAATCTTAGCAGTTTGTCTGTGGACAGGATGCCAAAGGGGAGAGATTGAAATCGCTATTTGATTGAAGTTTAATAATTTCAAACCATTTTGTGGTCACTTTTTAGCTTGCTCAAGTTGGTTTTTGAAGTAGTTAGCATCAGAGATTCTTATGCCTTTAATATAGATGTTCCTTCATGATCTCAGATGTTTGAAATGTTCAAGGGACGGTGAGGATCTCCACAATCTTCACGTTAGTCTATAATTTCTGATTTTAGCATTTAGACTACCATTGTACCAGGGTTTGGCGACTTTGGAAAACATTCTTTTTAACTGTAAAGGAGCAATCGTGTCTAAAATGCTTGTCATGGATTGGTTGTAGTGTTCAGTGAGATCATGGCTATCAGACATATCCAGGAGGGGAGGGGGCAAAATGGTATTACTGAGGGTTGTCAGATCACCCAGGTAAATGTTTCGCAGTTTTCTTTGCCAGTGTTTGGATTTTTTTTAGCTGCATTTTATTAGTACTCACAGATTCTGTGATGAGGAAGGTAATGCAGTAGTGGTCTGTCTAGTCGCGCAAGGGATGATAGATTCAAGTGGAATGGATTTGGGTTTACCAATGATTAGATCTAAGGTTGCTCCCTTGATGTGTGTAGGGCTATCGCATATTTCGGTTAGATTGAGGTCCATTAGGAAGTTTTTAAGGTTGTTTACAGAAGAGTCATTCATGTCATTCCAGTGGAGGTTAAAATCTCCGAGTAAAATCTAGGTGCCATGATGATCCACGTTAGTTGAGGTAATTTCCATAATCTGTTTGATGAAGGAAAGGTTGTCTAATGGAGGATAGTAGTGCACATGGAATTTGCATACTTGCCATTTGTTACAAGCAACCTCAATGCATACGTATTTGCATGACGTGAGAGCACCGTATTTACAACACACACAATAGATCCTGAGTTGAAAGAGATTAAGTCAGTTCAAAATATCAAGTCCCAATGTTTTAAATGCTCTTCATAAAAATTTTTTTTCGTTCTTTGATAGAATCTAATCTTCACACATTAGGGAAGGAAACAACCGCTGCCAACACGTGTTTCGTCTAGGTCGTCAAGACCAATAGACTTCGTCAGGGCAAATATGTCAAATGAAACAGTCATATAGGTGAAAATAGGCGTTTTGTTCTAGTTCAAAATTTCGTTCCAAAAGAGCGTCCTGCTCCAAGTACATATCCAATTAGAAAAAACGTCCAATCCTTCCAGTAATTAGTTTGTGTCCACCCAATCCATGAAAAAAATTTTCAAAAGTATCCTCCGAGTACAGAGTCCAGAAGGGACAAAGTGTGTTCCTTAGCGAGCACCGTATTGTAGGTGTTTGACTTCAAGATTTTTGCTGTATATTCAGGAGACACCTCCTGTTGTAGGCACTAGGTCTACCCACACAAGTGAGGTGCCATTTTTATCGGGAGACTTGAGGGAATGCTGGGTGAAAGGAAGTTTGTGGCTTCCTGCATATTCCAGATCTTTCCATCACAGACTGTGAGGAACATGCATTTTTGTTGTCATAGTTTGAGGTTTGCAAGGTATTCTGGGTAAAAAAAACTGTTGAGATTCAAAGAAATCACCCCACACCAGATTCCCACAGGTGTATAGTCTTGAAAAATGTGCAAGTTTGCTGGGTTTGCCTAGGTGCCAGCAAAGCTAGGGCCCAAAATCGACACCTACCCACTTTGAAAAAAGTGTCAGTTTTGAGTTGAAAAATGTGATGTATCCATGTTGAGTTTTGGGTCCGCTCCACCAGCAGGCACTAGGCCTACCTACACAAGTGCGGTACCATTTGTATTGGGAGACATGTGGAAGCATAAAATAGTAAAACATTTGTATTGCCAATTGGATTTCTCTGCATTTGTGACTCCTAAATGTAAGCCAGTTTGTAAGAATGAAGACAATCTGAAAAATAACCTCTAATCGTATGCTAGTACGGGGACCCACAAATTCAGAGATGCACACATAATCACTGCTGCTAAACTCAACATCTTGTTGCCATTGCAGAAATGCATAGGTTCTTTGATACCCATGTTTTACTTTACATATTGGACCATATGAATGTGTCTATACTCGGGACACAATGAAAAACCATTGTACAGTACAGTTCAGTTGTTTGCCCTTGGTACCTTGGGTTTTTGGAGAACCTACAAACCCTATACATCCCTTATATATCCCCACAACTGCAAGGGACTGGTGGAGGTAATGGTATGTTGCTTATGTGAATCAACCATTGTGACACAAAGTTACAAATGAAAACGTTATCACAAATATCTGTTTTTGTCCTACTCATTTTCAATATTTCTTTATTTCAACAGTTATTTTCTTTGGGATAATCTTGAGGGATCTGAACACATGATCCCTTGCTGAATTTGAAATTTTGTTTAGCTTTTGGTAATCTAGAGCTTTTCTAGATCACCCATAGGTTTCACTCTGGTTTCCACCACAAACTGGAAGTAGGTTGAGAGCAAAAAATAAATGAAAAATGGGTTACCTCTTTGAAAAATGCCACTACTGTGGAACACAATTAGGCTTTATTTATTCAGCTCTGCATGTTCCTCAGAGTTGGGAAGATGGTGACTTTAACACAGCAAACTGTTTGTTGATGCCATTTTTAAGCGAAAAAAACAAACTCATTGGGAGCACTTCTTTCTTATTTTTCCCCCAAGACTCAAATCTAGGTATATTTTGCCTATTTTCTTGGTGCCTTTCAGGGGAGTACACAGTTCCATATAGCCTAGAAAGGGGTCACCACTGGGGTGGGGGGGCGGTGGAGGGGGGTAATGGTGTTAAATAATTACATGACTATGTTTTATACACTTGTTTCATGCTTGCATTACTTGTAGGTCATTAATATTTAAATAGTTATTTATATATTCTGAAACAATTTGGAAGCTGGTAGCAAATGGTAAAGGGGTACTTTGAGGCTTTTTGCAGACTCAATTCCTTCTGAGCTTTGGCACGCACATTTATCAGAGTTGTATTGTTTACAATAAGGACCTTTGTATAACAATGACAACAAAACCAGCCAGCAATATGGTGTAATCTACCCTACCATGGGTCCATTGGTAGAGATGAGGGATACACTTGAGGCAATCACAGCTATCGCCCCTGGGAAAGCCCCTGTATCTGACAGGGTCCCAGGAGACTTATTTTTGGCAATTGTTGAGTCATGGGCTCTTTATTCAACACATTTCTCAAACTATACCCTGAAAGGGGCATGTGTCCCCCTAAGCTGGAAGCCCGCTCAAATCATAACCATTTATAAACAAAGGCTTGAGGGACTTTCCATTAAATTATAGGCCTGACAGCCTAATAGATGTATCTCAAAATAATTTTGCCAGACAATTAATAGGGAAACTGGATTCCTGGATAGGGGACCATCAGGCGGTTTCCCCATTGCAGGCTGGATTTCAAAGAGGAATTATCATGATCAACAGATTTTTAGATTTTTATTAATTTATAAAAAATTGTTGCTATTCAGAAAGCCCACCTTTATCTGGTAACCGTTGATCTAAAAAAAGCATTTGACATAGTCCCCAGGACAAACCTATGGGCTACTCTGAGGAACAGTGGGGTCCCATCGTATATTTTGGAAATTTTGGTCCGTCTCCATCAGGACACTTATGCTCAAGTGAGAAAGGAGCGGGAAGGGGAGCTGACCGAGGGGGTTGAGGTTAAGAACGGAGTCCGGCAAGGATGTGTCCTTGCTTCAACACTTTTCTCCCTGTACCTTAATGATGTGGTCTCATGTGTGGAAGATGGCCTCAAATGATACCTCATGTTTGGTTGGCCGTAAAATCTCTCTTTTGTTATTTGGTGATGACACCCTTTTAATTTTGAAGACCCCTAGGGTATTGCAAAGTCTGGTGAACAAATTTGAAGATGTCTGTAACGAAGGAGGGTTAGTGATAAACCACTCTAAGACTAAGTTTATGACCCTCAGTTACCATAAAACGTTCTGAGGCTCGATAATGCTGGGGGGCCGACCCTTTGATAGGATTAACAAGTTTGATTACTTAGGGGTTAGGCTAGCCAGTTCTATGTCATGGGGCCCTCAGGTTGAGAAAAGTAGCTTAAAGCTAACCCATCACTCTGCTGCATTATAAGGTGTTATAGAGCATCTGAAACAAGATATATGTCATCTGTACTAAAGGTATACAGGGCTAAAGCTGAGGGGAGTACTCTTTACGTGACTAGACATGGGACATTGGAGAACAAATTCCTGAGAGTTTTAAATGACCTTCCTATTATTACCTCGTTAATATTGCTAAGATGGGACATGAGCCTCAATCCAATAATATATTAAGCCCATTTGAAACCATTACTCTACTGTAGAAGATTGAAATTTTCGCAAGCCTTGGACTACTGTAGAGCATTATTGGAGGGGGTGTCATTGGACAGGGGGGCAAAATCTCAGTGGCTAGTTGATGTCCAAAAGCTGCTAGAGTAAATTGGCAGAGGAGAATTTTGGCCCTCCTTATCTTTCATGATTCATTTATCCAAGACCACACTTAAGGATGCATACTGGGCTTTTGGTTATCAAAAGGAATTGCAGAATGTGTCGGTAGAATCACTCTGTTCCCTGTTTTTAGATTTTAGATCTGATTGCCAGTTTCAGCCTTTTATTGGATTTTATTTACCCATTAATTTCTAGGACACTTTTTCTTAAATTTCATTATGGCACCTTAACTAAAAAGTCCTTATTAGCAAAATGGAACCATTTGCCCTGTTTGCCAACAGGCAGAGGAGTTATTAGCACATTTTCTTTTTTTCTGTCCAGACTATACTCGCCCCAGGAAATCGTGGATTATCCCTTTGTGCAAGTAACTAGGATGTCACCAAATCTAGGTTGTCATACGGCTCCTCCAAACAGATTCTGCGCAGACAGTCGCTTGGGCGCAATCCAAATATCTCCATTGGAGCTGAGCTAGATTAGAAGCAAGGCATTACTTTGAGCAGCTAGGTTGGTTCACATATTGTGTCACTTTTATATTTTTTTCCTTTATCTCTTTATTGTTTAGGTGTTGAAACAAGATGTCTCTAGCAATTTTAGCAATTTTAACTAATATATTAGCGCATTTTAATCTTTAAAAAAATGCATTTCCCAGGTTAATTTCCTTGAAGGCTTGTGGTATGATGCTTTATGCCTATATTGTCCCGTTTAACTAATGCCTTTGAAATGAATGTATCTTTGACATCCCAGGATAGCTTTCTGATATCATCTTAAATGTAAATAGCAGAATGTCTTATTCTTTTGTCTTTGTGTATTTTATTAATTGTACTGTAATGTATTTGTCTGGTTACGTTTAGGGCGAATAGCCTAAATAAAGTATTTTGGTGATGATGCTTAATATTTATTCATATATCTTAGGTTTTATTGAGTATTTATTGCTTTTCTGCAATATTATTTCGCTTCTTTGCATCTGTTTTATGAATTATCACTTAGTTAAAAAGTACTTTAATTGATAGTTATTATTTTATGATGTTGTTGCTTTCCTTCTATATTCTTGAAATATAAATAAAGACTGTCAAACCAGAAAAAAAACTTGATTTTGGAATGATAATGTTGCCTTGAAAATGTATGAAAAAAAGAAAACATTGCTGTAGTTTTGGGCGTAAATTATGCCTTGTCTGGGTGATCCCACTAGTGGTGTCACCAAGGAATTTAGCCATGTCATAAATAGCAAATGTGGGGGGTGCATCTAAAAAATCCAGCAGACATTTTGTGCTCTCACAATGGAGGATACCAAAGGCATTTATATCCCTTGCACAGAAGTCTGGACACATGCTCACAAACACACTTACATTCAGTGCTTAATTTGTAAATATATATGTAAGTGCCAGGGCACTTCTTGGGAGGCCACTGCTGCCTGCATCACTTATTGTCCCAGATGGCGCTACCAATGACAGTAGCAGCACGACTACTAACAATCACACTTCTACAAGTGTGACACCTTAGAGTATTCCAGGCCCCCAAAACTATTAAATGGCGGGAACTGTAGATATTATACATTTTTTTATGTATTTTGACTTATTAGGCAGTGTGGTTGTGCATTTCTCAAAATTAGACAGACAGTGCCACCATGTGGTGGAATGGCACTGGAGCTGGTGTTGACAATTAAGTGATGATGCCGAGCACCGGAAACCACTGGCCCAAATTAAGCACTGCTTACATTGTCCAGTTAAGTGTGACTTTCTAGAAAATACTTTGCAGTATGTTTTAGAGAGGAACTCTTAGACAAGCAGGAGGCATCTGATCCATTACCTCACTCTTGGCCTCCAACATACATTCCAAGAACAGTCCTAATTTATTCTTAATTATAGTTGTTTGTTAGTTCATTGTGTGCAGTGCTAATGGACAGAAGCTTCAACGTACTCAAGGAAACAAAGAGAGATATGGGTATGTATGCTTGGCCATACAGACATATCTCATTTTATTATGATAATTGAAGAAATATGCTTCACAGCAAATGACCACAGACAAGAGGAAACAAATAGATGAGGCTGGCAAATGTAGAACCATTTTTTTAAAATCAGATGTATGCCAATGTGATATATGAAAGATTATTCTGATCAAGCTAACTTTCTGTTTAGCATCTTGTAATGTAAGTCTAAGTTGCCTATTTAAGTAGTTTCTTTTGGCATCACTTTTAAGATTTGACCCACCTACTTCTTAGCAAACTTCTGTTTCTCTCTGATTTTGTGCCTGTTCATTTCCTTCTACCTTAATTATTTTTGCAAATGCTATCCCTTACAGATGCCTGTGTGGACAACAACTCAGAAATCTGTTAAGGAAATGTGAAATGCCTTGTGAGGTAGAGACAGAGAGAATGTAGGCCTGGATTAGTCAAAAAATTTCAGTCCAGCCAGTGATTTAGGGCCTGATTTAGATCTTGGTGGATGGGTTACTCCGTCACAAGAGTGACAGATATTCCATCCAACGAAATATAAATCCCGTAGGATATAACAGGACTTATAGTTCGGCTGACGGGCTATCCATCACCCTTGTAATGGAGTAACCTGTCCACCAAGATCTAAATCAGGCCCTAAGTCTTAAACTTGGCTTAGGAGAAGCAGCACTGACAACTAGCATCAGCAAACCTATCAGTTGGCTCATGAGCCTGTAGGCCGTCGTAATAGGACAACAGACTGGTTTCAGGATTAGGAGTTCTTGACAGTCTTCTCAGCAGGCTCTGCAAGGAGTATCGCCTGGTGGCTAGTTACTGCCAAACTACTGTGCACTCCTGGTTATCTAGGTGTTTGAAAAAAATTGAACATTCAAGGAAGATTTTAAGGCTATTTAATCTAATTGAAATGACTTTTTATAAAAAATATTTGTCAAAAGTATTTTTTTAGTTTACAAGCATTTTTGTGGCTGAACATATATATGTATATATTTGTACAATAAATTATGTAACGCCGCCCAAGCAACAAAAGACAGTTGAGCCCCATTGAGCGTGCGTTATGTTGTGTACAGCTTGATAAAAATCATATTGTATGAGATTTCTTTTTATCTAAATATGATTCAGTGTTAGATCTTCAAGTTTCTGCTAAAATCAGAAGTACATCTTGCCTCAAAAAGTTCGGAAGCCAACGTCAATGAGAATAGTTCATGTACATTTAGGAATACATATACATAAGTTAATACTATTGGAATCCCGCTTTAACCAGTGGATCACAATTTCCTTTTTTCCTGCACACTGACCAGCGGTACATTCTAACACTGTGGTAGAGAAGCTAGTGTGTCTGTAAAACAGACAAATTGTCTTAGAAAACATAGTTCCTTGAATTTAAATAGCTGTTACTAACTAATCTTCCTCTCTGAAATAAACCAAATTTTAAGCAGTCTCTTTCTGCTTTGGGAGAGAGAAAGCAGACAATACCAAAACAGATCAGAAACATAAGGTATAGTCAGCAGCCAGGAGCACAGCAGGGAACCGACTACTGCTCTAAACTGTGTCATTTTTTAATCCCCCATCCCAGTTTTCCCCGCCTGACCTCATGCTGAGATGAAGTTATCACAGAAGACAGCTTTACTCTCGCCAATGAATCTAGCCTGGATCTGTATTATCCTTAGCAGATCAAAACACTGCTTTCATCAAATAGCCTTATCTGCATAAAAGGCATGCAATTGCTTGATAATTTTGCTCAAACTATGCTATTCACTTAAAGGACAAGAGGACAAATCTAATTCATTCCTCTTAGGGACCTTGAACAGCAAACTTCTACTTTTCGCCCGGGAACATTCTTTAAAAAAAAAGAAAAAAAAAGTTACATGATAGGGACAATTTGGTATTTTGTTACTTGTTTACATTTTTTTTTTGTGGAGCAGTTCGCAGTTCTCTATTCACTGAGCACCAAAAGTGTACATTGTCAAAAACCTCAGTGAAAGATCTTGCAGTATCTATACAGCTGATGCTACTAAAAGCTTCATCTCCACAGGGACAGGTATAGAAATGTATTAGAGTGGACAGCCAGAGTTGGGTGCTTTTATCCTATAAATGTGCTGCTTTAACAAAGCAGATGAGTGATACGTGTTAATAATGTGCGCCATTTCAACTAAGCGGGAAGTTATTGTGCAAATTGCGACGAACGAAAACAAGCAATATATTGCGCTGCAAAACCAGAGGCATGCAAAGAGGATTGCAACATTATATGTGACCCTTATCACAAGTTGTTTTTAGGCAGACACATTTATAATTGTTGATATTTTATAAATAAACTTGTTTGTTTTTAGACAGAAGAAGATACAGTGTTTAATTTCGCAGAAATAAGTATTGCACTATGTAGTAGAACAACACTTTGAAATTATCGTTCCTCGGTTCTACACTTTATTTCTGTAATGAAAACTCGAATTAAAAAAAAAACTTAAAAGCTAGAAAAATAGGGAAGGAAAGTATCAGAAGAACATAAATAAGCAGGAAAAAAGACGAAGGGAGGGAAGAGATAAAAAAAATAGCATACAAGTCATTCTCCCTTTAAGAAAAAAGTGAAGTCAGGATAGAATACTAACAAAAAAAAAGTAGAAAGCAGGAAACGGGGTGGGAAAAGGAAAAGAAGACAAAAAGACAAAAAAGGTTGTACATGGGTGTTACCGCTTGGGAAAAAAAGCAACTCACAAAACTTCTAGCATCCACTTGCTGAATGGAGTCTAATTCATTCCCTGCATATATGCACTTAAGTATGTAGGACTGTATATCTGAATTCGTGAATGCATATATGCATATTGTAGTATGTCAGTAAAATGGCATCTCCAACAGATAGCTCCTGCTGTTCATAGGCAATAACTAAAAAGGGACTAATGAAAAGATAATTAAAAATGCCAATGGAAAAAGTAAAGGGGGGTACAGTGTGAATGTTGAAATGATGCCAAACTAAACAAAATATTCAGAAGGAAAAATAAATGACAAAGTAAATCAATTAGGTAATACTTGAATTTTACTTGCCTTGAATCTCTTTTTTAGACACGAAGGTAACTTTTCAGGTGAACCAAATATCTTAAATGAGGGCTGATGTATCATGACAGAGGAAGGGATTTAGGGACTGCAAGCTTTCGGGGCAGGAGTATTCCTTATTGGTGAATATAGAGGCGATGCATAGCTAACTTTCACAAACGTGTGAGATAAAATGTACATGTAATTTATCTAAATGGGAGGTTTTTTTTTTACATAGCCCTTGAAAATGTACCATACCCCTTCGGCCCAGTAGCCCAACATTAGTCAAACATTGAGTATATGTGCAGTTTACCGGATGAGAGATATATCACTGTATCACAGTCCTAATTTACAGTAACCCTTTCGAAGAACCCTGAAACACGTGGCAATTAATTTTTCCTTAAATGTCAGTTTGCATTTTAAAAACGTGATCAAAAAATATAAGAACATGCTTCACACTTAAATTTAAACGTAATTTCGGTATGTCATTTTATTGGCAATAAAGGTATTCTCTATCTTTATTAGAACTTTTGCTCATATTGATGTACAAAGTTCAGAGTTTATTTTCATAAAACAAATGTGTGCACAATAGATACATTTTCAGACAAAAGCGTCCGGTTTCAAGAATTGAGCCACTGATGAATGCATCATCACAGCATGATGAGATTCACAAAAATGAGGCAGGCTCGTAAAACTACACAAGAACTCCTGGCTGTGAGTGAGGCAGCAGCAATGAAAATATGCAGTGAAAACTTTAAAAAGGCAACAAAGCGTCAGAGCGATAATTTCATGGTCTGTGAAAAAATGGGAGGTATACATCTTCAACAGTATATTATTTTATGGCTTATTCCATATTTACTATTAAACTAACAAGCTGTAATGAAAGTTTTCTCCCGAACTGCAAGAACAGCCATTTCGTCCTTTTATTGGCCTCATGATCACAGTATGAAAAAAAACCGGTTTGCTTGAGCTACAGAGTCTCTGCCTTTAGGATTGTCAGTATAAATAACTGTT
Source organism: Lissotriton helveticus (assembly GCF_964261635.1). NCBI lineage: Eukaryota > Metazoa > Chordata > Amphibia > Caudata > Salamandridae > Lissotriton > Lissotriton helveticus. Next base: position 14,939,975 of record NC_136060.1, on the reverse strand, counting down.
GCTGAAAGAATCAACACATATCAAGATGTTCTCCATGAGTGTCTAATGACATTGTAATTGTATTGTATTGTAATTGCATTTATATAGCACTTACTACCCCTGACGAGGCGTTGAAGCGCTTTTTCGGCGAGTAGCATAGTACTCCGGAACCCATGAAGGATTAGTGGTGAGTTAGTATAGTGAAATATGAAAGTAATTTGAGTGGTGGATAGGTTAGTCAGTTATTTGGATTGAGACGGATAGCGAAGGGATAGAAGAGGGAAAAAAGGTTTGCATTTATGTAGCGCTTGTTACCCCTAATGGGGTGTTAAAGGACTTTCTTGGCGAGTAGCACGCTACTCCGACACCCATAAGGATTAGTGGTGAATTAGTATAGTGAATTATGAAAGTAATTTGAGTGGTGGATATTAATCAGTTATCTGGATTGAGAAGGATAGCGGTGGGATAGAAGAGGGAAAAGGTTTGTATTTATATATTTATATAGCTCTTGCTACCCTTGATGGAGTGTTGAAGCTCTTCTTTTTTTGGCGAGTAGCACTCTACTCCGGAACCCATTAAAGGATTAGTGTTGAATTAGTATAGTGAAACATGAAAGAAATTTTAGGGATGATGTTAGTCAGTTATTTGGATTGAGAAGGGTAGCAGAGGAATAAAAGACGGATTTAAGAGGGACAAAGGTTTGCATATATATAGCGCTTGTTACCCCTAATGGGGTGTTGAAGCACTTTTTCGCCACTACTCCGGCACCCATAAAGGATTAGTGGTGAATTAGTATAATGAGCAAGTAGACATGTTAGTCTGTTATTTCGATTGAAAAGTATAGTGGAGGGATAGAAGAGTTAAGGCTTTAGACTTTTTTTTGGAGGTTTGAGATGAGTCAGAGAGTTGAGGTAGAAGATATATTGAGAGAGGTAGAGGGTGAAAATAGGGTAGTGCATTGGATATGCTGAATTAGAAGTAAGTAATAAATATATATATCCATAAGTAAATGGAAAGTTTATAGAAGCATAAAGGAAGTATGTATATGTAGATTAAAGATATTGATAGAGGTATATGGTGAGAAATAGGGTAGTGCATATAATATATTTTTTTGGGGAGGAAAGTAATAAATATATAGATCCAAGTACATGGAAGGTATATAGATGCATAAACTAAGTCAGTATAAGTAGATTAAAGATGCATTTGATAAACTCTGGTTTTAAAGTGTTGTACTTAATTTTTTTGTTTTTATTTTTAATTAAAAAAAAAAATCTACATGTTAATACAAAGCAATACACATATATCTGTACATATCTATAGTACAAACAAATGCTTATATACAGAGGGATATGGTTTATATTTCTGTTTGCGTATGGTGCTTATGTGCGGAAGAGCCAATTCTTGAGTATTTTTCTGAAGATAAGGCGGTTGCCGGTGGATCTTATGTTGGGGGTAAAGAGTTCCATATTTTGGCTGCTTGAACAGAGAAGGATGTGCCACCCATGGTTTTTCTCTTGTATCTTGGGATTTTGAGGCGAGGTACCACTCTAGAACGGAGGTTCCTATGATGAATGTGTTTGGTGATTTTATTCCTGATGAAGAGCTGTCCCATTCCATGTATGGCTTTGTGGGTGATACAAAGCAACTTGAATGTGGATCTTCTGGCAACCGGTAACCAATGCAGGGCTTTCAAGGCAGGGGAGATGTTGTCTCATGGTTTGATATGCAACAGTAGTCTGGCAGCCGGTTCTGAATCCGTTGTACTCTTTTCATAGTCGTTAAAGGTGATCCGTGGTAGAGGCTATTAGTGTAATCGAGTTTGGACAGAACAAGGGAGATGGTAGCTTGGACCTTGTGTGGGAAACCCAAATGGGGGAAGATTTGTCGCAGAGTTTTTATAGCAATAAAGCTTGATCATGTTAGTTTGTCCACTTGGGCATTCATTGATTGCGTGTAGTCCATGGTTATTCAGAGGTTTCTTACTTCCTTTCATACTTTAGGGGGTGATCCCAATTCTTCAGGCCAGGCGGCAAGCGGGTCATAATGTTTTCAATCTCCACACGTTGGTATTTCTGTTTTGGAAGCATTCAATTTGAGATGGCTCCAAGTCATCCATTGATCCACGGCTTTGAAACAACTGTAAAGTGGTGAGTTTCCAATGTCTTTGGGGCATTCCAGTTGAAAGAGTATTTATGTGTCATCTGCATAGTTATAGCATGTGAGTTGAAATTGACTGATCAGTGCCGGTAATGACTTCATGTAGATATTGAAAAGCATGGTCGAGATGATAGAGCCTTGAGGGACCCCAGCTTTTGTGGAGTACGGTTTGGACGAGAAAGGTGGTGTATGGATGATATTAGTTCTGCTTTGAAGGTAGGACGTGATCCAGTCTAAAGCATTCCCCTCTAGACCGGCTTCATGGAGTCTTTGTATTAGAGTGTCATGGCAACCGTGTCAAAGGCAGCCGAGAGGTCCAAGAGAATCCAAAGTGTGCCGACTTCCTGCACTGCTCTTGACTGAGCAGGCAGGCGCCAGCCTGGCCTCTCGGTCAGGAGCAGTGCGGCAAGCCAGCATTTTGCATTAAACTGCAATGCGTTGCCCCTCAGCAGTACCAATTACCACTCTGGATCGACTTCTGCATGGGGAGTGAGGAGGCAACACTGATTGCCTGATAAGGGGACTACAAGTGGCCCAAAGCCTTCTAGGTAACTGCGGTGGTGTGGGGTTCACTAGGTGTTTGGAAGGCCTTATTAGTGAATGGGCTTCCATGAAGTACCAGAATGCCGTTGCCTTTCAGGGTGAGCGCGAGGCGCCTCTACACCTTTAAAGCGGAGGAGGGGCAAGAGACTACCTTACTGGAAGTGGTCACTGCAACACCTGTACATCGTTTGACCCCCAAGGAGAATGAGAAGCCTATGAAACTGGCACTGAGGAAAGCTATTTGAGGATGAAACACGTCTGCCAAGCGTTTCGTGGACTTCAGCTATTACGCGCAGGAAAATCAATACAGTCACTTGAATTGTACCCCGGAGCATGTCGCACTCTTTTCTTATCTGGGACAGAGTCTTGGTCTTCATGTTTTGCCAGCAAGCAGGAGCTGGCCAGCGGCACGCCCTCTCAGCCAGGAGCAGTGCAGGAAGCCGGCACACTTTGGATTTTGCATTAAACTGCATCACATTGCCCCCTCAGCAGTACCAATTACCACTCTGGATCGACTTCTGCATGGGGAGAGAGAAGGCAACACTGATTGCCTGATAAGGGGACTACAAGTGGCCCAAAGCCTTCTAGGCAACTGTGGCGGTGTGGGGTCCATCAGCCAAATGTTTTTGGGACATCACTAGGTTTTTGGAAGGCCTTATTACTGAACGGGCTTCCACAGAGGACTTCAAGTACCAGAATTCCGTTGCCTGTCAGGGTGAGTGCAAGGCACCTGTACACCTTTAAAGTGGAGGAGGGGCAATAGACTACCTTACTGTGAGTGGTCACTGCAACACCTGTATATCGTTTGACCCCCAGGGAGAATGAGAAGCCTATGAAACTGGCACTGAGGAAAGCTATTTTAGGCTGAAATGAGTCTGCCAAGCGTTTCAGCTATTACGCAAAGGAAAAGCAATAAAGCCACTTGAATTGCACCCCGGAGCATGTCACACTGTTTTCTTATCTGTGAGAGAGTCTTAGTCTTCTGATATATATATATATGGTCCAGTGGAAGGCAGGAGCCGAAACGCGTAGACCGTCCATTTTGATGCACTTTCTTTTTTGCACTGGTGTGTAAATAAATAACGCAGAAAACTATCTGTTGCTGTGCCGTGTCTTTGGTCTACTGAACGTAGGAAGAAGAAGCTGTGGCAATATATATATATATATATATATATATATATATATATATATACACATACACACACAGACACCCACATATTAAAGTGACTTTATAGTTAAGAATTGAGCACCCACCATGCATTATCAACAATGATGGCTTTTCAGATATGATTAGGGATGTTATAAATGTAGTCATGATTGATTTAATACGCAAGGGTAAAAGCAGTGCATGGTGAGGGTGCCTGCGCTGCACAGTTAACTTACCACCCCTATCTGGCTCCGCTCTGCCCTCTGTTGCTCGAGTCCATGCACCTGACACCTCCCTCCTGCCCTGCATGGTCCAATGTCCTGCCACTGCTCACCAGTTAGCTTGATGTACCTGCCCACTCCACTCGCCCTCCGTGGCCTGAGGCTATGCCCCTATCATTGCCCTTCTGGTTTGCATCCATCCATAGATTGCTGCCCCTACCCTCATTCCTCCTACCCAGCAACAAGAGAGCCAAGGCTGTGTGCCAAGCAGTATTAGACCGTTGGTCTGACGCTCGCTCTGTGCGAGGATCAGGCAGATTTATGGCTCTTCTTGCAGAGACATGCACTAGTGCACATGTGCCCCTGTCACAGTTTTTTCCAGGCTTGTCTATTATCAGCCTAAAGCACTTGCATCCTGCAATGCTGTAGAGCCACACCCACCCATGACATACGCACCCTCACTGATTGAACACAGCATGGGCGCTTGAGGTTTCCGCCCACTTTTCTTCCTGAGGCAGTTTGTCAAACAACGAGAGTGCACCTTTCCCACCTTGTCACTGGGTGGTGTGATATCAGCAGTGCACCTGACTTCCTTTACACTACCAGTCAAGAGCTTGGAGATCTTCCTACCTAGATATCAAGTATTCAACAGTATCACTCTAGGAGTACCAGGCGTGAGTAAAACATTTAAATTGGATGCATCAGTTGTAAGACATTTTAGCCCCATCAGTGGTCTGCTCTGTCTGGAAGATCAATTTGGAGTTTTCATCACACAGCTGAGTGTGACAGAAAGGAGAGAACACCAATGTTTGGTTACTGCCTGAAGTGCAGGGGTTGCCTAAAGGTACGTTTTACCAGCACTGCAAGGGATGAAGGAAAATATGTGAGTGTGAGGAGAGGACTGGCGCTCAGCTTGCAAAATTTGCCATGCTGTGAGCAGTACTTTTCTCAGATGAGACCCCCCGGTTGCTGCCACAGTCAAATATTCCCTATCTCCTTAATGCTTCTAACCTGCCATCCTGTCCATAAGAAGGGAGCAGGTAAGAGAGGAGAGAGGAGTGTCGCATATGAAAGAAAAGGATGGATAAAGAGTGAAAACGAATTAAAAGCACAAAGCATAACTAAGTGAAACAGAGAGAAAGAGAACATACAGGGAGAAAGAGCGAACTGTGTATGAGCAAATGTGTGTAGCTCAACTTGTCTGCATCTATGTACTGGGCGACGTTGCTTGCTGAAAACCTCTCTGCAATGCCTCCACACCCTACATTTTTATCCTCGCTTTAAATCTAACACCCTAATTTATGGGATTTTGGCGTAGGGCAGTGCAGAAAGGCACCTTACTTTGCTGCCCTACGCCAAAGTGAAAGGGCTGGAATTTACTGAATTAATGCAACGTGTTGCATTCCTGACTTTTCTCCCTGCACTGGCTCTTTTTCAGCAGACTGGTGCCAACAGAGCCACTTGTGCTTCTGTTGCATGCAGGATTGTTTTTGTGCAGCAAGGGACACTTTCCTGCACAAAAACAATCCTAATGTGTGCAGCAGAATGCAGTACACATAGAAAGAGAAAAAAAACAAGGAGAAATAAACATATTTCTCTTGGTTATGCACCTCCTCGGGAGGCACATGAATTCAGCGCCTCCCCAGGTTTACATGATTTTGTGAATCTGGGGCAGTATCAAAATCCATGCTGTTGCATGGGAATATCCACTGCAATGTCCATGGAACACCTTCCAGGTGCAGAGTAAGTCGGCACAGTGATTTGCACTGTGTTGCTGTACTCAAGGATTATGAGGCCACCTAGAGTCACCCAGAGTGGCTTTGTGTGGATTCATAAATCGGATTGAGAGCCCTGCATCATGCATTTACCACTTTACGTAGTGTGAAAGTGACACAGGGCTCTCATAAATAAGCCTCTTAGAACACAGAAAAAATAAAATGGCTTGCTAATAGCAGAGGTTGGCAAAGCAAGCAGTGCATCCATCAAACAAGCATCAATTGAAATTAAGTTTTAGGAAAGTTTGTGATTGTAAATAAAGCAGTCCAGGAGGTGCTTTGCCACATATTTCATACTGAATGTTTGCTTATTTAAGGAAGGCTGGCTATCAACACCCCAGAAAAGGCATATTTGAATCCACATGCTCATCTTTGGAATATTTCAGGGACATCCTTTCAGAAATTCTGGATTTTTAGGCAATTTTGTATAACATTATTGTATAAAATGCTACATTTTTGCACTTCCCCCCACCTAAAACATCATGGGGAGGTGACCTCCTAAAAACAAGTAATTCTTGCTTGATTTGCTTGCTATCGTCAATTAGTGGATGGGATTTGTACCCACCACTTTTAAAGTACACTAGTCACCACTGCCCCTGCCCTCTGTCTGTGTACATGCCCCTGCTCCCTCCCTTTCACCCACCATGCCACTGTCACTGCCTCTCCTGTCTACTCTGAGTGTTCTGTTGAGCTGCCACTGCCTCTTCTGCATGCCAAGCATTGCCAAATGGCTTCCATCCCACCGCGAGGGGCCGTAGTGGAGATTAAGCAAGCTATTGCCCAGAGTCGCAGAGTGTGACCCCGTGAGTCGAGTAGGCACCGGAGCGAGAATTGTCGAGTCCGTGGAATTTTTGAGCCCGAGACCCGCCGAGGCGGGGAATCGAACCCTGGTCCACGGCCGATCTCAGCTTCCGGGTCTGCCGCCTCTAACCACTGAGCCACGCTTCTCCACGCTTGTCTGTGTCCAACCCCTATCCTTCCCTTCTGCTCTCTTTGGTCCTTTGTTCATGGCCCTGCCCCCTCCCGCTTGCCCACCATGGCTGTTGTGCTGCCACTAATCTTCCCACATATGGCCTTTTCTGCTGTCACTGCCCCTTCCATCTGCTCTGTGTGGTCATCTTTCTGTCCCTGGCCCCCTCCCACCTTCCCTCCATTTTCTGTAAGTATGCCATTATAGTCTCCCTGTTGCCCTCCATGGTGTTTTGTGCTTCCAGTGCCCATCCTGCCTGCCCGCCATGGTCAGCTTTCAGCTCCTGCCTTGCCCTATTCCCCCTGCCCTCCGTTTTCCATGTGAGGGTCCCATCACCTCATTCCTGCCTTCCATGGTTTGTTGGTGTGCCCCTGACCCCTCCTCCCTGCTCTTATTGTTCGTTGTTCTGAAGCAGCCCCTCCTGTCATGTATGGCCAGTTTGCTGCCCTTGCCTCTTTTCTCTCTCCTTTCTATTGTCCATGTCCCTTCCCTATAGCTTTCTATGATCCGTTGTGCTGCACTGCCCTCTCACTTGCCCTGTGTTGTGTATTGTGCTGGTACAACCCCTGGTGCCTGCCCCGTAAAGTCAGTTTAGTGCCCCTGCCCACCTCACTCCTGCCCTCTATTGTCCCTTTGTCATCCCTCCTGCCCTCCGTGGTCCAATGTACCATACATGGCAACATTTTGAACTTGGTAAGAAGGAGATTCTGAAAAAACGAATCTGGAGAATTTTTAAGGCGAGTGATGCATAAAATAACATTGGGAGTATCCTGCCTGAATCGAGTGTGCTGGCATGTATGGTTGTACCACTTCTCACTTCTGCACTAAATGGTCTTTTGTACTGCCACAGCCTACCTTGCCTGTTCTGCATGGTTGGTTTGTTGCCCCGGACCCCCTTTCACTTGCCCTCCATGGTCTGTTGTCCTGGCACTACCCCTCCCACCTGCCCAGCATGGTCAACTTGCTGCCTCTGCCCCTTCCTTCCTCCCCTCAATTGCCCAAGTCCATGCCCCTGACCTCTGCTTCACCATAATGTTTTAATGAGATTGCGAACATTCTATATTTATTACAAAAGTGTGGCACACCTAAAGTCATCTTCATATTAGCAAACCTTTAGAAATTATACAATGGGGAGACTTTTTCCCATAGAAGTTATCAATCAATCAATCAATCAGGACATTTGTAAAGCGCACTACTCACCTGTGAGGGTCTCAAGGCGCTGGGGGGAGGAGGGGTGCAGCTACTGTGCAAACAGGCCTTGAGGAGTCTTCTGAAGGTCAGTAGGTCCTGTGACTGCTGTATGGGGATGGGGAGGGTGTTCCAGGTCTTGGCGGCGTGGTGAGAGAACGATCTGCTGCCGGAGGTCCCTCTTCGAATGCGGGGGACGTGGCGAGGGCGAGGTCGGTGGAGCAGAGCTGGTGGTTGGGGGGTGTAGAAGCTGAGTCATCTGTTGAGGTATGCTGGTCTGGTGTTGTGGAGTGCCTTGTGTGCATGGGTGAGGAGTTTTAAGGTGATCCTCTTGTTGACGGGGATCCAGTGCAGGTCTCTCAGGTGCGATGTGATGTGGCTGCGGCGAGGCATGTCGAGGATCAGGCGTGCGGAGGCATTTTGAATGCGTTGGAAATCATTTCAGGAGTTTGGAGAGGTTCCCGCGTAGAGGGCGTTTCCGTAGTCCAGCCTGCTGCTGACAAGGGCCTGGATGACTGTTTTTGTTTCGGTGGGGATCCATCTGTAGATCTTGCGGACCATGCAGAGGGTGTTGAAACAGGAGGATGAGACGGCGTTGACCTGCTTTGTCATGGAGAGAATAGTCGAGGATGAACCCCAGGTTGCGTGCGTGGTCGGTGGGTGTTGGAGCTGTTCCTAGTGCCGTGGGCCACCAGGAGTCGTCCGAGGGGGTGGCGCCGCGGATGAGGACCTCTGTCTTGTCCGAGTTTAGTTTCAGCCTGCTGTTCTTCATCCACTCGGTGATAGCTTTTATACCCTCGTGGAGGTTGGTTTTGGCGGTGAGGGGGTCCTTGCTGAGGGAGAGGATCAGCTGGGTGTTGTCAGTTTAGGAGATGAATTTGAGGTCGTGCATTTGGGCGACGTGGGCGAGCGGTGCCATGTAGACGTTGAACAGTGTGGGGCTAAGGGATGAGCCCTGGGGTACGCCGCAGATGATCTCAGTGGCGTTGGACCGGAAGGAGGAGGCGGACGCTCTGTGTTCTGCTGGAGAAGAATGAGGTGGTCAAGTCCAGTGCCTTCTCTTGGATCCTTTTTTTTTTTTTTTTTAGTGAAACAACAACGGTCCATGCAAAAGAATTATATGCAAAGCAATGAATATAGACTGAATCAGTTCTATATTTGGGGCGACATGTCCAGCCAGACAGAGGTTTTCAATTTTTTACTCAATTGAAATATTTCATACACAGGAATACCTTCAACAAATCACCAGTGTGGGGCACAAGCCTGTACCGCTATTGAGGTGAGCCGCGCTTCATTGATTAAAATCCGCAGTACCAGGAGAAGACATCAGGAAACCAGGAAACAGATTCCACTACCGACTGAACCGGTCTTCTCCTGGTACCGTGGATTTTAATCAATGAAGCGCGGCCCACCTCAATAGCGCCCGATTCTGGGCTTCTTCCACAGGCTATCAATTTCTTAGCCCTTGCCCGTGCCGATCGGGGTAACCTTTTTCCTTTTCCCCCCCGGCATTAGAGGCTTATAATGTTAAAGGCACATATAAATGTCCTGATGATGGTCCCCATGACTAAGTAGTGGGACCTAAACGCCGTCGACTCATTGTACACCATATACAAATGCTTGATTTATATGTTACATGTAATGGTGTTTAACTGATATTTCTGTACACTCAATACTTTACAGAAATCGCTGCTTTTGCCTTGAAAAGCCCTGCTCTTTTCCTCTGTTTACCTTTTGTACTGATCTGACTGTGTTTGGGTACAGGCTTGTGCCTCACACTGGTGATTTGTTGAAGGTATTCCTGTGTATGAAATATTTCAATTGAGTAAAAAATTGAAGACCTCTGTCCGGCTGGACATGTCGCCCCAAATATAGAACTGATTCAGTCTATATTCATTGCTTTGCATATAATTCTTTTGCATGGACCGTTGTTGTTTCACAAAATATGCTCCCCGAGGTCCGATGCTAATTCACTTGGGGCCCCTTGTTGTCCTTAACAATTCTCTTGGATCCTGGCGTCATGGAGGCGGGTGCCTGGTGTGCAGTGGCAGACAGTGTTGAAGGCGGCGGACAGGTCCAGGAGGATGAGGGCCACGGTTTCTCCGTTGTCCAGCAGGGCCCTGATGTCATCGGTGGCGGCGATGAGGGCGGTTTCGGTGCTGTGGTTGCTTCAGGATCCGGACTGAGACGGGTCCAGGATGCTGTTCTCCTCGAGGTAGCGGGTCAGTTGTCTGTTGATGGTCTCCTCGAAGACCTTTGCTGAGAACGGGAGCAGGGAGATGGGCCGGAAGTTCTTGAGGTCTTTGGGGCCAGCCTTCGGTTTTTTGAGTAGGGCGTTGATGTCGGCGTGCTTCCAGCTCTCCGGGAAGGTCACTGTCTCGAAGGAGATGTTGATGGCTTTCCGGAGGTGGGGTGAGATGGTGGTGCTGGCTCTGTTGAAGATGTGGTGTGGGCATGGGTCTGACGGGGATCCGGAGTGGATGGTGTTCATTGTTTTGATGGTGTCGTCGTCGTTTATTTTGGTCCAGGAGAGCAGGGGATCGTTGCGGATGGTGGTCGTGGGGACTGAGGTCTCAGTGGTTGTTGGGGTGGTTGTGATGTTGAAGGTGTCATGGATGTCTGCGATCTTGCGATGGAAGAAGGTGGTAAGGAAGTTGCACAGGTCTTGTGAGGGTGGGATGTCGTTGGTGTTGCAGCTGGAGTTGGAGAGTTCCTTCAAGATGTTGAAGAGCTCTTTGCTGTTGTGTGTGGTGTTGTCTAGGCGGTCTTTGAAAGATGCCTTTTTGGCAGATCTGATGAGGTGATGGTGTCTGCGGGTGGCGTTCTTGTGGGCAGCGTAGCTGTCCGGTATTCGTTCACAGAGCCAGTTCTTCTCTGCATTCGGCAGGTTTGCTTGGAGGCCTGGAGGTCCTCTGTGAACTAGCTGGCTTTCTTGCTGGTGTGTCTGTTGGAGGGTTTCTTGATCGATGCGAGGGTGTTGGCGCAGTCGTAGATCCACTGTCTTAGGTTGTGGGCAGCGGTGTCAGGGTCGGTGGAGTCCATGGGTGGGCTCTGGGCGAGGGCGGTGGTTAGCTGGTCTTCGGTGACTTTGCTCCAGCAGCGGCGTGGGATCTGTTGGGTGCGGTGGTGTGTGGTGGGTCTCCGGAAGGTGAAGTGGATGCAGCGATGGTCGGTCCAGTGGAGTTCGGTGGTGTGGTTGAAGGCGACGTGGGAGCTTGCGGAGAAGATGGGATCAAGCGTGTGGCCTGCCGAGTGGGTGGATGTTGTGATGAGTTGTCGGAGTCTGAGGTTGGCGAGGTTGTTGATCAGGGTGGTGGAGTTGGTGTTGTTGTTGTTGTTGTTCTCGAGGTGAAAGTTCAGGTCCCCGAGGAGGATGTATTCCGTGGAGGCGAGGGCGTGTGTGCTGACGAGGTCGGCGATGGAGTCGCTGAACTGTGGCAGTGGTCCAGGTGGTCTGTAGACGAGGGTTCCTCTGAGGGTGGTGTTGGGATTTATGTGGATCTGGAAGTGTAGGTGTTCGGCGGTGCTGAGGCTGTCGTCGGTGTTGGTTGAGACTCTAAGGGTGTTTCTGTGGATGATGGCGATACCTCCTCCTACTCCATTGGTGCGGTACCTGTGGGTGATTTTGTAGCCGTCTGGGATGGCTATGGCAATGTCGGGTGCCGAGGAAGGGTTCAGCCAGGTCTCTGTTAGGAAGGCGACGTCTGGGGAGGTGGAGTTAAGTAGGTCCCAGAGTTCAACAGCGTGTTTGCGTGTGGAGCGAGTGTTGAGAAGACTGCATCTGAGGTGGTTGCGTTCTTTCCCGGTGGGTGGGTTTGCGTATTGGATGCTGGTGAAGCTGCAGTTCTGGCAGGAGAAGGGTCCATGGAAGCGCTTCGGGGCTGTCAGGCAGCATGCGTGTTATCGTCCGGTGTTGAGTACGTGGAGGGTGCTGGCATCGTAGCAGTGTCGGGCGTTGTGCCGTTTGTGGGGGCCAGGGGTTCTGGCGCTGGGCGTGGTCCAGGCATGGGGGTGGGCGGGAGCGGAGGCAGGGAGGCGGGAGTGTCTGGGGTGGGGGGCGGGGCCGCAGGGGCAGCAGCGGTGGGAAAAGACAGACGGAGAGACACAAATGAGGGTATAGGCAGGTTATGTGGGGAACAAAATGCAGCAAAATAGACACAAGGAATGTTGCAATCCACGAGAAAAAACAGAACTAACCAGAAGTAAGCCAATAGTCACCAACAGGAGGGGGACACGGGGCGTAGCGGGAGGCAGAGGCAGTCGGGTGGGCTCTGGCGTGCTCTGCAGGGGAAGCCTGCTGGGGATGGGCTTTAAACCTGGCGGCGGAGTGGCGGAGCTGCTGGGGAGAGTGCTGGCTTTGGCTCAGAGGTCAAGGTCTCTGTTAGTGCTCTAAAAAGCTAAAATGAGAACACATTTTTCTGAGTGCTATTATAGCAAAAAAGGGCTTTTAAATTAGTTGCTATGTTTTTTTTATCCAGTTAATCACCTGATTATTTGTTACACTTAGGGGAGAGGAGGTGGTGTTACGGCCAGATTTGCTGACTTTGCAACTGGGAAACCAGGTTCGAGTTTCGGCATTGCCTCAACATCCATTGATTCTGGGCAAATCATTTAATCTCCCCATGCCTAAAACCAAAATGAATGATTCCTTGTGTAATGTAACTTATGCTCATGTAAATCGCTCCAATACTTTTGGGTCAGGTCCGCACCATGTAAAACTGCAAAAAAGAAAAAAAAATTACTTGTTTTGCACACTTCTGTCATTGGGCTATATTGGACTACATTTGGGTGCTATTTGTGCTACATTTGGGCTGTTTTGTCTCCGATGGCCTTCTTGGGAATTTTGTTTTGTCACTAAATTCCTATTTTACTGCAGTATCCTCCGTAGAAAATGCTTTCAGTTTTCCACTTCAATTCCATCAAGATGGGGTTCAGATGTGCCACTCTTTTGGCATAAATGTAGAATATTAGCACTCTAGTTGCTCATTAGAACCCTGCAGTGAAGCTGCTGATCAACAGGGAGTTAACTGACATTCTGCTGCTGGTGTTGAAAGTGCAATGTCATAATGCTTTAATTAAATAGAAGAGGAAGAGACTTGAGAACGGATTTAAATGTGTCCTAATTTTTTTTCCTACCGACACTAACAATAATTTCTAGGACAAAATGAACCCCCTCAATTAGTTCCTTACTAATTTACATGTTTTAAGTTTTACCAGTGTGATTCAGATTGCTTCAGATGTCCCACACGTTTGTGTCATACTGGGTTAGTGACTGAATGAACTGTTTGCTAATTTTACTTAGGTCTTCCAGCTGCTCTCACAACTCAAGTGTAGTGGTGATATGATCCATTTTGGCCCCTTTGAAGTCAGAATTTTATCCACCTGAATAAAACGTGCGGTCTTGGGCACATCAGTAAATTCACTCTACCACATTCCCCTTACTTTCCCAAATTGAAAGCATTTGGAAATAACTCCGCCCAATGTACGCAACTCAACACATAGATGTGTATTTATATATGATATACAGGAGTGTCTTGCTCTATAATACACAACTGGCAAATGCCTAGTATTCGCGGTGGTGACAGGCCGTGGTTAAAGCAGTCCCTGTGAGCCCTTATGGAGTTTGTTGCAGGGGATGTCAGGACAGTGCTGGTTTCCTAACAATAGTTACAGTTTTCTGGCCTTTGTAAGGCCGTTGCACTGAAACCATCAAGTACTTGCTACTACCATAATCGCCACCTTAGAGCAGTGATGATAGCCTCCCCCCACAACTTGATTGGTTTCGCCTCTAACATATACATAAAGGAGGTCACTTGTCTGGTCTTCATGCAAATCAACTTTACATTTATTTTGGGTTAGGCTGGAGACATTGGCGCGAGGCACAGAGGTGAATTAGCAGCTGCTAACTTTCCGCTATTCAGCTGAAAAATGTGCATAACCATGCACAAGGAGCGCCCCTGCATTTGAGGTCTGCACTAAAGTGAGCAGCGCGCAGAATTTTTAGTCGGCAGGCATTACTGATGCAAATGGCTCGAAGTGAACTAGGGCTCTGCAAAGATAATCTGTGGGTTTCTCTGTCAGTGCAACACCATCCATGTATTCAAATGTGACTTGAAAACATGGACACCTTGCTAACTCCTGCCTCGGTAGAGTAGCGCTCTTTTCTCCAAACAACCAAGCAGTGCTAAAACCCACCCCCTGTTTGAAAACAAGCGCAGGAGCCCATGCTAGTTAAAAAAAAACGAATTCACAAATTTGAGTATCCATCTCAATTTTCACTGCAATCTTTTTACAAAAAATGTTTTTTAGCCCTGGTGGGGCCCTTTTGGGACCCCAGCACCAAGGCTAGGTGGTCGAGGTATTTCGACCCTGCCCCTTTGCATTTTTATTTACATTTTTGTTTGGGTCTCGGCTGAGGCAGAGTCCTAAGATGGCTGCCAACACTTCCTGGTTGAAGTGTTATAACAAAAACGCCACTTTCCTTTCAGGACCAAGTTCAAGTTCATAAATTTGTATAGCGCACTACTCACCCAGAGGGTCTCAAGGCGCTTGAGGGAGGGTGGGTGCATTACTTATCGAATAGCCAGGTTTTCAGCTGCTTTCTGAAGGAGAGGTGGTTCTGTGTGAGGCGGAGGTGAGTGGGGAGAGAATTCCAGGTTTTGGCCGCTAAATAGGAAAAGGATCTTCCTCCCATGGTGGATCTTTTGATGCGCGGAGTTACGGCTAGGGCTTGATTGGATGAGCGAAGTTGGCGGGTGGGTGTGTAGAACGACAGTCGTTTGTTGAGGCATTCGGGTCCAAGGTCATAGAGGGCCTTGTGTGTGTGGGTGAGGAGATGGAACGTTATTCTCTTGTTGATGGGAAGCCAGTGGAGAACTTTAAGGTGACCGGAGATATGAGCTTGACGGGGTATGTCGAGTATGAGTCTGGCTGAGGCGTTTTGAATGCGTTGGAGTTTTTTCCGTAGTTTGGCTGTGGTTCCGGCGTAGAGGGTGTTTCCATAATCTAGTCGGCTAGTGACTAGTGCGTGGGTAACTGTCTTTCTTGTTTCGGTGGGGATCCAGCGGAAGATTTTTTTGAGCATGCGTAAGATGTTGAAGCAAGATGATGAGACGGCGTTGACTTGTCTGGTCATCGAGAGGGAGGAGTCCAAGATGAAGCCCAGGTTACGTGCGTGGTCCGTAGGTGTGGGTGCTGTGCCCAATGCTGGTGGCCACCATGAGTCGTCCCAAGCAGAGGGGGATGATCCTAAGATGAGGACTTCCGTTTTGTCCGAGTTTAGTTTTAAGCGACTGTTCTTCATACAATCGGCTACTTCTTTCATTCCTTCGTGTAGGTTGGTTTTGGCGGTGTTAGTGTCTTTGGTGAGGGAGAGGATTAGTTGGGTGTCGTCAGCATAGGAAATGATGTTGAGGTTGTGTTGGCGTGCGATGGATGCGAGGGGACTCATGTACACGTTGAAGAGGGTGGGACTGAGTGATGATCCTTGTGGTACGCCGCAGATGACTTCGGTGGCCTCTGATTTGAAGGGGGGGAGGCGGACTCTCTGGGTTCTTCCGGCGAGGAACGAGATGATCCAGTCCAGTGCTTTTCCTTGTATTCCAATGTTCTTGAGGCGTTGTATGAGGGTGTTATGGCAGACTGTGTCGAAGGCGGCGGAGAGGTCAAGTAGGATGAGGGCAACAGTTTCTCTGTTGTCCAGTAGCGTTCGGATGTCGTCTGTAGCAGCGATGAGGGCGGTTTCTGTGCTGTGTTTGGCTCGAAATCCGGACTGTGAGGGGTCAAGTGAATTGTTGGATTCAAGGAAGGCGGCGAGCTGGCTATTGACGGCTTTCTCGATGACTTTGGCCGGGAAGGGGAGGAGCGAGATGGGGGCGGTAGTTCTTAAGTTCACTGGGGTCTGCTGTGGGTTTCTTCAGTAGTGCGCTGAGTTCGGCATGTTTCCAGCTTTCTGGGAAGGTAGCGGAGTTGAAAGAGCAGTTGATGACATCGCGGAGATGGGGTGCGATGATGGAGTCTGCTTTGTTGAAGATGTGGTGGGGGCAGGGGTCGGTTGGTGAACCTGAGTGGATATAGTTCATCAGACGGATGGTGGCTTCAGTCGTGATTGGGTTCCAGGCGTGAAGGTTGTGAGAGTGCTGTTTTGGTTCGGAGGTGGGTGGAGTATGTTCTTCTTTGGACAGGTTCTCAAAGCTGTTATGAATGTCGGCGATTTTGTTGTGGAAAAAAGACGATAGTGAGTCGCAGAGGTCTTGGGAGGGAGTGATGTCGTTGGTGCCGGCGGTGGGGTTGGTGAATTCTTTGACGATGTTGAAAAATTCCTTGCTGTTGTGGGTGTTGTTGTCGAGTCGATCCTTGAATGCTGACTTCTTGGTGGATCGGATCAGTTGGTGGTGTTTGCGGTGGTGGTGGCGTCCTTGAGGGTGGTCAGGTTGTTAGTGGTTGGGTTGGGTTTTTTCTCCAGGTTTTCTCGAGGGTGCGACATACCTTCTTGGATTTCTTAAGGTCATCGTTGAACCAGGGGGCCTTTTTGTTACCTTGTTTGATCTGGTGGTTTTTCAGGGGTGCTAATTCATCTGCGCTGCGGGTGATCCATTGTGTGAGTTTAGTGGCAGCTTAGTTTGGGTCCGATGGTGTGGCGGGGGGGTTTTGATTAAGCGATGTGAAGAGTTGGTCCGTGGTGATTTTGTTCCAGTTTCTTCGGGGGATATGTTGTGGTGGGATGTGGGTCGTGGTCTTTTTGTAGGTGAAGTTAACGCAGCTGTGGTCTGTCCAGTGGAGTCCGGTGGAGTGGCTGAAGGAGATGTATTTGCTGGAGGTGAAGATAGGGTAGAGCGTGTGTCCTGCCGCGTGGGCGGGGGTGTCAACAAGTTGTTTGAGTCCGAGATTGGCCAGGTTGTCCAGAAGCATGGTGGTGTTGTTGTCGTTATTCTTTTCCAGGTGGAAGTTGAGGTCTCCCAGTAGGATGTAGTTCTCGGAGGTGAGGGCATGAGGGCTGATGAAGTCAGTGATATCCTCGATGAATTGTGTGCGGGTTCCTGGTGGTCTGTAGATGAGGGTGCCTCTAAGTGTGGTCCTGGGGTCGGTGTGGATCTGGAAGTGAAGGTGTTCGGCGGTCGAGAGGTTATTGTCGGAGCTGGTCGTGACTCGGATGGAGTTCTTATGGGCAATGGCGATGCCCCCTCCTGTTTGGTTGGAGCTGTCTTTTCGGATGATCTTGTAAGCGTCCGGGATGGCTATGGCGATGTCGGGAGCAGATGATGCGTTCATCCAGGTTTCTGTAAGGAAGGCGACGTCCGGCGATGTAGTGTCGAGTAGATCCCAGAGTTCAGTGGCGTGTTTGTGGATCGAGCGGGTGTTCAACAGGATGCACTTCAGGTTGTTAGAGTCGGAACTGTGTTTAGAGTTAGTGGATTTGGTGTGGGTCTTGATGCAGGTGAACTTGCAGGAGTTGCAGGCGAATGGTCCGTGGGTGTGTCCTGGGGCAGCTACGCGGCATTGTGGGGAGCGTCTGGGGTTAAGGGCCAGGAGGGTATCGGCGTCATACGTTATGCGGGCGGGGTGGCTAATGCGGGGACCAGGGGGTCTGGCACTGGGCGCGGTCCAGGCGCAGACGGGCGCGTGAACGCTGCGCGCAAAAGCATCTGTCATAAATGGAAAGTGAAGGGGGAGGGGCGAGGGAGGGTCGGCTGGGAGGCGGGAGCGGGGGGAGGGGCAGGCTGGAAGGCACAACAACAAACAAGATGGCAGCAATAATGAAAGGAGACCGGACGAGGTTGGGGTGGGCAGGGGCGCAGGCACAATCAGGCACAGTTACAACAAAGTTACAACACAGTTACAACACAATGCGACCTGTAAAAGCGCTACGCTGGTACACAAGCGCTACAATATGCAAAGACAGTAGCGTCTATGAAGCGCTACGATACCAGCACCAGTAAGCGCTACAATATGAAAAGGCAATAGCGTAAATGAAGCGCTACGATACCAGCACCAATCAGTGTAACAGATGAGGCGCTACGATCTCTGCAGGAGCCAGGGAGCGAGGAGAGCGAGGGGAGCGACTGCTACTGACGGAGTCAGGACGGTCACAGCGCTGTGGTCAATGGGATCTACCTAACCTTTCCTGTGGGAGGGAGAGTCGGCTGGGAGGCGGGAGCGGGGGGGGGGCGACCTGGAAGGCACAACAACAAACAAGATGGCAGCAATAATGAAAGGAGACCGGACGAGGTTGGGGTGGACAGGGGCGCAGGCACAATCAGGCACAGTTACAACAAAGTTACAACACAGTTACAACACAATGCGACCTGTAAAAGCGCTACGCTGGTACACAAGCGCTACAATATGCAAAGACAGTAGCGTCTATGAAGCGCTACGATACCAGCACCAGTAAGCGCTACAATATGAAAAGGTAATAGCGTAAATGAAGCGCTACGATACCAGCACCAATCAGTGTAACAGATGAGGCGCTACAATCTCTGCACGAGCCAGGGAGCGAGGAGAGCGAGGGGAGCGACCGCTACTGACCAAGAACTACCTTTCTGACAAATTTGGTGTAATTCTGTACAGCGGTCCGGGCTGTAGTTGTGTCTGAAATCCCTACAGGAATTAACATGGGAAAGAGCTCCTGCCAAGCAAAAATAAACTCTACACTTCCAGCAAGCGAGAGCTGTCAAAATGCTTTTGATTACTGGAAGCAGAGTTTTCTTCTCTTTCCCTGCCCACAGACAAGTGGGCAGGGAAAGAGAGGAAAGTATTGCGCCTGCATGCATGGAGCTATGTTTTCTAGTGATTTCCTGTGTGGGGATCAATGTTGACTCCTACAGTAGGTGGGGAGCCGGCTGGGACCGCGGGGGCCTTGAGGCTCCTCTCGCTTTCTCCAACATGCAAACTGGGTGCTCTGGGTGCGGCCAGGGCACCCAGGGCAATATGTGGCTGGGGCCAGTGGGATGGGGTACCCACGACCAAAATCAGCCTGAGGAGGGGGCTGTGCAAAGCCCTCTCCCCCATTGAATTTTGTCTGTCCCCAGGGAATGGGGTCCCCAGGGCCAAAATTGGCCCGGGGAGGGAGATGCAGAGCCCCCTTCAATCAATCAATCAATCAGAGTACTTATAAAGCGTGCTACTTACCCGTGAGGGTCCCAAGGCACTAAGGGGAGAGGGGGGTGCTGCTACTGCTCGAAGTACCAGGTCTTGAAGAGTCTTCTGAAGGCGAGTAGGTCTTGGGTCTGGCGTATGTGGGTAGGGAAGGTGTTCCAGGTCTTGGCGGTGAGGTAGGAGAAGGATCTGCCGCCGGAGGTCGTTCGTTGGATGCGGGGGACAGCGGCGAGGGTGAGGCTGGCGGATCGGAGCTGGCGGGTGGGGATGTGGTAGCTGAGTCTGCTGTTCAGGTAGGCTGGTCTAGCGTTGTGGAGTGCTTTGTGTGCGTGGGTGAGGAGTTTGAAGGTGATCCTCTTGTCGACGGGGAGCCAGTGTAGGTCTCTCAGGTGGGGGTTGATGTGGCTGTGGCGGGGGACGTTAGCGATCAGTCGGACGAAGGCGTTTTGGATGCGTTATAGTCGTCGTAGTTGTTTGGCTGGGATTACTGCGTAGAGTGCGTTGCCATAGTCCAGTCTGCTGCTGACGAGGGCCTGTGTCACCGTTCTTCTTGTTTCGGTCGGGATCCACTTGTAGATCCTGCGGAGCATGCGGAGGGTGTGGTAGCAGGAGGAGGAGACGGCGTTGACCTGCTTAAACATGGAGAGGGAGGAGTCAAGGATGATTCCTAGATTGCGTGCATGGTCAGTGGGTGTTGGTGCTGTTCCCAGTGTGGTCGGCCACCAGGAGTCGTCCCAGGCTGAGGGGGTGGGTCAGAGGATGAGGACCTCCGTCTTGTCCGAGTTCAGCTTCAGACGGCTGCTCCTCATCCAGTCGGCGACGGCCTTCATTCCCTCGTGGAGGTTGGTTTTGGCGGTGTGTGGGTCCTTGGTGAGGGAGAATGAGCTGGGTGTCGTCAGCGAGAGGAAGGACATGGTCCTGAGTGGATGGACTTCATGACCTTGCGTGTCTCATCGTCGTTGATGTTGGACCAGGAGGTCAAGCGGTTGGCGCTGATGGTGTTCACAGGGGAGGTGGAGTCTGGCGTAGTCGGGCAGTCATGGTGTTGAAGCTGTCGTGCATGTCAGCGATCTTGCGGTGGAAGAAGTGGGCTAGTGAGTCGCACAGTTCTTGTGAGGGCGGTATGTCGTTGGCATTGGCACTGGGTTTGGAGAGTTCCTTTACGATGCTAAAGATCTCTTTGCTGTCGTGTGCATTGTTATCCAAGCGGTCTTTGAAGGAGAATCTCTTGGCTAATCTGATGAGGTGGTGGTGTCTGCGGGTGGCGTCCTAGTGGGCTGCATGGTTGTCCGGTGTGCGTTCGTGGAGCCATGTCTTCTCCAGTTTCCGGCATGCACGTTTAGAGGTCTGGAGCAGGTGGCTCTCTTGTTGGTGTGGCTGTTGGAGGGTTTCTTGAGTGGGGTGAGTGTGTTGGCACAGTCGTCGATCCACTGTCTGAGGTTTCGGTCTGCGGCGTCTGGGTTGGTGGGGTCGGTGGGTGGGTTCTTGGCGAGGGAGGTGATCAGCTGGTCTTTGGTGACTTTGCTCCAGCAGCAGCGAGGCAGCTGTTGGGTGCGGTGGTGCGTGGTTGGTTTCTTGAAGTTGAAATGGATGCAGCGGTGGTCGGTCCAGTGGAGTTCGGTGGTGTGGTCGAAGGCGAAGTGGGAGCCTGTGGAGAAGACTGGGTCCAGCGTGTGGCCGGCGGCGTGGGTGGGTGCTGTGACGAGTTGTCTGAGGCTGAGGTTGGCGAGGTTGTCGATCAGGGTGGCGGAGTTGGCGTTGTTGTTGTTCTCGAGGTGGAAGTTCAGGTCCCCGAGGAGGATGTAGTCCATGAGGCGAGTGCGTGGGTACTGGCGAGGTCGGCAATGGAGTCGCTGAACTGAGTCCAGGGTCCGGGGGGTTGGTAGATGAGTGTTCCTCTGAGGGTGGTGTTGGGGTCGGTGTGGATCCGGAAGTGCAGGTGTTTGGCGTTGTTGAGGGTGTCGTCTGCGTGGGTGACGACCTTGAGGGTGGACTTGTGGACGATGGCTATTCCTCCTCTGATCCCTGAGGGTGATCTTGTAGCCGTCTGGTATGGCTATGGCGATGTCGGGCGCCGAGAAGTCGTTCCACCAGGTCTCGGACAGTTAGGCCACATCTGGGGCGGATGTGTCGAGCAGATTCCAGAGCTCGACGGCGTGTTTGCATGCTGAGCGGGTGTTGAGGAGCATGCAGCAGAGGTGGTTGGGTCCAGTCCTTGGAGGTTTGGTGGTTCTGTCGCAGGTGAAGCTGCAGGTGGGGCAGGAGAGGGGTCTGTTTTGGGGCTGCATGGAAGCAGGTGTGGTTTCGGTCGGCATTGAGTGCGTGGAGGGTGCTGGCTTCATAGTGGATTCTGGTGTTGTGGCGTTCGTGGGGTCCAAGGGTTCTGGCGCTGGGTGCTGTCCAGGCACGGACGGGAGTAGACGGGCTTGCCTTAGACGCGCCTTCAGCCGCTGCGTGTGGCTGCTGCACGGCCGCTGTACGGCCGCTTCTCGGCCTGCATATGAGGTGGCTTGGGAGGGAGGAGCAGCTGGGAGGCGGGAGCGGGGAGGCGAATGGGTGTGCAGGGGGCGGGGCCGCAGGGAAGCAGCGGCGTGAAAGGGCCAGATCGGGAGCGGCGGGGGGGCAGGGGGAACTGGTGCACAGGGCAGAGGGGAGGGAAAAACCCAGGAAACAAGGAGGCAGCAGGGAGGCAGGAACCAGGCAGTCCGGTGACGAGCAGCGGCGTGGGGGCGAACTGCCTGTGAGCAGGGTCAAAGGTCACAAAAAAGCACAGAAAGGTCATAAAAACGGGGGGAAACGAGTGCCACAGAGGCCCAAAGGTCACAAGAAAGGACAGAAAAGGTCACAAAAAATGGGGGGAAACGAGTGGCACAGAGGCAGAAAGGTCCCAAGAAAGGGCAGAAAGGTCACAAAAATTTGGGGGAAACGAGTGGCACAGAGGCAGAAAGCTCACAAGAAAGGGCAGAAAGGTCACAAAAAAACAGGGGGAAACGAGTGGCACAGAGGCAGAAAGCTCACAAGAAAGGGCAGAAAGGTCACAAAAAAATGGGGGGAAACGAGTGGCACAGAGGCAGAAAGGTCCTAAGAAAGGGCAGAAAGGTCACAAAAATTGGGGGGAAACGAGTGGCACAGAGGCAGAAAGCTCACAAGAAAGGGCAGAAAGGTCACAAAAAAACAGGGGAAACGAGTGGCACAGAGGCAGAAAGCTCACAAGAAAGGGCAGAAAGGTCACAAAAAAACGGGGGGAAACGAGTGGCACAGAGGCAGAAAGCTCACAAGAAAGGGCAGAAAGGTCACAGAAATGTAGGGGCAGCTAAGCAACAGAAGGCAAAACGGGACACGGGTGCCACGAGGGGAGCAGAAGGTAAAACCGGACAGAGAGACACGGGGCAGCGAGGGAGAGAACGAGCACAGGCGGTGCTGTGCGGAGGGGGAGTGACCTACCTGGAAGGGTCTAGGGTCGCTCTCCTCACCGCGCAGCGGTCGGCCTACATGGGGAGGTGGGAGGGAGGAGCAGCTGGGAGGCGGGAGGTGGGGTAGCGAATGGGCAGTCAGGGGCGGGGCTGCAGGGGTCACATCGGCGAGGGGCGACGAAGGAAACAGACGGCAACAGGTCACAAGAATACAGGGAGAAACAAGTGGCACAGAGGAAGAAAGGTCCCAAGAAAGGGCAGAAAAGGTCACAGAAAACAGGGGAAATGAGTGACACAGAGGCACAAAGGTCCCACGAAAGGGCAGAAAAGGTCACAAAAAAACAGGGGGAAACGAGTGGCACAAAAGCAGAAAGGTCCCAAGAAAGGGCAGAAAAGGTCACAAAAAACGGGGGGAATCGAGTGGCACAGAGGCAGAAAGGTCCCAAGAAAGGGCAGAAAAGGTCACAAAAAACAGGGGGAAGCGAGTGGCACAGAGGAACAATGGTCACAGGAAAGGGCAGAAAGGTCAGAAAAAATGGGGGGAAACGAGGGGCACAGAGACACAAAGGTCCCAGGAAAGGGCAGAAAAGGTCACAAAAAACGGGGGAAACGAGTGGCACAGAGGCAGAAAGGTCCCAAGAAAGGGCAGAAAAGGTCACGAAAAAACGGGGGAAACGAGTGGCACAGAGGCAGAAAGGTCACAAGAAAGGACAGAAAGGTCACTGAAATGTAGGAGCAGCTAAGCAACAGAAGGCAAAACGGGCAGAGAGACATGGGGGCCGCGAGGGGAGCAGAAGGAAAAACCCAGCAGAGAGACATGGGGGCAGCGAGGGGAGCAGAAGGAAAAACTGAGCAGAGAGACACTGGGGCAGCGAGGGAGAGAACGGGCACAGGCGGTGCTGTGCGGAGGGGGAGTGACCTACCCGGAAGGGTCAAGGGTTGCTCCCGTCCCAGTATTACGTTTTTTAATAGGCCCTGGGGAAGTGGTGGTTCCCAGGGCCCAGGGGATCACCTCCCCCTACTTATTATTCAAATTAGTCCTGGGGAGGCGGTGGTACCTGGAATATGGTAAAGCCCCAGAAGGGGAGTCCACATGGCCATTGATAAAATAAAGCCCTGGGGAGGTAGTGGTCCTTGGGGCTCAATAAGCCCAATAGAGCGGGGTCCGCGAGGCCCCCCTCCTAAATATTAAATAAAGTCCCGGAAAGGTGATGGTCTATGGGGCTAAAAAGACCCTAGGAGGAGGGTGCCATGTGCCCTCACCATTTCTTTTTTATGACCACATGCCCCTGGGACCTGGCCCTGGGAGACTGCGCTTGTTTTTTTTTCAATATTGCTGCAGATTTTCAGACCCACCCACAATTTTACAGCAAAATTGGAGAAAAAAATCTTTTAACCATTGGCTGGGCCACTCCAAGACCCAACCACCAGACCTAGGCAGCATGGTATTCATACCCTGCCCCCTTATGTATTTTTCTATTGTTTCTTTGAGGAGGGGGTCCCTTGTAACACCCTCATTTTTTACTGCACACTTACTCATGCACCCACTCACAGACACACACACCCAGTGATAGACCCACTCACATACACACCCACTGACATTCATTCAAGCACACATGCACCCACTGGGAGACTCACACACACACTCACAGTCCCACTCAGGCACTAATGCACTCACTCACAGACCCATTCAGGCACTAATTCGCCATTGACAGACCCACTCAAAGACTCATGCGCCCTCTCACTCACAGACCCACTTAGAGATTCAGACAACCACTCACACATCCACTCAGATACTCATGCACTCACTCACTTTTCTAAACAGTCACCACACACCCACTCTCAAAGGTTACAGTTAGGAAATACAATTTAAAAAATGTTGAAATTCCCTGAAGAAAACAAAGGTTACATTTAGGAAATAGAATTCAAAAAACCATACAAATTCACTGAAAAAAACAAAAGATCTTATAGTTAGACTCTGATTTCACTCATGCAAAACCAGTGATATTCAACAGTTAAAGTTACCGTAGCTAACTATAACTTATGCCCCCGCAATGGACTACTTATGACCTCACATATTGCATCACTCATGACTTGGTCAGTGACATCGCTGATAACATCATTGATGACATCTCAAATGACATCATGGATGATGGCATCCAGTGAGTGTGTTTTGTCAATGTTTCTGAAGGTTAAAGATATATACTAAGCTACTGCATAGGTTAAATTACTATTCTAGTTGTACTACTAAGGTGTGACACTATTTCTAATAAAAGTCATCTGAGTGGCACTGTGACTGTATCAGTGTGGTAGTGGGTGTCTGAGTGGCTGTATGGGTGTGTGGTCGTATGGGTAAATTGGTGTGTGTGTGTAGAAAAGTGCCTCCTTCGACTTGTTTAGCCCCCACTTTTACCTGGAACATGATGGGATTTTGACTAAAAGTCCCTGCTAACCAGGTTCCCAATGCCAGAGCTCTTTTCCAAAACTGTAGCTTAATTGGCACAACTTAAGCAACGCCTACAAGGCTCTAGTAAATGGTACTCCTGGTACCTAGGGCATTGGGACTGAAGAGAGTCCACTAGGGCTGTGACACAAATCGCACCACCATATGGAACAATCACCTATACCATGCAAACTGCCATTGCAGGCTGTGTGTCTTGGTGCAGAGAAAACTGAAGAGTCAACATGGCACACATTGCCCACTGACTCTGCATGAGTAATAAGTAAGTCATCCCTACTACAGGCCGTACTGCCCTAAGGCTGAGTGCACTATATAACATGTGTGTTCATATGTGCCTGAGCTAATATGACCCCCACAATATTTAAGTCTATTCTTGGATATTGTAAGTGCACAGGGAAGCCATATAGAGTACATAGGCTAACCACCTGTCAATATTTGTTCCCCAGCACGATGATGGCTTCACTGTACCCATGGGTGTTTATTTTTTACAAAATATCTCATCTTAATATATCCACACAGATGCCAGTGTTGTATTTAATAATAAATGCACACGGATGACACCTTAGTGGGCCCCCTAAAAACTTACCAAACACTGGTGTGGTCTCTGACAAGTCTTAGCCAGCCTGCTACCACTAGATGCATCTGACCTCATGGGGTGACAGCCTTTGCTCTCAGAGACCAGGAACAATGCCTGCTTTGGGCTGAGGTGCTTCACAACTCCTACATGCCAGATTGGCCATCTGAGGTGGAAAGCATCAAAGGCGATGTCAGCTTTGAAATGCGACCCAGTCATCTCCAGTTAGTGGAGGATGCCAACCACCCCTGTCCTGTTCCACTTTTGGTGGGAGGACAGGCGGGAAAATTAGTTAGATTAGGAGGTGTGCCAACATTTAGCCAACACCATCCCTAAGGTGGGGCGGGTGATGTGGACCCCACTCTTACAATTCCTCCGTCTTGGGATGGAAAGAATTTGCCTGTCTGGGTTGTGCCACTTCCCACAGGAAGAAGTCACAGAGGGTGTAGGCACCCTAAAAGTAGGTAGTCCATTGGTTACTACCTGTCACCCCTTTAACACCCTTACATTTAGTATTTAGGTGGCACCCCTGGACCCTGAACTTCAGATTCAATGGAGCTAAGAAAAAAGACAGACAAAGAAGAGCTTCTGAACCCGAGAACCAAGTGCCTGCTGTGGACCTTGAGTGAAAAATCTTGCTTGCTGCTGCAAAGACTCAACACCTGTGGTGTTCTGACTTGTCTTGCCACTGTGAAGACTTTACAAACCCCAGAGACTCTCCAGCTTTACAAAAATCACCCAAGAACTCCCTTGGAGTACAGAAGCTAATCCCCTGCGGACTGCAGGCACCAAACCTCTAGTGTTCAGCCTATCGACTTGCAGCTCTCTGGACCAACCAATGCTGCAGCAACCCAAGAAGAGGTACTCATGCTCTGGAAGGTCAACTCTGTTTCCCCGCCAAGTCTGAAGACACCAGGACCTACCAGAACCATGCTGTACCAATCCCTAGGGTGACGGATCATCTGCGACCTACACCAATACAAAAAGTCCAATCTGGACTCCAATTACCCAGAAGGCAAGCACCTATCGAGGGACATTAGAACCCCTGAGAACAACTTCATGAGTGGTGCAGCTGTCTGGAAATCTTCCCTCCAAACTGCCTGCCCCTGACCTCAAGGACTACCTACTGTCTGCTCTGAACCCAGCCCGCCCGGCCTGGGTACGAATGATCCTGTGGTCCTGAGACCCTTGCGACCTGATCCCTCATTTGGACATTTGGAGTCCCCCGGGCTTACCTGTATGTCCTCCTATGCTGCCTGTTTTTCAGTGGTCTCCCTTCTTCAAAGCACACCAGCAACCAATGACCTCCCAGCCAAATCCTGGATCCTCCCGACCATCCGTTGGTAGAACATTAGACCTTGGCCTGCTGATACCTTAAACTCCAAACGTGAACCCTTAGAACGACTGTAACTGTACAGTTTTACATGTATTTTTACATTTTTTCCCCATAGACTTTCATTGTGCGCAGGTGTGCACAATAGTGAGTTATTTCTTTAACCCCTTCCCTGCTGCCGTCGGCCGTTGCAAGCACTACCTCGCTGGTGCTGCGAACGTCCAACGGCCGATGAGGCCCCACCCGTTTTGCGGAAGTGCCGCACTGCCGCGAAATCGCAGCCGCGGCAAAGGGGTTATCTTTGATAAATCATATGAAATTAAGTACTTGGTCTGAAAATTATATAAAAATAACTATTATTTTTGCAAATTGCTCTGATATTTATTCTTGAGTGTTTGTCTCAGTTATTGCCTCTGTAAGTACAACAAATGCTTAGCACTACCCTCGGATAAGCCTAACTGCTCACCCGCACTACAACAAATTGAGCATTAGTGTATCTACTTTTGCGTACTAATCTGGGACTCACTAGACTCTCTGCGCAGTGTACTTCATTTTAGTACGCTATATAGAGAGCTAGCTTCCTACAGTGTGTGAACAGTTGTATGGGTGAGTGAATAACTGTGTGAGAGGCTATATGGGTGTCAGTCAGTCAAAAAAACATGTTTATTTAGACCTTAGTCTTTTGAAGAATAATTCTTAAAACTCATATATGACAATTAAAATCAATGGTTAAAATTGCTCACTATAAAGCATAAATAAAACCACAATTCATCGAATCATGTATATATGTACTTATCATAAGGCTACACAGGAAATAAAAATTGCTCCTCTAATGCATTATAGATACATCAGTTTGACGTAAGAATGTATCCTCAGACATTAAAAAGTGCCCCATAGCACACATTACATCCAGGATTCTCATTTCCACAAGTAATTTAATCGCTTGCCCCTATCAGTAATATCATATTTCTTTTTTAAAAACAGGGTTTTAAATAGGGACTTCCATTGTACTAAAAATCACAGGCAATCCACCAAGAATGTATTAAATCTCCCTTCATGTGAAGGGCACATTTACAGATTTTATCTTCATTTAGCAGAGTTCCATGCACCTTTGACATCAGAAATTGCTTTACCCCCACATCTATTCTCAAGAGACTTAGATGCATCTGTACATTAGGGAGTTTCACCAGGTAGGGAAAGGTCTAATCTCTCATCCATGAATTCATCAGGTGGAAAACTGATTTTTTGTTCTCTAGGTGGGTTAATTTTTCCTATCTTGAGACCTGTTTTGTTACTCTTCTAAGCTCAACCTTGCTGACTCCTACCCAATCAATGCCATCTTCTATTTTTAATTTCCTACAGTAATTAGTGATCCTCCCTCGAACTTATGCCCTGGTTAACTCACTTTTAAATATCTCCCTTTTGCATTGCAATGAGAATTTTAAAATCTCCTCGCAGTCTGAGTTCATCCCGTCAGACCCATTTCTACTCTATGTGCCTGTTCCATTGTAGATGGTGGGAGAGCGTAATCTCCTTAGACACCTTCTTTCTTGAAGGTCCCAGCTTTTTAGGTTTCGCCTGGCGTCGGAGCTCCTAGCTCCGCCCAGGAGAAATCTTATGTCCCTACAGTGTAGGGCTTAGTCCCGCCCTCTGTTCCATTGGCTAGCTCCATAAATGGAGGCTAGCCATTGGAACAGAGATCTGTCCGTCATGGCCGGACCAGATTCGTGGGCGTTCCCGAGATTTTTTCGCTCTCCGCCTCTGCAATGTCGTCATGCGGCCGTGGGCGGGGTTTATTTTTTTGGCTCGTCGAGGTTTGTTTTGGCCATTCCGCGGCCGACCGAAGTCCAGGTGAGTTGCTTTCAGCCTCCATTACCGTAAGGTAATGCACTGCATAAAATCGGGTCGGCTTGGTTAAGATTATTTGAGTTTACATTTGAATTGATTCGTATATGTATTCCCCGTGTTTCATTTGCATTTTATTAAAGAATTTGTGCCCACCATTCATCTGTAATTCTACATGGAGTTAATTTGTGTTTCGGGTGAATACTGTTAACAGACGTAACCTGTTTGATCCCCCTTTAATTATTAACCCGTTGTAGGCTCGTGTACCTAGTCCTCTTTTGAGTGAAACAAGGAGTGGAGAGTGGAGAGTGGAGAGGGAGTGCAGAGAGAGTGCAGAGAGAGTGGAGAGGGAGTGGAGAGTGGAGAGTGGAGAGTGCAGAGGGAGTGGAGAGTGGAGAGTGCAGAGGGAGTGGAGAGTGGAGAGTGCAGAGGGAGTGGAGAGTAGAGAGTGCAGAGGGAGTGGAGAGTGCAGAGAAAGTGGAGAATGCATAGGGATTGCAGAGTGGAGAGTGCATAGGGAGTGCAGAGTGCATAGGGAATGGAGAGTGGAGAGTAGAGAGTGCATAGGGAGTGGAGAGTGGAGAGTGCATAGGGAGTGGAGAGTGCATAGAGAGTGGAGAGTGCAGAGGGAGTGGAGAGTGCATAGGGAGTGCATAGGGAGTGGAGAGTGCATAGGGAGTGCAGAGTACATAGGGAGTGGAGAGTGCATAGGGAGTGGAGAGTGGAGAGTGCATAGGGAGTGGAGAGTGGAGAGTGCATAGGGAGTGCAGAGTGCATAGGGAGTGGAGAGTGCATAGGGAGTGGAGAGTGGAGAGTGCATAGGGAGTGGAGAGTGCATAGGGAGTGCAGAGTGGAGAGTGCATAGGGAGTGGAGAGTGCATAGGGAGTGCAGAGTGCATAGAGAGTGGAGAGTGCATAGGGAGTGGAGAGTGCATAGGGAGTGGAGAGTGCATAGGGAGTGGAGAGTGGAGAGTGCAGAGGGAGTGGAGAGTGCATAGGGAGTGCAGAGTGGAGAGTGCATAGGGAGTGCAGAGTGCATAGGGAGTGGAGAGTGGAAAGTGCATAGGGAGTGCATAGGGAGTGGAGAGTGCATAGAGAGTGGAGAGTGCATAGGGAGTGCAGAGTGCATAGGGAGTGGAGAGTGCATAGGGAGTGGAGAGTGGAGAGTGCATAGGGAGTGCAGAGTGGAGAGTGCATAGGGAGTGGAGAGTGCATAGGGAGTGCAGAGTGCATAGAGAGTGGAGAGTGCATAGGGAGTGGAGAGTGGAGAGTGTATAGGGAGTGGAGAGTGCATAGGGAGTGGAGAGTGGAGAGTGCAGAGGGAGTGGAGAGTGCATAGGGAGTGCAGAGTGCATAGGGAGTGCAGAGTGGAGAGTACATAGGGAGTGCAGAGTGCATAGGGAGTGCAGAGTGGAGAGTGCATAGGGAGTGGAGAGTGGAAAGTGCATAGGGAGTGCATAGGGAGTGGGGAGTGCATAGGGAGTGGAGAGTGCATAGGGAGTGGAGAGTGGAGAGTGCATAGGGAGTGGAGAGTGCATAGGGAGTGGAGAGTGCATAGGGAGTGGAGAGTGCATAGGGAGTGGAGAGTGCATAGGGAGAAATCTTAAGTCCCTACAGTGTAGGGCTTAGTCCCGCCCTCCTTCCATTGGCTAGCTCCATAAATAGGGAGTGGAGAGTGCATAGAGAGTGGAGAGTGCAGAGTGCATAGGGAGTGGAGAGTGCATAGGGAGTGCATAGGGAGTGGAGAGTGCATAGGGAGTTGAGAGTGCATAGGGAGTGGAGAGTGCATAGGGAGTGGAGTGCATAGGGAGTGGAGAGTGCATAGGGAATGGAGAGTGCATAGGGAGTGGAGAGTGCATAGGGAGTGAGAGTGCATAGGGAGTGGAGAGTGCATAGGGAGTGCAGAGTGCCTAGGGAGTGCAGAGTGGAGAGTGCATAGGGAGTGCAGAGTGCATAGGGAGTGCAGAGTGGAGAGTGGAGAGTGCATAGGGAGTGCAGAGTGCATAGGGAGTGCAGAGTGGAGAGTGGAGAGTGCATAGGGAGTGGAGATTGGAGAGTGGAGAGTGCAAAGGGAGTGGAGAGTGCATAGGCAGTGGAGAGTGGAGAATGCATAGGGAGTGCAGAGTGGAGAGTGCACAGGGAGTGCATAGGGAGTGCAGAGTGCATAGAGAGTGGAGAGTGCATAGGGAGTGGAAAGTGGAGAGTGCATAGGGAGTGCAGAGTGCACAGGGAGTGCAGAGTGGAGAGTGCATAGGGAGTGCAGAGTGAATAGGGAGTGGAGAGTGGAAAGTGCATAGGGAGTGCATCGGGAGTGGAGAGTGCATAGGGAGTGGAGAGTGCATAGGGAGTGGAGAGTGCATAGGGAGTGGAGAGTGGAGAGTGCATAGGGAGTGGAGAGTGCATAGGGAGTGGAGAGTGCATAGGGAGTGGAGCGTGCATAGGGAGTGGAGAGTGCATAGGGAGTGGAGAGTGCATAGGGAGTGGAGAGTGGAGAGTGCATAGGGAGTGGAGAGTGCATAGGGAGTGGAGAGTGGAGAGTGCATAGGGAGTGGAGAGTGCATAGGGAGTGGAGAGTGCATAGGGAGTGGAGAGTGCATAGGGAGTGGAGAGTGCATAGGGAGTGGAGAGTGGAGAGTGCATAGGGAGTGGAGAGTGCATAGGGAGTGGAGAGTGCATAGAGAGTGGAGAGTGCATAGGGAGTGCAGAGTGGAGAGTGCATAGGGAGTGCAGAGTGGAGAGTGCATAGGGAGTGGAGAGTGCATAGGGAGTGCATAGGGAGTGGAGAGTGCATAGGGGTGGAGAGTGCATAGGGGTGGAGAGTGCATAGGGAGTGGAGAGTAGGGAGTGCATAGGGAGTGCAGAGTGCATAGGGAGTGCAGAGTGGAGAGTGCATAGGGAGTGGAGAGTGCATAGGGAGTGGAGAGTGTGGAGTGGAGAGTGCATAGGGAGTGGAGAGTGCATAGGGAGTGGAGAGTGCATAGGGAGTGGAGAGTGCATAGGGAGTGGAGAGTGCATAGGGAGTGCAGAGTGCATAGAGATTGCAGAGTGCATAGAGAGTGCAGAGTGGAGAGCAGAGTGCATGGAGAGTGCAGAGTGGAGAGTGCATAGGGAGTGGAGAGTGCATAGGGAGTGGAGAGTGCATAGGGAGTGGAGAGTGGAGAGGGAGTGGAGAGTGGAGAGGGAGTGGAGAGTGGAGAGTGCATAGGGAGTGGAGAGTGCATAGGGAGTGGAGAGTGCATAGGGAGTGGAGAGTGCATAGGGAGTGGAGAGTGGAGAGTGCATAGGGAGTGGAGAGTGCATAGGGAGTGGAGAGTGCATAGGGAGTGGAGAGTGCATAGGGAGTGCAGAGTGCATAGGGAGTGCAGAGTGCATAGGGAGTGCAGAGTGGAGAGTGCATAGGGAGTGCAGAGTGCATAGGGAGTGCAGAGTGGAGAGTGCATAGGGAGTGCAGAGTGGAGAGTGCATAGGGAGTGCAGAGTGGAGAGTGCATAGGGAGTGGAGAGTGGAGAGTGCATAGGGAGTGCAGAGTGCATAGAGAGTGGAGAGTGCATAGGGAGTGGAGAGTGGAGAGTGCATAGGGAGTGGAGAGTGCATAGGGAGTGGAGAGTGCATAGGGATTGGAGAGTGCATAGGGAGTGCAGAGTGCATAGGGAGTGCAGAGTGCATAGGGAGTGCAGAGTGCAGAGTGCATAGGGAGTGCAGAGTGCATAGGGAGTGCAGAGTGCATAGGGAGTGCAGAGTGCATAGGGAGTGCAGAGTGCAGAGTGAGTAGGGAGTGCTAGAGAGTGCAGAGTGAGTAGGGAGTGCTAGAGAGTGCAGAGTGAGTAGGGAGTGCTAGGGAGTGCTAGAGAGTGCAGAGTGATTAGGGAGTGCTAGGGAGTGCTAGAGAGTGCAGAGTGAGTAGGGAGTGCTAGAGAGTGCAGAGTGACTGCAGAGATTAAGCTAATGGCAATGTAAATGACAATGCCATTTATTTATCTGTTTTCAAAACCAACACATAAATACAAATTTTGTCATTTACAATGCCAATAACTCTAACTTTTCCAAAGGCGAAACCATTGCATTGTAAATGCTTGTTTACTATCTGATTCACACCACCTCAGTGTTGTACTGAAACTGTGGTCTTATCATACCCTGATAGGCTGTCAGTACCAGTTGCAGGGAGGGACCCTCCTAGCGATTATCAATTTCTTCAGGCCTCCCTTGGATGAAAGTGCCTTGGCTTCTGTATAAGCTAGGTTATATTTTCATCGAAGTTCATAGGACAACCACATCCCTAAGTATTTATATTTCCAATATGTCTTGATTTTGACTTTGTTTATGGCCCAGGTCGGCCTTATTCTATTCTTTCCTATCAGGAGCACTTTGGTCTTTTCCATATTGACTTTTAGTTTTCTCTTCTTATAGTAGTCCAAGAATACGTCTAATTTTCTCTGAAGGCCACTTTCTGTCACATCAAGAATTACTAAACCATTTGTGTATGAGACAGCTGACATAAATGCCATTCATTTTAGGGCTAAAACGGTTTTGTTCGATTGGCTGAGTATTTTAGGGAAGTCAGCCAAGAATAGGATAAATAGGGTTGGGGCTAAGACACACCCCGGTAGTAAACCATTTATTATATCAATCTTCTTAATGAGGTATCCCTTAAGGTCTACTTCGACTTGAGCCCAGTTACTCCCATGGAGTTTTTGTAAAATTAAGAGTAAATAAGTGGGGATCCCTAGTTCTTTAATGCTTCCCAGAATAAGACCTGATCAACTGAATCAAATGCAGAAATAAAATCTACAAAACAATACAGTTCTCCACACTGCTCAATTGATTTCTTAGCATTGGCCCATAAGCTAAAACAGCGATCAATCATCGAGTGGCTCCCCTGCAAACCTTCTTGCTCTTGTGGAATGATTGTATTTTATCTGCCCACTCCCTCAACTTTCCTAAAAATATATTTTTAGACGTTCATCGCACTCACATCCAGCAGGTTTATTTGCCAATGGTTTACTGAGAGGGAATGCTTGCCTTTTTTGTATATGGGTTTAAATACAGATCCCTTCCATCTATCTGGAAATCTTCTAGTCAGAAAGATTTCCTGAAAGAGGAGGTGAAACAAGCTCATCCACTTGGCAATATTTGTTTTTATTATTACTACCGGGAAGTTATCTGGTCCCACTGCCCTTGTGAGTCTTAACATTCAATAGTTTTCTTAACTGATGTTGTAGAAAACCTCTCCTTTGTTTCTTCATTGACAAGAAATATTATTGGGCCTTGGGTGATTGTAACATATTTGTTATAGATCTCCTCCTGGAATTCTACCCATGCATCCTCTCCCACTGAACATGTCAGTTTCCACTAGGCATGTCCTATCCCACTCTATACCGGCCTCCAGAACTTCCTTATATTATTTGACTCTGTTGTCTCAAGCATTACTTACCGAAATGTTTCTTTAAATGCACACTTCTTGCGAGCTCCAGGATTTTTAATTCTTTTCTTAGACTATGGGCCTTATTATGAGTTTGGCAGTCCCCGGGCTGCAGTACCATCGGTCCGACTACTGTGAGCTTTGCTGTCTGCCCGCCGTATTATGAGTTGTGCGGATTAGCTTTGCAAAAACTATGGCTGAACCACCAAGAGCGCCCGCATACCGCCGACCCTCGGGTTTGCGGTCGGGGAAGGCAGCTGCCATAACGTGGTACAGTTTACCGCTATCCATGTTATGAGTTGCCTTTTCCATGAGCAGACATCAGTGGTCTGACCTCTACTTGACCTCTAGCTGCAAGTCAGCAAAAAGGAAGGATTTTGGGTGCATAATCACCTCTTTCTTATTCTTCCAAGCAGAACTCGATGTGGGTCCTTTGCTTAAGGTTCACCCTTCTCAGCAGCATCTTCACCCCAAGGAATACAACCATAGTTGTGTGATATACAGGTGAGTCCTTTTTGTACTATATACTCATTGTCAGGACTGCCTACATATGGGGCCGATGGGTAAGTGGTATTTTTCCACATGTAGCATGCACATGTGTACATCCGACAAATATGTAGTCAAAATGCTGACAAAGGCTTTGATACATGTAGAAAGATAATCACCACCGCTGTCATATCTCACAGACACACCATGGCCCCTACAATAAACTCGTAATATGACAGTCTATAGACCATCCCCGCTGCTGTCTCCTGGCAGATGGGTCTTTGGGCAGTCAGAACGCCAAACCATAATAAGGCTCTATGAAATCGTAGCATGCCCATTTTATTCCTAGAATACCTTTTGTACCTTTGAAGCTTCCTTATTTTCCTTTTTAAATGTCTGCATTTTTTTTAATCAAATCCGCATTACTGGACTGTTTCCAAGTCTTAGTTTTATCTTGAGTACTGTTAAAAAAACATCAATTTGATTTTTAGGAATTAAACAACCTCTTTGATTATTTCCTCATACCATGGTAAAATGTCCGAGGTCGTCTCTTCAGAAGTGAATTCATATTGTTTATACTGAAGGGCCTTCATGAAGCGTAAATGCTTCTCAGAGATTCTTGTTCTTAGGTGTTTCACATATCCAACCTTTATAGGGAGAACCTTTTTCTGTCTTGGGACAATACCCAGGCTAAGGGTTGTGCTTAATGGGAAATGGTTACTCTCCTTCATCTGTAGAACCTCAAATTTCCTAACTAAATTGAAGGCCCATGCTTGCACAAACACATAACGTTTTTGTCTGATTGCCATACTGGTATGTTTTCCTTGCTGGGATGTCTACCGGAGTATGACCATTTCTGTGGCTGTATGGGTGGGTGAGTTTGAGTGGATGTATCAGTGACTGAATGCTGTGTGATTGGCTGTATGGGTAAATGAGTGTGTGCATGTGTGAGTGGCTGTATGGGTGACTGAGTGGCTGTGTGAATGGCTCTATGGGTGAGTGACTTGGTGTGTAAGTGGATGTATGGGTAAGTGAGTGGCTGTTTGACTAGATGCATGGGTAAGTGAGTGGGTATGTGAGTGGCTGCTTTGCATAGTATTTGTGTGAGTGGGTGCATGAGTGATTGTACTGCTGTGTGAATGGGCATTTATGTAAGTGGTTTTGTGAATGAGTGAATGGAAGTATGAGTGACTGGTCGAGTAATTAGCTCTGTTAGTAGCTTTATGGGTGAGCGAGTGGCTGTGTAGGTAGCTGTGTGGATGAGTGAGTGGTTGTGTGAGTGGCTGTGTGGGTATGTGAATGGGTATGTGAGTAGGTATGTGAGTGGTTGTGTGGGTGGCTGTATGGGTAAGTGAGTGGTTGTATCAGTGTCTCTATGAGTGAGTGTGTGCCAGTAGTTGTATGCATCTGTGAATGGGTATGTGAGTGGTTGTGTGGGGTTTTCAATGGGTGTATGAGTGGTTGTATGGGGCGAGTGGGTATGTGAGTGGGTTTAACCTTTGATTTTTTCAGTGATTTGTACGTATTTTTTTATTCTATTTCCTAACTATAACAAACTTGCAACCTTTGTTTTTTCTGAGAATTTCAGTTTTTTTAAAATATGAATTCCTAACTATGATTTTTTTAAACATTTTGTTTCCTAACTGTAACCTGTAAGCTTTGAAAGTGGCTTTATATGTAGGTGTGTGTGAGTGGCTGAATGGGTATCTTAGTGGGTGTGAAAGTGGCAGCATGGGTCTGTGAGTAGGTGTGTGAGTGACTTTATGGGTGTGCACATGGCTATGTAAGTGGGTGTAGGAGTGCCTGTGTGGATCTGTGAGTGGATACATGAGTGTTTGAGTTAGTCTGTGAGTTGGTGCATGAGTGTCTGAGTGGGTCTGTGAGTGAGTGCATGCAGGGTCTGTGAGCCTTGAGTGAGTCTGTGACTGGGTCTGTAAGTGGGTACATGAGGTTTTTTTAAAGCCTCTGAGTGGATGGATAAGCCTCTGAGTGGGTGAGTGAGTGCGTGCATGAGTCTCTGAGTGAATCTGTGAGTCGGTGCATAAGTCTAAGAGTGGGTCTGTAACTAGATGTATGAGTTTCTGAGTAGGATCTGTGAGTGGCTATGTGAGTGTCTGTAGGAGTCTGTAAGTGGGTGTGTGACTCTGATTAGCAGTATGAGTTGATGCATGAGTAGCTGAGTGGGTCTGTGAGTTGGAGAATGAGTCTCTAATTAGATCATTGATTAGGTGTGAGTCTCTGAGTGAGTCCGTGAGTGGGTGTGTGAGTGTCTGAGTGGGCTGTGAATGAGTGCATGATTTGCTGAGTGGGCTGTGAATGGGGAAATGAGCGTCTGAATGGGTGTGTGAATTGGTGGATGAGTGTCTGAGTGAGTCTGTGAGAGCATTTGAGAGTTTCTGAGTGGGTCTGTGTGTGGCTGCATGAGAGTACGAGTGGATCTGTGAGTCCCAAGTGCTTAGGTGTCTGAGTGGGTTTATGAGTGTGTGCATGTGTGTGTGTGTGTGTGTGAGTCTCTCAGTGGCTCTGTAAGTACATATGTGAGCCTCTCAGTGGGTCAATGAATGGATGAATGAGTGCTTGAACGGATCTGTGAGTGGGTGCATGAGTGTCTGAGTGTGTCTGTCAGTTGGTGTATGACTTTCTGAGTGGGTCTGTGAGTGGGTGTATGTGTCAGTGCATGAGTGTATAAGAGAGTCTATCAGTGGGTACATGTTAAAAAAACAGCGGGCACACAGAAGCAGGTTCTCATCCCAGCTCCCCCTGTGATGGTCCTCTTGTCCAGCTTGCCTGCAGTCCACTGCCCCCTGCTGCCTTTGGTTTTTTGCCTCCTCGGTTTGTTTTCTGCTAATTTTTCTGACTCTTCTCTGCTTGCTCCTACCCTTTATGTTGCCTATTACTGGTTGTTCTGCCCAATATTTTGCTTCTTTCTGCTCACACCTGACCTTTATTTTGCCTCTCATTGCTCGTTTCTGACTTCTATTTTGCCTCTAGCTGCTCATTTCTCACCTATATTTTGCCTCTTTCTGCTCATTCTGCCTGTTTTTTTGCCCCTTTCTGCTTGCACCTGATCTTTATTTAAAGTCAGAAATGAGCTCGAAGAGGCAGAATAAAGGTGGGAAACAAGCAGAAAGAGGCAAAATAAAGGTCAGCAATGAGCAGAAAGAGGCAGA
This sequence comes from Lissotriton helveticus, assembly GCF_964261635.1. NCBI lineage: Eukaryota > Metazoa > Chordata > Amphibia > Caudata > Salamandridae > Lissotriton > Lissotriton helveticus. The sequence continues at coordinate 14,902,200 of NC_136060.1, read as the reverse complement.
AGAAAGGTGAGAAACAAGCAGAAAGAGGCTGAATAAAGGTCAGAACGAGTCCAAAGAGGCAAAATATAGGTCAGAAACGAGCAGCAAGAGGCAGAACAAAGGTCAGAAATTAGCGGAAAGAGGCAGAATCCTCATATGCCAACTCATATAACCATACACCCAGTCAAACAGCCACTCACTTGCCCATATATTCACTTGCACACCCAGTTACTCACCGATAGAGCCATTCACACAGCCTCTCAGTCACCTATACAGCTGCTCTCACACACACTTATCCACCCATAGACCCATTCTTGCAGCCACCACAGTCACCAATACAGCCACTCACACATCCACTTCAACATTGATACAGACAGTCACAGGGCCACTGAAATGCCATATGTTAGAAACAGTATTACTCATTAGTAGTACAAAAAGAATAGTACTTTAACTTATGAAGTACTTTATATATCTTAAACTCTCAGAAACGTTTGCCAAACAGTTATATTCACTGGATGGGACCATCAGTGATGCCATCAGTGATGTCATTTGAGCTGTCATCAGTGATGTCATCGGTGATGTTACTGACCATCTCATGAGTACTGTAATATGTGAGGTCATAAGCAGTGCATTGCAGGGGTGTAAGTTATACTTAGCTATAACTTCTACATTTCAATGGATTTGTATGAGTAAAATTCTCTGAGCCTAACTATAACGTAAATGTAAACCAAAGTTACAGGGACGTTATAGTTAGGAAACACAATTCAAAATGCTTAGAATTTTTGGGAGAAATATATTTATTTATATATATATATATATATATAAGGCAAAGGCGCAAACTGAGAATGGCTGAAAGAAAATGGGGACAACACCCATCATCCCCCGAACTGAAATCCCTCAGAAAAATCAGAAACGAATATAATAAGAAGATCCTCAACTCCAAAAAGGAATTTATAAGATCAGAACTGGATAATGCCAAAAACAGACCACGGAAACTATTTGAAATCCTAAAGCAGCAATCAAACAAACTAGCCAAATCGGCCCAAGAGACTACAAAAACACAACTAAGCTGCGAAGAATTCTCGACATTTTTCACGGAGAAGGCCAACACGCTTGAAAAAGAGCTCAAAAGCGCAGCTGATAACCTACCCAACCAACCATTGTCAACGGCCGATACCAGTTCAATAACGGACTATAATAATGCAAAAAACAAGGCACAATGGGAGACCTTCAAATTATATGACCAGAATACCATCGCCAAAACGCTCTCGGATATCAAACCTAACAATCATTATAATGACCCGCTACCCGCGAAATGCCTAAAAGAAATCAGTCATATTGTGATTCCAATTTGGACCAAAATAATAAATGCCTCACTATCACAAGGGATCCTCACAGATTGCCTAAAAACAGGCCAAGTCGTCCCCATCATCAAAAAACCTACAGCAGACGCGGCAGATCCGAATAATTTTCGCCCAGTGACCAACATCCCTCTACTTGCCAAACTAATTGAGAAATGCGTGCAAGGCCAACTGAGCCAACACATTACCAACTTCGCCCTCCTAGACGACTGCCAATCAGGATTCAGATCAGGGCATAGCACGGAAACAGCGATCCTTCATATTGTGGATGACGCGCTACAGGCCCTAGACCAAAATCGAACATGCCTACTGATCCTCCTGGACCTGTCATCTGCATTTGACACAGTAAATCAATAAGAGTTATTGAACAGGCTGCAGGACAGGATGGGTATGTCTGGAAATGTGCTGAAATGGTTTGAATCATTCCTGCGGAACAGAACACAAAGATTCTTGGTCAACCAAACACTTTCACCTTCCTGCCCTAACTCAATTGGAGTCCCTCAAGGATCTACATTGTCCCCATCTCTGTTTAACTTGTATGTCGAACCTCTTACAGAAATCCTCCGAAACTCAAAGGTATCCTATCACATGTACGCGGATGACACGCAAATATATATAAAGATCGAGTCCCTGGAAGACATTAAGCTAATGAAGGAGACATTAAAAATGACACTGCAATGGCTAACAACCAATCATCTGAAGCTAAATGCTCACAAAACAGAGTTCCTACTAATTTCACCACCAAGGAGCCATATGGAAGTGAAGGAATGGACCAAGCTGGTGACGGCACTAAAATGCACCCCTACCCTAGTCAACTCAGCGAAATCGCTAGGAATCACATTAGATGAGAACCTAGTCATGAAAGCCCACATTAAATCAATGGCAAAAAATGCCCGCTTCCATTTGAACTACATAAGAAAAATGAAACCATTCATCTCAAAGGCGGATCTCAAACTGGCAGTCCAATCCTTAGTTATCTCGAGGATTGAATACGGTTGCACCACCTTAGCCGGACTACCAAAAATGTCCACAGCAACACTAAAAGCATGCCTCAACGCAGCGGCAAGACTCATCACTGGATCGAGGAAATTCAACCATATCTCTACTCACCTGAAAGCATTAAACTGGCTACCATATGAAGCCAGAATTCAGCTAAAAATAGCTTGTATCACCCATAAAGCGATCCATTACAACACACCAAGATACCTAGCCGGGAAAATTGAATTATCAGGAGGAAGCAGACCAGCAAGGAGTGCCAAGGAGCTGATGTTGAGACCATCCATTTTCCGGAAGAAAAAAAACATATGACCGAGCGTTCTCAGGAGCAGCCCCCAGAATCTGGAATTCACTCCCTCCAAACATTAGAAAAATTCAAAATACAGTAACTTTTAAGAGGGAAGTGAAGAACCTCCTGATGGGTAGATTCCTGACATAGGGAAGATTACGGATCATTGATCGGACCTATAGATGCCTTAATACGGACCATCTACGTTAGTAGAAGGGAAATTCACCAACATGAATAGAGATATCGGCTGAACGATGATTCTGGACTGACGCTACACCTTGAGACCAAGCTGTATCCTTATTTTCTACCATATGCTAATGTGAATATATATATATGCTCACCTGGTTAAAGCCATATAATATTCTATCTCATTGATGTGTTTTTTAAAATGTTTTATTATATATGTTATTCTTTAACGTACCTCTTATTGTAAAGCGCTCTGATACCTACGGGTCTTGTTTGCGCTATACAAAACTCTATAATAAATAAATAAATAAATATAATTCTCCATAAGTCGGCTGTGATGGCGTGCGCCAGACTGCCGCTGAACACCTGATTGAAGGGAATAACTCTCGGGCAGAGACCCAACTGTTGTCTTTATGGTTATACTTTTGTCTGGACTCAAGTTTTGATTATGTTCAATCTAGAATAATTTATACTAGTTCATTAAAAAGTTGACTGTGTTGAAATTGTTTGAAGAAAGAAAAAAAACCTGGATATCAGGCCAAACCACAAAAGACTTTGGTAGGAGAGTGTAATTTATTGGCTGAAGATGTCCATATATTTGTTCAACTTTCAGAACTTGAGGATGAATGTGTTGATGGTGAGAAACCCATGATGGGATCTGTTGAGTTTTCTGCAGGTGATGAGTCACATTTGAGAGCAAAGTCATTGGTTGTCCCCTGATCTCCCATGATAATATAACCTTATTCTCTGAAGCTGTGGTAAAGGAGTTAAAAGGTTTCATTGCCAGACAGAGGATTAAGAAAGGAAATGTGCAAAGACAAAAGGAGATAAACAAATTAATGATGAAATAAAAAAATGACACAGATCGTGTGGCTGGGAAGACAGATAAAAGAGGAAATTTAGTTTTGTGGCCAAGAAAGTGGGATGTTGAAGAAGCAACTAGCCAATTGAATGATACCACCTGCTACGTGAAAATTGATTGTTAGGTATATACTGATACTATAGAAGAATATTTACGAGAAGCTGAAGGGGTGCATGCAATGTTAGAGAATTATGGAATAATAAAGTAAGGTTTTGAAAAATGATTTTCCTAAGTTGCCAATTTGTTACTTAATGCCCAAAGTTCACAAAAGCCCTGTGAGGCACCTGGCAGGCCTTTTATTTCAGCTATGGATAGTCTATTGGAAAATACCTCAAGTTTATTGACTATTCCTTAAGACCATTTGTATTTAGCTTATCCTCTTATATACAGGATTCAACTGATTATGCAAGGAGAATCTTTGTTGTGGTGTGGGAATCGGACATGTTATTGATAACGGTGGATCTAATTGTATTATACACAAGTATAGTTCAAGAGGATGGGCTGTTGCACATTTTCTGAAGGCTAGACCAATCAGATATTTTTATTATAATAAGATGCTATGTGAGATGAGTTTTGTTTAACCAGGAATATATTATTCTTTGATGGGCCTCTTTTTAAACAACAACAAGGGACGGCAACTGGCAGCTGCTTCTCCCCCAGCGACATGAAATTTCATATGGTCTGGTGGGAGGAGTTCCTGGACCAAGCATATCATGTTATGGGCTTGATTCATTGATGATTTGTTTATTGTTTGGAGAGGTGATATGTTATCTGCACAGTCTTTCATAAGTGAGCTCGATGACAGCAAATTGAATCTTGTATTACACAGTAACATAAGAGGGAGTCACAGTGAATATTTGGATGCATCAATTGATATGGGGAACTGTTAAGAGCTATATTTAGTAACACCTGTGCTGAGATGAAAGAGGTGGTAGAGAGCTCAGACAAGAAGGTATGTTGTTTAAAGAAAAACCTATGCAAGCAAGCATGAAAGGTACAAAAATTAAGTTCATTACTACCTATACTAAGGATCATTTGTCAGTGAGTGATGAAAATGCTATTGAAACATTGGCATCTGTTGAAGAGCGATGTAGTGATTTCAGGAAAGATTCCCTATAAGCCTTTAATAGCCTATAGGAGGGCAAGATCTTTTAGAGATAGATTGGTGAGTAACAACAGTATGAGTAGTAACACTGCATAGTTGAATCTAAGAGTTGTTTTCTACACAGTGCAAGAAGTGTAAGGCATGTAGACATGGGAGCAACATCCCCTCAGTCTGAACACCCTTTGGGCAAGAATTAAAATCACCAAACACCATATTTGTAAAACAGATTTTGTAGTGTAGATGCTAACGTGCAGTTGTGACATGATATATATATTGCACTATCCTACAGGTACACCAGCATATTTTCCAACATTTAAGGGCAATTAAGAACATTGATGATAGTTATCTGGTGGCAAGATACTTTTGGAAAAAGCATCAAAGTGATACTGAACAATTGCAGTATTACGTGATTGACAAATATTCCAAGAAGCCCTGGGGCGTTAATAGGGAAAAGGCACTGTGTAGCTTAGCGTGCTTCCAAAGCGTCGGTGGTGCCGGTCATAGAACGTTTCGCCACATTCCTAAATATTCAATATAGGGTTACCCCATTTAGAAAATAACCATCCGGCACTCCATAAGGTACTGGCCACTCAGTAGTTTATTTTTTATGACGTTTCAACATCAACATCAACATTCAGCAGTCTCATGCTGCCTTGTTCACGATGTCTGAGCGCCATGTCTCGTTCATTAAAATACTCAATAAGACAGTAGACATTAACGAGGGACAATAAACACAGTGGTCTACAAGCAGTCCTATTTCTTATATAAAAAGGCTGCCATCTTTGAACATGTTTTGTTAAGCCTATTGTTGTTTACAGAAACAGTTCAATTTAACGTTTGACCTTCCCCACATTGCTTTTGTAAGAGATGGATATTCAAATACCATTACATTTACAATTCCTGCAACATTCCTAGTTTGAACAGTCAACTAATCTGGATTAATATAATTCACAGAAACATTAATTCCTTGTGTTTGAAGTCCAGTTTTTATGTTGATCAGTTTATAATTACATCATTAGCCATGGATTTTAATTTTCCTATCCATTTCATTTATCTATTAGTCATGCAATTAATTTCTAGGTCAAAGTGCAGAACTCATTCAACTCTTGTTAATGAGATACTCTAAGATGCCAGTGCATATTCAATACAATTCTTGGTCAAAAAGGGCTAGTGCTCAAGTGCAAATCAATCAGTTTCCCTCACTGAAATACACACAGTTTCCTACAATACTTATTCAAAAGTGCAAGTGCCTATAAATATATTATATTATAACCTTTTATGGAAATAACAGCCTCATATATTTAAAAGGAATTTCTTTGGCATAAAGGAGGAGACTGCTTCCAAATATAAACCATATTTTCTACTAAAATCTTCTCTCTTTCTCTCTTTCTCTCTCTCTCTATATATATATCCAATCATTTCTGCCCTAGGGAGCATGGACGAGAACATCTCAAAATATGTGGGTTTTTACCTCCAGCCACACATGACAGATTTACCCTCTTATTTGAAGGATACAACTGATTTCTTAGTTAAGATCAAGAATCTTAATTTGTGTTCCAACTATTTATTTTTGGTGATGGACATAGAATCTTTGTATACTTCCATCAATCATCACCATGGTATTAGAGCTGTTAAATACTATCTGAGCAGGCGGGATGTAATTTTTCGGGGTCACAATGAGATGTTGATTGAAATGATCAGAATTTGTCTCACTTCTAACTTCTTCAGATTTCAGAGCAACATCTACCAGCAGTTACGTGGGGTGGCAATGGGTTTGTGCTTCTCCCCCAGTTATTCATGCTTGCATGTTGGCTGTTGGGAGGAGTACGTGCTCAGTGTCACACACCAACACTGGCGGCAATATATTGTCCATTATTGGCGTTAAATCGATGATGTTTGCATAATCTGGAGAGGGTCTACTGATGACGCTTTGGCATTTGTACATGACATCAACACTAATGAACTCAATCTTAGATTTACTGCCACCATTAATAACAAGTTGGCTGAGTTCTTAGATGTACATCTTTATGTGGACAATGATGAACTTAACCAGGCTTTATCGTAAATCCACAGCGGGCAACTCAATTCTTCATGCCTGGAGAGCCCACCCTATTCACACAATCAACAGCATTCCCTATGGGAAGTTCATCCGTATTCGCCGGATATGTAGTGATATCTGTTTAGCTACAGCGATTCCGTAATAGGGGTTATACCAAGAAAATCCTGGATCAAGCCTTAACTAAAGCAAGGTTGCTTGATCGGGAAGTTATACTAGCTCCGAAAGAAACTATTTCCAACACCACCGAATGCTCAGTAAGATTAATTACCACCTTTTGTGCCCAAGAAAGGACCATCTGCCGTATCATCTGTGCGGAGTGGCCTATTATTCTAACTGATAATATCTTGGGACCAATTATGCCTAGTTTACCAGCAATTACATTCAGGAGGGCACCTTCCATGCGTGATGCCCTAGACAGACCTATGCCTGAGGTTTCACCTAAAAAGTCCTGGCTCAGTAAAATGGGATTTTTTAAATGTACATCATCCTGTGCTTGCACTTTTGCGAAAAACAGCACCCACTATTGGAGTTCTGGACTTTTTGGTTCCGTCCAGAGGTGTCAGGGATAACACCCGAAGACCCCGGAGTTCAACCTGCCTTGGTGCACAAACAAACAGAAACACGGGCTTCTCGATGGTGGCGTCAAAGACCAAAGGTTTATTACTGCAGGGACACAGAAGTCACAGAAACTACAAATGGGCAGTATCTAGGAGCCTGTTCAATTTGTACAAAGAGGGTTGTTCCTTATATACTGAATATTGGGCTTCAGGCAAATTCTTTACATGTTAGCACATTCCAAAACCTTTGTATCTTAAACAATAAATATTTGTCGTTGCACAGGAATCGTCAACAATATCTGATGTCAAAACATTACGAACGAGGGGTTCCCACTAGTCCATCATAATCCTATGTCAATTTCTCATTCAAGACCCGGACCGCCTCATCGTAAATTTCGTTACCTCCCCCTAATAAAGGCCCAGAAGGAAAGGAGCAGAGCCAGGTGCAGAAGATAGAACAGTAGGATAAGAGATGTTTGTGGGTCGTAAATGGGCACGGTTACTGGCTTCGGCCGCCTAATCATGATCAGGCCAACGGACACGAGAACCAGTATAGCAGGACTGGCCTCAGGCTGGGGAGGCAGCTCTTGCCGAGTCATGTTGCCACAGCGTTGCTGGCCTAAGGTGCGCAATTCACTAGCAAGGTGAATTGCCGGCTAAGGCCTACGTGTCCTTAAAAGAAAGAGGTTATTGCGTGTTCATTGACTATGTGAGGGCAAAGAATACAAAATGGCTTCCGTGTTCTAAGATGGATGCCATGGGTAGAACAGAAATGTGTTTGTAACAGGAGTGCTCTTGCTCGTAGCATAGCGAAAACACCAGGATATACTAAATGGATCATTTGCGGTTCATTGATACCAAAATTATGTATTTGCGACAATGTTAAAAACACGGGGTAAAATCGTCACGGAACCTCAGACCCTCCTTTTGCCCTTACATAGGCAATTACTCAGTCTATGTCAGAATCTAACTCTATGCTCATTAGGTCAGTGACATGTTGTTGCATCATCATCCTGTCTCGTACCTTTTCTCCGAATACAGGTTGTTTTCTGAAACAGGTTGCAGCACAGAGACTACACAAAGCGGGACCACATTGGATAATAAGGCAGCACGAGAACAGAAATACTAGGATGACACCAATGACCATCAGAACCTTCCATCCCCACGCTGATACCAGAGTCCAAAACCACTCCATGAAGGACCAGTTTCCCTTGTCTACGTGTATAGAGTCGGAAATCTTGTGTAGCTTAGAGATCGCTTCATAGACGGTTGGAGCATTATTGGGAATAAAAACACAGCAGCTCGATTGAATCATTCTGCATACCCCACCTCGATCTGCAAGTATTACGTCTAGAACCATACGGTTCTGTAACGTCATGAGACGGTCCGCCTGAAGCTCAGCTGTTAAGTTACTAAGGGCACCAGCAGTTTCTGTAATAGTAGATTCAACTACCCGTGTTAGTTGACGTAGATTTCTACTATTGGCCATAGGCCCCCAAAACGGAAGGAAACCTTTGAAGAAGTCTCCAGCTTCCTGACCAGCGGTATCTTCCTTGCTGAAGACACCTCTTGCTACTCTGGTCTTGTGATAATCTGAAGAAGCAGTGTATGTCGGAGGTAACAATCGAGCAATATAACATGAACCTGAGAAGTCAGCAGGCAGCCATGTATACGCTCTGTCTTGACAGATGAAGTAAGTACCCTTAGCAGTAAGGAAGGCAGGGGAGGAGTTAGACGGAAATACGTAAGTCTCAACGCACTCACTCCTCCCTAGCTGAGCTCTTAGATTTCTCCCATTTCCTTGCAAACAGACCTGACCTCGGTGAGGCACGACCCAAACTGAAGTGGAGCTTTTACGCTTGCTTTCTCCCAAATTAAGGCGATACTCGGTAGAGTTCCAACTCAAATACACCCGTAATTCATCTCTAGGGTAAGATGGAGTATTATTGACGTCTTTAATCATGTCAATAATTCCCTGGACTAAAGCTTTGTTGGCTGAGTTGTATTTAGTGGACCGTGGTGGACGCGGAGGATAGGTCTCAAGGGCATAGGAAAAAATGGTCTGAAAGGCCTGAAATGATCCATTATAGCTGAAGGGCAAGACTAGATAGGGAATGCCTTTATCCATAGTGTGAGGTATCAAGCCACACACCCAGCAGTCTGTAGTATTAACTACCAGTTGGTGTTGATGCAAGAGCTGTACAAATGTATTGTTAATAAATTCTGAGCGTCGAGCTTGTTCGTGTTCAGGAAATGAGTGAAAAGAATGCATAGAAGAAACCGTAGAAGTAGTAGGATCAAGGGGAGGTACTGTAGTTACCGGCATAAAAATCAAATGTACACCAAAGATGATTCCACCCACCAACGTTATCAAAACAATTAAAAATGTAACTGCACATTGCATTAGAAAGCATTTGCTGTGAAGTATTCTGTACAGTCTATTTCTGCGAACATAAATTACATTCTTTCGTTGCAGCTCAGGAAGCTCCATCTTCTACAATCCGCTCGTGACCACTGATGATGTGTACGTAGATGAAAATGCCTCTATCAGCCCTGGGAGTTCCCAGAACTAACAGAAAGATCGACCTTATGTCTGACCCCCGCAGATTCAACTAAGCACACAGCCACGACCCTACGGCTACCCAGACGGCAAGGCAAAATTTAAAACAACAAAATAATAGCAAACTTCCTGGCTGGAGGCAATGTATAAAAATTCAAATGTGAAAATAGGCAGTTTCCTGCTTTATTTGTCCATATTGCGAGGTCGCAAGTTGTATCTCAGTTTTGCAGGAGCTGTCTGATCTGGAAACAATATATTTTCAGCCGACGTTGCAATGTTCGCGTTTGCAGATGACAAATGTTCTTTTGGTGCAGATGGCAAATGTTCAGGGTTCAAAAGAGCAGTTTCAGGAGGAGAGTCAGAGTTTGATGTATCAGTGATCAGTTCTGCATCACTGAAAGGGATGAACCTGGGTATTTGTTCTGCTTCAGAGGCACTGATTCCTTTCTTTACCCAGTTGTCGTAAGGAAGTGGCAGAGGCACACGTTTGACGTGTGTCGTGTGGATCCAATTCTTCCGTCCGGCCACTCGAATAGCAGTTCTCGTCGCCAATAAGACTTGGAACGGGCCAACGAATCTGGGCTGAAGATTTTTCGTTCTTGCAAAATTTCTAATGACTACTTGATCCCCAGGTTTCAGCTGATGACCTGGACTCTCCGGTGGCTTTGGCAATGCATCGAAAACCTGTTGGTGAATAAGGCTCAATTTAGCAGTCAAGTCGAAAAGGTAATCAATTAACATTGGGTATTCCAACTGCTTAAATTCTTTCGGTCTAGGTACCCCCCAAACATTTGCAGGACGACCAAAAATTATTTCATATGGACTAAGCCCTACTCTAGAATGTACAGTTGCTCTTGTTGATAACAAAGCCAAAGGCAGTGCATCTGGCCAGGGCAAACCCGTGGATGCTTGTATCTTAGCAAGTTTCAGTTTAAGGGTGCCATTGTAACCCTCAACTAAACCCGCGGACTGGGGATGATTCGCACTGTGAAACTTTTGTCTAATCCCTAGGCCGGCACACACACTCTGCATAACTTTCCCTACGAACTCACTTCCGTTATCTGACCATACAATCCGTGGCATTCCGAATCTGGGGAAGTATTCTTTAAGAAGGATTTTGGCAGTGGACAAAGCAGTATTGTCCTTCAGTGGGTATGCTTCGATCCATCTGCAGAACGCACAAACTACCACTAGGACGTACTTTAGATTATTACAATGATCCATGTGAATGAAGTCTAGCTGAATCACTTCAAAGGGGCAGGAAGGAGGAGCGAAGTGACCTGCGGGTGTGGGGATTCCCTTGCCAGGATTATGCATCAAGCATACCATACAATTTCTCACCACTCTCTCTGCACACTTACTAATCCCATCATTCTTCCAAACTGGGGCCAACATCTTACAAATCCCTTTAGAGCTGATGTGCGCTGCTCCATGTGCCATCGTTACTACTGCAAGCACATACGCATCAGGTAACATCCAACGCTGTTGTTCCGACAAATCAATCCAACACCCACTCGAGTCCAATTTACCCGTGCTCTCTTTCCATGCACGCTTTTCCTCCTCAGTCGCCTCTTTCTGAATTTCTTTCACGCTTTCCACTGTGTCCTCACACATTCCAGACTCAGAAATCCATCTTGCAGACGTTGCAACATACATTCTACTCATCATATTTCTAGCTGTCTGTTTTGCAGTCTCATCGGCAAAAGCATTCCCACGACCAACATCATCCGTGATTGCTTTGTGAGCACTGCATTTCACAATCGCAACTTCAGTCGGCAAGGTTAGAGATTCCAACAAGTCATTAACTAGCTGGCCATGTTGAATCTTAGTCCCATGGGACGTGATGAAACCTCTCTCTTTCCACAAACGGCCAAAACTATGGGCCACGCCGAACGCGTACTGACTATCTGTGAACACATTCACTCTCTTTCCCTCAGCTAAAACGCACGCTCTTGTTAGCGCGATCAATTCTGCAGCCTGGGCAGAATTCTGACTCACTCTTGCAGTCTCCACAATCGTACGCAAAGTCGTTACTGCATAGGCAGCAGTCACATCACCATTCTGGAGTTTGAAGCAAGACCCATCAACATACAACGTGCCATCTGGATCTGATAACGGAGTGTCTTTTAAATCAATTCGTCCTTTTGTTTCTTCCTCAGTTCTAAAACAACAGTCGTGTGGTTCGGAATCACTCGACTCTTGACTAGTCGGCAACAATGTTGCTGGATTCAATACATTGCATCTTTTGATCTGAATATGACTCGCTAGCAATGTCAGTTCGTAACCTGATAATCTAGCACTGGTAAGGTGCTGCGTCTTGGTTCGGTTCATGAGTGTATCCACAGCATGAGGAACCATAACCACTAGCATGTTGTTCATTACTAAACCAGCAGATTGTCGAATGGAGGCTGCAGCTGCGGCTGTAGCTCTCAAGCAACTAGGCAACGCTCTAGCTACCGGATCTAACGTTGATGAAAAATACGCACAAGGGCGTTGTTTATCACCAAATTTCTGTGTCAAAACACTCAACGCACAACCTTCTCTTTCATGGACATAGAGCGTGAATGGCTTACTGTAATCGGGTGTACCCAGTACAGGAGCTGAACACAGTGCATTTCGTAACTCAGAAAAACTCTCCTGACATTCGGCAGACCATGGCACTGGACTCGGAACATTTTTCCCAGTCAAAGCTACCAACGGTTTCGCCAAAAGAGAAAAATTTGGGATCCATTGCCTACAATATGAGGTAATACCTAAAAAGGCACGTACTTCTCTCTGCGTGCTAGGAACATTCATCTGTGTAATTGCTTTTATTCTCTCTGGGGTCAACTTCCTTCCCTCCATTGACAAGAGATGACCTAAGTAGATCACTTCTTGGCAACAGTATTGCATTTTTGAAGGTGACACTTTGTGATTCAAATTTGACAAATGACGCAATAATGAAATTGTAGCTGTTTTGCAAGTTTCCTTGTCATCGGCAGCCACTAGAAGATCATCAACATATTGTACTAAAGCAGAACCAGGAGGAAGTACAAAGGAATCTAATTGGCTTTTTAATGCTTGACTGTAAATGGATGGGCTTTCACAATAACCTTGTGGAGCGCGTTTAAACCTGAAGCTTCGTCCTCCTAGAGAGAAACCGAAGATATCTCTGCTTTCCTCGGCTATCGGAATGCTGAAAAAGGCATTTTTCAAGTCGATAACCGAAAACCATGCTGCTGTAGCAGGAATCAACGTTAACAATGCAGTAATGTCTGGAACCACAGGAAACTGTGGAATCACAATTTTATTAACCTCTCTAAGATCAATTACAAACCTATATACTGGAGGCTTTGTTGGGTCAGTTCGTTTCAGAATGGGCAGTACAGGACTATTACAGACATTACCTCTAGTTTCTTCTACAACGTTTTTCTCGATCAGATCTTGCACAATTAATAAAAGTGCGCGTTCACCTTCACTAGAGATTCTGTATTGTGGAATTCGAGGAAATTTTACATTCGCTTTCAAAGTTACTACATATGGTGGAATTTCTAAAAGACCTACATCATTAGGACCAGTCGCCCAAAGAGTATCAGGGAGAGAACGCAGCTCTGGTGGGAGCGCACCCATCGACAAGTACATCGGAGAAATTATTCTTTTACCCAACGTAAGCTGTACTCCTTCTGGAGAACAGTACAATGTCGCATATAAGCGTTTTAACAAGTCTAAACCAAGCAGATTTTCATTACAACCTGTTGTCAGAATCAGGGGAGCTTTCAAGTGGCGGGGTCCAACAGAAATAGACAAAGGACCAGAAACAGGGTTGTGAACAGGGGCGCCTGAAAAACCTACTGAAACGTTTGTTGAGCCAGACAAAGGTGCGCCAGGGAGTTTCGCATGTATGATAGAACTTTTTGCTGCACCAGTATCCAACAGAAACGGTTCGACTATACCTGATGTTGCTACTGCGACATAAGGCCCACTCTGATCTACTGGAACTGATACTACTCCCTCTCTTTGTCCATGGCTGTCCTAGTACTCCCTTGGCTGAACTTCCTCACTAGCTTCATAGTAATCTTCAACATGATATTGTTGAGACCTATTTTGTTGGGCAGATTGTCCATTTCGTTGGTCGAAATAATTAGAAGGGCGATCACTTGTCTGTGGAGGCATAGCACTTCTTCCTCGACCTCTAGAATTCTGCATATAACCACCACGACCTCTCTGAGCTGCCGCAGTATTATTTTGTGCCCGTACCGGACACTCAGTCTTATAATGGCCTTCCATTTTGCAATAAGCACACTGATTCCATTGGTACTGTGGCCTCTGAGAATTATACTCCGTTCTTTGATATGACCCTTGCTGTGTATTAGTCTGATTGGTGCGAGGCGGATAAGCTTGCTGTAAAAGAACTTTAGTTTTTAAATCTTTCGTCTTTTTATCTGATTTTTCTTTCTCCTCTTTATCCCTATTTTCATAGTATTGGGCAGTCGCAAGTATTTGCGCAGTCGTAGAGACAGCCCACGCACTTTCAGAATTCTTTAATTTACCACTAAGTTCGGGCAACAGATTGTGCACAAATTTATCAACAAATAATCTCTGACCTCCTTCTGTGCTCATATCCTGACCACTATGATCCACGAAAGTCTCCTCGAATCTTGTGAAAAAGTCGGAGACGCTTTCGTCTTTCTTCTGTTTGCACGCGGACAATTTGTCCCAGTTAACGCGTAATGCTGGCATTAGGGTTTTCATTAAATCGATTATTCTACCAGGCAAATTAGCAATTAAGGGTTCAGGTTTGGAACCACCTATTTGTTGACCATCCGCTGCAATTATAGCTGCCCAATCACCACCTAGGGCAACTGGATGATTCTCTTTACGAATTTTAGCCCAAATTGGTTGCGGTACTACATTACCAAATAGCAGATCTATGTCAGCTAGATTTAATACACAAGCGTCAACTGTCTGAGCCAACTCTTTGTAGTATCCTGCAGGATTTTTACGCGGATCTGGCAAGGCCTGTTTCACTGCTAATACTTCAGCTCGCTTCCATGGAATATGTATCCATACTCTCTGGAATTGGGCTGGAGCGGCTGCAATACCAAGGTTTGCATTAGCTTGCACAGCTTCACGCCAAATTGGTGGAACCTCTCTCATTGGGTATTGACGATTTTGTTTCGTACTACGTTTCTCTAATTCCCTCGATGAACGAAGGGATGGGTCATTCCTATAACTTAAAATCAGTTCCATCGCTTCTTTTATATTTTGACCAACTATCATACCTGCAGCAAATTCTTTCCGAACATTAATTATTCTTCTAGATTTGATTCAGGGTCATCCTCTTCCAATTCCTCACGTAGAAGGAAGCACATTTCATCAAACACATATCGTTGTGTCGGTTCGTTCCATTGCATAAATGTATCTAGTACATCTTGTACATTATATCTTCCAACTTTCGAAACCCATCTAAGAGCAGTGGAATCTAATATTCCTCTTTCTTCAGTACTGGGAAGCTGACTACGTCTCTGCACAGAGTCAGAGGTAGGAGTCTTAATCAGAGTTTTATAGAAGGGAGATAGAATATTAGAGACAGAATCAGTGATTCTCCGACGAACAGAAAGCGGAGTCATAATATTAGTAGAAGCAGTAAATAGAGTAGCAGTTGGAACAGATAGATCAGGAACAGTAGGAGTAGCGGGCAAAACAGCTTGTGAACTAGCAGGTGTAAGCGATACAGGTATAGGTAAAGAAGACGGCAACCCTGGAAGAGGGGGTGCCGAAGGAACATTAATATTGACCACAGGAGGTACAGGAACTTGATTCAGAGGAGCAGGAACACCAGGTTGTCCAGCAACCGGTAATTGAACATTTGGTATAGGTGAAGCCGTAGCACCCTGTGCATACGGTGGGGGTGATCGTAACAAGTAAGACAACAGGGGATCCTTTTCAGGGTCCTCTACTATCTTAGCTGTACTCGATGGCAAAGCAGGATAGCACTTGTCTATCGCTAAATTACGCTCTCTATTGGCCACCTCCATCGCCTTCTCAGACTCGTTGAGTTGCAGCTGCTTAGCAGACTGTTCCAAAGTCAACTCTTGCTCTTTCTGTTCTTTCTTCAACTTTTTAATTTCTCTCTGTTTAGATTCTTTTCGCCAATAACGGAAAGAATCAAACATTGCCGGCCGGGCTTTCTTCTTGAATAATTTCGTTTCTAAATTATCAAGAATTTGAGGTTCGAAACTACCATGCAGTGGCCAACTAAGGACACCATCTTTCTCTGTGTTGTGGATCCAAACCTCGTTGTAAGAGATAGGGCCCACACCAAATTTGCAATATAGATCATAAAGGGGAGTTCCAATCGGAGGAACCGAACACGAGTCCTCCAACTGGGAATCACTGTTGCAACTAAAACAAGACATCATACAATTTCTCCGACTTACCATTTTATAACCCGGAACACAAAACAGACAAAACACAAACCAAAAGAAAGGTGCGCACTCGAACCAAGAACTTAGGCCTACCAGAACAGACAAACGTATCGATACCCGAACTGAACTGAATGATTATCGTAACCAGAATAACCAGCGATAATCTTATGAAACCGAACCGAAACCAAGAACTAAAAGGATTATCGAAACAGAAACAACCCTCACGAAGTAATCAACTATCAACCACTTAATACTTAACTGAGGCACTGAAGACGTCACCAAGGAGAAACCCGTCACGTCTCGCCGTACTAAGGACTGCACCTCGGGTCCAAGACAGGGCGACGGTCAAGGCAACGAACCACTGCAGCCGTCTGAACGGGAACCCTCGTGGAAGAGAACGTCGGGCCACTTTTGCGATATGCCGGGATCGATGAAGTGGGGCGCCTCCCTCTGAAATCTTCACACGAAGCTTCTCGAACTCTTCAGGCTTTTGGACCGGTACCGAATGACGTCGCCCCACGATGGGCGCCAATTGGAGTTCTGGACTTTTTGGTTCCGTCCAGAGGTGTCAGGGATAACACCCGAAGACCCCGGAGTTCCACCTGCCTTGGTGCACAAACAAACAGAAACACGGGCTTCTCGATGGTGGCGTCAAAGACCAAAGGTTTATTACTGCAGGGACACAGAAGTCACAGAAACTACACATGGGCAGTATCTAGGAGCCTGTTCAATTTGTACAAAGAGGGTTGTTCCTTATATACTGAATATTGGGCTTCAGGCAAATTCTTTACATGTTAGCACATTCCAAAACCTTTGTATCTTAAACAATAAATATTTGTCGTTGCACAGGAATCGTCAACAATATCTGATGTCAAAACATTACGAACGAGGGGTTCCCACTAGTCCATCATAATCCTATGTCAATTTCTCATTCAAGACCCGGACCGCCTCATCGTAAATTTCGTTACCTCCCCCTAATAAAGGCCCAGAAGGAAAGGAGCAGAGCCAGGTGCAGAAGATAGAACAGTAGGATAAGAGATGTTTGTGGGTCGTAAATGGGCACGGTTACTGGCTTCGGCCGCCTAATCATGATCAGGCCAACGGACACGAGAACCAGTATAGCAGGACTGGCCTCAGGCTGGGGAGGCAGCTCTTGCCGAGTCATGTTGCCACAGCGTTGCTGGCCTAAGGTGCGCAATTCACTAGCAAGGTGAATTGCCGGCTAAGGCCTACGTGTCCTTAAAAGAAAGAGGTTATTGCGTGTTCATTGACTATGTGAGGGCAAAGAATACAAAATGGCTTCCGTGTTCTAAGATGGATGCCATGGGTAGAACAGAAATGTGTTTGTAACAGGAGTGCTCTTGCTCGTAGCATAGCGAAAACACCAGGATATACTAAATGGATCATTTGCGGTTCATTGATACCAAAATTATGTATTTGCGACAATGTTAAAAACACGGGGTAAAATCGTCACGGAACCTCACTATACAACAGCTTTCAGTGAGGTTAAAATACCCATTCAAGAATATTTAACTTGCAGGTCGGAGTTTGTTATCTACAAACTGAAGTGCACCTGCAATCTTGAATACATAGGGAGCACTAAACTCCCTGTGTATAAACGCATCTTGCAGCACATAAGGGCCATCGTGAACTCCGACACCAATTATCCGGTGGCGAGACATTTCAGGGCCAGTCACAATAACCAACTGAAGGATCTTGAATATACTGTCCTATGCACTGTTCCACATCCCGGACGGGGTGGGAATCGTGAAAGATTGCTTAGACAGAAAGAATCCCACTTCATATTATCTCTTGATACCAGGGCTCCTAATGGATTAAATCTAACGGAGGATTTACACAACTTCCTCTAAGTATAATGCATACGTTTCACTGTATCTCTCTAATCCAGTTTCATGCCATACATAAATGATGAATGAGAATAATTTAGAACATCAAATAGATTATTGATTGTTGGCTTGATTAATTGGGGGATTTCGCTCTATTACACAACAGTGTTTCCATTTTATATTAATATGTCAATATTTAATTGTATATCGATTGAGGTTTTTCTTCCCCATGTTCTTCTTTTTTCAATGATTAGCTGAGATATGTTTAAGTAATGCTCTACAGTTATAATCATGTTGCTACTTATTATGAAATGCTTTTTTTCTTTTTTTATTCTTTTTTCAGTTGCCTCATAAACTGCATATACATATTGAAATTTCTGTATATCCGCACTATTTTTAGACCATAAGAATCATTTAATTGAATAGCACTTATGCACTTTTTTGGATAGCATCTACGCCGCTTTTAGGACATTAGTCATGCAGACTTGGTTTTCTATGGTCGAGAAATTTCACTAACCGCATCTATTGAATTGATTAGCAATTGAAATTTGGGAAATGAATTAGGAATTATTTAAGAATGGTTACTTAATCATGAAATGAGCAGCCATTATATGACACTTGTCGTTATTTCACTACATATGCTGCTAGTTAAAAATGCACTAATCTTCTTCTCAATGTTTATTGTTTTGACACTTGTCTGAACTTTATTGCTGTATTTTTTGTGTATTTTTTGTGGTTTTGTGCATAGTATTTGGCCAAATTAGATACTTTTGTGAGTTACCAAGTCTCACACAACAATATGTTGATTATCTATAAGCGGTGTTTTTGGAAAGTCTGTTTTTTATTTTTATCACTTTAGGTGTGTGATTAATTTTTTTGCCTACTTTTGTGTTCACTATAAATTTGCAATGCACTCTGGGGCGAATCATGTGACCAAGATCCTTCGTGGAGCGAAACGCGTCATGGATTGACATTAGTCTTTGTATTATTTGTGAATACATTTTCACTCTGCTCTTCATCGCCAAATTGCTTATCGTGTCCTTATTGCTGCTAGTATGTGGAGGCGATTCTAAGGTCTACACCTGATCTCCCTCGCCGTTTACTGGTGACCAGGAACATTGCATATATATATATATATATATATATATATATATATATACACACATTTTGACTACACCCAGAGTCGCATTGATTTGTTTCATTAATTTTACAAGAAAAGTAAAGCTAAACAAATGTATGATACTTAATGTCCATCGATTAATATTAACAGTTCTGTTACATAATATGAATGTATTTGAACACAATTATTACGTAATAGTCTATCCTTTTTTTAATTTGATAAATGATAAAATTGACATGGAATTGAGTTTCACTTGTGAGTTTAAATCTAAATCAATTTTTATGCCACAGTTGGTTAACAAACATTTAAAAGAGGTTTGATCAAAGATTTTAAGAGCATTCATAAGAGAAAGACATTTGTCAGAAGTAATTTGAAAAGAAGACATTTTGAGGCAATAAGGAAACTGGAATGTAACAACAATATTGTAATCAAGAAATCTTATAAAGGTGGAAATGTAGATGTGTTACCTATAGAAATGTATCTAAATTAAGGATATAAGCAACCTAATGACACTAACAGATATGACATATTCACTAGAAGAAAATATGAGATTGTAAACCAAGAATGCCAAGACAAATTGATTGAATGGAGAGACAAGAGTTTATTACAATAGGAAGAGTATACGTTTTTGACGTGAAATTTCCTAAGATTCAAGCACTGTTCCTTTTGCCTAAATTACACAAAGGTATGACAAACCTACCTTGTAGACCAATTTTCACCATTAGAGGAAGCCTGCTGGAAAATACCTCTGGGTATTTAGATTCCTTCCTATGGCCTTTTGTACAATCTCTCCCTTCATACATTAAAGACACAGGAGAATGTTTTAAGGTTGATTAATGACATCACCTGGGAAGAAAACTACACACTAATGTACTTAGACGTAAATAGCCTGTATATATACATTCCTCAAGAGCTAGGAATTACAGCTAGCAGAAATTGTCTGAGAGTGAGATTCCCTTCTTAATTATTTCACACATAAATGCTCCTTGAAATGATGCATATATGTCTCATCAACAACTTGTTCATTTTTGATAAACAGATATATAGATAAACCCAGGGAACAGCGATGGGGACCTGCTTTATCCCCAGTTTTGCTGGGTTATACCTAGGCTGAATATAGGAGGAGCAGGTCGTTAGTAACATCAGTCATTTTGACAACCACCTCATCATATGGGTGCAATATACTGATGACATTTTCTGTATTTGGAAGGGAGACCTACAACAAGCATATGACTTCATTAACACACTTAATGACAACTCTTTGAATTTGACATTCACAAGTCACATGCATAAAACTACAATAGACGTTTTGGATCTAAGGCTAAAAGTTAAAGGTAACAGATTGGAGAGCCATCTGTTCTGCAAAGAAATTGTGGGACACAGTATATTGCATCCAAAAATATGCCATGCCATTTGGGGAATTTTTAAGAGCTAAAAAAAGATGCAGCTCGGTAAATGGATTTTTTTAAAAGCAGATCATGCTAGGCAGATTTGTAGAAAGAGGCTACTAGAAAAAGGTAATCAAACTGGTAAGTGAATAGGTAGATGCATGTGATAGAACTGAACTATAAATTCCCAGAATGGAAAATTGAACAGACAGACAACCAATTAGGTTCATTACCTCCTTTGATGGCCAAGCTTGGGGGGTTAAACAGAGCTTCAAAACTACTGCTTAATGGAGGGTCCTAGGGAAAAGTTTTAAGACCTGCAAAGGATTACATCCCCAATTATTACCTAAACTACACCATAGAAAATCCTTGGGTCTCTTGTGAAAAAATATAAAGAATTGAACAGAGTCACTGACAAAATTACACAGACCTAACTGTGGGATAACCCCTTTCAGGACGTAATCCCTCACCCACCAAAAATGGCATGCTTCATCATTTGATATTCTCTTCTTGGTGGAAACCTCTATCTCTACCAAGGGCTACAACCCCCTCTCTGAGAGGGAGGAGCTCAGGGATGCTTTAGCACCTACTCTAAAAAGATGTTCTAAATCCACCAAATGTGGGAATGGATTTGGGTGAGGGCGTAGTGCAACAGAGAAATATTTCTAAACGTGTAGGGAGTGATTTAGAACGAACTAGAGAGAACAATAATGTGCTTTATTCATGTGTCCTCACTTCATGGTTAAAACAGTGCACCTGCGGTGTGTGAAGGCACTGAAATCAGGCTCCCCGGCGGACCCCTGTCCGGCCAGAGTTCTGAGTGGTGTGGCGGAAGTTATCGCACCGGCAGTCACAGACCTGGTAAACGAATCCCTTTTAACAAGTAATGTTCCATCTCAGTGGAAACAAGCCAAACTTCTCCCACTAATTAAAAAACCTTCCGCAGACCCCCTGGTCACTTCTAACTATAGACCCATTTCCCTGCTCCCAGCATTAGCCAAGGTCTGTGAGAAAGTGGCCTTTCGCCAACTCGAGAGGTTTGTGGAATCTACTGGTGCATTACATCCTGCCCAGTCGGGGTTCCGCTCCTCCTTCAGCACCGAGACCGCGCTAGTGGAGGTCACTGAGGCTATTAGGGACTGTTTGGACGGAGGCGGCAGAGCGGCCTTAATTTTATTGGACCTCTCTGCCGCGTTCGACACGGTTCCTCATGCCCAGTTGATCTCTAGGCTAGAGGACATTGGCATCACTGGCACGGCTCTCAAATGGGTCAAGTGCTTTCTCACTGACCGCTCTCAACAAATCTGGCTCCCCCCTTACCATTAATCGATTAGCAGGGTGGACACTGGAGTCCCCCAAGGGTCGACCCTAAGCCCCCTGCTCTTCAATGTATAAATGACCCCCCTGGTATATCTTGCAGAGAGTCTGGGTGCAAAAATAATGGCCTACGCCGATGACACCCAGCTTCTCTTCACGTGGGACAAGAACAACCTTGATACAAAGAGAGTCCAACTATGCTTGTCCTCAGTATTTGCCTGGCTGGCCAAGGCTGCTCTCAAATGCAATGAGGACAAGTCGGAGATTCTCCTATATGGCAAATTCCCAGTGGGATTTAAGGAATCCATCTGGCCCACAGGATTGCCGTGCCCCTCTGGAAATTGTGGAATTGCAAAGAACCTAGGGATCTGGTTTGGCGCTGATCTTTGCTTCCGAGATCAGATTTCGCGATTGGCGGGAACCTGTTATGGGACTCTTACCACCCTCCGGAAGTTTTTTCCACTTCTACCCCAGGAAGCGAAAGAAACAGTGGCCAGAGCACTCATCCTTTGGCGTCTGGACTACGCCAACGCATTATATGTGGGCGCCCCTGATTTCCTGCTTCGCAAACTTCAAGTAGTCCAGAACGCGACAGCGAGGCTTCTATTTAACATCCCCAGATGTCATAGTGTACGAAGACAACTCGTGGAACTTCATTGGCTCCCAGTTGTTCTCAGAGTGCGTTTCAAAATCCGGACACTGGCCTTTAAGGCCTTACACGGCCCATGCCCACCCTACCTCAGTGTTAGGTTTGCCTTTTACCATCCCCCGCGACAATTGAGATCTGCCTCCCTCAGACACCTGGTCACTCCCAGATTTAAGAGAGCTCGCCTCGGGGGAAAATCCATGACGGTTAGAGCCGCCCAGTTATGGAATAGCCTCCCTGACCATCTGAGACACACGACAAACCTTGCATACTTTAAAAAACACTTAAAAACCTTTTTATTCAGGCAAGTCACGTAATCCACATGCTTTCTTTTCTTTTTTTCTGACACTTGAATCTTCTCTCGCGCCAGGACAGTCTCGACTAGCAGTGCGCGTTATAAGAAATATATAACATATAACATATGAAACACATGTGTCAGATGAAATGTGAGGTCAACATGTTTCAGCTGTGATGACCCGCAAGGTGTCAGGGCTTTCGTCAGAACCTGGAAGATGCTGCTCCTAATAATGTACAAGTGATTAGTGAATACAAAAATACTGAAATGCAGAACCTTATTTGCGCCCTGCTCAATAAAGGCCTCCCTGTTATTATTCACTGCCCATTTCATCGATCTCTTTATCAGTTTAGTAGGATAGTTTCTCTCCTCTAGTTGGGACGGCAAGTTCCTGGAGCTTGATGAACAATTCCGCCTTATTCTCAGTTCAGTCCCCGGGCCTCCGCCTTCAGGAAAAAAGCGAATGTCCAAAAATGGTAAACTGATGTTGCTGTTCTCATAGGTAAAGTTCAATAATTCATTCCTGAGGTTTAGCCAGACATAGAACTCTGTGAGGGTGAGGGGTGTCCCACGCCAGATAACAAACACATAGTCTTTATAGCGTTTCCACACAAGGATATGTTCCCTGTATGGATTTCTCTCAGACAAGATGCGATTCTGCTCAAATAGATGCACATAGAGATTCTCCAGCCTTAGGGTGAAAACAATGCCCATGGATGTTCCTGATATTTGTAAGAACATTTGATCTTCATATTGAAAGAAATTTTCTTTCATCGCCAGGCTAGCACAACTCATGATAAAGTGGACAGGGGAGATGGTGTCCATTTCTCTGTTCTTAAGGAGTGTCTGTATCGCTGCTAATGTCTCGTCCTGGGGTATGCAGGTATACAAGGACTCAACGTCGAAGGAAACAAAGTAGTCTGTGGTCACATCAAATGGAGTCCCTTCTAGCGACCTAAGAATGTCCTTGGTGTTCTGGAGGTGTGCAGGCATTTCCATCACCAATGGTGGCAGAAAATGGTATACAAATGTGGAAAGAGTTTCCAGTAGAGAATCAATCCCAGAGCTGATCGGACGGCAGGGCGGCAGTCTTTGTTGTTTATGCACTTTTGGCAGTACATAAAAGTACGGAATGACAGGATGGGTTCTAACCAGGAACAATGCTTCCTGTGTGGTAATCCAACTGCTTTCTTTGGCCTCCTCCACCAGCAATTTTATCCCGGTTTGTAAACTCTTGGTGGGATCCATTTTAAGTGATTTGTAGAAATGTCTGTTCTCAAGCTGTCTGAGGATTCGGTCCGGCAAGCAGAAGTAATCATGAGGACGATAGCCCCACCCTTATCTGCTGGCTTAATGGTGATGGAGTCATCATCAGCCAGTGCCTTCATTGCCAGCTGTTCACACCTCATGAGGTTCTGATATTGCCTCTCATTGCTCTCACAAAGGGTGGCAACTTTGTCCATTACGGCTTTCTGAAAAGTGAGTACTTGTGGGGGGACAAGGTGTGCAGGTGGATTAAAAGTGGACTTATTCTGAGGCCAGTGTTGGTACATGGCTCTTTCTCCACCACAATATTCTTATCCCTGAAGGAAAAGTTCAAGTGTATTTCATGGAAGAACTGCACCAAATCTTGTTTAATCACAAAGGTATCCCCTTTGTGCGAAGGTACATAACCAAGCCCTTTATTCAGGATGGATTATTCCTCATCATTCAAAGGGCGGTCCCTCAATTTGATGACTAAAGGGACATGCTCCGTGTTGTGTGTGGTGACGGGGGCTAGCTCTAATGCACATGAGCTTGCTTGTTCTGTTGTTTTCCTCTTGACCGCCCCCGGCTTAAACCTAAAAAGGCTGGTTAGGAAAACATTGTGGTTGTGGTTGGTATGGAAATGTTGGTGCCTGAAAAGGTGGGTTAGGATATCCATAACGTGCAGGTGACCACCATTGTAATGGAGGAGGTGGTCCGCCGCGAGCACCTCTCCAGTTGACCCCATTCCTTCGACCAGCGCCTCTCCCTTTAGAGTCACCATTGCTTGACACATCCGAATTGCTGGACCAGTCATCACTTCCGGATGTTGAGTAATTTGAACTGTATATTTTGACTTTCTGATTAAACTGGACTGGGACATAATTATCACTTGTGTATGGATACACCTTTTCAAGACAGAAACGTGCAAGGTCTTTCTTGAATTTAGTGACTTTTGTGGCTAGAATCGAGTCTTTGTACTCTTTGTTGGTTTTGTTCGTCTCTTCAGCCTGTTTCTTACAGAGAGTTGTTGAGACTGTCACCTTGATTTCAGCTTTTAAGGTTTGTATCTCTATGAGGATAGTATCTGCAATCTGTTTTGCGGTGTGAATTATAAGGATTAGCCAATCACGTGTACAGCACCATGCGATAAGTGACCAATCCTTAAGGAATACTTTATCCTCCAAGAACAGTCTTGGGGTATCGGTGATGATTAATCCTGTAGGGGCGCAATTGCCTCTTAGATACTCCGTCGTTATTCCTCCATGGATAAATGTCAGTGAGTGAGATTTTTTTTAAAACAGTAATTTGGACCAGTTGTCACCCTGTGAGGAAGGCCCCCCTTGGCTGGTATCTATTATAATAGGTGTGGTCAGAATAGCCTGAACTGTGGCCTCATCAAAGGCTAAGCCCTGAAGTTCTGTCTTGTTGAAAAAGTAGAAACCAGTGAACAAAAAGGGTTTCAAAAGGAATCAACTTCACTTGCAAGTTGAGGAAGAGCAGCAAGTCCTCAAATAAGGACTGCCCTAATGTGGACTCGCAACCGGAGCTGCATGAAAATGCTTAAAAAAAACGCTTAAAGGAGGGTCCTAGGGAAAAGTTTTATTAACTAAACTACACCATAGAAAATCCTTCGGTCTCTCGTGAAAAAATATAAATAAATGAACAGAGTCACTGACAAAATCACACAGACCTAACTGTGGGATAACCCCTTTCAGGACGTATTCCCTCACCCACCAAAGGTGGCATGCTTCATCAGTTGGGATTCTCCTCTAAGCTTGTCTTATATACATTAGAAAATATGGAACGTATGGCATACACGTACAGTACTGCCTCCTAGACTGATTTTAAAAGAGCTATAGTAGGTGTCTTTTAATATTTAAAGGCAGATTCTCTACCTCACGAATATAAACAACAAAATCACTTAAGCGGTAAGCCAAATGATACCACCCCGAAGGAAGAAGGAGAAATGCCTTCTAGTTAAGAGCAAGATCTACAGATAAATTATGAAGGCATGAAAGCTTCTAAATTGATCTGACAGCTTGGTTGAGGAAGTGTATGAAGTTAATAACCAGAAAATCAGTCCAGGGACAAGTAGTGATCTTGTAAAGGCCCATGAAGAAAGTGTACACAATTAAGTGGTTTGAAATAGTCCATTTCTTGGCGAGCTATCTGTGTTTACTGTGTGATTTTATAGTGAAATCCACATACAAAAGAGAAAGCCTGCTTGAGTGCAGTCTGTTTGAAAAGTTTTAATTGTCATTGTTTTAACTGGAAATGAGTCAGTTATGGGGCACAGTTTTTTATCTCATAGGAAACTGGATTAAAACCATCTATAGAGTTATCAGACCAGATTAAAGTATGTGACATTTAAAATATGGCTAAATATCATAGAATAATATTCACAAACATAGATTGATATTCATAATTGAATGAATGTATAAGTGAACAGCCAACATTGGATAACAAACGAAACTGAAACTCTATGAAACATTGCTTGGTCAGAACATTTTTAAAGTCTTCATACTTGTCAATGCCAGAAATGTGAAATGCCATGGTTCTTTTTAGGCTATATTTAGCAGACTACATGAGCCTATTACAACCCACATTAGGTTTATAATCATAGGAACATCATCGGGATGCTTATGGTCCACAGATTTTTGTTTTTCTTGCCACCAGAAGCCTCAATGTCAAAACTGGCACTTGTCTAACTAATCACTGATATTTGGAAGGCACTCTTTTTTCATCATTTACAGATTCTCATTCTAGCCAATTAGTCAATTAGTCAAAAATGTATATGATAAAATAGTAAATCACATTCCATTTTGTTAGACCAATTTTTCTGTTTGGAATTCAAAACTAATTAAAAATACACCCACCTCAATTCTCCTCCTGAATATCTTTTGAAGCAGCTTAGTTACCACATGCCAGAATGGTTGAGTTTACATGGATTTTAGAACATGTGTAGATTACCTTTCTTTTTTCCACTCCGCACTTAGGTTATTTAACGCAGGGAGCGGGATGTGATTTTGAGAAGTTGTTTAACGTCTACTATAAACCTAAAGGGTGTAAAGACATAATTCTCTTATAAAATGCAGCATGGTGCACCACTTTATGTAGTAAGGTATTGCCATACATTTGATTCCTGAAGACTTGGCAAGCTCACCTACCATATCGGTTTCACTGGCTCCCTCCTGATTTCATCTATCTCATTTAGCACTTGAATCCTCTTTGAGATTTCCTTCTTTGCTCCTGTGGTTTACTTGGCTTTGAAGAATAAGGGAGGACAGGCTTACCTCTCTATTTGGATCTCTTATACCAATTCATCAGTTACAGAATTTCAATCTTCAGAGTTTCCTGCATGTTAATTCGGTAAGACCCTACCATGATTTTAGCGAAAATATAATAGATTTTTCTCTGGTTTCTAAATGTAGCAGAATATAGCTTGTTCCGATGAATTAGAAGCCTTACGCTTTTTAATTTCTCCATTGACTGTCTCAACCAGTATGGGTATTGAGACATCATACAACAGCTTAAAGAGATCTGGGGAAAGACCATCAGGGCCAGCTGCCTTACCACCATCCATACCTTCATTTAGAGTAATCTGTGATTCCAAAATGTCAACTACTGTAATCCTTAGTAGTAATGTTTCCCCTTCTCTTCTATCTCTCAAATTGCACATTTTGCTCCTCCACATTATGTTAAGTATGAACGGTAATATATGTGAATTTAAGTTGTGAGGTTGTACCCAAGCTACTGAACTATTTCATTCCTTAGCCTAATTTCTGTATCCTTTCCTTATAGATTTGGAGTGTGATTGCATGGTAACAATCAGTGTATCGACTTGAAGAGATTTCACAATAAGTGATCAGGATAACACCTTTCTCCAAGAGTTAGTAACTTAAAATACTGACTGAACATTTTCAAGGCTTTCTTCTAGTTGTTTTTTGATTATAAAGGTCCTGTTGATATCTCTGTATATATTTTGCAATCTCTTCACTTGAAACATCCCTCAAAACTTAGGGGCATATTAGCAAGAACCTAATTAAAATTATCGCCATTTTAGCGTCAGGAAACTGCCGCTAAAACGGCGATAATGGGCTTGCTAATATGCGTTAAAGAATTCCAATAGAAGCCCAGGTTAGCTGTGCAGGACATCTAGCCTGGGCTTCTATAACGCATATTAGCAAGCTTATTATCGCTGTTTTAGCGGCAGGAAACTGCGATACTTTTAACAAGGTTCTTGCTAATATGCCCCTTAATTATTTAGCAGCTGCAGTACAAAATGTTTACTATTATCTGTTTCTGCAGTCTGTAGAATTCCATTGATGTGAAGATTGTTTTTCCTAGTAAAAGAGCTTTTGGGTTTTCATTCTAGCAATTGTTTGAGAATTACTGGACACTATTTCTACGGATTGATTTGATGTGACCTATACATTTTGTGTTCTTATACTCAGATCGTCTTGTAATCAAGATTATCACACATGGTCTGGATTCGCTTTTGATACTATTCTTATGTATCAAATTTCCCCGTAATTTCTTTTCCTATCCGACTTATCAGATTGTGTAGTCTATCTTCTCAAGAGGGCTGACATCTGTCTGCGTTAAATAATGGGCTTGATGTCTCTTTAGATATTTTCAGGTTGGTAGCGCTAGGTCCTTATTTAACTTATTTATCTCTGATAAGCTACTCTACTAAAGGAAGTTCGTAGGTGGAGACCCAGTGGTGAACTTTCTCATGTGGGTTATGGGAGTTTGTTTTAGGATTAGTTCTATCATTAATGTTATTCACTACTCTTTGAAGAGTTGGGGAACAAAATAACCATGGGTGACTCCAAGGTTGTCCCCTGTTTGAGTCCATACCAGAATCAACAATTCAAAGTTGATGGGAAAGTTCTATCAAATCATTTTCTCACTTGTACTCTATCTTCCCATAAGCAAAAATATAAGTAATTCTCAATCAGCTAATGCTTGACTATCTAGTAATGATTATTTTACATCACAGTTACTCATCTATATCCCCTTTAGTACGTAGAAAAAAGTATCACTGACAGGGTCCCATTTATAAACCCTTCCCAGTTGCGTAACGTCTCCTGCTTATAAATAATCTGTCTTTTCTCTTTTAGAGAGTTTATCTCAGGTTTAGTTTTAGTATCACTCTGTAACTATTTTGAAGTAACTTATTCCTTGATCAAACTTTGTCTTAGCCAGAGTTAGATGTCTGCTTAGAATACAATGTTAGTCTCTTTTACATCTCCAGCTAATCTGATTTATCTCCTATCACTAAGTGTAGAACTATAGCAAATGCAATTCTTTTTAATTAAGTTCTTCTCCCCATACCCTTCCCAGCTATTTCCACATTTTCCTGGAGTACCAAAGTAGCTCACTAAGATTTCCCTGTGCGGAGGTGTAATTTACTAAATTTCTTGGAGCAAGTTAGACCTAATTATAAATTAAAGCTCTTTGAATCTGACCTAACAAGACTAATTATCAGTCTCTTGGGCTTGCCTGCAAGGCCAGAGGTCCATAAGTTACCCTGAATGTTGAATTAATCTCACATGCTTACCTCGCATTATTTCCTACTATTGCTTTTTATGCCGTGAAATACCAGTAGCCATTATCTGTTTAATTCCAGAAGCAAGGAGGTCATGCTAGTAAAACAATAAACTAATTCTGTCCTTCTTTCCCACACTAGTTGGCTCTGTGCTGTATATAGAAAGAATGCCTTTTTCCTATAAATTTCTATGACCTGTATTAAAAATACCCTTTTTTATTTTATTTTATTTAATGCGATTTTATCTAGCGCAAACTTTACCCGAAGGTGTCAGATCGCTTTACATAAGAACCAGTTTCAATATATAAGGACTTAGGATTACGTGCATTACATAAAAGATACAAGCAGAAAAAATTGCAAATGTACAAGTTGTAAAGTCACACAAGGAAGAGAGTCACTCAAGGAAGCGATACAAATGGATAAACTCAAAGCGTCACATAGGAATGGTAGAGAGTACAATGGTCTACAGCATATACTAGTAACTACAGTTATCTCTATATACATATATATATAAATAGTAGAATTGGGTGGGAGTAGATAGGGTGGGAGGGATACTGGGGTATGGAAAATAGGCAAATCAGAAACATTTGAGGATCGTCAAGGGGGAAACGAGGGAGAAGGGTAAAGGCCAAGGGAACGGACAAGATTGTGGGCCAGGATCAGGAGAAAGAAGCAGCCGAGAGCAGCAGCAAAATGGCAGTGAGGACAAAAGAAAAAGAAGTAAAGAAGTCCATGAATAAAGGAGCAGAGCAAAGGGGGGCAGCCACAGGAGCAAGGAGGGAAAGGGATTGGGGGACCACCGAAACCAAAACGAGTCAGTAAGATAGGCAAGCGCTCAGGGGCCACTGGGCAGCAGAGTTGCCGAGGATGTTCAAAGGCACAGTCTCTGGGTCACAAGGGCAGCAGTGCCCCTCAGGCTGCATGCCAAATGTCTGTGGAAGTCCGCGAGGGTGCCAGAGAAGCAGTCCAGGAAGGCGCGCACCCCCAAATTAAGATAGCAAAGACAAGCCCTGGGGCGTCACGCTGAAGTGTCGAGATTCTCCCCGAAACTGCACCCCTGTACCTGGCAATACGGAAAGGCAACAGCAGCGCAGTGGCTGTAAGATGAAGCGTCCTCATATCGCCTCACGGTTATTTGGCATCCCTGTGCTGAGGGCGAGACGGCTGGAAGTGCAAGTAGCAGAAGGTGGGCCTCAGGCGGTGTTAACGTCCGGCTCTGGTGGGACCTCGGGGCCCGGGCTCCATGGAGGGAGCCCTGCGCTCCTCGGCACCAGATGCGCCTCAGCGCCGGCCACAAGGCTCTCATGGCAGCAGCCGATCCTCGTCCGAGGCTGCGCCTTTCATTTACACTAATATGAACAAGGGGCTATGGGAGCCATTTCTGTTATGCGAAGATCTACTATCAAACTATGATGTCCAACATACAGGTACAGGCTCTTAACAACTATAAGCTGACTGGTTCAATGATGGAGTTCTCGCATTAAAAAAGAATTGCAAGCGCCTTAAGCACCTTTGGCACAGAGCTTGTGATCCAGCGTGTAAGGCAGACTATATGGCAGCTCTTAAAGTCTACCTCTGTCGTATCAAGCAATCACATTGTGACTTTTATAACAATAAAATTCAGTCTGCCCAGATTTCCTCCCACAAAATTTTCGTCATTTTCAAGTCACTTTCCTCATTGTTTCCAGCCTTAGCCTCTTTCTTGCCAGCAGAGAAGGACTGTAATGCCTTAGCTCATTTTTTTCTGAAAACGTGTCAAATATTTTTGCCTCCTTTCCTGTGAAGGCCAAAGATGCTTGTTGTTTTAGTACTTGGTTCGACCCCTCTGACAACATCTATAGGCTGCTGAACTTTAAGTCCATCAAACCTGAGGAACTGACCTGGGGGAGTCTGTAGCTTGGGGAGGGGTTTCGCGCCCTTAACCACACATACTCCTTTACCACAAAATTACATGGTAAAGGCATGCGTCGTAAAGGAATGCGTGGTTAAGACACATTCGTGGTTTAGGCTGGGTGGTAGAGGCATGTGTATTTTATCTAGTCGTGCCTCTATCATACAACCAACAAGGAGTGCTGCAGGGCTCTTCGTTGAGCCCAATTAATGCATGTATGCCCCTTAGCTGAGGTCATGGAATGCTGTGGGTTTACCATTATCTCATAAGTGAATGACACATGGCTCATCATCATTCGAAAACAGAACTCCTCCCATATGGCCTCCTCTGTATGCCTTTGCCTCACAGAGGTTGCTAGGCAAATGGATTCATACTGTCTCAAGCTAAATGCTGAGAAGACTGCGGTACTAACCTTAGGCAATCATCCTGATATCTGCTCCACTGCTTGGCGGCCCAATAATTTGGGCCCATTTACCCCTTCCTGAGCCTAAGGTCAAACATTTGGGCATTTGGTTTGATGAGAACCTTTCTTTTGACAATCAAATCACCGCACTTGCCGGAAAATGTTTTGGACTGCTTAAAACTTTGAAGAGAATCTTGTGTGTCTTGCCAGAGTCAGCAAAAAAATGTAGTAGTTCAAACCCTGATTATATCTAGGCTTGACTACTGTAATGTTCTGTATCTCGGGGTGTTCCATGTAAACAAACTCCAGCAATTTCAGAACACTGCGGCACGTCTCCTACTGAATCTTCCAAAGCGTGCCTCTATCAGGGCTGCTCTGAAGAAGCTGCACTGGCTCCCACTGCTACTGCTATATGGCATTTGCCATCAAAGGCCAACAGTACCTCCAATCCTTTATCAAACCCTATGTAGCATATAGGAATTTAAGATCTGCAAGTGTCATGCTAGCTAGTGTTCCCAAAGAGAAGAGAGCTTCCACTGGCACCAGCTCCTTCAGCTGCTTAGCACCCAAACTTTGTAACTTTTTTCCCTGCAGTCGGCCAGGCCCCATAGAATCTCTCTTTCAGAAAAAGCTTAAAACTTGGCTATTTAGATCCGGCGGACTTTGACATAACTGCTGTGTTCTTGACTATATGGCAGCTCTTAAAGTCTACCTCTGTCGTATCAAGCAATCACATTGAGACTTTTATACTAATAAAATTCAGTCTGCCCAGAATTCCTCCCACAAAATTTTCACAATTTTCAAGTTACTTTCTTCATTGTCTCCAGCCTTACCCTCTATTTTGCCATCAAAGGAGGACTGTAACACCTTAGCTCAATTTTTCTGAAAACGCGGCAAATATTTATGCCTGCTTTCCTGTGAAGGCCAGAGATGCTCATTGTGTTAGTACTTGTTTCGACCGCTCAGACAACATATATAGGCTTCTGAACTTTAAGTCCATCGAACCTGAGGAAGTGACCTTGTTCCATGCTTCGGTGAAGTCCAGCATCCTGCTTGATCCAGCATCTCCCTCCATTTTGGAGCAGGGTTGGAGGTGGTCCACCAAGTACTAGATGAGCTGCTTAGCATCTCTTTTGCCTCGAGCCAGTTGGCCCAGTGATGGAAGCATGCTAGGGTGGACGCACTCCTCAAAAAGCCTTCCCTGGATCCCACCAATCCCAAAAACTAATCGGTGCTTCAACTCTTCTCTAAGATCTCTAAGAACCATGTTAATACGCAGCTCTTTATCTTAATTGAAGTCCATGATCTGCTTCATAGAGGTCAGTAGAGTTTTCACCCCTCATACAGCATGGAGTCAGCCTCGCTGCTTGCAACAGAGTCAATCCGTCAAATTTTGGATGCTGGTGACTCTGAAGCATTACTATTGTTGAATGTTAGTGCCGCATTCAAAACTATGTCCCATAACATCCTGATTTAAAGACTCTGGAGCTGCAGCATAGGCTATAAAGCCCTGCTGTGGGTCACCTCTTTTCTGCAGGAGCACACCTTTCAGGTGTCTCAAAAACTCTTTCAGTCAAAAGTGCTTCCTGTGCAGCAAGGAGGGGTAACAGTCAGAACACCGCGGTCTTAACCACAAGTGATCCGACTCCGCAAGCTAAACCATGCTTGCCTTAACCACGTATATGCTTTAACCACGCTTATGCGTGGTTAAGGCAATGCGTGGTCTAGATGCTTGCTGCTAGGGATGGGAGCAGGAAGTCCTCACATGAAGATTCCGCAGTCAGGTAAGTTGGAGGGGCTGTAGTTTTCCGGGCCAGGGCTAGTTTTCTGGGCTGAGGGGTGTCGGAGGTAGTTTTCTAGGCTGGGGGTCAGTGTCGCTTTGTGGGTTGGGGAGTGGATGGGGGGTAGTTTTCTAAGCTGGGGGTCAGTGGTAGTTTTCTGGGCTGGGGGTTGGGGTAGTGTTCTGGGGGTGGGTTGTGGGTAGTTTTTTGGGTTGGAGTAGTTTTCTGGTGTGGGGGTGGGTCAGGGTAGTTTTCTAGGCGGGGGGGTCGGTAGTTTTCTGGACTGAGGCATCGGGGGTAGTTTTCTGGGCTGGGGGTCGGGTTCGTTTTCTGGGCTGGAGGTGGGCGAGGGGTAGTTTTCTGGGCTGGGGAGGTTCAGGGTCATTTTCTGGGCTGGGGATTCTGGGATAGTTTTCAGGGCTGGGGGTCAGGGGTAGTTTTTTGGGCTGAGGGAGTTCAGGGCTAGTTTTCAGGGCTGCGGGGTTGGAGGCAGTTTTCTGGACTGGGGGGTTGGGGCTAGTTTTCAGAGCTTGAGGGGTCAGGCTAGTGTTCTGGGCTGGGGGATCAGGGGTAGTTTTCAGGGCTGGGTGGATCAGGGGTAGTTTTTAGGGCTGGGGGTCGGTGTAGTTTTTAGGGCTGGGGGTCAGAGGTAGCTTTCATGGCTGGGGAGTCGGAATGAATTTTAGGGCTGGAGAGGGTTGAGGTAGTTTTTTAATTAAAGGTTTGGCTATTAGGCCTCAGAGCAAGGGGAGGGGAGTGGGTAGTCAGCTAGTTTTTAGGGCTCAGGGGAGGGCGGGTCGTTTTTAGGGCTGGTGGTTCGTGGTTGTTCTTTTAACCGCTTCCGCGCTACCGCGAATTCCCGCCGTGCGCTGAAATTTCAAAAATGGCTTGATTGTGACAAAGCCAGCTCGTCATGCGCGCAGCGCAGGTAACGCCCATGACGAGCTGGCTTTGTCACCCGCGCTGAAGGGGTTAAATATGGGATTGCCTAAGGGAAGTGGAAGGGGTTGGGGTTGGGGTAGCTGTAGGGACAGTGCAAGAGGGTAGGAGGGGGTAAAGGTAGTGTTTAAGGGTTAGGGACAGCGTGAGGGTTGGGAAGGGGTGGGGTATCTGGACCTCAGGGTGAGGAGGAGGTGGGGTAGAGTCTGTAGCTTAGGGATGGGGGGTCACAACCTTAACCACGCATATCCCTTTACCATCCATGTCTTTACCATGAAATTACATTACCCTTCCTCAGCTGTCACTCACTCTACTCTCTGTCCAATGCATCTCCCCATCCCACCACACACAATCCCCAGTACTATTTAATAGACATGAATATGTTCATTCCTATCTCTTTTCTATTGTTCCGCCTTTTATCCTACTCTCCTCTTTTACCTCACTTGTCTGCAGGTTCCTTAGAGTTAACTTGATCTTTTTTATTATCAGTCCTTTGGCTTTTCCTGCTTGAACTCTGTTGCATTTTTTTTATGTTAACATATGTTTCATTTCGTCCTTTGTCCGTGTTTCTTCTTCTCTATCATGTTCATGGTAATTCCTTTTTGTGTAATGAAACTTCATTATTTTTCTCCTTGATACAGTTCCCTCTGTTCTAATATGCTGGTATCTTCAGATGTTAAGGTATTCTTGACTGTCATCTATTGTTCTTTCAAAAAGTGATTCTTGCCTGGATCATCAGATTCTTT
Organism: Lissotriton helveticus; assembly: GCF_964261635.1. Taxonomy (NCBI): domain Eukaryota; kingdom Metazoa; phylum Chordata; class Amphibia; order Caudata; family Salamandridae; genus Lissotriton; species Lissotriton helveticus. The sequence goes on along the minus strand of NC_136060.1, from coordinate 14,866,667 downwards.
TTGTTTTGTTGTCTTTTTATACTTGTGTGCATCCATCTTTGCAGTTTTAATTAAAGGTGGAGAAACCTGCTCCGCTTGAATGTAGTATAAGTCAAATACATGTCTGTTAACTGTTTATTAGTGGAGCAAAATTAATACTGCTTTGACCGTGTCTCATTAAGGAATTTGTGAATGTCCAAGGTGCATTGTGGTTGGACTGTATGAGGTCACTGGATCTCTAATGAAGGATGGGAGGCAGGTCCTTTAAATTTGGGCGTCCTGTATTCCCTAAATAGTCTCCTTCAACTTCTTTGGGGTGTGAAAGAACATGATATCGTTTCCATTGTTTCTGTTCTCTAACTCACTGGTTGCTGTTGCCAGTTCTGTAATTTGCCTCTGAGTTTGCTCCGAGCCTTATACTTGTTTTTTACTTTGGCAATTCTTTTTTCTGTGTCTGTCAATCTGTGGGTTGTGCACGATGTCTTCTCTCAGATCATTAATATCATTGCCTTTACTTGTTTTCTGTTGCTGATTGCATCCAAGATGATTTTGGGCTGATATCATTTCTTACCCAACATATTCCCTCCTTTGAATGGTATGGTCTTTGTTAAGTGACTAAGGTCCATCTTAATTTGTCATTTTCTTTATATTTGACCAAATGGATTGATGGTTCTTGCTGACCTACTCAGCATTGCTTTTACACAGATATAACCCCACTGGGTCTTCCACTACTAAGCGAAGCATAGCCCGCTTTCTTCCACCAATCGAGAAATGAGAGGCTACTGTAAAGTTAAAGGCAAAATCCTCTATCTTTTTTTCTCTGTTATGGCTGATAGTTACCATTGTTCAGTTGTTCGACTGTACTGGTTAGAGATGATTTTCTTATGCTTGTTTTTTGATTCTAGGTAGTGTTTAGCAACTGGTATTACTTCATTATTACAGGATGCCCTCGTAAAGTGAGTTGGTAACTATCTCCAAAATGAGGTCAGGCTGTAATACCTGCTTCTAGGCTTTTATTTGCATTAAAAATGGTCACTGTGTTGTACGTTAAGCATGCCCGGCTTCAAAATGGAGATTCAAGCTGTTGTTTTTAATTTAGCAAAATGAACAGAGTGCAATTTCTGCATTGCTTGGCTGTTTCTTTTCATGATCCACAGAGCTTGCTGGAGCCTGGAGCCTACCACAATGTGGGGCTTATTTACAAGGCTCTTTCGCCACTGGTTTGTCACTTTTTTATCACATAACAAGTGACGCATCGGCGGCGCAAGGGGCTTGTGAAAAAGCCTCTGTGTCTTTTTGCAAAATCTCATTGTGACACACCCTTTATCTTGTATCCTCTAGCAATGTGGAGACTTATGTAATGCTCTTCTTCCTTATTTGCCTACTAAGTCCTGTGGTATGTGAAGTGTCTAGAGATGCCTCCACAATCATCTACCAGATTAACCTCTGTGTAAGAAATTGGGTTGCCTCCTGAGAGGGTTGAAACCCTACTCAAACCCTACTAAACAGCCACAGCCAAAGTCATGAACAAACAGTTAACAATCTATCTTCATGAAAATAATTTTCTAGGTGAGACCCAGTTTGGCTTCAGGGCAGGCCACAGCACTGAAACGGCCCTAATAAAAGCTACAGATGAAATCAGAGAAGTTTTAGATGAAGGAGGAGCTGCGGCTCTTATTTTGCTTGACATGTCGGCAGCATTCAACACGGTTGGCCACAATTTGTTACTCAATTGTCTGAATGCTCTTGATGTTAAGGATAATGCTCTAGCACTGGTCTCCTCCTCCCTATCTGCAAGAACAGAATTGGTTGCCTTGGGCAGTTGCGAATCTCCCTCCTTCACTCTACCCTGCGGGGTTCCCCATGAGCCCTACCCTTTTTAACATTTAAGTATCAGAACTAGCAGTGCTAATTAGATCCTTCGGTTTGGCACTAACTTCTTATGCTGATGACACTCAAATCATCCTGTCCGATCCTAAAAACAGCTTGCCTCTAGTGAAAAGATTTAGGGATTGAATGCTGGCAGTCAGTGCCAAGATGAGCTCACACTGTCTCTAACTGAACTCAGGAAAAACTGAGATAGTCCTCTTCGCAAACTACCCCCAAGCTGGTCCCAGATCTGGTGGCCGGATGAATTGAGGGCAGTACCCACTCCAGTTACCAAAGTCAAAATGTAAATGTAAATGTAAATGTAAATGTAGCCGTACTTGTAAAGCGCACTGATACTACTGAGTGTCCTGGCGCTGTACTCATACCGCTAGGGAACCCTTCCTGGTTTTCCCCGTGAAATGTCCACTCCTGGGCATCCCCAGGGTGCAACCAGGCATCCCTAGCGCTGTAGGGGGCCGTTGTGGAGACTAAGCAAGCTATTGCCCAGAGTTGCAGCGTGGGACCCATGCTTAGAGTAGGCACCGAGGCGAGAAATCTGGTCCGAGGAATTATGAGTCCAAGATCCGCCGAGACCAGCCAAGGCAGGAATTGAACCCTGGTCCCGGGCCAGACCTCTGCATCAGGGTCTGCCGCTCTAACCATTGAGCCACACTTCTCCACGATCCACAAATCTGGGAGTAATCATTCAGTGAGAAACTGAATTTCGAGGCGCAAGTCAATTCCCTCTACTTATCCAGATTTTATCTACTCAAAGTGATCAAGAATATTCTACCTTTTATTCCAGCAGACAGCAGAAAAATCTTGGTAACATCTTTAGTTCTTTCCAAGCTTGATTATTGCAACAGGCTCTATCTTAGTATACCCGAGAAGCAGCTAACCCAAGTTTCAGATAACCCAGAATGCTGCAGCACGGCTTGTGTTAGGGATCCCTAACTTCCAATCATTGGGAAAGCACCTTCAAAATCTGCACTAGCTTCCAGTTAGGAGTTGCATTAACTTCAAAGCCTTATGTAACACATATAAGGCACTTCATGGAACTGGCCCTCAGTTCTTGAGGCAGTTGTTGCATTGGTATTCTCCAAATAGATGCCTCTTTTCAGAAGGAGTTAAACTGATGGTTCTCCCCAGGTTTTGCAAATTCAACTGGGGCAGCAGAAGCTTCCCAGTGGGGGTCACGAAACTCTGGAATAGCCTCCCCAACTCCATTATGACGCTCCCTTCTTTGACAGACTTCAGGAAGGCTCTCAAAACGTGGTTATTTAATAAACAGAGGTCTCAGCTCACTCAGGAATGCTAGCGCCAAGACACAGTTTGGTATTTGTGCGCTCTATAAGTTTTAATAACATAACATAGCAATTCTTGTCAGGTGAACCACAAAATGTCACTAAATTATCCTGTGCTTAACCCTCTGGTAGCTTGGCGCAAAAGCAGTCAGGCTTAACTTAGAGGCAATGTTTTAAGTATTTATGCATATCTGAAAGAACACAGGTCCTTTACATGCAGAGCAACACAGAGAATTAGTACATACTCATGCAATGAAATCTATGTTTTAAAAAACTGGAAAATCCATACATTTATTGAGTGTTAAAATAACACATCAAGATTAGAGTGGGAGAAGTTAACAAACTTCAAAGCTCTGGTATTTCTCCATGTGACAAGTATTTATACAGCACACAGAGGTTAATAAAGTGAAACCACAACACAAGGCAAATCTCACACCAATTCCGAAAAACAGAGTAAAATTTAAAAAATATATTTGACACCAAAAATATAAATCAGTATTGTGCCTAAAAGCACAAAGCGCCACTCGCAGCTATCAGGTCATCCACGACCGAGTGAGATTCACAAGTTCAGGTTTACCACAACGGAGCATGGGCTGGATACAGGAACCAGGTTACACCTTCTGAAAAAGCTACTTTCTAAAGTCCAGCGTGAAGAATCCAGTTTGTGGTGGAGGAGGCTGCAAGGAGAAGGGAGATCATTGCGGATGGTCATCAATGTAGCAGGAAGAGCAGGCCAGGATTCACAGATGGTTGTTGCAATAGCGCGAGGATCCTGTTGAGTGTCATGCACTCTCCTTGACAGACCTTCACGTTGGTGATCACCATTAGCTGTCGATGCTGTAGCATGAAGTGCAGATCTCTTATTGGCGGTCTTCACTGCTGGTCTCTGTAACATGAAGAGTCGGGCTCACTGCAGCTTCACATTGGTGGTCGGCACAGTGGGAAAGATCTTGGTGCAACCAGACTTATTCACAGTCACAAAGAGCCCAACACTTCAGGAGTTGTCCCTTTTCTTCTAGGATGAACTCAAATGATACCACACCAAAGGACCAGGACCTGAGAGGCAGCTCTTGTGGATCCGGAATTCTCTCCAGCAGAGGCTAGAAGGGCTCAGGCAAGCCCTGTTGTGGGTCCAGGCAGGTCCAGTGCTGCAGGTCAGTTGGTCAGTTGCAGAGAGCCCTCTGGAGCTTGTTGTGTCCCAGTACCTTAGAACAGGAGGTCAGTCAGCTGACCCTTAGAGTCACTTCATTCTAGTATAAAAGGTGCAGGTTCAGTCTTCCTTCTCAGAGCATCAGTGCAGGCCTCAAGCAGCAAGGTAGTCCTCTTGCAGCAGGGCAATTCTTCTTCTGTAGTATCCACAGGTCCAGTAGTGTACTGAGGAGTGGGTCTGAGGTTTTCCTTTTTATACCTGGTGCCGATTTTGAAGTGGAAGGAACTTCTGGAGTTTCCCCCCTACAGAAGTGTTTCAATTTTCTTGACTCCATGCCCTGGTCCCAGGATGTCTTCAGGCACAATAGGCTAGTGTTTTGTCTTTTGTGTGTGAGCTGAGGCAGTGTCTTCGAAGTGCAAGTATGACAGGTGACAGAACTGCTCCTCTCATCAAGTGTCTTTGTAGCTTTAACAGGAGATCAGCCGTATGACCCTTGGAGTCCCCTCCATTATTCTGGGTGTAAAAGGGAGAGCAGGCTAAATTTTCTGAGCCGTTCACATATCACAGAGAGCTGGTCCACTCCTCTTTTGTACTTTTGCAGGTCAGAAAGTGTTCTGAAGAGGTTGCCTGGAGATGTCACATTAATGCCTAGCAAGAGTCAGTGGGTGGGAAAGATCCCAGGGGCACTCTAACCAATGGAGTAAAGGATCTTGTGGCTAATCATAGCTATTTTAGGTGTTCTAGAGTTTGAGAAAGTCTTTGGCCACATTAGTGTTGGACTCTTAGAGCTGGGTGTGTGTGTGGGGATTCTGCTATAGTAATCCCAGTGTCCTTGAACATATCTAACATTAAAATCCAATTTGAGGCAGGTCCTGTACTGGCATTAACCACAGAGACAAATGTCTGGTAGTATAAAACCTAAGTTTATAGCAACTAGATAGTGGATGCTCAAGAATCAGTTTGGCATCCTACTTTGAAGTGCACCCCAAGTGTTATATGTAAACCAAGCAGTCTTGTCAATCAGTCATTGACAATGAAATGTCCAAAAGAGGACCACTATTATTGTGGCCTGCAAGGCTGGCAGACCAAAGAATTCTGCCCAAGTGTTAGCTAACTTTTTTCTGTGACAGGGAGGCCTCTTTTAAGTGGGCCTCATATTCCATGAAAACCCCCAGCAGTTCTGTCAAGCAGCATGTGACATTCAAGTAAGATTTGACACTCGAAAGCCCAAAGAATCCTCAGAGCCCCACAGTGCATATTCCACCAGGTTCAATGGAGTCATTATTCGCTTCTACAGGGCATTTAACACCATTTCACACCTATTCAAATGTTAATTACCGGTTGGCAGAAGGAGGAGAACAAATGTAAATTAGCTTCCAGGGAATTCAGGCAAAGCAAAGGTAACATTCTAAAAATATATTTTTCTCAAAGTTGATGTTACCATTAAATTGGATTGTGAATAAATATTAAGAATAATCCTTCAATAATTTTTCTTGCTGCTTCTAAAACCAAAATTAACATTACTAGATGTACTAAGGTAACCCGGTGATTACCTATGAAGTAGACAGCCTTGCTACAGTGAAAAGAGCTTACATGCCTTTTTCACTGTAAGGCATCTAAAACAATACAATTACATGCATCTTTCTTGATGGGCAATACGGCCTACTTAGAGGTGACTTATTAATATTTAAGAGGACTGTTTTGACCTGTCAGGAAGAGTTTATTTTGACTGGTCGAGTTTGGCTAAAATGGTAGTCCTGAAGGCACATTTGCTGGGTCACTGGAGATAGTGGCACAAAAGGTGCTGCAGCCCATTAGTGATATTTAACTTACAGGCCCTTTGTACACTCTGTACCATATACTAGATATTTGATGCAAGTTAAGTATGCCATTCAGGTGTATACCAATTTCAACATGCTGAAAGGGAGCGGTCTAATTAATTTACTACTCGTTACCATGAGTTAAAGAGTGCAGAGTTCTATAGCCAACAATCATAGAGTTCAGCAAAAAGGAAAAAGATTCAGGGTGACCATGCTGAAAAGCCAAATTTCCAATACCTAGCAATCTTCAGATTTGGCTGTTTGACAGGTTCTCTATCTTGACCATTATTGAACCAAGTCTATCCACCATTTATACAGCCATTTCTTCACCTCTAATGATTTAACTATGGGAAAGAAGCATCCCTACCCTCCATTGCTTGATATAGTGGAGGGTATTTCTTGTAAAGGTCTTTTTGTAGCCTTCTTGGAATTACACAAATATGACTGGTTCATAGGCGGTGGCTTTCCAACTTAAAAAATGCCAGTGCAAAGCGGCCATGCTTTCTGCGAGCATAACCCAATGCATATGAGCTAAATGTTGGTTTTGGGTGAGCCATGGATGAGAAAAATCTTTTGTGCTTTAAATGCTGAGCAAAACCCTTATATTTTGGCGAAGCAGTGTTGCAGGCTGATGAACTACGAGTACAAACTTCACCTAGGAATTATATTCTTGCATCATAAATGTATTTTAGATTTTGTCCAAAATACCCCAATCTCATTAGTTATGCCACTTATGCACTCTTAAGAGGAAGGACAGAGATGTTGATCACGGAGTACATCTAGGTGAGTAGACCTAAAACTATATTTGTGTAGATGTTTTCTTTAAGATTTCCCCTTTGTGAAAATCACAGCTTCCCGAAGGTTACACTTAAAATCTGTGACTTTTGTATGCTGCTAAACGCATGCCTTTAACCTGTAATTCTCCTAACCCTAGCCAATTTCAATGATGGGTTTACATTGCATTTGGCATCCATATTTACTGTACTTGGAAAATGTTGTGCATAATCGCATTTCCCAATATATCTGTTAGGTATGTGGTTCCCTATCTTTTAAACACACTTACTCCTCCCCACCTTTTGTATGATTACTTTACTTTGTGCTTACAGAGTGAGGAACATAATGAAATACTTTGATATGCACAAAGCTACGATTCAATTCAATTAAAAAAACACTTTATTTCGGTCACCATGACCTCAAAAGTACAATCACAGTGCAGGCAAAAAACAGTTAAAAAAGGGTGTTGCATGAATCAATTACAATCTCGATTAGATTTGGAATAATTTTAAAAAGAGCAGTGAGTGCAATTGACACATATATGATAATGAAAAAATTCTATACAGCATAAAAAGCCTACACATCAGACTAAGTTTTGGCGTGGGAGAATATAAAAGTAAAACTCACATAGGATGATTCATAGCAGACCACAATATTTCATACACGGAAAGTGCAGAGTGCCAATAAATAAATAAAGTACCTAAAAACGTAACACTATCAAGTTTTTTAAAAAGGATGACCTAATACAACAATTATATTCCTTATTCTCTGTGAAGGGGGCATAAATTGATTACAATAAAAACAAGGTCTAATTTTAGAACTAGCGTAAATAGCAATAATAGACATTTTCCACAATATAAATTGGTAGAAACAATTATTATTTAACCATCTGGAAAGCCATGTGAGACCTTTCATCGTTCTTTTGTGTATGTCCTACGTGTGCACCACATTTAGAATAGGAAACCTGCGACAGAGTAAACTATCGGGATGCTAGTGTCATGCTTCAATATCCTAAAGGCATCGGAGCAGCATCTGGGTCCAAGATTCCTGCAAATCTGCACCAGCCATCGTTTCCTTGCCTTGTGATAGCCAGGGCAGCTAAACATCACATGGAGTACTGACTCATCAGGGCAGTCACATGCCGGGCAATTGGAAGCTTGATTATCCCCCCACTTATGCGTGAAGCTGCGAAGAGGGAGGGTCCCATACCTGAACTTGAGGTAAAGCTTTTTGGCCACTATCGGTTTGATTATATCTAAGACCGGCTCAAACTTATACCTATCTTTAAGTTCTACAAAGGCCATAGTTAGTCTAACATTACGAGAACAACTATAAAGCTGTGTCAGGTTGTATTCCTCAAAATGGGCCTTCAGTGATCTCCTTGATATGGACAGACACGCGGTCTATGGATGGGCCCAAAGCTCACCCAACCCCCGTCTAACTAGCCAATGTTTAATATAGGTGAGCCAAGGGAGTTTAACAACCCCTCTTAGATTCAATATTTCCAAAAGTTCCTCCCGATAAAATAAAAGTTCAGGGGTAACCCTCAAATGTCACCAATACAATAAAGGTTTCAGATTTACTACATCCGCAATTGGCATAAGGCCCAAATCTAATCGTAGCGGAATGAGTGGAGTACTCTGTGGGAGTTTAAGCAGCTGCCTAAGGAAATTCTTCTCTACCTGAGTGAGATTTTCTTGGCTAACGTGTCCCCAGAGTTCGGCACCGAATAGAGCCCCTCCCCGGGCTTGAACTTTGTAAATTCCGATCGCCGAGCTCAATGGCTTCTGACTAGTCTTACAATAAAACTTCATGATCCCACCCAATGATTGTGCTAATTTTAATGTAGATTTTTTAATCTGGGCCCCCCAGTCCATAGTTTCAGCAATTGTTATACCGAGATAATCGAAAGAGGTAACTCTTTTGAGGGGTTTTCCATTTAGTGTAGGGGATTAGCTCTTGTACTTTTAGAGCTGTTGAAATTCATAAATTTGGTTTTCTGTAAGTTTATTTCAAGACCTCTTTGAGAACAGAATGCATCAAATTTATTAAGAACCCTTTGAATCCCCATGGCCGATTTGGAAACTAATAAAGTATCATCGGCAAACATCATTGCCTGAATGGAACCGGAGGCTAATTTGGGGGCATCAAGATCTTTTTCTGTTAGTAGAAAATCTATTAAACCATTGATATAGAGGCTAAAGAGAGTAGGGGCAAGCACGCAGCCCTGGCGTACACCTCGCTTGATCGGAATCGGTGCGGTAACCTTCCCATCTTTGCCAAATCTAAGTTGCGCAAAATTTTCCTCATGCAGCAGCTTAATAAGATGGATTAGAGACACAGGGACCCCATCTCCTGGAGAACTGACCACAATTTTTCCCTAGGTACCAGATCAAAGGCTGACCGGAGGTCAACAAATATTAAATAGAGGCTGCCACCCTCCTTGCACACGGTCTTTTAGTGCAACATTTGAAGCCTAAGTAACTGGTCCACAGTGGACAGTTTTTCCCTGAACCCTGCCGGAAGGGGAGTTAAAATCTTCTTTTCTTGAGTTGAGTTGAGTTGAGATTTATAAAGCGCATAGCTACCCTAGGGCATCCCAGCGCTGAAATGACCATAGATCCAGAGAGGAAGAGGGAAGGGGAGAATGAGAATTTAAGGGAAAAGCAAGGTTTTCAATTGTTTTCGAAAACTGAGGAGGTTATGTTCTCTCCTCAAGGCAAGTGGGAGGGAATTCCACAGTTTTGGGGCATTGTTAGAGAACAGGCGGCCGCCGGTTCTGGCCTTTCTTATCCTTGGGACGCTGGCAAGAGCGAGAGAGTTGGATCTTAATTGTTTGTTGGACTGATGAGGTTTCATCAGAGGTCTCAGGATAGGGGGGGCCTTCGTTGTGCATTATTCTGTGGGAGATGCACAGGGTCTTGAAAGTAATCCGTTCTTTCACTGGGAGCCAGTGAAAGCTTCTGAGAGCTGGTTTGGCCGAGCATCTCGCTTTAGTTCCAGTTAGGTTTCTGGCAGCCGCGTTCTGGGCGCACTGCAGTCTGTGAACCACTGATGCTGGAGCCCCCAGATACAAGACGTTGCCGTAGTTCAGTCTGGAGTTCACCAGCCCCTGCATCAGTAGCTTTCTTGATTGGGAGGGGATCAGGTGGAGGATCTTTCGGGACATTCGGATGAGGCCGAAGCAGGTGCCTGCGGTTTTTCTGGCCTGAGTTTTAAAGCTGAGGTCCTGGTCCAGCCAAATACCAAGACTTTTGACCTCGGTCTTGGGGGTTGGGGGCGCTCCCATGCATGGGGGCCAAGAGAGGGTTGTAGGGATCTTGTGTGGATTTCCAAGGAGAAGTATCTCCGATTTATCTCCATTCAGTTTTAAACGAGATTCGCATATCCACTGGTACACCCTGTCTAGGCAACAAGCCAGGTTATGTAGGCTATTACTCGATTGGTTGAGAGAGACCACCAGCTGGGTGTCGTCGGCATACATTATTGTTTTAATGCCAAAGGGCGCAACAATATCCTCTAAAGGGGACATGTAAACATTAAAAAGCGTGGGGCTCAGGGTGGAACCCTGGGGGACCCCACACTGGAGTGGCTGGGCCTTGGACGTGGCGGTACCATCCGCCACTTGGAAGGATCTTTCTTCCAGGAAGGATTTGATCCAAGCTAGGACGGAGTCAGCGACTCCTATCAGACTTAGCCGGTGGACAAGGGTTGCGTGGTCCACCGTGTCGAAGGCGGCACTCAGGTCGAGGAGGATCACTGCCACTGATCCTCCTGCGGCCATGATGCTTCTAGCCTCTTCGACCACGGCTAACAGTGCGGTCTCTGTACCTTGTCCAGGTCTGAACCCTGTCTGGGATTGGCGTAGCAGATGGTTGGCTTCCAGGAATTTAGAGAGTTGCTGGTTGGCCATACGTTCGGCAATTTTGCTGATGGCAGGGGGCAGCGATATGGGTCTGAAGTTGGTTAGATCCGTGGGGTCTAGGTGAGGTTTTTTTAGGAGAGCCCTGACCGTGGCTTTCTTCCAGTTGGCCGGGACAGAGCCTAATTTAAAAGAGGCATTAATGAGATTAGTGAGAGAAGGAGCCACCGTAGAGGCGACCAGTTTAAGCTTGCTGATGGGAGCTGGATCTGACGGGGAACCACTTTTTACGGTTTGTAAGATGGACAGAAACATCTCTGTGGTGATCTGGGGGAAGGTTCGTAGGCAAGGAGCCTCTGGGAGAGGGGAGGGATTAATGAGAGCTTGTGTGAAAGTGGGGGCCGGGAGCGAGGTCAGAATTTTTTCAATTTTTGAGGAAAAAAACTCGGCCATCTGGTTACATCTGGCCCCCTCCGGGTCCGGCGTGGGTAAGGGGTCATGGATTTTAGTGAGGAGACGTACCATACGGTAAGTCTCCTTTGCTGAATTGGCTGCTGCAGCTATCTTTTTCTCGAAGAAGGTAGCCTGTGTTGTCTTTATAGAGTTTTTATAGAGCTTGATGGAGGCTCTATACTCTATTTTACTTTCCAAAGTCCAGTTTTTTCTCCATAGGCGCTCTAGTCTTTTGCATCTTTTTTTTAGATCTCGTAGTTCCTGGGTGAACCATGGAAATTTAGCGGATTTCCTGATAGTTGGTAGGGATTTGAGTGGCAAGGTTCTGTCTAGAGAATGGTTGATCCATTCGTGCAGTTGGACATCAGCTCTGGAGGGGTCTGGGTCCAATACTGGCGTGGTGGAGGAAAGTAATTGTGTCCAGGAGTTTATGTCCAAGTTTTTCCATGGGCGGGAAGGAGGTTGGGGGGGGGGGGTGCCCAGAATATTAACTAAGAGTTTAAGTTTAAAAGGAACTAAGAAGTGGTCTGACCAGGGGAGAGGGATGGGTGATTGTACTGACAGTCTCGTGAGGTTGGAAAATATTGGATCCAACAGATGTCCTTTGATATGGGTAGGTAGGTTGCTTTGTAGTTGTAGATTTATGGAGCCTAGGTCTGCTTTAAGATCCGCAGCTGGCTTGCTAGAGTGGTCGTCGAAGTGGAGATTTAAGTCTCCGAGGATCGTGAAGTTCGGGGATACGCAAGCGAGGGAGGAGATGGGATCAATTAGGGATTTACTAAAGCGACGTACCGGTCCAGGTGGACGATATACTAGTATCCCTGATAGAGTAGATGAAGGAGGCCGGTGGATAGAGAAATGAACATTTTCACAGTCTAAAATAGGACTTTCTTTAAACTGGCAGGACAGGTAGCCACGGTATATTATCGCTAAACCCCCTCCGATACCAGTGGGTCTGTTGTGAGATTTTATGAGGTAGCCAGGTGGTAGTGTTTGAATGATGTCTGGCTCCGAGCCTGATGAGAGCCAGGTTTCCGTAAGGAAGAGGACCTCGGTATCCGAGTCGTTCAGGAGTAAATTGATTTCTGTCTGATGCTTCGGAAGGGACCTGCAATTGATCAGGGCCATACCGAGACAGATTGGTTTGAGGGGGGGGTGAGGACTGAACCTATAGGAGCAATTAGGACATCGTGAGTGTTCATCCTCCAGGGCAATAGTACCATTACATAGGGTGGCTGGGGGGTCTCTAAGTCTATGCAGGGTTTCCTGAGAGTATTTGAGGTATCGTTGAGTGGATAAGGCAGAGGTTGTGGCCTCTGGGCTCGGTCTGGCGCGGACGGGCGCAGACGGGCTTGCCTTAGGCGCGCCTTCGGCGCGCAGACGGCGCTCCCGCTGCGATCGTCCGCTGCGCTTCCGGCCCAGGCACATTTTAATAGTTGGTTGCTGATAGTGACGGACAGGATTGTAACCTGAGCAACACCACACACGCAAAGACTTTTTGTGAAATGTCTATCAGGCTAATCGGCCTGTAGTTGTTTGGGAGGAGTGGTGAGCCTTTTTTATAAATTGGGTTTATTTCCGCTCCCGCCCAACTATTGGGGATCTTCATACCCTGCAAGATTGCATTAAATAAGACCCAAAAATATGGAGCCCAAACAGAAGGTTCACTCCGAAAGTGGTCCCCCGGGATTTTGTCTAGCCCTGGTGCTTTGCCGGGGGCTATTTTCGCTAGTGCACCCTTAATTGCCTTTAAGCTTATACTTATGGTATTTGTAGTATCAAGGGCTTCATTACATTCCCCGGCACCAGGGGGGGCGGTTGGTCTCCACACAAAGACCTTCAACTGCCCCGGCAATCGAGGTTTCTTCCTTTGAATAAAGGGATTCAAAATGTTCTCGCCAAACCTCTTCTCCCAAATTCGGGTCTACAGATGATCTGGGGCCGGAGCTGTCCAGATTGACAACTCTCCAGAATGACCTCATGTCCCGAGTCCCCAGAGCACTTCTCAGGGCATCCCAATTTTCCTCTTCCCACCCTTTCTTCGCTTCTGAAATCGCAATTTTATATATCGTCCTTGCAGATTTAATTGCCGGATGGTCATTGGCCTTAATGGCTAGAATGAATGATTTTTTGGACTTACGACAGTGATCATTATACCATTGGTGTAAGGGCTTCCTGTTTGGCCTACTAGTTTTTTTTTTGGATAGAAGAAGTCCCAAGTGGCTTCCTCCAGTCTAGCATTGTTCTTCTTCACCATCTCAAGGTATATGGCATCCCCCTTTTGAATTATTGATTGGGATGCCATCCGGAGCACGTGAATTATTGTTTCATATAAAGAGCTCAGTTTGGCTTCCGATTGTGTAAAATCGGATCATTTCGCTCTTCGCCTACAGTTAAAGAGAATTAATCTTGGATCAATGAGATTTTCCGAGTGTGATACTCTCTCTAGGACAAATGCTCTTAGTTCCAATGCTAGTGCATGATGATCACTATCTAGCCGTGGGACAACACTAAAATCAATAAACCTTTCCCAGGATTTAGAGTCAATTAAGATATCATCTAATAAGGAGCCTCGCTCATTACGGTGAAAAGTAAAACTGCTGGAGGTTCCAGAGGGCGATCTACCATTGCAGGCTCTAAGGGAGTATTTCAGTACGAGGCGATTCATTTGAATCAGCAGGGGGGACCATTTTTGACTGGCTGACATCTGGTCTCAGGGATAGCCCAAAAATTATCCTCCTCAAGTATGTTATCCTTGTACAACCCCTCAAGTGGCTAGAACTGACAGTTGAAATCCCCTCCCAAAATCACCATGTGTTTATCGTCAACGGTGCCTAAAAAGATGATAATTCTTCCAGCGTGTGAGGCTCCTTGCCCAAAGCTGTTGGTCTTGAATATACATTTATAAGGGCTACAGAGATCTTTCGCGAAAATTGTAGTAAGACACATAATATAGCTTTAGAACCTGTGCCTAACTGTTCAGCCCTGCATCCTAAATGGACTCCCACCCACGTGGTGAGACCTCCAGATAGTCTCCCTTTTTCCCCTGTTGCCGGAGTACTAAAAGTGTCAAATCCCGGTCTCAAAACCTCCCCTCTGGCCCATGTTTCCTGGAACATGCAGATCTCAAATTGATTAACAAAGGTTCCCCATGTGGGATCCTCTATCTTACTAACTAAACCTGCTATGTTCCAGGATAAAACTCTTATCTTTGGACAAGTTGGTGGGTATCGGATTTTGCAGCTCAGGGGGGAATAATTGCCTGTGTGGTCTTTTTCCCTGTTATCACACTCCTGATTGATCCCTGGGAGCAATCGAATTTCCGCATTGCTATTAAGGACCACATTATCCCTGACGTGGGCACAAGCAGGAGAGCCGCACATGCTCCCTTTGCTTGTGCCCACCCCGGGAGTGATGCAGAAACTCACATTGCCCATGACAGTTTGGTTTGTAGATTGTATCGGGCATGGTTGTGTTTTAGTGGTAGGTGGTTTATCCTCTAGTCAGTCTACACCATCTAAGCAACTAAATCTATTTGTAATAAGGATGTTAGAAATGAATTGCCTATGGTGATACTGCTCTGGGTATGGCGGCTCAGAATATTTGGGATCATTGCTCCAAGCCAAGTCATGGTGCCTTCTTTCACGATAGTGTGAACTGGGGGGGTAAAAATAACCAAGTGGAAGAATTTGGATACCACTTGTCAATCTCCCAACTTCTCTAGTTAAAATATGTTGTGTCATCCTCGGGTTTCTAAAATTAATTACTATGCAGTCCCCGTGTATGTTCTTGTGACGTCTGCCTATCCATCCCACCCGGCGTGTAGTTAAAATTTCTTCCACGTTTTCATATCTAAAAAGACTATTGTTCACTAACCAGTGGACACATTTATTCTTCAAATCTACGTGGGATTCTGATTGGTCCCTCCTAAGTTCAGGAATACCTGCAAGGATAAGGGCGTTTGGTGTTGATTCTGGGGGCAAGTTAATGACTGGTGGAGTATAGAAAAGGTTGTTGTTGTCACTAGTTTTGGGAACGCATCACCCATCCTGCCTAGGAATTGATGCAGGTTGCCCTAATGAAGTATGCAGTGGAGGTGGGTAGGTGGTTTGGTTGGGGATTACCTGAGGGGGGCTTGTTACTACTGACTTTATTAGCCTCTACAGCGCATGTCCCCTCCTTTGTTTTTGGGGGTAATGTTTGCTCGCAAAGTGTGGGGTGCGCATTGACTGGTAGTGTTTTTAAGGTAGTCTGGGCTTGTGTCGTGTTATCTAAACTAGTACAGCCGTGAGATATTCCCCTAGTATTTATCCAATCGTTGAAAAGTACGTTCAAACTGTCAACCTTCTCTTGTAACCACTTAAGTTCCTCCTTAACTATAACCCTCATTTGGATCTGTAGATCCACTATCAGCTTTGTGGCCCACATCGGCTGTTCACTTGCAGATTCCATGTATTCCTTTTGAGTCACCATCACAGATTTCCCTTTAGCCAAAGTTACACCCTTACCCTTCTTTCTTCTAACTGCCGGTTTCGCCTTGGGTTTACTTTTTCTGCCAGATTGGTTTAGTGTGGTGTCCCTGGGCAGATTTTGAGGTACCACTTCAGTTGTTGGTTGTAGGTCATGGAAAGAATCAATTGACAGAGACCCTCCGTTTTCAGGAGATCAGGTATCGATTGTTACAGTTTCCAGATTTGGGGTAAGGGACAAACGTCTCTCAGTCCGTTCAATTTCACTTGTCACGGCGCCTAGGGCTTTTTCTAACATCCTGTCAATGGAAGTGGGTTTGGTGGCCGGTTTGGCTACTGCCAGGGCCTGTTTCTTTTCCACACATGCTCGTCTCCCCATTCTATTAGCTCTGTGGCTGGAAACCCCCATATATGCAATGTAATTTCACACTATTTCTTTGGTATCTTTGGGTGACAAGGACGGGCGGCTATGCATATACTTGTTAGTTTATAAATGTGCGCGAAGGAACAAACGGGGTGGGAGAGTCGAGCTAAATATGCCTGTGTCTCGCTGATCTATGGTAAGTACAATAGCGTCAATTGTATATTAATGATAGACAAGGCAAATCAAGGATGGTTTAACATTCCACTGAATTAGGCCACAGTACCTTGGTAGAAAATCCAGAGAGTTCGATGAAAGAGAGCAGGCCCAGCCCGGCCTCTTCTGGCCTCTGACGGGCAAGGACAGGCCCGCCCTTGGCCCGTGCGCGTCCCGCACCGCGGGAAGGCTGAGTCTCTTTTGTCCACATGAGGCTCCTCCCCCAGCAGCTGTGGGCAGTTGGTATCAGCGCTGTGCACCCTGGGACTTGGAGTCCCACCAGGGTCAGCGCGGCGCCTTCATGATGATAGTGGTCGGTGGGTGTGTCAGATGGAGCGAGCAGTGGTCCCTGGGACAGAGATCCCAACAGGGTAGGTAGTTAGGGGAAAGAAACTGCCCCCCTGCACAGCAAAACATTTGGGTCCCGCGCCGCGGGAAGGCTGAGGCGCTTTTGTTCGCGTGAGGCTCCTCCCCCTGCAGCTGTGGGCAGTTGGTATCAGCGCTGTGCACCCTGGGACTTGGATCCCACCAGGGTCAGCGCAGCGCCTTCAGGATGATAGTGGCCGGCGGGGGTGTCAGATGAAGTGAGAAGTGGTCCCTGGGACAGAGGTCTCACCAGGGTAGGTAGTTAGGGGAAAGAAACTGCCCCCCTGCACAGCAAAAAACGTGAGTCCCGCTACGACTTTATGAAGTTTAAAAGGATTTCCAAGTCCACCCCCCCATGCAAGACACCCCATATCTTCCAATTTCTGTCCTCTAAGCAAGATTTCCCAGTGCACAGATGTCTAAGTGGTGAACCTTTCTAAAACCTGATTTTAGACATACATTCGTATTTATGCACATAAGATACAGTTAGCCAGAATGTTTTTCACATGTGTTTGTTTATCATGATGATTGAACCAACAATATGCAGCGCTCTGCCACATTGTTCCTACCCTAATGTACTTGTTTTATTTGCCTGCTGATGGTACTTTTACACATGCATACACATGCATACATTATACGTACATCTCTTTTCTTGTTTTCTTTTTTAAGTATGGATCCCATTTGTTATAGTATTTATTACATGATATATTTTATAATTTTGGATCTTTTGCTATTTCTGCTCAGTGGAGTAGATAGTTGACCCCTAGGTCCACACTGCATACCTCCTTTGAATGTTGCTTGAATGTTGAGGATTTAAAAATTATGTATTTGAATGAGACAAATATGCTTTTGCAGATAGTAAAGGAAACTATATGGCTATGGTTCAATATTAAGCAGAAAGATAATTTTGTGAAATATGGTTAAAGTACATAATCCTGCCAAATGATAGTGCTGAATGGAGAAAAAAAATAAGCTTTTCAGCTTTATGAGGAAACCAAGCACCGTCCCAGACATGAGATTCCTGGTCAGTAACAACGCAAACACAATGAAAAGCATATAAGGAGTTCTAGGAAATATATAGTCTAAAAAATTGATTTTATAGCTAAAGAAAACAGGAAATGCGAGCTTATGATATCTATCTATCTATCTATCTATCTATCTATCTATCTATCTATCTATCTATCTATCTATCTATCTATCTATCTATCTATCTATCTATCTATCTATCTATCTATCTATCTATCTATCTATCTGTCTATCTATCTATCTATCTATCTATCTACACATATATGTATATATATATGTGTGTATATATATATATATATATATATATATATATATATATATATATATATATATATATATATATATATATATATATATATATGGCAGACAATCCACAATAAAGGAGTAATATATAAGAAGTTACCTTATTATTGTCTTTCTCCAAAAATCACCAATATTTTCAATCTATTGTACATTTTTTGTAATTTACACAATGCAATGTTTAATAATAGTGTTTATTTTAAAAATGTTTAGCTTCTGTTAAAAAGAATGAACATGTCTGTGAGTCTTTCCTTTAACAATGTTTTTATGATTGCAATTAGTGTGCTAAAAAATATTTCGAAGAAAAACGTCATAAAAGTAACATGTCTCTGAGCCTTTCTTTTAATAGTATTTTTGCCCAGAAAAATACAATCATAAAACCAACCACAAGAGGGTCTTGCACTCCAGCTGAAGAGCATAGAGCTCAATCTATAAATGCTTTAGAAAAAATGGTAAGCTCTTCTGGGGACATGGATTCTATGCGCCTAGTGACTGTTTTTTGGGGCTGTGGGGCTGTTTCACATCTTGTATAACCATGACAACACTAAAAAAAATGCTTGGTGGGGCCTGTCGTATCGTGTGCTTATGTGCATCAGGACTCTTGTGGTCCACAGCTAACTCCTTATAAGCATTACTTAATTGATTGGGAGGTAACTACTTATGGCCAATAAAGTTCAAAATGCAGTACGTGCTGTTAACGGTTGTATGCAGTTGAATAAAGACATGTACATCAGATCTCTGTGTGTGGTGTGGTCCTTTACATGCTCCCGGGCTGTGGAGGACTCAACAGATGGTTATGAGGTAGGGGATACGTGCCCTGAAACACCAGACTGCTCTCCTAGAGAGATTTCTGTCATCAAACTGCTTGTGTGTGCCATGTGCACCCCAAGGGTGACATAAATGGTGTCAGAGTACCGCTCCCGCTCTTACAAGGCCCTCGAAAGAGGTGAAGACCACTCAAAGGAGCACAGTTGGAAGGCCTGCCAGAAACTCAATAGCTAGGCTGAAAGAAGAGATACTGCTCCATAGAGTAACACAGAGCCAACATCAATACGAAGCAGAAGTGCTAAAGGCAAAGACAACCAGCTATATAGAGTACAATTGCACTTAACCAGACGAATGAAGAAAGTGCCTCCCAACCTCGAATTGGGTCTTGACCCAGGGGCAGCGTGTCTAAAGTAGCGAGAGGCAACCACATTAAATCGAATGCCAACATGGGTACTGTGCTCATGAAGCCTTTGGTCCCTGCAGAAATTACCACAGGCTGCTGGTGGCGCTCGGTACAACTCAAAAGTTCTTCAAGAAATTCACATTTTTCAAATGATGACTATGGAGAGTCCCAAATATGGTGCTGTTGCATTCTTAAAACCTCCACCTCCATTCAACAACGCCAAAAGCAGAATATTGGAGCAGGATAGACTCCCTAGATTAAAACGTTCCATGACTTCATAGATGCGCTAGAAGAAGCAGATGACAAAAAGATCATCAAATACTTAAAGAATGTAGCAGGTGATGGAGTAAAAGAATTGATAAAGAAAGCATCACAAGATGGTGAAAAATCATACAGTCACATCAAGAAGACGTTAGAAGACTATTTCAATCCAATGCTGAATGTTGATTATGAAAGGTAAATATTCAACCAAGCAAGGCAGCAACCTGGTAAACCGATGGATGAGTTTGTAGAAAGACTTGATACACTCATTAAGCATTGCAAGTTTAGTGAATTTAATGATGAAGAAACCATCCATCTTAGATTCATTGATGGCTGCCTGTCCGATTCGTTCAGAAGACTCATGCTATGAGAAACACTTAGGGGGTCCATTAGAATTGCCGGCGGAATTAGTCTGCCCCATCCCAGTGCAAAATGGGACCGCCCGCCATAGGTGCGGCGGTCCCGCCTTGACAATTAGGATGCGCCCGCCACAGTGGCGGGCGCATCCTGTATTTTTACCATTGCGGCGGGCGGTGCAGAAAGCGCCGCCCGCCGCAATGGTAAAAATGCACGTTGTGGATTTCAAAGCACAACATGACAGGCACCGCGCGGTGCCTGCCCTGTTGCACTTTGAAATGCGGGGGGGTACCTATGCACTCCCCACCCTCGGACTCCCAGGGGGCCCGCAACGGGCCCCCGCAGGGAGTCTCCGCATGCCTTTCCGTGGCGGCATTGCCGCCACGGAAAGGCATTGGAAAATGCCCGTCATAATATGGCTGGCAGTATCTGATAGACACCGCCACCATATTATTCCTTTTCCGCCCCGGCTGCAAGGCGACTGGGGCGGAAAAGCGGCGGACGGTCTTTCCGTCCGCCGAGGTCCCCCCGCCATACTAATATGGCGGGGGGGAAATGAGTGTGGATGTCGGGCGGATTGCCCCCGCCAGGCTGGCGGTGGCTACCGCCAGCCCGGCGGGGGCAATCCGCCCAACATCATAATGGGACCCTTAGTCTGGAGAAAGTGTTCATGGACCCGAGAGTGGAGGAACGTGCAGATAGAAAAGCTACTGACATGGAGACTGGTGTGACCAGAGTGAAACAGCACTGATCATAAAAAGTAGGTAGAAATCTGTGGGAGATGCTCATAAGGTGATATCTCAGAAGAAGAGGAAGTTGTGCGACTGCTGTGGATTTTCCTTTCCACATGAAGATAAATGTTCTGCCATCAGACAGAAGTGCAAAGGTTGCAGGATGGATACCTTTTTTTACCAGTCTGCAAGCAAAATAGAAGCTGAGTGCATCACAGCAAGATGAGAAAATGGATGCGAAGAAAGTTCCAGCAACATTCTAGCCACTCCCAGTAGGCCAATCGGCAATATTGACTGAGACAAGTGGAAACAAAACGAAGTAGATCGTAGTCAAAGTCTTCAACCAAAGACTCCTCAACGACATCAATGAGTGACAGTGATAAAGAAGGATGTGCGATGATGATGTCAGTCACCGAACAGTGTGCACATGTAGGATGAGCTACTTTCCGAGAAGAACCCAAATCTAAAATAATTGCCATGTGAAGTAACCAAGTTCATTTGGACATTGCCCTAAGATCACGCTCAAAGTAAATGGGTGCCCTACAACATTTATTGTAGACAGCAGCGCATCGATAAACATCATGTCCACAGAAAAATGCAACAAACTATTCCAACACCACGTCTTACACCATAGAAAACAAAGTTGTACACATGCGCAACTTCAATGCCATGGTGCAGTCAAGGGTCATTTGTCGTGACATAAGAACATTACAATAGAAGTTTCAATTCATGTCCTACAAGGTAATCCGTCAAGTGAATGCACAGCCTTAATGAATGGTAATTATATATCACTTTATGTTAAAAAGACCCTAGAAATATAGTTAGGAAATATAATTTAAAAAAAGTTACAGGGATGTTATAATTATATTCAGATTTTACTCACACAAAACCATAGAAATTTACCAGTTATAGTTAGTTATCTCAAGTAATTATAACTCATACCTTAAATAACTATAACTTGCTCCCTTGCCATGCACTGCTAATTACCCCACATATTACATTACTCACGACATATTCTATGACATAATTGACCATATGGCTGCAACATTTGCTGTAAAACTATTGATGAGAAATGGCAGAGGAGCGAGATTTAGTTATTTTAGGGCACGAGTCATAGTTACTTGAGATAACTCGAACTATAACTGCTGAATATCCATGGTTTTCTGTGTGTAAAATCTATAATGCCCCTGTAACCTTTCATTTTTTTAATGAATATATATATATATATATATATATATATATATATATACAGATGAAGTGAACAAGGCGGACTTGTCCGCCGAAACGCGTCTGATCGTATGTATTGGTGAATAAAACCTTTGATTTGACCCACGGAGTCGGTGCCTGTTCTTTTGAAGCCTAAGTCAGGATTGGCAAAATATATATATATATATATATATATATATATATATATATATATATATATATATATATATATATATATATATATATATATATATATATATATATATATATATTTATATCTTTATTGATATTTTTTTCTCCGAAAAAAACAAATATTACAGGGATGCTGTAATTTGAGGTGATAAAAAAAGATCTGTTTTTGTTTTTAAAAAAACCTAGAAATGTACTGAAAAACCAAAGGTTAAAGTACCGTTATAGTTAGGTGAATATGTTAGAGACAACATTACTGATTTCTACTAGACCTCACATATTGCATCACTAATGACATGTTCTGACCCCCAGCTATCGGAATTTGATTGGATTATAGAGCGATTACAGAGCGAACGATTAATCGGCACCTACGGCTGCAAGCAACTCGGGCTCGAGTTGCAACCGTGACTGTGGTTTGCGGATCCGAAGAATATAGGCGCCTAAATCAAGTAAGCTCTTACATACAGACTGATTGGCTGGGAAAGGAGAGAGGTTTAAGCTGGTAAATAGTTTAGACTGCCGTCGATTTAACACGGATTGCTAGACGACACCAGTATAGATCTAAACATTGCAGAAAGATGTCGGGTGACAGCGTAAGGGAACGGGAGACGTTAGCTGCAACAACGTTCTCCGATGACACCCCTATCCCAACCAACATACATGGGAAGAAGAACATTGAAGCTAGTGGCAGCAGCACAACTAAAATCAAAGAACTATTTAAGACACTTGAAAAAAAGTCATTTCAAGAGCAAGCAAAGTGGTGGGAATCAAAGTCACTGCAGCGCTACATCGAAGTGAATCGTATTCCACGGGGTTTAAGAATATTAACAGCCCCCACCTATGATAATCCAAACCCCGACCTGATGAAAGAGTGGGCAGAGATCAATTTGGAGGCATCGCGTCGCCAGGTACAGGTGCTCATTAAATATGCGGACATAGATAGAACCAAACTCCTCACAGAAATAGCGGATCTACAAGAGGAAATTGATGGCTTGGAGGAAGATGAGGAAAAAAATAGACTCTCCAAAATTATGCAGGAACGACTTAAGAAGGAGGAGGCAAAAATTGTGGCAAGGAAATCATACAAGTTTCAAAGAGACAGGAATGATTATGAGCTTGGCCAAATTTTTACTTTTGCGCGCAAATTTGAAACCTTGCGCAGGGGTGGCCCCAAACAACAACCCAAAGCAAGAAATCCCCAAAGCCATACTAGCACTACAGCAATGGGAACCGACAGAATGAGTGATTCTTCGAATGCCGCAATTAGTTCTGATCCTGACACAGATTCTGAAGCAGACCGCCGCAGGCAAGCACAGGCGGCAGGTCTACCGAAGCTTACACCAGGCCAGGAAATGATTTTTTTAGGCCAGGACAGACGGAACACCTTAAGGTCCCATGCAAGGGGCAATCAAGAAAACACAGGGCAAATTACAGGCGCCACCAGAGGTCGCGGGTGGCAAAAAAGAGGATCTCAGAAGAAGAGAGGAGGTGGAATAGGGCGAAGCAATGCCCTCCAACAGGAATAAATGGAACCACCAACCGCACTGTTGTGAACTTAACTGAGTTGTCACTCACAGAGAAAGAGGAGAATATTCTTAAACTTGGCCTATCCTATGCATCCCCATGTGATTTTGATTATGCCAGTACGTGATGCAATGTATATAAAGCGGTCAGAAAACTTAAGTTACGCAAGTTTTATGCCTTGAAAAATAAAGATGGAACAATACCTGATATGAATCCAACAGTTGAAATAGAGGAGTCCGAAGCATCACAAGGAACTCGGATACTGAGGGAACTATGGGAGACTGAAGGAGCAGGATATGGAGAAATCCCATGCAATAACGAAACCAGCAAGGGGATTGATGAGAGTGGTAATAGAATCTCAATTACCACCCAATTTAAAGCACCATCTACATTTTATCCCATCCTTCTAAGAGACAATATTGATATTTTCCATGAAAATGTTGTAGCTGAGTTAAAGAAGTTGCAAAGCCAAATAGGAGGTAAAAAACGCAGATATTCTGCCCAACTACAACAATACAAGGCATTGACTGACAAGTTGAATAAGGAAAAGAATTTGGTAATCAGAAACAGTGACAAAGGGGGAAATGTTGTCCTCATGACAAAAATTAATTATGACAAAGAGGCATATAGCCAACTGAATGACCATCTATGCTATGAGAAAATCAATAATCGAGAATTATTGACTATTAGAGATCAATATCATCGCAAACTTTGCAAATGGCAATCAGCCAAACTCATCACTGACACTGAATTTAAATATCTGAAGATTGAGCACCCTGTTACCCCAATCCTGTATTTTATACCTAAAATACATAAAGACCCCAACCATCCACCTGGAAGGCCAATTATATCTGCACGGGGGGGCCTTCTGGAACATACCTCAATTTATATTGACTACTTTTTGCAAGGTTATGTTCAACAATTGGGGTCATATATACGTGACACAGGGGACTTTCTGGTTAAGATCAAAGAAGTACAAATTCAGGAAGGTGATTGGCTGATAGCACTGGATGTAACAGCGCTCTATACGAGCATCTCACATAGCGATGGGTTGGAGGCAATACGTTACTACCTCTCCAGAAGGGAACCAGGCAATGAAAAACATACCAAGATGCTGCTAGATATGTTAAGTTTCTGCCTTACCAACAATGTTTTTTTGTTTAATCAACAATTGTACCGCCAGAAGCAGGGGGTAGCAATGGGGGCCAGCTTTTCTCCGAGCTACGCATGTTTGCACATGGGGGCTTGGGAGGAGCTGGTCCTCGGCTACGGGTATCAACACATTATCAGGAACAATCTAGTGGCGTGGTTCCGCTTCATAGATGATTTGTTCGTCATATGGAGGGGTAGCTATGAAGAAGCCCAGAAATTTGTGGAGGCAATCAATGACAATCCCCTTAACCTCAGATTCACAGCGACTCTGAGCCAAGAAAAAGTCACATTTCTTGATGCCGAACTCTACATCAAGGGGAGTCGTTTGGAATCTAAGGTATTTAGAAAAAAGACGGCTGGTAACAGCATTCTTCATGCTGCGAGTGCCCACCCTATACATTTGATCTCCAGTATCCCATATGGGGAGATGCTGCGTTTAAGACGCATATGCAGCAACCCCATAGATCTGGAGCAGGCGCAGAACAAAAGCAGAAGTAGATTCCTTGAGAGAGGCTACTCCAGAAAAGTGATTGATCAAGCGATACAGAAATCCATGAATCTAAGTAGAGAGGAGCTCCTAATCAGGAAAGCAGACAGGGAGCCAGACATGGTACAAGGCACAGTTATACCTGAAAAGATAGAGCCTGAGTGTTTTAGGTTAATAACGGGGTTCACTAATCAACATCGACAAATCAGAAGAATAGTGAACAAACACTGGCCTACAGTGCTTAAAGACAATGTGATAGGCAGTACTCTGCCTAAGCAAATCTCATTAACCTTTAGCAGGGCCCCCTCCTTAAGGGATCACATTGTTAAAACTA
Organism: Lissotriton helveticus; assembly: GCF_964261635.1. NCBI lineage: Eukaryota > Metazoa > Chordata > Amphibia > Caudata > Salamandridae > Lissotriton > Lissotriton helveticus. Next base: position 14,841,306 of record NC_136060.1, on the reverse strand, counting down.
ATCCTGATCCCTTTACTAAAACAGAGTGGTGGCAAAAAAACAAAGGCTTCTATAACTGTAAGGTGTGTAAGGCATGTACACATGGCGTAAACACGAAAACATTCAAGGATGGATTCACTGGAAAAAACCATGTGATAACCCAAGTCTTAACATGTAAGACAGAATACGCCATTTACGTCCTATGCTGCCCATGTGGATTACAATACGTGGGCAGCACGAGGAATGCTGTCCATAAACGCATATTACAGCATTTGCGAGCAATAACGAATGAGGACAGCACTTATTCAGTGGCGCGTCACTTTAGAGATCAGCATCAAAGTAACAACAAGGGTCTCAAATATTGGGTTATCGATGCGGTCATTAACAATAGACGGGGTGGAGACAGGGAAATCAGGCTCAGGAAGCTGGAAACAAAGTATATTCTTCTGCTGAATACAAAGGCGCCCTTTGGGCTTAATGTGACAGAGGATCTCCACACTTGCTTGCTCTGAATAAGAAAATTTGGTGGTGGGCTCTCCCCCACGTGGGTAATGTCCAGGGCGGTCATCCGGCTGGGTGATTGTTGTGACAGACCTCGTGGGGGCTGCGAGCACACACCAACTAATATTGAAGGATTTGCTGCTATAGAAAAATTATTTATTTAGATTAATAAACTTCTATCACTGTGCACAATTTCAACCAGATTAGGAACCAATATGATGAAATACACCACGGGGATCCTAACATTGCATACTTTATTGTTTTGTTTATTATTTAGGGCAGGGTTTTTGGGTCTTCAAGACCCGGTTTACTTTTACTCACTCTTTTCACACCTAAATTTTCAGACATACCAACAATGGCACCCATATAATGAAGAAAGCTACAAATTACATGCAGAAAGAAATTTGAATTGGAATGTGACTTAGGAATCCATCATAAATAATATGACAATGCAATATTTACGGCTATATTGTAGACAGTATATGGTTGAGAACCTTTTTGAATTCCCTACCACATTTTACATCAGATGGAGTTAAAAATCCAATTTTCAAATATATCCAAGATGGGCCTATGAATTGTAAAGTATGCATATTTGCACAGTATTGCGAGATTTGCACATTTGTTCAGATGATGCACTTTAGCACGAATTTGCACTTTATAATGTTGGCACATAGCACTTTATACTATTCTACATTTTTTAGGTCCACAGGTAATTTCGCTGATGTATATAGTTAAGCGGTAGGCAAATGATATGTCTTTATCAATAAGGTCCTTTTAAACTATTTATCCATTTTTACTGTTCATGGTATTTTACAATAATTGTCAAATGAACTAGTTTTGGATTCTTATCAGCATTGAAAACAATAATTTTTTGCATTGTAAATGTTATATTTTTTTAAATGTATTTTTAATTTTATAGAAGTTACGGATTCTGATTAGCATTCAAAATAGTAATTCAATGTATTTTACATGTTATTCTTTAAATGTATTTTACATCTATTGAGAATATCGTATCAAGACTGTTGGGTGCCCTGTCTAGTATGTCTTTTATGTCTATACACGTATTTGCACAGGTGATTTCAGTTAATCACACACTAGCACTTTAAAAGGTGTACCTTGCATTATAATCGCTGTCATGTGATCAAGGCTCCGCTGAGCCGAAACATCTGTGACTCTTTCTGCACAATAAACTTGTAAAGTACCTCGAGGTCCGTGTCCGGTGTCTACTTGCTGGCAGAGGAAGCTGCGTGAGCTTGTGAGGAAACGGAGTTAGGATATATATATATATATATATATACAGATGAAGTGAACAAGGCGGACTTGTCCGCCGAAACGCGTCTGATCGTATGTATTGGTGAATAAAACCTTTGATTTGACCCACGGAGTCGGTGCCTGTTCTTTTGAAGCCTAAGTCAGGATTGGCAAAATATATATATATATATATATATATATATATATATATATATATATATATATATATATATATCACTCACGTTACACCAGCGCGTCCCTTTCCACTCGTCACGGAAAGAACTACACAGGAGCCGCGGCCACAGTTAAGGTGCAGATTTATTTTCCAGACACAATCGTCCTACGCGTTTCGGAGTGAAACTACTCCTTCGTCACGGGCGTCTGATCGTATGTATTGGTGAATAAAACCTTTGATTTGACCCACGGAGTCGGTGCCTGTTCTTTTGAAGCCTAAGTCAGGATTGGCAAAATATATATATATATATATATATATATATATATATATATATATATATATATATATATATATATATATATATATATATATTTATATCTTTATTGATATTTTTTTCTCCGAAAAAAACAAATATTACAGGGATGCTGTAATTTGAGGTGATAAAAAAAGATCTGTTTTTGTTTTTAAAAAAACCTAGAAATGTACTGAAAAACCAAAGGTTAAAGTACCGTTATAGTTAGGTGAATATGTTAGAGACAACATTACTGATTTCTACTAGACCTCACATATTGCATCACTAAATGACATGTTCTATGACATCATATATGACATTACTAATGACATCTCAAATGACATAATTGATGATATCACTGATTATATCATCCAATGCGTGTATTTGTTTGTTTTTTAGTTTACATAGTGGCTGGTAACTACCATATTACTTCTCTTCCTAATTTTCTACAGTCTGTGTGCAGCTAATGAGTTACAAAACACATATGCTCCTAATGGGTCATAGGTGTGTAGAGGTACTGGACACCTTATAAATCTTAGTTTTAGCACTGCTTCCGACATGGTACTGATATCTATTAACTACAATCTAAATGCATACTCTGAAATAGTGAGTCAGTTCCCCTCATTGTTTAGTACACTTGGGAAACTTAAGACAATGAATGTGCAACTTCACTTCAATGAAGACATTTGCCCTGTTGCCCAGCGACACTGTTGCATTGCTTTCCACTTGCAGGAAGCTATTGAGAAGAAACTGAAAGCACTCTTAAAGGATGACATCATCGAACGCTTGACTGATCCTACCGATGGGTCTCACCCATTGTAGTGGTGCCAAAAAAAAGGACAGTGGAGATTCAGTGCACATCTGTGTTGATATGCGCAAGGCTAACAAAGCAATCGAGAGAGAGAGACACCCAGGTCCACACATGATCACATAACTGAATGGTGCCAAAATCTTTTCCCATCTAGATTTGAATAGCGGATACCGTCAACTCGAAGTTGAAGAAAACTGTAGGTACATTACTACTTTTTAGACTAATTTGGTGTTTGTTTGTTCACTTATAAAAGACAGCTGCAGAAATCTTTCAGGGTATCATTCATCGAGTGATTCAACCTGTCACACATGCTTTTAACTGCAGTGATGATAATTTGGTGTTTGGGCTACACAAAAGAAGCATGCATAGCACTCACACACGTTTGGTGTCTGTTTGCTGATGCAGGTCTCACTCTGAATGCAGAGAAATGTGAGTTCCACAATAAATAGACTAAAATTCTTTGGCCACGTCTTTTCTGAGAAAGCAATTAACCCAGACCCTGAAAACGTATGAGCATTGTCATCTACTTATTCCCCAAAAGATGTGTCCATACTGCAATACTTTTTAGTCATGGCCAGTTACTGTTCCAGATACATTCATGATTTAGCCACCGTGAGTGCCTTGCTGAGAGACTTAACATGTCAAAATGTTCTGTTTTAAGTTGTCTTTTGAGTCTGACACCAGCTTCAAGAAAAAGGATGGGCTTTGGGCGGCAGGCTCTAGCCTGGCTTACCTCCTATTTGGAGGAGAGAGAGCAGGTGATCTGGACCCCTCCGTTTTTCTCCCCCATGCCTAGTCTACAAGTTGGAGTCCCTCAGGGTTCTTGTCTTAGGCCCTACGCTTTTTAATCTATATATGTCCCTGTTAGCTACCCTGGTAGAGCCCTATGGGGTAAAGATAATCTCATACGCTGACAACACTCAGCTGGTTTTCTCTTATAACAGAGGTAATGAATTTGATGGGGGCATGATTAGATCTTGCCTCACCAGCGTCTTCGGATGGTTGGAGGAAAACCAGCTGAAGTGCAACTCTGACAAGTCATAAATAGTTTTCTTTGGCCTACCTACAGTACAGGACTGGAGTCAATGGTGGCCGGAGGAATTTTCTCCTCCCAGTGTGGCTCAAACTATAGTCAGAAACTTGGAAATTCGTATTGATGATGCTCTTACTATGCGTTCCCAAGTTCAGGCTCTAATTGGGACCTGTATTGGATTGTTACAGATGGTGAGAAGTTTCTTCCACTTCTTCCGCTAGTCTGTAGGAGAACTGTGATCCAGTAGGATTTTGGGCTCCCAGATATCTATATTTTTAAAAATGTAATATCTCTGAAACTACTGAATGGATTTACACCAAATTTTAAAAAGCACGCTTTCTGGATCAACATCTAGCTTTCTGCCAAATTTAGTGTAATTCCGTTCAGTGCTGTTGTCGTGTTAAAAAAATGAAAAATCCCCATAGAAAAAACATGGGGAAAGCGCATTATCATATAGCAATTTGATGATTATTTGAACTGCAATGAACAGGATATTCCAAGTGCAATATGATAGCTTAATCATGTGGAACATGTTTGACCAGTCAGTAACTGAATGAATATGTAGCCCATTCAGGGCATGATTAGCCAAAGTTATAATGTTTAAATTATGCTGGTCATTTCCATGGAAGGATATATATATATATTCTCTTCCAAGGAAATGACCAGCACACTCAGGGTACAGAAAGTTTTTTATTTTAAAGAACAAAACCAAACAGACACTTTTAGACCGTGTGCCTCTTTCAATGTGCTGTGTTCGGTGAGACGCACATCGTTTTAAAACATATAGACATGAATTCATTTAATAACCACTTACATACCCATTCACACATCCATACTAACACACCCACATTCCGCTACTCACCCATACAGCAATTCAAACAGACACTAACTCTCCAAAACCGCCACTAACACACCAGCTCACTTAACAAAACACCCACTCAAACAGCCACTCACTCACACATACAGCCACTTACACACCCATTCACTAACTCATACAACCATTCAGACACCCACTCACTTACCCATTCACTTACCCATTCAGTCACTACACACCCACTTATCCACCCATAGAGCCACTCACACTGCCACTGGCACAACCACTCAGTCACCAATACAGCTACTCACACGGCATCTGACTCAACCACACAGCTACTACACAGCATCTGACTCAGCCACACAGCTACTCACACACCCACTTAAACTCCCATATCACCACTCACACACCTATATGCACAAAAATACATACAGTCACACAGCCTCTCACATGGTGTATATTGAAAGCAGTATCCCTCATTGATAGTACACCTAGTATACTACTTATGTAGTACTTAATATATATATTTAATAATCATAACATCCTTCAAAATACTTACACTCACTGAGTGGTGTCATCAGTGATGTCATCCTCAAGTCACTGACCATGTCATGAGTGATTTCATATGTGAGATCATAAGCAGTGCATTGCTGGGGCATAAGTTATAGTTAGCTAAGATAACTATAACTTCTGAATGTCACTGGTTTTGTACGAGTGAAATCTGCATATATAAAGCAAAGGTTAAAGTGATTTCAAAGTTAGGAATTGTAATAATATGTTACTTTGAATTTAATTCCCTGAAAAAAAACAAATGTTCAAGGCACCTTATAGTTAGGGTGAAAATTTCAGCAAAACATACTGTTTTAAATTAACAAAACCACTGAAATTCACCACTTATAGTTATCTCAAGTAACTATAACTCACACCCCGCCAAGCACAGTGTTGTCATCAGTGTCATTTCAGATGTTTCAGTGATGTTATCAATGATGTCATAGAACATGTCATGAGTGATGTATTATGTAAGTGAATTAGCAATGCAAGGCAAGGGTACAAGTTATAGTTATCTTTGGGCACAAGTTATAGTTACCGCAGTTATTGCACTTCCCTGCCTGCAAGAGCATGGGCAGGGAGAACTTAGAATCCCTGTCTGCACACTTGCAGGCTGGGAACACAGGTTTGCTCCCACCTGGCAGGAGCAGAGAAAAGCCTCTCAATTCCCCACGCAACTGCCCCTTCCCCCCGTCCATCTGCTGGGGCTCTTAAGTAGGAGGAAGCCATCATGGTAGAAAAAAGGAAATTAATAAATACATATCTTTTATTTAGCTTCCTTTGAGATCATTACCGGATAAATATATTCAAATTTAAGCTGGAGACAAGCTTATGCCCTATCAGGTACAACAGAATAGTTCATCACTTTTATTGATATTACGTTATTGAAACATTTTTCATGTGGAGTAACGTTTATATACACCAATATATAGGATTAGACGACTCCACTTGTAAACATTACATAAAGAATGATCAATTGAATACAAATATGCTTTTGATTTACTTTTGAAAAGTTATCTTATTTGTGCAGAAATGTTATTTTGTTAACTCGACTTGTATTTTTTCTTAAAGTAGGCTTTGCATCAAGAGGAATTCCTAAATGGCACTATACTTTAATATAAAATTAACATGGATGAGTTTAAGTATTTGGCATTAATTGCTATAAATATACTAATTGATCTCAAAGAAAAGGGATATAAGAAAAAGCTTAATAATTAATTTAAATATACTCATTCTGTGTCCTCATTCTGAATCAATATCTCTCTTCAAATTAGACTGCATTTAACAGAAGATTAAAAAATTCAATTATTGAAAGAGCACCACATCCAACATCAGTAAAACGCATCTCAACTTTTGAAGATCAGTTAAGTCCAATAGAGAAGGCTCTCCAACATCAAGCATTATTTATTAGCAGTTTTATACAGCTTATGCTAAGCCTACCAACACCGAAAATCTTTTACACATGTAATTGATCGATGGTACAGTATTACAATTGAACAATATATTACAGACAAAGGAATCAGCTAAAGGCAAAGTGCCCCTGATTAATAATTACATGATTAAAATACACTTGGAGGCGCAGGACACGGCTTTCCCCCAGCGATCTAAGTGTCAAATATTTTTGCTTTTTGAAGGCCTGTATTTCTAGCAGAAGGGTGTCTCAGAGATCATTGTCCCACCTGAGATTGCCACTTGATACACATTCTCACCTGTTAGATGTGAAGCACTCTACTGGTCTCCACCTAGGTAGTGCTATCTACTTAAATATCCACCTAAATATGAACGCATAGACAGCATCATATAGTGAGGCACACACATTATGCTTTATTGTATAGTTCAATTGCATATTTCGTAATAAAGGCAAAACCCATTGTGATCCCTAATGTGGCGCCCAACATAGAAAGGTTTTAATAAATGCCACAGAACCATTTGTGAGAATACTGGATTCAAACATGCAGAAGAAAGTTTAATATACAGTGTAGGACTTGGACATCTCTTTTTGTTCAAGCCTTTCCATATATGATCCAGTCTCATATGCTTTGTAAAGATTTTAGGGTTTATCCTTTAAGTATAAATCTAACAAATGTGGTCCAATTATCCTTCACTCTCACTTAGAGCAAACACTGAGACCTGTAAATATGTGACTAGAAAAGTCCTTAGGCAATAGTAATCATACCGTGCCATCTGTTAAGAAGTAAGTTTTGAAAATTGTGGAGTCCAGTCCCACAATTGCCTACCTGCCAGTCAGCTTTCATGATGCAATTACACATTGCACTGCACATACGTTTGTTACTGCTGATGCCATGCAAAATGTTATTTGATAATGAATTTGCGTTTCCGATTTGATAAATGCAACTAGCACCAAGATTATATCCTAAATGTACTTTAAACTGTAACACTGATATCTGAAATCAGGTTTGAGCTATATATTTTCATGTATAAGATTTGAGTAGGCCTGGGAAATTTTAATTATTCTAAATTTCTCAATGTTTTTCTTAATTGTTTCCACAAAGGGGCCTTGTTTACATAGAAATGTATTGTTGAGAGACCTTTTTTACTTCGATGAATCGACTGCCAGTATTTATAAAGTATTTTTTTACTTGAAATGCGTAGATACAACACATTTAAACCTAAAAACGTAATTTAGCAAAATTGATAAGCAATTTCATGAAATATGAACAATTTTACACACCTTTACATTTAAGTTGTGGCTTTTACGTGCTGCAACTAAATACACTGATCACATGAGATGCATACTTTAATGAAGGCATTTTTTATCCATTCAGACCTTTGCTTGGAAAGTCTACTTCACTTCACACCTAGTGATGAACTTGTCAAAAGACATCTGTTGAATAAAGATTTAAACGGGACAAAATAAAGGCCAGAAAGGTGAATGATTTGGTCTGGGTGCACTGCTTGGACATAGTGGCTAAAGAGAGGCTCACACATGGTTTCTTTCAATAAGGTGGGCCCCGACAATGCCCAGCAATACCATACTAGGATATTGTTGATGCCTGGATCTTGAGTCCATGTGAAATAGAATGGGCTGAGATGGTCAATAGTGTGTGAAGTTGGAAGGGAGGGGGGTCCTTAAATCCAGAGCCATCATTGCCATCTTGGATGTTAGAAATCTGAACTAAGCATGGGAGCTTCATTACTTTGGAGTGAAAGTGGAAATGGAAAGTGTAGAAACATTTTATGGATTGTGTATGGTCACCCACAAATGGAATTCTACTTCCTTTTTAATTTTTTTTATTTATAAACACATTGAACTGGACCCCATATCAAGTATTCTTAGTGGGTGTAGACACAGGAAACTTGGAGGTAGGGTGGGAGTAGATGCTAAAAACTACTAGGTGTTGGTCAGGAAAATGACTATCTGAGTAATGAGAGGAACAAGGAACATATGAATACGCACAAATACTCTAAGAAAATCCTGATCTGGATGTATTTATACCTTGGTCATTTTTAGACCGAATACATTGCCCTGAGGAAGTCTGCTGTGATTGGAACAGCATAAGATGAAATACGTGATACGTGCTTGCGAAGGGGTGTGTCTTATATGATTGAATAAAAGACTACTGAAACCAAGACCTCAGCTTGGGATTTCTGTGTGCTTCGAGATGGTGTGATTGACACTGTGGCTGGGTTATGATAGTAGGACTAATAGGGCCTTGACTGACAAAAGGGAACCAATGCTTTATGAGAATCTATGATGAGGTTGTTCATCCTATACTGTGTCATAGTGATAGAGCGCACAGGTCACCCGACTATAATTTTACCATATGCACACTTGGGCCCATAAATTCAATTCACCATACTAATTTAATCGGGTAACCTACACTCGCTTACCCGCAATTCAAATACTAACTAATTCCTATACCTTAGACTTACCAATCCTTGTCATTTGGTACCTATGACCACAATGGATCAGGGAGATAGCTGAAAAGATAAGCAGTCTAAAATAACATTTATAACATTTGCACTCTTTATAATAACCACAGACTCTGGAAGTTTTGAAAACCTTTATCTAGTTCTCTCCAAGGTTAGAAAGCATAAGGTTTACAGCAAGCAAACTATCAATAACCAAAATCATGAAAAGCGTATAACCATGTAAAAGATATATGATTACAACCATTTAGGAGTCTAAAGGGAAGGTAGAACAGGGAACATACTACTAAGAAACTTCAGAAATTAGACTTGATATGGTGTTTCTAAAGGATGGGAAAATTAAGGAACATGCTAGGAATCAAAGTTTGAGTACCACTAGAAAGGTGGATAAGGAAAAGGAACTTGATTTGTAATGACGCAATTTTGAAATAACCATGTAGCTATAGGGAAGGTAAGAAAATGGAACACACTAATATTTCAGAGCAACCACTTTAATTCGGTAAAGGAGGGTAAAGAAAGGGAACATCTATATTTCATGAACAGTATTTCGTAATTGACTTAAAGGATGGGGAAAAATGGAACATGCTAATAATCAGCTAAAATATAAGACTTTATTATTTGTCAGAACAGGGAGGGTAAGAGAAAGGAACAATGTGAAATTAAGACTGTAGCTGTTTCAAGGAAGGCAAGAAAAGGACGCAAATGTGTTTCCCTCACAGATTTATATTTACCTAGAACGGTGTGGAGACCAACCCTGGCCACGAGTCAGTTAAGGACAGAAGAACCCTAAGGAATGCAGTTGCCTGTAGGCCAGTAGGTGCAGAATGGAAACCAGGACAGGAAAACCAGATTAGGATCAGGACAGGACCACCAAAGTTGAGACCAGCACCCGCAGTTCAGTTGCAACGCCAGCGCTACACCCTCTCTGCAGCTGTCAGTCAAAACCCCGATTGGGTTATCGAATTCCCCAGCAAAATGCTTCGCCAGCACTTAAGGTTCCCAAAACCCTGATTGGGTCTGTGAGTCTGTCTGGCAGAGTGCTCCGCAGCATCTCTGTTCTCGATCAGCTATTGAGTGCGTTGGGTCAGTGACAGGTCAGCTATTCGGACAATTTGGACAATTTCTCTAGCTAAACCTAGGCTAGTTATACTGTTTTCCAGGTCAGTGTTCCACCCCCCAAATGTTGCATGTGTAAGAATCCCCAACTTCGATTGGACACAGGGATAGGACAGATCATCACACCACCTTCGATTTGAGCTTTCTCAAGCCCCTCATTAGAATTTTCATTCCCGCCCATCGAATTTCAGGTTCACATGATGTCTTCAATTCGCGAAACAATGGACAGTCTATTGATAAATACATTGTAGTTTTTTGACTTCTTCTTAGTGGGGTTAGACGTGAGTTCCTAGGCACATCTTGGCTGGTGCTTCTATCTGGCTTGCGTTCAATAACACAGAGTCCATCCTCTGGCTGTGGACTGTCATGCGCAGAAAGGATTTTCAAAATGGAGTATTCCCGTCCCTCATGCCCAAAGATTACGATACATGAAAAGTAAATTGAAACAGTTTTAGAACACAGAAATAATGAGTACACTGTATACCATGAATCTCTACTCTATACTCATTACTTTATATTAACTATAGCATTAGGATTAATGCAGAACGAACATCATAGCAAAAGCAGCACTGCAAGCTTTTCGCATGTGAGAACACAAAGCAGCCATTTTAGCTCTAATGCGCACATGTGAACAGATTCCCTCCAGAACTGCGAGTACGTCACGTCACGTGAGTATGACCAACGCATGCGCAGTAGAAATTCCCGCGTAGCAGCAGCCATCTTAGGTTGCAAGTGTATTAGGATTAGTAAACACATAGGCAAGCTTCACTTGGACACCCCAAAAGTGTTTATAAAAGGGCAATTTAATAAGACAAACAGGTTGATTATTTAATTAGAGTTAGTCGAGGTTCATGAATACAAGCAAGTCGCTTTACGTGCAAATCCTTAATCCATCAATAGGAATACCATCATGGCATACCTGTCCAAACACCCAGAGTACTTATTGTTTGAATATATAGATGTTCGAATAATGCTGTGTGCTGAACCATAACGTATAGGTATGACGTTGTTGTGTCGTGTCCATGATGTATTCACCCAGAATGTATGCTCCTACTTCGTTTTTTAAAAGCCTTGCTTGACCCAATGCAATTCAGAATTTGCTTGGAGCTACAGAAATAGATGTCTTTTTATCTGAGGTGTGAAGGCATTCCACTGCTTGCCCAAGAGATAATTAGTACTGATTCACAACTTCTATTTTAGGTGTCCAGGAAATTGCACCAAATCCGGGGCACCAGTTTCCTGACCTAGACTACAGTAATATTTGTATCTGTCTTTGTTGACATAAAGTGACTAATCGAAGTAGCCAACATCACAAATTTGGCTAGCTGGATGCTGCAAATGAGTTTGATCCAGAGGGAGGTGATAACCACAGAGAGCCATGTACCAGAAGGTACTTAAATTCCAGTCCTGAAGAACTGTGAGTTGAGACTTGAAGGGACCTGTGAAGCCACAGGTGTCTTGGTATTCTGGAGACTACCCTGCTAATGTTTGAGGCCTGGTATAGAAAGAGCACATCTTTGTTATTGTGAGATCGGTCTTGAGCTAATTTGTCAAGAAGGGTGAGAACTAAAGTTTTTTTTCTTCTGAGGATTGCTATAGCAATAAAAATTCTTTAAAGGTTTTTTATGACATTCTCCTTCGATGATCAGTTTACCTCAAATTTATGTATATGACTGTTCCTCTGGCCCATTTGGACTTTGTGAATAATGTAGGTGGCTAACTGCTTCCCCTGCAAGAACAATCTCTGTGCACATATGCCTGCTATGGTTCTTTCTGGTAAAGACATTTATTTTCTGATTCCTTTGTCGTATTTCACATTTTTCAACTTTAATTCAATCACTTTTGTCTTTGAAAAAAGTACTTGATCTATTGAACCTATTCTCACCAATTTGTCATATATCACAGAAATGACAAGAAAGCACAGTAAAAGAAGCAAAGGGAAACAGAATCAAATGATCAGAAGACAGAATTTGTGACAAGCAAACTGAAATAAGACAACATCTTTCTTTAGAAAAACTTAGGTCGGATCTCATAGAATCACAAACAAGAAGCATCCATGCTAAAACCACGGCTAGCATAAAGGAGCTATGTCAGCAGAAACCACATCATTTTCAAATTAAAATACCATTGAATCAGGAGGCTATATATTGGACACAGTGGGATTGCTACACTGCCCAAAAATAAGGGCAGATAAAGTGATAGCAGACTTGAGTCTGATAATAGAGAATCAGACCACCCTATCGGAAAACACGGTGGTAAAATGGATAAGCGATCCAAGATAACCTTGCCGTATGCAATGGTCCCACAACATAAGAAATTGACGGTAGATCTGCTCTTAATATTAGAATCTATAAGTGACTGATTGACAAAGTAGGAGAAGGCACTGTGAAAATGAACAACCTTCAAATATTCAGACACCTCAACAAATAGATGAACCCAATTCGGGAGTCTATCCAAGTATGCACAGGGAACTCTAATCTGATTGAATGTATGAGAAAACCACAATTACTCACAAGTCATTTTTTCAAGAGTAAAGTGATAATCAAGGCTAAATACAGAAGCCATAGAACAACAGAGGAGTGTCACTACTAAGAATGACTACAAATGGAGCAAACAAGTAATCTAGCACATAGTCAAAGTTGCTTGCGAAGGAAACCTTTATAGGTTGATTTGAAAGCCCCCACTCACCGACCTGGTCAGTGACATGCTTCATCATCGGGCCCCACCAGGAGTGGACGACTGCCACCCTGGTGTGCAGCAACGCCAGGTTATTGCGGAGCTTGTTTTTTGTGAATGTGAAGTGAATAAAGATTGTAAGATTTAAAAAGTCACAATTGAGTCTAAAAGGGAATTTATTCGTTTTGCCAATTGGACAAGGATAAAAAATATAAGATAAAGGACCAAATTAGAAGTCTGATATTATCCTAGTGTGAGGTCAACATGTTTCAGCCTATGTGAAATGGTATTTCAGGCATTCGTCAGGACCAGTGAAATAAAAATTACATATATATATAGTGGCGAACCCCGGTGGTGTAGGCGCTCTAAGGCCCACTCTAGCCTGGGGTCACTTGTGTGAAAAATAGAAAAAACACTTTTCTAAGATTCCAACGCGTTGGAGTGGAACCGAGTTTATTGCGGGGCGCTAAAATCTAAAACGCCATGGATCTCGGGAGGGGGGTGGTAGCAAAATGGCACACCGCCTTGATAGCTAAGCACCCGCTTGACGCCTGCATCGCCCTCATATGCCGGACCCCGAAGAACGTTTCCCTTCCTCTCTTGTTGTTACAAGTTAAATACAGAAGCCGAAAGGCTACATTAAAGCAAGAAAAATAAACAACCAGGGTGAAAAATGCACAACACAGTATGAATCTGAAAACACAGTTGGATGCTACTAACCTACAAGCCAGAGCTGATGTCAGAAAAGCAGCTTCAGTAAAAAAAAATAAGACTCTCTCTACAAATCAAAACACGTTAGCCAAAGCAGTAAAATGAAGAAAGCGAGGAAGGAAATATTGAAAAGGTTTCACACATAGCAAGAAGAAAGCAAGTTCAAAATTGTACGACAGATTTTTATCTCATTGCCATAAATGGGGAATGAAATCAGCCAGTTAGTCATTAGATATGCCATGAGTAAGTCCATGCCCATGGAATCCAATTTTATTATTTTAATCTGTGGTGACTTAAACTTCAAAATGGGTGACAGGGAAATAATTTGGGCCGGGTATCTGAATTAAAACCATCTCTAGGAATCCCTTCAGTCCAACTTCGTTTTCAAAATATAGATGCGTAGGTGCAGATTTGAAAACTTGGGGATAATAAGGAGTTTGAAAGCAATCACAATGCCATATACTTGGATGTTAAATAAACGTTATCCTATAAACCAAGAACCTACCAGAATACCACCTGTACCAGAACCCCTTAGAACTCCTATTTGTGTTAACTAACTGAAAACACAAACCATCAACCAGAAGTGTTAAGCCATTATCAAACCTTTATGGATTCCATTATACTACTAGTATCAATTAATGGTGAGAAAAAAACATATGACCAAAAAACCCATAAGAGCGCGGGATGGCAGGGTGATTTGACAATGTCTGTAAATATACAAAGGAGAAATTGAAAGACCTAGTACGGTTTAATGCACCACCAGAACAAATCAGAATAGGAAGAAAGGATTACGAACTATTAAGGAAAAGAAGGAAAAAGCTCTATTGGCACAATGGAGAGCATTAGAAAACAAAGTAATGAATAACTACGCAAGATCTTTCTGGAAAAATAGGTGCTGGTCTTGGTTGAAAGGGAATTTTATTGAAGCAAATATCTCAAAAGATTCCTGGATCTGTTGCTACAGTATTTTGCTCCAATATTTCAGTTAGCACAAACAATGCAGGCCCAAATTTTCACCTGGTATAGACAACCCAGAGATGTTTGAAACAGCTACCGAGGACGTTTTTAAAAACATCTTTATGGGTGAAAAAAGAATGACAGTAACCAAGGCACTAACCAGACCCCCCGGGATATTGCGGCATAGATGTGCAAATTTTGCAGTACAAAAATGAAACATTTGCGGCATTATTACGGCACTTTATTTTATTTGTAATCATTCCTTTTCAGCCTTAAATCAATGGAACCTGTTCCACTTTGAAGTAGGCATGTTTAAAGTTTCTGCAACCTTATGGAAGCACAGCTCCTATCATATCCTCATGGAAGGGGGCTGTATTTCTCCCTGGGATGTTTTAGCGCCCATGTATGCACTCCTGCCAGGGCACCACGGCCTCCTGGATCCGTGAGGCATGAAACCTCTTCCTCAGGCACCCTAGGGTGCAGAATCGCAGTGAGTGGAATAATTTGTGGCAGTGGAGTATGTTTTCCACAGTTACATAGGCATTGGGTCAATCTTATAAAAATATTACTTTGCGATGGTCTGACCAGAAATCACAACTCTGCCCCAGTCATCACAAAGGAATGCATTATGATATCCCAGAAAGGAAATTCTCATGTATTCAAATAAATATATTTATTTTTAGTAAAGTAGCTGAGACATGATTGCTTAATGGTAGTCTTGCCGCCCCTCATGGTGGTATACTGGGTTGTTTTCTGGGTCCCCTGGGGGCAGAGATGATATATTTAGTATTTTTTGTTAACAATTCCCACAGACACGGTGACAATGCCACTTGTGTCCTATTTATTTGTGTGATGATTAGGGTGGTTGCAGTCCAGCCACTGGCTGCCACTGAGGACACCTAGCGTATCTGGAGCAGCCGTGAAGGTCACTAATAGGACCAAGTAATGTATGCGAACCAGAACTGGGTCATGGGTCAAAACATATAGTCCAGAGCCGTGGAATTTAGATTTCTATAAGGAACCAACTGAGTCTGAAAAATCCAGATTGTTACTCCTTCGAAAGCATGATTGATTTCTTGCAGAACTGTGTCTGCAGTGAATCAAGGTCTGAAGGAGTGTCCACTGAGGCTTCCTGGATTGCAGAGATTGACTGAAAACTATCAATGTGGGTAAATGTTTGTGCCTCTATTAACCTGATATAACTGAGGCAGACTCAGTTGGATATTTGGCACAGGCACACTGCCTCAATCTTACCATCCTATCAGAAGTAGTGACCTGTTGAGAAGTCTCCAGAGTTATCAGTAACTCATTTAACATCTGCAGTTTGCTTTATTCAATTAAAAAAAACAGTCCACAGCCTTGGTGATTAGATGGTGGTGTGGGGAGTACAGTGCATAATTTTAACACCTACCGCACATTTTTAAATCGT
The DNA here is from genome assembly GCF_964261635.1 of Lissotriton helveticus. NCBI lineage: Eukaryota > Metazoa > Chordata > Amphibia > Caudata > Salamandridae > Lissotriton > Lissotriton helveticus. Next base: position 14,825,121 of record NC_136060.1, on the reverse strand, counting down.
TGTTTACCACTAACTTCCACCAGCAACATTTTAGCCTTGTCTGTCCACTCTGGAATCTGTATACTCAGTATACTAGTAAAGCTTTTTCATGTTTCAGGGCAGTACGTGTGAAAAAAATTCTGCTATAATTAGCAAGCACAAGTCATGTTACTGTGATGTCTGCAGCTACTTAAATAATAATATGTTACAGCAAATCCCATATTACTGCACACAACAAGCACACCCGCAGTGCAGTCTTCAATTGATTGATACATTGCACCCTTGTCTGCCCCAGAGGAAAACTACATCATGCTACACTCGCTGCCAGACGTCCTTCCCATACAGCAAATTGCAATCTGTGTGTTACTGGCAAGTCCAAGTACTGACACTGTGGTGTTTCAGTGGCAGAGTCCCAAAGATAAAGAATGAACCACAGACCATGAATTTCCATCATAAAACCGGAAGGGGGATCCTAAGCAGATCCAACTCACTACTCCTTAATTGGTGGCCTTGGGTGAAATAAGCAAATAGACTATAAAGCAGACTCTGGCAAAGTGGCACTGGTTTAAACTACGTCCACGGCTGATGAAGAGCCAAACTAGTCTCGTCCACCAATCATTCTAGCTCTGACAAAGACTGCTGAAGGCAGGGTAAATTCACCATACTCCAAAGAGGTTACGTTTATTTGCATCAAAATCAACTCTTAGGCGTGGTGTTCAAGAATTGGTAGATGTTTTGAAGCCTTAGAGAAACTTTTAGCAGCGGAACTGAAATGTAGTGAACTATGTGCAGAGGAGAACACAATGGTTTACCTGAAAAAGCTGCAATATCAAGATATCGGTAGATTCTGCTAACTCACTACTTACTCCTTAGTGCTTGGTTGAGAGGCAAACTTTGAATTTAAGTTGATACAAGCTATCATCTCTTCCGGTGGAGAACAAAATATTGAGTGATGACTGAGCTCGGCTCCCTTCCTGACCTCTTTGTACTGGGGGAAAGTGTTTTGACATTGTTTAGTATTCCGTCCAACATTTGTTCTTTTTGCAGGCAGAAAGTGTGCCAGGCTGAAAGAACAGCAGACATAACGTGCCAGGGAGAAGGTGTGCCAGGCTTAAAGTGCACCAGACATAATGTGTGCGAGGTAGAAAGTATGCTGCGCTTAAAGAGAGATAATGTGTGCCATGCAGAATGCAGTGTGGCAAGCTTAAAGTGCGCCCGCCAGACATAACGTGTGCCATGCATAAAGCCTGCCAGGCATAAAGTGCGCCCGACGGAAAGTGCACCTGGCATAAGGTGTACCAGATATAAGGTGTGCCTCCTGGAACAGGGTGAGACCCTGTAAGTGGGCAGAGGTATGGCACACAGCTTGTGGGGTGCAAGACAGGGCCGGACTGGGAACCAAAACCGGCCCCGGCAAAGTGCTGGGCCGGCCCCTGGGGTGGAGGTATGAGCTCTTTGCTGGGGCCGGTTTTCGGCCGATTTTGTTGTAGGGCTGAATTTGCAGCTATGCTGCATACACGGCCCTGTAACAAAAACGGCCCCCAGGGGCCCAATACAGGCCCCCACCCTTGTGGCGCACCTGGGGATTGCCCGGTGCCCGCAACGGCCAGTCCGGCCCTGGTGCAAGAGCTGGCAGATGACAAATGAAAGCTGGAGGAAATGAGGGCAGAATATAAAGGAGAAAGGGAAGATGGGGCCAGTGAGGCAGATGTATGAATTCTGGTAGCTGTGCTCTTGGTTTTAAAAAGAGCACAGCGTCACCCACTCCTTGCCCGTCCCAACTGCATCTCTACTCCTGGTGCAATCTAGCTGTGGAAATGCGGCAGGTTTGGGCTTTTGTGGGCAGAGGTAATGCATGATTTTCAGTGCAGTGAAGCATTCATCACCTTCTGCAATAGCAAATGGGTGGCAAAACCCTTCCTCACATTTCTCACTAATAACGGGTGAAAACGATTTAGTGTCAGTAGTTGCTTCCTGTTTGCACTGTTTAATGTCCAAATTATACAATGTAGGAAATTGTGATGCAGAGTGAGCGCAACTTGAGATCAACTTACAATATGCCCACACAAAACCAGGCACAAAATCCCTTCTGAAGTCCCTGAGGCCCCACACTCCTCTCTGAGGTTTTCCCGCTCTTTTTATCCTCCTTGTCTCTTTCTACCTCCTATCCCTTCAGGCTCACTTCTCTCTGTCTTCCCTGAAGCCACCATCTCTCGGTGCTCCCTCTCTCCTCCTCCCGCCTCGAATGTGTTTGCCAAGCCGGAAGATGGTTGCGAGGGTGCAATGGAAACTACACTTGCGTACAGGTGTTGCTGGCTCCCATAATTGACAGGCACTTCTCCGCACATTTTAGCTTTATTTCGAAGGAAGCTGCGGCATGAAAACATGTCCCTCATAACTTTGCAATCTTTCAGATCGCATGCTCCAAATTGCGTGGGCAGTTTTGTAAAAAGCGCTGCCTTTTTACAAAAATGATGTGTGTTTTCAGTATTGTAACACACCTGCAGCTCACTAATACTACTGCAAATAACCTCTGTCACACCCTCCCATTTCTCATATGTGAGGTCCTGTATTGATTCAAAAGATAGAAAAACGTTATTTACAAGAATCTGTTTAAAAATTATTCAAGGTCATGAGGGCAAGGTTCTTAGCAGAACAGAGGTGGCTATTTCAGGGGGCCCCCTGAAAGTCTGGGGCCCTGGGCCAGAGCCCACTTTGCCCATGCCTTAAAACGTCGCTGCACGCCGAGATCAACGCCTTACTCAAGAAACCCAAGGCGGACCCCAAGGACCTCAAGAACTTCCGTCCCATCTCTCTGCTCCCGGTCCCGGCGAAGGTCACCGAGAAAATCGTCAACAAGCAACTGACCCGCTACCTCGAGGACAACAACATCCTGGACCCATCCCAGTCCGGTTTCCGCAGCAACCACAGCACGAAACTGCCCTCATCGCCTCCACCGACGACATCAGGACCCTAATCGACAACGGAGAAACAGCAGCCCTCATACTCCTGGACCAGTCAGCCGCCTTCGACACGGTCTGCCACCAGACACTACGAACACGCCTACATGACGCCTACACGACGCCGGGATCCAAGAGAAGGCCCTGGACTGGACCACATCCTTCCTCTCTGGCAGAACACAGAGCGTCCGCCTCCCCCCTTCAGCTCCACCGCCACCGACATCATCTGCGGCGTACCCCAGGGCTCCTCCCTCAGCCCAACACTGTTCAACATATACATGGCACCCCTCGCCTACGTTGCCTGCCAGCACAACCTCAAAATCATCTCCTGCGCCGACGACACCCAGCTGATCATTTCCCTCACCAAAGACCCTCACACCGCCAAAACCAACCTCCACGAAGGAATGAAGGCCGTCGCTGAACTCGGACAAGATGGAGGTCCTCATCCTCGGCTCCACCCCTTCAGCATGGGACGACTCCTGGTGGCCGACTGCACTGGGAACAGCCCCGACACCCACTGACCACGCATGCAACCTGGGGGTCATCCTCGACTCCACCCTCTCCATGACCAAACAGTTCAACGCCGTCTCCTCATCCTGCTTCAACACCCTACGAATGCTCTGCAGAATCTTCAAGTGGATCCCCACCGAAACGAGAAGAACAGTAACCCAGGCCCAGGCCCAGGCTGGTATGCATGACAGTGTCTGAAAATTCCCGGAGATATGGCTTGCTTCCCTCAGCTAGCAATTAAGTGTAATTTAATAATCCCTTAAGGAAAACAACCTCTGTGAAGTTGGATGTATAACACAACTAGAATAACAGTCACGTGCATATACATATTACCCTGTCCAAATGGTATACATTTTTTGAGGTAGTCCCAGCTTAAAAGATGTCAAGGCATTCTCATGGACAAGTGGCTGAAGGAATCCTTGACCATGACTGGTAAATCTAACATCACCAGATGTGAGATATTAGGGTTTAGTCACAACAAGGGCTGATTCACAATAGCATTAATGAGTAGGGGAAGAAGTTCTACAGGAGTACTCTTTTACAGACTTTTACATGCCTCTGTGAACCAGTCTGCTATGTCCGATTCCCTATTTAAAAAAGTGAAAATACAAAAAAGTCCTTTTGATGTGTACTGACAGGATATAAATATTCCTTGCGTAGTCCCGTTTTATTCCCATTTTACATGTTTGAGGACAAAGCCAACAGTTTTATCTTTCCTTTCATCTATATTTTGTGCATATTGTCTCCAGGTAATATTTCATAGTTGTAGCCAGGAAGTGCAGTGGGGTGCCTTACAAAGCAAGGGACATATTATTTTTGCAGGGCAGATAGATTTGTGACATGCCAAGGCACAAGGTACATAGTGGCACACAAGTAATTTGCATAGCCTATAGAATAATATTAATTTCATACATATTCGGTGATAACGTATTCCCAGAATGTCAATCACATATACCACTGTGGGGGCAACCAGGAGGTAAGGGGGTTGGGGGGTCACAAGTCAAAACACCTTGTGTGTGGGAATACATGATTTACAATGTAAGATGTACATTGTTTATGTCTCTCTGGATGAATACACAGGGGGGGTAACTACAGATGGGAAGTAATTCTCTAGATTGTGGGGGATTTGTCACTGTGAGGAAGAACCCGGACAGTTGGGTGGTGGCAATTATTGCCTTCAGAGTTGGGTTTTGGATTTCTTCTTCAGCTCTTGGAGCAATGGAAATACATTTAGAGTCCAGGATGCTCTTTCCAGAATCTGGGTGTGAAAATAAAGGAGGTTTTACTTTTGTTGCCCTCCTTTTTGCATGCTTTCTAAGTTTCTGTTGTCTGGATGTAGTCAGATATTAAAGTTTTCTTTTTCTTCACAGAAGGGAAACTGCTCTATTTGTTGTCCTAACCTGAGTTCACACTATCCCCAATGGTGATTTCATATGTGCGTTATTATATTTTCGCATTATTTCAGTTCATTTGTTCTTAATATTATTCCATTGGCACATTGGTGTATAAATTGTATTAATCCTACACAAACCGGGAGGGACTCGTCTTCCTACTGCTTTTATTATCCAACACCTATTACACTCTGATGCCCAGTGAGGGTCTTGGACATGTTATATCAAATACAGATATATATTTACACATTGTCCCAACAGGGCAGATTTAAAAGAGACTTTGGTCTGCTTTATTTATAAACTCTAATCACATTTCGACTGAAAGTGGCAGTTATAACTGAGGCTCCATTATAGGAGAAGCTTGTTGTCTACTGAATGACATCCTTTGGTATTCACCAGTTATGAAGCTATCCGATCAAGCCTTTTATGTCAAGAAAATGGCATGACTAAAACACATTCTTAATCCAATGACGATGCACATTAATATCCCTCTTGTGTGTGATGCTATTCATAACATTGCTTGTTTCCTTTTTTTTAACACAATGCTTTCTCACATGAGTTGTGTTAGACCTGGCCCTTTTTGCAGGGTTATTTCCACACGTTTTGCCTTCTTCCTCCTATTTTTTCTGACCTGTTTTTGTTGGCTTTCGACTTTGGGCATTTTACCACTGCTAACCAGTGCTAAAGTGCATACGCTCTCTGGCTAAATTGTTCTGCTAAGCAATCAATCAATCAATCAGGACATTTGTTAAGCGCGCTACATACCCGAGAGGGTCTCAAGGCACTGGGGGGGGGGGAGGGTGCTGCTACTGATCGAAGAGCCAGGTCTTGAGAAGTCGTCTAAAGGTCAGGAGGTCTTTGGTCTGCCGTAGATTGGTGGGGAGGGGGTTCCAGGTCTTAGCGGCGAGGTGGGAGAAGGATCTGCTGCCGGCGGTTGTTCTTCGGATGCGTGGCATGTGGCGAGGGCGAGGCCGGCGGAGCGGAGCTTGCGGATAGGGGCGTAGAAGCTGAGTGGTTTGTTGAGGTACGCTGGGCCGGCGTTGTGGAGGGCCTTGTGTGCGTGGATGAGGAGCTTGAAGGTGATACTCTTGTTGACGGGGAGCCAGTGTAGGTCCCTCAGGTGGGGTGTGATGTGGCTGTGGCGGGGGATGTCGAGGATCAGTCATGCCAAGGCATTCTGGATGTGTTGCAGCCCTCTCAGGAGCTTTTTGACGTTCCTGCGTAGAGGGCATTTCCGTAGTCCAGCCTACTGGAGACGAGGGCCTGGGTTACTGTTCCTCTCGTTTCGGTGGGGATCCACTTGAAGATTCTGCGGAGCATTCGTAGGGTGTTGAATCAGGATGAGGAGACGGCATTGCCCTGTTTGATCATAGAGAGGGTGGACGCGAGGATGACCCCCAGGTTGCGTGCGTGGTCAGTGGGTGTCGGGGCTGTTCCCAGTGCAGTCGGCCACCAGGAGTCGTCCCATACTGAAGGGGTGGAGCCGAGGATGAGGACCTCCATCTTGTCCGAGTTCAGCGACGGCCTTCATTCCTTCGTGGAGGTTGGTTTTGGCGGTGTGAGGGTCTTTGGTGAGGGAAATGATCAGCTGGGTGTCGTCGGCGCAGGAGATGATGTTGAGGTTGTGCTGGCAGGCAACGTAGGCGAGGGGTGCCATGTATATGTTGAACAGTGTTGGGCTGAGGGAGGAGCCCTGGGGTACGCCGCAGATGATGTCGGTGGCGGTGGAGCTGAAGGGGGGAGGCGGACGCTCTGTGTTCTGCCGGAGAGGAAGGATGTGGTCCAGTCCAGGGCCTTCTCTTGGATCCTGGCGTCGTGTAGGCATCATGTAGGCGTGTTCGTAGTGTCTGGTGGCAGACCGTGTCGAAGGCGGCTGACTGGTCCAGGAGTATGAGGGCTGCTGTTTCTCCGTTGTCGATTAGGGTCCTGATGTCGTCGGTGGAGGCGATGAGGGCAGTTTCGTGCTGTGGTTGCTGCGGAAACCGGACTGGGATGGGTCCAGGATGTTGTTGTCCTCAAGGTAGCGGGTCAGTTGCTTGTTGATGATTTTCTCGGTGACCTTCGCCGGGACCGGGAGCAGGGAGATGGGACGGAAGTTCTTGAGGTCCTTGGGGTCTGCCTTGGGTTTCTTGAGTAAGGCGTTGATCTCGGCGTGCTTCCAGCACTCTGGGAAGGTTGCTGTCTCTAAGGAGGTGTTGATGACTTTCCGGAGGTGGGGTGCGATGATTGTGCTGGCTTTGGTGTGGGCATGGGTCAGACGGGGATCCAGAGTGGACGGAGTTCATGATTTTGATGGTGTCATTGTCATTGACGTTGGACCATGCGGTCAGGCGGCAGGTGATCGCGGCGTTGGGGGTCTCAGAAGTTGGCGGGGCGGTCATGGTGTTGAAGCTGTCGTGGGTGTAATTGGTTTATCCATGATTGGCATATTTGATTCACTAGCAAGGCCCTTGTAAAGTGCACCAGGGGTGCCCTGGGCCTGTAAATCAAATGCTACTAGTGGACCTGCAGCGCTGATTATGTCACCCACATGAGTAGCCCTGCCAACATTTCTCAGGCTTGCCACAGCAGTGTCTGTGAGTATAGTTTTCAACTACCATTTCGACCTGGCAAGTGCACCTACTTGCCAGGCCCAAACCTTCCCTTTTACCACATGTAAGCAGGGTTGGACTAGACATAGCAGGCATCTGTCGGTTTCCCGGTTGTCTGGAAGGGTTGGGGCCATTTTTGGAGTGGTGGGGCGTTTTTGTTACTGGGGGCCAGTTTTGCAGCAGTGCAATATGAGATCTTTGTAACAAAAACAGCAGCGGTGCTCAACACTAGCCTACCCTCCACCCCCAAGGGCCAGTCCTATCAAACTGCCAGGGCTGGTTTTTGTTCTCGTTCCAGCCTTGCATATAAGTCACCTCTGAGGTAGTCCCAAGGCAGCCTGAAGGGGAGGGTGCGGTGTATTTAAAAGGTAGGACATGTACTGGTGTGTTTTAAATGTCCTAAAAGTGAAATACTGCTAATGTCGTTTTTAACTATTGCAAGGACTATCTCTCCCATGGGGTAACATGGGGATTGTCTTGAAATATCTTATGTGTAATTTACCATTGGGAGCAGATAGAGATTTTGAGTTTCGGGTCTCTGAACTCATAATTTAAAAATACATCTTTTGGTGAAGTTGGTTTTTAAATAGCTTTTAGAAAGTGGGCATTTTCTTGCTTAACCATTCTGTGCCTCTGCCTGTCTGTAGAATACACGTCTGGGTTGGCTGACAGTTGGGCTATGGTGCATTCACTCTAGACAGTCACACAAATGGAGCTGAGGTGTACCTTGCATACCCTGATGGCCCATCACCAGGCTGTTGAGCCTTCGTAAGCTAGAGTGGTGGGAGGAATTGTCACTGACACCTGAATATGGCTTTCCTGTCCTCACACAGAGCTGTCCCCCCCTCCGCCCAGGCCAGGGAAAGGCAGAGTCCTGAGCACTACAAAGGCTTCTCTTTGAAGTGGCATTCTTCAAAGGCAGAAAAAGATACAAGTATTGGACCACTGACACCCTAAAATCAGAACACTTCTGGACTGAGGACATTATGCCAGGAAGAAGAGCTGGCTACTATAGAAGGGACAGCCACTCTGCCTGTTGCTTTGTTGTGATGGCCTGCTTCTTGCTGCTTCTGCCCTGGGAATGAAAGGACTGTACTTTGCTTTCTGTATCCCGCTTCCAAGGTTCTCCAAGGGCTTGTGCATGCTTGCCTACTGTTAATAAGTCTCAGGGCCATCAAAGACTTCACCTATCAAGGCTTGGGTTCTTCTGCTGAGAGTCCTGACTTGCCAAGTTGTGCCAAATCCAGTTCCTGGGCCCTTGGGAGTAGAATCTAGTGATCTTAAGGAGAAAATTCAAGCAATGACTCCCAGTACCAGTTTTTTTGACACATCGCTGTATAAGATCGCCACATCACCGCTGCCTGCCCTGAAGTATGGTTCCTGATCAGGGCATCGACAACGGCTTTCTCCCGATGCCCCACTTCACCATCACAGCGTGTCAGAAACATTGCCGCACTGTTGGTCTCAAGCTCTGTGTCAACGACGTTCACAACACCCACTCCAACTCTCATGCAGCACCTGTTTGGCGGCTGTGAAATCGACACATCACCTGCTTCACGGCTGTGAAATCGATGCAGGCCCTGCAACGTTGCTGTCCCAACACACAATGCATTTGGATTTTTGGCGCATTGCCCCTCGATTCAGATTCTTCATCGTCCCCGTGCCCCAGTAAGGAAACGAGGCCGCATGTCTGGAAACTGAGGCATCACCTCCCCTTCCAATAAATAACCAATGCAGCACCTCCCCTGACGGTAAGGAACTGCCGCATTACCTCCCCTGCCTAGCAGTAAGGAACTGACACATCACCTTCCATGGCAGTAAGGAACCAACACATCACCTTCCCTGTGTGGTAAGGAACCAAGGCAATGCTGCACCTTTCTGGCATTTCCCCTCCCCTGTGCCAGATACCATCTTTGTTTTTTCCTGTATCTAAGGTACTTTGTGCTAAAATAAATGCATCCATTGATTTCTACAGATTATACATGCTTAACCTCTTAAGTGATATTTTTATTAATGTATTTTGGATTTTAGTCGCTGTTGCCTTGTATTATTGCAATACATATTGGCTATTTTTCTAAACTGGTGTGGACACATTTGTAGTGTTTTCACTGTGTTACTGTGTGAATGCACAAATACTTTTCACATTCCTTCGGAGGTAAGCCTGACAGCTCGTGCCAAGCTACCAAGGGGTTGAGCAAGGGTTATCTTAGATATGTGACTTCCTTACACTGACTTGAGTGAGGGTCCCTACTTGATCAAGGTGCAAACCACTGTCAACTAGAGACCCACTTTCTAGCAGGATGTAATACTGCTTAGCTCATTTTGTACAGTGTGGTGGTTCAAAAGCTAAGGTTCTCTTCTTTCAATTATTTTTGTGTACAATTATTGTTACAACCACCAAATACCTTATAAACATGATGTGTACCTTTTTTATTTATTTATTTTATGTGTTTTTATATAGCAGGGACTTTACCCGAAGGTGTCAGAGCACTTCACAAAAGGAACAGATCTGATACATGAGGAGAACATTACAAGTGAACAAATTACAAAAGCAAACGTTCAGCATAATCTGTTCTGAAAGGGGAAAGCATTCTGCAAAATATCTCTGTGTTAGGATTAATGAAATAAAATAGGCATCCATATACAGCGTTAACTATGACGGTAATGCCCAGGAGTGGTAATTGTTATGTTATGTTATTAAACATTTGTATCGCGCACGGATACACAAGAGTGTCCCAGCGCGGTTGGTGAACCATAACAGCAGAGTAGTGAAATTAAATGAATTGGTTGAAAAGGAAGGTCAATATTAACAACAAGAGAGAGAGGGCAGAGACACTCTTAGTCCCCCAGGTTCAATTCATAAACAACAAAAGAGTGTCTGCGTAGGGCAAGGCAAACATCCAGCGCAGGATTCGAGAAGAGGAGGAATCAACCTAAGAATGAGTCACTTAGGGATTTTTTGAGAAGCCCTCACTCACCCCCCTGGGTGGTGACATGCTTCATCATCGGGCCCACCAGGAGAAGCCGAATGCCTCCCTGGTGTGCTACAACGCCAGATTACTGCGGAGCTGGTTTTGTGACAGTAATGAGCAAAAAATGTGAGTTTAAAAAATGCCAGCAGACTATACCATACAAAAACTTTATTCCATGGTTAGCTGGGCATAGGTTAAAAGCGATGTGTCGGGAAATCTACCAACTATTTGTGTTGGGTGTTTTCCCCTATTAAAGTGGGGTCAACATGTTTCTGCCCTTATGTGTAAAGGTTTTACGGGGCTTTCGTCAGGACCATGTCGTAGTGTACCTCGGTGGTGTGGACGCGCTAAGGCCCACCCTAGCCAGAGGACGTGAAAGTTAAAATTAATCGTGAAAAAGTGTGCAAAAAACAAACCAAAAAGTGGTGGTTCACAAAAATCTGTGAAACCAAAGGTTTGTTAGTAAAAAGATCCACACTTTATGGGTCTCGGGAGGGGGTGGTGGCGACAGTGGCACACCGCCCTCAACGCCAAACACCCGCTCGGCACCTAGCGGTCTCCTTCAACATCCACGGGGTCCGGTGAAGGAGACCGCTAGGTGCCGAGCGGGTGTTTGGCGTTGAGGGCGGTGTGCCACTGTCGCCACCACCCCCTCCCGAGACCCATGAAGTGTGGATCTTTTTACTAACAAACCTTTGGTTTCACAGATTTTTGTGAACCACCACTTTTTGGTTTGTTTTTTGCACACTTTTTCACGATTAATTTTAACTTTCACGTCCTCTGGCTAGGGTGGGCCTTAGCGCGTCCACACCACCGAGGTACACTACGACATGGTCCTGACGAAAGCCCCGTAAAACCTTTACACATAAGGGCAGAAACATGTTGACCCCACTTTAATAGGGGAAAACACCCAACACAAATAGTTGGTAGATTTCCCGACACATCGCTTTTAACCTATGCCCAGCTAACCATCGAATAAAGTTTTTGTATGGTATAGTCTGCTGGCATTTTTTAAACTCACATTTTTTGCACATTACTGTCACAAAACCAGCTCCGCAGTAATCTGGCGTTGTAGCACACCAGGGAGGCATTCGGCTTCTCCTGGTGGGCCCGATGATGAAGCATGTCACCACCCAGGGTGGTGAGTGAGGGCTTCTCAAAAAATCCCTAAGTGACTCATTCTTAGGTTGATTCCTCCTCTTCTCGAATCCTGCGCTGGATGTTTGTCTTGCCCTACGCAGACACTCTTTTGTTGAAAAGGAAGGTCTTCAACTGTTTCTTAAATAGCATGGTGTCCTGAATGTTACGCAGCTCCAGAGGAAGAGAATTCCAGGCCTCCGCAGCCTTAACAGAAAGGCAACTAACCCCAAGCCGAACCCTGCGAAAACGGGGAACGGCAATCAGGCCCTTGGTAGCAGATCGGAGATTTCTGCGAGGAGCGTAGAAGGAGAATCGCCTCTGGAGATAGAACGGGCCTAGACCATGCAGGGCTCTATTAGCCAGCGTGAGGGATTCGATGGACCACAGGCAGCCAATGCAAGTCTCTTAGATGCTGTTTCATACTTGCGCGCCCAGGGATTTGCAGCAGAACCCTGGCAGCCGCATTCTGTATCACTTGCAGTTTCTTTGACTGATACCCTGGGAGTCCAATATATAGACCATTGGCATAGTCAATACGGGACAGGATGAGTGCCTGAGTCACGATTTCCCTAGCAGATCTACGTAGCAGAGGGAAGAACTTCCTAAGAGATTTTAGGATACCAAAGCACGCCCCCGCCAGTCGCTTTATCTGAGCGATAAATCTGAGATCTTCCCCAAACCAGATCCCCATATTTTTTGCAGGGTTACCAGATGACTGAGGCTGGGGGTACTCTGGAGGCCACAAAGTTTCCCTAAAGAACGGAGGGAAGGAACCATAAAGAAGAACCTCCGACTTACCCTCAATACACTTCAGCTGTGCCCGGGCCAGCCATCCGAAGACAGCCGCAAGGCAACGCTGGGCTGCTGTAGGCGACACCTCACTTTCCTTCCAGGTAAAGAGGAGCTGAGTGTCATCCGCATAGGCTATGACTTTTACACCCAGCTCCTCTGCAAGAAAGATCAGAGGTGTAATATAAATGTTAAAGAGCCGGGGTCTCAAAGTCGAGCCCTGCGGGACACCAGTAGCCACTTTCCGCGGGGTAGAGGAAAAAGGTGGCATCCAGACCTGCTGTGTACGATCTTCTAGGAAGGATTCAAGCCACTTCCAAACCCGGCCAGACACACCAATGTGAGAGAGTCTAGAAAGAAGTTGTTGATGAGGGACCGTGTCGAAGGCAGCAGAGAGGTCCAATAGAATCCGGGCCGCTCTGCCGCCCCCGTCCAAACACTCCCTTATAGCTTCTGATATTTCCACAAGAGCGGTCTCGGTGCTATATGATGCCCTAAATCGGGATTGAGCCGGATAAAGAGCACCCGACGACTCAATAAAAGTGGATAGCTGCCTAAAGACTGCTTTCTCACATATCTTGGCCACCGCCAGAAGAAGAGAAATAGGGCGATAGCTGGTAAGTGTGTGGGTCTAGGGAAGGCTTCTTCAGGAGAGATATGAGTTTAGCCTCCTTCCATACCTGGGGTACAATGCCAGTCTGAAGTGATAGATTTATAATAGCATTCACCTCCGGATTAACTACCTCTGCAACCTCAGCAAGCAGCCTAGCAGGACACGGATCAGAAGGAGACCCAGATTTAAGGGATGGATGGATAAAGAATCCTTCAAGGTAATCGGCAGAAAAGCCATCAGTGGGGAAGCGAGCAGAGAGGGAATTGGCCGGCTTGAGATGTAGAATTCGGCCTGCCCTGTGCAATCAGATCCTAAAGAATCCTGTATTGCCTGGATTTTATCAATAAAAAAGTCTGACAATTTCTCACACCACTCTGCCGAGACAGGCAAGTCCGTCCGCTCCGCACTGGGATTAAGGAAACTCTGTACAATGGCAAATATTTCCTTTGAATTGTTTCTACGGCCAGCAATGCATTCTGCAAAGAAAAGGATTTTTGCCTCCTTGATAGCTTCGTAGTACCCCCTCTGAGCCTTTCTTAGTGCTACTTTCGCCGATGGGCAGTAATTTAACCTCCAACAACATTCAAGTTTTTTACAAGAGTGTTTTAGTTCTCTAAGATTGTAGGAATACCAAAGTTTGGACAGCGCATTTCTAGTGCGCCTACTAGGGAGGGGAGGGGTAACAGACTCTACCGCCTGGGAGAGCCAGTTGGGGAAACTCACTAAGGCTCCGTCCAGGGTACCATTGGCAGTGGGTCGAGAATTAGACAGGACCCTGCCAAAAACGGAAGCATCTATCCTATGAGAGGGTCTGCTTTGAGAAGGCTTTTTAGAGAGCAGAGGTTTGACAATGGACCAGGAGAACTGAATCAAAAAATGGTCTGACCAGGGTACTTGAAGAGGATAAATGATAGATAAAGGAAAGTTAGAGCACACCAGGTCCAGGATATGCCCCCCGATATGCGTGGGGGAATTAATCCATTGGGTAAGTTGTGCCATTTTCAAAGAATCCTTCAATTCTATCGTATCTGCCTCTGACGGGCAGTCAAAATGTATGTTAAAATCCCCAGTAATAGGAAGCTAGAGAAGCGTACAGCCCTAGGGACAATAATCTCATCGAGAGCTTTCAAAAAAGCTCCAGAGGAGCCAGGTGGTCTATATACAAGCGTGCCACCCAGAGTAAAGTGAGGGCTCATACAGATAGAAAAATCAAATAATTCACCCCCCTCAATTCCTGGGGAAACTTCATGGACCAAAGTCCAAGAGTCTCTAAACGCCACTGCTAAGCCTCCAACCCTACCTACTTTCCTATCCACCCTCGTAATTTTAAACCCTCTGGGGATGGCCAGCTCTACATTAGGGGCGGAAGATTCATTAAACCAAGTCTCCGTCACAAACAGGAGATCATACCGGTCCTCGGAAAAAGTTCAAAAAGGTCTGGGGCATGCTTAACAAGAGAGCGGGAATTAATAAGCACCGCCCGAATACAAACCCCCTTCCCAGCTGTTACAAAGGGGGTAATCCGGGGAACCGAAGCATCTAAGGTAGTGTTGAAACTAAATTTACACTTGCCACACTTCCTGGTCAGATTATCGAGGACGTCCCAATGGCAGACGCACTTATCCTTTAGCTTATTTAAACACATTAAAACATCCCCATTATAGCACTTACGAGCCCCAGCATCTTTTTGGAAATACGGGCATAGTGGCTAGCGCTGGTCGCATCCTGGGTGCGGACGGGCGCAGACAGGGTTGCCTTAGGCGCACCTTCGGCGGACCAGCGGCGCGCCCGCTGCACATCCTAGTAGGCATGCGCCTTAAATAGACAGTACACCCCCCAGCTAGAGCGCCAACACCAGCCCAGGACCGGGAACCGGAAGTGTGGGGAAAACACACTACCCTCTGCACAAACGGCACCAGAAAGCCGCGGCAGAACGGGCCGTGCAAGGTAAGCACACAAGTAATTCAACAGTCTCCAAAGAGAGAAAAGTTCAAAGATATCACAGTATTAAAACAGGTTTTCCTTTAAAAGTAGCTGCAGGCTACATTGCATTTCAAGTATTTTCTAAGGATTCGAGAAGCATACCTAGAAAATGCTTTGTGTAACAAAGTCACCACAGATTTATGATGCATTCCTACCAGAGCTTTTCTGGTGGCACTAACGACTGAAGTACCGCACAGTTCCATAAAAAAGTACATTGCTGCCTCAAATCGGCAGATATTGTACAAATGTATAATACAATTACTGCTCGAGATTACCTCCTGCTGAATTTTTACAGCTCCCTCACTGAAGGGCCTGTAATTCACCGAATGGTTTTATGACAGAAATAGTCATGTCTATAGAAAATCCGCAAGTGAAGTGGGTTGGTGATGAAACTATAATAAGTAAATTTAGAACAGAGTCGTTAAATCTCATCGTATACACTGATTGCACGAGCCACTGATTTAAAGTGCAAATGCTTACATGGGATGAACACTTGGGTTGGGATTGCCACCACCCCGCCCTGTTCCCACATATCCTCTGCCACAGTCCGGGGTGCTGGTTGCATTGGCGTTGAATTATGCACTCCCGGTACTTCACTAGGGCAGTGGGCTTACACCCCTGCAGCTTGTGCAGATCGTAGGGATTGTGGGCCTAGGTCTTACCACAGGCAGCACTCATTGGCTTAGAAGGGGGAAAAGCTGCCCTCAGGACAGTGTTCATAAATTACCAAATCAATATTTTAGATGTAGAGGCAGGTCCTGGGAAAGAATGAGGACATTGGGCAGGGAGGGTATGGGTGACTTCTCGGTGTGAACTGATGGAGACAAAGGAAGCGTTCTTGTAGGAACACAACTAGAAAGAGTACAGATGTTGGCAATGGAAAGTCATCCACACAGTGATGGGTGGGCGAGGTGGGCATCTGAAGCCACGCATGCGCATGTTCAATAAATTCACTGAGGAGGATCTTGGAAGGGCTTTGTTTTATTTGGGTTCTGGGAGCTGTGCTTTACGTCACTATGTCCCCCTTCTGCCAGAGTTTACAAGTTTTTATCTTTGAAAGAGGGAGAATAGTCAGAAGAAATGGACCGTTTCTTTATATTGGCCGTGCAGGGAAGGCTTAACCTCTCCCTGAAAACAGTTTTTGGAGCAACTTGTGAAAGGTATTACATGCCTATAAAAAGATGAGACGTTCATGTGCTTCTTGGTCACATATTTGAGGTCGTATGCTGACTCCCTACAAAATATTATCAACCAAAATGCACAGAAATAAGTCTAATATTTATGAATCATTTAAGTGTTACACAATATCTTTTTTATTCAAGGCACTAGGACATGGAAGTGTGCGCCACCCGTTGATTTCCAGGAATACCACTGATAAATTTACCAAATGCCATATCAAATTTTCCACAGTGGAAAATCGGCCTGTTTCCGGGTAGATGGAAGAATGCATTTGCATCATATTTCTTTCTCAGGTCTAACTTCACAGGCAACAATATTGTTTTCCCCTGGGAAAACTCTCTTCCCAAGAACCTATGAAGTGTTTGCAACCATCCATTCAATTTTCCCGTGATGTGAAAACACCCCAACTTTTCTTGCTTTACATTTATGAGTATTTACATGTTGGGAAGCAAGTGAAAAACCTAATGTGCATCCCCCAAATTCCCAAATTATTTGCATGGCCAGACGTCATTCCTGTGCCTTCCTTCCCTTCCTACTTCCTACACTTCTGAATCAGAAATTGCTGCCTGTTAACATATATTTTTATTTGCTTACTGTGGATGAAATAGCATTTGGATGTAAACCCTTTAGTGGGGAAAACCACACCCATTATAACACTTGTTTAACCCTGATTTGAATGAGGACATAATTCTGACTCAGCAGCTAGGTTGCCATTTTTTCAGTAGGACTAGTTAGTGTTTGCTACCCCTGTTCTAGTGCATGGAATTCCTCTTGATTGCTCTGCAATCTTCGTGAATTAAAGAACTGGTCTACTGATCTTTTGAGGTAAGCATGCCTTTAACTTTGATTAGTTTTCGTGGTGGACTGTTTGTGGTTTTTATCAATCATTATTTGTGGAGGTACCCTCGTCTACAGTTTTCAAGACATATTTATCATAAAAATTAAATCTTCCTTTCACCGCCGCGAAACATTGTTTTTCCCTTTCTTGTGATGTAATTTGGTGGTTAAAGGGCTAATTTTCATTGATGTTGGTGAAAAATTACACCCCATACTACCCCAGACTTGGTCCCAGATTCTGAAAGGTGTCAGGCAATGCAGTGAAGCGCTGCGTTGCATGATAGGGAGAGAGCAGGAGAGCACCATATTCACAGAGCTATAGCACTCTCCTCCGTTCTACCTACAGTCTGTGCTGATTACAGCTGCCATGCGCCAGGCACACACCTTAGCGCCATAGTACTAGGGTGCGTGCCTAAGTCTAGCATAGGTTTTGTACAGGAAGGATACCCTTTGTGTACAAAAAAACTATGCCTAGCCAAGATTAAAAGCTATTCCTACTTTGTATGTGTGTGGTACAGTGCAGCACGCATGCAAATTCGGAAAAGCGGGGAGAAATAAAAACATTTCTCAGTTTAATGCCTGCTTTTCAGCGGCCTTAATTTTTTGTGCTAAACCCTTCCTGCCAATGTTAGTGAAAAGCTTGCGTGGTTGCATGGGAACACCTATGTACCACCCATGTAACCGCCCATTGATACAAAGTAATGCGAAGCAGCGTTTCGCGCTGCTTTGCATAGCTTTTACAAGCAAACCAACACTAATACTAATTAGCGTTGGTTTGTAAATCCCAAAACAAGTTTAGCGTCGTGTTTGCATTGAAAAAGTAACGCTAACCCGATGCTAAACCGTTGAGAATCTGGACCTTGATGCCAAAGTGTGTGCTGGCAAGGAACTGCAATGGAAGCAATTCAAGTTCTCCAGAAAATAAACGTACTTTTTATATTCTTGAAAGCTTGTCGAATGTTGAGGACTTTTTCATACAGTCCACTTCATGTAAAGTCTGCTGCTGTCAATGCACATCTGACAAGAATCAACCAATCCTATGACACATTCCATGTCATCCACCATCACTTAACCTGTCAGCCTTGCACCTAATATTTTTGTACTATTGAGTTTTAACTACGTCAACATCTATTGCAAAACTATTGAAGTGTGCATAATCAGAGAAACAAGTAAGAAGACATTTCTAGTTTGTGTTTATGTTCACATGTAAGAACGAGAGCCCATACATTCCCATCATTTCTGAGATAAAAATATTTGTTGGATCCGCTCCCACCGCGCCTCGAGCCTTTGTAGCTCAACGTGTCTGCCATCTGCCTACCTCCTGAGGCTTACCCTCTCAGATTGCACAACTGTGCCCTTGTGTTGATGCCAAAGCGGTCGGGGACGTGCATCCAGGGTACAGAAAGCAGGGTGCAGGGTTTATCTCCAGGCCTTTGAACAGGAGATGGTTGTCTTTTCCATTAGGACACGCTCAGGCAAAAAGGGTAAATCCAGCACTAACATGGCGCCTGCATGCACGCGTGGTACCCGCTTTGTAACTGTGAGATGTCCAAAATCTCAAGGTTAGGAGGCCAGACGCAGACAGGCCTTCTGTTTAATCTCAGACCGTCCCCTCCAACGAGTCATGTGAAGTAAAACAATTTCTACTTCCAGGGTAGCAAAATGTTGCCATTCTTAGTGCTGCCGAGTCATTTTAATAATTGTATTCCGTTTCTGACAGAATAACTATTTTTCTGTGAGCAAATTATAATTATTTTCAAGGAAGAGTTGCATCACAGAATGTTATCGGACCATTTGCAATAACATGTCATATTACATGACCGATGTTACATCTCTTTGCTGACATTTTAGTTCGGTGTGTTAGCTGTCGATCTAATTTTTTTCCCAACAGCCATTATTGCAAAATGATGTCATCATTTATAAAGCTTTGTCACACAAGTGTAACAAGGGAGTCTCCTTGACGGTGTGTGTGTATTAATACTTAAAAATGTTTAGTAATAACATTCTTAGGTCCCATCTTGAGGTTCAATGTATTTTAGGATTTCTTACTACACTCAGTAAACAGTGATGTGGTCAGGTGCAGTACACACCAGGTGCACTAAAACATCCACATTCAGAGTTGTGAAACGCTAAATGGGGATAGCATGGCTATACGCAGCAAAACAAACAATATGATGTTGCTTCACCGCAGAAATAACCACATTTTACCTGGAGACATGTGCGTGTGGAGAGCTTCATATTCCTGTATCAATTGTAGTCCACAATCAGGTGCAAACTGCTGTTTGTGGCTCAATCTGGATTAGCAAAGGATTCAGATTGATGTACTTAATGGGTAGCAAAGCTACATTTTAGTCACTGAAAACTAAGTTTTAGTGCACTCCACTTTACCCACCGTAGTGTTGGTTTTCAGTTTATAAAGCTACAATAATACAAATTGATATGAATAAAATGTGATCCAAAACTGTCAGGTAATAAACATCATATATGGAAATGAAAATCCTTTTAGCTTTTTATAGGGGAAGGGTGATGCAGCTGAAAGCTGTCAGAACCTTTGCTTGACATATAAACCCATTATGAGACGTTTTGAGTAACCTATGAATAAATGTGCATTACCCACATTTTAAAGAAACATGAGAATTAAATGTAAGAGAACTTAGTTACTGCATTGTAAAAACATGTAGATAATTGTAGAATAGATCAAATCATATTCATTTGAATCATATAGGTTCATATTTTATTAATCAGCTTCAACATGTTATTTCAACGTGTATTAAAAAAATTCAAGTGATATACTCATGTGTCATGAAATTCCTAATCATTCTCATTGAAATAGTAAAGTGTGTGAAGAATAAATGAAATCTAATGTAATCTTGATCATTTTACTTGTGATATTGAAGGGTTTCATTTTGAATTTCACCATTTGCATATGTAAAATTTTGCACTGATGAGAAAAGAAAACTGATGCTTCATAGTCATATTTAATGCAAATGTTCTGAAACCATCAGATAATAATCTTCATATATGTACTAATGTAAATCATTTGAAATTATATTAGTATTTTATCATTTTAAATAATGTTATACGTTAGTATTTTGAAACTGCAGTAATGTGTTTATTGGAATATTGATTTCCCCTATGAAATGTATATATCCAGTACTTTATATTCTGCATATATATCAAATTAACTTTATTATAGGCCTGCATTTTTCCTACTTTGCTTTGTCTTACACTTGTGAGGAGTTTTCCGAAACTTTCAATGTGAAGCAAAACTGTTTCTTACTAGAAGAGTTCTCACTCATTTACAAGGACTATTGCAAGAAAAGTTGATACTTTGGGTACATCTACTATGGAAAAGTGTCCTCATGAACTCACTCATGTGCTTGTTGCTAAAGAATTATTCTTTGTAAGTTTACGTATACCGGATAATCTGACAACATACGTGATCAGTGCCACCTTCTTTCTATATATGAGTCTTCCTTTATGCTGTGTGACAATCATCTTATACAAACTGATCAATGGACGGAATGGTCTGATATAATGAGGTGACCGAGGAGGTGTCACCCCGGAACTGGAGTATTATAGTATACTTGGTTTGATGGATAGATCGTGTGTGCCTGGCTGTCTCTATGACAGACCCCGGAGACTGTTCTTTGATTTTTATGCATCTTCCCTTTGGGAACTACTGCAGACTCCACTTACTCTTTCCAGCTTATGCATACGCTGTGTGTGCTAATCCTGGAGTCTTTTTCGGAGGACACTACCTGTGAGCAGCCGTGTCTCATGACCTTGCTGTACTTTCCAGAGCTCCTTTTCCATTTAAAGGCAAGCCCAAACTAATTACACTGTCCTGCACTCTTTAGATCTTAAATGTTTATTAATAATGTGTTGTTGTTTAGATATCTTTGATAAAAATACCTTTAACTAAATCATAGACTCTATTTTATCATGACTTGTCCCATTAAGTTGATTGTGCATTCCAACTGATTTATTAATGACAAGAGAGATCAGCATGAAGAAATATCTGATCATCAGGTACTGATGTTATTGTTTGGTATTGCCTTAACAGAATTATTAGTTTGCATGATTTTAGTCCAGCTACATTTCTTCAGAAGCTTCGGACTAGGAGTAATAATCATTTACTTATATAGTCTTGTGTTGAGAGTCATATACATGAATTTAGTTACAAACTTGTGAATCAGTTATCAAATTCCTGATCCTCCTAAGTAGCACAATTCAAGATCCATTGGAGGATCAAGTGAATGTCAATAGTTATAAGAAACAACATTTATTTAAAAAAGGGCACAGGATCTGGTGCAACAAGGGAAAGGAAGGGGGAGGAAAACATGGAAAATTACACTGAGGCATTAGTTTGATCTGCTGGCAAGGCACCAAGATACATTCCCAAATTATGGGGTGCTGAAGAGCATTTTCTCTATTTTTCATCCATGCAAAGTGCATGCAATCAAGTTCACCTTTCTCCTACTTAGAACTGCAAGAACCAGTCGGAAGCAGAAGTATATATATATGCATTTATAGTTTTACAAGAGAACAAAACAAAAAGTACCATAACGCAAAGTGGAATAAAGCATTGGCAGATGCACTCACACATCACATGGGGACACCCTACGTACTGTGAAATTCATTGAGGCTTCCCCATTCTCTCTGTCCTGCCCCCTTCCTCTACACAACAGTGGCCCCATTATCTGGCTAATATGTTCTGTGCCAGGTGTAATTAGTAATTCATTTATATATTTTTTTATTTCCATTTTTGTACCTAAGCTCCTGCATTTGTTATCGACAGAACTGAACTAAAATCACTAGAATAGAAAGTAGAATCCAGGGTTGGATCGGGTACTTATTGCCCTTCTACTGTTCTTTGAAATTTCCCTATTCTGAAAGGCAGTGATCTCTTTTAAACCAGTATTGAGACAGCCACAGAGCCTTCACAGTGCACTGTTAATCTGATTTACACTGCATTCTGACAGCACAGTACTGTGACATCTATAACATTCTGGCCTCACCTGCATGACGCCCCACTACAAATCAGCACTTTTGACTTGCATTGTGAGTAGGAATGACAGCATGGGATATTTATTCATGGTAATGAAAAAATAGCATTTTTACACAACCCATTCCAGAAAGACGTTGAAGCAAGACCTTTGTTGTAAATGGATGGTACAGGCCGTAGGTGTTGTCCACACACCGCTGGCCAGCTCGTCACCAACAATTTTGTAAGTGGATGGTACAGGACACCGAAGTATAAACAGGTAAGTCTTTTTATTTATAAACAGAATTTATAGACAGAATCTACCAGAAAAACAGTAATCAATGCTTTAATAACATCCAGACTCGACTATGGTAACATCCTATCCTTAGGAGCAAACAAATCCGTTATCCACAGACTGCAAATAGTACAAAACGCAGCAATCAGACTCCTATGTAAGGTTCCAATAGGCTCCTCTGTCTCAACTCACAGACGTAAATAACATTGGCTTAGAATAGAAAATAGAATCAAATTCAAGGCATTGAGTTTCATGCATAAAATCAAAAACAACTGCGCCCCCCGTTATCTTCTATCCCTGGTCAGCCCATACCTACCCTCGCGCAATCTCCGCTCTAACTCCCAAGGGAGATTCATTGTACCTAAAGTCAAGTGAGCTAGGATGGGTGGAAAACCATTTTCCCACTTGAGCCCCGCAACATGGAACTCTATACCCACAACTCTTCTAAACAAACTCAACTATGCTCAGTTCCGAAAAGCTTTAAAAACTTGGCTCTTCAATAAATAACCACCATGACCGTCTGTGCTCTCCGACCTTTCCATCCCTTGCGCCGGGAAACCCTTTTTGGGTATCTGTTGCGCATTACAAATTAAAGAACTAAACTAAATAACTAAACTATAGACAACTACTGGGAGATTCCCTGTTGGCAAGTTCTCAACTGCCCTCCCAGAAACGCTACACATACAAACAATGCTGTGGAATTTCACAGCTGCTAGATTCCCACACTAGATAATGAACATAAGCAGGACATAGTTAACAGCTGCTAGATTCCCACACTAGATAATGAACATAAGCAGGACATAGTTAAAACACATCCCCTTTCCTTCTAATGTAATACAGCTAACAGAAAACCAGGAGTAAACAAGAAAAGAAACAGCAAGAAGGAGTAGGAATGAAGAGAACATAAGAAGAGCAATGTACTACATGGAAACAAACCATATGGCACAAAAGATGAAATAAAGCAATAAAGAATACAGTAACATAATATATACACACTGAATCAATAAACCTAATCTTTCAAGTACTCAGGAGACCTATGTTCTCTAACCTTCCTTTCCTCACTAAGCCCCATCACTGCCATATCTTCTCTCTCGCCAACAAAAGGGCTGGTAACCATCTCCTGAGCAGTCTTCTCTCCTCCATCATTTTGAGTATGCGAAGAACCCTCATTGTACCTGAAATCTCCATCTCTAATCAACAAACACCCATTCTCATCTTCATTCTTTTTCCCCGAACACACACTATCCTTTTGGTATAAGGCAACTCCGTGCCTGTTTAAACTATGACCATTCTCCAAATTCACATGAACCTCATAACCATGCCTCACCCTAAATGGACCTCTAAACATGGTCAAACCTCTTGTCACTCTATCCATCTTGATTTTCACCCAATCACCAGCGTCAATAACTCCCTTGGAAATCACTCATTCTCCCTCAACACCACTGTCTTTTAACACCCAATTCTTCAACCATGACAGTACCAATTTGTTACATGAGATCCTCCCTCTCATCACTTCAAAAGGTGATTTTTGGGATATTCTTGTTTGCTGCTACAATACGCTCACCCCATATTTTCAACAGCCCCCTCAACACTCTTACGTGAAACACTCACCATCTGAATGACACCACTAACCAATCTATTAGCCTTTTCCACTGTGCAGTTACCCTATGGATTGTACAATAAAGTGCAATGATGTCTGAAACCATGCTCTCTTAAAAATGCTTCCATGTCATGGGAATCTTTTGCATACCATTGTCCGTAATAAAAACAGAGGGGACCCCTTCCTAAAACAACATTTTCCTCAAAACACTAATAACAGCACTAGTGGTGATTTCACTCATAATTTTTACACGCAACCTCTTTGAGGAAACATCCACTCACACCATAGAAAATCTCAAATCATTGCGTATTTCAGATTTGGGTCCAATGAAATCAATACATACAGTATGCTGGGGTTGTCCCGGATTACTAATGTGTCCAATGACAGCCTGCGTACCAACTTGAAACCGTTTCCCACCCTCCTTACACACACTATACCTTACTACCCAATCAGCAACCTGAATATCCAAGCCTAGACACCAAAATGGTGCTTTAAGATGTATTTGTGTCAAGCTCTGCCCCAAATGACCTTCATGGGACATAGCTACTAGTTTAGACCTAAAAATCACTGGTGCACAAATCTCTCACCCCTCATCAATATGCTATTCTGACACACATATAGATCATCCAGCAACTAGACAAATGATCGCACGGAAATGGAAACAAAACTCACCCTCCTTTTTCTGGAATTAACCATGAGCATAATGTCCTTGAGGGTTCCATTCACATCCGTGGCCAGTCATAAATCTTCTTTCGAGAAAGAACCAGCACCCTCCAATACAACATCCTGTATAGAGGCAACTGCCCCATCAATTTCACCGTTATCCATAACAGGACCAGTCACTAAATGCTAATCCACAGGCAATCTGGATAAGCAATCAGCCTGCATGTGTCTCGATTCTTGAATGTGTTCCATCACATAACAATACTCCTGAAGCCTGGCACCAAGCCTTGCCAACCTCGCAGAGCCCTTACCAACCCCACCAGGAAGAACTATCTAGACCAGATGTTTATGGTCTGCCTCAAAATAAAATGTGTGCCCCACAAATAAGTTCAAAAATATTACACACCCCATGCAGCTGCCAACACTCTCTCTATGACTGAATGATTTCTCTCAACATCAGTCAATGTGTTGGGAGGAAAGACAACTGTTCTCTCAACATCTTTTTGTCTCTGGGAGAGCATAACACCCTCACCTGTAGCACTGTATTGACAGTCACAATTGATTTAAGATCAATATCAAATGGTACTAATATATCAGCTTTACAAATGTCTATTTTCATAACTTTAAAACATTCTTCTTGCTCTTGTGTGACTACACAAAACGGTAACCATTCCTCAAAAGTGCTCTCAACGCCTCTGTTTTTATCAGAAACCCTCTGAACTAAATTTGCATAATTCTCAATTAGACCCATAAAGGATCTTAAATGATCTTTGTCCTGTGGACTAAGAGCCAACTCAATAGCCTCCAACAATTTGTTTTGGGTTTGACCCCATCAGCAGATAACGTGTAACCCAAATATTCTATTTGCTCTTTCAGAAAGCTACATTTCTCTTCTCAAAGTAAGTCCCACATCAGCAATTCTTTGTAGAGCTTGTTTCAAAACAACATTATGTTCTTCAACAGTTTTTCCAAAAACTAAGATATCGCCTTAAAAGTAAATTATATTTTCTAAACCTTTAAAAACCTCTGAAATCATGTGTTGAAACATACTCGCCGCCGAGTTGAGTCCAAATGGCATGCGAGTGGAGAAACCTAACTTGATGCCGCAACAGGTTCTATAACTCCCTGTTGTAACATTTCCTGAATCAATTTCTTTACTTCGTCACATACCACTACCGGAACCCTTCTGAGTTTATGTTGGACTGGAATAACTCCTTTCTTCAAAACTATCTTGTGACCATACCCCTTCAAAAGACACAACTTCTCATTACATAACAATCTAACAGACTGAAGAATATGGATTCGTCATCCACCACCATCACCTGGGAAGATGCCCTTGGAGATCATATTGATGAACCCATCCCAAGATTGGTGGACCATGTTCCGCTATGCACACCTAACCTTTCGTACTCCTTCCCTCACATGTAATGTATGCATTCATAAACCCGACAATGTCGATATTTTCTCCTTGGTAACCTCCAGGGGAAATACCTTTGGCTTGGACAACACAACTCACCCGCAGCTGTTCAAAAAAAGCTCTGGGTATTATCATGTACATATACCCAAATCGACCAAGAGCTGTACTTCACGACCATTGATTGCAAACATTGCTTTAGGTCAGTTCTGTCTCTGCCCTTCCTGTACACACTTTTATCATTGCTTACCACAAGAATTATATTACACGATTCCAAGGGGGATACACCTACCTCTGATACTAATGCTACCTTGTTGCAGCTACACACTCTGCACTTCTTTACAAAATGGCCAAAGCAACCACTTTTCCTACACTCCTTGTTATTTGTATAACAAAATTTAGAATCTGAAAAATGTGCATTACTGCCACAGCAAATAGACCCTTTGTGAGCTTGTCTAACCGGTCCAAAGTGTCTACTAAATATATTACTGGAGATTGACACCAAAACTGATTTTACCAGTTTATTCACAGCCTGATTTTACCAGTTTATTCACAGCCCCTATTTCAGATGCCTCACAATCTTGTTTTTTCTTTTCCAACTCACTCATACATATGGGTGATTGCTCCAAGACCTTAGCTATGTCTATAGCATGCCTCAATATGGGACTTTTTGCTGCTCACAACTGTTCTTGTATTTTTTTTCTCTGCGCTAAACTAATAACTGGTCTTTGACCATTTCATCCATCATCTCACCAAACACTCACTTGGTTGACAGCTCATGCAATCTGGATATAAAGTCACTATACGCTGCCTGGAGACACTATGCTATGTGACATCAGATGCCACAATCGAGCAGATCGGCCGAGCCGCTGAGCTGCGCTGCGAGGAAGTACACAGGCAGCAACAGGCTGTGGCATGAGGCCTTAGACAAGACCGAACAGAAGAAGAAGATTTAGGCTCAGCAATTGGGACGCGAGACCCATGCTGCATTGAGTGGGAGGCAAGGTAAGACCTGAGCGCAGTGGTAGTAGCTACAACTTGCTGGGTGTTAGCCCGGGCCCTACGGGAAGTGGGCCAGCTAGATCCGGGCAGAACTTGCGGTTGGCCGGGTGAGCTCCCGCTCTGGGACCACACGCTACCCTCCCCCATCATCTACCACCCCTCCCCTTCGATACATTTTGTGTGTGTGTATGTATGTTTCTTATATATATATTCAGTGATGTCACTGACCATGTCATGAATGATGTAATATGTGACATCATCAGCAGTGGATTGCGGGTGCGCGATATATAGTTAGTGCAACTAACTATATATGGAATTTCAATGGTTTTGTGTGAGTAAAATAAGGTTTTCTAAATGCTAATTCCTAACTATATATGGTCTATAACCTATGGTTTTTTCAGTGAATTTCATTGGTTTTTTAACAGCTAATATCTGTAGCTGTAAAATGTATTCTTCTTTAAATCCAAAAATATATTTTATATGTTTATTAATAATTTTTTTTTTAAATATTTTTTTTTCTTCGTTCCCGCTTCGCGAATCGGGAAACTTCCCGTTAGCTGACCTTGATGCCGCGAAATAGACCGCGAGCCGGTAAACGTTTCTTTACCGCAACTGCCGCGTTAGAAAACAACATCGTGACGCCTCCCGTCCACATGACGTTTCGCGTTGTCGAGTGATACGTCATATGACGTGCTACGTTAGCGAACTGGTACGCGAAGCGAGGCGCAAAGCGCAGGTTTCTGGAAGCAAACCGGGAGGCCCTGCAAAGCGCGTAACGTAAACACAGCAGGTCATGTGACTTGGTAATAACACTTTTCATTGGTTCATTTCACTTTTGGTTTCCTAATGATGTAAGACTAGGTCATATAATCTAAAATGAACACTTTTCATTGGTTGAGAACTATTGTTTTTCCCAAATGATGAAAATCCCTCCTTCTTTCCTCACTCTGACTTTCATCATTGTGAGAGAAAGACCCTTTGTTACCAGTGAGCAATGGCTTCTTTAGTAGCTTCAGCTGGTGCTTCCCCACCACCTCCACCACATCCAAGGAAGAGTGGACCACCTGCTGAAGTTATAATTCAGCAAGAAGAGGAAGAAGAGGAACAGGACGAAAAGCACGAAGAGAGGTACTTTTTGCCTGAGGAGCCCAGGACGTCTCACCGGAAAGAAAACTTCATTTGGCAATTTTTTTAAATTCCCAAAGGTCAGAAAAAAGTAAATGCAAGATACGTAACTTGCCTTATATGTCAAGATAGACTGTCCAGAGGGACCGACAAAAAATACAGTTTCGGAAACTACACAATGCATCGCCATATGACTAGGTGGCATCCTAACAACTACAGTGCTGCACAGTTTCGTAACGACCTAGATAATCTCCCTATTATGGCCAGAAGATCTGTTGTACCGGAAGTAACGGGACCAGAGGGCAGGGAGATGGTGCCAAATATACAAACGAGATTTCGTGAAGTAAAACAAGTCTGCGTACATTGCAGTGGATTCATTTGCTACGGAGAAAGTAGCATCACTCTGATCAACAGAGCTATTGACAATCATGCTCATGTTTGTCCGAAACGCCCCAAACAATAAATTCTTTTTTTTTTTTTGTTGCTCCTGTTGAGCCCTTTACAATGAATCGTTTTCGTTGCCCCCTCCAAAAAAAAAACAAAAAAAATATAAAACTGTTCAGAAAAATTCAAAAAAAGTAAAAAAATGTTCAGAAAAATAATAAAAAAAATATAAAACAACAAAAACAATAAAAAAAAAGTTCTTTTCAGAACTACCTCCCCGGTATTAAAAAATTGGTACAATATTTGGAACTGTGCCAACCTCTATTTCTCTTAGTTCGCTTCCCAGTTCGCTCGCCGGTACGCGAACCGGAAGCGAACCAAAAAAACAGTAAGTATAAGGGAAGGAAACAGACAGTTATGTTAAAAGAAAGACAGCTATAGGGGAGTAAACTAGAGATACTATTACCCGTAATCCACTGCTGATGATGTCACATATTACATCATTCATGACATGCTCAGTATGTATGGAAAGGGGCAGATTTATATTAACTAGCACATCCCCAGAGATGCACCAGTTAACGTGCACCACTGCTCTACCACCCACAGTCTGCCGCATTTACAATCAGATAGGACAAAGCTGCATCAAAACCCTGCGCCTGCTTGAAGCAGGCATAGATCTTGACGCAGGTAGGCTGAAAGCTAAAGCAACAACTAAGTGTCGTGTGCAGAAGTTGCAAAAAAGGAAAAATGGCGTTTAAACCAATAATGAGCCCATGCTAACTTAACACAGTGTAAAGATATCCAGGATCTACATCAGTTTGGGGTTCACGAACCTGGCAGGTAAAAGGTACTGAGGCTTTGCACCGTGCATATCTCATCCCAAATCATATGTTGTTTGTGAATGAAACAATTTCCCAGACCAAATGCTTTGGATTGGCTACTTCTAAAAAATTAAACACCCTACTATCCCGGAGTTAGAGGAATATGATGGTTGGAGTAATTTTACTCGGTTGTCCATTAAAGATTTACAGGCCCTACTCCATAATTCTTCCTTTAACATTTCCAGTATAAATCCAAAAGGTTGGCTGCTTTGGCAACGTGCCTTATCCACGGTTTAATAACGCTGCCTTTTGCTTTATATAAGTTTTCAAATTGTATGAAATATATACCAATAGGTCGTTATGCACCTTTAGGTAGTGGTTTTCTTCATGAGGTCTGGTCGCTTCCATACACATACAGATGTTTCAAAGATGATCAAGAAGTTTATCTGAATGGAGAGGAATGCACTGAGACGCCAGATCATTCACTAATGTGTAGGCACATACAGTTACACGGTTCATGCAACAAACACCGACCAAATATGGCTTGCGTGTTGCAAGGCACGCCAGTTCCTGCTATCATCCCCACGTTCAAGTTGTTGGAAAATGGTAGTTATTTGATGCTCAATAATGAAGATTGTTCTGGGTTAATTAAAAGTATTCCTTTTATCGTAACAGTAAGTGAACGGGTTATTTGCTGCAGAAATGTTCTATTTCCTCCCACACATGAACATAGGGAGTTTTCAATCTGGCCACAAATACCAACCTTGGGAGCAGATTTCAACGGCATGGCAAGAATAAGAGCTCTTTTGTCTCAGAGAGAGGTGGCCTTGAGTTCGGCCCGTGAAACTTTCGTGCTTCACATAGCGAACACCCGTACAGAGGTGCAGACCCTTTTAAATACAGATTTGCCTTTCCATTTCAGCAAGATGGTTCGGACTATCTTTAACGCGTCCTCCACAAAGGGCCTGGCGCACTTTTTTAAAGTTGTTACCAGTGGTCTCGTGACTTCATTTGAGAAAATCTTTGGAGTCATCCCTGCTTTCTTTCATTCTATTTTTTCCACTGTGCTTGGTGGATTCCCATTTTTACTTGCATTACCAGCGGACGCTCTTGTGCTTTTTTACATTTTTAAATATGGATGTCCCTCCTGTGCAAGCTGCCGCCCTGCAGCTGCTGACGCTGTTCCGCAATCGCATGCTTGAATATTATGGCACAATGCCGTTGGCGATATTAAGCACGGCATATGGATTATCTTTTCGATTCTCCTACTTCACCTGTGTCCAGCCTGTATTTCACTGCCTGACCTGTGATTTCGATTGGGCCATTGATTTGTGTCTCTGCAGACCGGTTTCTCCTGACGTCGACTTTAATCAGCTGATGACTCCTATCATTACTCACGAGTTGGTTTGTCCTGGCGAAAGGATTATGGCTGTGGCATTGATGCATGGACTAATTGGTCCCTGGAATTTACTGGCGGCAACACAGTCTTTCTTGGAACAGAGCTTTCTTGAAAACCCACCGAGCTGTCCTCTGATGGTGATAGAGGATCCGGTGCTGGGAGAGCACGTATGTTCTTTTCCGCTTTTAAATTGGATGGCTGAACTCTTTTCGGATGAAGACGGTGACTTCCTATTGGAGGCTGTTGCAGCTTATTTTGCATACACAGTTATGTCATAGACCTTTTTCATGTTTGATATGCTGAGTACTAGCATTTTATTGACAATTCATTGACTTATTTGTCAAGTTTTTATTATTTAGCTTGCCTATTGGCTTAAGCCTCGATAAAGTAGTTGGCTGTTTTATTTTTCTTTAGCATTAAATTTTCCTAGTTTTTAATGTTTTACCTTGCGGACCGTCCACATATAAAGTTGCAATCTGCTCTCATGAGATGCCACTTCTATTATCTTATTCAGTTCGTTTCCGGATCATGGGGAGGTGTCATCTAGATCCTGGATATCTTTACACCGTGTTAAGTTAGCATGGGCTCATTACCGGTTTAAACGCCATTTTTCCTTTTTTGCAACTTCTGCACACGACACTTAGTTGTTGCTTTAGCTTTCAACCTAGTAGTTCATCGTGGTTTACATGAGAATAATATGTTATTGCTCTACTATCTGCTTTGCTTGTTAAACTGTATCTGTACAGCGACTGCTGAAGTTTCAAGAACAACACGATACAGAATTGTTATGAGGTCTGATCTCCACGACTTCATACTCATAACATAAGTGCAGCTTCTGCCAATTCTGGGCACGAGGCGGGTTTTATATTGCTTTGCCGAACACACATACACAACACTTGATGCGGTTCACATGAAGAGAGAGCTGGTGTATGCTGATGTGATTCCTTCAAATCTAAGACACTAAAGTATGGGCACGCCCTAAACCAACACAAAGAGACCTTCTTAGCAAATAATATAATATGTGTATTAGGTAGGGTCAGATATAAGCAGCCGCGGGCCGTGGAGGGAGTTACGGTGAGGCAGGGAGGCGGGGAGGGGGAGGGGCAGGGTGGAGCCCTCTCCACCCTGCCCCTCCCCCTCCCCGCCTCCCTGCCCCACCGTAACTCCCTCCACGGCCCGCGGCTGCTTATAAGTGTTGCTAACTCTTATTCATTTACAGCATGTTAACATACTGTCACCATTCGCTTTTTATGTACTAGTAACTATGCTGGTAATTTTGCTACTGATAATATGTGTACTTCTATTATCTAAGATACTACGCCTGAGAAGACGGCATTAGTAAATAAACATTTCAAATGCACATGTGTTCTTCTTAACTCCATGTTCTGGTTTCTAAGAAATATATAACGACCGACTGTTCATGAGTTCCACGTATCCTGAGGTACTATAAGTTCATATTCTGGATTGTCTAAACATTGAGAGTTTGTTATATCCAATGTGACACTGTACCTAGCTTGCTAAGGGGTTTTTGATTACTAAGGTGAGTTTTGGGGCACCCTAATTCGCCGAGGTTCCAATCCTCTGTCCACAGTTCTGTGTGAGAACAGAAACCCTGCGACAGGGACACCCCTGAGCCTTGCTGGAGCTTCATCACACTTGCGATACAACTCCAGCAATGCGCCACCTTTACGGCACAGATACGTCACGCATCTGTGCTGTTTTTGCCCCATGATGCGCCGCATTGTAAATGCAGCACACCATAGGTGACGGAACAGCGGCACAGAATGACTAACACATCCCTGGTGATGCGCCAGTCATCATAAATCTATCCCTATGCTTCTTATCTTGTTAGAGATGAACCGCCATATGTATCATCAAAGTTTTTTGCATTTCCTAAATAGCGAACTTTAAGGAATAAATAGCGATTCTTTACCATTCCTAGTTTGCGATGAGCTATTTGCTAATTACAAATTACCCATTCATTTCCATGCAGCAGGAGGCCCATAGGAATGAAGGTGCAATTTGCGATTAGCAATTACCTCATCGCAAATTACGAATTTTTCCGAGGGTGCAGGGGTGTCTCAAGAACACCCTGCTGCAACCCTGAAAAAGAAATTTGGGGGCATATGGCGCACATAAATTTTGAAAACATTCCTTTACCTCAAAAACGATTTTCAACTCATAATTTGAAAACACTGCACATGGGGAAATGACTTAAAATGTCCTTAAGACACATAAAAGCGTTTTTTGATTGCCTTTGCAGCATGTTTCAGTCACCTTTAACATGCCTATGTAACGCAAACATTCAAAATCTAAATTTGCAATGCACAGGTGGGAGCATATTTACAAGCAATTTGCTCCACAGACAAACTTCTTACATTGAAATGGGAAAAATAACATCAGAGACTCTCAATTACCTTATAAAGAAGCAGACACCATTATGTCCTTGTCATCAATATTAAAACCATTGCTTTTTCTCAAAAACGATTTACAAGTCATAATTTGAAAACACTCCACAGCTCCTATGCACATAAAAACCCTGTCAGTACTAATACTTCACATTTTCTCCAATTACAATTTCTCAAAGAAACAAAATCTATTTGTAAAACACTTGAGACAAAGCAACATTTGAAAAACACAACTTTCTTCATAATTTTCTCCTTAAAGCACACTATTTTCTATCTAAATTAAAGAAATCTTTTCTCACCTTAGCAAATACTTTGAGTTTCAAAACAGTCTCAGAAACACACCAATTTGTCTTCAGCAGAGCAAAAGGTATGCACTCCAGAGTCTGCAGCTATCAAAAGCACAGAAATGCTGTAATTCTTCACACATATCTCTCATGTCACCCAATCAAAACTCTTCCCTCACTTTTTTTCAAATCAAAACCCTTCCCCCCTCTGCCCCCTCTCTGCTTTTTCTGCATAGCAACCACCTCTTGCAAGACCTCTGGTGTTTCCAAGTTCACACAACAATGTTGCAATTGAACTCTGAACTCTCAGTGCACCTGTATATCCAGTGCAATCTTTCCTTTAATGATTTTTTCTTCGCCACTCAAAATACATCTTTCAACGAACTCATCCATGCACCCTAACTTTCTGTTTTCAGCAATCAAAATCCACCAATCACTCTTACTGCTTCATTAACACAGAAACTCCTCAGTTTTTTTCATTTTACACTCTCATTTTTTCAACTGCCATTTCATTGCCACACTTCATCTGACTGCAGGAGAACCTTCTCTCGCCATGTTTTCTGTCTGGATTGTTGGACATAGTTACATCTATTGGGCTCAGAGGTACGCTGAAAACAGGAATTTACCTAACCTCAATTTACAAGATGTGGAAATTAAGTGGTTTGGCCACAGAGGATTAAAATGTCACCAATTGATACCATTGGTGAAAACCTTTATGCATTTGCCAAAACCTGACCTGTTAATTGTGCACTGTGGAGGTAATGATTTGGGCACTTTGACTGGGGTAGGTCTGGAAATGCTTTTAAAGGACACCTTTGAGCAATTGATGGCACTTTTTCCTCAGACTGCCTTGGTATATTCAAATATATGCCAAAGACAAAAATGGAGGTGGTCGAACCAATTTTGTCCACAAATTGAGAAATCGAGGAAGCATGTAAACAAATCTGTTTCAGCTTACATGAGAGACCATGGAATGGGCTCCCTGTACAACAATAACTTGCGTTACTACATGCAAGATATCTACAGAGGAGATGGAGTTCACTTCTCAGATGAGGGCAACAGAATTTTCACTCTGAATTTAAGACTGTGCATTGGTACCTACTTATAAGTACCTAAATGTACCATAAACCCAAAAGCTCTTCTCAGAGCTACCCTACATCTGATCACTCACAATTATTATTTTACTCTAACTTTTTTCACTAATTTTCAAGAAAGTACGCTCCCCAGAACGCTTCCCGGTTCGCGAACCGGGCGCACTCCACGCAAAAAAACTAAAAAAACGATATATTTTTTTTTGCCCTGCGAGACCCTTTTAAAGCCTCCACATCAAACCTAGGGGGTCAGGGACGATCTACTATGCCCCCTTATGGTCATTTGCCCCTTCGCTTTGGCCTCCTCTTGTCTCCCGATCCTACCGAGAGACAAGATGGCGGCCGCTACGGACTGTTTGGAATGTTTACAGACGCCGAAGAACCAATCAGCTTCGCAAAGCTCCGAAGCGGAGCGCTGTTACAGATATATATCTTTTTTTGAACGTTAATTTCTCAAAATCCACTGGAGCACATATATTGAGACCTAGCAAAGGCACATCGGGCTACCAGTCCCTACAATTTTGCCAAGTTTCGTGCAAATCCATTCAGCCGTTCGATTATTATTATTATTTTTTTTTTTTGCCCCGCGGGGCCCTTTTAAAACCTCCACATCAAACCTAGGGGGTCAGCGAGAATCTACTATGCCCCCTTATGGTCATTTGCCCCTTCGCTTTGGCCTCCTCTTGTCTCTCGATCCTACCGAGAGACAAGATGGCGGCCGCTACGGACTGTTTGGAATGTTTACAGACGCCGGAGAACCAATCAGCTTCGCTTCACAAAGCTCCGTTGCGCGAAAAGTACGCGAACTGGAGCGCTGCCCGGTCCGCTGTTACAGATATATATCTTTTTTTGAACGTTAATTTCTCAAAATCCACTGAAGCACATATATTGAGACCTACAAAAGGCACATCGGGCTACCAGTCCCTACAATTTTGCCAAGTTTCGTGCAAATCCATTCAGCCCTTCGGGCTAAAAGTGAGGCCAACCGCCCTATGGAAAACTCAATGTTAAAAACACGTTTTGGGACCCCCCTTTTTTCTCGACCCCCCCTTGACGAACCCCCCCAAATTTTCAAGGGCTGCTCAGAAACAAAATGTGCCATATTCCTGAAAATTTCAGCCAATTCCGTCCACAAACGCCAAAGTTATTAGACATAGAATTTTCAAAAATCCCATAGGGAAAAAATCCTAACTATATATACCTACTGGCGACCGCCAGTAGGTAATATATATATATATATATATATATATATATATATATATATATATATATATATATCCCAGCATTACCTCCTTCATACTTCAAAAGAGGTGCACCGACACTTGGCAGAGTTGCGTTTAAAATCTTTAATGGTGAGACAGCACGAAGGTAAGAGGCAGTCAATCCCAACGTTTCTGCTCTTGTCAAGCCTTGATCACGGGAGGCAGTCTCATTTTGAAAATGACCCACGTGGTTTTCCCATTTATCTCTGTGGGCCGTATTATCGTTTTCAAAATGAGACTGCCTCCCGTGATTACTCAATTACTCAATTACTCAAAATCCTCTGGATGATTCAGAAAAAGGGGGTGGTGATGAACAGAGTGTCTGAATTAAGCAGACCACTCTTACCCAGTCCAAAGATCAGGGCTTGATCCATCACCGTTATTTAGCTCACTGCCCCATCCCAGCTCAGAACCTGGCTATATGCAAATTAGTCTGTCCCTGGCCCAGTGCATCATGGGAACAGGGCAGACCAAACTACCAAGCCAATTCTTCACCAGAAAGGAGACAAGCTTCCGGGGACCGGTTTCTGCCATTTCAGGCGTCGTCGGCCCGGCTTGCTTGAATCCTGATGGAGCAGTGAGCAAGGGACTCATGTCTGAGTATACCCTTCCACGCTTATGGTGGACAAAATGATTCAGAAAAAGGGGGTGGTGATGAACAGAGTGTCTGAATTAAGCAGACCACTCTTACCCAGTCCAAAGATCAGGGCTTGATCCATCACCGTTATTTAGCTCACTGCCCCATCCCAGCTCAGAACCTGGCTATATGCAAATTAGTCTGTCCCTGGCCCAGTGCATCATGGGAACAGGGCAGACCAAACTACCAAGCCAATTCTTCACCAGAAAGGAGACAAGCTTCCGGGGACCGGTTTCTGCCATTTCAGGCGTCGTCGGCCCGGCTTGCTTGAATCCTGATGGAGCAGTGAGCAAGGGACTCATGTCTGAGTATACCCTTCCACGCTTATGGTGGACAAAATGATTCAGAAAAAGGGGGTGGTGATGAACAGAGTGTCTGAATTAAGCAGACCACTCTTACCCAGTCCAAAGATCAGGGCTTGATCCATCACCGTTATTTAGCTCACTGCCCCATCCCAGCTCAGAACCTGGCTATATGCAAATTAGTCTGTCCCTGGCCCAGTGCATCATGGGAACAGGGCAGACCAAACTACCAAGCCAATTCTTCACCAGAAAGGAGACAAGCTTCCGGGGACCGGTTTCTGCCATTTCAGGCGTCGTCGGCCCGGCTTGCTTGAATCCTGATGGAGCAGTGAGCAAGGGACTCATGTCTGAGTATACCCTTCCACGCTTATGGTGGACAAAATGATTCAGAAAAAGGGGGTGGTGATGAACAGAGTGTCTGAATTAAGCAGACCACTCTTACCCAGTCCAAAGATCAGGGCTTGATCCATCACCGTTATTTAGCTCACTGCCCCATCCCAGCTCAGAACCTGGCTATATGCAAATTAGTCTGTCCCTGGCCCAGTGCATCATGGGAACAGGGCAGACCAAACTACCAAGCCAATTCTTCACCAGAAAGGAGACAAGCTTCCGGGGACCGGTTTCTGCCATTTCAGGCGTCGTCGGCCCGGCTTGCTTGAATCCTGATGGAGCAGTGAGCAAGGGACTCATGTCTGAGTATACCCTTCCACGCTTACGGTGGACAAAATGATTCAGAAAAAGGGGGTGGTGATGAACAGAGTGTCTGAATTAAGCAGACCACTCTTACCCAGTCCAAAGATCAGGGCTTGATCCATCACCGTTATTTAGCTCACTGCCCCATCCCAGCTCAGAACCTGGCTATATGCAAATTAGTCTGTCCCTGGCCCAGTGCATCATGGGAACAGGGCAGACCAAACTAGCAAGCCAATTCTTCACCAGAAAGGAGACAAGCTTCCGGGGACCGGTTTCTGCCATTTCAGGCGTCGTCGGCCCGGCTTGCTTGAATCCTGATGGAGCAGTGAGCAAGGGACTCATGTCTGAGTATACCCTTCCACGCTTATGGTGGACAAAATGATTCAAAAAAAGGGGGTGGTGATGAACAGAGTGTCTGAATTAAGCAGACCACTCTTACCCAGTCCAAAGATCAGGGCTTGATCCATCACCGTTATTTAGCTCACTGCCCCATCCCAGCTCAGAACCTGGCTATATGCAAATTAGTCTGTCCCTGGCCCAGTGCATCATGGGAACAGGGCAGACCAAACTACCAAGCCAATTCTTCACCAGAAAGGAGACAAGCTTCCGGGGACCGGTTTCTGCCATTTCAGGCGTCGTCGGCCCGGCTTGCTTGAATCCTGATGGAGCAGTGAGCAAGGGACTCATGTCTGAGTATACCCTTCCACGTTTATGGTGGACAAAATGATTCAGAAAAAGGGGGTGGTGATGAACAGAGTGTCTGAATTAAGCAGACCACTCTTACCCAGTCCAAAGATCAGGGCTTGATCCATCACCGTTATTTAGCTCACTGCCCCATCCCAGCTCAGAACCTGGCTATATGCAAATTAGTCTGTCCCTGGCCCAGTGCATCATGGGAACAGGGCAGACCAAACTACCAAGCCAATTCTTCACCAGAAAGGAGACAAGCTTCCGGGGACCGGTTTCTGCCATTTCAGGCGTCGTCGGCCCGGCTTGCTTGAATCCTGATGGAGCAGTGAGCAAGGGACTCATGTCTGAGTATACCCTTCCACGCTTATGGTGGACAAAATGATTCAGAAAAAGGGGGTGGTGATGAACAGAGTGTCTGAATTAAGCAGACCACTCTTACCCAGTCCAAAGATCAGGGCTTGATCCATCACCGTTAATTAGCTCACTGCCCCATCCCAGCTCAGAACCTGGCTATATGCAAATTAGTCTGTCCCTGGCCCAGTGCATCATGGGAACAGGGCAGACCAAACTACCAAGCCAATTCTTCACCAGAAAGGAGACAAGCTTCCGGGGACCGGTTTCTGCCATTTCAGGCGTCGTCGGCCCGGCTTGCTTGAATCCTGATGGAGCAGTGAGCAAGGGACTCATGTCTGAGTATACCCTTCCACGCTTATGGTGTCATGAGTGATGTCACTGACCATGTCATGAGTGATGTAATATGTGACGTCATCAGCAGTGCATTGCACGCGCAAGTTATAGTGAGTCCAACTAACTATAACGTGGGAATTTCAATGGTTTTATGCGAGTAAAACTTACAGCTAACTATAACAGGTGTGAAACCTATGGTTTTTTCAGTGAATTTAATAGGTTTTTTAAATGCTAATTCCTAACTATAACTGGTGTGAAACCTATGGTTTTTTCAGTGAATTTCAATGGTTTTTTAATAGCAAATCTCTATAGGTATGAAAAGTAATATTTTTTTTATAACAAATTTTATATTGTATAATTATGTAATAGTTTTTTTTATTTATTTATTTATTAATTTTTTTTGCTGGAGCGCTCCTGGGGCGCGTACCAATGCGCTCACCTGTAAGCGCAGTGTTTCGGCGCGCCCCGGGGCGCGTACCGGTGAGCGTCCCGTTAGCACTATTGCCGCGAACGAAAACAATATATCGCGTAGCCGCATGATGCGTCATATCACGCACTGCGTAAGCGCACCCGGAAGCACGCAAGCGCATACGATCGCGCAACATCTTGACGCGCTTACGCTACGCGCCCCGGTGCACGACTACGGGCGCGCCCCGGGGCGCGTAGCGTAGGCGCGTCGGGCCATGTGACCTGAAAATAACACTTTTGATTGGTTCACAACAGTTTTGTTTAATAAATGATGAAAGACCCCACCTTTTTTCTCATTTTCACTTTCTTGTTTGAGTGAAGAAGACCTGCATTCATTCTGTGAGAAATGGCTTCCCTAGTAGCATCTGCAGGTGCATCTGCACCACCACCACCTCCACCACCACCACAAGGACCACCACAAGACCACATTGGTGGTCAACAAGAAGAGGAGGACGAAGAGGATGAGGTGGAGAGGGAATTTTTGCCTGAGGACAATCCCCCATACAGACCCAAGAAACATTTTATTTGGAACTTTTTCAAGATGCCAAGGGGTGCTAAAAAGGTGAATGCAGCTAAGGTGACTTGCCTCATCTGTGGCCAAGAACTGTCAAGAGGGAGCCCAAAGAAGAAGTATTCTTTTGGGAACCACACGATGATTAGGCATATGCAGAGGAAGCACCCGAACAATTATTCCGCAGCAGAGGTCAGGGAACTGACCAAGAACTCTTCCCATCCTTCTTCTTCAAGCGCCTCCAATCAACCCACTCTATTGGATGCAGAGGCTAGGCAGATGGTCCCTAATGTACAAACTAAGTTTGGGGATTATAAATTTGTTTGCAAATATTGCAACAAATCAATTTCATATGGTGAGCAAAGCATCACTTTACTCAATCGAGCTGCAGACAACCATCACTGCAGCAAGCAACCTTAATTTTTTTCAAATTTTTTTGCTCCAGTTGAGCTGTTTGCAATTCCCTGTGTTTTGTTTGCCCCCCAGAAAAAATACAAAAAAAATAAAATTGTTAAGAAAAGCAAAAAAAAGTAAAATAATTTCAAAAAAACAATAAAAAAAATATAAAACAACAAAAAGAATAAAAAAACAGTTCTTTTCAGAACTACCTCTAATTTATAAAAAAATGCTACTTTTTTTTGAAAACTCATTCTTTTTTCTCCACGGTACGCTCCCCGGTACGCACCCCGGTGCGCGTACCGGGCGCTCCCCCCGCGAAAATCGAAAAAAAAAAAAAAATGTTTTGCCCCGCGGGCCCCTTTTATGGCCCCCACATCAAACCTAGGGGGTCAGGGGGGGGTCTACCCTGCCCCCTTGTGGTCATTTCCCCCTTTGATTTTTGCCACCTCTTGTGTCTCGATCCTACCGAGACACAAGATGGCGGCCGCTCCGGACTGTTTCGAATGTTTACAGACACCCGAGAGCCAATCAGCTTCCCGTGCGCAAGTCGCGTGGCGCGCCCGGAGCACTCCCCGGTACGCGTACCGGGGCGCGCTTATAGATATATACATTTTTTTGAACCTAAATTACTCAAAATCCTCTGGAGCACATATCTTGAGACATAGCAAAGGCACATCGGGCTACCAGTCCCTACAATTTTGCCAAGTTTGGTGAAAATCCATTCAGCCATTCGAGCTAAAAGTGCGACAGACCGCCCTATGGAAATTAACATGGGGAAAACACGTTTTGGGACCCCTCTTTTATCTCGGCCCCCGCTTCACGAATCCCCCCCAAACTTTCAGGGAAGGAGCGGAGAGCCGGGAGGCAAAGTTGCTGAAAAATTCAGGCTGATTCCTCAACCGGCGCCAAAGTTATTCCAAATAGAATGTTGCGATTTCCCTATGGAAATCAAGCCTAACTATAACTACCTACTGGCGACCGCCAGTAGGTAATATGTATATATAAATATATATATATATATATATATATATATA
Organism: Lissotriton helveticus; assembly: GCF_964261635.1. NCBI lineage: Eukaryota > Metazoa > Chordata > Amphibia > Caudata > Salamandridae > Lissotriton > Lissotriton helveticus. The sequence goes on along the minus strand of NC_136060.1, from coordinate 14,784,021 downwards.
TATATATATATATCCGAGTTTCCAAGTTGCTCCAAAGGGTTGCGGTCGGCCCCGTGGGAAGTGGCGTGGATGCCGGCAGAGCACGCCGGAACTTCAATGACTAAACTTCGTCCCACAAATCACCACGCTCTCAGACAACAAGTAAACGCCAGAGATCAGCAGAGTCCAAGGGTGTTTATTGACACCTTACTACATGTTTCGGCTTACAAGAAGCCTTGATCACGTAAGTTTGTGCAACTCATCTGTACAGCGTAAATACTATACAACAACAACATAAACAAAGGACTCAGGTCGCATGTCATAAGGCAAAAAGTGTGTCGGCCATGTTGGAACGATCAAATTACGCCGGTAATCCGTCTTACCGAACATAACAAATGCACGTGCACATAATCAGAAATTCATGATCATGATAAACGTATATATTTTAACAAATCATACATAAATGCATATTGTATACAAGTGCAAACAAGACCTGTAGGGTCTGCTGGTATTCGCATTCAGTGGCCCTGCTGCATGGTGTAATCAACAGAGTGTGACTATCTATATCGTGTTGGAGGTAACCAACATGCATGGCAAAAGAGTTGGATAATATGCAAATAGATGAAAGTGTCTCAGCCAGTTACTAGGTGAAATACCTGGGTTCCCAAAGTGCCTACAGGGGTTTGCAGAAGGCGACGAAGCGCCAAAGTTCTATCAGGCGGCCTGGTCACAAAGTCAATGTCAGTGAAATTAAGCCAGTAATGGACGTGCTCTTATCTTATATCAGGAACGTGAAGGGAATTTGGCTGGTGCAGGTGCAGTGAAGGGCCTCAATCCCAGTGATGTTCCTGTGAATTTAAAATAGCATTGACGATCTCTTCCTGGTCTGGCAGGGCACTGAAGAACAGGCTTCTGGCTTTATTGACCGTCTTAATCTTAATAACAAGAACATTAGATTGACGAGCAATATAAGCAAAGACATGGCTGAATACCTCGATGTCAGAATTGACATTGTCGACAATCAGATTCTCACATCACTCTTCAGAAAAGAAACCGCAGGCAACAGCATTCTCCATGCCCTCAGCAGCCACCCTGAACCTCTGAAGTGGAGTATCCCCTACGGGGAGTTGCTAAGGGCAAGGAGAAATTGCAATACTGATGCCAGCTACCAATTGGTGGCCAAAGACATGTTGGATAGATTCAAACAGCGTGACTACCCTGCTTGGGTGCTCAAAAAGGCCAAGCAAAAGGCGGACACTGTCAAACGTTGTGACACCCTAAGCAATATTGTCAAGGACGATATATCACCGGGTGACAGCGTCACACGCCTTATCCTCACCTTTAACAAAGAATCTAAGCAGATCCAGAAAATCATCACCAAAAACTGGCATATTCTGAAGAGTGACAGCATTATAGGCAATCTCATCCCTGAAAGACCCAGCATCACCTACAGAAAAAGCCAAAACTTGAGGGACATATGTGTCCGCAGTGATATCACTGATTATTCCAAAAGCAAAGGCCTTGGCCTTAAAGGGTACTTCCCATGCGGGCATTGCAAAGCCTGCAAAAGTAGCACTCTTGTCAAAAAAGTGGAATACAATGGCCTAAAGAAAGAGATCACCCAATTCCTGACCTGTAACACCATGTTTGTTATTTATGTGATTGTCTGCCCATGCGAACTATGGTATATTGGCAGCACTACCGCCCATGCCAAGAAACGCATCTTAGAGCACTATCGTGCAATCATCCACAAGGATGCAAAATATCCCGTGGCACGCCACTTTAGTGAATTTCACTTCTCTGACCCCACTCTCATGAGATTTTTCATCCTGGAACAAATAGAGAGAAATCCCAGGGGTGGGAACCGCGTCCTGAAAATGAGACAGAGGGAATCGAGATACATAATCAATTTCCAAACCAAGGCCCCGGGGGGGCTGAACCATGACGAAGAATTAGCAATTCATCTCAAGGACGATTATGTATAAATACCCTGTCATTTTCATGTCTGTACCTCATTAATCTGCTGTGTTGTTACATGATCTCCATGCGCTCCTCTCTTCCTCTCCCATGCGCCTACTATCAGGTTTATTGACTTCATGCATACGCTGTTTGTCATGTTAGATTTTTAACATCTGCTATTTTAAATTCACAGGAACATCACTGGGATTGAGGCCCTTCACTGCACCTGCACCAGCCAAATTCCCTTCACGTTCCTGATATAAGATAAGAGCACGTCCATTACTGGCTTCATTTCACTGACATTGACTTTGTGACCAGGCCGCCTGATAGAACTTTGGCGCTTCGTCGCCTTCTGCAAACCCCTGTAGGCACTTTGGGAACCCAGGTATTTCACCTAGTAACTGGCTGAGACACTTTCATCTATTTGGATATTATCCAACTCTTTTGCCATGCATGTTGGTTACCTCCAACACGATATAGATAGTCACACTCTGTTGATTACACCATGCAGCAGGGCCACTGAATGCGAATACCAGCAGACCCTACAGGTCTTGTTTGCACTTGTATACAATATGCATTTATGTATGATTTGTTAAAATATATACGTTTATCATGATCATGAATTTCTGATTATGTGCACGTGCATTTGTTATGTTCGGTAAGACGGATTACCGGCGTAATTTGATCGTTCCAACATGGCCGACACACTTTTTGCCTTATGACATGCGACCTGAGTCCTTTGTTTATGTTGTTGTTGTATAGTATTTACGCTGTACAGATGCGTTGCACAAACTTACGTGATCAAGGCTTCTTGTAAGCCGAAACATGTAGTAAGGTGTCAATAAACACCCTTGGACTCTGCTGATCTCTGGCGTTTACTTGTTGTCTGAGAGCGTGGTGATTTGTGGGACGAAGTTTAGTCATATATATATATATATATATGTATATATATATATATATATATATATATATATATGTGTGTGTGTGTGTGTGTGTGGCAGAAGGACGTCTTAACACCAATAGCAAAAAGACGAGGCGAACCCAGGAACTAGTGCGTTTTGAATTTATTTAGTGCCCAACACCAAAAACCGCCATAACGCGTTTCAGCCTAAGGAGGCCTTGATCACATTACAACGTTTGAAAGGGCGGGATATTCCTTTTAAAGTGTACCAAGTCATGACATGTAATTGCAACAGCGTCAGCATAAACATAGAAAACATACTGCATTGAAAACTAATATAAGCAAAACTTGAAATGTGTCAAATTTGATTAAAACAGTCAGTTAATCAAATAGCCATAGACTTGAGTAAATAATATCACTAATAACACTAATTATTTAGATCAAATATAAAACATATAAATAAAGAAATACATTTGTTTAAAACATAAATATTCCTCAACATTGCTGTTAAAAAAAACTCTAAGCGGTAAAACCAATGTAAACCACGTGTCAATATATAGTGAGACTAGTAAAATCCAGTTTAAATCAATAAATAACTAAGATATACTGACATCTCTCAAACTTTTTTTTTTTTAAAAGTACATATAAGTGGTATCATCAGGTTAATCTAAAGTCACGTTGTTCTGACTAAATATAGAGAGAACAATATGAGATAAAGCCCAAGTGGGCAGATGCCTGATGTCATATTAGTTTTAAAAAGAAATTGTGCAAATTTCGCAAATAAATACAGTCATGAAATATGGTACAAACCCTGTGATAAAAAGTGACAAGATAATACATTTAGAATATTAAAATTAACCAAAATGATCAAATGAAGAAGCAGCTAGTTTCAGTGTACAATATAACAGGCATAATTTGATTTAAATTCACAGATAAGTAAAGCAATCCTCGCTAGCGTTCAATTCATTCAGTGTTTTAGAATCTAAGAGAATGATGTGTCTAGTCTCTAATTTCCGTAGTAGTGCCTCTCGGTCACCACCTCTCCTTTGAGGAGGGACTATATCAATTACAAAATACCTTAGATCTATAGGATTTTTGGTGTGTTTTTCCTCAAAATGTCGAGCGACTGGGTACGCGGTGTTGCCGTTGGTAATGGCCCGTAGGTGCTGGAGTATTCTTTTGTACACCTGTGGCCTGGTACTACCCACAGAGCGCAGGCCACAGGGACACTCCAGCACATACACCGTGTACTCAGTCCTACATGTTAGCTTATGTTTAATACATACAGGTTTCTCATTGAAAGGACTCTTGTATTCAGTTTTGCTGATTCCATTCCTGCATGCCTTACACGTCGAACATTTGAGGAAGCCTTTGCTGCTATTAAGCCAAGAGCCAGTAGTTCTCACTTCTGGGCTACTGGATACCAGACAATTGTTCATAGACCTAGCTCTCTTGTAAGCAATACTAGGAGAGCAAGTAACCTAATTGCCCAGTACTGGGTCACTGGTAATGAGAGCCCAATTCCTTTTCACAATACTACGAATGGTTTGGTGTTGACAGCTGCATGTGAAAATCACCCTGGTCTCAGTTAGTTCATCACTAGCTCTGTTCCTAGTGCTGCAAGTGCTACTAGTCAATAGCTGTAACCTACCATGAGAGTTAGCTCATTTCATTGCCTTGTCTAAGAGATTAAGTTTGTAACCTCTTCTCTAAAACCTGGCCTTGCATGCTACCTGTGCCTCTCTGCAATCCACGTCCGTACTACATATTCTCCAGATACAAGGTATTTCTCCGTTTGGTATACTTCGTATAAGATGAGCAGGATGATGACTAGAAGCATGTACCACGGCATTATCGGCTGTGGGCTTTCTGAACAATTTAGTTTCCAATTTACCATTGCGAATAAAAATCTCTACATCCAAAAAGCATATTGATTTGGCGCTGATTCGACTGGTGAACCCAAGGTTCAAATTGTTATCTTTAACATTATCTATGAACTGTACTGCTTCGCTTTCCAGACCATCCCAAACAATCAAAAGGTCGTCTATGTATCTCATCCATTTGACGACTTTTGAACACATGATTGTCGGGTAATTGGGTTTGAGGACCTGTTCCTCCCGGTATCCCATGTGAAGACAGGCATAACTAGGGGAGAAACAGGCCCCATAGCCACACCCCTGACCTGCTGGAACAACTGGTTAGCGAATAGAAAGAAATTATTTTCAAGGCATAAGTTAATCATAGACAAAATCATCTTGCTATGTTCATTCAAACAAGAGGGTCTCATGCTTCGATAGTGTTGCACGGCTTTCAAACCATCCCTGTGGTAAATACTTGTATACAGGGAGGTAACATCTAGGGATATCAGCAAATAACCGGGTTGCCATGTGAAATTAGCAAGTTTGCTTAGTAAGTCTCCTGTATCTAAGACAAAGGATGGACATTTTTTAAAATACTCTTGAAGAAAAAAGTCCACATATTTGCTGACATTCTCTAGGATACTATAGCAGGCGGAAATGATTGGTCGACCTGGTGGCTTAATGCAATTCTAATGTATCTTTGGGATGAAGTATACTACAGGCATGACTGGATGTTCTTTTTTCATGAACTTAAACTCCTCCATAGATATTAGGCCCATGCTTCTCCACGCCATCAGGTTCGTATATATACAATTCCAAGCCTGCTGAACTTCACTCAATTTAGTCCTCTTGTAACAGTCTCTATCCTTAATTTGGCCAAGGGCTTCTTCCATGTACATTTGTCTCGGCCACATATATACATATATTACCTAATGGCAGTCGCCAGTAGGTAGTTATAGTTAGGACCTATTATCCATATGAAAATCGTAACATTCTTTTCCCAATAACTTTGGCGCTGGTTGACGAATTTTCACGAAATTTTCAAAACTCGTGAGGCGCTCTGGTCAGCTCCTATCTGAAAGGTTTCGGGGTGATTCGGCAAGCAGGGGCCTAGAAAAAAGGGGGTCACAAAACGTGTTTTCTCCATGTTATTTCCCATAGGAAACTTTAGACACGGCTACAGCCCGAACTGCATAACGGAATTACACCAAATTCGGCAAAAAGGTAGCCCTTGGTTCATAAAGAACTCTTTTTGTTAAATGGTGTAAATCCATTCAGTAGTTCCTGAGAAATTTGTAAACGAAAAAATATCAATATCTGGGCGGAGCCTAACCACATATGTCATCGTGAGATCTGATTGGCTGTCAGCATTTCATCCTGGAGTTGCTGGCAGCTATCTTGGAACCAATATACATGATAGTACCCCATTGAAATGCATTGTAGCGAATTAAAGATTTTGAGGGTTACCAAAAGGAGAGCTATAAAGGGTGATAACAGACTTTAGTTACATAAGAATTAATTTGTTGATGGTACCATACTAATTTCAGGAACTGTGGTGTGTTCTAAGGTGATTTTACCCTGTGAAAACCCTTCTGCTGGGATATCATGAATCATGTTTGAGAGAAAACTATTTTCACATACTTGTAACATAGAGTTTTGAAGGTGCTCCAGAAGCTAAAATGGGAGCATATTTTCTGTAAATTCACATTATCTTTCTCAGTCATGTGAGAATGAAGTCTGACATTCTCAGTAAACATGTACATCCAACAAGGGCAGACACTGTCAGTTGATTCCTTTGTGTTCTACTGCAGCTTCCCAGAGTGTTCTAAAGAACAACTAGAACGCTAACAGCCTTACTTATGACAAACGTGTGGCACACCTGAAGCCATCTTGATTGGAATAAACTGGTAACACTTAAAACATTTAATTTAAAAAGGAACAAAATGATGGGGTTCATTTTGTCATAGAAATTATGGTTAGTGCTGTAGAAAGAAAAAATAGGACATGCTTCAAGTGTGATCTCAAATATCTTCCTGTTATAACAGGAGCAGCCTGTCAGTTGATGCCTTCATGTTCTACTGCAGCTTCCCAGAGTGTTCTAAAGAAGCACTAGAGCACTAACAGTCTTAACTCGTAACTCTTGAAACATTTAATAAGGAACAAAACGAGGGGGTTCATTTTGCCATTAAAATTATGGTTAGTGCTGCAGAAAGAAAATGTAGGGCATGTTTTAAGTGAGATCTCAAATCCTCTTCTATTTCATTAGAAAATTCTGACATGCAGACTGAAATAATTACTTTCAATACCAGCAGTAGACTTCCAGTTAACTTTCTGGTGAGCAGTAGCTTTACTACAGTGATCTAATGAACAAGTAGCCTATTAACATTCTGAATTTATGGCAAATGTGTGACACATCTGAATGCCTTCTTGATGGAATCAAAGTAAAAACTGAAAGCATTTCCTACTGAGGAGACTGCAGTAAATGAGGAAATTAGGAAACTTCATAACAAATAAGTCTCCCAAGATGGCCACCAGAGAAAAAAGAACCCAAATGTAGCACAAATATCACCCAGGTGTAGCCCACATATAGCCCAATGACAGAAGTGCGCACAACACTTTTTATTTTTCATTTTTCTGCAGTTTTATATAGTGCTGACTGATCAAGTATTCGAGCGTTACATCTTACTCGGACCCCTTATTGCGTATTTTGCATGAAGTAGATGAGATTGATCTTGCGAAATATTGAACTTTACAACTTGAAGTTGCTCTGAACCGGGCTTTGTAACACCCGTTTTTACCTACTGGTTTTAATTAATTCTCACTGTATTGTATTAGGAAAGAGAATTTACTGTTTTTATGTTCACTTTTATGATCTATGTTTCTAAATCAGTTCGAATAAAGTTTAATGAATTCTATGGCAGGACAGAGGCGAGGATTATGCATATCTTTCCTCACTTTATTTGCATAGCAGTTCAAAGAAAACATAACATAACAATCATTAAACAAAAGACTACACAACCCATGAACCATTAGGGGGGTAGTCTCCAAAGCAACTATAGTCCAATCATATCACAGTCCATCATATATAATATCGTGACGTCCTTTCCGCTTCCTCTTTTTTCACTGCTCGTCAGTTAAGTGCATTCCTTACATTCTTGGCTTAATCTGACGTTGTTGCTGTTTATATAGCGGTTTCTTGTGCATGTTATTAGCATTATTGCCTTGATATTGTTTCATATTCCCTGCGCAGCAGGCTCTTGCCCGAGAGCGTTCTCCCCCTCGCAGTTTCTCCCGCAGTGCCCTCTGAGCACATTGAGATCCTGTCAGGCGCGTCTGGTGCGAGCGAGGCAGCTCCGTCGAGTGCTCCCACTGGTCTTTACACGCGTTTGGGAATCCGGTCACTCCTTTTGTATCCGCTTGATTTCCGACCAACCCACGCCTAATTTTAACACCGCTACGCGGTGATTTCCCCACACGGCCACGTTAGTGACCATCGCCACCTGGTGGTTGTAATTGGTATTGCACCTCAGTCTATTCTTATACCAGCTTTGGGGAAAGTCCAGCTGTTGGAGCACCGGCGAGGAGGCTGCTTTAAGGATTTTAAGGGCATTTGTTCTGTGCTCACATCCTCTGCTATCATGTCTTCTCCAGAAGACCATTTTTACTCCTCCTACCAGGAAGTGGAGGAGGACTGGCCCCCCAACTTCTCCCTCCAGCAGGGGACCAAGCCCTCTCTATTGCTATTTCTAGGGCGCTGGCTCCTCTTAGTGATCAGGTTGATAAGCTGGCGAAAAGCATCCCTGGGGTGTTCAGTGACCTAGCTCGGATGGCGGCGGATCCCATTAGCTCCCAGATGGGGAATAAAAGGGCCGTTAAGCATAATGCAGGGCATTTGGAAGGATTTGATACATTTACGGAGACCTTCCTCTAGAGTGTGCAAATGCTAAAACATGCACCCTGCCGGGAGGAGGAGGAGCCGGAGAAAATTGCGACGCTGTCACCACTATTGTAGACCCCGACGGTGGGTTTCCCTTAGAGGGAGAGGGTGTGTCGGAGGACGATTTCTCCTCCGATGAGGATAAGGACTCGGGGCGTCCCTGGTGTCCAGAGTCCCACTCCTCTCAGTCCCCGGTTGGGGATGGGGTCCACTCAGACATGTTCGAGCTTACCCAAATTTACCATCCTAGGTCTGCGGAGTGGACCCCTGATGCCAAAGTGGCAGAGTATGTGGTGGGGAAAATCCATTAACCCCTTGAAAGGGAAGACATGAATAGGATGAGGGGAGAATGCCCAATGCCCAAGGCCCTCACTGAAGGGGAAGATGGCACACATGCCTGAAATTGATAAGAAACAATGTTCCTTTTTCTCCAAGTATATGAGGGATCCCAAGAAAGGAATTGATAGTTCTTGGACGTGGTAGGGCCCTTGACCCAAATTATTCAATTGGCGGAGCGTTCAAAAGAGTCAGGATCCCCTTTGTCCATGGATATTGTGTTGGTTGGGCGCACTACCCTAAACCCTAAAACACTACCCCCAGCAAGCCACCCTACAGCATCCAAACATAACTGCACTACCCTAAACCCTAAAACACTACCACCAACATGACTCCCTACATTACCCAAACACCACTGCACTACCCTAAACCCTAATTCTATCCCCAGCACAACCCCCTATACTACACAAACACCACTGCACTGCCCTAAACCCTAAAACACTACCCCCAGAACGACCCCTTCACTACACAAACACCACGGCACTGCCTTAACCCCTACAACACTACCCCCAGCATGACCCCCTACACTACACTAACACCACTGCACTACCCTAAACCTTAAATCTACCCCCAGCATGACCCCCTACACTACACAAACACCACTGCACTACCCTAAACCCTAAAACACTACCCACAGCATGACCCCTTTCAGTACCTAAACACAACTGCACTACCCTAAACCCTAAAACACTACCCCCAGCATGACCCCTTGACTACCCAAACACAACTGCACTACCCTAAACTCAAAGACACTACCCCCAGCATGACCCCCTACACTACCCAAACACCACAGCACAACCCTAAACCCTAAAACACCCCCCTACACTACACAAACACCACTGCACTACCCTAAACCCTAAAACACTAGAACCCAGAACGACCCCCTACAGTACATAAAAACCACTGCACTACCCTAAACCCTGAAACACTACCCCTACACTACACAAACACCACTGCACTACCCATAACCCTAAAACAGTACCCCCAGCATGACTCCCTACACTAAACAAACACCACTGTACTACAGTAAACCCAAAACACTACCCCCTACACTACCGAAACACCACTGCAATACCCTAAACCCTAAAACCCTACACCCAACATGATCCCCTACACAAACATCACTGCACTACCCTAAACCATAACACTCTACCCCCAGCACGACCCCCTACACTACCCAAACACAACTGTACTACCCTAGACCCTAAAACGACCCCCAGCATGACCTCTCACACTACACAAACACCACTGCACTACCCTAAACCCTAAAACACTACCCCCAGCACGACCCCTACACTACCCAAACACCACTGCACTACCCTAAAACACTAACCCCAGCATGACCCCCTACACTACCCAAACACCACTGCTCTACCGTATACCCTAAAACTTGACCCCCTACATTACACAAACACAATTGCACTACCCTAAACCCTAACAAACTACCCACAGCATGACCCTCTACACTACACAAACACCCCTGCACTACCCTAAACCATAAAACACTACCCAACCACTGCACAACCCTAAACCCTAAAACACTACCCCCAGCATGACCTCCTAAACCTTAAATCTACCCCCAGCATGACCCCCTACACTACACAAACACCACTGCACTACCCTAAACCCTAAAACACTACCCACAGCATGACCCCTTTCAGTACCTAAACACAACTGCACTACCTTAAACCCTAAAACACTTCCCCCAGCATGACCCTTTGACTACCCAAACACAACTGCACTACCCTAAACCGAAAGACACTACCCCCAGCATGACCCCTACACTACCCAAACACCACAGCACAATCCTAAACCCTAAAACACACCCCCTACACTACACAAACACCACTGCACTACCCTAAACCCTAAAACACTAGAACCCAGAACGACCCCCTACAGTACATAAACACCACTGCACTACCCTAAACCCTGAAACACTACCCTTACACTACACAAACACCACTGCACTACCCATAACCCTAAAACAGTACCCCCAGCATGACTCCCTACACTAAACAAACACCACTGTACTACAGTAAACCCAAAACACTACCCCAGCACTACCCCCTACACTACCGAAACACCACTGCAATACCCTAAACCCTAAAACCCTACTCCCAGCATGATCCCCTACACAAACACCACTGCACTACCCTAAACCATAACACTCTACCCCCAGCACGACCCCCTACACTACCCAAACACAACTGTACTACCCTAGACCCTAAAACGACCCCCAGCATGACCTCTCACACTACACAAACACCACTGCACTACCCTAAACCCTAAAACACTACCCCCAGCACGACCCCTACACTACCCAAACACCACTGCACTACCCTAAAACACTAACCCCAGCATGACCCCCTACACTACCCAAACACCACTGCTCTACCGTATACCCTAAAACTTGACCCCCTACATTACACAAACACAATTGCACTACCCTAAACCCTAACAAACTACCCACAGCATGACCCTCTACACTACACAAACACCACTGCACTACCCTAAACCATAAAACACTACCCAACCACTGCACAACCCTAAACCCTAAAACACTACCCCCAGCATGACCTCCTAAACCTTAAATCTACCCCCAACATGACCCCCTACACTACACAAACACCACTGCACTACCCTAAACCCTAAAACACTACCCACAGCATGACCCCTTTCAGTACCTAAACACAACTGCACTACCTTAAACCCTAAAACACTTCCCCCAGCATGACCCTTTGACTACCCAAACACAACTGCACTACCCTAAACCGAAAGACACTACCCCCAGCATGACCCCTACACTACCCAAACACCACAGCACAATCCTAAACCCTAAAACACACCCCCTACACTACACAAACACCACTGCACTACCCTAAACCCTAAAACACTAGAACCCAGAACGACCCCCTACAGTACATAAACACCACTGCACTACCCTAAACCCTGAAACACTACCCTTACACTACACAAACACCACTGCACTACCCATAACCCTAAAACAGTACCCCCAGCATGACTCCCTACACTAAACAAACACCACTGTACTACAGTAAACCCAAAACACTACCCCAGCACTACCCCCTACACTACCGAAACACCACTGCAATACCCTAAACCCTAAAATCCTACACCCAGCATGATCCCCTACACAAACACCACTGCACTACCCTAAACCATAACACTCTACACCCAGCACGACCCCCTACACTACCCAAACACAACTGTACTACCCTAGACCCTAAAACGACCCCCAGCATGACCTCTCACACTACACAAACACCACTGCACTACCCTAAACCCTAAAACACTACCCCCAGCACGACCCCTACACTACCCAAACACCACTGCACTACCCTAAAACACTAACCCCAGCATGACCCCCTACACTACCCAAACACCACTGCTCTACCGTAAACCCCAAAACTTGACCCCCTACATTACACAAACACAATTGCACTACCCTAAACCCTAACAAACTACCCACAGCATGACCCTCTACACTACACAAACACCACTGCACTACCCTAAACCCTAAAACACTACCCAACCACTGCACAACCCTAAACCCTAAAACACTACCCCCAGCATGACCTCCTACACTACCTAAACACCACTGCACTACCCTAACCCCCCTACACTATACAAACACCACTGCACTACTCTAAACCCTAAAACACTACCCCCAGAACAACCCCCTCACAACACAAATACCACTGCACTACCCTAAATCCTACATCTACCCCCAGCACGACCCCCTACACTACCCAAACACAACTGCAATACCCTAACCCCTAAAAGACTTCCCCCAGCATGATCCCCTACACTACACAAACGCCACTGCACTACCCTAACCATAAAACACTACCCCAGCACAACCCCTGCACTACACAAACACCACTGCACTACCCAAAACCCTAAACCACTACCCCAGCACGACCCCCTACACTACCCAAACGCCACTGTACTACCCTAAACCCTAAAACACTACCCCCAGCACAACCCCCTACACTACTGCACTACCCTAAACCCTAAAACACTATTCCCAGCATGACCCCCTACACTAACCAAACACTACTGCACTACCCTAAACCCTAAAACACTACCCCAGCACGAACCCCTACACTACCCAAACACCACTGCACTACCGTAAACCCTAGAAAAGAAGCCCCCACCCCATGCCCAATCCCACTTACCTCTCACTCCTTGTGGTTCCTCTCTCTTCGTGGTTCCTGCTTCACGTTGTCTCTGAGGGGCAGTACTCATCATTGTGAGGAAACAGAACAGCCTATGTTTCCTTACAATGACGTTGATTGTCTAAAAGTTTTTTAGAACGCATGGTCATTTACCATAAATACCTTTACAACAAAATTTGTTGTAAAGCCATGCATGGTAAATGACCATGCGTTCTAAAAAAATGCGTAGTAATGACTTTGCGATGTACAACGCATGCGTGGTAATGCATGCGTTGTAATGGTATCGTGAAGTAAAAAAGTCGTTGTAACGGCTGTTTACTGATCGAAGCTGGCCCTTGTTCTTCAGTGAGATGTTTATTTGATTAATTAGGAGGAAGGAATGTGTTTGTTTTACTGAAAAGGGCATTCACAGCTGTTGTATTGTGAAAGTGTCTGCGTGGCCTGGTTTCACTTCCGGTGAGAGAGTGGAAGAGTCTGTTTGGATCTAAAGGAGTTCTGTTGTTGAACGGGGCCGGCGCGGCACGTCATAAGAAAACATAGCTAATGGAAAGCATCCTCCCTGAAGTGTGGAGCGTGACCCAGGTGCCGCCTCCAGGGTACGGGAGGCAGAAGCAGCATCGCAGGTCCTCTTGAAGACCGTTGTAGCACTAATTCTACATTTTGGTACTAGGGCATTTTAACTTCGTTGTTCCTGCCAGATACAAAGAGAAGATCCTGTGTTATTCAGTGCCCTCATTACCTTTTTTGTGGGTTGCGGTGCTTGTCACTTCGCTGCGCCGCTGGTGCACAAGACTGGGAACCCCACATGCTGTGGGATCTTCATGGCCTCGGATCACTGGTTTCGGTTTCTGGAGTGGCAACATAAAAAGTTACTCCCAAAGGACTAGCCTGCACACTTAGGTGAATATCCCCTGCACCAGCATTCCACGGAAATTGTTTCCTAGCTCTCCCACGTTGACGAGGACGTCATAATAGCACGACTCGGCTCGCGACACCGTATGACGTCATCGGAGCCATAAGAGGACCTGGTCGGCATGCTGACGTCATTTCCACCCATTTTCTCCATGCCACTGAAATGAAATGAAATGAAATGAAAAAGAAACTTATAAAGCGCACTGCGGCCAAGCGGCTTCCTGGCGCTGAGGATCACATCAATATCTGCCTAAAAGGTACGGGGGAGATTTAGCCAGGGAAAGCCTGAAGAAAGAAAAAAGTTTTAAGGGCTTTCCGAAAGTGAGAGAAGATAGGAATGGAGCGAATAGAGAGGGGGAGAGAGTTCCAGATCTGAGGAGCCCGCACAGAGAAACGGGTGCCACCAGTGCGGGATTTGCGGAAACGGGGGACGTGAAGAAGAGAGAGGGAAGAAGAGCGGAGAGAGCTGCTGGGGGCATGAGAAGAGATCAGAGAATTGCCAGACAAGCAAGTTTAAACTGGGACCTAAAATGAACGGGGAGCCAGTGAAGGGTTTTGAGGGCAGGAGTGATATGGGAGAACTTAGGAAGACGGAGAACAAGACGGGCCGCCTGGTTCTGGATGGCCTGGAGACGGCGAGTCTCGTAGGCGGGAATGCCTACAAACAGGCCATTTCCATAATCCAGGCGGGATGTATGAGGGCAGTAATGATGACTTTGAGGGCATCAACAGAAAAAAACCGGGAAATTTTGCGGATGAGGCGGAGGGAGAGGAAGCAGGAGGATACGACAGAACTAATGTGCGCATGCATAGAAAGATCATTGCTGATCTTGATGCCCAGGGTCCGAACAGAGGGAACAGGGGAGGGGGGAGGACCAAAAGAAAGGGGCCAATGGGCTGAAGACCAGGGATTAGAGGGGCCACCAGTGAGAACGAGCTCTGTCTTGTCAGGGTTGAGCTTCAAATGATTGAAGCTCATCCACTGGGAAATAAAGACAAGAGTAGAGCTGAGCTTGGGGAGGGAGTGAATGGGGGAGGATAGATCGAAAACGAGCTGGAGGTCATCTGCGTAGTTATACACCGAGACCCCCAGCTCAAGAAGCGAGGAAATGAGGGGGCGGATATAGAGATTGAAGAGAAGGGGGGAAAGAGAGGAACCTTGGGGTACCCTACAGGTGACCGGGAGGGGGGGTGCAGAGAAATCAGAGAGGTGAACTGCCTGTGATCGTCCCTGAAGAAAGGACGCGATCCAGGAGAGGGCAGAGCCCTGGATGCCCGCTGCGCTGACACGGTCAAGAAGAATGGCATGATCGACCGTGTCAAACGCAGCGGACAGATCCAAAAGGACTAAGGCCTGAGGAAGGTTACTATCGGCCTTGCCTTTCAATTCATCCAGGACCGCAAGGACCACACCCTCGGTTGAGTGGCCAGGTCGGAAGCCAGCCTGGTGAGAGGCCAAGATGTTATTCTCCTCGATGTAAGAGGAGAGGCAAGATGTCACGTAGCTCTCAAGAATCTTCCCTAGATAGGGAAGAAGGGAGATCGGCCTAAAATTCGATGGAAGGGAGGGGTCCAGGCCAGCTTTCTTCAGGATGGGAAACACAATGGCAGACTTAAGGGAAGAAGGGACAGAACCCAAAGCCAGGCAAGAGTTGAGAAAGGTTAGGGGGGGGGGTAGGGCAACTGGTGTATAGGGTTCTGAGGATGCGAGCAGGTGCACAGTCCGCCGGAGAACCAGACTTGACCTTAACGAGAAGGTCAAGGAAAAGCTCTGGTGAAATGGGTTTGAAGTGATCCAAAACAGAAGGGGAGAGGGAGGAATGATCCGGCAGGTCGAGGTGAGGCACAGTCGGGATGTTGGCCTTAATGGTGATTATTTTATTGATGAAATAGTCATTCAAAGAGTGACAGAGAGATTGAGAAGGAACAGGGGAAAGGCCTGCACGGTCAGAGGTGGCAAGGCTACGGACCAGTGAAAAGATCTCACGAGATTTATTGGCCGAAAGGGCGACGCGGTCCATGAAATATTTGGATTTGGCCGCTAAGATGGCCAATTTGTAGTTATTAAGGAGAGCCTTATAATTCAGGCGGAGAGTGGGACAGTAGTTGCGGCGCCAACGACGTTCAGACCGCCTAAGCTCTAGCTTCAGGGATCTGAGGTCGTTGGAAAACCACTTGTGGGCGTCGTGAAGGCGGGCCGATCTGATCTTTTTAAGTGGAGCGGCCTGGTCACAAGCCGAGGAAAGCCAGATGTGAATGGCATCCGCCTGATTTTCCACAGAGAGGTCGGTCAGGACAGGAGCCGATAGGGACAGAGAGGAGGAAAGATCATTGAGATCAACCTTATTCCAACTCCGAGCCCAGATGTTTTTGGGCAGAAGGGCTTTCTCGGGTTGACCTAGGAGGATGGAAAAGGAGATCAAAAAATGATCTGACCAAACACAGGGGGAGATCGAAGAGACCGAGGGATTACAACGTAAAGACCAGATCTGGTCGAGGATGTGACCGTGGGTGTGGGTGGGGGTCGAAACGTGAGGTAAAAAATTGAGACAACGAAGGGTAGCAGAGAAATCTTTAGAGGAAGAGTCCTCCCGCGGATCACCCGGCCAAAAATTAAAGTCCCCAAGCAGAAGTAGCGAGGAATTATTTACAGCCAGGGTGGCCAAGAGATCCTGCAGAGAAGACACAAAGGATGGCATGTTTTGAGGGGGGCGGTACAGAAGGATCACCGTGAGGGGGACCGGGAGGTTAAGAGAGCGGGCCACCAGAAAATCAACACTGGTGATACAAGGATGCAAAAGGAGCTGGAATTGCAAGGAGCGGCGAGCTATCATAGCCACGCCACCCCCAGTTCTTCCATCTGGGCGGTCAGCACGGAGGGCGTAATGAGTTGCAGGGAGAATGGCAAGAAGGTCCGGAAGTGAGTGGGAGGAAAGCCAGGTCTCAGTGAGGAAAAGGAAGTCCGGAGGGTCAGTGTCCAACAGATTGAAAAGAGCGGTTTGTTTTTTTACAGCAGAACGCGTGTTAAGAAGAATAGCAGAGGCAGCAGGGAAACCGGGGGAAGCACGAGCAGGGGAGGGCGTAGAAGAGATTGAAGGAGGAGGAGAGGGCAAGACAGCGCCAGAGAGGGGGGGGACATAGATACCGTGCGAAGATAGGTGTAGAGCTACGGAGGGGGAGAGGGGGATTGAAGCAGAGAGAGAGGAAAGTTGGGCCGAAGAATACGCCAGAGGAAGGGCAGAGTCTATGGCCCCTGGTCCCGGCCGGTCGCGGACGGGCGCAGACGGGCTTGCCTTAGGCGCGCCTTCGGCGCGCAAACGGCGCGCCCGCTGCGCCCGTCCGCTGCGCGAGCGGTGAAAGCACATGATAAATAGTGCAGCTAGAGGGCGTGGTCAAGGAGTGGGCGTGGCCGGGGGAGCGTCCGCTGAAGGCAGCAGGCGATTGAATGAGAGGCCGCGGCAGCGTCAAACTCGGCTGCGCGGGCGGCAGGGTCGAGGGCAGGGCCCCTGAGGCAAAGTGAGCAAAGTAAGTTTAAAAAGCGCGGAATAGCGCTAGATAGTGGGGGTACTGGGATTAAAACAAAGTAAGTCTAAATGCTCCCGCGGAAGGCAAGGGAGTGATCCAATGAGGGATGAGCTAGTATTCAGCTCCTAAATACCGGCCCAAGTGGGCGTGGTCAAGGAGTGGGCGTGGCCGGGGGAGCGTCCGCTGAAGGCAGCAGGCGATTGAATGAGAGGCCGCGGCAGCGTCAAGCTCGGCTGCGCGGGCGGCAGGGTCGAGGGCAGGGCCCCTGAGGCAAAGTGAGCAAAGTAAGTTTAAAAAGCGCGGAATAGCGCTAGATAGTGGGGGTGCTGGGATTAAAACAAAGTAAGTCTAAATGCTCCCGCGGAAGGCAAGGGAGTGATCCAATGAGGGATGAGCTAGTATTCAGCTCCTAAATACCGGCCCAAGTGGGCGTGGTCAAGGAGTGGGCGTGGCCGGGGGAGCGTCCGCTGAAGGCGGCAGGCGATTGAATGAGAGGCCGCGGCAGCGTCAAACTCGGCTGCGCGGGCGGCAGGGTCGAGGGCAGGGCCCCTGAGGCAAAGTGAGCAAAGTAAGTTTAAAAAGCGCGGAATAGCGCTAGATAGTGGGGGTGCTGGGATTAAAACAAAGTAAGTCTAAATGCTCCCGCGGAAGGCAAGGGAGTGATCCAATGAGGGATGAGCTAGTATTCAGCTCCTAAATACCGGCCCAAGTGGGCGTGGTCAAGGAGTGGGCGTGGCCGGGGGAGCGTCCGCTGAAGGCGGCAGGCGATTGAATGAGAGGCCGCGGCAGCGTCAAGCTCGGCTGCGCGGGCGGCAGGGTCGAGGGCAGGGCCCCTGAGGCAAAGTGAGCAAAGTAAGTTTAAAAAGCGCGGAATAGCGCTAGATAGTGGGGGTGCTGGGATTAAAACAAAGTAAGTCTAAATGCTCCTGCGGAAGGCAAGGGAGTGATCCAATGAGGGATGAGCTAGTATTCAGCTCCTAAATACCGGCCCAAGTGGGCGTGGTCAAGGAGTGGCCGTGGCCGGGGGAGCGTCCGCTGAAGGCGGCAGGCGATTGAATGAGAGGCCGCGGCAGCGTCAAACTCGGCTGCGCGGGCGGCAGGGTCGAGGGCAGGGCCCCTGAGGCAAAGTGAGCAAAGTAAGTTTAAAAAGCGCGGAATAGCGCTAGATAGTGGGGGTACTGGGATTAAAACAAAGTAAGTCTAAATGCTCCCGCGGAAGGCAAGGGAGTGATCCAATGAGGGATGAGCTAGTATTCAGCTCCTAAATACCGGCCCAAGTGGGCGTGGTCAAGGAGTGGGCGTGGCCGGGGGAGCGTCCGCTGAAGGCGGCAGGCGATTGAATGGGAGGCCGCGGCAGCGTCAAGCTCAGCTGCGCGGACGGCAGGGTCGAGGGCAGGGCCCCTGAGGCAAAGTGAGCAAAGTAAGTTTAAAAAGCGCGGAATAGCGCTAGATAGTGGGGGTGCTGGGATTAAAACAAAGTAAGTCTAAATGCTCCCGCGGAAGGCAAGGGAGTGATCCAATGAGGGATGAGCTAGTATTCAGCTCCTAAATACCGGCCCAAGTGGGCGTGGTCAAGGAGTGGGCGTGGCCGGGGGAGCGTCCGCTGAAGGCGGCAGGCGATTGAATGAGAGGCCGCGGCAGCGTCAAACTCGGCTGCGCGGGCGGCAGGGTCGAGGGCAGGGCCCCTGAGGCAAAGTGAGCAAAGTAAGTTTAAAAAGCGCGGAATAGCGCTAGATAGTGGGGGTACTGGGATTAAAACAAAGTAAGTCTAAATGCTCCCGCGGAAGGCAAGGGAGTGATCCAATGAGGGATGAGCTAGTATTCAGCTCCTAAATACCGGCCCAAGTGGGCGTGGTCAAGGAGCGGGCGTGGCCGGGGGAGCGTCCGCTGAAGGCGGCAGGCGATTGAATGAGAGGCCGCGGCAGCGTCAAGCTCGGCTGCGCGGGCGGCAGGGTCGAGGGCAGGGCCCCTGAGGCAAAGTGAGCAAAGTAAGTTTAAAAAGCGCGGAATAGCGCTAGATAGTGGGGGTGCTGGGATTAAAACAAAGTAAGTCTAAATGCTCCCGCGGAAGGCAAGGGAGTGATCCAATGAGGGATGAGCTAGTATTCAGCTCCTAAATACCGGCCCAAGTGGGCGTGGTCAAGGAGTGGGCGTGGCCGGGGGAGCGTCCGCTGAAGGCGGCAGGCGATTGAATGAGAGGCCGCGGCAGCGTCAAGCTCGGCTGCGCGGGCGGCAGGGTCGAGGGCAGGGCCCCTGAGGCAAAGTGAGCAAAGTAAGTTTAAAAAGCGCGGAATAGCGCTAGATAGTGGGGGTGCTGGGATTAAAACAAAGTAAGTCTAAATGCTCCCGCGGAAGGCAAGGGAGTGATCCAATGAGGGATGAGCTAGTATTCAGCTCCTAAATACCGGCCCAAGTGGGCGTGGTCAAACAGGTGGACCGAGACATTTTCACATGTATACATAGTATAATAAATATATATATATTCACTGAAAAAACCATAGGTTTTAGGCACATTATAGTTAGAAATTAGCATTTAAAAAAACCTTCGAAATTCACTGAAAAAACCATAGGTTTCAGGTGCGTTATAGTTAGTTGGGCATTTCACTCGTACAAAAACATAGAAATTCCCCCATTATAGTTAGTTCAGCTAACTATAACTCGCGCACCCGCAATGCACTGCTGATGATGTCACATCTTACATAACTCATGACATGGTCAGTGACATCACTCATGACATCACTGATGACATCTCAAATGACAGCGCTGATGACATCACTGATGACATCATCCAGTGAATGCGTGTTTTGCTGAAAATTAAATATGTTTTATGTATGTATATCTCAAGGTCGATGAAAGAATACATGGGTACATAAGTGTCTAAATGGATGATTTTATTTGTAAAATTGATTGTATAACTGACTGATTAAGTGTATCTTAGTGAATACATGGGTTAGTGAGTAATGTTTAAATAAGTAAACATCTGTATCAGTCTCTCACTTTGTGTATAAGTGGCTGCATGGGTTGGGGGTAGTTACATGAGTGTCTATATGGGTTATTAGTTAGTTTTTTGAGTATCAGTATGAGTGTCTGAGTGTGTATGGTTCGGTGAGGGGTATTGTAATGGTTGCAAGTAGGTTCCGCAGGAGCGTCAGGAATCCGAAGAATATTCCACAGCCTTCCCCTACGGTCTTCCGACTCTATCAAACACTAGAGTACGAGAGACTCGCCAGGGGAAAACAGGGAGACAAAACAAGGAAAGGTTGGGGGAAAAAGTGCATGAAGGTGGTCTTCAGAATGGATGCGTGGCAACTCCAAGTGGGGACTGGACAACAGGTAGGCTGCAAGAAAAGATAAGTAAGCAACCTTGTCTAAAGGAAACACATACCTACATACACTATGATACCTTTATGCATCTAAACATTACATACCAAAGGGTTGTCTGAAATGTCGCAGAACAGATATGTAGGATCATATTAGGAATCCTATCTGGAGCTGTGGCAAAAATGACACAACATAAACGTAAGCAACTTTTACTTCAATACAAGTAAGTGCAATACTATTTGACTGGTTATACTTCTCACTCTGGCTGTTGTAGAAGACTCGAAGAACACATCCAATAGTATGATGGAATGCAATAAAACTATCGCCAATATCCCTGTCGGTTGTATGAACATCTATGAAAACAAGACATATATTCAGATTTCAGTTCTTGACATGAACCTAAACGAATATAATGTGCAGCGCAAAGCGCTGTTACCGTGATTCTAAGTCGGGAAGATGTAGGCTGCCCCCCACTCAGGTCCACGCAAGAATACGTGAAGCTGACCCCAGGACAAGATATCAATCAAGGGGATAAGCTTCCAAAATGGGGAAAACAATAAATAAGAGGACCAGGGAATCTATATATTTCAGAGGGAGAAAAATAGGAGAAATAAACTAACTAACTATCTAAAGGGATAGTAAGAGAAAACCCAACCGGGCAGCGGAGACCAAGCCCGGCTGCCGGGTGGAGCAACTCAAACGAGGGAGAGACAGGAATAAGCCCGGCCGGACAGCGGAGAGCAAACCCTGCTGTCGGGCGGAGCTAAACGAAGAGGGGGGAATCAAGGAGGCAGAGCCAGCCGGATGGCGGAGAAAAACCCGGCCGCCGGGCGAGACTCTAGGCGGGGAAGAATGTTCACGGAAATACCCGTAAACGTACAGCAACCAAGTAACAGGCACAGAAAGAGAACGCCTGCTGTATTCTAGCCGCTGCAGGGGGAGGGAGAGTATACCGGAGCCCGCAAAGGAACGCGGGGGCCGGAGACACTCCCTCCGAGCTGAAAATGCAGGAAGTACACGGAAACGGAAGTCAGGCAAATCAGGAACAGGACGGACACTGCACAGACGGAGCTAGACGCAAGAACGTGAAGCGTCGCTCCTTAGGTCTTGGTGTCCTAAATAGCGAGAAATTTAAAGGGACAGTGTTGCAGGAGGCTCACGGCATGACAGGTATTACTTAGTGCATAGATGCATGAATGAGTGACTCACTGTTTGTATGTGTTGAAGACAGCATGTGTGCAGGACTGTATATGTGGATGAGTGTGTGTATGGGTGTTAGTGAGTGAATGACTGTCTCAATAGTGTCTTTATGAGTAACTACACATGTTTTAAACTAGTATATGTGAACAGATAAATGCAAACGCCAGCGAAAACCACTACAACTGTGTTTTATAGACTTCAAAGCCGCATTTGATCGTGTGAACCGCGGGCAGCTATGGACCAAATTACAGAATCTGGATCTCCCGGAAACAATGTTACGACCCATTATACAACTCTATACGTGCACGTGGGTCCGTGTGAAAATGGCGAATGGTACAGAATTATCCAAAAAAATACAAACTGAGATTGGACTAAAACAAGGTTGTGCATTAGCCCCCCATCTATGTAACCTCTTTATGGCAGACCTCTCACCTCGACTGGATCAAGCAAATACACATCCTCCACACTTGGGAACACTGTCCATACCGCATCTCTCGTACGCAGACGATATAGTTTTGTTTAGTCTGACCCGAGTAGGCCCACAAAGAGTACTTAATGAGCTCCTAATGTTTGCTAATACCAACGCACTGAAAATTAACAACACTAAAACAAAAACTATGTCAGTCACAAACTGCACATGGTATCAGTATCAATTCAAAATGGGAAACACGGGCCATGGAATAGTAAGTACTTATAAGTACCTGTGGGTATACATAGACAAAAGATTACATTTTCAATTTCAGAAACAATATCTGGAAAAAAAGGAAATGGCATTATTTATGCTTTTTGCACAATCGCAAAGAAATGATATGGTCCCTCCTTCAAGCCACTAATATCAGTGATGGCCGCGAAGCTACTACCTGCAATAACCTATGCAATTATAGTGTTAAATGGTAAAGATGGAAAACTCCTAGACTCTCTGCAAACAAAGGCCTATAAAAAAGTCTTCAGTCTACCACTGACAGCAGCCCCGGCACAGGTCCGACTGGAATTCGGCCTTATCAAGCAGAAGATAGGGAGAAAATATGCCATGATTAAAAAGCCCAGGAAGACGATCAAAATTCAAGCTACGGCAAATTCTTGAAAATGGCGTTGAAGGATACTGAGATAAAGGAACTTTGGGCGCAGAACCCTACCTTCCAAATCTTCAGTATCCTAACAAACAAAGCGGTGAAGCTACAATCATTATTAGAAGACAAATGTACCTTAGCAAAAAGATCTCACGGCTAGATGGTTCTCAAATCCTATACATCACTCCGGCCGGCGGAATACCTCGGCACAACATACTCGCCTCTCAGGAAATGCAAGCTAATGGCCATCAGATTTGGGGTATTACCAAGCCTGGCAGATCAACCAGCATAGAAGTATACAGGCGTTAAGTCTTATAGCTTATGTGGTGTAGCATGGCAAGATTTTATCCACCTCGTATGTGTCTGCCCCAGCCTAAAATCGAAACGGGTTTCGCAACTAAAAAAGGCTTTTAATGACAGAGGAATTCGAACTTGTAGATCTGCCATCATAAGAGGATTTGGTACAACAGACCCTCAGCTGACCTGTAAAATTATGAAATTCCTATTATTTTATGAGAAAAACTATGTGGCACTGCCAATACAGTAATGTTTAGGATTTTTTATTGCAATTAACAAAAAAAAATGTTTAAAACTTTTTCAATGTTATTATTTGCTATAACCGTAACTCGATAACAATCTGACGTTACAAAATTACGAACATATTTTAATTGGTCTCATGATAAGGACACCACTTCCGGTTTTCAGGACTAAACAATTAACATGTCTTTTCTTTTTTCTCTCATTTTATACACACTTTTAATCATTTTATATTGATACTTTACTTGTAGTATGACATTGTTATGGTTTTAATTAAAGAATTGAACTGAACTAAGTATTGGTGTATATAAGTGAGTATATGTGAGAGTAAGAGATTGGAAGAGTTCCTGTACAAATAAGTAGATGTTTCTATAAGTGATTGTTTAAGAGAGTTAGTATGTGTACGTTTCTGTAGAAGTAAGTGTGGTAGTGTGTGTATTACTGTATATGCAAGTAAATGGATGTTTGATACTTTGTTTGCATGTGTGACTATGTGTGTGAGTAACTCTATGGATGATTGGCGGTGTGTAACAGGATGTATAGGTGTATGAGTATAAATTGGTGAATGAGTGGATGAGTGTGTAGATCTTGGAATTACTGAATAGGTGTGTTGTAACTGGTATTGGTATGTCAATTGTTTTGAAAATGTTAGTTTGTATTTTTGAGTGTGTGTATCAAAGGTTATAGTAGGGTGAGAGTGGGTCTGCCACTCTATCACAAGGATGTTGTCATCAGTGATGTTATCAGTGATGTCATTTGAGATGTCATCAGTGATGTCATGAGTGATGTCACTGACCATGTCATGAGTGATGTATTATGTGACATCATCAGCAGTGCATTGCGGGCACGCGTGTTATAGTTAGCTGAACTAACTATAATGGGGGTATTTCTATGTTTTTGTACGAGTGAAATGTCCAACTAACTATAACGTCCCTGAAGCCTATGTTTTTTCCAGTGAATATATATACATATGTGTTCACTGAAAAAGCAATAGGTTTCAGGGATGTTATGGTTAGTTGGACATTTTTCTCATAGAAAACCATAGAAATTCCCCTGTTATAGTTAGTTGAGCTAACTATAACTCGCGCCCCCGCAATGCACTGATGATGATGTCACATACTACATCATTTATGACATCACAGATTACATCATCCAGTGAATGTGTGTTTATATATATATATATATATATATATATATATGCCAAGGTGTATTGAAGAATGAATGGGTGTATAATAGTCAGGATGGATGATTAGGTAGGTGTGTGACTGACTGTATAAGCGAGTGATTAATTGTGTCTTGCTTAATGCAAGTGCTAGTGACTGGTACATACATTCACACAGTTTAGGTTGTTAGTTGTTGTGTAAGCAGTTGCATGGTTTGGTTAGCAGCTAAATGAGGATCTATATGAGCTATTGATTGCTTGTCTGGGTACCTGTATGGGTGCCTGAGTGTCTGTGTGGATGATTGGTGGGTGTGACTCTGTGCATAGATGTGTGAGTGGATAAATCACTGGGTATATGTGTTCAAGTCTGTATCTGTAAAGGGCTGTATGGCTGGGTGAGTATGTGTATGAGTGTCTTGGTGAGTGAATGTTAGCCTCAGTGGTACATGTGTGAGTAACAAGCATATGTGAAAGGCAGTATATATGAGTGTTGGACTGTATAAATGACTATATGTGAAAGTGAGTGATTGTGAGAGTGCCTGTATGGATCAGTGTGTGCTTGTATTAGTTATTGTATTTGAGTGTAAGTATATGTTAGTATATCTTTAAATAAGTGCTGTAGTATGTGTATAACTGTACAGGTGAGTAAATGAAAGTGTGATTGATTATTTCCATGACTGACTAGGTGTGAGAGTAACTTTATGAATGAGAAGCGGTGTGTGAGTGTCTGTATAGATAATATGTGAGTGCATATGATAATGCTGTATTCATGGCTGACTGTATGTATGACTGACTGTATGGGTGAATGAGTGGATGTGTGTGTAGAGCTAGGAATTAGTGAGTGGACATGTCCTAACTGGTATTGGTATGTTCATGGTTTCGAAAATGATAGTCTGTATTTTAGAGTGGGTGTATCAAGTGTTATCTTAGGGTCTGATAAGGTGCATCAGATTTTCACATAAATTATGTCATCAGTGATGTCATCAGCGACCCTTGACCTTCTGGTAGGTCGCTCTCCCCTCCGCTGCAGTGCCACCAACGCCAGTGCCACTCTTGTGCCCTCTGCCGCCACCCCTCGCTCCTGATGCCTCCCTGTTCCTGGTGCCCCTATCGCCGACATCGCCGCCTTCTGCTCCTGAGTGCCTGTGCCCGGTCCCTTCTGCCTTCTGTACCCTGTCTGCCTGTGCCCCCACCCGTTCTCCTCTGTACCTCGTGTGCCTGCCCTTCTGCCCTGCCCTACTGTTATTCACCGTTGAGCGTGCTTGCCTTCGCCTGGCCTCGCTCTACCTGCTTCTGCCACTGTTTTTCCCACCGCTGCCTCCCTTGCGGCCCGCCCCCGTGCCCATTTGCTGCCCTCTTCCCGCCTCCCGCCTCCCAGCAGACCCTACCCTCCCCACCTCCCCCTCATATGGCGGCTGCTGCGCGGTAGAGAGAGCGACCCTTGACCTTCTAGTAGGTCCCTCTCTCCTCCGCTGCAGCACCACCAATGCCAGTGCCACTCTTGTGCCCTCTGCCACCTCCCCTCGCTCCTGCTGCCTCCCTGCCCCTGGTGCCCCTATCGCCGACATCGCCGCCTTCTGCCCCTGAGTGCCTGTGCCCGGTCCCTTCTGCCTTCTGTACCCTGTCTGCCTGTGCCCCGCCCGTTCTCCTCTGTACCCCATGTGCCTGCCCTTCTGCCCTGCCCTACTGTTTTTCGCCGTTGAGCGTGCTTGCCTTTCCCTGGCCTCGCTCTACCTGCTTCTGCTGCCCTTTTCCCCGCCACTGCCTCCCCTGTGACCCACCCCTCCGTGCCTATTCGCTGCCCTCTTCCCGCCTCCGGCCTCCCAGCAGACCCTCCCTCCCCACCTCCCCCTCATATGGCAGCCGCTGCGCGGCAGTGCCGCTAGCGCACCGATGGCACGCCTAAAGCTAGCCCATCTGCGCCCGTCTGCGCCTGGACCGCGCCCAGCACCAGAACCCCTGGCCCCCGCACCATCGATGAAGCACAACTCCACTACGACGCCAACACCCTCATCACTCTCAACCACGGACCGACCACCAACTGCTACAAGGCCACCCCCAAGCGCACCCACGGCCCCTTCATCTCCCGGAATTGCATTTTCGCCTGCACCAACGACACCGATGCACCCACAACAACGGAACCCAACTGGTGCGATGCATCCTGCTCAACACCCGCTCTGTACGCAAGCACGCCGTCGAGCTCTGGGACCTATTCACCACCACATCACCAGACGTCGCCTTCCTGACCGAGACCTGGCTGAACGAAACCTCCTCCCTAGACATCGTAGTGGCCATCCCCACCGGATACAAAATCTCACGCAGAGATCGCACCAACGGAGTCGGAGGAGGAATCGCCATCATCCACAAGAACACCATCAAGGTATAAACAAACACCGATGACACCCTCACCACCGCTGAACACCTGCACTTCAAGATCCACACGGACCCCAAGACCACCCTCAGAGGCACACTCGTCTACAGACCACCCGGCCCACGTCCCCAATTCTGCAACTCCATCACCGACTTCATCAGCTTGCACGCACTGACCTCCACCAACTACATCCTGCTCGGTGACCTGAACTACCACCTGGAAAACAACAACGACAGCAACTCCTCCACCCTGATCGACAACCTCGCCACCCTCGGGATGAAACAGATCGTCACCACCCCGACCCCCATCTCCAGCCACACGCTCGATGCCATCTTCTCCTCCAGCCCCCACGTTGCCTTCAGCCACGCTTCCGAGCTCAGCTGGACCGACCACCACTGCGTCCACTTCACCTTCCAGAAACCGGTCACCCACCACCGCACCCTACATATCCCCCGCCAACGTTGGGGCAAAGTCACCAAAGAACTACTACAAACACACCTCGCACTCAATCCACCGACCAGCCCCACCGACCCCGATGAGGGGGCCCGCACCCTCAGACTCTGGATGGAAGCATGCGCCAACACCGTAGCACCATTGGCACAACCCACTGACAGAGACACACCAGCCAGAGAGCCAGCTGGTTCACCTCGGACCTCCTGGCCTCCAAACGCACCTGCCGGAAACTCAAAAACATCTGGCTCAGCGATAGAACGCCCACCAACCGCGCAGCCCACAAAGACGCCATCCGCAACCATTTAAAGACCGCCTTGACAACAACGCCCACAACAGCAAAGAGCTCTTCAACATTGTGAAAGAACTCTCCAATCCTAGCTCCTGCACCAACGACATCTCGCCGTCACAAGCCCTGTGCGACACCCTTGCTGCCTTTTTCTACCGCAAGATCACCGACATTCACAACAGCTTCAACCCCCGGCTGAACCCTGCGGACCCCGCCACGACGAACAATCTGAACCCCACCCACCACGACCTTCTGACCACCTGGACCAACGTAAGCACCGAAGACATAATCAAGACCATGAACACCATCCACTCAGGCTCCCCGTCTGATCCCCTTCTGCACCGCATCGCCAACAAAGCCGACAGCCTCATCGCGCCCCAACTGCGCAACATCATCAACCTCTCCTTCGGAACCGCCACCTTCCCTGGGAGCTGGAAACACGCCGAGGTCAAAGCCCTACTAAAGAAACCCAAGGCGGACCCGAGCGACCTCAAGAACTTCCGTCCCATCTCCCTGCTTCCGTTCCCTGCGAAAGTCAACAAAAATATTGTCAACACCCAGCTCACCCGCTACCTAGAAGACAACAGCATCCTGGACCCCTCCCAGTCAGGATTCCGCAGCAACCACAGCACTGAGACCGCCCTCATCGCCGCCACAGACGACATCAGAATACTACTCGACAACGGCGATACAGCGGCCCTCATCCTCCTGGACCTCTCCGCCGCCTTCGACACCGTTTGCCACCACATACTTCGCACATGCCTCTACGACGCAGGGATCCGAGGCAAGGCCCTGGATTGGACCTCCTCCTTCCTCACCGACAGAACCCAGAGAGTCCGCCTCCCCTCGTTCCAATCCGGAACCACCAAAACCATCTGCGGCGTCCCGCAGGGATGCTCCCTCAGCCCGATGCTGTTCAATGTCTACCTGGTGCCCCTCGCCCGCATCACCAGACTACACACCTCAAAATAATCTCCTACGCTGACGACACCAAGCTGATTCTCTCCCTCACCAAGGACCCCCTCATCGCCAAATCCAACCTGAACCAGGGTATGAAAGCCGTCGCCGATTGGATGGAGGCAAGCCGGCTCAAAGTGAACACAGACAAAACAGAGATCCTCTTCTTCGGGCCCAACCCCTCAGTGTGGGATGACTCCTGATGGCCAGCATCACTGGGAACCCCCCGGCGCCAACCAACCACGCACGCAACCTAGGGGTCATCCTCGATTCCAAGCTCAGCATGACCAACCAAGTCAACGCAGTCTCCTCCTCCTGCTTCCACACCCTCCATATGCTCCGCAAGATCTACAGATGGATCCCGGCGGACACACGGAAAACCGTCACCACGCCCTCGTGAGCAGCCGACTCGACTACGGTAATACCCTCAACGTCGGAGCCCCCTCCAAACTCATCAACAGACTCCAAAGAATCCAGAATGCCTCCGCACGCCTGTTCCTAGGCGTCCCACGCCGGGACCACATCACCCCGCACCTGAGAGACCTGCACTGGCTCCCCGTCGACAAAAAAATCACATTCAAAATCATGATCCACGCATACAAAGCTCTCCACATGACCGGCTCAGCCTACCTCAACAACAGACTCTCCTTCTACGTACCCAATAGGAAACTCTGCTCCACCGACCTGTCCCTGGCCGCCATCCCGTGCATCCACAGAACCACTTCCGGGGGCAGATCATTCTCCCACCGCGCCGCCAAGACCTGGAATGCCCTCCCCCTCCACCTATGACAGACCGCAGACCTTCCAGCCTTCCAGCCTTCAGAAGACTGCTTAAGAACTGGATCTTCGACCACTAGCTGCAGCCCCTCCCCCCCCGCGCCTTGAGACCCTAGCGTGTAAGCGGTGCACTCTACAAATCCCCTGATTGATTGATTGATTGATTGATTGATTGAGTGATGTCATTTGAGATATCATCAGTGATGTCACTGACCATGTCATGAATGATGTAATATGTGACGTCATCAGCAGTGCATTGCGGGGGCGTGAGTTATAGTTAGCTCAACTAACTATAACTGGGGAATTTCTATGGTTTTCTATGAGTGAAATGTTCAACTAACTATAACATCCCTGAAACCTATGTTTTTTTCAGTGAATTTCTAAGGTTTTTTAAATGCTAATTTCTAACTATAACGAGCCTGAAACCTATGGTTTTTTCAGTGAATTTCAATGTTTTTTTAAAAGCTAATTTCTAACTATAACATGCCTGAAACCAATGGTTTTTTCAGTGAATTTCAAAGGTTTTTTAAATGCTAATTTCTAACTATAACGTGCCTGAGACCTATGTTTTTCAGTATATATATACTACTCTTATAAAGAGAGAACTGTGAACCTTTGAGGCGGGTAAACTCTGGAAGTACAGCACCAATCATAACACCCAATACACCATTGGAAAGGGGAGTGAATGCAGATGGACATAGGCTACACATCTGGGCACCATATAAATTAGAAACGTAAAACACCATAGGGGGGTAAAGTAGTCCCTTCTAGTTGTTCTAAACGACAGTGGCCGTGTTGGTGGGCGTGGTGTGGTCATCATTGGGGGGCATGGCGTGTGCTCTCTCATCGACCTCAAACTACACTACAGTGGGCGGAAGCGCCCAGGGCCGGACTGGCTACCGGGCAGTTGTGTGTGCTGCCGAGCGAGGGGCTAATTTCTCTGTGGTGGGAGCTTATTTCGTTGATGGGGACCTGCGTGCGATTTGAAATAAAAAAAGCAAAACGAATTTCGTTTTGCACACGCAGGTCCCCATCAACAAAATTAGCCCCCAGCACGGCAGCACACACAACTGCCCGGTAGCCAGTCCGGCCCTGGAAGCACCGCACGTTAAACAGAGTGCTGGCAATTACAAACTAAACACACCATCGCATCATGAACAAAATTTCGAAGTACAAACGCAAGTTCGCCCACAACTTTCATCAACAAGTGGGCGTGGCGTGGCCGTCATTAGGGGGCATGGCGTGTGCTCTGTCATCGACGTCAAACTACACTACTACAGTGGTTGGAAATGCTGCACGTTAAACAGAGTGTTGACAATCGTATCAATCCTTTCACATTCACAGGGGGCCCCATTGGACGCCTAATGAAGGTGTCAATGTGCGCGAAAAAGGATTACAATTCCAAGCGCCGCACGTTAAACACAGTGCTCACAATTCCAAACGAAGCACACCATCGCTTCATCACAATTGGGGGGCGTGGCGTGTGCTCTCTTATCGACATCAATAAACAACTTTTAACAACCGTGTCAATCCTTTCA
This sequence comes from Lissotriton helveticus, assembly GCF_964261635.1. NCBI lineage: Eukaryota > Metazoa > Chordata > Amphibia > Caudata > Salamandridae > Lissotriton > Lissotriton helveticus. The sequence goes on along the minus strand of NC_136060.1, from coordinate 14,752,742 downwards.
CATTCGCAGGGGGCCGGATAACAAGAAGAATCGCCTCATTGGACACGTACTCATTTGCCTGCATCAACACGCGCACAGTTACAGATAAGGAATGCAGATGCGACCTCATTGCATGCGTTAATGTACACACACGGGCGGCAATAGCTCTTAGAGTTCTTTAAGAATGCAGCAGCCTACGTAGTGCAGCCATGTTGGCGGTTAATACAGCACTTCAAATTTATTTTTTATTTTAAGGTTTTGTAGAGCGCGTAGTAACCCTGGAGCATCCCAGCGCTTGAACCTGAACTCAGGGGGGGGTCAGCATCGGAAGGGGAAAGGGGTTAAGGGAAGAGAAGGGTCTTCAGTGCCTTCCTGAACTGAAGAAGATAGGGTTCGGTTCTCAGTCTCCGGGGGAGGTTGTTCCAGAGTTTAGCCGTGTGGACCGAAAAGCGGCGACCTCCGGACCGGGTTTTTTTGACTCTGGGGACAGTAATGAAGTTCTCTCCGCTTGAACGGAGGGCCCTACTTGCTTTGTAAGGGATGATGAAATCCTTAAGGAGGGGTGGGCCTTTGTCATGAAGAGTCTTATGGGCCAGACAAAGGGCCTTGAAAGCAACCCTTTCTCTGACTGGGAGCCAATGCAGGAGCTTCAAGGCTGGCTTTGCTGAGGATCTGGCGGGGGTGTCGGTAAGTAGACGAGCCGCGGCGTTTTGAATTTTCTGCAGGGTATTGAGTGTGGCTTCGGGGGCACCCAGGTAGATTGCATTGCAGTAGTCAAGCCTCGCCAGAATGAGGCCCTGAATCAGAAGTTTCTTGGAAGTGGCGGGAAGCAGGGGGAAGACTTTTCTGCAGGCCCTGAGGAGGCCGAAGCAGATTCCTGCCGTCTTTTTGGCCTGTGTTCTAAAGCTCAGGTCCTTTTCGAGCCATACGCCCAGGCTCTTGACCTCCTCCTTGGGGGCTGGGGGGTCACCTAGACAGTCAGGCCAGATGTCTGGCGGCAGGGAGGGCCCTTTATGTCCGAGCAGCAGAATCTCGGTCTTGGACCCGTTCAATTTTAGTGCTGAGGAATCCATCCAATTGTGGATTTCCGTGAGACAGCTATGAAGGTCAGAGTGGGAATGGTGAGGGTGTGAGAGGGTTACCACCAGCTGGGTATCGTCGGCGTAGTTGATAATCGAGACGCCGAACGGGTTGACTAGTTTCTCCAGCGGGGACATATACACGTTGAATAACGTAGGGCTAAGAGATGAGCCCTGCGGCACTCCACAGCGGAGGGGGATTGCGGGGGAGTGGCTGTCATTCTCCCAGACTTGAAAGGAGCGACCATCTAGAAAAGATTTTAGCCACTTCAAGGCCGTGCCCCTTACTCCGATGTCTCCCAGTCGTTGGATTAGGGTGTGGTGGCTCACAGTGTCGAAGGCCGCACTGAGGTCCAGGAGGATCACTGCCACTGATCCTCCGGTGTCCAGAATGCTTCTGGCCTTCTCCACTGCTGCCAGGAGGGCGGTGTCAGTGCCCTGTCCTGGGCGACACCCTGTCTGGGAGATCCCGAGTAAGTTGTTGCTCTCCAGGAATAGTGATAGTTTTTTATTCACTAGCTTCTCTGTGATCTTACTATTTCCTGGGAGGAGGGAGATAGGTCTATAGTTGGCTAGGTCCAGGGGGTCTAGAGAGGGTTTCTTTAGGAGGCCTTTAACCACTGCCGCTTTCCAGCTCGGAGGGACTAGACCCTGCGAAAGGGAGGAGTTGATAAGGGACGTGAGGGGGGGGATGATGGTGCTGGACACTTTTTTCAGAAAACGGAGAGGGGCGGGATAATGCAACGCGAGTCTCATCGGAGCACCCCATCTAGGGGCGTGGCAGTATGCATATATAAAGGTGAAGTGATCAGGCACGTCATGTTTCCGCAAAGCCTGTGAGGAAGAAGCTCTGTCTTCGAAACCCGTCAGGCGACGGATCAACTGTTGGACTCTTTCAGTGTGTTGTGAGCTGCCCATACCTGAATAAAGTTATACACACTGCAGTCGAGTGCTTCCCATACGTTGGACAACCTTGAGCAGGAATTTAATCAGGCGGCAGTCCTGCTGTTGGGAATTGCACCACCCTGCAAAATCGAGGGGGCCACGAGGCGACAGCTGCGAAGCCTTGTGTGTGGACTACAGTGAAGGATTGAGGGCAACTCCACATTCTGGGGCTCATTTAGAGTTCTTAAGAATGCAGCAGCTAAGCAGTGCAGCCATGTTGGCGGTTAATACGGCACTTCAAATCCCATAATGCAACACGAGTCTCATCGGAGCACCCCTTCCAGGGACTTGGCAGTATGCATATATAAAGGTGAAGTGATCAGGCACGTCATGTTTCCGCAAAGCCTCTGAGGAAGAAGCTCTGTCTTCAAAACGCGTCAGGCGACGGAACAACTGTTGGACTCTTTCAGTGTGTTGTGAGCTGCCCATACCTGAATAAAGTTATACACACTGCAGTCGAGTGCTTCCCATACGTTGGACAACCTTGAGCAGGAATTTAAACAGGCGGCAGTCCTGCCGTTGGGAATTGCACCACCCCGCGAAATCGAGGGGGCCACTAGGTGACGGCTGCGAAGCCTTGTGTGTGGACTACAGTGAAGAATTGAGGGCAACTCCATAATCTGGGGCTCATTTAGAGTTCTTTAAGAATGCAGCAGCTGAAGCAGTGCAGTCATGTTGGGGGTTAATACGACACTTCAAATCCCATAATGCAACGCGAGTCTCATCGGAGCACCCCATCCAGGGGCGTGGCAGTATGCATATATAAAGGTGAAGTGATCAGGCACGTCATGTTTCCGCAAAGCTTCTGAGGTAGAAGCTCTGTCTTCAAAACGCGTCAGGCGATGGAACAACTGTTGGACTCTTTCAGTGTGTTGTGAGCTGCCCATACCTGAATAAAGTTATACACACTGCAGTCGAGTGCTTCCCATACGTTGGACAACCTTGAGCAGGAATTTAAACAGGCGGCAGTCCTGCAGTCGGGAATTGCGCCACCGCGCGAAATCGAGGGGGCCACAAGGCGACAGCTGCGAAGCCTTGTGTGCGGACTACAGTGAAGGATTGAGGGCAACTCCACATTCTGGGGCTCATTTAGAGTTCTTTAAGAATGCAGCAGCTTAAGCAGTGCAGCCATGTTGGCGGTTAATACGGCACTTCAAATCCCATAATGCAACGCAAGTCTCATCGGAGCACCCCATATAAGGGCGTGGCAGTATGCATATATAAAGGTGAAGTGATCAGGCACGTCATGTTTCCGTAAAGCTTCTGAGGAAGAAGCTCTGTCTTCGAAACGCGTCAGGCGACGGAGCAACTGTTGGACTCTTTCAGTGTGTTGTGAGCTGCCCATACCTGAATAAAGTTATACACACTGCAGTCGAGTGCTTCCCATACGTTGGACAACCTTGAGCAGGAATTTAATCAGGCGGCAGTCCTGCTGTTGGGAATTGCACCACCCTGCAAAATCGAGGGGGCCACAAGGCGACAGCTGCGAAGCCTTGTGTGCGGACTACAGTGAAGGATTGAGGGCAACTCCACATTCTGGGGCTCATTTAGAGTTCTTAAGAATGCAGCAGCTAAGCAGTGCAGCCATGTTGGCGGTTAATACGGCACTTCAAATCCCATAATGCAACGCGAGTCTCATCGGAGCACCCCATCCAGGGACGTGACAGTATGCATATATAAAGGTGTAGTGATCAGGCACGTCATGTTTCCGCAAAGCCTCTGAGGAAGAAGCGCTGTCTTCAAAACGCGTCAGGCGACGGAACAACTGTTGGACTCTTTCAGTGTGTTGTGAGCTGCCCATACCTGAATAAAGTTATACACACTGCAGTCGAGTGCTTCCCATACGTTGGACATCCTTGAGCAGGAATTTAAACAGGCGGCAGTCCTGCCGTTGGGAATTGCACCACCCCGCAAAATCGAGGGGGCCACTAGGCAACGGCTGCGAAGCCTTGTGTGTGGACTACAGTGAAGGATTGAGGGCAACTCCACATTCTGGGGCTCATTTAGAGTTCTTTAAGAATGCAGCAGCTTAAGCAGTGCAGCCATGTTGGCGGTTAATACGGCACTTCAAATCCCATAATGCAACGCGAGTCTCATCGGAGCACCCCATCCAGGGTCGTGGCAGTATGCATATATAAAGGTGAAGTGATCAGGCACGTCATGTTTCCGCAAAGCCTCTGAGGAAGAAGCTCTGTCTTCAAAACGCGTCAGGCGACGGAACAACTGTTGGACTCTTTCAGTGTGTTGTGAGCTGCCCATACCTGAATAAAGTTATACACACTGCAGTCGAGTGCTTCCAATACATTGGACAACCTTGAGCAGGAATATACACACACACACACACACACACACACACACAAAGGCTGGACCTAAAATCCTTATGTATGCTCTAAATTATTTCCACTTAAATGGATTGAGCACTGTAAAAGTAATTAGCATACCAAGTTCTTGCGCATGTGGGAAATCAATTTACGGTGTATTGGTAATGCTCTTCCTCAATCCATGACTGACAGACTGCAGCTATTAAAACATATTGACAGTCATCTAAGTGAGAATCCATGAGACTGCATAGCTCAGTGAAACGAATTACAGGTGAGTGGAAACACGGCCGGCTTGAGGTCGGTCCAGTGAGCTTCCGCTCTGGACCCACCCATCTAGGTAGCTACAGTATGTTGTCAGCCCCATTGGGGATAGAAGTGGCACCAAGGGCAAAGATAATTATAAAATATTTCATTCCCACTGGATTTCCTGCAGGATATTTGCCCCAAAGATAAGTCCACATGCACTATATAGCAGGATAGGGTATAGGTGCTGAGAAGTGGAACAGTAAAGACATTGCTGCAGATTGGTCCCACTCACCTTGTTTACATTCCCGCCCTCAAAAGCAGAAAAGGGCACATTCAGGGAAAAGTGTCCTCTCTATGAGTCTGTATTTTAATATTGGGTCGGTAGATAAGGTTTAGAGGCATGCATCTCTTTCTGCTGGCACAGAAGGAGCCTGCTTTAGGTTGGTGCAGCTTGCCCCAGCAGTTGGTCCACTACTAAATTCTCCCTTACTGTCTCTGCCCACCAGCTCCTGGGGTGATTTTATATACGTATAGATCACCCTAATAAGAATCTGAGCGCAAATATTGTGATAAGTTATATAACTTGGATAATATAGTAATTCCCCACAGCTTCCGGTAGCATCAATAGCGGATTGAATTAGGTCTTTTTGTTATTCTACCCAGGAAGAAAGCTGAAGAAACAGCACTTGGCTGGGATTTAGGCCAGCAATATTGTAGCTGAGGGTTGAATCATGACTGCCAAGACGTTACACTCATGGAAATTGGTTTTTACAAGAGCTTGCAAAAAAAACAAGGCATCTAAGGAATACGTCAATACAGATAAATACCTTAAAAGGTTTACTGCTATATCCTCCTTCTTCTCTAAAAGAAAGGCAGCATTAAACAAAGTGGCTGCTATAAAGAACAAATCCAAATTGCCCCCTGGAAAAGTCAAAGCAGAAATAGAAATGCTTTGTGTGTCAAACCAAGATTTAATTCACTTTGAAATAGTGTGATCGTGTCATGTACTGAAATAAGTTTTGAAACTAGGGAGGAAGGCCCTTTACCAGAAGATTTTACCCTCCCAGATATCAATAGTGGCTTGGCCATGAACAGCCCTCAGACATCTAAAGTACTCACCGATATTGCATCCTTATTATACCTATGGGAAATCATAAGGGAGACAGCTATTTGGCCCCCTCTCAAGATGCAATGTATTTAGTAGTACTCCCAGTGGAATTTCTATAACAAATTCAAGGGCGTCAGTCATTCCAGATTTGTCTTTGAGTCCACATTTACCCAGTAGCCAACCAGGGATTAAGGTTCTGACGACCGAATCTTTGCATTGTCTGTTAAGAGCCGCGTCCTCTATATTGGGCCTGATGGAGAAATCTGTGACCAACCCTGATCAAATTCTTAATTCTTATTATCCCTGACTAAATCTGTTATTTTGGACCAAAGACTTATAAATGGAAAAGCCTCCTCATCTTTTCCTATTTCCTCTAATAAGTCTGCTCTTTTCAAAGGAGAATGTCCATCTCAACATAATTTCTGTAGCCCACATCCAATTAAATCCCCTGAAGTAAATGCTGCCTCAAATTTCAGATGCAGGGTCTCTAGTACCTAGGCAGGTGCGTCCTTTAGTAAGAAAAAAAGGGAAGGAAAATGTGGATCACTTTGGAAAATACAAACTTTTTTCGCTCCAGAATTTTTTTAAGCTTGAGGTCTCTGCGCCATCGCCATCGACATCCCCTTGGCGAAATGTGACAAAAATGAGTAGGGTAAAGAATGTCTTCCCTATCTTCCATGAAAGAAATGATATAACAGTCCAACTATCTGTAGTGGAGGACAAGAAGCTCAATAGTACAAATAAAAGTGTCCACATGCAGAACATGGCAAAGAGGAACAACATCCATAGAATAAATAAAAAAAGAACAAAGACATTGTGCTTCAATTCAAATTCGACCTTGTAGTCCATCCTGATTGCAGCAAAGAGGGAAGAAGGGCAAGTTGAAGCACTATCAAGAGACTATTTGTCGTCACTGAAGAACAGCCATATCCTAACTTCAGATTTGCAAAGCATTGATAATCTGGGGACCACGGTTCGATCCCCGGCTCCGGCGGCAGGTTAGCCCAGCACCATGTGACTCTGGGCAATAGCTCGCTTAATCTTCCCGACGGCCCCCCAGCGCCTAGAGACCCTTACGGGTGATTGTGCGCTTTACAAATGTGGACTTTACTTTACTTTATAATGCAGCAGCTTCCAGCCGAGTAATCACATAATTTGAACCTTAATGCTGCATTATATTCTTCCATGCTAGGGTATACTATTATCTTTAATCCATAATGGGAGAGGGTCTAGGGAAGATATCTTGGCCAGTGATCCAATGCTGGTACCTCCTTCTCTAGAGTTCTTTTACGGTACCTCCTTCTCTAGAATTATTTTCCATTTTTGATCAGGAGTTGCATTTGAATAGGTCCTTTCTACTGGGTTGTGTTTCAGACATCCCCAACCTTCAAATGGTACAGAGCAGTGACCTCGCTATGGTTCAAGTTTTAGATCATAGTAGACACGGAGGGGCTAGAGTGACCTTCTATTTTAGGGTGATTTCCAACTTAATAATCTTGAATAGTGATAAATTGAGATGCCTTGTTATTGATGTTCTCGTTCCACGGAAGAAGAGACCATTTTAAAAAGTTTCACGTAATTTCAGTGGTCTTAACGGCCAGGTCAACCGCCATTCTGGGCTCTTTTCTGCAGAAACCCCTCTCTTGGAGGGAGAAACCATAATGTGCCTGCAATATTTCCAAATTATAGTCGGTAGATAAAAGAGGCCTAATGTTATTAGAAGTCTTGAGAAATACAGATATAATAATTCCTAATGGGAGAATAGGAAATGATATTCCAGCAAAAGCTATGCATAAATCGAACTCTGGTGGATCAAATATTGATTATTTAATTGTTTCAGCTGATACTTTTAATAGGCTGTCGCATATGGAAGCTCAAGAAAACTCACATAGCGATCATATGTTGATCCCCTGTAAAATCAACGTGACCCTAACAGAACTAGAACCATGGAATTTTGAAGCAAGATCTGTAGGTTTAAAAAAAATCTAATGATAGAATATACTGGAATACCAAAGCAGCGTTAAAATTAAAAGAGTCATTGGCAATCATAATGGGAGATCAGCCGCAAACAAGAATAGGAGCTGAGCAGCCTTCTCCGCCAGACTCAGCTGCCGTCCCTGGAATGCTCAACATTCAAACAATGCTGTGGAATCTCTGAGCTGTGAGATTCCACCTCTAGATAATGAACACAAGCAGGAGATATTTACAACAACCCTCTTTCTGATAAGACAGATCATAGAGTTACCACATCTCTTGCAGAGATTTGTGCAACCTGCAGGTTCACTCTCAGGTCCCACAATGATCAAATCTTGTTTCTATCCTTCAGATGTGGATAAAATTGGGACCTGTGAGTCAGCCGCGGTTGGTAGTGGAGTACCTGCTGGGGCGGTGACGTGGGGAGGGGTAGGGGCAGGGTGGGGGTTCGTAATGTATGGATAATGGATGTTTGCAGGTAAGTAAACATATAAATAATTCAAACAAATTTCGTTGCGTGCACTGCATCCCCAAATGCAATGCAGTGCACGCAACAAAATTCGTTTGAATTATTTATATGTTTACTTACCTGCAAACATCCATTATCCATACATTACTAACCCCCACCCTGCCCCTCCCCCTCTCTACGTCACCGCCCTGGCAGGTACTCCCCTACCGACCGCGGCTGCTGTGAGTATCTGAGTAACTCAAGTAGTTGAACTTCCAGCAGCACGTTATCACATTTTAATCCCACATAAAAGAACATCACGTGGGTGTCATCTACAATCCTGACTTCTGGACTGTCCAGGATCCTACCCTCCCAAATTCTCCACCCAACACCACCTTCTTAACCATAATGCTCTGCTACGCCTTTCCATTTTATGCCACACCCAGCTCCGTAGAACAGCACTTCAATGATGTGTAGCTACGTTCATGCTTCACAAATCCACATACACACAATCATGTAACATGAAATGCAAACACATAATATATGAATCTGACAATAATAACACCTGCAATTTGTTGCCTCAAGTTAATTTACTGACGGTGCACAAAATTAATCTTGTCAATTTTAGTTACTCATCCATGCATTAATGTTTAAAATCTGGTGAAAACAAAAAATTAAACCTTTTCCAAGGATTTCACCTCTTGGGATACACCAATTAAATAGCTCAGGTGCCTGAGGCACTTAGAAATATCTATGGGCAACTCTGCACAAGAGGATCCAGTGGACTTTAAAATGCTTTAGTTCCTATTGCGCCATATGTAGGGATATGTAACCTGAACTGAAGGTTTTACTTTACAATTACAAGTAAGAGAGCATGTGATGTTACTGCACATCTTGTAGATACATGTGTGGTGACAGATGTGGCTGCAAACGCGAGTTTATGTGTTTTTGAAGGTGGCTGTTACTGGTACATTGCCAGGAGCAAGCCACGCTTCCACTGTGAGCTGCCTAGTTGACCCTTTTCTCCTCCATATGCTGATCATGGGCAAATTACCTTTGGAAAGGCGATGCCCCGGTAGTCAAAGTGGGAATCATTACAAGTGCCAGTACGAACAGGTAGGAAATAACAGCACATTTATAGCACTGATCATCGCTATCCAATCTTAGCTTTGTAAATCTGAGTAGATGGTACATTATCACCTGCACATGTGCTATCTCATTGATATAATCCTCTCTACTGGCACCCTGGGTCAGATCACAAAATATTTTTCACTTGGGATATTTCATGACCTTGGTAGTAAGTTAAGGCAATGCTTGCTGCAAATACATTTTTCAATCATATTATGAAAGCAGGCTTTGGATGTGGTCATTTGTGATAAGAATGTTTGTGCCCATTTGTAGAGTGGCAGTTCTTTGGAGTGGCGAAGTGTTTTGTTGATTTTTGCTGCTTCAGCTTGTTCACTATGTAAGAAAGCATTCAGCCCAAGCTGTGGCAGAGACTGTGTGTTCCCTCGCTGCTCCCAGTGCTTGCTTCATGTGATGCGGTCACTTCATTCAGCCCCTAGGTCTTGGTTAGGTATCTTAACAGGGCTATATAAGCCTTGCACATTTTCCAGCTTCTGACCCAGAGTGTCTCTCAGTCTGGCGACTGTAACGTGTGATATTTATATCACTATCATGCAGCAAAATTCTGGTAGGAAGTACTAGATCGATGCAGTTATTATCATACGTCATGGAAGTGCTTTTGTAAAGACAGAACACATATAAATGTAAACAGCACATTCATTTTTGTGTCTCGTCTAAGCCTGCGCCATAAAATGCAATGGGGTTTGCATCCGCGCTGCTAGAAGTGGACTTCACAGGCAGGCGATATTACTCAATTTACTGTAGCGTTTCGATTCTTTTTCCTCTCTGTGCAACTCCGGGCTCTGAAGCTACCATAGTATAACAAGCAATGCTTTAGAAACCCTGAAGAAGGAAAGAAGCAAGATACCGAAGAGGCGAAATAGGCACTTAACATTACCGCACCCACCAATTTTGGACCTTGTTAGTCATGCTTATAAAGGAGAGCTTTCTTGGAAGTAGGATTGCATGAAAAATGAATCAGTGTTCATTCTTCACAGTCACTTAAAGTGTCCATTGGATTGAGAAAATAAGAATTATTTTTTGTGAATATTTCGTTTTCCACATTAGCAGGAGCCATATCAAAATCCATCTAAGAACATAGCATTCCAAGCAATTAGTCTCAAAGCAGCTATTTATCTTTTAGACAGAACTTTAATAAAAACCATCTACATTGCTGTTGCATCTGAGTTAAATTGCATCTTGGTACTTCATTTAACAAATCACACTCTCTTGAATCATTAAGTTACTCAGTATAGTAAATGTTTCATTTATACAAAAGTACAATGCCATTATCGCATATGCATGTGCGTCCATATAGCACATAAATCCGCATTCATCTTTTATGCACTGGAGAGCCTTTAATAATATCCACCCTCAGACACCACACAGTTGCACATGCCACGCAAATGCTCTAATGGTATTGTTTTGTCTGAAGTACAGAATTTTCAGCCAAACCAGTGCTGCTTGATGTCATTGTAAGGCCCTTTCTAAAGACTGGAAGTGCAGCCAGACCGGGTGCACGTGCAAGCTCACTGATGGTGCATCCATGATTTGTAGGGACACGTTATCCACTCACAATAAAACATAGATCTGAATTTTGTGACTTCTTGTTGGTGACTTTGAGAAGATTCACTGAGGAGTATCTCACAATGCCTTGCACCCTGCAACGAGGAGGGTGTAGATCTGACCAACCCTCTTTCCTCCCAGAGTGCTCTGCTTCCTTCCATAAGTAATCTTCTATATGCTAAGGCACTTCTCATACCTAGTCTTTGAGGAAGAGCCAGAACGTCTTTAAACAATTCAAGCCTGAACACTCCATTGGGGTATTTTCTTTATCGTGTTACATGCTGTTATAAAGCAAGATTATGTACATTGTACATGCACCTGATGCGCCTTGGGGATAGTGTAGATCTTAATACGGCCCTGATTGTTACTAATATGGTGAATGACATTGGGATGTGAACATCTCTAAACCCTTGTGCATAATTCATAACGATAAAACAGAAAGGCAAAGTTTGACAAAACTGGGCTATTATTTGTTTAACTCCCATCCAAGGCATTGACTCCTCACTCATTGTTTTAGCATCAAAATTATTCAACTGCCTAACACCAATATCAAATAAATATTTAAGAGCCAAATCATATAAGATCCAATTAAGACAATAAAGAAAGAAAGAGATACGTGGAATCTAGCCTCTAATATGACGTTGGATCTAGGCATTAACATGTAGCATTCATCCCCAAAAGAAGAGACATAAATACAAATAACATCATTGTTAGAAATGGGATGTCTGGTTGGCTAGGGCTTGTGCCTAAGCCAGGCAGAAACCCCCACTCTAGTCAGGGCAAGGGAGTTACACGCTGAAGATAACCCCTGCTCACCCCCTTGGTAGTTGGCACGAGCAGTCAGGTTTATCCCAGAGGCAATGTGAAAAGTGTTTGCGCAACACAAACACACAGCAGCAACACACTAGGCACAACACAAAAGAAACTCCACACAAGGTTATATATAAAAATAGCCTTTTTATTATCCAAAACACATTAAAATAGTAATCACACCATATACACTGTGCCAACTGGCACTAGGCAATATTTACAGGGGATAATTTACACTACAGGGCCAATTGGGCCACAGTCAGAACCATCACAAAGTACTAATAACACTTGTAGCAATTAACGCAACCAGTCACTACTGGTATAATGATGACCTTAGAAAACACAACCAATTACTGCTGGAAAATACTGTGCGCAGCATTATATCACCTTAGCAGTACAAACACAGTATGCAATAAATCACATTATGCCCTCAGCATCACATTAGGCGTAAAACACATTATGCGCCAACCTCATAAGTGTAAACCACATTAGGCAATAAACATCACCAGCATAAACACAGTATGCCCTAATCATGGGGCATAACACCCTAAAATCACCCCCAGGCCAACTGGCCTTCCTTTGGGGCTCAAAATGCCCTCTATCCAGAAATGTCAGGGCTCCTTCAGGACCGTCTAATGGTCCTCTGGCTGCCAATCCAGCAAAATCACAGAGGGCAAAGCAAGCATAGTATCCGGGTGGGCACCCTCTTTCCAAACAAGCACATATGCGGGTGGGCACCCACCAGAAAGCACCAAACGCTGGGTGGGCACACCCTGTCAAATATGCATAAAGTGTGGTAGGGTCCCGCTCTTCCTGGCAAAAATGCGGGGGGGAATCCCCACGTCGGGATTCCCTCTAAATGGGATGTTGCTCCGCGCTGCAAAGCCCTGGCACTCTCCTCTTGAGCAATTAAAGTATAGCGCTCATGAGGCACTAGAAGTAACAGCTCCAGCCAGCAAAGTTCTAGGGGCACAAGGCTGGACCCAGGCATGCCAGCTCTCAGTGCCCTCCAACAGGGAGGTAGACTCTTGTGGCGGTTCCTCCTGGAGCCCAGCAGCAGGTCCCCTCAGCACCAGGAACCACACATTCATGGAGTCACAGCCCCTATATCTATATTACATCTTTGCTTTGTCTGCCCTGGCACAGGACTTGGGGGAACCAGCCAAAACTGGTTCAGGGGGGAATTGGAGCCCTTTGTTTGCAAGGCTCCTCTTCCCCTTTGTCAGGTGGGGGCTCGTCATCAGACACACCACAGGGGGGCGGAGCCAGCATTGTACAGTCTAGGCACAGACCTATTCAGGGACCAGGGACTTGTCCTCCCACTAGTCCAAATGCAGATGTCCCATTCAGCCTATTGCTGCCTCACCCTGCCTCTCCTGGAGCCACACACACCTCACCAGCCCCTGTCACTCAAAAGCCAGACATGCAATTCACATCAGGCAGGCAGACACATACCACACAGAAATGCCAACTTCTAAAAGTGGCATTTCTAAAACAGTTATAATAAATCTGCGCACACCATTGCGCAGCATTTATTATTCCCATTCCACATATACAAAACTTGATCACGCTGCTCCTCTCATAACAGGAATTACACTTATCAGGGAATCCCCAATGCATTCCTATGGGAGGCCAGCCTTACAGTAGTGAGAAACCAAAATGGCTGTTTGTCACTACCAGGACATGTCACACACTTAAGGTACATGTCCTACCTTTTACCTACAATGCACCCTGCCCATAGTGCTAGTCAGGGCCTACTTTAGGCGTGACTGACATGCAGTAAAAGGGGGGTCACAGACATGGCAGACACTTTAGGTGTCACATCACAGCGGCAGTAACACTGCGCGCACTAGCCCTGCAATGATACAGGCCTGAGACAGGTTTGAAAGGCTACTTTAGTGGGTTGCACAATCAGCACTGCAAGCCCACCAGTAGCATTTAATTTACCGGCCCTTGGTATCTGAGATACCACTTTACAAGGGACTGACAGGTAAATTAAATATGCCAACAGGTGTAGACCAATCTTACCATGTTTACCACAGAGAGCACACACAGTTTACACTGGACAACAGTGCTAAAGTGCCCAGATTCCTAGAACCACCAACACCATGTCAGAAAAAAGGCTAGAAGAAAGGCAAAATGTTTAGGGATGACCCTGCAAAAAGGGGCAAGTCCAATAATAATCATTTAATTAGGTGTGGATTTACTTTCTAGTGAAGGAAATTAATTAAAGAATGTGATCACCAGTTAAAAATTATTTGTGGGTGTCTGCACACAAATGGAATTTCATTGACTGCAATGGGACACCTAGGCAACTACACCAGGTACAACAAACATGAATCTAAAAGAATCTTAAATAATTTACAATATAATAGATTTTGTATTGTTTGTCAACTATTTTCAAATATGGGCATCTATTGAAGGTCTATGAAGTAATGACTTGACTATTTCTTTAACTATATATTTTGTGGACAGGCTGCACTGCAGTTAAGAACAGGAGCGTGTTGCTGCTTGACCTCTAAAAAATTAGAGTTAAAGAAACCCACTTGTCAAGCATGACGGAGAGGAGTGGGCAACTACTATACAGTGAGCAAAATAAGCTTTTGCAACAACCTGCTTTTAGCTCACACAGGCATTTTGCCAGAAGAAGATCACAGAGGTGGAGCCTTAGGAGTTCATGGCTACAGCCCCTGGAACATTCAACCTATCCATTAGACCACAGTTTATCTCTAAACTCCCCAATGCTCTTCTCAAAATCAAACTTTCTAAAACAAGCATATGAAAGACAACTTAGCCAATAGTGGCTGGTCAAATTCAAACTACTCGCCAGCCCAGAATGTCTTCTATCCGGCATGTAGGTATTCTGCCCACCTCTTAACTGTGCCATAAGCCACCCGGGCTGTATTGAAGCCTTAATCAAACGTATCTCATTTGCTACTCTATAATGCCCCTGGTATATGCGGAATAGAGTACCCCCTGCCATCCATCAGAAGGATATTGAACATCACTGAGGAGTTCTGTGAACATATAGAGGAGCAAGGCCAAAGATTAAGTTCCTTTATCAGTACAAGGAACTCCACCCTTATAGTAGTTCCTTTATAAGTACATGAAACTCCACCTTATGGCACATGGTCACACCATCACTCCTCTCATAAACCGTTTAAGTCCTTGTGTGTTTCTCTTACATACGAAAGAGCTAGGAAGCTTACAGACATTAAGAATGAAAGTAGAATCTGTAGTGCAAAATTAAATATTCAAAAAAGCACTTAAATATTGTTGCAAATGGGTTCTGCCAATTAAGTATGCCAGGATTTCTTTTGCTTTTTGATCACTTGCTTTTTGGACCTTTACAGTGGGTCAGTTTCACTACCTGGGTCTCACTCATGGATTGCACATGTTTACAGCTAGTGTTCCAACTTTATAAAGTAAGGCAGATGAGAAGTACCTAGGGTTAGGGGCACTTGGCTGGGTACATGTGCATGTGCACACATGTGCACACTTGTGCGGTCTGCATCGGAGAGACTACAGTCCTGTGCAGACTCGTACTTAACACAGGTAACCTGCCTGTGGCAGTTTTAAACTTCAAATTCGATGTTTCAAAATACTCCATTTGGCAGGGTTAAAATATCATTTAAATATATATATATATATTTTTTAACTTTTTATTGGCATTTTGAATCAATATAGACATTATTGGCAAATCAGAGTAACTTTTCCTCACCACCAAGAACCCACTGACTCCCCCCACCCTCCACCCACCCTAACAGTATCCCGATCAGCAATTCAACATTGTCTGTCCCTGTTCCACCAGAGGGCGGCTCATCACATGCTCGCGTCTTCCAGGGAGGTCTCGCAAGTCCCAGCCTCTTAACTAACAAGGGACCACATCCCAATCAGCGTGGTTATGAGCAAGTCAATCATTCCTCAGGCCCACATCCAAACCATGGTATTTTCTCCATTTCCCCCACATCTTGCGAAACTTCCGAGGACAGCCTCTAGCTTTGTACGTCACACTCTCAGCCGCCATGTATAAATCCTTTCCCCTCCTCCATTCTCCCACCCTAGGGGGTAATGGTGCTCCCCATGCTCGTGTCAAATCTCTCTTCGCCACCACTAAGGCCAGTAGGGCAAACATCAGGTGTGGGCGACTCAGATCCACCTCAGTAGATATTCCCAGCAACACAAACTTGGGGTCAAGTGGAAGCGTCACCTCCAGAATTTTGCTCAACTCTCCCAGGATATGCGTCCAGTAAGTGTTAATGGTAGGGCATTCCCATAAAGTGTGGAAGAAGGTTCCCTGTGGGTGTCCGCATTTCAAACAACAGGGATTGCTAGCTCTGCCCATGCGGTGCATTCTAGCCCTATCATAATAGACCCTATGTAATATTTTATACTGTATAAGATGTAGTCGGGTTTTGATCGCCACCTCTCTATGGTGTATCAGAGCCTTGTCCCAGTCTACGGTGTCCAGGTCACTCACACCCTGTTCCCAAACTGCCCTCAGTTTCCCCAATCCATCTGGCGCATTATTGATCAACGTTTTATATGTCAGGGACACCAATTTATTGGAAACACGTTCTTGTAGCAGGCAACCCTCCAACGGAGCATCTTCCGGTAACGGGGGGTGGGTGGGAGGGCTAGGGGGGGCGAGGGTCGCCTCCGCCTTGCAGGCATGGCGTAACTGTGCGTATTTAAAGAACTGCGCTGGGGTCAACCCATACTCCGCCCATAGAGATTCGTATGTCTTAAGCTCTCCTCTCGCCATTACGTCTACCAGCGTTGAGATCCCTATGGCATCCAATCCTCCAAAACCCGTGAGTTTATGCAGTTCTCTCAGCCACGTGCAAGACCATATCGGTGTCTGCTTGGTCGGATTGTGTGTCCACCCCATCATCTTCGTTGCCCTGTCCCATACTTCTATGGTGATTTGTGTGGCCGATAAAAGCCGTCGCTTCCCAACTCCCCTGTATAAATAGTGCAGGCTAGTGCGACGCTCCATAGTGGCCCTTTCTAGCCTATAAGTCGGGTGATCAGCAGGCGCATGGAGCCATTCATTTATTGGTGCAAGATGTTCGGCCCAATAGTAGTCCTCCACATCCGGTAGGGAGATCCCCCCATTATATTGATTCCGCTGGAGCGTAGCAAGGGCTATCCTGGGTTGCTTTCCGAGCCATAAAAGGGCCCGTAGCTCTGCGTGTATCGACTGGAATGTCTGCCTAGGCAAGGGGAAGTATTCATTCTGCAGGGCATACAGGAAGCAGGGCAATGTAATCATTTTGAACAAAGCTGCTCGGCCCAGGAGCGTAAGGGGGAGGGACCTCCACCGGTGGGCGTCTTCCGCAAAGTTCTTAATCACCCTGAGGACATTGTTTTGATTAGAGAGTTGTTTGTCGGTTGTCAGATAAATCCCCAAGTATTTAAACCCTGACTGGGTAACCTGTAGGGCTCCTGGCATCGGAGGTCAATCTTCCTCTATGCGCGGGCAGTATAAAATTGATTTATGCCAGTTTATTTTGTAGCCTGAAAAGAAGCCATACCTGTGCAGAAGCTTAAACAATGCCAGAACAGTGGTCGCCAGCTGTGTCACGTATAGGAGGATATCGTCTGCGTACAGCGAGATCTTCTCCTCCTGTAGTTCTACCTGCGTGATACGGAAGCCATGCACCTCTTCCGCCTGACGGATTGCACAAGCTACTATTTTGACCGTGAGGGGGAATAACAACTGGGATAGGGGGCATCCCTGACGGGTCCCCCTTCGAACGGGGAAATCGTCAGAAAGTACTCCATTTACTCTAACCCGGGCTCTGGGGTCCGTATATAAAAGACCCACCCATCGTCTAAAATTGGGGCCGACCCCGAACTTGATCAGTGTCGCCTCCAAAAAGGGCCAGTGAACTGCGTCAAATGCCTTTTCAGCGTCTAAGGAAAGGAACATATGTGGGTCTTCCCTCTGCTTCACCTCCATAAGCTAGTTATGGGTACGCAGAAGATTCTGCCTTGTCGCCCTGTCCGGCAGGAATCCCGTCTGGTCTTGATGTACCATTCCAGAGATCACCTGACGTAGTCGGAGGGCTAGAACCGTAGCCAGGAGCTTAGCCTCCACATTGAGGAGGGATATCGGTCTATAAGACTCGCAGGCGTCGGGTGGTCTGCCTTGTTTATATATTGGCACAATAGTGCCCATCCTAAGGTCCGGCGGGAGGGCGCCATCCTGTGTCGCATCTCTGTAGAGTGCCAGAAGATGAGGTATTAAAGGTCTGCTCCTTTCTTAAAAAATTCGGCGGGGAGCGCATTCGGACCCGGAGTCTTCCCCGGTCGGAGCATAGCCATTGCCTCCCTTAACTCAGCAGCCGTTATGTCAGCCTCGAGGGTATCATTGTTGTCATCAGTTAAGACTGGGGTATGGATCTCAGTCAGATAGGCCGTACTCTCTTCCGGGCATATCATTTAAATATTAATATCTCACCCATATGTAGGCCTTCTTACCCATACAGGCAGGGAACATGATATTTAAAAGCAGGACATGTACAAATTAATGTTGAGAATTCCTTTATGATGAAATAACCCCAGAAATGATTTTCACTGTAGCAAGGTTGTCTGCAATCATTGGGCTACTTTGTTACATTTATTAAGTACTAAATCCGATTTTAGAACAGTAGGAAATTACTTCTTGCTCTCATTTTAATTGTAATTTGAAGTCTTTTTTAATGGTTAAGTCAGATTTTAAATAAATTTCTATTTTTGTAGATGCCATTTTAGAAAGTAGACATTGGATCACTGGCAGACCCTTGAACTGATGACATTGAGCTATTCATAAACACATGCAGAAAAGTATGTGAAGCACATATTGATCAATTTGCAGTTCCTGTGTTTGGATTGGTGAATCCATCCAATGTGTTTCTGATGCTCAGCTTAGTGGACCTGCCGTTCAGTTCTGTTTCATACTGCATAAGACTTACAGAGAACTCCACCTCCTCTGAAGTTGGGATTCTCGGAACCCTGCATAAAGTTTCTGGGGCCTTTCTGTGAGCAGCCAGCTGCCTTCAACTGTTGATGGCTTCCCCACTAGGAAATCTGTATTGGAGCCAGACAGTGTTCAAAGGGTCTGGGTGTTGAGGGGAGTGGGTCTTCCTGACAGAATGGCTGGGAAAGAGCTGGCACCTGCCCTAAGTGCATTTCAAGAGGATCTGCTCCAGCTCACACACTAGACAGGCTAGAGCCAAACCTTTAGGAAAGGGAGAAACTGACCAGAACCAAATTTAGAGCCCACTTGCTAGCACTGGGCAGAAAAGTGCATTCCCAGAACGTGAAGGAAGAACAAGACACTGAACTTGGATGGCGATGCCAGTTGAAAGGACAAGACACCTTATGCCCCTGAATGGACTAAGGACTTTGCCTGCAGCTGACCTTCATGACTTGGTGGGTCTTTCCAGGGCCAGTGTTGCTTGCCCCTCATACCCCCTGAGGACTAGCTGGGCGAATACTTGGAATTCACCTTCACCCTGGGACAGCAGGAGGCCATGGGATCTTTGGAGGGCAAAGCACAGTAGTAGGCTGGTACAGGGAGCCAGTAACACCAGCTTCCTGCTAGTCACTAGAGATCACTACCAGGAGTAAGATGAGCACAAGATCTAAGAGATTAGCTAAGTTATGTCCTTTTAAAGTTCCTGATTTTTTACCTTTTAAGAAGAATGGAGCACGTGGGTCTTCACTATAATATATTTCAAATTGTATCAGTGAGGCCCAACCCCTAAGGGATGACACAATGCTACTCCAAATTGGTTAATTCATTTAACTTTCAATGGGTGTGTGTGAGCCCTCCTTCCGGAACTCATTCTTGGTCCTGGTGTTTCTTTCCCCAGGGCTCAATGCAAGAGAATGATCAGCGCAGCAGTGGCGGCCCCAGGTACCCTATTGTCAGGACCCAGAACAGCCAAGCAGGTGGGAAGACTGTTGGAGTGTTGTGGTGCTCTTTCCTGTGCTCCTGGGAGGCTTGAGCCCCGGGAACAACACAGGACCCCTAATCCACCCTCTGTGGGTGTGCTAAAGGTAGCAGTAAAGTACCCACATTCCCCACAGGGACAGGAGCACAGGCGGAAGGAAGCTGAAGAGCCAAGCAGGTAGCACAAGAGTGGTGCCTCGGGTGGGGTAATGGCAGGCAAAAACCAAAAGGACATATGAGGCGAGAAAACAAAGCAAAGCAGAAGGCCCGCTGCTCATATATTTACTGTTCTGGCAAAGGAGAACAGTGCATAGTGCTCTGCAGGGCTTAATTTGCATAATTGTTGGTCTGCTGGTGCCCCATGGAGGGGTAGGGGCACCACCAACAGATCAAAGCAGTGTTGTTGCGGAGCTGCAAGAGTTGTAACCTCCCTGCCCCCAGAAATGGTCCTCAAAACATATCCCTATGTCTCCTGTATCATTGAACTTGAATCCATGAACCCAGGAATGTTTGACATGAGTTTTAAAGCATTCTAGTTTTGGAGTTTTGCTCTAGGGCACCAGAGTGTAGGGACTCCTTGTGATTGGTACTATGACTGCATTACTGTGGCTTTAATAGTGTAAAAAGAAGACTCTAGCACAAGTCTTATGTTGTTTTGATCACTGATGCTTTATTGACTATTTCGTTGATGAAGATTGCAGTGCATACATTTTCAGTGACTGTAATTGATTTTGGCTCTTGTTTCCATTGATCCAATGGTGACTTTTAACATATGGTTACTTTAATGTGGTTGCTCTTTGAAGAAGCCAGTAGGCTTGCATTATATTATAATGTGGTGAATCCATGTCAAAGACAATAGGCTTGCCTTGTATTTTGATTTGCTGACCCCTCAATAAAGCCAGTAGGCCTCCTTTATGTATTATGACACCCCCTTATATTGTGGTGTTTTATTTGGTATACTGGGGGGTATTGTGACTGTGAGGGTCATAACCCACTAAGAATTAACCCTGGGCGTCCGAATCGGCTACGCCCACGGAGTAAGCGTAGTGATGCCTCCTACGCATTTTGCGTAGACAGCGTAGCCGGCAACACTACGCCCACTCCGTGTGCGTAGCCGAGTCGGCCGCCACCCGCCTCCCTCCCGCCCCCCTCCCACCCTCCCCTACATACATTATTTAAGAAAAAAACCCTTAATAAAGCAATTTTAAAGCACTTACCGTGTCCGGGGCTCGTCCGGGGCTCCCTCTTGGAATAGCGTCCCTTCACAGATACCAATGCGCATGCGCGGCCGCCCGCGCATGCGCATTGGTATCCATGATGACGCGATTCCAAGAGGGAGCCCCGGACGAGCCCCGGACACGGTAAGTGCTTTAAAATTACTTTATTAAGGGTTTTTTTCTTAAATAATGTATGTAGAGGAGAGCGGGAGGGAGGTGAGTAGTGGGGCTACGCGGAGTGCGGGAGTGGGCGTAGCTTCTCGCCCACTCCGCGTAGCTCCGCGGAGCCCCACTACGCCCACTACGCCCAGGCTTACTAAGAATCAAATGTAATTTCATAATGTCAACAACGATATTTCCACCTGCCTAATGTATATATTTGTAAATGACTGCGTAGTATTTAATAGTGTGTGTAATAAATTAACTTTTCCTTTTGAAAGAAAAATCACTCCCTGAACAAGCAATTATTCAGTCAAGTGCTACAAGGGCATTCTTGGCTCCCATTAAGGAGACAATTTTGGAGCTACTTCCTGCACAGGACTCACCTCCTACACAACTAATAACCCAGTTTCTTACAGATATTTCTTGCAAAAAATATTAGACAATTTAATACAACTGAGACTGTGTAGAAACATACAGAGAGATTCTCTCTGTCCTATATTTACCTAAAGTCTTAAAAAAAAACGTGTTCCCATAAATATTTATTTTCTGTTGAATACTATTCATCTAGAAAAAGAGAGCAGAAGAAGGAAAGGCCAGGTTTCATTGTTGCTGTTTAAATTGCAGCTTTAATTACTCTCTGTGTCCTGCCTTTTTCCTTGGCAGCTGACTCTGGCAACAGGCATTATGATGTCAGGACCCAGCTATAATAACATATTACAGTTGAGCAACTATGTAGTTTCTTTTTTACAAGTGACTGGAGACATCGCATGGAATGTTTGGGGGATGTCTATCATAACCCGTCAACGTAAGGTACACGTGTTAGATTTGGCATCTTTGGCGGGGTTTCCCTTGACTTTTTGCCTCTTATTTTTTTGTAAACAGACTTTATTCAGAAGATTTCAAGTGCATAAATTAGCCAGTGGTATTAGAGCACTTAGCTTGTGACCAGTAACAGATACAGATATCGATGAGCATGGATGTTGGGCGCATATTTCCCAGTGCAGATTCAGCCATGCGTAGCCCATGCAGAATCGTGATCAAGTACAATGTTCAAGTTCGAGTTCTCAGGGAAGTTATGTGCTGTGTCGTTATGGTTAGGAGATCGGCATCTCAATAAGTTGTCACAGACCAAACTCAATTAGATCACAACAAACAATAACCAATAAGAATAACGCACCTCTTCTCCTCCCACCTATGCAACTCCCTCCACCCTCCAGGCATGCCACTCGGTCACCAGTCATTTCGTGGAGGATCATACCCATCCATGTAGAACAACAGGTACAGTAATTCCAATAGGGAGGCATCAATCACTGGTAGGCCGCAATTTACTATGCGTTTGCATTCCTCCCATAGGGCTCAACCCAATAGGGCATCGTTTCAGTTCTCACTCACAGGTCCACTCACCCAGTGTGCAGTTTAGTATTATCTGCCGGGTGCTTGAGCAGCTCAACTAGTGCCTCCCACGCTCTCGCCCCTTCCAGCATTTTTTCATTATCTATTCTCTGAGCCATTTGCAGCCTAAGGATCCCCTCACAATCCGCCCATTTTGTGAATCCCCTCTGCCACCTCGGGATACTAGGAGCGCTTGCCACCTTCCAGTGGCTGGTAATTTCTCGTTTAGCCAGGACTAACCCCAGGTCTATAAACTTACTGGTAACTTTATTCCGGGCCGTATGAGAAAACCAATGCAGCAGGCAATAACCCGGAGTCAGTGTGTTGTCTCTTTCCGTTATGTCAACCAGTGTAGACAGTATCCCCCTCCAAAACCCCTCTAACAGTGGACACTCCCAAAAAATATGGAAAAATTCGGGGATCAACTTTTTGCCTCTTTCTCCTGTATTTTTGATGCTGTGCTGGATTTTGTTTTTGCTGGCTTAGATGCTTTGGGCACTTTGCCATTGCTGATCAGTGTCAAAGTGCAAGTGCTTCCTGTGTAAATTGTTATTATGATTGGTTTTCCCTGATTGGCATACTTGATTTACTGGTCAGTCTCTAGTAAAGTGCACTGAGTGTGCCGGGGCTGGTAAATCAAACCTACTAGTGGGCCAGCAGCACTGAGTGTGCCACCCACATGAGTAGTTCTGAAACGGTAACTCAGACCTGCCACTGCAGTGTCTGTGCACAGTTGTTAACTGCCATGTCGACTTGGCAAGTGCACCCACTTGCCAGGCCCTAGCCTTCCCTTTTCCTGCATGTTAGTCACCTCTAAGGTAGGCCCAAGGTACCCCTGTGGGTACAGTGCAGTGTATGGGAAAGGTAGGACATGCCCTAATGTGTGTGGCATGTCCTGATAGTGAATTATTGCCAATTTCGTTTTTCACCATTGCAAGGCTACTTGTTCCCATAGGACAGAATGGGGAGTTTGTTTATAACATCTTATAAACATAAGTGCCTCTGGGAACAAGGTAGAAAAATAAAGTTTAGCATGCCTGAACTCAGAATGTTAAAATGTGTCTTTTAGTGGGTGTGATTTTTACATTCTGTGTTTGAAAATATCACTTTTAGAAAGTAGGTATTTTCTTTTCTAGCCATCCAGTGTGCCTCTGCTAGGATGTGGACTGACTGTCTGGGTTTGGAGTGTCAGGGGCTGGGGAGGAGCAGTGGTTCCAGAGAGCATGATGAGTCAGGGCTGGGCTGAATAGATCTGGGCTTCATTTAGAGTAAGGGGGATTTCCTTTCACCTGAATGGGCCTGGCCTGCTTTCTACAATGCTGTCTCCACCTCCTGCCAGGAAGCTGCAGCAAATAGGACAGAACTGGTTTTGACTGGGCACAGGGCTTCTCTGCACAAAGACATTTTAAAGTATAAGTATTAGATCTAAAACCCCTGAACTTTAGACTACTTCTGGAATCAAGAAGAACCTTTGTCAAGAAGAAGAGCTGGAGAAATCGAGGAGAAGTACTGCCCTTGCTGTGTGTCTGGGGTTGACCTGCAGTTGCTATTTCTGCCAAGGAAAGGAGAAGGACTTTGCTGTGTGCTGTGTCCGCTGCTTGCAGAAAGTCTCCAAGGGCCTGTGTAGAGCTTGCCTCCTATTTTGAAGTATCAGGAACACAAAGACTTCACCCTAGTTCCTCTGAACTACCTTTCTGGGAGTTCTGACCTGCCAGGAGTGCCAGTGACTATGTGGCGCCTCTGGAGGTTGCTTCTGCTACTGGGAGCTGGAAAACAACGCAACAACAAGAAAATTGGGACATCGCTGTTCTTGCGACAGTTTATTCGACGCAACTCAGTGGTGCGAGAAGAATCTCCCACACCGCACCGCTGCTGCTGAAACCGACGCAGCACCTGTCACCGCTTCAAGAATCGATGCATCGAGGGTTCGCGGTTGAAAAAGCCAATGCAGCAATGCTCAACGCCGCCACATCGATCGCCGACGCATCCCAGATTTCCACGCATCGTCCCTGTGCGGCAAGTAATCCCCGATGCATCACCCGTGGATCGGAGTCATCTCAGAAATGATGCATTGCTTCTCCCTACAGACCGGACCCAACACACCGCTCCCCTGTGTTCAGCAGAACTGTTGCATCACATCCACAAAGGTCTCAAGAACCAACGTATATCTTTGTTTTATGACGCTTCCCATCGCTGCAGCTGTTTGGCTTGGTGAATTTTGTCGCAACAACAGGTACTTTGCAAGAAATCACGCACCCATAGTTTTCTGTGGCTGCAGTTGCTAAAACCTTTTGAAAGTCATTTTTCTTAATACTTGTATGTTGGATTTTAGTTGTTTTGGTCTTGTTAAATTTAGATAAAGATATTTTATTTTTCTAAACTGGTGTGGTGTCCATTTGTGGTGTTTTCACTATGTTGCTGTGAGTGTTGGTACAAATACTTTACACATTGCCTTTGGGATAAGCCTGTTGCTCGTGCCAAGCTACCAATGGGGTGAGCAGGGGTTATCTAAAGTGTGTATCCCCCTTACCCTGACTAGAAGCTAGGGTCCCTATTTGGACCAACTAGAGACCCCTATTTCTAACAACACCCATGTTTATGACATACATGGATGCACATGTCCATGCTTCAAGAAATCCATCTGGCAAGCAGAGAGGGGCAAAAACTCCAAAATAGGCGTAAGGGGTGCGTGTCTACTGGATACTCATCCTATGTAATAATGAAACTAGAGACGTACATTTATACATAGATTACACACTCCCATATAATACACATGAGTTAAAGCTGTGCCCTATGTATAAGGATATTGAAATTCACCAGTTCTTAATTTGAGACATGGTTGTTGTTTGGGACCACTGGCTCTCATCTATGGGGAACAGCACTTATTTTTCCTCATCAGACATTGACCATGAGCAAGTGAGGGAAGAACACACAAAATTTAAAGATGGAGGAAGAGAAACACAGAAATGCCAACACAAAGGGAGACACAGGAGCCAGTATAAGTGAGATAAAGGGTCATGGAGAGTCTGATAGTAGATGGAGGAGGTCGGTTCAAGACAACGCAGCCTTGGCATTCAGGGCGCCGATGTTCAAAAGCACTAGCCATGGGTTTCTGAATAGAGCGCTGGGCACTGGCACTCATTTTATTACAAATTAAGCACTACAAGTCACTAAGGTGCTTCATGAGGATATGGAGGAGTGAGGCTGAAGGTCGAGCTCCTCTATAAGGTTACAGATCTCCAAGGCAACTTGAAATACCAAGTAATGCACTGCACAGGGAATTTTATTTCTTATTACACATTACTATACCCTTCTCCTTTTCTTTTGGTTTATTGCTCCTTCATATGAATGAATATAATTGCAAACATGAAGAATGAATATGGAATTGGTAATGCAAACTTTAACACACCAATGCACTGCCAGTAATGTAAGGCAAAAACGTTATATGTTGTTTGATATGTCATTTTGAAAAATAGGTATAGATCATAATTTGTGCTAAAAGCGGAGAGATTTCTGCCTTCATGTAACTAACTATAGCTTTGAAAAAATTAACATGCTGCCATAAGTGGGTCATTTCTGATAATGTCCATTTATTTAGAAAAACTGAGAAGAGCTAAAAAGCTGGCTTGTGTTTTGCTTGCTCAAAAAGCAGCTGTAATGCTGCTCGGGGGCCTGACTTATACACTGTCTGCAGGCATAGTGACATACAAAAGTATACATAAAGTGATGGATGGAATGCTTGAATTAATCTCAGCCATGATAATTATTCAGGGTTGCATCCCAGTCCATTGTTATTTACACACCATGCCACCTCAATTTGGACCCAGCTATATGCAAATCAGTCTTGACCCTGCTCCAGTGGGAACAGTCCAGCACGAACTGCCAAGGCAAGTCCTCCCTTAACCAGAACACAATCAACCCAGGACCAGGTTTGCAATTGTTATGGGCCCACGCCTGGGTATACCCATCCCACTTAGGGCGACATACAAAAGTATGAATCAAGTGATGGATGGAATGCTTGAATTAATTTCAGACACTAACAATTACTCTGGGTTGCATCCCAGTCCATTGTTATTTTGTACACCATGCAACCTCAGTTTGGACCCAGAAATATGCAAATTGGTCTTCACCCTGCTCTTTTGGAAGCAGTTCAGACCAAACTGCCAAGTCAGGTCAGCCCTGGAGCAGAACACAAGCAACCCAGTTAAGCAGCTATATAATTTTCTTATTACAAATAACCCAAATACTGTAATAAGAAAATTATAGATGGGAACTGCAGGTTCCTATGTGCCATATCATTCTAAATTTGCAGATTTGCAAAAATAGAAAAATGGGTTGAGTGACCAAAAAAGACAACATGTCAAGTGCCGTTGACACCACCACCCCTCGAAAAAACACTCAAAACAAGACCTGTAATGCCATACTTTATTCGACCCTCCCGGCGCCTGCCATGCAGTCTTACAGACTCGTATTGTAATTGGACATTATTAAAAGGATACATTGCAGGTTTGGGATCCTTCTCCAGTGTACGTCTAACAGATCTCTAAAGATAAGCCTGTCTGATTGATGCATCCCATGTCTGTTAACAAACACAATGCACAGAGAGTGCGTTCTGCTCCCAAATATTATCGACTTCCCTGCCAATATTGAAGGCCAAAGGCGCTTTATGTTCGGCGCTCCGATAGATGCTCCGGGGAAGCTATAGGTGGCTGCACGGGCCTCAGCCAGCAGTACTTGGAAATCCTGCTCCAGCCAAACAAGTAAATGGACTCCGTGGTGTCTTTTTGTTGCTTGGAATTAAGTATCCCTGAAAAATCATTGGCCAAAATACCTTGGGGAGTAAACGTGGGTGATAATGGTTCACGGGAGGTTGTAAAACAATAATGAACCAGACTAATCAATTGTTCTGAACGGCGATAGATCACTGTAGAAGAAAAAAATACACATCGCTATTGATCCGGGGCGCGTTCTGCTACTTTTCATTCTGGTGACACTTGACTGTTTCCCTTTAAGGTGCAACGGGCGGCGGGAGAGACGGAACCCGCGGAGGAGGATTGCAAACAAAATCACTTGCAGGCCTACTCATGCGCGATGGTGCCCGTGCCAGGCTCTTAATTTTATCTGTTTATTGCAGAAGAAATGCCTGCAGGTGATGATAAAGATAACATGAGCAGATTACAAGCCTGAGCCGAACAAAGCAAAGGTGCTTAAAACCAAATGAAGGGGCGGACTGTTCCGCTAAACAGATGAAATATACAACTGAGCCGAGCCGGCCCTGCTGTCTTTCAATTATTGCAGCTCGTTTTCGTGTATTATTGGACGATCCTAGGTGTGCGGAACTCTAACTAATATTAATAGATTTTTGTCTGTAATGCTATAAAAGGGAATTGTATAAAGACCTGAACGAACGTCTCCTTTACATACTGATTACAAGCTAAAGAGCTTCTTTCAGAGGGCACAACCAGGAATTTTCATTTTGTTGATAAATATATATTTGCATGGATTTAGTATTACTTTTAAAGCATGATGGGCTACACATGGAGGGCTCTCAACGGGTTGCATTGATACTGGTATGCAATATGAGCCAATCATTAATTAAATATATAAGCCTGAGGCACTTCACAGCAAGGGTCCCTTGGATACTAATACAAACGAAAAAGTGATTCCCTTTCCATTTTCCCCCTTTGCTGGAATATACAATGTAGCCATACATTGGGTGCAGGGGGTCTTTTACATCCCTGTGCCCTGGCAGCACTGCATCTGCTGCATTAAATATAGCTACAACCCGGGATTGCATGTCAGGTTCAAAGAACACATAACAGGAACTTTGAGGACGTAGAGGAATGGTTTGTGAGAAGGACATGACCTTAATTATTTGTGGTAGAAACAAAAAAATCTGAGATCTCGGATGAGGAACCTAGCTGCTAAGGTAGATTATCACCAGTGATAGATGTAATCTTGAAAGGAAAAATGTCCTTTCTTGAGTCCCCTCACTCATCGGAGTTTCCTCACGGTGACATGCTTCTTCATAGGGGTCATCCCAACCCGCTGCGGGTTGAGGCGTGCTACGACTTGCGAAAATACGTAGGAGCACTTGTAGTGAAGAACTATGTGTGGTGCAGTGGTGTATGTGGAGTGGAGTGGAGTGATCTAAAAATACCTAACTAGTGGACGAAATTGCTTTATTCTTGCTCCTAGTTGATAATTAAAAGTGGGGTGGGTCTCTAAGTCTAGAGAGGGGCTAGAGAGTTCCGTGTTTAATTTGTACAGTTTCTCCCCTTGCTGGGATGCTGTTGATCTCAAACCTCAAATTGTAGACCTATTACTTGCCGCCGCCTTCCAACAGATAACGGTTAACTGGAAGGATTTCTCCAAGATTTCATTCAAAGCCTGGTGGTTTAATGTATGCCATAACCATAGACTTGACACCGCTCATGTCTTCCCGGCGAGTATGGCTACTAAACGCATGGACTTATGGACTCCCGTCACACTTTATCTGGACTCATGTAGTAAACGCTTGTTTCATCCTCCGCCTCTGCAACAGGAAGTCTCTAAACCTCCTTAAACGCCCGATACATTCTATTTATTCTCCATTGTACCATTATTCTTTTAATTCTTTCTGATGTTTTCATGGTTTTCATATTTTATGCTTAGTATATTTTCCCTTTCCCTCTTTCCTTTCTCTTATCTTGTACCCAGATTTCTTTCATTATAAGGATTGCATTTGTATAATTGCATTGTTCTGCTCAGAGTTTTTTCCTTGATATCATATTGTATTTTGCTTTGACACCTGGCTTTATTTCTTATTAATTTCAATAAAAATTTTCTTGAACTAAAAAAAAAGTGGGGTGGGTCTCTAAGTCTAGAGAGGGGCTAGAGAGTTCCGTGTTTAATTTGTACAGTTTCTCTCCTTGCTGGTTACCTACTCGGCTTCCATCGAGACCGGTCTCAAGGGAATCCGAGTAGGTAACTAGCAAGGAGCCCCTGGATCTGACCATGAGGCTCAATATAGCTTTTTGAAACATATCTACTGAACATTATCATATGTCGTATGTATATGGTTTCTATTAATGTTCATTACCTGGCATTGTGTGATTAGTTTTTTCACTGAACTTTGGAGTGGTACACACAGGGCTGGTTCCCTGTGGTGTCCTGAGGAAGAGCTAGGGGGTAAGCTCGAAACATGTTGGCTCTCTGCTATGACTCCTGACTCATTGAAACCCAGGCAGACCTAGAGTCCCACCCCACTTTTAATATATCAACTAGGAGCAAGAAAAAAGCAATTCAGCCTACTAGTTAGGTATTTTTAAATCACTCCACTCCACATACACCACTACACCACACATACTTCCTCCCTACAAGTGCTCCTACGTATTTTCGCAAGTCGTAGCACGACTCAACCCGCAGCGGGTTGGGAAGGCCCCTATGATGAAGCATGTCACCGTGAGGAAACTCCAGTGAGTGCGGAAACTCAAGAAAGGAAATTTTTCCTTTCAAGATTACATCTGGCTGATGAAGGGTATTACCCAGAAACCGGTCCCAGGATGTTTGTTTCAGGTTCAGGGAAGACCTGGCTTGGCAGTTCGGGCTGGACTGTTCCCATGAGTCACAGGGTCAAGACTGATTTGCATGTAGCTGGGTCTAAACTGAGGTGACGAAGTGAGCGAGTTAAAGAATGATAATGGAATCAATCCAGATCTGTGATCAGGGGTGAGTGTATGAAAAGTTACAGTGCTCCGTCCATCATCTCCTTTTGTTTACTTTGCTGTTTTTCTAACAGGTAATGCAGCTCAGGATGGAGACAGCTCAGTGCGCATGTGTCTTTGGCAGGCCTGAGTCTGCCAGCAAAACCCTATGTGCACTGAGAACAGTGCTGTGCACCACACCCCTTCCAGCCTCACAGCCTGTCATCGTTTGCCCTGCTCCCCAAGACTCGTTTGTGCTGAAAAGTAAAACGATTATAAAACTATGTTATTTTCGTTTCATTTTCTGAGGTTTGGGGCTGCTGGCGTGGGGGGGGGGGACAATGCTCCTCCGCCATAGCAGAGGAGATGCCGCTGCTCTACCTTCCACCAGACCACAGTTTATCACTCTACTCCTCAAAATACTTCTCAGAATGAAACGTTTGAAATAAATATAAGCATGAAAACAGAACCAGTTTCATGGAGTAACTCAATCACCCAGGCAGCTCGAGTTCTAACTGATCGCTTTTCACTATATCCTCCATTGTGTACATAGATGGTTTGTTCAACTCTTAAGTTTGCGATAAGTTGACCTGAACCCTTACCTTAATCAAACATAAGTTAAGGGAGGGGATTTGCTCTGAATTCATCAACATTGCATCTGTTTTTAATGCTGGTATGGAGAGTCGGTGTAGGGAAGATCCCTTTAGGCTCGATCAAGAATCAGGTTGGGGTTTAATGCACAGAAACAGCTGAGTGAGTGTGGTTTGCAGATGTTGAATGAGAAATTCTGAGCATGCAGTTTTTGCCCCAAGAAAGTGTGTTTTGGTGCGATGGAAAATTTGGGTGGAAAGGATGAATTGGATAATTCCAGACATTCCGAGCTCAACTGAAGGAAAGAAGATAGGAACCCAAGTGCGAACTGGAATGTGTTTGATGATCAGTCTTGCAATATCTAATGAACAGAATGGGTCAGCTCTCCATTCAAAAGAAGTCAAAACAAACGTTTCTCTACATAGGACAAATGTTTAGCAAACGTAAATGGCCATACACACTAATATATTTAACATACTTGTGAAAAATATTCTTTGTTGAATTATTACTATTGGGGCATGTACCATTCGCATTGGTGCCCGTCTCTAGGAGAATCACTTTCAAGGTGCTTTGTCTTGCATTCATATTTCTTCCTGATTTAGCTCTCTGAGAATGCTTCTTGAATAAACTCCGAAATTCAGATTGAGGTTAGTAGTATTGGCTCCTTTATAGGTTTTAAAGTACAAATTTCAATGAAGCGAAGATGTTCTGTTATGGCTCACAAACTAAGGAATGTAATAAAATGTTAGATATGAAAGCTAAAACGAGTTCTATCTACAAGTGTCCGTCCAATCTCAAATTCAATACAAGAGAATTGGAGATTTTATGTTTTGTACGACAGACTATTGAAAAGATAAAATACATTCATTAATATATGGATAACGCAGGGGGTCAAAAAAGCATGGTTCCCATTTTAAATCCCATAAATGTTTCTATCCACTATAGGAACATCTGTTGAACAGGATTACACCAACCTTGACATGAAGCGAAAACATTGCTTTAAGAAGTGCATTTGCTTTGTTTGTTGCGAATCTGTTCAATCGTTTTTGAGAAATGAGCTTTACAAGAAGGCGTCAGGTCAGCTTTGAAGGATTAAACTAAAGAGATAGAAGACCTCACTGACCTTGTCAGTGTGTGTTTGCTCCCCCCACTGCGCAGCTCCACATTGTAGTGGTCTGCCCTCCTGAGCTCTTGGCTCGCAGTTTCAGGCCCTCCTCCACACACAGGTCTCACCTACACCTCATCCCAGTTGGCCCACTGGTGAGCTCTTCTTCTGTCTGCTGTTGTGTAATTTCTTTTCTTGTTATTATATTGCTGTTCTTTTTTTCCTTAATTTCATTGCCTTTTCTGTATTTCTTTTCACTGCCTCCTGCTGCTGTCCATAACTTTCACTCCAGTAACCCCTTCCGGTCGCTGCTAGCTCCCTGCGGCCCACTACCCTTCCAAGCAACATTTTCCCACCTCCTAGCTAATCAGCCTCTGGCCTTCCCAACACTACTTAATGGCGGCTGCTGCACAGTGAAGGAGCGACCTCAGTGACCTTGTCAGCATAAGTAAGAAAAAATAGCCAGTGGTGACCGCGTTTTTTGTCTCGATGTTCTATTTGCAAAAGCAATATATCTTTATGTCCAATAGACCCTTCTGGTCATGGGGATATATAAAGTTTGTAGTTTCCCACATTTGTCCTGATAAAAATGGTACCCCATGTGTGTGGTGGGGTTTAGCCCCAACAACAGGAATGGAACGTACCAGGGACCATGCAAAGACCACATAGACTTCACAACGGCCTTGTTTAGTCACACAAAAAACACTCTTCACAACGGCTGACCAAAGGTTCAGCACATCTATCCCTGTCTGTGAAAATGAAGTCATGTCTGTGCATCCACTTCCAGAACCCTTCGCCGTTGAGCTCCACTGGAATCCAGACAAAACAATTCTTAGAAGATGGAAGGTCCACCAAGAATGGAGTCAAAACCATATAAGTGGGTCCGTCAGGTTCTTTATTTTTCACAGTAGTAAAAATGGGCATCAGCCAACGCGTTTCATTCCTATGAAGGAACTTCAGCAGGGCTTTGTATAACAAGTGGGATATCCAACACTTTCCTTAGTATAGCAAAACGTCAACTGGTAGCAATTCGAAAAGGAGCACCACAATAAGGGTCCAAGTATATTAGATCCAGCCTTGTGATCTGAATGTTCTTCTTCCCAGTATACAGCAAGTCGCCCGATAGAAGTAGAAAGTTAGTTCAGTCTGTGCATAGGATGGTCACTAGCCCCAGCCCCACAAGAGTTTGCCATTTTTAGTAGGATATGTGGGGGAATCCTGGGTGACAGGAATGTGGAGAAAGTATGTGTTTTGTAGCAAAGTCTGAGGTTTGCATCCTATTATGAGTAAAAAATGTCATGGAATACACACAAGTAACACAACCCTGGCATCCCCTGGGTGTCTAAGTTTCAGAAATGTCTGGGTTTAGTACGGTTTCCTGGTTGGCAGCTGACCTCGAGGCCGAATAGTGAAACTATTCAGCATGGCAATTGAGACAATATTGGGATTTACATCCACTCTGCTGGGCCATATGTAAAAATGACACCCATAAGAATAGAAATACCATCTTGCTTGTCATGGAGGTATGGATGCATCAATCCGCAGAGGAGCAGAAATACTGTTTGGGTTTTAGCATTGGGAGCTGATGTCACAATCGTCTGGCCCTCACCCCAATATGTGTCTAAAAAAATTCACTGGCATCCATCCATGGCCTTTTCCCCCAACTGAGGCAGAAAGACTATGTTTCTCCTTTTGAGATGGTGGCATGGCCCAATCCCAGGGTGGGTTGCCCCACCCCTTTTTAGCCCAACTTTAAAATGCCTGGTATCTTGTGGGCTTTATACCCTTTCATAGGGGGCAGATTAGGGATGAATGCCCTAATAAGGGAAATTTCCTATCTACACCCCATGGTGGTGAAAAGGCTCTATTGCTACTTCTGCATGCGGATGTAAATTAACCCAGAATGGGCTGCCATAATCTTTTTGTAATACACACCAGAGATATGGTAGTGGTAATAGTACTGAGTCAACTAACAGAGTGCCATTATCCTAAGAGAGTCTTTTGAAAAGCATGGATGGAAAAGCCTC
Organism: Lissotriton helveticus; assembly: GCF_964261635.1. NCBI lineage: Eukaryota > Metazoa > Chordata > Amphibia > Caudata > Salamandridae > Lissotriton > Lissotriton helveticus. The sequence goes on along the minus strand of NC_136060.1, from coordinate 14,719,020 downwards.
AGCCACATCATTGTGGTATGCTTCATCATAGGTGATTCAGTCCCACCCTGGTCGGATATTACCACCAAATGTTTCTCATCCTCAAGAGGAGGGAGATCCAAACAATCCATACTGGATAAGCAAGGGATCCAGATGATGTATTAGAACTACTGCGGTGCAAACCCAATATATATCTCTTTATTCATAGGGTACACTGGACAGAATTAAAAGCTAATTTGATGTACCTGGAGGTATCATGTCTCAGTCATCCTTCCTGTCAATATATTTCTGCCTATGCCCATAGCCTGAAAAATCAGTGTAAAGAAGGTCATGTGGATGTCAGAGTCCTGAGGAAATCCATGCTAGAGGTAAAAATAGGTCTTACCTTACTGATCTTTCATGCGGTTCACAGAGGAAGAAGTAGGTGAGAACACAGGTCGACCTAGTTAACAAATGTGTGTCTACAGAAGTGCCCCCTGCACCCAGACCGATGGAGCCTGAAACAGATAGGATGGCTTTCATAAAGATGGATTGGCAAGGTAAGATCCATGACAAATGTATGCCAATAAATAGAATAAGCACAACATCATTAAATAAGAATACAAACCAAAAAATAGTCAAAAATGTATACCTGCCTCATTGATGGTGAGTGGTAATATAATATTACATTTGAGATAATTTAAGATATTTCTAATCGAATCTGCCATATTAAGAGTGATTTCATGGGCATTGCATTTGCCATGCAAGTTAAAGTTTGCAGAGCTAAATGTAACTGGTGAAATTCAATGGTTTTTCAATTCTAAGTTATAACCAAACTGTATTTAGTGAGAGAATATATGTGTGTGTGTGTGTGGTATGTGCGCATGGATGCGCGTATTTGTGTGTGTGTATACATATATGTGTGTTTGCTATGGCAGGACAGGAGCCGTGCGGTTCCCGCCCTGTCATAGCAAACACTGGTTTGGATTTTGGAAGCGAGAGCAGATTTCCTGCTCTTGCTTCCAAAATCTAAAGCAGATTTCCTTTCCACAAGGGGAGGTACATGTTAGCATAAATGGACTGAGGATAGGGTCCATGTGGCCCCCTCCAAATATTGTTAATTACATTTGAAATACTGGCCATGCCCTGAGGGATGGGGTCCCCAAGGCCGAAAATGGCATCTGAAGGGGGGCCACGCAGCCCCCTTACTGTATTATTTAAAAAAAAAAATAGTGATCAGGCCCTGGGGGAATGGGGTCACCAGGTCCCAAACAATAGGAAAAGAAAGGGGCCACACAGCCCCCCCTTTAACAAAACGTCCCTGGGGTCCAACCAGCCCACCAGGTACCACCAGTATGCACCACAGAGCTGCAGTGCAGAGAGGTGGTCTGAGGCCACGCCCCTTTTACACCTCTCTGCAACATAACTCTGTTGCGCTTACTGGAGGTACCTGGTGGGCTAGTTGGCCCCCAGAGACCCTCAGGATTCAAGGGAACTTAATCCCACAACTTAAAACATGCCACAGAGTGGATTTGCATACTTGTCACATCAGGCCCCGCCCCCTGCCTTCCCCACTGTGCAAACGTGCCCCGTGGCGCGTTTTAAGTTGGGGATTAAGTCCCCTTGAATCCTGAGGGTCCCTGGGGTCCAACTAGCCCACCAGGTATCTTCAGGAAGCACCACAGTCAGTCACGGACCCACTAAATCTAACATCCAGACACTTATACATCCACTAATTCTTCAATACACCTTGGTATATATATAATACGTATTTAAAATGTAAAGAAACACACAGTCACTGGATGATGTCATCAGTGATGTAATTTGAGATGTCATCAGTGATGTCACTGACCATGTCATGAATGATGTAATATGTGACGTCATCAGCAGTGCATTGCGGGGGCGCGAGTTATAGTTAGCTGAACTAACTATAACGGCAGAATTTCTATGGTTTTGTTATGTTATGTTAATATGTTATGTTAATAACAACTTATAGAGTGTGTGGACACCCGTAGGCCCGTAGTCTGAGGGGATTAGTCAAAAGTTCCTAAGCATAAGCTTGCTCAAACAGCCAAGTCTTCAGGGATTTCCTGGCGACCAGAATATTATCGCAGCTCCTGAGTGTCAAGGGAAGAGAGTTCCAGAAACTGGGGGCTATGTACGTGAAACAGCATCCTCCTTGCCATTTCCATTTGAATGAAGAAGTTGTTACCAGCTGAAGGTAAGAACTTACGTGCAGGGCTGTGAAGACTAAGCATCCCGTCTTAAAGGCTGCCCGTTGGGTCATCGGTAACCAATGAAGTTTCAACAATCCCGGTCTGGCTGACTGACATTTAGGCTGTTTAAAAATGAGTCTTGCTGCCTGGTTCTGGACAATCTGTAATCGTTTTAATAGACCTGTTGGCAGGCCGAGGTAAATTGCGTTCGAGAAGTCGAGCCGCGAAATTACCAGGGCTATCACCACCTGTATGAGAGCTGAATGTGTCAGCAGGTGGGCGATTTTTTTAATTTTACGACGTTGAAAAAAACTGGAAGAGTTCACTGCTCCTACCTGCCCTTTGAGTGACAGATCAGCAGTAAGAATAACCCCTAGGCTTTTCACCGAGGGGGAGGGAGTGGGTGGAGGCCCCAAGTCCGCCAGCCAATGGTGTGGGCCCCAGCTGATCTCGCTCCTCCCAGGCAGCACTAGTTCCATCTTGCCTGGGTTGAGTTTCAGGCGGTTCAAGTCGATCCAACGCTGGATATGGGATTTGTACAAGTGAAATGTCCAACTAACTATAATATCCCTGAAACCTATGTTTTTTTCAGTGAATTAGTAAGATTTTTTAAATACTAATTTCTAACTATAGCATGCCTGAAACCTATGTTTTATTCAGTGAATATATATATATAGGGAGGGCAGCTGCCCGTAATTGCATTGAATAAAAAACAATGACTGCTTGCACTCTACGGTGTTGGATGGCCTGTTATTGAGCATTTTGCATTTTCTTGGGGAAGAGGTCGTTACCTGCTTGAGTACCGCCTGGGATTCAGCGGCTCAGGATTTCTTTTGGATATATATATATATATATATATATATATATATATATATATATATATATATATATATATATATACATACATATATATATATATATGTGTATATATATATATATATATATATATATTACCTACTGGCGGTCGCCAGTAGGTATATATAGTTAGGATTTTTTCCCTATGGGATTTTTGAAAATGCTATGTCTAATAACTTTGGCGTTTGTGGACGGAATTGGCTGAAATTTTCAGGAAAATGGCACATTTTGTTTCTGAGCAGCCCTTGAAAATTTGGGGGGGGGTTCGTCAAGGGGGGGCCGAGAAAAAAGGGGGGTCCCAAAACGTGTTTTTAACATTGAGTTTTCCATAGGGCGGTTGGCCTCACTTTTAGCCCGAACGGCTGAATGGATTTGCAAGAAACTTGGCAAAATTGTAGGGACTGGTAGCCCGATGTGCCTTTTGTAGGTCTCAATATATGTGCTACAGTGGATTTTGAGAAATTAACGTTTAAAAAAAGATATATATCTGTAACAGCGGACCGGGCAGCGCTCCAGTACGCGTACTTTTCGCGCAACGGAGCTTTGTGAAGCGAAGCTGATTGGTTCTCCGGCGTCTGTAAACATTCCAAACAGTCCGTAGCGGCCGCCATCTTGTCTCTCGGTAGGATCGAGAGACAAGAGGAGGCCAAAGCGAAGGGGCAAATGACCATAAGGGGGCATAGTAGATCCTCGCTGACCCCCTAGGTTTGATGTGGAGGTTTTAAAAGGGCCCCGCTGGGCAAAAAAAAATAATAATAATAATAATCGAACGGCTGAATGGATTTGCACGAAACTTGGCAAAATATTAGGGACTGGTAGCCCGATGTGCCTTTGCTAGGTCTCAATATATGTGCTCCAGTGGATTTTGAGAAATTAACGTTCAAAAAAAGATATATATCTGTAACAGCGCTCCGCTTCGCGTACTTTTCGCGTTACGGAGCTTTGCGAAGCTGATTGGTTCTCCGGCGTCTGTCAACATTCCAAACAGTCCGTAGCGGCCGCCATCTTGTCTCTCGGTAGGATTGAGAGACAAGAGGAGGCCAAAGCGAAGGGGGAAATGACCATAAGGGGGCATAGTAGATCCTTCCTGACCTCTTAGGTTTGATGTACCATTTTGCCAAGTTTGGTGTAATTCCGTTCAGCCATTCAGGCTGTAGACGTATGTAAATGTCCTATGGAAAATTGCATGGGGAAAACACATTTGAAAGTGTTGAAATTTAGAACCAATTAAAATGTTAGTTTGGTTTTGTATTTGTGTGTGATGAAAGTTAATTGGTTATGTATATATGTCAAATGAGAGGAAACCACAGCCATTTTGTGATACTACTGTCTGAGGTACATTTGTGAGGAATTTTTGGTGGTGAATTTCTGGTGTTTGATTTACACAGTACTAACACTTCTCCTACTTTTAAAAAGGTGAGTTGTTAATTTGTAAGGGGAACTATGTTGTACACTTGAAGATAATTTGAAAAATGTTTTCTGTTATTTATTTGCAGTCCTTCTGTTATACTAAATACTTGATAAAGTTAGTTTTATATTATGTATTACTAAAAACGATAAATGAAAGTGATTATTTTTTTCTGCAATTTACAGCAAGCAATTTCAAAATAAAATGGCTCACAATGAAGAGACCGTGGCAATTTCTTTTGAATTGTCCACTACATTGATTGAAATTGAGAGCCCCAATAATGAAATATTGTCACAAGGAGGAGATGACTTGTATGATTCCATTAGATTGATTGAAATGGACAGCACCAATAATGAAATATTGTCACAAGGAGATGACTTGAATGATTCCACTACATTGATTGAAATTGAGAGCACCAATAATGAAATATTGTCACAAGGAGGAGATGACTTGTATGATTCCATTAGATTGATTGAAATGGACAGCACCAATAATGAAATATTGTCACAAGGAGGAGATGACTTGAATGATTCCACTACATTGATTAAAATTGAGAGCACCAATAATGAAATATTGTCACGAGGAGATTACTTGAATGATTCCACTACATTGATTGAAATTGACAGCACCAATAATGAAATATTGTCACAAGGAGGAGATGACTTGAATGATTTTTTTGATCAATCTGTTGATGGCGAATTTATCGAATGTTTGGAGACCATAGAGTTACAAGAATCATCATTGCAGACTTTTCATGAGGAAATTGCTGATGAGGACATGTTACTAGTTCTTTCAAATTTAGAAAATTCTGAAGAATAAATTTATATTTAGAAATCAAAAATTGTTTGAGACATTATTCATTTTTATTTTTAATTCATGAGGTTGTAGCGAAGTGATTGTAGTATAAAATGAGACTTATAGTATAGAGTGCAACATTTTTATGTTACATGGTAAGTTTACTCATATTTACTTCCCTTCTGCCACTATATTATCTCCAATGTGTATTTGACATCTCTTCTTCATCTCCGGCCTCCTTTCTCTCACTGTGTGTCTCCGATGCATCTTATCGCTGCTATTTTGTGTAATTACAGAAGAGAGTAAAATAAAATAGTTCGGAACGTGAAAAGGGGGCAAAGTAGAGTACCCCTCACCCCCTAGGCCTTTTTAGGCGGTCCCAAAAGGATCAGTTTCTGCTTTCCTAAGAGATTATGGTATGAGTTCCATATACCACAATAATTTGCATTACAACATGCAAGATATCTATCTCCTATTACCAACTTTTGGAGATATTCGCGCTAAGCGCGATTATCTCCAAAAGCTAACACCTGCCCTGAGCAGTTCTTAGCCATGTTATCCAATGGGAGATGGATAACATGGCTAAGAGCATTAGCTCGGTAATGCATGAATATCGCTGACTTTTTAGCGATATTCATGCATTGCGGCCGTTTATTATCGCATTTGCGATAAACCTTGATAAGAGCAAGGTTTATCTTCGATAATTTCTGACGATGCTTAGCGGTAAAAAATTCGTTGGTAAGCATCGTTAGCGATAAATATCGCTTAACTTTGGTAATATGCACCAACGTCTGTTAACGTTCGATTCGAAGGAAATGAGGAAGTGTTGAAAAACATTGTCTGCGCCATCTTGCCTTTTTTGAAATGCCACACTTTTGTCGTGCACGGCAGCCATTTTAGATGCCTTGACCAGACCCACTCTCTGCACGCTGTCGATTCGTAGCATGGCTCCCCACCCTCGCAAGCATCTTCCCCAGGCACTGGTCACCCCCGCTCTCGGTCTTATGCATCGGCAATAAACCTCCCCCCATCTGCGCTGCTCTTCCCTGAAAATCACACTCTGTGCCCGCCCGACACCTCCCTTTCGCCCTATTCACTACCGCACCCTCTGACACTCCTCTTCCTCTGTGTCCGATTGTCCAGGCTATCACCTAGCCCTGCAGATGTAGTTTATGGCCCCAGCTGTAAAGAATCACCCCTCTTCAAAGGAGTTATAGTAGATCAAGGCCCACACCCGATGAGATCCGTCACACCACACGTGTTCCTACTATCTGAAAACCATCCTGTATTGTGATTGGGGAGGGGACCGAGCCTGAAGCGGAAGATTCCAGGAATGACTCTTTGTACATCAAAGTTTTTACAATTATGTGTCACATTAAAAATATATAGCACTCCAACAAAGTAGTAGGAATATAAAACTTTAATAACATATAAATATATACAACAAAACAAAAACAGTAAAAACATTTAAACAACGAAGAGACCGTGGCAATTTCTTTTGAATTCCTGATGAGGACATGTTACTAGTTCTTTCAAATTATGAAAATTCAGAAGATGTTGCCTGGGGGTGGGTCGTCAGTAGCAGTCTGTTGTGCGAATAGTTCCAAGGCAGCAGAACGCGCTGAAATCTAGATGGCACGAAAGTGATGTCTAGCAAGTTGCCGCCCAGCAAATAACGGCGTGGGGCGCCGCGGGGGTGAGTGAGTCCAGTAGGCACCACAGCTATTCTTACCGGCATTGCAGAATTACTGCTGGGGACAATGCCTGTGCTGTAGCAGGGTCACAGCAGAAACAAAAAGGATTCTGTTGAAGATGTTGTTGGTTTTCAATTTGAAAACAGTTCTGGTGTCAACTGCTATGCTAATGTAGTGGTTAATGTTTTGTTTTCTCTAGAAAATGTAAAAGAGGGGGAGCCAGTCCAAAGTTCCGTTAAAAGGGCAAAGGAAAGGATCGGTGGTTTGAACTATCAGTCAAAAAGGGGAGGGGGTGCAACAATTTTTCCTACCGGGTCACACTGTGCTTTCACCGGAACTGAGGTCTGCAGGATTCTAGTAATTCAAAGTGAGGCTGGCGCCAGCATGGGAGCGCCGACGTCCCGCGGATACAGTTTCGTCACTCCACGGGCGATCATGGCAGTCATTCCCCATCGGGGGTCGGAGACTCCCGCGGCTCCTCTAGAATCTTCAAGGTCGTGGAGGACTACGGTGGTGGAGTCAACCAGTGACCGGGCCATTTCTTTATGCTGGGCCCGCTCTTGCCAGGTCGACCGCCATTTTGAGAGTTCGGTAGCTACTGGCGATCGCGGGGTCAAATGAGCGGACGGGCTCCACCCTGCCGGGCGAGACGTTGCAGCATGGCCACAGTGGAAGAACCCTTTTCCGGGCACCTGGAGCGCTGAGGGTGCAGGTGGGAAGCCTCCACCTGGGGAGGCGGGAGAGGCCTGTTCGCATCGTCTCTCCCTCCCAGTGCACCCCACGGCGTCTCGCTTGAGATTTGTTATGGCCGGACCAGGCGATGAGGACGAGGGGGGGGGGAGTCGGAGGCATGTGCAAGACATCCCCCCCCAGTGTTGTCGCAGCCATTATTCAAGAAAGAAGAAGTGTCCCGTCCGTCTTCGGGCCGGGCTTCCGGTAGATGTCGGCCGGACGCCCCTGGCTCTGGCCCCATGAACGGGTTTCTTGGTTTATCGGCTGCAGCCGGATCCCGTCGGCCTCGGCCCCCCGACCGTTGGTGGCCGGACCGGAAGAGCATGTGGCGGGACTACCTGAAACTGTCAAGGGCCACCGCGGCCGGACTGGGAGAGAGAGGGGAGGGTCGAGGAGATATTCCCCCCCCTGCAACTCTTCAGCGTTGTAAAGGCAATCCCCTGGCCGGGTCCTGCTGGCCTCGGCCTCTCCTCCGGCTACACCCTACGTTAGGATCTCCTGGCCGAGGCGTGGCAGCAGGACCCGCCTTATATGGGCTGCTCCCGGCTGGGCGTAGCCGCAACCCTGCCCCACCTTGGAAGTTTCCAGAGTGGGGGCGGATGTTCTACTGACTTGCATTTTCCCTAGTCTATCGATTTTTTTGGCGTGGCAGGCGGTGGGACAGCGAGGGGTGATTTGGTTTCTCTTACTGTTTTTCTGGTCTCTCACCACTGGCATATTTTAACGTTTTCTTGTTTCTAGGACATTAATAGGTTTTATCATTACGTTATGTTATCGTTTCTTTGTTCGTTGTTTAATAAAAGTTCATGTTCATCAGTGGCCTACTGATTTTCGTTTTCCTATTCTTTTCTTTCCAGGTTGTTTCATGCTAAAGTTTCTGTTAACAGGATACAGTGATCACTTCGTTATTATTGCATATGTCCTTTTCACTAGGGGTGCTCTCTGGTCGGGCCAGATGACGTATCTCTAGTAAATGGTCCGGGTGAAACAGGTGCATCAATCAGTGGGGAGTAGATAGGCATGACAGATTACAACGGGGGAGAAAGGTCCGCATTACGTACCCTTTCACTATTTGCAAAGATTTTCCTACGTATATTTGCAAACAGGGAATACCTCCAAAAAGAACCAATTCCCAAACAGTCAATGTTTGGGGAAACAATCAATCAATGAGGAACGAAATAGGCACGACGTGTTAAAGGTTTGCGTTACCTACCCTTCACTATCTGCAAAGGGAGAGAGAATATTCCTATTCTTCCTCGTTTGCAGGCAGAGAAGATTCTTAAGAGAATCAACTTCGAACAATTCAATGCTCGATTCAAACAATCAACAAGGGGTACTGTGAACACAAATGAACGCCGCTTATGTACATACACATTGGTATTATCAACAGGTTGTTCCTAATGTTTCTATTTTAGGGAGGTCAAAAAGAGATCCCATTAGTGGCCTACTGATTTTGCTCGATTCCTTTTGTTTTTTTACACGATTTTTCGCTATCTGCAAAGACTAAACAGAGTCTTGCGACTCTGTGCTTGTTTGTAAATAGAGAATGAACCAAAGAGAACAATCAATCAAATGGAGAGAGAAGCAGGCACGACGGATTACAACGGGGGCAACGGGGGCAAAGGCCTGCGTTAACTACCCTTCACTATCTGCAAAGAGAGTACTCCTAATAGAAATGAGGGGTGGGGGGCAGCATTCAAAGCAGATCAGTGTGCATAAACACGAAAATGTTTTTACTTACCACGTACTTGACATTCGACAGCTTATGATATTTGCTATTAAAAAACCATTGAAATTCACTGAAAAAACCATAGGTTATAGACCATATATAGTTAGGAATTAGCATTTAAAAAACCTTATTTTACTCACACAAAACCATTGAAATTCCATATATAGTTAGTTGCACTAACTATATATCGCGCACCCGCAATCCACTGCTGATCATGTCACATATTACATCATTCATGACATGGTCAGTGACATCACTGATGACATCACTGATGACATCTCAAATGACATCACTGATGACATCACTGATGACATCTCATTTGACATCATTCTTGTGCTAATACGATAAACTTTTTCAGACTCTAATATAACCTTAGATACACTCAGTGTATACAGACACTCACACACTGCCACTCATCCATGGAGTTACTCACACACCCAGTCAGTCATGCAAAGAAACAATCTCACCTCCATTTCTTCAACTATACAGTTAAACACACCTTACTTATTGAAACATATACTAACACATATTTACTCTCTTATACAATCCCTGATACAAGTTCACAATGATCGATACAACCACTCACTCATTCAGTGGCTCTCATGCACAGTTATTTATATATGCCAACTCTCACATGTACTGTGTTTAACATATGTACTTACTATGACATGTAGCATTGAGATATCCATTCACTCATCAATACACTCATGCACACAGTCAACTGCCCATGTAGCTGTTTCCACATGCAGTCTTGAACTCATACACCTAGTGAATAAACTGCTCACACATCTATGCATAGAGTCACACACCTTCCAGCCACCCCCACACAAACCCAATCTCCCATAGAAATACTTGGGCAACCAATTAATAACACATATAGCCTCTCGTATAGCTAATGATCAACACATGCAGCAGTTTACATCACAACAGACATAATGATGCACAAATTAAGACAGTTTAGTCACTAACCCATGCATTCAGTGAGACACATTTAATCACTCACTCATACAGTCAGTCACGCACCTACTAAATCCTTCATCCAGACACTTATACATCCACTCATTCTTCAATATGTAAGACATATTTTAACTTTACAGAAACATACAGTCACTGGATGTTGTCATCAGTGATGTCATCAGTGATGTCATTTGAGATGTCATCAGTGATGTCATCAGTGATGTCACTGACCATGTCATGAATGATGTAATATGTGACATGATCAGCAGTGGATTGCGGGTGCGCGATATATAGTTAGTGCAACTAACTATATATGGAATTTCAATGGTTTTGTGTGAGTAAAATAAGGTTTTTTAAATGCTAATTCCTAACTATATATGGTCTATAACCTATGGTTTTTTCAGTGAATATATATATATATGTATTATTAGAACCTAGGTTCCAGAAGAAAAGCCTTTTTCGACTTGCCTATATCTTTGGTGCCATTTGACTAATCTTCACAAAACATTACCGAAAAAAAGTTCATTCACCTCAGCTCCTTCCTGGAAAGTTTTGGGGTGATCTGTCAAGCGGAGAGTGAGACTAAAGGGGGGTCCCAAAACATAAATTCCCCATCTATTTTCCATAGACTTTTTTAAGACAGGTTACAGCTAAAACTGCTGAGCTGAATGACACCAAATTTTGCAGAAAGCTTAATTTTGGTCCACAGATTAGTGTAAATTCATACAGTAGTTGTTGAGATATTTAGGGTAAAAAAGAATTTAATTTTTTGGCAGTTGGACTCACTAGAGTCCCGCAGGTGTTCCGTGAGAGCGCAAAATCAAAAATGGAGGTCTGCGATTGGAGGAGAGACCCGTTTTTCCCATGACCCTTCACGTTATTGTGAGCAAGCTCTCTGATTGGCTGGCTGTTGTAAGTTTTGAAATGGAATGGCCACCATTACTGTTTACTGTGAAAAACTGGAGGTGTTGTGGAAATGAAGTAAAAATACTTTATAGTGGTGACATCTTGCACATTATGGGTGATTTGAGCATTATAAAATTGTACTTGCTTGCAGGGAATTAGGTGATTCTAAAAAAATTCAACAATACAAGCTACCAATTGTGTATGGTGCTTATTAAAGTATTGGTGAATCAAGTAAAATAAATTGAATTTATCTTCCAACCATAGTTGTGGGGTACAATCCGGGAACGAATTTCCACTAGGAAAATGTTTAATTACAGTGATACCCTGTCATTATCATGACAGTCCTTACTGCATGTGGGTGACTACACCTTCAAGAGAATGTTTTCAATTTCCTTTTATGCGCAGGTTAAATGGACTGCACTGCTTTGTGGATGTCTAAAGCATCAGATGCAGGAGGGTCACAGGATAAAATAACCTTAAATAAATCTACTGGGTTGTCAGCAGCAGTGAAACCTAACATTTCCCTTATGTTCATCACCACCTCATAGAACTGGGACCCTTGAATCAACTCCCCAGCTGAATCTCAGGTTCGGGATTTTCTTCTTCCTCTGCTACAGCCAGGCGTTTTTCCGAACAGCTTTGGGATTACTTTTTATTTTGCGGGAAATCCTATGATCAAAATAGCATGACTTAGTTGGTTATGGGGAAAAGCCAAAGATAAGACAATAGAGCGCATCTGTTTATTGGGAACAGTTATGATAAAGGCAGCAGACCTCACATATTTATTGTGAAATGCATATGTTAGTCAATATGCATTTGAGGGTGTATTGCTGTTACTTTGTAGTAAAGTCTGAAGAGAGGTATTTTGTTACAGAGAATCTTTCATATTTCTGCAATAGTAGTCAAGGATATGGAATTTGATTACACTCACTGGCAAATTTTGGGGATAGAAGATTTGGATTGTGCCTGGATACCCTCACAGGTAATTAAACATGCTCTACCAATCCACATATTATAACTGTGCTAATCATTGCTAGGTCTGCTTAACTTCTGTATACATTTGCAATTTGATGACTGTATGCCTGATGTTGCCTTGTGGGAAAGCTTACGTTCAATACAGTAGGCCTGGGTTGGTGAGAGTGTCACACCAATGATAAAGGCAATAGTTATGTCCAACGCCATTGGTCTGTTCTGTTTATTATGAAACATTAGGACAAAGATACTAGGCCTGGCTTATTTATCATGAGAAGCAGTTGTTAGAACCTGTAGGCTTTTAATTATGGATTCTTATCACACGGTTAACAGGGTATACACATGTATTGTGTTTTATGAAATCTTACAGGTTACCTTTTTAGGCAAGGGTTTTTGTTGTGGTCACCACCTGGGAGTAAAAGATGTTCACTGTAAAATATTTCTCAGATTTCTAGGTTTGGTTTATTGAATTTGGAAAGTAGTTACTAAACCAGTAGGCCCGAATCGGTTATTGTGACAAATGCAAAAACAACAGTTGATGGACAGAATGCAGAACAATGTCATACATTTACCCCAGTACAGAGATCTGGGCCTAAATCCATCATTTTTTTGCTCACCACACCACCCCAATTCAGACATGACCATATGCAAATCAGCCTTGACCCTGTGCCTCATGGGAACAGTCCAGCCCGAACTGCCAAGCCATGTCTTCCTTAGACCGGAATCAAGCATCCTCGGACCGGTTTCTGGCTATCAGCCATCTTCAGCCAGGATAGCTTGACTCCAGTAGTGTGGAGAGCACGGAACTCACGTCTGAGCATACCCGTCCCACTCTGGATGACAAATGCAAAAACAACAGTTGATGGACGTCCATCATCTTGTGTCTTTTTCAGTTATTGTGACAAGCATGTGTTAAAGGCAAGAGATTTTTAAGGGTGAATTATTGGGACACTGCGATAAAGTCTATATGCAGGTATTTTGATGTATGAAATCTTACACATTAGAATAGAAGGGAAGGGGTTAGGTCAAGGTACTACCCAGAAAAATTAAATAGCCCCCACTTGCTCTATATCTTGGTGGCAGTGATGAGAGCAAGCAGGCAAGCAAGCCTAGCAGGCAGTTGTTCTGTTCCCTCTTTGTTTTTTCATTTTTCTCTATCTTTCCATCTTTTATTACAACTTTGGTATCTGTTTTTTCATGTATATTTCTTCTGTTACACATTATCTTCCTCTTTGGCCTATTTCGTCTTTATTTCCTTCATTGTTTCATTCATCTTTTCCTTCTGTTAATCCTTTCCCTACCTTTATTCCATCTTTCTTTCCTGTTTCACCATTTATCTTTCCTTTCTTTCGTTCTCTCCATCATTTGTATTTTTTCCAATCCAATCAACTTTATTCAATCTAATTATTAAACATAGATCATAAAAGTTTACACATACAAAACAATCAATCTTTAAAAAAGAATTGATAAAAATCTGAAATTTTAAAAGACCCATAACAGCCCTTGTAAAATAACCTACGATGTGTACTATACACAAGAAATCAGAAATTGAGCTTAATACCAGAAAAACAATAATTCATCAAGCAGTAATAATCAACCACCCAACAAAAAATAATAATCATAATAAAATAATAAATAAGTAATAGTTAAAAATATTATGTCTACATTAAATAACAAGATGACTATTTAAATACATTTGACATGATAAAACGCAATCACATGAATTTCCCCAATACCATTACAAGCTCCAATAAACAAGAGGCTACATTCCACAATGTTTCTCCCTTTTAAGAGACGCCTCCTGCTCAGGCAGGTCCAAAAAAAGGAGGCTATGCAGAAACAAACGTAGGGGTCATGGAGCTTCTTAAGGAAAAACATGGCAGTAAGACATTGTTTAAAATGATGCTGTCCTAAAAGTGAAAAAGATATCTAGATCTCTGTATTTTGTAAAAGAGACAGAAGAAAAAGAGGTGGAGATCACATTGCACAGATAAATTATCACATGGACATGGAATTAACTCACTTAAGGAATACTTATTTTCTGGGAAACCTAGCATCAGTGGAATTAGATTAATATGGAATCTTAAAAGGACACACCTGTGCTGCCAATTTTTTACACCCTCCAAATATGAAAAATCACCCTCTGTTAAGGAGGGGGGGGGGGGTTGGTAGTATAGTTTTGTTACAGTTTTTACACAATAGGTTTCTTCCCTAGCATTGGCGGCCTTAGCTAGAAATTGTGCCGTAAGTTTCTTTTTAGGGAACTTGGTGCAGGAACTCGGGTGGAAAACAGTTCTGGAACACCTAGTGAGTGCAAAGTTGTTTCAACATATTGTAACCAGGCAATTTTATATCCCTGGTCTAACAATAGACACTTTTGTATTATCATCTTTTTGAGGTCCACTGTGTTTCTCCTCCAAATTGAGTGCCACAACATAATCGAGGATAGTCTTACCGCATCCGTTCTAAACAACAAGGCCCGCTCCAAGTGGCAGACATAATTGGAAAACAAAAGAGGAAGAGAGGCGATCCCTTTTAAAAAGCCATCCTCTATCTTCTGGAGGCGTTCTATTGGGGCCATTCCCCGCAGTCCTGCCCCCTATGTTGTGGCAGAAATATTTTTTGCATTAAAATCTTTTTTATCGCAACTATGGGCATATTCCCGAGTTTCTTAATGAAACTGAAGATTGCAATCAAAGTTTTTTCCATTCTTAAAGACCTGCAGCCCACCATGGGCAGCCAGGTTTTTTACTATCAAATAAAACTCCCAACTACCGCTAGTTTCCCAGTCCCAATATAGAAGGACGGAATCCTTGTCTTTTTTTAACTGGCTTTTTTTCCTTCTATCATCCTTCTCACTTTTTCATCTTTCTTTCTTCATTAATCTTTCCTTCTTTCTTTGCTGCTGCTCATCTTTCTGTCTTCCTTTTCTTTTCTTTTTATCTTTTCTTTTCTCCATCCTTCCTACTATCTAACCATCCATCAGTATTTCTGTTCTTTTCTCATTCATCTCTCCATCTTTACTTCCATCCATCCTTCCTTCTATCCTTCTCCACATCCATCACATGTTTCTTTCCATTCTTCCTTCCTTTCTGTGCTCCTTTGATCCATTTGCTACTGTCAACTACAGCACCAGCATACTATTCACAAGCATTAAATTTAATGAGGTTCTATTTTTATGCCAATATTTCCAATAAATGGCAAAAGAGCCATGAACAGCAATTTAAGAGGTTATGTAGCACACTCTTTCCCAGTGCTCACACCCCCACTCAATCTGCTAAAATGGGTGTTTCATGGCCACCTGGGTTTGTTGACTGTGACCACTGGAACAAACCATGGAGATAGATAATGTGCAGTATTATAATCCTTGTTATGCCCTCTTAGGCTGGAATTTATATTATTTTGATAACTGGATATTGTACATATTTCAAATTTTATTATGGTATAACTGATGATTGCTTTCTGAGAAAGTGTTTGCTGTATACAGTAGGTCTGAGTTGCTTGTGGTGACTGCCACTGGTAAAAACTATAGAACTGATTGGGTCTGTAGGAAAGGTTATTCCAGATGCTATAGGTCTGATCTGTTTATTATGAAAAGTTCCAACAAAGTCAGTAGTCTTGATTTATGTGTTGTGAAACACATGTTAAACCAAATAGGATTTGAAGCGTAGATTATTATTGCACTGTATTAATGCCTGAGGGGTGGGAAATGGAGAGGTGGGACGCATTGAGAACTGACCTCGGGGACAGGGATGTGAGGACCTTTTGGGGTGTTGTCAATTCTGACAGTTCTGGACCCAAGACATCAGTAGACCCGAACTTGGATGAAGAGGTCTGGCGGGAACATTTCCAATCCCTCTATTCCAAGGAAGTCATGCTGCCTGGTGTGTCACCTGCGGGATGTCATTCGGGGGATGTCTCTCCTTCCTACCTAGAGTCCATCGATCACCTCCATGACAGCAGCCTCAGAATTAGTATAAGCTTAGACGAAATCATGGGAGCCCTTGCGAAAATATCCCAATAGCGCCAGGCCTGGACAAGATCCCTGGGAACCTATTCCGCAGCGAGCCAGCTGTCTGGGCCCCATACTTTTGGGTTTTATTCAATGCTATATTGCAGGGTATGGGGATCCCGTCCAGCTGGCTTGGTGGGGAAATAATCCCAATCTTCAAAAAAGGCTCTCCACTCCTGCCAACCAACTACAGGCCAATTAGCCTGATTGATATTTCTCAAAAAATCTTTGTGCGCACCTTGCTGCTCAGGCTACAAAACTGGATGGAAGAACGGGCGATTCTGTCCCCTTTGCAGGCCGGATTCAGGGAAAAATTATTCACCCTGGATCAAGTACTCAGACTACTGGATGGCGGCAGTCTTTTCCTAGTATTTCTGGACCTGAGGTCAGCTTTCGATTTGGTCCCAAGGGAAAAACTGTGGTCAGTTCTACATGAGTTGGGGGTCCCAGAATATTTAACCCATATCATTAAACGGCTACATGAGGAGAACTTCGCGCAAATTAGGTTTGGCAAGGATGGCGAGCTAACTGCTCCCATCCCGATTAAGCGTGGTGTCCGACAGGGCTGTGTCCTTGCTCCCACTCTTTTTAGTTTATATATTAATGGTTCAATAGACTCACTCCTGGCTGAAAAAGACCTAGATGCACCTAAGCTAGCGTCTCAACTGATCCCGGCAATGATGTTTGCCGAGGATACGTCATTAGTATCCAAATCGTCTATGGGGTTACAGAGGATTCTTAATACATTTTAAGTTTTTTGCAGAGAAAGAGGCTTAGAAATGAATCTGCAGAAAACCAAATTTATGGCATTCGATAGTTCCAAGAGCACACGTCCTAATCCCCTTCTATATGGCAAACCTCTCGAAAGAGTTTTCTCTTTCGTTTATCTGGGGAGCACCATTACAGATAAAATGGACTGGGAGGTACACATTAAATAATCATCTCTAACACTGTCTCAATTATCAGGTGGGATTATGAAGGTCTTTTGCAAGTCGACTTTGAAACCAATTGAACAACATGTAACTCAACAAATGCAAATCTAATTTCTTGTAGATGTATTCGGTCCTACAATCAGACCTTAGCCTAAAAAATATATTTGTCAACATTTAAATGATACAAGAAACTTTATGCTGGGAATATTGCAAATCATTCTTTCCCTTACCTTGTCCTCACACTCACTAATTCACACAGCCCTGAGTTTCCAATCATCTCTGAGTTATTAAAGAGACTAGACAGAAATTTGAGCATTGATTATTGCGGCAATCAGTAGTGGGAATTAATTTATGTGACTGAAACATAATAGTTGTATTATCCTTGGGCATTAAAAGAAATGGGTTACTCTACGTGTAACTTGCCACTCATTGGTATGTTGGTATTTAAAGCGTACTGACACCAGGGTGCATGATTCTTGCTATAGAAAACTACTAATAAATTTAACCAGTGCTGAACACCGGCCACCTGGTGTCAGTTATTTTTTTCTCTGCTACTGTTTCTCTTTCCAGCCATTGAAATTTACAAGGTGCATGCTCGGGGAGGGGTTTTATATGGGGCTGAACTATGGGGCCATTCCGGTCCCGAGAATTTACCACAGGTAGAGAACAACTTCTTAAGACACTTGTTGAATCTCCCACGGAGTACCCCGCTAACCCCACTCCGATTAGATTTGGGGCGTATGGCAATCTCAGGTTTACTAAATCTTAAGCCCTTAATGTATTGGCGTCGTTTGTGGGTAACCCCAGAACTTTCTTCCCATAGAGAGGAACTTTTAGAGGTAATGAATCTGTGGGGGGCTGCTAATCTGCTGTGGTTAGCATACATCAAACACACGTTCACCAGTATGGGGCTACTGGAACTCTGGGCGGATCCTGAGCTTGCCTGCTCCTCAATATCTAGAAAACAATTGAAGACCCTTTTTGAGGAGCATAATTTGGCACAGCTTTATAGCTGTCCCCGAATAGGCAAGTTAACCCCTTTATTTGAGCTGGCCCTAGATGTTATTAAACCAGCTGCCGCTAGAAAACTTTACCTTCAGTTTAGGTATGGGTGCTGCCACTCCGCTGTTTCACCCACAAATGGAAGGGTTTGCAAGTTTCGAATTGCCCGGCATGCGATTGCCCCGATGAGACAGTATTTCATGTGTTCTTCAGCTGCCCTGGCCACTATAAAGCAAGAAAACGTTGGCTGGTGCATATTTGTAGGAACCTTGGAACTAGACACTGTTCGGAGGCGTTTAGGATTCTCAAGTATGATACAAGTATCCCTATTGTTTTTTCAGTCGCAGTTTTTTTATTTTCTATGTGGTGCTCCTGTAGGCATTGTCTAAAATCTTCCCAACAGGCGTTGGATGCCCCTATAATAGAAATGTAACAATACCACTTTTCCGCAAGTTGGGTAGTCCACTCTCCCATGGTTACTTAATGATGGTCCTAAATTTATAGTCTTGCTATGTTGATTTGACAAGAACTTGTTTACTCACTGTTTGAGGAACTGTGAATCAATCAGTTTACTTCCACAATTATCGTAAAAACTCCATGTGTAGAAGTAACCTCTAGCAGGGTGCAATTCCAGTGTGAGGACTATGTTAATATATGTAAGATAAGATGTGGTCATCTTTTTATGAACTTTTTATAATTGATGCATTTATTTATTTATTATTCGCAATATGCACTTTCCATAGATGAATTCTTATTTACAGTTCAGTCCATCCCCCTACGATACGATCTGTTTCCCCCTATCTTAGGGTATAGAATATTCTATCAAGCTTGTGAATTTCTGTATTTTTATTCTTTTCTAATTTTGTATATATTGACACCCATTTTTCATCCTCACTTACACAAAAATATGTGATTGTATCATGAGGTTATTTTATATTTTTATTTTACTTTGTCTTTTCCCCATTTTTTAATTCACTTGTATGTATTTTTATTGAACTTTTGAGGTCATATTGACCGAAATAAAGTTTATTGATGATGATGATGTATTAATGCCTGCAGACATGTATTTTGTTACACGAATTTTCATATATTACCTTTCTGGGAAATAATTTTGATGTTGATTAGTCCATTTAGCAAATTCTGGAGGTAGAAGATTATATATAGACTATAAAAACTCTGGCTTGAATCTCTTTGTAAGACATGACAGGCCTTATATACATATACCTATAAATAAATAGAAAGGCTCTTGTCAGCCTTGTTTTGCCATTGCTTTGTGTGAGTATCACTGACACTCTGCTTCCATCCATGACAGCATACAACGTGGGTCAAGTGGTCAGCCTATTTCAGCCATTGACTCCCGCCCTCTGAGTGACAGCATTCTGCTGCCAAGTGGCTAAGTCTTCACTATATAAATACCATATATATGCTGTTTATAACCCCGCTTCCTCTCCTATTACTCGCTCACTTTATGCTTGCCTTTCACTATATACAGTGCTTTGCTGCTTTTAGTCTAGGTTCTCTCAATGGAAATTCCATATACATATACATATACATACAGCATTTGTCTGATCACATGTTCACATCCGTCTAAAAATGAGTGTGCTTCAGTGCTGGTTGCAAGTCCTTTTGTTATACATTTTCTCGTTTTATATGTCCCCTTTCATTTCATCCTTCTTCTTTTTTTATTTTTATAATTGTTATAATATACTACAGTATCCAGACGATTCTAACAGGCTGCTGGCTTGCCACTCATTTCATCTGCAGTTCACCGTATCCTGCATGACCACTGCATCTAAACCAGTCACCCATCATGGAATGGTACTTTTCATAGTTTATTGATGTTTTACCATTCCAAGAAGGCCAACATGTTTGTTCTAAACATGGCAGCTGTGCTGGAACCTAAAAATAATGCTACACTGTGCACAGTATCATTGCAAGATTCCCATCTTCTGTTTTGTTTTCTTTTTTTATTTATCATGTGTGTGTCTTCTATGGATATGTGTTTTATTATGGCTGTGTAAGAGAGTAAATGCAGCAAGACAGTGAGTGGATGGTTGGTTGCATGAATGCAAGGAAGGATGACAGAGTCATGTATGATCACTTATTGAGTGCCTATATCTGTTAATGAACTAAGAGGCACTTTCATTCATTAGCCAGACCTAGTGGCATGTCCAATGGTGAATAGTTTGCTGATTATAAATCATTCATTTTCTGGATGCTGCTAATGTCTTTGTTCTCTGCATAGCTACTGTGGGAGAAGAGTTGCTTCATGGGGAAAATATTTTCCATGCTGATAAACATAATAATAGAGTTACGTTGCGCTAGATTGCAATGTATAGAATTTTCTTGCATGTAGAAATACTGCATTCTTAAATTTCATTCAGGCAAACTGTGAATGTCATAGCTTCCCATACAGTCAGAAATGTACTACAGATTCAAAAGCAATGCTGCAGGGACACATTTCCAAATTATTTTATCTGTTTTTTGAGAACTGAGCCCTGTGTTTAAAAGCTGCTTATTAATAACTCATCTTACTTTCAATTGCCTAACCGTGTCAAACACCTGTTTGAAAAGCTTGAGGTCGAGCACTTTGGCGCAGATGCAAAATAATACACCCATGAAGCCGGACATTTGTGTATTTTAAGAAAGTAATGCAGGTTTTCAGCCTTTAATCCAAAAATGTATTTTGTAGCCTTATCATACATCATCAATGACTATGAGCTGAATACAATGGCTTTAATGAACTTTCTCTTTCCTCTCATTGCATTGTGGGCAATGTAGTTGGATATTTCACATTTCATTTGCTACCACACAATGGCAGTTTTCAAAAACACAAAGATCCATCTTCCCTGAGAACACCAGAGTGTTGGGCACTCCATTGAAGACAATAGAGTGCTCTGGGCTTCTCATGGCTGGTAAAAGCCCCAAGAGCAACATTCACATTTTTTCATTTCACAGCTGTTGCTGTGAACACAGGCCTCACAGAGCCTGAGGGGATTTAAGCCCCCTCGAGTTCCATGAAGACTTTGTTTTATGGCTATACCGGATATTTAGGCCTACTCTCTTGTTAAAGGCCCTCTCTTTCGGCTAGGGCCTTTATTGCTGGAGCGGGCCTTAAAGGGCTGGTAGAGCCCGCTACTGTGGGCTTTAAGGCTATAGTACATAATGGGCATGTTAGTCATTTATGTAGTAAGCATTTTCCAGCATTTTTGTTTGATGAAGTTCTTTCAATTTATTTTTATCTATTCGGAATTCGCAAGAGGTGTGTAGCACGCCCAGTTTGGAAACAGTTAAATATTCATACAGCATAATGCTGCAGTACCTGTTCAAGCAGCAGTCTGTACAGCAGGGGAAGACATTCCCCAGCGCCTCGCCGCCAGTCTTTAGTAACTAAAGACGCGTACCCAAAAAGTCACAGAGCAGACTGAGGGGATGGATAATTGACTGCTGATACTCCCAATCCACTGTTCCTTCCCCTCCCCTGGTATGAAGTGTTTTTTTTTTTGTCAGCTGGATTGTGCCTACCCCCTCTACTGTGACAGAGAGGGCACGCATGCATGAAAGGACACACGTACACAATTCACTCGCGTGTTGTGAGCAAACCCCACAGGTGCTCTGCCGTGTCTTGTGTTTTCCTGTTGTAATATTCTCCACCTTGGATCTGAGTGTTGTCAGACAGCAGACTGCCATTTTAGTAAGGATATTTCTCACCCGTTTGCTCGTGCTCATTGTCAAATACAGTGTCTTTCTTTCCCTTTTCTCTTCCAGCGTCGCCCCACCCCCAGGGCAGTCTGCTGAAGAGCAAGCCCCCCCCCCCCCCACCGGCCCCCCAGCAAAGCAGATCAAGTCTCAGAAACCGCATCCCCTTTCCCGAGAAAGGATTAGCGATCCTCGTGCAGAGCAGACTCAATCCACTTGCCCCTTACCCTTTCCTCGTATATTTAATGGCTGCACAAGGCAAAACCTGTGTTTGATGCATTATAAATGAACATTCATGCTCAGATGAACTTCAGAAACAAATTATTAATGTCCTTGTTGATTTTTCATCTTCCATGCAATGCTTGTGATTGCTTCCTCCTTAAATGGCCCTCACAATCGTGTATGTTTTTTAAAAGCAAGAACAATGTTATAACAAGCCAGCCGGCTTGTGTGTCAGCGGGTTTGTTACTGCTTTTTGCTAAGAACAACATGTAACTCGGCCAATGCAAATCTAATTTCTTGTAGATGTATTCGGTCCTACAATCAGACCTTAGCCTAAAAATATATATTTGTCAACATTTAAATGATACAAGAAACTTTATGCTGGGAATATTGCAAATCATTCTTTCCCTTAACCTTGTCCTCACACTCACTAATCCAAACAGCCCAGAGGTTCCAATCATCTCTGAGTCATTAAAGAGACTAGACAGAAATTTGAGCATTGATTATTGCGGCAATCAGTAGTGGGAATTGATTGATGTGACTGAAACATAATAGTTTTTTTTATCCTTGTGCATTAATAGAAATGGGTTACTCTACGTGTAACTTGCCACTCATTGGTATGTTGGTATTTAAAGCGCACTGACACCAGGGTGCATGATTCTTGCTATAGAAAACTACTAATAAATAAAACCAGTGCTGAACACCGGCCACCTGGTGTCAGTTATTTTTTTTCTCTGCTACTGTTTCTCTTTCCAGTGAGGGCCACTGTTGTGTGATCACTTATTCTCTCTTGTACTTCTTTTTCAATGCTTGTTTCACTTTCTCGCTGAAGTGCGTTCTTGTTGGGTATTTCTTCCCCCTTCAGGCAGTCTCTTCCTCTCTTCTGTTTGGCTCTCTATCTCCACTTCAAGTGTTCCATCTCTCGTTTTCACCAATGCCTCCTCTCAAGGGGTAGGCCAGCATTCCCTTGTCTCCTTCCCTGCCTTCCTCTGATGTGGATTATCCCTTTTCCTTGATGAGGCCTGCCTGGGGACATTTTGCTCCCGTAGGGGGTGCTGCCTATCTCAGACTGGGAGGCAATTTGGTCTGTGATTGCAAGCATAGGTTCAGGGGGGGGGCAGTTCAGTGTGTTACACCGCGCAGAATACATGCATTCTTGGTAGCTGAATCTTGGGATACTGTGAAGGATCTACTGTCTCTGTGCTGGTTTTTCCTGGCACTGATCCAAGAACGAAAAACAAAACGGTGACCTTTGATGTAAACGGAAGAGAGAAACAGATAGAGATATCCATCTGGAGGTTGCATTTCAAAATGTGAAACCAGAGACACTGACATCAATACCAGTTTCCCTGCTTGGCCAAATTGTGTGATTCTAGGTAACAATTTTATTTCAGAACCTCCTTTTTTCATTATTACATATCAGTGCGCTTTTAAATACTTGCGTTCAGGATGTGCGCTGTACAAGCCGCTCTTATATCTGAATTTATAGACCTTAATTTTGCTGTATCTATAATAAGAATCTATGTGATGTTTAGGGTTTTTATGACTACAGGAAACATCCATTACAACGCAGTCATTACATCACACTGCTTTTACAATGCAGCTGTTACAATGCAACTGCCTTTACATCGCATGCCATTACAACGCATGCCATTACAATGCATGTCACTACAACGGCTGCCATTACAACGCATACCTTTACAACGCATGCCATTACAACGCATTATAAGGTAAGTAATAGAGATTTTTTTGTTTTAGGGTGGGTATGGGCTTTGGAGTAGATCGGAATAGTAAGTTTTACCCCTACATTATTCAACACTTTCCCTACTGTTACATTAATTGGAGAGGAAATAGTGATTTTTACCCCTATACTATCCAACACTTACCCTACTGTTGCACTCGCTGGATTGGGAATAGTAATTTTTAACCCAACACTTACCCTATTTTTGCCCTAAAATGTATTATGGGTTGTAATGGTATGAGTGATATTGGTATGCATTGTAATGTAATGCGTTGTAATGGTAGTTTTTAAAAATGCATTGTAATGGCATGCGATGTACAATCATACGATGTAATGGTAGATAGATATATTTATTTGCACACTTAATTAAAATCATTGCAATTCATACAAAGAGAACATAAAAAGCACTTTCCGCTCTCGATTTAAAATAGTTTTTTTATAAAAAGAAAAAGGAGGAAGTTCATAGCTAACACAGCGGAGGGTCATGGGTGGTATCTGCCGGTAAATTTGAGTTATTCTTGATCATGAATTTTACAAATCGGGCAGACATCTGAGCTGAATCCCCCTTCATACACTCCTCTGAGGCTTCTTGGCATGTCCGCACGTTGAGAATTCTCCAGATGGGGCGCAGCCCAAAATTCGAAAGGGGAGTAAAATTCTACAGATGCACAAAACGTGTGTTAAGTTTTCTTCTCTGTTGTTGCAAAAACGACACTGAGAGGGCATATCTGCCTTGTACCTCTGTCCATACCTGTACGCCATCAGGGGGATTAGGCCAAAGCGTAGTCTCATTAACTGGTGTTTCACCGATGGCTTCATGGAGGATGGCAGATAATATGGTAGGGTTTTAAGATTGACGGCCAGCTGCCATGGGATAGATTTTTCACGGCTGATGTGTCGTGTTCCACTAAGAGGATCTTTGCTCGTTTGGTCAAAACTTTGGCAGCCACCCCTCTGGGCAGCGAACTTGCCCATAAATCATGAGCTTCTAGTGCGTCCAAGCAGAATATTAAAAATGTATTCGAGGAAGTGCTGGGGTTGTTTAACAATGACCAGATACACCTCTTTAGTGTGGAGTCATGAGCCATTTTGTTTTTTGCACAGTAGGCAATAAATCTTGCTTTCATGATCCAATGTTGGTAAAACAGGCGGAACTCCATACGGATTTGGGTGTGAGAGGTCGAGTTGGGTAGGTGAAACACTCTGTGAAAACAGGCTGATTGCACTCTATCCAACCAGGTGAACATTTTATCTTTAAAAGTAGTGGCGCCAAAGGCTATAGTGGATAGTAATTTTGCATCTATCACTTTGATTAACGGGATGAAGTCAGGAGAATGGAGAGCTTTCTTGGTTCTTAAGAAGGCCCCTCTCCAGGCTGCGAGCCACACCTTGCATTGCAGCGATTTGTGGACCCGGGCTCCCTCTGTGGTCTATCCAGACTCCAAGATATTTATATGTGGCAAATACCTCCATAGGTTTCCCATCGATGTAACAGGGGTACTGTCTCGCTTGACATCTCGAGACTACAGTCGTTTTTGGCACAGGAGTAGTAGTTATACCCAACTCAGGCGGGCTCTATTTGTTGCCCCAAAGATGAGAGTCTTTGCCTAGTAAAAGGATCTCACTTTTTGAAGAGTTTAGCTGGAGACAGTTCGCCTCCATACAACCCGCTATAGCGGTCAGGTCCTCCTGGAATTTAGCAGCATCCTGGCTGGGGTCCTTGGTGCAGGAAAGGACCAACTCCGTGTCATCCGTATATAGCACCAGGGAAATGTTGCGGGTTTTTGCCAACAATGTCAATGGCCGAACATAAACCTTTAACAGGGTCAGGCTCAGTGGTGACCCCTGAGGAACGCCACAGTAAAGTGAGTGTGTCTAAGAGTGAAAGGGAGGGGAGATAACCTGAAAAGACCTATTGAATAGAATGGATGCAAACCCTTATATGTAGAACATATTCCCAAGTGGTTTAGTGCAGCAGACTCATCTGCTAATAGGAAATTATGGAAATCCCTCAATACCAAACCGCAGAGAAGGAGAAAGTGGTGGCTTGCATGGCACACCTTTAGGGGTAGAAGGAAAAAATCAAATTGAACAATCTTAATGCATTAATTGGTGCAAAGAGCAAATCATTTAAGAAACCCTAAAGAATTATGGCATACAGTTAGCCGTGTTAGGAATAGGAATAGCGCTGTTAGACTTCGCTTTTTCAGCGGGTTCACCCCCAGACTTTTTGCTTTATGGCCTCCTCTTTTTTACTTTCTTTTTGTTGCTTTTAGGACTCTAGGCACTCTACCACTGCTAATGAGTGCTAAAGTGCATATGCTCTCCATGTAAATTGTGTTGATGGATTAGTGTTTCCATGATTGGCTTATTTGATTTACTACTACGTCCCTGGTACAGTTCACTGTGTGTTCCCAGGGCCTGTAAATCAAATGCTGCTAGTGGGCCGGCAAAAGACAAACTATTGATGGACGGATTGCCGAACAAATCAAAACATTCAACCTCAGTCAGGAGATCTGGGTTAAATCCATCATTCTTTTGCTCACCATGCCACCCAAGTATAGGCCTGGCCATATGCAAATCAGTCTTGACCCTGTGCCTCATGGGAACAGCCCTGCCCAAACTGCCAATCCAGGACCTCCCTGGACCAGAAACAAGCTTCCTAGGACCGGTTTCGGGGTTTCACCCCTCATCAGCCAGTATTGCTTCAATCCAATGGCACGGTTAGCTCGGTACCCACGTCTGGGCATACCGAGCACACTTAGGGTGAGAAGCAAAAGACACACTATTGATGGACTGAATGCAGAACAAATGAAAACATTCACCCCCAGTCAAGAGATCTGGGTTGAATCCATCATTATTTTGCTCTCCATGCCACCCCAGTTTATTGGGCCTGCAGCACTGTTTGTGCCACTCACATGAGGAGCCTTTTCAAATGTGTCTCAGACCTGCCACTGCAGTGTCTGCACACAGTTTTTACTGCTGTGTTGAGCTGGCAAATGTCAGGCTCAAACCTTCCCTTTTATACATGTTAGGCACCCATCAGGTAGGTCCAAGGAACCCCTCTGGGCAGGGTGCAGTGAATGAGAAAGGTAGAACATGTCCAGTTGTATGTGACTTATCCTGATAATGAAATACTGTGTATTTTGTTTTTCATTATCGCAAGGCTATCTGTCTCATAGGCTAACATGGGAGTTGGTTTGTAGCACCTTACAAATATAATTTTCCATTGGGGCAAGATAGAGAAATGGACTTTGGGCTCTCCAAACTCAGAATTTAATAACACTTCTTTTAGTAAATATGGTTTCTAAATTGTGTGTTTGGAAATGCAACTTTTAGAAAATTGGCATTTTCTTGCTTAGCCAACCTATGTGCCTCTGCTGGGTTCTTTATTGACTGTCTGGTTTTGGAGTGACAGAAGCAGGGGATGCACATTCACTGCAGACAGGCACTGGCGGTTGAGGTGTCTCCTGCCTTTCCAGGGTGACTCAGTGGTGAGCTGAATAGACCTGGGCTGCATTTAGAGCAATGGAAGGAGTTTTCCTTGCACCTGAATAGGCCCTGTTGTGTGTGCCCTGCCAAGAAGCTGGACCAGAGAATACAGAACTGATTTGGACTAAGCTGAGAGACTTTTTGCCACACGTCAACAAAGGAAAATGTGGCATAAATATCGGGGCCCAGCCCCAGGACTTTAGACCCCTTTTGGAACCAGGAACCTGCGAAGAAGAGCTGTAGAAGCTGTGAGGAGGAACTACCACTTTGGTGTGTGCGTTGCTGTGTTGGCCTGCAGTGGCTGCTTCTGTCTTGGGCACAGACTGGACTGAACTTTCTGCAACTTCTTTGTTTGAGTTTCTTCAAGGACTTGAGGTGGAGCTTTCCCCCTGTTCAAGAAGTCTTAGGAACAGCAAATACTTAAAGTCCACCTGCTACTAGTACTGGGAACTGTGTGTTTTGTGCTGCAACAGAAGAAAAAGCAACCTGACGGCTCCATGTCGGGAAGGCACCGCAGAGGGCACCACTGCACTTCACACTGCAACACTGGTCTCATCAACTACGTGCCCAATGCTGCCCCGATCCGCTGCTTGTACCACAACCTGTGGGCACCACACTTTACACTGCCTCACTTCACACCGCCCGCCATGGTATCCCCGACAACACCACTCCACGCCGACCTCAACACCGATGCTTGCATCCATGGTGTGAGGGCACTGCTTGTAAGTTATACAACGAACGCGCCGTCCCACACTACAACCTTGCCCTACCGATTTTTGCACCTTCGACTCCTGTTTGTCAGCAGATGACATCGCTTCAGCAACGACAATGCTAATGCTTGCACCATAAGCTGGCAGCTCCGCAACAAGCACTGCATCACTTCCAACTGCAGCCCTGGTCTCACCAACGCTGCTGGATGACTGTCAACAAGCTGCTGCCTGCACTACAACCTGAGGGCCCCACACACTGCACCACTGCTCATCACACCACATCCTGACGCCCGCCGGTGCTCCCTACTTCAACCTCACAGATTTCGATCTGGAACACATGTGAATTCAAGGGATTGACAAATCCTGCACTGACCTGAGGAACTGACACCTGCCTGACACCCGGCTATTTGGAGCTCACCGTGAGGTCCCTGACACCTTGCAATTCTAAAGGTACTGTTTTGTCGACACCCTAGCCGGCCGCCGATACCACGGTCAGCCAGAACTGTTTAGATTTGTTGTTCACGATGCTGTGATAGCCCAAGACAAAGCTTTTGACTTTGAAGAAGAACTATATTTTAAGCCTATTTATGGTGTATGGTGGATTTGTATTGTTTTTGGTCTTGTTTGCACAGATAAAAAATATTGGATATTTTTATAAAACTGGTGTGGTGTCTTTTGTAGTGTTTTCACCCTACTACTGTTGGTTATGTGCAAATGATTTACACTCTGCCTCTGAGATAAGCCTGACTGCTCATGCCAAGCTACCAAGGGGGAGAGCAGAGGTTACTTCAGTAGAGTATCCCCCTTGCCCTGACTAGGAAGAGGGGTCCCTACATGGTTAGGTTAACAACCTGCAGTGCCAAATAGAGACCTCCTTTTCTAACAAGCGCCATCACCAGTACCAGTTCAGAACATTTAGGCCAACCAATGGGTTTCTTATTTTTCAAGTATTTATTACCTCACGAGTACTGAATTGAATCATTAGTATCAGCTGAGCTCTTCTGTGCTTAATATTGGTATAACGACTGATTTGGAGGAGGTAGTTGTTGCCCTGCAGGAATGCCTTTCCTATAAATCCCCAGGGCCTGACAAAGTCCCTATTAAATTATTTAAATGCAACAGCGAGTTATGAACCCCTCTGCTCACTAATGTATTCACAAATTTGAATTCTACTAGCTTGTTGCATTCTTGGTTGACTTCCCTAATAGTTCCTATTTTTGGGATGGGTGATCTGTCAGACCCACAATGCTATTGACCGATCTCTCTTATTAATTCCCCAGCTAAATTACTGGGGAGAATAATATTCAACAGAATTAGCACCGGTGACAAAGATGATAGCATACTTAGCTTTTGACAGTATGGGTTCAGGGAAGTGTTGGGTAATGTGGATCAGGGACTGAATCTTTAGCTCATAATTAGCAAGTATGCTGTTGCCAGCAGTTTCCCCATTGTTCCTTACCTAGTTGGACCTGTCAAGTGTGTTTGAGCGCCCAAACACATCTAAGCTCTGCCCCTTGTTACTTGCCATGGGGATGGATCCTGTGCTGGTTAACATTTTGTCCAACCTTCATTGGAACTTGTCTGCCAGAGTCACATAAGGCGCTAATGCAGAGTGTACAGGATTATTTGGTTTAGACAGGGGAATCTGGTAGGGGTGTATCCTAACACCTAGTACTTTTATTTTATATGTTCACAATTTGAGTTTCTTTCTGCTTCTGAATGTAGGCAGGTCATTCTTGTGATCAATGAAACTGTAATACATGCTTCGTTACATGCAGATGATGCAGTTTCGCTGGCACACTCCCTTAGGAGTTTGAAGAATTTAGATATGGGTTTTGTGGTTTTTATGACTGACCTAGGTATGGATATGAATTATACCAAATTGCACATCATGGCATCTAGACCTAAGAACTTCAGGTAAGCATGTCTCATTGCAAACAAGCTGACAAAGTAACTAGCATTTCCTATTTGGGGGTATGGGTAGATTCTTCTGGTAACTGGCATTCTGATGTCACTGCCACTAGGCAAAAACTCACCAATCCACTGGCCCACTTTTGAACTTGACTCCACTAGTAGGGAGCAAACCAATATCAGCTTTTATGTAGATATCTATAAAACACAATGTGTTCCTGTGGTCACTTTTGGTGTAGGCATCTGGGTGTATGTTAATGTTTTGCCTATTCAACGTGAAGAGAACCGATTCTGCCTGCAGCCTCTTTTTGCTCCCACTTAATTTGCGACAAAGAACTAGGCATGTCCTACGCATGTCCTACATGGAGTACCTCTGTTCCTCTGGCTTTCTATCCGGAGCAACCCCCAGGTGACCTTCGATCAACAGATCATCAGCGCTTGCCTTAGATGTGACTTAGCAAAGAGGATCCCTTGATTATCTTATGTCATACTATGTTTTGTCCATTTGGGTAGGCCCTCCCTTTTTACTAACCTCCACTCTGGGACAAAATCTGATACATTTTGGCTAAAGCTTGCCTTTAATTGAGACTGAGGGCCTGATTACCATCTTGGCGGACAGTGCAAAAGTGACGGATATCCTATCTACCAAAATACAATTCCATTATTGCCAATGGGACTTGTAACATGGCGAACTGAATATCTGTCACGCTTGTGAAGGAGTATCTCATCCACAAAGATAGTAATCAGGCCCTAAGTGTCTCAAAAGAGCAATTCTGAACTTGTTAAACCCACCAATCGGATGTATATTGTTTTCAGGCATTTACCCATATCTACTTTATGTTCCTGGGCACTGGTAAAGGACCCTATTATTTAAATTTTGAACAGGCTCCTTACATAGTCTTCCGTGCTTCCCATTTGGTCAATATTGGAGTAACTGTATAAGTGCATGTGCATGTGATGGCGTTTCTTCTCAAACTTTGTTTCATTTTGTATTTTTATGTACGTTTTTTGTTATCTATGCAAAGCACTATTTATTTCCATTTCTAACAGTCAACAATTTAGAAAAGTGTAGATTGGCACTTTTGTACTTGTCAAGTCATAAGGGTCAGGAAACCGTTTTTCTTGTTTGGACCTTTTTAAAATGCATTGTTCGCTGTCATGGCAGTTTGCTTTTTCAGTACTCTTAACTTTTTCATGTTGTTATTGATACTGTATGTACTTTCATGATTAGGATATATAATCGAATAAGCTTTTCGGATGATGATGATGAAACTGATACTTATAAGGTGGAGCCTTTACCCAGACAGTGTTAGCATGTGAAGAACAGACAAAATAATAAAGTTTGACTATAAAAAATGTGCTGCATTACGCTGCATAATTTGCCTTTTCTTGCTGCAAAATTTAATTAGCATTGCTCAATAATTTGGTCCTCCCCTGCTGCATAATTCCAGTGGCCCTGATAATAATGATAAAATCATAAAGTGTCCTTGAATTATCAAGAGGTATATTAGGAAATAAAGCCAATTTAGTTGCAGTGTATATAATTTGGAAACAAAAGCAAAGAATTGCATTGAAATGTGACATAAAGTTCATGGTTATAAGTTTATGACTACAAACCTACAATGAGAAAAACTCAATAAAATTAACATTTATATTCTCTAGAAATAAATGGGTCCCAAACAAAGGTAAACTGCTTGGTGAAGTTATTAGTAATTTCTCCATAGCTCAGTACTGCGGAATGTCCGAAAGGACTGAGGCAAAGCCAGAAACAATGTGCAAATCACTCCACTGCTTCAGCGTGAGTGAGACCTGATGCATAGTTAGAAGAATACACCTACAGGATTATGGTACTCTACAGTCACTTTGAAACTCACACATTTTCCAAGGTGTACATATGACACTGTACATAATATATTAAGTGTCTCTGTTTCAACTCACCCTACTCATAGGAGTATGGACATACTCAATGTTAGATATAATACTAATTCCTCATATAACTAAATTTTTGTAATCCACATTGAAGACATTTTTCTTTCGGTAAATTACCTTTGCCTACATAACCTAAAAAAACAATTTTTGAGAATGTCCTTGCTGTAACTACAAATCTTTTTCCAGAATTAGGCTTGGGTGTGCACTTATGCAGGGAAAATAATTGGAAGTGTTTGTGGACAGTGTTTGTGGTGCCACTTTGTGGGTTTTCCCAGCCATCCTGTGCCCACACTGATCCATCACTAGTGACTCAATTTGCTCACCTCTTTACTTAATCTACGACTGTAGAAAATTCAGCCATACATTTTTTCCAGTTGTAAGTACTATTTATATCCTTGACATTCACAAATCTTGTTTCTGCGAAGAAGGATCTATTGTGAATGAAGTCTGCTGCCATCAGATCTGGATCACTGACATAATATACAATGACAAAATACAGACTTACCAAAATATAGTCACCAAAATATAGCATGCCAAAATATCGAATTCCTATCTACAAACAGGTAAGTACAAAAATATCGAATCCAAAATATAGTCTGTAAAAAATATAGTCAGTCAAAATATCGAATTTTTTTAAATGTCTTAAAAGTAATTTAAAATTAATGAAATAATAAATATAATTAACTAAAACATACTTAAAAATACTCAAATAACCTTAAAATTAAGATATAATTTAATTTAAGTTATTAATAAAAAATGTACAATATTTTACCGTAGGATAGCAGGAGGGTAACATTTAATATTACCACTCCAGTGAGTGCAACAGTAGGGAAAGCGTTGGATAGCGTAGGGGTAAAAAATACTATTCCCACTCCAGTGAGTGCAACAGTAGGGAAAGCGTTGGATAGCGTAGGGGTAAAAAATACTATTCGCACTCCAGAGAGTGCAACAGTAGGGAAAGCGTTGGATAGCGGGAGTGTGAAAATTACTATTCCCACTCCAGATAGTGCAACAGTAGGGAAAGCTTTGGATAGCGTAGGGGTAAAAATTACTATTCCCACTCCAGAGAGTGCAAGAGTAGGGAAAGCATTGGATAGCGTAGGGGTAAAAAATACTATTCCCACTCCAGAGAGTGCAACAGTAGGGAAAGCGTTGGATAGCGGGAGGGTGAAAATTACTATTCCCACTCCAGTGAGTTTAACAGTAGGGAAAGCAATGATTTAATATATTATTAAAAATAAATTAAATATCAATACCAATAAAACATTAATTGAAATTAATAACCAATTTAATATTATGTAATAATTAATTAGAAATACAACTACATATTAGTTATTAAAAACTAATAACCTATTCATAATTATTTAACAACTAATTAATTTTCAATAACAAAAACTAATTAATAATAAAAATTAATACCAATTAAAATATCAATACACAAAAAGTATTTTTAATATGTAATTAATTACAATTACATTACTTCCCACCCTATTCCCCTATAAACCCACATCCCACTACAGAAAATACATTAATACAATTATCATAATTATCAAATATTTAATTAATACAAAATAATTACCAATTAATAAAAATGAATTGCCAATTATTAGAAATTAATTACCAATTAAAAATTAATTAACAATAAATTTAAAATCAATACCAATAAATAAAAAAAAGTATTTACTTAATTACAATTAAATTACTTCCCACCCTATTCCCCTATAAACCCACAACCCGCTGCAGAAAATAAATTTAGAAAATTAACATAATTAACAATTAATCAATTAATACAAATGAATTGGCAATTAATAAAAAATAATTACCAATTAAAAAATAACAATAAATTCAAAATGAATACCAATAAATAAATAAAAATATTTAATTAATTACAATTAAATTACTTCCCACATTATTCCCCTATAAACCCACAACCCGCTACAGAACTAAAAAGCTAAATTTAATTAATAATTATTAATAATTGCTAAAAATTAATATTTAATTTAATATAATTAAATTACTTCCCACCCTATTCCCCTATAAACCCACAACCCGCTATAGAATTAAATTACGCAAAAATTAAATAACATATAATTCATTACTTAAAATACATTAAACATACATTACAAAAATTAATATACACTTTTCACACATATACTAACATACAAAACACTTTAAAAAATATGATATTATTAAAAAAATCGATATATTTAATGCCTATATTGTATACTTCGATATTTTGACTTCTATATTTTGAAAATCGATATTACTTACCTTAAATTCGATATTTTTAACCACTATATTGTGTCCATTCGATATTTTGTGCATTCTATATTTTTACTTCGATATTATGTCTATTCTATATTTTGGAATCGATATTATGACTGTTTACCATCAGATCTTTCAGGGTCATAGACAAGTGGAAAAACTTCTCTCTTTGAAGTTCCACCTCATCCTCAGAGATTTTGTATATATACGGTTTAAAAAAAGATGTAATGTAAGCATTCTTATAATGATGAAGTGTGTGCATTGCGTAGTCGCTATTAAACATATGCAAATGTATGATTTCACATTGTGCACTCCACAATACATCTTAGTCAAAGATAACTGTAGCAAACAACTCTTGGATTTCTAATTGATTTTTTTCTGTTGCTTTAACAAGTCAAAATGTACAAATAACTCATAGCTGCATGTGTAAATGCCTTTTTTTTATCCAAAGGGGAAAGCATATTTCCCAGTGGAGGAATCCCTTCCTCTATATCCCCAGCAAGTTTGTCTTGATCCATTCTCCTTTCCTTCCTGGAAGGATTTTTCTCCAGTCTATGGCTTAACTCACATATCACTGCACTTTCACTACCGTCATTCCCAGCCACTGTGATAGATATTATCTCTCTCTGTGTTGTATTCTCTTCCCCCACCCTATTGCTCCACCCCATGCTTGACTACGCCAAGGTGTATTGTAAGCAGCCCTATGATGAAACATGTCACACATTTGTGTGAATGAGGGCAATATTAGCACACACAGCATGTGTCATCACAATGTTTTTATAACTCCCCACTCCTTCTGGCGGACAATCCACCCACTAGCCCCTGTGACATGGGGGAGCTACCCCTTAGGCAAGGGCTTGTGCTCCCACAACACCTCTCACATTTAAGTCTTTTAGTTCTGCCTGGTGGATGGACGTGGGTGATTACCCCCGATCTGTCCCCCTCTGGTGGGGCGGTAAGCCCACAAGACACCAGGGACATTGTACTCAAAAAATGTATAGAGGTTGAGGATGCCCACCATGGGCATGGACATGCCCCCCATTCCCAAAACTGTGGCAAGTCTTTGCCCCCCCCGCCCCCAGGACAGATGGGGGTGATCATCCTAATCTGCCACCAGGGAGAAGAAAGCTCACTAGACACCAGAGAAATGTTAGAAAATGTATAGGGGTTGCCCACCATGGGCATGGCCATGCCCCAAGTCCAAAAAATCTGGGAGAGCTATGCACTAGCAGGAGCCCTCACGGAGTCATCCATGTTAACTGTTTGAAGCCTTTCTATGATAGGGCAGATGTGATTATGTTTGTGGTCAATGGTGAGGATCAGGAAGCAGAGAGTGAACCTCTCCCTGACCTCTCATAAAGCCCAAAAGATGGGTCATTAGATTTCTTCCAAAACACCCTCTGTGCCAACAGCAAGCTGGCTTCAGACAAATCTTGGAGCAGTATGCTGGGCTCTTCCCCCTAACCCCTGGACAGACTACTTGGTGTACCCATGATGTGGGCACTAGAGACAATACATCTGTCAAAAACAAGACATATCGACAGTCTGATCAAGTTAAGGACAGCAACAGAGTTGAAGTCAGCAAGATGCTGGAATTGGGAGAGCCCCTGGGCCAGCCCAGTTGTGTTTGTCCCAAAACCTCATTGCAAGGGTGGAAAACAGAGCTGGGGTATTGTGGGGACTATAGGGGCCTCAATTCAGTAACCAATACAGATGCACACCCAATTCCTAGAGCTGATGAGCTAATTGACAGGTGGGGGACAACCACATTTCTCAGTACATTTGATTTGACATCAAAACACCGACAAATTAGTCTGACCCCTGGAGCAAAAGAACAATCAGCATCCTCCATCCCAGGTGGGCATTATCAGTTAACTGTTATGTCATTTGGATTACAGACTGCCTCAGCCATCTTCCAGAGGTTGGTGTATAAAGTCCTTGCTGGGTTGGAAACTTTTAGTGCAGCATAACTAGACAATATTGTTGTCTATAGTTCCACTTTGCAGGATCATCTGATCCACCTTTGGAAGGTCCTGAAGGCTCTGCATGCTATAGGCCTCTCTATAAAGGCAAGAAAGTGCCAGATAGGGCAGGGCACAGTTGTGTACGTGGGTGCTTTTTATATGGAGGCCTAGTTCAATCTTTACAGCCCAAGATCCAGGCTATTCTGGACTGGGGAACTCCAACAACCCACATCCAAGTTAGGGCATTCCTTGGCTTGACTGGGTACTACAGGAGGTTTGTGAAGGGGTATGGTGTTATTGTGGCACCCTTCACGGTACTTACCTCCAAGAAGAAGCCAAAGAAGATAAACGGGACAGTGATCTGTCACAAGGCTTTTGACGTCCTAAAGGAAGCAATGTGCCCAGCACCCACTCTTAAAGCTTCATAATATTCAGAGCAGTTCTGAGTGCAGATCGATGCCTCTGAACATGGGACTGGAGTGGTCAAAGACCAATGATGATGGCCATAACCAGCCTGTTTCTTTCATTAGCAGGAGGTTACTCCCCCAAAAGCAGCGTTGGAGTGCCATTGAGAGGGAAGCCTTTGCTGTGGTTTGGTCCCTGAAGAAGCTAAAACCATACCTGTTTGCTACTCACTTCCTTGTTCAAACCGACAAGGGCCTCCCAGATGGCTGATGCAGATGAAAGGAGAAAACTCTAAACTGTTAAGGTTGTCCATCACAGGGTACGTACTTTAAAGTGGTGCATAGACCTGGGACTGGCCATGTCAATGCAGATGGTCGTTCCAGGTTTTTCCATTTAGATGATCAAGACACTCTTAGGAAAGGTTAGACTCAGTCTCTTTCATTTGGGGGGTTGTGTAGGAAAGGGCCCATTTTTTTACAGGGTCATCCCCACTTTTTACCTGTTATCTGATGCAATTTTGACAGAGGTATACTGGGTTCCTGCTATCCAGGTCCCCAGTGCCAGATCTCTTTCAATCTCTGTACAATTGTTCCCCCAATGGCAATACCTTGAGTACCTCTTGTACGTCCCTAGTAAATAGTATCCCTGGTACCTAGGGCAAGGAGGCTAAAGAGGGTTTGTGAGGGCTGCAGCATGTATTGTGCCACACTATTAAACCTCTCAGCCCCAACATGCAAACTACCTTTGCAGGTTGTGTGCCATGGTGCAAGGACAAGTGAAGACACAACATAGCATACCTCCTGTGTGCCATGCATGCTGACTCTGCATGCAGTATAGGTAAGACACTCTAAAAGTAGGCCTTACAGGCCTAATGCAGGGTGTACTATACTACATATGTGGACATTTCTACATGAGCAGATATGCCTCTGCGATGTCTACGTTGATTCTTAGATATTGCAAGTGGACAGGGGAGCCATTTTGAGTATATCTGCTGGACACTGGTTTTTACGAGTTTCCCAGCTACATGGTGGCTTCACTGAAACAAGAGACGGTCAGTGTAGAACATCCCATATTAGTAAGCCCACACTGATTATAGTGGTGGATTTATTAAAACATGCATCCAGAGGTTACCTTAAAGGTGCCCCCTGAAACCCTACCGACTACCTGTGCACTGGCTGATTGGTATAGACCAGCCTGTTACCACAGACAGGTTTTTGACTCCCTGCAGATGAGAGTTTGTGGTCTCTGAGGGCAGGAAGAATGCCTGCTCCAGCTGGAGGTGTTGTCACCTCCTTCAAGCAGGATGACTAAGTAAACATCATATTAAGAAAGGAGGCTGCAAAGGCCTCTGCTGACTTTGATATGTGACCCAAGGCTTCCCCATCCCGAGCCCATTTGGAATGGGACAGGAGGGAAAATTAGCTAGTCAGGAGGCTTGTCCCCCTCTTAGGCTAGTACCACCCCTACGGTAGGCTACCTGAAGTAAATACAACTTTTAGAATCCCACCATCTGAGTTTTGGGGAAACTTGGCTGTCTGGGTAAGGGTATGCCCACATCCCACAGAAATTGGTCATGGAGAGGGTGTAGACACCCTAAAGGTAAGTAGCCCATTGGCTACTACCTGCCACTCCCCGTAATGTTCCAAAATTGAGTATTTAGGTGGCACCCCTGACACCAGGAACTTAGATTCACCCGATTAAGAAGCGAGGACAAGGAAGAGTCACAAGAAAAGCGAGAACTGAAGATTGCTATGGACTTTTGTCGCAAAACCCTGCCTGCACCAATTCTCAACAATCATGACCAATGACTTGTCCCGCAGCTGACCAGCTTCCAAGAAGCCTTGTTGACTGCCAGCCCTTCACAAATTGCCAAGCAATCTCCAATGGAGTAGAGGAGCTACTCCCCTGCAGTCAGCAGGCACCAACATGCAAAGTCCAGTCGACCGACTTGCTGGTCTCAGGTCAACCCGACACATCAGTCCCCCAGGAAGAGGACCCTGTGCTCCTGAAGGTCATATTTGCCCCCCCCCCCACCAAGTGAGAGCACACCAGGACCAACCAGATCCGCAAAGGACCAATACGGGGTACAGGACCCCTTACAACAAACAAAGATTGGGAGAGTCCAATCCGGACTCCAACAGATATTAAGGGATGGCAGCACTGCAGAGACCCACCTCCTGAGTGGACTAGCTGTCCTGGTTTTGCACTATGAACCTGCAAGACTGACAAGGTTCCAGGATGCACGGAGCCCAGCCAACCTTTCCACTCTGCACCCAAGCGTCCCAGGCCAGGTACCGATGAACCGGCCATGGCCCTTTGTCCCCCAAACCCTTGTGAACCAGGCTCCCCTATGGGGCCTCCCGGATTTTTCCCCAAGTCCTGCTCTGTAGCCTGTTTCTAGGTGGCCCACATGCCTTCTACCGTCGATGCACGCACAGCTACCAACCCAACCAGCACCTCTGCACCCGTACGCCCCAGGGCAGGTAACGAGTAACTGCTAGTGGTACTTTGGACCTTGATGTTTCTAGGACCCTAAGTCCCGAAGGAGACCTCCAATAATCGACTGTATATACCTGTATGCTATCTAGGCTTTTTTCCCTCTATAGGAAAGCATTGCGTAAAGGTGCATTTAAGTGACTGTTTTACTTACCTGCAAAATTCAATATTTAAAAAAGTACTTACGTGATAACAAAGTTCTTTGTATCAAAATGAATATAAAAATGACATATTTTTCTAAATTGGTCTCAGATTTATTCGTGAGTGTGTGTTTCATTTATTACCTCTGTGAGTACAAAAGATGCTTAGGACAACCCACTGAAATGCCTTCCCCACACTGTTGTAAACGTATCTAGGACCCTATTTAAATATTCCCGATTTTTGCCCTTATGTGGTTATATCAAATCATATCCTTATAAAGGCATAAGAATCATACCCATATTAAGTCATAGCCAATACAGTCCAAATACGGCAAGGCTACTCCCATAGACTCCTAGAAAGTACAACGCGTTCATAAACAAACTAAGCCTCCAGCAGCCCCGGAATCCCCCCTGCTTCAGTATTGATTTGTCCTAGAACTCCTGAAGTCCTGAAAGAACTGCGAGTTCTTAGTGACGTCTTATGTCCAACCTTACGTCAAACTCCGCACCTTCCAGGTATAAATATACCAGCATCTGCCCTAGCAAGACACACGGTGGTTTGGAGCAGATCGGCTATCTACTTGCCCGACGCCCTGCTGAAACGGGTGCCGAAGGAAGCCGACCCTCCCATTGACGCACTGAGAGAGACGCTGTCTTTTCTCCTGCCGAGAATTCCAGCTCCAGTGTTTCCCTGTCACCTTCGCGGGTTGCTGGGAGATCGAGTACTGAGAGAGAGATACAAGACCTCCTTCATTCTATAACCAAGGTACGGAGCTGATTAGACCCTTAGAGAATTCTTGATTCAGATTCTTGGCAAAAACTATCTTAACTCAAACTACAACTCATTTACTCCTTCCCAAGTACTAGGCTTAGGTTAGGTACACCGGGGTAGGCATATTTTAGAAGCACCAGTTGAGTACGTTCAGTCAACTTTTATCATTGTATGTATTTTATCCGTTTTAAGTATCTTATGGCTTAGAAACCATATATTTTACAGTATTATTTCATAATACTCCTTTTACTGTACGCACTTTACTTTATAACAAGTATTGCAATTGTGGCAATTCACTTCTCTTGCATGAGAAAGAAGACTGCTCAATAAATAACCACTTTTATTGAAAACGCCTGTCTCTCTATTTCTCTGCACTCCTGGTGAAACTAAGCATGCACGATTGACTGAGTGAAATAGTTATCTATTGTTTCCGCGACTCTGGAGATATACTCCTTGTTCTAGGGGAGCAAAGTTGTCATGTTTATGCGGTTGTCAGAAACTAATCCCTTCTTGTGAATTCGAGAAAGCTTCTAGTGACCTCTGAGCTAGCTGGCATTCATAATTAAGTCTAACATATACAATAGAGACCTAGTCGACCTCAGTCCTACGTCTAAACTATTGTTTATGTTATTCCAATGCGCAGAGCCTATTGGGAATATAGGAACTACACTACAACACTACTGCCAAAGAGAGCATTTGGGATATCATTTGTGACTCTGTGAACCAATTGGGGTTTGCCTGGACACTTTACACAGTGTACCTCGTTTTGGTCCACTCTATAAAGAGCCAGCTACCTACCCTTTATGAATCGTTTTGGCCACCACAAGTGTGGAAGGGTATGCTCAGATGTGAGTCCCTTGCTCACTGCACCATCAGGATTCAAGCAAGCCGGGCCGAAGACGGCTGTAATGCCAGAAACCGGTCCCCGGAAGCTTGTTTCCTTTCCAGTAAAGAATTGGCTTGGTAGTTTGGTCTGCCCTGTTCCAATGATGCACTGGGCCAGGGTCAGACTAATTTGCATGTAGCCAGGTTCTGAGCTGGGATGGTGCAGTGAGCTAAAAAACGGTGATGGATCAAGCCCTGATCTTTTGACTGGGTAG
Organism: Lissotriton helveticus; assembly: GCF_964261635.1. Lineage (NCBI taxonomy): Eukaryota > Metazoa > Chordata > Amphibia > Caudata > Salamandridae > Lissotriton > Lissotriton helveticus. The sequence continues at coordinate 14,678,006 of NC_136060.1, read as the reverse complement.
GAGTGTTCTGCTTAATTCAGATACTCGGTCCATCACCACCCCCTTTATGAATCGCTCTGTGCTAGCTGGCATTCATAATTAAGTCTAACATATACAATAGAGACCTAGTCGACCTCAGCCCTACGTCTAAACTATCGTTTAAGTTATTCCAATGCGCAGAGCCTATTGGCAATATAGGAACTACACTACATGGTGCCCAACGTTTGGTAAGGCGATAATTTAACGCTAGATACTAGAGTAACTCAGTCGTGCTTTTCACACAGACCCCTTTTCCCGTAAAGACTCCAATAGACGTCTGGAGAGGGTGAAAGGTTAATATCCGCCAGAACTTCGTAGGAAAAGATTCCTATGTATTAGTTTTTGGTATAGTCAACGTTGAAAGATACAGTGTTCCAAAATATTGTGCACCTAATCTTTGTTTCCTTGAAACTTGCTCTGCAAACCTTCTGTCAGCAAAATGACGGGAAGTGACGACGAAAAAGATGCTTTGGCAGCTCAACTTTTAGCGGAAGACACAACTCTCCAATAAAATGACCCGGATGCAATATTCATCCCGGTAAATATAAGGAAAACCATAACTATGAAACTTATAGAAAAAGGAGTATCATCAAGAGGTGGTACAGTAATATTTGTGGTAGAGGCCCATGAATATCGGCAGACAGAGGTATTCTATTCATGGATACATTTTCCAGCAGCAAATGCTGTGACACGCGAGTTCCACTACTACAAAATAGAGGAATCTCCAGAGGAATACGCCCCTTTCGAGGATGTTGAAATTCCACTAACTTACCAAGAGCCTGAGCTCTGGTTTAATGGCGCTCTAAAACATCAAAATCACATTACCAGGCTCGGTCCACTAGGTAGACCAGGAGCCACATGGCCTGTTCTAGCCAGCTATACACCACATCCTGATATTGAAAAAATATCAAGTGGAGAACTTTTAGTTCAGCTAAAACAACTAATTAAAATACATAGACAATTGGTACAATATGTCATGCGGACTTTAACAGTCCAACCAGCAATAGAAATTCCACAGCACACCCCTCACCAGGGGAACACAAATAAAATTACACCACAGACTATACAATCAGTCGTTGGCAAATTACCCGCAAAAAGGGAACAAATTCCGTTCTGGTTAGCTCAAAAAATGACTCAGATAGAGGCAGTATTTCTTGATAGTACACCTCATGAAAAACACAGAATTCTGATAATCTGCCTACCAATGGGCATCGCACCACATGTGGAGGACTGTGACACTTGGGGAACAGTCTTTGCTTCAATATACACAAAAACACATGGTGTTTCGTCTATGGCGGTTATACCAGACGTACTAAGACAGATTCAGAATGAATACTGTCCAGAGCCTGCTTTAAATCTAGGTATGAAGTTACTGAAAGACTTTAAGCAAGTCTCGGCTTTACTACTAGCCAACATAAAAGGAGAAGCAGTATCTGTGGCGATCCGCCAAAAACTGAAAGAAACAGATATAGCAGAACAACCTTATGAACTTGCCAGAATAATTGAAAAATCCTATGAAGAACTAGGTAGAGATAGTTTGGGTGGGAAACCACTAAAACCACAACTAACTGAAAATCCTGAAAGAACCTTTATCAAGAAGTATCTCAATACTCCAAAAAAGAGGTGGGAGGGTAATAAACAAACCACTCCTAGAGAAAAACAGTTTCAGTCCAGAGGAAAGTCTCCTCAACGGAGAGATAGATCTCCAGAACGGGGGGGCAAGTCTCCACAAAGGGAGCCCTCTGAAAAAAGATACAACCTTAGAAATAGGGACAATTTGAGAAAACCTGACAGATATCAAGATGTTGATACACGTCCCTCTCAACCTTTTCAGACTTCTTCACAGAAATCGGAAAGAAGAGGACGGTCAGAACATAAAGAAGAGCGCGTCAAGTCCAAAGACAAGGAACCTGCTCATCAAAGTAAAAAAATAAAATTTTTCAAAAAGAAGGTAGCTAGTATTAAAATAAAACATGCCGAGGATTCTGAGGACACAACTCAAGAACGGAGAATGGGCCCAGACAATGCTAGACAGCGCAGCAGAAGTGACCATAGCTCGCAAGATCCTGATGAATCTTCTGGAGACAGTGGACACGAATGAATACATTCAAGTGGAAACTGCAGACACCAGAGTTAGTATACCCCATAAATTATATGAAATAACATTACGTATAGAGGGGGACAAAACTAGGAAAATAAGAGGTCTCTTTTGGGAGTACCTATCTAAAGGCTATGACATCCTTCTAGCAGAGAAAGACTGGCCACCAGAGTTTGTTAGGGAGTGCCCACATGGCGAAGAAATGATTATGCCTGCCTTCTCAAATCAGATTTCAATTCATAAAAAATACACATATGCTAGAAAATGGGCAGTGGCCCAAGCCCCTGCATTATATAAAAATCATGTATGATGGGATGAGGATTCTCCTCACCATAAAATTCTGTTAAAAAATCAACCTACTGCACAAAGGCAGTATCCTGTTAAGCAAGAAGCTAAAAAACAAGTCAAGGAGATCTTAGATCAACTTGAATACCAGGGGGTGATTGAAACATGCACCTCACAAATGAACAATCCTTTGTTTCCTGTCTCCAAACCAGACAATTCATATCGTCTAGTTTTGGACTACAGACACCTAAACTCTTGTTGCAAAACATTTGCAGTACAAAACTCACACAGTACAGCACTAATGAATAACATCGTGCGCAAAAAATATAAAACGACATTAGATATTTCAAATGGTTTCTTCTGTCAAAACATTGCACCAGAAAGCAGGTATTTGACCGCTTTCTCCAGTATGAGGGCACATCAGCAATTTTGTCGTCTCCCACAGGGATTCAAGAATAGCCCAGGATTATTTTCAGCCAGGGTAACAGAGTTACTACAAATGTATGATGATGAGGCATTATCTTATGTCGATGACATCTATCTTACAGACGATGACCTGGAGACACACTTGAAAAGAGTGAACACCATCATACTTGGGTTCGCAACTGAAGGGTACAAATTCAACTTTAAAAAATCACGAATTGCCCACCTAACTGTCCTATTTTTAGGATATGAATTATCAAGTGAAGGCAAAAGCCTAGCAGACAACTTCTTAGAGAAATGTGCAGTACTCCAAGCTCCAAAAACACTGAAAAACTTACAATCAATTCTAGGTTTCCTGAATTTCGGAAGAACTTACATTCTAAACTATGCAGAAAGGGTTAAACCTCTCTACGAATTAATAAAACCTGATTTCAAACCAATTAATTGAATTCAGAAACACACAGAAATTTTACGATCATTACAAACAGACATTTTAACTAAAACAAAATTGCAAACACGCGCAAACGAACGCAACCTTGGAATCCGAGTCATCCCAGGAAGATGCGGATTCACGTACCTGACCTCTAATGAGAGAGAAACGGTACCAATAGCTTATAAATCACACCTGTACACACAAGCTGAAATGAAATTTAGTTCTACTGAAAAAATTCTGACTGCGGTTCAAACTTCTGTAGCAAAAGAAAGAACCCTAGCTCAAGGGAAGAGGATATCTGTTTTAACAGCAGTATCAGCCCTTGAAGCAGTAACAAGACCGAGCATTCCAAATGCTTTGGCATTAGATCCAGAAGGGATACAATGGTTCAATTCTCTTGCTGCAACAGACGTGATACACGGATTTGATCCCAAAATGAAAAAGCTAGAACATCTAGAATACAAACAGGAATGTCCTCTGCCGATCGAAATTCTGCCTCTAGAACAGAACTCCTGTGTAATCTACACAGACAGGTTTGCACAACACTGCGTTGTGGATAAACATGTTTACAGTGCTGCATGCGCGATTGTCAAAGGTCGCTGGCACATAGGTAAATTCAGACCAATGGTCACTAAAACTGAACCACTCAGAAACTGTACAGCTCAGCGAGCTGAACTACGAGCTTTGAAGATGGCGCTCGAGAATGCTGGTTGCGAATTCCCCACACTAATAGTATGCGATTCGCATTACTGCGTCAGTCTTACAATAATTCAATGCAGACCTGGATTGAAAACGGTTACACAGATGAGACAGGTGTCACAATAAAGCATAAAAAGCTATGGGAACAAGTAGTTCTGTTACAGAAAGAACTACGAAAGACTCACATGATACATACGCAGAGTCTTTAACGTGATGGCGTTCACCTTGCAGGGAATTCATTGGCTAAGAGAGCCAAAGCGGCAGCTATTCAACCGGCTTCCGTAGCTACAAAAAAGCGTTCTAAAAAACAGATAGATGGAGAAACCATAGTGGCAGTAAAAGCCTCATTAAAAGGCGACCATGCGGCATTACCTCTAAATTATCCACTCAATAATACATACATAATTGATGTGAACTCCGTTCCTTTTGCTCGAATCCCTGGAGTGGGGGACAGAGTATTTCGAAACACGAACCGGAGGGCTTACTTGATTCAAGAAGCACACATGGGAATGGGTCTGAGGCACCAAGAGATCTTGAAATCTCTAATAGAATTACAATCACAATACTGGTGGCCGGGGATGAGCGTGCAAATTTATAATTTTGCAATGAATTGTGAGGACTGCAACAGAGATCGCAGTTGTGAACCGGACCAGATACCAGCCCAGACACCTCTATAAGACAGCATTAGGCTATCTACATGCAGAAATCCACACGGAAAACTGCGATCCCATAAATATTAAGACGAGATTCATTTGGATGTGGCCCCAGCGCTCGGCTGACGCCAGGACTGTTATAAAAGATTTGTGAGTCTTTATCGGCACATACGCAATTGGCATGCTACATTCTGTCCAGGGTCCTGCGTTTAGCTCTCGAGCTTACAAGGAGGCCATGACCAGCTTGGGCATTGCATTGCGGTACTCTAGTCCATTCCATCCTGAGGGAAATGCGGTAGTGGAGAGAAAAAAACGTGACATAAAGCCATCTATAAGAGCGAGGGTATTAGGTTCGGGTGATGGGTGGGTCAAACATCTAATAAGTGTCCAAAGTAGTCCTAATAATCTGCCAAGAAATTCTCTGGGGGGAATCACTCCGTATGAACTTTTGTTTGGTACAAGAATGATAATCGAAGATCTCGATTGGCAGACTTCAGTGGTGGAACAAAAATCCTTTGATATCAAAGATCGTTTGGCTGTTTTACAGGACTTAAATGAAACAAGAAGAAGTCTAAGTAACATAAAGCTAAAGCCAACGACCACTGAAGAAAAACCACCTGTCCCAGCAAGACCTGTCTGGATTCCAAAGATTGGGGATCTGGTCAGAGAAAAGATCGCGGTGAAGAAGGAATTTGGGCCTTCTTATAGAAAAGCAGTACCTGTCTTGGCAATCAGCGGAACAAGATCAGTAATACTACCGCCCCTTGCTGGTAAAAAGGAGAACAGAGTTGTATCAATCGACCTGGTAAAACCACAATCATGTGGCCAATAATAAGTAGTAGGCCCAGTGGACTCCCAAGAAGTAGCAGAAGACCAAACCTTGCTACAATCCAAGAGGTTCAAACTGAGAGACTAATCACATTTGATAAACCTGCAGTAAATAAAAAAGGACTATGCAACAAAGCCATGGAACTTGTACCTCTTGAAACCCAAATTGCAACAGTTCGTCAAGAAACACCTGTCTACAATGATGTAGCCTCTGAGCATACAAATCCAAAGATTAATGAAAATCCGGAAGCTATTCTAACAATTGACAGAACTGCATCTGGCTACTTCATCAATTTCGATGACTTTTCTGATGATCCAAGTGAACATGAGGACAAGCCAGCAAACAAGACTTTCAAAGACAAAATTACAGAACTCTTTCATCAACTTGGAGAAACATATCTGATTTCACCATGGATTGAATTGTGGATTGTGTTAGGTGTACTTTTCCTTCTGCTCTGGCTCATTTTGGTTTTAAGTTTGAGAAGAATGATTGAGGGAAAATACCGTACAATGGACACAGCAAGTCAGAACATCAACTTGGTTCTAAAACCTCACAGATCCTCTCACATCAAAAAAAGAGAACTATCATCAGTGAACATCACAGCCATTCCTATACCTGGTGGTGTAGCATGGGACACAACTGTTTACGAAATCTATGGCCCGGTTGAACTCTTGAAATATCCACATCAGTTCAAGGTTTCCTTAAATGACTTTGTATCACCTAGTACTTTCTCTGATGATTGGGACTTTGAAAATATTAATAATATGATGTCAGATTTAGAAATGTCAGCAAAATTTACAGAACATGATTATTTACAAGGTTCGTCAAATTATGAAGAAATGTATTGCTTTAATCATTATGGGCATTACTATTTGCATAAATCTGCCAATCCTAGAAATGTTTTTACTTATAATCAATGGGAGTATTGTCCAACACCTCCAAAAGGCAGTTCAAAAACATTTTATAGGAAATTCCCATACTTCTCAGGGTTTAATAACACTGATCCAGAAACGTTTTATTTTAAAATTATGAATAGGACAGGAATGAAAAACATGTTGACAAATACAAAACTGATTTATTCTGAAAAAAATTATGAAAAAATGTCTACATTTGGTTTTGAATTTTGGAAAAACAACATTGAGACTAAAGCAGTTTGAGGTACAAAAGACTGGCAGGTACAAGGTTTAGAATCATTATTCAGAGCCTGCATGATCCCAGAACAGATAATATTCCTGAATGACACCATTCAACAAACAACCTGTCTTGGCCTAGCCAAAATAAAAGACTTAAGCAAACCGTCTATTCCAAAACCCATACCTGATAGTAATAGCACTACAGATGTGGAGATAGACGTATCCCATATTTTACACCAAAACAGAACAAATCCTGATTGGAAAATGGTTGATCTGGCCCACAGACACTAATAACTGTCAAGATAGATTCCTGAACAAAACACAGGGGTTCAAACAGAATAGGCCAGACCCAAGATATTCCCAGAGACAACATCCAGGGATAATAACAACATACAGTGTAGGAAAACTAAGCCTCGAATGGCTACAGAAATCCACACTACCTGAAATTAAGCAACACTTGACTTTACTTAAAGAAGGTGCTGACTTGCGAGATTTCTTAATGGGACCTCGCAAACAGCGTCAAAAACGTTTCATATACGCCGGTATATACGCTGCTTACAACGAAGCTTGGAAAGTAACGCAAATTGAAACTGCTGAAAAAATACGAGATATTGATCGTATAAATTTGGAAAAATCCCTGTCTGTAGTGGACAATGGGTTAACGACTCTGTCCTCCAGAATTTATTCACTGGACAGCATTGTATCATCTGCTATTGATATAATAGAACAGGATATGCTAATGTTACAATATGGCCAGTCCCAATTACGTTCTATTGTACAGTTAGGCTGGACGTTACAAAACCTCCGTTCAGGCTACGTGCCATGGCGTCTAATCAACACAACGTCATTATTTTCTATCTTTAACCTTACAGATAAACAAATCTCTTTGGCACAAAAAGGAGCAGACTATACGGTGCTGAGCATTGAAAAACTAGAAAGATTACCATTGACAATCTCAGAAAGACCGGTCATTGAATGGATAATACATGGAACCATTACAATTCCGATAACGACTTTTCAGTTTCAATACTGCCATAAGTATATACCAGCGGGCATGTATGAAAGGTTGGGTAAAGGATACATCAAGTCGACCTGGAATTTACCTTATACACATAGATGTTATAAATATTGAAGGCAAAAAAGAGGTATTTCTTAGTGGTAACAACTGTAAAAATTCACTAAGCGGCACACTTCTGTGTCAAGGTATTAACTTGCATGGAGCCTGTGAAGGTTCATCAAATAACCTTTCATGTCACCTGCACGGCACCCCTGCAACACAGATAGAGCCTTTTTTCAGACAACTTTCCAACGGCAGTTACGTTATAATAAGTGACCACAGCTGTTGTGGCATGTGGCCAGGAACGGCCTATCTCGTGAGCGTTACTTCCAGGGTCACTTGCTGTATGCAAGTATTGTATCCAAACAGCAAGCCGGACAAGGAGGCAGCAATATGGCCTTCTCTGAATATCTCTTCTATTCGAATTGATACTTTAAGCAGAATGAAGTCTATTCTTTTACAAACAACTGTGCCATTAACCTCGTCTAGAGAAATGTATGATCTGCAAGTTGCAAGGACAGCAGCAGAGATACATGCATTATTATCGACAAATTGCCCCGTGCATTTGCGTAGAAATGTTAAGGCAAATCTTAAACATGTCACATACCAGTGGCATCGCACATGTATTTAAGACAATTTTTTCGGGACTGTTAGCACACTTTGAAGCAGTCCTGAGCATCTTCCCGAATTTCGTGCACTCTGTGTTCGGCGGCCTGCCTCTCATCTTGGGACTCGTAGCAGGAATCTTATTTTTGTTCCTTCTGCTCTGATATGGCAAGTCAAGTCACAGACAAAACTCAGGCTACAATGGAAGAGACGATCCTAGCAATGCGATACTGAGAGCGGATTACTGAAGTCCTCAGCTTGGCTCGGCTAAGAGATCTGAATACTACCTGGTTTCTTTCATTCAGACCAATCTGGCAAGATTGCATCTTACCTGTTCTACGATGCCTGCTCTGCGGAGAAGAATGCGTGTTGGACATCTGTCTCACACTCCCATCAGCAGTACGTATGGATATCGATACTTTGCTTGGTTCGGTAACGGCTCATGCAACGTGTTGTCCCCAGCGGCTACCTATTCTGATGACGGCATTCGTTGAGACCTCACCATTACGATTAGGTGGCGGTGAGGTACGAGATGAAAGCGGCACACAGGTACAACCTTCTGTGACCATTGCTGATCTAGACACCGATGACAGCAATGCTTCTCACATATGCACTATTTCTACTTTTTCGGACTTGGTCCAACTCTCACCTACTGTTGTAGACGAATTCTTTGCCAGCCTATCTGAGTTAATGTTCTCTCCTAACAACGAGAATAACTTTTAAAAAACAAGAGCACGCAGCGTTCCCTGAACTCTGAATTCGGCCTTCAGTTTTGATAAACAGAACTTCTAAAAAAACATTGGAACTATTTTTCTTCCCTGAAAAAAAAATTATTTTTCCCGTTCCCAAAATATTTACCTTTTGGCACATGATACTCTGCTTAAAGTAGAACTATTCTTAGAGAACAAGATTTCTATTTGTAAAAACTCTAGAGACAATATTTTGACTTAGCATCTAGCACATGTACAGTCTTGTATAAATATGTGATGAAATGGTCTCGACCTTCTCTTCTGTATTAAGAGCCGTTTCATAAATGTACATTTTGTGATTCATTCAGTCAAGATTACAATGCACTAAAATTACATTATCTGAATGATACCACTGCTTGAAAACATACAGTATAATACTCATTTTTCGTGTATATACCATTTCAAATGCATTTTATGTATTTTGGGGTGGGCTGGAAAACACATGCATAATTATATGTTTAATATTACTTAGTATTTAGTAATAATGGACATTATACGTGGAGTGGGTGTTGCAAACGTATCTAGGACCCTATTTAAATATTCCCGATTTATGTCCTTACGTGATTATATCAATTCATATCCTTATAAAGGCATAAGAATTATCCCCATATTAAGTCATAGCCAATACAGTCCAAATACGGCAAGGCTACTCCCATAGACTCCTAGAAAGTACAACACCTTCTTAAACAAACCAAGCCTCCAGCTGCTAGGGAATCCCCCCTGCTTCTGTATTGATTTGTCCTAGAAGTCCTGGAGTCCTGAAAGAACTGCGAGTTCTTAGTGACGTCTTATGTCCAACCTTACGTCAAACTCGGCACCTTCCAGGTATAAATATACCAGCATCTGCCCTAGCAAGACACACGGTGGTTTGGAGCAGATCGGCTATCTACTTGCCCGACGCCCTGCTGAAACGAGTGCCGAAGGAAGCCGACCCTTCCATTGACGCACTGAGAGAGACGCTGTCTTTTCTCCTGCCGAGAAATCCAGCTCCAGTGTTTCCCTGTCACCTTCGCGGGTTGCTGGGAGATCGAGTCCTGAGAGAGAGATACAAGACCTCCTTAATTCTATAACCAAGGTACGGAGCTGATTAGACCCTTAGAGAATTCTATATTCAGATTCTTGGCAAAAACTATCTTAACTCAAACTACAACTCATTTACTCCTTCCCACGTAATAGGCTTAGGTTAGGGACACCGGGGTAGGCGTATTTTAGAAGCACCAGTTGAGTACGTTTTGTCAACTTTTATCATTGTATGTATTTTATCAGTTTTAAATATCTTATGGCTTAAAAACCATATAAATGCTTTTACAGTATTATTTCATAATACTCCTTTTACTGTACGCACTTTACTTTATAACAAGTATTGCAATTGTGGCAATTCACTTCTCTTGCATGAGAAAGAAGACTGCTCAATAAATAACTACTTTTATTGAAAACGCCCGTCTCTCTATTTCTCTGCACTCCTGGTGAAACTAAGCATGCACGATTCACTGAGTGAAATAGTTATCTATTGTTTCCGCGACTCTGGAGGTATACTCCTTGTTCTAGGGGAGCAAAGTTGTCATGTTTATGCGGTTGTCAGAAACGAATCCCTTCTTGTGAATTCGAGAAAGCTTCTAGTGACCTCTGAGCTAGCTGGCATTCATAATTAAGTCTAACATATACAATAGAGACCTAGTCGATCTCAGTCCTACGTCTAAACTATTGTTTATGTTATTCCAATGCGCAGAGCCTATTGGGAATATAGGAACTACACTACAACACTACTGCCAAAGAGAGCATTTGGGATATCATTTGTGACTCTGTGAACCAATTGGGGTTTGCCTGGACACTTTACACAGTGTACCTCGTTTTGGTCCACTCTATAAAGAGCCAGCTACCTACTAAGAGCTAGAAGGATTTGTCTTGAGGGCCAACCTTAACTCCTCGTCATTCTCCAAGGATTGAATGTGAATACAAAATTGCAATGGAGGTGGAGAGGTGAAAAGTAGTAACTGGTGTGCAGGGAGGCACACAGACCAGCCTCCCTCACTCATTTTAAATATGTCGCTCTTTCATTTTCACTTTCTCTAGGTCACGATCAGGAGTGGAATCTTCTACTTAGTAAGATGCCTGGACTAAAAAGGACTCTTAGCCCCAGGCCCCCACTGATCGTCTAGAGGGATACTTACCCCTCTGTCTTATATTTATATATTTTTTATGTGCACAACACCACTATCACTTATTTGATTTGGTCCTTATGAAACGCCAAAGATCGTTACGACAATAGAGGCGTGAAACATGTCGACCTGATAGTTACCTGGGCACATTACGCCTACAGGGGTAACTCATTAACCTACGGATTTATAGTCTGTCAAGGGTACCACTCAATTAAAGCACTCCTTGGTAACTCTTGGGCAGTTTTAACACTCTGCACGCACTTAATCACCCTCCACAGATGACTCACTACACACACCCGCACGCATCATACAGCAGTTCTCAATAGATCTCTGATAAAGTGACCCTTCGGGGCACCCGTAGGGCATTGCAGTGCCGGCCCGACGAGGAGCAACCGCCCGATGATGAAGCATGACAATCCTCGGGGTGTGTGAGGGCATCAAGAGACAACACTTGTTCTCCCCATCTGAGTCCCAGACCTAGGTCACCTCCCTTTTTCTCCCTTTGCTCCTTTCCCCCTTTACAGATAGTGAGGCAGTGACTTTCTGCACTACTCTCCCTGGAACAGTGTTTCCCCTTTGTTGTATTGATGTACTGCATCCTCCACTCACACAGTGAATTCCTATATACTGCAATGGACTTAATTTTTTTTATAATAATCATAGAATATAAACAGGAGAACATGAAAGCCCCAGCAATCAGCGGCATTATTACTTGTTATATGGGTGTTCAGGCCGGATTGGCATAACTAATTTAAAGTGTGTGTGAGAGGGCCATTAGCATTTTCTATGTTGAGTTTCGGAGAAGTGTGTGGGAGTGACTGTGGCACAACTCTATATTTAAAGTCAATGCTTTTACTTTGGTGCACAAGTAAATGGTACTCTGGAGAAAAAATTTGTTTGCTGGAGAAAGTGGTATTTGGAGCCTGTTTATGGCATAAAATATCTGACGTAAGTTTTAAAAAGGTTTATGCTGCCCCACTTATTTTAGCCACTGATGACATTGATTCTGCCCTATTTAAATTTGATTCTGCCACTCATACTGCAGTGGAGCAGATTGCCCCGCTAAAAATATTTAAAAGTCGTCCTGCTAGGAAACAGGAAGTCTGGTTCTCTGAAGAACTGCGGAGCCTTAAGCGTACTGCCAGGAAAACCGAGAAAGTTTGGAGAAAGTTGCACTTGGAGGAAGATAAAATCAATTATCAGATGGCGATAAACACCTACCATAAAGCCATCCGATCTGCACGTAAGAACCATGTTACCTCGCAATTGGAGGCAGCAGGCAACGATCCAAAAGCGCTTTTCCAAATTGTAAATACCTTTTTAAAACCAGTGGCATGTGAATGTGCGGACATGGCATCCCAACATCTTTGTGACAATATCTCGAGTTTTTTTACCGAGAAATTTGATGCAATCTATGAGAAAATAGAGGCACTTATTCCACCCATAATCAGTCAGGGTGTCCATATACCGGTGCAGGCAGTTGCCACCAATTCTAACACATTTCTCAATTTTCCTAAGATCTCTCTGCCAGAGGTAGAGATGTTGATCAATAATATCAAAAGTGGGAGCCCTTCTGATCTATTACCAGCAAGATTCATGGGAACGTTGGGGAGAACACTTGGTCCGGATATTCAGAGTCTGGTGAACCTCCCATTAACAACGGGATGTGTCCCACGGGAATGGAAAAAGGCCCTAGTTAGACCTATTCGGAAGAACACCTCCTTCCCATGGACCAACATGTCCAATCTTAGGCCTATCTCCCTGCTGCCCTTTCTGAGAAAGATCATTGAAAAGCACACAAATAAGCATTTGTCCAACTTCCTGGAACAATCGGGAAGCCTGGATCCTTCACAGTCAGGTTTTAGGCCAAAATATAGCACCGAAACGGCCCTGCTGTCGATAACTGATGATCTCCGCATGTACCAGGACAGTGGTTTTTCCGTTATCCTGGTGCTACTGGATTTATCGGCAGCGTTCGATACCATCTCGCATAACATCTTGATCGAACGACTGACTGTGAATGGACTCGGTGGCAAGGCACTGGACTGGATAAAGAGCTTTCTCTCCGACCGCACCCAATGTGTCACCATGGGTGATTTTAGGTCGGATGAGGTTAAGATCACCAAGGGGGTCCCACAGGACTCGTGTCTGAGCCCAACTCTTTTTAACACCTATGTGGCCCCCCTGGCAGATATAACAAGAGCCTTTGGTTTCTGTCCAGTGTCCTGTGCTGACGATACTCAGCTGCTTTTTCCCTTTAAACTACTAACTCCGGAGGTTATACAATCTTTCTCCGAGGGGATGAAAGCAGTATCCCAATGGATGTCTTCCAATTTTCTTCAGTGTAATGTTGGTAAGACTGAAGTGATGCTTTTCGGTGAGGCTAAAGTTCAATGGTCCCCTGACTGGTGGCCACTGGACCTAGGTCCAGTTCCCGAACCTAAACAAATAATCAAGAACCTTGGGGTACGGTTGGAGCCAGAATTGACTATGAAACAACATGGAATCACCACGGTGGGATCTTGTTTCCACGTGATAGGCCTCCTCCATAGGATATTCCCGTTCCTTCCGGACTCCATTAGAAGAACTCTGGTTCAGGCTCTAGTGATCAGCCGACTTGATTATTGTAATGGTCTTCTGGTATGTGCAAATGAAGAGGTGCTAGACCGACTGCAAGTGGTGCAAAACACAGCAGCCAGGCTAGTCCTCAATGCCCCCCCCAGATCTCCATCTAAACCTCTGTTGGATAAACTTCACTGGTTATCCATACGCCAAAGAGTGAATTTCAAGACCTGCTGTATCATACATAAAGGTTTACATGATTTGGGACCTGCCTATTTGGCTAATAAATTTATACCATATGTCCCTACACGCACACTCAGGTCAAGTGAGCAGTTGCTGCTGAGGGTACCCAAGATCAGTAGGACCAGACTGGGTGGTAAGGCTCTATCGGTGGTGGGTCCTATCTTATGGAACGCTCTTCCCCTCCTACTGAGACAGTGTTCCGACCATTTCTTCTTTAGAAAGCAATTGAAAACCTTCCTGTTCAAGCAAAATTAGTTGAGCTACGACCCCTTAAAGCTCAATTGACCTATATGCTCTGGTGTGGTACTATTGTCATTGTCCTGATTTATGCTTGCCTGCTGTCTTTGAGCGCGGAGATACTCCTTCGGGAGTTTATCCTAGCGCTATATAAACCCGCAAATAAATAAATAAAATAAATACAATAAAATCGAAAGATGCAGAATTGTAATGATATGTACTGAAATTAGATTACTTCAGAGAAAGTATTTTGTTTGCATTTAATTTTGTTATTTAAGGGATCCTCATACTCCAATGTTTTATAATATCACCAGAATGTATGCTGATTCTGTATTGTGGTCCTGGATTTTTTAGCCTGGTGTTAGCCAAGACCTTTTCATTTCACAAACATTATGTATATAATATACTTACTTAAATTGAAATTGCAGCCAGCTCACTTCATCCATTGGTCTTTTGTTGTGTCATTCACATTTTTGTTCTGCCACGACAGCAGCAGCATCTTTTACTTCTCTGGAACTCACTAAATCACTACTTAAAGCCAGGGACTCCTGCCTGAGCAATCTCTATGATTTGAACCTTACAATAATTTAGAAAACAAGTATACACCATACTATTACACAGATTTCAAAATATGTTATTTAAATGTCAAAGGAAAAATATACAAAAACCGGAAGTTTAATTGTAATGCCCTGGTCCAATCACTATTTGGTTAAATTTGCTCTTCAGGTTGATCTAACAAATAAAGACAACACACCCTTACCCACTCAGTTTATAAGAAAATGGAAACAACTGGACATTGATAGTCTTAACGCCCTCCTGGAAGAACATCGTCCTTGTACTAAGACTACTGTCCAACAGCTTTCCTCTACAGTACAAAATTGGCTTTTTGCAGCCATTGATTCCACCCTGCCCAAAACAAAGCTAAAACTAAATACCCACCGCTCTCCTGCACCCTGGTTCAATGATATTTTACAAAATGAAAAAACTAGATGTAAAAATTTGGAACGTCAATGGAGGAGGAGTTACTCGCCTGCAGACAAGGAAAAATATAAAATTCAGTTAATAACATACCAAAAGCAGTGTAGCAAAGCTAAAGCAGAATTCATCTGCACTAAAATCACTAATGCTTTAGACCACTCCAAAACACTTTTCAAGTTAGTAAAAGAGCTGGCTGGCTCCAATACATCTCAACTTCCACCGCAACTTAACAAAACACAATGTGACCTGTTAGCCGCCTTCTTTATCAACAAAGTCGACAAAATTCACCAAGATATTAACCAAGCTTCTAATAAACATGATTCAACCTCTGAAGCTACCTCTAATTGTGCATCACCTCTTCCAGGTAAGGCCATAGGTACTCCTGATTGCCCTACTCTGGCTGATACACTTTCTGCCACACTTGATAGTTGGCCCTTGCTGAATCCTGATATGGTTCAAAGGCTGCTAAAAACTATTAAATCTGGCTCACCTAAAGACCCATTGCCATGCTCAGTTTTAAAGCAACTTAACAGCAACGTTTTAGCTACTATTACTGATCTCCTCAATGCTTCGTTACTGGAACAAACTGTACCCGATGAATGGAAGCATGCAATGATTCATCCGCTTTTGAAGAAAGATGGCGCAGACCCCAATTTACCAGCTAACTTCCGCCCAATATCCTTGCTGCCCATCTTTGCAAAAATATTAGAGAAGCATGTACATCGTTGCCTTACGGATTTTATCACTATTCATGACCTGTTACCATCCCACCAGTCGGGATTCCGTGCAGGTTTTTCCACAGAGACTACCTTGTTGGGGGTAACCGAAAATATCCGTCATATGGTCGACAAGGGCGAAACAGTGGCACTTGTGCTACTCGACCTCAGTGCGGCATTCGACACCGTGTCGCATGCGGTCCTCGCCCAGACACTCCACTCTCTGGGCATCCGTGGTACGGCTCTCAATTGGATTAGATCATTATTGGAAAACCGCACGTTCCAGGTCTTCTCACAAAATGCCTGCTCTGATACCATGACATTTAAACACGGAGTACCACAGGGCTCCATTCTTAGCCCGTTGCTTTTCAACGTATATATGAGTCCCTTGGCCAAGATAGTGGAGGAAACAGGGCTTTTAATGTTTTCTTGCGCTGATGACTCTCAGCTGCTCTTTTCTTTATCAGCTGTAGACTCTGACAGTTCTTCTTCCCTACAACTCGGACTTAGTAAAATCGCTGAATGGATGCAAAAAACTTCCTAAAACTAAACGGCGAAAAAACCGAGTTAATCGTGTTGGGCAAAAATAAAGAACTTTTGGGACCCCAACACTGGCCAACTGATATGGGCACCCCCCCTACCCCTGTCACTCATGCCCGCAACTTGGGCGTCATTATTGACGACTCACTCAGTCTACACCAGCAAGCGGTAAAGACGTCGGCCACCTGCTTCGCCATATTAAAATGGCTAAAAAAGATCTGTTGGATGCTGCCTGAAAACACCAAGAAAACAGTTGTCAATGCCCTAATAACATCTAGGCTAGATTATGGCAACGTTCTGTACCTGGGGGCTAATAAAGCCACTGTCCGCAGGTTACAGTCAGTACAAAATGCAGCAGCCAGACTACTCTGGAAAATTCCCATCTCTACTCCAACCACTAAATATATCAGGAAGTTACACTGGCTAAAAATTGAGAATCGAGTCAAATTTAAATCCCTATGCTTTATGCATAGGATTTCCACTAATACCGCTCCAAAATATCTGCAAAACCTGGTGCGCCCCTATCGACCTTCCAGATCTCTTCGGTCTTCCACGGCAAATCATTTTGAAATTCCAAAGATCAAGCTGTCACGTATGGGTGGCAAGTCCTTTTCACTCCTAGGACCCTCACTTTGGAATTCAATGCCTCATACATTGCGGTCTGAGCCAAGTTACATCAAATTCAGAAAAGCCTTAAAAACATGGCTATTTAACATCTAGTTTTCTGTAACCGCATTGACATTGGGATCTGCTGCGCCGGGAAACCCTTTGTTGGGTAGCTGTGCGCCATATAAATATAAACAAATAAATAAATAAATAAATGGTTGGAGCTTGCCAATATTTGATTACTTTTTAATAGACCACAGTAATATGTTAGACTTTAGCATACCAATTCGCTTTTTTGCTCCTAACACATGCTTTTTTTTGTCAATGCCTGCCAGCGCTTCCTTTGAGGCTATTTACTAGATATTATATTATGTTTGCTGTATGTGGGCTGCTCCATGAATCAATCTGAAGATAACAACTTAGGGGGTCATTACAATGTCGGGAGGAATCACTTCTGCCCAACACTGCATCGGTCATGGGTCCCCATTAGGATGCGACCGAACAATTCCTACATTTTGCTTAGCGAGCGTGTATTCGGGCAGTAAACTGTCCAGAATGTATGCTCCCATAGTAAAATGGGAGGTGCAGTTCATCCCTGCACCCGTGCCACCGGGTTTAGGGATCAACAGGGGGGCACCATAGGTGCCCCATCGGCGTCCAACCGGAGGATGTGCAGCCAAGGGGGCCCTGCTGGGGGCCCCCAAAGTCGAGTTCCAAGAGCCTTTCCATGTCAGTAGGGCCAGCACAGAAAGGCTGCCGAAACCCGACATTGTAATCTCAAGGGCAGGAAGACCCGTCCTTGAGATCACAGGCCGGATTCCAACTGGGCAACAGGCTCTCTGAGCCCGCCAGAAGCCAGCCAGAATGACTTGTAGGTTTACTGTATGACCACCTCCATCGTAGTGAGGCGGTCGCACAGTAAACCGACCGGCCCATACCGATGTGCCAATAAAGGCTCTGACCGAGATTCAGAGACCTTTATGGCCGCATCGTAATCGGCCCCTTAATGTTTAGCCTCCAATTTCTAAGTCCTTCACATTTTTGGTTGTTTCAAATTTCTCTTTTAACATTTTGCTTTAATGTGCGTACATACTTTGTTAATATGCTGAAATTATTTATTGTTCAAACAGTCTTGGACCCCCTTAGTAGGCATTGTGGATCAGAAGTAAAGAATCTCTACTCTACAGCATACAGCACGGGACAATGAATAAGCCTACTTCAGCCACTGGCTAGTTTCTTTGTGAGTGACGGCATTCTGCCCTGTCACAAAGAACACATACAGACACAAAGCAATTCCCTTCAGTGCCAATATTTTCTGTGGCTTAATTATTATTTAAAAGTTTACTTTTCTTTCTATGTTTAGATCCTGATGTGATAGCAGGGTCTTTCTACCAGCTCTTCATATTGGTATTGTTGGCTTTATCAGTTCATGTCTGCTACTAATGCTGTTGTAAGTTACTTTTGGATTGGTTTCTGCTTATTTTAATGTTTTTTTCACAGCCTTTTGGATTGTGTCCATTTGAAACTGTGATTTAGTAAATTGTCATCTTTTAAGTAGGCACACAATGAATTATCTATCTATCTATCTTTCTATCTATCTATCTATCTATTGCTCAGTCAAACCTCGGCTGGAAAGACGAGACAAAATAATATGATGGGGATACTGTGATAAATGGGGAACATCCTTTTCAACGCGGATGTTACCCCGCAGTGCTTTTACGACGCGTCCTTTACAATGCAAGTCGTAACCACGACTTGCGCTTTGAGGGCGCTAAAGGATAAAGAATGGTATATTTACTATTCCAACACCTTCCCTACTATCCACGGGGACTGGTGTTAGAATAGTAAATTATACTATTCACTATCCGCGCCCAACAACGCAAGTCGTTGTAACGACTTGCGTTGTTAAAGACACGTTGTAAAGGCACGCGTTGAAACGGTACACGTTGTACCGTCATACATCCGTGATAAATGCCACAAAAAGGTCTCTAGAGGTTCAATGCAGAAATTCCACCCTGGTCTAAGATGATCCAAAGATTGTCCAGAGTAGAAACCAAGACAGAATCAGTAGTGTGAAAGAATGAAAACAGGACTGATTAGAATCAAGTAAGCAATTATGTTTCAGAAAACTAGTATATCTGACACTTCGGAACATATTTACTAACTTTTAACACAGGGCAGTAAGCAGAGCTGCTATGCTGCGTTGTGCAAATGGGAGACAGCAGAAATGCTCCATATGTACTAAAATGTGGAGCATTTCTGCTGCCTTCTAGCACTGGCGCTCTGTGTGCTGTCTAGCACCAACGCAGGCAACATTGCACCATGGTGACATGTGTCTATGTTACAGATAGGATTGTTTTGGGGCAGGAAGATATAATGTGTATTACTAAGCCATGCAAAGTTACACTAAGTGGCTTTGTGTGGCTTAGTAAATGACAAAAAAGATTTTGCATCTGGCTCCATCATAAGAGTGATGCAACCCAATGCAAAAATGGAGTAAATCTGGGCCATAACTACTTTCTCAAAAATTTTGTTTGATAATGGAAGAATATACATGTGATTAAAATTACTTAATATGGTAGGGTCAGCCAAAGGTTTTTCAAAAAAGGATCCACTAGAGCCTGTTTCCTGGCCAGAAGAATAAAAGTACAAGACAGAGAGGTTATTTAACACCTGTAAGATAGGCCTAAAACCATTAGAAAAGGAAGGCAAAGGTTCAAAAGAGAGCCAGAATTTATGACAGGAGTTGAGCAGTCGTTTTCAAGAAAAGGAAAGGAAAAGTTGAAAGAGAAGGACCAGTCCTAGGAAGATTGGGAGAGGAGTCAGAATTGAATGGGAGATTATGGCATACATTATTAACGTTGTCATAACAAAATGTATCTAAATCATTGCAAAAAGCCTGGGAAGTGACTTGGAATTTAGATCATAAAGAAGCTCAACAAGTAAATTAATAATTTTGAAATTTCCTTAGAATTATTAATAGCAAGATAGATGTGATTGGCATAGAGAGCAGAACAGGTGAATCTAATTAACTATGATATGTCTTCAGAATAACTTGATAAGCACAGCAACTGAGAGGAGAATATTCTTTAGGCCGAACTCTTTCCACCTGGTTACATTGCGGCCTAAGCTCTCCACATTTGTGGATGAACCAGGTAACAGATATAACTTACTGTTAGAAACTTTTCATTAAAACGGTGTCAAAAACTTGCAATATGTATGAATAAATAACATATAATATGTACATTATTGTAGCTAGTTTGTACTGCCTAGAAAATCCTACTTGCTGCCCTCCCCTCATTAATCTCCAAGTAGAACCAAATGAGAGATCCAGGCTTAACAACTGAAATACACCCACAGTATGTTTAGGGATATATGCTGAATTAGGGAAACGTGCTCTGTAGTAACTCAATGTTGCCATTTAGGATTGAGCACAAGTTTAGTACTTCTAATACATCTACTTTATTTCAGCATCTTATTTCATTTTAATATCTGTAGGTTACATTTATTTTATTAGTGATTCTTACCATACATTAAAAGTTTTGGTTCAATATGCACTGGCTGAACGAGTGTGATAGTTTAAACAAGCATTGGTAATTCCAATAGGTCTGGATTTAAAAAAATGTGGTATGTTAATGTGAAACATTAAAAGTAGATAGTGTGGGTTGGATATGTATGTGTGTAGAGCAAATAAGTTTAGAATAATATTGATGTATGTTAAAAGGTAAGGTGACAGTTGCACTATCAGGCTAGACCTAAAAGTCCATGTAGATTAATGACTGCCCTCCTCCCATCTGCGTGGCTGGCAGAAAAAATACCATAAATTATCTGGTTA
This sequence comes from Lissotriton helveticus, assembly GCF_964261635.1. Taxonomy (NCBI): domain Eukaryota; kingdom Metazoa; phylum Chordata; class Amphibia; order Caudata; family Salamandridae; genus Lissotriton; species Lissotriton helveticus. The sequence continues at coordinate 14,657,147 of NC_136060.1, read as the reverse complement.
TCTAAGACAATTTACTAGCATTTGTGTGACTTTAAAAGTTCACCCACAGGCATGTGGCTAAATAAACAAAATGAGCACAACTGTGTGGAGAGCAAACTCTTTTTTGTGGAAGGACACAAATTCTGCCCAATCAAAACATGTACTCCTGACTCTCAATATGTGGGCGGAGCCAAAGACCCTCTCCTACTGGTCTCACGCAATTGTCTGGTAACAACTGCTCTGTCAAGCCAGACCATAAAAAGGATTTGCTGTACCAAAACCAAAACATTAATCTTTCTACCCAAACAAATCAAACCATTTATACCACATGTATTAGAAACATTATTCAAATCTATGCATGCATTAAAACATTACAAATAAACATTACAACTTTCATTAGAAACACTGTTACATGAAATTAGGGTAATATTATACAATTAATATTTAGGTCTAACGGGGACATGTGCAATGTTCACACAAATATATTAAAGGCCTTTTGTATTTAAAGACATTGCTTACCTGACAAAAAATGTCTATGGGTCCTTCCTGTCCCTCTGGGCAACGTATGCAATATTTTAGGCTTGTTTTATAGAATCAGGAGCCTGTTGGGGGATACAAAGAAATAAATGTTTGACTTAGCCCAAGTTTAGCAGTAGGACATTGTTTAGAAACTATGGCAATTCATGTACGAGTCTTAACCCTGAAGTGCACTATTCCTGTGTGCATTAGTTAGCAAAATTTGAGAAATACCAGTAATAAAAAAGATCTGATAAAACTTTGCTATTGGTATTTGCATTTGTATAGCTCAATTCTACCATTAGTGTCATCACATGGTGCTTTTGTTAGCGTGCCCAAATTGGTACTTTGTGCTTTTAGAAGCTAAAATACAGACACTGGCTAGTTGTTATTCATTACTCTACATCAACTGGTGGTCATTCTATCATGTGCATCAAACATGACTGAGCCTTTAAAGGATGCTCCTAAGTGAACTCCCCCGACAGTTCATAAAACGTCTATTGCTTGGCTGGAACCAAGAACGTTTGCACCAATTAAATGTGGCCTGAATTTAAATCTTGCTGAAGGGAGGCATTGCTTCTTCCTAACATGGTGCAACTTCCTGCCACCTAACCACTAATTTCAAGGCAGTGGAACAGTGCCAAACAGGTGGCATTTTAGGCACCTCTCTTGACTTCCACCCTTAACAACCCCTGCTATAGTAGAATTGGATTGCCTGGTGGCATTCGCCATCCAGCTGTGGCATGGCCTATCAGGGCACCAGAAGATGTGCTGGGATGATGGTGGGGTAGACCTCCATCTCTTTGAGTTTCAGTAAATCAACAAGGATTCTCCAATCCCTGCTGCACATGTAGGCAAGGTGCTGGGGGGCCCTGGGACTCCTCAGGGGGTAGATAACAGCTCCTGGCACCCCTTCAATATGTAGCACACTGGTAATCTCAAGGATTACCTTTCCTGGGGTGCACATGGTAAACCGCCAGCAAAAGGGGAATTCTGTGGATTATATTGCAAACACTACGCAGTTATGTTTTTGCTGTGCTCGTGGGCGATGTGAGCAAAGGAATCGGCAGGATTCCTCTTTTGTCAGCGGTTGTAGGTGCACCCAGGGCTTTAAGTGGAAAAAAAAACGGGGGTGCTCTAAAAGGGGCGTGACAAATTTCTTAAAGGGGTGTGGCCTGTCCAAGTAGGGGCGTGGTCTAAATCAAGAAAGCTTCAATCAAAGTATACATGGCTCGTTGTTAAATATAAGCGATGTACAATATAACCATCACTATAAAATGTACTAATATGCCATTACTAATATTATAGCCAATTACAAATGCACTGATATTATAGAACACAGGTGCTGGCAATGCCACAAGAAGGACGTAAAATACTTACATATACTACAAGAAAATATAGCAGCAAATTATAATGGCGTAGCGTCCTTTGAGCACACGCATACATTCTGCTGCATATAAATTACTGCCGCGCACCTCACACCCTAACCCTGTAGAGGGTGCTTCTTTTTCACAATTGATATTTTCACCGAACGCGACACCACTGCCAACGTCTACAGGGTTCTTTCATTTCCCTGCCGCATCCGGGCGTCGCTCGTAGTCGGTACTTAAAAGCAACCGCGCTCCTCATATCCGCATATACCAGTTGTCCAGGGCTTGCGTAGATTTCCCGCCGTTCGGGAGGTGACTGAAAAGTACAAGGGACAGTTAACTGTGTGGACTCGGGGGCGACTGGGGAACCAGTGGTGCTCAATATGTGCCTTGATTTCCCTTCAGAGGGCTGTTCAATCTTTTCTACGCATACGCAGTGCTTTCTATGAGGGTGCTTTACTACCGCATATAGAAATGAATAAACAGAACAAGTCAGCATTGGCAGTGAGAGTGTTTTGAAAAATATGAATGGCGCTTTGCGGCGGAATGAGAAACCTGCGGGGAAGGGAATTAAAAAAACGGCCATTAAGATACTCACGCTGCAGGCTTGCAGGCTGGGAGGGCAAGTCTTGTGTGGCTTCAGAAGGATCCTGGCTGAGGCAGCTCTGATGTTTGAGACAGGGTCCCGACGGTGCTGGTAGGGCTGGGGAGGCGTCACAAAGGTAAGTTTCCTTTTCACTGCTGCTGGATTCTGTTGTAGACCCTCATCCATCGCTTGCTTTAAGGCAGAGAAGGGTCACACTTGTTGCTGGAGAAATCTTGCTGCAGGCCGTAATAGCAGGATCGTGCCGGTTCTAACCAGCTGTTGTTGTGCCGATGGCTGGCACAATGACGTAGGTGGCGCTGTATGTTCCAAGAGAAGGGAAATCCCGAGAGAAAGTGTCCTTCTTCAAAGGATTTCCCTTCCTGCTACAATGACGTCACGCCTTCAGCAGTGCGTGCGCATGCTCACCCGAAACACCTAACAAAAACCGGGACGTCTGGTCACCCTACCTTTGACCTTTGAGGCCCGAAAATAGAGCCCCCTAGAGACCCGTTTTGAAGCCCCCCAAAAAACTGGGGGTGCTCAGAGTCCCACAGACCCCCCCCCCACTTAAAGCCCTGGGTGTACCCCAAGTAAGGCTGTCCTCGGAATGGCCAGTGCCCTTAGAAACCCTGCACCCTCAGGTATCCCACCCATAAACAATCTGAAAAAAAAGACAAGATGCTGCTGCAGTACGACATCGTCCACTAGATGGTGCCGCAGAGCCACCAAAGAAAAAGGAGACATTCCCATGGGGGTGCTTGCCACTGCCCTGCCATCCTACACATGACCTGGCCTCCCCTGAATGCTGGGGCAATTGTTACTGGCGGGTAAGCTGGGGGCAAGGAAGCGTGCTGGTACTGTTTAGGACTAGGTGGAGTCAATGCAGTCTCACTAAGGTCCAAGGCCCTACAATGTTTGGTGCAGGTTCACCAAACGGACCTTAAGATATCGATTAAAAAAGTTCATTTCTCATGGATTAATGGTGTCAGCCATAAGTAAAGAAATCCTAGCACACACACATACATGCAAACCCACACACGCACGCATTAGCGCATCAAAAACGGGAATATCTATAGATTGTGTTGCCTTATTGTCACACTGGTAACAGAGAATTAGTGAACACAAATCCATCCTATGCACCGGTACACACAAATGTTTGGTGGTGCCTTAAAACACAGGTGGGCATTTTCTTTGATAAATCCTGTTCACAATTGATTTCACAGAATATTTGATCGTGGTCCATCAACCTTTTAACCGAATTGTTCTTTTTCATAAAGTCTTCATTAGTCACAGCCATCTGTCATAGTCCAAAAAAAACAAAATAATAATTAAAAGGCCTTCAACAAAAACAGCAACCCAGCACTGAAGCGTAATGGGCCGTGTTTGCTCAATTTCTGAAAGTGGGATTGCAGACTGATGTTTACTCTGTAGCTGGGGCACAATGAGCTTCCGTATGCAGTAAATGCTTGAATGCTTTATTTTCTTTATGTTTTATTTAAGATGTTAATGGGGTATATCTGAAGCCCTGCTAATTTACTTTTGAATCTCGCATTTCCCCGTCCGAGTGATGCATTGTGAGTACAACGACGCACGGAGACGTTCACAGAAGGAACGTGCCTCGGCTAAGCTCCTTTTGAGGCAGCCTGCGAATGCCCTCTAACAGGGCACGACAACGTTCCATAAATCATTGTATATGAAAAATTAACATGACATAAATTATGTATAAATATTAATGTGTATGTTAATATAACCAAAGCTGCAACAAACAATCATAGGCTTGCCAAGTATCCTGGTGCAGGCGTCTGCTATAGCGATATTCATTATCTCTGGAGAAATGCACACTTTGAAAAGAATATACTTGATTTTAATTCCTAATCTTTGCTGATCAATTAAACACGCCAATATTCCATGTCATCACCGACATTTTGAACAGTCCTGGGCTTTTATGTCACGACCGAATGCATTCTGGGTTTTGAGGTCTTAATTTGCGTCATTGAAACCGATTAGGCTAGGACACCTAGCACACAACACAGCAATGATTTGAAGGTTCAGACCCAGGGCATACACCAATATCTTGCAATGGCATAGAGTGAGGTATACCCCTAAATGAGTCTCTTATCTTTTCATTGGCCTTTTTGTCCTGCAGCATTCACTCTCTTTCGTTCTCTTGCTGACATATATACATCTCACTTATACATAACTATGCAGTGCGCCCATGCTATGTGGTTCACACAGTCTGTACTTTATTCATTTCACGCTGAGATGTTTGCCTACAGTACTTGTATCTGTCTCTTTTATATGTGCTCTGGTGTCGAAGACCAAGTTGCTAGTAAAGCCACGGTTTATATTTATTTCCCGTGCCTTTAAGAATAAACGGGTGATCTAGGCACAGTACCACTTGTGTCCCCTCCTTACACAAGCCACACCTGTTGAATGTGTTCTCGAGTGGTGCCCCAGCAGAGGCCTTTGTGTAACCTATACATATTGTAGGAAACGCCTGTAATATATTCATAGAAAACTGTGAGCATGGTATATGAAGATTGAATCATCCTGGTATCTAATTCACACCTGTGATAGGATTCTTTGTATAAACAAGCATTTTCTTTCTCTCTGTCTCTGACACTCAAGGCACAGTCAGCCTGATATACAGCATGGGTGGGCAGTTAAGTTGAAAGGATGCATTAAGTTCATCCGCCCACAATGCCTATTACCATATTTGTGTTGGTAGGACTAAGCAGCTGCTGAAAATACATGTGAAGGCAGGAAATCCTCCCTCTGCCCATAGAAAGTTACAGCAGACACGGCGTCGCGAGTTACCTAGCCTTTCCTAAACGGGTAGAACGGGGATATAGGTGCCTGGACAATTGTGATGGAGGCAGTAGAGCGCCCCCAGTAATTCTGAAACAGTGAGGTGTTGTTTGGGTGAGTACGATTAGGGTATGAGTAATAGAGAAGTGTGAATACAAGGAGAGTGTTGGAGAATCAGATATACCAATTGAGCCAGAAACAATATTTCTGGTGAAATGGGAACGTTATATGGCAAATTATGTGGCAAATGAGGTAAAGCCATAATTGTGCGATAAATGCTTCAGTCACAAAATCTCATATTTTCACTATCCTTCGCAGTAGCCCAATGTTTTATCAACAATTTCTTCGAGAAAGGTAAACAAAACCTAAACATTGCAAAAAAGGGGAGCAGGGAACTCTGGGGAGTTCCCAAGTTTAGGTAGAGGACATTTCCTGTATGGAGCACTCCACAATACCACTGACACTTTGAATCTGCTCACCTTAAATGTCTATTTATCTATCAGAGTTTAGGATTACCACAGTGCTATCCAGGCTTAGCTAGAGTTCCCAAGTTTAGGTAGAGGACATTTCCTGTATGGAGCACTCCACAACACCACTGACACTTTGAATCTGCTCACCTTAAATGTCTATTTATCTATCAGAGTTTAGGATTGCCACAGTGCTATCCAGGCTTAGCTAGAGTTCCCAAGTTTAGGTAGAGGACATTTCCTGTATGGAGCACTCCACAACACCACTGACACTTTGAATCTGTTCACCTTAAATGTCTATTTATCTATCAGAGTTTAGGATTACCACAGTGCTATCCAGGCTTAGCTAGAAAGTGACAAAGTATTTTGTCCTTTTTGCAGCAAAGTCTTTAAGCGTAGGACTAGCAAGGGCCATCCACGCCGACCTGGTGTTCTGGTGACATTAGCAACCCACTCAGCCATAGATTTTGTAGATTATGATGCCACCAGAACCTCTTGGTGGCACTATTGAACCATATTACATAGTTACTGGTTATGTATCCCCCCTCTATATTTCTCAAAAGTTGATCAATAATAGATCTTTCTTAGAAAGTTTTGCGCCAATCTATCAAGCGGGGTCAAAGAAAAAGGGCGGTCCCAAACATTGATTTCCCAGGTTAATTCCCCTAGAAAACTTTGGTCTGTGGTGCAGAAAAAACAGCTGAGCAGAATCACAGCAAAGTTTGGCAAACAATCAGAACTTTACACAGAGAGCATACCTTTTGTGATTTCTGTTCAGCCTTTTTATGAGAAATTTGTATTTAATGAGGTGGTCAGGTTGGACTTGAAGAGGGCTAAAAAGTTTTATACGTATATCTGGATAATTGTTCCCACAGGAGTACAGCAGTACCAACAATTAAGCAAACAGGGCCTCTGATTAGCTGAGGAAGCTTTTTCTTCCATTGGCCATTTCAGAACAGCAAGACAAGGGCCAGTCACAAGTAATCTTATTGGCTGTATGCAACTTAGAAGAAAATGTTGCAGCCACCAATACAGGACTTGGGGACTCAGTTCCCATGCCCTGAATTTTTTTTTAAAATAGAGTATAAGATGGAAATTTAGGAAAACCCTGAAATTTATTTTTATTTTTGTCGAAGGTATCACTGTGCTTTCGCAGTACCAAGCACGACCCTCTCATGAGTTACTGCTGTAATCCCATCGCAGCCACATCTCAAGCTTCAACCTAGTGGTGCCACAATACTTTGCAAACCAGAGGCCATGCCCTGCAGCCAACCTCCCGCTGCACACAGCTGAGGGCCACTCGCGGCTGGGTGTTTGCTGCCTGTGACAGGGTTTTTATTTTATTTTATTTTTATTTTATTTAATGCGAGTTTATATAGCGCGAACATTACCCAATGGTGTCAGAGTGCTTTACATAAGAACCCGTTACGATACATAAGGACTTAGGATTACATGAGATACATAAAAGATACAAGCAGAAAAAAATTGCAAATGTACAAGTTGTAAAGTCACACAAGGAAGAGATACTAACAGAGAAAATTGCAAATGTACAAGTTGTAAAGTCACTCAAGGAAGAGATACAAATGGATAAACTCTAAGAATCAGATAAGAATGGTAGTGAGTACAAAGGTCTACTACATATACTAGGGGTTAGAGTTATCGCTATATACATATATATACAAATAGATTTTCTCTGGATATTTGGTGAGGGAAGCAGCATGCTGGATACAGGTTGTGCTGGGCCGAACCAAGTAGGCAGAGTCCGCAAAAGTTAACAAGGGAGCGGCCGATGCTCTCCTCCTCCGATCCTTGCTTTTTTAGATAATAACTGTGCCAATAGCTTCTGGGAGGGGGAGGCTTCAAGTGCGCAGATCCAACGCGGGCGTGCAGCCGCCATTTTAAAGCCAGGCATGTTCCAGAGATAATTTAGCAATTTGGCACATGTAGGGGTGCGATGCCCCTCCCCTCAGGGGCAGCGGTCGTCACAGGGGCACGGCAGCCTACCTCTACACAGTGGACAGAGTGCTCCGGTGTTGAAATGCAACTCTCCTCTTTCCCAGAGTCAGCCACTAAGTCCGACGGGCGCCATTTTGGAACAAGGCATCCCCGAAGGACTAGTGTTACCAGGTTTCAGGTTGAGGGCACAGCACAGAACCTCTCGCCCACTGACCCCCAGGTGGGAGGTGGCGGGTTTCTCCTCACTGCGCCCTAGGCCAGCGCGGGCCATGGCTTGCACAGAGGCCAGGCCCTGGGGCCAACTCTCTCTGAGGACGCAAAAGGTTGTGCGCAGCAAGCGACCTGGCTGAATATGATTAAATAAATAAGAACACTCCCTGAAAATTCTAAGGTTAAAGTGATGTTATTGTAAATTATGGTAAAAAGATCTTACCTAACATAAAAAAATTACATTCACTGAGAAAACAAAGGTTAAATTGAAGTTATAAATATCTCAGCTTACAATAAAAGAAACTTAGAAATTCACGGAAAAAACTCCTGAAGTTAGAGTGGCATTACAGTTAGGTGTTGAAATAAGATAAAACTAGTGTTTAGGAACCAAAACAACCACTGAAAATCGGCAGTTATAGTTTACAGAGGTAATTATAGCTTGCACACCTGCCATGCACTGCTTATGACTTGATATATCACAGCATTCATGACATGTTAAATGACATGTTTGATGACATCACTAATGACATCTCAAATGACCTAATTTATGTAATCACAGATGATCTCATACAATAGTTGTGCTATAATCCTATAGGATTTATGGACTTGAAGTAATTCAACATGTTACACCTGTGGATAATTTTCTATTCACCTTAATGGGATTACTGTCTTGAAGACTTCACATGACCTACCATTTTAACTCAGGAGCTTGACAAGTATTCAGTGGACTGCAACTGCACTTTGTCAAAAGCCACAGGACAGGTTTGATCAAACATGGTGGGTTAGAAGCAGGGCGTGACAGCAGTCCAGTTTCTGTCAGCAACCGTCGCTGCACACAGCCGAACGCCAGGCACAGCATTGGTTGGTCACCTATGGCAGGGTGGGGACTTACTGTTAATGCATGCAGAGGAATATGATCACTTCTGAAGGTTGCATACAGTTCCCACCCACCTTCGGCCATTCCCTACCAAAGACAGTGAGCAGAGGGGAATGGCCTGCAGCGGGGGCTTGTGTGCCAGGCCTGGCTGAAGGCCAAGCATTACCATGCATAGTGGGGTTTGACAGCACACTGAGCACTGGGCACCAGCGCCTTTCTCCTGACTTGTCCATTTGCTCAATCCCCATTGTGCACGGCCAAAGAGCTGAGCACATTGGAATTGGCTTTCCAAGGCTGTTTGGGCACAGGGAACCTTTGTATGCTGTATATGATCAGAATTCTCTCCCCAACTTTAAAAAAAACTAGCAAAGCTTAAAGGTGAATGTGAAGCTATGGTTAATTTTATTTATATTACGTTATCATATGATAAAAAGCTTAAGGATCTCACAGAAAAAAAACAGTTTAAGTGGAGCTCTGGATGAGAATTAAAACTAAACATAACAGAAATTACAGTGGTTGGCACCGCAATCCGTAACTAGCACTAAAGACATTGAAACCATAACTCTCAAACCATTACAGTGCTTTTCACCTCACAATATTTATCCCAAGTACGAACATCTAAAAGCAAAATTCTGCAAACAAAATACTCTAAAGCAAATTTGGTCACTATGAAACTTTTACTTTGCAGACTCTGAAAAAACGTTGTGAACAATGAAATGTGTGGACCCATGTTGGGACCTATGCAGTGTTTGAGTACTCTGCACATAGTTTGAGGACTACATTTACCATTTCAGTGTGTCCGCCTGCTCAATTTAGAGTCTGCAAACTGCAGACAGATAATGGTAGTGTTTGAAAAGTACTTTTTAAAAGTACTGTGAGTCCACAGCCCCAACAGAACCTTCTTTGATGATTGTCGACTTGTATCAGAGTCTGCAGAGTGTTTTACAAGTAGAAGTGCATTCTGAGGTTTTCACTGGTTGACATCTTATGTATCCTTCATCCACATCACAAATGTCTGCTTCATAGCAAGGGGAGCCATTTTGTGAAGAGCAGATTCTAATTGAACTGAGTAATGTATTCTTTAGCTGACCCATGGCTAACAAAACTATCAAAAGAGATTCAAGGTCCAACATCTGGTTTTCTAGCGGAAGAAGACATCGTTTGCACGATGAGAATATGAAAATAAACAAAAACACCAAGGATTCCATTCTTATGGAGTTTTTAATAAATCCCCAGCAGAGAAAAATCTCAAATTGAGATCGGGAGCCTGTAAACTCTATTAACAGAAGTTAAGTAGAGAGCAGGGAGACCCCTTTCAAACTTCAATAATCATCAAACAGCTCAAGTTAAATCAAGACAAGGATTATTTGAAATTCCAAAAGGAACAGGCACAAAATACTAAACTCTAATTGGCCAGGATGCAGAAACACCTCAAAATATGCCTGCACAGGCGTAGAAGAAGAGAACAATCCACACAGAAAAAGTTGGAAAACCACTAATAAATTTCACATCATAATTGATTAAAGTTGTAAGTGGCCATTTACCACCAAAGTTCAATACAAACATTAAAAAATGAACAGTCGCGGCCGGTGTAGGTAAGCACGATGGGGCTGGGGGGAGTTGGCGAAGATGGGTTGATTTATTTTATTTTCTCTACTCCGTCCTCTGTCGACTTCTCTCCTGTCACCCCGACTCCACCCCGCCCCGCTGACCCAACATGCTTACCTGCACCATACGCAACTGAAAATACAAATAAAAAAAAATGCCAACCAGCTAGAAAAAATGGTTTTGTTGAGAACCACCCGCAAAAAGGCATCTCAATTAATTCCTAGGCTCTCGAAGGCCACAGCAGCTGGTTGGGTGCAAGCCCTGGCTAAAGGATTTATGTAGCAGAGGTTGGCCATCCTTGGCAGGATGGGTGTAGGGTTTAATTCACATAAATCAGCAATACAAGCCATAATTCACACACCAATTCATAGTTATTCATATCCATAGCTGCACTTTAGCTCTGGTATTTAAGAATACAAATATTCATTGAATAAACAAAGGTTAAAGTATGTCATCGTTAGGTAATAATAAGATCTTTGTGTACGTTAATTAAAAAACTGAGATATTCACTGGAAAAAACAAAGGTTAAAGTAATGTTTACATACCAAAAGACACTGAAATTCACCAGTTATAGTTTACTAAGTTAACAGTAACTTGCACATCATAATGCACTGATTATGACCTCACATATTACATCAATCATGACATGTTGAATTACATCAGTGATGACATCACACATGACATCATTAATGATATTACTGATCTCACCATAGTCATATACAACATAACGTTACTGAGTGTCCACCTTTAGGCCATTACCATGGCAATTGTGTAAGCCTTGCATGCAAGTGTAACTGTGCATGCTGACAGTTATACGGTGCATGGTTTACGAACCACTAACATTTGGGGTGCAAATTTTACTCCATGTTTTTTTTTTTTAATAAATCTTTTTATTACCAGTCATTGACAATTACATACAGTACAAAGGATAAGGCAATTTACGCTAACAATGGTGACATACAACATACACTGGAGTAGCATTTTTACTTATCGGAATCTATGGGGGAGGGACAGCTTCAAGGTCAATTCTACGGGGTGGGCTACACACATGTCCTCTGTAAGTGTTCCATCGGTCCCAGATTTTGGACCATTTGTGGGGGCTGTCCTGAGTGATGTAGACTGTCTTCTACCTGAACATGCACCAGTCGAGGTCTTCTTTCCAGTCTGAGAGTGTGGGCGTGTGATCAGCCTCCCAGAGCTGTGCTATGTTCAACTTCGCAATCGTAAGCCCCAGAGTGACCCAGAGGGTTTGATGGCAGTTTAAATCCGTGGGTTCCCAGATGTTGAGGAGGCATCTACGCGCTTCTGGCTGGAGAGGAACTGCCATTACTTCACTGATCACCTCATGCAGTTTTTCCCAGTAGGTTTGTATGTGAATGCAGTCCCATATAATATGCATGAATGTACCTACTTGAGTGCAACCCCTCCTGCAGTTCCATCCCTCGGTTACCCCCATGTGTAATAGTTTTGGCACCGTCACGTAGGCTTTATGGAGAATTTTGAGCTGTATCAGCCGCAGGCGCGCATAGATTGTGACTATTCTAGGGGAGGACACTGCCTCCTGCCACTTCTCGTCGTCAATTAACATGCCGTCGTTCAACCATTTTTCACGCAAAGCATGGAGGGGGTCCTCCATATTATTTATTCATTTTTTATATATTAGCGAGATGGTCTTCTCTGGCAGATGTGCATCGAGAATTCTGTCCTCTAGAGGAGACTCGTCAGGGGTGGAGGACCCCGCCGGAAGGAGCGGTCTGAGCGTGTGACGTCCCTGAGTGTAGTGAAAGTGTTCCATGTCCGCTAGTTCATATTGGTGCTGTAGTGCAGCAAACGATTTTATGTCTGTCTTATCCCATAGGTCTTGTATACGTGAAATCCCTATGAGCTCCCACTTTTTGAACCCCTTTGATTTCCACAGATCCCCTAGCTGCTGGGAGTCCCACAACGGGGTAGCCACTGTTAGTGTCTCCCCCCAGCCCAGTGACCTATTAGCAGCATCCCACACCGCAGTAGTATGTTTAGTGGGGCCTGTGAGGGGATATCTGCCCGGCTTGGAATATAGCACCCGGCTGAAGGCTCCCTGGGGAGGAGCCATCTGTTCATAGCATATCCCCGGTCGTCGTGGCGCCCATATGTACCGTGATTTATGGCTGCAAGGTGCGCCGCCCAATAGCATTCTTTAATGTCTGGTAGACTAATTCCCCCGCCATACCAATTGAGGGTTAACTTCGGCAAGGTGATGCACGGTTTGCCAGCCCACAAGAGGTTTCTCTGGAGCCCCTCAATTTCCCTGAAATATGCACTGGGGTCAGGATCAAGTGAGTTTTGCAAAGTGTACAAAAACCGGGGCAGGGACATCATCTTAAAAAGAGCTGCTTTGCCCAGTAATGAGAGAGGGAGTGCCTTCCAGCTCGTTATGTCTCGTTTAAGTCTCAGCAGCGGCGGAATGAGGTTACGGGTGTAGCGGAGCATCCGGTCCAGGGAGACAAAAATTCCTAGGTACCTGAACCCATCCATTGCATTTTGAAGGGGGCAGCCTCGCGGCGTCTGGGGTGTATCACCCCTGAGGACATAGAGAAGGGATTTTTGCCAGTTTACGCTGAAACCTGAATATCTACCAAATACGTTCAGGATGTCAAAAACTGCTATCAGAGATTTCTTGGGGGTGGTAAGATATAAAAGTATATCGTCGGCATAGAGGGAAATCCGGTCTTCCCAGTCCATGGACCACCGCATCCGCGGATAACTGGATCTTTCCTGATCCAGGCCCCGAGAGGCTCGAGGGTCAAAGCAAATATTAGGGGAGAGAGAGGGCATCCCTGACGCGTCCCCCGACTGAGTTGAAAGGTCTCTGATTTTTTATTGTTGACTACTACTTGTGCCATAGTTTCACAATACATGAGACGTATCCACCGTATAAAGGTCGGCCCGAACCCCAGCTTGGTGACTGTAGTGAAGAGATACGACCATTCTAGAGTATCAAACGCCATGGTGGTGTCTAAGGAGACGTTCTTGTATGGTGGATGCTCTGCCCAAGACACCATGGGCTCTGCGTAGATCCAGTGCCGTGTTCCTATGCGGCATAAAGCTGGATAGGTCATGGTGGACTAGGCCTCCAATCACTTTGACCAGCCGATTGGCCAGCAGTTTGGCCAGAATTTTGGGTTCAGCTTTAAAAAGGGAGATAGGACAGTACAATGTACATTCCGTCCTAGGTTTACCTTCGTTGTGAATCGTGACAATGGAAGCTATCCTCTGGTCTAACTGTAGTAGTCCCTGTTCTAAGCTGTCTACGTACATTGCTTTTAAGTACGGGCCAGTTTGTCCGGCCATAATTTGTACAGTTCAATCTGAATGCCATTAGGGCTCAGCGCCTTGCCTGGGTGCGACATGCGTATTGCAAGTGTTATTTCTTCTGCAGTTGAGGCACTATCAAGGAATTCACAGTCCTCCACTGAGAGAGTAGGGAGAGAGATGTCTCGAAGGAGCTCGGTTGCGCCATCCTCAGAGTATAGTGCTACTGAGGTGTAAACGGACTGGAAGTGGTCAGCAAATTGGTTAACTATTTCTTGTGGTTCAGTGATAGGGGGCATATCAATTCTACAGCACTCAGGGACTAGCCTGCTGGACCATTCTTTTTTGTCGAGCCATGCAATTAGTTTTGCTGCCTTATCACCTAAGTCGTAAAGTCTCCCTTGCTGGTCTCTCCCTAGTGCATTAGCTTTGTCGGTCACTAAGTCTCTATAGCTGTCTTGTTTGAGGCGAAGCGTGTGCAACGCCTCGGTGTGATATCGTCTGTCAGTTCTTGCTCTAACCGGTAGATCTCTGCTTCTGCTTCGGAGATCCATGGATCACTGCCTTAAAGGCCTCCCACAGTGTCCGAGGTGAATCCACCATTCCCTTGTTCTCCCCCGAAATAATCGGCCATGACCTTAAGCAGTTCTGTATTTATTTTGGGGTTATGGAAATACCATGGGTTGATGGGGGCAGCCCCACCCACCCGCGTCTGATTAAACACTAAGTTTACCCAAAGTGGAGAGTGATCGGAAATTCCCCTAGCTAAATGTCTGATTTCGTGGATATAAGTTAAGCGTGACCCAGGAACTATGAGGTAGTCAGCTCTTGAGAGGCTGGCGTGCGTACCGGAGTGGAACGTGTATTGCATTTTGTCCGGGTTGTAAGCCCTCCAACCGTCCACCAGTCCCATGGCTTCAAGGAATTCGGGCAACCAACAGTATGACTGCCCAAACATTCGGGGGATGACCACCTAACATTCCTGACAATACCGAATTGAAATCACCTCCCAGTATCAGCAGCCCCTCTGGTAGAGCCAGTAGGATAGAGCTTAAGTCCCTGAACGTATTTCCTTGCAGACCTGGAGGGACATCGACCGACATGCGTGTGATGGCTTGACCCTAATTTTACTTCATGTTGAACAAGACAAAGGCTGGGTGCATCTGATTTGGGTTGTAGAGGGAGGTTTCAAAACAGGTTGAGGCCTAAAGCCAAAGTCTGCTCCAAAGAAATCAACGAGAAAGATCCAATCTTCTGATGTCATTTTCCACCAGTGGACAACTGGACATATGCCCATGTAAAATAGTTATAATGCAGTGCTATAGACAAATTATGTAGCAAGTAGGGGTAGGCGTAATCATGCAGAATTACCCAAAAATTCTGTATGATTATGCATAATTACATGAGAAGAGTAATTCTGCATTTAGCACTATTTCTTAATTCATAAACACTCCTTAGTATCCAAAATGGTTGCAAGTATACATTTTGAGTTCATAAACAATCCTGAATGCAACAGACATGAATAACAGTATGCTCTTGGGTAGGATTTTCACCCAACTTACCCCCCACATTTAGCACCATTTCCTTATAGCAAAATCCAAAACTGGTGCGAGAAGGCATATTGTCCTACGAAATAGCACTAAATGTGCTGTTGGGGTACAATATTCCCTAACTTACTCCCAGCGTTTAGCGCTGTTTTCTTAGTGCAAAATGATGCAGTTTATGTTAAGAAATAGCTCTAAATGCAGCAGTACATGCAGTAGCTAAATGTGCTCTTGTGGTGGGACTGTTTCCCACGCATTACTTTTAATTATGCGAGCAGGAGAAATAGCTTTATCACAGTTACATTAAATTACCAACATTACTCCGATTATGCCAGTGAAATAAAAATTATGCCCTGGCCTAGTAGCAAGGACACTTTTAACGTGTGGAAGTTTATTTCTAGAACTTCGCTGAAGTATTTGAGACATTGCAGATTGTTGAATAATGTTAGAAATTGGATTCTCTAGTTCGCAGTCGCTTAAACCCTGCCCAAGTAGGGACCCTTCCTTCTTTTCAGTGTAAGGGAGTTGCACTCCCAAGATAACCCCTGCTCCCCACTTGGTAGCTTGGCATGAGCAGCCAGGCTAATATCAGAGGCAATGTGTAAAGCATGTGTACGTAAATACACAGTAACACAGTGAAAACACTACAAATGGACACCACACCAGTTTAGATAAATAGCTAAACTTTATCTATACCAAACAAGACCAAAACAACAAAAACCCAACATACACCGATCAAGATATCACTTTAAAAAGGTTTAAAACAGTTCAGTCCATATAAAACTATGGATGCTCACTTTTGTGCAACGTACCAGGAATGCGTCGATATCACAAGACGAAGACCGGCAGAAGGAGAGATGCCAGAAAGCAAAGCGATGCATCAGTTCCTTACAGACAGGGATGGTGATGAGTCGGTTCCTTACTCGCAGGGAAGGTGATGCGTCTGTTCCTTGCTCCAGAGGAGGTGATGCATCGGTTCCTTATTGAGAGAAGAGGTAATGTGTTGTTTTCTTAATGCGAGGGGAGGAGATATGTCGGTTTCCTTCTGTGAGGGGTTAATGTGCTGATTCTCTGGACATACAGCCTCAGTTCCTCACTGAAGCCCAGTGTCAATGTAGACTTGGCTCACAGGTTCGATGCGTGAAATATCCGGACTCAATAGAGTTGATGCAGCGACGGTGGGGAAACAGGTACTGCATTTATTCTTCCAGCCTTTAGCAGGTGATGCGTCGATTCCTTAAGACTCCCAGCAAGGCCTGTGTTGAAGTCATAGTGGGGACTTGGACATCAGAGTCACAGTGCTCTGGACTTAGGCTGCAGTGGTTCTTCCGGTCGCGAACAGGTGCTGCACCGATCTTTTCTGCTGCAAAGCAGTGATGTGTTGGTTTTTCAACCACATGTCAAGCTTGCGGCGGGGAAAATGGCACTCTAAGGCGATGCATGGATTTTCAGCCCTTCTTGCAGCAGAAGCCACCTCCAGGGGCCCAGAACTGGAATAGGCACCACTTGGCAAGTCATATTTTCCAGCAGAGGAGTTCAGGGGCTGCAGATACAGTCTTTCATGGCCCTGAGACTTCTTAACAGGAGGCAAGAACACACAAGCCCTTGGAGAATATTCTCAAGCAGATACCAAAGCAAAAATGTAGTCCTTAGTCTCTCCAAGACAGAAGCAGCAACTGTGGGCCGACCCAGCAAAGCAAGCACAGCAAAAGGGCAGTGCTCCTCCTGACGGCTCTCCTGCTCTTCCTTTTGGCAGAATTTTCTCTTGATCCAGAAGTGCTCTAAAAGTCTGGGGTTACAGGTCAAATACTTAGACCCCTTTTCGCCTTTGAAGTATACATACTTCAAAGGATAGTCTTTACAGTCTTTCCTACCTTGCCCTGTCCTGGCTTCCGACACACTACAAGGGAGTGGGGACAGCATTGTGAGAGGCCAGGCACAGCCCTATTCCAGGGTCAGTGACAACTCAACCACAGTCTAGCTCAGGAAGGCCCATCAGCTTGGTGATGGGCAATCGGGATATGCAGGGCACACCTCTGCTCCCTTTGTGTGGCTGTCTTGAGTGAATGCACAACAACCCCGCTGTCAATCTAAACCATAAGTTGATTCCACAGGCTGGCAGTGGCCCAAGATGGCAAAGAAAGAAAATGCCCATTTTCTAAAAGTGCCATTTTCAAACACACAACTTAAAAAACAACTTCACTAAAATGTTTAAATTCTGAGTACAGAGTACCCAAACTCCTAATCTCCATCTCTTCCCAGTTGAAAGTTGCACTTGTAAGACATTACAAGGCAGCTCCAAAGCTAACCTATGGGAGAGATAGACCATGCAAAAGTGAAACACAAAATTAGCAGTATGTCACTATCAGGATTTGTAAAACACACCAGTACTTGGATTAGCTTTTACGTACAGTGCACACTGTCAATGGGGCTACTTAGGGTCTACATTGAGGATGCCTTACATGTAGTAAATGGGAAGGTTAGGGCCTGCCAAGTGGGTGCACTTGCCAGGTCGACATGGCAGTTTAAAACTCCACTTGCCCACACTGCAGTGGCAGGCCTGAGACATGCTTTCAGTGCTTTCAATTTGCTACAAATGTGAGGGGCACTTACATGTTAGCACTGATCAGCAGTGGTATAGTGCCCACTGTACAAAAACCAGCAAAAACGAAGTCTAGCATACAGTCAAATAATAGGTGGTCAAAAGCAAAAATAGACAGGGGAAAACCATGCCAAAGATGGCAGGTCTAACAGTGATGGTGCTCAAGTGAGAGGTGGTTTATCTCACACTGGTGTTGTAAGTACAGCTCTAAGGTTGTATGCCATTGTGTCCATCCAAGGAATGTATGTAGTGTATTTGACCAAACTATGGAGTGTTGGCCATACAAACTGGTATTTAATGCATCTTGTAAGAAAATGGTCGCAGCAAAAGAAAATTCAGCTGCGGCTGGCAGTCAATCAGATCTTGGTGAATTTGTGAAAACTGCTAGGGAGAACAGGAGAAAAACTTCCTAGTTCCATGCTGTGTCTTCATTTTTTATTTGGATTCCCAAATTCTCTGATTTGTGAATTCATGCTGGATTGGTGAAATAATGGTGCAGATATCTCTAAAATGTTGCCTCTTCATGCACAGACTGTAACAATTTTTTAACACAAATTTCCCCCAAAATATTCAACAGCTTTTCACTAAACTAAGAAAAGATATTTCATTAAGTAAAGGTCTGTTTACATGCCTAGTTTGGTTTAATTCCATTTGGCAATTCTTTGTATCAAGGACTGGAAGTTTAAATGGGAAATGTCACTTTGAGACCCCTTAATTTTAGGCTCCCACCTGACAGATATGCATGAAATGTGCCTTGAAGAACCAAAAGTGGTTGCTTTTTTAATATGAAAGGTATCATGCAGATTTGTCAAATTGAGCTAATTAGGAAGAAAACAAAAATCTTGGGAATTTTTGTTCATGGTGAAAAAATGTTGAAATCCCAAATCAGTGAGGCAATTATTTTATCAGCTTAGTCAGCTGAAAGATTAGTTTTTAGGTCGAGCCTGTGTCAGCGCATGCACTGCTCAGCGAGACTTCTATAGTGGAGTATGGAAGAGAAGCCCTGCCCACTCTCCGCCCATATTTGTCATTGGCTTGTGTCATTGTCCTTCATAAATGTTGGCTTCTGATTCGTAAATAGGCTTGTTAATCCCTCCTTAGTACTGCCTTGTCTTCATCTGTAACCTACCATGGGAACTGGCCCCTTTCCTTCGGTTGTTACATGGTACATGTTCTTAAGTTTGTGGGCACTAATTTATTTAAAGAGTTTTTTTTAATACTGCAGACACAACATGCTTTCCTATTCAGTACACCAAGCACGCTTTCACTTTCTAAGCAGCCTGGGACAAAGCAGCCGCTTCTTTGAATATGTCTCGTTTTTTAAACCAGTCAGGCGTAGAAGTTGCGACTCAAACTCTCCTCCCCGTGGACGGGACTGGGAAGCAGTCACGTTGGGAAGAACATCACGTCTCATTCTAATCACAACTTAATTGAGGAACTCATGGAAAAAGACATACCTATTTGCTACATGCAATACTTTTACACCTGGAATGTGCTTTTTCTTTTACAAGCAGGTTAGTGAAGAGTCAGTATTTTCAACATGAAAATAGAGAATTTTGTTGTGCAAGAGCACATGGCGGGTACGACTAATGCTGTGATTGGCAGGCACCGTAAGCGGTAAGTACACTGAAACTGGTATATCCCGGTGACTGTAGCATGCAGGTAAGATGTTTGAAAGAATGTAGGAAAACAGGCCTGTCCATCACATGTGTTGCTTAGCAACTAACCACGGCAACAAGGAACCAAAGGGGTTTTACAGTCCGTTTCAGCTCCCGCCCACTTGAGCCGAGAGGTAATGCATCTCCGAAGGAGTGCTGCCGGGCGGAGCTCCACAAACTTGAGTAAATTACAGCAGCCAAGAGATGTCTTGTGAGCAGTGTTTACTCTGAGGGCAGGGGCATGGCTCCAGATATAGCTTTCTAGTGTGTGCACAAGAGAACCCTCTAGTGAGTGCTGGATACTGAGGGATGGACTTCCATTGTACTATTTCGGCAAACTGATGTAAATCACAACCTCCAAAGGATGTTCTTTATTCAGTCAACTTTCTTGTGTGTGCACAAGAAAACCCTCTTGTGATTACAGATACTGAGGGATGGACTGTGCATATTCCTATTTCTGCAAACTAGATTAATTACAGTCACCAGGGAGCATGCTTATTGTGATTGAGCAAACATGTGTTTGGTGCCAGCTCACTAGTTTCTGCACAAGAGAACCCTTTCGTGAGTGCCAGATACTGAGGATAGACTGTGCATAGTCATCTTTCTGGCAAACTGGATTAAATTAAAACAGGCAAGTGGCGTCTTGTGAGCTAGGTTGATTCCAAGAACATGGGTATTGCTCCAGAGCCGATTCACTAGTGTGTGCAACACAAGAGAGCCTTTTTGTGAGAGTCGGATACTGAGGGGTGGACTATTTGCTGACTTTTCCTACAAACTAGAGTAAATTCCAACAGTCCCTGTAAACCAAGCTTATTCAGAGGGCATGACTCCAGACCAGCTCACTATTTTGTGCACAAGCACAAGAGATCCCTCTTCTGAATGGAGGATAATGAGGGGTATACAGCACACAGTCCTATTTCTACAAACAACAGTAAATTACAGAAGCCAAGAGTCGGGGGTGTAATCACACTTATTGAGAGAGCATGAGCATGCTTCCAGGGCAGGTTCATTACTGTGTGCACAAGAGAACCTTTTTGCGAGGGGTGGACTGTGTGCAGTACTTCTTTTACAAACTGGAGTAAATTACCAGAGCCATGGGGCACCTTGTAAACCAGACTTATTCAGAAGGCACGGTTTAATAGCCAGTTCACTAGGGTGAGCAGAAGTGACCCTCTTGTGAGTGCTGGGTAATAGGGAGTGAACTTTGGGCACTTATATTTACTAAATGGATGAAATTTGAGCAACCAAGCCACGTTGAGCACAGCTCTACTTTTGCGGAAGAGGGGTGGCCTGTGTGTGTTCAAGGTTATGCGTTCTTAAAGTTTACACTGCTTCACTGTCGCACACCCTTAGTGAGCATTTGCACTTTAATTTTTGCCATCATTTACCATACATCTGCAGTTAAATTGTAAACAAAGTTGTTATCCTCTTTGATTAAATACAAGTGGCACATTTTCTTTACTCCGCGTTTGGCACACTGTTAAAAGGTTCACTTTCACTGAATCAGTTAAAGTGCACCGTTAGGGGTGCTAACAAGGTAACCTCTGGTTCCTTTAGGCATTCTTTACTTTGAGTCATTTCTAAGCTCGGTTATCACCATCTGTGTCATTCACAATAGCTGAACATGACATGTACTCGCACCTTGCAAATTTCTCTGTGTAGTAATGTTCAATGCATTCCTTGCTTTTACATAGTACTCAGATTCTTAGGAACTACCCCATGCCACGCTTTCACTTTAATGGGGATCGCACACCTTTCTTTAGGCTCGGGTCATCTAAAGAAGGGGTGTGGCTGCCACTAAAGTGAAATCGTGTTATGGGACGCTTTTACAAACAAGCATTTGGAATGCAATAGGCCTCACATTTGCGATAGTTTAAGCTATTGCATTGTAAATGACAATGTCTTTTATTTATCTGTTTTAAAAACCAAAACATAAATATAAGGCAGTGTCATTTACAATGCCAATAGCTCAAACTCACGTAAATGCGCGACCTATTGCATTGCAAATGCTTGTTTATTAATAATTTTAGCACCATGTTTCCATTGACACCACATTTATGTCTTCACTTTTGGCCTATAGAAAGAGTATAAAACTGGTTACTCTACCAAAAACAAGCTAGCCGTTCGAGGGGAGCACAATTTTGCTGCTCATATCCTATTTGACTTAAAGGAGTACAACACATTAAACCAGACTCCTGATATATTGATTGCCTCACAGTCCAAAACAAAATACTTTTCAAGTCCTTTGAAAAACAGAGCCTGCTTTCCTGTTCTTCCAATTATAGATATATGAGTCAATGTCCTCTTTGTGCTCATCAAAAGACTTGAAACTCAAAATAGATCTCTTACGGAAGGTGAGAAGTGGAGTATGTGCTGGTCTTGTCCAGACTACTTGCTTTAGAATACCCCATCCACCCTAGATAATATATAGAGACAGGAACACTATTTAAATACAACAATTGCCTTGAACTCTGCACTTTCCTTGACAGACTAAAAACTGGCAAGTGCCATACACGCTAACTTTTGCTCTTTCTGAAGTAGCAAGATACTCATTTACACAATATCACATGCTCTATAAATAAAGTTAACGTAATATAATATTGGAAGAACTCTTTCAACTACTTGAGGCCAGTTACTGGAACAAGGGCAACTATCATCCATGCACCCTGGCCCATGCGTAAGGCGTTGGATCATTCTTCCTTGGTTACAAGTGCAACCCCAGGCATGTGGAGCTCTTGGACTTCCTGTAGACTAAATACACATGGATCATGGAACAAACAGATGATTGTCCGGAAAATCACCAGTGTTTATCATGCTCAAAACAAATATATCCGAGGAAGACAATCCATAGGAGACCCCATGTTGCCAGTGTCTGTGTAAATCCATGTAGGACAGCATAGGAACTGTTCCCCAGCCTATAGATTCACTATTCATGACTGTGGTTGATTGCAATGTCTATGTTCTGCTAGGCAGCTCAACAGAGCCTCCAACCAATCGTAGTATATTACAATGGTAGGAGCTCCACTGCCAAACTGAAGTTGATAATTACCCCATCATGGCCTACCTACCTCCTCAATAAGGAGGCAAATCTTCCAGTGATCCCTGCAAGGTAGTAAAGGAGTGTAGTGATGGCAGGGTAGCTACACGTGTGTAACCGTTTTAACTAATTTTCTGTGACTCATTTTTTCTGTGATTGAGTCTTTCGAAGAACCCTTTTCCGGGCGCCTGGAACGTTGAGGGTGCAGTTGGGAAGCCTCCACCTGAGGAGGCGGGAGAGGCCTGTTCGCACCGTCTCTCCCTCCCAATGCACCCCACGGCGTCTTGCTTGACATTTGTTATGGCCGGACCAGGCGATGAGGACGGGGGGGTCGGAGGCATGTGCAAGACATCCCCCCCAGTGTTGTCGCAGCCATTATAAAAGAAAGAAGTGGCGCCTGGCGTGTTGTTGCTGCCATTATGGAAGAAAAAAGAAAGAAGTGTCGCCTGGCGTGTTGTCGCTGCCATTACGAAGGAGAAAAGGAAAAAATGTCCCGTCCGTCTTTGGGCCGGGCTTCCGGTGGATGTCGGCCGGACGCCCCTTGCTCTGGCCCCATAAATGGGTTCCTTGGCTCATCGGCTGCAGCCGGATCCATCGGCCCCAGCCCCCGGCCGTTGGTGGCCGGACCGGAAGAGCATGTGGCGGGACTACCTGCAACTCTCAAGGGCCACCGCGGCCGGACTGGGAGAGAGAGGGGAGGGTCGAAGACATTCCCCCCCCGCAACTCTCCGGTGCTGTCAAGGCAATCCCCTGGCCGGGTCCCGCTGGCCTCGGCCTCTCCTCCGGCTACACCCTACGTTAGGATCTCCTGGCCAACTGTTGGCAGCAGGACCCGCCTTATATGGGTTGCTTTCGGCTGGGCGTGGCCGCAACTCTGCTCCACTTTGGAAGGTTCCAGAGTGGGGGCGGATGTTCTGTTGACTTGCATTTTCCCCAGTTTATCGTTATTATTGTTTTCCGGTTTCTCATTACGGGTTACTAAATAGGTTTTACCATTAAGTATTGTTATCGTTTTACTTGTTCGTTATTTAATAAAAAGTTCATTTTTCATCAGTGGCCTACTGAATTCGTTTTCCTATTCCCTTCTTTCCAGGTTGTTTCATGCTAAAGTTTTTCTGTTAACAGGTTACAGTGATCAATTTATTATCTCATATGTCCTTTTCACTAGGGGTGCTCTCTGGTCGGGCCAGATGATCTTCCTCTAGTAAATGGTCCGGGTGAAACTGGCGTATCAGTCAGTGGGGAGTAGATAGGCATGACAGATTTACAACGGGGGACAAAGGTCCGCATTACCTACCCTTCACTATTTGCAAAGACTAGAGTATGGCGACTTCTGTGCTTGTTTGCGAAATAGAGAATACCTCCAAAAAGAACCAATTCCCAAACAGTCAATGTTCAGGCAAACAATCAATCAATGAGGAACGAAATAGGTACGACGTGTTAAAGGTTTGCGTTACCCACCCTTCGCTCTCTGCAAAGGGAGAGAGAATATTCCTATTCTTCCCCGTTTGCAGGCAGAGAAGATTCCTAAGAGAACCAACTTCGAACAATTCAATGCTCGATTCAATCAATCAATCAATGGGGAGAAAAAAAATAGGCACGACGTGTTAAAGTTTTGCGTTGCCTACCCTTCACTATCTGCAAAGACTAAACAGAGTCTGGCGACTCTGTGTTTGTTTGCAAATAGAGAATCTCCCAGAAGCAATCAATAGGCAATACTAGTATTTTCAAACAATCAATCAATCAATCAATTTTGCAATTTGTCGTGTGTTACGACCTTACCCGGACCGGACCATGTGGGCAGTTTCTTCGCCTTCCTTTTTCCAGCGCCCGATCGTTCTCTTTCTCCATGTTTTTACCGCAGCATTCCTGTGGGATTCCAGTCAGGACAATAGGTCACTCGAGAGAGGTCCGTTCGGAATCGGTGAAGCTCATTCAATCGGCAGCCGGACGAGGGCCCTCTCAAGGCAGGTATATTCCAATCATTTAGATGTTCACCCCATCGTCTGGACCTCTCTTACCGGACCCTATGTCGCTGATGGGCCCCGCGTTTGGGGCGCCAATTGTAAAAAGAGGGTCAGCACCGATCGCATCCGATGCCCAGGCTGCTGGTGCAGGGCGACTCTTTGTTTCCTTCTTGAGTAGTTACCAAATAAAGAGACGGGCACTGGAAGTAGGAAGACAAGGAAAAAGGTTTATTACTCATGAGGAGAGCATGTCCTTTGGGACACTCGCATGGTGTCTTCGGGAGGTGCTCTAACAAGTTTCTCTGAGGCTTCGTCTTTTATACACAGGTTTATGACACACACACATCCGTCATTATAATCAAGGCATTGTAAAGTATGGGGGTATTCCAACACATGGCTACAGTAGGCCCTTATTCTCCATGCAATAGGAGGGGGCTGTCATGCGGCTGAGTGTTCTGCTGATTCCATTGGAATGTGTGCTCCTGATCGAATCTTAGGGGTGGGGGTGGTCATGATCAATAGTGGCTCCTTTCAAGAGAGAGAGACGAGTGCATACAGTAGTGGACAATGAACTGTATCCTCAGGCTAAGGGATGACCAGCGGTCCGTGCAGACATTCAGGCTCAGAGGAAGAGGTCATCGAAGGAGGGGTATTCATGGAGGGACAGGAGGTGTTGGTCAGGCGCGGGGTGCGATTCTTTAGGGACAGAGTCATGCGGGAGGGGAGAGCTCATGACTCGCGCATGTGGGAGAGGGGGCAGTCAGGGGCATGGGGAAGCTTGCAGGGTCAGGGAAGGGGCGCTGGCGATCGACCGCAAACTGAGAGACCATGATACCTAAAATGGCTGTTGTGTACGTGTGTGCATGGGTCTATGCTAGTGGGACAACACAGTCAGAGTTTTAGCGGTACCTATTCTGTTTACACCAAGGGGTACTGTGAACATAAATGAACGCCGCTTATGTACATACATATTGCTATTTTTAACATACGGGCACCACTCAGTTCTGATTAGGACACATGAGATTGGAATTAAATGGGCAATGTTGTCATGGTTTTCATATTTTTGGAGAAACCCTATATGTATTTTTCACTTCTGTTTCTGGTCCAAGGGTGAATTAATAAAATGAGGGCGCCTCAGGTTCTTCATTATAGCCCATCTGGTTTTAACCCTGGTCTCGCCTGCTTAGATCTTTTGGTTGTCTCATATCTGCCTAATTCTGCACTATGATTGAAGCAGGACAAGCTCCCCCAGAGAGGTTACACCATCTGCACCTCATACATAGTACACACCCCGAACCGCACAGGCACCCCTGCAGATATATGTCACCTGCTTGAAGCAGGTGTTAAATATTTTCAATAAAATCCCCAGAATTGTGTGCAATATGATTCCTTGAAGAGCACATTATAACTAACTTGCATGCGTGATCCTAATGCTCCTACAACCGAGGATAAATATCCGGGCAGAGTTTTAGATCAAGACCCGTCCTTTATTCTGCAATTCAAGGTCGTTTTTATGATCAACTTCGTTTTGTTGCACTCTCTTAGGAAAGTGTTTCCTTTCATGTTATCTGAATCCAATGCTGAGGGTCATGTGTTTTGTCAAAACACGACTATGCCTCTGCCTCTATCCGAGTCTTCGAGCTTGCCAACTGCGCTGGGTTGAGAAAGCTTGTTCATGTTGTCGCTGCCATTAAAATGTCTTCATGAAATCGCGATTGAGCATAGCACAGTGTGTAGGGCACGAACCATTGTGTGCATGCGCATTATTTACAGCAGGGTCGTTCTAAGAAGTCTCTGAGATCTGGAAACTTCTGGCTTCTTCACCAGCCGATGATGAAACAGAAACACTGTGATCACATTTCTGAGCCCTAAACTGTGGCACAAGGTTCAATTGGCAGTATGACAACTTTGAAGTTACTTGAAATTTATGAACATCCTCAAGACCTTTGTGCTTTTACCACTTTAAAGGACTGGACAAAGAGCAAAAATATTCTAGGAGCTGCAATAGCGATGTTGGCACTAACTACTTTTGGTGGAATCATGGTCCAAACTTGCACTTTCTATGTTGTTTTTTAGAAATTGTGTAGAGAACGCTAACGCTCTTTGCCAGTAAGATTCTGCTACATTAAAGTGTGCCCTACGCAGAGATAAAAACACATCAGTCATGGCTGGTGGTGGACATACCACACACCATTTAACACAAGAAAGATTCTGCTCACTCAGTGTACTTTCAATTTCTAGGCAATGTCCTTGGGTGTGGTGTTCCTGATGAAGGCGCCATGCTAGCCGAAAAGCACGTCGATACATTGAAGAACCAACATTATATTGTTTTATTAACTTGTTGTTTTTCGTGTTCACTATAGTCTTTTTTGGCTCAACGCGTGTTCTATTATGTGTATTGTCTCAATATACAGTGATGTGATGGATTTATTTTTGTGATTATCCATGTGTACACCATGTGAAAACAAGATCAGGTATTTACAGTTGTATCAGTCTTAATGTGACATTGTCTTGGTCATCATTGTGTTACATGTTTCTGTCGTACATGTGTGTCTGATCCGTTGATCGATGTTCTTTGAGTCATCTTTTTAACATTTTGTATTAATAAAATGTACCTTTTTTTAAAATAAATAACTATGGTACATTGAGGCTAGTTTTATCATTGTGAATTTAAGGCCTGCTATTTTTTTAGTGACCTATAGGTTGCCTAGAGATTTCCCATATTGTCAGCAGTGGAGGACATAAGACAAGGAACAGAATTATCTATAAGAACAGTAAACTGAGGCCCATATTGATCATGTTTTAATGTAGTGCACTGCAGCAAGCCACCTTGCTGCCCTGCATGAAAGGGCAGAATGCACTGGATTAAACATTACACAGCACATTCCTGTCCTTTCCTAGTGCTGGCCTACTTTTACTGCCTAGCACCAGGTGCGCAACACCCATTGGGCTCACGGGGCTTCAGCCCCACCCCGTCGTGTGTGTCAGCCCGGGCTGACACAGCTTCGCAGGCTGCGACGTCTATTTGCAGCCTCACCCGAGTACTTCACACGTCTGTTAAAGGCCATTTACTTGTAAATGAGGCTTTTATTATGTTTTCACCCCTTCTTACAGCCACTCTGGTTACGGCTCGAAGAATTAGCCCCCCCCCAAATCTTTTTTAGCCCCCCCCGAAATTTGACTCTGGTTGCCCGCCTGCCTAGCACCAACACAGGCATCTTTATGTCATGGTGCAAGGATCACCTTCCTGCACAAAAATAATCCTGAGAGGCAGTTTTCTCCTTCTAAGTGAACGCAGCACACGTAGAAAGAAGAAAAAAAACGAGGGGAAATAAAGATGTTTATCCTTGTCACGCCTCGCCTGGGGAAGTGTAGCCCTTTGACGCATTCTCAAGTCTACCACTTATGGTAAATCTGGGAATACACCAAAATCCATTGGTGGATGAGTGGGAACGCCAACCCTGCACCCATGGATGCCTCCCTGGAGCAGATTACCTTGCATTACTCTAGATTTCTGTAGCCGTGCACGCACTTAGGTTTTAAGTTGTCCTTGTGCCCCTATGCGTGGCACAACAGTGACGCAAAACCTTGATAAATCCGTACCTGCGTGCGCAAAATGGAATAGGCGCTCAGCTTCTACAAGCAGCTGTAATGCAGAGAGACCTAATCGGCTCCATTGAGTCAACGAATTTCAACATTCAAGTAAATTAATAATGGTTAAAACACAGCTGTATATGTTATTCAAAACTATAAATACAGAATTGTAACCACTATTACATATTTAACATGATAATCCTGGTCTCACCAGCTTTTACATAAAAAATATGAAAGCAAAGCCCTAACTTCAAATTAAGAGTGAGTTTAAAAAATTGAAAAATGCATGCGTTAAAAAAAGCATCTTAGGCGCTGAAAATGTGGGACTATTTGTCATCGTTTCACATGATTAATAACATGAATATGGAGTCCTGGATATAATACTTTTTGTGTTTCCTTTGGAGCAAAGGGAATAGCATCCCCAAGGAGCAGGCGTGCAGAGCTCTTTCAGTAAATCCGAGTCCTTTAAGCAGAGTCATTAATATTTTGCATAAATGTTTGAAAAAATAGACTGTGTTATCCCTCGAAAAACATTGCTCTAGTCTAAATGTTTCATTTCCCTCACATGTGTAAGTTATTAACCTGTTCTGATCCTATACACGTGTATGTTCTTCTTGCAGCATCTCCCTGGAGAATCCGCCCATTAGATCTTTAAATGCTCAGACCTGAATTGGTGGGGCTCACGATTTATGGAGAAGGGCCGGCTCTTGAGGATTCCTTCTTTGCACACAGAGTAACTGCGCAAGGCTTCTGAGTAATGCACACTTTGCAGATTATCCTAAAGGTTACATTTTCTGACGAGGGTTCTGTAATAATGTTATATTTAGGTTAACAGAGAATTTAGATTTAATGTTGAGGAATTGGAGACATTATTCTGATTCTATTCTGCATATCGGAGAAGGCGTGAGTGGCCTTGATTCGCCTTCACTCACATCCTTCCATTGATACCTCACTTACTTCAAGCCAATTAAATACTGACCCTTTTCTTAACATAAACCACAGGCTGATAGTAACAGGGTCTGTACAACAGGAGAGAGTGAGGGCGAGATGGACCCGCAGCTCCACTGTTCTTCCCTCATGCAGGGACTTGACTATTCATTTATCACAGGCATGTGAACGACCACAATGCATCGGACAGCCATCTCAGAGTGGGTTGTTGTAAATGTTAGTCCAGGGAGGCAAGTTCTTCCCCAATGAGAGGTAAAAGTGCTTACCTGACTATCCACATTCTCTTTTCTGTGCTTTACGGATATCAGTTGAAGGTCTGCTTCAAAGCTCAAATTCTGAGATTCTCCTAAAATGCACATGGTGCAGGGCTGACGCCTGATGCTGTTCTCTGTCTTCCCAGGAGCGAGTGGAATAACCCCTTTTCGCTGGCTTACAAGCGTATAAAATACAAATAAATACTTCTGTTTCTTTCTAATAGTTCTAATACTGTGAATTATTATTTTTTAACGGGAAGGTACCTCAGTGAATTAAACTCTCCTTGTTGATGCCTGGACTGTATTCAGGTCACGAGCTTGAATGCCATCCTAGACTTTCATCCTTCAGATGTTTATAAGAAGTGTACCAGTGTACTAGATAACAGTCACACCTGTTACCTGTAGTGCTTGGAAACGAACACACTGTGACACTAAGCTCTACCTACAATGCAAGTCAATATTATTGCATGTTAACTTGTATTTTGATGGAGCTCTTTTATTGGTTACTGTTAATATTATTTTTGCTGCATCCTAATACATACGATGTGCTTTTCGAGTATCATTCTTCACATTGACGCCTTCTTTCGACGTCCTTTAAGTCGTGTAACATGAAGGGACGGCACCCAGCCCTCACACTGCATTCTTGTTTTTCTCTTCCCTGACGCTGCCTGCATGCTGGGAAAGTTTGCAACATATTTGACCTTTCCTTCTTGTGATGGCGGTAATCATTGCCTTCTGGTGGCGGCCAGTTGAGTTGGCTTCAGTTTATTGGGTGCAGTCATTACAATTACGCAAGTTAGAGAGCCGACGGGGCATAATTTTTACAGCAGAGACCCCGGACAACAAAGAGGATTGCTGAGGAGATGGCAAGAGAAAAGACAAAACGTACTGGCCACGGGATGGGACAAAAGGTTTTCTGTGCCCCGTACATTGGAGTACTTGTGCAAGAACAGTTAATCACTTTGAAAATATGACCTCGGTGTTATTGGCGAGGTCCCCGGACCCCAGAGGGAGCTGCCACAGAAGCCCCTTTCACAGACCCTGGACAACTGCTCAATTGAACCCTTGAAGTGTTTCAGAAGAAAGAAATCCTTCAGATGGTTGTATTTTGCAACTTCCGCCCACTGCTTTCGCGGCCCTATAACGTAATCTGTCAAATATTATAGCCCCGTCGCGGTTTCACACTAGTTAAGGCGAAAGCTGCATCGCGGAATGTGACCCGCGCCACTTATCTGGCGCAAGATTACATCTCCTCGAGTGATTGCAGAAAGTGTTAATAAAAAGCACAGTTAGCAAATCCAAAGATATCACATGAAAAGCGCCCCATTTCCAGCAGTTTCACACCGGCTGCAGGCTTTAATGATTCGAGCGCAGGTGTACTGCTGCAAAGGCGCCGCGGCGCGAGGCTGGGAAGGAACACTGAATAACTCCCCTTCAGAGGAATGCACGCTTTTTGTTCATCATTCTGACAAGTTTTTTGCAAACAATGGCAGTCTCGTATTTGGTGCCATCAGGGGTCTCTTTTGAAGCCGGTTCTGTGCGCACTCGTACACAATAGCATTTATCGAAGCAACTCCTTTCTACCGGGGGGAAATCAGGCGAAATAAGCGAAGGGAGCTTAACAGACGAAGAGTCGGCCGGCCCTCTCAAGTTCTCCTGCTCAAGCGAGGCTCGGTTCAGCAAAATATTTTTCTAGTTGCGAACTTGTTGTATTCCATCAGATGCCCCGTAATAGTTTGTACTGCGCTGCTATCTAACTCACAATGTCCCGGATCTAATCATGGCCGGACTGGCAAGCCAAAGCAGCCCTGGCAATTCTGTCGGACGGCCCCCAAGGCAAGGGGAGGGGGGCTGCAAGTGTGAAGCACTGCTGCTTTTGTTTCTAGGGGCCGATATTGCTGCACCACTGCAAACCGGGCCCCAGTAACACAATCAGCCCCCACCACTCCAAAACGGGCCCTCACCCTTCCATCCTCCCGGGGAATCACCCGATGCCTGATATGGCCAGTCCGGCCCTGGATTTAATAAAAACATACACTGCAAAGCCGTGCAATGTTGCACGCATATGAAAAATTGCTTATCATCGTGCCTGCAAAGTGTTGCACGCTTTTTTGACATCATCAGCGGCGCACATAACGTGCTGCTTTTGAAACTGTAAACCCCATGTAGCCCTGTTGCAGGGCACCTAGTTTTGGGCCCCTGTCAGCACATCCTTAAATTCCTTTATGACGTATGGTGCGCAATGAGAGATACACATAACGTGTATTTCTAAAGCGCACGTTCACCACTACGGGTATCTTGGCGCTGAATAACAGATGTTTGTTGTTCCCAAACGGTACTAATTTTATGGATGAAAGGCTGAGTGAACCTGCTGGGATGTGAACCTGTGACCATGAGGTCAAACACAGGCCCCTGCCGTGGCTGCATTAGTCCACTGAGCCACCAGACATGACATAACAGTACATGCAACTTTTTCAAAAGGTACACATATTATCTGTGGGTGAATGATATACTGTAGGCCATCTTAACTCATACCCATCTTTTGTGCTTTTTCATTATGTTAGAATTCTGTTAATTTATGTGACTTTAGCTGGTGTGGTGCTCTTTCTGTACTCTTACACCTCTTTTACATAACCTAGCAGGGCTAGTCTTAATGTGATGCCATCACATCTCCCACTGTGCTTGCATTCACAGTCAGTGCGAAAAACCTTTTGCACGCAAACATTGATCAGAGTCAGGCGTGTAACGCCCGTTGGGTTTAAAAGTGTTTCAGTCCCTCTGTTGTGTGTCTTAGTTGCAGCTGCGGCAGCTTCCAGGACATGCACAGTTCTTTAGCTGATGTGTGCTGGACTGTACTGGAGATGGGGCCTCAATGATAGACTCATATAAAGTCTTTCACAGGTGATCCAGAGACTAAAGTGCATATAAAAAACTATTCAAACTGTTATCCTGAGGACAATGAGAATGCGTGAGAGATGTGGCTAAAAAAGAACAAAGTATTCTACAACTATGTTGTTGGCCTTCAACCTTTGGTTAAACATACATAAAATATAACAGACATATCTTCAATAAAAAATAAATGCAGGGTAACGTAATAAGTGGGATAGACATTCTCTTTTGAAAGCTCAGTTGGTTAATCCAATCACTGCAGATATCTGTGCAACCAGACAGTTAAAGAAGTGAACTATGGTTAGTGCACTGGGGATATACTGCACCAAAAAATGCAAAGAGATTTAGTATTTGAGATAAAACAAGTGTGTTAATGTGTATATATATATATATATATATATATATATATATATATATGGCGGAGGTGCGGGCAAAATAAAACTGCTTTAGCGCTATTTTGGGTCTGCATCCTTTCTTGCTGACAAAGCGGATTTGGAAATGGAGTTTAGAAATACACATATATATATATATATATTTATATATATATATATAAATATTCACTGAAAAAACCATAGGTTATAGACCATATATAGTTAGGAATTAGCATTTACAAAACCTTGAAAATTCACTGAAAAAACCATAGGTTATAGACCATATATAGTTAGGAATTAGCATTTACAAAACCTTATTTTACTCACACAAAACCATTGAAATTCCATATATAGTTAGTTGCACTAACTATATATCGCGCACCCGCAATCCACTGCTGATGATGTCACATATTACATCATTCATGACATGGTCAGTGACATCACTGATGACATGGTCTATAACCTATGGTTTTTTCAGTGAATTTTCAAGGTTTTGTAAATGCTAATTCCTAACTATATATGGTCTATAACCTATGGTTTTTTCAGTGAATTTCATTGGTTTTTTAACAGCTAATATCTGTAGCTGTAAAATGTATTTTTCTTTGAATCCAAAAATATATTTTATATGTTTATGAATAATTTTTTTTTAAAATATTTTTTTTTCTTCGTTCCCACTTCGCGAATCGGGAAGCTTCCCGTTAGCTGACCTTGATGCCGCGAAATAGAGCCGGTAAACGTTTCTTTACCGCAACTGCCGCGTTAGAAAACAACATCGTGACGCCTCCCGTCCGCATGACGTTTCGCGTTGTCGCGTGATACGTCATATGACGTGCTACGTTAGCGAACTGGTACGCGAAGCGAGTCGCAAAGCGCAGGTTTCTGGAAGCAAACCGGGAGGCCCTGCAAAGCGCTTAACGTAAACACAGCAGGTCATGTGACTTGGTAATAACACTTTTCATTGGTTCATTTCACTTTTGGTTTCCTAATGATGTAAGACTAGGTCATATAATCTAAAATGAACACTTTTCATTGGTTGAGAACTCTTGTTTTTCCCAAATGATGAAAATCCCTCCTTCTTTCCTCACTCTGACTTTCATCATTGTGAGAGAAAGACCCTTTGTGATCACTGAGCAATGGCTTCTTTAGTAGCTTCAGCTGGTGCTTCCCCACTACCTCCACCACATCCAAGGAAGAGTGGACCACCTGCTCAAGTTATAATTCAACAAGAAGAGGAAGAAGAGGAACAGGACGACGAGCACGAAGAGAGGCAGTTTTTGCCTGAGCAGCCCAGGACGTCTCACCGGAAAGAAAACTTCATTTGGCAATTTTTTAAAATTCCCAAAGGTCAGAAAAAAGTAAATGCAAGATACGTAACTTGCCTTATATGTCAAGATAGACTGTCCAGAGGAACCGAGAAAAAATACAGTTTCGGAAACTATACAATGCATCGCCATATGACTAGGTGGCATCCTAACAACTACAGTGCTGCACAGTTTCGGAACGACCTAGATAATCTCCCTATTATGGCCAGAAGATCTGTTGTACCGGAAGTAACGGGACCAGAGGGCAGGGAGATGGTGCCAAATATACAAATGAAATTTGGTGAAGTAAAACACATCTGCGTATTTTGCGATGGATTCATTTGCTACGGAGAAAGAAGCATCACTCTGATCAACAGAGCTATTGACTATCATATGCAAGTTTGTACGAAACGCCCAAAATAATAAATACTTTTTTTTTGTTTTGTTGCTCCTGTTGAGCCCTTTACAATGAATCGTTTTCATTGCCCCCTCCAAGAAAAACCCAAAAAAATATAAAACTGTTCAGAAAAATTCAAAAAAAGTAAAAAAATGTTCCGAAAAATAATAAAAAAAATATAAAACAACAAAAACAATAAAAAAAAAGTTCTTTTCAGAACTACCTCCCCGTTATTAAAAAATTGGTACAATATTTGGAACTGTGCCAACCTCTATTTCTCTTAGTTCGCTTCCCAGTTCGCTCGCCGGTACGCGAACCGGAAGCGAACCAAAAACAGTAAGTATAAGGGAAGGAAACAGACACTTATGTTAAAAGAAAGACAGCTATAGGGGAGTAAACTAGAGATACTATTACCCGTAATCCACTGCTGATGATGTCACATATTACATCATTCATGACATGCTCAGTGACATCATCAGCAGAGGATTGCGGGTTTTTTGGCAACGTGCCTTATCCACGGTTTAATAACGCTGCCTTTTGCTTTATATAAGTTTTCAAATTGTATGAAATATATACCAATAGGTCGTTATGAACCTTTAGGTAGTGCTTTTCTTCATGAGGCCTGGTCGCTTCCATACACATACAGATGTTTCAAAGATGATCAAGAAGTTTATCTGAATGGAGAGGAATGCACTGAGACGCCAGATCATTCACTAATGTGTAGGCACATACAGTTACACGGTTCATGCAACAAACACCGACCAAATATGGCTTGCGTGTTGCAAGGCACGCCAGTTCCTGCTATCATCCCCACGTTCAAGTTGTTGGAAAATGGTAGTTATTTGATGCTCAATAATGAAGATTGTTCTGGGTTAATTAAAAGTATTCCTTTTATCGTAACAGTAAGTGAACGGGTTATTTGCTGCAGAAATGTTCTATTTCCTCCCACTCATGAACATAGGGAGTTTTCAATCTCGCCACAAATACCAACCTTGGGAGCAGATTTCAACGGCATGGCAAGAATAAGAGCTCTTTTGTCTCAGAGAGAGGTGGCCTTGAGTTCGGCCCGTGAAACTTTCGTGCTTCACATAGCGAACACCCGTACAGAGGTGCAGACCCTTTTCAATTCAGATTTGCCTTTCCATTTCAGCAAGATGGTTCGGACTATCTCTAACGCATCCTCCACAAAGGCCCTGGCGCACTTTTTTAAAGTTGTTACCAGTGGTCTCGTGACTTCATTTGAGAAAATCTTTGGAGTCATCCCTGCTTTCTTTCATTGTATTTTTTCCACTCTGCTTCGTGGATTGCCATTTTTACTTGCATTACCAGCGGACGCTCTTGTGCTTCTTTACATTTTTAAATATGGATGTCCCTCCTATGCAACCTCCCGCCCTGCAGCTGCTGACACTGTTCCGCAATCGCATGCTAGAATATTATGGCACAATGCCGTTGGCGATATTAAGCACGGCATATGGATTATCTTTTCGATTCTCCTACTTCACCTGTGTCCAGCCTGTATTTCACTGCCTGACCTGTGATTTCGATTGGGCCATTGATTTGTGTCTCTGCGGACCGGTTTCTCCTGACGTCGACTTTAATCAGCTGATGACTCCTATCATTACTCACGAGTTGGTTTGTCCTGGCGAAAGGATTATGGCTGTGGCATTGATGCATGGACTAATTGGTCCCTGGAATTTACTGGCGGCAACACAGTCTTTCTTGGAACAGAGCTTTCTTGAAAACCCACCGAACTGTCCTCTGATGGTGATAGAGGATCCGGTGCTGGGAGAGCACGTATGTTCTTTTCCGCTTTTAAATTGGATGGCTGAACTGTTTTCGGATGAAGACGGTGACTTCCTATTGGAGGCTGTTGCAGCTTATTTTGCATACACAGTTATGTCATAGACCTTTTTCATGTTTGATATGCTGAGTACTAGCATTTCATTGACAATTCATTGACTTATTTGTCAAGTTTTTATTATTTACCTTGCCTATTGGCTTAAGACTCGATAAAGTACTTGGCTGTTTTATTTTTCTTTAGCATTAAATTTTCCTAGTTTTTAATGCTTTACCTTGCGGACCGTCCACATATAAACTTGCAATCTGCTCTCATGAGATGGCACTTCTATTATCTTATTCAGTTCGTTTCCGGATCATGGGGAGGTGTCATCTAGGTCCTGGATATCTTTACACTGTGTTAAGTTAGCATGGGCTCATTACCGGTTTAAACGCCATTTTTCCTTTTTTGCAACTTCTGCACACGACACTTAGTTGTTGCTTTAGCTTTCAACCTAGTAGTTCA
The DNA here is from genome assembly GCF_964261635.1 of Lissotriton helveticus. Classification (NCBI taxonomy): domain Eukaryota; kingdom Metazoa; phylum Chordata; class Amphibia; order Caudata; family Salamandridae; genus Lissotriton; species Lissotriton helveticus. Next base: position 14,620,612 of record NC_136060.1, on the reverse strand, counting down.
TCGTGGTTTACATGAGAATAATATGTTATTGCTCTACTATCTGCTTTGCTTGTTAAACTATATCTGTACAGCGAGTGCTAAAGTTTCAAGAACAACACGATACAGAATTGTTATGAGGTCTGATCTCCACGACTTCATACTCATAACATAAGTGCAACTTCTGCCAATTCTGGGCATGAGGCGGGTTTTATATTGCTTTGCCGAACACACATACACAACACTTGATGCGGTTCACATGAAGAGAGAGCTGGTGTATGCTGATGTGATTCCTTCAAATCTAAGACACTAAAGTATGGGCACGCCCTAAACCAACACAAAGAGACCTTCTTAGCAAATAATATAATATGTGTATTAGGGAGGGTGAGATATAAGCAGCCGCGGGACGTGGAGGGAGTTACGGTGAGGCAGGGAGGCGGGGAGGGGGAGAAGCAGGGTGGAGCCCTCTCCACCCTGCCCCTCCCCCTCCCCGCCTCCCTGCCCCACCGTAACTCCCTCCACGGCCCGCGGCTGCTTATAAGTGTTGCTAACTCTTATTCATTTACAGCATGTTAACATACTGTCACCATTCGCTTTTTATGTACTAGTAACTATGCTGGTAATTTTGCTACTGATAATATGTGTACTTGTATTATCTAAGATACTACGCCTGAGAAGACGGCATTAGTAAATAAACATTTCAAATACACATGTGTTCTTCTTAACTCCATGTTCTGGTTTCTAAGAAATATATAACGACCGACTGTTCATGAGTTCCACGTATCCTGAGGTACTATAAGTTCATATTCTGGATTGTCTAAACATTGAGAGTTTGTTATATCCAATGTGACACTGTACCTAGCTTGCTAAGGGGTTTTTGATTACTAAGGTGAGTTTTGGGACACCCTAATTCGCCGAGGTTCCAATCCTCTGTCCACAGTTCTGTGTGAGAACAAAAACCCTGCGACAGGGGCACCCCCGACCCTTGCTGGAGCTTCATCACACTTGCGATACAACTCCAGCAATGCGCCACCTTTACGGCACAGATACATCACGCATCTGTGCTGTTTTTGCCCCATGATGCGCCGCATTGTAAATGCAGCACACCATAGGTGACGGAACAGCGGCACAGAATGACTAACACATCCCTGGTGATGCGCCAGTCATCATAAATCTATCCCTATGCTTCTTATCTTGTTAGAGATGAACCGCCATATGTATCATCAAAGTTTTTTGCATTTCCTAAATAGCGAACTTTAAGGAATAAATAGCGATTCTTTACCATTCCTAGTTTGCGATGAGCTATTTGCTAATTACAAATTACCCATTCATTTCCTTCATTTCCATAGGGCGGTTGGACTCACTTTTAGCTCGAACGGCTGAATGGATTTCCACGAAACTTGGCAAAATTGTAGGGACTGGTAGCCCGATGTGCCTTTGCTATGTCTCAAGATATATGCTCCAGTGGTTTTTACGAAAATTAACTTTGAAAAATATATATTGGGCTACATTGGCCTATATATATATGTTGGAGCCCAAATGTAGCCCAATGTAGCCCAATGAAGCCCAATGAAGCCCAATGTAGCCCAATGTAGCCCAAAGATGGCCGCCAGAGACGAAAAAAAACAAATGTAGCCCAAATATCAGCCAGATGTAGCCCAACTATAGCCCAGTGACAGAATGACCAATCAGCGTCGCAAACCTCCGTTACGCGAAGCGGAGCGCTGTTACAGATATATATCTTTTTTTGAACGTTAATTTCTCAAAATCCACTGGAGCACATATATTGAGGCCTAGCAAAGGCACATCGGGCTACCAGTCCCTAATATTTTACCAAGTTTCGTGCAAATCCATTCAGCCGTTCGATTATTATTATTATTTTTTTTTTTTGCCCCGCGGGGCCCTTTTAAAACCTCCACATCAAACCTAGGGGGTCAGCGAGGATCTACTATTCCCCCTTATGGTCATTTGCCCCTTCGCTTTCGCCTCCTCTTGTCTCTCGATCCTACCGAGAGACAAGATGGCGGCCGCTACGGACTGTTTGGAATGTTGACAGACGCCGGAGAACCAATCAGCTTCGCTTCACAAAGCTCCGTTGCGCGAAAAGTACGCGTCCTGGAGCGCTGCCCGGTCCGCTGTTACAGATATATATCTTTTTTTAAACGTTAATTTCTCAAAATCCACTGTAGCACATATATTGAGACCTACAAAAGGCACATCGGGCTACCAGTCCCTACAATTTTGCCAAGTTTCATGCAAATCCATTCAGCCGTTCGGGCTAAAAGTGAGGCCAACCGCCCTATGGAAAACTCAATGTTAAAAACACGTTTTGGGACCCCCCTTTTTTCTCGCCCCCCCCTTGACGAACCCCCCCCAAATTTTCAAGGGCTGCTCAGAAACAAAATGTGCCATTTTCCTGAAAATTTCAGCCAATTCCGTCCACAAACGCCAAAGTTATTAGACATAGAATTTTCAAAAATCCCATAGAGAAAAAATCCTAACTATATATACCTACTGGCGACCGCCAGTAGGTAATATATATATATATATATATATATATTTTTTTTTTTTTCACTGAAAAAACATAGGTTTCAGGGGCGTCATACTTAGCTGGACATTTCACTCGTACAAAACCATAGAAATTCCACTGTTATAGTTAGTTCAGCTAACTATAACTTGAGCCCCCGCAATGGTCTGCTCATGACGTCACATATTACATCATTCATGGCATAGTCAGTTACATCACTGATGACATCTCAAATGACATCACTGCTGACATCATCCAGTGACTGTGGTTTCTGTAAAGTTTAAATATGTTTTATATATATACCAAGGTGTATTGAAGAATGAGTGGGTGTATAAGTGTCTGGATGAAGGATTTACAATTTTTTGAAGTGACGGATTAAACGTGTCTTATGGAATGCATGCGTTAGTAACTAAACTGTGTGAATGTCTGTATCAGTGTTATTGTTGTTGTGTAAGGTGGTACATGGGTTGGTCAGTAGCTACATGTCAGTTTATATGGGTTATTGATTGTTTGCTTGAGTATTTGTATGGGTGCCTGAGTGTGTGTGTGGGTGGGTTGGAGGTGTGTGACTCTGTGCATAGATGTGTAACTAGTTGATTCATTGGGTGTATGGGTTCAAGAGTGCATGTGGAAACAACTCTAAGACTGGGTAAGTGTATGTAAGGGTGTGTTGGTGAGTGAATGGAGGTCTCAGTGGTACATGTAAGTAGCTACATTTGTAAAAGGCAGTTTATGTGAGTGATGGTTTATATAAATAACTATATGTGACAGTAAGTGATTACAAGAGTGGTTGTATGGATGAGTGTTTACTTGTATCAGTGATTATATAAGAGAGTCAGTATGCACTGCTATCTGTATGAATTAGTGTGGTGGTGTGTGTGTATAACTGTATTGCTGAGTAAATGGGAGTGTGATTGATTCTTTACATGACTATCTAGGTGTGTGAGTAACTCCATGGATGAGTGACGGTATGTGAATGTCTGAATAGGTGTATGAGTGCATATGATAGTGTTGTATTGATGAGTGACTGCGTGTATAATTGATTCTATGGGTGAATGAGTGGATGTGTGTGTAGACCTAAGAATCAGTGAGTGGGTATGTAGTTATGGGTATTGTTGTGTCTATGGTTTCAAAAATGTTAGTTGGTATTTTAGAATGGGTGCATCAAAGGTTATGTTAGGGTGTGAGGAGGTGTATCATATGATCACGTGAATGATGTCATCAGTGATGTCATCAGTGATGTCATTTGAGATGTCATCAGTGATTTCATCAGTGATGTCACTGACCATGCCATGAATGATGTAATATGTGACGTCATGAGCAGTGCATTGCGTGGGCGCAAGTTAAAGTTAGCTGAACTAACTATAACGGTGGAATTTCTATGGTTTTGTACGAGTGAAATGTCCAGCTAACTATAATGCCCCTGAAACTTATGGTTTTTTCAGTGAATTTCGAAGGTTTTTTAAATGCAAATTTATAACAATAACTTCTGTAAAACCTATAGATTTTCAGTGAATCTCAAACGTTTTTTAAATGCTAATCTGTAACTACAATGTCCCTAAAACCTATAATGTTTTTAAAGTAAATTTAAAAAAAGACGTGCATACTTTTTGTAGTGAAAAACGAACTGTAACAGTAGTCTTTTAAAACTTATTATTATGGCTCCTGGTTTTATTGTATTTATTTTTTGGGCATTTCCGTCTGTATTTATCCATATTTTTAAAAAATAATTGTATCTGTATTTACCCATATATATTTTGGGTTATGTAAAACAATATATCTGAAATGAGTATATTTCCACATTTATTTGTATGATAAATATGCACTCATGCCTGAAGGATGTCTGTTTTCAGTCATATAAACACACTCAGATGATAACATTTGCACAACCCCGATATTAAAATGTGCATGTTTTCTTATACGAGCATATATATTGCTGTTTAAGGCTCTTTACTAAAATTATTTTATTGTTTTAACTCTCTTACTTTTAGAATGACAGAGCTATTGGCCTGGTAGTCATGATTGACAGCATTTAGAATCACTCATAAAATAACCCAATTTTCGTTTTTTATCCACATTTCAAAATAAACACAGACAGGAAAATAAATAGTTTTCTGTCTGTATTTATCTGTAAAAATCAGTAAAAACGGAAAACAGGGAGCCCTACTTATAATTTAACAATGTTTATAACTTAATTAGCAGTAATTTACATATAAGTGTAGAAAAAGTGTGACGCAGCACCTATGATACCTGACTTAGAACAACATCGTTCACAGTTCGATTCCCGGCTCTAGCGGCATGTTAGCCCACCACTATGTCACTGTGGGCAACACCTTGCTTAATCTTCTTGACGCCCCAAGCACCTTTCTAGGGGTAGCTGTACGCTTTACAAATGCTGGCATTTTTTAAATTTACCAGCATAGTGACAAATAGTAGCACGTATTTTGTTTTTTACGGGCTCGGCGACGTCACCACTTCGTCAGAAGTGGGGAGGAGCTGCGAGCCGTATTGTAGTGGCTTTTTCGTTCATGCTGGATACATTTTTCTTTGCTTGTCCATTTTCAGTGCGCTATTTTATTATCTTAATAGTGATTGGTCGTCGCGGTGCTGTTTTTTAGTAGTGTTGATGCCATAGGGTATATGTAATGTTAGGCGGCCATTTTTGGCATATTCTGTGCGGTTACGCGCACGGCAGACCATTAATTTTAATTAGCAGCTGTCAGAGTGCCCGTGTAATGCAATCCAGATGGTCTGAGCGGTGAGCGCGTTCAATGTAAAATGACGGGAGGCGAGGCAGCAGGCGAGGCTCACAGAAGATGACTCATACGTGCTCGTCCACACTGTAGTTCTTGTGTTTCCTGAATACTCTCATTTCCAAAGGTAGGCATTTCCTTCCTTTCCTCGCACGCTGCGCTGCACTATTTTTGTCTGTAGTTTCTGGTTCTCTGTATAAACTTGGGTTTGGGCATCAATGCAGGATTTCCGGCGCAGCACACGAAAGGCCTTTCAAAAAGGGAAGCCTTTTTCGTCTACGGTTTCAAAGTCAAACCAGTCAGTGTGTGGATTTTCATGTCTCAGCCGCGTAATATGTTATTAATAAAAAGGAAATAAAGGAGAACGTATCTGGAATGATTCACTCATGCAACAACACAATACGAGGCCAGTCGTCTCCTCTTCTGAACCAGCTTGAAAACCTTATAGTGTCTACACCACCAGTGCTACCACCACCAGTACTACCACCACCAGTACTACCACTACCAGTACCACCACCTCCAGTACTACCACTACTACCACTGCCACTACCACCACCACCAGTACTACCAGTACCACCACCACCAGTACTACCACTACCACCACCACCAGTACTACCACTACCAGTACCACCACCAGTACTACCACCACCAGTACTACCACTACCAGTACCACCACCTCCAGTACTACCACTACTACCACTACCACTACCACCACCACCAGTACTATCAGTACCACCACCACCAGTACTACCAGTACTATCACCATCAGTACTACCAGTACTACCACCACCAGTACTACCACTACTACAGCCACCAGTACTACCACTACTACAGCCACCAGTACTACCACTACCACCACCACCAGTACTACCACCACCACCAGTACTACCAGTACCACCACCACCAGTACTACCACCACCACCAGTACTACCAGTACCACCACCACCAGTACTACCACTACCAGTACTACCAGTACCACAGCCACCACCACTACTACCAGTACTACCACCATCAGTACTACCAGTACTACCACCACCAGTACTACCACTACTACAGCCACCAGTACTACCACTACCAGTACCACCACCACCAGTACCACCATTACCAGTACCACCACCACCACCACTACTACCAGTACTACCACCATCAGTACTACCAGTACTATCACCACCAGTACTACCACTACTACAGCCACCAGTACTACCACTACTACAGCCACCAGTACTACCACTACCAGTACCACCACCACCACCAGTAATACCAGTACTACCACCATCAATATTACCAGTACTACCACCACCAGTACTACCACTACTACAGCCACCAGTACTACCACTACTACAGCCACCAGTACTACCACTACCACCACCACCAGTACTACCACCACCACCAGTACTACCAGTACCATCACCACCAGTACTACCACTACCAGTACTACCACTACCAGTACTAGCAGTACCACAACCACCACCACTACTACCAGTACTACCACCATCAGTACTACCAGTACTACCACCACCAGTACTACCACTACTACAGCCACCAATACTACCACTAGTACAGCCACCAGTACTACCACTACCACCACCACCACCACTACCACCACCATTAGTACTACCAGTACCACCACCACCAGTACTACCACTACCAGTACTACCACTACCAGTACTACCAGTACCACTACCACCACCACCAGTACCACCACCACCAGTACTACCAACACCAGTACTACCAGTACCACCACCACCACCAGTACTACCACTACCAGTACCACCACCACCACCAGTACTACCAGTACTGTGAGTAGTGAGTAGTGAGTAGAGTAGTGAGTAGAGTAGTGAGTGCAGAGTAGTGAGTAGTGAGTAGAGTAGTGAGTAGAGTAGTGCAGAGTAGTGAGTGCAGAGTAGTGAGTGCAGATTAGTGAGTGCAGAGTAGAGTAGTGAGTAGTGAGTGTAGAGTAGTGAGTAGAGTAGTGAGTAGAGTAGTGAGTAGTGAGTGCAGAGTAGTGAGTAGTGAGTAGAGTAGTGAGTAGAGTAGTGAGTAGTGAGTGCAGAGTAGTGAGTAGTGAGTGTAGAGTAGTGAGTAGTGAGTAGTGAGTAGAGTAGTGAGTAGTGAGTAGAGTAGTGAGTAGAGTAGTGAGTAGTGAGTAGAGTAGTGAGTAGAGTAGTGAGTAGTGAGTGCAGAGTAGTGAGTAGAGTAGTGAGTAGAGTAGTGAGTAGTGAGTGCAGAGTAGTGAGTGCAGAGTGAGTGTGCAGAGTAGTGAGTAGTGAGTGCAGAGTGAGTGTGCAGAGTAGTGAGTAGGGAGTGCAGAGTAGTGAGTGCAGAGTAGTGAGTAGTGAGTGCAGAGTAGTGAGTGCAGAGTAGTGAGTAGTGAGTGCAGAGTAGTGAGTAGTGATTGCAGAGTAGTGAGTGCAGAGTAGTGAGTGCAAAGTAGTGAGTGCAGAGATGTGAGTGCAGAGTAGTGAGTAGTGAGTAGAGTAGTGAGTGCAGAGTAGTGAGTAGAGTAGTGAGTAGTGAGTAGAGTAGTGAGTAGAGTAGTGAGTAGTGAGTGCAGAGTAGTGAGTAGTGAGTAGAGTAGTGAGTAGAGTAGTGAGTAGAGTAGTTAGTAGTGAGTAGAGTAGTGAGTAGAGTAGCGAGTAGTGAGTGCAGAGTAGTGAGTAGTGAGTAGAGTAGTGAGTAGAGTAGTGAGTAGTGAGTAGAGTAGTGAGTAGAGTAGTGAGTAGTGAGTGCAGAGTAGTGAGTAGTGAGTAGAGTAGTGAGTAGTGAGTGCAGAGTAGTGAGTAGAGTAGTGAGTAATGAGTAGAGTAGTGAGTAGAGTAGTGAGTAGTGAGTGCAGAGTAGTGAGTAGTGAGTAGAGTAGTGAGTAGAGTAGTGAGTAGTGAGTAGAGTAGTGAGGTGAGTAGTGAGTAGTGAGTGCAGAGTAGTGAGTAGTGAGTAGAGTAGTGAGTAGTGAGTAGAGTAGTGAGTAGAGTAGTGAGGTGAGTAGAGTAGAGTAGTGAGTAAAGTAGTGAGTGCAGAGTAGTGAGTAGAGTAGTGATTAGTGAGTAGTGAGTAGAGTAGTGAGTAGAGTAGTGAGTAGTGAGTAGAGTAGTGAGTGGAGAGTAGTGAGTAGTGAGTAGAGTAGTTAGTAGTGAGCAGAGTAGTGAGTAGAGTAGTGAGTAGTGAGTGCAGAGTAGTGAGTAGAGTAGTGAGTAGTGAGTAGAGTAGTGAGTAGTGTGTAGAGTAGTGAGTAGAGTAGTGAGTAGAGTAGTGAGTAGAGTAGTGAGTAGTGAGTGCAGAGTAGTGAGTAGTGAGTAGAGTAGTGAGTAGTGAGTGCAGAGTAGTGAGTAGTGAGTAGTGAGTGCAGAGTAGTGAGTAGAGTAGTGAGTAGTGAGTAGTGAGTAGAGTAGTGAGTAGTGAGTAGAGTAGTGAGTAGAGTAGTGAGTAGTGAGTAGAGTAGTGAGTAGAGTAGTGAGTAGTGAGTGCAGAGTAGTGGGTAGAGTAGTGAGTAGAGTAGTGAGTAGTGAGTGCAGAGTAGTGAGTAGTGAGTGCAGAGTGAGTGTGCAGAGTAGTGAGTAGTGAGTGCAGAGTGAGTGTGCAGAGTAGTGAGTAGTGAGTGCAGAGTAGTGAGTGCAGAGTAGTGAGTAGTGAGTGCAGAGTAGTGAGTGCAGAGTAGTGAGTAGTGAGTTCAGAGTAGTGAGTAGTGAGTGCAGAGTAGTGAGTGCAGAGTAGTGAGTGCAAAGTAGTGAGTGCAGAGTAGTGAGTAGTGACTAGAGTAGTGAGTGCAGAGTAGTGAGTAGAGTAGTGAGTAGAGTAGTGAGTAGTGAGTAGAGTAGTGAGTAGAGTAGTGAGTAGTGAGTGCAGAGTAGTGAGTAGAGTAGTGAGTAGAGTAGTGAGTAGAGTAGTTAGTAGTGAGTAGAGTAGTGAGTAGAGTAGAGTAGTGAATAGTGAGAGCAGAGTAGTGAGTAGTGAGAAGAGTAGTGAGTAGAGTAGTGAGTAGTGAGTAGAGTAGTGAGTAGAGTAGTGAGTAGTGAGTGCAGAGTAGTGAGTAGTGAGTAGAGTAGTGAGTAGTGAGTGCAGAGTAGTGAGTAGAGTAGTGAGTAGTGAGTAGAGTAGTGAGGTGAGTAGTGAGTAGTGAGTGCAGAGTAGTGAGTAGTGAGTAGAGTAGTGAGTAGAGTAGTGAGTAGTGAGTGCAGAGTAGTGAGTAGTGAGTAGAGTAGTTAGTAGTGAGCAGAGTAGTGAGTAGAGTAGTGAGTAGTGAGTGCAGAGTAGTGAGTAGTGAGTAGAGTAGTGAGTAGAGTAGTGAGTAGTGAGTAGAGTAGTGAGTAGAGTAGTGAGTAGAGTAGTGAGTAGTGAGTGCAGAGTAGTGAGTAGTGAGTACAGTAGTGAGTAGAGTAGTGAGTAGTGAGTGCAGAGTAGTGAGTAGTGAGTGCAGAGTAGTGAGTAGAGTAGTGAGTAGTGAGTAGAGTAGTGAGTAGTGAGTAGAGTACTGAGTAGAGTAGTGAGTAGTGAGTAGAGTAGTGAGTAGAGTAGTGAGTAGTGAGTGCAGAGTAGTGAGTAGCGTAGTGAGTAGAGTAGTGAGTAGTGAGTGCAGAGTAGTGAGTGCAGAGTGAGTGTGCAGAGTAGTGAGTAGTGAGTGCAAAGTGAGTGTGCAGAGTAGTGAGTAGTGAGTGCAGAGTAGTGAGTGCAGAGTAGTGAGTAGTGAGTGCAGAGTAGTGAGTGCAGAGTAGTGAGTAGTGAGTGTAGAGTAGTGAGTAGTGAGTGCAGAGTAGTGAGTTCAGATTAGTGAGTGCAAAGTAGTGAGTGCAGAGATGTGAGTGCAGAGTAGTGAGTAGAGTAGTGAGTAGTGAGTAGAGTAGTGAGTGCAAAGTAGTGAGTAGTGAGTGCAGAGTAGTGAGTAGTGAGTAGAGTAGTGAGTAGAGTAGTTAGTAGTGAGTAGAGTAGTGAGTAGAGTAGTGAGTAGTGAGTGCAGAGTAGTGAGTAGTGAGTAGAGTAGTGAGTAGAGTAGTGAGTTGTGAGTAGAGTAGTGAGTAGAGTAGTGAGTAGTGAGTGCAGAGTAGTGAGTAGTGAGTAGAGTAGTGAGTAGTGAGTGCAGAGTAGTGAGTAGAGTAGTGAGTAGAGTAGTGAGTAGTGAGTAGAGTAGTGAGTAGAGTAGTGAGTAGTGAGTGCAGAGTAGTGAGTAGTGAGTAGAGTAGTGAGTAGTGAGTAGAGTAGTGAGGTGAGTAGTGAGTAGTGAGTGCAGAGTAGTGTGTAGTGAGTAGAGTAGTGAGTAGTGAGTAGAGTAGTGAGTAGAGTAGTGAGGTGAGTAGAGTAGAGTAGTGAGTAAAGTAGTGCGTGCAGAGTAGTGAGTAGAGTAGTGAGTAGTGAGTAGAGTAGTGAGTAGAAAGTAGTGAGTAGAGTAGTGAGTAGTGAGTAGAGTAGTGAGTGGAGAGTAGTGAGTAGAGTAGTGAGTAGTGAGCAGAGTAGTGAGTAGTGAGTGCAGAGTAGTGAGTAGTGAGTAGAGTAGTGAGTAGAGTAGTAAGTAGTGAGTAGAGTAGTGAGTAGTGAGTAGAGTAGTGAGTAGAGTAGTGAGTAGTGAGTAGAGTAGTGAGTAGTGAGTAGAGTGAGTAGAGTAGTGAGTAGTGAGTAGAGTAGTGAGTAGTGAGTGCAGAGTAGTGAGTAGTGAGTAGAGTAGTGAGTAGAGTAGTGAGTAGTGAGTGCAGAGTAGTGAGTAGAGTAGTGAGTAGTGAGTAGAGTAGTGAGTAGAGTAGTGAGTAGTGAGTGCAGAGTAGTGAGTAGAGTAGTGAGTAGTGAGTGCAGAGTAATGAGTAGAGTAGTGAGTAGTGAGTAGAGTAGTGAGTAGAGTAGTGAGTAGTGAGTGCAGAGTAGTGAGTAGAGTAGTGAGTAGAGTAGTGAGTAGTGAGTGCAGAGTAGTGAGTAGAGTAGTGAGTAGTGAGTAGAGTAGTGAGTAGAGTAGTGAGTAGTGAGTGCAGAGTAGTGAGTAGAGTAGTGAGTAGAGTAGTGAGTAGAGTAGAGTAGTGAGTAGGACATCACAGGCAGCAGCTGTGCAAGCTTCTTACACTCACAAGGAGACCACAGGCAGCTGAGGTGCAAGCTTCTCCCACTCACAAGAACGACATCACAGGCAGCAGCAGTGCAAGCTTCTTACACTCACAAGGAGACCACAGGCAGCAGAGGTGCAAGCTTCTCACACTCACAAGAAGGACATCACAGGCAGTAATGGTGCAATATTCTCACACTCACAAGGAGATCACTGGCAGTACACACCACATGAACACACTCCATAACACATAGCAACAATACATTGGTATTTACAATGCCATTAGCTCAAACTCAAATAAATCCGAGCCCGATTGCATTTCTAATGCTTGTCTTCTATTGTGATCGATATTATTTTTAATGTCTTCTATTTAGATGCTTTTAGTCATGAGAATGGAAATGACACCGTTTGCCGGGTAACAGTTTTCAAGCTCTCCAATGTATGTACATATTAAGGAACTTATACGTGTTACAATCGAAATTTAAACATTTACAGCTTCACATTTTGTAACTTGTCCCCACATGTGCACAAGTTAAACAGTTAAAACGTGATTTCGTGTAAACTGTAAAACATGACATCTAAATGGGCGGAGCAGCATCTTCTTTCCATAGACTACTCAATAACCCAAAAGAATATAAACCACACCCGTTGTTCGATTAGTTTCATTTCGCGAGTTATTTACCCGTGCCCATTCTGTGATGCAGGTTCCCTTTTCTTGCTTCGAATTCGTGTTTTGCGGCAACAAAACATATTCCGGCATTGTAAGGTGTTTGATTATGGCATAGTAGTTATTTATTTTATGTAGCTATATGTCAATATTTAAAAATGTATATTTAGTAAAAAGTGTTATTGCTTGTTTTTGGCTTTTTTTCTGTAACGTCAGCAGCTTGTTTTCAGAAACAGACAGATTACAGCAAACATTGCTCCTTTTCTGGTTCCTTTGAGCTTATTTATTGTGACTTTGTATATTATAATATTTACACAGTACTTCACTTCAGACGTGTTGGTGACCCGTTGGCGCAAACACTAAAGATTTATAATTAACATCACCAGCTTCCGGTTGTTAGTCTGTTTTCCCCTGGGGATCATATACTGTCAATATGTATATTATAATATTGTCAGTCATTGTATTCTCAGAGGAGTTCATGACCCATCGAAGCAAAGAGTAAAGAAATATAAACAACGTCACCAGCTTCTGGTTGTTAGTCTATTACCTACTTGGAATCATATACTGTGAATATGTATATTATAATTTGTTATTGATCTTCTGTTGTATTCATAACTTTACTTTTCTTTTCTTTTTACTGTAACAATGGTGTCACTCTTTACATTGTAATAGAGTGTCATATTGTTAATGAAGAGGATTTGGAGATTTGTCGGCGCCATCTGAAATACAGCTTACTAACCTTTATAACTTACTTGATCAGATATTTTTTCAGTGAGCATATTTTACGAAATTGCAGTCTAAAAAATATAGCTTTCATACATACTTTCTTACTTTAAACATTTGATAAACCCTACATTTCTAAATGTTATTTTCTAATTTCTATTTTTATCAGTTGCATTTCCTATACACCTTCTCCCTATAGAATATATATTACCAGTACTGTTTGTTATAATAGTACTGTCCTATATATTCTTTAAAGAGTACGTGATTTGTTAGCGGAACAGTGTGCGACCTCTAAGCACTCCGACAGAATGTTCCTGAATTCTACTGAATACAAATTAAAAAGAAGTGGTAATGCTTACATTTCTATGCAATAAGTAGTCATTTGTGTTTAACTGTTTTTTACTTGTGCATCTGACCTCAGCTGATGTAGTGCGGTAGTGTTTCTTGTAGCACTTCTTTTCTACTTTATCTAAAAGTAACACACACCCTCTTATATTATCAATAATATGGGGCAACACTTTTACAAACTGTAGCATAAAAAAGGAGGGTGTAGCCACTCTTAAGTGATATTTTATGAAATTCCATTTTTATTTGTCATCCCTTTAATATATACAGCATCAGTTTCCGAAGAAAGTTTTTTTATAATTGCTTAATAAAAAGTGTTTGAAACCTACACTGAAATTTTGGCTGCACAACCACACCTCCCCGTCAGAAAAGTAAACACCACATTATAAGTAAATAGTGCTCCTGGGAAGTATCCCACCCGCAAACTTGATAAAAAGAAGACCGTAAGACACTCTGTTATTTTTCTGCCATGATTTGTACATCCCACGGCAATTATATAAATGGTCCTTAAAAAATATAAAAACCAATTTCTACCTTCACAATCCCTGTCCACCACCTTGTGACCACTGTACAGAGTTAATAGTGTTCCTCCCCTCCCCTCTACTAATTTGTGTCCCCGTACTCCTTTGAAGTGCGTCACAAAATAACTGACAACAGTAAACTGTTCCCACACAATAAGGAGTTGTAAGTTGTTTGATTATGGCATAGTAGTTATTTATTTTACGTAGCAATTTCTCAATATTTAAACATTTATATTTTGTAAAAAGTGTTATTGCTTGTTTTTGCCTTTTTTCTGTAACGTTAGCCGCTTGATTTCAGAAACAGACATTACAGCAAACATTGCTCCTTTCCTGTCTCGTTTGAGCTTATATATTGTGACTTTTTATATTATAATATTTACACTGTACTTCACTTCAGAGGTGTTGGTGACCCGTCGGCGCAAACCCTAAAGATTTATAATCAACGTCACTAGCTTCCGGTTGTTAGTCTGCTTTCCCCTGGGGATCATATACTTGTTATGTTATTCAGAATTTGTTAAGCGCATGGGCACCCAGAGGTTTCATGGCGCTAGTAGTGAGGATAGATGACAGGCAGTTGACCTAATCTGACGCTTGCTTGAATAACCAGGTCTTCAGTGCGCCCCTGAACTCCATGAGATTAGTGCATCTCCTGAGCGACACGGGGAAAGAATTCGAAACCTTTGGAGCCAGGTAAGCGAATCGACACCCGCCAAGACGTTTCCGTTTGAAGGAAGGCAAAGTGAGGAGGGACAGATGGGCAGAGCGGAGATTGCGGGTCGGCTCATGTTAGGTTATAAGGCTGTTAATAAACATGGGGCTTTTCCCGTGGAGAGCCTTGAAGGTCAAGCATCCTACTTTGAATGTTACCCGTTGGGCTATGGGTAGCCAGTGAAGAGTGGCCAACAGTGGTTTCGCCGAGCTCCTGCTGTGGCTTTTGAAGATTAATCTGGCCACCTGATTTTGCACAATTTGCAAGCGTTTAGACAAAAACTGGGGAAGGCCTAGATAAATAGAATTTGAGAAATCTAATCGGGAGAGGACCAATGCGAGAACCACCTGAATGAGAGCAGGGTGCGTGAATAGATGGGCAATTTTTCTAATCTTACGTAACTGAATAAAACTGGACGAGATCCCCGCTCCCACCTGGCTTTTCAGAGAGAGATCGGAGTTGATGGTGATCCCGAGGCTTTTCACCGAGAGAGAGCGAGAGGGGGGAGATCCCATTGTTGGCGGACAGAAATGAGGGCAATATGTATATTATAATATTGTCAGTCATTGTATTCTCAGAGGAGTTCATGACCCAATAAGGAGCAAACTTGTACTCGGAACACTTTAGCCAATAAAATGTCCATGTTGTTCCGCAGAGGAGGAGGGAATGGCTGCCAACACTTCTACTTTTAATGCTTCACAGCCAATGAACATTAAGTTTGGGAAGGTCCCGCTTGGAACACGTTACCCAATGAGATGTGCCTAATACTCTGCGGAGGGGGAAGGAATCGCTGACAACACTTCTACTTTCAATGGTTTACAGCCAATCAACATTAAGCTTGGGAAAGTACTCCTTAGAACACGTCAGCTTATTAGAAGTCTCTCTTACTCCGCGGAGGAGAAAGGAATAGCCAGCAACACTTCTACTTTCAATGGTTCACAACCAATGAACATTAAGCTCTGGAAGGTCCTCCTTAGAACTAAGCATGAGCGCAAAATCCGCTCCGATCGCGGATTTTGCGGATTTTCGGTAAATCCACGATCCGCGAACTCTCGCGAATTTACCGAAAATCCGCAATCCGCGATCGGAGCGGATTTTGCGGTCAAAAGTTCAAGCCTAACATAATTTATGATGGCGCCGGCAAGCTGCCAGCGCCATCCTCAAATGGTTACTTAATTAGCTTCGACAGGAAGCTCTAACAGATAAGATAAAGCAAGGGCTCGAGCGCCTGCTTTATTTTATCAGTTGGAGCTTCCTGTTGAAGCTAATTAAGTAACTTTTGCAGGATGGCGCTGGCAGCTTGCCGGCGCCATCGTAAATTATTTAAATGGTGGTGTCTTCTTGAATAAATATGAAGGGCAGGGTTCATTCGGGCACGACGGTCCTGGCACAAAAAATAAACCTCAACAGATATCAATAAAGCATGTGCCCTAGTTGAAGCGCAAATGCAGTGACTCATTCATCAGCCCAAAAATAAATAATCGTGAGCGTTGTGGAGGCTGGGCAGGTGTGCCTTGTTCCCAAATATACCATCGAAAATCCGCTGTGATGCTGGCCAGAGGCATTTGCATCTTTGACTTTGACGAGCGGAATCCCCGTGCTGTTCCTGTGACCAGGGGCTTCTGTCTCTTAATCTGCTGCTCTGATCGGCTTTTATACACACAAGCGGCATGTGCGCTCGCATGGAAGCCCCGTCCGTTTGGCCCCGCCCGAGCTTCTGTCTCTTAATCTGCTGCTCTGATCGGTCTCTGACCTGTTATACACACAAGCAGCATGTGCGCTCGCATGGAAGCCCCGTCCGTTTGGCCCCGCCCACACACTCGAGGAAGCCCCGCCCCCAAATCCGCCGATCCGCATAATCCGCGGATTTTGCGGATCCACGATCCGTGAATCCGCAAATCCGTGAATCGTGGATCCGCAAAATCCGCCCATGCTTACTTAGAACATGTGAGCCAATCAGATGTCCTTGCTACTCTGCGGAAGGGAAGTGAATGGCTGAAAACACTTCTACTTTCAATGGTTCACAGCCAATGAACATTAAGCTTTTTGTTGGAACACCTCAGCCAATTAATTGTTCATTTTTTTCAGCGCACAGATAGAAAACTCGCCCTACCACATATTATTAAATTTCCTGTAACAAAGTGACACTATCCGTGATAAAAATGAAAATGAAGACTGCATGTAAACATTATTCTGCATTATATTAAAGGAAGGCCGTAATACGGCGCATTGTTGTTTTCCTGATATAATTTCCACAGCCTACTGAGCCCCATCCCAACAAGAGCGAAGCCCAGGGGCTGCAGGGGCCCCAGCGGGCCCCCACAGCCTCAGCAAGCCCCCGCTATTACTTTTTTTAAAATTCCCCGGGACCTAGCCCACCCAGGTGTCTCATTAAAGTAAAACGCGGGAAGCCGTGACCCCAGCGCGAATAGCGCCAATTTGTTTTATGAAAAAAATGTTTGATTTGGCCCTAGGGGTCCTTCTGAGACCCCCTGAGCAGGCCTAGGGGGTCAGGATGTTTCTACCCTGCCCCCTTCTCTTGTTTTATATCTTTATTTCTCTGTTTTCTAGCGACTCATTTCCGCCGAACCACAAGATGGCTGCCAACACTTCCTGGTTTGGAGTGTTGCCAGCCAATCACAGTGAAGCTCGTGCACGGGACTTATTCTCCGCCCAGATATCGAAACTTTTATTTTTCTAATTTCTCAGCAACTACTGAACAGATTTACACCATTTAAAAAAAGGGTCGCTTTCTGAACCAAGCTCTACCTTTCTACCAAATTTGGGGTAATTCCATTCAGCAGTGATGGCTGCAGCACATCGCAAAATTTCCTATGAAAATTATGTAAACAAACAAGCCTGACAGTGGAACCCTTAAATCCACAGCACCTGAACTGCCATCCCTCTATTATTCTAGCCCCTCTATACTTATTGGGGTCTGTGTGCACACTGAAATGCACCCACCATCACAGTGCAAGTCCCCATGGGAACATAACAATTTAAAACATAAGCACAGGTGCACCACATGTCAATTTCAAAAAACAGAAAAAACAATTGTGTAATCTGTATACAACACAAATATTCTTCAACATTTTCCTTTTATTTCAATTTCTATTGTTTTTAAAATGTGGTCATAAACATCAATTTTCACAATGATACAGCCAACGCGTTTCGTCCTTTAAAGGACTTCTTCAGGGCTGTTAATTTAAACAGCCAGAAAATACACATCAGTAGCCAGAAACCAAGAACAAATATAACACATCACATACTGTACATACATTTAAAATACTATTCTTTTTAACCACTGAAATACATCGATGGTGCAGTACAAAAAACAGGAAAAAATGAAAAAGAGGAAGGACAGACCAACATTTTTTGCTTATTTAAATTATTATTCTCCATACATACGGACAACATTTCATAAAGTTTTCCTATATATAAAACATATCAAAGAGCGTGTCAAAAAACAAAGCTCCTTTAACAGCCTTATACGAACTGCCACGAAAAAACAAGCTACCTAGGGATACTGGGAGGTAGAAGAAACAGGAAAAGAAAGAATGGTAAGAAGTATTACAAGTGAACAAAGCGAAAACCAACAACTTGATGATCGTGCTATGTGATTAAGAGAGGGGGAGAGCTTTGAAAATAAACATGGGGAAAATGTGTTTTGGGACCCCCCTTTTTTCTCAGCTCCCCGCTTGATGAATCACCCCCAAACTTTCAGGATAGGAGCTGACCTGGATAGACCTTTTTTTGGAGAATTTCGCAAAGATTCGGCAAACGACGCCAAAGTTATTAGCAAATCAAAAAATGCTTTTCCTATGGAAACTAGGTTGTAACTATAACTACCTACTGACAACTGCTATATATATATGTATATATATATATATTCACTGAAAAAACCATGGGTTATAGACCATATATAGTTAGGAATTAGCATTTACAAAACCTTGAAAATTCACTGAAAAAACCATAGGTTATAGACCATATATAGTTAGGAATTAGCATTTAAAAAACCTTATTTTACTCACACAAAACCATTGAAATTCCATATATAGTTAGTTGCACTAACTATATATCGCGCACCCGCAATCCACTGCTGATCATGTCACATATTACATCATTCATGACATGGTCAGTGACATCACTGATGACATCACTGATGACATCTCAAATGACATCACTGATGAGATCACTGATGACATCATCCAGTGACTGTGTGTTTCTGTAAAGTTTAAATATGTTTTACATATTGAAGAATGAGTAGATGTATAAGTGTCTGGACGAAGGATTTAGTAGGTGCATGACTGAATGTATGAGTGAGTGATTAAATGTGTCTCACTGAGTGCATGGGTTAGTGACTAAACTGTCTTAATTTGTGCATCATTATGTCTGTTGTTCTGTAAACTGCTGCATGTGTTGATCATTAGCTATACGAGAGGCTATATGTGTTATTAATTGGTTGCCCAAGTATTTCTATGGCAGATTGAGTTTGTGTGGGGGTGGCTGGAAGGTGTGTGACTCTATGCATAGATGTGTGAGCAGTTTATTCACTAGGTGTATGAGTTCAAGAGTGCATGTGGAAACAGCTACATGGGCAGTTGACTGTGTGCATGAGTGTATTGATGAGTGAATGGATATCTCAATGCTACATGTCATAGTAAGTACATATGTAAAACACAGTACATGTGAGAGTTGGCATATATAAATAACTGTGCATGAGAGCCACTGAATGAGTGAGTGGTTGTATCGATCATTGTGAACTTGTATCAGGGATTGTATAAGAGAGTAAATATGTGTTAGTATATGTTTCAATAAGTAAGGTGTGTTTAACTGTATAGTTGAAGAAATGGAGGTGAGATTGTTTCTTTGCATGACTGACTGGGTGTGTGAGTAACTCCATGGATGAGTGGCAGTGTGTGAGTGTCTGTATACACTGAGTGTATCTAAGGTTATATTAGAGTCTGAAGAGGTTTATCGTATTAGCACAAGAATGATGTCAAATGAGATGTCATCAGTGATCTCATCAGTGATGTCATTTGAGATGTCATCAGTGATGTCATCAGTGATGTCACTGACCATGTCATGAATGATGTAATATGTGACATGATCAGCAGTGGATTGCGGGTGCGCGATATATAGTTAGTGCAACTAACTATATATGGAATTTCAATGGTTTTGTGTGAGTAAAATAAGGTTTTTTAAATGCTAATTCCTAACTATATATGGTCTATAACCTATGGTTTTTTCAGTGAATTTTCAAGGTTTTGTAAATGCTAATTCCTAACTATATATGGTCTATAACCTATGGTTTTTTCAGTGAATTTCAATGGTTTTTTATTAGCAAATATCATAAGCTGTCGAATGTCAAGTACGTGGTAAGTGAAAACATTTTCGTGTTTATGCACACTGATCTGCTTTGAATGGTGCCCCCCGCCCTCATTTCTATTAGGAGTACTCTCTCTTTGTCTCTTTGCAGATAGTGAAAGGTAGTTAACGCAGGCCTTTGCCCCTGGTTTTAATCCGTCGTGCCTGCTTCTCTCTCCATTTCATTGATTGTTATCCAAGTATTTACTGTTTTAGAATTAGTTCTCTTTGGTTCATTCTCTATTTACAAACAAACACAGAGTCGCAATACTCTGTTTAGTCTTTGCAGATAACGAAAAATCGTGTAAAAAAAAAGAAAAGGAATCGAGCAAAATCAGTAGGCCACTAATGGGATCTCTTTTTGACCTCGCTAAAATAGAAACATTAGGAACAACCCCTCATGACAAATACAAAACTAGTGAGATGAACTGAACTCCACACAATGATGGCTGCAAAACAGCTCGGCTCCGCCACCCACCCCGCCCAAAATAACGATAAAGAGCGGCTGCCATGATTGGTTGCGGAATGGCCACAACGGAGCTACGAAATGGTGGTGCTCTCATGCTAACCCCAGCTTCAGTCTGAAACATCCAGAAACACTGTAGACTACCAATTCGATCAGTTCCGGTAGCGCCCCAATGTAACCCAGTAGAGAAGAACTAGCCCTCCCCTCTTTGACTGATGGTTCTTGTTGCCTGTCCCTTCTGTTGTCATTTAACAGAACTATTTAGCCTGCTGAAAGGGGTTGTGTTTCGACCGCTGGTTGGTGGAGACATTTTGACTATATTCTGGACCTGCGTTGTCGCGTAATGCGTCATATGACGCGCCGCGTTAGCGCATCCGGAAGTCATCCGGGGCGCGCAGCGCGTAACGTAAGCATAACAAGTCATGTGACTTGTTAATAAAACTTTTCATTGGTTCATTTTACTTTTCTTATTCTAATGATGAAAGCCTTGGTCATATCACCTAAAAATTACGCTTTTAATTACTTCCGAACATTATTTTTTCTTAAATATATGTTATAATGTTCCAGGCTAATGTACTTTCCCGGAAATTTTACAACTGTCCTGCAAGTAAAATATATTCTTTTTTCGAGAAAAAGAGCGTTTCTTCGTCCCATGACGGAGCCGTTGAGCAAAAGAGGGTCGACCTGCTGTCTTAGTCGCCGATACGCCTGAATATGAGATTCTTATCGATCACTTTATGTTGCAGGAATAGAAAACACAACAGCCCTTGACCATTTATCTTTACTGCGTTCCTTCGTATTATACCTTTTACCCTTCATGTAATTGGTCTGCTTTATTTCACTTGCCTTTTAATGATTCTAAAACAGTCACTATTATTAAAAACTTTACCAATGTATATACTACTACCATGTTTTCTTTTAAAAACCTTTATTGTGAAAATTTCATTATACAAATACGAGCCTATAACCACGTGGGCCTGCCACGGAGCAAACTGTAATCGTATATGATGAATAGACATTTACACTGTAGAGGAACGTAACGGGCGGGCCATTAGGTTGCAAGAACTAAGGTGTCTAACAGTTACGGAATCGGTGGACGTACATTTTATAATTAAAATACGACAGGGCCAGTTACAATAAAATTATCTAGATATACATTTGCGGGCAAGTACCATGGGTGACGTTAATTCGAATTTTCAACAGTACAGTAATCAATAACACATCAGAACTTAATATCAATAGGGATGTCGAAATATTCAATCAATTCTCGTCCCCGCCCGCCATGTGCTTCAAAACTGCATACGTATCTCGTGATTTCAAGGTTCTGCAACCAGTACACAACAAGGAGTTACGAGTCCCATTTATTCCGGCGCCATTTTGGGCGAGGACGGGCAGGTCCAGGATATAGTCAAAATGTCTCTACCAACCATCGACTATGATGATGTTCATATGCTGTATTTATTAGAGTAACACTCATCTGTCCACATGAAATTAATTTACCACAATCTAAACATGTCATTTTAATCTTTCCAAAGTTCTTCTAAATATTTGGGACCGTTTCCCTTGCCTCTGAAGCTCTCAGTGCCACTTCTTTGATGAATGTACTAGCAGGTCAGGGGTTCTCCTCCAAATCTCTCTTTTATGCAGCACTATAATTAATTGGTGCCACCTCTCCATATGACGATGCATGGTTTAGTTACCACAACTATATTTTTTTCGGTTCCTCTGGAGAGTTCATCGTGGCAGATGAAGCGTGTAACGTACCGGGCATTTACCTTTTTTTGCATGTACAGGAAAGGAAAAAAAAATCGAGCGTCCGAGTTCTAAGGTGTCCCAGGGCCATTTTAGTGGACCAGGCCCAAATCCAAAGAACAGGCCGCCATTTTGAGAGTCCTCTTGCAGCCGCCTGTCGCTGTAGCATCAAGAGCAGCCGAAACTCAGCTGAATGGCAACTGAAACGGTAAATGGGCGCCCCACTACATTTCAGCATTGTAGGATGACCACACCAGTACAGCAACTTGCTAGACATCACCTCGGTGCCATCCGGATCTCGGCGCCCCACTGCAGATGAAGTGCCTCTCAACTATGAAACCACCACGGTGACATCCGGATCTTGGCGCGTTGTGCTGCCTTCGGCCTATTCGCACATCGGTCCGCTACTGACGTCATCTCACAGGCTAATGGGGCGACCCACGCCGAGTTTCAGCATTGTAGGATGACCACACCAACTTGCTAGACATCACCTCGGTGCCATCCGAATCTTGGCATCTCAACGCCTAGTGGTATCTTCCATACAGAAAATATTGTTACGCTGCCTTTGGCCCCATTCGCACATCAGTCCGCAACTTAGACATCACCTCGGTGCCATCCGGATCTTGGCATCTCAGCGCCTTGTGGTGTCAGTCAGAAAATATTGTTGCGCTGCCTTTGGCCCCATTCGCACATCAGTCCGCTACTGACACCATCTCACAGGCCAATAGGGCGCCCCACGCCGACTTTTACCATTGTACGATGGCCACACCAGTGGCACAACTTGCTAGACATCACCTCGGTGCCATCCGAATCTTGGCATCTCAACGCCTAGTGGTATCTTCCATACAGAAAATCTTGTTACGCTACCTTTGGCCCCATTCGCACATCGGTCCGCAACTTAGACATCACCTCGGTGCCATCCGGATCTTGGCATCTCAGCGCCTTGTGGTGTATTCTCTTCAGAAAATATTGTTGAGCTGCCTTTGGCCCCATTCGCACATCGGTCCGCAACTTAGACATCACCTCGGTGCCATCCGGATCTTGGCATCTCAGCGCCTTGTGGTGTCTTCTACTCCGAAAATATTGTAGAAAATATTGTTGCGCTGCCTTTGGCCCCATTCACACATCAGTCCGCTACTGACACCATCTCACAGGCCAACAGGGCGCCCCACACCGACTTTTACCATTGTACGATGGCCACACCAGTGCCACAACTTGCTAGACACCACCTCGGTGCCATCCGGATCTTGGCATCTCAGCGCCTTGTGGTGTCTTCAAATCAGAAAATATTGTTGCGCTGCCTTTGGCCCCATTCGCACATCGGTCCGCTACTGACGCCATCTCACAGGCCAACGGGGCGCCCCACGCCGACTTTCAACATTGTAGGATGGCCACAGAAGTGCGACAACTTACTAGACACCACCACGGTGCCATCCGGATCTTGGCGTGTTGTGCTGCCTTCGGCCTATTCGCACATCGGTCCGCTACTGACGCAAACTCACAGGCCAACGGGGCGCCCCACGCCGACTTTCAGCATTGTAGGATGGCCACACCAGTGCGGCAACTTGCTACACACCACCTCGGTGCCATCCGGATCTTGGCATCTCAGCGCCTAGTGGTGTCTTCTATTCCGAAAATATTGTTGCGCTGCCTTCGGCCCCATTCACACATCGGTCCGCTACTGACGCCATCTCACAGTCCAACGTGGCGCCCCACGCCGACTTTCAGCATTGTAGGATGGCCACACCAGTGCGGCAACTTACTAGACACCACCTCGGTGCCATCCGGATCTTGGCGCGTTGTGCTGCCTTCGGCCTATTCGCACATCGGTCCGCTACTGACGCAAACTCACAGGCCAACGGGGCGCCCCACGCCGACTTTCAGCATTGTTGGATGGCCACGCCAGTGCGGCAACTTACTAGACACCACCTCGGTGCCATCCGGATCTTGGCGCGTTGTGCTGCCTTCGGCCTATTCGCACATCAGTCCGCTACTGACGCAAACTCACAGGCCAACGGGGCGCCCCACGCCGACTTTCAGCATTGTAGGATGGCCACACCAGTGCTGCAACTTGCTGGACACCACCTCGGTGCCATCCGGATCTTGGCGCGTTGTGTTGCCTTCGGCCTATTCGCACATCGGTCCGCTACTGACGCCGCCTCACGTGCCAACGTATTTTCTCCGCATTTTACACCCTATGCCGCATAACAGGTCATGTGACTTGTTTATAGAACTTTTCATTGGTTCATTTTACTTTTGGTTTCCTAATGATGGATGGCTTGATCATGTGACCTAAAAACAACACTTTTCATTGGATGAAAACTTTTTTTTTTTTCCCAAACGATGAAAGCCCCACCTTGTTTCTGGATGTTTCAGACTGAAGCTGGCGTCAGCATGAGAGCACCACCATCTCGTAGCTCAGTCGTGGTCATTCCGCGAGCAATCATGGCAGCCGCTCCCCACCAGAAGCCTGCAGGAGTCGGAGCCCCCAAAACTTTTGAAGAATTCTCAAGGCGGAGGGGACGCTTTCGAGAATGGGGTCCAAGACCTAGCAGACAAGCGTCCGATTTCCAAGGTGTCCCAGGGCCATTTCAGTGGACCAGGCCCAAAAAGGAAACAGCCTGCCGCTATTTTGAGAGTCCTGTGACAGCCGCCTATCGCTGCACCGCAAGAGTGGGCGCAACTCAGCTGAATTGCGGCTTTTGACACAGTGGACCAAAAACGGACGGAATGGCAACTGAAACAGTAAAGGGGCGCCCCACTACAACAGATGACACTCCACCTGGAGAGGCCCGTTCACGCCGCCTCCCCCGGGGCGCCCCACGCCGTTATTCGGAGCAGCATTGTAGGATACCAAAACCAGTGCGGCAACTTACTGGACATCACCTTGGTGCCATCGTTCTGCTGCCTTGGAACTATTCGTGCAACAGTTTGCTACTGATGACCCACCCCCCGCGACGCCCCATGCCATTATTTGCTGGGTGGCAACTTACTAGACATCACTTTCGTGTCATCTAGATTTCAGCGCGTTCTGCTGCCTTGGAACTATTCGCACAACAGTTTGCTACTGATGACCCACCCCCGCGACGCCCCACGCCGGAAATCTGGACGTTGTGCTGCGTTGGGACTATTCGCACAGCCGACCGCTACTTCGTTGTTTTTCCCTAAAAATGTTTATATGTTATTACTATTTTTGTTTTCTTGTATATATTTATAAATTATTAAAGTTTTATAATCTTACTACTTTGTCGGAGTGCTATATATTTTTAATGTGACACATAATTGTAAAAACTTTGATGTACAAAGAGTCATCCCTGGAATCTTCCGCTTCAGGCTCGGTCCCCTCCCCAATCACAATACAGGATGGTTTTCAGATAATAGCAACGCTTCTGCTGTGACGGATCTCATCGAGTGTGGGCCTTGATCTACTATAACTCCTTTGAAGAGGGGTGATTCTTTACAGCTGTGGCCATAAACTACATCTGCAGGGCTAGCTGATACCCTAGGACCAGCCTGGACAATCGGACACAGAGGAAAAGGAGTGTCAGAGGGTGCGGTAGTGAATAGGGCGAAAGGGAGGTGTCGGGCGGGCACAGGGTGTGATTCTCAGGGAAGAGCAGCGCAGATGGGGGGAGGTTTATTACCCATGCATAAGACAGAGAGCGGGGGTGACCACTGCCTGGGGGAGATGCTTGCGAGGGTGGGGAGCCATGCTAAGGATCGACAGCGTGCACAGAGTGGGTCTGGTCAAGGCATCTAAAATGGCTGCCGTGCACGACAAAAGTGTGGCATTTGAAAAAAGACAAGATGGCGCAGACAATGTTTTTCAACACTTCCTGATTTCCTTCGAATCGAACGTTAACAGACGTTGGGGCATATTACCAAAGTTAAGCGATATTTATCCCTAACGATGCTTAGCAACGATTTTTTTACCGTCAGAAATTATCGCAGATAAACCTTGCTATTATCAAGGTTTATCGGAAATACGATAAAAAACGACCGCAATGCATTAATATCGCTGAAAACTCAGCGATATTCATGCATTACCGAGCTAATGCTCTTAGCCATGTTATCCACCTCCCATTGGATAACATGGCTAAGAACTGCTCAGGGCAGGTGGTAGCTTTTGGAGATATTCGCGCTTATCTCGAATATTTCCAAAAGTTGATAATAGGAGATAGCGATGTTAGCGACTGTTTCCAGTCGCTAACATCTTGGCATGCCCACTTTGCATGTCATTAGTGATAAATATCACTCACATGCAAAGTGGGGCCCAAGATGGTCGCTATCTTCTACTAGCCGTCGCTAACTGGTGTTAGCAACAGCTAGGTAATACACATATAATTTTATCTCCGCGAAGCGGAGCGCTGTTACAGATATATATCTTGTTTCTGAACGTTAATTTCTCAAAATGCACTGAAGCACATATATTGAGACCTAGCAAAGGCACATCGGGCTACCAGTCCCTACAATTTTGCCAAGTTTCGTGCAAATCCATTCAGCTGTTCGATCCTACCGAGAGACAAGATGGCGGCCGCTACGGACTGTTTGGAATGTTTACAGACACCGGAGAGCCAATCAGCTTCGCTTCGCAAAGCTCCGTAACGCGAAAAGTACGCGAAGCGGTGCGCTGTTACAGATATATATCTTTTTTTGAACGTTCATTTCTCAAAATCCACTGGAGCACATATATTGAGATCTAGCAAAGGCACATCGGGCTACCAGTCCCTACAATTTTGCCAAGTTTCGCGCAAATCCATTCAGCTGTTCGATTATTATTATTTTTATTTTTTTTTGCCCCGCGGGGCCCTTTTAAAACCTCCACATCAAACCTAGGGGGTGAGCGACAATGTACTATGCCCCCTTATGGTCATTTGCCCCTTCGCTTTGGCCTCCTCTTGTCTCTCGATCCTACCGAGAGACAAGATGGCGGCCGCTACGGACTGTTTGGAATGTTGACAGACGCCGGAGAACCAATCAGCTTCGCTTCACAAAGCTCCGTTGCGCGAAAAGTACGCGTCCTGGGGCGCTGCCCAGTCCGCTGTTACAGATATATATCTTTTTTTAAACGTTAATTTCTCAAAATCCACTGGAGCACATATATTGAGACCTACAAAAGGCACATCGGGCTACCAGTCCCTACAATTTTGCCAAGTTTCGTGCAAATCCATTCAGCCGTTCGGGCTAAAAGTGAGGCCAACCGCCCTATGGAAATTAACATGGGAAAAACGCGTTTTGGGACCCCCCTTTTTTCTCGGCCCCCCCTTGACGAACCCCCCCAAAATTTTCAGGGGCTGCTCAAAAACAAAATGTGCCATTTTCCTGAAAAATTTCAGCCAATTCCGTCCACAAACGCCAAAGTTATTAGACATAGATTTTTCAAAAATCCCATAGAGAAAAAATCCTAACTATATATACCTACTGGCGACCGCCAGTAGGTAATATTACCTATCCTAACTATATATACCTACTGGCGACCGCCAGTAGGTAATATTACCTACTGGCGGTCGCCAGTAGGTATATATAGTTAGGATTTTTTCTCTATGGGATTTTTGAAAATTCTATGTCTAATAACTTTGGCGTTTGTGGACGGAATTGGCTGAAATTTTCAGGAAAATGGCACATTTTGTTTTTGAGCAGCCCTTGAAAATTTGGGGGGGGTTTGTCAAGGGGGGGCCGAGAAAAAAGGGGGGTCCCAAAACGTGTTTTTAACATTGAGTTTTCCATAGGGCGGTTGGCCTCACTTTTAGCCCGAACGGCTAAATGGATTTGCACGAAACTTGGCAAAATTGTAGGGACTGGTAGCCCGATGTGCCTTTTGTAGGTCTCAATATATGTGCTACAGTGGATTTTGAGAAATTAACGTTTAAAAAAAGATATATATCTGTAACAGCGGACCGGGCAGCGCTCCAGTACGCATACTTTTCGCGCAACGGAGCTTTGTGAAGCGAAGCTGATTGGCTCTCCGGCGTCTGTAAACATTCCAAACAGTCCGTAGCGGCCGCCATCTTGTCTCTCGGTAGGATCGAGAGACAAGAGGAGGCCAAAGCGAAGGGGCAAATGACCATAAGGGGGCATAGTAGATCCTCGCTGACCCCCTAGGTTTGATGTGGAGGTTTTAAAAGGGCCCCGCGGGGCAAAAAAAAAAATAATAATAATAATCGAACGGCTGAATGGATTTGCACGAAACTTGGTAAAATATTAGGGACTGGTAGCCCGATGTGCCTTTGCTAGGTCTCAATATATGTGCTCCAGTGGATTTTGAGAAATTAACGTTCAAAAAAAGATATATATCTGTAACAGCGCTCCGCTTCGCGTAACGGAGGTTTGCGAAGCTGATTGGTCATTCTGTCACTGGGCTATAGTTGGGCTACATCTGGCTGATATTTGGGCTACATTTGTTTTTTTGTGTGTCTGGCGGCCATCTTTGGGCTACATTGGGCTACATTGGGCTTCATTGGGCTACATTGGGCTACATTTGGGCTCCAACATATATATAGGCCAATGTAGCCCAATATATATTTTTCAAAGTTAATTTTCGTAAAAACCACTGGAGCATATATCTTGAGACATAGCAAAGGCACATCGGGCTACCAGTCCCTACAATTTTGCCAAGTTTCGTGGAAATCCATTCAGCCGTTCGAGCTAAAAGTGAGTCCAACCGCCCTATGGAAATGAAGGAAATGAATGGATAATTTGTAATTAGCAAATAGCTAATCGCAAACTAGGAATGGTAAAGAATCGCTATTTATTCCTTAAAGTTCGCTATTTAGGAAATGCAAAAAACTTTGATGATACATATGGCGGTTCATCTCTAACAAGATAAGAAGCATAGGGATACATTTATGATGACTGGCGCATCACCAGGGATGTGTTAGTCATTCTGTGCCGGTGTTCCGTCACCTATGGTGTGCTGCATTTACAATGCGGCGCATCATGGGGCAAAAACAGCACAGATGCGTGATGTATCTGTGCCGTAAAGGTGGCGCATTGCTGGAGTTGTATCGCAAGTGTGATGAAGCTCCAGCAAGGGTCGGGGGTGCCCCTGTCGCAGGGTTTCTGTTCTCACACAGAACTGTGGACAGAGGATTGGAACCTCGGCGAATTAGGGTGTCCCAAAACTCACCTTAGTAATCAAAAACCCCTTAGCAAGCTAGGTACAGTGTCATATTGGATATAACAAACTCTCAATGTTTAGACAATCCAGAATATGAACTTATAGTACCTCAGGATACGTGGAACTCATGAACAGTCGGTCGTTATATATTTTTTAGAAACCAGAACATGGAGTTAAGAAGAACACATGTGTATTTGAAATGTTTATTTACTAATGCCGTCTTCTCAGGCGTAGTATCTTAGATAATACAAGTACACATATTATCAGTAGCAAAATTACCAGCATAGTTACTAGTACATAAAAAGCGAATGGTGACAGTATGTTAACATGCTGTAAATGAATAAGAGTTAGCAACACTTATAAGCAGCCACGGGCCGTGGAGGGAGTTACGGTGGGGCAGGGAGGCGGGGAGGGGGAGGGGCAGGGTGGAGAGGGCTCCACCCTGCCCCTCCCCCTCCCCGCCTCCCTGCCCCACCGTAACTCCCTCCACGGCCCGCGGCTGCTTATATCTCACCCTCCCTAATACACATATTATATTATTTGCTAAGAAGGTCTGTTTGTGTTGGTTTAGGGCGTGCCCATACTTTAGTGTCTTAGATTTGAAGGAATCACATCAGCATACACCAGCTCTCTCTTCATGTGAACCGCATCAACTGTTGTGTATGTGTGTTCGGCAAAGCAATATAAAACCCGCCTCATGCCCAGAATTGGCAGAAGCTGCACTTATGTTATGAGTATGAAGTCGTGGAGATCAGACCTCATAACAATTCTGTATCGTGTTGTTCTTGAAACTTCAGCACTCGCTGTACAGATATAGTTTAACAAGCAAAGCAGATAGTAGAGCAATGACATATTATTCTCATGTAAACCACGATGAACTACTAGGTTGAAAGCTAAAGCAACAACTAAGTGTCGTGTGCAGAAGTTGCAAAAAAGGAAAAATGGCGTTTAAACCGGTAATGAGCCCATGCTAACTTAACACGGTGTAAAGATATCCAGGACCTAGATGACACCTCCCCATGATCCGGAAACAAACTGAATAAGATAATAGAAGTGCCATCTCATGAGAGCAGATTGCAACTTTATATGTGGACGGTCCGCAAGGTAAAACATTAAAAACTAGGAAAATTTAATGCTAAAGAAAAATAAAACAGCCAAGTACTTTATCGAGTGTTAAGCCAATAGGCAAGCTAAATAATAAAAACTTGACAAATAAGTCAATGAATTGTCAATGAAATGCTAGTACTCAGCATATCAAACATGAAAAAGGTCTATGACATAACTGTGTATGCAAAATAAGCTGCAACAGCCTCCAATAGGAAGTCACCGTCTTCATCCGAAAAGAGTTCAGCCATCCAATTTAAAAGCGGAAAAGAACATACGTGCTCTCCCAGCACCGGATCCTCTATCACCATCAGAGGACAGCTCGGTGGGTTTTCAAGAAAGCTCTGTTCCAAGAAAGACTGTGTTGCCGCCAGTAAATTCCAGGGACCAATTAGTCCATGCATCAATGCCACAGCCATAATCCTTTCGCCAGGACAAACCAACTCGTGAGTAATGATAGGAGTCATCAGCTGATTAAAGTCGACGTCAGGAGAAACCGGTCCGCAGAGACACAAATCAATGGCCCAATCGAAATCACAGGTCAGGCAGTGAAATACAGGCTGGACACAGGTGAAGTAGGAGAATCGAAAAGATAATCCATATGCCGTGCTTAATATCGCCAACGGCATTGTGCCATAATATTCTAGCATGCGATTGCGGAACAGTGTCAGCAGCTGCAGGGCGGGAGCTTGCACAGGAGGGACATCCATATTTAAAAATGTAAAAAAGCACAAGAGCGTCCGCTGGTAATGCAAGTAAAAATGGGAATCCACGAAGCAGAGTGGAAAAAATAGAATGAAAGAAAGCAGGGATGACTCCAAAGATTTTCTCAAATGAAGTCACGAGACCACTGGTAACAACTTTAAAAAAGTGCGCCAGGGCCTTTGTGGAGGACGCGTTAAAGATAGTCCGAACCATCTTGCTGAAATGGAAAGGCAAATCTGTATTGAAAAGGGTCTGCACCTCTGTACGGGTGTTCGCTATGTGAAGCACGAAAGTTTCACGGGCCGAACTCAAGGCCACCTCTCTCTGAGACAAAAGAGCTCTTATTCTTGCCATGCCGTTGAAATGTGCTCCCAAGGTTGGTATTTGTGGCGAGATTGAAAACTCCCTATGTTCATGTGTGGGAGGAAATAGAACATTTCTGCAGCAAATAACCCGTTCACTTACTGTTACGATAAAAGGAATACTTTTAATTAACCCAGAACAATCTTCATTATTGAGCATCAAATAACTACCATTTTCCAACAACTTGAACGTGGGGATGATAGCAGGAACTGGCGTGCCTTGCAACACGCAAGCCATATTTGGTCGGTGTTTGTTGCATGAACCGTGTAACTGTATGTGCCTACACATTAGTAAATGATCTGGCGTCTCAGTGCATTCCTCTACATTCAGATAAACTTTTTGATCATCTTTGAAACATCTGTATGTGTATGGAAGCGACCAGACCTCATGAAGAAAAGCACTACCTAAAGGTTCATAACAACCTATTGGTATATATTTCATACAATTTGAAAACTTATATAAAGCAAAAGGCAGCGTTATTAAACCGTGGATAAGGCACGTTGCCAAAAAACCCGCAATCCTCTGCTGATGATGTCACTGAGCATGTCATGAATGATGTAATATGTGACATCATCAGCAGTGGATTACGGGTAATAGTATCTCTAGTTTACTCCCCTATAGCTGTCTTTCTTTTAACATAAGTGTCTGTTTCCTTCCCTTATACTTACTGTTCTTTTTAAAAAAAAAAATTTTTGGTTCACTTCCGGTTCGCGTACCGGCGAGCAAACTGGGAAGCGAACTACGAGAAATAGAGGTTGGCACAGTTCCAAATATTGTACCAATTTTTTTATAACGGGGAGGTAGTTCTGAAAAGAACTTTTTTTTTTATTGTTTTTGTTGTTTTATATTTTTTTTATTATTTTTCTGAACATTTTTTTACTTTTTTTGAATTTTTCTGAACAGTTTTATATTTTTTTGGGTTTTTCTTGGAGGGGGCAATGAAAACGATTCATTGTAAAGGGCTCAACAGGAGCAACAAAATAAAAAAAAAGTATTTATTATTTGGGGCGTTTCGTACAAACTTGCATATGATTGTCAATAGCTCTGTTGATCAGAGTGATGCTACTTTCTCTGTAGCAAATGAATCCATTGCAATGTACGCAGACTTGTTTTACTTCACCAAATCTCATTTGTATATTTGGCACCATCTCCCTGCCCTCTGGTCCCGTTACTTCCGGTACAACAGATCTTCTGGCCATAATAGGGAGATTATCTAGGTCGTTCCGAAACTGTGCAGCACTGTAGTTGTTAGGATGCCACCTAGTCATATGGCGATGCATTGTGTAGTTTCCGAAACTGTATTTTTTGTCGGTCCCTCTGGACAGTCTATCTTGACATATAAGGCAAGTTACGTATCTTGCATTTACTTTTTTCTGACCTTTGGGAATTTAAAAAAATTGCCAAATGAAGTTTTCTTTCCGGTGAGACTTCCTGGGCTCCTCAGGCAAAAACTGCCTCTCTTCGTGCTCGTCGTCCTGTTCCTCTTCTTCC
The DNA here is from genome assembly GCF_964261635.1 of Lissotriton helveticus. Lineage (NCBI taxonomy): Eukaryota > Metazoa > Chordata > Amphibia > Caudata > Salamandridae > Lissotriton > Lissotriton helveticus. The sequence continues at coordinate 14,588,007 of NC_136060.1, read as the reverse complement.
TCTTCTTGTTGAATTATAACTTGAGCAGGTGGTCCACTCTTCCTTGGATGTGGTGGAGGTGGTGGGGAAGCACCAGCTGAAGCTACTAAAGAAGCCATTGCTCACTGGTAACAAAGGGTCTTTCTCTCACAATGATGAAAGTCAGAGTGAGGAAAGAAGGAGGGATTTTCATCATTTGGGAAAAACAAGAGTTCTCAACCAATGAAAAGTGTTCATTTTAGATTATATGACCTAGTCTTATATCATTAGGAAACCAAAAGTGAAATGAACCAATGAAAAGTGTTATTACCAAGTCACATGACCTGCTGTGTTTACGTTAAGCGCTTTGCAGGGCCTCCCGGTTTGCTTCCAGAAACCTGCGCTTTGCGACTCGCTTCGCGTACCAGTTCGCTAACGTAGCACGTCATATGACGTATCATGCGACAACGTGAAACGTCATGCGGACGGGAGGCGTCACGATGTTGTTTTCTAACGCGGCAGTTGCGGTAAAGAAACGTTTACCGGCTCGCGGTCTATTTCGCGGCATCAAGGTCAGCTAACGGGAAGCTTCCCGATTCGCGAAGCGGGAACGAAGAAAAAAAAATATTTAAAATTTTTTTTATTCATAAACATATAAAATATATTTTTGGATTTAAAGAAGAATACATTTTACAGCTACAGATATTAGCTGTTAAAAAACCAATGAAATTCACTGAAACAACCATAGGTTATAGACCATATATAGTTAGGAATTAGCATTTACAAAACCTTGAAAATTCACTGAAAAAACCATAGGTTATAGACCATATATAGTTAGGAATTAGCATTTAAAAAACCTTATTTTACTCACACAAAACCATTGAAATTCCATATATAGTTAGTTGCACTAACTATATATCGCGCACCCGCAATCCACTGCTGATGATGTCACATATTACATCATTCATGACATGGTCAGTGACATCACTGATGACATCACTGATGACATCTCAAATGACATCACTGATGACATCACTGATGACATCACTGATGACAACATCCAGTGACTGTATGTTTCTGTAAAGTTAAAATGTGTCTTACATATTGAAGAATGAGTGGAAGTATAAGTGTCTGGACAAAGGATTTAGTAGGTGCATGACTGAATGTATGAGTGAGTGATTAAATGTGTCTCACTGAGTGCATGGGTTAGTGACTAAACTGTCTCAATTTGTGCATCATTATGTCTGTTGTTCTGTAAACTGCTGCATGTGTTGATCAGTAGCTATATGATTAACTATATGGGTTACTGATTGATTGTCCAAGTATTTGTATGGGAGACTGAGTGTGTGTGTGGCTGGCTGGGAGGTGTGTGACTCTGTGCAGATCAATGTGTACTTGTATCAATGATTGTATAAGAAGGTAAGTATGTGTTAGTATATGTTTGAAAATGTAAGGTGCTCTATGTTTAACTGTATAGACAAGAAAATGGAAGTGTCATTGATTCTTTACAGGACTGACTAGGTGTGTGAGTAACTCCATGGATGAGTGGCAGACTGTGAGTGTCTGTATAGGTGTATGAGTGCATATGATAGTGTTGTAAAGATGAGTGATTGTATGTATGAATGATTGTATGGGTGAATGAGTGAATGTGTGTGTAGACATAGGAATCAGTGAGTGCGTATGTAGTAACTAGTATTGGTGTGTCAATGGTTTCAAAAATTATACTCTGTATTTAACACTGGGTGAAACAGAGGTTATATTAAAATGTGAGGAGATGCATTGTATTGTCACATGAATGATATCATCAGTGATGTGGTCATTGATGTCAAATAAGATGTCATCAGTGATGTCATCAGTGATGTCATTTGAGATGTCATCAGTGATGTCATCAGTGATGTCACTGACCATGTCATGAATGATGTAATATGTGACATCATCAGCAGTGGATTGCGGGTGCACGATATATAGTTAGTGCAACTAACTATATATGGAATTTCAATGGTTTTGTGTGAGTAAAATAAGGTTTTTTAAATGCTAATTCCTAACTATATATGGTCTATAACCTATGTTTTTTTCAGTGAATTTTCAAGGTTTTGTAAATGCTAATTCCTAACTATATATGGTCTATAACCTATGGTTTTTTCAGTGAATATATATATATTATATATATATATATATATATATATATATAATATATATATATATACACACATCCAGGTAACTTGCTTTATTTCCAACAGAGCTTAGGCATGACGTGTTTCGACTTGAATGTCTTTTTCAAATGCCTACTCACAGTGATGCTTCCCACTTGCTCACTATTTGAATGTCAACATCCGTTCCGGTATTGGTAGCTTTTTCCTGGTGGGTAGAGTTAGAGTCCCGATTAACACTGCAGTTGCATCGGCAAACTACAAGTCCCAGCATGCACCTCTCACGTCATGCTGGGTGAGTACTCCCTCGACTTCCATGTGTCCCTGGCTGGGTCCTGGAATGTTTTAAGAACGTGGCTCAAGTAAGCTGGAGGACATCACTGTAGAAAAAAGCTTCTACCCTGGGTCCCAAACGCCTCAACCGTATTGTCCCAAATTCCTCCGTGCAGTCACGGACTGGTCTTAGCAGCGGGTTCAATGCTGGATCTGGATACGGTGGGTCAGAGTTCATCCATTCCCATGGAAAAACAAAAGTTTGCCGAAGCTGCCCTTGTAACTCCTTCCACTTAATGAGGCGGGTCTCCTCCAGCGCGCCCGGGCCATCGCGCACAATATGCCAAACAGGATTCTCACCAAGGAAAGAACCGGAGGGACACGAAAGGAAATCCAGGTAAGTTGCTTTATTTCCAACAGAGCTTAGGCATGACGCGTTCCCACCTGCTCACTATTTGAATGTCACCATACGTTCCGCTATTAGTAGCTTTTTCCTGGTGGGCAGAGTTAGAGTCCCGATTAACACTGCAGCTGCATCGGCAAACTACAGGTCACAGCATGCACCTCTCATGGCATTCTGGGTGAGTACTCCCTTGGCTTCCATGTGTCCCTAGCTGGGTCCTGGAATGTTTTAAGAACGTGACTCGAGTAAGCTGGAGGACATCACTGCAGAAAAAAGCTTCTCCCCTGGGTGACTGCACGGAGGAATCCTGGGTCACTGCATCTGCGATTTCAGGCTGGCAGGAATTTGGGACAATACGGTTGCCATGAAGCCTCAATTATAGCCAAGCATCCTCTAGTGTTGCTGATTAACCAACCTCACACATATTTCTTTCAGGTAGCAGGCACCCTGGTCAGGAGGCTTGTTCCTTCTTTTGCTTTCTGCCTCTACATTGGATTCACAGAATAGGAGTCCCCACTCTTCCCTTTCTTAAAGAGGCACTTGATGGTCTTCATTATTGATCTGGATTGATTGTTCTTTTTCACTAAATGAGTGGGACCTGGCATTGTAAATTTAAAAAGATAATTTCCACTAAATCTCTCACACTTCAACCATTGAGATCATCCAAAAGCCATTTACAGGTAGAGAATGCTTTGTTTGTTTTTCATTTCTTCTCACACCTGAAGGTGTTTCGCTCTCTCTACCTAATCTAGAGAGAGACAAGCCAACAGATTAACAGGGTGAACCGAGCCAGAGCTTAGTCAAGGGTCTAACTTGCCTCTTAGATCCCATGCATGAACCGATCCCTGAAAATGTTTGATCTGTAAATCATCCAACAAACATCATGAAAAATAAGACATACAGGTAGATTCATCATGGTCCTGATTTGCGAGTCCTTAATAACGATTATTAAGGAATCGCTATTAACGACTCTCAAATCGGGATTCATGTAGAAATTGCAAAATAAATTGCGATTCCTAAAGCCTCCTTATTTGCGATTAGCCTAAAGGCCCACAGGAATGAATGGGGAGTTATTCCTTATTTGCGATTAGCAATTTGCTAATCGCAAATAAGGATGCGATTTCAAGGGTGCCAGGGGTGTCCAAAGGACACCCTGTAGCACCCCTGAAATGGAAATGTAGCCTGATGTTGCGCACACACATGTCCAAAGGACATGTGTGTGTGTGTAACATACCACTTAGAAAAATGCACTAAAGTGCATTTTTCTAAGTTTTCGCTATTTACTACGAAATCAGACTTCGTGGTAAATAGCAGCCGGAAATTGCGAATTCGCAATTTGTAAAAGTTTCATGAATTGCATTCAAGGAATCTCAAATAGAGATTCCTTAAATGCTATTCCTCGCTAAAATGCGAATTCTGTATTAGCGATTTTTGCATTTGGGATGATGAATCCAAAATGCAAAAATTGCGCTTGCAAAGGGCCAGAATCCCAGAATCTGGCCCTTTGCGAGCCGTTTTCGGCTTGATGAATCTAGCTGATAGTCTCTTCAAAATTAAAAAAAGTGTATTTTTTTAACATTTTGAATCTTTAACATTAATCAGCACTTTATAGCACTGCACTGGGAAGTACTTAATAAAAGTGATATTTTTAGACATGAACGATTAGTAAACAAATAGACAAGCTAGTTGTCATGTAAATCTTTTACGTGGCCCAGATTATTATAGAGAACCATTATAGTTTATTAAATCAAACACAATAGGTTTTTATGCAACTGGTATTCTAAACTCACATTTGAAAGTGCTTTCAGATGTGATAAATAAGACAAAGGAGTTGTGGTGAAATACAATATTTGTTAAGATCACACTGTTTAAGGGGGGGAAGCTTTGATTTATCAAGATATTCTGGTCTCATTTTGTACAATTCAGCCACTATACATAGGCATGTATTTGCTTTCCTTTTTTATCTGAACACTTTCTTTATATCTCTTTGTGCATTTTCTGACGATTTTATATAGGTCAAACTTTACCCAAAGGTATTAATGTGCTTTACATGAGCATTGATTACATCACACATGGTCACATTAATTTTTTATGGGCACAGAGAGATTGAATAATTTGCCCAGAATCAGAGGATATTGAGCCAGCCAACGGTAAGACTCGAACCTAGTTCCCCAGTGCCAAAGTCAGCAGCTCTGGCTGTAATGCCACATCCTGGGTAGATGAAAGATGGAAGGCAGAAGCCACATGAAAGCTCTGCTCATTGTGAGCTCAAGGCTCCAACAGGATTGCAAGCTGAGCCAGGCTTCATCCTCGTGCCTGGCTTGAGCTTTCAGTGGCGTGCCCACCTCTAGCCTAACCAACCCACTTACAAGGTGCCCAAAAAAGATATTAGCCCACATTTGGAACTATATGGAGTGGAACTTCAAGTGGAAATATGTTTTTTGGAATTACAAGAGGTCCAATGTTACCAGTGGTGGCTCCTCCACTATGGCGGAGGAGCATCGCCCCAGTGCTTCACAGCAGTGCCAACTTTAGAAAATTAAAATGATAATAACGTTATTATTATTTTATGGTTCGTGTCCGTCGGCGAGTGGGCTGGTGTACACTGCTGCTTTGCTAAGGGAACAGGGGAGGATTGGTTTGCCTACTCCTAAGTTCACAGTGACTGTTTGGTCAGCTCACACAGTCATGCACACTTCCCTGTTTTCCATGCAGACTACATTACAGCCTGCAGGAAGAATATTCCAACCCTTCCAGCCCCTGGCTGAGCGTTCAAACCAATCACAATGCTGCATTGATTGGCTTAGGGGAGGGAGCCTGGCTGCCTGCTTCCTGTTCCTGGAGTTGGAGAAAGGAGAGCAGGAGCAGAGATGTGAGACTCAGCCTAAAGGTAAATTCAAGATTTTTTTATCCAACCAACACCTCCTGCAACCCCCACAGCCCCCCCTACAGCCCCCGTGCCCTCCCCCCACCCGCGAGTCATGCCAGGCACCCCTGAATGTTACAGCACCTCGATTCACTGGGTGTGTGAACAACTTCCTCTCTCTATTACATCAGAATGTAATAAAGAGAGACACTGGTATTGTATAGTGTTGTTATTTCTATATAACTTTCCTAACCATTGAGAGACCCAAATGTGCATATCTGGCAGAAACAATGCATTGTTTTATTTTCTTGCTTTCATCCCATTTAAAACCATAGGTATTATTTAAACAGAAATTGAAAAAAAAAGGTATGCTCCGTCATCAGGTTTTTAGCAACAATGCTGATAAATGCTGCCCACAGCCCTCCAAAGCTTTCCAGAACCCAGATTATTGGTGACGGAAATAAAGTGTATTGACACACAACTATACCTAAAGATCCATTCTCTAGAAGACATCAAATCGCTCAACCCAACTCTCGGAAAAACTCAGACCTGGCTGGCGGAAAACCATCTAAAACTGAATACCCTCAAAACCAAATTCCTCCTAATCACTCCTCCCGCCCAAGTACCCTTAATGCAAGACTGGATCAAACACCTAACAGCACTCAACTGCCAACCTCTTATCGTTGACTCAGCAAATTTGCTGGGAGTAATGCTGGACAGAAATCTCAATATGCAGAAACACATCAGCAAAGCCACAAAAGGAGCAAACTTTCAGATAATTACTTTGAGAAAACTAAAACCTTTCCTGCCTGAAAAGGACTTCAACCTGGCAGTACAAGCTCTAGTCATCCCAAGAGTGGAATATCGGAGTGTCTCTCTCCGCGGCTTTCCCAGATCTTCAATGGCCCCTCCAAGAGCCTCAACCAACGTCGCAGCTAGACTTATTACTGGCTCCAAAAGAAGATCCCACATATCCCCGGTCCTAAAATCCCTTCATTGGCTACCTTTTGAAGCCAGAATTCAACTAAAAATAGGATGCATGAAGCATTAAGCCATTCATCACAATGCACCCAGCTATCTGGCACAGAAACTTGAGCCCTCATGTGGGAACAGATCTGCCTCGCTTCACTACGACGCCTTGGTACCACAGAGGGCACTGACGCAACCCTGCACCATGAGCCTGGTCACACCATCTGATGCCGTCATTGAGTTGTTGCACACATCGCGGCCTGTGGGCACCTCACTCCGCACCACCTTGCTTCACGACAATGCCTTGGTATCCCCGACGCCGCCGCTCTATGCCAGAATCAACACCGTTGCTTGCACCGTGGTTCGGGGGCACCACTCGTAAAGTTACACGACGCACCGTCCTCATCCCACACCGCAGCCATAGCCTACTGACACTGGTGCCATCGAATCCAGTTCGTCAACTGACGACAGCGCTTCAGCAACGACAACGCCGCGGCATGCATTGTGACCTGCTAGCACCGCGACGAGCATCGCCTTCATCTCGCACCGCGACCCTGGTCTCACCGACGCCGCCATCTAACGCCGCCACTGAGCCGCTGCTTGCACCGCAACCTGAGAGCACCCCACGCCTTACCGCTGCAATTCGCACCGTAGCACCCGACGCCAGCGCTCCTGACTCCAACAGAGAGGAGATCGACGTGCAACACGTGTGACTTCGAGGGCCCCGACAACTCCTGCACCGACCTCCGGAACCGACGCCAGCGGATCCCGTGTTTTCGGAAGCTCTATGAGAGGTCGCCGACGCCCTACATTTCTAAAAGGTACTATTTGCGGGTCTTCCCGACACCGCAGCTGGCCTGTGACGCCGCGGTGAGCCAGAACTGTTTGGATTTGTTTGTTCATGACGCTGTGATAGCCCCGGATGGAGCTATCAACATCAAGGAACTGTTTTTAAAGCGTATTTTGATAACTGTGGACTTTTAAGTACTGCATTATGAATTTTTATCAGTTTTTGGTCTTGTCATAACTATATATAAATATTGGATATTTTTCTAAAATAGTATGGTGACCTTTTGTAGTGCTTATGCTGTCTTACTGTTGGTTATGTGCAAATGCTTTACCCACTGCCTCTAAGATAAGCCTGACTGCTCGTGCCAAGCTACCAAGGGGTTGAGCAGGGGTTATTTTTGGAGTGTAACTCCCTTATCCTGACTAGAGTGGTGGTTTCTGCCTGGTTTTGACACATGCCCTAGCCTGCCAAAAATCCCATTTCTAACATTGGTTGTCAGCGGTGAGGATAGGACTTGCGTTTACACTTGACTTGACAGTGATTGGTGTGCACTACTACCATGTCGCAGACCATTATGTGCCACATACTGGTTCTTTTTCTTTTTGGCCTATTTTTTTATCTTACCAGTTTGAACTTGCTGCTTCATCATGCCTGAATCAATTGCATCATCTGTTGCATCCTTGGAAGTGGCCTTTGAGGAGGAGAGGTTAGAAACCTACAAGGTGAAGGAATTGAAGGCGATCTGCTAACCCCTCATAATCCAAATCAGGGGCCTCACCAGAAAAGAGGAGCTACAAAAGGCGCTGAGGGCCTGGGCAGCAGCCAGACATGCTAGTGAGCTGTCTGGAGATCTTGGCATGGAGGCAGCCTATTCCAAGGGTGGATGTGCTTTTGGGAAGGGGCACCCTCTAAACCAGGCAGCAGCAGTCTGTCCCCAGAGGAGCTGGAGGACAGGCGGGAAGCGAGGAAGTTCGGGTTGGAGAAACTCAGGATGCAAAGTGAGAGGAGAGACAAAAGAATAGCCATGGAGGAAAGGAGGATGGCTAAGATCGTCGAGAAGCACGTCCACTCTGTGCTTTCTTCCTTCCTTGAAGACCATGGGTTACTCCACTCTACCCAATCTGGCTTCCGCTCCAATTTGAGCACTGAGACCGCTCTTTTGGAAGTTAACGAAGCCATTAAGGAAGTTCTCGACACAGGCGGAAGAGCAATGCTGGTGTTGTTGGATCTGTCGGCGGCCTTCGACACCGTCCCGCATGATGCCCTCTTGAGAAGACTTCACGAGATCGGACTCAGAGGGACGGTGTTGAGCTGGCTGAGATCTTACCTAGCGGGTCGCCGACAAGTGGTCTGGGCCCCCCCATACTCCGCTGAGATGCCGCCTATGGATGTCGGAGTCCCACAAGGGTCGGTGCTGAGCCCGACCCTTTTTAACATCTTCATGACTCCATTGGCGGTACTGGCGGAGTCAATGGGTGCCCAGATCATATCCTACGCTGACGACACCCAGCTCCTCTTCACCTGCAAGAAGGGCAAGGAGTTCGACGGGGAGAGCATCCGTGGTTGCCTTGGGGCTGTCTTCAACTGGTTTCAGCGAAGCAGCCTCAAGTGCAACCCTGATAAATCTGAGGTGCTCTTCTTCGGCTGTCAGGCAGATCCGCCCTGGCAGGAATGGTGGCCGGTCTGCATGTCCCCCCCTTCCTCTTCCTCTGTGGTCGCCAAAAACCTTGGGATTAAAATTGATAACACCCTTGCTTTGAAAACACAGATCACAGGTCTCACGGGTACCTGCTTTGGTCTGTTAAAAATGTTGCGTAAATTCCTTCCTTTGCTCCCTCTAGCCCATAGGAAGCTGACAGTACAAGCTCTGATTTGTTCCAGGCTTGACTATTCAAATATCCTCTACCTGGGTCTGCCGGATTATCTTTTGCACAAACTCCAGGTTGTACAAAATTCTGCGGCCAGAGCCATCTTCGGCCTGCCCCGGCAAGCCAGATCATCTGAGTTGCTTTCCTCCCTGCACTGGCTTTCGATTAAGAAGCGAATTACATTCAAAGCTCTTACACTGGCCCATAAGGCACTCCATTTGGTAGGGGCTTCCTACATTCAGAAACGGCTTTCTTTCTACAAGCCCACCAGATCTCTCCGGTCGGAAAATCTTGGTCTGGCAATGGTGCCTCCCATTAAGAAGGCCAGAATTGGTGGACGTTCCTTTAAACACCTCGCCCCCAAACTATGGAACTCTCTTCCCGTTGATCTCCGCCGCATCTCCAACCTGTTTGCCTTTAGAAAGGCCCTGAAGACTTGGCTTTTTAATCAGTAATTCTGTTATGTTTTGCTGTCCTTCTCCTTTTTTTCAGTAATGGGTCAGAAAGCGCCGGGACACTCCTTGGAGTAGCCGTGCGCTATATAAGTCACCCATTAACATAACATAACATAACAGGATGATGTTAGACCATGAGTTTAAAATGAGAGAGCTGGACTGGGAAGCCAGTGGGGCTAGGCCCAGCCCAGATGGTGGCAGCAAAAGTGCTAGGTCCAGTACTGAGGATGAGGTACACACACACACACACACAGGTTCGGGCCCAGCTTCAAGGAGGGGGTTGATATGCACCGGGGGTTTCAGGATTGTGAGGTAACTCCAGAAGTTCTCAGTGTCCCTGAGGTGGATTGGGGAACTGGGACAGGGGATCATTTTCCTGGTAGTGGGAGGGACACTCTACTGACTCTAGATGACAGGTCCAGGGAGAGGGGTTCCCCCATGATAGAAGCCCTGGTACGTGAGTATGGAGACCAGCCAGAAGAGTATGGGTTGAGGGACAGCAACAGTCAGACACTGTCTCACCAGTCTTGTGAGAATTATGAGGGGTACTTTTCTGAGACACTAGATGGTTGGGTGAAGGGTAATTTGGTTAACACCTGTGTGGGGCTGTGTGATTCAATTGTTGGAGAGCATATTTTAAGTCTTTGTTTCCCAGAGCTATGCCAACACCCAGGATGAGTTCTCTGAGCACATGGAGCTTGCACTGGAGGCAGACCTTTTGGTGGTTCCAGAGGGTCTTGAGAAGCATCTGGGGGTGATCTGGAAGGAAGTGGCTTAGGGTGGTGGAAAAGGTTCGTGTTAGCCCAGATAGGTTCCGGTGTCATGGGAAGCTGGTAGGGACTCACATCCTGTCTCTGCAGAGAAGGAGTGGGAACGGGCCGTGGCCCAAGGTGCCCAAAACCCAGTCTTAGAACTTGGGTGCTTCCAGGAGGGAACACCAGGTGGGGAGCCTAGGCTGTTCTGGTAGGCCGTCCGTTGAGGGGGATCTCCTAATGTCAGAAGAACGTGGAGTGTCTGTAAACATAGCTCCAGTGGTTCTGGTGTCTGGGGGTGCCGCTCCTAGGTGGAGGGTGTAGAAGTCCAGATGGAGGGGTGAGAGGGGGATGCGTTCCCCAGTGGGAGAACCAGTGAGTCCGGGGCCAGCCAGAAGGGCTGAGCCTCCTAGGAGAGACCATGGTTACACCACTTCTGTCCTGGGGGATCTTCGCGCACTATCAGATTGACAGGGGGCAGGAGATCTGCCTCAGGCAGACTGTCACACAACACATGAATCATGTGTAACCCTCAGGGGGGCTTGCATGCTCCCAAGGAAGTCCTGGTGTGCCAGGCAGGTGCTCAGCCGCAGGGGTTAGTCCCTGGGGTGGGAGGCCAGGTTCAGTTCCTGCCTGACCTGGAGGGAGGACGACTGAGAAGTGTCCTGACCGGTTTATCTTCTAGGGGTACCACTCCAGGTGGGAGGGTGCAGAACTCTGAAAAGGGGTGCAGAGGGAGGGAGTCCTCACCTCTGACCCCAGTTCAATCCAAGGGTTTAGATCCTAAGGTGGTGGACCAGTTGCAGGGTCAAGGCCCTGAACTGGTGGAAGAACTGTGTAGGAGGTCTGGTTCCAGCGTCCTGACAATTTTTGGTTCTGAGGGTGCTTCTCCCGGGAGGAGAGTGCGGAACCAAGGAAGGAGAGGTAAGGAGAGGAGAGCCTCGACCGAAACCTCTGGTCAGCCTGAGGGTACAGACCCTGGGTTGGAGGACCAAGTTCAGGGTGTTCCCCCTGACCTGGGGGAAGGGGTGACTGCTAACAGTGCCCCTACCAGTTTGTCTTCTGGTGGTACCGATTCAGGTGGGAGGGTACAGATCACCAGGGAGGAGAACTGGGTATGGGAGAGCCCACCACAGTCCCTTGCTCCTCATCAGGGTACAGACCCAGGACAGGGGTACCAGTTGCAAGATAGCACCCCTGAACTGGTGGGTGAATTGTCAGGACACCTGCCACAGGTGCCCTGACAATTCTGGAAGGAGGTACCCCTCCAGGTGGGAGGGTACAGAGCTACAGGGAGAAGGAGAGGGTGTGGGGGAGCCCACCTCCACCTCTTGTCCAGCTGCAGGGTACAGACCCTGGGCTGGTGGGCCAGTGTCAGGATTTCAAACCTGACTTGGGAGGGGTGAGAGTCGAGAAAGGGTGCCAGGCACCTGGGGCTACCACCCCCCACTCTCTGACGCCACAACTGTTGGAGTGACCTGAAAGGCATAGGGCCAGGCTCTCAGCACTGACAGTTGTCAGTGGTCACTGTGGCTGGCTGTCCGGAGGGACAGAGTTGCCCCTGGGAGGGGGAAAGTAGTCACCCCCCGGGAGTGGACTGGGCAACACCCTTGTGTTGGCCCTGTGGGTACTGTCTACCTGTTGGGATGCATCTGTGAGCAAAGTAAGTTTATGTGCTACATGGATGGGGTCCACAGGTGAGGAGAAGGGTTCCCTATTGGTCAGCTTAGTGGGCTCTGAGAGTATGGATAGTGGGATACAAGTAGGTTTAAGAAGGCGTAGAATGGGAAGAAAATCCTGCTGTTCCATGCCAGGTCCCATGTTCTATCACCCCAAGCAGGGAAGTCCATCGAGGTATGGATTGGTCTACCCTGGATTTAGGCTGGAGGGGGGTTGTGTTGGAAATGGCCCTCTTTGGAGGGTTATCCCTAAACTTGTGCTTCTTCCTCCTCTTTTTTCCTTACTTGTTTGTGTTGGTTTTAGGACTCTGGGCACTTTACCACTGCTAATCAATGCTGAAGGGCATATGCTCTCTGTGCAATGTGTGTTATGGATTGGTGTTTCCATGATTGGATATTTGATTTACTTGTTAGTCTCTAGTAAAGTGCACTAAGTGTGCCAGAGCCTGTAAATCAAATGCTACTAGTGGGCCGTCAGCACTGATTCTGCCACTCATGTGAGTAGCCCTAAAAATGTACCTCAGACCTGCCACTGCAGAGTCTGTGCCCAGTTTGTACCTGTCATGTCGACTTGGCCCGTGCACACACTTTTTCACTATTGCAAGGCTATCTGTTCCCCATAGGACAGAATGGGAAGTTTGTTTATAACATCTTATAAACATTACTGGCCCTGGGAACTAGGTGGGAAGATAACATTTAGTATGCCTGAATTCAGAATCTAACGATGCATCTTTTAGTAACGGTGATTTTTACATTCTGTGTGTGAAAATACCACTTTTAAGAAGTAGGTATTTTCTTGCTCAGTCATCCCCTGTGCCTCTGCTGAAATGTAGATTGCATGTCTCTTTTTTAAAAACACTCTTTTTATTAGTTACAACAAACCATGTGCATGAGAGGATAGTACTTTATAGCATATACAGATGTGAGCTCTGGACAGTTATCAAACAGCAGTTATATTACATTGTATCCACACCTTCTGTGCTTCTACGCATTTCTAATTCCACCGCCGGGGACACCACTATATCACCCCGATATCTATTCCAGCTTGACCATTTCCGGTCCCATTTCTTGGGGCACCCCCTCGCAACAAAGACCTCCGTTTCCGCCAGCATGCATCTGTCAAATTCTTTCACCCACATATTGACACTCGGAATAGCAGCTCCACCCCACCCTTTTGTTATTTCTCGTTTAACCAACGTATAGCCGAGCATAGTAAACTGTTGTTCCACTTCCATCAGGTCAGTCGTCTCCCATATATTCAACAAACCTAGTCGTGGCGTCAGGACAATCTCTTATGTAAGGCCTTATCCATGTGTTCTGAGGCCCCCTCCCACAAGACACGTAGCCCCGGGCTGCTCCACATAGTGTGATAAAATGTCGCCTGTTGGACACATCCCCTCAAAGATCATCCGATCTAGAACCTGTTTGCACCAGAGTCTGCCCCGTCATATACGAGCGGTGCAGCATCCGAAGTTGGATTAGCCTAAATTTTTGCGTGATGGCAGCCTCCTGAGGAGACATCAGGGCCTCCTGCCACTCCCCGTCACTAATCACTCCCAAATCATCCTGCCATCTCTCTCTAAGTGTCGGGAGAGCATCAGGAAGGTTGTTGCATAGTTTCCTATACGTGAGGGAATTGGCCGTTGAGGTCAGTGGCCCTTCCAACAATCTGTCCTCAAGCGGCGATGAATCTGGTATGTCTGTGAAAGACGGGAAAGCTGCCTTAAGGGCATGGCGGATTTGCAAGTATCTATACGCTTCTCCTTGGGCTAGTTGATATTGTTTCTGGAGTTCCTCAAATGAAAGTATCTCCCCCTTTTTGACCAAGTCTTTTACTACAGAGATACCAAGAAGGTCCCACTTGTCGAACCCGGGCTGGTGACACAGCATGCCCAGTTTCTGCATATACCAGAGTGGGGCCACCTTAGTAAGAATGCCAGCCCACACCAGTCGGGAGTTCACTGCTCGCCAGATCTCTAATGTATGTGATGTAGGCCCAAAGAAGCGCCCCTTGTTTTCCCTGTCATTAACGTACACGGCCCCCAAATATCTGGACCGGTCAGTTTGGTAGCGGTTGAGTGCGTATGCTGGGTCTTCCGGAGGGCAATATATCCAGCAATTGACAGTCACTAGTTGTGTTGCCCAATAGTAGAGTTGTAGGTGAGGGAGCGCAATGCCTCCATCATACCAACTCTTTGTCAGTTTCTTTAGAGCCACCCTTGGGGCCCTCCCATCCCACAATAGCATACAGACCTCCCCTTCCACCGTTTTGAAATAAGAATCCGGGACTTTATACGGGCAGTTTTGAAGGATATATAAGAAGCGAGGAAGGGCCAGCATCTTAAACAGTGCCGCCCTGCCAATCAGTGAGAGCGGGAGGGACCACCAATGTTTCACATCTGCTCGGAGTCGAGCCAGCGGTGGGGCCAAATTAGAGCTTTAGAACAGATTTGGATCTGGCATAACATAAACCCCTAAGTATCTAAACTCATCTTTTGCCACTACTGTGGAGCAGTCCGCCGGAAACCTAGGGGCCTGCCCCCACAACATATACAACACGGATTTATGCCAGTTAATCGCATACCCGGAATACTTGCCAACATTTGTTAAGATATTGAGCACCATCGATATTGATTTATATGGGGAAGCCAAGTATAAGAGTATATCATCCGCATATAAAAATATGCGGTCTTCTACATATCTGCCCACCTCATCCCACATACCATAACATCTCGGCGTATCCACGCCGCAAAAGTTTCTAATAAAAGGGCAAATATCAACGGGGACAGAGGGCATCCCTGCCTAGTACCCCTCCGCAAGTTAAATGTCCTGGAGGTATATCCATTTACCCACACCTGACC
Organism: Lissotriton helveticus; assembly: GCF_964261635.1. Classification (NCBI taxonomy): domain Eukaryota; kingdom Metazoa; phylum Chordata; class Amphibia; order Caudata; family Salamandridae; genus Lissotriton; species Lissotriton helveticus. Next base: position 14,572,983 of record NC_136060.1, on the reverse strand, counting down.
CATAATATCCGTGTAAAGCAGCCAAACCCATGCTATACATTTGGACATAATTCTACCCTCTCCAAAACTTCAAACATATATGGCCATTCTATGGAATCAAAGGCCATAGCGGCATCAAGAGACAACAAAGCGGCATCTTCCTCGATATACTGTCTCCGGGCCATCACATTATGCAAGCGCCTCAGATTGAGCATTGTGTTCCTCCAAGGCATGAACCCAGACTGGTCTGGGTGGACCAGTGTCATGATAACTGCCCCCAGCTGATTGGCGAGAACCTTTGATAAGACTTTTGCCTCAACGTTGATCAGCGAAATAGGCTGGTAGGAACCACATACATCTGCCAGTTTACCTGGCTTGTGAATCACCACTATCGTGGCCAGCCTCTGATCCACTGGTAACCACCCTTTTTCCAAACTCTCCTCAAACATGGCCTTTAAATGTGCTATCATCTGAGATGCAGTGGCTTTGAGGAATTCAACCGGGATACCGTTCGGTCCCATCGCCTTCCCAGATTTAATCTGCCCTATAGCCTTCCCAAGTTCTTTGCCCGAAAGATCTTCCTCTAGGGATTTTCTGTCTGCCTCCGAAAGGGTGGGAACATCACTATACCAGAGGAGCTGACGTGAGTCCTCCGCCGTATAGAGAGTAGATGGAGAATAAACCTGCTCTAAGTGAGAGGCGGATTCCTCTGATATTTCCCTCGGATGTGTCACAATACCGCCTCCTGACTTTATCAACCTGTGCACCCATCTCGATCCCTGTTCTCGCCCCTCTAACCAAGCCAGCGTCCTACCCGCCATATCCCCCATTTCGTACACCCTGTGCTGGGTATGGCGATACTTAGCCAGCATGTGTTCTCTAGTTTTTATCCGATATTCATCTTGCTTTAACTTAAGCCTATGAACGGTTTCAGGCGAGGGATTCTGTGCATGATCCCTCTCGAGATCGAGAGTTCTGTTTCCCCTTACACCAAAAGTTCATACTTTTTTGCGATGTACCCCTTCTTCAAAGATAGGGGCTGTCCCTTCAAAACCACCTTATATGCCACTCATATTGTCTGAGCGGACGTGATCAACCCCACATTTTTGGCAAAGTAATTCTCCGTTTGTGTGCAAAGTTCCTCTCTGATGTCTGGTATGTATAACAGCCATGGGTTGAGAATAATAGTAGTGCGTGCTTGTCTTTCCCAGTGTGTGTACTCCACCCAGACCGGGGAATGGTCAGATATACCCCTCGGTAAAACTCGGGAGTTGATGAAGTTCCCTACCGTCGACAGGTGTGTAAGAAAATAGTTTATTTGTGATAGGCTGTGATGCACGTTAGAGAAAAAGGTAAACAGCTTATCCGTGGGTTGAAGTGCCCAACCCAAATCTACTAGTCCCAGCGCCTCCGTGAAATCGGTCATTTGGGTGGTGGATTTTGCCTTTGGCCTCGGTGGATTGTGGTCAATCGTGTCATCTAGTGTCATATTATAGTTGCCCCCCATTATCAGTGTGCCGTCTTGTAGTCCTGTCAGCCTCCCACCTAGATCCTCCAGAGCCTGTTTACCCAGAGCAGGCGACAGATAGACAGGAATTATATTGAGGTCTCTGCCATCCCATTGGGCCTCTACACCCGCAAACCTCCCTGCCGAGTCCGCCCATACTCTATGAACCACAAGGGGCACAGACCTCTTTACCATGATTGCCATTCCCCTCGATCCGAAAGTGTAATCAGCATGAACCAAGAGTTTGTATCCCCACCTAGTGAGGGCCTTCGTCTTCTGTCCTAGTAAATGTGTTTCCTGCAGCAGTACAATATCAGTAGAGTGTCGTTTCAAGTACTGTTGCACTATCCCCCTCTTAATCTTGTCCCCCATCCCATTGACATTCCACATCAACACAGAAAGTGTCCTATCTCTATCCCCCATGCCAAGTAACCAAAGGAGCATCAATTAGACAGATCAGTGATGTCAGCAAGGGAAACATAAACATCCTGTCCAGAACTAAAAGACCCAGATGCACATACACACATCGTAACTCCAACCCCTCTTATCCCCCCAACCCCAACACCCCATCCCCCTCCCTGCCCCCTGCCCATGGATTCAAAACTACCCCTCCTGAAATGCTGAAAATGCTTGGGGTGATCCAGCCTCCCTCCCCGCAATTACACCTCACAATGAACTCGAAATATAGCCATTAACTTGCAAATATTTCCTACTCTCATTCAGGTCACAGCAATAAACCCCATCGATCTACTGTAATGCAATGAGTCCCCTTATGATCAGAAGAGTCTCCCCAACTGGCATGTCCATCCCTCCCCCGCTCCCCTTACTTGCGCTGACTCATGTGCTCGAACGCTTCCTTCAGGCCGCCTCAGTCGGTCAGTCTTTCTTCCGCAGCTGGTCGTCCTCCTCTGCCGATTTGTTGTGAGCCATTTCCTTCTGAAGTCCGCCGTTTCGACACTGTCTATCCGATCTGTCTCATCGCTGGCTTCCCACCATGCTCCAGCCCTCCATCCATTCCCATAAGGCCTCTGGAGAGTCAAAAAACCCTGACTTGCCGTCCGACTCCACTCTCAACCTCGCTGGAAAGAGCAATGCGTATTTCACCTCCCGATCGCGTAGTTCTCTTTTCACCACCTGAAAACTGCGACGCTGAGCCTGAACATTGGCCGTGAAGTCCGGGAAGAAAGACACCTCATAGTTATCTATCTTCAGGGGTGGAGCTTAACATGCAGTCTGCAAAATAGCATCTCTATCCCGGTAATTGAACACCATAGCAATAAGAGGTCTGGGGGCGCTCCCGGTTTTGGTCTTTCCCCAGAACCCTGTGGGCCCTTTCAATAGAGAAATAGCTGTACAGGGTCTTATGAGTCGTGATGAGATCTTCTACATACATGCGAATGTTATTACGGCGGGCGCGATCTTCGTAGTCGTCGAGTTGTTGCAACATCCTTTCCTGCTTCTTTTGCATTTCGAGCATTTGCATTTGGAATTCCGACGTAGCCGACTGTAGGACACTAGTGACTATTTTGAGGTCTTTGACCTTTTCGTCCATTTTCCAAAAGTCCGCCCTAATTAGCGAAACCTCCACAGTGACTGAGTCCACCGAGGCATGCACCCCATTAATGGCTGCCATGACGTCATGTAGAGTGGGCTCCGGGCCCTGCTTGGCGCGCCTGCTCCACCATCTCCTCTTTCTCTAGCCTTGGGCCACGCAAATTTAGCGAGCTGCTTTTGGGCGAGTTTGCCTTAGGACCTCTCCCTCCCATCACCATTTCTCCGCTCCACAAGCCGTTCTCCTAAGCGAGGGCTTTGGGTACCCCCATCCCGGCAGTCATGGGGCATCTGCAGAAACGACCACCAGCGTGTTTTGTCCCCCTGGAGCCGTCACTCTAGGCCCACCGCTGTCAGACGTTAGCTGTATAGGCTGGAGCTCTCCACGTGTAGCAGCGCCTTTCAATATGGTTTAGTCCTCCACCAACGTTTCCTTGTAAGGGGCAACCGCCCACAGTTAAGGCCACACAAACACCAGTCTTCCAGGGGTCAGAAGGCTCCTCACGCTTCTCCAAACTCCAGCTACCGCAGACTCAAACCAGCCATAAGTTAGGTGATGGGCAATCTGTCACATCTCTGCCTGTCCAATGTAGACCAGCCCTACCCCTTACGCCACTACATTGCCACAGAAGAAGTCCGCTACACTCCCGTGCACCTGGTCCTCCAAAGGATGCAAATTCTGCAGGGCACCAATGTGGGTAAACCAACGCACCACCCACCGTCTTCACTTGTTGTCCAGCCTGGGAGATATGCTCACCCCCCCAGACCCCAGCACCACACCTCTCAGGCTACATCCGCCCAACCTTTCCCCTATTGCGCCTCCGCCAGACCTCTACTGCGCTTCTTCACCACCCAAGGATCAAGCCAGGCATCACCGCAGTCGCCTAGAACTTGCCCCAGTTTCCGCAGCATCTACCCAGGTGTCACTCCTCCCTACACATGAGGCCGTAGCCGGTCCACTGTGCAGCACTCCCCCAGGCATCCTCAGCCCTCACTGTATCTTCAGGCTGCAGCACTCTTCTAAAAGCCTCCAAGCCCCTCCCTCAACTCAGGCACCTCAATGCCATTACAGTCCATACCTCCGCATTAGCCAATGTCCTGAGCCCCGCTTCTGGAAAGGCCGCAAGCCGGGCCTGGATTTACCCCCTGGCAGCCCTGGCAGCGCTCTCTGGCTGACACTAGGCTCCTCCCCTCACCAGCCTCCATATCTGGCCGCCGAGGTCCCAGGCAGACAGTACCCTCCATCGGGTCGTTCTTCCGGCCCAACACCTGTCCGCAGCAGTGGCAGGGGGCCCCAGCACTGATTTCTCCCGGTCCTGGAGCTCGCCACAGAACGCCCAAGGCCCAAGCCCTGAAGTCAGGGCCTCAGGTAGCCACGTCTCCCGCAGGAGTGCCTCACCATCTCACTCCTCGTCCTGGCGGTCTCCTGACCAGTCACGACTCTCGGCGCTCCTCACTCATCTTGCGCTACAGGGACACCTCTTCACTGGCCTCAGAGATGTCTAGGTCCAGTCTCTGTTGCGTGCCAGAGCCCACCTTCACTCCGCTTTCTGACTCGGAGCCGCCATTAGGGATCTGGACACTCTTCGGCAGGGACGACACCGAGCCTCTCCAGCGTCATCGGAGGGACAGATTTACTCCAGGGGGGGGCAGGGATTAGATCACCTACACTGCTGTGCCTTATAGTCTTGTGAGTGACTCAGGATGGGGTAGGATTATCAGCGGGAAGGCAGGAGCTCGGTCAGGCTGCGGCCATACTCGACGGTTGCAAGCCACGCCCCCCCATGTCTGGGTTTTTGACGACAAATGGCTAGGAAGCAGGGGGGACTCCCGATAGTGTAGGTAGGTCAGGAAAGGGCTGAATAGACCTGGGCTGTGATGCGGGAAGAGGGAGGAGATTTCCTTGCACCTCAAAGGGTCTGGTCTGCCTCTGACAATGTCATCTCCACCCCCTGCCAGGAAATCACACCAGTGAAAGCAAAACTGGTTCTGGCTGGGCACAGACACCCTCTGCCTAGAGGATCAAAGGATTTTTGGATACAAAAACAGGGGCCCAGGCCCCTGAACTTTAAAACTCTTTTGGATCAAGAAGACTGACAAGAAGAAGAGCTACAGAAGCTGTGATGAGGTTCTACCACTTTGCTGTGTGCTTTGCTGTGTTGGCCTGCAGTGGCTGCTTCTGTCTTGGGCAGTGAAAGCACTGGAGTGAACTTTCTGCAATCTGCTTTGTGAGTTTCTCCAAGGGATTGAGGTAGAGCTTGCCCCCTGTTCAAGAAGTCTCAGGAACAACAAAGACTTCAAGCTCTTCTGCCCGCAGCACTGGGAACTGTGTGTTTTGTGCTGTAACAGCCGAAAAGCAACTCGACGACGTCTACGACTCTGCTGCCGACTCCGTGTCCTGACTGCACCGTAGAGGGCACCACCACAACGCTGCACCGCGAACCTGGTTTCACTGACAATGTCTGCTGACACCGTCACCGAGCCGCTGCTCGCACTGCGACCTGTGGACACCACACTCTGCACCGCCTCGCTTCACCATGATGCCTTGGCACCCAGAGGGCACCGCCGCAACCCAGCACCATGACCCAGGTCTCACCGATGACGCCATCTGATGCCACCACCAAGCTGTTGCTCGCACTGCTACCTGTGGGCACCATACTCTGCACCGATTCACTTCGCGATGACGCCTTGGTATGCCAGATGACGCCCCTCCATGCCAGAATCGACGCTGCTGCTTGCACCGTGATTCGAGGGCACCGCTCGGAAAGTTACACAAAGCACCACCCTCATCCCCCACCGCAGCCTTGGCCTACCGACGCCGGTACCATGGACTCCAGTTCGTCACCCGATGACAGCGCTTCAGCAATGACGACGCCACTGCTTGCACCGTGACCTGCTAGCACCATGACGAGCACGCGTGTGACTTTGAGGGCCCCGACGACTCCTGTACTTACCTCCGTCTGCGGACGCCGTGTTTTCGGAAGCTCAATGAGAGGTCGCCGACGCCCTACATTTCTAAAAGGTACTATTTGCGGGTCTTCCGACACCATAGCTGGCCCGCGACAACGCAGTCAGCCAGAACTGTTTGGATTTGTTTCGTCACAATGCCGTGATAGCACCAGACGGAGCTATCGACATCAAGGACCTGTTTTTAAAGCGTATTTTGATAACTGTGGATTTGTATAATTTTTGGTCTTGTCTTAAGTATATAAAAATATTCGATATTTTTCTAAACTGGTGTGGTGTCCTTTTGTGGTGCTTACGCTGTATTACTGTTGGTTATGTGCAAATGCTTTACACACTGCCTCTAAGATAAGCCTGACTGCTCGTGCCAAGCTACCGCGGGGGTGAGCATGGGTTATTTTAGGAATGTAACTCCCTTATCCTGACTAGAGTGGTGGTTTCTGCCAGGCTTTGACACATGCCCTAACCTGCCAAAAATCCCATTTCTAACAGTCTGAATAATTATAAACGAAACCGCAAGAAAAGGAAATACTCTATGCGACATCGTGGATGGCAACCAATGCCTGCTGTAATTGGTGTTCGCCCAGAAATAAGGTGCAGTTCAGTCAATAATGACCTAATGAACATTAGAACGTATTAAAAAGTATAATTTTTTCTGCAGATTAATAAACCCTAATTTTTCATTATGTTTAAGTTGCATGAAATAGGTGTGGTGCTCTTAAAGGGCTCTGGTCAAAGAATAGTATCAACGAATCCTTTCCCCCAGGCATGGAATCTTTAATTCAGGGTGTGGCTTTTCACATGTGAACTGAATTCTGTCCTTCAAACTACATGACACCTGAACAGTGTGTGGGTTCATCTCTGTGAGATTTCTTTTAATGCTTTAAGGTGTACTTAAATAATTTACAAGTCACCTCCTTTCTCTTCATCACTGTCTTTCCATTCTGCGCTTCTGCACTTTACCTTCACCATGCCCCCACACACTTACACGAGCAACAAAAAAAACCACACAGGTGCTTGCGCACACACACACACGTTCTCTCTCCCTCTCTCTCTCCTCACCTTTAAACACAGTTTCTTCTTTTCCTTTGATGCTTTCAATATTTCACAGGTGGGTATACCTCTTTACTCACTTTCATATGAAATTATAGCTACCATTGACTAATAAGTTCTCTGCAGAGAGGCCAAGGAATAGATGAAAACCTTCATGACCCACTGGCCTGCACAATCAGATTTTTGGCACTGCTTTCAATCTCAACTCCAGAGTTCTCAATACAACCGACCCACAACCTGGTCATCCAGGCACTTAAAAGCAACTCCATTTACAATAAGCACTGTACTAGAGACGTACATCACCTGAAAAAATACAGCACCATAGCATTTATAAAAAGCAAATACACTTAGAAAATGGAAAATGAAACAAAACATGTTAAATGGAAACAGGGACAGCATTACGAACCAGAGCTATCTATTTTTGCCTGCAAAGCAAGGAACTGGTTTTAAAGTTTGTTTTTAATGACTTCCTGGTCTGAGTGCCATCAGGAAGGAACCACCCTACTTAACGCTGTGTTGTTTCCAGAATGACAACAGCAGAAAACCACGTTTAGATTTGCTTTATATTTTGTAGCCTTGACGGTACACTTTAATAAACAGAAATACTGCTCTGCTTCGCAAGGAATTTGCTTTAAACCGAGACCAGAACGTGTGTCTGAGGATTCGAGTGTTTAAAAAATGGCTTGCTGTGCTGGTAGAAGGCTGCAGTACCTGAAGAGCCCCAGTTAAAGGTGCAATCTTTTTAGAAGGGGATATTTACACTCCAGAGCTAGTTGAAGATTCTCGGTGGGCGGCTTAGAGGCTCAAGACTTCGGATACTGGGGGTCCCCTGCTCTAAAGGATCTCTGTCCTCTTGTTTATTCATGCTGATCCATCTACACTAATGGATTCATCCTGAAGTGTTGAGTGTTGTAGGAAAGAGACAGACTAAATCCAAGTCTTCTTGGCTTTTTCATTATTAATGCTGTCTTCAGCAGCAGATTGGAGCAGCATGAGAGCTTCATAAAGTACAAAGAGCGGCTGTGTTTATGTGACAAGCTATTATGCTCATTACTTTGGGCTTCACAAAATATATCTAGTTACATCAGGTTATTGTGCTTGCTTTACAACATTTCCAGTGGGTACAATGTTTTCAAAACACACAGGAGAAGGAGCTATCTGATCTAGTTTACAGTACTGCCTCCTTATGGATAAGGAAAAATATATTTACTAGATGAGAGGAGAAGAGGGGGTTTGATGGTGGAGTGAGTTTTGGCGGATCAGATTTGGCAGCAGTGGTGATGCAATGTCACCATCATTTATTTGTACTTAATGAAAAGTTAATCAGTAATCTGCATAACCGTTGCTCCTGTGTTTTATACATGCTCTACACGAGTTATTTCCTATTTAATATAATATTTCATACATTATTCTATGTTTTACTTTAAGTTTAGGCTTATAAACTAAATAAATCATATGCTTTGATGAACCTTAGTTAGCATATGTGTCTATGAACATTGTCGTGAGTGGACCACGGTGTCGTACTCTATCCTGGAAGGAACGTTGAGGCAGATTTCAAAGAAAGTGACGCAACTGTAGAGATACGTCACTTTCCCTGCGCCACTCTGAGAAACCCTTGCCCCACTATGGATGCACCGTATTTACAATACGGCGTACCATGGCGCAAGGATTGACTGATGCGTCAGAAATTCTGACACATCTGTTGGGGCAAAAATGACGCATTGCTGGAGTCGTGTTGCAAGCACGACGCAACTCCAGCAATGCATTTTGATGCCTATTCCCACAATACTGCGTCACTCCTTACGCCTGCTTCAAGCAGGCGTAAGGTTTTGATGCAGTGGCGTCCTAGAAGTGACGCAGTGAAATCTTGTAGATTTCACTGCTACACTTCTACAAGGCTTTTTTTGCGTGGTAACGCCCACCCTGCATACATTATACCTGACGCAGGTATAATGTGACGCAGGGCTTTACAACGTGACGCACCTCCCTAGATGTGACACTTCGTAAATGGGCCACATTTTTATGTCGCCGCTTCGTCTCGGAAAGTGACGCAACGGTGGCGCAAAAATAACGAAAGGGGATTGTAAATCTGCCCCGTTCTATTTCTGCTTGTTTCTCCTAACACTTTTTCTGTTTTAGGTACAACAGTCATCATCTTCTCATCTAGAAATATTATTCTTTGTTAGCTTACAGCCAGCCGCGCCCTGTGCAGGTCGGAGCGGTGGGCCGGGTTGGGGGCGAGGGGGTATTCAACAGATGACCACAAAGGGAAAATTAAATAATTAATCTTCCCTAGTCTTCGTTTGTCGAAATCCCCCCTCCCCCAACCTGGCCCCACCGCTCTTAACTGCACGGGCCGTGGCTACTTACAGCTTGAAATGAATTGTAACATTCAGTCTAGCTAAACTGCTCAGATTTGCATTTCCCTCCCCCAGACTTACTGTTACCAGCCAGCTGGGTAATTATGGTGGAGGGACATGTTTTTGCATGGGATTCCTCCCATATACCTCAGCTGCTTGAATCAGGTGAAATCTTTGGGTGAAATACCACTGAGGAGCGGTGTTCCTGCAAAATCTATAATAACAGTGGGCCCGGTAACTGCTATTACTGGGTCCATCTGAAGTTAGGGACCATGAGTAATGAGGGTCTTTGAGTCTTCGTCTCCATCGGTGCAGGTCAGAAGACCTTATAGGAGAACACAGCACGCTCAAGTTTCGCTTCAGCAGAGCAGTGCTATCTCAACAAAATGTTAATCGACATAACTTAAAAACAGAATCCATAAATTAATCAAGTACACAATCTAGCAATGCAAACGTTCTTCTGTAAAATGGAAGCTCTGGAGTATAGTCTGGCAATAAAATAAGTTGAGTTTTAGGAAAATGGGGGGGGCATGGGATTCGAAAGGAGAAAGTTAAAACTGCTCCTGAAGGATTATTTGCAAAAGTTATTTTAGAAAGGCTATATTAGCAGATTGTTAGCTTACACCAGACACAGAAAACATGGGTACTTTCTGGCACTGATGTATGCTTATAACCATTGTTTCAACATATGATTTACTAGTATCATATGCAGGGCATCAGCTTTAGTATCTAAAAGACCATTCAATGCAGAAAAATCACGTTAATATCAGCTTGAAATTAACATAAATAAAATGTCAGAAATATACCTTTTTCAATTAATGTTTGAAGGCAGAACAGAGAAGCCCATAAGGCCAAATATAGTGCGAGGGCTTAGAAGAGGTTTGAATGTACTGACAGCAAATAAAAGCCACCAGTCGTTGATGAAGTAAGGGCTAACGTCTAGTGATTATCTTTTCATTGGTGGCTCAGTGCATGTCCTTTGATGAAAGAGCACAGATGCTGTCTGCCCACTGAGCGGCAGACCGACCATTGCTGAGGAGTCATAGCCGGCATGGGGTCACGCGGGGGTTCGCGTGTGGGGGTTAATTAACATTTTTAAAATAAACTTACTTCCCCGGGACCTGTGCTGTGTCAGCTCCTGGCCGGGTCCCGCGTTTTCCTGGAACAGGAAGCAGGCAGTCTCCCTCTGCTCCCCTAAACCAATCACAACGCTGCAATGACAGCGTTGTGATTGGTCTGGACGCTGATGAGCCAGGTGTCTATGGGGAGACCATTTTCTCTATGCAGCCTACAGGGAGAAAAGGGAGAGTGTGCATGACTTGTTTGGTCGGCCCCAGAGGGCCGACTAAACAGTCAGGGCCCACAGCATTGGGCAAGCCACTCCTCCCCTGCCCTCGAGCAGATCTGCCCACCTGCCCACCCCCAACCAAACCCTTCTGATTTTTCGCAGTGCGAAAAGCATAAGGTGTACAGGATAGCTCTCTAGAGAGTCAATGGCCGTCATCCATCCATTCTCAACAATTCTAAAATCTCCTCTGCCCTGCAGGTCCCAGCCAGCATTTAGATACTAGATTGTGCATGTCTATGATGGTCATCTGACAAAGTATTTACATGTACCACCAGCCAGCCCATTTGCTAGAGCTGCAAGCATATTCGTCTTGGGAGCTCCCGCTTTACACTCTGACTGGTTGCATCTGCAGGCTCCTATGGCCATGCTCTGTGGATTCACAGTGGATGATCCTCCTCTCAAAGACTTTCTGCAGTCAACCACACACGGATGGGCAAATGGACGGAGCATCACAGAGCGCGGCGACTCTTCCGCTATGGTGGAGGAGTGTCACCCCGCCCCCCCGCTCGATGCCAGGCATCAGACAAAAATGGGAAAAATAAAATTATAATAAAACCATTTTATTAAAAATTTATTTTTCTTTCTGCTGCAGGCAGCCAAGTCTTGGTGGGGCAGGCCATGAGGAGTTCAGGCCGAGGAGAAGGACACACTTCAAAGTGGACATGACGGTTTGGCCGGCTGTTTAATGCCGTCCAAACCATCATACGCACTTTGATCTCTCTCCACCCGAGCTGTGTTTAACATCTTGGGTGGAGTAGAGGCATGTGCTCCTAAGCCTTGAGCGTGCCTTAAACAAGCCCGCTCAGGCCAATCACAGTGCTGCTCTCATTAGAGAAGCATCTTGATTGGCGTCTAGGAGCCTGCGCAGTGTGCAGGGTCCCCGAGGAGAAGAATGCCGAGACGGCGGTCAGCAGCGCAGCAGCAGGTAAGTCTTTTTTTAATTCATTTATTATTTTCTCCCTACCCCCACACCTCACCCTCTTCCCCCGCCTTACCACTTGTTACGAATACAAGCCACTACTGATCACAGAGAACCCTTTGTGATAATAAGCAACATCCAGCTGCTTACTCTGTGCTTTCATCCAGATTGACAGGTTGTCTATTTTATGATTGGCATGGGTGTATTCAGCCTGCATGGGTGACTCCAAAGAAAGACGTGCAGAAGCAAGAAGTGTTAGTCAGGACTTCCATTCTGAAAGCAACCCTTTCTTTAAAAGGCAAGTCCCTTTTAGCTGTGGCTGTGAGTGCGACTGTATTTCTGCATGGGCGTGTTTCTTGTAATGAGGGCCTTTGTGTCTGCTTTTGTGCCTGGCGCTATCAGTGCAGGCCAGAATTCCTTATAGAGCTGCCAGTGCTCATATTAGTGGTGGCTGGTGGGATTTTACCTCCGAGGTAAAATCCCGCCAGCCACAACCTGTTTAAATCCTTTGTATCTTGCTCCTTCATCTCAAAGTAATTGTAGAGTAACAGACATGAACTACTTAAGCACAATCGATTTTTGGTGGGTCGCAAAAGGCCAAGCAATAAATAAAGATGCCTTTAACTTCTGTATTTATCTTAGCACATTTGCTGCCTATCTAAAGGCAGAGGTCAAATGTCAGGCTATGTCTTCTGACAAATTGCTGCTTTTCACAAATGGAGATTGGTGTTCACAAACTCTTCTTACTTTGCAGTAAGATAAACTAAAGTAAAATGAATTATGAGATAATGTTGGTGGGGTATGGGTGTATGAAAGGAAAGTCTGTAGGATGTCATTTTTTTGTAATACACAACAAAATGTAAATATCTGTAAATGAACTCTACACACTCAGCAGTTTTGAAAGCAAAAATGAAGCACATTTTTGTAGTTCTGAAGTGTGATGAAAACAAAGATTTTAGGGAACAAATCAAGACACTTTACTTGGTGGTGCACAAATGATAATATTCACTGAAGCCCCATTCTCACACCTTATGATTTGTATGTAGTATAATTTTATGAGTAAAATTGTATCTGTGTAAATTTAGTGGCCAGTTCAGAGCAAAATGTGCTGCCTGTAAAATACAGTGTGCTCCTACATGATGCTTTAAGTACATTAAAAAATCGCCTGCCTCAGTCCATTAAAACTAGGTGAATCGCAAACGTTTGTTGATCTAGAAATTAGGTTAAAGGTCTAAAATGTTTGGGAAACACTGACCTATTGTGAAATTATACACATCACAAAGCAGTTAGTAATTTGCTGGAAAAAAGATATCAGAATCAATTTAAAGTATGTTAGATTAAAATGTGAAGGTGCTCACAATGTGCAAATACAGACAGAGATATTCTATTTTTCCTGCAATTAGTTTTAGTAATTTAGCTAATTAGCAGAAAACATTATGGCATCACAACGTAACTATAATATCTTACTACAGTTAAGCAGTAACGTCATTTTTGTTATTACAAGTGACTAGAGACATCAAAAGCCACATGTAGTTAGGAAAGTAGAGACAGCCTTTTATACAAGGGCAGTAGGATACAAGCATATAGTCTCAAAAATCATAGATCAATGAATATGTATTCAGGATTTCCATAAATGTTTCTTTCTTTTTTTTTAGAGTTCTATATAGAGCGAACTAGACCTGAGGCATCGGGTATCAGAGTGCTTTACATGAGCACCAGTCTCGTTACAGAAGGACACATTCATGTTTGTTTGTGTTATGTTGGAGCATTCTATGTTTGGAATGCAACAACATCATTCGTAGAATAAAGAATGTAGAGGGGATTCTGTAGGGACAGTTTGAAGTAGGGGTTGAAGCAATGTGAAGCTGTTATGTTTATCTGGGAGCAGAGTTGCCAATAAAGAAGATTGATACGAAATTGAGGAGCAGTTCTTCTTTACAATTAGGCACGGGGAGATTATGTGATTTGCCCAGAATCACAGGATGTTTTGCGTTGTTGCCGAGACTCAAACCCGGTTCCCTAACTCCGAGGTCGACCGCTCTAGCCGTAAGGCCACATCCTCTCCACAAATTCTCCATCTATTCTCACTATAATTTGCAAATCATCCTTTGGGAAACTTAGCAAACTTAGCGTTTGGACTTACTGGGAACAGCAAAAAACCCTTATGCGTCACACAGTCTATGCTAATCATTCAGAATTAAGAAAGATCGAGAGAGATTTCCTGAGCTGTAAATTATGTTGATTTTAAAGCTAAATTGGCGACACCTGGGAGCAGAACGTGAGAGGCATGGACGTTTTGGTTACATTTGTCAAATATTGCTGCTATAACTAAAAGAATCCAAACACTGACACTCTGCTGTCTACTTCCCATCTTATATAATTGAGTACCATGACAAGGAGGGTCTTTCCAAACACTGTGGTCGAAAAGTCCTCTTAATAAGAGCAGAGCTCAAGAAGCACCTACGCCGCCATAATAGATTTCTGCGTCAGCTAAGTCCAAATGGGACTTCTTAATGAGAGTACTTACAAATCCAAATATTATTGTCTAATGAGCCACTCTTGTCACTGGTGGAATTGTAACGAAAAAATAGGCACTGATACCCTGCCTAATTAATCTAGCTAGACATACCTCTTTCTAAAAAGTCAATGCCATATATTTCAGAAAGACAGGAGGGCATTTCATTTTTAGAAAAAACTTTTAGATCTGATAAAAACATTGTTTGCATAATAACCCAACATTTGCCATCTCATAATGGGAATACTATATGTCAGACCAAATGTTAGCAAACTTGTAATCTGAAAACTATATTAGGTTCTTACATAGGTAGTTTAATGATATAGGAACTAGAAATAAAGTGTGCCAAGTCAGTAGGAATGTGAAAAAGTTAAAAAAATTCTCTACAAAAGTGGGGTTTCTGAATAATTTTATTTGAGGAGAAATCTTTATTTTCTGTGAGAATGCCATTATAAATTTGCCTACCTACCACACTTAAGTGGCTCATGCCAATGTATTATTTTATCTACCAGAGTACAAGTTGCAGTCTTTCACTGACTTTAGTTATGAAGGAGCACTAAGCAAAAGAGATTTTGGTTTTCCCTAAAGAGTTTTCTACTATTGTAGTCCTTTATAAAGAAGAATGTTCTTCACTGGAACTCAGTATTTCTATTACCATTGGAGTGCTGACATACAAATCAAAGAGATTTATACAGCTCACAAATCAGTGTTTAGCATAGATCTAGTGTTTTTTCAAGCGATGACTGGAGTTGAATGCACACTTTAAGTCTTTACTTCTTTCATTCAAATTAAAAAGTTGAGATGGAATGCTCAATTCCCCTTTCCACTATCCTCAGATATTTTATGGTGATTTGCAGCATTTAAAATGTTTAAAACTCTCACCATTGATCCTTTCCCACTAATAAACTTGCACATTTCCTGCAGTAGTCTTGGATTCCAATCTAAAATTACCCCAAAGAGGCATCTACAGTCTAACTTAAAATACATCTCTTTAAGCATAAGTCTCCTGCAGATATGCCATAAAAATTAATTAGTAATCCAACTTCATATATTTATCCATCCCTCCAGATGCAATCAAAACCATAATTAAAGCTGTATCATCAGCAAACATCTCTACAACTCAGAAGAGCCAAACAAAACATCTCAATCACCTAACAACACTTGCCTAATTCGTTTCTTGACAAATACACTTAGGTAAAATCTGAAATCTGGGAAAAAAATTCTAAAAAAATCCATAGTTTGTCCTGATTTAAAATGATGTTTTGTCTAAATTGTTATTAATATCATACAGGAACTGTAGCAAATTATCTAAATTAAATTTGTGAGAGAGATACTCTAGCTGGAGATGTAAATATGTAACAAAGATCTTCATCATTTATTGATGGAGTGTTTGATGGTGACAATTTTCTGGTTGGAGTATGTGTTTCTGGATTGATAGCTATGTACTAAGGTACTGGGAGTCACGTTGTTGGTGTTTATGAAATGGTGGAAAAAGTCCAAATGAATTCAGACTTGTGGATAAAAAAAGTTCCTGAAATAAGGAGAAGCTTCCTTATGGGAATAATGGTGAAATAAAATTTTTGGAGGCAGATTGAGAAAAACCTTTGCATATCCAAGTGCCTGTGTGAAAGTGTAGGAGTTCAATAAAATTCCTTTTTATGTGTAAATGTTTTATGTTTGTGATTTATGTGTCCAAACCTTTAAATGTAACTTGTACATAATGCAATGAATTAGTATTTCTTCCTTTCTTGTGTTCTCGTAAAATATAAGTATTTTGTTCTATTACATTTTGAGCTGGAAATATTAGAAGTTCTGCATGAATATTACCAAAACAACATGTACTTATGTTTAAATGATACAACAAAATAATCTATCTTAATTTTATACTCAACTAAACTAGAGTACTCTTGGAAGTCTCAAAAGTTCGATAATATGTATCATTGCATATATTTGAAGAATGAAGAAAAAGTGTAAAACTAAAAATGACATATTGTTAAACAGAGTCTCAATTGGATGAATGGAGGTCGCATGTATCCAGATAATAAAGTTTCAGGCATAGGCAAAATTTAAGATTGAAATGTCAATTTTGTGATGAGGTTAAAGAGCGAGTTGGCTAAGTTCTTTGGGAGGAAGTAGACTACTAATTCAATTTTTTATAGTTCAGAATAAATACAAACTCGTACGCCCACTGATTCAAAATACTGTGAACTCAGAAGAAAGTTATTATTAAGCAATTCAGAACGACAGACGGCTGCGACTGCAGTCAAGATAGAAGTATTTCATTTTGTTCTCTTAACTCCTACAATTCCCATTTCCTTCTACATAAACTCAGCTCTACCAACATTGGCAATGGCACGTCTTTGGGCAACATTACAATGCTCTGACTAAGGGCCAATGGCAGGCATTTTCTATCTTGGATCTTACAAAATAGTAAATTAATAGTTTTCTCTGTGCACCAGTCAACAGCCATTTGGTGATTAATGAAACAAGCGGGTCTAATTTTCAAAAGCAGCAACAGCGGACCTCCTATGCCGCACCTCATGCCTGTACCTATATGTAAGGTCACTGTGCAAGCTACCCCTGCACCAGCCGTTGAGTCGCGTCACTGTGCTCCAGATCAAAAGATATTGTGATGAGTGGGGGTGCGCAGCTCAAGAATTCCAATAGACCAAAATAGATAGAAAAAATAACTTCTTTATTCCAATAAATCTCTTTTGTTAAAAAACCATCAGGTATAAGCAATCCAGCCAATGCGATTTATTCCCATATAGGAAACTTCCTCAGGGCAAAAAAATTTATCACTAGTAAGGAATACTCTGTAAGAGATGCCTTCAACGTTTCACAACCGCAGGTATATGGCAGCTATTAACTTCATCGGTGTGTTCCGTTGTATGTCTGTATTTAGCATACAAAGACTTCGGCCAGATGTCTGAGACCTGGGTCCAATTGGAGTAAGGTAGCCCTACAAAAGCCAATCCACATCCACGAATGGACTGTGCTGACTGCCCAAGACATTCCACAAAATTTGATAAATCAGCGTACACGGAAATTCACCAGGAAAAGTGATGTGGAGCACCTCAATGTTATCTTGATATCCCAAAACACCATCCCAAACGAGTCCAAGGATATGAAAAAATTAAGGAATTATTTCAAGAGGAACAGTGTTTTGCACCGTAGCCCATGTACATTCCTGGTGGAATCTGTGGAGTCCACGAAGTAGTTGAAAGCTAATGGAGATCCAATATAATTGGTTCCCCAAATTCTAAGAACAAAGGTAAGGTGCGAGATGCGTCAGTGTGTATCGTGTCATCAGCAGAGAAACATAACTGCTAAATTATTAGCACTGCATCCTGTCTGAGCCTCCTTGATAAGGGCCAGGTTTTTAAACCTGGAGAGCAACCAGTCGAGAATACTCCTTCCCCGATCCAAGGTTATCTCCATTAGCTTTCAACTACTTTAGTGAAGGTGTAAAATTTAGTATCCCCACTCCAGTCAGTTCAACAGTAGGGAAAGTGTTGGGTTGTGGAGTGGTAAAACTTTATATTCCCACTCCAGTCAGGTCAACATTAAAAACAAACAAAATATCTTGAACAAACTTAAAATTCTTAAGTAAAACATTTTTAATACATTAAAAACATTAATAAATAAAGATATTATGATTTGAAAAAACACAAAACGTAATAAAAACTATACCAATATAAAATAAATGATAAAATATCAAATGTAATACATATACTATTTTCGTAACGATTTATTTAAACTACACAAACTATTATATGAAATATGTAAATAAACACACTACTCCCCCTAAACACAGAGCAAAAATAATAAAACTTACAAATCTCCCTTAGTAAATGCAACATTAATAAAAATATTTGATTGTTATTAGGTAATATTTACTATAACTATTCCAGCCAGTACAGAAGTAGGGAAACTGTTTAAATGCAGTGGGGTAAAATGTACTATTCCCACTCCAGTCAGTACAACAATAGAGAAAGTGTTGGATTGTGGAGGGGTAACATTTGCTATCCCTACTCCAGTAAGTGCAATAGCAGGGAGATAGTGGAGGGGTAACGTGTACAATTTCCACTCTAGTCAGTACAACGGTAAGAAAAGTGTTGGTTAGCAAAGGGGTACAATTTACAATTCTCACTCCATTAAATACAACAGCAGGGAAAGTGTTGGATAGCGGAGGGGTAAAATGTACTATTTCCACTCCAGTCAGTACAACAGTAGGGAAAGTGTTGGATTGCTGAGGGGTGAAATTGACTATTGCCACTCCAGTTAGTGCAAGAGTAAAAACAAACAAAATAGAATAATTTTAAAAACAAAGTAAATAAATTAAAATATAAATATGTTGCATAAAAAACACAAACATATTTAATATTAAAAAAATAAAAACATATTACAATGTTAAATACATATCAGAAATACCTACAAATATTATTTTAGATAAGACAAATATTTTTCATACACACATTTTTATTGAGAAATTATTTAACAAATATTTTTTATTACATATATTTAATTTAGTTTCTTCCCAACCCTTAACCTGAGAAAACTCACAATCTGCACCTAAAACTTAACAAAAAATAATTAGATACACTATTAAGATAAATATTTATCAGCAGACCAATTATCAGTAATTAAATATTAGTTATTAATACATTTTAATTAATCCATTTTCTACAATATGCCCCCACAAACCACACAACACACTCATAAAATTGAATTGAACATTATTTACGCAATTAACATATTTAATTATAATCTTAATTAAAAATACTTATTAATTACATGAAATTAATTTACTTTTCACAGCATGCCCCTACAAAAACCACAACTCACATCTAAGATCAAATTTTTTTAATTGCATTAACTGAATTATCAATTAGACAAATATTATTTATCAAAAACTAAATATACATTCATTAAAATGTATTTAATCCCTATCCTTTATCCCTATAAACCTTACAAAACACACCTAAAATTAATCTTAATAAAAATAATTACACCATTAAAATAATGAATTGACAATTAAACAGTTAATAGTATTTAACAACTAATTATTATTTAATTGAAATGAATTTACTCCACACCCTTTACCCCTATAAAACACACAGCCCACACCTAAAAATGTTTATTAAATAATTAACATAATTAATTGTCAATAAATTCAATAGTATTAACAACTAATTATTAATTATTTACAAATAAATTACTTTCCACACTTTACCCCTATAAACCCCTCAACCCAAACCTAAAACAATTAATTGCAAAATTAACATAATTAACTAACTAATATTAATTAACAACTAATTAATTAATTAAACATAAATACATCTCACCCTTTACCCCTATTTACTCACAACCTGCACCTAAGAAATATAAAATACACAAATAACATAATTAGCAATGAATAATATTAATTAACAACAAATTAATATTTAAGTAAAAAATAAATTACTTCCCATCCTTGAAATCCTATAAACCTCATAAACCGTACATAAAATGGACATTAAAAAAATCAAAAGCACAATTAACATAAGTAAATATCAATTAAATAAATAATATTAAATAAAAAATAATGATTAATTCAGTATAATTAAATTACTTCCCACCCTATACCCCTAATAGCCCCTAATAACCCACAACCAGCTCAGGAAAAAAAAACTACATTTGATTAAAATAAATTTCAACCCTAATAAAATTTTACTAATCTATTAGGAGACATAAACAATAATTAAACAAAAAAATTACATCATATACATTTAAAATATATACTAAAATACATAACAGTAAATAAAAAAATATATTTTAAACAACTATATTTTTGCAAACGATATTAAAGACTTTGATACTTAAAAACTGATATTACTTACCTTAACATAGATATTCTTGACATCGATATTCTTGCTGACAATATTTCCATTTCACAATATTTTATACTCAATATTTAGGTAGGATGATATTTTAAACTCAATAGTTTCTCTGAAAACCAAGATCATCACTAGTCATCTATGAGAACTTTTTACATGTCATTTTCCGTTGGCCTGTTCTTACTTGATGGCTTATCATACGGTAAATGTCCACTGACAAATTAGCAGTCTGGGTTGGCAGTCCCACTCTCCTCCATCTGATCTTGACACAGCGACACAGGCAGAAGTGGCTGGCACTGACAGGGAAAATGTTTCATTCAGAGTCGCAAGCAGATGTTAAAAGACATCACTGGTATATACAGCTGAGAGCCTACAAGCAACAGAGACAGACACAGGAGTCTGGAAGGTATTATTTTTTTCCCATGCCTCTTTATTATTGGTGTGCTCTGTTATTGCCTTAACAACTACAGTGGAATTCCTAGAGCTTGCCGTTCTCGCAAGACAATTTTCATCATGGCGTACAACGTTTTGTGGCCATTTTGATCTCTATGATTAACGTGCTTGCCTCATCATGTACAAAGCAGAGTGGCCATTTTGGATAAGGTCACTCATTGAAGTATAACTGATCAGGACAGCACGCATTGTAGAATAGCATGCATTGGAGCAATGCGCTTAAGTGCAGGAGTTGTTTGAAAACACTAGTGCAATTGGCCCCTAGGTAGTTTTAAATTAGTGACACCTTTTACATCATACATTTGGTTTTTATTGTTCTGCAAACTACCTAGTAGAATACATTATGTCTGTCAGTAATATCTCTCAGCCCCCCGCTTTGCTTTCTGAGAAAAGAGATCCCCTGCTTTTGTGTAAATGATGGACAAAACGTTTTGACTCTGGTTACCATTGATGGTGAAAAAGTCTCTGCCACCAGGAAACATTATAGTTTACTGCATAAAGTGGGAATAGAGGGTTGCAACATATACAAAAGTATAGATGAAATTCTAGTTAGGAATGTAGATGAAGAACTTTCTGATGTTTTTGAGATGTCAGTGGTAATATTGGTATGCTATAGAGTAGTCCCAGTAACTAAGGACAAACTAAAGTTTATGAATTTCAAAACATGAAATTTATAACAGATAATCTACAACGCTTTTTAAAGGGAATGTTATTTAATCACATTACCACAAACGGATCATTTCTCGTAGTTTAGTCATCATATTTTCAAAAACATATAGTGCCCTGTTGGACAGAGAGGGAGAGAAGGTAGGTGAATTGGGGGTGAGGATCGTGATCATGTGAAAAGCATGGAAAAAAGAAGAAGTGAACTCAAACATCATTTTACAGAATATCATTAAGCTCATTAATTGTGGGCAAATGCTCCATGATTTCATGTATACATTCTTAAAAACTGTTTTCAAATGAATTAAATTTTCCTTAAAAGAAAACGTGCTGCATTTTGAAAGAAAAGAGCGCTTTATTGAAAAGCAATCACAGACGTGGTGGACTGCTGACCCCAGCAAGCCACAATCCATGCGATGGTTATCATTCCTAATTGGTTGCAAACTGTGACCTACTTTATTAATATACATGAGGTATGTCAACCCACTAGGAGTTGTTAATTACAGGTTGTATGTTTTCTCATAATAAAAATTGTGATTTCCTAAATTTCGTACATCTGGCCCTAGATGTACAAAGAGTTTTAGCATTCACAAACCCTCTGAAATCTGTAAATCAGAGGGTTTAAGAACACTAGAACCCTTTTTCATTTGTAGTATTTCATGGAATGACTTGGAAAAGCTTTTCAGAAACTTTAAATAGGTTTAAGAATGTAATACCTAATTGATATTTGAAAAGAGTGTGTTTAGGGAGTTCCTTACAAATTCCAATTCCTCTTGGCATGAATTAATGTTTTGCGACCAACATCTGGTCGCAATGATTAAGGGGCCGATTATGATGGCGGAAAATCAGCGACTGCACTGCAGAGAGGTGTAAAAAGGGGCGTGGCCTGGACCATCTCTCTGCAACTCAGCCCTGTGGCATTTACTGGAGGTACCTGGTGGGCTAGTTGGTCCCCAGGGAACCCCCAGTATTGAAGGGGAATTAATTCCCCAATTTAAAATGGGCCACAGGGCGTGTTTGCAGAGTGTTTCTGGGAGGGTGCGGGTCTCTGGCACCATCGCAGTCTTTTTTCTTTTCTTAGAAGGGGGGCTGTGTGGCCCCGTTCTTTCCCCTTATTTTAGGCCCTGGGGCCCCTATCCCCCAGGGCCTGATCCCTTTTTAAAAAATAAAAACAAAATGAATGGGAAGGGTTCTGCGTGGGCCCCCTCCCGTGTCCCGTGACCGATTCCAGTCCCGGGGACCCCATACCCCGGTGTATGGCCAGACATTGTTTTTTTATAGGAAGGGGGGCTGCCTCTATTGGCCCCGGGGACCCCATCCCCAAGGGCCCGCCTTTATTTTTTATTATTTTGAGGGGGAGAGAGGCGGCGTGGGCCACCTCCCGGGTGTACTTCTGGCCCCGGGGACTCTATCCCCAGGGGCCTGGACATCCTTTTTTTTATTTGGAGGGGGGCTGCATGGCCCCCCTCCTCAGGCTATTTATGGCCCCTGGGGTTGGCGGTCCCCAGGGGCATCACAGACTCCAGGAGGGGGGCAGCATGCCCCCCCTCCCATTGTGTACACAGCCCCGGGAGGTGGTGGTCCCCAGGGCTCAGGGGACCTTAACGGACCCCCAAATTTACATATTAGTGCTCTGGGTAGGTGGCGGTCCCCGGGGTGTGTGGGGGGGCTCAAGACCCCCACACAGGGATTTTTTGTTAAAAGAAGCCCTGGGGGTGGTGGTAGCCGGGGCAGCGAGCGGCTGTGTGTCCCTGCACAATAATTAATGAAAGCCCCAGGTGTGGCGGTCCCCGTGGCTTGGGAGCATTTGAGGCCCCCCTATATTAAAAAAAGAAGCCCCAATGGGAGGCGGTCCCCGGGGCTGAGGGGGAGCTGTGTGCCCCCGCAAATATTTATAGAAAGCCCCTGTACCCCTGAACCCCCGCAAATATTTTATGACATGCCCACAAGACTTGGCCCACCCGGGGGCTAATTAATAGCGAAGCACGGGAGCCTGCTCTTTGTTTTTTTTGTTTTTGTGGCCGGATCCGTGGATCCTCCGCGCATCTCACCAATTAATTTATTTTAAAAATGCTTTTTTGGGCCCTGGGGGTCTTTTGGAACCCCCTAAGCAGGCCTAGGGGATCAGGGTGTTTCTACCATACCCCCTTATCTTGTTTTACGCATTTATTTCCCTGGTTTCTTGTGCCTCGGTTCTACCGAGGCACAAGATGGCTGCCAACACTTCCTTGTTTGAAGTGTTGACAGCCAATTAGCATGCAGCTCGTGATCGGCAGGGTCCTCTACATATCAATATTTTTATTTTTTTATTTTCTCAGCAACTACTGAACGGATTTGCACCATTTAAAAAAATGAGTGTTTTCTGAACCAACCACTACCTTGTTGCTAAATTTGGTGTAATTCAGTTCAGCAGTTCGGGCTGTAGTCGTGTCTAAAGTTTCCTAGGGGAATTAACATGGAGAAAACACGTTTTGGGGCCCCCCTTTTTTCTCACCCCTGCTTGCCGAATCACACCGAAACTTTCAAGATAGGAGCGGACCGGAGCACCCCACTAGTTTTGAAAAATTCCCGAAGATTTGTCAACCGGCGCCAAAGTTATTGGGAAAAAAAAATGCTTTTTGAACAGAAACAAGGTCCTAACTATAACTACTACTGGTGACCGCCAGTAGGTTATATATATATATGTTATGTTACATTATGTTAGTTGATATTTATAAAGCGCACGGCTACTCCACGGAGTGTCCCGGCGCTGAGCATAACCCCAACGTCACAGAGTACAGTACATCACCACGAGAGCTACCACCTGAAAAAACAGGTTTTTGGTTGTCTCCTGAAAGTGCGGAGATCCTGGACCTGCCTTAGGTAGAGTGGCAGGTCATTCCAAAGTCATGATGCCACTGCCTGAAAAGATCTGTCTCCTATCCTGGACAGCCGTATCTTAGGGGTCTTGATTAGTAACATGGCAGAAGACCAAAGTGTTCGGCCTGGGGTATAAAGCTGGAATCTATCCCCTAGATACGGGGCCCCTATTTTGTGGGATGCTTTAAAGACCAGTACTAACTCCTTAAAATAAATCCTCTTCCGTACCGGAAGCCAGTGTAGAGAGGACAGAAGGGGGGGGGGGTTGCATGGGTTCTCGGCCCAACCACGAGTATATATATATATATTTACTCCAACAACAAAAAAATGTGACAGGGACATTATAGTTTCGTGCAGATTTTACACACACAATACCATAGAAATTCAGCAGTTATAGTTACAGTTATTTCAAATAACTATAACTTGGGCCCTAAGGTAAATTTAACTTGCTCACCCACCATGCACAGTTTTTCATCAATAATTTCACTGTAAATGTTGCAGTGATATTATAAATGATGTCATAGAAGCTGTCATGAGTGATGTAATATGTGGGGGAATTAGCAGTGCATGGTGATGGTGTGAGTTAGTTACCTTAGGGCACGAGTTATAGTTATTTGAGATAACTATAACTGATTTTCTATGGTTTTGTGTGTATAAAATCTGAACCTAATTATAACCTCACTGTAATCTTTGTTTTTTAAAGTAAATTTCTATACTTGTTTACTCCTTTTTCCTAACTATGACGTCCCTGCAACCTGGGTGTGTGAGGGGATGTGTGAGTGGGTGGGTGCGTGGTTATGTGGTTATGTTAGTGCATGTGTGACTGGCTGTGTGGATCTTTGAATGGGTGTGGGAGTCGCTATGTGAGTAGGTACGTGAGTGTCTGTGTAGGTATGTAAGTGGTTTTGAGGATCTGTGAAAGGGTGTGTGATTGGCTGTATGGGTGTGTGAGTAGGTGTGTAAGTGGGTGTGTGTGTGGGTGAGTGAAAGCTCTTTCGGTCTGTGAGTGGGTATTTGAGTGGTTTTGAGGATCTGAGTGGCTACATGGATGTGTAAGTGGGTGTGTCAGTGAGTGTGTGTGTAGGTGTGTGGATCTGTGAGTGGATGTATGTTTTTTAACTGGGTCTGGGTACACAGATCACCCTGATTCCAACGAAATCTAAAAGGTTCCAGGGCGGATCCATGGATCCTCACGTTGGTTAAAAAAAGGTTTTGGGACAATTTCCTGCCCGTTGAGGGGCCCTCTCAGACCCCTCAATTAGTTCAATGAGGTCAGGGTACCTCGACCCTGACCCCTTCTATCACTTTTTACCTTTATTTTCCCCATTGGAATTAAACTCCCGATGGACAGTTTGGTGGAAGTAACGTTCCTCTCAGGTTGCAGCCAATCAATTACAGCATTGCTGTTGGTGTGTGTATTCATGAATCCAAGGAGGATCCAAGGACGCTCAGCGTCCTTACATATACAATTTTGAATTTCAGTTAATATCTCAAAAACTCCTAGACGGATTTACACCAGATCACAAAAAAGTTGCTTTCTGGACCAAGCTCTTCCTTTCTACAAAACTTCCATTTAGCGGTTCGGGTTGCAGTGGTGGCTAAAATCTCAATATGAAATTAAATGGGGAAAAATGTTTTGAAACCACCCTTGTTTCTTGGTCCCTGCTTAATGAATCAACCTGAAACTTTCAGCAGCTTTATTGAGCATCCTACTAATTTAAACATTTTTGGGAAGATTCGTCAAACTGTGCCAAAGTTATTGACAAAACACAAAATGCTTTTCCTGTGAAAACTAGGTGTTAACTATAACTACCTGCTTGTGATCACCAGTAACTAATGTATATATACACATATAAATATATAAATATATATACACACACAAACACACACACATATAAATATATATATATATACACATATATATGTACACAAGCATGTATAAATGTGTGTGTGTGTTTTATAAGATTCATTTTCCCTGGCTTTTTTAATTTTCAAAAGAGCATTTCCATTCAGCTAATGAAGGCTTTCAAAATACATCTTTATTGATATATATTTATACTGGAACTGGAAATGGTTATTTAACATAGAACAAATATTTCTTACAAATATGACTCTAAAGGCAAAATATTAATAGTCAGATTCATTTTAATGTAAGCCATTACCAGAATGCTCTAATGAGAAAGCTGACATGCTATTTCCTATTGCTTTAATATAAAAGATAATAAAATGAAAGATGTAATATGGAGTATACTTTCTACACCATGTGCTTTTCAATGAGCAGTAGCTATTTAATTGCATAACGTAGTGGAAGCCTAATGCTGGTCTACACCAATATCTCATTCTATATGCTTTGCATACAAGGTCAGGGTAGCCCCCTTTTATCAATGCCCTAGGGCACCTTTCATCTTCAAGGATGTGGAGTGCTCTGGAAAGGGGAGCGTCTGCTTGCATTTTAAGATAAAATGTAATAGTTGAAAAATATATATTACGCAAAGTCTCTATCGGGCACATGCATCAACCTATTTAGGAAGTGCAAATGGTGCGAATCGGTAAATTCGGCCGTTTGCGCTTCCTAAATATGTTTTTGGGATGCATAAAACAATGTTTCAAAATTCGCTTTTTTTTGCATTTCCTAAAAATACGAATGCATTTAAGGAATCGCATTTGTGCGATTCCTTAAATGCAATGCATCAATTTTTAAAAAAATGCGAATTTTGAAATAGGAAGTGCAAATTAACACGAGGTTGACCCTCGTGTTAATTTGCGAAAATCTTTAAAAAAGCAAAAAAATGCATTTTTTAAACTTTCATGTTACAGACACACATGTCCTTAGGACATGTGTGTGTGAAACATGCACTTTAAAATACATTTCAGGGGTGCAGGGGGGGTCATTTGGACCCCCTCTGCACCCTTGCAATGCATTAACAAATTGCGAGTTAAAAAAAAAAGAAATGCAAAACGGCATTGATTCCTATGGGCCTCTAGGCCCATAGGAATCAATGTAATGCCATTCCTTAATTGCGATTCGCAATTAAGGAATCGCAATTTCCGAAAATTAAGAAATCCTAAAAACTTTTAGGATTTCTTGATGCATAGGATTTTGCAATTCCTAAATTGCGATTCCTTAATTTTCGCAATTTAGGAAGTGCAAAATCCTACAATGATGCATGTGGCCGTTAGTGTGTAGGAAAACAGCATTGTGAACTGTTTCCTTAACTGCTAGTAAAGTCGATGCCCTTTCCTATATTCAAGGCTATTTAGGTGGCATGGTGTACAACACAGTTAGCATATGAGCCATAGCCAAAATACCTATTTTCAGAAACATTAATACGTGTTGTTAGTCCTGGCATGCTTTGCGTAGTTTCCCCTGACTTTTTGCATTCTGACCTCCTGTTTTTGCTGAATTTGTTTTTGCTGGCCTTAGGATTTTAAGGACTTTTCCACTGTTAATTAGTGTTAAAGTGCATGGGCTCCTTACTTTAAACATGGCAACATTGGTTTTAACCATAATTGCATAGGCAAATCTGGCTAACTTATAAGTCCCTAGTAAAGTTCCCTACAGATGCCCAGGGCCTCTAAATGATATGCTACTAGTGGGCTTGCAGCACTGATTGTGCCACTCATTTCAGTGGCCCTTTAAACCTGACTCGGGTCTGCTAAAGCAAAGCCTGTGTTTGCAGCTTTAAAGTGCCATTTCGACCTGGTAAGTTAACCTTATTGCCAGACACAAACCTTCCTTTTTACATATGTTGACGCATAGATTAAACCAGTGCATCACATTCAGAACTGCAGCATTCGGAAGCAGCGCTTCCCTCTCGGAACCCGCTTCATCACTTCAGTTGTGTGGAGAAATCCAGCACAACACCCCAACTGCTTGAGAATTATCAACGCATCTCGTACTGCGAAAAGAATTGAGGTACTTTTGCTTAGCCGGCCCTGCGTGGTTCCCGTAGCCAGCCTGCACTCCATTACCGGTGACCTGAACGCTTGACCTTGTCCTGTTTAACTCTTTGAGCACTAATTGCTTCTAAGCGCTATTTTTGCATTTAATCTTTAAAAATGCATACCTTGACTGCTACAGATTTGATTTTTGACATTTTGGTATTGTTTTATTTGAAAAAATGATTACTGTTTTTTCAAATTGGTGTTGACTCTTTTTTGGTGTTTTCATTCTGCTACTGTGTGTAGTGTGCACAAATGCTTTACACATTGCCTCTTAAGTTAAGCCTGTCTGCTGTATTCCAAGCTACCAGAGGGTGAGCACAGGTTAATTTAAATTGTGTTTCTGACTTACCAAGACTAGGATTGTGGTTCCTGCTTGGACAGGGTGCATACTTCTACCAATCGGAGACCCAACTTCTAACACTGGTGATCAGTGGTGAGGATAGGATTTTCATTTGTGCAGTACATACTGTAATTGGTGTTCACTACTATCCTTATCTCAGACCAATTCAAACCCTTTTCACTTCTCCCTGATTGTCATTTGTAATTCTTCTTTCAAAAACATGTCTCTGTTGGGAGAAGCAGCATCTGCTCCTGCAAAAATGGATTTTGAGATGGCCAAGCTGGATACCTACACTTTGGCCCGGCTCAAGGGTTTCTACCAAGAGATTGAGCTTGCTACCAAAGGCTTCACCAGGAAGGTGGAGCTGCAAAAGGCGCTGAGGGCCTGGATGGAAGCTCCTGATGCAGTAACTTTGACCCCAGAGGAGGAGGATGAGCAACTGGAGGATGATGAGGAGCTGGACCAGGATTCACTGGATGATCTAGGACTGCTTATTGGGCAGGGGCCAACATCCTGCCAGGAACAGTGGTTCTCCCAGGACAGGGAACAGGATATTATCCAGAGGCCTGTCCCTAGAGGAGCTGAAGGACGGGAGGGAGGATAGGGAATTCGAGCTGGCTATGCTCAAAATGAGATTACTGTGGAGTGTTTGGCTCATGAGAGGAGCCTGAGAGAGCTGAACATAAAGCCCAGGGCGGCTGAGGCCAGCCACAAGGGTAGCAGCATTTCATCTGTGTCCTCCAACCAGAGAGTACATATACTCAAGGGTCTGGTGCCTGATTATGGAGTGGGAGATGACATAGATGGATGATTTGAGGCTTATCAGATTGCCTTGCAGATGCACACACTCTCTGAGGGTGATTGGAAGGATTAGTCTGTGGAAGCATCTCCCTACTGAGGGGATGGACTCCCTACTGGCACTAGTGGGATGAGTTATCCCTTCATGATGGAAGGCCTAATCAGGAAATATGGTGTGAAACCAGAGAAGTACAGGTAGAAGATTAGGGACAGTGTAAAACTATGCCCACAGACCTGGGTGGATTGTGTTAATCCATTTTACAACGGGACTGGATGGCTGTGGAAAGGGCAGTGATGTTAAATATTATCAGGGGCTGTATAACTTGATTGCAAAAGGGCACATGTTTAGTCTCTATTTTACATATCTGTGCCAGCACTTGATTTAGAGTAAGCTCCCTGACCCCAGGGAGCTTGCTAAGGAGGCGGACCTGGGACAGCACCAGGGTCCATAAGAAGGTGTCTGGGGGGATCACCACAAGGGTGGGTAGAGTACTCCCAAGAAGAAGGGAGGGGGGAAACAAAAGCAAGGAGTTCTCCAAAAGGCTCCAAGCTAGTTTCATGGGTCAGGATTCCCATCCTCCTGCTGAGAAGAAAAAGAAGTGGTTACCTGACAGTAAGTCTGCAGGGAAGGCACCCCCTTAATGTTATGAGTGTCAACAGAAAGGACACCACATGGGGGATGCCAAGTATCCAAAGCTGGCCCAGCTCCCTATCCGTGGGCAGTCCCTGAGGCTGGCTAGTGTAGCGCTTTGGGAGGACTTTGTCCCAGCTAGTGGTGGGGATCGAGTTGAGGTTACCCTAGTGTCCCTGGGTGATGGAAAGATGGTATAGAGAACCCACATGCCTGACAATACTAAGAAGTACAGTCAGTGGGTCACCATCAATGGGCAGAGGAAGGAGGCTTTGGGAGACACAGGAACCAGCATGACTACCATCTGATCTCATCTGGTGTCTTGAGAGCCGGCAGTTCCTAATGTGTTCCATTAGGGACTACCTGCTGCTGACAATCATGAGAGCCGCTCTCCCAGTGGCTCTTGTTCCCTTTGAGTGTGGGAGGTTCACGTTCCTTGAGGGTAGCTGTGAGTCCATTCATGCCTGTGGATTGTCTGCTTGGTAATGACCTGGAACATACCACCTGGAATGAGGATGAGCTCCTGTCACACTTGGAGATGTTGGTGTTGCCTGAATGGGTGTGATTGACATTCGCAAAATCGACGTTTGAGAGGATGAGCGATGTTGTTGCTCAATCACCATAAAGCACTTTCATACATCGTCTGGGGTAGTAAGTATTATATAAACGCAAATATAAACATGTGGTAAATCCAGATTTAGCAAACAAGATCTGTGTTTCTCTTTGATTGGTTGACCAACCACTGGGTCTAAAACCGCACTATCTTCAATTGGGTGCAGCAACTAGGTGCACAGAGCTGAGAGCAACTGGGCATGATTTCTCAATAATTCTGGAGAAAGTGCATAAGGTGTTGGTCCAGGTCAGCTTTTCGCAGCTGTGTACTGTAGTTCGTTGCAGCACTTCACTATGGCTGTGGTCTCCCTTCAGTGAGCAGTAGACGCATAAGGATTGAAAAGCACAGGTACACCCAGTGCCTCTGAAACTAATCCTGCCAGCAAACAAATAAGCCATATTAATGAAGCTACATTGAGGCTCATGAAAATACATTTGATGTTTTTAATGTTTCCAGCAGATATGGGATTCTTGGGGATACCCAGATGTAATTTGGAGAAGGGTAGTAGGAGAGGGAGAAGAGAACTTGTACCTACTGAATAACTTCATGGCCACTAATCTCCTGCTACTTGGCTGTATCCTCCAAGCATAGAGTGCAAATAACAATTCAAAGCAATGAGACGCAATGGAAAATTAAAGTATTCTTCTACTTATCTAAACAATTAAATTGGTTAAATCTGACAAATCATTCAGCCTTTTTGCTACTCCGTTGCTGACCCTTCTGTTTTCACCGGCCCTCATGGTTTAAACAATTGAAAATCACAGAAATCTTTACACACCCTGTGATCAGTAGCAGAATTGCTAATGCAATGTCCATGGAAAGGGGTTTAAAGTGACTTTGTTCATCTCCACCATCCCTGTAACTTCGACTTTTAAATGAAGGCATGTGGGGCCCAAAAAACAGTGACAGAGGACAATCTCATGAATGCCACTGCACTCTGGGACCTGCTCGACACTGCGTCACCGGACATCGCTTTCCTTACAGAAACCTGGATGAACGCATCATCAGCACCCGACATCGCCATAGCCATCCCAGACGCTTACAAGATCATCCGAAAAGACCGCACCAACCAAACAGGAGGAGGCATCGCCATCATCCACAAGAACACCATCAGAATCACGACCAGCTTCGACGATAACCTTGCAACCGCCGAACACCTCCACTTCCAGATCCACACCGACCCCAGGACCACACTTAGAGGCACCCTCATCTACAGACCACCAGGAACCCGTAAACAATTCAGCGAAGACATCACTGATTTCATCAGCCCACATGCCCTCCCCTCCGAGAACTACATTCTACTGGGAGACTTCAACTTCCACCTAGAAAAGAAAAACGACAGCAACACCACCACCCTTCTAGACAACCTGACCAATCTCGGACTCAAACAACTCGTTGACACCCCCACCCATGTAGCCGGACATACGCTCGACTCTATCTTCACCTCCTGCAAACACATCTCCTTCGATCACACCACAGCTCTCTATTGGACGGACCACAGCTGTGTCCATTTCAGCTACAAAACCACCACGATCCACAACCCCCCACAACCTATTCCTCGAAGAAACTGGAAGAAAATCACCACCGACCAACTCCTCACATCGCTCAACCAAAACCCTCCCGCCCTCTCATTGGACCCAAAGGAAGCTGCCACCAAACTCAAACTATGGATCACTCACAGCATTGATGAATTAGCACCCTTGAAAAACCACCAAACCAAACAGGGTAGAAAAAAGGCCCCTTGGTTCAACGATGACCTTAAGAAATCCAAGAAACTATGCCGTACTCTCGAGAAAACATGGAGAAAAAACCCAACCACTGACAACCTAACCCCCTTCAAGGCAGCCACCCGCAAACACCACCAATTGATCCGATCCCCCAAGAAATCAGCATTCAAGGATCAACTCGACAACAACGCCCATAACAGCAAGGAACTTTTCAACATCGTCAAAGAATTTACGAGCGCTTAAGGCAAGCTCGTCTGCGATCAGGACGCGACCGGGGCCGGTAGTCATCCGCGACCCACCAGCCATACCACCGCTACTTACACCCGAAATGAGCTGCTGTCTCTGAAACCCCCCCAGTGCGCGATTTGCCTTTTCCCCTCCTCTGACGCTCAAGGCCCTGCCCATGCCTGCACTGTCTGCAATTTTTCCCTTCCCGCTCCTGGTTACACCATCAGGATGACTCACGCCCTGAACTCCCCCCCCCCTCGCGCGGAGCGCAATCCCCCCGTACCCTCCGAGCTGCCCTGATCAATTGCAGATCTCTGAGTAAACACGCCATTGACATCTGGCAGTCCCTTCGGGACAACGACTGGGACCTGCTTTTCTTAACCGAAACATGGCTAAATGACACCATGAATCCCGCCATCACCCTCGCACTGCCGGAGGGCTATAACAACATCATCTGTGCAAACAGACCCAATGGTAAATCTGGGGGTGGGGTTGCGTTAATTCATAAATCCAAATGGACGTTTACCCTCCCCCATTTGATCAAATTGACAGTATTGAAGGTCTCCCCTTCAATGCTCAAATTTCCCCGACCTCCTCTTGCTCTGGAATTCTTATCTACCGCCCCCCTCATTCCAATGTCTCTCATTTACTGGCATTGGCGGACTATCTCACTCAGCTTAGCTCACGCTACGCCAACTTCACCGCCCTAGGAGACTTCAATCTCCACGTCGATAACGAATCCTGCTCACACAGCAGCAATTTCATCTCGACGCTAGCTGCCTGCAAGTTAGTCCAAATAATTACCCTACCTACGCATAAAGCTGGTCACACTTTAGATCTGATCTGCTCTAACCTACCATCTATCTGGGTCACAACTCCCATCCCGGTTATATGGTCAGACGACTTCCTCATCCCTTTTGAGATCGACATTTTCTGCCACGTCAGACCCGCTATCATCCCTAAATCATCAGGCAGAAACTGGAGTTGCATCACCCCTGAATCGCTCCTGGGATATCTAAAAAACTCTCTTCCCTGTCTGTCGTCCGATCCGGACATACAGATTGACCACCTGGACTCATGGATTACTCAGGCCTTGGACGCCCTAGCTCCTATCAAACCCACAAAAACCTACAGGGCGACACCCTCCGCACCTTGGTACTCTGATGAGCTTCGGCAGAAAAAGGCCTCCTGTAAATCCCTTGAACGCCTCTGGAGACAGAACTTCTCCCTGGACAGCAAAACCACTTATAAATCAGCCCTTAAAGAATACCGGAGAATGATCGAAAAACACAAACGTGATTTTCTGGCATCCCGAATCAAACTTGCCAGCAATGGTCCTAGGGAAATTTTTAACATTGTGAGATCCTTCACAAACCCCATTGCACTGACTTGTACTCAGCCCGCCTCTCAGTCGCTTTGCGACAAACTTTCTAAATTCTTTGAGGATAAAATTGAGGCCATCTATTCCTCCTTCCCCCTCCCCAACACTGTAGGGCGAAAAAAGGAACTCATTACCCTCTCGCTTCCGCAGCCCACCCTACTCGAATTTGATAACATATCAGACGCAGATTCTATGGCCGAACTTATCAAATGCAAATCAGGCTCTCCCAAAGACCCTTGGCCTGCCAAGCAATATAAAAAACATGCATCCCTTCTCAACCCTCACCTTAATCTCATCTGGAACGATTCCCTCAGAACGGGCTGTTTCCCTGCCAAATGGAAACATGCCTCCTTAGTCCCCATCCTCAAAAACCCAATTTGGACCCAGACAACCCCAGTAACTACAGGCCTATTTCTCTTTTGCCTGCCCCAGCTAAGATCTTGGAAAGACTGGAACACTCCCAGTTGTCAAAATACATTGAAATCAATGGGCTTCTCCACGACTCCCAGCACGGTTTTAGATCGGGCCACAGCACCGAGTCGGCCCTAATTGAAATGGCTGACTCGGTGAGGTGGACGCTTGACCAAGGGTCGAGGGCGGTGTTGGTGCTGCTGGATCTATCGGCAGCATCCGTCTCTCACAAAATCCTGCTGGAAAGACTGGAGGACCTTGGGTTGGGCGGTGTTGTCCTGAAATGGTTCTCATCCTACCTTTCGGACCGCACACAGCAGGTCTTCACTCCCCCATTTTCCTCTCCTGCCAGACCGCTTAAATGGGGAGTCCCACAGGGCTCTTCCCTGAGCCCGCTCCTTTTCAATGTGTATTTCACCCCCCTGGCCAAGCTGATTGCACAGACGGGGATCAAATCTACTTCCTACGCCGACGATATCCAGCTTCTCTTTACTTTTGACTCCCATTCCGCCTCAGCTTTTGATCCATTGAAATCTTGTCTCAGGGACATCTCGAGCTGGATGGATGCCAATTCCCTCCGGCTCAATGCCGGAAAAACAGAGATCCTTTTTTTCAATACACCTTCCCCCCTGGATTCTAGTATATGGTGGCCAGAAGACCTGTGCCTAGCTCCCACCCCTAAAGACTCTGTGAGAAATCTCGGAGTCCGCTGGGACACTCAACTTAGCTTTAAAAATCAGGTACAAACAGTAGCAACCTCCTGTTTCGCCAAGATTAGAACCATAAAACGCCTTATCAACTACCTGCCGGCGGACTGCCGTAAGACTGTGATCCAGGCACTGATCATATCCCACCTTGATTATGCCAATGCCCTCTACCTTGGCATTACAGCGGGCCTCTGCCATAAACTCCAGACGGTCCAAAACGCCGCCGCCCGGCTGGTGGAGAGAATCCCGGCCAGACACCATATTACTCCTCACCTCCGCAAATTGCATTGGCTGCCCATAGCTAAAAGATGTGTGTTCAAGGCCATGACACTGGCCTTTCGAACATCAAAAGGCAGTGGATCGGCACATCTCAAAAACACCCTTCGGCCCTACGCCAACTCCAGGACTTTACGGTCCAATACCCTCCCTTTCCTGGAAACCCCCCGATTTAAACGATCTCGGGCAGGCGGAAAAACCTTTGAGGTCTGTACCACTCAGCGCTGGAACAAACTTCAACTAGCCTTACGCACCTGCCAGACAGAATTAGTTTTCCGCAAATCCCTGAAAACACATCTATTTTCCTCTTAAAACTGGACTTCTGACCCTATGACCTCTATTTTCAGAGTTCTCAGCGCCGGGACGCCCCGTTGGGGCCGCTGCGCGCTCTATAAAATTCTCAAATAAATAAACCTCTCCGCAGCCTCAAACGACATTACTCCCTCCCAAGACCTCTGCGATTCGTTATCCTCTTTCTTCTACAACAAAATCGCCGACATACATAACAGCTTTAAGAACATTTCCAAAGAACAGTCCACCCCACCCACCTCCGAACCTAAACCGCTCTCTAACAACCTTAGCGCCTGGAACCCAATCACCACTGAAGACACCATCCGTCTAATGAACTCCATCCATTCAGGTTCGCCAACCGACCCCTGTCCCCACCACATCTTCAACAAAGCAGACTCCATCATCGCACCCCATCTCCGTGATGTCATCAACTGCTCCCTCAACTTCGCTACCTTCCCAGAAAGCTGGAAACACGCCGAACTCAGCGCCCTCCTGAAGAAACCCACAGCAGACCCCTCTGAACTCAAGAACTACCGCCCCATTTCCCTCCTCCCATTCCCTGCCAAAGTCATGGAGAAAGCCGTCAATAGCCAGCTCGCCGCCTTCCTTGAATCCAACAACTCCCTCGACTCCTCACAGTCCGGCTTTCGAGCCAAACACAGCACCGA
Source organism: Lissotriton helveticus (assembly GCF_964261635.1). Lineage (NCBI taxonomy): Eukaryota > Metazoa > Chordata > Amphibia > Caudata > Salamandridae > Lissotriton > Lissotriton helveticus. The sequence continues at coordinate 14,536,917 of NC_136060.1, read as the reverse complement.
AACCGCCCTCATTGCAGCGACAGACGACATCCGAACGCTACTGGACAATGGAGAAACAGTTGCCCTCATACTACTCGACCTCTCCACCGCCTTCGACACAGTCTGTCATAGCACCCTCATACAACGCCTCAGCAACGTCGGAATACAAGGAAAAGCATTGGACTGGATAATTTCGTTCCTCGCCGGAAGAACCCAGAGAGTCTGCCTCCCCCTTTCAGATCAGAGGCCACCGAAGTCATCTGCGGAGTACCACAAGGATCATCACTCAGTTCCACCCTCTTCAACGTTTACATGAGTCCCCTCGCATCCATCGCGCCACAACACAACCTCAACATCATCTCCTACACTGACGACACCCAGCTGATCCTTTCCCTCACCAAAGACCCTAACACCGCCAAAACCAATCTTCATGAAGGCATGAAAGAAGTAGCCGAATGGATGAAAAACAGCCGCCTAAAACTGAACTCAGACAAAACGGAAGTCCTCATCCTAGGGTCATCCCCCTCTGCCTGGGACGACTCATGGTGGCCATCAGCCCTGGGCACAGCCCCCATACCCACAGACCACGCACGTAACCTAGGCTTCATCCTAGACTCCTCCCTCTCGATGACCAGACAAATCAACACCGTCTCATCCTCTTGCTTCAACGTACTTCGTATGCTCAAAAAAAATCTTCGGTTGGATCCCCACCGAAACAAGAAAGACTAAAACCCATGCACTGGTCACTAGCCGACTGGACTACGGAAACACCCTTTACGCCGGAACCACAGCCAAATTACAGAAAAAACTCCAACGCATCCAAAATGCATCAGCCAGACTCATATTGGACATCCCTCGCCAAGCTCGCATTACCGGCCACCTGAAAGACCTCCACAGGCTTCCCGTCAACAAGAGAATTACGTTCCGTCTCCTCACCCACGCACACAAGGCCCTCTACAAACTAGGACCCGAATGCCTCAACACACGACTGTCCTTCTACACACCCACCCGCCAACTTAGATCCTCCAATCAAGCCCTCGCCGCAGTTCCGCGCATCCACAGATCCACCATGGGAGGAAGATCCTTCTCCTACCTGGCGGCCAAGACCTGGAATTCTCTCCCCACTCACCTCCGCCTCACACAGAACGACATTCCCTTCAGAAAGGAACTTAAAACTTGGCTATTCGATAAATAATACACCCCCTCTCACAAGCGCTTTGAGACCCTCTGGGTGAGTAGTGCGCTATACAAATTCTTGAACTTGAACTTGAACTTTGAGAAACCCAAGGGTAAATAGACTCCACACACTAGTCCTAACAAGCTGAGATAAATGATAAAAAGTAGACATCTGGTCGTCTGCCAAGAAGAAGAACCTGAAATGGATCAGAGGAGAGAGGGAAGAAAAAGCAGGAAACCCCTAGTCCAGGAACCAGACATGTTTGCATATACCTGTGAGTAAAAGAAAAAGTAAACAGAGTTGTTTTTAGATCAAAGCAAGAGGATGGGTGAGGAGAGAAGAGTGTGAAGAGTGTGAAGAGGTTGAAGTCCTCTATTCCCAGGCACCCCAGACATCCTAATGCTAAGGTCTGCTCATCCCGCTCAACAAATAACCCTTGATCTGCTTCACTGTTTTCTTTCTATGAAGTTAGGAGATTACTTGAAAGGTCAACTGTCAGCTTTCCTGAGTGATAGGAAGGCAAGGTCATGCATAAGTCTTTCCCATTCCACAAGACATCAACAAACTGATTTCTGGAGGGTGATTCCAAATATGCTTACATTCCTGACATGTTTTAAAATCAATAGCCTTTAAAAAATCTTATCTAAAGAAGAAAATCAGAATCAAGGGAGCACAACAAAAGCATTCTATGTAATAAGTCAACCCAAAATCCATTCCTTGTAGGCCATTCTACTCAAACCAACCTGATGTGTTCAATGACATAAAAAAAGGAACCAACGTCAATTTAGGCAACAGATACAAAGTCATGGCCAAACACCTTGGCAGAGAATTACATCACAATGCCTGTACCCTTGACAATTAGATCAAACTTTATCAATAAATCACCAATAGACAAAGTCTCAGCTCTCAAGCATTGACCCTGGAAACAATCATGTGATTGAAAGACCCTTAAAGGGGGCATCTCCTGCATTCTATACAACCTCTGTCACAAACACTAACAAGACCTGAAAGAAATGCCAGCAGAGAGAGCAGAACGATTGCGGGTTAAAAAAAAGATAACTGAACTATTATGTTAACCCTGCTTTCTGAAACTACAGACAAAAATATGTACAGGAAAATGCAAAGTAAGACATTTTTTCCTTGATTTAGAAAAAAGAATGACCCAAGCATCATCCGTCCCTCCTATATGAAAAGATTTAGACCCTAATTAGGAGTTCAGAGGAAACGTGCAAACCGTTTTTGCACCCTATTCTAATATATTCATCTAAGATTTTTCCTGGTGCAAATTTTACTAGTTGACATCTGGCATACATTGCTCTGCTTTGCTCTATTTTCCGTGAGGTTGGCATTCCATGGGTGGTGCATGGGTGTTCTCATGCATCCATCCATGGATTTTGACACAAACCTGTATCCACAAAGATTTGTGCAGAAATCCTGTGCCTCCCTGCGGCTGTTAAAAAGAGTAGAAATATCTTTATTTCTCCTCATTATACCTTCTTTGTATGTGTGCTGCATCCTGTAGCACACATACAAAATGGAAATAGCCTTGTGGGAGCAAAACCGTACCCCAAAATGGAAACACCCCAAAAAGGTACATCATTCTCTTCCCCCACAATTTACTGGATCAGACATGGGGTCTTCTTGTTAAGGCATCTCCTATCACATCAATTAGCAGAGTAAAATAGTTCTAGATCAATGGAAAAGTTAAAGGGTGTTATTACAAAATTTCAAAATAAGTGGTACAAAGTCAATGAGAGAAGGCTTTCAGATGCAAAGATATACAGAGTAAATTAAAGTTAAAAAACTGTTTTAAGTGTTAATGGGCAGCAAAATCACAAGAAATTGGGTAGCATCCCTAGTAAAATAGGAATCAAATGATTCTTCTACACAATTACTGCATAAAAAATTAGAGACACTGTCAAATATTTATGGTCTGAGCAAAAGTACTATTTCTACAGCAAATCAGAACACAAAAATAGTACGTCATAACCAAAACACTTATCTGCATATGAACTACAGTGCAATGCAAACATTGAGTGTATGACTAGACTAGTGATCATTGCAAAAAAGCAGAGGAAGAGACGCTGACAAACGTTAGAAGTCATAGAGAACAGGTACATGTTAATCAAAGCAATATAAACATAACAGTGAAAATAAACAAGTACACAGCAGCTAGACTGTGCTCTGTGGAGCCTGTGAGGAGAAGATGTGGCGGGGCATGGGTGGGGAAAGCTGGAGTGTGTGATAGAGATGACATCCCTCATGTTTAAAATGTCGATTAATACAGACATGTGGTCTAACTAAAATACCCTAATAACTAAACTTGCATAGCACACATTATTATTAGAGCACACGAATAAAAAACTCAAAAATAATCCCTGTGCCTTTCAGAATGGTTCTTCTGCAGGCAAAGATGCCTTCCTGATCAAAGGCACAACAGAGGCACCCGTGTATTATGGCACACGCGTGCCTGTGGTGGCGTTTGGCAGCACACAGTCTGCCAGTGCAGAGTGGACCTGTGGAATTTCTTTGAGGTTATGAAGCACTTCTACTCTCTCCAGGTGATGTGCAACACAGTGCAGCAACTTTGCTTGCTGTGCTGCAGTGCTCCACTTGTTAGTAAATCTGTCCCTGAGTGAGCAAACTCCGCTTCCTGAGGTTTATCCTCGAACAACTCTCGTAAACTTAAATTCAGGTGCGCATGTTACCCCTAGTAATGCCATAAAGGAAGGAATTGGCTTTTCTTGGCATTATTATTGCACAACAACCCCTCAGACCCAAAGGAAATCAGAATTGTTGAATGGATTTTTAAAATGTGTAAACAGGTTTGTGAAAGAGGCAATCTGCCAGAAACACTGGTGTGCATTGCGGAGTCGGAATGGAAATTCGGTAGCATTAAAAATAAATCAGACCTCTGATTTTTTTAGCTCCTATAACCAAGTAGCAAACTGATATAATATCCTAATGCCCTATGACATACATCCTTTTAAACTGGGTAACCCAAATCTCATGAAGTTCAAACTAAATTCCCAGAAGCTCTACTTTTGCCCTTCCCACGTGAATCTCATGATTCTAATATCACTCGTTTTCACGCTTCCACTCCTAACTCTATCACTCATTTTTCCAGGGAACTATTCCACAAAAACTGTAAATGGATTTCTTGTGGGTTATGCTTCTTTACTGTCATTTCTTTTATTCTCTTTTATATTGATGGCTTTTTGACATTGCTTGACACAACAAAGGCCAAACAGCAGCCAAAGCATGCTAAAAAGGAAATTATGAAGTCGTGTCTCAGGAAATTACTTCAAATCCATGAAATTGACATAACATTTTCCACCATCACAAATAGGGCAGAAGCTTTCAGTCCACTGTCGACCAATATGTTGTTTATGCGGAGATTCTTGATTGTGGCATTGATTGGCATTTTTACTGTTTTGTTACATTAGTTTCTGTATTCGTGTATTAGCTGTTTAGTCCTGTACATCTATTTTGCTATAGGAAACGTTTTACCGATATCAACGTTTTTCCTACAGTTGCTATAATCAACATCCTTGTACTCTGAGATATCAGATTCGTAATGCAATGGGGTATATCACGTTACTAACTTTTTCAAATGAATGTAAACACTACCATGTTGTGTTATTTTTGGAGTAAATTAACTCCATGTAAAAGTTGTTGACAGCAGTGGTATAAAAAGATAATTAGAAGCAGTGAAGATCGTCAGCAATTGCTAGTAAAAATCACCAAATGTAGAAGAGTTCAAGGCATTTTCAGTAATTGTTGCTGTAAGTGGAGAAATGTGGGTCCTTTTCCAGTAATAAAACCTGATTTAAAAAATGCGGGTGAACTTGACAGGACTAGAAAACACACTATAGTAAGCCGACTCCTCCCCACAACACTCACTCAGAACAGACTGGATATGTTATGCTGTGTTGTATTATGCTTTGTTCTTAACAGTGTAAGAAGACAAGGAAGACATAGCACAATTTGTTAAAAACAAAATTGAGTGCGGCAAAATAGTGCAAAATGTGTATATAATGAAGAAGACCGCCTGGTCGAAACGCGTCGCCAATAAACGCATTTTTCTTACACGGACCCTGGAGTGCGAGTCTCTTTTTGTGGTTCCTGGGACTGTATCTGCTGTGGTGAGCCCTTTCGAACATATATATATATATATATATATATATGTATATATATATATATATATATATATATATAATATTTATGTGCATAACAACACCTTAGCGACTAAACTTTACAGAAAGCCAACAGCTGGCAACACCATTCTACACGCCACAAGTTACCATCCGCGTCATTTGATCCGCAGTATCCCTTATGGGGAAATGCTGCGGATCAAACGTTTATGCAGCGTTGAGCAGGAATGTGTGGTTGCGCAAGAGGCTAGCAAACAAAGATTCCTAGAAAGGGGTTATTTGAAGAACATTGTTGAGACAGCACTAAGGAGGACTCAACAGATGTCCCGTGACGAGGCTTTAATTCCCAAACCACAGGTTGTAGCTATTGCCTCACAAGATGACAAGATACAATCACGCATGATTGTGACGTATAGCAGGCAACACTCTGACATCAGAAAGATCTTGTATCGGAATTGGAACCTCGTTAAAGGGGATCCAGTGATAGGTCAGAGAGTTCGAACAAACCCATGCTTACGTTTAGAAGATGTACCTCAATGGCTAAATCTTTGGTCAAAAATACTTTGGAACCACAGATGTCAAACACTTGGGGGGCTCTGAGTAAAGGCTTTAGAAAATGTATTCAGTGTAAGGCCTGCCGGTATGGTTGTAACAAGAGCAATTACATTAGCCCATTTGCACAACGTCCGCAAGAGATTACAAAACGGTTAACATGTAAAACAGATTTTGCGGTTTATGTGCTGGAGTGTTCGTGTGGGCTTAGGTACGTGGGAAGTACCAAATTACCGGCCCACAAATGAATACTCCAGCACATAAGGGCTATCATCAGTAAAGATCAGGCCTATCCGGTAGCCAGGCATTTTGAGGAATCACATGAGTCAAATCCATCCGAGCTCCAGTATTATGTCATTTATTCAGTGTGGCCTCTGAAAAGAGGAGGTGACAGAGAAGCGAGGCTTCGACTTCTCGAAACTAGATATATTCTGGAGTTGGACAGTAAACAACCGAATGGTTTGAATGCCACTGAAGACTTGCACACTTGTTTACAATAACTAGGCCTTGAAAATGGAAATACGCATATATGTCCCAAGTTTGTTTGCTTTGGGTCAAGTTATTTCTATTTTTAAGATTCTGATATGGTGTTTTAAGAATTGCCTGTACTGTATAGTAATGTTTTGCTGAATCAATTTGCTAATGATAAGTTTCGCGCCTCAAATGATTGAACATTTATGTGATTTGTGGTCAGAGTTGGACAACTAAATGGATTTGTGCCCACTTGGGCAATATTAACTATCGATACAAATGGCTATAGAGTTGAATGGAGAGATTGACAATCATTTCCTCTGCTGCAAAGAATTAAAATATGTATTAACAATGAATTTATTGCTGCAGTCGTAAAAATGTACGAAGAGGAATCTTTTTGAAAATCGTTAATGAGATTTTTTTAAAGAAAATAGTAATTATATGTAATATGATATTATGAATTTTATATAATTTTACAATATTTATTCATCTTAAAATTATTCAAATGTGGAATTTGCATCGACTATGTAAATCTGCACAGCCATTGAATAGTATTTTTTCCATGTTGTTGATTTGATACTCTGTATTACCCATGCACTGTCACTTTAAATACTGGTCACTGCCTACCGCAATTTGCCATGTAATCAAGCTTCGTTGGAAGCGAAACGCGTAATGGCGGCTGGCTGGCTGGAAAAATAAAACCACCTTGAATTAGCTCAGAATTCGGGTCTGCTTTCGTCATTTGTGCAAAGAACTTTGGCGGCTGCCTGGTTTTAGTGACGAGTTACGTTTATATATATATATATATTTTTTTTTTATTACGTTATTTCATTTTCATTGATTGTCTGATTTCTTCATCCTTTCGCTTTTATGTCTTGAAGTAGAGAAATTATTGAAGTATACACACATTTCTGAATCTGTAAGTCTAATCCACGAGTGCATCAGGAAAACATATTGAACAGGACAGATTATGAAATGTGTACTCTCTTTTTTTGATTACGTTATTTCTTTTTCATTGATAATCTAATCTCTTCATCTTTTTGCTTTTATGTTTTGAAGAAGAGAAATTGTTGAAGTATACAGACATTTCTTTATGAACTTTTGGGGGTGTCTTATGTAATTGAATGTCGATATGTGGAATTAACAGTAATTGATATTTGTATAGGAGAAGGAGATAGAAGCAACAGGGGTTTTTATTATGCAGAATGGTTATATTTATATGCAGTTCGATCTTCGACTCAAATGAGAACATAGAGGTCGTATAGGCAACCTTTAGTGGTTGCAAATGCCGATCCACGGCGAGATCTTAGATGTCACAACTTAATGTTTTGGCTTACACCTGTTCAAGGTATATAATTATGAATTGACTCTTTTTATATTTGAACAAATGTCAATATGAGGTGTGTGAGAAGTTGGCCTGATGTATGATGTCTCCAGTTCTGGGGGCACCTTATATCAGTCCAAACAATCCCTTATGGTGGTGGTTGTAAGTCAACCTTATAGACAAGCTATCCTAGGGGTAGCATGGACTAAGCAGCCTTAAAGGCTTAACTTCAAAGGGCGAGTAAAGCGAGCTGTTTTACCATATACAATCCTGTAATAGCGAAGGAAAGGACACCACACAAGTTATATATTATCAAAATATGTGTATTTATTCTTAGAATAATCCCCACTACTCTTTATGAGCAATGAAGCACAAGCGTTTAAATAAAAGCACAGTTAAACATAGACAAGTTGCACGTTTTGGATGAGGCCGGTGGCCACTTAAACCATATATCAATAAAGTGGTATAACAATCACTAATCGATCTGAGGTAAGGCCTAGGGCCTTGGGAATCGCTTGGACTACGATGCACTAACAGCAGTTAGGGCGGGAGTAGCCCGCGGAATTCGGGTGCAGTGCAGAAAGCACAGGCATGCACCAATGCAAAGTCAATGGTGCGTAAAAGTTATCGAGTTACAGTTTTAAGAGTCTTCCGACTGGACTAGAAGGACAAAACTTTAGACTTAGACACTAGAGGTGTAAAACACTACAGGAGCACCAGCTTTCAAAAGTTACCTCACCCACAGGAAGCGGGTGCACAGGTGCAAAGGTGTGTCGGGTTTCGTCACGAAGATCTGGGGTGCCTGGAGATGAAGATGCTGCAGGCGTCCAGAAGAGAAGTGTCCGGTGCGATCCAAGGGTGGATCGAAGTTGTAGTATACCTGAAAGCAGAAGGGACAGAGTCTGGGTCACTAGCCAGTGACCAGGAAGAAACCAGGAAGGAACCAGGCAATGTCGGGCGCAATCAGGTCGATGTTGTGTAGCTTCTCTCTGCTGCCACGTGGTCTCTGGGGCACCGAGGATGTCCTGGAGTGCATCACAAGCTGTCCCACAAATGCTCTCGCTGTCGGCGGTGTCGGCTTCAAGATCGGAGTCAACAGGCCTTGGCAAATGCAACCCATGCAGGAATAAAAGATGGCTTAACACTCGGACCAGCAAGGTCTGAGCGGGTGCTCCTTTTTAGGAGAGCGAGTGCCAGTCTGGAGCAACCAGACTAGCTGTGTAAATTCAAGGTTTCATCTGTACTGGGGCCACTAGCCAGCAGGCAAGTGACCGGACCAACGCATCGAGCAGGAAAATGCAAAAGGGCCCCACGCAGCACTCTTTGAGTGTGGAGGGGTGAGCTTCCGTGCACAAGCTGCTCGGGGCTGGAGCTTCTCAGACTCCAATGCACAGCTTCGAGGGGGCCTCGGATGCTGCACGGTCAGCGCTTCGTTGTTTCTCGAAGATGGCCGCTCCCACGCTTCAGGTCGCCTCCACGGGTCTCAGCTCTGCAGGGACTGTGGATCGGGCTGTTAGAAGGCAGGCACGCTGGGTCTTGTTAATCTCTGTTGCTCGAGTTCCAGCGGGAACTGCACCAAAGCAAATGTTGAGGTGCTGGATGGTGCCTGTTTGCACAGGGTGGTCACTCCTTGACCACAAGGGAGATTCTTCAGTCTTCCATGAGGAGTGGGATGTCGAAGGGTCCAGAGTTTCATTTCATAAGTTTCAGTCAGGATAATTTGATGTGCATTGGCACTGCTCCCACCTATATTCCAAATCTGGGGGCTGGATTACCTGCTAGGTCCCTCCTATGGGTGGGACCTGAGAAGGGGATGGTTACACCCCTTTCCCTTTGTCCAGCTTCGCGCCAAGACTGGGGCAGGAGTGCCCCAGAACCTGTTTGACTGGAATCTGCCCAGGGACACCTTGTGCGCCCCAGGCAGTGTCTAGTTTTATTCAACCCTCCCTGCTACAATCCACTATCTCCTGTCTAGGGTGGTGTGACACCTCCCTGTGACAGGTGACCCTTTGTCCAGGCGTCCTCTGCCGAGTTTCGGTCAGCAGCAGGAGGCCAGACATGTGTCTGTGGCAGCAACATCCATTTTGTGATGCTGGGGCTCTGGTTAGGATTAACCGCGTTTTCAGTAAGTAACATGCCTGCACCCTCTAGAAGGGTGGGATGCTATCCCCATTACCAGGACTGGCAAGGGGATAGTATTCCAATGTGTATGACACCAAACACGACATGTTTTGATAAAGCCAAACCAGAGTTGCAATAACCGTAAGGATTATAATGCACTTAAGAGTATATGGTATGGCAGTATCACTGGAACAGCATTAAGGAATTGGTCCCAACACTGAAGACAGGCTCAGCTCATGCTAGAGCACCATCTCACATAAAACGATGCACTCTGCCTCCAGGACTGTAAAGGCCTGCCATAGGAGTGACTGATAGGTATAGATGTGTCCAGATATAGGTTTAGACATAGGTATACTACATCTAAGCAGGGGGTGAGTACACCACCTTGCCCCAGCTGTGGGAACAGCCCGTTGTGTCGATTTAAGTACCAGCCAGGGGTGGCAAAAGATATGCTGCAGCCCCTGGTAGGCCTTGGATGCACCTATGCCCTATGCACCTATATTGCTCTGGATAGGGGCTGACAAGGTGTCCAGTACCAAATTGGTTATGTACCTAGGGTACATGGAGTCCATTTAAAGAGAGAGCAGATAGCCTGGGGCCCTGATTAGCAGGATCCCAGGCCAACTAAGTCGAAAACCAGCTAAACACAAGGCAAAAAATCAGGGGTAACCATAGTCAGGTATCCACCTTCCTACATAGCCCCCCCAAACGAAAGGAGATAAGGCTATCCTTGACCAGGTAAGCCTATATTGCCTAAGGCGCCATATAAGGAAGTACCTGCACTAGCATGGTTACCCCCCTGTCTCATGGTCCACTAAGCAATCCCTCACCCTAGGGGTATCTGAGGGTCTCCACCATAGGGATTCACTACCTTGGGTGTGTTTTGGCAAAGTAAAAGGCTGGTGTTGAGATGGAGTACTGAAGTGAGGCTCCACTAATGTAGGGCTCAGCTTCCTCCAATCATCTTCCACCATGTGTGCCTTTCTGTCCTTGACTGAGTTGCACTGTGCTCTCAGGGTCAACCTCTGGCTGCCTACAGCTGGAGGCTGGGTCCCTTCTGTTGGCTTACTGGAGGGGCAGATCAGGTTTGGGGCCTTGGGGTCCCAGGTTTGGCTGTGCCCAACAGTGTCCATTTGGGGGACGTCCCTAACTAGTTGTAAGGGGGGTCCCTCAAGAACTTTTAAAGTTTTTACCTTGCTAGGGCTGCTAGCTTTGGTGCCCCTAATCTGCTGATGGGGGTGTTTTATTTGACAGGGGGCCCTTTGGGGCTCACTGACCTCCATGACCTCTGTAGCCCTGGGCTGACTGAGGCAGGGTAGAGAGGGGTAGGTTACCTGCTCCAGACTGGTTCCCACCTTGGAAGGGTCCACTGACATCAGGGGCTCTGCCAGGCTAGGCCTGACTACCCCTGGGGCAGTTTCTTCACAAGGGGTAAGATCAGTTCCCTGAGGAGGCTGTTCCTTTCCTAATGTCTGGTGGGAGGGAGATTTCTCTTCCTCCTCAATGCTCTCTGTTTGTGTGGAGTGATCCATAGTTTCAGGCTTCACAACACATGAATCAGTTTGAGTTTGGGCTGTGGCCATCACAGCCCCACCAACCTTTTCAGGGAGGGACTCAGTTTGGGTATGGGCTGTTACCATAACAGCTCTGCTAATCTGTTCAGGAAGGGATTCTGCTGAAGATGGGGCTGAGTCTTGCACAGCCCTACCAACCTTTTCAGGAAGGACATCTTGGATTGGGGCTGTAGCCATCACAGCCCCACTAACCGTTCCATGGAGATTTACCATTTTAGAATGGGTTTCTTGTTCAACCTCAGCCCAGGCTGAGATTTCCAAATCATTCCCAAGTAGACAATCTACAGGCAAGTTTGCTGACACTGCCACTCTCTTTGGACCAGTGACACCTCCCCAGCTGAGATTTACTACTGCCATGGGATGATTTTTCTGAACTCCATCAATGTTAGTCACCTGATATGTGGCACCAGGTAAAAGTTGCCTTGAGGGGACTAGGTTCTCAGTCACCATAGTGCTACTAGCCCCTGTGTCTCTGTAGGCCTCAACTTTTTGACCATTGATGATGGGCTCCTGTCTATACTTGCTCAAAGTGTTTGGACAATCAGTGAAGTTGGCAAACCCCATGCCATTTTCATAGACAAGAGTATCTGGACTAGGGGACCTGGTTAGGCCAGAATCCACCTGAGCTCCAAAAGTAAACCCACCCAAATTCTTGGGGGTGCTCCCACCACTTGGGGGATTACTGCTGACAGTAACAGGAGGTGTTGGAGCTTTACTTGGAGGTATGTTTTCCTTATTGTTATTCCTGGGACAACTGCTATCAGTTTTCCAGTAGCCAGGCTGTTTACAGACATGGCAATAAGGTTTCTTCTGGTCAGAGGAAGTGTTTTGGGACCCACCCCCACCCTTGGAGTTTTGGGGCCCTGTGGGAGACTTTTCTTTAGATTTATCCCCACCCTTCTCTTGAGCCTTGGAAGTATCCTTCTTTTGGTCATTACCCTGATTCTTAGGCCTAATCCTGGTTCTGACCCATTTGTCTGCCCTCTTACCCAATTCTTGTGGAGAGGTCAGATCTGAGTCCACCAGGTGCTGGTGTAAAAGCTGGTTCTGACAATTAATTAGGATCTGCTCCCTCATAATCAAATGATACAATCCTGTATAGTCATGTACTTTGCTGCCATGTAGCCAACCTTCCAGAGCCTTAGTAGCACAATCTACAAAATCAGTCCAGTCCTGAGTCTGAGCTTTTTGGGTGTCTCTGAACAACAGCCTGTATTGTTCAGTGGTTAAGCCAAACCCATTAATAAGAGCACTCTTCAGGACTGTATAGTTTTTTTAGCATCCTCAGATCTAACTGTGAGGAGCTTATTTCTCCCTTTCTCAGAAAAGGAGAGCCACAAGATTGCTGCCCACTGATCTTCAGGAACCTGCTGTACCATGCAGGCTCTCTCAAGAGCAGTTATCCACTTGTGGATATCATCCCCATCTCTGTAGGGGGGCACAATCTTACTCAGGTTTCTATGATCATAGGACCTGTCTTTATCTCTTGGGATAATGCTGCCACCAGTGGGGATCTCCCCACTTAACTTCTGCTCTCTTGCAAAAGCTAGTCTAGCTTGGGCCAGGGCTAATTCCTCTCTTTCTATTTGGAGATTCACTGCTCTCATCCTGGCCCTATGCTCTCTTCTTTGAGGGGAAGTCATTCCTCTCTGTGATTCTCTTGAGGCACTAGAAATGTGAGAATCCCTGGAAGGGCTTCTCTCTCTCCTATTGCCTGGGAGAATCCGGTTATGTACTCTGGGGAGGTGCTGGCCCTCTCCATTTCCATGTAGGTCCAAGTTGACTTGGCTAAGCCTTACTACTGGTACCTGGATAACCCCTTGATCATGATCTGAATCATTATCATTAGAGTCTGGGTTCACCTCCTCATCTTCTTCCTCTGGGGTGGTATTCTCAGTCTCTGGGGGATTCACTCCTTCTCCTGATCCTGAGGGAACTATTCTAGCTTTCTCAAGGTCATCCTTTTCTAGGATGGCTATCATGATAGGAATGGTAGGGTTGTGACCCTTTCTCAGCTTCCTTGCAGTGCACAAGGCACTCAAGTCTCTATGGCTGAATTTGTCATAGTTGGAGGTTGCCTGTGGAGGGTCATCCGTCACAGGTAGAGAGCCTGTAGCTTCACCTGTGCCAGACATGACTCTAGTGTGGTATAAGTGATGCACCTACCTACACTAAGTGTTTTCCTCCTGTACCTTGCTAGTGAGTTGTAGTCAGGGTGTGCTAAGCCATTCCACCTACAACTACTAAGTTCAGTAGAACTTAAATATGCTAAGCTTTTATTTATATGTACCTATGGTACTTAATGTGATCTTTCAATTTGATATAAGATTGTAAAGGTAAAACAACAGCAAAGCTTGAATCCGTACCGCTGCTCACCAATGTGAGAAGTTGGCCTGATGTATGATGTCTCCAGTTCTAGGGGCACCTTATATCAGTCCAAACAATCCCTTATGGTGGTGGTTGTAAGTCAACCTTTTAGACAAGCTATCCTAGGGGTAGCATGGACTAAGCAGCCTTAAAGGCTTAACTTCAAAGGGCGAGTAAAGCGAGCTGTTTTACCATATACAATCCTGTAATATCAAATGAAAGGACACCACACAAGTTATATATTATCAAAATATATGTATTTATTGTTAGAAGAATCACCACTACTCTTTATGAGCAATGAAGCACAAGCGTTTAAATAAAAGCACAGTTAAACATAGACAAGTTGCACGTTTCGGAAGAGGCCGGTGGCCACTCAAACCATATATCAATAAAGTGGTATAACAATCACTAATCGATCTGGGGTAAGGCCTAGGGCCTTGGGAATCGCTTGGACTACGATGCACTAACAGCAGTTAGGGCGGGAGTAGCCCGCGGAATTCGGGTGCAGTGCAGAAAGCACAGGCATGCACCAATGCAAAGTCAATGGTGCGTAAAAGTTATCGAATTACAGTTTTAAGAGTCTTCCGACTGGACTAGAAGGACACAACTTTAGACTTAGACACTAGAGGTGTAAAACACTACAGGAGCACTGGCGTTCAAGAGTTACCTCACCCACAGGAAGCGGGTGCACAGGTGCAAAGGTGTGTCGGGTTTCGTCACGAAGATCTGGGGTGCCTGGAGATGAAGATGCTGCAGGCGTCCAGAAGAGAAGTGTCCGGTGCGATCCAAGGGTGGATCAAAGTTGTAGAGTACCTGAAAGCAGAGGGGACAGAGTCTGGGTCCCTAGCCAGTGACCAGGAAGGAACCAGGAAGGAACCAGGCAATGTTGGGCGCAATCAGGTCGATGTTGTGTAGCTTCTCTCCGCTGCCACGTGGTCTCTGGGGCACCGAGGATGTCCTGGAGTGAATCACGAGCTGTCCCATGAAGGCTCTCGCTGTCGGCAGTGTCGCCTTCAAGATCGGAGTCAACAGGCCTTGGCAAATGCAACCCATGCAGGAATCAAAGATGGCTTAACACTCGGACCAGCAAGGTCTGAGTGGGTGCTCCTTTTTTAGGGGAGCGAGTGCCAGTCTGGAGCAACCAGACTAGCTGTGTAAATTCAAGGTTTTGTTGGTACTGGGGCCACTAGCCAGCAGGCAAGTGACCGGACCAATGCATCGAGCAGGAAAATGCAAAAGGGCCCCACGCAGCACTCGTCAAGTGTGGAGGGGTGAGCTTTGGTGCACAAGCTGCTCGGGGCTGGAGCTTCTCAGACTCCAATGCACAGCTTCGAAGGGGCCTCGGATGCTGCACGGTCAGCGCTTCGTTGTTTCTCCAAGATGGCCTCTCCCACGCTTCAGGTCGCCTCCAAGGGTCTCAGCTCTACAGGGACTGTGGATCGGGCTGTTAGAAGGAAGGCCCGCTGGGTCTTGTTGATCTCTGTCACTCAGGTTTTGGCGGGAACTGCAACAAAGCAAATGTTGAGGTGCTGGATGGTGCCTGTTTGCACAGGGTGGTCACTCCTTGACCACAGGGGAGATTCTTCAGTCTTCCACGAGGAGTGGGATGTCGAAGGGTCCAGAGTTTCATTTCATAAGTTTCAGTCAGGATAATCTGATGTGCATTGGCACTGCTCCCACCTATATTCCAAATCTGGGGGCTGGATTACCTGCTAGGTCCCTCCTATGGGTGGGACCTGGGAAGGGGGTGGTTACACCCCTTTCCCTTTGTCCAGCTTCGTGCTAAGACTGGGGCAGGATTGCCCCAGAACCGGTTTGACTGGAATCTGCCCAGGGACACCTTGTGCGCCCCAGGCAGTGTCTAGTTTCATTCAACCCTCCCTGCTACAATCCACTATCTCCTGTCTGGGGTGGTGTGACACCTCCCTGTGACAGGAAACCCTTTGTCCAGGCGTCCTCTGCCGAGTTTCGGTCAGCAGCAGGAGGCCAGACATGTGTCTGTGGCAGCAGCATCCATTTTGTGATGCTGGGGCTCTGGTTAGGATTAACCGGGTTTTCAGTAAGTAACATGCCTGCACCCTCTAGAAGGGTGGGATGCTCTCCCCATTACCAGGACTGGCAAGGGGATAGTATTCCAATGTGTATGACACCAAACACGACATGTTTTGATAAAGCCAAACCAGAGTTGCAATAACCGTAAGGATTATAATGCACTTAAGAGTATATAGTATGGCAGTATCACTGGAACAGCATTAAAGAATTGGTCCCAACACTGCAGACAGGCTCAGCTCATGCTAGAGCACCATCTTACATAAAACCATGCACTCTGCCTCCAGGACTGTAAAGGTCTGCCATAGGAGTGACTGATAGGTATAGATGTGTCCAGATATAGGTTTAGACATAGGTATACTACATTTAAACAAGGGGTGAGTACACCACCTTGCCCCAGCTGTGAGAACAGCCAGTTGTGTTGATTTAAGTACCAGCCAGGGGTGGCAAAAGATATGCTGCAGTAGGCCTTGGATGCACATATGCCCTTGGCACCTATAGTGCACTGGATAGGGGCTGACATAGTGTCCAGTACCAAATTGGTTATGCACCTAGGATACATGGAGTCCATTTAAAGAGAGAGCAGATAGCCTGGGGCCCTGATTAGCAGGATCCCAGGCCAACTAAGTCGAAAACCAGCTAAACACAAGGCAAAAAATCAGGGGTAACCATAGTCAGGTATCCACCTTCCTACAAGGTGTAAATGTGACTTTTGCTCAGAATCAATTTAGTATAGATCCAATATGGCGCTTGTGATTTCGCTTGGCGCTGGCAGTCCTGTTTCTGTTTTCATGATGTAATGATTACAAATGGCGCCGCGCAGTGCGTTACGCATTGACACTGAAAAAGGAAGTTACCGAAACGCGTCTCTCTGAGAAATAAAAAACACCGCTTTGCTTATATTCCCGTAAGTGCTGCCTCTTTTTCCTGTGGATTAGGAGAAATTTTGGAGCTTTAATATTACGCGGCACACCAACGCGTGGCAGCACCCGTCTGTGGAGTGACTCGCTGTTCTGGTGTATCAGGAGCGGCAATATATATATATATATATATATATATATATATATATCGGCTCCAAAAAGTCCCACCCCGTCAATAACGGGAATCAGGAAGCAGCACTCAAGGGTAAATCCACGGTTCAGTTTTATTAATTCAAAACGCGCTTTCGGCACTCGGCCTTCGTCAGTGTTCAAACAAACACAGTGCCACAAACACACACAACATTCTTTACCCATTCAAAGATGGCGACCGCGTTTTCATCTATTGGTCCTATCTTTATGTCATGTAAAATTGACACGTGATGACTTTAAATGCAATGAGGCTTTGTGGCACTGTGTTTGTTTGAACACTGACGAAGGCCGAGTGCCGAAAGCGCGTTTTGAATTAATAAAACTGAACCGTGGATTTACCCTTGAGTGCTGCTTCCTGATTCCCGTTATTGACGGGGTGGGACTTTTTGGAGCCGATATTGTGGTCGGGTGCACCCCCGGCGAGCAGGCACCAGCCAAAGAGTGCGACAGGCAGGTGCAAATGGAGCGTTTATATATATATATATATATATATATATATATATATATATTTCTTCACATATATATATATATATATATATTTCTTCACATATATATATATATATATATATATATATATATATATATATATATATATATATATATATATATGAAGAAACACGAGTTGCTCGAAACGCGTCGCCTGAGAGGTGAATAAAATCTCCCTTACTGCAGCCTGGGGTCCGTGTCTTCTCTTATGCAAGGATTGAAGATTTGGTGTTTATATATATATATATATATATATATATATATATATACATATATATATATATATATATATATATATATGAAGAAACACCCATCCACAAAGAAAAGGTCGGAGGCCAGAGGGGAACTCAGAGAAGAACCAGCTTTATTGAGGCAGACAAAGCAATGCTGGCGGGCGAATGCATTTCGGCATGGAGCCTTCTTCAGCGCCTATCATTGCACGAGCAGCTTCAAAGAATTGTCCATTTCCTGCGTCCTTTTCATAAATAGGCTGGAAGCTCCGCCCCCCTGCTAGTAGAGCTCACCTGTTGACTGTCGTATAAATTGTCCAAACTCCAACTCCCAGAATGCACGGACTAAGTAAAACTGGGTCGGCGGTGTGGAGAATGCTGTTTGAATGACAGGAGACACATCCAGATAATGCAGGTAGGTAATGAGGTTGCGCGCTGGAATCTGCCCAAGTCCACCAGCTCCTCCTTGGGTCCCCTCGGTCCGCTGCCACCTCGAAATTCAGGTGAGCAATTTGGCAGGGACAGCCATTGCGCACAGCGTCCTAATGGATATATATATATATATATCAGTTCCACCAGTGTCCTCACTTCAGGACACACTCCCCATTGGCAAATTATGTTTATCCAGGCAGCAGAGCAGACGATAAAACCATAGGCTCAATCAGGAAAGCCGAACGTGTTTCAGATACTTCACATATCCTTGTTCACAGACTACAAGCAGCAGTGAAATAAAAGGCACAAAGACTGCTGCTGGAATCACTTCAATACCTTTAATGGCCTCAGGTGCGGCCTCAATACCCCAATGTCTCATGGGAACAGTAGTCTTTATATCACGCACTGATTCCTGGTACAATCCCATCTGCTACTTGAACACAATATTTAATAATTTCGCCAATAGTGGGCCTCCTATGGAAAGCATACCGCACTGCCAAGCATCCTCCCCGTACCAAAGGTCCGATTATAGCTCGGATTTCACCGTGCCACCAGCCCGCTTCTCCCGAGGTGGTGTGACCCCACGGCTGGACTGGCGTGTAAATATTACAGTTCCACAAGAGTCCTCACTTCAGGACACACTCCCCATTGGCAACTTTTGTTTATCAATGGCAGCAGCGCAGACGATAAAACCATAGGCTCAATCAGGAAAGCCATACGCATTTCAGATATTTCACATATCCTTGTTCACAGGCAACGTGCAGCAGTGAAATAAAAGGCACAAAGACTGCTGCTGGAATCACTTCAATACCTTTATTGGCCACAGGTGCAGCCTCAATACCCCAATGTCTCATGGTAACAGTAGTCTTTACATCACGCCCTGATTCAAGGTACAATCCCATCTGCTATTCGAACACAATATTGAATAATTTCGCCATTAGTGGGCCTCCTATGGAAAGCGTCCCGCACTGCCAAACATCCTCGCCATAGCAAAGGTCAGATTATAACTCGGATTTCCCCGTGCCACCTGCCCGCTTCTTCTGCAGCAGTGCGACCCCCACGGTTGGACTGCCGTGTAAATATTACAGTTCCACAAGTGTCCTCACTTCAGGACGCACTCCCCATTGGCAACTTTCGTTTATCCAGACAGCAGCACAGACGATAAAACCAAAGGCTCAATCAGGAAATCCTTACGCATTTCAGATACTTCACATATCCTTGTTCACAGGCAACGTGCAGCAGTGAAATAAAAGGCACAAAGACTGCTGCTGGAATCACTTCAATACCTTTATTGGCCTCAGGTGCGGCCTCAATACCCCAATGTCTCATGGGAATAGTAGTCTTTACATCACCCACTGATTCCTGGTACAATCGCATCTGCTACTCGAACACAATATTTAATAATTTCGTCATTAGTGGGCCTCCTATGGAAAGCATACCGCACTGCCAAGCATCCTTGCCATACCAAAGGTCCGATTATAGCTCTGATATTACAGTGCCACCGGCCTGCTTCTCCCGAGGTGGTGCGACCCCCAGGCTGGACTGGCGTGTAAATATTACAGTTCCACAAGAGTCCTCACTTCAGGATGCACTCCCCATTGGCAACTTTAGTTTATTCAGGCAGCAGCGCAGACGATAAAACGATAGGCTCAAACAGGAAATCCGTACGCGTTTCAGATACTTCACATATCCTTGTTCACAGGCAACGTGCAGCAGTGAAATAAAAGGCACAAAGACTGCTGCTGGAATCACTTCAATACCTTTATTGGCCACAGGCGCGGCCTCAATACCCCCATTGTCTCATAGGAACAGTAGTCTTTACATCACGCCCTGATTCCTGGTACGATCCCATCTGCTACTCGAACACAATATTTAATAATTTCGCCATTAGTGGGCCTCCTATGGAAAGCATACCACACTGCCAAGCGTCCTAGCTATACCAAAGGTCCGATTATAGCTCGAATTTCACCGTGCCACCTGCCCGCTTCTACAGCAGTGATGCGACCCCACGGCTGGACTGCCGTGTAAATATTACAGTTCCACAAGTGTCCTCACTTCAGGATGCACTCCCCATTGGCAACTTTCATTTATCCAGGCAGCAGCGCAGACAATAAAACCATAGGCTCAATCAGGAAAGCCTTACGTGTTTCAGGTACTTCACATATCCTTGTTCACAGGCAACGTGCAGCAGTGAAATAAAAGGCACAAAGACTGCTGCTGGAATCACTTCAATACCTTTATTGACCTCAGGTGCGGCCTCAATACCCCAATGTCTCATGGGAACAGTAGTCTTTACATCATGCCCTGATTCCTGGTACAATCCCATCTGCTACTCGAACACAATATTTAATAATTTCACCAATAGTGAGCCTCCCATGGAAAGCGTACCGCACTGCCAAACATCCTCGCCATACCAAAGGTCAGATTATAGCTCGGATTTCACTGTGCCACCGGCCTGCTTTTCCCGTGGTGGTTCGACCCCACTGCAGGACTGCTGTGTAAATATTACAGTTCCACAAGTGTCCTCACTTCAAGACGCACTCCCCATTGGCAGCTTTCGTTTATCCAGGCAGCAGCGCAGACGATAAAACCATAGGCTTAATCGGGAAAGCCTTACGTGTTTCAGATACTTCATGTACCCTTGTTCACAGGCAACGTGCAGCAGTGAAATAAAAGGCACAAAGACTGCTGCTCCAATAAAGGTATTGAAGTGATTCCAGAAGCAGTCTTCGTGCCTTTTATTTCACTGCTGCATGTTGCCTGTGAACAAGGATATGTAAAGTATCTGAAACGCGTAAGGCTTTCCTGATTGAGCCTATGGTTTTATCAGTCCTGCTCATGGGGGTCCCACAAGGATCCGCAGGCCTAATTATTTTTTTTTTTAGTAATAAAAATAAAAATGCTCGCTGTGTGCGCAAATCCAGATGATAAAATGAAGGGGTCCCACCCTTTAATTTAAATGAGTCCACGTGTGGGCCAGGTTCCGGGGGCAATCCTATAATTATATTTCGGGGTCTTGCAGGGCCTCCGCAGCACTGGAGACCACCTAGGGGATTGCCACCTCCCCAGGGCTTGTTTTGTGATTGTTCGGTGGGCTTCGAGGCCACCCCAAGTCCCAGGGATCGCCACCCTCTGGGGCTTTAATTAAATATGCACGGTGGGTCTCGCAGGCCCCTCAAGCCTCCTGGACCAACTCCTCCCTGGGGCTGTGAAAATAGAGGGAGGGAGGCAGAGTGGTCCCCCTCTTGGAGCCCTTGATGGCCCTAGGGACGGCCACCCTCCAGGGCCATCTCCTGCAATGTCCCGAGGTTTGCATCCCCGGGACATTTGCGTTTGCTATGACAGGGCCAGGAGAATGGCTTCCACCCTGTGATAGCAAACCCTGGTGTGCTTTGTTGAAGCGAGAGGAGGAAAACCTTGTCTCGCTTCAATAAAGTGAATCTGGATAGTAAAAATGAAAAAAAAATGAAGCGGGTCTCACCCCTTCATTTAAATGAGCCCCCGGGTGGGCCAGGATCTGGGGGCAATCCTATAATTATGTTTTGGGGGCTTGCGGGGCCTCCGCAGCACTGGGGACCGCCACCTCCCATGTAAATTAGGTGTGAGAGGGCACACGGACCTCCCACAGTCCAGGGGATTGCCACCTCTTCGTGAATGTTTTGTAATTGTTCGGGGGCTTTGAGACCACCCCAAGTCCCGGGAATTGCCACCCTCCGGAGCTTTAAATAAATATGATGGGTGGGCCTCGTGGGGCCTCAAAGCCTTGGGGATCACCTCCTCCCCGGGGCTTTGAAAATAGAGGGATGTGAGCTGTGCGGTCTCCCTCCTGGAGCGCTTGATGGCCCTAAGGACCGCCAACCCCCAGGGCCAGCACCTGCAATGTCCCAGGGTGTGCATCCCCAGGACATTTTTGTTTGCTATGACAGGTCGGCAGCATGGCTTCCACCCTGTGTTAGCAAACCCTGGTTTGCTTTGTTGAAGCGAGAGGAGGAAAACCTTGTCTCGCTTCAATAAAGGAAGGAGAATTGCTTTTGGGCAAGGGAAGCTGCATGTTAGCAGTTCCTGTTGCCCAAAAGCAATGCCGGTTTCCGTAGGAGTTGGGGGGCCGGCGGGACGGTGTGGACATTGGGGCTGCCCCCACAGTCCCCAACAAAGAGGGCAGGCCCTGGGGATGGGGTCCCCGGGGCCAGAAGTGGCCTGGGAGGGGGGTACGTGGCCCCCTTCCCCCCTTTTAAAAAGAAATTAATGAAAATGAATGTTTTAAAAAATAATTTGAAAAAGATTGGAGTGGTGACCCCATCCCAGTCCACCCCCCCCACAAATAAATGTGATATCAAGCTTTCGAAATGTGTAAGGTAGCAAATTGGCTGATGTCGTACAATTATAAAATTCAAGATGCATGTGAGCTTGGACAAATGAGAATCATAGTCATCTATAGATTTACATATAAAACATTTTATTTACACAAAACAACAAAATAAAAGTAGGTACAGTCATGGCGTGTCATCATCCCTTCCAGTTTGTAAATCACAACCTGGTACAAAAAGATAAAAGTAAGATGAGATTGTGTGTTATGCGCCCATCAAACGAGAAAGAGAGAGAAAGAGTGAGAGAGAGAGGAAGAGAGAGAGAAAGAGAAAACAAGTGAGAGAGAGGAAGAGAGAAAGAGAGAAAGAATGTGAGAGAGGAAGAGAGAGAGAAAGAGAGGGGAGGCAAGATGGCGGCCGTGTAGGACGGCTGTGCGCGGTGAAGCAGTGGAGATGTGTGTTTTACCCTGATTTACTAGTGAGAATGCACAACCATAGCCACACAAATATACAAAACGGGACTGAAAAGGAAAAGCGAACCTGCTAAACGGATTTTTGGTCCTGTGAGTGACTCTCTCAGAGCGCGGAGCGGCGGAAAATCGGAGAGCGGCGAGTGACCCATGTTTCTGCCTCGTACCTGCCGCGGACCCATTGGACGGCTGTTGCGGGAGTTAACGCTGGCCGTTAGGGTATTTGCGGTCGGAGGCAGAGCACACACGGAGGGGAGGAGCCCGGAGTCACGAAGTTTGCAGAGCCCGCGGAGCCTGCGGAGCAAACAGGGGGCTCCAGTCGAGTCAGGAGCAGGTCGAGGCATCCGAGACCCGAGAAATCGAGGGTATAGCGGCAAGAGAGGTCCGAGTGAAGACATGGCTCCAAAAGTAAATACGAACTCTAAAGCTGCCTCCAAAAGGAAAGCTGCTGCCGATACTGCGGCCAAAGCCGAAGAGGAGGATAACAGACAGAGGAAGCAGACACCTCCGGTAAGAAAGCACCAATCTGCAGCTAAAGCAAAGCAGCCCGGGACTCCTATATCTGATATCTTTGCCAAAATAAGTAAAGAAAAGGGCACAAAAACTAATGGCTTGTCAGAGGAAAAGGTGCAGGGGAAAGAGGCTGAAGAGGTCTCAGTAGTCATGGGCGCTGAAGGGGGGGGTAATCGCTCCACCTCCCTTGCTGGGATTAGCTATTGACCCTTCCCCGAATCTAGCAGAGACTAATTTAAAGGCTATCGGGCAATCGAATGACATGACATCGACATCGGTGAAAGAAGTACCTGAGAGTCAGGGGGGGGCAGGAGAAAATATAGACTCCGCAAAGCTGAGCCCAAAAGAGCTAATTAAATTCAATCTGGAACCAGCACTATTACAGGAGCATATGTCAGAGACTAATGCAATAAATTTCGGCTCCGAAAAACTAAGTGACAAGGAAAAAGTTCCTAGTGAATGCTTCTACTCCGTATCAGAAGGTCGGAGTGGTCGGAGGAAGACAGCTCTGAACATGGAGGGAGTAATCGGGATTCAGATAGTGAGACAGAGCACGATCTGGAGACACTTATATCTGCAGCAAAACCCCCTGTCAGAATTAAAGCTCAGGAGCTCAGCTGGGATCACTCGTCAGCCACCCCATTACTTGGGAGTCCACATGGAGAAGCTGCACAGATGTCCCTCCTAGAGGTAATACACAAGGAAATCCTCGCACATAGGGAAGAAACTCGACAGGACAGTCGTAAGGCACAGGCCGCTGTCAGAAAGATACAGGGCGTTGTGAGGAAACTGTCTAAAGTATGTGTTAACTTGGGTGACTGAGTATCCAACCTCGAGGAGAGAGTGGTCTCAACTGAGACAGAGTCGGCGGCTGCCTCCAGTAAAGTAGATGCCCAAAATGCCCAAATAACAGACATCCAATGGAAATTGGAGGACTTGGAGAACCGACAGAGACGTAACAACCTTTGGATTTTGGGGGTACAGGAGGGGGCCGAAGGGTCAGATGTGAGAGCATTTGTCATTAAACTTTTCGAGCGCACATTTGCAGATTTGCCAGGTTGGAACTGGTCAGAAGAAATTCAGAGGGCTCACCGCACCCCGTTCAAGCTTAGTAGGAATCCAAAGGAAGGGGATAAGCCAAGAGCTATACTGATATTCTTAGGTAACTTTGTGCTGAGACAAGCAATATCGGAAAAAGCAAGACCAGACTCAAGAGAGGTGGTGGAAGGAATTTCTTTTTTTTGTCAGACCCGACTTCTGTCATATAACAGTTGAGAGGCGATGGAGGTTGAGACAGTTGATAAGACCATTTCAAGAAAAAAATATGCAGGCTTACTTGATCAACCCCGCACAATTGAAAATAATCAATGCTGGAAGAACTTTGTATTTCACTTCTGAAATCAATGCTAAAGAATATTTAGATTCTCACGGGGTTTGATTCTGTTTAATTAACTCTCTCTTCAACCAGTTGTTTAATGGTATACTGTTAAGTAAGATAAGTTTGCTAACGGGCTAATTCTAAACTGTAATTTCTTTTCAACACTTTAATTATGGCTGCGTGGTATGTGGTTGCACTCTTAACAGTTAGACATTTATTGGCAAGTTATTCATATGCAGGGTTCGAATCTTATGCACGGCTTTGTTTAGTTCCATTTCCACTGCTTTAACTGCCTCTCATCACGTGCACAGACCAGGTCTGAGCGCCTTACTTGAGCGGGTGGGGGGGTGGGGGTGGTGGGGTTGTACGGGGAAGGAGGGAAGGAGGGTGGGTTGGAAAGGGGTGGGGAGGGAGGGGGGGAGGAAAAAGTAAAAAATGAGATGTTTTGGTATAATGAGGTTTCTGGTTCAAATTGGTGGATGTCATTGACAACAATTGATAAATCTTGGATGTTTGAGTTTTTCTATCAGGAAATCTTTATACAGGATTATGCCACACATTAAAATTTGTTCTATCAACATTGTTGGGTTAAATGATTGGAGAAAGCGCCAAAGATTGGGTCATTTTGCCAGATATAATAATCTGGATATTCTGTGTCTGCAAAAGACCCACCTTCCATGGGCTAGGAGAAACCTATTAAACATAAGGGGTTATGAGCTACTGGCCTGCTCTTCGCAAACCTCAATGGTTAGGGGGGTGGCTATTCTCGCCAAACAAAACCTAGGTGGGGGTAAGAGAGTGAAGGCTGATAGCTCAGGGAGGTGGGTAATAGTTGAGTTGACCCTCGGATATATGTTGTGCAGTGTATGGGTCAAATTATGATGATCCAGAAGCGTTTGATATCTTAGAGGGGGAACTGGCAGATTGGCCAACACCGATTATAATGTGTGGTGACCTGAATATCTCGGTTGACTGGAATAGGTCAGGCAGCTACTCAGGGTCCAAACCAAAAGTGTTTCGGGCCTTGACCTCACTTATGAGATCACATGGGCTGAAGGACGTTTGGAATGTGAAAGAACCTACTGACCCGGGCTTTACATATTTTTTGTTTCCACATCAGAAATATTCCAAGTTGGACTATTTCCTACTCTCTTCCGATAAGCTTTGCAAAGCCAATATCACGAAGCTACCCAAATCTATTTCTGACCATAACCCACTGATATTGACATGTGAGGTGGTTAAAATCGAGGGGAGACAAACAAACTGGTCATTTGAGAGAAAGCTTCTATCGGATGACAGGTTTGTGGGACATCTCAGACAACGGGCTAGGGAGTTTTATGA
This sequence comes from Lissotriton helveticus, assembly GCF_964261635.1. NCBI lineage: Eukaryota > Metazoa > Chordata > Amphibia > Caudata > Salamandridae > Lissotriton > Lissotriton helveticus. The sequence continues at coordinate 14,510,922 of NC_136060.1, read as the reverse complement.
GATAAACCGCTATAGCGCCTCCCGTAATACAGTCTGGGAAACTTTTAAGGCTTCTCTGAGGGGTGAGACAATAAGCTGCTCAGCGAGACTGTGGAAGGAGGATAAGAGGAAGGTTGAGACTCTGATTGGGGAGCTAGGATCAGCAGAAGAACAACATATCAAGGAGATAGGGCAGGGGGCCGATGGTCAGGCAAGTCAAAACAGAATGGCTACCATAAAAGCTGATCTCCAGGGGGTAGTGATACAGAAGGAGACTAGAGAGTATCAATCAACTAGAGCAAAGCGCTATGAGACGGGAGAACAGGCAGGAAGGGCATTAGCTCTTCAGATTAGGCAGGAGAGATCTAAAAACTCGATCCCCAGTATACAAGAAGATGGTATCGAATATACAGAGCCAAAGGAGATACTGAGAGTTTTTCAGACTTTTTATCAAAAATGATATGACGAAGAGGGTGGGAGGATCGCACAAAGCCCAGAACTTGAAGAAATGGAGACGAATCTGGCTCATAAAATTGGTGATCCAGATGTGGATCTATACTCAGCCCTAGTTTTGAATAAAAAGATTTTTAGGTCCACAAATCTGAGGGCTCAGCATTATAAGACTCTTTTTAACCTATATTTTACTCCCTCCAAACTGTTTGCTTGGGGCACAAGAGACAACGATAGCTGCCCTAGGTGTAATACGAGCCCAGCGGATCTACTCCATATGTTCTGTAACTGCCCGAATCTGACCCCGATAATTAGGGAGATACAGACTTTTTTGGAGGAGCTGCTAGAATAAAACATCGTTCTATCCCCTACCGTGGTTTTAGTAGGAACTGACGGAAAAATGAGGGCAGAAGGTAGGGCTGAGGCACTTGTTTTTATATCAAATACAATAAATAAAGATTTCCCTTGTGGCTATCCTAATTTAAACATTGACCTTAGTTCATAGTAAGAATGACATGTCCTGCAACATATATTAACAACAAGTGTGCTTTATATTTATCAGTTTTTATTTACTTTTTTCATAGTAATATCACAAAAACTTTTTTTATATACTTTTTTCTTCTTTTTTATATATCATGATTTCTTGTTTCTCTAAGTCATTATATTCTTTCAAACAATTTAAATACACATAAAAACAGTTATTTCATCATCATAGTACATTTTGTGTTGTTTTATCCAATACCACTGTTTTTCAAAAAATAATGAAAAACCTTAGATATCCACACCTAAATCACATCCACCACTCACACATTCATACCCTCACATACAGACATTTAGACAACCAGCTATTCCTATTGTACTGGAAGGCTAACAGAGAGAAACAAGAAATCATGATATATAAAAAAGAAGAAAAAAGTATATAAAAAAGTTTTTGTGATATTACTATGAAAAAAGTAAATAAAAACTGATAAATATAAAGCACACTTGTTGTTAATATATGTTGCAGGACATGTCATTCTTACTATGAACTAAGGTCAATGTTTAAATTAGGATAGCCACAAGGGAAATCTTTATTTATTGTATTTGATATTTTCCCCTCTTTTCCCTGGCTAAAAGTGATTTGAGAGGGGGTCCCCTTATTCATACCACTTGTTTTTATATCTGCAGCTGTACTTCGTATATTAATTTCTGCTGGATGGAAAGACACCACAGCACCCACATTCAAGCAGTGGCTAACTAGGCTCCTAGGAATGCATAATATAGAGGAATGCTTGTATGATGTTAAAGGAAAGAAAACACGTGAAATGGGTAGAAACATATGGGCTCCTGTTAAGAAATGGAGGGAATCTAGACGCTAAAAACATAAGCAGAAATGTATAGTACGATGGGATGCCCTTATGCCTTATTTATTTATTTATAGACTGATCAAATTGCTATTTTCTATTCCATATTTATTGTTGTTAATGTATTTATCCTGATTGTGTAATGATTTCATATATTTGCTGATTACTGGTTTAAACCTCAATTTATCGAAACATCTCAATAAAGAAATTTTTTTTAAAAAGAGAGAGAGAAAGAGGAAAGAGTGAGAGAGAAGAAGTGAGAGAGAAAGATCGTGAGAGAGAGAAAGGAAGAGATGGAGTGGGAGAGGGTGAGTAAGCTCAGAGACTGTGGACAAAACCCTCAGAGCTCACCTTTCCACTACTGGTGTGTCTCCAACCACATGCTGGGACATACTGCCGCCCTCCAGCTCACTCCTCTGAAACAAAGTATAGAATCAGTAATGGCAGAGTACATACGACTGCACACGCTTTTATCGCTGTCCCGTCCCTGCACACCCAGGCTGCTGCAAACCATCCACTCCCACCACCCAAAGGTGACTGCCCGCCCCTGAGCACCCAGGCCTCACTGCTCACCTTTCACCACCGCCCTTTATCGAAGAGGGTCCACCACGTGCTGAAGCAACCACCTCAGCCATGGCGTACACAGGGTCTAGCTCACAATTCAAATGGGGTCTTGATTGCTAGGATGGCGTATCGAGGCCAAGCATCATCGCAGCCTACACACCCGCTGAGCTCTGGTGGCACTAACTCAGTGGAACTGTAATCATTACTACATGGTGGGAGGCCTGTGTCGGGGGGTCTACAATCTGTGAATCACAGCCTGTAAGATAAAAAGCAAGATAAGATTGTGCGTAATGCGCCTATCAAAGGAGAGAGAGAGAGAGAGAGAGAGAAAGAGTGAGAGAGAGGAAGAGAGACATCAAGAAAGAAAGAGTGAGTGAGGAATACAGAGAGAAAGAGAGAGATAGAGGAAGAGAAAGAGAAAGAGAGAAAGAGTGAGAGAGAGGAAGAGACAAAGAAAGAAAAAGTGAGAGAGAGAGGAAGATAGAGAGAAAGGGTGAGAGAGAGAAAGAGTGAGAGGAAGAGAGAGAGAGAAAGAAAGAGTGTGAGAGAGAGAATGGAAGAGATGGAGAGGGAGAGTGAGTGCAGACACTCCAGACAAACCCCTCACAGCTCACCTTTCCGCCACCGATGTGTCTCCAACCACATGCTGGGACATACTGCAGCCGTCAAGCTCACTCATTTGAAACATAGTATAGAATCAGTAATGGCAGAGTACATACGACTGCACACGCCTTCATCACTGTCCCGCCCCTGCACACCCAGGCTGCTGCACACCATCCACTCTCACTGCCCAGAGGTGCCTGCCCAACCCTGCGTACCCAAGCTGCTGCACACCACCCACTCCCATTGCCCAGAGGTGACTGCCCGCCCCTGCGCACCCAGGCTTCACTGCTCACCTTTCCGTCACCGGTGTGCCTCCAACCACGTGCCGGGAGATTCTGCGGCACTCCAGCTCACTCATATTAAACATAGTATAGAATCAGTAATGGCAGAGTACATATAACTGCACATGCCTTTATTGCTGCCCTGCCCCTGCGCACTCAGGCCTCACTGCACACCTTTCGCCACCACCGTGTGTTGAAGAGGGTTCACCACGTGCCTGGGCAACCTCCTCAGCCATGGCGTACATGCGATCTAGCCCAGCTCACAATTCAAATTGGGTCTTGATTGCTAGGATGGTGTATCAAGGCCAAGCATCATCTCACCCTACACACCCGCTCAGCTCTTGCGGTGGCACTCTGTGACCAGTGAGGCCACGCCACATGGCGGTAGGCCCCAGCTTTTTGATGGTTTAGGCCTACACTGCCATCCGGAAGGGCACACAAAAGCTGACCTGTCCGGACCACCAGGACGGGGCATCATCGCAGGCTGCTCAGCACTGACAGTGCCTCTACCTCAGTGGCCCGAAAGTCACTGTCCCGTGGCGGTATGCCTCTGCCGGCCGCAGTGCATCCTGTGCCAGCAAGTCTGAAATGGCGTAGAGCACGTGCGCCCGGTCTTTTTAATTGGCAGATTCACGTGTCCTGTGACGCCTGTGCTGGATGGGTGTGGTGTGGGAGTATACCAGCTGTGAGGGAGTGGCTGTGGCGTACTGACAACAAGGCCTGTGACCAGCAGATCACTGCAATGAAAACATGGGCCATGTAGCGTTATCGTCCCTCACTGTTAGCGTAAGAGGAGTGGGTTGGCTTGACTTATGCCAGTGCTGCCTGAGTCTGTGAAGAATTACTCTGGAGCAATGGGCGTGGTTCCATCCTGGGTTGTATGAGGACTCAACTGATGCGGGTGTCCCTGTTGTAGTGCTGCCATCACCCGGGTCGCAAGCGCCAATGTGTCTTCTGTGACCCAAGTTCCACAACGTGGCCAACATGGAAGGTACAGGGAATCACTGACCCTACATTTATCCATACTTCCACACATGAAAGATGGTCAACATAACACATCTATGTCGATATGAATGTTTATTGCACATTCAGTAGAGTGTTGCAGCTGTAGCAATACAGGACCATGCAAAGTTGAAGTTTCAGTTTTTCACACATGGAGGGCAGGCCAAGCTCCTGCTCGGGGGTTAGGCTGCGCCAACATATGTACTTATACAATCACTCTGCCAATCCCCAAGCACTTATAAATACATTATACATTCTTGTTGCAGTACTCTAATGATCAAGTCACTACCTACATACTTATACAATGACGAGACAAAGTTAAATATCCAACGTTTTCCACACTGCCAGAGGTAACATAGTTGGATACGCTGTCCACAGCACAATGTAATGTGGTAGGGCCCAGGGGCACCATCATGCATACATATTGAACACACGTGCAAAGAGAGATAGAAAGTGGAACTGGGTATGGGCACGTGCGCTCAACTCCTTTTTATTACCAGAGTCACATATCCAGTGACGTCTGTGCTGGATGCATGTGGGATGAGTGTAAGCCAGCCCTCAGGGAATGGTTGGTGCTGGCAACAATTACAACAGTAATCATCAGATCACACACAGAGATTCAATCATAAAGGGTCCATGACTTGTGCTGCACTGAGGTAGGGGTGCCAGATGTGAAATAATACAGAAATGATTCTATCGTACAGTGTCTATGACTTGTGGTGCACTGGGGTAGGGGCAGCAGATCTGAAATCATACACAAAAGATTGTATTATAAAGGGTCCAAGAGTTGTGGTGCACTTAGGTAGGAGCATCAGAAGCATTCAGCGTGTGCCCAGCCAGCGATGATGCGTGGTGCTGGTGGGCCGCACTGGGAGCAATAAGTCTTGCCTACTGGACTGCATCATCTGCAATCGCGACTCGATCTGACTTGTGAGCCCTGCAGTCCACAGTGTAGATCGAAGGCAGAAGTCAGCACAGACATTGAGGAATGCTTATTGTCACTTCCTCTTGAGAAAATCCAACGACATAGAGTACAGTTAACTCTGCAATAAATAAATCAAAACTAAATTCGAACTGTGAGCTCTGCTGTTCGCAGTGTAGACTACCATTCAGTGTTCCTTTGGACTTGAAAGATGAATTTTGTCATTGTACTAAAGCTATATTTGCTATCAAAAAAGTTCTTGAAGCAAGGATACTAAAAGGATATTATGTAGGTTTTAGGGACGTTATACTTAGTTGCCTACTGGACTCTGCAATGAATGAATCAAGACTCAGTTTTAATTGTGAGCCCTGATGACCGCAGTGTAGGTAGGAGGCATCGGTCGGCAAGGACCCACAGCCACATGGTGTTGAGTTGAGCTGCACAGTTAGTGGCACCAGAAGCAACCAGTGTGTGCGGAGCATGCGATGATGCGTGGTCTGGATGGACTGCACTGGTAGCGATGTCTTTTGTCTAATGAATTCTACTTTAATAAGGCTACGCAGCAATGACTTGTGTTGCACTGAGTTAGTGGCACCTGAAGCAACCAGGGGGTGCGCACCCTGCGATGATGCGTGGTCTGGCAGGGCACACTGGTAGCAATGTCTTTTTGTCTAATTAATTCTGCCTTAATAAGGCTACGTGGCAATAACTTGTGGTGCACTGAGTTAGTGGGACCTGAAGCAACCAGCGTGTGCACAGTCTGCGATGATCCGTGGTCCGGGCGGGACGCACTGGGAGCAATGTCTCTTGCCTACTGGACTGCGTCATCTGCAATCAAGACTCAATCTGAATTGTGAGCCCTGCTGTCCGCAGTGTACATCGAAGGCAGTAGTCTGTACAGACATAACTCTGCTGTGCTGTGCGGCTGGGTTTGCAAGGGGCCTGTGTCGAGGAGGCCGGCGGTCATGGTGGTGACATCATGGCATGGTGAGGGCCGATGCTCTGGCAGATGCGTTGGCCTTCCCAGAAGTGAACCACACCCAGAGCTCCGGCCTATGTATTCACACTCCTATGCTGGAGTGGCGTACATTGGACCAGCCCACTCCTCTACACAGCTACATGATCGAGATCTTCCCCACTGCCTGAGGTAACATGGTTGTATCCACTGTCCACAACACTACAAGCACACATGGAGAGGTCTGTGCTCTGCATAGTGAGGACTGTCCAGCACATCACCGCTACACTTGGCATTGTGTGAATTGTTATTGATGAGTGACTTGCGTCCTTCACACATACTTGTTTTCCACATCTCCCAACATTCAGCTATTGTGCGGTGAGAGACCATGTCGTTTTGGGAAGGTCTTCTGTCCTGTTCTGTGCTGCCTCTGTGGTAGTAGTAGGGGTGTGTGGTCTGGGGTGGAGGTCCTGGGGGTGGTGGCGGTGGGTGTTGTGGCCTTCTTGGGTGTCAGAGTTGCATGATCATCAGCTCTAAGACGTGTTGGTCTTTAGATGTGGCTCTGGGCTGGGCTTCCTTTAATACTGTTTGTAGTCTTCCTGCTTTATACCAGTAACAGGCAGATGTTAAATTCTTACTGCTAGCGTGGCTTTTCGCCTGGTTTTGGATCGCATCGCAGATTTGATTGGTCATTGTAAATATCAGGAAGTGGTGCTTTTGTGTTATTTTTGCATGGGAACGCCTACTCTACATTTCATTATTGTTAGTTGTTGCTCTCATTTGAGGCGATTTTGTTTTGTGAAAGCTATTGATGGAAAACTGGTGATATCGGCAGTTTTCACCAGGTTGGGAATGGAATGCTGATTTAAAATCACTGAAAAAACTATCGGTTTAATCAATATTATAATTAGAAATTAGCATTTAAAAAAACATTGAAATTCACTGAAAAAAACATAGGTTTCAGGGACGTTAAAGTTATAAATTAGCATTTAAAAAACCTTAGAAATTCACTGAAAAAAACCATAGGTTTCAGGGACATTATAGTTAGTTGGACATTTCACTCGTACAAAACCAGAGAAATTCGAACGTTATAGTTAGTAGAGCTATGCACTGCTGATGTCAACACATATTACATCACTCATGACATGGTCAGTGACATCACTGATGACGTCCCTGATGACATCTCAAATGGCATAACTGATGACATCATCCACATGATAATCTGATGCACTTCCTCACACACCCCATTATAACCTTTGATACACCCACTCTAAAATACAGACTACCATTTTTTTAAACCATAGAGAAACCAATAGCAGTTACTATTTACCCACTGACTAATTCCTAGCTATACACACACATTCATTCACCCATACAGTTACTCATACATGCAGTCACTCAAAAAATACAGCACTATTATATGTATTCATACACCTATACAAACGCTCATACACTGTCACTCATCCATAGAGTTATTGACACACCTATCTAGTCATGTAAAGAATCAATAACATTGCCACATATACACTCACATATACAGTTTTACATTCACTATCTAACCTATTCAGACAGATACTAACATATACTAACTGTCTTATATAATCACTGACACAAGCACACACTCATTTATACAGCCACTCTCACAATTACTCACTCTCACATATAGTCATGTTTATACTCAAACACTCACATATACTGCCTTTCACATTAGTAGTTACTCACACATATACCACTGAGACATACATTCACTCACCAACACACTGATACACACACTCACTCACATATACAGCTATTTCCACATGCACTATTGAACCCATACACCCAGTAAATTATCCTCTCACACATGTAGGCAGAAACTCAAACCCCTCACCCACCCACACACACAAACACCGAGGCATCCATACAGATACTCATGCAGCCAATAAGTAACCCATATAGACAGTCATGTACATACTCATCAACCCATGCAGCAGCTTACACAACAACAGAGAGACTGATACAGACATTCACACAGTATAGTCACTAACCCGTGCATTCAGTAAGACACAACTAATCACTCACTTATACATTCGGTCACACACCTATTAAATCCTCCACCCAGACACTTAGACACCAACTCATTCTTCAATACACCTTGGCATTAACATATATTAAATATATTTAGTCTTTACAGAAACACACATTTACTGGATGATGTCATCAGTGATATCAATTGAGATGTCATAAGTGATGTCACTGATCATGTCATGAGTGATGTAATATGTGACGTCATCAGAAGTGCATTGCGGGGGGGCGAGTAATAGTTAGCTCTACTAACTATTACGTTCGAAATTCTCTGGTTTTGTATCAGTGAAATGTCCAACTAACTAACTAACTATAATGTCCGTAAAACCTATGGTTTTTTTCAGTGAATTGTTAAAGTTTTTTAAATGCTAAAGTCTAACATATATATATATACACAAACACACATACATATATATATATTCACAGAAAAAACCATAGGTTATAGACCATATATAGTTAGGAATTTGCATTTACAAAACCTTGAAAATTCACTGAAAAAACCATAGGTTAGAGACCATATATAGTTAGCTGGACATTTTATTGACATAAAACCAATGAAATTCCATATATAGTTAGTTGCACTAACTATATATCGCGCACCCGCAATCCACTGCTGATGATGTCACATATTACATCATTCATGACATGGTCAGTGACATCACTGATGACATCACTGATGACATCTCAAATGACATCACTGATGACATCATCTAGTGTCTGTGTGTTTTTGTAAAGTTTAAATATGTTTTACATATTGAAGAATGAGTGGATGTATGGAAGACTGAGTGTGTGTGTGGCTGGCTGGGAGGTGTGTGACTCTGTGCATATCAATGTGTACTTGTATCAGTGATTGTATAAGAGAGTAAGTATGTGTTAGTATATGTGTGAAAAGTATGGTGTTCTGTGTTTAACTGTATAGATGAGGAAATCGAAGTGTGATTGATTCTTCACAGGACTGACTAGGTGTATGAGTGCATATGATAGTGTTGTAATAATGAGTGACTGTATGTATGAGTGATTGTATGGGTGAATGAGTGAATGTGTGTGTAGATGTAGGAATCAGTGAGTGCGTATGTAGTAACTGGTATTGGTGTGTCATGATGTCATCAGTGATGTCATTTGAGATGTCATCAGTGATGTCATTTGAGATGTCATCAGTGATGTCATCAGTGATGTCACTGAAGTATGGTGTTCTGTGTTTAACTGTATAGATGAGGAAATGGAAGTGTGATTGATTCTTTACAGGACTGACTAGGTGTGTGAGTAACTCCATGGATGAGTGGCAGTGTGTGAGTGTCTGCATAGGTGTATGAGTGCATATGATAGTGTTGTAATAATGAGTGACTGTATGTATGTGTGATTGTATGGGTGAATGAGTGAATGTGTGTGTAGACGTAGGAATCAGTGAGTGCGTATGTAGTAACTGGTATTGGTGTGTCATGATGTCATCAGTGATGTCATTTGAGATGTCATTTGAGATGTCATCAGTGATGTCATCAGTGATGTCACTGACCATGTCATGAATGATGTAATATGTGACATCATCAGCAGTGGATTGCGGGTGCGCGATATATAGTTAGTGCAACTAACTATATATGGAATTTCATTGGTTTTATGTCAATAAAATGTCCAGCTAACTATATATGGTCTCTAACCTATGGTTTTTTCAGTGAATTTTCAAGGTTTTGTAAATGCAAATTCCTAACTATATATGGTCTATAACCTATGGTTTTTTCTGTGAATTTCATTGGTTTTTTTTTTTTTTTTCACAACCAATTTTATTGAGCAAAGGAGCATCAGGAATGTGGCATCTTCACACACCAAGAACACCACAACAATATCAAAGCAGCAATGATATAGGCAGCAAGTGATAGAGCAGACTCAGTATAGGCTCAGCATAGACACTCCCCAGCAACTTACCCTAACCCACAACACTACCCCCCCCCCGCACTGAACGCCCCCCCCAACCCCCCTTACCACACGTGTATAGAAGCAACAGAAAAAAAAAAAAAAAAAAAAATTAAAAATACATAAAGGCAGGTGCAATGCCACCAGGGCGTCGCTGCATCAGGCCAAAATTGTCACCGTAATCAAATGTCCTCCTCCTGCTCCGCCGGGGGGTCCAAGGACAGACCACGATAGTCGGCCCAACGCTTCCAGATTTTGTAGTGTTTGCGCGGGCAGCCCCTCGCTTCAAAGATCGGCCTCTCCAGACCCATAAAATAATCCAGCCCAGCCTTCCATGCAGACAGAGGGGGAGCCCTCACCGACTTCCACGCCCGGGCCAGGTCCCGCTTGGCCACGACCAGCCCCAAGAGCAACAAGTGGCGCTTATACACATTGCCCCCAATCCCTTCCATAATATGCAGTAGGCCCAGCCTGTGGGTACGAGGAAGGTCCCAGCCCAGGACCTCGGCCAGGCAACACCACACACCCCTCCAGAACCCAGTCAGCCGACCACACGACCACACCGTGTGCATCAAGGAGCCAGGCACCGCCCCACATCGCAGACACTCCGAGGATGCAATCAAACCAGCCTTCCACAACCGCTCACGCGTATAATAAGCACGATGTAAGTATTTGAATTGGATGAGCCGGAGCCGGACCGCAATGGCGGTGCCACGTGGGGATTCCAGCGCCTCCCTCCAATCGTCCTCATCCAGGGGGCCCACGTCCGCCTCCCACGCCTCCCGAAGAGAGTGAAGGGTGGAGGAGCAATGAATAACAAGAGTCTGGTAAATCCTGGAGACCTTCTTGTCCCCCAGGTCCCCCATAAACACTTTAGCCTCGACTGGGCTAAACTCCGGCAAAGAGTCAAGACCGGCGATGCTCGGAGTGAGGGCATGCCGCAGCTGGAGGTAGCGGAAGAACTGGGACTGAGGCATATGGAACTCTGTGCGGAGCTCCTCGAAGGATTTGAGGGTGGCGCCGGACATGACCTGGCCCAGTTGTGTAATCCCAATGGCTTCCCAACCCTCAAACCCGGACAGGGCCGCCAGCTCCGGGAGCAGGCCGTTATGCCAAAGCGGCGTCTCAGCCGTCAATCTGCCCCACCATCCCATGCGGCGTAGGGACTGTCGCCACACCGCAAAGACCACCCCGGTGACCGATGGCAACCCACGGCGCAGGCGAGCCGAATAAAGAATGGTGTGGAGCGTGTGATCACCCATGAGCAGTCGTTCCAGAGCATATGCCGGGTCGCCCCTGTCCCCATACCACCATTCATTAAGGACAAGTAGTTGGGAAGCTTGGTAGTAGGAGAGTAAATCCGAGGTGGCCAGGCCACCACAATATGTGGACAGAAAGCACGTCTTCAAGGCCACTCTGGCTGCACCGCCACCCCACAAGAAGCGGCCCAACACGGAATTCACCTGACGGAACCACTCCAGACCAATGGGGTATGGGAAATTCTGGATTTGGTATAGGAGCCGCGGAAGCGCCACCATCTTGAATATAGCCGATCTCCCAAAAATAGTGAGCGGCATTCTGGACCAAGTTTTGACATCAGCCTGGACCCGTTCCCACACCGGCAAGACCCCGCGTGCCCAGGCCACCGCCCGTGACTCTGAGAGAAAAACGCCTAGGTATTTTAGGCCATCCGACGCCACTCGCAACTCCGCAGCCCAGGGGTCGGTCACCACCCCGCCACCCAGCACCCACAGGGTCGACTTATTCAGGTTGAGATGAAGACCCGAGACCTCGCCGAACTCCCGCATGATCTCTAGGACCCGGGGACCCGATCGCCGCAGATCCGTAAGGAAGAGGAGGACATCGTCCGCATACAGTGCAATCCTATCCACCAGGTCCTCATTCCAGAAGAAACCACGCAACTGGGCATCCGCTCTTATTCGCGACGCCAGGGGTTCCATGGCGAGGGCAAACAGGTACGGGGACAGCGGGCAACCCTGCCGAGTACCGCGACCTATACAGAAGCGCCCAGAGGTAGCACCGGCCACACGGACCGAGGCCGTTACATTAGTGTAGAGGAGACGAACGTACGACAAGAAAACCGGCCCCAGGTTGAGTCGGGCCAACAGCGCGAACAGATATGCCCAACTCACCGAGTCAAAGGCTCGGTCCATGTCCGCCAGAAGGAGTGCCGCCTGTTCATCTCTAGCACCCATGGCATCCACCGCTGCCTGCGCCCGCCGAATATTATGCCGGGTGGCCCTGCGAGGCATGAATCCAGCCTGGTCGGGGTGGACTAGATCAGCAATATGGGGCAAGAGGCGGTTCGCCAAGGCCTTAGCCAGAATCTTGGCCTCGATGTTAAGAAGGGAAATCGGCCTGTAGGAATCGTGCCTGTCCGGTGCCCTGCCCGGCTTCAAGAAGACCACAAGCTCGGCATGACGCCAATCCGGTGGCAGCTCTCCCCGAACCCGTGCCGCCTCCAGGGCGCGGCGATAGTGGGGCCCCAGCTGGACATGAAACTTTTTATAGAATTCACTTGGGTAGCCACTCGGGCCGGGTGCCTTACCCGTATTCAATTGACCAAGGGCTTCCCCGAGTTCCTCGGCCGTAAGTGGGGCATCCAGGGCGGTCCTGGTCTCATCGGGGATGGCCTGCGGTAGCAGGTCATCAAGATACGTGGATATCTCGCACGTCTCCAAATGATCACGAGGAGCGTATTGTGCCTCGTAATAACGGGCAAAACTAGCCGCCAGCGAACCCGGGTCGGTCATGACCGAGCCGTCATCCGCTGTAAGGCCCGGCAACACTAGGGGCTGGAAGGTCGCCTGGCACAACCTATGCAGCATAGAACAGGACTTGTCGCCCCACTGATACACCCTGCTGCGCGTGGCGAGCCACGCCTGCCGGGCTTCCTCGTAGAGGACCGAGGCGTACGACTGTTGGGCCTGCAGGAGCTGCCTCACAATACCTTCGTCGCCCCCGAGCCGACCACGCTGCTCCAGCTCCTCAACGCGGGCCGCGGCGGTCACAATGGCCTCCCGATGTTTTCGCCGAGCAGCCACGCACCAAGCTATATCAATGCCCCGAAGCGTAGGTTTTAGCGCCTCCCACACCACCATCGCGTCCACGTCCCCCACCAGATTCTCGCGCCAGAAGTGATCGATCGCCACGCGCAGGTGATGCACATACTCAGGCCGCTGCAGCTGCCATGAGGACATCCGCCACCGAAACGGCTGTTTTGTGGAGGGGAGGGACACAGTAGCTAGGACAGGGGAGTGGTCAGACAGGCCTCTGGGAAGTATCACAGCATCACTGACTCGACTCAGACAGGCACCCGGCACGAACAGATAATCTAGTCTCGAAAAGGACCCATGCACCGCCGACACATATGTGAATTCACGTGCAGCAGGATGAAAGTGTCGCCACACATCAACCCAGCCCAGACCACTCGCAGTCGCACACAGTTTGGTGGGAGCAGCAGCAGGGGGGGGATCCGAAACAACAGGCACCCGCCTCAGGCGATCCAGGCCCACATCCATAACCTCGTTCCAATCGCCTCCCACCATGGTCAGTACCTCCGGAATCTCATCCCACAGCGCAAACAGCCGCTCAGACAAGGCCCACTGCAGAGGGGGGGGGGGCGTATATGCTACCAAAAACCACCTGCTCGGTACCCAACAGGCCTTTGATGAAAATATACCGGCCCTGAGGATCAATCCATTGCTTTTCATGCACATAGGCCACCCTGCGGTGCACCAAGATAGCCACTCCCCGCGAGCCCCTCGTGAAGCCCGCATGGTACACTTGCTGAAATCCAAACCTCTGGAGGCTAAGGGCCTTAGAGCCCAGCATGTGGGTCTCCTGAAGCAGCAGCACATCTACCAATTCTCTTTTCCCCCAACGCAACACAGCCCCACGCTTGATTTTATCTAGCATACCCCTCACATTCCACGTCACAACCCGCAGGGACTTTGGAGGAGACAGAGTCGTATTATCAGCCATTATCAATACAGTGTCCAGTATCCGGCCCTCCGCCCCACCCTGGCGCACTCCACAAAGCAACAAAATCAAAAGCCACAGACACGTGCGGTCCCACCCCCCCAGCCCAAACACTCAGTACCCCAACACCCACCAGGCTACCCCCAGCCCAAACTTCCCCAAACGCCAACAGCAAGGCAACCCCCCCCTGCGCCCCACTCCCCCAACCCCAATACCTCAGAAAACAGTGAAGTATCTGTCGCGGCATGGAGAGATCCGGGCCCAAAACAGAGAACCCAGGACTCGCCATACCAATGGATCCCAACACCCCCATTAGCACACACACACCACCCCCCCAACAACACCCACTACTCGTGTGGGTCTAAGGCCCATAGAAACCGCCACCCGAGCCCCGCAGTGGCTCAACCCAGAGCCTCAGAGTGGTTCAGGAGCATAGAGATAAGCACGACTAGAGTCATAAGGAACAGTCTCACCAGCCGATCCATTCCAGCACAGAGCAACACCAATGTCCAGGCTCCACCAGGGTTCAACTGCCAGCATCGGAGTGTTCAGAGTCCAGAGTTCCGGTCGTCCGCGTCGCACTAGCGGAGGCTGACCTTTTCTTAGATCTGGACCGTCGATGCCGTCCCCTTCGGTTAGGACGGTCCGTCCGCTCCGGTGATGGCCTTTGGGACCCGCCAGGGTTCAGTCGCGGTTGGGCATGTGGCCGAAGCCGCACCGTCTCGTCGGTCCAGCGGAATACCTCCTCGGGCGTATCGAAGAAGTGTGTCCGGGATTGGTGTACCACCCGCAAGCGGGCCGGATACAGAAGAGAGTATTGGAGCTTCAGGCCGCGCAATTTAGCCTTGGCGGCCACAAAGGATTGTCGCTGCTGCTGAACCATTTTCGTGTAGTCCGGGAAGATCATTATGGTGTGATTTTCATAAGTAAGCGAACCCTTGTTCCTCGCCTCCCGCAATATGGCGTCGCGGTCATGATAGTTCAGCAGCCGAGCAATGACCGGCCGAGGACGCTCCCCCTCAGGCGGCCGTTGAGTCAGGGCCCTGTGTGCCCGTTCAATCACAAAGCACGCTGACAGTGTCTCCTCGGGGACCCAGCTCTCCAGCCAGCGGGTCAGGAACCGCTCCATACCATCCTTCTCACACCGCTCCGGAAAGCCCATAAAACGGAGGTTGTTTCTCCGTGCGCGCCCTTCAGCATCTTCCACACGGGCCGCAAGGGTCTTCTGGACACATTCCACCTCCGCCATTCTTTTCTTTAGGGCACCGATGTCCGTTTCAGTCACCGAGATGCGAGATTCAGTTTCAGCAATCCGCGCCACCGCGTTCCGGAGGTCCTGACGAAGCAGTGTAACATCCGCTCCCACTGCCCCAATCTTGGCATCAAGCATGTCCCGGGATTGGGTAATGGCCGCCAGGATAGCCGCGTTGTCAGGTCCCGACCCACCTCCGCCGCCAGATGCCCCGACGCCGCCACTGGGCCCGGCAAACTTGTCCATGGGGCCCTGCTTAGGCGGGCCCCCTCCACCACCCCTGGTCATGGCCGCTCACGGACACCGCAGGTCCTCACACTGAACGGGACGGGCGCCGCCCGCGGCAGGTCCAGCAGGCTTTGGGCAGCAAGTCCACTGCAATGGGCACAGGAGGTCTCCGGCCCCGCCCCCGGACGCCGGGGCTAGTGACCGTGTAGGAAACTGTGGCAGGCCAATGCGCCCCCGGCGTGACGAAGCTCGAGGCCCCGGCTTCACAGGACCGGACAGGCCCCCACTACACCGTGACACCCACAAATGCTCTCAGGAACAGATGAGGTAGGGCACCTCCGTAATCCTCCGGTAACCAATGCTGCCAGGCACGGCCAAGGTCTGCGCCGCCGACGCCACACGGCCGCCCCTCGGTGGTCCCAAAATCAAGGTCCCCAGCCTCCAGCCAGCCGCCAGGCCGCAGACCGCCGTCGGCGCCTCAGGGTCTCAGAGGGGACGGAGCCGCCAGATCCAGGCACCGGAGAAGACAGGGCCTACCACAGGGCCGGCGGCGCCCGTCAGGCTCCACCCACGGGCCCGGGGTCCGATTGTTGCAAGGCCGTCCGGGGTCCGCACTGCTGACGTCACCCCCGGCAGCGCTCCGGCAGTTGCCACTCGGCGTCTCCAAAATCGAGGTCCGCGGCTCACGGCCAGTCGCTGGGCCGCAAACCGCTGTCGGCGCCACAGGGTCCCGGTGGAGCCAAACTTGCGGGATCGCAGCACCGGAGAGAGCAGGACACACTCCCGGATCGATGGCAAGAGCTAGGAATCCCCTGCGGGCTCGGGGGCCAGGATAAATGAAGAAGGTAAGTTCGGGCCGGCGGGAGCTCTACCAAGCTGCGACCGCCATCATCGCCCGCCAAGCCACGCCCCCCATTGGTTTTTTAAAAGCTAATATCTATAGCTGTAAAATATATTCTTTATTACGTGACGTATCACGTAGCCACGTGAGACGCCTCATGACGCGTCGCATAACCGTGACGTATCGGCTCTGCAGCGCAAACAAAACCCGTAACGTAAGCGTGCCGGAGCACGCTTACAGATATATATTTTTTTTTTAACCTTAATTAGACAAAATCCACACGTGCACATATCTTGAGGCCTTGCAAAGGTACATCAAACAAACAGTCCCTACAATTTTGCCAAGTTTGCTGGAAATCTATTCCCTTAATTTTTTTTTTACTGTTTCTCTTGGTTTTCCCCTTGTTACGCTTACCGGGACGCTACCCGGTACGCGAACCGGACGCTCCAAAAACACAAGATGGCGGACTCCCGCTACGCTGCCGGTTAGCTGCCCGGTTCGCGTACCGGGTAGCGCCTCTACCGCGAAAAATCGCGGGGGACTTTAATATCCCCCTCATCAATCCTAGGGGGTCAGGAGGGGTTTACCTTGCCCCCTTTCCTTCATTTCCCCCTTCTTTTTTCACCACATCTTGTCTCTCGAGCCTACCGAGAGACAAGATGGCGGCCGCTCCGGACTGTTTACAATGTTGACAGCTACGCTGCCGGTTAGCTGCCCGGTTAGCTGCCCGGTGAGCTGCCCGGTGAGCTGCCCAGTTCGCGTACAGGGACGCGCCTCTACGGCGTAAAATCGCAAAAAAAAAAAAAAATTCTTTTTTGCCCCGCGGGGCACTTTAATATTCCCCTCATCAATCCTAGGGGGTCAGGAGTGGTCTACCTTGCCCCCTTTCCTTCATTTCCCCCTTCGTTTTTCACCACATCTTGTCTCTCGATCGTACCGAGAGACAAGATGGCGGCCGCTCCGGACTGTTTAGAATGTTGACAGACACCGGAGAGCCAATCAGCTTCGCTTCGCGAAGTTCCGTTACGCGTCAGGTACGCGAACCGGGGCGCTAACCGGAGCGCTGTCACAGATATATATATTTTTTTAACGTTAATTTCTCAAAATCCACTGGAGCACATATATTGAGACATTGCAAAGGCACGTCGGGCAAACCATATCTACAATTTTGCCAAGTTTTATGTAAATCTATTCAGCCGTTCGAGCTAAAAGTGAGTCCAACCGCCCTATGGAAAAATGAATGGGAAAAACGCGTTTTGGGACCCCCCTTTTTTCTCGCCCCCCCCTTGACAAAACCCCCCCAAATTTTTAGGGGCTGCTCAGAAACAAAATGTGCCATTTTCCTGAAACTTTCAGCCAATTCCGTCCACAAACGCCAAAGTTATTAGACATAGAATTTTCAGAAATCCCATAGAGAAAAAATCCTAACTATATATACCCACTGGCTATCGCCAGTAGGTAATATACATATATAAACATATATAATCTGCATATCTATATAAATATAAATGCATGCATACATATACATATATGCATAGATATGCATGTTATTTACATGAAAGTTTTAAAAACACTAATAAAAGCAAAGCTAAAAAGCCACCTCCCTACAAACAGAATGGCTTTAACTTAAACGAGGGCGAGATCTATTGCATTTTCAATGCTTGTTTACTTTGGTTCTATCAAGAAGGCATTCACATGTGTCACACATTTGCCATGAATTCTGAATGTTAGCACTCTAGTTGCTCATTAGATCACTGTAGTAAAGCTAGTGCTCACCAGGGAAGTCTGCTGCTAATCATGGTTTGCAGCCATTTTCCCGCATTTTTTATCCCGCAGACTTTCAGTCCGCATACCATTATCCCGCAAGGTCATTGACCTCGCATACCATTATCCCGCATTTTTTCAAAACGCATGTGCATTTATCGCGCATGCCTTTACAAAGAATTACGTTTTAAAGGCATGTATGGTAAATGCATTTGCGTTGTGAAAACCACGATGACGAGAGAGGTAAGTTGGTTTGTGTTAATTTTTTCGTGGGTTAGTCATTGTGTAGTGTAGTGTAGTGTTGTGTAGTGTAGTGTTGTGTTAGTGTAGTGTAGAGTTGTGGTGGTTGTTTAGTGTAGGGTCATGCTGGGGGTAGTGTTTTAGGGTTTAGGGTTGTGTTGTAGTGTTTGCGTAGTGTAGGGTCATGCTGGGGGTAGTGTTTTAGGGTTTAGGGTAGTGTTGTAGTGTTTGCGTAGTGTAGGGTCATGCTGGGGGTAGTGTTTTAGGTTTTAGGGTTGTGTTGTAGTGTTTGCGTAGTGTAGGGTCATGCTGGGGCTAGTGTTTTAGGGTTTAGGGTAGTGTTGTAGTGTTTGCGTAGTGTAGGGTCATGCTGGGCGTAGTGTTTTAGGGTTTAGGATAGTGTTGTAGTGTTTGCGTAGTGTAGGGTCATGCTGGGGGTAGTGTTTTAGGGTTTTGGGTAGTGTTGTAGTGTTTGCGTAGTGTAGGGTCATGCTGGGGTGTAGTATTTTAGGGTTTAGGGTAGTGTTGTAGTGTTTGCGTAGTGTAGGGTCATGCTGGGGGTAGTGTTTTAGGGTTTTGGGTAGTGTTGTAGTGTTTGCGTAGTGTAGGGTCATGCTGGGGGTAGTGTTTTAGGTTTTTGGGTAGTGTTGTAGTGTTTGCGTAGTGTAGGGTCATGCTGGGGGTAGTGTTTTAGGGTTTTGGGTAGTGTTGTAGTGTTTGCGTAGTGTAGGGTCATGCTGGGGGTAGTGTTTTAGGGTTTTGGGAAGTGTTGTAGTGTTTGCGTAGTGTAGGGTCATGCTGGGGGGTAGTGCTTTAGGGTTTTGGGTAGTGTTGTAGTGTTTGCGTAGTGTAGGGTCATGCTGGGGGTAGTGTTTTAGGGTTTTGGGTAGTGTTGTAGTGTTTGCGTAGTGTAGGGTCATGCTGGGGGTAGTGTTTTAGGGTTTAGGGTAGTGTTGTAGTGTTTGCCTAGTGTAGGGTCATGCTGGGGGTAGTGTTTTAGGGTTTAGGGTAGTGTTGTAGTGTTTGCGTAGTGTAGGGTCATGCTGGGGGTAGTGTTTTAGGGTTTAGGGTAGTGTTGTAGTGTTTGCGTAGTGTAGGGTCATGCTGGGGGTAGTGTTTTAGGGTAGTGTTGTAGTGTTTGCGTAGTGTAGGGTCATGCTGGGGGTAGTGTTTTAGGGTTTAGGGTAGTGTTGTAGTGTTTGCGTAGTGTAGGGTCATGCTGGGGTGTAGTGTTTTAGGGTTTTGGGTAGTGTTGTAGTGTTTGCGTAGTGTAGGGTCATGCTGGGGGTAGTGTTTTAGGGTTTAGGGTAGTGTTGTAGTGTTTGCGTAGTGTAGGGTCATGCTGGGGTGTAGTGTTTTAGGGTTTTGGGTAGTGTTGTAGTGTTTGCGTAGTGTAGGGTCATGCTGGGGGTAGTGTTTTAGGGTTTAGGGTAGTGTTGTAGTGTTTGCGTAGTGTAGGGTCATGCTGGGGTGTAGTGTTTTAGGGTTTTGGGTAGTGTTGTAGTGTTTGCGTAGTGTAGGGTCATGCTGGGGGTAGTGTTTTAGGGTTTAGGGTAGTGTTGTAGTGTTTGCGTAGTGTAGGGTCATGCTGGGGGTAGTGTTTTAGGGTTTAGGGTTGTGTTGTAGTGTTTGCGTAGTGTAGGGTCATGCTGGGGGTAGTGTTTTAGGGTTTAGGGTTGTGTTGTAGTGTTTGTGTAGTGTAGGGTCATGCTGGGGGTAGTGTTTTAGGGTTTAGGGTAGTGTTGTAGTGTTTGCGTAGTGTAGGGTCATGCTGGGGTGTAGTGTTTTAGGGTTTTGGGTAGTGTTGTAGTGTTTGCGTAGTGTAGGGTCATGCTGGGGGTAGTGTTTTAGGGTTTAGGGTAGTGTTGTAGTGTTTGTGTAGTGTAGGGTCATGCTGGGGGTAGTGTTTTAGGGTTTAGGGTAGTGTTGTACTGTTTGTGTAGTGTGGGGTCATGCTGGGGGTAGTGTTTTAGGGTTTAGGGTAGTTTAGTTGTTTAGTGTATGCTAAAGGCATATTCGTTCTAAAAGTTTTCGTTATTTTAATTTGCGGCCGAATAGTACATGCGGGATTTCGTCATATATTCGCTAATCATACTTTCTATGGCAAAATGAACCCCCTCATTTTGTTCATTTTTAAATTAAATGTTCTAAGAGTTACCACTTTATTCCAATCAAGATGGCTTCAGGTGTGCCATACCTTTGTAATAAGTAGGACTGTTAGCACTCTAGTTGTTCTGTAGAACACTCTGGGACATTCTGTCATTGGGCTATAGTTGGGCTACATCTGGCTGATATTTGGGCTACATTTGTTTTTTTGTCTCTGGTGGCCATCTTTGGGCTACATTGGGCTACATTGGGCTACATTGGGCTACATTTGGGCTCCAACATATATATAGCCCAATGTAGCCCAATATATATTTTTCAAAGTTAATTTTCGTAAAAACCACTGGAGCCTATATCTTGAGACATAGCAAAGGCACATCGGGCTACCAGTCCCTACAATTTTGCCAAGTTTGGTGTAAATCCATTCAGCCGTTCAGGCTAAAAGTGAGGCCAACCGCCCTATGGAAAATTGCATGGGAAAAACATGTTTTGGGACCCCCCTTTTTTCTCGGCCCCCCCTTGACGAAACCCCCCCACATTTTCAGGGGCTGCTCAGAAACAAAATGTTCCATTTTCCTGAAAATTTCAGCAAATTCTGTCCTCAAATGCCAAAGTTATTCGACATAGAATTTTCAAAAATCCCATAGGAAAAAAATCCTAACTATATATACCTACTGGCTATCGCCAGTAGGTAATATATATATATATATTCACTGAAAAAACCATACGTTATAGACCATATATAGTTAGGAATTAGCATTTACAAAACCTTGAAAATTCACTGAAAAAACCATAGGTTATAGACCATATATAGTTAGGAATTAGCATTTAAAAAACCTTATTTTACTCACACAAAACCATTGAAATTGCATATATAGTTAGTTGCACTAACTATATATCGCGCACCCGCAATCCACTGCTGATCATGTCACATATTACATCATTCATGACATGGTCAGTGACATCACTGATGACATCTCAAATGACATCACTGATGACATCACTGATGACAACATCCAGTGACTGTATGTTTCTGTAAAGTTAAAATATGTCTTACATATTGAAGAATGAGTGGATGTATAAGTGTCTGGATGAAGGATTTAGTAGGTGCGTGACTGACTGTATGAGTGAGTGATTAAATGTGTCTCACTGAATGCATGGGTTAGTGACTAAACTGTCTTAATTTGTGCATCATTATGTCTGTTGTTCTGTAAACTGCTGCATGTGTTGATCATTAGCTGTACGAGAGGCTATATGTGTTATTAATTGGTTGCCCAAGTATTTCTATGGGAGATTGAGTTTGTGTGGGGGTGGCTGGAAGGTGTGTGACTCTATGCATAGATGTGTGAGCAGTTTATTCACTAGGTGTATGAGTTCAAGAGTGCATGTGGAAACAGCTACATGGGCAGTTGACTGTGTGCATGAGTGTATTGATGAGTGAATGGATATCTCAATGCTACATGTCATAGTAAGTACATATGTAAAACACAGTACATGTGAGAGTTGGCATATATAAATAACTGTGCATGAGAGCCACTGAATGAGTGAGTGGTTGTATCGATCATTGTGAACTTGTATCAGGGATTGTATAAGAGAGTAAATATGTGTTAGTATATGTTTCAATAAGTAAGGTGTGTTTAACTGTATAGTTGAAGAAATGGAGGTGAGATTGTTTCTTTGCATGACTGACTGGGTGTGTGAGTAACTCCATGGATGAGTGGCAGTGTGTGAGTGTCTGTATACACTGAGTGTATCTAAGGTTATATTAGAGTCTGAAGAGGTTTATCGTATTAGCACAAGAATGATGTCAAATGAGATGTCATCAGTGATGTCATCAGTGATGTCATTTGAGATGTCATCAGTGATGTCATCAGTGATGTCACTGACCATGTCATGAATGATGTAATATGTGACATGATCAGCAGTGGATTGCGGGTGCGCGATATATAGTTAGTGCAACTAACTATATATGGAATTTCAATGGTTTTGTGTGAGTAAAATAAGGTTTTTTAAATGCTAATTCCTAACTATATATGGTCTATAACCTATGGTTTTTTCAGTGAATTTTCAAGGTTTTGTAAATGCTAATTCCTAACTATATATGGTCTATAACCTATGGTTTTTTCAGTGAATTTCAATGGTTTTTTAATAGCAAATATCATAAGCTGTCGAATGTCAAGTACGTGGTAAGTGAAAACATTTTCGTGTTTATGCACACTGATCTGCTTTGAATGGTGCCCCCCCCCTCATTTCTATTAGGAGTACTCTCTCTTTGCAGATAGTGAAAGGTAGTTAACGCAGGCCTTTGCCCCTGGTTTTAATCCGTCGTGCCTGCTTCTCTCTCCATTTCATTGATTGTTATCCAAGTATTTACTGTTTTAGAATTAGTTCTCTTTGGTTCATTCTCTATTTACAAACAAACACAGAGTCGCAATACTCTGTTTAGTCTTTGCAGATAACGAAAAATCGTGTAAAAAAAAAGAAAAGGAATGGAGCAAAATCAGTAGGCCACTAATGGGATCTCTTTTTGACCTCGCTAAAATAGAAACATTAGGAACAACCCCTCATGACAAATACAAAACTAGTGAGATGAACTGAACTCCACACAATGATGGCTGCAAAACAGCTCGGCTCCGCCACCCACCCCGCCCAAAATAACGATAAAGAACGGCTGCCATGATTGGTTGCGGAATGACCACGACGGAGCTACGAAATGGTGCTGCTCTCATGCTAACCCCAGCTTCAGTCTGAAACATCCAGAAACACTGTAGACTACCAATTCGATCAGTTCCGGTAGCGCCCCAATGTAACCCGGTAGAGAAGAACTAGCCCTCCCCTCTTTGACTGATGGTTCTTGTTGCCTGTCCCTTCTGTTGTCATTTAACAGAACTATTTAGCCTGCTGAAAGGGGTTGTGTTCCGACCGCTGGTTGGTGGAGACATTTTGACTATATTCTGTACCTGCGTTGTCGCGTAATGCGTCATATGACGCGCCGCGTTAGCGCATCCGGAAGTCATCCGGGGCGCGCAGCGCGTAACGTAAGCATAACAAGTCATGTGACTTGTTAATAAAACTTTTCATTGGTTCATTTTACTTTTCTTATTGTAATGATGAAAGGCTTGGTCATATGACCTAACAATTACGCTTTTCATTACTTCCGAACATTATTTTTTCTTAAATATATGTTATAATGTTCCAGGCTAATGTACTTTCCCGGAAATTTTACAACTGTCCTGCAAGTAAAATATATTCTTTTTTCGAGAAAAAGAGCGTTTCTTCGTCCCATGACGGAGCCGTTGAGCAAAAGAGGGTCGACCTGCTGTCTTAGTCGCCGATACGCCTGAATATGAGATTCTTATCGATCACTTTATGTTGCAGGAATAGAAAACACAACAGCCCTTGACCATTTATCTTTACTGCGTTCCTTCGTATTATACCTTTTACCCTTCATGTAATTGGTCTGCTTTATTTCACTTGCCTTTTAATGATTCTAAAACAGTCACTATTATTAAAAACTTTACCAATGTATATACTACTACCATGTTTTCTTTTAAAAACCTTTATTGTGAAAATGTCATTATACAAATACGAGCCTATAACCACGTGGGCCTGCCACAGAGCAAACTGTAATCGTATATGATGAATAGACATTTACACTGTAGAGGAACGTAACGGGCGGGCCATTAGGTTGCAAGAACTAAGGTGTCTAACAGTTACGGAATCGGTGGACGTACATTTTATAATTAAAATACGACAGGGCCAGTTACAATAAAATTATCTAGATATACATTTGCGGGCAAGTACCATGGGTGACGTTAATTCGAACTTTCAACAGTACAGTAATCAATAACACATCAGAACTTAATATCAATAGGGATGTCGAAATAGTCAATCAATTCTCGTCCCCGCCCGCCATGTGCTTCAAAACTGCATACGTATCTCGTGATTTCAAGGTTCTGCAACCAGTACACAACAAGGAGTTACGAGTCCCATTTATTCCGGCGCCATTTTGGGCGAGGACGGGCAGGTCCAGGATATAGTCAAAATGTCTCTACCAACCATCGACTATGATGATGTTCATATGCTGTATTTATTAGAGTAACACTCATCTGTCCACATGAAATTAATTTGCCACAATCTAAACATGTCATTTTAATCTTTCCAAAGTTCTTCTAAATATTTGGGACCGTTTCCCTTGCCTCTGAAGCTCTCAGTGCCACTTCTTTGATGAATGTACTAGCAGGTCAGGGGTTCTCCTCCAAATCTCTCTTTTATGCAGCACTATAATTAATTGGTGCCACCTCTCCATATGACGATGCATGGTATAGTTACCACAACTATATTTTTTTCGGTTCCTCTGGAGAGTTCATCGTGGCAGATGAAGCGTGTAACGTACCGGGCATTTACCTTTTTTTGCATGTACAGGAAAGGAAAAAAAAATCGAGCGTCCGAGTTCTAAGGTGTCCCAGGGCCATTTTAGTGGACCAGGCCCAAATCCAAAGAACAGGCCGCCATTTTGAGAGTCCTTTTGCAGCCGCCTGTCGCTGTAGCATCAAGAGCAGCCGAAACTCAGCTGAATGGCAACTGAAACGGTAAAGGGGCGCCCCACTACAGCAGACGAGCCTCCACCTAGGAAGGCCCATTCACGCCGGCTCCCCCCCCCTTCGGGCACCCCACGCCGTTATTCGGAGCAGTATTGTAGGATGGCCACACCAGTGCGGCAACTTGCTAGACATCACCTCGGTGGTAACCGAATCTCAACGCCTTGTGGTGTCTTCTATTCAAAAAACATTGTTATGCTGCCTTCGACTTATTCGCCGCAAGTGCGCACACAACTCAACTGCATAGCTTGCTAGACACCACCTCGGTGCCATCCGGATCTTGGAATGTCAGCACCTTTTGGTGTCTTCTCTTCAGAAAATATTGTTGCGCTGCCTTTGGCCCCATTCGCACATCAGTCCGCTACTGACGCCATCTCACAGGCTAATGGGGCGCCCCACGCCGACTTTCAGCATTGTAGAATGACCACACCAGTACAGCAACTTGCTAGACATCACCTCGGTGCCATCCGGATCTCGGCGCCCCACTGCAGATGAAGTGCCTCTCAACTATGAAACCACCACGGTGACATCCGGATCTTGGCGCGTTGTGCTGCCTTCGGCCTATTCGCACATCGGTCCGCTACTGACGCCATCTCACAGGCTAATGGGGCGACCCACGCCGAGTTTCAGCATTGTAGGATGACCACACCAGTACAGCAACTTGCTAGACATCACCTCGGTGCCATCCGAATCTTGGCATCTCAACGCCTAGTGGTATCTTCCATACAAAAAATATTGTTACGCTGCCTTTGGCCCCATTCGCACATCAGTCCGCAACTTAGACATCACCTCGGTGCCATCCGGATCTTGGCATCTCAGCGCCTTGTGGTGTCAGTCAGAAAATATTGTTGCGCTGCCTTTGGCCCCATTCGCACATCGGTCCGCTACTGACGCCATCTCACAGGCCAACGGGGCGCCCCACGCCGACTTTCAACATTGTAGGATGGCCACAGAAGTGCGACAACTTACTAGACACCACCTCGGTGCCATCCGGATCTTGGCGCGTTGTGCTGCCTTCGGCCTATTCGCACATCGGTCCGCTACTGACGCCATCTCACAGGCCAACGGGGCGCCCCACGCCGACTTTCAGCATTGTTGGATGGCCACACCAGTGCGGCAACTTACTAGACACCACCTCGGTGCCATCCGGATCTTGGCGCGTTGTGCTGCCTTCGGCCTATTCGCACATCGGTCCGCTACTGACGCAAACTCACAGGCCAACGGGGCGCCCCACGCCGACTTTCAGCATTGTAGGATGGCCACACCAGTGCTGCAACTTGCTGGACACCACCTCGGTGCCATCCGGATCTTGGCGCGTTGTATTGCCTTCGGCCTATTCGCACATCGGTCCGCTACTGACGCCGCCTCACGTGCCAACGTATTTTCTCCGCATTTTATACCCTATGCCGCATAACAGGTCATGTGACTTGTTTATAAAACTTTTCATTGGTTCATTTTACTTTTGGTTTCCTAATGATGGAAGGCTTGATCATATGACCTAAAAACAACACTTTTCATTGGATGAAAACTTTTTTTTTTTCCCAAACGATGAAAGCCCCACCTTGTTTCTGGATGTTTCAGACTAAACTGGCGTCAGCATGAGAGCACCACCATCTCGTAGCTCCGTCGTGGTCATTCCGCGAGCAATCATGGCAGCCGCTCCCCACCAGAAGCCTGCAGGAGTCGGGGCCCCCAAAACTTTTGATGAATTCTCAAGGCGGAGGGGACGCTTTCGAGAATGGGGTCCAAGACCTAGCAGACAAGCGTCCGATTTCCAAGGTGTCCCAGGGCCATTTCAGTGGACCAGGCCCAAAAAGGAAAGAGCCTGCCGCCATTTTGAGAGTCCTGTGACAGCCGCCTATCGCTGCACCGCAAGAGTGGGCGCAACTCAGCTGAATTGCGGCTTTTGACACAGTGGACCAAAAACGGACGGAATGGCAACTGAAACGGTAAAGGGGCGCCCCACTACAACAGATGACACTCCACCTGGAGAGGCCCGTTCACGCCGCCTCCCCCGGGGCGCCCCACGTCGTTATTCGGAGCAGCATTGTAGGATACCAAAACCAGTGCGGCAACTTACTGGACATCACCTTGGTGCCATCGTTCTGCTGCCTTGGAACTATTCGCACAACAGTTTGCTACTGATGACCCACCCCCCGCGACGCCCCACGCCGTTATTTGCTGGGTGGCAACTTACTAGACATCACTTTCGTGTCATCTAGATTTCGGCGCGTTCTGCTGCCTTGGAACTATTCGCACAACAGTTTGCTACTGATGACCCACCCCCCGCGACGCCCCACGCCGGAAATCTGGACGTTGTGCTGCGTTGGGACTATTCGCACAGCCGACCGCTACTTCGTTGTTTTTCCCTAAAAATGTTTATATGTTATTACTATTTTTGTTTTCTTGTATATATTTATAAATTATTAAAGTTTTATAATCTTACTACTTTGTCGGAGTGCTATATATTTTTAATGTGACACATAATTGTAAAAACTTTGATGTACAAAGAGTCATCCCTGGAATCTTCCGCTTCACGCTCGGTCCCCTCCCCAATCACAATACAGGATGGTTTTCAGATAATAGCAACGCTTCTGCTGTGACGGATCTCATCGAGTGTGGGCCTTGATCTACTATAACTCCTTTGAAGAGGGGTGATTCTTTACAGCTGTGGCCATAAACTACATCTGCAGGGCTAGCTGATAGCCTAGGACCGGCCTGGACAATCGGACACAGAGGAAAAGGAGTGTCAGAGGGTGCGGTAGTGAATAGGGCGAAAGGGAGGTGTCGGGCGGGCACAGGGTGTGATTCTCAGGGAAGAGCAGCGCAGATGGGGGGAGGTTTCTTACCCATGCATAAGACAGAGAGCGGGGGTGACCACTGCCTGGGTGAGATGCTTGCGAGGGTGGGGAGCCATGTAAGGATCGACAGCGTGCACAGAGTGGGTCTGGTCAAGGCATCTAAAATGGCTGCCGTGCACGACAAAAGTGTGGCATTTGAAAAAAGACAAGATGGCGCAGACAATGTTTTTCAACACTTCCTGATTTCCTTCGAATCGAACGTTAACAGACGTTGGGGCATATTACCAAAGTTAAGCGATATTTATCCCTAACGATGCATTGCAAAGATTTTTTTACCGTCAGAAATTATCGCAGATAAACCTTGCTATTATCAAGGTTTATCGCAAATACGATAAAAAACGACCGCAATGCATTAATATCGCTGAAAACTCAGCGATATTCATGCATTACCGAGCTAATGCTCGTAGCCATGTTATCCACCTCCCATTGGATAACATGGCTAAGAACTGCTCAGGGCAGCTGTTACTTTTTGGAGATATTCGCGCTTATCTCGAATATTTCCAAAAGTTGATAATAGGAGATAGCGATGTTAGCGACTGTTTCCAGTCGCTAACATCTTGGCATGCCCACTTTGCATGTCATTAGTGATAAATATCACTCACATGCAAAGTGGGGCCCAAGATGGTCGCTATCTCCTACTAGCCGTCGCTAACTGGTGTTAGCAACAGCTAGGTAATACAGATATAATTTTATCTCCGCGAAGCGGAGCGCTGTTACAGATATATATCTTGTTTTTTAACGTTAATTTCTCAAAATGCACTGAAGCACATATATTGAGACCTAGCAAAGGCACATCGGGCTACCAGTCCCTAATATTTTACCAAGTTTCGTGCAAATCCATTCAGCCGTTCGATTATTATTATTTTTTTTTTTTTTGCCCCGCGGGGCCCTTTTAAAACCTCCACATCAAACCTAGGGGGTCAGCGAGGATCTACTATGCCCCCTTATGGTCATTTGCCCCTTCGCTTTGGCCTCCTCTTGTCTCTCGATCCTACCGAGAGACAAGATGGCGGCCGCTACGTACTGTTTGGAATGTTTACAGACACCGGAGAGCCAATCAGCTTCGCTTCGCAAAGCTCCGTAACGCGAAAAGTACGCGAAGCGGTGCGCTGTTACAGATATATATCTTTTTTTGAACGTTAATTTCTCAAAATCCACTGAAGCACATATATTGAGACCTAGCAAAGGCACATCGGGCTACCAGTCCCTACAATTTTGCCAAGTTTCGTGCAAATCCATTCAGCCGTTCGGGCTAAAAGTGAGGCCAACCGCCCTATGGAAAACTCAATGTTAAAAACACGTTTTGGGACCCCCCTTTTTTCTCGACCCCCCCTGGACGAACCCCCCCCCCCCCAATTTTCAGGGGCTGCTCAGAAACAAAATGTGCCATTTTCCTGAAAATTTCAGCCAATTCCGTCCACAAACGCCAAAGTTATTAGACATAGAATTTTCAAAAAACCCATAGAGAAAAAATCCTAGCTATATATACCTACTGGCGACCGCCAGTAGGTAATATATATATATATATATATATTCACTGAAAAAACCATAGGTTATAGACCATATATAGTTAGGAATTAGCATTTAAAAAACCTTATTTTACTCACACAAAACCATTGAAATTCCATATATAGTTAGTTGCACTAACTATATATCGCGCACCCGCAATCCACTGCTGATCATGTCACATATTACATCATTCATGACATGGTCAGTGACATCACTGATGACATCACTGATGACATCTCAAATGACATCACTGATGACATCACTGATGACAACATCCAGTGACTGTATTTTTCTGTAAAGTTAAAATATGTCTTGAGTGGATGTATAAGTGTCTGGATGAAGGATTTAGTAGGTGCATGACTGACTGTATGAGTGAGTGATTAAATGTGTCTCACTGAATGCATGGGTTAGTGACTAAACTGTCTTAATTTGTGCATCATTATGTCTGTTGTTCTGTAAACTGCTGCATGTGTTGATCATTAGCTATACGAGAGGCTATATGTGTTATTAATTGGTTGCCCAAGTATTTCTATGGGAGATTGAGTTTGTGTGGGGGTGGCTGGAAGGTGTGTGACTCTATGCATAGATGTGTGAGCAGTTTATTCACTAGGTGTATGAGTTCAAGAGTGCATGTGGAAACAGCTACATGGGCAGTTGACTGTGTGCATGAGTGTATTGATGAGTGAATGGATATCTCAATGCTACATGTCATAGTAAGTACATATGTAAAACACAGTACATGTGAGAGTTGGCATATATAAATAACTGTGCATGAGAGCCACTGAATGAGTGAGTGGTTGTATCGATCATTGTGAACTTGTATCAGGGATTGTATAAGAGAGTAAATATGTGTTAGTATATGTTTCAATAAGTAAGGTGTGTTTAACTGTATAGTTGAAGAAATGGAGGTGAGATTGTTTCTTTGCATGACTGACTGGGTGTGTGAGTAACTCCATGGATGAGTGGCAGTGTGTGAGTGTCTGTATACACTGAGTGTATCTAAGGTTATATTAGAGTCTGAAGAGGTTTATCGTATTAGCACAAGAATGATGTCAAATGAGATGTCATCAGTGATGTCATCAGTGATGTCATTTGAGATGTCATCAGTGATGTCATCAGTGATGTCACTGACCATGTCATGAATGATGTAATATGTGACATGATCAGCAGTGGATTGCGGGTGCGCGATATATAGTTAGTGCAACTAACTATATATGGAATTTCAATGGTTTTGTGTGAGTAAAATCAGGTTTTTTAAATGCTAATTCCTAACTATATATGGTCTATAACCTATGGTTTTTTCAGTGAATTTTCAAGGTTTTGTAAATGCTAATTCCTAACTATATATGGTCTATAACCTATGGTTTTTTCAGTGAATTTTCAAGGTTTTGTAAATGCTAATTCCTAACTATATATGGTCCATAACCTATGGTTTTTTCTGTGAATTTCATTGGTTTTTTAACAGCTAATATCTGTAGCTGTAAAATGTATTCTTCTTTAAATCCAAAAATATATTTTATATGTTTATGAATAATTTTTTTTTTTAATATTTTTTTTTCTTCGTTCCCGCTTCGCAAATCGGGAAGCTTCCCGTTAGCTGACCTTGATGCCGCGAAATAGACCGCGAGCCGGTAAACGTTTCTTTACCGCAAGTGCCGCGTTACAAAACAACATCGTGACGCCTCCCGTCCGCATGACGTTTCACGTTGTCGCGTGATACGTCATATGACGTACTACGTTAGCGAACTGGTACGCGAAGCGAGTCGCAAAGCGCAGGTTTCTGGAAGCAAACCGGGAGGCCCTGCAAAGCGCTTAACGTAAACACAGCAAGTCATGTGACTTGGTAATAACACGTTTCATTGGTTCATTTCACTTTTGGTTTCCTAATGATGTAAGACTAGGTCATATAATCTAAAAATTAACACTTTTGATTGGTTGAGAACTCTTGTTTTTCCCAAATGATGAAAATCCCTCCTTCTTT
Organism: Lissotriton helveticus; assembly: GCF_964261635.1. Taxonomy (NCBI): domain Eukaryota; kingdom Metazoa; phylum Chordata; class Amphibia; order Caudata; family Salamandridae; genus Lissotriton; species Lissotriton helveticus. The sequence goes on along the minus strand of NC_136060.1, from coordinate 14,479,469 downwards.
CCTCACTCTGACTTTCATCATTGTGAGAGAAAGACCCTTTGTGATCACTAAGCAATGGCTTCTTTAGTAGCTTCAGCTGGTGCTTCCCCACCACCTCCACCACATCCAAGGAAGAGTGGACCACCTGCTCAAGTTATAATTCAACAAGAAGAAGAAGAAGAGGAACAGGAGGACGAGCACGAAGAGAGGCAGTTTTTGCCTGAGCAGCCCAGGACGTCTCACCGGAAAGAAAACTTCTTTTGGCAATTTTTTAAAATTCCCAAAGGTCAGAAAAAAGTAAATGCAAGATACGTAACTTGCCTTATATGTCAAGATAGACTGTCCAGAGGGACCGACAAAAAATACAGTTTCGGAAACTACACAATGCATCGCCATATGACTAGGTGGCATCCTAACAACTACAGTGCTGCACAGTTTCGGAACGACCTAGATAATCTCACTATTATGGCCAGAAGATCTGTTGTACCGGAAGTAACGGGACCAGAGGGCAGGGAGATGGTGCCAAATATACAAATGAGATTTGGTGATGTAAAACACATCTGCGCATTTTGCGATGGATTCATTTCCTACGGAGAAAAAAGCATCACTCTGATCAACAGAGCTATTGACTATCATATGCAAGTTTGTCCGAAACGCCCAAAATAATAAATACTTCTTTTTTTTGTTTTGTTGCTCCTGTTGAGCCCTTTACAATGAAACGTTTTCATTGCCCCCTCCAAGAAAAACCCAAAAAAATATAAAACTGTTCCGAAAAATTCAAAAACAGTAAAAAAATGTTCAGAAAAATAAAAAAAAAAGTTCTTTTCAGAACTACCTCCCCGTTATTAAAAAATTGGTACAATATTTGGAACTGTGCCAACCTCTATTTCTCTTAGTTCGCTTCCCAGTTCGCTCGCCGGTACGCGAACCGGAAGCGAACCAAAAACAGTAAGTATAAGGGAAGGAAACAGACACTTATGTTAAAAGAAAGACAGCTATAGGGGAGTAAACTAGAGATACTATTACCCGTAATCCACTGCTGATGATGTCACATATTACATCATTCATGACATGCTCAGTGACATCATCAGCAGAGGATTGCGGGTTTTTTGGCAACATGCCTTATCCACGGTTTAATAACGCTGCCTTTTGCTTTATATAAGTTTTCAAATTGTATGAAATATATACCAATAGGTCGTTATGAACCTTTAGGTAGTGCTTTTCTTCATGAGGTCTGGTCGCTTCCATACACATACAGATGTTTCAAAGATGATCAAGAAGTTTATCTGAATGGAGAGGAATGCACTGAGACGCCAGATCATTCACTAATGTGTAGGCACATACAGTTACACGGTTCATGCAACAAACACCGACCAAATATGGCTTGCGTGTTGCAAGGCACGCCAGTTCCTGCTATCATCCCCACGTTCAAGTTGTTGGAAAATGGTAGTTATTTGATGCTCAATAATGAAGATTGTTCTGAGTTAATTAAAAGTATTCCTTTTATCGTAACAGTAAGTGAACGGGTTATTTGCTGCAGAAATGTTCTATTTCCTCCCACACATGAACATAGGGAGTTTTCAATCTGGCCACAAATACCAACCTTGGGACACGTTTCAACGGCATGGCAAGAATAAGAGCTCTTTTGTCTCAGAGAGAGGTGGCCTTGAGTTCGGCCCGTGAAACTTTCGTACTTCACATAGCGAACACCCGTACAGAGGTGCACACCCTTTTCAATTAAGATTTGCCTTTCAATTTCAGCAACATGTTTCCGACTATCTTTAACGCATCCTCCACAAAGTCCCTGGCGCACTTTTTTAAAGTTGTTACCAGTGGTCTCGTGACTTCATTTGAGAAAATCTTTGGAGTCATCCCTGCTTCCTTTCATTCTATTTTCTGCACTCTGGTTCGTGGATTGGCATTTTTACTTGCATTACCAGCGGACGCTCTTGTGCTTTTTTACATTTTTAAATATGGATGTCCCTCCTATGCAACCTCCCACCCTGCAGCTGCTGACACTGTTCCGCAATCGCATGCTAGAATATTATGGCACAATGCCGTTGGCGATATTAAGCACGGCATATGGATTATCTTTTCGATTCTCCTACTTCACCTGTGTCCAGCCTGTATTTCACTGCCTGACCTGTGATTTCGATTGGGCCATTGATTTGTGTCTCTGCGGACCGGTTTCTCCTGACGTCGACTTTAATCAGCTGATGACTCCTATCATTACTCACGAGTTGGTTTGTCCTGGCGAAAGGATTATGGCTGTGGCATTGATGCATGGACTACTTGGTCCCTGGAATTTACTGGCGGCAGCACAGTCTTTCTTGGAACAGAGCTTTCTTGAAAACCCACCGAGCTGTCCTCTGATGGTGATAGAGGATCCGGTGCTGGGAGAGCACGTATGTTCTTTTCCGCTTTTAAATTGGATGGCTGAACTGTTTTCGGATGAAGACGGTGACTTCCTATTGGAGGCTGTTGCAGCTTATTTTGCATACACAGTTATGTCATAGACCTTTTTCATGTTTGATATGCTGAGTACTAGCATTTCATTGACAATTCATTGACTTATTTGTCAAGTTTTTATTATTTACCTTGCCTATTGGCTTAAGACTCGATAAAGTACTTGGCTGTTTTATTTTTCTTTAGCATTAAATTTTCCTAGTTTTTAATGCTTTACCTTGCGGACCGTCCACATATAAACTTGCAATCTGCTCTCATGAGATGGCACTTCTATTATCTTATTCAGTTCGTTTCCGGATCATGAGGAGGTGTCATCTAGGTCCTGGATATCTTTACACCGTGTTAAGTTAGCATGGGCTCATTACCGGTTTAAACGCCATTTTTCCTTTTTTGCAACTTCTGCACACGACACTTAGTTGTTGCTTTAGCTTTCCACCTAGTAGTTCATCGTGGTTTACATGAGAATAATATGTTATTGGTCTACTATCTGCTTTACTTGTTAAACTATATCTGTACAGCGAGTGCTAAAGTTTCAAGAACAACACGATACAGAATTGTTATGAGGTCTGATCTCCACGACTTCATACTCATAACATAAGTGCAACTTCTGCCAATTCTGGGCATGAGGCGGGTTTTATATTGCTTTGCCGAACACACATACACAACAGTTGATGCGGTTCACATGAAGAGAGAGCTGGTGTATGCTGATGTGATTCCTTCAAATCTAAGACACTAAAGTATGGGCACGCCCTAAACCAACACAAAGAGACCTTCTTAGCAAATAATATAATATGTGTATTAGGGAGGGTGAGATATAAGCAGCCGCGGGCCGTGGAAAGTGTTACAATGGGGCAGGGAGGCGGGGAGGGGGAGAAGCAGGGTGGAGCCCTCTCTACCTTGCCCCTCCCCCTCCCCGCCTCCCTGCCCCACCGTAACTCCCTCCACGGCCCGCGGCTGCTTATAAGTGTTGCTAACTCTTATTCATTTACAGCATGTTAACATACTGTCACCATTCGCTTTTTATGTACTAGTAACTATGCTGGTAATTTTGCTACTGATAATATGTGTACTTGTATTCTCCACCCTGCTTCTCCCCCTCCCCGCCTCCCTGCCTCACCGTAACTCCCTCCACGGCCCGCGGCTGCTTATAAGTGTTGCTAACTCTTATTCATTTACAGCATGTTAACATACTATCACCATTCACTTTTTATGTACTAGTAACTATGCTGGTAATTTTGCTACTGATAATATGTGTACTTTTATTATCTAAGGTACTACGCCTGAGAAGACGGCATTAGTAAATAAACATTTCAAATACACATCTGTTCTTCTTAACTCCATGTTCTGGTTTCTAAGAAATCTATAACGACCGACTGTTCATGAGTTCCACGTATCCTGAGGTACTATAAGTTCATATTCTGGATTGTCTAAACATTGAGAGTTTGTTATATCCAATGTGACACTGTACCTAGCTTGCTAAGGAGTTTTTGATTACTAACGTGAGTTTTGGGACACCCTAATTCGCCGAGGTTCCAATCCTCTGTCCACAGTTCTGTGTGAGAACAGAAACCCTGCGACAGGGGCACCCCCGACCCTTGCTGGAGCTTCATCACACTTGCGATACAACTCCAGCAATGCATTCGCCGAGGTTCCAATCCTCTGTCCACAGTTCTGTGTGAGAACAGAAACCCTGCGACAGGGGCACCCCCGACCCTTGCTGGAGCTTCATCACACTTGCGATACAACTCCAGCAATGCGCCACCTTTACGGCACAGATACATCACGCATCTGTGCTGTTTTTGCCCCATGATGCGCCGCATTGTAAATGCAGCACACCATAGGTGACGGAACAGCGGCACAGAATGACTAACACATCCCTGGTGATGCGCCAGTCATCATAAATGTATCCCTATGCTTCTTATCTTGTTAGAGATGAACCGCCATATGTATCATCAAAGTTTTTTGCATTTCCTAAATAGCGAACTTTAAGGAATAAATAGCGATTCTTTACCATTCCTAGTTTGCGATGAGCTATTTGCTAATTAGCCGAATGTAGCCCAATGGGGCCCAATGTAGCCCAATGTAGCCCAAAGATGGCCGCCAGACACACAAAAAAACAAATGTAGCCCAAATATCAGCCAGATGTAGCCCAACTATAGCCCAGTGACAGAATGACCAATCAGCTTCGCAAACCTCCGTTACGCGAAGCGGAGCGCTGTTACAGATATATATCTTTTTTTGAACGTTAATTTCTCCAAATCCACTGGAGCACATATATTGAGACCTAGCAAAGGCACATCGGGCTACCAGTCCCTAATATTTTGCCAAGTTTCGTGCAAATCCATTCAGCCGTTCGATTATTATTATTATTTTTTTTTTTTGCCCCGCGGGGCCCTTTTAAAACCTCCACATCAAACCTAGGGGGTCAGCGAGGATCTACTATGCCCCCTTATAGTTATTTCCCCCTTTGTTTTGACCTCCTCTTGTCTCTCGATCCTACCGAGAGACAAGATGGCGGCCGCTACGGACTGTTTGGAATGTTGACAGACGCCGGAGAACCAATCAGCTTCGCTTCACAAAGCTCCGTTGCGCGAAAAGTCCGCGAACCAGAGCGCTGCCCGGTCCGCTGTTACAGATATATATCTTTTTTTAAACGTTAATTTCTCAAAATCCACTGGAGCACATATATTGAGACCTACAAAAGGCACATCGGGCTACCAGTCCCTACAATTTTGCCAAGTTTCGTGCAAATCCATTCAGCCGTTGGGGCTAAAAGTGAGGCCAACCGCCCTATGGAAATTAACATAGGAAAAACGCGTTTTGGGACCCCCCTTTTTTCTCGGCCCCCCCTTGACGAACCCCCCCAAAATTGTCAGGGGCTGCTCAGAAACAAAATGTGCCATTTTCCTGAAAATTTCAGCCAATTCCGTCCACAAACGCCAAAGTTATTAGACATAGAATTTTCAAAAAACCCATAGAGAAAAAATCCTAACTATATATACCTACTGGCGACCGCCAGTAGGTAATATATATATATATATATATATATATGTATATATATATATATTCACTGAAAAAACTATAGGTTATAGACCATATATAGTTAGGAATTAGCATTTACAAAACCTTGAAAATTCACTGAAAAAACCATAGGTTATAGACCATATATCGTTAGGAATTAGCATTTAAAAAACCTTATTTTACCCACACAAAACCATTGAAATTCCATATATAGTTAGTTGCACTAACTATATATCGCGCACCCGCAATCCACTGCTGATGATGTCACATATTACATCATTCATGACATGGTCAGTGACATCACTGATGACATCACTGATGACATCTCAAATGACATCACTGATGACATGACTGATAACAACATCCAGTGATTTTTTGTTTCTGTAAAGTTTAAATATGTCTTACATATTGAAGAATGAGTGGATGTGTAAGTGTCTGGACGAAGGATTTAGTAGGTGCATGACTGACTGTATGACTGAGTGATTAAATGTGTCTCACTGAGTGCATGGGTTAGTGACTAAACTGTCTTAATTTGTGCATCATTATGTCTGTTGTTCTATAAACTGCTGCATGTGTTGATCAGTAGCTATATGAGTAACTATATGGGTTATTGATTGATTGCCCAAGTATTTGTATGGGAGACTGAGTGTGTGTGTGGCTGGCTGGGAGGTGTATGACTCTGTGCAGATCAATGTGTACTTGTATCAATGATTGTATAAGAAGGTAAGTATGTGTTAGTATATGTTTGAAAATGTAAGGTGCTCTATGTTTAACTGTATAGACAAGAAAATGGAAGTGTCATTGATTCTTTACAGGACTGACTAGGTGTGTGAGTAACTCCATGGATGAGTGGCAGACTGTGAGTGTCTGTATAGGTGTATGAGTGCATATGATAGTGTTGTAAAGATGAGTGATTGTATGTATGAATGATTGTATGGGTGAATGAGTGAAGGTGTGTGTAGACGTAGGAATCAGTGAGTGCGTATGTAGTAACTAGTATTGGTGTGTCAATGGTTTAAAAAATTATACTCTGTATTTAACACTGGGTGAAACAGAGGTTATATTAAAATGTGAGGAGATGCATTGTATTGTCACATGAATGATATCATCAGTGATGTGGTCATTGATGTCAAATGAGATGTCATCAGTGATGTCATTTGAGATGTCATCAGTGATGTCATCAGTGATGTCACTGACCATGTCATGAATGATGTAATCTGTGACATCATCAGCAGTGGATTGCGGGTGCGCGATATATAGTTAGTGCAACTAACTATATATGGAATTTCAATGGTTTTGTGTGGGTAAAATAAGGTTTTTTAAATGCTAATTCCTAACGATATATGGTCTATAACCTATGGTTTTTTCAGTGAATTTTCAAGGTTTTGTAAATGCTAATTCCTAACTATATATGGTCTATAACCTATGGTTTTTTCAGTGAATTTTCAAGGTTTTGTAAATGCTAATTCCTAACTATATATGGTCTATAACCTATGGTTTTTTCAGTGAATTTCAATGGTTTTTTAATAGCAAATATCATAAGCTGTCGAATGTCAAGTACGTGGTAAGTAAAAACATTTTTGTGTTTATGCACACTGATCTGCTTTGAATGCTGCCCCCCCCCTCATTTCTATTAGGAGTACTCTCTCTTTACAGATAGTGAAAGGTAGTTAACGTAGGCCTTTGCCCCCGTTGTAATACGTCGTGCCTGCTTCTCTCTCCATTTGATTGATTGTTATCCAAGCATTTACTGTTTTAGAATTGGTTCTCTTTGGTTCATTCTCTATTTACAAACAAACACAGAGTCGCAATACTCTGTTTAGTCTTTGCAGATAACGAAAAATCGTGTAAAAAAACAAAAGGAATCGAGCAAAATCAGTAGGCCACTAATGGGATCTCTTTTTGACCTCACTAAAATAGAAACATTAAGAACAACCCCTCATGACAAATACGAAACTAGTGAGATGAACTGAACTCCACACCATGATGGCTGCAATACAGCTCGGCTCCGCCACCCACCCCGCCCAAAATAACGATAAAGAGCGGCTGCCATGATTGCTCGCGGAATGGCCACGACGGAGCTACGAAATGGTGGTGCTCTCATGCTAACGCCAGCTTCAGTCTGAAACATCCAGAAACACTATAGACTACCAATTCGATCAGTTCCGGTAGCGCCCCAATGTAACCCGGTAGAGAAGAACTAGCACTCCCCTCTTTGACTGATGGTTCTTGTTGCCTGTCCCTTCTGTTGTCATTTAACAGAACTATTTAGCCTTCTGAAAGGGGTTGTGTTCCGACCGCTGGTTGGTGGAGACATTTTGACTATATTCTGGACCTGCGTTGTCGCGTAATGCGTCATATGACGCGCCGCGTTTGCGCATCCGGAAGTCATCCGGGGCGCGACGCGCAGCGCGTAACGTAAGCATAACGTAAGCATAACAGGTCATGTGACTTGTTAATAAAACTTTTCATTGGTTCATTTTACTTTTCTTATTCTAATGATGAAAGGCTTGATCATATGACCTAAAAATTAAGCTTTTTATTACTTCCGAACATTATTTTTTCTTAAATATATGTTATAATGTTCCAGGCTAATGTACTTTCCTGGAAAATTTACAACTGTCCTGCAAGTAAAATATATTCTTTTTTCGAGAAAAAGGGCGTTTCTTCGTCCCATGACGGAGCCGTTGAGCAAAAGAGGGTCGACCTGCTGTCTTAGTCGCTGATACGCCTGAATATGAGATTCTTATCGATCACTTTATGTTGCAGGAGTAGAAAACACAACAGCCCTTGACCATTTATCTTTACTGCGTTCCTGCGTATTATACCTTTTACCCTTCATGTAATTGGTCTGCTTTATTTCACTTGCCTTTTAATGATTCTAAAACAGTGACTATTATTAAAAACTTTACCAATGTATATACTACTACCATGTTTTCTTTTAAAAACCTTTATTGTGAAAATTTCATTATACAAATACGAGCCTATAACCACGTGGGCCGGCCACAGAGCAAACTGTAATTGTATATGATGAGTAGACATTTACACTGTAGAGGAACGTAACGGGCGGGCCATTAGGTTGCAAGAACTAAGGTGTCTAACAGTTGCGGAATCGGTGGACGTACATTTTATAATTAAAATACGACAGGGCCAGTTACAATAAAATTATCTAGATATACATTTGCGGGCAAGTACCATGCGTGACGTTAATTCGAACTTTCAATAGTACAGTAATCAATAACACATCAGAACTTAATATCAATAGGGATGTCGAAATACTCAATCAATTCTCGTCCCCGCTCGCCATGTGCTTCAAAACTGCATACGTATCTCGTGATTTCAAGGTTCTGCAACCAGTACACAACAAGGAGTTACGAGTCCCATTTATTCCGGCGCCATTTTGGGCGAGGACGGGCAGGTCCAGGATATAGTCAAAATGTCTCTACCAACCATCGACTATGATGATGTTCATATGCTGTATTTATTAGAGTAACACTCATCTGTCCACATGAAATTAATTTGCCACAATCTAAACATGTCATTTTAATCTTTCCAAAGTTCTTCTAAATATTTGGGACCGTTTCCCTTGCCTCTGATGCTGTCAGTGCCACTTCTTTGATGAATGTACTGGCAGGTCGGGGGTTCTCCTCCAAATCTCTCTTTTATGCAGCACTATAATTAATTGGTGCCACCTCTCCATATGACGATGCATGGTATAGTTACCATAACTATATTTTTTTTCGGTTCCTCTGGAGAGTACATCGTGGCAGATGAAGCGTATAACGTACCGGGCATTTACCTTTTTTTGCATGTAGAGGAAAGGAAAAAAAAATCGAGCGTCCGAGTTCTAAGGTGTCCTAGGGCCATTTTAGTGGACCAGGCCCAAATCCAAAGAACAGGCCGCCATTTTGAGAGTCCTGTTGCAGCCGCCTGTCGCTGTAGCATCAAGAGCGGCCAAAACTCAGCTGAATGGCAACTGAAACGGTAAAGGGGCGCCCCACTACAGCAGACGAGCCTCCACCTAGGAAGGCCCGTTCACGCCGCCTCCCCCCCCCCCCTTCGGGCACCCCACGCCGTTATTCGGAGCAGTATTGTGGGATGGCCACACCAGTGCAGCAACTTGCTAGACACCACCTCGGTGGTAACCGAATCTCAGCGCCTTGTGGTGTCTTCTATTCAGAAAACATTGTTGTGCTGCCTTCGACCTATTCGCCGCAAGTGCGCACGCAACTCAGCTGCATAGCTTGCTAGACACCACCTCGGTGCTAACCGAATCTCAGCGCCTTGTGGTGTCTTCTATTCAGAAAACATTGTTGTGCTGCCTTCGACCTATTCGCCGCAAGTGCGCACGCAACTCAGCTGCATAGCTTGCTAGACACCACCTCGGTGCTAACCGAATCTCAGCGCCTTGTGGTGTCTTCTATTCCTAAAATATTGTTGCTCTGCCTTTGGCCCCATTCGCACATCGGTCCGCTACTGCCGCCATCTCACAGGCCAACGGGGCGCCCCACGCCGACTTTCAGCATTGTAGGATGGCCACACCAGTGCACCTTACTAGACACCACCTCGGTGCCATCCGGTTCTTGGCATCTCAGCGCCTTGTGGTGTCTTCTATTCAGAAAATATTGTTGCGCTGCCTTTGGCCCCATTCGCACATCGGTCCGCTACTGACGCCACCTCACAGGCTAATGGGGCGCCCCACGCCGAGTTTCAGCATTGTAGGATGGCCACACCAGTACAGCAACTTGCTAGACATCACCTCGGTGCCATCCGGATCTTGGCATCTCAGCGCCTTGTGGTGTCTTCTAGTCAGAAAATATTGTTGCGCTGCCTTTGGCCCCATTCGCACATCGGTCCGCTACTGACACCATCTCACAGGCCAACAGGGCGCCCCACGCCGACTATTACCATTGTAGGATGGCCACACCAGTGCCACAACTTGCTAGACACCACCTCGGTGCCATCCGGATCTTGGCATCTCAGCGCCTTGTGGTGTCTTCTATTCCGAAAATATTGTTGCGCTGCCTTTGGCCCCATTCGCACATCGGTCCGCTACTGACGCCATCTCACAGGCCAACGGGGCGCCCCACGCCGACTTTCAACATTGTAGGATGGCCACACCAGTGCGGCAACTTACTAGACACCACCTCGGTGCCATCCGGATCTTGGCGCGTTGTGCTGCCTTCGGCCTATTCGCACATCGGTCCGCTACTGACGCGAACTCACAGGCCAACGGGGCGCCCCACGCCGACTTTCTGCATTGTAGGATGGCCACACCAGTGCTGCAACTTGCTGGACACCACCTCGGTGCCATCCGGATCTTGGCGCGTTGTGTTGCCTTCGGCCTATTCGCACATCAGTCCGCTACTGACGCCGCCTCACGTGCCAACGGATTTTCTACGCTTTTTATACCCTATGCCGCATAACAGGTCATGTGACTTGTTTATAAAACTTTTCATTGGTTCATTTTACTTTTGGTTTCCTAATGATGGAAGGCTTGATCATATGACCTAAAAATAACACTTTTCATTGGATGAAAACTTTTTTTTTCCCAAACGATGAAAGCCCCACCTTGTTTCTGGATGTTTCACACTGAAGCTGGCGTCACCATGAAAGCACCACCATCTCGTGGCTCCGTCGTGGTCATTCCGCGAGCAATCATGGCAGCCGCTCCCCTCCAGAAGCCTGCAGGAGTCGGGGGCCCCCAAAACTTTTGTTGAATCCTCAAGGCGGAGGGGACGCTTTCGAGAATGGGGTCCAAGACCTAGCAGACAAGCGTCCGATTTCCAAGGTGTCCCAGGGCCATTTCAGTGGACCAGGCCCAAAAAGAAAAGAGCCTGCCGCCATTTTGAGAGTCCTGTGGCAGCCGCCTATCGCTGCACCGCAAGAGTGGGCGCAACTCAGCTGAATTGCGGCTTTTGACACAGTGGACCAAAAGCGGACGGAATGGCAACTGAAACGGTAAAGGGGCGCCCCACTACAACAGACGAGACTCCACCTGGAGAGGCCCGTTCACGCCGCCTCCCCCCCCCCCGGGGCGCCCCACGCCGTTATTCGGAGCAGCATTGTAGGATACCAAAACCAGTGCGGCAACTTACTGGACATCACCTTGATGCCATCGTTCTGCTGCCTTGGAACTATTCGCACAACAGTTTGCTACTGATGACCCACCCCCCGCAACGCCCCACGCCGGATGCCGAAATCAGTGCGGCACCCAGGCAACATCACCTGGGTGCCGTCCAGAAATCTGGACGTTGTGCTGCGTTGGGACTATTCGCACAGCCGACCGCTACTTCGTTGTTTTTCCCTAAAAATGTTTATATGTTTTTACTGTTTTTGTTTTGTTGTATATATTTATAAGTTATTAAAGTTTTATAATCTTACTACTTTGTTGGAGTGCTATATATTTTTAATGTGACACATAATTGTAAAAACTTTGATGTACAAAGAGTCATCCCTGGAATCTTCCGCTTCAGGCTCGGTCCCCTCCCCAATCACAATACAGGATGGTTTTCAGATAGTAGGAACGCGTGTGCTGTGACGGATCTCATCGAGTGTGGGCCTTGATCTACTATAACTCCTTTGAAGAGGGGTGATTCTTTACAGCTGGGGCCATAAACTACATCTGCAGGGCTAGCTGATAGCCTAGGACCGGCCTGGACAATCGGACACAGAGGAAAAGGAGTGTCAGAGGGTGCGGTAGTGAATAGGGCGAAAGGGAGGTGTCGGGCGGGCACAGGGTGTGATTCTCAGGGAAGAGCAGCGCGGATGGGGGGAGGTTTATTACCCATGCATAAGACAGAGAACGAGGGTGACCAGTGCCTGGGGGAGATGCTTGCGAGGGTGGGGAGCCATGCTAAGGATCGACAGCGTGCAGAGAGTGGGTCTGGTCAAGGCATCTAAAATGACTGCCGTGCACGACAAAAGTGTGGCATTTGAAAAAAGGCAAGATGGCGCAGACAATGTTTTTCAACACTTCCTGATTTCCTTCGAATCGAACGTTAACAGACGTTGGGGCATATTACCAAAGTTAAGCGATATTTATCCCTAACGATGCTTAGCAACGAATTTTTTACCGCTAAGCATCGTCAGAAATTATCGCAGATAAACCTTGCTATTATCAAGGTTTATCGCAAATGCCATAAAAAACGACCGCAATGCATTAATATCGCTGAAAACTCAGCGATATTCATGCATTACCGAGCTAATGCTCTTAGCCATGTTATCCACCTCCCATTGGATAACATGGCTAAGAACTGCTCAGGGCAGGTGGTAGCTTTTGGAGATATTCGCGCTTAGCGCGAATATCTCCAAAAGTTGGTAATAGGAGATAGCGATGTTAGCGACTGTTTCCAGTCGCTAACATCTTGGCATGCCCACTTTGCATGTCATTAGTGATAAATATCACTGACATGCAAAGTGGGGCCCAAGATGGTCACTATCTCCTACTAGCGGTCGCTAACTGGTGTTAGCAACAGCTAGGTAATACAGAGATAATTTTATCTCCGCGAAGCGGAGCGCTGTTACAGATATATATCTTTTTTTGAACGTTAATTTCTCAAAATCCACTGAAGCACATATATTGAGACCTAGCAAAGGCACATCGAGCTACCAGTCCCTACAATTTTGCCAAGTTTCGTGCAAATCCATTCAGCCGTTCGATTATTATTATTTTTTTTTTTTTTGCCCCGCGGGGCCCTTTTAAAACCTCCACATCAAACCTAGGGGGTCAGGGAGGATCTACTATGCCCCCTTATGGTCATTTGCCCCTTCGCTTTGGCCTCCTCTTGTCTCTCGATCCTACCGAGAGACAAGATGGCGGCCGCTACGGACTGTTTGGAATGTTTACAGACGCCGGAGAACCAATCAGCTTCGCAAAGCTCCGTTACGCGAAAAGTACGCGAAGCGGAGCGCTGTTACAGATATATATCTTTTTTTGAACGTTAATTTCTCAAAATCCACTGGAGCACATATATTGAGACCTAGCAAAGGCACATCGGGCTACCAATTCCCTACAATTTTGCCAAGTTTCGTGCAAATCCATTCAGCCGTTCGATTATTATTATTTTTTTTTTTTTTGCCCCGCGGGGCCCTTTTAAAACCTCCACATCAAACCTAGAGGGTCAGGGAGGATCTACTATGCCCCCTTATGGTCATTTGCCCCTTCGCTTTGGCCTCCTCTTGTCTCTCGATCCTACCGAGAGACAAGATGGCGGCCGCTACGGACTGTTTGGAATGTTTACAGACGCCGGAGAACCAATCAGCTTCGCTTCACAAAGCTCCGTAACGCGTAAAGTCCGCGAACCGGAGCGCTGCCTGGTCCGCTGTTACAGATATATATCTTTTTTTGAACGTTAATTTCTCAAAATCCACTGGAGCACATATATTGAGACCTAGCAAAGGCACATCGGGCTACCAGTCCCTACAATTTTGCCAAGTTTCGTGCAAATCCATTCAGCCGTTCGGGCTAAAAGTGAGGCCAACCGCCCTATGGAAAACTCAATGTTAAAAACACGTTTTGGGACCCCCCTTTTTTCTCGGCCCCCCCTTGACGAACCCCCCCCAAATTTTTAGGGGCTGCTCAGAAACAAAATGTTCCATTTTCCTGAAAATTTCAGCCGATTCCGTCCACAAACGCCAAAGTTATTAGACATAGAATTTTCAAAAATCCCATAGAGAAAAAATCCTAACTATATATACCTACTGGCGACCGCCAGTAGGTAATATATATATATATATATATATATATATATATATATATATATATATATATATATATATATATATATATATATATATATATATATATATATATATATATATATATATATATATATATATATATTATGTGGCAGAAGGACATCTCTAAGATGATTGGCATCAAAGACGAGGCGAGACCCAAAACTGGTGGGTGAAATTTTATTGTGCTCTACACCACACCGCCATAACGCGTTTCAGCCTGAAGAGGCCTTGATCACATGACAATGCTCCCAGGGCGGAGTGTACTTTTATATGTAAAGTGCTTTGTGCCAAAATGTAAACATAGAAGACATTTCTTTTTTTCTCATACAGTCTCCAGAAATCTGCACATCTTAACTTTATGATTTAAACAATTCGGTAAATCAAAAGAAATGGGGTTAGGGTGAATAATAACTTCACAAACAGCAATTTCAGAATAAATATAAAAACATATAAATAAATAAATAAATATGTTTAGAAATATAAATATTCAAAATCCTTGCTGTTAAAAACCCCTCAAATGCACACAATATTAAATAAACACATTGTAGATATTAACTGAGTTAATTAGTTAATTAGTGTGTCCTCATGTAACGTAACTGGATAATATGTAAAAGCGCCCTGATACCTGATTTGGTTCGGGTCTGGTTCGCGCTATATAAAACTCTGCAAAAAAAAAAAATCTGAGTAAAATCCTGCTAAAAGCAATATATAGCACGGATCAACATAATCATTCCTTCTAAATGTACAGCATACAAATGTGTTTAAGTACGTTCAGGTAATCACTGTGTTCACTAAAATCAATAAAGCGACACTGTGTAATACAGCCCAAGTGGGCATTGATCCATCATAATAATCGTGTGCAAAGATTTGAATGTGCAAAATCGCAGATAAATATTTAGCATGAAAATTAGTGCAACCCAATAATAACAGTGAAGTTAAAGTGAAAAATATTGCATAAAAGATTTTTTGAGATTAAAATTGCCAAAATAGACAAAACATGTTGAAGCAACCACAGTATATGTACAGAAATGGAAAAGGTGAATTTATAATACCGACTCATAAATATGTGTAACAGTCCTCACTAGCAATCAGACCGTTTGGACTCTTTGTGTCGAGGAGAAAAATGCGCCTAATCTCTAATTTGCGCAATAAAGATTCTCTGTCCCACCCCTCCTTTGTGGGGAAATTGCATCTATTACAAAATACTTAAGTTCAGCAGGATTCTTGTTGTGTCTTTCTTCAAAGTGACGCGCCACAGGGTACGCGGTGTCGCCATTGGTTATAGCCCTTAGATGTTGAAGCATTCGTTTGTACACCTGTGGCCTGGTACTTCCCACCTACCAAAGACCACAGGGACATTCCAATATGTACACCACGTACTCAGTCCTGCACGTCAACTTGTTTTTGATACTTAAAGGCCTATCACTGAAGGGGGTCATATATTCACTTCTACTGACTACATTCTTGCAGGCCTTGCAAGCGGAACATTTCAGAAAGCCTTTACTGCTGTTTAACCATGAGCCCGTGGTTCTAACTTCAGGACTGCTAGAGACCAGACAGTTCTGCATTGATCTGGCTCTTTTGTATGCGATACTAGGAGCGCATGATACCACTTTGCCAAGATATATACAAACACACACACACTAAAAAGACAGAAAGGTTACAGGGTTGTAATAGTTTGGAAATAGCATTAGAAAACCATACAAATTCACTGAAAATACCTAAGGTTACTGGAACGTTATAGTTAGGAAATACACAAAAAAAACTGACATTCACTGAAAATAGCAAAGGTTACAAGGACATTTTAGTTAGGTTATGTCAGTAAATGTTATTCACAACACTCAATAGCGTCGGAATAGCTTCGATAAGCCAGAGAAAGAAAAATGATATTTCTTTTTAGTGTCCCCTCACTCAGCAGGGTTTCCCCATGGTGACATGCTTCATCATTGGGGTCATCCCAGCCCTCTACGGACTGAGCGTGCTGCGACTAGCGGACTACACAGGAGCACTTTAATTTGTGGACTATGTGTAGTGCGAAGTGTATTGTGAAGGTGGTGTGGTATGTGTATTGTGGGATAAAAAACTAGCTGCCTAGTGAGCTATAAATGATTTATTCTTGCTCCCAGGTGGTACAATTAAAAATGGGGTTCTAGGGATCCTACTAGCAATGAGTTAGATGTGCCTAGCGGTTATTTTCAACATGTTTCGAGCTCCCCAAGCTCTTCTTCAGGACTACGCAGGGACCAGCCCTTTGTTCGCCACTCCTTAATGTGCTCAAGTGAGAAAATGGAAAAATTAAAGCAATTTGTTTACTTTGAAATGCTAAGGCATGCATTAGTACATAATTCATGCTAATATTGGTCACGCAGTATCTGTAAGAAAAAGAAAACACTGTGAGGTTATGGGGTACAGGCCCCATGGTATAGAAATATAACGCAACATAAACCATCCTCAAATACATGTGTGGTCTTTGCCTTCGAATCCATGCATTTGTAAGATAAAAACGGGTGAAGTGCCCAGTGATTAAAATCAAGTGTCATGACTTGCTTTCGTTCGTACTCGTAATTATAACATGCACACCACATTAAAAAGGCGAGATAGACTGTTACATACATGAAAGAAGACCTAACTCGGCCCCCTTGGTCATGGAGTGTTGTTCATATCCCCTCAAATCTAGGGGGAGAAATCGAGACAAAATCGGCTGTTTTTAGTATGACGATACTTTGAAATACCAAGTGCCGTGGTCGGGTCTCACTGCCAAAATAGAGGTTTGTTATGCGTGGTAAAGGATCGAGGATGTCCTCTCACGTGCATGGACCTGTAAGGAAGAAAAACGTTTACTTGGTTTTTGGGATCGATCGGCTTAGTAACCTACACTCCAACCTCCGGACCGCATCTTGAGAAGTGTGCGTCAGGGGGTGGATTATATTCTGCTAACTTCCGCATTGTCATCGTGTTAGTGTGTGGCCCGTAAGCTTGTATCCTGTCGGAAGGAGAATTTTGTCGGCCATCTTGGGGGAATAATTAATGAAACGGGTTTTGCCACCATTGTGTTCCTGTGGCTTTGTATCTCAAAACGGGTGAATTTACTGTGTACAGCTCAGAATATTGTCACTGAAAAAGTGATTTGCGTTATTTATCGAAAAAACTACATATATTTGTTATTGATGAGTTGTCCTCCTGGCGCCGACGTAGTGATACCTGCTTTTTTTTGGTTAGATTTGGAGGTAAAAAGGTCTACTTCTGCTTATCTGCTTCTTAACATGCTTATTCCAAGGGTAGTCAGTGGGGGCCATCTTGGAGTAGGTATGGTTCAGGACTCGTAATGTTTCTTGTGGGCACTATCTCATGCATCGGGGTAACCAATTTTAAATATCATAAGTAAATGACATTTTAAACATAAAAGTTACGTAATAGAAAACGTACATGACATGTTAGAGAACACATTACAAACGTACATAACTTGTTGAAACATCCATAATAAATAACAGCACTGTCATGATGTGAATTGCCCCCATGGAATATCATCATTGAGTCCTTGGGTATCCGAGTGCAACTTAAAAACCCATCGTTGCTCTTTTTCTAGCAGTTTCTTGTCCATATGTGGCTGGTTCTGCACAATTTCTAAAACTTCCCACCTCATATCATTTGGTGTGTGTAGTTTTTCCAGGAAATGTCTTGTCATTCTGGTGTTGGTGCGTTTACACATGATGTTACTACTGTGTTCAGTGATGCGTGTGCTGACCTTCCTAGTGGTCATACCTATGTAGTGTAAGTTACACGTACATGTGATCATATAGACCACACCAGTGGTGTTGCAGTTTGAAAAAGATCTTAGGTCCCATTTTAAGCCATTGTTGCAGTGGACTTGTTTAGTTGCAGTGGTAAAATGGAAGACGCTACAGTTTGTGCAGGGATGATGTCCTGTTGGTAGTGGATGTAGGAGGCGAGCTGCGGCCACAGAGCCCTGTGGTTCTCTTGGCCTCGTGTGGACCACAAAATCTCTCAAATATTTCCCTTTCCGATAACTGAACATTGGTTTTTCGAAGGTCAATTCTCCACTGTTAAGTGTTCTCCAATGTTTTTTCACTATTTTTGCTACTTGATCAGAAGCCATATTGTAAGTTGTGATGCAGATCCGGCGTTTTTTGGTGTTTTCCGCAACTATTTTGGGTTCTAGAAGTGCTTCCCGGTTATTATTTGAAGCTCTTTTTTTAGATTTTTGCACAATATGTTTGGGGTAGTTTCTGAGTAAGAGCTTTTTGCTTAGTTCCTTAGCCTGGACGTGAAAATCTCTTTTTTCAGAACAGTTTCGCCTCAGGCGCAAGAATTGCCCAAAAGGTAAATTCTCCCTCAGTTGTCTCGGGTGGAAACTATCGTACCTGAGAAGACAGTTCCTTGCTGTAGGTTTGAAATGTGTGGTGGTGATGAGTCTGCCACCCTCTGCTTGTATGTTCAGATCTAGGAAAACCAAGTTGGATCTACTCATTGATGATGTAAATTTCAAAAAAGGGTCTTGTAGGTTGAGCCATTGTAGGAATAGTGTGACCCCCTCCTCGTCCCCCTCCCAAATCAGAAGCACATCATCTATGCATCCTTTCCATAGTTGGACGTGACTAAGGTGGGGATTGTCCGGATGTAGGATCTTGTGTCTCTCAAGGTGGTGAATGTACAAACCCGCCACGCTCGGCGCAAAAGTACTCCCCATACTCGTACCATGCTTCTGGCGTACAGGTTGTTTTGAAATTGAAAAAAGTTCTCAGTTAATGCAAGCCGACAACACTCAAGTACCACGTGTCTAGGGGTGTGGTATTCCCACATTTCTTCAAAAAAGACCTCTTCCAAAATCTCCAGGGTCTCTTTATGCGGAAGACTCGTGTAGAGGCTTTCTACATCAAGGCCCATTAGTATGTGGGTCATAGGGTTGTACTGTAAGTCTTTAATTAGGCACAAGACTGCTTTGGTATCTTGCAGATAGGTGTCAGTCTTTTGTATTAGGGGTCTCAAAACGCGTCCGCGAATTTGGACCGGGGTTCTAAGATCGAACCAATCCCCGAGACTATTGGTCTCCCCAGAGGTTTTATCATAGTCTTGTGAATCTTGGGGATTGTGTAGAAGTAGGGGATGGTAGGGTCTTTGTTTTCAAGGAAGTCAGCCTCTTTTTTGGACATGTTATTTTATGTTATGTTAAAATATTTATTTAGCGCAACTTACACCGGATTGGTTTCTTGGCGCTTCGGAAACAACACTCTGTGTGGCTGGAAAGGGAATCAGGTGGAAAAGGCCTGACGAAACAGCCATGTCTTCAGCTCTTTTCTAAACTGGAGATGAGGGTGAGTGGAACGTATAGAGAGAGGAAGGGAATTCCATGTCTGGGGGGCCAATGTGGAAAACCGGATTCCGCCATGTTTGAGGCGCTTGTATCTCGAGGCGATCAGAAGGTGTTGGCAAGATGAACGGAGAGTACGGGAAGGGGTATATTTCCTTATTATTTTAGAAATGAACTTAGGGCCTTCACCTAGTAGTGCCTTGTGTACAATGCAGCCTAACTTAAAGACACTGTGATGTTCTACAGGGAGCCAATTCAGTTGTTTAAGTAGTGGCTTTAAATGCTGACGGGCAGGGAGCTGGAAAATGAGTCTAGCCGCATGATTCTGTATTAGTTGAAGGCGTTGTAATTGGTATGCCGGAATTCCTACATAGAGTGAATTGGCATAGTAGAGTCGCGAGATGATAAGTGCGAGGACGACCAGAGTTAATGCTAAGGAATCCAGTCATTGGTGATGGATTCCTCTACCAGACTGGCAATCTCAATGCGTAAGCGTTATGTGGGGTTGATGTCAATGATCTCATAATTGCGGTCATCTGCTAGGAGACGGAGGCATTCAGTATCATAGTCTGTTGTGTTTTGTACCACAATGGCGCCCCCCTTATCAGCGGGTTTAATTGTTACTGTTGTTTTGTTCGACAGTTGTTTTATTGCTTCTATTTCTCTTTTGCTAGTGTTATGGAAGACTTTTGACATTCTTGGGTCAATTTCTGAAACTTCTTTGAGAACTGCTTTTTCAAAGGCTAGTACCTCAACTGGCATACTGCTTGTTGGTGGTGTGAACTTTGATTTTTTTCTTAGTCCTGTGTCGCTATTATTGTTACTTTCCTGTGCCTTGTCTCTGAAGAAAATTTCCAGTTTGATTTTGCGAATAAATTCCTTCAATTCACAACACAATTTGAATTTGTCCATAGTAGCTGTAGGCATAAAACCTAAACCCTTTTCTAGTACCATAGTTTGGTCTGGCGTTAGTCTTGTATCTGATAGGTTTACTACGAGACTCAATGGTTGCTGGTTGATGGTGCATTCGGTGGGCCCATGCTGCGTGTGTGTCTCATGTTGGTTTCTAGAGGTTGTGCCCATTGCACTTGTTGTCCGCGTTTTTGTCTTCCTCTTTGTGCATTTTGCCTCTCCCTAAAAAGGCTGCTGTTGTTGAGCTAGGGATTGGGTGTTATCCGAGAAATGGTGGGGTTGTTGTTGATACGGTTGATGAAACGGTTGTGGTCCGTAGTAATATTGCGGAGGAGGGCAGAAAGGTGGAGTACCTTGGTATGGGGCCACCCGAAACCTTCCCTGTTCCTCTTTCGGCCACCCCTTGGTCTCCTATTTCTCATTTGATTGCGATTCGAACCTGGATCAGATCCATCGGATCCAGTTTCGGACCCCTCGCTATCTGTATTGTAACCAGGGTTCCGTCCTGAGGTGGCATAGTCGTCTTTTATGTAAGGGTACACCTTTTCATGTGAAAAGGATTTTTTATCCTTGTGAAATTTCGCATATTTAGTGTCTTTGAGAGTGACCTCGAATTCCCTCATTGTTTTATTCAGTTCTTCTAGCCTCTTTTTGAGTTCAGCAGGACTTTGGTATGTTTTTAGTTTGATCTCCAGATCATGTATGCTTATTTTCATTTCCTCTGACAGGCGTGCCGCAGTTTTTATAATTAGCACTAGCCAGTCTCTAGTGCAGTGCCAGCTTATGAGGGACAATCTTTCTTAAAAGTTAAGTCATTTTGGAAAATTAATGGTTAATTTCTAACTATTAATACCCGTGGAGCTGCATTCGCTCTCAGGTATTCGCTCATCATAATACCATGAACTAATGTTTTTATTTGGTTCCTTTTAAGTTCGGTTTGAGATAGACAATCATACGAAATGGCAGAAATAACAGGACTCACCTATACGGAAGAAGAAGTTGACAGGATAATAGCATCCATGCTCCCACTAGTGGGCGCAACTAACAATGTCGCCAGTGAGGCTAACCAATCCTGGGATGAAGTTACCGAACTTAAAAGGAACCAAATAAAAACATTCGTTCATGGTATTAGGATGAGCGAATACCTGAGAGCGAATGCAGCTCCACGGGGATTAATAGTTAGAAATGAACCATTCATTTTCCAAAATGACTTAACTTTTAAGAAAGATTGGTCCCTCATAAGCTGGCACTGTACTAGAGACTGACTAGTGCTAATTATAAAAACTGCGGCACGCCTGTCAGAGGAAATTAAAATAAGCATAAATAATCTGGAGATCAAACTAAAAACATACCAGAGTCCTGCTGAACTCAAAAAGAGGCTAGAAGAACTGAATAAAACAACGAGTGAATTCAAGGTCACTCTCAAATACACTAAATATGTGAAATTTCACAAGGATAAAAAATCCTTTTCACAAGAAAAGGTGTACCCTTACATAAAAGACGACTACGCCACCTCAGGACGGAACCCTGGTTACAATACAGATAGCGAGGGGTCCGAAACTGGATCCGATGGATCTGATCCAGGTTCCAATTGCAATCAAATAAGAAATAGGAGATCAAGGGGTGGCCGAATGAGGAACAGGGGAGGTTTTGGGTGGCCCACAGACCAAGGTACTCCACCTTTCTGCCCTCCTCCACAATATTACTACGGACGACAACCGTTTCATCAACCATATCAACAACAACCCAACCCTTTCTGGGATAACACCCAATCCCTAGCTCAACAACAGCAGCCTTTTTACGGGAGAGGCAAAATGCCCCAAAGAGGAAGACAAAAATGCGGACAACAAGTGCAATGGGCGCAATCTCTAGAAACCAACATGAGACACACACGCAGCATGGGCCCCCCGAATGCACCATCAACCAGCAACCATTGAGTCTCGTAGTAAACCTATCAGATACAAGACTAACGCCAGACCAAACTATGGTACTGGAAAAGGGTTTAGGTTTTGTGCCTACAGCTACTATGGACAAAATAAAATTGTGCTGCGAATTGAAGGAATTTATTCGCAAAATCAAACTGGAAATTTTCTTCAGAGACAAAGCACAGGAAAGTAACAATAGTAGCGACACAGGACTAAGAAAAAAAAATCTAAGTTCACACCACCAACAAGCAGTATGCCAGTTGAGCTACTAGCCTTTGAAAAAGCAGTTCTCAAAGAAGTCCCGGAAATTGGCCCAAGAATGTCAAAAGTCTTCCATAATTTTAGCAAAAGAGAAATGGAAGCAATAAAACAACTGTCAAACGAAACAACAGTAACAATTAAACCAGCTGATAAGGGGGGTGCCATTGTGGTACAAAACATAACAGACTATGATACTGCATGCCTCCGTCTCCTAGCAGATGACCGCAATTATGAGATCATTAACATCAACCCCACAGAACGCTTACACATTGAGATTGCCAGTCTGGTAGAGGAATCCATCACCAATGACTGGATGTCCAAAAAAGAGGCTGACTTCCTTGAAAACAAAGACCCTACCATCCCCTACTTCTACACAATCCCCAAGATTCACAAGACTATGATAAAACCTCCGGGGAGACCAATAGTCTCGGGGATTGGTTCGATCTTAGAACCCCTGTCCAAATTCGCGGACGCGTTTTTGAGACCCCTAATACAAAAGACTGACACCTATCGGCAAGATACCAAAGCGGTCATGTGCCTAATTAAATACTTACAGTACAACCCTATGACCCACATACTAGTGGGCCTTGATGTAGAAAGCCTCTACATGAGTCTTCCGCTTAAAGAGACCCTGGGGATTTTGGAAGAGGTCCTTTTTGAAGAAATGTGGGAATACCACACCCCTAGACACGTGGTACTTGAGTGTTGTCGGCTTGCATTAACTGAGAACTTTTTTCAATTTCAAAACAACCTGTACCGCCAGAAGCATGGAACGAGTATGGGGAGTACTTTCGCGCCAAGCGTGGCGGGTTTGTACGTTCACCACCTTGAGAGACACAAGATCCTACATCCGGACAATCCCCACCTTAGTCACGTCAAACTATGGAAACGATACATAGATGAAGTGCTTCTGATTTGGGAGGGGGACGAGGAGGGGGTCACACTATTCCTACAATGGCTCAACCTACAAGACCCTTTTTTGAAATTTACATGATCAATGAGTAGATCCAACTTGGTTTTCCCAGATCTAAACATACAAGCAGAGGGTGGCAGACTCATCTCCACCACACATTTCAAACCTACAGCAAGGAACTGTCTTCTCAGGTACGATAGTTTCCACCCGAGACAACTGAGGGAGAATTTACCTTTTGGGCAATTCTTGTGCCTGAGACAAAACTGTTCTGAAAAAAGAGATTTTCACGTCCAGGCTAAGGAACTGAGCAAAAAGCTCTTACTCAGAAACTACCCCAAACATATTGTGCAAAAAGCTAAAAAAGAGCTTCAAATAATAACCGGGAAGCACTTCTAGAACCCAAAATAGTTGCGGAAAACACCAAAAAACGCCAGATCTGCATCACAACTTACATTGTGGCTTCTGATCAAGTAGCAAAAAGTAGTGAAAAAACATTGGAGAACACTTAACAGTGGAGAATTGACCTTCGAAAAACCAATGTTCCGTCATCGGAAAGGGACAAATTTGAGAGATTTTGTGGTCCACGCGAGGCCAAGAGAACCACATGGTTCTGTGGCCGCAGCTCGCCTCCTACATCCACTACCAACAGGACATTATCCCTGCAAAAACTGTAGCGTCTGCCATTTGACCACTGCAACTAAACAAGTCCACTGCAACAATGGCTTAAAATGGGACCAAAGATCTTTTTCAAACTGCAACACCACTGGTGTGGTCTATATGATCACATATACGTGTGACTTACACTACATAGGTATGACCACTAGGAAGGTCAGCACACGCATCACTGAACACAGGAGTAACACCAGGTGGAAACGCACCAACACCAGAATGACAACACATTTCTTGGAAAAACTACACACACTGAATGATATGAGGTGGGGAGGTTTGGAAATTGTGCAGAACCAGCCACATATGGACAAGAAACTGCTAGAAAAAGAGCAACGATGGGTTTTTAAGTTGCACTCGGATACCCAAGGACTCAATGATGATATTCCATGGGGGAAATTCACATTATGACAGTGCTGTTATTTATTATGGATGTTTCAACAAGTTATGTACTTTGTAATGTGTTCTCTAACATGTCATGTACGTTTTCTAACACGTAACTTGTATGTTTAAAATGTCATTTACTTATGATATTTAAAATTGGTTACCCCGATGCATGAGATAGTCCCCACAAGAAACATTATGAGTCCTGAACCATACCTACTCCAAGATGGCCCCCACTGACTACCCTTGGAATAAGCATGTTAAGAAGCAGATAAGTAAAAGTAGACCTTTTTACCTCCAAATCTAACCAAAAAAAAGCAGGTATCACTACGTCTCCGCTAGGAGGATAACTCATCAATAACAAATATATGTATTTTCTTTCGATAAATAATGCAAATCACTTTTTCAGTGACAATATTCTGAGCTGTACACAGTAAATTCACCTGTTTTTAGAAACGAAGCCACAGGAACACAATGGTGGTAATACCCGTTTCATTAATTATTCCCCCAAGATGGCCGACGGAATGCTCCTTCCGACAGGATACAAGCTTACGGCCCACACACTAACACGATGACAATGCGGAAGTTAGCAGCATATAATCCACCCCCGGACGCACACTTCTCAAGATGCGGTCTGGAGGTTGGAGTGTAGGTTACTAAGCTGATCTATCCCAAAATCCAAGTAAGCGTTTTTCTTCCTTACAGGTCCCTGCACGTGAGAGGACATCCTCGATCCTTTACCACGCATAACAAACCTTTATTTTGGCAGTGAGACCCGACCACGGCACTTGGTATTTCAAAGTATTGTCGTACTAAAAACAGCCGATTTTGTTCCGATTTCTCCCCCTATATTGGAGGGGATACGAACAACACTCCGGGACCGAGGGGGAAGAGTTAGGTCTTCTTTCATGTATGTAACAGTCTGTCTCGCCTTTTTAATGTGGTGTGCATGTTATAATTACGAGTACGAACGAAAGCAAGTCATGACACTTAATTTTAATAACTGGGCACTTCACCCGTTTTTATCTTACAAACGCATGGATTCGAAGGCAAAGACCACACATGTATTTGAGGATGGTGTATGTTGCGTTATATTCCTATATCATGGGGGCCTGTACCCCATAACCGCACAGTGTTTTCTTTTTCTTACAAGTACTGCGTGACCAATATTAGCATGAAGTATGTACTAATGCATGCCTTATTAATTTGCAGCATTTCAAAGTAAACAAATTGCTTTAATTTTTCTATTTTCTTACTTGAGCACATTAAGGAGTGGCGAACAAGGGCTGTCCCTGCGTAGTCCTGAAGAAGAGCTTGGGGAGCTCGAAACATGTTGACAATAACCGCTAGGCACACCTAACTCATTGCTAGTAGGATCCCTAGAACCACATTTTTAATTGTACCACCTGGGAGCAAGAATAAATCATTTATAACTCACTAGGCAGGTAGTTTTTTAACCCACAATACACATACCACTCCACCTTCACAATACACTTCGCACTACACATAGTCCACAAATTAAAGTGCTCCTGCGTAGTCCGCTAGTCGCAGCACGCCCCAGTCCGTAGAGGGCTGTGATGGCCCCAATGATGAAGCATGTCACCATGGGGAAACCCTGGTGAATGAGGGGACACTAAAACGAAATATAATTTTTTTTACTCTGGCTTATCAAAGCTATTCCGACACTATTGAGTGTTGTGAATAACATTTACTGACATAACCAGGTTTTTTGATCCCTGGGCACAAGGATTTTATGTTTAAATTGTAATTTGAGGAGGGTAAAACCTGGTTTCTATTTCCTCTTCCTCCCCCTTTTGATTGATACATTATAGTTAGGGTCAGATTTTACACACACATAACTTTAGAAATTCAGCACTTATAGTTACCTGAGCTAATCATAGCAGATGCCTCCGCTATGCCCTGCTTGTGACCTCATATATTACATCACTCATGGCATGGTCAGTGACATCACTGATGAAATCTCAAATGATATCACTGATGACATTGTCCAGTGAGTATGTTTTGGAAAAGATTCTGAGACTTAAGTATATGTACTAAGCTACTGTATAAACTAAATTACTATTCGTTCTGTACTACTAATGAGTGATACTATATCTAACATATGTCATCTGATCTACAGTCCCATTTTTAAAATGGGTGTACTATTTATCAGTGAACTAGCCCCTAAACTGACACATGTCCCCTGCTCATGTATGTGTATGGCAGTGCAAAAGTCGAAGCTGGTCATTGAGAGTTCACTATACAGTGATGGCTGAGTATAGTTTTGTTTTATGACACACTGACCACTTTCCTTAGGCCTCTTTCCTTTGGGATCAATGGCTGTATTTGTAGATTCCAATAAAATAATCTGTTCATTCACGCCTTAACCGCGGCGGCTATTCCACCGCGGTGCGGGTGTTCTAAAGAATGGTCGGGGCTGCGACAGCCGTTGGCCGTTCGCAGCACTAGGGAGGGAGTGCTCCCATTGGCCAACGGCCGACACGAGCACGGAAATGGTGAAGAGCTTTCTCTAAAGGTGATGACTTAGTGCAGTAGACTGCCCTCTCTGCTCACACCTTTCTCCAGGATGAAAAATCATGTTACTAGTGGTTTGTGATGAAGTGGCCTGTATGCTAAGACCTTTTTACTGATTCTATGGTGTAGTGGTTTGTGTAAATCTGACAATTGCACTAAAACCTCTTTCCAGCTTCACAAATGGTATACTTGTGGTTTGCAATAGACTAGCCCATACGGTTAGACATTTTACTTTAGTCATTAGTGTTTACAGTATCGGTTCAGAAGAGACAGGACAGCCTGTTGAGAACTGTCCCTTAGGTACTAAGTGAGTGTAATAGTTTTTAAGGTTACAGTGAGCTCTGCTGTCCGCAGTGTACATCGAAGGCAGTAGTCTGTACAGACATAACTCTGCTGTGCGGCTGGGTTTGCAAGGGGCCTGTGTCGAGGAGGCCGGCGGTCAGGGTGGTGGCCTCATGGCATACTGAGGGCCGATGCTCTGGCAGATGCGTGGGCGGTCATCGGTGATGTAGTATGTGAGATCATATTTTGGAAAAAAGGGGTGGTGATGGACAGAGTTTCTGAATGATGCAGAATACTCTTACCAAGTCAATAGATCATGGTTTTTATCCATCACCGTTTTTTAGCTCACTGCACCATCCCAGCTCAGAACCTGGCTATATGCAAATTAGTCTGTTCCTGTCCCAGTGCATGATGGGAACAGGGCAAACCAAACTACCAAGCCAATTCTTATACTGGGAAGGAAACAAGCTTCCGGGGACCGGTTTCTGGCATCACAGCCTTCTTCGGCCCGGCTTGCTTGAATCCTGATGGTGCAATGAGCAAGGGACTCACGTCTGAGTATACCCTCCCACACATAGTGTGGATAAAACCGATTTTGGAAAAAAGGGGTGGTGATGGACAGAGTTTCTGAATGATGCAGAATACTCTTACCAAGTCAATAGATCATGGTTTTTATCCATCACCGTTTTTTAGCTCACTGCACCATCCCAGCTCAGAACCTGGCTATATGCAAATTAGTCTGTTCCTGTCCCAGTGCATGATGGGAACAGGGCAAACCAAACTACCAAGCCAATTCTTATACTGGGAAGGAAACAAGCTTCCGGGGACCGGTTTCTGGCATCACAGCCTTCTTCGGCCCGGCTTGCTTGAATCCTGATGGTGCAATGAGCAAGGGACTCACGTCTGAGTATACCCTCCCACACATAGTGTGGATAAAACCGATTATGTGAGATCATAAGCAGTGCATTCGGGTGTGTAGGTAGGTTATATTTAGCTGAGGTGACTATAATTGCAGAATTTCTACTGTTTTGTGTGTGAAAAATCTGAGCCTAACTATAAAGTCCTTGTAACCTTTAATTTTTTATTAATTTCACCATTTGTTTTTAATATAAATTGTACTACAATGTCACCTTTAAGCACAATTTAGTATTATGTATTTTTACAAGTTTATAAATACATTGTTTTCAAACATTTACTCTTTTTGGCCATTTAAAAAGTAAAAATTAATGAATAAAGGTAAGGTAACTTTTTTAGCCTTTCTCTAAATGCAATACTCCAAGTATTTATCTTTTTCCACCTATCCACCGCAATGACACCACAAATCTGCTGCAATTCCAAGCACATATCTAAACCTCAACTTCTAAATCGATACAGTAAGTCTCCGTCCATGCACATTGCAAAACAAACCCTAAATCATTTGAGTTTCACATCTTCCTGAAGGAATTCTGAAAACCACAGCTTCATCCTGATTTTTAGCTTTGCTCAAAAGTACATAGTTTTAAAGTCAGGGTTTCTCGAGCAGAAGACAAAAGAGAAAGGGAAGAATAAGAGGGAGAAAAAGAAGACTTGTCACCTCCAAGAAAGTTCTCCAATATTTGCAAAGATTTCTAAATTCCTTCAGGAGAAAAGAAAGTAGTTCAAAAAATTGTCCAATGCAACAAATGCAGCAAATAACTGTCGAGAGGTGCGGGCTGAAGTAGTCACATGGCACATCCTCTATTTGGAAATGCCTGCAAAACATACATACAAGGACATATCACAGGATGATGAAACTGCAAGACATGGTGATTCATTGTGGCAAATGCCACTTGCCAGTAGAACTAAAAATGTAATCTGTTGCCCAGTTTATGCAGGCTGTCACACATAATTGCAACATTTTTTTCACCTCTCCGTTCCACATTCCATTCCTTTTTAAACACAGTAGCTATCTGAGAAACAAATATAGAATACGTTTAACTCTACATTACATACTATTAGATTACATCCAAAAAGCAGGTGAGTAGCTATATAAGTTGTTATGCCAGCATATAAGAGGCTGTTTAAGTGTCTGAGTATGGGTGTATAAATGGGCATTTAAGTGGCTGTAAGGGTGGGTGCCTGGGTGTGTGCAAGATTGAGTTCTCTCACACACAGTCCAATAAGCCAGATCTAGTGGCTTACTGGACTGATTAGTCCATTGTAGGGGCCTGTGTTTGCCCTCATAGTCACAGGCTCAAATCCTGGTGGTCCCACTCAGCCTTTCATCCATCTGAGGTCAATAAAATGAGTACCATTGAGTTGGGTAACAATAAAATTCTGTTATTGAGTGTCAAGATACTCTTCTGGGTTAAAGTTGGCTTTGTAAATACACATGTTATGTATGTGAGTGTATGAGGGCCTCTGTGGGTGTGTCACTGGATATGAAAGGGGGATGGTTGTAACTGTATGGGTATCTAAATACATATGTTAGTTGCTATATGGATTGGTAACTGGTTAGTGCTCTGTTAGTGGTGGATACACAACTGGTGTGGGAGTGGATGTATAAGTGCCTTTTTTCACTGAGTATGAGTGACTGTATGGTTTTATAAATAGGTCTGTGAGTGGCTATATAGGTGGGTCACTGGGTGTATAACAGGATGCATGAGAATGTAAGTGCATGTGTAACTGACTGTCTGAGTGCTGGGTACATGAATTGCTGTATAGGTTTGTGAGTGAATGTGACAGTGCCTGCATGGGTGTGTGAATGACTATTCAAGTGAATGTATAGGTGAGTAAATGCATGAGTGGGTGGTTTTAAGGTTGTGTGACTAAGTTTGTAAGCCACTTTCTGGCTATATGAGTGGTGGGTATATAAGAGCTTTTGTGGGAGGGTAACTGGGTATGAAAGTGCCTACCTGACTATGTGAATAGTGCAAATTGCATATTATTAAAATACAAACTATAAGCAAGCACCCATATGTAATTTCAAAGCATTCATTGTTACTGGCTTAATAAAATAACTATATTTTCAGTATATCAATTTCTCTTCCTCCTTTACTGCTCACTATATTTGTAGGTAATGTTCTCATTCAACCTCCCTTCTATTTTGCCTTTTACTGTAGTGTCTAGAAGCTACATATTTTCTTTCAGTTTACATACACTCATAGGTTTTCTTGTTAAAACTGTTATTTTTATAGAACAGCCTAATTAACTTACCTGTAAAATCTCTTTGCTGTTTTCCAACTTTTATTTTAATATCTGTTAATATCTGTTTTCTGCAAAAAATCTCAAGTCATAAATATGGCAATCCTCCTCTCTCAGTCCAAAAGTACTAATAATGGCTATCCTTCCCACTGTGCTCTCACTCATACTCCTACACTTAGCAAATCACAGACTTCCTTTCATAGTTTATTTTTGTTAAACCACTTTTAAATGGCCACTTTTTTTTAACCCTTTCTGTGTTTCCTGTATAGAAGCCCAACTTGGTAGGTTATTCATGGATCCACGGACCCACCATGGGGCTCATCAGGGCCCCCATGTGAATCTGTTGCAGATCCACAGATCTGCACAAAATCCCTTATAAGCATTAAACAATCCGCTGTTAAAGCTTTTAATTTTATTTAACTCTGTAAAATATTGTCAATTACAAGGCATACATTTCCTGCTGAGCAATTTGTGTACACTAGTCTGCTTTTTAGTTTCACACTGCAGTCTCTTTTGTTCCATTCCCCCAAATACTTTTAGCTCTGTTCCCATAGTAACCATGTTTCCAATAATCTCTGCCTACTAGTAGGTCAAACGTTCACAAGACTTTCTCTCAACAGCATACTAGCTTCACATTACCTGTAGAAGGTGTGGTTGACTGTTTCCAATTCCAAGTATTTCCAAACAACATAACTTTTTTTTCCATAGCTAAATACAGACTTTTATCTTAAAGTCACTAACTAATTTTAGTTCCGTGCACATCTCCCCCCTCCAATCAAATATGTCATTTTATATTTGACGTTCTGTCCACCATTGTAACTGCCTTTCATCTTCAAAACCACCTCATTCTTCTGAAGCCTTTCCCTGTGTGCTACTCCTGCTTGTCTGCAAAATGGTCAGAGTCTGGATTGCAGACCATAATTTTGTGTTTTGGGACAGAGAGCATGCTATAAAGAGTGGCGTTGATAGGGACCTAGGTTTATCTAATATAGATATTACTTGGTTTGGCCAGAGAGAGTTAAAGTGGCATCAATTGTGGCCTTTGGTTGAAAGAATTGCAGATTCCTAACATCCAGACCTTACAATTGTGTACTGTGGTGGCAATGACCCAGGCATCATTCCTGGGGTAGGACTGGAATCCTAATGAAGGATACCTTTGCCAAATAAATGTCACTTTTCCCACATACTGCCTTGGTGTTCGCCAACATTTTACAAAGACAGAAGTGGGAGTGGTCAACCCAATTTTGTCCGCAGATGGAAAAAACTAGGAAACATGTCAATAAGGCTGTTTCAGCATTTCTCAGACCACAAAATAGTCTCTATATACCATAAAAAGATATGTTTCAGTATGGAAAAAATATATCAAAAAGATGGTGTCCATTTCACAGACACAGGCAACAAAGTGTTACTCAACAAATAAAAAGACGGCATCCTGTTCTATGGGTAATTATCATCTACACACCATAAACACAAAGGCTCTTTTCAGAGCCAAACTTTTTCCCAAACACTGGTTCTTTTTGTTTTCAAATCCTTTTTTCTAATTTCTCATTCAGATCCCCCATGGATCCTCAACCAAATAATGATAATGGGGCAATGTTACAGGCAGAATCGCAACAGATCTGCAGATCCATTCCCAACCATGGGCTCACATTCAATACAAAACAACAACAAATTTAATACAAATATATCCTATTACAATTTATATAACTGTATCACTGCCAATGTTTGAGAGTGAGAGTAGCTCTGTGGATGTGTGAGGGGCTATATGGGTGTGTGAGTGGCTATGTTAGTGGTGGTATGGGTGTGTAACTGGGTGTGAGAGTGACTGTGTGGGTGTGTGAGTAGCTGTCTGGTGCCTGTGAGGGTGTTTGATTGGTTTTCTGAATCTGTGAGTGGGTGTGTAAGTAGCTTGAGGGGTATGTAAGTAGGTGTTAAGTGGTTGTGTGGGTGTGTGAGTGGCTGTATGGGTGTGCTAATGGCTGTGTGGGTATGTGAGTGGGAGTGTCAGTGGTTTTGCTGTATGCATGTGTGAGTAGGTGTGTAAGTGGCTGTATGGAGGTGTATGTGGAAGTGTGAGTGGGTGTGTGAGTCTGTGAGTGGGTGTATGAGTAGTTCTCTG
This sequence comes from Lissotriton helveticus, assembly GCF_964261635.1. Classification (NCBI taxonomy): domain Eukaryota; kingdom Metazoa; phylum Chordata; class Amphibia; order Caudata; family Salamandridae; genus Lissotriton; species Lissotriton helveticus. The sequence goes on along the minus strand of NC_136060.1, from coordinate 14,446,773 downwards.
AGTTTCTGAATATAGGTGTGAGTGACTGTATGGGTATGTGAGTGGGTGCATGAGTAGTTAAATGGATGTGTGAGTGGTTGTTTGGGGGTGTGAGAGAGAGTGTATGAGTGGGTCTATAAGTGGGTGTATGGTTTTTTCATTGAGGTCTGGATCTACTGCAGATTTGCACCAGGGTCCATGCTGAGCACTGCAGTGGGCCTGCAGATGCTGGCACATGCAAAAATTATGTCCCCATATTTTCTTGCCCTTCATCTGTCCCATGTGGTCAGAATACCTCTATACTAACCCCTTATATCCTATTTTCACTTTATTTCCCTTCCCACCGGGAGCCATGGCAAAATAGCAAGCCCAACTTTTCTCTCATGTTGCAGGCAGCCAATCATGGCATTAATGTTAGCGCATGGATCGACAATATCACTGACCATGTCATGAGTGATGAAATTTGTGAGGTCATAAGCAGTGCATTGCAGGGGGTATGCATTATAGTTAGCTTGGCTAACTGCAACTGCTGAATTTCACTGGTTTTGTATGAGTGAAACCTAAGCCTAACTATAACGTCCCTGTAACCCTTGCTTTTTTCAATGAATAGCTAAGTTTTTTCCAGTAAATTTCAAAGGTGTTTTAAATACGAATTCCTAACTATTACATCCCTGTAACCTTTGTTTTTTTCATGGAAAAAAACATATATATATATATATATATATATATATATATATATATTCACTGAAAAAGCCATAGGTTATAGACCATATATAGTTAGGAATTAGCATTTAAAAAACCTTATTTTACTCACACAAAACCATTGAAATTCCATATATAGTTAGTTGCACTAACTATATATCGCGCACCCGCAATCCACTGCTGATGATGTCACATATTACATCATTCATGACATGGTCAGTGACATCACTGATGACATCATCCAGTGATTTTATGTTTCTGTAAAGTTTAAATATGTCTTACATATTGAAGAATGAGTGGATGTATAAGTGTCTGGACGAAGGATTTAGTAGGTGCATGACTGACTGTATGAGTGAGTGATTAAATGCGTCTCACTGAGTGCATGGGTTAGTGACTAAACTGTCTTAATTTGTGCATCATTATGTCTGTTGTTCTGTAAACTGCTGCATGTGTTGATCAGTAGCTATATGAGTAACTATATGGGTTATTGATTGATTGTCCAAGTATTTGTATGGGAGACTGAGTGTGTGTGTGGCTGGCTGGGAGGTGTGTGACTCTGTGCAGATCATTGTGTACTTATATCAATGATTGTATAACAAGGTAAGTATGTGTTAGTATATGTTTGAAAATGTAAGGTGCTCTATGTTTAACTGTATAGACAAGAAAATGGAAGTGTGATTGATTCTTTACAGGACTGACTAGGTGTGTGAGTAACTGCATGGATGAGTGGCAGAGTGTGAGTGTCTGTATAGGTGTATGAGTGCATATGATAGTGTTGTAAAGATGAGTGATTGTATGTATGAATGATTGTATGGGTGAATGAGTGAATGTGTGTGTAGACGTAGGAATCAGTGAGTACATATGTAGTAACTAGTATTGGTGTGTCAATGGTTTCAAAAATTATACTCTGTATTTAACACTGGGTGAAACAGAGGTTATATTAAAATGTGAGGAGATGCATTGTATTGTCACATGAATTATATCATCAGTGATGTGGTCATTGATGTCAAATGAGATGTCATCAGTGATGTCATCAGTGATGTCATCAGTGATGTCATTTGAGATGTCATCAGTGATGTCACTGACCATGTCATGAATGATGTAATATGTGACATCATCAGCAGTGGATTGCGGGTGCGCGATATATAGTTAGTGCAACTAACTATATATGGAATTTCAATGGTTTTGTGTGAGTAAAATAAGGTTTTTTAAATGCTAATTCCTAACTATATATGGTCTATAACCTATGGTTTTTTCAGTGAATTTTCAAGGTTTTGTAAATGCTAATTCCTAACTATATATGGTCTATAACCTATGGTTTTTTCAGTGAATTTCAATGGTTTTTTAATAGCAAATATCATAAGCTGTCGAATGTCAAGTACGTGGTAAGTGAAAACATTTTCGTGTTTATGCACCCTGATCTGCTTTGAATGGTGCCCCCCCCCCTCATTTCTATTAGGAGTACTCTCTCTTTGCACATAGTGAAGGGTAGTTAACGCAGGCCTTTGCCCCCGTTGTAATACGTCGTGCCTGCTTCTCTCTCCATTTGATTGATTGTTATCCAAGTATTTACTGTTTTAGAATTGGTTCTCTTTGGTTCATTCTCTATTTACAAACAAACACAGAGTCGCAATACTCTGTTTAGTCTTTGCAGATAACGAAAAATCGTGTAAAAAAAAAAGAAAAGGAATCGAGCAAAATCAGTAGGCCACTAATGGAATCTCTTTTTGACCTCGCTAAAATAGAAACATTAGGAACAACCCCTCATGACAAATACAAAACTAGTGAAATGAACTGAACTCCACACAATGATGGCTGCAAAACAGCTCGGCTCGGCCACCCACCCCGCCCAAAATAACGATAAAGAGCGGCTGCCATGATTGGTTGCGGAATTGCCACGACGGAGCTACGAAATGGTACTGCTCTCATGCTAACCCCAGCTTCAGTCTGAAACATCCAGAAACACTGTAGACTACCAATTCGATCAGTTCCGGTAGCGCCCCAATGTAACCCGGTAGAGAAGAACTAGCCCTCCCCTCTTTGACTGATGGTTCTTGTTGCCTGTCCCTTCTGTTGTCATTTAACAGAACTATTTAGCCTGCTGAAAGGGGTTGTGTTCCGACCGCTGGTTGGTGGAGACATTTTGACTATATTCTGGACCTGCGTTGTCGCGTAATGCGTCATATGACGCGCCGCGTTAGCGCATCCGGAAGTCATCCGGGGCGCGCAGCGCGTAACGTAAGCATAAAAAGTCATGTGACTTGTTAATAAAACTTTTCATTGGTTCATTTTACTTTTCTTATTCTAATGATGAAAGGCTTGGTCATATGACCTAAAAATTACGCTTTTTATTACTTCCGAACATTATTTTTTCTTAAATATATGTTATAATGTTCCAGGCTAATGTACTTTCCCGGAAAATTTACAACTGTCCTGCAAGTAAAATATATTCTTTTTTCGAGAAAAAGAGCGTTTCTTCGTCCCATGACGGAGCCGTTGAGCAAAAGAGGGTCGACCTGCTGTCTTAGTCGCCGATACGCCTGAATATGAGATTCTTATCGATCACTTTATGTTGCAGGAAAAGAAAACACAACAGCCCTTGACCATTTATCTTTACTGCGTTCCTTCGTATTATACCTTTTACCTTTCATGTAATTGGTCTGCTTTATTTCACTTGCCTTTTAATGATTCTAAAACAGTGACTATTATTAAAAACTTTACCAATGTATATACTACTACCATGTTTTCTTTTAAAAACCTTTATTGTGAAAATTTCATTATACAAATACGAGCCTATAACCACGTGGGCCGGCCACGGAGCAAACTGTAATCGTATATGATAAGTAGACATTTACACTGTAGAGGAACGTAACGGGCGGGCCATTAGGTTGCAAGAACTAAGGTGTCAAACAGTTACGGAATCGGTGGACGTACATTTTATAATTAAAATACGACAGGGCCAGTTACAATAAAATTATCTAGATATACATTTGCGGGCAAGTACCATGGGTGACCTTAATTCGAACTTTCAATAGTACAGTAATCAATAACACATCAGAACTTAATATCAATAGGGATGTCGAAATATTCAATCAATTCTCGTCCCCGCCCGCCATGTGCTTCAAAACTGCATACGTATCTCGTGATTTCAAGGTTCTGCAACCTGTACACAACAAGGAGTTACGAGTCCCATTTATTCCGGCGCCATTTTGGGCGAGGACGGGCAGGTCCAGGATATAGTCAAAATGTCTCTACCAACCATCGACTATGATGATGTTCATATGCTGTATTTATTAGAGTAACACTCATCTGTCCACATGAAATTAATTTGCCACAATCTAAACATGTCATTTTAATCTTTCCAAAGTTCTTCTAAATATTTGGGACCGTTTCCCTTGCCTCTGATGCTGTCAGTGCCACTTCTTTGATGAATGTACTAGCAGGTCAGGGGTTCTCCTCCAAATCTCTCTTTTATGCAGCACTATAATTAATTGGTGCCACCTCTCCATATGACGATGCATGGTATAGTTACCATAACTATATTTTTTTTCGGTTCCTCTGGAGAGTTCATCGTGGCAGATGAAGCGTGTAACGTACCGGGCAGTTACCTTTTTTTGCATGTACAGGAAAGGGAAAAAAAATCGAGCGTCTGAGTTCTAAGGTGTCCCAGGGCCATTTTAGTGGACCAGGCCCAAATCCAAAGAACAGGCCGCCATTTTGAGAGTCCTGTTGCAGCCGCCTGTCGCTGTAGCATCAAGAGCAGCCGAAACTCAGCTGAATGGCAACTGAAACGGTAAAGGGGCGCCCCACTACAGCAGACGAGCCTCCACCTAGGAAGGCCCGTTCACGCCGCCTCCCCCCCCCCCTTCGGGCACCCCACGCCGTTATTCGGAGCAGTATTGTAGGATGGCCACACCAGTGCGGCAACTTGCTAGACATCACCTCGGTGGTAACCGAATCTCAACGCCTTGTGGTGTCTTCTATTCAGAAAACATTGTTATGCTGCCTTCGACCTATTCGCCGCAAGTGCGCACGCAACTCAGCTGCATAGCTTGCTAGACACCACCTCGGTGCTAACCGAATCTCAGCGCCTTGTGGTCTCTTCTATTCCAAAAAAATTGTTGCGCTGCCTTTGGCCCCATTCGCACATCGGTCCGCTACTGACGCCATCTCACAGGCTAATGGGGCGCCCCACGCCGAGTTTCAGCATTGTAGGATGACCACACCAGTACAGCAACTTGCTAGACATCACCTCGGTGCCATCCGGATCTCGGCGCCCCACTGCAGATGAAGTGCCTCTCAACCATGAAACCACCACGGTGACATCCGGATCTTGGCGCGTTGTGCTGCCTTCGGCCTATTCGCACATCGGTCCGCTACTGACGCCATCTCACAGGCTAATGGGGCGCCCCACGCCGAGTTTCAGCATTGTAGGATGACCACACCAGTACAGCAACTTGCTAGACATCACCTCGGTGCCATTCGGATCTCGGCGCCCCACTGCAGATGAAGTGCCTCTCAACTATGAAACCACCACGGTGACATCCGGATCTTGGCGCGTTGTGCTGCCTTCGGCCTATTCGCACATCGGTCCGCTACTGACGCCATCTCACAGACTAATGGGGCGCCCCACGCCGAGTTTCAGCATTGTAGGATGACCACACCAGTGCACCTTACTAGACACCACCTCGGTGCCATCCGGATCTTGGCATCTCAGCGCCTTGTGGTGTCTTCTATTCAGAAAATATTCTTGCGCTACCTTTGCCCCATTCACACATCGGTCCGCTACTGACGCCATCTCACAGGCTAATAGGGCGCCCCACGCCGAGTTTCAGCATTGTAGGATGACCACACCAGTACAGCAACTTGCTAGACATCACCTCGGTGCCATCCGGATCTCGGCGCCCCACTGCAGATGAAGTGCCTCTCAACTATGAAACCACCACGGTGACATCTGGATCTTGGCGCCTTGTGCTGGTTCCGGCCTATTCACACATCGGTCCGCTACTGACACCATCTCACAGGCTAATGGGGCGCCCCACGCCGAGTTTCAGCATTGTAGGATGACCACACCAGTACAGCAACTTGCTAGACATCACCTCGGTGCCATCCGGATCTTGGCATCTCAACGCCTAGTGGTATCTTCCATACAGAAAATATTGTTGCGCTGCCTTTGGCCCCATTCGCACATCGGTCCGCAACTGACACCATCTCACAGGCCAACAGGGCGCCCCACGCCGACTTTTACCATTGTAGGATGGCCACACCAGTACAGCAACTTGCTAGACATCACCTCGGTGCCATCCGGATCTTGGCATCTCAGCGCCTTGTGGTGTCAGTCAGAAAATATTGTTGCGCTGCCTTTGGCCCCATTCGCACATCAGTCCGCTACTGACACCATCTCACAGGCCAACAGGGCGCCCCACGCCGACTTTTACCATTGTAGGATGGCCACACCAGTGCCACAACTTGCTAGACACCACCTCGGTGCCATCCGGATCTTGGCATCTCAGCGCCTTGTGGTGTCTTCTATTCCGAAAATATTGTTGCGCTGCCTTTGGCCCCATTCGCACATCGGTCCGCTACTGCCGCCATCTCACAGGCCAACGGGGCGCCCCACGCCGACTTTTAACATTGTAGGATGGCCACACCAGTGCGGCAACTTACTAGACACCACCTCGGTGCCATCCGGATCTTGGCGCGTTGTGCTGCCTTCGGCCTATTCGCACATCGGTCCGCTACTGACGCAAACTCACAGGCCAACGGGGCGCCCCACGCCGACTTTCAGCATTGTAGGATAGCCACACCAGTGCTGCAACTTGCTGGACACCACCTCGGTGCCATCCGGATCTTGGCGCGTTGTGTTGCCTTCGGCCTATTCGCACATCGGTCCGCTACTGACGCCGCCTCACGTGCCAACGTATTTTCTCCGCATTTTATACCCTATGCCGCATAACAGGTCATGTGACTTGTTTATAAAACTTTTCATTGGTTCATTTTACTTTTGGTTTCCTAATGATGGAAGGCTTGATCATATGACCTAAAAACAACACTTTTCATTGGATGAAAACTTTTTTTTTTTCCCAAACGATGAAAGCCCCACCTTGTTTCTGGATGTTTCAGACTGAAGCTGGCGTCAGCATGAGAGCACCACCATCTCGTAGCTCCGTCGTGGTCATTCCGCGAGCAATCATGGCAACCGCTCCCCACCAGAAGCCTACAGGAGTCGGGGGCCCCCAAAACTTTTGATGAATCCTCAAGGCGGAGGGGACGCTTTCGAGAATGGGGTCCAAGACCTAGCAGACAAGCGTCCGATTTCCAAGGTGTCCCAGGGCCATTTCAGTGGACCAGGCCCAAAAAGGAAACAGCCTGCCGCCATTTTGAGAGTCCTGTGACAGCCGCCTATCGCTGCACCGCAAGAGTGGGCGCAACTCAGCTGAATTGCGGCTTTTGACACAGTGGACCAAAAACGGACGGAATGGCAACTGAAACGGTAAAGGGGCGCCCCACTACAACAGATGACACTCCACCTGGAGAGGCCCGTTCACGCCGCCTCCCCCGGGGCGCCCCACGCCGTTATTCGGAGCAGCATTGTAGGATACCAAAACCAGTGCGGCAACTTACTGGACATCACCTTGGTGCCATCGTTCTGCTGCCTTGGAACTATTCGCACAACAGTTTGCTACTGATGACCCACCCCCCGCGACGCCCCACGCCGGAAATCTGGACGTTGTGCTGCGTTGGGACTATTCGCACAGCCGACCGCTACTTCGTTGTTTTTCCCTAAAAATGTTTATATGTTATTACTGTTTTTGTTTTCTTGTATATATTTATAAGTTATTAAAGTTTTATAATCTTACTACTTTGTCGGAGTGCTATATATTTTTAATGTGACACATAATTGTAAAAACTTTGATGTACAAAGAGTCATCCCTGGAATCTTCCGCTTCAGGATCGGTCCCCTCCCCAATCACAATACAGGATGGTTTTCAGATAATAGGAACGCGTCTGCTGTGACGGATCTCATCGAGTGTGGGCCTTGATCTACTATAACTCCTTTGAAGAGGGGTGATTCTTTACAGCTGGGGCCATAAACTACATCTGCAGGGCTAGCTGATACCCTAGGACCGGCCTGGACAATCGGACACAGAGGAAAAGGAGTGTCAGAGGGTGCGGTAGTGAATAGGGCGAAAGGGAGGTGTCGGGCGGGCACAGGGTGTGATTCTCAGGGAAGAGCAGCGCAGATGGGGGGAGGTTTATTACCCATGCATAAGACAGAGAGCGGGGGTGACCACTGCCTGGGGGAGATGCTTGCGAGGGTGGGGAGCCATGCTAAGGATCGACAGCGTGCACAGAGTGGGTCTGGTCAAGGCATCTAAAATGGCTGCCGTGCACGACAAAAGTGTGGCATTTGAAAAAAGACAAGATGGCGCAGACAATGTTTTTCAACACTTCCTGATTTCCTTCGAATCGAACGTTAACAGACGTTGGGGCATATTACCAAAGTTAAGCGATATTTATCCCTAACGATGCTTAGCAACGATTTTTTTACCGCTAAGCATCGTCAGAAATTATCGCAGATAAACCTTGCTATTATCAAGGTTTATCGCAAATACGATAAAAAACGACCGCAATGCATTAATATCGCAGAAAACTCAGCGATATTCATGCATTACCGAGCTAATGCTCTTAGCCATGTTATCCACCTCCCATTGGATAACATGGCTAAGAACTGCTCAGGGCAGGTGCTAGCTTTTGGAGATATTCGCGCTTATCGCGAATATTTCCAAAAGTTGATAATAGGAGATAGCGATGTTAGCGACTGTTTCCAGTCGCTAACATCTTGGCATGCCCACTTTGCATGTCATTAGTGATAAATATCACTCACATGCAAAGTGGGGCCCAAGATGGTCGCTATCTCGTACTAGCCGTCGCTAACTGGTGTTAGCAACAGCTAGGTAATACAGATATAATTTTATCTCCGCGAAGCGGAGCGCTGTTACAGATATATATCTTGTTTTTGAACGTTAATTTCTCAAAATCCACTGAAGCACATATATTGAGACCTAGCAAAGGCACATCGAGCTACCAGTCCCTACAATTTTGCCAAGTTTCGTGCAAATCCATTCAGCCGTTCGATTATTATTATTATTATTTTTTTTGCCCCGCGGGGCCCTTTTAAAACCTCCACATCAAACCTAAGAGGTCAAGGAGGATCTACTATGCCCCCTTATGGTCATTTGCCCCTTCGCTTTGGCCTCCTCTTGTCTCTCGATCCTACCGAGAGACAAGATGGCGGCCGCTACGGACTGTTTGCAATGTTTACAGACGCCGGAGAAACAATCAGCTTCGCAAACCTCCGTTACGCGAAGCGGAGCGCTGTTACAGATATATATCTTTTTTTGAACATTAATTTCTCAAAATCCACTGGAGCACATATATTGAGACCTAGCAAAGGCACATCGGGCTACCAGTCCCTAATATTTTACCAAGTTTCGTGCAAATCCATTCAGCCGTTCGATTATTATTATTATTTTTTTTTTTTGCCCCGCGGGACCCTTTTAAAACCTCCACATCAAACCTAGGGGGTCAGCGAGGATCTACTATGCCCCCTTATGGTCATTTGCCCCTTCGCTTTGGCCTCCTCTTGTCTCTCGATCCTACCGAGAGACAAGATGGCGGCCGCTACGGACTGTTTGGAATGTTCACAGACGCCGGAGAACCAATCAGCTTCGCTTCACAAAGCTCCGTACCGCGAAAAGTCCGCGAACCGGAGCGCTGCCCGGTCCGCTGTTACAGATATATATCTTTTTTTGAACGTTAATTTCTCAAAATCCACTGGAGCACATATATTGAGACCTAGCAAAGGCACATCAGGCTACCAGTCCCTACAATTTTGCCAAGTTTCGTACAAAGCCATTCAGCCGTTCGGGCTAAAAGTGAGGCCAACCGCCCTATGGAAAACTCAATGTTAAAAACACGTTTTGGGGCCCCCCCTTTTTTCTAGGCCCCCCCTTGACGAACCCCCCCCAAATTTTCGAGGGCTGCTCAGAAACGAAATGTGCCATTTTCCTGAAAATTTCAGCCAATTCCGTCCACAAACGCCAAAGTTATTAGACATAGAATTTTCAAAAATCCCATAGAGAAAAAATCCTAACTATATATACCTACTGGCGACCGCCAGTAGGTAATATATATATATATATATATATATATATTCACAGAACAAACCATAGGTTATAGACCATATATAGTTAGGAATTAGCATTTACAAAACCTTGAAAATTCACTGAAAAAACCATAGGTTATAGACCATATATAGTTAGGAATTAGCATTTAGAAAACCTTATTTTACTCACACAAAACCATTGAAATTCCATATATAGTTAGTTGCACTAACTATATATCGCGCACCCGCAATCCACTTTTGATGATGTCACATATTACATCATTCATGACATGGTCAGTGACATCACTGATGACATCACTGATGACATCTCAAATGACATCACTGATGACATCACTGATAACAACATCCAGTGATTTTTTGTTTCTATAAAGTTTAAATATGTCTTACATATTGAAGAATGAGTGGATGTGTAAGTGTCTGGACGAAGGATTTAGTAGGTGCATGACTGACTGTATGAGTGAGTGATTAAATGTGTCTCACTGACTGCATGGGTTAGTGACTAAACTGTCTTAATTTGTGCATCATTATGTCTGTTGTTCTGTAAACTGCTGCATGTGTTGATCAGTAGCTATATGAGTAACTATATGGGTTATTGATTGATTGCCCAAGTATTTGTATGGGAGACTGAGTGTGTGTGTGGCTAGCTGGGAGGTGTGTGACTCTGTGCAGATCAATCTGTACTTGTATCAATGATTGTATAAGAAGGTAAGTATGTGTTAGTATATGTTTGAAAATGTAAGGTGCTCTATGTTTAACTGTATAGACAAGAAAATGGAAGTGTCATTGATTCTTTACAGGACTGACTAGGTGTGTGTGTAACTCCATGGATGAGTGGCAGACTGTGAGTGTCTGTATAGGTGTATGAGTGCATATGATAGTGTTGTAAAGATGAGTGATTGTATGTATGAATGATTGTATGGGTGAATGAGTGAAGGTGTGTGTAGACGTAGCAATCAGTGAGTGCGTATGTAGTAACTAGTATTGGTGTGTCAATGGTTTCAAAAATTATACTCTCTTTTTAACACTGGGTGAAACAGAGGTTATATTAAAATGTGAGGAGATGCATTGTATTGTCACATGAATGATATCATCAGTGATGTGGTCATTGATGTCAAATGAGATGTCATCAGTGATGTCATCAGTGATGTCATTTGAGATGTCATCAGTGATGTCATCAGTGATGTCACTGACCATGTCATGAATGATGTAATACGTGACATCATCAGCAGTGGATTGCGGGTGCGCGATATATAGTTAGTGCAACTAACTATATATGGAATTTCAATGGTTTTGTGTGAGTAAAATAAGGTTTTCTAAATGCTAATTCCTAACTATATATGGTCTATAACCTATGGTTTTTTCAGTGAATTTTCAAGGTTTTGTAAATGCTAATTCCTAACTATATATGGTCTATAACCTATGGTTTTTTCTGTGAATTTCATTGGTTTTTTAACAGCTAATATCTGTAGCTGTAAAATGTATTCTTCTTTAAATCCAAAAATATATTTTATATGTTTATGAATAATTTTTTTTTTAAATATTTTTTTTTCTTCGTTCCCGCTTCACGAATCGGGAAGCTTCCCGTTAGCTGACCTTGATGCCGCGAAATAGACCGCGAGCCGGTAAACGTTTCTTTACCGCAAGTGCCGCGTTAGAAAACAACATCGTGACGCCTCCCGTCCGCATGACGTTTCACGTTGTCGCGTGATACGTCATATGACGTGCTACGTTAGCGAACTGGTACGCGAAGCGAGTCGCAAAGCGCAGGTTTCTGGAAGCAAACCGGGAGGCCCTGCAAAGCGCTTAACGTAAACACAGCAAGTCATGTGACTTGGTAATAACACTTTTCATTGGTTCATTCAACTTTTGGTTTCCTAATGATGTAAGACTAGGTCATATAATCTAAAATGAACACTTTTGATTGGTTGAGAACTCTTGTTTTTCCCAAATGATGAAAATCCCTCCTTCTTTCCTCACTCTGACTTTCATCATTGTGAGAGAAAGACCCTTTGTGATCACTGAGCAATGGCTTCTTTAGTAGCTTCAGCTGGTGCTTCCCCACCACCTCCACCACATCCAAGGAAGAGTGGACCACCTGCTCAAGTTATAATTCAACAAGAAGAAGAAGAAGAGGAACAGGACGACGAGCACGAAGAGAGGCAGTTTTTGCCTGAGCAGCCCAGGACGTCTCACCGGAAAGAAAACTTCATTTGGCAATTTTTTAAAATTCCCAAAGGTCAGAAAAAAGTAAATGCAAGATACGTAACTTGCCTTATATGTCAAGATAGACTGTCCAGAGGAACCGAGAAAAAATACAGTTTCGGAAACTACACAATGCATCGCCATATGACTAGGTGGCATCCTAACAACTACAGTGCTGCACAGTTTCGGAACGACCCAGATAATCTCCCTATTATGGCCAGAAGATCTGTTGTACCGGAAGTAACGGGACCAGAGGGCAGGGAGATGGTGCCAAATATACAAATGAAATTTGGTGAAGTAAAACACATCTGCGTATTTTGCGATGGATTCATTTCCTACGGAGAAAAAAGCATCACTCTGATCAACAGAGCTATTGACTATCATATGCAAGTTTGTACGAAACGCCCAAAATAATAAATACTTCTTTTTTTGTTTTGTTGCTCCTGTTGAGCCCTTTACAATGAATCGTTTTCATTGCCCCTCCAAGAAAAACCCAAAAAAATATAAAACTGTTCAGAAAAATTCAAAAAAAGTAAAAAAATGTTCCGAAAAATAATAAAAAAAATATAAAACAACAAAAACAATAAAAAAAAAAGTTCTTTTCAGAACTACCTCCCCGTTATTAAAAAATTGGTACAATATTTGGAACTGTGCCAACCTCTATTTCTCTTAGTTCGCTTCCCAGTTCGCTCGCCGGTACGCGAACCAGAAGCGAACCAAAAACAGTAAGTATAAGGGAAGGAAACAGACACTTATGTTAAAAGAAAGACAGCTATAGGGGAGTAAACTAGAGATACTATTACCCGTAATCCACTGCTGATGATGTCACATATTACATCATTCATGACATGCTCAGTGACATCATCAGCAGAGGATTGCGGGTTTTTTGGCAACGTGCCTTATCCACGGTTTAATAACGCTGCCTTTTGCTTTATATAAGTTTTCAAATTGTATGAAATATATACCAATAGGTCGTTATGAACCTTTATGTAGTGCTTTTCTTCATGAGGTCTGGTCGCTTCAATACACATACAGATGTTTCAAAGATGATCAAGAAGTTTATCTGAATGGAGAGGAATGCACTGAGACGCCAGATCATTCACTAATGTGTAGGCACATACAGTTACACGGTTCATGCAACAAACACCGACCAAATATGGCTTGCGTGTTGCAAGGCACGCCAGTTCCTGCTATCATCCCCACGTTCAAGTTGTTGGAAAATGGTAGTTATTTGATGCTCAATAATGAAGATTGTTCTGAGTTAATTAAAAGTATTCCTTTTATCGTAACAGTAAGTGAACGGGTTATTTGCTGCAGAAATGTTCTATTTCCTCCCACACATGAACATAGGGAGTTTTCAATCTGGCCACAAATACCAACCTTGGGACAGATTTCAACAGCATGGCAAGAATAAGAGCTCTTTTGTCTCAGAGAGAGGTGGCCTTGAGTTCGGCCCGTGAAACTTTCGTGCTTCACATAGCGAACACCCGTACAGAGGTGCAGAACCTTTTCAATTCAGATTTGCCTTTCAATTTCAGCAAGATGGTTCCGACTATCTTTAACGCATCCTCCACAAAGACCCTGGCGCACTTTTTTAAAGTTGTTACCAGTGGTCTCGTGACTTCATTTGAGAAAATCTTTGGAGTCATCCCTGCTTCCTTTCATTCTATTTTCTCCACTCTGGTTCGTGGATTGGCATTTTTACTTGCATTACCAGCGGACGCTCTTGTGCTTTTTTACATTTTTAAATATGGATGTCCCTCCTATGCAACCTCCCACCCTGCAGCTGCTGACACTGTTCCGCAATCGCATGCTAGAATATTATGGCACAATGCCGTTGGCGATATTAAGCACGGCATATGGATTATCTTTTCGATTCTCCTACTTCACCTGTGTCCAGCCTGTATTTCACTGCCTGACCTGTGATTTCGATTGGGCCATTGATTTGTGTCTCTGCGGACCGGTTTCTCCTGACGTCGACTTTAATCAGCTGATGACTCCTATCATTACTCACGAGTTGGTTTGTCCTGGCGAAAGGATTATGGCTGTGGCATTGATGCATGGACTACTTGGTCCCTGGAATTTACTGGCGGCAGCACAGTCTTTCTTGGAACAGAGCTTTCTTGAAAACCCACCGAGCTGTCCTCTGATGGTGATAGAGGATCCGGTGCTGGGAGAGCACGTATGTTCTTTTCCGCTTTTAAATTGGATGGCTGAACTGTTTTCGGATGAAGACGGTGACTTCCTATTGGAGGCTGTTGCAGCTTATTTTGCATACACAGTTATGTCATAGACCTTTTTCATGTTTGATATGCTGAGTACTAGCATTTCATTGACAATTCATTGACTTATTTGTCAAGTTTTTATTATTTACCTTGCCTATTGGCTTAAGACTCGATAAAGTACTTGGCTGTTTTATTTTTCTTTAGCATTAAATTTTCCTAGTTTTTAATGCTTTACCTTGCGGACCGTCCACATATAAACTTGCAATCTGCTCTCATGAGATGGCACTTCTATTATCTTATTCAGTTCGTTTCCGGATCATGGGGAGGTGTCATCTAGGTCCTGGATATCTTTACACCGTGTTAAGTTAGCATGGGCTCATTACCGGTTTAAACGCCATTTTTCCTTTTTTTGCAACTTCTGCACACGACACTTAGTTGTTGCTTTAGCTTTCCACCTAGTAGTTCATCGTGGATTACATGAGAATAATATGTTATTGCTCTACTATCTGCTTTGCTTGTTAAACTATATCTGTACAGCGAGTGCTAAAGTTTCAAGAACAACACGATACAGAATTGTTATGAGGTCTGATCTCCACGACTTCATACTCATAACATAAGTGCAACTTCTGCCAATTCTGGGCATGAGGCGGGTTTTATATTGCTTTGCCGAAAACACATACACAACAGTTGATGCGGTTCACATGAAGAGAGAGCTGGTGTATGCTGATGTGATTCCTTCAAATCTAAGACACTAAAGTATGGGCACGCCCTAAACCAACACAAAGAGACCTTCTTAGCAAATAATATAATATGTGTATTAGGGAGGGTGAGATATAAGCAGCCGCGGGCCGTGGAGGGAATTACGGTGAGGCAGGGAGGCGGGGAGGGGGAGAAGCAGGGTGGAGCCCTCTCTACCTTGCCCCTCCCCCTCCCCGCCTCCCTGCCCCACCGTAACTCCCTCCACGGCCCGCGGCTGCTTATAAGTGTTGCTAACTCTTATTCATTTACAGCATGTTAACATACTGTCACCATTCGCTTTTTATGTACTAGTAACTATGCTGGTAATTTTGCTACTGATAATATGTGTACTTGTATTCTCCACCCTGCTTCTCCCCCTCCCCGCCTCCCTGCCTCACCGTAACTCCCTCCACGGCCCGCGGCTGCTTATAAGTGTTGCTAACTCTTATTCATTTACAGCATGTTAACATACTATCACCATTCGCTTTTTATGTACTAGTAACTATGCTGGTAATTTTGCTACTGATAATATGTGTACTTGTATTATCTAAGATACTACGCCTGAGAAGACGGCATTAGTAAATAAACATTTCAAATACACATGTGTTCTTCTTAACTCCATGTTCTGGTTTCTAAGAAATATATAACGACCGACTGTTCATGAGTTCCACGTATCCTGAGGTACTATAAGTTCATATTCTGGATTGTCTAAACATTGAGAGTTTGTTATATCCAATGTGACACTGTACCTAGCTTGCTAAGGAGTTTTTGATTACTAACGTGAGTTTTGGGACACCCTAATTCGCCGAGGTTCCAATCCTCTGTCCACAGTTCTGTGTGAGAACAGAAACCCTGCGACAGGGGCACCCCCGACCCTTGCTGGAGCTTCATCACACTTGCGATACAACTCCAGCAATGCGCCACCTTTACGGCACAGATACATCACGCATCTGTGCTGTTTTTGCCCCATGATGCGCCGCATTGTAAATGCAGCACACCATAGGTGACGGAACAGCGGCACAGAATGACTAACACATCCCTGGTGATGCGCCAGTCATCATAAATGTATCCCTATGCTTCTTATCTTGTTAGAGATGAACCGCCATATGTATCATCAAAGTTTTTTGCATTTCCTAAATAGCGAACTTTAAGGAATAAATAGCGATTCTTTACCATTCCTAGTTTGCGATTAGCTATTTGCTAATTACAAATTACCCATTCATTTCCTTCATTTCCATAGGGAGGTTGGACTCACTTTTAGCTCGAACGGCTGAATGGATTTCCACGAAACTTGGCAAAATTGTAGGGACTGGTAGCCCGATGTGCCTTTGCTATGTCTCAAGATATATGCTCCAGTGGTTTTTACGAAAATTAACTTTGAAAAATATATATTGGGCTACATTGGCCTATATATATGTTGGAGCCCAAATGTAGCCCAATGTAGCCCAATGAAGCCCAATGTAGCCCAATGTAGCCCAAAGATGGCCGCCAGACACACAAAAAAACAAATGTAGCCCAAATATCAGCCAGATGTAGCCCAACTATAGCCCAGTGACAGAATGACCAATCAGCTTCGCAAACCTCCGTTACGCGAAGCGGAGCGCTGTTACAGATATATATCTTTTTTTGAACGTTAATTTCTCAAAATCCACTGGAGCACATATAT
Organism: Lissotriton helveticus; assembly: GCF_964261635.1. Lineage (NCBI taxonomy): Eukaryota > Metazoa > Chordata > Amphibia > Caudata > Salamandridae > Lissotriton > Lissotriton helveticus. The sequence goes on along the minus strand of NC_136060.1, from coordinate 14,430,071 downwards.
TGAGACCTAGCAAAGGCACATCGGGCTACCAGTCCCTAATATTTTGCCAAGTTTCGTGCAAATCCATTCAGCCGTTCGATTATTATTATTATTATTATTTTTTGCCCCGCGGGGCCCTTTTAAAACCTCCACATCAAACCTAGGGGGTCAGCGAGGATCTACTATGCCCCCTTATAGTTATTTCCCCCTTTGTTTTGACCTCCTCTTGTCTCTCGATCCTACCGAGAGACAAGATGGCGGCCGCTACGGACTTTTTGGAATGTTGACAGACGCCGGAGAACCAATCAGCTTCGCTTCACAAAGCTCCGTTGCGCGTAAAGTACGCGTCCTGGGACGCTGCCAGGTCCGCTGTTACAGATATATATCTTTTTTTAAACGTTAATTTCTCAAAATCCACTGGAGCACATATATTGAGACCTACAAAAGGCACATCGGGCTACCAGTCCCTACAATTTTGCCAAGTTTCGTGCAAATCCATTCAGCCGTTCGGGCTAAAAGTGAGGCCAACCGCCCTATGGAAAACTCAATGTTAAAAACACGTTTCGGGACCCCCCTTTTTTCTCGGCCCCCCCTTGACGAACCCCCCCCCAAATTTTCAAGGGCTGCTCAGAAACAAAATGTGCCATTTTCCTGAAAATTTCAGCCAATTCCGTCCACAAACGCCAAAGTTATTAGACATAGAATTTTCAAAAATCCCATAGAGAAAAAATCCTAACTATATATACCTACTGGCGACCGCCAGTAGGTAATATATATACACACACAGGTATATATATATATACTAGCAGCCCATCCCGACGTTGTCCGGGTATGAATTGCTGCCGGCTAGTAGTATATTGTTCTGTAGGATTTCGTTTTGATAGCATTTCTTATCTGTGACAGGCCTGTGAAACGCTCCAATTCACAGTGCACTGCTGATGCACTTAAGAGTGCGCGTTCATTCAGTAGTGTGTGAACTCGAGTTTCCCTACTTTATTTTTCCTTGCAATATTATATAGCGCGAACTCGAGAACATGGCATGAGCACAATTTACATTACAGAAGAACACATTCATTTGTGGTAGGCACAGGAAGGCAAAGCGATTTGCCTGGAATCACAGGATGTTGAGCTGATGCCGAGATTCGAACGTAGCTCCCCATCTCTAAAGTTCGCAATTCTAGAACTTGGGGCGGGAGGTGTGTCTAAAAGTGTATGTTGGTACTGGCCATCAATGAGCGAGACCTGTGCATTTTTCAAATCGGTGGTGAAAAAATAGGAGTATGTTGCTGGAGATGTGGGCCGCCGTGCCACCAATGTACTTACCGGGGGAGGGTAAACACCCATTATTCCGCAACTTTCTATCGGCATACCATCACTCCGCATACTTTCATTACGAAAGTACCATGACTCCGCAATGCCATTATAACGCAGGGCATTACATTTTATATGCTTTTACCACGCATACATTTACAACGAAATTCGTTGTAAATGCATGAATGGTAAAAGCATGTTTTTTTTAATGTTTGGAAAAGGTAAGTATGGGTATAGGGGTATATGTTTTGGGGTACTGAGGTATATGTTTTGGGGTGTTTGGGTATTATAAGGGTTCAGATATAGTTTTGGGTTATGGGGTACAGGGGTATTTTTAGGGTTTAGGGATAGGTATGGGTTTTTGGGTACAGGGGTATTTTTAGGGTTCAGGGCTAGGTTTGGGTTTTGGGATATAGGGGTATTTTTAGGGTTCGGGGTAGGTTTGGGTTTTGGGGTACAGGGTTATTTTTTATGGTTCAGGGCTAGGTTTGGGTTTTGGGGTATAGGGGTATTTTTAGGGTTCAGGAGTAGGTTTGGGTTTTGGGGTACAGGGGTATTTTAAGGGTTCAGGGCTAGGTTTGGGTTTTGGGGCACAGGGGTATTTTTAGGGTTCAGGGCTAGGTGTGGGTTTTGGGGTACAGGGGTATTTTAGGGTTCAGGGGTAGGTTTGGGTTTTGGGGTACAGGGGTATTTTAAGGGTTGAGGGCTAGGTTTGGGTTTTGGGGTACAGGGGTATTTTAGGGTTCAGGGGTAGGTTTGGGTTTTGGGGTACAGGGGTATTTTTAGGGTTCAGGGGTAGGTTTGGGTTTTGAGGTACAGGGGTATTTATAGGGTTCAGGGCTAGGTTTGGGTTTTGGGGTACAGTGGTATTTTTAGGGGTTAGGGATAGGTTTGGGTTTTGGGGTACAGGGTATATTTATAGGGTTAAGATGGGTTAGTGTTTAAGGGTGTTGGGGTAGTTTAAGGAGTAAGGGTGGGTTATGATTATGTGGTGCAGGGGTATTTAAAGGGAGCAGGGTGGACACCCGGAGCTGGAATGTACAGAACCTGGGAAGAAAAAACAATGAAATATTGGACACAGCGCTCGCTTTTTTTATTCCGTAATCCTGCGCCCCGCACACGCCCACGCCCCCAGCACACGCCCACAGCACACGATATGAGACATGGCATGAAGGGCGGAACGTACCACACGCCCCCAGCGTTTGTCACACCCCCAGCACACGCCCACAGCACAACGCAGACACGCCCACAAGGGACTACTTTGCTGGCACGGTTCTTTTACCTTTTAAATGTATATGGTGGGCGTCTGCATAGCCTATGTCCTTCTGCTGCAACTGCCCTTTCCAACGCTGTATTGGGTGTTGTGATTGGTGCTGTGGTTCCTGAGATTACTCGCCTCAAAGGTTTGGGCTCTCTCTTTATTATATTAGTGTATATATATATATATTCACTGAAAAAACCATAGGTTATAGACCATATATAGTTAGGAATTAGCATTTAGAAAACCTTATTTTACTCACACAAAACCATTGAAATTCCATATATAGTTAGTTGCACTAACTATATATCGCGCACCCGCAATCCACTGCTGATGATGTCACATATTACATCATTCATGACATGGTCAGTGACATCACTGATGACATCACTGATGACATCTCAAATGACATCACTGATGACATCACTGATGACGTCTCATTTGGCATCATTCTTGTGCTAATACGATAAACTTCTTCAGACTCTAATATAACCTTAGATACACTCAGTGTATACAGACACTCACACACTGCCACTCATCCATGGAGTTACTCACACACCCAGTCAGTCATGCAAAGAAACAATCTCACCTCCATTTCTTCAACTATACAGTTATACACACCTTACTTATTGAAACATATACTAACACATATTTACTCTCTTATACAATCCCTGATACAAGTTCACAATGATCGATACAACCACTCACTCAGTGGCTCTCATGCACAGTTATTTATATATGCCAACTCTCACATGTACTGTGTTTGACATATGTACTTACTATGACATGTAGCATTGAGATATCCATTCACTCATCAATACACTCATGCACACAGTCAACTGCCCATGTAGCTGTTTCCACATGCACTCTTGAACTCATACACCTAGTGAATAAACTGCTCACACATCTATGCACAGAGTCACACACCTTCCAGCCACCCCCACACAAACTCAATCTCCCATAGAAATACTTGGGCAACCAATTAATAACACATATAGCCTCTCGTATAGCTAATGATCAACACATGCAGCAGTTTACATCACAACAGACATAATGATGCACAAATTAAGACAGTTTAGTCACTAACCCGTGCATTCAGTAAGACGCATTTAATCACTCACTCATACAGTCAATCACGCACCTACTAAAACCTTCATTCAGACACTTATACATCCACTCATTCTTCAATATGTAAAACATATTTAAACTTTACAGAAACACATAATCACTGGATGTTGTCATCAGTGATGTCATCAGTGATGTCACTGACCATGTCATGAATGATGTAATATGTGACATCATCAGCAGTGGATTGCGGGTGCGCGATATATAGTTAGTGCAACTAACTATATATGGAATTTCAATGGTTTTGTGTGAGTAAAATAAGGTTTTCTAAATGCTAATTCCTAACTATATATGGTCTATAACCTATGGTTTTTTCAGTGAATTTTCAAGGTTTTGTAAATGCTAATTCCTAACTATATATGGTCTATAACCTATGGTTTTTTCTGTGAATTTCATTGTTTTTTTAACAGCTAATATCTGTAGCTGTAAAATGTATTCTTCTTTAAATCCAAAAATATATTTTATATGTTTATGAATAATTTTTTTTTTAAATATTTTTTTTTCTTCGTTCCCGCTTCGCGAATCGGGAAGCTTCCCGTTAGCTGACCTTGATGCCGCGAAATAGACCGCGAGCCGGTAAACGTTTCTTTACCGCAAGTGCCGCGTTAGAAAACAACATCGTGACGCCTCCCGTCCGCATGACGTTCCACGTTGTCGCGTGATACGTCATATGACGTGCTACGTTAGCGAACTGGTACGCGAAGCGAGTGCCAAAGCGCAGGTTTCTGGAAGCAAACCGGGAGGCCCTGCAAAGCGCTTAACGTAAACACAGCAAGTCATGTGACTTGGTAATAACACTTTTCATTGGTTCATTTCACTTTTGGTTTCCTAATGATGTAAGACTAGGTCATATAATCTAAAATGAACACTTTTGATTGGTTGAGAACTCTTGTTTTTCCCAAATGATGAAAATCCCTCCTTCTTTCCTCACTCTGACTTTCATCATTGTGAGAGAAAGACCCTTTGTGATCACTGAGCAATGGCTTCTTTAGTAGCTTCAGCTGGTGCTTCCCCACCACCTCCACCACATCCAAGGAAGAGTGGACCACCTGCTCAAGTTGTAATTCAACAAGAAGAAGAAGAAGAGGAACAGGAGGACGAGCACGAAGAGAGGCAGTTTTTGCCTGAGCAGCCCAAGACGTCTCACCGGAAAGAAAACTTCATTTGGCAATTTTTTAAAATTCCCAAAGGTCAGAAAAAAGTAAATGCAAGATACGTTACTTGCCTTATATGTCAAGATAGACTGTCCAGAGGGACCGACAAAAAATACAGTTTCGGAAACTACACAATGCATCGCCATATGACTAGGTGGCATCCTAACAACTACAGTGCTGCACAGTTTCGGAACGACCTAGATAATCTCCCTATTATGGCCAGAAGATCTGTTGTACCGGAAGTAACGGGACCAGAGGGCAGGGAGATGGTGCCAAATATACAAATGAGATTTGGTGAAGTAAAACACACCTGCGTATTTTGCGATGGATTCATTTCCTACGGAGAAAGAAGCATCACTCTGATCAACAGAGCTATTGACTATCATATGCAAGTTTGTCCGAAACGCCCAAAATAATAAATACTTCTTTTTTTTGTTTTGTTGCTCCTGTTGAGCCCTTTACAATGAATCGTTTTCATTGCCCCCTCCAAGAAAAACCCAAAAAAATATAAAACTGTTCCGAAAAATTCAAAAACATTAAAAAAATGTTCAGAAAAATAAAAAAAAAAGTTCTTTTCAGAACTACCTCCCCGTTATTAAAAAATTGGTACAATATTTGGAACTGTGCCAACCTCTATTTCTCTTAGTTCGCTTCCTAGTTCGCTCGCTGGTACGCGAACTGGAAGCGAACCAAAAACAGTAAGTATAAGGGAAGGAAACACACACTTATGTTAAAAGAAAGACAGCTATAGGGGAGTAAACTAGAGATACTATTACCCATAATCCACTACTGATGATGTCACATATTACATCATTCATGACATGCTCAGTGACATCATCAGCAGAGGATTGCGGGTTTTTTGGCAACATGCCTCATCCACGGTTTAATAACGCTGCCTTTTGCTTTATATAAGTTTTCAAATTGTATGAAATATATACCAATAGGTCTTTATGAACCTTTAGGTAGTGCTTTTGTTCATGAGGTCTGGTCGCTTCCATACACATACAGATGTTTCAAAGATGATCAAGAAGTTTATCTGAATGGAGAGGAATGCACTGAGACGCCAGATCATTCACTAATGTGTAGGCACATACAGTTACACGATTCATGCAACAAACACCGACCAAATATGGCTTGCGTGTTGCAAGGCACGCCAGTTCCTGCTATCATCCCCACGTTCAAGTTGTTGGAAAATGGTAGTTATTTGATGCTCAATAATGAAGATTGTTCTGAGTTAATTAAAAGTATTCCTTTTATCGTAACAGTAAGTGAACGGGTTATTTGCTGCAGAAATGTTCTATTTCCTCCCACACATGAACATAGGGAGTTTTCAATCTGGCCACAAATACCAACCTTGGGACACGTTTCAACGGCATGACAAGAATAAGAGCTCTTTTGTCTCAGAGAGAGGTGGCCTTGAGTTCGGCCCGTGAAACTTTCGTACTTCACATAGCGAACACCCGTACACAGGTTTGCCTTTCAATTTCAGCAACATGTTTCCGACTATCTTTAACGCATCCTCCACAAAATCCCTGGCACACTTTTTTAAAGTTGTTACCAGTGGTCTCGTGACTTCATTTGAGAAAATCTTTGGAGTCATCCCTGCTCCCTTTCATTCCATTTTCTCCACTCTGGTTCGTGGATTGCATTTTTACTTGCATTACCAGCGGACGCTCTTTGCTTTTTTACATTTTTAAATATGGATGTCCCTCCTATGCAACCTCCGACCCTGCAGCTGCTGACACTGTTCCGCAATCGCATGCTAGAATATTATGGCACAATGCCGTTGGCGATATTAAGCACGGCATATGGATTATCTTTTCGGTTCTCCTACTTCACCTGTGTCCAGCCTGTATTTCACTGCCTGACCTGTGATTTCGATTGGGCCATTGATTTGTGTCTCTGCGGACCGGTTTCTCCTGACGTCGACTTTAATCAGCTGATGACTCCTATCATTACTCACGAGTTGATTTGTCCTGGCGAAAGGATTATGGCTGTGGCATTGATGCATGGACTACTTGGTCCCTGGAATTTACTGGCGGCAGCACAGTCTTTCTTGGAACACAGCTTTCTTGAAAACCCACCGAGCTGTCCTCTGATGGTGATAGAGGATCCGGTGCTGGGAGAGCACGTATGTTCTTTTCCGCTTTTAAATTGGATGGCTGAACTGTTTTCGGATGAAGACGGTGACTTCCTGTTGGAGGCTGTTGCAGCTTATTTTGCATACACAGTTATGTCATAGACCTTTTTCATGTTTCATATGCTGAGTACTAGAATTTCATTGACAATTCATTGACTTGATTGTCAAGTTTTTATTATTTACCTTGCCTATTGGCTTAAGACTCGATAAAGTACTTGGCTGTTTTATTTTTCTTTAGCATTGAATTTTCCTAGTTTTTAATGCTTTACCTTGCGGACCGTCCACATATAAACTTGCAATCTGCTCTCATGAGATGGCACTTCTATTATCTTATTCAGTTCGTTTCCGGATCATGAGGAGGTGTCATCTAGGTCCTGGATATCTTTACACCGTGTTAAGTTAGCATGGGCTCATTACCGGTTTAAACGCCATTTTTCCTTTTTTGCAACTTCTGCACACGACATTTAGTTGTTGCTTTAGCTTTCCACCTAGTAGTTCATCGTGGTTTACATGAGAATAATATGTTATTGGTCTACTATCTGCTTTACTTGTTAAACTATATCTGTACAGCGAGTGCTAAAGTTTCAAGAACAACACGATACAGAATTGTTATGAGGTCTGATCTCCACGACTTCATACTCATAACATAAGTGCAACTTCTGCCAATTCTGGGCATGAGGCGGGTTTTATATTGCTTTGCCGAACACACATACACAACAGTTGATGCGGTTCACATGAAGAGAGAGCTGGTGTATGCTGATGTGATTCCTTCAAATCTAAGACACTAAAGTATGGGCACGCCCTAAACCAACACAAAGAGACCTTCTTAGCAAATAATATAATATGTGTATTAGGGAGGGTGAGATATAAGCAGCCGCGGGCCGTGGAGGGAGTTACGGTGAGGCAGGGAGGCGGGGAGGGGGAGAAGCAGGGTGGAGCCCTCTCTACCTTGCCCCTCCCCCTCCCCGCCTCCCTGCCCCACCGTAACTCCCTCCACGGCCCGCGGCTGCTTATAAGTGTTGCTAACTCTTATTCATTTACAGCATGTTAACATACTGTCACCATTCGCTTTTTATGTACTAGTAACTATGCTGGTAATTTTGCTACTGATAATATGTGTACTTGTATTCTCCACCCTGCTTCTCCCCCTCCCCGCCTCCCTGCCTCACCGTAACTCCCTCCACGGCCCGCGGCTGCTTATAAGTGTTGCTAACTCTTATTCATTTACAGCATGTTAACATACTATCACCATTCACTTTTTATGTACTAGTAACTATGCTGGTAATTTTGCTACTGATAATATGTGTACTTTTATTATCTAAGGTACTACGCCTGAGAAGACGGCATTAGTAAATAAACATTTCAAATACACATGTGTTCTTCTTAACTCCATGTTCTGGTTTCTAAGAAATATATAACGACCGACTGTTCATGAGTTCCACGTATCCTGAGGTACTATAAGTTCATATTCTGGATTGTCTAAACATTGAGAGTTTGTTATATCCAATGTGACACTGTACCTAGCTTGCTAAATAGTTTTTGATTACTAACGTGAGTTTTGGGACACCCTAATTCGCCGAGGTTCCAATCCTCTGTCCACAGTTCTGTGTGAGAACAGAAACCCTGCGACAGGGGCACCCCCGACCCTTGCTGGACCTTCATCACACTTGCGATACAACTCCAGCAATGCGCCACCTTTACGGCACAGATACATCACGCATCTGTGCTGTTTTTGCCCCGTGATGCGCCGCATTGTAAATGCAGCACACCATAGGTGACGGAACAGCGGCACAGAATGACTAACACATCCCTGGTGATGCGCCAGTCATCATAAATCTATCCCTATGCTTCTTATCTTGTTAGAGATGAACCGCCATATGTATCATCAAAGTTATTTGCATTTCCTAAATAGCGAACTTTAAGGAATAAATAGCGATTCTTTACCATTCCTAGTTTGCGATGAGCTATTTGCTAATTAGCCGAATGTAGCCCAATGAAGCCCAATGTAGCCCAATGTAGCCCAAAGATGGCCGCCAGACACACAAAAAAACAAATGTAGCCCAAATATCAGCCAGATGTAGCCCAACTATAGCCCAGTGACAGAATGACCAATCAGCTTCGCAAACCTCCGTTACGCGAAGCGGAGCGCTGTTACAGATATATATCTTTTTTTGAACGTTAATTTCTCAAAATCCACTGGAGCACATATATTGAGACCTAGCAAAGGCACATCGGGCTACCAGTCCCTAATATTTTGCCAAGTTTCGTGCAAATCCATTCAGCCGTTCAATTATTATTTTTATTATTTTTTTTTTGCCCCGCGGGGCCCTTTTAAAACCTCCACATCAAACCTAGGGGGTCAGCGAGGATCTACTATGCCCCCTTATAGTTATTTCCCCCTTTGTTTTGACCTCCTCTTGTCTCTCGATCCTACCGAGAGACAAGATGGCGGCCGCTACGGACTGTTTGGAATGTTGACAGACGCCGGAGAACCAATCAGCTTCGCTTCACAAAGCTCCGTTGCGCGAAAAGTCCGCGAACCAGAGCGCTAACCGGTCCGCTGTTACAGATATATATCTTTTTTAAAACGTTAATTTCTCAAAATCCACTGGAGCACATATATTGAGACCTACAAAAGGCACATCGGGCTACCAGTCCCTACAATTTTGCCAAGTTTCGTGCAAATCCATTCAGCCGTTCGGGCTAAAAGTGAGGCCAACCGCCCTATGGAAAACTCAATGTTAAAAACACGTTTTGGGACCCCCCTTTTTTCTCGGCCCCCACTGGATGAACCCCCCCCAAATTTTCAAGGGCTGCTCAGAAACAAAATGTGCCATTTTCCTGAAAATTTCAGCCAATTCCGTCCACAAACGCCAAAGTTATTAGACATAGAATTTTCAAAAAACCCATAGAGAAAAAATCCTAACTATATATACCTACTGGCGACCGCCAGTAGGTAATATATATATATATATATATATATATATATATATATATATATATATATCCGCTTCACGATTGCCGGAAAAGAGACCAAGGCTGTCTTGGCGGTCCGAGTCCCGAAAGCCGGCGCTTTCCAACAATTCTCTACAAGGCTCCCTATTCCAAGGAACCACTCAGACTCTTCAGGTGCTGTATCCAAATTTATTCAGCAAGGGAAAAACGACGCGTTTCGGGGGTAAGCCCTTGATCACGCTCGTGTGTACCATAAACCACCATGTTTAAATACGTGAACAACACACAGTAAACACATCATGTGACAATCAAAGGAACAACGGCGGCCATTTTGTAATGTGCAAATAAACATTACCTAAATCATAAAGATATTAATAGCTCCTTTCCTGATGGAAAATTATACGTTTTTTTGCACTGAACATGAAAAATATATAAATGTATAAATTATATTTCATTGTGATTATTTGTTATAATTCATGTGACAGTATACAAGAATTGTTCGTGAACCATGCATTCAAGGGACGAACTTTCACTGTCTAACGCCACTTATGAAATAAGTATTTGTGGAATGAATAACATTTGTTAATCATACTGCATGCCCAAGTGGGCAGAATTCTTATCTCAGTTATTGGGTTCTCAGCTCGGCTTTGCCCAAGTGGGCCATCCCTGTAATTTTAGTTCATGTATACAATTTCAATCCTTACAATTTATGTTATTTCATTTTGTGCAATCCATTAATCTTCAGGCCGTCATTTGTCAATTTTCAGTGCTCAAATTATCTACAATAAAAACATGATAAAATTACATTTAGCAAAACTGTATACGGATCAAAAACAGATTATTCATATAAATGAATTGCCAATTCTTCACTTATATTCAGACCGTTTGGAGCAAGACTTTCTAGATCTACAATATACTTGGATTCTAGTTTTCGTAGGGAGAGTTCCCGATTCCCCCCTCTGACACCCATTTTGACACAATCGATCACCACCATGCGTACTAGTTTTTCGTCACTCAAATGTTTCTCTGTGAAATGGCGAGACACCGGGTACTGTTTGTTCTTGTTCTTAATTGCCCGCAGATGTTCTAGCACACGTTTCTTGGCTTCATGTTTGGTACTACCAATATACCATTTCTGGCAAGGGCATATTAAGACATATACACAATGTGTGGTATTGCATGAAAGATCTTTTCTGATTTTGAATTCCCTGTTTGAATTAGGTACTATCAAACCATCACAGTCCTTGCTGTACCTGCAGGCTTTGCATTTCTTACAACATCTGAAGCCACCTGGCTTCAAGGTTTCTTCAGATGTGGTCGATCGAACATGATTGTGACTTAATTCATCCCTCAAAGATCTACTTTTCTTAAATGTGATTTGAGGGCTGCTACTCAGATTCTTACTGAGGTGACTGTCCGTTAGTAACACATGCCAATGCTTTTTGAAAATTTGTCTCAAAGCATTGGCCTGTCCAGAAAATGTAGTGATGAATCTGATAGATTCACCATCCTCATCCTGTTTTTTGTAGTGCAACAGGTCATTTCTTGTTTTCAACTTTACCCTTTCAACTGCTTCTTTTATGATCTTCTTATTGTATCCTCTCTCCAAGAACCTTTGACACATAGTCATTTGTTCATTTTGAAAGGAAGTCTCAGTGCTACAATTTCTTTTTGCACGCAGCAGTCCCCCGCGTATATAAAAGTTAGGCATATATGCCTGAGACTAATGCCTTTTGTACCCAGTTTATTCTTTCTTCCCGCATCGTTTAGAGCTACACCACTGCCGCAGACACAGGATACACTGCATAGACCATCCGGCCTCTGAAAAGATTGCCAACCTTGGTATTCTGTTATTAGAGTTCCCTTGTGGACATATTCCAATTAACTAGAGTTACTGGACCGCCTGAGTGGACCTCCATTGAGCACGCGCTACCATGCTTGCCTCTATAGTTCTTCTTTGTCCCCTGATGGATCATAACTGCTGTTGTGTAAGATCAACAGGCATTAGTCTCAGGCATACATGCCTATGTCCTGATAATGATCCCGGTACTTTGCTTGGGATCGAAACGTTGTCAACTTTTGACACCTTGACACTGTCATATAAATTATCTAACTAATTGTACTATGGTGTTAGTTTTTATATTTGCTTTGCTTACTCCTTTTGTAAGTGTTCGGAAATGCCTGAGCCTATTTTTTCTTCTTTTTAATTTTCACAATGTTTGTGTTCCTCTTGATTGTTTTTGTCTTTTGCAATATGAATATATTAAAGAATTTTTGTCCGGACAGACAATGTGATATAGATCTCATCGTATCTCTATATTGACCCTTTCTTATTATCCTTTTTGTGTGGGACCACTGTTTGTATAAAAAACCTCCAATCTATGGCCCTGGAGTCTCTCCACTCTATGATACTCCAAGGTACGTCACTGTACTCCATTCTATATCAAAGTACAATGCTGTTGTACACTCTACTCCACTCGAAGGCACTCTATACAACTCCCTCTTTGTCACTCCACCACAATTTACTCCACTATACTCTATAACACGATACTCCACTCTACTCCTCTATTCCACTCTAAACAACTCCACTCAACCACACTGTATGCCACTTGACTGTTCAACAATCTACGCCACTCCACTGCCCCACACTCAACCACCTTCTACTCTACATTACTTCACTCTACAACACTGTACTCCACTGCTCTACTCTATGACAGTTGCCCACACTCAATGACACAATATACCACTCCACTGTAAGACACACCACTCCACTCAATAACACTCTAACTGAGTTTATGCTATACCACTGCAACTCCAGACTTCCCATGATTTACTGGATCAGAGACTGTGTTAAACCTCACTTTCATGAGGCAATATGTCTCGCATTAAGACAACTCCGAGTAAACCGGAATAAATAAAATACAATTTAATTAAATAATTTTAATTTAAGTATAATTTGGGTCCACTCAAATAATTGAGTTTTAGATCAATGAAAAGTTAAAGGGTTTTATTACAAAATTCCAAAATAACCAAAACAGAGTCAGTGCCATGAAGACACTTAAAGGCAAAGTTATACAGAGTATGTAAAATCAGAGAATAGTCCAAGTACCAAGGGGAAGCAAAATCAGAAAGTAACAGGCAGCATTCCGAGCAGCATCAAGGAACTCCCTTCAGAATCTGATGAATCCCTAAATCAAAGGGTTTATATACACAATTTTTGCTTAGGGATCTCGTGGTGTGAGCAAATATTTAATTTCTGAAGCAAATTAGAACACACAAAAAAAATCTCATTACCTAAACACCTAAGTCCTCTCCTATTTTCCTGAATAATTATTCAGCACTCTCTATGCGGTCATCCGGAGATGTTCTAACAAACAAATTACAATTATGGCGTCACACTGAATGAATGAATAGATTTTCATAGAAACAGCTAATGATGTGGCTACATGTTACACTTTTTCATCTGAACTGTAGACTGTTTATCATGAGCAGAACACCAATGAAAAATAAACACTGATGACTTCTGCTTAACTGTATGATGCGGAGCCCATGGGGAGACAATGTGAACAGGGGGGGAAGCATGAGTGAGTGACAGATACAACTTCCATCCTTATTAAGACGGTGATTTGCACAGAAATGTGACCTGACTAAAACACATTGGAATAAACATCACAGGAAATTTGTTTCAAACGCAATTGTATTAAATCAGTCTGAACATGTGAAATCGTGTTTATAAATGCAGAATGCACATTGTTAATGATGTATACAATGTAAATCTACAAAACACTTCTACGTAGAGCAGACCTAGCTACAAGGGCGTAGGGTAAGTGTAAATGGACAAAGGATCCATACATATGAAACCTACAACAATACATTCTGCATCCCACTGCTCTCTGAGGCACCCGTCCTGGCAGATCTCAACCCAGTTCAACCCTCACCAGTAATACTCAGATCCATCGGCCTCTCTCAAGGCCAGCAATCTCCTGGAACCAAATGAGCACTCAGCATGACCTCATCATTATTGATTTGGAAAAGAAACATATCCTAGACACTAATAATATAAAAATCAACAATGATTGTCACAAAAATAAAATGAACCGAAACATGTGGTCAGCAGCCTCAAAAAGTGAAACCTACTGCAATTCAGAATCTGTACATATACAAAGCTAAATGCACAATAGATTTGCTTTACATCAGATTCATCCTTCTTTAATGCTCAATAATAGTTCATTTAAACTAAACAGCTTCTTCATCACAGCTTCACTACATCACCCCTGGAACACAAACCCCACATCCTTGGTAAATTTCATGAAATGGTCCTAACCTGCACATAAGAGCAAAGCGGGTACTGTTTTGAAGAATCTGTATCCTGCGAGCTTGCAAATCCTAATCAATGTCAGCCACTGGCACTTTCATGATATATGTAGGCACTGTGATTAACCCAGGTTGTAAGATATGTATGCATTCAGTTGAACACTAGCTCAATTTGCTGTGCACATGGTACAAAGCCACCTAAATTGTCTTACAACAGCAAATGCCATTTTTTAAGTCTTTTGACCTTTGAAGTTTGTTTTGCCTAAGATCTTGCACATGAATGGACCCGCAACCCATCTTAGTCCAGTACTTCAAAGAAGAAAACTTAGGAGATCTCAACATATCCAGACTCTTGAATTCCTAAATAGGTGAAACCACATCAGTATGAGTAAACCAAAGCAAATCCATCAACAAGTCATACAACCTAAAGCTAGATGAACTAAAAAGATCAAGCTGAATGTTGGTAGTCAGTGCTGTAATTTACTGGCTAAAGGGGCCAAAACACCTTTCTGAAATATAAAGCTGGTACACAAAGCTGTCAAAAAATGGCCTAAATGCAAAGGCTATGTCCAAACAAAAATGAGGGAGATTTTAGCATATGCCAGGAGCTCACTAACTGGATATGCTAAGCAAAACCTCCTTTTGTTATCACTCTGAACTGTAGAGACCCCCGATCTCAAAAGTAGCAACAATTAGCATCCTTGCTCTGACCTAGATCTGCCTATCTATTTCTTCTACATGTAGACATATATTTCATCAAGGAACATGTGTAGCGTTAAGACTGGAATGGTAAATCTATACTTTCAGCTGCACCTACACACACATGCAAAAATACACACAT
The DNA here is from genome assembly GCF_964261635.1 of Lissotriton helveticus. Taxonomy (NCBI): domain Eukaryota; kingdom Metazoa; phylum Chordata; class Amphibia; order Caudata; family Salamandridae; genus Lissotriton; species Lissotriton helveticus. Next base: position 14,414,994 of record NC_136060.1, on the reverse strand, counting down.
ATATTTTCACTGAAAAAATAACGTTTAAAGGGGCATTATAGTTAGATGAAAATGTTTAGTTAAAACATACTGTTTTAAATTAACAGAACCATTGAAATTCACCAGTTATAGTTATCTCAAATGATTATAACTTATGCACTAAACTAACAATAAGTACTGACCGTCGTGTAAAGTTATCATCTGTGATATAATTTCAAATGTTGCAGTCATGCTGTCAATGATGTCATAGATGGCTTCATGAATGCTGTATTATGTTGGATAACTAGTCTGTAGCCAGACCCGGCACCCAACCCCCAGTGGGCACCCTACACCTCGCTGCTCGCAGCCTTTGGCCATGCGCAGCCTGGGGTTGGGTGCAGGGTCTTGCCTGCTGCCAGGTCTATTGCCCAACCATATGCAAGGGCCCTACCTTCTGCAGCGCATGGTCTAATAGCACGCAAAGCCAGTGGTTGGTCTCACAGTGACTGGCCGCACTCAAGCAAACTTACTCACTTTGTCAATGAGTTACAACACCAAAATATAAAAAGTGGGCCTATTGGCTTTATAAATGCATGAGTATATAAAGCAGATCGAACATCTTTCCTCAAAAATCCCCCATAATTGTAATCAAATATATATTTCAGTTATTCACACAATGCAATGTTCATTAAAACAGTGATTATTATAACATGTTTAATTAAGTTTTTTATAAAAAAAATAAAAACATGTCTTTTAACATACTTTTTTAGATGCATTTTGTGTGCTGAAAAATATTAAAAGAAAGACTCAGAGACATGTTTTAAAAATATATATATGTATATAAAATCAACATGTCTCTGAGTTTGTATTTTTGCATTTTTCAGCCCACATACTGCAATCATAAAAACAACTATGAGAGGGCCTTGCATTCCTGATGAAGAGCATAGTGCTTCAGCTACGAGTGCATCAGAAAAATATGGTAAGTTCTCCTGAAGTCATGGTTTTGATGACTCAGGAGACTTACTGTTTCTTTTAAATATGGCTTTTCTCTCTGGGACACTGTTATGTATTGGGCATTGGGTGATGGGGTCCTTGGGTCTGATATTGACTCTGGCTGGGAGGCACACAGTCCCCCTCACATCTATTAATAAATTCAGCACTGGGGAATGGGGTTTCCAGAAACTCAACAGCCATGGGAAGGGGGACCACGTCTCTTCCTCACCTTAAAAAGAAATGCAGCCCCAGAGAATGGGGCCTGCATAGGCACATGGGGGAGCAGTGTACTGCCTTCCCCTTAAAAATGATAACAACCTTGGGGGACGTAGTCCCTGGGACCTGTAGAGGCTCAGGAGTGGGACCTCACACCCCTCTCCTTCTATAATAAGATGGTTCCACAAGGTGGGGGGTGGGGTCCCTGGGACCTAAATAGGCTCAGGTAGTGGCCACATACCCCCCCACTTCAAAATCAGTTGCTCGGGCCACACCGTGGTGGTCCTCCCAGTGGGGTAACTTTTGAAATGCACTTTTTAAATCTTTTTCTGCAGATTCTCTGATCTAGAGATACCCTGTGACAAAATGCAAAACAAGATAAATGCTTTTGGCCCCCACCAGACCTGAGGGACAGGATATCCTTACTGTACCCCTTTTATCTTTTTATGAGGGTTCTTTCAACTTTTTTAATGAATATTTGTTCAACTCTGTGAAAGACAACATTCAGTGTTCAGTGTTTGCAAACAGTTTAAGAATGGTAAATAATGAGATTGAAAAGGAAGAAATTATTGCTGCTGAGATTGCTAAGGAGAGTTAAAACAGCAGCCAAAGTTCAGGACCAGTGAGGGAAGATCCTCTTGGACAACTAATTAATGAAAATGAAGTTGCCATAGCCATAAATGAGGTGGAAAGTGCAATGCATCAAGCAAAACAGGAAAGTGTTGATTTGGAGCAGTTAATTGGCCAACTGAATAACAAGCAAAAAAATATATATATATATGAAAGTAAAAGTGGCAATAGTGCATTATTTCCTTCATGAAAAGAACCGGTATACATGCACATCATTTAAACCAATATTATTGTATGTCAGTGGTCATGCTGGCACCAGGAAAAGCTTTTTATTTGAAGTTCTAATTGCTTTCCTACAGCTGACTACAGACTCTAATTTGTGGTGTGTAGTAACAGCACCCACTGGATTAGCTGCACACAACATCAAAGAAATCACTTTACATTGATATCTTATGCTGCCACTGGAACATGACAACAAACTGGAGTACCAAAAGTTTTCTGGTGAAGCTTGTCATGAAGTCTCAAGAGTATTAAAGAAAATAAAACTTGTATTCATTGATGAAGCAAGCATGTTCTCAAACTTAATGCTTGTCTCTTTACACTTGAGAAAGCAACAGATTTCAAAGACAGACTATGACATGCTGTTTGGAGGAAAGCACTTCATTGTATTTGGCGTTCTACTACAACATGCCCCCGTGAAAGAACAGCCTGTGTTCAAGACACTTCTCTATGATGAAACTCGACATTCACTGGAAAGTATTGGAAAAGTAAACACTTGGTTAAGCTTCTGATACAAAGAACTACTTAGGAATATGCAGCAAGCATCTGACGCTGAATATGGAAATATTTGCAAGGATATTAGAGTAGGAGTTTTGACCAAAAGGGGGAAACAGCAGTTAGAAAAACCTTTTAAGAAATGTTTCCCTACAACCAAGACGGCAGCAGAGCTAATGTTTAGTTTAATTTAAGAAGAATTGATTGTCTGCCTAATGTCTAGAAATCAAGAATGCTCCTTTTTAATGAACACTTACTAATATTAGAGAAAGAAGACATTTTTAAACTTACAGCAATAGACAAAATGGAACACCAGGGTGTGACAGTACTCCTAAATGAAAAACTACAATTGAAACTGGGTTAATTGGAACATTCTGTATTCAGAACTGTGAGATTAGAGAAATGTTTAAGTGTATTCACAAATTGTTGAGTAATAATGAGTAGAAATTTAAATGAAGAGGAAGGATTAATAAATGGTGCTATGGGTAAAGTAATTGATTTCGTAAATTTTCCAAACAGGAATGAGGTTGACTAATTAGTAATAACATCTGATCAGATTGATGGCATAAAGTAGATTGGAAGGTGCACTGTACATTTTTTTCTTGTAAACGGTTTGTATATTGGGTGGCAACAGTTTCCAGTTTCTGTAACATAAGCACATCTCAGGGTTTAAGTGTGGATCGGTACAATGTTCTTACAACACTCAACAAGATGCACAAGAGTTTATAATGGTAAACCTGGAGTTTTAGAAGAAGAAGAAACAAGTATTGAGGACTAATTTGGATTGAGCTACTCATGGACCCATGAGTGTGAAGATTGCTCTTTCATTTGCAGTGCAGAACCAGATTCAGTGCGACTTCTTTATTTAACACTACAGGATTTTAAATCTGTGACTTTGGACAGACTGTTAGAAAAATCTAACTAAAACAATACCTGCCCAAATTGTTCACCAGATGTTATGTCAACATTACACACATGAAGAAGAGAAAGTATCTTGTATTAATGCTACAACAATGTAGAGCAGATGGAAGTAAATTGGAAACAGAGATAACAAACATCAAGAGTGGCCAAATATCTATTTATATAAGAACTTATACTACGATGGCTATCATCGTTCACGGAAGACATCAACCTTAAATCTAAAAAAAATTGCCCTTTAAGCTACCAAATTCTTACCTTATGTTTCTTCAACCAAAGTTCTAAGGATGATTACTGTTTAAAACGTAGTATAGTGTATTTGTTCTACATGGATCGTCAGTGTTTATGACAGCATTCAGCCTACCAGAGTTGATCTCTTCATGAGAGTTCTCATATTTCAGTGTCCTTCATATATATTAGTAGTGTTATACCATTTTAATAATAAAGAACATATGTTTGTTTAGATTAGCTATTTTCCTATAGGTAAAACAATTGCTTAAATAATTGAAGTGAGAGCAATGCATAGCATTACTTATTTGTAGTGATATACTGTGCAGTTGTGGGGGGGGGAGTTCTACAATCTATATGATTGTTTTTTCCCAACTGTTCAAGAATGAATCTTTACAAAGTACATTATTTATGGTGTACAAATATTGAAGCTGAGAACAGTCAAAGCGGGAAAATGAAATGTAATGTAGGATACTATTACAGCATGAGAAATGTGTAAAGTTCTGTTTATAATATGAACTTATGCACTGCAAAAATTAAATGTTTTCGGTGTAATTTTGTAAAATGTAACACACTGATATTTTTTATTTTTTTATTTTCATACAGATGAATGACACCATCTCCTGGAGTAATATACCTTATTCTTACTATGTTGCTGGACAAACTTACATTTTCAAGGTACATACTGAGGCAGTTAGTGATACTTCTACTGAGACATATACACACACACACACTGATACAGTCACTTACACACCCAGTCACACACCGGTATATGCGCTCATACACCCATTCACTCACACATGCAGCTACTGACACATCTACTCACTCACTTATACAGCTACTCACGCATCCACTAACTCATCCATACAGATACTCATAAACCCAGCCACTCACCCTGTCACTGACACACCCTGTCACTCACCCATACAACCATTGATAAATATCTACTCACCCATGTAGCCACTCACTCACAAAGCCACTCAGTCATCCATAGAGCCACTGACACACCCACTCAATCCCTCATATGGCTACCAACACATGCTCTCATTCACACAGCTACTAATAAACATACACACTCACTCACCCATACAGTTTCTAACACACACACTCACTCACCCATAAAGTCACTCACACATGCAACCACTCTCCCATAAATTTACTGACACACCTACTCACTCACCCATACAACTACTAATACATGCACTCACTCACCCATACAGCCACTCACACACCCACTATCTCATCCATACAGCTACTCACACACATAGTCACACAATCATATAGCTACTCGCACATTCACTCACTCACCCATACAGTCACTTACATACCCACCCACTCATCCATACAGTCACTGATACATCTAGTCACTCACCTATACAGCTGTCTACTCACACACCCACTAACATACCCATACAGCCATTCAGACACCCACTCACTCGCTCATACAGCTACTCACACACAGTCACTCACCAATACAGTCACTCATATATGTACTTATGCATACAGTCACTCACACATCCACTCACTAAGACATGCACTCACTCACCTCTGTAGATACTTACTTAGCCCTGTACTCCTACATACAGTCATTGACATACCCAGTCACTCTGCCATACAACCATTGAGATAACCACTCACCCACGCAGCCACTCACACAGCCACTCAGTTACCTATAGAACCACTCACCCACTCATTCACTAATATACCTACTCCCACAACTACTCACTCACCTATACAGGCACTCACACACCCACTCACTCACTCATATAGCTACTAAAACACACACTCACTCACTCACCCACCCATACAGCTACTAACACATGTACTCGCTCACCCAACACATGCACTTGCTCACCCATATAGCTACTAACATACAAACTCACACACCCATATAGCCACTCACACTTGCATCTATGCACCCATAAAGTGACTGGCATGCCCACTCACTCACCTGTACAGCTACTAACACATGCACTCACTCACCAATACAGCCACTCAGATATGTACTCACTCACCCATACAGCTACTCACACACACAGTCACTCACTCATGCAGGCAATCAAACATGCACTCACTCACCGATACAGTTACTCCCACTCCCACTCACTCACCCATACAGTCACTGACACATCCACTCACTTACCAGTACTGCTACTAACACATCTACTCACTTTCTCATAGAGGCACTCACACACCCACTCACTCGTCCATACAGCCACTCACTCACCCACTTGCATGCCCACATAACAATGGAGGCACCTAGTCAGCAACTTACACAGGAACTCACTCACTTATACAATCACTTATACATCCACACACATACAATTTTTCATTTTTTAAACCAAGAAAGTTGGTTCTAGCAAGAACCTTTGTTTTTTTTACTTTTCTGAACTTTTTAGTGCTTTTTAAAAAAAATTTCAGTTAAAATGGCAACTGGGAAAAAGAAACTTTAAAAAATACTCTAAAGTAGAGCAACAAGTGTAATTCTAAACAAATGAAACAAAAAAAATGCATTTGTGTTTTCACACTGCTTCCAGAACTGAAGCAACAGATTGTTCTCCAACAGTCAAAACTTTCTTACAAATGGTAGAAAATGTTACACCTTTTTCCAATTCTGATGCTCTTTCAAGTAGTTGTTGCTGGACCTCAGGTGGAACGGCATCCCCGGGAGCAGTTGGTGTCACAGATGATAATGACGGACCAGACGCAGAACGCTATCTCTCCGCACTTACCCAATGCTTTGAATGCCTGATCTTCAAGTGTTTGAGCATACTAGTGGTCCTACAAGAATATGTTTTTGATGTACCTCTAGAGAAAATCTTGTCATAGAGGTTGCACTTGACGTGCTTTAATACTTCCTTGATAAAAATGAATCCCAGCCATTAGACTATTTTTTGCAAGTCTTTCCTTCTCCAAAGAACTGGCATCTCTCTGCTCTAGCTACTGGTCTTCATTTCCCTCTGATGCCATTTTAATGAAAAAACTGAAAAAGCCAAAAAGAGCATTTTTAATACCAAAACTGGAGCTGTAGAAAAGATAGCCTCTAATTTCTGAAATCAGATATAAAAGACATGAAAACTGGGGTAGGGACTTCCTTTCTAGCAGCATGAAAAGTGTCCAATCCAATGAAATCCCTTTATTGCATGGTCATGTGAGAATCACAAACATCGATGTAATTACGATTTCAGGAAATGTAATAAAACAGTCTTGTTCAGTGCGAAAGTATATACCCAGGCCTACAATTGTAAGGACAACCAAGGCTATTTCAACAACAAACTTAAAAAAGGGGTGAACACACAAAAATAGTTTTTTTCTGATATTTAAGAATTTAATTCTAGTGATAAAACAATTGATCAATAACATATAACAAAACAGATATATTCAATACACTTAATACAATATTTTCATTAATAAATTTCTTAAAAACGATATATGTTCTGGTTAATGTGCAGGTTTACGGATAAGGTCTTCCCAGATATTGTTGGGGGGCTGTTTATTTCAACGCGTTTCGACACGTGGTTGTGTCTTCATCAGGAAATTATTTATACAGCCAATTTTCTAAAAAGAACAAAACATATTTTTAAAACATTTAAATTTAGAATTTTGGCTGTATAAATAATTTCCTGATGAAGACACAACCACGTGTCGAAACGCGTTGAAATAAACAGCCCCCCAACAATATCTGGGAAGACCTTATCCGTAAACCTGCACATTAACCAGAACATATATCGTTTTTAAGAAATTTATTAATGAAAATATTGTATTAAGTGTATTGAATATATCTGTTTTGTTATATGTTATTGATCAATTGTTTTATCACTAGAATTAAATTCTTAAATATCAGAAAAAAACTCTTTTTGTGTGTTCACCCCTTTTTTAAGTTTGTTGTTGAAATAGCCTTGGTTGTCCTTACAATTGTAGGCCTGGGTATATACTTTCGCACTGAACAATTTCCCTGTCCCAGGATTTTTATCCTTTCCAGGGGGTCCCTGATATATTACACAATAAAACAGTCTTGTAACATAAATGTACTTATTAAAAAGTATGTTTTTATGTCATATTAGTAAAGCACTGGCCTCAAACAATAATTTCATAATGCGAATATATGGTATTTTTATGTTTCTAAAAATCACGCCGATTTCACAAATGTTCACGGTGCTGGTAAATAACATATTGTGACTTTTTTCAATGGATTCACGAACATTAGAAACATTAAAAAAATAGAAAACAAAATCCTCTGGGCACATCTGTTCCTACAAAGAAAGAATTTACCTAACAATTACACTGCAGGATCAATCACATTGCTGAAATTACATACACACAAGGTCACTGGAGAAATTTACACAGCTGTAGAGTAGAATATGTACTAACACAAACACCCTTTGGGGGTTACCTCCTGTCACAGGCCATTTCCCCTGCGGACAGTGCGTGGCATGCCCCCTAACAAAAGCCACAAAAACAATTGCATTGACTGACACAAGGGTATGGACACAAACAAAGCCTACCAACTGCAACACCAATAGCTGCGCGTATCTACTCACATGCCCCTGCAACCACCGGTATGTCGGTATGACGACACGTACCATCAAAACCAGAATTGCAGAACACAGGAGTAATATACGCTGCGGAAAAAACACTACAAAACTGTATACACACTTTGCGGAAGCAGCACACACCCCCAATGACCTCCAATGGATCATCTTAGAACACTGCAAAAATATCCCCAAAGAATCCCTGTTCAAAAAGGATCAACGCTGGGTTTTTAAATTGTCCACCCGCACACATGGACTTAATGACGACTTCCCTTGGGCAGCCCTGAACCACTAATCCCTTGGCCCCCTCGCTACCTGAATGCCACCACCAGGAGACCCCCGGGCCTAGCTCCCGTCTGCCACAATTAGCAACCAACCTCACCACCCTCCTCTATCGAACTCATGGGTAACCACTTGACAACCAGTCACCCATCCGTGATGGGTCAGTCTCAACCATGCAGGCCTTCGACTACACTGATAGGGGGCGTGCTCTACAGGGGTGGGGCCAGTTGACCCTCTACCTCTATCCACCCACCCTGCCACCCTGGGAGCTTCAGCTCTGGCCAACCTTATCTGAAATGTACACACTGCTCAAGTAAACAGTCAGTGGCATTTTTGGATGTGGTGATCACAGTACAAGGAACGCTTCTAACAACTAGAACTCATTATAAACCATCTGCAAAGAACAACCTCCTTGAGTTCTCCAGTCATCACCCCAGACCCCTCAGAGAAAACCTGCCCTACGGGCAGTACCTTCGGATACGCAGGAACTGTAGCGACATCAAAGATACAAAATACAATATTTGAATTACTTTTTTGCCAGTTCCACTTTTTGCTCCTGTAGTATGGTGCTGTGTAATTCCACCTTTACCAGTCAATAAAGCATTTAATTATATCGCTCTCCCGATCCAAAAAACTGATCACAAAAAACCAATGTAGTTTTTTTCGATTAAATAAAGTTAATGAAGTTCATTTCCATCCTGAGTTCCAAGCCTCTTCTTGGCCGGACTCTCTGATAGGTCCCTATGACTCACATGCTCACTATCCAAACCTCACAGTAATGCTGTAACCTGATTGGCTGCCTCTCCCAAGCCTCACTTTCAGTCCTTCCAGGGATTGGCTATTAGGTAATGAAGTTCATTTCCATCCTGAGTTCCAAGCCTCTTCTTGGCTGGACTCTCTGATAGGTCCCTATGACTCACATGCTCACTATCCAAGCCTCACAGTGATGCTGTAACCTGGTTAGCTGCCTCTCCCAAGCCTCACTTGCAGTCCTTCCAGGGATTGGCTATTCCGCCTGGGCCAGCAGTCGCCGCCCCTGTCAGCACAACACTTTAGCTTTTTTCACCATTGCCACATATCCACGAGGTCCGGTAGCAGGAGACGCTAGGTGCAAAAGGGGTGGCAGGCGTTGCGGGCGTAAGATCTCCAGACCACCCTTACTTCCAATCAGATAAGTAATCTGTGCACACTCCTTCCTTTGTTTTAACTCAGTTTTTCGCCTTTCTTGTTATCCCTCCACAGGGTGTGCCATTGTCGCTTTCCCCCCCTCCCGAGACCCATGGGGTGTGGATCTTGTGCATTACAAGTGAGAACCCTGTCCAGTATTTGTCAATTATTTCTTTTTTGACGCCATACTTTACATCACCTTTTGCCCCATTTTCGGGGTAGTTTGATCGCCTAACCACGAGTATTGTGTTACTGGCCGATCTGTCTAACGGCCATTTCTGCGTGACATAGTGCATGTTTCTACGCTGTTCCCACCTATAGGACGGCGTTTTCTTGCACAAAAATAGCGTTTATGGCACCATGATCACCTTCTCAGTAGTCTCAAGCACGTCCACACAGAGTTTTTACGCTGCAAAAAACCCTTGAGATGGATCGCACTAACTGTGTGTTGTTTGTCTTTTGCGTATGTATGTCCTTTTCTTTCAGACAGTACAGGGACCTCAAATTGAAGGTTTCCCATCACTTTTGTTTGGTTTTTGCACTTTATTTTACACACTTTGAAGTATCTTCATTAATGAAATCCAAGGATTTAAAGTGGTTTTCAAGATGAAGTTTAATGTAGGAATATAGGATCCCATCCATATGCAAGACAACCAAGTATCAACTGACTAACATCAGAATTTTCATATATCAGCATACTGGATGACATACTAAATGACATACTTAATATTCTAAAAAGATACTTAAAGATACAGTGCTAAATATCACACATCTCCTTCCCTCCAAAATTACAAAAAAATAAAAATAAAAATAAGACATAAAGAATACAATGCTCAACTATACAAAATCAGAAAGGTAACTAGGCCTTTTTGACACTCTCGTAGAAGACCTAATGATCCTAGAATCAATTTAATTTTTATTTTTGACCAATGCATTTCCCTTTTCCTTGATGATAACATTCTCATCATTTTGCAATTTCTTCCTAATAATCACCACTCTATTTAAATTCCATATGCGATGGTCTTGTGTCTGAACAGCATTGTTAAAAACTTGTATTACTTTGATTGGCTTCATGAATTTTGTTTCTGAACTTCCCACAATGCCAGGACGTTTGATCATCACCATGTCTCCAACACACACCACAGTTTTCTTGACACTTTTTTTAGCATCAAAATAAACCTTTCTGCGTTCAGCTTTATCCTCCTCATTCTTTATAACTTCATCTTTGTTACTCACGCATTCTTTACCCTTTAACACTTCATACTTATTAACCCAGAAAGGTTCGACGGATGTGTTAGGAATTCTCCCACGAAATAACAAGAATGGAGTCTTCCCTGTTGTAGTATGAGGTGTATATCGGTACTCTTCCACCTTGGCCAAAACACTTTTTTTCCAATCTGATGACATGTTCTTAGCTAAACTAATTGTGTCCTTAATCACTTTGTTGAATCTCTCAACCATACCGTTGGCCTCTGGGTGGTAAAGAGAACAAGTTTTATGAGTAATACCTTTACAAGATAAATAATGTTCCATTTCCTTAGAAACAAATTGAACGCCGTTGTCAGACAAAATAGTTCCAGGAAAACCTTCTTTAGAAAATAACTCATTTAAACATTGAATGATTTTACTAGAATCTATACCTGACAAAAAAAACACTTCTGGCCATCTTGAATACATATCAATGACCACTAATACAAACACTTGTGAATCTCTATGTTGTATAGGACCCACTAAATCCAATGCTATGTCCTGCCAAGGACCATTAGGTCGCCTTCTTAAAATCATAGGTTGTGTACGTGTACAATAAGATTTATCACTTATGTTGCAATGAACACAATCTCTGATCACACGTTCAACCATTTTGTCCATACCTGGCCACCAATATGACATGCAAAGCCTCTCCTTACTTTTAGATAAACCTGAATGAGCGACATGTACTAAATCAACTAATTCTTTCCTGAGACTTGATGGAGGAATTAACCTTGTCCCGCAAAATAACAAATCATTATCAACAGATAATTCATTCCGCATCACCCAAAAAGGCTTAGTCAAAGAAGAACCATCTTTATTTTTGTTCCAACCATTTTTCATTAAAGACATGACTTCACACAATATATCATCTTTTCCCAATTCTTCAGACCATTTCTTTTCAGATATGAAGTCATAATCAACCATACAAACCATTTCTTCATCTAGCTCAGAATAATCATCTTCAAATTGTTCACTAGAAACTAGACGTGAAAGAACATCCGCTACTCCATTATCAACACCCGGAATGTACTGAATCCCAAAATTGTACTCTTGTAGGCCAATTACCCATTTTGTTATCCTCCCAGAAACAAGATCCAAACCTTTCTTACTAAAGATTTCAACTAGGGGTTTATGATCAGTGTGGACATCAAAATCTAAACCCCAAAGAAACTTTTTTAGCTTTTTCACCGCCCAGAAAACAGCCAATACTTCTCTCTCTACAACGGAATAACGAGTTTCAGCATCTCTCAAACTCCTAGACAGAAACATTATAGTTTGCATGCCATCCGGACTATTTTGTTTTAACACTGCACCTAACCCCTTTTCGCTAGCGTCAGTAAGTAATATGGACTTATGGTTAGGGTTAAAACTTTTTAACGAAGGAGCACAATTTAACTTTTGTTTAATTTCATTGAATTCATCCTCACATTTATCTGACCATTGAAATTCTACTCCTTTCCTTAACAAGCACCTAATATTAACAGTTAAATTGGCAAACCCCTTGACAAATTTTGCATAATATTCAATCATGCCTAAAAACTTCATGAGTTCAGCTTTGTTCTCAGGAGCAATCATATTGTTTATGGTATCAATCAATTCAGCTCTCGGTCTTACCCCATCACCAGAAATATTATGTCCTAAGTAATTTATAGAATCAGATCTGAATTTACACTTACTCGCCTTAACAGTAAGATTGTGTTTACTGAATCTTTCTAAAACCATATTCAATCTTAAATCATGATCTGATTCATTTTTTGCAAAAATTAACACATCATCCTGATATATACAAACACCAGGAACATCTTTTAGGACTCTTTCCATTACTCGCTGAAATACTGAGGAAGCAGAAACCAAACCAAATGGCATCCTCTTAAACCTATACGTGCCAAAAGGTGTGAAGAAAGACGTATAATCTCTGCAAGACTCCTCTAATTCAATCTGGTGATATGCAGAGGTGAGATCTATTGTACTGAACACCTTAGCATTTTCTAGCAATACTAACAACTCTGCAATGTTTGGAAGGGGATACCTGTCGACAACCACACATTTATTAAGTTGCCTCAGGTCAATGCATAAGCGCAAATCGCCATTCGGTTTTCGCGCTGCGACGACCGGAGCCATCCATTCACAACCTTCTATTTCCTCAATTATCTCATTTTCAATAAGCTTTTCAATTTCTTTTTTCATCTCTTCTTTTACTGCTAATGGAACACCACGGACTTTACAACTCACAGGAATGGCATCATTCTTTAACCGTATTTTGTGTTGGTATCCCTTAAGACAACCTAAACTTTCCTTAAACACATATGGAAACATTTTTTTTACTTCACATGCAAACTTGTCATCAATTGATTTCTTTTCAATTACATTTTCCTTCTCTTTTGCAATACTAAGAATTTTATCTCTCAATTGTATACAAGGATTGGCATTAGGGTCCAAATATACACCTAGATCACCTTGGTGTATCCAGCTAATAATGCTGTCTCCCTTCTTTGAGACATACACTTTGCCAGATATAAGTCTAGACTTGTACTCTATAAGACCCATAAAATAACCATGTAATTGTATAGGTTTCTCCCCATATGCCAGTGGAATGATGTCAGGTTTTAAGAGAGAGACTTTACCCTTTACCCTTTGAAGGAGGATTGGCTCTTCTTTTTATTTTTTTTGCCAAATAATTTTCTTGTCCTCACAAAAACTTATGTTGAGATCCTTATGTGAAATTCATGTCATATATTCCTTGAAAAGATTCCAATGCCGACTACGCCAGTGAAGTATCTTCATTAATGAAATCCAAGGATTTAAAGTGGTTTTCAAGATGAAGTTTAATGTAGGAATATAGGATCCCATCCATATGCAAGACAACCAAGTATCAACTGACTAACATCAGAATTTTCATATATCAGCATACTGGATGACATACTAAATGACATACTTAATATTCTAAAAAGATACTTAAAGATACAGTGCTAAATATCACACACTTGTTTTTAACTTTCACGTCCTCTGGTAAGGGTGGGCCTTAGTGCGCCCATACCGCCGAGGTACACCACCTGACGGTCCTGATGAAAGCCCAGTAAATGACACATAGACGGGCAGAAACATGTTGACCCCACTTTAAGTGGAAACAACCGAGTCATTAACTGGTAAGTTTCCCACACATATTTTACTTATGTCAAACTGACCATTGAATAACATTTTTTCCGTATGGTACACTTTCTGACATTTTTAATTCACATTTCTTTTTGACACTTTTACCACAAAGAACCTGCTTCACACTAATCTGGCGTTGTAGCACACCAGGGAGGCATTCGGCTTCTCCTGGTGGGCCCGATGATGAAGCAGGTCACCACCCAGGGTGGTGAGTGAGGGCTTCCTAAAAAAAACCCCGCTGATTTTCACTGTGACTTCTTCAGGGAGATTTCTTCTCTGTGTCTAGTGCTTACACACTTCTCTCACGACACTCTTTTGTTGTTTTACAAGATTTAACAGGGTGACCAAGAGTGTCCTTTTCCCTCTCTCTCAATTTGTTATTACTACACACAACCTTGGCTTAGACCTATGATCCTTAACAAATACACTTTTTTAGCCAACCACATCAACACCCTTCGTAACAAAGGGAACTGGTTCCTATCTCGAACAGTTAACACCCCCACCACTATAGCCTGTAATCAACACTACCCGTCCACTCTCGACTTTTCTCTGTATATGGTGCTACACATGCAGGCTTAGCCATAATACCCTTCGAATCTGTATTGACAACCGGCACATTGCGGAGTCCCATCATGTAACTGTCTCAAACATAAACCGAAAACATCCCCACCACTACCTTGTCTCCCTATAAGCAACATAGGCCATTGTCCTAATAAAGCTTTTTAAACCTTACACACACCCCCAAGATGGCGGCACAGGTTGAGGTTCTAGTTGCTCCAAGGCTCCGTTCCTAAATACACTGCTTCCGGGACCAAAGTTCACGGGGAATCGGAGCAAGGGTAGGCTTACAAGCAAGTTGCTGTCACCCTTCTGTGAGTATTACGGGAATCCGCGATGCCACGGTAAGCCTTGCAAGCGTCTTTACACTACCTTAACCTAGCTCTCCCTTTTTATTTAAGGAGTGGAGCAACACCATGCTCCCTTACACCCCCCACGAGCTGTAGCTCCTGTTTACCGGGTGAGTATGCACACAGGATTACTTATCTCCTTTTCCACCGTATTACTGTCTGATTTTACTAGGGGTAACAGTTGTTGTGTATGGATCCATTAACATTCCTGTCGAGTGGGTTGGTTTACAAGCGGGATTCACAACGGCTCTTCTAAGATACAATGGTTTGTCCAATCCTCCGTTCGCACACATTGGGGCTACATTTGTATGGTAATTTTCCAGTGTCAATACTACTACATGATGCGATATTTGTTCTCACAGTCAACAAGGAATCTAAGCTTGTCTTCATTGCTACGTGTCACAAATTGCCACTATTTTAACAACCAGCACTTGGGGGATCATTCACCAACTATTGGGCACATAACGCTCGTACTGTGGCATTCCCAGTTTTCCAGGCTCACCCATGGGGCCAAATCATATCAAAATAAAGGCGTACAAATAGTCCCCTTCATATACAGGCACAAGGGAACAGTACGTCTTTAACGTAACATTCCACTATGCGGTCTCAACCAAGGGCCGCACTTTAAGGTGTCTATATGAGCGCTATGACGGCTCGAACTGCTGCATTATTGCCACTACGGGGGCTTCCTAAAACTGCCCCTTTGAACTATACCCATCGTCCACTACCACACTATCCACCTTTAGCCACTAATCGTCTGCAAGTATGAGTCTTAGACTGTATATTTGTCATTTTAATCTACTGTTTGCGAATGCATGGCGGGCAACAATACGTCAACGCTCAGGGTAACTCAGGCCCTACGAGATGCACATATTTCTCAGCTTTCACTATCAGCTGAAGATGTTATGCCCACAGCTCCTCCTACACTCAATGTAGTTTTTATTATATCTCCTTCTTTTTCCTTGTGTTCTCCCCCCCCAGCCCTAACAATCCCTTTGTTTTTTGGTGATATCCACAGGTTTCCATTACGCCCAGTACAGGACTACTAGGGCCCCACACCAGGCTTCCTTCAACAATGGTAGAGCCTGTTGATAGCTGTGCACTATACTCACATAGGTCCTGAAGAAGTGCCAACCGATTTCTTCGGAACGACTAGGCACGAAACATGTCGACCCCACCTTAGAGATTGCCTACCGGGAACATTACATTCCCATAGCGCGTCCACCCTTATTTTAATTAGGCAGGAACTACCTTAACCATTAAAGTTTTTGATTATAGGACTTACCCTGACCTATTTTAATTCACCATTCACGTGCACACTAACTCCCACTGCCCCCACACCCGCAAGCACCCAACGGCTTCTTTAAAAGATCTCCGACAAAGAGCCCAAGAAACGGTGAGCCCGTCGAGCATTGCAGCACCAGCCTGACGAGGAGCAAGGCCCAATGATGAAGCATGACACCTCTCAGGGTGTGTGAAGGCAACATGACAAAAGATTTGTCTTTTCCACCTTCCCTTCCATCCCCACTCTAAGAACTGCCCTCCCCTTGTTTAACACGTTCTCCTTGGAGCCACGTGTGCAGGACCTGTTTAAACAACTGGCTCCCGGTCCCAACCCCCCTTTTTTCCAATAGAGTATATACTAGACATTTAGCGAGTTAGCACTTACCAATTAACCAGTAGAAAGTTCTCCAGTTGGCTGGGCATTTTCAGCAAAACTGTGGACTCTTCTTGGAAAAAATTAGGTTCCATTGTGGCCCTGATGCCCATTTCACAGAAATTAAACCTCAATGGGAAGCACTTACAAATATAACCACAGCACAAGTGATTCTAACTTTTTGGACTTGGTGAAGGCAAATTAAGTGTGTTTCCTCTTGTATTCCATGTGGAAAATGATATGAAATTCTTACAGAATATGAATGCATATTTGATCTATTGGAGCGCAAGCTGATCTGTAGTGACTGTGACAAGTATTATTTTTGTTGATGACTCCTGGTGAGCACAGAGCCCATGGTTCTCTCTTTTAATTACCCTGGGTATGGAAATGCCCCAAATCAGCTGCAAGCTCCTTCTGTTTGGCCCCACCCCATTTTCCTAAGCGGTATGCAAAGTTCTTCCCCCTTTTCTACGTTGATCGACAGCTTACCAAAGGGCCCCAGAGGGCATTTCCTGCTGATTTTGGTGATGCAGTCTTGATGCAGGGGAATACGAGGACAGCTCCACCAATCAAAGAATCAATCAAAGAAGCACTAAGGGCCACATGTACGACCATATCATTTTGCGACTCACATTTTTTTGTGACTCGTAATTAGTGAGTCACAAAATTAAATGTACAACATTGTCTCAGACACTGTTTGCGATTCCCAAATGGGTCGAAAGGGACCTGCCTCATTAATATTCCTGAGGCAGGTTGCAATTTGCGACCCATTGCAAATGGCCAGCACTTACAAGGATGGGGGCCTGCTGGGGTCCGCAGACCATCATGTCTATGACTGCTTTTTCAATAAAGTAATTTTTATGAAAAATTATAGCCCATTTTCCTTAAAGGAAAATGGGATGCATTTATGGGATGCATTTAAAAAATAAAAATAAAATGTTTTTGTTTCATTTTTTAAGAGTAGACAGTCGCCCATTGGACCACTGCCTGCTCTTAAAAACTGTTGTTGCAGCCAATCACATAGGGACCCCTGCCCATTTACAATTGGCTTACCACCTACTTGAAGTAGACGTAAAGTGCAATTGTTTTGCAACAACATTCTAGCAAGGATTCATGTTATCACAGATTTGTGGACCAAGACCTTGAGGAACAATCACATTTCTGAAATTACATGCACACTAGGTCACTGGAGACATTTCCTTGTGGTGCATTATGCAGCTGCAGTGTAGATAATGCACTAGACATTTACCCAACGAGGTAGCACTGACAAATTAGCCAATAAAAGTACTCCAGTTGGGTAGACATTTTGTGCAAAACTGTGGCAGGTGAGGTTCTGTTCAGGCCCAGTCACTTACACAGATACTGATACAGCCACACAGACAATCAGACACCCCCTCACACACTAATTCAACCACTCTCACATATACTTACAGATCTCCTCAGGCACTCACACACCCACTCACTCATCCATAGGGCCGCTGACACTCCTACTCACTCACCCGTATAGCCATTGACACAGCCACTCACTCCCCTATACACTTACACAGCCAATCATCACCCATACAGTCACACATACACCCATAAAACTACTCACACTCACCAACCTTTACATCCACTCACAGAACCCCTCTGAAAGTTGACAGATTAATGTTAGGAAATAAAAATTTTAAAACCTTAGAGAATCACTGAAAAAACAAAGGTAACAGCGACATTATTGTTCAGAAATAATGTTAAAAAATCATTGAAAATCAACGAAAAAAACATCGGTTGGAGGGATGTTATGTTGAAGAAATAGTTTTAAAAACCAAAGAAATTCACTGAAAAAAGCAAAGTTTATATGGACGTTATAGTTAGGAAATAACATTAAAGCACCATAGAAATTCACTGAAACAAAATAGATTGCAGTAACAGTATAGTTAGGCTCAGATTCTATTCATACAATACTAGTGAAATTCAACAGCTATAACTACCTTAGCTAACTATAAGTTATACCCCTCCCAAATGCACTGCTTATGACCTCATATATTACATCTCTCATGACATGGACACAGACAACAATGATGATATCACTGATGCAATTCTTGGCTCCAGGAACCCAACGGCGAGGGCAACTTATTTAAATAAAAGAGAGGGAGAACACGGGGACCCCCTTTCTGAGTCTAGTTAGGCCCTGGGGACCCAATCCTCCACAGCCACTCTTTTAAATAAAGTGGAGGGGTATGTGTGACACCCCCCATTGGGCCGATTTCGGCCACAAGAACCCCATCCTATGGGGCCTGGCATTCTTTTGAGTGGGGGACATGCAGCCCCCTCCTAGGCTATTTTTGCCCACTGGCACCATCCTCGAGGACCAGTGAAGTTTTCATGCGGAAGGAAGCAATTGCACCCCCTTCCTGGGCTGACTTCAGCCCTGAAGACCCCCAGAGCCCGGTGACATTTAGTAGGGGGAGGAGGTGACCCTCCTCCTGGGCAGATTTCGGCATTGGGGACCCCATCCCTTTGGGTCAGGCAACATTTTACAGGTGGAGGAGAATGCGGCCATCCTCCCCAGGCCGATTTCAGCCCGGAGACCCCATTCCCTGGACTATGCTAAGGTAAATGGGGGTGCCCTGGAGCCCACTCGGGTACCCACCATAGTGTATTTGGGGGCTGCAGGAGGAGCATAAAGCAAGAGCCGGCATTGCTCCTGTCCACAAGAAGCAGTTAATGATGGTGCACCGTGTGTGCAGGAGCAATCTTTTTATCTGCCTTCCTACCTGCTTCACGCCAGGCAGGGAAGGAAATCAAATGTTTACTCCCAGTAGGTGGGAGCATTTTTGAAGCTCCACGAGCTGGGAGTGAACTTGGTGCTTGAAAATGTCCCACCAAGAGAGGCAAGGCACAAGTTTCCCTGCATGCAGTGCTGGGGCCAGGGAAACTGCTATGTCCCAGGGGTGGGCTCCCCAGGACATAGGCACTGAGCCAGCCCTGGGGTACCCAGGGCCATTATTGTTCTCCTCCCTTAAAGTAATCAGCCCCAGAGGAGGTTTCCTTGGGCCATTTCAGGCTCATGGAGGGGGGCTGCATTACCCTCCCTAACCATTTTACAAAATGTCTGCCCGAGGGTAGGTTTCCTGGGCCTCTAAAGGCTAAGAAAAGGTGGCTTTTGTCCCTCCTCCCTATATAAACAATGTTCAGCCCTGGGGGTGAGCTCCCAAGGGCCTCTGAAGGCTCAGGAGGAGGGCCAGGCAGCTCCCCTCCCCTTTATGAAATTACCCTCAGAGTAGGCTCCCCAGTGCATAAGTTGTTTAATGCAGCTCGGCCAATATTTTTATTTCCAAACCCACAAGAGTCTCGCGGGGTTGCTGCCTTGTTTGCCATTTCTTCATTTTTTAGAGTGATGCGGTCCCTATGTCCTAGGATGTCAGGGTACCCCTACCCTGCCTTCATATGTCTTTAGTTTTTTAGAACTTCAGGACAGGGGACTAGGGGGCTCATTAGGATGGCATAACGATCGCCTCCTCCGGGCTGGCGGTGGCGATCATTACGCCATCCTCATATGAAATACCCCCTCCATATTATAATGGTGGTGGGTATTGCGGCGGACACAAAGTCCATCCACCGCTTTTCCACAGGGTGGAGCTGGGCCACTAATATGGGGGCAGTGCCTAGTAGGCACCACCAGCCATATTTTGATGTGGGTGTTTTTAAGGCCGTTCCATGGTGGCGATGCCATCATGGAAAGTCTGTAGGGATTGGCTTTGGGGGCCCGTTGCAGGCTCCTAGGGGGGAGGAGGGGTGGTGGGTGCACTTGGGGGGTCCCATGGTACCCCCTGCATTTCCCTTCACCAAGTGGCAGGCACCGCGTGGTTCCTGCCGCATGGTGCAGAGAAATGCTGTGCATGCCCTTTTACCACTGCAGACGGTGCTGCAGCCAGCAGCACCATCCATAATGGTAAAAGGCCAGGATGCGCCCACCAGTATGGCGGGCGCATCCTAATTGGGCCGGTGGGACCACCGCACGTATGGCGTTCAGTCCCATCAGCATTATGGTGGCGGGCAGACTGATGTCCGTCCGCCATCATAATGAGTCCCTAAGTCCCTGAATCCTGTCATGACTGCCAGCAACATTTTTCTCATGTTGCTGGCAATCAATCAGAACACTCGCTGTCATAGGAGTTTGAATCCCATAGAAGTGAGATGGCCCAAGAGAAATAAAGCTCCCTGGGTGAATCAGATGCTCTATTTTTAAACTGGTACTCCTACTGGTCTCTCAAGACTCTCATAGACCCATCTGCCAAAATATGCAATGATGTTTCACCCTAAATTTTGCAAAACCTACTGATTGAACATATATCAAATCACAAAAAGAACAATCTGTGTACCAAGATCTAGCTTCCTGCCAAATTTGTTGTAAATCGGTTCAGCAGGTTTTGCTTTAGGCCATCTTAAAGAAGTCTATAGAAAATGCATTGGTATTTTGTGTTTTAGGACCCCCTTTTTTATTGGCCTCTGTTCGACGGATGACCCCAAAACTTTCTAGGAAGGAGCTGAGCTGGACGACCTTTTTTTTCAAGGTTTTGTGGAGATTTTCCAAGTGACACCAAAGTTATTAGCAAACCAAAAACACTCTTTCTAAGGAAAAGCAGACCTTACTACTACCTAGATGTGACTTCTACTAGGTAATATATATATATATGTATATAACTGAAGTAACTATAACTCACGCCCCTGATATGCACAGTGTTTTATGTAATTTCAGATATCATCAATGATGTTGTCAATGATGTCATAGAACATGTCATGAGTGATGTTCTAGTGTGGTTTTCAGCAGTGCATGGGGAGGGTGTGAGTTATAGTTACTTCATTTAACAATAACTGGTGAATTTCAGTGTATTTTAGAGTTTACATTATTACATTTAACTGACATTTTCACCTAACTATACCATCTCTTTAACCTTTGTTTTTTTCATTGAATTTCTGAGTTTTATTTTAATGTACAGCGAAATATACCATACCTATCTATTTACCATACCTATCTAGAATGTCACTTTAACCATTGTTTTTTCTGTGAATTTCTGAGGCTTTTTTAAAATAAAGTAGAAATATTATGAGATTTCATTTAAGTAAGGCAGACCTACTGAACACCTTTCAGATTTTAAGTTTCGGCATCAGGTAATTCCCATAGGATTGTTCTGGCTTACCTGTGGAAGTCCATATCTGGTGCTTGGCTTACCTTGAGGAGGAGCTAGAGTACATTTTCTACTGTCTTGCAACCTTTTTGGCTGTAGTAAATTTAGAGGTGTAGTTTGTGAATAGCAAAGGGTCTACTCCTTTGTGGAAATATGATTGTAATTTCATATTCTTGTCTAAACCCCTCATTCCTGCTCCCTAAACCATTCATGAGTGAGTTGTCCTCTTTTTCCTACCACTCCTCCAGTCCCACCCAAATGTATTACCAAAATGTAGGTTTATATATTCAGAGATCTTTGCACATGTGGAAGAGATTTCTGCAGAGAAAGCTAGAAGTGGCTGAGACGGATGTAGGTTTGTGGATTGCAATTTGTATTATGTGAGTAGTAATACTGTAGTTCTACTAAATGTAGCACAAAAGGTAGTTTGTTAGTTATACCCACTGTGTTTTTAAAAGTGCTGTTAAACTTGATGGAGAGTGAGCTATCCACCAGTGAGTGTTTATTGCACTTTTTGAACTTTAGTAAAGTAGATGGAAAATTAGAGCCCCTGTGAATTAACCAGGGTTAAGGGTATGGTATGTAGTATTTTGGAAAAACTGATACAGTAGGATATTTGTGGGTATTCACAAATATTCCTAAGACAGCACCACCATCCTTCACACTAATTATACATTCAGTTTCAAAATGTTAAATTATATGGACCTGATCACTTTCTTTACACTTTGCTTTAAATGTACTCTTTTTCAATATTGTCAAGCTACAATTTAATATTAACTTTAAAACTATGGAAACTCTGCTGTCAAGGCAGAGAACTCCACACATAAATAGATAGGACTGGCCTTTCTTTTAATATGTGTAGTTTTTCACTCTGACTCTCTGTAGTCGTAAGGTTACTATTAAGTTGTATTTTGTGAATACTGAAAAAGAGTTTACCTACCCAACAGTGTAAGTTTACCTTTGTGAAGCAGGCTCTGTTAGAAATGGGGGTCTGTAGTTGTCAGAGGTAGGTACCTTTGTCCAGGTAGGGACCCTTCTTACTAGTCAGGGTAAGGGGGATAACCTTCTAAAGTATTCCCTGCTCACCCTGTTGGTAGCTTGGCACAAGCAGACGGGCTTATCTCAGAGTCAGTGTGTAAAGCATTTGTACACACATACAGTAACACAGTGAAAACACTACAAATGGACACCACACCAGTTTGGAAAAATAAGCAAAACTTAATCTAAACCAACAAAACCAAATCCGACAAAAATCCAAGATACAATACTGTAAAAATAATTACTTTGCAAAATAACCTTGAAGTTGCAGAATAGCTGAAAAACACAGTTCTTCCAAGCCAGCAGCTCTGTCCGTGGCTACAGAGATGCTGAAAACAACAGAATGTAACAGTTTCAGCCGACCATGTTGGTACGGGCCAGCTAAAGCATAGACAGACTCGTGAACTGTACCTTTCTTGTTGCAGCCGGCATGTTTTAAATGTAAATTGTAAATGTAAATTGATACTTGTATAGCGCACTACTCACCCGCGAGGGTCTCAAGGCGCTTGTACGAATACCGCTGTGGAACCCATCCTGGCTTTCCCTGTGAGGTGTCCACTCCTGGGCACCCCCAAGGTGGAGGCCAGGCATCCTTAGCGTTGTGGGGGCCGTTGTGGAGATTAAGCAAGCTATTGCCCAGAGTTGCAGAGTGGGACTCCATGATTGGAATAGGCACCGAGGCGAGAATTATCAGGTCCGTGGAATTTTGAGCCCAAGACCCGCCGAGGCGGGGAATTGAACCCTGGTCCCGGGCTAGACCTCTGCATCAGGGTCTGCCGCTCTAACCATTGAGCCACACTCTCTACGTCTCCATGTTGCTGCGGGTTGGTTGAGGGCGACCATTATGGTTGCGTTGCAAACAAATGGAAGTGGTGCAGAGTTCAGTGCCCTCACGATGCGGTGCAGACAGCAACTCAGTGATGATCATCCAGATGGTGTCGGTGAGCTCAAGGCTTATGGTGCAAGGTCAGGCAGTGCTCGATGCGGTGTTGGCAATTGCTGTGTC
Organism: Lissotriton helveticus; assembly: GCF_964261635.1. Taxonomy (NCBI): domain Eukaryota; kingdom Metazoa; phylum Chordata; class Amphibia; order Caudata; family Salamandridae; genus Lissotriton; species Lissotriton helveticus. Next base: position 14,391,172 of record NC_136060.1, on the reverse strand, counting down.
GGTGTCATCCAGGCAGGATGAGGCGAGGCGGTGCACGGTGCCCACAGGACACGGCGCAAGGAACGGCTCGGTGACGATCATCCAGACAGCATTGGTAAGTCCAAGGATGTGGTGAGAAGTACGGCAGGGCCTTCTGTGGTGCCTTCATGACACGGAACCCTGCAACGGACTCAGTAAGAGAGTTGGTTGTTCCTTTCATCTGCAGTGACTGAAACCAGCGGTTCCAGCGATCGTGCCCAGAAAGATGGTGAGGTCTTTGCTGGTCCTGAGACCTCTTTAACAGGGAGCAAGCTCCACTTCCAAGCCCTCGGAGATACCTTCTCAAGCAGGATACACACACAGTTCCTCTCCTTGGAAGAAATAGCTACTGTAGGCCAACCCCAGTCAGCACACAGCAAAGGAGCAGTACTCCTCCTGCAGTCTTTTCTAGCTCTCTTCCTTGGCAGAGTTTCCTCTTGAAGTCCAAAACCGATCTTTGAAGTTTTTTCTATCCATGAGACTTTCAATAGGAGGCAAGCTATACTTCAAGCCCTTGGAGAAAACTCTAAAAGCAGGATGATGAAAGCACAGTCCGGTCTTGTCCCTGCCCAAGAAAGAAGCAATCACTGGAGGCCAACCCCAACAGCACACAACACAGGGGCAGAACTCCTCCTCCAGCTTTCCCGGTTCTTCTTCCTGACAGGTTCCTTAGTTCAGCAGTAATCTAAAGTTCAGGTGTCTGGGCCTGACTTTTTATAGCACACATTTTGTTGGTCTCTGGTGGCAGAGAAGCTCTTTGCCCAGACATAACTGTTCTTTCCTTTCTGGTGTAGCTGCCCGGCAGGATGTGAAGACAGCATTGTGTAAGGCAGACCAGACCATTTCAGGTGCAAGGAAATCTCCCCCTACTCTAAATGCAGCCCAGGTCGATTCAGCACCAGCCCTGACTCATTCAGCAAAGGCAGGACAAACATCACCCCCCCCCCCCCCATGGCTGTCTGAGAGATTGCACATCCCCAGTCAATGTCACTCAAAAACCAGACAGTCAATCCACAAACCGGCAGAGGCACACAGGATGGCTAAGCAAGAAAAAGTCCACTTTGTAAAAGTGGTATTTCCAAACACACAATATAAAAATCATCTTTAATAAAAGATGCATTTTTATATTCTGTCTCAAGGCATACTAAACTCAAATTTCCCATCTTGTCCCAATGGGAAGTTATGTTTGTAAGATGTTATAAATAAACTCCCATTCCATCCCATGGGACAGATAGCCCTTCCATAGTGAAAAACAAAATACACTGTATTTCACTATCAGGACATGTCACATACCTTAGTACATCCTACATTTCACATACACTGCACGCTGCAGTTGGGCCTACTGTGGGCCTACCTTACATGTAAGAAAACGGAAGGTTAGGGCCTGGCAAAAGGGTTCACTTGTCAGGTCGATATGGCAGTAACAATCAGCGCACAGACACTGCAGTTGCAGGTCTGAGTTACATTTACAGGCTGCTCATGTGAGTGGCACCATCAGTGCAGTGCTGCAGACCCACTAGCGGTATTTGATTTCATGGAACTGGGCACACACAGTGCACTTTTACTAGGGACTTACCAGTAAATCAAATATGCCAATCATGGAATCACCTATCAATAAACACAATTTACAAGGAGAGCATATGCACTTTAGCACTGATCAGTAGTGGTAGATTGCCCAGAGTCATAAACCATCAAAAACAGGTCAGAAACAGGAGGCCAAAGAGCAAAAAGTCTGGGGATAAACCCGCTAGACAAGCCAGGTCTAACAGGCCATAAGAGCTTACAGCGTGGGAAACTGATCCAAAAATGCAGTTGCTCAGGAGTTAAATAAAAATTAATTTCAAACCATGTTTCCTGTCAAGCTTATCACCACATGGAAAATGTGTTCCCATATGGTGATAACAACTTAATAATGGTATTAACGATTTAAATCTAGTCCTTAAAAAAATTTAGTTTAAAAATGAGCAAAATGTTGTCATACTCTCCTGCTGCTTACACAATCAGAATTTAAACAAATTTCTCCAAATAAGCTATCCACAATAGGAAGAGAAATAAGATGCTGTCCAAAATGCGGGTTGCAAAAAGCAGATGATGGGCATATGTTCTGGCAATGTCCTGGCGTGAACGCTTACTGACTAGAAGTGGGTAAGATATTGACAGAAGTATTGATAATGAACATAGAGGTAAGCCTATCTTTGATTATTTTTGGGATTTTAGATAAATGTATTTTTAGTGGGTAGAAGCGCTTGAACGGCTGTTATTTCATTTTCATTTAAAAAAAACTTTATTTCGGTCAACATGACCTCAAAAGTACATTCACAGTGCAAAAAAATAAATTTAAAATTGCAACATAAGTCAATTACATTTAGATTTAAAAAAATAAAAAGGACACTAATAGAAGCAAGTGACACATATATAATGGTGAATGAGCTCTATACGACATTTTTAAAAACCTACACATCAAACTAATTTTACCGTGGAAGAATATAAGGAGCAAAACTCACAGAGGGTAGTTCATGGCAGGCTATAATGCTCCATACTCGGAAAGTGCAAAGTGCAGATAAAAAAATAATTTACATAAAAACATTTACCTAACAAGATTTCTAAAAAAGAGGACCTATATTCCACCATTCTGCATCGATAAGACCTAGCACTCGAGCCTCCCTATGGTACAGGCTGCATCTACAGAGAATATTTGAATTGGTCAGGATGGTAAACTAGTAGATTACCATTTCTCTATAGCGTAACTAGGGGGCCAACAGGCAACCTTATTTTGTTCTAATAAAAGCAAGGCCTGATTTTCAAACTGGCTGGGATAGCCACGGTAGATATTTTCCAGAGTATTAATTAATGAGTGAAGTTATTACATATCCACCAAGAAAATCCTTTAGCTCCTTTCATGATGCTTTTATGTATGTCCTTTGGGTACACCACATGGAAAATAGGAAACCTGCAACTGAATAGACTATCGGGATACTAGTATCGTGCTTCAGTATCCTGAAGGTCTCAGATAAAGGTCTAGTTCCAAGGTTCCTACAAATCTTCACCAACCATCGTTTTCTTGCCTTATGATAGCCAGGGCAGCTAAACAATACGTGAAGTACTGACTCTTCAGGGCAATCACATGCCGGGCAATTTAAAACTTGCATATCCCCCCACTTGTATGTAAAACAGCGAAGAGGTAGGGCCCCATGCCTGACCTGGAGGTAAGGCTTTTTAGCAGCTGCCGGTTTAATTTCATATAGGAACGGCTCGAAGCTAAACCTGTCTTTAATTTCTAAAAAGGCTGTGGTTAGTCTGCCAGTTCGAGAGCAGCTATGTAGCTGTGCCAATTTATACTCCTCATAGTGGGCCTTTAGTAATTTCCTGGGTAGAGAGGAACAGGCGGTCTCAGGATCATCCCAAAGCTCACCCAGCCCCATACTAACTAGCCAATGTTTGATATAAGCAAGCCACGGCAGTTTGACAGCCCCTCGCAGATTCATTATTTCTGATAGCTCCTCCCTGTATGATAAACGTTCGGGGGTAACCCACAGGCGACGCCTGTACAGTAAAGGTTTCAGATTTGATACATCCGCGATTGCCATAAGGCCCAAATCTAATCGGAGCAGAATTAGCGGAGTGCTCCGTGGGAGTTTTAACAACTGTCTGAGGAAATTATTCTCTACTTGAGTAAGGTTCTCGTGGCTTACATGCCCCCAAAGTTCAGCACCACATAACGCCCCTCCCCGGGCTTGAACCTTGTAGATATGATAGCCGGACTCAATGGTTTCTGACTAGACTTGCAGAAGACCTTCATGATACCACCTGATGATCGCGCTAGTTTTAGTGATCATTTTTTAATCTGGGCCCCCCAATCCATAGTTTCTGCGATTGTTATCCTGAGATAATCGAAAGAGATACTCTTTCAAGGGGTTTACCATTTAATGAAGGGTTAGCACTTGTACTTTTAGGGCTATTTAACGCCATACATTTGGTTTTCTGTAGATTAATTTCAAGACCTCTTTGACTACAGAATACTTCAAATTTATTGAGTACCCTCTGGATCCCCATGGGTGATTTGGATACTAATAAAGTATCATCGGCAAACATCATTGCAGGGATGAGTCGGGAGGCTAGTTTAGGGGCGTCAAGGTCTTTTTCTGCTGGTAAAAAATCTATCAAGCCATTGATATAGAGGCTGGAAAGAGCAGGGGCAAGCACGCAACCCTGGCGAACACCGCGCTTAATCGGGATGGGTGCAGAAAGCTTTCCATCCTTGCCAAACCTGATTTGCGCAAAGTTATCCTCAAGCAGCAGCTTGATGAGATGGATTAAGTATACGGGAACCCCCATCTCGTAGAGGACTGTCCACAATTTTTCCCTTGGAACCAAATCAAAGGCTGACCGGAGGTCAACGAATATTAAATAGAGGCTGCCACCCTCCAAGCACACAGTCTTCCAATGTAACATTTGGAGCCTAAGTATTTGGTCCACAGTGAACAGTTTTTCCCTAAACCCTGCCTGTAGAGGGGTTAATATCTTCTGTTCTTCCATCCAAGATTGTAGCCTAAGCAGCACTACACGCGCAAAAATATTTTGTGAGATGTCTATCAGCCTAATTGGCCTATAATTGTTTGGCAGGAGTGGAGAGCCTTTTTTATAGATCGGAATTATTTCCGCTCCAGCCCAGCTAGGGGGGATCTTCATACCATGCAGTATTGCATTAAATAGGACCCAGAGATATGGAGCCCAGACAGATGGTTCACTGCGAAAAAGATCCCCCGGGAATTTTATCTAGGTCGGGTCCTTTGCCTAGAGCTATTTTTGCTAACGCACCCTTGATTTCATTTAAGCTTATACTGTATTTAACGTCAGGGGCTTCTTTGCATTCACCGGAGCTTGGGGAGTAATCAATCCCCATAAGACAGCCATTGCCTGGCTCAACGATCGATATTTCTTCCTTGGAATAAAGTGATTCAAAATGTTCCTGCCAAACCTCTTCTCCCAGATTCGGATCTACCGGTGATCTAAGGCCAGAGCTGTCCAAGTTGACGACTCTCCAGAATGTCCTTATATCCCTAGCCCCCAAAGCGCTTCTCAAGGCATCCCATTTGTCCATTTCCCACCCTTTCTTGGCTTTTATTAAATCGCAGTTTTATATGTCGTCCTGGCAGATTTGATTGACGGACGATCATTATTAGCCTTGATGGACATTTGCTCATTTGATCATTTGGACTTACGGCAATGGTCATTATACCATGGGTGGGGGGGCTTCCTGTTCGGCCTGCTTGTTTTTTTTGGATAGAAAAAATCCAATGTGGCTTCTTCTAATCTAGCATGGTTCTTCTTCACCCACTCAAGGTATATACCACCCCCATTTTGAATTATTGAGTGGGATGCTATCTGAAGCACCAGGAGCAGGGCTTCATATAGAGAGCTCATTCTGGCTTGAGATTGACTAAAATCAGACCATCGCGCTCTTCGCCTACAATTGGAGAGTGTCAACCTGGGATGAATAGGGTTGTCCAAATTTAAAGCACCATTTTTTAACTGGTGGACATTTGGTCTCTGGGATTACCCAGAAATTATCCTCATCATGTAAGCTATCCTTGAGCAATCCCTCCAGTGGCTCGAACTGACAATTGAAATCCCCTCCCAAAATCACTGTATGTTTATCAGAAATGGTACCTAAAAAAGTAGTTAATTCTTCCAGCGAGTTAATTCTTTGGAATGTTATTAATTCTAATTGTCACTGCTCGTAGGGAAATTTGTATTAACTGGATTTCCAGCAGCCCACCGTCTTGCGCAGCTTGGTAAAGACTGCTAGACGATATAGTAGATTAGACTGCATAAATGCTTTTGTGAAGGGGGTCAGTATATGGGAAACACTTGCTAGTTACGCTTTAAATTTACAATTTACATAGTCAATAGAGGATTAAAATGGTCCAAGGATTAAGACATTCTAATCCAATGGGAGGTATGAGAGGGAACAACCATTACCTCAAAATAAAGGTTTATAGTTGGTGTATCAGGGCAAGGGAACATCTGGAGGAATCGAATGTATACTGTGTTCTCTAAACCCAATACTCACTGTAACAAACACCTTTGGATTGTTGCATACGAGGACCAAAAAAAGAATTTAAACAAATTGATGTTGTACCATGTTCAATCCTTATTTTTTTAATTGAAAATACATTTTTTAGAGAACAAAAATCTTCAAAACGCATGAAGTAATTATTTTTCATCATTAATAAGCAGTCAGAATAGCCTGAAACACCAGTCCAGAGACAACATGGGACTATATTACGTTCAAATATAGCCGTCTTTGTTACGTGGAGATAACGGGTGTGCTTGATAGACAAACCCAAATACAGGCAATTGGAATGTTTGTTCTTGAATTGGATAACTCAAGATGTGGTATTTGGCTTGTTGAAATAGAAGCTGATCGACAACAAGAATACCCTCTACGGACTTATATCCACCACAGTTCCCACGCTTTTGTCAGGGGTTTGCATTGAAAGGAATAGTTTAATTATGTGTTCACCCTGGGTTCTGTCAGAACCCTTCACCCAGGATTTGCTGCAGCACCTGAGCAGGCCCTTTGGGGTGCACAATTTATTCTGAACTCCTGGTACAGCAATAGCATCACGTAATAATAATAATTGTCCATAAAACGTTTCTGACACTTGATATCTATTGTTCTGCTGCATCCCGCTATTTGCTTAGAATGCTTCTTTCTTTCGATGATGCTTTGTCAGTGTTCACGTGAAAAGCTACGAATGTATATGTAAAATGGAAAGCCGGATTAAATGACATTTTAGGTCAAATCTTTATGTGACATATCCGCTCGACTTTGAACGCTGGGAAGCATTGCTTTATAGGGGTATCTTCTTTTTTTTTTTTTTTTTTTTTTTACAATGACAGCACATCTATATTTTCTGCCTCAGCACAATAAATGAAAGTTGCTATTTTCACAAAGCATCCCTTTGACATGACTGAATTCAGTAGTAACCCAGCAACAGAAATCTTGAAACAACCCTGATTTATTTTGAGTGGCTATTAAAGCAAGTGCGACTGTCTGGTGAAGAGTCATGTTAATAATGCCCAATCAAGCGCCAAGGTTTGCCTTATGAAGTCAAGTGCGATGAGTGCGAGTGCAGAAGGACCGAACCGGAAGTTCTCATGCAATCACATGCAGCCTTCAAAATGGGACATCCATCTTTCTCTGTTTTGCTTTCTTTGTTTGCTGGAAGCTGATAGAAGCGAGCCTGTAGGGGGCTCCTTATTTCTAATACATTTCTTCTTCCCCGGACAGCTGCTAGCCACAAAAACGAGCTCCTAAAATACACCTTCACATAGTATGACAACCAATTTTGAACACTGTCAAAAAGGTGTGCTGCTCTTTGTTTACACATTCACACTTCCGTCTATTGTCTGGAGATAAAGAAAGTCCCTTTTGTGCACTTGCAGCCACGGCATCTATTCTCATTGCTGTTTTCTGACAGGGGCACCATTTTACTATTATGATTTGCAGAGCACACTGGGGAAGCAGGTACCGGGGTGTCATGTTGTCACAATCCAAAATATCCCGTGGTTTTAGCTTGCATATGCATGGAGCCCCCTGAGACGTTCCTATTTAAAATCAACTGAATGTGTCGCAGTGCAAAAAGAAACTGAATGTTACATGTGTTTGATACCTTATTCAGAATTCATTATTTTTCAAACCACAACTTCTTGACAGAATTTAACAATATGTCCCACATAGGCACATCTGGAGCATTCGTGCCATTGTGTCTAGCATCAGCGGGAGTGGAAAGAATATATTTTGCCTCAACTTCAGTCACATATTGTCCCCGTAAAAACAAAATCCAGTAACATCTATTTAAACATTTTTTCAGTAAGTTTTGCAGTGTGCAAAAATGTTGTAGAGACCGATATATTTATTTTGAATCCATTACGAAATATTATAATATCACTCACTTTTGATATAGAGCAGAGCCATAAAAGAACCGATTTCTTATTTACGAAAAAAAGCACTGTTGCTTTCTGAGAAGTCTATAAATTCCTCATCCTCGATACACAACCAACACACGTTAATTTTTTGTGCATACACAGTGATGCCAAGGGCACAAGTTCTAAAAAACCGAAGTGGGGGACTGACCAGGTTAGGTAGTTTGCAAGTGACATCAAGGCGCATGACATCACACATAGCATCACGGGAAACGACATCATAGGAAGTTGCATCACAACCTATGACCTCACAGGAAGTCACATCACATGAAGTAACATCAGCTCTTAACACCTCAGACATTTGTTTAGCAGTTCTATCATCAATACATTTGAGAGATTTCTGAGATTAAATGAATGAGATTTTGCATCTGTGCTGTGCCAAAACAGTGACCCACCCGACCCAAAATTTGGACCTTAATGTATACATTTATTTTTTCAAAACTTTGCCACAAAGAAACTGGCAGTAAGAAGAAATGTGGCAGTAAATCTGTTCTGCTTAGTTGGTTGCAAAGTCTACATTTTAAAATATCTTATGGGGTTAAGGCTCCTACTACAGAGATCTCTGTGTGCTCAGTAAATCTCAGGGAATAACAATGGTACGATAACTCTGGAGGTTAATATACTTGCTGGAGAGATATATGTTTTGTCTTGTCCTAGGTTTTAATCATAGTAGCACAGAGGTTTAATGTGGCGCCTGAAAAGTGCACCGTTCAATGTGCAAATGAAAAATGTGTATTTTGTGGAGCTAGGTAAGTGAGTTACTGCTTTGACCCCAAAGATCCTTTTCTTACTTGAAGTTCATAAATTGTTATCCCTTTAGCACAGCACAGTGAGCTATGAAGGACATGTGACATTGTAACCCTCACTGTTTTATTTAGCACATCCTGTACACTGATTTCTGTACATTTGATTTATCGTCAATGTATAATGTTTACGTGTCTTATATGAAGCGCTCTGACACCCTGCCTTAGGATGAGTTTTGCTACAAAAGAAATAAAACAAAATAGTGGTATTTCATTGTTATTTGTGGAAATACTGGGACAGACCGGCACATCTGACATTCTTACAGTGAAAGCATATGTTTTATATGCAGGGACTAAACAAAGTCAAAAGCATGCGTCTGTTATGTACCTGTGAAGTGATAAACTGTGTGGCTTTGTTTCTACTCCCTTGCATTGAGGTGTGAGGCTCCCAAAAGCTCCCAGCCATGATACTAAAAAAAAGAGGGCCTAATGGCCCCTTAACTTCAACCTTTGTTGTGGGCGAACTGGAATTGAAAATAAGAAAGCTCCTTTCCGATCTGCGCGTTGCTGCTCAAAATTAAAACAGACAATGTGGCGACACTGCTGAAAGTGTCCTGGTGTCTGAAACCTACCCCGGGATGAATTCAGCATATTTTTTCTGTGCCCAACTTCTTTTCAGGGTGGGCAGCATCCACCCTTTGAAAATAGTGAATGGATGCTGTCTACTCACGTGTACACACAACTTCTGCCCTGGTGATGCTTGTTGTGTTTATTGGTCTTTTGGAGTTTTGTCTAGGGTGACTACTTGTCCAAACATAACAGAAAGTGAGGGCCGTGTCAATAATATGTCATCTTTAGCCACAAAGCTTACAGTGACTATAAAGTGGCCATGTCCGTCAACACAAATTCAATGAGTTTGTCAGGCAGTGTTAGATTTGGCATGTTTTGGCGTGTTTCCCCTGAGTTTTTGCTTTCTGACCTCCCAGTTTTAACTCTGTTTTTGCTGGTGTAATGTTTCTGCGCACTTTTCTCACTGCTGAACAGTGGTAAAGTGCAAGTGCTCCTCTGGTATAATGTGTTATGAATTGCATTGGCTCTAGCAGTCTGATGGGCCAAGGCTGGGCTGAATAGGGCCGCATTGAATAGAATGGGGAGGAGATTTCCTTTCAGCTACCTGGGCCTGGTCTGCTCTCAGACAATGCTGTCTCAACCTCCTGTCAGGAAGCTGCACACAGGAGGGCAGAACTGGTTTAACTAGTTACAGACACTCTGCCTTCAGGGAACTAAGGATTTGGTGGTATAAATATTGGGGCCCAAACCCCAGAACAGTAGAACTCTTTTGGACTAAGAAGACTGACAAGAAGAAGAGCTGGAGAAGCTGTGAGGAGGAACTACCACTTTGCTGTGTGCTTTGCTGTGTTGGCCTGCAGTGGCTGCTTCTGTCTTTGGAAGTGAAAAGAATGGACTGAACTTTATGCAATCTACTTTTGTGAGTTTCTCCAAGGGCTTGAGTTAGAGCTTGCCCCCTGTTAAAGAAGTCTCAGGAACAGCAAAGATTCAAGCTCTTCTGCCCTCAGTACTGGGAACTGTGTGTTTTGTGCTGCAACAGATGAAAAAGCAACCCGAGGATGTTGACGCCACTGCCGACTCCGTGTCCTGATGGCCCCATAGAGGGCACTGCTGCAACGGTGCACCAAGGCCCTGGTCTCACCGATGACGCCTGCTAATGCCACCACCGAGCCGCTGCTTGCACACCGTCCTGTGGGCACCGCAGTCCGAACTGCCTCACTTCACGACGATGCCTTGGTATCACCGCCGCCGCTCCACGCAGGAATCGATGCCGCTGCTTGCGCCATGGGTCGAAGGCACTGCTCGTAAAGTTACATGAAGCACCGCCCTCATCCCGCACCACAGCTTTGGCCCACCGATGCCGGTGCCATTGGCTCCAGTTCGTCAGCCGAAGACAGCGCTTCAGCAATGTCGCTGCCGCTGTTTACACCGTAACCTGCCAGCATCGCAACAAGCACTGCATTCACTTGGCACCACAACCCTGGTCTCACCGATGACTCCATCCGACACTGCCCCCAAGCCGCTGCTCACACCGCGACCTGAGAGCACGGCACCTCCCACTGCTACACTTCGCACCACAGCACCTGACGCTTATTAACGCCAGCGATCCTGACTTCAACAGAGAGGAGTTCGATCTGCAACACGTGTGACTTCGAGTGCCCCAATGACTCCTGCACCGACCTCCAGAACCAATGCCTGCGGACGCCGTGCTTTCGGAAGCTCAACGAGAGGTCCCCGACGACCTGCATTTCTAAAAGGTACTGTTTGCGGGTCTTCCCAACACTGTAGCTGGCCCGCGACGCCACAGTCGGCCAGAACTGTTTGGATTTGTTTGCTCACCACGCCGTGATAGCCCCGGACGGAGCTATCGACATCAAGGAACTGTTTTTCAAGGTTATTTTGATACCTGAATACTTTTAAGTACTGTAATTTAGATTTTTTTTATCGTTTTTGGTCTTGACTTAAGTATATGAAAATATTGGATATTTTTCTAAATTGGTGTGGTGTCCTTTTGTAGTGCTTACACTGCATTACTGTTGGTTATGTGCAAATGCTTTACACACTGCCTCTAAGATAAGCCTGACTGCTCATGCCAAGCTACCAAAGGGGTGAGCAGGGGTTATTTTAGGAGTGCAACTCCCTTATCCTGACTAGAGTGGTGGTTTCTGCCTGGATTTGGCACATGTCCTAACCTACCAAAAATTCCATTTCTAACAGACAGACATTTCTATTATGCTCAAGAGTGCCTTAGTTGACTACTGGACTATGAACTGCAGATGAGGTTTATTAACAAACAAATACTTAAAAACGTTTGATGAACGATCCTACCATGCAGACAGAGTGGCAGGATGTGTGGAAATAGACTGCATGAACTTCTGCTTTGCAACCTAAATCCAAGCATGCAAAAAAAGGGTTGCACAACCCTAAACCAGGTCTGAATTTAAGGATCTGGAATGAGAATTGTGGTGACCTACGGTACTGAGAACTCTATTTGCTCCAAAAACACGAGTAGTGGACATTCTACTATAGTAATTGTGTTAAATGTATACCAGGGTTCTGGTGGGCCGATTCCATGTCAGATTTTTAGCAAATCCCCATCTAGATAAATGTAGTTATCTTAAAAGTCTGGCATGGATCCGGCTCTCCAGGACTGACTTTGGAGAACCCTGATATATACATAGTTTATGTACATGTATGGCATATTGAAACCTTTAGGTCCATGCAATGTTCTCATGTATTTGTTTTTTGTGAAGCTGACTATGTTGTTGTAGGTTGGATATAATGGACTGCTTATGTTGCTTTCTCTGCTGCAGCTCAATTTGGTATAACAGAAAAGACTGGAAGGTCGTTCCTGGAAGGTCCAGAATCCAGAGCAATTGATTTGGAGGTTATTTAATACCATGAATCAACAGGATCCCTAAAGACATGCACAAATGCCCCTTTTCCAGTCTGCATTTAAATCAGTCAAGTGTCAATCCTGCCTTTAGGCACTTACCTTTCAAAACATTTGTACTCAGCGCACTGCAGCTTTTCCTACTTTTTTTGATTGAAGTTTTCATTGTATGTGGCATTTGTGCCGCACACATATTTGGAGAGATAGCTGGATCTGAGAGTAGACATAGATTGTTACCTTGTTCTTTTTTTTAAACCAGATTGTATTGGTTTATGAGCTCTCTAGAAGTAACAGTTGAGATATTGTCGACACATTAAATAAGCAGTACATAACTGTGTGCGACTGGGACCATCTTTCACTCTCAACTTCCCCAAGTTCCCTTCTCCCTCCTAAGTAAACACTCTCTCTACGGAAGGCCCATTCTACCCATCCCAGTGATGGATGTGTAGCAATCCAAACAATGTACAATGTACGGCAAAAAATGCAAGGGAGTTATTTGTGTAGGGCAATGTTCATGAAGCAGGGCTGCAGTTTAGGCAATCAATTCAGCTAAGTTGTTGAGGTTGTCGAGCTACTGGAGGATGCGTCCTGGGAGGGGGGATCTGGGTCCTTCAAACAATACACCAGTGCTTCCCATGCCCTGGCCACATCCAATGAGCCTCGTCCTCACCTGGCCTCTCTAAGCAATACCATGCCTTCGCATCCCGCCTATCTTTCCAGCTCTCTATGCCATACTGTGACCCAAGGGCCAGCAGCTGCCTTCCAGTTCCTAGCAATTTCTCTTTTAGCCAGGATGAAGACCAAGTCCTGGAATCTACTAGTAACCTTGGTCTTAGCCGTATGGGGAAACCAGCTTAGTAAGCAATGTGCAGAGCACCTGAGGGACCTCCATCTCAGTAATGTCAGCCACAGTGGTCATGTTTTCTTCCCAAGAGGGCACCAACTCCTATGTAAAAATGTAGCCCCAACTACTCCACACCTCGGCTGTGTCAAATACTGTGTCACTCTTCCTTGCGTGAGGTATGCTCTGCGGAGAATATTGTAATTAATTAACTAAAATGGGTGTTTCTCTAAACTTTGGGCGCCAGTTCCTAGAATGTTCACCTAATCATCCTCAGGTACCTTAATCCACAAGTCCTCCTCCCAGTGGACTCCTAATGCATCCAATGGTAGTAACAGGTCATTCTTGATCTCCCTATATTAGTAGATAACAGCTTTAAAGGTGCCCTAGGATGTAACTAGGTATTGACAGGCCCTATGGTGTGGTGCTTCCGATAATAGCCCTGATCACTGCAGTCACTGCCTTATGAAGTAGGCAATGTCCCAGGGGAAAGTTAATATCTGTGCAAAAACCTGCCAAGGGGAGTAGTACCTCATCTCGGGACATATCACCCACTCATTTTGCTCCTGAGGCTACCCTGTCAGCTAGGCCTTGCCACCACCCCCTATTTGGTATTACTGGCAGCCAGCCTAAGAGCATATCTGAAGATTATGGGAGAAGTGTGCAGATGTCCTGTAAGCATCTTTTCCAACAGCGTCTTCATACACATAATTCAGTAGAGTCCCCAGCAGGTGGCTCACCAGTCTGTAGGATCACACAGAACAGTTGTGGGATCTCCGGGATAGATTTCCCCACCTCAGATTCCAGTATCGCCCTGCGTGCTATCCACTGGGTGAGCCACTGAAGTTGTGCTGCAAGATAATAAGTCTCGAATTCAGAGGGCTGACAGACCTCCATCATCTACAGGACACTGCAATGCCATCAGTCCTATTCATTTACAACCTCTATCCCATAGGAAGGTCACCATAAGTGAATCTAGCTCTTGAAATATGGCACGAGAGATCTACGCTGGCAGGGTTATCAAGAAATATAGTAATCAATGGGAGCACCACTATGTTAAACATGACGACCTGTCCGGTCCAGGGGAGCAATGCCCAGAAATCGATAAACATCTTAAGCACATAGACTGCTCCTACAACGTTCCCATCTAGCAAGTCAGCTGGCCAATGCAAGATCTTGACCCCTAAGTATTTTAAGCACCAGGGTTCCCATTGGAGCAGCATCTGGCCGTCAGGTAGTGGCCTGTCCACTAGCATTGGAAATAGCCTTAATTTACGCTAATTGACCTTCAATCCCAAAAATGATCCGAATACTCCAGCAGTCATCTGGCCTCTGTGATGTGTGAAGCAGGATCACAGAGGAATAGACGCAATCAGCATTCAAGGTTTTAAGTTGCAGTTGGCCCACGACCATCAAGCCCTGATAGTGGACCTCCAACCTGGCGCAGCTAGTGAAAAGCTCCAATATATAATTTGAAGAGCAGAGGTGAGGTGACAAGGGACACCCCTGTTTAGTTTCTCTTCCCACAATGTATCTCTCAGATATGATGCAGTTTTGACTCTGGCTGTAGGTTTCGTATAATGTAGGCAGGTCCAGACAAAGAAACCTCATCCTAAGCCCAGGCGTTCCATTACCCCGTACAGAAAATCCCACTCTAGGCTATCAAAGACTTTCTCTATTTCCACAGCAAAGCTAGCCCCCTCTTCCCTTGCATAGGTGTCCACCTCCAACAGGGCCAGCAGTGTCCTGATGTTGCGTTCCGTATTTTGGCAAGATATAAATCCTTGGTACACAAAAGAGCAAGCTAGATCACTTGCACTTAACCATGTGCACTACTAACAAAACAAATTATTCAACCCGGATCCGTTTTGCTATGTAGTCATGAGCTACCAGCCCACATCCATTCAGTATAGAGTATTTTACACCAGGGTTCATTCCATCCTTTTTGTATGTGTCCTTCTTCTGTATTCAGTTACTGCTGGTTTAGCCTTTGTGCTTCATTGACAGAACCTTTTAGTGTTGTTTTGTTGGTATTTGTATTTCCTTAGCTCGACCAGTCCTTGGTTCTCTTTTTCTTGACTCTGGTTTACGTTTGGCAGTTATGTTTTTAAAGCGTTTTTTAATTGTCTTAGACTGCAATTTGATTTGTTCAAATGTTCACGCACTTTTCAATATGGGCGCACTTTTAGCATATTTCACCCAGTACGTTCAGTTACTCGAGTCGTATTTGACCCACGTGACCCACCACTGGTTTGGCGCATCTGGTGACATTTAAATAGAATTATTTTCACAGCTTGTGGTTTCTCCACACTTCGGTTTAGTTGTTGACAACAAGCCTCTGTACGGTGCAGGTAAGAGCAAGTTCATTTTTCAAGACGGTCTTGCTGCATAGTTTTATTGGAGTTTGGGTTGTCATACTGTTGTTGTAATTTACAGGTCTTTGTCAAGCACCGTTACCGTCGATTCAGGTATTGTTTTTTTGGTGGTGGGTTGTTTCACTTTGGATAGACCTGTGGTTTCAGCTTTTGTTCACAATCTTTCATGTTTTCTTTTGGTAGAGTTTATTTTTAGCGTGGGTGCACACATCAAGTAATTGCCATTTTTCTGCTTATCAGTAAGTGCCAGTCCACTCATGATCAGGTTTACATGTGTGTATTCACTCAAGATTACTTTTTACCAGTGCATTTGGGGCCTGTAGTATCTTTCTTCTTTGCGTCATTTTTTTCACTTACTTCTTTGTTTGATAGCGGCATTCTTCAGCACGTGGTTCTACGTTCATCACATGCAAACTTCTAATGGCGAACGGTTTGGCACAATTTCCAGCTTGTGCTATATTTTCTGATATTGGTCTACAGCATTGGTTGACCACCCCAGGTGTTGGGTTATAAGGTGGCTCTCAAGTAAACAAGCTCTTGGCAGCAGTAACCAAATAATATTTATTATTTTTTATTACAGTGGCCCCTGAGGAACGGACCTTTGCATCCTGAAATGCATAGGGCATTACGTCATAAAGTGGAATTGCCATGAAGATTATTTAATTTTTCTGTATATGATGTATCATGTATATATTGCGTTTGAACTTGTGATGCAATGGTTTGTAACCATGTAACTCATCATGAAGAGTTTTTTTCAATCAATGAATATTTTTGTGGATACATTCCCCACAACTATTTTCTTTGTTGCATGTTTTCTAAGACTGTAGTATCGTGTAGTGTGAAAATGGATCAGGATTAAATACTTTGTTTTGTTAGTAGTGCACACAGTTCACTGCAAGCCATCTAGCTTGCTCTTTCGCATACCAATGTTCTTCAACGGACAGGCAGCCCTTAGATACCGTGTAACACACACAGAGTAGTTGAACTGAAGAACTGTTCTGGTGCAATATAGTTTTACTTTTTGTTTCTTTTATTTAAAAAAGTTGTACAGTACTTCCTTTTCTTCTTAACCAAGATATAAATCCTACCTGATTGTGGTGTCCTGTTTGTGTCATATATGGGAGTAGTCTGGTGGCCATGATCCTCCTAAGGATCTTATAGTTAAGGTTAATCATCAACAGTGGCCTGTACGCTGTGAAATCATGTGCTGGTATGCTAGGTTTCAATAGAGGGATTACCATTGCCTCACAGGTAGAGGGCAGGAGTTGGCCTGCTTCCCCAGCCACCACGTATAGGTCCACTAGCTTAAGAGTCAATAGGTTCGGGTATGTGGCATAGAACTCGAAGGGAACCCCTTCTGTTCCTTGTGTTTTCTTTTGGGCCACTCTCCTCAGGGCTCCCTTATCTCTTGAGGTGTAATATCTACCCCTAATCCCTCAGCCTCCTCAGGGTTCAGAGACTAGAGAAACAAGTGGTCCAACCTTAGCAATAGTGTCCCCCATGTGTTCGCAAAGAGGTCAATATAGTATTCTCTGGAGTGTTGGTTGAGGTCTGCCTGTCTATTGAGCCTGTCCCCCTGATCAGTCTTGAGGTCCACTATAACTAAGTCGCGCTTGGCAGGGTTAGCCAACCAAGCCAACAGCCTAACAGTGTTGTCCCACTCTGCATGAGTTCTGACCATGTATTCCTTGTAATTGTAGCACCTAAATTTCTCAACCTGTCCCACCAACCTCTCCTTAGTATCAAAGAGCGTTTGCTGTAGCTCCGGTCGACCCAACTGACACACGTCCACATTTCTTTATTTCAATTCTGTGGTACCACTTCAGCCACCAGCATACGCCTAACCCCCACAGTCTCTGAAATGCATTTCCCCCTGATCTCCGCTTTAAAGGCATCCCACTCCACCAGTGGAGAGGACGCAGTGCACTATTAGCCTCCAAATACTGTTGTATCTAGTCGCACTTCCAAAGACACAGACTTTAGTCTCCAAGTAGGAATAGAGGGCTGCATCTGCTCCAGCCAGGTGTAGGAGGACTGGGTTATATAACCGATATGGTCGTGGCCAAGTAGTCAACATCTTGTACTCATCCATGAACATCTGAGGTACAATGAAAGGTATCTAGCCATACATGCAGTTCATAGAGACCTGAAAAGAAAGAGTAGTCCCTGATCAAGGGGTGTATGAGGTGCCAAGAGTCAACCAACCCCCAAATGTCCTGCCACATGTCCTGCCAGTTCGCAAATGAACATGCCAATCTTATAACTTGGGAATATCAAAATGGGTGGTTGGAGATATTCAAAGAGGGACATGCCATGCAGTTGAAGTCTCCTTTCATAATGACAGAGTGTACTAGGTGGGAGGTAGGGCCCTAGACAAGTTCTCTAGGAACACTCTTTGATCCGCATTTGTGACACATTCGGAACATAGATATGAATTATTGACAGATGCCTCGTTACCACCACATATCAATCAATCAATCAATCAATTAATCAATCAGGGGTTTTATATAGAGCGCTACTCTCCCGTGAGGGTCTCAAAGCGCTGAGGGGTGCAGCTCCAGATCAGTTGAAGAGCGAGGTCTTGAGGCTCTTCCTGAAGGTGTGCAGAGTAGGGGAGCATCTCATGTTGACTGGGAGTTTGTTCCTGGTCTTTGCTGCAATGTAGGAGAAACTTATTCCGCCTGCTCTGGTTTGGTGGATGCG
This sequence comes from Lissotriton helveticus, assembly GCF_964261635.1. Taxonomy (NCBI): domain Eukaryota; kingdom Metazoa; phylum Chordata; class Amphibia; order Caudata; family Salamandridae; genus Lissotriton; species Lissotriton helveticus. The sequence continues at coordinate 14,373,037 of NC_136060.1, read as the reverse complement.
TGGGGTCTCTGCCAGGGTGAGGTCGGCGGAGCGGAGGTTCCTTTTGGATACGTGGAAGGAGACTCTCTCATTGAGGTATTTGGGTCTGATGTCGTGGAGAGATTTGTAGATGTGGGTGAGTAGCTTGAAGGGGAGCCAGTGGAGGTCTCATAGGTGCTGGGTCATGTGCTCGTGTCGTGGGGTTCCGAGGACGAGTCCGGCTGCGGTGTTCTGGATGGTTTGGAGCTTGTGTAGGAGGGTTATGTTGATTCCAGCATAGACGGCGGTGCCGTAGTCCAGTCTGCTGGTTATGAGCGCGTGGGTGACGGTCTTTCTCCATTCAGGGGGGATCAACTTGAAGGTCTTGTCAAGGATGCGGAGGGAGTTGAATCAGGTGGAGGTGACGGCGTTGATCTGGTGGGACATAGTGAGGGAGCAGTCGAGGATGATGCTGAGCTTTTGGGCATGGTATGATGGAGTGGGTGGGTTTCCGAGGGTGGAAGGCCACCAGGTGTTGTCCCAGGAGGTGGAAGAGGGTCCGAGGACGAGGACCTCTGTCTTCTCTGAGTTGAACTTCAGGCAGCTGTTGGTCATCCAGGCTGCAATGTCCTTCATTCCTTCCTGGAACCAGTCTGGTGTCTTCAGCATTCTTTGTGAAGGAGGGGATGAGCTGAGTGTCGTCGCCGTAGGATACTATGCTGCGCCCATGCTGTCTGATGATGGTGGCGAGGGGTGCCATGTAGATGTTGAAGAGCGTGGGGCTGAGTGAGGATCCTCGTGGTACTCCACAGTTCATCTCTGTGGGTTCAGAGAGGAAGGGTGGGAGTCTGATGCTTTGGGTTCCTTGTATACTAGCGTCATCGAGTCTAGCTGTGAGAGCACAGTGTGAGATGGTGTTGAAGGCTGCGGAGAGGCCCTGGTCGAGTAGGATGCGGATGTCATCGGTGGTGGCAAAGAGGGCGGTCTCGGTGCTGTGGATGCTGCGGAATCTGGACTGGAAGGAGTTGAGGATAGCGTTCTCTTCAATGAAGGTGGTCAGCTAGGCGTTGACAAATCTCTCTGTGACTTTGGCTGCGAAGGGAAGGAGAGAGATGGGCCGGTAGTTTTTCAGGTCAGTCGGATCGGCCAAGGGTGTCTTGAGGAGGGGTTTGACCTCTGCTCGCTTCCAGTCATCGGGGAAGATGCTGGATTCGAGGGAGGCTGTTAATGATCTGGCCTAGTTCATGTGCTATGGCGGTGGCGGCTCTGTGGTAGATGTGCGGCGAGCAGGGGTCTGTGGGGACTCCTGAGTGGGTGTTCTTCATGGTCCTGGTGGTGTCTTCGATGGTAGCAGGTTTCCAGGTGGTGATGGTGGGCTGGTTGTTGGTGGTGGAGACAGTGGTGGTGTCTGGAGTCTGTTCGCTGAAGTTGTCATAGAGGGCCTTGATTTTCAGGTGGAAGTAGGAGCCGAGCTTGTTGCAGCGGTCCTGTGATGTCCATGGCTTCGCTGGGGGGTTTGGTGAACAGCTGTTTAACATTGAAGAGTTCTTTTTGGGTTACTGTCATTGGTGTGGATTTCTTTCTTGATAAAGTCTGCTTGGTGGCTCTATCTACCTGCAGGATCAACTAATGTTCCAGCGTGTTGGAATGGACCTCCAGGACGTATCCAGATGAGTATGTTCCTTCCATAAGCAGCTGAATATGTAGTGTAGCAAGCTTCTTCAAGCTACCTCCTCTGTAATGCTGTCCCTTGTCGTATTTGTATTTGGTAAGGTGGGTGTCCTGAAATAGTGCTATGTGGACCCCTTGCCTATTGAGATACGAAAAGACTTTATATCACTCAGTCATCGTCTGCATCCCCCTAATATTCCAGGTCATAAATTCATAAGTTATGGAGTTCACCATCGAATGCATCCAAAAAGACCTTGCAGCACCCACCAGTGAGCCGCTGCTATATCATTAGATTCCTCTAACCAGGGATGGAACCATCAAACTGCAAACAATCCAACTCCCATACCCCAGGATGAGGTGACTAAAAATCTCATCCAAACTCACAAACAGCAACCACTCTTAGGTTTACTCACGTTTACTAACAGAGAAGGGGGTGCAGCATTTCAGAAGTCCTGTGTCTGGCTCCCCTCCATCCAGCAGTGTACAGGGGTAAAATAGCCTTCTGTGACCATGAGGAAGCAAAATACAGTTACAATAAACCACTGACAATCCCGGGCACTACATCCCCTCAATAGAAGGATTTTTTTATGATACCAACAACACAGGTGCATTAGGTAAGTTCTTCAGCAGTTCCTGAAGTCATTTTGGGTAGGCTCATGGGTGCCATAGCCCCCTGCCATAGATGATGGGCTCATGCCACTGCTGCTCATTGTCATCACCACATCCACCATCCATTGTCATTTCTGCTGCCTCTACCCTGTAGGGGACAACTCTGCTCCTGCTTTAGGCCCTGTGTTTTGATCTGACCAGTGCAGCCCTCCCTCTGAATGGTCCACGGAGTGAGCCAGGTTGTGAAAGTTGGTAAATCAACTCCCAGACGTCCTTTGGGGTCTGGAAACGTTGCACTCCATTCTGGGTCATCAACCCTAGTCTGGCAGGGAACATCATGGCATAGGTGATCCCCAATTGGCGCAGGCAACGTTTCCCGTCCGAGAAGGTGGAACACTGTTTTTTGTCTTCATTAGTGAAGTATAGGAAGGCCATAACTATACTATTGTCTACTTTAAGGTTCTCTTTCAATCTGGCTTGGTTCAGGATATGATCTCTGTTCTTGTAATGCAACAGTCTGGCAATCAACATGTCCAGCAGTGGCCCAGGAAGTGAGGGTATTGCTGGCACCTGATGGGCTCTTTCCAGTGCATAAACGGGGGTTAGCCAGCGCTCCAGGAAATTCAACATATGGTCCCCTTGCACTCAATCACCCTGATGTTGTTGCATTGTGACCTGTTTTCTGCATCTTCTATTCTGACTTCTAGTGTCCCGATTCTAGGTTCCATATCTGTTATTTTTCTTGTCACCTATGTCAAAACTGGGGGGACCTCTGCCAGATCCCATTTTGCTGTTGTGACGTGGTCAGTGAGCTGCCTAAGATCATCTTTCATTATCCTTATGACAGCTACAAAGGAGTCGATTTTCATTTCTACGACCTCCTTAGAGGTTCTGATAGATTGGAGAAAGTCTTGAAGAGTAGGGGTCCCCTAGGATCCCAGCTGGGATGGAATCACTCTGACATCCTGGGGGTATTTTGTGGAATTACTCTGGGCTGGCTCCACAGTGTATGTATTGTTTTTCTGGGAGGCTATCCCCAAAGTTCCTGGGAGTAGTTATTTGGGTTTCCACTAGACCGGTTATATGATGTCAGGTACTCAGGAGAGACGAGGTCTGGAGGTAGACAACTTCACTACTCCAGTGGCTCAGCAGGCTCAGCAGGGCCCTAGTGGCATGCCACATTGATCCATGCAGTCAATCTCCCTGGCAGTTTCCAGTCCCCTCTGGATCCAAGCACACCCAGCACATTACCACGCAGCCAGTACCCAGTCCATATCTAGAGCCTAGCAAATTTCACTGTGGGGTATTGTCTGTGGTCTGGTTATGTGTGTTAGCCGTCATCCTGTCTCCGGGATCCACTGGCACTGATTTTTTAGGGTGGGAGCTCTCTCTCATCTGAGCACCTTATGGAGGGGCCCAGGGCCCGCTTCAGGGTCAGAGAGCTTTAAGTAGAAGAGACCAATGACATCCACCCCTCCCACTATCAGTTAACTTCACAGCCTTGGAGATGGGCTTAACCTCTCCTGGCTCCAGTTAGTGTTCTGAAAGAAACTCACATGGGACTGAGCAAGGCCTCTCCATTTCACTGCAGGTCTTGGCTGTGAGAGCCCCAGATCCCCCAACAGGGGCTCACCCTGCAGGATATGCCTAATATGTAATTTCCACAGGGTGCAGTGCTTAGTTCTTATGTCACCCTGTCGTATTTGTATTGGTGGGCATAGTTGCATTTATTTGTGGGGTGCTGTGGGTTGTGTAAGTGCATCCCATTTGCTGCAGTGCTTCAAAAATAGTACAGGGCATCTGCTCCTGGAATTTCAGTCCCCAGCACTGAGGAGAGGAGGGCACCAGTGTCCACCCACAATAATTGCACCATTGGCCCCTCCTCCTGCTGAACAAGCAGGTTTCCTCGCCTCCCTGGTAATGTAGATATGGCTAACTTCATCTCACTAAAGAGCATCTCAGGGCCCAAGGTGGATGACCTCATAGTTGGCTGTACCTCCTCCGAGATAAGCATAGTGGGCGGGTGAGCCTTAGGGCCCCAGGGCCCACGCTGCAGTGCATCACGGATCACCACGTCCCAGCGGCCCAGCAGTCCCAGGGAGTACGGGCCTTGATGTATGGCCCTGCAGTTGTAGGCCGGCTGTGCCAGTCTCTGACTCCCTTTAGAAGGAGGTAGCCTAGGCAGACGCTCTAGGGCATACTGGGGGTCTCTTACCAGCCCATGGTAGCTGCCATTTTGAAAGCGGGTCCTCGCGATCCGATCTGGCTTCCCAGCAAATTGCTCCTCTGGGTCACTAGCTGGCACCCCAATCCACCAGGTAGCTCTAGGTGTCAGGGTGTACAGGGTACACTTCGGGTGCTCCCTCAGTCCAGGATAGGGTCAGGATGGTGCTGGATGGGGTTTGCTAGTTGGAACTCCGGTGTTCTCTCCCTATTGCATAGAGGTCTGGCCACACCCCAGATTGTTACCTTGTTCTAATGTAATTCTTCAAATAGGTGTGTCTTTAACTTTTTCCTAATTTTAATGAGGTTAGGGGTGACTCTGATGGATACAGGAATGTTGTTTCAGATTCTGTTTGAATTGGTGGAGAAGGTCTGTTCCCTTGTTTTTTTTTTCCTTTTTCTTAATGAATCGAATTGAATTGTGACCTTTATTCGAATGCATAAAACATCCATAAAAGCATAACATACATCATATCAGCTTGGTGGAATACCTATCCCCAAAAATAAATTGCCAACTAAAATAAAATAAAAAACATAACCGATATTAAAACTTTTAAAAAACCATTTATGTTAACATTTTATAGTTATGTGCAAATCCAATTCCAAGTCCCACTAAAATAGCAAGCATACCTGGCCACTTTTTTTAAAGTGCCAATAAACTGTGTTAATTAAAAAAGTTAAAAATATGGCTATAAGACAGTTATATTACAAGTCCCTGTACACAGCTGAGTGATCATTGTAATAGAAACAATAAAATAATTGAACACAACATGATCTACTCCAAACAAGGCATTACACCCAGATTATTTCTAGTATAAAAGACTGACCATAAAAATGACACCATTCTACAGCATGCTTCTAAAGTAGGTAAGGGTTGCAAGTATAAATATGCTGGGTGGCATTGAGTAAAACCATGCTGTTTTAATATTGGAACGATGTATCTTTTTTGTAATCAAGTATAAAACTTGCAAAAGAAAAGCACTTGCATTGTGTCCTGGGGCGACAAATCATCACAAGGGCAGTGGGTCAAATTTGATGCCCAGTTTTTCATCTTTGGGAAGCTAACCAATCGATGGAAAATATCTAATCTTAAGCAAGTTAAAACAAATCTATGTCTGCCATGCAAAACTGATTTAAGATAGGGTTGCAAATTAAAAGTAGATACAATTAGTTGATTCCTTAGTACACTTGGTTTAGGTGCTTCAAGTGTCCATCTTAAGGTCTCTAAATACATCAAGCCTTTCTCTTTCCGGTTGTTTTGCTAATAGAGCATAGGGTATGTGGTCTTTCATAATGTTCAGAGCAACCCATGTCTTGAAAAAAGCGTTGAACATATACTAACCACAGAATTCCTTTATGAAAACTTAATTTGAAACATTCCCTAATAATAGCTTGATTCAATACTGTGTACTCAGAAATCGAAATGTTGTACCTAAGGAGTGCAGGTTGTAACTTCATCATGTCTATACCATGTTGAGCCCCTAGTTCCACATGAGTAAAAAAGGCTGACATACTGTTAGGGATGGCAAGCAAAAATAAAAAAAATATCATTTTCCACCGTTTGTAGGTTTGTGCAATTTTTGTACTACCACAATCCCACCCCATATGTCGCTATACTCAGACACTTGGCTTTATATGTTCTCATTATAACCTTGCGGAGGATTTGTGCCCTGGCGTTTTGCAAAAGACCTGAGAGCCATGCAGGATTTACTAAAGAGTAACTTCCTGTTGTTAATTGCTTTTTTCCACAAGCAATCTCTATCAAATATAACCCCTAGGTGAGAGAATGTATTAGTAAAACCAATGGAGGTATCATCAATTCTTATATCTCTGCATTTTTTGCTTACCCTTCCGCGTTTCATGATAAAAGTTTTCTCTATGTTAATTAAAAGACCAAGATCTTTCATATAGTCTGAAAAGTTAGACAACAGGGACTGCAGAGCTAAGGGTTTGCGGCCATAAGATCAGCGTCATTAGCATAGAGGAGGGCCCAGACTAGATTTCTTAATTAACCAATTCAATCATTAATGTATTCATTTTGCTTGATATTAATCTACATTTAATTCTATGTTAGATAGGAGTCATCAAAAAAATCAAATGTACATCAGTGATTCCGGACCAGCCAGAAATGACAGAATTCTAGATGATAAGCCATGAAGAAACTGATGTTATATATTGATGATTCTGCTGATGCCAAGAACAGAAATTAATATACATCAGCATAGTTAAGCTATCTAAAAGCTGTGTGCACTACATTGTGCTTAGCGCAGAGCCTAACCAGTCCCCACCCCTTGCAAAGCTTAGAATTCGGAGAGTGAATGGGCAGTGCTTTTTTGTCAATTTGGACAGACAAATGCAATCCTATGCAAAACATATAATATCCACACCTAAAATCTCCTGTCTGCCACTTTGCTGTTCTCGGCTCACGTTCTTCTATTCCTCAGGAAATCAGCTAATCCATCACTGCACTAATGATCAGCACTGAAAATGACAATAATTTACTCCAGGATCCCATAAATTGGGGGTCTATTTTTGTATCAAAAGAAGGATGGTTGTGTACCTATCAGTATGGGTGATATGTGACGTCTTCACCTTGTAACCCTCATTGTCCTATGTAACATTTCCTGTACATTTATGTAGACATTTCTATCATTTATTGTATCTGTATAATATGTTTGTGTGATGTAAAACACTCTGGCAGGCAAGCTCAAGATGAGTAGCACTACAAAAGACTTGTCATTATAAAAATACTATTTATATCGTTATTTGTGTATTTACTCATTCAGCCAGATACATCTGATATTCTTTAATACAGGGTTTGAACAAAGTCTCAAACCGGTTTTCCAAATCATACTTTCTCTTAAGCACTTGTGAAGTGAGAACAAGATGAGTGCCTTTGTTTCCCTTCGTTGGATTGGCATCTAGGTGCTAGGCTCCAGAGGGCTCCCACTCAGGATGAGACACTAATAAAGGGAAGGCTGATGGCCAAAGCATTAAGTAGAGCCTTTGTCTGGGGGCCCAGATGGAAGTAAGAATGAGAGGTCACTCTCACTCACCGCACATTGCTACTCTGTAAAGAAAGCAGTCAACACATGGACACCAGCTGAGTATGCCACAGTTCTGGAAAATTAAACCCGGACAAATTCAGTATATATATCACTAAGACCAGCCGGATCCCGGCTCTGATTCAATAATATCAGCCGGATTGGTGATCTGGCTGGATCCCACTCATTTCCTGCATTACTCATGATATTGGTGAAAAGAGCCAGCTCCAAAGGTCCAGTCCTTTGGTGACATCTACTGATGCCTACAGCAACACCTATTCAGTCAGTCATTGTGTGCAGCAAGGACCAAGAACCACCTAATTTAAAGACTTCTGGCCACCACTGCCTACAACCTAAGGTCAGTGTACATTATTTAATATTTCATTAATGTGAAGCTAAAACGACTATTGATCATTTGTTAACTGGGGAAGAACATTCACATGAACAATTTAAGAAGGGAATTTAAGAAGTGAAATGACATACATTCTAGAAAAAGTGGTAAAAATTGGAAAATAAATAAGAGCCTTTTTGGTTTGTTTACGAGGCAGAATTTAATCAAATAAAAATGCCCATGTCTTTAATTTTGCTTTGTGCATAATTAAGAGAACATTTAGCCACGCTGAAAACCTCTAATTGGTGGCTCTATTTAGCGGATGGCTAAGTACTCATTTATATTCAGATTCTGATTGAAATTATGTCAAACACGAACTGGTTAGTATTTGTAGTAGTTTTAGGAACACCACCAGTCTTTTAAAGAAGTTAACTTTGAACCTTAAAAGAATAAAATAACAATTTTAAAATTTGAGGCTGTCTCGGAAAGGAATACGTTTGCCTTTTTTTTAAGCTAGAAATTAATTTCTAACGGTGCCTTGTAGCTTTTAATAACTGTACATGTTGCATTTTTGGAATTGTATGCTGAAGACACCATCTGCATCGACAGGTGTCAGGTGGTGATAGTCCATTGGCAATAGAAAGCAAGTAAAGGAGGGCTGGTGGTACATTCTGATTCGGCGCATGACTATTATTAGTGCAAGTTCAGTGGCCCTGAAGTCTACCAGCCTGAGGGGCCTAATTCACCCTAAATATGGGTGTCTATCACAACCCAACTGGGGCACTGGGGCATGGAGAGGGAGCATCCTTCTGGCCTTCATTAGAACCTGTACAACGTGTGTTAAACAACTATTCTCAGGTTGTCAGAGTAAAACATTTAATTTTAGAGGAATCGTACACCAAAAATCCAACATATATTGTGAAAGCACAATTTTCAGTGCCTCTGTACACTTGGTGAGTTTCTTTGCACAATCAGTAAATGCGATTGCGTAAGAACAGGTGCAAAATTGTGTATAAAAATGAGGTTTTGCCTAAACCTAATATTGAACTGTAATGCCCTCATACTGATATCTCTAATGCTGAGGATTTGATAGGGAACCTCAAGAATCAGAAAAAGAGTTTTACATAAACTGCTTAAAACAATGAAAACGCACAAAATGTGCAGCTGCCCTTAACTCAGATTGTCAATAGAATGGTGATGAAGGATTTTTCTCAATTCTTGAGGAAAGTTGTTTACTATGTCAGACAAATATTTAAATAAATCTACCCTACTTAAAATGTTTCCATGTGACTCTGCCACGGGAAGCATCCATTACAACACAGGCATTACAATGCAGTCAATACAACTCAAGTTCCATTACAACGCATTCTATTACCATGCATGAAATTACAACACCTATGCCTCACTGACCAGCACCTTCTCTGAGGTAAGCACCCAGTTGTGTTAGAATAGTAAATTACGTTGTAATGGTGCATGTATTGTAATGGCTTGTGTTCCAATGGAGGTTGTGTTGTAAAAACCACATTGTAAAAGTATGTGTTGTAATAGTTTGCGTTGTAATGTCATACATTCCTCTGCCTCTGGTGGGGAATTTCTGCCATCAAATCTAAGTTGCTGTTTTTCAAAATGCTGGTTGGAAGTGAAGGACTCACATTAAATTGTTCTCCCTTTATTCAAAATGCACTGATTTAAGAAAAACTGTAAATAATTGAACTTCAAGTTCTTCTGCTGTTAAGTCTGGGTTAGTGTCTTTTTAATATTGCTCATGGGATGATGAAAAGCAAGAACGACAAAAGAGCTAAAAGACCTGTGGTAAGTGTGGCCAAAGACTAAGGGGAATAGATCTATATATGAAGTTTCAGCATTGCCTATCATTTAAAAGCCACAAACTCAAGCAACACTTTGTGCTAGAAGTGTAAAGCATTATCAGAATCAGGACATTTGCAACCTCATAAATGCCTTTTCTGCTGTACAACGCCCAAATTGCTTTTCATTAACTTGTTACCAAATTCCAATTTGGGTTTTGTGATTTTGTAATTGGAAGGGGCGTGTTGAGGGCATCCCTACCTAATACTGATTCGCAGTGTTATGTCCAAATGTTTTGCAACCAAAAGGACCTTGCAAAATATATGCAATTTACCACTGGTAGCTCATTCACAATGGGAAGGGGTCCATAAGGGACCCGACCCCTTTGAGAATGATTGGGAAAACATTTGTTAAAAGTAGGCAGTTGTCCAGGAAACTGCTGCCTACTGTTAAAAAAATGAAACTTCAAATATCCATTATTTTCCTTTTTAAGGCATCCAGTATTCCTTCAAGAAAAACGAGCTGTGTTTTTGAAAAAAAGATTACTTTATTTAAAAGCAATCACAGACATATGGTGTTCTGCTGACCCCAGCAAGCCACCTTCCCTGTAATGGCAGTGAATCCCAGTTTGTCACAAATTGCAACCTACCTCCTTAATATTCAGGAGTTAAGTCTATTTGCGACCTACTACATACTAGTAATGTAAAGAGTTTCATAGATTAGGAATAGTGATTTTCTAATTGTGAGTCGCAAATAATCACAATTAGGTAATCACTATTCCTATTTTTGTACATCTGTACATCTGGCCTTTTATGTTCTTTATGTAAATATTTTGGAAATTATGAACTCGGTAAAAGTGAAGTCAAGCACTCTTTTACAGTTGGTAGACCAAGTGATTGGGGCTTCACTCTTAACACTGGATATGGATTGTTAGTTAGAACTAGAACACTGAAGAGAAACTTGGTGCAATCATTCCTGCATAAAACCTGGCCTAGACTTCAGTCATAGTTTGGCTACATATGAATATAGTTGCCACTGGCTTATTGGCCTTTTAAATCCAGTTTTGCCTCATAGCGTTACAGGGACATGGGTAATTAAGGGTGCACAATGGGAAGGGTGGTTTCAGAATACTACTTCAAAAGGCTTTATGCCCCTCAGGAGAACATTGAAAGCAAAATATGTTTTTATGATTACATTCATTGTGACTGAGAAGCCTACCTAACTTTCTGTAACTTTTCTCTTGTTGATGGAAAGTGTTGATTGCCTTGTGGGCAGAGGAAGTGCTGGCCTGCTGGGTAGAAATCTAGTAGATAGAGATCGGACTGGAAAGTGCTGAAAATCCTATAGATAGAGAAAGCTGTTGTTGCTTTCAATTGAACTACTGAGGCCAGTTAGAATCGACCATTTGTTTAGACCTGTGCAGAAGTCCCCTCTAATGAACAGAAAGGACTGATGTATGTGGAATGAGCCATATGCCATGAGCAGGAAGACACTAAGCTGAATTATTTCAGGATTCTGCAGGAGCAAAGTCATGACCATGAGTCCCCCTGAACACTGGCACCATCCATACTGCAACGACAACTGTGTACAGGGAGCAGCCATCAAGGGTAAGGGGGTTGGGAAAGAGAAAATGAAAAGAATCGTTTGACTTCTTCTACAAACTGGTGTGGCTGTTGTCTGACTTCCTTGATCATCAATCTCCAAGGTCGCACCTTCAGTGAAGCTGAGGATCCCTTCTGCTAAATGGGGGTTGAGGAAAGGTTATGCTGCCTAGCTAATATACTGTTCCACCAGGTTCCACCTCCTAGTTGTGTTCCTTTATTCTATGAGCGATGAAGTGTTGGGGCTCGTAACAACTTCTTCTGTAGTGGCGTATCAGTAAGAAGTGTGGCTGATAACCAAGTATCTCCCTCCCAAATGAGGGTCTGTGGTTTTGTTATTCCCTGAAGATAAAAGGAGTGTGTTGGCCTCAGGGTTAAACACACAAACCCATAGAGGTGTGTGTTCCCTTTAATTCAGTGTTGGACTTGGCCCTTTTGGCAGGTTCACCCCTAAACATTTTGCTTTTTAAATGTGACCTGATGTTAGTTGTTTTGGGCTTCTGCACACTTTAGCACTGTGTCCCAGTGTAAAGTGCGTGTGCAGTCTGAGTGCGTGTGGTGAGATTGGCCTGCCCTCCCATAGGAATGCATGGGGGTTGTGTGTGTCCATGGTCATTTCTGGTGTGAGAGAAGTGCAAGGGCGAGTTTGGAATGTGCAAACTCAAAAGAATAAATGCTGCTCAGATTGAATGTGTCTAGTGGAGAAGTGCCACGTGCGGATCTTCTTCAGGACTGGGGTGATAAAGGGCAACCTGGAGGGATGCGTTTAGTCGCCTAGTGAGCATAAGGGAATAGGTCAGGTCTGTTGTTGAATTACAAGGATGCGCATCAAACATTGTGAGTAGCACGCTCCTCTGGGAACAATAGAGGATTAGTGTTGAATTAGTATAGAGAAATATGAAAGTAATTTTAAGTGGTAGATAGATTTGTCAGTTATTTGGATTCGGAAGGATAGCAGAAGGATAGAAGTGGAAAAAAGGTTTGTATTTATATGGAGCTTGTTACCCCTGATTGGGTGTTTAAAGCGCTTTTTTTGGCGAGTAGCACGCTACTCTGGAAACCCATAAAGGATTAATGGTGAATTAGTATGGTGAAATATGAAAGTAATTTGAGTGGTGGATATTAGTCAGTTATTTGAAGTGAAAGGTATACTGGAGGGATAGAAGGGGAAGAAAGGTTTGCATTCAAGTAGCACCTGTTAATCCTGATGGATGTTGAAGCGCTTTTCTGGCTAGTAACACACTACTCAGGAACTCATAAAGGATTAGTGTTGAAAATTAGTATAGTGAAATATGAAGTAATTTGAGTGGTGGATATTTTATTCAGTTATTTGGATAGAGAAGGGTAGGCGGCGGGATAGGAGAGGGAAAGAGGTTTGTATTTATATAGCGCTTGCTACCCCTGATGGGGTTTGAAGCACTTTTTGGGCTAGGAGCTCGCTACTCTGGAACCCATAAGGATTAGTGTTAGTCAATTATTTAGATTGAGAAGGGGTAGAAAAGGGAAAAAGGCTTGCATTTACATAGCGCTTGTAACGCTTTACTGGTGAGAAGCATGCTACTCTGCCACACATAAAGGATTAGTGGTGAATTAGTATAGTTGAGTATGGAATTTGAGAAGTGAACATGTTAGTCTGTTATTTTGATTGAAAGGGATAGTGGAGGGATAGAAGAGTGATGTATTTGGAATATTTTTTTGGGAGGTCATAGCAGTTGGAGGAGGCTTTTGGATGAGTAAAAAGGGGTTTTGGTGGGGAAGAGTTTAGAAAGGTTTGTTTTGGGGGATCGGTAAAGTAAAAAGAGCTGTCAGATGATGGAAGGAGGGGAAGAGTAGGGGAGAGTCTATAAATGGTTATTTTGGGGGTCATAGTAGTGGTGTGGAAGCTGAAAAAATAATAATAAGGAATAATACAAATAACACAAGTCTCTGTCAGCACAACTGTTAGCAAGATTTATTGGAGGTCAACAAACAGCAATTTAACGTGCAACACGGAGACATCAGCAAAGCCACTGAAAGTCCAAAGAGGTGACGGGTCTGACAGTTTATATAGGCCAAAACCACAAAAGGATGTAGCATCATAACATAAGTAGCACAAATTAAGCATAGTTCATTTGACCAATTAACAAAAGTTTGAGTAGTCATATACCATGTAAGGTCAAAACTATACTGTTGCCAACCACGTGGCTCCAAGTGGGCAGTGAGACTTTCCACTGTAATGTAAGATATAAGTCTGGTGCTTTTCCAGTTAATAATTGCAACATAATAGAAAGGACCAGACATATTGTAAAATGTGCTATGCTATGCTGAAATGTCTGGGCCTACCAGAGCATCTTCCCTGTCACATATTATTCTTGATCAAACCTTGACTTACAAAGCTGTGTCTCCGAAGCAATTGGAAAAGTACAAGCATTTGTGCACTGCTTTTTATGTCAACTTAGCAGGCCCTAAAAGCTTACAGCATCTGGTATCATACAAAAAAGATGGCTTCAACAGTGGTATGGGGTTTTGGATATATGAGAGTGGATGTAGAGGATATATTCATAGATGTATAGTGTGAGAAATAGGGTAGTGCATTGGAAAGAGTTTGAGGTGAGTCAGAAAGTTGGGCTAGAAGATATATTGAGAGAAGTATAGGCTGAGAAATAGGATAGTGCATTGGAATTGCTAAATTAGAAGAAAGTGATAAATATATAGATCCATAAGTACATTGAAAGTATATAGATGAAATGAATGAAATGAAAATGCGTTTTATATAGCGCGAAATAGCTGCCCGGAGGCGTCCAAGCGCTGAAATTGCATAAAATTGTAGGCAGTGAGACCAATTGGTACAGAGGGAGAGAAGAAGAAACTATTTATTGAACAAAAAAGTTTTCAAATGTTTCCTAAATGAAGTCAGGTCTGAGTTCGACCTTAATTGGAGTGGTAGATTGTTCCACAGTTTGGCTGCGTTCACGGTAAAAGAACGGCCGCCTGACCTGGCCCGGTTAACTTTGGGCACCGTGGCAAGGTAAGCGCTGGCTGAGCATAATTGTCTACTGGGGAGGTATGGGGTAATTAGTGGACGATTAATCAAAGGGCCAGTTGCCCAGAATGACTGGTGGGCGATACAGAGGGATTTGAAGGCAATCCTGTCTCTCACAGGGAGCCAATGTAATTTTGCTAATCCAGGTTTAGCAGAGGACCTGCGGGGGATTTGGAGTAGAGTACGGGCTGCACAGTTTTGGATTACCTGTAACTTCCTCAGAGTAAAGTCAGGAGCTCTCAAATAAAGTGCATTTCCGAAGTCCAACCTGGAGTGGATCAATCCCTGTACTACAGTCTGCCTAGCTTGGAAAGGTAACAGGGGGAGAATCTTCCTCAGCATTCTAATAATGCCAAAACAGGTGGCAGACAGCTTAACAGCCTGATGGTCCAGAGTTAGGGCTCTGTCTAGCCAAATGCCCAAGCTCTTAATGGCATCCTTTGGTACTGGGGGGGGGCCCAGACAGGCCGGCCAGATGGAGCTCAGCGAGGATGGGGCCGAGCGTCCCAACATCATAACCTCTGTCTTGTCCCCATTAAGTTTGAGGCAAGACAGGGTCATCCAGTTGTTCACTTTGCTCAGACATCCAGCCAGATCGACTATGGCCGTAGGGTCCTCAGCCTGCATCAATGAGACCACCAACTGAGTATCGTCCGCGTAAATGAAGTAAGTATATGTAGATTAAAGATATATTGATAGAGGTACTGGACGAGAAATAGGGTAGTGCATTGGATATCCTTTTTCAGGAGAAAAGTAACAAACAAACAGATCCAAGTACATGGAAGGCTCATAGATGCACAATGGAAGCAAGTACATGGTAGCGGAATACCAAATAGCTTGCAGTGGGCCCATAACCTAATCTCCACAATCAGCATTAACTGATTAGTTGCATTCATTACACAGATGTACTTAGAATGCTGTGCAATAATAATCACAGATGACCCGCTTTAGATTTAATTCAAATCCTATGAATTTAAAACTGATTTGTGAATGAAATCAAACAATTTGCAAATCAAACTCCAATTTAAAAAATCTCCTGTTTTGTAGTGTGGCAATTTGGTAGATTTCAAAATTCTAACCTGATTATTCATTCATCTCAGTGAAAAAACATAAAAATGTCATGTGTCTTTTTTGTTGACTTCACAATGAGGATGAATTTTGACTACCTATATTACACACATTTCCGGCCCAGAAGTACTGTTGTGTGCACATATGTGTAATTTTAACCACATAACATGGAGGCAGCACCTCAGAAAATGATCCATGTATTGCAATTTATGAACACTCTTTTCAGCCCAGTTATTCCATTTCAGGTACTTTCATACTGGTAAAAGACAAAACGTCTGCATGGATTCTGTGCACTGTCACTGCAAAAAAAGTGTCGAATTCGATAATGTAATTAAATTGTAGGTCCTGCAATGTAATTCAATAAGTACGTGAACTTTTAACTTGTGTTAACTCAATTTCCGTATACTTTCATTTGCCATTCGTTGGGGACATTAAAGTGATTAGCCAAAGTCCTTCCAGCTTCTAATGTTCGCCATAAATTCTGATTTAAATTGACTGTCATTCCCTGCCGTCATAAAGTAAGTATTTGACATCCCCAGTAGAATCAGTCACCAACAGTCCCTCGCTCTCTTGCTCTTCGAGAGCAAGTCACTGTCATACAAAATCAACCCACACATGCCGCTACACAGGGATGTGGATAGTCGACGTAATAGATACAACAATGGAACAGGTGCATTCAAGAAAAGCCAATTTCACACCCTGGCATCTGAGGAGAAATTCATTTGGGCCTGTGTGTCACCAGTGTCACAAGGTAAATGGCTCTATTTACCCATCTAATTGTTCTGATAGGACACGAGCTCGTTTTAGGAGACATGTGCATGCACCCAGTGACTGGTTCTTCTGCGCGCCAGTGGTCGAAAACTGGCTGTGTGGAGAAATGATGCTCTGCTCTGTTATGCTGTGGCAGACGTGGGATGTCAGAATGCTCACGATCACACAGTGAATCGGATTTAATGAGGTGTATATTTTAAATCAGGTTGTTCGACTGTGACCATAACAGTGACTAGGCATCATATTACAAAACCATTTTGAAGAGTGGTGCAAACTTTGTTATTGCTCTGGAGAGCAACAGTGAACAATGCAGCAGTACTTCTTGAAACATAACTCCAGCTTGGGCTGCAGGTAGAAATAGCCTGCACCTTAGTGGGTGGTCTAACTGTGCCCCACTTCCTAGACGTTGCACATTTAATCCACCCACAGAGTCTCCTTACCCCTAGACCTGGGGTATTGAGAAGCATTTTAAAATATTGACAAAAATGTTAATAATGTGCAAGGCCAATGAGACAAAATACAAATGTAATGCAAGGCAATCGTACTTACGTGCTGGACCTAATACCTTGAGACACTGCCACATTAAAGGTAACAGAACTAATAAATCATAAATTCAGCATTAAAACTTGATCTTGACCTTTTTAACATACTTGTTTTTTTCCAATGAATGGATCGTGTGCAAAAATGTTTTCTTTCTGCTTACATAGATGTATCAACTTGTACATAAACCATTGTTAGCTAATAAATAGACTTGTTATTTAAAAAGTTAGAAATGTAGTTTTATACATTGGAAAATAGACATGAATGGGAGAATGACTTATCAGAAACTTAGAAATTATAAAACTTAGTTGCAGTCTTGGAATTCGCTGTCTGAAGAATGCTGTGTTCCTGTGAGAAGAGAAGGAGTTAACACGCTCCCATGCACGCATCAGAAGCTTATTGGTTGACAGAAGAGAGAAGAAGCTACATGAAGATTAAAACAATATTTTGTTTGTTTGTAATGGAGTGTGATCCTAGAGTAGAGCGCTCTTACCCAGACTCTCTTACATCACATTCCTCACCTTGTCCACATTCTAAACTGCTATATGAGGTTCTAAAACCTCTCGTTATGGGAAGTTCTGGTTTGATTGATAAATGATTATTGAGCTGACTGTAATGTAGAAGCTATATGCTTTAAGATTCCTCTCAATAGCAGCACTCTTTATGGGTTGCTGAGATCCACACTTTTTTCTTCTCACTTTTAGAATAGGGACTTTCTTTCATCTATGGAACACACTTAATGCATTTTATTAGGGTGTATTGATTTCTTATTGATTAATTGACTTCTAATGAGATTCTAATGATTGAAATTGTTGAATTTAACTTGCGACCTAATAAAGATGAATTCCTAAAGCTTTTTGAAAATAAAGTCCTTTAACTCACTCATTATTGCCTCATATAGATAGTGGATGTAAGCATTTTTGAGATGTGCAACTTCGATCTTCTCTAAAACAATGGCAAAGATCTATCAATCTGAGTAGAAAGATAAGAGTAGCGGGGAGCATTTAGCATCCAGCATCCCTGCTCTAGCAGGTATAATGTTGGGTTGGAAAGGAAAAGGATTTCCCTAATTTTTGTTGTAATGTCTTCAATTGGGGCCTCAGTGTATGGCGATATACATGAAACTCCACACACTATGGTTACTTTATAGAAGTAACTCCAACCTGCCACCTTCCTATTATCTCCTCAGCCACGGCTAGCCATCACAGTGCATGCTACGTGCCCCACCCATATGCAATGATTGGGTGACTTCTTACAGTTTTCATGGGCCCACACATACATCCAATCTGAGGAAGACCATGCAACAATGTGCTGGCACATGTGATCTCACACACAGAAAGGGGCACATGACCATCTACTGCTTATTCTGTAACATAGAAGCCCCTGCATTTATATTACATGAATTTGAGCTGCTCACCCATTTGCAGATTTAATCTGCTGAGCGAGTTACAAGCAAATCTTCCTTAATTTGAAGCAGTGACCAAGAAGAGTATGCCAACTGGCTCCGATGTTTTGCCTGGTTACTATTTTCTGTCATAATGTGATTAGCAGTGCCGCATCACAGATATACCTTGTTTTGAAGAATTATGTTATCAGTATAGCCATGTTAAATTAAAACATTACACAACCTCCCCTTGCAAAAAGTACAACATCTAAAATATAAATACGTTTTAACAAGTGGACAAAAATGTTGAGGGATAAAACTTCATCGGAGCAGCCGCGGTCGGTAGGGGAGTACCTGCCGGGGCGGTGACGTGGGGCGGGGGAGGGGCAGGGTGGGGGGTAGTAATGTATGGATAATGGAGGTTTGCACAGCCGCGGTCGGTAGGGGAGTACCTGCCGGGGCGGTGATGTGGGGAGGGGCAGGGTGGGGGGGTAGTAATGTATGGATAATGGAGGTTTGCAGGTAAGTAAACATATAAATAAATCAAACGAATTTCGTTGCGTGCACTGCATCCCCAAATGCAATGCAGTGCGCACAACGAAATTCGTTTGATTTATTTAAATGTTTACTTACCTGCAAACCTCCATTATCCATACATTACTACCCCCCACCCTGCCCCTCCCCCTCCCCACGTCACCGCCCCGGCAGGTACTCCCCTACCGACCGCAGCTGGGTTTGCAGGTAAGTAAACATATAAATAAATCAAACGAATTTCGTTGCGTGCACTGCATCCCCAAATGCAATGCAGTGCGCACAACGAAATTCGTTTGATTTATATAAATGTTTACTTACCTGCAAACCTCCATTATCCATACATTACTACCCCCAACCCTGTCACTCCCCCTCCCCACGTCACCGCCCCGGCAGTTACTCCCCTATCGACCGCAGCTGCATCGGAGTGCACCTTCTCGTAACCGTGCACAATTGTAAGTCTATGTTCATAATAGCTTCTGTTTTTACTTTCTACATTTTTTTTTTCAAAACTGGAAACTTTCTACATTTTTTAGTCAATATAAATCCATAACGAGTTAGCAACTAGCAAAGCATTGTAAACAAAATGGAATTTTAAGTAGATCTTCCTATAGCAAGCAGCCACATATATTACATAATTTATAGTTTTAAATTGTAAGAGCGAGACAGGTGTTGTGCAATCAATGGAGTAGAAGAGACCAGGTCGACCAGTGTGGTGATCTCTGTTAAATGGATTTATAATAAATGCCACAATCACATGTCTAAGTCAGTAGATGGGCAGTAGGTAAGCAGTAATTAGACATATTTCAATTATAAGTGATGTATGAGACAGAATTGATTTTTGGGGATTGGACACTTTATAGGTTGTTGTTGACACTGGTCCAAAGAGGTCTGTTTCTGTTAATCAAGAGATTTTCACCGCTTGTTCCCAGTGTGTTAAGATGTTTTTCCATTACTAATGCACATAAGAATTCTAGCTTCAAGCAGTCGTTTTGGGAAACCAAAGACATGTGAAGGAAGATGGCTACTTAATTAAGTGGCTCTTCGCCCCTGGTACAGACAAAAGAACTACAATTGTACCTGCTATTTTGTGGAATGTTTATGCAATTTAACTAAAAATGTGCAATGCACATCTTCCCCCCTCGCATTCCTTCCTTAATACTTTGGAACAGTCCAGCCTCCCCAGAGAGCGAATTGCGACACCAATCCACTATCATGAAAGCCCCTCTCCCCAGACCCCTCCTGTTTTTTTCTGTCTTCCTTCATAAAGCGCTCTGATATCTGCAAAGATCTTGTTCGCGCTATATAAAACTTTGAAAATAAATAAATAAATAAATAAATAAATAGACAGCAAGGCATTCAGATGTGGGGCACCAGTCACATTGGATATTTTCTAAGTTTGGTTTTGGCTGGAAGGTGTATGTGGGGCAACGCCTTACTTTGGATTTCTGCCTACAGTGAAGGACGCAGTCTGGAGGTTCTTCGGGCCTGATACTTTGGTTTTGACATCGTCCAGGCAAACTGAAGTGGCTGTGGCTGCGCATCCTGGTTGAAGTCCGAGCAGGATGTGTCAGATGCCGTACCAAGTTTGTGAGCCTTCAGGCATACTAGATAGTGTTCAGCATTGTGGAGAAAAGGTTAAGTTACACTTTGAGGCCTCAACCTTCCTCAATATATTTTTACAAAGCATTGTGAGGCTTTATAATTGTTGGTGTACACAAACAGTTTTTTGATCAGTGGGCCGAGAACAAAGTCTTTAACAAGCTGTCATTTTTTGAGGTTTATCATGGATTCTTTTACATGACCAATTTGATTGCTTGGTGTCAGTTAGTGGTGATGCCATGGTAGGCAAGAGTAGAGCGAAGAGGAGGTTTCTTTCCTCTTCCTTGTCAGAGGAGAGTCAGATACCAGCAAAGAGGATTAGATCTCCTGTATTGCCACATCCATCAGCTGATGAACCTGCTTTATTTAGTGTGGAAGAAGTGCAAAAAATGATTGATGTAATTGTGACTCAGGCTCTTAAAGAGGAAGAGAAAGAGAAAGAGCGTAAGCGGGTCAACAGAAAGTGGTGCAGGACTCATCTTCTTCATCCAGTGATGAAAGGCCTTCTACTTCATAGGGAAAGTATATATGGAGGGTGGAGTCAAGCTATCCTGGCTGAAGACGGCTGATAGCCGGAAAACGGTCCTAAGATGCTTGATTCCGGTCCAGTGAAGACATGGCTTGGCAGTTCGGGCTGGACTGTTCCCATGAGGCACAGGGGCAAGACTGATTTGCATATGGCCATGTCTGAACTAGGGTGGCTTGGTGAGCAAAATAACGATGGATTAAACCCAGATCTGTGACTGGGGGGTGAATGTTTTGCCATTGTGCAACATTCCGTCCATCATCTTGTGTGTGGTGCTGAAGATCCCAGGGCACTTCAGAAACAACCAGGGGTTTCAACTTTGACCAGGCCAAGATAATGAGGATGTGCTATTTACACAATATGCTCAACCTCTATTGATCTCTATGTCACTCCATTCTAAAATCAAGAACACATTTTTAGTGAATGGATGGAGCCTGATCGAGTTTCAATCCCTTGTCTTCTTCAGAAGCTCTACACTCTTGAAGATTCCAATGATACTTTGCTTTCTAATCTTCAGAATAACACAATTTTAGCTACTCTCATTGGTAGAGCTTCCTTGAATTCAGAAGACTATTCTCCTTCAGATTTTATGGATAAAAAGATTGAAAGCACCTTGAAGAGGGTCTTTTCACCTCAAAACCTTTTGTTAAGTTCTTCAGCTTATGCAGCTTACTTGACACAGTCATTGATGAAGGAAGATGGGCGCTGCAAGGAAGAAAATCAATTTTGAAATCTCTGACCTCAAAGAAAGGTTGAAAGCTAGTCGTGAAACCATTAACAGTTTGAAAAATGAAATTAAGAAACTTGATGAAGATGATCTCTCAAGAGACATTTAGAAACCAACTAACAGAATAACAGTAGCAGACTGGTCCAAATCGAAAATGTGCTGCAAGGTGGCACACTCATGTAGATGTTGATGCCTTCAAGCCGATTGTGAGAACTGCAAATTTTATATGTGAACGATTTTACAAGTGCTAACTGGACATTGTTACGCAACTCAGCTGGCTCAAAGCCATTGGTAAAGTTTACTAATATAAACATATTGGACAATGTGTTGCCAAATGGCCTTATTTTAAACAGAGAGGAGAGTGACATGTTCCTGTTTATTGTTTACACTGGAACCTAACATTGTGTTGGTTTTAACCTTTATGTTTGGCATTTAACTCTGGTGACCTGTTAACTGCACAAATTGGTCCAATAGATAATATTCTAGAACTATTTTGTACTATTTATTTACCTGCAGGTAACGTAAATGAAAAGTAGTTTCAAGATAATACTAATGAATCCTCAAGTGGTTAATGCAATAACTGCAGATGTTTGTGTATGAGGCCAAACAGTTACAGAAATGAATTTTGGTGGGTGCAGGGAGGAAAAGGGGCTTGTGTCTATATAGATCTACGAGGTCCAAGCCTGTAACAGAAATTACTGTGAATGTCAATATGTTAATCATTAATTCAAACTGCATTACACCCAATATAAGATAGGCTGCTGCAGAATGGTTTAGTCAGAGCCACTGGAATTAGGGTTGACAAAATTATGCAAGAAGAAAAGGCAAATTGTGTGGAATAATGTGGCATATTTTTTACAGTGTTGCTTCATTATTTTGTACTTTTTTCTCATGGTAATAATGTTTGGGAAAATATTTTACCTCATTAGTACCAGTTTAATGACCAAATACAGAAATAAGCTAATTAAAGGTGACAATGTAACATCTGTCAAGGGCCTTCCATTTTGTGGGACCACATGTCGCCACATTTTAGTAACTTTTGATCAGTTTGAGATAAAAACAATTATTTTCTAAAATCTGCAGTTTATGCACCAGATGATGGATTATGTGGCAAATATGGCAGATCCATAATTATGTGAAAAAAGACACAAAATCGCTTAATTCCAGTGGCACTGGAACCAAGAGTGTGAGGACGCCACTGCACTGTAATTATGACAGCAGCAAAGACTGGAGTGGAGACCCATTTTCCTTGCTAGTATTAGGGCCCAGTCCACCCTCTTTGCACAGGGAACAGGGCCCCAGCACTGGGAGGGGAGATGTGGCACTTTGTTCCCTTTTTTTAAAATTGCCCAAAGGGGCAGACAGTCTACTCTGAGCCTCAGGCCTAGCATTAATATCTCTGCATAGTGGGCTGAGGACGAAGCCTGTTTCCTAGGGCAGTAATTATCACTGCTGCTGCAGGTGCAATGGTACTGAGGTCCAGTGGTGAGGGAGGCCAATGAAACCCAAATTATAGCTATTTTAATATCCTTCCTTGTTTGCATTAGGTCCCAGTGCACCCTTGCTGTGCCAGTATTTTTGGCCTCATACCAATGGCCCAAAGGAGGTGAATGTCAAAGCAGAGTCGGCTGCTTAGCTTGGGCCTCCGAGAGATGAGAGGAGGTGTATGAGGCAATATCGGGCCCATGTTTTTAACAAAGTGCAGATGAGACTGTCTGTTTTGCAAGGCCGTACCTATCACTAGTGAAGCAGGTAACGTGACACTGGATCCCCTGGGTTGAGGGGCCTACTCCATCAGAATCACGACTGTCTTACTCTGCAAAAGAGTCATAGCATTGCTAGCATTAGAGCGGGGGTAACCGTTGATGCAAATTGTGGAAACATGTGGGTGCTCATTTTTGTCTGAAAGGATCAGAGAGTCTGTGTCAGGGCTGGAAGGATGGCCAGGCATTGTAGGGAAAAGCAGAGGAAGAGAGGCAGCCTGGTACTCAGGGCTGCGGCTATTATAAGTCCTGCAGGTACGTGTGCATTGGGGTCCTGGAGAATGAGGGCTCACAACACCCTAATTAAGTGAGGCAGAGTTGTTTGGTCAATTTTTGTTTTGTGTGGCATATTTGCTCTTTTATACTGCTCATATTTAGTGCAGAATTTGAGCTACATAAAAGTTCCTTGAAATAATCTCATACTCCTAGCCCCCTGCGCTCAGCCGTACCACTCCCGCTCCCCCAAGCCTTACCATAAAGTTTTGGAGGGGGGCCCAACTTCAAAACATTTTTCTTAGGGGGGCTCAGAGCAAAAACGTTTGAAGACCTCTGACTTAGAGTGTGCCCACCACTTCTCCCCTGTGACCCCAGCTCCGCCCTGCCCTAACCTAGACACAAACATACGAAAAATACAATGATAACAACATTGATAAATTCTTTTTATTTTTCCTTTTTCCACTGCTCTGAGAGCAGTAGGGTGCCGCCCCTGGCTGTGGGTAATGGAACTCACTTTTGGGGACCGGGGCTTATTTTTCCTCGGAAGCCTTTGACAAAGAGCAAAAGAAACAAAGGACGAAAAGGAAGCAATAAGGCATAAAGATAGGGAAATAGATGCAAAGGGAGAAAACGGGGCGAAAAAGAACCTGAAAGAATGTGAAAAAGAAACAGAAAGTGTAGGGTGGTGGAAGCCGCACGCATAAGGTAGATTCAAGACTGAGTACAGTTTGTATTTGGGACCCTCGACCCTCAGCAGTGCCATTGGTGGGCTTCTGAGAAAAACCTCGAGCCTGTGCACCTATTATTATTATTATTGTTTACAAACCAAATATTGCTAGGCAATAGGATGTTACTGATATTATACATGAATAATATTTCTTACGTCCTCGGGATGCTGTAGTTAGAGGTGGGTAATTAATTCAGCTTAGCTCTAAGTCCCCAGGCCAGGTAATGCCCCATGGCGCAATAACCAGTCTGTTGCCTTTCTTCGAACTCTGCCCAAATTCTCTCTTTGTTTTACGACTTTCCCCTCTCCCTCTTACATGCTAAATCCATCTCTGTTTCTTGCTCACTTCCCCACGCACATCATCATATCTATTTTGACTGAGTTTGTTTGACATTGAACTTTCTCTCCTATCTTTGTTTCATTTTATCAGAATCCTGTCTGGCACCTACATTTTTTTTAAACTGTGCGCACAAGTAAAACATTTTCTCTCCGCATGCCTGCTGGTGGAAACTGGGCCACTACAAAGAGTTTTCCTTTCAATTATATAGTGAAATAAGTAAAGTCGGGAAACAAAGGCCGTTCTCTTTATAGACTTTATGGAGCTTAACACTATTTCTGCTGTAATTGACCGGATCTTACTTGGAAACAAATTGTATACAAGCGGATTAGCGACAGTTTACTTGTTCTTCTCAGCGCAGTTCACATTGGTTCGTATTCCGTTATAAGATATCCTCCGAATAAAAATACCACACTTTTTTTGCAGTATGATTGGGAACGGAGCACGTGGCAAACACTGGAGGAACACTATGTACAGGATGGCCAGTTAAATGTCCTTTCTGGTCTCCATCTCACTTACAAACAGCTACAAGGTACAGACACATTGTAGATGTCTAAGACAGTTTAAAAAGCCACAGTTCATGTAAACATTACTCACTGGCAAGTCACAGAAGATGAAATACCTTAGTTATGGAGTGGATGAGTCATTTTACGAGGTATGGTGAAAACATTTTTGGCTGTCCAGGTAACAAAGCATTTTGTCTTTAGAGCATGCTCTATCCCTTAAGACAAAAACTATTTTTATACCTTTATTTGTGATCTGATGCCACCTAGTATAGAATCATAATGCAGCAGCTCCGAATAAACCTTTCAAAAATGTGGTCCAAATTGAGAAATGCTCACAACAAATTTCAAGGTTGTGTAAATATATATTGAAAAATATATTAGTTTTACAAACAGTTCTCAGGGAACAAATTCTCAGGCTTTCCTGTACCCACAAACTAGTAGGCACATATACAATCTGCCACATGCAACAAACTAAGCAATTGCGATTCCTAAATAACGATTATTAAGGAATTGCTATTAAGGAATCGCAATTGCCTAGGCATGTAGGTTTCGCAAAAATAATAGGGATTTCTAAACATTTCCAAATAGCGAATCACAAATTGCGCTTCGCTATTAGGGAATGCTTTTGCCATTCATTCCTATGGGTCTAGAGGCCTATACGAATTAATGGGAAACCATTTGCAATTTGCGATTACCAAATAGGTAATTGCAATGGCACTTAGAAAAATGCAATTTTGTGCATTTTTCCAAGGAATTAAAGTTGACGGTAATTTGCGATTCCTTAATGAAAAGACGCATTCTGAGAATGCTTCTTGCATCGCATTCAGGGAACCGCAAATTGCGATTCCCTAACTACATTTTCAAAATAGGTAATCACAAATTTTGTGATTTCCTATTTTGCGAATGGCATTTGGGCCCAAAATGCTAATTACCGGTCGCAAAGGGGCAGATTCTGCAGATCGGCCCGGTAATTAGCTCGTTGCGTGTGCTGTGATGTAAATCCAACTTATCCTATACCTGTGCCTTCGCTCAAATGCAGTGGATGAGCTAGACATAAGGACGCCCGGGGTCCCTGCGTTTCCTGCCACACCGCTGCATTGAAGAGTTGGGGAGGAGTGCTGGTGGTTTCCTCGGACTGAAGAGCAAGGGGGGAGATGTTGCCGATTGCCGCCCTAAGACGGCAGGTGAGAGCTCAGGGGTGGCCGCTGGCCCCAAAACTTGTGCCGCCCAGGACAGACCTACTGCCTCCCCTTGCTACAACACTGCTCAAATGCTAAGCCAAGGGCAGACCCATTTAGAAAAGGAAGGAGAATAAAATGGGAAGATAAGTGACCCTGTCATATCTTTTGCTCTAGATGAGAAGTGCTGGAGTAGGCCAATAGTTTGCACAGGGGTTTGCACACCCTGTCTAAATATTAAAGATCAGTGCCAGTCCATTTCATACACATCTTAAGAGTTGCAGATGTTTCCCATTGACTCACATAAGACTTGTCTCAGGTCATTGAAGGGCTTCAGCCAAAGAGAGAAGGACCTGACTGGCATTCGGAGGAACATAGACTTCAAGATAGCCTTTGCCGGCTTCAAATGCGATGTCTCCCTGGCCTCTTTTTGAGGTAGGAATCATATTTTCTGTAAGGATGCTGCTCTCCTCCATTTGTCTGGACTTAAAACAATCCTGATGTGGAAGAAGCCATCCTATTTGACTGACTTAACATAGTTCTAGGGCTACAAAATCTCAGATGTGGTCTGAGACTATGACAACAAAGTGAGCCAGAGCCTGTACTAGTTGTACAGAACCTGGCATACTAAGGGTCTCCTAGACGCATTCAGGCAACACTCATTTGCAGTTGCTCTCTCAACAAAGAAGAGGCTGTAATGTGACAGCCCTAAAGTACTAGTGAGAGAGCCACTATAATATACACTATTTTTGCCAGCACTTCATAAATTTCTCTCTAGAATTCAATCAATGTAAAGTGGTTTAGGTGTGTCGGTTCCATAAAGATGGTTGAATCTTAGGCATGATTGACTATTATATGATTTTATATTATCACTATCAATCCAAGTTGTACACTCTAATACACAGTGCTTTCTAGATTAATTTATGCCACGCCTGAAATCCCACCTTTTTTGCTTGACTTCATGATCTTTTTGTCCGCAATGCATTTCCCATCTAAAAAGCTTTCACTCCTTTAGTCTCACAAATCCCGCCAAGAAAGGGAAAATAAAAATGTATCTACTATTCTTTAAACATGACATCTCTGTGTACAATAATGTAAAGACCATGATTCAAGCAGCAGACATCAACCCGTAATTATATGAATCTCATTTCAATTCAACATTAGAAAAAAACTAGCAACTTGAAACAAACACTAAATCTCTGAATCCTCGCCTGACACTAACAACGATCACAACCAGGGGAATCTCATTCCATTCTCCTCTAGAGGACCCCGCTAACTCAAAATGCATGCCAGGACAACTTCATACCCCTGGGAAATGTAATTGGACTTACAAAACCAGTTGCCAAATGCTTTGTTTGCCATCTAAATAATCCTTCCCTCCTAACCCCATTAATACTGAGAGAGACCCTTCTGACCATATTTCATTATCCTGGGCCTCACAACCTAACCCTGCTTCATTTCATTTGGATGAGCCATGAATGACACCCCCAGGCTCCTCCCCCAGGCACTGAATGGATACCTTATGCAGTAGAAAGCAAACATCACTCCTTTTAACTCGCCCAAAACACCCATGAACCCTCCACAATATCAATCCAAATCCAGAAGACATGCTCTCACCCAAACAATGAAAGACCGCTGATCAAACCATCTTTAATGACATAATTTACACCTCATCATGCACACTCAATTACCTAATAAAAGAAATGAAAGCCTTCTCATCAACCATAGATGCATCTGTGACAGAGTTCCCTTTCCTAACAACACTGTGAGTCTCATACTGGCACCCACTCCACATAGAGCCTCTTAGTAATTAGAAAGAGTGGTCCCAACAACAAAATAATAAACCGTCTCACATTCACAGAACCATTAACAACCTAACCAAAGTAGCGTTTAAGAACCTCCTACAGGATTAGCTCTCAGAATATGCTAAAGTGACCATATTCATAAAAAATGACAGTGCAAACCTGCCATAGGACTTTATCCAAGAATTTGGATTTGCTATGATGCAAGGGCTTTCCATCTATTTGATCATTAAGATAATAAATAAAATGACCGACCAATATAGGGCCCGATTCACAAAGGTAAACTGAGATGAAAGTTTAACTTTACGACTTTCGATATTCACAAAGGGCATTTAGGAATAGTAACTTTGGTCTCAGTTAAACTTAAGGCCAAAACTTAACTTTAACTGAGACAAATGTCTAGCTTTACTACTAGGACATGTGCTTTATGAATACCAAAAGTCATAAAGTTAGACTTTTGGCTCAGTTTACCTTTGTGAATTGGGCCCTTAGTTTCTGACTTCATTGCCCAAGGAACGTGTGACTCTTCGTAGTAGCCACAGTTTCACCTTGCATAATTATATACTTTTGAAAGATGTCAGGTGTCTCCATTAGAGTGTCCTAGTTATGAGGACTAGCCACAAAAAACTCCTAGTGACAATTTTGGCAGTTCTTGATTACAGTTGATAGTTGATGACAAGGCTGAAAAGAAAGGCATCAAAACCGGCCTAAACTCATGGTTGAGAAAGATCCTGGCATTGAAAAAGTAACTGACTGAACGACTAACATGGCAAAAAGGGCCACAAGAAATAGGCTGGAATGTATTCTTCTTAATTCTAAGCCTCCTTACATATGATCTACACAGAAAATAATAACACAGAAAAGAGAGGCCGACACCATATTGGATTGGCAACTTCAGCTAGCAAACAATGGAGTCTTCATCAGCTGGGATAGAAATAGACATAAGGCTGGTCACAACTACCTCTGGGTAATTGATGTTTACACGTAATGGCACATGGATGAACAAAAACCCATTGTTTGACATTCCTTGCGCATTTGCATTCTGCCAATTGCCTCCTCCACTCAGCTTTTTGCAATACCTGCATATCTCAAGCTAAGTGGCCGTGACCATGAAAACACTGGCCAAACAGAGCAAGGGGAAGCCTCCTACCAAATGCTGGGTGCCAGAATCAACGTTGTGGGCCGTCTTTTTCTTGCACAACCCTAGACCAGAGGAACATGCCACTGCTAGTAAGCCCTGTTCTCAGGTCTAGCACACACCAAAAGTGCAATTCTTGAAAAACTAATAGAAATTAATGACCACCATGAGTAGTCGTAATCAGTACTCCTTCAACTGTATGATATATAACTGTTCGTTTGCTGTGAAACACAGCATTATGATTAAGGACTTGATGGAACAGCAATGATACATAACATTTTTATAAAGTGCAGGGCTCTAAAAGTTACTTTTGTGACCCAGCTACTGCTGAGAACCACATCATCTATCACCTTCTCAAGCCTCATGGCACAACTTAATGAAACCCCCCCTAAGAATCTGAGGTAAGAGCAACTTCCTGGGAACTTTAACTTATGTTGGGTTTAGGAAAGGACCATCTTTAGTGCAATGCCCCACCTCCCCCTACCCACCACAGATTTGACAATATCTGGTATGCTGGTTTTAGAACTCTGTGTACTTTGCCCACTAACCAGTGCCACATTTCCAGTTCTTCCCCTTTAAACATGACTCAATTGGTTTATTACTACTTGGCACATTTGACTTGCTTAGAACTCCCATGTATATGGTATATACAGTGCACCTAGGGCCTGGAGGTTACATGTCACTTGTGGACTGCAGCACCTATTGATCCATTCACTACAGTGGTAGGGCAAACCTGACTTCAGACCTTCCCTGTCTAGCCTGACTACTGTACTGTAAAGCCTATAATGCAACCTGTCAAAATAACCCTTCTTTAAAAAAAAAAAATGAAACCCTCTATAAGCTTTGCAGCCCTTAAGGCCGTACCTGGTATTTAGAAGTAGGACATGTAGAAATTTAACATTGACAAGTCCTTCACATGTCTTTGATAGTTAATCGCACGAACAAGCTATTTTGATTGCTAGAAGATTCTGGCTGGCCCATAGAAAACAATAGGAAGCAGGGTTATATTTTAATTCTGCTATTACTGAACCAGCTAGAATATTGATTAAATCACTCTTTTTAATATTTACTAAAAAGCCATGTTTCTAAATATTAAGGAAAAGTAACAATTAGAAAATTGCCTTTTGCCTGCCTGAAGCTCCAGGAGACTAACTTGCATTAGCTCTCCAGTACAACCATAGTTGGTGATTAGCCCTGATGAAATGTGAAAACGGCTCCCAGAGCAGTGGGAATGGTTTTGGTGTGGGGTGGTGTTTTGTCTTCCACTGGGAGAATACCAGTTGGGGTGTACCCAGGAACATAATTTACTCAAGGGGCCTACCCTGTCATAATCAAATGTTAAGTGACACCTGGATAAGTCTCAGTTTTTGTCAGGCAGGCACCAAACCCTGTAGGGGGAAAGCTGCCCTCAAAACTGTTTTTAAGTAACCAGAGCTAGGGGCACACCTCCAGGTGGGCACACAGGCACAGCACAAGGGGAGACAGGTTTCCCAGCTTGGATTTTAGGAGTGAGGGGCACTGTCAGATTGTTTACAGTGGGGAAAACAGGAACTGCTACAAAAGTGGGTAGTGTAACGCGAGGGAACTTTTAGCCCATTAGTGAGGGAGGGGCGAGGAGTTACCACGCCCACTTGCTGGTGCCAGGCATACATGTGGTAACCCGAGGAACCTTCTTCAGAACACTTCCTTGACCTGTGGAAGAACAGCCCCCTTGTACCTACGACGAAGTAGTGGACTCAAGAGTCAGTTGCCTGACCTTCTCTGTGGCTACAGGGATACAAAAAGCTACAAAAGTCTTCTTTTTTGAAGCGCCTAGCTGACTAATATTGACTGGGGATTATCTGAACCCTGCCTGTGGCCTGTACTGGAGTGAGCCTTGACCCTTAAGTGTTGTTCCCGGGGATTTGGCTATGTGTCATGGAACTTCTCTTACCACCCCTGAAAAGCTGGTATTTAGAACATTTTTGACCTTCAGAACCTCCAGAGGACAAGGACAAGCCACCCCAGCATATCCGATTAAGACGTGACATTGCTGGGCTACGAAAATAGGATTTGCCTGCTCAGATCTTTTCAACACCAGCAAATCTGATTCAGCAGATCGTGAGTGACAAGGTATGTGGTGGCCTCTGAAAACCCATCATTGACTATAGCTGCATCCTTGCCTTGCTGGAGTATTCCATACTCCAAAATATGACTACGTCCGAAAGTAAAAAGCTTGACTGGGCTAAGGCACCAAAAGATTTCGACTGGTGAGAGGACTTCCCTGGGTGCAAAATATTAATTTCTCCCAAAACCAATGAGTTTAGTAGTACTTAATTCTATCTGACTTTTTGAATGCTGCCCTCCCCTGTTAAAGGATTTTGACTTCCAGAAAAAATAGACTAAGCCCTAAGATATAACCTGCAACTGGGTCAAACCTGGTAGGTATGTCTGACCCGGGCTCTATCTTGTTTAGCCTCAAATCGAGCTTAGTTCCCAGTCTACGACCATTGCCGCTTTTTGCTATTCTAACGCTATTTTCACTTGCAACTTTAAAAATTAATATCTGCTGTTCCCCTTTTTGAATTTTTGTCATGTTGGTGTCATTTTTCTCATTAATTCTTAATCTAGTATTCTAATTTAGTTTGGGACTCTTATTGTTTGTTGTTTTGACTTTATTACCATTTTGGATCTGCATGAATACTTTATACATTGCCTTACGTTAAACCTGTTTGCTCTGTGCCATAGCTACCAGGGGTAAAGCCCAGGTTAATTTGGGGACTTTGAGGGTTCACACTATCAAGATACTCATCTCAACTCTCCACATCTTATAAATTAAATGTAGCATTCAAATATACACTTCACTCGTTCACTTAAAAGGATCCACCCTGGAACTAATCATAAAAGAAGTAATTCTTAAGGTAAAAACTCCAGTCCTAATATACTTCCATATTCATACCATTCTCTCTCCTCTTCACTAAGGTTGATCACATTTGGACAGCCAAGATGACCCAAACAATGGGTCAGAGACCTCCAAAATTTAGATTAGAGCACACAAGCATAAGAAATTGCATTATTAGTTGAGGGCGGTTAAACCGTACCCAAGCAGCAACCGCAATCTTTGTTAGGATGAAGTAAAAAACAATCCCTAAATTAACCTGGGCCCAACCCTCTGATGGCTTAGAGGCAATGTGCAAAGTATTTAAGCATCACTTCAAACAGTCATAAAGTGAAACAGAACACAAAACAAACCTCACATCACTTTAAACATAATAAACTTGAAATAATAATTTAAGACTAAAATGACAAAAAGTCAATCAGTCGTGAAAATAGCACCAAAAAGCAGAACGCACCAACTGAGGTTTGCTGATCGCGCCGGACCAGGATAAAGTCACAAGTACCAATCAACTACAATGGAGTGCAGGCTGGCTACAGGGACCCAGTTAGGGTGAAAAAAGTGCCTTACATTCTGGTTGTGGAGCACAGGGAGATCCCTCATCGAGGATGTGTCATGCAGTCAAGGAGATGTGAGATCCTGGCGTGGAGATGAATTGCACAGCATTTGTTCCGGGGAGCTACAAGGCTGCGATGAGAGGTCCCACATCATTGCCAAGGATGCCGTCAATGAGGGGCTTGTGATGTGGAGTTCTGCAACGAAGATGCATTGTGCATGGCTAGTTCCAAACAACTTGCAGGGCTTGCGCTGCAGAGACCTGAGCCTTCATTGCTTGCGATGAAGTGTCCTGCATCATCATTGAGGATGTGAAGATGATGCGTCATGTTGTGGCAGTTGTGAGGAGGCTGTGATGCAAAGTCCTGAATCAAGGGATGAGTCATAGAGCAGTTACGGTGCAGATTTTTGTAAGGTGATACATTGCACAGAGGTTCTGATCTGGACTTCTGGAAGGTGATCTGTTACACTGAGTCACTTCTGCTGGGAGGGCAGGAATCACAGATGACAGAATCCTGGTGCTGGGTACAAGGTTGTTAGACCCTGTTCTGTCCCAGAGGCTCTGATCAGGAGGTCAGTCAACTAGCCCTTGAATTCACTTTGGAGGTCCTGGGTTCAATGTGTAGATCCAGTCCTTCTCATTCAAGTCAGAGGCAGCAGGGAGTCAGTGCAGCACCAGCAGGGCAGCAGTGTCAGTCATTCTCGCAGCAAATTAGTACAGCAGTCCCTCTTCTAAGTCTTCCACTTTTCCAAAGTTGAACTGAAGAATTTGGTCTAACGGTCCAATATTTATACCTGTTTCCCACTTTGAAGTTAGAGAGGTTCTCAAGGTTTCCAACTCAGAGGGGCTTGGATTTTCCTGTCTCCATGCCCTGGATACATATTGTTTGGAGTCACAATTGACTAGTGTCAAACCCTTTGTGAGTGTGCTCAGGCAGAGACTTTTTGATGTGCAAGTGTGGTAGGTGACAGCTCTTTCTCATCAAGTCACAGATAGCCCATCCTGTCAACACCTATAACCCGTTATCTCCCCGTCTGGGAGCAATACACAAAGACCAAATGCCAGTTATACCTAGTCCTGTGACCCAGGGTCAGGCTAAAGGCACCACAACATTAGGACATGAAAATACCAGCTTTCTAAAAGTGGCATTTTCAGGATTGTGACTTAAAATCTGACTTTACCATAAAGAGGGCTTTTCATTACAATTCTTTAGACACCAAACTCGACATTACTACCTGCTCCTAATTGAAAGTTATCACCTATTAAATGTAATAAGTTATCCCAATGTCATCCCATGGGAGAGGTAGCCTTGCAGTAATGAAAAATTAATTAAAGAGTTTTTCACTACCAGGAAATGTAAAACTTAAAAATATATGTCTCACTTTTTAAATGCAGAGAGGACCAAGTCCAACATGATCCCCTTCCAGCCAAAAGCCAGGGTAGACTAATCAGTACCTTAAGTGGTTTCCCTGCTTAGGCAGTAGAACGTGGATGAAGGACCTGTTATGCAGGGGCACGTGTCAGTTCTTTGCCTCTCTAACCTCAGTTGGACCCCTCTGTCTACACTCTCCTGACTGACTCATGGTCCTCATTTTCAGACCCCCATCTGTGCAGCTCCTAAACTTAGCTCGCTCACAGATGCATCCCAGTAGGCAGACAGTACCACCATGGTCAACAAATTTATGTGGTCTAGCCCACACTTTGGTTCATGCCTCTGTCCCCAAACCAAGAATATCTCTTCCCATAAGGACAGCAACCAACAGAGGCCACTGACAGTTGTCAGTTTCAAGAACCAGGCCCAGGCCATCCAGGGATCTCTGAGATTTCTCAGAGTGGGGGGCAACTGCCCGGGGTGTTAGGCACCCTTCTTCCACTCTCTTCCCCACCAGGTTGATATCCTTTCAGCTCAGAGTCTGTACCCTGGTGCTGTACAGAGGTCAGTGGTGAGTCCCTTTCCTCCATCTGGGCCCCTGGTCCCTCTGAACATTACACCAAGAAATCCGGGCTTTTAGAGTGCCATGGGAGCCACACCTCACAGCTCTCCTAATACTGGTGGCAACTCATTCCCCATCTGGAGACCAACTATGACCCTTCTCTGGTTCACCTACCCACCCCACTCCAGGGATACCAGGGCCATTGGGCAGAAAAAGTCCTGCCCTACACACCTGGCAGGTGCTCTTGGAAAAAAGCCTTTCCTCTATCATTTTCTGCCTGACCCCGGTGTCCCTCAGAGCAGTGACAGGGTCCCCATTCACATTTGCCCTGGAAGAAGTGATGACTCCCATTCTCAGGGATCACAAATCTAACTTCTGAGTTTACCTCCCAACTAAGGGAGATTAGGGCATGAAATACCTCCTGCCCCTAGGGATTATGTACCCCTAAGGTCATATCAACCACCCCTGCAGAGGTCTCTCCATTGGGTGGTTTTGTAGGACAGACAGAGTCCCCCTGCTTGAGTCTTAGCTGGGAACAATCAAAGCAGCTGGGTTGGAAATATGGAGCCCTGGCCCAACGCCCACCAAAACCTCCCTCCTTCTACTCAGAAGGGGCATGAGAATGAAGTATTGGTCTTTAGCAACAAGACCTACCCATGGGATTCCACATGGTGGCCATCAGAGCTGGGACCAACACCCACAGACCATGCAAGAAATCTAGGGATCATCCGAGATGACAAGCTCAGCATGACGGCTCAAGTCAATGCTGTGAGCACCCGATACTTCCACATCCTCAACATGCTGCAAAAGATCTTCAAATGATTGCTTCAGAACACTAGACGGACCACCACGCAAGCACTCATCACCACCAGGCTGGAATTCAGCAACACTCTCTATGCCAGAATTTCCAAACAACTCCTACACATACTTCAGCCCATCCAGAATGCAGCTGCAAGATTCATACTTGACCTCCCATACCGCACCCACATCACACTGCACTTCAGGAAGCTTCACTGGCTCCCCATTCACAAGCGCAGCCAATTAAAACTTCTCATGCACACAATCAATGGCTACATAACACAGGACCAGAATACCTGAACAACCACGTCCACTATCACCAACCCACCAGATACCTACACTTTGTCTCACTCTCCCACACACACTCCCTGCATCTGCAAAAGCAAAACTGGAGGTAGCACATTCTCCTACATCATACCCAAGACATAGAACAACCTCCCTCAACATATCATAGCCTCTTCCTCACTTCTTGAATTTCACCAAAATCTGGAGACTTTGCTCTTCATTTAAGCATTTTAGAACCACACACCTACACACCTTGTCCAAGTGCCTGGGTAACCTCTCATATGATTAGTGTGCTATACAAATCAACATAACAGAACATAACATAACATGGGATCCCTTTCCCCCACCTTGCTCTAGGACTTCTCTGTGTCTTCCTTGACCTCCTCCTCCCTCTGCTGTGAGAACCTGAATCACCCTTCTTGAGGTCACCCCCAGGTACCTTCTTGGACACTCTGGTGCTGATCCAGTGCTCTGTATCCCCAACACGCTTCTTAGGATCAGTCCGATTACTATCCACTAGGTTCTGGCACAGCTCTGTAAAAAAGTATTGTGCATGTGCTTCCTCAAAATCAAGTTCTACAGCCCAACATAATCATAATCATGCTCGAAAAATTGCTTTAGAGATCGGTTTGCTCGAATATTGTTTAACGCTCCCCCATCTCTCGCATCGCCTGCACCATAAATTGGAAATAAAAGCACATCTCACGACTTTGGTGATTCCCTTGCCGCCTCACGCCTGTCCGCCATCTTGGGTGTGGGCTAGAGACGCTGACACCACGCTCTGGGGGTTAGCGGGGTGGTCTTTTCAAGTGCTTTTAGCCATATACCATAAATACTCATCAGTATGCAGGCGCGCAGCGATCGCGCACAGCATCGCGCCGGAGGAGCGCCAGAGGAAAGCCCGTCTGTGCCCGTCTGGGCCAGGACGGCCCAGGGGCCATAAACTCTGGTCAAATCCGTACATACTCGCCTGATGCCTTATGGGCACTAAAGACAGACTCTATCTATCTAGATGAAGTTACCTTGGCCAACCTGCAAGCTGATGCCCTGGTGCGGACCACAGGTACAGGCCCCAGGATTCTTCCCACATTTACTGGCCGGCAGTCATATGGTCTAAGATTAGCGACACTTAATACGCGTTCTCTACAAAAACATCACCTAGAAGTCTTCTCTCTACTGCTCGAGGGAGACATTGATATTCTCGCCCTCTCAGAGACATGGCTTGGCTCTGCCTCCAAGCCTGACATCTTGGCTGCCCTACCCCCAGACTACGACGCGATCTGGCATAATCGCCCAAATGATTGTAGAGGGGGTGGGGGGGGGGCATTTTTGTTCAAAAAATGTCTCGTAGTGAAAGACATTATAGCACAAAATTGTGCTGGTGCAGAGCTGTTAGGGATTAAAGTTTAGTTTAAATCCTCATGCATAGTAATACTGGTAGTTTATCGCCCGCCGCACAGCTCTCCGGATTTCAATGATATTCTTTTTGAACTTCTGACGGACTTGGCGCCCAGATACAAGTCTCTTCTGGTGGTAGGCGATTTTAATTACCACTGGGATAAAGTACCCAGAGACCCTACGGAGACTGAGTTCGAAGCCAATCTCTCAGTGCTCAACCTGCAACAGTTAGTGGTGGGTCCGACTCACGTGAAAGGCCATACACTAGACCTTGTTTGGTCCTCTTTGCCTAACAGAGAAATAACGGAGGTCAGTCCATGCATTTGGTCGGACCACTTCATGATAAAATGCTGGGTTCCAGGTGATCCTGTGAGGGCTGCCCCAAATAAGTCCCGGAGGAAAATTCGACCTTGGAACAAGGTGGAAGCC
Source organism: Lissotriton helveticus (assembly GCF_964261635.1). Taxonomy (NCBI): domain Eukaryota; kingdom Metazoa; phylum Chordata; class Amphibia; order Caudata; family Salamandridae; genus Lissotriton; species Lissotriton helveticus. Next base: position 14,335,681 of record NC_136060.1, on the reverse strand, counting down.
GACCTTCTAACTATGACCCTGCTCTCCTCTACCCCCCCTAACATGAGTGGTACAGATTTGGAACATGATGCTAGGATGCTAAAGACCTGGATGCTCGCCGCTCTGGATAAACTTGTCCCTGAGCAGATGGAGAGTACTAGAACCAAAGGGAAAGGAGCGCCATGGTTTGACGCCTCCTTGAAACAGAAGAAGCAAACCCTGCGTAAGGCAGAGAGAAGGTGGAGACTTCACTACTGTCAAACAGAGGCTGAAACTTTTAAAACCTTGCTCTCAAAATATAAGGCAGACATCCTGGAAAGAAAGGCTGCTTTCTACGAGGGTAGAATTAGGGAGGCGACAAACATACAGCGAGAGACCTTTACGATACTAAGGGAACTCACACAACGAGAAGGGAAAATCTCTGCGTGCGATCAACCAGACTGTGACTCCTTTCAAACATTCTTCCTTCGGAAGGTACAGGATATTATCACTGACATCAATGCACGGCCAGCTATAACCATGCCACCTAGCCAGATTGCTCAGGTGCCATCCTTGACATTGAATAGCTTCCCTTCCATCGACGACAAGTGCCTAGCGGAACTGGTCAGACAGATCAAGTCAGGCTCAAATATAGATCCATGTCCCCATAAAATCTTTAAAATGGCCCTGCCTGGCATCCAGCCCCAGGTACTGAGTTTATTGAATAATTCACTGGAAATAGGCTATCTGCCAACTCAGATGAAAGAAGCCAGGGTCTCCCCACTTTTAAAGAAAGCAGGAACGGACACGAAAGCCTTAAAAAACTACAGGCCCATTTCGCAGTTACCTTTTCTAAGCAAGATTCTAGAAAAGCACGTCCTTAGCACTCTAGCCGGCCATCTGGAAGAATACCATCTCCTTCATACCAGGCAGGCTGGGTTCCGGCCCCAACATAGCACAGAACTAGTCATGGCCTCGGTCGCCGATGAGCTGAGAGTCAGGGCAGATAATAAACAGCCATGCGCCCTGATTCTCTTAGACCTATCGGCGGCTTTTGATACGGTCAGCCACACCATCTTGCTGGACCGTATCGCGAAATTGGGGATCACAGGCCAGGTGCTGAAGTGGCCAGAATCCTTCTTGTCAGGTCGAACCCAGAGAGTGCAGCTAGGAGACCAACTGTCGGGGATCAGTGAAGTGACTTGGGGGGTGCCCCAGGGGTCGGCTCTATCCCCCCTGCTTTTCAATATCTATTTACAACCATTGGTGGAGGAACTTATGCGTATGAACTGCGAAATTTTCAACCACGCAGATGATACCCAGTTATTAGTCCGGCTGGATAACACCAAAGAAGCCCAGGAATCAGTGAGGAACCTGCTCAGCTTCACGGTCAACTGGATGACTAACAATCTGTTGAAAGTGAACGCTGACAAAACGGAGGTGCTGGTGATCAGCAACAAAGACGATCCCTGGTGTGACCTGTACTGGCCCCCTGAGTTAGGAACCACCCCGTCTCCTGGTACTGTAGTAAAAAGCCTAGGATTAAGGCGGATCTTTCAATGGCCCCTCAAGTCTCTGCTGTCGTCGGATCTTGCATAGGTGTGTTGAGGCAACTACGAAAGCTAGTCCCCATTTTATCTGCCCCCACCCTGCAATCGATCGTATCCGCCACAGTCATTTCGAGACTTGATTATGGCAATGCCTTATATCTTGGCCTGCCACAGAAGCTGTTGAGGAAGCTGCAGGTGATACAGAACGATGCAGCCAGGCTGATCCACTCCCTGCCTAGAAACTCGCACGCAACCCTCTTGCTTCAGAAGCTGCACTGGCTTCCAGTGAAATTTCGAGTCCAGTTTAAATGTCTCTGTGTGGCCCATAAGGCACTCTTTGGGAAAGCCCCAGAGTACATTAAGCAACGTTTGAAGAGGTATATTCCCGGGAGACCCCTGCGCTCAGGAACTACCTCCAATTTGATTCAACCTAGGTTCAAATTAAAAACTAAAGGAGGCAGAGCCCTGTCTGTGCTTCTCCCGCAACTGTGGACGAGCTCCCGTCCACCTTGAAAGAGGAATCGCAGCTTCTACTCTTCAGAAAGAAATTAAAAACCCATCTTTTTAGAAAGGCTTTCATGACAGTTTAGGCGGTGGAGCAGCTGACGGTTCTATGGGCATCAGTGTGTTATGTTCTTCTGTTAAGCGCTTAGAGACCGGCGGTGATAGGCGCTATATAAATATTCCTTAACATAACATAACATAACATAACATAACATTAACTTTGCTGACGCTCACTTGGCCATTAAGTGCTCTACTTGAGTAATATTAGCATGTGCTTCCATAAGCTACTCCCCAGTACTCCTATAGGACCCTGTGTACCCTTAGAGCTTTGGCTCTTAAAACTGCTAATTTCAGCATTATTGGTGACCTTAATCTCCACTTTGACTCTCCATGTCCTTCGGCGGCTAGCAGCACTCTTGCCGATCTGGAGGCTCTTCAGCTATTCCAACTAGTCGAACATCACACACATGTTGGTGGCCATATTTTGGACCCCTTTTTTACTAACCTTGCAATGGCGAAGGTATTGTCCCCGAGGCCTATGGCCTGGACGGACCACCATTTAATTGAACTACATATCACGGTGAATGATTTACCTCCTATAGCCCCCACTCCTACCATTCTCAGACGCCCTTGGAAAAAATTGAAACTGAGTGATTTCCATCAGCTTCTTGGTGCCTCTCCCTTGGGCCCTTTTACTGATACTGAGTCCGGCTATGATCTTTACTGCAACTGGCTGACTAAAGCCTTGGATAAGTTGATCCCTCTCGCTGAGAGTAAACAGCGGCGTACTGATTCCAACCCCAGGTATGATGACTCGCTTCGGCTCTTAAAAAAATCTTGTAAACAAGCTGAAAGAGCCTGGCGTAAATCATACCAACCTGAAAGTAAAACTCAGTACCTCGCTGTTATTAAGAAGTATCATAGAGCAATCTGCAGGGCTCGGGCTGCCTATTTTTCTCGTGAATTTAGTGGTAGTACTAACCCTACCAAACTCATGTTTAAGGTGCTTAAGGATCTCACTACTAGCAGAGCATCAGCCGCCGAGATCTGCTCCTCCTCTCACTGTGAGGATTTAGCTGCTTTTTTCATTAGTAAGGTGGAGGGTATATACCGTGCCTTTCCCAGCTCTACAGGATCTTTGCAGAATGTGGTATCTGCATCAAAAACTATTTTATCTTTATCTTACCTCCCAGAGCTCTCTATGGAGGATTTTAATAAACTCGCAGTAAAAGTCAAATCAGGTTCTCCTAAGGATCCGCTTCGACCTGCTCAATTTAGAGAATCTGCCTCCCTTTGTCTCCCTCCGCTATGTGAGCTCATTAATTTGTCCTTATCTTCTGGCTCCGTCCCAGGCGCTTGGAAACAGGCCCAGGTGATTCCCATCTTAAAAAAACCTGCCCTGGACCCACAAAAATTGGAGAATTATCGTCCCATCTCCCTTCTCCCGTGGGCAGCTAAACTGACCGAGGCCCATGTTAACACCATCTTAGCTAACCATCTCCATTCTGCAAATATTTTAGATCCATCGCAGAATGGTTTCAGGCCCGGTCATAGCACCGAGACTGCGCTTCTCTATATGGCTGAACATCTGCGCATGTTGGTTGATTCTGGTTACACTGTGGCACTGGTTCTTCTTGATCTCAGTGCCGCGTTCGACACTGTCTCCCACGATATTCTACTTCAGCGTTTGGTTGAGGCGGGTGTCGACAATTTGGCACTTGAGTGGTTTCGATCTTTTCTATCTGGTCGCACCTTCAAGTTTGCCACTCCACCTTTCGAATCTAAACCTTATGCGATTGCCCAGGGAGTCCCGCAGGGATCGGCTCTTAGCCCTACTTTATTTAACATTTATGTGCAGCCGCTGGCTGCTGTCGCCCAGCGTGGGAACCTGACTATGGTTGACGACACTCAGCTGGCGGTTGCCATAAGTGGGGCCTCCGATCTTGAGGTTGCTAAGTTCCGCGAGGGGCTTATTTCTGTGGCTCGTTGGATGACTGATAATTTCCTTCAACTGAACGCCAAGAAAACCGAGGTGCTCATTGTTGGGAAACAGACTCATCTATGGGGTGACAATTGGTGTCCACATGAGCTTGGTCCTACTCCTATCGCTGTCACTGAGGTTAAAAACCTAGGGGTATAGTTTGATTCCCAACTCAGCTTTTCCACCCACACTAAAAAGGTTGCTGCCACGGGTTTTGGGACCTTGCGACAGCTTCGACCCACTTTTAAATTCTTTGACGCGCCCACTAGACAGCTTATTGTACAAGCAATGATTCTGTCTAAGTTAGACTATGCCAGTTCTCTTCTTCTGGGAGCTAATCAGGCTGAACTTTCTCGCCTTCAACGCGTCCAGAATGCGGCCGCCAGGTCTCTGGTTGGCCTACCCAGATTTTGCTCTGCCAAAAAAACCATCCACAAGCTCCACTGGCTCCCTGTTGCTCAGAGAATTAAGTTTAAATCCCTCTGTCTGTCGTTTAAAATCCTTAAACATTCTTCTCCTCAGATTTTGGAGCATCTCATCTCCTTATATGTTCCAACTCGGTCTCTGAGGTCCTCTGGTCTCTACTTGGCTATAGTGCCACACTTCAAAAGGTCTAGGACTGGCGGCCGCTCTTTTAGAGTGCTCGCTGCCAAGTTATGGAACTCCCTTCCTGTTCATATTCGTGCCATTGACGGACTTCTGTCTTTCAGGAAGGCGGTAAAAACTTTCCTGTTTTCCTCAGTTCCCTAGTGTTGTTGTGTTTGAGTGCTGTTATCGCTTTTGTCCGTTTTTTTTGTTCTGTTAGCGCCAGGACGCCCCTTTGCTGGGGCATCTGTGCGCTCTATAAATCCGGCTAACATAACATAACATAACATCTATTATGCAGCCAACCACCGGTCTATATCATCCCTCATCATATAATTGGGCACCAGATCTTTAGGGATGTGAACTTGCATGTCTCCATCAGACAGTGCATGTTTGCTACCACCATTGCTGATGGGCTTAGTTTTTCTTGGCTCTGATATCCAGCTCTCTCAGGCTCCTCTCTTGAGCCAATCGTTTTTCTTCCAGAGCCAGCTTCTCCTCATTGTAAGCTTGGCCATTTGTAGCCGTAACTCTGTCTCTGCCTTCCTATCTGCTGGCTCCTCAAGGGACATGTTCTTTGAAAACACACTGCCCTCTGCCCTCATACTGGGCTTTCTTTCAATGGATAGATGTTTAAAAAATCTGGATTTATAATATGCAGCTAATCACCCAATAGTATATCCAGGTGCTTAATGGTCTCCATCCCCTTGGAGTTTCTGCTCAGTGCCCACAGCCAGGTCCTCCTCCACTCCCAAATCAAGTTGTCCCTCATCAGGATCATCCTCATTAAGATTATCCTCATACTTCTCAGAGTCAGTTTGTATCTTCGTGACCTCATCGTAGGCAGGCAGGGGTATCTGCAGGTCCGACTTTGTGCCTTTCCTTCCTGCATGAGGCTTTCTCTCCTTGCAGAGATTCTGCAGCTCAGTCCTGCTGAGGCTATAAACATTGAGCATCTCCATCTCCATGGTATAAGACAAAGAGGTAGGGAATTTAACCGCATGCGTGCGGCGGCTTTTTTCGCGCTGCGCGGCTTTTTTAAAAAAGCCGCGTTACATGACGAGCGCAGCTCGTCATCAGCGTGCGAGCGGCGCAACTGATGACGAGCTGAGCTCTTCATCAGCGCCAAAATTCAGAAAATGAATCTAACAAGGCTTAGTTCCAGATTATTTATCTGGGACTTTTATTGAAACACTAAATCACTGAATGGCACTGCACACACACAAGTCCTAATCTAATCCCTGAACACCGATGAAAGAAATTGAGTTACTGGTTGAGGGGGATTGTAACCCAAAACAAGCAATACTTTTTAGGGTGAAGTTACAAGTAATCCCTAAATTAATCTGAGTCTCAGCCTTCTGGTAGCTTGGTACTGCGCAATTAGGCTTAATTTAGAGGCAATATGTAAAGTATTTATGCACCACTTCAAACAGTGATACATTGAAACACAAGTTAAACCCCACACCAATTTACAAAAATAGAGTAAAATGTAATAAATAATTTTAGGCCAAAATGACAAAAATCCAATTGGTAGAACCGGAGGTATGCAATTCAAAAGGTTTAATAGACAATATTGCCATAAAACACAAAGTGCTAACTGGTTATCTGGTTATGCTGGACTGGGACAAAGTCACAAGTTCAGGCTAACTGCGATGGAGCACCCTGTTAAGCCACATGAACAGGAGTACCTTAAATCCTGGCTGCAGATCATTGAGAGATCCTGTGTTGAGAATGAGTTGAGCAGTCGAGGAGATGTGAGGTCCTGGTGTGGAGATGCGTCACACAGCCTGCGTTCCGAGAAACTGCGAGGCTGTGATTCAAAGCCCTGTGTTGTCGACGAGGAAGCGGCCAACTAGTAGCTAGTAATGCAAAGTCCTGCATTGAAGATGCATTGTGCACCGGCTGGTTCTAATGGAGAAGCGGGTTTGTAATGCTCCACCCCCTCATCAAGTCACAGAAGGCAGATCCTGCCAACTTTGATGTCCTTTGCCTTGCTGTCTGGGATACATTCACAAAGCCAAGTGTCAGCAACACCTGATCATGTGACCCAGGGACTGGCTGAAGGCACCAAATGGTTAGGATGAAAAAATGACAACATTCTAAAAGTGGCATTTTCAGAATTGTGACTTAAAATCTGACTTTACAATTAAAGAGGGTTTTTAAATACAATCCTATGGACTGCAAACACAAAATCCCTACCTGCCACCAATTGGAAAATAATGCTCATTAAATGTAATAAGGTATCTCCAATGTTATCCTTTGATAGAGGTAAGCCTTGCAGTATTGAAATCAAGTTTTTTTTACTACCAGGACACGCAAAAATGAAAAGTACATGTCCCACTTTTTCAATGCACTGCACCCTGTCTTATGGGCTATTCAGGGCAATCAATAGAGGTGGCGTATATGTATTAAAAGGGAAGGTTTATTTTGCCAGGTCGAAATGGCAGTTTAAAACTACACACTCAGGCTGCACAGCCAGGCCTGAGACATGTTTTCCAAGTGGGTGGCACAATCAGTGCTGCAGGCCCACTAATTGCTTTCCCATTGCCAAGGCTCTATTTGCTCCATCCAATTTTACTTCAGAACAGAAGAAAATTGCTGGAGAAGGCCCAATGTATAATCTTCTCCCTGTTCACCAAAGAGAGGAAGCATCTTCGTGACCTGGTGAACCTAGTTTAATGTGGTTAATACATGGAACTATTTATTCCCTTGATTCTCAGTTTTACATATTTCTATGATAAAGATTTGTGGGGTTATGTGAAGCTATTTCTGATACCTAGCATTTATACCAATGAAACCCTTCACTTGCAGTGTTTGTAGAATTGGGTAGAGATGGGAAAATAGTTGCCATGGTTCTTTCCTGCCCTCAGAAAGCAGGCTGAGAGCATCCTTTTCCTTCGGCCTCCACAAAGTTTACTCAGCCCAACAAAACCTGAATGAGTGAAAGATCCCACCTACAACCAGGTGTGGCCAGTGAGGGTGTCACAAAGTCCGATGGGGAACCAGAGTTGGCTACTTATGCATGCTCACCAAGACCCCCAGGACGTGGCTATGACTGAGTTCAGGTGCAAGGGAGGATGGACAATAAGACCAATGCTCATAGCCAGTGTGGCATTACTTTCCTGCCCACATCATAGTTGGTTTCAGGTCACTCTATGCCCATAAAAACTGGGACAGAGCAACCCTCAATTTGAGTTATGGTAATGCATGGCCACACCTGAGAGGTACCTCTGTTGAGAATTCCAGATCAAAGGACAGGCAGTCGGTGGGTGCACTGGTGAAATGGGACAGCATAGGCCTCATCACAGGTCTGTATGAATGACTTATTCCCCAATGTTCCACAAGGTGCTTGTAGTGATAGTGCAAGTCCTTTCTGCACAGCTGCTTCTTTTTCAAAGCAGCTGAGATGTGGATTGCTTTTTTAGGAAGCTCTTTGATGCGAGGATGTCTAATTACCACTTTCTTCCTTGTGATAACTCCTTCCAAGCCTCGATCTGTATTTAGCACATCATTGTGTTTTGCTCCTAACATGGCAGTGGAATGTGAGGTCAAAGAAACCAACCCAGAAATTCAGAAATCTTCCTCATACTGCTTTTTGGGACCTAGGCACTGGTCAGTGAAAAATCCCTGAAGCACTGACATGATATTTCTGCCACGTATTTATGCTACACTGGCAAATACAGATGTGAATTCCAGAGTCCTTATCTTTTAGGGAGATACCTTGCTTCACAGAAGTGGACATTATTGACACAGGCTGCAGAACAACATGCATTTTGATCTCCAGATTTGTGAGGAGGGGAGGTCCAGCTGGGTGTTCTCTGTAAGGTAATATGAAACAAAGGAACTAAAGGTGCATAGTTAGAATAGATTGCGATGCCAATTTAAATGTAAAATGTGCCACTGATGAGATGCTTTAAGAAAGAACGCTTAATGACTCCCCAAGGACAGGTTCATTCTAGAATACCCAATGTCAATTTTCGCCATTTATTTAGTATGTCATATGAGAGTGCGGTAATGTACCCCACCAATAATTCACTAGAATATTTTGGGATCCCCTGTAAAGCTTGGCTAACCACCACAATATGTACTAAAGTATATATAAATACAGAACTTACTCCTATCAGTAAACAGGCAAATGGTTGACATAATAATCCACAATAATAAATAAAATGTTTATTTAAAATATTGCTTACTCACCAAAGTCTCAAAGCTCTGATGATAAGATACTTTATCATTGGCCCATTAGTCGTTCATTTTTATTGATTTTAGAAGGATGAATGGCATGATTTGCACTTTTAATCTGCATGTTTTACAAAATCAGCGACAAAAGAATTAAAATGTAATGTATTTACGTATGAACTATTTCTAAAATAACTGTATCCAATGGACACTTTAATTGATTTGATCAATCGTTCAATCTACCTAAATCTAAGAGTCTTTAATTCAGAGGCTTCTCTTTCACTTTGAATCATTTAATTCATTTCTTGTTTATTTGGATACTAGCATGATTTTGTAGTTATTTTTCCATTTTATAAGACTTTTTGGCACAAATAAGTTTTGTGTGGCGTGCCCTTGAATCCAGGGAATGATGCTTTCCTTATAAACGTATTTTGTTAGTAATTTTGTGAGAATATTTATCTCCTTTTTCTTCCGTTTGAAATTGTAGTAATACTATACGTGCTTATTTTTACATGAATACTTGTAGCAAGATCCTTTGCTTATAGTTTGGTGAAAATATAATACCAGATATTTTTCTTTATGCACACACACACACACACACACCACCCGCAACCACCCACACACACACACATATATATAAATTCACTGAAAAAAAACATTTATTCTTCCATCGACCTTTAGATATACATATATAAAAAATATGTATTTTTCAGAAAGACACACATTCACTGGATGATGTCATCAGTGATGTCATTATTGATGTCATTTGAGATGTCATCAGTGATGTCATGCGTGATGTCACTGACCAAGTCATGAGTGATGTAATATGTGACGTCATCAGCAGTGGACTGCGGGTGTGCGAGTTATAGTTAGCTGAACTAACTTTAACGGGGGAATTTCAATAGTTTTGTATGAGTGAAATGTGCAGCTAATTATAACATGTGTGAAACCTATGGTTTTTTCAGTGAATTTCAAGGGTTTTTTAAATGCTAATTCCTAACTATAACATGGCTGAAACCGATGGTTTTTTCAGTGAATTTCATGGGTTTTGTAAATGCCAATTCCTAACTATAACGTGGCTGAAACCTATGGTTTTTTCAGTGAATTTGCAAGTTTTTTTAAATGCTAATTCCTAACTATAACGTGCCTAAAACCTATGGTTTTTTCAGTGAAATTCATAGGTTTTGTAAATGCCAATTTTTAAATGTATTAATTGCTATTTATTTTTTTATACTAATTAACTAAATTTTTCATAATAATTATTTTTAGCTATTTTATTTTTTAAATTACATTACATATTGTTAACATAAAATAATAAAATAATTCAAAAAAGATTTTTTTTCTTTTATTTTTTTTAATTTCAATTTTTTTAGCATTTTTTTAGTAAACGTAGGGTACGCGTACCGTCCTCGCACACTGCTGCGCCAGTATAATCGTACTGTACGTGTACCTGCGCATATGTCACAGATATGTTTTGAAGTTACGCGTCGCATCAGCGCTGCCGCGTGAAGTCATGTATGTTTGTACGGTGAATATACAGTCAGTGATACCCCGTACCTTCCATGTTGGCCTAGTTGTGGAACTTCACAGATATAATGACCCATTTACTTTTAAGACCTGGGTGACGTCAGCACTACAAAACGGACATCCGAATCACATGATTTTTCATATAGCTCACGACGGAATCATGCCCATAGCTCCGGAATCATGCTTCAGAGCGATGCGCAGCACTAGTGTACGTCAGGCCAGCCCACTCCGCTTATGCTACAAGGAAAACACAACAACATTACATGGCCCAGATTTCCATTGTAGTGATTTGTTAGTTCCAGGTCTAGTTGTCAGAACGGTACACACACTTCCTCATGGCTGGTGTACACCCACACCCATCCAGAACATGCGTCACAACACACGTGACCCTACCTATAAAAAAAGACGGGGCGCACGTGCTCTATGCCATTATAGAGTTGCTCCCATCCCAACCGCTGTGATGGTCCGTCCTACTGGTTTGAAAGCTTCATGTAGGCCCGAACTACCGAACAAGGAGGCCCATTTGTCAAGTTCATCGTGTGCATACCTCATCTTTTTCCTGTCCTTGCAAGGTGAGAAATTTGCATTCTTTTTGTAATTGTCTATACTGTACTGTATTGCTTCCCATATATCGTTATGCATTTCTGTGTCGCATTTTTGTGCTGCGCCAGGTGCCCTGTGCTTCCTTGTATGTGATGGTAGTGTAAGGTTTAATCCTAGTTCTGTGGTGGTCCAATCACTTAATCTTCCCTTGACTTCATTATTTATTCCTGCGCCGCTTGGCCGTTCCTGGCTTGATTTTTCAAATATCATGCATGTCTGACGCTGAACTTAATGTAATGTGCTCTCTTTTATTCCTCCCGTTTTTGTAATAGTTGTTGCTGCGTCACATTGTGCTCCCAGGCCTCTATTCTTATAAATCGTGCGTGCATGACTTTAATACTTCTTGCTGCATCACGTGGCCCTCCCAGGCCTCTAATCTTATAAATCGTGTATGAATGACGGTAATACTTCTTGCTGCGTCACGTGGCCCTCCCAGGTCTCTATTCTTGTAAATAGTGGTTGCCATACCCCGAAGTTAAGGTAAATTTTCTCCAGCTCAGGAAATTCATTCTTTAAAAAAAAAAAAAAATGTTTTATTTAGCAACACAAAAGATTTGTACATAAAAAAGACATATTCATAAGCATAGATTAAGCATGTATCAACATTAATAGTTCTTATTGTTAATACAGGTCATATAATCATGGAAGCAAAAGAACATAACATAATGGTTATATCAAAAAATACATAGAAATAAATAGAAATAAAGAGTTGTTATTTTATTGTAAATATCTGGTCCTATTATTCCAGCCCTCAATTGGCTCCCAAATTCTTTCCCCTCGCATCCTGGCTTTTTTCCCTCTACATGCATAAATTGCCTTTTCTTGATGTCAGCCATATTTGGAAATTAGGGGGATCTGCCTCCTTCCATCGTGCTGCTAGGATTATTCTGTAGACCGCCGTCCCCAGAAAGAGGCATGTTTCCTCCTCTTTGCTGTGCATAAGAGTATTGTCATATCCTAGTAGATATAGAGTGGGTGATTCAGATATGTCATGGACGAACACTTCTTGCCAAAATTCCGCTATAATTTGTCTGAAAGGTGTTAATTTGTCACATTCATAGAACATATGTATCAGAAGTGCTGGACTAGTACCGCAGCGAGGACATTCGGAGTTTGCTCTTTTCCCCCAAGTATATAGTTTGGCGGGTGTGTAATATAGATTATACATTGTCTTATACAACTGGGCCTTTAAGTTAGAAAAAATAAATAATTCGGATAAGAGCTGTAATGACATATCAATATCGACATTAGGATTGTTAAGTTTATTTGCCCATGTAGATTCAATATGCTCTAAGTCATCCTTCTTACTTTCTAGCAACATATCATAGAGTGTGCCTATCCTGGATGCTGATTTCCCTATACAATCCAATAAGGGAATATTTAACAGAGAGATATTCAGGATTTTTATATTGAGGATATTGTTGATTTGGCTCAACTTAAAAATATCTGTGTTCGGAATAAAAAATGTGTCTTGAAGGTGCTGAAACCTAGTTTCTGTGACGCCCTGAAGGAAATCTCCTAGAGTTAAAACCCCCAACCTTTCCCATCGCCTGGTGATATCATCATTAGCTTGTCTTGGTAGCACAGGTGAGTTCCATAGTGGTGTGTACTTATTAAATTTTGGGATTTCAAGTTGCCTCGCTGTTTTTGTCCAGATTCTCCAAGCACTCTTAATAATCTTGAACTTAACCTTTTTATAATATTAGGGTTCTAATTGTTTTAGCAGCAAGACTTTTGCCTTGTTTCCTAAGGCTAGTTCATATATCGATGGTATAGCACTTTCTTCTAGTGTTGGATCTGCTGTATATGTATTGAACAGGGGTGACATTTGCTGGAGCATAGTGGCCCATAGGTAGAGCATTATATTGGGGATTGCTAGCCCACCTCTGTGTAACAGGAGGGATAGGTAATTTAGGGCCCTCCTGATTTTCCCGTAATTCCAAATAAACTTGCTCTTTTGATATTCTATTGCTTTAACAGCTTTATCTTCAACTATTAGAGGAATAGCTAGAAACAAATACAACAGCCTAGGTAGGATGTTCATTTTCAGAAAATTCCCTCTCCCGATAATTGAGAGGTGGAGACTGTCAACCCTCTTTAGATCTTTCTTAATGTTTTTTAGTAGGGGGTTCATAATTTAGATCATTAATGATGTCTACATTAGGTGATATACATATACTTAAATTTACCGCGTTATCTACCTTCTTTGGGTCGTCAAACTTAATATTGTCAGTGCAAATTACCATGGTTTTATCCCGATTGAGAGAATATCCCGAGATCTGCCCGAAGGCTTGTGTAATAACCTCAATTTCAACTATAGCCTCGGAGGGGTAGGGTGTTATTACCGCGACGTCATCAGCATATGCCAGAACCTTAGTGTTGTAAGAGCCTACCGTGACAGGTATAATTACATCGCTTGCTATTAATTTGAGGATCAATGGATTGATGTACATAGCGAACAAGATCAGAGAACACGGACAGCCCTGTCTTGTTCCTCTTAATATTTCAAACGGCTTAGATTCCTGTCCCATCACTAGAACCCTAGCCTTTGGTTCGTGGCACATTGCCCTAATTGATTTAGAGAGACAGGGCCCAAAGTTGTGTTTCTCGAGCACCGCCCATAAGAAACCCCAGGAAACACAATCGAATGCCTTCTCGGCATCGAGTAGGATTATCGACATTCGGCCCCCCGTCGCATTCATGATATCGAATAGCGATATAGCCCTATGAGTGTGGTCTGTGGTGAACTTACCGGGAATAAATCAGTTTTGCCACAGGGAGACAAGGTTTTCGATGAGCCTCCTGAGCCGATTAGCCAAGATTTTTGAGTATATCTTGGAGTCCGAATTTATTAAGGAGATTAGACGATATGATGAAGGTGATTTTGGGGGCTTTCCCTTTTTAGGGAAGATAACTATATTTGTTACCTTCCATGAGTTAGGAGGGATGCTGCTTACTTGAGTGCCTACAAATAGATCTAGTAGATATGGTGTTATACATTCTCCAAGAATTTTGTAGAGTTCTAATGAGAGTTTATCGGGGCCCGCAGCTTTTCCCAAGGCTAACTCTGACAGGGCCAGCAATACCTCTGTGTGTGTGATATTCTTTTCAAAATTTTCCCTAGTATCGTCGTCGATAATCTTATTTGATCCAATCTCGGTTAGCCATATATTAAGGGCATCTCTTACTGCTTCTTGGTCTGCCTTATCCTCATTCTGGTATAGTTTCTGATAGTATTGCCTATAAATGTCGAATATGTCTTCTGGTGTTTTATATTCCTTTCCCTCTACTTCAATACTAGTGATTGTGTTATGAGATTGCTTCTGGCGGGTGCGTAGAGCTAGCTGCTTCCCCACTCTCTCCCCATCTTCATAGATTTTGTTACGATTTGCCTGGAAGATCTCAGCTGCTTTCTGAGTAAGCCTACTATTTAGCGTGGTTTTTAGGATCAACATTTTCCTCAGGGTAGGTCCCCCATCCTCTCCCCTCCCTATTAAATTGGTATGCTCCTCCTCGATATTAGCTAGCTCTTGCATCTGTCACTTGTTGTCATTGTCGGCATCTTTCCTACGCTTAGCTACAAAGCTAATTGTTTGTCCCCTTAGGGCAGCTTTGAAGCAATCCCAGACTGTGCCCCTGGAGACACTATATCGGTTACAGTCAAAAAAGCCCTGAGTCCATGTTTTTATATATTCAACATAATCTTTATTTACCAGTAATTTTCTGTCAAAAGTCCAGCTTGAGCGTGGTCTATTGAGATTTGCAGTATCAAGTGTGAGGGTCAGCGGATTGTGATCAGAGATCGTTTTAGGAAGTTTGATTATTTGTGCTTTGTTAAAGCAGTCTCTGGTTATCCAAATGTAATCGATCCAGACATACTTGTTATGTGGGTGTGAAAAGTAGGTGTAGCCGGGATCAGTTTGTTGTTTTAAGTCCCAAATATCAATTAGATCTAAGCTTTCCTTAAGTTGAGAGATGGCTTTAAACATTTTTGGTTTTTGTCCGATATATGTATTAGAGTCCCGGTTTGGTCGCAATACGTTATGCCCCAAAGAGATATTAAAATCTCCACAAAATATTAATATTCCGGGCCAAGAAGCTAGTTCCATTTCCAGTTCCTCAAATATAAAGGGGTCATCTTGGTTAGATGCGTATACTGTACAGATCGTAATACCTATTTTTAACTCTATAATAGCCCATTTACCTAAGGAATCAACTGACTTACGTTTTGCCTGTCCCAAAAAAGGTCTGGCTAAGATAGCAACACCCCGGATTCTAGATGTCTGAGTTGTGGTTGCCAATATATTGTATCCAGGGATCTTTAGTAAGTCTCTTCCGCCCCAGGGAATATGGGTCTCCTGAAGACACAGTACATCGAATGAGTTTTGATTAATTATCCCAGATAGCCGGGCTCTTTTGTTCCTATCGTTGAGTCCCACCACATTCCAAGAACATATTTTCAGTTTATCCATAATCTCTTTTTTTATTTTGGCTTCGATAGAAACATGCTATTGTGTATTTTTTCTGATTTTTACCTTCGTTGAAATTATGCCTAACATAGAGATATTTGATTTTATTTGTTGTACCAATTTGGTTGCTTGTTTGAGTGATTTTTCCCCATCCCTTGCAACCCCCACCCCTCCTCGTCCTCTCCTCCCGCCGTCCCCCAAAGTGAGGCGCATAGACTCCTTTAGAGTCCGGTTGATGATGTTGCCTGGTTCAGGTTGAACCAGCTTGTGGACACCCATGTAATCGGTAGCTTCAAGCGGCTGATAGCCTCAACCCCTGTGCCTGTCTGTGGAAGTGAAGTTTTTTAATTCACACTGTGTAAGGTTGTCAAAGAGTTGTCTTATTAATATACATAGCAGTAATCGCCCTATCACTTCACTTCCTGTGCTTTTCATTGACATATATTGCCAGGTGCATATTATCACATTTTAGACATTTTTATGATTGTTACTAACTAAATACACTATTTTTTTGTCCTGTTTTTGTCTGAGTTTGTGAGTTTGATAAGTACGCTTCTGCTTGTATCTCGCTAGTGAAGCTTCTTTTGGTGCCGTTAATGATGACCTTTAATCGTGCCGGGTTCTGCAAGTGAACGGTGGCACCAATTTTTTCAAAGGGTGTAAATAACTGTCTCATCCTCCACCTTCTTTTCACTGTTGCATGGGCGAAGTCTGGTCTGCAGAAGAACTAAAAGCCTTTATATTCTTTTTTATTTGTCGGTCGAGTAAGGTCAAAAATCGCTTCACGCAATAGAAAATTGCCAAAATTTACGAGCATTGCTCGTGGATACTGTGCATTTGCCTGTAGTCTTTTTGAAAGGGTCGGGGGAAAGCGGTGGGCCCGTTGTACTTCTTTGGCAAAATCCCAGGTTTGTAGCTCTGGGAAAGTTTCTTTCAACAATGAGATTATGTAGCCCCTTGGATCATTCCCCTCTGCGTTCTCGGGAATCCCAAGGAAACGTAGATTGTTGCGTCTTGCTCGATTTTCATAGTCTTTGACCTTCATCATTAAATCTTTGACTATCCCATCCTGCTCTTTCCCTAGTGTTTGTAGAACGGAGACATCTTTCTCGAGATTTTCCGTATGTATTTCAACAGAAGTCATTCTTTCTGAGATCTCAAGACAAATCACCCCGACTTTTTGCACCGCCCCTTGTAATTTCTGGATGGCGATGTGGTTTTTCCTGTTATCGTGTTTGACATCTTCTTGAAAGCTCTTAATCGATTTAAGCACGTCAATCAAGGAGGGTTCTGATTGTATTTTCCTACCATCCCCGGTATCTGACTTCGGAGTCTTAGATGCTTTTGATTGAACTGCGAGACCTAGGTTAGAGTTTGATTCAATGAGTTCATGTGATGAAGTAGTCCTGGGCCTATGACCTATCTGATCTCTGTTACTGCCTTGGTCAGTAGTGTCGTCATATATAAGTTCATTCTGTCTCTTTTGCCTTTTTCTTTTCCTTTCTTGTTTTCTTCTTGAAGCACTGTCCTTTAGCGCTATGTTCAGTTTCTTTAGCTCTGGTTCTGATAATTCGACTTCTGATAGTTCGAGGGCTGAGGGTTCAGGAGATCCTATACTCGTCTGTCCCAGCCTTTGTAGCTCACTTGAAGTTGAGGCACTCAGAAAATTGCTACTTCCATGTAATGCTAGGTATTCTCTGTTCCTCGCTTAAAATTCATGGGCGGATTGAGCTGTGAAGACGGAGTGACACTTGTTTTAGTAATTGTGTATTCACACACCTTTATAGTTATTTATGTCATTGTAATTGAATGTGAGCATGTACAATTTGTTCTTTACATCTAACATGCAATTATCTTCGTTTGGATTTTGTACACCGTAATCTGTATCCTGATGGTTTCAGTAAAGTCCAGAAGCATAGATTGCGTAGACTGTCTAAAACAATTCACCATTGACGGTAGTATAATTTTCTGAGTATTGATTTATCATTGCAATGTGAAATTTAGAGAACTCCAATGTGTATTTTAATCTGTAAATTTATGTGATATGTATTTATACATACATTTACTTGTTGAATACTTGTTAAAAGCATTACATCTATTTTTTGCTGTGCTAATTTTCCTGTTTTGTCATAAAATGTAGTTATAAAAATTGTACTTTTTTAAATTTGAATAGAGTATATATTTTTAAATGGTAAATATCAGTGATTGAGTTTTATATTTCCTTTATTACCTTGAGTTTGTACTACCAACAGAAAGCGAATATGCAGGCATTATAGCAGAAGCACACAAAGCAGAATGGTGATGTTGTTCAAGAAAAGCATATAGAAAAATATAAAAAGAGAGTTTCCAAGAAATATAAGCCATGCAGCTTCAGAAAAGGAGATTTAGTGCTTCTAAAAAATTGCAGTCGAACATCGAGGAAAGGAAGGAATTTTGGAGCACAACTTTTCTGTATCCTACTGTATTTCCCAAATGCAAGGAAAGCATGTAAATTTAGTCAGTGGTAGCAACATGCCTTTACGTAGAACATATAATATCGATACGTTGACGCCTTATAAATTGAACGTGAAAGGTAATCTATTAAAGGGTACCTTTTTTTAAGTAATGGGACATCATTTAGATGTGTGGTGTAATGATGTTCCTGTTACCTAGCCATAAATAATGATTCTCAAAAATATTTGTGTACTGAAAACCTTTTATTTTAACGTTAGTGTTCAGCAATCTCAGCAACAGCGTCGTCCTGTATATTCCTGGGCAAATATCGATCCTCTGCTTTTCGGGTAAATATTCATATCTGTTATGTGACTTTTCAGTGTAACAGGTGCAAAGGAATATTGAAAGTTAGTGATTCTTTTAATTAATGTTTGAGAGTAGTATTGAGTAATGTTTAGAAGACTATGACAAATGTAAGATGTATTTTCAAGGGAAGTTTGGTTATTTTGAATATATATTGTATTGATATTCACATTTTGGAATTGTTGTAAGTCTAAATATATGTATTTGGGTTGTAATATAAAGTTATTCATGATTGTATTTTTAACTCTACAGGTACCTTTTGAGAAAATGGACATTGTTCTTTGCCCGACAAATACTGGCTGTCATTGGATACTTCTGTTAACTGCAAGTTTTCAACATTTATCAGTCCGTTTTGAAAGTTATTGTTGGAAAATATGACTGGTTGTAATAGTGCCTACAATTTTATTTCTAATAACTTAAAGACTAATAATTTTAAATGATTTTGTAATGTATTTAGAGTAGACATCTGTACCATAAAATGCAAACTTTCCATACTAAAAATCTTATTTCTACATTGTTTTTTGTAGATTTTGAAACCTTTAACCAAGACAATAATCGTTCATGATTCACTGAGTAACAAAATTCAGACCTATCGAGTTTTTACTAAATTGAAGGTAACTTTTCCCTAAAAAAATCTCAGTTATCTCTTTATTATTTCTTATATTGCATATATATAAAATTGTCAATATGATTTCTCTTTATGAAAGTAAAAAAGCTAAATATTTAACATGACCATTCCTATGTCTCTGAAGGGTTTTCCTACAGCAATTGAAGCGTCCCGACTATGACCAATGGCAGTTAGTCGTAGAATGTAACCAAAAGCAACAGGACAGCTACAAATTTGTAGTGTTTTTTGCATTTTGGTAATGATACTTCCATTATGTTTTTTTAAAATCTGAATTTGTTAAAGATATATTACTTTATCTTATTAGCTTACTTCTTTACAATACTCGTAAATAGCAAAGAGGGTTTTTAGGGATGACATTTGTGAACGTCTACTGAATGTATCTATAGTGTCCGTCAGAAGCATATTGCTATTCGCATATGATTTTGTCTGACCACTATTATGGTCCTAACGCGGTTGCTCTGAAACCTATGATTGCTTTTCAACCCAATCCTATCGCCAACAGTTGTTTTTATGTAAATTAAAATTCAGGTTGGACATTTATACAACATATACATTTATAACTCTCTTTTCAGTTTGCACAATGTTACATAAGACAGCTGTCATTTGCCCAGATTTTTACTAATGAAATATTTCTGGAGAATTATCTATTGAAAATTGCAATGGACCTAATGGAGTCATAAGGTTTGACTTTAACATTTCAATGATAAAAAAGGTGTAATACTCTAGTGATGTCATGACGATTGGATTATTTGGTATTTTGTTTTGTCATATCAATTGTTTTTTTTTTAGAAAAAGGCATAACTTTAAATTATAACATAGTATAGGAAGACATGTTCATTATGTTTGTGAATTTTCAATTATGTTCGTTGTCTAGCCATTACAATTTCTTTGGAACAGTTGTGACTGACTCATTTCCTTCATTTGAAAACGCTTGGAAACATGTACAATATATAGCAAATTACATTTTCAATGGTTAGCATTGCTGTTATAATATGCTAATGTACATCTTTTTTACATTTAGACGCTGTTGAAAAGTATTGTGGTGTCTGCAACCAAAAAGCTTCAGCAATATATACGGAAAACTTTACGGTAAGGGTCTTTTCTGAGTTGCGCCAGCCATGTTGGTTCATTGGCAATGCACCCTTCCTAGTAATGGACTCAACACCACTTTCTCACTGACTGAGGACAGTTCACTATGATTACTATGTAAAAAAGTTTAAGTTAGCATGACAAAAAGCTATTGACCTTTATTCAATGCAAATAGAGTAACAAATTCATTTTCACTTTCTTCCCAACAGGCACAATGTTTAGAATGCTGCTGATGGGTCCACCTTGAATGTATCAAAACGAATGCAAGATCTTAGTTACCTTTTTCGTGTTACAAATGTAACAAATGTATATATTAAGAAAGTAAAGATGTGATCGCATGCCAGCTGTACAATTACATGTTCTGCATACTTCAGCCATCTAGTGTTGTGTCCGGATTATCATAATTAATATTTATTTGAAGAAGTCTTTTTTTAAGTTGCGGGTAAGGTCACTCCTCTTCCTTTTTATTCTGTGTGGGCATCGACTCCATTGTTTCTATTCACACACGAGTTTGATAATGTAGTAAATATGTGTAAGATAGAGTTGTTAATGCGTATGTGAAATAAATAATAACATGAAACAACCACAGGTGTTGACAAGGTAGGCAGGAGGACACATGTTAATGAATAGCTGAACATTCCAACAATACATGCTGACACTAATAATGTCCCAGATACTAACCCTGTTTGCAGTTTTTTACATAAGTCAACAACCCGAAGCAGATATTTTACGAAGTTTGCAAAAACCGAGCTGTACAACGACTAAATTGTCATAGTATTTTAATTTGATCAAATTTGATTTTCAAAAATTACTGTTTGTCCTTTTACAGGAGTAAACTGTAGTAGATCTCCAAACACTATGACATGTTTTCCTCCAAATAACACATCATACTCTGTTTTAAGAATTTGCTGCACTCTTAAATGCACCAAGGCAAGCACTAAGTGTGATACCATGCTTACCTCATCAATAATGGGAAGTTTCATTTTCTTCAAGACTCTTTAAACTTCACAACAAGCTTCTCTAGATAGCTTGTAGTATTCCAATTTGTTTTCATGCTCTACTGGTAGCATTAGTAAACGATGTAAAGTAATACCTTTAATATTGTGTGCTGCCAACCCAGTTACTATTTTAGATGGGGTAAGGTGAATAGACATTTTCAACATTTTTTAGTACTGTATTTTAGTATAACAGCCTGAGTCATTTTCCATAGTCATAAGCAGTGACTGGTATCGAATTTTACGAAAACTAAAGAACAGGATATCTTTATAAGCAATTATATTTATATAACCTTATAAAAGACTAAAACTCTACTGTTGGAATGTTGTTAGACAACTGTATTTACATAATTTGTTTGTGGGGTCAAAATAATTGGTAAACCTACTTTTGTATTATGTACTAAGAAAACTGTTAAAGTGATGCTTTTATGTTTCTGTGCTAGGACCTAGAACATAACAGATTTGTTATGGATAAAGAGGCCAATTTTACAGAAGAGACATTAAAAATGAGCAACAGTGTAATTGAACTACAAAGTAAATATATAACAGGCAGAGAGACTAATTCATAGGACATCAGTACTGTAGATGTCATCTGTGAATTTGAAAATGAAAGCAATGATGCTGATTTTTTGGTAGCACTGGATGACGTAGAGATACTGGAAGCTAAAAACTTTAAAATGGCAAACCAGCAGCCATTATTAGACAACTGTATTTACATGTGAAAACTCTTTATCCCCAAAATTAAGCGAGAGCTGCATGCGACAGGCTGTGGAAATACTCTCCACCAGCTGTAGCCAGAACTTCCACAGCACCATCAACTCTGCATCTGGACATCCGTCCCAATATTGCAGACCTTATTATTTCATGTAATAATACGTTTTTGGTAACTACTTCCCCGACAAGGCAGTGGGTAATTTGCACGTCTGCTGCCTTCGTTGGATGTGGTTGCCAATTCTTATTCTAATTTTAATTCAAATTACAGGCCCTCGATAGTGCCCAGTATTGTTGATTTTTAATACCATGGTAGGCACAGAAAGTAGCATCAAAAGTTGAAAGTGGAGACATCTGAACGTTTCGTTGTCTTCAGGGGAACATGCGATCGTCCCAAGGTTATCTATAGTATGTATTTTGTATGTATTTTAATGAAACTATTACAAACACTTTTCCATTGTAACACAAACACACCCACATACCTACATTTAAAAATTTCTAATTTTATTAAAAAAGGCAGCACAGTTATCGGACGTTTTCTTGGCGATGGCCAATGTGTCTTCCATCTTTTTCAAACGTTAGAGGATACTTTATTTTTTGTTTCAAGTCGTCAACTTGCTCAAATCTTCTTTCATATACAGAGCCACTTTAATTCTTCTTCCAAGTTAAGCGACAGGAAATGTCAACTTGCTCATTCCAATTACAGGGCCTCATAAGAGCCCTATCTTATTTTTTGTAACTAAGTCACTGAGTCGGGAGAGTGTAGTTTGCGCTTCTGCAGCCTTCCTTGCATGTGGCTGATGTTTCTTAGACTCCCTCTACGGACTCTTACTTTACAATTTGTTTTTACCTTATTTAGCATTTGTGTAGAATGAAAAGCTTAACAAAGACACTTTAATTTTTCCTCAAAGTTGCTAAGCAACATGAAATGTCAACTCGATCATTCCAATTAGAGGGCCTCATAAGAGCCCTCTGTTGTTATTTTTTATGTAAGTACGTCACCGACTCAGTAGTGTGTAGTTTGCGCTTCTGCAACCTTCCTTCATGTGGCTAACGTTTCTCAGGCTCCCTCTACGGACTCATACTTTACAATTCCTTTTTACCTTATTTAGCATTCGGGTAGAATGAAAAGCTTAACAAAGCCACTTTAATTCTTCAAAGTTTCTAAGCAACATGAAATGTCAACTTGCTCATTCAAATTACAGGGCCTCGTAAGAGCCCTGTGTTGTTATTTTTTGTAACTACGTCACCGAGTCAGGAGTGTGTAGTTTGCACTTCTGCAGCCTTCTTTGCATGTGGCTGACAGACTTTATTTCTTCTACTAGGTTGTCAACTTGCTCAACTCTTCTTTCATATTTCACCATGGTAGGCACAGAAAGTAGCATTGAAAGTTGATAGTGAAGACATCTGAACGTTTCGTCGTCTTGAGGGGGGCGTGCGATCGTCCCGAGGTTAGTTAGAGTATGCATTTTGTATGTATGCCTTCAACGCCGAACGTCGAGCTGACAACGGCGGGGGACTTCTACTCCTCAACGCCGATTGACTACTGCGTCCCATGTTGGACACATCTTTGTAATAGGCTGAAAATCCAAACATTCTACAAGAGACACAGACTTTATTTTTTATTCCAAGTTGTCAACTTGCACCAATCTTCCTTCATATACAGAGCCACTTTAATTCTTCTTCCAAGTTAAGTTATCAAGTTCCACTGTACGGAGGTGTCTGTGCGCTGTTTTTCTTCCAAAGTAGTATATCCCATGCACTCCCACTGCATACCAGTAAGTTCTCAATATTGTGTACCTAGACTGTTGCTCCCCATTGACTCGCAGATTCAAAGAGGGTGCACTACGTGTCAAAGCAGACTTTTCAGTCATTGTTACAAAGGCCACGCATCATCATTGTAGGTCTTTAGATTCTGTTGAAGACTTCGCAAGAAACAGCTTTCATTTTTCACCTTATTCAGCATCCACACAAGGTAGTGGTTAAATTGCGCGTCTGCTGCCTTCGTTAGATGTGGTTGCCAATTCTAATTCTAATTACATGCCCTCAGTACACCCCAGTATTGTTGTTTTTGGTAACTACTTCCCCAGCAAGGCAAAGGGTAATTTGCGCGTCTGCTGCCTTCGTTGGATGTGGTTGCTAATTCTAATTACAAACCCTTGATAGACTCCAGTATTGTTGTTTTTGGCAACTACGTCGCCGACAAGGCAGTGGGTAATTTGCGTGTCTGCTGTCTTCATTGGAGATGGTTGTTAATTTTAATTCCAACTACAGGCCCTCGATAGAGTCCAGAATTGTTGTTTTTGGCAACTACGTCCCGACAAGGCAGTGGGTAATTTGCGCGTCTGCTGCCTTCGTTGGATGTGGTTGCCAATTCTTACTCTAATTCCAATTACAGGCCCTCGATAAGAGTCCAGTATTGTCATTTTTGGTAACTTCGTTCCCAACAAGGCAGTGGGTAATTTGCACATCTGCTGCCTTCGTTGGATGTGGTTGCCAATTCTTATTCTAATTCCAATTACAGGCACTCAATAGAGTCCAGTATTCTGGTTTTTGGTAACTACGTCCCCGACAAGGCAGTGGGCAATTTGCGTGTCTGTTGTTTTCGTTGGAGGTGGTTGTCAATTCTATTTCCAATTACAGGTCCTCGATAGAGTCCAGTAGTGTTGTTTTTGGCAACTACATACAGGACAAGGCAGTGGGTAATTTGCGTGTCTGCTGCCTTCGTTGGATGCGGTTGCCAATTCTAATTCTAAATCTAATTACAGGCCCTCAATAGAGCAGAGTATTGTTGTTTTTGGTAACTACTTCCCTGACAAGACAGTGGGTAATTTGCCCGTTTGCTGCCTTCGTTGGATGTGATTACCAATTCTAATTCTAATTACAGGCCTTTGATAGAATCCAGTATTGTTGTTTTTGGTAACTAGTACACCGACAAGGCAGTGGATAATTTGTGCGTCTGCTGCCTACATTGGATGTGGTTGCCAATTCTTAGTC
Organism: Lissotriton helveticus; assembly: GCF_964261635.1. Lineage (NCBI taxonomy): Eukaryota > Metazoa > Chordata > Amphibia > Caudata > Salamandridae > Lissotriton > Lissotriton helveticus. The sequence goes on along the minus strand of NC_136060.1, from coordinate 14,311,109 downwards.
TAATTACAGACCCTCAATAGAGTCTAGTATTGTTGTTTTTCATTAGTACGTCCCCAACAAGGCAGTGGGTAATTTGCGAGTCTGCTGACTTCATTGGATGTGGTTGCCAATTCTTATTCTAATTACAGGCCCTCGATAGAGTCCAGTATTATTGTTTTTGGTAACTACGTCCCCGACAAGGCAGTGGATAATTTGCGCATCTGCTGCCTTCGTAGGATGTGGTTGCCAATCCTTATTCTAATTCCAATTACAGGCCCTCGATAGAACCCAGTATTGTTGTTTTTGGTAACTACGTCCCTGACACTTGCTGCCTTCCTTGGATGTGGTAGCCGTTTCTTAGGCTCCCACTGTGGACTCCGACTCACACTCTGTGTAATGGACTGGAAAACAAAACATCCAAAAGCCTTTAATTGAATGTGGTTGTCAATTCTAATTCCAATTACAGGCCCTCGATAGAGTCCAGTATTGTTGGTTTTGGCAAAAATCGTCCCTGACAAGGCAGTGGGTAATTTGCATATCTGCTGCCTTCGTTGGATGTGGTTGTCAATTATAATTCCAATTACAGGCCCTCGATAGAGTCCAGTATTGTTGTGTTTGGCAACTACGTCCCCGACAAGGCAGTGGGTAATTTGCGCGTCTGCTGCCCTCGTTGGATGTGGTTGCCAATTCTAATTGTAAATCTAATGACAGGCCCTCGATAGAGCCGAGTATTGTTGTTTTTGGTAACTACTTCCTAGGCAGTGAGTAATTTGCTCGTCTGCTGCCTTCGTTGGATGTGGTTGCCAATTCTAATTCCAATTACAGGCTCTCGATAGAGCCCAGTATTGTTGTTTTTGGTAACTACTTCCTCGAGAAGGCAGTGGGTAATTTGCGCGTCTGCTGCCTTCGTTGGATGTGGTTGCCAATTCTATTTTAAATCTAATGACAGGCCCTCGATAGAGCCGAGTATTGTTGTTTTTGGTAACTACTTCCTCGACTAGGCAGTGGGTAATTTGCGCGTCTGCTGCCTTTGTTGGATGTGCTTGCCAATTCTAATTCCAATTACAGGCTCTCGATAGGGCCCAGTATTGTTGTTTTTGGTAACTACTTCACCGACAAGGCAGTGGGTAATTTGTGCGTCTGCTGCCTTCGTTGGATGTGGTTGCTAATTCTTATTTTAATTCTATTCTAATTCCAAGCCCTCGATAGAGTGCAACAATAGCTCAACATTCCAAGAATGAATGCTGACACTAATAATGTCCCAGATATTGACACTGTTTCCAGTTTCTTACATAAGTCAACAGTCCAAAGCTGATATTTTAAGAAGTGTGCAAAAACCGAGCTGAACAACGACTAAATTGTTGTACTTCTTCAATCTGATCAAATTTGATTTTCAAATATTCAATACCATCTCTATTTAGATAATTAATTAAATCAACAACTTTACCCATTGCTCCATTTACTAAACCTTTTTCCACATTCAAATTACGTCGTAAAATTACCCGACACTTTATACATGCATATAGATTCTTTTCTAAACCAGTAGTTTTAGATATCGATTTCTCTAAAGAATCCATTTTCCTCTTCAACTTTTCTGTAAAAATAATAGTAATTCCTTTGTGCTGTATTTTATCAATAGCTTCCAATTTTATCATTTCTTGTTTGCCATGTTTAGTCACTTTTCCAATTCTTAAATCTTGAAGAATAGTTCCATAATCAGCATCATTTGCCTGTGGCATATTTGTAATAAGTTCCTTATATTCTAAATATGACCAAATGTTAACATTTCCAATGCTACCCAAAGACTTTCTGGTATCTTCATGTTCAAGAGTTTTAAATACTGGTTGCCCTTTTCTTAAGTTGTAGTAGACCTCCAAATATAGAAAATATTGACTACAAGACAACTGGAGAGTTGTGTTCTTTGGATCTACTTAATGTATGCAGGTTTTTCAATCATAGATTTGAACCTATGATGTTTTTTATCTGTAATAAAAAAAATCCTCCTCTTGGAGAAGTTATGGCTTTCTTTTGGAGAAAGGAGTATCATGCAAGAGGTGCTCCTCATATACATATGCTAATATGGATCAAAGATCACCCCAAATTCGGAACAGATTCGGATGATACTGTGTTGTTTTTATTGAAGAATATGCTACATGTGCTATGCCCAAAAGCACAGAACAAAACAACTTAAGACAACAAGTCTTACGATTCCAATGCTATCATTGTGGGCAATACTGTAGTCGAAAGTACAAGTCGAAGGAAAAGTTTTATCCAAATGTTGTTTTAGTTTTCTACGTCCTATAATATCCAAAGGAAGAGAAAACAGTTTTATGTCAGCTATGCGACATACCTTGACAAGAAAGTGTTCAAAGAATACCTATAATTTGAGAAGAAGTGAAGAGTCAAAATATATAAATGATTATCATCCAGTTATTCTGTCCAAGTGGAATGCTAACATGGATATTCAATACGTTGCGGACAATTCCATTGCTGTTGCTTGGGGGGGGGGGGGTTGACGCCAATTTGTGAATAACTAAATATTGAGCAAAAACAAATATATGACCAAGTGAGAGAACAGATAGACCATGGATTACTTCAATGAAAAGAAAGAGTGCTCATGCACGTCATTTCAACCTATCTGAATGTACGTGACTGGACAAGCTGGAACAGGAAAAAGTTTTTTAATTAAAGTACTCACCAGTTATCTACAGATAACAACTGAGTCGCATTTGTCTTGTGTTGTCACTGCTCCAACTGGGTTGGCAGCAGACAACATTAAAGGAATTACGTTACATCGTTTACTAATGCTACCTGTACAGCACAAAAACAAATTAGAATACCACAAGCTATCTGGAGAAGCTTCTTGTGAAGTTTCAAGAGTCTTGAAGAAAATGAAACTTCTCATTATTGATGAGGTAAGCATGGTATCAAACTTAATGCTTGCCTTTGTGCATTATTATCTGCACATCTTAACTACAATCATAACAAATATTCATTTGGAACTGCCAGCATAGTAAAACATGTAAATATTCTTCATCCCCGCAATTATGCAAGAGCTGCATGCAACAGGCTGCGGGAAGACACTCCACCAGCTGTAGCCAGCACTTCCACAGGACCATCAACTCAGCATCCGGACATCGATCCCAATTTTGCAGACCTTATTATTTCATGCAATAATAATGTTTTGGTAACTACTTCCCCGAGAAGGCAGTGGGTAATTTGTGCGTCTGCTGTCTTTGTTGGATGTGGTTGCCAATTCTTATTCTAATTTCAATTACAGGCCCTCGATAGAGGCAGTATTGTTCTTTTTGGTAACTACGTCCCCGACAAGGCAGTGGGAAATTTGCGCGTCTGCTGCCTTCGTTGAATGTGGTTGCCAATTTTTATTCGAATTCCAAACCCTCGATAGAGTCCAGTATTGTTATTTTTGGCCCCTACTTCCCCGACAATGCAGTGGGTAATTTGCGCATCTGCTGCCTTTGCTGAATGTGGTTGCCAATTCTAATTCTAATTACAGGCACTCAATAGAGTCCAGTATTGTTGTTTTTGCTAACTACGTCCCCGACAAGGCAGTGGGTAATTTGTGCGTCTGCTGCCTTCGTTGGATGTGGTTTTCAATTCTTATTGTTATTCTAAATCTAATTCCAAGCCCTCGATAGAGTTCAGTATTGTTGTTTCTGGTAACTACGTCCCAGACAAGGCAGTGGGTAATTTGCGCATCTACTGCCTTCGTTGGATGTGATTGCCAAATCTTATTCTAATTTTAATTCCAATTACAGGCCCTTGATAGAGTCCAGTATTGTTGTTTTTTGTAACTACATCCCTGACACTTGCTGCCTTTCTTGGATGTGGTAGCTATTTCTCAGGCTCCCACCGTGGACTCCAACTCACACTCTGTGTAATACACTGGAAAACCAAACATCCAAAAGGCCTTAGTTGGATGTGGTTGCCAATTGTAATTGAATTACATGCCGTCAATAGACTCTAGTATTGTTGTTTTTGGCAACTACTTTCCCGCTAAAGCAGTGGGTAATTTGCACGTCTGCTGCCTTCGTTGGATGTGGTTGCCAATTCTTATTTTAATTCTAACTTTGAATTACAGGCCCTCAATAGAGTCCAGTATTATTGTTTTTGGTAACTACTTCCCTGACAAGGCAGTGGGTAATTTGCGCGTCTGTTGCCTTCGTTGGATGTGGTTGCCAATTCTTATTTTAATTCTAATTCCAATTACAGGCCCTCAATAGAGTCCAGTATTGTTGTTTTTGGTAACTACTTCCCTGACAACCATCGCTTTTCTGAAGCTTCTGTGTTTTTAAAGACGTCTTTAATATGGCTGCACGCCAGGAGGCAGATACATCTGAACACTCGTCCAAAAAATAGTTTCTTGCTGAGGATTCACTGCCAAAAATGAAGGAATCTCTGATCTAGAAATTGTTTACAATTCCGGACGCAGAAAACGAAGTGAATGCAGCCAAGGTCACCTGCAACGTGTGTGAGACCATACTTTCTAGAGGTGATCCAAATAAAAAATATTCACTTGGAATCGCCAGCATGGTATGACATGTGAAGAATGTTCATTCCCCACATTTATGCGAGAGTGGAATGCAAGGGTCTGCAGGAAAACCCTACACCAGCTGTAGCCAGCACTTCCACAGCACCATGAAGTCCGAATCCGGACATTTGTCCCGATTTTGCAGACCTTATTATTTCATGCAATAATAATTTTTGGTAACCACTACCACGACAAGGCAGTGGGTAATTTACACGCCTGCTGCCTTCGTTGGACATGGTTGCCAATTCAAATTCTAATTACAGGCCCTCGATAGAGTCCAGTATTGTTGTTTTTGGCAACTACATCCCCGACAAGGCAAAGGGTAATTTGCGCATCTGCTGCCTTCGTTAGATGTGGTTGCTAATTCTAATTACAAGCCCTCGATAGACTCCAGTATTGTTGTTTTTGGAAACTACGTCCCCGACAAGGCAGTGGGTAATTTGCGCATCTGCTGCCTTCGTTGGATGTGGTTGCCAATTCTTATTCTTAATCTAAATCTAATTCCAAGCCCTCAATAGAGTTCAGTATTGTTGTTTCTGGTAACTACGTCCCTGACAAGGCAGTGGGTAATTTGCGCATCTACTGCCTTCGTTGGATGTGATTGCCAAATCTTATTCTAATTTTAATTCCAATTACAGGCCCTTGATAGAGTCCAGTATTGTTGTTTTTTGTAACTACATCCCTGACACTTGCTGCCTTTCTTGGATGTGGTAGCTATTTCTCAGGCTCCCACCGTGGACTCCAACTCACACTCTGTGTAATACACTGGAAAACCAAACATCCAAAAGGCCTTAGTTGGATGTGGTTGCCAATTGTAATTGAATTACATGCCGTCAATAGACTCTAGTATTGTTGTTTTTGGCAACTACTTTCCCGCCAAAGCAGTGGGTAATTTGCACGTCTGCTGCCTTCGTTGGATGTGGTTGCCAATTCTTATTTTAATTCTAACTTTGAATTACAGGCCCTCAATAGAGTCCAGTATTATTGTTTTTGGTAACTACTTCCCTGACAAGGCAGTGGGTAATTTGCGCGTCTGTTGCCTTCGTTGGATGTGGTTGCCAATTCTTATTTTAATTCTAATTCCAATTACAGGCCCTCAATAGAGTCCAGTATTGTTGTTTTTGGTAACTACTTCCCTGACAACCATCGCTTTTCTGAAGCTTCTGTGTTTTTAAAGACGTCTTTAATATGGCTGCACGCCAGGAGGCAGATACATCTGAACACTCGTCCAAAAAATAGTTTCTTGCTGAGGATTCACTGCCAAAAATGAAGGAATCTCTGATCTAGAAATTGTTTACAATTCCGGACGCAGAAAACGAAGTGAATGCAGCCAAGGTCACCTGCAACGTGTGTGAGACCATACTTTCTAGAGGTGATCCAAATAAAAAATATTCACTTGGAATCGCCAGCATGGTATGACATGTGAAGAATGTTCATTCCCCACATTTATGCGAGAGTGGAATGCAAGGGTCTGCAGGAAAACCCTACACCAGCTGTAGCCAGCACTTCCACAGCACCATGAAGTCCGAATCCGGACATTTGTCCCGATTTTGCAGACCTTATTATTTCATGCAATAATAATTTTTGGTAACCACTACCACGACAAGGCAGTGGGTAATTTACACGTCTGCTGCCTTCGTTGGACATGGTTGCCAATTCAAATTCTAATTACAGGCCCTTGATAGAGTCCAGTATTGTTGTTTTTGGCAACTACATCCCCGACAAGGCAAAGGGTAATTTGCGCATCTGCTGCCTTCGTTAGATGTGGTTGCTAATTCTAATTACAAGCCCTCGATAGACTCCAGTATTGTTGTTTTTGGAAACTACGTCCCCGACAAGGCAGTGGGTAATTTGCGCATCTGCTGCCTTCGTTGGATGTGGTTGCCAATTCTTATTCTTAATCTAAATCTAATTCCAAGCCCTCAATAGAGTTCAGTATTGTTGTTTCTGGTAACTACGTCCCTGACAAGGCAGTGGGTAATTTGCGCGTCTACTGCCTTCATTGGATGTGATTGACAAATCTTCAACTAGTTCTAATTCTAATTGTAGGCCCTCGATAGAGTCCAATATTGTTGTTTTTGGCAACTACATCCCCGAGAAGGCAGTGGGTAATTTGCGTGTCCGCTGCTTTCGTTGGATGTGGTTATCAATTCTAATTCCAATTAAAGGCCCTCGATAAATGATTATCATCCAGTTATTCTGTCCAAGTGGAATGCTAACATGGATATTCAATACGTTGCGGACAATTCCATTGCTGTTGCTCGATATGTAACATCCTACATAACAAAATCAGAAAACACAGAATTGAAGGAAATGTGGGAAGAGATTTCCCATGAGAAGAGTCTAAGTAGGAAATTATACAGTTACAGTTTGAAGATGTTATCTCATCAAGAAATCGGAGCGTGTGAATACTTAGATCGCTTATCATCTGCAAGTCTATAGTCCAAATCTAGAAGAATCATTTGGGTTAGTCTAGATCTTGCTGCAACATGAAGTTACAATGGCCACGCATCATTGCAGAATGCACAAACCCAGAGCTTTGAAGGTTTTCGAGGGGGGGTTGACGCCAATTTGTGAATAACTAAATATTGAGCAAAAACAAATATATGACCAAGTGAGAGAACAGATAGACCATGGATTACTTCTTGAAAAGAAAGAGTGCTCATGCACGTCATTTCAACCTATCCGAATGTACGTGACTGGACAAGCTGGAACAGGAAAAAGTTTTTTAATTAAAGTACTCACCAGTTATCTACAGAGAACAACTGAGTCGCACTTGTCTTGTGTTGTCACTGCTCCAACTGGGTTGGCAGCAGACAACATTAAAGGAATTACGTTACATCGTTTACTAATGCTACCTGTACAGCACGAAAACAAATTAGAATACCACAAGCTATCTGGAGAAGCTTCTTGTGAAGTTTCAAGAGTCTTGAAGAAAATGAAACTTCTCATTATTGATGAGGTAAGCATGGTATCAAACTTAATGCTTGCCTTTGTGCATTATTATCTGCACATCTTAACTACAATCATAACAAATTTTCATTTGGAACTGCCAGCATAGTAAAACATGTAAATATTCTTCATCCACGCAATTATGCAAGAGCTGCATGCAACAGGCTGCGGGAAGACCCTTCACCAGCTGTAGCCAGAACTTCCACAGGACCATCAACTCATGGACATGGATGGCGTGGCTGATGTGGGGTCAGATATGGCCATGAACATACGCACAAGTGAGAATGCAGGTGTAAAGCTCACAAACAAATCCATCAAAACTGCTATATTAGGGCCTGGGGAGCAGCTGGATGTGGATGTGCTTAGCAGAAGCGGGCTATTAACTTTGGGGAAAGATATGCTACAAAGTTTAGACCTAGATGGCAATAATGGCAGTCTTTTGGATAAAGGTAATGATGCGGAATCTGCTGGCTCAGGGGGCAAATTTTACTCCATGTTCGACCTGTTAATGGTATCAGAAAATGATTAAAAAAATGATAACGTCAGTACAGTTGGTGACTGGGGGGAAACACAGGGTGGAGATGATGATGATGATGATTCTTGCTTAGATTAATCATTTAATCAGGAAACTGTGAGAAAAATTCAGGAGCTCGGAGATCTCCCAGTGCACAAGGTGATGACTCCTGTAGATCAGCCTAGATGGGAGGGTACACCACCCGCTCAGCTTGGTCAGGCCGCAGTACTCATCATGAATAATCTGGAGGATGATGGCGGGGTGGTTACTCTGGACACAATTTATAAGATCATTATGGCCCACTGGGCTGAGACAAAGGCAGAAGGCTTGCAAACACAAGGAGCGGTCCGCAAATTTCAAAATACTGTACGTCGGATCGCGAAATCTTGTGCAGAAATAACCACTAGGGTGGTTGAGGTAGAAGAGCGTATTTCTGGCGCAGAGGACTCTCTGGTCAAACAACAATCAGCTATTGAAGTGTTACAAAAGACCAAGGCCAATGTTGATTGGAAGTTAACAGATCTCAAGAACCGATCAAGACTTAATAACCTTCGTGTCCTGGGGATACCTGAGTCTAAAGAGGGGCAGGATGTGAGACAATTTGTTGTCGAAATGTTTAAGGAGGCCTTCTCTGACTTGAAGGACTGGAACTGGGAAACCGGGGTCATCAGGGCACATAGATTTCCTTTTGTACAACGTAGGAGAGCACAGGGACCCAGGGGAGAGTGGAATGCTCAGCCCAGAGCGATTCAGATTTGTCTCAATAACTATCTGCTTTGTGAGGCACTATACGATCTAGCCCAACCTGACAGGCACCGGACGGGCAAAGGGTGTGAATTTTTTGTGCGCCCTGATTTCTGTCCGACTACTGTGCAATTAAGGTGGAAATTGAGGCAGCTAATCTCACTTTTTCAAGCCAAAGGGAGGCAAGCATTCCTCCTTAATCCAGCCAAGTTAAAGGTGATATACAAGAAACAGACTCATTTTTTCACATCAGAGGCTGTGGCGCAAGAATTTTTGAAGACACTGGGCAGCCAATAATGCACAGTACTTTGTTTCTCTTTGTCTGAGTACCTTCCTGTAGGCTCTTATTTTTCTCTTGTTTTCCTTTTTTCTTCTTTGCGTTCCCCTTTTCCCGCAGCGTAATAGCTGGAGTATGGCTATAGTATGAGTGTAATGCTAGCTAATAAAGGCAGTGTGTTTATTAGTTAGAGTGATTAATGACTATAAATGTCTAAAAATGCAACATTTTTTTTTCAAGCAGTATTGTATGCATAACATGATAGTGTGGGGCGCACTATAATTGAAGAGATGGTGTGGTGACGGGTGGGATTCGGGTGGTGGGCCACAGGGGGCGGGGCGGTGCACAAGTACTCTCCATCACTGAGGACATGGTCCTTACGCTCCGGTTTGGGTGGTGTGGGGTGGGGATGGGCTGGGGGATGTGATGGGGAAGGGGGTGGTAGGGGAGAAATATCAAATCTATACATGAGTACATTTTTGTTTACTGCAAGATAGCTAGATATGGCAGGCACATGTTTTTTTCAGTTTTAGGCATAGTAGAGATAGATGGCGGTTAGGGGCATTAGATTAGGCTTGTTGAATGTCAGGGGACTGAACCATTTTAATAAAAGGCAGCGGGTTGCAAGTGAGTTACAGATGCTCCGTTGTGATGTGATGTGTCTCCAGGAGACCCACATAGCATGGGCTAATAGAAAAGTATTAACAGAGTTGGGGTACACTGTAGTGGCTTATACTAAACAGGCTTGTACATCAAGGGGTGTTGAAATTCTGGCAAAAAAACATACTGTCAACATGGGTAGGATACTGATGGATGGACTTGGGAGATGGGCAGTAGCAGAGGGTGCTGTTGGGACACTGAAATTTACGTTGTGCTCTAATCTTGATGAGGCATCAGTTTTAGACTTGCTCAACGTTGAGCGGCGTTATGGCCAACTCCTGTAATTGTTTCTGGCGATTTAAACATAAATCTTTTGCCCAATTCTCTGGGCAATGACAGCTATAGGTACACCTGTAGAAAACCTAAAGTGTTTAAGGCGCTGCAATCGCAGATCTCTGCACATAGCCTGGTGGATGCGTGGGCTGCATTGAGGGGAAAGGACCCCAGATACACTTTTTTTTCTAGTCCGCACCAAAAACTGGTGAGGCTGGATTATTTCTTTGCCCCGTACCACTTGCTGAAGGATTCTCGAATTCAGGTGTATCCTAGGGTCACTTCTGATCACGGTCCGGTAGTGCTAACTTTAGCAGGTACTGGGGTAGCAGTTAAGACTTGGGTGTTATCTTTCCATGGGAAATTGCTGTTGGATCAAAAGTTTCTCTCTTATATGAAGGAATGGATTCCTACTTTATTCCGCATTAATCGGGGTAGTACGGATACTGGGTTTGTTTGGGATGCTTTTAAAGCTGCTTTTAGGGGGGAAGCTATCAACTTTGGGTTATGCACGCAAAAACAACAGGGGTTAAAGTTACAGGAACTATACCAGGGTCTCACATTGGCTGAAGAGATGCTTACGCGGGCTATACATGCTGGTATTGATGTTGGAGAGTTTACAACAGAAGTGGCCAGGTGTAAGGCAAAAATAAACCTACATTGGACTCAAGAGGCAGCCAAGAAATATCTAATCAAGTGCCAACTGAACTATGAGTATGGGATAGGCAAGTGGCAGGTGCCTGGCTCAAAAACTTCGATCAAAGGAAGCTGCCCAAAGAATTAATGCTATTCTGGATTCCAGTGGGAGGCGGGTCGAAAGTGAAACTGGTATATTGGACGTATTTAAAGAGTTTTATGGAAATGTATATGCCGGAGAACAGCATGATCATCAAAAAGGGTATTCACTCCTACAGCGTTTCTGTGCAAGGGATTTGGGCGAGGAGGAAGCTGAGAGGTTGAGGCCCCCATAACTATGGGTGAGCTAAAGAAAGCCATAAGTTAGAAGCCGGTAAGGCGGCGGGGCCAGATAAACTCCCATTGGAGATTTATAAAATTATTTTTGGAGTCCTGCAGGAGGATATGTTAGCCACATTCAGACGAGTGCAGATCGGTGCCCCTCCTATGCCATGGGGTGAGGATAGTATTGTTGTGTTTATGAAAAAGGATAAACCCGCCGACCTCCGGGCATCATTTTGTCCGATATCTTTGTTGAATGCGGACGGTAAAATATACTCGAAAATTTTGGCAACCAGGTTGGCGGAAGTGATAACTCCACTGGTGTCGGAGAAACAGCATGGATTTATCCCTAAACGGGGAACAATGAATCATGTTAATAAGGGTAATTACGTTGTTCGACCATGCTAATGCTACCGGCGACGCCCTTAGCCTTATTCTATTAGATGCAGAGAAGGCTTTTGATCGTGTTTTATGGGGCTTTTTATGGACTGTGATGCGACGACGCGGGTTTAGGCAACAGTTCATTACTGCTCTTCATACGCTATACCACCAACCTGTTGCTAAGATTTGTACAATGGGGTTGGAATCTAAACCGGTGTCCATCATGTGGGGGTCTAGACAGGGGTGTCCCTGCTCCCCACTATTATTCTCCTTATACATAGATCCTTTTGTAAAAATGATAGAAAGTAACCCCCGGATCCAGTCAGTAATTGTACAGCAGCAACAATATCGCGTTTTTGCATATGCTGATGATGTGGCCGTGGTATCCCCTAAGCCAGCAGTGGCATTGTATGAAATAGAGCAACTCGCAGCAGAGTATGGGGCGGTATCGGGCTATAAGTTAAACACATCCAAAACACAAATCTTATGTGTCAATACTGGTACGTACGCCGATCAGAGGGTTTTACAAGAGGTGACTTACTTGGGGATTAGGATAAGTCCCTCAATGCCTGCACTGGTTGAGTCTAACTGGGGGAAGCTGGTGGCGGGGGTCCGCAGACAATTAGATCAATGTGAATGTTTACATTTATCTTTGGTAGGAAGATGTAACATTTTAAAGATGCTGATCCTACCGAAAATGCTATATTTTTTTAGGTGTGTGCCCCTGGAGATACCACGAGCTAACCTTGCTCAATTACAGTCTATTTGTGCGAGATTTATATGGGCACAAGGAAAAGCGCGAAGAGCAATGCGTTACATGGTTTTGCCAAGGGCTCAAGGGGGCTGGGCTGTCCCTGATTTCACTCTTTATTATTTTGCATGCTTGTTACAACATATGAATATATTGCTCACTGAGGTAGGACCAATATATATGACTGAGTCTCCTTCTATATATCAAATGTTGCTGGGCAGTGATGTAAAAAGTCAACTGTTTTTGAATTTGGATTGGAGCTATTATAAGCGCACGAGATTCAAAATTCTTATAGCTGCCTATAAAGTATGGAAAGCCGTTAGGAAGATGTTTGAGGTAGAAAGAGTCTCCTAGTATACTCCGCTAACTGCATCTACCTTTCTCCCGATTGTATTTTGGGATCGGGTGGTTTACAACTGGCGGGCTAAAGGAGTCTCTATGGTGGGTGACTTATTTATGGACAGTGGTTTAAAATCGTTTGAGCAGCCCAAGGAGCAGTATCAGCTCTCTCGTGGGGATTTCTTTAAATATTTACAAGTTAGGGATTACTTGCTGAAAGCCCGCTGGAATATCCAACCTAACCCCCTCATTGAAGAAGTAAGGAAGGAGGCACAAATTGGTACACTCTATACTCTCATGTTAGGTACAATGCCTAATGACTTGGAAACCCATAGTCGTAAGTGGGATAATAGATTAGGATGCCAGGGTATACAGTTGGAGACTTCCATCGATCTGGCTGGAAGACTCTTTAGGTCAGCTAATCTCTATGCCCAACATTACAAGACTGTCTTCAATTTATATTTTACACCTGATAAAATCGCTAAATGGGGGAGGGGTCAGGAGGGCAAATGCTTTCGCTGTGGGTTGCCAGCTGCTGATGTTGTGTATTTTTTTACTCATGTGGGCATTTAAGTAGGTTATTTGAACATATAGATAAATTCCTTACCGAAATTTTGGGGGAGCCTATACATTTGTCAGCCATGCAGATCCTGTTGGGGTAGAGATGGGTGCAGCAGCAGACACAGTATCTAGCAAATCAGTTTATTTAATTTTCTTAGCCACAGCAGTGGTTATGCTGTGCATTGCGTCTTGTTGGTTACAAAAAGATCCCCCATCATTTGAGGCATGGAGGGCAATGGTTCCTGGTTATGTTTAATATGGAGTATAGTTTATATGCTCTTAAAGGCAGGCGGAAAAGGAAACATGGGAGGCAAATTTGGGAGGCTGTCATGACTTATATGGAGATATAAAGTTCAGGCTTGGGTATGGTTCACTGTCTCATTTAGCTTATAACTGTGTATTTATTTTGTATGTACAAATCTGCCGAATACTGGGTCCGCATTATTATCCCCTACTCGTATGTGTTGATATGTATTAATTTTGTAGCCTTTCTTTGATTTTTTTTGGGGGGGATTCTATCGTCTATTATGTATGTGCCATGTCCTCTTTTGGTTTCTGTTTTGTACTCATGTATTCTCAATAAATAAATAAAAAAATAAAAAATAAAAAAAGTGCTGTTGCCCTGCTAGTATGCGCAAGCTCCTTCAATCATTGCATTCTGTGAACTATGATAACAAAGAATGTACGCCCCATGTTGGACACATCTAATACTAATAACTAATACGTCCCATGTTGGACACATCTGTGTAATGGCCTCTGAAATCCAAACACCCTAGTTTAAGTTGTCAACTTGCTCAAATCTTATTTCATATACAGAGCCACTTTAATTCTTTCTCCAAGTTAAGCGACACAAATTGTCAACTTGCTCATTCCAATTACAGGGCCTCGTAAGAGCCCTGTGTTCTTATTTTTTGTAAGTACGTCACCAAGTCGGGAGTGTATACTTTGCGCTTCTGCAGCCTTCCTTGCATGTGACTGACATTTCTCAGGTTCCCTCTATGGACTTATACTTTACAATTCCTTTTTACCTTATTTATTGGCCTGCAAATCCAAACACCCTACAGGAAACAGACTTTATGTCTTGTTCCAAGTTGTCAACTTGCTCAAATCTTCTTTAGTATTTCACCATGGTAGACACAGAAAGTACCATCGAAAGTTGATAGTGGAGACATCTGAACGTATTGTCGTCTTCAGGGGGACGTGCAATCGTCCCGAGGTTATCTAGAGTATGTAGTTTGTACATATACGTATGTATTTTGTATCTACTCCTCAACGCCGATCGACAAATACATCCCATGTTGGACACAACTGTGTAATGGCCTGGAAATCCAAACACCCTACAGGAAACAGACTTTATTTCTTGTAACAAGTAGTCAACTTGGTCAAATCTTCTTTCATATTTCACCATGGTAGGAACAGAAAGTAGCATCAAAAGTTGATAGTGGAGACATCTGAACGTATCGTCGTCTTCAGGGGGACATGCGTCCATGCCCCAGTTATCAGATTCTTACATAACTCAACATCCAAAACCAGATATTTAAATAAGTTATACATTTTTGGAGGATTTTACATTTAACATTGCAGACTTTTATTCACATTGATTTACACCTTCTTCACCTTAATAGGTCTTGTTCAGCAATAATAGAGAATTTTTCACTTTTTGTGTCGCATTTTTTTGCTACGCCACATGACCTGTGCTTCCTCGCATTTAATCGTAGTGTAAGGTGTAATCCTAGCTCTGTGGTGGGCCAATCCATTAATCCTCCGGTGACTTTTACGTTTATTCCTGCACCACGTGGCTGTTCCTGGCCTATTTTCTCCAAAATCATGCATATCTAACGCTGAGCTTAATATAATGTGCTCCATCTTATTCATGGTGTGACAGCAGGAGGTGTGAGGAAGATGGGAGGAAGGCAAGAAATTGATGAGGTAGTAACAATTACACTAAGATACATTAAGGGATGATTACAAAGTCTATAAGCAGTGCCGGACTGGCTACCGGGCAGTTTGGAATGCTACTGAGCTGGGGGATTATTTTGTTCATGGAGACCTGCGTGTGCTAAACGAAATTCGTTTTGCTTTAATTATTTCGATGCACAGGCAGGTCTCCATGAACGAAATCAGCCCCCACCGCCGTGAAATCAGCCCCCAGCTCGGCAGCATTCCAAACTGCCCGGTAGTCAATCCGGCCCTGTCTATAAGGGAACCCCATTGAGAACAAGTGGGATGGGTGAGATGCTGTTTGTATGAGATTAAGTCAGGCAGCTCCCTGACAATAGAGTCGATTCCCATGCAGAATATCATCAAAAGGAGGAGACAGTCTTACCGAGTGACTAAATAGACTTCTTCAAAGAAAAACAACTTGCAAACATCCTAACACAACACGATTTGGAAGGACTATGGAAACCATATGAATCTACACCACTACATGCCAAGAAGAAATGCTTACTATGTAAGTGACATTTTCCATCTGTAAGATGGAAGATCTGTCAGTAGTAAAGAAACATGTTCTCAGTGAAGTGAAATAAGTTATTCCGATACATTGAAAGTATTTTCACAACTTGTTTACTGTTCTATCAGTGTTTGTAGCCCTCACGTTTAATATTTTGAGCTACACTCCAACTATTTTTACAACTTCTTTACCGTAATATCAGTGTTTGAGGTGCTCACATAACATGTTTTGTAATACATTGAAACTATTTTAAGAACTTCTTTACTGTAATATCAGTGTTTGAGATGCTCACATAAAATATTTTGTGAAACATTACATTTATTTTTACAACTCCTTTACTGTAATATCGGCGTATGTGGTGCTTCCGAAGAAATGTATTTCATATTTATTTTGAAAATGAAGGAACAAAGTGAACTTGAGTGGAAATTACTATGAATACATTCAATAAATAAATACAATAAATATATACAGTGTCACTATGCATTGTGTCAAGTGCTTTATTTAAGATTTGCAGGAATATTGTCCCTTTCATTGTCATGACACACAAAGCCAGACAAGAATGAACAGTGCAACTCAAGCGCATTATAGAATGGTACAAAGCATGTAATTTAATGATTGGGTATTAGGATAGCAGACAGAGATAACATAAAAAATTGATTCCCGAACCTTCTTACTCTTTCTCTTAAAGGGTTGATACAGTCTTTCCAAGAGGATTTGAATATTTAAAAGGGGAAAGTAGGAGGTAAAAAACAGAGGTAGGAGGTTACATCTCAAGATGCAAGAATGGATGAAAAGGGTGGTCCAAGTTCTGAATGTACAATGGTCAGTGGAGGCATTTTGAGGGTGGATTGACTTAGGCACTAAAGAACCAAGGTCAGATATAAAAGACGATACACAAAAGGCTGCACAAATAGGATGGCGGATCATGTACACAAACTGGTAAATCAGCAAAAGAACAAAAAGGCTAACAACACTGCAACAAACGGACGCTACACTGTGGAACTGACTGACATAAGAGGTAGAAGAATACTGTAAAAAAAAAAGCCAGGTTCAAATACAGAAAAGAGAAAAAAGATATCATATATGATGACAAAGACACTGGTGTAGCACTCTGTTGTCCAACACTGAAAAGATCGTACCTAAATTATATGTTAGAATGTTTAAGGAGCTGCAAAGGGGGTACACAAATAAATAAAATATAAATATATTTATGAATAAATACAATTAAAAAAATAGGCCTATATAAGCTCCCTTTTGATTTAGGGGGTACACAAAACTACAGGGAACACAAATACTATCTGCTCCCTATCAGCGCCAGCCAAACCCTAGTCCACGCACACTGCCAAACTAGAATAGGCCTGTATAAGCTCTCTCTTCCAAATAGGAAAGCTTTTTCCAATGACAGGGTGGGAGCCGCGAGGCTCCCACCCTGTCATTGCAAATGACAGTGTCCCAGGGGTGTGCACCCCGCGACACTTCAGGCGCCGGCCGTCCCCGGGGTTGGGGGATCCTAAGAGCCCCCCCACACATATACATTTACATTTACTGCGAGGGAGACGTGAGCCCCCCGCACATATATTTAAAAAAAAAAACAGGGGGTGGCGAACCCCGTTGCTAGGGGGCCCCTCTGGACCCCCCCATTATAATAAACAACATTGCCCCCGAGACTTGACCCCCCGGGGCTAAATAGCACAAAAGCAGGCTTCAAGGTTTTTTGTTTTTTTTTCATCGCAATACGCATATACTACGCGCATCCCGCAATTTAAAAAAATATATATATATTTTGGCCTTGGGGTCCTTGTGAGACCCCCTGAGGAGGCCTAGGGGGTCAGAGTGTTTCTACCCTGCCCCCTTTGCGTCTTTTGCACACTTGTTTTTCAGTTTTCTTGTGCCTCGATTCTACCGAGACACAAGATGGCTGCCAACACTTCCTGGTTTGGAGTGTTGACAAACAGTTGACAGCCAATTAGCATGCAGCCCGTGCTCGTAAGGGTACGCGTATAATCTTCAGACGGTACTTCATCCATAGCAATATCTATGATTTCACTATTGATTTTCTCAGGAACTACTGCACGGATTTACACCATTTAACAAAAAGCGTCATCTGCGAACCAAACTCAACCTCTCTGCCAAATTTGGTGTAATTCCGTTCAGCAGTTCGGGCTGTAGCCCATCTTAGAGGTCCCTGTGGAAAATTGCATGGGGAAAACATGTTTTGGGACCCCCTTTTTTCTCGGCCCCTGCTTGACGAATCACCACCAAACTTTCAGGGAAGGAGCGGAGCAGGCCATCTTCTTGGAGAATTTTGCAAAGATTCATTGACCGGCGGCAAAGGTATTCCAAATAGAATGTTGCGGATTTCCTATGGAAACTAGGTCCTAACTATAACTACCCACTGGCGACCGCCAGTAGGTAATATATACATACATATATATCCAAAACCAGCTCCAGCATGCAGATTCATACAGCCAGATACCGACACTGCAGTTCCTCTTTTCTAGTAAGGTTATTGTTTATTCAAGTCCTGTAAAGCATTTCGGCAGGGTCCCCTGCCTTGATCACACAAGGAGCTCAATTACGACATTTTCTATTATCAGGAGTTACCGTCACATGATACCGTAGACATATACAACATACTTAGAAGTTTCACTATTACTGCTTTGCTTTCTGTGGTTAAAAAGTGCTTTTTCCAAATGTTGACTATTATTATTATTATTATAAATTTTATAAAGCGCTTGGTTACACCTGCTGGTGTGTCCCCGCGCTAGAAGCTGCTGTTTGTTTTCCTTAAGAGTGGATTTCTGGTTGCGACTCGAAGCCCTATTTGAGGTCTTGAGGGTGGGGGAACAGGATTGTTTTCAGTTCTTTACGGAATATCAGCTCAGATTTTTCCAGTCACATCTTTTCTGGCAGCTTGTTCCACAGCTTAGCTGTCGAGACTCTAAAGGATTTTCCACCCATTCTTACTCTTTTTATCTTCGGGACCTGCACCAGTCCCGTGCCCCATGATCTTAATTGGCGTGTGGGTACATACCTCTTAAGATAGTTGAGCAGGTACCTAGGGCCTTTCCCGTTTAGGATACTATCTTTATACAATTGTGCAAACTTATTTTGCACATTTATCCACATTTCTAAATCACAAAAAAATAACATTTAATTTACATTAAGATCATCATCATCAAAACATTCTTTGACATGTGCATGTTTTATAATTCTTTTCCTTCTGCCCTGCTTGACATGCATCATTGCAAATTTCTAGTTTTTATGTTTTTATATAACCATTTAATAATTTTTATTTTGTATTTTTTAAACTTGCATGCTATGTACATGTTTGTGAAAATTACTGAATACTGTGCTACCTTATTATCAAACCAGCATGTATTAGATTGTTCTCACATTGTGCATGGACTATATGCCCCTTGGAGATACATCTTCTTTTTGCACTCACGTTGTATTGGATTGGAAATAGACCTCTGTTGTTGTGTCTCTGTGGATTATAATATCAAAAATACACATCCTGGCAATATTTACATACATGGAACAATTGTAAGTTTCTAATTGTTAAAAAAGCCTATTTAATTGCACTATTCGCCATGTATATCAATGAGCAATGTTTTGTAAAAAGCTTAATGCGTGATGAAAGGTAGACTGGTATAAGCTTTACTCTAACGCAATTTTGAGGTTTTGTCCCAAGTAGTATATTCACATATCCAATAAGAGCAACATCGCATTAAAGTGCAAGTGCAAGTCTATCACTTTTGTTTATTCATAATAACTTATACCTTATTGCCATATCTTTGAATGCGCCATTATTGAAGGACTCCGGTATTTGAAATTCCACATTAAAGTGTAAATGTAGCTGTGCAAATTACATAAGCTCAATTAATAGGACTCTAATAGGTGCAATTTTGCATTAAAGTGCAAATGCAGTTGTAAAATTGCATACACCCACAGTAGTTTATTTCTCACTATCGTTTGGACTCTGGGTTTCTATGAGCAAGTGCATCTGTGCAAAAACTGCTCCTTACGTAAAGTGCAAGTGCCTATAGATACATTCACTGTTGGAATACTGGCATATAGTGCAAATGCCTACATGTTGAATTGCTCGACTATTCTCC
The DNA here is from genome assembly GCF_964261635.1 of Lissotriton helveticus. Classification (NCBI taxonomy): domain Eukaryota; kingdom Metazoa; phylum Chordata; class Amphibia; order Caudata; family Salamandridae; genus Lissotriton; species Lissotriton helveticus. Next base: position 14,291,599 of record NC_136060.1, on the reverse strand, counting down.
TATTTGCATCTTGCTTCTGAGCCCATGGTTTACACACAACTGTGCAATCATGCTTTGTGTGAATGGAACAGTTGCCTTGGCAATAACTGCCTGTAACCAAATACTCTATATTATCCATTGAAGTGCAAATGTAGCTGTGCAAATTACATAAGCCCACAGTAATTACTAGGACTCTGATATGTGCAATTTCGCATTAAAGTACAAATGCAGTTGTAAAGTTACAAAAACCCACAGTAGTTTAAGTCTCGCTACTCATTCTTCAAGTAATGTACTATTGTGTGGACTACGATGTTTCAAAGTGCAAGTACATCTTTGCAAAAACTGCTCCTTATGTAAAGTGCAAGTGTCTAAATTAGGGTCACTGTTGGTATATCGGCATATAGTGCATTTGCCTACATGTTGAATTGCTCGACAATTCTCCTATATACATCTTCATTCCAAGCCCATGTTTTACATAAAACTATGCAATCACACTTTATGTATATGGTGCAGTTGCCTTGACTATAATTTCCTGTGAATTAACATTCTATATTAACCTATTGTGCATCACTTTCTGTCCTGCATTGATCATGTCAATCTTACATAAAGTGTTATTTCAAAAGTGCTGGTGCAATGTAGGAAACAGCAATCATTATAGTCATTCCCAATTACCAACCTCCATGTTTATCAATTCATTTCATTGCCAAATTGTTGTACCTTTTCAATGTGCAAATGTTGGGGCATGACCTTAAAAACTGTGACACTAAATACAAAACATTTCCTAAAAAACATTCTCTAAAAAACATTGATTGAATGCAATTATCATTACGTTCTGACATTGTAATCTGGATCAGTCAGTCTTGCACTCTTCCTACTCAAGATTGACATACATATCTACTTCTGAAATCAGGCCTCAAGGCGTCTTGATGTCAAACATTAATATGTATTGAGATTCGAGTTGCCTGAGCTTGATCTCACGGTTCCCACCTCGTCTACCCCTGGGGACTGAATCAATTACATAATAGGATAACTCATTCACATTGCTTTCATGGATCTCATTGATATGTCAGGCTACCAGATATGTCTTATCCCCGTTTTTTACTGCCCTGAGGTGCTGGGGGATCCTAATGTGTGGCATGTGAATTGTACTACCCATGTAGATCTTAGGAGACGTGCACTGAAGAACATACACTACATTTTCACTCCTACAACTAAAGAAGCATGGGATTTTCAATGGTTTGTTAATTAGTGGCAGTTGGATTTCCCTTTTATTTACTACATGCATGCATGGCTTGCACTTTAGACACTTTTAAAGCTTTGGTTCGCTTTCAACCAACTGTCAGTTTCAATCCCCTCTGGGCTATTTCTCACCAGCTATTGCCTTATGGATTTACCGCTTCTAAAAGAAAAGAGGTGCCTACACGGGAATAAGCTGTTCATTGTTGAATCCTCTTTAACTAGGTCCCAATGCCTATTCATACAGTCTCTCACCCTTGCATGATAGGCTTTGTATTCCGTTATTATTCAAGCTTCCTCCTTCTTGTTTCCTATGTGTTGTTCTCCCCTCCTTTCCTTGAAGAGAATAGCCTCTCTTGGTAGTCCATCGACTTTACTTAATGCTTGGTTTAGGATCTGTTGGCTATAACCCCTCTCTCTAAATCTTTGTGTTAGATCAGCTTGTGCTTGTTTGAGAGAGGTTGCCTCACTACAATTCCTTCTCATACGGAGATGTTCCGCAAAGGGAATGCTTTGTTTCAATTTTTGTGGGTGGAAACTACTTGAGTGTAGAATAGAATTCCCTGCGTTGGTTTTCTGAAAGTGCGTGTGTGCACTCTGCCCTCTTTGATAAAAACTTCCAAGTCTAAAAAGTGCACATGTGATTCACTGATAGTACTTATAAAGGTCAGGTTTAGCGTGTTGTTGTTCAGAGCCGCTATAAAGGCATTGGCCCTATCTATTGACCCCCTCCAAATAATGAAAAGATCGTCAATAAAGTGACACCAGACCTTAATATTTTCTTTCCACTCTTTCTCATATTCAACCCTGGGCACCTTTTCCTCCAACCAGCTCCTGTGATGATTCGCATCGCTGGGGGCAAAGCAGGTGCCCGTGGCCGTGCACCTCAATTGCTTATAGGTGTCCTTTCCAAATGGGCAAACAATATTTTCCAGGCATAATTCAGACATTGTGATCAGCATCTCAGAGTGTTAGTATAAATTTATAGGTCTGGTGCCCAAAAAATGCCTAAGAGGCCTTAGGTCATCCTTGTGTGCACATATATATATATATATATAAATATATATATTACCTACTGGCGGTCGCCAGTAGGTAGTTATAGTTAGAATTGATTTCCATAGGGAAATCGCAACATTCTATTTGGAATAACTTTGGCGCCGGTTGAGGAATCGGCCTGAATTTTTCAGCAACTTTGCCTCGCGGCACTCCGCTCCTTCTGTGAAAGTTTGGGGGGGATTCGTCAAGTGGGGGCCGAGATAAAAGGGGGGTCCCAAAACGTGTTTTCCCCATGTTAATTTCCATAGGGCGGTCGGTCGCACTTTTAGCTCGAACGGCTGAATGGATTTTCACCAAACTTGGCAAAATTGTAGGGACTGGTAGCCCGATGTGCCATTGCTATGTCTCAAGATATGTGCTCCAGAGGATTTTGAGTAATTTAGGTACAAACAAATTTATATATCTATGGCAGCGCCCCGGTACGCGCACCGGGGAGCGCTCCGGGCGCGCCACGCGACTTGCGCACGGGAAGCTGATTGGCTCTCGGGTGTCTGTAAACATTCGAAACAGTCCGGAGCGGCCGCCATCTTGTGTCTCGGTAGGACCGAGACACAAGAGGTGGCTTAAAACAAAAGGGGGAAATGACCAAAAGGGGGCAGGGTACACCCTCCCTGACCCCCTAGGTTTGATGTGGGGGCCATAAAAGGGTCCCGCGGGACAAACATTTTTTTTCATTTTTTTTCCATTTTCGCGGGGGGAGCGTACTTTGGTGAAAAATAGTGAAAATAATAGTGTAAAATAATCATTTTGAGTGATTACAGGTAGGGTAGCTCTGAAAAGAGCTTTTGGGTTCTGTGGCTGTTTTAGGTACCTACAAGTACGTCCCACACACACCCACACGCACACAACCCCACACCCCCACACCCACACACTCCCCACACACATCTCACACACGCACACCTCCACCCACACCCAAACACCCCACACCCCCACACCGACACCTTACACATCCACACCCACACCCACATCCCACACACCCACACTCACATACACACCTCACCCCCCCAACACACACACACACGCACACACAGATACCTCACAGACACACCCCACACATCCCACACACACACCTCCCCCCCACACACACACACACCTCACAGACACATCCACACATCCCACACATACATACACATCCTACACACATACCCCCCACACCCACACACACCCCACACACACCTCACACACCCACACTCCCACCTACACCCAAACACCCCACACACCCACACCCACACACACCTTACACACCCACATCCCCACCCACACACACCTCCCCCCCCCACACATGGGGAAAACTCAGTGAAACACTAAAATAATAATTTAAAGTGCTTAGAGGTAGGGTATCTCTGAATAGAGTTGTTGTGTTGTATGGGTGATTTAAGTACCAACATGTAGGTACCAATGCAGAGTCTTAAATTCAATGTACACCGTTTCCTCTGTAGATAATTTGCATGTTGTTATAGAAGTTATTGTGGTATATGGAATCCATACCATAGTCTGTCAGGAAAGCAGAAAGAACATGGAGGCAGGAGATGAAAAAGAGATGTCAAATACACATTGGAGATAATATAGTGGGAGAAAGGAAGTATCTATGAGCAAAATTACTATGTAACACAAAAAAGTTGCACAGTATACTATAAGTCTGACTTTACATTATAATCAATTTGGTACTAGTTTAAGAATTACATATAAAAATGAATAATGTCTCAAACAATTTTTGAATTATTGAATATACATTTATTTTTCAGATTCTTTTTCTAAATTAAACATAACTTCTATCATTTGACTGTCAGAAACGTCCTCATATTGAATTAACAAATCCACAGATTCTACACATTGTAGAAGTTCATGGTCCCGTGATTCATCCATGAATTCCAAGTCATTGGGTTCAATGATTTCTTCATTGTTCATCTCTAGGACAATTTCAAAGGAAACGTTTTGTTCTCCTTCCATTTTTGTGCTGAAATTTGCATTAAAAAAAATCTGTAGAAATATGGCACTGTTGGGTTTAAGTTCAGACAGGTAGTTTTGATTTTTTAACATTGAAGTTATCTTTGGGCAGTGTATGGTATCAGACTGGAAGTAGGAATATAAAAAAGTGTATGTGATGAAACCTAGTAAATTCATAATTATACAAGACAAGCCTCAATCCATCCTTAACTATAACAGAGAAGTCTATCTAAATCTATAACTATTACAGAGGGATAGTATAAAACTATCAGAAAAAGTTTTCCAAATTAACTTAAAGTGCACAACATACTTCAGTTTTCAAAATAACAACTTACCTTTCAAAAAGCAGTTTAAGTTCTCAGTGAAAATTTTCTTGAAATCTACTTCAGGAGGTAGTAGTCAAAATGGCTGGGTTTTCCACTCTTTCTTTATATATATTCATGTACATAACCAATCAAATGTCAGGGAAAAAAAGTAGAAAATGAAAGTAACATTTTAATTGGTTGTCAATTCTAACACTTCAGATGTGTTTTTGTGAAGTAATTTACCTCAGGATATTTAGACAGTGCTACAGCTCAAATGGCTCAATGGAATTCCACCAAATTTGGGAAAATGGTAGGGACTGATATGTAGTATGGCCTATTCTATATTTGGTGAAAGTGTCTCCAGTGGTTTTTATGTAAATTAAGTTTTAAATTTTTTTGGGAGCGCTTCCCGGTGCGCGCCCCGGTACGCGTACCGGCAGCGCTACGGGAGTCCTCCATTTTGTGTTTCGATAGATTTGAGTCAGAAAATGGCGGACAAACAACGTTGGGAATGGGTATAAGGGGGCACGGTAGGCACTCCCTGACCCTCTAGGTTTTCTGAGGGGGTCTTAGGAGGCCCATATAGGCCAAAAAAAATAAATATATATTTTTACATTTTCGCGGGGGGAGCGCCCGGTACGCGCACCGGGAAGCGTACCGGGAAGCGTACTTTGGTGAAAAATAGTGAAAAAAGTTAGAAAAAGATAATCATTTGGAGTGATCAGAGGTAGGGTAGCTCTGAAAAGAGCTTTTGGGTTCTGTGGCTGATTTAGGTACCTACAAGTAGGTACCAATGCACAGTCTTAAATTCATTAGGAATATTCTATTCCCCTCATCTGAAAAGTGCACACCATCTCCTCTGTAGATATCTTGCATGTTGTAACGCAAGCTGTTGTTGTATATTGAACCCATTCCATAGTCTCTCATGTAAGCAGAAACAGATTTATTCACATGTTTCCGTGCTTTCTCAAATTGTGAACAAAATTGGTTGGACCAGTTCCATTTCTGCCTTTGGCATATATTGGAAAATACCAAGGCAGTTTGAGGAAAAAGTGCCATCAATTGTTCAAAGGTGTCCTTTTAAAGCATTTCCAGACCTACCCCAGTCAAAGTGCCTAAGTCATTTCCACCACAGTGCAGAATTATGAGGTTAGGGTGTGGCAAATGCAAAAAGGTTTTCACCAATGGTATCAATTGGTGACATTTCAATCCTCTCTGGCCAATCCATTTAATGTTCACATTTGGTAAATCAAGGTTGTGAAAATTTCTGGTAGCTGCATACCTTTGAGCCCAGTGGATATAGCTATGTCCAAAAATCCAGACAGAATACATGGTAGAGGAGGTTCTGGTGCAGTCAGATGAAGTGTAGGAATAAAATGGCAGTTGGAACAGTAGGAGTTTGCAAAAAAAAACTGTGGAGTTTCAGTGCTCTTGAATCACAAGCAATGATTGGTAGATTGAGATATTTGAAAACTGAAAGTTAGGGTGCATGGTTGTGTTCTGTGTAAGAAGTAATTTGAATGGTTAAAAAAAAGTCATTTAAAGAAACATTGCACCAGATAAGATGGTGTATTGAGAGGTCAAACACCCTTGCTCATTTGATTTGCAACATTGTAGAATAAACTTTCAACCCTGGGAGCTCAGTGAGGAGGGAGTTGCTATGGTAACAGGTAGAAAGGGCTGAGGGGGGGAAGAGTGTTGATTTGAAAGTAGAGAGGGAAGAGTTTTGATTGGTTACCATGAGGAATATGCGTGTACAATTAGAGGTTTTCTGTGCCATTAATGGTTCCAGTGCCTGGTGAACATACATTTTGCTCTGCTAAAGAAATATTGGTGTGTGTATCTGACACTGTTGTGAATCTCCTAGAGCATTTGTAAAGGTGAGTTATGATTCATTTAATATACATAGAGACTTGTATACTCTATGGAGAAGATTTGGAAGTAAATTGTGGTTTTTTAATGTTGCTTTGTGTCATGCTTTTTGATAATGCTTGGTAAAAAGTTTTTACTGCATAGAGGAATTGTATTTTGTAAAATTGTGAAGTTTTAGTCGTGACATGGAATGCTTGTACATAGGACCTGTGCTGTGTTTCTTAAATGTGATGTCAAAACGATTTTGGGAAAAATGAATGGCTTTTACATTTTTTAAAAGGAATAAAGAATGTGTGCATGTTTAAAGAAAGAAATTTGACTCTTTACAATGATGTTACCTGTGTTAACCCAGTGTAGGAAGCATATTGAGTTTGTTTGCATAGTGGAATTGTATTTTGAAAAATAGTGAGGTTTCAGTAATGACATGGAATGCTTGTACATAGGACCTGTGCTGTGTTTCCTAAATGTGATGTCAAAAACGATTTTGGGGAAAATGAATGGCTTTTACATTTTTTAGTATAATGTGGCGCAGAGGTTTAAAAAGTGACGCATCTACCTACATGCGTCATTTTTTAAATATGGCGCAAAAAGGTACATGTTTTATGCCGCCGATGCATCACAAAAAGTGACGCATCAGCAGTGCAAAACTGACGCAGGGCCTCATAAATGAGATTCTTTTTTTTTTGCACCTTACTCCAGTTTAGTCCTGTCCACTGCACTCTTGGACAAAAGCCTCACCTTTTGTGCTCCCCTGGACAGTCTTCATCTCATCTGTACTCCTTCTTAGGTGTCAAAATCCTATCACATGGGGAAAGCTCCATGTGAAAGCGTTTGCCTCAGTCTTATCCCTGCTGTGAGGCAGATGCTTGTACATAGGACCTGTGCTGTGTTTCCTAAATGTGATGTCAAAAATGATTTTGGGGAAAATGAATGGTTTTTACATTTTTGAGTATAATGTGGCGCAGAGGTTTAAAAAGTGACGCATCTACCTACATGCGTCACTTTTTAAATATGGCGCAAAAAGGTACATGTTTGGGCTTTCCTGGGGAGCGTAGGTGGTGAGGCTTGTGTCTAAGAGTGCAGTGGACTAGTCTTCATGAAGCCTATGCTTGTACATAGGACCTGTGCTGTGTTTCCTAAATGTGATGTCAAAAACGATTTTGGGGAAAATGAATGGCTTTTACATTTTTGAGTATAATGTGGCGCAGAGGTTTAAAAAGTGACGCATCTACCTACATGCGTCACTTTTTAAATATGGCGCAAAAAGGTACATGTTTGGGCTTTCCTGGGGAGCGTAGGTGGTGAGGCTTGTGTCTAAGAGTGCAGTGGACTAGGCTTCATGAAGCCTATCCCCGACTGCACTCTTAGACACAGGCGTCAATTTGACTCTTTACAATGATGTTACCTGTGTTAACTCAGTGTAGGAAGCATATTGAGTTTGTTTGCATAGAGGAATTGTATTTTGTAAAATAGTGAGGTTTCAGTAATGACATGGAATGCTTGTACATAGGACCTGTGCTGTGTTTCCTAAATGTGATGTCAAAAACGATTTTGGGGAATATTAATGGCTTTTACATTTTTGAGTATAATGTGGCGCAGAGGTTTAAAAACTGATGCATCTATTTTTAATTTTTTTCCCCAAAATCGTTTTTGACATCACATTTAGGAAACACAGCACAGGTCCTATGTACAAGCATCTGCCTCACAGCAGGGATAAGACTGAGGCAAACGCTTTCACATGGAGCTTTGCCCATGTGATAGGATTCTGACACCTAAGTGCAGATGAGATGAAGACTGTCCAGGGGAGCACAAAGGGTGAGGCTTGTGCCCAAGAGTGCAGTGGACAGGACTGAACTGGAGTAGTGTGCAAAAAAAAAAGAATCTCATTTATGAGGCCCTGCGTCAGTTTTGCACTGCTGATGCGTCACTTTTTGTGACGCATCGGCGGCATAAAACATGTACCTTTTTCCGCCATATTTAAAAAGTGACGCATGTAGGTAGATGCGTCACTTTTTAAACCTCTGCACCACATTATACTCAAAAATGTAAAAGCCATTCATTTTCCACAAAATCGTGTTTGACATCACATTTAGGAAACACAGCACATGTCCTATGTACAAGCATTCCATGTCATTACTGAAACCTCACTATTTTACAAAATACAATTCCTCTATGCAAACAAACTCAATATGCTTCCTACACTGAGTTAACACAGGTAACATCATTGTAAAGTACATTACACTTGACAGAGGTATAATGTGGTGCAGAGGTTTAAAAAATGACGCATCTACCTACATGCGTCACTTTTTAAATATGGTGCAACAAGGCATATGTTTTATGCCGCCAATGCGTCACAAAAAGTGACGCATCAGTAGTGCAAAACTGACGCATGGTTTTATAAATGAGGCTCATCTTTTTCTTGCACACTACTCCAGTTTAGTCCTGTCCACTGCATTCTTGGACAGAAGCCTCACGTTTTGTGCTCCCCTGGACAGGATTCATCACATGAGCAGTCCTGCTTAGGCCTCATAATCTTTTTTTAGAGTGAAATTTGAAAAACAAAGATAAGGTGATATGTATAAGATTTTCATTACACTACTGAAACATTTATAGGGCAAAGTAATGTGTTTTACATTTTTGAGACAGAATAAATTGTGTGTGCATGATTACATAAAATAAATGTGATCTTTTCACAATCATGTCACCTGTTTCACCTGAGATTAGGAAGTAGATTGTGGAGATGAGGTGAAGCATGTCCAGAGGGACAGAGGAGGTGAGATCTATGTTCAAGACTGTAGTGGGAGAGAGGCCTTTCCTGGGAAGCATAGGTGGTGAAGCCTTTGTATAAGAGTGCAGTGGACTAGACTTCATGAAGTCTATCCCCTACTGGACTCTTAGACACAGGTCTCACCTACTTTGTACCTGTGGACAGAGCTGTGTTCCACTACACTCTTCAATACAGTCCTCACCTCTTTTGCACCCCTCGAGAATCCTGACTTGATCTGTAACCCTGAATAGACTGTTTGGTTTTTGTCATTGCTTTGTTGTTTGGTAATAGTGATCTATAATGTGCTATTTTTTTCTTTAACACAGATTGAAATCAAGATTTCAAGAGTAAGACAAAATGCCTTCAAGGGAAAGGCGAAGAAAAGAAGATAACCGCAAAAAAACAAAAAGAGCAACGGAATTACAGCACTCTTCCACAACAAATACTTCAAAAAACAGGAACAAAGCTCCTGGTAAGAGAACTAAGTCTTTCACACGTAACATATGTACATCGCAAAAAAATGATGGACAGCATGTAGAAAAAGAGAATGAGAGAGTAAATTTGAAAAGGAAGGAGAGACCCTCAAAGAATTCTACAACTGGAGCAGGAGAGAATAATATGTATAGGAATAGAAGGCAGAATCAGTTTAGAGACATTTGTAAATGAATGTTTCGCAGTAGGGTGGTTTTACATTTTTTTTAAAACATTAGGAAAGGTAAACAGAGAGCTACTTTTTATAAGAAAAAGAAAAGTGTAGAGAAGATTGTTGATCAGGCTTTTGAAGTTAAGAAAAAATTATTTATTTTAATAATCAATAGAATTAGGACACTTAACAAGACAATTGATGTTTTCAAATCAAACAGTAGATGGAAAAGAGTAATTAATCGGACTCATTTTTGTAAAGTTTTTTCGGGAGAATGGATGCACAGTTCAAGTTGTGAGCCATTTTTTAATGAGGAGAGTTACTTCCAGGATAATGATTTAGTGCATGCAGTTGACACCTGTGGTCGAGCGTATGAAGTGAAAGACGGTTGTCCGATTGAAAAAGAGAAACTTGTGGCTAGAGAACCAGAAGAGGTGTTAACTGATGAAGTTTTAGAGAGACGTACTAAGGGTCCAGTGTACACTTGGAAGTGTAGTAGTATTTGTAGTGCGCGACAGGAATCAATTGATTTGTTTTGTAATTTCTTACGTACATATAGTAAGAAAAGTCTAAAGCAGAAAGTGAAGTTGTTGCAAGACTTAGATCCTTGCAGAGTGGGAGAAAACACAGGTTTGCAAGGGCATTCACTGGCTTGTCTTTCTAGAAAAGTCTGTCAGAGTGTTTTTCCTCATTTTAGGATGTTAGCAGTGCATCATACCAAAATGAGGAAATTAGTGAGAATGTTGTATTATGCAAAAAGTCCAGCACTTGAGCTTAAACAATTAAACAGTGCTCTTTTGCATGGAACTGAATTAGATGTGAAGAAGATTTGTGAAGAAATTGAGATTTGTTATTTTGGTGAAAAAGAGGACAGTGTAGAAATTGACACAGCAATTCAAGGTAATGTGGAAGACAATGTACAGATTTCAAATACAGAAAAGTTTGAGCCGGAAATTACCAGGTTTAAGGTGAAATCAAGTGAAAGGCCGAATTTTAGTTGTGTGTGTTGTCGACGAAGTCATTATAAGCATCAAACTAGATTAGTTTATTTATATGTAAAAAGTGAAAAGATGAATAATTATGAGTGGAAAGATTTTGCAACTTATTTGTGGGTGGAGAATTGTTTTGATTTGAGTTCTGATCAGCGTATTTGTAAATATTGTTATGATAAATTAAATCAAAACAGAATGCCTGCTAGAGCTGTTCATAATAATCTGGAGTTGGTAGACATTCCCCGTGAATTGATGGATTTAAATACATATGAGTCTATTTTGATTCAATGTGTCCATCCTTTTCAGGCAATTGTTCGCATGGAGCCTAAGATAGGGAAATTGCCTCCTACAGATTTGCAGAGAGGATTAAAGGGAAGAGTTGTTTATTTGCCCCTAGATTTCCCAAAAAATATTGATACAATTGGTACAGAAAAAGTAGAAGAGGAACCTTTAGTTATTCTAGTTAATGGGCTTCCGACAAAGAGTAAAAAAATCTGGCAAGATTTAGTGGATGTTAGGAAAGTCAAAAAGGCAACGTTGTATTTAGTCAAAAACAATGAGTATTACAAAGATGTATGTGTTGCAGCAGGGAAACAGCTGCAGATGAAGACAGTGATTGTTCAGGCGGCCAAATTGAAAAAGTTGATGTGTCTAGAAGTGAAGAAATATATGAACATTATACTGTTCATCCTTTGCATTCCAAAGAAGTAATGGGGAATGCAATTGAATTGTTTCAAATGAAAGCAGCAAAAGGAAGTCCCATTAGTGTATGGGAACAAAGTTTGGAAGCTCGTTGTTTTCCACAGCTATTTCCAACAGGTCGAGGTGGACGATATGACGATCGACCACTTCAAATTCCTGCATCTGAATATCGAACTGTAAGATTATATGCTGAAGATCCAAGGTTTCGTCAATGCATTCCCTATTTGTTTCATCTACTGTATGAAAGTGACTTGTCTGGGCTTTCTCATGCAGTAAACCATATACTGAAAAGTGGAGCACATCTGCAAAATGTTTCGGCGAGGGACTTTATGGAGAAAGTGAATCTGCAAGATAATATTTTAGAATCTCATCAAATCAATCTCATGGCATGTCAGCGTGGTACAAACGAGTATTGGTACCGTCGTCATGGGGAATTGAAATGTATGCTAAGAAACTTAGGAACTCCTACATGGTTCCTCACTCTTATCTGTGCCGAGTATGCATGGGACGACTTACTTCAATTTCTACGAGAGGCAAATGCAAATATACAAAATATAGAATTCAAAACACCTGGAGAACTGTGTTCTTTGGATCCAGTGAATGTATGCAGATATTTCAATCATAGATTTGAAGCTATGATGTCTTTTATTACCAACAAAAAAAATACTCCCCTTGGAGAGGTTTTGGATTTCTTTTGGAGAAAGGAGTATCAAGCGAGAGGTGCTCCTCACATACATATGTTGTTATGGATTAAAGATGCACCCAAATTTGGAACAGATTCGGATGAGACAGTGATGAGCTTCATTGAAGAGTATTCAACATGTGCTGTTCTGAAAACTACAGAGGAAAACAGTTTAAGGCAACAAGTTTTACGCTTTCAATCCCATCGTTGTGGAAAGTACTGTCGTCGAAAATTCAGAAACAAGGACAAGTTCTACACAAAATGTCGTTTCGGCTTTCCACGACAAGTGATTTCTAAAGGAAGAGTAAATAATTTGATGTCTTCTCTGCGACATACTGTGACGAGGAAATCACAAAAAAATACATACAATTTAAAAAGAAACGAAGAGTCCAAGTACATCAACGACTACAACCCAGTGATTTTGTCCATGTGGAATGCTAACATGGATATTCAGTTCATTGCTGACAACTCTATTGCTGTGGCTCGATATGTGACGTCTTACATCACAAAAAAAGAAAAGACAGAACTGAAGGAAATGTGGGAGGACATTTCACATGAAAAGAGTCTAAACAAGAAATTATACAGTTACATTCTGAAGATGTTGTCGCATCGAGAAATTGGAGCATATGAATGTTCTGATCGATTGTCGTCAGCAAGTCTCTATGCCAAATCTAGAACCATCATTTGGGTGAGTCTAGGTCTTGCTGCAACACGAAATCGAGTTTTGAAATCTGTACAAGAGATAGAGTATTTGTTTTAGTATCACCCTGACAACTTGAGCACTTACTCGCACTCACCAGGGACTTTCATCACTCACTTGAGGGCTGTTCTCGCTCTGTGTGTAGGCAACCGGCACCCCAGCCAATCGCGGTTGTGAAGGGCGGGACAGGGGCGGCACCTTACGGAGCGTCGAGCGGTTAGCGCTCTAGACCTCCGCTTCCTGGAGGGTATTTAGCCACTCGTCGGCCCCAGCGCGCAGCGATGGCGCGCAGGGTAGGCGCCTTTGACTGCGCCAAAGACGAGCCTAAGACCAGCCCGTCTGTGCCCGTCCGGGCCAGGCCGGGTCACGGGGCAGGAAACGCTGCTACAGGTATGATCTCTGCGGATCAGCTAAGGGCTTTGCGCCCTAGTAGCAACGGGAAATGTACCGTCCTAAAACCTTCCCAAACAGGTACACAAGCATGTCCTCATTGTGCTTTTGCCCTATCTAATGTTCAGCCCCATCCAGAGGTTACACATATTCGTAAGTTACCTACTCAATCCTCTGACCATAACCCCTGTGTTTTCACTTTCTATACCGTTAACTGTAGATCTTTACCCCAACATAAATCAGATATTTTCCATCTCTTAGCTGAAGAAAAACCATGTGCGGTGTTTTTAACGGAGACCTGGCTGCATGAAAGTGCAGGTCCCGATGTAGCCGCCGCCTTGCCCTCTACCTATGCTATTGCTAGAGTAGATAGAGTGAGGCAGGTTGGAGGTGGTATTGCCGTGATTTTCAACAGGGAGTTTAAATGTGACCTTGAAATGGTTAATATTCCTGGATGTGAAGCAGCATTTTTTTAAATTTCACTAAATCCTAACTTTATGTTTTCTGGTTTTTTAATTTATCGCCCACCTGGAAATAGTAATGTTTGGGCTGCGAATTTGGCTAATATCATTTCGCCTTATTTTCTTAACGCCCAAAACCTAACTATATTGGGTGATTTAAATCTCCATTTGGAGGACAAGTCAAATAGTACAGCTGTGAACCTCCTGGAGGATTTTACTGCTCTGAATATGACACTGCGAAATGAGGGTCCTACTCACAAAGCAGGACATTTGTTGGACCCCATTATATCAAACCTACAGGAGTTAAAATGGCTTACAACTGACCCTATTTGTTGGTCTGACCATTTTTTAACTCTCTTTAGTATTACCCTTAGAGAATCCAGGCAGCTATGTTCCACCCAGCCTCCGATCCTTATGAGAAATTGGAAAAGGCTGGACCTGACCGAGCTGCAGAACGCACTTAAGAAATCCCCCCCTGTCCTGGGCTGTGATATGGATAAAAATGCGTTGGAAACCCATACATGGTTGGAGAGGGCAGTTGACACTTGTCTTCCTATTGCCAGGTGTAGAGGGAATGTTCATCGACCACCGGCTCCCTGGTACACGGAGGATCTCAAATTAGAAAAATCTAAGTGTAAGGCACTCGAACGAAAATGGCGCAAACACTACGACCCTCTAAAAAAAGAGATCTACCGTAAGGCCAGAAACCTTTATCACTCGGCCTGTACGAGAGCCAAAGCCTGTTATGTAACAGAGACTATTAACACTGCTGCTAACAAAGCACGGACTCTTTTTAATACAGTCAAGGAATTAGCTGGAGCAAATTCTATGGCTGCTGCATGCCCCCTTACCTCCCAAAAATGTCAAGACCTTGCCACCTATTTCGTGGAAAAGATTGAGACCATTATTGCCAATATCAACCCTCCGTTGAGGGACGGCAGAGAAGTTCCATCTCCAGTTAGATCAGTAGGATGCCGGCTTGATTTTTGGCCACCTATTACTTTGGAAACCTTGAAATCCTTAGCTATCTCTATCAAGTCAGGCTCTCCTTGTGACCCTCTCCCTATTAGCATTCTGAGCCAACTTGATGACTCTGCTCTGAGGATCATTTCTGAGACATTAAATGCCTCTATCCACCTGGCAAAAGTCCCAGCGTCCTGGAAGCACGCCATGGTCAGCCCTTTGTTGAAGAAGCCTTCTGCTGATCCTGAGGTGCTGGCCAACTATCGCCCCATCTCCCTGTTGCCTGCTTTCTCAAACATTTTGGAGAAACACATTCACGGTGTACTTACCACATTTACGGAGAATAACAACCTACTGCACTTCTCCCAGTCTGGTTTCAGGGCTGGTCATTCCACCGAGTCCTCCCTCCTGGGTGTCACCGAGAAGATCAGGGGGCTCTTGGACGAGGGGCAAACGGTTGCACTTGTCCTGCTTGATCTAAGTGCAGCCTTCGACACCATCTCACACGACGGACTGCTTACCAGGCTGAGTGAGGATGGTGTCGGAGGAGCAGCGCTGGACTGGATTAAATCCTATTTGTGCAACCGGACGTTTCAGATCTCGTCCTCACAGGCTCAGTCAGACACCTTTGTTTCGCCCCATGGCGTACCTCAGGGCTCAATTTTGAGCCCGTTATTTTTTAATCTGTATCTCCGCCCTCTCGCCGATCTAGCAGAGCGAGCTGGTCTAGAACTCATGACCTATGCGGATGATTCGCAGATTATTTTTTCTCTCACCAATTCGGATCCTTCATCCCCTTCTGTGCTGAAACTAGGTCTTCATGAAGTCTTCAGCTGGATGTCAACGAACCAGCTGAAGCTTAATGGGGAGAAAACGGAGATCCTTCTCTTAGGTAAAAACAGAGACCTTTGGCAGGATACTCACTGGCCGCCATCCCTGGGCGCTTTTCCCATTCCAGCTACCCATGTCAGAAATTTAGGGGTGCACATCGATGACACACTATCGATGAAACAGCAGGTCAACAAAGTAGCTGGTACTTGCTTTACTATCCTCAAATGGCTGTGGAAAATTATCTGGATGCTGCCTGTTGATACCCAGAAGACCGTAGTCAATGCCCTTATTACATCTCGGATTGACTACGGTAACATCCTTTACCTGGGTTCCAACTTAGCCGTGATCAGGCGGCTCCAGCTAGTCCAGAACTCCGCAGCCAGGTTGCTGTGTAAAATCCCCAGGAGAGCAAGGATCTCTAAGCACCTTAAAGACCTGCACTGGCTCAGGGTGGAGAACCGGGTTCGGTTCAAAGCCCTGAACTATATGTTCAAAATAAAGGCAGGAACCGCACCAAAGTACTTGCAAAAGTTAGTTAGGCCCTACTCTCCTGCACGTAATCTTCGTTCCTCAAATGGAGCAAATTTTGTGGTACCCAGATTGAAACTGGCCAGAATGGGAGGGAGATCCTTTTCCTATCTGGGACCCGTCCTCTGGAACTCCCTTCCCCCAGATCTACGAAAGGAGGAAAATGTTGCCAGCTTTAAGAAAAGCGTTAAAACCTGGCTTTTCAATAAATAATTGTGGTCTCTGGCCGTTTTGCTTTCTGTGTTGTTGGATTCTTAGTCCTGGCGCCGGGAAACCCTTTGTGGGTATCTGCGCGCATTACAAATGCAAAAAATAAATAAATAAATAATAAATAGAGTATTTGGCGGAGAAAGAACCAGAAAGTACAGATATTTTGAAGACAAACATGTTGGATACATACTATACATACATACATACTATCCAAATAGAAGTCCTCATCTTGAGAACGTTTGTCTCTATGAAGTTCTTCAAAGCTATATTTATAAGAGGAACATCAGAGAAGATATCAATAATGGAAATGGAATATGGAATATATGCTGTCATTGGATGTGAAACAGAGAAAAGGTCATTTGATTAATCATCGAAAATTGAGTTGTGAAAATCCAGACAAAAGAGAATTTTACTATTTGGCTCTTTTGCAACTCTTTAAACCATGGCGAGAAGAAGAGGAACTACTTGGAGATTTTCTCTGTTATGAAGACTCTTTTAATGCTACGAAGGATACCATAGAATGTCCTGTTTTTCCAAATTATCTGCAAATGTTGAATGAAGAAATAGAACAAGAAGCAAAAATTGCTGCAGAGATTGCGAGAGACAGTTCTCAAGGCAGTCAGAGTTCTGCTTCATTGAGTCAGGATCCACTAGGAGGACCAATTACCCAAAATGAAGCTGCCACTGCCATGGATGAGGTGGAAAGAGCTATGGAGCAAGCTCAAGAGGATGTAATTAATTTAGAAGATTTGGTGAAACAATTAAACGTTGAGCAGAAACTGATATATGACGAAGTCACAGAACAGGTTGAACATGGCTTGAGTCATGAGAAGAAAGAGTGCTCATGTACATCATTTAAGCCTGTCCGACTGTACGTGAGTGGAGAAGCGGGAACTGGAAAAAGTTTTCTGATTAAAGCAATTGCATCTTATCTGCAGAAAAGGACTGAATCACCGCTGTCTTGTGTTGTTACCGCTCCAACGGGGCTGGCAGCACATAATATTAAAGGGATTACTTTACATCGTTTACTGATGCTGCCAGTGGAGCATGATAACAAATTGCAATATCACAAGCTATCTGGAGATGCGTGTTCCGAAGTTTCGAGAGTCCTGAAGAAAATGAAACTTCTTAACATTGATGAAGTAAGCATGGTGTCAAATATAATGCTTGCTTTTGTGCATTTGAGAATGCAAGAAATTCTTAGAACAGACTATGATGTTTTATTTGGAGGAAAACATATTATTGTTTTTGGAGATCTTCTGCAGTTGACTCCAGTGAAAGGACAACCTGTGTTCAAAATGCTCATGCATGAAGATACCAGGAAGTGCCTAGGAAGCATTGGAAACGTTAATATATGGTTAAACTTCAAATATGCAGAACTGCTTCAAAATATGCAGCAGGCAAAGTATGAAGATTATAAAAATATTTTACAAGACGTAAGAGTAGGAAAAATAAGTCAGCAAGGGAAAGAAGCTTTACATGGACGGTTAATTTCAAATTTGTACCCAAATGAAAACATTCTTCCAGAGAATATTTTTAAGAAAATTAACGAGAGGAAATCTGCCATATGTTTGATGCCAACTCTGAAAGAATGTTCCATGTTCAACAACAAAATGTTAAATTTAGAAAATGAAGAGATAGTGAAACTGGAAGCTACAGATAAAATAGAGCATATGGGAGCAACAATTGTTTTGTCTGAAAATTTGAAATCAAAATTGGATTCATTAGAGAAGAGTATATCTAAAACTGCTGGTTTTGAAAAGACTCTGAATGTGTGTTTGAATTGTCATGTCATTTTGAGAAGGAATTTAAATGTTGAAAGAGGTCTGGTAAATGGAGCAATGGGTCATGTTGTTGGTTTTGTGAATTACAAAAATAGAGATGAATTGAAATTATAAAAATTAAATTTGATGGCATTGATGAAATAGAACAAATTTGTCGTTGTTCAGCTAGATTTTTGCTCGTGAAAGACTTATATGTTCGCCGAAAACAGTTTCCTATTTGTTTGGCATATGCAGGGACAATTCATAAATCTCAAGGTTTAAGTGTAGATAGTGCTTTGGTGAACATTGGAAGTTCTGTGTTTAAAGAGGGTATGGCATATGTGGCTTTATCACGAGTCAGAACTTTATCAGGATTGTACTTGATTGAGTGTGATGAAACAAATATTTGTGCTGATCTAGATTGTGTTAAAGAATACAATAGGTTAAGAAGAGAGTATGCTCCACATTTGCCTCAATATCCTCTGATTGAAAAACGTGTGGTAGGCCGAAAAAGAAGAAATGAGAGTAATTGCAGTGAGGTAGTAGCAAAAAGACAAAAAGTAGATGAAACTGTAATTGTAAGCAGAAGGAAAAATCAATCAATCAATCAATCAATCACAGCATTTATATAGCGCGCTACTCACCCGGAGGGTCTCAAGGCGCTTGGGGGGGGGGGGGGGCGCTACTGCTCGAACAGCCAGGTCTTGAGCTGCTTCCTGAAGGCGAGGTGGTCTTGGGTCAGGCGGAGGTGAGTCGGGAGGGAGTTCCACGTCTTGGCCGCGAGGTAGGAGAAGGATCTTCCTCCTGTGGTGGCTCTTCGGATGCGGGGGACGGTGGCGAGGGCGTGGTTGGTTGATCGAAGCTGGCGTGTGGGAGTGTAGAAGTTGAGGCGGTGGTTGAGGTATCTTGGTCCTTGGTTGTGTAGGGCTTTGTAAGCGTGGGTGAGGAGTCGGAACGTGATTCTCTTATTGACCGGGAGCCAGTGCAGGTCTCTCAGGTGTCCGGAGATGTGGCCGTGTCGGGGGATGTCCAGGATGAGCCTTGCTGAGGCATTCTGGATTCGCTGGAGTCTCTTCTGGAGTCTGACAGTGGTTCCGGCGTAGAGGGCGTTGCCGTAGTCCAGGCGGCTGGTGACGAGGGCCTGGGTGACCGTCTTCCTGGTCTCGGTGGGGATCCACCGGAAGATCTTACGTAGCATGCGCAGGATGTTGAAGCATGACGAGGAGACGGCGTTGACTTGTCTGGTCATGGAGAGGGAGGAGTCCAGGATGAAGCCCAGGTTGCGTGCGTGGTCTGTTGGTTTGGGTGCGCTGCCCAGGGCAGGGGGCCACCAGGAGTCGTCCCAGGCAGAGGGCGAAGATCCTAGGATGAGGACTTCCGTCTTGTCTGAGTTCAGTTTCAGGCGGCTGTTCTTCATCCATTCGGCTACGTCTTTCATCCCCTTGTGTAGGTTGGCTCTGGCGGTGGCGGGGTCGTTGGTGAGGGAGAGGATCAGCTGGGTGTCGTCGGCGTAAGAGATGATGTTGAGGTTGTGTTGGCGTGCGATGGCCGCAAGGGGGCTCATGTAGACATTGAAGAGGGTGGGGCTGAGCGAGGAGCCTTGAGGAACGCCGCAGATGACTTCGGTGGCTTCTGATCCGAACGGGGGGAGGCGGACTCTCTGTGTCCTTCCGGCGAGGAAGGAGACGATCCATTCTAGTGCCTTCTCTTGGATTCCGACGTTGCTGAGGCGCTGCTCTAGGGTGCGGTGGCAGACAGTGTCGAATGCCGCGGAGAGGTCCAGGAGGATGAGGGCCGCTGTTTCCCCGTTGTCGAGCAGGGCTCGAATGTCGTCAGTGGCTGCGAGGAGGGCGGTCTCGGTGCTGTGGTTAGCCCGGAAGCCGGACTGCGAGTAGTCCAGGGATCCATTCGTCTCGAGGAAGGTGGCCAGCTGCTTGTTGACTGTCTTCTCGATGACTTTGGCCGGAAACGGGAGGAGCGAGATGGGGCGGTAGTTTTTGAGTTCGGTGGGGTCCGCTGATGGTTTCTTTAGTAGAGCGCTGAGTTCGGCATGCTTCCAGCTCTCCGGGAAGGTCGCGGTGTCGAGGGAGGTGTTGATGATGTCCTGCAGGTGGGGCGCGATGACGGAGTCGGCCTTGTTGAAGACGTGGTGAGGGCAGGGGTCGGTTGGAGATCCGGAGTGGATGGAGTTCATCGTGCGTAGGGTTTCCTCAGTGTTGATCGGGGTCCAGGCGCGGAGGGTGGTGGTGGGGGGTGCAGGTGCTGTCGTGGGGTGCGCTGGCTGTGTGCTGAAGCTGTTGTGTATGTCCGCGATCTTGTTGTGGAAGTAGGAGGCGAGGGAGTTGCAGAGGTCTTGTGATGGGTTGATGTCGTTGTTTCCGGCGCTGAGAGCTCTTTGACGATGTTGAAGAGTTCCTTGCTGTTGTGGGCGTTGTTGTCCAGTCGTTCCTTGAATGTGGTTTTCTTGGTGGTGCGGATCAGTTGGTGTTGTTTTCGAGTGGCGAACTTGAGGGTGGTCATGTTGTCTGGTGTTGGGTCTCTGCGCCAGGCTCTTTCGATGGTTCGGCAGTTCCTCTTGGAGCTCTTGAGTTCGTCGGTGAACCATGGTGCTTTCTTGCTGCCGGGTCTGCTGGGCGGGGTCCTCAGTGGGGCGAGGTCGTCTGCGCAGTTGCTGATCCACTTCGTGAGGTTGTTGGCGGCCTGGCTGGGGTACGCTGAGCTGGCGGGGGGGGGGTCCCGGCTCAAGGAAGCGGTGAGCTGGTCGGCTGTGATCTTGTTCCATCTTCTGCGTGCAACCTGTTGCTGGTGGTGGTGGATCGTGTTCTTTCTGTAGCTGAAGTGGACGCAGCTGTGGTCCGTCCAGTGGAGTCCGGTGGCGTGGCTGAAGGTGCTGTCCTTGCTGGAGGAGAAGACGGGGTCGAGTGTGTGTCCGGCGTAGTGGGTGGGGGTGGTCACCAGGTGCTTGAGACCGAGGGTGGCGAGGTTGTCCAGCAGGGTGGCGGTGTTGCGGTCGTTGTTGATTCTGTTGAGGATGTTGTTGGATTTCAGTTTGAAAACAGTTCTGGTGTCAACTGCTATGCTAATGTAGTAGTTAATGTTGTTTTTTTCTTCAAAATTTACAAAAACAGATTGTCGAAAATCGGGAACAAACATTGTGCTGTTTATTGAATTCTGTGTTAGAGAAATGTAGTAGTGATAGAGGAAAAATAGAAAGTGTTTCAGAAATTAGAAATCTTGTAGACATATGTTCAGGTCAAAATCAATTTTCACAGATAATTCAGCATGATTGTCAGGAATTTTTAATGTATATGTTTGATGTATTGGAAGATGAAGGAGTAGATATAAAAAATCTTTTTAACCTTTCTTATCAATGGCAACATGACTGTGATAACTGTGCTTCATCAAGTACTACTAGAATAGACTCTGAAAGATTTATATATTTGACTTTACCAGACTGCAAATCAGTGCCTTTTAATAATCTAGTTAAAGCAGCGGATCACAATATGGTGTGTACCCAATGTAAGTCTACAATGCTGTCCACATTATTTCTACAAAATTATGGTCACTATGTCATTTTAATGTTCCAACGATGTAGACCTGATGGAACTAAATTGACAACTTCTATTAAAAATTTTGTGGCTTCTCAGTTATCGATATCAGGAAGAACCTTTGCAACTGTAGCTATTATTTTTCATGATGGTCCTTCTACAACATCAGGGCATTACACATGCTATTTAAAAACTTCTAAAGGTTGGACCCAATGTAACGACACTCATTTGACTTTCAAACAACGTTTGCCTTTTGGCTTTATAAATTCATACCTAGTGTTTTTACAGCCAAAATTTAGGTAAAAGTAATTGGCCAATGAAGACGGGAGCAGTTAATAAAGGTTATTTTGCTGTTTAAAAATATATTCTGAGTAAAAGTGATCCAGGCAATATAAAAAAATTACTTGTCATATAGGTACTGTAAGTGGATCTCATAGTAAGTGATATTAGTATTATACAAAATGATGAACATGAGTGAGTCAGAGATGGTTTTACAAATACTTGAATATTGTGAAAATGTTGTAGAGCCTTTCTTTCAGAACGTCGGTAAAAAGGTAATTTCAGAGTGCCTTAGAATTAATTTGAACAAATACTCATACATGGAGAGAAGTGTGGAGAAGTGTGGCTCAATGGTTAGAGCAGGCAGACCTTGATGCAGAGCTCTGGCCAGGGACCAGGGTTCGATTCCCGCCTCGGCGGGTCTCTGGCTCATTAATTCCCCTGACTAGATATTCTCGCCTCAGTGCCTGTTCTGATCATGGGTCCCACGCTGCAACACTGGGCAATAGCTTGCTTAGTCTCCACAACGGCCCCAAAAGCGCTGGGATGCCTGGCTGCACCTGGGGGGTGCCCAGGAGTGGACATTTCCCAGGAAAGCCAGGAAGGGTTCCAAAGCGGTATACGGACAGCGCCGGGACACCTCCGGTGGAGGTAGCTGTGCGCTTTACAAATTCCGACATTTACATTTACATCTGACACTATTTGGCCAAATGGCCAAATGGAAAGGTGCAGGAATGAGTAAAGAGTCATGACTGAAAAAACGGAGTATATGAAAATATTGAAAATATTTCAGATGTTCTTGGAGCTTTTCTTATAGAAAGTCGATGAAATGGATTTTTAAGTGAACAGCAAAGTACTTTCCAACGAGAAAAGGACCACCATGATACAGTATTTGGCCTCAAGGAAAAGTATGTCAATCTAAGTTTAGCGTACATTTGTCATTTGTCAGTATTTAAGTTTTTTTTTTTTAAAACTCAATCTTTTAGATTGTGTTTTTTTTTCCCGCTGTCATATGATGAGTAATTTGAACTCACTGTTTTAAGTGAAATTCAATATATTCTGAGAACAGCAAAAATAAACTATGTAACATGTTGTACAAGTTATTCTATAGTTTGTATTGTGTAATTTAAATTGTATTCCCATTGTCTCACACTCACTTTCCTTTTTCCACCCTCTTTCAGCTCTTTTTACTCACTTATAATGTCTTTCTCTCACTTTCTGTAACCCCCGTTCCTTTACTCCACTTCTTTCACAACCCCTCATTCTCATTTCAACTGTCTGCATCCCCTCTCTCCCTTGCATAACTATTCAGCTTTCAGTCTCTCTGCTTTACTTCTCTTTTCCGTATTTTCCTCCTTTGCTCTTTTAGTAATTCCTCTTTACTCACTCAGCAGTATTGTTGCACTCTATCACTATAAATCACCCACTCTCCCTCGCTTATCTTTGTTTGCTCCTTTCTTTTGACCTCTTCTCTCTATATAATTAAAAAAAAATCGATTTTCCCGGGGGGAGCGCCCGGTACGCGCACCGGGGAGCGTACTTTGGTGAAAAATAGTGAAAATAATAGTGTAAAATAATCATTTTGAGTGATTACAGGTAGGGTAGCTCTGAAAAGAGCTTTTGGGTTCTGTGGCTGTTTTAGGTACCTACAAGTACGTCCCACACACACCCACACGCACACAACCCCACACCCCCACACCCACACACTCGCCACACACACTTCACACACGCACACCTCCACCCACACCCAAACACCCCACACCCCCACACCGACACCTTACACATCCACACCCACACCCACATCCCACACACCCACACTCACACACACACCTCACCCCCCAACACACACACACACACGCACACACAGATACCTCACAGACACACCCCACACATCCCACACACACACCTCCCCCCCACACACACACAAATACACACCTCACAGACACATCCACACATCCCACACATACATACACATCCTACACACATACCCCCCACACCCACACACACCCCACACACACCTCACACACCCACACTCCCACCTACACCCAAACACCCCACACACCCACACCCACACACACACCTTACACACCCACATCCCCACCCACACCCACATACCCCACACACCTATACACCTCATCCCCCCCCAGACACACACACACACACATACACACCTCACAGACACACCCCGCACATCCCCCACACACACCCCCCCACACATGGGGAAAACTCAGTGAAACACTAAAATAATAATTTAAAGTGCTTAGAGGTAGGGTATCTCTGAATAGAGTGGTTGTGTTGTGTGGGTGATTTAAGTACCAACATATAGGTACCAATGCAGAGTCTTAAATTCAATGTACACCGTTTCCTCTGTAGATAATTTGCATGTTGTCATAGAAGTTATTGTGGTATATGGAATCCATACCATAGTCTGTCAGGAAAGCAGAAAGAACATGGAGGCAGGAGATGAAAAAGAGATGTCAAATACACATTGGAGATAATATAGTGGGAGAAAGGAAGTATCTATGAGCAAAATTACTATGTAACACAAAAAAGTTGCACAGTATACTATAAGTCTGACTTTACATTATAATCAATGTGGTACTAGTTTAAGAATTACATATAAAAATGAATAATGTCTCAAACAATTTTAGAATTATTAAATATACATTTACTTTTCAGATTATTTTTCTAAATTAAACATAACTTCTATCATTTGACTGTCAGAAATGTCCTCATATTGAATTAACAAATCCACAGATTCTACACATTGTAGAAGTTCATGGTCCCGTGATTCATCCATGAATTCCAAGTCATTGGGTTCAATGATTTCTTCATTGTTCATCTCCAGGACAATTTCAAAGGAAACGTTTTGTTCTCCTTCCATTTTTGTGATGAAATTTGCATAAAAATAAAAAAAAATCAGTAGAAGTATGGCACTGTTGGGTTTAAGTTCACCCCTCTTTACTTATACTACCTGGTCTTTTCTCACTTTCCCTCATCGTTCTTCATTTATCGTGGTTCCGCCACTACCCTTCATTCTCCATGTTTTACTGTCCTTTCTTTTTCTTTTAACAGCCAATCACAGTCTCACACTATCTCTACTTTAGTGTTCTTCCTCTCTCTTCCTTTCTTTCGCTCCTTTAGTCATTTTACTTTTCTCACTTTGCTCTTTTTCTCTTAACATAACTCTCTTTGTGTCCTTCCCTCATGCTAACTGCTTCATTACATTTTTTTTTTCATTTTTTTGGGGGGGCGCGCCCCGGTACGCGTACCCTAAGGACAAAAAATTGACAGAGATCCTTTAAAAAATATAGCTTTAATTTTATGAAATGAAAGGTAGTTCTAAAAAGAACTGTTTTTTTATTCTTTTTGTTGTTTTATATTTTTTTTAATGTTTTTTTAACATTTTGTACTTTTTTGGCTTTTCAAAACAGTTTTATATTTTTGTTGTATTTTTTATGGGAAGAAACAAAGAGAAAGGGAATTGAAAATGGCTCAACTGGAGCAAAAAACAAAAAACGGAAAAAATTACTTCTTTTGTTTGGGGCAAATATGATTGTCACCAGCAAGGACGATCAGCTTTACGCTCTTTTCACCATAGGCGATGAGCTTGCCACATTCAGTACAAGTGACACTAAAAGTACCAAATCGTTCTTGGATACAAGGCATCACCTATGATGTTTCTGGTCCCGATTGAGTGGATTGCTTTCTTTTGGAGCTGGTCCTTGAACACTGGGGGAGGTGACTGGCCAGTTCCCTGATCTCTGCACGAGAATAGTTAGCAGGATGCTTCCGGGTCATAAGCCGAATCATGGTATTATTACCAAATGAATATTTTTTATCTGGATTGCCCCTTGAGAGTTCTGCACCACAGATTCGACATGTTACCTTAGCAGCATTAACTTTTTTCTTGCCCTCTGGAAGTGAAAAAAACTCCCATACAATGTGTTCTTTTGGCTTGTATGGGGTATTTTCTTCAGGCAGCCATCTGCTCCCCTCCTCCTCTTCCTCTTCCTCTTCCTCCTCCTCCTCTTCTCCACCAGCAATGTATTGTTGTGGTGGTCCTCTTGGTGGTTGTGGTGGTGGTGGTGGTGCAGATGCTCCAGCTGTTGCTGCTACAGTAGCCATTTCAAAGTACAAAAGAATTGTCTCTGTAGATGAAACAGGTCTTCCTCAGTCAAAGGACAAAGTCAGAGTGAGGAAGAAAGGTGGGGGTTTTTATCATTTGGAAAACAACTGTGCTGAACCAATCAGAAGTGTTATTTTCAGGTCACAAGACCAAGGCTTTACTCATATGGAAGCCAAAACTGTTCTGCACCAATAGAAAGTGCTATTTTCAGGTCACAAGACCCAGGCTGGTCACAAGACCCAGGCATTACTCATTTAGAAACCAAACCTGTTCTGCACCAATAGAAAGTGTTATTTTCAAGTCACATGACCCGACGCGCTTACGCTATGCGCCCCGGGGCGCACCCGTAGTCGCGCTCCGGGGCGCGCCCGCGGGCGCGTAGCGTAAGCGCGTCAGGACGTTTCGCGATCGTATGCGATCGCGTGCTTTCGGTTGCGATTACGCTGTGCGCCATATGACGCATCACTCGTGTACCTGATACGTCACGATGTTGTTTTCGTTCGCGGCAATAGCACTCCCGGGACGCTCCCCGGTACGCGCCCCAGGGCGCGCCCCAAGTTAAATATAAAAAAATAATAATCATTTTTGACATAATTATACAATATAAAATTCGTTTTAAAAGGTATTATTTTTTATACCTATAAAGATTTGCTATTAAAAAACCATTGAAATTCACTGAAAAAACCATAGGTTTCACACCAGTTATAGTTAGGAATTAGCATTTAAAAAACCTATTAAATTCACTGAAAAAACCATAGGTTTTACACCAGTTATAGTTAGCTGGAAACTTTACTTGCATAAAACCATTGAAATTCCCACGTTATAGTTAGTTGGACTCACTATAACTTGCGCGTGCAATGCACTGCTGATGATGTCACATATTACATCACTCATGACATGGTCAGTGACATCACTCATGACATCACTGATGACACCATCCTTGTGACAGAGTGACAGACCTCCTTTCACTGTAATGTAACCCTTGAAACACATATTCAAAAATAGAAACAAAAATTTTCAAAAAAATGGAGAAACCCATACCAGTTACAACAACCAATTCAGTAATTCCACCATCTATATACACATCCACTCATTCACCAACAGTTCTATGTAGTCACTCATACATATACTCACTCATCATATGTAGTGATACACCTATACATCCTGTTACACACCGACAGTCATCCAAAAGATACTGTCACACATACTCACACATGCAAATAAACTATTAAACATCCCTTTATTTGCATATACAGTTATACACACACTACCACTTTACTTTGAAGGAAACTTACACATACTTACTCTCTTAAACAATCACTTATAGAAACACATACTCATTTAAAAAGGAACTCTTACAATCCCTCACTCTCACAAATACTTACTTATATACATCAATATTCACATATACTACATTAAAACATATGTAGTTACTGATAAAGACACTAGTGAGACAGTCATTCCCTCACTAACATACACATATACACACTCATCCACCCATACAGTCCTGCACATGTGCTGTATTCAAAACACATACAAACAGAGAGTCAGTCATTCATGCATCTATGTGCTAAGTAATACCCCCACCACACCATACAAACACTTATACTGATACTAAGAAAAACATCTAATAACCCATATACCTACACATGTAGCTACACACCAACCCATGCAGCCACTTATACACAAAGTGTTACATTAATACATATATTTAAATATTTAAACATTACTCACTATTATTTATTTTTCAGAAAGACACACATTCACTGGATGTGTCATCAGTGATGTCATGAGTGATGTCACTGACCATGTCATGAGTGATGTAATATGTGACGTCATCAGCAGTGCATTGCACGCGCAAGTTATAGTGAGTCCAACTAACTATAACGTGGGAATTTCAATGGTTTTATGCGAGTAAAATTTCCAGCTAACTATAACTGGTGTAAAACCTATGGTTTTTTTCAGTGAATATATATGTATATATGAAGCACACCCAATCCAGGAACCCTCGAACTCCAACATCCACCGGAGCACTTCAAGGCGAGGAAAGAGGAGCTGACCCAGAGAATGCAGTGAGCAAATTACATTTTATTTGTGGAAGCTCGCCCTGCCAGCATAACGTTTCGGCCTTCACAGAGGCCTTGGTCACATGACGGCAATGTGGGAGGGGGACTATTTAAAGTGCAAGTGCAAAGGGAAAAAAGGTTACAATTGGTCAAAAAAGGCGCTTTGCTATAGCCATAAACAGAGGACAAAGTAACTGCATAAATGCATGCTGCCCCACTCAATGCTGCATATTAACAAGACCATATGGAATGTTAAAAACATGTAAACAATGCACTCAAATCTACTAAGTAAAGACAATAATTGTTCTAAACATGTAGATACAGTTAAATGTTGCTAATGAAAATACAATTAATAATAGCATATAATACACATAAATATTTAAAAGCTCGTAATTATATTAAATACAAAAACGTCTTCATGAATGTGCAAAATATGCTAGGCAGCAAAAAGTGCAAGTGCAGCAGCAAATATCTGACTCTAAGTAGCATTAGCATCCACTATATATAGATGCTGAATGGACAGAGAGGAAGCAGCATTGTGTAAATATACAAACGGCTAAATTTGTCTAACAACATATTATAGCCCAAGTGGGCTCGTAATCCTTGTATTGACCTATATACAGAACTCTTAAAGTGCAAGAAAAAAGTGTGAACTGTGCAAATTATATGTGTTGTTTAAAATAGTCAAATACAAAGTAATGACTAATTGTTTTTTAGGATGATAAGTGACTAAGTGTCAGAGAACAGACAACGAGGTAAAAAAGATTTTATATATATACAGCAACGTGACTATATTATAAACAAGAAACCAAACCAGACACCATACTCGACGGCCTGTCGACAGGCTGAGTCATGTGTTTTTCATATCGTCGAGAATAATGTTTTACGACCCTCTTAAAAGAATCAGAGGCAGGTGTAGAAATCCTCTGTGGCGTTAAGGCCGCCCGGGGTTTTGCTATCGAATTTCAGGATATACTTTGTCTCAGTGAGTCACAAAAGTGCTTCCCTATCACCACCTCTCCTTAAAGGGCCAATGGCATCCACGAGATAATATTGTAACAGTTCACTCTTGTTATCATGATGTACCTTAAAATGTCGCGCAACAGGATATGATGCATCGCTGGTGTTAATGGCCCTGATGTGCTGGAGTATCCGCTTGTGAACCTGCAACTTGGTACTCCCAAAATATCGCAGGCCACAGGGACACTCCAGCACATAGATAGCAAACTCTGTTTTACACGTGAGTTGCTTACTGATTTTGAAAGGATTCTGAAGCAGAGGCCGGGCCCACGTTATCGGCGTTCCCCCCGCTTTCATGTGAAACCTCACTTGAGCTGCTTTCCTGTCTAAAATCAGGATCCCCCTTGGATGCATGCCCGGCTAAATGCCTAAGCAATGTGGCTTCAGCTGTAAACTGCTTGCTGAACCCCCTGCTTAACATGTCTCTGAGTTCCGGAGTGGTCCCTAGAGAGTGGAAGCATGCTCTCATTCTCCCGTTGATCAAAAAACCTCTGCTTGACCCCTTGCAGCTGGCCAACTATAGACCAATCTCCCTCCTCCCTGCTTTGGCGAAGGTGGCGGAGAAGCATGTTCAGCATACTCTTACCACCTTTATTGAGAATAACAAACTGCTGCATGACTCCCAATCTGGTTTCCGTGCCAATTATAGCACGGAGACAGCTCTTGTGGAGGTGACCGACGCCATCAGGGAGACGCTTGATAATGGGGGAAAAGCTATGTTGGTCCTGCTGGACCTGTCGGCGGCATTCGACACCGTCCCACACGCAGGGCTCCTTTTAAGACTCAGGAGATAGGACTGCGGGGGACGGTGTTGGATTGGTTTCAATCCTTCTTAGCCGACTGTCGACAGGTGATCTGGGCTCCACCGTTCTCTGCGGAAATGCCTTCGCTAGAGGTGGGGGTGCCTCAAGGGTCCATCCTGAGCCCCACCATCTTTAACATTTACATGGCCCCTTTGGCGAAGGTCGCGGAGGCATTTGGAGCCCGGGTCATTTCATACGCTGATGACACCCAGCTCCTGTTTACTTGCAGGAAGGGAGAGGTTTTTGACGGCGGCAGAATCAAAGACTGTCTGAGTGCAGTCTTTGCATGGTTTCAGCACCAGAGCCTGAAATGCAACTCGGATAAGTCCGAGCTGCTCTTTTTTGGCTGTGCCCCTGACCCTGGCTGGAGGACATGGTGGCCCCCGGACTTGTTTCCCCCGGAGAAACCATCCTCCCAAGTAAAAAATCTGGGAGTGGTGTTTGACGACGATCTCTCTTTTCGTCCACACATCACGGGTCTAGCGGGGAAATGCTTCGGCATTCTCAAGATGGTGAGAAAATTTCTCCCATTGCTCTCCCTACAATACCGCAAGAATATTGTTCAAGCGCTTGTGGGATCGCGTTTAGATTATGCTAACGCACTTTTTGCTGGACTACCTAAATATCTGGTGTCCAGATTACAAACTGTCCAAAATTCAGCGGCCAGAGCAATTTTCGGCCTTCCACGGAGAGCCAGTGCCTCTCGCGTGGCAGGTTGCATTGGCTATCAATGCCTTGCAGAATCAGGTTTAAAATCCTCACGCTGGCATTTAAAGCCCTCCACTCTACGGGCCCTGCTTACCTCAGGAAGCGTATTGCTTTTTACGTTCCCCGGAGGAAATTGAGATCTGCTGATTTGGCGAAAGTGGAGGTGCCAGTGATCAAACGAGTGCGGATGGGAGGCCGGTCTTTTCAGTTCTTGGCAGCCCGTTGCTGGAATGAGCTCCCTCTTTCACTTCGCAAGGCTAATAACCTTCTGGCCTTCAGGAAGGAGCTGAAGACCGCCCTTTTTTCTGCATAACCTGTGCGCCTTTAGTGTATTCGCCTCTGGGTCTTCTTGGTTCTGTTCAGGCCTCTTTGCTAAAGCGTCGGGACACCCTTTCCGGGTAGCCGTGCGCTCAAAAAGTGCGGTTTTAACATAACATAACATAACATATCGGAAAAAGGGGTGATAACCTCAGTTTTGTTAATGCCATGCTTGCAGGCTTTGCAAGATGCACATTTGCAAAATCCTCTGCTCGTGCTAAGCCAATTGACCGGGGCCATGATTTCAGGGCTGGATTTAACCAACTCATCGCCCAAAGAACGGGCTTTTCTGAAAGTGATTAAGGGTTTTAATGGCATACACTCACCGATAGATGGATCATTACGGATGAGGTTCCAATGTTTATTCACAATCTTTCTCAATGCACTGTGTTGTTTGTTAAACAACCAAATCAGTCTGGTTTGTTGCTGAGGCTCCCCACAACTAGAGATCATATTTTTCTTATATATTAGTGCCTCCTGTCTAGATAGTGCATTGGCTTTGCGAATTGCCATGTTAATGTCTTTCTCCTTATAGCCTCTTGCCAAGAATCTACTATGGCTAGCTCGCTGGGCAGACTCACACTCCTGATCTGTACTACAAATGCGTCTTATTCTCAGCATCTCCCCGTAGGGGATGCTGCGTATAAGATGGGGTGGGTGGTGGCTGGTGGCATGCAACAAAGTGTTGCCAGCCGTAGGTTTCCTGTATAATTAAGTTTGGATGTGGTCATCAACTATTGAGATCTCTACATCAAGGAAATAGGCTGTTGTGCGGCTAATATTGGCAGTAAACTCAAGATTTAACATATTGACATTGATGTTTCTTACAAATGTTTCTGCCTCTTCAAATGACCCACGCCAGATTAAAAATATATCATCGATATATCGAAACCATTGTAGAATGTTATTGCGGCAAATGTCTTCGAAATCACCATGGAGGACCTGTCTCTCCCAGTAGCCCACATGCAAACAGGCATAACTGGGAGAGAAACAGGCCCCCATGGCAACTCCTCTGACCTGTTGGTAGTACTGCTTATTGAACATAACAAAATTATTGTTCAAACAATGGCTAATCATGGCCATAAGCATTTTATTGTGCTGTGACATAGCTGCTGGTCTAAAATCTAGAAAATACTGGATTGCTCTTACACCATCCTGATGATGGATACTCGTATAGAGCGATGTAACATCCAATGTAATTAACCAGCAGTCAGGGTCCCAAACGATGTTATTAATTTTTCTAAGGAAATCACCAGTGTCTTGAATGAAAGAAGGTAAACCACTCACAATATCCTGTAAAAAAGAATCTATGTAGATGGTCATATTTTCCAGCAAACCTCCACAAGCCGAAATAATTGGCCTGCCAGGAGGAGTGGTAGCGTTCTTATGGATTTTTGGAATGAGATAGAAAACTGGCATAATTGGATGTTCATTCTTCAAAAATTTCAGTTGTTCCATACTCAATAATCCCATACTACGCCATCCCAACAACAAGGAGTAAAATTCAGATTGTGATTTGGTAACTGAGATCTTATCACACCGTCGATAACACAACGAGTCATTCAATTGTGAGAGGGCTTCCTGTAAATATAATATTCGAGGCCATAAGACGACGTTACCGCCTTTGTCCGCTTGGCGGACAATTATATTTTGATCTCCTTGGATTCTCTTTACCAGGTTAGTGTATTGATTGTTCCGTCTAACCTGTTGGCGACTGGTTTTTAAGACTTTGGCATGTATTTCTTGATTTCCCTAGCAGTCATTTCATGGAACACGTCAATATTGTCATGAATCATTACTGGTGCAAAGGTGTATATATATATATATATATAACAAAGGTTACATGGAGGTTATAGTTAGGAAATAGAATTTTAAAAAACCTTAGAAATTCAGTGAAAAAACCCAAGGTTACTGGGACATTATAGTTAGACGGACATTTTGCTTTTACAAAACCAGAGAAATTCAGCAGTTATAGTAAGTTGAGCTAACTATAACTCGCGACCCCGCAATGCACTGCTTATGACCCCAGATATTACATCACTCATGACATGGTCAGTGACATCACTGATTACATCACTGAAGACATCTTAAATTACATCACTGATGACATCATCCAGTGACTGTGAGTGTTTATAAAAATGTTTATGAGTGTTAAATATATATAACAAAGTATATTGATGAATCAGTGGCTGTACGAGTGCCTGTATGGATAATTCATTGGGTGCATGACTGTCTGTATAAGTGATTAGGTGTCTCAGTGAATGTATGGGTGAGTAACTTGATTTTGAGAATGACTGTATCAGTCAGTCAGATGGTGGGTAAGTGGCTGTATAGGTTGGTGAGCGGGTATGTGAGTGGTTGTATGGGTGATTGGTTGGGTCTTTGAGTGCATGTAGGGGTGTATGAGTGTCTGTGTGGCTGGGTGAGAGAGTGTGTGACTGCCTGCATGGATGAGTGAGTGGGTGGGTGAGTCAATGGTTGTACGAGTTAGTGAGTATGTAAGTGAGGGGCTGTATAGGTGATTGAGTGTGTGTATGGGTGTATTGGTGAGTGAATGAATATATCAGTGGTATATGGGTGAGTAAGTGGATATGTGAAAGGCAGTATAGGTGAGTGTTGTAGTATATGAGTGACAATATGTGGGAGTGACGGATTGTGATAGTGGCTGTAGGGGTGAGTGTGTCTGTGTCAATGACTGTATACATGATTGAGTATGTGTTAGTATCTGTATGAATAAGTGAGTGAGTGTGTATAACTGTAAAGGTGAGTAAATGGCTATGTAAATTACTCTCTAGGTGGGTGAGTAGGTGTGTGAGCATCTGTATGAGTGAATGAGTGGATATATCAGTGGCTGTATTACAGCGTGAATTGCTGCATGGGTGGCTGTATTAGTGACTGAGTGGATGTGTGTGTAGACCTACTAATCAGAGAGTGGGTGTGTTAGTACTGGTATGGGTGTGTCAAAGGTTTTAAGAATGGTTGTGTGGAAGTTGTAGTTGGTGGATAAAAGGTTATATGGGTGTGAGTAGGTGCATTAGAGATTTTGTTAATGATGCCATCAGTGATGTCATCTATGATGGCATGTGAGATGTCATGATTGGTATCACTGACCATGTCATGAGTGATGTACTATGTGAGGTCATAAACAATGCATTACAGGGGCACAAATTATAGTTAGCTCAGCTAACTATAACTGCTGAATTTCTCTGGTTTTGTTTGAGTGAAATTTCAGGCTAACTATAACGTCCCTGTAAAATGGTTTTTTTCTGAATTTCTAAGGTTTTTTAAATGCTAACTCTCCACTATAATGTCCCTGCAACCTTTGTTCTTTTCAGTGAATTTTTAAGGTTTTTAAAATTCTGTTTCCAAACTAAAACAGCCATGTAATCTATTTTCTATTTAAAATGGCTCTAAGGGGTATATTCTTATAAGCTTGTATTTTCTCCTTTACACTTTTTATATTTGTGCTGACTTCAACAGGGTGTGTCTAAGTCATCTGAAACTCTGCATCCTGTCTTATGTTTAGCAACCATATACACACAAACAACGCAACAGCTCTTGTCAGAGACCCCCTAATACCCAAAACAAGTATTTCGTAAAGGGTTTTTTTCTTTAGTTTTTTTGGGATCTTCACGACGATGTCGCGATCCCTGCAGAAACGTCGCAAAAGCAGAAAATAAAAGCAGACATTCAATGACCACCAATACATCCAAAAATAATATGGAATATGGAGAAGGTAGGCAGCAATCGTGCTCTATTTGTTAATATATATCTCTACACTTTTCCCCTTAGATCGCTGATCCTAGCAGAGTATAAAATGGAGAAAATGCTTCACCTGTTTTGTACGCCTCCCCTCCCCCCCATTCTGACTCTTGATCACAGTCGGAGTCAGATATGGCAGGGGTCCTGACCGTTTGTGATTTTCTCATGCTCAGAACTGTTCCATGTGTATTTGAGAATATGCTTGAGCCCAGCACGCCAACTGATATATTTGGCGTGGCATCCTCAACCGATGCTATTAACGCTTACCCCAGGAGCCAAAAGGGAATTTTTACTGACTTCTAAATTTCTCTTAATTAAATAAACCACTCATAATGGTATCTATTTGACCATTACCCTGCACATATTACTATATACATACTTCTTTAAAAAAATGTTTAATCTCAAGTTTTTATAGTTAGGGCCTCATTACGATGTCAACCGATTACGATGTTCGCAGTCAAATTGTAAACTGAACCGTCTTTCCAAATGGGTTCTGACTGGTTCTCAGAGAATTTGTGTCGGTCAGAACTGCATCGTACAGCTATACGGACAGCGTTTCTTACTGAGCGATTACGATGCCGGTTTCCAACAGCCTTTCCGAGTTGGCCTGTCTGACATGAAAAGGCAGCCGGAAACTGACTTTGAGGGCCCCTGGCAGGTGTCTCTTCATCCTGCGTCCTCTGGTTTTGGGCCGAGTGGTACCTAAGGGACCCCCTGTAAAACCCTGCACTGTGTGGCAGGCACAATGGGGTGCCTGTGACAGAATGAAGGGTTTTCCTCACACCCCCCATTTTCCCATAGGAGCCTGTGTTGCCAGGCGAAACACAGGCTCCCGTAGAAGTCAATGGGAATCCGACCGAACAGAGTTCAGTCAAATCGTAATCGGTCGGGCAGAACCTCCGACCTCAAGTTGGTCGGTTCCGATTCTGAGCGAGTCAGGCAGAGAATTTCTGCCCGTAGGAAGTACAATAACCATATCAAAAACAAGAAATACCAGCTTCTTCCGGGAGGTACTGGATAGTGCCAAAAATAGACAGAAGGAGCTCTACAGCATCATCAGACAACAAACCTCCAAGCCAGTGGCCTCATCCGTACAGGCGCCCAAAGATCTCTGCGACAACTTTGCCCACTTCTTCAACAACAAGATCACAAAAATCAAACTTTCATTAGCCTTAAACAATTCTCACCCCACAAAGAATATCACAGCTGTCCCTCGTGCACTCTCTCCTGGCTCTTCGCCCACCCCCTGGCTTAGCTTTGGCCCTGTTCAAGAAACTGAGATAATCTCGTTGATCTCCACTGCCAAACCATCAGCGCATATCTCTGAGCCCATTCCTCCCCTTCTAATCAAAAAAATGAAACACGCTTTTGCACCACTCTGGGGCAAAATCATTAACAGCTCTTTAAAAAATGGAGTGGGTCCCGATTGCCTAAAAATGGGGCATGTCACCCCCTTGCTGAAGAAACCCGGTTTTGATGCAACAGATTTGAACAATTTCAGACCTGTATCAAACCTCCCCCTGCTCTCAAAAACACTCAAACAATGCGTTCTTCATCAACCAACACAGCACCTGGACAACATCAACCTATTGGACCCCCACAAGTCTGGTTTTCGAAAAGGTTGCAGCACAGAAACTGCGATCCTGAACATCATGGATGATATCCATGGATCACTAGACTCTGACAAATGCTGCCTCCTCATTCTCCTTGACCTCTCGGCAGCTTTTGATACGGTGGACCACAATCTCCTCATCGAGGCTCTTCAAGAAAAAGCTGGTCTTGGCGAGGTAGTTCTCAAGTGGTTTTCCTCCTTTATACACAATCGCACACAAAAAAATCAAAATCAAGAACTTCACCTCCGAAACGCAACAAGTCAGCAAGGCGGTCCCCAAGGACCGGTGCTCTCTCCACAACTCTTTAACATCTACATGGAACCACTAACCAAACTACTCAGACAAGCCAACATCTGCTTCCACCTCTACGTGGACAACACGCAGATCTATTTGGAAACTACCTCTCTCAAAGACATCCAAAGATTAAACGAGGTCTTGAAAGATGTTCAAGAATGGCTGACTAACAATCATCTGAAACTAAATCCAGACAAAACCGAGACACTCCTCATCTCGAACAAGGAGGATAACCCACAAATCGCTGAATGGTTAAAGGCTATCGATGCGCTCAAAGGAAATCTTACTCTAGCAGACTCTGTCAAATCTCTAGGCATCACCTTAGACCCAAAATTGAACATGACGAAACACATTAAAAACTCGGCCAAAAGTGCATTCCTTAACCTTAAACTTCTGAACAAAATCAAACCCTATATTCCAATAAAGGATCTCAAACTGGCCACACAATCTCTTGTACTGTCAAGACTGGACTATGGGAACGCAGTCCTAACAGGAATTCCTAAATCGCATCTAGCACCGATAAAAACAACATAACATGCGGCAGCCAGAATGATCACCGGCATCAAAAAATCTGATCATATCTCACCTGCACTTAAACAACTCAAATGGCTTCCTGTAGAAATGTGAGGTAACTTCAGAACAGCCTGCCTAACCCACAAAGCTCTACATACAGGCAAACCCGATTACCTGGCAAAAAAACTCAAAAAGGCAGGTCAAGCCAGAAATCTTCGAAGCTCTAACTCCCTCCTTCTCATCCCACCCAAAACCAGAAGGAAAAGAACAGCGGACTGCTCTTTCACTAGAAACGCCCCCAAACTTTGGAATTCCATCCCTCCGCACATCAGAACCATACACTCCTTTGTGGAATTCAAAAGTCAACTCAAATCCCTCTTCCTTACCCGTTCCTTTGGTGGTGGACAACACAGGACAGTCAGCAACCATTGAGCTATGTGACTCCCAAAATCCTCGAAACCATAGACTCTCCACAAGACAATTAGGTCGCTCTATACTATGTTATTCGTTCACTGTCTATCGCCCACTGTCTTGTTTTTGTTGATTATATACTTTGCTCCCACTGTAAAGCGCTCTGATACCTTCAGGTCTTGACAGCGCTATAGAAAACCTCTAAAATAAATAAAAATAAATAATGTGGCCCTAAGTTTCTTTAAAATCAGTCTTTCAGACCTATTGTCCGTTTTCGCAGTTATTCAGGACTTGCATTGACATTGTTAACCGTGCCAATCACCCCTTTTCTTTAAAGCCTAAAGCATATATATCCACACATACTACAGTATTTTACACACTTGTGGTTTCTTACAGTAGTCTCTAAAGTCATGTTTTTGTAGAGAGTTTCTATAAAAACCATCCCTAAAACCTATTTTCTGTTTTAACTGTGATGCCAGAGATCATGAGGATGTCAGTATTCACGATTCCTCCGGACACGTCACGAAAACGGAAAGCAAAAGCAGACGACATTCAATGACTACCAACACATCCAAAAATCCATTCTGAAAATTGCTCTACACATATTACCATATAAATACTTCTTTCAAAGCATGTTTAAACTCATATTTTTGTACTAAGTTTCTATGAAGACTCTCTTTCAGACCTATTTCTCGTTTTCGCAGTTATTCGGGATGTTGCGATGACGTTGTTAACCGCAACAATTGTGCCATTTCCATAAAGTGTAAAACACATATATCCACACAAACTACAGCATTTTACACACTAGTGGTTTCTTACAGTATTCTCAAAAGTTATGTTTTTTAGACTGTTTGTAAAAAAAATTCTCTAAAACCTATTTTCCGTAATCACGGTGACCCCGGGGACCGCAACAACGTCGGTAATCTCAATCCACACAGACATGTTGTGAAACGGGAAAACAAAAGCAGACATTCAATGGCCACCAACACATTAAAAAACTATGTGAAAAAAAATCCTTTCTTACCTTTGCCCTACACATATTACTATATACATACTTCTTTCAAAGCATGTTTAAACTCATATTTTTGTACTAAGTTTCTTTATTAAACATCTTTCAGACCTATTTTCTGTTTTCGCTGTTATTCAGGACGTCGCAATGACTTCACTAATGGGGTTGATTGTGCCTTTTCCATAAAGTGACAAAACACGTATGCACACACATTACAGTATTTTACACACTATAGGTTTATTACTGTACACTTGAAACTCATGTTTTTCTAGTGTATTTCTAGAGCAATCATCTCTAAAACCTATTTTCCATTTTCGCAGTGAAGCCAGAAATTGCTATGACATCTGCAATCATGATCTCCGTGGTCACGTCATGAAAGCAGAAAGCAAAAGCAGGAATTTAATAGCCCCACCACATTAAAAATATATACCTATACAATTAATTCTAACCATCACAGTAAATAACTCACCATACAAATAACTCTATAAAAACATTTATCAATACCTCAAAATCTCTGTACAATGCCTATTAATGAATCAGTGATATATACTTTATATTTCCACTAATATTCTTGACGACGTTGAAAGTTGCGATGGTACATGGGGGCCGCATTGGCGGTCCCGTCGTCGTCACGAATATCGTACACGATTAAAAAAATCAATTTTGGACACATATCTTGAGTCATCAACATCTCCATTTCTCAACCATGGGATAAATGTATTTCCAACCTAAGTCCTTATGTGGGCTGTCACACAGAAATTCAGCCCCATTAAGCATTCCCCATAGATAAAATGATGGCCACAACTTTCTATTCAGGGTGTGTCTAGAGCCTACCTGTTGGCGTGTGCATCAGTTATTCATCATGAAAGCTTTGCGAAATATCTGTGGCCAGAGATATCACTATAATTTAAAAGTTACATTTCCCCAAAACTACTGAACCGATTTACATCAAATAAGCAAAAGGCACTTCCTTGAACCGACATCTACC
Source organism: Lissotriton helveticus (assembly GCF_964261635.1). Taxonomy (NCBI): domain Eukaryota; kingdom Metazoa; phylum Chordata; class Amphibia; order Caudata; family Salamandridae; genus Lissotriton; species Lissotriton helveticus. The sequence continues at coordinate 14,252,111 of NC_136060.1, read as the reverse complement.
TCCCAGACAAATTTGATGGAAGTCCGTTCAATGGTTCAGGTTGTACAGGTGGCTAAATGTTCATAAGGGAATTAACATTACAAACACAACCTTATTTCACATCCCAAACTCTCAGTCCCCACTGCACGAGTCACCCTCAAACTGTCCCTAACAATAGTTCCCACTGTGACACTTTTTGGGCATAGTTTCATGCAGATTGGTCAATTGACGCCAAAGTTATAGCCAAGTCAAAAACTGCTTTTCCTATGCAATGTAGGTCCTAACTATAACTACCTTCTGGGGACTGCCAGTAGGTTATTTATATATATATATATATATATATATATAGCTTCTAGGAAAGAATGAAAAAAAAATTTTTTTTAGACTTTGCATCAGAGTGAAGAAATATTGCTCCTCTTCGTCTCCAGTCAGCGTACAATTGTAGTGCCATGTTAACATTATCTATTCAGTTGGCAATATAATCAGAGCCAATGAAATTATGTGATTCTGCAGCACTGTGTTTTCCGCTTAAATATGGAGTTGCCCCAGTTACCACATTAACCATCATCTTCCACATAATCTGCAGATTATAACAATAAATGTTGTTTCTAACTCAAACGGATCAAAAGTTACTAAAATTGAGGCAACACATACTGCTGTTCAGTGGAAAGGCAAAAGTTGAATGGTAATCTCTTGGGTGAGTCTTTGGATATTAAACTCGTAGTAATGAGGTGCAACCTTTGCACATACCATGTTTTATTGGGAAAAAAGGACAAAATTATGAAGTGACACTATCTCAAAATGTGCTGCATTATGTTGCATAAATTGCCTTTTATTATTGCATACTTTAGTCAATCCTGCTACATAATTTGGTCCTCTTGTGCTTCATAATTCCATTGGTCTTGAATATAATATATCCATCAGTTCATCAACATGGCAAGTAATGTCCTAGCTGCCTTACCATGTTTTGGTGTGGAAGAAGATATACATTTCAAAAGATGAATGCATTTAGTGTCTAGTTATGAGTTTGGTGGTCCGACGACCATCAAACTCATTGTGGCGTAGCAGTGGTGGTCCGGCCGCCGCTGCACCAGCAGTCTGACTGCCCTATTACAAGTTGGGCAGTTGGACTGCGATGGGACTACCGCATCCTCCAGGGATCAGAAATCCCTGGCGGTGTTTGCAGCGGACTTGAAGGCTGCAATATGCCTGCGGTGCCGCTGTACCACTGCCAAGCATATTACATGTTTTCTCTCCTACCGCAGTTTTCATGGTGATTAGCGCACCATGAAAATTGTGGCAGAGAGGAAACAAAGGGGGCCCTACAGCACTATGGGTTGCAAGCAGGGGGGCACAGGTTGTGCCCACCTGTGGGCATGCACCTGAGTTCCTGTATGACATGAACTGCGCAGAGTCAATGCCGTACAGGAACTGCCTTTAGCACTCCCATTGCAGTGCCCATTTTCAGGGGCACAGCCATGGGACTGCTAAAGAAATGCCACCAAGAAATAGATAACACGTAATCTGATGGTTGGTGCTCACACAACTTTGGCGGTGTGGGAGAGGGGCAGTGGCATGGCGGCCCCACTCCCAAATTCTTAATCGAGCCCCTAGTTCTTTTATGGTTTTTGGTACTTTGTTTTTTTGGGTGATTTTTTACTATGAGTCAACCTTAAATACGTTATATGTTGCATTCAAAGTTCATCTTTACTTGAGCCATGCCCACATTTTAGGGCCTCTATATCAAAATCCATGTAAAAAGAATACCTTTATGTGCCTTGACTCTTGAATGCAGATAATCTCAGTGTGCCAACAATTCAATCACTGCGGCACCTGTTGTTGCTTCAACACAATAACAGCATGCTTGCACAGAGAGTATTTCATAGTCATAAATCTTTTTGGGCCAATTCAATTAAGCCTTAAAAATTTAAAATGTAAAACAGTTAAAAATCAGATTTAAACCAAATATAGTCTGCATCCAATTAAAATGGTTATCATCACAATCCTGCCTTCAAAAATGTTTAATAGCGTATTTTTTCCTTAACCTAAAAAGGGTAACTATGTAACTCAAGACAGCAGTACAATTTTCAAGTGAAGAAAGTCATTCTAAATATACTAATCACCTTTATACGAAGTAAAGTGCTTATACATTAGTATAACTCATAAAAAAAGCCTTCTAAAAATATTGTACAGGGAACAAAAAAATAAATAGTGTGCAGTCAATTGGACAGATGTACCATCGCATGGGCAGCATGGGAGAGAGTTAAACCACGTACCAGCTAAAGGAAAAGCTACTAAAAAGTGAATTGTGTTGAGTCTTAACCTAGTCAAATAAAATCTATGCCTTTGGCTAACAATCCAGGATAAATAGTGTTCCGAACCTATGGTTATAACAATTTGCAGATACCTATTAAATGAGCTCATGTCCAATGATCTTTCTAGTCTCGTGGCTTCTCTATGTGATTTGAAACTCCATTTGACTATTTCTTTAGACTAGGGAGTAATCCTTTATGGTATATATCAAATAAATGTCTCAATCCCAAGGTATAAAGGGTATCTTTGACATAAGTCAGCCATGGAATAGCAAGCATATTATCTAGACTGAGACAGTCCATTAACAACTCTCTGGAATATTCTGCCCGAGGGTTGTACAATAGCTTTTGCCACATTAAGAGTGTGGCAATCTTAATTTGGTCCTCCACAAAGCCCATACCCAGTTCTAAATGGGAAATGAAACTTAATGTGGTTTTTAGGATAGCTAAGAGCTTACATAAGAGACTATTTTCTGCTACTTGTAACCTGCACAGAGAGTGAGGAAAGCAATGGCATTGGAACAGTTTTCAGAGTGGGGGTGCTGCCATCACTTTTACATCACTGAAGTCATAGGGACTATGAAAAATACCATGCACCACACAAACTAAAACCATAGCAAATGATCCTCGCCCATTCAGCAGTAAAATGTAGCTGATGGAGCAATTTGGAGCACATTGTTGCTAATGTATGACTAAAGTATGGTGTGGTAGCGCACAGTCATTTACAGAGACCACTCTTTAAATGGCCGCTAAACTTGCATTGGACATGCAGTTTTACTGATAAAGCTATAAGTTGAACAAATGGTAATGTGTGAGGATCGGGTCACAGTGAACATTTATTATTTGTGTATCAAAGTAGTATAGTGTGTTGATTTTTGTGATCCTATTATAATCTTTTTTTGCATCACACTTCAGAATGTCAAAAAACAGCACACGTCATTTCGGTTTTCTTTAATGCTTACGTATGTTGAAACATGTTTACAGTTTACTTGTAGGTGTTTAAATCTTGTTGTCTGTTAGAAAAAATTGACATCCTACAGCCTTCGATTTCACAATCCTTCTACCCTGGCAAGATTGTCACATAGCTCATATTACAAACTCCTATGAGTTTTCTGTCAGAGAAAGAAAAGAAAACACTAGGGGCCCAATTACGAGTCTGGCAGTCCGAGGGCTGCCAGACTTGTGGTGGTGTGGCCGTTGCGGTCTTGCAACCACCACATTATGACCCTAGTGGTCGTGCCGCTCTGGGACTGCTGACTCCTCCAGAGAACCGCCGTTCCCTGACAGTGTCATGGCGGTCCAGAGGCATTGAATAGCTTGGTGGCCCTATGAAGACATTGCCTGACATTTGATTCTGTCTTTGACCACAGAGCAAATGTAACTGATACAAAAAATATAAAGGTATTTTTACTGCTCATTCACCTTTTGAACTCCAGCATGGCTACTTTGGGAGTACAACAACATCTCCGCCTCCTTTACTGGAGGCGTCAATGGGCAAAAGATGGCGCAAAATGGTCCTCTTACCCTTTTGTAAGCGTCCCCGCAGGTGATTTTTGTGCACAGTGTCACAGCTTAAGTTATCATCTGCTAAAATGCAATAATGCTTACATCAGGGCCAAAAACACACATGCAGAAAGAAATTCTTCTGTCAAAGCATCTATTGCACCAAAGTTGGTGTAGTTCTGAATATGATCATGACTTGCTTAGATTCAAGCAAATGACCTTCATGAAAAAACACCTTAGCACATTAAACTCTTCTCTCCTATTAGTCAAAATACACCATATTTGTCCTGCATTACTGGACTCAAACTATAGGGCCACCTAGCGGCAAGGGCCATCCACCATCTTAAAAATGGCAGCCTAACAATAAAAAGGAACGAGGGACCAATAGTTTGACTCTCCCACCTCTGTTCACATATGAAGAGAGATTTGTTTGCGGTGGTAGGTGTACCTACTTCCCCAGCCCTCGAGGAAGCGCATGAAATAAGCCGCACAGGTGCTGCAGTCAAATAGTTATCCCTCCGCATGCACTCACACCCTGCACATTATCTCCTACTCAGTATTAACCACACCCTAACACCTCCCTACATATGACATAGTTCCTGTTCAGATTCGTCCCAGAACCATGAGGGTCCTAAAGAGCATAAAATCAAAATGCTACAATAGGCCATCATACTTTTTACTATAAAACTGGTTATTTATTTATATATGAAAAGGGGGGCTGAACAAGGACTGAGACAAACATACAACTGCATGAGGTCAGAATGCAGACATTTCTATTGGTTAAGATGTATGCCATTTGTCACCCGAAAGGCTGAATGACAACGGGACGCAGAGCAACGCCATATTTGAGATGTTCAAGAGTGAACCACGTTTATAAATAATCCAGTGCTTATTTTGAGCCAGTGGTTTCCAGTGGTAGGCCCTGGCACTTAATTGTTAACACCCACACTTATGACAGTTTGCAGCACGGTGGTACTATCTATCTTATTTAGAGATGAGCACAACAATAGTTGTTTATTGATTTTATATACATTAAAATTATTTGTATCTGCCGCTCAAGTCATTCTTAAAGCTTTGGGGGCCTACAATATTATGAATTGTCACACTTGTAACAATGTGTTGGTTAGTGGTTTTCATTAGCAGTGCTGGCAGGAGCAATGGGGAGTACAAGATTCATTGATCACCTGACCAGGGCCCTGGCACTTTTTTTTTTAACAATTTAGGCCCTGAGGTAATCCATAGCTTGCCAGCCACCGATTGCCATGATTTGGCATGTTTTGGTACAGCAATTTGACCCAGCTAGTTGTGTGAGGGATGGAAGGAGACGCGCTCAAAGTTTCACTCTCTCCCAACCCGCCTGTTGCCCACATGTTTTGGCCTTTCACATCACTAGAATCAAAGCCTTCCATTGTGACGAAAAGCCCAGGAGGCGACCAATCAGCGCTGGTTGTGTTGTTTTTAATCCATCGAGCTACGAAGCCAGAGTCTATGGTCTATTTATAGAATAAGAAGGAGAAACCCGACAACAGAAGGAAGATCCAACATTTAGAAAACAATAGGTTGTTATTCAAATAGTTCAATAACTGACTTGTGTTTGTCGGTGTTGAAGCGCTACCCCACTGAGCCATCCTGATTTCAAGGAGCTGGCTTTGACTTGACAGGCATTATTTTTACATGTGCTTGCTTTCCAGCAGGGTACACTGTCTGCGTCGCTTACACTAACAGTCAATGCGTGGTGCTCCGAGATACACGTCTTTGACTGTCACAAAGTACCCTATTTCTCATGGCCTGGGAAGCTTGATGGAATAAAGCCAGGTCTTCAACTACAATGTACAGGCATCTAACCCCCTTATGGCTTCACTTGTTGTTTTCATCTCTGTCTTAATATGAATTTTGCTCCATTCTTTTAGTTTACTGCTTCATACCAGCAATATGTCTTCCCATTTATTTTCTATCGCGTGCTCTTCTTCCACTCCCTGTTCATGAAACCTGTTTTTGACCAATCACCCTTGAAACTAAACACCTTAAAGTCACCTTCATTTTGCTTTCGGCAGGCTTTCTTGAATGCCTAATGGATTTTAGGGTGTCTTATAAAGTGGGTCTTGGCAAGCTATCAAGAAATGCAATTTCTGACTTCTTTTGCAAATTATACTCAACTGTCCAGATGTTTCTCCTTTTAAAACTTTTGGTTAGCTTTGTGGAAATGGACCAAAATAAAGATTTGAGTTTCTCGTTTTACTTAGCGAGAGGTAACATTTAGAACTGGCCATCTCTCTTTTTAGAGCGTGAACCTATTTCTGTGGAAGAACAGTGATTTATTTACTCTTCTTATTGGACTACACGCAAGCAGTGGCAGAATGGATCATCGAGTATAACTCTCATGACGGATATATATGATAATATAGAGAGCACAAGTTCATGACCTACCAATTTAGCCTGTCAGTCTATACATTTAGTACTATTAAGTTAGTTAATAGTAATACATTATCATTTACTGCACTAATACACTAGATGAAGGGAGTATGAAGCAGAGCTCAATTTAAGCTGGTGGTTTCCAGTGCTCGGCACCAGCACTTAATTGTCAACACCACTACTTATGACAGTCTGCCACATGGGGGTGCTGTGTGTCTAAATTAGAGGTCAGCACAACAACAGTTCTACATTAATTCCATTTCATTCCAAGAAACTTTATTTCGGTCAATATAGACCATAAAAAGTGCATGTGTGAAAACAGTTTACACAGGTAAAAACACATAACATAGAACCGTTAACACATAAATAGGTATACAGATTACACATTTGGCAATATTAGAATACAACAGAGTGATCACAGGGTGGTCGATTCGGGGAGTTCATGCCTTCAGCCCATCCTCAACCAGCTACCATGTCTGTTTCCCTGTGTAAGCCTACTATGGTCCTAAACGGGTGCACATACAATTTTGTCCAGATAAAATCTCAACTCATCAGTAAACTTAATTATTAAAACATTAGATAGCGTTCAAATGAGTTAAAAGATTGTGAAAAAAAGAATGCATACAGTATGGGCTTTTATGGGTAGGGTGGCAAGTATAACAAGATCCTACGACTACATCTTGTAATAGTAGTAAATTGATTCATAGTATCACAAGGATTTTGTGCCTCGTTTCAATCATCCCAATGCATGTTTATCCTCAGTGATACCCAACAGGTACTGTGAAATTAGCCACTGTTTCAAAATAACGAGGTCTATTGAATTTAACATCGGAATATGGCTTTCACTGTTTCAAGTCTTGCACCTCCAAAATAATAGACCTTGTTATTTTGAAACAGTGGCTAATTTCGTAATACCTGTTGGTTATCACGGAGGATAAACAGACCCCTGATGAAGGGTCTATGACCTGAAATGCATTGGGATGATTGAAACAAGACATGCAATCCTTGTGATACTATGAAGCAATTTACTCCTATTACAAGATGTACATTCACATGTGAGAATTAACATAGTGATGTCGAAACATCCAATAAAAATACATTTTTCTGGATAAAGAAAAATTGAACAATTGTGGAACTTATTTGAATTTGAAAAAGGTTACACTAACCGAACAGGAGTGCAACAGGGGGACACTAAGGAAGACAAACTTAGTGCTTTATTTTGAGTTTAGCTAGGTTGAAGACCATAAATTTGGTCTTCTGTCTGTTGATCTCCAACCCCCTGTTTTTGCAAAAAATAGCAAAGCTATCAAAACCCTCTGGAAGCCCATGGCGACCTTGATAATAACAGTGTGTCGTCCGCAAACATCATTGCTGGCACCTTACTATGTGCCAGCTTTGGGGCATCATTGTTCGTTACCTCAATAAGTTTGAAAACCAGAGCGTTGATAAATAGGCAGAACAGGGTAGGGGCGAGTACGCACCCCTGCCTTACTCCTCTATTGACTGGGAAATGGGAAGTTAGTTCACCACATTTCCGATACATCACTGGGCAAAGTTGCCCTCGTGCAGTCTCATGAGCAGACTCAAGAGGTAGAGGGGGATCCCCAGGTCTCTAAGTATATCCTACAATTTAGTTCTGGGGACCAAATCAAAGGCTGTCTTCAGATCTTCAAATATTAAATAGAGACTGCCACCCTATATTGAATTGTTTTCCAATATAGGAGTTGGAGTCTAAATATTTGGTCGATGGTGGAAATGTTTTTTCTGAATCCGGCTTGGTATGGGCTCAGGATTTCATGTTCCTCCATCCAGACTTGAAGGCAATCGAGGAGTACCCGTGCAAACAGTTTCTGGGTAACATCGATCAGGTTGAACGGCCTATTACTTGTGGGTAAGAGGGGTGAGCCCTTTTTAAAAACTGGGAACATTTCTGCCCTGGCCCAAGCTTCAGGGATCGCCATACCTCTCATAATAGCATTAAATATTGTCCATAGGTAGGGTCCCCATATTTTTTGTTCTGCCTGAAAGAGGTTCCCCGGTAGCGTGTCCAGTCCCGGAGCTTTGCTGAGAGGAAGCTTTCTTATAGCGTTTAAAAATTCTGTTAGAGTGATCTCGGGGGCCTCTTCGTGGATGGTCCCTAGGGTTATAGTGGATGTTTCACCATTTGGGCCAGCAGCTTACTCCGTGTTGTAAAGAGCCTGGAAGTGTGTCTTCCATACAACAGCTGCAATGTTTGGTTCTATGGCTGACTTCCATTCACTACTGCCAGTACAGACTTTTTACCAGAACGCCTTCATGTCCCTGTTAGATAGGGCGATTTTGAGGGCATTCCATCTTTCTAATTTTCAGCTCTTCTTTGCTTATTGGATGTTGTCTCTGTAAAGCACCCTCATTTGTTTAGTTAAGTGCCTGTCCTTGGTTTTGATGGCATCTAGCAGAGCTCGCTTAGCCTTTCGGTAAGTGTCATTGAACCAGGATCGTTTGACCCCTTTTCTCGCCTTGGAGGAAACCCTAGGATAAAATATATTGCCCAAATTGGATGTCAGCTCTGCATGCAATGCCTCTATTCTATAAGTGTTTGGAAAAGAGCCCATTGTGGTGGCAGCCTCCCCTATTTCTAATATGGATGGAATGATTAAAGAATATAGTGTGGCCAGCTTCTTGGATGAATGCTCGATTGCCCCAACCTTATTCTTCTTCTATTGTTTGAAAGTATTAATCTGCTATCTAAGGAGGTACCACTAACCATGGCATTTACAAAGTCCCGCAGCTCCAACTCCATGGTCAATGCGTTGTGATCGCTGTCCTGTCGCAGCAGGACAGCCAAATCAACAACCCTTTGCCATAACCTGGTCTCCACAAAACTTTTGTCCAGCAGGGAGGATTGGCCTGTTCTATTAAAAGTTACCTTCCCTGTTGTGTCTGATTTGGTACGGCCATTACAGGATTGGGTCAGTGTGACTGAGTTGATCTTGAGTGCCAGCGGGGTCCAAGCCTTAATCGGTGGAATTTGAGGGTCAGGAATTAGCCAATGCAGATCCCCTTTGCTGGGGATTGTATCAGTAGGATCAGCAAGGGGCTCAAATTGACAGGTAAAATCACCCCCAATATTTAACCACATATTTGTGGTAACTGTAGCAATGAAGGTGTTCAATTGATCGAAGGTCGGTGATTCGTGGCTGAGGCTTACGGGTCGAGAATAGAGATTGATAAAGGCTACTTTCAATTTGGCAGAGAAAGTAAGTACAACGCAGTGGATATCGTTAGAAATTGGATTCAACTGTTCCACTGTGCATCCCAGGTGCGTAGCGACCCAAATACATAAGCCCCCAGATGGTCTGCCTCTTCTCCCCACAATGGCAGGTAAATTGAATGTTGCAAACCCCGGCCTTACTATGTCTTCCCTTGCCCAAGTTTCCTGAAGCATGCCCACTTTATGTTGCTCCACAAAAAGCCCCCAATCTGGGCAGTGCAATTTGCTTTTTAGACAAGCAATGTTCCAGGATAAAACCCTCAGCTTGTTGTCTGAGTTAAAAGGGTCATCGAGTGTTAGGAATTTGGGTATCTTCCAGCTGGGCCGAGGGAAAAACTTTATTAATTCAATGTACATTAAAAATGACTATTACACCTGCCTGCAAGACATTTTTGATAGCTTTAGGGGTTGTAAATAGTCTAAAATGTCACAATTATATGGGTGTATGATGGTTAGTGGATGTGTTGGTACCGCTAGTAGGTGCAATGGGTGGTGCAAGTTACGGTGGCCTCTTGGTATTTACAAATTAAGAACTGGCATGAAGCATTAAACATTTACATCCTATTAGCAGTTATCGTTTCAAAACTTATACTTATCAAACTTTTCACCGGCATCTTAAACAGAAGTGCTAGTGACAGTGTCACATGCATTCTAGGCCATATTACCACATGAACTGCAAATCTTTTATGGTGGCCAGGATCCTACTCCCGCAGCCACCACAGATTAATTTTGCTACTACTGTGCCTATACTATCAGCTAAATTTAAGATGCAGATATGTTATCAGATCCTATATATATTTCACACCTTATCCCTCCGACCTCCAGTTGGTTGGATTAAACAGATCCAATCTGACCTTGCACGTTATTTGGAACGGCCGCAAACCACGGATGAAGCAAGCCTTGACGATGCTTCCCCCCGAGACGGGGGGAATCGGTGCCCCCGACCTCCTCCTTTATTACCAGGCGGCCCAGCTGCGCCACTTGGTGGAATGGAGCTGACTAGAGTCGGAGAAACACTGGCTTTTCCAGGACCAGGCGACAGCTGCTAAACCACTACAGAGCATCCCCTTTCTCAATAGTAATTGCAGACCGCCATCCCTGTATGTGTCCCACATCACCCGAGCTACCCTAGACACATGGGACCACACTAATCTAAAACACAATCTCACCAGTTTCCTCTCGCCTCTTACCCCGCTGTTTGAAAACCCTGATTTGCAGACGGGGATGGACTTGTCGATGGCCACCAGATGGAGGGCCTCTGGATGCCGGTCGGCAGGCCACCTCTTTGAGCTGAAAGTAATTATTCAATTTAATTAGATGAAACTAGAATATGGTCCCTGTGAGTCTGAGAGATTTCGCTATGGTCAGATTCGTCATTGGGTCCTTCATCCTCAGATGTAGCTGGGGGTTAACAGGCTCCTAACTACATACGAAAAGTGTCTGGTCACCCGCACGTCCGACAAGAAACTCACATCCGACCTCTATAAAATGCTCCTCACCCGGAATACACATACATACAGCACCAGCCGCACGAAGTGGGAGAGAGACTTGGGAAGGACACTAACTCATAAGGAATGGGAGGGGATATATTACAAGGCGGTCACTCGGCCTACCACATGGGTTTGACAGAAACTCTCACCAAACTTGTCTCTTACTGGTATAATACCCCCAAACGACTCCACTCCATAGACCCCTCTCAGGAGGTCACCTGCTGGCGGGGAGGTGGGCACACTGGTACACCTCTTTTGGGACTGCACGCACATTCAGGGGTCCTGGACCCAGGCCTTAGACAAAATAGACATGCACCTAGATACGCAGATACCGCGCTTCCCAGCCTATGTTCTTTTGGGTCTCCCCAACCCGGTGACCTTCCCACTCCGATCCCGTCGAGGGCGGCTGATGGCGATAGCGCTGGGCTCAGCGGTTCAAAACTTTTTAGCACATTAGCATACTACCCGGATCCTCACTCTTGCAAGCTGGCTGCACTGGCTCTGGCACGTTTTGGGGATGGAGAAATTGACATTGACGACGGCGGCTAGGAGTTCAGAGTTTGTAAAGTTGTGGCAACCATTTCTGTCCCTTCTGACATCCGAATTTAGGGAGGTCACCTGCCCAAGGTACCTTCACCTGTTGCAGATCTCTGATTCCCCAGGGGAGGGTAGAGCCCTAGCCTAAGGCGCAGGATCCCAGCGCTGACTCTAGTTTCTTTCATTTGGTGGACAAGGACCGGAGGGTGGGAAGGAGGAGGGGAAGTGGGGTTCAGTTTCCAACAAAAAGTGGGTTTTGTTCTGTTTGTATATGCTCCCTATTTTCTGAAGCACCTTGCTAACGAAGCAGTACAATGCTTGAGGGCTGTCTTCAGCCCAATCTGAAGGAAGGTGTTATGTATTTTGAAAAACCTAAGAAAAGATTTAAACCATAAAGTCTTGGGAGGAATGGTTGCCTGCACCTGAATGGACTGTGTCTGTCTTCCACAATGCTATCTCCACCCCCTGGAGGGAGCCTGGCCTGAGCAAAGCAGAACTGATTATGTATGCTCCTTGGACTTTGTTTGTGTCAACTTCAAATTGAAATGTGGTATAAGCATTGAGGCCCTGACCCCAGAACTTTGTATTACTGCTGTACTAAGGAACCTGCCAGGAAGAAGAGCTTGAAGACCGTGAGGAGAAAGTATGTAAATGTAAATGTATGTATACTTGTAAAGCGCACTATCACCTTTCAGGCATCCTGGCGCTGTATACCACTGTGGAACCCTTCCTGGCTTTCCCTGTGAGATGCCCCTTACTGGGCACCCCCAAGGTGAGGCCAGGCATCCTAGCGCTTTCGGGGCCGTTGTGGAGATTAAGCAAGCTATTGCCCAGAGTTGCAGAGTGAGACCCATGATTAGAGTAGGCACCTAGGCGAGAATTATCGAGTCTGTGGACATTGAGCCCAAGACCCTGCCGCGTCGGGAATTGAACCCTGGTCCCGGGCCAGACCTCTGCCTCAGGGTCTGCCGCTCTAATCGGTGAGCCACACTTCTCCGATGTATGCTTTGCTGGGTTGGCCTGCAGTTGCTGCTTCTGTCTTGGACAGGGAATGGACTAGACTGTTCTTTCTGCATTCTAATTATCCACCAGGGTTTGATATAGAGCTTGCCTCCTGTTGGAAGAGTCAGGGAAATCAAAGGCATAAACATCTTCTGGATACTGGCTTCTGGAACTGGATGTTTCAGCAGCCACAGAGGAAAAAGGGAACCCAACACCCTCAACAACACTGCTGCTGACTCTGTGACCTAAAGACACCACAGAGGGCACTGCCACACCGCAACCCTGGATTCACCAATGACGACATCCGATGCCACCACTAAGCCTCTGATTGCAACGTGACCTGTGGGCAATGCACTCAGAACCACTTCACTTTACACTGCTGCCCTGGTATCCCCAATGATAATGCCACAATGCTGTCACTGGTGCCGCTGCCTGCACAGTGACGTGTGGACACCACTTGTGGAGAACACAGAGGACCACCCCACTTCACACCGCATCCTTGGGTCTACCGACGACAGTGCTTCAGAATGACACCACCGCTGCTTGCACCGTGACCTGTCAGAACGTGTTAGCACCGCAACGAGCATCACTCCACTTTGCACCGCAGCCCTAGTCTCACTGACGCCATTGAGCCGATGCCTGCACCACGACCTGAGGGCACCACATATTGCACCACTCCACTTCACACGGCAGCCCTGACACCTGCCGATGCCTGTGCTGCTGACTTCAAACTCCTACAACTACTTACGGAACCTATGACTGTCGACATTGCTCCTTTGGAGCTCACCGCAATGTCCTTTGCCCTGCGTCTCCAAAGGTGCTTTTTTATGGGTCTCACCGACACCGTAGCTGGCCATGATGCTGCAGTCGGCCAGAACTGTTTAGGCCCGGCCAGAGCTGCGGACTTCAAGGAACTGTATATAAAGTCTTTTTTGTTTTATTGGTATTGTATATTACTGTATGGTATTTTTTTTTATAGTTTTGGTCTTGTTTTACTGCCTCTGGGATAAACCTGACTTCTCATGCCAAGCTACCAAGGGGTAAGCAGGGTTAATTTTAGACATGTAATCCCCTTATCCTGACTAGAGTGGTGGATTCTGCCTGGCTTAGGTGTAAATCCTAGCCAACTGGTAAACCCATTTGTAACAAGAGTCATGTAACCTTTTGATACACATATTACTGAGGCTGAGACCCTGGTGTGATCCTCTAGTCACTCACATGGCTAGTGTTTGGGGCTATCAAGTATAGAGATACTTTTGCTGTGATAGACGGATCTCTAGAAGAAGAATACAGAACAAAAGTGGGCTCTTCAAAGTGGCAACCCAGAACACAAATTTCAAAGACAGAGACACTAAATCACATTTGTATCTGGAAATGAATTATACAAAGGGAAGCTTGAGACTCCCAAATTGTTAAACTGAAGCTGTACATCTGTATGAGGTATGCCTGTTGTGACCAGGACTGGGGACTAAGGTCTGCCAGTCTCCCATTTTGGGTGAGGGGACCCACCCAGGACATTCAGAAATACTTGTTTGGAGCCCAAGCTTCTGTCTGATCCAAGACCAGAGAACCCTGTGAGGAGAAGATCACCTGGAGGTAGTGAGGTCCAGTGGGGATCCTACAAGTGGATCCTGGAAGCAGAGTTTGAGATTTGGGTCTGTCAGGACTGCTGCACCAATCGGGCTGTCAGCCCATGAACACTGTCACATCAATTGGGCTATCTGCTTGTGAGCATAGTCTGTGACCCTCATATGCCCGGTGGGAGCTATGGTAAAAAATTGGAGTCATTACCCTTAGTGCCATCTGAAGGAAGAAAAGGGCAGCTGTCCCGTGCTACATTATTACCTAAAGAGGTCACACATCTTCTTCATTTTGTCGGTGACCCATATATGTCAGGTGGGGGCTAGGTTGAAGATTTTAGGCCAAGAAGGGGGATGTTACCCGGTGTGCTGCTGTAACCTGAAGGTGTGTCCGGAGGGGGCCATAGTGAACTGATAGAGTTATTGTCCTGAAGCAGCATGCAACTGTAAAGAAGGAGTGGGGGCGCGACCCACAGAGGGGGAGCAACAATGCAACTATTTGAACTCGTGAGCACCCAAAACCTACCATCAGACTCAAAGAGAGACTTACCGCTGACCCAAGGAGCACCATGGATGCATGCAGCCTCAACCGCAGAATACAGCTTTCTAGTCACTGCTGGGATGTAGACATGCACTCGCCAAAGGGACACACCAGCAAGAGCGTGTAAGACGCATTATCGGAATGATGGGCCTGTGGGGGACATAGCTGTGACTGATGCACTAATACACAGGCACACTTTGACTTCCTCAACGCCATTGTAGAACTTCTAAGACTTGAACTCACAAGCTGGGTATAGCTTGGATGTTACTTCATATAAATGGGAAATAACCATAGTCCTTAATGGGACTCGAGAGCTGACCCACGTAACACTAGCATACATGCCTTATGATACTGTATATGTATTATTTGCAGTGTACCGTATTAATACTTTGAGTTCTTATATAAATATTAACTTTTACATTAGAGTACTTTACTGAACAATCATTTATTGGGATTGATGAATATGTTAGGGTTATGAGACTGTATTCCTCCTACACCTACCTTCTCTTTGAGAAGCCTTGGACTGTTCGACCTGCGCTACCACTGGCAGTCAAGTGCTGAACGGGCAATAGGTCCAGCTGCTCAGAGGCCATAATAATCCAGGCACCAGGACATTAGGAGTGAAAGGACTCAACTTCCATATTTGGGTCCAGTAATGTGGCTCTCTGAAAGAGGTTCTGACATCCTAAAACCAAGTATCTGTGCTAACTAGCTATATATGCAAATGCCCTTAGAATACTGAACAATTTGCTTTATGCCTAATATTCTCCCCATGAAGAGCACCTCAACCCAGAAGGGCCATTTATATTAAACTTCTAATCTTGTTTTACCTTATAGTCCGCTAGTAGTGTCCTCTAGCAACTGAAACATACATTCCACAGGAGAGGAATTTCTTTTTCTTCGGTTAGCAGTGTGCTTTGGATAACTCTACATATGTCTGGCTCCTGGCTATCGCTACCAATAAAAATATGAATGAGCACAAATATCTTTATTATAATTGTATTAACAATAGTGTTTATCATTTCCATAGCACTTTCAATACTACATGATTAATTCCCTTCTTGACCAAAATGTAATGGCACAACCAAGGTCCGGTGCCTAAGTTGCAATCATAAAAACTATTTCTCAAGAGATACACTCTTAAACTAGGTGGGCTCATTAGGTTATTTATCCTCCTTTTCTCACCAAATGTTTGTAATTTTAGATAGTTGCACCACAGGAAAGCACTCAGTATTATAAAGTAAACATAGTATGCTAGTAAGTTTGCTGAGACCCTTCTGACATTGGGTAGAAGAAAGAATACCACTAGCTACTCATGTGCCTTGGTTTCCTGAAAAGCGACAGCAATATGGACATCGCCAAGAAAACCATTCAGTTACACTGCATTTGTTGGGAGTAAACATGACTTACCCTAGTGTAGATCTGAAAGATAGAGCACCCAGAAGTCCCAGTAATAAAAAGGACAGTTGACCAGAGCTGTAATATTTGTAGAAGTTATTGTGTGTGACTGCAGTGTATAGGCTACAATAAATGTTAATAGAATATTCTTAGGGTAACCATATACTTCCAATTTCTTTGCACTGATTCTGGGGAACTCCATCCTATGTGAATCGTAGCAAATAAAATGCAAACATAGCTTATAGGTGGTAGTATTTAAGAATATTTGCAGTGAATCAAGTCATTGACAATCATTCTAGTACACCTAACATCGAATTATAATGTCTCTGCTACATGTAGTCGTCAGGTGACCTTCGTAGAACTGCCAACTCAGAGTGTCATAGGATAAAACACTTCATACAAGAAATTGGGCTACTCACTTGGGAAGAGATAACCCTTACTAATTTAATAAGTACAAACTGAATAGGTGCAAAACTGAACTCTTAGGGAATCCCTATTAAGTGGCGTGTGAAAGTGGTCCAAGCTGCAAGAAATTCCCAGAGAAGTGCATGTGAAGTTTAATCATCAGTAAAAAACATGTTAACCCCTTCGACGCTCATGACGAGCTCAGCTCGTCATGAGGTACACCTCTCGTACGCTCATGACGAGCTGAGCTCGTCATGAACCGCGGGTTTTTTAAAAAGTCAGCGCACAGCGGGAAAACCCGCAGCGCGCATGGTGTTAAAGTCAAGAAAACAATCAAATAAAATCTTCAAATAAGTTAAGAAATACAGAAACTTTTAATGAGCAAAATGGCACCAAAACAGATCACAATTGGATAAGAAGAATTGTATTGTAAATTCTTTGAAAAACATAAGGCAAAAAGCATCTAGAAAAAGTGTATCTCCATTGAAAAATAACAGCTCTTGGATTGACTGAGATCTTAGTGCAATTTCAGGATGACCACAATGGTGTGGTGTTCAGATTAAACAAGTGGATTATCGTGGTCAAAGTTTTAACCTTTTGACTTATTTTGTTAGGAAGTCATAGTCCTTCATTAGGGAAAGATCCAAGGCTGAAGTCATCAAGGGTCCCTTCAACTCAGGTATGCCATTGTTGAGCTCCTGCTGAACCTGTTGGTTTTTGTGCCAAAAGCGCTGAGCAGAACTAAGGAAGATAGCAACCTAGGTCACTCCATTGTTCGGATAGATGTGCTGCTTTGCTCCGGTCCAAGGATTTACCTTCAAACTTAATCACTTAATTGGTTCTCAATATCCACCAGTAGAACAAGGCTGGAACCTTTAACTAAGCAGAAATCCAAGAGTCTGGGCATCTTTACTGCAAGGCCAACATGAACACACATTCAGCACAGTAAAAACCTCAAAGTGGGACAAAGCTGGTTTTCTTGGATGCAAAGTGAGCACCTTCCCTAAATAAGCCTAAGCACCATACTCAGACAGGTCTTTTATTCAACCTGATAGGCTCCAGCTCTGTTGAACTGGAGCCTCTAGAAGTTATTTTTTTTGTAGGACAGTGCATCGCTCCTAGTGCCTCTTCACTTTTCTCAGCTCCTGAGGTTAACTGCAGCAGGTATGGGAAGGCGTCAAGAGAGCAAGAACGAAAGGGAGGGGGAAATAGAAAGAAAGGAATCAGAGGTAGAGAAGAGAGAGAGGAGAGAAGGAGAAAGAGAATGTATAGATAGGAAGAAAGCAGTTGGGTGAGGATGTGCAGAGAGGGGGGCTGTTGTGAGCATTTTTGCCAGGAATGCTTTTGGTTCCCCTGTCCAACCCTGCTCAGCACCTTCTTCCCGTCATCCAGAGGTGGAAAAAATGACTACATGCTGTTTTTCTCCAATTGCTAGGAAAGTTCCTTCTGGCCGCTTCTGCAGCCCCAAGCCCTTGGTGCATTCTTCTAGGAACTCGGTCTCTATCCAGCCAAAGCTCCTACAGGATCTAGTCCTCAATGGTTAGCTGGGCTTTGGAGTCAGGAGTTCTTCTGCTATTTGTGTCACTGAAGCAGACGAACAGTAGGTCACCCATGTGTGGCAGCAGGAGTCCTTGAGTCCTCTTTCATCCAGCAGACCCTTCTTTTTACGGTTTTATAATCCTTAGTCCATGAACTTTCTGAGGAGGAGGCGGAGACAATCCAGTCCTCCCACCCAATCTTATCAACCAATCAATCAAGAGTATTTGTAAAGCGCGCTACTCACCCGCTAGGGTCTCAAGGCACGGAGGGGGGGCTGCTACTGCTCCAAAAGCCAGGTCTTGAGTTGCTTCCTGAAGGAGAGATGGTCCTGGGTGAGTCGTAGGTGGGTGGGGAGGGTGTTCCAGGTCTTGGCCGTCAGGTAGGTGAAGGATCTTCCTCCGGTGGTGGTTCTGCGGATCCGTGGGACGGTGGCGAGGGCGAGTCTGGCGGAGTGGAGCTGGCGGGCTGGCGTGTAGAACATGAGGCGGTTGTTGAGGTATTCGGGGCCCAAGTCATGGAGAGCCTTGTGTGCGTGGGTGAGGAGTCTGAACGTGATCCTCTTGCTGGTCCCTCAGGTGGGCGGAGAGGTGGTTGTGTCGGGGGATGTCCAAGACGAGTCGTGCTGAGGCGTTCTGGATGCGCTGGAGTCTTTTCTGTAGTTTGGTGGCTTCTGCGAGGAAGGGCGGGAGACGGACTCTTTGGGTTCTGTCGGAGAAGAAGGAGGTGATCCATTCCAGGGCCTTTCCTTGGATTACGGCGTGGCAGAGGCGGGTTGTCAGGGTGCGGTGGCAGACCGTGTCGAGCGCAGTCGAAAGGTCGAGCAGGATGAGGGCGGCGGTTTCTCCGTTGTCCAGCAGGGTCCGGATGTCGTCAGTGGCCGCGATGAGGGCGGTCTCGGTGCTGTGGTTCGCTCGGAATCCGGACTGCGATGGGTCGTGGGAGCTGTCAGCTGTTTGTTGACGGTTTTCTCGATGACTTTTGCAGTGAAGGGGAGGAGCGAGATGGGGCGGAAGTTCTTGAGGTCTGAGGGGTCTGCGGTGGGTTTCTTCAGGAGGGCGCTGATCTCTGCGTGCTTCCAGCTCTCCGGGAAGGTGGCGGATATGAAGAGTTGTTGATGATGTCCCGAAGTTTGGGTGCGATGATGGAGTTGGCTTTGTTGAAGATGTGGTGTGGGCAGGGATCGTCTGGGGAGCCTGAGTGGATGGTGTTCATCGTGTGGGTGGTATCTTCCGTGCTGACCTGAGTCCAGGCGCACAGGGTGGTGGTGGGGGGTGTAGGTTCGGTGGTGGGGTACGAGTTCTGAGCGCCGAAGCTGTCGTGTATGTCGACGATCTTACAGTGAAAAAAGGTAGCCAGAGAGTTGCAGAGGTCTTGAGAAGGCGTGATGTCGTTGTTGCTGGCATTGGGGTTGGAGAGCTCTTTCACGACGTTGAAGAGTTCCTTGCTGTTGTGGGTGTTGCTGTCCAGTCGTTCTCTGAAGGATGATCTTTTGGTGGTGCGGATCAGCTGGTGGTGTTTGCGGGTGGCGTTTTTGAGGGCTGTCATGTTATCCGTTGACTGGTTGTGGCACCAGGCTTTCTCGAGGTCATGGCAGGATTTCTTGGAGTCTTTGAGATCGTTGGTGAACCACGCGGCTTTCTTGCTGTTGAGGTTGCTGGGAGGGTTTTTCAGTGGAGCAAGGGTGTCGGCGCAGTCGGTGATCCACTGTGTGAGGTTGCGTGCTCCTTCGTTGGGGTTCGTGGTGTTGGTGGGCGGGTTTAGGCTCAAGGAGGTGGTGAGTCGGTCGGTGGTGATCTTGCTCCAGCATCTTTGGGGGGTTTATTGAGGGTGGTGGTGGGTCGTTGTTTTCCTGAAGTTGAAGTGTACGCAGCTGTGGTCAGTCCAGTGGAGCTCGGTGGTGTGGCTGAAGGAGATGTGGTTGCTGGAGGAGAAGACGGGGTCGAGCATGTGGCTGGCGTAATGGGTCGGGGTGCTGACCAGTTGCTTGAATCCGAGGTTGGCGAGGTTGTCTAGTAGGGCGGTGGTGTTGTTGTCCTGGTCGTTATCCAGGTGGAAGTTGAGGTCTCCTAGGAGGATGTAGTCTGGGGAGGTGAGGGCGAGCGGGCTGATGAAGTCTGCAATGGCCTCGCTGAAGTGTGAGCGTGGTCCCGGGGGTCTGTAGATGAGGGTTCCTCTGAGGGTGGTCTTGGGGTCGGTGTGAATCTGGAAGTGCAGGTGCTCTGTGGTGGCGAGGGTGTCGTCGGTGTTGGTCGTGATGCGGATAGTGTTTCTGTGGGCGATGGCGATGCCTCCTCCGGTCTGGTTGTCGCGGTCCCTCCGGATGATCTTGTAGTCGTCCGGGATAGAAATGGCGATGTCGGGGGTTAAGGAGGCGTTCATCCAGGTTTCCGTGAAGAAGGCGACGTCTGGTGCCGTTTTGTCCAGGAGGTCACATAGTTAGACGGCGTGTCTGTGGATTGAGCGGGTGTTGAGCAGGATGCATTTGAGGTGGTTGTTGTTCGCGGCTGTTTTGGCTGGCGCGGTGCAGGACCGAGTGCAGGTGAAGTAGCAGGCATCGCAGGTGAAGGCTCCGTGGGTGCATTTCGGGGTGGCTTGGTAGCAGGCTGGATGTCGGCCGGTGTTGAGTGCGTGGATGGTGGCGGCGTTGTAGCTCAGTTGGGTTGGCTGGCTCTGGCGGGGTCCAGCGGTTCTGGCGCTGGGCGCGGTCCAGGCGTGGATGGGCGTAGACGGGCTTGCCTTTGGCGCGCAATCGGCGCACCCGCTGCGCGTGGCCGCTGTGCGTACGCGCGATCCTCGCCATTTATGGCGAAGAGGGAGGAAGGAGCAGCTGGGAGGCGGGAGCGGGGCGGCGAATGTGGAGCAGGAGACAGGAGAAGGGGGCAGGGCCGCCGGAGAGCAGCGGCGGGGAGCAGAGGGGGGTTGGAAAGAGCGGGAAAGCGGAGCGGGGGAGAGCCAGGGCAAGCCTGGGCAAGCCTGGAGAGCCAGGGCAAGCCTGGAGAGCGAGGGCAAGCCTGGAGAGCAGGGGCCCTAAGGAGAGGCGTCAGCAAGAGGGCCAAGCAGGCAGCGGCAGCAGAATCCGGGCACACGGGGGCCATGCGGTAGTGGAGTGACCGGGTCAAGGGTCTTATCTACCGCCAGGCTGCACTAAACTTTAGGCCCTGAACCCAATAGAAGTGATGCAGTTTTCCACCTCTCATCACCCCATCAGTAACCACATGCATAGATATATGATGGCCAGTTGTATACGTGGGGAGAAGTGGAAGAAAGAAAACATACTTTATCACTCTAACTTGTCACTTTTAATGGTCAAGGATACCTGGAGAATGTAGTGGATATCAATAAAACAAATAAATATTCTAAGTAAGTCGCCCAAAAGGGTTCTGTAACTGTAATAGTAAACAGATGTATCTTAGTAATATCTATATGGAACCAGTTCTCTGAACTTTGATGTAAAACCAGCAAATTCCTGAACCCTAAACACCCAAAAAATGAATGCGTCAAAAATAAATACTCTGGCAATTCTTTTTATGATTTTAGAAACTACCTTAAGCTTTGTCACTATGCACTCCCTTGCAGAAGATCAGTTACAGTTTCTAATTAACGTATGCAGAACTACAAAATAACCAACAAAGTTAATGTTTTGTTCCATATTCTTAGCAATTCATATGTGCCCACTAGAGCTTTAATACATTGTGCAATATGTTCTAGTTTAAGAATCCTTCCTGGTACATCACATGATGATATCCCTAAGTTCAAAATGACAACCTCAGTCTTAGAAGACTTCAGATAACTATATGTTTTCATCAACAACACAACTTTTCTCTGTATTCCCAATGCTTCGCAATACAAGACATTAGAAAGCAAAAGTCTTGGCAAGTACATTTTGGGTCCACGTAGCAAGGTACTGGCTGCAGCAACATAGTGGCATGATTGCCTACTTAACGCCTCATGGACCTCAAATGAAGATATCCTTAGATATCCAAGATGGCTGCCGACTCTCCTGAAAACACAAGAGTTCATTGTCTGCTGGGAATTGTAGTTCATTGTCGGCATGCTGCTGAGTAGAGCGCTCTCAACATATCCAGCCTTAATCCAGACAAGGACTACTCTCTATGATGACTGCCAGCCTTTCCTTGCAGAAAGGAGCTTACTGCAAGTTAGTTTAATGTACCACTCCCCCGCTCTTGAGCTATAAATATTATGAGTGTCTCCAGTCCTGCTTCATAATATCTACTCCCGTTCCCTAGGTCCACCTTCTTTTTGAGCACTAGTTCTTTCTTTCCTGTAAAGATTTCAAGAAGCCATAAATTAAATATGGCTAAACCATTCTTCCACCAGGAGAATTTCAGGCTCCTCCTAAATCCCTTCCCTCTTTTGAATAAGTAACCTCTCTGACAGGTCAAAACGTATTCCCCCTCCTGTTTGGAGTTGGACTGGTTTTCTGATAGAATTTCGATAACAAAAATATAGTGTGGACAGAATGTCATGTAAACAATTACAGAGGACCAAAATATCGGTTTTGTAAGTGCATGTAGGTAAGTATAGATCTACTATTCTTAACTCCACATCTACGTACCTTAATGGTATATATGTCATGAAGGTAGATATATGTGGAGTTAAGTATTGTGAAACAATCAATCAATCAATCAATCAATGCATTTGTAGAGCGCGCTACTCACTCGTGAGGGTATCAAGGCGCTGAAGGGAGGGGGGGTGCCGCTACTGCTCGAATAACCAGGTCTTGAGGTGTCTCCTGAAGGTGAGATGGTCCTGGGTCAGTCGTAGATGTGCGGGGAGGGAGTTCCATGTCTTGGCTGCCAGGTAGGAGAACGATCTTCCTCCGGTGGTGACTCTGCGAATCCGTGGGATGGTGGCGAGGGCGAGGTTGGTGGAGCGGAGCTGGCGGGTGGGGGTGTAGAACAAGAGGCGGTTGTTGAGGTATTCGGGGCCCATGTTGTAGAGTGCTTTGTGTGCGTGGGTGAGCAGCCTGAAGTTGATCCTCTTGCTGACGGGGAGCCAGTGCAGGTTTCTCAGGTGGGCGGATATATGGTTGTGGAGAGGGATGTCGAGGATGAGTCGTGCGGAGGCGTTCTGTATACGCTGAAGCCGCTTCTGAAGTTTGGCTGTGGTTCCTGCGTATAGGGCGTTCCCGTAGTCCAGTCGGCTGGTGACGAGGGCCTGGGTGACCGTCTTTCTGGTTTCAGTGGGGATCCACCGGAAGATCTTTCGGAGCATGCGCAGGGTGTTGAAGCATGAGGACGAGACTGCGTTGACTTGCTTGGTCATCGTGAGGGAGGAGTCCAGAATGAATCCTAGGTTGCGTGCATGGTCCGTGGGTGTCGATGCAGTGCCCAGCGTCGTGGGCCACCAGGAGTCGTCCCAGGTGGATGGGGATTGTCCTAGGATGAGGACCTCCATCTTGTCCGAGTTGAGCTTCAGACGGCTGTGCTTCATCCATTCTGCGACATCTTTCATTCCGTCCTGGAAGTTGGTTTTGGCGGTGAGAGGGTCTTTGGTGAGGGAGAGTATCAGTTGGGTGTCGTCGGCGTAGGAGATGATGTTGATGTTGTGTTTGCGTGTGATGGTGGCGAGGGGGCTCATGTAGATATTGAAGAGGGTTGGTCTGAGTGAGGAGCCCTGGGGTATGCTGCAGATGATCTTGGTGGCCGCGGAGCGGAAAGGAGGGAGGCGGACTCTCTGTGTTCTGTCGGAGAGGAACGATTTGATCCAGTCCAGGGCCTTTCCTTGGATCCCAGTGTTGTAAAGGCGGGTTATTAGGGTGCGGTGGCAGACGGTATCAAAGGCTGCCGAGAGGTCCAGGAGGATGAGGGCGGCTGTCTCTCCGTTGTCCATCAGAGTCCTGATGTCATCGGTGGCTGCGATGAGGGCGGTCTCGGTGCTGTGGTTGGCTCGGAATCCGGACTGGGATGGTTCGAGCGAGTTGTTGGCTTCGAGGAATGCAGTCAGCTGTTTATTGACGGTCTTCTTGATGACTTTAGTCGGGAAGGGGAGAACATAGATGGGCCAAAGTTCTTGAGGTCTTTGGGGTCCGCTGTTGATTTCTTCAGAAGGGCATTGATTTCTGCGTGTTTCCAGCTTCCAGGGAAGGTGGATGACGTGAATGAGCTGTTATTGATGTTCCGGAGGTGGGGTGCGATGATCGTGTCGGCTTTGTTGAAGATATGATGAGACATGGGTCAGAGGGGGATCCGGAGTGGATGGTGTTCATGAGGTGGGTGGTATCTTCAGTGCTGATGGGCGTCCATGCGCTGAGGCTGGTGGTGGGGGTCGTTGGTTTGGTCGTTGGAGGCAGAGTCTGGGGTCCGAAGCTGTCGTGTATATCTGTGATCTTGCGGTGGAAGAATGCGGCGAGGGAGTTGCAGAGGTTTTGTGATGGTGTGATGTCGTTGTTGCTGGCGCTGGGGTTGGAGAGCTCTTTGACGATGCTATAGAGTTCCTTGCTTTTGTGGGAGTTGTTGTCCAGCCGCTCTTTGAACGATGTCTTTTTGGTGGTGCGGATCATCTGGTGGTATTCGCGGGTGGCGCTCTTGAGGGCTGTCATGTTTTCTGATGTCCGTTTGTGGCGCCAGGCTTTTTCGAGGGTTCGGCATGATTTCTTCGCGATTTTGAGGGCGTCTGTGAACCATGAGGATTTTCTGTTGCTGGTCTTGCCTGGGGGTTTCTTCAGTGGAGCGAGGTCGTCGGCGCAGTTGGTGATCCACTGTGCGAGATTGTCTGCTGCTTCGTTGGTGTCAGGGGTGTCGACAGGTGGGTTCTGGCTCAGCGATGTGGTCAGCTGGTCTGTGGTGATTTTGTTCCAGCATCTGCGGGGGATCTGTAGCATGTGGTGGTGGGATGTGGCCTTCTTGAAGGTGAAGTGGATGCAGCTGTGGTCGGTCCAGTAGACTGGTGGAGTGGCTGAAGGAGACATGGTTGCTGGCGGAGAAGATGGGGTCGAGCGTGTGGCCAGTGAGGTAGGTGGGCGTGTCCACCAGTTGCTTGAGTCCGAGGTTGGCGAGGTTGTCGAGCAGGGTGGTGGTGTTGTTGTCGTTGTTTTTCTCCAGGTGGAAGTTCCGGTCCCCTGGGAGGATGTACTCTGGTGAGGCTAGGGCGTGCGGGCTGATGAAGTCGGCGATGGTTTCGCTGAATTGTGTCTGTGGAGCCGGGGGTCTGTAGATGAGCTTTCCTCTGAGGGTGTTCTGGGGGTCGGTGTGGACCTGGAAGTGTAGGTGTTCGGCAGCGGTGTTGGCCCGCTGCACGCGTCCGCTACGCGGCCGCCGCGCTGCCTCCATAAGAGGCGAAGTGGGAGGGAGGAGCAGCTGGGAGGCGGGAGCGGGGCGGCCCATGGGCGAGGGCAGGGGGTACAAAAGGAAAAAGGGGCGGGGCCGCAGGGCAGCAGCGGCGGGAAGCGGGGAGCGGGGGGGTCACAGAGGTCTGGGGCGCAAAAGGAGCGCCTCCAAAATACAGTACAGCTACAAGAAACAGTGGAATACACAGCAGACAGAAGGGGAAAAACAGTTAGCAAAAACAGGCAAAGAAACAGGGAAAAAAAGTTAGCAAAAACAGTTAGCAGCCACCAGGGGTGAACCCTCGACAGTGGGGGAGCAGAGGGGCAGAGACTCGGCGATGGAGCCGTGCGGCGTGGGGAGTGACCTTTGCCATTGAAACTTACATTAACAATATATTTGTCCTTAATATTCTTGACACAATATTTGGTCAATACAATTTTTTTCCTCTATATTTTGTCCAAACACCGTTGGAGACTGAAGGTCAAGGAAGGCCGTTGGAATGAATCGAGGCAGATCCTGTCAGCCCCGTTTGAGATCCCAAGTCAAAAGTGGAAGTTCAAATGCGGCCCTTTGTACTGACAACTTCTTCCGCCCCCATCCCTGTTGTCTAAACCCTGCTGAGTGGCCAGTTGTGGCCAAAACCCTTACCTTACTGGGCTGTCAGGCCAATCCATTTTACTCCTTAGGGTAGGGTCATTAACTTCAGCCTGGACTGTGTATTGAGCCTCTGAAATTGAGATGAGTGGCAATTCTAGGCTTTACAAAGTACATTTTTATACTTTTACACTATACTTAGAAAATCTCTGATTTCACAATTAAATCAGATTGTGAAAATTGAGTAGAGAATATCCATGATTACTTGTCTTATTATTTTCCCAGGCGACAGTACAACTTGAGTGTTTTCATTTTACCTAAGCATGGTCCTGGAGAATGTAGTCCCATCCTACGCAGTAACAACAGCTTTTGGGCTTTAGTCACTGGGAGCGTACACTACTTTAGATATGTAGTGTGCCACTTTCTTATATATTAGGAATCCTGCTATGTGAGCTTAAAAACAGAATTTAAGTATGATTGTTGATATATAAAAGATTTTCTACTCGACAAAGCCTTTTTTGTTTCAATGTGTCACTACAGTGCATTTATCCTGCAGTCCAGCCAGAAAAAAAGTGACACTCCTAGCAGCCACTTCGTTTTGTCGTACATACACAATGTGATTCACATATGACATTTAACCTCCATGCCCTTGATGTATTCTCCGCTATGGCCTTATAGAAAAGATAAACAGTACCATTTTAATGGCAGAACACCTGCAATGTGGCCCAGAGTTCTAATATTTTCAAAATAGAGCCCAGGAAAAGGTGACCCATCCAGGGTGATCATGCACAATAGGCAGATTGCCTTGCACTTGGCAGATTGCCGTAAATTGGCTTATGGCAATGTTGCACGGCTGGAACATAATGCACATTTGTTAAGATTAGTTCATGACCTATGACCAAAAGTATTAATAGACTAGGAACAGTCCCAAAGAGCACTTCCAAATGTCTCACTGTTTCATACATGGATGTTCATTCACAAACTGGAACCCTATTTATCTCCTGTGTTTAAATCATGGTTTCGGTTTGTAGTAATAGGACTGGAGCAGGAGTAGATATGTCCTTCACAAGGTCACTCCATCTGCCCTCTGTCACAGTAATAGCATTATCCTCGGCACAGGTCCCAAGTAATATTTACTTCTCTAATACACAATTTAACTGCACAAATTCAACTCACATGACGTGTATGCAATAGCTCTGTGCAAATCAGGAGAAAATTGACACAATACTACACCTTTCTACGATTTTGCAACCGTCCCACTTGTTTTGGATAGTAAATGTGTCTTGTTTTAAATCTTCACCATTTTCCATAGAAACTCGTGGCAGGGGATTTGGAAAGACATCATCCCTCCTCTAATCTCCCCCTCAAACAGAATTTCGGATTGAAAGCTACCATGGATAATGCCACATGAAAGTGAGCAGCCGAAAAAAACTAATAAGTGAGCGTGGATCAAGCTCATTGTCATTGCATAGTTACAGATGCCACAACATCAGAGAGGGGACCCTTGATTGACACATGGTATGCATAGCAACTACAGGCCAGACAGAGGGCCCACGGAACTGAGAAGACGACCCGTCCTTTTGCTCTAACTTCCAACACACCATAAACATTTGAGATTCCGACTGGTGTGGAAGCTGTTCTTTAACAAGGTATTTGGGACATATTTGCGTGGCCCCTCTACTCTGCGGAGACAGCCAGGCCTCTTTGGGAAAAGATTCACATGATTACCAGGGACATTTTTTCACTGGCATCTTACCGTCTGTTTAAAATTATTATGCATTTCATGTTTGTCGATTTTGGTATGTTGGTATTCTAACGACTTAATTAATGTTCTCTAGAACTTTAAGTAAATGCCATGTATTGAACTGTGTACTCCTAGGAGTGTATAGCTAAATATTTACACTGCAGGTGAAATTGCATTCGAGGTATATTGAGCGGGGGGTGGGGGGGGATATATTCTGAGAGATCTGTTTGTGAAACAAAATGGAGGCGCAGCCTTCTCGATAGGGGAGTACCGCTATTAATGTGCGGGATCGGTCATAGGAACAGTAGACAGACTCAACGTTCTTACAGTGCACGCGGTACAATCCTTTACCACAATACTGTAAATATATTCCTTTTCCGTTCTTTTAAAAGACAGACACAGCACTTGTTCCGGTTGATTTTTCGTAGACAGAGCCATTGAGGCTCGGACGTGTTATATACATGGCAAGGACATATTCAGCCATTATTATCTTACCGTTAGTAGGTGCCTACATGTATGTTCCATGTCAAAAATATTCAATAACCATTTTTAGCTACAAGTTAACAACGCCTAAAGTAGATGAATAGAAGAATGGAAAACGTCAGCGGAAATATTCAAAGTGAATATGAACTGTAATTTAATTAGTATCTTACACATTTATTTAAATCGCGGCTTTACAGGATGCATAATTTACGAATTAATGAAAACCACCATTCCATGGACGGTCTGATGGTAGTTTTATGAACACCGCTGTCCCTTTCTTTGTAAAATGGGTGATCATAAACGTGATTGGCAGAAATCATAGAAGATGAAAAAGGCTTTATTCTTCGCCATGTTACTGTGACTACATGGGAAGACATACAACGAATCAATTGGGCTCTCCATTTGTCGCAATCAAGGTCGATGCGCCTTTGTGCTTTTTTGAAATCGTCATCCCTTGCTATTTCTTTTTCACTGTATAGCATGTGCATGCCTAATATGATGTTGTTCATTTACGTTAATGTTTCATTATTCTGTCAAAGAGAATAAGAAACAAGTAGCTGCAAAATTCACTGCACGACAGACGGGGAAAGATCAAAGTAATGGATGCATAGTGATTTTTGCAGCCACTCGTCTCTTATTTTTTTACATATATATATATAGGTTGAAATTCTCTCCCTCTTTTTCTCTATCTCTCTATGTAAATCAACACATACAGATATATATGATATATTCTATATGTATGTTATGCATATTCTCTGTGAGTGTGTATATATATATATATATATATATGTATATATATATATATACACACACACACGTATATATGTATATATATATACAGATATATATGTTATATTCTACATGCATATTCTTTCTCTTTATATATTATATAAATGTATATATATATATATATATATATATATATATATATAGAGCGAGAGATAATATGCATATAGAATACATCAGATATATCTGCATGTAAATTGTTTGAAATGCTCTATCTAGCTATATGTGTATACATACAACATATATATCCGTATATGGAGAGAAATTCATACATTGTATATGCAGATATGCAGAGTACAATATGTTAATATTTGTCATTATATGGAGTGGGACAACGCATAATTAGTAGGGAAAAAAACTAACATTTAATTCACATTGTTTGAATATGTTTGTATAAAATATCTGCGTCCCCGAAAGAACAATTGGCACCAATTTCACTAAAGAGCATAATATGCACAAAAAAAGCGAATGGGCATCTGAGAGTACGTTTTGTACGTAAAAAGACTGTGGCACCAAGTGCAGATGTCGATGGCAATGGAAATATTTACACTACTTGAACTCGGCCAACCACGGGACCATCCATTTTCTTCCCATCCTGCTATAATTAAGTAATAAAACAAAATAGGTTGTGAGGTTACGTGTAATAACCGTCCATCAAAACTGCATCCACTTTAGATTTCAATTAAATATTCCAGGGCATCCTACCCGCAGTGCAACGTGTGGTCGTGGCTCGCGCGGGAACAGCGACTTACTCGGGTGTCCATATGCGGAGAAATATTGGACGCAGCCGTCATCGGTTATGAGTTAATTAAACAAACGGCTGCAGTCGGCACGTGCAATTGTGTTCGAAAATAACACTTGGAAATGTAATACCGCGTCATTTGGACAGTGCGATGGTGCTGGGGCGGACTGTGATGAACGAGGGCCACAGGTTTAAAGGCGCGCGCAGAGCCCGGTTCTTGACTGGGCACGGGGGCAGTGATGTCATCATAGTCTACTGCTCCAAACAGCAGCATGACTGCCCTGTTTCTTTCATTATGGTAGAGTTCCCCAGCATTGGAACCTGCCAAGAACCTGCCGCATCTGGAACATAGGGTCATCTCTAAAAATGCAAAATTCAGGCAATTGTTGAAAACCTGCCTCCATAAGCAAGCCTATCAAGAAATTTCTTGAGCCCTGCTGATTCAGTAACTTAGGGCCAAGATACCATCTGCTGGAAGTGTTCTCTGTAAGCTGCAGTAGCAAAACATAACATAACAATCATCCCATAATTATTCTTTTGTTAGAAGTACTTTTGCTAAAATAAAACACATTGATAGGAAACATATGCCATCGCAAAACCAAAGTATTGAAATTATGCACAAGTCACCCTTTAGATTTAAATTCTTAAAGCAAGTGTTAAGGAAGGCATTTCGGGGGATTCTTTTACAGTGAAATTAATCTCAAACTTCCGAAAGGTACACAAAATTATTGCAGTTTGACAAGACTACAAACTTCTATGTCACAAAGGGAATGTAAGAGCTGCAATACAAGTTTCCCCTACATATAGAACAGGAACAACTGCGGAAGTAGCAGTGCAATGTTCACTCCCGGCATTAGCTACAGCTTCAGTTGTGATCAGAACATGGATAGCAACAGTGCAAGGTAGCAAGCTTCCCCCACACAGCACATACAGCAACAGAGCAAACTTCCATCATGCATTGAACTGATGCAGGCAGCAGCAATGCCTCAGTCATTTAACAGTCCCTACTCTTAGCCTTACATTTTCCTCACCCTGATCATCATTTACTCACCAGATGCCTCCATCTGCAATTCAGGGATACCAGACACAAGGCAATGTCCTGATTCAGGAACTAGGTGGGAACATATATTTCCTACTCACCTCGGAGCATATATATGGATATATTTTTTGATTGTTCAGATTCTTTTACAAGTATGCAGAATCACATATAAATCTTCTGGTTTGGCGGTCATTAGTTCACTAAGAAGCATCATGCCAGCTCACAGGGTGACACTATTAGGATTTCACATTCTTTCATGTCTACAGGCAATGCAAGTATTGATTTGAAACGTTTAAGGGGCAAAGGATCACCAACAATGATGAGCCACCTCTCAGCATGCTGCTAATAGAGCCGCATGTCGGCCCATCACTTCCAAGTTTGCTGCAGGGTAGGAGCATTTACCGTCTGAATGCAGGGGTTGACAGTAGTGAATGGCCACCTTACTTGGTGTCACTGGGTCGGCTCACAATTGTATGGTTGCTTTTTCATGTGAGTGTCTTGAGTCTTTCAAGGCAGTTCAGTTTCTGGTCTTGATACGACTTATCAGTGATACAATCTCACAACTGTGCAAGTACACTGGATCTCTGGGCTCTTGTAGTGCAATGAAGGTTCTTTTTTTAATTCAAGTAATTTTTATTAAGATTTTATATGAGCAAAAGAGTACAGACAAGGTAGAAATACAACAAAGAAACAATTTCCCTATGGGGAGTCATAAATGCAGTTAAGTAATACATTATAGGTTTTGTTGAGAGAATTGTCATATAAAACAATGGATATGTGTATCCATAAGTGTGTGAGACGACGGTGAAGGTTCTACTGTTATATGTATGGAGGGAGTCGAGGAGTTAATTTGAGGAATTCTGGGATGGGTTACCACAACTGCTCTCGTAATGAGGTTTTAGAAAGAAGTAAAACTAAGTATAGAGACGAGATAGTACAGGTGAGAGAAGGGTGTGAGAATAAGAGCAGAATCGAAGGAGAGGTATGTGTGGGATGATGTGAGGGGGCAGTGAGATGGGGTAGGGGTGGACAGGAGGATGCAGTGAATTGGCAACAGTTATGAGGATGCATTAAGAAAAAAGTTGCCTAACTTGGACCAAATTTTCTCTTTTTTCCTTGATGTAGTTCTTAGGTATGTGCTCAGGGAATTATCCAACCCTCTGTTGAATTGTACCCATTTCCACCAAGTGTGAGTTGAAAGATTGGATAGGTCTTTCCATTCAGAGAGAATGTCTTTAAGGCTGGTCGAGACAAGGATGTCCCATAAAAGGCTGTCCTCTTTATTCAGCATAGAGTGTGTATTGAGGTGAAGGATTCCCAAGGCGATAGAGGCTAGGTCAGGAATCCAATTCCAATTTAGAATTTGTGATATGGTTTTACCTATTTCTGCCTAAATGTTTTTTGAGAAGGTGCAATCCAGCACCATGTGTCTCAGGTCTCCTGGCTCTTTTTCACAACTCCAGCAAGTGTCAGAGTTTCGGAGACCAGGTTTGAACAGTTTGGCCAGGGTCCAGTGGGGCATATAAGCCCCAAGTATCTAATCTGAGCTAAGGATGCTGCCATGTTGTTCGAGGTATGGTATGCTCAGATGTACAGCCAGTTCAACTGTGCTTCCTGAGGGCTATTTGTACCCTGTAGGAGGGATTCCTGTTTGTTTTGTATTGACCTGGTTAGTGCAGAACTAGTAGGGGATAGGAGAGAGTAAAGTTTGGAAGCTACATTGCCTCCTTTGCAGTATGAGTGTAAAGTGATGGGAAGGTCAGCATTGATAGGGGCGTAGTGTCTGGAGATAATTGCTTTAATTATTAGGAAGTGATAACAGTCTAGATCATTTAGGTCGAATTTGGCTTTAAGATATCAGAAAGGCAAGGGATTGTGTGGTGTGCTGGGTCTACTAGTAGCAGTATCCTTTTTGTGCCCACGTCTCTAGGAACATTATTTTGCTGTCTATTTTAAGGTGTTCATTAGACCATAGTGAGGCAAGGTGGTGAGAACTGCATTTTTTTATGGTGTTAGTTATACATTTTTGGAAGGGCTTGCGCTATGCAAGTGAGGATGCTTGTTGAGTGTTCCGTTATTTGTTGTTAATTGTAATAAAGGAAGTGAGGGAGAGTGTTCTAGTCAGTGCTTTTTCAATCTCGAGCCATGAAGGCGAAGTGGCGTTAGGAGGGAGAGCCAAAGTCTTCCCTGTTTAGCTAGAATGACCTGCCGATATCCCCTATAGTCTGGTAAATTTAGGCCACCCAGTGTTTTTGGCAGTCTTAGTTTCTTTCCATCAATTCTGGATTTTTGGGATTGCCAAAAGAATTTGGGGAGGATTGCATCTATTTTTAGCAAAGAAAGTGTCTGAGAGGGATAGAGGTGACGTACTGATTAAGAAGTTAATAAGCTGTGTAATCGTCATTTTGATGGACTCTATTGTTCCCTACCATGTGATATATCTGGAGAAGTGGAGAAGTGTGGCTCAATGGTTAGAGCGGCAGACCCTGATGCAGAGGTCTGGCCCGGGACCAGGATTCAATACCCGCCTCGGCGGGTCTTGGGCTCAATTTCCTCGGACCCGACAATTCTCGCCTCGGTGCCTTATCTAATCATGGGTCCCACTCTGTGACTCTGGGCAATAGCTTGCTTAATCTCCACAACAGCCCCAAAAGCGCTGGGATGCCTGGTTTCACCCTGGGGGTGCCCAGGAGTGGACACTCACAGGGAAAACCAGGAAGGGTTCCTAAGCGGTATACGTACAGCGCCGGGACACTACCTTCGGGAAGTAGCTGTGCGCTCTATAAATATCGGTACATTTACATTTACATATCTAGAGGACCAATTGTCTACAATGTCTTGAATTTTACTCAAGATCATTTTCTCGTTATGGTCAATGAACTCTCTAAGATTTTGGGAGCACCATAGACCCAGGTATTTTATTTTGTTGGGAACCTATTTGAGACTACGATTGCCTATACTGGATCTGTTACAGTGGATATTAAGAAGGTGGGCCTCGGTTTTGTCTTTGTTAAGGCAATAGCCGGAAACTTGGGCATATTAGTTGAAAGTGGACATGAAGTATCAGGCGTTCAGTATACTGGAAAAGGAGCACTTGTGCAGCAGTAGAGCGTGGCTAGTTAAATCAATGCAGCTCAGGAGAACCTGTCATTAGGATAAGGTTCCCATGTCGGCCAGTTTAGAATCAGGTGGTCTCCTGTTGCCTATACGAGAGACGAGATCGCCTCAGCACCACATGCTGGAAAACGGTCCTAAATGAAGCTAAGTTGCCACCAAGCAGCTCACCATGATTACTGCATGCCAGATGGGTCAAGAACTTCCCTGCGGGATCAATGCAGTCACATTTGGCGGTAGGAAATGCTCAATGCAATGACGGGCACAGCGGACCACGCAGTCTAAGCTACCATCTTTCTCAGGGGTAGCCACGCCTATAATGCAAAGTAAAATTTAGCTCCACCTAAACAAACCACTGACCTAGCAGCCTGTCTATCACTGGGCAGCAATGTCATAGTGAAGAGAGCCACCCACCAATAATGAATGGTCCCTAGATTTCTCTTTCTCTGATTGTCATTTCAGGCATGGTGATTCCGAGCAGGGATATACATTAATGTGGACGGGAATGCTTTGTTCTTCTTTCTAACCCGTATGTCCACTACATGCACTCACTCTGAAGCTTTCAAGTGCGCTATCACCACGTGTAGGCTATACCAGAGAAATGAAGTGATGACTTACTACAACTCCTTATAAGTAGGGCACCCGGTTTTATTGATTTTCTTTTTTTTTTTACATTTCTGTCTGTATTTACACATATTTATTTTTTGGCTATCTTATCGGTATTTATCCATATTTCTTTTATGTTTCAAGAATAAATGTAGCTGTAAAATGGTATATTTCTGCATTTAAATAATTCTTCGACGTGCACTCAAACATGGATGCCTGTCACGTCTTCGCAAATTAAGTAGCCACTTATAACAAAAGACTACACTCAAAGGTACATGTTAGCATTATACTTCAAATATATGTTAACATATGCCTGTATTTAAGGAAATCTCGTCCTGTATTTTGTCCCTTTATGCTGTCTGGCTGCTTAGCTGTTGCCTGGAATTCATGAAAGACAGCATGGAGTGTTTCCCACAAGAAGGAACAATTTCAGTATTTTTCCGCTTTTAAAAATAAAAACAGACAGGAAACACAATGTTTTCTGTCTGTATTTATCTGTAAAAAGCAGTAAAAATTGAAAACTGAAAGCCTTACTTATAAAATATACTATACTATAGTTTTTATACTAATACAAGACCTAACTATAGGTTGGCATTTTTCTGCCTGAACCAAGTGTGCCTTTCAGCCAGGGTCCAGGATCACCTGGCAGCTGGTGGCTCTCCTGTGGTGTGATGTGTGTTGCTCCTAGACGGATCACTGACTAAATATCGAGGGACAAAATATAGACTACCCAAAATATCGATGCCAAAATATCGACAGACAAAATATCGAATTCCTATCTACAAACAGGTAAGTACCAAAATATTGAATCCAAAATATCGTTTAAAAATATAAACTTTGTAAAAATATCGAATTTCTTAAAAATAATATCAAATTAAAAAAATATAAAAAATAAATAGCTAAAATATACTTAAAAATACTTATATTACCTTAAAAATATTAAATAATGAATTTAACTTATAAAAAAAGACAATCATATATGTTAAAACATATATATATATTAACATATTTATAATAAAAAATACACTATATTATTACCGTAGGATAGCGGGAGTGTAAAAATTACTATTCCCACTGCTGGAAGTGCAACAGTAGGGAAAGCGTTAGATAGTGTAAGGGTAAAAATTACTATTCCCGCTCCAAAGAGTGCAACAGTAGGGAAAGCGTAGGGGTAAAAATTACTATTCCCACTCCACAGAGTGCAACAGTAGGCAAAGCGTTGGATAGCGTAGGGGTAAAAAATACTATTCCCACTCCAGAGAGTGCAACAGTCGGGAAAGCTTTGAATAGGGTAGGGGTAAAAATTACTATTCCCACTCCAGTGAGTGCAACAGTAGGGAAAGCGTTGGATAGCGTAGGGGTAAAAATTACTATTCCCACTCCAGAGAGTGCAACAGTATGGAAAGCGTTGGATAGCGTAGGGATACAAATTACTATTCCCACTCCAGTGAAAATAAATTAATATAATTCACATCATTATCAATTAATCAATTAATAAAAATTAATTACCAATTAAGAATTAATTAATTACCAATTAAAATTAATTAACAATTTATTCAAAATAAATACCAATAAATAAATTTACACATTTAATAATTATAATTAAATTCCCACCCTATTCCCCTATAAACCCACAACTCGCTACAGAAAATAAATTAATATTATTCACATAATTATCAATTAATGAAAATTAATTATCAATTAAGAATCAATTATTTACCAATTAAAAATTAATTAACAATGTATTCAAAATAAATACCAATAAACTAATTAACATATTTAATGAATTATAAATAAATTACTTCACACCCTATTCCCCTATAAACCCACGACCCACTACAGAAAATAAATTAATATTATTCACATAATTATCAATTAATAAAAATTAATTCGCAATTAAGAATTAATTAATTACCAATTAAAAATTAATTAATTTATTCAAAATAAATACCAATAAATTAATTAATATATTTAATTAATTATAATTAAATTACTTCCCCCCCCCTATTCCCCTATAAACCCACAACCGGCTACAGAATTAAATTATGCAAAAATTAAATAACAAAATTACTTACTTAAAATAAATTACAAAAAAATATACACTTTTTACACATATACTAACATACAAAACACTTAAAAACATTCGATATTATTAAAAATTCGATATTTTTAATAACCTATATTATGTACTTCGATATTTTGACTTTCTATATTTTTAAAATCGATATTACATTACTTACCTTAAAAACGATATTTTTGATGTCTATAATCTGTCCATTCGACATTTTGTCCATTCTATACTTTGGAGTCAATGTTTGTGTTACTCGATATTTTGGACTCGATATTTTGACCATATACCCTCCTAGACAGTGGAAAGGGGACCTGGGTATGTGGAAATGTGGGTCATATGGACTGGATGGATGGGGAGAGCTGTGCCCCTAGTCTAATTGCACTTCAAATGGTAACCTGTACCCAGCCCTTCCTCATTTTGTAAGAAGCCTACTCTGTCACTGGCAGATGCAGCCCATAACTGGTCCTACCTGCCCTTTGTTTTGCCAGCCAGGCTGGAGCTAAACTCAGAGTACATAGAATAAATTCGCTCATGGACCTATGAAGATTGGAAGAAGGACTGCCCTGAAGTCTCAAAATTTGGAAGGAAGACTGGACCTGCTTGCCTCGAACCCAAGACCACAGAAGTGACTACGCGGGTCGGTTGGTTGACCTTATGTTTGAGGTGCAGGGACACAACAAGGTTCCAAAGACCTTTCCCTCGTTCCAGCCGACCAGACCCAACGGGACCTGACCTAGTCCCCTCTGTTGTCCTCTGTGGGATGAGCACTGACCCCCAAGTGTTGTCCTCAACGTTCTGGACTCTTGGCTGAACTTACAGTGTGCTCTCTCTGCCTCACTCAAGGCTTCATCAGATTTTATGCAGAGCAACACCAAGCGATGCATAGTCCAGCAGAGCAATGCACCTTCTCATCGACGGCCTCACTGGATCTGACGCAGAGCAATGCAGAGTCCTGCAGAGCCATTCAGCTTCTGTCTGAAAGCATCATCGGATCCAGTGCAGAGCTTTGTAGTGCCCCACAGAGTCTCGCAGCACAGTCCTCGCACTGAACTCAGAAGGTAAAACTCCCAGCAGGATGAGTCTGGTCCTGTATCCAGCTTGTGCTTCATTATGGTAGGCCAGAACTTCTGAGTTTGCCCTGGTCCGAAGTGAACAAAGACCCGCAGTTGGATCTTTGCTCTTTTTGGCGCTATTTTTAACATTACATTTTGATAGTTCACAACTCCAGTACTACTAATTGGGTTTTTGTTGCTTTTGTGTCATTATATTTATAAACATTTACTCTATCTTATCTTAGAGGTTCGAGATTTTCCTTGTGTTGGGTTTTTCACTTTATTACTGTTTGGGCTCTGCTTAAATACTTTTCACATTACCCCTAAGTTAAGCCTGACTGCGTTTTTGCCAAGCTATGAAAGGGTTAATCAAAGGTTTATTGTGAGATGTTTATATGTAGTTGAGGCCTTCCACACTTTCTAGTCCTTTGAGATGGAAGACTAGGTTTATATTTACTAATATTTTTACACAATGTTTGCATGGCAAATGTGATGTAAATTGAGGCGAAATCTTTTTTGTCCAATTTACTTTCCAGAAGAAAACTTTTTTTGCGCTTGAAATTCACTTGAAAGTAGAGCAAATCAGCAGCTAGGGGTCGATTCCGATCCGCTAAAAAAAAGTCCGTACGAATCGTATCCGGAGCCCTCTCCGTACGACTCGTACACATGCCGTACGACCCGAGGAGTACGATCTGGACCGGGGCATCAGGACGCGATCCGTACAGTCCACGTCAGGTAAGGGCGATTCGGACGGAAAAGCGCACAATCACATACACACTGTACGGTGCGTATCCCCCATGGTCGCAGGGGTACGCACCGTACACCCAGCGTACATGGTGTACGGTGCGTACCCCTGCGATCATGAGGGGTACGCACCGTACCCCATGTACGCTGGGTGTACGGTGCGTACCCCTGCGATCATGGGGGGTACTCACCGTACCCGGCGGGGCCGTTCCATACCTGTTTCGGCACAAACTCTGCTTTTACCGCTGTTTTCAGCTCCCGTAAAAAAAGGGGCGTACGGTGCGTACCCGACACTTATCGTACTTGCTGGGTCGTATAAATCCAGCCATGAGCCGTACAGATATCGCATACAGCGGGTTCCGACAGGGACTGTACGGGGATTCGAGTCGTACGGTCTTTTGCAACTTTGCACGTGAGCGACACTGTCGAATTTGCATGTGTGCTGCACTTTTGACTGTGCATGTGTGCTGCACTTTACAGCGCACACTCAAAGTACACAAACATTTAGTTAGTCTACGCATAGTAGTTTGTACTAGAAGTGTATCCTTCTAGTACAAAACCTATTCTAGATTCATGCAGATACCTGTGCACTAAGGTGCAAAGGTGAGTGCATGCCAGTCTGCAAGCTGATTGTGCACTGGCACTAGGCTGAAAGGAGGAGAGTGCCATTTCTCTGTAGATATGGTGCTGTCCTGTTCTCTCCTTTTCACGCAAAGCTGCACAGCATTTTTCACTGCTGTGATTCATAAGAATTTATAAAATAGGCCCCTCTGTTTCACCTCAGCTCTATTGATGGGCTTGCTGAAAAAGGTTTAGAGGAAAGGCAGAGAATGGTCAGGTAAGGGGAGAGAAGTTGAGCAGTGTGGCCGACTCTGGCATACACTTAGTGCTTTTCAAGATAAGCACCCAATTAGATCTATGTTCTATGATGCTCAGAATGACATCATGAGGTGGGATAATGACATCCATGAGACATTTTTTACTGTTAGGTTCATGTCCACTCACCAATGTTATGTTAGGTCCCTTACAACCTTTTGCTCAATACACTGGCAGTGTAAAAGTAAACTGGAACAGAGAAGGAGAGGTCGGCTCTTCCATTCTCCTCTGATGCTCCTCGGCTTGGAGGCATATCTTGAAAGAATTTATTTTGCTTATTAATTTGATTGCCCACATGTAGGACATTGTTCCAGAGCAGGTGAGCCTCTTTCCTCGCCTGAGCAAACCACTACAGTTGGAAAGACTGCCTGATGTTGTTGGATTATCAAGAACAGTTGGATTATCATGAAACTGTTGGCAGATAAGGGACGAAGATCCTGGATTCAGGAATGCTGCTGACTACAAAAAACCTGCAGTAAGGGTAATGAGTTAGATTGGGCAAGAGCTTCAATATTTTCTTTTACTCTTACTCTTTTGAACTATAAACTGCACTTTAACACCATCCCATCAGATTCTTGGATGTCCTAGACCTGCCGGTCTGTCAACTTTGACCAGGAGCTGTAAACACTTGCGAACACAATTTGGAGCCGCCCATGGCAGATTTGATACCACCTTGTCAGACATCAGTTGTTGGCTTAAGCTGCTAAATATATGATACATGTGGAAATCCTTGAAGTCATAACAGACACCTTCCTCTTCCTCTTCCTCGTGACTTAAACCTAGGAAAAGCTAGAGGTTTGCTGTTTTTCCGACTTATCCCTTTTACAAACTTTGCACTCATCCGTTTGCATTTGTGAACATTTTCACATCTTTCATTGACCATTGTTGAATCTCTTGAAAAATGGTATTACTCTTTCATGTTTGTCTTACTAAATGTTTTTTTTTAACTTAAACTTGGCATAGACCTTTATTTTCTGGCTCACTGCACCTCACAGATTAACTCAGTTGTTCATATGCTTCTCTGAGCCAGATATGAAATTTCACCCAATTAACCTTTGCAGAAACGCGTTTATCTCATTAACTGACAGGTGGGACAAAGCCCGGCATGTCAGTTTCCTACAGCACGATCATAAGCAATAGTAAAAAAAATAGAGACGCACATTTAAAATAGGATTTTTATTCAGGTTATGTGTTCCATGTGTTTTCTAAATGATGTTGTCAGTTGCTAGATTCCAGTTGAATAGTTTGTAGTTTGAATAGTTTTTAGTTTGCAACGTTTGTTCTATGTATGAGCTTGCAGTAAGTTACCCTTAATTTGAAAGCAACTACCAAGGTGCACTTATAGCAAGAACATACGACAAGGTTCCAACTATTGTACTGTAATCACTGTTACAATTTCCTTCCCATCACAAGGTTTAAAATGTCAGCAGTGAATAGTGAGGCAAATGGAAAACAGACGGAATGTTCTCATATGGGGTGTTGTTTTCCGTTAATGGCTTTTTATTATTGTTTCCAAAATAAATATAGGTATTGCAGTCATTTGTGTCTGACTGCCTTGTAATTTTCATGAAAAGAACACATCTTGAAAAATGCATTTTCAAAGAATCTATAATTCCATTAAGCAACCTGCTTAGTGCATAATTCGTGAAGAGCAGACGCTCTATATACTTAAGGACTTTAACTTAACATAAAAATACTGTGGAATTCGTCTTTATTCCAGCAGTAGAAGTTTTGTGAGCAGTAGCCTTTGGGAAAGATGAATACATCTAGACTGTTGTAGAACCTAGAAATTTGCCAATCTCAGAAACTTGTGATTGGACAGACCAGCATGCGCATAAAATGATTTCTTTAATGGTGGGCATACCAACAATCTTTCTTTACCTGGGCCCAATCTGTTTGGTCAGAAAACAAAAACTGAATACAACAAGAGTAAACCTGTGGAAACTAAAGAAAACAACCTAGCATATTTTGGGTGGCACCATTTCAATGTTAAACTATTTGAAGTGGTTTGTTGCAAACAAAGTACACATCTCTTACAGACTGCTTCCACAGGGAAACACCTCACTGCTTAGGGATGGTGAGGATCAGTAAGGTTTATCAGTGCCTGCTTAGTGAAAAGATGGTGAGAAGGGATTTGATGTAGAAGTCATGCTCATACCCGAGATTATTGCAGTCTCGTACCTATTTTTTTTACATTTACATTATTTACATATTTATATAATATGCTAGTGCAACTTCAAGAGGACGTTAGAGTAGATCTGTATGCTGAGATGATAGGTTGCACCTGAAAGATGCTTGTACGTAAGACAATATTTGGAAATGCATGATAACTCTTGCTGAGAGCCAGAATAGTGCACACAAGATGGAAGACAAGGGACAACTTATTTGGCCATTGTAAGTGCGGTAACACCATTGTTGAATTCATTTCTATTGCTGAAAGGCTAGTGTAAAGTGAAACTGGATTTCCGTGGTGATTTGTGTGTTAGCCACAACAGCGATTAGGCCTGGAATAGTGCAGGGATATACTGCCAGATTCATCAAAGACCCGTTTTGCGAGTCTTTAATAGCGATTCATAAGGAATCGCTATTAAGGACTTGCAAAACGGGATTCATGTAGGAATTGCAAACAATATTGCGATTCCTACATGTTCCTTATTTGCGATTAGCAAATTGCTAATCGCAAATAAGGAATAACTCCCCATGCATTCCTATGGGCCTACAGGCCCATAGGAATGATTGGGGAGTTATTCCTTATTTGCGATTAGCAATTTGCTAATCGCAAATAAGGATGCGATTTCAAGGGTGCAGGGGTGTCCAAAGGACACCCTGTAGCACCCCTGAAATGTGAATTTACACTGATGTTGTGCACACACATGTCCAAAGGACATGTGTGTGTGTAACATGCAACTTAGAAAAATGCATTTAAATGCATTTTTCTACGTTTTCGCTATTTACCACGAGGTTTGACTTCGTGGTAAATATTGGTCTTAAATTGCGAATTCGCAATTTTTAAATGTTTCATGAATAGCATTTAAGGAATCTCTAATAGAGATTCCTTAAATGCTAATCCTCGCACATTTGCGAATTCTTTATTAGCTATTTTTGCATTAGGGATGATGAATCCCAAATGCAAAAATTGCACACGCAAAGGGCCAGATTCTCAGAATCTGGCCCTTTTGCGAGCGCATTTCGCTTGATGAATCTGGCTGATAGTCTCCATAGTTTTTTTAAGAATAAGCTGGTTCTATTGGTTTTAACCTATTAGATTAAACTCCTCAAATTGCTATTGAGGCAAAGTCCCAGCTTTTAGGCAGCCTGGCTTAAGGTCACAAAATTTTTCAGAAAAAGGTAGCACAATGGTAGTGGAGCAGGACTGGAGCACCTTATGGGGGGGGTGAGGGGGTGCTAGCAGGAGTTTTGGTTTTGTTAAGCATGTATGCTCTTATCACGTGATCCTCCTATTTCTTTGTGTCCTTAAATATAGTATACAATTGATCTCAAAACTATAGGCTTTCTTGTATATCTGTGTGTCATATACAAAACAGTGAAAAGTTATCCATTCTGTCTGGAGAGAGTCCAGTGTGCATTGTCGAGAGCGAAAGGCAATTAAATACTTTCGTATTTTACTGGACTTACCTCCATGGACTTCCCTGTTTGATCCATCTCCTCTAATAAGCAAAGAATTAACTAACTCAACTACTTCATAGTTTGACACAGGGCAGCAGTAGTGGAGTGAACTCTTTCAATAAGGTCTTATATAGATGGTGACCCTTGAATTTACCCAAAAGATAAAGTGTTGAATATTGATGTCAGTCTTTCATGAAGGTCCACAAAGAGGTGGCAAATCTATGTTTCTAATTTGTCATGTGACAAACTTGTCTTTTTGTTTTTTTCCTCTGACATTGTTGTTTTTTTGTTTACACTTAAGTTTGTATTTTCTCAATTGTATATGCTTGTGTAACCTTGTGAGCACCAGTGTGTTATTGTGCGTTTGATATTTGTTTATTAACAAAATATATTTTGATAATACATTTGTGGGTACTTGACGATTCATTCCTTCTATGAATGGACTATTGTTATGATTATGATTATTATTATTTCTAATTAATTTTTGAACCACTGTTGCGCCTACATTGCAATTTTATTTTTAAGCACTGTGTTGACAAGGAGTTCAAACAGAGAAGGAATGAAGAAAATGAGAATGGAAGAGGACTAGAGGAAATATGATTGAATGTTTAAAGAGAACTAGGCATAGTATACTTGGGTTTTACTTTGTAAATGGATTTATCTAGCAGTGTCATTGGGGCTAACATGAGGATTTACAGGCCGTTTTCACTTAATGTTTCTTGAGATCAAACATCAGAGGAAGTAGGGGTGGGTGCCCAGGCATCTCCCATCTGCTTCAGTGCAACCTTGACCTCGCCTAGCCCTTATGACCCGTGTTGGTGTCTGTTTCTTCTGTTTTTCTTGTTAGCTGCTCGATCTGCTGCCAACTTGGTAACTTCTCTTCTTGTTTGTGCCGTATGTTCTATCTGCTCCCTGGATCTGTTCAACTGCATCCTTTATTCAGCTTAACTACCCTTTTTTGCATCTTTTGCTTTTCTGACCGCTCCGCTTTGCATGTTGGCCTCTTCTGTCAGTTTTCCCCCCTACTTGTTTCACTGATCGTGTTTTCCTGCCTTGTCATTCCTGCCAGCCTCTCCACCATACTTCCCGCTCTGGCCAAGCCGTCCACCGCCCCACACTCCTCTAACTCTCCAAAGCCTGTTCAGTGGATGAGTGCAGCAGGCAAGTCACCAGTGCGTCGAAGGCTCTCCAAAGGCAACGGTGTCTGCACCTGTCCATGCCTAGACCACACCCAGTGCAGGTACCCTAGTCTACATGGAGAAACAGCGTTTACAATGCTGTCATTACAGAGCAGTACTAATACAATGCGGTCGTTACAACAACCGCGTTGTTAGTACGCAATACATTTACATCACAAGTCATTAGAACAACTTGCTGTAGGGGGCACTAAGGTATTGGAAATCAATTCCAACACCTTCCATATTGTTACGCAAAGTGGAGTAGGAATAGTAAATAATGCTATTCCTAAGTCCAACGCACCACCTACAGCAAGTTGTTCTAATGACTTGCGATGTAAATGCATCGCTTACTAACAACACGGTCGTTGTAACAACAACGTTATAAAAGCACACAATGTAATACATTGCGTTGTAATGTGCTATATTCGTCAACATGCCTCACGGATCTACACCAATGACGAACTCTGCCTGTTGAACCCTGACACCGAG
The DNA here is from genome assembly GCF_964261635.1 of Lissotriton helveticus. Lineage (NCBI taxonomy): Eukaryota > Metazoa > Chordata > Amphibia > Caudata > Salamandridae > Lissotriton > Lissotriton helveticus. Next base: position 14,207,726 of record NC_136060.1, on the reverse strand, counting down.
CCGCACCTCAGTCCACAGTGGGCCCCTTTGCCTGCTCTCATTGTCACTTCACCTGTGTCTACACACCCGCTGTCACTGCCTACCCACACACACAGCAAGCCCCTCACCAAGTCAGAACTCAAGATCCACACTCACACAGCACCCACCTCACAGAAGAACACTCACTTACATGCATACTCCTCAGCACATGCTCACTCTGCAAGCACTTCACTGAGATTTGGGACCTCGTCAGCTCCAACGCACTGAACCTAATCTTCCTCACCGAAACCTGGCGGAACCCCACATAGGTGCGAACATCACCTCAGCCATCCTTTCCGGATACAAAATTCTTCACCAGGACTGACGCCATAACCCAGGAGGAGGACTTGGCAACATCCACAGAGACATCATCAAGGGTGCCTCTTACCCAGAAGCCACTTTTATAGAGCATATGCTCTTCAAGCAGAGTAAAACCACTATCAAAGGCACCTTTGCCTACCACCCCAGGACCTCACACCCAATTCATCAACCTCCTCATCGACCTCACCGCACCCATCGCCATGGGCCCCAAAGACTTCATAATCTTAGGCCATCTCAACTTTTATCTTAATGACCCTATAGACTCCAGGTCCAAGGACTTGCTTGTAATTCTACAGACTCATACAAGGCCTCACCAATATCGCTGGGCACACCCTGCCCCCCATCTTCTCCTCCAGGAACAAGGTTAAACTCAGCTACATCGCTCGACTCACATGGTCAGACCATTCCATCATGTTCTTCCACACTACAGGGCCACCAACCACCCTCCACCCCTACGGAGTCTAGGAACACCCAAAGTCAATATTGGAAGAAAGTTACAGAATGGCTCAACGCCCTGCTACTAAACTACCAAGACCCCACCAATCACCTCATCAGTGACACAAACAAACTTTACCAACTTGATCACCAACTGTGCAAATTCCCTGGCGTCCCTGAACAATCCGAAGGATCCAACAAACAAGCTTGCTGCTACAACACTGACCTCAGAGAATCCAGAAGTTTGCAAACAACTCAAAAGGAAATGGAGAACCACCATAAGAAATACCTACACTTAGACACTGTCACCATCAAATAAAAGAGACCAAGAGAAAAGCCCTGACCCTGAGAATCATATCTAGCTCCAACTGTAAGAAACCTTTTGCCATTGTCAATGAATTCACCAACCCAAAAACCCCAACCCAAACCATCAGCCCTACAGAAGAACTCTACACCTCAACCAACTACTTCTATGAAAAAATCACAAAGATCTACAGCAACTTGGAGCCCCAGCCACCCCATCTAAATTCACCCTACTCTCAGCTAAACTCATAAACCAAAAACTACCAGCTGACAGCAGGAAACTCTCTATCCATTGAGACATTGCAGGAACAATGAAGGCAGTTGACTCAGGGCTCCAACAGACAGCTGCCCCTACCCTATCTACAACCTGGGAAGACTAACGATTAGTGCTGCACCCACTTCCATCATCAACACCTCCCTCATGACAGCCACCTTCTCAGATAGCTGGAAACACACATAACTCCTCAAAAAGCCCTCAGCCGACCCTGAAGTACTCAGAAAATACTGACCCATCTCTTTGCTCCCCTTCCCAGCCTAAGTAGTTGAGGAGACCATCAACAGACAACCCTCTGTCCCCCAGCATGCCACAAACTTCTGGCCTACTCAGGATTCTGAAAAAGCCACAGTACCCAAACACCACTCACAGCTGCCACAGAAGACATAAGCACCATCCTCGAGTAAGAACAGAGCACCGCAGTCATTCTCCTCCACCTCTCTTCCGCTTTCGTCACCATCTAACACCACACACATCATGAATAAAAGGACCAGCGGAGTCTGGCACAGGTATGCAAGGTGGGGCATGGCGTGGCAGGGTGCGGCAGAAGGGGAAGTCGACAGACGATGGAATAGGTATTATATATTTATTTAATAATACCTAATCCGTTGTCTGTTTACTTCCCCCTCCCATCCTGCCCCACCCACACCTCGCCCCACTGCGCTCAGCTGTGCTGCCCACCGCTGAAAAGGACCAGCACTCAAACAGATAGATTCTTTCTTCTCTGGAAGAACACAACGAGTCAGGCCTCGCCGTTCACATCAGAACCCAAGGGCACATCCGAAGATTCCTACAGGGATCATCACTCAGTCCCATACGTTTTAACATGTACATGAGTCCTCTGGCAAACATCACCAGATCTCACAGAATCAACATCATCTCCTACAGTGATGATACCCAGCTCATATTTTCTTTTTCAGATGACACCGTCAATGCACGACCAACGTGGCCAATTGGATGAAAGAAAACTGCTTCAAGCTAAACAATGACAAAACGGAAGTGCTGAGCTTTAGGTATGAGAGCCAATAAGGGACTTAATCTGGATAAAGTTACAAGTTCAAGCCGACCGCGATAGAGCATGGGCCAGCTACAGAAACCCAGTTAAGGCCGTTGAACATAGTGCCTTAAATCCTAATTTGCGTACTGTTGCTTGGATCCGTATCAAAGATGAATCATGCAATGAAGTGATGCACCGGTTCTCCGAATCTTGAAATGGAAAGTCCAAACTCAGGGATGTGTCACACAATGGGAGTGATACACAGGTTCCAAGCAGCTGTGAGGCTGAGATGCGCAGTTTGGCATTGTCGTTGAGGCCGCTAATAATGAGAGGAACAAGGGATGTGTCATGCACCAGCAGATCTGTAGGCGATGCAAGCTGAGGTGGCGATGCATGTCTTTGCGATGGGTCTATTCTATGAAGCAGCGGAGATGCTTCAGTTCTGGTTGGGGTTGCACCACACAGCAGTGGAGAAATGCGTCGGTTCCGTTGGATCCACAGTGGCTGGCAAAGTAACATTAGCCCACTTACAAGAGTCCAGGGCACCACTTGGTAGGATCAACTAATAGATAGCAGAGTCCAGGTGCAGATGCAAGGTTGTTGGAAGCCTGTTATGTCCCTGAGGCATCAGAACAGGAGGTCAGCCAACTAGCCCTTGAAATCACTCTGGGTTCAAGAGATGCAGGTCCAGTCCTTCTCACCCATGCAAGAGGGCAGCAGGCAGCAGGTCAGCAAAGCAGGAGTCCAGCAGAGTGCAGTCCTTCAGAGATGCAGTCCTTCAACAGCACAGAAGTCCTTATTCCTGGCAGAGTATCTACAGGTCTAGAAGTGTAGTGGAGATTTGGTGACTGAGGTGCAACATAGATACCCATTTGTGCCTATTACGTGGGAAAGAAGCTTCTAGTGGTTTCCCTTTTAAGTCCCCAGGCATCCTGTCTCCCCTGCACTGGCTCCAGACTAACTACAGGGGGTATGCAGCCCTTTGTGTACAGGCAGGACCCTGCCTCTTCAGGCGTAGGAGGCACTGGCTCCAGACTAACTACAGGGGGTATGCAGCCCTTTGTGTACAGGCAGGACACCACCTATTCAGGTGTATGATGGGCTGTGCCAAGTTCCTCCCACTCATCGTGCCAATGATGGCCCATCCAGGCACACCAAAGCTCCCTATTTTGTGTGACTGTCTAGGAGGAATACACAAAGCTCATCTGTCAGCTACACCCAGTCATTTGATCAGAGGCAGGCTACAGGCACTAAATATAAAAGGCAAAAAAATGCCAACTTTCTAAAAGTGGAATTTTTAGAATTGCAATAAAAAATTCGACTTCACCATAAGTTAGGATTTTAAATTATGATTCCAGAGACCCCAAACTTGATCTGGGCATCCCTTTCAATTTGGAAATTACACCTATATAATGTAATAAGGCAACTCCAAAGTTAACCTATGGGAGAGATAGCCCTTGCAGTAGTGAAAAAATAATTTAAGAGTTTTGCACTACCAGGACAAGTAAAACTTAAAAGTACATGTCCTACTTTTTAAAAACATTGCACCCTGCCATCTGGGCAGTCCAGGACCTATTGTAGGGGTGACTTATTTGTATATTTTATGCCAGGTCGAAATGGCAGTTTTAAACTGCTCACACAGGTTCTGCTATGGCAATCCTGAGGCATGTTTAGAGGGCTACTTAAGTGGTTTGCACAATCAGAGGTGCAGGCCCACTAGTAGCATTTAATTTACAGGCCCTGGGAACATGTGGTGTCACTTTACTGGGGACTTATCAGTAAAATTAAGTATGAGAATTAGGTATAAGCTAAGGTTTGCAATGTTTAGAAGAGACAGCACAGGCAATTTAGCACTTGTTAGGAGTGGTAAAGTGTGCAGGGTCCTAGTGCCAGCAAAAACGATATCAGAATAAATGGCGAGGAAGGCACACTGTTCGGGGTGGGGGGAAGCAACCCACGTCTGACAGGTCTAGCACCCAATATTTGTTAAACGGTAGTTAAATATTAAATCTGCTCCCCTCCATGTATGTACTTCCCGCAATAATTGTTATAGTAGCCTTTGGCCCTGATTTTACTGTTATACTGTCTTATGCCATTACTTCATTGTGCATTGAGTACTGAGGACTATTGGTATATTCTATCATACACTATTATATATATATATTCTGCAGGCTTTATAGTTTTTATGATACAAACTGTAGAGATACACAAATACATATCCCACAGGGAAGTGCAATATGGGAAATATTTCACAGTTGCCTGTGAAATACAGATTTCATCATCATAATGACAGTCAAGAGTGAAGGGTGCTAAGCGAGACTAATCTTCCATCATGCACACAGTACTTGCAGCCTTGGTAACTAAGGACCTCTACCAGTCTCAATATTTATGGAATTGTCGGCTCCTGTGTCTGCCACTCTTGGGAGAAAAACTGAATTTGTGACGGTGAAGATCCATCAATAACAATGAGACCACAAATGTCACGTTTACACTAGTATATCTGGCATGCAGTATCTTCAGACCGGTTGGAAAGTTGGGAGTGCGATGACCAACGTTATTAACAACAAAAGCTCCGAGAAATGTGAGCACTTCACGGTGGCAATAGATTTTTCTAGTCAGATCTTTAAACTACAAGAAAAAATTCCACTGTACACCACATAGCACATGGTTAGATATAGTGCTGTAGTTTCAAGCTTTTTTAAATATTTTAAAACAGTTAGGAGACGCTTTTGAATTTTTAAATGGAACAGAGCTGACAATTTCCTAAGTGTGGCAAAAATATATGTTCCTTTGGCTTAGCTAAAAGTTTGTACTATTTCTTCTTTGGTTTTGATTAGTATTTGCAAATTAGAAATATAAAATAGGGTGTAGCTAAGGAATTCCCAGCTTTTTACAGATATGTTTTAGGTTATATTGAAACACGTATACATATTTTTCTCTTTCCGGTTTAGTGTCGTCCTCTCCTCTTCATTCACCCCTTTTTCTGAGAGCTCAAAGTGCGGGGCAGCAGATGAGAGGGGTCAGAAAAAGCATCAGCTGGCACGGGTTTTCTGAGGTCAGATGGTGAGCTGAAAAGCAGCAGGTGCCTGGAACGTGGCAGTGGAGGGAAGAGTGGCTCTCAGCTTTGGTTTCTTCACTTGGCCAGGGGAGCGTTGCCCCACCTGCCGGTTGTGATCCTCGCAGGAAAAATAAAATTGCAATGAAAAGATTTATTTGCCATTTTATATTCCCCCTGCGCACTCACCGCACTGCAGCGGCCCAAGCCCAGAGACATGGGGGCGTGTCTTCTGCTGCTGATTGGCAGCAGAGGACAGAAACAGTGGCTGGCTGGATGCTCCAATGTGCGCATGTCACTTTGGCTGGCCTTCTTGCGCCGGCCAAAGTGACAAGTGCACTTTGAAGCTCTCCACCTAGCTGTCTTAGACTGCTGGGTGGAGACCAAGCACAGGCCCAAAGGACCTGAAGGAACATCCTGCCAGCCAGCTCCATCCAATCCTGGTGTAGCTCTCACAGCATGAGAACAGTGCCAACATAGGTGAAGGGTGTATGCTGCAGGAAAGTGGAAGATCTGGATCAAAGCAAGGAGTGCAGCCGAGTAAGTGGTTTCTTTTTTTTCCCACCTGCCCTTTATTTCCATCCCTCCTGCCTCTCCAGTCCACATATCTGGTAGCTGCCACTGGTGCCAGTAGGCATGTGGTCGATAGGCCCTGTGGAAGGCATTGGAGAAGGCAGGCACTGATAGAGCACAGGCATCGAAAATGTACTATGTTCAAACCAGAGGAGTCAATTAGCAAGTTCGGCACAAAGACAAAGGTGAAGTATTTCATCATGTCTATCAACACCATCCATAGAAAGCAACCTACCTCCTCGGAAAGACTTGTCAACTCCAAGGAAGTCAATGGGATATGGTAGTGAATATTACCGCCTATGGAATGGGGTTATCAACCATGGTAAGCTGATACCTTACTTTGTGCAAATGTAAGTACTTATCTCTGACTGGGCCCAGGAAGCTAATATCAGTATGTATAAGGAAACACATGATTTGCTCGATGATGAAATTGGATTAATAAGGAAGATGAGTCTAAGGATAATAAAGGCTATACAGGCAGATAAGAGTTTGTCACCAAATGGCAGGTGATATGGAAACAAATATGTGTGCCTCCAGCCCCACCCCGACCTAACCCAGCCCCGAACCAGGTAAAAATAACATGATAATAACTACGTTATTACCCTTTTATTTTTCCTGCTCAAAGAACGGTGGTGTGATGCTCCTCCACCTTAGGGGAGCAGCAGCCCCTGATATCAGGGCAAAGATGTCAAGTGTACTACATTTCTATGAGCCGAGTACCATGTTGTTATTTGCTTCTCATAATGATACTATTGATATTATAGGGAAACAAGTCAAAGACAGCAATTTATTTTATTTATTTTTATTTAGGGATTTATAGAGCGCATGACTCACCCCATAAGGGTATCTCCGTGCTAGGACTCAATGACACTCCATCAGATAAATCAGAAGAGAAGAGTTTTCAGTTGTCTTCTGAATGACAGGAGGTCAGAACACTGTCGCAGGCAGATAGGTAGACTGTTCTAAAGCCGGGGGCCAAGATGGAAAAAGGCTTTGCCTCCTTGTCGTGATTTGCTAATACGTGGAACCTTAATCAGAGCCTTATCTCCAGAACGGAGCGATCTACTGAGAACATAGTTTACAAATTTCTCATTCAAGTAGCTAGGACCTAGTTTGTGAACAGCTTTAAGAGCCATGCAACAGATTTTAAAATGGATCCTTTCACGTATAGGCAGACAGTGTAGTTTCTTAAGCAGAGGGAGAGAGGCAGTTCTGAGTGGGACATCAGCCACGAGGCGAGCAGCAGTATTTTGGACTACCTACAGTCTATTGATGTCTTTTTCAGACGCTGATATAAGGAGCGCATTGCAATAGTCCAGGCGACTAAGAACTAGTGCCTGTATTAAGGTTTTCCTAGCAGACAAGGGTAAAAAGGAAATACTCTTCTGAGCATTCTGAGAACATGAAAGCAGGCTCCGACAGTCGTGGAGACATGATCTCTCAAAGTAAGTTTATGGTCAAGGCGAACTCCAAGATTTTTCACTACTGATTTAGGGGAGGGGGTGGGGCCCAGTTCCTCTGGCCACCAAGTGGGAGACCAAATCAAAGCAGCCTCTCCAAAAAGCATTATCTCTGATTTGGTGGCATTCAACTGGAGATAGTTATCTTTCATCCACTGTGCTATAGATTTCATACCATTGCGAAAGATGGTTTGGCAATTAGGGTCAGATTTGTCTAGTGGCTGGAGTAACTGGGTATCATCCGCATAAGATATGGGAATGAATCCCAGTGTTCTCAAAAGTCTCACCAGGGGCGCCACATAAACGTTGAAAAAAGTAGGGCTCAGACATGAGCCCTGTGGTACTCCCTTGGTGACCATTGAAGTTTTGGAATGGTAAGGACCTAAGTTAACTGTCTGTGTTCTGTCCGTGAGAAACTTTGGTAAGCCATTCCAGAGCAAGCCCAGTAACACCAATATCTCTCTGCTAAGCAAGATTTGATGTGATATGGTGTCGAATACTGCTGAAAGGTCAAGCAGCACCAACAGTACCGCCTGACCCTTATCCAACAGCATTCTGATAGTATCTGTAACTACCACTAGAGATGACTCCGTACTATAGCAAGGACGAAAGCCAGATTGAGAGGGATCTAAACTATTAGAGGTTTCAATATAATTAGAAAGATGTGTGTTAATATGTTTTTCAAGAATTTTGGTGTGAAGAGGAAGCAAAGTGATAGGACGATAATTTGATATGTCTTCTCAGGGAGATTTAAAGTTCTTTTTAATTGGCAGAATCTGTGCGTCTTTCCAGGCTGGAGGAAGGACTCCTTCAGTCAGAGAGCAATTAAGAATATTACAGATGGGGTTAGCCAGCTGTTTAGCCAAAGTAGATATAATTTTCGCCGGAATCAAGTCAAGCGGAGACCCGGATTTGGCGTTTTTAAGGTGCATTTCTGTCTCTTCAATCGTAAGCAAAGGAAAATTATCAAGAGAGTTGTTCGCTAAAGGGGTAGATTCAAGCTCCATGTCTACTGTAGAATGAAGATTGCCAGTCAAGATTATATTATTATGAATCATGTCAATTTTCTCAGTGAAATGACTAGCAATACTGTTGCACTGTGTTTGAGAAGGTAAAGAGGACATAGCACATGCTGCAGGACTAGTGAAGGATTTTAGGATTTGGTAGAGACATTTCTGAGGGTTCCCAGCCTGTAGGAGAGTGACTGCTATATGGGTCCAGGGAAGGCATGGCTTGGCAGTTCGGGCTGGACTGTTCCCATGAGGCACAGGGTCAGACTGATTTGCATATAGCCATGTCTGAACTGGGGTGGCAGAGTGGGCTAAAGAATGGTGATGGATCAAACCCAGATCTTTTGACTGGGTGTGAGTGTTTGATTGGTTCAGATGCTCCGTCCATCACCATCACCACCCCCTTTTGTACCGATATGGGTTTTCCTGGCATTTTTTAGATTGCGGTGATACTGCTTGAGAGCCTCTCTGTATTTTTCTTTGTCAGCAGAGTGTTGAGATTGACGCCAGAAGCGCTCTAATCTTTTGCATACGCAAAATAATTGCATACAGTCCATTTGCATACATACGTAATGACATTACAAAACATTCAATTTAAGAAGGTGAAATATTGGGGGGCGTGGCTAAGCGCCCAAGACGGATGGACGCCTCGGGGTGAGGCTCCGTTCTCACCAAGGACTATCGGCGGCTCCAGCCTTCCCTCGACGACATGCTGCATCGCAAACGGCAGCGGAACACCTCAGGCACTTAAACAGTCCCTCGCTGCTCTCCGGCTCTTCTTCCCCGCCCGGCAATTTTCATTTTGCTCCGGTCGCGGCTCCACCACCGCCGCGACCGCCATCTTAATGCCTCTGCCGGCGCCTTCCTGAACAGCGCGCTCATCGCGCATTTTGCCTGCAGCAGCTGACATACTTCACCAAAACGCCCCAAAATTGCAGGAAATGACGGCGCTTTACTATCAAAGTGAAAGGTGACTTTATCTTCCCTATGGAATTATTTTTTTCATTTTTATTCAATTTGCAGCTGTCTCCTCAGCTTTGGCGGCCATTTTGTGCTTACTACTAACTCTAATGATCTACCATCTCTGCTATTCACTTGGTATTGCTCAGACTGCGCACATTTCTTTATCATTTTTTCTTGGCTTGTCCTGGATTTAACTAAACCTCCTCCTATAACTCACTTTGTTGGTTTTTCCTCACTCCAGTGGTATATATCCGCTCTATTCGCTCCTGGGGTTTCTTCCTCATTGCAGTTTACATGGCGGAGGGTACTGGCAAAACCCCTAAACGCAACTTTGTCAAAAACTCAAAGCTATTTACTGCGTTGGCTCAATTAGAAGCCTCTGCAGGCTCCTCCAGTTGCGAATCTTCTCTCAGTATGGATGCCCCCCCATTACCAGGAGCGAAAACTACTCCTAAGAGAGTGAAACACAATCCTCCGTCTCCCCCGAAGTCACCATCTGCTGTCTCCATGGAGCTTCTACTTGAGGAAATTCGGGCACTACGCCCATTTATGGAGGAGACAAATTCAAAGCTTCAAATTCTGACTGACAACTGGTCGTTAATGGACACCAGAGTCACTGCAGTGGAAAAGTCTGTGTCAACTCTCCAGGAAGCCGCTACCAAGTCGGTACATATGGATATGAGACTCACAACCCTCCAGAAGCAAGTGGAGGATCTTGAAAATAGGAATAGACGCAACAATCTCCGTCTTTACGGCCTGAAGGAAGGTTGCGAGGGGAGTGACGCCATTGCCTTCTTCAAGTCCTTTTTGCCCAAGCTCCTGCATCTCCCAGAAGGCACCTCTCTTAACATACAGCGCGCACACAGGCTTGGTAGAGCTCCCTCCAGTATTTCTCCTGAGACAAAACCAAGAGGCGTCATAATGTACTTTCTTGAGTATACAGATCTGCTGAAGGTTCTTTTCGCAGCTAAAGCAATACCTCATTTGAAATGGTCGGATTCCACTTTGTTTATTGCCCAGGATTACGCCAAAGCTACTGCCTCTCGCCGCAAAGCATTCCTTGACATGAGACCGGAACTGCGATCCATTGGAGCCAAATATGGACTTTTTCACCCTTGTTTATTCAAAGTCACTTATAACAACAAGACTATGACTTTTGAAGATCCTCTCCGACTTCGCAGTTTCCTCAATTCCTGCGGTCCGGCTGATATGGAATTCTCTGGCCCTTCTTCTTCATTTCCACCGTGACTTTGTTGCTAGCATAACCTGGTGTTCCTGGAATTTATGATATTCTGTTGCTCTCATAACGTTATGTCCTTTTCTCCACAGGTTCCTCAGTTCTTGTAGGACCTCATTGGTCCCAGTTTATTCTCCTTTTGTTTTATCCTCCAACTGTTCGTTCCTGCATTTTTTCCCGTTATTTAGCCGTTTGTTTGTTCTAATCTCACTGTTTTTCTTCTCCTCACAGATCGTCTCATTGTGTTCCGCCATGGTCCTCCGGTGGAACGTCCCGTGACCCCGTTTGCCTGTGCTCCGTTGGTTGGCCTTTCCTCCCCCATCACGTTTCCGTTACTTCCCTTCTGTTTCCTGTCCGTTGACAACCCACCCCTCATCATTTTTTGTAAGTACTGCCCCATGTTTTATTTCTTCATTGTTCACATGTCCCATGTATTACCGCTAGTTTCTGTCTTCATTGTTTCCTTGTTCTTACAGGTTCTTCTGAGCTCTATTTTCTTTCGACCGCTCATGCTTTGCTTTCCTTTTCTTCTTCTATCCTCTTTTCTCATTTTTTTTCAGACATCATTTTTATTCCTTTTTTGCCCCCTTTTTGGTCATTTCTACATATCATCTTTAACTCCTATTCTGTCAACTCCTCTCCTTACTTTTTTCTCTCTTCAACACTTTCATATTATTTTCCCAATACAATTCATTTTTCTTCCCCTTGAATTTTTCTATCCCACGTTCTCTCCTTTTAGCACTTCTTTGCATGTTTTCTTCCTTACACTTCCCTTCTTCCATTCCTTTTTTCATTTTTTCCCTCTCGAATTCTTTGAAGCTTCCCTTCACTTCTGCTTTGCACTATCCCTTTTCCTATCTTCTTAATGTCAGTTCGTATTGTCTCTTGGAACGTTAAAGGTTTGCATTCACCCATTAAGAGGCAAAAGATTCTCTCTCATTTAGCTAAATTCAATGTTGATATTGCCTTTTTACAGGAAACCCACTTAACTGATAGTGAGGCTGCTAAACTTCGCAGAGGTTGGGTGGGTACGGTTTTTTCCGCCCCTGGTGATGGCAAAAGAAATGGTGTTGTTTTGTTAATCCGTAAATCTTTTACTCATTCAGTATTACATTCTGACTCTGATCCTGAGGGCAGGTGGTTATTTGTCCAACTTTCTTCTAAAGGTGTCCCTTTTTCTTTGCTTAATGTATATGCCCCCACAGGTGGGAATCCTACTTTTTGGAAAGCATTTGCCTCTCGTATCACTGATTGCATAGATGATAATTTCATTTTAGCAGGTGACTGTAACCTACCATTAGATCCCTTTTTGGATAGACGCTCCAAATCTTCATTTGTCCCTAATAAATCCCATAACCTTTTTACCCACGCCATCTCCCAGCACAAATTAATTGATGCATGGCGACTTTGTCATCCAACCGACGAAGAATTTACGTTCTACTCCCCGGTTCATCATTCCCAATCCCGTATTGATTATATATTCCTTTCCCACCACATCTCCCAATCCCTGACCCAAGCGGAGATTGGTCCCATTGTTTTCTCCGATCATGCCCCTGTCCTGATCAACATTGATTTTTTACCCAAATCCAGTGGTCCTAAACGATGGCGCTTCAACAATACCCTCCTAACTGATCCCAAATTTACCGCCTCCTTTATTGAATTCACTACTGAATTTTTTGTTATTAATGAGACTCCATCCTTGCCTGCTCACACTGTTTGGGACGCTTTCAAACAGCTGCCAGAGACTTTATCCTTAGACATGTTGCGGCAAAACGTAAAATTGCTCGTCAACGCACTAATGATCTTCTGTCTCAGATTAAACTCCTAGAGCACTCCTACTACACTTCTCATACTCAGGAGTCTTTGACGGCTCTCATCAATGCAAAAATGAGCTATAATAAACAATCCACTGATGATGCCTCCCTGTATCTCCTGAAATCTAGTTCGAAATTTTATGGTGGGAAAAATAAGGCGGGGAAAATTCTTGCCAATTATTTAAAAGTCAAACAAAACAAGTTGAATATTGAATCTGTTTTTGATGTCCATTCAGTATTGCAACATAAAGATGCTGACATCCTGGAGGTATTTTCTCACTTCTACTCTACACTTTATTCCTCTGACACCCAACCCTCTGATCACTCTATCTCTACTTTCCTATCCAGCATACATCCTCCTCCCACCTTTCCTGTTGATTTGACCTCCCTTGAGACTCCCCTCACCATTCCCGAACTTCGCATTGCACTCCACTCACTTAAAAAGGATAAGGCTCCCGGCCCAGATGGCTTCACCGTCGAATTCTACCAACACTTTGCAAACCTTCTATTGCCCAAATTATTTCACCTTCTTGATTCCTTCAAGGCAAGCGATGCCTCCTCAGGCACTTTTTCGGATGCTTACATCTGCATCATACCGAAAGAGGGCAAGGATCATCAACACTGTAAGAACTATAGACCAATCTCCCTTGTCAACATTGACTATAAAATATATGCTAAATCTTTGGCTATTAGACTCGATCCTTTCCTTCCAGATCTCCTTGGTCCTGAACAATCAGGTTTTGTTAAGGGCCGTTTTATCTCCGACAATACCAGACTCCTTTTTAATGTCTTATCTAAGTCCCCACGATTCAACGGCTCCTTGGCTGCTATTGCCTTAGATGCCGAGAAGGCATTTGATAGGGTAGAATGGTCATTTCTTTTTTCCGTGTTAAAATGGTTTGGATTCGGCCCCAATTTCATTTCCCTTATATCCCTCCTTTATGCAAACCCTAGAGCTGCGGTTTGTGCCAATGGTCTCATTTCTTCATTTTTCCGTCTCGGTAGAGGCGTTCGTCAAGGCTGTCCTCTCTCCCCATTTCTTTTTAATCTCGCCCTGGAACCTTTCTTATCTAGGATACGTCAAAACCCGAACATTCATGGCTTCCCTCTAGCTCAAACGCAAGTTAAATTGGCTGCCTATGCAGATGACATTTTACTTTTCCTTTCAAATCCATCTATCTCCATCCCCGCTTTCCTCGCTGAAGTCCGCACATATTCCCATCTCTCTGGTTATAAGCTCAATAGTGATAAGTGCGAAATCCTTCCTCTCACCAAATTCACCTTTAAACCCGACTTTGCTGCATCCACTTTCACTTGGAGTCCAGCTCATATCAAGTATCTTGGTCTACACATTACTCCTTCTCTCCCAGATACTATCTCGCTATGCCTTACTAAATACTCTCAAAAATTGTCTGACCTTACCTCTAGATGGCACCCCCTATACCTTTCTTGGTGGGGCCGTCTCGACACTATTAAAATGATGCTATCCCCAATTGTCCTCTACACCATTTCTAATTTGCCGATTTCCATTCCTGCAAAATTTTTCACTAAAATAAATTCCATACTCTCTATATTCTTATGGTCTGGCAAGAAACCACGTATGTCCTTATCGCGTCTCCGTCTCCCCAAATCAGAAGGCGGGGTTAACTTCCCAAATTTTCCTGCCTATCATAAAGCATTCCTCCTGAAACAAGCAGCCATTTGGCTTACAGATCCCGCTGACCCCCTTCCTCTGTGGGCTAAACTTGAACGTCTTTCTCTTTCTCCTTTTACCTTTGCTGAATACTTATCCTTCTCTCGCAAGCCCCAATTCCTGTCCAGTCCAATTCATAAATATACCGCGAAACTACTTTTAGCCTTTACTCCGGCTCCTCCCTCTACTATTACAGAACTTCTCGCCACTACGATTTGGTATAATAACAGCATTCTTATCAAATTGAAACCTTTCTACTGGAAAACTTGGCGACAGCGTGGTTTAATTTGGGTCTCCCAACTTTTCACTGGATCTGTCTTCACCCCTTTTCCGATTCTTCGTCAACTTTTCTCTCTCCCTGCCTCCTCTGTTCATAAATACATCCTACTCAAAAATGCAGTTATGTCTGCCTATGACTCTCTCTCTCACTCTAATTCGACTGTGATCCCTACTACCCCCGTCTCTTCTTTACACACTCAACTACGCTCTAACCCATCAGCGTCCTCCATATACCACTCCTTTTACGATCCTCCATCACCTCGGCCTAAATCCAAAGTTGAGGTGCAATGGGAATCTGATCTCGCTGTCTCGTGGCCCACATCCCTGTGGGACAAAATATGGACTAAAATTCGCAAATCTTCCAGGGCTGCCTCTCTCACGCAAACCCTTTTTTTCATCTACAATCGCCTTCTGTACACGCCATCTCTCCTCCACAAGCGTTTTCCCCTAACCCTAGATCTTTGCTGGTCTTGCTCTCACCCCAATGCCACACTTTTTCATATGCTTTTCACATGTCCTCCCACGCATGCCTTCTGGACTAAAGTCTGGAATCAAATCAACTCTATTTTCAATACCTCCATCCCCTTTTCTCTCACTGACATTTTCCTTGGTTCACTTTCCTCTTCTTGGGATGGTGTTGACGCAAATGTTCATATTGTTGACTTATTATTGGCTGTTGCATTTCAGCAAATTACTGTTAACTGGAAAGACTCAGAGGGCATTACTTTTAAAGCTTGGTGGTTCAATGTATGTTACAACCACAGACTAGATACTGCATTTGTTTATCCCACTTCCCTGGCTCCGAAAAGGCTTGCATTGTGGCTCCCCATTACCCTTTATCTAGATGCATGTGCCAAGCGTTCCTTCCAACTCTCCCCAGTTCAACAAGAAGTTTCCAAACCCCCTTGAATAACCTTTTGTTCCTCCTTATTCATTAATGTTTATTTATCTGCATATTTGTGCACTGCCTCTACTATTATATAGCTTCAATGATTGTAATTTTTAAAATTTTAGCCTCATTGTTATCTCCCTCTCCTTTCTCTCTTCCCTACCTTCCCTTCCTTCTTTGTCCCTTCCCCCATTTTCTTTCCTCACACTTTTTATAATGTCCTCAGTTAATATCCATGCTACTCCTGTTGTTTTCTCTTTGTATATTATGCTGCCATTATTTGGTTATCCTAATAAACTTTTCTTTGAACTAAAAAAAAAAAGAAGGTGAAATATTGACCTAGAACCTTATCCACCAGTATATCAAAGGATTTTGAGTACTACAGCGCCTAGTGGGAACAATGAATTCAGATGACATGCAGATGACACACAGCACTGGAATTAGTATCTGGTTTAAACCTGTGGTTCTCAATGAATCATGCGACTGATTAATATACCATGGGCAAATGGCAGATAGACACTAGCGTAGGACGCGTCTTTGGAGCGCTCAGAACGATTTATAGGCTATTCAATATATTATATATTTTATCATATAAAGGTATTTCAACAGAGTAGCTATTTAGTTATCTGTGGTCAGGTTAAGATTGCAGGAAGAGGGTTATTTTACTTTGCACGAGGCTCCACTGCCAAACACATGAACTCCTCACAGTTCACTAAATAAACTATCACTTGTGCCTATGTATTTAATATTGCAGAAGGTCCTTGAGGACCCTTCTGAATCACAGAAAGGTGTTGTGCAAGGAAACACCTGGCCAAATTGTGGTTTTGCGCCAGTTTTACTGGTAATTAGTATACCTATTTTGGGTAACACTTTAGTGCATAAATCAGAGACATCAGATATTGCCCCCAAGTAAAGAGTAATGGGCTCGAGTTTTCTGTTATTGTAATATGTGGCCCTTCAGGCCTTGCTCTTTGAACGATCACACTCCTTCCTGTGGAGTGATTATGCTGGGTTTGCTCAGAGTTCAGTGGTCAATTTGCATATTCATGACTACCTGCTTAACTGACTCTTACTGCACCTTAAATACTACTATTTGCTCTCTTATCACACTAATATGCCTGGGACAAAAGTAAGTTAAGAATTCTCATATTGCAAATAAGGCAGACATACAATTTAGTGAAATCTTCCTACGGCTGGTGTGAGAAATCCCATTTATTTGACAAAGAAAAGCAGACTTAATTACTACCATAGGTAGATATCTACTGTACTGCACATTCAATTTTGAATGAAAATCGTACCTAACCTAATGGCTTATTTCTATTACTCCTGTTGAAAAGGCGGTGCCTTATCGGCTGTCCCCGGTGGAAGTATGGGGCTGTTTGTGATGCAGTCCTTATACAATACAATTTACAATAAAAAAATTGCAATTTTATTTTCCTTTTTTTATTTTGAACTTTTATATACCGTTGAGACTTTACGCTACCCATTGGAATTTTTACTTGGAGCATTTTTGTTTAAAGGCCGACTGTTTTACATGTATTTGAAAGTTTATCATCACTCATACCTCAATTAGTCCTTCTTTACCTTCTATGAATGCTATGGATGCTACCCTCTTCTGTAAAACGAACTTAAGGCCAATCTGTGCACATGGCATGCCAGCAGTTCACCAAAGGCAAAATTGCCTGTGCTGAGATGCAGCTTGGAGCCACTGACCCACCACACAGTTCTTGTCAGTTGCTTCCGGTAAGCAGCAGTGGGGTGAGGAGGGGGTTAGAAGGGGGAGGTTAAAAGGAAATAAAAAACACTTTCTTGCCAGCCATCCTCCTGGCCAGCTGCCACCACCTCTCCTGCTTCATATTTCTGGCATTTTCTCTGCAAAGGAAGCAGAAAGAACCCGGCTCCCAGCCTCCCGATAGCGAATCACAACACTGCAATGCAGCCTAAGCGCTGTGGTTCGGTGCTCAACCAGAAGAATGGGAGGCTGGCCATGTTCTCCATGCTAGCTGTAATGCAGCCTGCACGGAGAACATCCAAAGTGTGCATGAATGTTTGGCTGGCCCCAGAGGGCCGGTCAAACATTCTTGCACACTTACATAGTGCCCAGCACTCCTCTTCCTGCTCTGAGAGCAGAGCAGACCTTCCCTGCAACGCCGCCGAGACGCCAAAATAAATGATAATAAGGTAGAGTTATCATTTTAATTTTTCTTTTTTTCCACTGTGAAAAGCAGTGGGGCAACACTCCTCCGCCTTAGAGGAGGAGTCACCACTGGTTCTCGTCCAACTTCTACATCCCCAGTGCATGAATTTGATGTATTAACAATCTCTAACTCCACCTGCAACCAGTCTTTAAGGCTCTCGTTATGAGTTTTGTCGATTTCAGTTCTGGGATACTGGAAGGCCAGAATTCAGGATTCTGACTATTATACGCACACCTGATTAACTTTCCAGAATGGGAATAATCTCAAGGACCCGGTAATGTTGGTCCTTACCTCTGTGGTTTTCCCTGTTTCTTAGGGGAAAACTGCAGACATTTACCCCCGGTCTGTGCATGGGGAAACTGTCAGGAAGAGGGCTGGTATAGGTAAGGGTGGGTGAGGTGCAGTAGGGGTGTCTGTGGGATCAGGGATCAGCCTGTTCAGGTGGAGCATTGTCTGCACCCGTGATACTGCTCCAGATGTCAGGCGAGGTCCAGATTGTGCTGCTTCCTGTAGCTGTTTTAGCTGCAGCCAGGAAAAGAGTTTGATCTCTCTGGGCCCAGAATTACCCAGTCCATGCTGTGTACCTGATCATTTAAGGCCAGGAGACATGTAGAACTGTGGATTGCAGAGTTTTTGCTCCAGGTGAAATTCCATGACATGTTATGAAGGTCTTAGTTTGGACAAGTCAAAATAATGGTGGCAAAAGCATGTTTCTCAAAAACTCCATTAAGTTTAACAGGATCTATATGGTAGTTTGGCCCTGGGTACCACCAATGCCCAGATAGTGTTAACAAGTGTAAAAACTTCAAAACAATGAAGTAATAATGTCACAAAATGTGCTGCATTGTGCCGCATAATTTGCCTTTTCTTATCATAAAATTTACTCAACCTTGCTACATAATTTGCACTCCCCTGCTGCATACTTCCTGTGGCCTCCTGACCGCCTAAACAGCCCTTAAGAGGCCACAGAATGGGTGGGGTAATAGAGAGATGGCAGGGCGCTGAGGCCTTCATAGCTCAGGTAGCCTCCCCTAATCTCTACGGAATACAAAAATAAAGACATCTGAATCCGTCTTTTCTGTAGTGGAGAGGATGCAAAACCCTTAATGGACTGACGGGTGTAGAGCCTCCAAAAGACGAGCTGTAAACTTTATCTGTTTTATTATTCCCATGTCACCTTGAACTCATCTTGTGATTATCAGCTCTTCGCTGGGTGATGGTATGACAAGTGCCAAAGTGGCCTCGTGAAAAGTGGGGCCATGTAAGTTGACAGCTCTTTTCAGGACTTTCTTTCTAATTCACAGGACCTGTAAGTGTTTTCAACGAGTGATTTCAATGTGAGTCACTTTCCTGATGCATTGCAGTTTTTTTCTAACCCTATGCATGCATTGTGTCAGCACTGAAAAAAATCTACTACTATGAAAATAGGAAATTTTAGAAACTTCTCCAAAAACTTTTAACCCTTTTTATGATCTGGCTGGACACTGCAGCTGTTTGTTGCCAGACAATTATGTGAGGAACATTAGAGAGGGGTGTTGGCTCCGCCCACATGTTCAGAGACAGAAGTACATGTTTTGTTAGGTCAGAAGTTGTATGCTTTCATAAAAAAAGTACTTGCCCTCTACACAGCTCTGATTAATTTGTCTATTTATCCCGCTGCCTGAGCTTGAACTTTATTGGGCATACACATGACATTATAAAGCTACTAAGGTGTCTGTTCTCATTTTAATTAACTAAACAATACATTTGTTTCACTTTTTCACTTACTAAGGTGTCTTAGATAACCAAAAAAAAGTATGGTGTATTTCTCTGGAAGCGGCACAGATGGGAGTTGGGCAGTCATTAGCCTACATGGATGTTTAGGTCTGGCTTGAAAGTTCAACTACCATTTGACCTTTTAACCTTAACCAATATTATTCTACAGGTCTTTGAGTCCACACAAATACATATCTATATCAATGCCAGGAGTGCCAGCAATCTTCTTCTGAAGCCACAAACATTTGCCAAAAAGAAAAAAATAATCATGCCTACTCTAGGATCGCTCTAAGTATTTGGAATGCATTACCCCAAGAAATAAGACTGAATACCCCTACTGCCTCTTTCAAAAAAGAAGTTAAATCTCTTCTCATGACTAAATTCTCATGATCACTGTATCTAACGCTCATAACGGCTACCTGTATTGTTGGTCACTACTTTGACATACAGTGTTCTTTTGTTCAACTATTTTTCTTGCATAGCGCTCTGATATCCGCAAGGGTCATGTTCGCGCTACATAAAACCTTCAAAATAAATGCTAATTACTTGTATTGCTTTACATTACCATTCAATATTACTAGAAAGCTAGACCTATTGGCATTGCCAATGCCTGTTTATTGTAAGATGACACCCGTTTTCTATGTGAAGCCTGCCTTCTCAACACAAACCTTGGGAATGCATGCTTATTATTTAATTCACTTTTTGCACCACTATCATCTAATTTATACAGGTGTATGTTTAGAAATGCAGCTAATACCTCAAAGTCATTGCAAATCTGTTTAATTGCTCACAAAATAATGACTTTGCTTTGTACCTGGCCACCTCCATAAAGCTACCTGAGGATCGGCCAAGATTAGTGCTGCAGGAAAGGTGCCACTTACAAACTCAGAAAAATCTGCAGGCTTAGACTATTTTTCGCATGCGGGGTGACACCTCTGCGGGCATCATGGCATTCTGATGCTCCCTGCCCTTCTGACTGCAGAAACGAGACTCCATGCTCCCCCATGCCCGCAGCATTGCGTGTAGTAAAGTGCTTGACAGAAAAAAGGTGACTTTTTCTATGTTTACTATCACGTATATGAAGGACAGATCTTTGTACAGCTTTGCTGCCGCGGTGGCTCAGACATTGCCGCTTTGATGATTAAGGTTTTGATGATGCCCGCTCACAAACTCTTGCCAAACGTTTGCTTGCAGCGTGAAAGCTGTTTAGATAAAAAACGATCCTTGGAAGGTTAATAAAAAAAACACAGAGAAAGGAAAGCTAACAATCAAGGTGAGGTGCCAACAGCTTTTCCTTAATTTTGTGAAAACAGAATTAGCGACGCCATGGGACAAATTGGTGCAGATTGTACAGCCACAGGGCACGGCGTACAGCGTAATTACTGCACGGCAGCAGAGTTACATACAGAGTGACGCTAAATGCGAAGTACTGCCCTGGCGGAGTTCATCTCGAAATCACTCCGAGCGCAGCCTGTCTATGCAAAACCATTAATCTCAGAATGTGTCTAAACACCATCCCGGAGACAGGCTGCAATTTCCCGGCCTCCGTGACAGGCAAGAGCCAGCGGAGCGCTGTCATTTAACCCCAGTGGTTTTGTTGGTAGGCTTGAGAAGAAAGGTTTTTTTTTACACTGTCCTGTCAGAGAATGGTTTCAGCAGCTGTCAACGCTGTCGGACAATTTCACATGCTAAAGTACCACAATGCATATGCACTGTATATCTGTCATCGCAGAGAAATCCATAATACTCTGCTTTATACTCTTGCGAATTGTGCCCGCTCATAAAACAACAACAATCTTTGTACATTTTAAGGGCAATAAAGATTGAGCGAGTGCGCCTCAGTTGCTTGGCTTTACTACAATTTTTTAGAGCTTAGCAACAGAATGAAGGCGAGTAGCAAAATGTAGCATCGAGGTTGAGGCGTCGAATCACTAGCTAAAATCATTAGATTGCCCGAGGGTTGCTATTGGGAGGCGGGTACCTAACCTCTAAATAAAAGCCACACTTTTCCAGCAACTGGAGGAACAGAGCCGGATTTATCAAAGGCTGTGCTTTCACCTGGCAAGGTGACCTGGTGGACCCATTTATGTCCCATGCTGTTGTTCCATCACCAACCAGAGGTGTAACTGTAACACTATGCCTTAGAGGGCCACACTCACATAGCATTTGTGCCCCTATGTTTATTTTATTGAAGGAATGATCTCCATTCGCAAGGAAAACAGCTACATAATGCATTTCAGAATTGGGATTGGTGAAGTTTTACCCTGCATTTGTAAATAACACAATTCTGCCACTATAGTGGAATCATGAGTACTGTAAATTTCAGGTTATGGGAGATTGTACAGGTGTTCCAAGCAGTTTTTCTGCTAATGGTTGGCGAATATATACAAACTCGTAGGTTTGGTGTCATCCAGATACTTTCGGCAAGAAATATCCCACCCTGGAATCAATCATAAATATTCTTGTTTCAGAGACTAAAGTACTTAAGGTATGAGGTTGGGAAGAGGAGGCAACCACCTCGCCCTATTTATGGGAATTGTCCTCTGGGATATTTTCCTTATAGAGAAACAAGAAAGGTTGCGCAAAAGTACATATGTGTCAGATTTCCATCCGGATGAAGTTATAAGGGTAAACATTTTATACAGAAAAAGTACTCCAGAAAAACTATGATTCTTATAGATTTCCATGAGTACTCCTTGAATTGTTTGGGAATCCTGTAATATTTTGAAATTTGTTCCATAGTTATGTGCAATGCTACAGCATTTGTGATTTAGACCATCTACATTCCTGTGCATGGTACGGTGGTGTGTATCAAGGTTTGAGACAATGAGGCTAAGCTACACAGCAGATGTGTTATTTTCCAATAAGAATAGAAGTGTATTAGCATGTGCAATGCACAAACATCCCCAAAAGTGTAAAGGAGAACGTGAGGAGATCCACTAACATTCTTACCATAGTCGAGTTTGCTAACGATAAGTAAGTATGTCAGTGTCTTCAGTGCGAGGAAGGTAGTGCAAGGACAGATTTGCAAAAATCTGGTATCCGTGTTGATTATGAAAGCGTCCATGTTCATACCAGTGTTGAAAGGTAGTCTGATGTTTCTAACTGAGGGTGTGAGCGATAGGATATCTGGAGAAAGTGGAGAGAATGAGGGTAAGAGACAATTTCCAAAGCAAAAGAAAAGTCAATATTTCCATTTCAGCAGAAGTCAGCACGAGTGATCTGATAGGCCTCTAGCGATGGATGGCTGTTAGGCAGTTAGAGATCTGTGTCTGCATGTTGGGATTGACCGTGGGAAGATTCAGGCACCACCTTTATTGAGACAGCCGCAGCCCATGCAGGTAAGAGCGGTGGGACTGTGGGGCCCGGTTGGGGGGATTTCGAAAGACTACGATGAGGGAAAATTAATTATTTATGTAATTTCCCCTTGTCATAGTCTGTCAAAATCCCTCCCACCAGGCCTTAGCACCCCACCGCTCTTACCTGCACTGACCGAGGCTGCATTGAAATAACACAAAAAGGCAGAGGAGGAGAAGATTTGATCAATAAATGACATGTAGAGGCAGTAGCGGCCCATTGAGGGAGTTCCACGGGCGGTGAGGCGGGACAAGAGAGGGGCAGGGTGAGGGTAGTAAACTTCGGCTCACGGTCGACCGGAGTAATGTAAATGAATAAATATATAAATAAAACGAATTACATTGCGCGTGCTGAAACGCCAGTGCAAATAAAGATTTGTACTAGAAAGTAACCCCCAAATAAACATTTTGCATCAGAATGCATTACGTTTGTGATGCAAACGCAGTTAAAAAAAATTAGAAAATCTTCCCATCAGAACAATCAGAATGATAGGATGTAATCCGGTGTACTGCAGAATCTTTGATACCCTGATTGAACATCGGGTACTGTGGAATGTGCTGATCTGCTATGTCGAACGAGGTAGAAAACTAGAGAAGCATGAGAAAACAGGAGAGATGGTCATGATGAGCAGAGGTTACGAACTGCACCCTTGGTAAAGGGCAGTTTCTTTTAAATTCAGTACACAAAGACCAGCTTGAAAGGCTTCAGGAAGGGTATAGTAGTGAGGAAGGCAGTGAAAAGATGAAACACCAGTCATGGAATGCAGAGAGAATGGGAGTAGAGACAGCAACACAGCAGGAGCAATAGGGTCTGCAGAGCTTTGTGGTAGTTTTAGGACTACATCAGATTGATAGCAAGGTGGGTAGGTGTCTGTGTTAAGAAAGTAATTAAAGAGAGATGTCAAGAGAATAAAAGAGAAATGTGAGGAAATGTGAGATATAGGAGGTAATAGCCATTGTTTGATAATTTAACGACTAATAGACTCAAGTGGCATGCACAATGTGTTGGTAGTTTTGATGATAAATATATCTTAAAATGTTCATGATAAAAAAAATGGCAACAAATATATTAGATTATCTTGCATCAAAAGCAGTGGCGTAGGAAGGGAGGTGCGCTGGGTGCGGGCCACTCCGGTTGTCATCAATGAGCGGGTGACAAAATGGCAAAAATATGTGTTTTAAACACATATTTTCACCATTCTCAAGCTGGGGGTGACAAGAAATTTTCCGCACCGGGTACCACCTGACCTTGCTATGCCACTGATCCAAAGAGGGTGGTATCTCTATATTAACTATGTAACATAATGAAAATGGCTAGGGCGCTCGACCTCGGACCTGGGGATCTGGGTTCGAGTCTCGGTAACAACGTCAAAAAAAACTACTGTGATTCTGGGCAAATCACTTAATCTCCCCGTGCCTAAAATAAATGTGTGTCCTCATGTAACGTAACTGGTGCTATGTAAATCGCTCTAATACCTTATTCGGTTCTGGTCTAGTTCGCGCTATATAAAACTCTGCAAAAAAAAATATATGTATGAGGGGCTACAAATGTTCCCACTTTTGGGTATAAAGGGAACAAGATGAAGTAGATATACAATTTAGTTAACTGAGATATACAAGATCAGAACTCAGGTTTTCTGATTCTATAACTAACACTAAACCACTAGACTTCACCCCTAAACTCCTTAGTGATTCCATAATTTTACATAATAGGGCTGATAAGGCCTGTACATGCATTTTTTGTTCTAATTTCGTTTCTGTATTTTTTCACTGTTCATATCTTGTTTCTCTTCTTGTATTAGACCCTTTTCTTCTTCTCCCTTCTCCCCCTTTTCCCTCTACCCCTCTTTCTTTCGTCTCCTCTCTCCTTTCCTCCTCCTTCTTCTTATAATCTTAACAATGCATTTGACTTTGTATAGATTTTTCAACTGGAATGTGATTCATTTTTTTTTACCTTATTGTTAAACTTATTCTAGTATTGTCAACCCTCATCATATCATTTGTATTGATGTTTTACTATGTTTATTATCTCAACAAAGCTTTCTAAATTTAATAGGGCTCATAAGGGTTCCAGAGGATTCTGAGCACCATGCTGGATGGGGAACTCCACAATCCATGCGGTTCTGGAATTCTAGGGTCATTATCACAATATTTCTCATGCATGTTCTCTCGGTGTGTGATTCTGCAAAGCTCTACTGTAGAGCCCCCTTTCTTACTGCGACCCTACGTTTTAAACCTATCTGCTTTATTTTTTCCCAAATGCCAGCTCTATATTGGGTTTCATGAACTCTTGACTACGTTGAGTAGTATCTTTTAAACAGTCGAAAAATATCAATAAATTCATGTTTTTGATCACACTCTCTATCAGAAAATCATGTCAGTTTCCGAAGCTTATATATTCATGGGGCTCATGTATTTTTTTACATTTTGGTTAGAATGGAAATTAAGGCTTACCAATATGTCTTCAAATTAAATGATCACCCCTGTAATGTAGTCACATTATTTAATGAAAATAGGAGGGTGTCAAGTGACTGCCACATTCAGGCATGTACAACAATTGCGACCGGCATGAACACACGTTCTGCCTTTGATCTGGCGAACGGCGTACATTTCCCTTTGGTAATGACTATTCGCAGTTCAAGATGAAGTCATCTGCAGAGGATAGCATAGTTAGTAGTCTCCTAAATATTCCGATATGCTTCCCCAATCACCCTATGACTAAAGCAATAGAAGTGTGCTTATAGAGTGGTCGCAGCACTGGCCACCATTTTAGGTGTTGACTCACAATATGGTAAGATGGATGCCACGCAAAAACAAGTAGAAATCAATGCAAACTGGAATAAAAAGGGTGTATCAAAAATTCACAGGCAAAAAATGTGGTAGATATAATTTGACCTCAAAAGCAGGTTAGCATGCTATGCAAAAGGAGATAGATTATTTAATACTTCTCTCTATTAATATGTTGTTCACTCACAAGCTCTGCTTCCTTCCCTTCCAATTATCTGGTAACTCTGTTTTTTTGGTAGGAGTGTTCATCACAAGCTAAGTATATGCGTCCCCATTCGCAGCCTTTGAGGCTGATGCTTTAAACCACTTTGACGGTCTAGTTTCTTGCTCTGACACCTCCCTCTGCACGCGCACATGCGAAGGAGCACTCCCAGCAGGGGGTCTCCGAATCAAAGAAGGAAAGCTCAGTATCTAGACATTTTTTGGGCTCAGGAATGCATTGTGATGTGCACTGTCACTGGGGGCGACCAAAAGCTGCTACCTCTGAGCTGCCATCTGAAATCAGCCGTATCCGATTGTTCTTACAGATGAAAGAGGCGAGAGGCAGATTTTTTTTTCTGCGCATTCTGTCACTTCGCGCTTAAGGAAAGTGGTGGTGGGGGAACTGATCCCAGTAGGGTCCCACAAGCACCTTCAGATGTTATTAATCTCTCCTGCAGATTGTCATTGTTCCCCGCCGCTCCACTCTGGCTGGCTTAAATTTTACATTTGGATAGTGTAAAATGGAGCTCTTAAGGATCACCTGTGCATAACATTTGGAACTGTTAAAAGATCAAGGAATAGCAAGGAGCTCTGCATGGGACGCCAACTCTCATTTTGTGAACTACAGAAAGAATTCTTCACTGTAAACAGAATGTGATTCCAGGTTCGGGTTGGTTTGCATTATAGAGACAACGGTTTCAGGCTTTTCCCTGGAAAGCTGTATTCTTTATTGAAATGGAACCCCTTCCATTAGTTCACATGTGCTTCTCTCCTCACTTCTCTGTGCTAAGTGACTCCACATTGATCTTAAGGTTTATTAATATTGTCAAATCTCATGTATCATTGGTGTCTTCAATTTTCTCACTGACACCATATTGCTCATAAGATGTGCTCTAGCTCGAATTGACAGTACCTTGGTAACTGCATGTTACCACTCAATCAAGCGGAAAACAAACAGTTAGCACTTTTAGGATGTTGGTAGCATCTCGTAAGCAAGACTGGAGCAGGAAGTCTTTATTATCAGACCTCAAGCAACTCTATATCGCCAAGAGATCAAGAAAGACATATATATGTGTATATATATATATATATATATATTACCTACTGGCGGTCGCCAGTAGGTATATATAGTTAGGATTTTTTCCCTATGGGATTTTTGAAAATTCTATGTCTAATAACTTTGGCGTTTGTGGACGGAATTGGCTGAAATTTTCTGGAAAATGGAACATTTTGTTTCTGAGCAGCCCCTGGAAATTTGGGGGGGGTTCGTCAAGGGGGGGCCGAGAAAAAAGGGGGGTCCCAAAACGTGTTTTTAACATTGAGTTTTCCATAGGGCGGTCTGTCGCACTTTTAGCCCGAACGGCTGAATGGATTTGCACGAAACTTGGCAAAATTGTAGAGACTGGTAGCCCGATGTGCCTTTTGTAGGTCTCAATATATGTGCTCCAGTGGATTTTGAGAAATTAACGTTTAAAAAAAGATATATATCTGTAAGCGCGCTCCAGGCAGCGCTCCGGTCCGCGGACCTTAAGCGTACCGGAACTTCGCGTAGCGAAGCTGATTGGTTATCCGGCGTCTGTAAACATTCCAAACAGTCCGGAGCGGCCGCCATCTTGTCTCTCGGTAGGATTGAGAGACAAAAGGAGGCCAAAACAAAGGTGGAAATAACCATAAGGGGGCATAGTAGATCCTCCCTGACCCCTTAGGTTTAATGTGGAGGCTTTAAAAGGGCCCCGCGGGGCAAAAAAAAAATAAATTTTTTTTTGTTTTTTTGCGTGGGTAGCGCCCGGTCCGCGAACCGGGAAGCGTTCTGGGCAGCGTACTGCAATGAAAAATGAATGATAGACTTTTCAAATGCTGTATGTTAATTGATTGTTGGTTTTGTTGATTATTATTTTTTTATTTTTTATTTTTTAAGCATTTTTTATTGTGTTTCATAATTTATTAAACTTTCTAACATTTCATTGTCAGAAATTTCATAATTATCATGGAATATACATTGTAGTCTCTGAGGTTGTAAAATGTCCTCATTTGCAAGGAGGTTATCTACTGCTTGTACACATTGCAGTAGTTCTTGGTCCCAAGTTTCATCCATAAATTCAATCTCATTTGGATCAATGATTTCTGTGTTGGACTCTGGAAGGACAATTTCAAATGAAATTTTTTGTTCGCTTTCCATTTTCCCTGAAATTTGCATAAAAAAAATATATATTAGTAGAGGTAGGGCACTGTTGGGATTAATTTTAGATAGGCAGTTTTTAACAGTGAATTTATCTTTGGGCA